>NC_071507.1:82212453-92212453 GCF_027887155.1 Malaclemys terrapin pileata
GGGGGGATTTGTTGTGGGTGATGAGTAAAAGTGGTTAGAGCATGATGCATTATTCATTCCAGCTACCACAGCTGGCATATGGTCTTTGTGGGACTCTGCCAGCTAGCACATTTCAGTGCAGCCCCTGGATTGCTCTAATTTGCATCTGGCTCTGGACAGAGAATCATTGAGCTGTTTAGCTTGTTGTCTTTCAACTGGCACTCCTACTCCTATGGTTCATAGGCCAATTGCTAAGAGGTCTTGAAAATGTCAGGAGCCATGAATACAGTGTTATAGCATGCTTTCTCAAGTATAATTTGATATTAGGAAACCTGAATCACTACATCAGATTTAAAAAAAAAATCATTCATCATATTCTAGGAGTTACAGCAAATGTTTGATGTGCACCTTATTCCTTAACTTTATTATAACCCACTGTTTACTGCAACTCACATTGTTAACAACATAGATCATTGGATAGTGGGATATAAATACTATATATGATGTTTGGCACATTACAGAAACTTGTTAATATCTGTCTGCTTGAGACTGAAAATAAATTAGGGGCTAATCAGGTAAATCTACTCTTAGCGCTCTTTGTTCATTGCCCATAAATTTATACTTCTATGTTTGACTTAAATCAGCACTGGAATTTGGGATATTAATATTATTGCATTATATTGGTTTAGATATCATTCATCATTTTTTGTTGAACCAATTTTCCTTGAAGATTCAGAAAGTTTAGAACTCCACTATTTGACTTTTACCAAAGGATCTGAAACTATCTGGTCTAGTAGGATAATATTTTAGTTTTTATCCTTTTAGGAGGACTTCTTTAAAATGTTGAAAGTTAATATACTTTATAACTTGTACTGTTCTTTTTAAATTTAAAAACAAATCAAAGCACTTGACATTCCAGACATATTGTCAAAACTAATAAAATCCTGACAGCTGTATTGAGCTGTAACTGAAACAAGTTTTTCAGAATATCTAAAGCCAGCTACTCTTACAGTCCATATTCTATACTTGAGCATCTGCAGAAGCTGAGGAAATTTTTGTAAGGGTGTAAGAAATACAGCAACATGGGCAAAGACCTTATCTTCAAGCACTGGATTCTGGAAAGAAGTTTATGTAACTTTTCTCTGCCCAACAAGTCAGTAATGATGATGTATCTTAAAGCCATCTGTGATTCCATTTATCAAGCACAGTGCTTGCGCCTCTTCTTTAAACAAATGTGAACTGAATTTGAAACCAAACGAGTCACTACTGTAATATAATTGAGACATCAATCTTAAACTGTCTTTGTATTCACTTTAAGAGAAGTGTTTGACAAGGAAGAAAATATGTTGGCAACATTGATTAAAAGCAAAATTGAAACCATATTTCCACAGGGTGCAGAAACAGATCACTGAACCACGTTATTATAAACAAAGAATTGCAGATGCTATCCTCCTTTTCCCCCTTCTTATGAAGTATGTTAGACCTATTTTTTGCTAAGAACAACTCACCACAGCTCCTGTTTGGTTTGAGCAAGAGCTGTTTCCTTTTGACTCACTTGGCAGAACTATTACTAGTTAATGATGAGGATTCCAGTGCAGTGGTGTGGAAGCTGTACATGCAGGAGGTCCAGCCCATGGGATGAGGGCCTCTGCTAATTGACCATGTCCTGTCAGAATATATGCTCTCTGGTGTCAGACAGCAGTTGATAGTGAGAGCAGGATCAGTTCTAACAGAAAAGTTTCCATAGCGTGAAAAATATACGTTCCAGTAACCTGTAGCATCCTGGTCCTGAATTTAGTCAGAATCATGTCCAGTGATTATAGAGCACGCTAAACCAGAAATGTTATTTTTAAAATAGCCTTTTTACTTATAGCTGTTAATTATCTATGCTGATTTTTGTAAATAAATAAATGGATGTAGTAATAATTTCTTTCAGACCAATCAATGGATCATTGCAAGTCTCTAAATAGAAAACAATTAAGGGTATGAAACAAAAGCTCCAACCAGTATCAGTGCTCCATTTTGCTGAACTCTGTATAAAAACATTTGCAGAAACATTTGGTGCCCAAATAGATCACAATCTAAAAGAAGAAGAAAAATCTGAAGTGTATGGGAAATAACTATTTTTAAGCACACATTTTTGAATGCATATGTGTCCTGGCTTCATTTTCCTATACTGTATTTAATGAGGTTTTAGTTAGCTGACTGGTTTAATTATACAAGAAATTATTTCCTTCAGGTTTCTTTTTCTTTGAATACCTTTGAGTAAATTCCAAGATTGCAGAAATAAAGTGGGGAATGTAGAAATAAAGATTTAGGTCTTTGATTATATTTAGATTCAGTTTTTCCAGGTCTCTCTGAACTATAGAGTTTAAGGGGCACAATTTGGCCTCAGTCCTGAACCACAGCTTGGTAACATGCACCCCTGTGCCCACATGGAGTCTCAGACTCCAGTGGGACTTTGCCTGATTGCTGTGGTTTACACTGACTGCATTGAAGGACTGGAGCTGTTTTTTTAGCATGAATAGTTTCAACCTTAATGACCATTATAATTATGTACATATTGTGTAAAAAGTTCTAGTCACTTTTTGCATTTTCACTGTGTATTTCACTGTGATAAAGGATTGCCTATGGTAATGTATTTTTAAACTTGTTCCAAGCAGAGAATCAAATTTTGGGTGCTCCAGAGTTGAGGGTACAAAATTGGAGAGTGTGTGGAGCCTGTTCTTCCCACTCCAGTGATCATGAACTGGAGGCAGTCATAATACAGCTGCCCACACACCTTGTTCTAGCATCACTATCAGCATGCAGCAGTCCCGACAGAGGGAATTTGTGCAGACTGCTGGTGTAAACATATTTATGGTCCCAACATCTTGCCCATCAGCTTGTGGTTGGAGGGCTGTGCTAATGGGAGTGCAAGTGACACTGGAGCCATTATCCCTGTTCTGGTCTCTATGGGCATAATGCCTCCAGCCACTACCATGCCTATAACACACTTCTTCCCACCACCTAATGCAAGCCTGGCTCTAAGAGTCATAACTTGAGCCAAATTTGTTTCAGACATAAAATTCTGACTTTGGCATAACATAAAACCTAGAGTTTCTTGAAAGCTGACGTGTTTAAATCTAAATGACTACTGAAGTTGCTGTTTTATAGAACTTTAGTTCTAACAACCTGTACATTTTAGTGCTGTGCCAACAGACATTTACGTGGTTATAATCCATTTAGCCAGCTATAAATCAGGTCTTGTCTTAAAGGTTTTCCCAAATGGATTACCTTTAAACTGGTAACATAAATTCATTAGTGTTATTGTGTGATGTTTGCTATCTTTGTCTTATGTAATTGAATTCAAAAACAGCTTATTTTTGTATGTTCTTTCACCATAGTGTGTAACTTTCTAGATACTTATTACTTATATTATCAGTACGTCTTTGTGAAACAATATAATGCTGACTGACTGCTAATTTCATCATCTACTTAACCATATGGTAGCAGAATTTTGGTTCTAAGAATACATACTCTAAAGAACTCTTTCATTTTGAATAGTTTTTAAATTACTTTTCTTGTATTTCCTCCTTCCACCCCCAATTTTATTAACTGATTTTATTGGATTTGACATTTACAATAAGTAGCTATTTTAATAATTCTTAATTCAACTTGGGAAACAAATTTTAGCTGTAATAAAGTGTTGAGTGCTATTCAGCATTTATCTCCTGAGACTGTCTCCTTGTGAGGAAGGATGGTCCACTGGTTAGAGCACTAGCTTGGGCAATAGAAGATCTGGGTTCAATTTTTGCTCTGCCACAAGCATCCTATGTGACCCTAGTCAAATCACTTAGGGTACATCTACACTACAGCGGGGAGTCGATTTAAGATACGCAAATTCAGCTACGTGAATAGCGTAGCTGAATTCGATGTATTGCAGCCGACTTACCCCGTTGTGAGGACGGCGGCAAAATCGACTTCTGCCGCTTTTTGTCGGTGGCGCTTACTACCACCTCCGCTGGTGGAGTTAGAGCGCCGATTCGGGGATCGATTGTCGCGTCCCAACGGGACGCGATAAATCGATCCCCGAGAGGTCGATTTCTACCCGCCGATTCAGGCGGGTAGTATAGACCAGACCTTAGTCAATCTGTGCTTCTCCCCCATCTGTACAATAGGAATAATACCTGGCCTAAATACATTCTATAGAGTGTGAGTGATTTATACTACTGCGATATCTAATGCAGATAGAATACAACTCCTAGGCCAATCTCAAATGCGTCCATTTAAAGTATATGTATACTTTCTGCCAGGTGGTGACAGCAGCAACAAGGGTCAATATCCAGGGGTTTCTCTTAATATTACAAAACAGAACTGTCTTGAGCCCCCATCCAGAAATCTAGAAAAACTGAACACGACACTGGGCACCTGTAAAAGCCAATACTTCCCTACCCGCAAGCACGGAATCTGTGTATAACAAAAGAAAACTTTTATTAAGAGGAGAGGTAACACAGCATTAATTTGGGAGAACACAACAATGATTCAAAAGCATGTACACAATAAGTAAACACGCACCCCCACAGAATCTTGGGCACTACTTTGCCTTAGTTTCCCACCTTGCAATATGAAAGTCCAGTGGACAAGTGTCCCTTCAATATGCCACTCTCCTTTTCCTTCTGTTGCACCCCACTTACGGTTTGTTAGTCTAGGTGTGTATTCGGGTGGGTTCACCTCCAATTCCTGAGGGGAAGTGTGTGTGCTCAAGTGATGTTTCCACCTCTGTTCACTGCTGTCATTGCTGCTGTTGGCTGCAATGCTGTGTTCTCAGGTTCCATCACCTAACCCAGTTCTTAGTGATTTCACTAGTTAGCAGGGAACCTCACTGCTGCTGCCCCCTCTTCATTTTTTCACCATGGAGGGAGGGAAAGGGTCCTATGGCATCTAGGACCCTTTAAACAGAGTTCACACCACCATGTAGAAACACCTATTCCCATCCTTTCTGTTGTTCAGATGGGATTGGCATCACTCCCGCCCCCGCTCAGTGAGTGAGGATGAATTGAGAGTGACTTTCTCAATTAGGGCATATTAAGTACAGTTCTTCTGCCCTTTAGTCATACAGTAAAAATAACAACGTTGTATTATCCCTGTATCCAAGACTTAGGTGAATTTTAACCCAAAACAGTCAAAATTGATCACTTTGGCAAAGCAGGTCTGTCTGCTGATCACCTAGAAGAGACAATAGGTGTGTCTATGCAAATGTGGTCTGTTCCTGAGGTCTTTCCCCCCAGTTCATCAATAGATGGCAGGAGAGAGCTCATTCAGACCACTGGCTTATTGAAGACATACAATATTGTCTGACTATATAATGGCTCCTTAAGAACCGGGATGGCCTTCCCGTGGACTGCAGAGACATGAGAAATGACTTTTTTCTTCATGAAGTCCCTTGTCACTAAGATGGAGAAACCCCGGCACAGATCTCTATGATAATTGCTATTCGAGGAAGGACTGCTAGGCAGAGATGGCGTTCACCTTTCGAGGAGAGGGAAGACCCTATTCGGACACAGACTGGCTAACCTAGTGAGGAGGGCTTTAAACTAGGTTCGACGGGGACAGGTGAGCAAAGCCCACAGGTAAGTGGGGAACATGGAGACCGGGGAAATGAGTCGGAAACAAGAGGGAGTGTGGGCTATATTGGCAGAGAGAAAGGAGAGTCAGGAAAAAACTGGGAGGAAAGATCAAACCAGTATTTTAGATGCCTATATACAAATGCGAGAAGTATGGGGAATAAGCAGGAAGAACTGGAAGTGCTAATAAATAAATACAACTATGACATTGTTGGCATCACTGAAACTTGGTGGGATAATACACATGATTGGAATGTTGGTGTGGATGGGTACAGCTTGCTCAGGAAGGATAGACAGGGGAAAAAGGGAGGAGGTGTTGCCTTATATATTAAAAATGTACACACTTGGACAGAGGTAGAGATGGACATAGGAGACGGAAGTGTTGAGAGTCTCTGGGTTAGGCTTAAAGGGGCAAAAAACAAGGGAGATGTCATGCTAGGCGTCTACTACAGGCCACCTAACCAGGTGGAAGAGGTGGATGAGGCTTTTTTCAAGCAACTAACAAAATCATCCAAAGCCCAAGACTTGGTGGTGATGGGGGACTTCAACTATCCGGATATATGTTGGGAAAATAACACAGCGGGGAACAGACTATCCAACAAATTCTTGGACTGCATTGGAGACAACTTTTTATTTCAGAAGGTTGAAAAAGCTACTAGGGGGGAAGCTGTTCTAGACTTGATTTTAACAAATAGGGAGGAACTCGTTGAGAATGTGAAAGTAGAAGGCAGCCTGGGTGAAAGTGATCATGAAATCATAGACTTTGCAATTCTAAGGAAGGGTAGAAGGGAGAACAGCAAAATAGAGACAATGGATTTCAGGAAGGCAGATTTTGGGAAGCTCAGAGAGCTGATAGGTAAGGTCCCATGGGAATCAAGACTGAGGGGAAAAACAACTGAGGAGAGTTGGCAGTTTTTCAAAGGGACACTATTAAGGGCCCAAAAGCAAGCTATTCCGCTGGTTAGGAAAGATAGAAAATGTGGCAAAAGACCACCTTGGCTTAACCACGAGATCTTGCACGATCTAAAAAATAAAAAGGAGTCATATAAAAAATGGAAACTAGGACAGATTACAAAGGATGAATATAGGCAAACAACACAGGAATGCAGGGGCAAGATTAGAAAGGCAAAGGCACAAAATGAGCTCAAACTAGCTACGGGAATAAAAGGAAACAAGAAGACTTTTTATCAATACATTAGAAGCAAGAGGAAGACCAAAGACAGGGTAGGCCCACTGCTTAGTGAAGAGGGAGAAACAGTAACAGGAAACTTGGAAATGGCAGAGATGCTTAATGACTTCTTTGTTTCGGTCTTCACCGAGAAGTCTGAAGGAATGCCTAACATAGTGAATGCTAATGGGAAGGGGGTAGGTTTAGCGGATAAAATAAAAAAAGAACAAGTTAAAAATCACTTAGAAAAGTTAGATGCCTGCAAGTCACCCGGGCCTGATGAAATGCATCCTAGAATACTCAAGGAGCTAATAGAGGAGGTATCTGAGCCTCTAGCTATTATCTTTGGAAAGTCATGGGAGACGGGAGAGATTCCAGAAGACTGGAAAAGGGCAAATATAGTGCCCATCTATAAAAAGGGAACTAAAAACAACCCAGGTAACTACAGACCAGTTAGTTTAACTTCTGTGCCAGGGAAGATAATGGAGCAAGTAATTAAGGAAATCATCTGCCAACACTTGGAAGGTGGTAAGGTGATAGGGAATAGCCAGCATGGATTTGTGAAGAACAAATCATGTCAAACCAATCTGATAGCTTTCTTTGATAGGATAACGAGCCTTGTGGATAAGGGTGAAGCGGTGGATGTGGTATACCTAGACTTTAGTAAGGCATTTGATACGGTCTCGCATGATATTCTTATCGATAAACTAGGCAAATACAAATTAGATGGGGCTACTATAAGGTGGGTGCATAACTGGCTGGATAATCGTACTCAGAGAGTTGTTATTAATGGTTCCCAATCCTGCTGGAAAGGCGTAACGAGTGGGGTACCGCAGGGGTCTGTTTTGGGACCGGCTCTGTTCAATATCTTCATCAACGACTTAGATATTGGCATAGAAAGTACGCTTATTAAGTTTGCGGATGATACCAAACTGGGAGGGATTGCAACTACTTTGGAGGACAGGGTCATAATTCAAAATGATCTGGACAAATTGGAGAAATGGTCTGAGTTAAACAGGATGAAGTTTAACAAAGACAAATGCAAAGTGCTCCACTTAGGAAGGAAAAATCAATTTCACACATACAGAATGGGAAAAGACTGTCTAGGAAGGAGTACGGCAGAAAGGGATCTAGGGGTTATAGTGGACCACAAGCTAAATATGAGTCAACAGTGTGATGCTGTTGCAAACAAAGCAAACATGATTCTGGGATGCATTAACAGGTGTGTTGTGAGCAAGACACGAGAAGTCATTCTTCCGCTCTACTCTGCTCTGGTTAGGCCTCAGCTGGAGTATTGTGTCCAGTTCTGGGCGCCGCATTTTAAAAAAGATGTGGAGAAACTGGAAAGGGTCCAAAGAAGAGCAACAAGAATGATTAAAGGTCTTGAGAACATGACCTATGAAGGAAGGCTGAAAGAATTGGGTTTGTTTAGTTTGGAAAAGAGAAGACTGAGAGGGGACATGATAGCAGTTTTCAGGTATATAAAAGGGTGTCATAAGGAGGAGGGAGAGAACTTGTTCACCTTAGCCTCTAAGGATAGAACCAGAAACAATGGGTTTAAACTGCAGCAAGGGAGGTCTAGATTGGACATTAGGAAAAAGTTCCTAACTGTCAGGGTGGTTAAACACTGGAACAAATTGCCTAAGGAGGTTGTGGAATCTCCGTCTCTGGAGATATTTAAGGGTAGGTTAGATAAATGTCTACTAGGGATGGTCTAGGCAGTATTTGGTCCTGCCATGCGGGCAGGGGACTGGACTCGATGACCTCTCGAGGTCCCTTCCAGTCCTAGAATCTATGAATCTATGAATCTATGAATCTATGATAAATAGCCTGTAAGTGCCAGAAGCAATTCAGCTTGCTTTTTTTTGTTTTGTTTTGTTTGGGAAGGATATTTCTCTTTCAGCACTGAGATCTGGGTATATAATAATCTGTGAATGTTGGCACTCCATTTTTCCAGTTTGTAGGGCTTTGAAGGACAGTTTTCTGTCTATATATTGTTCACTAAAAGTTCCATTCTGTATAGTAATTGGAAGGTTTAGAGGTAGATGTTCTCCAATTCTGTCTTCCTCCTTCTTTCTGGTGACAAGTGTCCTGATCTAACTCCCATTCAAGGTCAGTAGAAGGACTGCTGTTGGCTTGAGTGGAACTGGATCAGTCCCAAAGTGCTTTGCTATTTTTCTTTTCTTTCTAGAATGAAAGGGATGTTGCTTAATGCATTTTACTATGCTCAGTCTGCTAGAAAAATTCTAACATACACATTGTTCCAGAATCCCAAGTGTTGTTTTTTTCCCTTAGAGATCAGAATGATTTCTGGCTAATGGTTGGTACTATTTCTATTGTTGGTCAACATTTTGCCTGCTTCTGTGTTTAAGATTTGTATTTCAGGTAGCTTAATATTCTTCCATTACACTCAGTGTGTAAAGGATTTTAACTTTGCTTTTTGCAATTTAACTCTCTAACCATAAATAGACTGACAGTGTCCCTCTTCTTTGATGTTTGGTTGACTGAAGTTACTCCAGCAATACCAGAGCACCATACCTGCTGAAAATGTCCCTCTCAAATTCTCATAAATCCAGAAAATTTGCTTAAAGTTGGTTTACTGTTTTTGTTGTTGTTTGTTTTTGTTTTTGGGTGGGGGATGAAGTGCATCTAAAATACTTCCTGTTAACGTAAGGGCTAAAATTTATTTATTTTTATTGGCTAAATACCTAAGCATGTTGTCTCTTACACCCTTGAGTCGTTGCTACCATTTGGGTGACACTGGTGAATACAAACAGCTATTTTTCATAGCCATCTCTTTCATTTAAGATTGAAATGTTTCTTTAGTAATTTGGAGTTCTGATATCTGAGGTAATCATTTTAATCACCACCTTAGCTACTTCATGATGACAGAATATTAATGGACAGAAGTGTCCGAATAGTTGTGAATATCACACTGTAGATTGGATCCCCAACACTAAAATCTTTGGAACAAGAATCAAAGGCATACCATCCAGATTCTTTTCTTTTTTCCATCTCTAACAAAATAATTGCAGAGAAAGGATGGTCATGTGGTTACAGCACTGCATTGAGACTTAAGAGATCTGGATTAGTTTCCTGGCTCTTCCATAGACTTCTTGTGTCATGTTGGCCAAGTTAGTTGATTTCTCTGTGCTTTAGTTCCCATCTGTAATATTGGGATAATGATACTTCTTCTCTCTCACCCCTTGTTTGTCTTATCTGTTTAGATTGTAATTTCTTAGATGTAAGTTCTGTCTCCTACTAAATGTTATCATGGCACTAAGCACAGCGAGACCCCAGTCTCAGAGTGTCTAAACACAATCATAAGACAAAGTAATTGGCCAAATAAAGTGAGGCCAAACCCTCAACTTGATGGCATTTCTCTATTTCTCCGTCTGTAACATGATAATTTTTGAAGACTACATCTGATCAATTCCAAAATTTCAAGGAATGTTCTAGCTGTCTGGGAAGAATCTTATTCATTTGGTGATAATCAAAAAAGCATGATTTCCACTAAAATCAGAAAAAAGTTCAATGGAAAATTTGCAAGCAGCTCTACCCTTATCCCTAATCTTCACCCTGTATCCCACTATCCCATCACCCAATCCTAAACCTGTTGGCTGTTCCACTTTTCCTCCCCCGCCTGCCCAGAGCTCTGCCCCCCATTTCTCCCATACCAAGGTCCTCCATTCTTCCCCCTTCCATTCTTCTGGTGTTCCCATATGTCAACATATTTTTCACTAGGAGGGTGGTGAAGCACTGGAATGGGTTACCTAGGGAGGTAGTTGAATCTCCATTCTTAAAAGCAGAAAAGAGTCTTGTGGCACCTTATAGACTAACAGACGTATAGGAGCATGAGCTTTCGTGCGTGAATACCCACTTCTTCGGATGCATGTAGTGTAAATTTCCAGGGGCAGGTATAAATATGGAAGCAAGAGTGAGTAAGGCTAGAGATAAAGAGGTTAGTTCAATCAGGGAGGATGAGGCCCTCTTCTAGCAGTTGAGGTGTGAACACCAAGGGAGGAGAAACTGCTTTTGTAGTTAGCTAGCCATTCACAATCTTTGTTTAATCCTGAGCTGATGGTGTCAAATTTGCAGATGAAATGAAGTTCAGCAGTTTCTCTTTGAAGTCTGGTCCTGAAGTTTTTTTGCTGCAGGATGGCTACCTTTAAATCTGCTATTGTGTGTCCAAGAAGATTGAAGTGTTCTCCTACAGGTTTTTTATATTGCCATTCTTAGAGGTTTTTAAGGCCCAGCTTGGCAAAGCCCTGGCTGGGATGATTTAGTGGGTATTGGTCCTGCTTTGAGCAGGGGATTGGACTAGATGACCTTCTGAGGTCTCTTTCAACCCTAATATTCTATGATTCTATGAACACTGCACTGCTTTTTGTGTCCCCCTGCTTCCCTCTTTTTAATACCAAGAAGCTGCCCAGTTATAAGAACCTTACATTTGTATTTCCTAACTTTTTGACCTTGCCAGTTACAGTCCTGTCTTGAACCTTTTCAGTTCAGGATAACAGTTTTTTAAAGAAGGTTGCATTGGGACAACTCCAGCTTCCTCTAGATCTCTCTGGTTTCTTGGATCCCTATCCGTTTGGGTTTGAACATCACTTATGGTACAGAGATGGCATTAATACCCTTGATTGCTATATTTCTGGTGATTGACAGAAGTCAAATGTCTATAAGAATTTTATTATCACTATCAGAAGTTGACTTAATACTGTTGACTATGATGACTTAATACTGTTGACTATGATGTAATGTTGACTTTCATGCAGGATTTGGCAGGGTTAGATGGGATTTTTCTTCGGGGCAAAATTCCTTTCTCTCAAAAAAATCTGGGGATGATACTATGTAATTGTTCATTGGTCTAAAGTCCTCACATCTGGAGTCCCTCAGAGTTCCATTCTATCACTCTTCCAGTATAACGTGTATGGGTAGCTGCTGTAGAGAATCTGAGGCATTTTGGGTTGCAGTGTTATTGGTATGCCAATGATACTCTGACTATAAATGCAGTCTAGGAAGTGCAGGTTTTGTGCCTTTTTTCAGTGGATATTACACAGAGATCTGGATAAAAATGAGATTGTTGAGGATTACCGTGGAAAGGATGGTTGATAGGAGGAAGAACTGAGGGGGATTGATGGGGATTGTGATGGCTCCATTCCATATATTGGTACAGTAAATTTGTTTCTTGCAAAGGAAGGATCACATGCTTGGTTTACTTTTCTACTCCTGACTTTTTGGTTTCCCAGATAGCAGTGATGGTTTCTAGTACTTTTATTCATCTGGGGTTAGCTAAGAGATTGCTATGTTTCCTTATTAATATGAACCAGGACTTTGCCACCTCCACATAGAGTTTAGAAGCAGCTCAATCTTTTATGATGACTCAGAATGCAATGGTTCACTTGCTCAGTGGAAATAGGTGAGCAGAAGCACAATACACCTGTGCTGCACTGGCTTACTGTTTGATTCTAGGTCAGTTCAAGTTTTTGGCTTAATCTGTGGTCCCTTCTGCAGTTGAGGCCTGGCCACCATGGACACTGCACCTTGTTGCATACCGCTATGATAGCTGAGAAGTTCGTGTTGGCGGGAAGAAGGGTGTACTTCCCTAGCTAATGTGGAAATTCCCTTTTCTGGTGATCCCACAGGATATGTCTATGCTACACCGCAGCTGGCTCATGCCAGCTGACTCAGGCTAAGGGGCTGTTTAATTGCCTTGTAGACATTTGGGCTTGGGCTGGAGTCCAGGCTCTAGGACTGTGCAAAGTAGGAGAGTCCCAGAGCTCGGGCTGCAGCCAGAGCCCAAAGGTCTACACTGCAATTAAACAGCACCTTAGCGTGAGTGCTAGTCAGCTGGCATGGGCCAGCCACAGGTGTCTAATTGCAGTGTAGACATACCTTCAGAGCTCAAGTTTGTGAGTCAACAGAGCACAAAGCAAAGGCTAACTTTCAAGCATTAAATAATTCTAAAAGTTTGGCTAAAAAGTATATATAACTCATCTCTTAGCTAAGGAATCTTTTTTACAGAGAAAGGGCCCAGTTTTCAAATGTGGACACAGTGGGTATCATATCAACACTTATACATGTTAAATGGTTATGCACATAATTACCCATTTTTAATGCCAAGTTATATTAGTATTTGGACACTTTATTTCATTGGAAAATAAAGCTTAAGTTTGCAGACTTGGTGTTAAAAAAGAAACATCCGATATTATATTTACCTTAAAGAGCTATGTCATCAGTTGCAGAATTTTATTCAGTTCCATTGCTAGGTATCATCTGTATTTCTAATAATAAACTACATTGTAGTCTCAAACATATTGTGGAAAGGGAAAATCCTGATTTTGTAGCTTTCCTAAGGCAAATTCTTTTCTCTGTATTCAATTTAAAAGTGTAAGATGACTCTATATATGTTGTCAAGTGTTCTAGGGTTCCTGTTACTGAGTCAACTTCACTATACAAAACAGGAAA
Organism: Malaclemys terrapin pileata; assembly: GCF_027887155.1. Classification (NCBI taxonomy): domain Eukaryota; kingdom Metazoa; phylum Chordata; order Testudines; family Emydidae; genus Malaclemys; species Malaclemys terrapin. The sequence continues at coordinate 82,225,678 of NC_071507.1, forward strand.
TAGAATGACTGTATTGCTACAATTTTAGATTATAGAAAACGAGAGAGAATCTCAGCAGCAGCCAGGAAAGAGGCATTTGCAGGAAACAAAATTTAAAATGTCCCAGATCTTCACCTAACCACATAATCCCTCAGGAGAGAGACGGTGGAGGTGAGGAGAGTTTTCCAAGAAGAAAACATTAAAGCATTAGTTCTGTACTTTGCCAAGCTTAGGAAATATTATAAAAGTAAAATATTTATACTTTTAAAACCACTGCCTAGATACAGCAGTGATTGGTGCAATATAATTAGCATAGGCAGACAGATAAAGCTTATATTTGAGGCCTCAAAGTTGGCTGTCGACTGCTAACTAAAGTAAGGGAAGAAAATGAATCATAAGCTTCTGAGAAAGGAGATTTACAGAAACAAAACTGGAGTTTGATTAAGAATTCTGCTTATAAAATTTTATTCTCTTGGAAATTTGAACAACTTTAGCTAGAAATGTATGCTGTGCTGCTCACTTTAAGTACATTGTGGTTTTAGAGATGTTACTGGTTTTGGTGGTATTCTTCAGTTATAAGGGGTATTAATTATTTTTCATTTTTCCTGTTATGGTTGTACTGACAGAGCTCAAGCAAGGATTAGGGGTTAGGGTGACCAGACAGCAAATGTGAAGAATGGGGACAGGGGTGGAGGGTAATAAGAGCCTATATAAGAAAAAGACCCGACAATCGGGACTGTCCCTATAAAATCGGGACATCTGGTAACCTTAATTAGGGTCTTTTTGTAGGAGGCATTAGTTTAGCAAATAACACAAAGACAGGCTCTACACTAAACACCTCTAAAACTGTAAGGGATTTTTAAAGCATGCTTACTTTATTTGATCAGTGTTCTGGTGACATCTTATTAGATTGACACTTCCCTCGCCACACCAAAATGTGGACATGTATGTAGGCGATCTGTGGACTACAGAATGTGAAGCTATGCTTATATAGGGTGACCAGATAGCAACTGTGAAAAAACGGGACGGGGGTGGGAGGTAATAGGCGCCTATATAAGAAAAAGTCCCCAAAAACGGGACTGTCCCTTTAAAAACGGGACAGCTGGTCACTCTATGCTTATAGATACTGATTAAATTTGTTTTATTATACATGGAGCTGGCAGTGACACTTATGATTAAGGTTGTTGAACACTTTCAGCTGTAACCCCTATAAGGGTCCACTGGTCTGGAACCTGGGGTTGTGGTAACTGATGCCTCCATGTCACCAATGGGAGCCAAGTGAAGCAGCATCCAGTGCTTACTGCAGCAGTAGGCACTGCAGGATGTACCACTTAAAGAGGCCAGAGTGACAGAACCCAGGGGATGCCTGATTGGCCACACCAACAATTGAAACCAGGAAGCTACCCCAGGGAGCCATCTGAACAACAGTGCAGATGCTGGCTTACTACAGACCTTGTCTTTTGCCACATCTTACTCCTGACTTCAACCCTGGCCCAGCTTGACCTTGGTACCTGTTTCCTGAGTTGAGCTGGTAACTTGTCTCAACTCCTGCCTTTGACCCCAGCCCAAAAGACACTACTGGCCTGGTTATCTCCCTGCTGGCCTTTATGAGCACCTTTTCAGTTGCTGATAACTTTGTCAAACCTTAACTGCTTGGGTTGAAATTTGTTGTCTACATCAGGCTGATTTCTTTTTCTTCTTTAAAATTTCATCTGAAGTGGTTCACCTGTTTTTGAGAAATGAGATTTAGAGAAAAACCCATTCTTTTGTTAATGTTAAAAAAAAATCCTTACAGCCATTTGGAGAAGCTCTTTCACCTCCATTCTTTGCAGCAGATTTGAAATTTGGACTTGAAATTGGCTGGGGAGGAAGGGGGGTTGCCCCGAGGTCAGAGAGATGCCTATTATTATCATGTGAAAATCCACCAAGCTTTCAGAAAACTGTTATTTGGTAGAGGCTTGCAGCTACTTTTTTCAGAGTTTGTCCTCACTGAGCAAGGCCGCTGGGGAGACACAGGACTTTTCCTACAGTTGCTGCTTGCACTGTGGCATTGAGCATCAGAGCTTGACTAAGACAGTTTTTGTCTTGTGCTCTCAGGCAGCATGAAAGTGAGGAGGAAGCAGCTTGATTCAAAAGGAGAGGAATGAGAAGCAGGGTAGACATCAAGGACCAGAGGGACAAAGCCAAGCTAGGCGCAGTAGGAACAGAGCAGCAGAGGGTCAGTTTGAAACCACAAAATGTAAGAAATCAAAGGGTACAGAATCTCTTTTCAAACAAAGGTTTAGCCTATTCAGCACACTCTTCAACCCTCTTAGCCCAGAAGTATTAAGTAATTTCCCATTTGAATAAACTTGCTTCTCCTCAAAGAAGAACCTTCACCATTTTCCCTCTTTCTCTTGCTGTCTTCACATACAACCTTAGAGAAGAAAGGACCGATAGACATACATTAAGTGCACACATACCCTTTCACACTCCAGTCTTACTGAAAGTGTTCTGCAAACTTAAAGTAAAAGAAAACACAAATAGGTGTGTGGTTATGGGTGCAGGAAACTTGTTTGGAAACTAATGGCACTAATGATTTTTACTTTTGGCTGACCCTTGAACAAAGATGGAAAGGAAATATCAATATCTACTGAATCAGTATTTTTATTACAAGAAATAAGTTCTAATATGAAAAAAAAAGAATTGACTTTGGCTAGAGTCTGTAGCAGACTATATGCACACATGCATTTTGGGTATTTTGGAATACTTCCTTGCCTGCTCCAATTTCTATTTTATGACATTTGGTTTGCAGAAAATCTGTTCCACTTCTATAGTTGAATTCATATTCAACACTTTTCACAGTCATTGGTGTTATGGTATCATTTATTATTCATTTACTTTTTCTAAAGGAATAGTGTGTTAAAATCACCTATGTGAAAGCAGTAAGGATAGAGTATTAAAACAGTTTGTGACTTTGAAACTGTAGTAAAACTAGAATTGTGGCAGACTCAAATAGAATTTATTGATGTTGGATTTAGTCCATTCCTTAGCAGTGCCTGAATGCAGCTTGTTTAAAAATAAAGGAAATCATATTTAATAATTAAAGTTAAAAATAACTTACTGAAAGGTTCTTCTTGGATCTCACACCAAGTTGGGGGTTTGATTCAAAAGTTCATTGAAAAATTGGAAGCTGTTTCTGTACATTATGTTTGTCCTGGTAATGTGTTTTCTTATTTGCGACACACTTACTGTGCACATGCTGTAATATTCCTGGTAAAATATATCCCAGTACTTAGTATTGGCTACATGGACTCTCAGACAGAGACGCATGTTGTAATGGCTTCCATACTGAAACAATTAGTGACTTGCTTCAAAAACAGTCTCAATGTTAGACACAAGCTATAACCTTCCATAAAAGCTTACAGCACAATAATAGTCTCATGCAGAATATCCATAAACTGTCTGCAGACTCCAAAAGTGGGTGGCAGAGGAGGAAAGTATTGTCTTGAGAAATTCAAGAGGAGTCAGGGCAAGGGCAAATTAATACATATACTATTGTGGAAAAGCAAACTAAATTGCTACTGAAACCTTAAAGTTGCATTAACTTACAATCAGCAAATCTTCGCTGTGTTGTGGCAAAATAAAAATGTATTATTGCTATTTAAGCACAAAGCATACAGAGGTCTTCCGCAGAAAGGGGCGTGTGCATGTTTGAGTGGAGTGGGGTTAGACGCAATAGGCTTGAGAGAGTTTGCTGCATTTTTCCATGTGCCATGTCTCCTTTCTGCAGATTCTCCCATATATGTAGCAGTGCAGTGCTTCAGATATTCCTTAGTGTAGGGATCAATTTCATCTTCCTGTTGGAAAACCTTCAATGGAATCCTAAAAGGGAGAAAACCTCTGCAAAAATTCGTCTCACTCAGTTTTATCCCCAGTTGATCTGTTGGACTGGGTCAGGATTTTCTTTATAAAACAGACTACAGAAGCAGCTCCCCGCCCCATCCCTTCAGTTCCTGGGATATGTCCTGATTCCGGGATATGAATCGGAGGCCCTATGCATCAACACCATCTCTGTATCTCTGGCAGCTGACCCTTTGCTACGCCATTTTATTTAGCTGCCTAACTTTAAGCACCCTCATTTGAAAATTTGTGTTAAGCTCTCTTTTCCATTTGTAAAATGGAGATAATATCCACCTTTGTAGAGAATGATTTGTGATTTTTTGGGGGAAGAAAGTGCTAAATAAGCATTAAATATTAGGTCTGTCAATTAATCACAGTTAACTCACGCAATTAACTAAAAAAAAATTACTCACAATTAATCGCACTGTTAAACAATAGAATACCAATTGAAATTTATTAAATATTTTTGGATGTTTCCTACGTTTTCAAATATATTGATTTCAATTACAACACAGAATACAAAGTGTACAGTGCTCACTTAATTTTTTTTATTACAAATATTTGTACTGTAAAAAACAAAATAAATAGTATTTTTCAATTCACCTAATACAAGTACTGTTGTGCAATCTCTTTATCATGAAAGTTGAACTTACAAATGTAGAATTATGTACAAAGACACTGCGTTCAAAAATAAAACAGTGTAAAACTTTAGAGCCTGCAAGTCCACTCAATCCTACTTCAGCCAATCGCTCAGACAAACAAGTTTGTTTACATTGACGGGAGATACTGCTGCCCTCTTCTTGTTTATGATGTCACCTGAAAGTGAGAACAGGCGTTCACATGGCACTTTTGTAGCCGGCGTTGCAAGGTATTTACATGTCACATATGCTAAACATTCGTATGCCCCTTCATTCTTCCGCCACCATTCCAGAGGACATGTTTCCATGCTGATGACGCTTGTTAAAAAAATAATGCATTAATTACATTTGTAACTGAACTTCTTTGGGGAGAATTGTATGTCTCCTGTTCTGTTTTACCTGCATTCTGCCATATATTTCATCTCGGATGATGACCCAGCACATGTTCGTTTTAAGAACACTTTCACAGCAGATTTGACAAAATATAAAGAAGGTACCAATGTGAGATTTCTAAAAATAACCACAGCACTCAACCCAAGGTTTAAGAATCTGAAGTGCCATCCAAAATCTGAGAGGGATGAGGTGTGGCGCATGCTTTCAGAAGACTTAAAAGAGTAACACTCAGATACAGAAACTACAGAACCCGAACCACCAAAAAAGAAAATCAGCTTCTGCTGGTGGCATCTGACTCAGATGATGAAAATGAACATGCATCAGTCTGCTCTTCTTTGGATCATTATGAAGCAGAACCCATCATCAGCGTGGAGACATGTTCTCTGGAATGGTGCTTGAAGCATGAAAGGACATATGAATCTTTAGCGCATCTGGCACATAAATATCTTGCTACGCTGACTACAACAGTGCCATGTGAATGTCAGGTGATATTGTAAACAAGAAGTGGGTTGCATTATCTCCTGCAAATTGTATCCAAACTTGTTTGTCTGGGTGATTGGCTGAAGTAGGACTGAGTGGACTTGCAGACTCTAAAATTTTACATTGTTTTATTTTTGAATGCAGTTTCTTTGTACATAATTCTACATTTGTAAGTTCAACTTTCATGATAAAGAGATTGCACAACAGTACTTGTATTAGGTGAATTGAAAAATACTATTTATTTTGTTTTTTTACAATGCAAATACTTGTAATCAAAAATAAATATAAAGTGAGCACTGTACACTTTGTATTCTGTGTTGTAATTGAAATCAATATATTGTAGAAAACATCCAAATATATTTAAATAAATGGTATTCTATTATTGTTTAACAGTGTGATTAATTGCTATTAATCACAATTAAGCTTTTAATTGCTTGACAGCCCTACTAAATATATATTATTTTTTCAGTTCTGCATAAACAAGAGACCAAGTTCTACACTGGTTTACCCTGTGCAAACATTTTAAACAATGAGGTTAACAAGGTGTAGCACAGAATCTAGCCCAGAAAAGTCTCAAACAATGTATATCTTTCTTGAATTCAACTATATGAAAGGCACTTCATGTCAAAGTAATGTATTTGTATAGTTGAAAGGGCTATACATTTACTGGTTAGCACTAGTCCTCAGGATTTGTGGAGGTCAACTACCAACTAATTTATTTATTTCTAGAATATTTAGAAATAAAATAAACCTGCCAGTGTTACTTTAATACTAACTTTATCCCTACCCCCCACCCCTCCAATCCTCAGGATGAAATTGATAGGTGTTTTAACATAAAACAGTTCTGCTGGTTTTACAATTTAAAACAAATCTTTACTTCACTTTTGCACTATACAGGAAAAGAGTTATAATTATGTACAACTTTCTGACTGCCAAAATATATAATTTTCCTTCCAGGTTGATGATTAGCTGCAGATATTAAAATATACACCAATTAGGACATAAATGAAGGTTAGCCATTAAATATCATCAGTGGCCACATTTTAAACTTCTGCTTTTGAAACCACAAGATAAATGTGAAAATATATGCATTTAATAGTTGGATTGCAGGATCCTTTTGTGAAATTTCTGGTTTTGGTAAATTAAGGATTTTAAAACTGAAAAGTCTGCATGATCTGTTTTACTCTGGACACCTGTTATTTATGAAGGAAAGGAGTATCTGCACACCACAGAAAGTATGGGGAGCAAAGACATCTTAAGATGACAACTTGCACAACATAAAATGTAGCTTCATACTGAAGATATTTTCCGAAAAACCTAATCTTTGTTACTTATGGAAGCTTTGGATAGTCCCAGTCCGATGAATTTGTGAAAACTAGGCTTGAAAGAATTACAGTAGAACCTCAGAGTTACGAACACCTTGAGAATGGAAGTTGTTCGTAACTCTGAACAAAATGTTATGGTTGTTCTTTCAAAAATTTACTACTGAACATTGACTTAATAAACTTTGAAACATTACTGTGAAGAAGAAAAATGCTGCTTTTCCTTTGTTTTTTTTAGTAGTTTATGTTTAACACTGTACTGTACTGTATTTGTTGCTGCTTTTTTGTTGTTGTTGGGTTTTTTTTTTGTTTTTTGGTCTCTGCTCCTGCCTGATTGTGTACTTCAGGTTCCAAATGAGGTGTGTGGTTGCCTGGTCAGTTCGAAACTCTGGTGCTCATAACTCTGAGGTTCTACTGTAGATTTTTATCTGTAAGTGTCGGTAAATGTCAGTTTTACCATACATACAAATTGACATATTTCTATTGATAACAATTGAAATTTACAGATAGGCAAAGAAAGAAAAATGCTGCTGCAGAACTTGAGTCAAAATCCAGTGATTTAGACTTTTGAGTTAATCTTGTTACAAATAGACTAGTGAATGAATAGTAAAAACAGGTCTGATTTGTTAATTTAAGGATATTTACTTTATATATTTTGACATGTGATGTTGACAATTTGTGTTTAATGGTTTATAAAGTTGTTGAATCTGTCATTAAACAATGGTTTACCCCCATAATTTCCCACAACTGTGAAAAATCAAAACAATAAAACTAAAAATTGCTTAAAAGTAAACATTGACATCAGTCAAAATTCTAAAAAATGAATTCTGCCATAACTTACTGTAAGTCAAATTCCGCCACCCTCACTCACGCTCAGTAGCACCTTGTTCTGTAAATAGTCCCATTGAGTCAAATGGGATTACTCATGGACTTTGTGCCCTTAATTCAACTCTCCTGTGCATATATACTATGAGACCGTCTTTAATGATCACATATTAGTGGCCCCGTGTGTTAATTTTCTGCAAACCATCCAAACCATGTGGTGACTACAGAATATATCACTTCCCCAGGGGCTTTCCTATGGCATTCATCACTGTAGTATCTGAGTGCTTCTCAAACATTAATGAATTTAATGAGGTGATAATATTATTTCCCTTTTACAGAGGGTGATTGAGGTATGGTGCAATTAAGCCTGAAATTATCAAGTGTCAACTAATTGAGGTGTTCAAGCTGAAACTTTCCAAAAGAAATAAATAAATTCCAACCTGAGGCAGGAGCCTGGCCTGGAAAATTTCATCTCTAATGGCTACAGTTGGGCAAAGTTATAAACTACTCAAGACAGGGATTTATGATAGTTAAGGTTGCCTAACACTACCCGTGTGCATCACTGCCAGCTCTCTCTCTAATACATTCATGTAGTTTAAAAGGAGAACTATGTTCCTTCTTAGCTCACATCTTGTGAAAGGTGATTTATTTGCTGTACAGTGGAATGAGTAGTCTATTCTTGTAAAGATGTTTATTAATACAAAGCTAATGTATAGGATTAACAGCCAGTAGTTATCAATACATTATTGGACAATGTTAATGCTTCTATATTTATGGTAGGAACTCATAGACTTTCAGGTCAGAAGGGACCATTGATCATCTAGTCTGTCCTCCTGAACATTGCAGGCCACAGAACCTCACCCACTCCTGAAATAGTCACCTAACCTCTGGCTGAGTTACTGAAGTCCTCAAATCATGGTTTAAAGACTTCAAGCTACAGAGAATTCACCATTTACACTAGTTTAAACCTGCAAGTGACCCATGTCTCATGCTGCAGAGGAAGGCAACCCTTCCTCCCCTCCACCGGGTCTCAGCCAATCTGACCTGGGGGAAAATTCCTTTCTGACCCCAAATACGGTGATCAGTTAGACACTGAGTATGTGGGCAACACCCACCAGGCAGATACCTGGGAAAGAATTATTTGTAAGAACTCAGAGCCCTCCCTATCTAGTGTCCTGTCTCCAGCAGTTTGGGGATTTTTACAAATTTTTCAGCCAGAGAAGTGACATTTTGTATAAGTGCCACATTGCTGCTGCACTGGAGACTGGAGAATAGAGAAGCTGCTCACAGGAACTCTAGATCCCCCGGATGATGCAGCTCTAAGCTCCATTGTAGCTACATGGGAGTGCAGGGCAGTTGTAGGCTGATGCTGAGGGGAGATTATTGAATGAAAATACTGAACCACAGCCCCATGTAAAGGGAATGCAGAAGAATTAGTTGCATAGATGCTCCAGGCTCTATACCTGAATTTGGGTGAGGATTTTATTCTCACCAGCATTTCTGTATTTTCCACATGCAAAGACCTTTTACTCTGGCTTTGAGGGACCAGAATTTTCCTGTGTCCCTTCCTAAAAGAGCCTAAATTTGATATTATAGTGTCTTTTAAAAAAATAAAAGAAGTATTGTTACAACAAAGTCTGCCTATTCAGGAAGGCTTTCTTATCCTAGGCTCCCAAATGCTTTCATGAGTTCCATGTTCATCAGCACAACCGCAGAGATATAGTGAAAAAGGAACATTCAATTTTTGGAATTACTATAAAGCCTACTCAGATTGCTTTTTCACTCATACAGTGTTTTCTCAGATACCATTATCATGTATTTTCTTCTACGTTTTCTTTGCTGTATGCTAAATCAGTTTTACTCAATGTTCTGTGTATTCCTTATACATTGTCTTTTTATGTGCTTTGAATATAAATACCAGACAACTGTATGCCACATCTACTTCCTTTCTTCTTACCAGCTGAATGGTACAGTAGAGCAGAATCATGCATTGGCATCTGATTCCTTAAAATCGTTCTGTATACAAAAATACAGGATTTATTTTCAATACATTTAACTCAATTAAGCAAAACAAAAGCACTAATGTTAGAAGTTTAAGAGCCTGATCCAAATCCCTTTGATGTCAGTCGGCTTTAGATTCAGCCCTTAGTGCATTTCTGCTTTGGTACCATTTCATCAGTTAAAAGCTTGCAAACAGTAATTTTTTTCTACTAAATCTACCTTCTCATGTTTGGCTGACATACATTTCCCTTCCCCACACACTCTCCTGAAACATTTTTTTTTTGGTCAATTCCTTATCAGTGCGTCTGTGTCTCTAATTATTTAGGCGTTCCACATTATTGAGAACAATGTGTCAGCCGACAGCTGCTAAGAACCATGAACAGAGAGAAGACAATATTGTTTTAATGTGGCTGACAAACAAATAGCAGCTTTTTAATCCTAGACATTAAGATGGTAGAGCTTTTTAACACTTTTTATGCAAAAAGTAGATATTTAGATTTTGAAGAACATCTTTATAGCAAAATAACCTGTTTAAGAAAGGTCATACTTGGCACGATTTCAGTGTCTACTTGAAACACATCCATATACCATTTTCCCTCCCAAGAAAAAAGTTAGAATTGCTCTTTTTCTAAACCATTTTTCCATTAGGATACTTTAAAAGCTAACATTTGCTAAATCATTCTTGGTATTATAAAATGTCAGAACTATAGAATGTCAGATCTATAGAATTTATATCTGCCTGACTATTGTGAAGTATTTACTATAGCTAAAACTTCAAGCTATACTTTAAAGTGTTCAGTAGAAGTTTTTAAAATGAAAATTTAAACTCTTGTTGTCTTTTAGGCTTACATATATGAGATGCGTTCAAGCACCTTTTCCCATAAATTGGCAGGACACACGGAATCAGTGATCAACGTGGCTTTTAGTCCCTCGTCTCCACAGGTACACGTTTTCCCCCTTTCATTCTTTTTGTCATTTAAATGTATACAAGCTTCATGGTAAATGCCCTTGATGTCAGTGAAACATTCTCTCTCCCTTGTCCATCTGTGTGATCTGAGTGGCATACAATGGATTGTAATTATTATTATTGAGTGTTTACATTTATCTTTGTTATACACCAGCATTCATAATGAATTGAGTCTCTCATATAAATAATTTAAACTGATTTGGAAAGAGCTCATCTTCTGTGTAGTTTACTTGAATTCAACTTGCCCTCCAGCATCAGTTTCTGTAGTCTGAAATGTTCTGGTGTTGGGAGTTGAAAAGATAGCAGAGGAGACAAGACTGAGGCTGCTATTGGCTCTCAGCTTCTCTTTATCCACAGCCCTCCACTAAGTGTTCTCCCTGTGTCAAGCCTGCTGCTGTTCGTAGCTGTCTTCCACCCGCGTTTCCTGGGTCGGAGGTAAATGAGGGTGAACCATTAAAGAATTTATGCTCCCCCAGTATTGCTGCTGCTTGTTTTGAGGAGATATTTTTTGAGAAACAAGTTTTGCGAGTCTGAAGGCTATTTTTATTAACCTTAGAGAACATAACTCATGTGACGTGTCAGCAGAACATTTTTCATTAACATTTTATAAGTATTCCTGGGTAGGTGCTTGAGGCTGGCAAAGTTCAAGTGGTGGTACTAAACTCCTCCCCCCCCAGATATCAGTTTAAATAGATCTCCTCTGCTTAATATGTGCAGTATTCCCTTGTACTTTCCTTTACTTACTATAGGCAATATACTGAAATTAAAAAATGACAACTTTTACTTAGTTATCTACGGCAAATGCCAAATTAAGAACTGTAGCTGAAGATACTTTTCTAGAATACTTGCTTTGCAGGTTTTCCATTTCTCATGCTCCTTTCTTCTTTCCTCCTTTTACAGGAGGAGAAATACTGTTTGAAATCTCATTGTAAAAGAAGTGACCTTTGAATGGTTTAGAGATTGGTTAAAAATAAAGAGACAAAAAGTGAGCATCTTAGGGGGGTTCTAGCTCCATTTTGTTTCCAGTAATGAGCTGATGCAATAGCAGAGGGAGAAGGGATTTCTTGGAAGAGGTGATTCCGTGCACAGATATCCTTAAAATTGGTTCTAACCATATTGCCGTCACCCAGTAATATGCTTGCAAAATGTCTTTGTCAGATGTTGTGACAACTTATCCACTTTTGTCACAACAATGAGTTTATCAGTAAAACAAACAAAACACACACACACCCTTTATCTGGTTACATTTTGCCTGAGCAGTGTTTAAAAAAATAAATAAAACCAACCAAATATTTGTTACAGCAAAGCTAAAGCTTAGTTATAATAACAAACTCAAAGATTATGAAAAGATGGGTGCAGCAAGTCTAGGTTAGTGTCAGGATGAAAATAATACTAATGAATTCAATAATACCTGAATTGTACATTTTAATAATTCTGGAACCATGTTATCCTTCACTAGTTTATCTACGGCAGCAGTTCTCAAACTGTGTGGCGAGACCCCAAAGTGGGTCATGACCCTGTTTTAATGGGGTCACCAGGGCTGGCGTTAGACTTGCTGAGGTCATGTCATCATTTTTGTTGTCAGAAGGGGGTCGCCGTGCATTGAAGTTTGAGAAACCCTAATCTATGATTACTCTGCTCTTAATGTATGAGAAATTTGCATTAGCAGACATTAAAGTTGTTTCTGGACTTATTTTCAAGGATTAAAATTGTCCTTTAAAGTAAGTGTTTTTGTGGTGCCTAGCACAATGGAGTTTTGATCCTGATTTGGCAAGTGCTACATTAATACAAACTGCTAATGTCTATGGTTAATCTTTGACGGATTGTCTCATTTTTATGTTTGATCCTTTCTATAGAATTTATTGGACTATTTAATGGAGTAATTGTTTAACGCTTTCCATTTTTTCTATATACAAATAAATGACTGCAATTCTTATATAGCTAGCCTCGTCCTTTATACTGTACCACATCATATACTCTTTGCATCAATACTTAAATATTCTTTTTCTGGCAATAACTAGACTGGGACTCCAGATATCTGGGTTTTGTCCTATTCCCAGCTCTGCCACAGACTTCCTGGGGGATCTCAGGCAATTTACATACTTGCTTTGTATCCCTCAGTTACCCGTCATTGAAATGGGAATAATACATCACTTTCTGAGCAATGTTTCTAGAAAAGTGCTAGTATTTGAATGCTAGAACAAAGTTAGAGAAATATTAGGGTCACGGATTTTACTTTCTTTATTTTATAATCTGAAGGGGCAAAAAAGATTTACCTGCTAATGTATGGCTTAAAGTGCAGATATAATTGCTATGACTAATTCTGTAATAGATGTAAAGGTTGTATCTGTAGATGAATGTATTATGGAGACAGGTGTCATCACACTTGATGGCTCACCAGTCCATACACTGTGTGTTTTTTTGCATTCTTGAATATGCCTGTGCTTCAGTTGTAATATGACTATGATGCTTATGATGTAACCTATGGTACAGAGGGTGTTAGGTGGATTTTTATTATTAATTTTGTGTTTAATTCAAACTAGTATACAACAGGAAAAGTGGTACACTGTAAACTATTTGGACCCACTTCAGATCTGCAATAAATGGGTGAATGGCCAAGTTATATAAGCCTTTGAGTAACTGAAGTTGGAAAATGCTGACAGAGTCTTAGATTTTAGCAGCTAAATTACCCAAAGATTCTGTCCACACAGCATACTCCAGCTTGGTGTTGAGCTGGACTTTCCCTGCAATTGCAGCTCTGGGCTACTGTGTGTTATACTGGGTCTAGGTCCAGCTAACAGCATGTGAACTGAGTGTAGGGAGCCTGTCACTTTTGTGTTCTCAGACTCCCTTCTCACAGATAGATCTGCACAGGAGCCATAGAAAGCATCATATCAACTTTCTGCTGACCTGCATGCATGAAGTTATCTGTACAGCTGCCAGTTGGGAGACTTGCTTGTGGATTTCTCAGATAGTTGAAGTTAGCACTAAAATCACCATACTATTCAGAACTGGCTACAGATAACTGGATGTGTCTGAAAAAATGAATTATCCTTTACTAGCTTCTACCACAGTATATTTTTCCTGGTGGTCACATCTGGAGATTTCAATTTAGAAAAGAAATCCATGTGAAAAGTCCATTCTTCTGCTGTACTCGGTCACCAGTGACTGTTCACTTAATCATCAACTACATGTCATTTTCCCACAAGCAAGCCAGTTTTTGTAAAGTCAGGGAAAATTCTTTTTCAGATTTTTATTTACTGATTTTGGCTTTGATTGGTGTTAAATCAATCTTAGGTTATCCTTTTATAGACTGCATTTTTTCCAATATCATAATAGCACATTGCACATTGAGACTGCAGTAGCTTGTCAGAGCTTGAATTATGTGGTTTTAGGACATGGGGCCAAATTAATATCTGTGATCCCATTGAAGTGAGTTGAGTTGCACCAGAGAGGTCTTTGACTCAGAATGGTTTCTCTCTCTGCAGCCAGTTTAGTTTTCTTTTTGTCTGCACTAATTTACCAACATGTCAAAACTAGAAGGATGCGTGGTTCATTAGTTTTGAGACAGTTACTCTTTAACACTTTAAAGAAAAACATACTTTGTGTCTGAGGGGGATACTTGTCCACTTGCTATCTACTTTAAACTTCTTTCCCAAGAGACTAAACTTCAAAGAGTAAAAAGTGCCACTGAGTTGTAAAAATCCTTTTACAGAGATTATAGACTTCTAGACTCTAAGGCTGGAAGGGACCATCATGATCATCTAGTCTATCCTCCTGCACATATCAGGCCACAAAACCTCACTTACCCACTCCATAACCTCTGGCTAAGTTACTGAAGTCTTCAAATCATGATTTAAAGACTTCATGTTACAGAGAATTCACCATTTACACTAGTTTAAACCTGCAAGTGACCCATGCTTCATGCTGCAGAGGAAGGTGATCCCCCCACCCTCAGGATCTCTGCCACTAGTAACCTCCCTCCAGCCTGACTGCTCGCCTTTCAGTATGACTCATTGTAGTCTTCCCTTTAACTAATTCTTCATCCACCTTTCAATTCTAATATGAATCCCCATCTTCTCCAATTTAACTAATAATTTCCCATTTGGAACTGTATCAAATTCCATACTGATATCCAGGTAGATTAGATCTACTGTATTTCTTTTCCCTAAAAATCAGTTATCAAAGAAGGAGATCAGGTTGATTTAGCATGATCTATCTTTTGTAAAATCATATTGTATTTTATCCCAATCACTGCACACCTCTATGTCCTTAGCTACTTTCTCTTTCAAAAATGTTTTCTGCACCAGTAGTTCTGGTTCCTCCATTTTGGAACAGCGAGACATCAAGATGATATGGAAAATTCTTGTGCAGATATTCCAATGTCACCTGAATGGCCAAGGATAGATACAGACTTACAAAAACATGATTTTTAAGGAACAGAGAGAACGTAATAAGTTCTATGCACCTATTCATCTATTCTAGAACCTTCTCTAGCTTAGTTTTTCCCAATAACGTGAGCTTCATGTTCCAGTTCAGTTGTTAACACTGGCTGATGAACCAGAGAAGGCTGAGAGAGAGAGACCATTACATGTTTCTCCCAACCTGGTCTGTCTTTTATGCCAAGTCTCCAATCCTTCATCCACAATGATTTGAGATCTGTCAAACTCAGCCTTTTTATATCTACTACTTTAGCTGGAGAAGAAGTTGTTTCAGCAGCCCATAGGTCTTTGAAACAAGGTAGTTTGTAATGGTACTCTATCTTTGTTAGGAAATGTGGGTCTTAGCCAAAACTTATGTTGCAATTTGGTCAAGAGAGATGCTACCACCTCTGCCTTGCTGAATCCAAAGAAGACAGCTGCATTAAAAAGAAAGAGGCCTACCATTAAACTTGCATATGACATGCCATTCAAGGTTCAGTATGTTCTTCTCATGACATTGGCCTAAATTCTTCCCTCCCACCTATGCAATCCCATAGACTTCAATGGGGCTTCTCTGATGCATGTGACAGCAGAATTTGGCCCAATGTGTCTCTAGACTAGATGTGTACTTCTGCCCAAGTCCTTCTGTCCAATGTAGTCAAATGCAAATAGATACTTTAAATCTTGTTAGTAGAGTTTCATTTAAATATATTAATAATCAAAAGAAAATGCAGTTTATAAAAGTAATCTTTTATCAGCAAAGTTTTTTTTAAAAAAATATCAAGATAGTACTTAGACAAGACTTTAGTTATTTAAAATTTATATCACTCATTACTAAAGTTAGAATGCCACACATCAATAAAACAATTCAAAAATTAACGGAATGAGCCTTTAAATTAAAGGCATAACAGAACACCGTACACACTTATAGAATCATAACTGTCCAATTCCCAACTATTAAATGGATTCAGAGATCTATCCAAAGCGTAACCATATAAATACAATCTGTACTATGCTCTGAATTTTGCTAAATGTAGGCCAACATTGAAAAGGACGACTAGCCTGACTTTCAAGGCCTGGTTCCTCAATACTTACTGGAAATCAGGCCCCAGACAGATGTGAAGTTGGGCATCCAAAACTCGGGGCATCCAAAACTCGCTGGCTACTTTTGAATATCTTGGCTTTGTGCTTTCTTGAACTACTAGAGGGAGCAGCCTTCAGAACTGCAGGCCCTGTCCTGCTGATGGCGCCAGGGACTTGGACCCCGTGAACCAATAGTTGGAATGACCCAGCCAATTGGAACTTCCTCAGTGAGACACAGGGAAAGAGGGATTCTCTCTGTTAATTCATTACCAAGCATCTTTATTTGCGTATGTAGTTCTCATCTGTTTCTCTACATCAGGGGTTCTCAAATTTCATTGCACAATGACCTCCTTCTGACAACAAAAATTACTACATGACCCGAGGGTGGGGGGGGGGGGGGGGACAGAAGCCTGAGCCCGCCCAAGCCCTGCTACCCTGAGGGGGTGGGAAGCGGGGGGAGGGGGGGGCAAAGCTGAAGCCCCAGGGCTTCGGCCCTAGACAGGGGGGCTGTAACCTGAACCCTGCCATCCAGGGCTGAAGCCCTCGAGCTTCGGTTTTGGCCCCGGGCGGTGGGGCTTGGGCTTCAGCCCTGGGCCCCAGCAAGTCTAAGCGAGCCCTGGCAATCCCATTAAAATGGGGTCGTGACCTACTTTGGGGTCCCAACCCACAGTTCGAGAAATGCTGCTCTACATCTATCAGGCACACAAACTTGTGGGAGAATACAAGCTTCTTTTACAGATTCTAGTAGAAAGCACTGACATTGTGGCTCAGTTAGTGTAGGACTTCACATTCTGCAGAAGATAAACTTGTTTATGCCAATGAAACTATTCTAAGCACACATGACAGCTGTGAAAAGGTGGAGGGTGATTTTTTTTTAAAAAAAAGCTTTCCATAAGTTAACAAAGCTATACAAGGACAACTTAGTTTAATCAAGGGACTCTGCAAGATTACATATGTTTCCAGCAAGCCACAGCTGTATACCACATGAGTATGGCTAAATGTGATTGCTACTATCAGGGATGTGTAGAAGTTTCTCATTCCATAGCACATTGATAATAAAGTACTTTAGTGTATTTCGTACAAGTTTAGCTATTTTATTGAATAGTGTTGTAGTTTTAAAAATATTAACTTTGTAGTGGTGAAGGAGAATACTATACATTAGACTACACAACTGTTCAGCTTTATAGTGAAAGTCCACTTACAAAGACTCCTGACCCATAGAGAGGCAGGTCACTAGTGGATTGAGGAAGGAGAGGGTTGACTGGGCAAAAGGGAGGGAAGTTGCTAACAGAAGCTAGAGGTGCAGGAATAGGATCTGTTGGGGTCCCTGCAGGAAAGGGAGTTGTGGAGAGTGGGGAGTCACACACCTGGCAAGCTGGAGAGAGGGAAGCAATCACAGGGGGAATGCTGTAGAGAGGACTAAACTAACTAAAGGAACTAGAGAGAGAGTACCCACAAATGTGCTGGAAAATAAGAGACTATATTGACTAAGGGATGGAAAATTCTGGTCTTTACAACAGCTTGTAAAATAACGTAACACAGTTTGATAAAAATGTGACATAATATGAGAGGGTCCCTTCCCCCTCCCTCGTGCGCTTGCTCTCTCTCTCTCTCTCTCTCACACACACACACACACACACACACACACACACACACACACACACACACACACACACACACACACACACACACACTTCAAAACACCATCTAGTTAAAATCTTAACAGTAGCTATTAAGGAATGTATCACAAAGAAAAGTCCTGCAATTAAAATAAGGCTAGACCAAATACAACGAATATGAGATGGAATAAATCACAGCCCATATCTTACAGTCCTTGGAACAGCTCAGAGAAATCTGGGTCTTAGCAAACAGCAGATAAATTATTAAAAGAAAAGACAGACAACTTCTGTGTCAAATTAAAGTATCAACAGAAAATGATTCCAACCTTCCAGAAGAATATCATATAGTCGTATACAACATCTTGGTCCAGCTGCTGGGACACGTCTGAGCTGTGCTCAGCACAGTATGGGAGACGAAGCAAATGTACTGTTAAGTCATCTTTTATGCCTCCTCTACAATGTTCCAATCCCCAGCATAAAGTAAAGTGGCCTCAGGATTGCTGTACTTTGTGCCAGCTACCAACAGCCCCCAAGTGCTGACCTGGCAGCCAGGGAAGCTGCAGCCATGCCCTTCTTTCTTCTAGACAAACCCCCTTTTATATGGGAGGCTGGGAAGAGTATATGCTGATATTGTGACTGTCACCCAATAATGTCCCCATGACAGGAAAATGCTCAGGGGGGCATGTTTCTAGCTGTTTTATTTCTGCAGAGTAGACACCAAGATCTGTCCATATCCATACCTATTCATGTATAATGATGCCATACCAATCTCAGGAGACTGATTCATCTGCAGGTTTGCTCACAATTAATTAACCAAACCCCAGCTTGACTTGCTACTACCATTGTTAATGTCACATTGTTATTTCCTATGTGACATCATTTACCTTTAGAATAGAGATGTCTGGTTCATGACCCTAGGCCAGGAGGTTTTGGCTTACACTCACATCTGGGCCTTTGCTCTTAAAGGAGGCATGGTGGGGGGGCCCAGGTCCCTGTGAGAAGCAACACAGCATTGTCCTCTCTGCACAGAGTCTAAATCTGCTGCCCTGGGCTACTTCTACCTATGTGTTTCTTCAGTTTGGAGTATGGCCCCTATAGTCCAAACTGTCAATAGCTTCCCCAAAGAGTCCAAATGAGCTTGACCTGCTGGCTCTCAAAGGGGTTGTGGTTGGAAGGCACTGCTTGAAAGGCTTACCTGCTCTTTAGTCACCTCTCAGACCCAATCTTCTGTGTGGCTTCCTAAAGAAGGATTCACCTCTCCTACAGCCTGTCCACCACCCTTTGGGTAGGCTTCTGAGTGCCTTTTAATGCTCTCATACAGCCAGAGCATTCTTGGCAGGCCCAGAGGGGCGCGGCTACCTGGGCCCAGTATTGCCTTTTATCCCTTTTGGGCCCAGAGTGGGGTTATATACCCCATCATAGGGCCAAATTCAGAGGGGAACTCTAAACGTGTGTGAGTTTTTAAATTACATGTTAAGCAGTATGCAATGTTGTTGTAGTCATGTAAGTCCCAGGATATTAGAGAGACAAGGTGGGTGAGCTAATATTTTTTTTATTGGACCAACATCTGTTGGTGAGAGACACAAGCTTTCGAGCTTATGCAGGTCCTGAAGACAACTGGGTTTCAATTAGAAGACTCTCTTTACTCCTATGATACCAAATGTCATCAAAGAATATTAAAAGCACATGTAATGGAGTAGATTACTTGTCAGAGGGCCAGATCTGTTAGGAAGGAGGCTGGGCCAGTATGTTCAGGATTTCAGGTTAGGACTGTATGCCGCAAGAGATTAAAGAAGAAGCTCTAGGGTGAAACTCTGGTCCTATTCAAATAACAGGAAAACTGCTGTTGACTTTGGTGTGGCTGGAATTTCACTCCTGATGTCCAGCAAGAGCAATATAGAGGTCTGGCCCATGGCCCATTTGTATAGGGGTATGAGTGGATATGTAAGAGAATTAAGTGGGAAGAGAATGAGAAACAGACAAATTCTATGAAGTAACTTCTGCCTGAGTAGGAAATAACCTGAGCCAAAAATAAGCTTGTGATTTTTTTGTACATTTTGGCCTAAACTTGTAAATTACAGAATATTTTTAGTTAATTTTGTTAAAGCAACAAAATACCTTACCCACAAATTAGGTTTTATTATCATTATCATCATTATTTATGTTGTAGTACAAATTTAATTTTATTCCATTGACTATCAGTGTGTCAAGAAGCAGAAAGCAATAGCTAAAATGTAATAAATGCTAATATTTAGGCTAGACAGCATCTGTCACAGAGTAATTTAAAATATCTATTTAAAGGAAACAATGTCTGGGAAGTAAAAGAATCCAGGAGTTGAGCACTACTTGTTTATTCCCCCCCCACACCCCAAAGTACTTCTCACAGCTTGGTTGGGGGGCTAAAAATAGCAGTGTAGATGTTTGGGCTGCTGCTGCAGCCTGGAGTCTGAGATCCACACTGGGATCTCAGAACCTGGGCTCCAGTCTGAGCCCAAATGTCTACCCTACAATTGTATAGCCCTATCAGCTGACCTGGGCCAGCTGTGGCTGTGCTGCGGATCTTTTATTGCAGTGTAGACATACCCACAGAGACCATGCACTCCTAGTGTAAGTTAAATTAACCCCCAGCCTTCTCTAGCTCATACTGGAGCTGGTATAAATCAACCCACAAGATCAGGGAGCTGCCTCCAGTTCCCTGAATTTCCCCACAGCCTTCTTCACTGACAGAACTCAGACTCAGGGGAGAATCTATGTTGCATTAACGGTGGCTTTTTACATTAAATTTGATATAGTCATAATGAAATACATTGTTTCCTCTACACTCCAATTGAGGAGCAGTTTTTCACATGAGTAGTGTAATTGAAATCAGTGAGTAACAGATCACCAGCTGGGAGCAAGGGGATCACAGACTAGACCAGGGGTCGGCAACCTTTCAGAAGTGGTGTGCCAAGTCTTCATTTATTCACTCTAATTTAAGGTTTTGCGTGCCAGTCATACATTTTAACGTTTTTAGAAGGTCTCTTTCTATAAATCTATAATATATAACTAAACTACTGTTGTATGTAAAGTACATAAGGTTTTTAAAATGTTTAAGAAGCTTCATTTAAAATTAAATTAAAATGCAGAGCCGCCCGGACCAGTGGCCAGGACCCGGGCAGTGTGAGTGCCACTGAAAATTAGCTCGTGTGCCGCCTTCGGCACGCATGCCATAGGTTGCCTACCCCTGGACTAGACCATTATGTCTAAGAATCCTTGTTGATTAAAAACTCTCCATTTTCTTAACAGCAATAATTTTTCTCTGTGTGTCAGGTAGCAGGATGAAGTTCACCAATAGTGAACAGTGCTTTCAGCAGTACCAAAGTTAATGACATCATGTAGTAATTTCCTTCTAAATTTCTTTTGTTTCCTAATCCTAGCTGGCACTGTGCTCTCAGTTCTTTGGTTATGTATCTTTTAAGGGGAACTACTTTCCCACGTATTATTGAACTCTCAAAGAAATCTGGAAGTCCTTTCCTTGGATCCTCAACCTGAATCACTTAGTCATATTACATCTGAATTACACTAGGAATTTTACTGGTTTGAACTTTGATCTGGCCCTCCTAGCTCAAGTAGTAGCTGGCCAAATACAGTAACAACACTCAATTATGGAATATTCCTTGTCATGTTAGCTATTTAGGAAAACCTCTGTGACTTTCCCCCTTTTTACCACAGTATTTCTATTTATGCATTCTCTTAATCTGGCATGTCTTTTCATTGATTCAATCTGGAATATGATTAAACTTTAAAAATAATCATGCACTTCACTGATGCCTCAAAGATCTAAGTTAGGCAAATTTTGCTTCCAGTGCTGCCTTGTATGTTATCTTTGAAGTGCAAACATGCTTATGCAATATTGGCACTTTAAAAGAATGTTGACAGATTGTGCCACAACAAGGAGAATCAGAATCAGTAAAGATGATGAAAGGGTATGTGGTGAAGATGACCATGAAGCAAATGAGGTATGAGTCTACTATTAGTTGGACCTTTTTTTACACACTTAAGGAAAATATTGGTGTATGGCTATACAATATAGAAAGCATATGGTTATATTCATAGAATTCAGGTGAATAAAATATTCTAAGTAATTAGGGCCAGACTGTTGTTAAACCACCATTATCCCTAAGTAACAACATTAATTTCAATGGAATTATTCCATTTTTCTGTATACGCGTAATGAAGAGCATGACCTGGGCCTTAGTGTTTCTAAGTGGTTCTGCATCAGTAAAAAGTAGTGAATTCAAGATAGTTGTTAATATTCTTTCTAGTCAACCATGGAAAAGTTTGCAATGTATAGACACATTTTCAAAATGTAAAGGATCTCAATCTAAATTTGGGAGATAGGATTGATTAAAAGTTTCTAAAAAAATTTATCCACTAAGTTGCTTAAAGTTAAAATGATGGCTTTAGTGTGCAGCTTTTTGTGAGAGCCATTGGTAAAACAAATAGTCTTGTATTTTTTATAAAAACATACTAGTAATGAGGAATTGGGGGGAAATGTACAGTTAGAATTATTATATGTATGGGAAAACAGAAGAAAACTAAATTTAGCTTACTATAATATTATTTACATTATCACTTGAAGATGCATAACATGGTCAAAAATCACATCCTAGATTTGAGATGGAATGTGTATATATACATAAATAATTTATACATATTTTATATTTAAATATATGATAAATTTGACTAAGATGTGACAACTGCGAGTGTCTTGCAAATTACTGTTTTACAAACAGAAGATCTGGTCTTCACTTTGACCATTTAAAATTTTTGATCTACAAGATCAAAGGAGTCAAATTTTTGTAATGCTTTGTAATCTGCAGCGTTCTTTCCAAACAAAACACCCAAATGTAAATACTGAGGTACAGTATCTGAAGATAAAGCTTAAATCCAGCTGGTACAGTGAGGCCATATTCCTTTGAGATTTTGATTACATAGACAGGAAGTTGTGGATTAGGCTCTAGTGAGCTATTGCCAAGAAACACTGAGCATATTTTACTTATCTGGAAAATACATTTTGCATCAGATGAGCTGTTATTTTCAGCAACATTCAGTTAATGTTAAAATATGAACTAGTTTGCTAACAATTTCTCACCACCCAAGGTCCAGAATGGCATATAATGCATTAATTTTGTTTAGGCAGACTGGGCATACTAGTGTTCATAAAACATATTTACATGATGCTGTCAGAGTGACGTATCTGTTACTCATGTTTATCTCAAATATACTGTTACCCCTTTTGATCCAAGCAGTTAGCCAATATTTGGGGTCTTGTGAGTTGTTCCTTTAGGGAGAGAAATTGATGCTGGAGTCAAGTATGTCTTTGATACAGTCCTCTTTATTTATAAAGAATGAATATAAAGTCCTGTGTCGCTGTCAAACAACTAGTGATCGTTTCTTTGCTGCTTCTTTGAGTGGTGATCACCTATGTGTATTCCACTGAGGGTGTGCATGAGCTCCATGTGCCTGAGACCAGAAGATTTTTCACTAACAGTGTCCATTGGTCCATACCTGCACCTTATGCCTCCTCGTGTGCCAAACCGAGGGCATAAGGGGCAGTGCAGACCTATTTCCTTTCTGCTGACCATGGTCTGAGACAGAACCCCTCAGCATTCCTGCTTCTAAATCAATTTTTTGGAAAATGGTTCTACTCTCTTCTAGGTAGTTAGATAGTTTTAGAACTTAGTAAGATAAGTGTTTTTGGAATCAGAGGGCCATTCCTCCTCTGTTACCCCTTTCTTTTGGGGTACTTAATATGCCTAAGATCCCTGGCTTGAAGTCCTGCATGGCCTGCCCCCACAGGTCTTCCCAGGGAGTGATTTATACAACTGTTGAGTATGTTGCCTTTGGGAGTCATACATCCCTTCCAGTGCAATATTTTGTTTTGCATTCATTCTTTTCTACCCCAAACCCAGCCATCTTGTGAATTCTGGCTCTGAAGACACCTAAGGGAGTGGTTGATGAGCCCTAGTCTGACCTCCCTGCACATTGGCCAGAGGCACGTAGTGGGTGTCCCTCCTGGTCTGACACACTCTGGCTCTGGACCATCAGATACCAGACCTAAGGACTATAACAGGCAAAGATGGGGGGCGGCGGGGGAGATCAAACGCTCTCATAAGAAGCAGGGAAATCCCCATCCCAAGGCTTCTAAGAAGAGAACTGCCTCCCCTATAACCTCCAAATTTAGTGAGACTCTGCACCCCAATATGTGAGTGTCAGGCGCTCACAGGGAGTATGTATCTGCTAAAGACTAGGGACCGAAAGGCTAGGCAGCAGTTCTGCAGAAAAGGACCTAGGGGTTACAGTGGACGAGAAGCTGGATATGAGTCAACAGTGTGCCTTTGTTGCCAAGAAGGCTAACAGCATTTTGGACTGTATAAGTAGGAGCATTGCCAGCAGATCGAGGGATGTGATCATTCCCCTCTATTTGGCATTGGTGGGGCCTCATCTGGAATACTGTGTCCAGTTTTGGGCCCAACACTACAAGAAGGATGTGGAAAAATTGGGAAGAGTCCAGCGGAGGGCAACAAAAATGATTGGGGGGCTGGAGCACATGACTTATGAGGAGAGACTGAGGGAACTGGGATTATTTAGCCTGCAGAAGAGAAGAATGAGGGGAGATTTGATAGCTGCTTTCAACTACCTAAAAGGGGGTTCCAAAGAGGGTGGATCTAGACTGTTCTCAGTGGTACCAGATGACAGAACAAGGAGTAATGGTCTGAAGTTGCAGTGGGGGAAGTTTAGGTTGGCTATTAGGAAAAACTTTTTCACTAGGAGGGTGGTGAAGCACTGGAATGGGTTACTTAGGGAGGTGGTGGAATCTCCATCCTTAATGGTTTTTCAGGTCAGGCTTGACAAAGCCCTGGCTGGGATGATTTAGTTGGGGTTGGTCCTGCTTTGAGCAGGGGGTTGACTAGATGACCTCCTGAGGTCCCTTCCAACCCTGATATTCTATGATTCTATGATCCATACCACCAGTACTGAGAGCTAAGTGTCCCAAAACTGCTGACCTCAGAAGAGATGGGATTCTGGGACTGATCCCTGTACCAGCAAAGGAGCAATTGTCGACTGGACCAATGGTACTGTACCACAGCAAGATGAAAGACTTGGTACTGGCGCTCGCCATCCAGCCTAACTCAGCATCGTTGGCTCCATCAAGATGCAGAAGTTCCTCCTGCTCCCCATCTGTTAGCTCCGAATATACTGTCCTTGATGACCTGGCTGTATATTCAGACCCAGAGTCACTGATACTCTCAAAAAATCTAGGTAGAGACCCACACTATCACTGCACCATAAAAGTCTGTTTTAGTTCCAACACAAATTATAAAATTCATTGAAGTGATTCCAAAGTTTATTGCAGCCAAAACATTCTTCTGCCAGGACAGATTCCACATGATGAGAGACTTCATTGCCCAGCTTCAACTGAGCCATCCGACTACAGTTCTATCCTGCCTGGTCCTTCTAGGCCAGTAGCGCTCAACCTTTCCAGGCTATTATACCTGGAGTCTGATTTGTCTTGTGTACCCCAGGTTTCACCTCACTTAAAAACTACTTGCTTATAAAAATACAAAGGTGTCACAGCACACTATTTCTAAAAATTGCGTACTTTCTCATTTTTACCATATAATTATAAAATAAATAGATTGGAATATAAATAGTGTACTTACATTTCAGTGTGATACTGGAGCCTGTTTTTCACTTGTGAGCCTTGACTGAAGCCTGAGCTGCAGGCGGCGGCTCTGAAGCCTGAGCCCCAGGTGGTGGGGCTGAAACATGGAACTTAGCTTCATGGGTCTCCCTGTGGCACTGGGGCCCTGGGCGATTGCCCTGCTTGCCACCTCCTAATGCTAGCCCTGTGTATCTGAGGTGTTAGGGGCATGGGGAATGGTGCTTTCAAAAATCAAGGTATGCTCATGATGCCACTCTGTGAGGTGATTGTCAATTCTGATGCACAATTCAATCAGATTGTCCAAACCTAATGGAGGCTTCACCCACACAAGCTCATCCTTCATCTCCTCATTTAACCCCAGGCAGAAATGGTGGTGCTGTGCCGCCTCATTTCACTTGGTGTCACAAACAAAACAACAAAATTCAGCAGTGTATTTGGCTACAGGCCAGCCTCCCTGCTTTAAGGTCTGAAGGGTTGCTTCAGTGGTCCACACAGTTGGGGTCACCAGAGATAATGGACATAGCCTGTATGAATTCCTCTAACTGTTAAAAGAGGGGGACGGACTGTTCCAGGAGCAGAGAGGCCCAAGTCAAGGCCTCCCCAGTCAACAAACGTAAGATGAGACCCAGATGGGCCAGGTCCATGGGGAATGGTTGGGAGCATAGGAGGAACAGGAGCCAACGTTGGTTCAGGAACCCCTGAAACCTGTCCCAATCAACATCAAATTTGTTGGGCAGCGGAATCTTCATCTTCAGGAGGGGCAGAGTAGGAGGAGCCAGCAGAGTAACCTGCACCCGCAGGGCCACATTCTATGATTGCAGGGCAGTTACTTGCACCTGCAGGTTCTGGATGGCATCTGTCAGTTCCACTGGGGCCTTAGTAGGGTCCATGCTAGCATGGAGAGCCCCAGCCTCAATTTTAAGGGCTTCTCAATTTGTCAGTTGACTAGGATGAGGGTGGTCCAGGCAGCAGGCCTAATGATTGGGGTCAGAGCCATAGTCAGGAGCCAAAGCCATGGGTCAAACTGGAAGGCATAAACCTAATAGCAGAACCAAGGGGTGAGCCAAAGTCCCTAATCAGAAGCCAGAGCCAAGAGTCAAACCAGAGGGCAGGACCTTGAGCGAGAAGGGTATTGGGCAAGGAGCCGTTCAAGGCAGAGGCAGGACAGAGGCAAGACTGAGTGGAAGACAGGAGCAGTAGGAACCAGGTAATGCAGGAGCAGGCACAGTGATGTGTATGAGCTGGAGCTGTCCAGCGTGGAGCTTCGGTAAATATTTTCAACCCCCCTGGAGTTTTTACAGAATGTTGGGGGGAGGCTGAAGGTCGTGGAGGGCTCCCGGAAATACTCCATAGAATTTAAGCCCTGGGTGTGAGTGTTGAGAAGCCAACAAGCTGCTGCTACTGCTGGCTTAAGAGCCAGCCTGCTGGCCTCTGCAGCCAATCCAGGTTGTGTGGCTAATCAGCTGTACTGATCAAACTGACTGGAGACTAGCTCTGCTGCAGATCCTGATTCCTGACATGTCATTACAATATAGTAAGTATTGTTATGCTGGAGATTAGGTGAAAACTCGTTGACGCTCCAATAGGAATAAGGAGGTTATTCTACCTCTGTATTTGTCACTGGTGTGACTGCTGCTGGAATATGGTGTCCTGTCTGGTGTCTGCAGTTCAAGAAGGATGTTAATAACTTGGAGAGGATTCACAGAAGAGCCATGAGAAATATTAAAGGATTAGAAAACATGCCTTACAGTGACAGACTCAGAGAGCTCAATCTATTTATCTTAAAGAGAAGACAAATGAGTGACTTGATTACAGTCTATAAATACCTACATAGGGAACAAATATTTGACAATGGGCTTTTAATTTAGCAGAGAAAGATACAAAATGATACAGTGGCTGGAGGCTAGGCAAATTAAGACTGGAAATGGGCACATTTTTACAGGGAAGGTAATTAACTATTGGAACAGTTAATAGTGTGGATTCTCTATCATTGGCAATTTTTAATTCAAGACTGTTTAAAAGATATAATCTAGGAATTTTTTCAAGGAAGTTCTCTGGCCTGTGTTATACAGGAAGTCAGACTAGATGATCACCATGGTTCCTTCTGGACTTTGAATCTATAAGCTGGTGGGTACAACAACTGCAGTTTATTTAAGAAAAATGTAAAAAGCAATTAAGCTCCTTTATGGAATACACAACTGAATCAATAGAAACCACTGCCCCAAACACATGCCATATGCAAGGCTGGAGTGGGAGTTGAGTCATGGATCTGAGGAGTGTTCCCTAAAGGCATGTGTGACCAGGAAGGACAGCATTGCCACAGAATCACACAAAGAAGGCAGCAATGAGGCCCCAGAGACAGCCAGAAGCATTTATAATATGACCCTTAGAAAAAGCTAAGGGAGATCATTTTGGGCCAAGTGCTAGCTAGAAGAAGGAGCTGGCTTGGAACTGTGAAAGAAGGTTACTTACATTAAGCAACTGAAGTTCTTACCTGATACCCTGCTCGCTCCAGTTCCTGACCTCGAATTTGGCCATTGGCTCTGACTACGGTCTCCAGCTCAACCTTTGGCTCTGGTATCCAGTTCCTGGCCTCCAGTTTGACCCTTGGCTCTGTTTTTTGACTAAAGACTCCAGTGTGTCTGTCAAGTCTGATATCTGGTTTCTGCCTTCTGGTTTGATCCTTGGTCCTGGCTTCTGTCTACTGACTATGGCTCTGACCCCAACCAGGATGCCTGCCGACCACTCTGGCCTCTAGGCTAGACTGCCCTTGTCCCAGTTGGCTGACATGCCATTGGTACTCTTTGGACTTGGAATACCATTGAGTTTGTGTTTCAGGTTCAGAGAAATATGGCTTTACCCCCTAATTAAGTAAAGTTTCACATGTCACCTAGGAGCGAAGTACATCTCTACCCGATATAACGCGACCCAATATAACATGAATTCTGATATAACATGGTAAAGCAGTGCTTCGGGGGGGCAGGGCTGCGCACTCTGGCGGATCAAAGCAAGTTCGATATAACGCGGGTTCACCTATTACGCGGTAAGATTTTTTGGCTCCCGAGGACAGCGTTATATTGAGGTAGCGGTGTATTCAGACACACCAAACAAATAATTGGGGATATCTACCAGGGGATATCTTCCAAGATTATATATTATCAAAAAATACTGTAATTATATATTTTTTAACCACTTACATTAAACCATCTGTGCAATTAGAAAGAAATGGAAACAAACCACAATGCACTTCGAAAAGGAAATTACTTGGCAAATATTTCATTACTTAAACAACTGCTTTCTGCTGTGATTTTCAAAGTTTTTTTAAAGTGTGAAGTATTTTAATAATTTTGTATAGCGACTTTGCTTCAGAACTTTTAACCCCACAATCTGTGCTTTTTCTCTTTAAATCGGGTAATGATGGCATGATTTTATATTCCAACTATTACCAAAAAGAGAAAAAAATGCAGCATTTTGGTTACATTTAGAGAATTAAAACTAGTTAATTGCATGTCTTTATGGATCCTAGTGATAGGTGAAACAATTCAGATAAAAGAATAGCCCCCAAAGCTTCAAGCATTTTTAAAACTAAATTTTTAAGGTTTTGAAATGTTTGGATAAATTTTTTTCACTTCTAGTTTCCATCTGTGATCAAAGCCAACCAGTAGTGTTGGAATACCACCTAACACTAGCTATTATTTTGGTGGGAGAAGTGTCAAATATTTTGTCCAATTTTGGATATTTATGAGGTTTAAATTATTTAAGTTTAGAAGAACAATGCAAAATGTTAGGTTTTTATATAAACCCAAACCTTTGAGGTTCACCTACCAATGATTGGTGCAATTAATACAAAAATAATAAAACATTCTGGACCAAAACGTCATTAGTTAAAATCATATGACAATTTAAAATATGCAATATTCTATTTTTATAGACTTTTTTTACAAAAAAGTAAAAATGTTTCATTAACCTTCTAAAAACAATTAAAATTCTATTAGCTGTATGTTTATTGACAGATGTAAAAGTCACACTGATTGACAAAAACCCATTAGTGATTTTAGTTCTGAATTTAGAGAGCAGAAAGCATCCCCAAATTTTTCAAATACCGTGGGATATTTTGTTTGAGTAAATTCATAAACATGTTTTTATTTTACCGCTGTGTGCTATCCATCAAATAAAATAAACATTATGCTGGAAAACTGAATAAGGTTATACACTTACATCAGGATTCTATTATATCACAAAGAAAACAACTCAAGCTTCACTCGTGTAGTTATGATTTCATCAGAAGACCTTCATGTTGTACAAACATATCTTGCAGTCATCTAGTGAATTAGCCCCACCACCCGCTCTCTTTAAACAAGACTGCATAAAAGTTTGCTATCAACTACTTCTTTCCCTTCCTCTACCCCCCAACTGTCTCCTATTCTACCCTACCAAAAATTTAATTCACTGTTCTCTGCTGTGAATATATACACCATTGTCCGATAATGCGAATGAACAGCATAATCTCTGGTTTTATACATAAATAAGACATATGGTTACTTTTAAGAACCAGGCCTACCTAGTTTCAGAGACTGTCTCTATCAGTTTTAAAGCAATTAGTGCTTTGTCCTGGTTTTTGTAAACCAGAACAGAGTGGTCACCTGAAGGATCCTACTGGCCATCTTAGCTGGTGAAATCGATGAAGAACTAACTCTGTGTGTCATACAGCAAAGGTGCCAAAATACCCTTCCTGGAGCATTCCTTTGAGCACTCTCATTGAGCTAGACCTCCTCCCACCAACTCTGGTGCAGCTCCACCAGTAGCAGCAACACAGAAACATTTGTGTTCACAGAATTCTGTGTGCACCCATCAACATTTTGACCACGATGTTTCCTAACCCTACTCAAAGCCAATCTAGATGCCATGGTCGTTAGAACAACAGCAACTACAAGCACATTGTCTATGCTAGTATTTCCGACATTATTACCATTGGTGCAAATTTTAGGGGGGAAATATGGTGTAGAATCAGGTCCATATAGAAAGACATTGATTGCTGCTTCCCTAAAGTAAACTTTAAAAGGTGAGATGCTAACCCAAACAGTGGTAGTATTCAATAATTGCTCTGTTTGTATTGTTGGAAGCAGAGAATCTGGAGGCTTTGCGTGACTTGGTATGTATGTACAGTAGGTTTCAAATGAATCAATAATCCCCTTCTGTCAATAACATTTTAGCCACATTTTATGATGAACTATAATTCTGTTACACTGACATGAAATACTAATTTAGGGTTTAATAGAACATTTTAGGATGAGAATCTGTAATTTTAAAAATAAACTCTGATTACTGCATCTACGGTATGTCTTAAGACTTCAGTAAAACCCACATCCATTAGATGTTTATATATAGAAATAATGTCTCATTGGGAAAGCTTGTTATTGTCACTTACTTGCCCCTATAGTACATGCAGTGGATGTTGAGTATGACACCTCTATTATTTTGTACTAAACTTTGCTGAGATGTTTTTCTACCCCACTTTCATCTGCCACAACAGTTCATTAGGATTTCTCCATTATCTTTTGAAAATCGCTGAGGCCCAGATTTTCAAAGATATTTAGGTGCCTACCTCCCACTGAAATCAGTTAGGCACTTAAATACCTTTGGGGATCTGGGCCTGAGTCTTTCAATTTATCCCTCTTCTTTAATGCTAGACAAATCAATTAAGACATTAATTATACCATGGTGCATCGGGAGATACAGCTGGCTAATGTTTTAAAGAAGATGTGCATCAGCATATTATTTTCCATACACATTTATTCCTCTAGCTCATTTTTATTGCCAAGACATTTAGATTCATGACCTTCACAAGCTTATAATATTCTCATACATCCACCGATATGTCAGATAGCTCCATTAGACGTTACTGTCATTGAAGTCAATGAAGATTTTGCCATTGCTATAAATAGGAGCAGAATCCCTATCTTTGAGCCAGATTCCCCACCCATCTGCAACAGAGGGGACCAGTGTGCTGCTGAAAGCATCATATTTTTATTTGAAAATATGTGGGCTTAGTAGGGGACAATGCCAAGGAGCATAATTGTTGCCCTGCTCTACTCTTCCCAGCTCCACTCCAAAATCCCATGAATCACTGACCCTCCAAAGCTCCAAGAGAGGAGCTTCCATAAGATTGCAGGATTGGAAGGGATGATGTGCAGAGGTGGCATTCCCTCCTTTCCTTATATGACCAGTAGAAGAGCTCTGCTGGAGCAGAGTCATTTCCACTTGTAGAAGCAGAGGGGGAAGATCTGGGCTTCCGATTGTAAGCTCCCTAGGTCAGGGATGTGTCCTTCTCTGTGTCTTGCAAAATTCCAAACAAACAGATAACTATTACTATTAACTTTTTCTTCTGCTGTAATTTAGCCAAAATTATAGATGGATTTATATAGTTTTCAATATTCCCACTAATTTATTTCTATTACTGCAAATTACTGTGAAGTTCAATAGTAGGCGGTACTTGTTCTGTGACCATATAATACATTTTAAATTTTTTAATTAACATTAATAAAGAACAATTTTAGCATTATAAAATAACACATTTACAACCATTAGCTGGTATGTATGGGACTGATATTAGAGCTGGTCAAAAATTTCCCATTGAAACTGATTTTTCACAAGAAGTGTTTACTTTCTTTGGAAAATTTTGATATTTTGTCAAAAAACTCAACTGAAAACCAAAAATGTTTTTGGATTTTGGCCAAATCCTGAAATATTTAGGTTCAAAATGGTGTTGTGATCATAGATGCTAGAACTAGAGCATGGGGGGTGGTGCCGTATCCCCTGGCTTGAAGTGGTTTCCAGTATATATGGGGTTTACAGTTTGGTTCAATGGCTCTCAGCACCGTGGGTTGCGATGCCTCATGGGAGTTTTAATTTGGGTGCCTTATGCTCCTTTTCTCCCTTGTGGGCTGGGCTCTCTGGCCAGACTACATCTCCCATGAGGGACTATGGCCTGGGACTCCTTCTACACTTCTTCCCTTCATTAGGAGGGATGAAAGGGTGTTTCTGTATCCAGATAAACTTCCATTAACTTAATTGTAAGTTGTGGATGATCTGTACCTCTGAATATTGAGTCATTAGGTCAGAAAAAGCCTTTTATACTTGGGCAAAAACCCGCAAATGCTCCCACAAACGTTTTGATCTGTTCTAAGAACATGCATTACAAGCATAGTAAAGAGAAATTTTTAAGGAATACAAATTGTCTGCACTTTCTTTAGTAAAAAAGCCAGAGCCTTGGGTCCTTCTGGCTTTTAGGTTCAAATTTGACTTTGTCAATATCTTCAAAGATTTTGGAAGTCTCTTTTTCAATCAAGTCAAATATCCTGTCTTCTTATCAAAGAACTTTTCCTGGACTCTGCATCTCTAAATTGTATTCCGGAACACTTGAATTTCTTGCCTAGATTGGAAATATATTGTAAAAGACTTCAGCCTTTTTAAAAAAAATTATTTTTAACAGCTTCTGAAGATTGAGTTGGGTACAGGGTTCAAACCTGTTACTCTAAACAGCTGGGTTGTGTGTTTCTTTTGTCATAAACCAAGTCCACTACACTGTTTATAGTGACTCACTGAAAGTTGGGCATTGGTTTGCAGCAAAAAATGGTTGGGGGAATAGAGAGAATGTTTTATACGATAAAGACTTGTGTGGCAAAATGCGGGTTTTAGCTTAATCTTGAAGGAGCCTGGAAAGCTGGGCTGCCATCTTGAAGAGACATCCAGCTCCCCTTTTGAAGAAAGTAGAATGACTCTGATGTGGAGCTTGTGAAAATAGAGAAAGAAATGAGGAATAGTAAAGGAATACTTTATATGATTTTATGCAATGTTGTAGGTATGTGGGTCCTAGGATTTTAGAGACAAGGTGGGTAAGGTAATATCTTTTATTGGACCAAAGAAGTTGACCATGTATATAACTCCAAATATGCTGAACAACTCTGCAGAGGACTTCAGAAAAACTGAGGAACCTCTTCCTGCACTTCACACATTGCAGAAGTGACCATCTCAGACAGGACATCACACATACTCCCACACACTGGAAGAAAAAAAAATCAGGAAACTTACCTGGAAATCAAGTTAGAAACTCAAAAGAACTATTAAAAAAAAAAAACTGATGACAGCCATCCAACACTAAAGAAAATATTACCTCAATCACCTTGTCTCTCCCATATGATTTTATACCTATATTTGTGTATGTGTGTGTACACATATATATAATCTACAGGTAACACAAATTTAAAACTAACATATCATGAAGCTTTTTTCTATGCAAAAATTTATAAAAGCTGTGAAATAATCCACCATGCAAAGCTGTTGATGCCAAAACACAAGCTTTCCAAAAACAGCTTAGATGGCCATTTCACATCTCCAGAGACTGAGATTTGATTGGATAGAAAGGTTTTATTAATTTATAAAAAATGCCTTGTATTCACTGCTGCCAAATGTTCTAACTTGATAGAGTGACCTTTTTTTTTAAATACTGCAGCAAATGAGAGAAAACCTCATGCCTTATCTCAGACTGCAGATGGTCCTTTTTTAACTCACACTGGCCTTATAACTGAGAAGCCAGATAACAATCTGGTTTCTCATAATTATTTTAAGCTAAACTTCAGGCATATGTCTTATCTTATGCTGTTTGTGGTGTATCAAAGAAGGGCTGATGCAATGTGAACACAGTTCTAAGTCTCAATTTATTAATGTGTTCATTCAGCAAAAATTTGGATACACACCAAATGGATAACTTCTTTTTACATTCATACAGTATCATTTGTGGCCTTAAAATAGCTACCTGATCCCCATCCTTGTCAATAAAACAGTATATATATTTGGGATATTCCATATACTTGCATGTTTGTGATATGGATTTTCTTGAGTCCCATTGCAGGCCACTTAAGCTGTTGGTCAAGTAACTTGCAGGCATCAACCATGAAGATGAGTGGAGGTATTCTTATCTCCCCTTCACACGCTCTTTCCTCCAAGTCCTCTGTCTCTCTCCCCATTTCTCTTTCACCTCTCTCACCCACTTTCAGTTCTTCTCCCCTTAATCAATTGAAAAAAATGGAACCTCTAAGTATCTCACATATAAGAATACTGTAAGAAAAACACTACAGTATAAAAACATTATAGGGGAGGTGAAAACCATTCTAGTGGCACCCCTGGATCGTCAATCCAGCCACTTCCATCAATATTAAGGTTCACTTTAAAATACATTTTAAAAAGCCGTCACAGTCCCCATATTCAGAGAGCCTTTTTGTTGTGGCTGAATTAAAAAAAAACAAAAAACTAAAAATGTCACTGATGGAATATTGTACAAGATGGGGGGGGGGGATGGAAACTACAAAGGAAATGATCACCACATATTTAGTACAGTATGTTTTTTTCTTTACCTTAATAAATCTCTACAAATGAATTCAAAATGTAAAAAAGTCCAATAATCCTTATGTAAAAAACTAAGTTTTTGTGTTATAGTGCAGTTGGAAAAAGTTGTGTTTTATTGGAGCAAGTTATCATCAATGACAAGAGGAAAAAGTTAGCTAATGCTTTAGTGTGAAAAGTTTAGTTTATATGAAAATCCTACATTTGTGTTTGATTACCATGCATTTGCATTAAAGAAAAGGTGTGATGGAGTATACAAACCCCACCCTGTGACCCGAGGGGTTACAAGGCAATAATGGGGCCAGGCAGCCCTGCCCTTACAGGCCTGCTGAGCATGCTCCAGCAGGAGGAGCAAGTTCAGAGGAGCTCAGAAGCCCAGGCAAGGGGTGGTGGTCAGGCTGCAGGAGAGAAGAATCCTTCCCCAGGAAGCCAGTGAGAAGGTAAAGCCTGAGAGGGACTGCAGAGCAGGTAAGGCCTTCTCCTCTCAGACCTTTTATTGTTAATTTCTATCTTAATAAAGCCAAGCCTCAGGCAGGGCCGGCTCTAACTTTTTTGCCGCCCCAAGCAAAAAAAAAAGAGCGCTGCCCCCCCCCATAACACCCTCCGCCAAGCACCGCCCCGCCGGGGGAAAAAAAAAAAAAAAAAAAAAAGCGCCGTGCCACCCAACCCCCCCCCAGCGCCGCGCTGCCAAAACACGCCCCCCCAGCACCACGCCACCAAAACACTGGGCGCCACGCTATGCTGCCAAAACAAAAACAACCCACCCCCCGAGCGCTGCCCGGCCGAAACAAAAACAACAAAAACAAACCCTCGAGCGCCGCGCTGAACAACAACAAAAAAAAACCCAAAAAACAAAACCCTCAAGCGCTGCGCTGCCAAAACATCCCCCCAGCGCCGTGCCAAAACAAAAACAACAACAAAAAAAAACCCCGAGCGCCACCCGCCACCCCAAGATTGGCCGCCCCTTACAAGGTGCCGCCCCAAGCACGTGCTTGGTCGGCTGGTGCCTGGAGCCGGCCCTGGCCTCTGGAATGAGATCAGTTTTAGACCCTACACCGCTTAAGGTAGCTGTTAAGGATTCCTCTAGTGTAGATGAAGTACTAGCTCTGTCAGCCAATTCTATCCCCTTCCTCAGCAGGAAGGGGCATTCTGGGATGGGGGTTGAGCTGGGGCCAAAGTACAATGTGTTCCAATGCTCCTCACCAGTAGAGTGATCCTGTGAAGGCCAATATCTGATAGCAAAAGTTAGAGCAGAACTGAGGTTGCTGTAACTTGCACTAGGGTTTGTTTGGGACTGCCAATATTTGGAAGAATGTTAAGGCACTCACCCTATATATACCCTATGGTGGATAAAGTCCAATATTTTCCATACACTCTCATTTAATCTCCATCTCCCAGTATATGTCTTTCCTTTGTTTAGAACTGATTTTAAATATAAGTTTAGCTTCTTGGTTTGATAAGTGATGCAGAACTGAGGAACTGCTTTTCTTCTTTCTTTGGACACTTCATCACATACTTGCAATTTTTACACCCTGGATGAGGTTTGAGTGGCTTTGGATCACACATTAGCTTTGGGATCTTCTTTGTACCTTTGAAATGGAATGAATAGCTTGTTCAGAAGTCCTGTATCTGGAGAAGTTGGGAAAAAATTAAAGAAGGACGTTGGTTAGTTTGTTTGTTTTTTGTTTTTGTTTTTAAAAGGGTTTTTAAACACGCTTGTCTGTATTCAGTTTCTCTTATGTAAATCATAGTTTTGTTCTAAATTGGTTATATTGTAGTAGAGACTTTTGACAACCTGTTTCTCTAACCTGATTCTCCCATTCATTTAAAACTGCACGAAAAGTGGATGTATTTAAACATTTACTTCTAAATGTCCTTTACCTCCCCAGGAAGGATTAACAGCATAATTTCATCAGTAGTTTTTTGGTGCTAACTTCTATTGGTCACTGTTGTCTTTAATATTTAACCTATTTAAAAATTGAATTTTGTTTTAAGAAAGAAGACTTGCTTTTGTACTCCTTAGTTAGGGGAAACTCCCATTAACTTATGACAAAGATAGCATGTTCTAGCTTTCAAATTCATATGTTATTAATAAATTTGATAGTACAGTATGGACCCAGCTTAATTAATCTCTTTACTACCATATATAGTCTTGTTGAGAAGGTGTTCAGTAGAAATTTGAGGGAAATGTTTTCTATAACTGTTTCATAATAATCTAGGTCTTCAAAGTGTGTATTATCATACCATATGGCCAACTTTGCTGAGACATGAGAATCCCTTTATTGATAATTATTTCACATTGATAATATTGTCAATTACTACCTGTTTGTACATTGCCTACCACAATGGGTGTCCTGATCCTGATTGGGCCTTTAACGCTCTACCTTAGTGCAGATGATATAATAATACTATAGCCTGGTGTGTGTGTTATTCCTGTCTCAACTTCAAATGAGAATGGAATGATCAGCAACAAAATTGGATATCCAATAATTTGTCATTTGTAATTAAATGTATACTACAATGTATTGTGTACTTCTATACGTTTGTCTAAATGACAGTAATTCTTTAATGTTTAGCATTCTTTTAGGAATGGTCACTATGAGATCAACAACCTTAGCTATTCTAGAAAATAATGGATTTAGAACATTCAGAATTTCATTAAAATGAAAGGTTTCAGGCTATATTCATAATGGACCCAGTAATTACATCCTTATTCAGTCCTTGCTTGGACAAAACTCACATTATTAATTATTATTATTACCACCTTTGTCATTGGGCCAGATTTACAAAGGTATTTATATGCCTAAAGATGCAGATGTGGAAATCTCACTAGGTGCGTATCTGCGTCTTTAGGCATACAAATACTTGGTAATCTGGCCCATTGTCCTTGGTTGTGTGTGTTTGAACCGAGTATTGGGCGCTATATACTTTATAGTCTTTACTAACAAGTCAGTAGATGTACTCTTATTAGGAGGAACAGCTTCATTTAAAATAAATAGAACAATTGTATAAAAATATGAGGAAAATAGTTTAAGGTACTCCATGCCACAGAGTTTTATAAATCATACATATCTATGACAGCATATAATCCTTCGTATTATGCCTTGAAAACAAATTTTGTATCTGATCAAATGTTTGAGTATTCCATATTAGATACAAGTTGGGATAAAAGGCACAAATTAAGCAACGTCCTTCAAAATTTATGACAGGTAGTCATCCTTGCTTGTGAAGTAAATTAGAAAAACTACTCAGACTGAGATTATTAAGAGTAAACGAGAAAATAATCTGAGTCCAACTGAAACTGTGTGAACAAGCTAGAAAGGAAAAATTCCATTTGTGTGATCTGACAGAACTTCCACCCAAAATCTTCCAGCAATATTACATTATAAGCATTATATCAAAACAGGCCTATTGACTGATCATAACTTTTTGGTGTAATACTATTACTATCTGTTTGTGGAGGCAGTTGTCTTGTGGATATCAACCTGTTAATTTCACATACCTCACTAAGCACACATTTTTGTGGAGGCAGTTGTCTTGTGGATATCAACCTGTTAATTTCACATACCTCACTAAGCACACAGAAAGAAAGCACATAATTTTTTAAACTATGGCAAAGTTCTACCATGCATGGTGATCAGGCCAGATATCAGACACATTTTGGAAACCAATTCAACATTTTAGAAAAGAGATCACCAGAGTAGATACATTTCTAATCCAAGCACTTTGCTATTAAGTATTTTCCCAAACATCCCCATAAGATTATGCTCCCACCTATTCATGGCCACCAAAAGTGATAGGTAGCCAATGTCAGAGTATCTTAGTTGAAAAATGAAACTAATGTGTGGGAAATTTCCTATGGTATGACTAATCAAATGTCCGTAAAACAGATATTAGGACTAGATGGCCCTATGGATCCATCTACAACGCCTAATGTAACTAACTTCATCCATACTTAAACACTTCAGGTAAAAAAGTAGAGGCAGTTAGTGCACTGAATTTTCTTTCATAAAGTCTGCACAAAATAAAAGTAAACATGTATGACAGACATTTTGAGAAATAGCCCATCAAAAATCACTGCCATTGGAATGCTGTAAATGTCATATTCAATGTTCACTTTATATTCTTTTCTTTTTCTGTACAGCATGAACTAATTTTTCAAGTATTTAAAGATATAAAATAACATAATATAACACATGAAACAATAATGTATCTAGTTATGTGACCCCATCACGAAAGTATCTGAATATTAATTTTATTGTATCAGTCTTGCGTGTCTGTGAGTAGTACTTTTCAGTCTAAAATATCTCAAAATGCTGTGTAAACACATACGCACAGAGAATATAAAGCTGGAGTTAGTGCCTCAATTAAGTGATCAGACACTATGGTGATGAGCACAGTATAAAAGCCTATATAGAATAGCATAATCAGAATTTAATTAACCAAATTTAAATTTAGACAGGAGTGTGTGTGTGTAAGAACCCTGATCTTGAGAAAGTTCTGTGAGATTTTAATAATCAGATTTTGGCTAACTTTCCTAATATGTCTATCTGTAAATGTAAAATACCAAATGCAAGAAATAGCTTAGTGAAATATTTGAAAAATAAAGAAATCACAGGGCTATGTTCTAAGTGATGGTATAAAATGGGACTATAGATCATATAAACTTTGGGGGAGTATGACATTAAATATTATTCTTTCACCTGAACAAGTTTCTGTTAGGATTCCATAGATACGGTGTTAGAAGGGACTTGAGCATTTCCAAGAAATTGTACTGTAAACCAAATGATAGGTTAGGTCTGGCAGCATTTTGTTATATCTGGGGCATGTAACTAATTCCTTTTGGTGCTTTTAAGTAGAGTTAATATTCCTTGCTATTACCTTTTCAATTTCATATAAAATTTATAAATATAATTTATCTCTTTACTAAGGACATGGCCTAATATCCAAGGTAAAAACATACTGTAAAAACATATTTTAGTTGGGGGGGAGGGGGGAGAAATGCCCACAAGTCTCAGTTACGATTTGCAGATTGGCTGATAATATCAGAACAAATGTGGTGTTGTTTAAGTGCTAATATATTTTTCCAGTAGGCTGTACTGTCTGCTTTAGTTAAGTATCTGTCAAGTTTCAGCTTTTTCTCTCTTAAAAAAAAAAAAAAATGAAGGACAGCTCAGTTCTGTCTCCCATAATAAATTCATGAGGATTTCCAATCTCCTTTGGCCTCTCTGATGCAATGTCTGTGGTTTTTTAATGTGAAGTATGAACTATTGCTATTTTTTCTTATAAAGCACACATGAATCCAGAGACAATTAATAAATTGCAGTTACGTGAAAATTTGATGTTTTCTCTTAAATGAAACTTTTGAGATTTTGCCATCAATATTGTATGTATGTAGATATCTTACAATAGTTTAGTCAACTGAAGTATTTCCCCCCCTCTAAGTACACGCTTGTTCCAAATTTTGGATCCAAATTATCTTTATAGTTGAAGACTGGAACAAATTCTGTCTACAAATGACTCAACTTCAAAATGTTTTGTTTGCATTGCAGAATATGATACACTCTCCATTGGAAAGCTGCTTGCCTGGCTGGCTTACCTAATTTCCCCACTTACTTAGCAGGCAGTATGCAGCAGTACATAAGAACGGCCATACTGGGTCAGACCAAAGGTCCATCTAGCCCAGTATCCTGTCTTCTGACAGTGGCCAATGCCACTTACCCCAGAGGGAATGAACAGAACAGGCAATCACCAAGTGATCCATTCCCTGGCACCCACTCCCAGTCTGTGGCATACAGAGGCTAGGGACACCATCCCTGTCCATGTTGGCTACATAGCCATTGATGGACCTATCCTCCATGAATTTATCTAGCTCTTTTTTGATCCCTGTTATAGTCTTGGCCTTCACAACATCCTCTGACAAAGAGTTCCTCAGGTTGACAGTATGTTGTGTGAAGAAATATTGCTTATTAATTTCATTTGGTGACCCCTAGTTTTTGTGTTATGAGAAGGAGTAAATAACACTTCCTTATTTACTTTCCAGTCATGATTTTATAGACCTCTATCATATCCCCCTTAGTTGTCTCTTTTCCAAGCCGAAAAGTCCCAGTCTTATTAACCTCTCCTCATATGGAAGCTGTTCCATATCCCTAATCATTTTTGTTACCCTTTTCTGTACCTTTTCTAATTCCAATATATCTTTTCTGAGAAGGGGCCGATGACTTCTGTACACAGTGGGCAAGATGGGATTTATATAGCGGCAATATGATATTTTCTGTCTTATTATCTATCCTTAATGATTCCCAACATTCTGTTAGCTTTTTTGACTGCCACTGCACACTAAGTGGATGTTTCAGAGAACTATCCACAATGACTCCAAGATCTCTTTCTTGAGTTACATGCGTAACTCTTGAGTTACATTCGTAAGTAATCTTTCCATTACATGCGTCTGATGAAGTGGGTATTCACCCACGAAAGCTTATGCTCCAATACTTCTGTTAGTCTTAAAGGTGCCACAGGACTCTCTGTTGCTTTTCTTGAGTAGTAACAACTAATTTAGTACCCATCATTTTATATGTATAGTTGGGATTATGTTTTCCAGTGTTCATTACTTTGCATTTATCAACATTGAATTTCATCTGCCATTTTGTTGCCCTTTCACCCAGCTTTGTGAGTTCCCTTTAACTCTTCACAGTCTGCTTTGGACCTAACTACCTTGAGTAGAATCTTAACTGTTTTAAGTATCTTGAGTATTATCCCATGCTTGCACAGCTTGTTACTCTTAGATTCTGAAAGATAGCTCTTTAAAAGTTATTGTAAAAATGTTAATAGTATCCCTCAATTAATTTAAGTTCATTGTTTCATTATTCCAATAAGGTCTGCATAGATCAAAACCCGTGATAAAAATCTCTGCATAGAATCCATCTCATATGTAATTATTAAAATACATTTATATATGTCCTGCTTAGAGTATCCTTTCCTCTTGAAAATATTGAAGATATTCTGTGTCATTTAAGACTGTTGACTTTGCTCTGATCTGCAAAATGTTTTCCTTAGAGGAAGGTAGATTACTCAATAGTAAAATGAACTTTCAGGCTGTGGGGAAAATGAGACAGGAAGAATCTAGAAATAAGACATTCTTGAGCTCCAGCATCTTGCATCTGAATGAACCCACGCTTTCACACTTTCTGTAGTTGAGAGATTTGATGTGTATAACACACCAAAGTATAACAATGAATCAATGCCAAACAGCAACAAACAAGTGTTATCTGTTCCTTTCCAGTGGGACAGCAAGTTACTGCATGAACAAACAGATATGCAAGAGAATTTCAGATCTGACAGGAGTATTTAAAACCAGGGCCGGCTCCAGGCACCAGCTTGGCAAGCAGATGCTTGGGGCGGCCACTCCTAAGAGGGGCGGCAGGTCCAGCTATTCGGCGGACGGTCCCTCAGTCCCGCTCGGAGCGAAGGACCTTCCACTGAATGGCCGCCGCAGATCGTGACCGCGGCTTTTTTTTTTTTTGGGGGGGGGGGCTGCTTGGGGCGGCCAAAACCTGGAGCCAGCCCTGCTTAAAACAGCTTTATTTTAAAACAGGGAAATCATTATTAACTCTTGATGGTACTGTACTGATTTTACAGTCAACACTTGAATAAAGAGGTGAAGTTGTTGTGCAATAGAAAGACCCACCTGACTGCCTGCAATGAACTAGGGAATTCCCCAGTAATGCTAACAATTCTGACCTCCTCCAATAGGGAATGTAAACCAAAGAGCATGGTGGAGCCGGGAAGATAAGAAGCTGCTCTCTTATTCTGAAGGAGTGAGGGTAGCTTCCCAGCTGAAGAAAACCAATTTCATCTATAATTCCAGATTTGGACTAGGGACGAGAGATGCTTTTTTACATAGGTGCTTTGGATGGAGGAACCTTAAAGAGGCAAAAGATTTCTTCATCTACTCTTGTAAATAAGATGAACAATAGGCTGATACCCATTTAGCGGACCCCACTGTGGCTGCCTGGCCTGTCAGAGTGCTTTATTGCAGAAGTGAAAAATATTAATATAGTCTTGAAGCTCCCAATTCTGTAACCACTGCCTGTTCCATTGAGTTATTTTAGGAGTTTTAATGTACAGTGATACCAAAGAAGAGGTGCCAAAGAACAGAATATAAAAGGCAATGTTAAAAACCATTTATTTTGGGTTAGCAGAATACTATAAATTGGGTGGCAAGCTGGTTTAGAAGAGATCATGAAAAATTAAGGATTTGCAGTTGTCATTGGAATTAAATTATTTTAATTGTTTGCATGATGGATTAGAATACCTTTAAAAATAGAGGACAAAAAGATATGAAATCAAGGGAAATTATACACATCTCCAAGGAAATGTTTGCTTTTCATTTTGAATCTTGTGATAGACTAGTACTTAAAAACAATGCATGAACATTGAGGTGTTGGTAGAAACACCATAGTTAAAGTTGCACGGAGACTTGAATTTAGTGAGAGTTGCATCCTTTTATTATGTATGAAAAAAATTGTAGCACATCAAACTTGCAATAGGGCTGAGTAAGCATGGACATTAGCTTGCTTCCCCTATTCATCCTGCTTTTCCATCTGTGCTGCTCTGCCTTGCCCTTGGCTGCCATTCTCAGGTTGTCTCCCCAGCATCGCAATGCATCTTCTGTTCCCTGCTCCCCTGCATTCATAAATATTTAACTATGTATATGTTTACAAAAGGAATGTGGAAAAGGGGGCATAGAGGGGAAGTATTGAAAGGATTAAGGAGGGGTGGTGCTGGTAAACCGGTGGCCATGAAGCAGATGCAAGAGCCAAAGGTGTTATAGTGAATGAGTGATGTTCTAGAAGTATGGAGTGACTCGTGGGACGATGCGTGTGAAGATGGCATTTAGGGGATGAGGATGCCATATTATGGTGGGAGCGCAGTAGTCCAGGGGTGAAGAGGTAGATTTCAGGAGATGAGCATAGACCCACACACTATGTTAATGTGGTTTATTTCTTCCCTTCTGGTCTCTTCCACATAGGAGGTTCATGTGTCTGCTACAGTTACCAGCTAGAGGATTGAATGTAAGTGGGAGGCCACCCCCCAGCTAACAAAAACAAAACAAATAAACCAACCATGTCCCCTTTAAGAAAGCGCCCAAACCAGCCCCAGGTAGCAGAGTTCCTAGTTATCTTATTGTTCTAGGAAGCGGGCAGGCTTTCTCCCTTTCCCTTAGATGTTAGCTCAGGGAAGAATCACTTAGCCCAATCCATAAGATCCTTCCCTCAGAAACCTGAGTCAGAGCAACCAAATGTATAGTTAGAAAACAAAGTTTAAGGCCCGGGTCAGACTAGTATTCTGAAGCCCAGGAGAATCCAGTATGGCTTCTAGTCCTCTCTCTTCTGCTCAGCTTCTTTTTTCCTATTTGTTTATATCCCCAGGGTGGGGCAGAGTTCTTCTTGATTGTGCCCTGGCTGTAACCTCCCGATTATCCCTCAAAGGGGTAGTACACCCTGCCAGAAGAACTAAACATCAGATTTTCAAGAATACCTGAGTAATTTAGCCTCAAATGCCTAAATGTATTTTGAAAATAGGACTTAGCCTCTTAATTAATTTAGGAGATTTTGAAAATTTTACCCATAGGGCCCTTTAGCTCAAGCAGTGGAAGCCTTAGTTGTCATGTGAGAAGTCTGGAATTCCATCTCTGCTGATGATCCATGATGGATGGTCATAACAAGTGGCAGGGAATAGTTTGCTTCCCGGTATAGAGGCAGCTGGAGTAGTGAGTGTGGCCCAGAGGAGATGAGCAGTCTCTCTTTATTTGCTGTCTCCTTCCCTGTGCAACCCTGCCTAGTGTGGCTAGCCTTGTGACAGCCAGCCTACTGGGAGGGATGAAAGATGTAGCAGGAATATAGGATTGTATGCATACACTCTGAATATAAAATTGTTTCCTGAGTCATAATCACATTTTTAAGGCATATTTTAGTTAACTTAGCTTCTGTTATTTCAGTGTTGAAACTACTTATGTACATCTATAAGGTTTGACAAAGGCAGGTATTGTTGTTCCTAGAATGTGGTGAATCTCTGAGAAATCAGAATGGCTGAACTCGCATCTCTGCACATCATCTTTTTGATTAGATAAATTCCTTTTTTGATTAGTATATTTACATGCTTTTAAAATAAATCATAAAGCTTTTCTTTGTAATATTGTATACATTTGCACTCATCTGCTGCTCTGTACTCGCAAACCACACAG
This sequence comes from Malaclemys terrapin pileata, assembly GCF_027887155.1. NCBI lineage: Eukaryota > Metazoa > Chordata > Testudines > Emydidae > Malaclemys > Malaclemys terrapin. Next base: position 82,270,644 of record NC_071507.1, read on the forward strand.
TTCTTCCAGACCTTGATGTCTGAGGGGAACAGGTACATTGAACTGTTAAGGAGACTAAGCATTTATAGTTATATTTGCTTAGTATGGAATTGAATGTGTTTGATTACCTTACTGTTGCATCAGAATTCCATTTTTGTTGGTTGATTGCTTAAGATGACACTGTCTCCATTGATAGCTTAAATTTGTTTATGTAAAATATTAGCATTACTGCTAATAGTGGTTACAATGACTTAATCATTTTTAGTGGTTTATATTAGCAAATTTTTCTTAACATGCTAGAGAAGATCTATTGGATGAATTCCACCCATGATAAAATTGTATGAAAACAGCCATTTTACTCCTTCCAGTATCTGGATCATAATATGAGTCCATTGTGCATTGTCTAGGTTTGTGTCTGTTTTTGTAAAATGCCAACACCACCACAGCAGATAGAGGTACACTAATAGAGATGGATTTGAGAAACCAAAGTGCTAAATAATCAGTCAAAATATAATGTTGTAGACAGTTATTAGAGCCAGATCATTAACATTGACAGTTTCCATTTTCAAATGTGTTGGTCATCTGTTAATTTCCTCAAACTTTCACCCTTTAGGCTAAAATTTTCCAGGTCTAGTCTTATCCAAAGTGGTGTCTGTCTTTCCAAATGAAAAAAGAAATGTTCAGCCACTTTCAAGTAGGAAGTGAGTGAAAAGAGCTGCTTTACTGTTTGTTTTGTTTGTTTGTTTTTGGCTATCTTATCTTGAACAGCTCAAGTACCTCAGCAGTCTGTAGTAGAAGCTTGACATTTGGCAGGGACACAGCCCTTAGGTTGCAGATGTGCCTTTATTTGATCCAGTGAAAATCTATTTTGACTTTGTCAAATGAGGAAGGTTTAAATAAAAATATTATGTATACATGCATTAGACCCCTACCTTCTTCATTTCCAAAGTGGGATATTTGTGAAGAAAGTGAGCCAGGGACCTTGAGACTGGTGCCTCATATGTTTGGTGTACAATTAAATTAAATGGGGGCTGTGGCAGGGCAGTTGACTCACTGGTGCGGCGCCTCCTGCTGGTTGTCTCAGGAATTAGCTCTTCCAGCCCAGAGTGCCCTCTGCAGACCTGTGTCTCACCTGCCGCTGCCCCCCGTGTCCCTCCTAGGCCCCAGTGCCCTTCAATCAGGGTTCTGCCCCCAGCAGTAACTCCTAATCTGGGTCTCCTGACCTAGGGGAACCCCCAATCCCCTATCCCCACCTTGCCTCAGTGGTTACTGCCAGTCATCATCTAGCCCTTACTCCTTGGGGCAGACTGCAGTTTGTAAATCACTCATCAGCAAGGAGGGTGGGGGCTAGACCAGCTGCCTCTGCCTATATCTGGGCTGCCTCTGTGCAGCCCTAGTACCCTTTTGTGGGCCCTTAGCTTGGCCTGAAACCTGGGCTTTGCTAGGTTGGAGCTCCCCAGCTCCCTCTGCCCTTCCCCAGCACTGCCCCACTCTAGGTACCCTCCTCAGCTTCCCAGGCAGCCAGGCCCTTCTCTCTCATGACGCTAGAGAGAGCATCTGTCTCTTGAGTGCCTGGCTCACAGCCCTTTTATAGGGCCAGCTATGGCCTGATTGGGGCATGGTCTCAGCTGTGGCTGCTTCCCCAATCAGCCTTTCCCCAGCCACAGCCCTTTCCAGGGCTGCTTTTAACCCCTCCGGGCAGGAGTGGGGTGACCACCCCGCTACAGGGCCTAACATTGAAAAGTAAAGATAAAAATAAATGTTGAACACCAGTTTCGTTCACTTTTCACCGTCCAATCTGCATGCTGAATGAGGCATACTGGAATATAGGTTAATAGGCAGGGCAGCAGGGGTTCTCCAAGAGCAAGGTAGACAGCCCTCACTGTATTGACTTTGCAACTGTGGGGCAAAGTTCTGCTGTGGAGCTGAGAAGTCACTGGGAATGTTGCTTGATTAAGGATGCCCTTGGTCTTTTTTGACCCATGGAGTTGCTGAATGTAGTCTTGACTCAGACTTTGCCACATAGCAGGGCAATGACTTTCTAGGATAGCACTGTTCGTATTTATATAAGTCTTTGGAAGAGAATAAACTTTTCCTTTTCAATTTTCAATGCAGATTATTGTAGTTTAGTACTCTAATTGTGGGTTGGTACACTTTCCTTATGTACACATAATTCAAAGAGTTCGTTCATTAGATAACAATTTTTAAAATCCAAGTATTTGTCATCATATTTTGAAGAAAGCTTCAGTTCTAACTAACAGTGCCAAATATAAGTGCAGCAAGTAATGCCAAATATCATTAGTATTTCCAACCACATTCAGAAGTGGTTAGATGGCTTTATAATAAAATGTTTCTATTCAGCAAGAGTATTTATCTCAGCTTGAAACTGTTAAAGTTTGGGAAGGTGGGAAAGTAGGATGCAGTCGAACATCTGAAAATGAACTTGTTGACATTCAGTCAATTAACATTTTAAATGTGAGGAAAGTTCCAGGTATGCAGGGAAAATACAGCTGCTTCTCAACTCTAGTTTGGAAAACTCATTGAAGATGCAGTTCCATTCCAGTTTCTGTTTCTCTATATGAAGCGCAGGATGCTCTATGGCAAAAGCGTCTGCCTAAGGGAATTCTAGCATGTCAATAATACAGAAGTTCTATTTTCCATACCTTTAACTTCTTGCTGTTAACACTCCTGTGTAGTTGTTCTCACTATAACCATGGCATTGCTATGTTCTAGCTGGTGCTACTTTTAAATGCGGAGTGGACAGGTGTTCCTCAAAGTGCCATTTTGGGAACATGTATTTTTAAAACATTAAATTAGTATAGTTCCCTAAATAAAAACACACAATCTGACATAACACTGTAGAGAAAGCTTACAGGCCACTACAATAAGTCAGTGTTCTACTCGTGTTTTTTACATGTATTATAACATTTCATTGCCAGGTGAGAAGTTAATTTAGTCCCAATTGTTTCCTGTCAATAGAGCTGAGTAAACATCTTTCCATACCTAGATCCCATGTATGATCTGATACCATAAGAGGTTAGGACACAGCTAGCTAGATCTGGCATGACACTCTGGCAGTGGAATGGCGAGGGTCAGCAATGAGAGATGATAAAGTAGGAAAGAAAGCAATATGGAGAAGTATGCAGATGAGAGTGCATTGGGTAGAGGCAGGGAGAGAAGCCCTCCTTGCTGAAAGAAAGTGGGGAATACCAGGAGAAAGAGAGAACTTCACACCTTAGTCAGATTCGAAGCACCTACACCAGGATGTTTCTTGGTGGCCAGATCCAGCCAGTTTATTACTTCTTCGGACACTAAAGTGCCACAAAGTGGCTAGAACCTGGCCATGAATTGGGCCCATTATTTCTATTTACACATTTGAACAGATTATTTTCCTCTGAGTTCTGTTGGGGCCTTTGCAACAAAATAAGAGGGTGGGGTTTTTTTTTGTTTTTTGTTTTGTTTTAAATAGTAACTCCCCTACACGTGGGTCTGCTGGGCTAATGAACTTTTCTGTGATTAAAAAAGCATTACAGACTTTGTGAAACCACAGCATATAGCTAAAAACCTCACTTCTCCCACTCTCCTTTATAGATTGGCTTCATGCTGTAGACCGGGGGTCGGCAACCTTTCAGAAGTGGGTGCCGAATCTTCATTTATTCACTCTAATTTAAGGTTTCGTGTGCCAATAATACATTTTAATGTTTTTAGAAGATCTCTTTCTAGAAGTCTATAATATAGAACTAAACTATTGTTGTATGTAAAGTAAATAAGGTTTTTAAAATGTTTAAGAAGCTTCATTTAAAATTAAATTAAAATGCAGAGCCCCCCAGACCGGTGGCCAGAACCCGGGCAATGTGAGAGCCACTGAAAATCAGGTCATCTGTGTAGTGAGTGTTAGGATGTCACATAAGAGTAGCAATCAGCAATCCCTAGGCAGAGCTGGATGGACCCAAGAAAAATAAATGTTTTAAATTAACATTTTGCTGAATGCCCATGGAGGCATACAATTGCATATTGCTGTAGCTGAAGTAATTTGATCAAAATAATTTATGGGTTATAGGTTACTTTAAAAGAAATATATATATAAAATCTGTAGAGCAGTTGCTGTGACATCAATAAGTCATCCAAACAAAATATTAAGCCCCGAATATGTGAAACTTAAAGAGATGACAGAATAAAAGAATAATAGCTGTCTGTAGCTATGGTCTGAATCCATCACAGTGTGTCTCTTCCAACTTGTAGATCTGTGCTGATCATGCTCCTTTGGGGATAAACAAATAATGATTTCTCCAGGCTTCTCCTTCTCTAAGTTTGAGCAGGAGACAAAACTTCTTGGCTGTGTTATTAAACAACTTTATCCAACATTGACATCTTTCATTAGTAACTTTCAAGAATTAATGCTCAGATTGTTTAAGCTAGAAATATACCCTACATGCATTAATGCAAATAATGCCTGACCTGTACTTCCATTATAATGCCCTGTAAGCATCTTAGAAAGATTAAAGTTCTTGCTGCGCTTGCTTTTCTAATAGTTATTTCCATTATAATTCAAACATCATTGTTTTCACTTCCCCTTCCACATTTATACATTTAGTTTTGCACAATGGAAATGACTTTGTGACGGGATCCCCGGGATGCAGCCTGGGACTGTGGGACCGCTGTGCCCCTTTATCTCTCCAGCCTGGGCTCTCTCTCACAATGGTTTGCTGGTGACAAGCAGCAAGTCCCTCCAGGTGCTGTGATCACTCAGCACAACAGCATGTGGAGCCCCACACCCAGCTAGATTGCATGAGCCACTCATGAATCATACAGAGAAAGGCACCACCCAAATCCCCCCAGCTCCTAGCCTGGTACCTCAGGAATACACCATCTTGCACTGCTCAAGATGAGCAGTGCAAATTTATTAATTGGTTCGCCACTTTATTAATGGAAAGTGGATGTACACCAGCCTTTGAAAACCTGAGCAACCACCTATACCAAACACGTCAGGCAAACTCACTGGTAAAGATGAATAGTTAAATTTATTGACTACAAAAGATAGATTTTTAAGTCATTATAAGTGATAGGCAAAAAGTCAGAGTTAGTTACCAAAATAAAATATAAGCACGCAGTCTAAACTCTCAACCCTATTAGACTGAGCAACATCTAGATTAAGCAGTTTTTCTCACTCTACTGGATATTGCAGTTGATAGTATACAGGTTTCACCCTTGAAACCTGGGCCAGTCCCCTCAGTTGGTGTCTTCAGTCTTCTCTGAGTGTCCTTGTTGCTTGCAACATAGGTGGGGGCAGGAGAAAGATGAAGCATGGGTCTTGGGTCTGCTTGGCATTGCTGAGTCCCTAGGCAAGGTTGAGAAATTCTCCTGGTGTGGCCTTATGCAGGTGAGTCACTGAATTGTAGCTTTTCCCTTGCTGGATACTGGCTGTTGGTTGTTTGACACCCAGCCCGGGCGTTGGTTACTTTCCTTGCTGTTGTCTTTAGGGAGCTAGTATTTGGCTGATTCCCCAACTTACAGCATGTTTTAGTGACAACCATACACCACAATCTCATAACTTCATATGCACTAAAGATAAACATATTTAGATAGAACAGTGACTTTCAGCAGATTATAACCTTTTCCCTGATACCTCACATGCCATGCTTATATGCAATATCACAATTATATACAGATGAGGAATATGGGGATTACAAGACACTCCCCCAAGGTATAGTATGTCACAGATTTCTGTATGCAACCATCAAAGATAGCCCGGTGAAGACCCAAGATGATATCGGCAGTATTTTCCAAATATCCCAAATATTTTAGCTGTATGCATTCATCTGGAAAGGCAAGCTTATCACTTATTAATGGCACAAATATGTATGGATAATGAGACCAGACAGAATGATTGTAGATCAGGGATGGACAAACTTTTTGGCCCGAGGTCCACATCTGGGTATGGAAATTGTATGGCGGGCCATGAATGCTCATGAAATTGGGGGTTGTGATGCAGCAGGGGATGAAGGCTCTGGCTTGGGGTGCGGGCTCTGGGGATGAGGAGTTGGGGGTGCAGGAGGGTGTTCCGGGCTGGGAACAAGGGGTTCAGAGGGCGGGAGGGGGATCAGGGCTGAGGCAGGGGGTTGGGGCGTGGGAGGGGGTCAGGAGTGCAGGCTTCCAGTGACACTTACCTCAAGCAGCTCCCAGAAGCAGCGGCATGTCCCCCCTCCGGCTCCTATGTGGAGGCATGGCCAGGCAGCTCTGTGTGCTGCCCTATCTGCAGGTGCTGCCCCTGCAGCTCCCATTGGCCGCAGTTCCCGGCCAATGGGAGCTGCGGACTCAGCGCTTTAGGTGGGGGCAGCGTGCGAAGCCCCCTGGCTGCCCCTGTAAATAGGAGACGGAGGGGGGACATGCCGTTGCTTCCAGGAGCCACTCGGAGCAGGGCAAGCACCAGACCCCGCTCCCCGGTGGGAGCTCGAGGGCCAGATTAGAACATCTGGAGGGCCTGATGCGGCCCCCAGGCCGTAGTTTGCCCACCTCTGTTGTAGATAAATTCAAGCATAGGTGAGACATACGGGGTTTGATTTACTTCTGCAGGTGCAGAAAGAGGAAATGTGAGAGAGATTCTGGCAGGGTCTCTGTAGGAGACTCACCAGTAAAGATGCCATTGGAAATACATTCAACTCTTCCCCTCTTCATCACTATCCAGAGGAACAATGTGACAGCTTTTATAAGGGCATAATGTGTGTGTTATCCCTCCCTTCGCCTCTCCCTCCCTTCTGCTCTAGCATGTGCTCCCCCAGTGTCTCTGGAGAAATTCTCGCTGAGTTATGTAACAATCATTTTACCCTCTTGTAGACCGTGGGTAGTTGCTAGGAATCACCTCTTCCATAGTTAACAGAATTGGTTTTGGAGATGTATCACTTAGCTTGTTTAAAAGGAGAAATAATTGCACTTCTAGTGGAAGTAAGCAATACACGTGAACGTTCAACCGATAATTCTTGCAAGGCATGTTATCTGTCTAGTAACCTGCTGCCTGAGCAAAGAGTCATATGAAAGCTATGGTAACAGAGAAAAGTGGGTTTGGGATGAGGGGCTTCTAATAAAAAGCCTCAACCACAGAATGTTTCCCTCTCAACAACACTATTGAAGTAATAGTTTGATACTCTTTGTAAATCTTTCTTTATTGGCTGTGTAGGACAATATAATATTTCCTCTGAGTATTTTGTGAAATATATATATATATATATAGTATTGATGTAAAAAAATCAGTTTGCCTCCAACTTCAGTGATGCAACTTAATGTTTCCTGTCAAATATTATCCATATTGTGATGATCTGGGAAATCTATCTGTGCACAGCTTGTGAATCCTGTTTGATATTGGGGATTCTCTGTGTATATGTCAGACTGCAAATTCCAGTTTGAAATCTCTGGTGTCTTTTGTTTCCATGTGGAGTTAAAATGTACAGGAGATAATGGAAATTATTGCACCTGGCACAGCGCTAACAATGAAAGGTTGATGAACTGTGATCATCCATTCAAATGGAGTATCCTTGGACAAAGAGATGCTACTACCCAGGGCAAATGAGTTTTTCAAGTCTGAACTCCAGGCGGGAGGTAACTAAGCAGCAGATCATCTGGTGGGGGACTTTGATCACCTGAAAAGGCTGAACAGGGAGTTACCTGACAAAGGGGATTGGAAGTTAGAGAGAGGGTCTCTTGCAGGGCATTTTAGAGAGCAGTTGGGCACTGATTGCAGTGATCAGAGGCAGAGAGACTCCATGATTAGGAAGAGAAGGCATGTGCAAGAAAGGAAGGATCCTGAACATCCTAAAGGACTCTGGCTTAAACTCAAGGAACACCTGAAAGAGAGGAGACTTAGGCAGTGAAATGCGTACAGGTGTTTTATTGTTTTCTTCAGACCTTTATATGTCTTGTGCTGTCTACAGTGACTTTTTAACCTTTCACAAAGCCTGGTGTTTCTGTTTGCTTCCACTATCATGTGTCCCTGAAGAGGTGAACTGTAACCCAGAGTACCCATGAATGGGAACGGTGGGAAAGGGTGTATTAAAGCAACAGGAGTGTGTGTGTGTGGGGGGGGGAGGTTCATCACTGGTTGTGGAGGCCTAGGGCAACTGGACCGTGAGATCCTATTTCCATGAAGGGGTAACAGACGGAGCTTAAGGAAAGAGACCGTGCAGGAGCCCAATGAGACTTGGGAAGCTTATACCTTATGGGTCTAGTATTGTGTGACCCAAGCATAGCAGCCTGGCAAGTGTCCAGCAGGGTGAGCTTGACCAGGGCTGTAACACATAGTTTTACTTATTTCTGCTGCTTGCTGGTTCAAAGTGTAAGTTTCTGTACATTCAACATCCACAATAACAGTGTTGGGTATGGATGCTTTAACGAAAAGGATGTGGTAACGGGGGCTGAGTTAAGTGTATGGTCTGGGGTGTGTAAGATAGCTGTGATGGTAGTGTTAGTAGTAAGGTTTGTGGTGGAGAAAGTATGGAGGATATGAATTGCAAGATAGCCATCATTTTTCTTGTGATGTCTTCCACAGGTATGCCATGTGGGTATTGACTGTAAATGTTTCACAACAAAGTTATATTCCCCCTCCTTGCTTACCTTATAAGCAACTCATTGTTCCTAAGCATTGCACACTGGTAGAGCAGAAAATAATGCTCTACACTTAAAATCTTAGCTTGGAAAGAACTGAAAACTATAGAAAATGAGGGGAAAACTCTAAAAATCCACAAAGATAAAATTGCACACAGTAAGCCAAATTCATTGTTTATGTAACTCTACTAATTTCAGTGGGGTTACATCAGGGATGAATATAGCCCAATATGTTAAATAACAGGTTTTTTTTTTTTTTTGCCTGATATTGAATGTCAGCAGGAATTACTTCTCAATTTTAAATGAAAAGTATATCATACATTCAGTTGTTAAATATATTTTACAAGTAAGCCAATCTGATATAAATTATTAGGTTCTCAGTGACATTTTTGCAACTATTTGTATTGAAGCTCATGTGCTCTCATCATGGAAGATGGGTCAGATTGTAGCTAATGACTGCTGGCTAGTGAAAGCTATTTGTTCCTAACAGTCTCACAATCCACTCAACTTTTCATATGGACACTGTGGAGATCTCCAACATTGCTCATATTGTGGTCATACCTAAGGAATGTGTCAATCTAGTTTATATAGCTGGGTGGTAATTTCTGTTCTGCTCATTTTCTTTGTGTGATTTATAAACCCAATTTATAGAACCTTGTCCTAGGGCATGGCTGCCCTGTAGTGTCAACCCTGCTCAAGCATGGCACTGCTGGTGCTGCCTGCCTCAGTTTCTTTCCATGAAGTGGGGAGGGATAGCTCAGTGGTTTGAGCATTGGCCTGCTAAATCCAGGGTTGTGAGTTCAATCCTTGAGAGGGCCATTTAGGGATCTGGGGCAAAATTCTATCTAGGGATTGGTCTTGCTTTGAGCAGGGGGTTGGACTAGATGACCTCCCAAGGTCCCTTCCAACGCTGATATTCTATGATACAACACACAAATCAGTGCTAGAGATATAGGTTGGCCATCCAGCCATGTCACAAACAAGCTTCGCTCCTTCCAGGGTTTAAAAAAAAGTCCAAACAAAAAAAGTTCTTTTGCAATTCATGGTCTTCAGCCCACCCTTTGGGCCTCATTCTCAACTGTTTTCTGGGCTGCCTTTTGAGTCTTTCCCCCGCTCCAGTATTCTGTACTTAGCCCCTAGGCTGGATCCCCTGGAGTACCATTCTCAGCCCCTTCTGGACTCTGTTTCTTGCATCTTTCCCTGCTTTGGTACAGGGCACTGGTGCCCAGGATGGTTCTCCCAGAGTACCTGGCCTCCAGCAGACCCTGACTCAGCTAACCCACAGGAGTCTGCTTGCTCCCTGGGGTTCCACATACCTGACTGATCTTTTTCAGCCCCTTTTATGAGGCCCAACTGATCCCCTTACTCTCATTCCATCAGGCTGGGAAGCAGATAATTAATTCTGACACAGGTAGGGCTGACTCTATCTTCCCTCAAAAGGAGTCCCTCTTTTCTAAATACATTATTAAAGTGCTCCATCAGCCTGCCTCAGGCCTTCTACATGACTCACCACAAATCACTATCGAGGGACAGACTTTGGAGACAATGGAGCACTTCTGCTCCCTCAGTAGCCAACTTTCTCAAAACGTAAAAATCGGCTAGTGAGATACAGCACGAGATCCAGTGTGCAAGTGCTTCCTTTGGGAAATTGATTAAATGCATTTTCACAGACCGTGACTTACGCAGGAAACCAAGATCCAGGTCTATAAGACAGTTGTTATTACTACACTCCTTTATGGATGCGAAACCTGGTGATCTATTGACAGCATAAGAATGGCCATCCTGGGTCAGACCAAGGGTCGATCTAAGCTAGTATCCTGCCTTCCAACAGTGGCCAATGCCTGGTGCTCCAGAGGGAATGAACAGAGCGGGTATTCATCAAGTGATCCATCCCCTGTCGCCCATTCCCAGCTTCTGGCAAACAGAGGCTAGGGCAGGGGTGGACAAACTATGGCCCGAGGGCCACATCCAGCCCTCCAGATGTTTTAATCCGGCCCTCGAGCTCCCGCCGGGGAACAGGGTCAGGGGCTTGCCCTGCTCTGCACAGCTCCTGGAAGCAGCGGCATGTCCCACCTCCGGCTCCTATGCATAAGGGTAGCCCGGGGGCTCCGCGCACTGCCCCCCCCCCAAGCGCAGCCCCCGCAGCTCCCATTGGCTGGGAACTGTGGCCAATGGGGGCTTCAGGGGTGATGCCCGCAGACAGGGCAGCGCGCAGAGCTGCCTGGCTGCGCCTCCAGATAGGAGCCGGAGCAGGGCACATGCTGATGCTTCTGGGAACTACTTTAGATAGAACGGAGCCTGCACCCTGACCCCTCTCTTGCCCCAATCCCCTGCGCCAGCCCTGATCCCCCTCCCGCTCTCTGAACCCCTAGATCCCAGCCTGGAGCTGGACCCCCAACCCCTCATGCCCAGAGCCCACACCCCCAGCCGGAGCCCTCACCCCCTCCCGTACCCCAACACCCAATTTCGTGAGCATTCATGGCCTACCATACAATTTCCATACCTAGATGTGGCCCTCAGGCCAAAAAGTTTGCCCACCCCTGGGCTAGGGACACCATCCCTGCCCATCCTGGCTAATAGCCATTTTGATGGATCTATCCTCCATGAACGTATCTAGATTTTTTTTGAACCCTGTTATAGTCTTGGCCTTCACAACATCCTCTGGCAAAGAGTTCCACAGACTGACTGTGAGTTGTGAGAAGGAATACTTCAAGAGTGGAGAGGTACAACCAACGATGCCTCCGGAAGATCCTTTGCATCAGGTGGGAAGATCACTGCACTAACGCCAGCATCCTCACTGAAGCCAATGTCACCAGCATTGGAGCAATGATCCTCATGCAACAATTCCACTGGGCTGGACATTGTGTGAGGATGGCAGACTCTCTCCTCCCAAAAGAAGTCTTCTACGCTCAGCTAATCCATGGTCAGAGTTAAAAAGAAAGAATAGCTTGCACCTGAGCATGAAATTTGCCTCTGTGCAAGATCATCTGTACTATCTAAATCCCACTTACACTCATGGTATGGACTTAAAATAGATTTAATAGGTACTCAAAGTCTTATATGTCCTCTACACTGAAGTGAATTTTACCCCAAAAGAGCATTGTCTTGATCGTCAACACATTGGGGTAGGTGGGGGTGTAATAGAAATGAATGAATAAATAGGAATAAACAATGCCTCAAGTGTACACTTTTGTGATGGCGGTCCCAGGGTAGCAACGCTGAAGTTACTCAGGGTCTAGGGTGACAAGGCAGCAAATGTGAAAAATTCGGGATGGGAGTGGGGGGCAATAGGAGCCTATATAAGAAAAAGATCCAAAAATAAGGACTGTCTCTATAAAATCAGGACATCTGGTCACCCTATCAGGGCCCTGTACCCTGCTTCTGTGAGGGCAGGGACTCTGCAGCCTGTCAGTCATCTCTTAGGGGCTGGAGAGGCTCAACAGTCTGCTCCCTACCCAGGGTTGCCCAGGTCTGAGGGGAGTTCCCTCCCTTTTGACTTTTGTCTCCTTTCCTGCCGTGATTTATAGATGTAGAGGGGCATCCGAGCCAAAAGCAGCTCCTTAACCCCTTCTATGCCAGTGTGGGGTTTATATACCCCATCACAGAATGACAACGAGTATAAAGAGGATGGGACAAGGAAGGAAAGGGATCACAGCACAAAGCAAGGGTTACAGCAATAGCCCATATGGTGTGTGAGAATTGTGCTGCAGTTCTAATGGGGAACTGAAAAGATTATGAAACAATGCAGTTATTACCAAACTCAGATCTAAAATATTCAAAATGTGGAAGTCCTTACAGGGATGTAAGACACTTTAGATTGCATTCAACTCATGCTGAGTTAGAGCTTTTACTTTTGCTTGGAAAGTGGCACGCATTTGTTGGTACAGACAAATTCTTAATCTGGTATGATGGTACAATTATCAGATTAGATGAAGATACCTGGTAAAGAGAATTCAAAAACACATGAACCAAAATGTTCAAACTTGGGTATCTGAACTTACACATCTTGATCCACATTTAGTCACATAGATAAGTGACCTGGTTTTCAGAAGGGTGGAGCACTGCAACTTGAAGTCAACAGGAGTTGTGAGTGGTCAGCACACCAATTAGGCACTTATTTAGGTGACCTGACTCTGGATCTACATGCCTGACTTTTAGGCACTCAATTTTGACAACTTTGGTTAGAAGGAACAACAAAACCTATGAACTTTCACCTGTTAACGATATTATGCCTGTCATTCCCTTAAAAATAATTAAGGACTATTGATAGCTGTCCTGGTCCTGGTGACCATTGCCAGCTATTGGAAAGAGATGTAATGTAGACACAGGATGAGGCACTTAAAATATTTTAAAATGTCTTTAATCTAAAAATTTTGTTTTTCATACCCATAAGAATTAAAACACTAAAGAAGACAAAACATTGACATTTTTATTTCAATAAGAATACTTTTAGGAATTATTGTCTCCTATACACGTTTTGTGAATATTGATACCTTAGGTAGTAATCCTAACTCACGAGAGCATCATTAGTGGTTTAAGAACAAAACAAATCAATTATACATACCTCTGCACTTCCATTTGTAAAACAAGCCATGCATGATTTAAGTATCTTAAAAATACATACATCCTTCTAAACACATACATCCTTCTAAACTTTATGGGTCACTCTTACTCTTTAAGAAGATGGGCTTGATTCTCTGTTCACTTACACCCATTTTTCACTGATGTAACTCTTCTGATTTCTGTGGAGTTACTCTTGATTTATCCTTATGTTCCTCAGAGGAGAGTCAAGCACCAAAACCTTACTATTAATTTTGATAGATGTGACTTGGTTCCCATTATGGCATTCCTTCAAAAACAAGCTGCGTTGTATCTGCACCAGAAATTGATATGATGTTAGTACATCCAATGCAATGTCAAACACATTGAAAGTTTGACTAAAATATGAACAGCATATGCTAATGCTCTAATACACATGTCATAGTGCTAACCATTTAAAAATGAGGGCGGAAGGGTCTGAACATAAGAGTACTATCAAATTTTATAGTAGGAAAATAATTTCTTCATAATGGACTTGATTTAGATTTCACTTAAACCAAAGTTAATTAGGAGTAACAATATAGAAGCCAATGGAGTTATAAGAGTGGTCTGAGAGATCAGAATCAATGCCAATGGCAATCATGGAATTCAAATGACTTTTATAGCATGCATATATCATATATACTTCCAATCTGTTTGGGCTTTTTCATCAGGGGGCTATTTACCATTATTTAAGAGTATGAAACTCTCAAAGTTCCTGGCAGTATGTTCAAAATGCATGTTGCAGTGTTAGGTGATCTAAAGCAGGAATAGCAGCCTTTATAGCTAGAACACACCATGAAACTCTGGGGATGCAATCCTGGCCCCATTGTTGTCACTAGCAAAACTCCCTTTGACTTTAGTGGGGCCAGGATTTCACCCATGAAGTCTGACAGACTCCAGCTTTTTACTAGAAGTAAAATTCGGTATCCAAGTTGTTATGAACCCTGTAAAAGATGGAGTTTCACATGAAAATGCTGACAGGCTGTTAATTATAGTGACTTTTCCAGGCAATGCTATAACTTAAGATGCATTATTCAAACAATTGAAAGCCGCAACAGTTGCCCTCCTCTTCAGTGGATGAAACATATAAGCAAGACATTTTTAGTTCATTGATTATAATACCCTGAAGTACAGCCGTATATTTACTGTGTGCTACATTTTATATCACTAAATTGTAAAGAAATGGTAATACTGATTTAGCACTCTTGGTTTTTAGTACAAATTAGTGCACTACTTTGGATTAAATAGATCCAGGCTGATTCTTTTCTTCAACTGAACACAGCCTGGCCCATTTCTAACATTCAAGAAAGTTTGTTTTAACTTAAAAAAAAATTACATGGCTCTGCTCCTCCTGGTTTTCTGTTGGGACTGAAAGCAGAACAACCATGAGAGGGGATACTTTCACAGTATGTTCTGTTCTACCAAAACCAGGATGTCCTGGAAATCTAATGGAAAATCTATTTTTGCTGGATTTCCAAACCAAACAAAATAAACACAAAATCAAAATCAGACCTTTTTCAGTTCTCCTTGCTACTTCTCTTTTCTAGAGAGCAGACATCACAAGTAATTTGTTTCAAGCATATATGTTGGTAAAATGAACCTCAAAATCAGATGGTGGTTGTGTTTTTTTTAAATCCTAAAACCTAAAAGTAAATCAGGTGTGTTGTCTGCCAACTGGAAGCAAAATACTAGAGCAGGCTTAATCACTGAGGCCTGGTTCTGGCACCCTTACTCTGAGTAGTATCATTGATTTTAATGGCACTACTCACAGTTATTCATGTTCAGTAATACCTTAATCAGTAAAACTATGGTAAACTCATTTACAGAATTTTGTGTGTGTGTGTTGCTGAAACATGAACCATATCCCTGATGGTCCAAAGGAAACAACTATATAAAATGAGCCTAAAGGGGAACTCTTCCTGGACAGGCTCAGAAGGGGCTCTAAAAAGCTTGTCTCACCTGGAAGTAGCTCCAAGTATTTTTACAGAGTATAATTATTTTAAATTTGTCAAAGAAAATGACCTGGACTGGTGGAATAGTGACACTTTCTTCAAGTACTTGTCTATATATATTTCACGGACAAAGCACATGCTCCCAATGTACTCAAGTTCAGATTCTTTTGGCCGGAAGTGTGCTTTGTGGCCACACCTGGGCCCTGAGTGTCCTTATGCCCACAACCTGGCCATAAAGGGTGGGGTGAGCCCAAACTCTCCTCAGTTCATTCTCATTGACTGTGGTTACAAGTTGGAACTTGCAGTGTCACAGTTTCTTTGCTTGCTGTGCAGTTTACCCATTGCTTTGTAAATAGATAGGTACTTAGCAGTTAGTCATAATGTTAGTTTTAGATATTTTGATAATGTTTCCTTTCTTATTTAGAGGAAGAGAACCTGTTTGCCTTTTTGCTTGGGAATCTGCCTCAGAACTGGGATCATCATTATGACTGAACACAGATCTCCAAGCTTTAAAAACTGACCATCATAAGAGACAGTAATGCCTCTTAACAACTGACACATAAAATGTTTATTGTGTTTGGGTGAGGGATACATAACAGATGAAATTAAAAAAAAAAAAAAAAAAGAAATCCCAAATTGCTAGGGAGTCTTATAGAAGATGTTCCTTCTGGAGAGGTCAATGCACGACTCTCCAGGCCCTGCAGTAGCTGTGGCACATTTTCCTGAGCATTCATCTTCAAAAAGTGCTCCTGCTGGCCCCTCTGCTCATATATCTGAGAGAACCATTCCTGAAGATCCATCCTCCTTAACTGGTAAAACTTGAGGGTATGGGGAGAAAAGAGCACCAGGCCACCAAAGTGAAGAAATCTAGGTCTCCTTCATGTTCAGATAGTGTTCTTCTATGAATAAAGGTATATAGCTGTTACCACCCCACATCAGTGCTATCTGGGATAAAAAGACAATAATAAACAGTTATTTATGTCTATTTAAAAAGCTTTGCATCAATGATTTATTTTCCAAAAAATAGTTACTGAAAATTATGATAAACAGTATCAATCATTTGTATGTCTAGAGTACAGTTGCTTTACAATGAAGTAAACACTTTACCCCCAAAACAAAACTATTCCGATTTTTCCCTTTTTATTAATAAAGTTAATTTACAAAAGGAAAAAGATTTTTTTTAAATTTGACAAATTTTTCACTGTTGTTCCAGGTATCTGAACCAGAAGGATAAAAACACCCTTAAATAGGAAAAACTATCACTATTAACAAAGGTGAAACTTTCAAGAGAGGAAAAAGAGAAAATAGTTTCTTGAAGTGGACTAGGTCATTTTCCATCTACATGGATTGTGGGTTTTGTTTTGTTTTGTTTTTGTTTTATCATCTAGAACAGACATAAGTGACCAACAGAAAGGTATACCTGTTGGTATACTTGTTTTTAATACCTGTCACACTACCTGGAGTAGCTCACAACTGATAGTGCCAATCTCAGGTCAGACGGTCAGAAAACAGGGCAGACACCCAGACTGGTGGTATATTCTATAACTAGATTCCACCAAACTAGTAACAAGCATGCACTCCTGGATTACTATATTAGTTTTACCATGGAGGCACAGGCAGTCCCCTTAGACTCTCCAGCGCATCTTGCCACTCAGACAGACTGGACTTTGTGATGAAAGTTACTAAAATAAAAAATCACCATACATTAGGTCACTCCCAACCCCAAAGGGCCAATCACTTACCCCAGGTCAATGGATGCTCTTGATCTCATACCAAAGACAATGCTATAGTCAATTTATCTAGTAAACTAATTAAAGATTCATTAGCTAAGAAAAAGGAGAGAGTTATTGAGAGGGTAAAGCAGGTAAAATACATTAATAGATGAGTCAGAGTTTGTAGGGCCCAATGATTGCAGAGGTGCAGTAATCTGCTAGTTTTCCATAAATCTCTCAGGGATACCCAAACTGGCTTTGGGGATCTCTGTCCAATCACTCAGAATTCCCCCTGTCAGAATCCATCAGTCCAGAGATACAGGGTCACTCCCAGGGTTCATTCTTATTTCATTTCAACCACATGGCTCTCTCCTCTTCCTCCTGTTGGTATATTGTCATTGTAAGTGCTATGGCTTTTTTTGACTTTTATTGTTCCTTTATATAAAGATTGTGAACAGAAAGGGGAAAAACATGAATTTAATTATGTCCACAAACAGCTATGTTGTGTTTTATATTGTTTTTAATCCCATTCCCTCCCTCCCCTTTGTCTGCTATTCATAACTACACAGAATAATAATTAAGGAAGTAGGGATGCAGTCCTGTATGTCCAGCTTCAAAACATGCTGCTATCGAAGCATGGAATGATCAAGGAGGTTCTTTTAAGCACTGTACATATGCAAAACAAATATTGTATTTGATAGCAGTGACATTTATTAATATTCCCCTTGAAAAGTAAAATACCAAATGTTCTTGTTACACTAAGATTTCAGGTCTGCAAGGGCTAGCCATGGCAAACTTCTATAGCAGTGGAATTTCTTAAATAAAGGTCTATGCCATAAAAATGTCAATAAGCTATTCTAAAGCAGGGATGTAAAATGTAAGGGTCACATTCAAAAGGGGTGGTATACGTATTGGTATATATGTTATGCCGCTTGAGTCACAATGGAATTCAGGAAGAATCTAAATTTGCTGTGTCAATAGGTTTGAATTTCAATTGCTGTCTAAATGGCATATTGGTTGTGTACAAGTACCCCAGTAAGACCACCAAAATGCTCATATAAGGCCGTGTGGTGATGGCAAACAGAAAATGGTCACTGTAAATGGCGGCAAATTCTGAAAATGTATTCTGTGCATCACACAACTAGCACTAATGGTTTTAATTGTACCTTTCTGTGTAAATCTCACATCCCATATCAATTTTCAGTACTTTATATGGTGCCCATTACTTTGGTATCTGAGCACCGCATATTCTTTAATATATTTAGCCTCACAGCACCTCTGAAATGGGGCAGTGCTATTATCCCCACATTACAGATGAGTAGGGCCCTCTTTGGTTTTGGTTTTTATTTTATGTAATTTTTCACAGGAATTTATCAATGTTTATTGCCACAACAAAAACAGCTGAAAATCAGTGCAAAAACTATTAATAATTTTTCTGGATGGATATCGGGGTTTATTTTGGTGGATGGAAGTAGAGGGGGAAAAGTATTCAGTAGATTAATGCTTTGATTGAATTCTATTAATGTGGCTTGCTGCAGAACTAAAACAGAACTCAAAACACAATTCCACCTCTGAGTTTAAGAAAACAATATATCTCTGATCCCCAAATAAAACTTTTCATTTCAATAAACAGTTTACTGTTGTAGACTTAGAACTATTAGCTTATAATTATTTACATTTAATAATTGGACCCAATATTTTAAATATTTTAAAATATTTATAAACACTCACTGTTTTATGTGAAGTCCTTCAGTGTAATTTCCAAAAATTTCTCTGCATAGTGTAGGCTAGCAGCAGTCTTTTTAAGGAGTCATTTCCAAGGCCCATTCGTCTTGGATTTCGAAAATACTCTCTCCACATCAGCTGAGCCAGGTGGGACACTAAGGATGTGAGAAGCAACACGCCTCAAAGTTGGAAAGTCAGTGTGGTGGATTTTTCAGAATTCAGGAGGAGTGGTGGAGCGGTTGTTCACGGAAGGCATTGCCATAGGCATGGAATTCATTTTCCAGTTAGAAGCCACAAAAAGTGAGATTTATCAGCTCAGGCCACACTTTTATGATGAGGGTCAAACAGCACAATAACTTTCCAGAATGATGATTCGCTGTGAAAAGCTTCAGGGGACATATTGCGAGTGACAGTAGCTTCTTGCTTTTTTGACAGCTCTTCGCAAAACTTTTGAAAGCTTTTTTAAGGTTGTCCTGCTCAGTGACTAGCAACATATGAAAAGTTTTTTTTCTGGAATCTCCCCAGATGTGCTTTTGTGGGATAGATATTGTTAACCAGAATGCCATACACCTCTGTATTAGAAAATGTGCTGTATGTTAAAGAATTGGATTCCAGTTTCTTCTGTGCTTCATGTAGTGGTTGAAGTGTTTCAATCAGTAATTCGAGTTTTGTATGAAGGTTTTGCCTAATTTTTTGGTAGTCACTTGAGATTTCAGCTTTTTGGCTTTTTCATTGTTGAACTCTTCATGATCTAAAAGTCGCATTAAGACGCTCCATGCCTTCTGAACATTCTGTGGAGCCAAATACAGACTGAACCATCTTGTTGGTACAACTGGAAATGGAATGCTGCATTGAAACACGATTTCTTCACAGATATCATAGAAGAGGTTTTTGGTTTTACTTGCACGCTTGAAAACTGCACCAGCATGTTACAAACTTTTTTAAATCAGCCATTTCGGAACATCTGTTGCATGAAAGACAGCAACGTGCAGCAGGTGAGCTGAGCAAGACCAGGGCCGGCTCCAGGATTTTGGCCGCCCCAAGCAGCCAAAACAACAACAAAAAACAAACAAACAAAAAAATCCACAATCGTGATCCCGATCTGCGGTGGCAATTAGGTAGGAGGTCCTTCACTCCCAGGCGGAGTGAGGGACCGTCTGCCGAATTGCCGCCGAATACCTGGACGTGCCTCCCCTCTCCAGAGCGGCCGTCCCAAGCACCTGCTTGAGAAGCTGGTGCCTGGAGCCGGCCCTGGGCAAGACAAATGAAGCAATTCAGGTTTTTCATTCAGCTTTACATCTTGTGTGAACTTTCAAGAGTAAGAAGCTGAGTCAGAATTCACTTTTGCTACATTATTCTAGGTAACTGCATATTCATTTAAAGTTTTATTGACAGAAGCTGCAATGGTTTGACTGTTTGCTGACTTTACAAACTCCAAATCTGCCAAAATGAGTGCAAGCATCTCCACAATAAAATAAAAAAATGAAAACAAATCACTACGGTTGAGAATATTTGGCGATTCATCAAAAATCAAAGCGCTAACTATATTTCCAGTCAATCTCTCTTTAATTTTGTTGGTCGGAGCAACATCATTCTCCTCCAAATATTTCTTGATCAGATTGATTGAATTTGGCAAGGATTTTGCAGCAGGACAATAATTTTGTACAAAGAACCATGAACAAGGCCTAGTAGCTGCTCTGAAAAGCAGAGGGCACATATAAATTCACTTAGTACATTGTGTTGATCTTGTTCTTTCTGTTGTATCTGGATAAATGCTAATTCCAATGTTTGCTTGTTTCTATTTTCACCTTCTTGTTTTAGTCTTAAATGTCATTTGGTCTCCAAATGTTCTTTAATCTGGTCAGCCCGAGTATCAACTTCGATGCCACACCATTTGCAGCACAAACACTCAAATTTATCCTTTTCTCCTGTTTTTGTTTTTTAAAAACTTTCGAATACTTCCTTATGTTCTGAAACGTATTCTGATACCAATTTTCATTTTCTTCACATTTTACTGTGCCAAATCTTTAAACCGTGATCTACTAACAGCTTGAAATGTGTATGTGGTGGGCGTGAGATTCATCAGTACACTCAGATGCGCACACACTTCAGAGTTTGCGTGCGTGCCTATTTGTTCTCAAACTTTTGTACTGGTGACCCCTTTAAAATAGCAAGCCTCTGAGTGCGACCCCCCTTTTAAATTTAAAACACTTTTTTATATATTTAACACCATTATAATGCTGGATGCAAAACAGGGTTTGGGTGGAAGCTGACTGCTCATGACCCCCCATGTAATAACCTCGCGATCCCCAGTTTGAGAACCCCTGGTTAATTGTGTGTATCTTCTAGACTAATACATAGCCTTACTTCAACAGATAGCTTTGTATATTCACACAGACTAATGTATCATCGTAATAAATGTCTCATGCAATGTACTGTATTTTCCTAATACAAGTTATTTTTTATATATGTGAATGATACAAAAATAGGGTGAAAATCAGAAAAAAAAGAATAATACTTTTTGTAAAACCCAGGATTTGGGGGATAAAAATTAGTGTAAACTGACAATGAAGGGGCTTACACATGAGGAACTGAGGCACCAAGACACACAGGAAGTCATACAGGAAGTCTTTGGTGGAACACAGACTTGAACCCAGGTGTCTCAAGTCCTAGGCTAGTGCCCTAGTCATTGGACCATTCTTCCTTAGACACAAATACAGGAAATCTCAAAACTTTGAGCAGATCAGAGTGTGATAGGTGTCTGAGAAAAATATATTCACGGAATTTGCAACAGACCAGTTACCATAATACCACAACAAAGATTTGCCTGGCTTCTGTGTGCTACATTGATCACTCTTCTTAATTTTAATACGTTGCACATTCCAAATGCAGCAGCACTGCTCACTTCTCTTTGAGAAACCTCTTTATGCTTTTGTGACAATGCAGTGGCAGACTAGGCCATCCTGAATATGCTTGCTGACTGCTGCTGTGAATTAATGTTATGCTGTTTCTTACACTTGCTTAAAGCAAACAAACTCAAGTTAAACTGCCTCTTCTTCTTCAGACCATCTTCTTGCAGGAGTTCTGAACTATGCCATTGTTTGCAACTCCTACTGCAGGAGTAAATGTCTGTTGCTTCATGCACCACCAGTCCGATATTTAGCCCTAAAACTTGGGCCAAGATCCATAAAGGGATTTAGGTGCCTAATCCCAGATTTAGGGCACCTATGTCTCTATTTCAGGCTACACTGCAATCCACAGAATTTCTGGTCAGCTGCTGCTAACCCTGTACGCACCTAAAGTCATTTAGGGCCTACATTTTTGCAGTAAAAATTCCCTAGGCGCCTACGTTTCTACCTCTAGGCGTGTACACTGCTGCCTCTCCCTAGGCATCCAGACTCCTATCTCCCACCTAAGATCCAGAAAGATCCACAAACCAGGGGAAGATAGGTGCTCCTCTACCTAACTTGTATGCTCAGAGGCCACCTACTGGACTAAGCCCCATTCAAAATCTGGCCAGTGATGGTGGTCCCAGTGCCCACCTTATAACTTTTAGTCCAGGAGTTAAGATACTTACCTGCCTGAAGTGGGGGGAGAAGATTTGAACAGGGGTCTTCTACCTCTGAGTGCTCCAACCATTAAGCTATGGGATATTTTGAAGTGGGACTCTCTCAGTCTTGCCTGTTGAAGCTGTCCCGCTGTGGATAAATAAAGAGTCATTGGAATAGGGGGGCTGGACACTGGGTCTCCTACCCCGGTGTCCTGACCACCAGGCTATAGAGTCATTCTATCATGCGTGCACTGTCTCTTTCTCTCTCTCTCTTTGTCCCAGTGACTCTCAAGTGTTTGTACACAGTAGAACAGCTTCAACAGAAGAGATTGACTCACACCAGAATAGCTTAGTGCTCAGCACACTCTCCTGAGAGGTGGGAGACCCTATTCAAATTCTCCACCCACACCCCAGCAGAGCAAGGAATTGAATCCAGGTTTCCTACATCCCAGGTAAGTTGCACTTGCTGTTGAGCTCCCTCACCACCTGCCTGTTTGTGTGTGATGAGACAGGTGCCTCACTCGTTCTCACAAGAAATGACTTAGCTACTTGATTCCAGGAGAGGGGTTCCTGGTTGTGGATTGCTAGCAGAGATAAGCACCTCCCTGCAGCCTGGATTTAGGTGCTTAATACTGTGAGAGGGATGTGGCTTAAGAACACACCCCTCATTAACATTCCCCATTGGCTAGCTTAGGTGGGGAGCTGCCTAGCATGCTGTTTTTTGTGAATTACATTCTAAGATACCTACCTATCTCCATTGTATAGGAGCCTAGGCACCTAATTTAGGCGTTGTAGATTGCAGTGTTCTGTGATTTTCTAAGTATCTAAAAGGCAGGAGTTGCAATGCTCAGCTTTGTAACACCTAAGTTCCTTTGTGGATCCAGGCCTCGGTGTTTGTAATTTTTGATTTTATGCAAAATATACCAAGTGTTGATTGCGTGGGAAGAAGATGTGACTTAAAATATCTAGCAAGGTAAATAAACACCTGTGATAACAACTGATAAAAGGCAGGCTGGGTTTCTGTAGGGATTTTTAAACATATACTGTGCCATAGGAGGGGAGAAGTTGGAATCAACTGACTTCTGTGGAGTTTTGACCACTTACACCAGCAAAGAATTTGGCTTTAAATATTTAACTTACAGAAATGCATACTCTGTAAGAATCATGCAAAGCTGAAAGACCAAACAGGTGACTTAAATGGTGGTGTAAATTATGCCTCATATGTTGGTATATGTGAATGCAAATTGACATAAATTATGTATTGAAAAAGTGGAGTATAGGGTAGTAGTAGTCATAAAAGCAACCAAGGTGTGTGAAAGAAAGAGGACATTGTCAGATAAGGTCACGTTTGCCAAGATATTCTCCTGGAAGCAGTCTTTTTCCTTACTGTATAGGGAAATATTTTCCTTCTGGTTCAGGAATTCCCGCAACCTTATCTGGATTTGGTTTTGATTGACGCTTTAGTTATGGCATATTGCACAAATGTTGTAGCATTCTTGGGTGCAGTGGATCACTTTTCCATGGGCCACCACACAGGTATGTCTAAACTCCGGAAATCACAGAAAAATTGAAACTGTTCTTCTATTAAAATTAGGTTTGCAGTGTTCTCACAGCATCTCCCTTTGAGCCCCTCAAAATAATGTCTGTTTACTGTACCTGATGATCCTATTTCTTGTTGCAATTTCTTCTGCCAGAAAATTCAGGGAGCTGCATACCCTTATTCTGTAAGGTACAAGGACCACCTAGATGATTATCCCCTGAACTTTGTAATCCTCATGACACTGCCTGAAGTCAGATTGAAGTTGTTTTCTACATTTAATTTGAACCAGGAAATACTGTTGCCTGCTATTTTGTCCTAATCCACAGAATTGTATCTTGACTGTTCTAGAAAACCTCGTAGAAAGGAAATGAACAAATAAGGAAGTTCCATTTTATGCATAGGCGTCTGGAACAACAAACAGCTATGACTATGATTGAAATTAAGGTTAAAAAAGATATACTGTACATACCTTTGCCACCTGGAATCCTGTTGCCTGGTTATCATCCCCTGTTTGAACTGGTTGCTTGGGACATCACCAGGATGATCCATGCTAACAACTTAATGTTGTCATTTGTCTGATATTTGTTCCTCTTTCCTTGAACAAAGGCAGACAGAATCTAATCGAGAGAGTACTGCATTACATTGGCAGGCAATGAGGAGAGTCTACCAGCGGAATTTTTATGCAGTGGTTGTAGATACTGGTAACGGGACTTGAGGAGTTGTGTGTGAGATCTGTTTGTCCATTGGCTGGATTTCTGCAAGGGCTGTGTGGCTATTAGGCACCTGGGCAGGTCAGGTGAAAGCAGTCTTTTTTTGGAGTCTCTGTGACGGGGCAGCGCTGACGAAATGAATCCAAGAATATAAATAATTGTTAAGTGAACTCCTAAGCAGGCAAACAGAAGAGGCTAACAGGTAAGTTTCTGAGGGAGGTTGCAAGCTAAACTGTAGGAAAAAAATTTCCCTCATATACAGCTCTACATACCCAGTAATGGAAAAGTTATTGTAATCTGCAAGGGCTGTGCCATGTTCTATTTTTTGTCTGAAGATAGAGACTTCCTATGCACAAAGTACAAGTCGATGGCTGTATTGGAAGAAAAAATCTGAGGTCTCAAGGGCAGTGATTGACCTTGTATAGCATCAGAGAGACAGAAGAGTTCTTGGACAACCAGCTGTGGGCAGCACCTCCACGGACACAGCTGGAGAATGAATTGGTTTCAAGGGAACAGGAGAGAATGGAAAACAGAGAGGAGAACTGGCAGTTTGTGACAAAATAAGAAAATGGAAGCAGGAGACATTCTGTACAGTCAGAAGTAGAAGATGGACAGTCTGAGATTTCTGGAGAAAAGAGGACCAGGAGAAATTCACCTCATGTAGCGATATCTAATCACTTTCAGGTACTCAGTGCAGAAGCTGCTTATAATGCACTAGAAGATTCCAGTTGAGAGGAGGAACAGGGATCTCCCCAGGATACCCTTGAGGATGGATGCTCAGCCTAATCCTTGAGGACATCAAAGATGCTCAAAAGAAGACCGCAGACAGTCTTCATCGGGGAATCAAAATTACTGAGAGTGGATAAAATGTTCAGTAGGGGGCAAAGGAACAGCAGGATGTGGGCTGTCTTTCTAAAGCAAAGACAATACACATCACTGAGGGACTGAATGGGACTCTGAATCCTGCGGACAAGAATCTGTTGGTTATGAAAGATACTGGCATGAATGACACTGCTTTGGAAGACATTTTGCAGATCATTAAAAGCTTCAGGGATCTCAGAAGGGAGCTGAAGGAAAGGAAAGTACAGGTGATCTTAGAAGTAGTTCCTAGTCCACATTTCAGAGATGATAGCACAAGATATCAGAGGTAAAAATTGGCTAGATAAGTGCTGTAAGATTAGGGAGTTTTGCTGGGGGGCTTTGTGGGCTACCTTCTCTAGTGAGAGGAGGATGTATGGCTTGTACTACTTTGGTCTCAATGCTCAGTCTTCAGGGTAACCAACTGGAATAACTGACAGCTGAAATTGGTAAAATCGCTGAATACACCCTACTTAAGAAAGATAAAGTGTGTAGAAGAGGCGTGGAGTACAAATTCCTTGCAATGGTTACAGATCTAGTACAAGACAAGGATGTAAAAATTATGATGCATGCAGAAAAGACAGATGTATTCAATAAATATTTCTGCTCTGTATTCAGAAAGGAAGATGTAATCTCATAGATAGGAAGACATGTTTGGCTGATAAAGGTAACATTGTTGACCTTGTAGGCTTCTTCTGTAGTGCATTTGATTTAGTCCTGCATGACATTCATTTTTTTTAAATTAGCATTGTATAAAATCTGCATCCCATATGAAATGAACTAAGAAGTGGTTAACTGATAGACCTGAAAAAGCAATTGTAAATGGGAATCATCATCCAATAGATGTATTTCTAGTGGGGTCTTGCAGGGATCTGTTTTTGGTCCAATGCTATTCATATCTGTATAAATGATCTGGAAGAAAATATAAAATCATTGCTAGTAATGTTTGCACATGCCACAAAAATTGGTGGAGCAGTAAATAATGACAGGTCAGTCATACAGTTTGAACTCGAATGCTTAGTAAATTGGGTTCATTGGAACAACACACATTTCAACACAGCCATATGCAAGGTCATACATCTAGAAACAAAGGATGTAGATTACACAGGATGGAGGTTGTATCCTGGAATGTAGGATGAATGAAAAGGACTTAAGGGTCATGGTAGATAACCAATAGAGCATGAGGTTCCAATGCAATGTTGTAGTTAGGAGGCTTGAGTGCCTGATTGGTGTACTTACCCAAGTTAGAATGTGTAATTCCCTCCTAAGCAGTGGAATATCTAGAAGGAATAGAAAGATGGTATTCCATCTATATACAGCCGTTACTTAGTGAGACCGCTACTGGAATACGGTATCCAATTCTGGTGTCCACATGTCAAAAAAGATGTTAAAAAATTGGAATGGGTTCAGAAAAGAGCTACAAGGGTTATTTGAGGTCTGGAAAACTAACCTTATAGGAATATTCTTAAGAAGCTCATTCTATTTAGTTTATCCAAGAGAAAGTTAAGAGTTTGACTTGATCATGATCAACAAGTACCTCTAGGGGAGAGATTTATGATAGTAGACAGCTCTTTAATCTAGCAGAAAATGACATAATGAAATCCAGTGGTTGGATGTTGAAGCAAGACAAATTTAAACTGGAAATAAGGCACAGAGTTTTAACAGTGAAGGTAATTAATGATTGGAACAAATTATCTGGGGACATGGTGGATTCTCTGTCACTTAACAGATTTTAAGTGAAGATTAACTGTCTTTTAAAAATATATGCCAAAGCTCAAACAAACAGTTGTCTTAATGCAGAAATTACTGCGTGAAGTTCTTTGTCCTGTGTTTATGATGGAGGTCAGATGAGGTGATCCTAACAGTCCTTTCTGGCCTTAAAATTTATGAATCTGTAAGACCTAGCTTTCAAGTTGTCTGCGGATTTCAGAACTAGTGAAATGTTTGTCCTGAGAAGAATATATTTTGGCAGCACTGCTCGAGTCATATTTCAAAGGCAGAATTGAATACATACTTCACATTCATCCAGCACAGACATTAATCACTGGCAGGATGTCCTTTGAAATAAAGTGCCGCAGGCAATGTCATCTTTGTCATTTACTCTCCCCCCATTCCCATATGCAGCTCTAGTATATAATAACTAATAACACAGTATGCCACACTTCTATATTGTTCCTTTAATCACTTTAGTTCCCACAATGATGGACATTGTATAAGTATCTGAAAAGAATAGACTAGAAAATGAAGTATTCAAAAATAATTTTCAAATCTAAACTAATATACAAACTATGCATAGGGAATTACTACTTCAGAAACAGAAATGTGGTTACCTCTAGAGTGAACTGCAGCAACTGTTTTAACAATTCTCATTAGTTCTGTGCAGCAGGTTAGGATAGGAAGTGAAGAGTTATTGATCTGTATGAAGCTTCAGGGATGATTTAGGGAGACACAATGGGCCAGATCTTCAGCTGGTGTAAATCAGTGTAGCTCAGTTGAAATCAATGGAGTCATGCCAATATACACCAGCTGAGTACCTGGCTAGTGTTCTTACCCAAATTAGAATGTCTGATTCCGTCTCACTGCTTTATCATGGAGAGAGTGAATAGGGAAGTGTTATTTATCCTTTCACAGAACACAAGAACTAGGGATCACTCAATGAAATTAATAGGCAACAGATTTAAAACAAACAAAAGAAATAATTGGGTTAAAAAAAGAATTAGTCAAGTTCATGGAATATAGCTCCATCAGTGGCTATTAGCCAAGATGGTCAGGGATGCAACCTCCACGCTCTGGATGTCCCTACCGGAATGTCTACACTTCAATTAAACACAGATGGTTGGCCTATGTCAGCTGACTCAAGCTGTCAGGGCTCGGGTTTTTCATAGATTCATAGATTCTAGGACTGGAAGGGACCTCGAAAGGTCATCGAGTCCAGTCCCCTGCCCGCATGGCAGGACGGAATACTGTCTAGACCATCCCTGATAGACATTTATCTAACCTACTCTTAAATATCTCCAGAGATGGAGATTCCACAACCTCCCTAGGCAATTTATTCCAGTGTTTAACCACCCTGACAGTTAGAAACTTTTTCCTAATGTCCAACCTAAATCTCCCTTGCTGCAGTTTAAGCCCACTGCTTCTTATTCTATCCTTAGAGACTAAGGTGAACAAGTTTTCTCCCGTCTCCTTTTAGATACCTGAAAACTGCTATCATGTCCCCTCTCAGTCTTCTCTTTTCCAAACTAAACAAACCCAATTCTTTCAGCCTTCCTTCATAGGTCATGTTCTCAAGACTGTTACTCATTCTTGTTGCTCTTCTCTGGACCCTCTCCAATTTCTCCACATCTTTCTTGAAATGCAGTGCCCAGAACTAGACCCAATACTCCAGTCCTAACTTGAGTCCTAACCAGCGCAGAGTAGAGCGGAAGAATGACTTCTCGTGTCTTGCTCACAACACACCTGTTAGTACATCCCAGAACCACGTTTGCTTTTTTTGCAACAGCATCACACTGTTGACTCATATTTAGCTTGTGGTCCACTATAACCCCTAGATCCCTTTCTGTCGTACTCCTTCCTAGACAGTCTCTTCCCATTCTGTACATGTGAAACTGATTTTTCCTTCCTAAGTGGAGCACTTTGCATTTGTCTTTGTTAAATTTCATCATGTTTACCTCAGACCATTTCTCCAATTTGTCCAGATCATTTTGAATTATGACACTGTCCTCCAAAGCAGTTGCAATCCCTCCCAGTTTGGTATCATCTGCAAACTTAATAAGCGTACTTTCTATGCCAATATCTAAGTCGTTAATGAAGATATTGAACAGAGCCGGTCCCAAAGCAGACCCCTGCGGAACCCCACTTGTTATGCCTTTCCAGCAGGATTGGGAACCATTAATAACAACTCTCTGAGTACAGTTATCCAGCCAGTTATGCACCCACCTTATAGTAGCCCCATCTAAGTTGATTTGCCTAGTTTATCAATAAGAATATCATGTGAGACCGTATCAAATGCCTTACTAAAGTCTAGATATATCACATCCACAGCTTCTCCCTTATCCACAAGACTCATTATCGTATCAAAGAAAACTATCAGATTGGTTTGACACGATTTGTTCTTCTGGCTATTTCCTATCACCTTACCACCTTCCAAGTGTTTGCAGATGATTTCCTTAATTACTTGCTCCATTATCTTCCCTGGCATAGAAGTTAAACTAACTGGTCTGTAGTTTCCTGGGTTGTTTTTATTTCCCTTTTTATAGATGGGCACTATATTTGCCCTTTTCCAGTCTTCTGGAATCTCTCCCGTCTCCCATGATTTTCCAAAGATAATAGCTAGAGGCTCAGATACCTCCTCTATTAGCTCCTTGAGTATTCTAGGATGCATTTAATCAGGCCCTGGTGACTTGCAGGCATCTAATTTTTCTAAGTGATTTTTAACTTGTTCTTTTTTTATTTTATTTGCTAAACCTACCCCCTTCCCATTAGCATTCACTATGTTAAGCATTCCTTCAGACTTCTCGGTGAAGATCGAAACAAAGAAGTCATTAAGCATCTCTGCCATTTCCAAGTTTCCTGTTACTGTTTCTCCCTCTTCACTGAGCAGTGGGCCTACCCTGTCTCTGGTCTTCCTCTTGCTTCTAATGTACTGATAAAAAGTATTCTTGTTTCCCTTTATTCCTGTAGCTAGTTTGAGCTCATTTTGTACCTTTGCCTTTCTAATCTTGTCCCTGCATTCCTGTGTTGTTTGCCTATATTCATCCTTTGTAATCTGTCCTAGTTTCCATTTTTTATATGACTCCTTTTTATTTTTTAGATCATGCAAGATCTCGTTGTTAAGCCAAGGTGGTCTTTTGCCACATTTTCTATCTTTCCTAACCAGCGGAATAGCTTGCTTTTGGGCCCTTAATAGTGTCCCTTTGAAAAACTGCCAAAAAAAAACTCAGTTGTTTTTCCCCTGAGTCTTGATTCCCATGGGACCTTACCTATCAGCTCTCTGAGCTTACCAAAATCCGCCTTCCTGAAATCCATTGTCTCTATTTTGCTGTACTCCCTTCTACCTTTCCTTAGAATTGCAAACTCTATGATTTCATGATCACTTTCACCCAAGCTGCCTTCTACTTTCAAATTCTCAATGAGTTCCTCCCTATGGCCTTGGCTACACTTACCAGGTAGTTCGACGGCTGGAAATCGAAGTTCTGGGTTCGACTTATCGCGTCTAGTCTGGACGCGATAAGTCGAACCCGGAAGTGCTCGCCGTCGACTGCGGTACTCCAGCTCGGCGAGAGGAGTACCGCGGAGTCGACGGGGGAGCCTGCCTGCCGCGTGTGGACCAAGGTAAGTTCGAACTAAGGTACTTCGACTTCAGCTACGTTATTCACGTAGCTGAAGTTGCGTACCTTAGTTCGAATTGGGGGGGGTAGTGTAGACCAAGCCTAATTGTTAAAATCAAGTCTAGAACAGCTTCCCCCAGTTGCTTTTTCAACCTTCTGAAATAAAAAGTTGTCTGCAATGCAGTCCAAGAATTTGTTGGATAGTCTGTGCCCCGCTGTGTTATTTTCCCAACATATATTTCGATAGTCGAAGTCCCCCCTCACCAACAAATCTTGGGCTTTGGATGATTTTGTTAGTTGTTTAAAAAAAGCCTCATCCACCTCTTCCACCTGGTTAGGTGGCCTGTAGTAGACTCCTAGCATGACATCACCCTTGTTTTTTACCCCTTTTAGCCTAACCCAGAGACTCTCAACACTTCCGTCTCCTATGTCCATCTCCACCTCAGTCCAAGTGTGTACATTTTTAATATATAAGGCAACACCTCCTCCCTTTTCCCCCTGTCTGTCCTTCCTGAGCAAGCTGTACCCATCCACACCAACATTCCAATCATGTGTATTATCCCACCAAGTTTCAGTGATGCCAACAATGTCATAGTTGTATTTATTTATTAGCACTTCCAGTTCTTCCTGCTTGTTACCCATACTTCTCGCATTTGTATATAGGCATCTAATATACTGGTTTGATCTTGCCTCCCAGTTTTGCCCTGACCCTCCTTTCTCTCTGCCATTATAGCCCATGCTCCCTCTTGTTTCTGACCCCTCTCCCAGGTCTCCATGTTCACCACTTACCTGTGGGTTGCAGGGCTGTTTAATTGTGGGGTAGATATTCAGGCTCAAGCTGGAATGTGTGTGTGTGTTTGTGTTTGTAATGAAGAAATAATCCGAAAGCAATTCTGAGTAATTTCAGAAGAACACTGTATCTCCCTAATTTATAGCACACACAATAAACCTGTCAGGTGTGAAATACCAAAAATAAAATCTGTATTATGCATACCTTCATCTAAAGTCAAACAGCTGGAACTTTGTAAAGCCACAAACCTCTAACTTACAGCACCTCCTTTGATATGGCATCACTATAGAAGGATATTTCTCAAAACCAAAAATGTGGTAACACTGAGCTTCCTTTGCAAACTGCATACTGTATTAGGAAGAATTCCAAGAAAATTCTCTAAGCCTTGCAATTAATCTCATGCTCACCTTAATTTTTCCAAAATAAAGGACAATTAACATCCTTCCACCATTGTGTTCCATCTTTAGCTTTCTTTACTTTAATACGACCCCTCCATATAGCCTATCAGTGCTGCTGTCAATATCCTGGTTTACTGTACTTCAGCCTGGCCACTATAATCAAATAAGCAGAGGAGGATTATGCTTAATTAAGGCTTCTGTGTTTAGGATAAGGAAGAGATGAAATGTTTTCTCCCTAAACTATTTGTTTTGTGTAATCTTGAATCCAAGTGATGATTCCTATTTATCTCCTATAGCTCTTCCTTCAAGTTCTTTCAGGTAAACTTTTTTTGCTGAGAAGGGCAATGTTCTGTACTAATTGTATTTATATAGAATGGTTTTAATGTAAATGATATATACAGCGAATACAAAGAAAGGTATCCTTAATGTTTACTGGAGGAAATGATCTGTTGGTGGATTGCCCCAGATCCCACTGCTTGCCTGTTGAGGAGATTAAAGTCTATGGCAGTTTTCCCTGAAAATCTTGCTATTTCAGTGGAGGAATCCAGGTGCTGGAAGCACCCCTCTTAAGTTCTTCTTGTGTTAGAGAGGGGACTACACCTATCATCTGCTGATCCACTGGCATAAGCAGGCTTTTCTGAATATCTTGTTCTAAAAGATGCAGTTATCACGCATGTGCCATGCCACGCATGCACCTCATGTTCAGCATTCTCTGGCAGGTCTGTGTTGGTTAGTTTCCCCCCAGCCACCCCCCAAATCTGAACTCAGGTAATTACTGTCACAGTTGCCTTCTGAACTTTGGGGCCCCTCTTTTGAATGGGGAAGTCCCAGGATGCACAAATTTGCACCAAAACCCTGCACCTGCACCCAGCAATGAGGTTGTAGAACCCAGAAGATTACCAATGGAGTCTGGCAAGACTGGGTGATGCCATGAACATGGGTAATATGGGGGAGTGGGAATGCAGAAGAGGCTATGGGGTGGCGGCATTGGGAGGAAGGAAATGAACAGGCATTAGTGGTCCTGGTGATGGGAAGTGAGAGAATTCGAATAGGTCTGGATAAGCATCCAGTCTTTCCTATACTTCCCCAAGCAAAACCTCTGCTGCACCAATTAAAGTTCTCTCCCCTCATTAATCACATACTATAGATTAGAGAGACAACGTGGGTGAGGTAATATCTTTTTATTGGACCAACTTCTGTTGATTAGAGACAAGCTTTAGAGCTTACACAGAGCTCTTCTTTAGGTCTGGGAAACTAATTCAAAGTGTCACTGTTATATAAAAGGTTTGAACAGATTGATTAGCATATGTAGTTAACACATACAAGGGACCATTCAAGGTAAAGTGGCCCATTAACATGCCTCCAGTCATGGGCAGAGAGAGAAAAGTAGCTAGGAAGCGGAGGCGGGGGGAGGAATTAGTGATGTACCGATTATTGTAATAAGCCATAAATCCAGTGTCTCTATTCAGTCCATGATTTTGTGTTTAGCAAAGTTATGAATTTAAGTTCCCAGGCTTGTCTTTTGAAAGTTTTGTGCCGGTTTCCTTTGAGGATGAGAACTGATAAGTCAGATATAGAGTGATCGCTTTGTGAAAAGTGTTCGCCCACAGATGACAGGGTATTTTGGTCTTTTATCTTTGTCTTTGTCTTTCCTGTGTGAATTCATTCATTCATTACTTGAGACCAATGGATCACCAATAACGAGATCCTTCAGAGAACTGGTCTATAGTCTATGCGGACTACACAGGACGTTTGCAGGCTTCACTGGTTGGGACATGAGCGCATGGCCAACTTAAAAACCGCCTGCAACTCAGAGGAAAGACAAAGCTCCGATATAGCAACAAGGTCAAGCAAGGCCTCAAGAAATTCAGCGTTCCCACTGACAATTGGGAAAATCCTGCCCACAATCGCTCAGTTTGGAGAAGCCAGGTTAAGGCTGGTGCAGTCACCATGGAGAGCCATCAGAGAGCCCAGTCTGAGGCCCACAGGTGAGCCAGGAAGCAGAGTATGCTCCAACCGCTATCTGGCAAGTGGACCTGTAGCCATTGTGGGAAGGTTTGCTGCTCGCACATCAGGCTTTTTTCCCATACCATTGGTAAGCACTACGAGGGACCGACTTCGTCACGTCTCCTTTCATCTGTCGAGATATTGGACAGCCAATGATCATCTGAGAGTGTCGGATTTGTCTGGTTTCACCCACATAGTTGCTATTGGGACATTTAATGCACTGGAAAAGGTACACCACATGTTGCGATAGGTCTGTGTAGGACCCAGGGATCTTGAAAGGTCTTTTATGGGGCGTGCATTGGTGTATGAAACAATTTTTGTAGTGGGGCTGCTGAAAGCCATCAAACAAAACTGTAAACCCTGTAGATGGTGGAAACCACTTTAAGCTGTGGGTGCAGCAGCACCCCTAGTTCTAGCACCCCGGGGGCAGTTTTGATCACTCTAGCAATGGAGTTATGTCCGCAGACCCTGCCAGAACAACAGATGCAAAATCAGTCATCTCACTATACCAATTGAGTTTACATCATATTAAAGGACATTGCACATTTGAGTTGCAAGGTTACCTGCATTCCACACAAATTTGATATCACCTCACTTTTATTGTTCAAAAACATTTGCATAATCATGAAACTGAAGTGTTAGTTATTTACACTAAAGGTATGAATCACACACCATTTTAAGTTTTGTGTGTGTGTGGATTGTGTCCCTCATTTGGGTCTGTCACACTTCGCGAGCCTTAACGAGTTGAGAAATATGCCTCTGAATCTTTCCAGACACCTTCAGTTTTTCAGTCCTTATCTTGCCACTTTTCTTCCTGTTAGTTCTTCCAGTGCTACTTTTTTGTTCTGCTCTTTGTTACTATTACATTTCTGTGCTGACTGCACATGCAGGAATAATGGGAAGTACTCTCTGATCCTCTGTCTACTGAAAGATTTTTGCTAAAGTAGCTTAAGTGTACCTAGAAACCACACACTGGTATAAATTTGAAGAAGTTTTGTTCACAGAACATTGATTCTTTTGCTTGAATGTTTTGTTCAAAATTTGAATGGATTCTAAATATACTTGAGCATGTTCTCTCATCCCTAATTTTAATAGCTGCCAGTGTCTGGATTCAGAACTATCCAAGGAGCTGTGGCTTGAACACTCAGTAGCCTCCAAGATCTATATTAGTACAAACTGCAATTAACTCTACCAAAATTTAATGAGGTATTTTATTAATTAAAATGCAGGTATACTCTGAAAAAAGTAACATTCTGTCAAAACGTCAGCGTGGGCTCCTCTGTCTTTCAGTGATTTCCACAACAAATGTACTCATTTTACAGATACTTTTTTTTCTAACTTCTAGCTGTGTAATCTCATCATAGAGCCTGAAAGTCAAGATGGGCTCTTTCTGACACACACATGAATCTTCAGTGAATCTGCAGTTTTAATTTAATTAGAAATCCTTTGATTGAAACCAGGACACACACTTGTAGCTGCATTTTCTGCCTATCCTATGCTTCTAGCAATAAAAAGTGGCAAAAGTACCGTATTTTCCGGCGTATAAGACGACCTTGTAACCCAGGAAAATCTTCTCAAAAATCGGGGGTCGTCTTATATGCCGGGTGCTGAAACTTCCGAGCCGGACTGGAGAATCTGCGGTCACCGCATATGGTGGGGGGAGCTCAAAAACGGCTGTGGCCGCATGAAAGCAGCAAGGGCGGAGCAAGCTGTAGGCGTCCGGGACGCCCGGGGTATGGCAAAAAGAGAGAGAGCGGTGCTGTGCCCAGAAAAACACGCCTCTTTCACCCGTCTGGCCCGCCCTTGTATCCTATTACCTCCTTCTCTGACTCTCAGATCTCGCTCCTGAGGACTGCAGTGAAGCGGCGCAGGCACGCATGTGCGAGATCTGAGAGGCAGAGAAGGAGGTAATAGGATACAAGGGTGGGCCAGACGGGTGAAAGAGGCGTGTTTGCGCTACCGCTCTGATAGTCTTGGAGACAGGGAGGACTGGGCAGGCAGGGAGAGCTGATCAATCCAAGCAGGCTTTGTATACAACAACCAGCCAATCGCCAGTAAGGTACATCACTTGCCGTGATTGGCTGGTTGTTGTATACTGGGTACCACATACAGTACAGCATCAGTATCTGTACCTGTTCATACAGTACAGCACCAGTACATACAGTACAGTATACAAATGTCCAACAGTCAAAACCCCATCATGGCTCCACCAGCAAGAAGAAAGAAATATGAAGCCAGTTTCAAACTTAAAGTTGTAAACTTTGCCATGGAACATAACTGCGCTGCTGCAAGACAATATGGAGTAACAGAAAAGATGGTTCGGGACTGGAAAGAAAATGAAAAAGCATTAAAGAGTATGCCAAGGGGTAAGTGTGCATTAAGAAGAGGCACCCCACATTGGCCAGAACTCGAAAAACATGTAGCAGACATGGTGAATGAGCATCGCCAAAACGGTTATGTAGTGACACGAAATAAAATACATTTGTTTGCACTTCAGTGGGCCAAATCTAACCCAGATCACAGCAACAGATTTAAGGCCACTGTATCCTGGTGTACTAGATTCATGGGAAGGCATAATATGGTACTGAGGCAAAAGACGAAAATTGCCCAAAAATTACCTGTAGATCTTGATAGCAAAGTAAATAGTTTCCATCGATACGTAATACAACAGCGCACTAAACATGGCTATGCGTTAAGTAGTATTGGAAATATGGATGAAACTCCAATGAATTTTGATATGGTTGGAAATAAAACTGTCCATCAAAAAGGTGAAAAAACAATTTTAATTAAAACAACAGGACATGAGAAGTCCAGTTTTACAGTGGTACTAGGATGCACAGCTGATGGCGCCAAACTGAGACCAATGATTATTTTTAAAAGAAAAACAATGCCGAAACTCAAGTTCCCTGTTGGTTGTTTTGTACACGTGAATGAAAAAGGCTGGATGGATGAAGAAGGGGTAAAGCTATGGCTTGATAATGTATGGAGCAGGCGACCAGGTGGACTTATTCAAAAATGTAGTCTACTGGTGTGGGATATGTTCAGGGCTCATTTAACTCCCAGCACCAAGCAAAGGCTTGCAAGACTAAACACAGATGCGGCAGTTATTCCTGCAGGATTGACATCGTTGGTACAGCCACTGGATGTGTGCCTAAACAAGCCATTTAAAGATCGCATTCGAGAACAGTGGAGTGAATGGATGGTTAGCGGCGAAAAGTCATTCACAAAAGGAGGAAACATGCGTGCTCCACAGTTGGATGTTTTGTGCAAGCTTGTCATAAAAGCCTGGAATGATATTGATGCAGAAACAGTAATCAAGTCTTTCAAGAAGTGTGGCATATCAAATTCATTAGATGGTATGGGGGACGACTACTTGTGGCAAGATGAAGAGGAAGCCGAAGCTGAGACCACACCATCTGATACGGAATTCGATCCATACGATGACTGCCTTACAAATGTATCACAAGATGTCATTGATGTACTTATGATATCAGATGACGAACAGGAGGATTTTGAAGGCTTTTAAAGGGAAACTGTCACGCCAGCAAAACCTGTAAAAATACCGTAGCTTGCAGTTATGATGGGCGTTGCTAACTCGCCAGGGACTTGCCCGGCACTTGCTCTCTCTCTATTGTTTGTTATCTTCCTCCTATCATCATCAGTTCCGGTTTGGTTGACAGCTTAGAAAACAAACAGCATGGCAGCTCCCATGGGTTTATTGTCTTATCCTTCCTTTCAGCTTTAGAGTGAATTAGGAAAAGTTTAATCCACCTGCACTGTTTTATGTTTACATGTTTGATGACAAACAGCCTTATGTTTATAAGTGACAGTTTTCCTGCTAAGTACCTGCATGTCATAAGTATTTGAATTAAAATTACCATATTGAAATCAAATCTGATGTTTTTTTAATTTTTATTTGGTGTGCGTTGGAAGAGGGGTAGTCTTATATGGCGAGTATATCCCAAACTCTATATTTTAACTGGAAAAGTTGGGGGTCGTCTTATACGCCCAGTCGTCTTATACACCGGAAAATACGGTATATATTAATCAGTAAAGTTAAGAGTAGAGTCTCAATACTCACAAATAGTAGGTCTTTTGAGTAAGGTGTTGTTTTCAATATACTGTCCTTTCAGAGTAGAACCATACTTTGTGATTTCACTATGTGACCTTATGGTAAAATTTGACTTAGGATAAATTTTTCAAAAGTGTTTAAGTGACTTAGGCTCCTAAGTACCATTTTCA
This sequence comes from Malaclemys terrapin pileata, assembly GCF_027887155.1. Classification (NCBI taxonomy): domain Eukaryota; kingdom Metazoa; phylum Chordata; order Testudines; family Emydidae; genus Malaclemys; species Malaclemys terrapin. The sequence continues at coordinate 82,308,613 of NC_071507.1, forward strand.
TGAGATCTATTGACTTCTAATTAGACTTAGGCTCCTGTATCATTTAGATGCTTTTGAAAATTTTACCCTTAATCCTACTACTATAATACTGGCCAACTTTTTAGGAGATTTGATAGAGTACTTTGTATAACTTAAAAAAATAATAATTTCCATGCACCAGCCTGGAAGCAGGAAATGGTGAAAATTTCACAAGAAATCATTCTTTTGTGATTTCTGGAACAATGTCTAGCTCAGTAAGTAGCTGAGCACTACAATGATGGGTACTTTTATAGAACTACCTCAAACAGACAAGAGAACATTGCAGACTCAAGGGGTTTGGATGAGTTACAATTAATCATGTGGACTTCTGAGTGCCTACCTGAACTGAACCTCCAAACATGCCGTGGTTTCCTCATTCACTGCTCTTAAAAGGTTCTTTATTGACAGACTTGGATACTGAAATCCGCTTTTTATCAACAGTCCTGGGAGGAGACACAGAAAGCAGCTGTACAACATTGACGTAAATTGTGTCCCAGATACCCCAGTGGTGGTTGGGGTTCGTGAAGCTACAGAGTCCTACAAGAGCCACAGTGGGCACTGTCATATTGTAAGAATTGCCCCTTCCTCTGCCACTGATTGGCCTGTGGAAGGAAAGGGTGGAGGAGAAGCAACTGGGAGTGTCAAAAGGGAAAGCAGAGGATCATCAGGCAAGGATGCCGAACACCTATCTTCTCTGCAGGAAGCTCCTTTGGCAGCCACTGACTTCTTTTAAAGCTTCCTGTCCGCCTAAACTGTCTTCCCACTACACCTCCTAAAACCAGTGGTGGCTCTGGGAACAGCCGTACACAGCAGCACATGTGAAGAGGCAACTATCCACCCAGGGGAGTAGCAGAAGTTGGGGGAAGCCTTTTTTAATCTACAGCCAGTGTAAGTGGGTTGAGAAACCAAGGGACCATTAAGGAGAGGGCAGAGCCATCAAGGACCTGGGAATGGTAGCAGTAAAGAGAAGAGGCAGTGTTGTTAGAGGTATAGGGGGAAAAGGCAGAATGGGTTAGGATGGGAACTTTTGATGAGTGATGAAAAGAGTAGAGCATGGAAAGAGGGGATGTCAAGTTGTGTAGGAAGGGGGACATTACATTTAGTGCTTGGTGACATATAAACAGCATTACATCCCTGAGTGCAAGCTTCCCCTCAGCACCTCTAATGTGCTTCAATTCTGATCTGGATGCACCACTTTCAAGTACAAGAAGAGTTCAGTCTCCATACCCATTCCATCTTTAGCCTGTCTGCTGAGACTTCCAATGTGGTTGCCAATTGTGAAGTGGGCCTTTGTCTACACTGGCAACTGGAGTGAGGCCACCAAACTCAATTTATATAGGATGCAGTAAAGAGGACAGATGGTAACATCTTTTGCTCTCTTCCAACCTGGATTGGATTCAAACCAGTGAGCAGTGTCTCCAGATCCCCTTTCCAGTTCTTGTGTCAGCCAGTCCCTGCCTACCAGTTGTGTTAATGTACAGCAGCTGAGTGGAAATGTCATTTAAATGCCAGTTTTGCAGTAGTTTATCTAAATTAATTCTCTTATGAGAATTAACCAGATCTCACTCAAACGTGACTCATGAATACAGACTCCTGATCTCGCTCCAACCCTGTACATTCTTTTTCCATCCCCGTACAAATCCTCTTTCAACTGCTGTCTCAAACTTGGCAGCTCTGTAGTAAATAGTGTTGCATTTTTAGTCACTGTTTATGAAACTATAAGGATTACATGGTGTGGGAAGTGAGGGGGGTGGAAAGGGGAGTGCACACATGGAAAAATAATTTTCTTGTTGACATGTGGAAATGCCTGCAGAAGCTTAGACCAAGCAATACTTTTTTTCATCTAAGTTGCACAAAATTTAGCCTCACTGGGGAATTTTGAGAACTAGTCTCTAATTCTTTTAAGATCGTTCACATGCTGGGATGAAATTCTCCATCACTGGCTTGTCATATCCTTCAGCAATGGAATGTAAAACTGGAAAACAGTTCAGTTGGATGGCAGACTCAACCTATAGGACATTTTTTTTCAGCTCTGTTTTTGCAAATATGCCATTTTGCTGCATAAGTAAACATCAGTGTTGATTGAAAGAAACTGTTGGAATTTCAAAATCTTTTTAATCTCAAAAGCTGTGTGGTTTTGTCAATGAAAATAGAGGAGGTTTATAGAAAGAGTATCAATTCTTTGAAACTGATAAATCCTTCCAGTTTAGGTATACTCTGCAAAATTATTCTAAAACTGTATTATGATGTCTGTTGTTTATTACCTTTGAATAATTCAGTATCCAGTTCAGTCAGTTTGAAATTTTTGTCTAGCTGCTGGCCTTGAAAGTGAAACTGGATTCTTTCTGGTTCATACATCATCACCAGCAATAAGAATTCTTCAGTTAGATTCTATTCTATTGAATGGTTAGCTTAATTCTATCTCACACTCCTGGAGCTGAGTTGGTTCTGCAATGCTGACAAGAGTAAATTATAATAAAAGCATATTGTATTATTGTTCTACATCATATAGCACCATACTATTATCACATTCATTACCATAATACCTAGGAGCCGCAGTTATGGCACATAAGGAGCAGGACACCATTGTGCTAGGCACTGGACAAACACAGAACAAAAAGATACCCCGTTCCCCAAAGATCTTATAATCCAAATATAAAACAAGAAATAACAGATGGCTACAGACAGATGGAGAACAGTGAGACATATTCGTCAATGCCATAGACAGTGGTATGCATTATGTATATCAAAAAAAATAATGAGGTTTCCGCCCTGAGAATTTTACAATTTATATTCAACATATGACGACATGGGAGGGTAAAAGGATATGTGGGAGGAGGAGGGATAGAATGAATAGATATTTTATATACTTGTCATCGTTCCAATATTCAGATACAGAAGTAGAGAGGGAACCAATGGAGACTTTCAGAAGGGGATTACACTGCTGGAGTGGCAGGTAAAGAATATGATTTTAGAAGCCTCATGCTGCATAGATTTAAATGGTGTGGTGTGTTTTGAGGTTGCAGCAGTGAAGATGACAGATTAGGGCAGTAGGCATGGAGACAAGGGCAGATTTTGGCCATGTTATAAAGGAAGACATAGCAAGATTTAGCAATAGACAGTATAGAAAGAAAAGGAGAGATTGAGGTCAAATGACAACAAAGATGTGAACCTGGATGACAAGAATAGTGAAATTATTGATGGTGATTGAAGAGGAAGAGAGAAGTGAGGATTTCCAGAAGACACTTTATGTTTGCCATGTTTGGTTTGACATTTTACGGAGATGCAATAGAAAGTAGGTCACAGATGAGGAAACTAACAGAAAAAGGCAGGGATGTAGAATAGATAAGGGAGTCTTAGCGTAGAGGTGGTGGTTGAAATCGTGATAGTGGAAAAGGATGCTGAAGAACAGGGAGAAGAGATGACAACCAAAGTTAGAGTCTTGAGCCATGTCACTTGTCCAACCGTGAGACAGTAGTGACCTTGGTGAGAGCAATCTTGATGGATTGCTTAGAGCACAAGCTACAGTGCCGATTACAGACTATTAGATTTTTGTCATTCAAATCAGCAGATATGACTCTGGATACACACATGGTGTAGATCTCTTGAAAACCAGGTGCCATTTGTAAATCACTTTTCTGACCACAGCTGCACTTCAAGGTTCTGTTTATGCAATTGTAGACTGTGCTGTGTACTCTGGTTTTATTACCAGAAATGCACATCTTTAAAGTATCTTTTGTTTTTAACAGAAGTTTGTTCCTTTTTCAGTGTTCTTTCACCCAGAGGAAATCCTTATACTGCATTTAACATCAGTGAAAATTAGTTCATGTGCAAAACATATTTGTTCATATGTACCTTTATTAATAATGAGTGCTTTCCTTTGTCATTTGTTACAGCTTTTTCATTCATCCATCACTTTTAGTATTTCACATCCACACCCTCTACCTGATTGATTTTCTGCATGGTTTTCCACTTGTTCATGTGGTAACTGATTTTGCACCAAACTTGAAAATAGCCAATTGGGGAAAAATCCAAATAAAAATGGAATTTTCAGACTCGCTTGGATTAATTAAACCTGTATCTTAAACTGTTTTAAAAATGAATTCTGGACCTCTAGATTTTGGAGTGGCTTAAATACATCCTAAATTTATTTAATTCATGTTGGTGCTCATCTAAGCAAACTTTACTCACTGAAAAGAACTCCATTGAAACCATGTGTTCTTTTCTTTTTGAACTACAGCTCACCACAGCCACCTTGGATGGCAAACTCCAGTTGTTTCTACCTTGATGCTTGCCAGCCTGTGGAATGCTGGCCCTGGTGCTCTGGAAATAACAGCTTGCTGAGAGAAAGGAGACTGGTAACTGTGCAAGCCGCAAAATATTCCTTTTTAAATTACAGTTGTAGAAATAATGTCACTTACATTGGAAAAATAAGGACAAGATACAGTATGGTACAATTGAACTCATTCAGGTCTCAGTACAGCAAAGGCTCAAGGATTGATGTCAATGGGGCACTCACATGCTTAAAGGTAGGCATGTGCTGCAGTGTTTGGCTGTATTGGAGTTTCTTACCTGTAGATTGGTGACACAGTTAAAATAGAAAGTGGTCCAGTTTTAAAGCTAAAATTTCTGCCTATAACTAAAGACTTGGAATGAGTTCAAGTTCCTCATTCTTCATGAAATGACATTAGGAGTCATGTTGGTCCCTTGTTTATATCTATGCAACTCCCATGAGGTTAATGGAAGTAACTTGAGTATAGCAGAATTTGGTCCTCATTACTGAGACAATCTGATTCATATCCATTTTATTGTATTCTGTTATCTCTTGTACACCATTCTGTTAAGTTGTTAGGGATGGGGAAAAGACTTTTATTTTAAAGGCCTTGTCTTCACAAAGCTAACTTGACATTTTAGTTTGGTAATTTACTTATGTTTAGTTTTATTGTGACAGTAGGGGTGTGCCCCATTTCTAGAAATAGAAAATTTGAAAAGCATTGAAGTAGAAAATTAGTTCTGGGAGAAAGCTTTTGGGGTTTTATTTTATTTTTATTTTTTTTTGTACAATTTCTAGCTATGTTTGCTCTAATCTTTGAAAATTCTGATGTTGGATATTGTTTTGAATAATAAACTGGTGTTCGAATCATTCATCATCTCTGTCTGTTTAAAAATGGGGAACATCTAAGACTGTGGGCCTATGTTTATCTGAGCTTTGTGATGCTGAGAAAACTTTACCCTTTTATATGGACTGTGGTGCCAAGCCAACCAAACTTACCAGGACAAAGGATCATTAAGTCTTATAAAACTCCTTTACTCTTGCCAGCTCAATTGTCTTTAGCTGGCCAATTACATACAGCTGAACTTGCTTCTCAGACCTTTTCCTATGGGGCCACAAGGGAAAAAACTGGGATTTCTACACTGCCTACACAGATTAATAAAACTCAGCAATGTGACAGATGCATCTTTTTACAGTAAGCTTTTTCAATACCATAAGATAATTGAATTTAAAAAGTGGATGATACCCCCTTGATTATATGCACAACACTTATGTTCATTTAGTATAAGAAGGTTGATGTTTTAGTTACACAAAAGTCAAGATTCATCTAAGGTTTCTAGATTCCATTAATTCTGTGCTCTTGCATATAAGCTTTAGCTGCTTCTTGCAGAGCTAAGCCATACACTTACTGTGTGCTAGATTCTGACACCCTTACTCTCTCAAGTAGTCTCACCGAAGTCAACAGGACTGCTGTGGAATAAAGTGCTATTCATCATGATGAATAGCATCAGAATTGGTCCCCATGTTATCTCACATTATATGTGCAATAGTATATTGTAGGCTGCTGGACCTGATCACCAGCCTAGGTCAAAGAATCAGCCACGCCCAATTCCGTTTGTATCCCTTTCCTTGGAGCTCAGTTTGTTTTTTAACACACAAATACAAGGAAACGTGGAACAATAAGAAGAAGCAACAGTCCTGTTCTTGACAGAAATTGTGGGGCCCACTGGTAGCTTAAGGGGCTCGTCCTCCGCCAGCTTGTCCTCTTGCAGCCTTCTGCTGCAGCCACAGGAGAATGTACTCTCAGCTCTCTCTGGAGCTAGGGACCTCACTTATATCCTCCAGCTAGGAATCAGACCCAATCACTAGATACTTTCCAGCTGAGTTGGCTGATTCCCAGCAACTGGCTGTTGGGCTTCTCTCTAGAACAGTGCTGGCTGACCCCTGGACCTAAAAGTGACAGACAGCCCTGTTATATACATAATGACGTGTACAGTGGGCTAGATTCGCTCCAGGGTTTACCAAAGATGACATTAACCAAGGTTCTAGCTGTGGAAACTCCAGGAGGGGATGAAATTCCATTGGCACAAAGCAGCTACAATCTCCTCTCTACTGGAGGAGCCATAGCTTGTCCGTACAGCTCAGAAGGTTGGTGCTTCTATCTAGGAAGAGTGCGTAGTCAGGGCAGGCGAGGAGTGCTCTAATTCAGTGGCTTCTGCAGGTAGAACTTCTTCAAAGTTCTGTTGCTACTTAAAACTGACTCACATAGCAAATACTGTTAGGGTGGTCTTCTTCATTACCTAGAATAAATCTCCTTGATGTGCAAGGATCTTCAATGACACAGAGCCTTCCTGCACTAACTTTAGTGAATCCAGCATAGGACATATAAAAGGATTACCAAAAATTTTCAATATAGGCAAAGCAATTATTTTTCCCCAGCCTTGTTCTCAGAAATGGTTGAACTATTTTGGCTGAAATTTACTAAAAAATACCTCCGCCTGAGGCAGGCATCCAGCATGCAAAATGCCAGCCCACACAGTCGAAGTTTGGTAAATTTATAAACACCTGAAAATAAGATCTGTATAATACGATGTATCAGTCAACTTTAATAATAGGCAGCACTGGCAAACTATCCCATGAGTGGGAATATGCAGAAGACACGCAAAGAAGAAATGAAGGTTACTTACCTGTAATTGGAGTTCTTTGACAGGGACTCTGCATACTCATGCTCCCTGCCCTCCTAACCTGCTCCTTGCCGAGTCCTGATTCTGTAGTTTGATAATCCACTTTAGCAGTTGGAAGGACCTGACCAGTGGTGCCAACTCCCCTTCTATGGCCATGTCCCTTGAGCATGCTCAAGCACTGTGGCAGGAGGGAAGGAGAGGGGTAAGGTGCTCCTAAGGGGCACTACTACTAGAAGATTCCACCATCCTGCTGCACCCAGTTGGCACCTGCCATGAGTGTGAGTATGCAGAGTCCATCTCAAAGAACTCCAGTTACAAGTAAGTAACCTTCATTTTTCCAGTCCAGCAAGTTCTGCTTAATGCCACAGAGGTCCTCTGTTGTTCAGCATTTTTTACATACTTTGGTCCTGGTCTTGCAATGGGATCCACATGGGCAGATCCTTCTTCCTGAATGGCTGTCCAAGTGCACATGATTGGAGTCTTTGGAACTAATTCTGATCCTACATACACCATTAGTTCAGCAGAATTGCACGTATGTATACAAGATCAGAAACAGGTCATTAGGTTTCAGTCCTGCTCCTGTTGAATTCAGGGGGCCATTGATATGATGACAGCTGGGTGGGCCCTGAATATCAGTATAATATGTTACATATAACTGATGTCTTAAACCAAGAAATACACACACACAAGGCCACATGACAGTTTGGCATTTGTTCTTCTATAAAAAATAACAGTGCTCCTCTTGTGCTCTCATTTGGCTATAACAACAAGTAGGGAGCCAAAGGGAAAGTGCACAGCTACAATTAGTCTACTTAATATTGCACAACTATACATTACAGGATTTTTCTTTTCACCCTCTGATGAGAATGACTGATTTTTAAGTATGGTGACTTTCCTGTTCTGGTGTAGTTTTGTAGTAAAATAAAATATTTTAAAAGGATTATTCTGGATTCTCTAAATATTAATAGTTATAATTAAGTTTTGTTCTCTGTGTTTACTTTATACTTTTTTTGGCTCTTCCAAGCAGAATGGGACCTGATGGTTTGTCTCTTGACCCACACTCTCCAATGCCCAATGTCATGGCCACCATCTTTCCAGTTGAGGAGGATTAGTTGCAATTCCTTTTGGAGGACATCAGTCTTGCACCTCAACTGGCTGGAGGAACTGTTGTGAAATAGTAATAGTCTTACTATTATTTATTATTTGCATTACCATAGCACCTAGATGCCCTAGTCATGGACCAGAACTCTATTGTGGTACTGTACAAACAGAACAAAAAGATGCTCCCTGCCCCAGAGAAATTACAGTCTAAGTATAGGACAGTACACAACAGATGGACCCAGACAGACCAATGGGTCAGTAGAAGGTAACAATGAGACAATATTGGTTAGCAAGAGAGGCAGTGGTCTCAGCACACCAGCACCCTAATCATTGTCAGGTGTTTTGTAGAAACAGAAAATAAGAGTTTTAAGAACATAAGAACAGCCATATTTAGTCAGACCAAAGGTCCATCTAGCCCAGTATCCTGTCTTTCGACAGTGGCCAATGCCAGGTGCTTCAGAGGGAATGAACAAAACAGGTAATTATCAAGTGATCCATTCGCAGTTTCTGGCGAACAGAGGCCAGGGACACCTCGAAGGGATTTGAAGGATGATAACACTGTAGTCTTTATGGACTACAGCACAAATGTGGTCCAATGATTTTAACACCTTTCAAAGGACAATAACAGATCTAATATTGGTCATGTGCTCTTTTTTTTTTTGTTTGTCAAATGAACCATGGGTACCCCTACAACAGGGATTACATCTAGGGAGTTATTTATTACAACAAAGTGTCATGCCAACTGCTGCACCTCAGTGTTAAATCACTAAATATTCAACATGAGTATCTTGTATTTACTAGAAGCAGATATTTCAGTCCACAAGGTGAAGTTTAACTGTAGGTCATTTTTGCAGGTTTGCCTCATTTTTCATGAAAGTCATTTGTTGCTAAGAAGAAGACGTTTAATCCCACACCTGCACTTACTTGGCAGTGGGGGAAGGCAGGGGTTGTGGTTGGTTATTGGTTGTTTTAAGGGAAGTTTAACTGTAGGTCATTTTTGCAGGTTTGCCTCATTTTTCATGAAAGTCATTTGTTGCTAAGAAGAAGACGTTTAATCCCACACCTGCACTTACTTGGCAGTGGGGGAAGGCAGGGGTTGTGGTTGGTTATTGGTTGTTTTAAGGGATACACTGCTGCTCTGAATGGGAGATTGCTGTGAGACCATCAGATAATCTAGAGTATTTTGGTAAAATGACAGTTCAGAAGAGTGGAGCAGCTCAGTCCCATGCTGACTTGCTACATGGGCCATGTCTTCACTGCCAAAAAAGGTGGGGGGGTTTACAGTGGGATAATGAACATGCATTAGTTATGTCATTATTAAACCGTAGAGGTTCTGTAGTTTTTACCTCTATGTAGCTAGGTGAGGTCAACCGTAGGCCAGGGGTATAGTGTTGACCTTGCCTAGCTACAGCACGGTAAAAGCTAATTGCAAGTTGTCTCCACTAGGGTTTTGCTAACACACGTTAGTTATTCTTCTGTAAAAAAAAAAAAACCACCACCACTTGTTTTGGGCAGTGAAAACATGGCCTTGGGAACAAATCCTGTTTGCCTGACTAACATCAGCTGCTAATTTCAGTGATGCTCTGCACATGAGAAAAAGGAGCAGGAGTTGGCCCTTAAATTGGACACATTAGTTAGCATCCAGCAGTTAATCTCAGGTCAGTTTGGCATCCATGTGACGCTGTTGACTTCAACAGAGCTGTCAAGGCTGATTCCCCACACTGGCACTTTTACCTGTGGCCTTTTTAACCCTTTACAGGTAAAGCAAGCACAGAACAGCTACCAAGAGGGATTTTATAGCCAACTGTCTGGGTGGGTGTCCATAAAAGGGAGCTACCTCCTCTCTTCATTTATCACAAGAGCTATTCCTGCTTTGCACTAGTATTAGTGAGGAGAATCAGATCCCTGATTCATATTTTCCAAATGCCATCTAATCCAACTGCCCCAACAGCACAGTTTGTGCTGTGTTTATTCGCTCTCATGGGATTTGCCATTTACAAAACGGATAAGGAAGAAATAGATTTCTGTTTTCTTCTCAGAGGTGGCATTTTTTCTGTTGCTGGATATTTATGAGCCTTTCATGAAACGGTAACAACTTTCTACCACAAAGGCAGGCAATTCCAGCGGAGCTGCTTCCAGGTTCCCAATTGCTGTTTCTCTCGTTAGCCCTGGCAAATGTGGGAGCTAACAATATTCGTCCAAATACTTCCCAGAACAGTTGAATTAATAGAAGAAAAGAATTACCACAATTCATCAAGAATGCAGGACATGTTTCATTCTTCTACGTGTGCGTATCTGAAGTGAACATTGCTTCCATTGTTTCGGACTGCAGAGGAGCCATTTAGTAACAATAAAAATGAAGTGTGAGAGTGAACCTGATTTTGCTGTGTCTTGTTTTAATTTTAAAACAATGCAGGATTTCCATGTTTATGGAAACATTATTAGCCTTCAGTTCTTGTTAATGCAACTGTTTTCTTCTTTGTCAATCAGCCTCTTTCATGGAAAAATATGTGCCGGGTCAACTTGATCCCATACAACCATGATTGAAGTTAATGGGATTTTTGCCTGCCCCCAATGCCGCTCAGACTGGGCAAAGCTGGAGGCTTTCCACACAAAATGCCAACATCATATATTGGGCATGAAGTGGAACAATTTCATTTGTAACACAGATGTTTACGGTTGCTCTGGTCTATAGACTACTGGGGTCTTTGTCTGCAGCTGGCCTCCTATGCTTTTCAGACATGTCACGAGAATGCTGCAAGATGTTCTGGCAAATGCCGTTCTCTGGGTGGCTTGTAACCTCTGGGATAAAATTCCACCAACTGAGGGTTAGAGGCAGCTCAGAGGCAGACCCCCCCGCACTACATGGGTGCATTAAATCTGTTCTGACATTGGACTTTCAGCCTGTTAAGCCTTGTGGCTGCACAGGAACTGACCAAATGGTGAACAATTGCTACGGCTGACCGTTTGGCTAAGCATTGAAGAAGAGGAAGAAGAAGAAGCATAAGGCTCAAGCAGTCTGAGCCCAGTTCTGCACTTAAGTGGAAGACTCTCCCATGATGCCAGAGCCATGTTGTCTATTCTGGTTTTTTAGTCACAATGAGGTGCCATGAATGAAGAGGGGAAAAGGGATTAAATATAGCCACAGCTGTAGGGTTAGCTAGTGGATTGATTCAACACTTTCCATTCATTTCTGCGTCTGCAAGCCCCTCCCAGAGCCTGCTTATAACTAGAGCTGCAAAAAGTAAAGGTGCTTAATAATATGGTTGAAATCTTGCTACCATGAGATGCAGAGAGCTGCCAAAATGTTTTGATTGAGTGCTTTTTGCTTTCTCAGGGCAGCACCTGCCCCTTAACGTGCCATTTAAGCTCTCCTTTTGGAAGACAAAAATTGTTGCAGGAAGCTTCCATTTCCACAATGCTCAGAGGTGTCTCATTTCACCCGTGTGTGGGCCTAGCTTGGACTCACAGGCAGCTACCAGTTGCTGGGCAGAAACTGTTGACTCTTGGCTATGCTTGCTGCTTGGCTGACCAAAAAGCCACATCCCATGGGAGGATGTTGGTGTCAGGTGGTAATGGTTCTAGAAAGGCGCTGAAAGTATTCTTGGCATAACTCCAAAAACGTATATAGAGTTACTCTGGAAGGAGTTTGGCCCAATACACCACAACTGTAGATAAAAAGGCAACCTGAGGAAAGGAGGAAAAGGCAACCTGAGGAACGCTACATGAACTAATGAAATCTATTCCAACATATGTGATTTTATACTGCGGAAAGTGCAGTCAGAAAAAAATTGAGGTGTTCCCACCCCCCCAGCTGCAGTCTCCTTGAATAGTGCTCTACATTGTGGTATGTTTCTCTGCTCCACCTTCCACATTCCCTCACGCCCATGAAGTCATACCAGTGTGTATATCTCAGAGAACTTAAATAAATGGACCAAACACAATGTAAACGTTGTAGCAGGAGGATCTAGTTAATACAGATGATCACCTTCTGTCCTCACAAAGCATTACATTTAAGGTTTCTGTTTAGTTATCTAAAGTCTTTTTTGGTCTATACTGCACTCTGAATTCATTATACTAAAGGCCATTGAACTGTCTAGAAAATGGAATGTGTATAGTAAGAGGTTTGTAAAAATGTCATTTGAAGCTTCATTCGTTAGTCACTCTGGCAAAGTATGTAATTTTTCATGCTTGTTTGTCAGCCCTTTGAACTCTTGCATTTTCCAGGCTGCTAGCTTGTATCTTAATTACAATAAGGATAATAATTATTTCATTTTTCAGCCCCCCTGAAGAGCTCTATACCATCAGGATAAAATAAGATTCATATGGAACCCAAAGTGGTGATGTCAAAAAGTAAATTTTGGGTGGAGGTGACTGGAAATCTAAGGCACTTTTTTAAAAGCGAGGAGAGAGGGACTGAGACAGATGTCAAGGATGAGGGAGCTTCCCCACCCACCATCATAAAGTATGTATGTACACACACACACACAATATTATTTTTCACAGCCATCTGGTGGGCAAGCTAGATAATGTTTAAAGTTAATAAATGCCAGAGCTGGACTGGAGCTAATGTACAGACATTGTTGTATATATTTAATGTAATTAATTCATATTAAATAATACAGCAAGTATAAAAAAGTAATTAAGCCGGAGAGTAACCCCCTCCTCTGGGGAAAAACATGCAGGAAGGTTGGAGATCCCCTCTTGTGTAGTTTTTTCCAAATTCTTCCATTGTAGGTTGCCAAATCCTGTGCAAGAAGCAAGGGATTCAGTCCCCAAGCTCCACAGATCCCCTGTTTCCCTATGGACATAAGGTCCCTGTCCCCTCCTTTCTGGTACCAGAGCTGTGCATCCTCAGCACCCTTAAAAATTTGATCAGTTATTTTTAGGTGCATAAATATGAGTTTAGATGTCTAATATTAGGCACCTAAACTTGAACATTTTGGTCTAACGTACCATCCCATGCGTGTCAGAGGCAACGCCCAGGCTAGAATTCCAGAGTACATAGTTGTAGTTCGCTATTCTCACCAGTGGAGACACCCATTCTTCTTTGTAGCACTTTGCCTTTCTCTGGGGGGTGGAGAAGCTTGGATGTTGGAAAGATAAAGGTATTTGTATAGAAAGGATAATTATAATGGAATGAATTGTTTACAAACAGCCTTGAACTCTTCATTAACATTCTGTGGAAAAAAGCCTTAACATTAAAATCTGTATTTAAAAGCAGGGTTGGAAGACTCTGGGCACTTCCATTCACGTCAGTTTCCTTATTCTCTCAGCCATTCCCCTTGGTGAGTATCTGCTTCTGCTTTTGCAATTTTCCCTTTATTGGAAAAAGGACTCTCCTGTGCTTGACCTCGGACACCAGACTAGAGTGGGGTGTCCCAGGCTCCACCCTTGCATGTTCCCTATTGTGAGGTCACCTCACCTCAGGATATGTAACTGTGTGGAAATTCCAAGCTTACAGCTAAATTCTTTGTAAAACCAGGTTCTTATCTGAAGATAGAGAACAAAGATTTTAAACAAAACAAAATAAATTTTTCTGATCATATCTAGATGTTACTTTTCTCAACAGTTAATCAGTTTGGCTATTGCAGTTACAGCAACAGTAAGCAATGCTAAAACAAACATATCTTCAGACAGAAATGCTTGAGTCTGGCCTGCTTTATCTGACCGGGCAGCATTCACCCTCCTCTGTTGAGGGGTTTGCTGGGACACCCAACAGAGGAGGGGGACCACCTGCATTCCCCCAGTTGATTTTCTTAACATATTTCCCTATATCCCAAAACAGCTCAATCAGGTCTGGGCAAATTTCAGTCTGGGCTATCAAAAGTGAACAGGCTGAAAGTGACAGCTGTTCCACTGATTGGATGGTTGGGCTATTGTTTCTCAATAGCCAGACTCATGACCAGGAAAGGTATTTTCTTCTCACGGAGGGCTTTGTTTGTCTGAGGCCTTGTCTACACTACGAGAGTAGTTCGATTTTACTTAAATCGAATTTTTGGAATCGATATTGCAAAGTCGAACGTGTGTGTCCACACTAAGGACAGTAATTCGACTTTGTGAGTCCACACTAACGGGGAAAGCGTCGACATTGGAAGTGGTGCACTGTGGTCAGCTATCCCACAGTTCCCGGAGTCCCCGCTGCCCATTGGAATTCTGGGTGGAGCCGCAAATGCCTTCTGGGTAAAAAAAATGTGTCCAGGGTGCTTTTGGGTAACTGTCGTCATCCGTCCATCACTCCCGCCCTCCCTCCCTGAAAGCGCCGGCGGGAAATCAGTTCGCGCACTTTTCTAGTCAGTGACAGCGCGGACGCCACAGCACTGCAAGCATGGAGCCTGCTGCAACCATCACTGCAGTTGTGGCCGCTCTCAACGCCTCGCAACTTATCATACACCTTTCCCTGAGGCAGATGCAGAAAAGTCAGGCGAGGAGGCTACGTCAACGCGGTGATGGCCTGAAGTCTGAGAGTAGCACAGACCTCTCAGAAAGCAGGGGACCCAGCGCCGAGAACATCACGGTGGCAATGGGTCATGTTGATGCCGTGGAAAGGAGATTCTGGGCACGGGAAACAAGCACTGAGTGGTGGGACCGCATAGTGCTGCAGGTCTGGGATGAATCCCAGTGGCTGCGAAACTTTCGCATGCGGAAGGGAACTTTCCTGGAACTTTGTGAGTTGCTGTCCCCTGCCCTGAAGCGCAATGACACCCGGATGCGAGCAGCCCTGACTGTCCAGAAGCGAGTGGCCATAGCCCTGTGGAAGCTTGCAACGCCAGACAGCTACCGGTCAGTCGCGAACCAGTTTGGGGTGGGCAAATCTACCGTGGGGGTTGTTGTGATGCAAGTAGCCAAGGCAATCGTTGATGTACTGCTGCCAAAGGTAGTCACCCTGGGAAACGTGGAGGCGATCATAGATGGCTTCGCAGCGATGGGATTCCCAAACTGCGGTGGGGCCATAGATGGAACTCACATCCCTATCCTGGCACCGGAACACCAGGCCAGCCAGTACATTAACAGAAAGGGCTACTTTTCCATGGTGCTGCAAGCACTGGTGGACCACAGGGGACGTTTTACCAACATCTACGTGGGATGGCCGGGCAAGGTTCATGACGCTCGTGTTTTCAGGAACTCTGGTCTGTTTAGACGGCTGCAGCAAGGTATTTACTTCCCGGACCACAAAATAACTCTTGGGGATGTGGAGATGCCTATAGTCATCCTCGGGGACCCAGCCTACCCGCTAATGCCCTGGCTCATGAAGCCCTATACTGGCGCCCTGGACACTGAAAAAGAACTCTTCAACTACCGGCTGAGCAAGTGCAGAATGGTGGTGGAGTGTGCTTTTGGCCATCTCAAGGGGAGATGGAGAAGCTTACTGACTCGCTGTGATCTCAGCGAAACCAATATCCCCATTGTTATTGCAGCTTGCTGTGTGCTCCACAATCTCTGTGAGAGCAAGGGGGAGACCTTTATGGCGGGGTGGGAGGTTGAGGAAAATAGCCTGGCTGCTGATTACTCACAGCCAGACAGCCGGGCGATTAGAAGAGACCAGCGGGAAGCGCTGTGCATCCGGAAGGCTTTGAAAGCAAAGTTCCTGAGTGAGCAGGGTAACCTGTGACTTTAAAGTTTGTGTATTGAGAAGCTAAACCTGCCCCCGTTTCTTTACCCAGTTAATGTTGACTATCCTATCCAGTTACATACCCCCTTCACCCCACTTCCAACACACGTTTCAAAATAAAAATAGTTCTACTTTGTTAAAGCACACCGTTTTCTTTAATACTGTATTCGCGGGAATTTTTTAAAACTGGGACGCAGACTGTGGTGCGGAGCGGGTGTACTGTAGTGGCGCGAATGCAGCTTCTAAACTCAAGGATTGACAGGCTCCGCTGTGGTGGGATGGTTGTTTCAACGGAGCCTGTCACCCCTCCTGATAGGGACTGTGTGTATGGGGGGGTCTATGTGACTTTGTGGCAGGGGGAGGACGGTTACAGATCCCCTGCTGTGTGGCTCTGTGATCCTGCCTAAGGACCGCCGCTTAAGATCTGTAACTGCCCTCCCCTGCCACAAAGTCACAGAGCAACCCACCCCCCACCACATAACATGAAAACAACCTCCCAGACTAACCACGGTAACTAGTCACTGCATCACTGCACTATGTATGTGCCCTGCTGCTGTGCCTGCCCCCGACTATATACCCTGCCAAAGGTGACTGTCCTGTCGAATTACCAACCCCCTATCCCCCCCTCCTCCAAAAGAACATGATGGAAACAGTAGTTAACAGAAACGTATTTTTTATTATCAACCAAACATGGAACTGGGAAAGTGAAACTTGGACGGGGGCTTGTGTCAGGCGGGAAGGAAAGAACTTGTCAAATTTTGGGGAATGAGAGCCTTCTGCTGCTCGAGCTCTCTGCAGGGGTGGAGTGAGAGTTAGCAGGGACTCTGCCGCCTCTCCTTCTGTGCACTTTGGGTGAGGGGAGTATGGGACTTGGTGGCGGGGGAGGGCGGTTAGAGATGGACTGCAGCGGGGCTCTGTCCTCCTGCCTCCGTTCCTGCAGAACATCCACAAGGCGCCGGAGCGTGTCCGTTTGCTCCCTCATTAGTCCAAGCAGGGTTTGAGTCGCCTGCTGGTCTTCCTGACGCCACCTCTCCTCCCGATCCATGTTGGCTTGGTGCATTCGGGTCAAGTTCTCCCGCCACTGGGTCTGCTGTGCTGCCTGGGCTCTGGAGCAGGCTATAAGCTCCGAGAACATGTCCTCCCGTGTCCTCTTCTTCTTATGCCTAATCCGCGCTAGCCTCTGGGAGTGTGATGACAGGCTAGGTTGTGAGACAGTTGCAGATGGGGCTGTGGGAATGGGAAAAAGGGAGTGAATTCCTCAGAAAGATAAATGTAGTTGTGAACAAAGAACATAGTCTTTCTCTGTTAACAAGACCATGCACAGCACCTATCACATGCGCACTCAGCACAAGGTCGAATTCTCGGCCTTCGCATTCAGTGCCTGGGGTCTTCTACAGCACATTTGAGAAGCCTCTCAGGAGAACGGAATTTCTGTTGCAGGCAGACATGGTAAGCCGTAGACTTGTGGCAGCTTAAAACTTTAATATTAGCAATGGCCTCATTTCACATTGAAATCAATGTCGGTCCCTGCTGCCAGCAATTCGGCAAGCAGGAAGTCTGCTCCTGTCCCACACCCTCGCGGCTGTCCCCGGGAACGATCCCTTTTGGCTGCCCCTCTCCCGCCTCCACCGCGTGGCTGCAAACCAGCGGTTACAGTTCTGTAAAGGAACGGCAAAGCAGTCCCAACACTAACATTCCCCTACCTCATTCAAAGCAGGTCATCATGAGCGACATCACCCTCATGAGGATCTCTGACAGCGAGAAAGAGAGAATGCTCCGGGAAAGCCTGCAAAGACCAGGGCCTTATGCCGCCATGCTGTGCAGAGCAATGATTCCAGAGTACTTGATAGTCTCGTGGCGTGGCAACGTGTCCTACTACGGAGGACCCAATAAGGCCGCTCTCCCCAAGAACCTAATGCAGCGGATTTCCAATTACCTCCAGGAGAGCTTCCTCGAGATGTCACAGGAGGATTTCTGCTCCATCCCCGGACATATAGACCGCATTTTACTGTAGCTGCTGTAGCAGTGACTAACCAGTAGAGCGGCTTGGGCAGGACAATCATGCAAAACCGGACATTGCTAGATTTTTTTTCAATAGTTGCACTGCCCATGACTGAACCGTTAAGCTAATCAAACTAATCATGAGAAACCCATTTTTTAAATTGTTAATATTCCTGTTCTGTTACAAATAAATGTTTAGATTTTTACAACACTTACTGGCTGATCCTTCCCCAGATTCTGTGTCCGGGGTAACGGCTGGGGAGGGTTGGTAGGGGATCTCTGTAAGGGTGATGAAGAGATCCTGGCTGTCGGGGAAATCAGCGTTGTGAGCGCTGTCGACTGCCTCGTCCTCCTCATCTCCTTCCTCATCTTCCCCGTCCGCTAACATGTCCGAGGATCCAGCCGTGGACACTATCCCATCCTCAGAGTCCACGGTCACTGGTGGGGTAGTGGTGGCGGCCGCACCGAGGATGGAATGCAGTGCCTCGTAGAAACGGGATGTCTGGGGATGGGATCCGGAGCGTCCGTTTGCCTCTTTGGTCTTCTGGTAGCCTTGTCTCAGCTCCTTGATTTTCACGCGGCACTGCGTTACATCCCGGCTGTATCCTCTCTCTGCCATGTCTTTAGAGATCTTCTCGTAGATCTTTGCATTCCGTCTTTTGGATCGCAGCTCGGAAAGCACGGACTCATCGCCCCACACAGCGATGAGATCCAAGACTTCCCGATCAGTCCATGCTGGGGCCCTCTTTCTATTCTGAGATTGCACGGCCATCACTGCTGGAGAGCTCTGCATCGTTGCCAGTGCTGCTGAGCTCGCCACGATGTCCAGACAGGAAATGAGATTCAAACTGGCCAGACAGGAAAAGGAATTCAAATTCAAATTTTCCCGGGGCTTTTCCTGTGTGGCAGTTCAGAGCATCCGAGCTCGTACTGCTGTCCAGAGCGTCAACAGAGTGGTGCACTGTGGGATAGCTCCCGGAGCTATTAGCGTCGATTTCCATCCACACCTAGCCTAATTCGACATGGCCATGTCGAATTTAGCGCTACTCCCCTCGTCGGGGAGGAGTACAGAAGTCGAATTAAAGAGACCTCTATGTCGAACTAAATACCTTCGCGGTGTGGACGGGTGCAGGGTTAATTCGATGTAACGGCGCTAACTTCGACATAAACGCCTAGTGTAGACCAGGCCTGAGAGTAGTTCTGCTCCCTTAAACCTCCCTTTGTCTATGTGTATTAAAATAGAAACATGTGTCTGTTACACATCTAAAATATATTTAGTAAATGGTAACAGTAGAGCTGTCCAGAAAATGAAAATCTCTTCCCATGGAAAATTCATCATAAAAAAAAAAACACTTTTGAAAGTCAATACTGCAACATTTTTCATAGAAAGGGATTTCCATAAAAATTCCATTTCAGGAGAAACTACATGGGGTTTTTTGTGTGTAGCTTGCTGTCTGCCCAGCTGGTGAACAGGGTGTCTAGCTGCCCGGCTGACTGTTTTCCTGAGCTTCCTGGGGAGATAGAAGCTCAGGAACACCAGGGGAATGGACTAACTGGGGAGTGGCCTGCCAGAGACTGTGGGAACCCAAGGAGCCTGGAAGTCAGGATGCTGAGGAGCCTGGGAACTGACTAGTTGGGGAGTGGCCACTAGGCTTCCCGAGTAGCCCGGCAGGCAGGCTGGTGCAGAGCTGGGGAGCCTGTAAATCATTAGAGCCTGGGAGCTTTGCATTAAGTTGCCAGCCAAGCTAAAGAGGTAAGTGGGAGAGCTAGCAAGACATCAGAGAGGTTCTATCAGAACCTGCCTGGTTTTCACCACATGTTTTGATGGAATTGATACATTCCTGTGGAAGCTGTTGATTGCGTCAAATCAGCATTTGCTGATGGGAAATTCCAAACCAGCTGTAGTGACATATCTTTACATCTCAACAAGCTCAAGAAATTTGTAGACCTTCTTTCAGAGGGACCGAGCATCTGCAACATCCCTTCGCTTCAAAATGAGAGTTGTGGCTGCTCAGCACCTCTGATAATCAGGCCCCGATGTGAATCCTGCAAATTGCAACTCTAGCTCCTCAAAGCAACAAATTACCCAAACAAAGCTGCTGCCCTAGCTCCTATCTAACAAGCACATTTGCTGTTCTAACCAGTGCATTATCTCCTTTTCCAGTGGTGTTTTAATAACTTGTCAAAAGTTTGAAGAACTGGACATCCACAGGTTGGGATCCAGTCAATCTGTTTTTACTTCAATGTGATATTTTGAAGGACGAGGAAAAGATTGCATTCTTCACATTTTATGCCACATAAATCATTGTCTGTTAAATGATTTTCCATTTTTTAATAAAATGCTGCAATCACAAGATGAGGTTATGACTAGACTTGTTGGCAGAAACCCAACAGTAGTATATTCGGATTTCTTTCTGATGCACAATAATCATACAGGACTTTAGGGTGAGTTCAGAAACAGACTGTAAAAAGTAAATTTGCTCATGCAAACTACTGTAGAACTGCCAGACATGGTAGATCACTTTGTGTCGGGGCTGCCTAAATTTAATAGCAGAACCACATCTTCAAATCATATTTACTTTGCTATGCTAAATAAACCAGAAAGCTGGCGTGTTTCCCCTTGATTTCAACTAAAGTTTCAAAGTCAATGACCTATTCTTTAGGACTGTTGATAGTTTGTGTTATTGAAGTATCCCTTTATAATTCAATAAAGTCACTCCCATGCTGAAAGTAACGTTCTGTTTCAAAATAAGGGATTCTTTTCTAAGGAGGGGAAAAAAAAACTTGTGGTGTTAGGGCCTAAAATTTGTCATGCTTTAAAACTGGTATAAGTTGATGGGGAATGTCTTTAAAATTGTTATAGCAGGCCAGCTATGTTAAGGTTGTGAAATGTTTTCAAGTCTAAAATAAGTGATCCCATCAGAGACATCAACAACTTTCTCACAGTACAGTTAGACTTATCTGACCCAGGCTTAGACTCCATGCTATCTAGAGACTTTGTTCAGATGAAAATTAAAAGTCAGCGTGCAAAATGACTCATTGTTGTCAGGGTTGATACATTTCTCCCACCAAAGAAGCAATATGGGCAGAGATCAATTGGTACTGACGCACATGTGGTATGCAGAAGGTTTCCGACAGCACAAGCACGGACCATGTTTCCTGCATACCATTATGAAGGACTCTGTGTTGCATTTCCAGTACTGAGTAACTCAGTGGGTGGCTGACAATAATTTGTTTATATCCCAGAAATAGATAATGAAGTTAGGTTTGACGATTAGTGTTTTGTTTTCGATTTTGTTGGGGTGGATTTTGTGTTTCTGGGATATGAAGCCAAATGTATGAGTAATTCTGGCAATCAAACAGAGGAGTGGATTTTCCTCATCATTGGCTGTGCCTTGAAATAAGAAGAATTAACAATATTTCATGTGTTTCCATCTGCAATGGGGTGTACTCTCTGTTTAAGCCTAAGGGGGAGTGGTAGAGGACCCCTTTCCAGGGATGTTGGTGTGAGCACAAGCTAAAACTAGAAGAGAGGAGATGGTCCCAGGGAATTAGCAATGAACTTCCCAGGACACTGTCACCTTAAGGCCTGGGGTCAGAAGCCCTGTAATACAGGGTGGAGCAGGACTCTTCTCTCTCCAGGCCAATCAGGAGGAGCTCTCAAGGAGAGAAGTGTATATGTCACCTTCCCTTACAGAACAGGGAGTGTGCTGACAGAAGAAGGAAGCCTGAACCAGAAGACTAGGCTTCTGCTGAGCAGGATAAGGGCTCTGTGGAGTGCAGGACATTGGAGATGGGTATGAACTATGGGGTTACGGTGATAAACCTTGCATTTGGGTCACTGAGGACTATTTTGAATTTCAGGGGAGGGCTGGTAATAGCCTGAAAAAAGCTAAAAGGTGTTCCCAAGGCTTTTCCCAAAAGAGGGAGGGCACTGCAGAAACAACAGGGGAGCACCTGGCAAATAGCAACCCTGCTGTACTAGCCCATTATTTTACAGCACTTTCTTCTTGGAGTGGTGAAAACCTCTTTAATGCCTCCTTAAAATGTATGGTGTACAAGATGTACAACTGAAGTCCAGTCCCCTGCACTCATGGCAGGACTAAGTATTATTTAGACCATTCCTGACAGGTGTCCAGAATCTCTATGGATAGAAATTCCATGCTTCAATAATAAGTATATAGTAGTAAGTCACCAGGATGGTGACAGTGATTGTGAAATGCTCTGAGAGAACAGAGAGGCTATAAAAATAGAAAACTCAATAATAATGGGGGATTTCAACTATCGCCATATTGACTGGGTACATGTCATCTCAGGACAGGATGCAGAGATAAAGTTTCTTGACCACATAAATGACTGCTTCTTGGAGCAGCTAGTCCTAGAACCCACCAGAGGAGAGGTAATTCCTGATTTAGTCCTAAGTGGAGAACAGGATCTGGTCCAAGAAACGAATATAGCTCAACTGATTGGTAATAGCGACCATAATATAATTCAATTTAACATCCAGGGGAGGGGACACACCAGAGAAGCCCACACTGTAGCATTTAACTTCAAAAAGGGGAACTACACAAAAATGAGGAAGCTAGTTATATGGAAATTAAAAGGTACAGTCACAAAAGTGAAATGCCTGCAAGCTGCATGGAAACTTTAAAAACACCATAATAGAGGCTCAAATTAAACATATACCCCAAATTAAAAAAAAAACACAGTAAGAGGACCAAAAAAGTGCCACCATAGCTAAACAACAAAGTAAAATAAGCAGTTAGAGGCAAAAAGGCATCCTTTAAAAATTGGAAATTAAATCCTATTGAGGAAAATAGAAAGGAGCATAAACTCTGGTACTCATTCTGTGACAGGGTGCTATCAGCAACACCCTGATCACTGACCCTGCTGCAGCCTGGAGATGTCTGCAGGCCCAGCTGAGGGCAATTATACACTTTCAGGTGGGGGACTGTGAGCACCTGGATGAAAATCACTGGGTTAACAAGGTAATAGGGAAGAATATAAGAGGAGAGGCTCAGGAGGAGCTCTGAGGGTGAGCCTGGGTGGGGGAGTGAGGGCTGCAGGGAATCCTACCCTGGCTGTAAGCCTATATTGCACTACTATCACTATGTAAGAGAGAAATAAATACACACCTTGCTGTAAAATAAACAGCTCGGTGTGTGTTTGTGACAAGAGACCAACTGAGCTGGTCAAGCGATGAGGTTTTCTGGGTAGTGACAGAGGAACCCTGTGATATCTTCACATAACACGAGAACCAGGGGTCACCCAATGAAATTAATAGGCAACAGGTTTAAAACAAATAACAGGAAGTACTTCTTTGCACAACCCACAGTAAACCTGTGGAATTCGTTGCCGGGGGATGTGAAGGCCAAAACTATAACTAGATAAGTTCATTGAGGATAGGTCCATCAACGGCCATTAGTCAAGATGGTCAGGGATGCAACCCCATGCTCTAGGACCTAGGCCTCTGATTACCAGAAATTGAGAGTGGACAACAGGGGATAGCTCACATGAGTGATTGCATGTTCTCTGAAGCACCTGACATTGGCCACTGTCAGAAGACAGGATAATGGGCTAGGTGGATCATTGGTCTGACCCAGTATGGCTGTTCTTATGTTCTTAAATAGCCTTTTAATTAAAGTTTTACTCCTTGTGAAAAAGTCATAGAATTTAAGAGGAATAAAAGCAATAGGTTTCTACAGAAATTTATTTTATTTGCTCACTTTCTTATAAGTGACTGCCTTCAACATGCCTTATCCCTTCTGCTTAACAATCTGTCTCAACTTCTGTTTAGCTCAGACTGCTTCCTTCCTCAGACTGGAAGAAGAGCTCTCTGTAATCTTGAAAGCTTGTACCTACCACCAACAGAAGTTGGTCCAGTAAAAGATATTACTTCACCTACCTTGTCTCTCTCGTATCCTGGGACCAACATGGCTACATCACTCTAAAAATAATTAACACTGATTAGAAAAGAATACTCTTTTGATAACTTCACAGTTTTTCAAACATGTTCATATTGAATTTTTTAAGCTTTATTTATGATTATAGAAGAGACAGGTAAATCTACATAAGATTGTCACCCTGTGTGTCATAGTGAAACCTAGAATGACTGTTGAGCCTATGTGATGCAATGGAAACAGCTGCAAGCACGGTTAAGAGCTCTTTTTTGTTCAGAATATCAACAGGTTGAGCCATGACTGGGATGTGTGGCCTGTTGTGTCTGATTTTTATGTTCTTAGATAATTTGGCTTTCTGAATTACACCGATGTGGTGTGTGGCTACAGTAGCACATGTATCTATGCCATGCTAAGAGTCCTAGACTATTGTGATATTGTTTGGAGCTGCTAACTGCTACCGGAATACAAATAATAATAGTTAATGAATAATATGTGAAAAATAGATATGCAGATTATTTCAGTGATGTAGTTGCTGATTATAGCACAGGCAAACGGAGAGCTAAAGTGGGTTCAATCCTGTCAGTATGGAAGTCAATGGCAAAACTCCCACTGATGTTTATGGGGGTCAGGATTTCACCCAGAGTCTAGTGGTTGCTCTTGCCACATGCAACTTATGTGTGAAATTCTTTTTGCACACTGTTCTGTTGATTGTTCCCATTCTTTACCTTTAAATCAGTCCAAGCCTCTCTCCCAGCAAGTTTCAAGTGATTAAAAGCCAAATCTTTCATAAATATTTTTAGGTGAGCAGGTAGAGCCTCTGGAGAGGTAGCTTAGTTTCACAGTGGCTGAAGAATTGTACGCACTGCTTCTATATATTGCCAAGTCACCTCCCTTGCCTCATTCAGATTGCACCTGAACCCTCATTTCTGCTGCCTCATCAAGGAGCAGTCAGTTAGGAAACAAACTAATTTAATGGCACCAGGAAGGCATGTGCCTTATTGAGTATCCCTCTGAGGTAATTAATGAAACACTAGTCCTTTCGTTACCTTCCACTCCCTTTTGTCTATTACCCTCAGTATGGCATTGTGTCCAGTTTAGACTATAAGCATTTTGGGGCAGGGATTATATCTTCAGTAGTTTCTTTCAGGCACCTAGTGAACTTTTGTGCATGCGGAATGAATGAACAACAACAACAGTAACATCCTTAGGGTGAAATTCACTCTTGGTGTGCTGAGCTGATGCAAGGTTCAGGGATGCTCTAATTTATGCCAGTTGCAAATGGACATAAGGACAGAAAACATAGCCATTGATTAGTGTAGCACAGGGGTATCCTGGCCATTCTCCTCTCCTTCATCCATGTCCCCTTTCCCCATGTATCCTAGCAGCAGGGGGTGAGAATGGTGCAAGAGCCCTTCTACCAATTCTGTCACTGCTGTCAGATCACTCTTATGCTGGGGTGATCACACTGGCTATATAGAGCTTGAACATGCCTGTGGTGCAGCTGAGAGTGGCGACATGATACCAGGAAGTCTGGTTCATTAAGGCATGCAGTACATGCCGTGACCTACTACCAGTGCAGGATTATTCCTTATTCTAGTCAACATATTTCCTCATCACTGGAATAGTGGGATTCTCACCGTTTCCCTGACTATCTTTCTCAATGGACATCATTTGTCATGCAAATCCCACCCAGTCTACCTCAGAGTAACCCTAGATAGATCTCACATATCTTAACCACCTAAGGAAAACTGTGGCTAAGGTGAGGATGTCTAACAACCTTCTAAGCAAATTGGCCAGCACTTCATAGGGAACAAATGCTCAAACATTCCAATTGTTTAGTTTAGCCCTCTGTTACTCTGCAGCAGAATACCGTGCTCCAGTCTGGCTCCATTCCTCTCACATTCAATTGGTTGACACACAACTACATTCAATCATTTTCATCATAACTGGGATGATTTGACCCCCACCAGTCCCTTCGCTCCCTGTTTTAAGCAACATCACTCCTCCCCACATCTGTCTTGATGACCCTACAGCCAGAATGGCTGGGAAGATCAGAGCAAACCCAAGCCTAGTACTATACACTGCCCTATTCCACCACCCAGGAGCACACTTGTCGTCGAGGCACCCATTCTGGGCCCACTTGCCCCACCTGGAATTCTCTGCAGTGTGGATGTGACATGAAGAATAGTCTGCAGCTGACATCAGAAACCTGTCTTTCATAATTGACACAATTATGTGCGTACCCAGCTTCGATGTGCCACACTGGACTGCTCATGGGCCCTTCTGAATTGATTTCAGACTGGCCAGGGTCTGAAATACTTTCCTACCTGGCGCCAGTGAGGATCCCATATGCGGCTGTGGCCAAAGACCGACAATGTCATACATCACTGATGACTCCTCTGACCAAATTTGAAGGTGGTTGAGGGCTTCGCACTTTTCTGATGAGGCTGCTGCAAATTGGTTTGGCAAGCTCCACCTCCGATAAGCAGGACAATTTCCTGTGAAAGAATACCCTACAGCCTAAGAGTTCAATCCTGTACCAGTGGAGAGAACAGCACCTGCCATGGCTTTGTGAGTACAAAATTTTGAAGATTTGAAATGCTAAAATGCAATGCATGCAAGGGAAAAGTCACCTCCACTTCCATATATGAAGGGTAATGGTGAAATTCACGTAACATATGGCAAATGATACTGCTTTGTTTAGCTACTGGGCTTGAGACAAATCCTGTGGTGCATGCTATGCAAACAATGCTCAGTTGATCCATCAAAACAAAATTATGACTATAGTAGTAATGATTAAATACTTCTTCTCCATGATCACATAATATGTGGCAGGATCAGTTTAGGCATTTGGTTTGCTTTGTGCCAGAACATACATAATCCCAAAGGACATTATTTGAACATAAAGGATTGTTGACTCACAATTCCCTCATTGGAGTCCTCTTGCAACATCTCTTCAAAAGCAGATACACATACAGAAAAACTGGGACTCTACTGTGATTATTTTATCTCCATTTTAATGTGTTACTGACAGCCACATGTGGAATCTTTATTAGCACAAGCATATTGCTAAGAATAAACTCCACGTAGGATTTATATCTCAGAGTCTGGGCCAAAACAAATAATCCTCCTGTGCTGAGTGGTGGTTTAGGTTTTTCTTTTTTGCATTCTGGTTTGTATTATGCTGAATACCTGATTTGATTTCCTATCACTAGATCATACATAAAGGTGAGATGAATTCACCTTTTTGGTTAGTCAATGAGCACCATGCACCTTGTTTTGCTTAATACTAGTAAATATATCTATGTAATACTGAATATGAATCCAAACATCACTATTTTCTGGGCTCCTATGCCATCTTTGCACCTTCCTTCAGGCCTGCTCCATATTCCCCACTTGCCCTCTTTCTGATGCAGCTTTCCAGTTCCTCATTGCCCAGCTATCCATGTCATATTGTCAGCCTCTGACTAGACCCACTATTTCCCCTCAGGTTGGAGACTTCCAGCAGCTCTCCCTGCCTGCTTCCTCTGTCATGGCAACCCTTCTTCATGGATTTTGACCAGAAGAGATGCATGTCCTGCTCCTTTTGATCATAAGGGAAGTGCTCAGATACTGCAGTGATGGATGCCATTATAAGACTCTAGGTGGATCTGTGGACTTGCTTAGGACACCTATGTTGGCCACAGGGAGAGGGCAAAATGGGAGAGGAAATTTGGGGACATGGAGGAGTGGCAGGCAGGACCTGGCAAACAGGTTATTAATAGGCATACCGAGCTACTTGAACCACATCGGGTTCCAGAAGGGATGATATGGCCGAAGACCTTTTTCAGATGGTTGAAGTAACTGGCTGAATGGCTAAACAAGAGATCAGAGGTACCCCATTGCAGTACATTACCAATGGTGTGTTTGGAAGCTCACTATGCGGACAGAATTCACCTTCCTACTTACACAGAAAATTGCTCTGTCTCTAGTTATTCTTTCATGCTGATGACATATTTAAGTGCAATATAAAACTACTGGACATAATGCTGCCAGGTGCTTTATCATAAAAGCTGGGTGAACTATTTGTAATGAATAATCTATCTAACTAAGCTTGCCCTTTTTTTGGTTAATTACTGTAATATACTTGTTCATAAGCCGAATATTTTTGGTAAAAAAGTGACGCATCAAAGAGCGGGGTTCGACTTATAAATGGGTCTACACCAAAATTTGATGATTTTTAAACTCTATGGAATCATTGAATTGAATATCTAA
The DNA here is from genome assembly GCF_027887155.1 of Malaclemys terrapin pileata. Classification (NCBI taxonomy): domain Eukaryota; kingdom Metazoa; phylum Chordata; order Testudines; family Emydidae; genus Malaclemys; species Malaclemys terrapin. The sequence goes on from NC_071507.1 coordinate 82,336,456, forward strand.
TACATTGTCGTTTTGTTTACCTGGAGCGTCTGCAGGCATGGAGCCCCTCAGCTCCCTGTGGTCGCGATTCACCGTTCCCAGCCAATGGGTGGCTGGGAACAGCAAACCACGGCCACTGGGAGCTGAAGGGCTCCGTGCCTGTGAACGCTTCAGGTAAACAAAATGTCCAGGCCCACTAGAGGCTTACCTTCATGGGCCAGGAGCCAAAGTTTGCCAACCCCTGAAATATAGGGTCGGCTTATGAAAGGATCATACAGTTTTTGCTATTTTTACCTAACCATCTTGGGGGATCGGCTTATAAACAAACGGGCTAATGAACGAGTATATACGGTAGCCACACAGATTTGGCTTTTCTTCGATGTATTAATTATGTGTAATTCTCAACAAATATTTTATGCAAATATATTTTATGCTACGGTTTGTTTGCAAACTGTTTGCTGTGATCATATCTTTGAGTATTTGTTATGTGAGGTGTTTGACTGATAACCTGAGTCACATGGTATTGTTTTGACCCTATGATTGGATGAAAAACTTAGTACAAGAAGTAGGCAGCTTCGGGTACAAATAGTGAATGCCTGTAATCATGATCAATCTCTTTGTTTAGATGCAAATATGGTACCTGCATGCAGAACAACCGTACACTTATATCTCTGTGAGCAAAAACCTGTTTGCAAGACTGTTCACTAAGTGAACATGAAGGAATGTGAAGATAGCTAAAAGAAAAAAATCAAAATTGACAAAAATGTTCCTGAATAAGTTCTCACTGTTGGAGCATCTCTAACTAGAATACTATTACTTTGCACTCTACAATGTGTTCTGATCCATTCTCTGATGTCAATGTGATTTACAAACCTCAGTTAAGCTTTGTACTGCCCTTAAGAGAGGTATTAACATAGCTGTTTTACAGATAGGTAATCTGAGGTCCCGAGAAGTTAAGGTCGTAAAGCAAATCAGTGGGAGTCTGGACTAGAATCCAAAATTCCTGATTCTTGCTCCAACCACTACACAAACTACCTTCCTTTATTATCATTACCCAGGAGGCAGGCTTATGAACTATGAAAGAAACATGCCACTGGGAGCAAAACATGAAAGGCTTAAAAATCCAACCCTCTGCAAGAGTGGATATTGTACACCACGAGCCAGATTTAGGCAACATATCAGTAGTCCACAAAAAGCATCTTTTATTCCTTCCTTTTTCCATTCATCTAAAGCTGGAAATGCAGAATGTTGCGTAACATTTCTGAAGTTATTTGGAGCTGGCTGCAGCTGTTTATCATACTGAATAATTATAAACATTTGAGTGTCTGAAAAGAATTGCACAGGCAGCTTTGCTCCCCGTTGTGAACAGCACTATTGCTGAACCCCCAACAATACTGTACCATGTGTGCTGGGGCCTGCTTTTCATTTAGAGCTAGCAGATGAGCAGGAATCCAAGACCAGGTTTTGGCTCTGACATTAAAATCAAGCCTATGGATGAGACTGTGGATTAATTTGCCCAGAACTCCAGGCAAAGTCTGGAGATCTCCATTTCAATGTAAAATATTCGAGTGCTAAGACACAGGGCTGGTCTACACTAAAACTGTAAGTCGACCTAAGTTACACTACTTGAGTTACGTAACTGATGTTGATGTAACTTAGGTCGACTTACAGTAGTGTCTACACTGCGCTATGTCAATAGGAGACTTTCCCGTCCAACTTACCTTACGCTCCTCGGGGAGCTGGAGTACAGCCATAGATGGGAAAACGCTCTTCCAGCAATTTAGTGGAGCTTCTCCAGACCCGCTAAATCAACACCACTGCATTGATCGCAGCAGTGCTGATTTAGCCCTAAGTATAGACAAGCCCATAGTCATGTATAAAGCGTAGACTTCTATTGTCAGGCTCTAATACAGTGGCTCTCAAACTTTTGTACTGGTGACCCCTTTCACATAGCAAGCCTCTGAGTTCGACCCCCCTTATAAATTAAAAACACTTTTTTATATATTTAACACCATTATAAATGTTGGCCGCAAAGCAGGGTTGGGGTGGAGGCTGACAGCTCACGCCCCCCATGTAATAACCGTGCGACCCCCTGAGGGGCCCGACCCCCATTTTAAGAACCCCTGCTCTAATAACAGACAGGCCGGGTCAGGGATTTATAATAATCTTTGCAATGATTTAGGTCACTGGCAACCTGTAGTAACAAAGCAGGTTGAAAACTCTGTAGGTTTCCAAACCCTGTGGAGGGCTGGAGTTTTCAAAATATATATATATAAAGAAAATCATACAATTAGCCAAAGAGAGAAGAACACAAGAGTGCTTTATTGAAGATAACAACAAGGTAGACTACCTGCTACTTCTTAGGTGCTAAAATAAAAAAGCTTTGTCATTGTTAACACACAGTATATTATCTACAGCCATCTGTTCCATTAGCTAAATCCTGCCTTTACCTGCTAGAGATGTGATAGGTGATGGCTGTGAGGTGACTGCCAGAATCATCCTGCTGGAACAGAGGAGGGTGGGTGGGAGGAATGTGTGGTGATCATTATAAAAGCACACAGATCTACCGTGTTGGGGCCCAGACACAGGAGGCTGATGGGTGTCCAGCCGGGTGTACTTTTACCAGAGCTTTAACTAGAGCTGAGTGAGCAATTGTTTTTTCAGTGTGGCCAGCAAACCGAAGAATCAGGGAAAATGTTCGGTTTTGGTTCTGAAAATGTACAGATTTTGATGACAAAGTGGAGAGGGAGAGACAGACACACACACTCCACCCCACCCCACCGCTGTTTCTTTAGCCCAGTGGTTAAGGCACTTGCCTGGGATGTGGGAGACCCAGATTTGAATGTCCACGCTGGAGCAGGGACTTGAATTCAGCTCTCCCTCCTTCTAGCTGAGTGCCCTAATAGCCTATAGTCTGGTGGTTGTTCTGAGCTGGGTTGCTCTCATGCTGTCCCACTTTGTAGAAATATTTAACTATTCATTGTTTCAGGGAGAGAGAGTGAGAATGACTGTATACCTGGTGATTAAGGCTGGCCCCTGGAAGGTAGGAGAAGTAGATTCAAATCCCTCCTCTGAACCAGACAGAGAGGAGATTTGAATCCACTGAGTGAGTGTGTGAAGAGATGTGTACATTTACAGATGCATGCACGGTGACCTGAAATGAACGTTTCCAATGTGCTGACAAGCTCCAAACAGTTCTGGATCCAAGTATTTCCCCTGATTTTTCAGTTTGATGGCTGAACCAAAAACATCAATTATTTGCCCCATTCTTTGTGACACCTACTTTAGCTTTAAAGAAGTGCATGTGTTTTGGGGTGACTGGTTTTGTGGTCAAGAGAAGCTGGCAACCTCCATGGCTGAGTGGGACCATTCCAGAGGCAAATTAAGCCAGGATGGGTAAATGGCTTCAGGGATGCCTTTGATACAGCATGCCTTCTTTTATTGTGGTAGTCTCCGTTCTTGGCACTGTTTTTTATTGTACTTTGCTGAACATGTTATGGATTATAGCAGTTTACTGTACTGGGGAATTTTTCTCCCCCTTATTTGTAACTTTTTGGCATGATCATTAGTTTGTTCTAGTTGGTTTCTTTCACTCTTTCTTTGAAGTGGATTTCAGCTATGCTGTTGACAGTATCTTTGTGATTCAACACCCTCAGCTTATACATTTTGTATTTCCTTTGTGCAACTGGCAGCTCCATTACAGGGATGCAGTTGGTATCACTTAGTGGGGTTCTGAGTCATGCACGAATGAAATGATTCCTTTGTCTTTGGAGTTTCTTTCCATTCTGAGCTGTCTTTGGTGAATTCATCCCATGTTGCTGATTGGTTGCAAATGCATGTTTGCCTTAATGGGAATTTCTGTTGTTGTTTTCCTCTCATGATTCAAGGCATATGCTGATCTCTTCTGGACCCTGTATGGAGCAGCATTCTCAAAGTATGCAGGAGACTACTTAAAGATTAATTTTACGTTGCACTGATCAACATTGAATTTCATCTGCCATTTTGTTACCCAGTCACACTGTTTTGTGAGATCCTTTTGTAACTCTTCAGTATCAGCTTTGGACTTCACGATTATTTCATGTTCATTTTCACTCAAATCACCTTCCAGCCTTATCCCAGCATGCAGGTGGTGCTGGGAGGGAGAAGAGTTGATCAGTGGGGCTTACAGACCCCCTGGAGTACCCTCGTGGACCCCAGTTTGAGAAATGCTGGCCTACGTGACATGAATTGCATGAGGTAATGGAATCAACTATATAGCTGACTGAGCCAAGGGGAAATACTATTATTTAGGAGCACAACAAGGATAGTATTAATTTACCTAGGTCTTTATGGACTTAGGAGAACAGGTCTTCTTAGGAGCTTTCCAGTATTTCTGGTTCCAGCTAGTCTGTTCTTGTGGTATTTCCCACCCTGTGTGGTATTTTGGCACTTGGACAATAAGTCATATCCAGAAAATGCAGAAGGGCTCTTCGCACAGACCTCCCCACAACCCTGTTGGTCAAGTGGTCCAGCAGCACCTCCCTGGAGCTGGATAACAATCATCCTGTCTCCCCATCGTAATTTTGAAAAAAAAGGCACACAGGTGTCCAAAAAAATGGAGTCGAGAGAACGTGGTTCTTTTAGACAGAATTTTATGTTTCTGACCCCTTAGTTGTATGGTCCTCACACCACTGCATTATTTCAGGTTTGTACTCATATCATCTGTTCAAATTAAATCAGAGTAATGGAGTGGTGAATCTTACCGATGCGTTTATTATAAATGCCTAGACATGATGATAATTGTTAAGTCAAAATCTAGAGGGCTTGACTCTACACCTATTGAAATAAATGAAAAAATTCCACTTGATTTAATGTAAGGAAGATCAGGCCCTGAGTTCTCATATTTCACAGAGTTTAAGGACAGAAAGGACCACTGATCATCTAGTCGGACGTCATGTATATTAGAGTCCATTGTATTTCACCTAGTAATTCCTTCATTGTGCTCAGCAACTTGTGGTTGAGCTATACTGTATCTCCTAGAAAGAGATCCAGTCTTGATTTAAAGGTTCCAAATGGAGGATCCACCACATCCCCCCCCCCTTTTTTTTTAATATGGAGATATACCTATCTCGTAGAACTGGAAGGGACCTCGAAAGGTCATCAAGTCCAGCCCCCTGCCTTCACTAGCAGGACCAAATACTGATTTTTGCCCCAGATCCCTAAGTGGCCCCTTCAAGGATTGAACTCACAACCCTGGGTTTAGCAGGCCAATGCTCACACCACTGAGCTCTCCTCCCCTTGGTTATCTACTTCAATTGCTAATTACTGATACCATAGAAAATTTGAGTACTATTTCCAGCTTGAATTTTTCCAACTTTCAGCCATTTTTTCTATGCCTAGACTAGGAACTAATTGTGGTGTTTATGATACTCACAGATATCACAGAAGAGTAAGTGTTGGTTTTTAAACAGCAACCTAGGTGGATAAATACATGGAAACATGCAAACATAGAAATATGAAAGTGAATGTTAACCAAGTGTTTTCTGACTTTCAAGCAAGGTTGCTGTGGGTTTGGTTCTAAAAATGGACAAAAATATCAGGGAGACATGTTCCCAGACTGGTTTGCCCCACTCAAATTGTTACCCCTTATTTAAGTAGGAGAGTGACCCTCTGTCATTTCAATATAGTCCTGCCCAAAGCCATGGTCGGTTATATTTCTCTCATAAAAGTTCTAAGGGTACAAATCCTTTATAGAACAACAACTTAAAATGGAAATTCAAGCCTATTAAAAATCATATTCACACTATTCAGGATGTATTTCCTCAACAGCATAGGAATCCAGTCTTGACTGATTCAGTCTCTTATTTCCACCAACATCTTCATTTAAAATCCTTCCATACTGGATTTTATGTTTAAGGAGCCAAGTAAGTAAGTGGATGACTTGCTGCCAAATTCAAGAGCACTGAATGGCAAAAGCTTTTGAAATTGCTACTTTATATCCATTTTCAGATCTCTTACAAATGATTTTTATGTAAATTGGAAGGAGACTTGAAAATGTCTCATACAACCCTCAAAGCCCAGGATTACAAGCCAACATTTCAACTGATGACTATTCAGGGAGGTCAATTCACCTTTTTACAAAGAATAGAATGATGTGTCCACGTTCATATTTAATGTGAACAAATTCTTACCACAGAAAAATGTCAATGCAACATTTTGAGATTTGTTTAATTTAAGAGGAGAATTTCTGAAGCATTCAGGTAAGTGGCTTCCTCAAATTTCAATACTGATTGAAACACAGTTGATAAAAAGTTTAGCCAGTCTCTGCTAGAAAAGCATTCCCTGTCTCGACATTAAATCCCTCCCCCCTTTCACCTCGCAAGTATTTAAATAGTTAAAACCGGCCTTCCTATGCAGACAAAAACAACACATTGGAAACCTCGCTGGAACAGTGCAACACCCAAGGTTCATACAAATGCCAGAATGAAAGGCGAACTGAAGGCAAAATTAGGGAAAAACTTGAATTAATGGAGGTAAATTGTAAATCTTAAAAAACCCACCAAAAACTGTGAATAGTACTAAATAACACAACACAACTAACACCCCAACAATAACAGCAGCATCTTTCATAGATTCTAGACAAGCAAAATCCAAGCCAACAAAATGCTTTCCAGTTTGTAAAAGTTTTAAAAACTGCAAAGGGAGATGTCCTGGCCTTCCCAGCAATGGAGCAAGAGTAAGCTCCAGCAAATCACATGGAAAAAACATAAGAGAAGCAGATTTTCCAGGCAGTCATTCAGGACAAGAGAGGTTTCTCTTCCAATATCACACAGCATTGAGGGGTGGGAATTGCAGGGGCTCTCCTTTCAAATACCAGTGAGCCCAATGGAGGGGGGAGTTCTCCTTTCTCTAATATCAATTCATTGAATAGAAACTAATGGATATAGAGAACATCATTGTTTTTTACTAGTGGGGGAAGATTCTGGAATATTTGCTCTAAGCACTTTTGCATACAGCCCATATCGAAAAACTCCTATAATCTTTCTATAGAATTTTTAAATCGGTTTATAGAAATGTGTAGCAGGGATATAATTCTTTCCTGGTTAATGTAATTTCTATTGCACCCTATTGGTTTAATTTGCATTGCATTCCATAGAATTTTTCCATAAGGGAGTAAATTTTAAATGCAGCGTACTGGATGGTTCCTTAATTTACTCCTTGAAATAACTGACTGGGCTTAATAAATGTCTAAGTGATTTTTTTTAAATGTAGCTGTTGCTTCCATACAGGTTTGGTTTGACTGATTAGCACAGTGTTGGTATTCATGTGTCTGCGGATTTTTGCTATGCTGTTTTTGTTTGAATTTGTTATCCAGTTTGAAAAAGCCGCACAAATCAATGAATTTTCAAAAATGTCTACACTTGTTCTTTCCACTTTCTGAGGTACCCCTCCTTCCCTTTTCCTCACGTTACACATTCTGTTCTTCCCCATTCTTTTCTTCTGGAGGCTTTGGGAAGTTTGATAGGTGCTACTCAGTTTGAGTAAAAGGTTTCTCCTCATGAGACACTATTCAAAACAAGTAAGAGTATCAGAATCCAGGTGGAGCTTTTTAAGGCACCAAGGAGAGCTAGGTGCTCAAATCCCAATGGCTTTCTAGGGAAGTGGGCACCTAACTCCACTTGTCGATTGGAAAAAATCTCCCTCCCTCAAGCCTTTTGGGCCAGAGATATGACTTCCCCTCTGACTAATTTGTGATACTTAGGTCCTATCTTTGGCCATAATGCACATATTTTTTTCTGTATTTCCTTGTGAGTTATCTTGACCTATACCACTGTTTCTGCTTCTACCATTTCTTATGAGATAGTGGTTGGCCGTGACTTAGCTATATGTTGTAAGGTGTCATGGGAAATGTGATGCAACTTCATTGCTCTGGCATCCTTTGTAAAGGCTTTATCTGTTATCTAGTTAGATTATAAGGTCTTCAGGGGAGAGCAGTCTCTAAGTACTTGTTTGTGCTATGCCCAGCACAACTGTGTCTTGACTGCATCTGCGGTCTCTAAGTGGTGCCATAAGACAACTTTCTAAGGAGTTATTTATTTATGTAGTATTACAGGGTCAATAGCAATGTGAAAAGAACTCTTCAGTCTCAACCCTTTAAAAAAAAAAAAAGAGCAGTAACAGCAGGAAGATAAATGCTCTAGTGAAGGGTTATTACCCATTTTGTTCCATATGTTCCTGGAAAAATACTCATGCATGTAGCTGAAACTCTAGCCTGTGGTGTCATACCCGGAATTGTTACTTAGACACGTCCAAGGAAGTTATAAAACCAGAGGTCTTGCTAATATAATGGAATCCTCACCAGCCATAATAATATAATAAGGGCACCACAGGTGTGTTTAAAACTAACTTGTCCCAAAAATAGACATGCAACTGTTCTCCTTTGTGCAGAGACATCTGAATCTCTTAGTTATCTTTAAATTAGTTGTTGCCTCTGAACTCATTATGCCAGCAGACATTTCAATCAACTGCTCCATCCCCATTGGTTGCCAGGGCTTCCTCATTCCCAACAAGAACAAGTGAAAGTTGACAGATCAGGGAGTCTATAACGTGGAGTCAAAGTTTTGCTTGATGTTAGTAAGGATCTTTGCACAGGCAGTAAGCCTGAGAGTGCATTGTTATGAACAGAAAGAAGGAATGTGGGTAATGAACCTCATAAATAAGACAATGCCCAGTACTGCCAAAGGTCAGCGCTCTGCCAATCCTAGTGATGTTACCTTGAAGATGAATCTGAAAACAAGCAGTTGGCAAGCCTGTGGGTCACTGCCACTGACTTTAAAAGCATTCTCCATCAGTTCTGTGCTTTGGCTCAGCAATTAGGCCAATGTTTCTGCTGTTAACAATGAGCTGACTTGAGTTGAATGTTCCTTCCCCTACACTGTGTTTTATATTACTGGACACCATGAGTGACTTGTGTATGCTAGTCCGTAGTCTTCTTTTCAACTTAGCAAAATGGCTAAATGAATTAAATTATTTCTTCCCTTTTGTTGCTTTCATATTTCCTTCCTGTTTGGCCTTGTTTTCCATTAAAACTTCTATAGTGAGTCCTATTGGCTATGGTGATGTTCTAGATAACTTATTAACTGCAGGCTTCCAGCTATTGAACTCCAAGCCGGCAACCAGCTGCCGAGCATTATTGCAGCACAATGTGTTTATCTTTTCCAGGCCACTGAACAAATCAAAATACAATTCGGTGCTTGGGGGTGGCTTTCCTCCCCATCAGAAAGAGTATTCATCCCCTTTTATCATGAAATGTCCAGTGCTTGGCTTTTCTTCCTCTCTCTTGATATCTCCATCTGGGTGAGAACATCAGGCTGTGCACTCTGCTTTTCCTCTTCTCAAGGAATGAGGGATGTCCACAATGAACACTAGCCCCTCTGGAAAAAGAGATTCAGGTGTAAACGTGAGTTGCGTGTGTAGATCCTTGAAGGGTAAGAAAAAATTGATATCACTGCTAGGTGGGTTCTTAGGCTCTTGGGATGCACAAGAACCAGGCTAGGAGGAATGGCAAAGTGGTGAGCAGCCTCAGCAGAATCAAGATCATTGAGACCGAAATCAGACCTGAATGAGTGACTTTAACCAGCGCTCACTGATTTCTTTTGTGTCTAACTGAAAACAGTGTTGGTTTTGTTTTTTCTTTTGGTAAAAGGTTTGTCCCCTTCAGAAAAGGAGAATTCTTGGCACTTCACTTGAGTTTGGAGGCCTTATTAGGGAAGTTTTTTGAGTTGCATCTAAACTTGATAAACTTGGCAAAGATTGGGGGCACTCAAATGGGGAGTGCATTGTTCAGTTTTGCTGTTTTTTGTTTATTTAGGGTTAATGTTTTTGCCCTATTTTGGGGGGCTGCTTAGTCAGTTCTTTAAATAAAAAGTCCATGAATATCTTGGAAGCTGCCTGTGATTTGTGCATGTTCCCTCAATTAAGGTAAGGATTACCAGTCCTCTTCTCCACCTTCCTCTCTCCCTGCTCTAGATTGAGAAATGTTCCTCATTCTCTTTTTCTAGTTTGAATATGCATAAGATTGTTCCCTCTGCCCTACTGCCAACCCATCAGTCCAGTTGAAACTAGAGCTGGTCGGAAAATAAATTAAAATGTTTTCTTTAAAAAAGCCCTGTAAAATGTGTTGGCTTTTCATTGGAAACCAAAAGGTTTTGAAACTATAAATCTTCCATGAAAACTTAAGTTTGCAAAAAAAAGTGCCATTTTTTGTCAAATGTTTTGAATGACAAATTTGTAGCCTCTCTTGTTGAAACATGATTTTTACAGCTCCAAACTGCAAATAACTCCATTGTCGTGTGAATTTACCTCAATTACAGTAGAAAACTTCATATCTGTGGCATGATCTTATGACAGGGCAAACTCAAAAGATTTGGAAGACGAATTCAGATAAGCCCCTAAAGTTTGGATGCTCATTTCAACTATAGCGGATCTGTCCAAACTACTAGAGTCTGCACAAATGGGTGGGCGATCTTGTGAGAACAGAGTTTCTTGAAAGATTTCTGATATTTCCTGCTTTTGGTCAGGCTGGAAAAAACAGGAGTACAAGAACAGCTAGGACTCCAGGTGGATCCTGGTGAAACCTAATTGATGAATGCGGCTGGTCCTTGTATGTAATAATTGAAAGTCTCAGATTTGTGTCTGCCTTCTTTTCATGGATGGAGACAACATTGTCTGCCAAACAGAGCTGGCCTCTGGAGTCTATCCCAGGATTTGAGATCACAGCAAGGGTCGGTGCTAATTTCTGCTTTATCAGACATGCAGGTATGTAATGGTGGTTTCTACCCTTCTTTCTATAATGGTGCCATCAGTTGCCGATTTACTGGATTTCTTGAAACAGAAATGTGGTGGTTATTGCTCAGAGTTTGTTCAATCTATGCTTGAATTTTAACAATAAAGGAGAATGTCCATTTACTGTATTGGTTGCAAGAGTTATTCTGTCAAGTGCAGCCCAAGCTACTGTTTTAAGGCTTTGCAGTGGGTCTCCAGAGGTCACAGCCAACCAGGGCACAAAAGGAGTAAGTGAAAGTGCATGTAGTGTCCAAGTGGTGCTAATATCAAGATGTGGATGCAAGTTGCGGGAGACAGTATTTATTTTAGAGAAGGGAAGGTATTAAAGAATATTGCCCTCCATTACAACTAGAGGTTGGGTCTGCAAACTGATGGCCTTGTAACCCTGGGAAATACAAGTCAAAAAGCCAAATCCTTTCCTAATTGGCACTGCAAGTGGGAGCATAGTCTCTAGCAATTGCATCTGTTCTCTTGCAGGAATCCTACAGGCCAGGACAAGAGCCCATTGTGCTGGAACAGGGGAAATAAAAGGGGAGACGCTCTCTGCTGATATGCTAAGCGGGAGCTGTATGCTGTTGATAGCAGCATTTGTGCAAACTGGGATTAATTGTGGTTTCTAGACAGTAATCCATACCCCCTTGCAGAGATGGCTACCGGGAATACACATTTGTTGGCCTTGTCTCCTAGATCATTCTTGAGCACTGTGGAGAGATTCTGTCCTGCTTATTTTCTCAGGGCAGAGATTGGGAGAGCAGTCTGCTCTGCCTTTTTCTTTCCATCATCACTCTAAGCACATCTGGGATAGAATCTAGTCCCCAGATTTGACCTGCGGTTAGAGCTGCTCAACACGTTTCAAACTTTGAAATGTATCTGAGAAACGGACTCATTGTTCACAAATTCTCATGACACATTTCCGCCCTCTTTTTTCATAATAGCTCAACCTGTGGTCCTTACACTAGACGTTTCCTATGAAAAATGGAGGATGATAGAAAAGCAAATACCTAAGCAAGCATGTATGGCCATCTTATCGTTTCTGCTAACTCTCGTTAAACTGCAGGCAGGAGGAGCTGTGAAGTTCTTTAGTCTGTGTATTAACTGGAACTATGCAAATAATATTTACTCATTGAACTTCATTCTTTTTTGTATGCATGCAAACTGTGAAATTCCTGACTCTATTTATTAGCTGAAATCAGCTGCAAATTTCTTAATGAAATTTCCCTCAGCAACAAGAATAGCTTGTGAAGTGTTTGTTGCAAACATTCAACCTACAGTGGGGCAGCCACATTTGCTTTTTATTACTGTTGAAAAGATCAGTATTTAAAATATAAGCTTTCCTTTAAAAGCAAAGGGTCTGCAGTTAATATGACAGTGGGCTGTATCCTCAGCTGGTTCAAATTAGTAAGCATGCCTTGATTTACACCAACTGAGGATCTGACCCAATTAGAGGTTCCCCGCTCCATGCTCCTCTAACACAGGTCATGTTTCTTTTTTAGTTTGGGTAGTGGGGCACGTTTCTAGTTACAATCCAGAGAGCTCCTGGAATCTCAGTATTCTGGGTAGCCTGTAGGAGTATACTTACAGGGAATAATACTTCCTTTAACACTAATAATTGAATAGCATTTTTTCTACTATATTCAGCACAGTACAAGCTTGTAGTGGATCTGGCATTCCCCATAGTGTGTCTTGAAATCTTCCAAAGTGTGTGATATGAATTTTACTAGAGAGATTATCTCATGAAGACCTTTCCCATTTATAACTGCACAGACCACCTTCGTACATGCTGAGGATCAAATAACATCCCTGTGAAAGACAACAATTGCTTACTTGGAAAGTAACATTGGGAAATTATTTAATGTATTTTTAGCTTCTCTTAATGTGTTGTAGGAGTTGAAAATGGGGAGGCCATGTGATCAGCCAACCTTCCATGGACCTTCAGCAAGTGTTCTGTAGATCACTGGTGGCCTATGGATCACAGTTTAGGAACCACCATTCTGTTGCTTCATAAAACTTTAGGTTCCCACATGCAAAGCCTAATTTGGGAATAATAATCTTCCAATGCCAAGCTGTGCTTCTTCCCTGTCCCCTTCCCCCCGAACAGCCTAATCAGAGACAAGCAGCACAGGGGTGGGGGAAGTAATGAAATTATAGTCCCTTGGCTACTTTAAGGGGACCACACCTTATTTGGCTGAAGAATCATTAAAATTCCTTCCAAATTCAGAGTTCTATTTTTTGGTCCTCGAGTTTAGTTTTTAAATATTTATATTAATGTAGCTAGAGCTACATTAAAATACTCTAATGTATCAATGGAAAAAACTATGATGAGTTTATGAACTCAAGGACAGGGACAGGGAGTTAGGGTGATTGGTCATGAAACACTGGTAATCTTCCTATGAAAGCAGATCAAACTCCCTTTATTTGTATCATTTACAAACATCAATTGGAATTGCTTATGACCAGTGGAATGAAGCAGAAGGGAAGACAGAGCGCTTCCTTGGCTGGCCTTTCACAGAGTTTAACAGATTCATGAATCACAAAGGAATAAACATACACAAGTTCTTAGTTCTGTACTTGTTTTTGAAGTACAGATTTTGTGTAATCAAATTGGCCACTGTGGTTAATTGGACACACTGCTTTATATGCATATATTTCAGCTAATATCTATCTGTTTCTGTGTTTTTGCTTTGGGGTTTGTTTGGGTGTTTTTACTTTTCTTTTAATCTTAAGTTTTTGAAGACTCTGAGCTAAGAGTGTGAAGGAAACTGTCTGTAGTTCCCACATGGTACCATTTGGAGGCATAGGAGAGCTGAAGAAATGATTGAGATGCCCAAGCCTAGACCTTCTGTGAAATTCCACATTACAAAAAAAAAAAAAAAAAAAGAGAGAAAAAGATATTAAAATCCGATTCACTGCAACAGGAGGGAAGAGAGCTTCTCTCCATTACAGCTTCTGTTCTTTAGGACTGCAGCAGGTATTTTACTTCATGGCATGCAGGAAGGGATGAGAGTTTCTGGAGGAGAAAACAGACACCTAGTGGAAGTGCTGCTTGAGCTGTCAACATCTGATAGCTGCATTTCAACATCTGGCCACACTGTGCCCCAACTCTCTTGGGATGAATAAAGCAAATTCTGCAGCAGTGAGAGTGGGAAAAAGATTGAATCTGGGTAATCCATCCTCTAGCTAAAGAGTTGAAATGAATTGCCTTTGCTACTCCTGATGTATGACAGTTCCATAGGTTAGGAAGGTCCCAGACTCAGAGGGGAGTGTACGACGGACAGGAACCTGCACAGAGGGAGTTGCAATGGTATTCTAATGTTTGATTTGCTTGTCTGGGTAGAAAATGAAGGCAGCCATTAGAGTTAAGAAAATGATTGTCAGGGAACACGCTTTACTGGTGTTATACTCAGCACCTGAAAAGAACGGCATTGCAGCAGCCAATACACATTCCTTCAAGATCTAAATCTGACAGTTTTGCATAAGCATGCTTTAGAATGCCCTCTGATTGTTACCTGGTGACTTTCAATAATCTTCTAATAAACATGCGGTAATTTCTCACGTTTCCTATTAACATATACAGTACTTGGAATTTTCTCTAACAAATATTCCTGACCATGGCCCTTCAGAGATGAAGGATGATTTGTGGGCAAGTCCTCTCTTAGATGGTGTTTCTCGACGCTGTTGTAAAAAAATAAATATTGACATAAGAAATATCATAAATTCAGTCCCCAAGATGGTTTTACCACCCTGGCAGAATGAGGAACAGAAGGATTGTCACTGTCTTTCAGATTTTTTCCCCCCATTCATGCTAGAAACAAAGCTTGAGGTGTTTTCAGTGGGTTGGCAGAGCTTGCTAGTTGAACAACACAGTCTTCTGGACTAGCAATAGAAATTTTTGAGTTCCAAACAGAACCAAACCAATTAATATTTTCTGATTTGACAAATGTCTGTGATTAAGCCTTAAACATTGCTTCATTGTCCATCTATAATAGATAGCAGCATGGTAGGCTTTCAGAGGCCTACCTTGCTATTGAGTGAGGATTTTGAATGAACACCCTCTCTCTTTTCTGGAAGAGAATAAAGTTTTAAAGGACCTGTTGTAATCTTAAACGTTACTTGAGCTGTAACTGGATTTCATGCTATGGGAAGAAGTAAAGAAAAATAATATTACACCTTATAATGAAAGCTGTTTGGGTGGGACCAGAGTTCAGGCATCTCTCAAGTGTTTTAATATTACCTCAACACACTGCCATAGACAACATGTCTCCAATGTGGAAGTCTGGTGTAACGTGATATCTTGTAGGCACCAACTGGAGGATAGCTAATGTGACACCAATTTTTAAAAAGGGATCCAGAGGTGATCCCGGCAATTACAGGCCTGTAAGCCTGACCTCAGTACCTGGCAAACTGGTTGAAATATAATAAAGAACAATATTGTCAGACATATAGATGAACATAATTTGTTGAGGAAGAGTCAACATGGTTTTAATAAAGGGAAATCATGCCTCACCAATCTACTAGAATTCTTTGAGGGGGTCAACAAGCATATGGACCCAGGGGATCCAGTGGATATAGTGTACTTAGATTTTCAGAAAGCCTTTGACAAGGTCCCTCACCAAAGGCTCTTAAGCAAAGTAAGCTGCCACAGGATAAGAGGGAAGGTGCTTTCATGGATTGGTAACTGGTTAAAAGATAGGAAACAAAGGATAGGTATAAATGATCAGTTTTCAGAATGGAGCGAGGTAAATAATAGTGTCCCCCAGGGGTCTGTTCTGGGACCAGTCCTATTCAACATGTTCATAAATGATCTGGAAAAAGGGGTAAACAGTGAGGTAGCAAAATTTGCAGATGATACAAAATTACTAAAGATAGTTAAGACCCAGGAAGAATGCGAAGAGCTACAAAAGGATCTCTCAAAACTGGGTGAGAGGGCAACAAAATGGCAGATGAAATGTAATGTTGATAAATGCAAAGTAATGCACATTGGAAAGCATAATTCCAACTATACATATAAAATGATGAGGTCTAAATTAGCTGTTACCACTCAAGAAAGAGAGCTTGGAGTCATTGTGGATAGTTCTCTGAAAACATCCACTCAATGTGCAGCAGCAGTCAAAAAAGCAAACAGAATGTTGGGAATAATTAAGAAAGGATGGATAATAGGACAGAAAATATCATGTTGCTTCTATATAAATCCATGGTACACCCACATCTTGAATACTGTGTGCAGATGTGGTCACCCCATCTCAAAAAAGATATCTTGGAATTGGAAAAGGTTCAGAAAAGGGCAACAAAAATGATTAGTGGTATGGAACAGCTTCCGTATGAGGAGAGATTAATAAGACTGGGACTTTTCAGCTTGGAAAAGAGACGGCTAAAGGAAGATATGATTGAGGTCTATAAAATCATGATCGGTGTAGAGAAAGTAGATAAAGAAGTGTTGTTTACTACTTCTCATAACATGAGAACTAGGGGTCAACAAATGAAAATAATAGGCAGCAGGTTTAAAACAAATAAAAGGAAGTATTTCTTCACACAACACACAGTTAACCTGTGGAACTCTTTGCCAGAGGATGCTGTGAAGCCCAAGACCATAACAGGGTTCAAAAAAGAACTAGGTAAATTCATGGAGGATAGGTCCATCAATGGCTATTAGCCAGGATGGGCAGGAATGGTGTCCCTAGCTTCTGCTTGCCAGAAGCTGGGAATGAGCGACAGGGGATGGATCACTTGATGATTACGTGTTCTGTTCATTCCCTCTTGGGGCACCTGGCATTGGCCACTGTCAGAAGACAGGCTACTGGGCTAGATGGACCTTTGGTCTGACCCAGTAGGGACATTCTTATGTTCTTATGTGAGCAAGTTTTAAAAAAGTATTTTAAAATTGCTTAACATTTAGTGAACCCTGAAGGGGAGAATGGAGTAAATGTATTGTGCCAAAGAACTGTGTGTGCAGTGCATGCCTTGCTACAGTCTGAGACACAGGAATGCCTGACTTGCCATAACTCTGCCAACAGCTATGTAACAGGAACTCCACTGAAGTCAATGGCATGATTCTGGATTGACACTGACGTCTAAGACATCAGAATTTCCCCCTCCATTATGATCTCTTTACTCTGGTATTCTGCTTTCAACAGTTGCTGTTACATGATGCTTCAGAGGAAGAAACAAACAAATCCCTAATAAACCAGGTCAATAACAAACCATGGTACAACAGCTGTATGCAGTAAGAAATCCCTTCCTGACACCTCGGTGCCAGTCAATGTAGACTCTGAAGCATCAAGGTTGGTTATCCTTTCCAAGGTGCCAAGTTCCAGCCAGAGGATGGAGAGTGACAGGACTTGGTCAGGAGCTGGATTTTGTTTTTCCCACTTTGCTTTGTCTCCTCCTAATCTGTCCATCTCCCCCATTTCCCACCTCCTTCCCGTCTTGCAGGTGGCATGGGAGCACTAACCACTTGGAAAGAGCCAGCCCACTTGCCGCCCTCTGTCAGTCTAGTCATAGGGTCTCTCAATGCTACAATAGGCACAGCTGGCGTGGGGGCTGCCTACTCACCAGGGGAGTGTTGATGTGTTAAACAGAGCAAGGAACATTTAGGGGAGCAGGAGAAAAGTCTCAAACTCAGGATACTCCTACTTCAGGCAGGAGTCTTGGCTGTTCTGCCGATTTCATTTGTAGCTGAAATATATTACTAGCAGTAATAAAATTATGCACCCCCTTAGAAATCCAGCCACTGGGGCTTTGCTCCCCTTTGTAATAAAAAGATGGAAGGACTAGAATCCTCAAAACATTACTACACAAATGAGCCGCATAAACTAATATATACCAGTCATGAGAGAAGAATGTTTGTAGTGATTAGCTGTGGGTGTAGCTAGAAACGCCTATTGAAGAGATTTTTTTTTTAAACCCATATAAAACAGTGGCTATTATGGGCCAGATTCTTATCTCATTTATACCAGTAAACTTGGAGTGACCTCAGGGCCGGCTCCAGGCACCAGCCGAGCAAGCTGGTTGGTGCTTGGGGCGGCAGCTTGTAGGAGGCAGCATTCTGCCCAATCCTAGGGCGGCACGGCCACTTCTTTTTTTTTTTTTTGGTGGTGGTGGTGTTCCACTCTGGCTGCCCTGTAGAGGGCGGCGGCGCGGAAGCCCGCGTCCTTCCCACCCAGCCGACCAGAGCAACGCAGAGCCCTCCTGGCAGGTGGCGGGGCCGCGGGGCAGTGCCCCGCTGAAGCCCTGGCCGCCCCCCTTCTCTCTCTCTCCCCCCCGCTAGCCAGGGCACATCTGCAGCACAGGGAGTCCCCCTGGCTCCGGCTGCGCCGCAGGTTTTTTTGTTTTTTTTTTTGCTTTGCCGTTCTGGCCGCCACGTTTTTGTGTTTTTGTTTTTGCTTGGGGCGGCCAAAAAGCCAGAGCTGGCCCTGAGTGACCTCAATGGAGGAACTTTACAGCCATGCGTAAATGAGATCAGAACTTGGTCCTGTGCTGGGCAAGATCAGAAACACTGCTCTACTGACCCTCTGACAAAATCTGTAGGGCAAGGCAGGATTGTAAGGAAACAGGCAGTAAACTTCTCATAACCCTTTGCAATCAGACATGAGACATCTCTTTCCCATTTCAGAGTAGCAGCCGTGTTAGTCTGTTTCCGCAAAAAGAACAGGAGTACTTGCTTATGCTCAAATAAATTTGTTAGTCTCTAAGGTGCCAGAAGTACTCCTGTTCTCTTTCCCATTGTTTGCAGATGGCTCCTATGCTGAGACATCCACTGAAAAGTTTATATAATGTCATGCTGTGGTGCAGATTGTGTCTGGTAACTCAGAGTTGCTTTAACTTCCTATCTGGATTCTGAAGTAACTTTGTTTTGCTAAAGAGGTGTCCAAAGTGCTCTGGCTTTGGCTCGACTCATCTTTCACATGTGTCCACTCTTGTGGAGTGTAAGCGGATACATGGCAAGAGGAGTTTTTAGCTCGTGTGTAGGACTGTGAGGTGGGTTTTGAAGCTTGTCTATTCTCCATAAGATTGGATTTACCTTGGTTTGTATTTGAAACACACAGAAAAGGGACAGCAAAGCTGAACCAAGCGGGAGCTTCAAAGCACAAATGTAAAATGTACTTGGGGTTACAAAGAATGAGAATAATGACTCCAACACTGATGGTTAAAACACAGTGATAGGAAAATGACTAAATATGTGGCCAGAATAGGAATAGCAATTAGAATGTAAAAGCCTGAAGTAAATATTCACCAAAGAGCAAATCCTGCCTCTGCAGCAATGGAGAGCTCTCTGGAAGGGGGAGCAGTACAGTTACACTGCATGAAAGGGGAACACTCATCTGCCCGTGCATGGGGTGAGCCTGGAAGACCCTCCACTACTTGAAAGGCCTTGTGAGGGCCTTGAGAATGGGGTTGGGGCTACTGACGCCTCACAGCTGCTGTCCTGACTGTGGAACAATTCTGCAGTCATCCTGGGATTCTATTGTGCATCTCCCCAGTCCATCTACTCCAGCTGAATGCTGGACTGGGGTTTTGCCCCCAAATGATTAGGGCAAATGGTAGATGCAATCTGTCAAACCAGTCAGGAAAGCGTATTCTGATGCCTTATGGGGAAGAGAAGGACCTTTCCAGCTAAACAAACTGTTGCTGTGTTAAGCTGTTTCTTTTCTCCTTTCAGAGAAAAAAGAAACAGATATGTGAACTCTCAGCACGTTTGACAAATCCAGCAGCTGGAGGCTGAAAACTTTGCTGAACATAAATCACTGCTCAGACGGATTATGTTTTTAATGAAAACTCTCTACTAGTTAGACAAATTATGAAGTGCAAATTATTCGTAGTGCTCTTTGCCATTCCTATTGTTTCTATGCCAGTTGACTGAGACACTGTGCATGGACATGAAAGCCTGTTAAAACAAGTGGCAGAGGAAAAATAACACTATTGCTTAGATAGAAATGGATCCATCATGTAAAACAAGCCTAGATAATTATGGCCTAATCCCCAGTTTTCCAAAACTAAAAAATCATGTCTCCCCCCTCCCGCCCCCCGGTGCCACTTTGCTTATTTCCAGTCTTACAGAATGTGCTTTGCAACAGACCAAAGTGCATTTTGTTTAGCTGATGCTTGCCGCAGATGACTGTTGCTCCAAGCTGGCAGTACTGCCTAGTGGTAATACCCTAGACTGTGTTACCTAATGGTAAGAGTCCAAGTCCAGTTCACCTAGTGACTGCAGTCCACAGTAGCACCTTCCAGTGGCAAGAGTCCAAGAGTCACTGTGCCTAGTGGTTACAGCCCACAATAACATCACCCAACAACAAGCATTGCAGACCACTCTGCCTAGCGGCTATGGTCCCGGGGGGGGGGGTGAGGGGGGGAGAAGGGAACTCAGGCCCACCCCACTCTCATGGGTTCCAACCCAGGGCTCTTCAAAACAGTAGTCCATATATGGGGTCTAGGGTCTGGTGCCCTTACTCATATTCCCTGGGTCACTTCCTATGTCTGTTGCTATACCACCATTGGTGTCACAGCTCTGTCTTGGGATCACTCCTGGCTTCCTCCCAGGTTTGTCTCTGGAGCCCCTTGCCTTGATGCCAGTAAGTCACCACCCTTGGATCCTGCAGTTAAAGGGCTTCCAGTGGCTTGGCTATAAGGTTTGGTCCCAGCAGGTTGGTGTCTTAGTGGCTTCTTGTCAGGAGGCTGCTGCACCTAACTACTCCCCTCCTTAATCAACCGAGACTAAGCTGAGCTGCTCCCTCCACTGGGAGCATACCCAGCAGAGGTGAGGGGGCATGGCTTTCTGCATTCACAGTAGCTCCTTAACCTTGCCTCACCACTGCAGAGTGAATACACCCTGTCACAATACTCAAATTTATGCATCACAGAAAGATGGGAAGAGCTAGGGCTGATGGTCAAAGTATCTGCTGCTAGCTGGGTGTTTGCTGTTAGAATCTCCTGCTGATCATCAGTGCTGGTCCTTGTAATGGGGAAAGCTTGGCAGGGTTAGTGCTAGGAGTTTGGGGGCCATCTGCAAAGTTAGTGCTTGAGGATGGGAGGAATGGAGGAAGGTTTGTCAGTACATCCTGATGCTGTCATTATCAGGAAACATTATTGGATTGTTGATGCGCCATCCTATATTGTTAATGTCAAATACAAAATCACAGTGCTGTGGTACCCTTAATACCTGCAGAATGAATAGTCCTGAAAGCTGGATTTGCTTAATGTAGAGTGGATCTAAGAGAATGGGGACTGTTCTAGTTATGTCAGGCTGGGTGGTGTTCCTTCCCTGATTAGCAAGGCAAGGCAAGGGAAAGAACCCAATTAGTTATGCTCCACACATGGGAGGTGATGAACTGATTGTCTCCTGGCCAGAAGAGGTGGAGCTAAGCCTTATGAGTAGCCTGAGGGAGCTCGTTTGGAGGGAGACAGATAGAGAGACACCCTGGGGTAAGGGTTAACAGGCTGGCTACACTAGAGGAAGAACACTACAGGAGTAAGTTAGGCTCCTGCAGGGGAAGCTCTGAGGAAGGGCCAGCAAGGGAACTACTGTGAAGCCTGCATGGGATAGAAGTATTATTAGTCTGAAGATTTTGTTTCATTTAAATTTATGCCACCCTGGAAGGGATTTATGCATTTATATGACTTGGCTGGAGGACCAAGCCACAGAACAACCCAGAAAAGGAGGTGGGAAAAGACACAGGCTGAGAAGGGCCATTGCAGGCCAAGGAAGTGACCACCAGGGATGCGTGAAAGATGGAATCCTCTGCAATGTTGTGTCTAGGCATGAGGGAGTGTCCTAGAGGTAGGGAGACCAGATGTCCTGATATTATCAGGACTGTTGTGATATCAGGGGTTTTGTCTTATATAGACAACTATACCCTCTCCCACCCCTGTCCCCCTATGAAAAAGGAGTCCTGATTTTTCACACTTACTATCTCGTCACCCTACCTAGAGGTGAAAATGCACACTTACACAAGGGATCACTACAGATGTGGAGAGTGCAGTTGCCTGAACGTAGGAATTGCCAGACTGGATGGGACCTGAGCATCCATCTGACCCAGTATCTTGTTTCTGGCAGTGGTCAGTACTAGATGCTTTAGAGGAAGGTGCAGGAAACCTGTCAGGAGGCAGATGCGGGATAATCTACCCAACAGAAATGTCTCATCCTAATCCTTAAATGGTAGATTGGTTTGAGGCCTGAAGCATGAGGTTTTCTTTCCCTTCCAATTTTTTGGATACACTAGTTATAAATATCCAGTCCCCATTTGAATCTTGCTAAGCTCTTGTCACTGGAACACTAAGAAAGAACAAGAGGAGCATGCACAGGCACATAGGGCCAAATTCTGCTCCCAAAGAAGTCAAAGCAAAACTTGCACTGATTTCCCTAGGAGCAGGAGCGGGGACTTGGAAGAAAAAATTGGGATACCACCAAGAATGACGGCTCACAAAATGCAAATCCCATAGAACCTCTCCAAAGGACACCTATAAGTATATAATCACACAAAGCAGGAGCTGTCTTGGAGATCAGTTGTACCTATGAGCATGTCACTGGCACTCGACCCATCCATCCATCTCTCTGGGCTGTCGTCTGACATCCTAACTTCAAACTACCATTTTTTTAAAGAAAGAAAGGAGGGCAACTTGCTCCCCTACCCATGGAAAAAAATCTATGTAAATTGTTTTCCTTTCCTTGAATGTAGAATCATCTCCTCAAATCACACTGGTCTGAGATGAGCAATGCGCAATGTTCAGTCCTGGACCAGTGAAAGGCCTAGTTTCCAACATCTCCAAAACCCTCAGACTTAGGTTGAGAACTAGGATACCCTCTCCTGCATTCCAATGGGATGCAATGCTCATTTGTAGCATTTTCAGGTTGCAAGATATTGAACATTAAAAGCATGACACTGATTCATAGAAAACTCTATTTTAGCTCTTTTTTTTAGAAGTCTCAAAAAGGTCATCATTTTCCTCCCTCCTCCAGAACTCATAGTGCTAAGTCCACTTGGCTTTTCAGGTGGAGGGATAAGTAAAAGTATCCATGCAATTTTAAAAAATCATTTCCCCCCTGTAACATATGGAACATAAACAAAACACCAGCTCCTGCTGTAACAAACCAGAACTGTATGCACAGACAAACACTAGTTGTTACCATGATTAACCCCAGAGCCTTTAGCATCAGAAAACACACACTTCTGCCACTTGAGCAAAAGGAGATCAAGTAAGAGGGTGGATAGGTGCGGTGGCCAGCCACTAGAAAGTCATAATCACACCTTCTAGTCTAGTGTATAACAGTTGGAGTGCCAATAAAATGTTTATACCAGAATTGTGATTAGCTCATGTGCCTCTTTCAATGTCCTGATTCTGGCTCCTGGTCCAGCAGTCTAAAGTTGCTGGAAAGCTGTCGGCTGACTTTCTAGGAATACTCATTATTTTAAAGGGAATCTGGAATGTGTACAGCCTTCAGCCTGCTCCAGATCATACCAGGGAACACAAAGGTGCACACAGTTACCTCTCTGCTCGCGGGGAGAGGGGGTCAGAATTAGGCCCACAGTATGGTGTATTATTTGCCACTTGGGGGATGTGTTCATTCCAAATGCATGCTAATGAAATTATAATGCCACATGGTAAGGGCTTCCTTTTCTACATATTGTGTTAAAAACACTCTATTAAGATAATGTTTTTTTAAAAGCCAAAGTCAAGCCCTGAAAGTTGGGGAATGCCAGACTTACAGTTGCTCACATGACCTTAATTCTGCCCCCTTGTGCATCCATTCTGTGTACTGAATGAGGCAGGGGATCATGTGGAAAAATAGTATGTGACCATATAATTCCTGTATCATAATTCAGCCCCCTTGTTTGTATGTGGTAAGGTTGCACAGGCACCCTCAGTGGTGGCATTTCCTAGCTTTTGAGTGCTTGACCCTGCAACCTAAGTAATGTGGTCTTTTAATGTCATTTTTTACATGAAATCTCCTAGGTTTAAAAAACAATTGTTAAACTGTAACGCTCCCCTCTCAAGAATCATCATCAGGCTTAAACCCTGAACTTCTAACATTGCAGCACAGACTGCTACGGCTTGAGCTGCGGTACTAACTACAGTAGTTAGTAGCAAGAAAAAGATGTTGTCCTTGGAGAGGAAATGGGCCACTGGTGCTACGCATTGGGTTTTGGTGATTGTCAGGGGGGAGCCCAACCAGGCGTGCACTCTTCCCTGTGTCCAGGAAGTAGGGAGCTCCTGCCTCATATGGCTTCCCCAGAAAAGGCTGCAGGGGGCCATGTGGAAACCCCGCTGACAACTTCTGCTCCTCATTAGGGTCCCAGAGGGGGGACTAGGAGCTGGGGCAGGTATGCCAAGTCCCAGGGGTGTGGTCAAAGGGGGAGACTAGCTCTCTTCCGCCAACCCTGCTACTACAGTTACTCTGGCAGCTCCTAGGTGTTTCCAATGCAGCATATGCTGCTGCTGTTACTTTGGGAGCAATGTGGGTCCCAGCTCTTCAGAATGTTCATGAGGGGTTGTTATTTTGGCCTGCTACCAAAATCTTCCCAAGTAATACAAGCAAGAGAAGGGAAATGATGAGTTTTTAAGAGTTTATCTCTCTCATACCTCAGCCAAATCTGAACAGAATCTCATGGGACAAGCAAAAGGCACCAGGGCTCTGACCCTGCTAAATTTCAAAGGCATGCTGTAAGCAATGGCCATGTTAGACCAAAATCATATCCCATGTGTTTAATTCACATTATTGGTTAACATAAACATTAAATCATGGGCTGACTGAACTGCAAAATATACCAGTGAGTTAGAATCGGCTCTGCCCCATTGTTCTCTAGTGGGAGACAAATTGTTCCCTTTGTACCGCTCAGCAAGCAGATGGTAGCATTTTCAAAAGCAAGGAAGTTAGTGTCAAATCTAAAGCTAGAATAATAACAATTACTTGTCAGCACAGGAATGTTATGTCCTCTTGGCGTAAGACACCTTTGTTTATGCCAGGCTGAGAGAAATTATTGAACTTGTGTCTGCTGAACATTTTGCATATTAGTTTTATTAGAGCTACATACATCACCAAAAAGCTAGCAGAGACAACTTGTAACTTACTAGCAATGCTATCTATGCTTTTTCTTTCAGACTATTTTGTGATGCTCTGATCCTGGTAGTATTTTCTCCCCCCCTGCTTTCTACTTGCTCCGGATGTTGGTTTCCGGCAACTCTCTTGGAGTGTGGTGAGGTGTGGGGGCAGGAAAGCAGATTGTGTAACTCCAAGTAAAGAGTTAACAAAGTCACTGGGATTACTCCAGGGATAGTTGCAATAATACAGCCTTTTATGATCACCTTTTTTTTAAAAAAAGACTTCTATCCATACTAATACTAGGAAGTGACAAGATTTGAAATTGGAGAATGCCCTCTCTCTTTCCCTCCCCACATTTCTAGAGAGCGGCTTTCTGCAGTAAAGGCACTTCAGTTCTCACCCTCTCTTTCCCTTTCTACAGTGGGGGCTCAAATGTGCAGCAAACACTTACTGGTGTTCTACACTTGCCAGGAAGCTGTCTCTGATCTTGATGATGAATGGAGGTTTTACTGAACCTTTGTATCCACAGTATCGTTGCACTTGCAGTATCTGTGTGAGCAATCCCCATAAATAATACATAAGAAGATGTTTCCGTAGCTCTCACTTGCCAAGCTCTGCAAATAAGGTTATTTAATTAGAGATGCTGAGAGATCCAGTAGAGAGACTTCTTTTTGACAACTGACACTTTGAACAGGCTTGCCTTGAAACCGAGAGTTGGCGGCTACATGCTTGAGAACTGGGGATGGGTATTGGGGGGAAGAGAGGCTGGCCTGAGAAAATAACAAATCTGAGCTGCTGTTTAAGCTGGAAGTTGTGGGAAAAGGTTAGTAAGTGTTTGTCTTGAATTATTTCTCCACTTGGAAAAATGCCTTAAAATCTTAAGGCTTTAATTTAGAAGTTTTAAGGTGGGTCCCAACTAAGAATACTGTAATGCCTAAGGGTTCAGGGCCACTTATAGAACTGTCATTCGAAGTTAAATCTGTACAATCAGTCACTTGCTCTGCTTTTTTAACAAACTTGTGAAGCCTCACTAGTGGCTAGTCCACATGGAGGATTACAGCCTCCTATTGCCATTTGAAAACTAAGTTACCCTTCTAGCTCAAGTAACAGCAGGCTCAAGTGATGGTGTGCTGAAAGTTCTGGGTTCAAATCTTGCAGACAAGTTGTGGTTATTCTGTTCTCTGCAAGCGAATGTTACCACACTTTTGCTCACTCTGCAGATTCCCTCTTCATAATCTTAAATTGTGGGACTAGCCCTTTCACAATATAGACCAATCAAGAATTTAGAAACTGCTGATAGATGCTGACTTCTACTGTATGCACATGTAGATACACGAGGGAAGCCAGAAAGAAAAGAAATACATGTGGCTTGTGTCAAGTAGAAGTAGCTATTAAACTTGAACTTCCATGTTTGTGGTGAATTGTTTTAGCAGCCTATCCATACTGCAATAATAAGATGGCTACAGACTATGGGCCAGACCTTGGGCTCCAGCTTCCGTCTGCAGACAACTGCAAAACCACTTAAAACTCCAGGTCAGCAGTGCAGGGAGAAACGCACTCATGCAAGGTGATGCCACTTTCTCTGCAAATCACAGAGATTTCAGTCTCAATTGCTTCAGCAGAATGGGGATTGTGGACAAATCAGGAGCATGGCCAGTGGGTCCATGCTTTACAAAAGAGCCAGTGGTCCTCAACTTCATGTGGTATTGGTGGGAGCAGATAGCTGTATCCCTTACTTCTCATACCTACGTCTACGCTATAAGCTGGGGAGTGACTTGTGTATCCATACATTAGCTGTCATTGAGTTAGTGTGCGTAGAACTAGCAACGTAGCTGCTATAGCACCGGTAGTGACAGTGGAGGCATGCCTGAGCTGTGCTGAGTACAAACCTGCCTGAAACCGATGGTATGTGCTGAGCATGGGTCAGCCATACTTCCACTGCCACTACCCATGCCACCATGACTACATTGCTATTTATACTTGGGAGAACTTGGTGAGAGCTAGCAGAAGTACATGTATATGAACAGGAGAATCATTCCCCTATCTCGTAGTGTAGACAACTACAGCCTAGTCAAAGAGGTACCCTGGTCATTTGGGGATGAAGATTTTATTTTTCCTCCAAGAGCTTTGTCCATTTTCCCCAGGATTTCTATGAAGCAAACTCTTCAGAGTGTTTTACTGCCATGCTAGAATTCTTTTCAAATGTCACGAATTCCCTGAAACCCAAACCATCCAATTATCTTGGGAAGAGAGCCTTTATAAACATACCCAACAAGCTGAATCCATCAGGGAGAGGAACATTACTGATGTGCCATGGACACATGTGCCCTTGGATGGAATAAACTTTTATATTGTTAGCTAATGTTTCAAATGATTGGGTTAGCATTCATTCCTCTCCACTAAATAACTTGGGTTCCGGAAGCTTCTTTGGAATAGAACACAGTAATTCTAGTAACTGTATATTATGTAGTGTGAATATTGAAAAGCCAGCCATGCAGGATGGAAAATACCCCATGAGTTTATTGTGGCTTTTCTCCCACTCAGATTTTTTTCCTTTTGTTACTTGTATGGAGACTCGGATCCTACTCTTATTGACCTGAAAACAGAGTGAATGTGCTATTCTTTCAGGTGTTTGGAAGTAATAATTCAGGGCTGTAAGATGCAAACAAGACTGTCTGTTACTTTGTTCAATCACTGCTTTGCATCTCAGTCCAAACAAAATGGAAAATGAGGTATAGAATATTTTGAACTGATAGAGATTTTTTCCCAATAACAGGATTTTTATTAAATGTTGGTTTACATGTAGCCACACTTACTAGTACGATAACTCTCTGCATTATAAAACATCATGAATGTCTCAGTGGATTAGACCACACAGGCATCTCTGTGTGAAATATGGCTGTGAGAGTGAATGTGAAAGTGTGAAAGCAAAACAGGCAGAAAACTACATACTACAAGTCTCTTTGTGTGTCATGGTAGGCATCCTGGATGTGGTAGTTCATAGTCTTGGGGTTTTATTAGTATAAGTCGTTACTTAGCCATGTTGCTAGATGGGAGGATATAATGAAAAGTACGGTAATATATTGTTTGGGGGTGATCTCTTAAGAGCCCATCTTCTGTGATTTTATGTGCCTCCATCTTGGCTCTGAGAATAAAAGCACTTTCTAGTAGGCAGATGTGAGCAAGGTAGGGATGGAGTTTCTCCTCCTCTGGAACCTCAACAGATTTATAAATTTTTAAAGCCACAAGGGACTGTTGCAATCATCTCGTCTGATCTCCTATTTAGCAGAGGCCAAATAAATGTTTGTTTTGTAACCTTGCCCTGGATTTGCTGTGTATCTGTTTCCCTGCTGACAGAGCAATCCACATAAATTCCATAAGAAGTTTAGTTGAATAATGTGAGGGAGATTCTCAGCCTTTGCTCCACTAAAGGGGCAATCAAAGATTTCCCTGTAAGAGGGGAATTCTCTACAACACCCAATATCCTCCTCACTCTGCATTGGGGTTTAGTTGAGAACAAGCTGAGCATATAGTATTTTGCCAGTGCCTCAGCCCATACAGTGGTCCCCATGGGACTGCTCGAAGTGGTGCAACCTAGAGCAATTCTTAGGTGGCTCTAAAGTTATGCCAGGAAATCACCCAGTCTGGGATTGGAGCAGTGGAAAGGTGGTTTAGAGCTCTCCTTCCCACCCCGTCTCTTCAGCTGCAGTGAGTGTAAACATAGCATAATTGAGGATCTGATCTGGCAGGACTTCCTTCTGCATTCCAAATACACCTTTTCTGATTTCTGATACCTCAAATAATTCATCCTAGAATTTTGTTTCTTTCCATTGGGTGAATGAAAAGGCAATCTAGCTTTACTGTACAGGACAAACTTTGGCTCAAGATATGTGAACATAGTTACCAACTCTACATTTGCATGTCCCATTTAATCTCCCAGTACTGGACTTCAGAGTGGTTTCGTATCAGTCCAACTAGGCTCTACAAGATGAATTATCTAACTAATGTTGATGGGAAATCTAGTAAGGGGGCTTTCAGAGTCAGAAGGAATAGTTAGCCCCATTTATGGTAATATTTTGCACTTTTCTTACCCTCTCCAGAAGCCTATGGAAAGTATGATCTGTTCCTATACAGTATGTCCATTTTGTATTACTTGCCTACAGTGTGTCAGAATTGTGCTGTGTGACTTTGCAAGTAATGCTTATCTCTGCTTCCTGGTCTTACAAGTTCTTATGAACGCCTCACCTTGGTGATGATATAGGTAGCCTATGGATTTGCTTTATAAGGCTCTAACACATTCAGAGTCTTTATTGGTCAACCAAAGGCAATCTCCATCCATTGTAACTTTTTACATCACATGACCAGGTAGATAACAAATCTTTCTACCATTCATTAACTATTAAATATTTTTACATTGCTACAGGTCTCTTCAAACAGTTGACCCCAAGAACTCCCAGACCTTCATTTAAAGAAAAGAAACAAATAGTTCCCCAAATTTCTATAGGGAATTCCTTCAGGAAGATGCCTTATGTTGCCATTAGATGTCTGCAGTTACTTAAACATCACCTTTCTATTTGAGTCATGTAGCACGGGGCCTCTTGAATGTTTTTCTATTTCTATGTCAACTCTATTCCTGCTTGCTTCATCATATTTCCTTGTTTTAGAATGTCTTAACACATTTGTGGTGTTGTAGCCATGTTGGTCCCAGGATATTAGACAAACAAAGTGGATGAGGTAATATTTTTTTTATTGGACCAACTTCTGTTGGTGAGAGACAAGATTTCCAGCTACACAGATTTCTTCTTCAGGTCTGAGAAAGGTATTCAGTGTCACAGCTAAATACAAGGTGAAACAGTTATTTAGCATAAGTAATTAATGTCTATTGTAAGAGACCATTTAAGGTGAAGTGGTCATTTAATACCTCTGCAGTCACAGGACAAGAAAAGCGGGGTTAATGGGTTATAGATTATTGTAATAAGTCAAAAATCCAGTGTGTCTGTTCAGTCCATGAATTTTAGTGTCTAGCAAGGTTATGAATTTAAGAGCCCAGTCTTGTTTTTTGAAGGTGTTGTGCAGGATGAGGACTGAGAGGTCAGCTATGGAGTGATCACTTTGTGAAAGTGCTCATCCACAAGGGAAAGGTTGTTCTTGTCTTTTATCATTTTGATGTGTGAGCTCATTTGAGAACCACAGTTTCATTAAGATACAAATTTGAAAGGGATTTAAACACTTGTGCTTCAAGGAATATTCTAGCCACTGAATGAGAAGAATATAGGGAATGGCTTCTAAGTAAGTTAGTCCACAATTGTCCAGTCTGAAGTTTCTTGGACCTCCTCTGAGTCATCTGGTACTGGCTATTGTCAGACAGGATGCCTCATGATGGGGATCACAGTTAAGATCAAGGGTCGTAAGTTCTTTGTTACTATAAGTTTAGGAAAAACTAGTCAAAGGCACACAAAGTGTGCACATAGTTTTTCTACCAATTTAACTATTTCAGTAGAAAAATCACATCCCTAGCTGAAATAGTTAAATTTGTACCATTGTGCCATACTAAGGGTTGTACTAACACATTTATCTTGATATAACTGTATCCATGTTAATTGGGTTGTACTATTTTTAACTGTACTGGTATAGCTAAAATGAGACAATTGTGTATAGATAAGGCCTCAGTGAACTTGCAGCTGCCCTAGAGTTCTTATGGCATTATGTTTGTTTGTGTGTGTGTGTGTGTGTGTGTGTACACATGCATATATAAATCACACACAAAACTTTACAAAAACTACATGAAAAGATTATTAAGGTTGCAAAGTCAAGTGCTCAAAAATTAGGAAATGCTAGGATTAAGTTTACCTGCGCAACCTTAATTTGGCCCTCTTGTGCATAAGCATTATGAAGCAGTCATTCATGCCATGATCACATATTATTTTTTCCACAAAGCCACTGCCTCATTCAGTGCACAGAATGGATGGTGCTCAGGCAGTCCCAATTCTTTCCTCATACTCTGGCTCCTCGTCAGATCTTTCTCCCTGCCACACTGGTTCTCAGTTCTGTTTCTTAGTCCAGCCAGTCCCAGGGTCCCTCCCCTGGTCCTCATCCAGTCTTAGGCTCCCTCCATCCACTGACTCCCAGTCTTCTCCCTCACTCCTTTTCCTTCCCTGGGTCCCAGTCTCCCCACTGTTCAACTCCTGGTCAGTTTCCCTCTGTCCCCTGCCAGCCTCCAGTCCTCTTCACCGCACCCCAGGCTCCTTGTCCCAATCCTCTTCCCTCTCTTCCCACCACACCAATCAAGCTGTTGTCCCTCTGCATTCAAATTCAGGCAGTTTTCTCCTCCCCACTCATGCTGCCTGGACCTCACAAGGGGCTAATTGAGAGCACAGGAGAGACAGATGCCATGCTTTCATTTCAGGTGCCTAGACTTGGCATGGCCCATAGCAGCTCAGAGCTGCAACTTAAGGGGAAGTCCTGCTCAACTTCAGGCTGGAGCATGCCCAGTGATGACAGAACCTTTGGTGGAATTTAGCTGCGAAACTCAAAGAAGTCTCTATTGAGCACTTTTTCCCCCCAAAGGTTTACAACTTTGTCTTATCTGGGTGGATTTTTCATGGGGATGGCAAAAGACACTTTCCGGACACAAATACCACCCCAGCCAAATTTAAACCCCTGCTCCAAAGCACGGGGGTGCTGGAGCTTTACAAATGAAAGGTCACTAGAATTTTTTATCATGGACAAAATGTATTTTTCCCTCACCTCATTCTTGGAAATGGTCAAAGGGTTTTGGCTAAAATTTTCCAGAATAATTCAGTTTGAGGCATATACCTTACTTTGAAAACTTCAGCCCATATGGTTAAACTTTTCAAAGGTATAAGCAACTGAAAACAGGCTCCTATAATGGGAAGAGTCAGGCAACCTTAATAATAGGAGATTTTACTAGCCCTGCCAGTAATATGGTAAGTACCTGTTGATGCTGCATAGGAAAACATTTTTTAAAATTCGGTTTAGACACTATTGTGATTTTCTGCATCCCCTCACCACCTTTTTTAAAAGCTAGTGTGCTCCTGCTAGCTCTTCTTTGTGAAGTCATATTTAATTATGAGCAATGCCATAGTGGGTTGCTGCAGCAAAGATCACAAAGTTACAAGCAAGACGGTGACTTCATGGTGGGACTAAGCAGCAGGAATTGATGGACTCTAAAGACCAAAGGGTGACATTTTTATTCAAAGGTTCATTCAATGTAAAAATATTATATCCTTTCCCTTCTCTTCTCCACCCAGATAAATAGAATGTGTTGTGGGAAATGGTAGAAAAACATCAGCTACCAATTTACATGCACATACTTCCTCAAGAATATGCAAAATACTTGACTTTCCTACAATTCATCGGGCAGCTCTGTGAAAATGTGCACTTCACCATCACTAGATGGCAATACAGAACAGTTTGGCTTTAGTTTAGGGGCTGTGTAATACTTGCAGTGGTTTAAAATTATTTTATTTGTGAGTTTTATGCAACATTAATTGAAAGAAAGTTCAGTTTAAAGTTGGCATAGCTTAGGTGTAAGTGAACCAGACCATTTTCTGTGCTGTTTGGGGGTGAAAATAACACATCCTAACCTGAAAACTGGACTAGAAAGAGAACTCTTCAATAGTTTACAAAATACTAAGAGCTGAAGACCCCTACATTAGGAAACAGAGAGTATCCAGCATTTGGGACTGAGAAGTACAGGAACTGGAGTATACTGAGACTGTAAGATTCAGGATTTCTGCATTCTGGCTGGACTACATGGCTGAAAGGAAAAAAGGAAATCTTGGTTGGGAACAGGTCCAGTGGCACTGGCTGCTATGTGGCTCCCTGAGCCTTTCCTCTGAGGGACCTGCTATGCTATTTTTTATGGAAGTGGTAATGTTGGGAGAGGCAGTGCATAGTACCCAGCATGGGACAGGGGATGATACTTCCCCCGCTGCTTGAGAGCTGGGAAGCTAGTGAAGGGGCTGAGTCCCTCACCCTGAAGAGCTGTCTGACACTCTGAAATTGAGTTGTCAGAAGGGAAGTAGGGGAGCATCAGGCCAATGCTCAATCCCTTCCCAGAGTAATCAGAGGGCAGGTGGGAATGGCAAAGTATCCCATGACCATCTTCAAGTCCTTCCCTCCCTGGCCTTCTCTTCCCCTGTGTCAGCTGTTCCTTTGGGGGCTTCCTGCAGCCCCAGATCTTCAGTAGCTTGTTGTGGGTCCTGCACAGGAGGGAGAGGGACAGGACATATAGGGGAATGGGGGGGGGGAAGATGTCATTTGCATGAGTTCCATGCCCACTTTCATTGCTTTGTCTCAACTTTGGAGACTGCATAGCCATCAGCTTCTCCCTCCATGGTGGCCTGATCATCCAGGCATATTTTGGGCTGCTGTGAAGCTTTTATACACAGGAATAAAAGGATAATATGACTTGCTCCCATGAAAGAGGTGGTCAGGTTTTGGTTCTATGGCTTTATGCATTAATTAATTTGCAATCACTTATATACAGCAACCTATATCTTACTGGTGATTTTCTTAATTTGTTTTATTTTGTGGCCTGACAGCATGAAGCAATCTGAACTAATGTAGTCTGTGAGCCAGACTCCAGATTAATCAGCTGGTTTCGACTCCTACAGGCAGAGGAAGTGGTTTCTGTAGCAATAGGAACCAGGTGACAGCTCCTTTAAAATATTTCCTTTCTTATTCCATTCTTTTTTGTAACTTAGGATTCCTTACATTTTAGCCTACCTAACCAAACCTGTAAGATGTGTTCTGGAGTGCATGATAACCCGGGGGGAAATATAGTAAATTATCATTGTATGTTACCACAGTAAATCAGTGTTTTTTGCAGAAACACAAATATTATTTACTACAGTTAACTTACTATAGTAAGCTCACTACTGGTCAATTCTGGAAGTTCCTATTCAATCGTTACTCAAGCAAAACTTATATGGCTGCATGGGGGTGTTGACAATCTAGCCCTGTTCGAGCCCTGTTAATAGTATAAAACAATGTATATGTACCCGAGACTGTACTAGCTTAGTGGCTGTGTTTTTTTTTATTTCTGTATGTGCTATAAAATTTCAAATATTATATATTGGCATCCCTTTGCTGAGTAATAGCAGATTTTGGGGCCTTGCAGGTTGGTTTCCTGTTGGAGGAGGACACAATAGCTTAAGAATAATTAGTTTTATTTATACTATAGACACCAGTCCTTGAAAAAGGTGGTCATACAGCATGTACACAAACCCCGCTTTCAGGAATCTCAGGTTCTCAGGAAGCCCTAAGAATTGACTATGCTTAGAGAGAATAAGGCAGAAGGCAACCTCTTCTGCTGCTTGCAATGGCTCCCCGAAAAGAAAACTGTATCACAAAATGAACAGCAATACAGCACTTCTTCAAATACTGAACAGCGATTATATCCTAAGAAAAAGAACCTGTAAAACTGTGTAACAACACCACTGGTAACTTTGCCATAACAGCATAATGGCATCAGCTTTAAAGCTGAAATATGTACTACTGGGTACATTGCATTAAAGTTTAAGTTCACAGTAATAACTTTAATCATTCTCCCTTTGGGGCCAGAATCTGACATTCTTACTCATGGTATAGGCTCTGCCAATTAATTGGGATGTGATCTTGGATAAATCATTTAATCTCTCTGGGTCAATTTTCTGTTCTGTAAGATTGGGATAATACTCACCAACCTCAGAGGGAAACAGGATACGATAATTAGTTTGCCATTCAAAGCACTTTACAAGGGTGGGAGTTTTGAAAAGCGCTCAGCACTGGCCTAACTCTGCTTCCATTGAAGTCAATGGGTGCAAGTCATGGATAGCACAGGGAGCAAAGTTAGGTCAATGCCAAGCACTTTTACAAAATCCCCCCCATCAAATATGATAAAAATGCTAAGTATTTTTAAAAGTTTCTCCTTCCCTTCATATGGTTTCCATACTCTCACAGGGAGGATGGGCACAAACTGGCTTCTTGTATCTGACAGACAGGACTATCATTTTCGACACCCAAATCCACTGGGGTATGTGTGTGTTAAATACATGATTAGATTTTATAATCTGAGTCCCACGCTGTGAACTAGTTGATTTTTGAATAGAAGGGCTAGGAAGTAGAGTTTGGTTGCACTAACCACAGGAAACTGTTTTAATGCAATACACGAAAGTGTGTCCCCATTGCTCTAACTGACCCTCCCCGAAAGCCTGGGAAGTATTTGAAACTAAATGAGGCTTTTGAAGAAGTTGCAATTGACTCAAGAGGGGCAACCCTTTCTGCCCACGTGGAGCCCTATTGAAGTCAGTGGGGCTCTGGGCTGGTGCAAGAATCTGCAGTCAGTTGCAGCCTATGAGCACACACCAGCCAGCAGAGCAATACATTCCTGTTCTGGTTTTCTACCAGAGTGTCAAGATGGCTGCTACCATCCCACAATATTTTTAGGACTACTCAGGTGGCCTGTTCCAACTATGGAAAACCACCCAGACTACCAGGCATACAAGGTTTCTTAAGGAGCATTATTATTTCTTTCTTTTATCATGCTGAAATTGTGCCTGGCATTTATCATGTACCACGCGGCTTACAAGTTTATTCCAGGCCCATAGCAAAAGTTCCTGGACACTTCAATCTCCAGTTATTTCTCAGGGATGAAATGGATTCTTAAAGTGTTGGTACAAAAGTCTGAGATGCCAGTTCAATAGCGAGATATGCAGGAGTGCAGAACGCATGTCCACAGGAGTGAGGAAAGAGTGCAGGACTTCAAGTTAGAAAAATGGTAGATCAGCTGATGCATATCCAGTACCGGGGTATGTATTGGCTGTCGCACCAATATGCATCACCCATCTGCGCAGAATTTTTTATGGTTTGTGCTAGTATAAAAGGAGCTAGTAGGGTATGGTGCTAGGTGTCCGAGCTCATACATCATATCCCTGATGTCAGTGGGGCAGCTAGTGGAGGAAGGTTCAATTCATTCTAAGGGCATCAGAATCTTGCCCAATATTCAGATGTGAGATTCAATAGCAGTGGATCAGCCTGAGCCCAAGTCTAGCTGCCTTCAGGGTAGGATGTAAGATTTCACCTTTAGCAGTCATTCCTCTCACAGCTATGCAATAGGATGAGCCAGACCGTATGTTGCTGGAAGCAACCAACTAAAAACTACTCATGAGGCTTAAAAATGAGGGGAGGAGGACATGTTCCTTCTATAGACTAAAGGTTGATAAGTCTCAATATATGTACTGGGTATACTTCTGCCTGGATACTATTTTTTTATTGTTTGTATTACCTTAGCACCTAGGAGTCATAACTACATTAGAAATGCCTAGAATTATAATAAGTAAAGTAATTGGAGGGTTGTTTTTTTTCTGTACTTACTACAGCAACACACCCTCCTTCCAGGTCAAAGCATGGTCTGCTATGTAAAACCAGAGTTTGTATAGTGATCTGTGACTGCTATCCCTACACCACTCCTGAAAGGGGGGTTGGGCCTGGCCAGTGGATCAACATAATCATGTGTGCATTGGCCACCTGGCTATAATGCCCAGCCCACCCTAATTGTTGCCTGTCTCTTTCTCTGAGGAAAAGAGTTCTATCATAGAAAAATTCTCTTGTACAGCCTCTTTGGGTATGTCTGTGCAGGCCATGACAGCAAGTTTCAGCATGTGGGTTGACACACTCGGACATGCTCTAGAAAAAGCTCTGCAGACATTGTGGCTCGGTCTATAACTCTAGCTCTGAAGCCCACCCCCTCTCCCTAAGCTTCAGAGCCCAAATGTCTACATAACTATTTTTAGCAATGTAACCTGAGCCCGAGTCTGTCAACCTGGGCTCTGAGACTCTGCCATGGGTTGCTGCTTGCTGTGTAGACATGCCATTTGTGTCTTGCCTTTTATCCTTCTTAGATACCTATCTGGCCCACATCACCATAATATCTGAGCACCTCAGAACTTGTACTGTATTTATCCTTATAGCTTCCCTGTAAGGTAGGAAGTGTTGTGATCCCTGGTTCACATATGGGGAACTGAGACAAAATAAACAGCTTATCTAAGGTCACACAGGAAGTCTGTGGCAAAGCAGGGATTTTGAAACCAGGTCTCCCAGCTTCTAGGCCTATATCCTAAGCACTGGACCATCCTTCTGCCCCTCATCTTCCACCAGAAATATTCATTATGTCTATATCACATCACCTTGGAAAGGATAAGAGACTTTACCATGACTGTTAGCCAGAAGCTGGGAATGGGCGACAGAGGATGGATCACTTGATGATACCTGTTCTGTTCATTCCTTCTGGGGCACCTGGCATTGGCCACTGTCGGAAGACAGGATACTGGGCTAGATAGATCTTTGGTCTGATCCAGTATGGCCATTCTTATGATTGCTGAGTGGTTGGTAGTGCTGCAAAAGGTGTTGATGGATGAATGAATAAAGCCAGGGCTGGCCCTAGACCAACTGGCGTCTTGTCAGCCCTCTGACTTTTGATCCTGCACATGAGTGACTTTATGCATTTGAGTAGTGCCATTGAATGGGGCTGCTCCCGGTTGCAGGATTGGGACCTTTAGCTATTTTTAAACTAAATCTCTTCATCCACCACTGGGGACTAAATCCAGGCCAAGGCTTATTTTTAAAAAGAAACCATTTATGAATTATCCTGGCATATATGAAAAGTTCTTACGTGGTAAAGAAAACCAGACTTTCACCAGCATGACTAAAAAGTGCACACAATTTTTCCAAACATTTAAAAAAAAAAGTTCTTTTGAGCTGACAAATGTGCCAGATCCCGAGAATAGGCATTAAAGTGTCTCTTGCACCATAACTATGGTGTAAAGTTTCTACTATGAAGTGAAGGTGGATGTGACAATGACACATCCATGCTGGTGACAACACTTTAGTGAAATGCTGGGGCTGGGGCTTGAACTGGTGGGGGTGTTACATAATGCATTTAAAGTCATAGCTTGTTCTCAGTGCACAGGCTGAGCAATGGGGATCTCTGTGTGGGCAGGGCATTGGGGTGGGGGGAAGAAATTCTCACTAGGCAATGAGACAGGAGTGAAGTGTTGTCAGAAGCGGGGATGGCTGGGAATTCTATAGTGGTAGATCCACTTGCTTCATCCTTGTTTTTCCTCAACCTGCTCTGTGCCCCCGAAGCCTCTGCCTACTAGGGCTTAGTGAGTCCCCACGGAGCACAGCACGGTGGTGCCCAGAAGGTGCAGACCTATGTGTTGGGTTGCAGTATCCCGCTCTCCACTGTCCCTAAATTGCAGTGGTCCCTTTTGCAGTTGTGTGTGTGTGTGTGTGGCAGGGGGTGGATTTCATCCCTGGTGCGTGCATAGATATGGGCAAGTATTTGCTGCTTGCTTTTTTAAAGGTACCCCATATTTTTTCCAATACTTCATGTATAGTTTGTTATACTATGGGGGAACTATTTGGACCTTCGACTGACCCACTGCACCGTGTAATCACCAAGTCCGGCTGGGGAAAAGGGCTGCGTAAGGTAACAGCTGATAAAGCAAGGGTTTACTGAACATTAAAAATGACAGATAGGGTGTAACAGACCATTTTATTTAGGGCACCGTAGGATAGCGGGCAGAGTCTGAATCCCTGTATGTCTTTCAGCTTTATTATGTTGAGGTTGGCAGGGAGATGGCGCACTTTGTTTTTGCGTTTGAGATCATTTGTGTCAACACAATGAGGAGGCAACTAAATGCAAAGCATAAACACTCAGAACCAGGGGAATCTTATCACTTACCTCACTAGGCAGACAGGACAGACCCAGAAGGGGAAATAGCTGCACTGGCAAAACAAGTGCCTATGTTCTTACATACTGTCTTTACTTATAAATGTAAATACACTGCAGAAGAATGAAAGCAAATTAACTCCACTGCTGCTACCAGCTTCTTAGTATGAACTCTCACCCACACTCTGTGTATCCAGCATCCGCTTTTCGGCTGTAACACTGTAGAACAGAACTAACAGAAATCACCCTTTGTACCCAGGGACCCCAAGCCAAGGCTCCTCCTCCAGAACTCTCCTAAGCTAGGAAAGGAAAGCTTTTCTGACTGCAGCAGCTAAGTAAGAAGCCTATCCTGAAATGTAGTGAGTCACTTACATATAACATACCTACTGCACCCCGGTAGGTTCCAAATACTAATTTCATTTGCCCTATAATTGATTTTCTGGAGAAGCAACACAGGTAAAGATTCTCTCCTTTCACACAGTCCAATCACCATAGTGCAGTCTCTCTTCCTAGCTAACTTCATTCTGCAGATAGAGAGCCTAATCCAGATCTCCCTTACACCTGTGTAAATTGGTACTAACTCCATTGCTGTAAATGGACATACACCATTGTAAAACCAGGATAGGGTCAGCATCTCCTTTATCTTCTAAAAACAAGATTGTCACTGT
This sequence comes from Malaclemys terrapin pileata, assembly GCF_027887155.1. Taxonomy (NCBI): domain Eukaryota; kingdom Metazoa; phylum Chordata; order Testudines; family Emydidae; genus Malaclemys; species Malaclemys terrapin. Next base: position 82,375,700 of record NC_071507.1, read on the forward strand.
TTTTTTGTTTGTTTGTTTTTTGCTATCTCCTCATTTTACATCAGGGTAAATGACAACAGAGTCAGGCCCAATATCTATCATATCAGCTGGGTCAGTGTCATAGAGTTAGTGGCTTACTTTTGTGCCATTTGGGCGCAGCCCACAGTCAGGGTTGCAGAGCCACAGCTCTCCAGGGGAAGCATTGGGGAACATTCTGCCTTGGGGAGAAGGCAGAACGCGTCCCGGAGTTCTGGGCTCAGAGAGGCTGCGTGCCCACTATTATACTCCTTTGAGGGGGGATGAAGCTGTACCCGACAAAGCCAGGACCTCCTGTCCTCTGTGCTGTGCATCCGCAGGGGATGAGGGACAGAGCAGCCCCTGTGCTCAGAAGAACTCTCCCTGACTCTTACACAGGCCATGCAAGGAATATGGAGAGGATAGGGTGAGTGAGGAAAGGCTCCTTGTATCACTGCCCCAACACAAACTGTGGAGCCACATAAGGGCTGGGCAGAATCTGGCCCTTAGTGAATAGGTTCCTTGGGGATGAAAGGTGCTATATAAATGAGAGGGAAATAAGCAAAACCTTTGTTTCTCTTTTTTCCTTTCCCTTGATCCTTTGTCGATGTGGCTAGCTGGATTTTTGCTGTGACTCAGAATTCGGAGACTTAGCAGCAATGAATTTCTCACTGCTACTGCTATGGCCCTAATAGCAAACAGCTGAGTGAAGAACGAGGTCCCAGTTGAAAAACAAGCAGAGCATTCCCTCCCCCTGCTTAGGCTGTTCTTGCAGCAGCAGCAGCAGCTTCAGTGTTATTGTAAGCCCCTGCTGTTGGAAGCCAGTTCTGGGACTGTAAGCCTGGTTATATTTAGACTCCCGCCTCTGTCATTGGGGAATGGCCCATACCATTCTCCCTTTCTGTCACAAGACTGAAGTGTGAGACCCAAGCTGGCCAGATTCAAACTGCAGTTTAAAGTGCAGCTTCCAACACCTCACTTTACTTCGTACCCAAACTATGTGGCACAAACAAAACAAAGTAGGCCCAGGTGCAAAGCAGATTTTTTATATGTGGTGGCTTTCTGAATAAGTGAGGGCATTTTTTTTTAAACAGTCAAATGCTTTACCATGACTTCCCGTATTTGAACAGAGTGAAAGTTGGCAGGAGTGCTTTAAATTCCCAGCCTCATGGTCTTTTGAGCTGCTATACAGTAGTTGAAGTTGTGCCAGCCTTTCCATTATAACACCCTTCTATAACATCTCTTCTCTTTTTCAGAGATTTCAAACATGCTATAAAAATTTGCTGCAGGCTAAAGTCTTGGCACATGAAATCCCAGCCCAGGTGTGACTTTTGAAAATGACTATGGGCCAAATCCTGAAGGCTGTTTAGGTCTTGTCTACACTCCGGGGGGAGATCGATCTAAGTTACACAACTTCAGCTACGTGAATAACGTAGCTGAAGTCGACATACTTAGATCTACTTGCCGCAGGGTCCACACTACACAATGTCGACGGGAGACACTCTCCCATTGACTCCCATTGCGCTTCTCGTTGAGGTGGAGTAAAGGAGTCGCTGGGAGAGCAATCGGCGGTCGATTTCTTGGGTCTTCACTAGACCCGCAGACCCGCAAAATCAACCGCTGATGCATCGATTGCTGTGTGTCAAACCCCCAGGTAAGTATAGACAGGTCACTCAGGCAGAACTTGCATTCACTTCAGGGGGAGTTTTTGCATGAGTAAGGACTGGGTAGGGACCAAGGAGAGATGTGAGGATTTGGCAAGCTAGTCACAGCTAATACATGAATGTGTTTGAGATCTATTTGAATGAAATTGAAAATTTGGACACAAATATTCAAAAGTGGCCATTGATTTTTTTTTTGGCCCCCTCAATTTGAGGCATTTTGGACAGGACCCCTCAGATTAGTGGCCACATTTGAAAATTTGGGTCAGACTGTCTGTGCATGTATGGGATCAAGATTTTTTAAAGTGTGAGATTTTTTCCAAGAGAACTAGAGGATTTAGCCAGACAGCGCTCATGGAAATAACAATTAAAATGCTTTAAACATCTCAATCTGAATGTCCCGAGTTTGGTGCCTAAATGTGGATTCAGGAGCCTACACAAGTAGCCTGATTTTCAAAAGTCCTGAGCACTTGGAGTTCCCAATGAACTTAAGAGCTCAATTTTAAGCACTTAGGGTGAAATCCTGGTCTCACTGAAATCCCTGTACATCAGTGAGGCCAGAATTTCACTCCAGCATGTGTGAGTTTGTGTTTTCTAATATAATTTCCTTTTGATGATTTTGATTTCTAAAAGAAACAACAAACTTTAAAAGTTTTTTTGCCTTTACACTTTAACACTGATTTTTTTTTTGTAGTGCAAACTTTTGAAGCCATAAATACCATAAAAAGCCTAGAATGTGAAGTCTGTAACATAGGCCCTTACAGGTGAATGAAATCTAAGGAGCTGACCTAGATGATTTTGTTTTAAAGTGATTGTATAGGAGTGGCAATATTTTAACTGCATCAAGAAAATGTTCTTACACATGGGCTCAGTGCATTGTGCTCATCAATGTTTAACATTCTAATAACAGGTATCTGTTTCTATTCTTTTCCCTCAGTCCATTGACTCATCTAATACTGGCCTCTTCCCTGTCCTTTCACACAGATTTTCCACTATGAGGTGAGAGCCATCTTCACTGCACTTCCTGCTACTTGTGAGAAACTTGCAATATCTCTGTTTCAAATGTCCCCCTCTTCAAAGAATCTGAAATCTTCTTTCCTCACTTATTCAATTTCTCTCTTCTTTTCCTCTTTTGATTTGCCTCTCCAGTTGTATTTAAATCTATAAAGAATTTTGGAATGCAGTTTGTGGCAGATGCTACACAAGATTAGATACTTTATTGCATTACAGGCTGTGAACTTCATCGTCTGCTGCTGGTTCCCAGTTGTAATAGGATGAGACATTCTGTCTATCCAGCTGATTTTAAGGTGGTGCAATCATAAGAAATGTAGCTACTCAAAAGCTTCTTTAAGAAAGCAAACAAAGAAAAAAAAGTAATTCCCATTTAGAAGTGGGATGTGCCTCATGACTTATCTTCCATGCTTTAAGGCATAAAGAGATCCCCCTGGCTCCTTTAACCCTTTATATTTGTATGTCTCACTGTATAAATCTATATCCACACAAGTTTCCTAAAGATTAACTCACTTTTTTAGCTCTTAGTGCCTAGGTAGTTGAAGGACACAGGACCGGTTTCCTCTCTAACTAGTGAATTTACTTCCGTTTATGGTTTTCAGTGAGTTGTTGGGAATATAATACATAGGATTAAATAAGGGAAGGAAAGCCTGTGCTGTGGAATAGTGGTCAAAAGTGTTTAAAAATAACCAAGCGGGAGTTCCAAAAATATTTGTCTTTTGAGAAGAAAAATGAAAAAGCAAGTGATGTAATTACAAGGGAGAGATGGAGGACCAGCTCCCTGTTGCATTTGTGCTTCTGTTCCAAATAATCACTTTGGAATACGTCAGAGGAACAACTGTCGGTTGCTGTAGCCCAGAAATGTTTGTCAAACATTTTCCTCTGGGGACGAGAACTTCAATGAACACAGACTTTTTTGCTCTATAAATTGCAATTATGCTTATCAAACCTTCGTACTTTAAAGTTGCTATAACTGGAACAGGTCAGCGTGACTTTGGATCTATGGCGTGTAACCTGTGTAAACGTATCAATGTTTCATATCACCTGCTAAAGCTTGTCTGTAACGTCATCGTTTCCATAGTTGTCCCTTTCTTGAGGAAAAAGAAATCTCTTCCTCCTCCCACATCACTACCACATGTGCCAGCTGGCACCTGATGCCGCTGTTTCTAGTTTCACTGAAGAATAGCTTAAAGCAAAAGGTCTAATGTGGTACACCAAAGCAGTGTTGTTCCAAATTACTGAGAAGTACAAATATTGTTAGAGGGAAAAGCCTCCTTTTTCCAACCACCTTTTCACAAGGCATTCAAACTCACTTTTTATATATGACCTGGTCTACACTATGAGTTTAATTCGAATTTAGCAGCGTTAAATCGAATTAACCCTGCACCCATCCACACAACGAAGCCATTTCTTTCGAAATAAAGGGCTCTTAAAATCGATTTCTGTACTCCTCCCCAACGAGTGGAGTAGCGCTGAAATCGATATTGTCATTTCGAATTAGGGTTAGTGTGGCCGCAATTTGATGGTATTGGCCTCCGGGAGCTATCCCACAGTGCACCATTGTGACCGCTCTGGACAGCAATCTGAACTCGGATGCACTGGCCAGGTAGACAGGAAAAGCCCCACGAACATTTGAATTTCATTTCCTGTTTGCCCAGGACAGGAGAGCACAGGTGACCACAGAGAGCTCATCAGCACAGGTAACCATGCAGGAGGTTTTTGCAGGCCGATAATCAAAATGTTTACAATGTTCATGACTGCTGTCTTGAGCTGAGTGGGCTCCATGCTTGCCGTGATATGGCATCTGCTGTGTTCACTCAGGAAAAAAGGCGCGAAACAGTTGTCTGCCGTTGCTTTCATGGAGGGAGGGGTGAGGCTGTACCCAGAACCACCTGCGACAATGTTTTTTGCCCCATCAGGCACTGGGATCTCAACCCAGAATTCCAATGGGCGGGGGAGACTATGGGAACTATGGGATAGCTATGGGATAACTACCACAGTGCAACACTCCGGAAATTGACGCTAGCCCAGGTACATGGACGCACACCGTCGAATTAATGTGCTTAGTGTGGCCGCATACATTCGACTTTATACAATCTGTTTCCAAAATTCGAATTCTGTAAATTCAGATTAATCCTGGAGTGTAGACATACCCGTAGTTTCTACAATTCAGTAGGGGGGGAAAGTGCAACAGAGGGAGGTGGGAGAAGTGTGCGGTATTTGTTCCTCTTGCACCTAGAAGACTTTTGAGCATTTAGTGAAAACATAATGGTCATAAATTGCATTGAAGGCAGAGAGAGGTTTTAAATATAGGATGGATAATTTTCTGAGTTTTGAAATATAAGCCTCTATACTTGCTTTGCAGGTTTCTGTTGTTACTAATTTCTTTAACTTTGAAGTTGCCTTGTGACACCTCCCCTCCCATTCATGATCATGTGGACCATCTCCCTTCCCATTGATGATTTTGTAGGGCCTGAGCAGTGATGTCTACAGCAATTGCTTACACAAAAATGTTTTTTTTTGGAAAGGAATTGTAGTTCAGCTGGTGGCGCTCCTTCTGGAAGGTGACTCTTGTTTTTTTCTCCTTGTCTCTTAGACAGCAGTGGCTATTAGTGACGGTAGCTAGATTCCTCCTCCTCCTGCAGCAGTTGCTTTTAGTTGGATCCAGGCTCTCCTGCTCTGGGTTGCTCTATGTTAACCCAACTCCCCACATCCCCAAGGCACTGTTCTGGCAGCTAGGGATTGCTGGGTCATAGAGATGCTCTGGCCTCATCATCCCCAAACCATGCCCCCTACTTTGAGCGGGAGGGCAGAGCAAATGCTGCTATATGGCTCTATCCCATTCGTGGATAGGCCCATATCAGGGAGAATCTGCAGGCAGCCAGATCCACTCCATGCCAGCATACATGCCACAGCATACAACAGGGGCCAAATCTGGCCTCTGATATGAAATTATTGCCTCTTAGGCCTTGTCTAAACATAAGTTTTTCCAATTGAAAGGAATCCGTTTAGAAACTGACATAAAATCAGAGTAATCCCCTTGTGTGCACACTCTTCAATTCGTTTAAGAGAGTCTTGTATCACTTTAAATAAATCCAGTAAGGAAGCAAACTAAACTAAACTAAATTAATATAAGGCATTCAAACACATGTAAGAGTGTCCATGCTGATTTAGTTGAATCACTACAACTTTTGTATGTAGACAAGGTTGAGTTATTTTAAAGAATTCTTCCCTATCAAGGTGTGAAGGTATTTAAGTTACTACAGTCTAGTGGTTGAGACTGTTAATCAATGCCTAATTTAAGTTTGGAATAATCAATTCAGTACTAATTCACGGGAAGCTGTCATCTTTGCTGTAATATATGATCCCACTCTTCTGTATAATTGACTGTCTTTACCCACTTTCATTGTAAAGTTCTTCAAACTTAAATAAATAGAATGTAAAGGGAAACAAATTGTACATTTGGCTAAACATCCACAGTAGGAAAAATACACAAAGGAAAGGCTTATGGAGATGGGTCTGAGAATCTGGCCCTAACTCTGCCTGCCTTGTGCTACTTCAGCACTGCAGCTAGAATAATTTAAAGCAGACGTATAAGGTTCTGTTATTTTGCTGGGGCTGTTCCAGCACCCATCTGCCTCAGAATCAGATCAGGGTAGTGGAAAGATGGCTTTGAGTCAATTTGCTTCCTGTTCCTCCTTCGTGGTGCCTAATCTAACCCATGAAGTTCATTAGAATGATACATTGGAGTCACATTGATATAAATTGACATTTAACACATTTCAGAAATATTATCCAGATATTTTATTTGGACTATACTGTGGGCTGCTTTCAATTCTATTATTTCTTCAGTGCTTAAAATGATTCTATGGCTGACTGGAAAACTGATAGGATGATGCCATCAGACATACCGTGCAACAGAAATTCAACTGACTGAGAGGAAAGTTTTTTGTTTTTTATTTTTTTTTTAAATATATATATATAGGACCGGTTGTTTCAAACTCTGTTGTTAAGCTCAAACTCCTGAAAACACAGGTGGGAGGAAAGCTGTCCTTGATAAAGATTCAAGAGACCCCCCCTGCCCCCTTTAAATACTTCAGCAAAGCTAGGGGAAACCAGACTTGCCACTTCTGGTATTTCTAAGGTAAGGAACCTTTTCTTAAAGATAAATCAAACAAGAACCAAACCCTTTCAAGCCTTCAATTTACACCATAAATAAGAGTACACCCATTTTCTCCTTTATAAGTCACCTGAGCTTATTTCATGTTGCAATATTTCAAATTATTGAGCAAGATTTTTAAAAATGGCTGCCCAAAGTTAGGCTTCTAAGTCTGTTCCCCATGAGCTGGGGTGGGCGAGTGGGAGGGAGGCAAGACTGTGGAGGGGGCAGTATATGGCCCAGTATCCCTGTCATCTTGCCATAACGGAATAGATTGTCTTGATATAATAATGGCATCTTTGTCAACTTCATTTGAGTTTTTCATGGCTGGTTGGAAGAACACAACCCTTTCCATGTACAGTTTATTCCATGAATGAAGAATCCTTTGCTCTGGGCAAATAACTTGAGGATTTTCTTGTTCAAACTAGACACTAGAAAGCTGCACATGCCCTTTTATAGGCAATATATGAAATGTAGTAATAAATTCAAAGAATCCCAAGATAACCTCAACCAGAAGCCAATAAATATTGCACATATTATACATTCAGAACATGCATTAAATGCTAACTGTACCAATAACATTACAAAAATAACTCTTGAGAAGGATCAGAAATCTGTTTCGAAAGACAGCTCTTTCAGGAAAAGAAACATTCCTTTGGTGGTCTCCTCAACCCAGTCCCTGGTAGACACACACAATTTGGCATGATTGGCAGTCTCCTCAGGAATGGAATAAAAGAAGTGTTGTGTAGGTCAGGATGTAGGTGCTATGGTGGAGCTGTATACTGGGAAAGTTTGCACAGCACCTGCCTCATCTATGGAGATTCTTGTGCAAATTGTGAGGTTTCTCATTTTAAGAGGATCTTCAAATCACCACCAAAAATTTAAACACAACAGCATTTCTCTCATAGGTGAAGGATATCATTAGACTTGAAGTTAAAAAATAATTGCAGTCATTTCAGTGGAGGCTCAGGCAGACAGAATACAGTTATCAGAGGTGATGCAAAGATTTTGTGAATCAGTTTCTTACCTTTAAGTGTGAACACATCTGTGAATTTTACTTCTCTGTGTTTCTCATACAATGACCCTCTGTTTCAACAGACTCTTCTAAAGAAAGGAATGGCAGTCACACACACCCTGGAGCTGTCTGAAACTCCCAGGTTGACACCCCATAGACTATCCCATTGTATAACATTTTATTGAATAATTCATTCGGATGTTGTGCTGGCATGTGGACACTGGAAAAGGGTTCCATTCACTGGAGGTGTGCTTCCTTGTGGCTAAGCCTGGGACTTAGCTCTCACCCCATCTGGCTCCCCTTTATTTAAATTGCTTGCACTGTGGTCCCTTTCTCCCTCCATGGCTCAGGATACGCCTTCTTCATGTCTCAGCCCTCTGGCCAGGTCACTATATAGTCCCCATCACCTCTCCAATCCAGGGTACCAAAGTCCTACTGCACAAGCTGTCCTTATGCAGTCTCAGGCAGTCTTCTGTTTCAACCCCAGGTCCTGTGCCAACTTGCTAGTGGCTGGATAGAGGAACCCAGGCCCATCTACTACTGCAGGTTCCAGCTTAGGGACCCTATGACTAGTAACCTAGGTCTGCTCAGTCTCCATTGCCATCTCCCTGGGCTCCTTCCTGCCCCACCTCTATCACCTAGTCTATCTTTAGGTTTACCACCAGAACTTCCTTTGCTCTCCATGGCTGCTGCACCCTTCTTGGCCTCTTGCTGGACTCCGTAGTCCAACACAGGATCCCAGAGTTTATTGTTCCCCTAGATTACCTCCTTCTCTATCCAACTTCCTTTCCCTCTAGAGAGTGACTATTGGCTTCATCCCCACATCCTCTTCCTGCTCTCACTTCCTGACTTTATACTCCTATGCCAGCTCCTCCCCCAGCCTTGCTTCATCGGCCCTAGGCAAGTTCTATTTGACATACTTATTTTTTTAATAAAGTAATGATAAAAAAGCAACAAATTCAATTTATATTGCACCATTCATCTGAAAGGAACCAAAGCACTTTACAGACTATATTTCCACCACTGTTGAGGCAGAATGCAGCATCCAGATATTGGCCTCAGTAAGAATACACAGTTTAGGACAGGAAGCACAGACTGTCTTCTCCAATAAGAACATAAGAATGGTCATACTGAGTCAGACCAAAGGTCCATCTAGCCCAGTATCCTGTCTGCCGACAGTGGCCAATGCCAGGTGCCCCAGAGGGAGTGAACCTAACAGATAATGATCAAGTGATCTCTCTCCTGCCATCCATCTCCACCCTCTGACAAACAAGCTAGGGACACCATTCCTTACCCATCCTGGCTAATAGCCATTAATGGACTTAATCTCCATGAATTTATCTAGTTCTTGTTTAAATCCTGTTATAGTCCTAGCCTTCACAACCTCCTCAGGCAAGGAGTTTCACAGGTTGACTGTGCACTGTGTGAAGAAGAACTTCCTTTTATTTGTTTTAAACCTGCTGCCCATTAATTTCATTTGGTGGCCCCTAGTTCTTATATTATGGGAATAAGTAAATAACTTTTCCTTATTCACTTTCTCCACACCACTCATGTTTTTATATATCTCTATTATATCCCCCCCTTAATATCCTCTTTTCCAAGCTGAAAAGTCCTAGCCTCTTTAATCTCTCCTCATAATGGGACCCGTTCCAAACCCCTAATCATTTTAGTTGCCCTTCTCTGAACCTTTTCTAATGCCAGTATATCTTTTTTGAGATGATAATAAAAGTTATATTTGTATATATTTACCCATATTGAAATTTGGCCAGGGGTAATATCCTGCAAACACTGCAATAGGGTCTTTAATGATAACAAGTGGGCAAAGATCTTTCTAAAAATGATTCTATCTTAAAGGTAGCACTTCCCCATAGCACAGGGTCCATTGTGAGCATTGTTTTAATGCTAAGAGGGGATCATTAAGAATATAAAGCATCCGATATTCCACGGCAGTCTCCAATCCAAGTGGGGACCAATCTTGATACTACTTTAAAAATTTATAGTTTAAAGCCAGAAGGGACCATTAGATCATCTATATCACAGACCACTAAATTGCACCATTTACGCATGTATTGAGCCCAATAAATTGTGTTTGAATAAAGTGTATCTTCCTGAAAGGCATCTCATCTTGATTTGAAGACACCGAAATGGGGGAATCTACCATTTCTCTTGGTAACTTGTTCCAATGCTTAATCACCCTTACTGTTAAATTTGTGTCGTATTTCTAATTTGAGTATTTCTGGCTTCAGCTTCCAGCCACTGGTTCTTGTTCTGCCTTTCTCCCCTGTGAAAGTGCTTCTGCATTGTCATCAACTCACCTCTCAATCTTCTTTTTGTTAAAACTGAACAGATTCAGTTCTCTATTGCTCTATGTCAGGCATTTTCTCCTGCTCTCAAATCATTTGTGTGGCTCTTTTCTGCACCCTCTCCAATTTTTCAACATCTTTTAAAAACGTGAACGCAATAAGTGTATGCACTATTCCAGTATATGTCTCACCTCCCTACTCCTGCTCCCCTGTTCATAGATCCAAGGACTGCATTAGTCCTTTTTGCCACCATATCACACTGGGACTTTGTGTTCAGTTGCTTGTCTACTATGACTCCTAAGTCCTTCTCAGAGTTACTGCTTTCCAGGATATAGTTCCCCATTCTATAGGTAAGGCCTGGATTCCTTGTTCCAAGGCTTATACATTATACATTTGGCTGTATTAAAACACATTTTGTTTGAGTGGGCCCAGTTTACTCTGCATGACTGCTCTATCATCATAATTTACCACTCCACTAATCTTTGTGACTTCTGCAAATTTTATCTGCAGTGATTTCATATTAACTTCCAGACCACTGATGAAAATGTTGAATAGCATCAGACCTAGAACTGATTCCTGTGGAAACCAACACATCCATTCAATGGTGACTTGCCAACGACAACTATTTTTTCAGATCTGTTCCTCATTCCATTTAAAATGTGCTTTATTGATATTGTATAGTGCTGATTTTTTAAATCACAATATTGTGTGGTATAAAATCAAATGCCTTTCAATGGTCTTTCACATATGCATAGTTATCTTCATCATCAAACATGTAATCTCATCAAAGAAGGAAATCAGGTTTGTTGGACAGGCCCTATGTTCCATAAAACCATGTTGATTGGTATTAAGTTATTCCTATCCTTTAATGCTTTAACAGTTGAATCCTGTATTAGTTTTTACACTGTTTTGCTTTTGCCCAGGATTGATGTCAGGGTAACAACCCTATAGGCACCCGGGTCATCCCACTTGCCCTTTCTGAATATAGGCACCACATTAGAACTTTTCTAGTCTTCTGGAATTTCCTTAGAAATTAAGTTATGACAAGATCACAGCTCATCACGGTTTGGCCACAAACATCGGTCTGGTGGGGGATTTAAATGGAGACTTTTTTCTGAGCAGTGAATGTCTTGAGAAAGAAATAATTTCTTAAGCAGAATAATATTTTTAGTGAAACTACTTTTCCCTTCACTATTTATCCAGATTTTAATACAAACATCCTGGTAGGCCCCTGTCTGTAATTGGCCACAGCAAAATGCTGGATCCAAATACTTCCTAAATACCCAGAAACTTGAATCAGAACTTTGTTACTCAGGTACATCTTTACTAAAAAGATCCAACTCTAAAACTATTGGGACAAAATCTGTAGTCCTTGCTTTTGTCTAGCTCTACGAGTCACACAAGGTGCTCTTCAGGAGAGGATTACATGAGTTGACACCAGATTTGCATTATTAATTTACTGGACATTTGATCCTGCTTTTGTGTTTGCCATGTGCTCCATTATTTCATTTCTATGTACTGGAGCAAGGTTGAAGAGAATTAGACCAATACATTCATAATTATCTAGTGATGTGGTGGATTCTCCGTCACTTGAAGTCTTTAAATGAAAACCAGTTGTCTTTTTGAAAGAGATGCTATTGCTCAAGTCAAATAGAAGTTATGGGTTTGATGCAGAAATTACTGTGTGAGAGTCTATTGCCTTTGTTATAAAGGAGGCCAGACTAGATTATCATAATGGTTCTTTCTGGCCTTGGAATCTCTGAATCTGTTCTATGTAATAACACCTCTTTCCCAGAAAATGTTACTAGTACAGCAAGGCTTCATAGACAATGCACCAAATTCTGCTTTCTGATACATTGGTGTAAATAAGGAGTAACCTCTTTTAAGAAAATGGAATTTGTGTTAGCTTACATCAGTGTCACTGAGGGCGGAATTTGGTTCATAGTCACTTATGCCTTTAAGTACTGTTGTTTGTAAATCTTTCACATGCAAATATACCTGTGGCAAACAGTCCAGATTATTTTGGAGAGAAGTCTTTGGAGTACAGTGCCAGCAAGCTGTTTTCTTTCTGTCACTTTTGGTCTGCCAAAGGAACAATGGGCGCAAGACCTCTCATGACAGCAAATAGTTTTGAAATTTAATATCATTATCAACCCGATATTGCCTAGAGGAAAAAGGAAAGAAAATGTTTGTATCCAGAAGCTAAGTGATGTGTCAGCAGTCTGCTGGAGTGGATAACAGATTAGGCATATACCACTGTGTCTCTCCAAACATTCAACCCACTACCCCCTTTAAAAAAAAGAAAAAGAATACTGCTGACCTAGTAAGAAAAGTCTAATTTAATGTATCCAGTTTTTCTATTGTTTTAACCTCTAAAAGCAAAGTAAATATTAGGCCACCAGACCACTGCTGGGAATTTGAGGTTTAGTACCTAATCTGTGCCTCCAAAAGGAGTGTGTGCCCACACAAATAGGTGACTGCACCTATAAGACACCAATGCTCATGCAAAAGGAGGAACTGCATGCAGATAACTGGTAATGGCATGCACAAGCACCCACCTGTCTGTGCTTTAACGCATTTTGCAGGTGCAAATATGCTTTGACATGCAGTTACCTGTTTGTGTGCACATGCATATTTTGCAGGCACTGATTCCTTGAAAATTTCTTTTAGAATAAGAATAAAAACAAAACGTTAAATTCCAGCAGTCTAATCTCCTCCAGCCTGCCTTCTTATTTTGACAGTTGCCTTCGAATAAGCTACTTTTGGGAGTTATAAAGGGCCTGATGTTTAAAAATGCCAAATATTCAACAATGTCTTTACTAACATTGGATCCTCAGTACCTTTAATGCAACACAGTTGTATGGTTATATATAGTCTGTCTTTCTCGGTGTCTTGCACTTAAGCAGAACAAAGGGCTCCGACAGCTGCATCTCCATGTTGCTCTGTTCATAAATATGCTAAGGAAAACAAAATAATTTTGTAGTGTTGCTAAAAATAAATTGCCTTTCCAAAGCAGCCATTACACTCAATGAAGTAAATATATTTCATGCAGCCCACTGAAATGGGAGCTTTTCAGAAGCCACAGCATACTGGATGTAACCAAAGCTCCCAGATGTTAAGCATTAGATGGGATGTGCCTCAATTTCCCCGCCAAACCTCCCTCTGTTTTTCCATGTAGCTTTGGACCAAGAGGGTCCACTTCCTGACCTCCCACCTCCTCCTGCTTCCTGATCTTTCTCCTAGAGACTCAATTTTATGCAGCATTACAGGGAAGTTTTGCTGCCTTTTTGCTTCCGTAGCTGAAGAGATTCTGAGATTCTATAAAGCCGCAGAGTATCTAATTTTCTGTCTGCTTTTTCCAGTCAAGATGTTCACTATACTTTTGTTAACTGGGTAACTGAGTACAGTTTTCTTGGCTTATGACACTTTTCTGTCAGATTTTTTGTAAACAAAGGATACTTGGCCAATATTGTGCCTGCTGTCCGCACAAATGTCCTGAGTTTTGACATTTCCCTCCTCCTCTGGCCAAACTGATTTACACCTGCCGCAAGCGATGTTTGTCGTCAGTCAGTAACAAGAGATGCTGCTTCTGGACAAACAAATCAGCAGCCCTAGATTGGGGCTGAAGAGAAGTAGTTTTGGCACAAAGCTGTCTTTGCATTTGACCCAGAAACAAGAAAAAGATTGAGAGGGGAAAAAGGACAGTGTAGAAACAGAAGTGATAGAGCTGTACACAAACTCCAATATCCAATAACCTAAGTAATGTGTATTCAGAACTCTGGACTCTTTAGTCAATTGCTTTGTCAGTGAATCTTTGGATTCAAATAAAGTTCTTCCTCTTACCACATCACCTCAGAAGGGCCCCTTATTTCATTGTGTTATCAATCCCTATCCACTACTGTATTGGTTTCTTATTCAATAACAACCCTACCAGCCTCTTTTATCTTTAAGAAAAGTAAAACTCAAGGTCTGGCAACTGTGTGCTAGGACCAACTGATTGATCTGTCCAAAGTGCACATAGGGCTTCTCTATCAAACACACCTCAGCATGCCTTGAACATCTGATCAGGATACCTCTGGAACATATTCACTGTACACAGAACAGCTGGTTTCTTATTCCTTTGGTGAAGTTTTCTCAAAGGGAAATCAACCTGAAAGGGAGTGATTAGGGTGCACAAAGAGGAAAATCACTCAAGTCTGAGTTTGTTGCGGAAGAAGGAGGTACTTTCTGCAAAATGTTGTGCTCTTTGCTTGCACCTACTGAAAATTTGGCCCGGCTCCTTCTCCAAACTTGATCTGTTTTGGGGTTTGGCAAAAGGAGACAACTGCAGCGGGGAGAGAAGGGCAAATGAAATGCAGAAAACTGAAGAGAACAGAAGGAGCCATAATTATACTGAAGACGTTGAAGAAGGATAACTAGTTGTTTCTAGTGCCTCCCCAATACATTTAGTTCTGTAGTCCACAGGTCTGTGCTAAATAAGCAGGGCGAATTGCTCAGACCTCAAGGAGATTTCTTATGCCAGAAATGCAGCCGACTCTGAGAAACTGAATATTTATCTTATCTCTGAAATGATACTCATATACTGTCTGCTTCGGGTGCTTTTGTATGAAAGGGATATTTAGATAGTCTTAGATTGAACTCCAGTCTGTTGGTAGGAATTCACTTAGTCATGCCTTGGAGTAGCTTATGTGCAGAGATAGCAGTTCTGTTTAGAAGCTGTAGCTATTTGGCATGATTTTACTGTTTCTAGGTTAAGGGCCAGATTCTGATTTCATTTATACCCCTGTAAGTCCCTTACTCAGATGTACACTAGTATAATAAAGATCAGAAATTGGCCTATCAAGGATAAAATAATGTTGTGTTAAAAAATGTCCATCTTGGAGTTAAATTTCATAGCTCCATTCTAATAGGTGAAGAACATACTTCATGTGTTGACGCTTTTTTATTATTTAAACCCACTTTATAGACAACTCCAGACATTGTTAAAAAAGACACAATATGGTACTTGGTGAAACTCCTTGTTGGTTTTTAGTGCCTCTTGGTGTTCATGAAAGGTTCTGGCATGACAGTCCTGCAGAATATATGTCCACAGAACAGGGTTCAGCTCCAGCAGCACCAGTGCAATCTTCCCCACACTGCATTGCCAATGCACCCTAATCTTGCTCTAGAGGGACCAGCTCAAGGAGTGAGAAAGACGTTCAGTCCTGCCATTCCTTGGCTTCTTTGCTGAGACTTCCAAAAAGGGTGCCAGTTGTGAGGGTGGTTTTGCTCCTTTTTCCCTGTGCTGCATATTAGAACTGGAATGTCCATCAATCCATTGCCTAGTGATCTACAATAATCTTGGTTCCCAGATGTTCTTGGTGACCTAAATGGATCTTTTTTTTCTTTACCTGCTACCATGGTATCTCAGTGCAACTTTCAACACAATCCTAACTGTGGGTCTGCTGTGGTGCCTCCGTGATAATAATAAAGACTAGAATAATCTGAATTCTATTAAGCATAATGGTCTTCTTGAATACGTGACTGTGCAGCAGCATTCCCTGTGAGATGTAATAGACATGTACTCTGGGTGATATACAATGGGAAAAGAGTCAGCATCTCAAATAAAAGAGACACCTTTAATTGAAGCGGATTGCATGCCAGATTTTGGTGTTATAGGGAACCGGGGGTCTGAAACATGCTGCAAATGGCTCCTTTCTGCCTGTGGAATTGCATTTCAAAAGTACTAGACATTGAGTCATCTGCTGGGGAGTTTTCCTTTGCAACACAGACACTGCTAAATGCTAATTGTTTAGAAGTTTAGACCTAGCAAATCATCACATCATACATTTGCTGAAATTTTAGTTAATTGTAAACTTTCTGAAGCATTTGGAAACAAAGTTGTTTGAAACTTTAAGTAGCTGAATGGTACATTAAATTTACTCCTAACTGGTATGTAACCTGTTGCCTAAATCAGGCTCTGTATCAGATGACTGGAGGATAGCTAATGTAATATCTATTTTTTTAAAAATGCTCTAAGGGCGATCTTGGGAATTACAGACTGGTAAGCCTAATTTAGTGACAGGCAGATTGATTGGAATTATAGTAAAGAACAAAATTATCTGACACATAAATGAACACAATTTGTTGGGGGAAGAATCAACATAGCTTTTGTAAATGGAAATCATGTCTCACCAATCTATTAGAATTCTTTGAGGGGGTCAACAAACATGTGGACATGTGGATACAGTGTATCTGGACTTTCACAAGGTCCCTCACCAAAGGCTCTTAAGCAAAGTAAGGAGTCATAGGATAAGAAAGAAAGTCCTTTCATGGACTGGTTAAAAGATAGGAACTGGTTAAAAGATAGGAAACAAAGTGTAGGAATAAATGGTCAGTTCTGGAGAGAAGTAAATAGTTGGGTTCCCCAAGAATCTGTTCTGTGACCTGTGATATTCAGCATATTCATAAATGATCTGGAAAAGGGGCTGAACAGTGAGATGGAAACATTTGCAGATGATATAAAATTACTCAAGATAGTTAAATTCAAATCTGACTGTGAAGATTTACCAAGGGATCTCAATAAACCAGGTGACTGAATTTCATTTGCCATTTTGTTGCCCAGTGTTGATAAGTGCAAAGTAATGTACGTGTGAAGAAAATAATCCCAACTATAATACAAAATGATGGGATATAAATTAGCTGTTACCATTCAAGTAAGACATCTTGGAGTCATTGTGCATAGTTCTCTGAAACATCTGCTCAATGTGCAGCAGCAGTCAAAAAATCTCACAGAATATTAGGAACCATTAGGAAAGGAATAGATAATATGACAATAAATATCATAATGCCTCTGTATAAAGCCATAGTTTGCCCACACCTTGAATACTGCATGCAGTTCTGGTTGCCCCATATCAAAAAAGATATATTAGAATTGAAAAAGGTGCAGAGAAGGACAACAAAACTGATTAGGGGTATGGAATAGCTTCCATAGGAGGAGAGATTAAAAAGCTTGGTATTGTTCAATAGAAAAGAGATGACAAGAGGCAATAATATAGAAGCCTATGAAATTATGAATGGTGTGGATAAAGTGAATAAGGAAGTGTTATTTACCCTTTCACTTAACACAAGTACTGGGGTCTCCTGATTAAATTAATAGGCAGCAGGTTTAAAACAAACAAAAGTGCACAACCTGTGGAACTCGTTGCCAGGGGATGTTGTGATGGCCTAAACTATAACTGGGTTCACAAAAGAATTAGATAAGTTCATGGATGATAGCTCCATCTATGGCCCAAGTTGGTCAGGGATGAACCCCATTCTTCGGATGTCCCTAAACCTCTGACTGCCAGAAGCTAGGACTGGACAAGAGATGGATCACTCGATAATTGCCCTATTCTGTTCATTCCTTCTGAAGCATTTGGCACTGGCCACAGTCAGCGACAGGATCCTGAGCTAGATGGACCATTGGTCTGACCCAGTATGGCTGTTCTTATGTTACATGGGTATTTAATAACTTGAGTTCCACTGGGATTCAGAACATGAATGGGGAATTATTAATTTTGCGAATATCAGGCTATAGGTGCTCAGGCCACACATTAAATTATCCTAATGATTTAACATCTGAAAAGAGGAAAATATTTAGCTCGTTCACAGAAAATGCAGCACAGCAAACCAGACAGATACTAGAATAGTCTGGCTTCTGTGATTCCCCCCTCCCACCCCATGCCATAGTTTTTTCTAGCTTTAATGCTAAATGTGTCACCTCTTTCTACAGTGTCTGTGACGTTGCACTCCATATGCTTTATGAAAATATGCTTGGAATGTGAATATGATGTAACTGGAATATGCTTTATGCAAAAGGTCTCTTGTAAGGTATCATTACTTATTACAAGCTTATAATCTACTGACTGTGTTCATCCTGTTTGTATGTGTGTATCATTCTTGTATCTAAAACTAGAAATATGAAGTTAACTCTGAGGTCCTATTGTAATTTTGCAAAGTGTGGGCCATTAATGGTGGTTTATAATCTTGATGGCTCCCATTAACCAGGAAAATTGATTGTAAATGGCTCTGTTTACTTGTAAGCCTTCCTGTGTTCATGTGAGTCAGGCTGGAAAGAATGGAGGCTTGAAGTCTCACAGGACATGTGACCATGTCACCTGGTACGGGAATCCATCTTAAACCTGGTGCTTTTCCATTTAGAAGGAAGGGTGGGAACCCAGAGGATTCCTGCCTTGTGCCAAAGCTATAAAAAGGTGTGGAACAGAACAAAGGGGGCTGCAGTCATGAGAAATCCCCTAGTTACCACCTGAGCTGGAACTAACAAAAACTGTACCAGGGGAAAGGATTGAGCCCAGACTAAGAAGGAGTCTAGTCTGTGAAAGAAGCTTATTAGAACGTCTCTGAAGGTGAGATTTACCTGTATTCAGTTTCTTTAATATATTAGGCTTAGACTTGTGTGTTTTGTTTTATTTTGCTTGGTAACTTACTTTGTTCTGTCTGTTATCTGCTTATTTTACTAACAAAAGGAATTACATCCAATCAGACAATTGGTCCACCTAGTCTAGTATCCTCTCTGTGGCAGTGGCAAGTACCAGATGCTTTGAAATCAGATGTAAATTCCCCGGACTTAAATCCTACTTTTTATACTTAATAAAATCATTTTTTTATTATTAAACCCAGAGTAAGTGATTAATACCTGGGGGAGCAAACAGCTGTGCATATCTCTCTATCAGTGTTAGAGAGGGCAGACAGTTTATGAGTTTACCCTGCATAAGCTTTATACAGAGTAAAATGGATTATTTGGGGTTTGGATCCCATTGGGAATTGGGTGTCTGGGTGCTGAAAATAGGGGAAACCTGTTGAGCAGTTTTGGTTAAAGCCTGCAGCTTTGGGGGTGTGGTTCAGACCCTGGGTCTGTGTTGTAGTGGAGTAGTGTGTCTGGCTCAACAAGACAGGGTTCTGGAGTCCCAAGATGGCAGGGAAAGTGGGCTCAGAGATAGTTTCAGCACGTCCCAAGGTGACAGTCCCAAGGGGGCCGCTGTGACTGAACCTGTCACAGTGTCTTCCCAGCATCCTTTAATAGTTGTACATCTTTGGCAGCGGTTCCTGCTGTCCATGATGGGAACAAACCCCCAAAAGAAGAGATTGTAGAGGATTTAATGTACAGTGACTCCCACTTAGTTCTAGTGCTAATGCAGCTGTTCTCAATCAGTCGCAGTATGCCCCATGTCAAATCCTGCACATATCAGATGTGACCTGGATGCGGTTCTGATGGGCATTAACACCTTGAAGCCAGGAATGAGGATTCCCTGGTGCTTCTCTTGTTACTGACAAAATGGCAGGTTACGTAACTAGCACCAAACATTGAAGTATGCTGCAGTCTTTCAAATTATCTGAAATTTCAATGTGCTATTTGTGCATTGATGGGTGTAAGGTGATACCTGTTTAAAAAGAAGTTACATGGAATATAAATAGCTATTCAAGACAAAAGCTACTGTATAGCCTGAGGTCTACCAGCTGCTGGACAATATGAAGTTAAATATGTACAAAATATAATGACATAGCTAGTCTCTGCTAGGTTAAAATTAATGAGGTGTGAGCATCAAATATGGTCCCAAAATTGAATATGATAAATGATTTTGACTTTAAGGGGAAAGTGTTTTTGACTTTTCTAGTGGCATGCCCCAGCCTTATCTACACTTTCCGTTTGGCTGGATATAAATGGCACACTGATGCTTTGAACTGTAGGTGATGGATTAGATACTCTTCCCCAAATGCCATATTTTTCTGTGAAGAATGTAGCTTTCCAGTCTGGAATATGCAGTACAGCATAGTGAGCCTTGAAAAGTATATTATGCTAATTGCCTTAGTGTGCACTCATATTTGTCTTTGTCTAGTTCTGAAATTTAACAGTTCTTGCTCAAGGGGACTGGTTAGGATTAGGTTTTAGCCAATGGGTCCAGCAGTACCTTGCTTCTAAAGCGAATGTCTAATATTTTCTCCCTTCTGAGCTATCTGGCATGCAAGAGGCTTGCAAATTAGTGAGGTCTATCATGAGTTTCTGAATCTCTTATGGGAGAAATATTATGGAAAAAGAAAAGCAAAAATTTGCAGCTGTTTTTATCACCTTGGTTTTGGTAGATTGTTGCTAAGTGCAACAGTGAAAACTGTTTGGGGGACTTGCAAATCTGCCATTGCTTAAAGCTACAGGAAACCTAGGCTTGTTTCATTGTAATGGAAAAAATTAAATGTCATTTTGCAATTCTTCCTGCATTTATTTATTTATTTATTTTTATTTTATGACCACCAATGCACTAGAACTACTTGTCTGATTCTGGTATCTAGTTGCTACTGTGGGTAACTGTGTTTGCTCCTGATCTTTAAAAATAATGCTGGTATTGTTGATATAAACTTGGATGAGTCCTGTACTCTTTTCAGCCTTTAACAGCATTGTGGGTGGGGCTTGCCCAGTTGTCCAATGTACTTCTCCCACTGTCTGGCCTACCATGGATCCTGCTTCTCTGTCTACCACCATGCAGTGACTGTAGAGGTTATTGCATTATTTCCTGCAGAGCAGTTTGCCATGGGGAGACAGGGGAACCCAGCAATGGGGGATATGAACTCTGGGGGAACTGGAGGCAAAACATTTTTTCATTGGTGTGGGGAATTAGGAGTTCAGAAAATCAGGGAGTTCATGAGAACAGGGACAGAAGTTGGTGGTTCATAAGAAAATGAGGTCTGGGGAATCGAGAAAGTGTGGCTGCCAAACAGGAGTTCTACTATAGTATTTCCATTTTACAGCTAGGGAGACTGAGGAAGAGATGCTAGTGTAATTTGCCAAAGACCAGAGGGCTACCCAATGCGAGATTTATAACTTGAGAGTGTCACAGTTCAGGGGAGCTGCACCTGTACACCCAGCAAGGCTTCCAAATCCCCAGCTGCTGCCTTTCTTGTACAGAGACCTGCATCTCTCTCCCTTCTGAGTGGCGTATTTCCAAGCTGCACAGTTCCCTGCCTCTACTTGCTTTCTCTTCAGAGATGGCTAACAGTGTGACTGCCCCCAGCTATAGATACCATGGAGCTCTTTCTCTGCAAGACTATTTTATTCTTAAGACAAAATGCTGCAGAGAAAACTTTAAGAAGAACAGAAGAACTTACACACATGCTAATAGGCTTACCAGAGATCACCCCAACTCTAACCTGGGCTCTGGCAGGAGCAGTCCTTCAGCATCCCACCCCAGAGGTTTCCTTGTCATTTCCACTTTTATCACAGCTTCAGCTCAGAACAAACACATAGTTGTATGGGGCCCCAGTAGGCCCAGCCCTTCCAATCCTTCCTTAAGGATTTCGGGACCCCCCTGGTCCAGGGGTCCCTTTCCATCGCTGGATCAGGAAGAAGGCCCTGAGCCGGTTTAAAACCAGGCTATTTATCCACAAATCCTTTCTTTGTCTGTTGATCTCTGGAGAATCCAGTTTGAACTAGTGGATAGCTCTCCAGTGGGGTGGCTTCAAAGAGCTGATAATCGTGTGTGTGTGTGTGTGTGTGTGTGTGTGTGTTACACTTACACCCCCCTCCTACTAGAGGAGTTACATACAATGCCACAAAAATACATATACAATTGCATTCTTAATACAAAGGTACCAAACCTAACTCAGTGAGGTTTAACTTAATTCAACGAAGTTTCTTAATTGCATAAGGTTTGTCCAGGATGTTGCAGGATCTTATCAGTCTGTCATACAGTTCCTGCCTTCCAGTACTGTGCTCAGACCTCTGGGCCTAGCTTCTGAATTCTTGACAAAACTCCTTCCTTAAAATGGAAAGGGAAGTATTTCCTTTATGAATTTGGGGAGGAACTCAAAGGAGACTGAAGTGATGTATGGCACTTTGCATTGGAGTGAATTTTACCCTTAGCCCAGAACCACAAATTGTCTTCAGTACCTTGAAAGCAAACAGTGACAAAAATCCTCAGTAGCACTGGAAGAGATCTAGGACTGGACCACTAAGTCCCATAGTCTGATCCCAGGCTCTCTTTGCCATTCCCTGGGTTGAAAACAATTGTGATTTATAGTGGAAATAAAAGCTGCTACTAGAAGATGCAGTCTATCTCTATGTAAATGTCTTAGGAATTTTGAGGTTTTGGTCTGGCTCATTGTAAGGAGCAGATGTGAAGCTGTGATCTAGACCTGGATCCCAGCCCCTCCATAGTTTGGTAGTGTTGTTCAGTTCCAGAGTTTGTCTTAGTCAACTCTCTGATGTCTTGTAGACCTGTGTTTTGAGAGAAGGGTTCCTGTCTGAAAAATAACAACATGGACATTTCAGTGTGCATTAGGGAACAGAGTTTTGGGAACGTTGTGGCATTACTGAACAGGTGTAAGAACATTTTGTTCAAACCAACTCATTAGATGATTATTAGAGTTAATAGCAGAGCAGAAGACTGATAGCTTTGGAATTATCAAAGAAAGCAAATTAAAGTACCCACAACATTTTATTTTGCTTCGTATTGCCATACACATCTGCATGTGTTTCATGGATTCTTTGCAGGGGAGCAATCTCAGTGCAGTAGATATGGTAACTCTACCTAAAAACTTACCTGTGAGTCTTCAGTACACAACAATGAAACTGTTTAACAGGAATACTGTAGAAAAAATGCTATTTTTGTTTTCGTCATCTCCAAAAACTTAAATGTAAGGTTAGTAAACTGTGCCACACTGTTAAAAATAATGGGAAGAAGTGGATGTGTCATGAAGCAATGGTCGGAGCTAGAAGCAGAAGACTAAGGAGGGAATAAGAAAATGAGCACTGTTGAGTATAATAGTCCAAAATATTATCCATTTCAACAATGCCATGGTAGGGATTATTATCTAGCAAGTGATGAAGGAGAAAGTCTGGTGGTATTTGTACAAAGAAGAAGATGGCATAAAAAAAATCGACCAAAAACCCCCTGACTCACATAAAGAATTTCTTCCATTTGGGCCCACATCAATGTGAAACACCTCTTAAAGTTTTCTGAGTTTGATTTAGAATAAGCATCTGAAAAGTTTGGAAGCTGATGCTGACCTTCTCCAGATGGTTTGGTTCTGCAAAGCTGGGTTGGAAATCTTGCAGGAACAAGGTTTAAATGCATAGGATTTTGAGCACTTGCAAATGTACTTCCAGCCAGAACACAGAGTACAGAAGCATGGGGAAAGAAAAAACAGTCAAAATAGGATAATAGTCATATAAAGATGTGTGTAAACCCTTATTTTAATCATACCCGTTCCCTTATGCTTAGAAATGTCAAGAGATGAGTAGGACACATAGCCATTGTTCTTATTTACAGCTGATGTATCACTCACTGCATAGTAGCTTCTTTAAATGTAGTCAGACGTGTAGGAAGATCAAAACCTAAGCAAATGAACTGGGTGCCATAACATTCACCCTTGCAAATATAATGCAGTCCAAGTTCCACCATGATGTCATCAACAGTAAATCTGGAGAGCCAAAGCAAATAGATGACATATCAACTGATACTGTTAGGCTAAATTATAGTCAGGAAAAGTTATTCCACGCCAGCACACTAATCTAAAATATATTCATTATTTATGTAACGTCAACCAAATATTTGTTCTGTGTTGTCTCTCATGTTAACTGCAGACCTACAAGCTATCAGCTTCTTCCCAGTTTCCATTGACTGTTACGTTACTTTGCAATTATATAAATTTTAGCTTTATTTCTTTTGGGCTTTAGCGAGTGATTATTTTAACATACTGTATTGGACTGAATCAGCTCTCCATTACCCCACAACAATCTGTCTTTACACTAGTAAAAATGAGAGCAGAATTTGGTCTGGAGGATTTAAAAAAAAAATAATTTGACTTCTAACTCCCAATATATCTATTTTCTATCAGAATGTTAGGTTTCATCTGTCTTCATCACTATTCTTTTAAAAAACAGTTTAAAGAAGCTCTTCAGTTAGATTTTTCATATTGTAACATGGCTGTACTCAATAAAGAACCAGGAAGACGGCCAAGCATGTGCTCCCCACTTCCGATATCTTTGTCCCTCCCTTAAATTGTGAAAAGATTTTTTAAATTAAAATTACAGCTATTGGGTCCAGTTTTGGTGTATGTTATCTGGACACAACTGCCATTTGGCCAAATGCTGATCTACCTTACATTGCTCTGACTTCGTTACAGTCCAGTGTGTTTGTACCAATGTAACTGCAAGAAGAATTTGTCTCATTGTCTTTAATTGCACATTGGTAATAGTAATAGGACTTCTCAGGATGGACAATTTGGTTAATAACTCTCAGTACCACATAAAATGACAGCTTGCATCTTACAAGACACCCTATATTACAGCCACATAGCTTGTTTTCTCTTCTCACTTAATCCTGTAGAATGGGTTTAATGGCTCTGAAGTTGGTAGCTGAAGCTAATTAGTAAAAGCTGAGGTTTCTGATGATCACATAAAGGACATGATGGAAGTCTATGGCTAAGCAAAGGAAATTTTATGATAGCAAAATGGCAATTGAAAGGCGTGACTGGTATAAGGACAAACAATTATTGGAAGTTGTGTGGGTTTGGCACCAACTAATGGATTTTTGATGTTCACTTATATCCATATCGTATTCCAACCCCTAAGAATTATTAGAGTGTGGATGTAAATTATAGGTGAGCTTGAGTGACTGCTGTGATGTTATTCTAAAGAAACTACCTTCTTAATAGCCATGAGTTTAGTTCTTCTGACACGGCTGATTTTTGACCCAGAGGTGACATCGTGGAAAGACATAATCGACATTGACTGGCAACGCTGTTTGCATTCTCACCAGAAAGGTGAATGATGACATGGAAATAGAGACTGAACTACTCCCTTGCCAGTAGAGGTTAGCATTAGTATCTGATTAGCTGGGAGGTGAAGGGAAGGTCACTCTGCTGGTGACCATGTTTTATCTAGAAGACTTCAGTCTCTAGGGATCGCAACAGTACTCAATTAGCTTAGAAAAATAAAAATCACATCCATTGGTAACAAAGAATGGAAAATATTGATGGAGTGACCATAAGCCAGAGTTCGTTTTGCAGACTTGACCAAGAACATTTGGCTGTATCTGTTTTCATGGCACCACTATAAGCGATCCTGACACAAAATGCTGTAGGGCAGCTGGGATGGTGTTTTGTCACATGAAACTAATGTTCCCTCACTTCACATCTTACAACAGGGCAACAGATGGGTTTGGGGGGCAGGGTGTGAGGACAGGAAGTGTGATGGGATGCGCGTATGTGTGCAGACATCACATGGCAGCAAGTGAAAATGAAACAGGGGAGGGGAAGCAGTGAATTAAATGATTGGGTGGATGGAACATTCTAGGTGCAAACTGGCTGATGAAAATGAGACATGTTCATTATAAAATGGAGAAGTTTCAGTCCTCAGTCCAGAGACTCCTTATGAAGGTTATCCAGTGTCAGGGTAGAACTCACCCACTCCCTGCAAGCAGGAGTGTTTCCTGACCCAGGTGCCACAACGTACAGGTGGGCCCAGAACACAGATACTAGTACTCAGAATTTACAGTGCCTCCAGCTAAAATGCTGGGGGATTATCTGTGCTCACACTGCAAAGGTGTAAGTTTTATTTAACCATCATTTGTTTTCTGGTTACCTAATGTTTGTTTCCAACCAAATTTCTCTTCCCTGGCTGAAAAACTGTGCCCAAAAATCTTGCTTTGGCTGGTAGCAAAGCTAACTTGTGTAGCCGACATCTGGCGTGGATTTTGGGGACAATTAGTGGGTTAAGTATTTATAAGAAGTAGATTTTGGTACTTGTGGTGGATATAGTTTGCTATACATGAGATTTCAGTGCATCTTCACTTACGGGACACTGGCAGACTTGTGCCTGGTGGCTTTCTAAGGATGTGGTTATTTAGTATCAACCAAGGAAGATAATTCATAGTTCTGTGGTGCTTTTCAAAGCAATAATTGCCCAAAATTGCATAAACAAATCAGAACTGTAGAACTATTATGGAACGTCTACTTGCCAACTGGCAGAAGGCACTGGAGTATATAGGGGTACAGAGATCCCCTGGGTTCACCAAAAGAATGTCATATAAGATCTCTAATGAAAACCTGTATCACACTCGTCGTCATAACCATGGTGAGATGTATGTATGGAGAATGTGTGAGGAGTTATGTATATCTACACTACACATTATGTTCTATAGTTAAAAACAGGTCACCCAAAGATAGCATGTCCTGAGACAAAGTCTTCCAGATGAGAGGAGTTGGGGTAGGAGACACTTATCTCTGGGGGGGACCATCGTGTATTATTGTATGTCTCCTAACATTATAAGTCAAATGGTAATGAAGAGCTGGCAGAGACTTCGGAAGACAAATAACAGGAAGAGGTAAAGAGCTGGTGGGAAGGGGAGGAGGAAGCCCTGTCTGGAGGTGAACATCAAAGATCTCTTCTGCTATATTTGGGGGTGTAAAAAGATTCCCTGGCATCCTTCATCTTGGAAGTAAACTGACAGCAAGTTTGCTTCATGAAAAAGGGTTCTCAACCAGGCTTGGTTAAAAACACTGAAGAGAACTTTGGGTGAGGGAAACTTCTTTAGAGAGGAGAATAACTGGTTGCTTAAATTTAAGCTTTAAAAATGCATGTTATGATATTGTTTTATATGTAACCATTTGTTCCCTTCTCTTAAATATCTCTTACATTCTCAGTGTATCTGAATCTCTAGCCTTTCTTAAATAAATTTCCTTTTATAGCTGAACTCAAGTGCTGTGCATAATACAGGAGTGGGGATTTAAGGTGAAACTGGTAAGCTGTGGTATGCTGTTCCTTTGAGAACAGAGGATCTGGGATTTCTGTGAGTATCCGGTGATCTGGGACTGGATACTACAGGGGAATATTTTGAAGGGACCCAGGGCTGGGATGCATCTGTTGTCAACCTGCAAGGCAAACGCAGGGCTGGCATAGCCCAGGGAAGAGTAGTTGAGCAGGCTGGTGGTGCTAGGGAGCTGACACCCAGATAGTACAGGCTTGACTTCCTCACACTGGAGGCAGGTGGTAACAAGGTCACTCACAGCCCTGGGTGCCCTGAGAAGTGTCACAGTTCTCTGGTGCTTTTCAAAGTAATAATCACCACAAATTCCATACACTAATCAAAACTGTAGAACTGTTGTTCTGGGGTGAAATTTTCTCCCATTAAAAAAAAAAAGATGAATTATCTTGTAATATGGTAGCACCTGAAATCCTCAGCGGATACTGGGACCCCATTGTGATAGGCAGAGTACAACCACATAGCAAGAGAGTTCCTGCCTCAAAGAACTTAGTCTAAGAGCACAATCCTGCAAATAATTTGGTGTGCTTGCATTCATGCACATGAATAAGCTTGTTTAATTCAATGGGATCGCTTTGTTTGCAAATTTAAGCATGCTTGTAAATATTTGCAGGGTTGGGGCCCAATTAGACAAGAGAGATCAAGGGGGGCAGGGAGAGGAGAGAGGAAATATTATCCCTATTTTAGAGAAGCAGAAGAGGGAGACGAAACACACCCCTCTTTCAACCCCTGTGGTGCTTTTGGTGGGGGACTGATCGCATTTAAAATAGTTATTTAAGGACCCTTTCAGTTAGTCATCTCTCAGTCGGCTACTGCTGGAAAATAGCTTCATTGCTCTGATGAGCCAGTAACACTTGTAGATAGCCTTGACTGGAGTCATAAAACATGTATTTGTTAGTAAAGTAAGCAAATCTGATTTAGAACACACACAGGGATCAGATCTGTTCTGTAACAAGTTACTTCTTGGAGCATAACCTTGGAAAGAGGAATAGAAAGATGAAGGAAAACATTCACCTAGAGGTGAGGAAGGGGAGGAAAAGGAATGAAAGATCATATAGAATGTAAAACATGTAAAAAAGAGTGGAAGGAGGAGGACTGGAGAAAGAAATGTACAAAGAAAGCAGAATGCAGAAAATGAGAGATGGCTTCTTACCTTAAGCCCATTGAAGGGTATAGAAAGACTCTCACTTCTGTAGCCTTTGAGTCAGGCCAATACTGATTGTCAGCATGCGATGGTAGAGAAAATGTCTGATCCAAAATGCTACAGAGCTTGAATATGTATTTATGTTTTACTTTGGATGAAGATTTCTTTTTTATCTAATGCTAAAAAAATGTTTTACTGCTATATTGATGCAAGTTTTGGAATTCTCCCACACAAATATGACTGCAGCCATGCCCTTGATATAATGAATAGAGTGTCTTAATCTGGATTACAATCCCCACCACTCTGCCTAGATTTAAGAAAGATATTTGTGTGGTTGACAGCGATTTCATTATTTAGTTGTCACAGACCTGCGATAGCCATTTAGCAAATACAATATAAAACTTTTAATTTTATTGTTGCTACCTAAGCAATGGCAGTTAAAGCCTCCAGAGATGTTTGAATATTAATCTCCGAGCTGTTGTGATCATTACACAGTACTTACATAATAGCATCAGAGAACTGGAACAAGTAGACAGAAAATGCTATTTCACAATGTTCTTGAGTGTATGAAATCTCTGGAAGAGTCCAATTCTAAGAAAACATTCATCTCTTTGTCTATTGGCTTGGCAACTTAATTCTGCACTAACTGCTGCATTACACATAATGATCTCCCACTCTGTCATGCTATGTGGGAAGGAACGTAAGGTCAGCCCCCATTGGTTTTTGGATTGCCTCATTTGGTTATTTCTACCCCTTCTTCCCCAGAAAACACCGTCACTGTCACTAATACAGTTCCTACAAAGCTGAATATGTTTACTTGTATTAAAAGTATCATATCAATCTTCTTGTTCAATGTAATACAGTAGTTTGAACCATCACTGCTGGTGGCTTGCTATTTGACTGTCTCAGTTTGGAGAATGCAAATAGATGAGTCAAATTCACTGTTTTACTCATAATTTGGTTTAATCTACACAGAAAAGTTAGACCAACATAGCTACATTGGTAAGGGGTGTGCAAAAACCACATCCCTGACTGACACAGCTATGCTGACCTAAACCCCAGTGTACATGCAGCTATATCGACGGAAGAAAGCTACATCTATGGAAGCAAACTTTGTTCAGAGAGGTGGTGTTCCTACACTGATGGGGAAAACCTTCCATTGCTGTAGGCTGTGTCTACACTACAGGTTTATGCCGGCATAGTTCTGGAGTGTAGGTCTAAGTCTGTAGACTGTAGTAAGTTTTGTTTTCTATGGGTATGTCTGCACTACGGAGAATATACCAGTATAGCTAGGTTCCAGTAGCTAGGCTGTCATAACCCTGTTGTGTAGTCTTAGCGTATACTGATGAAAGGGGTATTTTTGTTGGTGTAGGACCACTACATCACCAAGAGATGGTATCAAAGTTGACAGACGAATTCTCCTGTTGACATAGCTGTGTCTACTCTGGGGCTAGATCAGCATAGATATGGCACTCGGGGGTGTTTTGTCACACCCCTAACTGACATAACTATCTCAATCTAACTTTTAGGTGTAGACCAGGTGTGGTGCTGCATGATTGAAATAGGACCATTTATATCAATGTTATTGCCACTGTTAGACAATTGCAACAGATCTCGTTCAAAGTATGTCATGTAAGTTGTCAATGGAAAAGTTATGATTTGCTAAGTATGATTATCCTGTTTATATGCATGTATCATTTTTGTTTCTGAAGTTATGAATATTGGCTATGTACTTGTATCACCATTGTGTTTGTTCCTAGGATAACACCTACAAGATAGTTTAAATCTAGTCTCGCCAGCACTGTGTGAATGGACTAATTGCCCATTAAGGACACTTCACTCTCACAATGGACCATAGAAAAAACTAATTGGTTTCTGCAAGCCAGCAGTCTATAACCTCACTGCTACAAACCTGAGATAAGAACATTGCCATTATTGAGTGTATATGATCTATGAACTATGTTAACTCTCTTCTTCTTTTCTTTATTAATAAACCTTTAGATTTTAGTTACTAAAGGATTGGCAGCAGTGTCTGCATTGGATAAGATCTGAGTTATATATTGACCTGGCTATGTGGCTGATCTCTTTAGATCAGGAGAACTCTTTATTTGATTAAACTGATTTTCAACAATCACTCATCATAAAGTCGAGTGTCTGGGTGGTGAAATAAGGGCTGGAATGGCTAAGGAGACTGCATTTTTTACTTCTTAACAACCAGTGTGGTGAGACAGAAATTTACTTTTGTTATTGGCTTAGTATATAGAATAACCACCAATTTGGGTAGAGTCTGCCCTGTTTTTCAGCAGTTTGCCCTGAATCTGGCATCCTCAGCTGTGTAGTGCTAAAAGTTTAGTTGTTCAGGGGTGTGAAAAAACACTCCCGGGAGTGACACAAGTTTTAGCGCTGATAAGCA
Source organism: Malaclemys terrapin pileata (assembly GCF_027887155.1). Classification (NCBI taxonomy): domain Eukaryota; kingdom Metazoa; phylum Chordata; order Testudines; family Emydidae; genus Malaclemys; species Malaclemys terrapin. Next base: position 82,406,196 of record NC_071507.1, read on the forward strand.
CCAGTATAGACAGTGCTTTATCGCTGGAAGCCGTGGTCCTGGCGATAAAGCTACCACCCCCGTTCGGGGTGGTTATTTTTTATTGCCAGGAGAGCTCTCCCCCGTCAATAAAGCATGACTACACTGCCCATGCCAAAGGGCTGCCGCAGCTGTGGCTGTAACATAGGCAGTGTAGACATACTCCTACTGAGGCACGGAGACACCAGGACTGTCTCATATGCACCTGACCTGACAGTGTCCCTTGAAAACACGAATGTAGTGTACTTTAAATTTTAAATGCACCCAGCATACAGTATTCGGTGAAAGGCTTCACATATTACATATTTGTTCCAATATATTTATAGAAATTTTGGACATTCAGCTGGGAGAAACTACACTGCAGTTTTGACTCTTAAAAATGCTAGAGAAGGAATAAAACATTGACACAAAATGCAGAAAATATAGGCTACATGCAGACTTTTCTTTACATCTAAATCTTCTCAATGTTTTTCTGAGGTGTCAGCTTCTGTTGAAAGCTGACCAGTCTGGTAAATGTTCACTAAACATACTAATAAACACTATATCTAGTGTTTATTCATATGTATTGTATTAAGATAGCACCTAGAAGCCTTGTAAGTCAGTAGGCAGATATACCAGCTGGGGATGGTAAAATAAAGCCCCAAATTAGACTATGTCAACTCCCTTTCCTCAAGGCTGGCTTTATTAACATAATGATATTTTGAAACAAGAGCAAAGGAACTCAGAATCAGCATTGCAGACTCTCACAATTTCATCACTAGTCTTTTTATATTTTTTTTCTTAATGCTCCAGCTCTTGGAGTCATGTGATTTATAGGAGACTCTCAGTTTTCATTTTATTATAAGGATTCTAGCCCTTGTTGAAGAAGGCTCAAAAATCAGAAGGCAAATAAAAAGAACCCAAAATGTATTTTAAAATCTCAGGCAAGACAGACAAAAGGAGGAAGAAAGAAATAAAAGCTAAAAGCAGCAGATGTGGAAGTAAAGCACAGACACATTAATTTACTCGCCCAAGGTCACACACAAAGTCTGTGGCAGAGCTAGGAATTGAGCCCAGTTCTCTAGAGTCCCAGTTCAATATCTTAACCGCAAAACCCTTCTAAGGTTCGATTAAGGCCTAGCCTTGCATATATTTGTAAGGTGTGAAGAGAAGGTGCAAGAAGCATTGCCCTCCTCTTTGTATTCCTGTGTAAGGGGCAGCCCTTTCTTTATTTCTTGTACTCCTGGTGGGCAAGGATTTAGGGTGATAGGTAGCCTAGCACAGTGGCACTAGATATGCCAGAGGCTGTAGCAATGGATTCAGTGAAGGTGTGGCCATTGCCCTGTCTCCTCCTTTGCTCATCACCCTCCAGAGCTGGGTCAGTGTATGAAGGCGGATGAGGCGAGTGAAGTGCATGCAACACTATTTGCTGTGTACGGTCCTAGAGGCACTGTGTCTGCCTCAAACACAGTGCTTCTGGGAATGGTTGCAAGTGCATAGACCCTTGTAAAATCCCTTTCCCCGGCTACTGTGGAACTCCCTCAGGCACAGCCCTGTTACCCAGGTTCTATGTGTGGTGACAGATTTAGACCTTCAGCTAGCATGGTAATAGACTCATTCTTCTGACCAGATTAACATCAGTACAATGACAACCCGTTATTTATAAAGAGCCTGGATCAGCCATAACGCTATTCTTCGCTTCTGCATGGCCTGAATCCGTGAAAGCCAATGTGTGAGGCTTTCCCTGACCTTAGTAAGACTTCCACAAAACAGGAATGCAATGTGTTTTTCCCAAGTGGGGACTATCAAGAGATAACATTAATTATTGTTACTCATATCTTAAAAGCTTTAAGGCGAGACTTCCCTCACCCTTCCCCACCAAATTTTGGAATATTTTCTCCTCCTCCCCTGTTATCATAAGATTTGAATATATTTCATACGAATTTGTATTTCCCCTCATTTCTAGTAATACTTTATAACCGTGGCTACTGCCTGGCACTTTTTGGAGGAATCATGCTAGGCCCACAAGTTGCTCAACTTCCTGGAACTCAAGTAATCTGAGGATGGCGAAAAAAATTCCTAAAATGTGCGGTTAATATTAATTATTAACTGCATTTTTTCCAACATGACTAATAATCTATTCAGCCAGCCTTGCATTCTTGCTCACCTAATCCAGACAATGACACTGCGTAATAATTCAAAGTGAATAGACTGTGCTTTATAGGTGATCAACACTTCACTGTTCCTAAGCCCCGTCAAATCATCATTTAGTTGTGCAGAAAAATAGCATTCCCTTTGCTAATTTCCTTTGGCTACGCATACCTCATAAAGCATGTATTAAAGTGCTCTGAAAGACATACAGGGTCTTCTCTGTCCTCACCAATTGTTATGGCCGTAACAATTTTTGGTCTGCACAGCTTTATTTAAAGACTTTTATAATGCTGCTGATTCCTTGTAGGGAGATGGGCTAGTGTTTTTTTTAACAATAGATGGCAGAAATAGTGTGAATAGCCAGGTGAAATGGGCTGAATTTGCCAATCAGGGACTGTTGCAAGTCTAGCCAAGGATAGGGATAGAGTAGAAACACAGCTAAGTCTGAGAGGGGGTGCCCTGATTAACAAATTGCAAGATTTCTAAACCCAAGATTTCATACAATACATCTCTATCCTGACATAACACTGTCCTTGGGAGCCAAAAATCTTACCGCGTTATAGGTGAAACCGCGTTATATTGAACTTGCTTTGATCCACTGGAGTGCGCAGCCCTGCGCCCCCGGAGCACTGCTTTACCGCATCATATCCGAATCCGTGTTATATCAGGTCACGTTATATCAGGGTAGAGGTGTATTACTATTTCTGCAGTGCCAGGAGTGTGCATGGAACTTTACAGACAAACACACTGGGGCAAATTTAGATGTGCTGTATAGGGGGTGCAAGTTACACAACAGGTCAGTGGATCTAAGGGAATACAAGGGAAGCTAGAAACTTTCATTCTAAGGGATAGAAGAGGCTACAGGTCACATCACCCCCTATTCCCTCTAACTTTATCTCTGAATCTGGTTTATGGTTTTTGCCCAAAAGGGCTCAAAGTCTAATATCCCAGTACTGTGAGGGGCTGAATGCCTCATTCCAGGAGCTGCTCAGTGCCTTGTGGGATCAGTATCAGTTAGACCAGACCCCATGTCAAGGGAAAGATGACAATTGACATGAATGTAAGACTGGGAGGGAGGTATAAACACTGTAAGATAGTGAAGTTATCTGCATTTTTACTGAATGTGGAACCATAGGGTTAGAAAGGCCTGAAAGGGTCATCTAGGCTAACCCCCTACCAAGATGCAGGATTTGTTGTGTCCAGCCTCCTTTTGAAAACCTGGTATGTGAGTTTCTTTATTAAAAGATAAATGTACTGTGGGGTGACTTGACACAAGGGGGGGAGGTGGGATGAGCGAAGAAAAGGTACACCTCTACCCCTATATAACGTGACCCGATATCACATGAATTCGGATATAACGCGGTAAAGCAGTGCTCTGGGCGGGGCTGCGCACTCCGGCAGGTCAAAGAGAGTTCGATATAACGCAGTTTCACCTATAATGAGGTAAGATTTTTTGGCTCCCAAGGACAGCTTTATATAGGGGTAGAGGTGTAGTTGAAAGGAGTAGGTTTTGAGGGGAGATTTGAAAGAGGAGAGGGAAGTTACATGGTGTACAGGACAGTCAAATCACAATGCACAGCAAAATAATTCTTATGATTTATTACCAACTTCCCATGCAGACAAAACACATGCTCACTGCATGCTCCTCGGCCTTACCTCTGCATTAGGACTCAATTACAATTGTCTCTCTGGCCTGAAAGAAGCAGGAAATTAAAACACCGAGGATGGGGTGGATATTGTCAATACTACACTCCCTTTTTGCTAATGTCATTGCCTCATCATCAACAACCAGCCCCCTTCAAAGTCCATGTAGTGACTATTCCTCTCCTGGCTATAGCTGGGCCATCCAGCCCAACTTAATGCTTGGGGCTAAATGTTTCCACCTACTGAAGTTTTACTGCTTATTGTTTTCTCAAAAAGTAGTTGTCAATGGGGAATCATCATTGATTGGAGGGTGTTTCTAGTGGCATTCCTTAGTGATCGGTGGTAGGCCTGACACTATTCAGTATTTTCTTCAATGATCTGGATGGAAATGTAAAATCGCATACAGGCTATGTCTACACTTGGACGCTGGGATTCCCAGCTCGAGTAGAGATACTAGCAGCAGCTCTCATCAAACTAGTGCACTAAATATCATACTGTTGCCGTGGTTGCACGGGCAGCAGTGAGTAGTGGCCTAATCAACGTTCCTATGGGGATCTGGGCGGTTTTGTTCCTGGGGCACCTAGCCCCTACTGTCACTCGCTCTTGCCTGTGTTACCGCAGCTACACTACTATTTTTAGCATGCTACCACAAGTATGTCTGCTTGAGCTGGGAATCAAACTTCCAGCTCCAAGTGTAGATGTAGCCACAGAGTGATCTGGACCACTTGAAAAGCTGTACCCGTTCCAACAAAATATGTTTTAATGCAGTCATATGCAAAGGTATACATCTAGGAGCAAGGAATGCAGGCCACACCTACAGAAGGGGGAACTTTATCCTGGAAAGCAAGGCATCTCAAAAGGATCTAGGGGTCATAGTGGATATGCACCTGAACATGAGCTCCTAGTGGGATGCTGTGGCCAAAAAGGCTAATGCAATCTTTGGATGTGTAAACAGGGGAGTAATGAGTAGGAGTAGGGAGGTGATTTTGTCTTTGTATATGGTACTGGTGAGACCAATACTGCATCCATTTCTGGTGTCCACCTTTTAAAAAGGATATTGAAAAATTGGCGAAGTTACAGAAAAGAGCCACAAAAATTATCTGGGGACTGGAGAAAATGCCTTGAGGAGAGAGACTTAGGGAACCGAATCTGTTTAGCTTGTCAAAAAGAAGATTGAGGGGTGACTTGATTACAGTGTGTAAGTACCATCTTGGGGAGAAAATACAGGGTACTAAAGGGCTCTTTAATCTAGCAGAGAAACGCATAACAAGAACTAATGGCTGGAAATTGAAGCCAGACAAACTCAAATTAGAAATAAGGCACAATTTTTTAACAGAGGGTGATTAATCATTGGAACAAGCTATGCGGGAAGTGAAGAATTCTCCATCTCTTGGTGTCTTCAAGACCAGATGCCTTTCTGGAAAATATGCTTTAGCTAAATACAAGTTACTGGGCTCAATACAGGGATAAATGAGAGAAATTTAATGGTCTATGATATGCAGGAGGTCAGACTAGATGATCTAAAGATCCTTTCTGGGCTTAAACTTTATGAATGTATTCATCATTTTTTTTGATACATAATGAAATATTGGGTTTAGATGTACTTTTGTCACCACACACAACTAAATGCAGACCCTAGTTCTTGCCAAGTCCTTACACTATGTCTGTGAAAGAGATGCATCTCTCCCTGGTACTTAGAACACCTCATTAAATCAACATAAAATACATTTGGGTAGGGAAAGAAAAGACTGTAACTTTAAGATGCTGTCTACTTGAATTAGTCATTGTTACATTAAACTGAATCAACAGAATTTTTTTAAGTTTAATATTTTGATTCATGTTATTTATTGCATAAAATGAACTAAAACTAAGCAAACCAATCCTAGTTATTCATAGGGAAATGTCAATAATTTTTAACCAAATGAACATTTATAAGAATAAAAGGCCATTCAACAAACATACTGGGCCACCAAGGATAGGGTTGCCTTCAGGGCCGGCTCTAGGATTTTTGCTGCCCAAAGCAAAAACAATTTTGGCCGCCCCCCCCCTATTTAATTACCCCACCCCCAGCCCCGCCTCAACTCCGCCCCTTCCCCAAATCCCCAGCCCTGCCTCCTCCCCCCCAGGCTCTCAAGCCTAGGAGGGAGGGAGGAGGAGAAGCGGAGCCGTGCTTCTCCCAGGTTTGAGAGCCTGGGAGGGAGGGGGAGACTCCGAGTGGCCATGGCGTGGGCGCCGCTTCTCCCCCTCCCTCCCAGGCTCTCAAGCCTGGGACGGAGGGGAAGCAGCGGCGCGCGAAACGGCCGCTCGGGGTCTCCCCCTCCCTCCCAGGTTTGAGAGCCTGGGAGGGAGGGGGAGATCCCGAGCCGCGGCGGCGCGCAAAACAGCTGATTCGTGCGCCGCTGCTCCCCCTCCCTCCCAGGTTTGAGAGCCTGGGAGGGAGGGGGAGCAGCGGCACGCGAGTGGCAGCAGCGGAGGTGAGCTAGGGCGTCCGGGGCACATTTTTAGGGGCGGCATTCTGGCGCCGGCCATGCCACCCCTAAAAATGTGCCGCCCCAAGCACCAGCTTGTTTTGCTGGTGTCTAGAGCTGGCCCTGGTTGCCTTGCTCCTTTCTGAGGATAAGCTGTTCACTACAAGACAGCACAACTTTATTTCTTGCCTTGTAGTTTATTTTCTCTTATAGTGCTTTTATGGTGGGACTTTATTGGCTGCTTTTGAAAATCCAAGTAAATTATGTCCTCTGGGTAACTTTTTCCTAGTGTTCTATTAACTTAAGAAAGAAAGTTATAGGGAGACAATTTTCTTGTACAGAAACAGTGTTTTTATATCTCTCTCGATATAAAAGGTGTGTATGTAATTTTTCTTAAATAACAGAGAAATGCACCTTCTAAAAACAAACATTAGATTAAGCAATATTCATTCCTAAGTGAATCAAAAGTCCTATAAAGAACTGTAATAATAATAATAACAATAATAATACAATGGTATATATTACCATATATCACATTTCTGTATATCAAAGTTAAACTCTTATGGTTCCTATGTTGATTTAAAAATTTCTGGGTGATCTCTGGATTGATAAATACTAAATTCTAATGGGATACTTTCAAGCATAAACTTTATCCATTTGAACAGTGAAAGTATGTATTCCTTTGTTCAATATCTCATTGCTTGGAATTTGACCCTATATGGTTATACTGTACTTAGCTAAGTATAACTCCATTCTGTCTTAAATTAGATTCAAACAGTTGCCTGGTACAAAGGTGACTGTCACCAGACAGTAACTACCAGGATCACCTGTGGCTCTTAAAAAATAATAATAATAAATAGGCATCTCAGTGGTGATATCCTAATCTATGGACCTGATCCTGTGACATGCTGAGTATCCTCTACTCTCTCTGAAGAAAATCAGAGTTAAAGAATTGTTAACTCCTCAGAAGCTCACTGGATTGTGTCTTCCAGGAATAGTTGCTCTGTTTAGATATAGATTACGGTATGGAGCTTTGTCAATAACTCAGCCATTTCACTCCTTATTTCCTTTAGGAGTCTCAGATGAATATCACTGGTCTCTGCCTATCTTAGATTTTTCAGTAGTAGCCCATCTCTGTCAGGTTTAAAACATATCCTGTTGTTTACGGACAAGTTATGTGCTTGGTGCAGGAACTACTACGTAAAAATGTATGGCCTATGTTTTGCAAGAGGTCAAATTAGGTTATTGTATTGGCAATTTAAATTGTAAGTGCAAATCTACAGGTATCTAAGTATTATCAGTTATTTACTGCATTTGAATTTCTCAAGTTACTCCAAAATTTCCAATGTAGAAACTTTAATTTCTGTTGAGTCCTTTTAATGTCGTCCCACAAAAAGTCCCCCTTTATCCATAGGAAATAACCATGTAAAAAATAACTGGTCTGACACATAAAAAAGGTGATCAAGACACTGGTTCAGGAAAATATCCCTATTCAGGAAAGCACTTAAACCCATGCTTAACTGCAAGCACTTGCTTAGGGGTTAAGCACATGGTTAAGTGCTTTTCTGATTCAGAGTCTAATTGCCTTTCCTCTCCTGTGGTGGTCAGGAGGATTCACAGTTACACATACATATTCTTTCTGCTGATGTTGATGACTTTTAATTTCGTTAAAATAATTTGCAAAGGAACATCGAATGCCAGATTTTCATCTGGTGTAAACCAGACTAGCTGCCTGCAGCTATGTCAATAGACACCATTGGACACTCTGGCCCATCATATGTGCATGAAGCTGAATGGCTTATCACAGCCTAGCAATGCAGGTGAATATGGTTCCCTCTTGAGGAGCCCTCTGAAGGTGGCATAGATTAGATCACAAGGATCCTAAAGCTCAGCAAGGGATGTAAAAGTTGAAACAAAAAAAAAAAATTCACCTCACTAGTGCTGGTCAAAATATGAAGAAAATTTTTCAATTCACTAACCACCTATGAAAAAGATAAAGAAATGTTTAAGAATAGGGAAGGAAGGGTTAAATAGCTACTGTCATTAATGAAACATTCCATTTTAGTAGAATATTGAGATGGGTGTATCTAGCATATTAAACAGCAGGACAAATGTATTCTGCTTGGAGACACCTGAAAAGTTTTGTTGCTTTCAAGCAATTAAGCATAAAAATAAATGTGATGCTGCACAATATATCTTCATTCTGGGGCAAACCATCAGAGAGATCCAGGATCATCTCGATTGGGGCTGGATGAAGTGTCTAAGAAAACTCATAGTCTGTTTATAGGTGCACTTTCTGCTGTACAAACTAGACCCAGTGGGTAATAGTTCCATGATTCTGTTTAGAATCTCAGAATTTACTGGCCTCTTACAGTTTCCTTGAGATAATGCAGGCATTTTTGCCTTGGTGTTTGGTAATATAATGTATTTATGTAGCAAGGCGATGTGCTGACCTAATGGCCATGAAACATTGGGAGTGTAAGGGAAAAAAGAGAATTGCATCTTAGGGTATGCGTACCCTGCAATTAGATACCTGTGACTGGCCCATGCCAGCTGAGTTGGGCTTACAGGGCTGTTTAATTGTAGTGTAGGTGGTCATGCTCAGGCTGCAGCCCAAGCTCTGGGACTCTCCCACCTTGCAGGCTACACTTGTGGCTACAGTTCAATTTTTAGTGTGTTGGCTCAGATGAGCGCTAGCATGAGTATGGGTACCGGAGTTGTGAATCACACCCTTGCCTCACAGTGTAGATGACGTCTTTGAGTACTTTACTCCTTGAGTAGTCTCATTGAAATGCAATTCTTGGATGTGTAAATAGGGGACTCTTGAATCAGAGAAGAGATATTATTTTACCTCTGTACTTGGCACTTTTGCGACTGTTGCTGGAATAATGTGTCCAGTTCTGGTGTTCACAATTCAAGAAGAATGTTGAAAAACTGGAGAGGCGTCAGAGAAGACCCAAGAGAATGATTAAAGGATTAGAAAACATGCCTTATTGTGATAGAGTCAAGGAGTTCAATCTATTTAGTATAGTAAGATGAGGCCCTGAAACATAAACTCTTGTGTCAGAGGCCCAGTCTGAAGCCTGAAGCCTGAACCAAAGTACTTCCAGGCATTGCTAAACAAAAGCTGGGCTGTGAGCCAGAGGCAGGCCCCACTCACAGAAGTTGGCGAGAAGAGGGTTGCTAGAAGCAGGTGCATTCACACATAAGTGCTAATAAGAGGAACTTGTGCCAAGATGACATCAAGACACTCCACAGAGATAACAAGGAACAAGCAGGTGCATCTTAAAGACAGGGTCAAAAGGACAGCATGATGGATAGATCTGTTTGAAACAACATGATCAAAGGAGGCGACAGCACCCTAATGAGTCAAGGAGCTGTACCTCAATACGTCAGTAGGCATGAGTAATCTGCCCTGAAACTGTATAAAAGTAGATCCCGGAGTGCACATCTTTGTCTGGCCTAGGGGGCAGTGGAAAGTCCCACCACTGACTGAGCCGGTCCATTGCCAGGGGGCACAAATTTGTAGTATGTCTTGTAGAGTCTATAGGAAACTATTACTGTGCTTTGTTTGACGATAAACCTGGCTCGGGTGCCTTTGTACCTTACTAGAGTCTGTGGTCTTTGGGGGTTCTCTCGGGGTCTGCTATCTGCGCAGAACTGGGGCAGCACACAGAGGGAACACGCACGCAGCCGACTGTTATCATCATCGAACAGAGCAGAGCACCACACCGGTAGCTACTGACAACATATAGCTTAACAAAGTGAGGTTTAAGGGGTGATTTTATTAGTCTACAAGTATCTATATGGAGAATAAATACTTGATAATGGGCTATTCAATCTGGCAGAGAAAGGTATAACACTATCCAGTGGCTGGAAGTTGAAGCTAGACAAATTTAGACTGGAATGCAGGTGTGAATTTTTAACAGTGAGAGTAATTAACCATTGGAACAATTTACCAAAGCATCAAGAATTCTCTGAAAACATCTGCTCAATGTGCAGCAGCAGCCAAAAAAGTTAACAGAATGTTAGGCCCCATTAGGACAGGGATAGATAATAAGGAAGAAAATATCAAATTGCTACTATATAAATCCACGGTATGCCCACACCTTGAATGCTGTGTGCAGTTCTGGTCACCTCATCTCAAAAAAGAGATATTAGAATTGGAAAAATTACAGAGAAGGGCAACAAAAATGATTAGGGTATGGAACAGCTTCCATATGAGGAGAGATTAAAAAGACTGAGACTGTTCAGCATAGTAAAGAGATGACTAAGAGGAGATATGATAGAGGTCTATAAAATCATGAATGGTGTGGAGAAAGTGAATTAGGAAGTTATTTATTCCTTCACATAACACAAGAACCAGGGGTTACCCAATGAAATTAATAGTCAGCAGGTTTAAAACAAACAAAAGTAAGTACTTCTTCACACAAAGCATAGTCAACCTATGGAACTCATTGCCAGAGAATGTTGTGAAAGCCAAAGGATAACTAGGTTAAAAAAAGGATTAGATAAGTTAATGGAGGATAGGTCTGTCAATGACTAGATGGTTAGGGATGCAACCCCATGCACTGGGTGTCCCTAACCCTCCAATGGCCAAAATTTGGGACTGGATGACAAGGGCTAGATCATTCGATAAATTGCCCTGATCTGTTCATTCCCCCTGAGCACCTGGCCCTGGCCACTCTTGGAAGACTGGATACTGGACTAGCTGGATCGTTGGTCTGACCATGTATGGTCATTGTTATGTGGTTAAATTCTCCATCACTGACAATTTTTAAATCAAGAGTGGATGTTTTTCTAAAAGATCTGTTCTAAGAATTATTTTGGGAAGGTCTATGGCCTGTGCTACACAAGAGGTCAGGCTCGATGATCACAATGGTCCCTTCTGGCCTTAGTATCTATGAGTCTATGGACTCAGTGGGACTACATGAGGAATAAGTGCATCTCAGTTTGATGAAGGTGATCAGAATCTGGCCCTCAACTCTGGGTTTCTAGGGTTTAGAACTTTATTTTTTTAAAACTCTCAATTAGAGCCGAGTGAATAATGGATTTTTTTTGTTTGGGGTGGGAGGGTGGAGGGGGGGCGCGGAGAGCAGAACCAAACAATCTGAAAAAATTCCGGTACAATTTGAACCAAAGTCTTTTGTTTCTCAGTTTTTTTGTGAAAGTGAAAACATACACAGAGACATACACAATCATTTTGAGGTGACTTAAAACATTTGAAGTTGACTCAAAATTTAATCTTTGTGTTTTTGGTTTGACTCAATGAATTTTTTTAGTGTTCATTTTGAATTGGCCTTTAGGGTTTTTCACCTTTTCTTTTTTAAATTGGCCAAAAGTCAATTGGAAATACCATTTCGAATTGAAAAGTCAAAACATTTCAACATTTTCTAAATGAAATGTTTTGAAACAAAACAGCTGAATTTAAATATTTCAAAATAGTTGAAATGAAAAGTTTTGACACTTTCAAAAAGAAATTCAGCCAAAACTTTTTGCTGAATTTGACCCTCATTTGACTAATAATTTTGTTATCTGAAATATGCTTTTTTCAACAACAAAACAATACTTTTTGAAAAAAATTCACCCAGCTCTCCTCTCAACCCCCCGATATGTACCTGTAACCTTGACTTTCGCTTAAAGTTTTTTGTGTGGGGAATATACTCTGAATTATCTCTGTATTTACACATTCTTTCAGATCTGAAGAATTAAACCTTCCTTCTCTCAGATCAAATTGTTATTCAGTGTTGGTGACCCCAACCCTACAATCCAGGTGTGCATGTGTTGGGACATAAATAATATCCCCTTTGGGAGACAGCTGCCTATCCAAACTTGGATGCATGAATGCCTGGATATGTCAAATCTCTTCAAGTTTCAAATCATGATATTTTAAGGGGGGGAAACTTGCTTAACAAATTCCTTTAAATCAAGCATCATATCTGGCTAGTGGGCAGACATGAGATATTTGGAAATGGCATAGATATTACTTTCTCACCCCTTAGGAAATGTTAGCAGCATATTGAGAGAATTATGTTTAAAAATACACATTAATAAGTGAAAGACAGTAGCTATAACAGTCAGTATGGCTCAGTAATTAAGGCCCTGCTTCAGCAAAGCACTTAAGCATATGCTAAAGTTTAAGCACATATGTAGTCCCGGGGAAACCAATGGGCTTACTCGCATATTTACATTTAAGCATGTGCTTGTGTGCTTTGCTGAACTAGAGCCCGAGAGGAAATATTTGGGTGCATGAAGATCTGGTTTAATTAAACTGACCTATACCCATTACTTTTCTACTTTCATGTTGTTGTAGTTAATCATGTAACTAGATTATGGAATGTATTCCTATTAACACGAAAGATCATGTAAAAATAGGGCCAATTTTTCAAAAACTCGTGTGTGGGCTCCATGTGCTGCCACCATGCAGCCACCTCTGGAGTGGAATGTGGCAGCACTACAGTACTAAATGGAATGTTTTAGGAAGTGAAATAGGGAAAAAATGAAGAAAACATCCATCTAAAACCACAGGAGGAACCGGGAGAGCTATTCTTCCAAAGCTCTGTTTCCACTTGGAATATTTAACACACACATTTAAAGAGTGAGTAAAGCTTGACAAATATTTTCCTACAATGACAAAATATAAAAAATAAGAAACAATAGAGTGATGTATGGGGAGATCATATTAAAAAACATGAAAGGGAAGAACAGATCTGTGATTGCCAGGTCCTGACATTTTTCACCATAGCTTTCTCTCTGGGAGACAGGACTGGCAACAGAATGGAATGGAGTGTGTGTGACCCTCAGGATGTCTCTACATGGGGAAGCTACAAAGGGCATGACATTTTTCACAGCCCTGAGTGATGTAGCTAGGTCAACCTAAATTTTAGGTGTAGAATAGGCCAAAGTCTGACCAGACAATAGGCATCACCATCAGGATGGCTATTGCCCCTGCCCCTGGCCATGTGCCCACATTCTACAGTTTGTAAAGGCAGAGAGGTTGCAATTTGCATGGTAAGTTCCACTGCTCTCAGAGAGGAACATTTTGCATATAGTTGTTGTTCTTAGACTCTTCCACAATTCTCCACATCCTCTTTGTTGCATGGACCTGAGCTCAGAGATTAGTGGCTGTGCTGGGTAGAGAGGCAGCTACTTGGTGGTGGTAGGGGGGTGATATTATCATATAGCTGCTTATGCCATTGGTATAATTAATTCAGCCCCATTTCTGTGGATTTGTCACAATTTGTCTCCTCTGCAGAGAAGAGTTCTGTATGCCCTGTACTGTAACCAAGGGAGTTTTTGGTTTATATTCTTAAAGCAATAAAATTAGTCTGCAATGTTTAATTTAGGAAATCACTTTGCCCTATGTAGATTCTCAGAGCCTGGACTTCTCAGGTTATTTTCCAACCACGGTGTTGACTGCAGAGCAGTTTGAAGGGAAGATGCATTCCATCTTTAGGAAAAATCAGTAGCTTTAATGTGCAGCCTGAACTGGACAAAGCAAAGGCAGGTGCTCTGGTTGGAGGCAGGCGGTGGGGAGGAGAATGGGGTGTAAGGAGATGATGATTTACACTCACAAAGGTTAAACACTTTTCTCCAGACTTAGGAATGTTCTATTTTGTTTTTAGTAATAGACTTCTGCGGGGGAAAATGTGTGGTGCAAGAGGATTGTTTCCCCAGGCATGTTATTATGAAAAACATGCCTGTTTTGTCTCTCCAAAATTTTCTTAACAAAACTAAAAATATTTTGCCGGGTTTTCGGGAACTCTGCTTTCCACACTTGCTCTCTTTTTATGGCCTTTTCTCATTGCTTAAGTATTTCATGCTGCCTTCTATTTTCCAGCAATTGTAAGTAGCCATGTAAGTAAAGGAAGCAGTGGCCAAAGTAACATTAGCTTCTCCTCTTCATAAAATTGCTTGTGCCCTTATTTACATGTGTTTGGCTGCCTGTGGTGAATGCCTGACTGTTATTGCGTCTTTCTTCTAAGCATGTGGATTTTATTTTTTTTAAATGTAAACGGTAAAACCATAACTTTCTCCATAAGTAGGGTACCTATTAATTTGTATATATAAATTAGAAAAATAAAAAATATAAGTCACTGTCTCTCTAATAGTCTACTCTAGACTGACATAATAAGAAAAATGACATAAAACTCTGGCCTCTGATGTACACACCCATTTAACCTACTCCATTAGGAAAGGCTGGATTGGCTTTGCAGCATGCTCTGATTATTGGTCTATTTAGGTTCTTTCATGGATGCCATGTATTATCTGCATGCAAATGCAGACTCTGTTGAACCAAAGGGAGAAAGCAAGTTACAAAGTTGAGGGACCTTCACACAAAGCACCATGTAAACAGCTCCCAGAAGTGCAAACTGAGGGACTGTCAATTTTAACACCTCAGCATCTCTACCTTGTTGGGCTTATTTGATGGCCAAACTTCTGGAGTCTCTGGCTCAGCAGCTGTCATTGGCAGGATTGATGCCACGGCACAGATTTTGTTGAGGTTATTGGCACAACAGTTCTAATTTTCTGGGCTAATGCGAAAGCAAAGGTCTGTACCATGTCACAGGCTCAGGAGGAGAGGAATAATTGCCAGCAGGTCTCGATGCTTCACATCAAAGCTGGGGAATACTCCATTATATAATGAAGAGTATCATTTGTATTCATAATGGCTGTGGCATTATTCAACCAGAATAGAAGCAATCCTTTCCTACTGGCCAAATGAGAATTTCTCACTGAGAAAAAAGGGGATTTACCAAAGGTCCCATAGGTAAGATCCGTTTTCCCATCTGCTCTATGAAGTCATAATTTCAGGAAACCCCAGGCCCACTTGCTCTGCTTTTTAGTTGACCCGTGTCACTTGCCCTACAGCATCCGACCAGGATCTATCAACATGAGTAATTTAAAAAAGCAAACATACGTAGTCAAAGATATTCTAAAAACAGTACCATAGGAAGGCTCCCTAGGCTAGGAAAAAATCTCTCACCACCATCATTTGGTTTAGATGCAGCCAATACACCTAAAGACATATACAATAAAAAGATATGTCCCGATTTAGTCATTTTCAGCTGTGCAAAGTATGGTAGTGTTTGTACACACTTGTTACTAATTGTGTAGCTGTTAATGACGACAATTGGGAGAAGATAGGGAAGCATCCCACAAAAATCCCCATGCTCCCACCCCTTGGCAAATAGTGGTATGGACCTAATGGAAATGTTCTCATGGCTGGAGAGCAGATGAGACTTAAGGCTGTGTTGAAAATGTTTGTGAAATTTTCTACTACCACCAAATATTTGTATTTTTATTACATTTTCCCCCAAACTGTATTTTGGCTACAAGCAACACGCAAAACAAGAAAACAGCATTGCTGAAGAATGACCTAAATTTCTGGTTCCAAATCGTTCCGTATCAGCACAAAACCTCTGTAAAAACAGAACCAATTTTGAATTTGCGATGAATTGCAGAAGTAGTCACATTTCATGGTTTTTAACATTTTCAAACTCCTCTTTTGAAAAGGGTGCCAGGAGAGAAAGTGGACAGATTGGAAAAGCATGAACTATATACCCTGTAGTGCCTGCTCCACTCCATACTTCCCAGGAGCACAATATCTACTTCCTTTCCCCTCCTGTCCTGCATTTTATGCTGATGTTCAAGGGGTATCTTACCTTAAAATAAGCTTCTGTGTGACACCAGATGTAGCAGGTTCATTCACTGGCAAAAGAGAACTAAATTCCTCTCCATTAATACAACTCCTGCTTTACACCAGTGTTACTGAAAAGACTTTGGCCCAGAATCTCCAGAGTAGTACATATCCTACAGCATTGCTACTGGGGAGGGAAAGTGGTAGAAAATGAAGAAAAGGGAATCTCTTACCTTGTGATGTGGAAAAAAAATTGATTTACACGTTGTGTTTTTAATTAGATCAGCCTGAGGCCCATTTATTGATTACATGCGCACAGGGGAGAACCGTTACTGAAATGGCCTCCTCGAAGCTGGTTACAAACTGGCTTATAAAGCTTAAAACCACAAACTTAGTACGTAAGTTACATATATTATTACATACATTTTTAAAATTATTTTTTATTAAAATTCTGCAAGGTTAATGCTGATTGGAGCAAAAGCAATTTTTTATATTAGGCCTTTTTTGTTATTGTCTGTCTGTCTTTTGTGGTTAGATGTTGACAGTAGGGGATATTACAAATTTGTTTTTTGCCGAGGCACTGTTAGGTACTTTTTACTGTCTCCTTCGTGCCCTTCCCCCCCGTTCCCCCGTCGGGCCGACCTTGGCAGCTTGACATAAGTTCTGGGCCTGCAAGGTTTTGGGTAACATTGAATTTTCTCTTACACTTGGTACCAAGTAATCCAGGGAAACTTGGTCTCCAGAATATTCTCTATTACAGAAAAAACAAAATACTGAATAATAATTTGCAGGGAGAATTTAAGTTGGCACACTTAAAAAGTTTCTTCTGGTTGCACAGATATTACAGATTGTATACAGTTATAAGCAGGAATGCCAAGAACCAATATTATATATAAAACTGGAAGGAACTTTTTGAGTGGACCAGCTTCTGGTAGAAAATTGCATCGAAATTGGAATTGGCTATACATCAGGGTTAACATATATTCTTAAAAACAGTACCATGGAGTATGTAATAACAGGATACGATCAGAATCTCAGTTCAGACATTTCACCTGATAGTAGATATTTTCAGTGTCCACTAGCATCATGTTCAGGCATTGATTATTAGTGATAAGTAGTTAAAATTAGATGTTTGTGGTTCATTTGGGTTAGGTATTAAGGCAGCAATGTGAACAGCTCATTGGTGGAGTAGCTTTTGTTGAGAAACAGCTCCGCGTAATAACATGATCTCAGCAGTGTGTTTATCTGAGCCAGTAAGAGAAAGAGGGTCTTATTCCATTCAAGAAAAATCTCAATGGAAAGAATGACATTTAGAACTTCCTTTCCAAGTCTGCACAAATGAAATATAGCATCTTGATTTCTTACACCTGGTATTTCTCAAATCGTAGCAAATAGTTGTTGGGATTATAGTACATACCACGTTGACTCAGGTGGAATATCAGATCCATCCAAAAATGACATCGCTTTTCCCATGGGCCAGAGAAATATCTTCTTTGAATAGTACATAGCAAAAGAAATCCTGGCAACCGTAAGGGGTTCCTGTCCTTATACTAGTTGTCTTGTTAATGTTCTCTTCACTTCCAATGACTTAACTTGTCTGATGTACTTGCACCTCTCTCCCGCCCCTCCCCCTCATCATCCTCTCTTTTGCTAGCAACAAATCCACTCTTTAGAATTGCTAAGGTAGATCCGCAATCTTGGGGATGTGCCTGTGCCCTTGGCGCTGAGCCAGCAACCCCTAGAACAGGGGGTTGCAACGTTTTCCATATTATGGACCACATTGTTATACAGAGAGATACCATCTCCCCTCCAGTCTCCCATCACACTCTGGGCATGACAGCCTTTGTTATGTCACTGGCTGAGCACCTCTAGCTGATTGGTCTGATGGCCAGGCATAGGAGACGCTGAGGCTACTGGCTCAGGACCTGAGTTCACTAACGTGGGTCTGTAGTACCTACCAGAGTAGCTTACATGGAAAAATACTGGGAAAGTATTCATGTTTTTAACTGTTTTAATGAAATACGTGCTTTGTCTCTTAAGATAGTGTGTGTGTGTCAGGTGGAAGAACAGTTTCCCTTTCCCATCTGTACTTTCTCTCTCCCCACGTTCCTCATCTCTCTCCCCTGGACACGCTTCTCTCCTGCATAATCTTCTCTCACTAGAGGCATCAGTCCCTGAGGGTACCTCATACTTCTTCAATTCCTCCCCTTTTGTGGGATCAGCCCCTAGCAGAGGCAGCTTCTTTGTAATGAAGACTCAAGATACATGTAAAAGGAATTGGAAATGAGGAGGTAGCACCATAGGAGCAGCCAGTTCTCCTCAGAGCACCAGCAAGTGCTTTGGGCACCACAGTTTTCAGTTGCACACAATGATTGGCTTTTTCTGAACAGTCTCTGGATTGCCCAGTGGGACTTGTTCATATATTTTACATTTAAGAAAGTCAAGGTATTTTTAAAAAACCTGAACTACTTTCTCTTAAGAGGGCATCTAGGGTTTAGACAGAATCAGTCACTTCCTAACTGAATTCCAATGTTCAGCTTCAGCATAACGTTAATTGAATCATTGAACTGCAGTTCACTCACCAACAGATTTTTTTTTATAGGCCCATATACTATCAGCCCTAAGGCTGTGGGATTCTGCACTGATGTGATACTTGCACTCCTGTCATAAAATAGTGTTTGCTGAAGTGAAACACATTGTGCCGGGTCATGTAAAGCGGAAGCTTTTATTTTCTTCAGAGACAATGAGATCTGGAATCCCAGCCTCTTGCATTATTGTGAGAAGAGACTCATCTGGGGAAAGCAGAGAAGTTTGTGAGTGTCAAATGTATTAGAGCATAAGCTTTCGTGGGCTACAGCCCACTTCTTCGGATGCATAGAATGGAACATATATTGAGGAGATATATATACACACATACGGAGAGGATGAACAGGTGGGAGTTGTCTTACCAACTCTGAGAGGTTGCTGTATACACAAAACCTAAAACACAAGGAAATGAAAAAAAGCCTAGTAACAGTACACACCCTCTATTCCCTCACCAAGAGACATGCACACAACCATTCACTTATCTATTAATCTACAGATATGCTCTTGGAATGTTTTCAGAGAAGTTCTACAGCCTGTATTATACAGGAGATCAGGCTCGGTGGTCACAGTGGTCCCTTCTGTCCTTGGAATCTATGAATCTATGAAGACCATTAACATAAGCACTACACACCACAGAGAATGCACCACAACTTTAACTCCACCCCAGCCTTCCAGTACCCTCTGCCTCAAACCTGAACATGTGTAGTTTCATAGAATTGGGTAGAATGAAGAGTGTGTGTGTGCATGTGGTGGGGGAAGAGTCTGTTCTGTTTGTGTGGGTGGAATTGGGCAAGGGATGAAGAAAGACTAGCAGTGGGGCAGAATTAAGGTTGTGATGCATTCCCTATTGTGTGGTGGTCTCTTAGTTGTTATGTATATGTGGTTGGGGGAGTAGAGGGTATGTTAGGTTGGTAGCCTTAACGTTTTAGTTTCTTGCTTTTTAAGTTTTGTGTTAGGTGTAGAACCACCTTAACTGACAAAATGCAGGGCTTTTTGTGGATTAATTTCCAAGATGTTTTAAATAGGATCTTCCAGAAAGCAATGGAGCTCCTTGCGATGGGGTATACAAACCCCACACTGGGAAGGAAGGGGTTAAAAAACTATACTGGGTCCTTCTAGCCCCACCCTTCCAACCCTGCAGAGCATACTCCAACTGGAGACAGGGTTGAAAAGGAAGCAACCCAGCTCAAAAGGGGGAGGATGGGGAGGAGTGCAGACCTACCCTGCAGGCTCCTGTGAAAGGAATCAGAGACACCTCCCTGAGACACCAAGGACTGTATGCTGAGCCTGGTTGGGGCAGATGGTTTGGTTTCCCTTTTATATTTTCTGTCTCCTTATCTGGGACTGGAAATGGAGAGAGCAGTGGTAGGAAGCGACCCAGGGAGGGTAATGCAGAGGGTCCACAACTCTCCCCAGGGGTCAAGGCTGCTGACCCTCCTAGGGCCTGGGTCAGAGCCCAGTGGAGTTTGGGGACCCAGGCTCACATACCACTATCTCCCTTCCCGTTGGCTGAGTGGATGCCAACTACTCAGTCACCCATCCCACCAAGGACCCAACTACAGTCCTAAATCAGCTAGGCTCTTTGATGAACATCCTATTGTTCATGAAAGGAGATATTGCTATGTTGAAAATCCTGCTCTTCATTAAATTGATCAGTTGGTTCATGGCTTCCCAGGTTAGGTGAACAGTAGAATGGGTTGAAATTCTTTTAACAAAATTTTCTTTGATGAAAAATGGCCCATTTTCCCCCCAAAATGAAAAATTTCACACAGATGATTAGGTTTTATGCAAAGTAGTCTATATTTTTTGAAGATCTCTGATACAACACATATGCCACTTAACTCACTGACTCATCCATGCACCATACTATTCCCTGCTTCTGGATGCAGAGAGAATTCCTGGTGGCAGATGTCAAAGGACAGTTTTATATTCCTCTTCTAATCCATTTAAAAAGGCTTCTGCATACCACACTGCAGAAAGGAAGTAGCTGATGGAGAAAATTGTTTCAGTTCGTCAACTGTGACACATAAAATTCAGGTATGACAAGTAACTCTATATTTTTTTCTTTCTGGTAATTAAAATATTTGTTACATAACTCCAGTGAGACCACTACCCTCTCACTATTTACTGACTTTTAACTTTCCACAGTTTGTAGTTTTTAAGCTAGAGGGACCTGAAAAATCATGAGACTCAGAATGTGACTTTTCAGCGAATGTGTATTTGATTAGAACTTGGAAACGAATTAACCAATTTTCTTGAAACACCTCAGAAAATTAAAGCTTTACTGAAGATTATGTGCTGAAAATTTGAGGCAGCAAGATAAATCTTGAATTTCTTACTGAGTTTTTATTTATTGGCCAAAAACTAACACAGAGTTTAGGTTGCCTGGTGGTACCTGGTGCCCTTCCATAATGTTTTCAGCTACACATACAACCTCTGAAAAGATGGACATACAGAGCTAAGGTACATGACACCCTTGCAATGCAACCTTAACTTTGCCCTGTTCCCCTCCACTCCTGAATCTGCATCCTCCCTACCCCCATACCTCCTGCGCTGCTCCTACACCCCGATACATTCCCCCTCTCTGCTCAACCCTCCCCCCATCAGACCCTAGTTTTGCACCAAAAGAGTTATAAGAATCTGGAACTGTAATAAGCAACTCATATAAGGGGGACTGTGTATCAGGAACCCCTTGACCAAATGCCTCTGCAAATTGCTTTCCTTTGATCTACTCTGTTCATTTATTCAGGATGATTACATAATGCCAACTGCTTATTTGGTCATTCAACTTCCCTCTATTTAAGTAATGCTAATTTCCTTGACAAGACTAACGTAAAATCAGCATCTATATGTGGATTATTGAGCACTTTACATTTTTGCTCTTAAACCTGAAATTTTGGTCTCTGGGCAAAACTTCCAAAGAGAATGCCTGAAGAATACAAGGAACGCACATGACACATTCTCTGAAAGTGAATCCCACGGGTAGGGATCAAACTCATAGGGCATATGTCCAGTTCCAATTCCATGGCCACACTATGATATGATACCTTGAGTCACCCAGCTCCTGTGATGGTGGGCTGAATGGAAATCCTTTGGCTCTTAAGAGACCCTTAAAACAACACACAGCAAAATATGAACTAATTCCACAGACTCTTGTAACCTGATGCTTTAGTGGTTAATCATTATTGTTGGTTGCCAAATTAATACCAATTTAAAGAGCTTAGGTTTAAGTTCCAGGATCAGACACAACAGAATTAAAATTAACAAATCCAGTATTTGGTGGGAAATCTGGTATGTACAGCAAAGACACTCACACTGAGGGCAAAGCAAAGCCTTAGCCACTTTCATTAGCACAATCAGCAGAGACCAGTCTCCTCCAAACCACATAAACCCTACTCACACTGGGCAAATGCATTTCTTTGAGAGAAGGAGAGAGTGAAAGATGATGCGTCTTTCAGGTCTATGGAGCAGCTCTGTAAAATCTACTTAAACCAAATAGCTGAAGTAAACCTGCACATTTGTATACACACCCTCCTACTTCCCTCCGTGGCTGGGGGTTGGAAGGATTTGCATAGCAGAATGTGCTATGGTATGGCCCTTATGCACTGCCATTCAAGGAGCCCCCATGCAGCTTCCCGGATTTGTGTAGTGGGATTGTACCGTTTCCATTTTTAGGTTGACTTCCACACCCACAGAGGCGGTGGATGAATTTATCCCATGTACATGTAACCTGAGATAAGTCATTGTAATTAACCGGCATGCAGTTAGATTTTCTTCTTCTAAATGTTAAGAGCTTGCTTTTCTACAGTTGCACAGACAAAGATCTGCAAGCAACTGCACATCTAATTTTCACACACAATTGTACAGGCAAATAAATGCTTATCCATTTAAGAGACTATTTACATGTGCAAATATTCCAGTTTATGCAGTGAGCCATAATTAGGCTAATAGAATGTATTTTAGAAACTCAGACCCAAAAGGAGTGTCTTGACTATTGACTAATTCCAAAAAAGGAAATAAGGATTGAATTATTTGGAAATCTATAAAGAAAACAAGCAACTTTTAAGCATTTAATAATGTTTTAATACGTTTAAAAAGACAAATAGCACCCTTATGTTACAAGGGGATTTTTATGGAATTACCTATAAAGACGTGGCATCCTGGAATGTTGCTTGCTTGTGTGGGTATAACCTATAGGCAGCAGCTATACCTAAAAATGATTCTTAGTTGGAGATATTCTGGTAGGGATTAAGATTTACTGTCTGTATGTTCAGTATATAAAGATAATTGCATTATAGCTGATCATAAATATTTCTCCAAGATCTAACTCCTGAGAATTCAAACTAACAGAATTAGCAAGGCCAAGTGCAGTAGCACTATCTGGTAACTTGCAATAATTTTAGATAATCCTTATGAAAAAGTCCTTTGAAATTTTAATAGGGCTGACAGCTAAAGGGTTCCATAGAAATTACTCTAAACATTTATGCAATTTTTTTATCAATCTTCAAAATTCTATAGCAGGAGTATTAATTTAAAAAAAAAATTCTATGGAGTGGCCAAAAACCTATAGAAAATGTAATTATCCTCTAATTAGGCCCCTTTAAAATGGCTCAAATTGAGCAACCAACAATGGACAATCACTCATCACTTTTGAAAACAGGCTGGTGATTTATTACTACTACTACAGGTATCAAAAAGGGTGATCTAAGCATTGTACCACTCAGTTATGCAATCAGGCATCGTGCAATGAGATGAGGCTTTTTTCATTAACTTGGTGTGGAAATTTGGTAACTCTGAGATGACAATGAGATATTTTTCCTTTACTATCACGGCGAGCATCCAACTGCCACCACCACTCCAGGACCACAAAAGAACTGAGAAAAGTCTGAAAAATGTCTGAATCGAACTTTGACATTTAACGGATGGGCCAATCTTGCTACCATAGCCAATGGGAAGTTTGCCATTTACTTCACTTGGAGTAAAATTAGGCTTTGAGTCTAATTCCAGGAATGCTCTCATGACACTTGTAAACCTCTGTCTCACCTCTACTTCTAACCTTTACCTGCAGTTAGGGACACATGCTCACAAAGATCTGGTTGCTAAATATTTTCCATTTGCTACTGGAAATCTTTTCACTTGCTGAACAGAGATACTAATTGTGCTGTTTCACAAATGTGCTATCATTTGCCAAATGTCTAGTAAGTATTTGCTTTGCAGGGAAATTTGAATCTGTTTTCATGTAAAATAATGCCAAGAGATCTCTAATTAGCTAGCAAAATATAGGGCACATTTTGCCATCCTTATTCAAGTGAGTAATCTTTATTCAGACAGTTACTTCCATCTAGGTCAAATATTGCTCTACAGCCAAAATGCTTCTGAAATCTGAAATAAATGTAGTCAAACTTTACTAATTCTGGGTCACTGAGAACGAAAAAGATGCTTAAAATTGTTGATTGGCTCTAGTTTTCAAGATATGCTATTGGGTCAGTATATACGACCCTTGACTTGGGAATGGCGGAGGATAAGTGAGTTATAAAGGGAAGGGATCTCAATTTAAACCAGAAATGACTCAAATACATCTTTGACTGGATCTATGAATAAATCTATGGCTGGGTTTGGACAGTACTTGCTTTTTAGGCAAAACAATGAATGATGCAATCTGAAGCTGGTATTACGTCATACATGATCTGAATTGCATCATGTTATTCCTAGAAGTCATGGATGATGCAATCATAACGAAGCTTACATCACTCTGCTGAACAAATTGCCCTATATCAGCTCTAGAAATCATAAAGTGTCGTGCTCTCTTATTTGTCAGTGTTTGATTTTGCAAAGGGACACATTTCTGTTTAGCCAAAGTGAGCAGAGATGCCTCGTGCTTGTGTGAACAGTGCAGATAACTTCTGCTATGTTTGTGGTGAAATGACTTTTGCATCACAAAAGCGCAGTATAACCACTATGGTTAAGAAAGCCTACCACCTTTATTTTGGCTGCAAAATTGGAGATCAGGACAAGAGGTGGCCCCACACATATGCTGCAACACTTGTGCAACAAATCTTCGCCAGTGGTTGAACAGGAAAAGGAAATCTATGCCTTTTGCAGTGCCAATGATTTGGAGAGAGCCAACAGATCATACCAGCAATCATTACTTCTGCATGGTGCCTCCAGTTGGGAAAGGTGTGTCAAAGAAGAAAAAGTGGACTGTGCATTATCCAAACATTCCATCAGCTATACGCCCAGTACCCCACGGAGAAGGACTGCCGGTTCCTGATGCACCAGAATCATTCTCACTTGAGTCAGACGAGGAAGAGGATGAAACTTCTGGTCCTGAACCATCAATGTCACAGGACCCACATTTTCTCCCATCCTCCTCCTCTGAACCGCACCTCATAACATAAGGTGAACTGAATGACCTTATCAGGGATTTGGAACTACCCAAGAGTAAGGCAGAGCTGTTGGGCTCCAGACTACAGCAGTGGAATCTCCTGGCAGGTGATGTTAGGGTTTCCATGTTCAATGACAGTCAGGGCCGGCTCCAGGCACCAGCCCACCAAGCATGTGCTTGGGGCGGTGCCTGGAGGGAGACGGCACAGCGGGGCGCTCCGGCCCGAGAGCGGAGCCGTGACTGGGCTCGCCGCCCTCCTCCCGGTGCTCTGGCCGCCAGGGGATCTCCGCCCTGCTCCCAGCGCTCTGGCCGCCAGGGGCTCTCCGCCCTGCTCCCGGCGCCCTGGCCGCCAGGGGCTCTCTGCCCTGCTTCTGGCACTCTGGCCGCCAGGGAGAGCGGAGCTGCGGCGGGCTCGCTGCCCTCCCCTCGGCGCTCCGGCCGGTCGGGGATTGCGGGCCCGCGGCCGGGCTCGGCGCCCTCCCCTGCCGCGCTGGTGGGGGGGGGAGGGGGCGGCGGGTGGCTTTTTTGCCTAGGGTGGCAAAAAAGCCAGAGCTGGCCCTGATGACAGTCAAAAGGATCTTGTCCCATTCTTCTTCATGGACGGTAATCTTGTAGCCTGCAACAACATCGATGGTGTGATGGCAGCCCTCAACATCGTTCACGATCCAGATGAGTGGAGACTGTTCATTGATTCATTGAAGACGAGTCTTAAAGCTGTTTTACTGCATAATGGCAATGTTTTGCCATCAATTCCAGTTGGTCATGCAGTCCATATGAAGGAAACCTATGACAACATGAAACAACTTTTGAGGTGCATAAACTATGACCAACATCAGTGGCAGCTTTGTGGCGATTTGAAGGTTGTTGCTCTCTTGCTTGGTCTGCAGACTGGATACACAAAGTACTGCTGTTTTCTCTGTGAATGGGATAGTCGTGCAAGAGATTCCCACTACATCAAGAAAGATTGGCCACTCCAACAGTAATTGGAGCCTGGGAGGAAAAGTGTTCAGCATCCACCACTTGTTGAATCAAGGAAGATTTTGTTACCACCCTTACACATCAAGCTGGGTCTGATGAAGAACTTTGTCAAGGCCATTGACAAAACACAAGCAGCTTTCAAGTACCTCCGTGGAAAATTTCCAAGGTTAAGTGAAGCTAAGATAAAGGAAGGTGTCTTTGTTGGTCCTCAGATTCGTGAACTTCTTCGAGATGATGCATTTGACCATGCACTGCGTGGCAAGGAAAAGATGGCATGGAAATTTTCTCGGAAACAACAAGGCAGACAACTACAGGTTGTTGGTGGAAAACCTCCTCAAGGCATACAAAAGCCTTGGTTGCAACATGTCACTAAAGATACATTTTTTGCACTCTCATCTAGATTTTTTTCCACTGAACTGCGGAGCAGTGAGCTACGAGCACGGCGAGTGATTTCACCAGGACATTGCAACAATGGAGAAATGCTATCAGGGCAAATGGAGCCCACCAATGCTTGCAGACTGTTGCTGGACAGTGACAAGAGATGCTCCATTTAATGAATACAAGAGACAAGCCAAGAAGCGCAAAGTAGACACTGAATAGGACTAAACTATGTACATAATAGTTTTTTGCCTTTTGTTTCATAATAAATTTTATTTATATAATGCTTTTGCTGATTTTTAAAGTGTTACATAAACAGGACAGGTGAAATATGATCATGTAAAGCAACCATAAACGCATGAAAAGACCTAGGTTTACAATTTATGATTAAAACTCTACTATCTACACAATATACATAGACATAAAGTGTAAAAACTTAAATATCTGAGAAACAGTAGCCAATCAGTTGTTTTAATTGTCATATTTGAATTCAGCACATCAAAATACATAATAAATAGCACATTTTATCTCTGAAGCAGACGACTTCTCAAAAATTGTAGACCAGTGTTATTGTGGAAGACTTTGACGCTGAATAGGTCCTTCAACTAACTAAGTATTAGGGAAAGAAAATATTGAGGAGGTTTTTTAACTTCCCCCTCAAAACTCTAGAGGTCAATTGGTTAACATCTCTTGGCAAAAAATTAAAGTCTTTATTAGATAAGTTTAATCTGATACCTGTAAATGGAAGAAGCGAGGGAAATAGAGAAGAGCATTTTACTTATATTACATGGTGATAGTATTCTTGATTATATTGTTATCTCTATAATTAATTGGCCCTTCTATAGTGATTTCTCTATATTATCTTGTCTAGATAGTGACCTCTCGCTATAATTATGGATGAAGTGCCCTTTTGAGAAAGCATTTTATTTCTGCTAGGTGAGGATGCCTTAATTATCCCTTTGGATCAATGTAGTTGTGAAAGATTAAAATGGATCTTAGCCAGTCAGAACAAATTCTCAAGGAGATTGCAGGATTCTGATGTTAGATTTTTCAGAAACCTAATTATTAATTCTAAGAATTCCTCTCAAATTTGTGAATCATATGAGTTGCTGGGAAGATCTTACAACCACTTGTCTCTAAACAAATTCATTTTGTTTTTAATTATCCCAAAAATTCTTTCGAATATAAGCGCACTTGGTGTGATGTGGACTTGGTGGAGAAGTCTGTTCTAGTGCACACAGCTACTAGGGTAAAACACAATCCCACTTCTTATTTACTTCAGAATTTAGTAGCTGGCAGAAGAAGATATAAAGGTGTATTATACTATAAAACCCAAGACTATCTTAGTTCCTTGTGGAAGGATTTTGAAGCAGCAATTAAAACTAAAAATTCTTCCATGTTTTGGAAGATGGTGGCCTTCGGCTTTGGTAGATATACTCCAGTTGAGGAACTGCATATTAATGATGAAGCCTGGATAGCACATTTTGGCTAGGTTTTTAATAATTCCCCTCAATCAGTTTTTTTAAAATCTAATTCTACCATAGTTGATGAAATGAGGAATTCTTTCTTTGATTTACCATTCTGACCTTCATTACTGGACATTTATTTTAGCCCATGACTGAAAAAAAAAAAAAAAACCCAGGGGATGATTATTTCCCTGCTGAAATTTTTCAGGGAAATCTTGGTTGGTGGTCTCCAGTCTCAGCTAAATTGTTTACTGCCATCAATCGTACTGGATAGATTTTGTGTGGCTGGAAGTCTAGTGTGATAGCTCCTATTTTTAAAAAAGAGGACAGAAAGAATCCTACTTCATACAGACCTATTAGTTTGTTAGATGTGGCAGGGAAAATTTCTTCCAGATTTTTACTATCTAAACTTGAAATATGGGCTTTAGAGGCTAATTTACTACATGAAGAGGAGTCTGGCTTTAGGGCTGGTAGAGTCACAAATTATAATTCTTTTATTTTATTCTATATGATTTATAAATATACTGTGGTTACGGGTACTAGATTGTATGGTGCTTTCATAGATCTAAAGATGTCATTTGATTCTATTAACTGAGACAAACTTTGGGTGAAATTAAGAAGGATGGATATCCAGTTAAGCTTTTTGTATATTTTGGAGGCTCTATACTATGGCAATATGGCTAGGCTAAGATCTAAAGTCAGTGGAGAATGTACTGTTTTCCCTACTTCTAGGGAAGTACACCAGGGAAGCCTTCTAGTGCCTCTTCTTTTTAATTTATATTTTATTTAATTTAATGGATATTTTAAAGAAAGATAATTTGTCTCTGACACAAATTAAGGGTATATCTATCCCGGTGTTAAAATATTGCAGTGGCATGGTTGGTTGATTGCAAACGCCAAGAGGCCTCCGCACTATTATCTCATTTTTCTTCTCAAGAGCTGGTTTTTAGTTATAATAAAACAAAGTTCATGATTTTTGGGAAGGAACCCCCTGCAATTTGAGTGGCAGACAAAAGGCTGCCTTGTAGAACAAGTGTCTGCTATTATATATTTATGGATAAAGTTTCATCATTTGGGCTTTTGGTCCCCTTATCATAAAAACTTAAAACAAAAAGCCTTTAGCTCTGCTCAGGGGGTATGGTGTTTTACCTGTGTATATGGTGAGAACAGAGTTGCCCCAGTGCTAAGAATTTTTAATGCTAAAAGAATATCGCAGGTGCTCTAAGGGTCTGAAGTTTGATTTAGAAGCCAAATTTTGGCCTTAGAAGTCATTCAAAAAAATTTGTGAGGAGACTTTTTATTCTTCCAAATTCTATCCCTGCCTTGTCTTTATGTGACAAGGTGGGTGCTTTTTCTGTTGGTAGTAGATCTTGTATTGCTTTTCTTAAATTATGGTCTAATATCTGTACTGATCCCGCTTATAGATTGCCCCTCTTTGCCTTCAGGTGATGGAGGAGCAATCTGTGTACTCCTTATTTCCAAGGTATAAGACCCTCCAATTTATTATAGCTAGGTTGGGTTGTTCTGTTACTCACTTATTGTCGATATCTTTTAATC
Organism: Malaclemys terrapin pileata; assembly: GCF_027887155.1. Taxonomy (NCBI): domain Eukaryota; kingdom Metazoa; phylum Chordata; order Testudines; family Emydidae; genus Malaclemys; species Malaclemys terrapin. Next base: position 82,435,446 of record NC_071507.1, read on the forward strand.
AATGTAATGAATTACTTAAACAGAGAATGACCGATATTACCCAACCAGAACATCTGGCTATGATTCATTATTCTAAGTTTGCCTGCTGGTTTTCTACTTTGAAGACAACATGTGTTTTTGAAGTATTTGAATGAGTTATCAAATCCTCATTTACGTAAGGCATATACTCAGTTAAGATTCCAAACCATGTCCTTAAAGGTATATATGGTAGATATGGAAAATTCCTTCGTCTTTGTTTTTCCTGATGTAAATTTGGAGCATTGATAGATCTACCTCATTAGCTTTTGGACTGTAGAATTTTCCAGCTTCTGAGAGCATGCTGGATTTTACCTTTCTTGTATAAAAAAGAATTTTTATTATCATCTCAAAATAGAATGTTTTAAGTATGTTCTCAAATCTCCTATAGTAAATAAATTGGTGGCAATTTTTGCCCTTTTAGCATTGTGCTGAAGAAGAGAGTTTTTATTAAATCATGATTGACATTTAAATGTGTTATATAAATGTTGCTGTTGTCTTAGATTGTGTATGTTTTTCTTTTGGTATTCACAAAGGACACATGTCACACGTGAGCTAAGAATATTGAATTAAATACATCTATGGCAGTTTTCACTTGATCATCTAAAAGCATTTTATATACATTTCTGAACTAAGGAGCACAATAGACCTGTCAGGGAGGTAAGAATTATTGAAAGTAATACATTATCATATGTAATAGAGAAGAGTAGAGCTGGTCAAAAATAGGATATATTTTTTTTTGTGAAAATATTCTCAATTTTTCCTTTTATTTTTTATAAAAATCACAATAAAAATTAAGTAAAATTGCAAATTTTGAAAATTTTCAACCAGTTCTAGAGCAGAGCTTCAGATGTTCTATGAAAAGGACTTAAGGGTTAAGATGGGATAACCAACTGAATGTGAGCTCCTATGCAGTGATTAAGAGAGCTAGCATGATTCTTGGATATTTAAACGGGAATATAGAGTAGAAACAGAGAGGTGGTATTATTACCTCTCTATATAGCACTATATAGATCATTACTGGAATACTGTGTTCAGTTCTGGTGTCCACACTTCAAAAAGTATGTTAAAAAATTGAGAAGGGTTCAGTAAAGAGCTACAAGAATGATTCAAGATCTGGAAAACCTGTTCTACAATGAGAGAGTTAAGCAGGTCAATCTATTTCTTTTGTCCAAGAGAAGGTTCAGAGATGACGTGATCATAATTAGGAAGAAGATTTCTGATGGTAGAGGGGTCTTTAATTTAGCAGACAGAGGCATAACAAGACGTAATGGCTAAGCACTGAAGCTAGACAAATTCAGATTGGAAAGAAAGTGCACAAGCAAGGTAATTAACAATTCAAACAATTTACCGGGGTGCAGTGGGTTATCTGTTACTTGAAAACTTTAAATCAGAAGACTGGATGTCATTCTAAAAGACAGGGTCTAGCTCAATCAGAAGTTATTGGACTTGTTGCAGGAATTGCTGGGTGAAATTTTATGACCTGTGTTATGCAGGAGGTCTGACTGGGTGATCATAATGGTCCTTTCTGGCCTTGGAATCTATGAAGCTATAAATGTGAATTGAGTTTGGTGGTCTCACTCTAGTTCCTAACAGCAAAGTGTCCTCAGCTTGAACTAGTGCTGCATGTTTATAATCCTGCCACCAAATCTTAGTCTGACTCAGTCCCCAGTGCAATTTAGAGCAGCTGCAGGCCTGTTCCAAGTTGCCTCTGACTGCAGGTCCCCAAGAAGCTGTTCCAGCAGCTGGGGATCACCAGATCTCATTAGCTCCTTGCCCACATTCCTCCTTCAACCATTCCCCAGACACACCACCTGCCCTGGGGACTGAGAGTGGGAGACGATGGGCCAGCTGTATGCCACATGGGGATTCCGCAGACAGTATGGAATCTTCAGGTAGCGGGTCATGTGAGCTTTCTGGCTGCTGACCAAGGATCTGGAACCATGTTTGATTTGATGCCAAAGGTTTAATGGGCAAGGAGCGAGAACTATCCCTAAAAATGTCCCCTCCCAATCAGGATTGAGGTTTGGTGGCAGGTAAGTATGCAGAAATTGGCTTTCCTCCCTTCTGTGCTTTAAACAGTGAATGCAACAGTAAATGTTAGCCGCCAGGAGCGTCAGTCTGGCACCTTTAATGAGCACTAAATGCACATGCATGCCTATATGAATCAATAGTGCTCAATCAAACAATCCCCTATATCTGTGCCATATTTTACTGTGTTTTTTGTGGTGTCCTAGACAAAATACAACTGTGAACATACAGCACGCTGGATGCGTGTATCAGTGCCAAGGTTATGTGCTAAACCCTCGGGATAAATATCCATTATTTTCTGTCACTGGCTAATGTTCAGATTTCTTTTATTTTCATTGGCTAGCCAACACCAATTAGTGTCTGAGGATTAGCTACATTACATCACCAGCCATGTCTCTTAGAAGCAGTGCGACTGCAAAAACGGTACATGTTTCCATTTATCCATTGCATGCCTGTGACTTGCATTCACCCTGCAACATGCTTCCACCCATTAAAGAAAAGCTGTCACGCTCCTCTCCCTTTTTAGAACACAAATGGAGCCACGTTCATGTAGTTTTGGCTTCAGATCAGCCCTCTTATAAATTATAAGGGTGGAGAATTTCCTCAGGGTCCTTAAATGGTGATTTAGAATGCTTTAACTCACCATCACAAAGATGTTTCTAAAATAGAAAAATAAAACAGCCATAACTTTTATTTGCCCCCATAAAATGACAATTTACAAGCTCCCACTGCTTACTAACAACTGTGGTTTCTGGGGCAATGTTACCTTGGTTGATGATATGAAGTAAGTTAAAAATCCTTGGGCCAGATTTACTGTTGCTGGTGCAAGAAAGTGTAATTTATATCTCCCTTCACCATCCTCATCCCTGGTACTGTAGGGGGCATTCACCCTCAGGGAGGGCAGGCAGTGGTAACCACTTTAAATGGTGGCTAGAACAGTGGTGAAGCTGTCAGGACCATGGGCTGTTTGCATCCTCAGCTTCCTTGGCCATATCTCTGATCCAGCCAGTGCAGCTCAGTGATAGCCTCCTGTAACTCCACCCTTGGTAGAGGTGAGGTTATGGGCATGTTCCATTGTTCTGTACCCCACCTTGGGATTGCTAGAGCACACTGGACTCCAGCCATGTCTCTAATACACTCCTAGACAAGAGGCTGCTGCAGGGGAGGGGGCTGATGTTAAAACTATCCCTGCCATCTTTCCTCCAACTCTGCTACACTGTGAGAATACCTAGCAGGGGAAGCATGGGCTTTCTGCTCCCTTTGCACTCCAGGAAGGTTGCAAATGAAATGGAATTGACCTGAGAATGTGGCTCAATAATTTCACACAGATATGGCCATAAATACTCTGTAAGATGACAAAAGTGGTTCAGAAAGCCCTCGTGTCAAAATGAGAGGTCAAGCATTTCCCACAGAAGAAGAACAAACTTGAAGGAATGCTCCCGCTGAGAGAGTCAGAGTAATTGCATAGATTAATCAGTGGGATTGCCAGAAATGGTGCATACATTCCTGCCTATTTCCATAAACTAAATGTGCAGCTTTTATTTAGAAGGATGACCTGCCTGTTATTCTGTCTTTTTGCACACTAGGACCATAGTGAGATTTTTGTAAGACCTTGGTGCTCCAAAGGAGTCCTGTTGTCATTGTTTAATTGAAGCCTTAACCTCTCTTCACTTTTTCAGTTTAATATATCTTGAATGACCTGGGCTCCCGCTCGAGTGGTGTTACTCTGTTTGACTGCTAGATAATTAGTGCAGTGGGTTGTTTTCCTGGCTGTTGTCCAATTGGCTGGGATAGAGTCTGTTGCTCAGATGCTATGGCTCATTGCCCATACATTGGAATATCACTTGGAAAGACTCTCCTTGTCTGACCCAAGATTTTAGCTAGCAATTTGAAAACACACTGGTTGATTTATTGTCCTCTTCTTGAAGTGTACCTATAATCTTCAGGGCATATATGCCATTGTACACAATACAATCAATATCACAGCTGGTGCAGTTGGTGTGACCTAGCAGCAATAAAGGCCCAATAATAGACAAAAAGAAAATGCTGGTACACAAAAACTAAGTCACCATCCCTCAAAATTCAAAATGGTATGTAATGGTATAAACATGCTATTCTGTACACCTGCCATCTGCCTCTTACTGTCCTCTTCACACATTTTTTCCACTTTTGTCTACCTCTCTTGCACTGGGTCTTCTTAACTAGCTCATAGGTCTTGGCTTCATGTCTGCAGTACATGACTTCTGTCTTGGTGTGACGGGGCAGTGTGGCCCCGCACTGGTACCTCAGGGGTTAACCCTTCCTTCCTAGCAGAGGAAGCCACGCCCCGGAAGCTCTGCTGGGCATGCTCCAACTGGAGAACAGGTATAAAAGCCTTCAGAGCTGCTCAGTCTGGGCTGACTGCTGGAGGAGGAGAAGGTACGCCTCCAGCTCCCAAGGAGGGATAGCCTGCTCATCAAGACCCAGAGGCCAGCCAAGCCTGGATGCACCCTGATGCCCAGACGGAGTACATCACGGGAGGGGAACAGACTGGAGAACCCGGCGTTTATGGTAGGAAGTGACCCAGGGGAACTTTAGAGGCAAACGGCGTTAGAGTTGCACAGATGCTCCGCGTGTTGCAGGCTGATCCCTGCCGAGCTGGGCAAGGGGAACTTGCCACTACCAGGACCCTGGGTCGGGACCCGGTGGAGAGGGTGGGCCTGGGTCTCTCTACCACTCCCCCCCCTTTCCCCCACACTCCAGGGATTGTATGGACTCTGGCCATTAGGTTGCACTGCTTCAATGCGGGGAGTAATTTAGATGGACCCTGGCCACTGGGCCACACTGCCCTGACACTGGGGGTGAGTTATCTGGGCTCCGGCCACTAGGCTGCACTACCCCGCTCACGAGGGAGATTGTATGGACTCTGGCCATTAGTCCGCACTGCTCCAATGCGGGGAGCAATTTATATGGACTCTGGCCATTGGGCCACACTGCCCTGACACTTGGGGCGAGGTACCTGGATTCCAGCCGCTAGGCCCACTACCCCGACCGAGGGGTGATTGTGTGGAAGGAGGCAAGCAGGCCACAACCAGCCGCCCACAGAGAGACAGGCACGTGAACTTGAGAGTAGCAAGGTTCCGACACCCCATCCTCGTCAGCCACAAAGGGGCAGTGTGGTGCCAGGCATGCCACACTTGGGCATTTGACTTGAATCTCTGACTGTCAAAATAGCTCCTAATCTGATGAATTGCGTACTTGGTTGATTGGCTTTCCACTGAATTGATCTCCTATCTAATCAACTGAGTGATACTTAAAGTGAAAGAAACCTCTAACCCTTTTTCCAGATTCTGGCTCTTCTCTTGTTAATTAAAACCATCCCTACTTCAGCTTAATTTTTCCTGACTTCAAGGTTGCAGTAAGTTCCAAACTCCTCTGTTTTCCCCCCTATGAAAACTAACATTTCCTGTGCTCAGGCCATGCTTTCCTTTCCTTTTCCTTAGTCAGGATCTCTACTGCATTTTTTCATACCATGTGCATATGATCTATGGGAGAGCCATTATCAAAAGCACTTGTCTTCCTTTAAATCTCTAACGGCAGAGAGGAAAGAGAGAAATGCAAATAACAATTTAAACCACAGTTTATTCTGTGAAGAATCTGCAGCTGGGAATGAAAAATTGAAGCTGATTTAAACATGTAGAGGCCTATATCTAAATTTATTTATAAAGGAGAGCACTTAACTCATAGTGCTGCTAGCCTAGACTTTCTGTCCAGTAGAGGAGAGCAGTAGGCACTCTTGAAATTAAAGGAATAGTTTTGGGGGTTTTGCAGATGAGGTAGAACCAGAGGTATAAACAAGGGGGCCACACTATATATGAAAAAGGTAGACGATGGAAGGATTAACGTGGTACAAGATTAAGCAATATGAATATAAATAAAGTTACACATTCTTAGGCCTTAAGTGAGTGGACACTTTGAATCAGGTTTTCAACTGCATTAAACTGGTGTATCTCAGTTGAATTCAACTGATGGAATAGTGATGGACAAATCCAGAAACTGTTACACAGACACAGACACAGACACACACACATGCTTACACAAATGTGTTTGCATGAGTACATGTCCAGCCCATCAACATGCATCCCTGCCCCAAATAGCCCCATAAATACACACATACCTACCTCCATATAAGCTTTCATGCCCAGATACAAACAAACTACCCTACACCCAATGCATTCTTTCTTAATTTGATGACCTATCAATGAAAATTCGAGGCAAGTGACATACTGAACTGAGAAAAGAAGGAAACAAAACAGAAACCAGGATTTATTCAACACACGTTTTCTTAAAATAGATCCCACCCTATTCTTACATAATTGCCTATTATGCAAAGTTTTGTTCCCAAAACGTGAACATCCATCTTGATATGATTTCTTCCTCCCCCGCCCTCTCATTTTAGCACATTAGTGTTGGTCTGTGTGCAACAGGAAAGTGGAGTGATGATTGAAGTGATGCCATTAGTGAGGAATGTCATCATTTGCCATGATATACAATCCCAGTGGAACATTGAGTAAATGGCCATATTATTAATATCAATAAAACGTGTGTAACTAGTATTATGTCACTGTATATCAGCGTAACATCTAAAAAAAGAACACATGGTTAATAATGCATGTGAGAAAAAAACATATTTGCAGTCTCACGATAGTCTTAACTGATCCAAAGTCAGTAAGATCTCGAATGGGGTAGAACGCAGAATCAATTGCAAAGTTAAAGAATGGTCAATAGCTTACAAGAAATGGTAAAGTTCTTATATGTGTCATAGTGGAAGCTTCACAAAGAAACATAATAGATCAGGCACAGCAAAAGGATCAAACTGTAACAAGTGGAGGCTCAGAAACCAAGCACTGAGGAAAAGTCATTAAGATACAGTTATCTCCTTATTACTTACAACTCAGCTATAGAGGTTTTTCTAGTTTCTACAGTTTTCCCAATGTCTCATCATGTTGCTATACTAAATTAGTGAGGTAGGAGGTTACAATGAAATTAAAATCCTTTCTGGTTGCTTTTCATGAGGACCCAATAGTTGTTGCAGCAGCATCAGATCAGGAGGAATAAGGCAGATTGTCAGCAAATATTTCTTCAAGTTTTGAAACATCTTCACTCTTTGCCATGGCTTTTGTGTTTTGTGAACAGTGTGTCACTGAGGTTTCCTTACACCAGAGATCGGCAACTTTTGGCCCGCGGCCCGCCAGGGTAGGCACCCTGGTGGGCTGGGCTGATTTGTTTACCTGCCGTGTCCGCAGGTTCGGCCGATCGCGGCTCCCACTGGCCGCGGTTTGCCTCTTCAGGCCAATGGGGGTGGCGGGAAGCAGCGGCCAGCACATCCCTTGGTCCATGCCACTTCCTGCCTTACACAAATGTTTGCAGAAAGCAAATTACCAAGCTGGATGCATGAAAATTGTCAGAGGCCAAATTTTTAATTTGTGCATGCAAGTATTTGAGAGGGAAGTGCTTGCTTGCTCATCCAATCAGGGAACAGAAACAGATCCATGTGATTTATCTGACCATTCAGAACTAAGTAACTGAGCTTCAATTTTGATTGTTCGTGATCAATACAAAGAGAAGAACTGCAAATACATTCAAGTAATGAATAAATTAGAGGAAATTATGATCTGCTTGTGGATGTTCTGGTGCCGAAAAAGACAAGCAATTAGAGTAAAACAAATTATTTGCATTTGCTCAGCTTTAATCACATAATCATTATCAAGTCACAGCTGGATGAAGACCTTTCTCCTGTTTGGGGTCCCATATCCATCTGTAGTAGTCTCTTGAATTTCCTTCTTTTATCTCTATGCCCATCCTTTGGGATCTGTTTCTCTCTCTCTCTGGGAGTTGTGTGCATATGGGTAGAAACTAGATCCCTTGACTGCTTTTTGTGTTCTTTCCACGTTTTGGAAACAATTTCAATTCTTAGAATGTTTTCCTCACTCTGTTAGTACTGCCCTCCCTTCAGTCAATTGTTCCTCTGGATATTTTTTAAAAAAAGATGTGAATCCTCTATCTTATTGGTGCTCCATACCCGTTGGGACAGTGGAGTGCCATCCTTCCCTAGGGCATTCTCTGGGGTGCACAATATACCCTCCTGCATGCACACTAAAATGTGTAGGCCAGGGCACCAACTGAGTGCTGAGCCTCTGGAGTTAAGTGCACTCCTGGCGGGACATAGAGGAAGTACCCTTGTGTCCCCTGGACTCAGGCGCTGCAATTCTGACAGGTCCTTCTCTGGAGTGCACAGGAGAGAGGCTCCTTTCAAACTCCCTCCCCCTGTGCACCCATATAAAGTCACTGCAGAACTGTCCCTGTATAACTAAATACATGCAGTACAGTTAGGTCTACAGTTGGGGTATCTCATCTCAAGAGTAATATGGGTAAGTAATCTGTTCATTATTTTAATATATACACATACAAAGTGAGACTAGGGGTTTGTCTACACAGCAAGTTACCGTGTGACAAACTAGGATGTGAATCTACAGCATGCCAGCTTGCTATGAAGTAATGCTCCAAGTGGACACAGCTACATATCACTGAAAGTCCTGGAGTGCTGCCCTCTGTGTAAACAAACTATTTTCACAGTAAGATTATCTAAATCTCATTTCTTACTGTTTTTGTTTCCAGTGGATGACTTATCTTTTATTGCACATGGTGGAAATGACCAACTTTCTGGGCCATGTATTGAAGTTCTTTCTTAGTTGTCCTCAGTGATTATCCAGGTAAAACTCTAATTTACCTCAATAAGTTTTGCCTGAGAGTAAGAATTGAATATAACTGGTAAGGATGTAGGTCATTTGGTTTTTACACATAAATATAATATGATTAAATTCCATTTGAGATAGAGAAAGTCAACTAAGTGCTAAAATGAAAACAAAATTAAGATTATGGCTTGAATACTGTATAATGAAGATAGGCTTGTGCATTTCAAAGACTACAGTATAATGATGGACACTGCCATCAACGGATATAATTGAATACAGCACACTGTCTTAATGGTAGAGTGAGGACCTATGTAGCAAAAGTATAATAAAAATATGAATTGGAATAATAAAACCACTCAAACTAATGGAAAATATGTTGTAGAATCCACAGCAACAATGTGGGATCCATTGAGCCTTTCCAATACGCATATGCATAGCATGCTCTCTCAGCGGGGGAGTATTCCTTATTGTATGCTGAAAATTTTTGGCATCCCTGTTGTGTTCTGTGGTGCAGACTTGGTGGAAAAAAAATTTGAAAAATCCAACAAAGAGGATAAGAAAATATTTAACTATTTGTTTGTGGGTAAATATTCATTATTATGTGTACTTTAAGGAAGGGAGACAGGATAGTCTGGAGGTTAAAGCATGGGACTTGGAGTCGGGTGTTCTGAGCTCTGTTCCTGGCTCCTCCAGTGACTTATTGTGTGGTCTTAGTCAAGTCACTTATGGCTAAATACCCAAAGGAGACTTAGGCGCCATGTTGCAACACCTAACATTTAGGTCCAGTGGAATTCACAGTGCTGAATTCCCTAAACAATGCATGGGGAAAGTTCGGTGCCTAAGAAAGGGATTCACAGAAACCAGCGAAGTGAGTAGAGAGCTGTTAAAGTTAGCCAGTAGGAAATTCTGAGGTGATAGGTGATGCCTCAAAGGAGCTTAGGCACCTATTTCTGGGCTAGAGAGTGCTGCCTATCTCTACTCCAGAGTCACAGCCATAAAATCTATGTTGGAGTTAGGTGCGTAAGCCAGGTCAGCCTTTCCTTGCGAAAAGCCAAGGTGCGCCCTCCTCTTAAAATACTTATTCATTGGGTCCGAGAGCGAATGAGAACAATAGCCTAATGGTTAGCATATGTATCTGGGTGACCCAGGTTCCAGTTTCTGCTCTATTGGCTCATTAGGTATTTTATACAAAGTGGAACAGCTCCAACAGGAGAGATTGAGAGAGGCTCATTGCAGAATACCCCATAAACTAGTGGTTAGGGCACTCAGGTGGGAGATGGGAAACCTATGTTATAATCTTTGCTTCAGCTCAGATAAAGTAAGGAATGGAACCTGGGTCTCCTACATCATCGGTGAGTGCTCTAGCCACTAGGTTATTGGGTATAACATAATAAGATGGAGTGTGGGTTAGACATGCTCAGAAAAGGCTTACTAGGTTGGGCTCTACAGGTGAGAGGCAGGGGAGCGCCTCATTTGTGAATCCAGCCAAGACTTAAGCATAAGCTGGCTGCCAAGCAGTTTGGTGGTGTCAGGACTTAGGTGGCTTTGTGTATGCCCACGAGCAGAAATTTAGGCATGGGGACTTTACTGGCAATTACCTTGGTGCCTAAGTGATTTATGTACCTACAGTGTTAGGCAGCAGCTGAGTATGGGTTTTGAAGACTAGATTTTGGACTTAGGTGCCTAAAGTGACAATTAGGTGCCTAAATCTCTTTGTGTCTAGCCTTTAGGCCCCCTCGGTCCAGCAAAGCACTCAGGCATGTGCTTAATTTTAAGCACATGAGCAGTCTTGTTGACTTCAATGGCATTACTTATGCACTTAAGTGTTTGTTGGACTGAGGCCTTGATCTGTCTCTGACACAATTTTCTCATTTGTAAAACGGGGGTAATATGATTTCTTGCTGACAAGGGTGTGGTTAGGATATGCTAGCTGATGTTTGTAAAGCACGTTGTGATCCTCTGCAGAAAGGTGTTATACAAGTTCACAGAGTTACTATTTTAACTCATGGCTGGATACATTTAGCTTCCAGAAATAGTTTAGAGAGAGTTGGAAATGAAATACTTCTCTCTCTGTGTCAAAGAAAGACAAACATGGAAATCTGTTTAGGTTTGTGACGTTTAGCCTCCCCCTGCTCCTCCGGTACCAGAGGGTAAATTAATCATATACCCCACTTTAGTAAAAACAACTTTCATCCTCATCAAGGGCAAAGACCCCTAGCATGTAAAATAATCTACTCCAGTAATCCAAAATCCACATTCATCTTTTAACTGGAGTAGTTGCAGAGGGACATCTGAAGAACACCTCCCCTTCCCCTCAAATATTGCTGGATAGCAGCACAAAGTCATTCAGAAACTGTATAGCTGTGTCACAGTCTGCTCTGTAGTCAGATATCTTAGTTTTGTGGCCCAGATTGACACTGGATTGTGGAAATTAAATCTCGCTTGACAATCCCCTCCTCCCACATTTTATCTAGTTTATTTGTTCTTATTTTGTAAAGCCAAACAAATTAACATTTTAACACCTAAGCCCCAGATCTGAAATGTGGCAGTGGCTCTAAAGCATAAATCCTCAGCTGTTGCTGTACCATTTGGAGAGGATGTTTTTATATTAGTAGATTTTTAAAGCCAGAAGGGACCATTAGATCATCTAGTCTGACTTGACAGGCCATACAATTTTACTCAGTTACCCATATATTGAGTTCAGTCATTTGTTTTTTGAAATGACCAACAGCTCCAAAGACCATACTTCAATAACCTTAGATCTGGTGAAGATTAAATTGCATGAGCCAGATTAATTCTTGGTATAACAACATGGGATGTCAGCGGTATTACACTCTGGATTAATTTCATCCAGGCTGCAGAAGGGTTTACCATACCGGGCAGCTCATGCCCTTTAAGATCAATAGTAGGAGAGCTGGTGTAGAAGAAGCTCTTTTAAACCTGCTCAGAGCATATCTAGATGAGATGGTGGTAAAAACACCTTTGCCAAATCTAGAGTAATGCTGTTACTGTTGTTACCTATGGTAGAACTGCAATGGTGAGAGATTTCTCAAAAACCTGTGGTGCGGACAAGGCTAAAGTCTCAGCCAGTGGATGTTGTGAAGTCCAAGACTATACCACGGTTCAAAAAAGAACTATATAAGTTCATGGAGAATAGGTCCATCAATGGCTATTAGCCAGGTGGGGCAGGGATGGTGTCCCTAGCCTCTGTTTGCCAGAAGCTGGGAATAGGCAACAGGGGATGGATCACTTGATGATTACCTGTTCTGTTAATTCCCTCTGAAGCACCGGGCATTGGCCACTGTCAGAAGACAGGATACTGGGCTAGATGGACCATTGGTCTGACCCAGTATGGCTGTTCTTATGTTCTGTTAAATTGTCTCTTTGGGCATGTTATTGCATAATTGTCCTTTGAATGGAATTTTTGCATCCTCCTTTGAAGCATGTGGTATGGACAAATGTTGGAGACTGATGTGGGACTGTGATATAAGATGAGGGAAGGCAATGTGGTGTAGTGAACAGAGCATTGGACTGGGACTCAGGAAACCTGCATTCTATTCCTAGCACAGCCACAACTTTCTAGGTGACATGGGCAAGCCATTTTAACCTCTCTGTACCTCATTTTCCCCATATGTAACATGGAGATAATGATTCTGGCTTCCTTTGTAAGCACTTTGAGTACTAAAGATGAAAAAAGGCTATATAAGAGCTAGGTTTTGTTGCTCTGTGGTTGTTTTTTGTTTATTATATGTCAGATCAATTGTGGCCAATTCCTATCGTCTATGTATTAAGCATGATGCTGAAAATCAAGTAAAGTAACCTTTGGACCTCAAGAACTCCTATGAAATGCATTGTTTCTGCTTAATACTGGGTCCAATTCTGCAACTTTTACTCAGAAGAGGAGTCCCACTGAAGCCAAAAGAATTACTTTGTGAGTAAGTCCTAATTCATATGAGTAAAGGTTGCAGAATCAGGCCCACTGTTATTATGAATTTGTAGTGGGCAGTAAAAAATAAGGTGGAGTGAGACCTGTTTATCCCCTTGGCATTCTAACCATAAGCATAATATCATTGACAGCTAATTAAAAATCTCTACTTGCCTCCAGCGCACTAATGCCATTTCATAATACATTTCACAATGGGCCATATCCTGACTTCACTGGGAAAACTGCCATTGGCTTCAGTGGGCCAGGATCTTTATTCACTAACTTTCATGAGTATTTTCTGAGGTTGAGGAGTCTAGAATCTAGTCTTAAATGTGCACCTATAGCACCCAGTCCTGTAAGCCCTCCCTGTGTGTACCTCCCATATGTAACAGGTTTTCCCTTCACATTCTTAGGGCCTGATCCAATGATCATTGAAGTTAGTGCTGGAGCTGAAGCATTTTTCTATTCCATTTTCCACCAACCTTTCCATTTTATTTCTATGCTCACAAAACTACTAAATTGTAAAAAGACCTTTATTTTGTTGCACGTCACATTGTTCTTTGTGTTTTTATTTGTTGTAACCCGCTGCCATGTGTACTCTCATAGGATAACCTTATAAACATGATGAAGCAACTCAAGGGATCTGTCATGGAAAATATTTATTGACCAAATCATTATTAAAATTATCCCCAAAAGAGGAACAAAAATAGCCGAGACACAATAACCACCCAAATGACCTTTAATTGTAATTTATTTTAGACTTACATATTGATGAATTTATTCAATGACAATAATAGCTGATTCCATCTGGAAAGCAGGAAGACATCTAACATAGTGGGAGATACAGTTTTGCCCAAAAGAAAATACTATGTAATACTGAGATAGATTTAGGATGTTGAAATCAAAATTAGTAACTAAATTGGCAGGGCCTTGATTTTTAAAATTGACTAGTTATTTGGAGTGCCTCAATTCACATCTCAAAGGGGTCTGATTTTCAGAGGGCAAGTGCTCAGTGCTCTTCTCTCCCTTTCTTGCTATGAGCATAGGGACTGCACTGTAGAGCCCTTGTACCTGACACACAAGGGGACTGGCTTCCTTTAGCACTCCTCCATGTGCACTTCCACATAAGTACCTGTCACAACATGGCCCATGATGAGCCAGCCTGACAGGATCCAGAGTTTACTTGCTGTGCCTATAGCGCTAACTTCAGCACCGTTTTCCTACTCACCATCTTAAGCATTGTTTAATCTTCCATAATCTTTGTCCATCTGAGTCAGTGCAGGACCAGGGCCCCAGCATAGCCCAGTGCATGTCTCTGTGATACCTTACAGTGATTTGCAGTAATCCATTCTGAATGTCATGATCCTCACTTGATCCAAAATGAAGATGTTCGAATTCTTGGCTGAGCAGAACAAACAAACATAAAACAACCAATAGAAATATATTGAAAGGGAGAGAAGATGGCTCGTGCTTAGGTTAGAGTTATAAAGGGGAATTGCTGTGATGCGGTAGTTAAGGTTTAAAACAACACACAAGGAAACCCCAAGGAAATCATTAATATGAGACCTGCTGTTAAATCTCTGATATTCCTAAATATTAGTAGATTTGATTTTGAATCCCTCTCATTGGCATTAGACACTTTCACAATTTACTCAGCAATTGTTTAACACAGACACCCTTTTAAGAAGGCAAGTGGAAAAGGTTTAGCTGTAATCCCTGGTTTTGTGTGCATGTGAGTAGCCAGCAGAGGGTTAGGAGTGTACTGTAGATCCTTTTCTCCAAGAAGAAGCTTCTTGGACTAAAGATGACATTTGCCATTTTGAAGTTGTCAAGCGGAGAATGAATAGTGAATATTTGCAAGGTTGTGGAATAGACAGGAGCCAATCTCTTTTCTCAAAGATCATCACCCTATATATAAATGGCTCAGTTTGAAAGAAGATTTTATTAATCCTTGAGTTCTACAAAGGCTACGGAGCCTACTTTGAAAGGAGGTTTTATTACATGGTACTTGGTAAGAAACAATCTGAATGGAATTTATTTCCTTTTTTACCCACCCACTAAAATGTAGTTTTTACATATTTGCAAATTTCTACTGAAAAAAAGTGTTACTATATAAAGGTACCAACAAACAGGCTGTATTATCCCATTTGCTACTAAGGATACTCTGAAGTCACTTGAAACCAATGCTTTTGTCTGTCCTTCATTTGAAAAAACAGCAGCTTTCTCTCCTCTCCCCTTCTCCCCACCCTCGGCTCCTGGGAGAAAAAGAAAGGGGAAAGTTCCCTGGTTTACACTTTTCGCATGGGTCAGTAGAGGGAGCCCAATCTGGGAGGAGGTTCCCTGGCAAAGGGAAAGGCAGGGATCCTTGCTCTGGGGTCTAATTTCAAACACAGCTGTTCCTGATTTTTTTTTTTAATTTTGAAATTTCAAATTTTTTTCACTGAAATTGAATTTCAACAAAAATAGCTGATGACATATTCATTAATTTCTCTCCATATTTTGACCAGTTCTTACTTCTATCATACTATCTCCTCTGTCATGGTACAGACTGGTGGTTCTCCAACTTATTCATTTTGCACATCACTTTGGACCTGATCCCAGGCCCACTGAAGCCAACAGGAATCTTTCCACTGATTTCAGTGGGCTTTGCATCAGGTGCTCAGTGGCAGAGTCAGTGTCATGGACCCACCCCACCACCTGGCCTCCCCATCTTCCATTTCTTGGTTTTCAAAATGTTGTTCATATTGTTCCCTGGGAAGGGTGCTGAAGACCGCTGACTATTCACTCTATTGTTTGAGAATCAATGTGGATGGTGAGGTGTCTAATAAAAAAACTGTTGCTTAAAGCATGGGGTCATCTAATCAAAGTGGAGTAGAATAGTAGTCATTGTTTGGAGACCACTTTGAGTTGTTCTTTCAAAACAGAAGGTTGCCTAGGAAGGTAGATCTGTGTAGAGATTTCAACTTTCCTGTGAGAGACCCACTTTCAGGGGTGGGTTTCATTTAAAAGCAGATGATGCTTCCATAATGATAATAGGAGATTGGTTGTTGTTGACGTAAATGGGAGCCGGAGCAGGGCAGCTATACTGGAGTTGGACTCAGGCTCACATAAGGCAGTGTAGACACTGGAGTGCCAGGTTGGGACTCAAGAGTTCAGCAGTTACAAATGAGTGTAGAGGCTGGGTCTGCTAATTGGAGTTCTACTAACCCATGGCTTACATTACATTACAGGACAGACATACCCTGTATGCTTAGGGGGTTGTTGACTCAATGGTCTTCAGCAGTGGAGAAGATATCCAATGTCTTGAAAAGTATCACAATGCCTCTGGAAAGAGGAATCAATCGCCGGCAGCATCAAAGGTAAACAATGGCAAAAGGAAAGGTGAATTCCTCCGCCACATTATTCAAGGTACTCAGCTTCACAAAATCAACCCAAAATTGTTACTGGAGGTGGGGGGAGGGAAAGTGAAGAATGTCCTACTTGTAGCACCCCCCCCCCCCCCATGTCCTGGGAGCATGGCTGTGTTTGCACGTTGAGGTATTTTCCCTGGCTTTGTCTCCGCGCTGGATCATGAGCTCGCTGGTGTCACATTGCTCTGCAACTTCCCGGAACGTGCCAGTGTTTCCAGGAGTGAAACATACACCCCCCCCCTTTCTTCGACCCCCATCCACAGCCTGACACTGGAGTTGGAGAGCTGCGGCTTTTGCTGGCTAGCCTCCAGCCATCCACCGACCCAGCTAATGAGGGCCAGGTTTATTCCGCTAGTACGGCTGCCAAGGAGCCAATGTAGCTAGGAGGAGGAAAAGAATTTCACGTCAGACACGACTTTCCCTTTCTTTTTTTAAAAAGTGCATACATTTGGTGTGTGTGTGTGTGTGTGTGTGTGTGTGTGTGAAAGAGAGAGATCTGCTGGGATACATACAATATATAATCATAAATAGCAGTGCAACCCATTAATAAGCATGTACTAAATAACCTCAGACCGGGCTCTCTAACACACACAGCTATATGAAGTGTGTGGATAATTACATTGCATGTACGCAGCTGATTCATATACTAGACAAAATACTTTGGCCATCTAACCGTTTTCTTTGGAAACACACAACCCACTGCTTCAGTCATTCACGCGTAGCGCTCATCTTCTCGTAGATCCGGAAAACAAAGGCTCCCACGTGTGAGGGGACAGGACTGAGGTGTGATAAAAATAAAACGCCGGGCAGCCGTCAATAGAAGTACAACCAGAAAGGACCCCTTAACTTCGCTCCCCCCCTTTTTGTTTTCAAGGAGGCGAGAGCTGATTCAGTTGCGCGAGTTCTGTCTTTCTTGCCTTCTGTTTTCAAACAGTCCTTTCTCCAGATCAGTGTCAAGTGCGTTTTAAATGACTGAAGGGGCACCCAACTTTTGCAATGCTCTAAGCGCCCCCCCTCCCCTTTAGAGACGTGTGTTTAAAAATGAATGTTCCGGGTAATGCAAAGAAAGGGGGTATTGGCTGGATGGGAGAGAAGTGTGGTCTTTGCACGGGGCGATTCGAGGGGCATTGCAGATCCAGGCTCATCTCTGGCCGGACTGAGAAGGTTTGCGCCAACTGAGGGATGCTCTTTAGTGCAGGACTAAAGATGTTTAGGGGCGATCAGGGTGAAGGATGCTAGATAACAGGCTCAGCTGCCTTTTGGGGCAGGGCTTTGGGTTCTGGTGTCTTCCCCTGTTCATCACATGGAGCGCGGCTACAGCTACACTCCGTATTCATCACGTTCACATTCATCAGAGCCGGGGCTGGAGGCGCTGGACTCCTCTTCCCAGGAGAGGAGGGAAATGCAGGGCACTTCTTGTCCTGACAGCAGACTAGGGAAAGTAAGAAAGTGACATCCCTTTTGCTTTGTCTTGCTCCTCCCATGCCCCAATTTAGGACCGTCCCTTGCAGAAAAAGGAGAGGGGCGGGGCGGGATGGTTCTGGGGGGCTGGAGTTGGGATCGCCTTCCAGGTAGACGAGAGCAAATTGTCAGATCAGAAACGGGAATTATGTCATTCCTGCGGAGGAATGAATTCAAAAGCGCTTCCTTGTGTGGCTGATTGACAGCAGTACACGCGATGGAGAGTATATAAAAGCAGAGAGCAGCCCCTCGCAAGCCACTGGAAGAAATCTCAGCCAGACTACAGCAGATTCCGCAGCCCCGAGGAAGCCTGGAGTTTGCACTTCGCTTTTTCAAATAACTCCCGCTCTCTTGCTTTTTGGATTTGATTTGGAGCGTTAACAATAAAAGAGCAGCAGCAGATCCTTTTATGCCGGGTAAGGGGGGACACCTTTTAAGATTTCACAATGCCGCGATTGACAGAAAACTGCTATTATGAGCTATGGGTGATGGATTTGTCTGTCTGCTTATCTGTCTGTCCTCCATCTCCTCTTAGGTCTGCTTAACTCAGTAGTAGAGCATCTGTTATTCAATCCATCTTTCTTTTGGACGACTATCTTTTCAGCTGTCATGATAGCTGGGAATTTTGTCTCCTAAATCCTTCGTGTTAACAAGTATTCATGAATAGTGCACATACAGTACAGATTTATTTTTTGCACAAACAGATTATAGGACATCTTTCCTGGTGATGGTTAGTTAGGTAAATAATATGATTACAGAAGCAGCATTTAGAAATGGGGTGTAAACACGTTTGTTATACTACTGGTCATTGCATCCTATCTACCATAATATGTACATTAGATAGAAAAGGAAATATTTGTTAATGGCTGGTGTTGCATCTGTCAAAAGGTACTTGAAGTAGGATTTTTAGCTAACTGCCCCAGATTTGCAGATAAATAGTTTTTTTAGTAATGTCCTGAGCAGAAAACACTTATAGTTTTATATTGAAAGTTTGACTTTGTGTAAAAGATAATGTCCCTGAAGTTGTTTGGATATTTAGGTTAGACATTTTTTAAAGTATCAAGGTAGCATACTGGTATCTTGAAATGTGTGTATCTATACGGTGCAGTTGGCAAACTGGGTTTGCTCTATTTAACAGACATGCGTACACATACACAAGTTTAGATGAAAATGCAGATATACTGCTTACACATCTATATTACCATACAGGAATACCTAAAGGGAATGCTATCTACCTAAAAGTCAGCATTGAAATAAATATTGTGTGTGTAACTTTCTATAATGGCATGTTAAAAAGTTGAATAGAACTCAAGAAATTCCATTATCTTGCAAATAATTCAGCTATATGTTGTGATTCAAAGTGGAGTTAAGATGGAACAACTAGTATACTGTCTATCCTGTCACTTAAAGCCTTGATGATGTCTCATGGAAAAATCTTGAAGAAAATTCTGCTTACATGGTATAGATTTTCTGTATATCTTTTCTTTTTTATTATTAAGGACATGTGGATGAATACAGGATCTTTATTTTTAAGAATTCACTTGAAATCATCATGCTCTGCATTTGATGTCAAAAATCAAGTCCAGAGCATGCAATTGTGATGTCATAAATATAAGAGCATGACCACATATAAGGGATAAGCAGCAGAACTCTTAATCACAAATATCCTGTTTCATCTTAAAATGAACCAACAAGAAAACCACAAACAAACAGGAAGAAAAATACTGTGAATATGTGCTGTTGCATATAAACAGAATTGCTTATGGTCACAGTTTTTTTTTTCTTCAGTACAGTCCATGAGGCATCTGAAGGTCTTATAGACAAAGACCATTTTCCTAACGGATTTTTTTGTTTATTCATAGGAGTTATGCTACAGAGGAGCAGGCTGTTGTGGCTAATTGTCTTGCTAACTTTGTGGGCTTCTTCAAATGCTCAGGGTAAGTCCTGAAACTTCTCAACTTCCTGAAGCTTGAGGCATTTGAAAGCAAGCAAAAATTACAGTAATTTGCAAAGCTAAATGTTGACTTTAAAATGAGATAGCTAAACGACTGGAGACAATACAGTAATAACATAATCTAAGGAAAACCTGATTAAAATAAACAAAATCAGACAAAAACTTTAAGATAAATCTTATTACTACTGGCACATTTGGATGATAACATTTATCTATTACTGACAAAATAAATATATAAAAATAGTTTTCCCCTACTGAACATTGACCTAAATTTACCTATTCTTAATTGCTAAGTGATTCCCTTCTGTAATGTGTATGTAATATGAGACTTAAATGGACTGGGTGGATGGGCGCTGCTTTGTCAGAAATTTAGAGAGAAGAAAATCTCTATAAATCGAATTCAGGCTGGGTGTAAAAGGGCACAATGCCAGATATTCATTTCCATGTGGCCTCCTGAGCCAAATTCATATCTGGTGTAACTCTACCCTCTTCTTGAGAGTTACCCTCTTGTAACATGGTGTTCATAATTTGATTCTTCTTTGCTGAGAGTTAGAGTAGGTAGCTTGAAATCCTGTCCTTGTAAAAATAAGCATGGTTATGTATATGGAATTTTGTTCACTTTCACTAAGGATTTTTTTTTACATATAAAGTTCCCAAATAGATGAAAGTGCTAAATAGATGGAAATGCTGTTTATTGTGCCATGCCAAATATAGCACATGTGCTTCTATCTTTCAAGCAGATGGAAGTAATGGGCTTATTGTGCCAAACAGGTAGCAAACATGCTAGTGTCTATCAAATCATTAGAATTATTGGGTGTACTATGCATGCTGATTTTCCCTTATGCCCATTTTTGTATTCACATTGCTACATGCCATTGACTTTTGCAGATGGTAACAAGGAAGATGAGACTACGTTTGACTTATTTCAAATCAGTAACATAAGCCGAAAGACAATTGGAGCAAAATTATTTCGGGGTCCAAATCCCACCGTCCCGGCATATCGTTTCATCCGATTTGACCATATACCTCCATTTAATCCAGAGAAATTCAAACAGATTCTCAACCTCATCCGGAAAAATGAGGGCTTTATTCTTTCAGCCACCCTAAGGCAGGACAGGCAATCCAGAGGTACTATCATTGCTTTAGAGGGCCCTGGCATCTCTCAGAGACAGTTTGAGATTATTTCCAATGGCCGAGCCAATACCCTGGACCTTATCTATTGGGCAGATGGCTCCCAGAATGTAATTTCCTTGGAAGATGTGGACCTAGCAGACTCACATTGGAAGAACCTCACAGTGCAAGTAACAGGGGAGAACTACAGCCTCTATGTTGGTTGTGACCTTATTGACAGCTTCATCCTGGAGGAGCCTTTCTATGAGCAGCTGAAAGCAGAGAACAGTAGAATGTATGTGACAAAGGGGTCCATTCGAGAGAACCATTTCAGGGTAGGTAATGTGAAAGCATTAGGGTCTGTGATGAGGTAAAGAATTTAGCTACATTTAATATTAGAAGACAATGGTCCCAATTATACTTTCACATGCACTTTAAAGTCAATGGGGAAGCATGGATGAAAGAACAGAATTTGCTCCAATGCGTCTTTTAGTTGATTGCTTGGGGTGAATTATATGAATCTTAGTGCTCATGAAAGTGAAGGACTGATACAGCACAGTCGAGAGCCATACAAAATGCACGCCATCTCTGAATAGGTTTCCCCATGCAACATGTTAATATTCAACAGTCCTTTTTCCCATTTGTGAGGCTTCCCATAGCAGAGTGTCAAGCATGCCATATTTTGCAGTGAATTTTAGAGCTGGTCAAAAATTTTCCAAGAGACCATTTTCTGTCAGAAAACACCAGATCAGCGAAAGTGAAACGTTTCATGGAAATTTGTCAATTTTGATGAAATTTCATTTCAAAAGAAAATTAAAAAAACCCCAAACATTTAGACAAGGTTGAAACATTCCATTTCAAACTTTTCAGAACAGGACATTTTGATTTTTTAGTTTTAAGTGACTTTGTTTCAATTTTTAAAAATCTCTTTGATATAAAATAAAATTTTAAAAGTCAAAATTGGAATGAAATGTTTTGATTGACCCAAGATTTATTTGTGTGCGGGGGGCGGGATTTTGTTTCCAGGAAAATTCCAATTTTTTTGATTTTGTTCCATTTCAGAATGGAAAACATTCTGAAATTGTGGATTTTCCTGCAAAATGAAAAACCCAGCTCCTGTCCTGTTCTAGTGATTTGTACAAAGTCCTTTAGGGGCTAGGTTGAGCCACCCAATTTTTTATACCTGAAATCAAACATGAAATCTTGTCTCTGGAGTTGAAAAGCCAGTGCCTTGCAACCCACTGTGCTATATAGCCTCTGCTCTGATAATTGGATCTCTAATTGAATTGTGTGGAAATAGAGATTTGAACTCACAACAAGACAGCAGCATGAAAACAGCTAATCAAATATTACTTTATCATGACTCATTCTGAAAAAAACACTTGCTTTTGTACTTCATTAGTATAATAAATAATAATGTAACCAAGTTATCAAAGTTAACTTTTTGTATGTATTTCTCATGGCTTGTACCCTACGTTACTTTTGAGTATTTACCTGTGTTTAAATCCAACCAATAAACTGGGGAGGATGATAGGTGGAGAAGAATACATACAAAAACCCCAATGATATAAATTTAATGCTGAATTGATCTGAAAGTTGTTTTCTTTGATTACAGGGTCTAATTCAAAATATTCATTTAATTTTTGATACTTCAGTAGAGGATGTTCTGCGTAACAAAGGATGTCAGAGGAGCCAGACAAGTACGTATATTTTTTCACACTATCATTGTTCAATTGAGTCCAAAAATGAAGAAGCCCAAGGTCCATATATTAACCTCAAACCATGGCATAGGTTCCATTGAAGCTAGTGTGAATTGGGGCAGAGGTAGAACATGTATCTGGAAGGTTTGGAATTGTTGACAAGCTACTTATGAGCATTTTTTGGGAGTGACAAACAAAGCAAATTGTTGTAAACTTTGCTATGAAGTTGCTGAATAGATATAATAAAATATTGCTTCCGGCAGATAATCTGATCTTTTATCCCTGCTGCTCAGGTTTAGAATTTTGGTTCTTTATGTGTAGGTTGGGGAAAAGCTAATTACCAAGGAGAAAGTTACTGAAATTGGAAAGAAAATTTAATATATGTGAAAATATCCATGTACTTCCATGAAGGAATGTTCTCAAATGATTAGAGCAAGGGATTGGGGATGTGTACACTACAAATTACTTTGGTGTAATTTACATAGCTCAGAGGTGTGAATAATTCATACCTCTGATTGACATAAATTATGCTGACCTAAGCGCTGGTGTGGACTGTGCTATGCGCTCCCACCAACATAGCTACCACCTCTCCTGGAGGCAGGAGTTGTTAAGCTGACAGGAGAGCTCTCACTCATCAGCTTAGAGCAGGGATCAGCAACCTTTGGCATGTGGCCCGTCAGGGAAATCCATTGGCGGGCCGGGACGGTTTGTTTACCTGTCGCGTCCACGGGTTCGGCTCATCACGGCTCCCACTGGCAATGGTTCTCCGCTCCAGGCCAATGGGGGCTGTGGGAAGTGGCGCGGGCCGAGGGATGTGCTGGCTGCCCTTCTTGCAGCCCCCATTGGCCTGGAGCGGCAAACTGCCGCCAGTGGGAGCTGCAATCGGCCGAACCTGCAGACGCTGCAGATAAACAAACCATCCTGGCCCGCCAGCGGATTTCTCTGACGGGCCACGTGCAAAGGTTGCCGTCCCTGGCTTAGAGCATCTTTGTGAATGGTGTAGCTGCATTGGTGCTGCTGTAGTACAGACACAACCTAGCAGTCATGTGTCAGGGTTCTAATCCTGACTACTTGACTGGCTCATTGTGTGACCTTAGACAAGCTTTAAAAAAGTGAAATTATTAGATGCCAAATCTATTAGAGATATCATTGAAAGGGGCTTTGTGGATGAATCCTCGTAGGTTATGATTCAAAAAAAGTATGAATTGGGCTGGAGAGTGAGTGTGAATAACACTTTAACCCAGTCAGTAGGGCACTTAGTCTCTGTCCTGTCGTTATGTTGGTATAACTGTGTCGCTTAGGAGTGTCCCCTCACACCAATGAATATTTAGTTATTTATATGTGGTGGAACAGTTCCATCAAGAGAGGTTAAGAAAGTCCTGCCCTAGAATACCTAGTGGTTAAAGCATTGTATTGAGAGGGGAGAGACCCAAGTTCAAATCCCTATTCCATATCAGTCAGAGGTGGGAATTGAACCCATATGCTGGGTCTGTGCTCTAACCACTAGGCTAAAAGTTATAAAGTGGGCACCAACTCCTCCTGTAGCCACTTTGTGTGGGGTTAGGTATGTTCCTAGAATGCCTAGCTGATTGACTTTGCATGCACCTAGGGAATTTTTGAAACATTTTATTAAGGCAAACTTATGTTAAAACATTAACATAGTACATCATACATTACTTATTAAGGATTAGGTTAATAGTCAAAGAACCTGGCTAAAGATTTTGGCTTGCTGGCTGGGGAGACCTTCTCTACTGAGTACTCTAAAAAAGATGACCAAATGTCTAAAAACCTATCCTCTTTTGGCACTTCTCTTGTATATGAACTTGTTATGAAACTATTCTACTACAAAGACACTCCATATTTGATTAATTCCACAGGAGAAGTCAAATTTTTCCAATAACGTACAATTCAAAGTCTTCACGCTAACAATAAAAAATGAAATTAATTTGTCATTCTGTTTATAAGAGAGATCCTGTATTGGAGCATTAAGTAAGAAGCCCAGGGTATTTCTAGGAAGACAGCATTTTGTCATAAGATTAATCTTTTTAATAATTTCCTCCCTAAACTCTCTAATTCCTGGACATAACCACCATATGTACAAGTATGTTCCCCTTTTCCCACAACCCCTCTAACAGAGTGTCTCCCTAGCAGCAAAAATCTGATGGTTCTTAACTGGAGTCAAAATGCCATTTATACAATAATTTATTAAAATGTTCTTTATGAACCACACAAATTGAAGATATATATCCCCTTTCTCATACAGAGACCTGCTCATCCAGATAAATTTCTTTGTCCAAATCCCTCTCCCATCTTTTCTCTGGGTTGTTTTCTCATCAACATCTTTTTCAATCAGAATTGTATGTATCTTAGAAATTAAAGCTTTTGTTCCAACTTGCTTCTGCATCAACTCCTCAAATATGGTTGAAAGACTAGATAGAGTTGTCCTGTGTCCAGATTTACAATAAAATATTTGGTTTGTAAATAATGAAAATACCAACTGTTTATATTATTTACATCACATATCTGTTGGTATCATTCAAATCAGTACCCTGAAACAGCTGTCCAAATTGAGTAATCTCAGCTGTTACCCACAACAAATAGCCACTTTGAAATTTCCTAAGGATAAATTCCTGATTATTAATGAAAGTAGCTAAGGGAGAGGACCTCAGCAACAGGAATTTTAAAAAATCGTCCAAAGCTGCGGTGGTTGGATGAATGGGTGATATTTCTTTTTAACCCAACAGTTACTATGAATAGCTATATTTGTCTGCCAGCTTGTTTGAGTTTTACCCAGTGTTTGGATGGTCTATTGTTAACCCAGTCAATCACATCTTTTAATTTCAATCCATAATGATAATTGAGGAATGCTAGTCCACCTCACTTTGTAGGCTTACACAGAACTATAGCACTCACCCTTTGTATTTTCCATTTCCATATACATTTTAATAGTGTATCCGGCCATGTTTTTAATGTCAAGTCAGGGATACCAGTAGGGATGCACTGAAACAAAAATAGTAACTTTATGAGGATGTTAATTGTTACCTGTTTAGGTAAGAGATTTCATATTTGTTCCATTCCTCCAAGTCTTTTATTTCTGTATTCCACAGGGACGATAATTTGCCTTAAAAAGATTTTTATGTTTCTCCACAATATTTATTCCTCAATATTTTAACAGTTCCTTTGCCTGTTTACATTTATGTAGCTGACAACAGTTTGTTTTGACCCGCTGGGGAATATTAATTCCTAAAATTTCAGATTGATTGTAGATTATTCTGAAGCCTGATACCTGCCCAAATTCTGGAGTCAATTGTTCTATACATTTTAATGAGGCTTCTGGATCCTGCAAATAAAACAAGGCATCATCAGCATACAAAGCTATTTTGTGTTCTAATTCAGAATGCATTTTAATACCCTTTACCAAGGGGCTGTTTCTTCATATTTGTTGCAAATGGTTTCATTGCCAAAGCAAACAACAAAGGGAATAAGGAGTAGCCCCCAAGGGAATTGTAATGGTGGAAATTTAGGTGCCTAGGGGCTTTGGCAATCTACAGAGCTAGGTGGCAGCTGAGCAGAGGTTTTGAGGACCTCAGTGGTGCCTAAAGTGGCAGCTAGGTACCTAAGTCCATTTGTGGATCTAGCTCTTAGATACTGTACTGATGTAGACTTGATAGTTGAGTGTCTTACTTTAGGCAGCATAGGCATCAAGGCATACCCTTCTATGGTTTTGGCACATTTCATTTAAGCAGGTTCCTTTGCTCAGGTTAGGCAAGAACTCTACATAAGACAGATCTATACTTCCCACCATTGCTGAATGGCAAAAGGGAGGAGGGAATAGGAGGGGAAACATCTCATTGCTAATGTTTCCATTCTGAGTAGAGAGCAAATCCAAACATGTGATCAGTTTTATCCATGGCTCCCTTGTTAGTGGCAGGACGTGTGTGGGTGAAGGGACAGGTATGAGAAAGTGTAAATCTTGTTTTGGTTTATGTCACGGTGCATTCAGAGTAAAACAGAAGGCTGGCATCCAGGATGCCAAAGTTCAGGCATCCCTTCCCTCATTCCCCTGCAAAGAGTGAGCTTTGTAAATATTAAGCCCATGTAGACACCAAGGACCACATTAAACTATCTGATCCACAAGGCAGAGCTCTGAAATCTAGAGTAATTGATGTAATTAAAAGACTGACAGAACCCTCTTCACCTAGATGAGGATATAATGGCATGATCTGTTGTGCCAATACAGAGCAGATCTTCAGATCTTCTCTATTTGTGTTGGAAGATTACCAAGAAGGGAAATAGTGTCAGCAAAAGTAGATTGGATCATGCCAAAACCCATGGAACCATACTATAAAAAGAAAGTAGAAGGAAAATTATGACAGTACTGCCTGCTGATACTAACCTTAGCTGGAATACCTTGCATACTTCAGCATCTGCAGTTGTATAGTCAACTAGGGAGTTGTTTTGCTACAGGTGTTCCCTCCCAACCATGTCCATCAGCTATGTCTGGGGTCCAAACACAAGAGCTACAAATCAGGTACATTACACAGATTTGTTTTTTTCACCCTCTCTGGAAGAAGGCTGGTCAATAGACCAATTAATAATGTTCTTATTTTTATCTTACAACACTAAATTGAACACAATGGAATGGAAATTCCTCATTCAAATACGTGAGGTGGAGTTGCATCATTTTTGTGGCATGCATGTGAGTAACATGAGACATGCCACACACATGGTTGCAGTTTGCAGCTTCATGGCGCTGCCCATGTAGCTTAATTACCACAGTAGAAAAGCCATTGGTGTTATACTACTAGCTTGGCTAACAAGGTTAACACATACCACACTGTGCTGCATTCCTTAATGCACTGCAACATATTGATGGGGGGTGTGTGACATTCTGTATTTCAAATAACCTTAATGATCTGATGTTGAGTAAAGACATGAAAGGGAACACTGGATTGCTATTCAGGCCAAACCTGTATATGCCTCTTCCAGTTTAAGGTACATATTGCTGTTCTGGCCCTATTATTACATGGGCATAGGCCACCTTCCCCTTGTGAACTTTTGGCCCATATTTGTGACAGGAAGTGATTGTTTCTGCTGCAGTTCTGGGTTAGCACCTCTCATACTGGCAGGGAATTCTGCAAATGTGCAGGGAGCTGCCTGCAAGCTCAGCAGCACGGTTTCTGTCCAGGCTGGCTTGTGTTCCTGCCCTTCCCCTTGGCTGGATTTCACCCTTCCATGGGAGGTTTGTGAAAGAACAAGGCTAGGGCTTTAACTGAGCATGGTGATGCTAGACACTAGAAGTATTTGGTCAAGTTTGGCAGGTTCAAAACTTGTTTGGGGACAATTTAACCTTTTATTTGAAAACTATTTAAAATACAGGTGGGAGAACTGAGAGGGTTGGGAAGTGGGAAGGTTGAGGGATGTTTTCCTGGAGCCTGGAGAGAGGCAGGAGATGTAGGACATTGGAGTATAGAATGGCCCTGCTGCTTCCAGGGACTGTTCTGTGCACCCAGGAAGCCCTATATTAGTAGTTCTTGTTGCTTCTTGTGTGGAATTACCATGAAGATAGTCTCAACCTTTGTGACCTGTGACATTCTTGCAAAACACTTTCTGGGATCTATGAAAATCCATCATGGAGTAAACTTTCACATTATACTTCAGGACCTTGGTATTTCAGCACAAATCTAAATAAGGCTATTCTCTATTTAGACAATTGCTGTACTTTCAGATAAGAAAACAATTACGGTAGTTAATCCTTGGTATGGTTTGATGCCAAGACAAATTACGTTAAATTAACAACACACACCTTGATCAAGCCCCAGATGCTTGTCTGGCTGAACATTGACCAAATGTGACTGAAGTATGGATCTGCATTGGGTCTTTTTGGAATCTTAGTTGCCTCTAGATGTTCAGATATCAGCAGTGGCCAAGGAATCTTTGTCCCATCTACACTTGATTAGCTTGCAACCTATTCTTTAGAATTTGGACCGCGAGTTGCCACAATTATTCATGCCTGTTACTTCCAGATTGGATTACTGCAATCTACACTACTGGAAGCTATATCTAGTGAGCTCTAGCGAACTTCAGCTACTGCATGATGTGGCTGTCCACTTACTAGGAGGAGCTTCTTGCTGGGAGTGTGTGGCAATGTCTACCACTTTATTCTTGGGTGCAATTCAAGGAGTTAGTTTTGATTTATGAAATCTTTAATAGCTAGAGACCTCTATTTTTATTTTTATTATTATTTGTATTATGGTGGCATCTAGGGGATCCAACCCAGTTCAGGTCTCTATTGTGCTAGGTGCTGTGTAAGCACATAGGAAGAGAGAATCCATGCTCCCATCTAAATAGACAAGACAGACAAAAGATAGGAGAAAGGGAATGTGATTATCCCCATTTTACAGGAAGGGAACTGAGTCACAAATAGATTAAATGATTTGCCCAAGAAAGTCTGTGGCAGGGCTAGGATTTTAATCCAGATCCCCCAAGCTTTAGGACAATGCGTGAAACACAAGGCTGTCCTTCCTTTCTCCTTTGCTGATTACATGGCAGCTGAGCTGAGGTGCGTGAGCTAACTGACTCCAGATTTAAATGTGAGGGGCTAGGGTGGGGGGGCAGGGCAGGCATTGTCAATGAAATGCCCTCAACTCTGGGGTTACTCCTGTTGCTTTTCTGACAGGGGCCTGAATTTGTTGACTTTCAGGGCACAGTGCAAGGCCTATATATTTTTAAACCCTTTCTGAGAGGTAGGCTGACTAGAGAGGTGGTCCAGGAGGGAGGTGTTGGGTTGATGGGTGGGGGAGCCTCACTATAATGTGATCATTGTGTGCATTTTAAAAATGATTTATACATGTGCACAGAGATTTGGAGAGGCATGTTTAAAAAAGCTAAATAAATACATAAAATAAAATCCCACCCATGGCCAGCTCAGAGGAATGAGAGCTGTGTTTGGGAAAAGATGCACATTTTTACCTTTATATCAACATTTGTAGTTTCAGCAACTTTTCCTTCCAAAGCGAGTCATCTAGCCCTTAAGAAATGAGCAGGAAGCCAGCCATATAAAACTGACTCCCCAGAAATACCCAGGTGTCTTCTTTCACCGATTGCCAAGGGGGAGTAGGGAGTATAGATGTAATCAGGGGCAGCTCTGTTTTTTGCCACCCTAAGCACGGCAGTCATGTGGATTCGGTGGTGTTTCTGTGGGTGATCTGCCAGTCCCGCAGCTTCGGCGTACCCGCCGCTGAATTGCCGCCGAAACCACGCGCCTGACTGCTGCCCTCACAGTGACCGGCACGCGGCTTGCCACCCCAGGCATGCGCTTGCTGCGCTGGTGCCTGGAGCTGCCCCTGGATGTAATGTTTCTAACATAGTTTAGGACTGAACTTTGCTGAGATTATAGATTTAATAATCTTAAAATGCTCAGGTCAAGTCAAATTTCTACATTGACTTGGCAGTATGAAATTAATGATCTGAAAAGTACCACATGGGGAATCATATAAGCTTAATGTTTCCACATAGTAAGAACACGGCATTCATTTCAAGAAATCAAAAGGCAACTGAAGTAAAGGGAGTCACACCACAGATGATTCTGGCCCATGATGCCACATATGTAGTTTCTTTCTGTCCTAGATGCTAAGTTACCAATTTCTTTAAATTTGATAACTGGAAACAATTCAGTGTAGACTGTGGCACAGGGTATTCGCAAACAATGGGGTAACTAAAAATAAAATCAGCCTCCCCTCCCCATTTTTTAAATTCCTTTCATCTCGTGTGGCTATTGAGCTGAGAGTGAGGAATGGTGCTCATACATTTGTGATGATATGCTGTATTGCAATCACTGGACGCATTTCTCCTTTGGAATGTTTAAGAAAGGGCAGAGTGGTCAAATCAGTCTCTCTAAGCTACGTTAGACTCTGGTTCACCTTACTAGATTGAGGTACTATATTGACACTGAATATGTTGAATGAATCTTTACTGAAAGGCAGGGAAGTAAAGCTTCCCATATAGCTGAGATCAATATTGGGCTACATCCTGTGGCTGTTACTCACACAAAGCTCCCTTTGAAGTCCAAAGGAGCTTTACCTATGTAAGGAGTGACTAGACACTGAGTAAGGACCTCAATGGTGCAGAGAAGGATTTTAGTCCCCGTTTATTATCATTATAGTTTGTTTAAAAAAAAACTAGTTTCATTAAATAAAATCTTTTGGCAGAAAGAGAATCCTCTTGCCTCAAAATGTTTGGAAGAATTATTGCTGCTGTTTTCTGTCATGCTGATCTCCAGCAATTTGCTATGTACAGGGAGAACTTTTAAACTGTGACTTCAGAATTCTTCCCAAGCATGTTCAATTATCCCTACATAATGCTCCATTGAGTGCATTTTGTAGAAACTCTGCCTTCTTGGGGGACATTTGAAGTGCCTGGAGCCAATTTATAGCCTGGCCTTAGCTGGGCTTACCTTTCATTCCAGCGTTTCCATGTCAATGTAACAGCTCCTATGAGGGCTGTCACCAGCCATTGCAACTTAGGCTATGGCTACTCTCCAGAGCTTACAGCAGCTCAGCTGCACTGATGCAGCTCTGCCGTTGTAATGCTGCTAGTGCAGATGCTCTAAGCCGACAGGAGAGAGCTCTTCCATCGACTTAATTACTCCAGCCCCCGTGAGTGGCAATAGCTATGTCAGTGGGAGAAGCTCTCCTGCCAACATAGCGCTGTCCATACTGGTGCTTAGGTTGGTGTAACTTATGTCGCTCAGGGTGGTGGTTTATTCACACCCCTGAGCGACGTAACTTATGCCGATGTAAGCTACAGTGTGTACATAGCCTTAGACTAGACTGGAGACTTCTATAAATTGCACTGGGGCCTGAACTAGACTCCAGAAGCACTAGGGCCTAAGAGACAGAAAGTTTGCAAAAGCTGCTTATACTCTCCTTGCCCTTAGAAGTGCATTGCTCTTAAACATCTAAGAGTCTGGCCCTAACCCTTTCAGTAATTTGGGAAGTAAACTGTAATTGGAAGATATCCTTGGGTTCCATTCAGTACGGGACCATGTTGTTCCCTCATTTACTGGGAGGGGGGACAAAAAAGGCCTGATTCTATAGCCGTCACACTGGCAAAAACCCAGGTGACTTAAATGGGAATTTTGCTTGCACAAGGACTGCAGGATTATGCCAAAAGCCAGTTTTTGCTGTTAATTTTCAGTGATGATATTTAGATGTCTCCTTTGTTTCTGCCACAATTTTCACTGCAGTTTAATAACCAAGCCTTGGGTTACTTAGACCTCACACTAAGGGATATGTGTACACTAGCTAAGGGACCTTGGGATGCTCTGACTATCACTAGCAGAATAAGTAGAAGAACAGAGTTTTCACTGCCATCCGTTAGTTAATGTTGCAGCTCAGCTGGTTTCTTAGTGTTTTTGGCAGTTTCACTTTATGCCTGGTTTCACGAGTGAAACTTTGAATAAGCTTCTTGCTAGCGAAACAAAACCTCTCAGTCACACAAATACACAAAGCCGATTGCCATTACAGAGATTAAGGAGAAAAAGAATTAGGGTCAAATACTGCTCCAGCTGAAGATAATGAGAGTTCTGTCATTCTTTTCAACAGAAACAGGCAAGTACATCTACACTGTCGCCAGGAGCATGCTTCCTGGCACGGATAGATAGATGCACTAGCTCTGTGCTAGCTTGTGCATTAAAAGTAGCAGTGCAGCTGGGCTAGTGGTTTGATTGCAAACCCACTTGGGCTCCCTGGGTCTGTACTAGCCCAAGCTGCCACCCACGTTATCCCAGCTACGCTGCTATTTTCAGTGGACTAGCTAGACTAGAGCTACTGCATGTCGGTCTACCTGTGCTGGGAAACATGCTTCCAGCTGCAGTGTAGATGTGCCCTAAGGGTCCTTGCCTGTTTCTGTTGAAGAGAATGGCAAAACTTCTAACTTCAGCAGGAGCAGTGTTTGGCCTGAATTATTTTTCTCCATAGTCTTTGTAGTAAAGGAGTTTATTCTAAGTTTCACCCATACAACCAGCCATAAGGTGAAGCTGCAAAAACCACTAAGATACTACATGAGCTGCAGCATTAACTAACGGATGGCGGTGAACACTCTCTGGTCTTCCACTTATTCCACCAGTGATAGTTGTGGTATCTGGACTCTCTTAGCTAGTTGGTGACTTAGGAGAACAGAGCATGGAAAAGAGAGTTTATTGGAGGATATCTATCTCAGGCTAGAGGTAGTCCATTTAATCAGCACTGTATCAAAGGAAGCTGCATGGTTTAAGGGATTTTTGATGGGTTACACAGCTACGTGCTGATTGTGACTGAAAGCTGCTGTATTCTGATAGCTCTCTGGTTGCCTATGTGGAATTGTTGTTGGTCTAAGTTTACTTCCAGTGGATAGTCAAACACCACAATTTCCACCTTTGTTTTCAGTTTCACCAGAGAGTCCATAAAGTTCAGAGTTTAAATTACTTTTTCAGCCTTAAGTAATGTCCTTCCAGATGATTACTGAAGAACATCGGCAGGTCAGTATGGGAGAAACACTCACCATATTGTAGGTATTCGGTAGATAAATAGAGGTTTGGTGCCACAAAGGGGCTGGAAAAGTTACCCAAGCAGAGAAACTATCCAAGTTATCCAAGCAATATTTCCTTGACATTGGAGCTGGGATGAATTCCTGGCCAGTACAGCTGGCTATACTTCTCCTCTGGATGTAGAGGATTGTACCAGTGGGGAGAAAGGGTTGACTGGATCACTGTGCTTTTTGGTGATTCTGTGGTACAGAAGTGCCACTAAGGGTCTGTCTACACTGCAATTAAGCAGTTACAGATAGTCCATGTCAGCTGACTCGGGCTTCCGGAACTTGGGCTATGGGGCTGTTTAATTGTAGTATAGACATTTCGGCTTAGGCTGGAGCCCGGACTCTGGGACCCCCTGTGTGTGTATGTGTGTGTGTGGAGTGGGTCCCAAAGTCCAGAGCCCAAGTTCTAGCCTGGTCCTGACAGTCTACACTGCAATTAAACATCCTCGTAGCCCGAGCCCCTTGAGCCCAAGGCAGCTGACACCAGCCAGCTGCGGGTGTTTAGGTGCAGTGTACACATACCATAAGAAGCTGTTACCAGCTGGTTTAATTTAGAAGAGCCACAAGGCTGCTATGAGATGTGCATGGGGCTGAAGAAGGCCTTGGCCATCCCAGAAAATGGGGGAGCACAAAAGTGGCTTAAAAGCCACCTTGGCCTCTTAGTGGTGGCCTCATTAGTAGAAGAGTCCTGTCTCTGTGACCCAAATGAAAAGGATAGCCCTTGTCGGGTCATGAAAAATGCAAAAATTTTCATGGCCTTGAGAGGACTTAATGTGTGTGTTTTTATGACGTTCTATATTTTTATTACCTTTTCTTCATAAATGAGCATTTTACATTGCCAATAGTGCCTTTAAATGATGACTATGTGAGATGGAGCTGGGCTCTTAATTTTGAAAGGGAATGTCTATAATTGGAAGCAGCTGACATTCAACCCCTCTCTTTTATTCTTGGGTATAATTTAGCATGAAGCTGTTCCAAAAGAGCTGCAGTTAAACCCTACCTACAGGTGCCAGTCTATAATTCCAGCCGTAAGCTGTAATCAGCAGAAGACTGTTGTATACACAACTGTTTTTTCCCCTCTCTCCTTACCAGCTGAAGTGAACACTATCAATGAGAGTACTGAAATCCTTCACCTTAACCCTGCTGTCACCACGGAGTATGTTGGTGAACAGACAGAGAAGACGATGGAGTTCTGTGACCGCTCCTGTGAAGAGCTGGGAACTATGTTCACTGAGCTCACTGGGTTGCGCATTGTTGTTAACAATTTAGTGGATAACCTTCAAAAAGTGGTAGGTATCTCTGGACTTAAGAATCAAAAGATACAAAAAGTCAATTATAGAATGTTGTCTTCTCTGGCTCCCTCTGTCACTTTGCTTAAACATCTATAAAGATGGCTAGGTTGTTGGGGGAGGGGAATCCTACATTTTCAAAAGTGACTACAAATGATTTTGCGTGCCCGACTATGACACTTTACTTGGGCATGATTTTCAAAGGACAGGTTTAGAACAACATTTCTGAAAATCAGGCCCTTTAAAAATATTTCCAATATGGTAATCAAAATTCAAAGCACCCAAAATCACTAGTCAAATTTGGCCATATGTGTACTGTATACACATGTCTATATGTGCATATCTATGCATGTGTGTATATAATTTATATGTTTATATTTATAATGACCACATATTATAGCTAAGAGGCAAATGAATGCATGTGAGTTTTATCTTTTTATCTTTCACCACTGCAGTATGATGAAGTGTGTAGTTACTAGTTATAACTCATGTTCATACCTTGTAAACAAAGTTTTAATAATTTACTGCATGTCACGGGATTAGAATTATTTTCCCTTCTGAAGAGGATGAACTACATTGGGAAAAAAAGCCTTTTACAGTAGATTTTTATTGAGCACTGGGTAATTATGATCATAATATTAGCTGAAAGAATTGCACTCTGTGGTACAGTAACTGAGTTGTGTTTTTCTTCT
This sequence comes from Malaclemys terrapin pileata, assembly GCF_027887155.1. Taxonomy (NCBI): domain Eukaryota; kingdom Metazoa; phylum Chordata; order Testudines; family Emydidae; genus Malaclemys; species Malaclemys terrapin. Next base: position 82,470,342 of record NC_071507.1, read on the forward strand.
TGGCTAATGTACATGAATGCATAAAAGTGTAAGTTTTCAATCATATATTAAAGTCAGGTGATTGAGCGATAGTTTCTCTGTTTTTTTATTTAAGGCACTTTAGTTATATAATTAAGTTATTTGTTTAATCTTTCAGTCTGAGGAGAATCAAATTATGTGGGAATTGATTGGGCCTAACAAAACTCTAAAGAACCAGTCGGTCTGCTGGCAGGATGGTCGTGCCTTTGCAGATAATGAAAACTGGGTTGTGGATAGCTGTACCAAATGTACCTGCGAGGTAAGACTATGGAAGGATTCCCCCTATTTCCAAAATGGACAATGGACTGAATCCAGCTTGGCTACTCAGTGCTGTTCCAGCATCCAACATTTATTCAGGGCTTGATCGAAAGCTCACTGAAATCAATAAAGAGACTCTTCATTGTCTTTGATGGGTTTTGAATTAGGTCCTCAGTTTCTAATGGACAATACTGCAGACTTATACTGGTAACTTGCTTGGTTTAAAAATATTTCCTTTTATAAAGATCCAACCTCACTAAACAAAATATTTTTGTCTTTTAAAATGATGACAAACAAAATCTCTTCAATATATGGGTAGAATTTTCCCTGAATACACAGATTTGCCTGTATTTGAACATAAACATGGGCCAATATGTTGCTTTCTTTGTATGTAGAATTCTAAAACCGTGTGCCATCAAATCACTTGCCCAGCAGTGTTTTGTGCCAATCCATCATTTATTGAAGGTGAATGCTGTCCTGTCTGCTTTCATTGTAAGTATTTAACAAAAGGAAAATCCACCTGTTTGGCAGTTTTTAAAAAAAAACTACTTTATTTAAGGGGTGGTAAAGGAAGAGTTGAAAACCAACTGAGCCAAAGAAAAATCATTATTTAAGCATCAGGATAATGAGGTTTAACTGCATTTTCCCTGGCTGCACATTCCAATTTCTCATTGTGTATTCTTTGCTTTTCTTTCTTTTTCTTACTATCTGGTTAAAGTAGACTGCAGTCAGAGTGGATTGGTGTGCCTGCCATTCCCCTATAGAATGTGTTTAGCTTCTAGAGACAAATGGGAATTTCCTGTGTTTCAGTATAATAATTGTTGGAAAGGCAAAAAGTCTCTCAAATTTTGTTTTGAATCTTACAATACTTCACTTATATGGAACAGAATAACAACAGGATTCTTCCAAGATAGCACTGCAGTTTGTGGCTTGCATTTATAGTGAGAATAGTTTTGGAAATATATCTTGTTCTGGGCTGGACAGGCCTATTGCAGAAAAAAAAATTGCAAGACATTTTTAATAGTTTCAGTTTTCTGAAGTGTAATATTTATTGCATCATATTCAGGTTTCGTGCCTATTCGGATTATATACAGCACATATTTTCATTGTGCTCTCAATCACATTTATGGTTATGTTGTGTTCAGAGATGGGTCCAAGCTTCACATTTTGTATCTGGGTCCCAAAGTATGTGGATGCCTGGAATCAGAGATTGGGTCAGCCCATTACAGCAGTCAGTCCCAGATCTAAATTTACAAAATGTGAGGGTGTTTCAGATCCAGGTATCTGAGTTGGGCCAATCTCTACTTATGTTTTCTTTTTAAATAAAGTTCTCTATCTTTTCTGTGATGGATTAAAATAAAAATCAGAACCAGAGATCTAACTAGCACAGGATAAGTTCTAACAAAAATACATGTGAGAACAAAAATCTTATGACCAAGGAATTGACAGTGCTAAGCAGTTTTTGCTTCTTCTGCAGCCAAAGACAGTGAAGATGGTTGGTCTCCATGGTCGGAGTGGACAGAGTGCTCAGTGACATGTGGCTCTGGAACACAGCAGAGAGGAAGGTCATGTGATGTCACCAGCAACACTTGTGTAGGCCCGTCCATCCAGACAAGAACGTGTAGTCTTGGCAGATGTGACAATCGCAGTGAGTGCTGACATCTCTCTCTCCTTATTAATGTTCTCTCTGCTTCTCCCTTTCTAACCATGAAGCAAACGGAATCCTAGCCTGGATTTCCTATGCACACTTTGATAGAACTGTATATATTTGAACACTAATTTCTGCATTAGTACACTAGTTATCAAGACATACTGTATTTTTGTTCCTTTACTCACCCGTCTAATATTCCTCACCTTTATTGTCAATCTAATATGCATGTGTACTGGCCAGTCTAGTTTTTGCTCTGTAAAAGGAAAGATACTAAAAAGTAGGGCCTCTTGCCTTGAGTCAGCATATATGCAGCACTGGCTACTCTGCAGGAGCAGCTAATTACTACATTACATGTAGTAATTACATGTCATTGAACCATGATTCTCAGCACAGCCCTTAAGCACAGAAGTGTTTAGGACATGGGGAAGAAATACCGACATTAAGTAGTTATAGAAAACTTTTGTAAAATACTAAGCGATCTTATATTTATTGTACCTACAAGTCAGACTAAAGGAACACTGGTCATGATCACTTTCAATGACTCCTGAACAACTGTTTAAGACAAGGATTTTCTTATGTTCTTACAACACATTTTTTTTTCTAAATGATCTGTCCTCTAAACTGAGCTTCTCTAACATCCCCTTCAGTCCTGTGTTGGTGGTTGTGTTTCATAAGTAAGATAGTCTCTGATGTCTGAACCCAAATGCTGGCTTTTGTAACAGATAGTAATAAAGGGTGGGTGGAACACCTATTGTAAAATGGAGAAAGCTTTGTTGCCGGGCTAGGTTCACAAGTGAATTGCTATTATGCCCCTAGATGGGACAAGCACTTCCTTATGTTGTGTGGGGGTTTTTTTTCTCCCTCTGTCAGTACGTCAAGATGGTGGCTGGAGTCACTGGTCTCCTTGGTCTTCCTGTTCTGTGACCTGTGGAGTAGGCAACATCACTCGCATCCGTCTCTGCAATTCCCCCATCCCGCAGATGGGTGGGAAAATTTGTAAAGGAAGTGGCCGTGAAACAAAAGAATGTGAGGGAGTCCCATGTCCAGGTAAGTTTGTGGGCTTTACCCCAAATTGAAAGTCAAATAGAACTGTATTGCGTGTTCCAAGAAGGCAGGCTCTAAATCAGGGGTTCTCAACCTTTTTCTTTCTGAAGTCCCACAACACGCCATAAAAAACTCTATGGCCCACCTGTGCCACAACAACTGTTTTTCTGCATATAAAACCAGGGCCAGTGTTAGGGGGTAGCAAGCAGGCTGGGGCCCCAGCCATAGGGGCCCACATGAAGCTACATTGTTCAGGCTTCGGCTTCAGCCCCAGGTGGCAGGGCTCAGGGCCTCGGGCTTCAGCCCCGTGCAGTGGGACTTCGGCTTTCTACCCTGGGCCCCGGTGCGTATAATGTTGGCCCTACTTGGAGGTCCCCTGATACCTGCTCGCAGCCCCCCAGGGGGCCCCGGGCCCCTGGTTGAGAACCACTGCTCTAAATTATCATGCTAGTGATACAGGATCTAACATGTAGCCTTGGAGATGGACTAGTATAAGCCTATGGTATGTGGTCACTTGGCTCTGTTCCCTTGCTTTGATTTTTGTGACTGGCATTGGATTCAGAAAAGAAAGTTCAGAAGCAGTATGGTCTTGTGGGTTGATCAGGGGAATGGAAATCAGACATCCAGGGTTCTACTTGTGCCCTTGTATGTAACCTTTTGCAAATCTCAGTGCCTTGGTTTCCTTATTATCATGCTTACCTAGCTCACAGGGATATTTTAAGAAGAGATGGGTTACAATGGTGTTGTGTGAGGCTTTGCAAGCTTCTTAAATTGTTATTTGGGTTTAAAAACTTAGAGTTTGGGAACCTTTCCTTCCTGTAACTTAAAGACATATTTTCCAAGGATAATTCAAATATACAACAACAAACAAATAAACATGTTTTCTATCTAAAGGCGAAACCTGTGCTATGTATTAGGAACTGAAGTAGAATCCCCCTAAAGCTGGCATAATTATATGCCCTATATATAGTATACACATATAATTTATATTTAAAAAAATTATTTCTCCCCCATTGCTTTCTTTTCTCAGAGTCAGTTTAGATTTGTTTTTCATTCTGCCCACTTCCTGCTCAATTTCATCCTATTTTTTACGGTATTTTCTTTCTCTCTGTTTCTCTGTTCACAATCTCTCCAGTCTATCATGGAATGTGAACCCAAGTATGTTAAAGTGAAAGTTGAACTTCTGAATCCACTGTATATTTGAGTGGATTAAAAAACAGGCAAAATGAATTTACTCATCTCTACCTGTGAGGCCAAATTACTATAAGTTCCAGTTGTTTTTTATTTATTGAGAGCCATCAGTGTGCTTGATGCTGTACAAAGCATATGGGAAAACACAGTCTGTATTCTGGGAAGTTAGGTCCTGATTCTGTTCTTATACTAATGTAATTCTGGAATAACTATACTGAAATCAGTAAAGTTACACTAGCATAAAATGTACATGAAATCAAATTAAGGCCCTTATAGTCTGAGTTAGCTAAGCAGTGCAGTTTGGAATACGAAACGAGGGGGAAATCTGCAGGTGGTGTATATGTCACTTTTTGTAAAAATGTCATGTAAGTTAGCAGACTTACTTTCAAGTTATGATATAAGTAGTTTCCTTAAGAAGGGATTTGAATGTAAAAAACTGAGGTCATTTGCTACCTATAGAAGGAGATCCCAGAATGCAGTTAATTGCATTGAGCTAGATCTTCATCACCAAATATAAACAAAAGAGTTTCAGCACCAAGTGCAAGCTGAGGGTTTTTTCAGCTGTAAATTCTGATTAGAAACAGCTGGTTCAGAATTGGCTACTAACAAAATGACTTCTCAGGACACCTTTATCATGGAAGAAGTCACAGAGCTCAGAGTTGGCGTGCAGGTCATATGCTTGGTGTTCTCCCATATTTCCATAATAGAAGTTGTTTTAATAACAATCTCATCAGTGAACTTTGAAAATCCAGATGCATCAGCCAACATAAACTGCTTCCAATCACTTTAATTGGAAATATACCATATGAAAAGGCATTGCATGCTGTTATGAGTTGTCAACAATAACTAAAATGGCTGAAAAATCCATGTATTTATCTGGAAATATTGTAATCTCAGTTTTCAGTTGTTCAATTTCATTTCTTCCTCTGGGTACAGTTACAAACGGTTTATAGAGATATCAGAAGGAGGAGTTACCTTTATAGTACCGAATGTTGTCTACAGTATGTTGCTCACACTAATTTTCCCCTTTGTCCTGCATGTTCCAGTTAATGGTAGATGGGGTCCTTGGTCTCCATGGTCCACATGCTCTGTCACCTGTGGAGGAGGGATCCGTGAGAGGTCTCGTCTCTGTAACAGCCCAGAGCCACAGTATGGAGGAAAGAAATGTGTGGGAGATGTCATGCAACATGATATATGCAACAAGAATGATTGCCCAATTGGTGTGTATGCACTGAGTGACCAGCAGTGAGCTATGCAGCTTGCAAACTTTGTTATTGCTAGTTATTTATCTCCTGTCACATGGATAGCAACACTAATTGATATTAGAGTGTCTACATATATGAAATACACTAATTCAGTCCCTGTTTCAGAAAAGCACTTGCGTAAATGCTTAAGTCTAATTCACTTCAGTGAAACTTTATGCATGTGTAGATTGTTAAGTGTTATCTGGAATAAGAAGATTTCCTGCATCGGGGTCTCAGTATACTATTAAAATAGTCAACTGTTTGTAGCAGTCCACAAACCAAAAAAGAAATGCTTTCCTATATAGTTGAAAATTCAAATAGTTTTAATTGTCAGTATTCCATCATTTTTATCTATTTCAATGAATGGAGAATGTTTTTCTTTAATAAGGGTTACAGTTCTTTACTTTCTACACGACTACCCTTATTTACATTTTTGCTTGTGTTTTGACAGATGGGTGTTTGTCAAATCCGTGCTTTCCTGGAGCAGAATGCAGCAGTTACCCTGATGGGTCTTGGTCATGTGGCCCATGTCCAGCTGGGTACCTCGGTAATGGAACAGTGTGTGAGGATCTTGATGAGGTATGCGTTGTTTCAGTTGTGAATCAACATGAAACATTTCCTTGAGGCTATTTATAAAGATTGTATGGTGATTATACAACAGGCTAACTTGGTTCTTTCATTTTGCTTCTGTGTTTCTCCATAGTGTATAGCTGTGCCAGACGTTTGTTTTAAGGTGAATCAGGTCCATCGCTGTGTGAACGCAAATCCAGGGTTCCACTGCCTGCCCTGCCCTCCACGCTACAAAGGAAATCAGCCTTTCGGGGTGGGCCTGGAGGCTGCCAAGACAGAAAAGCAAGTAAGTGATGTTGAAGAGGGGTCAATGGTTAGGAATGTGATGGAAACTGAAACCTATCTAAGCATTCTCCATAAAAAACAAATTGTGAAAGAATATTTCATAAATGTGGGCAACAAACAAATATAGCCACAAATAGCTAAGCACCAGATTTTCAAATGTATTTAAGCAGCTACAGATATAGATGGACACCTAGTGGGATTTTCACAAGCTCGTAGGTGACTAACTCTCGTTGAAATCAATGGGAGTTAGGTGCCAGAGTGCTTTTGAAAAATCACAGTAGGCATCTATCTGTTTCGTAGGTGCCTAAAATACCTTTAAAAATACGGTCCTAAATGTGGATGCAACTTTTCTATTAATACGATGATGCATTGGGCCTGATTATTCACTGCTCGTCACCTTGTGTAGTCATTTCTACCTGTGCAAAATGAGTGTAAAATGCTACAAGGCTAGAATGGTAGCCTTTTACACCCAGAGTTTGCAATCCCTGTTCACAGGTGTAAAAGACTACATAAGAGGCAATGCAGTGGTGAGCTAGGATGATTATCTTGATAAATACACCAAAGTAAGTCATCAAACATCTGTTTGAAGATCTCACTTTTCTAAATGCCAGTAGGTCAAGATGTATGTGTATGGGGAGGGGTGGGGGAAAGGAGAGGAAATGACACAGAGGAATGTTATCTCATAGAAAATTAAGGCAACTTCTTTAAAACAGCTGCCATGAGACTTCATCAGTCTCTTCTTTTTGAGCCATGCTGTAGTTAGCTCAACATGTGAAGTCTAAATGTACAACACCTGTTAAAATTAAGCCACTCAAAACTTACCAGGAAAAACAAAAGAAATAAGAGGAACGTGACAGTAAACTTGCTGACAGGATATTAACATCCATTTGTTTGTCTCTCTGGTTTAAGAAAAAAATGACTACACACCAGCTGGTAGACTTAGACCATTATATCCTGAAGACCAGTACTCTAAAGGAAATGGGTGTGTGCAGTCTTTCCTGTCCATAATGAGAATTAATGGCTCCTAGGGGAATGCACATGTAATTCCAAAAAACTTAAACCAATTGTTTAAATTTATTTATTGAGTAATGTCTATTTTTACTTGTGGTTATGCTTTTTTTTTTATTGCCAGTTATCTACAATTGTGAACTGACAAAATAAAATGTATGGCTTAGACCAACATTTTTTTTTTAAAAGTGCCTAAATTGAGACATCTAAATAACTGGCCTGGGTTTCAAAAGTGCTGAGGACCTAGAAGCTCCTACTGATGTCATTAAGTTTGAATGAGTACGATCTGTTCTTGTAGGTGTGTGAACCTGAAAATCCATGCCTAGATATGACACACAGCTGCCACAAATCTGCAGAGTGCATCTACCTAGGCCATTTCAGTGACCCTATGTACAAGTGTGAATGTAGAACAGGATATGCTGGTGATGGACGCATCTGCGGTGAAGATTCTGACCTGGATGGTTGGCCCAATAGCAACCTGGTCTGTGCTGCCAATGCTACTTACCATTGCATGAAGGTAAGCAAGAAGGGGCAATAAAAGTTGTTATGTCACAACCAGTTTTCTTTTTTTTAATAGCTAAGGATATTTCTTTTCATTATAAAACTGGTGACGGTTTCTATGCAGACTTGAACTGTTACGGTATCCACTCTTTCTATGAGATAGTATAGAATGTATATTCACTTACACTTTAATGGAATCCTGTATTTCACTGGCTCACAATTATGCTATTCTGTAAAACACTTCATAGGAAAAAGAGGGATCACTCCTGGATCACTTCTTATCCTAAACTCAGTCCCCTCCCTTTTGTAGCAGAATTCCTTTTCTGTTCTGGGAGGTCTTCTGGGGACCACTAGGAAGAGTTCCATGGACCATCATTTGAGAATCACTCAAACATTACTTGCATGAAAAGTTCTTCTCTAAAGAGTTATCTAAGAAGGCTGAAACTATGCAGTCACCAAGATTCAGCAGGAGCTTGTGTATTGGTAGCCAGATATTAATAATGTTCTAAGACAGAATGCTGGTTCTGTGGGGTATTATGCCAAAAGTGTGCAGCCCCGTGCAACTTCATCCCCACTTGTGTCCTAGTACACCTCACTCAACAACAAAGGAGGCAATAGGATTACAATGCTCTGGTATTTCTGATTGAGGGGCAGATGGAGCAAGGCTGCTGAGATAGTAGAGAAAGGGTAGATGGTGATTAGGATAGGTGTGTCTGGGACCCTGGGTCCTTAAGCGTGTACTCAACTTTAAGCACTTGAGCAGTCCCACTGAAATCACTGCACTATTGACATGCTTACAGTTAAGCATGTGCTTAAGCACTTTGCTGAGTTAGTCTTTATGCAATGACATTGGCTGCATAGGCCTACAGAGGGCACTGTTTTCTTTTGATTGTTCTTTTTCAGTTCTAAACGTGCCCTTCTTAGATTTCTGCTCCTGCTCCATATTAAAAAAAAACATAGGTCCTTAATTTACTTGAGAATGCAACCAACCTGTCCTGAGCAATGGCATCCTCTTCTAGCACTCTGACAGTGGCAACAAAACCAAAAGAACCTTGTCAAGTTCTGAACTAGAGTAATGGGCAAACAAATGAGAAACTTTACACAGAGACTAACAATGTTTGAGCTAAGAGTGTTAAATGGAGCAAAAAGTCATCCAGGTGTAACTACATTGAAGTCAATCGCATTACACTAGGAATGAATTTGGGCCAATGCCTTATTAACAGAAAGGGTGTATTAGATAGACCCTTGCTGAACACTAGTCTCAGATGCTGAACTTTCTCACGCTGCCTGCTGTCGGCTCATTGTAGATCTGGCCAACTCAGCATTTGCAGTTCATATATTCTTTTTGGCTCCTGTCATCAGGACATGCAACATATTGACTCAAGATGCAACACAAAAGATCCGCTTTCATTAAGAACATAACATGTTGAACACATTTAGAGGAGACTGTTCCCAAAGGTTCAGTCTTGTCTTTCTGTAAGACATACATTAATTTTATAGAAACAAATGTTTGATTAAAAAGGTCTATTTAAAAAATAGGTAATATTCTCAGGCAGTAGCACTCATTAGAAATTATTCTAGTTTAGTAATTTTCTAAAAAAAAAAAAAAAAAGATCTCCTTCTCCTACCCTGTGAAAGTGATTGAAAAATAACTTGTCTAAATAAATTTAATATATTGAATTTAAATTTACTTTTAGTTCTCTCAAAGTTTTCATGTATAGACATTTTTTCCTCCAGAATTCCTGTACTGAAAAATGAAACATTAGCCTAATACTTTGAAGGCTAACATTGGGTCAGGAATTAAGGAATCATCTGTATATACAAAAAAAGGAGTCTTAAAAGTTTGGAGGTTCATTTTGATTTTGATAATTATCTAAAAACTATAATGCTTTTTCCTCAGCTTATCTAGATGAACAGAATCTCTTGAGCTTGAAAATTTGGGCTGGAAATGTCATGAGAATAGATCTTTCCCTGAGATTTCAACATTTTCTTTGCTGATCCTGGACTCAAATATATGTGCTATAAGAAGAATATTTCTGCAGTGGTTTGGCATGTCCAGTCTTGGTTTCAAGCAGAAGTGGAAAGGTGAAAATAAGTGAAAACAGCAATGAGAACAATTTATAACCTCAGAAAAGGTTTTGGTGTAGGAAATAGACAATGGTTTGAGTGGCTTTTTAGATTTTCACCCATTCTTTATCCCAAGGCAGAATGATGACCCAAGGTAAGGCATAAATTTGTAACAGTGAGAGTAATTAACTATTGGAACAATTTACCAAGTATTGTGGTGGATTCTCCATCATTGACAATTAGATGTTTTTCTAAAAGATCTGCTCTAATAATTATTCTGGGGAAGTTCTATGGCCTGTGTTATACCGGAGGTCTGACTAGATCATCACAGTGGTCCCTTCTGGCCTTGGAATCTATGAATCTATTTCTCCACTGGCTATACTATTTTAAAAGAAAATAGCAGTTAAAATGCTGGCTCATTGTTTCACTTTTTTATATTTATATTTCCAATTTAGAAAGCCTATGTAGTTATTGTAAGAAATATTAGGTCCTTCAGTCACCAAATCCTGCTCTTTTTTGCACCATTGTGATGCCATTGGGGTACATTCATGCAACCCCACTGAATTAAATAGGATTCAATGACTGTAAATGAGAACAGAATTTGCCTCCATGTGTTAATCAGAGTGATTGCTTTCTTGAAGTTTTTGAAAATCTGTACTTATATTTTTGCCTAATCCAGAAAATTGTTCACTTGGAATAATCACCCTTTCCTCAGTTCTGATCTTCAATGCGAAATAAAAAAGGATACATTTGTCTTTTATTTTCAAAAGTCTTGGAAATCTAACAGTGCAAAAGGACACATGTCTCAAAACTACAGCCCCATGTCTATGTCTCCGTTGCATTAACTTTCCGTATGACAGATTACATCTGAAGATCATCCTTTTAGCTTTCATCTTCATTCTTCTGCTTAAAGGCAGCCAAAGCCAGCCACGTTACGTTGCAGTCTTCAAAGTTCCTCCGTGAGCTGTCCATAAGGAGCTGACACTGTGTATGTGTGTTTTTTCCTATCACATGCTCTCAGCTAAAATACACTCCAAACATTTCTTCTAACAGAAGGAAGTTGGGGAATGTGATTTGCAACTTCATTTAATTTATTTTACAGCATGAAAACTGGATGAACTAATATTTTTGGCAACAAACACAAAGTCTTTAAAATGTACTTGTGACCGATTTTCTCAGCTATGTGTTTTATAGCCTCTTGTGGGCTATATAGTCTTCAAGCCCATGTTACGAGCCTGTGACGTAACAGAAATATAATGTACTGATTTTTCTGGACAGGATAACTGCCCCCATCTGCCTAATTCTGGACAGGAAGACTTTGATAAGGATGGCAAAGGTGATGCCTGTGATGAAGATGATGACAATGATGGGGTAGAGGATGACAAAGTATGAGATTTTATTTAATGGTTGATTTTTAAAAAAATGTCTTTTATCATTTTAATGCAACTCCCTGTGATGGGGTGGGGGGTCCCTGTCCAGTGCGGGGGGAGTACACCCTGTCTCTCAAGCCGCCTTCTGCCTCTAGGCAGTGAGGCCTAAGAGTTTAAGTCCACCATTGGCTCTTTGCTATAGGGCTGTGCGACCTAGAAGTCAGGGTCTATAGCAGTCCCCTGACTCCCCGGGCAGTAAGGCCTAGTGGCCAGAGTCACTAGCACTACCCTGACCCTAGGGGCAGTGAGGCCCAGAGACCAGCGTCAATAGCACTACCCTGACTCATAGGGCAGTGAGGCATAGTGGCCAGAGTCAATAGGGTTGGGCTGCCTCCCAGGGCAGTAGAGGTCAGGATAGGGAGTCCTGGGTCCTCCCTGCTCCACCGGGTCTCAGCCTAAGGCCCTGGTAGTGATGAATAGACTTACCACTTAATGAGGATCCGCCTGAAACATGCTGACTGCTGTAGGGACAATGACTAGTCTCTCCCTGGGCTACTTCCTACTGTAACTCCTGCAGTCCTGGCCTATGTGTCTTTGGGGTCTCTGTCCTCGGGTTGTGCTGATCCTGGGGTCTCCAACCTCTGAGTGGCGTCCTCAGGTAACTGGGCGCCTGCCTGAGTCTCTGCGTTTCCGGCTCCCACAGTCTGGGGCTCCAGCAGCTCCTGGGCTGGAGCCTGCAGCATGCATCCTTCTTCTCCAGCAGCTAGTCCAGACTGAGCTGGGCTCCTCCCTCTTATACTGGTGTTACACTTCGAGCATGCCCAGGAGGGACATGGGGGCGTGGCTTCTCAGCTCACAGTCAGGAGTTAACCCTCCCCTGTCCAGTGAGGGGTAAATGCACCCTGTCACACTCCCTTACAAGAAATAATTAAGGACTGTGTGGATCAGGTCCTCAGTTGCATTAGGGCAGCTTTGAACTGCCCAGTCTTATCTCAATTACCCTTGAAGGGTACAGCCTAGTGCAGAGCAGAGTAGGATTGCAGGAGTGCAAAGAGGACCTAATGCCCCTTTTTAAGCCTCCATCCTATCTCGTGCTGTGCTGAGTGCTCTGTAGCATCACTTAGGGTTTTGGTATATTGATTAGAACAGGAGCTGGTCCTCTGATTTAAATAAAAAATGACATTTGATTGCTTTGTCTGCACTGGGTAGCATGTAACAACCAAAGGGGAAAATGAAGTGTATTCTGCTGTGTGCCTTCATGTTCTGGATCTGACTCATACAGTCTGTATTTGGAAACTTAAAAAAAAAAGTCAAACAAGCATTTGATCAATAATATTTATGTTGCATGTGCAGTTACAGAAATCATTGCCTTCAGTTACATTGTCCAGTTAGGTGACACTGAAGAGAGTATTCTTCTCTCTCAGGGACATTTATTTTTTTGTTACCATATGGCAGTAGTTGATAAAATAGGACATATTTTGCCTTTCCATGATATCTTTTCCTAGAATGTCCAAAATAGTGAAGTCTGGCTGTTGCATTAAGAAAGTAATTTGTCTTCATGGAAAATGCTTGCACAACAACAAAATAGTGAAAAATATTCTCCAGAGACTTCTCTTAAGGTTCTAGAGACCTAGTCTCCTCTCCACACATGTATGTCGGGCTTGCTCCTCCACTGCCTTGCACATTAGGTAGTCATTTACATTTGTACAAAATGGGTATAATATGCCTACCAATCTGCCTTAGTATTTTGCATCCGCTTCGCAGAGGTGTAAATAGCTACACAAGGGAAAGGGCTAAGCTCATCAGTGGAAAGCACACTTGTACATCAATTTATATGACTTAGTTTCATTTTCACTTTCATTTCTTCCTAAGTGGAACATGAGGGATGGGAGAGTGGGGAAATACTTCTTGATAAATGAAATAATGCCTCGAACCAAGCTGTGATTTATATTCTTAAATCCTTTGCTTCTGCTTGCTAGGACAATTGCCCTCTTCTGTTCAACCCCCGTCAGTTTGATTATGACAAGGATGAAGTTGGTGACCGTTGTGATAATTGCCCGTATGTGCACAACCCTGCTCAGATTGACACTGATAATAACGGAGAGGGTGACTCATGTGCTGTGGATATTGATGGTGATGGTATGTTCTTATTTGCTAAACCAAACAGCAACTGGTTACTATTCCGGATCTAATACTTATGCACAATGGGTGGGCTGGTTGCATTTGTATGTAAGATACAATCAGTTCCATCTTATATTATACAGTCAGAAATATAGAAAAAGAAAGGGAAGACCAAGGTCCACCAATCCCCAGGCTCTGCATTGAACACAGGACATTGATTATAGACTCATAGACTTTAAAGACAGAAGGGACCATCATGATCATCTTGTCTGACCTCCTGCACATTGCAGGTCACAGGTCCTCACCCACCATTCCTGTAATAGGCCCATAACTTTGGCTTTGTATTGCTGAAGTCCTCAAATCTTATGTGAAAATAATGTGAAATGTACCCACATGAATGTAATAGATCACCCATGCCCAATGTTCTAGATAAATCACACTTCCCCACCCCATTCTAAGGCCCTTGCAAATACCCCTCAGAGGAGGAGAAGAATTTCTTCCTGACTCCAAAATAATCAGGATGCAATATACTACTTTTGTTTCCTGTTTGGATACTAGAGGGAAACAAAGATATCGGTTAAGGCTCTATCTAGAGGATATTAATCTGGGCCAGGTAAAATCAGAATTGACCTGGATAATCGTACAAAGCTCAAGCCAATCCAAACTCAAACATCCTCTGAGTTTTGAAAAAGATAGTTTTATTTTGCTTATTTGTACACACCTCTCTAGTCTTGGTTTTGGCCAGAAATGGAAGCAAAAACATTGAAATATCTTTAGAAAGCTTGTTCTTGAAGCATTTCTAACATGGTTGAAACCCAGAAGTGTTAGAAATTGTAGAAAAAAGTCTGGTCTTGGATTTGCTTCAGTAATCATGCAACTTTTGGACACTTATCTGAATTGAACCTCTGAACCTTTTGAAGTTCTCCCATCACTCACAACATCAGATTCTTACTAGAGCTCGTGGGACTTCTGCATGTGCAATGAGTGGAAAACATAACCCTGTATCTTTGGCTGAGACTCTGTATTTCAAAGTTTATATAAAGCTCCAGAAACCATATAGTTGAAGAGATGATCCTAATGTCATCTTCTGGCACTTGTGCCAACATTGTCTTAACTTTTTTTTGTCACCATGATATAATTTTGGAAGGAGAGGACAATTTGTTGCAAAATGAGAAGTAAGGGTGTCTGAATATTTGGCAACACTGTACAATTAATTTTATATATGTTATATTAAGATGAGCTTATTTAGCACTAAAGCATGCGGTCATGCAATGTATTGCTATATAGAATTCCTCAGGAATTCCATTGTGATATAGTATTTATTGCAGAGCATTACTCAAAAATTCTGGGTAGGTAGTTCCAACTCTAAGCAATGAAAATCCAAGTAATTTAAAATGAAAACTTTTTTTCTACTTTTTTAGCAATACACATTTTCTTTAGGCTCACAAATATAAAAGGCCAAATTCTTCAAAGCCCATGCAGTCCTTACATAAGCAAAACTTCCATTGAAATATATCTGGGAGTTTTTACATTAGTAAGGAAAGCAGGATTTGGCCCACAGTATGAAATTACAGTAGAACCTCAGAATTACGAACGTATTAGGAATGGAAGTTGTTCATATGAACAAAACATCATAGTTGTTCTTTCAAAAGTTTACAGCTGAACATTGACTTACTACAGCTTTGAAACTTTACTATGCAGAAGAAAAATGCTACTGTTAATCATCTTAATTTAAACGAAACAAGCATAGAAACAGTTTCCTTACCTGTCAGATCTTTTTTAACTTTCCCTTTATTTTTTTAGTAGTTTATGTTTAACAGAGTACAACACTGTATTTGCTTTTTTATTTTTTGGTCTCTGCTGCTGCCTGATTGCATACTTCTGATTCCAAATGAGGTGTGTGGTTGACCGGTCAGTTTGTAACTCTGGGGTTTGTAACTCTGAGGTTCTACTGTACACCCTTTCCTCAGTGGCTCTTTCATTTCTTATTGTGATGTGGTAGTACAATAAAACTGAAGCAGCTTTAATGGAATGGCAAATAAAACGTACCACTTCTGACAGAGGATCAGCATAGGGCTATGAACCTCTTAAGAGCCACTTAAACCCTCAAAATAGGGCTTCAATGGAATTTAAGTGGGGGCCTGACCTCTGCAATGGTATCTTACTGTATGTGAACCAGCTGTGCTAGATTTCTTATCTGCTTCAGTCACATTATTTTTTTACCCTCACAGACATTTTTAATGAACGAGATAACTGTCCATACGTTTACAACACTGACCAGAGAGATACAGATGGGGATGGAGTAGGTGATCATTGTGATAACTGTCCATTGGTGCACAATCCCGATCAGGTAAACACTAAGCCCATTTGTGTGAGGAGCGATGGGTGGGAGGATTTGCTCTTGATGTGGGAAATCTGAAAGCAACCTTCTAACTGCTTGTATTAATGCTGACCTCAGAGGAGAGAAAGAGAGAGAAAATGTTTAAGGAACTAAACTAAATTATTATTATTATTTTTATGATGATTTGCATTGGAGTCAAGCACAGAGACCTCTACCAAGATCAGGACCCCATTGAGCTAGGCACTGTACAGACACATAGTAAAGGGCAATCCCTGCCTCAGAGAACATATCGCTTAAATAGATAAGAGGTGGAAGGGGAAAGAGTGACAGAGAAGCTAATTAATTCGCCCAAGGACTCAGATCAGCAACAGAACCAGAAATGGAGTCCAGGTCTCCTGACTCTCAGTCCAGTGCCCTGCCCATTAGACCATCTTGCCCTCCTTTATGATTTTTAGCTAGCTGATTGCTCTGTGGGGGTGTGGGAGATACAGTACAGACTCATTGGGTAAAAGGCCAGGAAGCTCTTCTATTATCACAGGATACAGAATAATTTGAATGATGTAATTTTAAAAGTTTGATATCCCACAAGCCACCAGTGCAAAATGCACTAAATTCACTTCTGAACTGGAGAGGCCCATTTCTCCTATCACAGGACATCAGTAACTGCGATTGATTTCAGTGACAGTTACTCAGACCTGTGGAAGGAGAATCATGCCCCTTCCTTCACAGAAGAGACATATCAATGCATGGAAAAGAAAAGGCCGTATTTTGCCCATTTTTCATTTCCACATAAAACATAAAGGCCCATTATGGCAATGATACACTCTGTTTAGTGACAATTCTCTTCTGCCTGCAATCCACCCACTTTACATAAAAAGAAAACTGCCCTGATCGGCAACATAATATATGAACAACTCTTTTATGTTATTTATGGTAAATTGCAGGTTCTGGTATGAACTGAAAGCAAAAGTTATGCAAAATAGTTTTGCAAGTTTTCAATGATTTAACACTGAATATTGCCTTGGTTCAGGTGAATGCCTTGGAATTTATAATTATGCAAAGTTATTGCACTTAGCTTCACCTCAGGGCTTATAATAACTAAACTTCATTGAGACCAATAGCAGCCACTCATACCTTAAGAACCTGGTCTGTGAAAGACAGTTCATATGAGCACTACACAGCTTGCACAGACTTCAATAATATGCGGTAACACACTCTCATGAGGGACTATCGGGCCAGCTGAAATGCATGATATCATATATGCATCTATTTTGTGCTTGCAATGCTAATTATGTTCCAGGGAAGAATTTTATCATATTGCACTTTGTTTTATTAAATGATTACATCTGATTTTTGTCCTGCAATGTGTCTAATGAATACTCTAGTGTCCATCCCAGATTTTTAAATTGTTATAACTGTTGCAGTCAAACCCCAAACAGCTGGCTTTAAGACTGAAAAGTTAGATCTGAATTGTCCATCCTTCTTTTGGACCTTTAACATTTTATATATATGAAAAAACCCTCCTCTTCAATGTAGGCATTAAACTTCCTTATATGTGAAAAACAACAGGTCTGATTTTCAGGTCTGGCCAAGTGCCGCTCCGTGCAGAGCCTGAGGGGTTTGGGGCAAAGATGTCGTTAACCCCACCTTTGCACTCCCTGTATTCCTGTGCCATTTGGAGAACAATTTGGCTCCCACTGCAAGTTAGAGAAACCTTAGGTCTGCTTTGAACTTCACTTGGCTCTCCATGGCTCCAAGAGTCCACATGGCAACAAAAATTGTCAGAATGCAGTGGCACTCCAGGCAAACCTCCTATCCTGACCACACCCCTGGCATGACCCTTATGATGCAGGCAGTGAAAACTCTATGGGTATGTCTACACTACAGTTAAAACTCCTCAGCTGGCCCATGCCCTGTGAGGGTTCTTGAACCTGGACTCCAGCCTGAACCCAAACATCTACACTGCAGTTAAACAGCCCCTTAACCCAAGCCCTGCAAGCCTGAGTCAGCATGGCATGGGCTAGTCATGGGTTTTTAATTGCAGTGTAGACATACCCTATGATGCACAGAGAACTCCTTTGCATCAGGGTTATTTCCTGTGGGCTAGATCTGACCAAGGTACAGCAGTGTAAAGGGGATGTATCAGACCTGTGAATTAAGACCAGTAGGTTCCAACCAACAAACTTAAACTAAGAGCCATGTAGGAAAATGTTTGCCCAAGTTTTGGTAAGATCTTCATTAACATTCTTCATATTAGAGTGAAAAAAATTGAAATTTTATTACATTTCTACTTCATAGAAATTTGTCACCACAATATAGGAGCTCTTCAGGAAGTTACTGAAAGAGAAATGTAGAGAATAAGAAAACATGTCATCTCAATTCTGTGCTTTGTAACAATCAAGATGCCAATGTTGTTGCCTGTTTTTTTCCTGTAGACTGACATAGATAATGACCTGGTTGGTGACCAGTGTGACAACAATGAGGACATAGATGAAGATGGCCACCAGAACAACCAAGATAACTGCCCCTACATCCCCAATTCTAACCAGGCTGACCATGATAAGGATGGCAAAGGGGATGCATGTGATTCTGACGATGACAATGATGGTGTTCCTGATGACAGGGACAATTGTCGGCTCATGTTCAACCCTGACCAAAAGGACTCTGATGGTAAGAACCAAGTAGCGTGGGTTTGATTCAGTTCTAAGTACATGAAGAACTGGTGCATGTATAGAATGCGAAGGATATTTTTTTCCATGGATAAAAGAAATAAGACATTTCGGACCAAATTGAGCCCTGAGGTAACAGGCCTGAGATCACTGACCTCAGTGAAGTTTCTCCTGTTTATGTCATGTCTGAACTTGGAACATTGTATTATTGTATTAAAGGGCATCAAACTAGAACTGGTCAAACATATAATATAGTTTTGATTAAATAATTGACTGTTATTTAAAAAAAAACAAATTTTCTGGGACAATTTTTCTTTCCTTTTCAAATGTTAATTTTTTGATGAAATATTAAACTAGAATTTTTTTAATTAAAAAAACTATTTCGGTTTTTGAAAACCAACACAACTGACAATTTTGGTATTCAACTTCAGTTTTTTATTGAAAGAACCAAAATATTCCATAACATTTAAAAATGAGAAATATTCATTTATTTGTAAATATACATGGAAAATATTTGCCATTTTTCAACCAACTCTACTAAAAATTGTTTCACAGAGGAAATACTTTAGGTATGTGTTGATCATGTACATTAGACAGTTACATAAATGGATGCAGTATTTTCCTTCATTTCTTGTCCTGAATTGTTGCGCTGTAGTCCTGGTCACTGTTAAACAGCTGTAATGGTCTACCACATAGATGGTTGCAGTTCAGTGGTTAATGAACTGTTACCAATATATATATAATATATAAACTATTTTGTGATCCTTTAGGATTAAAAACTGCTATATACGTTTGATATATTTATCAGTAATGATCCACAAAATAAATAAATATGAGTAATTTCTTAGTTACACAAGTGTAAATGAAATTGCTGGAGTTATTCCACATTGATGCTGGTGTAACTGAAAGCAAAATTTAGTTCATATGTTCATAGTGACGATACATTTACAGTGGACCAGTTCTCGATTGCTGCTCTGGTTACTTTGGAAATCCTTGGGTGATATAGAACAGTGATAGCAGTTCCCACACCTCCTCTACTCCCAGTATCCTGGTATAAGGGGGACATGGCTAGGATAAAGAGGGAATGACTTACATAACTCTGTTCCCTGCCAATCTCTAAAAAAAACAGGAGTACTTGTGGCACCTTAGAGACTAACAAATTTATTAGAACATAAGCTTTCGTGGGCTACAGCCCACTTCTTCAGATGCTGTGGCCCACGAAAGCTTATGCTCTAATAAATTTGTTAGTCTTTAAGGTGCCACAAGTACTCCTGTTCTTTTTGCGGATACAGACTAACACGGCTGCTACTCTGAAACCTGCCAATCTCTGTTGCAAACCTGGATAGAGTTTGTGGATGACATGGCTGGTTGGACAAATGCTTTCAATATCTTTTGAAACAAAATCAACTCTGTCAGCAGTCAGGACCACTGGGAACTTCAGCAACATATGCATTGAATAATTAAAATTCTTGTATGGATTCAAGAATTGCTTCTTTGATATTGGCAAAGGGGATAAAGTTGGAAATGCATAGTTTTTATCTTAAGTGTTAAGATAAACAAGTGCGGGAGTGCACAGCTGGTCAGAATTTGGAGTTCTACTTGGCTGTCAGACAGTGGAATGTGGAACCATTTTCCCACCAAGCTGAACTGCAGAAAGTCTTTGAGGTTCCTAAGGTTCATTATCCTTCTTTCTGTCAGAAAGCCCGTGCTTGAAGAATACAATGGTGATCAAGTGCACTAAAGATATTTTACATCTGCCTCTGATATAAGTCCTTGTTGGTGGCAGGATGGTACACTACATAGACTACTGGTCTCTTCCAGTGTAGTAATTCCTATGTGAACAGCTGTTGACTTATATAAATAGAGAAGGAGAGAGGTACAAAATGCTAACAATTTTTGCCTGTATATGTGTTCTGCTTGTAGGTGATGGCAGAGGTGATATCTGCAAAGATGATTTTGACAACGACAGTGTCCCAGATATTTATGACGTGTGCCCCGAAAATATTGACATCAGTGAAACTGACTTCAGAAAGTTCCAGATGGTCCCCCTGGATCCAAAGGGAACAGCTCAAATTGACCCCAACTGGGTTATTCGCCACCAGGGCAAAGAACTGGTGCAGACTGCCAACTCTGATCCTGGCATAGCAGTAGGTGAGTATCAAAAGAGAAAAGAATTATCTGGATTCTTTGGAACAGTGCTGGCTGAAACACATACAGAATAATACACAGCCCCAGACCTTAGGACAGAGATAGTGCTGTTTATCTTCAAAGCACTTTACTTTAACTACAACACTTTCTTCAACAAATTATTCCCATTTTATAGATAGGGGAAATGAGACAGAAGGTTTAAAATACACAGAGTCACTGTCAGAGCTGGGATTAGGACTCTGAATTTTTCATAGTGACCTGAGTGTTCAAGCTGCTAGACCACACTTCTATTATGGGTAGCACATCAAACAACTGCATAGTCTTGTTTCTCTTTTCATATAGAAGCCCAACATAGCATGGATTTGTTCATTTACTCAAATGGAAGTATATCTCCTGAGTGTCTGAGAGTGCCTGTGTGTATATACTTGTCAGAGATTTTTCCTATTGCTGTTGGCACAACTCTCTGCTCAACTAATGAAGAAAAAGCATTCTGTATTGAGGTTGTATATGAGAAAAAAGCCTATTGAGCTACTTGATTCCATTTCATTTTGGAATGTCAGCCGCTATATGTTAG
The DNA here is from genome assembly GCF_027887155.1 of Malaclemys terrapin pileata. Lineage (NCBI taxonomy): Eukaryota > Metazoa > Chordata > Testudines > Emydidae > Malaclemys > Malaclemys terrapin. The sequence continues at coordinate 82,491,402 of NC_071507.1, forward strand.
ACCTACCCACATGCATTTTTATAGAGTTAATTCTGATAGGTAAGAGGGAACATAGTTATTTCACTGATCTGAATAAATCAGGACTGAGGAAGGCTTGCAAACATACATCACATTTGTTGTTCTTCCTGCCAAATGCCTCCTCCTTGCTCCCAATTGGTATTGTAAGGGATCTTAATGTAAGACACTATAAATCTTAGTTTTTTCTTTAAAAGGGCTATCAAGTCATGTTGTTTCTGTAACAGCAGTATTACAAGAGGGAAAGGGACAGAAAAATGCAAAGACTACACAGAAACAAAGGTAAAAAGAGAGGATATCATCATCTTATCCTCATCCTGGTTTAAGGAATGAGACAGAACAGATATATAAGTACTATATAAACAGTACATATGACTTCATTCTCTCTCTCTCAACCCCTTCCCCCCCCCAATAAAAACCCTAGAAAGCCCAAAGCGACAGAAGTGGTATTACAGTCTGCTTTCAAGCATTCTGAATTTGCACCACATGGAGGAACTGAATATCTTGCACATTTAATCCTCTACCAGGTTTCGATGAGTTCACCTCTGTTGACTTCAGTGGCACATTCTATGTTAACACAGACCGTGATGACGATTATGCCGGGTTTGTGTTTGGTTATCAGTCCAGCAGTCGATTTTATGTTCTGATGTGGAAGCAAGTCACACAGACCTACTGGGAGGACAAGCCCACCAGGGCTTATGGTTATTCAGGGGTATCACTCAAAGTAGTGAACTCCACGACTGGCACTGGTGAGCACTTGAGAAATGCTCTCTGGCACACTGGAAACACACCTGGACAGGTAAGAGAATCAAATCTTCATACCATTGAGGGGTTAACAATATTGTAAAAAGGGGGCTGACACAAAAACCGGTTACCAATTAAAAAAGGGCACTGAGGCTCAGTATGCCAATAAGAGTAAGGAAAATAGTAAACGACTTTTCAATGTTATTTTAATTTTTGGATAAAATTGCCAGTCTTTTTAGATGCTTTTGTTGTTATTTATTTGTACTATTTACAAAGTAATGCAAAATGTACATAGATAAAAGAGTACAAAGTAGTTAAAAAGAACCTGCAAAATCAAAGGACAAGGTGTACAGGTAATTCTTCCAGCTTGGAGATAGTATTGGTGTTACAATGGGCTTTATTCTCTTCAGATGGGTGTTTAAACACCCACCTTTGGGGCATCACATATATTTGATGATTATATTTCTGAACGTGGCTGTGTTCAGAACGTTTGCTGCAAACTCCCAAGTCTTGTAATAACTTCACACGGTGGCCCTTGTGACCCTACGGAAGCCTATTGAAGTCAGTTGGGCACCACACAAGCACAGGGATCCAACTGCATACAGTTCATTCCAGGGTCTGAGCCTTCCTGGAGAGTTTTATTGTGCCAGAGATTTGAAACAATATACAATAAATATTGAGCCAGTCTTGCAGTAGCGCTTACTCAGCTGATTAGTCCCATTTCTTTCAATGTAGCTCCTCACATAGGTACGTGTAGCAGGATCAGTTCTGTAGGGTGAACATTGTGTGAGTGTGTGTGTGTGTATCTGAACATGTACAGAACTCAAAGACAAAATATATTCCCAGGTCTCCACTCCCCTTTACTTTCCTTGCACTTTTTCATCAATTATCAACATTTTCATCAAGTGGTCTGGAAATAAATATAAAATTACTGCTGATAAAATTTTTGGATGACACAAAGCTTACCAGAGTCGTAAATAATGATGAAGACATGCCAGTCATCTAGCGTGATCTGGATCGCTTGATAAGCTGGGCCCATTCAAAAAAGAAATGTAGGCCATACTTACAGAATGGCAACTATATTCTGGAAAACAGTGATTCTGAAAAGGATCTAGGACTCAGAGTGGATGAGCAACTGAACATGAGCTCTTAGTGTGATGCTGTGACAAAAAGAGCTCATGTGCTCCTTGGATGTATAAACAGGGAAATAGTGAATAGGAGGAGGGAGGTTACATCTGTATGCAGCATTGGTGAGACCTGTTCTGGAATGCTGCATCAAGTTCTAGTGCCCATATTTTAAAAAGGATACTAAAAAATTAGAGGGTGAAGTAAAGAGCCAAAAAATGCTTTGAGTAATAAATAAAATGCCTTGGAGGGAGAGACTTAAAGAGCTCAATCTGTTTAATTTATCCAAGAGAAGACTAAGAGGTGACTTGATTACAGTGTCTAATACCTTCATGGGGAAGGTTGGAGGGAATACGGTGCACTAAAGGATTCTTTAATCTAGCAGAGAAAGGCCTAACAAGAACCAATGGCTAGAAGTCGAAGCCAGACAAATTCAAATTAGAAATTAGGTATAATTTTTTGACAGTGAGGGTGGAACAAACTAGCAAGGGAAATGGTGGATTCTCCATCTCTAATATCTTCACATCTTTCTGGGAAGATATTCTTTAACACAAGATATTCTTTAACACAAGTTATTGGGCTCAATACAGTGGTAACTGGGTGAAATTTTATGGCCTGTGATAGACAGGAGGTCAAACTAGAAGATCTAATTGTCCCTTCTGGCCTTAAAGTCTATGAATCTATGAATTAATCTACTTGTTTGAAAGTAACTGATGTATAATTGAAGATGGCAATTTTCATGTTACTTAATATAGGTGACCAGAGTGTGGGGGGAATGGCGTTCAGTATCACTAAATTTTAAAGTGATTTTTAGTTTGGTGATACAAAGAAAATAGGCTGTGATCAGATATCCAGTTGCTGTAGTACAAACTGTTTCTAATGAAGCATTTGTATTCCTACTATAGGTACGTACCTTGTGGCATGACCCCAAGAATGTTGGCTGGAAAGATTATACTGCCTATAGGTGGCAGTTGATTCACAGGCCTAAAACAGGATTAATAAAGTAAGCGGTATTTCAGTGCCTACAAATTTCCTAATAATATAGCTGTCGTTTCTAATGAAGTAGTGGCTTTTAATGGTTTGTTTGTTAATTCCAGTGCTGATGATTCATTCATGGCAGACTGTTTCTCTATTTTTGGAACATTTTATTAGATTTTAAATAACTTCTCTCTCTCCTCACACACACACATCAGATGTGTTCAATTTCATTAGGACTGTTCAGTATTTACATAAACTAAATATTATTAAATAAAAATATATTTAATTCTTACTAAATAACTGTTTTGTAAAGTAGCCAAGAAAGAGAAATTCCAAAACAATACTCAAAGTAAGATTAAAACTTGACATTTTTTTTCCTATCTAGTTCAGCATTCTGTCTCTGACAGTGGCTTACACCAGGTACTCCAGAAACATGTGTAAACACCTCTGTAATGCACACAAAAATGCACTGCTATGTATTAGTTATGAAGGATATCTTTTCCTAACCCTAACTGGTTATCTTATGCCTTTTAAAAATGAGGATTGACAGTGCAGATAATTTTTAACCTGCAGTAAATACTGTAACTGTATATTACATTTTTATTGGGGAAATTATCTCTTGCCTCTTTAGACCTGAATAGCCCAGGACTCATCAGGACTAATACAGTTTTGTTCTGTTGCATGATGTGGGGAGTAGAAAGGATTTGGGGACCACATGGGTCATCCATTACATTAGAAAGAATAAAAGACAGTTTATCTATGTAATATAAGCCATCCTGCTTTAGAGCATAGGCCAGCGATTAATTGACAAAGGATAGAAAGATACTCCTGTTATGGGCAGGTTATTTCACAGTTGTGCACTCACTATGGTGTTTCTTGCACTTTCCTCTGAAGCAGCTGGTACTGGCCACTGTCAGACAGGATACTGCTCTAGTGGGCTCATTGCCCTAATCTAATGTGGCAGGTCCTATGGTCCTTGTACATGAAGCTCCTTCATCCTACTGAGAATTCTAATAGAAAAAGAAAAATTAACTAGGTTTTTGAATAGTCATTAAAATGTATTTATTTGTGAGGAGGTAACAGACTTACTGTGAGTCAATTAAATTATGTGTATATTTCTCAAGCTAACCTCTAAGCATAAAGAGGCATGTGGCTAATCAACATTAAGAACATGACACTACTTCTTGACACTCCAGAAGATTTAGCTGTAATAACACAAGGATTTTGGAAATTCTTTGCAGATGATGTTCATAAAATTACTCATGAAACAGCGCCAGGGCTTCCAATAAATGGGCTATGACTACCAGACAGACTCGGGGAGGTATAACAGAGGAATGACCCATGTAATAAACTTGTACTACATGGCACCTAGTGTTAGAATTCAACATCATATCATCACCTGACAGCTGCTATTACATGTTTCAACCTTGGAATGTTCTGTTGATTCACTATACTAATCTAAAACATGTCTTTCTTTACAGAGTTTTAGTATATGAAGGAAAACAGGTCATGGTAGACTCTGGACCAATCTATGATACGACCTATGCTGGTGGACGATTAGGTCTTTTTGTCTTCTCTCAAGAAATGGTCTACTTCTCTGACCTCAAATATGAATGCAGAGGTTAGTTTTTCAGTGAACTAGGCAATTATGAAAGTTTTATTTATGCCACGATTACTTCAATCTCCCAGCTAAACACGAGGGCAGTGGTTTCAAACTGTGGGTCACGACCCAGAAGTGGGATGCAGAATGTAAGGCACTGGGTTGTGGCGGCTCTGGTCAGCACCACTGACCGGGCCATTAGAAGTCCCATCAGTTGTGCTGCCCGGCTAAGGCAAGCTAGTCCCTACCTGTTCTGATACTGCGCTGCACCCCGGAAGTGGCGAGCAGCAGGTCTGAGAACCGGCCAATGGGAGCTGAGGGGCCGGTGACTGCGGGTGAGAGCTGCGCAGAACTGCTTGCATGCCTCTGCTTAGGAGCCGGACCTGCTGCTGGCTACTTCCAGGATGCAACAAGGTCCCAATGCCAGGACAGGCAGGAAGCCTGCCTCTGCACCCCTCTTGCACCGCTGACTGGGAGCCGCCCACGATAAGCCAATGCCCCAATCCCCTGCCCCAGCCCTGAGCCCCCACAAACTTGGAGCCCCTTCCTGCACCCCAAGCTCTTCATCTCTGGCCCCACCCCAGAGCCTGTACCCCCAGCCCAGAGCCCTGACCCCCTCCCACACCTCAACCCCCTGCTACAGTCCTGAGCCCCCCTGCATCCCAAACCCCTCATCCCCAGCCCCACCCCAGAGCCTGCACCACCAGACCAGAGCCCTGACCTCCTCCTGCATTCCAATCCCTTGCCCCAGCCCAGATCCACCTCCCACACCCTGAACCCCTCATTTCCAGCCCCACCCCACAGCCCTCACCCCCACACCCCAGCCCTCTACTGCAGTTCTGTGCTCCTCTCACACCCCAAACCCCTCATCCCCAGCTCCATTGCGTCACGGGCAACTGGGTCGCCAGAAAAAAAGGTTGAAAACCACTGCACTAGGGAGAAAAGATAGAAATAGAAAGTATCTTCCAGTTGTTGAATGGAATCCTTAATCTGTCAATCATTCTGAAATAACTCAATCAATTCTTAACTATGAATGAAACAAGAGGGAGTTTATTCTGAGTTGATCAACATGCTGTCCTGAAACAAGTGGACTTAAGCATTTGCTTAACTGCTTTCCTGAATGAGGGCATGACTGTATAACATACAGCAATAATCCTGATAAATTTCAGCCAGAAGGCATGTTCCAAAGCCATAAGGGACCACAGCATAATTTAGACACTGATTCATTAAAATAGCTTGGATCCCACTAGTCTTAATGTAAATCTGAATAACCACAAACACATGTTTAATACAATCTGCCTGGAAAAAGAAGATGGAATTATCTGAGGGAGATATGTGTTTGGAACTGTGTGTGTGTATATCCAGCGCATTAGTGTGTGTTGCATGTGTGATGGTCACCTTCATGCCCGACACACTGGGAGTGAAGCAGGGAATCTCTAGAGCTAAAAGTGTGAACTGCTATAGCTTGAGCTAAAGAGCCAATGTTACCTAGCTGGCAGATGTAACAACTCATATCCTCTATTGATCAGAGCAGGACTTGTAACATGTATTCAGTAGTGGGTTACTCATGCACTTGCAGACTTATGGATAGCCCTTCTTTAAGGAGGCATTAAGGATTCAGTGGATATTTTCAATTCCCATTTTATAGAAGTGTAGGACTGGAAAGGACCTCAATAGGTCATCTTGTCCAGTCCTCTGGACTCAAGGCAGGACTAAGTAATAACTAGATCATTCCTTACAGGTGTTTGCCTAACCTATTCTGAAAAACCTCCAAATATGGTGATTCATGCAGTCTCCATTTAAAAAAATATAATGAAACCATCCACAATGTTATAAATGTGAAAATATAGTACTATTAAAAAGAAAATGAACTCAGAACAGGAAAAATAATCTTTGTATTACACAGGCTGCTTCCCTTTTACTATAGCACATTTGAGCTCTTGTTCCATTTTTACTGTATTCCAAACCAAATATGCCTCTGCACCAATTAATATCTGTTTCTCTTTTACTTTAGATTTCTGAGCTATGGTTGCTACATTACCAGCAAAGTACTGTAGATGCTGTGCAACCTAGACACCTCAGTACATCCTGGTACTCCCAACTTCTCTTTCTGTGTACCTCCTCCTCCTCCGGCCTTCTGTTCAACTAACCTTGTACCTCCCTGCTGCCAAGAGTGGCTTAGCCAATCCTGCGCTCAAGTGCCTTCTGAAAACTAAGACTAATGGGACCTAAATGTGAGCGTCCAACCCACCACTGAAGCAAAAGCAGATTGATACATTAGAACATTTTTGTAGAGTGAAAACTTAGCAAGACTTGTTTATTTGTTTTTTTACAAAGGAATGACGTTTACATATAAAGTGTAATTACTTAATGTATTTATATATATATGGAGAAAAAGGGGATGCATATCATCCATTGTCTTAAACTAAGTGGGAAAAAAAGTGTTAAAACCACTTTTTTATGCGTAGGGTTGACACTTCCCTTGCTCCGATCAGGGCTGGACCTCAGTAACACAAAACCTCTGAGCCTAATTTCAGTAAAATAACAAAGGGACCACACCAACAATATCTAGCCTAATAAGGAAGAAGCCATTGGAGAATAAAGTGAAGGCCACATAATATGAAGATGGCTTGATGCAAAAAGATCTTTCAGCTGATAAGGATGCTTTTACTAACTCTTCAAAAATACCTTTTAAGATTAGAAGTTGCTGAAACTTCAGATTTTTAGTTTCAAATAATGTCTAACTAGAAATAACAATGCATGTTATTTGTATGGACTTAAATCAGGACAAATACAATTGAACCAGCTCTTAAACTTCAACATAAGAAAGCATAGCAATTCAGTTAAGCACATAAGGCCATCCACTGTGGCTTTTATAAAATGGTTTCCAGTTGGCCAGTGTACATCTTTTTTTGCATTCCCTCTTGCTAAACATATTTCATGACCATCTGGAACAAGTTGAACCTGAACCACTTTTCCATCTCTGCTGCAAAAAGCACTTTGACATCCTGAATCCTGATCTAGGATTATGAAAAGGTAGCCACGCTACCATTACCTGATTTGGAAATTCGGAAATTAAGGTTCCAGTTATAAATATTTTGTTAATATTTATCATGATTACACATACTGCTACCTTCTCTGATAATTTATTTTTAAAGCCTGTCATACAGTGCATTAGTAATGCATTATTAACAAATAATGCTAGAACAATCTGTTAAAAAAGCATATCACAACATGAAGATATCATTGAAGCAATGTACACCCTTGTTTAAACATGCGGTTTTAGGTCATTACAATCCAGCATGCTCTAAAGTAGCACATGATTAAATAAATAATAATGAGGAATTTATAAATGGAACCTTAATATATATATACGGTTATCCTAATTTTAGTATTTTGTATTGTTACCTATGTCTGCTGTATATAGAACTGTTTTATTTTTTAAATAATGCTGAAGGGATACCAGTGTTTATTCTAACCAGATACAACAGTTATTCAGTTATACAATAGTATGCAAGTATTTAACACTTTTTTGTTTTGTTTAAGATGTATGAGCTTTGTTCACAAAAAAAACCTCTTGCTGGTGTAATTTTAATCACAGATGAGGTTTACTAAGGGAATACAGTATCTCTTGCCTTATCATAGGGCATGGTGAGCCAAATGTTGACTCAGCTCATTTTTTCCTTTTAAATAGATTTTACTGCTATATTCATTAGAAAGAATTCACAGTTTGGGGCTTTATTGCACATTTTACAGTCTCTTTATATTAACAAACCCTTTTTTAAAAAAAAAAAAATCCTCCTTATGAGGTTTTTTGAGTTTGTTGCAATTCATACTTTTGTTGTTTCAAATTGTATCCCCAAGTCCCAATGAGAAAGTGGGGAGATTTCATTAAATGTAATGATTGTGATGGACGTGTAGGGTTTTTTGGTTTGGTTTTGTGAAAGCATGACATCAGTGTGGGGATGAAGATGTTAATATTTAGATTGTACCATAATTTTCCTATTCTATGTAAATTATTTATGAAGATTTTCTTTTTTCTTTTTCTTTTTTTCTTTGCAAGGGTGTGTGTGTGCATGTGAGAGAAAAAAGGAGGGAGAGAATGAGATCAATGAAACTTCACTTTGTTTTGCCAAAGATTGTAAATAATTATTTATTTGTTTACACAGACAAAATTCACCATTTAACATCCTGCTTCATTTAGTCAGATCATCATTTTTTATATTTTAACAATTAATGATAGGAAATAAACTGTAAAAAGGTTTTATAAAAAAAAAATCTCTTTACCTTTTTTATAGTTAAAAATGTTTCTTTAAAAAAGAAAAAAAGAAAGAGCTACCAGGCCCTGAAACTCTCTGGTAACTAAACAAACCTGTTGCTTGGTTATAAATCATTTCATGTCAAACGGATCTGTTGGTTAGTTACAAATCATTGAGTATATTTTAAGGATGTAACAGCAGGCTTCCTGGTCTCATTGAAAAGAGCCATAATTCCACATAATAACACGGCTACCCCCTGATACTTGACATAATTCCACTTGAGCCACTTAATCTCTTGGTGAACCACCCAAAATTGTTTTATTTCTGACACTATAATTGAGAAATTCACTCCTGCTTCTTGTCATTGCCAGACAAATGCACAGGTTTCTGCACTGGATCTTGGCCCAGCGTAACTGAACAGATGTATAGTTTGGTCCTGTAATCCTTACTCCCACACATCCTATTGAAGTCAATGGGATATATTAGTGTGAATAAAGATTACCCACACAATCAAGGGTTTCAGGAATGAGCGCTTTGGGATGGTTCACACAGAACAAGAAATGAGAAAAAAAATCTCAAAACAACACGATGATAAGATGATGGTAGATGATAAACTGCAATCATTTGGAGAGGGGGCAGGTGAATTGGTTTAGAAAAAACAAGAACACCCATCATGCCAAAACTTTGCAAACTTTGCAAAATGAACCTGAACCAAACATTTCTTTAAATGTCTGAATAGGCCTGCACACCCCCAACTTTAATTTTCACGTGCCTTTCCAATTTGGTGTTCCAACGGGGATTGGAAACAAAAGTTTGTTCAGGTGACACTTCTAGATATGATCTGAAGTATGAGAAATGTCACACAAGAAAGCCATAGAATCTTTTGCTAAAACCCCAAAATCTTTCGAAAGCATATCTGAACTGATTCCGATCTCCAGGCTTGTGGAGAGTTATCCATCACTAGCTTTGACTGCCATTTGGGCTGCAGAGGCAAAGGCTGTTTTGACATATTGTGGCAGATAGCCTCAGAGAAAGGAAAAGTCTAATAACAACAGCATGACAAAAATACAGGGTGTCTGAAGAAAATAGGGATGAAAATGCCTGAAAAGAAAGTACTGCTACGAGTTAATGCATTCATATAAAACAATAACATACTCTGACTTTCCTTCATATTTCTAGCTAAATTAGAACTGAGGACCTTGAAGAAGTTCAGAAACATTTGGTTAACATTTGAAAAAAAAACATTTTTTTTTTTTGCAGCCTCTGAACTTCTTTTTTCAAGATGGAAATGGAAAGAAAAGTGTTGAAAGAGACCAAAAAGCAGACTATTTCTTCAGTGTGGTGGGAGCAGTGGGCCAGTGACTAGAATTGAGTTCTGGTTCTGACACTGATTTGTTTTGTCCACTGTCACACATCACTTACAGTCTTTGGGCCTCAGTTGCCCTGTGTATAGAACAGGAATGATAAAATTTGCCCTCCATGGCAAAGTGCTTTGAGATCTGTGGGTGAAAAGTGCTATATAATTGCCATGTATTATTATTTCTGGACCAAACAAACCAATCAATACTGAAAATCCCATGAAAGCAAGTTATGACTAGATTTCCAGTCCAATTTTGCAGCAGTTTAGCTATTTTAGATAAGTTTCAGCTAGGCCTCTGAATTTTAGAGTGTTTATCTGAACTGAGCTACTGAATCTTTAAAAGTTTGTTCAGCACCAGGTTAAAATATCTACAAGGGTTTTCATCCATGAGGAAGACAAAAACAAGAGTCAGACCTGTGACCTCTCATGTTAAACAGCCTGAAAAGTAGCATAAGTAATGTTAACATCTGTGTCTACAATAGGTGTTGGAAGTAGGAGTGCTGGAGGTGCTGCCGCACCCACTGGCTTGAAGTGGTTTCCCTCATATACAGCATTTACAATTTGGTTCAATGGCTCTCAGCACCCCCACTATATAAATTGTTCCAGCACCCCTGATGTCTACTGCTTGCTAGTTTCATTCTGGGACAGCAGTTGAACAGAATGTAAGTCAGTGAGCCAAATCCTGATCTTGGTGAACTCGGTGGGAGTTTTGCCGTTGACTTCAATGGGATCTGGGTTAGGTTCAGTGTTCAATTTTCACAGCAAAAGTCAGTAAAAGAAAAGCTAATGCTCACATGGGAACATCTGCTGTACAAAGCCATTTGAAAAATAAATAACTATGTAATAACTTGGCAAAGATTTGTTCCCAACATGGAGGGGACCACCCCTGTAGAGCAGGAAGGGAGACCTTGAAACAAAAGGAACATAGAACCACTCAAACCAAAGGGCCATCTGATTCAGTATCCTGTCTCTTGACAGGGGCCAAAATCAAATGCTTCAGCGGAAGGTGTAAAACCCATATGATTAAAAATAATACATTAACATGCCTATGGGGGAAATGTTCTTCCTAGCCCCATGCATTAAAGGCTAGTGGTTGGCTTATGTCCTGAAGCATGAGTGTTGTTTACTTTAGCAAGCTAATATAATTGCAGATAATCTTATTATTCCTGTTTGTGTCTAATTTATTTGAATGCCACTTCTTGGCCTCAGTAAACTCCAACAGTGAGTCCCACAGTTTGATCATGCATGACATAAAATATATATTTCCTCTTATCAGTTGTAAATGTATTACCTTTTCCTTTCATTGGATGGCCTTTTTTTCTTGCCTTATGAGAGAGGGTAAATAATATATACCTCTATCATGTCAGTTCTGAATCATTTCCTTCCCAAACCAATTTGTTCTTTATAAAGCTATGTAACTGGGAGGAGATGCTATCATTCTGTGTGTGTGTGTGTGTGTGTGTGTGTGTGTGTGTTGTGTGTGTGGGGGGGCACCCTGCCTGCTGATGGGGGAAAGCTTTACAACAGCTGCCATTTTGAATTTCAGTACAGATACAGAGACACTCACTGTAGTCACTCTCTCTCTCTCACATGGAGACTCTGTAGTTTGTTGTTTTTCTTAATCTGAAATAAATCATCTAGACTGAAAAATACTTGTTTTATCTGCCCCAACATTGTCTCCTCCTAATTTCTAACTGGTAGCGATTGGTTTAAACCTTGAAACATGAGGCTTAATATCTCTTCCATAGTTTATTGGCATTAACTACAGCAGCGCTAGACATTCTTGTTATTTATATAAATGTCCAATCCCCTGAATCTTGCCAAATGTTTGGCCTCAATGACATTTTGTAGTAGTGAGTTCAACACTAATTATACGTTGTCTGGAAAAATTATTTCCTATCAGTTTTGAATTTGCCACCTTTTAATTTAATTGACTGCCCATTTGTTTTTGTATTGTGAGACACAGAGAACAGAAAGGTTCCAATCTACCTTTGCTATCCCATTCAGTATTTTATAAACTTTTATCGTGTCCCTGCTTATTTTTCTCCTTTCTTCCTACAAGAACTTTTCTATGCCCCTAATCGTTTACAATATTCTTTGGGGGGGGGGGGGGTGGAGCATATAATATTCTAGATGAGACAGTATTATTGATATATATAATGGTAATATAATATTTACCATGTTATTTTCCATCCTGTCCCTTATACATCGTACCTTCTTGTTTGCTTTCCAGACTGCAGCTGCACATTGAGCAGACATCTTCATTCAGTCATGTACAATTTTGCCCTTTCCTGAGTTGATACAGTTAATTTAGAACCCTGTAAGGTGTATGAGTCATACATCTGTTTCTTTCCAATGTATATTGCCTGTGGGAGTGGGGTCACAGTGCAGGGGTGGGGCCACAGGGGCAGAGTCACATGGGGCCTTATGTCCCACTATGCATAAGGAACTGGATTGCCTTACTTCACCCTTGAAATATCTGTTCTAATGAGATCCTTTTCTATTGCTGGGAATTCAAGCTCAGCTATTTTTGCCTTTAATCTTTTTGTACTAGCACATAGACATGTGTAGACTTTATTCCTGGGTGTACTTTCTTAATATAACATGCTTATCGGCACCGTTATCATTTTGGATTGTACCTCAATGACTTCAACTTCTGCTTCCTGCAGTGCTGTTGTAATTCTTTCCTCTACTGCTAGATGCATAGTTTCTTGTGTTACTGACATCACTAGCAGATGTCTTTGTCTAACCTAAATGTTTCTCAGAACCCGTCAGTCTTTCCCTTACCACCTAGTTTAAATAATCCCCCAAATCTTCCCCATTTTCTGTGCCAGCAATCTGGCTCCACTTTGTTTAAAACGGAGTCAATTCTTTCTGTAAAGAATCTTCCTCAAAGGAGTCCCCAGTGCAGAGGTGAAAGTTAGCCGGTATGCCCCGGTATGGCATAGCGGCAAGAGCTGGTGCGCCATACTGGGGCAGCCCGGCTTCCCCAGGCAACAATTTAAAGGGCCTGGGGCTCCCAGCAGTGGCTGGAGCCCCAGGCCCTTTAAATTGCTGCCAGAGCCCTGCTGCTGAAGCCCTGGCATAGCCCAGTGAGGCTCCAGGGGTTATTTAAAGGGCCGAGCTCCTGCTGCCTCTACTGCCCTGAGCCCTTTAAATAGCTGCTGGAGCCCTGCTGCTGCTACCCCAGGGCTCCAGGGGCTATTTAAAGGGCTGGGGCAGTAGAAGCAGGGGGTTCCTGGGCCCTTTAAATAGCCCCCAGAGCCCTGGAGTAGCGGCGGGGCTCCAGGGGCTATTTAAAGGGCCTGGGGCTCCTGTTGCCTCTACGGCCCTGGGCCCTTTAAATAGCCCCCTGAGCCCTGCTGCCAGAGCCCTGGGGTAGCAGTGGCAGGCGGGGGCTCTGGCAGCGGTCTAAAGGGCCCTGGGCAGTAGCAGCGGCTGAGCCCTGGGCCCTTTAAATTGCTGCCGGAGCCCCCGGCTGCCGCTGCTATCTGGGCGGGGGAGGGTACAGGGCGGGCCAGGGCTGGCTCTGACCTCCCCCATCCCCGCCCGAGGCCCCACTCCTTCCGGGGGCCAGAGCCGGCCCCAACCCAGCCCCGTACTGGAAGTACCTATTTCTACTTTCACCCCTGCCCCAGTGCCTCATAAATTTGCATCCCTCCCTCCTAAACCATCTTCTTATCCATAGATTGAAACCTTGTAGTTGCACCTGTTCTCTGCATGAAGCCAGAAGCATTTCAGGGAAAGCGACCCAAGAAAAAGAAAGGGACAACTAGAACGTGATACGTAAGAATGGGAGAGATGAATGCTATAATTTCCCTGTATTAAAGTGGTGATATGCAACAGGCAGAAACAACCACTTCTCAGGAACACCGTCCTTTGCATTTGCATGGTCTCTGCTAAGCCTACTTAGTGCAAAGTTTCTCTCTTACAAGAACCTTTCCCCCCAGCATGCCTTTCTTTAGCTGTTCCTTTAAATTTGGCAGAGCCAAACAGCTGCATCCTAATACGACCATTCTTCAACTGGCTGCTGCTTGTGGCATCTTTCTCCCTTCCAGCTGCTAAATATTCTTAACTCCTATAATGTTTTACCTTTTTTTCCCTATGGAAAAAAATCAAATTTCTTCAAAAATTTGAGGCTCAAATGCCAAATATTGTTACTGTAAGCCTGTCTGGAATAGGATTTTTTGCTTTGGTGAAAAATCCTCCCTCTGCTAATTAAATAAGATGAGCTCAAAGAATGGGATACCTGTCCCACTACCTGGGGCCATATTATCCCTGGCCCTTGAGTGGGTATGCTGAAAACCAAAAGAAAGGGAGTCTTCAATGCTGCTAAGCAGCCTGCTCAACAACCAGGGACAATGCCGTAGCCGCTACCCACCGGGGAGCATGGGAAGCCGAGGGTCATGTAGCGCCTCAAAAGGTGGAGGGGAAGAGAGTAGTCAGGACCATGGTCCACTCCTGTCCTGTCCTCCTTTCACTGGCCTACAGAGTGACTGGCATACACAGTGCAGAGCAGGCTGGATTATCCTAGTAAGATGGACTAATGTGTGTGTACCCTTCTCATAGACTCTAAGGTCAGAAGGGACCATTATGATCATCTAGTCTGACCTCCCGCATGATGAGGGCCACAAAAGCTGACCCACCCACTTCTCTACAATCCCTCACCAAACCCTTCCAGAAGAAATGCAGTTCCTAACTTCCCCTCTGCCCCCCTTTTCAAGGCTGTGATTGATACTACATAGCCAAACCCCCAATGTGAGTGACGGCACAGGTTAACTTAAATGAGGTGTAAAACTAAACAGTTTTACAGCTTTTCCCTTGAAATTGGGTGGGTTGGCAGTTTGAATTAAATAAATAAAAGCTGTGAAACTTACAGCAGATGGAGACACAGTTAGGAATACATTCTTGTAAAGTCTCTCCCTCCCCCAAAAAGTTGCTTAAATGTGTGGTGGTTTATTACATGAGTGCCATTTTTCTTAACTGTCCTTTTTTCTCCTTCTCATAATTTTTGGATTTATATCCTCCATAGCTAAGGAAGAACTACATGCTGCAATGCATCCATATAGAAAGTATGTAAAGCCAGAAAACCCCACACCTTATGGGCCAGACTCTGTCTGAATAAGTCCCATGAAATCCCAAGGAACTCCAGTGATTTCAATGGACTCAGACGATGACCATATCAGCGCAACTAAGATCAGAATCTGGCTCATAAAATCCAGAAGTTTCTGCTTTACTGTATAAAATCAAACCATCCATGTTGGTACATGGTATATTGTGGAGCAGTACCCAGGCAATACATTTTAGTTGTCATGGGGCTTCTGTAATGCCTTAAAGGAGAGAAGTTTTTATCTACCATAGCTGTATGTTCTCTGTAGCTGCCCTGTTCTCCAATGATGCTTCTCTCTGCCTATCCAACCAGTGCCTGCTATTTTATTAAGTGAAGTGGGGTGGATACTGTATAATGTATCAGGAACTAGTGCTCATATTTGCTACATCAGTGTGTTGCAATCACAAATAATCTGGGTGGAAAGTGGTTTTCCTTCCCCTAGCCCCCCCCCCCCCCCCCCCAATGTCAAGATTTTGAAAAATATTCCTCTCTGCAATCAGGACAAAAAGTTAAAAATCTCAAAGATTTTCACAAATAAAAAGACAGGGGTGGGGAAGGAAGGTGAGGAAAGAAAGAAAAGACAGGTTTGGGTCACTCACACATTTCATTTAGATAATTGTGAAATGTTTCATTTCAATTTTGACCTTATGTTTACATGTGTTTTTTTAACTATTAATTAACTTACATTTCACAACAAAAAGTCATTTTGAACCAATTTCAAAAAGTGTCTTTAAACAATTTTCAAGACAGGAAATTTGTCTAAACTGACCCTTCCCTACAAAAAAGTTTTGGTTTTGACAAATTGGCATTTTCTGCCCTCTGACCCCCACAAAAAACCAAAACAAACCCAAAGTTTTGTTGAAAAATTCCCACCCATCTCTAATTAGAAACACATAACAAAGCCATTATTAGATTTTATCAAAATCTGCTGTGACATACTTTGACCTTGTAATAATAGCCTACTGCATGATGGGTAACTCCATTTAGGTGAAGAAGAACTAAGTCTTTAGAAATATTTACAGCTTAAGCTACAGTACACTTTTCAGCCAACCAACCAACCAATCTATCTATCTACTTGTATATATCCCTGTAGCATCCATAAACAAAAAAGATTATCTTCTCTTTATAAACACATTAGTCCCTTTCCAACATCTGTGGCATATTCTTCAACTATCTTCATCTTTGCTGAACCTATCTGTGTCAGAATAGGATACTGGAGATTCACACACTGCAAATCACACTTTAAATCTTAGCAATGGCTGTAACAGTGTGTCTTGGAAATTGTTTATAGTCATTTAGATTATGTACTCACTGAGTAACTTCTAATAGATACATTCTGAGAACTCCCTTTGTGAGTCAATTTCCGCTCTTTAAATCATACTGACATAAAGAAAAATTAAGATGGCTTGTGTGGGAGGCAGAAACCAGCAGTCACATCAGTTCCTGACATGGATATTTTGACCAAATGTCTTTTTCAAATCTTTGGAGAAAACAAAGTGAAATATTTTCCTGAACTGAGGACTGTTATTCATAACATCATCTGTCTTAAGAGGGCTTCCATTTCAGTTGTAGGCCAGGGAGCTCACTGAGCCCATCTCCTAACTGTGTAGTGAACACAATTGTCTGTCCAGTGTCTTTGCTATTGCAGTCTTTAAGGAGGCATCAAACATCAATCAAGATGGAGAGGGTGGAGAAGAATCTTCCTATCGTTAATAAAGAATAATTCTTAGAAAGGAAAACAACAGACTCAGAATGCTTTCATGTAACATTCTAGAACTCACTAATCATTCATTCATGTGTTTAAAGAGCTAGGTATCTAGCTTCTTATAAAATGATTAGGCAAAGGGGAAAACAACACATGATTTATTTTGATAACAACTAGCTTTGAGATGGGCAGGTAAGCAAAGAGCCTGAAGGAAACACTAAAAAGAAAAGGACTTATAACTATAGAAGAGAATGATTTTTAGTGTGGAAAAATGAGAAAAATCAAGACAACACTTAATCTCTATTCAATATTTATCATCAATATATCACAACAGAGTTCACACCTACCTTGCTAGGAAGTTTCATCTATTATAAATGGAGGATACTCTAACAGGATTGTTATTTACACAGGCCACAACCCATTATTTATTCAACATAGTCAAATTTCTTGACTTCATTTACAGATGTTATTTATACTTTTCTGGATTGCTTCAAGAATATTAAAACACTCAAGTGTAAAAACAATCCTTATTCTCTCAGGCAAGTCATCTGATATCCTCTCTCCCATTGAAAGTGATGCCTGTCACTTAAAATATACATGATACCAAAATTGTTAATTAAATGGGAGGAAACAAGGTCATTCTCACTTACAGCCAAGAGGACTAAAGTTCTCTATTCTATCTAGACCCGTAGGCCTGGTCCACACTAACCCCCCACTTCGAACTAAGGTACGCAAATTCAGCTATGTTAATAACGTAGCTGAATTCGAAGTACCTTAGTTCGAACTTACCGCGGGTCCAGACGAGGCAGGCAGGCTCCCCCGTCGATGCCGCGTACTCCTCTCGCCGAGCTGGAGTACCGGCGTCGACGTCGAGCACTTCCGGGATCGATCCGGGATTGATTTATCGCATCTAGACAAGACGCGATAAATCGATCCCAGAAGATCGATTGCTTACCGCCGGACCTGGAGGTAAGTGTAGACCTACCCTTATATATGCCCCATCAGTGTAGGATGTGAAAACCTTACAGTCACTCAGGTATTTATTCTCACTATAGGAAAGTGCTATTATCCCCAGTTTACACCTGGGAACTGCAGCAGAGCAAGACTCAATCACTTGCCCCAAGTTACAGAGCAAATCAGTGGTTGACAGGAATTGAAAAAAGCTTCCTGAACTCCAGGCCAGTGTCTTTATTACAAGGCCATCCTTTCAAAGCAAAGAGCCACAAGACCTCTCACTGGGTGTGACAGAGTACTGAGAGATGGAGCTTGAGCCAGCACTCTGGTCACTATTAGCAACCATTAGGTTCCCTCAGAGAAGGCCTAATTGGTCACGGGATGTGCCTGGCTTAGGAAGTTAATGAGCTAATTAGTGCATTAATGGACAAGTGGTTAAAAAGAACACAGGTAGGAGCGGGGAGAGAAAAAAGAGGGGCTAAGAGTGTCTGACAAGGGGTGGGTCTGTGAGCAGAGACTCCTCAACTCACTTTCTTCCCCCCAGGAAAAGGGACAAGAAAGCTGGAAAACAGTGCAATGGTGTGGATGCAGTGATATGTATTTGTGGAGGGACTGAGACACTGCAAATAAAATACATGCTGGTGTTCTCAAGTAAGAGCTGTATGTGTGCGTGTAAGCAATGACGGAATGTTAGGTGTGCCCTTTCACACTGGGGTAATATGAAAGGTTTATTTCCCCTATCTTTCCCCCCCTAGAAATGAATTCAATCCTCATGAAATGATTGCTGATGGATACTCAGTCTCAAAAGTGATCTTCTTTGAGCACCTCTAGGTTTCCTTAATCTCATATTGGGTTAGTCAGCCAACCACAGAGGCCTCATGTAACGTTAGGTCAAAAGGACAACATGTTGGACTCTGTTCCTCTCCCAGTGAAGTTAATGGCAAAGCTCCTATTAACTTCAATAAGAGCAGGACTGTACCCAATACAATTTGTACGGCCCAGCCTTTCAAAATCAGTCTCTAATTTTGGGACAGCCTGAATAGTGAATAGTGGGGGAAATTATGCAGAATAAATTGACAAATATAGGAAAATCTGTCAAATTATTTGGTGACTATTATTCATCTACCTCCAGTAGTAATAGTTAATTTAGCGAAATTTCCAGCAATAATCTCCCCTCCTGTGCCATTGACTTAACAATATTCCATATAAAATAATTTTATCTATATTTTTGCTTTATTTCCTTTCCTGGTAATAAATTTTCTACATTAAAAGCTGAAATTATTCTAAATTGGATGGAGGAGCTAAAGCATTCCCTTGTTTTTATGATAGTCATGTAGCTTATGAGTGAAGGTGCTAAACTGAACCTGGTTTTTTTTTTTTTTAAGAGTATTAACAAAAATGGTCATCACTTTGACATAGTGCTGTTTTGTATCTACCTACCATTTTCCTCAGCAAACTTCTGTAGACAAACTCCCTTCACAGTTTCTCACTAGCCCATCCTTTGTCCTGCATCATTAACATTTGCTTTCTTTTTGGTATTTGATTATGATTCTGACCACCCCAGCTCAGTTCCACTCACAAAGGATTTAAAAAAATGAAATCAAAAGCCAAAAAAATCCTCACTGCACAATCTCAATCAGCAAAAATACAGCCTCTGACATTTCATTTTATTCAAAAGTTCGGTGCAAAAACTCAGTACACCATTCATTAGTCCATCTGCAATACATGGCTAATAGGCTGTCATGGGCTACAGCTCTGAAGGCCATTCACCCTTTGTTGTGCAATATAGAATAGAAAATATCAATGTTAGCATTATTTTGCTGGAGCTATTGGAAAGCCAGGCAGCAATCTATCCCATGGTGTCATGTAACATACTATATGTGGACTAGCGGAACTACTGTATTAAAAAACAAACCAAACCATAGCAATCTTGCTCAAAGTTCATTCCAAGGCTCAGTCTTTGCTAAAACTTAGAGCCTAATTGTATGCAGAGATCATCAACCATGATCAGAGCTACCTAAGATGCCTGGCACACTCCTCTACAGGGCTTCTGTTCAATGCATCAGATTCCAGGTGTTAGCCTTTCATTTTTACTGCATATTCTTAAATTAGATGGAAAAACCAGACCAAGTTCCTGTTTCATTGTGCAGAGGCTTTAGTGTCAGGCTGCAAAGGCCACACACACACACACACACACGAATTACATAAGTGCAGACATGGGAGGAAGCTTTTATAAGAGCAGTTCTCGTTTTCCTGCTTTTCTTGGTATGTTTTATTTTATATGATCATCTCATTGGAAACAAACCAGGGAACGGGTGTATTTTCAAACTTTTGAAATTCCATGGGCTCTGCTACGGTACAGAGACCTGCTGCTGTGGCAGGTCATTAGAAGGCATTGCCTGCTCACTGCAGGCAGCTGAGTTGGTTTCTGGAAAAGGAGGGTTTTGTCAGCTCCTTGCTTCTCTGGCCTTCCGCTGTTAATGAATGCTGCAGTTGGCTCCTCTGATATTCTGCTTTCAATAACTTGCCACGGAATAAAGCATGGAAAGGTGGCCACTGCTCTGCTTAATAGCATCAGAGGTCCCTTCTTCAATGATTAATACCTCAATTTGTGGCAGTTAGATAGGCTCTATGAAGAGAAAGGGGATACCACTAAGTGTGTAGAGTGTGCAGACAGAGCTATGCAACATATGCAATAATTACACTGTGTTGGCTGTGGTGGAAGAAAGTTTGGCCTGAGATCTCACTACTACTTTCCCCCAATAGCTCCAAACTCAGATTCAGCCTGATTTTTATGGTTACCCTCCCCTATCTCTCTAAATGGATCAAGCTGTAACCTTGGAGCTTGACATCCCAATGTGTCAACATGTGACATATACACATTTTTCAACCCAGGCACATCTCTCTGATGATTATTATTACTGATCATTTGTATAGAGCAGGTGATGTGTGTGATACCTATAATAAATTGTGGGTGCAAAAGTATGGGCCCATTTTACAGTTGGTGCCAAATTACCCCTGCAAAAAAGGAGTCTGGCACTGAAAAAGTGACTCTATGTAACCATCCTGGGTCCTGCTGGACTTTCTGAAACACACATAGACTCTGGAGTTAAGAAGCTGGGGCATGCACTGTCAAGGTGTTCTTCAGCACTTTTATGCATATCTTATAAATCCTCTACCACACATACCTGCACAAACAAAATCCAGATTTTTGTGGAGTCTGGCGTTCCTAAGCCTCACAGGGCCTCCTTCAGAGTCTTGGCAGAACCAGCTGGGTTCAAGGATTTTCAGGAGTCCACACACTTTGTTTCCATAGATTTTCTTCAAGTCACAAGATGAACCAATTATACTGAAAGATTAAGAAGTCTGACTTTGAAGAAATTTTGGTGCAGTCAGGAAACCAAGATAAGATAACTAGCACACCTGCAGTATGGGATATAATCTAATCCTCATATTTGGTGGAGAATAAATAGTTCCATACAGCACTAAGGAAATTTCTAGACAATGGAGTCATAGATGCAAACTTACTGGAAAAAGAAAAGCTGACAGAGAAACTTGGGTGTCACCTGGATATTTCTGGTCCAAAGATACACAAAGTTCTGTGCCAAAAGCTTGACTTCCTCACAGCTGTGAAACAGAATGCATTTTATGAGAGGCCCCCTTCCATGAGGGATGGACATGGTGAGGAGCCAGGCTGCTGCCAAACACAAGGTGGGATGGTGCGGCAAGGAAAGACTATGTAAGTCCCCTGCCTTTTCCCCTCAGGAAGCAGCAATAAGGCATCCTCCCTCCACAATCCCTGGGAGGGTGGAAATGGCTGAGAACACATCACCAGACAATTTGGGCATTTCCCCCCTCCCCCCTCCCAATTCTTATAACTAGAATGTGGCTGCATGTTTTCATGTTGGAGTGGGTAAGGTGGAAGGAAGGCACTTGGTGGGAATAAGGGCTGTGAAGGAAATTGACTGGCGGGTGGAGATAGGAGAGGGAGCTACTTGTTAGGGGAGTGGAAAGTGGAGAGAAATTGTACTGTCTGTATCTGTTTGTTTATCTTGTCTTTAGCTTTAATCTCTTCTGGGCAGAGGCTATCATTGTGCCTAGCATAATGGGGCCTTGGCCCTGGTTGAGGCATTTAGGATGTCACTATTGGTATATTGCTACCGAAATACAAATATCAATTAATAATAATAATAATTATTATTAATAAATAATAACTTTAGGGATGCTTCCTTCAACTCCAGGAAGGAAGGAGGGACATAAAGTTGTCAAGCTTTGACCCAGGCAGCAAGAAGGAATGGGGAAACTTACCATCTTGCTATACAGATATTTTGTAATTTAAGGATTGTATCGACACAAGCAATCCTTTGTCTTTCTTTCTTTCTTTCTTTCTTTTGATCAGGCTAAAGAAAGCTGTGATTACAACTCACTGCATGCTGGACCAGAAAGGAGAAATGTGAAGTGCAGAGGTTTAGATGCCTTAAAATGTCAGGATGTTGTTTTTTTTAAGAGGCAAACAGAGAGGGGAAGTGACTTTCCTATGCTCATACATCAGGTCAATGCATAGCCAAGAATAGAATCCAGGTCTCCTGACTTCTAGTTCAGTGTCCTATCAAATTAGAATCTCAATTAAGCTCTCAAGCAGGATATGAAAAGGCAAAAGGAGGAATAAGTTTACATATTCAGTCTATCAACATGTAAGCTCCTTGAAACTTGGACTTTATCTTCTTCTATGTTTTTGTACCATTGAAACTGATGATTTACTCACTAACTAATATTGCTGATAGAGCTAACAATATTGAAATTGGGAAACAAAGTAAAAATAGGCTTCTAAAGAGGACTGGCTTTAGAAATGTGTGTTACCTTTTATATCCACTTTCTTATATACTCCATTAAGGGCCGGATTAATCAATTGACTTGAAATAACCAAGACAGGGAGGGTTTTAAAAATATTTTGTGACTGTTTGGCATCACCTATCCCTAACCCTAATCCATCCCCTGCCATAATGCAGGCTTTTTTCCAATTGCATATTCTCAATGGCTTTGCCATGTCTCATTTGAAATTATTTAAACAAAAGGATTTCTATCACTTACTGTGGGAGATGATTACAAAGTCTACTAGAGCTCATTTTTAGGACTTTTCCCCCTGCTATTTAGCCTTAACTTCTATTTTCATCACCTTGAACCACCCTAATATTTTATTTCCCTCTTTGGTGTTTAAACTCAGAAAAGGAGACTCTGGAAAAAAAAAACAGAAAATTGTTGATGATTTTGAAATTATATAACTGTCTATGATTTCTGGGGTTTTTTTTCACTTTACTGGTAGGAAAAGATTTTAAATTTGAAGCAAAGAAATTATTCTATTTCTGGAGAGTTTGGACTTATCTGGAGTCCTGTTTTTGGAACAGATTTACCTAAAAAAATTATAAAAAGCTGACAAGGGAGAGACTGTCTACTTGATACATATCTGTTGATCCTACCCTGGCATTTAAATAGACTGGAATTTAATCTCTGAAAAATACTCTCTGATATTGGGTAAAAGGCTAGTTGTGTCACAAATTAGCACTTGTTATGGCTGAAAGGCATAATGGAATTTCTCAGATATTGACACATGGGTGGCTAAAGAGTAAAAGTGTCCCCTTTTGTTTCATAACATTATTGCCAAGAAGATGATGATGCATTCTGGAGTCTCATTTTATATAATTGTTTTAGTCTTCCATAGTGGTTTGTCTTCGACTGTAATTAGGGTTGGGTTTGAACCAAAGCCCTGGATCTGAACATTCCACTGTTCAAACACATTCAGAAATATTGACGCTCATCTTGTTAGTGCCAACATTTTAGTTGGGATTTTTGTTATTGATGGGGAAAGGAAGTCAGAGGTCTGGTTTGTAAAAACTTCCCATTGGGAACGACTGAGTTTTGTAGACTTGATAGAAGTATATTTTACAGAAGAGATTTAAAGGAAGAGATGATTGAGGCATGGTGGACAGGGTTGAGGAAGTGGTCCCAAACGCAGAAGACTCTGTGGAAGAAGGCATTGAGGTCGGAGAGGGAAAAGGTCATGATGGTTGCAGAGAAGCAGGTTGTTTGGGCAGAGTGATGTGCGCAAGCAGGGGAACAGAGATAAGCAAGACAGAGGGAAGTGAGGCCAGGTTGTACAGAACCATTGAAATGAGGACAAAGACCTTGAACTGGATGTGGTAAATGCAAGGAGGTCAATAAAGGGATTTTGAGTGAGGATGTCAAGTCAACTTTAATATAATGGAGTAAAAAAAATGAAATAATAGCCTCTGAGTGTTTTTATAAAGAATAGTTGTTCAGTGAAGATATCTGTGGGGCATGATGAACCTAGTCTTGTACCTCTGAGCCCTTTTTCTACTGAATCAAGTCCAGTACTGCTGATGAAATGTGGGTGAAGGGAATTGTTTAGGAAAAAAGCAATGGGATTTGTATTCACTGGATGAATTTGAGGCCTAAATGCATCAGGTTCTATCACTACTATTAACTATCTTATTTTAATGTGACAACTCTCAGGAATATACTTCTCACAGCCTGTAATAACAGGCGTAGGGAAGGCTTCGGGAAATTGAGGAGATATGCCTAAGAATACATAGTCCATGCTACAGAGAAAAATCATGCGGGGCCTGAGATATTCCACAGATAAAAACAAATGTTTCAGGATTCACACTCCATAACATTAGTGAGAATTAAAGCTTCATATTTATGACTTTTCAATTTGTGGGAAATATTTGAAATCTTTAATAGTCCCTGAGCCTAATCATGCAAGGTACTGAGTGCTCTCAACTCCTACTAAAATCAACTGGAGTTGAGAGGACCCAGCACCTTGTAACCTTATGGTCCTACATTGGCAGCCTCCCTACTATGTGCTTAAAGTTCAAGTCAAGCATAATTGTCACTAAGCAAATGATAAATAAATTGAGTTGGAATTCCAGCTATGTTAGGGATGTCACTGTGAATTCCCCATCTTAGTATCTGATAAATCTATTCCTGATTATGAGTGAAAAACAATGTGTTTGATCTGTGACTAGAGAGCATTATTTCCCCTGCCCTCTTCCACTGTCCTCCCATTCTTTTCACATCTCATTGGACTGCATCTTCTACTGCCTGGGTATGGAGTAGTCCAATTCTGATGCTGTCAATAGGAATCCATTGAGCAGGCGATGTGTCACTGAAGTACTTTAGTCAGAAGGGAAACTTTCTGGACTGAAGCTTAGAATTAGTGCTGTCTGCCAACCTCAGAGGAAAAAGTTCTGCTAATAAGCTCGGCTGAGTGGCACTGGCAGTCTGTCCATCTTTTCATCAAATCAATCAGGCACCAAGAAACAGTTCCAGCAAAATGATCCAAAGTAAACATTATGATTTTAAGAGGGATAAATGACACAAAAAGCCAAAAGAAGTTCTTGAAGAAACAGAGCTGCTATACAGACCACCTACTGTACCAATTAAACAGCTGCATTATGTACAAGCTGAAGGTGATGATGTCATGAAGAGTAGAAGAGCCCAGCAGGAAAAGTGTTGCCATATTCTTAAACCTGACTTCAAAAAGAAATGAAATGGAACTTCAGAAATTTTGGCCCATATAATATACAAAAAAATGCTTGGGCAAAATTACCAAAAGAGGATTTTTAAAAAAGGATTCTTTTATTGTGATGTATATTGAATCTGATCTATTTTCATTGTATAACAAACAAGTATTCCTGTACTGCATGCAGAACTGAGGTTTAGTAGCACTTAAAGTAACTGTTGTATAAGATCTTTAATAGACCCTATGCAGAGTGGAGGATTTGTGTAGCAGAATTCTTTCTGCCACCACCCCTCCAACTCCCAACATGGGAGGCACAGAGCTCTGCTGGGCAGCTGCTCCAGCAGGGAGTTCCCTTCTGACAGAAAATTCTCTGAGGGGGATTTGTGGCCAGATTATGGGCCCTTTATACCGCCTCAGTGTGTCAAAGAGTCTATAACTGTATGGAGAATCTGGACCATACCCTTCATGGGAATAATGATGAAGAAAATAACAGCACTGACCATTAATTAATTTCAAGGCCACGTTAAATGAAGCACATAGCTATATTTTTTATCTTTGTTATCTTAGGAATTGTACACAATATGATCCTTTTAAGATTCCAAAGCTATATTAATTCATGACAAAAGAGGGTCAGGTAATCTACAGTCAGACTGTTGTTGTATCTATCATTTGTTTTATTTACTTATTTTTGAATTCACTTCTGATGAACCTTTCAGAATGAAATAGTATTGTGTTTTTTTTAAAATGCAAGGGTGAGGAAAGAGGCAAGAATGTTTATAGCTCATATATTTCTGTAATTGTTTTGTCTGGGTCAAAATGATCCGCCAAAGCGTGGGAGAAAAATTCCTTAGCAATGAAAACTGTAATGAAAGTTTTGAGTTAGGTGTGATTGTGTTTTTGCAAGATTGCATGGAAGAGATGAAGATAAAGATCTTGTTTCCCCAATCTGATATATCAGTTTTAATGACTGATTATTATTACTTGTATAGCAGTAGCACCTAGAGGCTCCGGTCAAGATCGGGATTACACTGACAGAGGCATAGCATGCAAGTCGCTGGAAGTGATAGTACCATGCTACTCAGTGCTGGTTAGGCCTCAGCTGGCGTACTGTGTCCAGTTTTGATCACCAATGTATAGAAAGGATGTAGAGAAACTGGAAAGGATCCAGCAGCGAGTGACAAAGATGATCAAAGGGATGGAATGCAAGTCATATGAGCAAAGCCTGAAGGAACTGGATAAGTTTAGTTTATAAAAAAGGAAATTAAGGGGAGACATGATAGCAGTCTTCAAATACTTGAAAGGCTGCCATAAAAATGATGGAGAAAAGTTGTTCTCTCCTGCCACAGAGCACAGGACAAGAGGCAACGGATTCAAACTACAGCATAGCAGATTTAGATTAAATCTCAGGAAAAATGTCCTAACTGTAAGAACTGTAGGCCAATGGAACAAATTGCCTAGGGAAGCTGTGGAGGCTCCTTCACTAGAGGTTTTCAAAAAGAGGCTGGATAGCCATCTATCCATTGGATGGTTTAGACACTACAAATCCTGTATCGTGGCAGAGGGTTAGACCAGATGATCCTTGTGGTCCCTTCTAACTCTATGACTCTATGATTTCATGATTGCGTAAGGGCCCATATAAACACATAGCAAGAGCCAACCCTTGCTGTGAAGAGTCTGCAATTTAAATGCACAAGACAGACATAGGGAACAGGAAAGGAATACAACACACAATCAGAGTTATGGTTTGCAAGCATCATGTTATTTCCAAATGTTTTGGGGGTGATTTGGGCTTTTCTTTCTTTCTTTCTTTCTTTCTTTCTTTCTTTCTTTCTATTTTGGGTGGGTTACTTACTTTATATATCTTTATAGATATTAAATGTAGCATAGGGCAAAAGTGGGTGAGGAGGGAAGATAGGAAGAGATTAGCTAAAAGGAAGGGATAGGAGACAACTGAGGCAAGGATGGAGAGGAACATGGCAAGGAGGTAGAATGAGGCTGAAATGAAGAGACTGAGGAAAGAGGTAGGAAGGGGCTGGAACCAGCAGCCAATCAGCAGAGGGGAAAGAATATTTACAGCAAACACTGTAGAATGCATAGTGTGATGACATGTTTCTGAAGATACCTGTTGAAGCCCCTTCTGCAGTATTTCTGGCCAGGTTGAATCTTTAGCTGGTTCCATCCTGGAGTTTCTCTTTTCCCCAAGCCCATATAGGTGAAGGGAGTGGTGGGGCCGCATGGGTCTCTGTGTTCGCAAAGGGAGTCAGTCTTGTCTGCATGGTTCTGAGTCTGAATGGTGCTGGGCTGGGTGGAGGGATAACTCTTGCTGGGTGTCATTTTCCCATCCATAGTGCTGCAGTACCTCCTAAAACTGCTCCTGCAGGATGGGCACCTAACCACTAGGTAATGGACTTAGATCATCAAATCACTTCATTCTAGCAAACATCTAGCCTTTAGCTTCCACTTACTCCTTTGCATTGGTGAAATTGTTCTGTTTAAAAACTTAAACCTCTATTTGTTTTCTTAGGTTTGAAAAATAACTAACTTGTTGGAATTTCTCCTTTGATTTTTGGAGATGTGGGCTCCTTCCCCACCCACATTTTACTCTTCCTCATTTCTATACCTTTATTCTTTAGGACAGATCTTCAGTTGGTATAAATGTCCATAGCTGAACTGACTTCAATGGACACATGCTGATTTACATAAGCAAAGGATTTGGCCTTCCTCCATTTTTTCCATGCCTTTATATTTCCCCGTTTTGGAAGTTAAAATACTGATATACTATATAAACATTATAATTATCGCGGTGACCATCACCATTCCTGTCATATTTCCAACTTAGCTAGCACCTAGAACTAAAGAAGTCTCACAAGGAAGTATGTTCATAGCAGCTTTCAAGTCCAACATTTAAACAAAAATATTCAAATCAGCTTCATGGGTAAATTCTTGTCCCCATTGAAGTTGATAGCAAAAGTCCCATTGGCTTCAGTGAGGCCAGAATTTCATCCCAGATCCTTATCTGAATTGATCTTTCAAAGCTTTGGGGTTTTACCTATCTCTAATCTATTGATCCAATAATTTGTCTGGTTTTTCACTCTTAGGTATTGTAATGACTCTTTCTATCCCCCCTCAGGCTATAAAGAGGATTTGGGAGAGCTGAGAATCCCTCCATACTCATAACTATAACTATCAGCATGAGAGAAATCCTGTATGTTTAGGAAAGCTCTTGGACGACAAACAAAACTGTCCCTAGCATCTTGCTCAACTGGAAAAAAAGATGCTTTCTGTGACAGACCCAGACTGATGGAGTACAGGAGTCTGGTAGAGGGCAAATATGCTGGTCACTGGATGAGTAGTTTTCTGTTCCCTGAGTGATCAGAGCAGGGGCTGCATTAGAGTAATCAGGAACCTGCTAGAACCAGTTAAGGCAGGCAGGCTAATTAGGACACCTGGAGTCAATTAAGAAGAAGCTTCTAGAATCAATTAAGGCAGGCTAACCAGGCACCTGGGTTTTAAAAAGGAGCTCACAGCGGTTTGTGGTGGGAGTGTGAGGAGCTAGGAGCAAGAAGAAGCTGTGCTACTGGAGGACTGAAGAGCACAAGCATTATCAGACACCAGGAGGAAGGTCCTATGGTGAGAATAAGGAAGGTGTTTGGAGGAGGCCATGGGGAAGTAGCCCAGGGAGTTGTAGCTATCATGCAGCTACAATTATAGGCACTATAGATGGCTGCAGTCCACAGGGCCCTGGGCTGGAACTTGGAGTAGAGGGTGGGCCCAGGTTCCCCCCCAAACCTCCCAATTGACCTGGACTGTAGGTTCTCCCAGAGGGGAAGGTCTCTGGGCTGTTCCCCATCCCACATGGTGAATCTCTGAGGCAAGAAAATCTGCCAATAAGTGCGGGACCCACCAAGATAGAGGAGGAACTTTGTCACATTTCTTGTAAATGTCCATTTTAGCAAGGGAGTTGAGTGATTTCTATTATGTGCACTGAGAGATTTTTGTACAAGCTACAGTAGTAACTAAATATAAAATGGATTACTGTTTTATCCTATTGTGCCAAAATACTTTGGCCCAAACCCTTGGAGCAGGGCTCAAATGGTAAATACTGAACATGTGGAAATTACCCTTTTTCTTCTGTTCCTCTTTCTCCCCTTTGGTAAGTGTGGGTGCTTAGTCTGCTTAAATCAAATCTTAGGTGGTAAGTTATTGTTTTCAGTGCAGTACTTATCTATTTTATTAATCAAGAAAGATTTTTGTTTTGGGTTTGGTCAAACCTGGGAAAACACAGTAATCTATTTTTTTTTTTTTTTTAAGGAAACCTGTCAAAAGCACTTACTTAGATTACATTTATATATTTACTGAAGCTCACAAAACTTAAATCAAAATATAAAATTATTAGCTAGTTGTGGAATTTGGTTATTTACACTATACTTGATTATTTAAACTACACTATCAAGAAAACTGGAAACCCTTAAAAAGGGTGGGGGCAAATCAGACCTGGTGTAGGAGGTCTACAACTCTATTAACTTAAAAAGAAATGCAGGTGCTGAGGCCTAAATTGTCCCTACCATTCTTAAACAAAACCAATCAGCCACCAATCTACCATATACCTCACCCACAGTGGCCACTCCACTAGCCTTGCCTGGGGTGATACCAAAATGTAATACTATGGGAAGGCTAAGATGGACTGTTCATCCTAAAATATAATCTTCTAGGGTCTTTATTTAACAGAATTCACATTTTGGAAATAGGTGGGTGCAGTAATGAGGTAAAGGAGCCTCATAGGGTTGAAATCTAATGCTCAAGAAGATCTAGGCTAATGCCTTGATACTACACTTACAGTTCTATCATTGCCAAAAAAGGGGCATGGTCTCCTGGTTGGAGGGCATGGGCAAGCCCCAACTGCCTGTCACAAATGCTGTGGTGTACAGCACATTCTAGGCAGGGTCTTAACAGGCAGCTCCTTTCTGAAGCAGCTAAGATGTCTCCTGCCATTCATTTCTTGGCCCACCTGAGGCTTCCTGGGTCTTGAACTGTGAGACTGGCAGTTTTCCACTTTCCTTGCCCACTCCCACCACTCAGAGAATGTAAGGTTGACCCCCACCCCGCCCTTCAGTTCACTTATTTTCCCCTGTAACGAAACTAATAAATGTGAAGGTGAACAAAAACAGTATTTACAAATCCCCCTCCCTAAAAAATCATAATTAAAATCATAATCCTGTAAGGAGTCATTAAAGCAAACCTTTAGTTTATCTTTAATTTTAAATTGGCAGCCCCCTGAAATTGCTGCTGCACTGGAAGCTGCTAGCATGCATGGGACTGGTGGCAGCTATAACAATGAAGAGCAGAACACGACACCCGTCCAATAAATTATTTATTTTCCAACTAGATTTCAAAGTAGTACACATTTCTGCACCTGTCAAATACATGTACCCATCTCAAGGGGCGGCTCATGCCAACCAGGGGAAAAGTGCACATGGCCTTGGCTTTGGTTGCTTTAAATTTCTGGATCTGAAATGCATGTAAAAGAAAAGTCTTGTGAGGCCTCTGTTCCTCACTGGGTGGGATTCTACTGCAGTTGACTCCTACTTTGTTCAGGAGAGAGCTGACTTCAAATCCTAACAAGGATCCCTTATTTCATTATGGTAAGCTTATTTAAATAAGTATAGCACAGATAATAGAATATCAGGGTTGGCAGGGATCTTAGATGGTCACCTAGTCCAACCGCCTGCTCAAGGCAGGACCAAGCTCCAGACAGATTTTTGCCTCAGATCCTTAAATGGCTCCCTCAAGGATTGAACTCATAACTGTGGGTTTAGCAGGCCAATGCTCAAACCACTGAGCTATCCCACCCCCCATCTTTCCTTATAGAATTGGAGTTCAGATGCTGTGTGGCACCATGTTTCTTATGTAGGCCTCGTTATGTGATCCAGGGCCAGGCTAGGGGTGGGGTAGGAGACAAGATATGCTAGAGAGAGGAGGGGGTTGGTCAACTGCCATGTTTGGGGGGGGTGGTCAGGAAATGGAATATTGATTCTTTTTGTCCTCATGGAAATTAGTGATAGAAGCCAACATATCATGGAACCAACCTGAGTAGCTATATGATTTTTATGTATAAATGTTTTTCTGTCCTAATCTTTAATTCATAGATGCTGGAACTAGGGGTGCAGGGGGTGTGGCAGCTTCCCCTGGCTTGAAGTGGTTTCCATTATATACAGGGTTTGCAGTTTTATTCAATGCCTTTCAACACCCCCACTACAAAAAGGGTTCCAGCACCCCTGCTTTAACTACCATGTTGCTTCCATTTCTATAGTGGAAACTCTCCACATCAAACTCAGATGATCTTATGGGTCTTTCTGCTGCCACGCACTGTGCAAGAGTTGGCAAGAAAGTCCTGAATCCCCAGTCTGCTGGCTTGTGTCCCACAGCTGCAGGAAGTCTCAGATTTTTACACAGATGAGAATTTTTGACTGAAATGATTTCCAGGAGCTACAGTATAGGAACTGTGTAACAGAGGAAAAAATCAAAGGGGATAAGTTAAACCAGCTACACTGTACATGGTCACAGTCAGTGTTGCAACAGAGAAACAAGTATTTTCTTTCCTAGCACTAGTTACTCCAGGTATGGAGACAGGAAATCATTCCCTCCCCTGTAAATCTTCATGTAACTTAACACCATTTTCCTTGGTGAAGACTTGGCCTTTCTGAAAGGTTCTACAGCCGCAACCTGAAGCAAGCAAGGCAGGGAGCTGTTCGTAGCTTCACGCTTTTGGGAGGTCTAATACTAGGCTAAAAGTACTAGTCCACAGAGCATCAGCAACACATGGCCTGATTCTTGGGTTTGCCAGTGGTAAAGGATGGAAGGTAATTCACTGCACACACATACCACATAAACAAAACAATACATTTTAGGGCATAGGTCCAAGGCTTTAGCCTCCAACATGTACTTATTATTTTTTTTTCAGCATTTGACCTAAATTCTTGTTTGAAGCCCCTCCTATTATAGGGATGGCTCTGCAGAGTTGTTAGTGAGTCCAGGAGAGCCAGTAGCAACCCCCAGAGCAGCTATTACTATTGTCCATCTAGAAGCACTGCCTTTTTTGGTTGGTGGGATTTTTGGGGGAAGTTATCCAAGTCTCTCTTGACATTCAGAGGATCCCTTATTTTTTCTCCTTTTGCTCTCTCTGCCCAAGGAGGCCTGGACATAGCACCTGATAGGGACCATGAATTGTTCCTTGTGGCAGTCAGAGGAAGTGGCTACAGACTGGGGATGAGACCTGGAGTTCAAAAACTAGTCCAATCTGCTGAACAAATAGCCTTTTATTTTCTAATTTAATTCATGATTTGTGGTCTCCATACTCATTTCCTTTGTGTGTGTGACACTGTACTACAATGTGAGTGCCATGCGTATTGTCTTTTGTTGGCTCTTGTCTCAAGTTTGGTAAATAGATGCTGACCCAGCAATACATATATTTCATATTCTAACTCCATAATCTTTGTTACTTGCTACTTTACCTATGTGGTAGCTAGCCATGTGCAGTGTGGACTAGTTCTCTGTGTCAGATGTTCTGTTTACACATCTCTTTACTGTGACCTAGGTATTGCATGGCTCATTGCAGGCTGCTCCATCTATCCAATCCTTTATCAGGCATAATGGACAAAGACCGTACATGAGATGGGGTGCAAACCATGGCTGCCATTCAACTGTTGGAACTCCCTGCTGGGTCAGGCATAAACACTACCAACTGGCTGTCCTGGTAACCAGGGTAGCCTAAAATCGTTACCCCTATTAGCCAAAATAGGAGTAGCCAAAATTCGAGGTCCTGCAGGTTGTTTCTGTTAGGAGAATAAAATGATGATGAAGCCAAGTATCTTCGATGCAACCCTGTCTATTTATAAAGAATGCACAAAGTGCTGTCTCCCTGAACACAGCAGGAATGAAACAGCGGGAGACTGTTGCTTTACTCACTGCTTCAAGCTCCTTTTTAGCCAGCACTCAGCCCCAGAGTTCTCTCTCAGTGGTTTTCTTTCAGGGCCAGTGTGTCTGCATCTGTGTCTGGTGCTTCTTTCTGGCCATTTCTCCCAACGTCTCTCTCTCTCTCTCTCATACACACACCCCTCCACAAAACAAAACCAAGTGAAACTTCTCCACCCACAGGTGTCTTAGTTTGGGTGGTGACATGTGCCCGTGTTGTGGGTGGAGGCTGCTACTGTTTCAGTTACCTGGTTTCATAAAGGAGAGTAAACATTTCTTATGTTTATTCATAATGAAGGTTGATGGTTACACTCACTGGTTTCAATGAGGCTTAACTCAACCCATAATATCACCCCATCTTAGCTCCACCCATCATCCTAATGGAGCCAAAATGCTGACACCCTAACCAACCAATCCCAGACAGAAAGAAAAGAAATTTAAGTGCTCACATGCTGAGACCACTGCCTCATTAGATATGTCCACACTTCAAGATGGGGGGGCGTAATTCCCAGCTTGAGGAGGAAATTGCATTATTTATCAAATTTACTATTTGCCAAAAAAAAAAATCACCCATCTCTAGTCCTTGTCCCAAGGAGCTTACAATCTAAGTATGAGACAAGAGACAACAGATGGATACAGACAGATTGATGGGGGGTACAAGGAAACAATGACTATGTTTACATCTAGAGCTGGGAGTGTAAAGACCTGCACATTTATGAAACAGAGCGTATGTCATAATGAAATCCCAACCTATTATTAGTTCACCCACTAGCTTGGCTATACAGAATAATTCCCAATATCTAATTTTCAAACCCAATTTTCCAATGGGTGAAAGTTCCTCAGTCACTGTCTCCATTTGAGATCAGTTAGGATTCCCTACTCCTTTTTAGCATATCTGGTCTAATAACTGTAATGTCTGAGTCAGTAGCTAGTATTCTTGTGCGAGTCACAGATCCTATTACATGTTCAATAGCTAACCCCCCATTATTATTGTTTAACAGACCCATACCTATTCAAAAACGTTGGGGCTGATCCTTGTACCTCTGAGCTTTGCCCCTTCAACTCCTGACCTGGGAGAGGGACTTTCATTATGCATTTATGATGCTTTGTGCTGGCCAGCCTTATATTTATAATAATCCTTCTTTTAGTGGCCATTTTTTTTCACAGTACCAGCATTTCCTGGACTGCTTCCCTTAATTTTTGAATTATTGCTGATTTCCCTTTTTTGCAAACTGAATTTATCACTTTTTCTAATTGTTTCAAAATATCATGTGCCCGATTAGAATCCCTTCTATCATACTGTCTCCTAGTCCCAGTCTTACTTCCTAGGTGCCTCATCCAAACTCAGTGGCCCACCACCTGACTCCTTGTCCTAGTCTCTTTGCCTAGCCAGTCCCAGTTTTCCTCCCACACACTGGCTCCTCATCAGGTCTGTCTTATCACACCCCACCTCACCTCTATCCCACCACCACACCGGTTCTCAGTCCCAGTCTTCTTCTCCTGCCAGTCCCAGTCTCCCTCAGCCCCTCATCTACAGGCTTCCACTCCTCTCCATCTCACTTCTCTCCCTGACTTACAGTACCAGGCTCCACCACATCCCAATTCCCAGTCCCAGTTTCCCTCTCCCTCCCTGCCGGGTGCCAGTTCAATTTTTTTGTATAGGTACATACCCAGGTTCCTAATCCTAATCTATTCTCTTCTCCACATTCAAGTGTGCCTCTTTTCTCCTCTGCATTCAAATCAGGCAGCTTCCACCTCCAGGCTGCATAGGCACAGCAAGGGTGTAACTGACAGCAAATAGAGACTGACTCTCTGCTCTCAGTTCAGGTGCCTGGACCTAGCATGGCCCACAGAAGCCCAGATCCGCAATTGTAGGGAAAGTCCTGCTCCACCCCAGGCTGCAGCCTGCTGTGTGAAGACAGAATCTTTGGAGAATTTAGCTGCTAAAATCTAAGATGTCTCTATTGATCATGTGTGAACTTTTAAAGGGCATATAACTTGGCCGAATTTGGGTGGAGTTTCATGGGGATGACAAAAGGCATAATGCCACATCCCTGGCATAAAGGTGACTCCTACCCCTGCCAAATTTCAAGTCCTTGCTCCAAAGTATGGTGGTGCTAGATCTTTTTAAAGAAAAGGTCACCAGAATTTTTTAACATGGGGGAAAAACAACATATTTTCCCTTAGCCTCATTCTCAGAAATAGTTGAACTGTTTTGGGTGAAATTTTCCAGAAAAATTCAGCCTGAGGCACATACCCAGAGTGGAAAGTTTCAGCCTGAGTGGTTAAAGTCTGGAAAAGTTATAAGCAACTGAAACCAGAATCTTATAATGGGCAATGTCAGGAAACTTTAATAATAGGCAGCTCTGCCAGCCCCACCCATAATCTGGGGAGCCTGAACAATGAACTGGACTTGAACTCCTTCTGGACTATAGAATTGAAGATCATGCCATAGGTCTTTGGAAAGTTAATTTTCTCTGTATCGATAAGCTAGTCTTTCTTTCATTAGTAACTCAGATAGGTTCGAATACCACTGGTCTATTCTGGGCATAAGACTACTTTTCCATTTTTGTAAAATCATGCACTTGGTAATCATTGCAGCCCTCAAGAACCGGATCTACATGGTAGAGTTAAGTCCAACGTAGTAGG
Source organism: Malaclemys terrapin pileata (assembly GCF_027887155.1). Taxonomy (NCBI): domain Eukaryota; kingdom Metazoa; phylum Chordata; order Testudines; family Emydidae; genus Malaclemys; species Malaclemys terrapin. The sequence continues at coordinate 82,527,415 of NC_071507.1, forward strand.
TACTTTACCTAGGATATAATATTTTGCACATCTCTATTAATTGCCTTCCTCAAGGTTTTAAAATACAATAATCATTGGGGCATGTTGTATTTTTTTTTAATTTTTCCAAATTTCATTACAATTTTAACAATCAATAGCGTTGCCATTATGGTTTTAATATCTCATTATCTGCGCCCTTCTGCGTTGATAGAAATGCACGAGGAGGTAATGGAAGGCAATCAGAAGTATACAAGTAGACTCAGTAGCTGGTAAAACTAACTTTGTACTCACTCTAAGTGGCATTTGTCACTGACATTCAGTCACACTGAAACCACATGAAAGCCGAAAGTGATAGCTCTACAGTTCATCCAGTACACACTGGGTGAAAGTTCTGTTGTTCTGCACAATCCGCGCATCCCTTGTAAACGAAAGTTATAAACTATAGACTAGGGATCAAAGACAGAAAGCTTGGAAAAGAATCCAGTGCAACAGGGCTGCTCAGCAGCATATTTCTCTTTATCATTGTTTACAAACTCACTTCTTGCACTCTCACTGTTATTTGAGAGGCACAAAACGTTTCTCCTTCGACACTAGATTACATATGAAGCAGGAATTATAAATAAAAGAGCGGAATAGACTCACTGCTGCCAATTGCATTACTCACTGCATGCTCTAACCACAATCTCCAGGGCTCCAATGACAGGCCTCAGTCCTGCAGCCCTTATGCAGGAAATATCCCACAAAAATCACTAGGCTTTTTTCCTGTAGGACAGTTGGTCCCTTAAAGGTGAATCTCCCCGCCTCTCTTCCAAAAATACATGTGTCTCTCAATAGTTAAGGCTGGAACCAGCTTTCTCTTCCACAATGTATTAGTCCCTTTTATATTCCTCTAAGAGATCCTTTGCACTTAAAATGTGGGATATGCAGTCTTACACGGTGGTTTTTGAATCTTTAGGGTGCACTCAGGTCACATTTTCAAGCTTTACTCTGCAACCAGGCTAGAAACTTTAGTTTGTTTTTAATGAAAGCTGAGATTGTCACAAAATGACAGGACGCCAGGAGTTGAAGCTTTGAGAAAAAGACCAAATATCAGGAGCCTGGAGACTAAATCATGAGAGCTGGCAACACTGCTCCATCAGTATTCCTAAAGAATGCTTAGGTCCTTTGATGAAAGACTCTATACAATGTGTATTTTAGTAGGTTTAATTAAAAGCAATATAACTCTTGTATTTGCCACCCAACTTGCAAATAGCATGTTGGGTGAGATTTTCAAAAGCACCTCAGGAAATGGATGGTCAGTTATCACTGAAGTTAGTGACACTTTCAATTCCCTCAAGCAGCTTAAAAAATCCTCTCAACTTCTCATAGGAAATATGTACTTATACTGTATCGTTTCATTGACAAGACACACAAGAATTAAATACAAACTTTAAACATGTTATGAACATCAATATTTCTAAGCCAGTTGTGTGCTTTGGCAGAAATATTTAAGGGGAGCCTGAGTTACACTATTATGGGAATGATGCTGTTGAACAATGAATGACTACAAAATAATATGTGTCCAAATGCTTTCTTTGAAAATACTCTAGTATTAAAGGAGTAAGATCTGCAGCATTTATAAAAATTAAAGGTCTTTTTAAATTCCTGCATCAGCACTCTATTGCTCTTTATTATTATTGAGTTATTTCAATGTGTACATAAAGCACAAAAATACTTTCCCCAGTGTTCCAGGTATCCTTGACAAAATCTTTAAAAATATGAGTCTTATAAATTATATATCCAGCAAATGTGCATTGGCAGGCTGTCAGCCTCATTACTTGAGAATTTAATTACATTTCTGTTACATAAGTACTTTCCTCTGTCTTTCTTCCTAGGCTTTTTGTTGAGGATTCCTCTGCACATATGTGTATCCATCTGCCCAACCGCATCCTAAGGGACCCAGCGAGAGTGAGAGTGAGACTGTTTTATGTCTGTGTAAGCAGTTGTTCCACATCTACTCGTCTCTGAACCACAGTGTAACTAAAAACCTATTAATTTAAGTTTTAAAGTATGTATTTCATTAGGAATGCATTCCACCCTCCCCTTTTGACCACATACTTATAGGGCTATTGAAGCTTGAGCACAAAGTTCAATTTTTGGCAGCTCACCCCCTCTCCGAGGCCTGTGTACTCTATACATTTGGGTTCTTTTGTGCTGATCCACGCAGAGTCTGCTGGGATGTTCGCAAAAGGACAGATGAGCCCTAACATTACTGAGGACAGTCTCCATTTCAAAGCTTAAAGGTGACAAAAAGGGTAAAGATGAAATTGGTCCAGAAAGATTTTAAGGAGCAAACTATAAATGGTACATTTTTTCCATTCCCTCCCCTCCACGCCCACCCCCCCCAAAAAGGGAGAAGAAGTTTCTAGTAAAAGCTAAATTTGGCTCTAGAAATTGGCTTCTTTCTTTTCATATTTTTAAAACTCTTGAATGCTTCACTGCTAAATAGGACCCCTAGTGTTCTTGTCAGATTTCATCTTTCTGGTGTATGTATCATATATTAGCAGTATAGGGCCAAATTTGCCCCTGCTGATGCAATGACTTGCATTCTGCACCCACCCCATGCTGCGGGTGGGGATGAGGGGGTAGTATTGCAGGAGATAATTATTCCTGGGAAGTCATCTTTGAAATCTAGTCAAGATTCCACAAAAACCCTACCACTAAAGACTACCCAGGACAAAATGCAAATACAATGCATTGCAAATCTGGTACCAATTGTCCAATACTGCATTCTGACTGGGTACTTTCGGTGATGTTACAGTTCTATGCCATCTCACAAGAATGCACGGCTGGAACACACACACACACACACAAAATCCCTCTGCATGTTCTGCTCAATGATGGGACAACATTCATGTGAGGGACACAGATAAGGCACCCTGGGGTACAAGGTGTAAAGAGAGGCAGTCATGAGGAGTAGAGAGTGAGGGGAGGGAAGAGCTGAAGGAAAAAAATAGACATTTTAAACTGTCCCTTCCTTCAAAATGTCAATAAACCCTTTTCAACAGCAATATTTGGCCCTTTCAGGGTTTTTTTCCACCCACTTTCCAATGTAAAAGCTAAACTGAGATCTGTTCAACAGTCCAAAATATTTTTTTAATAAAAGAAGGTGAGTTGAAAGTGACTGTTAGGCTATAAATTGCTGTAGAAAGGGAACCTTCATCAAAGAGAAAAAGGGTTAGAAAAAATAGCAAGGAATAAATATATTCAAAATATCTGAGAAAAAGGGTTTAGAATCTTTTTGCTACTATTCCTTCTCAGTGTTTTATTATAAATGTTTTGTGCTGGTTTACATTATCAATCCTTCCCCTAAGAAAAGTATTTCATTTTAATTATAATTTAAAATTTTATAGCCATATTCTGATATAAACCACTCCAGTCCATTGGCAATGTAGCCTATAGAGATGATGCTTGCTTATGTTATATAGAAATGTGTTGAAATGTAAGTAGGCCCAAAATTTTATTGCCTAAAAATAGGTCTGACAATAGTGAAGTGAGACGATTCAGAGGCAAGTTAGAGATAAGTTATGTCATAACCCCAGGTCACGTTGTAAACATGTTTTAGTTAACTGGTTTTTACAAATGTTTTAGATAAAATGTTAATATTTTGGGAAATGCTGTTGCTATTCATAGTTATTGGTGTGGCATTTATGCAGATATTTATTAATGTGATGCTTTATAGTACATAGCCAATGAGAAAATATTTAATTATGATAGTGGAAATATAGAGAAAGTAAAAGGTGGATTTAATGTTATTTAGTTAATGGATTTTATTATAATTGACTATACCAAGGGTAGCATGCTAAATTTAGATTAGGAGTGCCCATCCACCATCAAGGTACTGCTAGAGAAAGGATTATACCTTTTCTTCCCATCAAGGGGCTAATCACCCCTGGATGCAACATTTCATCTTAGAATGTGAGTATCAAGGCAATGTATGGTTATGTTGCAATGCCAGTTTGCTTTAACCACTTTATTTTAAATAGTCTTTAATTTTATTATTCGTTGGATCATTCACAGTCCTCCATTAAATTAAATTATCTGTAACTGCCCTGGAGGCTCAAACCATAAAGAATTCAGTTTAGTTTTATTCCTTGTCTTTAAAGTACTAATTGGGAATACATAAACCAAAGGTTACAGTGAGCTATCAGTGCACTTCTTGCATGGCTGAAGAGCTTTGCAACTGAGGGACATTTTTCATGTGAAACCTTTTTTCACAAAAAAATGCAGATTTGGGTTGACTGAAAATTCGTGGATTTTGGTGAATTGTTTCAGTCAAAAAAGATTTTTTTTCAGAAATCTCAAAACGGTTTTATTTTTTCAAATGGTTAAATTTTACTGAAAAAAAACAAACACTTGAAATGTTTTTAAAATCTCAAAGTTGAAACAAAACATTTCATTTCATGTCAACCAAAACTTTTTTGAATTTCACCAAGAGCACAGGACTGCACTAAGGGGGCAAGGTGTAGGTATAACTTGGGCCATGTCCCCGTCTAGAGTTTAGGAACTTAAACTCATCTCAGTCAAATTGAAATATTTAATATTTCAAGATATATTCTTAGCATTTGAGGCCTCATCCTCCCCCTTTGAAGTTAATGACAACTTTGCTTTTGACATCAATAAGACAAGAATTGGGCCCTTCACAGTTTGTGCCAGTAATTTCATGTATCAAATGCAAACAAGAGAGTCAAATTTCATTGTAACTCCAGTGTAACTCCACTGATATCAATAGGGTAACATCAAGAATAAATTTAACTCACTACCGTATATTTCACCTCCTACTGTGTTTGCTATCAAGGTGATGTGAGAGGTTTGGCTCTCTCATTAAAAAAAACTGGAGGATTATATAAATTCTCCACTTTAATTTAATAAATAAAAAGTTAAACATATATAGGAAACTTAAAATACATAATAAACTGTTACTGCCCAGTTTTTACAAGTTAGCTGCTAATTTTCACCACACACAAGCATTAAAAATCCCGTCTTGGAGCTCATTTCTAAAGCTCTCCTAAAACAGGCCTCTCTCTGATTGCACAGATCAGACTTCTTTATAGTGTGGTAGGAGATAATCCAACATTTCCTTGCCTAAAATAATGAAATTGTTCCTCTCCATTCAAAACGTTAACAGTTAACTAACACCTGCTGTGAAAGAAGAGGGGAGTTGGCTAAATTCTTTAATACAAAAATTCCCTTAGTAAAAGCACGTGGTTTTGTTTAACCAATCACAAACCATCTAGTTACTAACCTATTTTTTCCCCAAAATGACAGGCCTAAAGTCAAATTTCACAATACCCTCCATGGTGTAAAGACACCTTGGTTTTGGGGCCTGTTTCTACTTTGAGAAATTCCATGCTGCAAGTATTCCCATTAAGTATCAGCTCCTTAACACACTAGCCATATCCTTTCACAAGCAAACACCCAACAACAATAAACAAACAATAAGACAAGGTAGCTGTAACAATGGATCAGCCATTGCAATATCAGCCAGTTTGCTCTTTGGGTAGTGTCCTGCATTATTCAGTTACTCTTCTTCAAAAAGAACAAACCATTCCTTCTAAGCTCTTTAAGAACCAGATCCTTGTACACATCCCTTTTACTCAAAAGTCTTTGTCGAAGCATAAGACTTGCACATTTCAGGATTAGTGTAGGACATAACAAACAAAGAAAAAAAGTCTTTTGGCCTAGCAAAAGCAATGAACAAAAACCTTTCACATATGGCTTTGTATTTGCCACACATGTATTTACAATGACCTGCCTTTTCTATCACGTGAATTTTTACAGCTCCCTCTCGCACTTGACAGACTGATCACAATATTTAAAGCCAGTATTGAAAGCAGAAACACCGGACATCTGGCTACAGTTGCTGGATAGAGTTCCTATGCTTCAGAGGTAATTAACTCATTATTAATTTATCTTTATTCAGACTGTAGTAAGTAAATTGAGTGTCTTAAATTTTAGCAAATTCAGGACGTAGTTGAATTGAATTTCTTATTGAGATAATGGTGTTCACATCCTACAAAAAATTGTGGTGAACATTTGATTTATCACTCTATTAACCTTTTGGTATTATTATTATTATTATTATTGCCTAAATTGAATAGTGCAGTTGGGAAATGCAAAATGTAATTGAGTAGTAACACAATTACTGACCCACATTCAACCTTTTACCAGGGCCCCACTTTGTCATTCACCCTAAAAGACTCATATTTTGGGCTTCAGTAGGATTGGGACCAGCCGTTATGTACTAGTCCAAAAATATAAAGTAAGATGAGTGCCGTTCACCACAGAACTATATTAAAGGCATTGATGATGTTTTTACACAGGTTCATGGGATGTGTTTTATAAATTTGGTTTGGATTTTTTCTTATTTTAACATACCATTTTGGTCTTGATATTTGAGGTTCAGTGCAGCATTTTTCTAGTAAGCATTAAGGCTGAGCTGAAGCTAACTTGTAGTTCTCAACTGGGCTTAATGGCAACTCACCTTTCCTCTTTCTATTGGAATTATTTTCCTGCTAACAACAAGAACAACTACAAAAAGTGATGGACATCTGGTAAAATAATAGGGACAAATCTGCTGTGGGTTTTTATTATGTAATATATTAAAGACTCTTCAGTGAGCTCTGTGGAGATGTCAGGACATCAAGCTTACTACGAAGCTGGTTATACCAACTCTATTGTACTGCAGAGAAATGTGGGTGCCGAGGAAGGCTGAAAAACAGCAGATTGACATTTTTGGTTCTCACTATCTTCATGAGAGGCTCCCTATTAAGTGGCAGGGCAAGATCAACAATGAGGATATTGATAGCCTAAGCTACTAACTTTATCTGTCAGCACTGGTTTGGTTTTGGTGGATTTCTTGGTACGGCCATATCATTAGAATGGAAGACGAATGAATTGTAAAGCATGTTTATCAAGGAATGCCGCTACATGGTGGGCAATCACGTGGACACCAAAATCTTTGGTAGTCCAATAAGATTGCCAGTGATGGACACAGATTGAACATCTAGCCAGGGCATCTTGAAGACCTAGATGGAGATTGAGCCAGGCAGCAATGTAAAGATGCTGTGTCCCTTTGAGAATTGCCTTGATGATGACGCTATTGATGATATTAAAGGAAAACTAATATTACACATAAATATTTCAGTTATTTGAGCCACTGTTAAATTTCTTTTACCAAGTCTCTGATTCAGCAAAGCTCTTATGAACATGCTTGATTGAAGTCATATGATGTAAGCATATGCTTAAAGTTAAGCACATGATTGTTTTCCAGAATAGAGGCCTAAATCACTGAAAAGAGGTTACTGTTGTTGATTCTTTCAAATGTACGTAACTGTGTATATACAGTATAAAAACCCTTGAGATATGAATTAAAGCAGGAAGTCCTATTGTAAGCCTGATACTATGTATCACGGCAAAGATCTGACACAGGAAGCTGCATGAGAGCTCTGGAGAACAGTAAGAGATTTTCAAAGATCTTGATTAAAATACAGAATGTAGCTAACCGTACAGTGCAAATCTGCTACTGTTCAGTACCAGCTGCAGCTCTAATCCTCCTGTTTTCAGATATGTCATCTGGCTGCACATCCTGCTGGAATTACCATCTAAACGGCCACCACCAAGGATTATACAGCTTCCTGATTCAACAGAATTGAGTATTTGAACCATTGTTAGGTATTTTTAAAATTTTTTTTTTTTTTTTTGGTAAGTTTCCTTGTGAATGTTTCTTTCATCATCCACAACGCTATAGTAAAAATCACTGCTGGTTTCCTTTAAATGTGAACCACCACAGAGGTAGTCTTATGTCTGAGACATGAGTTCCTCCATTTAATCTGGCAAGAATGGCACTATACAGCTATGTGAGATGTGGATAATCAACACCTACCTCACTGAGAATTAATTAGTTTGTGTAGTGCTCAGTGAAAATATACCACATGTGCTAAACTTTATTAAAGAGACCACATCGTGGGTGAAATTTCACCCATGTGAGGGAGCCTGGCCAAGACTCTCCTCACCACTTACATCCCACATTCTCTGTGAGTGGAGGAGGGATGATGGGTGAGAAGTAGCTCTGCACACTGCCTTCATGCCACAAAGTGGATCTCTGCACGATCTTTAAACACAATGGAGCGGCGAGGGCACATTTCTATGGATCCAGTGCCCTGAACCCAGGCACAGAAGTATTGAAGCAACTATTCCTGCTCTATGTAATGTGGTATGGCGGCATAGGCACAACCTCAGGAGTCAGGAGCCCTATATTCTAATCCTAGCACCGCCAGTGACTTAGTATATCCTCGGGTAATTCATTGCATCTTTCTGTCTTGGCTTTCTTAATCTGTAAAGTATCTATAAAATATGGATAATATTTACTCACCTATCTCACATGGCGTTGAAGATTAGTTAGTGTCTGAACAGTGTTTTGAACACACAAATAGAAAAATACTAAGTATTGTTATAACAATGTAGCCAGAAGAGAATTTCACTCTTAAGGCCAGATTTCAAAGGTATTTAAGCACATAAAGATACATTTCAGTGCTTAGTGGAATTTTCAAAAGCACCTCAGCAGGCTAGGCAACAAACTGCCATTGATTTTGCTGAGAGAGATCACCCATATCTGGGTTGAGATGCCTAACTCATCTAGGTGCTTTTGGAAATCCCATTAGGCACCTATCTGCAGATTTAAGCTCCTAAATACCTTTGAAAATATGGCCCTTTTGTCTTGGCTTTTATTCTGTTTTTCACTATTGGCTACATGAATGTCAAAATACAAATTTTTATAGGTCTGGGCTGAGGAAAATTAGCCTATTCATCCCTGGATACTAGCTGGCAGATAGGGAGGCAATGATTTAATTTGCTTATCAGATGCATGATTGCTTATATGCTATGGAACTGCAGAGAGATTGAGTAATTTTTGACCAGTACTATTAGTAGCAACACCATGCCTAACTAGGAATGAAGAGTATTCATATTTCAGGGCATAAAATCTGTGCTTCAGGAATCAGGAAATAATTTTACCCCATTATTATTATAGGTTGTGTGCCAACAACGTGTGGAAAGCTGTGAAGGTTATAGATGAATTTCCTGTCCCAGTCTGAAAGAGATAGATGCCTTATGGGTATTTTTAGCTTACTCCAAAATAATAGGTAATAACTATTGTTAGAGGCATGGCTCCAGATTTGATGGACAAATTATCAGATCTGGTGTGGCAAATTCTATGTTCCTAACTAATTTCTTTTAGCATGTTTCATCTGAACTGTTGGACAGTTTGGTTTCAATTACTGTGTCACATTTCCTTTTCCCTTTTCTTTGTTCAAAAGTCAGATCCATTAACAATTTGATCTGTTTTCCATAAAACTTCCTTAACTTTAAGCATGGGTATTATTTCTGACATTTATGGGGTTACACTGCACTAGAAACTATGGAACTGGTACTGTAGCTTTGCAAACATACCTTAAGCCCCCTACAGTATTTGAAGATATATGTAGTGAGAGGAGAGAAAATGGTACTTTGTGAAGTGCTGTCATACGCAGTAATATTTTCAGCTGGCAGAACAAGACATAGCCTGATGAAAACACATCATTCCATGAACCTTGCCCAGACCACAGAAAGGATCAACTTCAGACAGCAAAGCCTGAAATCTAAAACCCGAAACAGTAATATAAATGATCTGAAAAAGACACGGCATAAAAGCAAACATCTTTTATTTTCAGACTAGTCAGTCCATGGTTTTGGACAGATTAAAATGTTTCAAATCTTTCCTGGAATGCAAGGGAGAGAGTGGACAGGGAGAGGGTGAAGCGGAACAGAAGCTGCTATCAATATAATGAACATTTGCCGATCAAAACATTGCGTAATTTATAAAATTAATGTCATATGGTTTTTGTCCTTTGCCTACAGTGTGCATGGTTTTTCAATGTGATCACTAAGTTCCCATTTTTGAAAACCCAAATGCTTTCTCTGTGTTTTTCACATTAACTCATTTTACTTTCCACTGACACTTTGCGATTTCTATGAATTATTTTCCAGTCAGATTTTTTTTCTGTAAGCAACTTCTTTTTGAATTTTGAAGCCCTTTTTACATTTCATCCCATAGGAGCTTAAGATTTCCAGATGTCAGCGATTTTTAAAATGTACAATGACCTGATCAATGTTTTAGTAGTAGTGTAGAAATTTTGACATACTATGTAATGTATACAGTATGTGTATAGAGAGAATACAGGATGGCATGTGGAGCTATAAAGATTTTATTGGCATTAGGTTGTGCTGGCTACATTACCCACATGTGCTGAAGCAATGAGTGTGTTATCATTATTTATTATTAACGTAGTACCAAGAATGTGCTTGGCACCTTGTTATGAATACAAATAAATCTTTATATAATACACATTATCATTTATTTACATTAGGACTCATTTTGAGATGAGATTTCAGAACATATTTTGGAGTTTTATAGTTGTACTTGTTTTATTTTTAAGTACCCTACATTCTAGTTGCCTTATTTACAAAGCACTGCCTTCAGTTTTGCAATTTTAAGCTCCAGGATCTTGTGATTTCCCAGGGGTGCTCAGGGATGCTATACCTCTCTGGAAAGCTGGAATTCCTAGACATCCAATAGGATGTAGTGAGCTCTGGTCAAGTGTTTCTAGCCCTTAAACACATCATTAGTCCGGAACTGAATTTTCTAGTCCTGGACATCAGAGCTGTATGTAATTTTCATTCCCTACTTTTAGCTAATCTGGAAAGAAGGAAAAGAAATTGTGGCACTCAAGTTATCTTTTTCAAAGCATATGTCCTTTGCTGTAGGTACAAGATCACACATTTGTCTCAGACTGTGTCATGGTTTGCATGATCAGTGCTTGAAAATGTACTGTTTATATGGTTCTTAGTAGCACTTTACTGGAACGGATCATGGGAGATGAGGCAAGAAGTAAAGGACATCCCTTAAAATACAGGATGAATAATCACCTTAGCCTAGGTTTGTTTGTGATTTCAGAATCAATTCCCAGTTGTACAGATTTGGAAACTCATCCCTGGAAAAAAAATCCTTACATGTATTATCGTAAATAGATTTATTTTAAAAAGGAAAGTGTTAGGGTGGAGTGGGTTTTTTTAGCTTTAAACAAACAAACAAACAAAAACAAAATGAAAAAACCCAACAGCAACCCAAAAAACATAATATGCAGGCATTTTTCTCTTAAAATAGTCAGGATTAAGCTGCCAGTGACTAAACTTAACAATTTAAAAAATACCCCCACAAGACCTAGTGACATGTGTATATATGCATTTGCACACACAGTTCAAAGGCCAAATTGCCCCTTTCCATGGGAAGGAGCTAATGGGAAGGAGATGTCCACAGAGGTCTGCTCTGGGAATTCCCCCCCTACTGTTCTACCTCAAGATTAAGTGAGATTTGTCCCCTGAAGACTGGGCCATTAGAGCTACCCCCAAACCTGGAGAATCCCCAGGGCTCAGCACAAAGCCAAGACCAGCTCACATAGGATCTGCTGTGCACTGTTCCGGCCTCTGGCTGCCCCAGGCTGCAATGCCTGGTACCGGTGTGCTACCTGGGACTTCCCCCTGGCTCCAACTGTTCCTGGAATGAGGGACTCCACAGAAAAAAGTAGCAGCTCCAGGCTGCTTTTCCTGGGATACTCTGTATGATTGGAAGGAAGATGATATAAAACCCCCCAGGGCCCCAATACCAGTCTGTCCACTTCTTCCACCAATGTAAACGCCAGACCGAAAGAAAAATGGTGTTGCAGAGTTGGCCGAGTTCCACTTTCTTGCGAGAGAGAGAGGAGAGCCACACCGAGCTCCCACTGTGGAGAGTGACAGGGTGGTCTCACCATTGGTAATTAGGAATGTAAGTGCATGTTTTGCATAGAAGTGCCACCTTCCTCACACATGTGCAGTTATTCTATACACAATTTTTGCAGGTGCTATTTAGGCAGCCAATTTTGAAATAATGTCCCTCATTGTACCTTTGATAGCTATACACTGGACTTCATTTTTTATATTGTTTCATAGCAATGTTAAGGGAGAAGTTGATGCTATTAACTACACCAATATTTATCACGCAACTATATCAGCTTGAAGCAATATCTGAAAATAGTGATTTATAATTAAAGGGCGATCTTAGCTTTCACTCCAGAAGCCATATCCTGTCTATGATGCAGCAGCAGCTGCCATAAGCATTAGTTGATATGGAGATGCCACAACTACTAAGCAAGCACACTCCAACAGTAGCCACTGGCAGAAGGGATCGGGCTCCTCTACACCTCCAATGATTCCTGGCTGCTGGGCTAGCCCCTGGGGTTGTGGTGGCAGGTGTAGCGTAGAGTGGCGGGAGTGTCCCAGAATTAGGAGAAAGGACGGGTATCTTAATGCGACCTTTCTCCAACCCCAGTGTGGAGGAATGTGGGTGTGGCTACAAAGATCAAAGACCATTTTGGAAAGCAAGATTCTGGAGTACAAGGAGCTATAGGCTACTGCCAACACCAAGCTGTGTCTGCTGTTGGTAGGGTTACATAATGTTTAAATAAAAATAATGTAAGTGTTAAGTACAAGCTCTCTGTGCCCTAAAAAGAAGAACAGTACATGGAACCAGGACTGGTAGAATTTTCACAGTAATTCCAGATGCCTGAATTATACCTACACAGCCGGTAAGTGTGGAGGGTCTGAGACCACTTAAGGTTTGGGGACAATGTGGAGAAAACAAGGAAGTGGTTCAAACAAGTTTTTGTTGTATACAGTGGATGCAGACACAATTAGTGGTACCAGGAAAGTGACCTTACTATTAAGGTGGAGTTCCTCAAGAATCGGGCTCGGGACCAATCTTATTCAATATTTTTATTAATGACCTTGGCACAAGAAGCAGGAGCATGCTAATGAAATTTGCTGCTGATACAAAGTTGGGAGGCATCATCAATACATAGGAGGATCAGAATATTCGACAAGAAATTCTGGGTGATCTTGAAAACCGGAGTGACAGAAATGGGATGAAAAATCAATAGTACAAAATGCAAGATCATGCACTTAGGATATAATAATAATAATTTCTGCTAGAAGCTGGGAGTTAATCAGTTGCAAGCAACAGAGAAAGAGAGAAACCAGGGTGTGTGGATTGATCACAGGATGACTATAAGCCACCAATGCAATGCATCTGTGAAAAAGACAAGTGAGATCCTAAAACGTATTTAGATGAAGATTTGCCAGTAAAGAGAGAGAATTAATGCCATTGTACAACACACTCAAAAGACCTCATCTGGAATATTGTGTACAATTCTTGTCACCCAAGTTCAAGAAAGACTAATTTAAACTGGAACGGGTGCAGAGAAGAGCTACTAGGATGATCAGGGGAACAACTTAACTAGTTTTAAAAGAGAGCTGGACAAATGTATGAGTGCAATTGTATGATGGGATTACTTGTGACTGTTTGGGACAGGACTCAACAGCCCTGGGGCTCGCTTCTGATTTATATCTTATGTTCCTAAAAATTCATGCTTCAGCATTTCAGCTGGCCACCTGCAGGAGTCAGGAAAGGATGCTTCCCCCCACAATACATTGTGGGATGGTTTTTTTTTAATCTCATTCCTCTGAAGCATCAGGGATGGCCACAGCTGGAGATGGAACATTGGATGAGGTGGGCCAGGGCTCTGAGGTGGCACCAAACAGTCTCTCTCATGGTTCTTGCTCACATGCTTAGGGTCTAACTGATCACCATATGTGGGATCAGGAAGGATGGGCACTGACCTGGGATTTTTTTTGCCTTCCTCTGCAGTGTGTGGGTGTGAGGCACTTGCCAGGATTATCTGATTATATCTCACTTAATCGTTTCACTGACATGGCAGGGGCCTCAGGACATAATAATCTAGTCTTCTGTTGTCTAATTTCAGTGTGGGGATGCAGGATGGTGTTGGTGCCCTGTGATATATATAGAAGGCCAGACTAAATGATATAGTGGTCCCTCTTGGCCTTAAACTCTATGACTCTATGGCTACACTTGCAGATGTACAGTGCTGTGAGTTAAACCTCACTTCGTGCAGCTGAGTAGGGAAAGCGCTGCAGTCTGTCCACACTGACAGTGGCCACATTTGCGGCAATTGCAGCGCTATTGGGAGCGGTGCATTATGGGCAGCTATCCCACAGAGCACCTTTTCCCATTCTGGCGCCGTGGGTTGTGGGAAGGGGGCGTGGGTGCGGGGGATTCTGTGTCCTGTCCCAACGACCCATGATGCATTGCTTCGCATCCCAGAAATCCCTTTGTTTCCGTCCACCTTTGGCACCATCTTTCAACGGTTTCTATGCAGCGCGATCTGTCTGCGGGAAATGGAGTCCGAACTGCTGAGGCGTATGCTGACCAGTCTCGCCAGCACATCACGTTTGGCTGTCGAATTATTCCTTAAGATCCAAAGTGGCAGTGAGGGTGAGGAGGCCGACGATGCTATCGAACCGTTAATGCGTACGACATGAAATTGCTTGTGGCATTCACGGATATGCTCAGCACCGTGGAACACCGCTTTGGGGCTCGGGAAACAAGCACCGAATGGTGGGATCACATCGTCATGGAAGTCTGGGATGATGAGTAGTGGCTGTAGAACTTTCGGATGAGAAAAGGCACTTTCATGGGACTGTGTGAGGAGCTCGCCCCCACCCTGCAGCGCAAGGACATGAGATTGAGAGCTGCCTTGCCAGTGGAGAAGCGGGTGGCTATTGCAATCTGGAAGCTGGCAACTCCAGACAGCTACCTGTCGGTTGCAAACCAGTTTGGAGTGGGAAAGTCGACCGCTGGAATCGTGTTGATGCAAGTTTGCAAGGCCATTAATCGCATCCTACTCCGAAGAACCGTGACTCTGGGTAACGTGCAGGAAATAGTGGATGGCTTTGCACAAATGAGGTTCCCTAACTGTGGAGGGGCGATAGATGGGACGCACATTCCTATTCTGGCACCACCCCACCTAGGATCTGAGTACGTTAATCGGAAGGAGTATTTCTCTATGGTTCTCTAGGCGCTTGTGGATCACCATGGGAGTTTCATTGACATTAACACAGGCTGGCCCGGAAAGGTGCATGATGCACGCATCTTTCGGAATACTTGGCTGTTCAGGAAGATGCAGGCCGTGACTTTTTTCCCAGAGCGGAAGATCACGGTAGGGGAAGTTGAAATGCCCATTGTGATCCTTAGAGATCCCGCTTACCTGTTAATGCCGTGGCTCATGAAAACCTACACAGGGAGCCTTGACAGCAGCAAGGAACGGTTCAACTACAGGCTGAGCCGGTGCCGAATGACTGTGGAGTGTGCCTTTGGCTGTTTAAAAGGCCGCTGGCGATCTCTGTATGGGAAGCTGGAGTTGGCCGAAAACAGCATCCCCGCGGTTATATCCGCGTGCTGTGCCCTCCATAATATTTGTGAAGGGAAGGGTGAAAGGTTCACTCAGGCATGGACCTCCGAGGTTCAACACCTGGAGGCTGAATTTGCACAGCCAGAGAGCAGGGCTATTACAGGGGCCCAGCGCGGGGCTGCAAGGATTAGGGATGCCTTGAGGGAGCAATTTGAGGCTGAAAACCAGCAGTGATATCTGGTGCCCTGCACGGGAGTGAAGTGCGGTAGTTCCAATCTTTAGGAATCAGTGTCTGCTAAGCATACAAGCAGACTTGCAGTGCCTGTTTATTTCCTGGGCTAAGGAGTCTTTTACTTTATGCAATAATAAAGAATGTTTTCAAAGCCAAAGAATCCATTTATTGAAAAGAAACAAGGGGGTGGAGTAGGGAACAGTACAATCACAGATTCGCATATGTCCTGTCTGATGTGCTGTGCAGTGAGTGCTGCACTTCAGGACAGCTGTAGTGCATACTGCATGGTGATGGGGATTGAGTGCAGAGGGTAAGGGTCGTGGTTTTCAGGGCTGTGTGGTGAAGATACTGGTGTTGGAGGCAGCGAGTGGCGTGAAGAAAATGGAAGTTGGGGAAAGTGGGTTGGAGGTGACAGTGGGGCACAACAGAAAGAGTTTTGGGACAAAGGCTGTGGGGGGGGGTGGCGTTTGCGATACTGCTCCTCTTTCTGCATGGCTACCAGCTCCTGGATAGCGTCTGCTTGGCGCTCCAGGATGCTTATGAGCCTATCAGTGCTTTGCCGCCGGTGCGCGGTGCTTTGCCGCCGGTGCGCTGCGTTTTCTTGGCAGATCCTGCTTTCTCTCTCCCTCCAGTCCTGTGCTTTCTCATTCTCTTTAATAGATTGCCACATCACTTCTTGCAGCATGTCTTCTTTGCTTTTTCGCGGTCTCTTCCTGAGTCTTTGCAGTCTCTGAGCAGGCGATAAGAGAGACGGCTGAGGTCTCAAAGTTGATGCAGCTGTATAGGCAAAATGCAACATTTAACAGAGGCAGCATTGTTTATACCAGACAGAGTAATGATTCTCCCCGCACTTAAGGAGTAGAAAACACACAGGGTCTACACAATAGTATAATTTTCCCGTCTGAAACAGAGCACACATATCCCACGGGAGCCTCAAAATGGTGAGTAAAGGGGACTGATTGTTTCAGGGCTGCACTGTCCTCTGGGTTTCTGTGCCTTGGGGAGAGCCAACAGCTTCAGGGGGCACCTACACTGAACACTGTCCCAACATTTTCCACAGGAGTTCATCCTGGACGATATCTCGCTGCTGAGGGTGACCTGGGAAGCAAGGGATGGTCTTCTACTGAAATGCGGCTTCCGCCCTGGCCCATATGCAGCTTGCCTGTGTGCAGCAAGGGTCCCCCCGCCCCTCGCGGCACAGTGGCGCGGACACATTAGCCTGGCTGGGACAAGGACCACGGTGGCTCTCCTGATAAACCTGCGCAAGCGTATTGCACACGTTCTGGATGAGACATTCGAGGAGATTACCGAGGCCGATTACCGCGATGTGATAAACCACATCAATGCACTATTCCGCTTTTAGGCATGCATGCCTAACCCTCCTCTCCCAGAGTCCACACCGAAAAAATTCTTTCCCGAAAAAAACCCCGCTTACCGGGAACCTGCTCTTCTGTTTGTTCTCCACCAAATACCGGCCGCTGCGACTGGCTGCCTTCCTCCTGGCTCGAGAAGAACTCCTGGCTGCATGGCTCCAGGGATTCCGGGGTGTCTCCATCCAGCCCACCACCATCACTCCCACTTTCCTCCTCCTCCACCTCCCTCCCCCCCCCCCCTCCACCGGCTCTGAAGTGTCCATGATGGTGCTCGGAGTGGAGGTGGGGTTAACCCCAAGTATCGCATCCAGCTTCTTTGTAGAAACGGCAGGTCGCGGGGGGAGCACCTGAGCGGCCGTTTGCGTCGCGGGCTTTGCGGTAGGCACTCCGCAGCTCCTTCACTTTAATCCTGCACTGCAGGGCGTCCCGGTCATGGCCCCTTTCCATCATGTCCTTTGATACCTTCCTGAAGGTATCTTATTCCTACGGCTGGAGCGCAGCTGGGACTGAACAGCTTCCTCCCCCCAAAACACTGATGAGGTCCAGCAACTCGCCATTGCTCCATGCTGGGGCTCGCTTGGCGCGTGGAGGCATGGTCACCTGGAAAGATTTGCTGATAGCACTCCACACCACGCCGGGCTGAGCAAACAGGAAGGGGATTTTTAAAATTCCCGGGGAATGTAAAGGGTGGGTCATATGGTTGGTTACCTGAGGCCAGGGCAGTAGAGTTTGAACTGATGACCAGATTGGCTAGAACAGGCATTGTGGGATACTGCCGAATAATTCTGGAGGCCATTCACAGCGCATTGGGCGGCCACACTGGCGCCGCAGTGCTGCAGTGGCAGCGCAATACTTGCTATTCCTCTCGGAGAGGTGGAGTACATGCAGCACTGCAACCACGGAGATACAGCGCTGCAAATGCCTTGCCAGTGTGGATGGGGAGTGAGTTACAGCACTGGGGGAGCCTATACAGCACTGTAACTCGCAAGTGTAGCCAAGGCCTATGACTAACTGTAGCTGATGCAGAGGCCCTAGATATTTTTAATAGTTTCCAGCTAACAGCCTTTCACAACACTAATTTTTGATAAGGGTCTTAGTACCGTTTGAAGCTTTGGTTATTCTAAAAAAAGAATAAAACCTACAAAAGATTCCTCTTCCACACAAGAATGTAAAAGCCAAGGAAAAGTATTGTGAAATGTTATAGACTTGAAGTTCAAGAGCCAGTATTTCAATTTTGGCCCCATAAGAGATCCTTTGATTCTAGATTGGCTGGTGGTGGGCTGCCAGCATGGAAAGCTATGTGGCCATTTGCTGAGATATTGTGAGTTGACTTTTTCTTAAAAAAAAAAAAAAAAAAAAAGAAATTTGCAAACCAGCAGAACAGGCAAAATTGCAAATTCAGACCCTAAGTAAGGAGAGTCAAGAAACCTACATGAGGTTATCATGCAGTGAAATTTGAATGACGGGTATGAGGAGAAAACATACAAGGAAATTAGGCAGCGCAAGAAAAGGTGCCTATCATTGCATCAAACAGCCAGGGCTAGTCTATTCTAGAAGTGCTACAATGGCATATCTGCACCAATACAGCTGTGCTGCTGTAGCATGTCTGGTGAAGATGCTCTCTGCTGATGGGAGAGAGCGCTCCTGTCGGTATAATAAAACCACGTCCACAAGAGGTGGTAGCTATGTTGCTGGGCGAAGCTCTCTCACCAACACAGAGCTGTCCACACCCGCATTTAGGTCAGTGTAACTTATGTCACTGGTGTGTGTGTGTGTGTGTGTGTGTGCATGTGGCTTATTCACACCCCTGAGTGACATAAATTATAATGACATAAGTGGTAGTGTGTACAAGCCCCCAGATGACTGTGTGGGAGATGGGGATGAGAACATGAATATAGAGATCATTCAATATGTGGGCAAAAGTCTGCCCTTAAGTACATCTATTTTGCTAGACAATGCTGGCAAAAGAAAACTGTGGATACAGTGATAGCTCTGTTTATGAGCCATTGTACATTGATTCCATAGAGCAACTGTCAGAGGTCCTGGTAAATGGGGAGGAAATCACAGCACCCTCAGCTGTGCAGAATGTAGATAATGGCTGTCCAGACTCCAGTGAACTGAGTGCCACAGAGTGTACAGGTAACTTCTGAATTTGAGCTTGAAGGAGACATATAAAGCTCATCAGTAGTTGGTAATGAAGTCCTTTCCAAGAGATAAATTTAAATTCTTATCACAAAATGAGGCAGATGGTAGCAGAAAGAGGAGGAACATCATACTGAATAATATCCTGCTATTGCTGAGGGAACTGGACACAGAGTGACTAGAGATCATTCACCAGACAGTTGGGAACAGACTCAAGTCTGATATAAGAAGGAGCTTCAGGAGAAGCAATAATGACTATTAAAGGATTCTCTAAGTTATCTCATACCAACCAAACTTCCAGCACTATTTCAATCAACAGTCATATTTTTAGGTTTTCTGCATGAGGAAGAAAATTTCTATGGGTGCCTCTAAAGGTGGACTTGGTGGACTACAGTTGGAAAGAACACACTGCAGCTGGAGAGAACTGCAGGATACGTGGCCAGAGCCTTCACACACACAAGTTTAAATTTGATTTTTAGAGAGAGAGAGAGAGAGAATGTGTGGTGTACTGGTCTCTGTGGAAGGATCATTGTGTAAAGGCAGTTATCATCCATTTTGGAAGGTGGGGTTCTAGATGGCAGAGAACAGTGGGCTGCGGTCAAATCCAGGCTCAGGTTTCTTTTGTGTTATTCTTAAGCAAATGTTAAATAATAATAATAAAAAAAGTTTTAAATATAGGCTCTTCATGCCTTAATAAGAGCAACACCTCTCCTTCCCCCATCTTCAGCTGTGCAGAGCACTCCACAGCTATAATTGAAGTCTTGGGCCTCAGTGTTCAAATGGTAAAAAGTCTGAAGAACAGGCCTATAATAAGCATCCCCATCTTCCTGCTTTTAACCCCACTGATTTGCCAGTGATTCTGCCTTTTTAGCCACACCGTAATCTGTCCGAAGTCTCTGCTAAGCATATCCCAAATGACTCCCAAAGCCCTCTACATACAAAATACCCACTTACTTCAGTGGGAGTTCAGAATATGAGGGGCTTTCAGGATAAGGCCATAATATCTGTAAAGATCCTGCCATTGGCAATTTTCTGCTTCATTAATGCAGTAGCTTTTTAATATGGCTTGGCAAGTTGTTTGACGCTTTGGGGGTAATTTAGGATACATTGAACAAAGGCGCCTGACAGCTATGGTATGGCAAAAGTACAGCTACTCAGAAAAAGTACTCCTTGTCAGCAAAGCTGTGTTTTTTTGTTTTTCTTTTTAAATTTGCTTTTCACCAGCAAAGTGACCTTTGCAAACCCATTTAACGTATTCGCTTCTATTTGTCAAACCTTTTTAGCTATATTGCCAAACAGAGACAAACCACCTTTCATCTTCATGAATACCCCTTCCCCATTCCAAGTGCTTTTGGTTGGTGAAAGTGGATCTGATTAAAAAGGATCTGATTAAATTAATTTTAAAATTTCATTAAAAATATATATATAAAAAATCATTGCATTTGACATTGGCCAAAATGTTCTTTATTTTAATGAGGAAAAAAAAAAGATTGGCCTCATCTGAGTGATGCTTCTCCAGTGATTTTGTGGTATGAACAAAATACATGATAATATGTTCTCTTTCACTCTCCAACTACATGAATATTCCTAAGCCCCTGTCAATATTATAAGTAAAAGATGAGGTAGTGCTCAGTGGTGCAGGTCACTTGTCTAGCTAATTTTGGCACTTGATTGTATTTCAAATATTAGCAGCTGTGGCCACTTATGAAATATTGGGTAAGTGCTGACCCACTGTTTTTTAAATTGTGTGCGCCCACGAGGCATACTAAATACAATAATAAGCCATTCGGCGCTGCTAACTGTGCCTGTGGTGCTCATCTCTAGAGGAGCCCGGACATAATGCATCATCTGAAAGGACTCACGCTGTTTATTGACTTCTATTTTGCTGGTTGAGGTTCCAGTTAAGCAAACTGGAAATCGTTCTTATTGGATTACGAAAAAATATTGCACAGTGTGATTCATGTGTGGAAAATATGCTTGTTCTCTCAGTTGCTTCACTTCTTCGTTGTTATAAAACAAGCATCTGTGCAGTTGATTGATAAGCCTGTCTGCTCAAGGTCTGCCTGTTTCTTAGAATTGCTCAGGAATGTGCTTGGTGGTCATATTTATTGATAGGATGGAATACAGTACTTCTGGCAATACATTGCATTTGTGTTTGTTTGTGTTTGTTCATTTTTGAAATACAGTGTACGTCTGACGGGCTGAAAGATGCTCTGTTTTGCAGCCCCTTCTGCTAAAAGGCCACCTCACTTGAGGCCTACAGACATGGTAGAGGGCAGATCCCTTTGCTGGGCTTTGAATAAGTCCCAAGGAAAGAGAATACAAACAAAACCAAACGTGCCATTCCAGGTGGGAACTTCCATGGTGCACTAAACAGCATTTAAAGAAAGTCTGTCAATCACATTGGACCTTCTCATTGCTGTAATATATCCATAGTATCACTTGACAATGGATAGTACTTTAATTTCTTGAGTTAGTTTACAGCATCAGGCAGAAGGATTAAAGGCAGGCCCGAAATGGAATGCTGGATGTGGACCACAGCCAACAAACTTTGAGGAAGTTTGGAAGTAGATCTATATTAGCACTGAGGTCAATTTACCAGCTTGAGTCTATTTCTAAAATAGGCCATACTGGAAACCCCAACACTCCGTCACCCCCATGCACACCCATTTTAAACTATGGGGAAATTCAGATTTTGATTTGAATCAAGATATGAACTTTGCAGACTGGATCCATGTCTATTAAAGGCAAAGTGCCTTTAACTACCTGAGAAGTGTGGTTACAGTATTGGCATTTTTTTAAAAGTGTGTTGCTTACCGCTAATAAAATGTTATTACATTTTTGTAATAACTGGCTAATAAATACCTTGCAATACCATGTACTTATATTTTCATCAGTCAGACCATTAATCAGAACCTTTCTGATCTGGAGTCAAGGGGGTCGATTCACTTGGGGTTGAATGCAAAGATTGTCAGCAAGGGAATAGTTTCATCTCAGCAGCCTGGGAGATAATTAAAAGCAAGTCCCAATGCATTGAGTGTAGCAGATATATTTGTAATGATGATGTAGGTGTGGAAATGGTGGAGAGTGGGGTCTGAAAAGGGTGGAAATGTATGCGCAATCATATTTATATGTGGAGTGGAAAACTTGAAAAAGTCAACATTTGCCAATGGTTAGCCCATATTCTCCACAGGTACCTCTGATTTTGTGTACTCTGTGGTGGTGTGTCAAATTCATCATTGTGGCAATCATTGACAGATTATGACTGTTCATGTTGACTATTACAGATACATAATATCAATAAAATTCTGAAGGCCTTACTCAATTTTTACTCCATTCTTACTCTAACAAGTTTCCTTTGACTTTAGTAAGAGATTGCCTAGGACTAAATAAAAAGGACTTCAGAACCTGGCCAGTGGCATGGGACCAGAGGACCCTCACACTTTTTGAAAGTTCTGAAAGTCCTGATTCTGAAAGTCCACTTTTCGCTGGGGTGGACCCTGCTCCCTTCCCCTCCTCTTCCCCCCCTAGGCCAACCCCCTGGCCAAGCTGGCATGGAGCCCAGCCGGGAAAGGGAGCCCGGGAAGTTGTGAAGGCAGCCCCCAGTCTGTGTCCCCGCTCCCTGGGTTCCCCGCCTGGCCCAGAGCAGGTGGAGGTGGAAGGTCTGCGACTCTGCGCCGGTTCCCCGCAGCTGCCCATGTGGCTCTGTCCCCGAACTGGCTCCGGCCTCAGAGCCACAGTCCGGCCTTGGTAAGAACTGCGCAGGCAGATATGGGGAGCCATGGACCCTCCACCTGCTCTGGGCTGGCGGTCTGGGGGGCAGGGACATGGGCCAGGGGCTGCTTTGAGGGGGGGCACCTCCTGGGTGAGGGGAACCACCTTTCGGGTGGGGAGGTCAGCTTTGGGCTTGGCTGGGGGCGAGGCCTTGGGGGGGAAAAGAGGGGTGGGGTGGGATCTCAAGGGGGGCAGAGGCCCCTGCCCATCCCACTTTTGGGAAGGTTCCGACGCTCTCGAATCTGGCCCCCATATTTGGTAAACTGGGGTTCTGTAGTGTGTGGATAAAGGTTTTGTTTTTCTTGTAAACATATTTTTCAGTGTTTCTAGTGCAAAAAGTCACCTTCAGTATCTCCATTATTAATAGCAAACCATTCTTTCCAGTAATTTCCTGCTGGTTTGGCAATGCCTCTGTTATAGATCATAAGTGCTTTAACTGACTTGGCTTTTACTGAAACAATTATTCTTCTGTGCTAACTTAGTTGCTTTTATTGTGGGGAAGAAATAAACACTGACTAATAAAATGTATGAGACAAGGTAGGTGAGGTAATGCTGTTTATTGGATCAACATCTGTTGGTGAGAGACAAGCTTTCGAGCCACACAAAGATAAAGCACTTCTTCAGGTCTGGGAAAGGTTCTCTGAGCATCACAGTTAAATACAAGGTGGAACAGATTGTTTAGCATAAGTAGTTAGCGAATATTGTAAGAGTCCATTCAAGGTAGAGTGGCCCGTCAACACCTCTGCAGTCACAGGACAAAAAGGGGGTTAGTGGGTTACAAATTGTTGTAATAAGCATAACAGTGTCTCTGTTCAGTCCATGATTTTAGTGTCTGGCAGAATTATGAATTTAAGCATCCAGGCTTGTCTTTTGAAGGTGTTGTGTTAGGTTGCCTTTGAGGATAAGGACTGAAAGTCAAATGTAGCGTGATTGCAGGTAATCAGGTATTTTTTCTTTTATCATTTTCCTGTGTGAATTTATTCAAGAATGTAGTGATTGCCTGGCTTCACCCAAATAGTTGTTGGGGCACTCAGTGCACTGGCTGAGCTGTACCATATGTTGTGATAGGCATGTGTAGGATCCTTGGAAAATTGTGTTGTGGAGGGTACATAAGAATGGCCATACTGGGTCAGACCAAAGGTCCATCCAGCCCAGTATCCTGTTTACCAACAGTGACCAATGCCAGGGGTCCCAGAGAGAGTGAACCAATGGCAGGTGTCCCAGAGGGAGTGAACCTAACAGGTAATGATCAAGTGATCTCTCTCCTGCCGTCCATCTCCATCCTCTGACAAACAGAGGCTAGGGACACCATTCCTTACCCATCCTGGCTAATAGCCATTAATGGACTTAACCTCCATGAATTTATCTAGTTCTCTTTTAAACCTTGTTATAGTCCTAGCCTTCACAACCTCCTCAGGCAAGGAGTTTCACAGGTTGACTGTGCGCTGTGTGAAGAAGAACTTCCTTTTATTTGTTTTAAACCTGGTGCCCATCAATTTAATTTGGTGGCCCCTAGTTCTTATATTATGGGAACAAGTAAATAACTTTTCCTTATTCACTTTCTCCACACTACTCATGATTGTATATGCCTCTATCATATCCCCCCTTAGTCTCCTCTTTTCCAAGCTGAAAAGTCCTAGCCTCTTTAATCTCTCCTCATATGGGACCCATTTCAAACCCCTGATCATTTTAGTTGCCCTTCTCTGAACCTTTTCCAATGCCAGTATATCTTTTTTTGAGATGAGGAGACCACATCTGTATGCAGTATTCAAGATGTGGGCGTACCATGAATTTATATAAGGGCAATAAGATATTCTCCATCTTATTCTCTATCTGATCATTGTAGCAGTGGAGATATGTCTGCAGGCTTTGCATCTGTTGGTCTGGCAGGGGCTGGTTCACTTTGAGTTGGTGTGACTTGATTTGTGGGGAGCTTGCTTCTAATGATGAGCTTGGAGTGGTGTGTGTGGGGGGGTGTTTGAGGGCCAGAAGTGGGGGTCCAGGAAAGATTTTTTTTTTTTTTGAATGGCATCCCCATTGAGTATGCATTGTAGTTTTTTGATGATACCCATTAATGGGCCACTATATCTTGAATGTTCCCTTAGAATATGTTCTAACCACTTAGCTAAACAATCTCTTCCATCTTGCATTTAGTTATGTCACTGGGAGTACCTTTCCTATAACTGACGAAGATCTCTGTGTGGTTCAAAAGTATGTCAACAGAAATTGGTCCAATAAACAATATTGCCTCACCTACCTTGTCTCTCTAATACCCTGGGACTGACACAACTACAGATAATAAAATTCATATCTATCTTTTCATTTACTGATGTGTAAGCACATTATTAAATCCTCTTGCTAGTTAATATTTGTGAGAAAGGTACAATGTGTATTCCAGTTTCTTCATTTTGGACTCCAATTTCTCCTTTACATCATCACTTTTGTGTGCATTCTTCTTTCACATGAACATATTTGGAGTAAGGTTTTCAGAGAAATCCTTCATCCAGTTCTGCTTTCAGGGTCTGAGCTCCTGTGAAATGAGCTCTAATGTGGAACTCTGAGGAAGAACTCTGGCAGATGAATGGATTGGGTTCACATGGAGTTCTGAAAAACCGTTGGGCAGGAACTTGGGATGAGTTTTGAGGCTGACGCTGTCCTTATGAAACACTGTATAAGATGGATGTGCCCTGAGGGCCTGAATCTGCCCTATTCTTTGAGCTGATGTGATGGCTACTAACAAGGCAGGCTTCATCGATAGGTGGTATAGGGGACAGGTTGCTAAGAGCTCAAAGAGGGTGGCCATTAATCCAATTAATACTGTATTGAGGTTGAGGAAGTCAGTTGTATGACCTTTCTTGCACTCCTTCCAGAAGGATGTCAGTGGTCTTGGCCATAATTTTCATCAAGTCTCGGAAAGCTGTTTAAATCCTCTGTCAGACAAGGAGTATAGAGGGATTGACTGCCTCGTTGGGGAGGATGATGAAACTGCCATCAGGATTGATTGTTCTTCTACCTCTGCCTGTTGACTATCCTCATATTTATGGGGAAGGGATCTAGCGCTAGAAGTGGAAGGTGGTGGCGGGGAGGATCAAGACTTATGGCATATCACTGCATACCCCACAATGCTCAATAGGGCCATGACTGGTAAGCATATGGATTCTGGACTAGTGGCCCTTCTTCGTGCAAGACTTCAAACCTTGTCCTGCTCAAATAGCAGTCTCTCTCTGACTTGCAGCTGGTATCCATGTTAGCTCTTTGGCTGCCCATTGGCTGCCGAATTTGAGATTAGTCTAACATGTAAACTCATTTATCCCAGTTCCAAGGGTCTCTGAGAAGAGGATCAATGCCATGTCTCATCTTTGGAGTGATGCTCCTTCCTACCCCTTCTTCAAGAAGTTGACACATGGATTGAAATTAACAACTGGGGTCTCTTAGATGTGTTATCCCTAGAGCTCAGGCTGGAATCATGGCTTATAGGGTCACAAGGCAAGAGGGATTGAAGGATAGACTGAGCCTTGGCTACTTCCTTCTTTGTGTCCAAAGAGGCTTTCAGGAAGCATTCCACAAGAAATAACTTTAGGCAGACTTTGCTAGCCTTCTGAGTCTGCTTGGATAAAAACCAGCAATGGAGCAATAGTCAGGGATATGCCCTTTACCTAAACAAAAAAGGCACCCATTGTTAGATGGCATAGAATCATCACAGAAAGGGCATATTGTAAACCCTGGTGATTTAGCATCTGCCATAACAACATGAGGCCCAGTACCATGGGGGCACTAAAATTTAACTAACTCCCTAACAACTATACTAACTAACTAATTCCTAGTACTAACGTCAACAGAGTTGCAGAGAAGCAGATGGATACTGAAGGGGTTCTATCTTGCTGCCACAAGGTGTTAGGTAGGAACTGAGGGATGGTTGGGTTCACTCTGTCCTTTGTGCATTAGGCAGGGTTGCGTGAGGACATCTAGGATGGAGGCACAGCCCCATTTGACACTACTAGCCAAAAGAACCCAGTCTCACATGCCTGTGCACCAACCACTTGAAGAAGGATGGTTTTGGCCTGAGTACATTTTATATACAATCGGAACCAGTATGTGAGTAGCAATGAAAGTCAGAGAGAAAAGATATGGGAACTTGAACTTCCTGATATCCTTGCTCAGATTTTTACCCTGGCTGAATCATAGCAAACACGCACCAAAATCAGATTAACCAAGGCAAGACTTCAAGATTCAGACTACTGTGAATAAAACGGACCAAAAAGCATATCCATCATATCCACCCATTTTTCCTCCATCAAGGAATGAACCCACCCAGGTGTCTGATTCTCCTTTCATTTACACTGGTGTAAGTCCCAAGTAACCTAGCTGAAGTTAATAGGATTACGTTAGTGTCAGTAAAATCAGAATAAAGTTCCATATGTCAAAATCTTTCTTTGATAGCTCAGAATGTGGGACAGGATGTTACTCCGTCTTTAACATTTTAATATTATGGTATTGCAGTCCATTCTTAGGCAGTGCTTTCTTGAAAAAAAGTGGAATTGTTGACATAATCATGGCAAATCTAGCTCTTATAACTCCACTTTCTAATGATTCCTTTATTGAATTTACATTTCCTTTTTTCTACGTATTTGGCATAGGCACTGACTCTGTGGGTGCTCTGGGGCTGGAGCTCCTCCGATCAGCTCCTCTCCCTCCCTTCAGCACCTCCCGCCTGCTGGCGGGCCCAGCTGATTGGTACCTCTCCCTCCCTCCCAGCACCTCCCACCCACCAGGATCGGCTGTTCCACGGCATGCAGGAAGTGCTGGGGGAGAGGAGGAGGACTGAGGGCAGGGCAGGGCACGCTTGGTGGAGGGGGTGGAAGATGGTGGGAAGATGTGGGGTGGGGGTGGAGTGGGGGCAGGAAGAGGTGGGGCACAGGGAAAGGGGTGGAGTAGAGGCGGGGTCTGGGACAGAGCAGGGGTCGAGCACTCCCTGGCACAATAGAAAGTTGGCACCTCTGATATTTGGTATAAATATTTAAAAAAATCTTCTGTTGAAATTAGTGAGGTATGTTTAAAGGACATATCAATCTAGTCAAACCTCTTCTACTGAGACCAGTACAGCAGGAACAGCACATCACTGAAAATCTCTTTTTCCTTTCCAGTGTCATAACTAGAGATGGGACTAAACTAAACCTCTGGATCTGAACGTGTCCGAATTCTGGGGGAATCAAAGGGGTGCAGAATCTGAATCTGGATCCAGACTGGAATTTTGTCACTGGACCCTATAATGGGCTAAACCAAACCCCTGGATCTGAACATCCTCAGGCTTTAAGTGTGAGATTTTCAGATGCACTTCATCTTTAGCTTAACACCTCTTCCACTGAACACAGTGATAAAACTGCTACTGAAGTAAAGAGTTAGGTCAATGCTGAGGGCTTTTGAAATCACCACCTAAAAATCTGGAGCAGCCCACAAAATATGCAGTTCCAGTCCATCTCTACTCATAATAGTTTTAGGCAAATTTTGTCTTACCTGAAAGAGTTTATAGATAAAATGTTCAAAAGCACTTAAGTCTTTTAGGAGTCTGAAGATACACGTTTCAAAATCCTAAAACGATTTAGGGGTCTAAGTTCCATTTCCAAAAGTGACTTATGAACTTAGGAGTCAGCTGGGGATTTTTTATTTATTTATTTATTTATTTATTGTGACTAGTTCATTCACAAAAAAATACAGTTTTGGTCAACCCAATACTATTTGCAAATTCATGGAAGAGTTTTGACCACACTGAAAAATCTGATTTGGAGGAGATTGTTGAAGCAAATCTTGAAATTTTGGCCCAACTCAACATTTTTTGACTTTGTGATTTGCCAAAAAATTCAAAAAAATTGTTTTTGGGTCAACCACTGAAGTCCCACAGTCACCTAAATTTCAGCAGCTGGTCATGTGCCCAGTCACTTAAATATACTTAAATATTCACTGGGCCAGAGAGAGAGTAAGAATGACTCTATAGTCCAATGGGTAGAACATTCATCTGAGAGGTGGGAGACCCAGGCATCAGTTCCCCTGCTTCAAGGAATATTTAATTATTTATAAAAAGTGGAACAACTCCAAAAGGAGACACTGGGAAAGCACTACCCTCAAGTATCTTTGGGCATGCTTCTAGGACGTTAAAAACCCAAGTTTAAGTCACAGCTGCACACCAAGCAGAATGGGGTTTTGAAGCTGGGTCTCCCATATCCTGGGTGAGTGCTCACCATTGGGCAAAGCCAGAAAGAGACACTTATCTCCCTTTGAGAAATAGGGCTTAGAGGCTACACCCATCTCCTCAGCATTCCCCATTGTCCAGTTTAGATGACTCCCTGCTGAGCATGCTAGCTTTTGTGGATCCCATTCTTAGGCATCCATCTCTCCCCATGCATTATATAGAGAGACCAAGCACCTGGCCATTCTGAATTCCTTAGTAACAATTAAAGGGTACTTCACATCTGTCTCTTTTTCTCATTTTCCACAAACATCTAGAGTCCAGCTGGTTTGGGGTTATGAGTTTTTTTTTTTTAAACCTAACTCTTTGGAGGACAGATGGAAGGAAGGGAAGGCAAGAGAACACTGACACACATTAAAAGCCAATAGTTCTTAAGATGTGGTGAAAAAGGTTGCTCTTTGCTACTTTCTTGCTATAATTTAATACAGCTGGTGTTTGCTTCCATTTCTCTGCCACCCCAGAATGTTAACTTCTGTGTGTCTGTCACTTTGTTTTCATCCTTCTGCCAGACATTGGCTAATGTGTAATTTATTTTAATTGTGTAGAGAAGATTTAGTGAAAGCCACCTCAATAGCTGTTCCATTTTGCTTTTCTAGGCTACAAATTCATTTCAAGGCACTTTTTACAGTAACCTTCACAAGTCCTACTTGTAAGTAAAAGTTATAGTTTGAATTACAAATATATTTTGTTTGCATTGCCTGGAGGCTTCAGTATACATTGGGGGCCCATTTTGCTAGGTGCTCTAAAAACACGTGACACAATCTTGCCCTGAGCATCTTTCTATCAAACAGAGTACTGGATTTTAAGGACTAATCCTGAGGGTTACCCTTCATTTGCATTGATCTCAAAGGGAATTGAGAGAGTTTAACACCTTGCAGAATCAGCATCTATCTATCTATCTATCTATCTACACACACACACGTGTGTGTGATCCCAGAAAATGAAAATGAAGGCTTTGTAAATTATTGTAGTCTTAAATGCTGGATCATCAGAGAGATTAGTGTAGAAGATGGCAGGCTACCCTTCTTCTGACAGAATAGTTTGCACATACAATATGATTTAAATGGCACTGTGATGGAAGTGAAAGGATTTGTAATTTTTCATAACATGAAAATATATTTAGCAATGATGTGATTTATTTGAAAATAGTCTCAGACTCTTTGCCACAGTGAGAAAAATGTTATGCAATATATGGAATTATGCACTTCTGCATATTTTCAAATGCTAGAGGCTTGACATTTATTTATTTAACAAATAATTGCTATATGAATGAGCCAGACCACACTGAAAATGTACTGATTTTTATTGCTTGTAAAATATGCCGGATTAACTGCTCTGGAAAATGAAATTCTTTTGCCTTAAAATAAGAAAAGCATGGAGAACTGGCACTATGACTGTCGAGTGATGTAAAAGAGCCTATACATAAATGAGAATCAGGGCCTTAAGCTCTAGCTGCTATGGTCATGAAGAAAACCTTCAAAATGTGACCCTAGTGGAACCACAGTAGTAATGTCTACCCAAGTTTGCAGAGAGCCTGAAACATTAGCTCAAGGGTATAAACTGCCCCATTCAGTTTAATGAGTGCTAACTTAATTGCCAATCATGATATTTTAAAAATGTGCATTGTTAACCAGTTCATTGCTCTTCACGGCATGTAATAAGGAGAGAAGCACTACACTAATCTTTCCCTTTGGAATGGCTCCCCAAAGGACTAGCTGGAGTAGGGAAGGTATGTATGAAGTAAGAGGGATAGGCTTTGAACACCACATGATGGAGTTGCAGGATGAGTGTGATTTGTTTCCTTTTCTTCAATGGGTGCTCAGTTTTCAAAAGTTTGGGTAAAACATCTTTATCTCTCAGCTTCCCCTTCAACTCATTGGGTAGAGAATCGTGGGCTGGGAAAGGAAGACTGAGAATTCTAGTCCCCTTGCACATACTATATCCCATCAGCTGACAATGGTAATAGATTTTGTAGCTAAATGTCTTTTGCATATGCAGCATGTGGACTTGATCTTGCATCCTTCATTTCCATGTAGTGCTGCCAACTTAACCAGTTGAGTGGACTGATAAATATATTTGTGCATGTCTGCCATTCCATCTAGTAGATAGCTTTGGACCTATAAAATATTGGGAATCCTGTGTCCGTCCTGTGTCATACTGAACTGTATACTCTGGCTACTGTGGCATTAGTAACCTGCAGGAATTGAGCCTACCTGTGGGCAGAAAATGTTGGGCAGTGTTCGCTCAGCCTTGCTTGAAGTACACTATTGTTCTTTGTGTTTCTTGCAAGGTGGCTCTGTTCAGCTGTTTGGTTATTATTGAATGATGAATGTAATAAGGTCTGTGGAATCTTAATTCATTACTATAGGAATCTGAAACTAAAGAAGAAATTGTTTCATGGCATGTATTTTTGCAGCAGTCAGGCTATGCTCCAGGTAACAAGCTCTAACAATGTAAAGGTGAAGACCAACTTTTCATTCCTTGCCCATCTGCTCCTACTTCAGTCAAGGTCAAAGTGTGATCATTTAAATTGCACATTGAAATAAACATGTAGAGGACAGTGGAACAATCTCCTAAGGGAAGTGGTGGAAGACCCGTCATTTAAATAATTTAAAATTGGTGTATATAAAGAGCTCAAGAATATATTATAGGGAAGAGTCATGCATTGGTCAGGGAATGGACAAGATGACCTAAGAAGTCTTTCATCTATAATTAGATGTTTACGTTCCCAATGGTCTACCATTGTTCAGTAACAAGAAAAATATGTAGTTGGATTTGCTGTCTAAAATGACCTTCAAAACCATTGAAAATTATGTAGATGTGCATAATAATTTACAGTAAGTTATATCAGGGCTAATACTTGTTTTATCCAGAAATACAGGTATCTAAGGGCCAAACATATTTTTGGTATCAACCAATTTGGCAAAATACATATATAATTTATTTATGCCAAGTTACAGTGTATATACATATACACAGTACTGTTCTTTGAGAGGCTGAGCCTGTGAACTGATGAGCACTCAGGGTTGTGTTTTTTTGTTGTTAGTGGTGGTGTTTTCTTGTTTTTTTTTTTAAATCTAGAGATCTTTACAATAAAACCCAGATGATACTATATTTACAATACTTTTAACAGAAGCAACAAAAAACATGATAAAAAATGTCTTGTTTCTAGTGTTGTTGTAGCTGTGTCGGTCCCAGGATATTAGAGAGACAAGGTGGGTGAAGTTAATGTCTTTTGTGGACCAACTTCTGTCGGTGAAAGGAACAAGTGTACACAGAGCTCTTTTTCAGGTCAGGGAAAGGTATACAGAGTCACAGCTGCAGATAAGGAGTTATCACACGTTGCAAGAGACTATTCAAGGCAAAATGGGCAGTTAACACCTCAACAGTCCTAGGACAAAGAGGGGTCAGTGGGTTACAGGGTATTGTAATGAGCCATAAATCCAGTGTCTTCATTAAGTCCATGATTTTTGGTGTCTAGCGGAGTTATGAGTTTAAGTTCACAGGTTTGTCTTTTGAAGGTATTGTGTAGGTTTCTTTTGAGGTTGAGAACTGAGAGGTCAGATATGGGGTGCTCATTTTCAGAGGCGCCAACTCTGTGGATGCTTGGGGGCTGGAGCACCCACAGGGAAAAATTAGTGGGTGCTCTGCACCCACCAGCAGCCACACTCCCCGCCCTGCCCCACCTCCTCCTCCGCCTCCTCCCCCTCCCTTGAGCACCCAGCTTCCCAGCTCCTCTGCCTCCTTCCCAGCGCTTGCCACTGCCAAACAGCTGTAGCAAGCTCTGGGAGGGAGGGGGAGGAGTGGGAAAATGGCACGCTCAGGGGAGGAGGTGGGGAAGAGGTGGAGCTGGGGCTGGGATTTGGGGAAGGAGTAAAATAGGGGAAGAGAGGGGGCGAAGTTGTGGCAGGGACTTTGGGGAATTGGTTGGAATGGGGGCGGGAGGGGGCAGGGCAGGGGTGGAGTCAGGGCAGGGCCAGGGGCAGAAGGAGTTGAGCACCCACTGGTGCCATTATAATTCGGCTCCTGTGCTCATTTTAGAAAGTCTTATACAGGAAGTCAGACTAGATTACCACAATGGTTCTTTCTGGCCTTGGAATCTATGACAGCATTTCCAAACCCAACATTTCTGGGTTTTCAATGAAAACCTTTGTTTTCTGGGGTTGCTTTTTTCCTTTTTGGACAAAAAGTCAAAATTTGAAAAGGAAAGTAGACTTTTTTGTGAAAAAATAATTGTCTAGTCAAAACCCCAATTTTCCATCAAAAGCAGATTGGATGAGAAATTTCTGACCAGCCCCACATACAACTTTTTTACTGAATGTCATTGCTCAAAAAGCTAAAGATTCAAAAAGCCCTTTTTATTTCACTGAGAGGCAGGCAGCAAGCTAGAAAATGCTACAGCCTCATCTGACACTTTGTATTCATAAGCAATGATTTGTGTTGAATTATTGCATACACCTGGCAGCCAAAACAATTACACATATAAGGCTTCAGTTTATTTGTATTATGTATTTATTATTACTGCTGTAATGAATAATGTATATGTATATTACTAACTACAGAAGTATACATTGCAATGAGTAATCTTTGTAACGTTCCCTAGTGGGCATTAATGCAGTACTGTTTCAAACAGTGCTATTTTAAAGTGACTCAAGAACTTTTAGTGAACAGTAGCAGGGTCAACTATATGGGACCAATTTATGCGCAATGTGTTAGCGTGCTTTAGAAAACACACCCTTGTAGTCTACATTACTGCTGTGTAAATAACCATTTCTGGCATTTTGGGATAAACATAATTTATTTATTTAGGAACCAGGTATTTTGTCAATGTTTATCAATTAAAACCTAACATCAGAAGCCCTGTGAAGCACTGTCTGTCTACCTTCTGGCTCCTTTTGCAATTCTCTTAGCTGCTACCTCCTGATGCATTTGCTTTTTAGATTTTTTTCATAGCACAGGACAATGCTTAGGTTACGTCTACACTAAGCAGCTTTTGGCGACAAAGCTGTTTGTTGCCGTTGTTTGTCGGCTCTCCTGCCGACAAACATCTTCTACCCCCAATAAACGGCGTTAGATGCTTGTTGTCGGCAAAACTTTTGTCTTTCAGGGGTGTTTTTTAAACACCTCTGAAAGACAAAAGTTTTGTCGTTCAGTTGCCAGTGTAGACATAGCCTTAGTTTATAAACTTCATGGATACAAGCACTGAAGCAAATTTTTCATGTTTGAGGAGGAAGGAGGAGGAACAGGAAGTATCTCTCAGGAGTTTTACAAGTATTGTATATTCAGAGGAGTCATTTAGACATATCTGTCATTGGTCAGCTAAGCACCATTACATTTTTATATTTAAAAAAATAAAAAATCACATCCCCCCCACCACAGCATCTGTTCTATAATTACATCACGTTGCTTTTTCACATGCCTGACAGAGTTTCCAGATCATTTCATCGGCTAATGCAAACCCAAATTCTTGTATTATTACAGTCAATGGGAGTTTTGCCATTGACTTTAGCAAAAACCAGGATTTGGTACGCAATGCAAATCAATTACTGTGATAAAGTCTCCTTAAATGTTCTTTAAGTCACTGCCTAGCAATTTCCCTAACTTTTTATGTACATTGTTACTATCAGTGAATGCTAACTGGCTTTGTATTTCAGTGTTTATATTTCCATAGAATGGGATAATGAATATTTTAAGACTGGTAACAGTCTTAGTTTAACCAAAATCAACAAGCCTTTTCCAGATTTGCAGACATTTGTTGTTGGTGAAACCATTCATAAGTATGATTAAATTATGATTTGGAAGAGAAATTTTGACGGGATTCCTGGGGTGCAGCCTGGGACTGTGGGACCGCTGTGCACCCTTAACTCACTAATCTGGGTGTCTCTCACAAGGCTTTGCTAGTGACCAGCAGCAAACCCCTCCAGGTGCTGTTATCACTCAGCACAACTGCATGTGGAGCCCCACACCCAGCTAGATTGCATGAATACTCCCAGAGCCGCTCATGAATCACACAGAGAAAGGCACCAGCCAAATCCCCCCAGCTCTCAGCCTGGTACCTCAGGAATATACCATCTTGCATTGCTCGAGACGAGCAGTGCAAATTTATTAATTGGTTCATCACTTCATCAATGGAAAGTAGATATACACTAGCCTTTGTAAACTTGAGCAGATTTACCAAACACTTCCGGCAAACTCACTGGTAAAGATAAACAGTTAAACAAATCTACTGACTACAAAACATAGATGTTACGTGATTATAAGGAGGGCTGTCAATCAGTTAACTCATGTGATTAACTGAAAAAAATTAATCACGATTAATCGCACTTATAACAATAGAATACCAATTGAAATTTTAAAAATATTTGTGGATGTTTTTCTACATTTTCAATATTGATTTCAATTACAACACAGAATACAAGTGCACAGTGCTCACTTTATATTTTTATTTTTGATTACAAATATATGCACTGTAAAAATGAACACAAAAAATAGTATTTTTCAATTCACCTCATAAAAGTACTGAAGTGCAATCTCTTTATTGTGAAAATGTAACTTAAAAATGCAGATTGTTTTTGGTTATATAACTGCACTCAAAAACAAAACCGTGTAAAACTTTAGAGCCTACAAGTCCACTCAGTCCTAATTCTTATTCTGCCAATCGCCAAGACAAACAAGTTTGTTACATTGATGGGAGATACTGCTGCCTGCTTCTTATTTACAATGTCGCCTGAAAGTGAGAACAGGCGTTCACATGGCACTTTTGTAGCCAGCATTGCAAGGTATTTACATGCCAGATATGTAAAACATTCATATGCCCCTTCATTCTTTGGCCACCATTCCAGAGAACATGCTTTCATGCTGATGATGCTCGTTAAAAAAAATAATGCATCAATTAAATTTGTGACTGTACTCCTTGAGGAGAGAACTGTATGTCTCCTGCTCTGTTTTACTTGTATTCTGCATATATTTCATATTAAAGCAGTCTCAGGTGATGACTCAGGACATGTTCATTTTAAGAACACTTTCACAGCAGATTTGACAAAACGCAAAGAAGGTACCAATGTGAGATTTCTAAAAATAGCTGTAGCACTTGACCCAAGGTTTAAGAATCTGAAGTGCCTTCCAAAATCTGAGAGGGATGAGGTGTGGATCATGCTTTCAGAAGTCTTAAAAGAGCAACACTCTGATGCGAAAACTACAGAACCCGAACCACCAAAAAAGAAAATCAACTTTCTGCTGGTGGCATCTGACTCAGATGATGAAAATGAACATGCGTCAGTCCACACTGCTTTGGATAGTTATCAAGCAGAACCCGTCATCAGCATGGAAACATGTCCTCTGGAAAGGTGGTTAAAGCATGAAGGGACGTATGAATCTTTAGTGCATCTGGCACGTAAAGATCTTACAATGCCAGCTACAACAGTGCCATGTGAATGCCTGTTTTCACTTTCAGGTGACATTGTAAACAAAAAGTGGGCAGCATTATCTCCTGCAAATTGTAACCAACCTTGTTTGTCTGAGTGATTGGTTGACCAAGAAGTAG
The DNA here is from genome assembly GCF_027887155.1 of Malaclemys terrapin pileata. NCBI lineage: Eukaryota > Metazoa > Chordata > Testudines > Emydidae > Malaclemys > Malaclemys terrapin. Next base: position 82,564,082 of record NC_071507.1, read on the forward strand.
GACTGAGTGGACTTGTAGGCTCTAAAGTTTTACATTATTTTGTTTTTGATTGCAGTTTTTTTGTACATAACTCTACATTTGTAAGTTCAACTTTCATGATAAAGAGATTGCATTACAGTACGTGTATGAGGTGAATTGAAATTTTGTTTTTTTACAGTGCAAATATTTGTAATAAATAAATATAAAATGAGCACTGTACATTTTGTATTCTGTATTGTAATTGAAATTAATATTTGAAAATGTAGTAACATCCAGAAATATTTAAAATAAATGGTATTCTATTGTTTAACAGCGCAATTAATCATGATTAATTTTTTTAATTGCTTGACAGCCCTAATTATAAGTGATAGGCAAAAAGTCAGAGTAGTTACCAAAGGAAACCAAAGATAAGCACGCAGTCTAAACTCTCAACCAAATTAGACTGGGCAACATCTAGATTAAGCAGTTTTTCTGACCTTACTGGATACTGCAGCCCTTAATATACAGGTTTGTCCCTTAAAACTGGGCCGGTCTCCTCTGTTGGAGTCTTCAGTCTTCTGAGTGTCCTTGTTGCTTGCAGCATAGGTGGGGGTAGGAGAAAGATCAAGCATGGGGATCCTGTGTTCTGTTTTATACCTGCAGTCCCATGTGCTTGGAGAACACAAGTTCAGGCACATCTGGTGGGCATTGCTGAGTCCCCAGGCAAGGTTGAGCAATTCCCCTGGTGTGGTCTTGTGCAGGTGAGTTACCCTGTTTCCCCGAAAATAAGACATCCTCCGAAAATAAGGCCTACTTACAGTTTTGCCTCTCGTTGTAATATAAGGCATCCCCCCGATAATAAGACCTCCCCGATAATAAGGCATCCACCGATAATAAGGCATTTTTCATTTCTGAAAAATAAGACATCCCCTGAAAATAAGACCTAGCGCATCTTTGGGAGCAAAAATTAATATAAGACACTGTCTTATTTTCGGGGAAACAGGGTATTGAATTGTAGTCCCCTTGCTGGATAATGGTTGTTGATGGTTGTTTGACGCCTGGACGGGCATTGGTTACTTCCCTTGGCATTGTCTCTGGTGAGCTAATATCTGGGCACTTCCCAAACCCACAGCATATTTTAGTGACAACCATACAATTCAATTCTCATAACTTCATATGCATTAACAATATACATATTTAGATAGAGCAGTGACTTTCAGCAGATCATAACCTTTCCTCTGATACCTCACACAGCCTGCAATATGCAATATCAAAAATATATAAAAATGAGGAATATGGGAGTTACAGGATACTCCCCTGACGTATAGAATGTCACAGAAATGAACTCTAATTGGCTCACTAACTTGTTTAGAACCTGCATCAACTAACATATACCATTCATTAAATACCTGCAGGGCAAGGTTTGACTGCCTTTTTAATGGAAAACAGAGCAGAGGCGGTTAGTTTGCTGTCAACATACACTCTTGCTTTAAGAATTATGCAAGTGCTGCAATTAGACTTAATTGAAAGGACCAGATTGAAAAATTAACTTTTGTTTTTGACATGGCATCTTTCCTGAATGAGATAAATTAATTTTTCAAATGAGCTGCAACATACATAAACAACCTTGCTTTGGCTACTTCAAAAGTTGCACTTATAGTATTCAGTGTGTTTTCACTACTCAAATCCGAGGGAAGCTGAGACGGTGTTAAAAGATAATCCTGCATTTATATACATCTGACTTTACTAACAGAAACAAAGGCACCATTTCCCACAATAAACAAATGTTCTAATCATCACAAGAATCAGACCTCTGGAATGTGCTCTTTCCATTTTGAATCTTGATCCTCAATCATCTGATAGACATTCTCTAGCAAATGTAGAAAAATTGCATTTAGAAGCTCTTAAAAATGTATCCTATCTATAAACTATTGTTGTAAATTGTGGAACCTCTGTTTATATACAAAAGTCCAATGTTTTGCCTCACATTTAGCTAGATAAATAAAATTCCTCAATAAAGAAATTATTAAAACACAAACAGCTTTTGAACCTGTTTGCCAGATTTTGCTTTCTTGTTTGTTTGGGTTTTTTTTGTTTACATGGTCTTTAGCTCTAAATATCCAGATTTTCCCCCTACATAGTATATGAATCATCAGGCATATGAAACCTATTCTTTGTATTTATTTACTATAAACTGCTGTTCCTTATATTTATACCAAGAGCAGGAGATATTCCAGGGATTTTGGAGCCTATATTGTTAATTCACATTGATATCAATGAGAGTATGGACTGTATTAAGGATTAGGCCTCTAGTTTGGTGCATTAAGTCCCCCTCCCCCCATGCCCATTCCTCTAAAGGGCAAGGAATTGAGTACTGCTTGAAGAATTGTACTGAACTTGATGAATTAAAATGTATAGTTACATTGTTGAGACACTGTTAGGTAAAAAGCAAGTCCTCACTCACCTCTCCAGCACCCGAGTTCGTGCGGAGTTGGTATGGGGCTCACAATCTGTCAGAGACCAGACACCAATTCGTTGATCAACGGGCTCACACTATCCTTAGCTTGAAAAGCTTCAGAGTAAGTGTGGCAAGTTTATTAGGGGTGAGCATCAATATTTATACACAGAAGTAAACAAAGTGATTAACAGATCATAATGGTCATGTATAATCAATCAAGATTCTACAGGATAAAACAGGTTAAAATGTAAATTCAGAAAGAGAAAAGGGGAGATGACTACTTAAGGGGAGGGGGGTGTCATGAGTAGTTCGCAGGTCAGAGCTTTGATTAAAAGTTCAGACAGAGATATCAAGTCTGGGTTAAGTTTAAGCTCATCAAAAGTTCAGACTCAACATTCCTCCATTTGTAGCTTTGGGATAACTATTTACCAAAAGCTACACCCCATTTTAAGGAGCCAAGGGCCGCTTGGCAATTTCAGCCTGGGCCAACTCGAAGAGAGTAAGGCCCTTGGCTGAAGTAGGAAAAGAATAAACTGACCCACATGAACCTATGAGGGAGGGGACACACTGAATACAGAAACACAGTATTATAAGGATTACTATGGCCCCAACAATACCCACCAAGAGTTTTTTTAACCCACCCAAATCCAGGCAGCCAATTTCATAAGGCTCCCCACCAATTATAAGGTGGCTGGCCAGAGGAGTAGTTCTTAGCCATTTCCCTTAGATGTTTGGTACATTGAAAAGTGTCAGAGTAGGTGTCATTTACAAAAACACAGCATTTATTTATGAGGGCACAAGTTCCTCCCTGGGCTGCTAACATTATGTCTAAAGCCATGTGGTTTTGCAAAGCTAACTGGCGCAGCTGGGACATTTCCCCGGCCTGATTCTCAAATAGGGTCGCAGTTTCATTGGTTAAAGATTCTAGTAGTCCCTGTTCTGCATTTACTGGAAATTGAGTACATACCCAGCAATTACTTCTATTTCCTAAAATACGAGTTTTAACCTCATGGGAATATCTAATAAAAGCATTATCTTCATAAGTAGAAAATAAACTAAAAAGGCATAATAAAAAACATACAGTTGTCAGAATAAAGGGTCCTCTCATTTTTGCCGAGTCAATTTAAGTCTGATGTCTGAAAGAGGTAAGCTGGTCCACTGGTCGGAGGCAGTGTCCTCAGTGGTGGCAAGAGCTGCTGGTCCGTCACTGTGGTCCACTACGGCTGGCTTGACGTGGGAGTGGTGGATCCAGGATTTGCGTCCTTCCAGGAACACTGCAGTCTGGGTTGTTAAAAGAACCTGGTGGGGTCCAGTAAACCTCGGCTGGAGGGTGTCGCCACTGAACGAACTTTTTGGCCCAGACGAAGTCCCCTGGTTGGAACGGGTGGATCTGTTCTTCCAGCGGCACGGTCTGGGAAAACTGCGAGGCTTTCCAAAGGGTACGGAGGCGAGCCTGTAGGGAGAGAAACTGGCACGCGGTCATATGATCCCCTCCCAATAGTGAAACATCAGCACGTGGTAGCGCCCCGCCTTTGAAAGAGGGGTGTCCATAGAGCAGTTCAAAGGGGGATAATCCCAATACATGGGTTGGGCGAGTACGAAGGTGAAACAGGACCAAGGGAAGTACCTGAGGCCACTTTAACCCTGTTTCCTGACAGTATTTAGCCAATGTAAACTTAAGCTCCCTATTCATACGCTCAACTTTCCCGCTAGACTGGGGGTGGTAGGGCGTATGAAAGGAGTGTGAAATGCCCAGTCCTTGTTCTAAACGGCCAAGGACATGACCAGTAAAGTGAGGTCCGCGATCTGAGTCAAGCACGAGAGGGATGCCAAAACAGGGTACAATGTCTCTAAGGAGAATCTTCGCCACTGTGGCAGCAGTACAATTAGCAGTAGGAAAAGCTTCGACCCAGGAAGTCAGAGGGCAAACCAAAACAAGGAGGTGCTTTTTCCCAAAAGCCTTTGGCATATCTGCAAAGTCAATTTGAAAATGTTGAAATGGAGCAGCAGGCGGAGGTCTTCCACGCTTAATTTTGTTAAGAGGCGGAGCAGGTCCATTACGCTGACATGTGCTGCATGCTTTCACTATTGACAGGCAGTAGGGTTGAATGCCTGGAGCATACCAAAAGCGAGCGATGGTGTCCACAAGGGCATGCGTGCCGTAGTGACCCCCCTTATCATGGTGCCAGTGAACTGCCACGGGGTATGTGGAGCGAGGGAGGCAGGCTCAGCCATCCGGCATAAGCCAGGTCCCTTATTTGTAAGATGCTATAAACTACTTCCAAACAGTCGTGCTGATCCTGGAGGACTGGCAGGTCAGGAAGCAAGGTAGCTGGATTAAGGGGCCCACACCTTTTAAAAATTAGGTTAGTGTCTTTTAAGAGTTCGGCCTCTAGCTGTTGCTGACAATGGGCCGAAAAGACTTGGGTTGTGCCCCTACGCAGAAGGGCTGACAAGGCATGAGAGGTCCAAACCGTGGTAAAATGACCCAGGGTCAGGCTCTTTGCCTTTGTGATCAGCAGGGCAGCTGCTGCCAGAGTCCGGGTGCAGGATGGGGTTCCCTGAGCGACAGGGTCGATCTGCTGAGAGTAAAAAGCAAGCGGGAAATGGTGGGGCCCGCTCAGCTGGGTAAGGACGCCACTAGCAATTCCGCCCCTCTCGTGGACAAAAAGGTGAAAGGGTTTGCTGTAATTGGGGGGGCGGAGAGACATGGAGGAGGCCACACTGTCCTTGAGTAACTGAAAGGCTTGGATTGTGTCCGGGGACCACTGCAAAGGGTCAGGAGCAAGGTTAGCAGTGAGTCGGTGGAGCGGTTTGCTTAACTCCCCGCAGGACGGCAACCAGGGGTGACAGAAGCCAATTAATCCTAAGAAACCTCGAAGTTGTTTCTTGGTGTTTGGCAGAGGGCAGTTTTGGATAGTCTTTATGCGGACTGGGTCCATTTGTCTCCCCTCTGGGGTTAACAGGAAGCCCAGATATCGGACCTTCTGTGAGACCCACTGAATCTTGTTAGGGTCTACCTTGTGGCCTCTGGTGTGTAGGTATAATAAAAGTGCCTTACCATCGATGCGGAGGGCAGCTTCTTCGCGGTTACCTAATAGGATGTCATCTACGTATAGGACTAACGTGGATCCCTGCGGACTGGTGAAGCCTTCCAAGTAGTGGCGGAGGCATTGGCTGAAAATCGTGGGGCTGTCTCTGTAGCCTTGAGGAAGTCGTTGCCAGACATAACTTTGTCCCTCCCAGGTGAAACCAAAGAGATACTGAGAGTCTGGGTGCACAGGAATGCTGAAAAAGGCTGATTTTAAGTCAATAACAGTGAACCACTTAGCATCCCAGGGGATTTGGCTGATGATAGTAGCTGGATCAGGAACTACTGCATGAAGAGGGACCACATACTGATTAACAACCCGTAGATCCTGTACAAAGCGCCAACGAATAGGGTCTCCGTCCTTTTTAGGAGGCTTTTTGACAGGCAGTATAGGGGTGTTACAGGGAGTGCGCTGAGGGCGGACTAGCTTTTGTGCAATGAATCCCTCGATAATGGGGCGGATGCCCTCCCGGGCTTCCAGCGACAGGGGGTATTGAGGGACTGACGGGGGGGTTAAGGAGGGCTTCACTTGAATCCTTACTGGCTCTGCCGAAAGGAGCAGGCCAACATCAGTGTCAGAAATTCCCCAGAGGGTTAAAGGCAAGTCAGTGAGGTCAGGGGAGAGAGGGGGGGGGGGATTCCCCAATTACCCTGAGTTGGGGCCGAATCTCCTAACACTGTCCTCAATAATCCTACCCCTTCAGGAGTGCAGGTTAAAGTAGCCTCAAGTTTACAGAGTAAATCCCGGCCCATCAAAGGGATCGGACAAGCTGGGGAAAAAAGAAAACGGTGAGAAAAACATTTATCAGCATAAATAACATTTAGAGGCAAAGTGAGTCCCAGAGACTGTGGGTTGCCCTCCACCCCAGTTGCAGTCTTAACCTCAGAGGATAGCCAGGGAGAGGGGGCATGATTTAAAAGAGAGAAAGTAGCTCCAGTATCAATGAGGAAGGAGACAGGCAGTCCCTGGACTGAAAGGGTTAGAGGAGGCTCTTTGCTGGGAGGGGAGAAAGTGAGGAAGGAGCCGGCTAAAGACATTAAGGAAATAAGACCATCACATTGTTTGCCTTCGCCCCCGGGGTACCGTCATTGAGGAGGCTGAGTTTGCTGCAGCTGCTGCTGTTGCCCGTAGTTGATCCAGGCCTGGGGAACGGGCTGAGCTGGTGGTGCAGGGGTGTATTCGTCCCTGGTGTAAGTATCTGCGGATGCGACCGGACCCTCTGGGCGTCCCCAAGGGAGGGGTATGCAACCTGCTGCATCTGCTTGATCTTTTGCCTAGTAATTACTCCTCCCGAGGTGTGCCCTTCCATTTCCCCCTTATCCCTCTGCAGAGATTCCGATCTGGAGTCCTGCAGATTCCCCTCTGCGCCCTGGAGAGAGTCCCCCTGCGGAGGAATAGGGGCAGGTGCAGTGGGGACCAACTGACGAGTCAAAACACGCCGTGGTTTACACCCTTCATTGAAATAACATGGAGGGGGTTCACTCTCGGGAGAATACCTGACTGCCATAATTTTTAAAGATTTCCACAGCTCTGCTGCTGTGTCCCAACAAAACCAGTAACATAACTGTCCCGGATGGTCTATTTCGATCTGGCTCCTTACTCCTCTTAAGGCAGCCTGTTCGAAAGAGCCATACGAAGGCCACCTCATCTCCGGGTCGGCCAATACCGCGGTATACCCAGTCCAATTCCTTACACACAGTGTGTACAACTTCCTCCTAGACATTCCTGTCTCTACTGGGAGTTTCCCTTCGTTCCATAACTTATTTACAATCCCCAACGGACTCTCAAGAGGCACTCTAGTCCCTTGACCCATGGTGTCTGACAGGAGCCCTCCAACTGGCATTTACCCTGCTGTCCAGTACACGACCCCTCAATATTGAATTGGCTGGGAGAAATCTCCCGTGGCGCCTGCCAATTCGTATATGAGTGGTCTGACCACTGGACAGAGGCACCGCACCAGAAGGAAATCCCGGACGAGCCCCCAAATTGTTAGGTAAAAAGCAAGTCCTCACTCACCTCTCCAGCACCCGAGTTCGTGCGGAGTTGGTATGGGGCTCACAATCTGTCAGAGACCAGACACCAATTCGTTGATCAACGGGCTCACACTATCCTTAGCTTGAAAAGCTTCAGAGTAAGTGTGGCAAGTTTATTAGGGGTGAGCATCAATATTTATACACAGAAGTAAACAAAGTGATTAACAGATCATAATGGTCATGTATAATCAATCAAGATTCTACAGGATAAAACAGGTTAAAATGTAAATTCAGAAAGAGAAAAGGGGAGATGACTACTTAAGGGGAGGGGGGTGTCATGAGTAGTTCGCAGGTCAGAGCTTTGATTAAAAGTTCAGACAGAGATATCAAGTCTGGGTTAAGTTTAAGCTCATCAAAAGTTCAGACTCAACAACACCAACATATTTTTTTTATTTAAAATATATATTTCTCTGTTTTAGGGCTGAACTAACTCCCCAGTATGAACACCCTCATACGTTAGGGAAATATGGATTCATATTTGAACAGTTTCTGCTTCGTTGTTCCTTTGAGGGATGGGGATTATAGTCAGACCACCACCACCACCACAGGAAGAATGAGTTGGAGACTTCCCCCTCTAAATCTGTACATGGATGTTGGAACAGCCAGAAGACAGGATTCCCCATTCCTCATGGTAGCACGGCTCCTTCAAACATTCTATTGTGATGGTGCCCAATCAGCCTATGTTCCCAAAACACTTTTGTGGAGGGATTTATTCATAAGGCAGAGGGGGAACCTTGGACTCACCAACTCTACCAAATTCCAAAGACTGCTAAATGACAACAGCACCCACACACTGGACAAGGAGCTAATGACCCAGGGAATCATTACCATTCTACACTAGCCTTGGCCATTGACACGCTAGCTCCCGAATGGCCCATTCCTCCCCATCACCCACACAGATCTCCTTGGTTTTCTGACATTCTGTGGCAGATGAAGAGAGGGGGTGGAAACAACTGCTCATGGAGGAGAACAAGGGCTGATTCAGATAGGATGAAACATAATGAATTCCTCAAAATCTATGCTGAGGTTATATTACAGGCCAAAAAAGAACCTTTCTATCAGTCTTTATTGAAGCTGCCAAATTTGACCTCAAGGAGTTATCCTAGGTGCTAAACCACTTCATTAATCCTGAATGCCTTCAACCTGCATCATTGTTGAGCTCCAAGTGCTGCGAAGAACAATCATCCTACTTTGCTAAAAAGATCAATCACATTTGGGAAGGCTTCTCAAACTGCATGGATCTGCTCTTCCTGCACCCACTAACCAACAGCCCACCAGCATTGCCAGACTTCAGTACACTCACTTAAGACTTGTGAATTTGATCCATGCCTTTCCTGGCTTGTGAAAGAGTCATGAATGACTGGTGCCACTCCTGACTTAAATAGCCAATGCCTCATTCAGAGAATGATTCCAGAAGCTGGGAATGGGTGACAGGGGATGGATCACTTGATGATTACCTGTTCTGTTCATTCCCTCTGGGATACCTGGCATTGGCCACTGTTGGAAGGCAGGATACTGGGCTAGATGGATCTTTGGTCTGACCCAGTATGGCCATTCTTATGAATCTTCTCTTTCTCCTTCAAACACAGAATAGTCCAACCAATACTGAAGAAACCCACTAAGAAACCCACTACTTCTGTTCTAGCCAACTACCAACCAGGATCAAACCTACATTGCTGAGCAAGCTCAAAGAAGCTAGCAAAAGGCTGATTACCAGCTCTTCTAACTGATGCTAACAGTCTATGCCTGGCACAGTGTGGATTCAGGCCAGGACCCAGAACCAAAATTGCCTTAGTAGCACTTATGGATGATCTCCTCCTGTCAATGAGTAGAGGACAGACATAGATTCTTACCCTCCTAAAACTCTCTGCAGCATTTCATACTGTTGATCATGAGATTCTGTTGTCTCACCTGATATATGTGGCAGGGGTCCAGGGTAATGCACTAAAATGGTTTGAGTCCTTCCCAGATGGACTTACCCAACAAGTAGTGATGGGAAATTGCTCCTCCACCACTAGACCCTCATTTGTGATGTTCCACAAGGATCAATTCTCTGTCCAGTCCTTATCAAAATCTACATGCAGCCACTAGGTGAACTGCTCAGATTACATGGATTCAGGTCCCAGCAATATGCAGAGGATACACTGCTCTACCCATCCTTCACCACATATGATCACACCAAAATTACCAAGATGGCCCAGTGCTTGGATGAGCTCAATTCCTGGATGAGGAACAGCCAATTGAACAAGATAGAGGTGATGCTGGTGGGTACAGGAAAGTGAACAGCTTGCAGCCATAGTGCAGTCTCCATTGGTTGAAGACACAATTGGTCAATTCAGTCCATCTTCTAGGAGTACTCATGGATTCCTCACTGACTATGAGTAAGGTTAAGATTCTGACTGGGATATTTTTAGTAAAAGTCAGGGACAGGTCATGGGCAATAAAAAAAAAAAAAAAAAAAAATTCAGGGAAGCCTGCGACCTGTTCCTGACCTTTACTAAAAATACCCTAGGGGAGGGGGAGACACAAACAGAGTGCTGCTGTGGGCTTGCGACTGCTCCAGCCCCACCACTGCTCCTGCAGTCGGGGTGGACTGCTGCTGCTCCAGCCCCAGGGGGACTGACCCAACCCCAGCCACTGTTCCGGCGGGCCAGGGAGTGCTGCTCCAGCTGCTCCAGGGCTGGACCCCAGTCAGCTATTCGGTGGCCCCGGGGCTTGCTGTTGCTCCCTTGCCATGAGGCTGGCTGCTGGTCAGCTGTTCTGGCAACCGTTACTCCAGCAGCTCCGGGGCGGATAGCTGCCCCAGCCCTGCCCTAGAAGAAGTCACAGACGTCCCGGAAAGTCATGGAATCTGTGACCTTTGTGACAGAATCATATCCTTAACTATGAGCATTCACATCGCAATGTCTGCACTTAACTCTTTCCACTGTCTTCGTTTGGCTAGGAAACTCCATGCCGTCCTGCCAGATGAAGACCTGGCCTCAGTTATTCATGCCTTCATCACTTCTTGGCTGTATTACAGCAATGTAATATACCTGGGCATGATGATTAACATTTAGGAAGCTCCATCTAGTTCAGAATACTACAGCACATCTCCTCAGCAACACAGGCTACTGCAAAAATATCTAATCTGTCCTACACTCTCTACACTGGCTTCCCGTAGAATTTTGAATCAAGTTCAAGCTCTCAGTCCTTCTTTTCAAAGTGTTCCATGTACTGGACCCACAATATCTAAAATACCATCTAAAGCTCTGGGACAAAGACCATGCTTGATAACTATGGATTCCTCTGGCACAATGGAACTGAAAACCATCAGAGAGAAGCTCATCTGTGAGGGAGACTGAGCTTTCTCCAGGGGTGGTCGAAGACTCTGGAATGAGCTCCCCAGGAATTTAGGACCATCACAAACCTCACCACTTTCTGCTCTAAATGTAAAGTGCATTTATTTGACCTTGCCTTTTCTTACAGTAACTCATAGCAAAAGGTATATTTATATTTAATTAAAAAAATAAACAATGCACATCCTACCCAGACACTCCACTGAACATGTTTCTCCTTCTGGGGAGAGGATGAGAACGCAAACATGTGATACTTGTAGTCATGTTGCTTAAAGTCCTACTGGAAGGCACCCAGATACTGTGGTGATAAGCATGGTATAAAAACCTATATAGAATAGAACCTCCATTAACATAAGCTGGGTGATCATTATTGCTGTTCAGCATTTATGCATCAAAACATTTTTTCAGATGCAAAATGGCTTTTTGACCAATGTGAAAATGTTCACCTTTCGCTTGTAGAAGTGGAGATAATGAGTTAGCTCTTTATTAGCCATTAGTTCATGAGTATTTGGGGCAAGAGAACCAATATCATCCAAATTATTTGATATAGCATGGTCTTGAACAAAACAATTTCACCAAAGATATTTATCACCTTATATCAAACTCAAACATTTAGAAAATTGGTTATTTATACTATTTTTCCATTCAACAGATTATTACTAGAAATATTATTCTATGATAATCAGATGTTAAAGCATGATTTTAAAAGAAACTAAGAAAAAATGTAAATAGCAAAAGGCACCAAGCTAACACTAAGGATTAAAATGTTTGCAAACTTTCAGTTCTGAAAAAAATCAAGTTGATTTTCATCTAGAGCATGACATAAAATAAAAGCACAAAAAAACACTCAAAAATAATAGCCAGCTTAAGCCATTTCTTTTATAAATGTAAAAAATTGTATCTGGGTTGATGGCATATATTCTGTTTATGCTTTACGGAATTGGAAATAGTTCTGTTGTAAGCCCTTTAGAGAAAAGGTGTTTATAATGGAAATTCTGACAGACTTGGAATTATTGTGATGCTATCGGGTGCTGCTTTAGCACTGCTTTATATCATAGTGTATACCAGGCATGTTAGACAATGGGATTTATCCACTTCCACCAGATGCTTCTTATCATGACAGTCTGCTGAATATTTTCTTTGTGTGATTTTTTTTAAAGATGTTCGCATAACTATATATCTTTGTCCTCATTTTAGGATTTGTATTTATTGATATGCTCAGTATCTTGTTATGGCCTGATTCTGCAAACTGTTGTGTTAAAGCCTTTGTGACTATTGATATGCATGGACTTTTCCTCTGAGTAAGGGAGTGCATGATCTGGCTTTTACATTTGAAATGAGACCTTGATGCTTTTTCTGAAAAGGAAACAGATTCCACTTGGGGACTGAGAATATTTTTCACCAGGAATGATAGTTCTTTGTCTTCTCCTTCAAGGTCTGCTCCTGACTACTTTTCCATACTTATCTCTTCCTGTTGCCCTCCTTGCTTGCTTTGCGATTTTAAAGTAACAACTAACAGCCCCTCAAAATTGATTGGGGGGGGGGGGGGAAGAGGAAGGAAAGGAAATAGTAATGTAAGCCAGTCAAGGGAATTTAGGATGACTCTTTTGTAAAGTATACACCTTGCATTGAATTATACTGCTTACATAAGTCCCAATTCAGCAGTCTATCCCTATTCAGAAAAGTGCTTATGCACTTACCTTTAAGTATGTGCTTAAGTTCCATTGACATTTATGAGCTATAAACACATACTTGAAGTTAAGCAGGTGCTTTTCTGAATAGGGATGGATTTAAGCATGTATTTAAATCTTTGCTGAATGGGGCTATAGAACTTTACAATTTGTTTACATAAACTAATTAATTCACTAAGCAGCTCTGTAAGGTAATAATGGATAAAACAGTTGTATTAGGCCTTTTATCTAATGATCAAAATGCACTTCAAAATTATTTTTGCTTCCTGACAATCATCAAAAGTTGACCAATGAGGAAACAGACAGAAAGAGGTTAATGGCTTGAACCAAAGTCCCCTGAAACAGTGGTTCTCAAACTAGGGCTGTTGCTTGTTGAAGGAAAGCCCCTGGCGGGCCGGGCCAGTTTGTTTACCTGCCGCGTCCGCAGATTCGGCCGATCGCAGCTCCCACTGGCCGTGGTTCGCCGCTTCAGGCCAATGGGGGGCTGCGGGAAGCGGCGCAGGCCAAGGGACGTACTGGCCGCCGCTTCCCGCAGCCCCCATTGGCCTGAAGCGGCGAACCACGGCCAGTGGGAGCTGCGATCGGCCGAACCTGCGGACGCGGCAGGTAAACAAACCGGCCCGGCCCGCCAGGGGCTTTCCCTGAACAACGACAACCCTAGTTTGAGAACCACTGTCCTAAATGGCAAGTTCTTAGATTTGGAACCACATTAATGCCTGAAGTTTGGCAGATACATTTAGATCCATTCTATCCGTTTTCATCTGTTAACATGAAGGAAATTCCAAATAATTTTGTCCACAGTTCTTATTCCTCCACCAGTCCTGTTTTAATTTGAGCAGTTTGCAGTCTAAAACATGATCAAAATATACCTTGGACAGAGGTGCAATTTACCATTATGTCTGAAACTGTAGTTGTCCCAGGTTTTTGATTTGAGGTCTGTAATTTTTTGTCTACAGCAACAAGGGTAAAATAATATGACCCAATAGCATGTCTGTTTTTACAACCAGCTTGTCTGGATGGATAAACCAACTCAGTAGTTACTGTCCAATGATTTATGTATAGCACAGGAAATTTTACTTCTATATTTGACTCCAAACTGTTCAGACACTGGATTTTTTTAATTTTATCACTCTGTTATGTGGCTTCAGAAATTAAACATAATTATGGAAGTCTAACTAAAGGAACGTCAGAAGTGGTAATTCTGTCTGTTGAGCCAACATTTTATATTCTGATCCTTTAAGAAGGACTTGACACATTTTTTGAGAGGATATTTTGATTTTTGTTTAAAAACCACCAGAAGTTCCTGTTATCTATCCGTGTTCAGTTCACTAGAATGTGCCCTTCAGACAAATGTAATCCTAGACACTCTGGCACAGCCAAATTACTGTAATCAGGGAAGAAAAGTTTAAAAATTAAAATTTTAGTAATTAAAAAAGAATTTTACTACTCTGGAGACTTTAATGGTTAGCGAATACCATTCTAGAATTATTTGAAATAAGGAGCGAGCTGCAGGAGGCCAAGGTACAGAGCATGGAGTATCTGAATTATTCAATACTGACAGGAATACCTACTGAAAGTGAAATCTGTTATCCACATCTAAATTACCCAACACTTTTTGTTACCCAAAATAGGATCATGTATATTGATATTTTATGAATTACATTGAAAGTACTTCTAATTATTTTAAATTATTCAGTGGCTCTCATTACATTCAGCTAATTGCTGTAGTGTGTGTGAAAAAACTAGTGAATATAAAACTGTCTTAAGTGGTGCTGGTTCAGAACACCATTTGCTTAACAGCTTGTACAGAAACCAAATCCTATGAAATAAACAGGTGTGGCATTGCAAACAAATAAGTTTGCAAGAATTTCAGATCAGAAGCCAAAAAAAAAAAAGGTTAGATTGAAGTAATACTCTATAGAAACACTAAAAAAAAAAAAAACACACTCTACTGGGAAAGGTTTGGACTTGAGGATAAAGGCAGGACCCTTGAAACTGGGTTCTGCAATGGGAGCTATCCCTGAAGATGTATCGAGTCAATGAACCACAGGCAAAACTGTACAGAGATAATTGGTGCTCTCTACCCACTTGTTACTGACATAATATCCAGAATGGAGATGCACACTGGGCCTACAAGTATCTCCTGCAGTTACTTGACTCACGTAACATGATGCCGGGGGGGTGGAGGGTGGAACGGAACTCTGATTTGAAGAACATACATGACAACACAGATCTGTCTAAGGCTTGCAATAGCAGGTTGCAGGTGTGTGGATCTGACTTGGCAGGACTGCATGTAACATACACAGCCAGATGGCTGCCAGGGTGGGGATTGTAGGGAGAAGCCAAAGTTTCGGTGGACCTGAGCCCAGTACAGTCTTAATCCTCTGCTGCTGAACAATAACAGTGACACTGGGATTTAATATTAGGGTGAAAAAGCAGGAGGATCTGCCCACAAAAGAAAGTGAGCAGGCAGCAAATTAAAAAAAGAATGGATGAGAAGAAACTGAAGTTGACTAGGGAATATCAGAGAGTATTTTCATTAACAATGCAAGGTTCTAAAAATATGTTTGCATAAGATAACATAAGATAAAATTTGCCAAAGTGGATCTGACAAGGTCTACTAGACCAGATGCATATCTATGACAGCGACCAGCAGCAGATGTTTCAGAGGAAGTTGTAACAATCCTACTGTTTGTAAACGATCTCTTTATAAAGATATAGAAATACATTAGTAATGGTAACATATCTTAGAGAAGAGAAATGGCAGAGGTAGCAATCAAATTTCTTTTTATGTCTATATTATGACACATTTTCCATCCTTTTATTAATTTTTGTTGTGCAGTAAACATCTCTGGTACATTTCCTCTGGAGTCAATGGAATGTCAGGGATGTATCTGTCTCATTGTATGCATAGTGTTCTGAAATAGACAAATCTGTGGGCTTACTCTTCTCAAATTACAGAAAAAATGCAGAACAATTGCTTTTTGGAAAAAGTCAGTCATACGTAGGTATAGAGTCAGCTGAAGTATAGGCCTGGGGGAATCTTATTTCAGAGTAATCATGTCTGCTTTCCTAATGACCTTTGGCATCTAGTTCCAGCTAGCAGCTGAAAACCAGAGTTAGTTCAGTTCCCCTGATTCTTAGCCTTTAGATAGGGAAACAAGGAACAGGATCCAAGCACAATAAAGAGGGAATTATTCTAAGCCTCCCAAATACTTGATATTAATTTTGCCAAATAGTTTCCCCAGTCCTGAAAACTTGTCCCTGATTGAAAGCTCTCAATTTTAATGTCTTTGAGATTAATTTTCAAATGAGTTTTAGGTTTAGTTTTTAAGGATTAGAGGGCCAAATTCAACAGCGATATGCAGACGCAGTGGCACTGAAAACAATACAATTACATTTGTTTACACCAGAGCTGAATTCAGTGTGGCAGAGCTACACATATAATTCAGGTACTTCTGGCAACTTTCTTCTGTTCAGTAGGCTAGCAATCAATTTCTATAGGACCTCCTTTTCCTCTCAGGTGTGAAATGACTGACTTTCAGTCTCATGGCAGCTCCTGTGCAGGCTAGACCTATAAAAGTTAGCATGCAGATTTAGGAAATTTCAATTTAAAAAGATTAATTTCAGGATCACATTTACACAAAAGGGTGGGGGGAGCAAGTTGCATGAATTCTCTTGTCACAGATGTCATACAGTTGTGGTAATTATACCAATAGAACTATTTTTCCTCCTTCAGGTTTGTGTGTGTGTGTGTGTGTGTGTGTGTGTGTGTGTGTGTGTGTGTGAGAGAGAGAATGTAGACTGTGTTTATAGTTTTTTAGGGGCACAAATAAAAAGGCAATAAAAAAGTATAAGACAATGGAATGACTTATCATTGGCTATTACTATAGTATGATCCCAATTGGAAAACCTAATTTACTATATGAATTCAGCTGAGATTTCCCTCCAAAATTTATGATAAGGAAGTGAGTCATTATCCAAACTAAACATTATTTTTTGTCTACACTGATTAATGGGTGGTAATTATTAGGATTATTAGATCATTGTTTGTATTACTCCTTTCAGTCATACTTAATATAAGATATTATTTGGCTCTGGTCTGGATTATATCCTGCTGCCCCTTTCACACCCTTCTCCTTCACCTTGTTTCAGAAGATACAAGCCTTTAAAAGACCAGCCGAAATGAATTTCAAAAACCATCAATTCACCATATCACATCTGATTAGGAAATCACCAAAACATTGTCAATATATAATACAAGCTTCTGAGGAAAGCCTTTCTCTTTAAAAATATAGATTTCCTTCTGGGGTCCACCACTTGCCAGTGAGTCTTAATATCATTGTGGGTATAGGAAAGTTTCATGTAAAATATGGAGAAATATAGCATTAACACTACACCTTTTTTTGTAAAAGGGCACCTTAAATGAATTACAAATAGGCTCAAAGTTTCTATTTACTGCACAAAAAATGCAAAGAAGAGGTAGACTCTACATATGCAGATATTCAGTCTTTTCCTAATCCGTGTTCTGCCACACACACTCTGGTGGTGGGGCCAATAACAATAGAAATGCCCAATGGCTGAAGCAGGCTAGGGACACTCCTGAGCCATGGGCAAGTGGTGCACAGGTAGCCTGATAGCCAGGAGATCCAATCCAAGGGGGCAGGTTGGCAGGATAGGTAGACAAGTTTGGGCATGGTGGTAAGGGAGGGACAGGTGAGACAGCAAGGCAGGGTCAGGCAAAGCAGCAGGGCAGCAAGAAAGGTTAGACGAAAAAGCAAGGCAGTTTAGGCAGCAACCATCAGGCAGTGGCCTGTTGCTCAGACAGGGTAACCAGATAGCAAATGTGAAAAATCGGGATGGGGGTGTGGGGGTAATAGGAGCCTATATAAGAAAAAGACCCAAAAATCGGGACTGTCCCTATAAAATCAGGACATCTGGTCACACTATGCTCAGATAGCTTCCTCTTCCTGATGTGGTCTTCATATAGTCAAGGTACTCAATGAGAAGGCTGCTGGTCAGGGCACTTGTCCAGCACATTAGTGTGATGCAGAAGCTAGGATGCTGTCCAGGGACCTGGCGGGTTTGGGTTCAATAGTGGGGACCTGACAAACAATGGAATGGGGTAACCATTTTGTGGAAGACTGAGATCCACAGCAACAGAGCTCTGCATCCTAGATTTTGGCCCTCATTATTATTATGTATTTTTATTTATCTATCTTCCCAAAGTGTCCAGGAGCCCTGGTCATGGACCAGAATCCCATTGTGCTAGGCATTGTACAAATACAGAACAAAAAGACAGTCCCTGCCCCAATCTAAGTACAAAAAAAGAGATAACCGATGAATATAGGCAGATGGCAAATCAGAAAGAAACAATGAGACAATATTGGTCAGCCTGATAGGTAGTCATCTCAATATCCTAGCTGCCTAACTGTTGTCAAATTTTTTTGTAGGCATCACAGCAAAGGGGAGTTTTAAGGAAGGATTTGAAAGAAGATAATGAGGTAGCTCTGTAGATGTTTATGGGGAACCCCTTCCAACAGTGATGGACAACATGGAAGAAAACACAAAGACAGTTGTTTGAAAATTTAACAAGTGGGCGATGGAGGCTGGCATCATGGCTGACTGAAGGTTGGAGCTGACATCTTGAAATGAGTGAGGGATGATAGGGTGGGGATAGGCTGTGAAGAGCCTTGTAAGTGAAGACAATCAGCTTATGTTTGATGCAACAGAGAAGATGGCACCAATTGACAGATGAAAAAAGCAGGGTGACATGGTGTGATCGGGGTGATAGTGCCAGTAGCTACAGTTTAATGTCATGACAGTTCTGCCCGGTGGCCACAGTTCAGTATGGCGGCAATCCTGCCCGCTGGCTGTGGGTGGGGTAGGGAAACCTGGGCCCTCTCCACTCCACCAAATTCAGACCGAGGGCCCTGCGAGACTGGTTTGACTGCTCACCTGTCTCCATATGGTGTCAGCATCCCTGGGCTACTTCCTACTCCTGTCTGTAGCAGGATGAACACCCGCTCCAGTCCTGAAGGGGTTGGAAAAGCCCTGCAGAGGGCTGGGGCTGGGCAAGGTAAAACTCTGGCTTATTGAGGGAAGTGGCTGCAGCTGGGCCATGCCCCAATCAGGCCTCAGCTGACTTGTATAAAAAGGCTGGGAGTCAGAAGCTTAACAGTCTCTCTCTGCAGTGAGTGAAACACAGGGTACCTGAGTGAAGCAGGGCTGGGGAGCTCCAGCCTGGATAGCCCCAGGCTGTGGCCTAGTAGGAGGCCAAGGGGTACTGAGGGTTGCAGAGGGCAGCCTAGGGCTAGGCCAAGGCAGCAGGTCCAAACCCAACCTTGCTGATGATGAGTGGCCTATACTGCAGTCCACCGCAGGGAGCGGGGTTAGTTGGTGACTGGCAGTGGCCTTATCCTGAGGTGAGGTTGGGATAGTGGGTGGGGGTTCCCCAGGGTGGGGAAACCCAGTGGAAAGGGGTTCTGCCAGAGGGCAGCCCCCCAGATAAGGGCACTGGGGTCCTGGGAGGGACATGGGAGGCCAGAAGAGGACAGGTGGATCACTGGCCTGCAGAGGGTGCTCCTGGGTCAATGAGCTAATTCCCAGAAGAGACCAGCAGGAGGTGCTGCAGGGGTGAGTCTGCTCCCTCTACACTGTCCGTATCCTATCTGGTTACTGCCCATCTCTGGGGAATATTACTTTCTGGTGTGTGTGTCTGCTGCAAAGTGTTGCGGTTCCCTTGTACACTGGATCTCTGTGGTTCTACTCTGGACCTGGTCCTCCCCCGGGGCATCCAAGGTACATCCTCCTCTTTGGCTTGTCAGCCCTAGAATGAGCTGCTTGGCTGGTTTTTAAACCCCACCTCCAGCCTGAGCATGCTTGGTTAGGGGTGGGGCCTCCTCACCCCACAAATGTTCCTTAACCTTCTCCTGGCCAGTGAGGGGTTTATACGTCCCATTACACAAGGTCAAAGCAACAAACTGGGAGCAGCCTTCAGAATGAATATGAGTGTGACAAGATTGCATTTGTCAAGGCCAGAGAAAAGGATATTGCAGTCATTAAGATGCAAAATGATGCGAGCCTGGGTGAGAGTTTTAGCTGTGTGGATAGGAAAGGCCATATCTTAGAGATGTTGTGCAGAAAGTATTGTCTATATTTAGACATAGCCTGGATGTGAGGACCTAGAGAGAGGTCTGAATTGAAGATTGCGCTCAGGTTCCAGGCTTGAGTGGCAGTCAGGCTGATGATGTTGTCCACCGTGACCAAGAAATCAGGTGGCAGAGACTTCGACGTGGAAGATTAAGCACTCTTCTCATTTTTTCTTGGCTTCTCCTGACCACCCATTACACTGGCAGCATGTCAGCCTGTTCTGTTGTGTTGTCATTGGCTGACATTCCACCAAACCAGCTATATCTGCTCACTCAATAATAAGTGAGAGCCATAGTAAGTTGCTGCCTCTGAGGAATGATTAATATCCTGTGATGTACCTCAGGTGGGACAGCTTCATGCCATCTGTTACAGAATGTAGATCGCAAATGCACAATCCAGTCCTTGGCTGCTGTCAGCTTTCTGTAAACTTTGATTGTAAATCCTTTTCCTTTGTCTCTCTGTGGCTTCCTAATATATATATATATATATAGTAGATGTTTAGAAACCAGTTCCAAACACAGAGAAAAGTGTTGTTTAGATGTGGCCTTAAAAGTAAAGCATCAATATCAAAGTGGTTGAGTATAATTAACCTTTTAAATAACATCGGATCTTCCAAGCCTATGTTATGATGGAACAGCTTCTGCCATTCTACTAACACTGAATAGTAACTTACTCCATGAGTAGCCCACTAAAATCCCTTAGGCTACTTGCAAAGGGAGGTACTATTCAATGTGATCCCTGGGGCAGAATCTGGCCCTTGTAATAAGAAGTCTTATATTGTTGAGAACTGATGTAAGGGCAGTTTGAATTATGTTTATGAGCATTTGAAGAACTTTAGCAATATAATTGTCTGCTTTCTATTAAAGTTTTGTACAGGTTTGTTGCATCTTTCGCGCATTTAACATGTGTGATTTCAGCTTTACGCGGTCAGCAAAAACAAAAAGAGAAAAATAGCAATTTTAATACTGTACCTGTAGTGCAGGCAATTTTGCCTGCCATTCAACTCAATGTAATTTTGACTATACCTGGTTTTTGCTTTACACGCGAATCCCCGTGTAAGATGAGACTTGCTTGTATGCAACAACAAATATATCCATGGATAACAGACTGGAAAATGTATGTATGAAGACTGAATAGTTTTAGTGTTTGCTTGTTTTTTAAACTTGCTGTTTTCTAGTGAGCAAAAAGTGTGTGTGTGGGGGGGGGGGGGGGGGGAAATCTCATGAAGATACCATACTTTTCTTTTTCAGGCAATGTGTGCACCACAGATGGGCAGTAAAGTAAAACCAATCCCTGTTCCCCAGGCCCCCTAAATGGTAGAAAGTTCAGAGTTTGATCCCTATTTGGATCCAAATTTTGACTCTCACCATTATTAACCATTAATATTTATGTATTTAATTGTACAGCAGTAAAGCCTAGAGGTCCTGATCAGGGATCATGGCCCCAGTGTGCTAGGTGTACAAAAACCACAAAGATGATCCCTTTCCTCAAGCGTTTATACACTAAAGTGGGATTTTCAGAAGTACTCAATTTGGCCTAACTCTGCTCCCTCTGAAGTCAATGATACAACTCCCATTTGGTATATCTACTCTGCAGTCAGAGGTGCGTCTGCAGCATGTGTGGACATAACCGAGCTAGCTTTACTCAAGCTAGTTTGAATGACCATAGCAGTGAAGCCCCGGCAGCATGGGCTAGCCACTCGAGTACATATCCAAGATCCAGGACAGTGTTTGGCCCATGCTGCCATCTGTGCTGCCGCAGCTTCATTGCTATTGTTATTCAAGCAAGCTAGGTCGAAGCTAGCTCAGGCAGGTCTACAAGTGCTGCAGTCACATCTCTGACTATAGTGTAAAAGTACCCATTGATTTTAGTGGAAGCAGAATTAGGCCAATGCCGAGTGCTTTTGAAAATCCTGCTCTAAGTAGAGGTTTATAAAGGCCAAACTGTAGCTCAATCTGAACCCTCTTGAACTTTCAGAAGCTTGGACTTGGATCCCATACTGGACCTAAGCTTCAGAACTTAACCTTCTCTCCCTTCTAAATTTACCAGCACGGTAGTTGCATGGCAGTTTGGATGGCAATGAAATAATTCTGTAGCTTATATACTGTACATTTTGGTATTTCTGCAGTGAAGATGTATGCCACTCCTGGTTATAGAATGACAAGGAATCTGGAAACATCTGACAATGTGATTCTAAGGAATTGGAGGACAGAGACTGTCTTTAAAAACATATGGAGAACAATAGCTCTCTGTTCTTGCAGTTTTAGTCACTAAAGCTATGTGGAAAAGTTCCTCAGAGTTGGTATAAACTGATCAAAAAGCTATAGTTCTACATTCCTGCCCATAGTTTTCGAAGTCTTAAAGTCATTTCCACACGAGTGCTCATAAAGCAAAACATGGTATAATTGTACAAGTCTGCAAGTCACAGGTAGGAAAACTTTTAGAAGTTTTCTTCATTTATCCCTGTATCCAGATGATAACAAAGAAAACACTTGTGCTCATTAAGTTCCACAGATTTAGCTCTTGGAGAGCTAATAAAATTATGATGTTATGAGACAGCATATATTGATTATACAGATATTTACAATTTTAACTGTAACAGGGTTGGGGCTTGGACAGGGAGATGAAGATACTTAGTACCTTACAGAAAGTATGTCAAACCTTATAGGTTTGGGGCCTAAAAGACAGACAGACAAACAATAGTTAAAACATATTGGGTAATCGGTAAATGGATTTATCACATGGTAGTGCATATTTAAATGAAACAATAAGACAGTTTGAATATTATAAATGCCAATTTTTCATTTTCAGTCTTTGCCCAACACAGATGTTGCAGGTATCCTGGTGTTCTTTCTTGGTGGTTTGTTCTGTGAGGTGTGGTTTCTTCACCTGTAAATGCTTGAAACTGGTTGTAAACTCTACCCCAGATGAATGTATACACTGTGGCTTTCTTCTTGAATATCTATATTTCTCCCTCAACCAATGCTGTGTCAATTCAAATACTTTAAAGCAGGAAAAATGTAATTGAAACATGGATGATGCACCACTATGGAAAATGACTGACTGGAATTCAGTGGATACTAGAATTCCTATATGTGCAAAGGACATACCATGGGAGTTTAGGAAGCTTAGGCATTTGAGGTCAACTCTGAAGACAGGAGGAGCAGGGGAACAGTTGGGAATAGTGTATTCACTTTTATAGCCCAGTTTAAAATAAGCTGAGATTGCAGGTGATTGTCAAGAATTGTATAGCTCTTGTGTGGATTTTTGTGGGCAAACCTGTGTAGGGTATGAGAAACAATAAAGGCTAAAAAGTGTGGAAGATATTATCCTATGTAATATGGCGACTTTTTTAAAATAACGGGTCCTACTTCTTTGATAGATGCCCTGGTAAGGTCTCTTGGAAAGAGGTCTTCCTGCAGAAACTACATCCAGTGAAACAAAGAATTCTTTAGTGAGGTAACTTTTTTCTATTACAGTAATGAATGATTCATAAGTGGTATGACTTGGAAAATAATGATTGCACATATAAGTGGAAGTTTGGGAAAGCCGGATGGAACCATTCAGGAGAATTTAGATTTATGATGATTACATGAATGCAACCAGAAATGTAAGTTTGTGATTATAATTCTTCTCCAAGTGCAGTCAACAAATCCTGCTCATAAAAGTAACAACAAAGTAACCTGATGCAAAGAAGCTTATGATTTAAGACTTATGAGTCTTAGTGATTTGCCAAAATTTAGACTGTAGTGTGACAACTTTTTGCAGCTTTCAAAAATAAAATAAAACATAATGAAACTAAGCTTTGCATTACTCCTGATAAAACTAACGATGTTGAACCTCAAAAGATTGTTCCAAATGTTGCAGATCCTCACATTAACAGTGGCAAAACTGTGGGGGAAATGACAGAGGAAGCAGGTGCAGGAATAAGTAGATGGAATGGGTAGTGTAAAGAGACCAAGCCTGTGAAGTACCATGGACCATCATTAATGTAAATTAAATATGTCCACCTAGCACTTTTGTAATTCAAACGTTTCATGCAACTTGATCATTAGCTCACTGATCAGCAATGGGGTTTCCATTCTTAAAAATATGTGGAAATAGCAACACTGAGGAGACAATACACAAGTGAAGCAATATCAGAGCCCTTCTCAGATCTTGTGTGATCTTTTGTGACTGTAGTTTTTCTACTGGTTTATATTTGGATTTAATTCACATTTATGACACTCCTCTGAGACACTTTTGATTCCTGGAAAATCAGGAGAAAAACCCACCTACACGGAGTTGTGTTTGTCTTCAGACCTAAAAAAGAAACTCTGTCTTATGTGGCATATATCTTTGAACATCTTCTGCCTTATGTACTTGGTTTCTCAGCAAGGCCAGCAGGTGCAATTATTTGGTATGTCCTTAACATCATTTTGAAGCAATTAGAGTTAGAGCGTTCTGTAATTATCTACATCTGGGGAATCAGCTTCCCCAGGAAACCCATACAACTGAATCTGTTCTGGACTTGAAGTCAAGAATAAATATATATTTCTTGCTTTTAACTGTAAAATACCCTGAAATCCTAGAGAGGCGTCCATGTACATGTGGTCATAAGCTCAGTTAGTGTAAAATGGCATAGCTCTAATGAGGGCAATAGTGCTACACAGATTAATACCAGCTAAGGCCCCTCAAAGTTATTGTTCATTAGGAAATGGACTATTAACAATACGTTTTTTCATTCTGTAAAAAATGTTGTGACCGTTTGTATTTTAGCCATCAGCAGAACTAAGACTCCGATTTTCTGTGCTAATACATATCCCTCCTACTTGAGCTGAAGAAGAGTCTGATAGCTCTCATACTCTAGATCTTATACACCACCATTAAACCAACCACTAAGCGGGGACATAATCACACAGATGAGCAGGTGTAACATTCTATCTAGTAGAAAGCAATCGGCACATATGCTTAAATAATATGTCAAAATGCTAAAATGGAAATGACTTTTGGTCACTTCTAATAGGGGTTAGGTTCAAATTAGTAATCTAGAAGTGATCTGTACTCCAAACCCTTGAGCAATCTGCTCCAGTAAACAGGGATTCCCTCCAAAAAATTTAAACTCTCTGAGCCCAACTTCTTAGCTAGTAACATTAATATTGCAGTGGTACATAGAAGTCACAACACGGCTGGATCCCATTGTGCTAGGCACTGCAAACAAGCATAGACTATGCAAGAGAGATCCAGAGAGGTCAATAATGCCAGAGAATTATGTATTTTACTGTGACACAATGTTGTTTTTTGTGTCTGTGGATGATGTACAAAATAAAACATGAACCACCCCTCTCTAATACACAAGGAATATGGCCATTGCTGTACTGTACAATCTGCTCTGTGTATTGCATATAGCCTGTTCTGTGCAGTTTGCTAGTAGAATTTGTGTATACAATTTTTTAAGAACAAAATAAATCACGCACATGTGCTAGTTTATATTTTGTTTGCACTGTATCACAGTCTGCTTTCTTCCTCTTGACTGCTGAGAGAAATAATTATCCCATATCTTTAAGAAATAAATATATAAAAGGAATATTTTGGGGCTTGATCCATGATCCCTCTCCCCCTTTCTCATTATTTTTCTGGTCTCAAGCTGCAGCTCCTATTAAGTTCATACTCTCTCCTTTTCCTCTTCCCATTCTCTTTTTTTTTTTTTTTCCCATTTACCCTGACTCATCTATTGCTCCCATCAGGTCTCTTCAGTCAGATCCTTTCCTTATGTCCACCCCTTCTTGTCTGCAAAAACCCATGTCCCATCTCCACTTCCTCTTTTTCTTTGACAAATATCTGCCTTTGCCCTCACCTGCACGCCACCCTCTCTACCCCACGCATCCCTCCCCATTGCCATCTCTGCTCCCGCAACCTCTCCTATTCAAATCCCACATCTGTCCCCACTCTTCCTATGACCCTTTCTCCTGCTCCCTCTGGAATGCTTGCTACATCTCAAAGGGTAGGTCTATACTTACCTCCGGGTCCGGTAGTAAGCAATCTATCTTCTGGGATTGATTTATCGCATCTTGTCTAGATGCGATAAAGCAATCCCGGAAGTGTGCGCCGTCGACGCTGGTACTCCTGCTCGGCGAGAGGAGTACGCGGAGTCAATGGGGGAGCCTGCCTGCCGCGTGTGGACCCGCGGTAAGTTCGAACTAAGATAGTTTGACTTCAGCTACGTTATTCACGTAGCTGAAGTTGCATATCTTAGTTTGAAGTGGGGGGTTAGTGTGGTCCAGCCCTAAAAGGATCACCACCATCTTTAGTCTTTCACTTCCTCCATCTCCTGGCACTTAAAGAAACTTGAATCTTCCTCATTAACATTGTCTCTGCAGCAGCTCTCTCCTATGCTGGCCCCTTCTTCTCTTGTATGCCTCACCTCTCATTGCCCTAAAGAAACATGCTGGAGATGTGGGGCTTTTTCTCTCCCACTGATTCCAACCCATTTGTCTTCTCCCTCCTCCTTTGAACACCATTTCTTGTGACTTCTCTCTTCTCCCTGCCCTCTCCTCCTTTACCCTCCTGTAGCTATCATCCACCAGCAACTTTACATCTCCCCAAACAACTGTCAGGAATCAGGGCCTGCAGCAGAGCTAGTCTCCAGGCAGTCTCATCAGTAAGGCTGGCCTGCAGGAGGCTGTTGATTGGCCACGCAAACTTGATTGGCTGGAAGGCCCAGCAGGGCATCTCTTAAGCCAGCAGCAGTTTGCTAGCTGCTCAATGCTCATGCCCACCACTGTGCCTTCTCCTGCTCTGCACCCAGCCTTGCCTCTGTCTTGCCCCTTCTCTGAACTCCTCCTTGTCTCATATCCTGCTCACTCCAGTCCCTGTCCTCCAGTTTGACCCTTGGTTCTTGCTGCTGACTACTTGACTCTTGGCTCTGGTATCCAGTTCCTGCCTTCCAGTTAGGTTCTAGCTTCCGACTACTGATTATTGGCCTCTCATCAGTCCTCACCTCCCTTGACCTCTCTGTAGCTTTTGACACTATTAGTCACACGCCTTTTTTGAAATCTTGTGCTCTCTTGGCTTTTGTGATTCCTTCTTTTCCTGGCTCTCCTCTTGCCGTTCTGATAATACCTTCAGTGTCTTGTTCAGTGGGTCCACCTCCCCTTTCCCCCTCTCACTGGGGGTTGGCAGGGATTCAGCATTGGCCTTTCCCTCTCCCTTTTATATCTCTGGATGATGTCATCTGCTCAGAGTTTCAACTGCCATCTTCACGTCGATGACTCACAAGTCTTCCTTTGCACTTCTGACCAGCTCCCTCCACCCAATCTTACATCTGTCTCTCCAACATCTTCTCCTGGATGTCCTGTCATAAATTTAACATTGCTAAAATGCAACCTGCCTTTTTTCCCCCTCTGAAACCTTTAGTCCCACCATCCTGCTTGTCATTCAAGCCCACAACCTAAGAGGTATTTTCCATTCCTTCCACACTCTCTCATCCTGCCTATCCAGGCTTTATCTACATTTTGCATCTTCTTTATCCATAAAATTCTCATTCAGGCTGTTATTTTATCTTAATTACTGTATTTCTTCTCGGGCTTCCCTAATACTCACTTCACCACTTTTGGTCCATACGAAACAAGATTGGTTAAGATCACTGTCCTTACCCATCACTCTGACCACATCACTTTTCTTTTTTTGTATTCCTCTACTGATTCTGATCTCCTCTGTTTCACTACATCAAGTTTAAGTTTTGTGTCCTCACATTAAGGCCCTGCACAACTCTGCATCACCAGGCCTGTCTACTTTCACCTGTTGCTGTCCTCCCCTCCACCTTCCTCTGCTTTGCCAGTCTTTTCCATCCATTTATAAGTTTCTTACACAGATATCTCCTGGCCTTCTTCCAAGCTGCCCCTTACTCATGGAATGTCCCAGTTGAACTTGTTTTAACCTTTATTGTCCCACATTCCTTAAGTATTAAACAATTGGCTGAAGTGACATATAAAATTTTCCACCCTAACTCCAGCAAAGATGCCTTTAAAATACACAAAGTTAGAATCTTAAAACCCCTGCAGCTTTCACTAAAGAAAAATAGCTTGTCAATTACTTAAATGACTTCCTTTGTAAAGTACTTTGAGACCTAAAAGCATAATAGAAGAACTAAGTATTGATAGTAATAATAATAAAATAAGAAACTTATGCTTAGGTTGAGTCCACTATTTCCTTAACTGACAATTAATGCTATTAACTGAATGAAATGTGAAATGCTCCATAATCTGAATTTTGGTTGGCTATGCAGTGCAATATATGAACTACAGAATTGCATAGTGTTGTGATATAACCTTCCTTCTTTTTGATCTCTTGCTTTTAATAGGTTGTAATAAAAGTAGACTTACATTTACTATGTAGATGGAGTCCTGAGTCCTCTGTCTTGGTCTACAACAAATGCTAATTAATTTGTTTGTTTTCTATAGGGAAAAGTCAGCCTTCTTTTCAAAAGCTGAAGATTGGCTTAACTTAAAGTTACTAATAGCCTGTAGAATTTCTGAGAGGAAAAAAGCCATATTATCACAAAGAGAAAATTAAAAATAGGGTAAATAACTTATCTTCAGCTGTTCTACTACAAAACAGTCTAACACACAAGTAATGGTGTAGTTCTCAATCTCAAGGTACCATAATCGCGTGGGTCCGCTGATGTGACCGTGTGTGTAATTATGCTGTGCGGTACTTTAAGGTTGCCAAGGTGTACCTGCCTGCACCACACCGAGGACACCATTTTGCAAAGCATCCCAACCTGCCTGCATAGGCATGCCCATGCACACTCCATGTGTGCAAGTTCACACCAGCATGGGTGGAGCAGCATGGTTTGCAAAATGGTGTCCTCTGTGTGGCACATGGGGACTATGACTTTGACAAACTTGCAGTAGGACTGAAACTGTGTTCTGGCTCCACTGTACTCAAGTATAAATTAACCTTTTTTTACTGTACTGCAAACATCTGTGACCTAAAACCAAGATGCTGCTTTTATGCAGCCAGTGGAAATGCACACTTCACATGGGCTGGCCTAAGACTACAGCAATGTCTATGCTGGTTCTGTGCAGTTGTAATGTTGGTCCCACGATCTGAAGAGCAGCTCTGTGAAAGCTCCAAAGTTTGTCTTTCTCACCAACAGCAGCTGGTCCAATAAAAGAAATTACCTCACCCACCTTGTCTCTTTATGTTGGTTCTGTGCAGAGCCGGTTGGGGATTTTCTGACAAAATGACTTTTCATCAGAAAATGCCAATTCCTCAAAATAAAAACTCTTTATGGGAAAGAGTTGATTTTGGGGAAAAAAATTGAAATGAAAAACTTCAAATTCATCACACACATTTCAATTTGCCTAGTCTGCATTTTTCTCTTTTTTTTGGGGGGGGGGGGGGATTATTGGTGTATGAAAATCTTCAAGATTTCAATTTTTGTTTCAGTGTGGGATGGATTTATTTTCAAAGGGATTTATCTTTCAAAATTATTTCCTGTCCAACTCTAATGTTATGAACATCTTTCCTTATTTCATAGATGTTATGATATATTTAAAATAATAGAGTAAAATCCTGTCACAGTGCCCCCCTTGAAAGTGAGAGTTTTGCTGCTTCTAAGCTGTGTACCAGCTACCTGACACATCAGCCACTCCGCCATGCCAGCAAAGTCTGCAAGTCTAAACCTTGCCTTTCAGGTAACAATCAGTGAACCTGAGTTCCCCAGAGATGTCTCCCTGCAATGTCCAGTCCCTCTCTTATGACACTCACAGAAATTAAGTTTGCAGCCTCCAAAGAGACAGTGTATATGCTAGAGTGTTAGGTTAGCTGAAGACTCACATTTCACGTTAACACACGACACTGAGATGTTTTTTGTAATAAAACAAGTATGAATTTATTAATAAAGAACAGAGGTTTAAGTACTACTAAGCAAGAAACAGGCATGGTTACAAAGAAAACAAAACACACATTCTAGTCACTAAACCTTACTTCTAGCAAGTTAAATCTTTGCCTACAATAGTTTCTCATTTACAGCAAGTTAGCAGCAGCTCCTGTCCTCGGCCCAAGAGGATCCATATTTCACAGGGTGTTGATCCCTGGTTGCCCTAAGTGATGGATAACTAAAATGCCTTCTTGCTCCCCTTATGCTACCCAAAGTCAGTTCTCTACCACCAGAGCCATGAAGGTGTCCTGGGGTGCAGACTCTGTCCCTTGGTGAGCTCACTAAGCTCTTCCCTCCATTTATTAGCTTGATGGCTTTGTTTACCTTATATGTAAACATACTTTCATTATCCTCTGTCTGCAACCAAGCCAGTCAGACAAGCAAATCAACATTCCTTTGTCTAGGCTTTATCAGACTGTGGGTGTGCACAGCCTTCCAAACACATTACATGAACATATTCCCAGCCCACACAATGATTTTTGGGACCAACATGTCACTAATTTACATATGATACCTTCCATGACACCTTTTTAGATACATATTATGACAACAGTCTGTTGGAGAGTGAGCGTGTCAAGCCTTTTATATGAGTATTACGGACCCTCTGCCAGGTGGCCTTGAGGGGCTTCCAGGGTCACAAACATATCAAGGTTAGTACCTCTAATATTTCACAATGAAAACTCACAAGGGCAGGACTATGCTTACCAGACAGTGGACTCTACTGGAAACAAATAATAAACTATAATTATTTACCCAAATATCCTAATATCAATTGGAATGAGAACCCATGTACCTTTCTAGTCCCCTCCAGTATAGCGCAGCCCATATTTATCATATGCTATTAACTATATATTTTGGGGATATTTACCTGCCTAGGTACAACCAGCTTTAGCTAATCAAATACCCCTTTCTGTCCACAATAGCCAACTAAAATCTTTCCAAAGAATGATCATGTCAATAGGCATGTATATATACAGATATTTAGCAGTATTCTCTTTGTTTCTGTATTTCCATTTGGCAAATGGAGCAAATTGGCAAGTAGATTAGTCTAAGGAAAACTAAATTAGATTTTCCTGATCATCTCTCATTTTGTTCCAGTTTAAAAATTGATAGCTGTCCAGCAGGCAAACCCTCATATTGTTTAAGTTATTTGGAGACCAATTTAATGTGTTGCAGGCCACTGAGCAATGGGATGCTCATTTAGCTTGTTTTTGTATATAAATTATTATTGGTTTCTTGGTCTGAATCTAAAATATAGTGGAAACCTTTTTCACATTCAAAGCTTTAATGAAGCAGAAGAGAGAAAAAAATCAGCCCAAATTAGGAAATGTTCCATGTCAAACAGTACTCATTCTATAAGTATTTAAAAAAAATATATAACAAGGCTTAAGCAGTTCTATAGACCCAGAATACCTTGGGACTCATAGGGTGGGGGTTTATTGGGAGTAGCAGGTGCAGCCATCTGTGGCCACAGACAAATCTCCAGGATTCATGGTGAGACAAATTAAGACTAGATATGTCTCATTTTGGGACTATTGAGGAAACTGTTATGTTTCATATCAATATATTTTTAAACCAAATTTTCAGAATGAACATCTGTTAAACAAAACTCTAATGAATAAAAGGAAAAAGATCCCTTGTGTCTTTTGGTAGTACTGGTGAGAATGAAAATGAGAGAACGAGAAAATTCCAGAGTCCACTGTTAATGAGAAAGACCATGAACTGCATCTCTGAGACTATTTTTGGCAAAAGCTATTAATTTATTCCAAGACTACAAATGGAACTGTAAATCTTGTATAGTGAGGAATATTCTCATCTGAATGCATTGATTAATGTCTCCAATTTCCATTAATGGAAATATTAAACAACTCTGGCTCCTTCCACCATTCCAGGGAGGAGAGGTCTAGTGGAGGCATATCCAATTGAAGTTGGATAGGGATGTTAAGTGATCTTAACCAGCCCTGCATGTACCACAGGTGCGGTCTGGCACACAGTGTTACAAAAGTGCCTGAAGCCATGTATCCGAGCAGGGCGATACAAGCCCTTACTGTAGTATTTGGGATTTACTCTAATTGGGCTAAGACTGACATGTTCTTGAACTTGTCCTGGGGTAGATAGGTCTGATGTCTAACATGTT
This sequence comes from Malaclemys terrapin pileata, assembly GCF_027887155.1. Classification (NCBI taxonomy): domain Eukaryota; kingdom Metazoa; phylum Chordata; order Testudines; family Emydidae; genus Malaclemys; species Malaclemys terrapin. The sequence goes on from NC_071507.1 coordinate 82,595,866, forward strand.
TTCTTTTAGGTGCCAGAGTGTAGACCTTGAGGGATCTACATGTAGTTCTAGTATCCCTCAATATATGAAAAGCATCATCTGTCTTACAACTAAATAGTCTGACACTTCAAAGAGCAAGTCTTCCAGCATGAACTGACTCTTTTGAGGGAAGTCAGAGCCCCAAAGTAATGAGGCTCATCTTATCAGCATGCTGAGGCCATTGACCTTGAAGCAATGTCCACCACATCCAGAGCAACTTGCAGGCTGACTTTTGGCAACTAACTGACCTTCAGCCACCAGTGAAAAGAATTTTTCCCTCATACCAGAAAGCAGCTTGTCTGAAAATGCTGAAGACTTGTTGAAGTTAACAGGACCATACCTGACCAATAGTGCCTGATCATTAGCCACTCTGAATTGCAAACTAGCTAATGAATAAGATTTACAGTCTAATAAATCCAGTAATTTAGCCTCAGATTTCTTTCATGTGGTTTTATTTTCTTGTCATGTTATCTCATTAGCAGCTGTCACTACTAAAGAAGATGGCACAGGATGACCGTAAAAGAATTCAACCCTCCCTTGATGGATCTGGTATTTCTTGTCTTCCTTCTGAGAGGTAGTCTCTGCTGTGGCCAGCGTCTGCCAAAAACCTTTTCTGGGTCCATAATCTCATTAATGAGAAGCACTATTTTACCAGATGTGGAAGTTTGTGGGATATCAATCAGTCTGTAGGTGGGCTCTTCAAAAGGAATTTACAAAGAGTTTGAGACCCTCTTGAGCAGATCCTGAAACTCCTTAAAATGAGCCAGCTGATGTATACTAGGCAGGCCCACAGCTTCATCAGACTGTGATGATGAATAAACAATGGGACCCAACAAATCAGTAGCATGAGATGGGATCTCCTCACGTAAGTCATCAGGCTCAGGAGAAGGCAGAGTGGATTGTTATTCAGGAGTGGCCTGGGTAGCTGATGCTGTAGAACAAGAAGTCTTGTGAGTCTGACACCTGTCAGAATATCATTCCTAACCATAAAAGGCCCATGGTCTCCAGTAAGTCCACATAGGCATAGCTGAGTAAGAACTTGGCAGCTGTAGAGTAGGGAACCGCGGTCCATGCCCAGAGAGATGCTCTCCATAAAAGCAGAAGTCTCTGGCTTCCTTGTGTGAGGTAGAAGACACAGAAGGAGACGTCCTTGAGGAATATATGTGTGATTATATCACATTACCATCAGAAGCCATTGAAGATGATGATGACAATGAATGTTCTAAATCAAATGGTAGGGCAGTAGTCAGACGTGTCATTGACAACATAGGACACAGTGATACTCACATATGAGACACAGATGGTACCAAAGAAGCAGACTGAAAGGCTGATGGTACCAAGCTCTGAGATGTAGAGGGAGCTTGAGGTGATATCATGCACATTAGGTCCTTAGCATGTCATTTTGACACCAAAGTCTCTGTACCAATATGAGATCAAGCTTCATGGTAACTGTACGGGACTGCAAAAGCTCTCCAGAGGCAGAACAGTTTGGGGAAGCTATTCTTTTCTTCGAGACCCTCATCAGGGATCTGTCTCTGGATTCCTCCGTGCCCTGTATGTTTCTTGCAGACAGCTTCTTGTCAGGCCTGAAAGACTTTGAAGCTGGAAATGTTGCTGATGGGACCTGAGAAGCTACATATCCAATGTTAACAGGAGCACTCTTGGAAACAGTAAAATAATTTAAAGGTCTCATGACCCACGGTCTCTAGCCACTCTCATAGATTTGTCCATCAAGTAAATTTGGAGCCAGACTTCTCTGGATTTATGAGTCCTGTGTATGAGTGACATTTTCTGGGGATAGCTGATTTCCCCAAACAAAATAAACATTTTAAGTGCCTACCATTAGCGAGTATAGGACTCTTGTATAAAGGGCAGTGCTTAAATCTGGGTGACACAGAAGAAGCCATGCTGGTGTCAGGAGGAAAACAATGATTTCGTGGTAAAATAATGAAACTTGCTTCTAAGAAATTAAGTGCCAGCAGGCAAACTAGCAATTTCTTATTAAATATACTATTTACAACATTGAAAAGACCCAGAAGGTTGTTTAACAACAGTCAGTGAGCAGCTCAGTCTTGAAGCAAGGGGTCAGTGACAGTAACTGAACCGTGATTGGCCCGCTCTGCTCTTTCCTGTCCTCAGAACAGGCATAAGGATATTCAGGCTGAATGTATAGCCACAATGGACACTGCTGGCCAAAAGACTGTGATCTCTGACACATGGGGAGTATGCATGTTATAAGTGAAATGCACATATGGACAATCACCTAATGGAGAATTTACTTTTCCTTCTATCTATTGCTTTCAAAATATTACATTTGATAATTTTCGCTTTCTAGAGGAGACCTTCCATGACACACATTTTTTGCTTTAGTGTACTTCATTCCGACTTAGTACAGTTACTACTAGTTCATCTGCTGTTATTTCCGATTCATTATGACTGGTGAAACTTTAGGAACAACAAAGGAAAATAGCAGAAACACTCTTAGCCTTCCTCTTCCCCCCTTAGTCCACCCTAGAAAATGAAATATAGGTGTTTCTGGGTCCTGATTTAAGTTGTTTCATGGAGCCATATGAACTTAAGAGAACATCCGTTCTGATTAATATTTTTAGGCTGGCAAATCAATCAAATTAGAAAGACAGTTGCTGACATCCTGGTCTGCAGGTGTTGACACTGGAGAAGTTTTGCTTGGTGTTCTCATTAACCTCATGAATCAGCTTCATTGTAGGTAATTCAAAGTTCACACAGCTTGTTTTTTTTTTTTTTTTTTTTTTAAATAAACTTCACTTTCCCCTGTTAAGGGCCATTGGGGACATCTACAGTGGACATTGCGTAATGTTTGCTATGCTTGAGTTGAGTGTGAATTTCTTGGCTTCCAGATACCTGCCTAAAATGTTCACTGCATTGATTTTGATGATCTATTGTGAACTTAAACGGTTATCAAAATCCATTATATGGGTTAAGTAAACAAAGTTATATTGTTTTTGTTAATTAGATTTAAGAATTGAATCCCTGGCTTTTCTGTTTGTGAAAATACTGGACTGTTTTATGTAGCATCTGCTATGAATTAAATATATGTTTTCAACCATTTTTTCACAAATTCTTATTTTTTTTTAATAGCAAACAAATACAGAATGTTCTGAAGTTGTGGAAACCCGCAGCTGTTTATATTATATATATAGAAAGATATGTGCCGACTCTTGCTCATATAAGAAAAAAGATTTGGGTTCAGAATGTTGATAAATGTAAAAGTGGTAATATTCCAAGGTATTGTGGTTGTGACAGAGACTGTTTGTTAAATATATCAAAGTGTACCACAGATGACAGCTGAATGAAGCTGGATAATTCAGGACTTGAATTGGTTGAAAAGAGGCTTTAGTTACTTGAAATTTAACTCCAGCAGTATATACTCAACCCAAATATTTGCCTATTTTATAAAATGGAACTCAACATAGTGATAGGCAGGAAAAAAGATACTTCAGAAATGATGCAGAATAATTAAACAAGATCTCATTTGTATTTAATTGTTGTGACATACTCAAGACAGCAAAGTGTGTCTTGCTCAAAATATTATTCTCCTTCTATACAAACAATCAGAATACTGTTCTTGCCGGAGACAAGTGACAGGGTTAGTTAAGTGACATCCCAGCCTCTAAATAATCTTGCGCATTTAGATCACAGAAGTTGTGATGCAGCTGCATTGATTGACCTAAGCACTGCTATGAAATAAGGTGTACTAAAATCAGTATCTTGGAGAATCCTGAAAAATAACTTGATATCCAGGTCAGAAGAGAGATTAAAGCTTTTATCTTAAGTATTTAGGGCCCAATTCTGATCTCACTGAAGTCATTCAGAGTTTTAATATTGACTTCAATAGGATCGATATTTAGCTCTCAGTCAACAAGTTGGGCAACCTTTGGGACTTGAACATTTTGTATTGGAAGATTACTCTTTTTTAACCCTTTGAATTGCTATCCTAATACTTTTGTAAAGAGAGGCTCTGGGAGTAGAGAGGTTGACTGAGGCAATAATAAAGATATAAGGAGAGGACAAAGATGGAACACCACCTAGGCACGGTGTTCCAATTTTGAGGTCCGAAAGGTGTAAGTGATTCTATAGATCCAGATATCGCCATGTTGGCTAATGAATGTGGAGGACAACATTAGGAGAACCTAACAGCTCAGAAAATTCCATGTAGTTCTCTGTATCTGTATCCCTATAAGCATTAAAATAATGTTTGAAATCATCAAACCCTGGCATTGATTTATGGAGAGCTTCCACAATATATGCCAGAACTCAGAAAAAAAGCAAATTTGAGAGGCATGGCTACATACAAAAATAACAATGATTTAAAGATATATTTATACAATCTTAAAAGCCGCAAGCCCAAAAAAAGTCTGAAGACTGCCTGACAAAGTCATAAGACAGCCATGACTTCCTGTTGTTTTTAGACCACTGGAATTATTAGGAGTCCAGAGGCCAGTTTAAAAAAAAAAAAAAAAAACTTCAGTTATACAGACCTTAACTGAACTGCACATGGAAGAGAGAAATTTCTAGGAGCACGCACAAAAATCGATGATAAAAACATTCCATCAACATATCATGTAAGAAAAGAATCAACCCACAGAATGCTAAGTTAGGTTCATGACATAATCAGAACAAATGTTCATTGGCTTATCATGCCATGAGGGAATTACACTTTTTCTATAAACTTATAAAAACAGCCTTTTCCTAAATGAAATTTTAATGGATACCACATATTCCACAGGCCCTAGAATGATGAGCACCTTTGAAAATCATTGAAATGAAAGTCAAGGAAACTTGTAGCCAGTGACATGGCACTACAGATAAATCTAATGGTTACCACTAATTTCTATTGCCATAATCCAAACAGGTTTAAACTTGAGTTTTATCCACTGCTAGATGAGTAAAACCATTCTGGATACCAAGGGTAACATCCTAGCCCCAGTGAAGTCAACGGCAAACTCCCATTGACTTCAGTGGAGCCAGGATTTTAACCTAAAAGGTTCACATTTAAATCAACAACCTCATTCACAAGTAATAGAATTACTTCCATCAAGAGTTAACAAAAATTTCCCCCATTGTATTTAAGATAAAGTTCCACCTTACCATACATTCTACCCCTTTTTTTCAGTTGCTCAGAATTTTCTCAGAAAAATTCCTTCTAGGCTGATATCTTGATTTGTCTCAGCCTACAAATTATTTTTTTATTATTTATTTTAGTCATTGACTGAACATATTTCTTCCTGTGTTTTTGTAATAGGAACACTGATATTCACATAAGAAAATTCCTCAGATAACTCAGATGAATAAAGCCAGGAAATTTAAACATCATTTGTTTTGTAAATATCACTGAGGCTTAAATTCATGCCAATTTAGAAAAAAATGGAATTAGCAATGTTATGGCTTAGTAAAAATAGTAGTTTTAAAATTAAGATTGTTTAAATGTAACAATTTCGTAACAAAAAGCATAATTAACTGGGGCATCCATTATCAAATGCATTACAAATATAAACATGCTAATAAATGCAAAAATTGCCATCTTTAAATAATACTTTTAAAATTAATTTTCTCTGGAGTGTTCTCAATTTTTATTATGGTATATGTTGTATTATATATTGTATTTGTAAAATGTATACTAGAGACCATATTTTAAGATAATTACACAAATGGGCATTGTTAATTAAAATTGAACTTTCACCCTTCACTTTTATAACATCCTGATTCTGAGTGCTTAATTTCTCAACTCTATCATTGTTACTACATTAAGTGGCAAAAAGGTTAATGTGAAGAAATATCAGATTAATCCTGTTGTTATAGTGGAGGCATAGGTGTGCTTTCTTCAGCAACTAGATATCCTCTGTCCAAAGTTTTACTTCCAAAAAAGAGTTGCATAAGTGATGGACATGTCTAAGCAGATTTGATCAGTCTGTTAAGATACGTAAGTATGAGCCTTCAAAATAATCACGTCTCCCTCCCCCCTTTTTTTAACCAAGAATATTAACTGAGTGCGGCACTGTTTCCCTCAAGCATTCAAAAATCATGAGTCACCCCCTCCCGCCTAAAAATCCTGAGATCTGCTTAGAAATCACGAGATTTACAAAATAATAATATATTTTTGGTTCTATTTATTTACCTTCTGGTTTCTGAGCTTTCAGGTTGCACTCACTTCATGTTTTCAAGCTTTTCTACGCAACTCTAAAGGCTTGAAACTTTCTTTAAAAAAAGAAAGTCAAGATCCTCCCGCAAACTCTTGATTCTAGAAGGTTGTGCTTTAAGAAATACACCAGTGATTGCAAAAATCCTGAGAGATGGCAACACAGTGAGTGCTACTATCTAGAAATGTGCCAAGGACCTCCTCCAGGTCTCTTTCAGGCTCATTTCCAAACTAAGGGATTCAGAATGTTTCATTTGACACATCTTTGCAAAAAATCTGACACGCAAAAGTGCTGGGGAAAAAAATCTGGTCTTTATTTCCAGGTCATCATCATATGACCTGGGTAAGGTTCACCCCCTGTTATATGACAAGGGTCAGCATTCACTAACTCCCGTGGTTAGTGTTATACAATACCAACCTGAGGCCCCATGTAGCCCCAGGTTGTGCAACCTGCCAGAACTATCCCCACTTCTTGTCTTCTTGGTGTATGATTCTCTGGGGGTAGTCACCCAACATTGTCCTTTACCCTTTTTCAGAGAAGAAGGCAATTTGCCTGGTAAAGACCAGGAGCCTTAGCTGGTCCTTGGCTGGATCCTGCTGTGCTGGAATTAAACAGATCATTCAATGTCCCAGAACAAAAGAGCTTTTAACTAACTGATATTGGAGCCTAGCAAGTCAACTAGCAGTTGTGCTGGCTTGTACTGAGGTGAAGGGAGGGCATAGTTAAATGGTAAAAGTTTGGGTTGGTATCTTATCATCTGAATTGGTTTTCTTGTTTGAGCCAACTTTGCAGAAGCACAAAGAAAGCAGAGCAGAGTCAGGGCACACTCCTGTGAAGTTCTTGCAGATGCAAAAAAAAAAAAAAAAAAAGGGAAGCAAACACATTTCTTACAGAAGTAAAACCACTTTGTTTCACTTGCTCTCAAAGTGCAATGAAAAATGAAAATACGTTTCTAAATCAATCTCAGATTGAGCTCTCTATTAGTCACTCTTCTAACAGACAGCATTCTCATAAACATAGCCAAAAGCTTACTCAGGAAATACAGTTAGTTATATTTCTTACAACAATTAAGCCACTCGGTTGTTCTTCCAATTTCAAAATTTAGTCAGAAGCTGGGGGATAGGGGGGGCGGAACCCCTCACAGACCCCAAATCAATTCCAGGACAAGCAAACATAAGGCTGTGTTAAACTCCAGCCACATAACAAAGAAAGATCTGCACAGAAAGAATCCCTGTTGAGATGAAGATATACAGTAGAACAAACACTGCAGAATTTCTAGGGGGAAAACATGTAAGCAAGTGGCAGATACATTTTAAAATCAAATCAATTCTGATCCAAAATTGTACAAATAAATTCCATCCAAGCAAAATCTAGACGAAAACAGGAAGGCCAAAGTTCTCACACAGACTACAAATTATCTGCTTTTCTCCTTTCTCTGTTAACAATTTAGGTGGTGGTAGATGAGAGCAGCTTGTACAGCACAAGCTAAAGAATATGTGACAGCAGGATGATTCCACAAGATCTTGATGCATGGGTCAAAACTGCAACTGTTTATCTGAAAACACTCCCCTCTTAACGGTGGGGATTCAGCTGGAGAGGGAACCAAAGCCTGTAGATTTTCATATCAATATCCCAACCAACAAAGCTTTGCAGAACCAACATCATGTTCAGTTTTACCATATCTTGTCATGAAACAGAGAGTAAATCTGGAGCCATTTATCCATAAACTCTTCATTCCACACTTTGGGGGTTCAGGTTAAATGAGGCCTCTTCCACTGATTTCAGTTTTGCAACACCAAAGATCAATTGAGAATGGTAAAACTCAAACCATGCAAAGGTTTGCCATTTCTAGACACAACACTCTCCTTGTGCTCTACCAAAAAAGAAAAAAAAATATACAATTTCATGTGAAGTTCAAGCTTCTAGAATTTTTCAAATTCTGAGGTAGAGAATGGCACTAAAGATAACTTGTGATTTTTCCTCCTCTGTGCTTAAACTCAGTCTTAGTTAACATACTGCATGTTACTAATTAGATTACAGACACCCCTTGGGTTACACAAACCTGATTTATGCAAATCCGCACTTACAGGAAAAAGTTCCATAAGCTACAAATAGGGGGGTTTTTTATTATTTTTTTTGCGCAATGGTCGGATATACGTTACCGACTTATGCAAAATTCGAGTTATGCAAGGCATTCCGGAACAGAACGCTTGCGTAAGTCGGGGAGCGTCTGTGTAAGAACCTCATCTGATGGCTGTTTAGAATGGGAGCTCCTTGAAGCAAGGAGTGCATCTTACTTTTATGTTCTGTATGGCACTGAACAGATTGTTGATGCTCACAAAATAATAATAGATAAGGAACATCAGTAAAGTGTCGGATAGTGTTGCGAGTTGGAATTTGCTACCATTGTCTTTTATTCAAAAATGTTTCTACGTAGGAAAAATGTTATTGCTAGCAGCCTCTCAACTCTGACATTACTTCTAGACATCTTGCAGTGCATGCTAGCAGGACTGGGACATTTTTCACCATAAAGGCTTTAAGGCTCTTTTAATGGTTTTAGTTGTGCTCCATAAAATAAATGCATATATCTCTTATGGTCTCCATTAACACTCAGGGAACTTATGATGTCAGACATTTACTAGTGTCTTCTTTAACTTTTCGAAAGGAAACTTCTACCTGTGTTTACTACTGATACATATTCAGGTTTTCAGTTTTTGAAGTTCTACCATTTTGTTGCATGTCAGTCTTGCACAATTAATCTAAATGCATTTAGATTGTGTGTTGAGGGTCAAATGAGTTAGAATCATGGATAGGCCTATCAGTCTGGCCCAAGAAAGGCTGGTAATGTGGTAGATGTGACCAACATATGCCATTTTATCAGCAAATTCTGTTGGTCACTAATTAATCTGGGTAGGCTCTGAGATGAATTAACCTGTATTTTTCCTGACAAAGGACACATTTGTCTCATTAAAGGAATTCTCTCCTTATAGTCTCCAGCATTTTTCTTTTGAGCCCTCTGAAGGGAAGCAGAAAATCCTCTGTTCAACTTTGTAATCCACAAAAGGGCTACCACAACATAGTTTGGCATGATGTGAGCCATTTGCATTTTGTGATGTTGCAAGAGTGTTACAACAGAAATACCAGTGCTTCAATGCAAATGTCTGCCAAACCAAAACCTTCACTGTTGAACCCAACTCTCAGCACATTTATTTCCACAAACACACATGCCCTGTGGGAGTGGCTCAAATATTTCTCCCAGCTATTCACTAACCACTACTTACTCATCAATAGTGTTCCATAATGAGTTGTATTACTGTAGGTATTCTGGGTTGGGAGCACAGAGGGTCCTTTGGACATTTCTTCTCACAAGACTGTTGGAATTTAGAGCCATGATGGAGAGGATGGGTTTGGGGCTCAGGAGAGTTATGGCTGCTTAGTACATGAGTCACCTTTGATCCATGGAGCAGCATTGGTAATAACCTTCAAGAAGGCTGCTTACTTATACTCTTGACTATAGGATGAGAAAAATAATTGTAATTTAGCTCTTAAAAATGGAAGAGGAAAGATGAATAATTTAAAATCTGCTAGAACCATAAGATTAATACCATTACTAGAGTAAAATATTGAACACTGGGATCACATTGCTTTAGGTGGTGTGCTGTTTTGCATGCAGTCAGTGTCATGTTAGCCTATGGGAGACAGAAATCATTGCTTATATGGAAAATTCTAGCATCCAAGAACAAGTGCTTGTGCCCTCAGCAATTTGTCACAATGGCATATTAGCAGCTCAACTCAACAAACACGTGCATAGCCCCAATGACTTCAAAAGTGTAGCTTAGAGTCTCATGCTGGTTGATGCAGAAGTTCCATGTTCAATCCCTATTGCTGGCAACCCATCCAGGGCCTTTGCGCTACAAGTGATTTCAGAAGGCATCTCTAAATGTGGGTAAATGAGCAATTTCTTCTTTAAGAACAATTAGGATAGGTATAATTTTAAGGTTTACAAGATTACATTCTAAGCAAAACTGGTCAAAAATTTTGTCAATTTTTTTCTGTTTATTTTTAATGGCTATTTTATTGAAAGGGAAATTTATGCAGGAAATATCCATTACTGACTAAATGGTTCAGTAAAACCAAAAATAAGTAGCAGCTTCTCTTAATGATTTTAAAAATAAAATAACAAAAATATTATGTCATGTTATATGACCTATGAGAAGCAGTAGTGCATATTAGGCAGGAACAACCAAACAATAGAGCTGGTCTCATATTATACTCTACTACTATGGACATACCATGAAATAAAATAAAAATAATAAAACGACTGCAATAATAATATTTAAAAAAAAAATCAATTTTAATTGAAATTTTGAAATTCCAAAACACAACTTTGAAATTTTCCAAAATTCAGTTTTTCCAGAACAAAAAACAATTCCTTTTGAAAATTTTCTTTCACAGCAAATTTTGTCAAAGTTGGTACATTTTTGTGAAATAATTCATTTTTGTTGAAAGAGGTGTTTGTTTTTTCTGACAAAAAGTTTAGGCAATTTTTTTCTGACCATCTCTCCTTAAAAAAACATTGTGCTGATTTCTGAGGCAGCTTTTCTGAAGCATCATAGTAACTGCTATAAAAGATTCTGAAGCACATCTAGGCAGAGGAATTATGACTGGCTGAATGAGGGGTTCGGTATGAACAGAGTTGAGAAACCCTGGTCTAAAATTTCATTATTAGCAATTTGTTATAGCTTTACTATAGCAAAGGTCCCACCTACATGAAGAGGAAAAGACAATTATGAAAATACTGACGTCAGCATACTTTTGTCTATCTAAGGAATGCAGGATTTGGCTCTTTCTGTAAGGAAAACTGTCAATGATTTTAGTGTGTCTTCCCTGTCTAAAGACTGCAGGAATGGGTAAATGGAAACAGTGTTGTGGGAGGTCATACAAGGTATACAATGTATTCCTCTCATCCCTATTGAATTCAGTGGACTTTCACCAAGAATGACTTTGGCCAATTACAAAGAGTACATATACATAAGAAAACAATATTACTTGTGTGTGCTGGAAAAACCCTTCTGATCAGTTTTATCAGAAAATCCTTGCCTTCACTGTCAGGAAAAATTGGCTATGAAGATTACTGCTTTTTATTCAGTTCTGCTTAAAGGATAAATGACATGAGGTGTGTACAGGGTTTGCTGAGAACTCTGGCTATCTATAGCCCACAAAAGTAGGTGCAGCTGCAACAGTAAAGGAACAGAGAATATCCATAAAAATATGTTGGAAAAATCAGCAAAGATGTCCCAAGGCTGCTGAATGTTAAAAGGCACTAATATATTTTCCAGACCAATTGGTTTGCCTAATTATATTTTTCCTGGGAAGGAGTTAAGCAAATGCTTAATGGAGTATGCAGTGAACATCCCAAATGTAAAAAGGGATATTTATTAGAAAGAGTGGGGGAATTTCTGCTACGCAAGATGTGGTTGTGATGATACAAAGCCAATTTGGCATTTACCTGCAACTGACATGGAGGAAAGTGCTCACTAAGTATTCCATTTGAGCTATATCACTAGAGAAGTCACCTACACGCTTCAGATCAGTAAACTTTTTACCTAAATTCTATTGACCTGTGGGATATTATTAGTGCCAGTGTTTATGAAGAGTGATGGCTTTAGAAGTGCTGTTTTAAATACAGGTTGGCCTCTATAGTTAAAAAGGACACAAAACTTAAATTTGGACCAAAGCCAGATCTCTTAAAAAGAAGATTTTGGGAAACCAAAGACCAATAGAAATATTTACATATTTAAAAATTCCAGTTGGATCTGATGTTTATGAACAAGTAAACACTCCCCTTTACTGTCTGCAGCCCAGACAGTGGAGCATAGAGAACCTGAAAGTGAAACCCAACCAGGACAAAAAAGCAGCTATTGTGTTGTTACTTGACATATCTTGAATTTACAGGACTGCACAGACCCTACAGTCCAGACACTTAGGCAGAAGAGTGAGAATGGTGTTCATTCACACAGGATAAATGACCCTCTTCAGCATTACAGGTGATCAGATCCCATCATTTTCTATCAGTAGTTCAGATCTCACGTAGATATGGATTGGATTTTCCAGTCTCCCATTGCAAATGGAAAATGATCCCAGAATCCATGTTCCCAGCACCAGAAATATAATATATTCCTCAGAGCACTCAGCACTACATTCCTGACATACACCCATAAGCACAGTGCATACGCTGAAAGTCTGTTGACACTGATGAGCCTCTGCATTTCACACCTGATCTAGACAATTCACTCCTAGGCCTCCCCGAAAGAGGGAATTTAAATCAAGATGGTCTGCCAAATCAGGGAAACCTATACTCTTTCCTCACACAATTGTCAGGCAAAGACCCCAAGGGTATTTAGGAGAGTACACACTGATTTCCCTCTCAAACATAGTATTTATTTGGAATTGTTCCCCTGATTCTCCTCCCTTTCACTCCTCTTCAATTCAGTGCACTAAACCGAGGCTCCCTTAGAGACAAGGGGTTAGCTTTTACCCTCCTCCTGTGATCTGGACGTCACAGCATGGCCACTCCCCCACCATTTGCTTTGAGTGATGAGGAGCTGCTGTCCATCGTTCATACGGGGATTTGTCCTGTCCCCCCCTTACAATCAACCTACTGATACAGATTGGACAGTCACCAGGGGGTGAGCCCTGCTTTCTAGATTCAACACAGCAGCTGTCCCTGTGACAAACCTATCCCACAGAACTCAGCCCTCACACACTATTGTTTATTTGCAATTGCTTTTGTATTAGACTGGAGAGAATATTGAATTGTAAATCAAGATCTTGCATACAACTGAGGTCAAACTAATGGGCCTGTAGTTTTCCGGATCACTTCCCCCACCCCTTTTAAAAATAGGAACAATATTAGCAATTCTCCATCACAGGGTATGATCCCAGAGTTTACAGAGTCATTAAAAATCCTTGCTATTGGGCTTGCAATTTCATGTGCCAGTTCGTTTAATATTCTTGGATGGAGATTACCCAGGACCCCCGATTTAGTCCAATTAAGATGTTCGAGTTTGACGTCCACCTTGGATGTGGTAATTTCTGCCTCCATCTTTGTCCCCATTAACCACCATACCACTAGCTCTAAGGTCTTCACTAGCCTTATTAAAAACTGTGGCGAAGAATTTGTTGAGATGGTGAGCCATGCTTAGATTATCTTTAATCTCCAACCCATCCTTAGTGCTTTGCGGTCCCAATTCTTCTTTCCTCGTTTTCTTCTTATTTATATGGCTATAGAGCCTTTTACTCTTGGTTTTAATTCCCTTGGTGATCTTGTGTGCATGAGGTGCATGCACAGTTTAAATCCACATGGACAAGACATTTCAAAGAATCACCGTTACTGGAAAGGACTGTTCTGTTCAGTTACTTGGTTAGGAACTAAAGAATTCCCTGTATTCTAAGGCTACATCTAGACTTGGAGCTAGGTGTGTGATTTCCAGCTCGAGTAGACATACTCACACTAACTCTCATTGAGCTGCATGCTAAAAGTAGTAATGTAGTTACGGTAGCAAAGGCAGCAGCAAGTGATGGAATGGGCTAGACAACCTGTGTCCAAACTACCTGTACCTCCTGGGTATGTACTCGCAGTGGCCAGTCCATACTGCTGTTCACCACTATCCTTGCTACCATGGCTACACTATTATTTTATATCAAGCTAACGTGAGTATGTCTATGCAAGCTGGAAATCACACCACTAGCCAGCCCCAAGTGTAGATGTAACCTAAGTAAAATGGATGTCTAAAGAATATTTATTTAAAAAGTTAATCATTGATAATGTTCCCTCCTCTTCTGAGGAGAGAAGGGTAGGTGAGGAGAAATCCAATATCATGACCTCTTCATTGAACAGTTAGTGAGTAGCTCTCTCTTCTCTAAATACACAATATTGACTGGATTCCTATGCTTTCTGACTGAAAAGATCAAGGAAGTCTCCAAAAATCCATATTTTCCCTTAACTTAGAGGAACCAAGAAATTCTCAGGATATGTCTACATCTCAACTGGGAGCGAGCCTCCCAGCCTGGGTAGGCAGACTCACACTATCAGGATTCAAGCTAAAAATATCAGTGTGAATGTTGTGACTCTGGCAGAGACTCAGGAAAGCGACCTGAGCTCAGACCTAGTGGGTCAGATGGGCTTGAGGACCCAAGCATTCACACTGCTAATTTTAGTGAGCTAACATGAGCCCCACAAGCATGAGTCTGTATCTGGGCTGGGAGGTTCACCCCCAGCTGTAGTGTAAACATACCCTGTGAGGCCATTTTTATACAACAGGAAAATTGCGAAGACACCCCTAGATCCCCATCCACAATGGGAATTTTGTAACACACCTGTTAATAAAGCTCCTGCTGACAAAGCCGCGTTCACACTGCCACTTGTCAAGTTAGGGCTTGTCTACACTGCGAAGTTGTCAGCAAAACTTTTGTCTTTCGTGGGGGGGCTTTTTTTTAGTACCCGTGAAAAACGAAAGTTTTGTTGACAACTTCGCAGTGTAGACAAGCCCTAACTGTTCATTGCAGCCACGGAGCCTTCAGGGTTATGCCCCAAGCAAGTAGGGACACAGGATGTTACCTGGTTCAAATCTCACTGCTGCTGGTGTGTTTCCTGTAAGCTGCTCATTTCAGCAGCTATCTCCTTGGTCTCTGAGGTAAGGCTCCCAGCAACCAGATGGGTCTTTACAGAGCCCATAGATGTTACATCACTGTCTCATGTCCAATCAGTGGCCTTACTTCCAACATATAAAATAACGTTAGCTCAACAGATTACCTAACATTCTCCAGAAGCTTCAAAGGCAAAAGTTCCATGGGAGCGAGGGGAGTTACAATTTGTCTCACCCTAGAGAGATGAGGCCCTACAGTAGAAACCCAGTCAACTCCCTCTCTCTTTCTCTCTCTCGCTAAGTTATTTTCTCCTTATGACAGAGTGCTAGGAGTCATCAACTGAACCAGCTCTCTAGTCACTGTTTAACCAATAACGCCTGGGGCGGGGGGAGGATGTTGGAGAAGGGGGCTGATTAAGTAGAGGAGTTCCTGATTACCAGATCAGATTGGGGCTTGGTAGCTAATGAGCTAATTAGCCCATTAACAAGGAGACTGGATAAAAAAGCCCAGGCAGGCAGACAGAGCCTGACAAAAGGGAGCTTTCCGTTGAGACACCTTTTCTTTCCCCCATCTTTCGAGAAGGGATGGTGACACTGGAGGACATTGTAAATACTGTGATTACACTACTATGTAGAAGGTGGTGGAGTAAAACACTGTAAATAAATGGCACAGTAGTGTCTACATGAAATAAGGTCTCTGAGTGATCTATGTGAAGCAAAGAGGATGGGAGCAGTGGGTGCCCCATCACACTGCTTTATATTTGATGAAGAATATTTTTCTCCGTGATTAATTTGGAGTATAGCTTTAATGCGTGGAGTCAATGATGGTGGGTTGGTGTCATTTGTTCACTTGTCAAATCAAATTCCAGACTATCAGAGATGCTACTTTTCAAATACTCAGTCTGTCAGAAGGCAGGATGCCTCTCCTCCTCATTGCAGGTGTATTCATTGCAAACATCCTGACTTGTGTTTTTACTCTTAGGCAGATGATTCCATTATGTTAAGTGCTTGTTGAACACTGGTGGATTTGATGGGCATGTGAACAAGACACACCATTATACACATTATTACAAAAATAGACTACAAACTTTGGCAGTCAGAAGCTAAGATTACATCACCAATTCTAACACCAATTTTAACACCTAATTCATACAAGCACACACCAATAAAAAGCAAATTTCTCACTGACTAGGATATTAGGCACCCAGCATGCTCTCCCCTCTGATTATAAATGGGTAGAGAACACACTAGTGTTCACTTCTCCATCCTTTCTTAGCAGGCTCATATGCCTGTGCTAAAAGAGGATGTCTTGCTAGTTGCTGTCTTCAACATCGTACATATCACTGGGCAGGTCTCCATTTGAGATTTATTAAATACATCCATTATGTCTGCTCTGGAAATCATTTCTCCAGTCTTAGTAAGGGCACTCCGTCTGCATGCTATTGCTTTGTTGTTTTTCTGTGTTAAATTTTGTATTGGTACCCACTAAGACACATGTGCAAAGCCCTCTTGAACTTACTCTATTAACAACAAGCAGGAGGAACAATACACTAGAGCACCTTGACATATATAATAACACCATGAGATGAGGGGAAGCTTCAGTATGCATGCCAATGTACTGCAATTTTGCATTTTTCTCTCACATTAAATACTCGTGAAATGATCTGCTTGTAAGAGTTACCGTCAATTTTGAATATATTTATATTAAAATCTATTCTGACACATTTTTAAACAGACTGTGACTTTTACGATTGTCCCTTAGTTTAAAGAACATTTTAAAGAAGTTGTTATATGGTATTTGGAATTATTTATTTCTCCAGATTGTAGAAATACACCTCTACCCCGATATAACACGACCCGATATAACACAAATTCGGATATAACGTGGTAAAGCAGTGCTCCAGGGAGGCGGGGCTGCGCACTCTGGCAGATCAAAGCAAGTTCGATATACCAGTTTCACCTATAACGCGGTTTGATTTTTTGGCTCCCGAAGACAGGGTTATATCAGGATACAGGTGTACTTGTAACCAGTATGACTGTCTGTTTACATATTTAAGGCCTAAGTCCACTGCAATAGAACGCAATGGCAGAACTGTCAACTCAGTTGACTTCATTGAAAGCAGAGTCAAAGCCTCTGTGGAATATCTCATGTTAAATTTTTTGGCATAGATCTACATAAGTTTATGTATGCCTCCCAAAGTCTTAAATAGGAGTTATGGAAATCAAAGATGGCACAAACCTCATGCTAACCCAAATAGCTCTAAAATTATTTTTTTTTCTGGCTTATGAATTTACTATAGCCAATCAGTCCTTTTCAGGCATCACTGAGGTCACCAGCACAGAGGTTTTAACACCTGAAAAGAAGCTTCATTTTTTCAACCACCCACAGAGAGAAAAGGTTGAAAGAAATTCCAGTAAAAACATTCTGCGCTAACTGTGGGAGCCTTTACAGAGATTCAATCTAGCTCTGATCCCTGTGGCCTTTAAGAGTTACTAAATTTTTGTTAAAGCCAGCAAAGCCTTTACAATAATGTTTAATTTTAACTTTTTTTTAACTAGGATTTGAATATGATTAAAGTCAGGAGCAGTGGGTTGCTGCATATGCCCCATACAAGACTGTTTTCACAGCATGTTATTTGACAAACTAGCTGGGTAGTCGTGGAAAATGATTTCCCATTCTTATGTAATTGTTGTGATGTGGATTAGACCTGATATACAGACATTTTTTTGATTCAATTACTATACAGTAACTCCTCACTTAAAGTCGTCCGGTTAATGTTGTTTTGTTGTTATGTTGCTGATTGATTAGAGAACATGCTCATTTAAAGTTGCACAATGCTCCCTTATAACATCGTTTGGCAGCCGCCTGCTATATCCACTGCTTGCAGGAAGTGCAGCCCGTTGGAGCTAACTGGTGGGGGCTCGGAACCAGGGTGGACCGGCAGCCCCCCATCACCTCCCCATTCTCCTAAGTTCCCCGTGCAGCAGCTGCCCAGCAGACTATCAATTGCCAGCAGTTCAGCTGTCCCTCCCCCCACTGCCATGTGCTGCTCCTGCCCTCTGCCTTGGAGCTGCTCCTGGGAGCCTCCTGCTTGCTGTGCGGGGGGGGGGAGGGGAGGGAGGAAGAGGGGGGCTAATGTCAGGGTGTCCCCCTCCCCCCGCTCCTGCACCCCACTTACCCCATTTCCATAGAGTGGGGGGAGGAGAGGGGGAACACCACAGGGCTCAGGACGGAGGGAGCTTCCTGGCAGCAGCTTTTGTCTCAACTTGCTGATCTACTTAAAAAGGCAATGTACTTAGAGTGGGGTCAGCATACTTAAAGGGGCAATACGCATCTCTCTCACACACACATGGTCTCTGTCTTCCATGCTGTCTCCCCTCCCTCCATTTGTGCTGCCTTGTAGAGTGTGAGGCTACATTAACAACAATGGGTTAACCCTTGAGGGCTCAGATGATTGCTAGATCATCATTTAGCAGTAAGGCATTCCCTGGGAAATATCCTACCCTCTGACTTCACCACCTCAACCAAGCTTCACAATCATCATCGCTGTGTACCAGTATTAAATTGTTTGTTTAAAACTTATACTGTCTGTGTATATATATATATATAATACAAAAAAATTTCCCTGGAACCTAACCCCCCCCATTTACATTAATTCTTATGGGGAAATTGGATTCACTTAACATCGTTTCACTTAAAGTCGCATTTTTCAGGAACATAACTACAACGTTACGTGAGGAGTTACTTTATTTGTACTGGGCTACAGTACATTGGAATACTGTTAGAACATGTACAGTACATAAACAAAGTAATTGTAACATTAGGTTTGGATGTTGAGCAAAATATTGTGATTAGATGGCATGCAAACTTCCAAAAAAAAAGCAGAAACAGTTTGATTTGCTTTTTATATATAGAGGTGTTTTCTCTTTTGTAGAAAAAGATGAACATGGTACTGTCATCAACTCACATCTTGGCAGCTGAAAAAAACCCTCTATCAGGACTGTAGAAATGAGTTCTGACTATTAAAGAATCTGCACAGTCCCCTACCACATAATTCAATGATTTAAACTATTAATGTAAGTGTGAAGAAAGTTTTGTAATTTACCAAACATGTATGTCAACCAAATTGAGGGGAGCAACTGTTCTCAGGAAGTCTGCATGTTTTATGACAAATGGTAGAGGATGGAAAGTTTTGATTGTTGCTGATACCTTTGAGTTCTAGAAAGATTGTCACTGACCAGTTGTCAAAATAGTCTGGCGTGAAGGCAGTGGGAGTACTCACATGAGTAATGGTTGCAAGATCAGGTCCCTTATCTTTAGAAATTATAAATAAAGGTTTCTAAGATTGACTGGAGTCAGAGTGAAAGTTGAGGATTTAGTGAGAGCAGAACTCCACTATAAGAACAGTGCATGGGAACAGACATAAAGGCAGCTGAGGGGATACTACAGTGTGACTAGAATTGACCTATAACAGTTTATATTATAGGAACTACCTGGCTAATCAATTAGAAACAACATTTTTGAATGAGTGACTCTTGATCACTTCTCGCCTGGACACATGGGTCATATATTTTTAAAGAAAGATTTAAATTTACAGATGAAAATACTTTAATATGGAAGAATTGAAGGCAAAGCTCATTTACAAACCCTGATGTCTGTGTGAACCTGAAAATTTCCTATTCTCTATGCCATTAAATATTTTGCAAATTCTCACAGTGGTTCAGCTCAGTGATTTAACAGAGGTGTTACTATAATTGTGATTTATTGGTAAGACTGAAAGTACCCAATACCCTCAGCCTCACACTTCCACATGTATAAAATGGTGGTGTAGTGTTAATATATTTTTGTAAGACATTTTGGAATGCCTGGAGACTTGAGACCAGCCAAAGATTTCTTTTCCTTCCACTCTCTGTGTGTCATTATATTTCTTTGTCTCAGCATTTTTATTTAACACATTTATGAAAAGGGGTGAAATTGGTTTTCAAGTTGCATCTGCTATAAATTAACAAGCACAATGAAGAATTTTCACAAGGTTCAGAGGGACAAACCTTAAACGCATGTGGAAACAAAGGGAGTCTCATTGTTTTCTCATGCTGGTGTAAATCAGAAGTCACTCTGTTGAAGTCAATGGAGTTACACAGGTGTAAAACTGAGAAGAGAACCAGGCCCAGTGTGCCAGTAGAAGATGCCACATTAATAGTGCAGGTGACAAAAATCTTTCTATTCATAGATCAGGCACAGAATTGGAAGTGGCTGCAATACGAGCCTCTCTATCCCACCACGGCAGCCCAGTCTCGATCCAGAGAGACAACTTTGCATATGGAGAGATTAGTTCAGTATGCACATCCATTCCATTTTTTAATTACCCCTTTTTAATTCCCTACCCCTTTCTAATGTGCAATGTTTTTATTTAGACAACTCCGAATGCTCTGACTTTCAAACAACTATCTATTGCCTATATCAGTCTGATGGATAGTGTTCTACAATCAATGCTTAAAATCTTAAATGTGTCTTCATTATTTGTTTGTGCTGGGGTTAGGTATATATTTTTACAAAGAGATTTTATTTGTTTAGGGTAGCAGATTTCTTCCACCAACTCAGCTCAGTTAGCTGGCACACTGAGGGATGCAGACAAACCTCCTCCCACGAGTGTTGGACGGGAAGTAGTGGCTCTATGTAGACTTCTCTCCCCCTTGCTCTGTGACCTGTGATGCAGGCAGCTAGTGCACGTGAGTAAGGGGATGCTTGTTACTGAAAGGGGCGATGGCAATCCTGCCCTTAAACAGTGAGTTAATTTACAGCCAGGTATGCACTTAACTGCATTTCACTGTGTTATAAAATGAATTAAAATATTACATCCCATTCCAATGGCGGACCCAGTACTGTAGTATTTGCTCAGGCAAAACTCTGATTGACTTCCTGATGTTATTGGAAAGAACTCCAGGAAGGCAGTTTATGTGTCTATCATTAAATCAAACTAAATTGGGAGAGGGGGAGAGACAAACAGACAGAGAGGGTAGAGAAACAAATCGTCCTCTAAGGGATGAGGATTAGGATGAAACTTTCTCTAAGTGTGGCAACTTGCACCTTTCTCTAGTACTGGTCATTGTCAGGATATTGGACTAGAAGAACCATTGGTCTGATCTGGGATGGCAATTTCTATGTTTCCAAGTGGTAGAGCAATGTTAAGGATGAGAAATCGAACATTCAAACATTAGGAGGCTCCAAAAGTTAAGACTGAAACTATTCTCTACCCTCTGTGGAATATTTCTGAAAATATGGTATTTTTGAAATAGTGGTATTTGTTTATAGTCCTGGTTCTTGAAAGTTCCTCCTGAATGATTTGCTTTTTAAAAATAAAACCAGCCATACAAAAACACCAATGGGGAAAAAAAGACATTTCCCCTTTTTTAATAGGACTAGGATTGAATATAGCGTCATAAATGTGTGTGGTGCTGAACAGACATGTGAAACATGAGGCCTGATACTCAGGTCTGCTAAGTCTGCATTGCACTGGTTGCCTGGTGCAAATCAGACATAAACCCAGGCAATCCTGTCTGATGAAGTCAAGGCTGAATTTGATCCTCTATATTCATTTGGTGTTAATTATTTACCATGGGCTTGATCCTTCATTCCTTATTCAGAGAACACTCTCATTGACTTGACAGTGGATTTTGTTTGAATGGGAACTGCAGGGTTGGGTCTGATATGACCTGAAGAAGAGCTCTATGTGGCTTGAAAGCTTGTCTCTCTCACTAAGGCTTGGTCTACACTACCCCCCCCAATTCGAACTAAGGTACGCAACTTCAGCTACGTGAATAGCGTAGCTGAAGTCGAAGTACCTTAGTTCGAACTTACCTTGGTCCACACGCGGCAGGCAGGCTCCCCCGTCGACTCCGCGGTACTCCTCTCGCCGAGCTGGAGTACCGCAGTCGACGGCGAGCACTTCCGGGTTCGACTTATCGCGTCCAGACTAGACGCGATAAGTCGAACCCAGAACTTCGATTTCCAGCCGTCGAACTACCTGGTAAGTGTAGCCAAGGCCTAAGAGAAGTTGATCCAGTAAAAGATATTACCTCACCTACCTTGTCTCCTGGGACCAACGTAGCTACAACTGCACTGCATATATGAGTTATCTTTAATCATTTAATATTGTTTTCCTCCTGTAACATGTGTAAATAGTTCTTTCACCTGATTATCATATACATCTGCCATAGTTTTTACATACATCAGTTGGGTGTTTTGCTTGCAACAATGGCAAAAATCCAATGCTTCAAAAGAAGATGAAAATACCAGTATGCACCTGCCTAATAGAATTATTCTACACATTTCAGATGTGGTGGAGGAAATCTTCATGGACCGCAGCAGGTGATGAATTTCTCCCCTGCAGCATGAGTTCAGATTTTCTTCTTATTTTAACTTGCACAGGATTAGGAATAGTCTCACAATTACCAACATCCTAGCATTGGACTGTTAAGAAGCAGCTGTCACAATAACATCTTAACTCTTTATGTTGCCATGCTTTCATAATACACAGGTGGTTAAGAGTGCAGATCTTCTTTAATTAACTATTTTCCCAATGCTTCCACCACATCCCTCTGCCCTGCCTCTAGATCTCCCCTATGCTTCATCAGACATCTCTGTTCCCTTTTCACATCCATACTTCTGCCTCTTTGCTCAAGTGGAACTCTTGTATGGTGTACTGGGGGATCTAAGGGGAAGGGAAGTAAGCAGTGGAGTTAGGGCACAAAAGGGGTGATTGAGGGTGGTGGGACCCAGGATGTGATTGGCAACAGAGATTCAAGGGAATGGGGTGGTATAGTCTACCTGTTTGTGAGAGAGGCAGAAGCCTAGTGATTCTATATTCAGGCATAGGTGCTTGAAAGGGTTCTCCCATGCTGTTGTCGCTCTTCCCTGACTCACCAAGGCAGCAGAAGCCTGGGAAGACCTGAGGGCTGTGTCAGCTCTCTGGCATACCAGTGCACCAAGGAGCCAAGGCAGCAGTGCTAGGAGAGCCATTCAAGTTCCAACGTCTCCATGTAGAGACCCTGTTCTCCCCACCACCCCAGGTATACAGCCAGCACAGCAGTCTTTCCTTCCAGGTCCCTGTTGTCCCCACTAAACCCCTGTGCCTCAGCCCACACTCAGCTCTAACTACTTACCTCTCCAAATCACCAAATTATCTTTATCAATGATCTGAAAGACTATAAAATGATTGCTGGTAAAGTTTGCATATGACACAAATTGGAATGATAAATGATAGTGACAGATGAGTTCTGCAGAATGGTCTGGATCATTTGGTAAGCTTGGCTTATTTGAGCAACATTCAATCTCAAAAGGCAAGGCCATACAGCTAGGAACAATGAATGCAGGGTCACACTTACAAGATGAGGGACTGTGTTTGGAAAGCAGTAACTCTGAAAGGTGCTTTGGGTCATGGTGGATAATCTAGCGAGCTCCCAATACAATGCTGTGGCTGAGAGTTAAAATGATTATTTCATATATAAAGAGAGGAATGTCAAGCAAAATGAAAGGTGGTATCACTGTTGCATATAATATTGGTGAGAACTTTTTTTACTGCAATACCATGTCCACTTCTAGTGTCAAACTCTTAACAAGATGTGGTTTAATTGGAAAGAGTTCAGAAAAGAGATGTAAGAATAATAAGCTACATTACAACAGTGATTCCTGTAATAGCATGCTAAACTTTATTATACTATTCAGCCATTATGTGGTGCTATATGTAAATACCTTAGTTAAATGAACCTCAGACATACCTGGCAAAGCATTAAAGGATCTTATGATGAACACATCTGGTGTGTATAAGCAAGCTCTGTGACCAGTCCGTATCTGGTACAGAGGAACATGACGTGGTGTCAGGAATAAAGTAAGAACAGAAACAGAAGGAACAAAGCAACAAAAGTTGTGAAATCTCATCAACATGCCACTCTTCAATGCCCCGGAGAACTTCAGCTTTGACAAACCTTCATAATGGACAGACTGGAAGCAGTGATTTGCACAACTTTGAATTGCAAAAAACTGGAGATATATAGGTATATTTAGTTTATGCTGTGGGGAAGCAGGCAAAGCATATCTTGGAATCCTTTGACTTTACTAATGACAGGCACAAAGATGACTATGAAAGGGTTCTGGCTATCTTTGATGCATACTTTATATCTCAGAAAAAAGTATTTTATGAACGACCATGTTTTCACCAGAGAATTCAAGAATCAGAGGAAATACTGAATGTTTTATAAGAGCTCTGCATACATTGGCTGAAAACTGAATTTTTTAGGAGGAGTGCAAAACATGAAAATATCAGACAGGCCAGTTATTGGGTTAACAGATAAAAACCTTTCACTGCAGCTACAATTGAAGAGATTTAAATCTAGCCACAGCTATACAGATAGCAAAGCTGTCAGAATTAGTTGAACAAAAGGCAGGAGCAACTTTAAAAACCTGAAACTAGCTTGGAAGCTATAAACAGACACTTGAGTGTTAAAAGTCATTATCATAAAACTCTTAAGGCAAGGGGACAGAACTCCCAGGCTATGAGAGACAAATTCCAGCCTACATGCAGAATGTGTAGGAAACAGTCATATCCCAAGAAATGTTGTACACCCAACCAGAGGTGCACTGTGTAATAAATGCATGAAATATGAACACTTTGCAGCTGTTTGCTGCAATGAAGCAGTCAAGGAGTTGACTCATATATTACAGATATTCAAAAGTTAGTGTTTCTGGGAGCTATAGACTGAAACTGAAAATTCATGGCAAGACTATTGATTTTAAGGGGTTGCTTACACTTAAAATACTGCAACACTGCCGCTGTAGTACTTCAGTGAAGACATTACCTATGCCAATAGGAGGGATTCTCCTGTCGGCATAGGTACTCCACCTCCCCAAGAGGCAGTAGCTAGGTCGACAGAAGAATTCTCCTGTCTATACTGGGGTTTAGGTTGGTTAAACTGTCATTTGGGGTGTGGATTACCTAGTGTAGACCAGGCCTAAAATTGACTCAGAAGCTGACATCACAGCCATCTCAGAAGGGATTTACAATACCAGATTGATGGCTGAAGTTCATTATTGATCCACAGATAAGACTAACTATGTACAGCAACAATGCAAGCCTCATCATCCTTTCTTAGCAATATGCCTCATATTGGACCTGGACGGGCTATCGTAGAGTGGACAGGGTAATTACTTCTCCATGTCCATTTAGTTTATTAACAAGAGGGCCAAATAATACTAAGTGTGGTGATGATTTTTTGTAATGTTGACACCTGTCCACTAGGAACCAGCTGAGAACAGCCAATCTATGTCACATGGGCCACCTAAAAGCCCATCCTGTAGATCAGGGATCGGCAACCTTTGGCATGCAGCCCGCCAGGCTGTTTACCTGCTACGTCCACAGGTTCGGACGATCGTGACTCCCACTGGCCATGGTTTGCCGCCCCAGGCCAATGGGGACTGCGGGAAGCGGCGGCCAGCACGCCTCCTCCACTTTGGGCTTCCTGACAGCCATTTTGCTCCCTTGAGGAGCAATCAAGATGCTGCTGGTAAAATAATCTTCATGGCCTGTTATTCTGACCATGTCCTGCCCTCTTTGGATTTAATCCTGCGCTCACTGATGTCAATGGTACAACTCCCAATAACTTCAGTTGCATAGTATCAGGCCTTCTGAGTCATCCACTGGCTCCCACTTGTGCACTGCATCCAATATGATCCTTCCCTTTAAGGTTGTTCACAACTTAGCCATTCCCTGCTCAGCCACTCTTGCATCTTGTTATGTTTCCCGTTGTCCCATTTACTCTGCCAATGATGGCAGCTTCCACCCACATTTTCTCCATTTCTCCTAAACGCATCTTCTAGTTTTCGTTTTTCAAGCTGCCCCTGTAGACAGCACATCCTCTTCAAAAGTAGTCCATAAAACTCTGTCCCAAGATCCACTTCTACTGTAATGCTGCAGAGGATGGCTCTGTAGATATCCAGACAGACTTTTGGTTTCTATCTTAATTACAGCCTATAATTTATTAAAAACCCCTATCAACTCAAAACCATCTATCTGGGTAAACAGCTGGTCTATGTAAATATGTGATTACTGTTTTCCTTGTCTTGCCTTCCCTATTCTTACCAACTGTTTGTTATGTCAACTTGATGTGTCGTGGCTTAGATTGTAAACTTTTCAGAACAGGGATTGCTTTCTTGTGTTAGTACCGCAGCTAGCACATTGATAGCCCAATGGGGTCTCAAAATACTACCATATTTATTTATCTATTAATGCTATATCATCAAATGATCTTCACGATGAAGCCACTAAAGCTGCTTAAATGCAGCTATCTGTGACACAATAATCCAGAGCAAAGTCAATGAACTGTCATATTGACACCCTTATCTACCTAAATGTCATCCTCCCCCAAAAAACAAACAATTCAACCAAGAGACAAAAGAAAACCCTAAAACAACCACACCCCTACCAGAGAGTTTATTATCCCAAAAAAAGGAAGAGCCCAGACTTCTGCTGGAAGTTCATTATTGCTGTCGTTTTTACATGGGAAATGCTGAGATATTCCTGTGATGGGCAGCAGTGAGGGACGGATGATGGAGATTTCAGTCCCTTTTGCTTTAGTAACTGCAGCATAGCAACTGAGTTAAGTAGCCTTAGCTGCATATGAAAAGATCTTCAGACATTGCCAACCCCAATATCCAAAAATGAGTCTGATCTCAAAAATTATGATATGGCCTTAAAAATAATTAGATTTAAAATAATTATTTGCTTTTCAGCTTTTGAACCATTAGGATACAAAGTTGGGACATGCTTTCAAGCTTTTCTCTTCAACCATAAGGGCTACAAACTTATGAAATCCCAGGACTCCAGGTGCTGGGGTTTTAAAGAAAACAAATATTTTGAGATTTGCAATACAATAATCAGCAACACTGGTATTATAACCAACCCCTCTGCAGGTTGTCCATGAGTTCTACAATACACCAGGCTCATCTAAGTGTCTGGTAGCATGTGTTGTATACCACAAGATTTGAAGCAAGTATTGTAGATGCTCCAAACTTTAGATTTTATGGGCTCTAGCCTAGGCGAGACCCTTTCAAAAAGGATCACATTTCAAGTCAGCAACATGAGAGTGTTACTAGGGCTGAAAAATAAGGATACGAATACCCTAAGCACAATGGCTTTTACAAAAAAGCAGCCTAACAATACCTAACTCATCGTCTAAGGGCAGTCCAGGAAACGGTATAGAGTCACCTTCTTGCTGTCACATGAGCAGTTGTGTCCATGTCTATATCCTGCTTCTGGTACTATGGTCCTATGCTAGGAACAGGCTGCTTTAGGGTGACCAGATGTCCCAATTTTATAGGGAAAGTCACGATTTTGGGGGCTTTTTCTTAGATAGGTACCTATTACCCCCACCCCTTGTCCCTATTTTGTTACACTTGCTATGTGGTCACCCTAGGCTGCTTTTCTGTCCACCTTTCAGCTATCAGGCTGCCTGACCTTCCCTCCCCAATCAGCCCCCAGGATGTTTCTCCTGCTAGCATACAGTATCTTTCTCACCAGTGCTTGATCCCCCCTCCTTCTATCTTCAGGATATTGCTTCCTTTTTCCGTACTGTACGGATTAAGGCACCCTCTGCTGGCTGGATGGTGAACTGTGCACACAATGCCCTACACTTGGTATATCCAGCTGGGGTGGAAGGAAGGTACCTAGTAATGAGCCAGCAAGTTCATTATGGTATTAGCAGAGGAGGGAAAATATTGCTGAACTGAAATTATTCCACCACTTACCAAGAAATATTTAATTGCTCTTAGATATGGAGTTTTGAGACATCTGGCTTCCATTAGCTAGGAACAACTGATCAAATTCAGATCTTACGTGACTGCAACACTACTGACTTCAGTAGAGCATCCTTTCCTCTCCATTCACACAGCTAAGGCACTTATCCAGGCCCCACATCATCTTGTCTCTCAAACAGTGCAGCCTCCTTGCAAATGCAATCTTGCCTGGCTTATATTTTATCTAATTGCTGCTGGAGAAGTCATTTTCCTGGCTCATTGTTTCAGCCATATCATCCCTGTCTTTCCACCTTCCTCTGGCTTCCCCTTCACCACCACATCAAACAAAAACTACTCCTGCTCGCTTTCAAGGTCATTCACAACCTATTTGCTAGTGATACTTGCACCCCCACTCAAGGGCATGTGCAGGAATTTAAATGTCACTGCTTTTGGGGGGGGGCATGCAGAGGAGTTCTGTGCCCTCACTGATTATTAGAGGGTCTATGGCCCTGCTTGACCCTCCCTTGTGCATGCATTGTCCCTACTTCTACTCTTCATTTCCCCATTTGTTCAGTGTTCAAACAATATCTCTGTGCTTTCTTCCATGATGCCCCTCAGGCATGAGTGTAGCTCCCCATCTTCAAACATTGACAAAACTCCACCATCCTTTGCCAAATCCCTCCTTAAAATTCTGCTCCGTGGTGATGCCTACAAAAAACTTGACAACATCTAGGCTGCTGGTGTGTTGTGACCACTGCTTTTTATGCTGACTAGTACTGTCTCATTGTTTGCTTGTGCTCCTCCAGGCTGTCTGTTGTACCCATCTATTATCCTGTCTTATACTTGAACTGTAAGCTCTTTGGGGCAAGGATGGTCTTTGCTATGCTTGTACAGCGCCTAACACAGTGGGGCCCTGGTGCATGTCTGGGGCCCCCAGGTGCTACTGCAGTACTAGTAGTAGTACTAATATGTGCAACCCACTTCTTCCGCTTATTCCATCAACTGGGGTTGGGTTGCTGTGCAAGCATCCATCATCTTAGACTGTCTGAGGTGGCACTAAGGTCCTCCTGTGTACCATTTTCTTTGCTGTAATCCATCCATTGCTTCCTTTCCTACCATGCTATCTTCACTAGGTCCCCATCATTGATCTTCTGCATGTGGCCAAACTAGCGAAGTTACCCTTCCTGGATTTTCTCAGCCACACTACAGGCTTTGACTTCTATCGTAATGCTTTCATTTCAAAATCTGTAATAAGTGCAACCTACATACTCAGAAAACCCCTTATTTTATTTTTCAGGGCCATGTTTAGGTAATTTAACATTTTGGCATTAAGCTCTCTATTAAATAATTTTAAATAATTTAGTGTATGTCTGAATCTATTCTTTTTTTCACTCCTTTTTTCTTTCAACCAGCTACATATCTTGAGCTGCCTTTTTCTCCTTATTTTTCTATCCTCCAACCCTCAACTCATTTTCCTATAGCTTATAGTTTTTCCACCTAAATCTCTTGGAACTATCGCAGCGCCAATGATGGAGTTCATTTCATGTATTCAGTAATTTTGATTGATGCATTTTTATGTAAGTTCTTTGTTTAAGGTTTTCCTTATTGCTTTTCCAAATTGTTTAAATGACAGAGTGCCAGTATTTTATGGCCCTAATCATTTAGCACTAGCTTGTGCTTATTAAGCACAGCCCAGAGGGAGCATATGGAATTGAAACAACCTTAGGGGCACATTCTGCTTCAGCAAAACAGAATTCCTTGTCACTTCCCAGAACACCGGGGAAACACCTGCTACCATTCCTTTTATGGGGTGGAGCCTGCTCCCGCTGCATGCCGGTCCCACTGAGGGCTGGAGCTTAAGGTCATGAGGCCCATCCTTGCTCCTAAAGTTCACCCATGGGGGAGGAGGTGCAGAACAGTCCCTGTTCTCCCTTGAGTTAAGGGCTCGGTGAAATTGCAGTCCCTCATGTGGGAAGCATAAATAGGAAGGGATGACAAGCAAACCTTTTCCTTCACTACCACTGTGTGCCTGAACCTTAATAAGCATATATATATATATATGCTGATTTATGTAACTTTTTGCTATTCAAGCAATTGAGCATGGCAAACTGGAGCAAGTGATATTCAGACTAGCTACTGACAAAAAAAATGCAAAGGACTAAACTGCTAAATACTTTTCAGATTTCCCCTGGAATGGTTTTTCCTCTCTTCTGTGGGAAAAAAAAAAGCTTTCCATCTGAAAATGCCAGTTTGAGATACATCTGGATTACATCATACAGTCTCCACACTGTGGACTTGGCTCATCTGCAATATTCTTACCTTCATTTTGTGAAACATTTCCAGACAGCATCTTTCACTCTCTCGGAGGTTATATCAACTGAACATTTTAAGGCTTCTTTCAATGCTACTCCTCTGTGACCTTAGTATAAAGGGATTCTTGCCACTTTCCCCATGTGAAAGGCGATGGAAGAGGAGGACAAACCTGTCTTTCAGAGGAGACAAATCTGAAGTCCTGGAAACAGGTAATCTTCAAAGATCCCATTGCACATTTCTCAAGAGTTAGGAATGATTAATACTGGTGTCTTGGACAGATTCCAAACTGGCTAATTCTATTCTATTCAGACAAATTTCCCTCAGAAATGGAAAATAGCTAGAAGTCTGTACTTCCTTTCCTGCACACTACTTTGTGTGGCATCACTCAGGCACAAGACCTGCTGCGTTCTACTTCAAAGGGATCTGAGTGGATAAAGAGCATAGAGATACAAACAACTGCTCCATTGCACAGCCTGAATAACTTAGTTGGATATGAGGGAACTCCAGAGGGCAAGAGCCCAGGAAGAAATCTTTCATTGGCTGTTGAGACACAGCTAGCCTCAGCAATACTAACAGCTCCCTATCACTTCAAAGAACTGTCTACACCACGAGTGCTTCTCAAAGCCAGCCCGCTGCTTGTTCAGGGAAAGTCCCTGGCAGTCCGGGCTGGTTTGTTTACCTGCTGCGTCCGCAGGTTCAGCTGATCGCAGCTCCCACTGGCCGCGGTTCGCCGCTCCAGGCCAATGGGGTTGGCGGGGGGCGGCGGCCAGCACATCCCTTGGCCCACACCACTTCCTGCAGCCCCCATTGGCCTGGAGCGGCGATCCGCGACCAGTGGGAGCTGCGATCGGCTGAACCTGCAAACGCGGCCGGTAAATAAACCGGACCGCCAGGGGCTTTCCCTGAACAAATGGTGGCCCAACTTTGAGAAGCACTGGTCTACACAGCTATTTTTAGAGCACTAGTGTGAGCCCTCCTAGCCTGAGTCCATTGACCTTGGCTGGGAGGCTCTCTCTTGCTCACTCCACAGTGTGAGCAGACATACCCCTAGAGGGTCGCACTCTTTGTTGTTTATATAGGCCAAGCTGTATGCCAGCATAGCTCCTCATCCCCAAACCCAGGGACAGGGGCTTGGCTGGGGGAGGCTGGCCACAGTCGGTAGACAAGAGGCTGCCATATGCTTGATTTGGCCCTGGAGGCACAGAAAGCGCTCTGGTGCCCTAACTCTAATCTCCAATCCTAATCCCTAACCCTCACCCTAAATCTAAATCCTAATTTTCACCATAATGCTGAGCTCAGTGCCTCACCCCTATAGCCAAAGTGCATCACTGCCCTGCCACAGGCCTCTGAGGTCACTGCCTCACCCCTGTAGTCAACCTATCTAATCACACCAATCGGATTAGTAGCAATCAGGCTTTTCTGGTTTTCCAATTTCCATCCAAATCAGTAGGGTTCTTCCTATTGATACCTGGAATATTCTGTTAAAGACAGCCAGCCAAATGGAGAAATCCCATCAAGTGGAGTGTTCATCTTTGCTTTGCTAGGCCAATAAAACTTTAAGAAGATTGGTTTAGAAAGGGATCCTCCTGCCCTCCCACCACCTTACAAATGTGGCAATGCACTCCTGTGGAAGTGATCTCCTGGGAAGGCTGCACAGCCATGATCAAAAAGATGGCTGTGAACATATAAAGTAAGAAGGCCTGCGATTTCTCTCTTATGTCAGATAAAACTGGAGTCACTCTTGATTTACACTACTATATACACAAGGAAAATTAGGCATATCTCATTCAAAGGGTAACTATCTTGACACAGCCTTTAACACGTTTGGAAACCTAGTTTTGCCCACTCTCCATTCTCCCTGGATAGAGAATAAGTAATCAGTTGCCCTTCCTCAACAAGTGAACCCTTTCTTTTCCCCAACTTCAAAAAAATTTAGTGACACCCTCCTTCTCCCTCCCTCATCCCCAAAGATTACAAAAAGTCCCTCCATCCAAGAAAACTGATTTTGATGAGAATCAGTTTAAAATATTTATCTTGGACTTTGTAGAAGTTAGGAATGTTCTAATCCAATATAAACACTGAGTTAATACTGCCATCCAGTTCAAACACTGAGCTGACAAAGATTAGAAAAAGAAGAGGAATTAATAGTTTGGTATCTCTTTTGTGCTTTTTTTCCTATTCCTTTGATCTCTGAGCTTTTTGAAATTTCATCCAGAGCATTTTGGATTTGTTGGTGTCAATAGGTTTTCTCAAGTTCATTTGTCTTTCATCTGATTTTGAACTGTAACAGACCTTTATTAAAACAATTTGAATATGATGTCATTCATAAATTTGTTTTTGATTGTTAGAACAGCAACCTATTTTGGTAATGAAAGCCATCCTATTTAAAACAAAAAATAAACCCCTTTCCCTCATTATTGTAGTACTTGCTAGCACTACTGTAGTTATGAGTTTTGTGTTTTCATTGTGAACCTAATTTTCAGAGATCTAGACCACAACACTGAAATTATAATGTTCAGACATTCTCCTGCAACCAAACAGCCCCAATAAAGTCACTGACACACTGTAAATTGGAGGATTGAGGCCCTACACAGTAATGCCAACATAAAGAAGTTTTTGGTCTGAGATTCTTTTCAGCATGAAAATGTGACTAATGACATTGCACTTGGCTGCTGACAGACCCTCAACATTAAGCTGAAGAATTCAAAGCACTGGTCCAATGGCTCGAAAGTCCAAGGATGGCGATAAATTGGGATCATAGTCAGATGGCAAGTGACCAAGATTTGTCACAGAATTTACTCTGCTGGTTGGATCATTAGCTTCCTCAGTCCGGGCTGGGTATTGATGAGGAATGCAATGTGAACACTGATCCATTGTCCCCGCTGTTCTCCATGAGAACAGTGATTTACCTCTATACTCAGACCTCTTCAACCATCTGCCAGTTCGCCTGTCTTTTAGATGCCCTTTATGGTCACTTATGCCACCACAGGACATGACGGTGGAATCTGCTTGGCATAACAAACGGTCAGTGATGACAGTCATTAATCACTCTCTTGCACTGACCCAACCATCTTCCCACCAGGTTTTGCCCTGCCAAGGCACCTCTGGTCATCCTTGAACCATTTTCGAACAGGACAGGATAACTGTGTGGCCAGTCTCTTCAAATGGTGTTTCTTTAATGACCCACGATGTAAATGTGGTCAATTTCAATTGTAAGGCCAGAAAGGACCATTTACATTTACATCAGTTAGCCAGCTTTTAATCCATTTAATGTGTGCCATGTTAATTTTATATCAATCTAGTTTTTAATCAAATTATTGTGCACTACCAAATGAAACACCTTACAGAAGTCTAAGTGTATTATGTCAACACTATTACCTTTATCAACCTTTGTAATCTAAAAAAAAAGTTATCAAGTTAGTTTGACAGGCTCTATTTTCCATAAATCCATGCTGGTTTGCATTTCTTATATTCCCCTCTGTTAGTTCTTTATTAATCAAGTTCCATATCAGCCATTCCATTATCTTGCTCAGGATCAATGTCAGGCTGACAGGTTTATAATTACCTGGATCATCTCCTTTACCCTTTTTAAAAATTGTACAACATTAGATTTCCTCTATACTTCTTGAACTTCTGCATTGCTCCAAGACTTATAGAAAAATCAACATTAACAATCCAGCAAGCTCCTCCAACAGCTCTTTTAAAATTCTTGGATGTAAGTTATCTTGACCTGCTGATTTAAAAATGTCTAACTTTAGTTTCTTCTTTTTAATATCCTCTAGAGATATTAGTGGAATAGAAAGAGTGTCATCACCATATGATGAGACTATATAATCTATTTTTCCCCAGATAGAGAATAGAAATATTTACTGAATACTACTGCCTTTTCTGCATTACTATTGATAGTTCTATCTCTTCCAACTAGTAATGGACCAATAGCATTGCCAGGATTCTTTTTGTTCCTCATATATTTTAAAGGCTCCTTATTGTCCTTAAGTCTGTTGGCCATCGATTTCTCCTTGTGTCCCTTGGCTTCCCTTACCTATTTTCTACAATTCTTAACTTCTGATATATGCTGATTACTATCAGCTTCCTCTTTATTCCAATTGTTATATTTATATATATTATTTATATAAATATATAAATACAACAATTGGAATAAAGGGGAAGCTGATAGTAGTAATATATATAATATATAATATATATTATTTTTTACAGCTGACTTCACTTCCCCTTTAAACTAGGTTGTTTTTTTAACCAGCACAGCCTTCTTCCTTAATTGTGGCTTTTGGGGCATCTAGTAAGGTGTTCTTAAATTATTCCCAATTATCATTCACATTTTTCTGATTAAAGTCTTCCTCCTAGCTGATTTGGCTCATAATTGTTTTCAGCTTTCTGAAATTGGCCCTATTAAAGCACCAACAATATATTAGAGCATAAGCTTTCATGGGCGACAGCCCACTGGGCTGTAGCCCACGAAAGCTTATGCTCTAATAAATTTGTTAGTCTCTAAGGTGCCACAAGTACTCCTGTTCTTTTTGTGAATACAGACTAACACGGCTGCTACTCTGAAACCAACAATATATATTACTGGTCTGGATTTTATTCTGCTTGCACATTATAGTGATGATCACTTCTACCTAAGCTATCATTAAGTTTTAGTTCTGTGATCAGTTCCTCTTTACCTGTTAGGACAAGGTCTAACAGAATTCCCTAGCATTGGTTGCAACACTTTTTGAGTTAGGAAATTGTCATCCATTATCTTTAGAAATTCCAAAGTTGTGTTAATACTGGCAGCATGAGACCTCCAGTGAATGTCACTCAACTTGAAGTCCCCCATGATCATTCAGATTTTTCCCCCACACATTGTAGAGAGGTGCATAAGGAAGTGGTCATCTTGTTCCTTTGAGTATTTGGCGATCTGTAGCAGATACCAACTAGTACTCCATTTTGTGTTTTAGCTGTTAAGACACTGTGTATATAGTAGTGTAAATCAAGAGTGACTCCAGTTTTATCTGACATAAGAGAGAAATCGCAGGCCTTCTTACTTTATATGTTCACAGCCATCTTTTTGATCATGGCTGTGCAGCCTTCCCAGGAGATCACTTCCACAGGAGTGCATTGCCACATTTGTAAGGTGGTGGGAGGGCAGGAGGATCCCTTTCTAAACCAATCTTCTTAAACATTCAAGACCTTTTTTTTTCCTGAGTTCAGTGACTCAGAAACAGGAAATGCCATTTTTGACAAAGTGACACTCCCCCTCCTCTTTTGCCCACTTGATCCTTCCTAAATAGTTTATAACCATTGATTCCAATTGTGTGAATCATCCCACCAAGTTTCAGTAATACCAAATAGACTGAATTTATGCTAATAAATGAGCAATTCCAATCCCTCTTATTTATTACCCAGGCATTGCCGTATAGTCAATTAAAGAATTTATTCAAATGTCCTTTGGCTCCTTGATTAATTTTTCCCCAGCAACTCTATTTTATGTTGAGTGCTCATCCCTTCCCTCTTTTTACCCTTTCCTTTCGTTGTTAGTTTAACCTCCTCCTGACCACTCTAACCAGACTGTCCCTGAGGAGATTGGTCCACCTTCTACTGAAGTAGAGTCCATCCAAACTTTACAGTCCCCTCTCCCCATAGAAGGTGGACCAATGTTCCATAAAACCAAAGCTCTCCATCATACAGCACTTACTCAGCCAGCAATTTA
The DNA here is from genome assembly GCF_027887155.1 of Malaclemys terrapin pileata. Taxonomy (NCBI): domain Eukaryota; kingdom Metazoa; phylum Chordata; order Testudines; family Emydidae; genus Malaclemys; species Malaclemys terrapin. The sequence goes on from NC_071507.1 coordinate 82,631,521, forward strand.
CTTCCAGAATCTTGTGCCTTCTGTTTTCCTTTGCTCAAGGGACAGGAATGATCTCAGAGAAGAGTATTTGGACATTCTTATTCAGCATACTTCCAAGTGCCCCGAAATTATCTACTGCAAGATATCCCATGACGCTGTGTCATTTGTGCCAATATGAAGCGTCATCAATGGATCTTTGCCCATCGTCTTCAGAAGCCTATCTAATATTAGAGTGACATCCCATGTTTTGCCTCTAGGAAGGCAGCACCCCATCCTGCTGTCTGCTTGTCCCTTTCAGCATGTTATCTATCTATCTATCTATCTGCCTTGGACAGTTGGAGAACTCTCTTTGCAGGTAAGAATGATTTTCTTACAGGTTGAGCTGCCATCCTCAGGTGTGTCTCATACATCTCTCCATTCCCTTGAACCTACTGGATCTTGAGAGGTATCTTCCATCATTTCCACGTTGGGGACCCAGTATCGATTCAAAACTTCTAACTGTGTGGAATTTCTCCTGCTTCTCTTCTCTGGTGGCTACAGCCTGCCCATCTTCATCTGTCTCCAACCACATAGAATGCTGACATGACCTCTTGCTTCTGGTGGTTATGAACTGCCTGGCCTCCTTTCTGACTTCCTCTCTCACTGATTCCTTTGTGTTCCATTCTTTCCCAAAACTGGCTATCTAGGAACTCTTCAGCTTCTCTGATTCTTAATAGCATCTCAACTTACCCCTCCAATCCAACAATCTGTTCTTCCAGCACAGATACCAAGTTACACTTCATTTACAGGAAGCCTCTTCAGCTTCAAGCAGGAAAGAGAACATGGCACATCTGCTGCAGGTCACCACCACTGTGCCATTGCTGGCCATAGTCATATCACCTGTAGTACTGAGCCTCTCACAGTCCCTCTTCAAACTCCCTCCAAAACTCTCCTGGTAGCTGCCTCTGTTCGCACATTGTTGGATGTACAATAAGTTGTAATGGGCCAAATCCCTAGATGCTATAAATTGGCATAGCTCTGTTGAAGTCAGTGGAACTTCACTGCTTTAAACCTGCTGAGGTTCTGGCCCAATATGTTTTTTAGGGAGATAATTATCTAATGTATTGAACTGTATTGTAGAGGCTATTGCTTATAACATTCATTGCTTGAAAATAAAATACTGGATCTTCAAGAAAAGGTTGCTTTGTGCTATAATCACTGGCAACTCATGCAATGACTATAGCCTCCTAATTGGCTAGATCTCACCAGGGAGGCTTTCTACAGGGTAGATGTTGCATCTGGGTGAAGAGCTGGCCAATTGTGTGGCTATAGTCATTGCATGAGTTGTTAGTGGTTATAACACAAAGCAACCTTTTCTTGTAAATCCAGAGCAGCACTCAGCTGCAGAAACTCAGCCAGGGAGTTGTGGGACAGGGAAGGTGCTGGCGATACAGAATCAACATGAAGTCACAGGGCATTTAGGTCCACCACAAATAGCACAACAAGGAGAATCTTGTGCAGGTTTCCTCCTCAGTAGTCCCCTCCTGTGAGAGTTCCTATGAAAGAGGGTGATTGGGCCCTACAGTTAACAGAGATGAGAAAACTGATTGGAGAAAATAAGAACTGACTCAAAGCTTCATTGAAAAGCTGAGTTGAACCTGCACTAGAACTTTTTCAGAGATTTGGAAAAGTGTCGTTACCCTTTAAAAAATACTTTTCATTTCAGTGTACCTCTGTTTTGTAAAAAAGAACATATTTTGGTAGGATTTTCAGGCAGTTTTTGTAGACTTAAGAGGTTTGTAAAGTTTGTTTATCAACCATCCAAACTTTACAAATCAAATAAGTATCCAATGGTTTAATTACCTCTCCAAACCAAATCTCTGAGCTTTAGAGTTTTACCCACATCACTAAAACTACACATGTGGAAACTACTCCAATCGATTTCTATTCAAATAGTTATGAAAAAAAATCCATTATTTTTCTATAAAGTTAGATTACATCACAGTACGTGCTGAGAGAGGAAAAGAATGTAATTGTCCTATGTGTGTGATAATTGATTCCATTCATATTTTTCAGTATTCCAAATTGTGAATACATTCTTGATACATATCAGCCACAGTTGGATTAAATGCAAAAATATACAACAGTGTTAATGCAATGTTATGACAGATTTTAAATACAAAGATGTCAGGGTTCCCTCCCCACTCTGAACTCTGGGGTACAGATGTGGAGACCCGCATGAAAACCCCCCTAAGCTTATTCTACCAGCTTAGGTTTAAAATTTCCCCAAGGCACAAATTCCTTCCTTGCCCTTGCTGCCACCACCAAGTGATTTAAACAAACATTCAGGGAGGGCCACTTGGAGCCCTACCTACCCAAAATATTCCCCCAAGTCCCTACACCCCCTTTCCTGGGGCGGCTTGAGAATAATATTCTAACCAATTGGTTACAAAGTGAACACAGATCAAACCCTCTGGGTCTTTAGGACACTGAAAAACAATCAGGTTCTTAAAAGAAGTTTATTTAAAAAAAAGATAAAAGAATCACCTCTGTAAAATCAGGTTGGAAGATAACTTTACAGGGTAACAAAAAGATTCAAAACACAGAGGATTTCCCCTCTAGGCAAAACTTTAAGGTTACAAAAACAGGGATAAACCTCCCTCTTAGCACAGGGAAAATTCTCAAGCTAAAACAAAAGATAATCTAATGCATTTCCTTGCTATTACTTACTATTTCTATAATATTAGATGCTTAGTTCAGATATGGCTTAGGGAGATGTATTTTCCCTGCCCTGGTTCCTCGGTGACCCGGAGAGAACAAAGGAACACCAAAAAAACCTTCCCCCACAAATTTGAAAGTATCTTCTCAGCTTATTTGGTCAGGTGCCAACCAGGTTATCTGAGCTTCTTAACCCTTTACAAGTAAAGGAGGGATTAATCCTTTACAGGGTAAGGAGGGCTTTTATGCTACCCTTAGCTATATGTTTATGACAAAAGAAATCAAAATTATGGTTTGCAAAGCACCCAGAAATTATAGTATAAACATCTGAGCCTTACAATATAAATTTAAATGGCTGAATTTTAATTATTTGGAGAGCATAACTTTGCATTGTTTTAAATTCTATGAGTCTGTGAAGAAATGTAATGCCAGAAGGGACCATTAGATCATCTAGTCTGATCTCCTGCATAACACAGGCAATAGAATTTGACTCAGCTACCATTGTATTGATTCCAGTACCTTGTGTTTGACTAAAGCATAACTTATGTTGGCTAAAGCATATCTTCAAAGATGCATCCAGTCTTGATCTGAAGGCATCAAGACATGGAGAATATACTACTTCCCTTGTGTAGCAGGATGGTTTGTTCAGTCAGCAGGCCTACTGGTCTGGGCCCAACTCCAGTCCTTCTATCAGCCTATAGAGGACTGGTTTGGGCTGTCAGCAAGCCTCTGACTCAAGCCTTTCTGTTAGTTCGGGGTAAGGTCTTAGCTGGACTGCCTCTTGCAGCCAGGAGCATGGGTCTGGGGTGGATAGGGGGACCTGCGTCATCCCTGCCCACTGGGTCCCAGCCCAGAGCCCTGAAAGTGAAGCATCATGCATTGGCCTAAGTTTGGCCAGCCCAACTGCTCATCTTCCCCTGGGCCACTTCCTACCACCACTGCATCACAGTTTGCAGCATGGTCACAGTTGACTTACAGTCTTTACTTCCAACCTCCCTGCCTCCCTATAGTCTAGGGCCGATGTCTGCAACTTTCTTGAGCCATTGCTTATAGTTCTCCCTCTCTTGTGGAGCATCTCGGGCAGGGAGACTCACAGTCTTGCCCCTTCAGTAGAAGCTTCCTCTCACGTTGCGGTGCTTCTCCAGGAAATTGCCTCTTTAGGCGCCTTCCTCCCTCCAAGCTGCTGAAGTTTCCACTATCTTCTCCCAGGAGCATGCTCGGCAGTGCCTGAGGGCGGGGCCTCCTTGGACCATTATTGCTTCAGCCCTTCCACTGTCTCTGCCTTATTGTGTGGTTTCTAAACCCCATCACACCTTGGTAGTTTGTTCCAGTATCACTCACATTGGGGTATAATATTTAACATTTCAGCTATGGAAATACAGTAACATAGTTTTTATATTTATTTTTCATAGATTCTTTTTTAAAAGAACACTGCCTGTTATTTGAATTTGCAATCTCAGATTGCAGTTTATGTGGATTCTACCACTTAGCTTTAGGTGTAGGCACCGATTCTGCCATGTGATACATGCAGGTGGACCCCTTCACCTGAATGAAGCTCTTTGATACCAACAGGCCTAAGAGTATATCTGCATTAATCAGATTCCATGGAGACCCTAAACTATTTAAGGCTCAAAAGTGCCCTCAATTTCATATGTGTAACTCCTATGGAAATAAATTGGGGTTACCTCTATGTAGAGGAATGCCATAAAGAGACTTTAAATCCTCAGATCTTTGAGGCAGGGACGATGAGGCAACTTTTGCTCTCTTGCACTGATGTATATCCAGAGTAGCTCGACAGAGATAAGTGGAGTTACTCCAGATTAAGCAGTTGTAAATAAAAACAGAAATTGTCCTAGTGTGTTATCCAAATGTTCTCAGATCCATATGATACCACATACTCATTGCACTAGATTGTGATTAGATTTGGCTAGATTGTGACTAGACTTATGATGATGTGCCAAAGAGTTGGAAGAGGACATTAGTCTCTGTCCCTCGTGAACTCGCACACAAGGATTGGTCACGCTCCCAATGCTTGAGTGTCCTGGGTACAAGGACTACTTTTCAGGTAGGCACTGACAGCAACACGAGCTTCCCTAAGGCAAGGATAGGTGAAAGTAGAACCCTGTATAAAGTGAGCTGGCCTAGCACATGGGGGATTGCATGCTGCACCCTCTCAAAGTGTAGCAGGGGCCACTTTGGCCTGTGTTCTTCATGCAGTCCACAGGTATTGAGTCTGATTAGACACAGTCCCTCCAGAAAACCTCGCCTGGGGCTGTTCATTTCAGTATTCTCCCCACATACCGATTGCAGGCAATGCCTGAAAAGCCATAATCTTGTCTTTAAATTAGATGTAGGAGATTAAAATATATAGTCATTCTCTTACCCAGGGCTTCCTTTAAGTCAATGGATATGTTGCAACTGCTCAATTTTTATGAGAATGTGAATTTTCAGAATACTTGAGCAAAACTGGATGCAGCATTCTTTGATGTATAAGAGAAGACAGAGGAAGATGCGCTGCAAGACAAGAGAAGAGAGTATAGTGAACTGAAAAAGGATTTTACTCTTCTGAAGGGGATAAGAGAAACGAGGATATAATTTAAAAAGGATGAAATTGAAAGCAAGGAGACAGTTCATGCAAAGATTTTCAAGTAAATAGCACTGAACATATGGAATAAATTACCAAAAGCATAAATATGTTTAACAGAGAACTGGTTGAGTTTAAAAAAAACAGATGATAGAGACATAGAGAAAATAACACAGAAATGAACCCCACCTTTTGCTGATCCTTTTCCACAGGCTTTTAACTTGTTCTTTATGGTCACCTACTTTGTAGATAGCTTTGTATCCATCACCTAATGTACAAAATGTATGTATAAAAGAGAGCCTTCCTAGGCCACATAAATGAACCCATCTATTTGAAAAATGATTTCTAAACAAAACTTGAACTGAGGAAAAATACCACAAGCTTCAGTTTAATTTTTGTTATTGCGACAGCAAAGCCAACAGTAGTGAGGAATCTTGTGGCATAGCTACTCTTTCTTCAAAATTCTAAGTGGATTTAGTGCCTTTGGAGATGCTGTATTGCCAGATCTGGGAATTTCATTCCTCCTCACAATGCTGCTCTTTCTCAAGAAAAGAAAGTAGACATCTGCTTGGTTGACATTTCTCATTTGAACATTGAGGCATTTACTTTAATGTCAAATTGTCATTAGTGTCAAATTATGCTCATAGTGACACCCGTTCAATCCTACTGGAGTCATTGGGCATATGAAAGTGTAAATGAGGGCAAAATATAGGGCAGTGACCAGTATTTAAGAAAGAGCGCTATACACTGGATGGCAAATAGAGTTAGCAAATGTGTGGAATCCTAGATGGGACATCAATTGTCTAAAACCATAATCTTGACTTCACCACAAAACAGACTGTGTAGTAACTAATGATGTCTTGTGTCACACTTGCAAGGCACTGATAAAACATAATGGCACACTCAGCTGTAGTTTGGGCCCAATGTATTATTTAATTAACAACTACTGTGGAGAATGTCTTTTGGATTTTAAATACTATCTAAAATTGAAAAACAAAACAATAACAAATCAAACAAGCAACACACATCTACCAGTCTATTGTTGAGAAATTAAAAACCAACAGCAATCAGTTAGGTAAGATCTAGGGGAAAGCAATATTTTGTGCTTTTCCTCTTACTTTGCATGCTCTGAAGCAGCCCGTATCCTAAACAATGTCTACTTCCAGAGGTGCTGATTCAATGGATCTTGTCAAGGTATCTCTGCAGTGTCACCTTGTGTTCATCATCAGCTATATAGACTAAAATCTAAGGGCTCTTCTAGGAAGTTGCTCAAACAGTTGAGAAAACTGACAATAGAAATCAAGCTTCTTTTCTTATCCACAGGCCTAGTGTAGGATAAAAATGGAAACAATACAATGAATGTAAAGGTATAAAATTAAGCAAAGGAAAATTTTGCTGAATATCAAGAAAAAAAAAAATCCTTGCAAAGATGTATTCCATAGTGCCATAGACTCCCAAGGGAAGAGGCAGAAGCCACATAACTTTGGTTATTTAAAACTGGACTTGCCAAAGCACTAGAAAATATATAATAGGGAGCAATCCTGCAGTGGGAAGGGTATAGATTTTTTGATTTACTAGGTCTTTCCCAGATGTAATTTATCTAAATCTATGAAGCAGTACATGTGTAGTATGTGGTGGTAATGATGATATATTTTGCTTTAGGATATATTTTGATTGGAAAAAAAAAATCTTGACACAGTTAATTTTTGAGATATGGACTGACCTAGTATCCCATAATATCCTTCAGCACAATATGCTCTTCACATGTTCCACTCTGGTCCTCAACTTGGATACAGAAATTAGCTATATTTCAATCTCCATATGTCACTGGACCTGAGCTTTTGTTTTGTTTTTAGAGATCAGTCAGGCCTATACACAGAGGAGATGGTAGTAAGAAGGGAGTTAAGATAACAGACTGCTTATTTACATTTTATTCCGCACTCCCCTACTCTAGATGGGATTGCTAACCAACCTTAGAGGAACCTCACTGTTGCTGCTTAAGTAAAGCCTGTGGTTACCAGCATCTTCCAGGAGCACAAGAAATAAGTAATTGTCAGAGACGCTTTGACACCCAGAGCACCGAGCAGCAGATCAAAGGACTTATCCTGGAGTTGAGATCTTACTCTCCCAACTCCTGCTAACCTGGTGAGAGAAGTACCAAGTTTAGCATTTAAACTTCATTCCTCCAGATTATAGTGCTCTCCTGTCCATAAACCACAAAACTAGCCCAGTCCTGGGCTTTGTGATTGAAAGCTATTCTAAACAGTGCATGTTGTTGGGTGTGAATTTTTATTACCAATGGGAAATGAGATATATACTAGAGTTGCTTGTCTACAGAAATTTAGAATAATGTACAAAGCTTACATTTTTTTTTTGCTACAGCAAAACATTCCATGTACTAAAATGAAATGAAAACAAAAAGAACAGGAGTACTTGTGGCACCTTAGAGACTAACAAATTTATTAGTCTCTAAGGTGCCACAAGTACTCCTGTTCTTTTTGCGGATACAGACTAACACGGCTGCTACTCTGAAACCTGAAAACAAAAAGTTGGTTTTGGTTTTCGAAAGATGTTGAAAACCCAAGAAGCTTAAACAGAAACAAAAAATGTCCACAAGACCTTTTGTTTAGGGGGGAAAAAACTTCATTTTTGTTGACAAAGATTTGCAATGAACATTTTTTCAACCAGCTATAGTCCTGAGTTTCATGAGACTACCCGTGTGAATAAGGAATGCTCATGTGAGTAAGGGTTTGTTGGATCGTTTTCTTAAGTTGCTGATATTGTAGAATCTTAATGTAATTTATTAATTTAAACTACAGGGCTAATCTGAGGCTATGGCTACACAAGAGAGCTTACAGTGGTGCAGCTGCACCACTGTAAGCTCTCTTGTATAAAGAAGAACAGGAGTACTTGTGGCACCTTAGAGACTAACAAATTTATTAGAGCATAAGCTTTCGTGGACTACAGCCCACTTCTTCGGATGCATATAGAATGGAACATATATTGAGGAGATATATATACACACATACAGAGAGCATAAACAGGTGGGAGTTGTCTTACCAACTCTGAGAGGCCAATTAATTAAGAGAAAAAAAACTTTTGAAGTGATAATCAAGCTAGCCCAGTACAGACAGTTTGATAATAAGTGTGAGAATACTTACAAGGGGAGATAGAGTCAATGTTTGTAATGGCTCAGCCATTCCCAGTCCTTATTCAAACCGGAGTTGATTGTGTCTAGTTTGCATATCAATTCTAGCTCAGCAGTCTCTCTTTCAAGTCTGTTTTTGAAGTTTTTCTGTTGTAATATAGCCACCCGCAGGTCTGTCACTGAATGACCAGATAGGTTAAAGTGTTCTCCCACTGGTTTTTGAGTATTTTGATTCCTGATGTCAGATTTGTGTCCATTAATTCTTTTGCGTAGAGACTGTCCGGTTTGGCCAATGTACATGGCAGAGGGGCATTGCTGGCACATGATGGCATATATCACATTGGTAGATGTGCAGGTGAATGAGCCCCTGATGGTATGGCTGATGTGATTAGGTCCTATGATGATGTCACTTGAATAGATATGTGGACAGAGTTGGCATCGGGGTTTGTTACAAGGATAGGTTCCTGGGTTAGTGGTTTTGTTCAGTGATGTGTGGCTGCTGGTGAGTATTTGCTTTAGGTTGGGGGGTTGTCTGTATAGCTACTCTAAGCTGACGGAAAAGAGCTCTTCCTTGAGAAGCTTTCTTACCACACAGCACTGTCCACACTGTTGCTTAGATCAGTGTAACTTACATCACTCAGGGAGGTGGCTTATTCATACTTCGGAGTGACATAAATTATGCCGACATAAGTGGTAATGTAGACATAACCTCAGTTTCTTAAGGAATAAGCGAGTCCTGTCTCATTCTTTTTTTCTGCCGTCTGTTTCCTTGAAAGCATCTTAATTTTATAGCCTTTCATGGTTCCAAAGTAGCCAGTGATGATATTAAGGCTGAAATCACTGTGGCCTGCCAATTTGAGACTAAATGCTGTTGAAAATTCTCTAGCACAGCAAAATTATACAATGACAATAAAAATGTTTCATACTGAGTGAGTCTTCAGTGAATGTCACTGGGGGCGGAGGGGAATAGCAACTCAGACTCCATAAATATCAACTGTAATAAAAAGTACTTCTAGTAAGTAGTATTCCAAGAAGTCTTATAATATCCATTTTTAGGAAGGAGTGATTATATATGGCAGCATAGAGAAGGCACATTGAAATAAATACTCATGAAATCTTTGGAAAAAGTACACATTTCATGTGTGAAGTTTTCCCACTATAGAACTTTTGGAAGGAGAATGAGTCTGAACATTCCAGTAAGTTTTGCACTCTCTTTCTGTTCAAAAAAACACATATGTCTCCTTCTCACCAAGATTTATGAGATTAATGAAATACAGTTTGAGCTAAAGAAACATTCAAGTCATTGTTGTTATGTCCACTGGGCAGATGTTGGAAAAAGTTTAAATATAAGTAAACTATAGTTTAAGCACTGAAATGACTACCCTTCTGAAATGCAACATAGTTTAACTATTGGTCACAAATGTATTACACATGTTCACAAAGGAAAGTAATAAAAAATTTGAGAAGCTTTAAATAAAACATCAGTCCATTAAATGTTTTAATTTAATTGGCTTCTCCTTTCTGACATTTTTCCCTAAACAAACAATATAAAGTTATGATTCTAAACTTGTGTGGTCTGCAATGAAACCTGGATCCAGAAATTACATCTGATGAGAGTGGCATAGATGAATCTAGCACTGTGTAAGAACCTGGAGCCATGGGGGGTGGAGGAGGAAGAATCTGGATTGCTGGTGCCTCTGCATCATTGCTACAAGCTTAGGCTGGGTATTCATGGAAGGACCATGTGAAGAATGGCTCAGCAGGAAGTACCACCCTGCAAGACATGAGTGGCAGCCCCTCGCAGCCCACTGATTGACCAATACCAGTATAAAACCAGGAAGCCTTGATGGTCAGCTGTCTGAAAAACAGCACAGACTGGCTGCTTGTGCTCTAGCATCTCCTAACGATAGACCCTAGACTCTGGCTTCTGACCCTGGTTTATCCTCAACTTTGCTATTCAATTGCTGTTTGTAACCTGGCACCGCACCCTGACTTCCTGGTATCCTGAGCCAGTAGGATTGCCAGTTTTGGTTGGATGTATTCCTGGAAGTTTCATCACATGACATAATATTTAATTAAAGATTATTCTTTAATTCCTGGAGACTCCAGGGCAATCCTGGAGGGTTGGCAACCCTGTGAGACAGCTTGACTTTGACCCTGTCATCTGCCTGCTGCCTACAGCTTGGTGCCCAACCCTGACTTCTTGCATTCTGACCTGGCTTGCTCCTGATCCTCCTACTTCACTCCTGATCACAGATTAGCAGCTGACTGGGGTACAGTGGCTGCCCCTGGCCCAGCCCTGACACACTGAAAGACTAAGGTGAAAATATTATTTCTGTCTCTCCACATTAGTAATGCAATGCCCTAGGTCTTGGGTGAGTTCTTAGTGATAGCGATTGAACCTAAGGCCTGGGTCATGCAAGATTGAGTCTTGAAATCTGTACCACTAATAATTGAAGAGTGAGGCAACAATATTGTGTGTGAATGTTAAATGATCATAGTTTGGTAAAGAGGCTACAAGCTCTTAAATCACTCAGTCCTGTAACTGGATCCAGGTGGGCACAGGAGTCCATCTAATTGCAAGTTCAGGGCCCAACATTATATGTGTGCATATGTAAAATGTGCATGTGCATATAGGCAGTATTACATATATATTTTGTATAACACATACACATTGTAATGTTGCAATTCTGACACAATCAGGGACATTGTGAGTGGGTTGACTTGCTGTTAGCACCTCCTTATAGCCAGATATGGCATAGCAGCTCTCTCCCTGTTATATACCCTGTGGCAACAGTCACTTGCAATGATCTGTCTCTTCCTCTGACTTGATCCTCCAGCCAGGTCACTTTAAAGTCTCTTCCCTTCCAGGGTAGCCAAACAAACAACAAGGGGATTAATGCAAAACACCTGAGTTCACAGGTAATAGAGGGTAATGGTTCCCTCTCAAGGTGAGTCAGCATCTGGCCTTCCCTTTCCTCCGGGGAGGGGGGTTGGGGGCGTTGGCAGCGAAGGAGCTCCTGCTTTAGTCTGCCTTCTTTTCAGGAACTGGTCTGCTCTCCTTTCTGGTCTACCATCAAATGAGCAGGGGATCTCCCTCTTAAGCTCCTCCCTCCAATCCTGATATTTCTCCTAGGTGCAGTGGGGTGGAGCCACCTGAGCTCAGGCTAGCTCATTCACTTTACTTAGCAGTAATACAAGGAACCTACAGACCTGTATCCTGTAAGACATTGGCTTAAGCAAGTTATCATAAGTAGAGTAGGCCTATGACCCTTAGTGTAACTGTCAGATCATTTTATATACCCTAGATTTTGGGGAACTGGGAATAGCTTGCTCAATAAAGGGAGCTGGTACATAATGATAACATGAACTAATACTGGGCTTAGATATTTTAGGACTGAATCATTGGCAGGTGTTTAACCATGAACTTGCTTTAGCAATAGTGGATGTATATGGTAATGCGCTCAAGGGTATTAATATGTTAACCTATAGAATAAATATTACCCCAATATTATGAGGGTGAGGAAGTTAGATATGGACATGGGAGGCTGGACATCTGAATGAATATGCATGATAGTACCCAGGCCCTATAATAGGCCAACCCACCATATAGCAAGGGCTAGCTTTTCATCACTGACCCTTCAGCTCTTCATTGCTGTTATGTACCACCGACCTGTGGGCACTGGGAGTCTGGACCATCAGTCTCATTTGGCATGCCAGGGGCAGGGCTGGTCCTTTCTCTCTTACCACCAAGTCCCCCAGGAAGCATATGAGCATATGCAAGGGATGACATCAAAGATATCCCTAATACTGTGTTATTGCTATTTGTTTATGTGGTTTGGAGCTTTCTTGTCTTTATTGTGTCAATAAAAGCGGCTAAGACTTTGCTTTGCCCTCAGTGTGAGGGTCTTTGCCATATATGGTGAGGTTGTCTACAAGATATTGAACTCCTTAATTTTAATTTTGTTGTCTGATCCTGGGAATAGAACCCTATTACCCCCCAGCTCATTAAATTAGTATCAATTGCCAAGCACTACAGTTATTAATCATTAAAGAATCAGGCTACACCCATCACAGACAGCTACATGCTAACACATGTTCCCTCTATTAATAGTAGTCACAATATTGCATCTGCAATTGCTTGCAGACACAAACTTGCTGTCATAAAAATAGAGCATATTTTAAAACCAGGCTTATTATGTGTAATGATGATGAGCCTCTGGACACCTAGTAACACCTCTTCCAAACCCCAAATTTCTAACATTTATACCGAATTGTCACGCTCTGACATCATTGGCTGGTACAGATCTAGTGACCAGATCCTGAATTACTGCTTAGCTAGCTCCCGCTTTGAAGCCAAAGGGTCTCTGGCCTTGGGGAATACAGCATCAGACTCTAGGAACAGAAATCTTTTTCTACAGAGCATACTAGAAAATCAAGTTTTGTTCTCTCAAACTATGAAATTGAAAATCAAAACCAATAGCTGGATTAATCTTCCACTGAAGCTAGTAATAAAATTCCCAGTGATTTCACTGGGAGCAAGATCAGATCCCAAGTTAGTATTGTGTAAAGTAAAACACGCTTTGATTTTTGTCCATATTATAAATTATTTCATTTTTAAGATACAGTTGACTTACAAATGCAGCCTCATGAATTTCTCTCAAAAAAAACCCTGGATGCCATAAAGAAATACCTAATGGAATAATTTATATTCAATGAGTTTTCCATTTTCGTATGACTGATTACACTGACATGTCTTAAAATTAATAAGATACATGGCTTTAGAAGACATCTAAAGTTACAAAATTCTTTCATGTTGGCAGAGAGAAGTCATTAATAATTTGAAAATTGAGTCACTCAGCAGAATACTTGTTAATTCTGCCAGCTCCTGAGAATTTACACTTTGTCTGCCTTGTTTGACTTGTACATTGAGCAAAATGCTACAGTTCAGTCAGTGACCTAGTTCCACAAACGTTTTAAAGTTATATTTAAGAATACGAGAAAGATCAGATGGTAAATTGGTGTTTTCAAATTAAGGACAGATTAATTTATTTTAGAAACTGAATAAACTACCTAAAAACTATTCCAGGTTGTTACTTAGCCATAGTAGAGACTGACTTTGAACTTAATCCTAAGTAATTTAAACCTAATTTGTTTTAATATGATGGCTTCATTTAAGATACTTTTCCACAGCAAGGTGCTCCATATCAAATCTTATGGAAAGTCAATCAAGTACTTTTAAGTAGATATTAATTGGACTAAGCACTTGTCACAAGCCTACCTATTCTTTGATCATTGAAGATAGTCCCATTCCAGTAAAAGTATAAAGACAACCTCTGGATGATGCCAACATGCAAGGATCATACATGATCTATGTCCTTAACTAGTTGTGATTCTTGCATATTCCTTGCATTAAGCCTTGAATAACTGACCCTTCCATCATTCATATGTGATCCTTCCACTTCTGCCTGTAAAGGACAGTTGAAGTGGACCACAAATATTGAGGCATATACTGAATAACGTTAGGCAGAAAGCACAGCTGTCTGTGGTGTACATGGCTAATGTAAGGCCATCTCAAACAGGAGAGACCTTCTGGAGGATAAAGCTAAAATGGGGGTGGGGATGAGAGGAGGAGGGGAAAATCCCAGGGAAAAAGGGAATAATATGATTTGAATTCCTTTCAGATAATAAAATGTAATTATTGAATCCAGTTGAACATCTGTACGATCTCAAAAAACAAAACAAAACAAAACACAAAACAAAACAACAGGTGACTATCCCATAAATCAGGCTTCTCTTGTGCTGTAATAGAGCTTCCCACAACAAACCTCTTTTGAGGACTGATCTAATTATTCATGAGTCCTTGACAATGAAAAATATGAACTCAAAGATCATTTAGTATCTTCAGAAGTTTGAATTACAGCATATTTATATTTATTTATCTTATTCTAAGCTTAGCATTCTGGGTAGCCTTAGAACCAACATTAATTTTAATATATCTGAAAAATTAGCTATTTATTTTAAAGCATTAGTATGAATGTGCAGGAATATTATTTAGTATACCAAGTTGAACATATATGTGTAATGTAAACTATTATTAATTAATTAATTATTGTTATCTATTTATTTGTATTGTTTTCCTTTGTACTATGTTATTTGTGACAATTGATGTAAAGCCTTTCACCAATTTATTTCAGCTAAAATTAGCATTGATTACGTTTCCAGGCAGGGCTGGCTCCAGCTTTTTTGCCGCCCCAAGTGGCGAAGAGAAAAAAAAAAAGAAAAGCCGCGATCGGCGGCATTTCGGTGGCTGCTCTATCGTGCCGCTTCATTCTTCGGCGGCAATTCGGCGGTCGGTCCTTCCCTCCAAGAGGGACTGAGGGACCCGCTGCCGAATTGTCGCCGAAGACCCGGACATGCTGCCCCTTTCCATTGGCCGCCCCTAGCACTTGTTTCCTGCGCTGGTGCCTGGAGCCGGCCCTGTTTCCAGGGGCGAAGTGGAAAAGCTACTAGGGGAGTTGAAGCTGTGCCATATTAGTTGATGTAAACAAGGCACTGTATGCAACATATGAATATGGTCTATTGGCTGGTAGCTTGATTCTGTAAAAAATTTATATTGTTCAAGTCACTGCAACAGAAACAGGCAGCATTCGCCTGAGCCTAAACAAAGAGCTCCAGGTAGCCCCACCCTTATGTCTTTAAAACAACGTCCCCTTATTCATTACAAAAATATTAAATCATTCTGGCAGTTGCTGGGATACAGTTCTTGTGGTTAGTGTCTTTTCAAGATGTTAACTTCTTGCATGACATATGCTACAGGGCAACTGCCCAATGAGATGAAACAAAATACTGCAGGCAATTCCAGCCTCAACAATTCTCTAAAACAACCACGCACTATTGTTTATCAACATCATACATATGGGCCAAATTATACCTTCTGATATGACTACACAACTCCCCTGGAATACAATGGGAGTTAGGAAGGCACAACTGAGAACTGTTTTATTCTTCCTATATACTTTTGTCCGATTACAAAATGTATATATAGAAAGAGAAACTGACTAAAGAAATGAACCAGTGAATTTATTTCCCCCCTACTAAACTCTCCAATCTGGGGTTTTATTTTGATTTTTATAATAGTTTATAACGTTATTATTTTTCCTCTATTGCCCAAACACAGTATCATAATTCTAACTGCATAATGACATAACCAAATTATTATTAATTATTATGACTGAAACTGGACACACAAGCAGTTCATTATTATATTTAGCTGTAAATTGGAATGTGGGATTCTCTAAAATATCTGACTGAATATGCAATTTCCATGCCCCACAACAGTGTAGTAGGACTTGCTGCTTTCTTTGTTAATGTTTTAAATCTAATTTGATAGAATCATTTCTTGTATAGATTAATTGCAGTATGGAAGAATTAAGAGAACAGGTTTATGTTTTCATTTTGAATTGTGTCAGTAGTTCCATAATTGTTCCAAGTCTGTTGCTTTGAATTCAAAGGAATGTACTAAATCTAGCACAACTTGGTCTAGAGCTTGGTTTTAACCTCTAAGTGCTACATAATACAAACAATAAATAATAACACCTATGCAAAATTATTTAAATAAAGTTCTAGAAAGTGGCAAAAGGGGGTTTAGAGATTCATCATCTGGAATTCCATGACTTTTAATTAAATCATTAAGATTCAACACTTTATTTTTTTGTATTCTAGTCATTTCCTCATCTCCATAAATGCTCTTTTAATTTCGGTTCAGATATTGTTTCTACTTTGGGCAGTGCTTAAAATGAGTCAGTGTCATTTTCCTTTGAGCTGTTCTTTTAAACTTTATTGTTAGGACATTTTACTCATCCAAACATATTTTGGTCTACTTTAAATGCAATCCGTTCCTTAAAGTTAGGTTTATTTTATGGGCCAGATTTTGGCTGACTGTCTGTAGGTGTGCAAATACAATACGTGCACATGCAACTGACTACTTGTGCATGCATTCATGGTAATTATTTGGATACATTTTAAGTGTGTAATTGTATGTGCTTTTTTTGTGGGCTGAAGTGAGGATCCCTTTTTTAGCCCTTATATTCATAGGAAATAAACATATGGTTTTACTTTATTCCTTAGTTCAACATTAAATACATAACTATACTGTGAACTGTGAAAGTAAATGTGTAACCTCTGGGAGGGCTAGAATTTACTTTATTGCCCCTCCTCTAGTGCTTGAACACAATTGCCAGAGAAAAGCACATGGAGACCCAGAATTCAGTCATTGAGGATTTTCAGCAAGGATTGCACAGGGTCAACCTCCCCACAGTCACGTCCAAACAGAACAAAAGGAATTAACTCTATTCTTCAGTACTACTTTATGAAATTTTTTAATGATCAAGAAACATAATAAAAATAGATTAATCTGTCCGAAGGGACCGAGGCCTGCTAGACTACATGTCTAGCTCCAGTCAGGGGCTGACAGGGAGTGGCCCCCTCCCTCCACCTCATTGTGCCCCTGGCCTTTTGTGAGAGCAAAGGGTGGTTTTAAGACAGCATGCTGGAACTGCTCTCCACCATTCTTGTCCCCCACTCCCCCCATGCAACTTAGAACAGCCTGACATCTAGCTCTCACTAGCTCCAAGGGGGTATTACTGCAACTGGCAATGCCCAGGACAGTAGACTCTGTTATGAATGAGCTACTACAGAAGTTCTGTGCCACCAGCTGCCTACTCTGGGGTGATTTTCCTGTGGCTGGCTAACTTGGCTGTAGGACAGCTTTGCACTAGCAAAGCCCTGCAAATCTGTCTTCATGGAGGGAATCTGGTGGTCCCATGTGTCTCAAATAACTGCAGCTGGTCAGATTGTAACAGTTAATTTGTGCTCCAGCCTGGGGGCAGCACATAGCCTCACTGACTTTTATGCATCCTAGAAATGACTGTGAGTCAGGTTGTGTAATTACCCCCCCCCCCCCGCACACACACACATACACACACACATCTCTACAATACACAGGACGAATGCACAGTGCGGCCTATTCCCCTCCCTGAAGATGTCCAGCTCAGTGGGCCAGGTATTCAAGGAGAAGGATATGGCTCTGTATCCTCTCTGGCTCCAATGGGATTAACTGTGTCTCCAGGCTGCAGGGTGGGAGCGATCCCTACGCACACCTATAGCCCTTGTGCAGTGATCACAGGACAGGACAGGCACAGATGGACAGGATACTTCTTGTGACTTCTCTGCACAGCCACATGTTATCTGGCAGTGTATGCATGCAATCTCTTCTGAAACCCTCCTGACTCAAAAAATTCCAACTAGCATAGTATTTGCATCTCCTCTGTAGCATAGGCTATCACAAATACATCAGATGTGTCCTCTACACAACTAGGTTTAGGGTTAAGGTTTAGAGGCTCTGCCTCTGCTATCTAGGTTGGCTTTCCAGAGAATGTCAAGTTCAAGGACTTGAGATCCATATCTTAAATATGCTCAGTGATCTGGGCCCAGGAAATCTAAAAGATTGTCTAAATCTCTGAGACAATGACCAGAGTCAACAGATCCATTTGTCAGGCACTGTTCTCAGCGAGGAAAAGCTCATCTGTGCCAGAGGCAAAACTTTCTCAGGGCTGGTCCAAGACTCTGGAATGAACTCCTACAGGAACTAAGGACCCTCACAAACTTTACCACCTTCTGCTCCACATGCAATGCACGTCAACCTTTCTTCCTCCAACATAAATACATAGCAGTGTGTACATCTAATATGTTAAATGATTAAATACACACACTCAATTTCCTTCAGCAGAAAAGAAGAGAAAAAGTAAGAACCACATCTGGCAGATGGTATCATGTTGATTAATGCACTTTTGAAAGATGCTCAGCTATTATGGTGAAAAGAACTATCTAAGAACTAGAATAGAATAGGCTTGTTGGTCCCACTGCATCTCCTGGTCCAGTCTTCTGGCATCTGGAAATATAGCAAGGACTTTTCTTACGGTATTTTTTCACTTTCATTTGCAGTGCTACCTGGAAATAGGAAAGTAATAAAGCTTATGCAAACATCCTAATATCTCAAAAAATGGCTTGGTTCAAGGGTGGTAATAAACTGAGTGAAGACTTGGACTCTTATTTTAGTCAAATTGGCTTGTCCTTCCTTATCAATTAGGTGTCACTTGTCATGTGGTTATTTGCCACTAGGAACTTGATTGAGACCACCAACTTATTTCATAAATGCTGCTCACTGAACTAGCGGATGATAATGACTCCTGTGAAGTATTAATCTGAGACAAATTTGAAACAGTGACCTAAATGTGAAAAACACTAAAGCCAATTACCAAGCTGGTGAGCCAGCCAATCTCTTAAAGCTCTGCTTTAGCTTCATTTCTTAACTTCAAAGTGCACTGATAACCACCTGTTTACTCAATAAAAATAAGCTAGGAATTCTTTGGACCCACTCAGAGAGTGTAAGCCATCAGTAATTTACACATTAATTGATCACATTTGTCAAGGAGTCCTAACAGTGCAGATCATGATTAGTTTTTGGTACAAACTTAAATGTGTACCATAACATTTCTGAATATGATGAATCATATCAGAAATAACTGAGGGAGAGGGGTCTTTGCTCATAGTATGTGTATGTGTGATTTTTCTAAGAGCTGTCCAACATGATGAAGGCTAGAAACTGCTATTAGTGAACTCTGCCCCTTCCCCTTGACATCTTTAGAAACCGTCTCTAACTTGTATATTCTTATTAATTAAGAAAGGTAATCCCTTTTTGGTGTTTGTAGTTTATTGTCTGAGTATAAGGTATGATATTTATTGGCTTTGACATCTGTGCTGGCGTTTTGTTTGGAGCAAGTTTCATTCTCTTCATTAAAATATTTCAAAACCTCAGTTCTAAATCAAAGTAGATGAAAGTTCATGAATAGGCATTGATGAAATAGGCATGTTGTTTTATCTTGGGTGCAGCCCATCATCATTTCCTTTCCACTGCAGCTGGCCAAGTTGCTAATATAATTATTTATTTTTTCATCTTACCCAAAAGAAAGAAATCTATGAAAAGAAAAGGATAGTCAGAGAATCTCTTTCTAAAGCTAATGTGAGTATGATGATGTAGCTTTAATGCATAATGCAGAATAAAAATATAAAAACCTCTCAAAATGAAATATAAAACCTTCCTTGACAAGGGCGTGGAGCTAATTCAGGGAGAACAAGGGCTTAAAACACCAGCTCTTAACCAGAGGAGCTAGTGAACAGGGGAGTTTTACGAGGGCATTTAGAAAGAGACTGTGAGAGTCAGATATACCTAATAAACATTCTCTAAACTTAGGCCAATAACCATCATACCACAACAGAAAAAAACCATACACAAACAATAAAAAAAGCTCCTGGAAGAGTAAAAATAATGTGGGCCGAAGTTCAGCAGCAGAGTAGGGTTTTTCCAGTTTATTGCACTGAATGCATTATGTATGATTACCTTGCCTGGGGGGCAGGTGATGTATGTGTGCACTCGGTTCAAGGAGCTCCTGGCCTTCAGAGACTGAGTACAGGCTCTTGAGACCAGAGTAGCTGAACTGGAGGAGCTATGGGAGGCAGAGAAGTATATAGATGAGACTTTCCGGGATACAGTAGAGCAGTCCTACCCGCAGTCCGACAGCCTCTCTGATGTTGAGGAGGATGAAGGTCTCTGGGAAGGAGAACAATAACCTGGAGTGGAGGGAAATGTTCCCATAGTTGGGACCCTCCTTCTAGTTGATGTCATGGTATCCTCTCGTACTGAGGACACCTCTCATGCTGATGGTACCCCAGTTATTAGGAAGAAACAGGTAATAGTAATAGAGGATTCAATTATTAGAAATATAGATAGCTGTGTTTGTGATGACCAGAGAACTGCATGGCGAATTGTCTGCTAGGTGCAAAGGTTGTAGACCTCTCAAGATATTTAGACAGACGGTACTGGGGAGGAGCTGGTGGTTGTGGTACAGTTAGGTACCAAAGACATAAAGAAAGGTAGGAAGGAGATCCTGGAGCCTAAATTTGGCCTATTAGGTAAGAGACTGATGTCCAGGACCTCCACAGTATCATGTTCTGAAATGCAAGGCCAGTTAGACAGGCAGAACTGCCTGGTCTTAATGAGTGGATAAGATGATGGTGTTCGGAGGAGGGGTTTAGGTTTATTAGGAACTGGGAGACCTTTGGGGAAAGGAGGAGCCTATACAGGAAGGATGGGATCCACCTAAACCATAAAGGAACAAGTTTGCTGTTGTGAAAAATTAAAAATGACATAGAGGATTTTTTAAACTAAGGACTGGGGGAAAGCTGACAAATGCAGAGGAGCACATGGTTCAGACTGACACAACCCTTAGGGGAGGATTTATGAAAGGAAATACTCTATAGCCTACTAAAAAGAGGAGAATATAGAAGTTGATAAAGTAGAGGTAGGAACTGAAGAGACTCAGTCAAACAAAAGGAGTCCTATTCAATTATATCACATGAAGGCAGACAATTAAATATTGACAAACGTTTTAAGTGCTTGTATACAAATGCAAGAAATCTAAATACTGAGATGGGTGAACTTCAATACCTGGTATTAAATGAGGACATTGATATAATGGGGATCACAGAAACTTGGTGGAATTATGATAATCAATGGGATATGGTAATACCAGGGTACAAAATATATAGGAATGACAGAGTAGGTCATACTGGTGAGGGAATGGCATTATGTATGAAAGCATATTGTCAAATATAGTAAAAATCTTAATGGATAGAAGTTTCATGCTTGAATAATAAGAGTATGGCAGTAGGAATATACCACTAACCACCTGACCAGGATAGTAATGGTGATTGTGAAATGCGCAGGTTGATTAGAGAGACTACAAAAACAGAAAACCTAATAATAATGTGGGATTTCAACTATTGCCATATTGACTGGGAACATGTCGCCTCAGGATGGGTGCAGAGAGACAATTTCTAGACACTATTAATGCCTGCTTCTTTGGAGCTGCTAGTCCTGGAACCTACAAAGGTAAAAGCAGTTATTGATTTAATTCTAAATAGAACACAGGATCTGGTCCAAGAGGTGAATATAGCCGAACTGCTTGGTAATAGCAACCATAACCCAAGATTTAACAGTCATGTGGGGGGCGGGGGAGAAATACCAAAGAAACTCGTCACAGACACATTTAACTTTAGAAAGGGGAGCTATACAAAAAATGAATGGAAAGTTAAATGGAAATTAAAAGGAATGATCACAAGAGTGAAATGCCTGCAAGCTGCATGGAAACTTAAAAAACCCCACCATAATAGAGGTTCAAACTATATGTAAGCCCCAAAATAACAAAAAATATCTGATCGAGTATGGCCATTCTTATGTTATGGTCTCAAAACTACAAATGATCTCCTCTGTGGGATTTTTTAAAGTAGACTAGAGATGAAAGAATTGCATTTTAGCCTACTTTAAGTGTTTACCTTGGATATGCAATGTGTTAATTTAGAATAAGATTAGCTGAGCCACTATAGATAAAACAAGAATTAACCTGATATTTCATTCATAATTCAATGAATCATAGCCAGACCTTTCTGAGGTTTGAAAATGTTTGTTCACCTTTTATTTTCATTTTAGCACTTCCTACCATGAACACTCAAATACCACGGAGATGATCATCATGTAAAACCTAGATAGATAGGTGCTGTTCTTGTGGCATTTTCATCCATTCATAATCAGAAGCTTGGGAAATCTCATAAGAAAGACCATTCTTGTTAAATTTTCAGTTCAGTTTCCAGACCAAAGAGGTTCAAATATATGTTTGTACAATACCTAGAACACTGGGGCTCTGATCCTTATCACAGAATAATAATAATTAATACTACCTTTAATTATGAGGAAAATCTATGCTATAAATTAGTTGAAAAGTATCTCTCGAGTAACACCATTACCCCCTACATGTCTCTTGTCCTCCTTTTCTTTACTGGCTGGACATTTCCAGAAGTGCAGCTTTGCGACTTAAATGCCTACTTGTGGATAGGAATGTGGCAGAAAAGTTTTATTAAAGTAGCTCCAAAACAAACAAACAAACAAAAAAAACAACAACAAAGTGTGGAGTTTTGTTAGAGGAGACAGCCTGGGAAAAAATAAGTTGGCAAATTTCCAGATACCCCTGACTTAGACAAGCCCTTATCTCTTAGTCACTGCCTGTGAGGAAATGTGGCCTATGGAGTATACATCAAGGATGAGATCACAAAGGGTAATGGAGATGCCCACTCCCCCATCTCTCTGCCACTATATACAGGAGGGGAATGTTCTAGAGCCATAAGAATTAGAAAGGGAAGAGACTCCTTCGGCCATTTAGAATCTGAGCCAAAGCCCACTGAAGTCAGTGGAAAGACACCCATTGACTTCAGTTCTAGTCCTTACTTCTGTATTGAAAACTCAGATGGTCTTGACAGTGTATTCTCCAATTCTTTGCCCAATCCATGTTTAAATAGCTTGGATGTCCTGGTAATAATATCACAAGAAGAGTCTAATATGTAAAGACATGAATATCTTAACCTAAGCAAATTGAAATCCATCCAGTTTTCATCACTGATGCACCATGCAGAGAAACATGCCCTAGAGTAAAGAAGAAGAAGAGGTTTCACCTGGAAATGATTGGAAAAACATGCTTTTCTTATAAGATTCTTAAGATAGCCAGTTAGTTAAAGCACAGGGAAGAAAATCCCAGGCTGCTTGCCTCTACGATGCTCAGTGTGACACTGGGGTAAGAAGCTTCAACAGTAGCTGCCAACTGGGCTAAGATCCCTACAGCTTTCTCCAGAGATCAGTACTTTGACAGGTCACATCCTATGTCTGGCACCATTACTCCCCACTTTCATTAGGCCTTTCTTTTCCAATTTTTTTCTTCTTACTTGAGCCAAAAGAAACAAGAGGTCAGTGAAGAACAATTTCAGCTAAATATGATTTTTATCGTTTTACCACTGCATTACACCACTTACCAAATATTTAGGTTCTGTTCTGCTAGGGAAAAAATGTACGTGTCAGGATTTAGATGAAGGCTGTTTTAGGCTTTAGTGCCTAGACTATAAAATGTATATGTGAATTATTATTACTGCATTATAAGCAAATCCATATGACATGGTGGCTTCATGTAGCATTCACCAGTCTCTCACACAACTGTCAGATGAGAACATCACGTTTTCAAACAATGTCCAGGGAGGAAGCAGGGGTCTGAACAAACAGAATTTTCTTGCTTATTACAATGCCCTGGGCTGGAACCCCATGGAGAGGGAGGACCTGGGTTCCATTACAGGCCTCTGAGAAAGGTGGTGCAAAGACCCTAGAGACTAGGGGTGGAATGACCAGTGAGTCCAGATTCAGATCAAAGAATCAAATTGAGGCAATTGTTTGTTTGTTGGACGGTGCAGGCTGGGAGTATACCTGACCTGGCTGGAGGGCTGAGTCACAAGAAGTAGACAACAGCAGGGAAAAGCAGCTGTCAGCAGGCTCTCCTCATCTAGCACTCCCTGCCACACCATGCCACATGGGGGTGTGCCAGAGGCCAGTCCACTCTTCTACAACTCCCTTAGTTACCTGTGCAGCCACCTAGGGATACGCTAAAATCTAGTTGTGACAGGGCCACTCACCTCAAGTGAGCGCCCCTGCCGGCCAGGTGTGTCTGCACCTGCACTCTCTCACTTTTGCTCTGCTTGCAATGACCCCTGTTGATAGTTAAACGTCTCAAGCAGGTTTTCAGTGACCTGGCCCTCCAGCTGAGTCACACACAGTCTGTAGGTGCACAAACAAAATAGACCTTTTCCAGGGTACAAATCCAGCAGGGCCTCTCACGGTAACATCTCAGTCTGTAGCCCTTTCTCCGGGCTTGGTTCTCAGTCAGTCTAACAGGACCTATCACAGTACCCTGATTAGCCTTGGCCCCTCCTGGGCTAGCTTCCAAACTGACCCCAAGCCCCTCTTGGGCTAGCTTCCAGTGGTACCTGTTCTGTTATGAACCAGTGCCCCCGGGGCCCTCCCTAGTGACTCTTTGCTCTGTAGTGAGCCTCCCTGATCCTAGCTCTCCAGTTGAGTCACTAGGTCAGTTCAATCTCCTTCAGGGGTTAAAAACGTCAATTAAAATCTGACCCTCTTTGGGGGTCTTCTTCCCACTTCTCTGGGTTTAGGCCACTCTGCCTGTGAGTAGCGATCTGGGCCCACCCACTACTCTGGGTACCCTAAATAGCAGCTGTTCGGTGCTTCCCTTTAGCTACCTGCTGCTATGTTTCCCTGGGCCACTTCTCTTATTAGTCCCAGCACTTTCAGCTTCACCCTTATATGAATTCTTGTTTGAGTCCCAGGCATCAGCCAGGAGCACCTTTCTTGCTCCTCTGGTTCCAGCCAGCAACTGCTCTGCTCAGATACTGCAACTCCTGCACCTAGCCAGGAGTACCACTCTTTCACTCCTGGCAGGGCTGGCTCTGGCTTTTTTGCCGCCCCAGGCAAAAAAGCCTCCGGCCGCCCTTCCTCCCCCGAGCGCGGCAGGGGAGGGCACGGGGGGAGGGCGGCAAGGCCCGGCCGGGGCTCTGCTCTCCCTAGTGGCCGGGGGGAGGGCGCCGCGGGGGAGGGCGGCCGGAGCCCTGGGAGGAGGGCGGAGTGCCATGCTGGTGCTCCGCTCTCCCCGGCGGCCAGAGCGCCGGGGGGAGGGCGGCGAGCCCGGCCGTGGCCCCGCTCTCCCCGGCAGCTGGAGCTGGAGCGCCACACCGTGCCGCCCCCCTCCAGGTGCCGCCCCAAGCACAAGCTTGGTGGGCTGGTGCCTGGAGCTGGCCCTGACTCCTGGCTCCAGCCAGCAAGTTACTGATCTGCTCTGTCCAGCAGCTCCTTTTATATGAACCTTCTGGACTCTGATTGGTGGCTCCCTGCTGCCTCTCTCTGATTGGCTGGTTCCCCACAGTCTCTCTATGCAGCCTGGAGGGCCCATCTCTACTGCCCTTTCCTGAGGCGGGGTGTGGTAGGACCACGAGGCCTCCAGCAGGTGACCTCAATGGGCCTGATAGGCCCCATCACACTAGCCCACAATAAGGAAGACATACAGCTATTGCACTGTATATATCATGGTAGTGGCAAATACAAATATGCTTAATATTTCTGACATCAGAGAGGCCCAAACTAGCAATAAACAGATAAGAAACAGATGATTTTAAACAAACAAACAAACAATAAAACTAATTCTTCTAGTGGACCATGACATTTTCAGAGTTCTAGTAGTTGGGCCCAGGGACTTACCTCACTGCACCCTTACAGTGCTCCCACTTCTTCAATGCAGGGGCAGCAGTGGGTGACTAGCGAATGGATTGCCTATTGTACCTGCAGTAGCATCACCGACCAGGACTGTAAGGATGACAGACAAAAATCAAGGGAAGGGAGAGAAAAAGACAAAATAGAGACCAGCAACTGGCAATCGCGCTACTGTCCCAGAGGCCTTCAGCGTTCAGTCACCTCAGGTAAACTTGACAGAAATAGGCAAGACTGAAAAATCCTAATTTAGAGTCACAATCCCTTCCAGCTGCAGTGGCAACTGAAGTCTGGTAATTAGCAAACCCTTTCATATTATTGCAATTATCTTGCCATAGTTCTGTGTCTTCCTGTTTCCTCCTGTTGGGAGAAAAGATTTATTACCCAATATCTGAGCTGGCACAGAATAGCTGATAGAGAACTAAAGGTATGTCTACACTGCAATTTAAAACCAATTGCTGGCCCATGCCAGCTGACTCAGGCTCCCTGGGCACAGGCTAAGGGGCTGTTTAATTGCAGTGTAGGCATTCAGGCTCAGGCTGCATCCCAGGCTGTCCCACCAAGCCCTTAGTCTGAATCCAACTTAGCTGACACAAGCCAGACACAGGTGTTTAACTACAATGTAGACTACCCGAAATGGTTTGGTGTTGTGATTTTTACACTGTTGTGATTGTGTTACCTGTCATCAATAGGAACTTTTACAGCCAGTCTCCAACATGAGCTTTTTTGGAGTCAAGGAGTGATAGGAGAGGCCAGTGGCACAAGATGAATTTATCACTTGAAGAGACAGATAAAAAGTTTTTAAAACCTTC
The DNA here is from genome assembly GCF_027887155.1 of Malaclemys terrapin pileata. Lineage (NCBI taxonomy): Eukaryota > Metazoa > Chordata > Testudines > Emydidae > Malaclemys > Malaclemys terrapin. The sequence continues at coordinate 82,658,010 of NC_071507.1, forward strand.
TAGTACTTGGCCAGGACATTTGGAGAAACAGGCTAAATGGAGAGAGAGAAGTTCTCTGTATAGGCTGGATGAGAGCATTATTTAACGAATCACATGAGGAATGTAAAACCAGCAAAATAGCTCCAATTTGCATTACTTTGACAACTTACAGTCACATTATGGATCATTACTGACCCATAATAACCAGGGCCGGCTCCACGGTTTTTGCTGCCCCAAGCAGAATAAATAAATAAATAAATAAATAAAGCCGCGATCGTGCTCTGTGGCACTTCGGCTCTACCGCCGCTGCTTCAGTCTTCGGTGATAATTCGGCAGCTGGTCCTTCACTCCGAGAGGGAGTGAGGGACCCGCCCCCGAATTGCCCCTGAAGAGCCGGACGTGCCGCCCCTCTCCGTTGGCCGCCCCAAGCACCTGCTTGCTGGGCTGGTGCCTGGAGCCGGTCCTGATAATAACAAGACACAAAGAGCCACTCATGACGTAAGGTAATGAAACAAAAATAAAGTGGTGTAAATTAAAAACAAAATAGTAGTAATTCTGAAGCATATAAATTAGGGATGACAGAGACCTATTACCCCATTTAGTACATCCATGTGTACTGTTGGGAGCAGGACTGCTCCTAACAGTATATTCATTAGGAACATATCCAGACCAATTTTAAATGTTTGAAGAGATGGGCCTTCTGCCTCTTTCCTATGGAGACTATGCATTTCCACAGTGCCATATAATATTATATCTCACTGGTCTTGTTTTTACATTTTTAAGGCAGAAGTTCCACTTTTGGGTTCACAACAACTTTTTTGTTTAGAAATAAGTTAATTTATATTTAAAAAAAAAAGTCCTCCTCAACCAGCTCTTTTAAATCTCTAAAATGCAAGTTATCCAGACCTGCTGATTATATAATGTCTAACTTTAGTAGCTGCTCTTTAATAACCTCCCGAGATACAAGAGGAATGGAAAGAATATTATCATGATATGACTACATCATCTGATTTTTCCCAAATACAGAAGAGAAATATTTATTGAACATTTCTGCCTTTTCTGCATTATTATTAATTCTACCATTTCCATCTCGTAATGGAACAATCCTATTGTTAGGATTCTTTTTGTTCCTAATATACCTAAGATCCTTCTTATTGTCGTTACTCTGTTGGTGATAGATTTCTACGTGTGTCCCTTTGCTTTCCTTATCAATTTTCTATTATTCCTGGCTTCTGATTTATATTCATTATTATCAACTTTCCCTTTCTTCCATTTGTTGTAAAAAAATAATACATAGTTGTTTTCACTTCTCCTCTAAACTAGGTCATCTTTTTAACTAATACAGTCTTCTTTCTTGATTGTGGCATTTTGGGCATCTAGTAAAGTGTTCTTAAACAATTTCAAATTATCATTCACTTTTTTCTGATTACATTCTTCCTCCCAGCTGATCTGGCTCATAGTTATTTTCAGTCTTATGAAATTGGCCCTTTCAATGCACCAAGAATATATATTACTGGTCTGGATTCTGTTCTGTTTGCATGTTAGAAATGTGATCAAGTCATGATCACTTGCACTTGAACTATCATTATTTTTTAGTTCTGTGATCAGTTCCTCTTTAGCTCTTTAGTCAAGATGAGCCTAGTATAGAATTCCCCCATATTGGTTTCTGAATTCCTTCATGTAGGAATTCCTTCATGCATCAGACGAAGTGGGTATTCACCCATGAAAGCTTATGCTCCAATATGTCTGTTAGTCTATAACAGGGGTCGGCAACCTTTCAGAAGTGGTGTGCCGAGTCTTCATTTATACACTCTAATTTAAGGCTTTGTGTGCCAGTAATACATTTTAACGTTTTTAGAAGGTCTCTCTATAAGACTATATATTATATAACCAAACTACTGTTATATGTAAAGTAAACAAGGTTTTCAAAATGGTTCAGAAGCTTTATTTAAAATTAAATTAAAATGCAGATCTTATCAGTTTAGTGTGATCCTTGCCCTTGCTTTTCCTTGCTGAGTTTTCCAATGTCTGGCATGTGTTGGGATACTTTAAGCTGCACACAGGCTTCTGAGTGATCAGTTGGTAACTGGCTGGCAGGAGGTCAGTGGCTGGAACCCCAGATCAGCAGCTGAGGTGAGTGGAGCTGGCGGCTGGTAGGGCTAAGCAGGGCCGGAGGCATGGACCCTGTCTGGCAGGGGGCCTGCACTGGAACTGCAACCGGAAGCAAGGAGAGCGGGGCTGTGGCGGGGACCCCGGCTGGCAAGGGGCCAGCAGCTGGAACCCCAGAGCAGCGACTGAGTGTCTCAGCCCGCTACTGCTCTGGGATTCCGGCCGCCGGCTCCTGCCAGCCAGGGTCTCAGCCCGCTGCCGGCCTGGGGTTCCTTCACCCAGGCCAGCAGCGGGCGCTGAGTGGGGCTAGCTGCGGGACCCGAGGTGGCAGGAGCTGGTCGCGGAAACCCCAGAGCAGCGGCGGGCTGACCAGCTCAGCCCGCCGCTGCATGCCATCAAAAATCAGCATGCATGCCATCTTTGGCACGCATACCGTAGATTGCCGATCCCTGGTCTATAAGGTGCCACAAGACTCTTTGTCGCTTTTGACAGATCCAGACTAACACAGCTACCCCTCTGATACCTGACTTCATGTAGGATGTAACTCTAGTGTTACTCCACTGACCATAATGGGTCTCTATACCACCAGTGTAAACGAATTCACAATTTGGCTCACTGATGTTCAGGGATGGTATCATTATGAATCAGTTGAAAGTAATCCAATTCCTGGGGAAGAAGATTATGGTTTTAAATTCCACATTAGGAACTGGACTGATATGCCATAATAACAATCCACTATGGGAGGGGATTAGTTTAGACATTCCTTATTTTGCAGGTCTTTCTTTGATTAAGGCAGCTTAAGTGCTGCACATGTGATTTATATTAGTTTGCTAAATCAGTTGTCTGAGTTAGAAAACTTGGATGATTTCATAATTTACTGATTCAAGCAAAATTATGATTCAGTGACCTGGCTTTTCATAGGTTGCTGGTGTTGCTGCATTTGTGATGGATGAATTTCAGAAAGTTTGAGGCAGAATCAGCCCCAGGTTTGAATTGTCAGAATTTAACCATCTGAGCCTCTTGAGTATGTACATTTGGATTGGAAATCTCAAAAGAACAGTGTTTTGTTTGTTACAAGTTTCTTCAGTACCACTTGCTTCTGGTTGAGCTGAGAACACCCCAAGAACTGCCTCTCTTAATATTGTCACACTTACACTTTCCATCCTAGCCAGAGACTGGAAATGAAAACATGAAAAATAATTGGAAAATAAAAAACAGTTATCTGAACTATTTTAAATATCAATAGTTTTGGTCAAGGTTTTGTGAGGAGGTTTGGGTTAGTTGCATATCCCCACTATCTATGCCACACACATAATGATCATATTTTGTACTTCTATAGTTCCTGTCATGTGATACCTCTCGTGGTGCTTACAGGGCGTCACAGCTGAGAATGTCCAAACTCAGGACAGGTTGCCAGAAAATAGGGTAGACCCCCCAAACTGCTGGTATATTCTATCATTAGATTTCACCAAGCCAGTAATAAAAGGAGACTCTTGGATCACTATACTAGTTTACCACAGAGCACAGACAGTCCCCTTGGCATGCCACCCAGACAGTCCCCTTGGCATGCCACCCAGACAAACTGAACTTTATGATGTAAGGTTATTAAAACCAAAACCACCACACATGAGGTTCTTCCAACACCAAAAGGTTGGTCACTCACCCAAAGTCACTGGATACTTCAGGATCTCACAAAAAATAATGCTGTTAGTCAATCCTTGGTAAACTAACTAAAGATTTATTAATTAAGAAAAAAAGAAATGAGAGTTATTATGAAAGTTACAAGCAGATAAAATACATTACAGTTGAATCAGAATACATGAGTCCAGTTGTTAGCAGAGATATCATGTCTGCTAATTCTCCATAAGTCTCTTAGAGTCCTTCCATGAATCTTTCAAGGTGTCCGAAAATGATTTTTTGGGGATCTCAGTCCAATGGCTCAAATTCTCCCTGTTTAGAGTTCAGCAGATCAGAGATGGCAGGATTATGCTCAAGGCTTCTCTTTTATAATTGAAAAAGGCTAGCAAGCTGACCCGCATCATCAGAAGAAAACAGCAATAGAGACGGTCTGAGTTCCCATTGTTCAATGCAATGGTCCATGCTTCTCTTTGATGGGCCATTCAATTAATGAAGCCATTCAAACACCAAGATAGTTTACAGGTGGTTTTTCAATGTAAATCAACAAGTTTCAGATAGACCAAGTCTGAATTAGGCTTTGAGCTGGTAAATTACTTGTCAAGAACCCTAAGACAGTCAGAACCAAATCTAGATCTCTTGGTTTGTACTTCAGCCAAAAGACTATCTTTGCATTAATAAGAAAACAATGCTGATTTGACACTTTGATTACAACTCTTAAAAAAACCTCTAAAAATATTTCCAAAGCCTTCTTTTAATCCATACAGTTTTTCCTCCCTCATGTTGCCTGATAGACTACCTTGGTCTAGAAAAATAGTACATTCCTTTAATATTTTTCTTAAATTAGATTAAAAAGAGCACTAATACATAATAGTTGCATTGCCTTAATAGCTAACAACTAAGTAACTGGATTATGTTTGGAAAACATCAGTAACCCAGACATGCCTATTTGATTTAAATGAAATATAGCATCTGAAAAAAAAAAAAAACCTTCTAATGTATTATCTTACTCCTAAATGTAAGGGTAAAATCTGGCAGAAATATGTTTTATACAAGCAAGGGGCAGAAAGGAGTTCATGTAAGTTTATAAATTGCATCTAAAATTACCTTTTCTGGAATTAAAAGACATCTCATGTGCCATTCTGACATCTGTGTATAGACCAGTCAGGAGAAGCTAAGTAGTCCCATACAGACTGTGTCAGAAATGGGTAGGAGGCACCTATTAATTTAAAAGAAGATGAACGTCAGTGGCATTTATATGTTATATTATAGGACTGTTTTACAGCTATTCAGCCCTAATTCAATTTGGATACTTTGGTCTACACTAGTGCTTGGTAACATGGCAGTCATGTAAATGGGTTTTATTAGTTCTTTCATCCTTTCCTGCTTAACAAGAACACACACCAAAACCCAGGTCTGATCAGGGTTTGGGAACAGCCACTACATGGCCAAACTTCATGCCAACAGATCTCTGAAGCTACTTTCTTTTTCTGCAGAATACCAGCTTTCATTTCAGCTGTTATGTTCACACATAAAAGTATGAATGTAACCCATGCACCCATGTAATCTGCTGTGTCAGAATTAGATGTTCACTTCTGACAAATTAAACAGAGATGTCCTATTTTAAATTTGCAGAGAGCCTGAAACAATAGCTATGAGAGGTGTGAACTGCCCCATTCATCTCAGTGCGGGGTTAACTCAGATGCCCAGTGATAATTTAAATGCCAATATTGTTAATTATTTCATTGCCAATGTAAGAACGGAGAGGGAAGGTCACAGATCTGCACAATTTATTTCTAGTGATGTCTCATTTTAGTGCTGTAAGTAGTGTGCAATTGAGAGATAGCACCACTTATTTATTCCCCGAGCAAGAAAGAGACAAACCCAAGGAGCTCAGCAGAGCCCCTAAGCATATTCAAGCCCCACTGAGGGGCATCCAAGCTCATGGAACCCAGTGCAGCTCAGAGAGCTGCATGATCATATTTTGAATAGCTGCACAACCTTCTTTAGGAATCATCTGGTGACTCACATGGGTGGAGCTTATTTTGTGGTGGACCTTGGAAGAGTACCCCCCACACATTTTTTCTAATCCCACCTTGTTTCTAATTTGATTATAAAATTCTATTTTTGTGTTCTTCCATCACATGCATAGGCCTCAATCCTGCAAACACATAACTCGAGGCACTGGAGTAGCTCCAATAACATCAATAGATCTCTTCACACACTTAAAGTTAAGCAAATACATAACTGTTGACAAGAATCAGGTCCTAGTCTATAAAAGGTCGTCTGACAAATTCTACCATTTAAGCATGTTTTCAGTGAAAAAGCATTAAGAATGCATACAAGAAGTATATGTGAAAAAAATTCAATAAGTGATATATTATGTGGTTATCTGAATGGGTGCCAAAGACTATAGCTACTGTTAAGATTTCAATAATGACCCATCTGTGGAATATAAAACAAAACAACACACACACACACACAAAAACCCTATGTGGAAAAGGCACTTCTAGTTCTGACTATTTTGGACAATGATAGGAAGTGTTTATTGCTATTCATGGAAAATCAGTACTCATTCACTAGCCAAAAATCATACTGATTGCTGCCAAAAAAGCCTTATTTTTAAGCTGTGGATGTAGCTCTTTCATGACTTTGCTTATAAAAAATGATTTGGATGATTCTTTACCTATAGAGAGAAAACTACAACTAGTTTGAGTTATTGTAAAGCCATTGCAATGTGAAGAAACCTTAACCTCAGCATTAACAGATCTACAGAGAGTGTTTTATACCTACTTTTCCTTTTCTCTTTGTTGAACAGTTCTCAGTTGCTGCATTTTAACTAATTGATCTCCAAATACAAGAAGTCAAATTTGACTTTAATATATTTAGTTAGAACCCCCAGAGCTGTTTTTAAAAAATATTTAGTGAAGCTGATCTTTTCCTTAGTTTTACCATAGCTTGGAGCAACCTCTACTGGTTTTGTATATACAAAATTTAGCATGCTAGTACACTGTTTAATATAGTTTTTATTTATACTGTTATATTATAGAATGATCAACCACACTGCTTGAAAGTTAAAAACAAATTTTAAAATACAAAAATCACCATTTTATCAGGCTAAGATTTTTCACTATACATGAACTGAATTCTTGTTTCAGTTCCTGCACAATCTTCTTCTCCACTATTGCACATAGGGCCTGATATGAAGACCATTCAAAACAATGAAAAATATCCTATTGACTTCAATATACTTTGGAACAGGCCCATACAGCAACCAGATGGGGTGAATATACCACAATAGAAAATTTTCCAGTTTTTAGAGGAGTTTTTTGGTTTTTGTTATTTTATTGAAAAAAAATCCAGGAATATTTTTTTTTTTCAAATTATTTCTTGGAAAATACCATTTTTCCAACAAGCTTTATTTGGAAACAATGAAATTACATAGCCCCATGGGATAAAACTCCACGGTAATAGTAAACAGAAGATGGTATGAGTATATGGATATGCAGGTGTACATTCTGTAGTATCTCTACCTTACTGAGTAGGAGTGTTTGTGACTGTGCTAAATCTCTTAATAAGCTATATTTGTAAATATAAAAGAGTTCCTATTGTATGAGTGTTGCACTGTGCATATAGGGGTTCTAACTATGTAATAATTTAAGTAATACTGGGCTTGATCTTGGGGCAAGAATCTGTCAACCATCAAAGTGATACCTGGGGATTCCTTAAGTAATCAATATAATTAATACATAATCTAAAGATCGGGCAACATAAGCAAAAAACCTTGATTTAAATAATCTATTTTAATCTTGTTTGGTATTTGTAATGTTTAGCTATTTTTGTAAAGAACATTTGATTCTCAATGGTTGGTATAATTTGGTACCTATTTTTGTTAACCAAAAGGATACACAATATCTAAACACATTCATTTAAGAAATTATATAGTTTAACACCCAGTTATTTAGATTTTTAATTTTTACATTTTTTATATTTAGAAAATGGTGACCACCACATTTTTTATATGTACTAGATGATTAATTTTTTTACTTGAGATTTGTGTCAAGCTGCATTTGGGCTGGAAATTGGAATTCAATTAAAATTCACACAAACCAGCATTTTAAAATTGTTTCTATTAGTTAAATAGAACTACCTTAAATGTGCTGGATACGTAAGAAAAACAAAGTTTATCAAAACATATTACATTTAAAACAAAGAAAGTATTACCTATACTTAGTGATTGAACTGATTGGTCCTGGTCACCATGCCCTTCAATATATTAGAACTATGAGATTTCCTCCTCAGACCATTTTTTTATTCATAGATTGGAAGAGGAAAACAATATTTCCTGCTTTTTAACTCTGAATCGTTCCTCAACTTTGAATGAATTAGTCACTGAACTAATCTGGTTGAATAAACTGAAATGACAATATTCTCTCTGTACCTGCAAAAGAGGCTATTGCTGTCAAAGGCTGGGTGTTGAGCACTTCAACAAACTCTGGTTTCAGAAGCTTAGCCAGTGACTTCCAAGAGTTCAGTGGTGTGACTTTCTTTAAAACTTCAGCAGCAAAAATTTACTGCTTGAATACTATTTTTTTTAAATTACATTTAAATTATTGTAATATGTTTTACTAAGTCCATGCCTTAATATATTTTACCATAATTTCAAATTTAATTGTAAATAGGTTTATTTTTAAAAAGAAAATTGGATTTAATTTAATTTAAATTAAAAATCTGATTTTAAATTTTCAAAAAATCATTAACTACCCTGTGTGCAATGCACGGGAGTATTCACAACACTTTACAGGAAAAGAGGGCTAACAATACCTTACAGGTTGAAGCCACAAATGTCCTCCATCTTTTAGGTGCTATCATTGACCTTGAAAAGGACAACAAACACAACATAGAAAATTTGCAGGAGATAGATGCTGGTTGATTCTTTTTGCCTCCAGCATTTAAATACCTCTTGAATGTTGATATATATTGGGTCTTCTTGAATGTTGATATATATTGGGTCAGCCACCAGGCTACCTTGTCAAACAAGATCTCTCAAGGACTGGCTGCACCCAGAGTTTCTTCCTCTATTAGTCTACCCATGGCTAGGGGAGGCGGAGCCACATATGGATTGTGGTGCCCTGGCTCTTTGCTCCAGGCAAATGGAAGAGTTGTCACTCTGATGCTGCTTTGCTACCTTGGCTCCCAGGTCCTATGTCCCATGCAGTCGTGTAGGACCAAGCCACATTCTGACTTATGGTGATCCCTGCTGTAAGCAACAGAACTGACAGTTACAATGGAATATTTGCTAGTAGGATTCAACACAAAGCATTGATTAATAATCCAGTAACATAATGTCAGCAAGTGTCAATGTCTGAGAACATGGGAGACACAAAGTGGAGAACAGAGAACTGTAAGAGATAAGAACAGCAAGGACTGAATGTATGGCCCTGCAATGCTGGGCCTAACAACTGCCATGCCCTCTAACAGCCAGATTAATCTTCCTGTTTTGATTTCTTATTTGGGAGAAAAAAATTCCAGGAATTTACAATCTTTATAAAACTACATGCTAAATAACAGTGTTGGTTTGTTTCTTTTCATACAGAGAAGTGTGACTGAAAAAGGTATTTGCCTCTAACAGGTGCAGGAATGGACTGGGTTGTCTTTTCAGGCATTTTGAAAAGCACTTACGGTATGTTATATGTTGCAATAAGTCAGACCAATTGGCCAGTGATGTTTCTCTTCCAACCCCACCAGTCAGGTAAACAAGAGAAAGTCCTAAGCACTGGTTCATGTAAGTAGGTGGATGGATGTGAGTCCACACAGCCCAGTATCTTGTCTCTGACAGTGTCCTCTCTTCTCTCTCTGCACAATTCAGCCCTGTGAAAATTAGAGAATGGTCACTCAAAACTAGATACCACTGCTGTACTAATTTCTACATAGGTAAATGATCTGATAGCACTAAATGAGCATCAGCATTAACATGAAGAAGTGGGCAGTTCTGACTGTAGTCCTGTTGTTTCCCCAAGACAAGTCTAAGAAAGAACAATGTGAAGAAGCAGATAAAAAAGAGACAGTGGGGAAAAAATACCAGAAGATAGAAATTGCCATAATATTGTAGCTCAATAGTCTATTTTAGCATCCTATTTCCAAAAGTGGTGAAGGCTTGATGCTTTAGAGGAAGGCATAAAAATCCCCTGCAATGAACTGAAATGGTTGATAGTGTGAGTACAAAGCTCAGAAATTTCTTCCTGCTTCCAGATGCCAATTAGATTCTCTACTGGATCATAAGCATTAGTATCCCTTTTCATTTTATCCTAACTAAGTAACTCCACATATGCTAAACCTGTTCAAATACATTTCCAATAATTGTAAAAAATGTACTAAACTTTTGGCCTTAATAATATTATGTGACAATGAGTCCCGTAAGTTAACTATACTGAAGCTTGCACTGAAAAATCATTTCCATTTGTTTCAAATGTATTGTCCTTGTCATCAAGTTCTCCCTTGTTCTTGTTTTATGGAAAAAGGGAAATTAGTGTACATAAATAGGCTTTTATGTACCTCTGTACTATCTCTTCTTATCTTCTCATCAGCCCTGCCCTAAAGGGACTTCCTAGAGAAGGAAGCAAGTTAGAACAAAGCATTCCATCAGTTCTATCCAATAAACAGCTCCATTTGTGAATTATTCTTCAAAATCTGTGGCCCCTAAATTTCCTAGTAACTGAAATTGGTCCCAGCAGCAATTTAGTAAATAAAAGATGTGTGTTTTGGGAGGAAGAAAAGATCTGTTTTCACTACAAAATATCAGAGAAAAGTTATGGACAATAAAGATCATATAAAACTATGGTAGTAAAGCTTCTTCATTCTTCAGTGTGTCTAGCTTACAGTTTAGCATAGATATTTCTAACATTAATATAAACTCTACAATTATTGATAAATACAATTCTGTGGTGTTTGTTCTGTATAGTCCAAAATTTTGCACATTTCTGTGATTTTCCTTTTAAAGATCTTGTGGGAGGAATAAGTCTTGTGGCATTTAATTCTCTTCCAGCAACTGATAGCATATGGTGTTCATTATTCACAGCTTTCTAAAATATTTGCCAAACTAATTGAGCACAAGAAATAAAATAATAAAACTCCCTCAACTTTTCCCCAATCAAACCAGAGTCTCTGTATCACATTTTCCTGCTTTTCTATGAGTAAATTTAGGTGATAATTTATATTAATCCCCTAACCATTGTGTTCAAAGGAAGCCATATATATTCTATTATTGTTTGATCATCATGTATTTTTGGGAGTATAGCTTCAAATTCAAACCAAGATGTTCCTTAGATGAGGACATTAGGCTACAAGACAGAACGGTGGCTACTTCTCAACTTTGTAAAAGTTCAGAAATATTGTGACTCTTAAGAGCATGTTACCTGAAATCTGTCCTCTCCTCAATATAAAATGTTTTAGGCATGCAGAAAAGAAGCATGGCCTAGGGATTAGGCCACAGACTTGGCATCACATCTCAGTTTTCTTCCTGGCTTTGCCCAAAGTCTTGCTGTGTGACTTGGGTACTTAGCATCTCCTGTCTCAAATTCCCTATCCTACAAATCAAGGATATTTATAGCTCCCTTCTTCCCATGGATGCTGTGAGTTTTAATTCAATCATTAAATTTTGTCAGGCTCTTTAAGATACATAGTTGTAAGGTGCTATAAGAGTACAAAGTATTATTAGCAATAGTGTTATCCATATAGACAGATAGATAGAAGCTGGTACTAGGCTTAGTATAAGAGTCTTGCTACCTTAATAAATTTCAGAGTAACAGCCGTGTTAGTCTGTATCCGCAAAAAGAAGAACAGGAGTACTTGTGGCACCTTAGAGACTAACAAATTTATTAGAGCATAAGCTTTCGTGGACTACAGCCCACTTCTTCGGATGCATATAGAATGGAACATATAATGAGGAGATATATATACACACATACAGAGAGCATAAACAGGTGGGAGTTGTCTTACCAACTCTGAGAGGCCAATTAATTAAGAGAAAAAAAACTTTTGAAGTGATAATCAAGCTAGCCGAGTACAGACAGTGTGATAAGAAGTGTGAGAGTACTTACAAGGGGAGATAGAGTCAATGTTTGTAATGGCTCAGCCATTCCCAGTCCTTATTCAAACCGGAGTTGATTGTGTCTAGTTTGCATATCAATTCTAGCTCTGCAGTCTCTCTTTGGAGTCTGTTTTTGAAGTTTTTCTGTTGTAATATAGCCACCCGCAGGTCTGTCACTGAATGACCAGACAGGTTAAAGTGTTCTCCCACTGGTTTTTGAGTATTTTGATTCCTGATGTCAGATTTGTGTCCATTAATTCTTTTGCGTAGAGACTGTCCGGTTTGGCCAATGTACATGGCAGAGGGGCATTGCTGGCACATGATGGCATATATCACATTGGTAGATGTGCAGGTGAACGAGCCCCTGATGGTATGGCTGATGTGATTAGGTCCTATGATGATGTCACTTGAATAGATATGTGGACTGGGAATGGCTGAGCCATTACAAACATTGACTCTATCTCCCCTTGTAAGTACTCTCACACTTCTTATCACACTGTCTGTACTCGGCTAGCTTGATTATCACTTCAAAAGTTTTTTTTTTTCTCTTAATTAATTGGCCTCTCAGAGTTGGTAAGACAACTCCCACCTGTTTATGCTCTCTGTATGTGTGTATATATATCTCCTCATTATATGTTCCATTCTATATGCATCCGAAGAAGTGGGCTGTAGTCCACGAAAGCTTATGCTCTAATAAATTTGTTAGTCTCTAAGGTGCCACAAGTACTCCTGTTCTTCTTTTTGCGGATACAGACTAACACGGCTGCTACTCTGAAACCTTTATTACTTCTAAATCTCTCCTGGATTCCTCTTCCATAGAACTGAAGGTTATTACCATTTTAAAAAGGTCTATTAAATATTAAAGTACAACAGTGAAAAGTGTTGACTCTAGCCATAAAAGTTCTCCAGACCAGCCCGAGTTAGTGCTCAACCTGTGCTAACAAAGCAGGTATTGGGTCCTTGCTCTCTACATAACATTAAGAATATGGGGAAACTACACTGGGCACTGTTAATTCCAAATAGCAGTGCTTATTCACTATGTACAAATGTACAAGACCTAAATACCTATGTACGCTGCTGCTCTAGCAGGGTTCTAAATGTCTTCTGCATTAGAAGACAGGGAGGCCCACTAGAGGGCTCCCAAACTATTAAGGGATACTACCCTACTTCCTCTATACTACATATTTCTCCTCCTTAGTGTGAAATGACATACAATGAATTACCAACATTTTACTGTCAAAACTACAATCAATAACACACAACGTACTACAAATTGAGTCTGAGAGGTGGCTTATTACTTCTCCCTGGATAATGTGTGATAGGCATCACAACAGCATCTGGAACAGTTTTTGTACTTTCGGGTGTAGATGTATCAGCAACATCTTCCTGCTCTGTAACAATAAGGTCACTTGTAATAGAAACAGAGACATACGGCTCACTGCTGCTATCACAAATCATTGTCTGTAGCTGCCTTGTAGGCTTGGTATTTTCAATAGGCATTGCTAGTGGAGAACCTACTGCTGAATTTGTGCTCAAAAGCTGGTTTATGTGTCTTCTTCATGAACTGTTCAGTGCTACTTCTACCCAATAAGACAGAATAGCAGTCTGATGCAATAACTCTCGGTTTCCATTAAATATCTGGATGGTATCTTACTGAGGCCTGATCTACACCTAAAATGTGGATCAACCTAGCTACGTCACTCAGGACTGTGAAAAAATTCATGCCCTGAGCACTGTAGTTAGGTCAATCTAATCCCCAGTGTAGACATGGCTAGGTCAACAGAAGGATTCTTCCGTCAACCTAGCTACCAACTCTTGGAGAGGTGGATTACCTACATCCATGGAAAAAAACCTTCTATTGATGTAGGAAGCATCTACACTACAGTGGCATTGCTGGAGTGCGAGCTCCATAGCCTAGGACTTTTTCTTCCATGTGAAAACTGTAGTTGGATGGGACTATTTGCGGTCATTTGATCACACTCTTTCCTTCCAATGTCTCTGTGTAGATTGGTCTTGAACAAGTCCAGGCAAGACCTAAATTTATGTCCTATAAACAAACATCGCTCATGTACTGCATTCCTATAGGCCAATAGAGAATTCACAATCTTGTGTTGTAAGCTACCTTTATCTGTAGTTGCAGCACAAATCACTTGCTTAAATGTCTGAATAAAGCTTTCCACTACTCCTTCTTGTCAGGATAGTAAGCAGCTGACATGACATATTTGATGCCGTTTCTTTTAACAAAGAACTGGAATTCTTTGGATCTGAATTGAGTTCCATTGTCACTTACAATCTGTTCAGGGATGCCCCTCCTTGAAAACAAGAGTCTTAACATGTCCACCATCTGCACTGAAGTAACTGAATTCAGACATAACACTTCAGTCCATTTAGAATGAGCATGTATTACAACTAAAACCATGTGCTCCATAAATGGTCCAGAGTAGTCTGTGTGGATTCACAGCCCCTGGGTGGCTGGCCACTTCCAAGCATGCACTGGAGCATGTTTATGCATTGTAACATGCTGCTGGGGAGACTCAGAGCTGTGAGCCACTGTGTTCAGGGCCGGATTAAGGGGCTTTAGGGGCTGCAGCCCAGGGCCCCGGCTCAAGGGGGGCCCCACAAAAATAAATCATAGGCAGCAATCTCTGGGCTGCTAAAAGTAGCGCTCAGGCAATGCTGCCTGCATGCCGTGGCCCCATGCGGCTACCGGACGTTGCTGGCTGCTGGCACGTCTCTATGGCCCTGGTGGTGGTGGTGGGAGGCGGCCAATGGGAGCTATGGGGGTGGTGCTTGCGGGCACAGGCAGCACATAGAGACTTGCTACTCCCCTCCCACAGTGGCTGCAGAGATGTGCTAGCACCCAGCCGCTTCCAGGAGCGGCGTGGGGCTATGGCAAGCAGGCAGGCAGCCTGAGCACTGCTGCACCATCGGCTGGGAGCCACCTGTGGTAAGCACCTCCTGGCTGGAGCCTGCCCCTCACACCCCCTCCTCCATCCCAACCCCCTGCCCCAGATCAGAGTCCCCTTCTGCATCCAAACTCCCTCCCAGACCCTACACCTCCTCCTGAACCCCAACCCCCTGGCCCAGGTCAGAATCCCCTCCTGTACCCAAACTCCCTCCCAGACTCCGCACCCCCTCCTGCCCAGGCCCCCTCCTGCACCAAACTCCCTCTCAGGAAAAAGACTTGTATACAGGGCCCCCACAAAATCTAATACCCCGGGCCCACAGGATAGTTAATCCAGCCCTGCCTGTGTTACCTCTCTGCCTTACCAAGAGTGAGTTTTGCTAGTGATTAGACTGTGTGTCACGCATCATAATGTGACACACTTTAACTGACACTGGATCATTTTTAGTTTTGCAGTGTCCCATCACATTTGTCAATGGCAAGGGCTCAATTTGTGCCATAGAAAATATATCAACTGTTTTTAGGTCCACTTCAATATCTTTACTGTTACTTCCAGTGGCAGATGTGACAAGCAACCTGCTTTTGCAGGTTGACTGGAACTTTTGAACTCAATATCATAACAGTAAGTGCACATGAATACTGTCCATCTCTGTCACTATGGTGAACCCATTGCTGGTACTTCTTTATTTGGTTAAAAATTGAAACTAGCACTTGATAATCTGTAACCTCAATACATAATTTCCCATAGAGATATATCAGTGAAAATTTTTAACTCCCCAGACTAAACTCAGTGCTTCTCTATCAGTTTGGGCACAGTTATGTTCTAACAAGGTAAGAGATTTAGAAGCAAAGGCCTTTCAATACGATCTTCCATCTCATGAAATTACTGCTTCTGTCCCATATGGGGAAGTGTCATAAGCTAACTTCAAAGGCAAAGATGCATTGTGTGTAAGAACATTTTCAGATGACATGAGTTTCTTGGCTTCATCAAAAGTCTCTGTACTCTCTGTGGACCAATACCATTTCTGTTCATTGAGTAAAAATTAATTCAGTGAATGGAACACTCTGGCTAGATTAGGTTGGAACCTAGGATAATAATTGAACAACCTCAGAAAGGAGTGTAATTGTGGCTGGACTGTCATAAGGATAGTTTCAACTGTCTCTTATGATTTATGCAAAGCATGTTTGTCAATAGTGTGGCCCTAGTAGGCAATTGAATCTTTGATAAATTCACATTTTTATTTCTTTGCTCTCAACCCATACTCAGACAACCTTTCAAATATGTTTTAGATATTCTCAAGGTGTTGTTCATCACTAGGTCCCATGAAGAATATATCATCAAGTCACACAGAGTACCAGGAATGCCCAGTATTAACTGGTCCATGGTTTGCTGCCAAATAGTGGGTGTGGATGCTCTTCCAAACACTAGCCTCTGATATTGAAATAAACCCTTGTGTGTGTGAATTGTGAGATACTTTCTTTTCACTCTCTTCCATCTCCATTTGTAGACAGGCTTAGGCTATTGAGATCTATCATGGACAAATGCTTACCTTCAACTAATGAGGCAAATATATCCTCTATTCTAGGCAAAGGATACTGATCTGCATATAATACTGGGTTAATTTGTAATCTTGAAATCACCACAGATACAGACAGTTCCATTATTTTTAATCACAGACAGTATAGGGGTTCTCCATTTAATCTTGGTATAAATACAGAGTCCCATAATTGCTGAAGTTCTGCCTCTCACTTTGGCTGTATCACAAAAGAAGTACTGGATGAACTTTGCAAAATTTAGGACTTGTTCCCTCTTCAAGCATAATTTTTGCTTTCATATGTTTTGAGGTTCTGATAGCATTCTGGCAGACATCAGTTGTCTTCTCCAAAAATTCTGCTACTTTTTGTTTTGGGTGGAAGTTCATAATTTTTTAAGCCTGCAGATGCTTTATGTTTTTCCAATTAGCTGAATCTGTCTTTCTATAAGTAATGCATGACCCGCTTGCTGTACAACATAGATGGCTGGCATCTGCTGTGTAGTTTTATGTCACTGTGATGGGGTGAAACCATATCATGGGCTAGAAAGAGTTAAAAGCCAGTCAGTTGCATTAACTACACCTATGCTGTAATTAATTTGTTGCTTCTCAGCTAGAGAGGGCAGACTAAGAGGTATCAGGTGATAACTTAATGAACACCTGGGCCCCATCAAAGGCTGAGAAAGGTCAGTCTTCTGGAAAAAATCACAGAGAGTCTGCAGGAGATCAGACCTCTCAGAAAGATTCAGTCTGAAGGGTTAGTGCTTAATGTGAGAGATGAGAAGAAGACTCTAGAATTGACCAGAAAGGGGAATGAAGATAGAGCCCAGAGAAAGGGCTGATTTGTTGACTGACTTTGAACTTTTCTTACCCTGAAAAGGATCTGAACTAGCTGCTTCTCAGCTGGAGGGCTGAATTTTGCACAAAGGCAGATAGGTGAGGATTCCTGCAATGAGAAGCTCTGATGATAGGGAGTGCTATGGTGGTAAGTACAACCTCTATCTGTCTCTTTTGCTATAATAATAACCCCAGGAGTGAGGAGCTCTCCTCTGTGTGTTTTGAGATGCACTAAGGCTTTCTGCAATGTCACTCTTTTACTTATTCTCTGATGATACAGGGTCTGCTGTTTCATAGCTGGATTAAGCTCCATTTTAGTTCTTGTTCCTTCAACTTGTAAAATAATTCATATATTTTTGTTTGTTGTCTTCTAAATTCTACAACTGTAGAGATGGTGCAGTATTCTTCATGGGCTCCCTATTGTCCAGCTGCAAAGTGTGGAAAATGAAATTCTCTGGTGGGGTTCTTGCAAGCTGGTGGCTGTGCTTTTTGCACTGACCTGTATATCTTGTGTGTATCCCAATTTCTTGCCATTTCTACAGGGGTTGTCTCTGAACCAGCAGCTAGCATTGTGAGACTCTTTCCCACTGTTTTTGAATTTTCTCCATGTTGTGCTATCTGCTTGACTCTGTTCATTTGCTGCAGACTTTGGGATGTTGTTGCAACACTCTGGCATCCTGAGTAGTGGTTTCTAAATCCTAAGAGATGCACTGGAAAATGCTGTTTCAATAACCACCCTTAGTCAATAACTGTTTTTTGGATTACTTAATTTTGTACTCCACACTAACAGGTTCCCCCAATATGTCATTTAACTCTCTCCACGCTGGTAGTGCTCTGTCAGTTTCCTTATTGCAGCCATATATTCAGGAGTTGTTTAATTTACTCTTTGGTTTGTCTGGAAAACTAGAAATGTTCTGTGATCGCTAGTGGCTTTGGAGAGAGATGGGGTTGTGTGTGGTTTGTTTGTTTTTTGTAGAAATTCCACAATCTTAGCAAATGTCTTGTCTGCTGGTTTAAGGAGTTAGGCTGCATGGCATGTTATAGGGTTAGTGCCTATTACACTCAGTAAAACTTTTTCTTATCACTGATCTCATTAACTATTACTTACTGTTCCAGTTTCTACATATAGGTGTCCCAGGCCTCAACTGAGCTATTTAACAAGTCCACTTTCCCCAAAGATTCAGACACTGAACCCTTTACCTTTCTATGGCTACACTATGAGCTAGGGGTCTGATTCCCCCTGCTTGTGTTCATGTACTCGCACTAGCTCTTCTTGAGCTAGGACAAGTATAAATAGCAGTGTATCTACAGTAGTACTTGTAGTGGCAGCAGAGGCATGAGTGAGCCGTATTGAGTATATACTCGCTTGAAACCAGTGAGTTTGTACTTGTACTCTTCATCTGCAGTAGCACTTGTAGACTTATAGAAAGAGACCTTCTAAAAACATTAAAATGTATTACTGGCATGTGAAACCTTAAATTTAGAGTGAATAAATGAAGACTCGGCACACCACTTCTGAAAGGTTGCCGACCCCTGATATAGCCTATATCAGTAGGTTATTTGCAGTCCCAGGGCTGCAGGCTGCGGTTTTAATTTCACATTCACTAGGCCTTTGCAGTCATGCTCTATTCCATTGTTTCTTCCTGGATTAGGATCCTACCTGCATTGCCAATTGTGTCCTTGCGCTCTGCACAATGTTCAGAATGCAGGGAAACCACTGTGGCACAGCTGGATTCCAAATAAAAACTGTTAACTATGTACAAATATGCAAGACCTAGATACGCTGCTGCTCTGGCAAGTTTCTAAATGACTTCTTCAATAGAAAACAGGGAGGCCCACTAGAGAGCTCCCTGTACAATTAATTGTGGGTTTGTTTGGTGTGGTGGTTTTTTTTGTTTGTTTTTTTTTTTTTTTTTTGCCCCTGGTTAATATGCAAGAATCCATTAAACCTGAACTTTTCATATGATTTTTGTGCTAAGATTTGAATATGGGATAATATGGTTAGAATAAGATTTGAATGAATTTCAGGACCTGCAAATGCTTTCAAACTAGTTCTGATTTCAAAATATTAATGAACTCAGTTGGATGAAGGGTTTGCACAACATCAACTTGAAAGCTAACTTAGCCATGATATAGAAGTTGTGGAAACTGCTTTCCATAAGTCCTTAAGGGCCTGCTTAAGTTGGTGTAGCTTGCTAGGAGTATGTGTGTTTACTTTCAGACATGGAAAGTCTTGAAATGAAAAATAAATCACTTATTGAGATCAGAGTTTGAATTTTAGTGTTTCCCCCATCTACTGTGAATTAGCTCCCTCAAAATAAGTTAAATGTTCTAAATTCTTAAGACTCATGAGGACAACTCTACCAAACAGGAAAATAACAAACTGAGCTCTTTTTAAAAGTTCTGTTTGGGATTCACAAAATCAAGGACAAAATATTAACTAATTCCACAGTGATTGTAGGAGGGTTCATAGTCTGCACTTTGAGTTGACGACTAGTCTCTCTTCCCCCAGCCTTCTCTGTTTGGTACTTAATGTGTCAGAGGGACACAGCAGACACTCTTACTGCTGCTTTAGGAATACATGCTTGAATGGGTAGGAGCTAAATAACACTTCCCCCTCCTCAGATTCTCATTGATTCACCCCATTTACAGCCCCATTTTTCACCCTATAATAACAAATGTTGTCATTTCCTTTAGTGTGGTCAAATTGTCTTCATAGGATCAATTGCACATGAAATCCCAGTATTGGCTTTATAAAAATGAGAGCTAGAGTGACTGATATACTGAACATATGGGCAAGTCACTGTGCTTGACTAATCCAGATGTGCAATTGTAATCTAGACAGAAACAAATGTCCACAAAGGATATAAATGGCAAAAAGTGAGTCAAGAAATTCAGATAATTTATGTATGCACATCCCTGTAGTCTGCCACAGCATTTCCTGAATACCTAGAGTACTTTATGGCATTTTTGGATATTTCTAGGGGCAGTTTTAGTTGCAGTTCCCTTAGTTTTTTTACGATTCCTATGTACAAGCCTATGACATAAGTAAAACAACTTTTGTGTGTTCAGTGTCTTCAGGTACTTAAACTCATTTTTTTTTAATTATAAACACTATAATGAAAGGTATAACATGTTAAGGAGAAACCTACAGTATATTGGGGTATATCTTAATTAGATTTCATAACCCCCTTCCTAGTGAAGGGAATGGATTTTTGGGGAGTTGGACACTATCTTCTAAAGAAATGGAGTTTGGTGATCATCCTACCTCTGGTCTGAGACCTTTGAGATTTGTTCCCAACTCTTAATCAAAGATTGATTGAGGTCGCTCTACAGGAAGCGGGGCTAGATCAGTTTCCCCAGGACAATGATTTGGATGGATGTCTGAACGCTCCCTCAGAATCTATTCGGAGACTGTCAAATATCTTTGTATTTGATTCTGTAGATATGTTGAAGTTTTCTACTGGTTCTTTCTCTGGCACTGCCCCCAGTTGTAACAATGTATAAGGTTGGGAAAGCTTATTGCTAAAATGTTTACAGATACTTCTGAAACCAAAGAATCTTTATTTTATTTCAGAATGTGTGCTGGTGGGGGGGCTATGGCAGATGTGGCAAGAGTTTAGACTCTAAAGAAAACTGTTTAACTGATCATGTGCCATCAGTAGCTTCAAAGTCTAATAGTGGGTTTGATACCACTTCTGTACATAATCAATACAGAGACTCTGAGGTTGGAGCTGTGGCCAATAGTTTTGAAATTAGCTCACCCTCTTTCAGCATGTGGGCAAGGAGCATGCACTCATGGCTCCAGATAATCATTCTAGCCCAGATAAAAGCACTAGCACTCTTACAATGGTAACCCTAAGCATTCATGGGCAGTGGCTTTGATTTCTTCCCCCCCCCCCCCCCCCCCCCAAAAAATCTCTAAAGTAAGGGTAAAGACTGGCCCATTTATGGTGTCACATGTGTATATACTACTTGAACAAGTAGTAATTGACTCTTTACCTAGAGACCAAATTATAAAGGGTTAAAAAAAAAACCTAAGGTCTACAAGATTATGTTGGCAGCATTTAAAAATTGTTGGGTGGTTAAGATCTGAGTTGGAGATCTTAATTTCAGAGGCTATAGGATAGAGCAGGTTAAAAGGGGACCAGTCTTGGAATTATGATTACTTGAACTGCTTTCCCCTGACCCTACACTAGGGTTGGATCTTAAAAGAAAGGACAGGGACTCTTCAGAAATTCTGTTTGCCTTTATCCTGTGCCAGAGGTGCACCCAACTAGTTGGGCCCTAGGTTCTAATACAGAGGAGTTAACAGATAATCAAAGGATTGAACAGAAAGAGTTGAGCGAACAAATTATAACTGTCAACCCAATGGGGTGATGACATAATGGGTCACTCCACTTACACCTATTGGGGGTGGGAGGAGAGTGTGACTGACTATATTTTAAGTTCGCTTTGGGTTTTTTTATTTTTACACTTTTTTCCTCAGTGGCCCTTAAATCTGATAGTCACTATCAATTCCTCCAGATTAATTTTTGCCCCCCAGGCCCATTACACCAGTTGATGCTTGTTGGATGGCATTTCACTTCTAGTTTTGAAGACTTAGATGCAAGGCAAATCAAGTGGAATCCATTGGTTAAATCTAAAATTTAAGAGAATCTCTCCTCCAATTATCTGCTAAGGCTAAAAAAAGTCAGCTTGCAGATCTTAGTGATGCAAGTGTATCCCTTAATGTATTGTATGTAAATTACAGGTTGATCTTACTACCAAAAAATTATTCTTTCTCTTTTGAAAGTTATTTGGTATGATGCAGATTTTTTTTCATCATAAGGGAAAAAAAAAAAAAAAAACCTTACAGATTATGGTACTGGAGGTCAGGAAAGATAGTGCACAGGATTCCATCCAAAGGTAGTTATATTTTAGAAAGCCTTATTAAAGATTGCTGAAAGGAAAAGAGTTGGAACGTCACATGGCATTGTGGAAGGAATTTGAGTTTGCTGCCAAAAGGAGAAATTCTGTATATTATTGGAAATGGGTAGCAGTGGGTTCTGAGAAGATCTGGAGTAATATTGAAGCTCTGATCCCCAAGCATATTGGGTAGAAATGTTTTTCTATGTTTAATACATGGCCTATCATTATAAACTTTTTGGCACACTTAGATCTGGTAGCCTCTATTTTCCTGTTCCTCTCCAAACTGGCCTGCAGTATCCAGTCAAGAAGCTAATTTTTAAATCGATCAACAATGTTGCAATAAGGCAGCAGGGGAGGATTTAATCACTGTGGAAGTACTTAAGTGCTCACTATTCAATATGCTCCTTGTTTTGACTAAATTTTTCTCTAATATAAGTGAGATTTCCTCTCCCCCCCCCCCACCCTCCCCCCCTTAGTTTGGTTCCACTTTTTTTTTTCCTTTTGCTTGGGGTGGTAAAAATGATAGAGCTGGCCCTGACATCCTGGCAACTAACTGGGATGTTGCTTTAAAAATTTTCACTAGATCTGTCTTGGGGAGATTAAAGGGCTTGGCAAGAAACAAACTTATTTACAGAGGAACAAGCTTATTTCCATAATGGCCATTCCATTACAGATAACTTTATATTCTTTCTTATTTGATCCACAAACATGTACTTGCTAAGGGCAGGAGGGGATAATATGCAGCTTTTATGGATCTAAAATCAGCCTTTGATTGTATTAACAGGGACCCTATGTAGGGCAAATTGCAGATCACGGAAATGGACTAGATCATAGATTTTAGTTCTTCAACAAACAGTGGCTAAGATTAGGATGGGGAATTAACTGATTCCACTCCAATTACAAAGCATGGTTCCACAGAGCTGTCTTTTAGCCTCTCTTCTCTTTAACCTTTATATCCATGATGTTTTAGCATTAAAAGGGATAAGTATTTTCCCCCTAAAACTAGGGATCACTCTATCCCTCTTGTATGAAGATGACATGGTTCCACTGTCCAATTGGGACTGAAATATTTATTTAAATGCATTTTGTTTATACTGCCAATAGGAGGGTTGATTATTCCAAAACTAAGGCCTGGTCTACACTATGAGTTTAGGTCGAATTTAGCAGCATTAAATCGAATTAACCCTGCACCCGTCCACACAATGAAGCCATTTACTTTGACATAAAGGGGTCTTAAAATCAATTTCTGTACTCCTCCCCAATGAGGGGAGTAGCGCCAAAATCGACATTGCCATTTCGAATTAGGGCTAGTGTGGCCGCAATTCGATGGTATTGGCCTCCGGGAGCTATCCCACAGTGCACCATTGTGACCGCTCTGGGCAGCAATCTGAACTTGGATGCACTGGCCAGGTAGACAAGAAAAGCCCCACAAACTTCTGAATTTCATTTCCTGTTTGCCCAGCGTGGAACGCTGATCAGCACAGGTGACCATGCAGAGCTCATCAGCACAGCCAGAATCAAAAAAAGAGCTCTAGCATGGACCATACGGGAGATACTGAATCTGATCTCTGTATGGGGAGATGAATCTGTTCTATCAGAACTCCGTTCCAAAAGACAAAATGCCAAAATATTTGAAAAAATCTCCAAGGCCATGATGGACAGGGGCCACAACAGGGACTCAACACAGTGCTGCGTGACACTTAAGGAGCTGAGACAAGCGTACCAGAAAGCCAAAGAATCAAATGGACACTCATGGAGGGAGGGATGACTGATGACTGTAGCTATCCCACAGTTCCCGCACTCTCTGAAAACAATTTGAATTCTGGGTTGAGCTCCCAATGCCTGAAGGGTTAAAAACATGGTCGTGGGTGGTTCAGGGTATATGTCCACTCCCCCTCCCCCCTTCTCCCTTTGTGTAAGCAAAGGGGAAAAAATCATTTCTCTTTTTTTTCCACTGTCACAGTGTGTCAACTGGATGCTGCTGGCAGACACAGTGGTGCAGCGCCACACAGCAGCATCCCCTTGCCTTGCCTTGCAGACGGTGCAGTACGACTGGTAACCATCATCGTCGTCCCATGGATGCTCCTGGCTGGCCTTGGTGAGGTCGGTTGGGAGCACCTGGACAAAAAAGGAATGACTCCAGGTCATTCTCTTCTTTAAGTTTTGTGTAATGGAGATTCAGTCCTGCCTGGAATATGATGCCAGCTGGAGGCTTCTGCCTCAGGCTGCTCTCCCAGTCAGCAGCACCGCACGGTTGCGCCTACCCCTTGCTCCCAGGGCTCACAATCAGATACTTAGACCTCTACATTTTGCTGCAAATAAAAAAATAAAGCTGCCGTTTAGAACTGTCCCCCAACATACATATCCTGGGACATTTTGTATTTTACCAGTGTCAACCAAAGGCCCACACACAAATGGAGATTCAGTCCTGCCCGTGCTTCTATCCTAGTGCTTATCACAGATTCCCATTTTCAGCTATAGGCTGAGCAAGTGCAGAATGGTGGCTCCCTCAACTTCGCTGTAAGCCAACTGCCCTCCCCTCCCCCCTTTGATCTCTGCTTGCAGAGGCAATAAAGTCAGTGTTGTTTCAAATTCATACATTCTTAATTACTTCATCACACAAATGGGGGGATAACTGCCAAAGTAGCCTGGGAGGGGTGGGGGAGGAGGGAAGCAATGGGTGGGGTTGTTGTAGGGGCACCCCCTAGAATGGCATGCAGCTCATCATTTCTGCGGGATGTCTGGGGCTCTGACCGGAACCGCCGTTTGCCTCTCTGGTTCTTTAGTAGGCTTGCCTGATATTCTAGGCAGGACTGACTCTCCATTAGACAAAACTTAAATAAGAGAATGTCCTGGGGAGTCATTCCCATTTTTGTCTAGGCGCCCCCGACCAACCTCACCGATGCCGGCCAGGATCACCCATGACAGCAGCAGACGGTACAGTATGACTGGTAATCGTCTTTGCCAACTTGCAAAGGCAAGGGGATGCTGCTGTGTAGTGCTGCAGTACCGCATCTGTTAGTAGCATTCAATAGACATACGGTGACAGTGAAAAAAGGCTGAACGGGCCCCATGGTTGCCGTGCTATGGCATCTGCCCGGGCAATCCAGGGAAAAGGGCGCGAAATGATTGTCTGCCGTTGCTTTCACGGAGAGAGGATTGACTGACATTTACCCATAACCACCCGTGACAAATTTTTGGCCCCATCAGGCATTGGGATCTCAACCCAGAATTCCAATGGGTGGGGGAGACTGAGGGAACTATGGGATAGCTACCCACAGTGCAACACTCCGGAAGTCGACGCTAGCCTCGGTACATGGATGCACACTGCTGAATTAATGTGCTTAGTGTGGCCACATGCACTCGACTTTATACAATCGGTTCCCAAAAATCGAATTCTGTAAATTCGGAGTAATCCTGTAGTGTAGACATACCCTTTAGTCATTGTCTTTCGTCAGAAATGGAAGTTGCATAAATGGAGAATCGATGTTCAATATAGAGAACGAATTAACCATATACCCAGGTATGGGAAAGAGCTAACAAAATGGCTTCTGGGATAAATGTATTCAGATAACAAAAAAGACCTCACATTCAATGCAAGCTGTTCTGTTTTCCTGAACTCATGGGGACTACTTAATTGCACCAACTCTTAGTGTCTGAGGCCAAGGGTTGTGCTCAAATATTGTATGATGCAGAAATATGGAGCTGGAATGATCCCATGGGACTGGAAATAATTCAAAACAAATTTTTTAGTCTCCCAGACATAACAAAGTAATCCCTCCTTTAATCATAAGGACAAGGACTCAAATCCCTCTCTCAACAATTTAATGTGATCTGTGGGTAGTGAATGACCGCTGTTTCATGTATTCTCTTGCTAGCTTCTGTCTAATGTTTCTGCTATGGTGTGGGAGTGGAGGGATGAAATGATCTTTCTGTGTATCCTGACTCTCAAGTGTGAAACTTCTCTGCATGTACCAAAAAAGTGTCTGCTCTGAAATATTGGTATAAAGGCTGAAAAGGAAAAAGGACACAATAGGAAATTGAAGTCCCTGTCAGTCCCACCAGGGATATCTCTTCTAGAGTTCTGGACCTGGTGAGAAAAGAAGATCCCTTGCTAGTGAAGGCATGAATTGCTCATAGGCCAATAGGCTCAGCAAGCCTCATCTTCTCTGAACTTTTGTAACAGGGTTCATTGACAAAGTCCTTTTTGAGCATGGAGGTTTAGCATCTGCACATTATCTTCATTCATCTTTTGTCCCATGCAATGACTCCATGGAAATCAGGATACCTAATCTGTTTTTCCCCTCCCTCCTTGACCATGTGGATCTTGGTATATTTCTAGGCCTGGTCTACACTGACCCCCCCCAATTCGAACTAAGGTACGCAACTTCAGTGACATGAATAACGTAGCTGAAGTCGACATATCTTAGTTCGAACTTACTGCGGTCCAGATGCGGCAGGCAGGCTCCCCCATCGACTCCGCGTACTCCTTGCGCCAAGCAGGATTACCGGCGTCGACGGCGAGCACTTCTGGGTTCGATTTATCGCATCCAGACAAGACGCGATAAATCGAACCCAGAAGTTTGATTGCCTGCCGCCGAACCAGCGCGTAAGTATAGACAAGCCCCTATATTCTGAGCACACTTTTTCTATTGATCTGATTTTTATTTATTTAGAGTAATAGATGCTGAATGTTTCCTTCCCAGTCTACATCGATACTCTCTGATACCTTTTGACTTTTCAGTTTACTTCATTACTGTCTCCTCTTGCAGTATGCACATGGAATTCAGTGTTTAATGAAGTATCAAAGAGAGAGTACCTGTTGGAGTATAGACACTCAATAGTGTGACGACAAAAATGATCTCACTTATTCCACTATAAATCAGGAGTAACTCCATCGAAGCTAATGGATTCTCTCCTGATTTACACTAGAGTAACTGGAAAAATGGATCAGAGCTTGAGAATCAAGTAGCCACAATACTCAAGAAATATTAAAGCTTTACTGTTACCATCTTAACAAACTGATCAGTGATAACCCAAAGCACAATTAGAATTAACTTTTCTATCATGCTTAACTATCTGCTTTCATAACCAAGCGCAGGAATTCTCACTGAAAAGAGGGGGGCTAGTGAATCCTCTCAATCGTCTAAATGGTTAGCCTTGGGTGGTTCTTGTACCCCATAATGACAGATCTCCTTTCTCTAGCTTGTCACTTTTGACTGTTGCACAGCTAGTCCATTAGAACCTAAAAGCTTAGAAAGTGCGTGTTCACCTGAATTTATAACTTTCTGGTAAATAGCTCACTTCAGATCACAGACACAGACAGAAATGGCAATTTAGGAACTCTTTAAAACTAGCAGTACAGTTTACTAGCACCCTCTGGTGGATGGACTTTGTTTCTAGTACAAACCAGATATGGGTAAACTAACTCTACTAATTCAAAGTTACAGCACACTATATACTAAGGAAAGACAGACCTTTCAAAAATAGATTATGATCAGAAAGATGTATTATGTCTAGGACTTGTCTAATCTTGTTCTATATATTTAAAATAAATGTAAAACAAACACAGTTCTCCCTTCTCAAACATCTAGGTGTGTGGTTTTAAAAAAGAAATCTAGCAGCCAAGTAAATCTATTAAACTACTATAAAATTGATTAGGAAGAATACAAAATTTCTATATGAAATCAACCATGTGACCCCTCAGTGGGGATGTATTAAAACATTTTTGGGGGCAGGGCTGTGGGGTTTGAAACATCCATATGAAGTTATTAACACGGTAATCTCTTAACATTTAATGTTGCCACACGTTTTTCCAAGACAATACTGACCGGCAAATAATGAGTTTCCAAATGATACTTTATAAGGCATACCTTCTACAAAGATTATTACAATAGTGGGTAGCCTGTGAAAACAGGGGTGTATTCTGTCAGTGTGTGCCATCGTTTTTACAAGTGTAATGCCTTTTGAAGTCAATGAAAGTAGGATAGGGCCTCAAACTGTTCACATGCTATAGATAGCAACTCAAACAGACTATCCCTTTACATAATTCTCCATTGCCAATATCTCTCCTAATTCTATCAGAATCATATGATAAATCTCATTATTAAAATTCTTGTGGTTCATGTTCTGTGACTACAGAAGCCATATCTCAAATATTCAGTGAATCTAAGAAAATGGAATATTATTATTCTTATGCATATCCCCTGGCAATCCTAACTCTGAAGATTAATACCTTCCTTTGTGGATAATGATTAGTCGTATGCTAATCATGTCACTGCTTTAAAATCATTTCTCCCCCCCCCCCCATGCATTAGTATGCCTAGAATGTTACAATTATCACTCTTACTGTACATGTGGTAGGAATAGGTGCATTGCTTTATTGCCTGTCACTAATCTTTCAGAATAACTCCCTCTAGTAGACTGAACTAGTACAATACTATTTTCCTTCCAACAATATTTCTAATCACTAATGTATTTTCTAAATTAAGCATGAGTCAAATAAGGGGGAGGACTGTATCGTGCAGACCTGACTTAAAAAAAAAAAAAAAGCTAAAGATTAAAAATTGTGCTGAAATGATGCTTATCTGCCATTGATGAGTGCATAAAGCTGTAATGCTTCAGCTGATATACAAGTATAATCTCTTATCTTCAGGGCCAGGTTCTATCCCACCCTGCTGTCAGTTTAGGCTAGATTCACAAAGGGAACTTAAATGTTGCTATGCTGGGCATTGCAATACCTAACTCCTGAGTGCCCTGCCACCTTGTGGAATTCACAGCCCTAAATTTAGGCACCTAGGCTCCCCACCCATTGTATGGGGAGAGTAAGGTATTGAAGAAAGGGATTCACAGAAGCCAGCAAACTAGAGTGACAAGCAACAGAGGGTCCTGTGGCACCTTTAAGACTAACAGAAGTATTGGGAGCATAAGCTTTCGTGGGTAAGAACCTCACTTCTTCACTTCTGAAGAAGTGAGATTCTTACCCACAAAAGCTTATGCTCCCAATACTTCTGTTAGTCTTAAAGGTGCCACAGGACCCTCTGTTGCTTTTTTACAGATTCAGACTAACACGGCTACCCCTCTGATACTAGAGTGACCAGATGTCCCAATTTTATAGGGACAGTCCTGATATTCAGGGATTTTTCTTATATATGGACCTATTACCCCTCCCCTCCAGCCCCGTCCTGATTTTTCACACTTGCTATCTGGTCACCCTACAGCAAACTGGAGTGAGGGAGATGCCTAAACTCACCAGGAGTAAAATGCTGAGGAAAGGAGTAAGGCTTAGGCCCCAGATCCACAGAAGGATTTATATGCCTAACTTCATGGGTCTGGGCCTGAGATGCCTGCTAGACAGACAGGCTGGGGATTCTCGGCCATAAACCATTTCCTGGAGTTAAGGCATGCTAGCCCTTTCACATGGGGAGGAAACAGACAAAAAGACCAACCTTATCAAACCCAAAGGCCCAGGGGTTAGGCTGTTCTCATGGGAGGCGGGAGACCTGGGTTCAAAGTCCCTGATCCAAATGAGGCAGGGTGGGGGTTGGAAAACATGTCTCCCTACCCCAGGAGAGTGCCCTAAACATTAGGTGCACACACCTCCTCAGTTGCTTACCCTCAGCTGTCTTTCTGTATGGGTTAGGTGTGCTCAGCGCCATTCTCCAGAGTGGGCCCCATAGGCAGCCTAGACAACTCTCTATTCTGAGAATCCCATCAGGGCTTAGGGGTGAGCTGCAGCTCAGCAGCATCAGGAGTTAGCATGAATTTAGATGCCTGTGAGGATTCAGGGCCTTCAGGAACCATTGCTCATCGGTCACCTGACCCTGAATGTCAGTAAAAAGGCAAGTAGGCACCCAAGTCCTTCTGTGAAGCTAGCCCTATAATCCCCTTCACAAGGGTCTATGCCCCACACTGGTTCTCTGAGGTCTGGATTAAGCCAGTCAGGCCCAATCTAGACCTCTCAGAACCAGTGTGGGGAGTACATGCCATAATGGGCATAAAGGTCTAGCTTCACAAATCAGCCAATTAAGCAGCAAATGAGTGAGAGGGTGAGTGGAGAGCCTTGATTAGAGGGAAGCTCACCTGAGCAGAGGCGGGTGGGGCAAGTATAACCCCAGAAGGCTGGCAGCAGCAAAGGCTGCCAGGAGGAAATTTGTGGTCACCCTCTGTTTAGTAGAGGGAACATAGGGAAAGAGTAGGACCTTGGTGGCCTGGCCCTGAGGGAAGGGCTTACCCCAAAGAGATTAGGGTGGAGAAGAGGGCCTGTGGGATGCAGGGGAGGAAGAAGCAAGGTTGAGGACTCAACAGACCTTGGCTGCATGTTGTTGGATCCCTTGGCTGGAACTCAGAATAGAGGGTGGACCCAGGTTCCCCTAACAGCCACTGAGGGAGTGGCACAAGGAGGCAGCGAAAGGGAAGACTACCTGAGACTGCTGGTGAGAAGGGACCTTGATTCATCCCTGGAAGGGGAAACCACATAGTGCTCTGTGTGGAGGGCTGAGTCACAAAGGCTGCAGTTCCTGGAATGAGACAGGGGCCAGGTACAGAGAGGGAAATACCATGATGGAGTGTGACCAATGGAAGGGGTGTTGGGCTGGCAGAGTTAATTGCCAGGACATGGTGCCATCCTGTGACAAGTAGAGTCCCCCGTGATAGGCCCTTTGGTTTAAAGGAGCTATAAATGAGAAAAATATCTCTGTTGCAGGGGGCATTCCTGCCTGGTGTAGAGCTGATGAAACATTTCTATGCTGGCCCCTCTTAATGCCTCCAGCATAAGTGGTGGAGTGAGGAGGAGAAAGATTGCTGAAGAACACTGTACTAGCATACCAGTCCTCAGAGTGCCATTGCAAACCAATGCAACTTAAAGTAGCCTCGGAGCAGGGCCAGAATTAGGGAGGCTTAGCACAGAACCAGAGGGATGGAAAATGTGGTCCTCCATTCTTAGCATTTAGTTCTTGGAAGGGGGCAGGAGGAGGAGAGGAAGGCACTTTGCATATGTTTGTCACATCATGTATCACTTCATCGGATGACTCCACATGCTTGCTTTTTTGCTATTGTTGATCTGTGCCGCTCTCCCTACTGTGAAGTAGCATGAGGTGTGCTCATGAAGGAGATCAATACTGTAGGACAGATCGAGTCCAAAGTGACTTTTTAAAAACACCACATGCAGGTATTGAATAAAAGTACTAGCCATCTTCCCTCTCTGCACCTCTAGGGGTTGAATTCCCCTCTTCCCCCCCCCCCCCATACCCACTCTGTGGCTAAGGGGAGGAAACTTTTTTTTATTGAGGAATCTTTTGTGTAGCTTACCCCAATCGTTCCTTTGGGCTGGGGCTTGAATGCCTGCAGCATGAGCCATTGAGGATGCCCCTTCAATCATATAGATCTGCCAGTATCTGCAAAAGGCCTGGACTATAGAAGTGGAGGGCCAGTTATCCCTGCACCAATTCTGGGGTATCCATGTCATCTCATTCACTGTCAGTGCAGCTCCAGAAGACCAGGAGTTCCCTCTGACCCGGTCTTCTCCTGGCAGACTTCCCCACACAGAAGGGGTTCCATAGGAAAGGAAATAGAATTTAGGGCTGTATTAGCTTTCCTGGGTGCTCTCTATGGAGCTGGTAAAGACATGCTGTACATGATTTCAGCCAATACAGGAAAGTTTAAACTCCACTTCTCCAAGCCCCCCAGTAAGCGGATGCTTGCACTGCAGAGTGCTCTCTGGGGGAGGAGGAAATGCTGGCAAAGAGGCAGCTGACCCAGTTCCCTTCCACATGGAAGGGGGAAAACCACACGCAAAAGTTCCCCTCCACATGAAGATCGGGATGGGACACAATATGGTGCCAAGGCTAGAAGTGATCCCAACAATTCTTTAGATGGGAATAGGAGGCTGTCATCTGAAAAAACACTTCAGTACATCTGCAATTCTATTTCACCAGGAATTCAACAGTAAATATTAGCTTTAACCTTAAAGCCCTGAATTGTGTGTCTACCAGGGGAAATTAACAGGATTAAAACTACCATGGAGTGAAGCCATCCCTTTTTTTGCTAGCTTGAGTCAGCAGAAATCCTACTATATCTAGCCAGCCATTCTCTAAATGGTCTCTGGAACCATTTGAAGGGCTATAACCTTGAGGAAAAACAGACTGCAAAGCAGCCCCAAAAGTAGGGTCTGGATGGAATTTGTTTCCAATTGGAGCACAGACAATCTGCGGCTTTTTTTTGTACTCACCTGCAACTTGTTTTTCCCCACCTCCAAATATGCCTCTTGCTCAAAAGCTGACTCTTCCTGGAGAGAACATTTTCAAATTCTGTAGCTTTTGAAAGCCCGTGATATACTTTGGAAATTTCAGTGGTCTCAGGAGCACAAGAGAAGCTGGCTGATGCAGCTGCCTTTCTACCGTTTGAGTAGAAACAAAACACAACCCTTCTCCCGTCATGCCCTCTTTCCCCCCACACCCCTAAAAAAACCCAAACCAAGGGAAAAATCCACAAATCTGAATTTAAAAATGGAAAACTAACCTTCTCCTCAACAGAGTGAAGAGCTCCACTGTTCTTGCTGATTTGAGAGCAGAAAGATACTGTGTGTTGCATTTGTCTTATAAAATCAGCTGCCTCTTCTACTTGATGGCTTTTTAAATAATTCTTATAATTGGAAAATAAATCAGAACAGAAGCTATGGAGTAAGAAGACCACCAGTAGGTGGCAGAATTAACTCAGATCAACTATCCTAAGCTCTTCTCATTTTGAGAATTCTAACCTTATAAGTATGTTTGGGCTACACTCCACACCGTGGGTCTGGCTGATGGTGCACATTGATTCATATTGGGGAATGTTATTAACCAAAAGCTGAGACATTAACTTGAAAGCTACTTTTTGACAGAAAAATCACGTATTTCAGGTTATTTCTACACTGTGATGAGTTTCATTCTTTGTAAAATGATTTTGTTTTAGATCAGTGCAAAGGTGGAAGCACTATGACCAGTGAAATTATCTTTTAGGAAGTGTTTAATTTTTTTTTTTAAATTGAACTGTGTGAAATTGATTTGATCAGAAGTGCAGTACAAGGCCTATGCACCACCTAAATGCCACTTACGTCCAAAGTTAGAAATCAGGCAAAATGAGATTCTCTTCGATTTTCTTCAAGGATTAAGTTCACCCTTTGCAGAAGGCCAGCACAAATCCTCTGACCACTTAAGTCCTTAAAACAGTGTATTTGCATTTATTATTCTTGATTTATTATATTGATTTTAAATGGGTTTATATCCTGACTAGCAGTTGATTCCTTCTGATGACTTTCTGCTATATCATTGGCCCAGGTCAACCCCTTCTTTGGAGCAACCAATCACACGGGACTACAGGGACAAAAATTCATGAGTTCTCTTTGAACCATTCTGTGACTATTGGAGAGAGGGATAAGGTTTGCTCTGCCCTGAGAAATGGGCCGTGGTTCCATCCCACAGAGAGCTTCTGTATCTCTATGCTAGCTCCAGGACCCCTGGCACTCTCTTCCCTACCAGTGTCTCTCCAAGATGGGCACGCTATC
The DNA here is from genome assembly GCF_027887155.1 of Malaclemys terrapin pileata. Taxonomy (NCBI): domain Eukaryota; kingdom Metazoa; phylum Chordata; order Testudines; family Emydidae; genus Malaclemys; species Malaclemys terrapin. Next base: position 82,691,549 of record NC_071507.1, read on the forward strand.
ATGGCCTTCCCTGGCCTCCGTTACCATAGGGATCTCAATTTAAAGGTAATTCCCAAATGTTGCAAGAGGTTGCAGAAAAGGAAGGAATTTCTCAAGAATCTCCACTGGGCCAGTGAGCCCCCTTCAAACTCCTCACACTCATAAATTTCAACCCACAAGAGCCATCTGAGGCAGTGGTGTAGCTAGGAGTGGAACCTTGGGTGGGCCCCAACTTTCGGGTGGACGGGCAATGATAGACCATGCTAGCTCAGCTTCTCCCCCCCGACGCCATGCCCTCTCCCTAGCCCTGGTGCCCCCAGACACAGGGCTTGACCTTCTGAGCTGAGCACAAGCATGGGGAGACTCAGAAAATGTCAAGGCAGAGCTGCAGGAGAGTGTATATCTCCACCCTGGATTTCAGCTGCCCAAGTGAAGCTCTGGGTCGCTGTGGCAGCACTACACCTCTGCTCAGATTTGGGTGGGCTTGGATGCTAAATGGATGGGCTACAGCCACTCAGGCCCACCCATGGCAAAGCCCCTGCTATAAGGCCCCACCCAAGCATGGGGCAGTGGAGGCAGCTGATTTTTTTTTCCCCCCCTTCTGTGCAGGACAGTGAAGATCCACATACAGGTATCTCTAGCAAGAGCTGGGCTACAGAACTCTGATCTCTTCCATTGGGTGGCTGAGTTGGTTCAGACAAATAAGTGTGTACCAATGGATATATATCCTGTTCTCTCCGAGGCATTTCTCCACCTCAAATCTATCCCCGTTAACAGTTTGGAAGTACAACAGCAGAATGCTGAACAGCCGTATGCCATGGAGATGACAATCTACTATAAAATATACCACATGCCAGGTTACTTTATTTCAGCAGAATGGAGGAATAGAAATCCTTTAGAAAGAAAATCCACCACAAAATTAAGGAGCTCTTATAAAAGAGAATTTAGTGCTCCTGAAATTTTTTCTTCCCTAATATTTACTTTAATTAGGGCCTTCTAGGCTTGTACAGCTGCCAAAACTGAAAAAGGTGAGCTTAATTGTGAGCCTCATGGGTCTCTCCAAACTAGAGTCTGTTACTTAGCCAGATGTGCATTTACAACCGAGTTAAAAATTTAAATACATGTACTGTAGGGCCACCAAGAGACAGTAGGCCAGATTCTGCTCTCCTGAAACCTGTCTACATTAGAGTAAATCTGGAGTAATTCCATTTTAGAGATCAGACCGCTATCTCTTTTCACCTAAATGTTTAAGGTCTGATTCTCCACTGGCCTGCACTGTGTAGCTATTTACCCCTGTGCAAAGTGGTAGCATTTTGTATCAATTCTTATTGGGTAGTGTTTGTCACTCACTTTCCAGTGCTTTTCACAGAGGTACATGGCTACATACAATTGCAAGGCACAGGAGAATTGGGTCCACTCAGTCTTTCTAGGGGAGTTTAGCCTCACTTTGGGACTTCTGGGGAAAATAAGTTTACTTTGAGTGGCTAACTAAAAATGAAGCATTGTGCATAGCCTCTAAGCTGTTATCTTCAAAGCAAAATAATGTTTTATATCCTTTCATATTCCTGTATGATAGTGGCCTTATAAATGTAGCCCCCACCGTCAAAATCAACCAAATAAAATTCTCCACCTTCTTTCACTTTTCAATATTGGAAACATAGGTCTACTAAGGCCGGATTTCCTCTGTCCTAGAGGTCTTTGGAGAACTGAGTAAGACATTACAAGAGACTAAGGATAAACTTTTCAAAAGTTCCTAAGTGACTTAGGCATTTTGGAGACACTTTTGAAAATGAGACTGCACCAGAATTATAAAGGTATTTAAACACTTAACTCCCATTTAAATCCAGTTAGGCACCTAAATACCTTTAAAAATCTGGTTCTTAGGAGCTCTTATAAATTTTTACTTTAAAACCTGGGGCCTGATGCAATGTTTATATGTCAATGGAAAGGCTTTCACAGAGTCAATGGTCTTTGGATCAGGCCCTTGGTCCCCCAATTAAAGAAGATGGGGATTTTGAATTGTAATTCAGTCTCAGCCTCTTGTGCTGTCATGTTCCAGCTCCTTCAAGGATTGCTGAAATCCTCCTGCACAGTGAGGGGATTTGGGATATAAAAAATCATCAGAAAAATACTTTAAATAATAAAGATATCCTTGATATATCAAATGTGAAATCGACTATATGTATTTGTATACAATTCTTTAAACTTGACCTGCATTAGGAAAAGAAATGAATCTATGCATAATTTTGCTGCTTCATGATCTATAAGAAGCCTGAAAGCTGTGGGGGGAGGGGAGGGGTGCATGGTTTTTTTGTTTGTTTGTTTGTTGTTTTTTTGTTTTGCTTTTTAAATAAAGTATGAGGGAGAGGGGATTTTTTTCCTGCTTGTTTTGATATTAGAAATTCAAAACTCTGATTTGGAGAACTATTGAATTGATTAGACATTTCAAGAGAATGAAATCTTGGAAACTGGGGGAAAAAAAGTTTTAGTCAGACTATGTAAAATGCATGATTAAAACATACTAGCACCTATTCCAATGATTAACTTAACATTTTGGAGAAAGGTACAGAAAACCCTATCCTATTAATACAAGTGTGAGAACAAATGATAGACATCTCAGATTCTAACAGGTTTTTTAGTAAAATCAGGGAAGTCTAGGTGGAAAAACAAACAGGAAAACCTTTTTTTTTTTTTTTTTTTTTTTTTTTTTTTTTAAATACGTAATGAAAAAGCAAAAAAATGCCACCAGCCCCATTTAAATAAAAAAAAAAATCAAACATTGCAGGACACATTCAAGTCTTGATTCAACCAGCAATATATGTCCTGCTTCTACACATTGTGAAAAACAATGCAAGGCCACAGGGCCACATGGCTATTAAACAATCCTAACGTTCCTGGCAATGATTTTTGGGGGGGAGGGGAAACAAAATAGCTCTTGTGACCGTAAGAACACCCTAGTGCCAGAGGGCAAGGGGCTCCCTGTGTCTAGCAGTAAGTCTCAGCTGGCCACACCAGCTCAGTGTACCCCAAGTCATTGTCATATCTGACACCAGTTTGTATATGTATCTAAAAAGTGTCAAGTAAGGTAACAGGTTGGCCATTAATACTGTCTGGGGTATGTACAGATATATGAAAAATTATACATGTGCTGGAAATATATTCTTAAATCATGTTTGGCAGGAGTGCCTAAGTCATCCAGTCTTAGACAAAGGAATGGGGTTCTACCTGCTTGAATGTGTGTCCAAAGTAAACTGAGCAAGGAAAGACTGACATTTGCCTGATGGCTTTGTATATCTTGCATGTAAACCAGTGTGGCGAATGGCCACTTAACACTCTCACTGGGGGACAGAAGCTGCAGCTTCAGGAAATCTTCCTACCTCCAGAAGCAAGGTCATTGAACTTTGGAAAATATAAGCCTGGAGAACCGTTCTGGCATCCTGAAGAGACACAAATGAAGCACTGAACTCCGGGTTGGATTCTGGCTAAGAACTGGCCAGCCACGCTGGAAGATCAACTGTGGTGAGGAAAATTACCATGAGCAAAAGACTCTCTAGTTTGCAAAGTTAGATTTTAGCTTTAGAAGCATATGTGACACTGCACCCAATATTCTTCACAGATATTATATCATTGACATCATAATGTATTATGCAAGATAAGTCATGTGAGGTGTCATTGGAAAGGTTATGATGTACTGAATGATTATCCTATTTGTATGCATGTATCATTTTTGTATCTGAAGTTAGTCAATATTGACTAAATCTGTATTACAAATGTGTTTATATCTGGGGAATGTTTACTAGGCAAAAGGCTCTCAGTCTAGATGGCTGTCTGGAAAGGGCCCATTCAAGTTAATGAACCATTAGGGGAAACAGTTGGCCTTGGAAGAAGCTTATTTCCCACCTGGGGGACTTCCTGAGGATGCCACAAACAGCCTGTGACTCATGGCTGGTGTGAACTACAGGGATGTGTGACCAGGTCACTTGGTGCTGGACCCCATCTTGGGATATTAGTGTTTTTCTACTGACTGGTGTAGGAACCAAGCCTTGAAACAAAGGGTTCCTGCCATATGCAAAGGCTATTTAAGGAAGGGGAGTGACATTGTGGTTCTTCACTGACTCCCCACCCAAAGAGGGGTGGAAACACCTAAGGAACAGAGACTGAACTGGGGGAAATACTGGACCCAGGCCAAAGGGATTTTTAGCCAGTGAATGGAACACCTGGGAATTTTAAGCTGCAAGCAAGTGCAGCTGGCCCCTTAAGAACGTGCATCCTGCTTGTACTATCACTTATGGTGAGGATCTGCTATTCATGTCCAATCTCTTTAGTATACTAAGCTTAAATTGCATGTTTGTTTGTTTTTTCCAGATAATATGCTTTGATCTGTTGCTATCCCTTATCACTTAAAATCTGTCTTCTATAGTTAATCTTATTTTTGCTTTGTCTAAAACCAGTGTGTGGGAGTCATAACTCAGGGCAGAAAGCTGTTTCTCCACATTGAGGGAGGAGGCAAATTTCATGCTGTACAGTTCCCTGTGCAGCACAAGATGGCATAACTTTGGGTTTACACTCCAGAAGGGGGGTACATGCTTGAGTAGCTGGGAAGTTCCTTAGCTGGAGCCTCCCCATGCAGAGCTGATTACAGTGTCTGCATGTAACTGCAGCTGGATGTGTCCCTACCTGTATGCATGCTGGCAAAAGAATCAGACATGGTATAAATGCTGCTTCAGTGGTCCCTGGGAACCCACAGGAGTCTGTGCTGTCACAGATAAAAATCAGGCTTTAATAAATCTTTCTACGAGTGGCTTGTTAAGGAAGTGAACAAGGACAAAACAGCAAGATGAGGACAGCAGAGAACCATCTAGAGTGACTGAACCTACTAAATACTTGTGGTTACTGAAGGAAGCTCCTGCTGCTGTCAGAAAGCAGGGAAAGGAGCTGGTGGCTCCTTATGAAGCTGCTTTCCTGTTCAGCTGGTTGCCTTCTGCTCCTTGAACTCCTACAGTAGATGTAGCAGGAGAGGAGCATGTATTGAAAGACAGCTAATAGCCAGCACACAGGGCAGTAGTGAGTAGAAATGGTGACCGCTTATGCCAACCACACAAGTGGGAAGACAGTGGTAGAGACAAAGGCCAAGCCACTGGGAAATAGGGTGAGAGTGATCAGAGGAACTGAGATGTAGGGATTTGGGTGGGATGCCTGAGGCATACATCCCATTCTTCATGTATGTTTTGGGTGGGAGGCAAAAGGGGGAGAGGGTATGGGGTTGGCAACTTTGAATCTATAGTGGAGTCCTCTGAATTGGTCATAGGTGGACCAATGTGTATGTTACATCCCTGCTTGTAGGTTTTATACTGAGTCCGGTGTGCTGAGACAGCACACCACACATGCATACAACTCAGGGTTGTGCGTGACCAGTGGGACGTGCATGCTGTTCCTGAATTTGCACAAGCATATCAGGCTTTCAGAAATATGTTCCCTAGACTATTAATGACTCCTAGTAACCTGGGACACAACAGATCCCACCCCCAGAAATATTTTTAGGGTTTCTGTAGCCTTATACCAAACATGGTGTTTTTATTTATTTATTTATTTTTTAAAATAGATATTCATAAGTGAGAAAGAAAAGGTTATCTGAGTCATTCTGTCAACATTTCATTTGCTTGTGGAAAACAACTCTTGAATCTGAATTTATTCAGGTTATTTATGGATCTACTGTAACCCCATGTGGTAGATCTAATGGGGAGAAAAGTAGAATTGGCTCCATTTACTCTTTAGGAATGGCCCTAAAGGTAAATCTTGAAAGTGAATAGCCAGACTTACCAATGTGGTGCGAAGGATGGAGCGACGGAGCTGCTGCCACAAAAAATGTCAGTGTGCATGATTCACTAGCAGTGGGGGCAACCATGTCTTAACCACTAATTTATGAGGTGCCAATAAACACCTGAACAGTGTGACCGTGCCTGTGTCCTGGCTGACTCTTGCTGGAAATACAAGAGTTGCATTTTGGGTCAATTACAGAGTAAATCCATAAATAACAGTAACCATAAATGTGTTTTGCTATTTACAGTAAATGATATTTTCCTCTGCAAATGATCAATCTGGACATTCCAATCAACAGCATCTTTGTTACTTCATTTCTGGCTATGGTAGCTGAGTAAATGTCGTAGTGTAATGGGACATAATAAAATGCCATAAATATAATACTATTAATCATCTATTAAAAACAGCTTGGTAGAATTGCTGGTAGAGAACTTTCTCAGCGGGATCAGTGTGCTCTTTGTTACTGAAAAATGGCAAGCTGTCTCCTGAAAGAAGAGCATAGGTTAATTCCACCATCTTGAAAACACAGATGCCGTTGGCTACATTGGAACAAATGTGCTGTTCAGCTAGCAGGCTCCTGCACAAACATAAGAATGTACAGTAACTGGGTATCTCAGTAAAAATCAAGAAAGGGTTGACTATATGCACAAAAGAAACTATCTAAAATGACTCTTTCCAGATGAAGGAAAAGAACAAAAGCGAGGCAGTCAGGACAGAGCATGGTGCATGTACGTGTGTCCAGAAGCTATTCTGAAAACAAAATGGCTGCTGAAGTCTGAACACACAGACAATACCTAGACCTGGATAGTAAAGGAGCAGTAAATAGTTAAAATGGTGACATGTGTTGTTTGAAATGGTGACCTCTTTGTTTTCTAGGTTGTGTTGGATGCCTCTCCCATTAAGCACTATTGGACAACATATTCATAGATGAGTGAGCTACTAAACTATAACAATTTATTAAAAGTGGGGAACCAGAACCAAGTATGAACAGGTCATTTGTATGTGAGGACCATGTCAACCTACAACTGTACCCTACCTTCCTCTACATCCCACCATCACGGCAACCCATACCTACTGCCAAGGCCTGGGTGTTGAAATACCTATTGTGATACTGGGGTTTCAGTTGGTTTGCCTGTAGCTCAGATAACTGACCACACATGCAGAGAGCAAAATACACCGTTTAAGAAATAACCAGTTCTTCAGCTATGGCCCAGCTGACTGACCGAATAGTGCAGCAGCCTATCTCAGGTTCTCTGGTGCTAAAGATCTTCCTGTTTTTAATCATCTGCCATATGGATTTTTAGCCTGAGTGCTGTTGAGTAACCAGGCCCCGTGCAGCTGTGCCACAAAGGGACTCAGGGGGGGAATCCAGTCCCCAAGGGGTTGTGAAGCAGACCTCCTGTCACCACCATCTGTGGCATGTGTATAGGGCTCTCATTACTGTAAAACTATCTGTTCCTTACATCTTTATATATTTAGCCTCTCACTATCCCTTGGGCTCACACTATTATCTCCATTTCACAGTTTTGAATTTGCTCCATTTCAAGGGCTGGAGGAGAGGGGGAGTGTGCTGAAAATTACAGGAGTCAAAGATGAACGTGAGACTGCTTGGGCAGGTTGAAGGGAGGAAAAAAATATCTGGAATCTCCCATTTTTGAGGCCTTTCAGCTTCTGTCTCCTTTACTAAAATGATTTCTGCCTCTCACCGCAGTACAGATAGGCCAGGAGCAGCTACGAAGCAAGTTCACAAAACACAGGAAGAGAATTATTTTTGGAAAGCAGACTGAGATTGTTTTCTGAGCACATTCCCACCCTACTTGGAAAGGAGAGGACAGGTTGCTGAGGGTCACATACAGCAGAGCCCACTGCCAGTTTCACTGTCAACTGTCCTGGCTCCCTAAGGAGCTCCATTTGCAGGCATTACAAAAACACCAAAACACAATTTTTGTGTAAAGCTCCCAGGAATGCTGGTTCATGTCCTGAAAACTAGAATTCCTGATTTTCAGGGATGTGGTCATGTAGGCACCTGCTCCTCCCTGGGTCAGTTTTCCAGCCACTGTACTTACATAGTCCCTTCCCTGCCACCACCCTCTCTTCCATTCTGGCCTGTTGAGTTGGGCCTCCTCCACAGTGCCCATAGGGTTCAACAAGCCCCCTGTAAAGCCACTATGACTCACTCTTATTTCCTTTCCCCCTCTCCCCCCCACAAGTGGTGCAGAGGGCTTTACTCTCAACGCTCTGTGCAATGATCCAAGTCTACTGAAGTCAATGGAGACCGATCCAAGTGACCCAGACATCACAATCCAGTGCACATGGATATAAAAAGTACAACATTAATTAACGTAAGGCCATATTGTCTCTGGTAAAGCTGTTTACACTAAAACTACATACATGCACAGCAGTTCCACGGCCACTGTTCCAACTCATGCTACAAGGGAATATGGCTCCCATAGGGCCAGGACTGCTTCATTTTCTCCTGGCTCTGGACTTCCACCCACACAAACCTGTAAAGGGGGTTCTACAGCATTGAGAAAGTTCAACTGAATAGCTAGTGCAGCACTCAACATTTGCTTTTATCGACTTTTTAAAATCTTCAGCTCTGAAGTTTTCTACATATTGAATTTTTAAAATCCTTCACTTTTATTGTTGGGGGAAGAGAGGGGGATTAAAGGCAAGCAATATCCAATACTTGTCGGATGTACATAAACTATTCCTTGCTCTTGTAATAGCTAAGCAACAAGAACTAGTCCAACTGCTGGGCTGATGTATTAAGAGGTACAGTGCCCCACTAAAGTCCAAATCTTGCACTTTGCTTGTGTCGGAAAAGTGTGTGTGTGTGTGGGGGGGGGGGTGATGGAAAAGGGTGTAGTTATTCTCCCCATCCCTTCCCATTGTCCACTACAAGGCAGGACTCTTCATTAGCACTTAGAGGTGCAGCTGGCAAAGGTGATGCCCTCTGAACCATATCCCCAAGAGAGGATAGCCTGTGGTTAGGGGTCAAGTGTAGCCCCACAGCCAGTTAGTGAGTATGCTGCAGTCAAAGCAAGAGCTTTAGTAAGGGATACATACTCCTCCAGTTCAGAGGAGCAGTACAGTGCATGTCACAGAGCATCCACCCTGCCTTCCATCAGGAATACTGTCCTAACTACAGGGACTCTTGTTGCAGAGGCTGCAATGGGCAGTATGGCTGTTTGGTCCTAAAGAAGTAAACTGGTCATGTTAATTTCCACTCTATTGCTCTTGCCCTTTGTTTCTAATGCATGCCTCCTGGAAGAAAGCAAAATTAGTATGAAAAGACTCGGAGGGGCAGCCGTGTTAATCTGTATCTGTTAGATGCATCTGAAGAAGTGGGTTTTTTACCCACGAAAGCTTATGCCCAAATAAATCTGTTAGTCTTTAAGGTGCCACCATACTCCTCGTTTTTATGGAAAGACTGTTGAATGTCAAACTTATAGAAAGGAGTGATATATTCTGAAAATTGACTAAAGCTATAGAAAGTACAAAGCAATGTTCCTTTTAAACACTGTAATTAGTTAATTAGAGTTGAGATGATGGACTTATTTATTGCATGAAAATCTGACTTTTGTCAAAGAGAAAATTACATACAAAGAACACCAGAGGGCACTGTTTTATTGTAAAAGATTTGCTTGAAAAACCATGACAAAATAAAAAGGTATTGGAGTTTTAAAAAATGTGTCCATTATTAATATCTGAGCCTAACAACCAGAAGTTGTGCATTTCATAGGCAAAAAACAACCTAGATATATTTAGCCTTTTATACTATTGTGCTTTCACTAAATGAACTTAATGTTTTAAAAAGAACAGGAGTACTTGTGGCACCTTAGAGACTAACAAATTTATTAGTCTCTAAGGTGCCACAAGTACTCCTGTTCTTCTTTTTGCGGATACAGACTAACACGGCTGCTACTCTGAAACCTGTCATTAATGTTTTAAATAGACTTATTAGAAACAGATGTTGGGACTGATCCAGCAGTCCTTGCTCAGGCAAAACAACCATTGATGAGCAGCAGCATCATGCTCAAGATTCTCTATAGCTCAAGTGTACAGACTTGTGATTTGGGACTAAAGGACTAAGGGTTCTCGTCACAGCTTTCCTGGTGCTTGCGAAAATGGTATATCAATCGTATATGTTTGCAGTACATGGATTCACGAAATAATGACTGAAAGATCAGATGCGGTATTCTGTTCTTCTCTTCCCCCTCACCCCCAAAATAAATTTTAAACCATTTTTACAATGTTTTAACAACAAAATTAATGCACACTGAAGATTTGTCGGATTAACTTCAATATGATGTTTGTAATAACTGGCAGTGATTTTTATTAACATACAATCAGCGTCTCTCTAAGTATTTTTAAAATATTATGGGTAAATTTCTATTGTGGGTACGTGAGCTGAGCCTTAAAAAGATGAATATACTTACACTGTATATTAAAAAAAAATTAGTAATTGTCCCCCTAAGAGCCTCTTTGCATATATAATTACCAATTTGCATGTTCAATGGGCATGAATGCACAGTTGCAATTTAGGCCACAAATATGAAATGTCCTTTAAAGTCTGATGCAGAACTAGGGATGTAGGAACAAATTTGGGTAAATAAGAACCAATATAAACAACCACACAACACAACTGAAACCAAACCAGAAGATTGTTTATTTTTAAATAAGCATTTTACAGAAATAACTGGACTGATCAGAATTTGTTTCTAGAGCAAAGATGTTCAAAAAATTTCACATAAACTTTGTTCATGGGAGATTACCAGAGTTGTATCTGCTTATCTGAATTGAATCTTAGGAACTTCTGAGGTTTTCCCATTGCTGTTCTGAACTCAGTTTTTAACATTACTAGGCCTCATGGCAGCATGCACATTATACTGTAGCTAAAACTGAAGTATTAAGATTACTTGGTCCTGTCTCAAAGTGTGTGTGTGTGTGTGTGTATATCTATATCTGTCTAATAAAATATATAATGTATACCTAGATCATCTCTGACCAGGTATTTGTCTAACCTGCTCTTAAAAACCTCCCATGACGGGGATTCCACAGCCTTCCTAGATACCATGTTTCAGTGCTTCACATATTGAAAAGTGTTGAACTGGGACTAAGTAGAGTAGAGGTTAAGAGGCTAACTCATTTGAGCTTTTTCAATGTAAGAAAAGTACCTTTTTAAGGGAAGTTAACTACAAGCCTCCATATTCTGCTTGCTTTTTTACTATATGTTAGACATTGTTGTCCCTTTGGCCCAAGCAGTTAACTGAAGTTCAGGGCCTTGCAAGGTTGTTTTGTTAGGATGAGAAATCAATTCTGAATCAGTATATTTATGGTGTAATCTTGCTGATTTTGTTTTTAAAAAATACACAAACTCCTGTTCCCCTGAACAACCCCCCCCCCCTCCACTCCCCCTCCCCCTCCTCCACAGCAGGCAGTTTCCTTGCTCACAAATGCCCATGTCTGCCATTCCAGTGAGTTCTGTGCCCAAGAAACTCTGTGCTGCTTCTCAGGATCACATTCACAAATCCTTCCCCAGTTTTTGATATCGTAACCCATGCATTTGCTATGAGGGACACCACTCACTCCACATTGTGGTCTAGTGCCTCCAGTGGTAGCCCCCAGATTATTTTACAATAAAGGTGCTTGTTTGGTCCTTCTCTTGAGCCTGAAAGGAAAAGTGCTTGGCACACCCATAGGCCAGTGGCTCTCAACCTTTCCAGACTACTGTACCCCTTTCAGGAGTCAGCTTTATCTTGCATACCCCCTCAAAGTTTCACCTCCCTTAAACTACTTGCTTACAAAATCAGACCTAAAAATACAAAAGTGTCACAGCCCACTATTGAAAAATTGCTTATGTTCTCATTTTTACCATAGAATTATACAAATCAATTGGAATAAAAATATTGTACTTACATTTCAGTGTATAGTATACAGAGCAGTATAAAAAGTCATTGTCTGTATGGAATTTTATTTTGTACTGACTTTTCTAGTGCCTTTATGTAGCCTGTTATAAAACTAGGCAAATGTGTTGATGTACTCCCTGGAAGACCTCTGTGTACCCCCAAGGGTATGCGTACACCTGGTTGAGAACCACTGCCATAGGCTTTAACAAATTCTGTGATTCTCTTTTATCTAAGACAAATTTGAAGGCAGCTATGAGCAACTTTCAGCATAGCAATATTTTAAAATGTTTATTCCACTATTCACTTTTTCTACTGTTAAGTATTTCTGAAAAAAAAATGTATAAGGAGGATAATGTACTTAAAAGTGAATTAGTAATATTTACAGCTGTTTAGAAGCTAATGTTCTCGTTTCTGTAGTATTTTAATAAATCTCTGGTAATTTAATATAGTATTTATAATGTTCCTGGTTGACGGGAAACAGGTAGGGCCCTATTCTGTGTCACTTAATTATTCCCTTCACGCTAGATGTTAGAAAACCCAAGGAAGAGGAAAGATGGTATGTCTGGAGATGAGCCTTATTTTCAGAATAGGTATAGTTAGAGCTGCAGCAATGCAGCCCTTCTACATTGGAATTATCCACATGCTGTCCTGATGTACCTCACTCTTTACCAGGGGCTGATTTAAAGCCTACTGAACTTGAAGTATTTGTTTCCAATGGTTTCATTGGGGTTTGCCTCAGACCCCCCAGAGAAAGTAGCTCTAGGAATGAGGGGGAAGATCAGTCTATGTTCTTGTTCTGTATTGGTTTCTTTTAGTCTTTCTTAGCAACAAAAATGCCAATTAGTCTGAATTACATTTTTTTCCCCTATGATGTGGACACCTCCACAAGGAATGGCCCTGAGACCACCCACTCATTTCACATCATCCATTGAAATGCCATCAAATAATAGCCAACTTTAGTTACTACAAACCTGGGCCAAATTCAAAGTAACTTGGAGACAAGAGGGTCCAATAACTCTACTCCACCCCTTCAGCCATTGTGTCCCTACAGAACACCATGAAACCTGATTATTATTTTTTCCTCCATATTGGATGAAATGTACCCCTGCCTCCCAGAAGGCCTATGCATCTCTCAAGTCCCACTTATCAAGGGTTTAAATAGGACTCAAGTGGTGCATAGATCTTGTACTGCCCTTTGCACGGGGGTGAATTTCATCCAATGTAGCTTGCGGCAATAGTAGAAATAATCCCTATTGCCTAGTCCTAACAAATAGTCTTTGAAATTGATTCAATGTTCCCGCTTCACTTCAGCTATTAATCACTCACAGAACTGATTGATTTAATTTATACACTACAAAGCAATAGAGATTATTCCATAAGTAACCACAATACCATATGCCAGTTATAATTCCAAGGAACACTGTAGCATCACCATTAACAGTAGTGTCCTTTTTCTGGTTCAAATCTGGAATCAAGTACCTACTTGAGAAATAAGACTTCAAAGTGGATCACAGGCTCACTTTTGCCCTGCAGGGTGTTTTTTCTCTGTGAAACAGTGGTTTCTGTGGCCACATCTGGATTTTAAATTCCTTTGTAGCTTAGTTTAAATTGTACAGAATTATACGATATACTTATTCTAGTTTACACAAGTAATATGTGCTTTAAAAAAATCATTTTTCTCTCTCTATTGGTTGTTTGTCTTCCTGTTTTCACAACTGCAACAAATCTAATAAAGAGAAATCTTCAGTGCTAGAAGGATCAATGTGTTGCTGATGTAGAGACTGAGTGCACTAGAGATAAGAATTACTTCCAGATCTTACAACAATAAAACCTTTCTTTGATAAGGTAACAAGTTCATATTTATGAAAATCAGAGGCTGAAATGAAATACTGAATCAAATTCAGCATATAGGATTTCCTTTTTTGTAAATGCTCAAGACTTTGTCTTGTATTTTTAATATAATCAAAGCCATTTTCTTATTGTAAGATAAGCTAGACTTATGATTGATATTTCTACCTTGGTTCATTTGCCACGTGTTTGTACAGAAACAAGGAGTCATGAGAAATCACAAACTACCCAAAGTGGTATTAAGACAGTTTAGGCAGCGGGCTATGTGATCCCCAAACATTTAGAAGTTCTGGAAGGTCCAGCTATGCCTTGGATTTATATCCATTTCTCTTCAGCACCAGCAAATGGAAAAAGCCCAGATCCTGTTTTTTTTCTTTCTACTGAATCCATTTATATTTTGCTTAACATGTGGGCAACAGGACATATTCTGCAATCATTCCTTCAGGTGCTAACTAGTTGCCACCTTTTGGCCTAAGCCCCTCTCTCCAAGTTGCATTCTTTTGCCAAGCCATAAACCTCCCCTAGTTCTAGATGGAACCATCAAAAGGTTGGTTAATTTGTTAAAAAAGAACTGAAAATCTTGCTCTCTGCAAAGACCTAAGTTCAGGCTTCTGAGTTTTTCCTTTGACATATGGCCAGCATCTATGGCAGCATATGCAGCTGCAATCACAACATTCTACCACTTCATGTGTTGTTTCAATGTCTGCTGCACAGAAAACGGAGAACCTTGAACTCAAGTTTTGTCAGCTCAGTAAAAGAGGAAACTAGCTTATTTTGCTTTAAACTGTGTCAACTCCTGAAGTTCTTCATCTTCATTGAGGCAAAACTCCCAATGAAGATGGACATTTTGACTGATATGGCCCTATATTTGTAACTTTTAATATACATGAATAGCAAAAAATATTGCTTTCTATCTCTGGTACATATATATGGCCCTCCTCCCATCCACTTACCATAGCATCTGAGAGTCTCACACTCTTTAATGTATTTATCTTTACATCGCTCCTGTGAGGTAGAGAAGTGGTGGTGGTGGTCTTATTTTACAGAGGGATTAAGTGATTTATGGACTGTCACACAAAGTGTACATGCTAGGGATGGTAACAAGACAGCCCCGCCAGCATGTTACTTTTCAGCCCATACCTGTAAAAAGCAGCAAAAGCATAACAGGCCCATGCTGCTGTGTAGAAGGGGAAACTGAGGCACACCGCCTCATGGCATTGGTGGCTAAATGCCAAGACACCTCCACTTTAACACACATTGCTGTCTGCATTCTGTTAGCAATACTACAAGCCAACCTGTTTGCAAGCATCTGGGGACCAGGAACCCCAAAAGGGGCTAGAACCCCTAGGAATGACCTCATATGGTTTCAAGGTACTGAAAAGGAGTGTGACCAAAGACAAACAGAAATTTTACAGGTACTGCCTCCGCCATGGACAGTGTCCAAGTCTCTGGCAGTAAGTTCAGGGGTAGGATGTGACAGTGTACCCCATAAGGCTTTATGGGGGGGGGGTGCTTATAAATGTATGTATGACATAACTGGAATATGTTTTGTGCTGCCTGTGCCATGTAATATCTCCGTAAAGGTTATGGTCTACTATATCTACTCATCCTATCTGTACACACATCATTTTCTACTTGAGGTTAAGAATATGGGCTGTATACTTGCTTGGTTTCTAAGTAAGCTTTGTGAGGCATTTGATCAGTTTCTTTAGGAAGGAATTCACCAGGTTAAGTACCTGATCAGGAAACACTTGGAGAACAATGCATCTTGGAATGCTCCAATCCACATAAGAAGTCTTCCTGGAGACATACAAGATACCATGTGGACAATGGCTTCAGCCTGTAAAGACTGAGTCATGCAGGGACATGTGACTTGCCCAGGTGACTCCAAAACTCCATCTTGGAGCTGGACTTTGCATAGGAGGGAGGAGGGGGGTCTCCACCCACACGAGAGAGTCTATTTAAACCTGTGGGAGACCCCCTCCATTTTGTCTTCAGCTGGCTAAAGAAGGAGCCTCTCCACCCCCCCACCCCAGGAAACTGGAACAAAGGACAGTAACTACAGGGGGTGTGAGTGATTGCTGGACCCAGGCTAAAAGGAGATTAACCTGTAAAAGGGAGCATTCTGGAGCTGGTGAGGAACTTATCTGTATTTAGTTTGATTAGACATAAATTTGCGCATTTTATTTTATTTTACTTGGTGACTTACTTTGTTCTGTCTGTTACTACTTGGAACCACTTAAATCCTATTCTCTGCATTTAATAAAATCACTTTTTCCTTATTAATTAACTCAGAGTATGTGTTAATACCTGGGGGAGCAAACAACTGTGCATATCTCTCTATCAGTGTTATAGAGGGCGAACAATTTATGAATTTACCCTGTATAAGCTTTATACAGGGTAAAAACGGATTTATTTGGGTTTAGACCTCATTGGGAGTTGGGCATCTGAGTGCTAAAGACAAGCACACTTCTGTGAGCTGTTTTCAGGTAAACTTGCAGCTTTGGGGCAAGTTATTCAGACCCTGGGTCTGTGTTGGAGCAGACGGGAGTGTCTGGCTCAGCAAGACAGGGTGCTGGAGTCCTGAGCTGGCAGAGAAAACAGGAGCAGGGGTAGTCTTGGTACATCAGGTGGCAGCTCCCAAGGGGGTTTCTGTGATCCAACCCATCACAATGGACTGTCACACAAAGTGTGTGGCAGAGCTGGAACTTGAACCTGATCTGCCTAGTGCTAGTGCTCCAGACAGTAATGTGTGTGTGTGTGTGTGTGTGATCTCTCTCGCATAGCTTCTCACCCATGAGGGAGAGGGATGCATGGACGATGACTTCAGTCTGCAGACACACAGCGTATATTATACAGAATCAGAGTGCCAGATCTTAAGAGAGTATGTAGGGATTCCCTTCACATAGGTTTGCTGGGCTCCCAATCATCAGTCATCTTTGCTTCCTCCTTCTTAAGCTGAAGGATCCACCTGTCAGACATCGGTCGTTGTTGTTTTATGTGAAGCACAAATTCTACAGACACTACAAAGCACTGCAGTTGCAATAGCAGGCACAGGGCCATACACAGTTAAATCTTCCCATTCTCGCATTCTAAAGCCCACTACAACGCCACTGTGGCCTACATCATGGCTCTTGTTTATGTCCCTCATCACCCCTTCACTGAGTCCCTTATTTCATTTTCCTACTGAGGTCTTCATGTTGTCTCCTAACAATGGAACAATCTCCCAGTCCCAGTGAGCCAGGCCCCCAACCATCCTGTATTTCAAATCCCTACTAAAGATTTGTTTCTTCTGTTAGTTTATATCTAACATAATCTCTGCGCTTCAACATTTTATGGGGGGGGGGGAGAATCAATTTAGTACCTTCCTCTTTAATACAGAGATTCTTATACAGTTCCACACACACACACACACACACACTGTCTGCACTTAAATAAAACAGCTCTGTTGCTATCCTGCAACCTGGGTGGGACAAGACAGAGGATTTCACCTTTTGCTGCTACGTAGGGCCCCCTGTGTCAAATCTTACTACTCAGGCTACTTGGTGCAGGGTGATGGGGAGGACTTTTCCCTCAGCTCCTTCACTGGGTAGTTCATGAAAGATGATGTTGTGAAGTATTAGAATACATGTCCAGTCACTGGAACATATAGTTATCAGAGAGTCTTGTTGTGATGTACTACCCTCTCGCAAGCTCTTTCCCTCCTTATCCATACATCTCCTGACATAATGGTGACAATCTAATAGCCTACAGGTGTCGTCTGTTGCTTTTTCTCATTCAGCATGCCTCACAAAAAGTATTGTACTGGATTGTGTAAATGAAGAGATGTGATTAGTTATTTTTAATAGTGTATTAGGGAAAATAAAATTTAGAAAAGCAATTTATAACTTTGTTGGGCACCATACATTGTATTTCGGACACAAAGCACTGAAGCATAAGTACATATTTTACAGTTTGCTAACATGGGGAATTGTCTATTTCTTAATCTTTACAAATCTCAATATTTGATTTTTTTTTAATACACATATAAAAGCAAAAAATGTATCGTTCCCCTTTCTTATTGTCTTGTGTTAATTAAATAGTTTTGTGGTGATTAAAATCCACGTGGCTTTCTGTGTCAGTCATTATTTAACTTTTATATTGTGGTAGCAGCACCTAAAGGTCAACCAAGTTACAGCCCCATTGTGCTGGGTGTTATACAAATAAAACTCACTGCTCAGTGGGTGTAACATGTCCCCCTCTGTGCCAGTCCACAGAAGAAACAAGTGTGTTGCAGGCACAACTACAGAGCATGGTGCTTTAAATTAAACTATAGAGACTCATGCTTTCAGCTCTGAATATCCTGGGTTCAAGCCTAATTGTTAGCCAAGATAGTGACTGCCTCATAAGGGGGGTTCCTTTGGGATTTGAAGTGACTGTGGTCTTTGGGACATTTCCTCTGTCCAAAGGAAGTATCTCACCCACTAGTCAGCGCATTACATATCCCCATCTGGCCCTGATCCACAGAGGTTGAAAGTCTGTTAAAGTCTCCAGCTGCAGTGTCTTGCTCTCTAGCTACAAGCTGAAGAGACTCATGCATGTTTATATCTGGCCAAGAAGGCAGCTACCACACAAACATCTAGAAAAGGGCAGTATCCTCCCCAAGATGCTTAAACCTAGAAGATTCCTGTCATGCAGTTTCACAAAAACTGGATGAGACTTGTTACAGGGCTGGGCTTACCAGGTCCCTGGGTCACTGCTCTTCCCCTGTCTCTAGTGTCCCCTGCCGGCTATCACTCCAGCATGGTAGTGCTCTTTTCTTCCAGTGGATAGTATCTTAGAGGTCATCATTGAAGTCCACCCCTTTGAGCCAGAAACTCCCCTTTAGGGGATATTGGACTAAACTCCCTGACCCCAAAGGCCTTGCCACCCTTTCTTCTGGGATTGCCATGTTTTTATGCCCTATATCTCAAGGGTACTGGCTATGCCACCCTTGCAGCTGGATGGTGGGAGAGCCCAGGCTCTCCTGGGCTCCAATTCAGGATCATGTGAATGGCAGCCATAGCATAAAGCACCCAGGGGTGCTCTGAGGCTACCTCCCTGGGCCACTACTTCCTGTCTTTCATTCCTGTCTACTTCCACTTTCATCCAGAGCATGGTCAGTCTCTCAAACAATCCGAGAAAAGATAAAGCAAAGGGTGCTTTAATCCTCAAGGACAAGCTAGTCCCTCTTCAGAGGTCTGGGTAGCTGCTGGTTGTGGATCCCCCTTTCCTGCAGCCAGGACTTTTGTTGTGCACTTACTCAGGAGCTCTTAGGATAGGGACAAGGAAATACTCCATCTGCTTTCTCTCTCTGTGAGCTGTTTGGCTCTCTTAAACTCCTCAACCACGTGTAGCAGGCTCTGCAGGTGCGGGGCCACTTGGGCCCAGAACTGCTCCATAACCCCTTCTATCGCAGTGTGGGATTTATATGCCCCATAACACCACTATTGCCAAGGTATGGACGATTCAGTTTGTACTCCTCTTTCTAATATCTTAATTGATCTCAAAATAGCCCCTGCGCTCTGTTTAATTTCACTTAAAGCTGCAGTTTCCTTTTGTGAAGAGTCTATAATGCAAGAGTGTTTTCTATTTTCCTCCTGCACAACCACCTCAGCCTGGTAACTGTATTTTAAGCATTCATATTTTGTGGAGGTACATGCAAACCATATATATAGAGAATGATGTGATACTACAGTATAGAGGTTTTATTAGCACTCATCTGCATTACTCCCAAGTATTGAAGCTGTAAGTGAGAGATGCAGGTCATACCAAATAAGTAGCAATAAAGTCTTGACACCACAATCCTACATATTCTCTATATGCCACATTTTGCCAAAGAACTATTATAAAGTTTTTAAATTATGTTGGCACTTTTTATCACCTCCTTTTGTAAAAGCAAACTCACTGAGTACTGAGTCCATCTCTTCCTTTGGTTGCTAAGTCCTAGGAGCAGGAACTCGCCTTCATGAGTGTTTGGAAAAAGGCTAGCACTTAGATGCACTTACATTTCAGTTAGAGCTGTGGCCTCAAACACAGAGGACATTTCTGCTTGGTTGGTAGGGAACTACCACCATCAGCTGTTTTTTGGACCATGGCTCCCAGACGTCAGGTGGGTTGAAGTCTGTCCTGGGGAAGAATACCCAGTTCCCACCCAACAAAGAAAAAGTCTGAGTATAGGGACCCCTGCAGACACAACCCCATGCTCTTCTGAAGTGGTGTCTCCTCCTCACCTTCCCCAAGCAGCAACTAAACCATGAGGGTTAGAAACATATTTATTTTAAATGAAAGCTGAGATTCAAACTCCAGTAGACAATCCCCAGGCACAAGCCTATAGTGCTTATGTCTTAATCTAGCCTTGCCCAAAGCCTTGTATCAATTTAAAAACTATAACATTCTGACTCTGAGGTCTTGTATGCCCTAGAGAATTGAATTTTGTGCTTAAGCCAGTTTAATACAACCAGTTCAACTGCAATGTTTCTATTAGCCATGCTGAATGGGTTTAAGAATCATTACAGGCTTGCCCCACAACCAACCTATTATTGTCCGAAGTAATTTCAATTCCAATGCCTTCTAGGCAATATATCTCCGTTCCCAAAAGCACTGCATTGTGGGAGACTTCAGAGGGCCACTGGCGCACTGCGGGATCATAGTGGGAGGATGGATTGAGCTGTTTCAGCTAGTATACGTCCACACTGGCTTTAAAAGAGGCTTATTCTGAACCACTTCAACCTGAGTAATGTTACTGCTAGAAAATCATAGGTCATGTTTACACTACCAAGTTAAATCCTTACTCAGCATGGTCTACAGCAAATGAAACAGAATCAAGCACGGATATAGTGTAGGAGTAGACAAGGATAAACAGTGTTTACCACCATTTACACTAATTGTACTTAAAGCCTGGTCTGAACAGGCTTTAAGTACAACAGCAGATCTGCCCCCTGCTAGGAAAGCTGTGACTGTCACCTGCTCCAAGGTGCTGCTGCAAGATTCATTTGTGTCATGTTTTGCATATTTTGTCTTTTACAGTTACCAGCACTGGAGTTTTAACGCTCTGCAGGTGCCCTCTACATCTGTCTGCACCTAACAAATCCAGCATTCTCCCCCTCAAAGAAATCCTTCTGCTGAAGTGTTGGTTTATACATTCCAAGAGCTCAGGGTTAACATTACAGCCCCAAAAGCCTCTCTCTTCTCCTAAGCTGTAAAAGCAACAAATTAAAATAAACAAACACATTGAAATGAACTATATTTCTGGAGATACTCAAATATGCTGGTGACTGGAAGAGAAGAAGCTATGCTTCTAAACTAGAACGGGGTGAAAATGGATTTTTTGATAGGAGTTTCAAAAAGTCAAATTTGTTTCTGGTTGGATTAAAAAGGAATAACATTTTAAATGTTTTTTTTTTTAATTTGTTTTGATTTGAAACAGTTTGAAAATGGCAAATGTTTGTTTGGGGTTTTTTTTTTTTTTTGGAAATTTGTTTTCCCCTCCTCCCCCCAAACAATTTGGCAAATCTGACATGAATTTGCAAAATGTTTGTGTCACCAAACATATATATTTTTTTCCTCTGAAACAAGCTTTGATCAAAAAATGTTGCCCTGTTCTATTCTAAATTATCTGTACATTCCTGTGTGACGTGTGTCACATGCCTGTTTCTCTACCTCTTATCTTATGGTCATTTTAGTCATGAGTAAATTCCCAAAGATATAGAAATTTGGTTAACGTAAGCATTCATAAATTTATTTGCTCATTTGAATCTTATCCGTATCTTTTTGTTCTAGAAATCAAACTGTAAATCTTATAAAAACTAAACTTCCTTGTGGGATTCTGAGGGCATATTTGTCTGGGTTGGAAGTATTATAAAATACTGCTTTTCTTGTGGTATTTTGAGATGTCAAATTCTGGCAAGGTTGTTACAGGCTCCCAACGCAGATATGGATGCATGCACACAGATCCCTGAGTCCCAGGCTAATCTGAAACAGTCTAATTCTGCTCTCCTCTGACCTGATGTAAATCCAGAGCAACTCCATCAACTTCAATGGAGCAACTCTGGATTTACAAAAGCATGACTGCGGGTGTAACTGAGTTAATCTTAAAATAAAACAATATGTAGAGCCAAATTCTCTGCTCATGAAAATAAGTAAAACTCCATTGAAGTTGGTAGAGTTATGTCAATTTATAGTAGCAGAGAATTTGGCCCCAAATGTTCCCAGTAGTGTGTTTTTGTTTTTTGTTTTTTGTTTTTTTCTTTTTTTGTTTCAAAACTGAAGTACCCTAATGACAAGATGGATACTGTGGTCAGCAATGTCAAAGACTGTGCTAAATTACACTAGATTTTTTCCTAAGGTAATTGCATGCTATACTAGATTGAAACATTACCATTCCAAACACCCAGTGTATGAAAGGAAAGTTTCCCCCCAGGGAATCTGATTGGAGGAATGTTTTCTTTTAGTGGTGGAAGTTGATTTGTAGTGGCTTGTACTGTGCATGTTTTGAGTGTCCGCAAAATTCTCCAACTGATTAGGATATATTTATTTGCTTTTTGCTGTAGAAGGTGGTGAGCCAGTGGTTACGCAGAGTCTCCAATGTTACTTTTGTTTCTAACTCTGTTTTTTCGGAAAACAATAAGCTGCATTCTGAGAATCCTGTTTGAGGGTAGCAGTGAAAATGCATTAAGATGTCAGGCGTGTCCTCTGTCCGTATGTTGGGCTTTAATGTCCAAAAAATGAAAGTTATTTGCACGTTACCTGATGCTTCCCTTGATTGTGAGGAGCAAGGAGCAAAACTTGACAATGGTTAGGCTGCTGGTGTGTAGAGACCAGCCTGTCATGCTAAACAATATTGTCTCATTGTTTCCTTCCACTGCCTGGTCAGTCAGTCTGTATCCTTTTTGTCTTGTATTTACATTGTAAGATGTTTGGAACATAAACTGCCTTTTGTTCTGTTTGTACAGTGTATAGCACAATGCAGGGTCCTGGTCCCTGACTAGGGGTCCTACGCATTCCAGTAATACAAACAACGACATGGGGATGTTACAAGATAGCTAATGCTGTAGACCGCCTTGCCACAACATAGTCACATGCACCTGTGCTCAAAATAAGTATGCTAGAAAGGGGTGTGAGAGCTACTGGTGGGGGGGAGGAATCAGATGGCTACACTACATGGCATGCACTCATCGGTGCTGGAACTGGATATGCTTAGGGTTACCATATTTTGTGCCTCCAAAAGGAGGACACTCCACGGGGCCCTGGCCCCGCCCCCAGCCCCGCCCCCTCCCCCGCCCCAAAGTCTCCGCCCCCTCCCCAAAGTCTCCGCCCCCTCCCCTGCTTCCCGCGAACATTTAATTCGCGGGAAGCCTGGGCAGGTAAGGGGGGGTGTGGGGGGAGGAGGTGCGGCCCAGGCTGGCCCCCCTGGCGGCACCAGCCTGGGTCGGCTCGGGCCCTGGGGTGCCACCCCTGGCCCCCGGCCGACCACCCCCGGCCCGCCCAGCACTGCCGGCCGGCCCCCGGCGGCCCAGCACACACCCCAGCTCCCGGCCCCGGCGGCCCAGCGCACCCCCCGGCGGCCGACCCCGCGGCCCAGCGCACCCCCCCGGCGGCCCGGCTCCCGGCCCGACCCCCCGGCTCCCGGCCCCAGCGCACCCCCCCGGCGGCCCGACCCCGCTGCCCAGCGCACCCCCCCCGGCGGCCCGGCTCCCGGCCCGACCCCCCGGCTCCCGGCCCCGCGGCCCAGCGCACCCCCCAGCGGCCCGGCTCCTGGCCCGACCCCCCGGCCCCGCGGACCCCCGCGGCCCAGCGCACCCCCCCAGCGGCCCGGCCCCACGGCCCCGGCCCGGCTCCCGGCCCGGCCCCGCGCACCCCCCCGGCGGCCCGGCTCCCGGCCCGACCCCCCGGCTCCCGGCCCCGCGGCCCAGCGCACCCCCTCGGCGGCCCGACCCCGCGGCCCCGGCCCGGCTCCCGGCCCGGCACCGCGACCCCGGCCCAGCCCTCCCTCCCGATTTTCCCGGACATGCCCGGCTTTTGGGGATTTCTCCCCGGACGGGGATTTGAGCCCCCAAAAGCCGGACATGTCCGGGAAAATCCGGACGTATGGTAACCCTAGATATGCTGCTGCACTCCCTGGCTTGAAGTAGTAATGACCCAAATACATGGGTTCTGCATTCAGCATCCCCACTATAAAAATTGTTCCAGCACCACTGCATGCACTCCTCTCCAACCAGCAAAATTCATGCAGAAAAATGATGCTTAAATGAATGCTGGACAGAGCAACATTAACTTTTATAGTATAGAGTGTATGAACCCTACTGGAGTGGTCATGTGGGTGCTGCCAGCCAAAGCAGTAAACCAATGGCAGCACAGAAAGCAGATACGTGAGTTGCTAGTGCTGAGAGAGTATGAAGTGGAAGATGGACTAGAGAAGGCAGGGACACTGTGTGCACGAATGATCTGAAGGGTTTGGCTTTGGTTTCCTAAGTGATTGTTCACCCATCCCTCATTTAGCAGGCAAAGGAAATGGTGCTGAGGCCAAAGGAGGATCTGTGCAGGAAGTGGGTTTGTAGATAAAGCTGGCAATGTGGGGCTGCTGACCAGCTAGGAGGGGTCTCCCAGTTTCTCAGAGGAGGGGTTGGGGAGAGCCAGGAATGTGAGGACATTCTTGTTTGGGAATGGAAGTGCAGTTTCATGGGAGAAGGAAGGGGTGAAGGAAAAAAAGCAAAGACGAGCTTATGCAGCTTATAACAGGGGTATCAAATGTACGGCTGGTGGGCTGTATCTGTCCCACTTGATGTATCAATGTGGCCTGCATGACATGCTCAGGTTGCACAGAATCTCAGCTTTCATTTAAGAGTAAGTAAAGTAAGTTTCTACCCACCTGGTTGTGAAGAAAACCTTCTAAATGAGAACTGAGGGTAAACTAACAGTGTTCCTGTGTCCGCAGACAACCTTGAAACAATGGCTCAGAAAGAGGAGTTCCTCAGTCCCCTAATCTCACTGGAATGCTAACAAACATGACACTTTAAAGTCAGTATTAACCATTGCATTGATGATTATTTTACTTCTATTATGTTTTATTAAGAATTTTAATGGATGGAATGGGGTGGGAAAGAAGACTGGGGTAGCGAATTGTTTCAGGGAATGCAATAAGAAAATAAGACAGGCTAGGAAGAGGGAGAGAAACAGAGAGAGAATGGTGGAGAAGGAAGAAAAATAAAGGGTAGAAGTAACAGTGGCCCAAAGGGGAGGGGGGCATATTTTCATCACTGAATGTGACAATAAGGTACTTAATATAGAACAGTTCCTAAAAGTTGAGTTGATATAAAGAGGCCAGATTCAACCCTTGATTTTTGTGCAAACCTCCCACTGACACCCATTAGCATTCTGCTGTTAATGGAGGAGCATATGCAATCATAAATTTTTGCATTGGTCCACAACTAAAAGTGGAATTCGACCTTCTGCATCAAAATGAGTTTAGAACAGTCAGCATGAGAATTTAGAATTCCTAAACATTTAACCTGAGAACCTTCTATTAAACTCCTTAGTAAAGACTGGCAAAATTGTCATTTATTTTCAAAAATCCAGATGCTTTGCCATCATACTCAAAGCCCAGACTTTTCCAAGCACAAATTTCATCAGCTGTTAAATTCCACTGAATTCAAACTTAGCTTTGCCTGCTTTATAGTTAAGACAAGCCAAGTTTCCAAGGATTTACTTTTGAAAATGTCCCAGGTTACAATTCTTAGACAAGTTTAGAAGGAAATGGGGCAACTGAGAATTTCCTGTGACCTTTTTATACCTTGGGGAAAATGTTTAAAGGGATGGGGATTTTAAAACCAAACTGGTGTGATCATTGGTGTGTTAACATCCAGATTGCTCTACCGCCTCTCACTGTGATGCTATTATTTTAGGCATAACTTTAAAAATAGCCATGTATAATGATGGGGTTTCGTTGAATGTAAACATTGAATGTAAAACTTCATATATGAAAATGCTCACAAGTATTAAGCTTATAAGACACAGACCCCAAATAATGGGTAAAATCCCAGAGCATTTCCTGATGCCAAATTGTGCCCAGGAGGTCTGTGCATAGAGGGCTCCCTCTACATGCAGATTAGCACCCCACCCACTTAGAAGGAAGGGTCAGCTGCCACCATTGCATAGTTCACCCATAACCAGGCCCCTAAAGCAACCGTTCTGCAGGTCTGGGAAACACCAGGAGGGAGTGGTAAAGACTGGGCAGGCCCATCATGGATAGATCATGTTGTCATCCTTTCCCACCATCAGCCCCAAGTAAATTACCTGGTAAAAATTCTGAGTCCATGTGGCACCTCAGAGACTAACACATTTATTTGGGTATAAGCTTTCGTGGGCTAGAACCCACTTCATCAGATGCATGGAGTGGAAAATACAGGAGCAGGTATAAATACATGAAAGGATGGGAGTTGCCTTACTAAGTGTGAGGTCAGTCTAAAGAGACAATTCAATTAACAGCAGGATACCAAGGGAGGAAAAATAACTTTTGAAGTGGTAATGAGTGGCCCATTTCAGACAGTTGACAAGAAGGTGTGAGTAACAGTAGGAGGAAATTAGTATTGGGGAAATTAGGTTTAGGTTTTGTATTGACCCAACCACTCCCAGTCTTTATTCAGGCCTAATCTGATGGTGTCCAGTTTGCAAATTAATTCCAGTTCTGCAGTTTCACGTTGGAGTCTGGTTTTGAAGTTTTTGTTGTTGAAGAATTGCCACTCCATGTATCGGATGAAGTGGGATCTAGCCCACGAAAGCTTATGCCCAAATAAATGTGTTAGTCTCTAAGGTGCCACATGGACTCCTCATTGTTTTTGCTGATACAGACTAACACGGCTACTGCCCTGAAACCTGTTACCTGGTAAAAGTAATACAGTCCTGAACCTTTTCTGCAAACCTCCTATGTGGTGACTCCTCCATCCACCAGGGCCGAAATGCTGAGGAGTGGGGTAGATAGAGAGTCCAACAGGTGGCACAAGCATCCTGTGGATCAGCAGGGTTTGAGAGCATGACCTGTGCCTCTTTCTACGTTAGGGAAACCCCACAGAGGGATGCTTACAGTCTCTCTCTCCTCCATATTCCCATTTCATGAGTTTTACCATGGGAGGGTGCAATATGCTTAGTCCTCACTCTGGCAAAACTCTCACTTAAATCAATAAGACCTTTGCCTCACTGAGGCCTAAAGAAAAATGGAGTTAGGCTCTCAGGAATAATAATAAAGAGCTCAAATGAAATAATCTATATTAAATATTTTACTGTGCCTGGAAAACAAGGGCTATTCCCCTTTGTGCTTTCATGTTACATGTCAGAAATACTTCTTAATTGAAACCACTTTTGTGTAATTCCTTTTTTCATGTTAGAAATGTTCTTAAACAGAGACTTTTTGCTACAAAGAAGTGGAGATTGAGATCTTTTCACTTCTGAAAGTCAGCTGGTTTCATTAGCCAACTTAATGGGCTGTATTCTCTCTCTCCCCCTCCCCCCTTCCCAACTCGTATTGAGGACATGGTCCTGCAGTTGCAGTGCTGTGTTGATTGATTATACAGCCCTACAAACCTTCATGTAGCTAAGTTATTCCATGCTTTGCTGATTTGTATTAACCTTAATAAATCAGCCAAGGAAAGTGGCACTGTGAAATCCTCAGTCTTTATGCTGAACATGTAACCCATCTGCAAGCACTGAATCTATTCAAATATAATGAGAAATCCTAGGCAGAATTTATATTTTGCCTCAGGAACTTGGCCTCCTGCAAACCAGAATCAGTATGAATGATTAATTCTATAAATATGCAGGTTTCAATTGGTTAACCATCTCTGTTTCATAATGTGCTTTCATTGAAACTGAATGAAAGTACACATGGAAAAACAAATCTTTGTGCTCTTTTTATGCCATGTTAAAAATAGAGCTATTCTCTCATTTTAATTTCAAGTGGATTTCTTAGGTTTTTATTTCAATGTAAAAGTTGTTAGACTGGTAATCCTTCCTAGGTTCTAATATGATGGCAAAGCTGCCGTGGTACTTAAGTGTTACATAGAGCCTTTTACCTGAGGATCTCCAAGCACTTTACACGCATTAGCTAATTAAACTACAAAGCACTCACAGACTGAGCTGTAGTCTTGCAGGACATGAGGTAGGAGGCATGCCACTGGCCAAGGAGCCAGTAGAGTCATTATGCTGAGATCTTGCATAATACCTCTGGGATTCCTGGGGAGTAGTGGGAGGATACTTGCCTGTGGAATTTTCTACTTGCTCTGCAGAGGGGAGGAAAGGGGCCATGCCCCTACATATTTTGGGGGCTTGGAATGCTGCAGTCATCATGGCCAGCATTTCCCAGCACTTGACATTCAAATTGTGGTTGCTCCAAGTATAGGTGCATAGGTGCCAGGGAGGGGTGCCTACTTTCTTTCCCACTGCCTTTTGCACACACCCACAAGAGCCAGCTGAAGTTGTCCCTCTAAGGCAGTGGTTTTCAACCTGTTGTCTGCGGTCCCCTGGGGGGTCCACAGAGTATGTCTAAGATTTCCAAAGGAGTCCACATGTCCATTTGAAAATTTTTAGGGGCCTGAAAATGGGAAAAAAGTTCTAAGGCATAGCTAATTGTTCTTTAACTCCTTTTCCTAATGGGTAAACTGAGACACAAAGAACTTAGTTGACTTCTTGAAGGTCACATAGTGAGTGGCACATAGTGAGACAGGAATAGAATGCAGACAGAGTGAGGGACCAGGACTCAAAACCAACTACTAGATGATACTCCCTGTGACGTAGGTGCTTTTAGTATATGTCACTATATTCCAAATAAATTGTACTTGAATATACTAAAAAGATACCGTTTTCACGCTGATGAAATCTATTCATGGTGCCATCCCAGCATATTCAAGTGTCACTCACCATATTTTAATTAAGTTTGGAGAAAAGGAATCTAAAAATAAAAACTGTTGAGCCAGCACATTAGTCACTCATGGGGCGGCTCTATGTATTTTGCTGCCCCAAGCACAGCAGTCAGGCGGCTTTTGGCGATGTGCCTGCGGGAGGTCCGGCTGGTAACGCAGATTCGGCAACATGCCTGCGGGAAGTCCGCCGGTCCCGCGGCTTTGGCGTACCCGCTGCCGAATCGCCGCCGAAGCCGTGGGACCGGCGGACCTCCCGTAGGCATGCCGCTGAAGGCTCCCTGACTGCCGTCCCCCCCCCCCCCCCAGCTTGCTGCCCCAGGCACGCGCTTGGTGCGCTGGTGCCTGGAGCTGCCCTGGTCACTCGCAACCAATGATGGGGAAAATATGCAAAAGTTGAAGTCAGATATATCCTCCAGCATCTTTGGGAAAGTGACGCATTTCTCAATCCCGTTAAATGCTAACAGAGCTTTGTGTGCATGTTTCTAGTCTGACATTGGGAGAGGTATTCTGTGAGACTTAGGTTTCGCATTCTGTAAATCCTTTAACCAACCACTTTCCTGGGCAGTGCCAGGTGTCCTGGCCCTGAATATTTTGTTTTCATCCCTTTCAGTTGGCTTCCAAGCAGAAATGCCGTCCTTGCTGATGTGTTTTAATTCTTAAGAGGCCATGTCCTAGGTCCTTATAACACTTTTAAGGCCTCAGTCTGGAAAATCTTAAACATGTGCATAACATTACTCTGAGTAATCCCATGGAGCTCAATGGGACTGCTAGCATGAGCTAAGCTATGCAAGTGCATAAGTGTTTACAGGACCAGGGTCTTAGGCAAACTCACTGAGAGCTTTCTTGAGCAAAAATGGAGAACAGAGTAAAGATCTTAGATTTTGCTCTAGAGTTTCCATCACAGGTACAATACACTTTTATGGGCTATATTATGGCTGTCCTACATGGGTGTGTCAAGGAGGGGGGAGGATGCAGGGAGCCCTTTCCCCAGCCTTGCACATGTTTGCAGCAGGCAGCTGTAATTTGGTTGCTGCATTCCAGGGTTGGGGAACAGGAAGTCAGCCTGTGTAGACTGCAGTATCCCAGGTCTCTGAGAAAGTGTACTGGGGCAGCGTAGGGCCATGGCCATGTCTTCATCCCTTTGTACACTAGGCCATGGATGCAGAATGGTGCTTGGAGGGCTCAAACTACATGCATAAATAGTGTGAAGCAATTACCATTCATGTGCTCTCGAGAAATTGTATATTCTCCCTCTACTGTACAGGAATGTCTCCAGAACCACTGCTCACAGGGCACTCATCCTTCATTTCCAAGGCCCATATTTTACTCTCACACTAGCGTAACCTCCTGATGTCAAGAGTTATTCCTGATTTACCTTGGTGTAACTAAGAACAGAATCAGATCTCCCTGTGGTTCTGGCTCATAGGATTCTGTTGGAGCTCTGTAAGAAGAATTTTCACTAGGAGCCATGGCAATCCTTGATTCTAATCAAAATAGCAATATTGTTTTTCTGTAACATTTTATCTAAGCTTGGATTTTTATAAATGTCTGCACAGTTTGAAAGGCTGTAACTTTCATAGATGTCCTGCTTGGGAAGTAGATTTGGAACAGGTGCCAAAGAAGTTTTAGAACTTTTAAGCATCTCTCTTTGGGAATATTAAAGCAAAAGGTGGACTTTTGGTTTTTGCAGTGGGGGAGACTGGATGATTGCAGCATTTGTAAGTGCAGGTGTTCATTGCCTGGCTGTTGGTTTCATTTTTAAATCACCCTATTGAAAGCTATGCATGCCGATGACATGCAATCTCCAACACAAGTAGCTCTAATATGGACCATTGGTAGCAATTTCAGCAAAGAGGCAAAGATTGCATAAGTATGGAGAATACTACTACTGTCCGCCTATAGAGCCAGTGACTTCAGTGGGAACAGTACCGAGTCCAGGCCCCTCAGGTCAGAGTTGAGGAACCTTGGTGGGGGTGAGAGAGCTTGTATTGTTGGTGGCCATACTGTTGTTAAATAAATAGGAGACTTCAGACTCCCTCAGGGTTCTCAGCCTGGCATCTTTCACTAGCACTAAATCCATTCAAAAGAAACCCTC
Source organism: Malaclemys terrapin pileata (assembly GCF_027887155.1). NCBI lineage: Eukaryota > Metazoa > Chordata > Testudines > Emydidae > Malaclemys > Malaclemys terrapin. The sequence continues at coordinate 82,722,133 of NC_071507.1, forward strand.
TTGTGAATGGAGAGATGTTGTCTACAGCTCGGCTGTTGCCAGAGTTCTTTGTTTAAATGTAAAAAAGAACAACACCTCTCCCCAGCCTCAAAATCCTTGTGGTTTTATTTTAAAGCAGGCTGACAATTATGTTGGAATTGATTGTCTGCAACTTAATGCAATCAGTGGAGACTTAAGAGGGGGATGGATTTGTAAGAGGTGGCCCTGACAGGAAAATCTTTTAGGTGACTCCCTCAGATCACTTGCAGCTGCAAGAGACCACATCTCTTTTGCACAACTGTCCAGTGGTGAGGATAAGCAGAAGACTTTAAATTACAAGTGCTGTATTTTTTAGTATCTGTTTTTAAGCCTGAAATGCAGCAAATGTGTGTGGCCCAGGAGTAGGCTATCCATTTTTCCCTGCCTCAGGGGGAGTGGTAACCACTCTTTCTTGGCATCAACATGGCCCTCCTGCTTGGCATAATCAAGATCTGGAAATGTACCGTGACTAAGTCTCTTTTACATGAAATCCAAACATTCTTGTCAATACTGGGATTCAAATTGTGGTTTCGATGCCAAAGGTCGGCAGGCTAACTCAGCATTCAGTGTGCTAAGTCATTCCCATAGCAAGAGGGGAAGATGTACTCAGCTTAATTTAAACCACCAATGTACATTTTTGAGCATACGTTCTATGGCTTTAAATAATCGCATTAAAAGAAATTTCTTTTTTGGTCTCTTTTAAAGCAAAGCTTATTGACATAACTTCTCCTTTCAGCAACACAATCTGGCAGATAATCTTGATACATGATACACACCTTTGCCAGCTATGGGATTTCTCTGAGAATCCTCTCATTTACTGGCAGATGATGCAAACATTGTGCATGTGGTGGGACATCACTGGCAGTCTGGCACAAGGGGAAGCAGTGGCATCAGACTGTTCAAATGCTAGTGGGGATGTTGCATTGGAATCATTACGGCAAACTGGAATTCTTTAGAAATAAATAAATAAAGCAGTCATATCCCAGAGCATTATCAAATTACACATACTGATCTCAATGCTACCCTGAGGTTCACGCTTGACCATTTTGCTTCCCTGTCTCCTCCCCTGCCTGTCTCTCTGATCCACAGTTTTGGCTCTCTTTGGGTCTTTGCTATCTCTGCTCCTGGCTGTGCTCTACGAAGCACTTCTGGAGGAAGCATCGTGACTTTGGCAACAATCTCTCTCTACTTTCAGCTCTGCTGTTTCTAAACAAACACCTGGGCTGCTTTTTTGTCACTCACTGTCTTGCTCTGTGCCCACTTTGACTCTTTGCTGGCCAGGACTTTGCTAATTTTTTTATAGGTAAAATTGTCAGCTTCCAAAAGGAGCTTTCCACCCCCTTTTCTCTCTTTCCCCCATTGCTCTTTTGATATTCTTCTTTTAATCCTCTGAAGTATTCCAGCATCTCTCCACCTTGAGCCCATCCCTTCACTTCTCCCATCCTCCAGTGCCTCCCTTATTTCCCCTTCTCTTATCAGTTGCTCTTTTCCTTGTACATTGATGAATGCTTTCCCCTCTCTCCTATAGAAATTCTCCAATTCTCTACTATCAGTCCATCTTCTCCTCCTCCCATTTATTTCCTTGTTCCCTGAATGGGCAGTTTAAATTATTAATGACTTCTTGTTTTCAAAATGTGTGTGTTAGTCTGACTCGTCCTACTTGATGTGCCTGCTGCCTTACCACCATTGACCACTCTCTTCTTCTTCTTGAGCTCTTCTCCACCTTGAATTTTTGTGACTGTCCTCTTCCATCCACACCTTTAGTGTTGTATTCCAAGGACCCTCTTCCTCCACTAACCCTTTCCTTGTGTGTCTGTCCTTGGCAGTGGTTAAAGTAGATCAAAATTCTAATGGTTATGTCATGTTGTAGTAGTATGATATTGTGTTTGTAGTTTATATAATTTAAAATAAAAAAATAAAGAATAATAATGTAGCATGTATTAAAGGTATTTGTGTATAATTTGATTATATTTTGCCAGCCATCCTTTTTAAATAGCAAAAAGGAATGGCCTAATGGGCCATTGGTAGAAATACATTAGCCAGAATCTGTGTCTGGACTGATTTCAAGGCAGTAATGATCCTGTTCAAAATGTTCTATGAAAATTAATTCTGTTTTGTGTGTGAATAAGGAATGTACGTGTTAAGAAAGCAGTGTAAAGGCCATCAATTGATTACAGCATGACAGTGCAAAACTCATTGGTCCCAATAAAGGAAAATCACTATATAAGCAGGGTGTCTTGCCATAAACTTTGGGTTCGTCCTGCCAAGGCTTCCCTGGAGCATTATGTCGCGACTGACAAAACCCGGCTCCTCCCTACCTGTGATCAATCTAGGGGCCAGCAAGGTTGAGCCAGACTCTGTACTGGTAACTATAACATCAACTGGTATGTGTGGGTGGGTGATTGAATGCATATGCTAATTGTTGTATCTTCAATAAACGTGGTGTATTGCCTTTTCCCCTGAAAAAGATCCCGTGTGCTTCTTATAAGCATAATGTTTTTGCTACTACTTGGCAACTCTATATTTGCTGGGCTGGTGTTGGTGTATGGTCTCCTGTGAATTTGTGAGCTGAGCAGTTCCAGCCTGTGGGTCTGAGATAAAGGGTGATGGGATAAGTTATGTCCAACTAGTATTACATTACCCTTTCCTGCACCTCAGTTTAACCTTTTGCTGAAGTTCAGTCCAGAATTCTCTTTTCTGGACTCTTCAGAAACATTTCCAGAGAATCAAATGCCAGGGTTATTGCATTCAAAACCCTGCATGTAGATGTTACTAATGGCTTCTAGCTCACTTCAGAGAGAGTACTGAACATTTGCACAGCAAACATAAGATCTGTTAGAGCAACTCTGCTAGTGTTTAATCTTTAGAGACTTCCATAATTCTGCTGCTGTTACTAGGCACATTCATGGAATGAAAGTTTGGTTTATATCACATCAAGACTACAATAAGGTTTAAGCACAACATTTACACTTCTATAATTTAGCACATCTATTCTTTCCCCTGGATCATCTTTCTGAGATTTTTCTCAGTCTACAGGGTGGTTCAAAATGTAGTGTCACCTGGATTTCCTCAGAGCTTGAAAGGCAACTGCAGTATCTCAATCCAAATGCTTCTGTCTTTTCAGTAAACAAAACTATGGTGGCTCCTTATAGCTAGGAGCCTCCAATCTTTAGTTAATAGATGGCTTGATTTTCTCAGCTTGTGTGAGATCAGGTAGGAAATCTATCAACATGGGATAGGTACTGAGTGCCAGTACTAACATCAGACACCTTCTGGTCTTGTATCACTCTGACAGATCCATAGAGCTCTCTTGTATTTTCAAACTCCCCCTGCTCTTGAGCTGTGATTAGCTCAGTACTCAAGTTACAGATATTTAATATATATCAGACTGCCTGCCCATAATGGTGGCTTTCTATATGGAGTCAAGGAAAATTTACTGAGCATGCCTGGTAAATACCATACCCATCTGCTTGATCTTTCTAGCTGAACTCCCCTGATTTGCCTCAGAGACACAGAAAGGAACATGGAAATTGCCAGACTGGACCAGACCCAAAGTCCGTCTAGCCCAATAATTGTTTGGTGGCCAACACCAAATGCTTCAGAGGAAGGTTTGAAAATCCTTCTACTCCCTAGTAGTTAGAGACTGTCTTAAACCCTGAAGCATGAGATTTAATCTTTTCAATCATTTGTTAGCTTTAACTATGAAAATAGCTGGAGTTACCGATATAAATATCCAAGATGATCAAAACAAATCCATGCCTCCTCTCCACTGCTTCACGCCCTTTCGCTAATAGGAAAAAAAGCTGTAGTATGAAGTATATGAGCTACAAAGGCTTAGGTCTCATGAGGGTTACTAGTTCAGCAGCTGCAGCCTGAAGAGATGTCGTCTAAGGTCAGACCTCTGTGACATCACTGGCTCAGTCCCATTAGCTCTGATATCAAGGCGGGGGCTACTGTGACCTCACTGGCTCAGGACCTTCAGCTCGCTGGTGGCTTGTAACAGCGTATGTCTTTGTGAGGTTGCCAGCTTAGCTCCTGTAGGTGGCTGGGCTAAAGTGAAGGCAAGACAGCTCCTGAGGTTACTGACTCAGGACCTCTAGCTTGCACAGGCCCTGGAGATCACTAGCTCAGCAGCTTTAGCATGCTGGGCTTAGAACAGGGTGCACAGACCTCTGAGAGGTTTCTGGCTCGGCACATCCAGCTTTCTGGACTGATGCCAAGACACAGGCCCTTGTGAGCTCACTGGCTCAGAATCCCTTACTTGCAGGGCTGATATAAAAGCACAGGCCTTTTGTGAGGTTTATCAACATATCTAGTTTATTGGAGTTATGTTAAAATACAGGTCTCTGAAGTTTTTTGGATCAACACCTCTAGCCCAGACTTCTAGCTCAGCATCGTTTTGGCTTGCTGGGATGCTGTCACACAGCAAAACTTTGTTAGTTCACGATCAGCATCACTTGATGGGCTGATGTGAAAGCACAGATATGTTAATGCCTCTACTTGTTCCACTCCTTTTTCCATATACACTTTTCTCCTTGGTAACTTCATCCACTTCCATATTCTCTGACAACAGTGCCTATGCTGTCTACTCCCGATCTAACTTTCCACCCCTCACCTCTTCCACTTGTTGACAAGCACAACAAGCCACAATAATGGGGACCGCATTGATGACAGTGGAATTCAAAGGAGTCTGCAGACAGCACTCGTGGGATTTCAATCTGCCAAATGCACATCCAACCACTATTCTACATCTGCTGAGAATGTAATGAAACCTCCTCCTTCCAGGCCCTCTGAGATCAGGATTGTTTTATAAGCCAAAACCCTGGCACAGTTTGGAAACCCCAGTCTATCAAAACCAGCAATTGTCTTCAGGGATATTGTTTATGCCCTCCATTGTTGATTAAATCACACACCTGATCACCTCAGAAACTTCTGCCACCACTTTAGCCACAGCTGACTTTCCAACACCAAAAACAGGTTAGCCAGATCTATAGCAGTCTGTAGTAGCCAGCTTCCAGACAGTTATAGCAACCCTTCTCTGAACTGATATGGTTGCTCTCCTGCATGTGTTGAGAAGCTGGAGGGTCAGGACAAGCTGCTCACAAAGCTCTGGAAATGTAGCTTTCTTCATATCATAGTTCTTGGCCCACCGCTTGTCATCCCAGAGCTGCATGGCAACAGTCTGTGCTTGTGGCCCTGCTCCAGAAGCTCAGGTCTACATAAGGGGCATCAGCGATTGTAGTGAGTGTCAGGAGCAGAATCAGCCAGTTTGAGTCTTCTGTGTCATCATTGTTGTCGTCCTTCTTCATCATTAGCTCCAACAGGTGACTTCAGTGGGTCAGAAAATGCTGCCAGAATGTCCACCAGCATCTAATGGAAGCTCTGTCCATTTTCTGAAACAGGAGTGAAAGCTCAAGCAAGAGGAACTCCTCAAATAGTGACTCCTCCATGTTGCTGGCTCTAGTTGCCAGGTGCATGCAGACCCAAAAGACAGCCCGGCAGGATCTGTTGGGAACTTAGCAGGTTGTTACAACTTCCTGTGATGTGTGGAGTTGACAGTCAAGTTTTCCCACACTGCAGCATGAACAAAGGGCTAAAGGAGCCACGTTTCAGGGTTGGGGCAGGGAAGTCTGGAATATGATTGGTTGTGTTCAGCTCTGCATATTGCAATGTAGGCCCCCAGCTCAAAAATTGTTAACCTAGGGTCAATATGTAATGTGGACGCTCGTACCATGGGTTTTTGAACCCAGGATCCACAGATTCCACAGATGCATCTGAAGAAGTGAGGTTCTTACCCATGAAAGCTTATGCTCCCAATACTTCTGTTAGTCTCAAAGGTGCCACAGGAGCCTCTGTTGCTTTTTTCAAAGTTAGATTTCCCAACTGTTTGGCATTTTTTCTTTTTTAAAAGTACCAAAATAATGAGACCCAATTGCTCACCAAATTTCATTCTTCTTTACAAAAAGAAACCAGAACTATTATGCCATAGAAAATATAGCATATTATACTGATTAAAAAACAACTGTTCATTCCTGGAATGAGTTTTGGCCTGGAGCAAATCATGTGGCTAAATTGTATGACATTCTGAAAAGTGGGTGTTTATGGTTGGATCTGTTGCTTTTCTTTCATAACTATAATGCTGCCAAAGACTGTTAATATAGGGGCACCCTTGAAGTCAATGGAAGTTGTGCAACTGGTCTCAATGGAAGCAGGAGCAGGCACATAATGAGTGCATGGATTTTATTTGTGTTCCTTAAACACACTGAGCCAAGTCCTCTCTCCCCCCCCCCCCCCCCCAGCCCGCAATCCCTGCCCCAGTGGATAATGGGATGAGTGAGAATCCAATGGACATCTGTGACTCTGTCTGGACTAAGTGAATCCTTCAGGGCACCCAGAGATCCATCACAATTAGGAAAATGAGGCAATGTGGTCCTCTAGACAGGGTATGCACCTGGCAAGCAGGAAACCTGTGTGCTATTCCCAGCTGTGTCAATGACCTACTTAATGACTTTGGGCAAGCCATCTCACCTCTGTGCCTCCCTTTCTCCATTTGTAGAAAGGGGATAATGCTTTTTTTGGGTACATCACTTGGAGAACTACCAATGAAAAGTGTTACATAATTGCTAGGTATTATATGGGCTCAGTCCAGTGGATTTTGAAGTTAATGGGAGTCTCTGTTGATTTTAGCAAGCATTGGAGCACATTGAATAAGCTAAGTTTTATCATATGTGGTTATATTCCTTCCCCAGTGAGCTATGCTCATCCCAGTTGTTTCAGTTCCACAAGGTTTCACCAGTCTTAATTGGGACAGTTGTTCTCAGGGTTTGCAACCCCTAGAATTCTTTCAAGTTGGTGTGGTGGGTTCACTTCAGGCAGAAACTCTAAGGTGACCCTGAATGAAACTCAGCAAAGGGCCTCAGAGGTCCAGAGTCCACTTAGCAGAGAGGGTGAGTGTGTGTGGTTTTGTAGAAGAGTTTCCCACAGTTCAGCTTTTAACATCTCTTTAAAAATGACTTGAAAATAAATGAAAGGGGGGAAGGACCCACCTAATATAAAAAAAAAATTAAGAAGGCAAGTAGTCTGTGATTCAAAACATGGGACTGCAGCTTTAAATACCATATCAAATTGTTGAAGCCAAGCCAAACTTCAATCATATTTACAGATTTGGGTTTAAATAAACAAAACTGCTGTAGCAAATGGAACACACTCACTTCACCGTTTACGTTTCAGAAAAAATTAACTTTGGAGGCCAACTCTGTGGTGAGGAATGGTTTCAAATTCATTTTTCTTCCCTTGCTTTATATTTTTTGCATAGAGGTAAACCACTATGTGTAGTTAGGGCTAAAGTATGATCTGAAATCCAATATATAGTGCTAGTCATGCTATGCAACACAACCAAAGTGCTCTGACCAAAAAAGTGCTGGTCAAAAATGATAAAGCTTGAGTGAACACATACAAGAGGCTTTGTATACACTAATATATTCATCCTTTTCACCATGTTTTCACTTTACTATTAACCCCTTTGTTGCTGCCTTCCACTGTAGCAGCACAAAGTAAGGTTCTAATCAAATATTGGCATTCTGTTGGAATGTTGGCATTTAAGAAGGGACATACCAGGTATGTGGAGCAGGATTTAATGCTAAGTTTTTATCCACTGAGGTATGTTAGGGAGCTCAAAATTGTAGAACTTGGACATACCATGGAGGATTTAAGACTAAATTGGTCTTGGATTTGATCCAGCCAAAGGACCCCAACAAATTAAATGTCATCTCACCATGCCCTAAAAAAGTGCTTGTGGTTCTCCTGGTTCCCTATTATGCTCTTGTTTTTTCCCCCTCTGGCTGTAGGACTGGGAAACACTCATGTTGGACATCCTCACATGAATAATTGGGACCAAAGTTTGGTATTCCATTAGCCTTTCCAAGCCCCGGCCTGACGTCGGCAGATCCATCAATTTTTGCTTTAATTTGCCCTGCACAGTAAGTTATGGTCAGGATTGGTTACTCCTTTGTTGCAATGTACAGAGAATCAGCAACACCATCAAGTTGTAAGTGATCCTTTCTTTAGACTAACTTAAAATATGAGAGACCCCAGTCCTTTCTTGTGCTCACTGAATACAAATACCAGAGCTATGAACTTTGCAATATGTAAGATTTGTTTAGTGACACAATTCTAATATTAGTATGCAATCTATCTGGTTGTAAAGAAAATAGATCTAGTACTGTGACATGCCAGAAAATAGCATTTAGACTCTCCACCTCTGCAATGATCTTGATGGCTAGGTATTCAAGAAATTGCATTTCAAGTCATTTGGCCAACATATGCATACCGGCGCTACCATTATTCCCACTCAAACAAATGAAGTATTTTCAAAGGATGTAACAGTCATGAATGGTGATGGCTGAAGTGCTATGTCTCTTCCCACACAAATTCGCAAAACTCATATTACTAACCAGGCATTTCCTGTGATCTTGGTTTTTCAAGAATCTTATCGTTCAAGAAGATTTGTAGCAGGCAGCTTAAGTCACACACAACCTCAGCTCTTACTTTTGTGATGTTTATTTCTCGGTTTCTCTGAGAAATGTTTTACAGTACAGGTATGTTTTAGGCTAAATAATTATAGGACATACACAGACTTACCCCTAAAAATATAAGGGGTGAAATCTTGGTCCTATTGAAGTCAATGGGAGTTTTGCCATTGACTTCAGTGGAGCTAGAATTTCAGCCAAGATGTTTGTGCGCTATTATGATGTCATAAATGGAGGTCATAAACTGCAAGCAGATTATAACATACAGCCACAGGTGCTGCCTTCTGTTTTTGCTGGTGGGTGCGCCTCTCCACCCCCTCCTCCTTTTGCAAGTGGTGGGCGGGGCTTCAGGGGAAGAGGCTGAGCAGGGTCGGGGACATAGTCCTGTTGCTAGGGCCCACAAGATTAATCTGACCCTGAGGGTGCTGAGCAGCACTGTTTTTTTTCGGTGGGTGATTCAGCCCTGGAGCACCCACAGAGTCTGTGCCTATGCATACAGCTACATAAACTTGTAGTACACCCTTCCCATGCCATCAATCCCTAGCCACATCTCTACATTTCAGAAGTAGATGGCCTAAATCAGAATTCCAAGAAGTTTTAGTTGCAAAGCTAAATCAAGAACATACAACATAGTCCTGGTTGAGCTTTTTAAGCCAAAGTAAAACTCAGAATAAAGCCCATTGACTTGTAAAGTGCAATAGCCAAACAGGAGAAGCACCAGAGCACTTTTCTTTAAAATTAAACTGACATGCTGTTGCATTTTAATGGGAAATGTGAATTTATGCCAGAAAGATCACCTAGCTCAATTGAAAGAGCTTTGCAGGCAGGACTGGCCTTACCATGAGGCAAACTGAGGTGGCCGCCTCAGGTGCCAGACTGTGGTGGAGCGCCTCTGGGACCCAGAGTGTAGAAAATTGTGTCTGTTGCGGATGCATATGTATTCTCTCTGCTCTAGATGCAGAGAGATGGTGGAGTGCTGTGCTGGAGGAAGGAGGGTACAAGAGACATAACACACAGGCAGGAGTAAAGCTGAGAGGGAATAACAGAAAGCAGCAGGAGCTGAAGGGAGAGAGAGGAGGAGGAGGAGCTTATGTACATCTCTAGCACCCCCAGGAGCCTGGACTGATTAACACCAGCTTCTCAGGGAGCTTCCTGTTTCCTGCTGCTTCCCTGAACCCACTTGAGGAGAACAGGCAGTGAACTGAAGTAGTAGGAGCCAGTTAGGCCCTTAAGATGCTGATATCTTCCCTCACTCAGGCCCTGCTACCAGCCTGCTTATTTGTCCCCTTCAATTGACTGTTGAGAGCCACTATAGCTGGCACAGAACAGCAGTCAGAGTGAAAGAAGAAAACGCCCTTCTGGGACAGCATTCAGAAAAAGAAAACAAGCAAAGGAAGCTTTTCTATCTAAGCAGGAAGGAGCTCTCTTGAGATACATACACACAGATGTTCACTGGGAGTCTTCTGGCTCCAGTAAGGATGTGAGTGGTGAGGAGATGCCTGATCTTCCAGTTAGTCAGAGTGCAGGTGACCTGGCAGCTACTGCAGCATCCATATCTCCATCTCAAATGGATGTAACCATGCACATTCCTGCAGAAAAGTGTAGATCGGAGAAGAGTGTGGTGGAGGCACAAGAAACAGCTGCTGCTGAGTTTAGTTTCTTAAGTCTAGGTGATCCAGGACTGTGGACCCACTTGAGCAGTAACCTGAGGGACTTCCTTGTACTGCATGGGTACTGCACTTGTACAGCAAGTGAAAAACTTCATGTTCCCCAAAGACAATGAAAATAGAAGTTTCCATCCAACACATTACTGGCGTGAAATCCCCGATGGTGACAAAGTGGAGAGGCCATGGCTTATGTACTCAAAAACCCAGAATGCTGCATAGTGCTTTTGTTGCAAACTGTTCCAGTATAGGATCAGAGGGGTAGCCATTTTAGTCTGAATCTGTAAAAAGCAACAGAGGGTCCTGTGGCACCTTTAAGACTAACAGAAGTATTGGGAGCATAAGTTTTCGTGGGTAAGAACCTCACTTCTTCAGATGTAAGTAATGGAAATCTCCAGAGGCAGGTATAAATTAGTATGGAGATAACGAGGTTAGTTCAATCAGGGAGGGTGAGGTGCTCTGCTAGCAGCTGAGGTGTGAACGCCAAGGGAGGAGAAACTGCTTCTGTAGTTGGATAGCCATTCACAGTCTTTGTTTAATCCTGATCTGATGGTGTCAAATTTGCAAATGAACTGGAGCTCAGCAGTTTCTCTTTGGAGTCTGGTCCTGAAGTTTTTTTGCTGTAAGATGGCTACCTTAACATCTGCTATTGTATGTCCAGGGAGGTTGAAGTGTTCTCATACATAAGAAACCCCAAACAACAATTCAAAGTTGAATGCTTTAACCAGGTGCTAGATTGTGCAATACAGTCACTTGAACGTTTCATGCAGCTCAAGGAACACAGCAGTATATTTGGGATGTTGTATGATATTCCAAAACTCCTCACTATACCTGAAGAAGACCTACACCAGCAATGCAGGGCACTAGAGACAGTATTGACACATGATGACATGCACAATATTGATGCGAGTGATTTAGGTGATGAACTGAAAGCCCTTTCAAGATACATTTCAGCAGGATCAACTCCAAAGGCTGTTCTGGAATTTGTGCACAAATAAGATGACACCCTCTTTCCAAATGCTTTTGTTGCTCTGTGCATATTTCTAACACTTCCTGTAACAGTTGCCAGTGGAGAACGCAGCTTCTCCAACTGAAGTTAATAAAAACACATCTATTCTCCACAATGACACAGGAGAGGCTGGTCGGCCTTGCAACCATCTCAATAGAGCATGAGCTGGCCCAGACTGTGGACCTTCAGCAGGAAGCAGTTCAAATCTTTGCAACCAAGAAGGCATGGAAAGTACCACTTTGATTATTCAAACAGATAAAAATGCCAGTGTTTACTATAGAGATGAGAAAAGTTACATTTGCTGTTCAGGCAGTGGTGAGCTGGAGCCAGTTCCCATAGGTTCGCAAGAACCGGTTGCTAAATTTAGAAGCCGGTGTAGAACCCGCTGTTAAAGGGGCGGGCGGGTGGGTAAACAACTCTGGTTCCCGGGCCACATCTGGCCCGCCAGACCGTCCTGTCCCCCGCCTGAGCTCCCAGCTGGGGAGGCTGAGGCTCCCGAACAGGGCCGGCTCTGGCTTTTTTTGCTGCCCCAGGCAAAAAAGCCTCCCGCGGCCCCCCCGCGCCCTCCCCTCCGCCGCGGGGAGGGCGGTGAGCTGGCCGGGGCTCCGCTCTCCCCGGTGGCCAGAGCACCGGGAGGAGGGCAGCGACTGCAAGCCCAGTCGCGGCCCCGCTCTCGGGTCGGAGCGCCACCCCCCTCCAGGTGCCACCCCAAGCACATGCTTGGTGGGCTGGTGCCTGGAGCCGGCCCTGCTCCCCAAGCCCCTTCCCCCTGCAGAGCCGCAGAGTGCCGAGCCACCGGCGCCAGCGCTCTGGACAGCTCAGTTCCTAGCACTTTGAGCAGCAAGGTAAGGGGGAGCAGGGCTGCGAGCTCCAGTGGGCCGTGCAGCATGACCGGGCATCCTTGCTCGCTGCCCTGAGCAGCATGGTAAGGGGGCCGGGCCGGGGCTGGGAGGAGGGGTTGAATAATGCAGGGGCCAGACAGGGAGCAGTTAGAGGGGGGTGGTCAGGGGCCGGGGAAGGTGGGGGTTGGATAGGCAGGGGAGTTCTGGGGGTCTGTCGGGGTAGTGGTGGATGGGGTCGGGACAGTCAGGGGACAGGGAACGGGGCGAGTTGGGTAGGGGCAGAGGTGAAAGTAAGCCGGTACACCCCGGTTTGGCATACCGGCAAGAGCCGGTGTGCCATACCAGGGTGGCCCGGCTTTCCCAGGGGGCAATTTAAAGGGCCTGGGGCTCCCAGCAGGGGCTGGAGTCCCAGGCCCTTTAAATTGCCACCAGAGTCCCACTGCTGGAGCCCTGGGGTAGGGCTGCGGGGCTCTGGGGGCTATTTAAAATCCGGGGCTCCCACTGCTTCTACCGCCCTGGCCCTTTAAATAGCCACCAGAGCCCTGCTACTGCTCTAGGGCTCCGGCGGCTATTTAAAGGGCCGGGGCAGGCGGTAGAAGTAGGGGAGCCGTGTGCCCTTTAAATAGCCCCCAGAACCCTGGGGTAACAGGGGGCTCCAGGGGCTATTTAAAGGGCCCTTGACTCCAGCCGCCGCTGGCGGCTATTTAAAGGACCGGGGCGGTAGAAGCAGGGGAGCCCCGGCCCTTTAAATAGGTCCTGGAGCCCCAGGCTACTGGTACCCCAGTGATGGAGGGGGGGTGGGAGGAGATACTTGCGGGTTCTAAAGGGGGCAGTCGGAGGCAGGACGGGTGCGGGGGGAGGAAGACAGGTACATGGGGCTTGTACTAACCGCACGGTTCCCTACTGGGTCTTCGGTGGCAGGTCCTTCACTCGCTCCGGGTGAAGGACCTGCTGCCAAAATGCCGCCGAAAACCCAGAGCGAGTGGACCCGGTAGGGAACCAGTTCTTAGGATTTTGGGAGCTCATCACTGTGTTCAGGCATTTGAAAGTTAAGTGTTACTTAACATTTTTGAACAAGGCATTTTAAGTTGTTAGTTCTCCTTTATTGGGGTAGGTAGCAGAGCAGTACTATGAAAGGAATAGAAGAGGAAGAAGGCAGAATTGAGCCCTTTCAAAGTTTTGGCGCAGGGGCATGGGGGCATCATTTGAGCTCCCCGCCTCAGGTGCCAAAATGTTGTGGGCCGGCCCTGTTTGCAGGCTCTAAACTGCTTTCAAGTTTTAGGCATTCAAACAGCTAAATTGAGAGCCGTCGAAACTGTTTTAACTCTCCAAAATTAGCTTTTGTGATAAAAGGTCAGAGTTGAAAGTGGCCAGACTATAAACTGTTGGTGAAAGTCTACCTGGGTACATGTGGGATATAAGTAGAAAAGAGGTGTCTGAAAAGTCCAGAGAAATCTATTTAAAACATAAAGTTACACAAAAATAATTTACCAATTAATTCAAAATGGTAGAGAAATAATACATTTGTTAAAGGATGTGGGCAGTTTGGCGCGCACACTTTTTTTTTTGGGGGGGGGGGGTTAAATTTAGCTTTAGCTGGGGACCCCTGGCTTCTGGTAAACTCTTCTACTAGGATTTTCTTTAACTTATTCAGATCCCAATCCTACAAACATTTATGCTCATGCTTAACTTTATAAATGGAAGTAGTCCTATTGACCTGAATAGGACTTCTTATGAGCATAAAGCTAAGCACTAACCTAAGAGTTTGCAGGACTGGGGCCTCAAATTGTACAAGGGTAGGATCAATTGTTCCTTAAAAGAAATGCCTAACAAATCACTGATAATAACTTTCTTTAGTTTAGATGATTTCAGTTTAGGAACTGTATTTTGGGCATGGTTCAAAGCCTACTGACAGACCAGTGGCATTTAGATTTTGTCAAAAAAAAAAAAAAAAAAAAAAAAGATGTTTAGCGAAACAATCAAAATTTTGAATAAGTTTGGCTAGATCAATGCTTTAACTTTTGAGTGGAGGAAAAAAATGCCCTCCTCCCCCACAAGCAACGTAAGGTTTGCCAGCATAAGTGTTAGTGTGCACAGCGCTATGTCAGCAGGAGACACTCTTCTGCAGACATAGTTACTGCCACTTGTTGATCTTGTTTTATTATGTCAACGAGGGAGCTCTCTCCTGTTGGCATAATGCGGCTACATGTGCGCTCTTACAGCGGGACAGCTCTGCCGATATAGCTATGCCTCAGTAAGCTTGTAAGTGTAGACATGGCCTAATAGTCTCTTATCCAGAGCTCTGCTTTCTTGTGTCTGCTGGAACCAGATACTGGACTTAGGCTGATACTATAGGCATACTGTGATGTTGCAGTCTATATGATTTTATAAAAATTTGATGAGTGAATATAATATAACTGGCATATGCTTCATGCAGGAAGTCTATTGTAAGGTATCATTACAAAGCTTATTGTCTACTGAGTGTGATCATCCTATTTGTATAAAGGTATCACTCTAGTATCTGAAACTAGAAATATGAAATATAACTCTGAGAGCCTATTGTAATTATGCAAAGTGTGGGCCATTAATGGTGGTTTGGAATCTTAATGGCTCCCATCAACTAGGACAGTTGACTGGATGGCTCTGTTTGCAGGCAAGCCTTCCTCTGAGTCAGGCTGGGAGGAATGAAGGCTTGGGGTCTTACAGTGACATGTGATCATGTCACATGAACTGGAATCCATCTTTAACATGGTGCTTTTCCAGTGAGGGAAACCCAGAGGGACAAAGGATTTCTGCCTTATGAAAAAGATATATAAATGGGTGGAACAGAACAGAGCAAGAGGAGCCATCATGAAGAATCCCCTAGCTACTACCTGAGCTGGAACAAGAGCTGTACCAGGGGAAGGAATTGTGCCCAGGCCTGGAAGGTGTCCACTCTGAGGAAAAAACTTATTGAAGCATCTCTGAGGGTGAGATTATCTGTATTCAGTTTGATTAGACATAGATTTGCGTGTTTTATTTTATTTTGCTTGGTAACTTACTTTGTTCTGTCTGTTACTACTTGGAACCACTTTAATCCTACTTTCTGTATTTAATAAAATCACTTTCTACTTAGTAATTAACTCAGAGTATGTATTAATACCTGGGGGAGCAAACAACTGTGCATATCTCTCTATCAGTGTTATAGAGGGCGAACAATTTGCGTTTCCCCTCATAAGCTTTATATAGGGTAAAATGGATTTATTTGGGTTTAGACCCCACTGGGAGTTCAGCATCTGTGTGCTAAAGACAGGAACACTTCTGTGAGCTGTTTTCAGGTAAACCTGCAGCTTTGGGGCAAGTAATTCAGACCCTGGGTCTGTGTTGGAGCAGACGGGAGTGTCTGGCTCAGCAAGACAGGGTGCTGCGGCCCCGAGCTGGCAGGGAAGGCAGGGGTAGAAGTAGTCTTGGCACATCGGGTGGCAGCTCCCAAGAGGGTTTCTGTGATCCAACCCGTCACACGTAATTTTTAGCTCTACTGTTCATCTACATTTTTTAATGCTAGATTACAATGAAATTCAAAGGGATATTCATTTATATCTACTGCATATGCTGTCTCTCTTTCATGGAATTAGCAAGAGAAGTTCTATGCATCCAAAGAAGTGGGCTGTAGCCCATGAAAGCTTATGCTCAAATAAATTTGTTAGTCTCTAAGGTGCCACAAGTTCTCCTGTTCTTTTTGCGGATACAGACTAACATGGCTGCTACTCTGAAACCTGTCAAGAGAAGTTGCTATCCCTGCATGTGTTTTATCCCACTGGATTTAGAAAACAAATCTGAACAGGATGTAATTTAATATCCTTTTACTAAGCTTTAAAATACTGTGATGGTCACTGATACTGGCTTCAGATCAGTACTCAATATCAAAATCCTATATCTGGAAACTTTCATCTGATTTTCTTTGTGAATAGTCTGAAACATCAAATTAGGTAATAATCATTAGAGGTATTTGACAGAAATGTGACTAATTGGATTTATTTGTATTTTGGCTTAGCTGTCAGTAATATAAGGTGGAATTTTTAAAAACACAACAGATCTTCTTTAGAGGAGTTAACTGTTTTCCCCAGGATCAGAAGAATTTTTTTCCCTGCTTTGTTTTACAGTAAGAAAACATTGGTGCTGTTTTTGCATTCATAAGAATTGGAGTCAGTTAACTAGTCCAAGTATGTTGCCTGATGCCCTATAGCCTATAATAAATCCTGCTCTTTAGGTGTGTGTCAATTTTGGAAGGATTTTTTCCAGCTTGTTTGCCAGAAATATTTGGCCAGGGTCTGTGAATTTATCAGTGAAATAGGTTACTAGGCTGTGAATAGTTTTTGTAGGTCCTGACCAGGTGGTCTTTATCTTATGGTATGTCCTTGCCTCACACATGGTCTGTGAAAAAGATTAAGTATTTCTTGACAAGGCAGAACTACCTTGTCTACAAATAGTTTAGAGAAATCTTCTGCATGCCTGGCAGGACCTGGGTTGTTGCCCATTTCACCCCATATTTCACAGATTTCAGTTGGGATTTTCAAAGAGGCCTAAGGGAATTAGATGGCTAACTCCCTTGAAGTCTCTTGTAAATCCCAGCCTTTATCTTCAATTTCTGCCTCTGAAATGATCCTTTGAGGGTCATCAGATTTTGTTCTATTTTATAAAGATTAATCATGTCTGAAGATGTTGTATTCGATTGCTTTTCCAGTTAACTCTTCTTTAAGCTAAGCCTATGTATATTTTCCAGTAAACCTCTCCATGCGCCTCTCTGTCCTAAATCATGGTTACTCTTGCTATATATGCATTTCAATAGAGATTTTATTGGCAAGTGATGTTGTTTGTCTGATTAACTTTGCTATTAGTCTATTCCCTTGCTTTCCTAAAATTTTAGCTTCAGGAAAATACTAATAAATTGCTACTTGGTTGTAAGAACAGCTTAGGGTTTCTTTAGCTGCCAAGAGTGTCTAGAACTTCATCACCACATTTTCTGCAATAATTTTTTCAAGTTTATTCTATTTGGTTCTATTATTTTCTATCATCCATGGAGGGCACTTTTAGGACTGGAGAAACCAGTACAGATAAAATAAGAATGAACCCATACCTTTACCCCAAATTCAAACACAACTCTATTTAAAAAAAAAAAAAAAATCCATTAACTTTTTCTAAATTTAATTTTAGATGCCACTTCTGCATTACCCAGTTTTAATCAGGACTGAGGCCAATGTGATGAAATAATAGAAAAAAAGAATCAGGAAGTACCAGAAGATTCCGAAGTCTGTTTTTATGAGATTTCCACTGCAACATTTTAGAAGCTTGGAGAAGCAGCCAAACTTCTGACTGTTTATCCAAATTAAACCTCTGAATTGTCTGAAGTACTCCCATCATGTATCCTTAGCCGGAAGTTGATGATCTCACTATGGAGAAAAACTCCTAAATTCATTTAAATATGAAGTATGTGTATAGTCATTGTAATCCAATATATTGGCTCCTTTCACCTACTTGAAGCTGCCACACAGTGAGAATTAGGGAGTTATTAGTGTTGTCACTTCTAGCTCACCTATTTCTCAGTAAACAAAGGTCCTGGGTTCTCTCTCAGATCCCACAAGGGTGTGGTTTTGCTGACAACCAAAATGTCTGTATACAGGGAGTAAGTGAAGTTGTTACAAAATGTAACATGACAAACTAATAATCAAACTAAATAGTGCCCATTTGGCCTATTTTCCTTTCTAAGTGCTCTGATGCTCACACACTTCATAGTCCCTTCCTTCTCCCCCTTAAAGTTTATTTAAGTAGACATTTCTTTTTAACAAAAGAATTCCATTTTACAATTCTATTACTTCCCCTTATTTCAAATAATTGTAACATTGTCTTTGTTTTCCTCACTGATCCCCTTAGGGGAATTTTTCTAGCCCTGGCTCCCATTCTAGGAGAGACTGATTATTTCCCCCCTCCTTTAAATGCTAAGGATTAATGCAAAAAACCTGTTCATCAGCTTATGTGTTTTGAGTTACAGTTGTTTTCAGCCAAAGTGTTTTAGGAAGTCTTAGGCCTCCATTGGCAGTTGTAAAGTTGTGGGTTTGGCCTCCATGTAATGTTCTCAGCATCACTTTTGCTTAGCATGGAACTGACTTTCCTCATTGTGATGTCCATGCATTCCTCTTTTCCTCCGCACCCTTGGAGGCGGAGGGAGGGGGGGTTGAGGGGAGAAAACACGTGTGCACACACAGCCTTTTATCTCTCAGAAATTTATGGTTGGTCCCTGAAATTATGGATATGTAGAGTAACTGCCTGGGTCAATATCCTTGTTGTCTGGCCTCCAATTCTATGGACACTTTATTTAATCATGTAATTTTCCATTTTTGTATTTTGTTGCTCATTAGTTTGCAGTGGTGCCTCCCCTGTGATATGTGCTTTCTGGACATAAAAGAAGGGAGAGTCCTTACTCAGGAATCTCACACTTGAATAAGAGATCCATCCTTCAAAAAATATGGTAGAATACAACTGTGCTTAACTTCTATGCTTGTAGCCAGCCAGCAATCCAAATATTCTTGCATTGACTCCTATTTTCACAGTTCCCAGCCTTCCCCACTACTTACACAAATCAAATCTCTATGGGATTTTGTCTCCATTCTCCTACAGAGCAGCCTTTAAACTGGGCATGCTATGATTTTGCTCAATGAACTTGAATTACAAAAATCAGTTTTGTCATTAACTATTTTTTCCCCTTCAAGTCTTGCAAATCTTGCCTCCAAATTCCATCTTTAATTTTGTTACCTGGGGATGTTCTTCCATGATCAATATTCAGTGGGGAGGTACCTCTAAGTGACCCGATCATGAAATAGTTGGATTATTTTTATTTTGTTAAACAGACTTTCAATGGAGACTAAGAATTAGGTGCGTGGTTCTCACTGAATATCAGTGAGAGTTGACTGGGTTAGGCTCTTTCGAAAATCCCTTTCGAAAATCCCAGCCTATTCTTCTCTGAAAGATGATGCTTATGATTTATCAGAATTCACACAGAGCCATCTTTAAGGCCCCTCTCCTGCAGGTTGCTGCATATGGATGTATCCTTGTGATGTCAATGTGGTGGTCCAATTAAGGCTTGTATTAACAGTTAAATAAAAGTAATTTAAGTGGTAATAACATGGCAGTGGCAGCCTGCTGTAAGTCTCAGCCACCACAGTCTGTTTTGCCCTCTGCCATCCAGAACCTCAGGTTCCTAAATGGAGCATGAGCTTTGGTTCCTAGAGCCACACTCCACATGAATTCAGACTTTAAGGTCCAGAAGTGATAATCTAGTCTGACCTCCTGCACATCGCAGGCCACAGAACCTCCCCCGCCCAGTCCTGTAATAGACCCCTAACCTCTGGCTGAGTTACTGAAGTCCTCAAATCATGGCTTAAAGACTTCAAGTTACAATGTATTCACCATTTACACTAGTTTAAACCTGCAAGTGACCCATGTCTCATGCTGCAGAGGAAGGTGAAAAATCCCTAGGGTCTCTGCCAATCTGATCTGGGGAAAAACTCTTTCTTGACCCCCAAATACAGTCATCAGTTAGATGCTAAGCATGTGGGCAAAATCTACCAGCCAGACACCTGGGAAAGAATTCTCTGTAGTAACTCAGAGCCCTCCCCATCTAGTGTCCCATGTCTGGCCATTGGTGATTTTTACTACTGACAGTTGCCAATGGGCCATAGGAGGGAACCCCATCATACCATCCCCTCCATAAACTTAACAGCTCAGTCTTGAATCCAGTTAGGTTTTTTGCCCCCACTGCTTCCCTTGGAAGGCTGTTCCAGGACTTCACTCCTCTGATGGTTAGAAACCTTAGGCTCAAAATTAGACAAAACTTTTGATGGCCAGTTTATATTCATTTGTTCTTGCATCCACATTGGCAGTTAAATAACTCCTATGCTTCCCTGGTATTTATCCCTCTGCTGTATTTATAGAAAGCAATCGTATCTCCCCTCAGCTGCCTTTGGTTAGGCTACACAAGCCAAGCTCTTTTAAGTCTCCTTTCTTAAGGTAGGTTTTTCATTCCTCGGATCATCCTAGTAGCCCTTCTCTGCACCTGTTCCAGTTTGAATTGATCTCTCTTAAACATGGAAGACTAGAATTGCACACAGTATTACAAATGAGGTCTCACCAGACCCTTGTATAATGGTACTAACACTTACCTGTCTCTACTGGAAATACTTTACCTGATGTGTCCTAGAATTGCATTAGCCTTTTTCCCAGCTGCATCATATTGATGGTCCACAGTCATCCTGTGATCAACCAGTCCACACAGATCTTTCTTCTCTTCCGATGCTTCCAACTGACAAATCCCAGCTTATAGAAAAAAGCCTAGGTTTGTTCAATTATTTCTTTCTTCCCACAAATTTCTATAAATCTAGCCAGCATATTGACAGCCAAGTGTTTTCTGACCTGTGCCAACATAGTCAAATAAATTATAACTTCTTTGATGCACTACTTTACCTAAATGAAAGCCAGATGTTTCACAGGTGACCTGATAGAATACCACCATTTCCTGATTACCATAAATAAAAGGCAAAGCTGTCCTGATGAGTGATATATCATTCCAGCATTCCTGAATATTTAACCCTTGCTATATGACAAAGGAGTGAATATCTGAAAAACCTGCCTTCATTCAAAAATAGTATAGTTAATGATCTTAGTATTTCCAAAAATGTCATTCCAAAGAATAAGCTTTTCACTCCCTATCTTTCAATGAGCTTTGCAGACACCCCTCTGCACCTACCAAGAGCTCTACTGAAGAGACAATTTTGCCTGCACAGTTGGTCTCAATACTGGAGTAACTGGGTGAAATTGTATGGCCTGTGCTATAGAAGAAATAAGGTTAAATCATCCAATGATCCCGTCTAACCTTAAACTTCATGAATTTATGAAAACTCTGTGCAGGATCACTACTCTAAATGGCTAGTGCAAGTTTTTGAAGGGTACCCCCGTAACTGTGGCACAGATTTCCATATGAGAAGCAGTAGAATAGCTGGGGACTAGGAGTGTTAATTTCAGGTTCCAAAGCCAGTTGAAGTCAATGGAAGGACTCCCTTTACTTCAGTGGGCTTTGGATGAAGCCCACAGTATCCAGACTACCAAAGAAGTAACTGCTCTAAGAGAATCCATTGCCTATTTTACACTGAGCCTAGTACATACAGGGATAGGATTTGTGAAGTTTAGTTAGGGCTGTCTGAATACTCATTCATTGCAGACATGATCAATCAATAAGTTATCTACCTCTCTATCAACTCACTGCAGGGGTATTCCAGCCACCAGGGACATAAGAAATCAAGTTGTTACAGCTGTTTTGGGGAGCAATTTTTGTAGTTGCTGTTGCTTCAACATTTCTGCAAGCCCAGATTTATCAGACACTAGTGTTGTCTTAATAATCCAGCAACAGATATTTGAAAATCTGCCACCAACCCACTCAGTGCCAGCTGGAAAACCTTTTATTTCATTTCTAACTTGGCTGATTAACTCTGATTACTTCACCTGATGGAGCAGTAGCTGAACAAACAATTCCACCAACTGGGGATAATTTAGTAATTAGAAGGCAAACATAAAGGAGTTACACCAAATAATTTAGGCCACTCCCCTCTTTAACCTGAATAACTTCAATAGCTATAGGTACAAAATGCCTACTGACACACTATCAAAGGCTATGTATCAAGGTCATCCTCTTGCTGTGAAGGCAAGTGCCTCACTTACCTCATACATCATTCCCTGGGCGACACCGGTCCAGTCATGGGGTATAGGTTATAGCCCTACAACTGTACCTCTGAGTCCACCCCGTTGCAGGGGGGCAGGCGGGTGAGCTGTAAAACAGTCCAAAGAAAGAGTAAAATAGTTCCAAGGCCTGCAGGCCCCTTTTCCTAATACAAAAAAAGGGAAGTAGTCTTTCAGGCTCTGCAACTCCCACCCTTCTAGTTGGTTAAAAGCATAGTTAGCCCCAGGTCTTTCAGCAAAAGGTGCAATCCAGCCTACTACTCTCAGAAGGCTCAGGCTAGCAGTATGCCCAAGCTGTTCCTCTGCAAGTAAGCCAGTGCCCTGGTCTGGGAGCTATAGCTCCACCCATTTCAGAGTGCCACCCCAACTGGCCAGAGTCCCTCCTTCTGAAGGGCCCACGCCTACACCTGACAGGCCACACTAGTGCGGCAGGTTGATTGTGACCATAGTTCTTTAACCCTTCTTGAGCAATGTGGGTGACTGTTATCTGCCCCACCGCACAGACACAAAGCCCCAACCCTGCAATGATCAGTTCTGTAATTGAAGCCCCTGCTCCCACCTCTCACTAAAATTCCATGAAGGTTTGAATTGGTCCTGTCAAACAAGTCTCTCTCAGCTGCAGACTAGGGTTGAATTACTGCCTCAATCCGTTATAGCCTATGGGCTAATGGTGTGATTAGGTGCCCAAGTTCATTCACGTGTGGATGCACGCAAATACAGTGAGTGACTTATCTGAGCTGGTCAGGGTTTGTCTGTGTAATGTGATGTCTCCAAGTGGATTGTTAGCAGTGAGGCATGAACCTGGGTCCTGCAGATCTAAAAGCATGAGTTGCCACTGTCTGAGCTATAAAAACAAAAAACAAAACTTGTCTCCTTAGCTCAATAGCTGTAGTGGATTCATAAACCTCTGTGCATGGCCCAGCCACAAACTGGGGACAAAGACATACTGTATAAGCAGGGTTACATTTAGTTAATTTTATACTCTCAACATCTCACTTCACTGTCTTGTCCCTCACAATCTTTGGCTCATGTTCCCAATTCTAAAACAGTCTTCTCTTTCTTCTTTCCCTCCAATTCCAAGTTTATATATTTCAGTCTGGTTTACTATCAAATTCCAACATTAGGTACAAATCTTCAGGGTTGTGCAAATCATAAAAAAAAAATTAATTTTGAAGGGAGTAAGAGCACAATATTTTCCTCTGCAGTTCCTTGTAGCACCTGACAGTATTTCAATTGATTTACTTGGTTGAGTTTCAAATACTCTCATATGACTGGTCATACTGCTTACAAGTTCCCCTACAGTAACTTTTACATAAGTAGTCTATGAAGGTCAAGGTATTTGTCAAGCAATGATTTATCTCAACTTCACAAAAGACTTTTTCTTTACAGTTTTGTTTTAACAATTAGATCTTTTCCTCAAAAGTCTGCATATCTAACCCAGTCCTCCTTCCTTGTTGGGGAATATCTGTTAAACAAATGAATTTAGACTCAGAACATAGGTTCCAATGGTCCCATACTGAATCTAATCCCACATAATGAGAAAAGGATTGCAGGATTCTCCATAACAGAGTTTCTCAATCCATGGGTCATGACCAAAATTGGGTCATGAAAACATGTGGAAGGGTCGTGGGAGGAGGGGAGCGGCAGGGCTGAGAAGCCCGGAAGGGGGTCTGGTCCTGCCCCTGGGGGGTTTGCAGAGCCTATCCTATGCTTATCCCACAATGTCAGATGCTCCAGCTCCAGGCCCCGCTGTGAGCAGTGTGACCTGTTGCACAGGGTCACAGCACTGCTCAGGTTTAGCCTAGCCACCCTTCCCTTATGATGAGGAGCGGGAGGTAAGGGAACTTGGACAGGCCAAATTTGAGTGAGAGGCACATGCACCAAGTCACAACACCGCTGTCAGAATCACCCAGGTGGCCAGCTGAGGTAAGAACAGATGCATGTTGGAGCAAGGACATTCTGGCCGAACTACTAGGCAATGGAAGCATTCCCAACAAAGTAACGACATTGAGCAAACTAGAGAGTGTGTTTCTCTAAGGAGCCTATATACCTGCCTTGGGACCACCAGAGTGGGTCCTTACCTGTGGTTTGGCTGAACCCTGGTTCAGTGGCCTGAGGCCTATCACAAGAGCTGCAGTTAATGCCTCTGAGGATTCATCACATTGTGACTCAGGGATAACTTATAAGGCTCTGAGCAGGCACCTCAGTTTTAGGAAGGCTCAAGCTCAGCGGTATCACGGCCACTCAAACAATTTGGCCTGTCCATTCCCCTGTTAAGGGGGCTGGGCCAAGCCTGAGTGGTGCTGCAAGGCCCAGAACAGGAAACTGAGCCCAGCCAGCTGCCTGGGACACCGTGTGCTATTTAGTACTTTCAATGTGCATGTTGTATATAAATGGGTAAAAAGTATCTAGTAAATCATATATATTTGCACTAAAGCTATTTACAGGATTATGACAGGCCATGAAGGTTTATAAATGGGTCCTGAGCCCAAAAAGTTTGAGAATTATCACTTCATAAGGTTCATTTTGTGGAGTTTCAGAGTGAAGAGTGTGGTCAGGAAACCCTACAGGTCCTTAAAGTATACCAAAAAAAAGAGGGCCCATCACCACAACTACCCATATAGAAACACGTGAAGTGGGGCCATTTTTAGGGTTTCATAACTCTCTCTTCTAGCAAGCATGATTCTCTCAGAAGCCATGCAGTCATAGGCTCTGCATCCTCATGTGTGCCCTATTCTTCTACCACTTAGGAACACTAGCAAGTACAAAGGGATTAGTGCTTAATTAAGTAGCTCATTTCCTGCTATATTGACTGAACAAACTCCTGCTCTGCTACACTTCCTCTTTCAGTGAACAGAACTTTCACCACATGAGGTACCTATCACTGGACTTCCCTAGGACTCAGGAGGTAGGGGACAGTCCTAGTTCTATCCGGTTGCTTTCTTCCACACAAGAGGAGGGGAGCATCAGATGCATAGTTTCCCCCTTTAAGGCTATGGGGTTCTCTTCTTCTCTGGGCTGGCTATAATGCAGATGCCAACTTTGTTTTCCCTGGGGGTGTTCCAGCCCCGCTCTGCCCCAAGGCCTTGCCCCCACTCCACCCCTTACCCCAAGGCTCCACCCCCATCCTGCTTCTTCCTGCCCCTGCTCCTCGCCCTCCTGCCCACTGCCAAACAGCTGATCAGTGGCGGGTGGGAGGAGCTGATTGGCAGGGCCTGACAAACAGCTGATTGGTGGGTGCTGAGCACCCGCTATTCTTTTTCTGTGGGTGCTCCAGCGCCTATGGACTATAAACATTTTCAGAGACACATTCTGCCAGAGACTAGTCCACCAACTCACTCCCTGGTATTGTGCATTCATAAGTCTGCCCTGCCTGATAGTCAATCAGGTTGGCTTGTTATGTAACCACTCATAAAACCAATGCTAAATAATACATTGCACAGTGTTGCTATCTTTAAACAAATATTCCTTCTACCCCGTAGCCTAGTATTTAGGGTAATATGCCACAAATCATTCACTATCCCATCTGATTTGTATGTCATTACCTAAAGTATGGGTATTAATTTCTCAATGTTTTTCAGATACTTAAAGATGCAATTTCATGCCTGACCGCTCAATAAAACATATCTGATATTTTCATTTCTTTAAATTTAAACCAGGAACCTGGCTTCAGTGGCATTTTCAATTGGGTTTTTAAATCTCTCCAAGTCTGTGACATTTGTAACTGTTCAGATGTTAACACAAACCATTCATCCATTCACCTTGGAAACAGCATACTTTTGGTTTTTATGTGCTGGGTTTAATATCAAAGAAGGTTTTTTTTTATTGTAGAGATTTTACTAGCCAAGTCTGGATTCATAACAGACCTTGTTCAGCAGCAGCTAAACTGGGTAGGCAGTTTTACTTAGGTATAAAACAGGTGAACTGTGATCAATCAAGCCCTAAATTAAAATCTTCCCCCAGTGCTTGACAGCTAGCAAGAATTTCTCAGCAGAGTTAATGCCTTAACCTGTGGTGAAGACAGCAGAGACTATCTTCATTTTTCATGTTCCTACTGAGAAAAAACACATTTTCTATCTTTTTCAAATGAGGAGTTTCACAGTCTGATTGTCCAAAAGGAACCAGGTTAGTGATGGATACATAGAACAAGCCTCTTTACTAAAGGGTAAATGTCTCATGACAGGCCTATTTGATAGAGAGTGGTGGGTGGAGTAATATCTTTATTGGACCAACTTCTGTTGGTGGAAGAGAAGTTTTCAAGGGTACGTCCAGACTACTCGCCGGATCGGCGGGTATCAATCAATCTATCGGGGATCGATATATCGCGTCTCGTCTAGACGTGATATCTGTCTTCGAACGCGCTCCCATCGACTCCGGAACTCCACCAGGGCGAGCGGCGGTAGCCGAGTTGACGGGGGAGCCGCAGCCCGTCGATCCCGCACTGTGAGGACGGGAGGTAAGTCGAAATAAGATATGTCGCCTTCAGCTACGCTATTCCCGTAGCTGAAGTTGTGTATCTTACATCGACCCATCCTCCCCCCATTGTAGACCAGCCCCAAGATTCACAGAGCTCTTCAAGTCTGGAAAAAGGTAACTAGAGTGTCCCAGCTAAATGTAAGGTGGGACAGATTATTAAGCATAAGGTGTTAACACATGTCAGAAGAAACCACTTAAAATGAAGTGGGCCATTAACACCTCTGCAGTCATAGGACAAAGGAGGGTTAGTAGTGTTTGTGTTGAGACCATGATTTTTAGGCTAAATCTATGCTACAGACCTATATCAGCATAATTATGTCGATCAAGGGTGTGAAAAATCCACACCCCTAAGCCATGTAGTTATACCAACCTAACCCCCCACCCCATGTAGACAGTGCTATGTCAACAGGAGAGGTTCTCCTCCTGACATAGCTACTGCCTCTTGAGGATCTGATTATCTAAACTCAAAAGAGAAGCTTTCCTGTCAGTGGAGGTAGTGTCTTCACTAATGCACTGCAATTGTGCAGTTGCACTGGTGCAGCTGTGCCACTGTAGCACTGTACGTGAAGACATGCCTTTAGTGTCTAGCAGTTAAGTTCCTAGACTCATCTTTTGAAGGTATGTTCAGGTTTCCTTTGAGGATGAGGACTGAGAGGTCACTTTGTGAAAAGTATCAAAGGGGTAGCTGTGTTAGTCTGGACATGTAAAAGCAGCAAAGAGTCCTGTGGCATTTTATAGACTAACAGACGTATAGGAGCATGAACTTTCGTGGGTGCATACCCACTTCTTCGGATGCATGTAGTGGAAATTTCCTGGGGCAGGTATAAAAATATATACCTGCCCCTGGAAATTTTATACCTGCCCCAGGAAATTTCCACTAGATGCATCGGAAGAAGTGGGTATGCACCCACGAAAGCTCATGCTCCTATACGTCTGTTAGTCTATAAAATGCCACAGGACTGTTTGCTGCTTTGTGAAAAGTGTTCATACATGGTGTCATGCTGCCTAAAGTGGCTCATAACTGTGAGCGCCAAATTCAGGGCAGACTGTCAAAAACAGGGCAAATACCCCAAACTGGTGGTATGCTCTATAATTAGATTTCACCAAGCCAGGAACATCTAAGTGGAAATATTGATAGTTACCAGTGCTTGATTTGTGCCAGGGCTGAGTCCCAGCACTTCTAGGCTTGGCAATTCATAGCTCCAGCACCTCTGGGCTTGGCTTGTCAGTTATGAAAGTTAAAAATAAAAATAAAAAAAAATTGCTTGAGCCCTGGCATCTTTCATTACAAATTAAGCGCTGATAGTTACTCTCATTCTTTGAGAGCTACTGATGAAAAATGCTATACAAGAGCTTAGTATTATTAAAATGCTCCATTGTCAATGTGAAGAAACAATTATGTTACATGAACATGTCAACTAAATACCACTTACAGTTTGATGAAAAATACTACAGAGCCTATAAAACCACCAGCAGGAGAACCTTGAGCCTGAAACATTAAATTTCAAAATGCCATTTGTTTAATTTTACTTCAAGGTCGGTCTTTTTCCCCCTCTCTCAGCCATTAATAGTTGTTCCTAAGTCAGATTTTTTTCCCACTGGCCTGCAGTCTCTGGGAAAGTATTTGAGAAACAGAGGTGATAAGCCAAGAATGATTTGAGAATAAAATGTCTGCAGCATATAGGGAAAAGCAACTGGGTTAGAGTTTCTGTATGCATACTGGTTTGGGCTTTACTGCAAACTCATTAAAGCAGGTTGACAGTCCCAATGACAAGTGAGAGAACTCCCAGATGAAACATTTCTCATGGCTAAAAACAGGGCAACAGGTTAACCCGCTGCTGAAGGATTAACTGTTCATCCGTTATGTGTTGACATGTCTTAAAAACATTTGGCCCCTCTGTCTATGATTCACTTCATTTCTGACTTTTCTGCCAACCCCTTGCAGCCCTGGAACTCCTAAGTTGTTGGTCCTCTCGGAACTCCTTTGACATGACAGATGGTTTGAGAAATAAGTGGGCACTGAATTATTCTATGAGGTTTGGTATGGGGTTTCATAGTACACCCAATCTGCAAATTAAACTTTCGCAATGTTGTAGGACACCCAAACTCACCTGATGTACAGCTATATATTTAGACTGATAATTGTTTGGAAGTGCGACATCTCAATCACGATGAACTGAAATACTCAGTGGGTAACCACACCCATGCAAATGATGAATTGTGTTTCTGAAAGGCAGGACTAGTCAGAATTCTATGTCTGGCCCAAAAATGCTGTGAAGAGTTGGTGGAAATTAAGCCTCACTCCTTCAAGGCAGAAATAGATGGCTATAAATGCTACTCCAAGAAGAGTGAGACACTGCAGTAGGGCTGGCCAGGCAATTTTGGATAAAAACTAATAATGGGAGAAAACTTTCTCCCATTTTCTTCTTTTTCCCCTAATTAATCAATTTATAAAAACATTCTTAACAATTCATATATACAGTTCTTTATGAAAACATTTTTTTATAAAAGCAATACAAAGATAAAATGGAATTACATGACCTTTGTGCCTTACCAAGCAAGTTTAATCTCTGAGGACTAAGAACAATCTCTTATAGGAAGAGATAAGGAAAATAATTGTCTGTAGGCTATAACCACAGACCTTAACTGCAGGTCATGGGGCAAATATAGATTTGTGTAATTGTCATATATCAAATTCTGAATTTGGTCCTATGACCAAGGTTTGGGTAGGTGGAGGTGGGTAGAGTTGAGGATTTGCTGAAGAGCTATCCCACTTCTTACACTGGCCTTTCAAGCCCATGTTCAGCCCTTGATAAACTCTCTCACTTTGGGGTGTCTGCAGGTTCTCTCTCACTACGTGAGTGGTGCTCAGATGGGATGGGAGCAGTGGTGTACCCAGCTTCTAAGCGGAGCGGGAGCAAATATAAAAAAGGCACCCCCTCTTGGCTCCTCCTCTGGCCACGCCCCCTCTTGGCTCCTCCTCCGGCCGCCCCTCCCCGCCCCCCCATGGCTCCTCCGGCCCTGCCGTGCCACCCCCGTGGGCCCCCCCCTCGCTCCTCCGGCCGCAGCTGCCAGCCGCCATGCTGCGCCCCCCCCCCCGCTCCTCTGGCCGTGCCCGCCACCCCCCCCCATGGCTGCCGGGGTGCGCTGTGGGCTGCCAGGCTGCGCCCCCCCTCGCTCCTCTGGCTGTGGCTGCCGGGGTGCGCTGTGGGCCGCCAGGCTGCGCCCCCCCTTGCTCCTCCGGCCGCAGCTGCCGCGCCGTGCTGTGGGCTGCATGCCGCGCCCCCCCGCTCCTCCGGCCACTTTCGGAAAGGCGGGGGAAGCAGCTGCTTCCCCTGCACCCCGCTAGCTATGCTACTGGATGGGAGGCCTAGCTAACTGGGTAATCAGTGTTGCACCTTTGTGCCCATAGCTGAGAGATACCTGCTGGTTCTGCCCATCCCAGTTGAGTGACCTCAGGTGAAGCAGGCTGTTGTGGGGCAGGGATGAAGGCAGAAGTGTATCACTCCCATTGTTATTTTTGGAACTGTTGTGAAAATGCCCCATCTGGCAAGGTGTGACAGAGCACTATTAGTTGTGCCCTGGTCACTGTGGTTGCTGCAACACTGGGAGGAGTGGAGGCTTAACTGAAGCCAAGTAAACAGTTTCTGTTGAGGATTGTTGACACTTGGGGGCAATTGCTGGGCTAACAAGGTGATTGGCTCATTAATTGGTAAGATATAAGTGAGAGGAACAGTCAGCAGGGGGAAAGCTCAGCCTTCTCTCCTCAGTCTAGACGTCTATTCTATGTGGAAGTCTCCTTCTGCTGTACCCCTGCAATAGGTTCTGTTATACTATGTAAGTGAAGAATAAATACACAGGTGGTAAGAGTGTGATAATCTGGTGTGTATTTGTTGGTTAAGAGACCAGTGTGGCACACTGGGTAGTGATGGAGCTGCCCTGTAGCATAAGGGAAGGCTGATGTTGACTCTGTTAGTATAACTAGGGTGTTTCTGGAATGATAGTTAGATTGTTGGGACTCCTCTTTTCATCATGTGTCTGGTTCCTGGTCTAAGGGCATGATGGGAGAGAATAAGTTCTGAAGAAGTTGCTCCTGTGAGTCATGGAAACAAATTGGACTGGCGCATCTAACATGGTTGCTGACCAGTGTAGCAGACAGGTCAGTAAACTTGATCTAATCAGCTGGTCTGAAGCATTCTGAGAAAGTGAGCATTGGCATTCAGTCAGGTTTCTAAAGTAGGGAAGAGTTTTTTATTAACCTGAGTGGCTGGCTGAGACGAGCACTGGGAATCTCCAAGCTTATAGTGCTTGTCTCAGCAAGCTAATCAGTGAGTACACCGTATAGGCTCAATATTTACTTAGATATGCTTTGATCTCCCACCCAGAAAAGGGAAGCGAATCCTTTATAATAGTAACAATTAATTTATGAAACCTATGACTAAGACTTCTTGCTTTCACCGTGCTAGGATGACTGGTGATAGGAGAAGTTGTGTGTATGGTATCTAAGAACTTGATATACTGACACTGTTTGGGGTGAAAAATTTTCTATTTTCTCCTCCTCTCCCTCCCCCTGCCCTTACATTCAGACTGTATAAGAGCAATGCTTTTCTCCCCAGATAAGCACAAACCACATGTCGTCGTCTTCTACAGTTCCTGTACTTAATCTTATTGAAAAAAACACTTATGGTTGTTGATGAGACGTTCCTAAATGGTTGAAACATGTATCCCTTGAGAATAATTTATTTAGGCTTTCAAAGGGTCTTAAACTAGGGATCATCTATAGGCAGACTACCTGCCAAATCCAGGACCCCCCGGATGCTTTTGAACAGACCCTGACTTTTTTTATTATTTTCTCCAGAGTCTAGACCTTGGCTATGCCTTGACCAAGAAATGTGGATGTTGATAAAAAATACTTACTCCTGCCTTAGACAAAGTCCCTCATGGGAGGCTACTAAAGCAGCTAAGTAATTATGGTGTAAAAGACAAACTATTGTCATGGATCAAAAATTAAGATAGGCTAAAGAGTACTAATAAATGGATAACTTTCATCATGGCAAAAGTTAATGAGATGCCTCAAGGTTGTAAGTTAGGTCTAGTGGTGTGTAATATATTTATTAAAGATCTGGAAAAGGGGGTAAGGTAACAAAATTTTCAGAAAATACAGAGTTAGTGCAGAGGGACTTAATCAAAGTAGGTAAATGTGCAACATGATAGCTGATGGAATTCAAAGTTAATAAATGCAAATTAATGCACATTGGAGGGGAAAATGTAAAGTACTCACATACCTTACAGGGTTGGTTCTAAAGTAGCTGTATCAGCTCAGGAAAGGGATCTGGACAGCTCAATGAAAACCTCTACTCAATGTACAGATGCAGTCTAAAAAGCATACAAGATGTTAGGAACAGGATGGAGAATGATGTAGAAAATAGATTTGTAGCAGGGTTTATCCAGGCCTTGCGCCTGTCTGTTTCCTCCTCTTCCCCACTGAATCACACTTCACGTTACAGGTTTTTCCTCAATACTGCTCCCATTTCAGGAGCTAGGTTTATTAACAAAGTTCAAAACAACACATCTTCCACCCAACTTTCCTAGCCGGCTCCCCACCCTTGGTGCAGAATGGTAGTCCTGTTCCTGCTGAGGTTGTCCTACTAGGAGACTTTCACTTCCAAGGCACTCTGCCTGGGAACACCAAAGAATCTCTGGTTGGAGCTGTTCATACATCACCCCTGAGAGTCTCTACCCTGACTGACTCCAGGCTGTCCTCCATATCCCACAGCTAGTCCCTCCTATAACAAGGCTCTTCTTCCTCCTCATGATAACTTGGCAGACAGGCCTTCTCATGTTACCAGAGGTTGCTCTTGGTAGATTCCTATACCAACATTGTACTCCCTTGTATTCCTGGGAAGAATCCCCTTTTGTAAATAGTGCTCAGTTGCTTCTCTCTCTGTATTTGGGGTGGAAATGCAAAATTAACTAGTCCCTGAGGTCTTCTCATAGTTGGTTACTAAAATAAAGCTAGTTAACAAAGTTTGTGGACAGCTTTGTCAGACTAGTCAGGAAATATATATTCCATCACTTTTGGTTTCTTAAGTGAAATAGAACTCTCGGCTGCAAGTTTTCTTGGGGGCTTTGAAGGGAGTATGCCCTGTTGAGTGGCTGCTACTCTACCTCCTTTCCCATATCACCTAACAAGGGCCCCTGAAATCCCACAACAGTCATATCTCACTGAGATGCTGCAAATGAGTTTCAGAAGGCTCATGACAAGGGGAAGAGCTCTCCTCCCCTTTCATTCGTTCAGATGCCTTCCCACCTGCTTATTCCCCTTCATGGCTCAGCAGAAGTGAGAAAAAAGCCCACATTGTTTTAATTATGCTGGCAGGGATAGATTGTCCTCGAAGTTCATTGCTGCTGTGTCCCTTCTATTTTTTTTCCTATTTACTCTCCTTTCCTATCCTGGTTCATCTTCCATTTTCCTTTCCCTCCACCTCTTCTGCATCTGCTGGCAGAGCCACTCTTTGAGCCTCTCCTACTATTTCAAATACAACTCATTGTTGGCTGATGGAATTGTGACATCAGAGGTAACTCAACCAATCATCATACAGTCACAGCAGTGTGATGTGCCAGCCACAAAATATACACCTCATGTCATTTACTCTTCTTGAAATTCAGGGTGCAGGTAGAGTCCAGAACAGAGAAAATCTAAAGTGTGAGTAAGAAACTAAACCTATATATTTTACTTTCCTACCTATTCTAAATGTATTTCTTGCTTTGCAATTTTCTAATGACTTTGTAGACCTAGGACTCTCAAAAGCAGTACACATTTGGAGAACGCTTTGTTAGCTCCTTGTTTTTAAATGTATTCAGGGTGCATTTTCATAGGTCTTCATGGTTCATGTTTGGAGCTGGATGGAGGGGAACATCAAGGGGGCTTGTTTGGGTGATTTTTCTCTAAAGAGCTACTTTATGATCCACCTTTATAGCCAACTAGTTGAAGAAAACTTATCCCCATGAAAATAAATATTGGCATACCTGGATTAAACCACTGAAGAAACGGTTGTGTTACCCTGCCTTAGACAGTGGACCCTTGCAGAAGCTTCAGGAAAAGGAAAAACAAAACATCCAAATAATATATCTAGTCAATAACTTGCATGGAGGAAAGATACCACATTGACTTTTCAGGGGATATCATGATATTTGAATGTCTTTATCTTACATACATAGCTACAACTGTTGCTAATGGCCATGAAATTAAATAATTCTCACCCCTTCAAAAATGCCACCTACCATACCAGACTAGTGCAGTAATGAATTTCAGAAATTGATTATGTACTGTATTAAACAATTAAGTGATGGTCAGTATCTGAAATATCACATTATTTTCCTTCTCTGTGTTATGGCATTTCAGATATCATATGATAAGACTGTTTTGTTTAAGTGATCACTGTGATTCCTTTTTCAGATAAAAACGTAGAATACCAAGGGAGGAAAAAACTTGTCAACTGTTTGAAATGGGCCACACTCATTACCGCTACAAAAGTGATTTTTCCTCCTTTGGTATTCTGCTGTTGAGAACAGCTTATTTCCACTTTAATTGAATTCTCTCATTAGCACTGACTCTTCCCCCCCCCCCCCCCACTTGGTAAGGCAACTCCCATCTTTTCATGTACTGTGTATATATATACTGTATTTTCCACTTCATGCATCTGATGAAGTGGGTTTTAGCCCATGAAAGCTTATGCCCAAATAAGTTTGTTAGCCTCTAAGGTGCCACAAGGACTCCTCATTGTTTTTGCTGATACAGACTAACACAGCTACCACTCTGAAACCTGCAGAACTAAAATTCATTTGCAAATTGCCGTTAATTTGGCCTTGAATAGGGATTGGGAGTAGCTGGCTCACTACAAAAGCAACTTTCCCTCTCTTGGTATTGACACCTCCTCATCCACTATTGTGAGTGGACCACATCCAGCCTGATTGAATTGGCCCTGTCATCACTGGTTCTCCACTTGTAAGGTAACTCCCTTCTCTTCATGTGTCAGTATAATAATGCCTACATCTGTAATTTTCACTCTATGCATCTGAAGACGTGTTTGTTTTTTTATCCACGAAAGCTTATACCCAAATAAATTTGTTAGTCTTTAAGGTGCCACCTGGACTCCAAAGAAGTTAAAGATGCCAAAGATCATTGCCAGAGGCAATGCCAGGAATAAAACCCAGAGGCGAAATCCTGGCTTCATTTAAATCAATGGCAAACTTACAATTGGCCTCAGTGAGGACAGGATTTCATCCCAGGTCCCTTGATTCCCAGGCTGGTGCCCTGTCCATTACAGTGACCATGCTTACCGCATAATCTGGTTCAGATATTAAGGAATAATTTTCCAAAGGTCAGAGGTCTAGCCTCCCTATTGGAAGATTCAAAAAATGAATTGTGGACACACATCTGAATACTTGAGTCTCTAACTATATGGACATAATTAATTACCTTACGGTGGTCCACTGCATTGGGCTTTCCTGCAAGAAACATCCTGTTCAGAGGAATAGGGGCCAAGGAGTCTAAATGATATACAATTGCTATTTGCTAGAAATCAGATCCTACAACTGAGTTTTGTATCAAGCAACTAAAGGACTTTGTGGTATTGGAAAATTTGACTTCCAGTGTTTAAGGGAAAAGAGAATACTTTTCAATAATACATACTATTATAGGGTAATGGGACCAAATGGGGGTGGCACTCAGGAAGAGCCCTGATAACAAGTAAATGAAGTCTAGATGGTTGGTTATAGAATTAAGATTCATGAACCTTTAATGCTATGCCTGGCTCTACTATTAACTTGCAGTGTGACCTTCAACAAGTCATTTAAACCTGCTTTATTTCAGTTTTCCCTCTCTGCAGAATGTGGGTAAAGCATATCTATATCACTGGAGTATTGCAAGGTCCGATTTGATTAATATGTTTTGTGATTAACATATGATCGGCGTTGTAACATTTTGTATTTTTTTTTTTTTTTTAATAAATAGAAGTGAGTCTTATTCACCTCTCTTACAGACAGGAAAGAGGCTTTGGGGCTTTTCTGTATAGGTTTATTTTCTTTCCATATTTAGGTCATTACCTTTGTTCTTGAGAAAATAAAGGTGGGGTTTTTTTTTTGGTATGAGGTTCGGGGTTTTTTTTTGAGAGAGAGAAATTGAACTAAGACAAATAAGCTAATGTAGTTAAAATCCCAGAGTGAACTTATTGGGGAAAAATTGCTGAGAAAGAAGCCTTTTCCCAGCTGTGGTTTCTCATGTCAGGTGAATTCACACTCTGGTTTGACTTTAAATGATCGTAAAACATCTTTAACATAAACAGTATATTTAACAAAGACAGAACTGGCCCCATTAGAAGTGCAGTAGTTTCTCACACCTCATCTGGTTTCAAGAATCTAATTGTAATTCTTCACTGCACATCTGTGGCAGACACATTCCAACCTCCTGATGTCAGCAGCAGCTCTCAGAGCTCTGCTATTGTGTGTGGCATTTGTAATATGTCAGAGCTTGTAAGATAAGGAAATAAACGTGTTTTCAGCGGCCAGGAGCTATCCCCCTCCAATGAAAATTCGTTTGTATCTTGCTCTTGACAGAATCCTTTGAAAATGTATGAAAAACGTGCCTTATGCTTGCAGTGAATTCAATGGGGTTACACCAGTGTAATTGTGAGAATTTGGCCTATGATATTTGACATTTTTCATAAGTTCTCAAAGGATTCTTGTTATAGCAAAGTGCAAGAAAATTCTCATCTGGAATGGCTACCTTGTGGTTGCTGAAAACGTAAGAATATAATGGGCTTGCACCAATGTAACTGAGTGGAGTTTGGCCTAGTTCCTTAAATAATGAGCTTCGCACTAGGACAGAAAGCATTTTACGTGCTAACAATATTAGGAAAGAAATAATTAAGTCCAAAATAATCATCATGTTAGCCTAGCCCTTTTTCCAATGTGCTAATTAAATGAGATCATGGCTTAACAAATGTGATTGAAAGTGGTGAAAGTCACAATCTCTTTTGTATATAAATTTCTGCATTCAACAATAGGTCATATTTATTGACCACCTTGGGTCGTCCATAAAACTTGTTCTGGCCCAGGGCATGCCCTTGATATATCTTGGAAATGTGATTAACTTGTTAGCTACAAGTTGCAGCACAAGTCTTTGACCAACTCAGCTTCTTCTAGTTCTATCTACACAAACCTATGCTATTTTCCAATTAGCTCTGCATACAACATGAATAGGTTTGGAAGGATTAGATTTTTAGTGATAAATGTCTGTAAATGAAAATTTCACTGTACACACACACACAAACTGACCAAAAATAAATTTCCATTGATGATGATTGAAATTTACAGATAGAAGAATGTTGCTTGAGAACATATTAGAGTTTGACTTAGGATATTTACTCTTTATATTTTGACATATGTTTTCAATTTGTGTTTAAATGGTTATAAAGCTTTAGCTTTCTGAATCTGTATCTATTGTCATTAAATTGTCTGACCCACTACTGTCTGCCCCTTCAAAAAATTTCCCACAACTGTGGGAAAAATTAAATTTATGAAAATAAAAATGCTGAAAACCCATAATTTCATGTAATTAAAAATGTGTTAAAATATAAAAAAAAGCTTTAAAATAAACGTATATAATTTGTCAACATGATGAAAAAATAAAATTTGAACTCTGCCAAGCCCAAATGTTAACTTTTGGCATATCTTGATTTTTTTTCAGTACTCTGATGTGCAACTTCCTTAGACCCAAATTGTTCCCCTCCAGTAAAGTAGCTGTTCTGAACAGGATACTCCCTTTCAATCTCTTCACTGGTTCCCCTTCCCTACTGTATCAAGCTTGAGTTTCTTGTTCTTTTCTTCACGGCTGTGTCCAAAACTGCATCTTCCTACATGACAAATGTTTCTTCTTGTATCCCCTCATGCCCACTTTTCTCTTAGGCCAATATCAGACTGAACATCTCCTCTGTCTCCTGCTCCCTTTGTGACTTCTCGATTCCAAGGCCAGAAAGGACCATTGTGATTATCTAGCCTGATCTCCTCTAGAACTTCCCCAAAATAATTTCTAGAGCAGATCTTTTAGAAAAACATCCAATCTTGATTTTAAAAATTGTCAGTGATGGAGAATCCACCAAGGACCCTTGGCTAATGGTTCATTATCCTCACTGTTTTTGTTTTTGTTTTTTAAAAAGCCTTATTTCCAATCTGAATTTATCTAACTTCAACTTCCAGCCATTGGATCATATTTTACCTTTCTCTGCTAGATTGAAGAGCCTTCTGCTTCCCATGTAGGTACTAAAACTCTAATCAAGTCTTCTCTGTTAAACTAAGTAGATAGACTCAAGGAGCTCAATCACTTGGGATGTGTTTCCTTGTGCAGTACCAAGCACCTTTGCAGCCCATAATAAATTTATAATAATTGATGGATCTGTGCTAGACTGGGGTGAACAACACACTTTTTCACTGTAGGTATTTTCTCAAATGTCAAGCTTTCCATGAACTTTGGTGCAATTGAATTTTATTTGCACAACTTTATATTTTTAAAGCTCTTTTGCTTGAGTACTTACAATGTGTGATAGACCCAGGCCAGTTGGGTACAGCAGAATAGCAGAAGGCAGATATACTGGCCACTGGATTAACAGTTTTCTGTTCCCTGACTGACCAGAGCAGGGGCTGCTCCAGGCTAATGAGAACACCTGACTCCAATTAACCTGCAAAGAGTCAGGTGAGGCCATTAAGCTAATATGACCACCTGACTCTCTAATTAAGGCCCCGCTGATACTATAAAAAGGGCTCACTCCAGTCTGGCAGAGGAGAGCCAGGGAGCCAGAGGAGAGGAAGTGCGGCTGAAGGACTGGTTAATGAAGACACCATCAAGTTATTGATAAGGGAGCCCTAAGGTAAAGGAGAAGCAGGAGAGCTGTGGGGAAGCGGCCCAGGGAAATGTAGCAACTCTGGCAGTGAAAGGTTGGCTGCCAACAGCTGCTACCATTAGGGTCCCTGGGCCGGAACCCGGAGTAGAGGGTGGGCTCGGGTTCCCCCCCAACCCACCACTACAGGAACACCTCCTGGGAGAGGAAGTCAGGCCCCTGTCAGGACAGGAGGCTAAACTGTTCTGAAACAAGCCCTAGGGACAACAGAGACTGGGAATTCTCTCACCAACCTCCTTGCTGGCTTATGATGAAAAGGACTCAGTAGACTGTAACCCTGGCCCTAGAGAGAGAAGGGCTACGTGGAGGGTCAAAGAGAGCCACTGAGGCTAGCATATACCGCCTAGAAGCGCAGCACACACGGGGACAAGGTCAGAGCTCTGCCACAAATGGGAGAATCGTATGCTCACACACTCAGTCATCCTAGAAGCGATATCCTATATGCGAGGAGACTCTTTTTAACAAAGCAAGATTCAATTCAATAAGCCAAACTAGAAATAGATCAGACTATTCGTAGCTTGACCTACACATGCACACATGACTATACTTTAATATTGATTTTTCCTCTCCTCGTATACACACAAACTCTTCATCTAGCTGATAAATCTTACAGTAGCCTAATTTTTATAGGACTGTTGCTTCAGGGAAGGCATGTGTGGCTCAGAAAAGAAAAGATTTAACATTTTTCTAAAAATTCCCTCATCTTGTTTATCTGCTATGTCTCCCTGTTAGATTCAAAGCTCAAGCGGCTTTTTCTCCCACTGATTATAAGGGCTGGTTTATACGTGATTTTTGTTCCAATTTAACTATATAAATATAAATGTGGACACTGTGGTTTGGATCCTCATTCAATGGGAGTTAGGGGCCTAAATGCCTTTGAGGATCTGGATTAGTTATAGCACTTATAAGCCACATTTTATTGGTATAACTAATTTCCATAAATTTGAATTAACCATTCAATATAAGTAAATCAGTACAAAAATGATGTGTAGTCA
Source organism: Malaclemys terrapin pileata (assembly GCF_027887155.1). Taxonomy (NCBI): domain Eukaryota; kingdom Metazoa; phylum Chordata; order Testudines; family Emydidae; genus Malaclemys; species Malaclemys terrapin. The sequence continues at coordinate 82,761,387 of NC_071507.1, forward strand.
AGCCCTTAAGATAGCCAGACTCATCCAGTCAGGGAATGGAAATAATTCTATATGATTTGTGTGACCCAGTTACAACAGACCCACAGTTTTTAATTCTGAATGCTAGCTAATTCTTGATCAAGCCACAGAGTGAAAAAACAAACAAAAAAAACGTACGTAACTTGGGTAAATTGGAGTTATAAACTAAGTCAAGAACATTGCAGTTTGCTTGTGGAATATCCATGAATAGAACAAGTATAACTTTTCAGCTCTACTTTGTGCCTAAGGGGTCTCTTCATTACGTATTTTTAAATGTGACTAGCTTGAGCTGTTTCAGGCCTTTCAAACTGATGACATAAGAGAACTTGGGAATTTTCATAATGTCCGCCTGTTATACAGGAAGTCAGATTAGCTGATCACTTTGGGTCTTTGACTCTATGAACACTATACCAAGTTCTTGAAACTTCATGGGAATTGGCAAACATTTTCATTACCCAAAAAGGTATGAAATATTACTAAAACTTGTTTTACTGAAAAATTGTTTAAGTGAAATTAAAATTGTTTACACTGCCAGACAACTCTGGCTGGCTGGTATACATGCAATGTTCAAGTAATTAATATAGATAATGATTACATTATTTATGCTCCTAAAATGCCTATAGGGCCATCCTTGACTGGGGCCCCATTCAAAGGAAAGTTTTTATTTTGTGCTAATCACTGTACAGACAGAGTATGATAGAGTCCCTATCCCAAAGAGCTTACAATTTAAACAGAGAACACAAACCAAGTAGGAGAAAAAAAATATTATTACTCTCACTCTATAGATGCAGAACTGAGGTACAGAGAGATTAAGTGACTTGCATAAGGTCACAGTGGAAGTCTGTGATACAGCTGAGAACTGAATCCAGATCTCAAGAGTCCCAGTCCAGTGCTTTAACCACAAGGCCATCCTTCCATTATTGCTTTGCTTCTCTTTTCCCATCCAATGTGTGCACAATTTACAGCAACCTATTACTTCCACCTGTTTTTTATTTTGTAGGAAACAACCAACATTTAATATAGAAAATGTAAGCTGGACAGTGGAACTGCTAAACCTCTGTCATGTTTGGACTTCCAGTGTTCAAATCTTCAGACTACAGCATTTTGGATTTTTGCCTTCTAAACTCAAGTCAAAACACTTCTTATGGTCCTGTTCCCCCCCACACACCCAGCCACAGCGCTCTAAGAAAACCCACCTCCATGAGGGGAGTAGCTAGCAGCACTGGTGCACTGTCTATACTGACGCTTTACAGCACTGAAACTTGCTGAGCTGAGGGAGGTGTTTTTTCACACCCCTGAGCCAGAAAGTTGCAGCGCTGTTAATTGCCAGTGTAGACAAGCCCTCACTCTTGTAACAGACTATCACTCACAAAAGCAATAGCACAGGAAAGCTCAAGCCATCACATGCACAGTAGAATACAAGTACAGTTTTTCAGGATCTGAGGGGGGTGGCAAAAGTGGGGCCAACATTGTGTTCCTCCAATTCTGGGACCAGCAGTAGTTGATTGGTCTTCCAGATCTTCAGATTGGTGTAAATTAGAGCAATTTCAACAGCCCAGGATTACTAGGGCATCTTCTATGAAGGCCATACCCGCCCCATCCCACCACCATACTACTTCGGGGGATCAAGAGGGGGTGTGTGTGTACAGCATGCATAGCTATCTCTACACCAACTGCAGATTTTTCGCATTCATGGGAAAACCCAAGCAGTCATGATGCAAAGGAACCAGACAAGGAATGAAAAATCTGCTCTTTCATGCTATAGGTTATGTCAGAATTAACTATGGAATTCAAGGGTGAGGAAATGAATTTTGATCACAACGTTTAATGGTTCCTAGAAACACTGCCACTTGGTCATCCATTTGAATGCAGTCCAATTCAGTAGTGACCAAAAATTGTATTTGATAGCTAATAGGTAGATGATATGAAATAAATTGGTGGGCTCAGATAGGAGTCTCAGTGGGAAAGTGTCATTACATCTGATGTCCTTATTGTAAGTCTCAGCAAAGATGCCAAGGATGGAATGGACATGGGGATTTAGTCTCATTCTTAAAGGTAGATCCTTTAGAACAGAACTGAGGCACATTGGTATGGAAACCTGCAACAGTGCCATTAATGAGAGAACAAGGGTGGGGGAGAAGAGGAGTTTAGTTTTCCCGAATTCCAAATTACAGCGGCCAGAGACTTTGAGCATCTGGCTTCTTTACAAGATCTCTTACTTGCATGCATGGCTGTGCCTGTGGGGACAAGGAAAACTCTCAGACCCAAATGAATGTAGAACTGCTATTTAATCCTGCCAGGGAAAAGGGTTTGAGAATGCAGGAAAGGGGGAGGCTGCAGAGGGAAAAGCATTTTTCTTGATTTATCATGTGTGTTTTGCAAGGGTGCCTGGATAAAACTGAGTTGTCTATTGCACAACATATTGATCCTCTGGAGGGGCATAACAATTTTGCACAGGTCATATTTTAGAACATTTCTATTAGGATGATGACAGCTTCTGAGCTCTGACCATTACTTTGTAGATTAAAGATTTGTGCACATAGGGCTGCGATGTTACATGTCCACCACTCTGTGCTTCAATAGATTCACTAACCCATCAAACAGAAGGCACTCCAAGAGCTGTTTCTCCATGATGTTTTTTGTTTTGCTTTATACATGTAGCGGTTGTCTGTGATGGATCCCTCTTTTATCCTCACGAGTTTATGCAGCTCATCAATGATGCTCCTTTTTTTCAGGGCTGCTGGAAGCCTTCACAATTTCCCCCTTTGTGAGGTTTTCATCCTCTGCTTATTCTGTTTGGGGAGGGGGGCATTTTAAAATACTTTCTATGCAGCTTAGGGGTTACTGATGTGCACTGTGTTGCAGATTAAATTTCAATTATTAGTACAAGGTGCTTTCTCCCAGGTAAGCAGATTATGTGGGTATTGCAGAGGCAGTGCCTTCAGTTCTTAGACATTGCAATACTTTGTCTTTTAGAGGGCAAGACAGCACTCGGTTTAATAGTGATTCTCTCTTCTTCCCCTCCAGTCATTGACAAAGTGATTCTGAGGGGCTCCTAATGTGTCACTTTCAGTTTTCTTTACCTCAAGGGCGACGAGGTCAATGATTTTTGAGATGGTGGTTTTCAAGCATCTACGTTTTAGAAGGGGTACTGTGCACCAAGATAAGAAATATTTGTATGATGTGTTACTGCGATCTTTCTCCCCCCCCCCCCTTTTTTTTTTTTTTTTCCTCTAATGGTTGCCCAGGACAGGCAGTTGTGGACAAAGTGCTACCTGCTACTAACAGACCTTTACCTGGGAAAGTACCCATATCCGCAGGGTCTCAGCAGAAGCCTGAGGCAGGTTGCTCCTTGGGCAGTTTATTAAAACAGACCTCAGTGGTATCTAATGTTGAAGTAGCACACCTTAATAAATCTCTGATTCACCAAACAAAGCAGCAAGTGAGATTGTTTGGTAACCTATGCCAATGATATCTAATTTGAATAATTGTGCAGTACTCTTTGTCAAATGGAACAGAAACTATAGTTGATGTACACTATTGTAACTGATCTAGGAACTAAAATACAGAACGTGCAAGACACCACTATATATTTGTTCTACAATGTGGGTGAGACATGAAGCAAAAATACTTCCTTATATCCACAAAATGAGTCATAAATTTAGAATAAAACTTCCCAGAGAAGATGAGTAGAAAATGTTAGAGATGAGTGTGAGTTACTACATTCTGGACCAGATCTGAACTTTCCAAATGGTCAGTGGTGTTTGAATGAGGAATTTTCATTTAGATCCTTCCCCAGAAACTAAGGAAAATTCTTAAGAATACAATAATTTGTTTTGTGAATTTCTCTAGTAGAGAACTTTGACAGATCATTTCTTGAAATATTCAAGCTACTTCTCCAATAGATGCTTGATGTTAAAAAGGAAACTTCCTACCCCTAAGAAACGTATTCTTTTGTGAACGTCCCTTCCAATGCTGAGCTATATTGTTCAGCATTGGATTGATCCAGACCCCTCAGAGTCAGTGTAAAGACTCCTACCAACTTCACTGGGCTTTGGATCAGAACCCCAGGGAATTTGTGGATCTTGGACTCCTTTAAGTGATTCATTTTCTTCCCTTTGTAAGACTCTACTGAAAGTTAATCACTTTTTGGGGGGATGGGACTGGTTCTTTGGTGTAGTTGGACAATGAAGTAAAGTTTCCATGTTCATAAATTCCTGACACTTTCTAATTTAAGTTGAACAACACCATCTCATCTCAAAGAAAAAAAGATTTTTCCTTTCAGTTGCAGGTTCAAAATATACAGAAGGATTTTAAATTTCTATACACCCTGTCACTGCTAAATCAAATGGAATAGCCAGATGTATATATTCCACAAGGCTGAAAAAATTTCTGACTTCTTGCTAGATGTCACATACTGGTGTCGAGTAGGGGGAAGGGCTATAGTTGTATCCCCATTCTTCCCTGCCCTCACCCTTTTTTTTTTTTTTTTTTTTAAAGGGATTCTCTCCTAGGAGGGAAAAAGGGCTGAGCAGGAGATATAGTCAGAAAATGTTTGTTTCCTACCTCTCTATAGAAAAACTCAACTTTCTGTAAAAACTGAAAACCTAAAACCAGAAAAAATTGGGTGAAATTTTTTTTTTTGCTAAAAATATATGGAAACCCCCTCCCCCCACAAAAAAAAAATTAATTGGGGACTACAACTCCCATCTGCCCTTTCCCCGCTTCCTTTTCCCGTGGCCCGGTAAGGGGAAGGATCCTGGACTAGGAAATCAATGGCCTCTGTTAGGAAGCAGCAACCTCATGACCAATAGGGAGCTGTTGAGAAGCTGAATGCAGGTTGGGACCCCCAGAACTATATACAGAGCCATGTGTGGAACAAGCTTTGACTACCAGATGTTACAGCCAGGTGTAGGCCCGTGTGGGACTTATTGGGGTGCAGCAGCAGCTGAGCAGGGAGCTAGTGCAGAGGGGCACCCCAATGAGAGAGACTAACTGAGCCTGGCATGGAAATCTGCAAGTGCCTGATTGCTTGAATAAAGACTAGACTGGAGAAGGCACCACAGGCACTAGCCCTTAAAAAGCCCGGACTCCTGATTGGATTGTCCCAGGGGCCCAAACCAGAACTGCTATTGCTCACTTAAATTGTAACAGTTTAAGCCTCTGTGCCTAGGGTGTCTGCCACCTTTCCTTCCCCTGCCACCCTAGTAATATATCTTTTTACTTAACCTTGGGTCTGAGTGGTTATTGGGACCCACCAGGGCCTGTGCCTACAAGGCCTAGCTGATGAAGCACCTTCAGTGCTGGCCTGCAAGTCGCAGTACATCTGGCATGCTACTGGCACCTTAGGGCTTTGGTGTACTCCAGTCCAGAGCAACCCCAACAGTTACCTTATTATTGTCCTATTTTAAAGATGGTGAAACTGCAGCACATAGAAGATAAGGGCTACATTACGGTGGCTCCAGTGTGGCTGCTCAGGATGTTTGCAGGAAGAGGAACGGAGTAGTCTTCCCCCACCCTAATGCATCTGACTTGTGGGCAGCTACAATTTGGCTGCAGGTGCCAGGAAGAGCAAGCAGGATGGGACATGCTTCCTGAAAAAAGGTCCATTAAGCCACTACCTTAGCTTTCTTCAAATTCCTATGTAGGACTCGCCTCTGCCATGATGTCTACAAAAGGGCAGGTGGGAAGCCATTACTAGTACTTGCTGTGCAAAACTGGATCATTACACTGCTTTACCCCTTTTCCCCCAAAGCCCTCTTTTGTTTCATCTGCCTGTTTCCTCATGCCATAAACCAATATTTCAAGCTCTTTGGAGCAGGATGTAAGGCCCTAGTACAGTGGAGCTCTGACCCTGACTGCAGACTCTATGCATTACAAATAAATAATAATAAGGTAGGATGTGGCTAGTGCAGATGAGGCCTGGGTGCCTGGACAGGACAAGGGCAGGTCCATGGCACTGCACCCTTCTACAGTCCAGCAGGATAGTGCTATGGTGCCCAGTGGCTATACCTGTTCTAAATGTGTAGACCATATCACAGCCCAATGTGTTTTTCTGGGCAGTGGTGCCAGAACTGGGGCGGGTGGGATGGGGGCCAGGGCCCTCCCACTTTTTGAAAGTGGATGGGCCTGGTCTGCCCTGGTGAAAAGTGGACGGGCCAGCGTGGAGCCCAGTTACAGGGTGGAGCCCGGGGAGCTGTGGCAGACCCTCCTCCTGCCTGGGGAGCTGCGGGGCTGAGAGCAGCCCCTGGCCTGTGTCCTCGTCCCTTGTGCTCCCCACCCAGCTGAGGGCAGGTGAAGGGTTGGTGACTCCAACCCTTGGGTTGGATGGCACCCAATTAGGGCTTATTTATAAGCATGCTATAACTGCATGGAGTAACATATAAAATTTGCAGATTATGCAGAATACATTTCTATCACAGAACAGTTAAAAACATCACCTACTGCAGATGCATTTAGTTTGTTAAAGGTAGGAATAGATAAATTAAGCAAAATAGGGTTTTAAAAAATGAACTCCAAACAAATCAAACTAGAAGTACATTGGCGTAACTCCCTTCACTTTAATGAAACTATGCTGATATACCCCAGTTGAAGATGAGGCCCCTGAACTTGTTGATATATATATATATAGACAAAGCTCTGTCCTCGTCTCCATGGGTCCCACATTACCTGGCGGATTTTGCTAGCCTCAGGGGCTCGCTGTGACACTCCACATAGCCCTTCTCTCTCTAGAGGCAAGGGTCACAGCTTCCTGAGCCATTTTCATCATAAGATAGCAAGGGAGGTGAGGAGAAGCTACCCTCCCTCACACAGTCTCTTATCTCCCAGTCTCAGTGATTAATCAGGGAGGGGCGGGGGAGCCCAGGCCCACCCTCTACTCTGGGCTCCAGCCCAGGGACCCTAAAAGTAGCAGCTATGGTAGCTGACTTTTTGGAAATAGGACATGTACAATTCCCTGGGCCACTTCCCCACAGCAGCCCCCACTCAATATCTCCTTCACCATTACCTCAGGGCCTCCTTCCTTGCACCTGATATTGATTTGTACTGCTTTATTCCTCCTATAGCTTCTGGCACCCATGCCTCACTGACTAACTGGGAGGCCTTTAACTAGTTCCAGCCAACCCTTGATTGGCTTCAGGTGTCCTAATCAACTTAAAAAGTGACAAGGAGTCCTGTGGCATGTGCCTGACGAAGTGGGTATTCACCCACGAAAGCTTATGCTCCAATACTTCGGTTAGTCTACAAGGTACCCAGACTAATACGGCTACCCCTCTGATACTTGACACCAATCAACCTAGCTATCTCCAATGCCTTCTAGAAGGATCTTAATTGGACCCAGATGTCTTAATTAACCTGGAGCAACTGCCATTTGGTTACTATGGTACCAGGGATTTGTTTAGCCTGGGGCTAACATACCTGTTTCTCACTACTTTACTGTAGCCATCTGGCCTTGCCCCATCACAGTATGTATACGTGTGTGGGTTATAAAAATGTGTATGCTAGTGCATAGTCAGCCGACCCTCAGCCTGGGTTTGGTCATAGTCTCTGAGTCTCTTGCCCTGGGTCACCACTGGAAGTCACCACTCCTGGGCAATCTCTCTATTCCTGGTGGGAGTTCAGCTCACTCCCAGGGTCCTTTCTGAATCTTCTAGTCCCTGGTAGAGCTCCCCAGGTCTCACCACAGGTCACTGGCTGGGGCAGCCTTCAGGTCCCCTCGCCCATATAAGGCTTGTGGAGTTAGTCTGTCCACACACAAAGGGTGGAGGAGGGGACGTCTAACCACTGCCTCAGGCTGGGCTCCTCTGACTACTGGAACTCACTAGCAGTCTCTCCTAGGCACACTCCTCCCTGCTATGGCAAATTTCACCCTTTTTAAACTCCCCTTCTCCAGGTGGAGCATGTTCTGCAGGTGTGCCTAATTGCGGCTGCCTGAGTCCAGGAATGCTCCTTAGCCTTTTTGACTGATTGCAAATGGTTATCTCTAGATTCCTGCCACATGTAGCAGAATGCCTGGTTGTGATTTTTTTTTTTTTAAACAAACAAAAAACATAGGGCCCGATTCCCCTCGGCCTTGCCCCCGGTGTAGTCGTTCACATCTGTGTAAAAGGAGTGAAAGTTGTTATAAAATGTAACCAGATAAATATGGTACCTGCTTTGTACGTGGTTTGCAAAAGTACAAAATAGTGGCTTGCAATGTTATTACAATGTCAAATTAAGACTAGGTTCACAAAGAAATTGTCTGATTGAAATTGGGCTTGGTTTTGAGCAAGTCTGCGCTGATTTATGGGTTTGAATCAGTCAGCTAAAATGTGTGCATTTGCACTGTGGAGTAAATCCTACATGCACCTGCCCTTGTGGCATGGAAGACCACTAATGCAGCTAAATGGCATGGATGGGGCAGGATGTGAGAATCTCTAACAGGGTTTCATCTGTCTTATTGTTTAGGGGATACTGGAGGCACTGCAGAACAGCAAGCAGATCTACAACTACATCGATCCACCAGTAGAGAGGTTCAGCCTCAGACATTTACATTTTCAGGCTAACATTTACTAGTTGCAATTAACAATAACATCACTAGAATACTTTATATTTAGTGTTGTTAGTTCCTTGCAAACTGTCATAGGTAATGAAAACCATTATATGTATAATCATGCTCACTTTAGGAGATTCTGGCGATAATTTAGTTGCCAGTATGATTTCAAAGTAAAAATTTGGGCTACAGCAATGGTCCATAAACACCTTGCTACACCTTGCTGGGGGAAAGGGAAAATCTGCAGGGTTTTGAAAAATCTGGAGAGTTTCACTACTGAAATTTGCAGAACTGATTGGTACACTGTAGTGTAACTATATTAAATCAAATACAGTGCACCAATCACAGACAGGTCATGGCTTCTGTGAATTTTTGTTTATTGCCCATGACCCATCCATGACTTTTACTAAAAATAACCATGACACAATCTTAGCTTTACTCATAAGTCCTGATTCTCCTCTCCCTTACACCAGTTTTATTCTAGTGAAGCACCACTTATTTCAGTGGTGCTAACCCTGCTTTCCACCAGTGCAAATGAGAAGAATTAGGCCGATAGCATCTAACTCTCGTCATGGCAACAGATAGGAGAATGAAACCGAAAAAATCATACTATTTTTCAGGGCACCATCTTCAGGTCTGTGCTTTGATAGGTGGAGCTAGCATGCAAGTTCCTTATGGAATGTGATATCTATGCTTGTACTGTGCTCCTTTCACCCAGTGTTCTTCCCAATGGTTAGGCTATGACTGTCTAAGGTAGTTTTAAAGGCAATGGAACTTCTACCACTTCTCTTACGGAGCTACATAAACGTATTAGTTGGGTTTGTTTTTATTTTCTAGGGACCTTTTCAGCTCTTACAGCCCTGATGGCTTCCCTTTCACCAGAGACAGTAAAGATGTTTCTTGGATGTTGCAACTCAGGCTGGAGTGCTAGCTTGAGAGCCCAAGCTCCAGCTCGAGCCATAACTTCTACACAGCTATCTTTAGCATGCTAGTGCAAGCCCCGCTGATGCAAATCTATCAACCCCAGGCTGGGAGGCTTGCTCCCAGACAGCAGTGTATACATACCCTGTTGGTTTCCACCTAGCAAAGTCTAAAGGGTTAAGTGACATTTCTCCATACACATACTTTTAAATCTCTCTGCTGCCTTTGACCACCCCCTTCTCCTTGCAAGTTTCTTCTCCGTTGAGCTCCAGAACTCTGATTTCCTTCCCAAGAAAAAGACTTTGGAAGTAAGGCAGTAATTTGCAAGGTCATTGGCATCTAAGTAGACTTCTTCAAACTGGCTAGATCATTGCATTGTTTAGGATGAGTAGTACATTTTTCTTTTTTGATGGAAACATTCATTATTTCAATTACCATGGAGGTTAGGTGTTCTTCATTCATGTAAACAGTTGATGGTTGGACTGGAATGGCTGAGAGCAGTCAAATTTTTCCATGTTGTTTGTAATGCTTTGAATAAGAGAACTAAAAATACAAACATGTCAAAAAATCCAAGATAATTACCCTCCATTTAAAACAAAACAAATGAAAAACCTCACTATCGCAACCAAAAAAACCGCAACACATTATTGAAGTGAATGGGAGTTTCACATAACTAAGGACTGAGTAAGAACTTCAGGATTTGGCTTCACAATTCTAAAATTGCTTGGTGATTGTTTCAAACTTAGAATGAACTTGAGATCTCCATAAAGCTAAAAAACAAGCCAAGTTCTGAAGTTTCTAGCTGAAGTAAATGTCTAGTTAGCCCAGGGTACTTAACCCTGGCCACAAGAGTACATTCCCAAGCCACTATTCAGATCACAGATGGTTTGGAAACAATATGCAGTACATTGTTTTTATCCCCATTTCAATTCAGTTTAAATAGTAGATGGGCCGAAATCCCAATATTCAATGCTCCTGAATGACCTGTATATGTTCAAATAGAGCTGCCAGACTGTGACATGTTTCCAGGAAGCAATGTGGCAGTTCAGTGCTTTCAGAACAGTTTCATAATCTTAAAATGAATGTGTCTGATGCTGTAATATCATCCTCCTTTTTATACTAAAACTTTGTGAACCTTGGAAATTTCCATTCCCAAGGGTGCAATACATTTTTGGGGTTTTTTTTGTTTCATTTTGTGTGGGTTCACACACCCACTGAGTTTTACTCTGAGTTTTTGGGTTCATACAAATTCAAAAAGTCAAAGCAAAACTCAACCATAATCATGAGTTTTGTATGGTTTGGAACAAAACCATAAAACTTTCTGTGGAACTTGGAGGGAGAGAGGATTAGACTGAAACTGGTCCATACTCTCTAAACTTACTGACCCTCTGAGCCTCATACAATAATCTTCAGAAGTTCAAGAGCCGGGCATGCCTGCTGGGGCTCAGGGCTTCAGCCCTACGGGCAGGGCCGGTGCAACCATTTAGGCAAACTTGGTGGCCGCCTAGGGTGCCTAGTGGTTGAGGGCACCTAAAAGCCCACTCAGGCGAGGAGGTGGAGTGGAGGTGAGCTGGAGTGGGGGGAAGGGGGGGCGCGGGGATGGCCACCCGCAGTAATGGGGGGGGGCACACAGGGGAACTGCTCCCCGCCCCAGATCACCTCCACTGAGCACACAGCCCCCGCTCTAAGTCTCTTCCAATCGGCGCCGCAAGCCTGCGAGGGGAGGAGAATTAGAGCGGTGCCGGCATGCTCAGCGGAGGAGGCGGAGCTGAGGCGGGCTCCCCGGGCGGGGTTAGCTGCCGCAGAGGGGTGGGATCCCTGGGCGGGGTTAGCTGCCGCGGGGGTGGGGGACTCCCTGGGCGGGGTTAGCTGCCGTGTGGGGGGGGAGTGGGGGAGTCTTCCCGGGCGGGGTTAGCTGCCGCGGAGGGGGGGGGTAGCTGCTGTGGGTGGGGGAGGGGGGCTGGGTTAGCTGTGGTGGGCTGGTGGGGTTAGCTGGGTGAGGGGGGGGCGCAAGATGGAAGTTTCGCCCAGGGCGTGAAACTTCCTTGCACCGGCCCTGCCTGCGGGACGCACCTGCCAGGGCTTGGGGCTTCAGCAGGATCAGGGCTGAAGCTCTGAGACACCCTTCTGCGCTGGGCAGAAGCCCCTAGCTCCACCACAGGAAGAAGCTCCGAGCTCCCTCTCCCCCAGTTGTAGGTGGAGAATGCGGGGAGGTATGAAGCGCTCTGCAAGCTGCACTTTAAACTGTAAAAGAGCCACATGCAACTCACGAGCCACAGTTCAGCCACCTCTGCTCCAAACTCAGCCCAAGTTAACTTCAAATGTCTGCAAGTCTCAGAGAACCTTTTGACAAACCTAGGGCAAGTATCAAGATTTTAACAAAAACCCACAACAACAAACAATCAACCCACAACAACAAACAATCCACCCACAGAAAAATCCAGCACCCTACATTGGGTGAGTTTCACATAACTTTGAATTTCATAATAAAAAGTGTGCACAATTCTAATTCATATGGGAAAGGCCAGATTTTCTTTTCACTCACACTGGTTTTACTCTGCTGAATGTCTACTCAATTCAACTAAGGAAATCCTAGTTTACACCCTTGTAAATTACAGGATGGTGATAAAGCCAAGGAATTATTGCAGTGACAACCAACATTTATAAAAAGACCTAGATATCAAAGTCTTGGAGCTCATCTGGGCCGGCTTAAATTTAAATCCCAATCTCTAAATTTCAGTCACCCATTTCAAAATCTCCTTTAATTTAAAAAAAAAAAAAGTACAGTCTGCCATTATTTATATACTTAATGTTGTTTGATTCAGAAACCACAGTATAAATATTTTCTTTTTAAATCTCTGTAAGTATCCAGACCTATATAAATATTCTACAAAAAGCTCAGTGTGCTCTCTCTAGAAACAGTTGCACTGAAAATATTTGGCCTGTTTTTAGAAAAACACTTAAATCATTTTTTGAGGTCTAGCTGTCCATACAGTCAAATAGCAACTGCTTTCTGAAGAAATTTCTTTCAAAATATATAACAAATAGAGAGCCTTCACTTAATATTTAGAAATTCACTGTGGTGCAGGTGTATATGGTTTTCCAAAAAGACTTGGGAAAGGGACTATTTTTTCCTAATGGCCCCTTCTGTACAAGCATTTATTCTGCTGTTTGTATTATCACAGGAGCACAAAAAATGCTTCCAAGTTCCCAGCTCCTTCCAAGAAACGAAACACTGAAGAACCCACATGTCTGTACATTTCTGCCACCTCCATGCACTGGCATCCAAAAGGGCATGTGATCCAAAGAAATCAGATGCAGGCACTCCTTTTAAATGCAGGAGATGAAGCTCTAGATTATCAGCATTGAGCTGAAAGTCTGACAGGGCTGAATTGTGTTCAGAGAGCAAGGTCAGTCTCATTGCCACTGGAACTGGAACCAGCAGTTGTCAATGTATGCGGGATTAAGGCAGACTTGTAGCACTTTGCCAACATAGCAGGTGCCAGAAAAAAGACATACAAACGAGTCTCTGTTTTGTAATCATATATTTGGGTCAGCTACTTGTTGCGCCACACAGAGCTGAACTTGGCACCCGTTGTTAGAGCTACCTGAATCCTTTAAATGCGGCTTTAGTTTTCACTGGGATGAAACACTCTTAGTTCCAGGAACTTCAGCATGTGGGTTGTTTTCTTCCTCTATTCAGTTTTCTCAGAGGTTCATCCTCTGGGACTGCTCATTCATCCACACTGAAATGTATTAGTCTTTTATTTTCTAGATAGTCATTTCAAATCCCTCATGCCAAAGATAAAGAGGAAGGGGCTCTAAGGCCTTCCTACACACACATATGCACTAGTTTAACTAAAGGTGGGATGTTGCACTGATTTACTTAAATAGATGCAACTTTGTGTGTGGACACACATTGGTTTAAACCTGCTTATAGTGGGTTAGCTTGCACCTAAAACTTACAAACTAAATCAATACAAGGCATGTTCAAACTTATGTGGAGAGTCCACACACACAGTTATGCCCATTGAACTAAATTGGAGCAACTTCATACCTTTAGCTAAATTGGTGTTATGTGTGTGTAGACTTAAGTATTTCTTCTTCTTTGAGTGCTGGTCCAGATATATAATATGCCAGCCGTGGGTACACCAATTCTGGAAATTCTTCAAAGCAGTGGCTGTTGACCCGCACTTGTGCACTTATGCTCCCAATTAAGGGTGTAAGATGTAGGGCAGGTCAGCGCCTCTCCAGTTCCTTCTGACTGTCGCATGGCCTGAGTCAGAATCGTGTCCTCTTTCAGTCCATGCATAACTTGTAAAGTAAATTTGTTGTAAATAGTTTTTATATCTTAACTTAGTAGTTAGTAGGCTTGTTGGCTGATGTTGCAGGTGGTGGTGAAATCCAGGACCGAAGCTATGCCCAGAATTCAAGAATTGTGTCTCCTGCCATCATTCCTTCTCCCTCACTGAGAAGTGTCAAAGATGCCTATATTGCCTGGGTGAGGCACGCAAAGTGCAGTATTTGTCGATCTTTCTTCCCAGATCTGGACCTGGGAGATCCCCCTGTAAATTGTCCCTCCAATCACTAGCCTTGGAGCAGAGCCTTTAGCACCAAAGCCCAAGGATTCTTCTTACGGGTCTCCCCAGGAGATTAAAGGGAACTCTCATGAGCATAAGGATAGTTCCCTGAAGAGGACTGTCCATAAGAACCACTTTTCCTGCCCAAGCCAGACCTGATTGGGCAAGACATCGCGTATGGAACTCATGGAACCAGTTCCACTGAAGAGGGGACTCAAAAAGAGGGATCTGCCAGTTCCAGCAGTGACCATAGGATTGAAGTGAGAGATAGATGCTCGCCAGTCCCATCTACGAGTGCAGGTGCAGCCTCATTGTCAGTGCAGCCTCATTTATCCAAAGACTAACTGGCTGTGACAGATGAGGCAGCTCCCTCAGGTGTTTCCATGGGAATTCCCTGGACTTTGGGCTGTATGGAGATCTTTGTAACACCGGAGGATATATTCCTCTCCCTAACCACAGTATCTGCTCCATTAGGGCTCTGCCTTCCTGAGAAATGTCCTTACTCCGGAGGAGGAATCACTACTGATGTCTCAGAACAGTTCCATCTCCACCCATCGGGCAGGAGTGCCCTGATACTGATGGTACCACTGCTACCCATGGAACCATCCTTGGAACCAGAGGAGATAGCGGCACCAGTATCTCCATGAAGTCACAGGAGCCCTGACAGACAGTTGAGAGGCTATGCTTACCATCCCTTTGGCTATGAACACCCACCTCCCCCTCCCCCTCCCGGGACAGTTGGAACCGATTCCCTTGGGGGCCACCATAACTGATGAAGCCCTTCTTCTGATCTTACTGGGGACCTTGAGGGCCCTATGGTAGGCACCCGCATCCTCTCAAGAGTCGTACCACTCTTCCTGTTCTTGTTAGCCAGTCCTGTCAGTGTACGAGGTAGAAGAACTGGAACAGGTACTGATGGTTCTGACACAGGCTTCCTCATCACTTCTGGATGACTCCATCACTACTTGGTTGCCTTCTCTGCTGGATATCCACCCTCAGTATCAGGAATTGTTGCAAAGGGTTGCTAATGATCTACAGATCCCACTGGAAGAAGTGCAGGACCCTCAACACCAGCTCCTGGACATTTTGCAACCACAAGGACTGAACAGATTAACAAGGCTATATTAGAACCAGACAGCATGGTTAGGCACACACCAGATCTTGTGCCCCTATACCAAAAAGAGCCGAAAGATGTTATTTTGTTCCTGCCTAAGGAGATAACTTTTTATTTTCCAATCCTGCCCCTAATTCACTGGTGTTACAGGTGGCTATGGAAAGAACTTCGTCACACTACCAGAAATCCAGCCTGGCAGAGAAAGGCCCAAAGACAGTGGACCACCTGAGTAGGAAGTTCTCCAGTTCATATAGCTAATTACCAAGCATTATTAGCGAAATAAGATTTCAACACCTATGCCAGGCTTCAGAGGCAAGCCTCCTGCAGCACAAGCAGCCTCCACAGCATTCTTATCAGACATTCCACCACAGGACATTTTCAGAGTGGCAGGTTGGAGTTCTGTCCACACATTTGCAGTGCACTATGCTCTAACTCAAGCTGCAACCATAGGAATGGCAATATTACAAGAATCTCTGCTACCAGCTTCCTTGCACCCTCCTCTAGTCTGAACCCTGCTCACCAGTCAACCATGTGTGGAATACTCACAGGGACCAGCACTTGAAGGAGAAATGGATGTTACTTACTATAACTGGAGGTTCTCTGAGATGAGTGGTCCCTATCTGTATTCCACTACTTGCACTCTTTCCCTTCAGATTTGGATCTTGTTGGATATGCTGGATATGTGGTAAGAAGAGGAACTGGAGAGATATCAACCTACCTTGTATTCCCAACTGAGGTATAAAAGGAAAACTACTGCACTTGTGCAGGTCAACAGACGCTGCTTTGAAGAATTTTTGGACTGGGGAGCATGGCACACATACACACCCACATGTGGAATATAGATAGGGACCACACTTCTCGAAGAACCTCCAGTTACAGTAAGTAGCCTCTATTTCCTTTGCACCTCCTTTAGGCAATAAGTTGAATCTCCAGCCCAGGCCAGTGGTGACCAAAAATCATGGCCATCTCATTACTGGTCAATGGTCTATGAGAACTAAATGGGTGATTTCAGCTTCTAGGAACCAGGTGTCCACATCACCAAAAAGCACTAATAGAATTAAACCAATCTGGCATGGGCAGTGGTGAATCCCCGCTTCTGAAGGCTAGCACCTGGCCCCACCCCTTCTGCCCAAGGCCCAAGCCACCCACCAGAGCCCTGAGACCCCTCACAGCCAGAGCCCTGAGACCCCCCTCCCCTGGACTCCCCTGTGGCTGGAGGAGCCCTGCCCCGAGCTACTGGCCATCTGACCCCAGCTGTGCTGGCCGGCCTGACCCCTGGGCTGTCAGCTGGCCCAAGCACCAGGCCACTGGCCAGCCTAAGACCAAATCCATGGCTGCCATCCCAAGCTCCAGGTTCTAGCTGGAGCTGAGCCCCCACCAGCTTCAGAGGAGAGTGTGAATGAGGGCAAAGCATGGGCAGGGCCACAGTCTGGGTTAAGGGAGGCTTAGCCTCCGCGGCCTTGGATACCTGCTGCCCATGCAGTCTGGTATTGTTAACTCAGACATTCAAAAATCATGAGTCAGGCCCCCCAAAATCAAAAGATTGACTTAAACATTATAATTTTAAAAAATGCATTTGGGGTTCCTTTTGTGCCTTCTGGTTTTCAGGGTTCCCTTGGGTTCAATTTTTAACCTTCTCTCCTCAGCCATGAGAGCTAGAAACTTAGTTCTTTAAAAAAATGAAAGCTGAGATTCTCCTGTACTCATGTGTCTCTAAGAACTGGGGTTTTAACTAAAACACCAAATATTGCAAGACTCATAATACAATCAGGAGGGCTGCCAACACTGTTAATTGTCTGTCTCTGCAGGAAGGCTGCAGACTGGGGTTGAAAAATAAACTTTTCTCCCATGCCTAGAAGTGGCACCCCTTACTTGGTCATAAGAAAACACCAATGGGGCTTGCATTGCCACTGATGATGGTGTATTTAACTTATTGTGGGTCTAAACAGCTGGATTCCTTTTTAATGGCTATCATTCCAGTAGCGTTTTTTCCCCTCACAGAACTGAAAGCCCTGAGAAGTTGTTAACACTTTGGCTGACCTTCTGTAGTTATTACAAGTCCGAGGAACTATCCTAGATTGAGTTGTCTATAGAGAAGGTTTTGGAAAAAAACTGAAAGATTTAACAGTAATAAGTCATCAGGACCAGATGGTGTTCACCCAAGAGTATTGAAATATGAAATTGCAGAACTACTAACTGTAGTGTATAACCCATCACTTAAATCAGCCTCTATACCAGATGACTGGAGTATAGGTAACATAATGCCAATTTTTAGAATAGTCTCCAGGGGCAATTCTGACAATTACAGGCTGGTAAGCCTAACTTTATTACCAGGCAAATTGGCTGAAACGATGGTAAAAAACAGAATTACTGGACATCTAGATGAACACAATTTGTTGGGTAAGAGTCAACCTGGATTTTGTAAAGGGAAATCATGCCTCACCAATCTATTAGAATTCTTTGAGAGTGTCAACAAATATGTGGGCAAGGATAATCCAGTAGATAAAGTGTACTTGAACTTTCACAAAATCTTTGACAAGCTCCCTCACCAAAGGCTCTTAAGCAAAGTAAGTTGCCATGGGATAAGAGGGAAGGTCCTCTCATGGATCAGTACCTAGTTAAAAGTCAGGAAACAAAAGACAGGAATAAATAGTTTTCAGAATGGAGAGAGGTAAATAGCAGTGTCCCCTGCCCCCCTTCCAGGGATCTCTACTGAGACCAGTGCTGTTCAACATATTTATAAATATGATCTGGAAAAGGGGGTAAACAGTGAGGTGGCAAATAGTGCAGATGATACAAAATTATTCAAGATAGTTAAGTTCAAAGCGGACTGTGAAGAGTTACAGGGATCTCACAAAATAGGTGACTGGGCAACAAAATGGCAGCCAAAATTCAATGTTGATAAATGCAAAGTAATGCATATTGGAAAACATAATCCCAACTATACATACAAAATGATGGGGTCTAAATTACCACTCAACAATGAGATCTTGGAGTAATTGTGGCTAGTTCTCTGAAAACATCTGCTCAATGTGCAGCAGCAGTCAAAAAAGCTAAAAATAATAGGAACCATTAGGAAATGGATAAATAAGACAGAAAATATTGTAATGCCATTATATAAATCCATCATATGCCCATACCTTGAATACTGTTTGCAGCCCTGGTTGCCCCCATCTCTAAAAAGAAATATTAGAAATAGAAAATGTACAGAGAAGGGCAACAAAATTGATTAAGGGCACGGAACAACTTCTGTATGAGGAGAGATTAAAAGACTGGGACTATTCAGCTTGGATAAGAGGCAACTAAGGAGGGATATGATAGAGGTCTATAAAATTGTGAATGGTGTGGAGAAAGTGGATAAGGAAGTGTTATTTACTTCATCACATAACACAAAAACCACAGGTCACTCAATAAAACTAATAGGCAGCAGGTTTAAAACAAACAAAAAGTAGTACTACTTCACACAACACATAGTCAACCTGTGGAACTCATTGTTAGGGGATGTTGTGAAAGCCAAAACTACAACTGGATTTAAAAAAAAAAGAATTTAGATAAATTCATGGAGGATAGGTCCATCAATGACTATTAGCCAAGATGGTCAAGGATACAACCCCATGTACTAGGTGTCCCTAAGCCTCAGACTGTCAGATGCTGAGACTGGATGACAGGGGATGGGTCACTTCATGATTGCCCTGTTCTGTTCATTCCCTGAAGCATCGGGCACTGACCACTGTCATAAGACAGGATATACTGGGCTAGATGGACCATTGGTCTGACACAGTATAGCCATTCTTGTGCTACTGAGCTGCTATTTGATCCCCATTATGCCTCTTGTACTTTCCCAGTATGCCATACCCCATTCAAAATTCAGTAATGAATATAACACAAAAAGGCTTCAAATAGGTCTTGATAGCCAGTAGTTCCTGGGACCCCAATTTTTCAAGGTGTTTATGTACATGCCTAACTTTAAGCAAGTGTATAGTTCCAGTGACTTAAACGGACTGCTCATGTGCTTAAAGTCAAGCACATCCTAAGCTCCTTGCTGAATGTGTATGTGTACAGAACTCTTTGGAGCAGATCATCCATGAGGTGGCAGTCCCTACTGAAAGGTGCTGGGGAACACCACAAGTTTCCCATCTGTTTCTCTGGCATTGGTCCTTTCAGGGATGAAGCTTCAGCCTCCCTCTTCCTCTGGTAACTTAATGCTGACATCAGCCTGAATGTACCCTTAAGAGCTATGAAGAGCAACAGTTCCTGTGGACCCAGACCTTTTTCAGTCAAAAGGCTCAAATTTTGTGGAGTGGCTTCTATGAGGGTAGAAGAAATGATGCCACAGGGCAGCACTGCCCTCTTATTTGTCCATACACTAATTCTCATTCTTCTCTGTGTGGGGATGCAGGGGATGATATGGCTCACAACTGTTAAAATCAACAGTAGCCACAGGCCCCACTTTCACAGAAGCTAGCCTAGGCCAGGTCTTCCTCCTAGAGTTCCTAGATCTGTGAAATCTCTAGGTTAGACAGTAGGGATAAAAATCAAAGAAGTAATTGTGGACAGTTAGTATCTGACATGCAACTGAACACATTTGAAAAGGATTGCATTAAACAATTTCTTAAGAGCTGTGCCTCGGACTGCATAATATATGCTCAAGTGGTTATACCAGGAACCAGGTATTTCCTGCATAGGGGTTTTTTGGGGTAGTTTTAGTTACACATCTGCTTAGCTGTTGTAAAATATGCCACTATAAAACCTGGCTTTTCATACCATTATAAAATGTTTCCATGTATAATGCATATATTAAAGAGGAGATGCTGAAAGCAAAGAAAAATGGATTCATATTACAGTAGTAACAAATCATATTATAGTGCAGTTTGGAAGAAATATTTTCTCCTTTTGTTCCACTGATTTATTGAAGCTTACAAAATCACATACAGTGGGGAAGGGAAGCTTTCTAAAATATACTAAATTCCAGCAAATACAAAAATAAGTTCAATTTAAATTTCAGATGGAAAAAACTTTATATATGTATGTAGTTGTTTACTATTTTACAGGGCATAGTACCAAATCTGTTCATATAAAAAACCCTTCTGATCTTTTTCATTGGCAAAAGAAGTTTTTGATAAATAGCAATAATTAAACACTTTGGGCCAAATGTATCCCTGTTATAATTCCACTGAAGTTAATGGAAATTACATGTGGTCCTTTCTTCCTAGAGCTCTTTTAAAGTTCCAGAGAGCAGTTAGCTTTTTTTAGGATGCTTCCTATTGAAGTCAACGGATGTTTTGCCATTTTTCACTAGAAAAAAAGATTATTCCTCTTGCTCGATTTCTGAATTCACCTTCATTAGTGTTCTAGTTGTAAATGAAGCGAAGACCCTGTGGTAACCCTGTATACAGGCGAGAATTTCTCTGGTTAGGTTATGTAGCTCTTTGGTACCTAAAGCTATACAGTACTGTTCCATTAAATCCAGCTTTTTAGTATAAGCAGCTCAAAGTCTAGATAGTTTTCTAGTTGAAAATCAATTAGACTCATACTTGGAAAGCTGACTGGCCATTTGGCTTTATAGTTAAAGTTTAGAATATGTAAAATAAATAAATAAATATGATGAAACATGTTTCAACAATCTTAGTTATGTAACTAGTGAGGAAAACAGGTACAGATGCTTGGATTATATCCTGGCTATGGACAGTTTTAACAGATAGTTTGCATATTATCCTAAAATATATTTGGCCAAAGATAGTGAATAAAAACACAGTGGCCATTTATCTTTGAATCACTGTTTTATTTGATATCAGTATTTTTTCATATTTATATGAAAAGCCCAAACCAAGAGACACACATGGTCAGTAAAGGACCCTCAACTTCTTTCCATTCTTAGAATACACACACAATTCCCATTGACTTCAAAAGTGATGTATGATCAAGGTGAGCAGCATTTGGCCTGTTGTGACAGCAATTCGGTGTTTTTACAATATGGATCACTAACCTGTGGATGGCAAGTAAACAATTTCTTAGGAATGTGTTAATTGGATACATGAACACCTGGAACTGAATACAAGACCATCTGGAATCATCATCCAAAACTGACCTTAATTGAGAGTTGAAAAAGTTTGGTTATTTTTCCCAATTATTAATATTATAATTTATATTATAGTAGCATGTAAAGAGCCAACCAAAATCAGGGCCTCATCATGCTGAGTGCTGTACATAGAGTAATAAGATGCAGTCCCTGTCTCAAAAAATTTACAGCATAAATGGACAAGACAGACTAAAGGTGGGAGAAAGAAAGTGTTATTATCACTATTTATTCCACTTCCACACACTTCGGCAATTTCAGAGTGGGAGTTAGACAGAAACCAGAAATGATGAAATATCATGAGTAAAGCATTTTATACAATGAGTTAACTGATGGGATTAGATGAATCCAGACTCTTACCACCTTTAGATATCTCTGCAAGACCTTTCCTTTCCACTATAACCAGAATGACATTTACAACAGCTGCCCCCTGTTCTGTGCTCCCGGGGCGGGAAAGCCCAGCAGAGTTTACTATAATCTGAAATGGGGGGTGGGGATATGGGGGAGAACCAGAGACTCTCTGAAGTTCACGAAGGCCTTTGCTAATGCCAATCTGTTTAAAATGGGCAGTGATGGATGGGTGTACAAAAATCTAGATAGAATTTTCCTTGCCTGAGCGGAAACAAGAAGTACTAGAACTCTCAGAAAGTTTCTCCTTGTGACATTTCTAGCTCACTTTTGCAACCAGTTGGGGGTGTCTCCAAAATGAAACTTTTCAGGCTTGTTGATCACATGATCTGATCTGGAAAAGATCAAATTCAGCTTTCTGTATCACTGTCATTTGGTAATCAAAGTTGTTGTTGATTGTTGTTTTTTAAATCTTGAAAGAAATATTTTATAGACAATCTGTACCTTAGAGGTTTATAATGGTGACTATCATTGTAATATCTAAGCACCTTTCAAGTAAAATCAATGTCAATAGGGAAGTCCTTACTGGCCTTTGGCAGTGGTGATCCCTCAAGGTCGTGGATGATGTCTTTCACAGGTTTTTATTTTTTATGGGTCCTTTGGTGATTGAGGAGTCTGATCCTTGAGCCACAGGCTTGTTGGCAGATGTTGCAGTTGGTGTTGAAAGTCAGGGTTGGGCCGTGATTGCTGCATGACAGTTGTCTGTCCTTTATTTTCTGGCATTTTTCTGCAAAGGTGATTTTCTTCAAAAGTTGACCTTCCTTCTCTGACAAGTCTTTGCCAGTTATCCCTATCCTGGATGACTGTCTCCCAGTGTGTGGTGTCTATGCCATATCTCTGGGTGTTTATCTTGAGGGTGTCTTTAAAGTATTTCTTTTGGCCTCCCCATTTCCTTTCTCCTTTGGTGAGTTGGGCATACAGCATTTGTTTTGGTAAGCGTACATCAGGGATGTGCACAGTTCCCACTACACCTCAGATGGTGCTAGATAATCAGGGCCTCAATACTGAAGTGTTGGCCTCTGTGAGGACACTGACATTAGTGTGGTGATCCTCCCACTTTATGTTGAGGATCTTCCAAAGAAAGTGCTGGTGCTGGCGTTCCTGTTTTTTCAGATGTTTTCTAGAGGTCACCCAAGTCTCTCAGCCATAGAGGAGAATTGGGATTACCACTGCTTTATAAACTATAAGTATAGTGTCTGTTCTGATGTCATGATTGTTAAACAGTGCTTGTTGAACATGGGCCTTACACTTATATTTACATCATCAGTTGCTGTCAAACAGGCTGCAAAAGAGATGGTTCAGTATGTCATATTAAATGCAAATCATTTCAGTACAGAAGAGGGTATTTTGCTACAAAATGTATCACTAATCAAGGGTCAAACCCTGCTGTCTTTATTCAAGCAAAATTTCCACATAATTCAATGTGAGTTTTGCCTGATTTAAGATCGAGTAAGGTTCAGTCAAAACAGAGAAAAAGCAAATAGAAAAGTGTATGGAAGACCTGCAAAATGTGTTTAAAAATCTCCTCTCTATATACATTTTTTCAAGGGCTTATCACTGTGGTTTCTATGAACTGAACTGGAAGATGAGTTTTTGTTGGGAGGGTGGTTTTATTGGTTTAAGCCTTGTAAGAAGGCATTGTGCACAAGCATAGAAAAGACACTATAGAGCCACAGAATAATCACAGAAGCTTTTATAACTTACTAAATAAAAGAACCTGAGTAGGGCCGAATGCTTCTCTGAGACAAGTGACAGTAGAACATGTACCACTGTAATGGAGTCCTACCAGCATACAACTGGAGGAATGCCATAGTGGATCAGGCCACTTTTCCTCATCTATAACTTATGATTTTGTGACCCTACATAGTTAGGCTTAGCACTGCCTAGCAATTGTTGAAATCCAAGAGGCTTAGAAATACAGGGCATGATTCTTCTACCCCTTACACAGGGGCAAATTAGGAATGACTATCAAAACCAATGGAGTTACACTGATGTTAAATTGGTGTAAGTCAGAGGAGAATCCAGCCCTTGACAGACACTCAGAGTTTGGATATACATCTGAAAATGGATGTGAATGGATTCACAGATCTTGGATCTGTGTACTTAGTTATCTGAGCCCTGATCTACACTATAAACCTTGGTTTGCATGTGTTGCCCAGACTTATGGAAAATGGACAGCACTGAGCAATGCAGTTATACTGACATACCTCCTTGTGTAGAGAACACTATGCCAATGGGAGGGCTTCTTCCCTCGACATAGCTATTGCCTCTTGGGGAGGTAGAGTACTGTCACCGATGGGAGAACCTCTCTTATCAGAGTAGGTAAGTGCTAGAGCAGCACACCTGCAGCACTGACAGTGAAGCCCTGAGCATGTACATCCCTGTGGTGTCTGGACTTGAAACTTCAAGAGAATAGGCTGTATTAAGAGATTTCCATTATTTTCACCTTTCAGAGAGATTTGAAATGCCGAGAGAACAGCAGTACTCACAGTAACTTAGCATATCTGAGTTCACTCATAGCTGGAACTTGGAAATGCAGAGCATGGGTTTTACGTTGTAATGAAAAACAAAAGCAAATCATTTTTCTCCAAACTTTTAAAAAAAAAAAAAAAAAAAGGTTGAGCTTTGGGTGAAAGCTTTTCTCTGAACCCATCCCTAGTATTCACCAGAGCAAAGAGAATGTGTTCTGTTATCGCCATATTACTAGTTCTAAATGCGTTTCATTGTACTGTTGCTTTGCTTGTTGCCCTTCACTGTAAATACTTTGGATTGTTTATTCAAACTAAATGACAGCCAATACTAAATGCATTTACAACATGAAATATAGCAAATCAAAGTCATGGCAGCAGTATCTCTGTCAATACTAAAGGAGTGTAAGCTTACAACCATATCCGAAGCAACGTAATCAACACCAAAACTAGAAACACGCGGTTAATCAGTTACATGGCGTTAGCTGAGCGATGACCTTAGTTACTTCTATTAACCCATGGCTCTTACATACAAACTCAATTTTACATTTAGAATTCTGACATTTTTTTCACTTCTCAAATTAGGATTTATTCATATGTATAAATAAGCTTGCCATTTGGCTCAGCCTCACACATTAGGGTTTCGGACTGTGGCTTTGCAAAGCAAATCCTGGATGCTTTATACACAGGGCCAGCTCCAGGCACCAGCAAAGGAAGCAGGTGCTTAGGGCGGCAATGAAAAGGGGCGGCACGTCCGGGTCTTCGGCGACAATTCCCTCAGTCCCTCTCTTCTTCTTTGAGCTGCTGCCGAAGTGCCGTCGAAGAGGAAGATTGGGAGCGAAGGATGAAACAGCGTGGTTGAGCTGCCGCCGAAGTGCCGCCGATCGGCTTTGGTTTTTTGTTTTTTCCTTCGTCGCTTGGGGCGGCAAAACAGCTGGAGCCAGCCCTGTTTATACATATTCATATGGCTGATCTTACTGTACCAACAATAGCTTGTTGACCAGGGCCTTAATCCCTAACTAGTTTTTTAAAGGGAATATTACCCACAACTGCTACTGTTGCCTGACTTGCCGAAACATTTTTCTGGTAGTTGGTTTTCTCCGACACATGCCTTCTTGTGAGCATTTGGGATGGAAACATGTCTCATTTCTTTCCCCCTAGTGCCCACAAATATACCATCACAAAGTTAACGGATGGAGTGGGGTGTCATTTCAACAAGGAAACTACATTTTGAAATAAAATTTCTAGGTCTGTCAAGCAATTAAAAAAAATCATTGAAATTAATTGCATTTTTAATTGCACTGGTAAACAATATTAGAATACCATTTATTTAAATATTTTTGGGGTTTTCTATATTTTCATATATAGGGTCATGGCTGGGGGCTCTGGGATTCAGCCCCTTTTGGGGCATAGGGTTCCAGCCCCTCCACTGCTTGGGAAGCTGCAGGCTGGGGCTGCTCCAGCCCCCCTGCCACCGATGCCTCCCTCCCTCCCTGCCCACAGGTACGTGATTAATATACTAAAAAAAATTAACACGATTAATTGACAGCCCTAAAAATTTCCCAGGTTACCATGGCTGGCCACTGGCATGAATTTCATAAAGGTTACACAACCATGGATGTGATCTTTAGCTTAGCAAATCACCTGGCATGATCCTGCCAAAGTACAGAAGAAAGCAGGCTGGATGCTTTCAAGTTTAACTCTTAAGTTCACTAAACACATTTAGAGAGAATTATGTGGCAGAGTTGTTGTTGTTGTTAGCTGTTCTATGCGCAGATGCCGGTTTTCTCATTTCCCCGGGGCTGCTCAATCCCCGCTCCACCGCAGGCCCTGCCCCCATTCCATCCCTTCCCCCCAAGGCCCCACACCTGCCCTGCTTCTTCCCCCCCCCCCCACCTCTTTCTGTCCCATTCCACACACACACACCCCCCTGCCCAGCGCCTCCCTGCATGCCACTGAACAGCTAATCCGTGGCAGGTGGGAGGCACTGGGAGGGAGGGGGAGGAGATTATCAGCGGGGCCTGCCACTATTTTTTTTTTAATGTGGGTGCTTCAGACCCGGAGCACCCACGGAGTTGGCGCCTATGGTTCTATGGGCATACCGTACACAATTTAACAAGAAGGCCTAAAAATAATGCAGATATTTCCCCTTAAAAGTGCCCTTTCATTGAATGCTATCTGTTAGGGCAGAGTGGCACTACATAGCAAATAATAAAGTCATAGGGCTGATAAGAATGTCATGTGGAACTGTGTCAAAAGCCTTACTAAAAACCAAAGTATATGATGTCTACTGCTTCCTCCCATCCACTAGGTCAGTAATCCTATCAAAGAAGGACATTAAGTTTGTTTGTCATGATTTGTTCTTGACAAATCTGTGCTGATTACTCTCTGTAAACCTATTATCCTCCAGGTACTTACACATTGATTGTTTAATAATTTGCTCCAATATCTTCCCAGGTATTGAAGTTAGGCTGACAGGTCTACAATTCCCTGGGTCATGCTTGCTCCCCATTTTATATTGTGGGCAAAGGTGCTGACTCCGTGGGTGCTCCAGGGCTGGAGAACCCATGAAAAAAAAATAGTGAGTGCTCAGCACCCACCGGCGGGCCCCGCGGATCAGCTCCTCCCGTGGGGGAGGAGCAGGGGCAGGGGCAGGAAGATGTGGAGTGAGGGCAGGGCACACTTGGGGGAGGGGGCAGGGCCGGGAAGAGGAGGAGTGGGGGCGGCCCTGGGGAGGAGCATGGGTTGAGCACCACTGGGGAAATTAAAAAGTCGGCACCTGTGATTGTGGGTTCAAAATTTTCCATCAGTACAATGCATTTCATTCAAGAATCCCATCCCATCTCCTAGAACTGGAAGGGACCTTGAAAGGTCATCGAGTCCAGCCCCCTGCCTTCACTAGCAGGACCAAGTACTGATTTTGCCCCAGATCCCCAAGTGGCCCCCTCAAGGATTGAACTCACAACCCTGGGTTTAGCAGGCCAATGCTCAAACCACTGAGCTATCCCTCCCCCCCAATGGTCCCTTTTAAGTTTGCTCGGGTGAGTGGAGTTAGAGATATAATTCACACCTCTCTTTTGCCCAGCCAGCTACACTCGAAGTATCACTGGGAAGGCTAGTGGTGATAGACCAAAGGGTAGAGAGAGAGAGACTTGGACAAGTCCCGGTGCTGCTTACGCTTACTCTAGTGTCAGCAGAGCTGGTCAAGTGTCAGGAGTAGCAGGAGTTGGCTTTGTCAAGAACAACAAGGTAAAGGAAAATGGGAACTAAATGAATTATGTTTTTTGAAGAGAAGAAGGATCTAGCAGAGGAGAGAACATCTAGGGAGTTGAGGGCAAGAGGTGCATTGTGCTGCTGAACTTGCACTGCACCTGAAGGTTTTTGGGGGGGGTCTTGCTCTTGAATTCACTGTAGGTGAATATTGAACAGTACATATACTAGCCTAACCTATGTGATAATAGTACAGCTTGTTTATACTTGTCCTTCACTGTGGCCTTCTTCACTGTTGTAGAAAAGATGGCTTACAGACGGTAAATGTCCAGCTTCTGCATCTGACCAAACAGGAACAAAAAGCAAATGTCTGGGTTTTGGCTGTAGTGAAAAGAACGCCCACGTATTGTCAGGAGATCACATACCGAGCGTGTGAATACATCCATAAAAAGTCACTAAGGACTATTAGATCTTTGTCTTTAAGAAACAGAAAATGCATTGAACAAAATGGAACACAGAAAGGTGCTGTACTGTGGGGGATACAGTTGCTCTTTCTTTTGATTCTGTTGCAGTTTGTTAAAGAGAACTGTTGGGGGAAGTTACTTAGACTAACGAGCTCATTTAAAGAAAATGTGTTTATTTGTGCTTTCAATGGGTTCAGAAATAGAAATTCACCTGGTGCAAGCAATGTTCACATACAACAACCACTTCCTAAAGGAAAACAAGCTTTCCCCCCTTCTTTAGGCTCCATTCTGCTGTCAACAAACCACTCCAAGTCAATAGGAGTTTTGCTTGCACAGAACTTAACAGCACTAGGCCCTGTGTATAACAGTCACCACTAAAAGGTGAACATCTGATGACGATAACCAGACTGTGCTATCAGAGATGCTGTGGTATTTTTACTATTGTTAGAACAGGAAATCATAGAATATCATAGATAACTATGGGGTCTCAGATACTGTCCTGTGGTAAGTTTTTGATAGCTGCTGATTTTTTATTTTTATCTTTTTGGTGTGGACCTCTGAAAATGGCTCTATTTAAAAGTTGTTAAAAAGGGGAAGAAATCCCTCCTCTGCCTTAGTTGTGAATAGCTGACTTATTAACATTGGACCATTTACTGAAAGACGGACTTCAGGATTCGGCTTATGTTATGATGATGGTGGTGGTGGTTGGTGGTTAAATTTATATTTACATACACAGCAACAGAGCATGTTTCATCTGAAGGTTTGAAAATCTAGCAGTGAAATGTTCTGATTCTTATCAAAAACTAACCACAGAGTCCTTCATTGCATGGAAAGGAGCTGAGGCAAAAGAGGAAATATTGCTTATATAAAAGCCTTGGCAGGCTGCTGATGAACCAGAATAAGCTTCTTGTGGGACTTCCATGCCTATTAAAACTTGCTGGGGGTGAGTGGGCATGGGTGGTCCCAGATGAGTATCTTAAGACTTGTGAGTTGGTGCTAATGAATGTCCTAAGGCTTGCTGGAAGTTCTCAGAAGGTTTACAGAGTTGGAGGGCATTATCTTCCCTCCTAGCCCGAGTCCCCTGCTTTCTTCAGTCTCCCTGGTCACACACGCTACTGCTGATCTCCTAAAGGTTGGATGAGCCAGGGTTGCTTTGTGTTGATCATGGGAGGTGCACATTAGAGAGAGAGAGAGAGAGAGAGAGAGTGTGAGTGTGGGTGTGTGTGCACGCTTGCGCTCACACATGCAGGGGTGGGAGCAGAGTAGGAGCTTTGGGAATAATGCACCAGAACAGGGATGCATTTCCATCCAATTCACCCCTCTAGAATATATGAATCCAATAAACTTAATTCAGTTGTCTCCCACTGTCTGCTCTCAAGTTAGGATTTAGCCCCTTCCCCCTAAAAAAAAAAAAAAATAAAGGAAAGGAAAGAAGAAATGCTGTAAGAATGTTCTAGTTGTAGTGAGTAGCACTTTTTAATGTGTCTTAATTTGCCTGATTCATTTCAGCTTTGGTGGGAAAGTTCTTTTTATTTCCATTGTCAAGTTTACATTTTGAGGTCGATCTCAGCAAGGAAATAGCTAGAGACATTTTTTAACTGAAATCGTGGACTTCTAGCAGTTATTTGATGCTATTTGTTAAAATTGTTTGAAATGATGATCCACAAAGACAGTCCTATTTCAAATATTAATATTAAGAATTGTCTAAATTAGAGCTAATAAATCGTTGTTTGCTTTTGAGCTCTGCACATCAATCAGAGTCTAGCAGTTTTGTTTTTTGCTTAAAGTGGGGAACATTAGCACCCCTCTTCCCCCTCCCCCCAGCACAGCAAGCAGGAGGCTCC
Organism: Malaclemys terrapin pileata; assembly: GCF_027887155.1. NCBI lineage: Eukaryota > Metazoa > Chordata > Testudines > Emydidae > Malaclemys > Malaclemys terrapin. The sequence continues at coordinate 82,791,020 of NC_071507.1, forward strand.
CAGGAGCCAGCTCCAAGGCAGTGGGGGTAAGGACAGCTGAGCTGCCTGGTAATTGATAGCCTGCTGGGCAGCTGCCACACTGGGAACTTAGGGGAGTGGGGAGCTGATAGGGGGGCTGCCCATCCACTGTGGTTCCAAGCCCCCACCAGCTAGCTCCAATGGGCTGCTCTTTCTGCAAGCAGTGGACAAAGCAGGCGGCTGCCAAACAATGTTATAAGGGAGCATTGCACAACTTTAAACGAGCATGTTCTCTAACTGATCAGCAACATAACAACGAAACAACATTAACCGGGATGTCTTTAAGTGAGGTGTTACTGTACATTTAAAAATAACTAAATGTTGTCGATCCCCCAGGAAATTAAAGCTTGTTGTATTATCATAGCACATATAGTGTATGCCATCTTATACCTATCTACTGTTATAATAGCAATATAAATTAACACTCTTTGGTCAAGGCCTGTTCTCACTTGCATCCATGATGAGTTGTCTTATTAACTATAGTGGGGTTGCACAGGTCTATCAGTAAACTGCTGGTAGGGGCAACGGATAAATCTGTAAGTGAATAATATTCAGACTCCTAACTTTACCCCCTAAATATTTTTAGTTCTACCATAAATGTCTGGTGACATTAAAATCTGATGCTCATGGCCGGAGCATGGTTGGAATTTGTTTTTTAAATTATCTGACATAAAATTATTTTGAGCTTATTACTGCAACATATGAATGAGGTTCATAGAAAGATCATGTATTTATCTGAAGAACAGCAGCATCTGCAATTACTCAAGCTAGGACAAAAAAATTACTAGGTCTATTACCCTTCATGCTTCCGGATATAACTGAGCAACTGATGGAGTCAGGAAGAATTTCCTCCTATAGTATAGCGTGTTACACAATTCAGTGCATTATGGGGACTTTAGGCCTTTGAGGTGTCTGGTTTTGGCTGCTCTTGGAGACAGGATACCAGACTAGATGGGCCACAGGTCTGTTCTAGTAAGGCAATTCTGATGTGCATACACAGATATAGCCACAATAACATTCCCGGGCTGTGTTAGGCGTCATGTGGGTGTTAAAGTCTGCGTCGTCATTCTCTATTTTCCATCTGCTTTAGATAGCCTGAAAATTAGTACCAGCTGAGACTGTGGTTGGATCCAGTACCAACAGCTAGCCAAATTGGGAGGTTATGGAAGTGCAGCAGACTGTGTAATGAATAAAGATGTACCACAACATTGTTTACACCTTAGCCAGGATTCACCAATCAGTGACCATCCTCTATGAGAGACTAAAGATGTCAATATGGTTTTACCAGAATTTTAATATCCTTGTCAGCCATTAGGAACATCTCTGTGCGTATCCCTAAGGAGAACTTCCAGCACTATATTCACTAACAACAAGGGTGTTAACAACAACAAAATCTAGTGGGTGGGTATAAGTGACTGGTGAAAACATTCTTTGGGCAGGTCTGAATAAAACTGCCAGGCCCTACCCTCTGGCTGTGACTGTCTGGCTCCCTCCTCTCGAGCCCTTCCCCCCCATCCTCTCCTCTGTTCTGCTCGCTCCCTCCCCTCCTTGATGGTCCTAGCTCCAGTTGTGCTGAAAAGCACCAGAGAAGGACAGACTTGCCGTTGCCGCACCAGGGATGGGGCTGACTTACTGGGTGCTGGCATGCACAGAACACACTCCCTGTAGCACAATGCCAGGGCCCTGTGGACTCACCTCACCATCTGCCACTGGGCCCTAGGGACTCAACCTCCTGCGGGGTAGCCAGGCAGTTCAGCACCAAGCTGGCGCCACTGGAGGCAGTGCTTCGCCTGCAAGCAGGATGCTGTGTGCGAGTGGCAGGGCGGGCTCAGATTTGGGCAGGCTGAGCCCCGTCTAGCGCTTGGTACCTGTCACCTCGGCTGATGGGACTTTAAAAATGAGAGTTTGGAAAAGCTACAAAATGCCACAGTAAATATAAAAAACATGGAGGAGCAATGCTGCCATCCTGTATTCACACAAGCAGGCCTTAATCATGCGGATCACTCAATTGAGCTCAAAGGGAAATGCTGCATGAATAAGAGCTACAGGGTTGGTGCTACTCATTTTGATCTGAGCTGACAATGCAAGGAAAGCAAAGAGGAGGATTTCAGTCTGTCCTAGCTTTTTCCTGTTATGCTTAAGCACCAGAATGCATATCTTAGGATTTTATACTGCCACCTATTACCACAGAAAGGCGTTAGATCTAGATGTGAACTTCAGCCATGTTGTGGGGTGTTCAGATTTTGTTTAGGGTCAAGCAGATCTCTCCCAAATACCTGTGCCTTAGTTTGCTAGATTTAACTTGAGTAACCTCTAAACCAGATAGACTATGGCTAACATGATCTACCTTCTTCACTGTCTAACCTGTGCACTGAGGGCATAAGCCAAAGCCCGCTAAAGTCAATTGGAAAATTTCCAATGGTTTAGAATACTGAAACTGATTTATAGTGAAGTCCTTTTCCCCCACAGAACTTCTTCATTCTAAATGGATGTTCACTGGGTCTCTGGAATCACTATAAGTATATTGCAAAGTTTGGGACTTTCAGTAAAATTCACCCCATTTAGATGTCCATCCAGCTCCAGGACTATTTACCACTTAAACCTTGTTTTGACGACTTGTGTAGCATGTAGCACTTGTGCTCGCCTAGAGTTGACCAGAATTTTATGCTATAGATAATTGTTCGTAGTGATATATTCCAGTTATTGAACGTAGTCTTCCTGTGATAGAAGACCATAGGAAAGGAAAGCAACATTAAACGAAAAAAAGATATTTGTGACGAATTTATATGTTTGACTATTTCTTCCCAATGGCTTCAGTGACTGGAAATTGAAGAGGAATTTAAGAAAATTTTAAATAACCATATAAGCCTTATTGGTTATAAATAAAACCATTCTGCACTTACGCTAAATCATTTACTAGTCTTACCAGTAAAGCAGTTATGAGAGTTAAGAAATAGCTTCCTGATTGGTTCAGCATTCTCTAGATTTCCAGTAAATATTTTGTGACAAATAGCTTTTTATTTTTCCCTCAATAATCACTGCAGGAAATGGTTGGTAGTCATTGTCAGTAACCCATAAGATATATTTTAAAGTGATTTTTTCCCTATGTTCTGATTTTTTCCCCCCTAAATGACAGTTGACCCCAAAGCAATGGACAATGTTGCACAAACTTTGGATTTCCCATATACTTAGGAGGGAGGATTGAAGAAACATGATAATTGATGCCTAAAAGGATGTGTGTGCAGTCACACCCATTCCCTCCGTACCCCCAAATGGAGAAGAATTATTTAGAGTGGCGCTATCTCAAGTGGTAAGAGGATGAAATTTGAAAAAAGGACAATTTTGGTTCAACAGCTGAGAGTCCTGATTGATTATAGAATTGTTTCCCAAATCAAATGATATGACCTCCTCCTGACATTTAAAACTTTATTTGGCCAAGCAGAAGTAGTATATATTATAGGTAACAGTCCTGCAGTAGTAGGAACATGGACTTGGGGCTCTAGTAGCTCTTCTCATATCCCGTTTTTATGATACTGTGATGCACAGAGTTTTAGCAAATCTTTCTCAGAACATATCCAAAATAATAAAAAATGCACTGTTAATTAAATGGCATGGGCAATATTCATATTGATCCTTATTGCAGAGGCATGGGTGGAATGAGGCCCTTAACTACATTAGTATTTTGCCCATTGCATTGCATGTGAGGAATAAAGGACTGTCCCCCCACAAGGAAACGTCTTTGGCTTTTAATATAATTCTAGGAAATTACTAAAACTATGAACTAGCATAGAGAAGTTATCCAATGGAAATCTTAACAAAGGGGATTAAAAGAAGGTATTTTCATTTAAAAATTACAATAGATGCACTGTAGAGTCACATCTTTTGTGAACTAAAATAGGTTATATGTGAAGAACAGTCCTGCTTAAATAAGAGGTGATGAGGCAATGTATAAATAGCACTTTTTTTTTTTTTTTAAATAAAGTTAGCATTTTGTCATTAGTTGAACTTTTCAAAGCGTGTGTCAGGTGTCGGGAAAAGAACAAGCAGGGACAACAAACACACAAACTAGTCAATTCTTTTTGTTAATATATTGGGGATATATTGTTTCATCCTGCATTTCGTTTCCATAGTGTCCCGCTCAGCTGTTCTACATTAGCTGCACACCTCTTAACCTTTGCTATTCCCAACATTTGTGTGAGACAGAGAGCGAGAGAGCATGAGATTGGAATGGTGGCATTCTTTTAATAAAAAAAAAAAAAAAAAGGGCAGCACTGCCTGAGATGGGGCAAGAAGCACAAGTTGGAACACATCATAAATCTGTAGAGATAAGAACTTATGAAGCTGTGGGAACAAAGGCTTGATGCACATAAAGTCTATTCTGCATGAAGTTTTGCTGTCTAATATCACTGCTTTTGTAAAACAGGGCATGCAAAGATGAGCATTACCATGACATTTCACCACTTTTACTTTTTACATGGAGCACCTTGATTATCAGACCCTTCCTGCATTGGTGAGCCACACTTAGGTTCTGAAGCATCCTAAAATATTAACAGCCCTAGTTTCTACAGCTTTTATTTACTGTAATAAATTAGTGTTTCAAGACCATCCCGTGTTTATTGCTTTTTATTTTTTATTTATTTCCTAGTTATAAACTCTGAGGCTTAGTGGCAACTCCTTAAAGTGTTTATGCAACTAAATACAGTAAGTAGTATCAGCTGTTCTTATTTATCATTTTACTATTTTAGTGCTGAAAGGTGAATAAGCCATCAAATAGTTCAGGACCAAAAATGCATATTTTTTCAAAGGGAAATAATTGTTTTGATAGTAATAACACAGGTTTTCGTGGATGGCTTCTTTAATAAGATCAATGGAAACAGATTTTAAACATTTCTCAGCAGTGTTGGAAACCCAAATCAAAGAGCACTGTACTAATACATGACTGACTCAGGCTATGAACTTGCAGATGCTTACATGCATGCATATTAACTTTAAGCACCTGAGTAGTCCCACTGGCTTCAAATTTAAGCAGCTCTGTAAATGTTTGCAGAATCATTTAATTTCAGAAAGGGGAACTACACAAAAATGAGGAACTTACTTTTAATTTCTGTTTAACTAACAGAGGGGTAGCCGTGTTAGTCTGAATCTGCAAAAAGCAACAGAGGGTCCTGTGGTACCTTTAAGACTAACAGAAGTATTGGAGCATAAGCTTTCGTGGGTGAATGCCCACTTCATCAGACGCAAGGCATTCACCCACGAAAGCTTATGCTCCAATACTTCTGTTAGCCTTAAAGGTGCCACAGGACCCTCTGTTGCTTTTTACAGAAATTAAAAGGTACAGTGCCAAAAGTGAAATCCCTGCAAACTGCATGGAAAATCACCATAATAGAGGCTCAATTTAAATGTATACCCCAATTTAAAAAAACACAGTAAGAGGACCAAAAAAGTGCCACCGTGGCTAAGCAGCAAAGTAAAAGAAGTAGTTAAAAGCAAAAAGGCATCCTTTAAAAAGTGGAAGTTAAATCCTAGTGAGGAAAATAGAAAGGAGCATAAACTCTGGCAAGTGAAGTGTAAAAATATAATTAAGAGGGTCAAAAAAGAATATGAAGAACAGCTAGCCAAAGACTCAAAGTAATTGCAAAAATTGTTTTAAGTACATCAGAAGCCTGCTAAACGACCGGTGGGGCCACTGGATGATCAAGATCCTAAAGGAGCACTTAAGGCTACTGCAGAGAAACTAAATGAATTCTTTGCATCAGCTGTCATGGCTGAGGATGTCAGGGAGATTCCCAAACCTGAGTCATTCTTCTTAGGTGACAAAACTGAGGAACTGTCCCAGATTGAGGTGTCATTAGAGGAGGGTTTGGAACAAATTGATAATTTAAAGAGTAATAAGTCACTAGGCAGATGATATTCATCTAAGAGTTCCTTCAGAACTCAAATGTGAAATTGCAAAACTACTAATTGTGGTATGTATCCTATCATTTAAATCAGCTTCTGTACCAAACGACTGGAAGATAGCTAATGTGGTGCCCAAAACTGGGTACATGCTGTGATGGAATGTACCCCTGTATTCTCACCCTACATACTATTGTAATAATCTTTGTACAAAGTACATCTTGTAATATATAATTTGCTGGTCATTATTGTCCTGGCAAAATATGTGTGGCAACATTGTATGTGAAGTTAAGATTTCCTTGTATTGTGGTGTTAACGCATGTTCCATGCCACAGCCCGACCCAAGCAGAAGTTGGCAAACAGGTCTGTCCTAAAATAAAAAAATCTGTCCTCTGCTTAATTTGCATTTAAGATGTAAACAGGGTCAACAAGCAGGAAGGGGAGACAAAGGAAACTCTCACAGGTGGTGGAAAAACCAGCAGAGAATATCCTTTCACATAGACTTTGTCTCCTGAATCTCATCTGGAAATGTTTTTCAAGAGGGAGACTGAAACTATTAAAAGGAGGCAGCCCTCTCCCTGTCCATTGTATTCACGGCATCTGAAGTGATAAAGGAAGTGTTGTTTGGACCCCTTCTCCCAGAATCCTAACCTAAGAAGGGTGGTCAGTAAGACCGCTGAAAGCATGTGGTGACAACTTTGTTTGAAATTTAATATAGTTTGTTAGGCACCAGTTGTGTTTTCTTTTATTCTTACAACCATTTCTGACCATTCTGCCTCATCACTTGTACTCACTTAAAATCTCTTTCTTTGTATTTAAAAAAGGTTTTATTGTTTTATCTAATCCAGTGTGTTTAAATTGAAGGTTTTGGAGAAACTCCACTTAGGTTGACAGGTTGTGTGCATATTATTTCTATTAAAGAAATAACTGACTTTATATAAAACATGTATTGTCCAGGAGAGGACGTGTTTTTGGGGGAAATCTAAGACTGGGTGTGTGTTGTGGTCACCCTGCAATATAACCCAGGCTGGTAAGAGCCAAGGTGTGGCTGGCTGATCACAGCACACACCCAGACACAGCTGGGAGTGACTTTCATGATGGAGGCTGTTTGTGAGCAGTCCAGGCTGGAGGTTACCATAGCAAAGTATTGCAAAGGGCACTCCAGGCTAGAAGGCAGGGGTGACACAGCTACTCATTAGTCTGGATTGTACCCTGGTATGTCACACACACGTGACCATGTCAGTTATGAGAGACTGGTTTCTGATGTCAGCTGCAGACCATTCTTCATGCCACATCAACATCACAGAGAAATCTGGGCAGGGCAGTGGGCCCAAAATGGGTGAATTAAGGACAAGCGTGCACTGGGGTGATTGAAGAGGTTAGTGTATACCGGTAGGATTGGGTTTACCCTCATCTTCTCAACCATTCTGGCTGTAACCTCCTCACAAGAGATGTGTGGAACAGTAATGTTGCTTAACACAGGGAGCCTCAGTACTGGTGTGGGTCAAATCATCCCAGTTACAGTGCACAAGGTTGAATTTAGTGTGTCAACCACCTTGACATCAGACAAATGAAGCCAGACTGGAGCACAGTATTCTGCTGCAGAGTAACAGAGATCTTAACTGGATGATGGAGAGTTTGACTGTTTGCTCCCAGAAAAATGCTGGCCAATTTGCTTAGAAGGTTGTTACATGTCCTCACTTTAGCTGCAGTTTTCCTCAGGTGGTTAAAGTATGTGAGATATCTATCTAGAGTTATTCTGAGATTGCCTGAAACATGAATCCCACTCAGTCTATGTCCAATGAGAAAGATATTCAGTTCTGAGTCTGCTTTAGTGTGGTAAAGATGGAACATACTCGAAACTGTCTTGGTCACACTTGGTTGTAAATGTCACTGCCTATAGTATTCAGCCATCTTAATCAAGGTGACATTTAGCATGTTTTCAAGTTCTGGGAATGACTATACTTGGATATCTAAACAAATGTCATCTATATATGTGAACTTGAAGGACTGGGTGTGCAGAAGGCCATTTGTGTACAGGTTGAAAAGCATTGGTGCCAGCACAGAGTCTTGGGGTAGACCATTGGTTTGTCTTCTCCATGCACTAACTCTGTCTTCCATGTGCACTCAGAAACATCTGCTGTGGAGGAGGAGGTCAGTGACATTGACTGCCTGTGATGGGACTGCTCTTGACAATTTGACTAAGAGCTCTGTGTTATATGCTGCTGTCAGACCCAGAAATACTGCTCCCGTCTTCATTTTTTTCTGAAAACCATTTTTGATGAATGTTGTGAAAACTAGCACTTGATCACTGTTGTTTCAACCTCTTTGAAAGCCTGCTTGCTTGATGCAGAGTATTGACTCCATTCCTGGGGAGATGCACTGAAGAATGAGACACTCCAGCACCTTGAATGGCACATTGAACAGCACATTATGTAGGTCTTTCCCTGGTTTCAGGAGAGCAATGACTTTTTTTCATGTTCATCATGTCTTTGGACCATTCACATGAAAAACTGTGCCAGACACTGGTGATCATGAGTCCTGAGTTGCTTCAAGAACTCTAGTGACATGTTGTCATAACCAGAGGCAGTGGCTGTGACCAGTGGCTAATACAGTAACCAGTCAGCTTTCATTAAAAAAAAATAATTGTTTAATCTTAACAGTAAGGATATGGCAAAGTATAGGAGAAACAATTAAAGGCCTATACACATATATCTTTCTTACCTATAGGCCTAGGTAGCTCTAGCTTAAGCTAGACACCCTTAACTCCAGGAATCTGGGTTCAGTTTAGCTCCAACCCCTGTCTTCTCCTTCAGGGCGTGTGTTTCCTTTTAAAACCAGCCAAAGTCCTTTGTTCTCTCCTGTGTTTCTTTAGCCTTATTAAGCCAGTTTGGGTGCCACATCGGGTTCAAAAAGAGCCTTTGAAGCTGTTTGTTCTGCCTTGATTCAGGTATTTGTGGATCAGGTGTTATCAGGCCTCTGTCTTCTTTCCTGCAAGTAGGTGCAGTCAGAGCCTTCTTGAATTAACTCCTTATACTCCTACAGTGAACAGCTCAATATTTAGACAAGCAGAACACATAATATTCATAAGTTTGACAGAGGAGCTCCAATAACAATATGCACAGATAGGATGCCAGTTGGGAGTAGTAAGTAAATGGATCAAGCAGTTATGGAAATTATTTAGTTATGCCAGGACAGGCATAGGCATACGTCTCATCTGGGACTAGCAGGTGTGTGGGATACAGAAGACCCCTTTCAGCTTTCAGGAAATGAATAAAGTAAAAACATGAGTATAACCTTCACAGTAAAAGTCCTCAGGTTTTTCATGTCTGTCTTTTCAAAGAAGGGTTCTTTTCAACGAAGAATCAGACCTTGTCTGTACTACCACATTTAAACCATGCTACGAAAAATTCTCAGCTTAGATATGTTATGTCTCTAATAGGGTTTTCTGCACTATTGCTCTGCAAAGAAGAAGCAGGAGTGCGAGAGAGCTTAGCCACTTTTAAAAATGGTTTCCTATACACTATTCATTATGATACAAATTGTTCTCAAAACCTGTTTCATGTAAACTGTACTCTACACAGTGAGGGTTTTTCCCCCCTAAAAATTCCCCCTGTTGCTCCATCAGTGGCACATCTTCACCAATGATAGCAATCGTGGGAACTCCAGTATAAACAAGGCACGGGTACTTTTACCACCATGTTGTCTGCTCTAATCCTGCTTAGAATAAGTCTAGATGATGTCGTGGAAAAAGTGTCAGTGACCACTGTTCCTACTTGTGCTTTCATTGGCAGAGCTGCACTGGTGATAGTCCAGTGGCAGGAAACTTGAAGAAAAAACCCTCACTGTAGACATAGCCTTAATAATTTTCAGTCTACCAAAGATCACAATCAGAAATGCTAGTCCTCTTAAAAACTAGGACCAAGCAAACACATCATTAAAACATTTCAGCTATATTTGTACTAGAGATGGTTTGAAACCAAAAGCCTGGGTCTCAGTACCCCCATACTCTGTGAAAGTTCGGATCTGAATCCAGATCCAAATGCTGAGGCAGGGCCCTATCTCTATCTTGGACTGAACCAAAATGCTGCATTTTAACACATTTTGTTTGGATCAAGTTTAGATTCACATCTGAATTTTGCTACTAGGCCCATTTCTTGTTTGTACAGATGAGACAGAAAATCCCATTATGGTGATGGGTTGTATGGGGGCAGGGGTGGGGGGTGGGGAATGTCCATTTATTTCTTGGACTATACTCCATGGAATAACATGTGGTGTGAGGAGGAGGAAAATTGTGCACATATTGATTCTGGGTTGTGGGAATAGTGTGTGGGGGGGAAAAGGCAAACTGTACTCTCTTTTACAACCAACTGGCATAAATTTCACAGTTTCCAGAAGTAATATAAGTTACTGATGCATAAACATATTGAGAATAGGCCCCACTGTGTTTATTTCTGGTGGAATGATGAAAAACATTGAATGAAGGCCAAATGTCAATCTTACTCAGCCACAGTGTGGTGAAATAATGCAGTTTGGCTAGTCCTACTGAATCCATCAGTCGTTTGTGCCTTCCCAATAATTAAATATTTAATAACCTTTGTTCCTCTGTCACAAAGCGTCTGTGGAAAAGCAAAATTGAGAGGAGCAAAATCACTTGAAATAGAAAAATGTTTTGTGTGATGGTTTGAAAAAAATGAATTCCTTGTTGTTGGGTTTTGTTTTGTTTTTTTGCAAAGCTTGATTAAGCAATTAGGTGTACCAAAACTAGCACCTTCATACACTTCTGTGCAGTGACTACTTTTTCTAAATAAGCCCTGTTTGATTGAGTATAGCTTCTAAAGGGCTCATAAAGTCTGCATCAATGATCTGTAGATAGCTTGGACTATATATTGGGGGGGGGGGGGTGGGAGGGAAACCTTCCTAAGTAGGAGATCTAGTAGATTATGGAGTAGGGTAGCAAGGGAAATGGTGGAAACCCAAGGGCTTGAACTCCCAGAGCATTCAGAAATGAGAACGGACAAGCGGTCAGAAAATATGCTACATACTTCATTGGTAGGTGTGTAAGATGGTCTATACTGTTTGTTTCCATCTCCAATGTCTGTGATTCTACTATAATGAAAATTATAGAAGCCATTATAATCATAGTGGAAGGACTATATATATATATATATAAAATGTTTCCTGCACTTCTATTATAAAAGCAACCCAAATGGAACCCGATAAGAACATCACCTTGAGATCCTCAGATAGAAGTGGTATTATTTATTTCATTTTATTATTCCCATGCCAATGATCAAAGGTTCATCTTTTTTGTGCTCCAGGTGGGCATTCATGTTGCACACTAACTCATATAAATGGGACAGAACTTCTGTACAAATAATTTTTAATGCGAGGCAGCCTTAAATGGGCCATATTTTCTGGTTTTTCATATGATGCCCTGGTGATCCCAGAACATTTTCACAACACCTGAAATGTCCCTGTTTTTCATTTCATCAAATTTCGAAAGCATTTTGTGTGGGTTTTTTTTGTAAATATATATAACTACAAATTTTTTCTTCAAGAAAACTTGCAACACTAAGTAGTTTGCTCTCTGAGGAGGGGAGGAGGTGAAAGAATTGCAGGTGGATTGAAATCTGGGTTCAATGGAGAGTTGTGTGGGAAAGAACCTATTAGAAAGTTGCAAGTCAGAAAAGTGTTGATAGAAATGTGGGGGCAATGAGAGAATTACACAAAAATAAAGAAACCCTAGGAAGAGGAGGGATTCAGGGAGTTGGATTCCTACTTGCAAAAGGTTTTAAGATGAGATTCCCATTGCAACACCATCCCCTTTATGTGATGTAAAAGAGGCCTAAAGTCATAGTTCCAGCTATGGAAGGTTTTGCATATCAAAGGCACTGAGGAAGACAGCTGTAAGGCTTCCTTCTGAGGACCCTTCTGCAAACTGTGGGTGTACGGGGAGACTTTGGCAAATCAGTAAAGTGCCTACCCACACCTGGTTAATCAATAATCAGAAGGAACCTCTTGCTTGAAACTGCTTACTTAGCAAGGTTTCTTTAAGGGACATGTCATTCTATTACTAATGTATAAATAAGGGGACTCCTTTGGGGGACTCTTCGAGTCTGGTCTCTCCCTCTGGATGCACCTTATGTTCCCCAGCAGCAGACGGGCTGTCACTGTGCCATTCGAGAGCCACACTCAGCTTTGGTAATTATCAAGGGTTGGGGGTGTTTTACTAATCTTGTTGCGGACCTAAGTGCTTGAGTCTAAGTAAAGTTTAGCTTTAAGTGAAAGCACTCTTGTTTTGTCCTGTTTGTGCCAGCCATCTATCGGTCAGACGGCCGTTTCTCCTCTGATTTATTTCCTGACACCTCCTCGCACAGAGTAAAAGTTACCAAGGGCTTTGTGTTGAAAGAACCCCGGATAACATGGGGGCATGCTGGGTCCAGGGGTTGGGCCAGGAGAGGCATGTCAGGGACAGGGCTGCAACAGGCTGTGCTGCAGATCTTCTGAGCAGCACTGTGACCCTTAGGGCAGCCCTGGGAGGCTGCTGTAATTTAGGCCCCCAGGGCTGTCTAAATTAAGCTAAAGACCCCAGAGTAGCCCATGATTGGATGAGCACAAAGGTGACTTATACGTTACCTTAGCTCCCACTCCCAAGTGCTGTGAGGTTTTGTGCTGCACCTCTTAAAGCACAGCATGGACTTGCACACCTGGATACAATCTGGAGGATAAATAAAGGTTTCAGATTCTCTCACTTTTCCAAACAAGTTTGCCAGCCTTCATTGGTACCATGGTTTCCTCCAGTGCTCTAAGGGGAAAGTTGCAGAAGTGCGCTCCAACTCTTTCCTCCTTTTTAAAACCTCTTTCCTTTTTCTAACCAGCTGTGGTGAACGTGTATGAATGGCATAATCACTAACATACCTCAATGCACTTTGCTCAGCATTCTGCCTTAAAGCAATACCAAGCCACCGCCACAATCTGAGCAGAATCGTTTTATGGCTCACAAATTTCCTATGACTATATGGCTCTCACATAGATTGACAGCTCTGGAAATTCAGCAAGAACCTCCAGTCATCCCTGCAAAACTTCATACTTAGACCACTAGAGCAATGAGGAAAATATACCAAAATACTTGCTCAGCACATTTCCTTTCCTTTTAGGTAACCACATGTGAGCAGATGATTCCTTCACTGCTTTATATTTCAGATTAAATGAAACACATTTATTTCACTTTTTGCCTAATGTAAAGAGTTCTAACTAATTTCTTTCTTCTGGAGCACAGCCAAGATCTATTTCCTAGATTACTTAGTTATCATTTTTCCCTTCCCTCCAGGGCTTGGACTGAGGGATGCGGTACTAACACTAGGAGCCCTAGCTTTATAGGCAGAGACATGGAAAATAGTACTAAAAACATTTTTGTCACACTTAAACATTGCTTTTTTTAATGACAAATAGTGGTTGTGACAGTGGGTGTGATATAAAGTGCTTATTGGTTCTCATTTTAGATTGCCTGTATAATGTACTTGGTTAAAACCTTTATATTATGCTACACCATCATGTGTTCTCTCTCTCTGTACACACACACACACACACGTATATGTATATCCCCATACATACAAGATATAGGTAAATCAAGAATTTAAAAAAATCACTAGAAGTTTTGGGTGCTGAGCTTGATATCTGCCAGGAGCACCCTCTCTTTAAGGACCCAGGAAGGAGTCACCAGCCATTTTTGAAAATCTTAACCATAGATTATCCAGAAAGAGAGAGATGGAGAGACAAAGTGCTCAAGTCCTTTTTGGCTGACTGCAAATAAATGGTGTCAACCTTAGAAATCCATTAAGTAATACCAGAGAGGAAAAAGACAAATTCTACTTCTAATATCCCAGTATGTAATGATGTAAAAATTGATACTGAAGAGGGATTTCTTAAGTAAATAATTGACGCTTCTGGAATTGTTAAAGTTTCTCTTATACTTTTTTTTAAAGTTAATTTAGAAAGCAAAACACTGAGACATACCTAGGCTGGGTGTACATTTCTCTTTTCCTTCAGACACCTTTCCTTGCAGGAGAAATGTATCTCACTGGTTTGCATAGACCAGTGGATCCCAAACTTTAACAATCTGTGAACCCCTTTCACCAAAATGTCAAGTCTCGCGAACCCCCTCCTAAAAAAGAATATTTCCAGGGATTTTCTCCTTTACCTGAGAATAAATTATAAAAGCAGTGATCTTGCAAATATAAAATTTGCTTTTATGACATGCTTATTACACACTATTTATTATTATTTATCATTACAGTATTTTTATTACATTATGAAAATGGCAACACTCTTCCAAGAGCTCACTTTCGTAGCTTGTATCACTTTGACTAAGCTTGTTATAAGACAAGGCTCCCACGTTTCATCAAGAAGTATCAGATGTGAAACAGCATGAAGGTATCTAAGAAGCCAACTCAGAGTTCCTCTTATACAAGCATTCAGGTCTTGAGCAGTTAGGGTGACCAGATGTCCCGATAAAATCGGGACCGTCCCGATTTTGAGCTGTTTGTCCCAGAGAGCGGTCGGGATGCAATTTTTGTCCCGATATTTTGTGCCAGCTTTTTTTTTTTTTTTTTTTTTTGGCCCCCCACCTCGGTGTCCCAATATTTTCTTCATCTCATCTGGTCACCCTATGAGCAGTTCAAGCAAACAATACATGTTACAACAAAGCTTAAACTTGTTCTTCATAATAATTTTAAAAACAATCCTAGCTGCCTATTTAATTTTAAAAACAGCGAAAAATATCCACTTCCCTTTCCATTTCTTATAAGGAGTCTTGAAGTTTAAATCTCCTCAGTGTGATAGATGTGCTTGCTTTGATCTGCTTAGCTTTTGGAAGTCCAGGGGCTCCGAGCTCCTGGTCCTGTGCTGCCTGGGGTCCCTAAGGCAGCTCTGTCGGCCATTAGGGAATTTTTTCCCGAGAACCCCCTGTAACATTTCGTGAACCCCAGTTTGGGAACCACTGGCATAGACAAAAGCTATTCACCAACTAAGGCTACTTTTGCTTTGGAAATAGGGCTTAAAAGGGGTCTTAATTAATGCATATGATGTGTTCAGGCCCCTTTGCACTCTAGTAAACTTCAGCCATGATAAATAGCATGTTATTTCTTCATAGTCTTTCTTCTGTCTAATTCAGGAAATGTTGGTTCATATCCCTCCTCTATCTCCCAGAGGAATGTCTTAATCACCAGGCTATAGAGTCATTCTTGCTTGCTCTTTGGGCCAAAGAGCATTTAAGTATGTATATAAAATGGAACCCTGGAATACCTTATAGCCTGGTGGCTAGCGCATTTAACTGGGTCGGGGGAGGCCTGACTTCAGTATGTGCCAGAGTGGGGATTCAAAAGTGGCTGTCCCACATCACAAGCAATTGTCCTAACCACTGGCCTAAAAGTTATAAAGGGGGGGCTACAGAAAGTCTGTTTGGCCTGAAATGGTGACAATTCTGACAAATTCTGAATGCTTTTGCAACCAAGCCAAATATTTCCCCTGACTTTTCAGTTGTCTGGTGAACCAAAAAATCACTTCTTAGTGCAGCTCTCCTGTTGATAACCACTCCCAGTGCAGCCACTGACTACATTAACATCAGAATTGATAAGATACATTAATTATTAAAGCTAGTTATTAAAAAAAATCAATTAAAATGACTTTTTCTAAACTGAAAACATACATGAAAATCTTCTGGCTTTTAATTTTTTTCATAATTTTTTTTTTAATTTTGGATTTTTTTCTCCTGTTCTTTCTCTTATTCCTGTTTGCCATTAAATTCAACAGAATAAATTATGTCTGTTTTTTAAAATTCCCTTCACTTTTTCATTTTACTTTTTTCTTTTTGAAACTTTAACTTTCTAAACTTCCTCAGCTTTGGCAAAATTAGAGAATGGAAAAAGGAAACTCTAACTGGTGCTCTGTAACTTTTCAAAAATTGGAGTAGTTTTGAAATGTAACATAGTTGCAGCTTTATTTTTCTTTTTGCAACTTTGAAAAGTTATGGAACAGCGAAAGGAAAAAAGTGAAATAAAAAAAGCTTTAACACTTATTTATTGCACTGAGGGGCAAAAAGAAAAAAAATGGAGAACATGGAAAATATTTTTGAAATATATTTGAAAAAATATTTTGAGGAAAAAAAAATTCTTCAATTTCATTCCCTGCAAAATGGAAGCCACTTTGAAAATTCAATTTTTCATAAAGTTTTCTTTCCCATATTCAACCATCTTTAGTAAATTTACTTTCTTCCACGGTGATATTATCTTTTCCCTTATGCTGAAAGAGTTAGCATTCCTAGATATTTTTAGCTTTCTACTTTTCAGGTGTCTTTCTCTCCCCTAGATAAGCCAAGTGATATTAACCTAACAGTTTATATCCAGTGAATCAAAACCTACCTTAATACAGGTATTATACAATGTGCATAATCCATCTGTAGATTGGTAGGCTGCTGGAAATTGGATCCATGCATACCTATGAAAGGGTAACAGTATTGCCAGAAAGGACTGGCTGTTTTCCTTCATGCTCCCTATTAGTTTTTCTTTTACGAGTATGTATACAATAATACTGTCTCTACTGAAACCATTCAATTTCTGCAAGTGGCCTGGATCCTTTCTCAGGTTGTGCCATGATTAAGTACACAAAGAGAGACATTCTTTAGAAACAAAAATGAGCTTTCAGATTTTTCTAATTTCTTGCAGATGTAAAATTTTGTGATTTTGAGCAGATTTTCCCACCATATCTTCCTAGTTATATATGTGCATATATTTTTTAATTGTTAATAAAGTGAAGGAAAAAGTTACAGGGGATTGAGGAGACTGCGGGTGTTGGTGCAGAACTGCATAAATACATGCATGGTGTTCTGTCTTGTTAGCATGGCATAAATGCTACGCTTACTGTTATAGTTGTGATTTTTAATTGATCATTACTACTTACACAACATATTTGTTGTTAGTTGTGTTTTCTTTTAACATCCAGTAAGAGTGTCAGGTGTGTATTCTTATGAGGCTTCCAAGTTGAAAAATGTCTTAATCTTCCATAAATCATCACACACACAAAGATATTTCCTTCACCTATTCAGAGAGTATTAAAGTGTACATAAGACATTGGTCTATTTGGAATGCCCAAAGGGCTGCTGATTCTGCTGTAACTATGGGAGCAGGGTCTATCATTGACTGATTAATCTGAAAGACCACTCACACGTTGTCACAGCAGAGATAATCCATTTCTGTGAATCATGAAAGAGATTGGGTTTTGTTTTCAAAGACAACTGTAAAGGAGATGAAAGGAAAACACAAAGTCGAGCTGATTGACAAGGTGACAGTATTTCCTATGCTGTTTGCATAGCAACTTGCAGGCTCTAATGTTAATCTTGGAGATGCCACTGGTATTATACTGTCAGTAGAAAAGACAGCAAAATACCAGATACATACCTCGAGTCAGGTGAAACCTGCTGAAGCCAGCCATTTATTTTGTCTATCCTCAACAGCTACTCATTTTTTTCAAACGGATGAGTTTCAAAATTATACAATGCCTAAATTCTTCAGAGACCATTATGTGTGTGTGTACACATACACAAGTAAATCCCCCATCCAATATATATCACAGACAAAAATATCTGGTGGGAAATCTACTTTCAATAATCAAGAGTTATCCAAAGAAAATCTACAGGTCTCCCTATTTCTAACTGTCCTCAAATATACTATCTGTAAAGTCCTCATTTATGATAATAGGTGGCTTTTAAAACTTATAAAAGAAGCAAAGTTCTTGATTTTTGAATGCTTATCTCTTCCCCCCCCCCCTCCCCCGACATGCTGGAATTATTTAGAAAATCCTTCTAATTTTCCAGGCTATATCCATTTATATGGTCATAAATGTAAGGAAAAATGTTTGGAAACAAGAATGGCAAGCCAACACAAAAGCTTTTGTTCATGTAAAAAGAAATCACATTGGGACAATAACGTTAGGACAATTATAGAGGTAGAGAGGGGGAAGAAAATAAATATTTTTTTCTTCTATGCTGTAACAGTTCCCATGATTCACCAAAACGTTTTTGTCTCCTACACTGCATACACTGGAACTAATATTCCCCACAAAGTTACAGAAACAGCTAAAAAGCCAGGGTGGTCTAAACCCTGGCAGATATGAGTTATTCCAAACATTTTGAATAAAAGTGAATGCATATGTGTCACTGCTACCACAGCAATTTATATACATTTTACATATTTGTATACAGCATTATGCTGTACTCAGAAGATGATGGGTTATTTTAGGAACAGCTTTTGCTGTTCCTAAAATATGCAACATTTTTGCAATTTGTGAGCAATAGGTGACATAGGAAATGACAGATTCACAGGTGTCTGTGCAGCCTGAATTCTTCCCATTTGTGTATTCATCTTGGGTACTAAATGAGGCTGGGGTCTTGTGAAAAAAATAGCATACCATCATGTAATTAAAGACTGTATTATAATGCATATACACAAGGGGGCAGGTTTGCTCACACAACTTTAATTCTGGCATTTCTTAACTTTAGAGTTCTTGACTTTGCAACCTAAATAGTGTTCTTTTAACAGTGTGGTGTTTTTTAGGAAAAACGGTAAAAAGCAAATCAACCGTAACAAACCATCCTGCATTCTCAGCAGGATTTGAACCTTGTGCCTTCAGCACAGGCTATTACCATGTAAGCTCTAGGACTAACTGTTAACTAGTACAATAGCAGGAGAATGCTGCTAGCCCAGAAATGGGGATAGGCCCCTAGTGTTACATGCTGGGTTCAGGAGGCTGGTTGGGGAATCCCAACCAGCTTTCTCTCTCTTTCCCCATCTCCTCCTTGGGAGTATAAGGATGCTCCTACCTGTGGTTCTCACAGAGGGGGATAGGACACTGAGACAGCGTACGGGGTTGCAGGTGTGAGCTGAGATCAATGCTTGCCATCCTTCCACCCTACCCATGCTGCTACAACTGCTCTGCCAGCCAGCCCCCTCACCTCCAGGTTTCCCAGTACAGTGTACACTGCTGCGGGGGGTAGGGGGCAGAGTAGGTGCAGCTTTAGCATATTTGTGGTGGTGTTTTGGCATGCTACCAAATTTTTGCTGACATAGAATCATAGAAGATTAGGGTTGGAAGAAACTTCAGGAGGTCATCTAGTCCAACCCCCTGCTCAAGGCAGGCCAACACCAACTAAATCATCCCAACCAGGGCTTTACATTACAAGTGACAGAAGTGAAGTGGCTTTTTTGAATAGTTTATAGCTCAGTCAAACATGAATGGAATTTCATGGGATAAAGCAAAAACACTTCTCTAGCTCCAGGACTTTGTCCCTGCTGAATTTCATAGGCCTGATGCAAAAATTGTAGGTGTTACAATGCCTCAAAAAAATACAAGAACTTTTTCCCCCTTTTTAATGGAAAGTATTAGGCAACCTACCAGCCTCTCTTCCCTCCCCCACTCAAATATACTTTTTTAAAAAATAAGAGTACAAAAATGAGTCATGTTGAGGTTTTTAATTGCTACATTTAAAGGAAACTATTAGTTTGTCCCCCGTTTTATCCTTCTCCTTATTGTATAATTTACTCCTTGAGAGCCAATATGAGGGGTTTCTACTTTTAAGGGCTTACAAGATCCATATAGATAGCCCATATACAGAGAAGTGTATAGAACTTACTAGCAAATTATGTTCTTTCTAAGGATTTGTGTTTTAAACCATTGTATAGAATTTTATTGAGAGATATAATTCTTTTACATGATATAGGAGAGTTCAAAAAGCCTCTTTAGCTGTCTGTTAAATCATACAGGACTTTTCCTTAAGGGATTTGATGTGTTCTTATTAAAAAATGTATTTCTACCTTGTTTGTATTCATTTCGTACTTGGCTTCAGATCATATTCAGGTCTGAAACTGGACCAAGATATTAACTCCCTGAGTAGCTGGACTGAGGGGGAGAGATATGTAGGAAGATCGGCTCAGATTCAAATGCAAAGCACTGATTTTGTAATGTTTCCTACTGAAGAATCAGAGAAGTCAGAGATAGAAAAGCACTTAGTAGATCATCTAATCCATAGGAATTCACCTAGACCAGTATCTCGCCTCAAATGCTGGCCAATAAATGATACTGGAGAGGAAGGTGAAAAGCCATGGCTTAAAACAAACCTCATAGATTCAATAATGTTAGCTTGCAAGACTTGACTTGGTTGGCAGACTCAGCATCTCTGGGGACTTACATGGGAGCATGCAATTTTTTTCTTTTTTTTTTCCTTTTAGTTTAGCTAACAACTGATTTCCAAACCCAAATGTCTTATCCACTTGCATAAACATTTTTGCTTCATACCATATGGTTTGCCCTGAAATCTGTCTATAGAAACCTCCAGCAGTAACAGATGACCTCAGCAGATGTATTCAATACATAGATGAGTAAATTCAAAGTTGACTTGATTTGCTTCTCCAGGTGTTAATGTCATGTGAACTTCTGTCATTTTCTGGTTGTGATTCTGTTTCTATCCTGAAGTGCCCTCCAACTACAAAAAAAATTGCCGTATCTCATGAAACGGAACATTTACTCTTATCCACCTGTCAGTCCTTTTATTGTTGCAAAACTGAGATGTCTTTTTTTTAATCATAGTGAACAATGAACAGACTTTATTTAATTTTTTTAAAGGCCCACTGCACCTGCCCAAAGGGCCAGATGGCCATAGCAAATTTGTCAGCATAGCATCCTAGAATGCATTCCAGGAGGCTGCTGGCCTCCTAATCCCAGAACTGACTAGAGGGGTGAGGAGAGATTTGAAGTAGATGCTTTAAAGGTGCAGCTTTTTTGAATAGTAATGTGCTAAATGATACCATTGAAAACAAAGAAGGTTCCATCTAACCCCAATGTATTCCCACCCTCACCATCTTGTGTCTATGGCTTTAATCCATTCAAATCTCCACACCTGTCAATAGAGTTTTTCTCTAAAACCAGCTAAATTGGCTGCCTCTTATAGTCAGGAATTCAAACATAGTTCAGATTTTAATTCATCATATGCTTGCAGATCTTCTGTCAGGGACTGAAATATACACAATATAAACTGGTCAAATTTTCCATCAGTCCTTTTGATTGATGGGAAATTGGATTTTTAATTAAACACATTTTTCAGAAAGTGTCTGTTTTCCACATAAAATTTTGCCTTTTCATTGAAAATCCAAAAAACCTAAAATATTTCAGTTTAATCCAAAAATATTTTCTATTTTCACCAGAAAGACAAAAGCTTCTGGGGGGAGGAGGAAGAAACCCATGTTCTGAACAGCTCTAATATACAGGTAATAAATATTTTCTAGTCACAGTGGAGACAGGCAAATCAGTTTAGATAAAATTAGACCTCTCCAAAACCTTCCTGCAAACCATAAACATGAACTAAATTTTATGGAGTTTCAAAATCAATTAATTTTAGATATAGACCTAAGCCAATCCTCAGATTCAAACACCTCCTATAATGGTAGCTGCTGGAATCAAATACTTCCTGTGAAGACCACTGAGCATTAGCATGTTTGAGAGCTGGAACCAGTTTTGACGTTTGAGTTCTTCTGTTACTGTTTTTTTCTTGTGATATTTCTGGCCTGAATGGAAGTATTCGTAATCTCACAAAATAACTGGTTCTCATGAGGTTTCCAGCCTAATTTTGAGGACACCAAATATTGCAAGACTTGTGATAAAACTGCAAGAGTTGGCAACACTGTTAAATGCTTGCAGTATCAGCACTGCTGGTTAAAAGTTGTTGAGGTTGCACACCTCCCAGAAGGACCACCTTCTAATAATATATCATAATAAGGCATGTCAACATAAAGATGTATAATGTTCAGTTATTTTGTGGGTTATTCATGCATTTGCCAAAAGCGGGTCCGATATGATATAGGGAATGCTTAGCCATGCAAACATAGCCGGAATCTATTTGCAGATAAGATCAGAAGCTGTTAGTACCAGATAGGGCTTTGCTGGTTATTTAAATACCCCACAAAGGATCGGGTATCTGACTACGATCCCAAACCTGCAATTGTATGCACACATGTGCAACTCAGTGGGACTTTTCACAGTGATCCAGTAATGGCTATGCAGTTTCAGGACTGTGGACTAAATATATTGCTGTTTCCTTCTCTGTATTATGTTAGACACTGTCTGTATGTCTTTTGTAACAGTGGATTGCCAACAAGGGGCTAACTAACTTATGTTAATTCATAGATTCATAGATTATAGGACTGGAAGGGACCTCGAGAGGTCATCGAGTCCAGTCCCCTGCCCGCATGGCAGGACCAAATACTGTCTAGACCATCCCTGATAGACATTTATCTAACCTACTCTTAAATATCTCCAGAGACGGAGATTCCACAACCTCCCTAGGCAATTTGTTCCAGTGTTTAACCACCCTGACAGTTAGGGACTTTTTCCTAATGTCCAACCTAGACCTCCCTTGCTGCAGTTTAAACCCATTGTTTCTGGTTCTATCCTTAGAGGCTAAGGTGAACAAGTTCTCTCCCTCCTCCTTATGACACCCTTTTAGATACCTGAAAACTGCTATCATGTCCCCTCTCAGTCTTCTCTTTTCCAAACTAAACAAACCCAATTCTTTCAGCCTTCCTTCATGGGTCATGTTCTCAAGACCTTTAATCATTCTTGTTGCTCTTCTTTGGACCCTTTCCAATTTCTCCACATCTTTTTTAAAATGCGGTGCCCAGAACTGGACACAATACTCCAGCTGAGGCCTAACCAGAGCAGAGTAGAGCGGAAGAATGACTTCTCGTGTCTTGCTCACAACACACCTGTTAATACATCCCAGGATCATGTTTGCTTTTTTTGCAACAGCATCACACTGTTGACTCATATTTAGCTTGTGGTCCACTATAACCCCTAGATCCCTTTCTGCCGTACTCCTTCCTAGACAGTCTTTTCCCATTCTGTATGTGTGAAATTGATTTTTCCTTCCTAAGTGGAGCACTTTGCATTTGTCTTTGTTAAACTTCATCCTGTTTAACTCAGACCATTTCTCCAATTTGTCCAGATCATTTTGAATTATGACCCTGTCCTCCAAAGTAGTTAAGATATGGTTAGCTGCTGTTACCTGTGATTATTCCTCTCAAACACAGTGGTTTATAAAATGCCAGTTAGTCTGTCATTTGTTTTCTTTATACCCTTGTTTTTTCTGTGTCTCTGGAGGTTTTTCCTTACACTATACTGTCCATATTTATTTTCTTACTGGTTTCTGCATGTTGTTGTTGCTGGATTGGCTCAAAGGTAGTTTTTTCTGGCAATGCACCCTTTCTTCAGGGGCTTGCACTTGTGTTGTGCTCCTAGGAGATTTTCCTTCATTGCAGGCAATTTCATCTTTGGTTTCTTTGAAAGAAAGAAAATTAATTTGATTGTGATTAATATATTACTGTTTTGGTATATTTTTTAAAAAATACTTTAGCTTTGCTTTCTTTATAAATGAAAATTGTAAACAGTGCTTTTGTTTATTTACTAAGTGTTAGATAATTTGTTTTGAACACATTTTAAGTCCAAGGTTTGGTATTACTTAATGGAACCAAAGCCTTACAAATTAAGACTGATGAGGAAGGTAAGATTGTAGACATCCTCCTGAAGAATCTGAATGCTGAATATTATCAATGTTAGTTACCGATTCTTCTAGAATTGTAGAACCATGGGGTTAGAAGGGACCAAAAGGGTCACTAGTCTAACCCCCTTGCCAAGGTACAGGATTTGTTGTGTCTTAAACCATCCAAGACAGATGGCTATTCATCCTCCTTTTGAAAATCTCCAGTGAAGAAGCTTCCACAACTTCTGAAGGCAGTCTATTCCATTGTCCTACTTTTTTTATAGTTAGGAAGTTTTTCCTGAGATTTAATCTAAATTTGCTTTGCTGTACTTTGAATCCATTGCCTCTTGTCCTTCCCTCTTTGGCAAAAGAGAACAACTTTTCTCCATCTTTTTTTATGGTAGCCTTTCATGTATCTGATGACTGCTATCACATCTCCCCTTAATTTCCTCTTTTCCAAACTAAACGTATCCAGTTCCTTCAGCCTTTGCTCATATGACTTGTATTCCGTCCCTTTGATCATCTTCATCACTCGCTTCTGGATCCTTTCCAGATTCTCTACATCCTTTCTATACATAAGTGATCAAAATTGGACACAGTACTCCAGCTGAGGCCTAACCAGTGCCGAATAGAGTGGTACTATCACCTTCTGTGACTTTCATGCAATGACTCAGTTAATGCAACCGAAAATTGCAGTTGCTTTTTTTTTGATCCCTCTGAATTTTAGTTTTATCCTCCAAAGTGTTGGCAATCCCCCACCCCCAGCTTTGTATCATCTGCAAACTTGATCAGTATGCCCTCTATTCCTAGATCCAGGTCATTAATAAAGATGATTCTCTGAAGCAGATTCTGCAAATCTTTACTTGTAAGAGTAGTTCTTCCAGTTAATACAGCTGAATAAGTGGTTTTAGTTACATGACATGGGACTACAGTACTCATCTAAGTAAAGATTTTTTGGATTGGGACTAGCATTATTATGTAATACAGATAATATAACTATTATGTATTGGCAGGGACTATGATGTTATGCCTACAGATAAAGAGTAAAGCTTCTACCAGATTCCCCACCTTTTCCAAGGATTGGTTGATGTCCTAGAGAATAGATTTTATGTGGAACTGTTCAGGGTTATCGACGCAAACAAGCAGTGAACCTTAAAAGGGAGGAGGCCCATCCTACTCGGAGCCCTTGCTCTCGTCTATGCTCATTTGTAGAGGGGAGTCTGCACTCTTTAAAGGGAGATGTTTTGATTAGTTATCGTGCTTCCTCTTCCTGCTGGGCCTTGCAGAAGCCTCTCTCCTGGGTTCTTTGAGGTTCAGCCTCTGTGGACCAGGAGGGGGTAGGCTGGTGGCAAAGCAGAGGAGCCAGCTGAGGCTTTAACCACATGTGTTGGCTTCTCCATCCATGCTGAGAACTTCCCTTTATGTGAGACAGGGAGAAGGCACGTTTAGGGTTGCTCCTGGAAATATATCTCATGCAAGACACCTATTCTTCAGGAGCCATTGCGGCTTGGCAGTTGAGAGAAGGCAGGACGACTTGTATTCCTGTGGATCTCCCAAGCTCCAGGGGTGACTCTTCCAGAGCTTCTGGCTTCTTCCACAGAGGGGCAAATCCCAGCCACCAACCAAATCAAGAGGAAATGACAAGTTGAAACTCGCACATAGGAGAGAATACAAGGTTTGGAAATTCAGGTTTAGTTGGAAAAAGGGCTGTAAACATTTTTAAGTTTAAAGAAACTTTTCTGAGTTATCTAAACCTCTTGTCTGCAGAATTGGGCTGGAGATCTCATCAGAACAAGCTTTCTCATGAGATCCTTCCCAGCACACTCTACTTCCCAACAGGCCTGAAAACACCACATGTAGAAGTTTTCTCATGGAACTGCAGCTTTATTTATATCAACTGCCTTCAAACCTCAACAATTAAAACTAGTTCACCTTGAATTGCCCCTTAGAGTATGTGCTGCTAACTATTTATGACAAACTATCTGTTTGATCTTGTATTTAATTGTGACACTCTGAGTACCTTTCCTAAGACCTGAGAAAAAGCTCTGTGTAGCTTGAAAGCTTGTCTCTCTCACCAACAGAAGTTGGTCTAATCAAAGATATTATACCTCATTCACCTTGTATCTCAAATATCCTGGGATCGACATGGCTGCAACAACACTGCATACAATAGCTATTCTGGTCAATTTCCCTCATCTCAAACCTTAAATCTCAAACTTTTATCTTATTTTAAACTGATTCCTTACCAATTTAAATATCAAAAATAGGGCACTCTTAAGCTAAGGTAAGGATCAACAGCAGGGGGGTGCACAAATCGTTTTCTATACTGATTTAGTTAAACCAGTTCTCAAACTGAGTGTAGACAAGGCCACGGGATGTGTCAGGAAACCTGTGTTCTACCTATTTTTCTGCTCTTTGACCTTGGACAATTCACATGATAATTTTTATGTGCCTCAGTTTGACT
This sequence comes from Malaclemys terrapin pileata, assembly GCF_027887155.1. NCBI lineage: Eukaryota > Metazoa > Chordata > Testudines > Emydidae > Malaclemys > Malaclemys terrapin. The sequence goes on from NC_071507.1 coordinate 82,816,981, forward strand.
GTCTATAAAATGAGAATAATAGTATTTCTTTAAGTGCTTTGAGATCCACAGGTGAAAAGTGCTATATGAGTGCAAGATATAACATGTTATGAGAGTCAGATTTTAGTGACAGAGAAACCAGACAGTCTCCAGTGGTAATGTAATGGATTTTTATGGAAGGTTTTGGGAAGGAAGCACAGCATTTGCTTAGTATTGAATAATCCCAGAGTTTCTGCTTCAATGCTACTTTGAAACAGAACAAAGGTGGCTATAAAGCTGTGGATAAATTATATCAGATAGATCAAATGGACTGTAAGTCAGGTGGTGGCAGAAAGATCTGTGGTAAAAATGTGTGTGTGGGAGGGGGAACAGGGGTGGGGGTTGGGGTTAGATTTGCCCAGAATACTGTATAATCTAAGGCTAACCACATATACATTTCTCTACCATGTGTGTGTCATTGGGAAACATGTTCATGTCATCTCAGTCCACAGTTTCCTGTTTTTGATGCCAAAGTAAAAATGGCTTATTAATTATACAATCAAAGAAATTAGAGAAGGAAAAGAATTATTAGTATGTCTTGACCTTCCAACTGCTGGAGATTCTCTGCTAGCAGTACATTTTTCTATGCTTTAACATATGTTCTCTATGTACATTATTATACAACTGACAAATAATACACCATACCAAATGGATTTTAATAGACAACTTAAAACATACTATATGTACCATGCTGCACTACTGTGAACATGTATAGTATGGAATTTGCACCTAAGGCAACGAGGAAAATATAGTTTGAAGATGAAAAATGTAGTGTGTCTGTGTTCTGGAATGAAGATGATTTGTAATGCAGTGAGATTTTACTTCTCTTCAAAATTTTAAAACTGATCAGAAAGAATCTGACCATCTTCAAGGGCACCTACAAGCTTGTTAAAGAAACATAGGTGTATAAAATGATTGTGAGATTTAATATATACAACCATATATAATACTACTAATAATAATATAATGCGACTGTCCAGGTCAGTTCTAGACACAGGGAAAATGTTCCAGGTTTCCTGAATCCATCTTGTGCTCTATCCCCATAACCATGCTTCCTCTCTGTAAAGAGTAACTTTCCCAAACCAGTACAGTAAATGTAAACACAGAGAAAATCTGTGGTGGTGATTGATGAACCTTAAATGAAAGAACATCAGATGTGCTTTGGATAAACAACTACAATTTCAAGGGTGAAATCCTGCCCCAGCTGAAGTCAAAGGCAAAACTCCCATTGACTTCAGTGGGCCTGGATTTCACCCCAGATATTTATCCAAACTAGCCAATATGCAACACAGTGGAGTTTGAAAAACATGCTGAATGAACAGCCTTTCTTGTGGAATTTCAATTGTGCTGGAACTAGGAAACAGGTAAGACAAGAAAAAATGAAAAATAGTGTTGGTGGGGTGGGAGAAAGGGAAAATATCTAAACGTGTAGGCCAAGATTTTTCAAAAGTAGGTGCTCAGCGCATTACATTGAAGAAGTGACAAAGATTAAGAAAAGATTTCCCTGCAACCATGAATGTTAAGTATATGTTAAAGTGGGCTGTTCTCGAAAGGATTACAAAGCAGCATTCAATGTAAGATCCCAGAAAGTCAAAAATAGATGTGTTCACAGTGCGTCCTTCATTCTGCAACACTAGAAAAGATATATAGGAGGTTTTCAGAGCATGAGCATTGCTGAATTCATTAGGTAAACCAAAAGTGTTTGTGGTGGAGTGGGGGAGGAATTGTTAGTATGGCTAAAGGCTGCAAGCTACAGTGATTAAAGTGGAATCTGATCAGCAATTGCTAGAGAGTTATTTGCAACCTCCCCCCCCCCCCCCCCCCCCAAAAAAAAAACAAAAAACAATTTGCCAGTCTCAAGGCTGTCTGCTGGTAATAATTTTTCATTCCCATTTCTCTTTAACACAAATGAACAACCCTATCTCTTATCAAAAGGTATCTTGCTTAGCCTGATGGGCCTCCTCTTTATTCCAGTCTGCAACCTGAAAAGACAATTCAGCATGGCAAGAAAAACTAAAATAGATCTTAAAGGAAGACCCCCTTATGTTCAAGATTTTGAACTCTTTGCTTGCTACCAAAGTGACACAGAGTAGATGTAATACCACCTAAAGCAGCGGCTCTCAACCTTTCCAGACTACTCTACCCCTTTCAGGAGTCTGGTTTGTCTTGCGAACCCCCAAGTTTCACCTCACTTAAAAACTACTTGCTTACAAAATCAGACATAGGAATACAAAAGTGTCACAGCACAGTATTACTGAAAAACTGCTTGCTTTCTTATTTTTACCATATAAAAAGAAATATTGTACTTACATTTCAGCGTATAATATATAGAACAGTATAAACAAGTCATTGTATGAAATTTTAGTTTGTACTGATTTCACTACTGCTTTTTATGTAGCCTGTTGTAAAACTAGGCAAATATCTAGATGAGTTGATTTACCCCCTGGAAGATTCTGCGTACCCCCGGGGGTACATGTACCCTTGGTTGAGAACCACTGACCTAAAGGACATTATTGAATCTTAAAAAAGTAGCATTTATCAGCTATCTTAAAGACCAGCTTCATATGCTCCATTGAAATTTTCATTAAGGTTATGTCTAAACTGCAAAGAAAAACCATGGCTCCAAGTCTCAGAGCCCAGGTCAATTGACTTGGGCTCATGGGACTCGGGCTGTGGGGCTAAAAATAGGGCTTGAGCTGGTAATCCAGCATATGGGGACTGTCTTGGAGCCCAGACTCCAGCCCCAGTCCAAATGTCTACACTGCTATTTTTACCCACACGGCCCGAGTCCCACAAGCCCAAGTCAATTGATCTGGGCTCTGAGACTTGGCACCACAGGTTTTTCTTTGCAGTGTAGACATATCTTGACAGACAAGGTGGATGAGGTAATATCTTTTATTGGACCAACATCTGCTGTTGAAAGAGACCAGCTTTTGAGTGCCACAGAGCTCTTCTCCAGGTCTGTGGCGCTTGAAAGCTTGTCTCTTTCAACAACAGAAATGGATCCAATAAAAGATATTACCTCACCCACCTTTCGCTCTCTAATATCCTGGGACCAACATGGCTACAACTACACTGAAATCTTAATTGTCTGACAGTAATGCCTTTTTGTATGCATATTTGCACAATTGGTTTAGGAGTGTGCTAAAAAATTAGAGCTGCTTGAATTCCCCCTACCCCACAGAAAAACTATTTTGTGTTTTTTTTTTTTTTTGTGAAACATTGAAAACTGAAATCATATATTTTGGTCATAACCCAAAATATTTTGATTTGGAAGATCTGTTACCGAAATCCCATGGACATGATAGGGTGGGTGTCTTTTATGTCCCCATTCTCCTCCATAGGTCAGATTCCCTGGTTAGATGACTCCTCCCATGATGCACCATGGTCTCCTCTCTTGGTGAAGGGAAGCAGTGCACCATCAGAGCCCTTTGGGGTTCAGTTCATAGAGGAGAATGAGCATATGAAGCATCCAAACTACAGCTCCCATGAGGCACAGTGGAATTTCAATGTTTTGAAATTGAATTTGGAATTTCAATTTTTGAAAGAAATATTTCGGTTTGTTTTTTTTACCAAAATCTTTATTTTCCAGTCATTCATTTTTTGATGGAAAATTGAATGTTCCTGCAGAAAGTGGACACATTTTCCCAAAAAATATTAAATTTAGTCAAAATTCAAATTTTCTGTCAAAAACCCATTTTACTGGATGTATTTTTTTTACTACCCCTACTAAAAGTGACTTTGGGCAAGATATGTGGGCATTGACGTATTTAACACACACAATATCATGCTGATGCGGATGGGGGTGGAAATGCCCGGTGTGTATTTTTTACATTTTAAATACATTTAGGTAGGAAACTAGTGGGATTTTCAAAAGTACCTAGGCACCTATTTCCATCTTTAAGCACCTAAATACCTTTAAAAATCTGGCCCTTAGTACTTTCAAAGGGAAGTATGGACAGCCTTGGAAAAAACAAGTAAAAACAGGCACAAGATGAGCATCAACAATTCAAGGTACCATTTCACCATGGTTTCAAAGCACATCTCAAAGCTTCCCACCCTTCCCTGCCAATGTGCTTAGGTCCTGACTCAGAGTTATGGATGCAACCATTCGGAGGGGCAAGAGGGACATGTCCCCCACAGTTGTTTACTATATCAGTAACGCCTCTTCAAGATTCCCCTCCAGTGGCATCAGGACTAAGATTCTTCTCCTGTGTTGCATGGGTACACAGGCACTTTAGGCAGCTGCTTACAACAGACTCAATGGAGGTCAACGGAACTAAGAGGCAGGAGGGAAGAAATGGGCCTTTTAAAAGGAAAGCTGAAGTAAAATATCAACCTCTAGACCTAGTGGGAACTACTTAGTGTTCTCTTCTGGGGGTTGAGGCAGCACCTCCTCCTGACAGATACTTAGACTATGTCTACACTACCACTTATGTTGGTATAGCTTATGTTGCTCAGGGGTGTGAATAAGCCACCCCACTGAGCCATGTAAGTTACACCGACCTAAGTGGTATGGCAGCGGGCGAGCTTCTCTCACATCACTAGTTGGGAGTGGATTAATTAAGTCAATGGGAGAGCTCTCTCTCTCTCTCGGCTTAGAGTGGCTATGCTAGAGAGTTTACAGCGGTGAAGCTGCGCCATTATAAGCCCTCTGTTTAGCCATAACATTAGATTTTCCCTAGTCCTTGTGGGAATGGGTAAGTGAGAGCACAAAAAGCCTTTAATCCCTTCATCCTCTGTTCCTCTTGCCAGGAACAGTTGCTCCACTCTGGAGAATGTGGGGATTTGTTATTGTTTATTATTTCCTTCTCTGTCTACCCTTAGACACATATTGCACCCCAAACTGGGCACCAAGGAGGCAGAGTTACAACCCTTCTCTACTTTCCATATTAGCTCATTTTGCTGACAGTGCACCTGGTGGGAGAGGCAGCACCGTCTGAACAGCCTTCTGAAGGCTCCAGATATGAAGATGAGGAGGGTGATAGAAATTGTCTTGGGCAGTTTTGCAAACTCATGGCAGGATTTTCAGATTTCCAATGCACACACTTAAATGTATCATGGTTTTATATAAATTCTAGGCATGAACATGTGAGCAGTAACTATTGGACCCATATTTGGTTTCACACGTTTGCCGAATGCATTGTGTAAGCTCATGTATACTGTACTGTTTATAAGGCTCCCTTGCATAAGACCAACGAGGGAAATATGTGTGCACCTGAGTAATTCACTCGTATTTTTGGAAACAGACCTCACTGAAATGTAGCTCCCATGTTTCCCAAACCAAATTGGAGTTCTGTAAAGTCAAACCACCACTTCTCAACCAGAGCAAACTAGCTGAATGTGCCAGCACTATTTTATGTTAAGCCACTGTGCTGGTGCAGGTTTCTTAATTCTGGGTGGAATTTTCCCAGGCAATTTTGCTGATCTGGATAGGTTCCCAGCACACAAAGTCCACATATTAAAATATACTTTGAACAGTTAAGATTTGGGGGGTTGAAACTGAAACATGTTCATTTGTCTCAAGTCTTTTCAGGAGCATGTTTTTAAATGAATGACAAATCAAAAGACAGTCTTTATTGTGTTTTGGGGAAACATGATATTTTCTCTTCCCTCCCTCCCCCCCCCCCCACAAAAGGATTAATTACAATGAAAACTAGCTATCAAAGAAAATGAAAAGTCAGTAAGTTTAGTAGCAGTGGATATAAACCAAATACTTTCCCCCCTTGACATTTCCCACCATTACTATCACTGGTTTAGCTCAACTGAGGCCAGCACCCATGGGAGCAGTGGTGTAGATAAGTGGCTGCAGTATTGTCTATCCCTGCTCAGAGGAAGCATAGATGACAGATATTAAAAACACCAGCCAGTGCTGGGGTCCATCCACATTAGCACTCCCACGGTTACATCTAGAGCAGAAATGAAGAGGAAATCTTAGAGAGAACCTAGTGTTGTAGACTAATTCTTAGCAAGTTTTGCATTGGTGACATTTAGAAGTGGTGCTGTAGGTAAAGTCTACAGCACCTATCCTGCAACTGACTCTGAACCCATCCATCCATATGGAATTAGTTGCAGGACCTGGGGTCTACATAGGGAAAAATGAATTAGTTCAGATACAACTAGAACCAGCCTTCACTGCTGTCAAAGCTCAGACTTGAACCATAAACATTTTTGAAGTTCCCAAAAGTGTGATTAAAGGGGCAGGGTCAATTTGAAATCGAGTCTCATTGAAAATATGAGTTTGAAATACTTTCCGGTATTAAGCTGAATTCCTCTGCCAAATTTTGTGGGTTTACAATCATATTTTCCTATTGGAAAAGAAGAAAATACCATCAAATTCCTCTCTCTTCTCTCTGGTACTGAGTGAAAGACCCACACAAACAAAAGAGGGAAATGACTAATTGACCATTCAGGAGAAACAGTTAAGCTGACATATAAAGTTTTGTCACATGCACCATGTAAACAAATCAAAAACACAGGAAAAAAAGCTTAATTTTTTCCCCCCTTCACTTAACTGGTGCTGAATTTCTTGTGCTAGGGGACAGGAGAGAATGGGTCACAGTAAGGGTTAAGATGTGTCACCTGGCAGGCCTTTTGGTTTCAGCCTAGAACGTAACTGAAGCCACATGTCCACAAAAACTTGCACCAGTTTAGTTAACTGGTGCAAACACCTGTATGGATGCTCATTTCAGTTTGAGTGGCTTATTTCAGTTTAGTTTAAATCCATTCAGAATGGAGAAAAGTCCTAATTGATTTAAGCTAAATTAAAATACTCCTGGTTTAAACAAAAATAGATTCATAGTTTTTAAGGCAAGAAGAGACCGTCTGATCACCTCCTGTATAACAAAGGCCATAGAATTTTATCATGAGTAAAACATATCTCCCAGAAAGGTATCCAGTCTTGATCTGAAGACTACAAAGGGTGGAGAATTCACCACTTGTTTTGGTAGTTTGTTCCAATTGTTAATAACAACACTCTTAAAAATATGTGCCTTATTTCTCTGCTTGATTTAAACAGACTTTTAGTATCTAGTATTTTCTCCCTGTGAAGATAGATATCTGTTATCATGTCATACCTCAATCATCTTTTTGAAGAGTTAAACAGATTAGGCTAGGTAAGTCTCTCACTGTAAGGCATTTTTTCAGCCCTCAAATCATTTATGTGGCTCTCCAATTTTTCAGTATCTTTTTTAAAAATATGGACACCAGAACTGGACTACTACCCGCTTTATACATGCAAGGATTGCATTAGTCCTTTTTACCACAGCATTGCACTAGGAGCTCATGTTCAGTTTGTCCGCTATGAAATAAGTGTCCACATAGGCTTTTGCACTGGTTTAATTAAAGTGGTTTAAAAATCATATTGTTAGTGAAACAGGCATCAATTGCTGTGTAGTCAAGTCTTGAAACTCCATTTCCAAGTGCCTTTATGCTGATGATGCCTTTGTTAACTTTAATTGAGCTGGCCTGAGGCTCCCAAAATGGCAAACACAGAGAGCTTTTTACTTTTATAAAAATAAGCTGAGATTGTTCCCTTGGTTTTCCATTGTTTATCAACTCTAGTAAATATTTGTGGGTCTCTCTATTCATGAAATATTTTATATTTTCATAGGAGTCTCCCCCACCCCTTCCCTCCCTTCAAAAAGAGAGGGAGGAATATCTGAAACTCCAGCAGCAGCAGCCAATATGCTGAGTACAGAGCAAACTGTAATATTCATCTTGTGCGGTCTGTTGTTTTTTCCTGTCCAACTTTCATTGTCTTTTCTCCGCCTCAAGAACAACATTCATAGTTAAGACAAAGCATTGACCATGCAGTTCTGTTTGCAAAGATGATTGCAGTTTACTTACTAAACAGTTGAACGGGAGTAACCCATCCAGTGGGAAACAGCCAGACAATCCTTATTAAAGCAGAGATGTTGGGAAGGTTTGAGTGGGTTGGGGAACTCAAAATGAGAATACCTTGCTTCTCTTCCCGTCTGTGATATGGACCTCCTTTTTGTGACATTGAACAAGTCACTCAGGTTTTCCAATAGTTGCATGCCACATAACTGCACTTTAGTGGACTTTTCACACCCTGAGTATTTCCAGATAAGAGTGCAGTTGCAGCATAAGTGGCTTGCTGGTGTTCAGCATTGTATTTGGCATAAGGGGCATTCATTTGGAACATGGCCATGAAAATGCAGCTCATGGATCTTTCAGTAGGGTGCACCTGGCCTGGGTACAAGTGAATAAGGGAGGTGGTCCTCCTTCCCCCTTGTTCCAACTGTTTTGTGGGGGGGGGGGGTGGAGGAGGGGGTAAGGTAGCCTCTGAGCACCCCTACCAGATCAGGTTCCCCTATGCGAGTTAAGTGGCTGAACACTTATTTTCCCCCAGTTCACGAATTGCAAGCCGAGACAGGTGTCTCCCTGCAGCCCAGTCTTAAGGTCTGTCTACACTAGAAATGATACAGCAGCAGAGTGTAGTGCTGTAGTGCAGTCACTTACTAAAGTGACGGAAGAGACAGTAGCTAGGTCAATTGAAGAAATCTTCTGTTGACTTAGCAGTGTCTGCACCAGGGCTTAGTTCATCTTAATTAGATCATGCGGGTGTGAGGGATTTAGTTAAGCTGACCTAACTTTGTTGTGTCGACCAGCCCTTAGGTGCTGACCTCCAAGAGAGGGACAGAGTTTAGCACCCACCTCTCTGGTCAGCGTCTCCCATTGGCTAACTTAGATGATTCCCACCTTGTGCACTGGCTTTGTGGAGTGCATTCTAAAGTGCCTTTTCTCCCTATTCATGTAAGGATTATATGTGCCTGACTCAGGTTTTGTGGATCTCAGTGGTGCTCCTGTGATTTTCTAGGCACCTTAAAGCTAGGAGTTACAATGCTGAGCATCACAACACCTAAGTCCCTTTTGTGGATCTGGGCCACTGTTCCTATGCTGCAAGAAATGGTGCTTACCCCTTAAAGACGTGGCTCCTGGCTTTTGGTCTAATCTATATGGAAAGTCATACTGTTGCCCAGCAAACCACCAGGTTGCTATGTTTGACAGTGATCAAATTCAATGTTTCCAATTTAAATGGGGCCACCAACATCACACCTCTTACAGATGAAAGCAAGCTCCACCTTGCAACTGCATCAGCCAGCTGTAAAATTTACATCATGACTTGGTCTGCATCCACCCCTCTGATTGTATGCATACATGGACTTAATATGCTATGTGCAAGTGGAAACAAACTAGTCGTGAATCGGCCTATTCCATCCTGTGAGATTTTATGGTCATCAGACATTATTATAGACAGTGTGGCTGAATTAATATGTAACTTCTCTTATCACATAAAAACATGGGAACATTCAATGAAAGGCAACAAATTTAAAGAAAATCCTTCTTTACAAAAAACTCAATTTACCTGTGCAACTCCCTTCTACAGGATATCTTGGAGGCCAGTAGCTTACCAGTACCAAACCAGGATTGAATGTGTATATGGATAATGAGAACATCTACAGTTACATGAGAGAAAATAAAACATTATAAATGTAGAAGGGATATAAATCCTCATGTTTCTCAAAATTAGTCAATCACTAACTGTAAGGGCTTTGGAAGAAACTTCTGCTATAGGAGATTGTTCCATAATTGTCTATTACAGGGTTTCATGCACCTTCCTCTGAAGTATTTTATTCTGGCCTCAGTTTGAGACAGGATACTGAACGAGATGGACCACTGGTGTTATAATTCCTAATTACTGCCACATCTTTTGCTTTTGTGATTGTTCAGTTGCTTTCATTCTAATGTATCTTTTATTGTTGAATATTCTGTTCTCCATTCAGAAGTGCCCAGAGTCTAGGGGTGAAATACTGACTCCGTTGAAGTCAGTGGAAGATATACCCCTGATTTCAGTGGTGCCCAGGATTTCACCTAAGGCAGCTCCCAGATGTCTATGCCAATCCTGCCCACTAGGGCTGCCAGGACTGCGTGCTTATTTTTTTTCTCTGTTTGTTTCCTATTGTCTTTTTACTTTGTTGTTTTATAACATTATGGGAGATTTGTTGGAACAGGAGTTGAACAGGAAACTCCACACACCCTGTTTACATTTCAGTGTTTGTTTGTTTTCTGGTGTGCCTGTTTTTTTAATTAAAGTTTTATTGTGCCATTTTTGTGTCTTATGTGTTTTCCAGAAGTTTCTATGGCATAGACAATACCAGCCCAGTGAGGGCTGTTATTGGGCCTGTTGACAGGGCATAGCTCTGCAGGATATTTGTTAATACAGGAATGTACTGGCCACTTGTCAGCTGATCCCTGAAACGTGCTTCTCTCAAAGGATCCCTTCTTTTTAATACACATTTATTTTCCAGATCAGCTACTGAGTAGTAAATAAATGATTATCCCTTATCTTTCTTTCTTAGTTAGCTTAATCCTGTGAGCTCAACATTTCCTGGTCAGCATGGTCAGGAGCTTCACATCACCTGCAGGACAGTTGGGGAGATTCCTGTAACATACTCTGGTTTCTCTGTAGTGTGGCCCCTAACATTATGTGGGCTCATGCTGTCTCCAGTTGTCTGTGGAGTTTTTTTAAAAAATACTGGTGCTATTGCTTGTGAAGGGTGCAGAGCTATATCCATTTCTAGAACTGATCAGAACCTAGGATTTTCTTCTGTGGAAAATTTTGATGAAATGAAAAAGAATGGTGTTTGTAGAAACTTGCCTAGGAAAATTATTTATTTATTGGACAAAAAAAAATCAGAAATAGAAAATTTTGGTCTGAAAACTTTGATTTGGAAATGCCATTCTGGTACGTAACTGGAGTTGTAGTTAAGGGTGTTTTCTGTCCCAGTCTGCTCTATGGTCTGATCTCCCTGGCTGAACTCTGTCTGCCATGGTGGCACACGGGCTGCCTTTTTGATAAAGTCACTGTTGTGCATCATGGGCATCCCTAGTCATGGTGCATCATGGAAGATGTGGGCTGCAAGGAAACTCAACCCATAGAGTAGAATGGGGACAAAAGGCACCTAAACTATAACTTTCACAAAGCACCACAGTGGTATTTCCAAATCAGAACTTTAGGGGTTTCAGCCAAAATGTTTGGGTTTTTGATGAAAAGTCTATATTTTCCATGTTTTAATGTCATTTAGTCAAACCTCCACCCCTTATCTTTTTGTCAAAAAACAGTTTTGAGGGTAAATTTCCTACCAGCCCTACTCATTTACAACATTTTTCTCTCTGAATTTTGGTGAGCCTCCTGTGCATCATCATCTTCTCCCTCCCCATGAAACTGCGAGCAAGCTTACTTGTGAGCTTTTCCCATCTGTAAAATGGGGCTAATAACAGCCTCACAGGAGTTAGTGATGCTAAATTAATTAATGTTTGTAAAGTGAACTTGGTGAAAGTTGCTGTATAAATGTAAATTTTTTATAATGTATTCACTTAAGGAAACCAACACTGGTAAAAAGCAATGGGCAACATTCCTCTTCAGAGCCAGGAATAAAAACAAGGGTTACTGATTTCCAAGATTCCTCTGCTGTCTAGCAAATAGTGGCGTAAGGTATTGTCACATCCCCCTCTAGGGGATGGTCCACATAGAAGATAACAGACTACTACTGGTACCAGTTATTCCTTAGATCAAGTGGCTGAGGTCTGTGTTGTGGATCTAAAGTTCCTGTTTTCCATCTCTGCTGATCACCTACTGGGGGTGGGGGTCAGCATAGTTCCACGTGGTGGTATTTTTGTGTTTTCAATTTGCTTTTAAAAATATCTAGGAAATTACATATGAAAAAAACTATTACAGATTTATAAAGTCAAATACAGAGAGGTGAAATGACTAGTCCCCAGTCATGCAGCAAATCAGATTGGGAATGGAACCCAGGCATCCTGGCTGCCACTCCTCCTCTGTGAACATGAAACAGCTCTGTCTCTCACCTCTGACTGGACATTTTGTATACTTGGAATGTAAATGAATGTTTTGGTCTATTAGAGAGAGAAGGTGAGTCAGGATTAGAAGTTGGTCCAATAAAAGATATTACCTCATCCATGTTGTCTCTCTAACATCCTGGAGCCAACATGGCTAGAACAACCCTGCAAACAATGCTTTGGTGTTGTTTAATACATTTTGATTGCTCATAATTGTTTGAAGCAAAAAGTAGTTTTAAAAGAGCTCAAATTCTATTCCTCCTGCATATTTTGTTCCCCTCCAAACTCTTTCCCAAATTCCTAATATTTGTGGCTCGGCAGTTGTCAATCACTCCTCCTCAGGCTCCCCTGAGATAGCTGTCAATGCAAACAGCCAAACACACTAAGCCAGAAACTGTAAGTCCTGTTCTCATAGTGATCCCATTTACCAGCATGTGGTTCTCATTAGGAAAGACTGAGAGGAGCAGTGTTCTCGTAAGAGCTCCAAATAAAAACCATCTACTTGAAGCTAAGAAATACATGGAGAGGTGATGTCCTTGGGATTTTTTTCTGCCAGAAATGGTACAAAAAGATGCATTGATTTGCAAACCTAACCGCCATAACAGGATGCAGAAGAAGGCTCGTTGCTCACTGCGCTCTGTGAACATCTGAAGCGTCTCTAAGACTTTATGTATGAGAGCATTGGCATCAGGGAGTCATTGGGGTCAGGTTGATTGAGTACTCTTAGTGAAAGTGAAGTGTATTCAAAGGCTGAGTATTCTGACGCGCTAATTAAGTATAATATTTCCCAGGTTGCTACCACACATGGAAACACTAAAACTATACTCATCTAATTTAGTGATCTACAGCCAGGAAGCAAGTTACAACCTTGTCTATGTTTTGGATGTGACTGTAAAATCTTAATTTATTTTTATCATTCCAGTATGAAGACTGCTTGTTTCTGTTTGACTTTACTACATGTACTGTAGAATCCATCATAATTCTGAAAGCTGTTCAGTGATATTGTTTAATATAAAGAGTCTAAATATATTTTCTATGCATCTAATGTTAATATAGAATTTAATGCATGTAAATTCTAGGCAGCTAATACTTTTTCTAGCATATTGAGCTTATGTGGTCTACATTAAACTCCTTTTTATTAGTTAGTTTGGGCCTTTAAATGGTTCAAGTCCCAGATGTCACCTGTGGCTGGTTTCCTCCTAGGTCACAGGACTTGAAAAGCAGGAATCATGCGATGGAGCATGTGACTGAGAGCCACCCCTTTTGGGATATATAGGGGGCTTTGGCTTTGGCTTCTCCTTCTCCTTAAGGAAGCCTGAGAAAGTCAGGGACAAGGCCTGATTTGGGACTGAAATTGTAGGAAGTAGCCCTGAGAAATAGTAGAGGAAGGGAATCTTGGGATTAGGGTAGATTATTTAGGTTCCCAGGGTGGGAGTGTGTAGTGGAAGAATGGTGTGGGCCTTTGCTTTGGTGCCTCCTACAGGTGGTGCTGTGTAATAGAAAGGATTATGGAAACTTTTGCAAGGTAAGAGGAAGGACTTAATTTAAGGGTAGTGAAAAACAACTAGACCCAGGGCCGGCTCCAGGCACCAGCTTAACAAGCAGGTGCTTGGGGCGGCCAAGGGAGAGGGGCAGCAGGTCCCTCAGTCCCTCTAGAAGCGAAGGACCGGCCGCTGAACTGCCGCCACCGAATGCGGCTTTTTTTTTTTTTCGCTTGGGGCGGCAGAAATGCTGGAGCCGGCCTTGACTAGACCTATTACAAGGAAAGAAGAGTCCCTGCCCTATGGGAGAGAACAGACTATAAAGGCTCTGAAAATGCAGGTTGATAGATTTGCTTGTCTTTTTTTCATTTGGACTCTGTCTGGCTCGCTGGTTCTCTTAAGGGGAAGACTTCTCCTTTCGCTTGAAGGCTAAAGCCCAACTTGCTGAGATAGGGTAGACGCCAATGGGAGAATGTAGTCTAGAACACATTCAAAAATGAGCAGTATATGCTCTTAATTGCAGTGCTCTGTGTGCAAGAGAGGGTTGGGCCTGGAGCCACCTTCAAAATCTTGTGACTGACATTTTTCTTTTAAAAAAGAAATGGGATTTTGTCAAGCATTTCTCTTGGAATGCCACCTTCTACTTTTTTTATTTCTGAGAATCTCAGTGAGACAATTTTTTTATTTTTCAACCCCCATGACCTCAAATATTAAAAATTTGGATGTTTATGATCCTCCACCCCCAGTAAAATGAATCCAGTCAAGGAAAGTTTGTTTTCTGCATATGGTAGGGTGTACAAATGCCAGGCTAACAAAGAGTTGGGGGAGCCTGAAAGCCCAATTAGCCCACCTTATTGCACTTGGAGGGCATGCAGGCATCATTCAGTTTCAGACCCAGCTGAGGAGGAGCTGGGTGGCTGCCATTAAGGAAGGAGTCCAGAGTAGTAGTTGGGAGAAACTGAAGGGGGTGAGGAGACCCTGTGTCCCCTCCTAAGGAAAAGAGCTAGGGGAAAGGCAAGCTTGAACTTCTCTTTTTGGTGGAGAGGTTGAAGGTGGACCCCAACAGAGGTGGGAAGATAAGAATAAGCTATGGGAACTTTTAGCTTCTGTTATGGGCACCTAAAGAAGGGGGAAGGACTTGAGGGAAATGGCCCCGTGGATTGGTATCCTGACAATAAGACAGAAGACAAAGGGGAACCAGGAGAGAGATTGAAATATCAAAACTGAAGGGATGGGAGTGTGCTGGGTTTTGCTTTGCTTTGTGTGATGTTACTTGATAGAGAAACTGGAACTAAGTCTCCAGGTAGGGCAGAAGACTTTTGGGTTTGCTACCTGCATTTAATACTCATGAAAGACACTATTTAGGACATTAAGGACACTGATGCTCTGAAAGGGACGGGACTCCAGAGGGATCTGGGTAGAGGGCCAAGTACACCACTTCATGAGATGGAAGACAAGCACTCTATGATGGTGAGCTACAACTGAGGCATAAGGGGGAGCCCCAGTGTGGTAAGACCATCACACCACCACCTGCTATTTCTTTTAAGATTCATAGACTTTAAGGTCAAAAGGGATCATCATGACCATATAGTCTGACCTCCTGCACATCACAGGCCACAGAACCTCACCTACTCACTCCTCTAAATAGACCCCTAACCTCTGGCTGAGTTACTGAAGTCCTCAAATCATGGTTTAAAGACTTCAAGTTACAGAGAATCCACCATTTACACTAGTTTAAACCTGCAAGTGACCTGTGCCCCATGCTTCAGAGAGAGGCAAAAGATCCCTAGGGGCTCTGCCAATCTGACCCGGGGGGAAATTCCTTCCTAACTGCAAATATGGTGATTAGTTAGATCCTGAGCATGTGGGCAAGACCCACCAGCCAGACACTTGAAAAGAATTCTCTGTAGTAACTCAGAACTCTGCCCATCTAGTGTCCCATCACTCTAAATCTTAAAATCTTCTCCACCTTGTCCAAAAGTTAGAGAGTAGCAAAAGGAAAAATGAAGCACTGTCACTTTGCCACTCTCATCAACGAAGTTGTAAAAAAATTCAGATAAATAGGAAAAACTTCAAATGAAAACTTTTCATTGCAGTTTTTCATGTGGATAAAAATAAGATTGGGGGAGCTCTACTGGTGGGCAATACTCTTTAATGACAGTGAAGCACTAGGAATGTGTTATCCCAGTCCTGTTCCTAGTACTCTAACAGAGGCATAAACTATCCTGCCCTACCGCTGTTTGGATGAATTTATAGGGTAGATGGAAAGAGGTGTCTGCACACCAGCTGGGTAAAATTTTTCAACTGAAACTCTTTTTTGGTAAAAAATTCAGATTCAGCAATACCGAAACCCTTCCTGAATTTGTGTCACTTTTGTCAAATTGTTTCTTTTGAATTGGGGGGGTGGGGGGGTCAAAACTTTACTTTGGAATTTTTAAATGAGATGCTTAGATTTTTTTTTTTTGTTTAAAATGTCCTTTAATTTTATTTTTTTAATGCATTAATCAATGCTTAAAATCAAAATAGCTTTCTTTACTTTTTAAATCAATGATTTTGAAAATGGTTGTTTTTTGGTTCAACCTGAAATGAAACTTTCTCTCTCTTTCCGAAATAGGTGAACCCAGATATCCATTATTTGCACAGCTCTAGTCTGCATCCTCCTCTCTCTCCCTTCCCAGCACACTCAGAATATTTCACCAGGTTTAACCAAATCTCTTCAGGGAGAGGAGGATTAGGATGGGGGAATGGAGCTCGCTCTGATGTTATACTCTTGGTAATATATTTGTTCATTTACTGCAGTTCCTTTGGATTTTTGCCTTGTTTCATGTGTTGTGAATGTTTGGATTGTTACACAGGAAATCAATAATGAGAGATGTTTTAAATGCAGCAATGAAGCCATCTTCTTCCATGATTGAATTATGATGACACTATCTAGTGTAACATAAGTCTTAAGAATAGGAAGGGGAGTCAGGTGTTATCCTATTTGTAACTAACACTGCCATAACTCACGCTAAATACTGTTTGCAGTTGGCTGACTTTTTTAAATATCAAAACGCAGAGCAACCTATTTCCTGCAAGTAGGTGTCTTTGTTGGCAAAATTCAGATTTTACTGATCATGAGTGTGGGTTCTGTGACTGAAAACCAGCCTGGTTTTGAAATCTCAGCTGTAAACAACCTTGTAAGGTTGAGCACCACATGTTCATAATATATACTTGGTTATTCCAGGTCTGTGTTCCTCATATAGGCATACTATAAAAACATAATATTTTTTGGCAGAATAAGTCATAAATCAGCACATAGCACATGAATACAACTCAATATATTTTATGGAATCCAGGCTTGAAAATTAAGAGCACACATGATAGAAAATGCTACAATTAGTGTAATACAAATACCTCTGAGATCCTATGTTCAGCAAAAATAGGAAAAGGTTACCAGTCTTGTCAATGCTTTGACAGGCTCCTTGCGGTCACCAATGCAAACAGGCTTTTCCGTTTTCTGAGCACTAAATTAATCTCATTTTTAGAAGTTGTGTTTTAAAAAAATAATTTGGGAATTACCAGAGCTGCTTGATACAAGGTCTGAAAAAAAAAGTGTTGAGGCTTTGGAAAGAACCATTAAGTTGATTGTCCACCATCTGCCTCAAAAAATATAAACTTATTATACAATTTCCTGTGGTTTATTTTGGCTGGAAAAGGGGTATATGTGCTATGTCCTCCATAGACTTATAATGTATCTTTTTACATTTATTTTCACTTGTGTGTCATATTTTCTGTGCAGAGTACAAAAGCTAACATCACAGCATTAATAACAGCGTATCAAAAACATTGTGTATGTGGGGGGATCCCAATTCCAGACAAAATCAAATACCAAAATACGTAGTAGAAGTTGATCAAAGGATGTGGGGAGGGTGACCTAATGGCTAGAGCAAGTAAATGAGAACCAGCAATTTAGACCCAACTCTACTACTTGCAATCACTTGGCCTCTTCATTTGTTTACCCATCCATAGTATGTGTGCAATCCTACTTACTTTCCTTAAGAGTGTGTTGTCAAGGGCTTTGAGACTTTGCAGAATTTCAAATCTTATTATACATGTCCAGTGTTCCTACAAAAGGGATGGATAAATAAACAAAAACATAATTCACCCCGCTTAGATGAGCCAATTTTCGGCGTGAGGGGATGCATCTCTCAGCTGACTTCAGCAGAACTGTATCTGCTAACACCAGGTCAGAATTTGGTGCATTGTAGGCAGAGACTTTACACTCATTTGACTGAATTTATTACGAAAATGCGAGCAAAGCATTTTGTGCTCACTTCATAACTGTTCCCCCTCTCTGCTCCTCATAGCACTATGCCAATCATCTTTGTCTGAGGAGTTCTGGTTGTGGCTTATTTCTGAGGCTCATCCATGCCATGAGTCCTGGGCAAGAGAAGTTTGTCCAAGAACAGTGTTAGTTGCTCTCTCTTCTTCCCTCCCTGAAGGTTGAACATACTGCTCCTCTAAAGCTAAAGCCTTGTAGGTTATTGTTAAGATTCCTAAGCCTCCCTTCCATAAGGCAATGAAACATTTTTTATTAGGGGGAGGAGAGTTATGTATGTATCCAGTCTACCTACAGGAAAACGCCATAACCTGCAGCCCTTAATTATGCAAAAAGCTCCTATTTAAGTGATAGTGACTTACAGATATAAATACTTTCCTTTGCACTGGAATCCCCCTTGTGCCAGAGGGATACTAGGTGCACAAGCACTTCTCTGTAGCCAGAGGGCCTGGTTGTAGCCTTCATAGTTTTGCCAACTCCCATGATTTTTATCACAACTCTAGTAATGTTGGGATTTTTTTGTAACCTGTCTCATGAAAATATGATGAAAGGTGCCAACTCACAAATTTTCCATTATTCAAAATGGTTGCCATCTCCTATTGCTGTCAGTGGGGCTCAAGCTGGTAAGATGGCTATGGTCCATCTGCGTGTGGGTGTGAGACTGCACTTCATGACATTGGCTGCCACCTCCTGCTGTTTTCAATGAGACTGAAGGCACATCCACAGGCAAAAGGGCTGCCACTCCATGATCCGGGTGGCTAGGCAGGACTGTGAGGAGCAGCATACACACTAAATGTTGATGGGGTGTGTGAGGGGGAGCAGGGGGCAGATTTGGGGAATGCAGGGGAATTTGGGGGCAGGAGGGAGGCTGAGGAGGGCACAGTGGATAGGGGTGGGAGATGAAGGGGATGGGATGGCAGATCTTCCAGCCAGGGGGCATTGGTGGGGAAGGGGAAATCTCATCCTAGCAGCCAAGGTAAGGCCGTATTGCCAATTCTCAGGAACTGGTTATGAGTCAGGGGATTTTGGCGCCATGACGCAAGAAGCGTCTCTGTTCCTGTGATTTTTCAGGGTTGGCAGCATTCTGTGCAAGAGCCTCAGGGCTGAGGACACAGACCTGCCTTGCCACTGAGCCCTGCCTTCATGTACAGCCCTAGAGCAGAAAGAGGGTCCTAGGGCTCCAGGATGCAGTGGAGGGGGAGTTGGGGGACAAGCCGCTGCTGCAGCAACACTCCCTGGCCTCTTGCTACTTTGGGTCTTTTCCTCTGCCTGGGAACCAAGCAGAGGAGAAGCCGTGGGGGGCAACAAGGCAGGGGAGGAGAAGAGTTGGGGTGGTGCTGTTTCTGGGTCCAGGGAAGAGGAGAAATCCTGGGGGTGGAGGCCAAGGATTGGGGGTCAAGACAGTAATAGAAATGGATGGCAGTTTCCATACCTTAGGGTTCAGAATAGGGTACGTAGAGTCTCCATATGAGCAGCCAAGGAGAAGTGTGCGTTTTTGTGTGCATTAAAGGTTGGCTTTTTCCACCTGAAATCATCACATACACGTGGTTTGAGGTTTTCAAAATCATGATTTGTGGGGGTCTGACAGGTGATTTTTGATCTCTTGAGGTTGGAAATCCTGTCTTCATGAATGAATTGGGTAAAGGTGAATGGGCCACCATTCAAATGTAAAGAAAAATAAAAACAAAAGACCAACTCAACATCAGATAAATTGGTATGCAACTGAGATCAGTACCTTCTGCTGAGTGGAAGGCCATGGATCATTTCAAATGAATAAAACCCTTATGTTGCATTTCTGGGCTGCACCCTTGATTCAGCATCTTTAATTAAAACAATACCATTGTAGCTTGTTTGTTTCATTTAATTTAGCTAGGCAGCTTCTCTTCAGTTACTGACATAACAGATGGCATTTCATAAGCTGTTCAGGGAAAATTTCCATTTTACTGTAATGGTAAAAAAAAAAAAAAAAAAAAAAAAAAAAAAAGCTATTTTCAAACTCTTGGATTTTTATTATTGTTCAATGTTTATTGCATTTTCAGTTATGGAGGGGAAGCAAATATGCTCAAGTATCACAAGAAACTGCAACAATAGATTAGCACCTAGACGAAGTATGTGCAGGTGAACACAACGGAAGTGTTCAAAATATTTTTAATAAAAAGCTGTTTGTTAAATGTCGTGGCTAGACTGGCAAATACCATGTACAGCCAAAACATGCTCACCTTAGCCATATGAAGTACCTTACTGACTGCATTGCATGAACAAGGTAAGTAGGAGTTGGGGTCAGATCCTGCTCCCACTGAAATCAGTGGTCAGTCATTGACTTTAATGAGAACAGGATCAGGCCCTTTATCCCACAAGGTGAAACTCCATGATGTGCAGGGGGAAAGCACAAGACCCAATTAGCAGTCCCTCTTAATTCTTCAAAATAGGATTTAAATGGTATATATGCCTTATATTGCTTCTCTGAACATGGGTCAATTTCATCCATAGGGTTCAGAGCCTTGGATGGTGTAAATCAGCATAGGTCCATTGACACCAGTTGAGGAGCCGGCTTCATAAAAATTAGGAAAGCCAGGTGTCCAGTTATCCGGAACTGAAGCTTATCACAACGGTCTAACGGTAGCGCTTGCGTCATGTTAAAATCACCCACCAGTGAGATCTTCCCCACTTTCCAGGGCAAAACCCCTCCTGAGTGTTTGAAAAGGAGTTTCACAAAGCACTTCAATGGAACATTGGAATGTAGAGATGAGTTTGAAAGTCTGATGAAGGGGTTAAACAAAATTGGGAAGGAATTTGTCACAAATCTAAATTTATAGGTGTAGGCACGGAGGTGGTATGTGATGCAGGGGGGAAGGGAAGGATAGATGTTTGTTTGTTTGTTTGTTTTTAAAGCAAAACCATAAGGTACTATATGCTCTACTGTCTTGGGGGAAAAAATGACAAGCACTTTATAAGCTCCCCACCATTCAAACACCAGCAGTGGGGTTTTCTCTTTAAAGATGTCTTCCAGATTTTTCAAAAAGTCATTAGCTATCTTTAAAGAATCCGCTGCAGTTATAGCATAAGCTAAATGTAAAAGAGCCTGCGCAGTTTCACTAAAGATAAACTTTGAGCAACTGCTGTTATCATTTGAACACCCCACTAACAATTGTATGTTAAACAGTACAGCGTCCTAGCCAACTTTTGCTTCATAGTCCTCTTTGGGAAATGACACTTAATAGCAATAACTAAAACAATAATCTAAACCACAACAGAATCAGGGTTTGCATGTATTTTATCTATGAAGTTCATATATGAGAATAAGAGCCTGTGATTGATGGTTCATGTTATGGTCATTAAGACTAAGAAAAAAGCCATATGCTTCAGCTGGAAGGAGATCCCAGAAGTCAGTATTACTGACTTCGTTATTAGCACTATCTGACTATTTGAGTAATATTATATTGCTACAAAATCAATCAATGAGTTAAGTCTTAGGCCAACATTTTCAAAATTGTGTGCCTAAAATTAGGCATTTAATAAAGGTCTGAATTTAGGGATGCTGAGTAGAGCTGTGCAAATAACCAATTTTTCTACTTGGTGGCCAAGCCAAAAAATTGAAATGAAGTTTGGTTTGGGGTAATCAGAAACAAAACCTTGTCACTTTTTCTGGTGAGGGGAAAAAAGAGTTGGGGGTATGTGTGAAAATGTTTTTAAATAAAATATATGTTTTTAATAAAATTGAGTGAAATTCTGAAACAAAACAGCTTTCCAAAGTGAAACATCAGTGTTTCATTTCAGAAGTTCTGAAATAAATTGTTTTGACATTTCCATAGTGTTCTTATTTGATTGAAATTATTCACTGAAATTGACCCCAATCAATGAATTGTGTCAATGGACTTGAATCTGCATTTTTTTTAGCCTAAAATTATCCACATGAAAAAATTCCCCAGCTCCAGTACTGTGTTGTGCCATTAAAGTCAATGGGCAGTGCATATGGTTTAGCCTCTGAATATTGGACCATTTATTGAGGTGCTTAACTTCAGGCACCCAAGTCTGAAAACTTTAGCCTTTGTTCCTTCATGTGATGATTTTTCTTTCTTTTTTTTATTTCCCCTTAGTCCTTTCCCTCCCAGTACTGATCTGAATTCTGTTTTTCATCATAATTATATCAGTAACATCATGAAAGTTGTTTCACCTCACTGTCAAATGTCAGGAACATTCTGCATTCAAATGTGGGGAATGGCTAAAACAAAGGAGTATTACATGTTGGACCAGATCCTCATCTGGTGTACGCTGGTGTAGCTCCATTGAGTACAGCTATAGGGCCTGACTAACTTTGAAACCATTGGTCTTCCATGTTGACTCAAGCCCTGATTCAGCAAAGCACTTAAGTAAATGTCTAAAGACCGGATTTTTAAAGCTATTTAGGCATTGCTGCCATCACCATCACAGCGCCTTCCTGATTTAGGGCTTAAATCTCACTTTCAAAAGGGATTTAGGTATTTAAGAGTCTAATCTCATCAATTGTCTAAATCCCTTTTGAAAATGAGATGTAGGCTCCTAAATCAGTTAAGAGTTGCGATGCTGAGCACAGAAATGCCTGAATAGCTTTAAAAATCTGGGCCTAGGTGCTGTGTTGAATTGAGGCCATAGATAGCTACCAGCTAGGCACTGGGGCATCTTCTCTGATGATGAAGAGTATGTGTTACTGTGTTAAACATAAACTACTAAAATACTAAAGGGAAAGCAGCATTTTTCTGCTGCATAGCAAAGTTTCAAACCTGTGTTAAATCAGTGTTCAGTTGTAAACTTTTGAAAGAACAACCATAACATTTTGTTCAGCGTTACAAACATTTCAGAATTACGAACAACCTCCGTTCCCAAGGTGTTCATAACTCTGAAGTGCTACTATAACACATGAAGACAAGCAACTGAATATTGACAAAATGTACAAGTGCTTATGTAAAATTCTAGAAGTTTAAATACTAAGATGGGTGAACAAGAGTGCCTGGCATTAAATGAGGCTATTGATATAATAAGCATCATGGAAACTTGGTGCAATTAGGATAATCAATAGGATGTGGTAATACTAGGGTATACAGGAATGATAGAGTAGGTTGTGCTGGTGGGGGAGTGGCATTGTATGAGAAAGAAAGCATACAGTCAAAGAAAGTAAAAATCTTAAATGACTCAAACTGTACCATAGAATCTCTATGGATAGAAATGTCTAGGGCTGTCAATTAATCACAGTTAACTCAAGCAATTAGCTCAGAACAAATTACCGTGACTAAAAAAAATTAATTGTGATTAATCACAAATTTAATTGCACTGTTAAACAATAACCAAATATAAAGTGAAATTTATTATAAATATTTTTGGATGTTTTCTACATTTTCAAATATATTAATTTCAATTACAACACAGAATGCAAAGTGTATAGAGCTCACTTTGTTTTATTACAAATATTTGCACTGTAAAAAAGAAACAAAAGAAACAGTATTTTTCAATTCACCTCATACAAGTACTGTAGTGCAATCTCTTTATTGTGAAAGTGCAACATAGAAATGTAGATTTTTTTTTTTTTTTTGTTACTCCTTCACATAACACAAGAACTAGAGGGGACCTGATTAAATTTATAGGCAGGGGGTTTAAAACAAACAAAAGGAAGTATTTCTTCACACAATGCACAGTCAACCTGTGGAATTCATTGCTGTGTGAATGCCAAAAGTATAACTGGGTTCAAAATAAAATTAGATAAGTTCATGGAGGATAGGTCCATCAATGGCTATTAGCCAAGATGGTCAGGGGTGCAACCTCATGCTCTGTTTAATTAAACCTCTGGCTGTCAGACGCTGGGACTGGTCAACAGGATATCAATCATTTGAAATTGCCCCGTTCTGTTCATTTCCTCTGAAGCATCAGGCACTGGCCACTGTCAGAAGACAGGATACTGGGCTAGATGGACCATTGGTCTGACCCATTATGGCCATTCTTATATTCCTCTTCTTTGTACCTTTGGACTCCTGCTTTTTAGCTTGATGGTGAATGCTATTTATTAGATTATGGTAATGATAGAATCACACAGTAAGAGAATCTTAGAGATGTAGAGCTGGAAGGGACCATGAGAGGTCATTTAGCCCATCCCGCATATACTGAGGCAGGACCAAGTAAACCTAGACCATCCCTGACCGATGCTTGTCTAACCTGTTCTTAAAAACCTCCATTAAGAGAGAGGATGTGCTGACTTTTAATTTTGTTTCACTTTAATTAAAGATCGGAGAGATTTTGGATCTGAAATCTAAACTGAGCTCCTAATCTCTATCATGGATTGAACTAAACCCCTGCATACAAATATTTCTCCACCCTCTTTCCCACTGCTCAAAACAAAAAACGAAGAAAAAAAAAAAAACCACTTTGTCAATGTTCACATCCAATGGCAGATCTCCACACTAGAGATGGGCTTCTTTTGCCATTTAAAATTACAGGTAAAGGTGCAGTTGAAGCTAGTTGCATTAATCCACCTTCCTCCCTCATCTCCTGTGCAAAAGCCATCTTGTATATGTAAAATCTTATTTTAGAATTAATAGATTTTTAAGGCAGAAGGGACCATTATGATCATCTAGTCTGACCTCCTGCATCCCACAGGCCACAGAATTAAATCCAGTAATTCCTGCATCAAACCCATATCTCTGTCTGAGTTAGTGCATAAGAGGGGGAAAAACAATCTTGATGTAAAGAGTGAAACCCTGGCCACATTAAAGAAAATATCAAAGCTCCACCACATACCTATTCCCAAAATTGTACCGGTTCCGGATAAGTTTGCTAAGCTGTTGACTGAGACGAGTTTCAGTAGTAAAGTTGAGTGTTGCAGTGGTACTTCATGACATTGTCTGCGTATCTTTGTATTAGGCATCCCAAGTTATGCTGGCTGATGGTGCAAGCACTATACAGACCTTTGAGTAATGCATTATTTAGACAAGAGGTCGCTTCAGACTGAGTGTATGGGCTGTAATCTTGGCAGTAACCAACATCTGTTGCTATAATAAAGCAAGAAAGCAAACGGGCTTGGCTGTATGAGGAACAGCTGATTCAGTGTTTTGTAAGTGAGGAGAAAATAGACCTGAAGTATGTTAGCATACCTTCAAATAAAGTTCACAGCACATTAGAAGTACATAAATACTTTGAAATGAGTACAAAGTACAAAATAAAAATTAACAAATGGAAATGAGTGGCAATATAGCCACTGGTAGGATTAAGCATTGTGGTTATTATTTGTGTTACGGTAGCATGTGGGGGGTTTATTGTACTAGGAACTGCACAAAGAGAGTCATAGGCAGTTTCTGCTCCAAAGAGCATACAATCAAAGGAGACATGACAACAGATGAGAAAAAGAGAGAATATGCAAGCACCAGGAAGTTCTGCTTAAAAACTGACACAGCCTATGTGGAAAAATAAGATCTGGGGCCTGATTCTAAGTGGTACGGAGGCCCATTTACACTGTTCTGGTGGCATAATAGTATCTTCAGGTAGGAGTAAATTCCATTCACAGTGTAAAGACGCTTTAGTATAACCAAGGCAAATATTACAGCCTGAATTACAAATCTGCTGTGATGTGAAGGATGGTTTTATACAGAATCACTGGGTTAAAAAGCAAGTCTTACACCAGGAAAAATGTCTGTCAATCTCTTAGCTAGGATTTCCCTCCTGCAATTGTTTTCTGTCCACAGCTTGTCCTCTACTTTTCATTTACAATACCAGTGTACTGCAGCTTGCCATCTGTATGGCCACAGATAACTCACTGCTATGGATCTTGCATTAGTCACTATTAGAACGGATGAGCAAGAACGGATAACTAACTTTCCTGCGACATGAGTTTCACTAGCAGGTCAGACCTCTCACTGGCAAGCCCTCAATCTCAAAACTTCTATCTACGACTTCTATGTGAAGCCTGGTTTTGAAGTAAATAACTAAATTAAAATTTCAGAGTAACAGCCGTGTTAGTCTGTATCCGCAAAAAGAAGAACAGGAGTACTTGTGGCACCTTAGAGACTAACAAATTTGTTAGTCTCTAAGGTGCCACAAGTACTCCTGTTCTTAAATTAAAATTGAAATCCCTTTTAAGTTGATGTACACTAATCATTTCTCTTCACAATTACTGCCCACGGGTTTCTGGAACACACACATGCACATCACAGCTTTCTGGTATGAACAGTGGGCTTGCCAGAATCCTGCTTTTATAGTCTGTGCTGCCAACCGTGCTCCTTACTGGATACAGGGCTTCAGAAGTCATGGTCAATAAAGGCAAAATTCACTCCCTGTGTGGTGAGCCCACACATGTGGTGCCTATATCTTCTATGGGCTCTCTGCATGAGGTGAATTTTACCCAGTATAAGCAAACATATATTGAGTTGTTTAATTCTTAAATTTTGGATCTTGAACTTGTTCCTGATTCATCCTTCACAAAATCAACCAACTTGCTGGCTTTTCACAATACATGGATCCACATTTATTTCCTTCTGATGATAATCCAGACCATTACGTCAGTACTGATGTCTGGATTACATATCTGAAATTTGATCCTCTCCCTGCTCACAGAAAAAAACTTGTCATTGAAGTGGCTATTGTCTTGCCCTTCAAATCTCTACCTCTGACTTCTTATTTCTCATTCTCCCAAGAAATCAGCTAATAAGCATAACTATATGTACACCTGTATCTGGGGCCAGCTATGCACTGGTCTGGGCTGGAGGTGTAAATCACAGAAGCCTGGTGGCAGCCAACCACTTGTCTCTACTCTGTTCACAACTTTGAAGTACAGAGTAAGGCCCCTCTATTTGCTCATGCCTCTACCTGACCCAGTCTGGAAGTGAAAAGTTGTTTTATGGGATTGGTACAGATATTCTGTAGGGCAGAGAAATTATTCTGGGGACTGTTCTGATGCTGCCACAATGTTATTACTTTCAATTCTAAATGTGTTTTTTATTGAGGGAAGTGCACCCAGGATATTAGGGAATGGGACATTTTTATAGATATTTATATCTACATGTCTTCCTTTGACTATTAACTAAGTCTTAAGATAAATGTAACTTATTAGTATCATGGGTCCACAGTATCTGTGCTATGCCCCAGCTTTTAAACGGTCTCTTGGAGGAACCCTGTCAGTGTGCCAGACCTCTAAGGGGCTTACTCTTCCTTCAGGGTAGGCCATGTGGTCTCATCACCTCCAGAACTGAGCCTCTGGGCTCCAGCACCTCTGGCTTCACACCATGAGCTCTGCCTAGTGAGCCCAGCAAAGTGAGTCCAATGCACCTCTGCAAAGATTTGCAGTGACACCAAGCAGCATGTTCCAAACTGCATAGGGATTATTTCTCAGTTGGAACACAGCATTGGCAGTCCTGTAGATTAGCACAGATAAATAAGTGTTAAGACGTAGTCCATCTGGCCAAGCCAGAGCAATCCACCAACTGAGCTGTAAAGGACTCCATTTCAGGTTTTGTCTCTCTCTGTCCCTTTGTCAGTCCCAGGTGAGAACAAGCAGCCTCTTCCAGAAGCCAACCCTTTATCCCCCGCCAGTCACTTCTCAGTCCTTTGCTCTTAAGCTGGCCTCTGCTCAGCTCCTCTGATGAGAGGGAGTTGAGGAATCCTTCCTCTTTATTATTGATTTCTGGGTGTGAACATTCTGGTCAGTGGGGCTTCCCATTGTCTCTTTCAGATTCTGTATTGATCTGGGTCACTTTCAGCAGGTTCCAGCCAGTTTCTGAACGACCCATTCATTCCAGCCCAGACTGCCGGGGGGGGGGGGGGGGGGGGACGACACCTCTCCATACTCCTGCGCTGCCTCAAGAGTGGACTTGATGCTTTTTCTATCACTGAATAGCAATGCAAAGTAAAGAGGGAAACTGAGGTGTGCATAGGATTCATAACAATGTTGCAGGAAATTCCCACTTTGTCACAATTACTATGTAAGAACTGCTTTAAAATTGGGGTTTACCCTCATGAACATTATAGCCAGGAATAGCACTGGGCAAAGTATGGCTCTGACCCTGAAACTTCCACCTTGACCTACAACACCATTTGTATTCCACCACTTGTACTCCAAGCAAAGGCTGTAAGTTATGGCAAATTACCTCATGGTTTTGTGACATTATGAACAAACTGGGATTAGGATGAAACCAGTAAACTCATTTGCCTTTCCAGACAGGCGCTGTAGTGGTGAAAAGCTAATTTGTGATGTTCCGGAGTACATCTTAACCACATATTAACCTGCTAGGGCCAAATTTTGCCCATGGAGGTGCATGCAGGGTACTATTAAAGTCAATAGAACTTCACGGGATATGGATTTTCTGAACACTTGCAAGGCAGAATATGACTGTTAGCCTTCCTAGAACAAAGGGAATTCCTTTGGTTTTCCTCTGCCTCTAATGAAAAGAAAGTGATTGTTAGAAACATAATTGAAACTCACTATAATGCACACATGAAACATAAAATGTTAAAGTACGCTCCACAAAGCATTGCCAAAAGTATACAGGAAGGAACAACCCTGCATCTTCAAAGGGATGGATGAGATGACTTAATAGGTTTCTTCCATCTCTGCTTTCTATTATCCAAAGGAGGAATGGCAGCATTATTCATTAGGCAGCAACTGGTACAAGTTCAGTATTTCATAGTGCCACAGCCTCTATTTGGACCCCAGTGGAAAACTGAGGCGGAGGGATAGGAGTGGGTAGAGCGTAGGGAAAGTTGCGCTAATGGATGCCATCAACCAATGCTGTATATGTATCTCCCTTGTGACAATATCTACATTTTCCACTGGAGAACCAATTAAAACAAGACATATGGAAATATTTCTGGAATTAAGCAGACATCATTACTGTTTTATTTCTAGCACTCATGCAATATAGGCTGATTTCTTAAACAAATAACATCCACAATTATGGTAGGATTAAGAAGGAAAATATGATAATACACTTCTTATGCTTGGGTATCACATTTCTGTTGCTAGTTAAAGGCAAAGTTGCATTATAAAACAATTTCTGTTGTCTTTCAGTAGTCACCTTCTGCAACATTTATTTAATTCTGTTGTAGGAGAAATGTGGAATGCATGAACTTGAACTGCGTGTGTTTTCAAATCTCTTAAAAAAAAAAATACTCTGAAAGCTTCTGATATATAATAAGAGCCAGGGTGGTGTCTGGGTGAGAAATGTATGGAGGGGGCACTGGTTCAGTTAGGCTGGCTGAGGGTCAGTGGCATTTGAGCCAGCTATTCCCAAAGATCTGCTTAGGTGGTGGGGATTGCATGACCTGAACTTTACATAGTTCATGGTGCATCTGGCACCAGGGCCGGCTCCAGGTACCAGCTTGCCAAGCAGGTGCTTGGGGCGGCCACTCTGGAGAGGGGCGGCACGTCCAGCTATTCGGCGGCAATTCAGCGGATGGTCCCTCACTCCCGCTCGGAGCGAAGGACCTCCTGCCGAATTGCTGCCACAGATCACGATTGTGGCTTTTTTTTTTGCGCCGCTTGGGGCAGCAAAAACCCTGGAGCCAGCCCTGTCTGGCACTTCCTCACTCAGGGGCAGATGCATAGCCCTGGAAAGGCACACATGCAACAGATCTCAGCAAGAAAAGTGTGTGTGTAAGAGGCTGAGAAGGATGAAGGCCTATTTGATTTAAGTTGTGATGGACACTTCTATTTTTTTTTATTACTGCTTTCTGACCTTGACTACTGCAACTTTGCTGCCTTCAAGCATATTCAGAATGCTGTTGCTAAAATCATCTTGGCTTACGGCTCTAATCACATCACCTCTTTATGTCCCCTGCACTTCTGCATAAAAAACAAGTGTCCTGCTTTAAGACCCTTCGTTACTTAGCACACACACACACACCCCCGCCTACCTAGCTGATTGAGTAACCTATTGTGACATTGACCCCAGCATCTTCTTTCTGCCAGTATTCCCAGCCTTTACTGGCCACTAGTCAGCTTTTTCCTTAACCAACCCACCCTTTCAGTGCTTAATTTGTAATGAAAGGGGTGTCAGGGCTCAAACAAGCCCTGGCACAAATTAACCAATGCATGCGGGAAACTCCCTGATAACTCAAACAGTCAACATCTTACCCTCCTTCAGATCCCTCCTAAGGACTCACCTCTGCCAGGATGCTTACAAAACCCTGCTGGCTGACCAGCTGAAGAGGTGACAAGGTGTGCTGCCTTCTTTTTATTTCTTTCTTACCTCTAGCCCCAAGTAAAATAAACAAACCCAGCCCCACAATACATGTAATTAACAAAGCTGTCCCAATTTACCATACTCATCCACTTATGGGTGGTATCCACATCCCTTAATCTCTTTTGATTGGAAGCCCCACAATGCAGGGATTGTCTCTGATCTGTGCACACACAGTGTCCAGCACAATGGGGCCTCAATCCAAGCTGGGGCTTTGGGGCACTGCCAGGATATAAATATTGAATAGGAAAAGCTTCTGGGTTCTAACGGGTCCTGTAGATGTTTTCAGCAAGATTTTCAGTGAAACTAACGAGATAAAGTGTCATATGCAGTGGAGTTGTAGCCAGGTTGGTCCCAGGATATTAGACACACAAGGTGGGTGAGGAAATATCTTGTATTGCACCAACTTCTATTGGAGAGAGAGAGAGACTGTATAAGCTTGAAAGTTTGTGTGTATCACCAACAGAAGTTGGTCCAGTAAAAGATATCACCTCACCCACCTTGTATCTGAGAGAGTGTTTTTTCCCACAGTGTATCAGAATGCAATTAAAATCTCTCTTCACATGAAATGTAAGGTTGTAAGCCAACTTGGCTGAATTGAGATTTCTAGAAAGGATAGCCTCAACTGATGACCTTTAGTGGTCTCTCCCTCTTACCTCATCCTCCTTTAAGGAGTGTGTGTATCTCTCTTTCTCTGCACATTCCCAGGCCTGCCTTTCCCCTTCCGGCCCTCTCCCAGCTATTTCTGACACACTGGCATCTACACAACTCAGTGTGCTATTTTCATGAGACCTGCCTGTGTTGCATGCTATAGATCACACACACCTTCCATAGCACTATTGAAAATCTTTAGTGGGAAGCATTTCCTAGTATTAGCTATTTTCAGGATTATTTGCATTGTGCCAGCAGTGAAAGACACTATTACAACGTCCGTCTGGTGCAATCCAACTATCACAGCATTCAGTACCTTCCAGGGAGCTCCAGTTGGAGCCTCTGATGCTTTCAAAGTTTCCCTGAACACATTTTGCGCACACGCTCTGAACCCATAATCCCTGGATTAAGATTTTGGAAAGTCTTTTAATCATTAGTTTTCAGGCACCCCAAGAGTAAACATAAAGGCAACCACAAACGCCAATGCTCTGTTGTAATCTGTTGCCATCAATGTGTTGATTAAAGAAAATATTAAACTGTAGGGTATCAGCCAAGCCTTGAGAGGATCTATTGGTACAATGAATGAAATCAAAAAATTTAATTACATTTTGCTTAAAGCTGCATAAAAAATACAAAAGGAAAATCATCTTTGTTGTGGTTAGGATTTCCTCATCCTGTCCAAATCTGCTCCTAATTTAGAAATATATGTTGGTTTCTGCATTCAGATTTTCATTAAATATTGCTTAGACTTCCTGGATCCAGACTTCCTGGATCCAGGGATGGCCTCAGGACTGCCCATGAGTACAAAGGTCTCTTCAGACTAAGAGCCACAGCCAAATGTAACACATGGGGCCAACTCTGTCCCTGGTGTATTGACAGTGAAGTCAGTTTGGACCCTTTAGGATAGATCAGGAAGTAGATGTGGGGCTACTGAACACGTTTCTGGACTGAGGAGATGTAAACTCTTGGGATTCAACCCATTCATATGTGTGTGTCACTCTCTTTTCCTCTCTTCCTGCTCTTCCCTCTCTGCTTCTCTCAGTCTCTATCACTTTCTGTACTTGTCTTGGAGCTCTCTTTCTTGTTCTTTCCATGGCCACTTTTTATTCCCTGCCTTACTCTCCCCTTTACTTTCCCTTTGTTTTTCTCTCTCCTCCATTTTCTGCTTTCTGGACCTCTATTTCCCCTGTGATTTGCCTTCTGCTCCATTGTCTTTCTAACTCCCTTGGTCTCCATTTTCCTCTTCCACTTGGCTGTGTGTTCTTTTCCCTCTCTGGGTTCTACCCTCTTTCTGTCTCTCTGCCTGACTTTTTCTCCTCTTCTCTAAACCTTTCTCCCACCTTTCCCTCGGTTTCTGTCGCTCTCATTCTTTGTCATTCACTTTACCCGTTGCTCTCTGATTCACCATTTAACCACTCCCACCCGCACCAATTCCAAAAACAATAAGCTCTTTAAAAAGCAGCAGCTCCATGGTTAAGCTGGGTGGTGCCTGAGGCTAGGGACTGAGCTCCCTCTCCCTGCTTTCAATGCTAGCTCTGTAACACTAGGAAATATGCAATATAGACAGAAGGGAACATGGCTCCCAGCTGTGGGATATGAAAAGACCAGTGTTCTGTGCTGATGGTGTTCAAGCAGAGGGTACTGTGAAGACAGGGGATAGCTGTTAGGCTAGTTCAGTGTCTGACACAAGCAGAGTGCATTTGTTGATAGAGCTGCAGAACATACATGGTACCTCTCAAACACCCATCATCTGAGACTTGTATTTACTTCCGATCCATTCAAGCATGGCGTTCTGTCACCTCTACTGAAAATCTTGTGGATCATGCATATGAAGTCATGAAACTCAGAATTTAGACTTTGTCACTTATGCTACAAAACAGTGGTTCTCAAGGTTTTTTCCATGCCATAAGTGCCCCTATTACAATAAAGTATGAGGACACCACTCCCACCTAGCCACAAAGAAAGGAAGGGTGGTTGCAAACTCCTCCCTGCCCCTCCATTGGAGCTATTTGTGATTCCTCTGGGTCACAAGCTCCCATGATGAGAACCCATGCTATGGAGTAATCTCCTGTTTACAGATCCCTGCGCTGTTTTCCCTGTGTCCCTTATTGTTGGGTCCCACATCTGGGCCTCAGTGTAAAGCCCTGGGTACAGAAACACTGCCTGTGGATCAGCTTTGAGTTAACAGGTGTAGAACTGTTTCTTTGTGCCGTGGTCAGACAAGGGTTTGTCAAACAGCGGTCAATAGCCTGGGGAAAGTCTGACTGGAGAGGGGAAAGTTGGCATTTGGCCTCGGGTGTTAGCCTGGACTTTGGAAGACAGGGTTTAATTCCCTACTCCACCACAGAATTCTGTGTGACCTGGGGCAAGTCACTTAGTCTCTCTGTGACTCAGTTCCCCATCTGTAAAAGGAAGGTAATAGCACTTCACTATCTTCAATGTATTTTTCCTCATAACAGCCCTGACAAGAGATAGGAAAGTGCTCACATATGAGAGTAATAGGGGCCATATACGTATCTGGGGTAGCTAGACAGGCATAATCATGGGTGTACTTTTAATGATGGAGTGGACCTCAGGCTAGTGAGTTAAACCCTTTATTTATAAAATAGTTTAAGAGATACCCATATATTTTTACATACTATATACTAGAAATTTTACACTTTAATGAAGTTGCAGCCTTTCCCTTGAAACAGATTAATCTTATTTAATGGGTTGAGTTGTAGGAAAGTTGTTCTTTCAGAGTATCCATGGCAAGAGGGAGTGGACATTACATAAGAGTGAAGAGTCATTCAACACACAAAAATCAGTAAGAAAAGTTATGTGCAGCACTAATATCAAGAAAAAAAGATGCTCTCCGGTGAAAACAAACCTACAGTTGACTATTTTTCTGGGAAGCACTGCATCGTTCATATGCTCACAATGGATTCATCTGTCAATGTACACTCTTTACATGTGCCATGTAGTATTACAGCAGTGACACTAGCCATAGGACAGGACCTGTGACAAGATGTGGAGGAAGGAACTTGAGAGGAGGTCATTGTACAAATATATTTATTTCTGCTATAGCTAAAAATTGAAGATTTTTTTTCCTGCTCTGTAGTTTGAGGTAGAGAAATATGTTCCTTTGTTTGCTGAATGCTTCCCACATAAACTCTTATTTAAGAAAAAATACCATCAAATAGTGGAGGTTTTTAAACAAAGGACATATTTTCACTTGGATTGAAACCATTCAAAAGGGCAAAGTATACAATATGTATCACTAATTTACTGTAATCAGTCTAATGCTTCAGACATCAATAAACTTAATTATTTTCCATTTAATGTCAAAGTAATTACTCCAAAATGACATCAATTTGCCATCTTAGAGAAAACAAAAGTAATAAACCTTTCACTTCCCACATTAAAAAGCCTGACACCAGTTCTTAATATAAAATCTAGTTATATAATACCCTAGTATAAATATTTAAGATGGACATCTAAATTCTTCGTCAACAAAGATTTCTTAACCTCCACTAATCCACCTCTTATTACCTACCGTTAAAGGAATCCATTTACTAAATAGCTTCTTTTTAATCTGTCAGACCCTGGACAATTTTACATGTCTCTCACAATGTTTTCCACTAAATGACCTTTAATATTATTTTGATTCTTCTGCAACTGTCTAGGAATCTCCACCCTCTCTCTTTGCTATTCTCGTTCACTTAGGATATGTCTACATTACATCTGGGAGCATGCTTCTCAGTGTGAGTAAACAGATGTGCTAGCTCTGCTCAACCTACCATGCTAAAAATAGCAGTGTGACCATGGCAGTGTGGGCAGTGAATCGGGCTAGTGACCCAAGTATAAGCCCAAACAATCACCTGGTCCCATTGCTATTTTTAACATTGTAATTCTATCTGAGCTATCGCATGTCTGTCTACCCATATTTGGAAACATGTTCCCAGCTGCAGTGTAGACATATCCTTGGTGTGAAACTCTGGCTCCACTGAAGTTTAATGCAAGTTTTGCTGTTCAGTTCAGTGGGGGCAGGATTTCATTCTTAATTTTTAATCTTGTCCTAAAACATCTCTTCCTTCTGCTCCCTACTGTTGTGCATTGATATTTCTCCTCTTGCCTTGTAGCCCAATTTTGCACTTGCTATAGGGGTTACCATTCTGAGCAAACATCTAGTCACCAATCCTGCAAAAGGATCCATGCAGGCAGGTTCTTAATGTCAACTACATGTTGACTTGGAGGTGTAAATTCCAACTGGAGGAGACATACCCGTCCTAGCTTTGACCAAGCTAGTGCTCTAAAAATAGAAGTGTAGCCACTGCCACCTAAGTACTGGGAGGGGCTAGCCTCCCCAGGACACACCTGGCATCTTGGACAGATATGTACTCAGTTGCTATGGTGCGAATGGTGGGAGGGACTAGCCTCCTGAGCACATGCCTGGCATCTTGCATGGGTATGTACTTGGGTGACTAGCTCTGGGGCAGCTGAATACGTACCCGACCAACAAGCTAGGCATGTACTTGGGAAGCTAGTCCCTTGCCCCGGAGAGCTACTCTTCTGTTTTTAGAGCGCAAACTTGATCAGAGGTTGCGCAGGTATGGCTCCTCAAACTGGAAATTACACCTCCAGCTCAAAGTGTAGACATACTGTTAGACCTACATGGAGTCCCAAAGAAGTCATTGGTACTCTGCGTGGGCCTAAGGATCTATCAACATAGCTCCCTATGTAGGATTAGGAACATGTCTGGTTACAAAGAGAGGGCCCAAGCTATGTCTGCATTTCTCCAGTTTGTGGATGTACAAGTTAAGGGTCTAAGCTTGTCTCCAAATAGCTATATGGGCCAGCACTGAATTTTCCTGATGATCAGGTATGTTATCCTGGGTTTTGCTTTGTGCTCAGCTCTAAATCCAATTTTAAGAACTATGTATTATAATATTATAATAGCTCAGTTGCAGGGCATTAAAACCAAACCATGGTTGTGGCAGGGGAATATTTATATGACTATAATCCCTAAGATTTTTGAAATAACTTCTGAGGTTTTAGTCATGGAATTTCATAAGAGTCATGTTGTTAGATCTCATACTGCTCTTTGGATAATGGTCATAACATTAAAAGCACCTAAGACTATTCTTCAAACAAGCTGACTCGAATGGCCAGTGAAAAATTCTTACCCATTTTTGAAAAAAGTGTCATGGAAATTTCCATGGAAGACTGTTCCATTGCATACACACAACATCTCTTCTGAAGAGCATAGTGATTTAGAGTCAGATTCCTACTTACAAATGCTATTGTTAATCACATTGGGCCCAGTCTTGCTGAGCTTTCTTGAGAGGTGTTGAGTACTTAACACCTTCCAGAATTGAGCCTATTATTTTTACTTATACACCACCTCCGCTGTGCATTTTACAGACAAGCTGAGGATCTAACCCAAAGTTTCTATCTTGAAGAATTTACAATGTAGAAAAGACATGAATTCATATAGGGCGAGATGACAGTCTGCAAGGAACCCAGGAACAAAAGGTGGTTGAAATGGTAAAATGTCCAGTGATTGATTGCAGCCACATCAAACATCATTGTGTGTGTTCTATATTTATGTTAATTTATTAAATGTTCCTATTAAACTGCCTCATGAGGTGTGTGGAAACCAGAGAGATGGGGGCTGTCTAAGAACCTTGATTGGTAGGTATAGAGTGTGGATCATTGCTGGAAAAGAAGTGGGTTTGGAGGAAAGATTGGAAATGATTTACTTCATTAGCCTCTGTTGTCTCTTAGAGGCTATTCATGTCATAGAAGAAAAACAACCAGAACAGGTTTAATAGCATACTAAGCTTTAATCTAAAAAAAGATTAAATTCAAAGTTTAGCATTATAAAAGGATATCAAATTTTGAATAAAAAATGCTTTTACAAAGAAAACACACATTTGCCCCCTCCCCAAAAAAACCCCAAACACCTTAGCACGTTCTTTTTTTAACAATTTCAATGTATGCACAGTCTCGTAGCAATATTTCAGCATATATTCACATGTGGAATTTAAATGAAACATTTGTTTCCGTAACACAGATTTTTCATATGTGAGTTTGAGCCAGGTCATCCTTCTGACTAGCTAATCTACATATTGCTCCCAAGGCAAGTCCCACACAACTTATTTTAACAACATGGAATAAAACTGCTGCTCATTGCAATGTGCCCACCCCTCCATATTATGGTTTTTAGATGCCAGCAGTCCATTTATCACTGCATTGATCAATTCAATTACTTATAATTCATTTTCAAGGTCTGAACCTTTTTTCAAGTTCCATTCTAGTTCACATCTGCAAGTTCCTGTTCCCTTGAGGCACTCCAAAAGAAAGAAAGAAAAGAGAGCGAGAGGGGAAAACATGACAGAAAAGGTATGAAAACTTGTAGGAACTTCTCCCAGAGAGCAAGGAGAATGCCCAAGGCAGGGGGTTTTCTGGCTACACCTCCTTACGGCAACTATTCATAATTTGTTCTGTGATAGCTTTACCGTCTCATGGACCCTGCGGCACCCTCAGGAACGGATGGGGGCTCAGCCAGGTGTAGGGAAAACAAAAGACAGACAAGTCTGTTTAGCCTTCTTTGTCTCTTCATAATTAGATTTACAATACTGAACAACTGTGACCCTTTGCTGCCTTATGCTGACTGCAGGAACATGCTCTAGGGCTTGACAGAGGCTAACTTGAGTGATATTGCTTTTCAGTTAGTTGCATGACTAATTCAGGCAAAAGGGCATACCCCCTCCCCATACACACACCCTCACATGCACCCAAAAACAAACAAACAAAAACCTTAGTCAAATTTATAATGGAAGGCACCTCAAATGGATAAAATACATTTTTCTACAAGAGCCCTAACCATAGAATAGCTGTTGGAATCCTTTAGTGGTTGCATTCTCATTGCATTATCTTTGGAAAGCAAAATAATAAAAACAAAATGTCACCAGCGGGGAAACATCCATTCACTTAGAGGCTGCAAAAATGAGTCAACAGCAATTTTCACACTTCCCTTGGACTTGGAAACATAAAATCTCCAACACTGCTTGGACAAAATTGTAAATACAGTAGATCTTAAGCAGTTTTTCAGCATAACTATGTTTAAATGACTGTATTGGTAAGGAAAAACAAGGCATACTATTGAAACCAAGATACCTAGAGTCAGGTTTCTATATTAATGTTTGCAAGAAAGCTGCTTAAAAAAAATGTTTAAATGCAAACTTTTACATCTCCAACACGTACAGATTTCATACGACAAAAGAAGGCACATACATTGTATGTGATAATTTTTCAAACTAGCTGTTACATTTTCACAGATTAAAAAAACAGTCTGTTTAAATATCTCATTTCTACAAGTGAATTTACATTTTAAAGTACAAAGTGCAAATACTATGGTTGTTGTTTTTTATTGCCTTTTGGTGAGGAAATCTCCCACATGTCAAAGAGATCTGGCTTGAATATGTAAGCTGTTCATCCTTGCTTCTTAGAGCTTTGCTGAAAAGATATTTTTAAAAGGTTCTATGATTAGTGATGCCTGCAAGTAACTTAATACACATACCAACACTTATTATTTATATTCCAGTGCTGTCCATAGTCCCCAGTCAAGTTAATGGCCCCATTGGGCTGGATGTTGTACAACACATAAAAAAAAAACTTGCCCCCCAAAGAATTAATCTATTTTGCTGTCCATGTAGATTGACAAAAGCAACATCTTTACAACCTTCTACCTATGGCATCCTTGGGTTCTGCAATACACAAAGCTCTAGATCAGTGGTTCCCAAACTTTAACAACCTGTGATCCCCTTTCACTAAAATGTCAAGTCTCGCAAACCTCCTCCTAAAAATGAATATTTCCAGGGATTTTCTCCTTTGAGTATAAATTATAAAAGCAGTGATCTGGAAATATAAAATTTGTTTTTATGACATGCTTATTACACACTATTTATTATTAATTGTTTATCATTACAGTATTTGTATTACATTATGAAAACGGCAACACTCTTCCAAGATCTCACTTTCGTAGCTTGTATCGCTTTGAATAAGCCTGTTATAAGACAAGGATCTTATGTTTCATCAAGGAGTGAAACAGCATGAAGGTATTTAAGAAGCCAACTCAGAGTTCCTGCTACACAAGCATTCAGGTCTTGAGCAGTCCAGGCAAACGACACATGTTACAACAAAGCTTAAATTTGTTCTTCATAATACTTTTAAAAACAACACTAGCTGCCTATTTAATTTTAATAACAGCAAAAAATATCCACCTCCCTTTTCCATTTCTTATAAGGAGTCTTGATGTTTAAATCTCCTCAGTGTGATAGATGTGCTTGCTTTGATCTGCTTAGCTCCTGTAAGTCTAGGGGCTCTGGGCTGCTGACCCCATGCTGCCCGGGGTCCTTAGGGACACCTCTGGCCGCCATTAGGGAATTTTTTCTCTAGAACCCCCTGTAACATTTCGCGAACCCCCAGGGGTTCACGAACCCCAGTTTGGGAACCATTGCTCTAGATAACAGCTATCATGGTGGGATAACCCGAGTCCTTATATGGATACTGTATGTTTAAGGGGGTTCTGGTTTTCTCACAAAGAGTTCTTCAGGACTCCTTTCTGAGGAAGTGCAGCACGAGTTGGGAATGAGAGAGATGTTGGGTTTCTTTCTTAGAAGTTTGTCTTGGTTGTTTGCTTGTATTTGTTTGTATCTATGATATTGAGCTGCCTTTTCTACAGCTATGGTGTTAAGTTTCTTCTCTAAGCTTTACTGATCAGTGAACTTCACACTGTAAGAAGACGTGCTTTCTGAGATAGTGTGAGCCTAGCTCATTAAGAGTTTAGTAAATCAGGACTACAAACTGGAAATTAATCTTCCCATCTATGCAAGTTGCAGAACCCTGTAATATGCTTTCTATGGCATGTGCCGTGTAGGAAAGAGACCACTGGCAGATGCCGTATGTACCAGTTGTAGTTTCACTGCACGTTCCTCTAGGCTGCATGTGTCCTTTCTAAGAAAATGTGGCCTTATAATTTTTATATTTTCTCAATATGGCTCTAACTGATATAGACTCATAGAAATGTAGAGCTGGAAGGGACCTAAGAGGTCATCTAGTCCAGTCCTTTGTGATGGGGCAGGACCAAGTATATCTAAACCATCTTTGACGGGTGTTTGTAGAATATCCAGTGCTTAATTACCTTTACAGTTGGAAATTTTTTTCCGAATATCTAACCTAAATCTCCCTTGCTGCAGATTAAGCCCATTACTACTTCTCTTATTCTCAGTGGATGGACATGGAGAACAACTGATCATGGTCCTCATTATAACAGTCCTTAACATATTTGAAGATTGTTATTAGGTCCGCACTCAGTCTTCTTTTACCAAGACTAAACATATCTAGGTTTTTTTTAGCCTTTCCTCATAGGTTGGGTTTTCTAAACCTTCAATAAGAACATAAACATAAGAACGGCCATACCGGGTCAGACCAAAGGTCCATCTAGCCCAGTATCCTGTCTACTGACAGTGGCCAATGCCAGATGCCCCATAGGGAGTGGACCTAACAGGCAATGATCAAGTGATCTCTCTCCTGCCATCCATCTCCGTCCTCTGACAAACAGAGGCTAGGGACACCATTCCTTACCCATCCTGGCTAATAGCCATTAATGGACTTAACCACCATGAATTTATCCAGTTCTCTTTTAAACGCTGTTATAGTCCTAGCCTTCACAACCTCCTCCGGTAAGGAGTTCCACAAGTTAACTGTGCGCTGCGTGAAGAAGAACTTCCTTGTATTTGTTTTAAACCTGCTGCCTATTAATTTAATTTGGTGACCCCTAGTTCTTTTATTATGGGAATAAGTAAATAACTTTTCCGTATCCACTTTCCCCACATCACTCATGATTTTATATACGTCCATCATATCCCCCCTTAGTCTCCTCTTTTCCAACCTGAGGAGTCCTAGCCTCTTTAATCTCTCCTCATATGGCACCCATTCCAAACCCCTAATCATTTTAGTTGCCCTTTTCTGAACCTTTTCTAGTGCCAGTATATCTTTTTTGAGTTTTTTTTTTTAATCAGGGTTGGAAGGGCCCTTAGGAGGTCATCTAGTCCAACTCCCTGCTCAAAGTAGGATCAATCCCCAGACAGATTTTTGCCCCAGGTCCCTAAATGGTCCCCTCAAGGATTGAACTCATAACCTTGGGTTTAACAGGCCAATGCTCAAACCACTGAGTTATCCCTCCCCCCTTTTTTAAAATCACTTTTATTGCTCTGTTCTGGACTCTCTCTAGTTTATCCATATAATTTTTTGTTCAAAATTGGACACAATACTCCAAAGAGGCCTCATCAGTGCCAAGTAGAACAGGTCAGTTACCACATCTCTTACATATGACATCCCTGTTAATACACTCCAGAATATTTGCCGTGTGTGGGGGGGGGGAGACGGGGGGACGGGTGTGACGTGTAGCAGGAAGCGGAGTAAAGCAAGTGACATGTGGCTACTAACCTAATTCTTTGAACTCTATTATTTTATTTCAGATTGAAAAGTCATACATGAGACTATATCAACTTTGGTGTATGTGCCTGTATCTACATATTCACACAATCTGTGTTACTGAATATGGGGTAATGCTTTGTTCACTCTTCCAATTAAAAAAAGAATTACTAAGGAAAATGATGTGGTCCTTCCCATGATGATTCTTGTTCAATTGCCTGTCTTCAAAGTGGCTGATTTGACCATTCTGTTTTAGGCAGGTGGTTTCTTCTGAGTGGCTCCTAACAGATTACTTAATTTCCAATGGCTTCCTTTCAAGTGCAAGCTTTTGTGATGAAAGTCACCTTTTGCATATGAGGGGCATTTGTAGCTTTGCATTGTTATAGTGTGTGACTGCCAACAGATGGCTTGCACAGCCAACCTTTTAAGATTCAAGGCTATCATTTCTCTCCAATAGCTTTTAAATTAATGGATTCTGAGTCAGCAAAAATATGTAAAGATTTTTTTTAAAAAAATAGAAACAGTAGGGCTCTTTCATTATAGATGCTACATGTTAGAATCAGATTACAGGAAAAGGGAAGAGGGGGGCACATTATGCTTTGAGCGTTACACACATGTGCCAATATTTGCTATTATGTAATTAAAATAATCCTTTGAACGTTTTTTGAGTTCCGCCATAGTCATTGTTTTCAGGCTGCCCTGTTTAAAGTGTAAGTGATTTGCGGGCAGGATTTGAAAAGTTAAGACTATGAACATTTGTTTAAACTAAGGGAAATTTATTATATCTCTGTAGCTGTGAGAACGTTTTACATTCCATCAAAGGCGTGTGTAGGAGAGCTCTGGTAAAACCCACAACAAATGCAGAGCTTGCCTTAGGAAGCGTGCATCTAACATTAAACAAATCAGGAGATAAAATAAATAAATAAATTGTCTAGTAGCAATCAAAGAGCTTTGCCTTAGCTTTGGGAAATGCTATAGCAATTTCACCCTATATTTGTTGGTTTTTTGACAAATTTAGCTCTCCAATAGATAGGAAGTGGTGTTTAATAACCATAATTATGATCATTCTGTCTGGTTTAATGCTGCTGCTTAATCCCCTGGATTGTTACTTTAAATAATGTATTTTCATTAGTCATTTAAAAGCCAATTCATCACCTGCTTCTGTCTCGTGTACATTAAAAATGGTTACATGGCAACTGTCTTATGGTATG
Source organism: Malaclemys terrapin pileata (assembly GCF_027887155.1). Classification (NCBI taxonomy): domain Eukaryota; kingdom Metazoa; phylum Chordata; order Testudines; family Emydidae; genus Malaclemys; species Malaclemys terrapin. Next base: position 82,859,225 of record NC_071507.1, read on the forward strand.
CCTGATATAAAAAGTGACAGAGTCCTGTGGCACCTTATAGACTAACAGAAGTATTGGAGCATAAGCTTTCGTGGGTGAATATAAAAGTAACTGGCAGCTCTATCCATGATGCCCTCCAAAAGTGAATTGTTAATTTAAAATTATGTATAAATATAAATCCATGTCAAAATAGCAACCTTCAATTCCCTCCCCTGGCCTTCCCAGTGCATCCTATCTGTTCAATGTCTGTCTTGTTTTGACTGTAATGTCTCTGGGTAGGGAGTCTATAACTGTGTCCTGTACAGCACCAAGCACACTGACTCTAATAAATAACAATAGAAACCTAGGCCCCATTAATACCCTGACCGGTCTTGTCTTCTCTAGGAAAAAAGAGTTTTCTTGGCATTTGTCATAATCCTACTGAAGATAAGGCAAATTGTAGTTCTAATGTGTCAGCTAGTCAAGGTAAACCCTAGATTGCCAACTAAGGTTTACCTCAATCAGCAAATGTGTTAAAACTACAACTGCTGGGGCTACTCTAGGTGGGTTAAAAACACATCTTTGCACTAGTGAAGATGAGCCCTACATGGGGGTTAAGAGGTGCACAGGCTTTGTGTGGGCCCCCTGCACAAGTGAGAATTTCAACCGGTCTGAATAAACAGGCTGTTTGCTGAACAGTTCCATGGGGAATCCTTCCACCCAGGTCACAGTGTCCGATGACCCTGGTTAGTATGTGTAGCCTTAAGGCTGAAACGATAATAGCTGAAAAATACAGTATGGAAAGGGCTCTGTCCAGTACTTACCTGCCTGTTGGAGGAAGTGCTTTCAGGATTATTTTTGGGGGCTGGTAGAAGAGAGGGGAAAAAAGTCATGAGAACAGCTTGCATGTTGTTTCTGTGCAATACTAGTACATTTTTCTTATTGTTAGTGAATAAACGATGTTCCCCTATTACAGAAATAACACCCTAATGTGCTTTCCAGTTAAAACCATGACAGTAATATTGTAATCAGCAGTGTGTTGCACGTTACTGCAGAATATTGCAGTGGTTGCTCTATAAGGGCTGGAGAATGCAGCTGAAGTGGAATGGAGATTTTTCTGTGCCGTCTGCCTACAGTGTACAGCAATGTCAATTTGATCAAAGAAAAGTCACCACAGTGTAAAATATTGTATCCATGATGCTTGCTGCCTTTGAAGCATCTAGACCAAATCTGCATTTCTTGTCCACTCCAATGGCACAATTGGAATACAAGAACAGGGCCCACTGGCGAAACCAAAATGCAGTGGAATGTCTTATCTAAACTGGCAGCACTATGAAAATACCCAGTAACACAGACAAAGGGGGTGGAGGGCAGCATCTCCTCAGAGACCCTAGAAAACCTGTGTAGAATCATTGGTTTTAACTGATAGGAACTGCTGGAAATGGGCCATGGTTCCGGGTGTTTATAAGCAATGAGCAATCATTAATGAAATGCTCTGCATCACAAACTTTCCATGAGGTTAGATGGTTGCTTTGCCTACAAGACAGACTTGATCACTAATTTTCTATTAAGATGGACTTTGACAGAGGGGCAATGTGGTGACAGCAGCAGGGGACACCTGATTACTAATCCCATTGTTACATCGACTCCATGCGACCTTGGACAAGTCATCTAGTGTTTTTTAAACAACAGCATATGTGGTGACTTTTTCTCTTGTCTGTGATACTATGATTAGTAATAAGGTTACATTTAGTTCCAGATATATGGAGATTAGATTAATGAACTTCCATTAGGCTAGTTCAATAAGGTTACATGAAAATGTTTTCCCTTTGGTTTGCCTAGTATATTTTCACTTGTATTGCTTATGGCAAAAATAAGAGCATTCTAGAGAACAGGAAGCCCCCATTATGAAATGTCATTCTTAGGAGCAATATAACAATATTTTTTCATAAGTGAGATCCTCCATTTCAAGCATCTCACTAAAAAGTGCATTTTCTTCTTTTCCCTCCTAATAACAAAGCTGCCTCTTTATTGGAGTGACTTGAAAGCTGAATAACTGGATTCCTTCCCAGTAAATATCTGACATTTGTTTAGTGAGTGTTGTCATCTATTCAATTAATGTTGGACATCTCAAACTCATTTATTTATTGCTCTGAATTTTATTCTAATCTCCCACAAGAACAAAGAACATGGAAAACGGATGGCTGTCTGGAGGCGTTTCCTTTTATTTTTAAACACTACCCCACAGTGTTTGCCCCATCACCCAGCAGGGATCATTATGATTTAATTTATAAAGGGGAATTTTGTCACTTGCCCATAAGAGGCTATGCAGAAGCATATGTAAGGGGACTGTTGTCCCCTTACTAACATTCAGTGGGGATGTTTTGGTTGGCTAGCTCCCAGCACTAAAAGGGGAAGGGTCGATGGCAAATCAGGAGCCTGACAGTCCCCAGGAACAATGGGGAGAGGCCAATGCTCCAGATCAGCCTGATTGACCGGGTGGGCAGGCTAATCAGGGAGTCAGGAAGTCAGGGGGGTCCCGTCCTCTGTGTGAACTGGAATGGCCTGAGTCAAACAGAGTGGGGCTGAGCTAAGGAGAGAGCAGGGGCTCGAGCTAAGTTGCTGGACGCAGAGCTGCAGCCCCAAAGCCAGAGCACAGCCCAGAAAGAGCAGACGTGCCCTGGGAGGCGAGCTGTAGCAACCAGAGCCAGAGGGGCCAGAGAACCAGCCCAGGGAGCTGAAGGCAGAGGAGCAGCAGCAGCCGTGCTGAGTAGGGTTACCATACGTCCGGATTTTCCCGGACATGTCCGGCTTTTGGGGGTTCAAATCCCCGTCCGGGGGGAAATCCCCAAAAGCCGGGCATGTCCGAGAAAATCAGGAGGGAGGGAGGGCTCGGCGGGGCCTCTTTGGCCGGGGCCGGTGCGGGGCCGGGGGCATGGTGCCGTGCGGGGAGCCGGGGGCGCGGTGCCGGGCCGGGAGCCGGGCCGGGGTTGCGGGGGGGGGGGGTGCGGCGGGCCGCGGGCCGGTCCGGGGTAGCGGGGGGGTGCGCCGGGCCGCGGGCCGGTCCGGGGTAGTGGGGGGGGGGGGGGGTGCGCCGGGCCGCCGGGCCGCGGGCCGGTCCGGGGTAGTGGGGGGGGGGTGCGCCGGGCCGCGGGGCCGCGGGCCGGTCCGGGGTAGCGGGGGGGGAGGTGCGCGGGGCCGCGGGCCGGTCCGGGGTAGCGGGGGGGGAGGTGCGCGGGGCCGCGGGCCGGTCCGGGGTAGCGGGGGGGGGGGGGTGCGCCGGGGCCGGGAGCCGGTCCGGGGTAGCGGGGGGGTGCGCCGGGCCGCGGGGTCGCGGAGCTGGGAGCCGGTCCGGGATAGCTGGGGGGTGCGCTGGGCCGCCGGGGGCCGGCAGTGCTGGGCGGGCCGGGGCCGGCACCCCAGGGCCCGAGCCGACCCAGGCTGGAGCCGCCGGGGGCCAGCCTGGGCCGCGCCTCCTCCCCCCACACTCCCCGTTACCTGCTTCAGGCTTCCCGCGAATTAAATGTTCGCGGGAAGCAGGGGAGGGGGCGGAGACTTTGGGGAGGGGGCGGAGTTGGGGCGGGGGGCATGGGCGGGGCTGGGGGCGGGGCCGGGGCCCTGTGGAGTGTCCTCCATTTGGAGGCACAAAATATGGTAACCCTAGTGCTGAGGCAGAGCGGAGCTGGAGCTGGAGCAGTCCGGAGCTGGGTGCGGTGAGCAGCTGGGGAGAGTGAGGGGGACCCTGGGCAGTGGGCCCAGCGCAGGAAGATGCCTCAGCCAAGAGGCTCTGCAGGCCAGACTTGGAGGGGGATCATAACCCCAACTGGGCAGGGGCGATGCTGGGGAAAAAGGGTCCTGCCACCTAGAGCCTGAGAGTGTGTGGCCACCGCCAGAGCAAGTGTCCAACCCACAGCATCTCTGCAGCACAGCCAGGGCTTGAGAAGGAGGCCTGGGACCAGACTGTGAACTGCCCTGACGTTCCAGAGACACTGTTTGTGATGTTCCCTGCCACAGAGCGGGATGATGTGTTTTCCTTTAACCTTTCCCATTTTTCCTTATTCTTTTTTAAAATTAATTGTTAATTAAACAACTTATATTTGCTTTAAATTGTATGAAATGATCAGTGGGTCAGGGAGGTGCCCAGTGCAGAGAAAGTACCCCGGAGTGGGGACACCCTAGCCCCTGTCCTGGGTGACCACAGCAGGGTTGGTGGTCGAGTCCCCCAGGAATCCTGGGCCCAGCCTTGCTGGGGTTTACAAGGACTCTGCCAGACAGGAGAGTGGAAGGGGAGTCCTCAAGGGCAGGGAGGCCTCTGGGTAAAGGAAGTGGGAGCAAGGACTCAGATCCTTTTGCTAGCCCACTTCACCGGGGTAGTGCAGAAGCCAGGAAAGTTCCCCACAGTAGCGGGACCATTCCCCCGCTTACACATATATCCAGATTGCTAATCTGAATGCAGGGAGGAAAGCAGGCTTCATGGAGTCTCAATTCCCCCTGCCATTGGAAGTGAGTAGGTGGAGGGGGGGGGTACAGAGTAGATGGAACCTTAGTTTTGACTCCTAACATGCTGGCCAGCAGAGTGAGCTGGTGCAATGGGGGGAGAAACATGTACCCTGTAAATGGCTGCTGGAACTTGCTTCCTGCTGGAGCCAAGGGGAACCAAGGTAGGAATTGTGATCCTCTGGTTTTATATCTGTTGATAGAAGAAATGGTGTCCATGTGGCAAGTGTAGCACCCATTCAAGATTATGAAATCATCTGTACACATCAGGCCTAATTCCCTTCTCTTACACCAGTGTAACTCTGCCTTCAGTGAAGTCATTCCCATTTTACACTGGAGTAAGTGAGAGAAGAATCGCCTCGTAAAAAAAATTCAGTGGCTTTTTTTTTTTTATTTTTGTCAAATTTTCTTTGACATTTTTGATTTGACAGAAAACCAGCAGTTTCCAGCAACCAAAATCCATTGGGCAGAGCATAGGAGACTGAGTAAGGAAAACTGGGTTTTAGACCAAGTCCCATCGCTGACTTGGTCAAATCACTTAGGGCTTGTCTTCACATACAGCACTGCAGCGGCGCAGCTGCACTGATGCAGCTGTAGCACTTTAGTGAAGACACTCCTACACTTGGGAGAGCTTCTCCTGTCAATTAGTTAATTCACCTGCCCGAGAGGCAATAGCTATGTCGATGGGAGAATCTCTCCTGCCGACATACCTGTCTTCACGGGGCTAGGTCAGTATAACTACATCACTCAGGGGGGTGGATTTTTCACCCTGAATGACACAGTTATATTGATATAGGTCAGTAATGAAGACCTGGCCTTAGGGCCTGGTCCTCATTTAAACTAAGACTGCTGTGCACTGCCTGGTAGTGCAATGGGACCTTAAAGTAAATGTAAATGGATAAATTGTTACATTTGCACCTTTGTACACAGCCAGAGGAGTGTATAGCAGCCTTAGTGTAAATGAGAACCGTGCTGTTGACTTTAACCAAGCTGTTAACTTTCTATTTTAATCTCTGTAAGGTGGAGATAATGATACTTCTGTACCTTTGCGAAATGATTTTTAGATCTGCTGTATAGGTGAAAAGTACTTAGTATTATTATTATTCAACCCACAGAAAATATACTAGATTAGATATGTTTTATGAAATCCATTTGTCTGCTAATACCCAGTTTCCTTTATGACTGCAATCTACCACTGTTACCCTATTTTCTCTGACCTACAATGTCTGGTCATGAATAAAAGCTGTATGGGGAACAATTTGTTTTTGACAGAAGTTTCCCAATCAGCATGTTCCTCTCTTTCCTTATCACACTTGTGATAGCTTTGTTTACTGGTCTTTGACTGGGGTCCCTCTTCTATGTTCTTAAAAATACTAAGCAAACTGTTCAGCTATTCTCCATTCACATTTTAATTACAGCCTCTTATAATATAAAACAAGTGTATAAACAGAGACTTTCTCTTCCACTTTCCAGCATTCTCAGGGAAGCTGTGGGTGATTTCCTCAGTGCTCCAAGGATCTTCAATTATTTGACTCCCTCTCCATCGATTCTCAAAGTCTCTGTGTACCAGCAACCATCCTGCCTGCTTAATGGAGGGATGGACACACTTTCTTCAGAGCCATTCAGTGGTGCTCTAGAAGCTACTATAAAGTGAAATAGTTTGCTTCCTTCCATAGCAAGACACCAAAGAACAAGCAAATGTATCTTCGTCATAGCCAGAACATGTTGTTCCGCTGGAGTGACTTTCTAGTGGAATCTAGTACTAACTTGCCCTCTTTGCCTTCCCCTATCATGCAATAATAACTTCAACAGGTTAGTATTTGGTGATCAGAGAGAGAGAGGCTATTGTCTTTGTTGGGACTTGAACTGTTGACCATCTGATACAAAAGCACCAACCCTTTCACTTGAACTAAAGAACCTCTATTAGCTAGTCATAGTTGCCATCACCATTTTTATACCTTTTGCAGGATTCCCAGAGGCTGTGGCCTATCAACTATAACCATAATCTCTGCCCGATCAAAAAAATCTAGTTAAAAGGATAGTTAGAAAAAGTTCTTACTGTGGCGTTTCTTTGTGTCTGCTTTACCTTCTTCTTTTGTTACTCCCAGACAACCCATTAATTCTTGAACTGATAAGGATTTGTCATTGTTCACATCACAGTATTCTACAAACTTCTTCACACATTTTTTGGGCTTTGACTTTTTTCGCAGGAATCTCTTGAATGGCTTGATTTCCTTTTTGCCAATATCGCCACTGGAATTTTTATCAAGTTGTTTGAAATACCAGTGGACCACTCTCTCTTCCAGAGTATGATTTGGATCAGGTTCTGAAAGCCTGCAATGCGAACAGAACATTAAGCTTTACATTTGATCACACAGTCCTCTTATGTTACTTATGAATCATTAGATTAGTATTAGTAGATAAGGGTATTTTAGTGAGGTAGGGTGACTTGAAAAACCATTTGTGACTAACTCTTGATGTCCTGAGGAGTCCAGGTTTTACAAGAGCTGCAAATGAATACCATTATTATACAGTGATCACACTTAAATTTTTTTGGTGGTTTGAAAGTTTTTAAATGGTGAATCAGTAAAAATGTTCATATTGGTGCAAACATTTTATATGTGACCATTATAAATCACACATCCCTACCACTGGGGAGCTGTGACTGGAATTCTGGTTCTGCTGCAAATTCCAAGTCTCTGCCACCTAAACTAAAGAAGACTGTCCATAGAGGCTAACAATAGCACGTCCCTTATATTCTGTGATGCAGCAACTAGAGGGCACCATCGCACAGATACACACAAAGCCAATCATGATTCAAGGATGCTGACAGGAGCCAGCATCAGAAAGAAAATGCAGGCAGGCAGATGAGAATAAAGACAAATATGCATAATTTCCTGTTTATCTGGGGAAAATGATGATGCTAAAATATCTTCCTGCCATAAAGAAGGGGAAGTACAGGAATTAATAATTCTTGTCTCTGTTATGATTTAAGTATACAATCACAGAAGACACATGGTTACCACAGAAAAATATTGAGTGAGTGTGTTGTGGAATCCAGAGGCTAAAAGCCATGGTGTCTTAGAAATAACTCTGTCTTTTCCAGAGAGTAGAGGAATGGTCACAGCATGATTGCTCTGCTGAAAAACATATGAGTTGTATGGATGGCAGGACATTACAGTGTATTAAAAGAAAGGAACCAGTGTTCCACTTGGCATAAAAGCCACTTCTTAGATTTATGAATTGAAACTTCTCATTTACAAACTCTACACAGAGAAATGGAAGTTATTGCTTTCCTTCCCATAGCTTATTTAAAAATTTCCATTGCGGAGATTCAAATGAGGTGCTTAATTGACTGACCTGATTGCTTTTGACCAGTATATTCTTTTAGCATCTCCCACACTCATCGCTATTTCAATATGCTGAATGCTAAATTCTAGACTGAAGGTCAGAGTCTGCTTTCAGTTACATTTTTGGACACTCCATTGAAGTCAATGAGGTAGCCAGGGTATAACCAATAACATAAGATCGGCCATGATGGATCAGACCAATGGTCCATCTAGCCCAGAATCCTGTCTCTGACAGTGGCTAGTGCCGGATGCTTCAGAGGGAATAGAAAGAACAGAGCAATGTCAAGTGATCCATCCCCTGTAGTCCAGTCCCAGCTTCTGGCAATCACAAGTATAGGGGCACCCAGAGGAGCATGGTGTTGCATCCCTGACCATCTTGGCTACTAGCCATTGATGGACCTATACTCCATGAATTTATCTAATTCCTTTTTTAACCTAGTTATAATTTTGGCCTTCACAACATCCCTTAGCAACAAGTTTCATAGGTTGACTCTGCATTCTCCGAAGAAACACTTCCTTATGTTTGTTTTAAACCTTCTGCCTAATAATTACATTGGGTGACCCCTAGTTTTTGTGTTACGTGAAGGGGTAAATAACTCTTCCTATTCATTTTCTCCACTCCATTCATGATTTTATAGACCTCTATCATATCTCCCCTTAGTGATCACTCTTCTAAGATGAACAGTCCCAGTCTTTTTAATCTCCTCTCCTATGGAAGCTGTTCCATACCCCTAATCATATGTGTTGCCCTTCTGTGTACCTCTTCCAATTCTAATACACCTCTATCCCAATATAACGCGACCCGATATAACACGAATTTGGATATAATACAGTAAAGCAGAGCTCCGGGGGGCGGGGCTGTGCGCTCCGGCGGATCAAAGCAAGTTCAATATAACGCGGTTTCACCTATAACGTGGTAAGATTTTTTTGGCTCCCAAGGACAGCGTTATATCGGGTAGAGGTGTATCTTTTTGTGAGGTTGGATAACCAGAACTGCACACAGCATTCAAGGTGTGGACATACCATGGATTTACATAGTGGCATTATGATATTTTCTGTTTCATAATCTATCCCTTTCCTAATGATTCCTAACTTTCTGTTAGCTTTTTGATACTGCACATTGTTGTCAGCGAACTATTCACAGCGGCTCCAAGTTCTTTTTTTGAGTGGTAACACCTAATTTAGACTACATCACTTTTTAATTTACAGTTGAGATTATTTGTTCCAACATGGATTACTTTGTGCTTATCAATATTGAATTTCATCTGCCATTTTGTTTCCCAGTCACCCAGTTTTGTGAGATCCCTTTGTTACTCGTCATAAAGAGCTTTGGACTTAACTGTCTTGAATAATTTTGTATTGCATACAAATTTTGCCACTTCACAGTTAATCCTCATTTCTAAATCATTTACCACTTCCCATTATGAAAACTGGCCATTTATTCCTACCCTTTGTTTCCTATCTTTTAACCAGTTACTGATCCATGAGAGGACCTTCCCTCTTATCTCATGACTGGTTAGTTTACTTAAGAGACTTTGGTGAGCAAAGTATGATCCTAATCCATTAATTTAGTCTAAAGCAGATAAAGGAAAATCTGAAGATAGAAATAAATGGGTAAAGGATACCATCATGGAAAGGAGAGGAACATCAAAACACAATGGCTTACTGGATCAGACAGTCAGTGTAGTCCAGTATCTTGACTCCAGCTGTGACCCATGATGGATATTTTAAAAGAAAGCATAAAATCCCCATAATGTGTTTGAATAGTGCAATACTATAAATTCGTTCCTGACTCCAGATAGGTAAGCAGCTTGTACCCAGAAGCCTGAAGATTGTTAGTACTTAGGCATTTAAATCCTGCCTACTGTATCTGCAGACATCCATTTTTAGAAGAAACCAGGCAAAATTGAAAGGAAAACAGCCCACTTTCTTCAAGTGAATCACAGAATCATAGACTTTAAGGTCAGAAGGGACCATTATGATCATCTAGTCTCACCTCCTGCACAACGCAGGCCACAGGATCTCACCCACCCACTACTGTATCAAACCTATGTCTGAGCCATTAAAATCCTCAAATCATGGTTTAAAGACTTTAAGGTGCAGAGAATCTTTCAGCAAGTGACAGGTGCCCCACACTGCAGAGGAAGGCAAAAAAACCCCAGGGCCTCTGCCAATCTGCCCTGGAGGAAAATGCCTTCCCGACCCCAAATATGGCGATCAGCTAAACCCTGAGCATGTGGGCAAGACTCATCAGCCAGACACCCAGGAAAGAATTTTAGTAAGAAAACAAAAATTAGGACTGGGGTGACTTATTGACCTGATGCTGTACTGCTGGTGAGAATTCAGACACCAAAACAACAACAACAAAGGCTTTAAGTTTCTGCCTTGTGGATACAACCCATGATATTTTTGCAGGAGACATTCCCTAACAGTTCTAATGGAATCTGTTATCACTTCATGGAGGTAGAAGTAAAATTGCTTTTTAAAAGGTTTTTTTTGTTTTGTTTTTAAATTTCCAAATGTAATCAGAACTCTTTTTAAAGGCACACACTACAGATCCATTTCCAATCACCCAAGTGAAACCCACCTGCTGGAAGACAATGATGGATCGGAGACTGCGTGGACCATATCGGTGGAGAGTGCATCCAGAACACTGGTCAGGAACTCATTCTTCTTGGCCCCTGGACAACCTAGGACGGAAACAGAGTTTCCTGTTTCTTGTGTTTTATTTTCCACATAATAATTTAACTCCAAAAATATTTCTTTGTTAGAGATGGACCTGAACCAGAACACTATATTTAAGCCCTCCACACACTTTGGGCAAGTTCACATCCTGGTCTAGGTCCAAATTTCTAGACTCAGGCCCATCTCTATATGATGGATCAGACCCAGAAAACAGATCCAATGACCCTTGAAGTCAGGGGAGTCTGGATTCAGATCTAGCCCCCACGGTTTGGATGCTTCCCCTTTTATCTCAAGATTTATATTTTGTTTTATTTTTTAACATAAGTTCTCTGTTGGTGTGATACGTTGAAAAAAACAGTCATTTGACATTTGTCCATCAGACAGTTTGACAATGCAGGGTACAAGCCAAGTAGCATGACCTTGGTTTTAGATGCCCTCTTTTGCTACTCTTAAATGTGTTGATCATCACCACTGTGGTTTGCAGTTAATCTCTTTGTGCCTCATTTTGCCATTTGTGAAATGGGGATAATACTTCTTTTGTCCCACCTTTTGCCTGTTTCATCTATTTAGATTATAGATTCTTCAGGGAGAGAGACTGTCTCCTTTACAGCACCTAGCAGAATGGGGCCCTGATCTTGGCTGGGACCTCAAAGTGCTACTGTGATACTACTTAATAATAATAAAGTCACTGCCTCAGGGAGCTAATGCTCTAAAATAAATTGACAGCACAGTTCAGAACTTCAGGTGCATAGTTCACCGGACAAAAATACACTGGAAAATCCAATCTCAAAGCAGTGCATCTGGAGTGTAGGGATTCAGCTGATAATCTGACAGTTGTTGACAGATTGATTTTTCACTTACACAATCCACCTGTTTCATTCCCCAGCCCTCCCCCATTCCCGGGATCCTGATCCAAACTTCATACTTTCTCCTATCTCTGTAAAGGACTGAACTAAACTCTAGCATGAGCCAAATACCCACATACTTTGCGGAGGAGACAGGGGACTGAAATCCATATTTTGCAACTCAAACCTATCTTTAGTATATTAATGGTAAATACTTTAATGGAGGCCCAGTTACTCCAGTGTTCTTCCACAAAGCAGAAGAGGGGAATGCGTAGAAGGCTTGTGGGGAAGGAAGATGAGTGTATCAGTTGGGATTCATTACTTTATTACACTTCACAATGGCCCCTCAAGAAGGAGGTGGGATTATCTGCGACTGAAAAGCTCAACCTTGTCTGGCAAGTTATTGTTTAATATGTCCTGTGTTGATACAAGGAAATGAGCTGCTGTTATATTAGCCCTGAGCAGTGGCACAGTCAGAATGGGTTAAGCTGTTTCGTTGTTGTGTGCAGCAGCAGAAGCCACTGCATATTATGTCTAATACATTTATGCAGTTACGAATTCACTGTCTTATATATTTCCCCTTGGTACTGGGACTATTTTATTCACGTAAGATGCATATAACAGAAATTCACTGAAGGAAGTTGCATTATACTAAAGGCACATATCTGAAACCAAGTGTGACTCTCTTAGAAGAGTTCCTCTTTGCTTTAGTCATTCTCCACTTTCCAGTGAACACAATCTGAGACCTGAGGCAGTGCTTATGGAAAATAAAATCACTAAGGAAGAAAAATTAACAGGGTAAACAATAGCTTGAGATGACTTGATTCTCCCCCCCCCCTCTCTCTTTGGCTTATTTTTAATATCCAAATTGGTTAATTTAGGAGCTACATTTCAATTTTTTCATGTCACTTTGTAACAACTTTGACACATCGCGAAGAAACAAAGGTTATGGTTAGGAATGTTTTCCAGTGGCTGTCCATCCAGCTGTCAAACACACATAATGTACACACACAAATTCAAAAATCAGACATTAGCAATTCATGTGAGGCAAAGCTAGACAAGAAATAAATCAATTTCTTAATTCACAAGAAATTACAAAAACAAAAACCAAAACAAAACCCTCTCATAGCTACAGGCCAGCTACAGGCAATTTTGCTTAAAATGAACTGGGGTTCCTAATTGTGTGTTTCATAAAAATGCAAGCGCAGTTGGACAGTAATCTGTGTAAAGAAAAAACCTTACTGTTAAAACAAATAACTTGTTGCTGTGAAACATTCTCAGTTATAGCTCTGCTACTTAACATGAATTGAAACCACACAAAATCCTCACCACTTAAGCAAGGAGCAAATATTCAGTTTCTCCCAATTATAACTTTTGCTGATGTGAGGGCAGTTACACGGTAATCACAACATAGTGAAACCTCTGTTCTCTGCAGGTGTTATCAACTCAGAATAATTCTCTGGGGGCCTCATGCTGTGCTTTAATTTCCCACAAGCTTGTGGCTAAAATGGCAGAGCTAGGGGGGATGTTTAGTTGGATTGTAATGAATAATTCACTCTCAGTGGACTGCATGCCGAAAGGGGAAGGCTAGTTTGTTATGATGGTCTTATGGCTTTTACTATGGTATACTTGCTTCAATTTCTTTTTGTACTGCTGCCTATATTGTGTGGGTTTGACAGTTTACATAAATAATTTGTTGTTAAAGGACTGAATTTGAAACCACATGGTATTACACTCTAAGGTTAGGCCTTGGAGACAAGAGTTCAGAGATGTAACACAGAATTAAGTGTTTACTTTAGAGATAGTTTTACCCACAATTACGTTCGCCAGTCAAATATAGAATAGTCCTTAGAAACCTTGAACCATCAAATACATACCACACATGACAGGAACACACAAACACCTCACTTCAGCTAGAAACACAACAATATAAAAGCAATTAAGCAAAATTTATTTTATATTTATGCATACACGCATGTGTGTGCACACATATACAGATCTCTATGTAAATATGTCTCCGCTTAGAATTAGCTCTGTGGAGCACCAGCCTTAGTGAACTAAAGTAGAGTATTATCAATCTCAAAAGAAAGTCTTTTGCAGCGCACTTACAGGAATGAGTAGAAAAGTGTGTTTGTTCACTGCTGTAAAAACGTCTAAATGGTTAAAAAAAGCTAATTAGGGAGAGGAGTCATTTGCTGTATTCACACTAACCTTCCTGCTGTGTCAGCAACCCAGGAAATTGTATCTTGAGTTATTTGTCTGAAGTCTGATAGCATTTAACTTGAGCATGAGGATTTTTACTTCCCTTTTGTTTGTTAATATTAACATAGGGCTAAATCTCGTCCCTAGAAGCTAGTACCCGACACTTACTGAAATCCCTTTGAAGATTATAGATGCTTTTCCATGTGACAAGACTTAAACAGGCCAAAGTCTCTTGTCACTTGTACCTATACTTGTGCAACCCCCTTGACTTCAGTGGGGTTGCACAAGTATAACAGAGAGCAAAGTTCGGCAGAGTGTGCTTGTTAGTGTTGGTAGTTTTATATAAAAGATTGGAGGTTTGCTTTTGTTCAGGTAAGTAATGGAAAATTCCTGTCTGTCTAGGAACTTTGTGTGACCTGTATCCGTGTGGTATTTGAGCACCTCCTAATTTGTGTCCCCTGGTTCAATGCCTTAACCACAAACCCACCCTTCTTCCCTTTTGGTGAAGTTCACCTGTAGTGCAGAGGGCCAGGCAAGGTCATTCTCAGCACTTAAACCCTGCAGAGGGGTCACACTAGTGGTGGGCAGGACACTGTTGAAAGGGTCTCTGTGCCAGCCCCACGTGGTCCAGTGCATAAGGATGCAGTGAGATAGGATGGGGGTGAGCCAGAGGAGGGCTATAGATCCACTATGCCTTAAAATCCAGTGGCTCCAGTATCTCATGCACATGGCACAGACAGGCTGGGCTGCTAACCCTTTACTGGGAGGTAGATTTCAACTCTCCAGTAAACATATGTGTTTTGCGGGTTTTATGTGAATTTTCTTTGTCTTAATTTAAGAAAATCAGAGAGAATAGTAAATGAGAGGTAGTAAAAGAAATATCTTTTGGGCTCATATATTAAAATCCAAAATATTTAGAGCTTGGAATATATATGTCTAATTTTGTTAGTCCAAGTTCATTAGACAGACTACTATGTTACTTATGTGGTTAAATTCACTAAAATTAAGGGGTAATGTGAATAACAGATGAGCCAATGAATTAGTTTTTGCAAGTGATGAAATGTTGAAGTTTGACAAAGACATTTTTGATAATGGCAAAAGCAGTTTGCTGAGAGTATATTTTAGCACTATTATTATTCTGGTTATGCAATAAAAGAAGAATCATTAAAATACAATATAAAGTAAAGAGAGTGAAAAACTGTTTTCTTGCCTTATATGGTGTTGAAGGTTAGTGATGCTACTGTCTGTGACTTTTCAGGGATGTAATTTTGAGGATAGAGCATAGGTGAATGGGACTGAAATATAAGAAGCTTCTCAATTGTCATGTAAAATTCAAAGCAAAACTTGAAAAAGTTTGGCGGACTTTATTTATTTATTTATTTTTGGGGCGCACTTCTGTTTCCCTGGTTCTAGATGGAAATTGAAGCAAAAGTACTGACGTACTCAGAGGAAACACTGTTCTTGCTTTACTCTCTGCGTGACTGGAAACAGGGTGTTTTGGAAATTGTTTGAGGCAGTCACTTCCTACACAATATCCAGCCCAGTTTTGCAGTCCTCAGGGGTCTGGATTGTTTGATGAAGCATCTGATATTTTGAATGCTTATGTTTAGCCAAAATGAACCCAAACTCCTGACCTTTTGAGGTTCATCCAGTATTAAATGGGATATAAACTGCAATCTACCCACATGGATCCAATTGCAGGACTGGGACTGCAGTTTATTTTTCTGAAGCTACAGCATGGTGAGTAGGTCAGTAAACAGAGCAAATGTGATACAGAACAATCATAAGGCCCAGGAAAGAAAAATAACTAGGTGCCATTTTTACAGGATTACATTTGTCGGATATACTGTATTTCAAAATCACCTGTCACTGAAGTATGCAAGTGCCATTTCTGATCATAACCACACTTTCTTAAATAGCTTGTCAAATTCAGTTTAATAAAAGCACCATAGCCAGCTGATCCTCTGTGTTGTCACTTAGGATGTCAATTGTTAGGAATGTCAATGTTATTTTGGATGGTGCAATACAGTAACTAAATTTCAATTAAAAACAATTTACTGCTTTTAAGTTGCTTAGGTATTTTTGTCAGGTGGCTATTTCCTTTTAGGAGATGAGTACAAAATAACCACAACAATAATAATAAATTACAACAATTTAAATGTCCATCAAGGAAAAAAAAGCAATTACAAAACAGTATGTTGTTGTAATTCCGGAAATGACATGAGTAGCAAGGTGCACAGTTCTTGGAAATGGAAAAATGGAAGTGTAAGGAAATGCTTAGTGGGGATGATTTCCACATTAATTAATTAGCTTAAGCAGACTATTCCTTGGAAACCTGCAGGAAAAATGTGGCCTTTGCTGCAAACTGATATTGTACTTTTACCTCCCTGGATATCTCTAAGCGAGACTTTTTCCACTGCAGACGTGAGAATCCCAACTGCATCCACCCTTTGCTAACACAAGCCACAAAAGACTGTATTCGGATACTGGTAATCATCTGCCTTTAAACCAACAGAATGGAGGAAGTTCTGAGTAAAGTTCTCAAATTGATTCAGCCCAGAAACATTTGCATAGATGGTAGCTTTTCTTCAAGATGTGCTGTCTAGGAATGTGTCCTGAGTGAGAGCTGAACCCTCCTACTAGACTATGATCCCCATGTGTTGCAGCACGGTAGTGTGTCATGTAAGATCAGCCACTATTTAAAGAACCTTGTGATATCTCAGCAGTCTGGGGGGGTGTTTCATGGATGTTTTCAGACCCATATAGGAACTTCCTTTTTTGTGAATGCAAATCGGATATGGGGCAAACCCTGCCCCACACCACAAATGGGGGGAGTTCCATAGATGCAGCAAAATGGGTGCAATTCTGCTGCTAAAGTGGAAGCAGGATTTTTGGAATCAACAAAGAAAGTCTTCACACCTTGTGCCATGTGGATTCCAAACACACTATTGGACAGGAGTAGGGTGAGTTAGGGCAGGAGTTGGGGAGACAGATGTCAGACAAGAGGTCTATGGTAGCCACATGGTGCCCTGGGGGTGGGAGAAGGGAAGGATAGACATCATCCACTTGATAAACTCCAATACCCTGGCCAACTTTCTGTTTAATTTATGTCAAAATGTTTAAAATAGCCAAAGTTATGAATCAATTCCTCAAATTCATGTTTTAAAATTGAAACCATTTCTAAGCCCAAAAGACATCTGAAACTTAATTCCCACCGATTTCAATCATAGCACGATGGTGGAAGGACAGGGGAGGAGGGGAGAGACACACTGCTCCCAGGCCAGTGAGTTATTTAGATTAAATTTTACTCCAGAGTGAGTTTTTGCAGCACTGATTAAAATGGGGATTTACAAACTGGAAATGCTGACAGAAATTGAGCTAAAGCAAGAGCTAGCAGGAACCGCTAAAATGTTACTTTACCATGGAATGGGCTAATCCTTGGAAATCTGAAGTGTTGATAGAGCCTTAGCTTGGAGCTGGCATTTGTGTTACCTTCATGGATACCTGACACTAAATTTGACAGCTTGTGGTTTCAGATCTCAGTGGCTAATCTTTAGTTAAAGAAAAGAAACTGTGAAATGACTAAAACAAAGGAACAAAGAAAAGGCCTACAATTGCTCAGTGCAGTGGTTTTACACGATGTGATCTTATGCAGTATTAAAACTACCTCAGCTCCCCGGAGGTCAAAGGGAGTTGAGGGTGCCTTGGCATGTTGTGGGATCAGGGACTACATCAGCAGACTGAATTCATTTTTTAAAAAGTGAAGGTCAACTTACTAATCAGCATCTAAATAACTACTGGAGGCCAATAACAGAGGTCTGGTTAGTTGTGTTGGGCTTTCAAACTAGCCTTTGAAAATTGGCATCTGTGTAGAATGGATCCCTGGAGCCAAATACAATATAGTGTACTTTATTAAACAATAAACTGATGTTTACATCACATTGGGTGTTTGACTTTTACCCACAAAAAGCAGGGAAATTCAGAGTTAAATCTGACACTGTCCTTAACTTGGCTTCTGTGCAATAAGAATTAAGGAAATGGATACATACTATTTGGCAGCTAAGAGCCTGCAATGACAGAAGCACAATAAGGTAAATTAAAGATGGAGATGAATGAAATTATGGTTCTAAAGTGTATGCCTACCAGGCTGCAGTGCAGCTGACTTAATGTGAAGTAATTTACAGTGTGCAGTTTGTTTATTAAATGTCTCAGATAGTATTACAGTAGGATGATCCAGTTACATGATGGCAATCCATTATGGATTACTAGGATGCTTTCTCCACTGGACCACTAATCTGTATGTTAGGTTAAGCACGCCTCCTTGCATCTTCTCAGTGGGAATGTCCTTCAGGAATACCAATTATTGCATTTATTCCTGCATGTGTGCACAATAGTGCCTTCCCAACATCTTCAGCAACAGTAGCAGTTTTAAAACTGGTGGCACTTTCAAACACAGTGCTGCTGGGCAGGTGCAACTTTCAACAGTACTGAGGGAAAGGAAGTGAAGAAAGAGAGAAAGGAGAAAACTGAGTTGGGCATTCTGTGTGGGGGTGGAAGACAGAGAAATCATGAAAGAGTGGCACACTCATTTCGGTATAAAATGCTTTTCATTTAGTTAACATTGACCCTTTATCAACTTAACTAATGAATATAAAGGCATTTTATACCAGAATAAGAGTATCCCCCAGATTTAAACCGAAATAACTGATATTTTTTGTTCCATTCAGCATGTACATAAGCCCTAAATCACAAGTGCATGCTAAACCAATACAAGGCAGGTTTAAATTGCACTGAATGTTTACACACAAGGTTGTGGAATGTCAAAAGCTAATCTATTCCTTGGTCAAAAACTGAAGGTGACAGAAGCAATACTGAATCAGCAAAAGCCCCTAAACCTTTAAACATGTTTAAGCCTTACTTGTTTCAGTTTAGCTTGTGCCTGCTAATTACAGGGGCAAGTGAGGTTTAAACCAATATAAGAATGTTCAAAACCGGTTTGCTTGGGTTTAAGTAGATTTGTTTGCAAACAGATTTAAATTAAATTGGTGCAATTTTTGTGGGTAGACAAGTCCAAAGATTTAAGCGGAGAAGGGAAAGAATAGTGTGTAGTAACTGAGGATGAAAGAGAGACATGGTGGATAGTAAAGAGGAGGAAGGAGGAGGACAAAGGAACAAAAGAAAAGGGAGAGGCCATGCACAGAAAGTAAGAGGGAGGAGTAAAAGAGGTAGAGAAGTACTGCAAGCTCCAAGCGAATTTCAGCAGACAGACATTCTGTGCTCTAATACAGACACCTTTGGCAGTGCAGACATTGAGTTAAAGGGATTAACATGTTATCAATCAGCTGGGAGGAAGAATTTAATCAGAAAAATGTGAATGATAATTGTGAATTGTCTAAGAACACTTTACTAGGTGCCAGAAAGCCATATTGGTTAAAAAACCAACAACCCCAAAAAACAAAACATCCCCCTGGTTTAGAGAGGAAGTGAAGGCATATAAAGCTATAAAGAATAAATAATATTTAACAAATGGAAGAAAGGGGAGGTTGATAGTAATGAACATCTATCAGAATTGGGAAAATTGATAAGGGATGGAAAAGGAACAGAAGAATAAATCTATGACAAGCAGAGTTAAGGACAATGAAAAGAAGGTTTTTAAGTATATTAGAAACAAAAAGAGTCTTAATAATGGTACTGGTCCATTACCAGAGGGAAAAGGTAAAATTATCAATAATAATGCATAATAGGCAGGAGTGTTCAATAAATGTTTCTCTTCTGTATTTAGGAAGAAAACAGAAGATGTAGTCATAACAACACTCTTTCCATTCCACTTGTATCTACGGCAGATATTAATCTGCAGCTATGAAAGTTAGAAGATTTTTAAAATCAACAGGTCTGGATAACTTGCATCTAAGTGTTAAAAGACCTGGCTGAGGAGCTCACTGGACTATTAATGCTGATTTTCAATAAGATTTGGAACATTGGGGAAGTTCCAGAAGATTGGAAGAAAGCTAATGTTGTGCCAATATTTTAAAAGGAAATGGAATGACGCAGGAAATTATAGGCATCTCGGTTTGACATTGATCCCAGTTTTGGGGTCCACAATTCAAGAAGGATGTTGAAAAATTGGAGAGAGTTCAGAGAAGAGTCACGAGAATGATTAAAGGATTAGACAACATGCCTTACAGTGACAAACACAAGGAGCTCAATCTATTTTAACAAAGAGAAGATTATGCAGCGAATTGATTAGTCATAAGTACCTACCTGGGAAGAAATCTTTGATAATGGGTTCTTCAGTCTAGCAGAGAAAGGTATAATATGGTCCAATGGCTGGAGGTTGAAGCTAGACAAATTCAGACTAGAAACAAGGCATATATTCTTAACAGTGAGTAATTAACCATTAGAACAATTTACCAATGGTTGTGGTGGAGTCTCCATCCTGACCATTTTTAAATCAAGCTTCAATGTTCTCCTAAATTAGTTTGGGAAAGTTCTAGGGCTAGTGTTATATAGGAGGTCAGACTAGCTGATAACAGTATTCCCTTCTGGCCTTATTTAGTTAAATCAACCTTGGAAAAATATTCATGGTTTTAGAGTTCAGGGAAAAAATGGTTTTGCAAACAGCAACTCCATAAGCTTCACCCATCCTGAATTTAAATGGCCTGATCTGGCACAGTACTTAAGCATATGCTTAACATTAAGCACGAGTAGCCCCAATGAATGTGTTTAATTGCTTTGCTGGGTTAGAGTCCAGTGTGGGTTTTGGGGCATATAAAAATAGAGGCAGCATGCTCTAGTAACAAGAGCAGAGGACTGATACTTAGGAGACTTAGGTTCTACATCCAACTCATCCAATGCCTTTCTTAGCTACCTTAGGCAAAAGTAATTAAGTCTTTTTGTGTAACAATTTTCTCATTTATGTGACAAAGATAATATTGACGTATTTCTCAAGAGTTTGAGAGGTTCAATTAATATTTGTGAAGTGCTTTACAATCCTTAGAAGGAAAACACTATATAAGAGCTGTATCTTTATATCTTCTAAAGCAGACCTTAATCAAAAATGACTCTTCTGTTCTACAAACTTGTTACCTATTTACCTGTAAATCATATTGTATTAATCGGGGTATAAAATGGGACTCAATGCTATCTTGGCTGTATTAATGTGGCCTGCCTTATATATAAATAGAGATAAAACAGAGATTGTGGGTGGCTGTGTTGGGCGGTTGGTGAACAAGTCTTTCACTTCTGGTGAACGGGGTTCAAATTCTGGTTTGATCACAAGCCAGTTGAGTCATCTTAATTCCCATTTGTCAGTGTCTCTCAGACTCATGCAATTTGGTATCGCTGGTCTCTGCTCAAGAAAAGGTCAGCAGTCAGATAGATAGTTATGTAAGTATGTGAGGTGTGAGGCATGGGAAGTATGCCTCATGTCTGCCTATACCAAGTATAGCACAAGCCAGTGCTGTTGGTCCTTATTTTAAATAAAAAAAAATACATTTACACCCAGACATTTAGGAATAGATATATTCATTGGCACAACTACTGGAGGAGATGAGGGGAACATGTCTCTTCACATTTGTACCATCTTGATTTCCCCTCCAGGCTGCTACAGTTCTCAGTACAAGTCCCCACAATTTTTGTGTGTGGTTTCATGTCTGTATTCAAATACATTCATATGGGGGAAGGCAGTTACTGTACCTTACCTAATGTACAGTGAACTAGCTTTGTATGTATTCAAACAGTCCTTTTGCATTAAGGAATTTCTAAAGCTTTATAGAGTCAGGCCCCAACGGTCAAATTTTTCATGAAGTTCAGTCCTGATCTGAAACGCTTTTATTTGGAATCGGGAGTCTAGATTTAATAGACCCATTCAGATAACCGTATTATGATAAGAAATACATTTTTCTTTTCTCCAGTATACTGTGGTTTTATTCTCTGCTTCCCAGGGGAGATTTTGCATGGGCTGACCCTAGAGAATCAGACCACTGTGCATCTGTTCACATTGCCTCTTCCCCCTCCAACCTTCCACATGAAGTGACTATTAAGTGAAGTCTGCCTGCACGACACCCCACAGCTAGAGATGAATGATAGCTAGCAACAATAAAGCATTCACCCAGATGCTTAGTGAGGTTTCTAAGCTCAAAGCACAAGCAGCTGAGGAATTTGACAAAACAAGGTTTCACTGTAGAATAAGCAGCCAGTTTTTATTCTCCCAGAACACTCGCGCTTCCCAAATGACCCTGGTTTCACCAAGCCACCTGCCTCTGTCAGGGAAATTAATGAACTTCAAAAGTAAATACAACTTGAGATGAACAGCAAGCCCTGTTTTTATAAACACTGGAAATGCCAGCACCACAGTAGTGCATTTTTTCCTTAAACAAGCCATAAAGAGAGCTATAAGTAAAAACATGGCTTCTGAACCTTACATTCACTGCCACTGTATCGTCCATTAATCTTTTTTATAGATTCAGCTGCCAAGTTAGCTGTATGTCTGTGCAATACAGGATTTGATCCAGCAGTTTCACTCCCATAGAACTGTGTGTAGTGTTAATATAGGAGTCAAGATGTATATTTCAAAAGATTCATTTTTATGGATACTTCAGACAAATAATTTGCGTAGTCCCTACTGGGTTAAATGTTTCGCAAGGACAATGTATTTCCTGAACAAAATCTTCCATATCCAGTGAGCTTAATCTGCACAAACTTGCCCATAAAACATTTATGTAAATTAGATATGCAGAATGCTAGAAGGTAATGAACTGGCCACGTAAACAGTTTGGCTGCGTATGTGAGTTTGATGGCTCTGTTTGCCCTAATTCTTTAAAAAAAGAAGCAGCAGCAGCAAGAACAAAGTGAGAAGACAACTAGGGACAAAAAATTACAACAGAGGACGTGTCACCAAAAGAGGAGGATTGCTGACACATAGAAATATATATTTCAACAATTGTCACTACAATTTATAGTCTACAAAAAATAGTAAGTAGGTCAACCCCACCATTCAGACTGAGAAAACGTTTCTTTTTTCCTGAAAAAATTAGGAAGAGAAAAAAGGAATTAAGGGAACAAAAACTGATTTTGGCAGGAAAGCCTAGGAATGTATCTTGATTTCCATGGGAGCTGGATCTAGCTGACAATTTGACATCAGGGTTGTATATTTAATGCTAATTATTTTTATCTGTGACTCTGGTTAAAATCAATATGGCCATGTCAATGCCAGATAGAGCATGAACTCTTCTTAGGTGCTGTTTATGTAGTTCCAATAATCTCAGTCCCTAGGATTCCAGCTGGCGCTCTAATGATACTGAAATAGGCTTTGTTCAAGCAGTTATGAAAACTTTCATCCCATTAAATGACTAAAGAGGGCGGGTTATAGTTATGAGAAATGTCTAATTAGCAGAGCGCCAAGAGCTTAGTACGCCCCATATTGTGTACACACATTCTTCCTTCCAAATGCACAGATTATTATTAGAAGCATCAACTCATATTTTTAGTAAGAGAGGTTCCTGACTTCTAACCAAAAAAAATGTTGAAAAGCCACAGTGATGACTGGAAAAGTTAAATTCACCTTCACACTTAAATATGCCCGCCTTTGTTAATTGGTTTCTACCAATCAAGCTGTACTTTGTGGTGGATAAATACTACTGGGACAGATTCATCCCTGCAGAAACAAGTGCAGAAACATCAATGTGCACCCAATGGTGCCTACAGGAAAATTGTGCCAATAGATATTCCTATGCCTTCCCTGGTGAGGAAGCATCTTAAATTCCCATCTGGAGTTCCATGGGAGCCCCTTTGGTTGAGGTTCCCAGGAAGATACAGAGATCAGTACATCTCTCAGCCAAGCTGGCCTTGCTCATTCCCAGGCTGGCCTTAGCCATATTTGGAGCAAGTGTTGGCTGGCTCTAAGTCCCCTGCTGTAGCAGGAGCTGTGGATGGCTTGTACCTCTATAATCCCACTGCAGGCAGACTTTCCACTGTTAGGGGCCAGCAAGCTGATTTCTTCTAAAACAAGCTGGCAGAATCCACAGAGTGAGTCTGGCCCAGTATATTTAAATCTTGGAAAATTCAATGTAGGTATTCCAAACTCCTCCACCACCACCCCTGCAAATAAATACAATAAAAAATTAGCAGCCTTTTTCTGAGGCATTGTTTGCTTTGTACCCTTCTATTTCTGGACAAACTGATCCCATTTATTCCTGGCCTTCTGTGAGTATTTCACTGTTAAAAATTGATGCAGATACAGCGAATATAAGAGTCCTCCACTGTTTATAATTGGCTCTTTGTCGGGAGGGCTGCATATGCTGGGCCAGTTTCTGCTTTCATTTACACCAGTGTAAATCCTGACCAACTTCACTGATTACAATGGAATTATTCTCAATTCAGAGCAATGTAAACAGAAGCAGAATTTGGCCCATAGTTTTTACATTTCTATAATTGTGGAAATGAATAAGAAGATTATACAAATGGGGTGGATTATATAAAATAAAAAGCAAGTAGCTACCAAGCATTCCAGTAAACCCATATCTAGTGAGCTGATTACAAAGCCACTGTTGAGAGAGAGAATATAGAATATCAGAGTTGGAAGGGACCTCAGGAGGTCATCTTGTCCAACCCCCTGCTCAAAGCAGGACCAATCTCCAGACAGATTTTTGCCCCAGCCTAGATGGCCCCCTCAAGGATTGAACTCACAACCCTGGGTTTAGCAGGTCAATGCTCAAACCAATACACACAAATGTCTATGTATATTTTATAATCATTTGGATTTAGGCCCTAGCTAAGGTAGTAATGATAAACGGAATTTCTGAGAATTCTGAGGTGATGGTGGATTTGAGATAAGGCAGTGTGCTGAGTCCACTTCTCTCCAGTCTTGGTATTGCGTTAATAAGTAGGACAGCCGCGATACAGAGAAAACTAACGAATGCTGATGATCTGGCCCTTTTGTCTGACAGCAAAGAGGAATAGGTAAATACGGTATCTGAGTAGGCATCTGTGTTTGAAGATCAGTTTTCTTTGCATTTACCTTTAAACTATGAACTTGTGCAAATAGCGAAGGTGGAAGAAGAGCTCTTGCTTAAAGTTTCAGGAGAGAAGCTGAGTCAGAAGAAAAAAAATGTGTGTACTTAGTGCAATCAGAGAGAGAGCTGGAGAATTCTGCATGGGCAGCTGTGAAAAAGGTGGCAGGAGTACTGTGATACCTGCAACTAAGTAACAAATTGAAAGGTAAAGTGTTTGTCCCTGCCTGCTCTATTGTTTGAAAATAGTGGGTTTTAAGGAGATGGAACAAAAGAAGATACCGGTAGCATGAAATAGTATACTGAAAAGAATGGCAAGCAAGCGGAGGGTTGACAGAATGTGCATGGAAGAAATTAGGGGGAAGATGAACTATGACAGATTGCAAAAGTGCACATTTGAAGTGGACTGGACACGTGATAAGAATGGGAGAAAAATGAAGAGCAAAGAAAGCATGGAAGGAAGAAGACATCAAGAAAGGGCATGGAAGACCAAAAATAAGATTGAAAAAACTCTTCTCTTTAAACTTCTCTTGGCAAAGGACTGGAATTCTAAGACCTACAAACTCATGCCACAGACCAGAAGGAGTGGCAAAAATCATGGACACTGATCATGTGAAAATGGGAAAAGGAGTTGAGAAGTGAAGTGAGAAATGAAGTGGATTATGTTAAGAAGATTTAGAGGAAATAGTCTCAATTTCTTTGGGCTGGTCTACACTGGGGGTGCGGGGAATCGATCTAAGATACACAACTTCAGGTATGGTATTCGCGTAGCTGAAGTCGAAGTATCTTAGTTTGACTTACCTGGCTGTCCTCACGGCGGCAAGTCGACTGCTGCAGCTCCCCCGTCAACTCCGCTTACTCCTCCTGCCGAGGTGGAGTACGGGTGTTGATTCGGGGATCGATTTATTGCCTCTAGATGAGACGTGATAAATCGATCCCTGATAGATCGATTACTACCCGTCTTTCCGGCGGGTAGTGTAAACGTGGCCTTCGTATTCCAAAATAAGGCTTGACAAGGAAAAAAAATCCTGTATATAAGACATTTTGTAAATAGCTGATGTAAATCTGGATGGATAAATTCAACTAATAATTGAGTAAGATTAAAGAAAGTCTGTAGATGTGTTTCTGGAAAGCATGTCACAATTCTTGATAAAGGGGAGAAATAACATAGAATCATAGAAATATAGTGCTGGAAGGGGCCTCGAAAAGTCATCAGGTCCAGCCCTCTGTGCTGAGGCAGGATCAGGTGAACCTAGACAATCCCTGAGAGGTGTTTGTCCAGCCTGTTCTTTAAACTTCCAGTGATGGGGATTGCACAATCTCCTTTGGAAGCCTATTCCAGAGCTTAACTACCCTTATAGTTAGGTTAAATGAGGGATCGGCAACCTTTGACACACGGCCCATCAGGGAAAGTCCCTGGTGGACCGGGCCAGTTTGTTTACCTGCAGCATCCACAGGTTCGGCTGATCGCAGTTCCCCCTGGCCACGGTTCGCCATTCCAGGCCAATGGGGGCTGCAGGAAGTGGTGGCTAGCATGTCCTTCAACAAACCAGCCTGCTTTCCCTACACAAGCGGCGTCCCAAGTTTGGGAAACACTGCTGTAGAGCTCAGAGGGAGAGAAAAATCATAGCTAATAAATTTAACATGTAAAAGTGACTTACAGTAGCTTTTCTATGCATTAAAAAATTCATGTCTTCACTGTCCAATATGTTGTGGACTTCCAGGGATAGGAGTTTGCATCATTGGGAAGCTGAGAATCTTTTGTTTCCAGTTAATTATCAGACTTTGTATCTGTCAATAATGCAGGACTGAATATTGCCCAGTTGGGGGTGGGAAGGAATTCTTTGGTAGTGTGTGATTTGTTTGTTTTTTTGGCAACTCTTTGAAGCGGCTCCCTAGTTGCCCCCGGGTTGTTAGGAGATACCTCTCCCATGTCTTCACTGTACCAGAAATTACAACTGTTTTTCCTGCATTTCTCAAAGCTTAATAGCTGAGGGGAAAGAGTGTCAAAGTTTGTTCAGTGGGGGTGTGTGGAAATATTTTAATCTCTTTTGGGTTCCAGTATGATAAGAGGTTCACTCTGCACTAGGATTTTATGCCCAGCACAGATAAGACACCAGTATCTATAGTCTTATTTCCAACCAGCTGTTTCTAAGGGCTCTGTGGTCCTTTAACTCCCTAATACAGACTTTTTTCAAAAGAAAAAAGCCATCTTGATTTCCCCCATAACCTCCTCTGAGCCCCACCCCCCCTTTTTTTTTCTAAATCAAACACACATCTTTCTGCCCTCCCCCTTGGATCCTTTAATAATTTTTAGATTCCGCTATAGAAATAGTATGCACAATTTCATTTCCCCTTTTCCTGTAATATAGGCAAATGATGACTAATTTAATGTGCAGGACAAGTGAGGGGGGATCAGTGTCCTGAATTCTGAAGCTTCTTTGTCTCCAGAGAGAGGTAAGTGCTACATGCTTTTAGGAATCTTTTAAAAAGTCAACAATTTTTCTACAGGCTCAATACTTGTCATCAATAAACAGTGCCAAGTGGGTTTCAAGAAGTGCTGGTTTTGGCGGAGTGAAACCCAAGACTTCATTAGACTAAATGGTACTTGGGGCCATTCTTCCTCTTTTTTTTTTCCCCCCATAGCCCTTGTGTAGGCAATATGCTTTTTTTAAAAAAAGAGCCACAGCTATACTAGTGTATTTTCCAGTAAACCTTAATGGCTTCTTTAAGTTTACTGGAAGTATTTCTCAACTAAAAAAACCCATTGGTGAGCTAGCTGTTCACTTTTCATCACTGGACTTCTGCAGGAAGAGACATTGGCTTCAATCCAGCTCCCACTGAGGTTCACTGATCTCAGTAGGAGCACCATCCGGCTCTCTCTTATTTCTTGTGGCGGATAGTGAAGTTAGTTTTGATGATCTCCACCTCTAGTGGTCATTCAGTTATAGACTGAAAGCTCCTTTTCACCACTTTTCAATGGGTGTGGATGTTTCTTTCCTTCTCTTTTTCTTGAATGTCATTTGTTTTTTCATTTGTTTGATGGGTATTTTCAGACCCTTTTGAGTGCTGCTAAGCTGGTAATATACAATATTGTACAGCTTGTGGGGGTTGCTGGTTACAGTCTGTTGTTGTTGACTGACTTGTCATGGCTTTATAATGCTTCTATACCATTGTCTCATTTGGATGTTGATGGCAGTGCTCATTCAGATGTAACAATTAAATCAAATTACTCAAACTGATTCTTACAACATGATTCTTGTGTATGTAAGTAAGCAGCTTTCGAATATGAAGCAGAAATTAATAGAGGAGGTTGGAAAATTTCAAATATCCCCTCCCTCCTCAAATCAGGAAAAACTTGACACCTTTTTCAATCAGCTCTAAAAATGGACATCCCCATCCTGTTTTCCAGGAGGATATCATTTTAGATGTGTACAGGCTAACAACAAGAAATCTGTTCCTGTACTGTGTTCTAGTTTCTGGATTTAATGTATTACATGCACCCAGAAATTTCCCAGAATTATATGTTGTTGTTTTGGAGGGTGTGTTGTTGGTGGGTTGTTTTTTTTTAAGTTATGCTTTGGTTTTATTGCAAAAGAGGCTTCATTTGGTTTAGCCCAGGCTTCTCACCAAGGAAAAATAGTAATGTGCTATATGTTCATTGCAAGACCTTTATCATAGAAGTCCAGAACTATTAACTCCTCTCCCCCACCCAAAAATATTAGGGGTGAAATCCTGGCCTCATTTAACTCAATGGCAAAATTCCCATTGACTTCAGTGGGGCCTGGATTGCTCCTTATGTCCACATCCTTAATGGCTGTAAATCAGCATAGCTCCATTTACTTGAATGGAGTTTGAGTGATGTCTATTTAGCCCTTTATTTTCCAGGAATAACACACTTTTACTTAACCATAATTTGGTTACTATACCAAAAATACGACCAGAAACTCATTTATCAGAGGGTGGGAGAGAGGATGATGCAAGGGATCACAGCTGTAGACTTGCTCTCTACCAGACTTAAAAAAAACAAACAAACAAAAAAACCACAACAGGATATATCCTCTCTCCTAGAACTGGAAGGGACCTTGAAAGGTCATTGAGTCCAGCCCCCTGCCTTCACTAGCAGGACCAAGTACTGATTTTTGCCCCAGATCCCTAAGTGGCCTCCTCAAGAATTGAGCTCACAACCCTGGGTTTAGCAGGCCAATGCTCAAGGGAGACTCTTCTATTCTAAGGACAAATAAATGACTAAAGGCTTCCTGTCTTAGCATGCATCTGTTTATAAGGTCACTTTCCTGCAACTATATTAGTTGTCCTCCAGAACAGACACATTAACTATGGAATAGAGCAGCACACACTTGGGAAGACTGCAGTATTCAACAGGAGGTCCAGTATGAAAAGCTCTTATGGGAAGGTGGGAGGGAGGAATTTATAAACTTCTCCCTCACTCCGTTCAAATACAGTTTTTAAAAATATGCTGGAAAGCAAATACAGTCAGAATTTATTGCTCCCAATTTAGCCCTTTTAAAATTTACATAACATTTTTTAAAAGTTATTAATTGAGCAGTGAAGGAAATGCTGTGGCCAAGCCAGTAATAGCACATTTTAATTAGCCTGCTTTTCTCTTTTGCTACCATTGGCACAGCTCTGTCTTCCAATGGTGCTTTACTGCTAGCTGAATTGCTTTTACTATAAATTTCACTTTGTATTATTCAGTAAACTGTCACTAAACTGGAAGCATTAAACAGTTCTTAAGTTAGTTAGGGTTTTGGTGATTTTTTCAAAATAATCAATGAATGTTAATTGTGGCTGAGATAAATCACTAGTGATATGGCTAAGGGGATCAGGACAGGCCATCCAGGAAGCAAGAATACTGAATGAAAGTTACAGAGCCTTGAAAAATAACTACAGGCTTTGGCTTCCTGTATAACCTAAAGCCTAATGTGTTACATTGCTATTACAATCTAGGTATTATATCAAAAAATTATAACACTTTGTTCTATTTTGTTTTGTTATTGTATTCTCTGTTCTCTCTCTTCTTCAAGTACTGCTCCTTGATCTGCCCATGGTAAGATCAAGAAAATAATGATCAACTAATGAGATTAAAGCCAGATCCTCTTCCCAGCACAAAGCCCAGCTAAACAGGCTGATGAGGACAGAATCCTCTCCCCAGATTCAGCTGCTCTGGAGCTACTATTGCAGACTCAGCGAATGCAGGACTTATGGCTGCTTCAGTCCCACGCTGTGCTAGGGTGTACTGAGCCTTGCTGAGCAATGCTCAGAATACTCCCCAGGAAGTGTGGCTGCTCTGTGCAGACTCTCAGTGTCCTTCCCACCCTGTGCAGTGAAACATTTATTCTACTGCATTCAGAATTTCCACAGCCCTCATTTGTCTCTGCAATCAAACACGTATTTCTTACCTATCTTGCTCTATTGTCTTTAGTGTTCTATTCCAAACTTGCCGTTCATGTGATTTGTACCCAGTTTTAATGTGTGCAAAGGGTAGAGCTGTCACTTCGTATCACTACATTCTATAGTTGTGGATTCAACTTTTAAATAAATAGACTGGTCTCAAACACAAAAAGCATTTACCAGTTATGCAAGTTATCGGTTCTTCTCTTGCTAAGAAGATAGGTATAGGTCTCAGGAAGATAAGTATAGAGCTCAGGCAAAACACTCATCAACTTCACTGGTTGTTTTGCCAGGGAATTTCTAGATTGGGCCCCTTAGAGCTTAAGACTTAGTAACAGAAAGGGATATTTAAAATATTAGCTCAGTCATTGAAAATGTTGGTTACATCATAAAAATATAATCCTCTTACATTCACAATTCAGTGGAGAAAGAAGTGCGCCAGTTGAGCAATTGCCTTGACAATCAGAAACTCATAGGAATATACTCTCTGTTCAGAAATATTCACTTAATTAATGCCTTTAAAAATAAACAAAGTACTAAGCATTAAAACACTTAAGAATGTGTCTGAAGACTGACTGCCATTCAGTGCTGGAACCATTCTACGTGGAGAGGAAGTGAAGACTAACTTATCCCTGTGAAACTATGGGATGAAAATAAATTGCCAACAACCAAAAAAAGCTGTACTTAGCTATGCCGCATTCCTACAAAACTCAAATCATGAGTTTTGTTCTGCACAGTATAAGCTGTTCAAGGCTAGGACTTGAAGCACCACATTAGAACAGTAGAGCCAGTGAAAAATTGTATGCCAAGAGTTGTCTTTGCAATTAATGTGAATTACATTTTTTCGGCCCTCATCAGAACATACTGTTCCCTTGTCCATATTTCACTTCCAAACTGTGAATTCAGAATTTAATCTAAGGGAGAACTTTTAGAAATCTAAAGGAAATTTTACTAGCTCAGATCCCTCTTAGGCTGTGACTTTGCATGAACTCCACATATTAAACACTAAACCTTTCAGGTGCCAGTTAATCCACTTATATCGAGAGACAAATATTGATCTTTTCTGAGAAGTGTCATAGGATCCTTTCTTCAGACTAATCTGATACCTAATCAGGAGCCAATATTCTAGCAGGAAGCATCTGGAGCTGGTCTTTGAGGAGAGCCAAGGTACAGCCAGGAAGGGTAAAACTATAACAGGTGAAATACTGATTTCATTTAAACCAATAATAATCCAGAATAATTTAAATGAAGTTAGTGACCTAGTCTTGATTTCTACTGGTGTAACTGAGATCATCATCTGGCCCTAAGGAAATATTTGGAAATGAAGAATTAGATTAAAATATTAAAGCACAAATCAAAAAGGCACCTTCAGGATTTTTTCAGCACATGGATTTACTACATCTGCATATGAACTCAAACCAGTAGATTGTATTACAGTTTGAGAATTACCCTAACTAAAATTTCCCCCCAAATTAGCCCTTGCTATGAGGAGAAGTATCATGGCTATAGGAACTTTAAAAACAGTGTTAAAGAAAATGGAAATTTAAACAAACCAAAATTAAATGTAAACAATATTAATGGTCTTATTTAAAGCCACGAAACCATAGAAATTAAGAGTTAAATCTGAAAATCCAGGTTAATTATATTTCCTAGTTCATGCCCGTGTGCCTCACTATTTTTCCTTCACAAGATAATGTTACTTCTAGCTAAGAAATGTAATCCTGGCCCAGACAGTCTCTTTTATGGTGTACCATCTTGCTTGTTAGTTTTCAGGTGCCAATGATGAAGTCAAAAAAATTTCCACAGAAAGCAGATACTTTTTGTGGTTGGGGGGAAATATTAGTCAGACCCAATTTTGTGACCAAAAAAAAAAAAAAAAAAAGTGTTGATGGAAAATTTTCAGTCAGCTGTGTTCAGAAATATCTTCCACACCATTGTGTATTGTA
This sequence comes from Malaclemys terrapin pileata, assembly GCF_027887155.1. NCBI lineage: Eukaryota > Metazoa > Chordata > Testudines > Emydidae > Malaclemys > Malaclemys terrapin. The sequence goes on from NC_071507.1 coordinate 82,891,129, forward strand.
TTTCAAGTTAGCATGTGTTCACATAGGGGACTAGTACAAGGACTATGCACATCTTATGTCCTACATAAGTCCATATGAAGATGTGGAGTGTGTAGATATATGTATGAGATAAAACTTGACCTCATGTTGAGACTGGCAGATAGGCAAAACAGCAGCACTTTGTACAGTTTGAATTCTGTACAAAGTTTATTAAAACCAAAAGGCTCCTGCCACCCACATTTTGGCAATGAGCACATTGAGTGCTCATTCCCCATAGCAACGTTCAGCTGTAATGTAATACACCTGCCAACTTTGAAAGCCCAGCATTTTTGGTACTGGAATCTGCCACACAACTTCTTGGGGTAGCTTTGCATTACTGCTCAAACCATTCTCCCAGCTCCAGTAAATGATAAATGTGGTCACCCCTGTAACTCCGATGATATTGTGAAGAACACTCTGGAAATGGGTTTTCCAGGTTTGGAAAGTTACAATACTGCTGCTGCACTAGTTCATAAGATCACCCAAGGAATACATCCTGAATGAATTAGCAAGTTAACACATCTATAAGGGTTATCATTATTTGTTCTTTTTCTTTCATTATCAGACTCGGAAATGTTAACTTGTCACATTTAGAACCTCTGTATCAAAAGGCTTTGGTGCATATAATGACAAACATCAGGGAGGGAGAAGAGTTCTTTAAGCTAAAGGACAATGTTGTCATAAGAACAAATACATATAAACTGGCCATGAATAAATTTAGGCTAGAGATCAGAAGAAGGCTTCTATCCTTCACAGGAGTGAGATTCTGAAACAGACTTTCAGTAGGAATAGTGGGGGCAAACAACTTAACTAGTTTTAAAATAGAGTTTGATAAGTTTATGAATGGGATTATACAATGCAGTTGCCTGTGACTGCAGGGGACTGGACTCAGTGAGCCAGGAGGTTCCTTCCAGTCCTATGCCCCTATGACATCAATACAAGTTATGTAAAAGCAGAACATTCTTGGATGAAACGGTAATACATTTTATAAAACTGTACACAGGATTACAGAGTTTCTTTGATACTCACAAAGGGCCCAGTTCTACTGTTGTTACTCTAACTGAGTAGCACTTCTCCAAGAATAATTTCACTGTGTTCAGTGGGAGTACACTTCTTTATAAATTCTCAGTAAGTGAAAGGATAGCATAACTAGGCCCTTAAAGACCAGCTACTTGCAGTGATCTGGCACTAGCTCAATGCGCTACTAGATCCAAGTTTGTGTCTCATCTAAGTACTTTTCTTTCAGGGTGGTAGGTACAGAGACAGGGCCAGCATTATGAATAGATAGCTACATAAGAAGGAAAATCTGGGAGGGCTGGCAAAAGTGAGCAGCTATCGCTGGGGCAGCTGGTATCATGAGTCTCTCCATGTTGGGGGTTGTGGAGCGCTGTTGCCTACTGCAACTGATTGCAGAAATGGATTAGGGACAGCAAGGGTATCTGCTCATCCGTTGACCAACCTAGCCCTATGTGGTAATCCCAATGACAACATCACTTCCTTGTTTACATGAACTTTGAGCCTAAGCAAATTCTATGCTGGGTCAAGGTACACTATATACGCTTCTTAACAATGGGTGGAGAAGATGCTGAAATGTAAAAACTGGCATTTTTTTAGGAAAGCATGGGTTTAAAGCCCTGGTTCCAGATACCATCAGCCTTATTCTGTTGCATGCCTAGCCAGTCTGAGGCAACACCTGCTTTGGAATGGTGTAAATCAGCATACCTCCATTGACGTCAACAGAGCTATCCTGATTTATTCCAGCTGAGGAGATGGCCAATCGTTTCTAACAGAAGTAGAGAAATAATAAATAGTAATGCAGCTGTTAAAATCTTGCTAATCAGCTGTTAAAATCTTGCAGTGTGAGTAGTTGCACTGACTTCACCAGGACTACTTGTCTTTAGATTAAAATAGTACAAAGCACTTGAAAGTCAAAGGTTATTTAAGGGTAAGCAACATAAATATAAGCAACCAAATCTGTGTCACATAGAATGCATAGTAATTATGAGTTCACATTGCAGCAGTGGTTTGTGGGGTTAAAGCTGATAGAATGCAAAATACTGTAGGGTGAAAGGAAAGAATCAAAAGCTCATTGCCTACTAAACCAAAATTACCGGGTGGAAGTTTACAGCATGGAAAGCTCTCTTAAATAGTCTCATTGGCAGAAAGTTCCTGTCTTTGGTCAAATCTTCATTATTGCACTGCATAAAAACACTGCCAGTTTGAGTAAAGAAGAGAAGTGTGAAAACTGGCATTATCCCCCCTGGCAAAAGTTTCTTCAAAGATTTTTGCTAGCGATCAGAATGACCAGAGGCCACCATACTCAGAACTAAATATAAAATCCATTTTTTCAGTTTAGCTATCCAGAAATATATTCTTTACACACAGACACAATATGCAAAAGAATCACAGTCAACTAACTATTCGAGTGTTATACCTACAAGCAGAGAAGGGTGAGAGTGTTGTTACTTCAAATTTAATTTCTTGGGAGTCACTAAATACTGGAGTAATTGGTGTCTTGGCCCCACTGAAGTCAATGGCCAGTCTCCTGTAGGCGTCAATAGGGGCAGGATAGTGAGTTATGGGTCAAAACAATTCCTGGAGTAACTATTGACTTCAGTGGAATTACACCCAGGATGAATTTGGCCCTATAGGTGAAATTCACCACTGTGAAGTAGGTCAGCCCAAGGCCTACTAACCACATAAGTCCCATTTAAGCCCTATTTGAGGACCTTGTGCTGAATTTCAATGTTTATTGTATGTGGCACTTAGACTCACCCATCTAAAACCTGAACATTGCATGCCCATTTTCATAAAAGAAACAGAGATGGGGTGTTTTGCAAGGAGTCATGAAATTCATACTCCAGGCTCAAATTTCAGTGCAAATCAGATTTTTGTACCATAGAGATACCATGAATGTTTTAAAAGAACACGCATTATATACTTTCTTCCATAAAGAGGATAACATATAATTACTTATAGTCTATCCAGATATAGTTTGCGTTTGTTGCTTCTATTTCTTTTCAAATTATACTTTGCAATTACATTTACTTTCTAGATAGGCAGTTCTAATGCACACTTTAATGAAGATGTCATTCAGTGTTGAAGATTATTCTTGACACAGTAAGCATTTAGAAATTTCTGTGGGTGGTGAACAGAGAAGTTTCCCACAGCACACACAAAAATTAATCCCCCAAATTATTTGCTTGTTTCTGATTTTCTACTTTTGAATGATCCACAATTTCCTTTTACAGCAGCTAATATCACAAAACCCAATTGTCTAGACCTAAAGTTACACAAATAAAACAAAGGCCTGATCTTGAATTGGTGGGAAAACTTGTATTGATGTCACTGTCTGCAAAATCAGGACCCAAGAAAGCAAATCTTACTGCATCTTACAACATGTTTACACCCTTATTTACAGCCCCCTCAATTCAAAACTCCACTCTCAGGCTTCAGTCAATGACAGACCAATGTAGCAACATCCCGACATTTATTTATTTATTTAGGCCATTGGTAAGGAACTACCCCCTAGTTATTGCAATGGTTAAACACCATTAAAATATGTGCTGCAAAACTCGTCCATTACACTGACCTTGAAGCTGGCGTCCTTTGTACAAATCCTTTGTTTTGGTTGGATGAGCTCTGGCGCTGTTATCACACTTAGGTTGTTCATACCTACAGGGAAAGCAAAGAGAAGAAAAAACAAACTGAAATCAACTTAAATTAGTTTTATTCTTCTTTCGAACTCTATATGGTTACGCTGAAATTATACCTCATTTGTTCAGAGCCGAAACTGTGTAATTTTGTTCTCATTAGTCGTACACAAGGATATAGACAGAAGGGAAATGATACATAGTGTCGATATTCCAAAGACCTCATTGCAAATATTAATTCATTCATCCTCACAACACTATGAAAATATTAGTGAGCCCATTATACTGATCGGGAAACTGCGGAAACAAGACAGCAAAGAAACATTAGGAAACCTAATACAAAAAGAAAATTAGGTTCCTCCCACCTACCAGAACACTGGCGTATAAAGCTGTAAACCATATAACATGTTTGGCAGCTGGCATGTTATTCAGGTTGTGATGTTCCTGAAAAACAGTTTTAGCCCCACCCTCCCTCCCAATAACTTGGTACTGTGCTTGGTGAATATTACAGTACTAAAATTGTGTATTACTGTATTGTGACTGGAACAAACATTAACTTATGTAAGAAAGGCTGACCACTAACTACTAGCAGTTACAGAAAAGTCTTGAGGACGAGGAGATGTGTTGTGATGGTTTGAACTGGAGAGTGGAATGGACTTAGCTGATCTTCAATTATTGCTTGATACATGATATGTCTTGTCTCTTTCTTAGACATTTAATTAATGCAAGTATGTGAGTCACAGATGATACAAATAGCACAGGGTTTCTTGTTACCGCCTCTACAAGTAGACGTATTAAATGCCACCAACTGTGCTGTCTTCCCCATGGTCTTGTAAAAGATGCTATATAATGAAGTATATCTATTCTGCATTTAAAACCCCATCCCCATCTTCAGATGCAACACGTTGTGAGTTTTGATGCTTCCTGCTGCTACTACCAATCTATTAGCATAGCTACAGCTGACAGCCTGCACTGTAGGAGTATGTATTAGCAGGAATATTGTAAGCAAGAGACAAGAAGTATTCTACCGCTGTACTCAGCGCTGATTAGGCTTCAACTGGAGTATTGTGTCTGGTGCTGGGTGCCACATTTCAGGAAAGATGTGGACAAATTGGAGAAAAGTTCAGAGAAGAGCAATGAAAGTGATTCAAGGTCTAGAAAAAATGAGCTGTGAGGGAAGATTGAAAAAAATTGGGGTTGTTTAATCTGGAAAAGAGAAGACTGAGAAGGGACATAACAGTTTCAAGTACATAAAAGGTAGTTACAAGGAGGAGGGAGAAAAATAGTTCTCCTTAACCTCTGAGGACAGGACAAGAAGCAATGGGCTTAAATTGCAGCAAGGGCAGTTTAGGGTGAACATTAGGAAAAACTTCCTGTCAGGGTGGTTAGGCACTGGAATAAATTGCCTAGGGAGGTTGTGGAATCTCCATCATTGGAGATTTTTAATAGCATGTTAGACAAACACCTGTCAAGGATGGTCTAGATAATATTTAGTCCTGCCTTGAGTGCAGGAGACTGGACTAGAAGACCTCTCGAGGTCCCTTCCAGTCCTATGATTCTATGCTGATATTTCAAATGCCAACAATATTTGGGTCATGAATGTGATGGCTACATTGTACTTAACTATTTATAGCTGGATCAATGCCTCTGCCACCACCAGCTTGGAGGGCATGCCAACAATAAGAAGGTTCAGGGCAAAGCATACGGTCAGATCCTTGGCCACCACAGCCTCTAGTTGCAGGTGATATAACTTAGAGCAGCTCTGTAGCTCAGCTCCTGCCCAGTCCAGTAACAGGGGACCAGAAAGGTGGCAGTGGCACAGAGCCACCTTCCAATCCTCCATCCCAAGCTGTACTGTGTGTAAACTTGACACACTGGGGAGTGAGCCCACCCAATTTTATCAGCCCTCACTCTCTCCCTGCTCGCATCCTTCCAAAATTCAGAATACCATCCTGGGGCAGCCTTTCGTGTCTTAAACCAAAACTCTGGAGTAATCAAAGAAGCTACAAAGCATGATTCGTTCCTGCCTTGCACATTTTGCTATTATTCTGAGTTGTTAGCATTGTATACTGACTTGGAAAGTAAGTGACAATAATAATAAATTCACCCTGTGTTTGCACTGAGGCCAGTTTAGTGAGTGCTTGCAACAATATTCATACAACACAGAATGGTAAACAGTCTGTATTTTATGAGCCTCCCTATGGAGTCTCAGTGCCTTGATTTAAGAAGTTCCCAATAAATGGATGGGGCACAACCAACTGGGGAAATGTTGGAATTGCCCCAAGAACTGAATGTGGAAAGCACTGGTGCCATTTTTTTTAAACCAAAAGAGGGACTGGTTACACTATGGAGTTTACAATAAAGCTATTTTATTTGTTGCCTCAGAGCATATGGAACTAGCTTAGCATTCTGCATGTTTGGGGTTACAATTTCCTGTCCTCCTTCCCCCCACACCCCCACAACCTGATTTTCCATTGGACTGGGTACAAATGGAAGAGAAGAATCAGGTCCTCTGCCTTCTGGTTCCGATTGCGTGATTTCATCAATCCATTGTTCTTTCATTAAACAAAATGCAGATAAGAAACTTGTCTAAATTCTATTTAAAAGAGGATCTCTTTCTGCTTCGCTTTTACCTGTCTTTAACTCTTGGAGTGCCATTGGAATCCTAACAAGTGAAAGCTCACAGACAATGTAAGAAAATGGGGCTTTGATCACGTTGCTGGCTGTGGATTACATATCAGTGTCAGACTGATTCACTAGCAGTTACTGTGAGATTTAGTCCCCCTTCACAAATGACAATCCAAGAAATGTGAGCTGTGGCAAGAAAGACAACTGCTTTTACCATTGACTGATTAATCAGGAGGAATGACACCTGGCAACCAGTCACAATGTAAGCTCCTAGGATCAAAGCTGCTCCCACAGTTTAAAAAGCCTGTTTCTCACCAACATACAGTACATAAGACAGGGTATTTCAGCTCTGCATGGTGTTACACAGCACATGGGAAACTCCTATCACCTGCATGGTGATACAGCTACAGCTGTTTGGTGCCCTATTTGTATTAGTTTGCAAAGGTGGCCAAAATAGAGATGAAAGATGCTAGAAGCTATAACAGCCCAACCAAGTCTAATAATTTCATTTCATGCCACTTCATGGTTTGCTTCTCAGGCATATTCCTCCCAAAAATAGATTATTCTGATGCTCAAGATTTCGACCGAAGTATTAACCAGTCATGTAATGAAATATCATAGAATAACAGAACTGGAAGGGACCTCGAGAGGTTATCTAGTCCAGTCCCCTGCACTCAAGGCAGGACTAAGTTTATCTAGATCATTCCTGACAGGTGTTTGTCTAACCTGCTTTTAAAAATCCCCAGTGATGTAGATTCCACCATCTTCCTAGGCAATTTATTCCAGTGCTTAACTATGCTGACAATTAGGAAGTTTTTCATAATGTCCAACCTGAACTGCCCTTGCTGCAATTTAAGCCCATTGCTTCTTCTCCTATCCTCAGAGTTAAGAACAATTTTTCTCCCTCCTCCTTGTAACAACTTTTTCTGTTTTTGAAAACATGTCCCCTCTCAGTCTTCTCTTCTCCAGACTAAAACCCATTTTTTTTTTCAATCTTTCCTCATAGGTCATGTTTTCTAGACCTTTAATCATTTTTGTTGCTGTTCTCTGGATTTTTTCCAATTGTTCCACATCTTTCCTGAAATGTGGAACCCAGAATTGGACACAGTACTCCAGTGGAGGCCTAATCAGCGCAAGTAGAGTGGAAGAATTACTTCTCATGTCTTGCTTACAACACTCCTGCAAATACATCCCAAATGATGTTTGCTTTTTTTGCAACAGCGTTACACTGTTGACTCATATTTAGCTTGTGATCCATATGTTGTGGTACAGTAAGACAGGCCTTTAACTGAACCCAAACTGAATCTTTATTAAGCAACAGAGAGTCCTGTGGCACCTTTAAGACTAACAGATGTATTGGAGCATAAGCTTTTGTGGGCTACCCCTCTGATACTTGAATCTTTATTAAGGCTCATAAAAATTTGATTGCTTTTTTTCCCCCTCTCTTATGGGAAGCACCTAGAATTGAATAGATGACTATCACTTTTCTATATTTTTGTTTGTATTATCCTATTGAATTTAATAGAAAACTATTCTCGGGCTATATAATTCTATAGGATAGTTCACAAAACCTCTAGAAAATATATAATCAAATTTGATAGGGTTTTGGATTAATTTCAGTAGAACCTCATTACATTTCTACAGAATTCTGTTGGTTTCATCCTTTTATTCTATAGGGCTGTTCTGTACATGTTTCTTTTCATTTCTGTGTTCCACTCCACTTTTTTGTTTCAGCTGGGACATGGAGGAGGATGTTCAAAGGCTCTTTTAAAAAAAAAATCAGCATTTATAGCAGTTTCATGTGTCTAAGATCACCTCATTGGTTCCCCAAGGTCAATATGGGAGGCACCTTTAGTACCTGTGTGATAACTGGCACATATTGACATTTTAATGGTTTCTAACACTGCGTATTCTCAGTAGATTTTCAGCACCGTTTTGTGATCAAAGAACCTTTTGGTGCTTTTCTGAATTGAATTCACAAACCCCTTTTTTAGATTCTTTCAACTATAGTCTAGATGTTTAAAAATCACCTACAACTGGTAAAATCCTTTCATCGTGTTAGAAGTTCTCAACAGTTATAGGCTTCAATGTTGCAAACAGTTACATGTGTGAATAGTCCCATAGACTTCAATGGGATTACTTATGTGAGTAAATGCCAGCATGTGCATGTATTTGCAGGATCAAGGCCATAGGTTGCAATGACAAGGCATAACAAGGTTAATATTAAAGTTCTTGTCTTAACTCATAAATCCCATTTTTTGTTAGTTTATATCTCATCCATCTCACTTTGTTTTTAAGGGGACATGGTAAGGTTAAAGGTCATAGTTTTAAAAAAAACAGTCTGCAGAAGAGAAGAGTGAGGGGGGATTAGATAGCAGCCTTCAACTACCTGAAAGGGGGTTCCAAAGAGGTTGGAGCTAGGCTGTTCTCAGTGGTGGCAGATGACAGAACAAGGAGCAATGGTCTCAAGTGGCAGTGGGGGAGGTCTAGGTTGGATATTAGGAAACACTATTTCCCTAGGAGGGTGGTGAAGCACTGGAATGGGTTACCTAGGTAGGTGGTGGAATCTCCATCCCTAAAGGTTTTTAAGGCCTGGCTTGACAAAGCCCTGGCTGGGATGATTTAGTTGGTGTTGGTCCTGCTTTGAGCTTTGACTAGATGACCTCCTGAGGTCTCTTACAACCCTAATATTCTATTACTAATAAGCTCATAGATTACAATTAATTTTTAAAATCTAGTATGCTTTTCATCTTTTACTGTGTGCTCTATGTTTAATTTTTACATTTCACTCAGCTCAGAGAAACTAGATGAGGGCTCTTTCTGGGGAATTATACTTTCAGATTCTCACGCATTAGTTCAAACCTGCAGCATCTGAATTTACAGCACTTCAGGGGAAAGCTTAAATTTTAAACAAACAAGTGTGCCTTTTTATATAAGGCTTTGAAAAAAAAACACTCTTCTACCTCCCCTGTCCATACTTGAACACATTCATTCTGCCTCCCTAAAATTTTAGATTTAATACTACATATGGTAGCTCAACTTATTAGAAATACCCATGTTACACATGCTCCCAGTGACCATATATACCCAATTATATCACAAAATGTCTAACAAATGCATTTATCTGATTTTCATCAAACTAGTCATTTTAAAAGCATCACAAACTTTGCAATGTCCTGAAGTTCTGCTAGCCACGAGAACAACACACAACCATTCTGACTCTTCATTATAGGACAGGATGAAACAGTAAGACATTTTTTCCTCTTCAGTGCTTAATTTATCTTTACAGTATCTGATGAAAGTTTATTGAATTGTCCAGTGGCCCATCAGATAAAGTGTTTGCTCCAGGAAGGTGCAATGCAATTTCATGCCCATGTGAGTGCGTCTCCTCTGAGTGAAAAAGGCACTTTTTTTGAACAACGGGAATAGAAGCTGCTTTGATGGCAAGGGTAGAATTCAGCTATCTGATGGATGACCTCTTCAATCAGCCAGGGAAAGAGTGAAAGAGAAATCTTTGAGTGGTGCACACTAATGTAGTACCTGGCAACCAGCCTGATCCCTGATTAATCTGATACCCCGCTCTGCATTTCCTTCCTCCTCCTCTCCCCCCGCCCTTATTATTAGTGCTCTGTGCCTACACTTTCCCCTCTGCCATCTGCACTTTTTCCCTATTGGCTTAGGTTTATGGTAAATACAAATGCAGTACATCATATATAATCTAAATCTGTAAAGCAAAATAGGTGTTAAAATACTGTAGTATGAAAGGTCTGATTTTAACCCTGAAAGGCAATAAAACTCTCATCTTCTTTTGTCAATCTCTCACCAAATGTCCCAGCTGAGCCTATGGAAAAGTAGCTGAACTGAGACCCAATGAAAGAGAATATTAAATACAAGAAGCTGGGGACAACAGTGTGGCAGAGGGATGGAATGACAGGTTTATATTGGAAAGGGGACATTGCCAGGTTAAAAGTCATAAATTAAAAAGCACTACTCTGTTACATGCTTAACTTTAAGTAAGTGTTTACAGGGTCAAGGCCTTTTTTCACTGTTTATGATATTTGTTTTCTTTTATGTGAACTTCACACAATGTAGAAAATGTAATAGTGTGGTCAGTTTCCCATTTGCTTACTGTCTTTTGTTAGTCCCTCTCTTTTCAGGTATTAGCACAATTCTTTTTAATGGTCGGGTTAAAAGAACTTTAGGGGAATGTTTATTTGTTTAAAAAAACCTGTTTCCACTTGGTTTATTTATTTTTTAAACCAGACGCATTTCCACTGGTCTTAAGTTTTGTCCTAGCAGGTTTTTTCATGTTCAGCCTCACTGAGTTCTTTTGCGCTTCTTTGCAGCAGGCTTGTTATTGCCAGGAAACTCTGTGACGTTGTGCAGTCTATATGGTTTTATAAAAACATAATAAGAAGTGAATATAATGTAACTGGAATATGCTTCATGCAAAAGGTCTCTGGTAAGGTATCATTACAAAGCTTATAATCTACTGAGTGTAATCATCCTATTTGTATAAATGTACCACTCTTGTATCTAAAACTAGAAATATAAAATATAACTCTGAGGGCCTATTGTAATTATGCAAAGTGTGGGCCATTAATAGTGGTTTGGAATCTTGATGACTCCCATTAACCAGGACCATTGTCTGCAGATGGCTGTGTTTACCTGTTAGTCTTCCTGTATATGTGTGTGCTGGCAAGTGGGTAATGAAGTCTTGCAGTGACATGTGATCATGTCACCTGACCTGGAATCCATCTTTAACCTGGTGCTTTTCCAGTGGGGGCGGGAGGGTGGAAACCCAGAGGGACAAAGGGTTCCCGCCTTATGCAAAAGATATATAAAGGGGTGGAAGAGAACAAGGGGAGGGAGGAGCCATCATGAAGAATCCCCTAGCTATCACCTGAGCTGGAACAAGAGCTGTACCGGGGAAATAATTGTGCCCAGGCCTGGAAGGTGTCCAGTCTGAGAAAAAGCTTATTGAAGCATCTCTGAGGGTGAAATTATCTGTATTCAGTTTGATTAGACATAGATTTGCGCATTTTATTTTATTTTGCTTGGTGACTTACTTTGTTCTGTCTGTTGCTACTTGGGACCATTTAAATCCTATTTTTTGTATTTAATAAAAACACTTTCTACTTATTAATTATCTCAGAGTATGTATTAATACCTGGGGGAGCAAACAACTGTGCATCTCGCTCTATCAGTGTTATAGAGGGCGAACAATTTATGAGTTTACCCTGTATAAGCTTTATACAGGGTAAAACGGATTTATTTGGGTTTAGACCCTATTGGGAGTTGGGCATCTGAGTGCTAAAGACAAACACACTTCTGTGAGCTGTTTTCAGTTAAACTTGCAGCTTTGGGGCAAGTTATTCAGACCCTGGGTCTGTGTTGAAGCAGACGGGAGTGTCTGGCTCAGCAAGACAGGGTGCTGGAGTCCTGAGCTGGCAGGGAAAACAGAAGCAGGGGTAGTCTTGGTACATCAGGTGGCAGCTCCCAAGTGGGTTTCTGTGATCCAACCCGTCACAAGCTCTTGTCTTTAATTTTGTTAATTTCCCATTCCAGCCACTAGCGTAGTCAAGGGTAAATGAGAAATGGATAAACTCCCTTTATCTGCATTTGAGGAACATGGAGTTTAGGGTAGGTTAGTTTACCTACTTTGTTTTACCACTGATTGCACCATCTTTGTTTTATTTCAACAATGCTACCTCTTTTCTGGAATGCTTTCACTGACAACTGATCATTCCTTGGCTTCAAAATGATGGGGACAGGCAATCGTTGGGGGTAACGTGCACTTACCCCATCCCTTCATGTTGTCTGACAGATTTAATGAGACCATTATTTATTGTGGTGACCAAAGTATTCTAGGTGCATTAGATGTGAAACATTTAAGCACTCATTCACACACTCTTGTATTCATATCACAAACAAGTACAGCATCAAATTGCTATGCCAACAACTGCCAGCTCCTGTGTATTCTGTGTTATTCTCCACTAACAACTCTACAGATTTTCAAAGAGTGTTTTTCTTTCTTGCCTACTGTCCTTGGTATTAGTCCTTTGTCTTGGATTTCTATTTTCTTTCTTATAGTCGTTCCTCCGATTTGCATTTTGAATGGAAAGGTTTGATGGGAAGATCAGATGCACCATTTTTCACAAGTCCTTACTACTCATCTAATACCATGCCTCAGGAAAGAGCTCCTGAGTTAAAAGAACATTGATTTTACACACACATACACCAACTCCAATCAATAGAAAGAAAATCATGGGATAAAGAAATCTGCCTGCTGTTCAGCTCTTATTGATCATGCGCAGTGCTCACTTCATTGAAGACTCCCCACAGACCAATGGAGGAAAAGGATCCCCATCTCTCAAACCGTCAGTTCTGCCAATTCTCTTCCCTTCTTTTCCAGAGAGGCAATAGGACCAACATTGATATGAAAGACACATTTTGTACCAAAACTACGAGCCCTGGAGGAGGTGCAGGGGTCGGGGAGAAGAGAGATTTGCATGAAATGTTTGGCTACAGGAAAAAATATAATATGAAAGGAAACAATATGAATAAAATGTAACTGCTACCCTATGAAGCAGAAGTCACATGAAGCATTACCAGAAAGATCCAGGAAAGATTAGGTTTGATTAATCCAACCTGAAGCCATGTAGAAACTTCAGTTTCTGACTGGAAAGAGCAATAAAGAAGGTCCTTGGAAATGGACTGTACGCATGAGCTGAGGCAAAGAAAGCTGCCCTGGCCCCAAAGTTAAAACAAAACAGAAATGTCACCAACAAGTGGATCAAGGCAAAATGATTTTTAACGAGAAACAAAGAGAGAGAGCGAGACCAGGAGCAGGGCTGTTTCTAAGCAGACTACGTGTTTACAGGTTCTGTGGGAACATCAGAAGTGCTGATCACACAGTTTCAGGGCCAATCTTGGTAATTCAATTTGACAGTTTAAGGATTGTAGCTTGCAGGGGATGAGAAATAGGAGATTGCCAGTGACCGTAGGTTCCTCCTACGTAGGCTAAGCGTCTGCACAGTGCAGGCGTGGTCCAGTCTAGTGCATGAACAGACATCAAAACAACTTGATACACTGTCAATAAATCAGTGCTCCAAGAGCACACAAGATTGCACTGCATTACATTCTTAGGGAGTAATCTGTTTCTTAAACATTGTTCTCCACGCATCTTATGTAACGGTCAAAAAATAACTTTTGACCAAGCCATGAAAAGGTCAATGCTTGCATCAGGCTGTACACATTGCCCTGGTTTTAAATGAGCCTTCTATAGTCTTCCTGCAGGAGCCAAACCTCAATCAGTGGCCTAAATAACTTCCTTTGGAATCCAATATTCACCCTGCATGCATCTGCTCAATGTGGCTCAGAACGCTTTACCATGTATTCGGCTCAGCTAAGAGGAGTGAATTCCAAGCTTCTATTAATAACATACTAAAATGATATTTCCTCTCTCTAGTGGTTTCAAGGCAATTGTTCCATTGAAGCTTGTCCGATGAAAATAGCTGTGGGGACTGCCAGAGAAACATTTCTGATGTTGGTTTTGGTTTCTTACATGGACAATGTCAACTGGCTCTTTCATCATCATACTGCAAGAAAGTGGGGCTTACTCTGTGCTGACTTTTTCCTGGCTTCCACCCTGTAGTTTCTCAGCATGAATTAAGAGGAACGTAGGGGAAGGGAAGAATGGAGATGCCCACATGCTGACCATGACATTGCAGTCAGAGTCAGCAGCTGGACACCTAGTCTAACGCTTTGTCAGCTCTTAATCCAGAGCGCCAGATCCTTAGCTGGTGTATATCAGTCTATTTCCACTGCCATTGCAATATACATCTGCTAAGCTTCTGGCCCCATAAGCCTATCCAGGGACATATGAAAACATCACAACCCCTAATGCCTTACCTAGTTGATGTACCAGGGATGGGACGTCCTGTGTCTACAAGAACACACCAGCAGTAGCCTGTGGAAGGATGACACTGCACAGGCTTGTAAAGGCCACCCTGAGCGCACTCTGGAATGAATACATTGTCTTTTTGGGGTTGTTTAGCTTCCTCCAGTGCTGACTGAAGTTCTTGATCACATGACGATGCTGTCAGAAAGAAACAGATGAAATGTTGATGAGGATATGGAAAGCGCCCTCAGGATTAATGGAGTGATGGATAGATAAACCCCTAGCTATGTGCTATTACATGCAAGGACTTTGTTTGAAAAGACTTGTTGCAATAATACTTTCCATTTCCTGGACCCAAATTTCAGATGTGTTATGCACTCTGCCTTGCCCCCTTTCACCCCTGGCAAGCCCTCTCCCCACCCCAAACCACGACAGCTCTACACTACCCTAGGATTCTCCTTTGCTAGGGGGAATTCTTGAATAGCCAATTACTGCCGCTTTCTTTGCCACCTTTTAGAATGTTTTTCGAGAGGTGTGGAGTGAAGGTGGATAAAATTTTCTTTCTGCAGATCAATGGGAAATGTGCCAGAATCAAATTTTTAAAATTCCATGTACACGAATTCACTTCTTTTGTACTTTTATATTCTGCTCCTTGATTTCAGCTAAGGAATGAAAAGAGACACTTAAAATACATTGCAGATTTTTTTTCTCTCTTGTTGGTGAAAAGTGATGTATTAGCAGCCCTGGAGACCAAAGACCTCTGGTTATCCACATAAGAAGTAGAGGCAGTACACTTCTCCCACACTGCACCAACAAAAGTTCTTCCCCAGAGGGACCACACTTTGGAGGAATATGAGGGTAGCTCTGTCTTCATACCCATTCAGTCCTTGGCCTTTCTGCTGCAACTGTGAACAAGGGTGGGTGTAGTTTGTGGACAGATGCTCAATAGGAAATGCACTAATATCACCAATTTATTTCATATTTGCCATTATAGAGCCATTAGATGAGAATGATTTTTGATCACTACCAAACCGGTCCAGATTCAGACTTGAGAAATCAAAATATCTCATTGACAATAACTTGAGCTATTCAGTCCTCCAGGAGCTTTAAAATAATGCTGTATTTGGGAGCATTATCTCAAAGTTTAAGGGGTTAATAAAGTATTAGTTCTGTGATATTCCTGTCAATCTAGTGAACAAAAACTAAACACAATGAATAGGTCAGAATGCTAATGACATATGTAGTAAATGTACTACAATCATAGGAATTCCTGATGAAATAGATTGAAATTCTAACAATCCTAACCTAGCTAATTACATCCAGTGCAATATCCAGTCACTATTCTAGGTGGCCACAGAAATCTAATACACAGTAAATTATTTTTCCTTTTTCAACTGAATTAGAAGACTGAAGGACACAACTCTTGAATCTACGGTTAACCTGCGACTGCTGTAATTAAATCCTTGACTGGATTTTCGAACCACTGACAGTGGGTTATGGCTTCAACCTAATCTCATCTAGCATCATCCATTGTGTGAATGAAATGCTTTATCAACTGGAGGCACAGTCTAGAGAAAGTTGACACCTATGGTTCAAAATGCTGTTCTTCTAGCTCCATCACTGGCCTCCCGCTACTCAGAGCCACCATCAAGATATGCTTTGGCATAGTGAAAAAGAAGCCAGCAAATTCTGTTCGTATCTCACCTTGATATCCTAGATAGCAGGCAAGTCTAGCTTTGAGATGGCCATGTTCCAAAAACACTATGAATCATTTCCAGGAAGTGTGAAAGCTAAAGCTGACAACTTGATTGCACCGTACTGATGTTTATTTTAGTGCTGTGATCAAGAGCCCTTTAGGCGTGTATGGCATGTCAACAGGAGAGCACGAGGCTCCTGATACTCTGATTAGTTTTGCATGCCCTTTACTAGGTCTAAGCATTAACATAAAATGATATTAACAAGTTTTAAAAGTATTGAAACTCTAACACCACACCATAATTAGAGGATCTATACAGTGTGGATGGAGAGTCTGTTTAAAAACTTTGCAGTAGGTATTTATTTTCACTTTTATAATACTTATTAAAATAGATTCTGTTTCACTGACTTGAAATCCACTACCAGCATGTGCATTGGTGAAATCAGAATAGGTCTTTTCCTCCATGAACCTTAATCATGAGGATTATTGCATTAAAAGATGATGCACCCCTGAAAAACACATTGCTTAGCTTAGGAGTTCACTTTGTTTTCTTTCTACATTTTAAACTCTTCATAAGACAAAGAGAATCAAATAGGATGATGATACTGCAATAAAGGAAGAGCTGACAATCCCCTGATATATATTTGGACAAATTCTGCTCTCCTTTACACCAATGTAATCTTGGAGTCATTCCAGTGGTTACAATGATTTCCCTCTGGCTTTATACCAGTGTAACTAAAAGCAGAATTTGGCATCTTCCTGGTTAGAACAGAGGATGGAGTGACAAATTTCAGTATTGCCAACTCTGTTTAGAGCACAGCTAGAATACTTGAGCCAGATACTCAGGTGAGCCAGCTTGGTGAAATGGAGTAGTAGGCTGAGAGCATAGGTGGCTTTCCATCACCAATCCCAGAGGTAGATGTGTGCTAGTTCAGCTGAAAGAACAAATTAGAGCAACTTCAGGGTTGCTCTAATTTCCATGGGCTGGAATAGCACTAAGTGGTCCATACCACCAACCCAGAACCACAGGAGTGCAGTGCATTCAGGCATATCCCGTCTCATCCCTGGCATGCTCATGAGACATCCCCTACATTGTGAAGTCCAGGAGCAGGTCATGCAGAAGTAGGAACATTGTCTTTATACTTCCTGGGATTCCCCTATGCAAGGGGAATTCCAGCTGTCTGTTCAAGACAGTGCTCTATCTGCTTTGCACTGAGAGGAGGTAGGGTCCGGCCCCTTTGGTCTAGTTTTGGATGTCCAAAATACAGAAAAGCAGTGATAAACTGGAGAAATTCCAAAGAAGGGTTACAAAAGTGGTGTGAAGTGTTAGAAGCAACATTGCATAAGGGGGCAGACTGAGAACTGTGGATCTTTTCCTGGAGGAGAGAAAGGAACACCACAATTTAAAATTGTCTCACATATAGTAACAAAAGGAATAGGAGGAGTGACGCTGGATTTCAAACAGGGAAAGAAGAGAAAAGGCATTAACCTACAAACAGGAAAAACAGAATTCATGGCAGATTTTAAGAATTCTCATCTAACAAGGAGATGATTGGCAATATAATAATATGCCCTTGAAAGGCAGCATCACCATATGTATAGATGTCCCCGGAGATACTTTCTATCCCTAAAACATATTAATCTCGTACAGAACATGAAGATGAGAAGTTGTAGGAAGAGAATGAATTAATAGTCGTAAGATTATAAGAACTGCCATACTGGGTCAGACCATGGTCCATCTTGCCCAGTAATCCTGACTTTGAAAGTGGGATGTTTGAACAGAACAGGGCAGTTATGGTAATCCACCCATCTTCCACTCCTAGCTTCTGGTAGTCAGAGGTTTAGGGTCGCCTTGAACATGTGGTGTGTCCCTGACCATCTTGGCTAGCAGCCATTGATAGACCTATCCTCCCTGAATTTATCCAGTTCTTTTTTGAACGCAGTTATATTTTGGCGATCACAACATCCCATCGCAATGAGTTCCACAGATTAGCTGTGTGTTGTGTGAAAAAGTACTCTCTCGTTTGTACTAAACCAGCTGCCCATTAATTTCATCAGGTGATCCCTGGTTTTTATATTGTGTAAAAGAGTAAACAACACTTATCCACTCACTTTTTCCATCTTTTACCATTTATGATTTTATGGACCTCTATCATATGCCCCCTTAGTCATCTCTTTTCTAAGCTGAATGATTGTAATCTTTTTAGTCTTTCCTTGTATGGAAGCCATTTTCCATACCCTTGATCATCTTTGTTGTCCTTCTCTGAACCTTTTCCAATTCTTGTATATCCTGTCCTCCTGCCATGTAGTGCTGCAAAAGTGAAAGCGATAGCACCACAAAATTTTCACCCATTATCCTTCTCCCCAAGACCATAGTTTTACTCCTCAGTTTAATTTCCTCTTTGAAGCAACTGTTCATGTATACCACTCCAGTCTCATGACTGGTTAAGGGCTTCTGTCATATTATTAACATTATTTCCGAAAATTCTTGTCATAGTATCAGAGGAATATGGTCAACAAATGTTAGTTTGCTAGCAGGATCAGTGATAAATGCCAGTAGTTTACAAAGCTCTGACAGTTTGTCCAAACAATCTGACAGCTACTGGGATTAAGGACTGCAACAGATGGATGCCAGAAAATCATAAAAAGAACATCACCAAAAAAATCTATACGACAGCAAAAGTAATATAAATACTTGCATCATTATTGGAGCTAGTCAAAGATGCTTCGACAGAACTGTATTCCTCTGGAATATGTAGTTGTGTTGAGACTGAAAGCGTTAACAAAAGTAGGTTGATTTTGCCAGAATTTTGTTTTGGAAGGAAAATCAGGGGAGGAAGAAGGAAATAAATCAGATAATGTCAAATGGATCAGTTCTTGTTGCCAGTTATTAATTTCAACCACCTAAAAGCAGTATGCAGTCAAATTAATGCAATCAGCATGCACATGCAAACATCTCCATAGCCTGATCCTGCAAAGCCTTTTTTCATGTGAGTTAGTCACTATGAAGTCAATGAGGATATTTCATGTAAGCAAGGATTACTCACATGAGTAAATGTTTGCATGCTCAGATATTAAAATGGGAAAAGAGCAGTGCATCATTTGAGTGCATCAATCCTGGAGAAAGGCTTATCTGTCCATCAGTCTTTAGTAGTTCTGAAGTCCCTATTACCGCATTATCTAGATGTTTACATAACACAACATATTAGCTTTGTAACACTGGATATTTCAATCCTTCCCTTCCTAAGTTTTCATTGGCGATGAACCATACCCCACCAGAGTTTTCTCTGAGCATATGGGGTTCTCCCAGTTGCAAACATGCATGGTTTACTTCTGCTTGAACATGAAATGCTGCATGCACATATGATCGAGTTTAGTGTTCTGCAGAAACGAGTTGTCAAATCTGCAGAAAATTACAAAGGCGCCTGTGTGCTACTTTTACATTTCCTGCTGCTACATAAACACTTCCTCTCAATTTCCTCGACCCCAACAACATATACATGACAAATGGAATCCACATCAAGAAATTCTATTTACAGTTGATGCCCCCACCCTCCTTTTCTCATTACTGTAATGGGCCATGAAAGGACAATTAGACAGGGCTGGTTTCCAGAGAAAAAGGATCTTTTATTGGGCCTTGAAGCTCAATGCGCTTCACATAAAGCCAGTAACAAGAAACCCATGAACAAAAATTCCCTGCAACGTGATACATGTTAACCACTCTTGAGTAGCGCAATATTAGTACGTCTAGCATTCAAGAAAGTGAGTTTTGCAGTTCTCTGGTGTTTCCCTGGTGATATACAGAAGTCATATATTCACAGGTAATTTTCAGTACACAGTCTCATCAAATTTCATAAAAGCTAAATTCTGCTACTCAAAATGGTATCAAAATATTTCAGTTCATTAAACCTAATTTAGTTTAAACATTTTAGTAAACTTTATCTATTTACATCTGATTTGATGCTATATATTTTTATATTAAATATTAGTATATTTCTAAAGTCTTGCGTATGATGGGCCAAGTAATCTTCTCATTTACACCAGTGCAGCCTCTATTGCAGTCAGCTGTGACTGGGACAAAGAATGGCTTATTAAGTTATAATTAATCTTCTCTGAACTGATGGAGCTAACATAGAATCATAGAATATCAGGGTTGGAAGGGACCTCAAGAGGTCATCTAGTCCAACCCCCTGCTCAAAGCAGGACCAATCCCCAACTAAATCATACTGTACTGCTGAAGCTGATTACAATGTATTTTGATTTCATCATGTTATTCCTGTTTCACTGAATTCATTTCCATTTCATGTCTTAATCTTCCAAATCTCATTTCTATCTTTAATTAAAATGTTCACTTCAGTAGGGCAACTGGATTCAATATGCTCTATATACAAGCTATAGTCCTCCTAAAGATGAATCTATATTGACTGGATTGCTGATCTGGGAAAGAGAGTTCTCACTCCAGATAGGAATAACAGTTGAGGAAATTATTAACTCCAGAAAATGTCTCCTCAAGATAGAAGTGTAGATTCTCCCCTGCAACTCAGCCAGTTGCATATCCCAAAAACTGTGTCCTTGACATAGGGTAGAGCAGCTGAGGAGTTGCCCAAAATTATGGTAATAGCATAAAGTCCATAAATGAACTTACATCAGTGAAGGATAGGTGTACCTCCATTCCCCAAAACCCACTTCTACGCTCAGCATGCCCCTTCCCTCCCCTAGGTCAGAGGTAGAGAGGGCAGCTGGTATAGGAGCTGGTTATTATGCCTCTGCCAGCTACATGCCAGTGCAGAGTTCCTTTATGCAGGGAAAATTTGCTGCCACCTACCTTTGGCCAGGATATGGACATTTTGCACCACTTCCCTCCTAAGAATTATGGCTTTGATTCTGCAAGCATTTGCTTGCATCGACCCTTATAACCATGTGAAAATACAATTGCCTACGGTGGAACTCAGTGCAACCCAATGCAGCCAATAAATGAACAACTTTTCTCATGAACAGTCCCTACTGGAACTACTTTGAAACCTTTTATTTATAACTGAATGGGGACTACTCCTGGGCACAGTCTATTATACATTGAAGTCCGTGGAATAGCTCCTATTAACTTCAGTGGTCATTGGATCAGGCCTCCAGTGAATAAAGCTACATGCATAAGTGTTTTCAGGATCAGGCCCTATATTGGTACATGGATCAAGTGTCAACTGTGAAGGACAGTTCTTTTAAAAAAAATGAACAAATAGATAAAACAATCAAGCTCAGCTCCAAGACTGAATTACAGTGTTGATACTCATATGGCACCATGTTTTGATTTACACCCATGTTCAAAGGGTCATCAGCAGTGGGGTTCAACACAAATGTGTATCCATCCAGTTTTGTAGCAGGTTGGATATTTCCCTACCCATGCTCATAATTGTTCGTGAAAACTCATGGGAAACAAACATTCAAGGCCCTGTTGTTTGTGTTTGCAGGGTAGTTCCCGTATACACTTGGTCACTATTTTGCACTTTTTGAACTTATGTGCATGCTTGTGGCTTCGACACAGCCTGAAGGCAAATTTATGTAGTACTTCACTCCACTGAATGACGGGGGCTAAGTCACATACAGATGTCATTTGTCTATGCGGTTTCATATGCAGTGATATTGCAGTACATAAAGGCTGATCATCTGGAAAAGCACTGAACCTATACAAAGTGCTAAAAGCAGCATACTCATAACCCACATTAATCTCTTGTTGACATCACATAATCACCCCCACAGGGTGTCTTCCTATATAAACTATGTTTATCTCCAGTGTAACTTTGTGTGTGTGGGTGTGTGTGTATCTAATGGCAGTAGGTCAAATCAAAATTTTCACGTTATAGACATTCCTGTACTACCCATGGTCAAAGCTTTTGGGGCCCTTAAGACAGAAATCTTAAATGAGAATAAGCCAATGTGTTCTTTGTCCATAATCCAAGCCCACATCTCTACAGGGATATAAAAACGGGTTCATCTAACCTATTGTTTTCTTTTTTGCACACAACTGCAATTCAAAATTTCAGCCAGAAATTGAAATATCAGAAATACTGTGAGAAAGGCTATTATTGTAATGTTTCCAAAATGGACGGAACTAGGAACACCGTACAATTTAATGCATGGCCCTATTTTTGAGAGATTTCCAGCTCTATTTCTAGATCAAAGATATTAGGATAAAGTTTCTCAACATTTGAAGTTTGTCTATCACCATGTATCATTAATTTAAAACACTAATTTTAATGATCTGCACTTTCCTTCAAAAGTATGTTTCTTGCTATTTTTTCCAGAAGTTTTCACACTGTAGTATGTTACTACAATTTGTAAGAGACCAAATTATCTATTACACTGACTCTGTTCTTAAACAAAAAAAAAAATCAAAGCCAGATTCTGCCATCCTTATTTATGTTGAGTGAATCTTTACTCTGTGAATAGTCCCACTGAAAATGATGGAACCACTCTCAAAATAAGCTACTACTCAGTGAGAGTAAGGATATGTAAGAGAGCCCCTTGCAGTTCTTTCCCCAGATGGTGGGAAAACCTGACCATGCTCTGTTATTTGCACTGGGTGGCTCCAGCATACCCCCCACAGTTCCTTACTACTTATAAGAGGGGTCTGCCCTTCATGGGCCTTTCTTAAGTCTCTCCAGATGGCAGATCAAAACGAAAGTCAAAAACCCCAGTACATTCAAGGATACCTTCCCAGGCCTCCTCAAAAGTGTGGGGGAGTCCACAGTACTGCCAACAATACAGCACTCACACAGCAGGTTTTAAGAAATCTCCCTGGCTGGTCTTTTGAGTCAGGCTTAGTCAATCCAGTTTACCTTGGGCTTTCATTACACTCTCTATAGGGTCCGGGTAAAAGTCTCCAGGCTGGGTGTTCCTGCTATAGCTTCAATAGTCACCCTTGTAGTCTGCTGCTTAAGGTAATCCTGCTTCTCCCCACCCCCAGCTCCATGCAATTTCCTCCCTTTTAAAGGTCTCCTCCCTATCATATATGATTGATAGAGCAGGAAGGGTGGGGCTAGCCCTGCCCACAGAGTCTCTCTGGCACCTTCCTCATCCATCTGGGATCTCTATATCCCATTAGAGGGTGGCCTAACTTGGCTCTGATGGTTTGGAAGATTATCATTTAATACAATAGTTGAAAACTTCAAAGTGTTTATAAATTGGCTTATACATCTGATCTCTTTCAAATAGCCATTTTGCATTAAAGTAAGTCTTATGTCCTGAAGATCTGAGATCAAGCTTGTCATATAACATCTCAGAAATGAAAGGCAGTAGTTCATTTTTGCCAAATCTTTTTTGTTTGTTTTTTTGTAAGAACAAATTGCAAACTCAAGAAAGCTTTCTGGTAAAGCAGATGAAATGAATCAATATTAATTAGATAATAACTTTTGGATCCAAGGGCTGTGTATTTACATATCACCAGCACAATGGGGCCCTGGGAGGCTACCATAATACAAAATAAAATCATCATCATAATGATAATACATTCTTTTAGGCCATTGATCAATGATGTGACATCAGGCTCAATAGTGATCCAAAGGAGTTGAAAAGCTCTCGTCACAAAGGGTTCTTTCTAGTGAGGAGATGAGCATCTTCAATCCCCTTCACTCAGTGAGATCAGACCCAAGATAAACAAGGAGAGAATTATAGTCTCCTGGTGCTCTTGTACATCATGAGTTCTGTGGCACCCCAGTATATAAGCAAAGCCAAATTCGGCCCACATCATTGACTTGTATAGGCAAAAGTGAGAGCAAAATTTCCTTCATTTTGTGAAACCTAGTTTCCCATTGAACAAATAACAAAGGAGAGGCGGTGGCTTCTATGTGTTGCTTGATACGGCTGCATAACTTTTCCCAAATTGAGCAACCATATAGCTTTCCAGTTGGGAAAATTACAGCAAATGAAAATGATTGACTTTTTCCAAACACAATAGCTAGCTGGCCAGTTAGTTGCCCATAACGATCTAAAGCAGGGGTTCTCAAACTGGGGGTCAGGACCCCTCAGGGGTGTCACAAGCTATCAGCCTCCACCCCAAACCCTGCTTTGCATCCAGCATTTATAATGGTGTTCAATTAAAAACACTTTTATTTATGGGGGGGTCACCCTCAGAGGCTTGCTATTTGAAAGGGGTCACCAGCACAAAAGTTTGAGAACCACTGATCTAAAGGCTTCTTCATTACCTGAAGCTGTGCAAGACTGCCATGTTTACTTTGCAAGTCTATTGACCAGTAAACTTCGGAGTTTTCTGCCAATGGAAAATCTCTTTCATTTTCAAGACAACTGTTTCACTTTTTCCACAAACCTGTGAAACTGGAATTCTTTGCCAGGTGAGCTGGTGGTGAGAATTTATTTGAGTAGTTCTACCAAAAAATACAGTCCATATTTAGGCACTTACACAAGCAACTCAATTTACAGGAATACTGAGCAACCACAGCTTCCATTCAATACAAAAGGACTTGTTAGGGAACAACATCAGTGGAAATCAGGCCATGTAAGTGCCTGAAAATGGATTTGGGGCCTAACTTTAAGCACCTAAATTATTTTAATTTCAAAGGTGCCTAGAAGCACCACTTACTGTAGCTGGTGCCACATTTCTGCCATCCTCTACAATGCTAAGGATCCCGGCATTACCCAATGTCCAGCCTTCTTGCTTAGTTCTAATCCAAGCATTCCATCTACATTTTATCTTCTAACTACCACCGGCTTTCCAAGGATATTGCCGACAGCTCTTCCAGACAGTCAGTTACTGAACATTACACCTCCCTCCACAGTACAAACAAGGAGCTCTGGGAGGCACTGTGTCCCTTTGAGGCACAGTGCTTCTCAACACTCCCCATGAAGCATTGCACTATCACGTGTGATTCTGTATATAGGGTGAATTTTGTCTCTGTGCAGGTTTATGTGAGATTAAGTCCTGCAGAGGTCTTGTGCTGGCCCTCTGCACGGGGATGAATTTCACCGATAGTGCACTGTCTAGACCATAGGAAGTTAGTGATCTTAATTGTAGAGGTAGGAAAATCAACACAAGCTGGAACCAGATTAGGATGGGTGACTGATTTTGGCAGAGTTCTGTGTCCAGGAACAAGGATGAGCCACAGAAGAGCAAAGCCAGTATGAATAATCTAAAATCACTTCTTTTCAGCTCCAGCAATGTTTTTATATAGTTTTACGCAGTCTATTTTTCATATGTTTATAGTCAGCTCAAATGGCTCGTCTTGTGTTTTGGTTTCTCGAGCAAAGCCAGACCTTTGGCTTGGCTCTACCTTAAAACTTTGTGAGTAAAACAAGAGTAATGTGAATAAAAAAAAAACCCACCCCACCTTCATCTTTAACTGATGAAAAGAAGGAACATTCCATTGTAGTCAATGGAGTTTTATGAATGCACAAGTATGGTACATGTCAGTATTGACCAGCAAACTTGGTGCATTAGTAAAACCCCCATGTTCTTTTGAAGGATGTCAGGTCACTAAGCTATTGAAGATCTTGGGCCATATTTGGTGGTGCAAATTGGTGCAACTCTATTGACTACAATAGAGGTGTGCCAACTTGCACCAGCAGAAAAGTTGGCCTGTGGCATGCACTGAACTAGTTCTCAAAGGAGTCTGAGATCAGACATGGCAGTCGGGTTAAAGGCTTCTTGAATCAGTTAAATCATAGCTTTCAAGGATGCATAACCACTATGCTTAATCCTTTACAGCCCAGTGTTTCATATGATTACACTAACCGCTCAGAGGATAATTACTTTTAAGTGTTTAACCAGCCACGGAAATAACTTATATCAATGGAAAAAGCCCTACATAAATAAATACTTAATAATCTATGGCATATGAGGGTAGGGAGCATATTTCAGAAAGTGCTACGTTTCCATACGTGTTTGCTGAGCACATTTCCCAAAAATGTTTTCATCTCTCCCCCGTCCCTCCTTCCCACCGCCACCTACCCCAGAACTCCGAGTCATGTGTTTAGTTTGAAGCCCTTAGTGACAAGGAGAGAAAATCCAAAGGGCTGGTTTTGGCAGAACTCTTCAAATAAAACAGATTCTAAATATTTAACTTTGCCAGATAACCAGCATCACAGGAAGCAGTGATGCTGGCCTTCAGTCC
The DNA here is from genome assembly GCF_027887155.1 of Malaclemys terrapin pileata. Lineage (NCBI taxonomy): Eukaryota > Metazoa > Chordata > Testudines > Emydidae > Malaclemys > Malaclemys terrapin. The sequence continues at coordinate 82,917,148 of NC_071507.1, forward strand.
CCTAATAAGGCAACGTTTCTATTACAGTTTATGTGAAGGCAGCTCTGTGGTTCTTTCTATCTATTACTTTTTGTGTGTTGTTTTCTGTTTCATTTGGGAAGATTTAAGGTTGTTTGATAGTTTGAAAATAAGAGGCAAAAAATGAAGCACATGCTGCACATGACACTCCGAGGAGGTTGAGCAGTTCTGAAACCAGAGCCTGTTACAGATTAAACCTGCATATTGCTCTAAAGAAATGTGTGCCAGTCTGATCAGCCAGTGACAGAATTAATGAAATTTGCAAAAGCCTTTAGCAGTGGGACTATTTCCATCAGCCCAAAGTGGGATAGAAAAGCCTGTGTATTTGCAGCCCTGCTTGCCTTTGATCCCAGTTGCGGGTAACTACAGCACAGTTCTACCTGCAGCCAGTGTCATGGGTTATCTGGGAGTGCGCCTTACTCATCTGATTTTACCCAGAAGGGGACAGCACAGAAGAGAGCCTTTGTAAAGGCTCTATTTCACATGACAGCCACATCCTCTGATTTGTCTCTGGCCTTATGTATCTATTACCTCTCTCTACTCTACATTAAGTGCAGTTTTCTGGAGGTGGGCTCTTTGAAGCACTCAGTTGCAAGGGAAAGGGGTGAATACAGTGTCATAATTTATCTGAATGTAACAAAAGAAGCAAGACGAAAAGGAGAAACAGCAGATGAGAGAAGTTGAGACTGAGACATACTCAGAGGGAGAAACAGGTATATTCTCGTCACTTCCCCTCCCATGTTAATTAGAAAGTCCAAGAGCATCCACAACCCAAACACAATTAACTTCCTTCAGATCAGATCTCACAGTCTTCTCTACTGCTAGGAACCTAGACATTTCACTCAGTTTCAAACTCTCTTGTACTTCCAATATCATCCAGGTTTGTAAATTTGCTTACTGTTATGTTTGATACATCTCCTGTACCAGATATTATCTCCACCACTCCTCTGCTGAAACTTTTACTCATGCCTTCATCAATCTGTCCAAACTCCATCTGCGCTCCCAGAAGTAGAGCCAGGATTAGCTCTCAGGAGTGGCTGGCTACACGCCACGAACTTAAGCCATTAGACCACACTGCTTCTCTGCAGTAGTTAATGTCAGATGCTTTCACATACCATGCTTTGTAAGCTGCTTAAACTTTCTCATCAATGACTTCCTGAAGAAGAAAAATTGGCACAGGAGCTATGTTAAAGATGTGATAGTGATGGGCATTTCTACTAATTTTATGATTATTTCATATTTATATGCCATCATAAAAGTTTGCATAGCACTTTGCAGGAATAAATAGAGAGAGTCATTGCCCCTAAGAAATTACAATTTGAAGGTACTGATTCAAATGGAGTAGAAACTTGGACTGGGGTCTCTCCTTTTCCAAGTGAGTACCCTAACCACTTTGCTAGTTGGGAAGATTAAAGAGTACTTGATTGTTTGAAAATAAGAGAAAATTAAGGACACACAGCACATTACACTCCTAGAAGATTGGGCAGTTCCAAAACTGGAACTGGGGATGGGGGGGTCTGCCCTCTCTCACACTCTATCCTGTTCCCTTTCACCTACTCCGCCTCCTCCCCCCCCCAAAAAAAATCATGAGCCTGAGAGAGATTTCTGTTTAAACTGATCCATTTCTGTAAAACACTCCCACAAACCAGCAATTTTTGACAGAAAAGAGTTACATCAAAACATTTTCGACCAGCTCTACTCACACTGGCAGCTCTCGAGCAAGAACCACCAGCACCAAAAAATGTTACATGTGGAAAAATTGAAAAAAATAACATCACAGAGGTGGGGCAGAAGTATTCAAGCATATTTAAAATGTACTTCCACATTATTACACCTCAGAGGATAAAGTTGTTCAGGAAGGCAATAAAGAGGAAACTATCAGGCTTTGTTCTCTCTGTTGGAGATACAAGCTAAAGGTCAAACTGAGTGTAGGCAATATTCCTACTAAAGTCAAAAGGAATTGTATCTATGCAGTGGATGCAGGACTGGGCTATGTATATGCACCATTGCTGATCCAGAAGAGTAATATGTGACATATTAGTTGCTTGATTTAGGGAAATTGGGTTGACTCTGTTTGAGGGACAAAGGGAAAAATCATTAAGAAGCTTACGTTTTTTATTCCTCGCAGGTCTGCCTTTATCTCTTCCTAACAGTGGTGATGTACACCAATTTCTTTTGTTGACCTGAAGCATTGATGTTGAATGCTTCTTAATTGCTCCTGATAATGCAAAATTTGCAGCTCAAGGAATCTGCAGGTTCATAAACAACAAAGAGTCTGGTGGCACCTTAAAGACTAACAGATTTATTTGGGCATAAGCTTTCGTGAGTAAAAACCTCACTTCTTCGGATGCATCCGAAGAAGTGAGGTTTTTACTCACGAAAGCTTATGCCCAAATAAATCTGTTAGTCTTTAAGGTGCCACCAGACTCTTTGTTGTTTTTGCAGGTTCATAAACATCTTCAAAATGTTATTAAATGTACCTGGGCAGCAAACATTCTCAGACTGCGAATTAATCAGTTTACTCAGTATGCATTTTGGTAGCACCAAAAAGTGGGTTGAATATTTTAATACCTAATATTTTGAATACCTTTATTCAAAGGAAAAGCAGACAGAAATTACAAAAGCTTTGGGCCTGATTCTCTTCTCATGTCATCAGTTTTACAGTGGAATAAATTCGCTGCCTTCGATGGAGTTACTCCTGATATACTCTGCTATAACTGAGAAGAGAATCTAGCCCATTGAAACTAAACAGTCCCCTCTAATAGTCATTTGCTATTATTATATTAAACTGTTTACTTTATGAGCATAAACTATGGGATGTATGATTATTTTAAAGAGCCCTGTTCCATCATTCTGGTGCTTCAGTGATAGGGAAGAAGAAACTCTTCAAACAATTGATATTCATATCGACATCTTCTGCTCTTCTCTTTTTTTATGGCATCCACACAGAGAAGTGGGGAGTAAGGCTCCCCCTTGTTCATCCCAGTAATGCTACCTAGATAGTGGCTCCAGTTTGGAGGAAGTGAGATCAGAAGTTACATGCTCAGTACCATCCCCTGGGAACAAGTAGGAGGGGAAGTGACAGCCCGGAGTGGAGAGTGGGAGTCACACTGGCTCCACAGCCAAACCCCCTCACTAGTTGGAGTAGCTGGCCAGGAATCTAGGGGCAGTAAGCTGCATCCTGAAATGGGGTGAAGTAACTTAAGCTAGGTCAGTAAAACTTTTCTCAGTCAGGGGTGTGAAAAAAACACACTCCTGACTGACAAAAGTTTTACCGATGACAGCGCTTTGTTGTGGGATACACTCTGCCGCCGACAAAGCTACTACCCCTCATTGGGGGTGGTTTTATTTTGTCAGCAGGAGAGCTCTCTCCCAGCGATAAAGAGTAGCTACACTGTGTACCTTACTGCAGCATGGCTGTAGTGGCCCAGCTGTGCCACTGTAAGGTGCACAGTGTAAACATAGCCTTAGTTGTCCAGGGACAAAGGGGACAGCAGGGATGTACTGACATCCCTTTGAGACACAATCCCTGCCCAGAGCTCCTCTTATGCCAGCACAGCTACTCACTGCCCATACTTGTATCCCCGGCCTAAGAGCTGAACCTAGCCTTTAACTCCAGTGGGAGTTGCAGACACTCAGCACTTCTCAGGATTAGGCTCTGAGTAAGGTCTGCAGAACTGGGTCCCAAATAATTTTCTCCTGTACATTCCTGCCAGGACTGAAGTTCCAGTTTTGCTGGCTCAGGTCCTTAGCTGTGGCTGAGAAGTGCTCAGTGCATCTTAGAATAGGCTTTAATCCACCTGGACACTCTCCTGCTCCCGGACTGGCTGTAGGCTGGTACAGTCCCTCAGCATAACTTCTAAATTATGTTGTCTGGCAAGGATCTGGGGGTGGGGGGAGGGCAGTTATGGCTGCCAGAGATCACTGGGGCACAGGAATGTCCACTGTGCCAACCACATGGAATGAGAATACTGTAGGAGCCACAGTGTCAGCTCTGCAGCACTGGAGGATCCCTATATGTTGTCTTTATGGCTGCCACAGTGGAATGGCACAAAGCAACCTCAGTGCAGGGGAGGTTCAGGGCCTACTTCTCTTCTGAAAGGATTGATAAATGTCACAAACATTGGAAGCAGTGTAAGGAAAGCAGCTCTTGGTGCTGCTTGAGTTGCTTGTGTGACACCATCAGTTCTTCCAAAAGATGCAAGAACTGCATTAGCAGATAAATAAAACCTTTGGCTTTCTTTTAAAATAAAATATCATACTATCGTGCCATTTCCAAATGTGTTCTGTTAATGGTTTAAGATCTTACAGATTTGTGGGCTTAGATTTTCCTTTCAATCCACTTTAGACTACATTTTAGCATCTCTTCAGCCCCCTAGAAAGAAGTTTTTAATAAAAAGCAATGGAAGTGAAAAATTACTCTAAATGGTTAATGTTATTTAAAGTCAGGTTCTCACTGGAACCCACAAAAAAACAAAGTAATTCACTACTTGGGTCGATAATCTCTCCTAAACACCACAGAAATCGTTAATGATATTAATAAGGTTAGTTGAATTTTTTGTCAAAACTGTTTTTAATGGAAAAATTGGGTTTTCAACTAACTATTTTTAATTAAAAGTGTCTGCTTTCCATGAAGACAATTGACTTTGTCAAAAAAACCTGAACTCCAAGTTTTTGATTTTTAGCTGTAAACTGTAATGCATCGTGGGAAATGTAGTCTAACTAAATAGTCCAGACCATAGAGGAAAATGCAGGCAGGAGACATCCAAACTACAACTCCCATGAGGCATCATTGTGACAGGTTTGGGGCTAAAAAAAAAATGTAGATTTTCAGCTGAAAATGTATTTTAATTTTTTTGCCAAAAAGTCGGGGTGTGTGTGTGTGAATTCTGACCAACTCTAGATATTAGTTTTTGTCTTCTCTCTCTTTCTTTATATGTTTTGTACAACGGAATATAAGACCAGAATTTTAATTCACATTCTTATTCTTTTTTAAACGTGATTGAATGTAGAAATTTGGATTTCCCTTTTTAAACTAAAACAGATACCAGAAACGCTTAATGAAAAACACTAGCTGTACTCTTCAGTCTCTGCTTTTTCTCCAGTAACAAAAATGTAGTGTAACCTGGCAATGGCAGTTAATATTATTTTCAGGCATTGTAGAATGCAGGGGCAATGTAGAGTCTAACATTTATGTGGAACACAGTTGTAAAGAAAAGAGGGAGATGGAGTGGGGTCAGTGGAGGAGAAAGAAGGCCACTAAGGCCTTGGCTACACTTACCAGCTAGTTCGACGGCTGGAAATCGAAGTTCTGGGTTCGACTTATCGCGTCTAGTCTGGACGCGATAAGTCGAACCCGGAAGTGCTTGCCGTCGACTGCGGTACTCCAGCTCGGCGAGAGGAGTACCGCGGAGTCGACGGGGGAGCCTGCCTGCCGCGTGTGGACCAAGGTAAGTTCGAACTAAGGTACTTCGACTTCAGCTACGTTATTCACGTAGCTGAAGTTGCGTACCTTAGTTCGAATTAGGGGGGGTAGTGTAGACCAAGCCTAATAGTATAATGATACTTAGCTGGAAGGTGCTATATAAGTGCTGAAGATCTAGATACAGTTTCAGGGCTTGTCTACACACTACAGCAGGGATCTCAAACTCAAATCACCATGAGGGCCACATGAGGACTAGTACATTGGCCTGAGGGCCGCATCACTGAAACCTTTTCATACAACGATACAAAAGTATAGTCAAAAACGAAAAAAAATGAAGAGTAATATAGTATGCTATTAAAAGTCAATGTATTAACTTTTTTAAAACTGTAATGCGAAGAGGGGTTTTAATAAAATATAAACACCTGTAACTATTCCTTATATGGTCAGTAACACTGATGATGATCTACACTAACAGTCTATCAACAAAGCTGTAATGGCAGGAACTTTTTAAAGGAACTATTCATACAAAATACGTAGCCACTTTTAACAAACATTCTTCCCAACTACTCACAGCAAACAATCATACATGCTGAACTTCATACCTCAGACTGCTCATCTAGTTCATGAGGCCCTGCCCCTGCCCTGCCTCTTTCCACCCCTTCCCTACCCCCATTCCAACCCCTTCCCCAAAGTCCCCGCCCCAACTACGCCCCCTCCCTGCCCCTATTCCAACCCTTTCCCCAAATCCCTGCCCTGGCCCCGCCTCTTCTCTGCCTCTTCCCCTGAGTGTGCCACATTCCCCCCCCCACCCCCAGAAAGTCCTAAGTGCTGCCAAACAGCTGTTTGGCGACAGAAAGCACTGGGAGGTAGGTGGAGGAGCGGGGACGCAGTGCACTCGGGGGGGGGGGGGCGAGGAGGAGGAGGGGCAGGGGGTGAGGGGAGCTTGGCTGCTAGTGGAGTCAGTGCCTATGGCAGGCTGCAGAAAATAACTCTACAGGCTGCGTGTTTGAGACCCCTGCTCTACAGCAATGCACACTATGGAGGTGTGATTCCTAAAGCTCACTAATTTGTTGCACACTAATTGGTCAGTGTAGACCCTGCTGGTGTTCACTAGAAGGTCCCTAGCACACTTTAACATAGTGCTGTTTCAAACAGTTTGAAAATTTTGGCTTAAGTCTTTTGCCCAAGAAGGCACAGCAAATCTTTAGCAGAGCCAGGGTTGGATACAATATAGTCCATGCATAAATACGTATCTCGGCATTAACACATGCCTTTTGTATCTCTCTATTAAAACATAAACAGCTAGACTGACATGCAGTTTGGATTTATGTTGCCTAACAAGGCTTTTATGATTATGCCGTCTGATGTCTGGTTAGCTGTGCAGGGCCGGGGTGGGGGTGGAACGGACATTCATCTGAAAATGAAAGAACTAAGACATGGCTGTTTTGTCATTAGTTGCTGCAGAAAGCAATAGGACATAATTAAAAATAGTTCAGTGAAGATTAGTATCTTTTGGCACCAAATTTTAACATATGCAGTAAACCAGAAATCATCAACCTGGCATAAACCAGACTCTTTTTTTTCCCCACTGTGGGGGTCCAATAAAACTGTGGAACATCCTGAGCATAAAGGATATCAGCTGGATGTAAAACAGAACTCTTCTTCTTTTTAATAGTTTAGGATGGGAGGATCTTTCTCCATGGTGGGAGGAAGAAGTTGGAGATGCCAGAACTTCGGACTTATACGTGTTTTTAGCTAATATGTAAAATTAAAATGAAGATAAATGAAAATGCTTGTAAAAGAAGGATTATTAAAGATAGGGTCATACTGTAATGGGTATAATCCAGCAGACTGTAATTTAAGAATGTGTCATAATATACAAGCTCTCTGGGGAGGTCTGGAAAGGTTTATCTTCTTGGAAGAGGCTGAGAGAGAAGAAAGAAAACACTGATTTTCCTTTACCAATTTAGGACTTTTAAAAAAAACAAACAGAAAAAGGACAAAGAGTAGTTGTCTTCACTGATCAGGAAGCTGGAGAACGTTATGTCCTATTTGTGTAATAATGAAATGAAAGCTAGGGCTGCATTAATAATTGCTAGTGGCAACTGGGATAATGGTGTACCACTAAGAACCCGTGGTGACCAATTTACTGCCTTGCCTTAATGGCATATTAGGTCGGAAGTTTCTGCTGACCCATTCCCAACCCATCAGCAAGCAGTTTGCCTTTCAGCTGGCAGGATGTATCTTGGAATTGGACTTTTTGATTCTGAAACCCTTTTGATTCTTGATTGAAAGCTAAAAATAAATCCCCAGAATTTCAAAATAACTCACCATAAAAATGTATAATAAGGTCTGAGGTATAAGAAGATATGAGGGTGGCTCCTACACGTCACCGCAGTTTCTTAACAATGTTGACTTTACAATAAATCAAAGTCATAAATTATAATATACCTCAAGTAGATCAGTTAAATCCAGGTAACTGTGCTGTATGTTACCAGCCAGGGCCAGCATAAGGAATTTGGGGAGGCTCCAATGCAGTTGTTCTTGGAAGCCCCCAATCTGCCATCATCTCAACCTCTCCTCCTCCACAGAGCCCCTCAAAATCATTCTCTCTTCCACCCACCTGCAGCTGCCCAAGCAATGTATTCCATGAATCCGTGGTCTTATAACAGCCATGAGTTCCACCAGTCCCTAAAGCCAGGTTTGTGGCAGTCACAAAATGTTTTTATTTCTGCCATGTCATGTAGAAAACAGAAAATGCTTTGCAGGGCCGCGTAGAGGATTCAGGGGGCCTGGGGCAAAGCAATTTCGGGGGCCCCTTCCATAAAAAAAAGTTGCAATACTATAATCTTGTGGGGGCTCCTGTGGGGCCTGGGGCAAATTGCCCCACTTGCCCCCCCCCCTGCCCCCTCCCGGCGGCCCTGATGCTTTGTGTGTGTGTGTGGTTTAAATTAGAGATGGGCCCAAGCTTCAAAGTTCAGATGTGTTTCTGGATTTGAACTTTTCCCAAGTTTGACATTGTTTGGATTCTGGGTTTAGGTTTAGGCTCAGGCTCATCTCTAATAGACTGAGATCCCACTAACAGGATACATCTGCAGGCTAAAAATGATAAATATGTTTTAAGAGGAAATTGTTTAAAATGAGTACCTCCTTCCTCTACTTACCCGCCAAGACCTGCGTTCAGGCCCTTAAGGTTCTAAGTTTCTCCTGCTACAGTTGCTGGCATCACTAACTTGTAATGTAGCATAGGGAATGCAACTCCCTGCTTTGGATGTCAGTGATGTCTTCAGCTGTTGCAAGGAAACACAAAAACCCAAGTAATCCAGGTATTGGCAAAGAAAAAAAACCCAATTTATTTTACATTTAAAATACATTCCTTTGCAACTAATGGGCCAGATTCACCAGGACAACTCTAGCTGTTTTGTACTGCTCTTGAATTAATATTAAGAGCCACATCTGGAAAATGAAACAATATGTGAGAAGGAGTAAAAAGGCACAGAACTGTTTTTCATTTTCCGGTCTACTAGTTACTTATTTTCCTGATGTTTCTAGAGGAGTGGCCAGTGGAAATGATTAGATGGGGCAGAGAAACAAGCTCTTAATTTCAAAGGAAAGAAAATGTTAGTTTGGGTCTTATCCTGAAGCCCTCAAACCTGCAAAACTCCTTTTGAAAGTTTTAGCCTCATTACAGAAGAGGCCGTATAAGAACTTAAATGGAGCATACGTTTTGTGGGGCCATCTGTACCAGAGTGAATTTTACCTGTGGAATCAGAGCCTTTGGGCTTTTCTGTAATAATAATCACCACCAAAAAATTCAGTGGCAACCAGTTCAGCGGCAACCAGTTGCATAAGTGTTACTTAACCCTGGAGAAATTACCAGTTAAGGAAAACTTTGTACAAACACTGTAATACCCATCTGTCACGTTAATCACACTCACTGACAGCCTCTGCTAGTAGTCTCAAACTGGACAGGCAGGTAAGACAAGCAATTATCTTATCCTATATATATTTAAAATAATTTCAGTCTTGATCACAGTTGTGCTGTTAAAGCAGAACATGTCATGGTACATCTTGTAAGAAAGAAAAACAAGTGCCAAAAGTATGTGTGCAAATTAGCCAGTTCGCTTATATTTCACTCAGCCCATATATATGGGGTAAGAATTGCTTGTCTTACTGCCTGTCCAGTTTGAGTCTAAGACAAGCAATTCTCTTACCGTGTGTGTGTGTGTGTGTGTATATATATATAGGTTGAATGAAATATAAGGGAACTGGCATAGATAGATAGAATTACTTGTCTTACATGCCTGTGCAATTTAAGATAATTATCTTACCCTATAGATATATATACATACACACTGAGTAAGAGAATTGCTTGTCTTACCTGCTTGTACAATTAAATATTTGTTATTTTTCTACATGTAAAACCCTCATTTGCAATAGAAATGGTAACACATCTTTTATGTACTGTATATTGTAGCTGTACTATGTGATAGAGTTTCATGAATGAAGCTGCTGTAGGATTGAGCCCTCAATAGATGTTTGATATTGCCTTAGAACATAAGACTGGCCATACTGGGTCAGACCAAAGGTCCATCTAGCCCAGTATCCTGTCTTCTGACAGTGGCCAATGCCAGGTGCCCCAGAAGGAATGAACAGAACAGGTAATCATCAAGTGATCCATCCCCTGTAGTCCATTCCCAGCTTCAGACAAACAGAGGCTTGGGACACCATCCCTGCCCATCATGGCTAATAGCCATTGATGGACCTATTCTCCATTAACTTATCTAGTTCTTTTTTTAACTCTATTATAGTCTTGGTCTTCATGCCATCCTCTGGCAAGGAGTTCCACAGGTTGACTGTCCATTCTGTGAAGAAATACTTCCTTTTGTTTTAAAACTTTTAATTTCATTTGGTTACCCCTAGTTCTTGTGTTATGAGAAGTAGTAAACAACACTTCCTTATCTACTTTCTCTACATCAGTCATGATTTTATAGACCTCAATCATATCTCCCCTTAGCCATCTCTTTCCCAAGCTGAAGAGTCCCAGTCTTATTAATCTTTCCTCATACGGAAGCAGTTCCATATCCCTAATAATTTTTGTTGCCTTTTTCTGAACCTTTTCCAATTCCAATATATCTTTTTTGATATGGGGCAACCACATCTTCATGCAGTATTCAAGATATGGGCATACCATGGATTTATATAGAAGCAATATGATACTTTCTGTCTTAATATCTATCCTTTTCTTAATGATTCCCAACATTCTGTTAGCTTTTTTGACTGTCACTGCATATTGAGTGGATGTTTTCAGAGAACTATCCACAATGACTCCAAGATCTCTTTCTTGAGTGGTAACAGCTAATTTAGACCCCATCATTTTATACGTATAATTGGGATTATGTTTTCCAATGTGTATTTCTTTGAATTTATCAACACTGAATTTCATGTGCCATTTTGTTGCCCATTCGCCCAGTTTTATGAGATCCTTTTGTAGCTCTTTGCAATCTGCTTAGGACTTAAGTATCTTGAGTAGTTTTATATCGTCTGCAAATTTTGCACCTCACTGTTTTCTCCTTTTTCCAGATCATTTATGAATATGTTGAATAGGACTGGGCCCAGTATAGACCCCTGGGGGACACCACTATTTACCTCTCTCCATTCTGAAAACTGGCCATTTATACCTACCCTTTGTTTCCTATCTTTTAACCAGTTACCAATCCATGAGACGACCTTCCCTCCTATCCCATGACAGCTTACTTTGCTTAAGGTAGGCTTCCTGCTTCTGATGTACTTAAAAAAAAATTGCTATTACTTTTTGAGTCTTTGGCTAGTTGTTCTTCAAATTCTTTTTTGGCCTTCACTAGGATTTAACTTACATTTTTTTAAAGGATGCCTTTTTGTCTCTCACTGCTTCTTTTACTTTGTTGTTTAGCCATGGTGGCATTTTTTTTTTTTTGTTCTCTTACTATGTTTTTAAATTTGGTGTATACATTTAGAAATATCAGATGTCTATTGCTCTGAAATTGACAATGTTATCTTAAACTGTATTGATCAAATACCAGTGCATTATTTCGGAAAATGAAATCAAATGTCAAACATGGTCTTTTCCTCCCTGTGCATATGTAAAACTAATAATGGCCCCAGGTTAAGCAAACTGGGTGAAATCCTTGCTCCAATGAATTCAATTAGAGTTTTTCAATTGTTGGCCTCATTTAAATCATTTTCACTCATTACTTCAATGAAACTACTTATGTACTTAAAGTTAGGAATGTAAATCAATGTCAAGTTCATTAAGGGTGAAGAAGTGTTAAAATTTCTTTCAGGCATCTTTTTTTGTTGATAGTACCAAGCTTTGAACAAAAATAATTTAAAATCACTCTATAAAAACTCTAGATTATGCTATCAACTAAGGTACACCTAAATGCCTATGCTAACAATAAACCACTTATTTCTTAATGAAATCCAATACAAAGTTATTACTATTGATACATAAATAAAATTAAACCTATACATTTATAAGGCTGTGGTTTTGTATCTAGGGACTCTGGTGACATATTATTTGGGCTTGACTCTTCCAGTTTGCAGTACATGGCTCTTGATGGTCTGGATTCAGGAAACAGAATCATGCGCTTAAGTGCATTCTTTATTTGGGAGGTTTTTCTGAATTGGGACCTGTGAAATTACATGCAGTTGGGGGTCATTAGGTTTTACTTTTGTGTATGTATGGTACAGCACACCCGAATTACTTAATAATTTGAGGATTTTCTTCTAGGCATTAGTAATATCTTGAGCTAAATCCCCCTTCCCAAAACAGACTATGGAAAATCTTTCCCCACTAAAATAAATCTAAACAACAATCATGAATCTAACCAGTTGTATGCTAAACGTCACTTATTCACGCACACAGGCTTTTAGTCACTCTTCCTTCTCCTGTATTTTCACACACAAAACTACTACATACTTCACACGAGGAGTGTGATTTTTGTTTAATTCACAATAAGAGTGTGATCCTCCTCTGATGTAAACTGGCATAGCTCCATAAAAAGTTAATACAGCTACTTTGATTTACATGAATTGGGGATCTGACTAAAATGTCTTGGAATTTGCTGTTTGACAGCTATACATTACAGAATATGAATAGCTCTAGGAAAATATTGTCAGCCAGGTTCTCAACTATTGTAAATTGTCTTCAGTGGAGCTGCCCTGGTTTACAACAGCTGAGGATCTGATCTTTAATATTTTGGTCAATCTCACATAGAAAAACAACATTCTTTTTAATAAATGCAGAAAAAACACATGAAAAGACATTTTCTTGAACTTTTTATAAGGCCATAGAAGGAAATTTGAAAAACATAACCTCAGCACATACAAACTTTTTTAAAAGTTGGATAAATGCTACCAGGCAGGAAAATTATGAAGAAAATCATTTTTGAAAATCATTTGCAACATAAAAACACAGCTAAAATAGAAATATTCAGATGTTTCTAACCACAGAAATCATTCTAATCACAGTCATCATAAGCCCTGATAGTAATGGTTTGCTGCCAGGAGTAACATTTTATCGCCAAACTTAATAGACTAAACATTACTTCGCAAACACCATTTTTAACCAGCTAAGGTCTATTTCCCCAAACCAACAGACTGAAGGTGCACCAGAAACGGTTATATAATACTGAAATGTAATCCAGTAATTTCATGCTCTGCATCTGTAAATCTTCCAGTTCTTTGTGCTAAATTCATTTAGACTTTTTAAAATCAAAATTATTGGGTAACTAATGTAAACTGGAATTTCCCGAGCCATTATTTTCAGTTCCCCAGTTACTAAAAGCCAACACTAATTTTATTGGTTAATTATAAGTGGCAGGTCACTTACAGAACAGCAAATGTTTTACAAGCCAGTTATGGGTGAGGTACAATAAATACAATGTATTCATTTGTAGTCCTTAACCCATCAAAAGTGTTGGTACTTTCTTGCAAAGAATGGCACATGATTTTAAAATCACACATGCTTACATTACAATAACAAAATTTATGAGTAGTTCTCTTGTCAAGGCGAGTTTATTTACTGCCATATATCTTCCACCATGACACAGTAAGATACATGTGTAAATACAAAATATAAAGGAGACAAAACAACACAAACTACTGACCCATACAGTCTGTAAGTAGAAACTTGGATTTTACCAGATATTTATATTTGTACTCAGCATAGATTACAATTTTGCTGAATTTTCACATAGGAGGCCAGATTATTCTGTCATTTACACCAGAGCAATCTCATTGAGGCCACTGGAGTTACACTGTTACAACAAGGGATAATTTGGCCCATTAATGATAAAAATGGATTTCACCTCATTTTGTAGGTAAATTGGAGAGAGAGAGAGAGAGAGAGAGAGAGAGAGGCCCAAATCCTGCTCAGTTTACTCAAACGGATTTCAACAGGATTTTTCATATAAGTAAGGCAAACAGGTTTAGACTCACAGAGATTGCTAAGCAAACTGACTAAATCAGAGATCTATGTTTAACGTTATGCTGCAGCTGTTTTTCATTTGCACCTCATTGGAATCAATCATGTGGCCATACCCAGTACATTTAGTAGTGTAGAGGCAAATTCCTCCTGGATGTACCTGAATGGTTTGAGACCAGTCAAGGAGTTAGTAGACTTGCTACCTTGGGGGGGGGGGGGGGGGGGACAAATTAATCTATATTTCTAGGGATCTGAAAAAAGCTCACTACTGGAGTGTAGGCTCAGTCTCCAAATGAAGGCAGCATAAGTAATTTGGCCACTTAGGGTATGTCTTCACTGCTGAGTTATCCTAAACTAGCCTGGTCTGGGTGGAGTCTCACTACTGCAAAGCCCTACCTTGGCCAGACCTGTCTGGCTGCATTCACAATGCTTCTGTACTAGCTCGTGTGCTAGGGTGGATCTCTAGCAGGATATTTCATGATTCTTAGTCATGCATTAAACTGGGCCACTCTCTGAATTCATTTGCAGTGTATTGTGGGAGAGTACCATACCATTCACGAAATTTGTCGCACCCTCCCTCCATTACTTGTAATCTGAAAAAATATATATATTTTTTTGCAAGTTGGTGGAAGGAATGAAAAATGTATATTTATTACTAAATTTATAAGACTAGGTAAAGGTTATTAGGAAGTAGTAAACACAAAGTATTACAAACTGCAAACATACACATAAACAGTTCACTTGATACTGACTGTCTGAGGCCTGGTCTACACTAGGGGGGTGGGGTCGATCTAAGTTACACAACTTCAGCTACGTGAATAATGTAGCTGAAGTCGATGTACTTGGATCGACTTACTGCGGTGTCTTCACTGTGTTGAGTCAACTGCTGCCGCTCCCCCGTTGACTCTGCTTGTGCCTCTCGCCGAGCTGGAATACAGGAGTCGACGAGAGAGCGCTCGGGGATTGATTTATCTCGTCTAGACTAGGCGCGATAAATCAACCCCCGCTGGATCGATCGCTGTCCGTCGATCCAGCGGGTAGTGAAGACATACCCCAAGAGTCTTTGCTTGGCACTTTTTATGGCATTATAATTTGTGCATTGCTGAGTAGATTGTGCATGCACCAGACTTGAAGGTCGCACTGGACGGTAGAGGGGAAACAGAGATGAGGCTATTCATTCCTTTGGTTTAGTGTTAGAGCATCTGATTCACTTGAGGGGTCCTGGGTTCTCAACTATTATTATATAAATTGCCGGTTTAGGTCTTTTAATATCAATTATTAATCATTAAATGAGTTTTAAAATTAATTAGAATCAAAATTCATTTTAAAGGCATCATAGGCCTACTGTAGTTATGAAACTTACCAAATTGTTGAAAAGAACCCAGCCTGCACTTTTATTTGTCTGTTTGTTTTTTAAAAGGTCAAAAGCCTGAAGTTTCTCTCCCCCTTCCCCCCCCCAGGAACCTCTTGCACCCTCTTGAGGGAACATGTCCCCCAGTTTACACACCACTGGCTTAGAACATCCCCGGAAGGTTCTCTTTAGGCCTATTCCTTTCTAAGTCTTAGTGATAGTCTCTTGGAGGGAGAGGGGAAATATTGGAAAGTATTGTTTTGGTGCTATGAATAAACCATAGAGTTGACATGTGGGGATTTGTGGGGCCCTACAATAATATACACTTTTTTCTTTTGAGCGCTGCTCATCTTCTTATATCCATTTTGGCCCCAATGCAGCAAAACACTTTAACTTGCTTAATTTTAAGTACATGCTTAATTTCCATTGGGACTTAAACATGTGCTTAAGTGTTTTGCTGCATCAGAGACTTTATTAACAATATCTCAGTTTTGTATAAATGCTTTGTACCAACTGAATATCCCTTTTCAGAGTCCCTTGCTATTTATCTATTATTCATGCACATGGCATTACCTGACATAGGAGCTCAATTAATGCCCGAATTAGGAAAATAACATATGAGGGCCTAGCAACTAAGGGTACATCTATACTTACCTCCGGGTTCGGCGGTAAGCAATCGATCCCGGAAGCACTTGCTGTCAACACCGGTTCTCCTGCTCCGTGAGAGGAGTACACGGAGTCGACGGGGGAGCCTGCCTGCCGCGTGTGGACCCGCGGTAAGTACCTTGTAGTTCGAACTAAGATACTTCGACTTCAGCTATGTTATCCACGTAGCTGAAGTTGCATATCTTAGTTCAAACTGGGGGGTTGGTGTGGACCAGCCCTAAGTGAGGCTCTATTTGGGGAGTTTTCTACAGATCATCCTAGCATGGGGGCAGGATTTGTGGCCGTCCAAAGCTGCAGATTTCTCAGCACTTGAGAGATTTCACTGTGGGTCTTAGACATGTGCATAGAAGCCCAGTTCCACCCTTCTGAAAGCTCACTTGTGATAGACTAACAAACAGAGTAAGGTCAAAACTTTAAAAATAAAATGCAAATCAATGTCATCAAACCTATATTAAATTGGTCCTTGACACAAATTATCATAATTTGGCAGATGGCATATTTATAAAACAAGAAAGAAAAACCGAGAAATCTGTCTTTCCAGTTTTCTCTGAGCTGACACGCAATTTCTAATGGCATGTTTGCTCCCTTTCAGATCTGTCTCAACCAGATTTCCCCTCACTCATATGCCCTACACCATCTTTTTCTAAGTACATACTTACTATATTGTACCAAATCGATTAAAAATACATGTTCCAAACAAAAAAACAAAGTATTAATGTAGATGAGAAAAATAAATGTGCCAGATCTGCAGCTGTTCAAATTGTCACAGCTCCCTCGATGACTTCAAAGGAACTGTGCTGATTTCCACCAACTGAGGATCTGGCCAAAAGCATTTAAGTATAAAAAGGGAAAATATAATAACCATGTTACATAATCTCTACATTACATCACAAATCTTTAGGACACTGTTGTGGTGGGAAGATGGAAGTATAAGCTCTGGTGTATTAAAATGATTTTCACTTCCACAATTGCAATTTGAATATGACTTAATAAAGTGCTTCCACACAACTTTGCAAAGCAAGGAGACCGCATATTCTTACCTGAATTTTTATTGGTTTTGTTTTGCCTACTCTTTACTTGCTCAGTCCATAATGTAGGGTAACGAGAAGCTATATCTAAAAAAATCAAGCATGACAAAATTTCCATTATTATAATTTAATAAACTAAAACAATCTGTAGCAAACAAACATTAAGTGGTCAATGAACAAGATATTATGGTACATGTCTAACAAAGAAAAGGGCACATTGCAACACTTTAGAACAGCTACATTCATGCATATAGCAGCAGTGAAAAAATATGGTACAAACTGGCACCTATGTTTTAATATCTTCAAACCAGATTCTGCCATCCTTATGCACAATGAGTAATAACTGACTTTGAGTGTAGGCCCAATACAGCAAAATAGGGCTGATGTGGCATGTAGGCATTGTGTTGGCCTTCTGCATAGGGCTGAATATCACCCAATGTGAGGAAGTGTGGCAGAATATGGACCTTACCCTGTTGTCAGAGGGGATGTATAGGGCATAACGAGAGCAGAATTTGGACTTTAACATTTGAATTTGTCCCTTTGCGCTTTACAATTAACAGCTCAAGTTTGAAATTGCAGCATCTTCACTCTGAAAAATGACTGTGAACATGGCATTCTGGGATTCCATAGTTACTGTGTCTCTGGGATGTCCCCATGACATTTGCTCACTTTAAAAGTAAGATTGCTGTACTCTGGCTGTCCCACTTGGAAACAGGTATGGCAGGTTTCAGCCTCTTGGCAAATCACCAAAAGTGTGCTAAATCCTGTAATGTTTGGGTGCCCTTTCTCTAAGGTAGCAGTTATGCTACAGTATATGGTATATAATGTGTCATTCTGGCATGACTCTGTTACCATTCCTAAAGATGCTTACCTTCCTCATCACCTTGAGGCTGAGTCTCCAGCGCGGGAGCTGAGGCATCATCTGAATTCAGAATGGAAAAGATTTGCAAGGAGACTACAATTATGAGAGTAAACTAAATAAGTGTACATACATGGTTAATGCTAATGATTTGCACATAGCCCCGGCCGGTTAACAAACAACTTAAGTATTATATGACACATATAAACTACAAATGTATGACATTTAAGGTAACTGTTTATGTATATGAATGAACTGAGTGCAAGATTTTTGAGACATCAGTCAGTGAGTTGTACACTGCCAGGGATAAAAAAAAAAAAAAATACTATGCATTGATTCCTATAGAACATAATTAATTAAACAAATATTTTCAAAAGAAGAAATTGATATAAACATAGAAAAGGTAAGCCCTGTGAAAGCAAAAGCAATCTGGGCAAGTGAGTGGATGTAGTCCTTCTACAGCCTAAAACAAAACCAGGGGTTCTTTTGGCCCAGCAAAATTCATTTTGATACGCCAACTCTTTTCACAAACAAGTTCCTTAGTTTAAAGAAACAGATAATCATTTGCATTGCTCTCATCCTTCAGTCAGCCATCCCCATCCCCTACAACCAACCGCCACTGCAAGAGAAGAGAAAGTAAAATGTACCGGAAAGAATACAGTAAGGATAAGGATAAATCTTCAACTTATTCAAAAGCATTGCAAGAAATATATATAACTAGAAAATCTCACTATAAAAAATAGTTCAAATGAGCAAGCTTTGGGAAACAGTAGTACATATTTTCAATCCAAAGACCAATTTTTAGCTATTTGAAGGGGTGAGCTGTTTATATGTTTTAATACGCTGAATGAGCCACAGTATGCAATATAACTTAATAGTCCGTATCAGCCAGTTGCTGACACTTCTTGTGAAGCAGAACTACCTCCAACATTATGGTGCCTGACCAGAAACAATATCCTCTGTGCAGGCATTTGGCTACAGTTCCTAGAAGTCACCACTTCTGGGTCGCAATCTTGTTTCCAGATTGTTTACCCAATATTTTGCATAGAGGCTATAACAGAATATAGCTTTTTCATGTACCTATTTTTACTAGGATGATTTCAGGCAACAGTGAAAATGGACTATACCATCCACTTCCTTGCCATGGCAATTCAATAGCTGCCTCTTCCTGCTCCCTTGTCCTCACTACACAGGCTGGCGCTCTGTTGCCTTTATGCAGATCATGCAAGGGAGTGAGAAATAATCTGTCCATTCTCAATACGAGGCCACAATTTACTCCTCAGGAACATAATACTGCTGAGAAGTACTAGATGGATAGCCATGCTATCCTAAAGTCGTCTCTCTGCAGAACAGGTAAAGCACAGCAGCAACAGTGGAAGTTTCCCAACCAATATACTTCAACCTAAACTTGTGGGGGACTTCCTCTTTAGATGAGCAAGTCATTCATTCTCCAAATCCATTTAATATTTGGCCACTATGTTGATATGGAGGACAAGAGTGCACATTACTGTCAGTTTCACCAGTGTTTTTTGTAATATTCTCTGGAAAGTGGACTGAAGCCACCAACTCATTTCAGACAGGACACCAAACACATGTAATTACATATGATTTCAATACTTACTATCAGATTGTCAACCACTATCTGATTCAGAAAAATATTCAGGTTTTGGAGGGGAGGGGGGCGAATAATAAATAATACAAAAAAATTAATTTAATTTGATTATATTTTCTAATTGTATTCCACCATACACTTTCACTAGATAGGGCATTTGTTCTTGGAAGTGATATTGCCTAAATTCAGCTATATTACTGGACACCTTATAGACCAGCAGCCCAGTGAAAAATATTCTAGGGGCAGCATTGTTCCATTAATGAATATCTTTATTCAAGCGGCATCTAACATTAGTCCAGGACAATATTTTTTTAAAGGAGCTAAGGTGCCAAAAAGACCTTGTCCAAACATTGGCATAGGGTTGGGAAGAGAGAGAACTTGTTGCTAGTGATTAATGAATCAGGTCTTTTATTTAAGGCTATCCATATAATCTGTAAAAGATTAGCTCTCTACAGAACTGGGGGCAGGTCAATAGGCACACCTGAGGCATACCTAACTTGAAGGGAAGAATCCCATTGGGACACTAGTAATTTCCTGTTTTTGCTCTTTCAGATCCACCTGTTTTTGAAAAAAACATTTAGTGTTTGGAATGAAGATATGCAGTAATTCATTCTTCAGAATAAGAACCAATATGGCATCATCACTATATAAATTCAGAGCAGTTCTAATTTAACTGGTTTACTAAATTCACAATATTTCATGCAGATCACACTGAATGTGTATGTTTAAACACAGCTCTGGTACTCAAATCTCACTTATTCAAAACATTGCCATGCCCCCGGCTAAAATCAGAGGAAGAGGATATGGCCTTGATTCAGATAACACTGGTCTACAATTTTTGAGAAGTCGTCTGCTTCAGAGATAAAATGTGCTATTTATTATGTATTTTGATGTGCTGAATTCAAATATGACAATTAAAACAACTGGCTAATGTTTCTAAGATATTTAAGTTTTTACATTTTATGTCTATGTATATTGTGTAGATAGTAGAGTTTTAATCATAAATTGTAAACCTAGGTCTTTTCATGTGTTTATGGTTGCTTTACATGGTAATATTTCACCTGTCCTGTTTATGTAAAAATCAGCAAAAGGGTTATATAGATAAAATTTATTATGAAACAAAAGGCAAAAAACTATTATGTACATAGCTTAGTCCTATTCAGTGTCTACTTGGCACTTCTTGGCTTGTCTCTTGTATTCATTAAATGGAGCATCTCTTGTCACTGTCCAGCAATAGTCTGCAAGCATTGATAGGCTCCATTTGCTCTGATAGCGTTTCTCCATTGTTGCAATGTCCTGGTGAAATCACTCGCCATGCTCATCGCTCACTGCTCCGCAGTTCGGTGGAAAAAAATCTAGATGAGAGTGCAAAAAATGTATCTTTAGTGACATGTTGCAACCAAGGCTTTTGTATGCATTGAGGAGGTTTTCCACCAACAACCTGTAGTTGTCTGCCTTGTTGTTTCCGAGAAAATTTATTGTCACTAACTGGAAGGCTTTCCATGCCGTCTTTTCCTTGCCATGCAGTGCCTGGTCAAGTGCATCATCTCGAAAAAGTTCACGAATCTGAGGACCAACAAAGACACCTTCCTTTATCTTAACTTCACTTAACCTTGGAAATTTTCCATAGAGGTACTTGAAAGCTGCTTGTGTTTTGTCAATGGCCTTGACAAAGTTCTTCATCAGACCCAGCTTGATGTGTAAAGGTGGTAACAAAATCTTCCTTGATTCAACAAGTGGTGGATGCTGAACACTTTTCCTCCCAGGCTCCAATGACTGTCGGAGTGGCCAATTTTTCTTGATGTAGTGTGAATCTCTTGCACGACTATCCTATTCGCAGAGAAAACAGCAGTACTTTGTGTATCCAGTCTGCAGACCAAGCAAGAGAGCAACAACCTTCAAATCGCCACAAAGCTGCCATTGATGTTGGTCATAGTTTATGCACCTCAAAAGTTGTTTCATGTTGTCATAGGTTTCCTTCATATGGACTGCATGACCAACTGGAATTGATGGCAAAACTTTGCCATTATGCAGTAAAACAGCTTTAAGACTCGTCTTCGATGAATCAATGAACAGTCTCCACTCATCTGGATAGTGAACGATGTTGAGGGCTGCCATCAAACCATCGATGTTGTTGCAGGCTACAGGATCACCTTCCATGAAGAAAAATGGGACAAGATCCTTTTGATGGTCATGGAACATGGAAACACTAACATCACCTGCCAGGAGATTCCACTACTGTAGTCTGGAGTTCAACAGCTCTGCCTTACTCTTGGGTAGTTCCAAATCCCTGACAAGGTCATTCAGTTCACCTTGTGTTATGAGGTGTGGTTCAGAGGAGGAGGATGGGAGAAAATGTGGGTCCTGTGACATTGATGGTTCAGGACCAGAAGTTTCATCCTCTTCCTCTTCCTCGTCTGACTCAAGTGAGAATGATTCTGGTGCATCAGGAACCGGCAGTCCTTCTCTGTGGGGTACTGGGCGTATAGCTGATGGAATGTTTGGCTAATGCGCAGTCCACTTTTTCTTCTTTGACACACCTTTCCCAACTGGAGGCACCATGCTGAAGTAACAATTGCTGGTATGATCTGTTGGCTCTCTCCAAATCATTGGCACTGCAAAAGGCATAGATTTCCTTTTCCTGTTCAACCACTGGCGAAGATTTGTTGCACAAGTGTTGCAGCATATGTGTGGGGCCCACCTCTTGTCCTGATCTCCAATTTTGCAGCCAAAATAAAGGCGATAGGCTTTCTTAACCATAGTGGTTATACTGCACTTTTGTGATGCAAAAGTCACTTCACCACAAACATAGCAGAAGTTATCTGCACTGTTCACACAAGTACGAGGCATCTCTGCTCACTTTGGCTAAACAGAAATGTGTCCCTTTGCAAAATCAAACACTGACAAATAAGAGAGCACGACACTGTATGATTTCTAGAGCTGATCTAGGGCAATTTGTTCAGCAGAGTGATGTAAGCTTCGTTATGATTGCATCATCCATGACTTCTAGGAATAACATGATGCAGTTCGTATTGTGTATGACGCAATACCAGCTTCAGATTGCATCATTCATTGTTTTGCCTAAAAAGCAAGTACTGTCCAAACCCAGTCATAGATTTATTCATAGATCCAGTCAAAGATGTATTTTAGTCATTTCTGGTTTAAATTGAGATCCCTTCCCTTTATACCTCACTTATCCTCCGCCATTCCCAAGTCAAGGGTCGTATATACTGACCCAATAGCATATCTTGAAAACTAGAGCCAATCAACAATTTTAAGCATCATTTTTGTTCTCAGTGACCCAGAATTAGTAAAGTTTGACTACATTTATTTCAGAAGCATTTTGGCTGTAGAGCAGTGTAACAGCGTTCTTCAGCTAAGATAGACCTTTTTTTCTCCTGAGCGGGAAAGAGGTTAAATTTCTGGATTGTGGGGCCACTAGGAAGGTGGATTAGGAAATGTCACGTCCCTGAAGCTTTTTTCCCTACACAGTTTAAGAGCACTGCAAAAGCGCAGCTTCAGTCCAGTAGAGATCCTAATCTTCAAAGACCTGAAAGTTTGCTCCTGCAGTGCTTTACTCTTGGAATAACCAAAGCAAAAGACAAGCTTCATTCGTGTGGGGCTTAGAAATACCACAGGAATCTTGCTGGCCATCTCTGTATGGCCTGTCAGCTATTCTATTCTATTCTATTCTATTGATTCTGACTCTTCAAGGAATTCCTGGAGGAAGGGACTCTCCCAGAGTCTACTGTATGAATTGTAAAACCAAAGATGGATCTGAAATTCCTGTAACTCATCTGGTAGTATAGTTATGTAGTTCTCCCTAGATATGTTCTGATGTTTTTGGCACTGCTACTTAATGCAAACTGCAAGGAAAAGGCAGCTTGGAAGAAGGGGGTGGGGGGATTCAGCTACTGAAAAGAAGAATCAGGAGCCTCCTGGGAAACAGGACATCTGCACTTTGTGCTGCAGTTGTGCTGGTGAATAAAAACAAGGCACAAGTCAACTGTAACTGTGTAATGTCAAAAGCAAACATTCTTGATGAAGAAGGCAACATAACACATGCACTCTGTTCATCTCTGACCCCTGGTGATATAGATGCTGTTCATTCAGGCTTTGCAAACAACTCAGCTCTCACACACGTCCTCATCAATAATCATTAAGCTTCTGGCATTCTATGGCATTGGCTTTATGGAATTTAAAATCTGACTGCCACCTCACAACAGAACATCTCCTAGGTGATGATAATACCCATGAGTGCATTAGGTTTTTGAGGGAAGTAAGCAAATATTATATGATATAAAACAAAGGTGTATCAGTAGAACAATACCCACCTCAGATGAAGACACACTTTTCTCCTCCCTCCTCCCCCCCCGCACCAGAGCTATGAAGAGAGGCATGCTGAGAGGACTTTACAGAAGATACTCTGCAAGGCTGACTCATACAAAATCTTAAAATATGAAAAATGTTGATTAAGAACACTCTGGGCATGATTGAGAAATAGGACCCCAAGGTATGTCTATAATAAGGTATGGAAACTAAAAAAGAGTCAGACCTCTTTAGCCAGATAAGTACCGGCAGATGGTTGACCTCAACAGCAAATAACACAACTGGATGGTTCAGTGTTCTACAACATTTCCCTTCATGTCTGGTTTCGGCCAATATATATATATCAGGCAGAGTTGAATGAAGACAGGAAGGCTCATTTATTTAATCTTCACCACTGCTCAGCTCTCTGGAGAAAGGCTCACAGACAAAAACAAAAGGTTTCCAAGACCCAGGCAAGTTTTTTACATGGGAACAGTTAACGTAGTTCACACCCAAGAATGAAATTCATGACCCAGAGCAAGCTTCCCTAGCAGTCTGTGGATAACTGGAGGTCAGTGGAACCCAAAGGCTATCTGGTAAACACATGAAGGAAATGTTTCCTCTGCTGATTAACATATCTTTTAATAACTAACTTTCAAACAGTTACTGATTTTCTCAACATCAAGCACCACTTACATTGGTCATATTAAATTCAGGCTAAAATTCCTGCAAAATCATAAATCAACTGTAACTACATTGGGCCAAATAGTCTTTTTATTTATGCTGGCATAAATCTGGAGCAAATCCTTTAAAGTCCATTTACACCAGCATTACAGAGAGTATAATTTGGTTAAATATTTTCATTTACCTTTAGAATTGCTACTTTTTTATTTTTCTTTTGGTCTTCACTTTATTTAAGATAAGGGCACAAATTCATCCCTGATATAACTCCTTCAACCTGGGTGGAGTCACATCACACAAGAATTTGCCCCAGGAACATGAATTATTATAGGATCTATACAGGAGGATGTATCTTTAATAGCAGCAACTCTTTGGCTATGAATGTAAGTCATCAGTTGAACTCATCACTGTAGAGAACAAAGTGCCAGGCCTCAGATGAGTCAAGTCCAGGTTACCATGGAGATCAAATTATGGCACCAGTTCCCTGGATCTTGGGGCTAGACAGTGCTGGTTTTACCAGACAGACAGTACAGGCTGCCATCCAGGGTAGAGAATATTTGGGGCAATTAAAAACGTAACAACAGTTTACTGGGAGGGTAGCAATGGGCTGGGAAGGGAATTTATTTTCCAGTTAGCCCAACGCAGCAAAATCTCTAGGAATGAGGCTGCACAAGTAAAAAAAACAAAAAACAAAAAAAACCATGCACTGACATTTCAAACTTATGAAAGATCAAGGTTTCAAATCCTGCAAGTTTACTAGTTTGCATGGTTTAAAAAAAAAAAAACACAACATTCTAAGACATTTACCTGTATTTCCTGCACCTTCTCGTTGTGGCAACTTCTCAGTTATAGACCCTGGAAGTGGAAAAAAGTATAAACCAGAAAAAATTACTTTCATTATCAACTCACCTTCGTAGTGACACAAATTAGTCTAAATTATTCCCCTCTGTTTGTGTCAGCCATAAATACCAGACACTTCTTCCTTTGTAAGCCAATGGATTTTGGCTTGGCCCGGTACTGACATTTGCTCATGATCAATTTAGGGTGAGGTGTTTGGTTGTGGTCACCACCGTACCTAAGCCAAGGAGAACCCAGGCACAGTAGATGAATACACATGCAAGAAAACATGCTCATGCGCACCACAGTCATAGGCCCATATCCTGCAATCAGATCCATGCTGCAGACTTTTACACCTGTGTGAAACTCCACTGACTTCAATAGGGCTCTGCCGGGTATAGGAGTCCCCCCACATGGCTCCATTTGCAAGATCAAACCCTTTATATCAATATTTGTTATCCATGGTTTCTGAGATCTTCCTGGACACAACAGAGAGGGGAGACTGATAAGAGCCAATCAAGGCTCCCTGATCTCATTTATCCAGTCCTGTCATATGTTAAAGTAGCAGGAGGCAGGTTTAATTTATATCACTGATGTAAGCCCCCACTCCCGGGACTTTATGCTGGTGGAGAAATGGGTATAGCAGAGCATTGCTTCACCATGCCATCTCTCTTCCCCTCTGCCACGCTGCCACTCTGACCCCAACATACCCTCCCCTCAGCACAGCTACCTCCACTAGTTTTACATCAGTTCCTCCTATGAAGGGGGGACTCTCCAGGACAAATCTCTGGCTGCTTTAAGTACAACATAGGCATCACAAAGTGAATTTGATGGACTGGTGAATCCAGGACCCCGTATTGACAGTAGTTGTATACTTCAAATAATTACATTTAATATATGTAAATGAGGAAACAAAATGAAAAATTAAATACGCTAATTTTTACAAAATATTTGTAAAGATTTTTTAATTGTTGTGGCATTTAATATTTAGACTGGTTTGTTCATGTTCAGTGTCCAGAAATCCCATATAACACACTTACAGCTACACTTTCAAATATAAATGCACTTTAATTGTGTCTGCAAATTACATAGTTTGGTGGATCAAAGTGTATTTATCTGCACAACTGAAAAATAAGAAACAGCAAATTGTATTGCACAAATTATCTATTTTATGTTGCAACTACTTTTATTTGTTTACTTTAATTTCCAGTTTAGGCTTATTAAACGAACTTCCAGAGCACATTAGAGAAATCAATAATCGATCATCTTTAGGAAACACTGCAAGTCCTTCCTCTTTGAAAAAGCCTTTCCACCATAGCAAGAATGACACTAACAGTACTGACAGCCTCATGAACCCAAATAAACATCCCCTCCCCCAGTTTTTTAAAATTAAAAATAGAAGTAAAAAACTGTAACACAAACAAATTAACCAAAAGAACCCAAATAAACAACAAACAAGCATACCCCAAGTATAGTTTTTACCATGAAAAGAGAGGCGATTCAGAAGCTCCATGAAGTCCACTACAGACTTTTCTATTGTTACTGATTTTACATGAAAGGTAATTAGATACTATGGTGATGGACAGCATTAAAAACCCTAAACTAAACAGACAGTCTTTAAAAAAAAAATCCCATTAATTCAAAGAGTTTTGAATCATGCCCTAGTTGAGCCAATGCATCATTCATTGAACACCTGCTAAAGATTACCAAATGCTTTATTATTGCTCATCTATAAAAATAGTTTCAGAACAAAGTGAGGGTTTAATCTGATTTCTTTTTCTTGGTATTGGATTGAATATACATTAAAACCAAGAAATGGACCAGTTCATTAAGAGCCATTATTATAACGTGAGGAATTATTATGTTAGAATGTTATGCAAAATGGGGACAATTTCAATTTAAATTAAGTTATCTTTTGATGGATTTAGCAACTATCTATTGTATTATTACCTGGCAGAAAACACTGAGAAACTGTGCATTTTCAGCAAGTCATACTGCAGAAACTAAAGACAGATTATTATAGATCGGTAATAAAAAGCTTGAAAAGTGGAATAGTTGGCAACTTATAGTAATGAAACCTCATGATTAGAACATGATTTTTGCCTAGTTTGGAGTATTATAACAACCCTGGGGTAGATTGTCAGCTGGCGTAGATGGTCATAATGGCATTTCCTAATAGCAATGTTCATTTTTAAACCAAATATTGTCGATTTTCAGCCAAAAATTATCAAGTTTCGATTTTTTGCCAAAAACTCACATTTTTGGTGGAAATTTTGCCAAAATCATTGTTTTTAATTTCATTGAATTTTTCAATGGTAAAATAACTTTTTCTGACCAGTTCTAATGTTGACTTTTTTTCATAACCACCTCGAATTTCTGCGCAAATTCATTTAAAACCTAAGACCAAGAGCTCTACTTAATGCTGTCTTTCTGAAGCATTGGAATGTGATGCTGAATTAGTCCATATGTGATGCCAATCTAATCATATTTCAGAAAGATTTATGTTAATGTTTGTTTGTTTTTTAAGACTGTATTCTGGGATTTGTGTGTCCAAATCCTAGTCAATGTTAATGGGAGTAAGGTACCTGAATCCCTTAGATGTCTTTGAAAATCCCAGCTAGAGTTTCTAGCAATTATTACTAGTAGTGCTACTGTGATTGCAAAAAGCAATATGAAGTGGATTACACAGCTGTGAGGTTTGCTCATAGATTTTTAGGCCAGAAAATTTTTAGATAATCTAATCTGATTACAGCTCATTAAATTTCATCCAGTAACTCCTGTGTTAAGCCTAATAACTTGTGTATGGGTATATCTCCCAGAAAGGCACTCAGTCTTGGTTTGAAGATGTCAAGGCTACATCTACACTACACACCACTGACAGTGGTGCGTAGTGTATGTGCAGCTACATGCCACAATGAAAAGCAGACTGTGTCCACACTGCATCCAAGGCTGACTGAGTCTTTCCCCACTGCTGGAGCCTTTCTGTGTGGCAGGGGAAGGATTCTAGTAGTGGGGAGCTGGCAGAGCCTTTTTCCTCTACCAGAGTCTTTTCCTGTGGTAGGGAAAGGTCACACAGTGGGTAGCTGCCCATGCCTTTCTCCACTGCCTCTCACCTGACATAGTCTTTCTCCTCTGAAGGATTCAGCAGCAGGTAGGCAATGGGACAATACACAGCTGAAAAACAACAGTGTAGACAGGGAGTAGAGAGACTGTAGAGTATGTACTTGCCCACATACCCACACCCTTCGGTCTCATCTTTTACTCTATTCGCCTAAGCTGTGCCTTCCTGGCTCCAGTGTTGTGCATACCCTTGCTAAGGGGCTATGAAAGTATGGATTCTACTGGCCACCAAAAGAAGAGTACAGTGTGAACATACAACAAGAGATGGAGAATCTACCACTTCCCTTGTTAGTTTGTTCTAGTGGTTAATCACCCTCACTGTTAAAAATGTGTGTCTTATTTCTAATCTGTATTGGTCTGGCTTTAATGTCCAGATGTTGGTTCTTGTTAGGCCTTTCTTTGCTAGATTAATAAACCCTTTAGCCCCCAGTATTTTCTCCTGGTGAAGGTATTTATACTTTGTGATCAAGTCACCTCTCAATCTCCTTTGTCAACAAAATATAAAGCCTATCACTTCTCGCCAGTTCAAATCTTGTTACCCAGGCTGATAGTAATGAAAAATCATTACCACCTGATAACTGTTCAGCAGCCTATGTGAAATGAGTTAGTTGTCTCAATTCAGTTCTCTTCAGAAGTGCTAAATTCACTGAGAATTAAAATTAAATAAAAAAATCTTGCAGAATGTTTTTGTTGATCTAAAATAAGGATTTCAATAAGTGAATCACTGCGTCAAAAGTCTTGTTTACCATACTGAACTGATGGCCACTTCAACATGAAGTTTAGACAAGGAAGTTTGCCAGAGAAAAACTATCTGACATCACAAATCTGGCATGCAGATTTGAAAGCCTTCAAAACAGAAAATAAATGGCTGAGCAGCAAACTGCCATTAGGTTCTCAAGAGCTACAGTTTTAATTGTTCATATTAGGAATACTGGTATTTTTAGGTATTGTTAGGAATTTCCGGTACTGTATTTTTCCAGCATCGTGGGTGAATCACTATAAACTCTATGGACTTAACAGTAGCTGCCTCAATAAAACGTAAGTGCAGAAAAAGACTCTACTATCATGGTAGCTGGCATAGCCAAGGGAGTTTTGGAAAATCTCCACTAAATAGGGTGAAATACTAACCAAGGCGAAGGACCATGCTATTTGATCTGTAAAGGCAGACTCCCACTTCCATGCCATGCTCTGTTGAAGTCAAAATTGCTGAAGTCAATAGGATTTTGAATGGGAGCAAGCATCTTTCTGCATGAATCTGCTTACAGGATTTGGGTTTACTTTGGATTCAAGTGAAGTGTCAAAGGTCACAGGTGTAAACTGGTGGGGGTTATTACACTGACAGTGTGGTCAGCACTGTACAAAAAATGAAAACAGAAATAGTAGTTGCCCAAGAAATTTACAATCAATACAAGGATAAGACAAGAGCCCATGGGGAGACTCATATGGTGAGAGCATAACTAATTTTACTAGCTACAGAGAGGAGTGGGGATGGCAGTATGACTAGGTGTTGGTTAGAGTTTTAGGCCTTCGGGAAGAAGTACAGTAAGTTTTCAGGGAGGGTTTTAATGCAGAGGGTGCACCCCTGGAGCACTGGGATAGGGAATGTGTTCCAGATTTAACTGGTGACACTCACTGAAGAATGCAGAAGAGGAGTGTGGGAGAAGGAAATGAAAGGATCAGTGAGGCTGAACTCATTCATGGAGTAAGAGGGGAAAGGGATGTAATAAGAAACAAGAGCAAAGATGTAGGCAGGAAGGATGGAGGACTGGAAGATGATCCTCTTTACTGTTACATACAAAACAAGGGGATCCACCACGGAGAACCAAAAAGAAGTGAAATATGTGTAATATATTTGAGTAAAGTAAGATAGAAGAAAAGGTTCAGGATTGGCAAAGGCCACATCTAGAATACTACAGGCCTGAGTAAGGACTTTCCTGATCATAATTGTTATTTCATGAGCTGGTTAAACATATAAACAGAAGCTGAAAAAAAATAACAATGTGAAAAAGCAAACATCAAATACTTCAAAATCCATGCTCTGTTTGAAGAAATATAAATATGAATAGGAATGCAAGACCTTTCCTAAGGAATGGAGAAAAAAGTGTTCTTTGGTTCAGGACTCCACATCTAATATCCCACCACAAAAGATCAAACCAAGAGAGATATGTACTTTATGATATTAAGCATTTTTGTCTAGAAGCTGAATATTCATGTGCAAGTAAATCCATGTATCAAATAAATACATACCCTTAAATAAAGAAGAAACACATCTGTTAGCAAAAGTTCCATGAAGTAAGCCATTTGAGATAGCAGGTAACAGTGGTACTATACAAGCACTCATATGAAAGTCAAGGTGATGAAGTTGTATGTGTAAATGTTGGAATAATCAAAGACCTCCTTGGAACTAACCACAACATTCTGTCTCCAGAAAAGCATAGGCAATTGAAGAATACATGACCGTTCAGTTGTCAGATTTCACTGCTGTAAGATGTGCACTTGCAATATCAAGTTATAGCACGGGAATTCTTGAAGATAGGCCAGAAACTGCACAGTTTATCAGTTTGGCGTGGTTGAGAGTCTATGATATCCCAAAAGAACTAATTAAGACAGAAGCAAGTATGAACTCTGTGTAAGTAATGATATTTTGGGCATCATTCCTGTGCATAATGATAGAAAAGGGGAAAAAAGATAAAAGCAAATAGTAGATGTAATGGAAAACATCTATGTTCCTTCTGGAAAAAATCTCTCCAGTCATGACAGATGGCGATTCTGGAAACAGAGTGGAAAACAGACTAGAACTGCAGCTCTGCTTCATCAAGAATGTCATTCTACAAAATTAGCACAGGGGATTGTGTTATTTCACTGCATAACTTTTTGTAAAATTTGTAGCACTGTCTCCCATACAAAGAGGTGGTTGCGTAGTCCTCTTTAAGTAAGACTAAGTTCTTTATCACCAGTATTTCAAAATCCTCTCCTAGGTATTTGAGACATTACAAGCCCAGTCCTGCATCTGCTGATATAAATGGAAAAACAATCATTAACTTTAGTGGTGCAGAATCAGGTCCTATGCACTGATTTGGACCCTGATCCCACAAAGACTTGCACACATGCTTAGCTTTATGCACTGTGAGTAGACTCATTGACTTTAGTGGGACTACTTGATGTGTGTAAAGCTAAGTACATGCATGAGTCTTTGCAAAATTGGGGCCTTGGTTCTGAATGCAGAAGAAAGATGGGTTTCTTGTGGATATATTCTGGCTTACATTATGATGTTGATTGAACAAAGCAAACACTTTATCAGTGTAAGTGAAGAAACTGAACAATTTGTGTCTTGATTAATCAAGCATCTGAAACTAACTACATTTTTTTCTTGATTACATTGAACATGAAAAATCCCATGAATTTGCTTGTCCAGTAAGTAAATCAGCAGAACTGTGGACCAGAAATTAATGCCACACATTGTGACAGAGCTATAAGACAATTATTTATTGAGATTTCAGCACATGTATAATCCTTTTTTGTTGCGGTTAGTGAAATTGAGGGCGCTACTAGGTTTCATGATCATTGATATTGCAAAACTCCTGATGGAGGCTCCAATTAAGTAAAGCAATTAAGCACCACTTAAGTCCATCCCTATTTAGGATAACATTTAAGTGTTTAAATATGGTCCTGAATCAGGGTCAGAGTTTGTATCAATCATTACATTAAAATACACTTCTGTGCATATTGTTGAATCTTAAAACTTGTAAACATTTTATGTGGCTCTTGGCAACTCTGACTCCAAAGTGACTCTTCAGCATTTATGCTAGATTGGACTAGATCACTGGACTAAACTGAACTTTATGGATCATGGGGTAAAATCTACTGTAGGACAGGACACTTGCATGGTTCTCCACACCATTTAAGTCACACAGGGCTTAAAAGCAGCCTGAAATTTTGATGTTCTTTTGTTCTTACATATTCACTTCTTCTCTGGTCGTCTCCCTTCTTGGAATTATTATTATAATAATAAAGGTTTCTGCTCTGAAAATATTGCTTAACTAGAGGTAAGGGAGCCCCACCAGAAGCCATATCTCAGTTTCTTCAACTCCGCCAATCTTCCAGGGAGCCAAGATGTCAATTAATACCACCACTACAAGAAGTTTAAAGTGCAGGGGGTAGTACTGCTGCAGTTCACAAAGCTGCAATATCGTTAGTGCTCTCTCTGTAGAAAGGGAGCAGTTGTATTGACCTAAAACACCTAGGAGAGTAATTGCTACAGCTGCTTGTACAATTCTGATTTATCATACATTTTGACATGTTTGAAATGAGGCTAAAAGGCAGTCTCTAAAAACTGGTTAATTTGTTCGTGTGCACTGGTTTAAGGTAAAAACTTGTGGGAATGGCAGTTTTTGTTTGTTGTTCATTTTCTACAAACAGTGGTTTAACGTTGATGTTAATGTTACTTTTCATCTTTACTGAAAAGGGAGTGTGGGGATTTGTCCCCCCTCTCCCCCCAACCCAGGTTTGGCTACTGGTGAGAATTTTTTTTCACAGTACCAAACCTTGAACAGTGTTTGTTTTTTTTATTTATTCTCAATACTTAAAATGTTTAAAAAGTAAAACTCTATGGAATATTTGCAGTGAGTTTACAAGAAAATTATAAGATATAAGAATAATCATGTCAGCAATGCTGTTTCATGGCACCATATGTTGGCACATAGATATCATGTTGATGAGCACTGTACAAAATCCTAAAAAACTGAAACAGGTAGATAAAATAGATGAATGTCACTGATAAACTAAATCATTACTTACCTGGACACCGTGGAGTTTTATGTGCTACAGCTGTACCGCTGATTGGACGTCCATTGGGAGTGACACACCAACAGTATCCTGTGTAACTATGACACTGAACCTGTCAGGAAATGACATCAAGAGAGGGAAATCTATGAAACATATGTTGACCATATTGAAATGTTCATGGCACATAGAGTATATATTTATATATGTCTCTTGAGTACAATGGAGTCCTCCAGTAGAATATATTTTTAAAGATATCAAACGTCTTTTTCTGTGTCTAGTAAGATAATCCATTAATAGACCATAATTCAAGTCTGATGAATATCCTTAAAGCATAAAAAGCAGAGCTTCCCTCAAGCACTGTACAGTAGGTGCTTCAGTGGAGAACTGAGGAGAAAGCTATTAATGTGTGTTTGCTTGTTTTATGTCTTATACTGAAAGAATAAGATACAGGCATTATGAAAAGCTCACAAAAGCTCCCTAGGGGACACGTGGATTGACTGTCTCTGTTCCTGAAGTAAGCCCTCTCTAGCTTTTTTCCAGATAGGCAACATATCATCTCACACACAGTAACAACAGGATACAGCACTTTTTCTAGCATTATTCATGCCTCAAGCTCTCAGAGAGCAAACTACTGGAATGCCTACTTTAGATTAATTGCTTTATAAATCCCAATATCTTTAACATCTCCCCTGGAGTCTAATGTCACTTTTTCTACCATACTGATATTTATAAATAGTAAATGTGAACTATTAGCTATACTTAAAAATGAATACGGTAACTTTCTACATGACCCTACCTTTTAAACTTATTATAATGGTAACAGAAGACAGTCCTGCTTAGTATGTATCTGACTGTGATAAAGGCTTCAAATTGCACCCCTCTTGGATTCTAAATCTTCGCCTGAGTAACTCAGTCCATGATGCCTGAACAGAAATCCAACAGGGGCTAGGGAGGATTACTGTATTACTCATGGCATTGGCAATAGGATATGGACTCTTTTACCACAAGATTACTGGTTTGGATCAGGAACAGGACAGAAATCATACACATTTTACCAGCTGATGACTCGTCAGAGAGCTATGAGAAATGACTTGGTTGTCTCACCCTAGTGGAATGGGGTGCACATCACAATAACCAACATCACATTCAGCTATTTTGTTGATCATTTCTGAAGAGAGGCCAAGGACTAAATTGGTACAAAAATGAACTATCCTCTAGGGTGACCAGATGTCCCGATTTTACAGGGACAGTCCCGATTTTTGGGTCTTTTTCTTATCTAGGCTCCTATTATCCCCCACCCCCGTGCTGATTTTTCACATTTGCTGTCTGGTCACCCTACTATCCTCCCACTTCTAAACGTCAGTGTTAATGTAATTCCCTCACTGCATCACAAACACCCAAGCATGCTGAACAGCAAGGCATACAAATACTGAGCCAAAACTTTTCAACCTGGCTGTATGTGCCATCATCATTGCACTCAGGAATGAAAACTTGTTGAAGCTCCTTGCGGGCTTGTTCCTGGGTGTATTTCCTCTCTGCCACACACCTGGAAACATCTAAGGCAAGGGAGAAAACAAACAAGATTAATGATGCAACATTAAAGAGAGAATAGGTGATAGCCCAAAGTATAAACAAGGAAGAAGGTTCAGAGACCCAAATAAAGAAATGGATCCTTTCATCCTGGATGGTGTATTGTTACCTGAGTGTTTAGAAATAGGAAAAAAATGAAAGAAAATCAAAAAAGTTATATCCTCACTGCTTCTCTTTGGTACGATCCTGTGTATACATCGGCTCTCTATGAGCTGAGGGGTGAAAACATTGTCTACCAACAGCACAGCTACTATTAGGTCTATTTCGACTGCAAGCTGTTTGGAACAGGGAGTCTCTCACACACACTGTATTTGCACATTGCTACATTGCTTATCACAGCTGGGCCTTACTCTTAGTGGCATCTCTAGGTGCTTCTGTAATACAAATAAATAATAATAATCTACTGTTCAATATGTGGACTAATTATTTCACTTGCAAGGAGTGAATTTAATAATTAATAAATCTTTTCTATCTCTAATTTCTATTATACTAAAAATATAGCTAATAAATCAGCTGTGGTTTATGGGATTTGAGAAAAATGAAACCTACTTTAATTCTGGCAAACTTGGATGCCCCAGCCATACCCCCTTTCCCTTGACCCACCCTCTGTCCCAGAGGCTGGGGTGGAGGAATGGTGTTAGAGCCATTATACAGGTTCTATGGAACAGCAGAATTCCTGAATACAGGACAAATTCTTCACTGGCCAACATCCACCAGGTTTAGGGAAGCTTTGTGCTGGAAAAAACTTTTTAACTGTCAGGGTGGTTAAGCACAGGAATAAATTGCCTAGGGATGTTGGGGAATCTCCATCATTGGAGATTTTTAAAGCAGGTTGGACAAACACTGTCAGGAATGGTCTAGACAATACTTAGTCCTGCCTTGAGTGCAGGGGACTGGACTAGATGACCTCTCAAGGTCCCCTCCAATCCTATGATTCTATGATACTAGCGCAAAACTGCCATAAAAGGACCAGAGAATCTGGCCTGGAAAGTGCTAAATAAGTGTAAAGTAATAGTAGTTATCATCTGAGAGTGGGCCTAGAAATTAGGAGTCCCTTAGTCCTAATCTTTGCTCTCATACTGGTTTCCTCTCTGGACTTGGACAAGTCACTTAAATTCTTCGTATTAGTTTACCTCACTGTAAAGTGGAAATTATAGTACTTATCTCATAGGAGTGTTGGGAGGATTAATCAAGTTTGTAAAGTTATTAGAAAATCATTCTGACTTTGTAAAAAGTTAAGTATTAAGATTAAACATTAAATCGTTATGATGTTTCAGAAGGGACATCTGCAGAAACCCAGTATGTCACCTAGCAAATGCACAGAAACCTTCCACCATTCACAGATACGTAGGAAACGTTAGTTAACAAGAGGCTAAATTGTTTTGTATATGTATTTTAATAATGTTAGATTTTCACCAAGGGAACTTGCACCTCCATTCTGGTTAATGTATTGTGTAGCTTAGGTAGATCTTGTTAGTCCATGCTCTGCCAAAGTTAAAAACCAAAATATTTAATCTACCTTCAGTGCCTTAAGCCTTATTATGAGCTTGGATTGGTTATACAGTACTTACATGTGGTTTTAATGTAGCCAGTGTTTTAAACTGAAAATAAATCACTCCTTTGGTGGAATTCTGTCCTCATTTTTTTAGCACAACATGTGGTTTAAATGTCTAAAAGGAAAAGTGATATAAATTCCAGCACATAAGGTCTCTACTACAGTACTGATAATTTATAACTCTATCTCTAATATTTGAATTATCATAAAAGCATGCCAGAGAGAGATAAATTCTCCAAACAACTTGTCCGCCACCCTGTTCCGGAACATCTCTGTCTTCTAAAGCCTTCGTATTTGCAGTCAATTTAATACTCCTAGACTTTACAGCGATCAACTTTAATGGAATAGAAAACTCAAGTTTGAAGTCTGCTGTTTCTTGGATTATTTAACTATAGGAAACATTTGAAGGTTAGTAGCATGGAATTACAGTCCCTCTCTAAACCCCAAAGCAAACCTGGTAGAAAGCTCTCTTATCAAGTTAAGCAGCTGAAACAGTCAAAATATTATTCCAGATACATCCTTGTAAATTATTCTGCTTTATTGATTTATCAAGATTTACTATAGCACATGGAAGAACTGTGATTCAGTTAAAGCTGGGGATGTGATACAAACTTATAAAAGTGAGGAAATATAAAAGGACAGACAAGATAAAAAAATCATATCAAAATATCATATCTGTATTACTTATTACATATTAGATTATCAAAACAGATGGGCTAAACTCATCCCAAGTGCAACTTCATTAAAGTCATATTATTATTCAATTTTTAAAGTGTTCTTATGGTAAAGCCTAGAGGCCTCAGCCAAAAAGCAGGTTCTGTAGTGCAATGTGCTGTGTAG
Organism: Malaclemys terrapin pileata; assembly: GCF_027887155.1. NCBI lineage: Eukaryota > Metazoa > Chordata > Testudines > Emydidae > Malaclemys > Malaclemys terrapin. The sequence continues at coordinate 82,954,290 of NC_071507.1, forward strand.
GCACATAGTGAGAGACAGTCCTTGCCACAGAGGGCAATACTTGAGACAGATAAAGAGTGGGAGCAAGGATGTATTTTAGCTCCATTTACAGAGGGGGAACTGAGGCACAGAGAAGTCAAATGATTTGCCAAAGGTCACACAGGAAGTTTGTGATAGAGCTGAGGTCTCCTGGCCCAGTGTCTTTACCCCAAAATCATCCTTTCACTTGAGCTACAACGGGGTGATTTTGGATTTAAACACTCACCTATCTTGGACTGTGAACTTAGGTTAAAATACTACAGTAATTACCTCGCAGGTGCATTCTGAGGAGTAATTACTTCATAGGCCTGGTTCTAATCACTGTTACGCCTGGTGTAAATCAGGAGCAACTCTACTGGCGTGAATGGTGTCCGACTGGTGTAGAAGAGTGTGAGATCAGCATCAAGTCACTGTCTGTGAGGCACGTGGAAAATGAAAAGCATCATATAATGCTAAGCAGCATTTTTAGACAAATCTTGCACCCTCACAATGCTATTGTATTTGGGTTTCCAGTTCTACAAAGAGAAACCTATTTTAAAAGAATCTGTTTTCACTTATCAACTCTTTGAAAACATTTAATGAAAAATCCTCTCAACGCTAAAGGCCCGAATCAGCTGCTGGTTCGTGAGTGGTTTCCCACTGAACTCAGTCTAGCTCCGGTCTCATGCATGGATTGGGAACCAATCCAATAGTAATAGACAGGCCCAGGTTGGAGTTCAGTATGTGGAATGGGTGAAAGATCATTTGGTTCTAGCCCCTGTAAAATGTTGAGGCATTATCTGCCCAGATTCGGACAGTAGAAACCCCCATACTGCAAACAGTAATTTTACTGTGTAATTTACGCACACGTGTAATTTTAAATCAAGTAAGTTGTGTCATTGGGTGTGATTCTTATCTCTGCTCTGGCCCCTGTACATGAGGTAAATGGGCTGGAGCAGCATAAAGGCTGCCTAAACGCTCTGGTTCTAGCTGGGGGAGAATTCTCCTGGCACAGGAACTGAGAAAGACAGCAGTAGGCTGTCCTTCGAGCACCCCTTTGCAAGCGTGGTGGGGAGCCAGAGGGGCAGGCTGGGAGTGGGCAGCAGCACACAGTGCGGCAGAGATTCCAGGCAGTGCTGTAATCCATAGGGCAGTCCAGGGAAGCTGCCTGAACTTAGCCCACCAGTGCTGTCTAAATTATCCCAGTGACCACCCTAGCCCCTGGAGCAGCCCACAGTGGGAGCGCACAAATGGCTTAAAGCAACATTAGCCTCTATTTCCCCAGGTTCAAGTACAGTAGCGAGCCTCTTAGGATATGTCTACACTGCACATTAGGCCCAGGCTCTGACTCAGGTTTGAGCCCAAGTCCCCCTCTCATCCACACACAAATCAGTCTGACTGAGGTCAGCAAGCACTCAGGACCCAGGTCCTGCTACTCTGGTAGGGGCATGGGTCACAGCCTAAGTCCTGCTGAGAATCAAGTTCAAGCCCTGCCATTTTTCAGTGTGGACTCAGCTCAAACTGCAGACCTGAGTCAGAAGGTCTGTGTAGTGCAGGAGTAGGCAACCTATGTCACACATGCGGAAGGCAGCACGCGAGCTGATTTTCAGTGGCACTCACACTGCCCAGGTCCTGGCCACTGGTCTGGGGGGGCTCTGCATTTTAATTTAATTTTAAATGAAGCTTCTTAAACATTTTAAAAACCTTATTTACTTTACATACAACAATAGTTTAGTTATATATTATAGACTTATAGAAAGAGACCTTCTAAAAACATTAAAATGTATTACTGACACTTGAAACCTTAAATTAGAGTGAATAAATGAAGACTCGACACACCACTTCTGAAAGGTTGCCGACCCCTGGTGTAGCACAATATAGATGCATAAGCATGGCTATAAGACCCAGGTCTAGCAATTGTTAACCCAGGTTTACAATGCAGTGTGGATGCTCAAGCACAGGCTTGGAAACACCATGTCGACAAGCCTGGGTCCCACCGACCCTGGTTTACAACGCAGTGTAGGCATACTCCTAAAGGCGCAGCATAGAATCTCACCCACTGGGTTCAATGAGCTACTCCTGTGAGCAAAGGAAAGCATGTGCATATTTATAGGATCTGGGACTAAATTCTCATAAATTTTTGAAAATTAGAAACATAGGGCTTTATTTTTCATTCCTTGTGCAACCAAAATACTACTGAAATCAATGAGAATTTGAAGTATGCAAGGAAATTCTTAATGGAGGATCAACCGTATAGTTAACAGAGGAATTACCCAGACTGGAACAGATTGCCACCACATCTAATCCACTGTCCTGTCTCTAATAAAACATGATGCCTCTGGTCTAAGAGGAAGGGAAAAAACTATCACCTTTAATACAGCTGGCTAATTCTGCTATAATGTATCATGGAGAGAAAAAACCTGCCAGGAAAAAAAAAAAGATGTTTATAATGGAAACAATGACACAATCTTAACAGGGATGCAAACCCTATTTCTATAACTACATCCAATATGAATTATATTTACAGCAAGTTTTGGGCTCCACGGGAAGATCTAATCCAAATTGTCTCACTGGAAATTAAACTTGCATCTGAAGAAGTGAGGTTCTTACCCACGAAAGCTTATGCTCCCAATACTTCTGTTAGTCTTAAAGGTGCCACAGGACCCTCTGTTGCTTTTGGAAATTAAACTGATTGCCAAAATAAGTAAATAAATACATCTTCTGCAAATGGGATTTGATTTAGTCAATCCTGTATTTTTTCTTCATTGTTGGATGGTAATATGTGTGTTAAGTAAGATTAACAAAAATTTCCCAATCCACTGAGCAGCCTTCTCTTACTTTTAGGGGAGCTGACTGTGTTTGACATGGGTTACATATTTATACATAAAATATTATAATGGTTTGTTTATTTATTTATTTTATTCTAGATTGAAAATCCCACTGAACAGACAGTAACATTTATCACTTAGAAAATGGTTAAACTTAATTATTTGTATTTAAAAAAACCCTGAGGGCTTTGCATAGGTGCTTAACTGTTCTTGTGCTGAACAGAAAGCTTTCCGAAATCCGTGCAGATTTGAACAAGCAGGTTTAGCATAGAAACACATAATCTAGATAACTGTAACTCTTATTGAAGGCTCCCATTTCTGGCTCTTGCCATCTTGCAGAGTGCCCAGATAATCTGACTTTTCCCTAAATAGTCCCCGTTTGTCATTTGAAAGTGTTCAGTATATCACTATATAGACATCAGCAGCAACTGAGGCCCTAATTGAACAAGGTACTTAAGCACATGCCTAATTTTAAGCATGTGAATAGGCCCATTGAAGTTAATTGAACTACTCAGATGCTTCCAGTTAGGCATATAGTTATGTATCTCACTGAATTGGGGCTGGAATGAAGATGTTTCTTTTCATTTTTCTTTCACTAATTGGTAAGTGCATGCATTATGTGTACCTGGTGTACTTCTAATTTTGGGAGAACATGCATTAATCAGTGAATATAATATTTCTGTGCTAAAAGTGTTTTCAATGTAACAGGCTTGTCTTTGGTATGTAAGGGTATATACTGCCCTCAGTTCATGCAGGAATCTCCAATGACACTGGATCTAAGGCTGTCTACAGCTCTGAGGGCTTGTCTATACTTACACGCTTGTTCGGCAGCAGGCAATCGAACTTCTGGGTTCAATTTATCGCATCTTGTCTGGACGCGATAAAGCGAACCCGAAGTGCTCCCCGTCGACTCCGGTAATCCTGCTCGGCACAAGGAGTACGTGGAGTCTACGGGGGAGCCTGCCTGCCGCGTCTGGACCGCGGTAAGTTCGAACTAAGGTACGTCGACTTCAGCTACGTTATTCACGTAGCTGAAGTTGCGTACCTTAGTTCGAATTGGGGGGTTAGTGTAGACCAGGCCTAAGAACTGATCACCACTAGGCTAAAAGACATATGTATCAGTATTCTAGAATGATAGGAAATATGTAACAAGTCACTTGTGCTTGAATCTCCTTGTTTCGAAGATCTGAAGTCCAACCACGTTTTGAGAGTGGAGAGGGGGTGGATGTCTGCAGAGACATTTAACATGACACATTCACAACATTAAGACTTTGTACATGCTGGTAATGATCATCCAGTGATTTCTGTCTTTTCATTTTTATTGCTGCATTCTGGATCTTAACAAGAAGGCAGCATTATCTTTGCTGAAACCCTCTTCTCTTGGCATCTAATGGAGGCAGGCACTGTGATTTTCACATTTGCAACTACCCAGCAACTTAGGTTGTTAAGCTTTAAGATAAAACAAGGAATGCTGTGGTGGAATCCTCCTTGGCACAAAAATATTCCTCTCTCTTTTGACTAAGTCTCATTTGACTAGATACAATGTGCCTAGAGGCATGCCAAGTATTCACAGTAAAATCTGAAACAGAAATCAACCTTAATTTTGGGTTTATTACAAACCCAAAACACAGACCAGACCTTCTGAAAGGGGCACAAAGGTTCACAAATGTTTTGAATAAGCCTGACCAGGTTAATATGAATATGGGCCCATTTATGATTCTACATAAAAAAAAAAAAAATCAGGAAAAATTCACAACTACGTGTGCTTTCAAGTCTTCATTGTTGCATTGGGGCTTCAGTCCTGGTAGTTTCAACTTAGTTTTGCTTTGAGATTTTAATTTTGTACAGAAACAGAATGAAATTACATGGATTGAAATCAATAGAAAGTATTAGCACAAACCTCTACTAAGTGGAACTGTTGAACTTTGAAGAGCTGTGACTATGGCTGAAAGTATATTTGACTATAAAGGAGAGTTTTTTTTCGCTCCCTATTCCTGTGCATTCTGACTGACTTTAACAATCTTTGCATGAAGTTATAGTAATATGAAAAAGATGATACATTTGAGAATAAGATGGATCAAGAACAGAATACAGAGACATTTAGATCTGCATCAGGATTTGAATTCTGTAATGGGCCACCAATTTACAGTTGAAAGTTACCTCCAGTAGGAAAATACTTCTAGAAAGAACTGGCCAACAACATTTTTTTCATATAAATTATCCTTTTTTTAAAAATTGGAATTTTTTTTTTGTAAAAGGTCTTCTCGATTTTTTGTGATCTTTTTTCAGTATTGTTTGTTTTTCATTTTGTGACACCCCCCCCCCCCATCATTTCAAAAATTGAATTTTTTCCCCCCAAAAAAACTTGCTGGGTGTGGGAAAAGAATGAGGGAAACAAGTAAAAAGAATGGAGGGGAAAAGAAAAGAAGGAAAAAATGCAAGATGTGAAGTATATTACTTTTATGCTTGGGAAAATATGCTACGCTTCCATTTTGATATACCAGGTGTTTGCGGTAACCTACAAAACCCTATCTGGGCCCAGTCCTAAGTCTATTGAGTTCAACAGTAAAAGAAACCAGTGCTCTTCCTATTAGCCCGTTCTTCACCTAACAGACAACAGCAGCACTTCAGTTAAGAGTTCCTACATTTGATTGTCGTGGGACTACAAACGAAGTATTTTCACTGGAGGGCCCTCAACCTTGGAATTCCCCCCGTTGGTCCAACAAAACCTGAGTTGTTTGACCTACCAAGCCAAGATGCAAGTTCTATCTTTTTAGTCAGGCTGTTAGCAGAAGGTGAAGGATTGGTAAAGTTGGATGGCTCTGCCCAAGTTTATTTTTCATAATGTTAAAGTAGTAGCATAAAATTCACATCCTCAGAGAAACACTCAATAGTGATATCCTGCTTTCCCTACATGTATGGAATGTCACAGCTGAATAGTAATATTAGAATCTGAAGAGAAAAGTTTACCTTACTGAAGTGTATGCTGTAAATTTCCCTGTGTTTGGAGACTTGCAAGGAGTGCATTCTACAACTAATAAGTAAGAGTGACAATCTTTTTTCACCACTACTAGGAACTTTAATTCTTTTAGTGTTACTGAAATGCTGGATGTCCCTCTTTCTGGGAAAATAGCAAAATATTTTATGTGAAATTCCACACATATTTTTATACGTGTTTCAATTCTTTATGTGAATCTGAAAATGAAGAGAGTACCCTTTGTTATGTCTATGATAGCCCATAAAAGGAGGACATTTTTAAACAGTAAGGCTCTTTAAGATATCATAAATTAGTTAAGCTAAACATCAGCTGTATAGGGTTTCCCATAGAGAAAGGGATCTACATCATTACAGAGAAATAGCAATGATCTTATTTGTGATGGCTGTCTGGGTTGTGCTTATTTAGCAGTCAGACACTGTAGGTATTGCCTTTGTAACAAATGAATATAGCTATACTTGCTATGCCTGGAGCGCACACTACCACCTCATGGGTGTTGAGGAACTCCAGGACAGAGCTGAGGCACATTGGCAGGATTGTATAGGCACACTTACTTTGCCATTGTCCAGGCAATGTATGAAATGGATACAGGCTATTAGTCAATCACTATCTGTCACATTAACTTAAAAATAAATGGAAAGAGGGAAAAAAAGAATCTTCTTGCTATTATTGAAAAACAAATATTATTATTGTCTTGGGTGCATAACTCTGCAAATCTTACAGCTCCTTTTCAAGTAAAAACACCTATTAAAGCCAATGGGAGTTTGTCTGAGTAAGCACTCCAGGACCTGGCCCCATAGGAGCTTGTGCGTACCATCACTGACAACTAAACTGAAAGTTCTACTGGTGTCTAGAATTCAAAAGCAAACATCACATGCTCTCTTCAGCTTCCTCATTCTTAGTGTCCTACCAAATTCAGGGTCCACTTTAGTCAATTTCATGGTCATGGGATTTTAAAAATCATAAATTTCATGATTTCAGCTATTTAAATTTGAAATTTCACAGTGTTGTAATTGTAGAGATCCTGACCCAAAAAGGAGTTTAGGGGTAGTTGCAATACTGCTATCCTTACTTCTGCGCTGTTGCTACTGGTGGTGGCATTGCCTTCAGAGCTGGACAGCTGGAGAGCCGCAGCTGCTGGCTGGGAGCCAGCTCTGAAGGCAGAGCCGCCACCAGCAGCAGTGCAGAAGTAAGGGTGGCAATACCGTGACCCTCCTAAAATAACCTTGCCACCCCCTTGCAAATCCCTCTTGGGTCAGGACCCCCAATTTGAGAAATGCTGGTCTCCCCCATGAAATCTGTATAGTATAGGGCAGGGGTCGGCAACCTGTGGCACACATGCCAATGGCGGCATGTGGACTGATTTTAAGTGGCACACTGCTGCCAGCCAGGGTCCCGGCTGCCAGCCCCATTCAGCCTGCTGCTGGCCTGGATTATGGAAGCGGGTTGAGCGGGGCCAGTGGCTGGGACCCTGGCTGGCATGGGCCGGCGGACGGAACCTGGGCCAGCAGCAGGCTGAGCAGGGCTGGTGGCCAGGACCCTGGCTGGTAGGGGCCGGCAGATGGAACCCCAGACCGGCAATGGGATGAGCCACTCAGCCCGCTGCCAGTCTGGGGTCCCGGCCGCCGGCCCCTTGCCAGCCAGGGTCCCGGCCACTGGCCCTGCTCAGCCCGCTGCCAGCCTGGATGGACGGAACCTGGATGGCAGCAGGCTGAGTGGGGCCAGTGGCCAGGACCCTGGATGGCAGGGGCTGGCGAACGGAACCCCAGACCGGCAGCGGGCTGAGCGGCTCAGCCCAGTGCTGGTTTGGGGTTCTGTCTGCCACCCACGCTGTTGGTCTGGCATGCAAAACCGTTTACTGGCACGCAAAACCTTAAATTAATGAAGACTTGGCACACCACTTCTCAAAGATTGCCGACCCCTGGTATAGAGTAAAAGCACACAAAAGACAAAAATTTCATTGGGGGTAGTGGGGGAAGACCAGATTTCATGGTCCGTGACGTGTCTTTCATAGCCGTGAATTTGGTAGGGCCCTACTTATGCCCAATTTCCTGAACCTTCCAGAACTTATGTAGAAAGACCTTGAATATTTAAAGAACACTAAACTGATGCAGGCTGAAGTAAAGTGCTACTTGTTTCAATCCACCCTTATAGCATCTGTAAAACTGAAAAATGAACTGCTGCTGTCAATTATTCATTAGTCTCTTGACAATACACCAGAAAGAAAAAGCTGTTTTTTCTCACTGGATACTTCTGTTTTAGATATTGCTCACTTTGAGACAAGATACAGCAGCCTGACAGTGTTTGGAGACTTGATACTTGAAGAAGCTGAGATGTGAGATGAAGAGATGTCTGCCAAGTACTAAAATGTTCATTTCCAATTGACATTAACAGTTTCTGGTCTCAGAAAAAAAAATTATTGATCCTCTCACAACAGAGCAAGATTCCTACTAATCTACTTATGACTCAGGCTGGGTGTTTGACATCTCCAAAAAAATGGAAAAAGAAGGTTTTGTAACAGAAACTGTCTCTCCTAACCCAAATTTTAGTTTAAATATTAATATACATGTATTGTTTGTCACAGAAAATTATGAAAAGTCAAACAAATATATATTTTACAATACAAAGTAATTGAATAACCTAAAACCATTTGAAAACCACAACACTAGAAATATATAAACTCACATTTTCAAAATTCATGGATGAAGCCATGTTCAGTTATGAGCTAACCAGAGTAATAAGATTAATGCAAAAGTCCTATACAAGATAATAGAGATGAAACCAATAGTTCTATAGAAATGATTCTAAAGCCCCTAAGAATCTAATAGAGAATTTGCACAACCTTTGTATATATTTTTGAATCAGGAAATAGAATTTTACAGCAGAAATATGATTATCTACTAAATGCTACAGGATGGTTCTAAAAACCTATAGGACTGTTCTATAAGGAAAGGCCATGATTTTTTATGAAAAAAATCTTGTCACAGATTTTATTATACAGCACAGTTTCTGCCACAAACATACAGCCCTATGTTATTGTCAGATAAATAAATAAAAATTAAATATCAAGAATAAGGCCCTGATCCAGCAAAGCACTTGCTTAGCTTAAAGCATAGGAGCAGTATAATTTGACGTCAAAGGACCTACTCATATGCTTACAATTTAAAATGTGATGAAGTGTTTGGCTGGTTCTGGGCCTGGATATCCAGACTCTGAAGACCAATCACCAAGTTTTCACTTAAGGAAATGGATTTTTTGCCTGAGTGAGGACTAAAAAGTTCAGGTTAAGCCCCACTATACAGAATGTTTCATCCAAAACAATGTATACACGATAATGAAGTCTCACAACATCTGTGTCAGGTACTGTTAGGTGCCCATTGTACAGGTGGGTAAAAGAGACAGACACACTGAGTTATTCAATGTCAAACTCAGAGTAGATGCAAATCCAGGAATAAAATACAGAAATCTTATCCCCAGTCCCATACTGTAGTTACTAGACAATATTCCTTCCTTTAAATATAAAGCAGGAAGAAATGGGGGCTTGGCCTCCAAAGGCTGGAGTGCAGCGGATAGAAACAGACACAGCAGTGCGAATTGGAAGGAAGGCATTACTGCCTGTAGTAGGTCCTAGCCGGGGCTCGACCCTTCCGGGCAGGAGGGGAGCCACACCGACTCACTACTCTGGGAATAAGCAGTCAGTTAGTCCTGAAACTCCGGCTCTTTGGTGCAGAGTCGGAGCAACCACAGTTAAAGCTCAGGAGCCCAGGCCCTGGATCAGGGCGGGGCAAACACAGTTAGGCTCAGGCCCTTGTTGCAGGGGCTGAGCGAGCAAACAGTTCAAAGCCCAGGCCCTGGATCAGGGCGGGCAAACACAGTTAAGCTCAGGCCCTTGTTTGCAGGGGCTGAGCGAGCAAATAGTTCAGAGCCCAGGCCCTGGATCAGGGCGGGGCAAACACAGTTAAGCTCAGGCCCTTGTTGCAGGGGCTGAGCGAGCAAATAGTTCAGAGCCCAGGCCCTGGATCAGGGCGGGGCAAACACAGTTAAGCTCAGGCCCTTGTTGCAGGGGCTGAGCGAGCAAATAGTTCAGAGCCCAGGCCCTGGATCAGGGCGGGGCAAACACAGTTAAGCTCAGGCCCTTGTTGCAGGGGCTGAGCGAGCAAATAGTTCAGAGCCCAGGCCCTGGATCAGGGCGGGGCAAACACAGTTAGCTCAGGCCCTTGTTGCAGGGGCTGAGCGAGCAAATAGTTCAGAGCCCAGGCCCTGGATCAGGGCGGGGCAAACACAGTTAACTCAGGCCCTTGTTGCAGGGGCTGAGCGAGCAAATAGTTCAGAGGCCAGGCCCTGGATCAGGGCGGGCAAACACAGTTAGGCTCAGGCCCTTGTTGCAGGGGCTGAGCAGGCAAATAGTTCAAGGCCCAGGCTTCTGTAGCCGAGCGTTGGGTGAGGGGGAAGCCTGCCACCCGTACGGAGGGTGGCAGGGGGGAACGCAGGCCCACCCACTCCACTGCGTTCCAGCCCGGGGCCCTAACAGCGGTTGCTGCCGCTGCTGGTCAGTGGGGTTTCCAGACCGCAACACACTGACATAGGCTCACACTCAGTTGCAGCCGGACCGGGGTCGGCTACCCCCGGGCTACTTCCGTGATCCCCCTCACAGCCTACCTCGGTCGTTGCGCCGGGATCGGGCCAGTCCACCTGCATGGGCTCCTCTCTGCCCGGGCTCGGCGGCAAGTCTGGTAGCTCTGCCGGGAAGTCCGGCCAATGGTCCTCAGGCGGCTCCTCTGGATAGCAGCAGGGGCTGAGGGGTTCGGGTCCAGTCTCACCCTCAGGGTTAGCGGGGTTCGGTTCCCAGGGGTTCTCCCAGTGGCGGGCGTGAACGGGCTCCGGCGGCTCCTCCTCGTAGCGGGCCCGGGGTAGCTCAGGCCAGCTAGGGTCTTCGACGGTCTCCTGGCCGGGAGCTCCCGGCCGCACGTCTGCTCCCTGTGGTGGCTGGCCGCCAACTGAGCTCTGGCGGCCGGCCTTTATACTTCCTGTCCCGCCCCTTGACTTCCGGGGGGCGGGGACAGGCGGTGGTGGTCCCACCCACTCTGGTGCCGGCACGTGGGCTCCCTCTTCTGGGCAGGAGGGGAGCCACACCGACTCACTACACTGCCTAAGATCAGATTTTTCAGGATCCCTCTGCTTCCAGCTGAACCTGCCTCAAAAATCTCAGGATTTTTGTGCCTCAACTGTGAAAATGCTATTGGGCAGAACAAAGCAGGATTAAAGAGATAGGTCCTCTCCAAGCAGTCTGAAAAGAAGTCAGCACTTGAGCTCTGGAGATCCATCACTATCATGAGTCACTTACATTCCCCTGATTTATTTTTCTGGTTTATAAAAGACAAAACACATTTATGTTGCGGGTCTATTTGTTATGTGAAGAAAAGCCTGGGGGAGAGAAATGGAGAGGTCAGCCAAGCTGAAAGGTGTCTCATTGTGGGCAAGCATAGAAGAAGGCTAGCCCAGGCTCCCTCCTCACCCTCCACAGCAGCATGGCTCTGGTGGATTTTTGATGCCATGGGAACCCACCTGCAACTCTCAGGGGGGCTTCAGTGGATGGAGAAAGTATTCATGCAGTCTAATGCAGAGGAGTTCTGTGCAGGATTGGTAGAGAATGAAGCCATGGAGAGAAGGTTTCACATAGCCCTACCCCCTTCCTCCACCGCACATTTTCACTCCTCAGAAGCCATAGAGCTCCAAGGACAACACAAAGTCTTTGGGAAGTTATGAGGGGATTAAAGATTAGGTCAGGGCAACTCCCCACTTCCACATGGGCCAGCCACTTTTGATCCCTCCACAAGTGTAAACCATAGGGGATGATCTGGGTTCAGTTCTTAATTGAGCAAAACCCCCATTAACTACACGATTTTGCCCTTTGGCAGCATCCTGACAGCAGACTCCTGTGCTGTGCAAAGCTCCACTAACTATAAAGGGGCTCTGCACGACTCAAGGGTCCAGATGACAGGATCTGGGGGTTGTTTGTAAACAATGTGACTTTTCTATTCCAATTATTTTTAAGTGCCGTATTTGTGTGTACTCAGGTACTCATTTTGATCAGAGTCAGGAAATGTTAGCTCATATGCTTCATATTTACCTAAAGAGCATCAAGAGTCAATCCTGTAAAAGCACTGAGCACTCCTTCGAGGTTCCAAGACTCCTCAAATCACACTGACTTCAATAGAAGTTGAGGCACGTCAACCTCACAGGATCAGCACCTCAGAGGATCAATCCTCAGAGTAGAGTTCCAGGTTATACTGGTTATAACAGTAGGCTTAAGTAAAGAATACCAGGACAGTCTTGTGAATAAGGCCCTAGACTACTGTCCAGGAAATCCAGGTGCAATCCCTGGTTCTATGACAGACTTCCTGTGTGACCTTCAGCTAGTCACTTAATCTCACTGTGTTTCATAGATTATAGGACTGGAAGGGACCTCGAGAGGTCATCAAGTCCAGTCCCCTGCCCGCATGGCAGGACCAAATACTGTCTAGACCATCCCTGATAGACATTTATCTAACCTACTCTTAAATATCTCCAGAGACGGAGATTCCACAACCTCCCTAGGCAATTTGTTCCAGTGTTTAACCACCCTGACAGTTAGGAACTTTTTCCTAATGTCCAACCTAGACCTCCCTTGCTGCAGTTTAAACCCATTGTTTCTGGTTCTATCCTTAGAGGCTAAGGTGAACAAGTTCTCTCCCTCCTCCTTATGAAACCCTTTTAGATACCTGAAAACTGCTATCATGTCCCCTCTCAGTCTTCTCTTTTCCAAACTAAACAAACCCAGTTCTTTCAGCCTTCCTTCATAGGTCATGTTCTCAAGACCTTTAATCATTCTTGTTGCTCTTCTTTGGACCCTTTCCAATTTCTCCACATCTTTTTTAAAATGCGGTGCCCAGAACTGGACACAATACTCCAGCTGAGGCCTAACCAGAGCAGAGTAGAGCGGAAGAATGACTTCTCGTGTCTTGCTCACAACACACCTGTTAATGCATCCCAGAATCATGTTTGCTTTTTTTGCAACAGCATCACACTATTGACTCATATTTAGCTTGTGGTCCACTATAACCCCTAGATCCCTTTCTGCCGTACTCCTTCCTAGACAGTCTTTTCCCATTCTGTATGTGTGACATTGATTTTTCCTTCCTAAGTGGAGCACTTTTCATTTGTCTTTGTTAAACTTCATCCTGTTTACCTCAGCCCATTTCTCCAATTTGTCCAGATCATTTTGAATTATGACCCTGTCCTCCAAAGTAGTTGCAATCCCTCCCAGTTTGGTATCATCCGCAAACTTAATAAGCGTACTTTCTATGCCAATATCTAAGTCGTTGATGAAGATATTGAACAGAGCCGGTCCCAAAACAGACCCCTGCGGAACCCCACTCGTTACGCCTTTCCAGCAGGATTGGGAACCATTAACAACAACTCTCTGAGTACGGTTATCCAGCCAGTTATGCACCCACCTTATAGTAGCCCCATCTAATTTGTATTTGCCTAGTTTATCGATAAGAATATCATGCGAGACCGTATCAAATGCCTTACTAAAGTCTAGGTATACCACATCCACCGCTTCACCCTTATCCACAAGGCTCGTTATCCTATCAAAGAAAGCTATCAGATTGGTTTGACATGATTTGTTCTTCACAAATCCATGCTGGCTGTTCCCTATCACCTTACCACCTTCCAAGTGTTTGCAGATGATTTCCTTAATTACTTGCTCCATTATCTTCCCTGGCACAGAAGTTAAACTAACTGGTCTGTAGTTACCTGGGTTGTTTTTATTTCCCTTTTTATAGATGGGCACTATATTTGCCCTTTTCCAGTCTTCTGGAATCTCTCCCGTCTCCCATGACTTTCCAAAGATAATAGCTAGAGGCTCAGATACCTCCTCTATTAGCTCCTTGAGTATTCTAGGATGCATTTCATCAGGCCCAGGTGACTTGCAGGCATCTAACTTTTCTAAGTGATTTTTAACTTGTTCTTTTTTTATTTTATCCGCTAAACCTACCCCCTTCCCATTAGCATTCACTATGTTAGGCATTCCTTCAGACTTCTCGGTGAAGACCGAAACAAAGAAGTCATTAAGCATCTCCGCCATTTCCAAGTTTCCTGTTACTGTTTCTCCCTCTTCACTAAGCAGTGGGCCTACCCTGTCTTTGGTCTTCCTCTTGCTTCTAATGTATTGATAAAAAGTCTTCTTGTTTCCTTTTATTCCCGTAGCTAGTTTGAGCTCATTTTGTGCCTTTGCCTTTCTAATCTTGCCCCTGCATTCCTGTGTTGTTTGCCTATATTCATCCTTTGTAATCTGTCCTAGTTTCCATTTTTTATATGACTCCTTTTTATTTTTTAGATCGTGCAAGATCTCGTGGTTAAGTTGTCCATTTCCATAAGTTGTCCATAAGTTGTGTTTCAGTTGTCCATTTGTAAAATAAGGATAACAATAGTTCCTTTTACCCACTCTTGTCTATTTAGATTGTAAACTCTTCAGGGCAGTCTCCTCCTATGTATATATACATTGGGACCCAATCACGATTAGTGCTTCTTAGTTCAACTGTAACACAAATAATGATGCTTCTCAGCTCGCACCAATTTTCTTGCACAACCAAATGTCTGTTTCTAGTGAGGGAAGTTCAGAGTTTAGGTTTGGTTTGGAGAAGCATCCAAAAATGTGGCTGTTCATCTAAAGTTTATTCAAACTAGCTGAACCTCTTGAAGCTACAAAAGTGGGCTGGAAATATTACAAGAATCAGACTTCTCACAATGTTTCCAACACTTTGGCATCTGGTTCCAGCCTTGCCGGGAAGCATAAGAGTGCACAAAAATGAAAAATAAGAGCGAGAAAAATGAATTGCAGGGTTGTTGTTTTTCTTAACATTAGGCGTGTTCTAATTTTGGTCAAAGGCGGGTGTAAGGCTCACGAACTACCTGTTTTCAGACCAGTTCATCCTCTCTTAATTTTATTATCTTAAAAAACAAAAATTCACACACAGCTATTTAAGTGCCTGTTACAGGCATGTAGGCACAGGGGACAGAAGTGGGAGAAAGGAGATGGGGATTAAAGTTCTGTCCGTAGTTTTATTGTCACATTTAAAATCCAAACTTAAAAATAGATTCCTCCCCGGTGTTAAAGAATTCCCTTAAAAGTCAACTTTTCCTGGTAAATGAAACCTGAATAATTAACAAAAACAAAAGAGAAAACAATAAGCCCTTTAAAACAACGGTATCTCTGTAATTCCAGTCTTTTGAAAGTCTCAAAATAAATATATCAAGCAAATATTGATAACAGAATTGGACAAAGAAGAAAGTCACTGGGAATTCTTGGCTTTTGTGGGAGGAGAGATATGTCTGGGGCTAATATTTGGAGAAAGGAATGTGAGGAGACATTAATTTGAATTTGATTCAAATTTTATTGTGTATGTAAAAAAATCCCAGTTTTGATCGTGTAAACAGGCATGTGAAAGGCTTAAGAGAAAATGCTGACTACAAGTTATTCAGCAAGGCTAGATGGCAGAAACTGTCACAAGAGCTGAGTGGATATGCTGACCTGAAACCAGAGCTGGTCACAGCATTTTGGACAAAAATGAAATTGCATCAAAGCCAAAATATTTCATGGAGATGTATCAGTTTTGCCAAAGTTTTAATTGGGAAGTTGTTGGGGGAGGAGGTAAGAGAGAGACTCAGTCCCTGCTCTGCCTGATTCAAAGTAATTCTGCTCGGAATCAGGCATGTATGGATTTGAACCTGAATCTCCCCCCCTTCCTGAATCAAGACACTCAGGTTTTGATCCAAAAAACAGACATGTAAACAGAATTCAATTTTCATGAAAATGTTCTCAGTCAGCTCTACTAAAAACCTCTGCTCTTTCACTAATTAATCCATCACCTGCAACGACAAGCTCCGCTCCTCATAGGCAGTTGGCTGAAGTGGAGTCTTTCTCAGCACCGTCAGCAGAATGTTTGATCAGGGTTATCAAAGGTGACAGTGTAGCAATATGGGAGGCAAAGATTGAAACTGCAGTGAGACCAGTTGGCCTCCCTTTTTCTGTGCTCAAACTTGTTTTCGGAGCTTGAGTTATTTCAGAGGATTGCTGCCATGGGCAGGAGGGAAGTGGCATGTCACCGAACACCCCAAGGGTGTTTTGATTAAATTAAATATGAAATTAAAAGTGAAAATAGGAGTAGTATCTTTCTCACTGATATTCCTCAGGTGTACAACTGACACTTATGCCCCAAAGCAGTATAGCATCGATATAGAAAAATAAAATTTAAAGTTGAGTGAATTTCGTGCTCATTGACCTGAGAGACAAAAAGCACCACCTTGAGCTGTGTGTGACAACTAACGGTAATATTTAAGCTGCCCGAGCAGAGCTGTGTGGTCAGATGCCAGGATTACAATTGTGCTAAAATGCTATAGGTTAAAATGTACACAGCAATAAAGTACTTCTGCAAACTTTATATATCAACCAATTGCAGTAAAAATTTGCAAGCACTGCTAGAACTGATCCCCACAAGCATTGCATAGGGAAATTCTATACATTTTTATAGGGGGGAAAAGAATTCTGTTGTTGCCATTGTCAGTGCATTTGGTAAATTGCATGGAAAAATAATTAAGAAAAGAGTATGCATAACACTTTACTTCACAGAGTGCATAGTGTTTTAAATATGTACAGTACAGTAACACAAAGTGTTTACAATAATTCTTCCTGTTGTTAGTGGAAACAACAGGCACTTGGGCTCAAGTAACTCCATTATGTTTTCTTTGTTCATATAAGGAAGTAGATCCATCAGCTAATACAATGCTAGCATGATGTTTCGTCTAGGGAGAGGAGGAGACAGAATGTCTCTTAAAGCAATCTTGGTGCTTTAGAGGCTTGCTGGAGCTAATAGAGAGAGATGAAGTAGAAAATTGTCTCCAAGAGGTTGAGTCTGTGTGGTCTCAATCTTTTTGCTATTATTGGAGAGTAAGGGAAGGTAAATCTTTGTGATCACCGCTATACTTATATTTAAAAAAAAAAAAAAGAGCGCTGAGCAGAAAAATCAAGCCCTGCATTTAAGAGAGGAAGGCATGTCATCATTTCTCTAAGCATGCCAGCCCAAGGTCTCTATGACTCGGATTTGCAGGAATGAAAATGTGCATGTTTTAGAACACTAAATAATGGTATTGAAATGTTGGGACATCTGATTGCCCAGTGTCTATGAACTTAGGGGAGAAGGAGAACTAAACAAACAAATGAAGTAACTAGGGAAGGAGAATGAGGTGTTGCTGCCATCTCAAACTATTTCATTGGATTTCAAAACTAGCACAAATTTAAAAGACTTCTTTCTTGTCATTTAAACCCAGGGATTTACCTCCTGGGTGATTGTTTTTGTTTGTTAAATTGAATCAAAACCAAACATGTTTTTTCTAGCAAAAGGAATGTAATTAAGAAGTAGAAGAATGAGCCTGCCTGCCTCAATGGAAAGTACTGAAGACGGTAGGCAGGATGCCTCAAACAGGATTCTGTTCGGTTCTTATTTCTGAGGTACAGGCAGGAAAATCCTAACTGTGGAGCCAGTCCAGCAAGGACTGGATCACTCTCCATTCTCATTTACTTCAGAGGGAATTATGGATGCTCATCACTTCACAGAATCAGGCTTGAAGAGAGGTGCACTTGTGTGTCTAAATAAATTAGAGTGATCAGTCAGCAAATGTGAAAAATCGGGACGGGAGTGTGTGTGGCGGGGGGGGGGGGGCGGTAATAGGAGCCTAGATAAGAAAAAGACCCCAAAATCAGGGCTGTCCCTATAAAATCAGGACATCTGGTCACCCTAAAATAATATGCGAAGGGAGTAAGAACACTTGCTTCAGGAAATTGCAAAGAATTGGAGGGAAATAAACAAAATCCTACAACATCTTGCACATAGGTAAACTGCTGCGGCTAATCAGAGCCCTGCTGACTTCAAAAGGGATCTTTCCAGGCATGGCAGTCCACCCATGCACAATAAATTGCAGCATCAGGCCAAAGAAAGTAACAGTGAGGATCCAATCCAACTCCCACTGAAGTCAATGAAAGTTGGAGCAGGCCCTAGATGAAGAAATGATCACATGATTGAACAGGTGACCACATAGGGACTATGGGTGGCATTTCCAAAAGCACCCAAGTAACTTAGGAATGCAGTTCCCATTCATTTTCAATGGGATATATGCTCCTAAGTTATTGAGACACTTTTGCAAATCCAACTCTAGAAGAAACCAATTTTGTCTCTAAAAATTAGGGATTTTAAGAAAAAGATATTTGAATTAATCTAACAAGAAAACTCAATTTTGTGAAACAAAAAGATGCTCAGCCCAGCCTAACACATGGATGCTTGAGATGCCAGGGGATCGCCAAAATACTGGTGCCTAGCAGAGAAGGGTTCTCAACTAAAAATTTAACCATTTAGTATTGGAAACTTTGGGGGATACTTTCAAGTGGCTGCTTAAGACAAATATTTACTCATGGAAATGGTCCTTAGTGAATTTTTCATTGTAGCACAATTAATATGAAGATTCATCAGCCAGTAAAACACTGGAACAGAGGGCCTGAGCCTGAAAGTTGTACTGCATGAATGGACATCTGCACTTGCAAAGGACAGCTTGCAGAATCCAGACCAAACATTATATTATCCCTCTGATGCAATAAATAAAAATCAATTGCTTTGTAAGGGGTTGGGTTTATTTTATTTCTGTTGTGCTGACCGATGAATATTTGTATATAATATCATTATAATAACTTGCCCTAATAGAGCATCTTTCAGATGAGCATCTCATCACTTTACCAACTCCCCTCCTCTCCCCCCCCCCATGGGAAAACCAGGCTACACTTGAACAAGATCACATAGCATGGGCCTGATGCAAACCCACTGAAATCAACAGAAAGACTGCCATTGACTTCAATAGGCTTTGCATCAGGCCCCAAATCAGTGGCAGAGTTTAGAATAGGATCTAGACCTCCCATTCTTACCATACTTAGAGATATTTGGGTGACTTCTTGTCTAGTGGGATTGAAACCATTCTCTTAAAACCCCACTGTTCCTGCTGATTATCAGAGTAAAACACCCCTAATTTAATTTAATTTTCTACATTATGAACACACCAGGCTTTGCAGTGCTTACCTTTGCAGTTGCCCCTATATGCAATTTCCAACTGAGGATCTTTGCATTTTGCTCGTTGAAATTCACAACGGGACAGGAAAGTCCTTCCATCAGAAGCACAAAGTGATTTCTGAGGGGATCCTGCACAGTCCAGGCTGCATTCTCGATCTTTGTCTTGGTCCACTCTCAAAAACTAGAAACAAAAACAAAATGGCATGAGACTTTGGGAAGTTCACTCCAACAGTCAATGGTCATCAATGGCATGATAAGCACGTCCTGATCACCTACTCCACAGAATATATGCAGGTGTGCTCCAAAAAACATTTAATTGTATGCTAAATAATAGATAATCTGGTGTTTCCTGAGTTTTGATGGTTCCGCGGTTAATGTGAAATACTAGTAATTAAAATATCTCTGCAGTGCATATTTAATTTATTATTTTAATTAGGGAAACTCTGAACATAAACAATCACTCTGGAGAGAAAGGAGGCTGCTCAGAGCCTTTACAGGCAAAAATACGGATATTGAAAAATTGAAACCCCCTTCAAAACAGAAATGAGGATTTACTGTGATCCATTAGCTACTTATAGTAGCCATGGGTGAGCCGCAACACTTTGAAAGGTTCAGATTCAGTCTGGATACTTATATAAAACATGAGCTTCATTCTACAATAATGAACTAGTGATGTATCTGTGTGATAATGGCTGGACCTGCCTCCATCCAGCATGGGAGCCTTGATGCTACTGCCCTTCTTGTGCAAAATCCTTTCATCTCTGTGGAGAGCGGCCAGCACAGACTCATATGCCAGCAACATCCAACGTAAATTCTCAAAAGGGTTATGTGAGTCCTAAGTGGGGCGTGCAGTGGTCTTTTTCTGGCCATACTTCACAGAGATGAATTTCACCCAGAGTAAAATGTCAGGCTACTTGATGCAGCATAAACTCCAGGATATATATCTGCCAGGGTTGGAAAGAGGCATGTTATGGGTTGTGACTTCTTCCATGACCCCCAGCCTCAGCATACCCTTTTCCACTCTGCAGAGACTACCCCCCACAGATTTTGACTGGAGTGGCTTCTGCAAGCACATTGGGACAGAGACCACAAAGAAGGACATCTGGTCCCTGCTTCTGGGTCATCCAGCTTCCTCCAGTAATGGAGGTAGAGGGGAGCAATATAGGCTATGATTGTAGTCTCTCTGTCAGGTTGTTCTAGCTATGAGTTACAACAGGTTAGAGAGAAATATTTTTTTCTCTCTCTAATTTAATTCCCCAGTCACTTTGAACATGCTAAATGATCATCAGTTTGAATTTTAGTCTCCTACCAACTGCATATAAGCTTACTGTAGTTCCTGGAACTGAGAAAAGCGGGATCTGCTTGCTCTGAAACACATTTCCCTAACCCTAACTAGTTTTTATGCCACTTTCACTTTCAGACAGAAATGAGCACGAAAGCATTTTATTTTCCAAGCATCAGAAGGGCTGGTGCCATGGGGGAGGTGAAACCACTAAGTCCTCAGACAATTTTCTCTATCATTTTACTCTTTTCTGAATAAGCAAAAAGGTATGAAAAGCATACAGTTACCAGTAGATAATCTCCCTCCTGGGCATTACAAGTCACAGAGAAATGGACCTTAGAAAATGTCATCGACCAGCTGAAGTGCTGCCTTGGTTTTACAAAATGTGCAATGACGCTTTATTACTATTAATGTCTGATACAGGAAAGTTTAAAGCTTTAGGTTATGTATGCAGGCTAATGAGAGGGGAAAGCTTTGAGCAAGGAAGAGGAATAAGAGCAGAATTTGTGCATCCAAAGTACACAAGCCTCCAGACTTGCATACCTCCCTTTTGTGGAGGAAAGTGTCGGCTATATATAGCTCACCTTTATTTTAGTGAAGAAAAAAAAACAGTCATAAATCCACTTAATTGTCATGCTTAAACTCTGGTCTGTTTGCATTTCCTAGCACTTAAAGTGAGGAAATGCAGATGTCTTATGGTAAGACGTGATAATTATCATTTTCTGTAAATGGAGAGACAACCTCACAGCTTCCATTTAAAAAAAACAAACCCTAATATTCATATGGTCGGAATTTGAGTGTAATTTTCACATTTTAGCAGCACCGGATCAAACAATAAAAGCATTCTTTTCCTACTCACAACACTCTTTTGGCTTGCTTTTTCCTTCTAAATAGTAATTAGCTTCAGGAGCAGATGAGTCAGCTGACAGAGAAAAACCTATGCCGTATGTCTGCATTTTAGATATGTTTTTCCCCCCTCATAGTCGTTTGTATGTGTTTTTTTCTCTTGAGAGGTGCTTAGATACTGTGATGACAGGGAGAATCACATACATACCTAGATAAAGTCTCCACAGCTCCCACTTTAATTTATCTTACTCTACTGACTCACAGCAAAAGTAGTGGTAATGCAAACTTCCTCCACCCTGACAAGAATACAGATGAGAGGGTAGTTTGCTCTCCATCCTCATCCAGCACTTGATTCCTTTAAGTCAATGACAAGGCTTCCCAGGAGAAAAAGAATGGACTGGGGCTTTTGAAGGGGAAATCAGGCAATTTGGATTCAAGCCCCTGCTCTGCCACAGACTTCCTGTGTGGCCTTGGCAAAACCACAACGCAGTTCCCCCATCTGTAAAATTTGTATGATAGTACTTCTTTTCTCTATCTGGGAATCTCACATGCCCCCCACCACAGTAACATCTGAGTGCATCTCAAGCTTCACAACCCCCCGTTACAGGGAAATGCTATGTCCCCATTTTACAGATTAGGAACCCCAGATCCACAAAGGGATTTAGACATTACAATGCTGAGCAATATCTACCTTTTAGGAGATTTTAGAAAAATCACACAACACTGCAAGCCACAAAGCCACAGTTGGGCAACTAGGCTACCTATACAATGGATGGGGAGATATGTGCCTAAGAATGTGATCCACAGAAGCCAGAACACTAGATGGGAACTGCCTAAGCTAGCCAATGAGAGATGCTGATGAGAAGAGTGTTTACTAAGCCCCACCCCTCTGATGGAAATAGGCACTGAAGATTGGGCTGCAGTGATCTACAACCAGGAATCCCTCTTCTGGAATCTGGTGGCTTGGGCACCTAACTCATTTCTTGGGAGAATGAGCTAGGCATCTGCCTTGCTCTACACAAGCGAACCAGAGGAGGAAGTGATGCCCAGCCTATATCTTTTAATCCAGTAGTGAGAGCTCTCACCTGGGACATGGAAGACCTGGGTGTAATTTCCCCCTCTATATGTGGGGAAAGAAAGGATTTTAGCACAATGGATAAACAATGAAAGAGTCACTGAACCAGAGAGATGGCAAGAAAGACTCTGAAGCTTAATGGTTTGGGCACTGAGGTGGGAGACCCAAGGTCCAGACCTTGCATGCAAGTTTGGTGGAGGACCACATATCTTCTCCCAACTTTGTGGATTGCTCTGAGGCTTAGATGGGAGATAGGTGTCTGGGTGCTTAGAGGGAGGTAGCCGTGTGTGTGCCCAATGAGGTGTCTGGGTGCTTAGAGGGAGGTAACCGTGTGTGTGCCCAATGACAGAAGCTTAGGCACAAAGGAAACTTCTACTGCAAACGTTTAGCTGCCGAGTGAGCTTAGGCACCCAAGTGGGAGTTTTGTGGATCGCAGTGGAGCCTAAAACTGGGACTTGGGCACCTAAGTACCTTTGTGGAACTGGACCAGAGAAACTACGATTTTCCCATGGTCACATAGGTAACTTATGCAGAGAAAGGAACTGAATCCAAGTCCCACACTAACTCTTTCCCTCTATTTTCTAGTGAGAGTGTAAGTCCTATTGGGAAGGCACTACCTCTTACTGTGTGGTTGTTTAGTAACCAGTGTACCAGGACCCTCATCTTAGCTGGGGTCTCTAGATACTGCCATTGTACAAATAAATTAAATAATATGATTTGGTTCAGGCCCTCAATCATTGATCTCTCTGTGGAGAGTGCCTACAAAGGGAAAAATTAGAGTCAAGACCAGTGTGGACATCCTGGCCACTAGTAACTGGACTGAGACTACCAAACTCATTTTGCAATGGCCACTGAACAGCCATTAGATTACACTAAATTTTGGTTACTTCCAATCTGCTCTGGATTTGAACCAGTAACTTATTATCCCATCACCAATTCCCCAGGTTCTTCATGTTCAAGCTTATGTTTTAATGTACTTTCTGTGCCTTGGTTTCAAGGTAGTGGGGAAAGCTGATCATTTAAAGCCTTTCTAGCATGATTTTGCCAAATCTTTTTTGTCATTACCAGTCTTTGAATTCATTTGGAACGTGAAATGTGAAATCTTCTAGACTTGTCACTTGATTTTTTTCTAGTGCTTCTCTGTCTTTTGTCATGTTATGAAAGTTTAGAAATAAACCAGGAAAACAA
This sequence comes from Malaclemys terrapin pileata, assembly GCF_027887155.1. Classification (NCBI taxonomy): domain Eukaryota; kingdom Metazoa; phylum Chordata; order Testudines; family Emydidae; genus Malaclemys; species Malaclemys terrapin. The sequence continues at coordinate 82,977,658 of NC_071507.1, forward strand.
CATTTCCCCAGTACCACCTCCACAATCCATCCCTGGAGTACTGCCAAAGTAAATGTGTTGAGAGCAAATTACTTTGATGTCTTTGGAAAGTTGTATCTTAAAGGGAGTCCAGGCAGACCAAGACAACCAACCTGTTGAGAGGAGTAAGGCCAATATGCCCGATTACAGCAGGCAGACATCAATTTCACAACACTGAACTAGACTGAAAATCCCCAAGGCTGTTTAAACTCTGAATAACGCTTGGAATATTCAGTGTCCACTGATGAAGTTACATTTTGGAGGGCATTCAGACAAAAAGTTCAATTTAAACTCTTTATTGTTTCAAAGCCTTTAGATGAGATTATGATAAATTATAGGTTCAAGGATATTGGAGTAACCTGGAAAAGCAGAGGATGAAGAGAAACCCCATGAGACAAAGCCACTTGAATAACTTGTTGGGTAGCCAAACCTCAGTGGAGAATTTGTGTTGTACACTTAAACAGTTTCCACCAAGCTAGCAAGCTAAGGGATTTAAGAGTAGGGAAGACAAAAAGACAAACAGCTGCCAGAAAAGATAGCTTATAGGAGGCATATTAGTATGTTTACTTATGGTCTGTTGAAAAAGAGTAAAAGGAATTCACAGACATTAGACAGAACACACTGTAGCTGTTACTGTAGCAGTGCAGGATGCTCCAACCCTGCATCCCTTAGTCACATGAAGCCAATGGAAATATTGTTAATATTGTTGAACCCAATAGAAATATTTGAGTAAGGGCTATAAGATCAGGCCTTAAATTAAGATTTCTGCCCATTTGCCTGTCTTAATGGGTGAGACAGAACCACAGAAGCTGGTACCATATTTATGTGCAAAGTGCTAGATTTGTGTATATCTTATCTCAAGTTGTACCTTACTCTACAGTCCTGTAGTCCTGTTGTTTTAACTGGAACACCTTATGAAGGAAGGCAATACTAAACACAAGCAATGGGGACCAGAATGTGACCTAAGCAGATTACTGGCAGTACCTGGAGGCAGTTGGATCATCTACCACTAACTTTAAGATAATTTGAAACCAAAACAGTTGTTATAAAATCATGTGATTCACTGAAAGACAAGCCTCAACTAACATTTTGTTAAAAATCATAATTTTAAATAAGGATTATTCTGTGGCAATTTCTTCACAAGAGAAGCTCATGTTTTCAGAATATATATTAGCAATATTTGTAGAGTTCCAACAGTTTTCTGATGCTTCATTTCAGATTGCAAGGGATTGAGGAGAAATGAATTTGCTCTGAGAGATAATGTGTCACTATTTTTCTGACTCCTTCACAATAATCTCTGCAATACAGTACTTTGACATTTCTTTGAATCCTGTGAGGCATGGGAGTCACTAGCTAGTATGATAAGAACTGTTTATAACTTATTACTAGTTATCATTTGTTGAGCACAGATGATGCATAACTTAAACTCTTGCTTTAAATATTATGATCCATGTACTGACTGGTTGCATAGCAATGTATGTGAAAAATACAGTCACTGCCAATATAGAAGGTAAAAAGACATGGTAGAATGGGTGTGAAAGGAATTTTCTTTGATAACCAATAGATTTTTTTCATTTTTCTTAACCTGAAGTAATCCTGAGACATGCAAACTTTACCATGTGGCAAGGAACTGCTTGATATGTCTAGAGAAGGATAATGAAAAGAGACTGATTATATAGATAATACTATATTATATAGTCCATGGGGATTGATGGAAAATGTACCAACATATGTATTTATTTTATCTTATTCTGTATTGCTTAGTTATTTGTAATTTGTGTGTTTTCTCATGCAACAACATGGCCACAAGTGATATAGGAAACTATTGATTACCCTGCATGTCCTTGTTATTTACATTATTATGTTATTTATAACAGTAGCACATATGGCCAACCACTGGGGTTTTCTGTACCTGAAAAGGTAGTTGGGGTAACATCTTATATTGGACCTACTTCTGTTGGTGGAAGGCTCAAGCTTTTGAGCTACACAGAGCTCTACTTCAGATCAGGGCAAGGAATCAGAGCATCTGAGCTAAGTACAAGTTGGGACAGATTGTTAAGCAGAAGGGGCAACACATAATTACAGGTGGTCGCTTGAAGTGGGCAACTGAGTATTAGAATGTTATTCATAAAGGGTCTGAAGTGGGCAATATGAATTTCAGCTTTGAATCTCACATCCCTCTTAAAAATGTAGGTGACTAAGTGGCCACTAGTTGTTTCTGACTGGTCAAATTGAAGTGCAGTTATTTTTGACCAGTAAGAGAAGGAGTTTAATCCTTTTGGTTTGGTGACTATGGATAATCTCTCTTTATAAAAACAAGTAGGCAGGGTGAGATTTTAACAGAGCCTGTGTCCTGCTAATGTTAGCATGGAAGTGAGCAGTAGCCTAGTTCCAGCAATAGGTGTTAAGCTAAAAATAATCATTCTCATTTGTGTTGTAGGTTAACAGATTGGACTCCTTAAAATGAGGGTGATTGTAAATTTAAAAATAGCAACATGATAAAACCATTTTAAAATATGAACGTTTTTTTAATAAAACCTTTGTATCTGAATCTTCAAGAAAATAGTGTCTCATCCTTTCCATTACGTTGTATTTTACAACTTAACATTGCCAAGTATATGAATATTCTACAGTATGCATTTGCTACAAAGAAGTAATGATGAAGATGGTACTAGATCTGGAGAACTCTTAAGTCTCCTAGTGTACCTCAATTAATACAACAGATGGTCTCCATTAAAAATCAACTCTCAGAGTGGGATATTTTAGTTTAAAATTGCATTTAAGCATTTTGTAAATCTGAGCAATGATGAAATGCCATTATTTGCTATCTTGTATCCCCAGCACATGGTATTCCAACAGAACTCTCTCACTGTCTCTTGTGTTAAAAGTTCTTAATGCTGGTTGTAAATTGCTCTCCTCCAGTGTACATAGTCCTGGTAATGTTTCATTTTTTAGAACTGTAGGATTATGGAACTGCAGATACACAAAACCGTACTTTAAACTGAGAAAATTATTTCTACATCTGCATTTCCCGCTCTGCTTTGTTTCTCAGTTTGGTTTTGTAACCCATGCTTGCCAGTGATCCCACAGCTGGTCTTTGGAAGGTGGGGATGCTTATTTCCTCGACCACAAGCAGCACGTCAATCCATTAGAAAGATTTTCCAATACCTCAAGTATAGGCATCAGGTTATTACTTGACTGTGCTATTAAACTGTCCATCAAGAGACAAGTTCTCTTAAACTTATTAACTTTGATCGGTGTCTCATCATGCATATCCTCTATTTAGCTTAGATTTTCCATACTCGTGATGGAATCCTGTTGCACTCCTATAGGGACACCTCCTGCCCAAAACTCACCTCTTGGGCCCAGAAGATAGTCAAATGCAGCTGAATTACTACAATTCCACTGCTCAATGAGGGCAGGCTTCAAAGAGACTAAGCATGGAGATTTCACACACCTGGTATTCTGCAGGACAGTGCTATGCAGCAGCAACACTCACTAGAGTTAGAACCTCCTGGGGTGGAGGAGAAGTAGTACATGGCCAATGAGTCCACAGCTAGGTACATCCACTTGTCAAAAGTCCCACGTGCAAGGTGGCAGAGAGGCCAAGGTCAATATTACAGCCCCATGGAAGCAGTTGCATCATGCTCTGCATCTTGTAGGTCAGAGCAGGAAAAAGATAACAGGAAGGTGTAAACTGAAGTGTAAAGATTAGCCATGGGATCTGGCTCATCATGTTTTAAATTATAACTGGAAAAATTCTACTCTATGTTATGTGAGATTATTTTAGGAAGCACATATACCTTTGGGTTTAGGAATTGCTGTTGTCTGATTCTAATTTGAGCTAGGCAGGGGAGAATAATGTCTTTTTTCCTGAAGCCTTATCTACCCTAAGAAAATGTGCACCAAATTTAACTAAAGTGATTTAATTACACCAACCTAAACCCTTAAAGTCAACAGGCTATGCAAAAACCCATTAGTGCTTATAGTGGCACGCATCACAGTAAGCCTTTCATGTAGGCAAGGGCTTAGACAGAACCAGCTTCTACTCTCACTGACATCAAAATTCCCATTATAGCAGCAGGATGGAGCCTGTCCATTGGGGAAAACAGAGAGCTGAAAGTGCACAATTATATGGAATTGAGTTTGTCCTTTAAGGGGTAAAATAAAATTCAATTATGCGTAACCAAAAGGCTGGCAATTTGTCTGCAGGTGGAAAACATGAGAACCAAGCACAACAGAGAGAAGTAAATCTACTGTTCTCCTTGGAAAAGCTTACCGCTCTGTAGAAAAGTTTTGAAGGCGATTTTTTTATCCTGCATCTGTTTACTGTAGGATGTTGAATGGAATATTCAGATTTCTCCACTCCATGCACAGGAGATCTGTATTTGTACTATGGATAGTGTGTTCTAAACTGATAGAAATCAGGGCTCTGTGCTGTTGAAGACTGTAGTTGATTTAGGTAGTCACAACAGGCTTGATAAGCATATGTGGGAATCTCCAAGCTAGCCATGTTCTGTTCTCTCTAGGCTTGTCTAGACTGAAAAATGAGTGGTGTTTTAATATATATTAACAAGCATGTGTTAATAGGTTTTTAAACACCACTTAGCCTTCAGTGTATATGAAGACAGTGGTATTAAAAAATGTCAGGTGGTCATGGTCTACCCTAGGGCAAAACATGACCACATAACTGTTTTAGCTAATGTGCTTAAAACCCACTCCTTTTCCTAGTGTAGACAAGCCCTCCATTTTATCACTCACCTGATAAGTGATGACGTGCTAAAATACATCTACACAACAAACCTCCAGATTGTTTCTTTACATAGGGTAGCATCTCAGGCTCAGAACCTCTAAGGTATTTAGGTACCTAATTCCCATGGGTCTCAGCCAGAAAGGGAGCATTCCATAATAGTCTTATAATGTATTGTCTACAGTATGGACACCCTAAATTCAGAATTCACTCTGAGAGGCCAGGAAGTGGGGTCACAGTTGATTTGTCTTGCTTTTACCACTGGTTATTTTCATTACTGTGTGATTTAGGGCAGTATTATCACAGTTAACCTCCAAAATGCAGGCTCCAAGTAATTGCTGGATTTAACATATCTTCCATAGAACAGCTGATTTTGAACAACCCCTCTACAGCTGCTAATCCTTCATGAATACAATGATGGAAAACTCAGAGCTAACTACTGTAAATAATAAAATGCTATTCTCTGTCCACGCCTATAAGACAGCTTCTCTAAGGAGATGCCTCTCTGGTGGAACATAAAAAGTCAGCTCATAGGAAACTCTATGTAAAAACTATTCTGTTTACCCATAATATGCCAAATTCTGCTGTGATCACACCAATATAAAATCAATGGAGTTTATGTGGATTTACAGGTGCATTAGTGAAGAACCTAGACCAATAATTTTTGTATGTCTCCTCTTGTTAGAACACATTCTCAGCTGATGTAAATCAGCATAGTTCCATTAACTCCCATCACCACTCATGTGACTAATAAAATAGACCATTGAGTAATCAGTGGAACCAGGCTGATTTATACCAGCTGAGAGTCTGACCTCTAATTTCCTGTTATTAGATAGATTTGCAAATGAACACACGTTGCCTGGACAATCATTTGTTCCTGCTACTCATACAGGACCACAAATGAAGTCAGAATTCACTGTTTATGGCATCATCGTAATCTACATAGCAACTAATGATGATGCAGCAAGCACATGATTATGATTTTATAAAGGGCAATAGGCAGCAGCTGAACTCTTAAGAAACACAAATCCTATTACAGCAATATGACCTGGCTTTGGCATTAGCTAGACAGGGTAGCACTTACTCATGTATTGCTATACTAACTAGAGTGAGATGCAAACCAGAAATCTAAACAGTCCTGTGGATTTCACCGGCCAGGGCTCCTGAACTGAAACCCGCAACCCAAACAACTATGAACTTGGGGGAAAGCTGGATGTGAGCCTCACAGTTTAAGCCCATTTCTAATATTACTGTGATTATGTGCGCCTGTGGAATACATTCTAAACACAGGAAACAGCTGATGTCCAAAAAGATCTAGAATTTATTTTAGAATCATGTTGTTAGAGAACAACAGAAGGGCACAAATATTTCAAACACACCAGGCTCTAGTTTTCTATCATGTGGGATATCACCAGCCCTTAGAAAGGTAGGAATTCAATGCTTTCCCTAGGAGCTACTCCCTCATTGCCTAGTCATTACTCAGCTCTGGGGAAGTGTGGGGGTTTCACCATCTGATAAGAGCCTTTCCTAGCATGCTTGTTTTAGAGCTGATCCTTTAAATGCAGGAGAGAGGAGCAGCTGCAGGCCTATAGTTGCCATTTTGTATCTGACTGCTGTAGATTATCTCCCATCCCTCAACTCAGTGAGTATTCTTGGTTCTTATTGTGCTTTTCTCTTTTGTTTATTCCTGAGGAGGTAGCACACCCCTGTCAGTCATTGTTCTTGCAAAGAAGCCCCTGAAGTAAAAAAGACTGCTTTTGCAGCATGATGCGGCTTTTCTGGTCTAAACTGCAATGTGTTAAATCAGTTTCCATACTAATATCTTGAGAAGCAAAACAGAAAATAGAGTTATTCCTGAAGGATCATCTTTTAACAGAAGGTTTCCAGGGGTCTCCATAAGTTGTCAATGGCTGGTCTTTCTAATTTTTGCTAAAATGTGGTCTTGCTGAAAGGGGCCCTTTTAAACCTCTGAGCACAGACCTCATTACCTTCCATAAAAAGAAGAACAGGAGTACTTGTGGCACCTTAGAGACTAACAAATTTATTAGAGCATAAGCTTTCGTGGACTACAGCCCACTTCTTCGGATGCATATAGAATGGAACATATAATGAGGAGATATATATACACACATACAGAGAGCATAAACAGGTGGGAGTTGTCTTACCAACTCTGAGAGGCCAATTAATTAAGAGGGGGAAAAAAAAAAAAAAAAAAAAAAACTTTTGAAGTGATAATCAAGCTAGCCGAGTACAGACAGTGTGATAAGAAGTGTGAGAGTACTTACAAGGGGAGATAGTCAACGTTTGTAATGGCTCAGCCATTCCCAGTCCTTATTCAAACCGGAGTTGATTGTGTCTAGTTTGCATATCAATTCTAGCTCTGCAGTCTCTCTTTGGAGTCTGTTTTTGAAGTTTTTCTGTTGTAATATAGCCACCCGCAGGTCTGTCACTGAATGACCAGACAGGTTAAAGTGTTCTCCCACTGGTTTTTGAGTATTTTGATTCCTGATGTCAGATTTGTGTCCATTAATTCTTTTGCGTAGAGACTGTCCGGTTTGGCCAATGTACATGGCAGAGGGGCATTGCTGGCACATGATGGCATATATCACATTGGTAGATGTGCAGGTGAACGAGCCCCTGATGGTATGGCTGATGTGATTAGGTCCTATGATGATGTCACTTGAATAGATATATTACCTTCCATGTAACTTCAGGTGTGACTTACCCATCAGCCCTCTTTCCAAGTGAGCTGTGTCAGTGATGGTTGATAAACCAGCTACAGTCTGCGATTTCATTTAGTCGAGATGGTTTTGCAGAGCAGCCTTGGGTCTGAGCCCAAAGTCAGCTCCAAGCTGCCAATCAATTAGGACCTTATTTTGCTTCACTTCATCAGTGCCTGCAGTTCAGGGATTCCAGAGGGGCTTGTTGCATTCCTCTGGCGTTGAAAATGTACTAAACTACAGTATCAGCTTGTTGAGTCCGGCACAGTAAATTGATTGTTAAATAGGGCTCTGCTTTGATTGATATGTTATGCTTTGGTGTGTTATTTTAAAAAATGTTTATTGCTTTAACAGGCATTTAGTTAAGTGAGCTGTATTATGCTATATTGATGGATGTATGGCTAGTATGTATGCCAGCAAATCCATTTCTTCCCATGTTGCTGTTCAGCAAATGTGTAAAAATGGCCAGGGCTCTGGCTTCCTTATCCATATCGACCAGATGCGTAGAGCTGTACCCCAATCAAACCTAGTGACATTTGCTTTTTTCAATCCTAATTCAAGAAAGGAACAAAAATTAACTGATCATCAATCCAGACCCAGTTTCCTGCAGTCCCTCTTCCCTCAAAATCTTCATTGGCAACACTCACTGAGTTCAGGGGGTGTTTTGGGTGTGCTAGGATCTGATCTATGATTAGCAGTGTTCCCAGTCTCTATGGGGGAGACCTTGCAATGAGGAAAAGAAAAGTGGCACAAGCAATGGAGGGAAAAAAGGGACATTTTAAAAGGTTCAAAAGTGCCACTTAATCTCCTGTTTCTTCTCCTATTTCTGCTCGTTATTGCTCTGTTTAAGGCAGAATTAATTCTGTTTTGTTTCTGATGGGTTGGATAAGCAGTCTGAAGGGGAGGGAATCTATACAGAAATATGGTAAGATGCTATAGAACTATTAAAGCAACGGAGACCCCAACTATCTTTTGTATTGATTTTTGTCCCAGGTTTGGATTCCTAGTTAGTGCATTAATAGTCTTTGCAGTTACAGTAGGTTCTGTTCTTTTGACCAGCACAGTTTTAGGATCTGGTCCTGCCTTCACTGAAATCAATAGCAAAACTCCTATTGGCTTCAGTGAGCGAAGGATTAGACTCAATGTATTATCCTTTCAGAAAGATCTTTCACTCCCTCCTGTCCTATGCTTGTAGAATATGATTTTTAGAAGTTCTGAGTGCCCACTTCAAGTGAAGTCAATGGGAGCCGCAGGATCTGAAAATCAGGCCCATGCTGTGAAATGTTTGCTGGCCTGGAACCCATATGGTTGAAATAGGGTTACCATTCGTCCGGATTTACCCGGACATGTCCTCCTTTTCGCGCTAAAAATAGCGTCCGGGGGGAATTTGTAAAGCACTCACAATGTCCGGGATTTCCCCCTCCCCCGGCACAGCAGAGCGAGTGGCTGGGAGGGCTGCAGAAAAATCCCGGGCTGGACTCCTGAGCAGCTGTAGAGGAGCCGGAGCCGCCCTGCATTCTGAGTTGGCCTCTCCTGCAGCCCGGTCCGGCAGCACTGTGCAGGGCCAGGGACCGGGTTTTGTTGTGCTGGGGAGCGCAGCCACGTGTCCGGCTCGGCTCGCACAGAGCCCAACACCCTGTTCTGAGCAGCAGGGTAAGGGGGACCGGGGGCAGGGAGGTTCTGGAGGGGGCAGTCAAGAAACGGGGGGGGGGGCTTTTGGGGGGGGTGGAGAAAGTTTTGGGCAGCCAGGGTACAGGTAGGGGGTAGGGTCCTGGGGGGCAGTTGGGGGGGGTCTTAGGAGGGGGCAGTTAGGGGACAAGGAACAGGGAGGCTTAGGGGTGTGGAGGGCAGTTAGGAGCAGGGGTCCCAGGAAGGGGCAGTCAGGGGACAAGGAGCAGGGGGGTGGGGAGCTGGGAGTTCTGGGGGGGGGCTGTCAGGGGGCAGGAGTGGGGAGAGGGATCGGAGCAGTCGGGACAGGGAGCAGAGAGGTTTAGATGGGTTGCGAGTTCTGGGGGGGGCTGTCAGGGGGCAGGAGTGGGGAGAGGGATCGGAGCAGTCAGGGGACAGGGAGCAGAGGGGTTTAGATGGGTCGGGAGTTCTGGGGGGGGCTGTCAGGGGGCAGGGGTGGGGAGAGGGATCGGATCAGTCAGGGGACAGGGAGCAGAGAGGTTTAGATGGGTTGCGAGTTCTGGGGGGGGCTGTCAGGGGGCAGGAGTGGGGAGAGGGATCAGAGCAGTCAGGGGACAGGGAGCAGAGAGGTTTAGATGGGTTGGGAGTTCTGGGGGGGGCTGTCAGGGGGTGGGGAGTGGTTGGATGGGGCGTGGGAGTCCCAGGGGTCTGTCTGGGGGTGGGGGTGTGGATAAGGGTTGGGGCAGTCAGGGGACAAGAGGCAGGGAGGCTTAGATAGGGAGTGGAGTCCTGGGGGGCAGTTAGGGGCAGGGGTCCCAGGAGGGGGCAGTCAGGGGACAAGGAACGGGGGGAGGGTTGGGGGTTCTGGGGGGGGCGGGAAGTGGGAGGGGCAGGGGCGGGGCTAGGGCGGGGCTCCTCCCGTCCTCTTTTTTGCTTGCTGAAATATGGTAACCCTAGTTGAAAGTGAGTAAGTTATAAAATATAGGGGGAGCCTGAGTTCCACAATGTGATGAACTCCTATATCCACAGTAAATGTTTGTTAGACGTGTCAATGTTCTTATCAGAGCTTCCCAAATTCCATTAAGTCACCCACATTTGAAAACTGGGCCTCATGTGTACACAGTAGGTGAAAATAGCCTTTCCGAGTACTGCTATTTAAAAATACCAGCATGCACAGTGTCTGGACAAATTGACTGTGCAGTGTAAGTTTTTGTTGTCCAGAAAGTCTAATTCAGTTTTTCTATATCAGAACTCCTTCCAGGTATTATCTATTTTATTATTTTGAGCCATTGTGTGACTTAAAGAATTGGTTTATGTGATTTACACCATTTTTTTCTGGAAAAAAAATCCCAAATGGGATCCAAACTGTTGGCATGCCAGCCAAACTTCAGCCTGCCGTGATATGCTGCCTGAAAATTAAACTGTGGATTAGGATGGAAAGCATGACAGAACCTTAAGTATAGTGTTGCAATGCAGCACTGGTATAGATGTGGTGAAGAAAGAGGCCAATTTTTATCAGTAGAGCGATGTCCATTGTATGCATAAGCAACCACTAAGTGGGGAGATTCTGACCTTTTTATTTCTTCAGCAAATGTATAGCTCATATATTTTTAGATCAGTGGCACTCTTTCTTTGGTTTTGGAGTATTGTCACTACAGTAGAATACTTAGGGATAATGAAATCATGGCAGCCACATAGCTTCTATGGATGAATGGGTTTTGGACTACTGTGGACAAAACAATCCATCATGCACTGATATTGGAACTCAAGCCAAAACCGTTTTTAGACAGGAAAGTATTCTAGTTTGCATATATCATTATCTGCTAGTTCCCTAAGTGTCATGTGAACACTGAGTCATAATCCCCAAATCACTGGTAATTCTGTGCCCTTTCATTCTTGTGATATTGTTCTTCATAGTTTATTTTCTTTACCAGGTTGCAGTCATTTACCAGGTTGCGGGGGGGAGGGATAGCTCAGTGGTTTGAGCATTGGCCTGCTAAACCCAGGGTTGTGAGTTCAATCCTTGAGGGGGCCACTTGGGGATCTGGGGCAAAATCAGTACTTGGTCCTGCTAGTGAAGGCAGGGGGTTGGACTCAATGATCTTTCAAGGTCCCTTCCAGTTCTAGGAGATAGGATATCTCCATTAAAAAAAAAAAAAAAAAATTTACAGTGTCTCTTCTCAGTTGCCAGAAATCAGAGTGAAAGTAAACTGAGATACAGTAGGCCACATTGTCTTCATACTAGTTCACTCAATCTTTTCATGACTCCTGACCCGTCCTTTAGTATACAGCTGGATTCACACACATACCCCATTAACTAACTCACAGGTGGGATAATTCATGCTGCCTCTCTATAGAATGTTTGTGTTGGGACAAAGGAATAGGCATACATTTTCCTAAACAGGGTACCACTAAGAGGAATAGGATGCAACTGAATATAGGAAACAGTAAGCTGAAAATCATCAAAGGACCAAAAACATCCCTATCCACTGTCCAAGGAAACCCTGAAGATCACCTTCCAGATCTTGTCTCAAACCATTCTCCCCAAAGATAGACATGAGAAATGTCCCGTTCCCTCCCCACCCCCCAATGCTGCAGTTTCCTGGGATCCATGGAGAAGGGGCCTCCTCACACACCTATTGCTGCTTTGCCTTCTTTCCAACCCCTACTGCCCCTCCTGGCAATGTTGAGCTATGCTGCCATTGGCAGAGTCCCCTGTAACACTGTAGTAGCCATTGAAGAGGGGGGGCCCAGCAAGAGTTAGCAACAAGCAGCCATGTGTCCCCATTGGGTCTGTGATCAGAAATCCATAGTGCCAGCAGGAGATGCTGATATGGAAAGTATCTGGCCCCCTGCTCCACCAACTTGTGCCACTCCCCAGAGGAGATGGAGTTTTTTATCACAGGAGCTTCCATGGTTTCCAAAAGTGGGAGAAGACTAGGTTGGTACCCTTCTTCTCTCTCCTGACTTTGTATCTGCTAGCCTTTGTTTCCCACAGAGCTTTAGGGGACTGCTTGGTCCTAATTTCCAGCTAAGGAGTCTATTGGACTATGGAATCACTTACTAGTGGAAATTGTGAAAGTCCCATCACATGAGAAAAATAAAATTAGACTGTACATAGTGCTTCAGAATTGTAGGGAACAAATCCTTCATTATTTCTGTGTCTGTTTACTGACTTTCAGAACCTATTGAGCAACTGGCCACACTAAACATGGCTGCTTGCCTTCTCCCTGTGGGGAAGTAAAGGGTAGAGAAGGCATCTCAGATGAAGAGAAGATCCCATATGTGACAATATTACAATCAAGCTTTCTTAAAAAAAAAAAATGGTTTAAAAGAAAAGCAATTGATTCATGCAGGCAGAAACTTGAGAAGGAAATTACATTAGAGGTCTGAACCCCCACCCATAATGCTAGGTCACAGAATAGAATTGTAGATGACTCAAGTTCGTATTCTCTTCCACTAGTGCTGCCATTGTCTCTCAGGACAAAGTAGGTTGGAATGCATGAAACACAAAGCAGCAGAGACAGAAATTATTGTGGGTTAAGCTTACAACTATATATTGTAGGTGTGAAATATTGTCTTATGTAAGAGAAAATCTATACTGAAATTACATTGATAAATATACATAATACTCTTGAAAGATAAGTGTTCTATAGTCTAGTCAATAAACCCCTTTCCATTAGGGATGCATGAGCCTGGTCATGTCTGGGGTTTTGCAGAACCACTGGAGGTTTTATTTCCCTTCAAAGTTTTGGTTACATGGAACTTTTTTGTGTGGCACAACACATTTCTCCTCATTAATTTAAACCATTATATTCCAAGGAAAAGTAATTAAAAGGCCATCTAATTCTAATGAAATTGAAGCCTGTGCTTTTGCAAAACAACAAAATCTTGTATTTGGAATAAATTCTTGTTCTGTTTCTAGAACTATTAAAGGTTGCAAAACAGAAAAACATGCGGCAGCCAGAACTCGCGCTTTACCAGAGCCTCATACCTCAGTTTTTGAATTGTGCTCTAAATCTCAGCTCTATCATTTTCAAATGGGTTCCTAATTTGGTAAAATGAGTGATCCCTGCTGCACTTTTCATGCTGCCAGACTTGAAGAAATAGGCTGGCCTGTTGCTTTAAAATCTTGAATAAGTGTTCCCTAGGTACATGAAAGAAGGCGAAAGAAACATAACATGGCAGCCTATTCTATTCCTTTTGCATCATGATCCACAACAGATGAGGCTTGCCCGTAAAAAGAGTATGTGGGGGAGTTGATCATTATATGACTTGTGCTAGCATCTAGGAGCCCTTGTTATGGATCAGGATCCCATTGAGGTAGGAGCTGTACAAACACAGGACAGAAAGATGGCTGAAGGGGGGCCTTAATACTCCAGCTTCTCCAGCCTGTAAATGAACAACCTATAACACTGTAAAAATAAGTATTTAAAATTTACAGTTCAATAAATGGCAGCAAGAAGATAAGTGTGGGTTGAACCCAGGAGATGCTACAAACACTGGTAAAGAACAAGACTCAGACTGCCCTCAAGGAGTGCCAGCACAGAACTATATTGCACTCCAGGAGAAAAGGCTTATTGCCTCTTTAAACGTGTGTGAGCAGAGAATGGACATGAAGGAGGCCCATTTCAATTTGATTGGGAGTCGCTGATAATATCAAAAGCCCCGTGAGAAAATATAGGGTTTCAGGTAATGTGAGAGGCAGTCTGAGCAGTTTCCTGCATTAACACTACTGTGGAGACCAGAAAGTAGGGTCACCTTCAGTTAGTGATGGGTGAACAGTGTCAGGCACTTTGGAGAAACAAGAGATGAAAGAAACTGAAACCAAAGGTTCAGGTAATCAACTGTAATAGGAGTTTCTTGCACCTTGCAGTGAAGAATTAGGGCTCAAAGAGCTCAGGTGCTGATCTCAATTTTTACCTGAACATCTTGATTCTACAAAATTGGGATGCAAATTTTTGGATTACAACTTTTCCTCTTGCAGTTACTCATACTCATAGACTTTAAGATCAGAAGGGACCATTGTGATCATCTAGTCTAACCTCCCGCACATTGCAGACCACAGAACCTTGACCACCCACTCCTGCAATAGACCCCTATCCTCTGGCTGAGTTACTGACGGAATCACCTCTGCAGAGGTGTGCTACTAATTCTGTCTTCATGCTAGCTCTGTTCATCGACTGATATGTCCTGGTTCTAATCATTCTGGAAAAACCACAAGAATAGCCTTTCTCATAGTATTTTATTAGGGAATAGATAAAACTCTCGTGATTTGGATTGGATAATAATTAACAGAAGTGGTCAGGTACCAGAAAAATATTTATTGGGATATCTATAAAGATTGTTGAACACTGGAGAGGGAGAAAAGTTACTTCTCTAGTAAATTATTTTGGAAAATGGCAGTGTTTGAAAAATATCTTCAATAAACAGTGTTCAACCAGCTCTGATATTCAAGGATTCTGTCATTCAAGATATTTTTGGACAGGGACACACACGCCACTTGAACTCCTGTCTCCATTATAAATAATATCCAGATGAAAACATCTACTTCTCCTTGGGCCTGTATGAAATTAGTCATCTTTTTTTGAAGACTGGGGACTTTAAGGATCAGGGAGTCAGGGCTGGCCACCGACCCATTTCTACAAGTTCTGTAATTGTTAGAAAGGCCAGCATTGAAATCCCTAATCACTATCCCTACCCCCTTAGAGTAAGGGTAGATCACTGAAAGACTTGCTAGAGGACTTCACTCCTTGTCCCCTGAAATCCAGAGAAGGAAGCTTGTGCGGGCAATAGCGTAGCTGCTAAGGCATTCTTTACTTCCCTCAGGCTGTTGCCTGGAGAAGGGGAACTTTAGGCAGCTGTTATGCGAGATCCCTCAATCCCCTCCCTCTGTCTCTGAGATCATATGGGAGATGTGCCCGGTCAAGCAGAACTATAAACAATTAGCGAGTAATTTTTGGCTCCGCCTGGCCAACTGGGATCCTAGCTCAGGTTTACTGCTGAGAGCAGCAGACTAAGGAATGGTCTAGATTAATATTCAGCAACAGAATATTTTGGAATGATGTTTACAAATATTTGACAGTGAAATATGGCCAATAGCCAGGGTCTTTGGCAAGTGCACTGTACCATTCACCCATTCTTAATATGTTTAATACTTCTGTTTGCAGTACTGATCCGAAAGAGTAACGGAAGTGGGGCACCCATTTCAAAGTCTTTCTCTGTATGGAAAAGTTAATCAAATGTTGACACCTAAAAGGGGTTGAGTTTGGGGTTTGTTTGAACTTTGAGCGAAGGTTCACTTCTGTTATTTTTTCCAATTGAGTGGAACCATGCTGGCCCACTAGATGGTCCAGAGCAGCGGTTCTCAACCTGAGGCCCAATCAGCAGACAGCTGCAGCCCATGTGACATCCTCAGGACCATACAGGTAGTATGGGATGAGGTCCTCAATCGTAAATAGGTTGAGAACCATTGGTCCAGAGTTGGGGCACAGGACTAGAAACCAGGAGATTTGTGTTCTCATACGGGCTCTTGCACAGACTTTCTGTGAGACATTGGCCAAGTTCTAATCACTCTGTGCCTTAGTTAGCCCGCCTTACAGCTTATACCCACCGTCTTCACAGGGTTATTGTGAGGCTACTTTAATTCACATCTGTAAAATGCTTTGAGATCCTTAGAGAGACGGAGCTGCCAAAGTGCAAATTATTATTAATAGCTCTATTTTTACAGTTATATTTTCCAGTAAACTTAATTTATTAAAAGAATCTGTTGAAAATGGGTTACAGATTTAAATACTTTCCATATCAATCCAACTTTTAAAAAAATCAGTCAGAAGCAAAGAATATTATTTACCTTTTACTCGGGCATGAGAAAATAAACTTGATCCAAACATTTTAACAACAACCAAAAAAACACCCCAAAACCACTATACGTATATAAGAGATATTGAGATGGTCACAGTTACCAAAGAGTCTGTCTGCCTCATAAACATTAATAGATTTACCAGACTGTCAGCTCTTTGGGCAGGGATTGTCTTTTTGTTCTGTTTGTACAGCACCTAGCACGATGGGGTCCTGGTGCATGATTCGGGCTCCTGGAACCACTACAATACAAATAATAAATAATAATCTGACTTTGAGGAAGGAAGTTCCATTATCCCCATTTTACAGATGGGGGAACTTCATCATACAGAGACTGTGCCTTATCCAAGGTCACACTAGAAGTCTGTGGCAGTGCTGGGGAATCAACCCAAGACACCTGAAAGCCCCATTAACCACAAGACCCTCACTCCAAAGGTTTTTCCCTGTGGAAGGGTTAGCCAGGGCTGGATAAGGCCTGCTTGTTAGCCAAGCCGAGCAATGGCAAGAGTCATAAAGTTTCTCTTTCAAAATTGGCATGAAGATTTTCCTGTAAAAAGTGCTTAGGGATGTTTTGTAAACTAAAATTAGGATCTTTGGTTTTCCATTCTTTGCAACAATGTGTTTTTAATGGGAGTAGGGCTGGAGTTCCAAGGGAGGAGCAGGGACTGAAGTAAGCTGCTGTGAATCGGCATGCCAAAGCATTTTTTATTTAAAAAAAAAAAAATGTGTTCTGAATTGGGGTGTTTTTGACATCTCTAGCTCTTTCAGGGAGCATCTCCAGCAGTGGTATTGGAACAATTTTGTAGTGGGAGCTGAAAGCCATTGAACCAAGCTGTAAACCTGTATATGATGGAAACCACTTCAACTCCGGGGGTGCTACTGCACCCCCAACACCCTTAGTTCCAGCACCCCTGGTCCTCAATTCAAGATTCTATCTTATCCACACAAATTTTCTCAATTTTTGAGCCATAGAAGAGGATAAGAAACCTGCAGTGTATAAGTTTTGTATGTATAATAGGTGTTTTGTAATGTACTTCCCCCTTGATAGGAACCTCTGTGATTCAGAAAACACAGCATTGGAGTCAACGTTAAAAGAACTGACTTCTCTTCTTGGCTCTGCTATTAACTCACTAAATGCCCATGGGCAAGTCAGTTCACCTCTTTGGCCCTCGGTTTCCTCACCTGTAAAATCAGGATCATTATACTTCCCAATCTTTGTAAACTCCTATGCATGGAAAAATGCTATAGAAGAGCTGTGCATTATTTAAATGAGTGCTAAAGCCACAAGGTTTTTGTCACCCTCTGGATAAGGCCAAAGACTTGATTGAAGTTTGTGTTTTGTCAGGATTATTTGGTTGCTGAGTGGTAAGTGACTAGGATTTTCTGTGCTAGGCTAGTTCAGTGTTTTGTGTGGTTATTGGGTTTTATGAGCCTTAAGAAATGTTCAGCGTTCAGTTGTGTTCTTTGTGTAGCACTCCAGAGTCTTTGGGTCAAAGCCGTTTAGCAACATAATGTACAATATTGTTAATATTTCCATCCAATCAAAAATAAGACTTGACGTAACTAACACTACTGCAGAGCTGTTATGGAAATGTTGAGGCAGAAGGTATATTTTGGTGTGTCTTCAAGGAGTATTTATTCCAAGCCCTAAAGCTCACCTTAAGTTGTCTGTATATGGCACCATACTGCTTCTGGGTAGCTATGTCTCAGATAAATTTTCCTGCCTGGAAAATGGAAAGGTGATTAAGGATCTTCCATGGTTCCAGATAGAAAATATTCAAACCTCAAAAGATGTACTTTTTGGCCTGCACAAATACTTTAATCTCCTTGTCTCTTTTTTTCCATCACAGCAGTGACTTAATAATTTTATCTTTTATCTATGATTGCACCCTATCAGACTGCCTGATAGCTAATGAAAATAAATGACAGTGGAAAATCCCCATTTACTCACCAATTTGCAGTATGAGAGTATATAATTAGTCTCTTTGTTCATGTTAACTGCTTGATGAAGAATGCAGCTCTACATTATCTGAGGTCTTAATCTCAACTTCAGTTTTGTATCAAAAGTTTTCTCAAGGAAGCGGGACTCAACTTGGAGTTGAGAAGATTTTGTACTTTAAAAAAATGTTTGAACCACAATAGAATCCAAGCAAACTAAACATGGAGTAAAATATGTTTTTATACACCAGCCCAAAATATTCTGTTACTGATTCACTAGTGAATTGTGATTTGGTTTGGATATGATCTTAACCAACCAACGTTGGCTTAGGGAGGTGAAGTGACCGGAGCCAACTCTGATATTAATATGATAAATAACAGTTACTCTTACTGCTAAATATGTCCAGTGAAAACTCTGCCCTCTGCTACAGTATGTTTCATTCCAAATATTTATGAAAGAGCAACCGAGAAAAGACCTAGCGTATTCCAAAGCATTGCACCCTTGCATATATGAAATTGCAATAGTGTGTCAAGCTTCTATCCACACTGTACACAAAAACAATACCCATAGGTAAATATGGTACTTTTCCTCTTCTGTCTAGGTGGTTACATCATATTTACGATGTTTGAAAGTTGGACTTAATCTTCCATGTCACCAGATCTTCACCCAAGGGCCCATTTCTCAAGCTGAGAAGCCGATCAACCCAGGGTTGTTCCAACCTCTTTCAGGGGAGGCACAAGCAAGACCATGGAAAATGACAATACAGGGATGCTTTTCTTAGAACTTGGCAAAACCAGAGCCAGATGCTGGAGTTTTGAATATCCAATATGAATTCTTATTATAAAATAGGTGGAACATTAGTACCTTAACCCCCAGTGTTCTGACTGGCTGACTAACAGGCAGGACTTAGTTAACATAAGATTTAACTAGGTGTGCACCAGTATTGATGGGATGAATACAAACAGACTTCTACCCAGCTATTTCCACAGAGAGAAATTCTTGGACTGAGGGAGTGCAGTGTATTATCTCACTACCACAAATTAATCATCTAATTTAAGAGGCACTGGCATGTTTATGGAGTCCAACCCCTCTTTGTGGTAATGTTCCGTATGTTAACTTCATTTTTTTTTTTTTTACAATATTCAGATTTATTTTGCTTCAGCATAAACTGCAATATTGCTTCTAAGATGGGCATTTCTCTGGTGAAACAGAAAAAGAACAAGGATAAAAACTGGAGGCCAGGAACTGGCCTTTCCTGTGATGTTTTTTTAAATAGGATTTGGGAGATGGAAGACCGAGATGATAATTATCACTGGGCTGCGCTAGGTTCGCCACAGGTCATCCTAAGGCTTTACTACTGATGTATTTTACTGACAAAAATAGCATTCTGAATGTTCCTCAAAAGATTTACACTTGGTCCAAGCTAGAGAAATCTGCCATTCTTAAGGGAAGGGAGTTCATGATAGCTCATACTGGCCCTGTGCAAAATGACTAACCTATCTGAATGGCGAGTTTGAGAAGAGTCATGACTTGTAGTTGCCAAGCCAAGTCCCAATGCTTTCATGTTTCACCAAGGAAGAAATGTCTACAACTCCATATACCTCTTTGGCGCCTATTTTATTGTATTTGTTGCCCTCCTGTAGCTGTTTGGGTTACCAATTCCTCCAGGACAAAATTCCAGAACAAATAATTTCAGTGGCCTGTCCTGTGGTTTTATCCTATTATCCCTTTGTAGACGATAATCTAATTCACACACTAAATATTATTGTTGAACATAATATGGTAACATAACCTGAAGTGCACAGATTCTGGCCTTCTTTCATCTAATTTTATATTGTCTTTGGCTGGCGCAACCAGGGATGCCTTGTTGCTGATTCCCTGTGGTGCAAGTTAAAACTCCTGTCCCCCTCTGGGAGAACTCCAGAAAAAGGCAACAGTGCAAAGGCCATCTATTGTAACTTGGGAGTGAAATCTCATGGGGTGCAGCTACTCCCTGCTGGGACCAGAGGGTTGCAAATTGTATTTCTTATACTAACAATGATGAATCAAGATCCCTCCTTGATCATTTGTACTTCCCTCTTTTATGTCCAAAGTAAAGAGATGGTGAGGGGGTAGTGAATTCACTGAAGTTGTGATTAGTGATATGTTAATCTCAAAACATACAAAGTTCCGTTTCAGGGAGTCTGAAAAACCAGGCAAGGACTCTTGCTAGAAAATCTTTTCTTTCAAAATGTCCTGGCCAGGATAGAAATACCATGAAAACAGTCACATTTTAGCCAGAACTGGATGTGCATGCAAAAGTAATGGAAAACAAAATAAGTTACGCAAACTCTGTTGAATCTAAATAAAGACTTTAGTTGGAATTCAGCTGGAGTTTTGATTAAAGTGTTTTTTATTTTCCTTAGAGGGGAGGTTGTGGAGTGAAGATCAATATTTTGTCCTATCTGTTCATCTATCTCTAGTTCAAATGTCTTCCAGGAGGCTGGCACTCTTGTTCTGATAAGGTTTGCACACACTGGAGTATCTAGAGAGAACCACCAGGCATGACGCTGCTTGTAAAGATGCTCCGAGAGTTTATGTAATGGGCATGTGACCCGTTTGTATGCTAATCTAATAAAAACATCACATAAAAAACAATCTCACCATTTTGTTTTGTTTTAACACCAGTGTAATTCCATTTGCTTCCATGGACTTACTTCTGAATTATACCCATGTGAGAGGTTTCAGAGTAGCAGCCATCTTAGTCTGTATCAGCAAAAAGAACAGGAGTACTTGTGGCACCTTAGAGACTAACAAATTTATTTGAGCATAAGCTTTCGTAGAAGAAGTGGGCTGTGGCCAACGAAAGCTTATGTTCAAATAAATTTGTTAGTCTCTGAGGTGCCACAAGTACTCCTGTTCTTTTTACCCACGTGAGAGTAGAATGAGACCCAAAATGTGCACAGAAATTCCCTGCACAGCTGGGATTGTTTATGCACACAAGATGAATTTTAATAATATCATTTGATTAACGAAAAGTCCAAGCCACAGAGTTTGGATCTGCATCCAAACTTTCTGAAAGTCTGGGGGTGTTCGGGTCCGGGGTTTTGATTTGGCCCCATCTCTATATCCCTGTAGTAATTCATAGTATGTTGTGATTTATACTAATATACCCTACCATATAGCCAACATCCAGTTGTTAATATACAGATTTTGTGGTAACCGATAAATTAGATTGTGGGAAAATATACAGTACCTAAATACTGGATTAAAAAATATGGAAAAGAAAGAGCTGACAAACTGGAAGTTGCCTTTTATTTCCAACTGCAGTACCAACTTTCACTGTTCTTCACCGGGAGTGTCAATCATGTAATAATTAGAAAACTTCATTATTCTAGAGCTGAACTTTGGGAATTGCAACATAGAATATGCATCCGAAGAAGTGGGCTGTAGCCCACGAAAGCTTATGCTCTAATAAATTTGTTAGTCTCTAAGGTGCCACAAGTACTCCTGTTCTTTTTGAACATAGAATGTGAAGATCCTCAGCATGGTATAGAACTGGGTGAAATTGTTCAGGTGAATGGTATATTTGCCCCCCCCCCCCAAAAAAATGCAGTTTGGGTCAATCCAAAACTATTATCAAAAGAAACACAAATTGGCTGAATAATTTCAGCCAGAAAAGGTGGAGGAGCTTGTGGTGGTGGCAGCTCCTGTCTAACTTTAAGCCCAGTGATTAGGGCACCCTCCTGCAATGCGCAAGACCCAAGTTGGAATCCCTTCTGCATATAGGCAAAAGGGGGGGGGGTTGAAACCAGGTCTCCCATATCCCAGATAAGCAGCTTAGCCAGCCACTGGGCTAAGGGTTACAAAGGAGGTGATACTACTTCCTCCAGCCATTTTGCAAATCTAACTCTTCATTGCCTTTGCTTTTATTTTTAAGGCCTTGTCTACACAACCCTGGAAAGTCGACCTAAGTTACGCTACTCCAGTTACATGAATAATGTAACTAGAGTTGATGTAGCCTGGGTTGACTTAATGTGGTGTCTACACTCCGCTGCATCAACGGGAGATGCTCTCTGGTCGACTTACCTTACTCTTCTTATACCGGTGGAGTACCGGAGTTCACCGGAGAGCACTCTGTCATAAATTTAGTGGGTCTTCACTAGACCCGCTAAATAGACACTCACTGCATCGATTGCAGCAGTGCCAATCTACTGGTAGTGTAGACATGGCCTAAAAGTGCCTGAAAAACTAAATGTTATGGGTTGAACAAAATGTTTCATTCGAACCAAAAATATTTTTTTTGTTGACCTTTCCGATTTTGCTGAAATTTTTCAGAGTTTTCAGTTTTGGTTTTACCCAAACTGAATTATTTTTTTTTCCAGAACTGCCAGCAACTGGAAAAATCAGTTATTTACTCAGTGTTGGGTCATGGTAAAAGTATTAGTGCAGTAATAACACTTAACTATTTAGGATCATACTACTTCTTCTCTCAAGTTTATCTGTCAAAATATGTGTGGTTTTGTTCTCTTTAACCTCATTAGAACCTGTGACCACATTCCTTCTGACTAAACTATATATATATATATATATAGTGTGTGTGTGTGTGTACATAATCAATGTAGGCATTAGAAATGCAAATATAGAATAGATGGGCTATACACCCAGAATACCTGTTCAGTGACATATTGCATACAACATGAAACAAGTTAATAGTCTTTTCAATTAATGGTTTTGCTTTAAATATTTGTCTGGCAAAGGTCCAATGGCTGGAAGTTGAAGTTAGAAAAATTCCAAATAGAAATAAGTCCCAACTTTTTAATGGCAGGGATAATGAACTTTTCCCTGTGTGAGGTTTCCCAGTGGTTAAACACTTGGAGTCTTTCCAGTCAGATTGGATACCTTTCAAAAAATAGATGTTCTAGTTCAACTGCAAGTTATTGGGCTCAGTAATACTCACTTACATAGTGAGAAGAATAATTCCCTCCATTGCACAAATTGCTAGGTGAAATTCTGTGACCTGTGTTATGCATAAATTAAATTAAACCTATTTTAAGCCCCCTTTATACTGCCAGACTCATATACTGTGTCTTTAGCATAAATGAGATGAATAAGGGCTTATGAATATGTAAATATTTTCTTCTTGCCATAGGCAAATTCTGCATGAATAAAAGAAACTTTACCCTTTTAGGTAGAACACTCTTTCCCATAATGTAATGCAGTGTTTCCCAAACTTGGGATGCCATTTGTGTAGGGAAAACCCCTGGCGGGCCGGGCCGGTTTGTTTACCTGCCCCGTCTGCAGGTCCGGCCGATCACGGCTCCCACTGGCCGCGGTTTGTTGCTCCAGGCCAATGGGAGCTGCTGGAAGAGGTGCGGGCCGAGGGACGTGCTGGCCGCCACTTCCGGCAGCTCCCATTGGCCTGGAGCAGCGAACTGTGGCCAGTGGGAGCTGTGATCGGCCGAACCTGTGGACGTGGCAGGTAAACAAACCGGCCCGCCAGGGGTTTCCCTACACAAGCGGCATCCCAAGTTTGGGAAACACTGATATAATGGACTAGGCTTTCATTTTTTGAGAGAGATTAACGTTTGCATCCAAAATATGCAGTTAATTCTGGGGAGGAGCTCTCTTGCTGGAAGTCACACTGGGATCTTAAGCTTGGGAAGCAAGTGCATTCCCATTAAGTGAAAGGTGCACTCCATTGGCTCCAGCCAGCAACTTTTTGTGTCTTGACAGGAGTGGGAATTACTGTCATCCAAGTCAGAAATATCAGGACCATTCTGACTGAGGCTGTAAGGGTTCCCATTCACTCTTTCGTTCATTGTTCTGTTGATCTAGCTGTTCTGGGTTTTTGTGCACTAAGCTAAAAGAAATTAGGACTTCCCTCTTTCCTTGCCAAGTGCCATGTGCTTGTGTAACAGTGGGACAAAACCAAAGCCACATGTGTTGGATAAGCACATTGAAATGTATCAATACCAAGCCTCCTAATTTTTTGTTTGCATGGGAGATAAATGGAGGGAAATGAGCTGGAACCATATGTTCTTCTGCATTTACACACTGATGGCAAGCATTGTTCTGTGAGCCTTGAGCATACAGATGGGAAAACTGCCAAAGCCAGAGTTGTTCCCATGTATCTGTAAACTAAATCTGATTCCTCAAATTAATCCATGTTAAGAAATTTTGCTTTGCCATAGCCTTGTAAATATTACCGTACCTGTCTCTTTAGATGCTCTTGTCGGTTTTCGCAATAATGAGCTGATCGTTTTAAATCTGGGAAGCTGTGCTGTTTCATTTTGTCTTTTGATGTAAACTATCAGTCTGTGTGTGTAAATGCAGGTTTGATCCTTGCATCCTGCATTACACTGGAACCTAGTGGACAGGTTTCAAAATACGCTAAAGTGCCATCATAATGGCACTTGTGGGGGGCATCTCAGAAAAGACACGGAGGACTGAGCAGGCGTGGAGACTGAACTACAGATACTGGGTATGTTTTCTGAATGAGGGTTGAATCGTGTTGTCTAGGCAGTATATCCTCATGCTGTGATTTTTATATGACTAAAGAGACGAATTTAGTCTCGAAGCCTGTCAATTTGTCCCATCAGAAAATTTAATTTAAAAAAAATATATTTGTGTTCCTTTCACATATTTATAGTATTCCTCCTGATCTTCAGAAAACTGTTTATAATGGAATTGGGATTGTGGGATATGTGCTTTGCACCAGCAGTTAATCCAGCAAACTGAGTTAATTATCTGAGTCAATTGCACATGGGTTAATTACAGCACATGTAATTTGCTTCTTGTAGACAAGAATAGCTGGTTTCATCTAAGATTGATACATAGCTGAAACTATCATTCTGCTCTTGCAGAATTTCATTAAGAATCCAATAACTTCAATATTGAAGTTAACAGCAATTTTGACATCAACTTCTGTGGGAGCAAGATGGGGCCCAGTATCAACCTGGGCATGTCTACCGAGAACATCATCAAAGCAGCATAGATAAAATACTGGCTCCTGGAAATGGTTGAATCTGACGTTTCTGACCTGTAGCTGTTTGGAATTTTCTTTCTGCGTTTAAATGTGATAAGCATTTGTTAAGGAAATCCAAGTGGCTTCTTGATGATTCTTCAATCTGCCATAGAGGGCAGGCTCTTAATACTCCTGTGCAACTGGAGCTAGAATGATAAATTCACACACTAACAGTAAATGATTGAGCAGAAGCCTGTTTGTGGTCTATTACTGATGACTCACAGGAACAGGGAGCTGGATTCCCATCTATGTTCATGATTGATGAATACAAATTAAATTTTGCAAAGCTTTATCAGTATTCCATGTGTACAAATCCAATGCTGAAATTAAACAGTCCTTCTGTGTCACTGCAAATTGGTGGCATTGTTTATTTTTGAAATATGTGCTACTGCTATTGTCATGATTTGACTAAGAATCCTCTGATTTAAATGTATCTGAGATATTTGGGCATTTGTCACGTGCAAAAGAGCTGATGTTTTGTCAAAACTGAATAACACACTGCCAAACGAAGTGGGCAAAAATGATCCCCCACTGGAAATTCATTCCTTTGGGTCTAATTTTTTAACATGTTATACCATAACAGAAAAACATTCATTAAAGCTCTAATTCTTTTTACATGATGGTGACAGTTTTTTCTTTTCAAAATACCAAAGTCCCAAGCAGCACCATAGAAAATAGCCCATTATTCACAGAGTTGTGTTTTGGCCTAGGTAGCTGCTATGCTCACCTGGTTTTGGAACCTGACTAGTAGGCTTCATTGTGAATCAGTAGCTAATTACCCCAGATTGATGGGTTTGTTCTTTGGTGCATGTTGTGGTGATTTACTGATTTAAGGCAAATATCCCAGCTTCGGAGGCTTGATAGCTCAAGAGACTTTCACTTCAAGGTCAAATGTTCAAATCTTCCAGTCCAAATCAATGACCAAAAGTTTTTGCCATCTGATAGTTGAGTGGCTGATGAGAAATGAACTTGTGTCCAGGTGAACAAGTGTTAGCATCACAACCAGCTACCTTGCTGGCCATCACAACAGAGGTCAAGAAATTAATGTCTATGGAGAATGACCTATGAGAGTAGGTCCTTCTCTGTGCTATAAATTCACAACATAGGTATTCCTTTCATTTTTAAAATATTTAATTGTTATACATATTGCTTTTTTTTAAATCCTTTCTTCACTTTTATATGACCATTTATTAGTGATAAGAGGTAAATGGCTACTATGAACATTGTTGGCAATAAACATAATGCAACTGTGAAACACGGGTAGGTTACTTACTATTGCAAACTGTAGTATTGGATTTGACTTTATTGAGGACTTGAGTTTCTGCTATAGCTGTGTTCCAAATGTTAACATCCGCAAAACTAACTCATTATCCTCATTTCACATACACCCTCCCCCAAAAAACTCCTTTACTAGGATGGCTACAAAAAACTTGATAACAGTTAGGCTACTGATATGCTGAGTCCACTGCCTATCTTGCTGACCAATAAAGTCGTCTTGTTTCCTTATACTGCCCTATCTGTTGTCTTTTGTCATACTTAGGGTGAGCTTCTGGAGGCAGGGACCGTCTTTCTGTTCTATTTGCATAACATCTAGTACAGTGGGGTCCTGATCAAAGACTGGGCCTCCTAGATGCTATGGAAATACAAATAATAATAAATATCAACTTCAGGAACTGCATTAGCAGCTCAGGAGATTAAAACATAATTTTCTATTTTATCTGGTATCTAAGTCTTTTAGATTCGACTAATGTAAAAGTGTGCTGGACAGAATCCTAGTGTGTTTTCTGAACTCATGAACCCAGTTCAGTTTGTAAAAGTCAGTAAAGTGTTGTTAACAATTGGGCCTTGATTTTCAATAGCTAGGATCTTCATGCACCAATTAAATGTGCGTCTCTGTGGTATTTTTACCTGACCAAGTAAACTGGAGGAGCCGGTGATGCTTTCAGAGGACTCATTTGAAATGCAAGCCTCTGTGGACTTCATTTCGTAATCCCAAAAGCAGTGAACACAGTGAACACTGGAATGTGTTATCTGTCTTCATTTCGTAATCCCAAAAGCAGTGAACACTGGAATGTGTTATCTGTCTTTCCTGAAGCAATATATCTTTCAGTTAAAGCTGGACACTTCATCCTGAAATGGTTAAAAAAAATTACAGTGTTCTACAGTAAAAGATCCCAAACATTATAGTCACTTTATAATCTGTAGTGTTTTGGGGGAATCATTGACATAGAATGCCCTAGAGTGTTTTTACATTATTATTTTGATTTCATTCTTGCAGCTGAACAATTTGACAACAATGTGAGGATTGTGGGAGGTACATCAGGATCCACTGTTAGAAGTTTTCCTTGGAGTATACCCTTTTTATATAAAGGCATCTGGTTCAGTTCTAACAAATAATAAATAGCAGATGTCAGTTTATTACCATTGTTAGGCCATTTGTAGACACCATAAGCCAAATTCTTCGCTCAGTTATGCTCGTGCAACCCCCTGCTTTCAATAAAGTTGCACCGGTGTAATAGAGAGGAGAATTTGGCCCAATATTATTAAATTGGTGCGTGTATATAGCAGTTTTCGTCACGAAGGATCTAAATGATGGAGACATGTCATTGCATCAATTTCTCAGCAGAACTACCCAGGGATTCCAATTGAGATTTCTGCTGAAAAGCAGATGGAATGACACAAACTAGCGTACATACAGTGCCAATGAAATACAGTCAAGTTGGGAGTAAATGGCAGCAACTTGAGACAAGTACACATCTGCCCACACTGCACTGCAGATGGGGAAAGGCAATTCTGGACAAAGTCACTCCAGTGTTAGGAAGTCTAGTGTTCTAATCCTGAACCTACCACCATTTCATTGGATGGCCTTGGGCAAGTCACTTCAACATTCTTTAATAGCTTCCCCATCTCTAAAATTGAGTTAATATTTACCCACCTACCTCTCCACAGGAAAGTTGAGAATTAATGTCCACTCAGTGCTCTGGACATACAAATTGTTACAACAATGCCAAGCATTCTGACTTATGAAAAGTTCTCTAATCTTTAGCCTCCATGCAGAGCAGATGTGGCCATGGTTTTAAAGTCATTTTTATAGTACCCGGATTTCTGCTAGTGCATTAAGTGATATGACTAAATATTTCTCATGTATGGTTCTTTCTCTCATCAACTCCCCACAGAGATAACTGTCTATGCAGTGATGTGCTTTATTTTGGAAGGGTGTTTTTCTTCCATATGTACAACGGTTATGTGTTTGAGTTGGTCAGAGCATGTCTCACATTTAGCACAGACGGTGATGAGGTTTGTAATGAGAGTTTGCTCCACAGTCTATCACTGCCACCCAAGAAAGCTCTGTCTCCTGTACAGACCTGTTTTACTCTTGTAGGCACAGGCCCTGCCCCAAAGACAACCACTGAGGGAGACAACCAATAGGGAGAAGGGAAGGTGGTGAGAAAGAGAAGGGTTACAGCAATACACTCAAAGATTTTCAATACATGCAATCACTAAATAGCAAAGATAGATAAGGCCATGAATACTCAGGTTCTCATACAACAGACCTATGCGCAATGGAGTCAATTTATGTACCTCAGAAGAATGAAGGGCTGAGTTAACCTAGCTAGGATTTCAGCATGTTTTCAGGGAGCCTGAATGTTTCCAATTTGATGCTTTTTACATCACTAAGCTACCCTGCTTGATACAATCAGGAACTGGGCTGAGGAGGAATAACTGAACTGGAAAATTCTTCAATCATGAATTATTCATGGATGGACAGTTTTGCTAGTTCTGTACCAGGGCAGATAGTAGTTTAATGGTACGTACAAATGCATAGTGACATTTAAGGCTGCAGCACATAGATAACCTGTGTTCTGAGGGATACATCTCCCATGGACTCATATTGATAACAGACCAGTAGCTCCCAGTAAAGTAAGCTTCACAACCTCCCTGAGAGGTAGGTATTCTCTCCATTTTTCAGATGGGTATAATAAAGAACAAAGATTTAAATGCTATGTTGAGGGCACAAAGCAAGTCAGTGGCAGAGCCCAGAACAGATAAACCACACATCTATGCTACACATCTCATTAAATAGGGTTACATGTTAGCATAAGCTCGTGAGATTCCTCCGAGAGAAATGTATCTGTCTTTTTAGTGAACACAATCATGATTGAATAATTTGCATTACCTCTTGTACCCGACAGATATGTTCACTAGCAATCCATATTTTTCATCTTACAGTTTTGTGCTTTTCTGCATCTTAGGGAACTATTCACAGTTTATCAGAGATGAGCAAGGTATCATCTTTGCATGAATCTACCTACACAAGGAGTTCAGCAATAAAAATCATTCCGTCCCTTCCCCATTTCTCCTTACCCAAGGGAAACTGCACTCCTGATTCAACACAAAACATCTGCAAAATGTCAAGGTGCCATTACAGGGTGACCATGAGTTTTTGACAGCTTCTCCAAGAGCAGATAAGTTAACAGTGTAATATGGAAAACTCCTGGGCTGAGTTACTCCAGGCATGTTCATCCTCGTCCCAGAAGTAGGGCCAGATCAACTTTGCAAATGGCCATCAAAAGCAGCAAATAGTTGACTTATAAGGAGAGTAACACTGGCCTACAACACCAGAAAATTACTACCACCACCACCCCTGAAATTTCATGGAGAATCCTGGGAGTTTCCTTCCCATCTTTTTACTAGTCCAATCTGAGTCCAGCAGATGGACTATGGATGGTGATCCCATCACAAATTCTGAAACTGGGTCTGAGTTCATGCCATCTTTACTGCCAGATCTGCTGATAGTTAATCCAAATCAATATGCAAATACTTTTCATATAAAGAGTTCCTTGTGGAGGGCAGGAAAAAAAGTGAAGAAAATCTAAGACCAAATGTGGGAAAACATACTTTTCAGAGTACAAGCCAAGAAGTTGGAAAGGATTTATTTCGTTATATTTTTTTATTTTCTTTTTTTGGTGGTGGAGGAAGTGGTCTTGATAAATCATCTTGTTGTCTCACAAAAGACAGAGCTGGCAAGAATACTTTGTTTCACTAGTGCAGCTGTGAAGTATGAAATTCAATCTTTCAGTGAGTCTGCAAGTTTAGGCTTCCCTGGAGAGGTTTGTGGTCCTCCAGATACTCCTGGGGAGGATTTTCAAGATCTTGGAAATTTGTCCCTCTCAGGCAATCACGGGAAGAAAATTTCAAAGCAATTTTTTTTTGTCAGTTGTATTTGTGTTTTCTACCATTTTTGTCTTCATTTACTTGCTTGAAAACCTTCTCTGTAGCATTGCTGACAAGACTGGCCCTAGGCTTTTTGAAGCATTACACACAGTACACAGACTATCTATCCTGCCCATGCCACCTCTACACATCACACATATAAGATAAAGCATATACAAGGTCTCTTCCTGCCTGCAACTTCTCTGATTATGGCAACCCAACAGGCATTTATAAGACTCTATTGCCTTTGACCATTCACGTGAACTGGAAAGTGGGAAGTGGAGCCAATGGGCAGCTTGCAAAGAGAGGAGAGTAGCTATTCATTTCCTGCTGTAGGTCACTGCTGAGGTCAGATAAAACTGTGGAAGGGTGAGCCTTGTTTGAATGCTAGCTAGCACGTTGGGTGTGGTCTTGCACGTTAAGATGGTTTCAACAGTACAGTGATAGGTACCTTAGAAATATGTTTGTTGGGATGCAGGGTCCCTCAAAGACTGGTGCTTTTTAGCTACAGAGGTTGATTAGGCTGGAGCGTGCAATTGACTACTCTCAACAAATGGCTATAGCCTTCTATCCCAGATGTGGATGAATTCCAGCAGTGAATTGGTGATTCCTATACAGCAGTGTTTGTTTCTCAACCTGGGGGTTGCAACCTCTGAGGGGGTTGCAGGAGAGGTTTGGGGGGGTCACAAGCAGGGCTGGCATTAGGGGGTAGGAAGCAGGGCAATTGCCTGGGACTCCTCACCATAGGGGCCCCTGTAAAGCTAATGTACATGTTTCAGCCCCACGCCCCGAGGGGGGCTGAAGCGCAGAGCCCTGTATTCCAAACCGGGGGCTGAAGCCCTGTATCCCAAGCTTAAGGTAATGGGTTGTGGGGGGAGGTCACGATTTGTTTTAAGTCCAAAGGGGATCGCCAGCACAAAAAGGTTGAGGAAAAACTACTCAACAGGTTTTATATGCACACAATACGGATTTTTTTTTAAAGTGCTTGTAGCACATTTATATGAATTGTTTTATCTTTGTTTGATTTTGAGCTCCTTAAGTTTGGCATTGTGTCCTTTTGTATGCATGTACAACTCTGAGCAAAGTGTCCTCACTCAGTAATGAAATATAAAGCCCTTTCAGATCTCCCAGAATTAGATATGATGTAAAAATAAGTCTAGATTCTCCATTACCCTGCATGTTGTGTTGTCCCCTGCAGTTTTACAAAGTGTGTACAAAGTTGTTATCTTAGGGGTTAATACTGATGCCCATCACCATAGTGTCTGAACACCTTCCAAGGAAAATCAAAAGTGAAGCCACTGGTGGCCTTCATGTAGTCTCTGAACCTTTTCTTTCTTTCTATGATCAAAACTCTGTTTGGGGTAGTGTGTCAGCGAGTGTCTTTGCACTGGTATAAATGACTACTCAAGGTGCAAAGCAGTGGAGAATCTAATTCCATAATGTGTAGCCACTAGCCCCAAAAATTATTCTGGGGGCTAGAATGGGGTGAGGATAGGGATCTGAATTCAGTGAAACAACCTTTGTATTAGTGATAGGGGAAGAAGTTCAGAGGTTTCATTTCTTTAAGACCACAAAAATCTGCATGATTACCACATCTTATCCAAACTACAAAAAAAAAAAAAAAAAATCTTGGGTCTGTAAACTTGGAGCAGGACAGCCTCTCTAATGGCATTTCAGCATCTTTACTGCTAGTACAGACCTGAACCTGGAAGTGCAGAGAGGTATAAAAATAAGAAATAATGTTTACAAGTTAACTGAACCTTTTAAAATGTCAAAAGAGATTCTATCAAGTTTGGGGGAAATGCTTGCAGGGGTGAAAGTGGAAGGGAAAGATTTTATTTTTCATGAGCTGATTTTCCCAATCGTGCTATTTATCTGTAGTTTATACTATTGGTAAAAAGCTTAGGACTGATTCTGTGGGAAGACCAATCTTTTTCTGCAGGTAGAATTGCAGTCTTTGTGCTGCAGGGAGTGCAGTGACTGCTCTGTCCCTAGTCCTTTGTGGTCACTTGGCACCCCAAAGGTTGTGGGGAGCAGGCAGAACCAGATTGACAGGTAGCACTGCTCTTCGTAAAGAACTGTGTTCTGCGGGTGTGGCAGGGGAAGCATTTATTGGGGGGGGGGTATCGCAGGCAGGGGTACTCAGGTCAGTCTTCACCCAGGAGACAAGTATCTTTAGGAATCCTCCATCTGGAATAATTTAGAGAAGTCCTTGGGCTGTTCTGAAATATGCCTGGGGCCATTTTGACCCCTGTTATCCCAAGACTCAGGAGAAAGTAAAGGTGGCTTTCTTCCCCCACCTCCACATTTTAGTGCAGCTGAGGATCTGGCACATGCCGTGTAGCTTTGTCTAATTAGCAATGATAGCTTGGACCAAATTCATCTCTGGTGTAAATCTACTAAAACCATTGGTGTTACACTATGGATGATTTTGGTGCAGCTTCACTGACAGTAGCAAGGGCAAGAATACTAAAGCAGGCAGTCTGCTGGCATTTTAA
The DNA here is from genome assembly GCF_027887155.1 of Malaclemys terrapin pileata. Taxonomy (NCBI): domain Eukaryota; kingdom Metazoa; phylum Chordata; order Testudines; family Emydidae; genus Malaclemys; species Malaclemys terrapin. The sequence continues at coordinate 83,010,293 of NC_071507.1, forward strand.
CCACTACGTTGCCTAACCCTGCTCAAAGCTGGTGTGGACATCAGTAGCTAGAACACTGGTGTGCCAGGGGCCACCAGCATCTTGTCTACACTAGGTTAATAAAACCTTATTTCACTCTTTTTAGCCCATGGATGCAGAATGCACAATAATCCTACACTATATAACTTGAACTGCAACCAAGGAAATAAGTAAAGAATGGAGGATAGGGTGAAGAGTAAAGTACCAATGTCTTATCCTATAATCATGTTATATACCATGATCAACAAGCAAAAGGTGTGCTTTTAAAATCGCCAGAATAATATTAACCAATAATATCAAGGGCCAGACTTTTCAAACTCTGCACAATGGCAGAGCCATGCAAATATTATGTACACCTGAAGTCTGGGCAAACTCCCACAACTATTCACACTAATATTCATCTGCACATGTAAGAAGGGTAATTGACTGCACAGAGTCCTGCTTATTCACACAGTCCTCTAGATTACATGCACAACAATGGGATTTTACCTACACATCAGCTGAATGTGCCTTCTGAGTGGCGCTCGCACTGTACAGAGCTTTGAAAAACTGGCCCCAAATCTCCGTAATGGAGGCTACTGAAGTGCATGTATGGATAATCTCAACATACTGGCTTTTAAAGAACAAAGTCTAGTGATTATACTTTATAGGGTACAGTACAATGTACATAATTTTGGGATTTTTTGAAGAATCCCAACATTATGGACTTACTTAGTTCAGCAGATTTCAAAACTGGTAGGAAATTTTCAAATGATTTTTTTCATATTTCAAAAAAGACCATTTTGACACATTTTTCATGAAAATAATGCTTATAAAAAAAATTGTCCAAATTTTGTTTGTTCCCTGTTTAAAGCTTGTTTGGACTTAGAAAAAGGAACTAGGCTTTGACCTTTAATTGGAAGATGCTGGTGCTGTAAACGGACAGATATGCAATACTATACCATTATTGATTTAGCTAGTGAACTTCTCTTTATGTGCTCAGCTTGTCTAGTGTTTTCTATTTTGAAAAATGTTCACAATGCATTTATGATCATCTGGTTTCTGATTAGCTGTAGTTTTATGTAATTATCATCATTAAAGAAAACATTTAGCTGTCCAGCTAAATCAGTTTGGTTGGTAAAGATTCCATTTGTTATATTGTTGATACAATTATGCTTAAACCCTGGACAATAAAAAGCCTCTTATTCAGGAAAGTAGAGTATTAGTTTAAAACAACAAAGGGAGTATATCATGCATATACAGGATTTGAACAAAGGGTGAACTTTTTTTTTTTCCAAAGAGCCCCAGGGTAGATGGATATCTTGTATATGATTTTAATTAAAACATGTTCTTCTTGTGATTCTCTTTGATCCTTCAAGTATGTGTGTATGGATTTTTGACACCTAGAATGACTCCTCTTTCTCTGCTCAGCCCATTCCATGGCTTGGTCTCACTATACTTCAGGTAAAGGTCTCAATGACCTTTTGGCAAACAATTCTCGTAAGCAAGAGGAGCATCCTCATAATCAACTCCATTTCCTTGGACTTCCTGCTGAATAGAAGTAATTCAAAACTAGGTGGTGAAGTGAGAATGGGTGGCAAAGCAGCTCCTAAAATATCGTGGATTTGTTTCAGTTCCGCTAGCTGGCTTTAGGCCTGTGTAGGGGACAGAAATGCTCTGGTGGTAGTCATTGATGATCTCCTTCTAGCAAGGGGTCAGAATCATGTATCCATGCCCATTCATTTAGATCTATCCTTTTTTATTCCCATGAACTGTTGTTGACGTGCATGCAGTCCCTAACATGGTTACAGAGCTGTTCTGGCCACTAGTGTAGCCTCCACAGCCCCAGTGTACCCCTGCATGGAGCAGGGGGTAAGGATAGCAGGATCTACGGAAGTGGGAAAGGGAAGAACTGTGGAGGGTCCATTAGCAAAAGGTCTCTGGACCCAGACCCATCTCTCACAGGGCTGGCTCTGGCCCTGTCCTAACTCATCCTCTGTATTTGGGCATTCAGGAGGACCTGGCAGTGCTGAGCTCTGTGTCCACAGAGCATGTGCACTCCCCCAAATTCAGCACCTGCTTTGCACACTGGACCTACATTGGGTCTGCTGCCAGCAGGCAGCTTCCATAGCCACAGAAAGGCAGGGGCAGGATACACTCCATAGTGGCTTCAAATGATGACTGTATATGATCATAAGGATTACAAATTACTGGATTTAAATTTTATTAGATGGTGAGCAGGGGGAGGAATAACATCTGGATTCTCAGTCAGTCTACACCTGCCTCTGTTTGATTCAAGCGGCAGCACATTTGAAAAGCTCTGTTTCAGTATAGCAGTTAAATGGATTCACATGGCACAGCTCCTACTGTAGCTGGAAGATGTACAGGCAACAGTGCAAGGGTTCACCTTTGACATGCAAGCTGTGTAAAAAATTAATGTCTTTCAGAAATACAGCATATGCTCTACAGCTGTTTGAGAGAGGCAAAGCAATTGTCAGGCCTAGCAATATCTGTGAGAGGAAAGGCCAAAGCTCTCATGGAGGTGCAGCTTCAAATACAAAATGAGTCACCCTTTGAGTAACAGACTCTTCCCTTATTCTATTTCATGCTTCCACCAATTATAGCGTCAAGTAAATTGACCTGAGAAACATTTACATTGCTCGTTTAATAATGTACTGTTAGCTATTTCAGTGCACTGTATAGTTGCAGGGGGAAAGCAAGCTGTGGGAGATACAACACCTTAATTCTGACTATTACACATACATCAATGCCTTTAGACCATAAAGTGGATTCTCAGATGGTATAAATTAGCATCACTCCATTGAACTCAAAGGACTTCCGATGAGAATCTGGCCCAATATCTTAATTTAGGTCAGACTGGATTTCAGGATATGCATTTGGGCAGAATTGCCATGAAATGGATGAGTGGATCTGAGCTGGTTGTAAGTGGGTTTGAAAATGGAGTTTGTCATGGAAATAAGGAGGCTTTAGTGTGCTTGGGCAAAATGGAGTTTTGGGAGAACAGTTGTTGCTTGAGTGCTTGTGATGCTTTAAGTGGTGATTTCCTTGATATTTTTTAGTTATTGCATTGATATGTAATACCATTGTGCAACCTTAGCGTTAAGTTAACTAAGTTTTATGTTAGGGGAATTAATATAGTTTTGATATAATATAAAGAACTTGTCATAGTTTGACTTTAGGAAGAAAGCTCTATAAAAATCAGTTCATTTTATTTGGGGATAAGCAGGCTGCTTTGGAAAAAATAAGACCTGGATTGCTTTCTTCCAAAGTTTTGGGGTGGCTGGCTGCAACTCTCTTCTTCCCCTTCAATAGGCCCTGGTTCCTCCCCTCTTTTCACAGCTTCTTTACCTTTGAAGATCTCTACCTGGGAGGTCAGCATCCCTTGTTCTGTCTCAAGCTACCAACCTCATATGGGGTACACGGTGTACTCTGAAGCACACACATTGCCTTGCACACTTAAATTCAGGCATGGCCATGACCTAAAAGAGACTACCATTGCTGTTGGGGTCAACAATGGGATCTTCATTGAAAGTTGGGCTGGGCACCTTAAAAGTCATGGCTTTAATGGAAGTGGGATCTGGGCCCTCAGCTTACCAACTGGACAACAGTAGAATAAACTGCATTTGTATTATAGAAGGAAAGGTGGATTATCAAGTGTCATTTCATCAGACTGGAATTTGTCTATCATGTCAATAGAAAACCAATTCAATTTCCTTTCATTTGTTTACAACTGCATGGTAAATATGAACATGATATGAGAATGAGTCAAACAAAGTGTATATCACTGGACATCAGTAATTTCAGGATATTAATGCCAGTCTACAGAGCAAGGTGAAGGAGTCTGATTCCTTCTTCTATACAGTACTTGCCAGACTAGCATTTTGTTGTTGACTAATATTGTCTCCCAAATATATAAGTACAGGAGGCTGATAGCAGGTTTCTATTTTTATTCCAGAAAATGAGTGTGAGCAGACCCACCAACTATATTTTACATAACACACAGAGACTGGTAAAGACTTTGTCAGTGCTAGAAATTAGGCCTCTGAGGGAAACTATTTTTCTTTCAACATCACAAATGTCTTTGTTTAGGTGTGAGTTGTTTAAACAGGTTACACATGTTTAGTTGTTTTACTCATTCATCAAAAGTCAACCCTTCCATATGCTTAATCATTTCTGTGCTCTCCTCTTTCAATTCTCTTCTGCTTGTCAATATCTTTCTAGTAAAGAGGTGACCAAAACTGGCTGCATTATGTCATGTACAGTTTTATCATTGCATGTAGATCATAATAGAAGGGCTATCACCTCCCAGGTCTGTTACCTGACACCACTGCCTAAATAGCCCACATTTGCTCTGGGTTTTTTTCCAGCTCATATCATTGGAAGCTCATATCAAAATTACTGTCCATTGTCATTCTCAGTCTTTCTTTCAGCATTACCACTTTCAAGGTGTCTCCCTCCAACTAAATATCTCTTTGGATATTTCTCCTTTAATGACTTACTAGGAGTATCTCCATGTTTAACTTATTTTTATTTTTGCCCTTCCAGTATCTCATACCATTCAAAGTCCCTTCTGAAATTGTTCTCTCTCCTCACTAGTATTTGGAACACACCAGCTTAGTAATACCCTGCAAATGTAATGACTATGCTTTTCAGTTCATCACCTCAGGACTTACCCCCCACCCAAATATCAGAAGTGTTTCCATTAGCCTTTGCTTACAATCTTTTGATTCAGCTAATTCTCAGTCCATTTGAACAATTCTCATATCAAGGCCAATTTGAATTACAGATTCTAATATCTTTGCAGTGCTACTCTGAGATGAGATGATGCTGAGGAAAGAACTAAATCATCTCACAAGTTTATCTGCTTTCAGATGTCAGTTACTTCCCAAATGGGCAGCTTCCATAGTCCAGAAGTATATGGTTAGATGGTTGCATTTAAGAGGACTGATTGTGCAGGGCTTGCACACACACCAAACTCTCATTGACCTCCATGGGCATTTGAGGTACGCAAGGAATGCAGGCTCTAATGTAAAAGTTTTGCTGAGTCCATCCTAAACAAAAGGGAGGAACTCAAACAATTTTCACTGCAATGCTGTAAACTCTACAGCACTCACTCAAATTCAAGTATCTCCATCCTTAATTTCTCTGCCAAAGCTCACTTCCCATTAACGGACTGTTAGAGAATTCCTACTTTAGACACAGCTGCTTTCTAAGCGGCATTCAGATGCATGGCACAAAACACCAACAGGTCTTGAACAATATCCAAGTTGAGAATACAGGATAGTGTGTGCATGTGTTTATATATGAGATCTTCAGGCCACATTATAATTACAAAGTACTGAAAAAAGATTAAATAACTGGTTACCATTATTCATCTGCAAAAACTTCTGCATGTAGCTACAGTAAATTGCAATATCATTGGCAAAAAAAGGTTTAAAAAAATGCAAATAGCTTTAAAAATCATGAAGCAATTCAGAACAAGAAAGGCCAAGCCCGGGAAGTAAATATTAGCTTAGCACTACCTTTCTCAAACATGAGTGGAGTAGCACACCTGCTTTCCCTCTGCCTAACACTGCTTCAGGGGGCTTCCTGAGAACACATCCTGCATGCCAGAGACTAGGTATGGAATATGAACTATGACCTCTTAAACTCTGATGACTTGACATTTCACTCAGGTTTTCCATCCATCAAACATGCTCTTTTCCATGTATGTCCCTCTGTTTTATACAAAGTTCCCCTCGGGGGACTGAACCTAGCATCTGCATGACATTGATTTAACTGCAGTCTAATGAAAGTAATGAGTTTTCACCTGTGGTTAAACCTATTTGTACCCATCTAATTTTAATGAAAGCTTTTAATCGCTTCTTGCTTGTATTAAATAAATGTTCTTTCCTGCCACAGTTGTAAAACAAACCTCACTTTGGAGCTTCCTCACCCCCTGGGTATTAGAGAGACAAACTAGCTTTCAAGAGATGATATATTTTGCAGGCAGGCAAACAGAGAAACTCTAACTTTTGGCTATTCCTACAATGTGACTCATGGTACTGTACATTGTTTTAATGTCTAGGACAATACAATGTACTGTATTCCACTCAGTGGAAATGTAGGATGGTGGACAAGCAGACTAATGTAATGAGAACTAAATGTTTAACCTTAACCTAATCGGGAAATTAACCTGATCTGAGTTTTTGTTTGCTTGGAGGGGTGAGATTGGGGAGCTTTTTAAATTTCAGATATCTCTGCAAATTTATCAACTATCATATACAACAGCCCTTGCAGTATTTCCAATGTGGCTAAAACCTGGATACTTTCAAAATTCTGTCAAATCAAAACTATTATGAGATTCTTAGGCCAAAATGTTTCACATCATTTGGATAAACTTCCCCCAAAAAATCTTAAATTCTGGAGTTTTGCTGAACTGAACCTCTGAGCCTTTCGTGGGTTTTCCACCCATCGTTCTTGAAAAGCAAAATGAGGGGTAAAACTTTGCACAGGAATGTAGAGGTGAAATATACGCACAGTAGGTTCAAACCTAAATTTGGAATCGTTGTCCTGGAGAGGAGATGGCATTCTTGGATACATGCTATTAGATGACATACAAACAAAGGATAGCAGATGTTATTTTGGAGCCTGCGGCTCCTTGTATGAACAAGTCATATGCTTTTTAATAATACCTGACTTCTCTCAGAGATTGGACAGATCACATCCAGGCAATGATTAGGTTGAGAAATCAAGCTCTCAGAAGTTGGAAAAACACAAAAGGGTGAAATTTGCCCATGTGCAGAGGAGCCAGCTCAAGGTTTATGCAAAACTGATGTCCCACTTAGGCCAGAAATGTGACTTAATTGGTGTCCAGGCCTTTTGCTAGCCCCTCTGCACAGGGCTGAATCTCTCAAAAAAATCAACTAGCTGGCTTGGGAGGGTCTTTTTAGGGTGCATCTATACTTGGTGTTGCAGGTGTAATTTCTGGCTTGAGGAGACAACTTTGGCTATGGAAGACATTCTGTAACAAACGTGTTGGAGGCAAATTACCACTGTGGGCAATTTGCACGCCTCTCTGCCTGCCTCCCCATGCCCTGGAGGTTTTTCTATGGATGGCAACCTTAAAATCTGGCCAGGACTCTGTAGAAGCCCCAATAACAGAAACTGCCTGGAAGAGGAACTGGATCAGTGGATCCCACTATCTACTCCTGGGTTAGACCTCATCTGCACTGGCCTGCTGCAGACCAGCAGTGGATTAGAGGTTACAGGCTGTTTGAGCTGTTGAACCCTCCAGTCCAGGTAGATTTACCATTAGTAGAGGACTCAGGCTAGATTTAGTTCTGCTATCTGTATTTCATCAATAAATTCTTTATCGTATGGTATAATCAATTTCACCATCAGTAACATTATATTCAAAACTTCATCACAGGAAATAAAAATACCACTGATGGCTGCTAAATGAGCAAAGTAACCTCATATTCTGTATTCGAGGCTTAAAGTGAAGTGGCTAACAGACTTGGCCAAAAAACAAATCTGTTGCTTTGAGCAGGGAGGAAATCAATCATTGGCAGGAGGTTGGTGACACGGTAGAGTCTGGAATGGCATTCCTCATTGGCAAAAAGGAACCACAATGCTGGTCATTCCTCCACTGGGATTCTTGTAAATTCCACACTGTCCGGGATATGAGGATTGGGATTTGCATTAATTTATGGCTGAAAATAAAATGGGTGTATTGCTTTTGATTTGTCTGCAGATTTTTGACAATCTCTCCATTCGTTGTACCAATTTGGGAGCCCTACTTCCAATTCCACAGTGCTGCCTCTGTGGGTCTGTCCCAAGCCATAGGGACACACAAACCAGTCCATAACAGGATGATTCAAACTATTTCACCTTGGTATCAATTCTGCTTCTGCCATTTAGCGTTAAGGACCTGATCTGATTCTCTGTCGCCCTGCACCAGGTGTTCCAGTGCCTAGTGGGTGTAAAATACTACCACATCAGAATGGTGGAAGTGGTTTACACCCATTTGGCACTGTTGTAAATGACTGGACAAGGTGCAGGACAATGGAGAATTGCGCTCATTAAGTTTTGCCTTTCCTCTTTCGAAGGAAATAGCACTGTCCATGCTTGTATGTTGACCTATAATTGTGTTATGAAGTTCTATCATCAGGTAATGACACAGGCATTGCTCGGAGAGTCCTTCAGCATCTCCTTATGTCACTATCTGTGTAGTGCATGACATGACAGGGAAGGGGAACTTAAACAGAGGAAGAATTTACCAGATGAACTCCTCTTTCAAAAAGCTTTGTTTCTTCCAGAAATGTAATTTATGACGCCTCTTTGGAAAAGCGATGGAAAGATAAACCCTCCTGTGCAAAGTTCAGATTTGCAACTAAATCCACTCAGGCTGAAATCCATAAAAAATTCTGACATGCTTGAAACCTGCCTTCCCGAGAGGATGCTGCTTGAAACATAATCCTATTAAATGCAGTGTGGAAAATAAGTTCTCTTTCTCTTACCACACTCACTAAAAGTTCTGTAAGTAAATGCTTCAAAATGAACGCCAAATGATACATGCAATAAACATTTTACGAGCCAGCCAAATGCCTTTTCAGTAGGTTGAACACCTCAAAATGTAGCACAGTATAAGGGACAGCTCTCAGGTTAGCCCATAATTCTCCTCTGTGCCACACTAGCCTGCTGTTAGCTCATTCTTATTATTGTAAATGATTCATGTTTGGGGGAATCGTGGCACTAAAGTTACAGAAGATCTTCTATTTAAAGAGAGAAATCCCACATTTTTAAGATTCCTTTGATACTGTCTTTCGTGTGTCTCACTTGATGGCAAGTGCAGATGCAAGTACTGGGCACTGAGGTTCCCAGTGAGGTGTCTCTCTGGCACTCCTATTGCATGGTGAAGAGAGGAATTTTAACACTGTCAGCCCCCCCAGATGACTGAGCTGATCAATGTTGTTCTTGGGTTCCCTCCAGTGGCTGATTCATGAAGTGCCATAGATGTTGGCTTCAAAGGAAGATGTGTGTGACCAGCCTGCCCTTTAGGATGCTAGATGGGTGATACCACCTGGCTATACTGAGAGGCAGTGGGTAAGACAAGGGGAAATGGTGCCTTAGAATGTAGGGATGTGTGCAAAAAAATCACACTTCACTTGAATTTTTTCCTGAGTCTCTGAGGTCTTTGACATCTACTTCAAAAAGAAATCCTATCAAATATAGCAGAGATAATTAACATAACACATACACATGTGTGTTCCAATCACAGTCCTGTGTTTTTAATTCCTATGCATATTTTAAGGGTACCGTTTTTTATAATGTGTATTATAGTCTATGTACTGTAATAAGAACTGATTGGATAATGTTCATCTAAACATTTGATAAATTGTGACTTTTAAAAAAATGATCAGTATAATTTAATCTCATAATCTCAGCACATGTAATAGGCACATTCTGTCTGGACCAAGACTATGCAGCACCATTAGGGCAACATGGTGTGTCCATCAGAGCAGCATTTCATTAAATAGAACCCTGCAGAGACCATACACCAGCTATACTGCAGTTACTTTGGATTTGTAGTGGCCGCTGGTGTGAATGTGTTTGGAATCTGGCCCAATCTAGACTAATGTACTAAATTTACACTTTAGGAGGCACTGTCTGATTCCTATTTGGTTTCCTGAAACAAATGATTTTTTTGCTTTTGCTCTCAAGATTTTAGTTTTTTTGTGCATTTTAAATAAAAATTACTCTGTGTACTTGGCCGTCTTTAAGTGTCATCTGAGACTTGGATAGCAGGGCTGCTGTTGAGGCGGATTTAAGTCCACTGTTGGAGCTGTCTAGCAAAGCTTTCCAGTGTATCTTCTTTAGCCATGCCTGGCTTTAGCACCATCTTTTTTTTTTTCTTTCAAAAGCACTAAATTCACTTCCAAATCTCAAAAAGGAGAATAGATGTATGCATACAACAATAGGAAATGAGAAATGCAAACAAAGCATAGTTCAGTCTGTATTAAACATATTACAATGGCTTTACTTTAAAAAAGATTCTACTTTTTGAAATTCCCTGTGTTAGAACTTTAATTCCAATCTCAAAGCATTTCTGGTATGTAGGCAACTGAACATTTACATCCAGTATTCAGAAAATATGGCTCAGCTTACACTGGTTACATGCACCTTCCCAATGCTGAGATAGTTCAGTACATGTGCACTGGGTACATTCACTTCTCTTTGCAGATGTGGATTAAGGTCAAATGGGTTGTGAATCCAGAAAAGTGTTGCCTGTCTTTCCTCCTCCCCCATAATATGGACAAACCCACAGATTCTTCTGCTAAGCCTAACCCCCACACTCCCTCTCCATTACTCCCTCCTAGATAGGAGTAGAAAATAAAGAAACTCCTCAAGTGACACACACATCTCACACCAAGATGCAGTTGTCTTTTGTGCTGCAGTCTGTTACTCTGCTTTTGATTCACTGGTCCATCTCCGCAGGGACATAGTGGCCGCCACTTCCCGCAGCTCCAATTGGTTGGCAATGGTGAACCGCGGCCGCTGGGAGCTGTGGGCGCCCATGCCTGTGGACATAGGTGCCGACTTCCCTGCTTTTCAATGGGTTCCCAACTCCCACTCTGCCCCCGGCTCCGCCCCCACTCCACCCCTTCCATGAGGCCCCCCCCCTGCCCTGCCCCCATTCCAACCCCTTCACCAAAGTCCCTGCCCCTATTCCAACTCCTTACCCAAATCCCCACCCCAGCCCTGACTCTTAGCGTTGGAAGGTAGGCAGAGGAGTGGGGACGCGGCGCACTCGGGGGGAGGAGGAGGAGGTGGGGCAGGGGAGCTTGGCTGCCAGTGGGTGCAGAGCACCCACTAATTTTTCCCCATGGGTGCTCCAGCCCTGGAGCACCCACAGAGTCAGCGCCTATCCCTGTGGACGGTCAGTGTAAACAAACTGTCTCGCGGCCCACCAGCAGATTACCCTGACAGGCTGCAGGTTGCCGACCATTGGAGTGGATAGTAGTTAAATGTTCCTGAGTGAACTTTTGGGCAGAGCAATACACTAGAGAATTCCAAGGGTGAACTTCAGTCAATGAAAACAACAAGGAGTCTGGTGGCACCTTAAAGACTAACAGATTTATTTGGGCAAAGCTTATGCCCAAATAAATCTGTTAATCTTTAAGGTACCACTGGACTCCTTGTTGTTTTTGTGGATACAGACTAACACGGCTACCTCCTGATACTTCAGTCAATGTTTTTCTTGCCAGAGGATGCTGTAAAGACCAAGACTATAAGAGAGTCTAAAAAAGAACTAGATACATTCATGGAGGATAGGTCCATCAATGGCTATTAGCCAGGATGGACAGGGATGTGTCACTAGCCTCTGTTTGGCAGATGCTAGGAATGGATAACACGGGATGGATCACTTGATGATTACCTGTTCTCTTCATTCCCTCTGAAGTACCTGGCACTGGCTATTGTTGGAAGACAGGATACTGGGATAGATGGACCTTTGGTCTGACCCAGTATGGCTGTTCTTATGTTCTTTGTGGCCCTAACAATGATTCTCTGATGCAGTGTCTGCTATCTTGAATCTTCATCAGCTGATAAAATACCAACTCATCATCTCTGAAAACTAAACTTAAGTAAATAAACTGACTTCAGACAATTTTTTTTTAAGTTTAAGGTTTGCAAAAAAATAAATCTATTATCTAAATGCTGATTAAAATTTCAGGCTGCTAATTGCACCCATGGCACTAAGAATCTTACCATAGTGATTCTGTGCCAATGAGTGGTGCTGTGTTACCTATTCTTCTCTGAAGCATATTTATTATTTGGGGCTGTGATGTCAGGAAACTCAGACCAATATCAAGTGACTAGCTGGCCACATCACACAAAACACCATATCAATTGACATGGTTAATGGATACTCTTGACAGCAAGGCCAAGGAATGAATGGGCATGGAGATTCCACTAGCCTCTCTTCCTAGACGTGGCCTTTCTGGCCTTGGCTACGTTGAGAATTTGCCCCCATTTCAGCCATTACTGACCTTGTAGCCAACTAGGATTGTTTGCTGATCTGTAATCTACACAAATATTTCTAATTTTTTGCTGCATTTTCAGTTATCTTTCCTTGTCTTTAGTACCTATTATGTCACGTAATGTTAGTATATAACAGATTGCAAGCTTTTCCTAAACTTTTTCTTTTTTGGAGCCAATAATCAGTGTCAGTATGTAGAAGGTGCTTTCAGTCCTGCAAGTGAAATGAAAGGGGTGAGTACTGGTCAGGAACTAGAGCTAGTCAGAGAAACTTTGATGGAACCAAATTCCATTAGAATAGGATATTCTGTTGAAAACTAAACATTTTGCAAAATTGGGTCAATGTTGATAGAATTTCATTTTGAGCCCCCTCCCCTTAAAAAAAGAAAAAAGTTCTGACAATATTGCAAATCCTATTTTGACATGATAGTCAAAAATGTTTTTTGTTTTGTTTTGAAACTACTTGTCACTTCAAAACATTTTTATTTCATATATTATAATACAAAATCAAAAAGGATTTGATTGACCTGAAACAAATTTTTGCAGAGTTTTCCTATACAGAGAATTTCCAAACTTTCAGTTTTTGTTCCTAATCAGAAAAAAAAACAGATTCTGAAATCCCTAGATCCTTCATGAAACACAATTTCCATCCTCCACATAGCCCTGTCAAGAACATATGAAGCAGTTCAGATGAAAATCGACACTCCTGAACCAAATTCAAACCTTCATTTGCAATCTAAAAATAGTTTTCTTGACTCCTAAGTTGGTTATAAATTTTCAGGCCCCTCTTCACTTCCTGGTCTTGAGCATGACAGAAAGGTGAAGTACCAAAATATCATGAAAACAGTTGCTCTTGTGGTAACTCTGGCCTGGCCAAAATACCGGAAACACTAGCAAACTCCTGAGCAAGCGAGAGCCTGAAGAGATTTCTAGACTGATTTCCAAACCAATGAGGTTCAGATAAGCTTTGGATAAGTATCTACATTTTTGGATGTTCCTCCAAAATGAACAAAACCTCCAAAGCTTTGGAGGTTTGCCCACGGTTAAAAAGGACACATTAGTGCTATGACTCCTTGGACTACCCCTCAGGACAGGGAATGAATGGAGGCAGCAAAATGGGCTGGAGGGCCTTTCATAAATGTATCTTTCTATGTATGTTTTTTTTCTTCCTATAAACCACCCCTCCCCCCCCCCTTCAGTTTTAAAACACTCCCAGGGTGCAGTCAACCTGACATCAACATTATTCACTTCACATTAAATGGGACTGTGTTTGTTGGCTCTGTGCATAAAAATGACTTCTAACACACAATCAGTTCCTCTGACCTTTTAATAATAACCTTGTTGTTGGTTTTTTTACAATGAGAAGTGTCTTGAAAGTTTATTGTAGGAAAGCATTGTTGAGAGTTTTATTTTCGGAACTGATGTACCCTTTGTTGCATCAATGCCCATTTGCTCTAACAATGCTGTTAGAATCTGGAGCCACTTATAGTTTTATTTATGGTCTTGGTTTTGAGTCACAATTAAAGTAACTTTTCCAAATGTTTGGGTTTTGTAGGCGCCATCCAAATGGGTCCCTAACTTGGAAAGCTTTGATTGTGTTTAGCTTCCCTCTACTCAACTACCTTAGTGGTCCATCTTATATTGGTGAGTGTTGTGGAACCTATCCAGGACATTAAATGCTATTGAATACTCACAAAGCATGTGCCTAGGGAGAAAAAGAAAACAATTGTTCCTTGAAATATTCAGCATCTGATGAAAGAAACTTTTGACAGGCTGAGGTGTACATTTCAGTAAGAGATTTCTCCAGATGCAAAAAACAATTTTCTTTTCTAGTAGGATCTAAGATTGATATTCAATTGAAAGACAAACATGATTCTGCATGTCTTTTGGGCATAAAATTAAATATTTGTGGTACATTAGGAACAATGCAAATGTTTTCAAATAAGAAACACTTGCATCCTATTAATACACACACACACACACACACACACAACTCCAGCTGAGGTAGAAGCTGCAGTGATAGTTCTAAAAACATAGTGTTAAAGATGCCCCATGTTTTCAGTTCAGGATCAGTGCAGTAATCTAAGTGTCTCTTAAACTAGAGAAAGATGGAGTGTACATTAAGCTTTGTATTTCAACACAAAAGTACCTAGATCCATAATATGTGACTGCCCTTATTGGAATCATGCCACCTAGTTCTGTTCTCTCATCTACCAATATATTTCAGTAAGGAGATGGATATAGATATGAGATTTGTGATGCTAAATAAATTATTATATGCTATAACAAAAGTAATACACCATGAAAATATTCTAGTAATATACTGCAAGAGTTTGCAGAATCCCATCTGTCATTCCATAGAAGTGTTTCCAGAACAAAGTTATTTAGTTCTTTTTAGAAGGTGAGGACTTTGTATAGTGGTGTTTGACAGAGGGAGGGGGAACTAAATTGGTTACAGACCCTTCACATTGAACAGTTTCTTATCTAGATGTCCCCTAAAATAGTGTACTTATGAAATAGCTCCCACCCCAGCTTCCCAAAATGAAAAGTGTTCTGTTGCCAATGTTTGTTCATAAAAATCTCCCCCCAGCCCAATGGCTCAGCTAGTAGTTGACAGTGTTTTAATAGGATAGATATTTCCCCCCCTTTATTCATACTCGGCTGGCATTGCAACATGATGTTTCACAGGAGACGAGTTCAGGAGAAACCTTGGCAAAGGCAGTCTTAGAACGAGAACAGGCCAAGAGCTCTGCAAGATTGAAATAATTTTAAGGACCAGATTATAACTTTGGATGCAGTGGTGAAGTCTTTGACTCCTGTGCACATCAGAAATCAGTTTGGCTGCTAGTGTCAAGGCATTAGGAAGCCACATAGTTACACAATGACTAGAGGCCAGCTGTGGCTCAGCACTGGAGCCACAAATGAGGTTGGTTACCAGGGACTGGAGAACCCACTGTAGTTATGAGTTGTGTGAAACCTTTTGAACTTTTCCCTTTGGGGTTTTGTGAAACTTCAAGTTTTGCAAAATCATTTTTTCCATTTAATTTAAGCCCTGGGCTTTTTATTTCCCCAAGGGAATTTTAATTGAAGAATGTATTCCTAATTAAATGAAAGCAGACAATAGACTCTTGTTTGAAAGCAATATTTGCTCTGCTTCTAGGGCTACCAGGGAAATAAGTTAAAACTAAAACCCCAGAATTCCTATTTTGCCAGATCCAAACATAAAAATTGACCCTCAACATTGTCAAGTTCTCCTCTAAATCTAAAGCCTTAGAGCTGCTAAATAAGAGAGAGTGAGTTTTCTGATCCATGGAGCCACATTTTTAAAACTGGCCACTGATTCTGCATGCTCTGATTTTGGCCTAAAACACCTGAGGCTTAATTATCAGAAGTACTGAGCGCACTCAGTTCCTGCTGAGTTCAATCTGAATTGTTGGTACTCAGCTCTTGTGAAACTCAGCACAATGGTGTGTCAAGTTACATACCTACAATCTGTGGCCACTTTTGAAAATGTTGGCCTCTGTTAGTTACTCCCCCAGCCGTGATATTGGTGGGCAGCTTTCATTTGCCACATGGAAAAGAGATGGGTGTTCTATATACAGGGGAAGATAATCTAGCATTGTAGAATGATGCAGCAGGTTAAAAAACACACACACACTTCCCTTCCTTTCACTCCCAAATACCCCAGGTTCGGTTCACACACAACACCTATTGACATTTCTGAGAAGTGCTCAAGATGAAAATGCATCCTTTTGTGTCAGTACCTCAGGGAAGTCAATATCTCTAATGTATTAAGAAATAAGGAGTGAAGAGTACATAACTGGAGAAAAATAACTATCATATTGATACACTCTGTGAACTACAAGTCAAATGACTGTAAGGAAGAGTACAGAATGATTTAGTATTGAGCTAACTGTTGCTGTGATATTTCACTTTCCATTTTAATAAGAAATGTCTCCAAATATTTTGTAGGAATAACACCCCCCACCCCACGTGGTACCAAAACTCAAGACCCAAGGTTTATTTTTATGGGAAATTTTTACAAGATTAACATTTTCTGTTTGCAGACTATGTGCATCCAGGCGTTTATTACCTACTTTATGAATTAAAGGTTTCTAATGTAAACAGCGACACGTTTGATGAGCCAGCTCTGTGAGAGCACATCCACAGGGAGTGCTGTGAAGAACTGGCTTAGGTTCACTGCCTACAGGAGTTAGCACTTATGCATCTATACCAGAGCTGGTTGCCACCAGTGAGAAGCCCAATGTAGATCAAACCTAACCATCAAGTTTCCAACTTCAATACCCCTCTGGAAGCACAAGTTCAAATTCCTTCAGAATTGACTTAGCTTTTCATCCTTCCAAGGTATATAAATTGAGTGCCATATAGTTTATTTGGGGGAGGGAGGTCTTTCAGGTGAAACCAAAGTTATATTTGCCTTGTATGGACATATTACATTTTTATAAGACAGTGGTTTACCCCAGTCTCCTTGGCCAAACTTTCACTTCTTCCACTTCAGTAGAGCTACTATCCATCTCCCCAGAGATGGTTGCATTTCAGTGGCAGTGTATATGTATCTAGTGGTCAAATGCTTTGGGATGAAAGGTGTTATATAACAGAAGTTGCTGTTACATGGAACAACTAAGATTGACAGCCTAATTCACAATCATTTAAAATGTTTATAATGGGCCAAGGAAAGAAAACAAAGTATTGGTTTCTGTAAATCTTGTTCATGTAACCAACCAACTCAAATTCTAACGTGCTTTTGAAATCAAACTTGGAATTCAGTGCCAAAAATCACCTTGTGCTATTTTTTCCCCCCAAAATCCTCTCACCATGAGAGGACAGTTTAAAAACTAGTCTAAGTGGTGTTATGGTACTCCACTTGATTTCATGTGTTCTGTGCTTGCAAAAGTGGAGTGAGCTTTGTGGTTTCAGTTAGCAGTTGTTAATCTACACATAATTTTCAATAAATTAGACAGGGAGACCAGACAACTTGTGAGGAATGTCATGTATGAGCAACACCCCCAAGCCTCTGAAAATATCACACTGTAACATTTACCTATCTTATAGAAACATTCATTGTCTGAAAGTCTAAGATAAAAAATTAGAATACATCTCCCTTTGCAAACCTCCAAACTGAATATCCTTTACCAAAACACTTAACTGCCTGAAAATGGGTAGCTGCCCTTTATGTTTATTCAAGCACACATTTAAAAACACAGTTAATGAATATATTTTTATTTCTACAGATTGCATTAATTATAGTTTTGCAAACACTACAACCTCTACAAGAAGATTGAACTGAGCTATTAGCTGCAAACCTCACGTCTTGGCTAGAGAAGTGATTATGGCTTATTTAGCAATCCTAATGAATTGGCTCACCCATCCTTATACATAGTCCCATGTTTAGCATCAGGGGCCCCAGAATAGCTAAGGAGGGCTGTTTCATGGGGCTTTATAATTAAAAAAATAAATGGTCAACCTAAGATGATCCACATATTTCTAAATGCAGCCTTCAGTGCAACGTTAGTCCACTGCAGCATAATAAAGGCAATAATATTAAAGCTCTGTGGAGACCCACAAGTAAATTTCCATTTAACTGCAATAGCTAATCTTGTTCCTTGGAAAATGCAAATGGTATATTTTATGGAGTATTAGCCATGGGTTCTGTGTTGTACAATACACACAAATAAAGGTTTCTAATGTACAAACTGAAGAATTTTCAATCTAAAATAGATGCAAGAAGGAGAGGTTTTATCCCCCCCCCCCCCCATCACCATCACTTTATCTTGTCTCAGGGAGGCTCAGAAAAGCGTTTCAGCAGCAGCAAAGTTACCTAGCACATTACAAGCAAAGGGGAAGGAATTTGTCTTGCAACAATTCAACCTGTATGCCTACCTGATCTGTGGCTAAACACGAGCGCTGAATTCTCTTGCTACTGACCTACTCAATCACTCGCACACTTTGCCCTTCGAAATCATCCACTATCAGGTTTCTTATTTAGTTTCTCCAGCTTGCGTCTCTCTCTAACCAGTGCTCGTTTTACAGGCAAGGTGAACAGCAATGCAGTGCTGTTTTTATTTAAAGTCAGCTTCCCTGATCTCTGACAGGAGGGACTGTCAGCTGGAAAAGGGTGGAGGGGAGGGGTCTCCTTTTCTCTCTCCACCGAGTTACAGAAATATACAGCAATCCATCAGTCCTTGTCTACATAGGACAGGCTGAGAAGGTTTGATCTCAGGGACTAGAACAGGTTAGAACCTACATGGGCAGAGTCACCTCGAGCCACCCCCTAAGACCTGTACACTTCATTCAACCTCCGCATTAGCCTGACCTAAGAGGGGAGAGAAGAGAAGAGATCAGGTCCAGGATTTGTTGTTTTCGGGGTGCGCCCTACGCGCCCCCAAACTGTTCACACTCGCTCCCGGCGCTGGCCGCAAATAGCGAGCTCCGAGGGTTGTGCTTGTTTGGTAAGCCCTCCTCATGGGAGGAGAGGGGAGCCGCCTGCCTTACCGTGAGCGCGGAGAACTTCTGAGCCGGCACCACGAGGAGCAGCTCGGGGAGCAGCAGCAGCAGGAGCCGCATCCTGATCCGAGGCCGGGACAGCCGCAAAGTCGCTGCTGGCGGGGGAGGAGGGGGACTTTCCTTGGGCTCTGGCTGCTTTTCAGTCTCTCCTGCGGGGAGGTCCCTTTGCCCAGGGCTTCTTTCCCCACCCCCTGAAGTGAGGGGTTGGGGGACAGCGCGCTCCCTCCCCTCCCCTCGCCGGCTGCTCGAGCGCTTCCCACCTCCGGCCGGGGAGCTGCCTCCCCAGCCTTGGGGCGGGTTCCCCTGCGATCGCGCAACGCGCTGCGGGGAAGCTTCGCCTGCTGCTCCGGGGTCGGGGCGTGGCGCTTCTCGGCTTCCCTGGAGCGGATCAGATGCTACCCCGCGTCTCTGCTGCGCTTGGCCGCCTCCCCGCCTTGGCACCGGAGGGTCGCCGGCCGCAGCCACGGGGCAATGAAAAGGAAGGAGAAAACGGGCAACAAGCCTGCCCCCTTCCTATGTGTCTTCCCCAGGGCAGCACCCGGGCAGCACCGCTCGCACGTGCCCTCTCGCGCTGCAACAGCTGGCGGGGTTGGAGCTGCTGGACACAGCCCGGGAGCTGCTGCTGATGATGTCGTGTGAACCGCCCCAAATATTTTATTTCCCTTTACTCTGCTTTTTGCCTTTCACTTCTCCCTCACCCAGCCTCCAGCTTCTCCTCCCAGACTCACTGATCCTTCGCTGATTGATTGATTGACCCAGCCAGTTTAGCTCCAGGGGACACAGACACATACACCAATCATCTTCGTGGCCACCAGAGCCCTTAAAAATAAGGTTTAAGGGGGAAATGAGAGGGTAGGGGGAAGAAACACGTAGCTTTTATTATTTCTGGTCCACGTTCAGCGCTGAGGTTTGCAGCAGTTTCTTGGAGACTGTGCAACACGTGCAGATAGGCGAGCTTGTGTGTATTGGTTCATACTCACTAATGAGTGCGACGCAGAGGAGTAAGGTGAGCACAGGGTAGTTTCCTCCTGGGTATTGTCTGCTGCCCAGTTTACTGAGTTCAGGCCTATTTTGTTGTTGCATCCTGACGCTGGAAAGCATCGTTTTCAGTACAACATTGCTGAAATATTTCAGCCTTGGCTTGTAACGGGGGCACGAATCTGGCTGGCTCACACAAACACCAAGCTTTACTATTTTCGAGCACAATGAGGCAACTGCCTGTCATTTTACTTGAAAGGCCTTATACCATAGAGGGGAAGAAAGTATGTGGCCAAAACATTTCTTGCATGGATTTTGGTATGTGTTTTTGGGGAAAATACAGTATAACTGTTTGGTGATCAGCCTGTATTTAATAAATACCTGATGATTAAATTAAAATAACAGAGCGTTAGCTTTGCATTCTTGTAGGTTATCTTTTGGGAACCGCATAAAGGAATGTTGTTTATTATCTCCTACTAAAACCAACAGAGGATTCCTTACTGAGGATTGGGTACAAGAAACTGTTCCACACCATCTTTCTTTTTCATGGAGTGATCCCATAGCAAGCAGTGGTTCTCAGAGCTGTACAGCTGCAGATATCTCCATGGTCCGGACACTCATTGAAACAATAAGCCATTTATAATGATTGCTGACATTATGTTAGCATCTGGAGTCTCCATATTCTAAGCACTGTACACGCATATTATACACAAAAGAACTACCTTAAAATAGCACTAATAAGGTTGCAAAATCAGGCACTCAAACATTATGAAATGCCAGAATTAAGAATGCCTGTGCAAATTTAATTCTGTCCCTTTGTGCATCAGTATTATTATAATCTTTAGTTGTATTTTCACATTCTATTTTTTCCCTCAGAACACTGCCTCATTCAGTGCACAGGACAGGTGGTGCTTAATTAATGAGCAGCTATTCAATGTTTTGTTTTCTCCCCATTGTTCAGGGTGTGGCCCTGAGCCTTATTTACTGCACAATATTCAAACCTTGCTCTGCAGACAGAATTAGTAATATCCTCAGGGGTTTTTCTGTAGTGGTGATCACTCTAGTAATATCTCTGAGTGCTTCACAAACAAATTTATTTTCGCAGCTCCCCTGTGAGATGAGTGTGTATTATTGTCCCCATTTAAAGAGAGGGAATGGGGGCATAGAAAGATAGTAGTAAAAAGTATCCATGAATTTTTGGTGCCCAATATAAAACACTAAGGAGCTGATTTTTCACAGTAATTACCATTTCATATGTTCGAAGCACAGCTCCCACTGACTTCAGTTGCAGCTGTGAGTATTCAGCACTTCTGCACATTAGGTCTCAGAGTCCCAAGTCAGGCCCATACAACTACTGACTATCTGTGAAAAATGTGGTTTAAGCAACTTGCCCAGCATCACAGAGGAATTCTGTGACAAAGGCAGGGATAGATTCCTGTTCTTTAGGGCAGCCTTCATCTGCCTTAACCTTGAGTCCCGCCTTAACTTGAGACCCTCCTTTCCCTTCCTGTAGTTTCCTGCTTTATTCACTACACACCTTCCCGCTTCTGCAACAAATGAGACAGAAGTTCTACAGACAACAGCCTTTTTTTACTACGCAGCCCTTATTTATCCTCAGAGCAGGTTCATCCCATGGACTAAATGAGGCAGGGCTGTGTGGAAAAGAGCCCCATCATCTCAGGCATTGGCACTCTTACAGCAGGATTATCTGGCTATTTGGACTCTCTCCTCAGACCCTACGCTACCAGCACTCCCAGCTATCTTCGAGACACCACCGACTTCCTGAGGAAACTACAATGCATTGGTGTTCTTCCTGAAAACACCATCCTGGCCACCATGGATGTAGAAGCACTTTACACCAATATTTTACATGAGGATGGACTACAAGCTGTCAGGAACAGTATCCCTGATGAGGCCACAGCACACCTGGTGGCTGAGCTTTGTGACTTTGTCCTCACCCACAACCACTTCAGATTTGGGGACAACTTATACCTTCAAGTCAGTGGTACTGCTATGGGTACCCGCATGGCCCCACAGTATGCCAACATTTTTATGGCTGACTTAGAACAACGCTTCCTCAGCTCTCGTCCCCTAGTGCCCCTCCTCTACTTGCGCTACACTGATGACATCTTCATCATATGGACCCACGGAAAGGAGGCCCTTGAAGAATTCCACCTGGACTTCAACAATTTCCACCCCACCATCAACCTCAACCTGGACCAGTCCACACAAGAGATCCACTTCCTGGACACTACAGTGCAAATAAGTGATGGTCACATAAACACCACCCTATACCGGAAACCTACTGACCGCTATACGTACCTACATGCCTCCAGCTTCCATCCAAGACGCATCACACGATCCATTGTCTACAGCCAAGCTCTAAGATACAACCGAATTTGCTCCAACCCCTCAGACAGAGACAAACACCTACAAGATCTTTACCAAGCATTCGTAAAACTACAATACCCACTTGGGGAAGTGAGGAAACAGATTGACAGAGCAAGACGGGTACCCAAAAATCACCTAATACAGGACAGGCTCAACAAGGACAATAACAGAACACCACTGGCCATCACATACAGCACCCAGCTAAAACCTCTCCAGCGCATTATCCACGATCTACAACCTATCCTGGAAAATGATCCTTCACTCTCACAGACCTTGGGAAGCAGGCCAGTCCTCGCTTACAGACAACCCCCCAACCTGAAGCAAATACTCACCAGCAACTACACACCACACCACAGAAACACCAACCCAGGAACCAATCCCTGTAGCAAACCTCGTTGCCTGCTCTGTCTCCATATCTACTCTGGCGACACCATCAGAGGACCCAACCACATCAGCCACACCATCAAGGGCTGATTCACCTGCACATCCACTAATGTTATATATGCCATCATGTGCCAGCAATGCCACTCTGCCATGTACATTGGCCAAACCGGACAGTCCCTCCGCAAAAGAATAAATGGACACAAATCGGACATCAGGAATGGTAACATACATAAGCCAGTAAGTGAACACTTCAATCTTCCTAGTCATTTTATTACAGATTTAAAAGTCACTATAATTGAACAAAAAAACTTCAGAAACAGACTTCAAAGAGAAACAGCAGAACAAATTTGCAAATGAATTTTAAACACCATTAATCTGGGCTTGAATAGGGACTGGGAGTGGCTGGCTCTTTACAGAAGCTTTTCCTCTCCTGGAATTGACACCTCCTCCTCCGTTATTGGGAGTGGACTACATCCACCCTGATTGAATTGGCCCTGTCAACACTGGTTCTCCACTTGCGAAGTAACTCCCTGCTCTCCATGTGTCAGTATATAATGCCTGCATCTGTAACTTTCACTCTATGCATCCGAAGAAGTGAGGTTTTTACCCACGAAACCTTATGCCCAAATAAATCTGTTAGTCTTTAAGGTGCCACCAGACTCCTTGTTGTTTTTGTGATAATATAATTGAAGAATGTATTATAATGCACATGTACATGGGGCCCAAATTAAAGTTGCCCAGACAACCTTAATTCTGATATTTCCTAACTTGTGAGTGCTTGATTTTGCAATCTTAATAGTGTTCTTCTAATCGAGTTTTTGTGCATGAGAATTCCTAGGTTTTTAAAAAAGCAAGCTGAAAACCAGAAATGTCATAATGTGTCATCTTTACTTCCATTTGGGTCATCAGCAGGGTTAGAACTTTTAGAGCAACCACAAAGACCTCTGCTACTTAAGCTACTGGAGTAACTGATAGCAGTAATAGGTCATCATCCTCAGTGTGGCCCAGCACTAGAGAGGGATGAAACACTTTTCCAGTGAGCTTCACAGATAATGCTGACAGCAGAGGAATGGTGAGACTCAGGAATCTTGGGTTCCATTCCAGGATTGGGAGGGGAAAGTGCTTGAGTTGGCACAGACTCTTCTGCACATTGCTCCCTAGCATGACACCTTCCGGTATCATCCCTTCAAACCTGTTTCTGGTCCCAGTCCTGTCTCTTTCTCACCCCCGGTTCCTCCTCTCAGCACCATTCTCGTTACCTAGGCTGTCCCAGTCTCCACTCTTCAGGTTTCTGACTGCAGTCCCAGTTTCTTTTTCCAGCAAGTCCTACTCTTATCCCTCCATACTTTCTCCTGGTCCCAGTCTCCTTTTCCAGCCAGTCCCAGTTCCCTCCCTCCCAGCTCCTCCTCCAATCTGTCTTTCTTCCCAGCCCTGGTTTCCAGTTGCCACTCCTATCCACATTCCCCTTCAGCACTGGCTCCCAGTTCCAATCTCCCTCCCTGGGCTCCTTCTCCAATTTATGTGTGCTCCTCCCCTGATCCTTGTCCCAGTCTCTCTCTGACTCCTTATCCAATCTCAGTCTCCCCACCACCTACTGGCTCCTGCCCCTCCCCCTTTCCCTTTCCTGTCTCCCAATCTCCTTGCCCAGCCAGTTGCAGTCTCCCCTCACCCCAGCCTGCAGTCCCTGTCTCCACCACCCATAGTTCCCTGTCCCAATTTCTCTCTCCCCGCTGCCAGACTTCAGTCCCAATTTCTGCCCCCTATATCATGCCCGGCTCCAAATTCCCCCCCTCCACCACCACTCTTGCACTTGTTGCCTCTGCATTTGAATCAGACAGCCTCATCCTCCACACTTCCTGGGCCCAGGCCGGGCAGTCATTCGGATGCCCAGAGCCAGCAGAACCTGTAGCAGCCCAGAGCTGCAATTGCAGGGAAATTCCTACTCAGCATCAGGCTGGAGCATGCTCAGTGCAAACAGAATCTTCAGGGAATTTAGCTGCCAAAATCTAAGTAGTGTCTACTGAGCACTTTTCAAAGATTTGTAACTTGGATAAATTTGGCCACCTGATACAAAGGCCACTGCTGTCAGATTTCAAGTCCCTGCTCCAACGAATGGAGGTGCTAGAGTTTTTCAAAGAAAAGGTCACCAGAATCCTTCAAAACGTCTGAGCCATTTGGTCTGAAATTTTCTAAATAAACAAAAAATCAGCCTGAGTCAGATTCCTGACATGGAAAATTTTAGCCCAAACAGACAAAGTTATAAGTAACTGAAAACAGTTCACTAAAAAAACCTTAGTTTCCAGTCGACCCAAAATGAACCAAAAAATCAGTTAGTTGCACAGCTCTAAATTGCATCCAGAGCTGCTGAATCCTAGTCTCATGCTTTAACCACAAGACTATGCTTTTTCCTTTCCTTCTCTTGTCATTTCTGGACTGCCCATTCAGAAAGTGTTAAAAAGAAATGCAAGCTGCTTACACACGTGATCCCTTATGGCACTTCCTATACAATGTAATAGGAATGAAATCAATAGGGTTCTATAGGAAATGCCGTAAAATTTGATAGGATTTAGAAGAGCATGAAAGTCTTTCTATAGAAAGTTTAAATTAGCCTATGTAAATTAATAAGGAATTATATTTCTACTATAGAATTCTCTAGGCTGCTTTAAAAGACTATAGAAAGTTCAGCATTCTATATTAAATTCTATAGCAGTGTTCCATGAAGGATGGTGATAGGGTCATGGGAAATCCACCAATACCAACTGTGGAAAGGAACCAATTGTTCATTTCTTAAATCTTAAGAATCACAGGAGTAAAATACCTTGGGTCCCAATGCTGCACTGAAATCATGCAGATGGACCACTGTGTTCAGAGTCTAATTGATTTGGTTGGGACGATGCAAGGGTGCAGCAGGCTGCATGTGTTTCTCAATGCAAAACTGGAGACTTAGGGCTTGGCTGCACTGCCTAGTAGTTCAGACTATGAGGTTGTGAATGGCAGTGCATGCTGCGCTGCCAACCGGGAGCCGCCTGAGGTAAGTGCTGCCTGGCTGGAGCCCGAACCCCCACCCGCACCTCAACCCCCTGCCCCAGCCCTGAGCCCACTCCTGCACTCCAAACCCCACCCTAGAAACCACACCCACAGACGGAGCCCGCACCCCCTCCCACACCTACTGAATTCATGGGACTACTCATGGAAACAAAGTTAAGCTTGTGTGTAAGTATTTGTACAATCAAGGCTTTTTATATCTAAATCCTATTGTCTTTCAATGAGTCTTATGCTTCTAAGAAACTCTCACCCTTTGATTAGATTTTAGGTGATTAACCCACTGCATTCTTATGGGTTAAAATACTGTCAGTTGTCTTAAGTTTTCTCACACTTTTATGATGCCCTAGTACAAAGCTATGGGCCTGAGTTGAAGGCACACAGCACCTCATTGGTGCTGCTCTGTAGCTGGCAGGATTGGCCCATATGACACCAGAGTTATTAATATGTGCTCTGCCAATAGTGTGAGATGTTATTTTTCACTTCCTAGTGGGAGATGGGATATTTGCTACATGTTTTTCTGATAGCTGTCGCATTTTTGTCACCACTAATCTATTCACCATAAGGTAAATTCTTCTCTCAGTTATACCAGGGTAAAACTGGTGTAACTCCCTTGTAGCCAGTCGAGTTGCTTCATTGCAGCTGTGTGCAAACTTAAGCTCACCGTGATTAGCGTCAGTCGCAGGCCCTGAAAAATCAGTCAATGAATGGTTTAAAAATCATCTGCGATGGGAGGCAGGGGGAAGAACTGTTTGAAACGTTCCAAATTCAAATTGCTGCCTGACAAACTTTAAAGAAATGTGTCATTCTTTACAGCCTTTAACCCTTCTCTGTGTGAACAAAGCTCTTTGTATGGTCCATTCTACTGAATAGTCTCACCAATCTGTATCTTTACTGCTAAAAATGGCAACAGACACACAATTTGCCAGGAGCACTTGGCAGCATGGACCACACAGATGCAATTCATACAGGCAGAAAAGTAATGAAAGGTGATACTGTAATAAAGAAACCTTTCAATTACACTGAGCATTTCCCCCCATGCTGCCCACACACTTAACATTCTGGTCCACTCTCCTCCTTTAGTGCTGAGGTCAACATTGATGGAACATGAGATGCATAAAGATATGTGTATAAACAGGGCATATGAGCAGAGGATGTGCTATCAGAAATTCTTTGTTTAATATCACATTTATCTAAGTATTGTTTATTTGCCATGACATAGGGTGAAATCTCCATCCAACGGAAGTCAGTGAGAGTTTTCCCATTGACTTCAATAGGGTAAATATTTTACTCATTGAATTCAAAGATGGAAGAGGCCTATTTCTAGTCCATTTTTCTGTCAATGCAGGATTTTTCTCTAAAATACAGTTTCTAGTGCTGTTTCCAGTCTACTTTTAAAATTCCCTAGCCAGGGGCATCTCCCACTTTGCTTGGAGAAGATTTCCCAGTCTAATAGATCTAACTATTTAGGCTTGTGTAAAAATTGCAGTCTCTAGGTGCAAAATACCATAAATACATTTCACTGCCCAATGTATTTATTTATTTGGTGTTATTTACTTTGCACTGTTGAATGTAATTTAGAAAATGATACCTAGATCAGCCTGTGTTTGTGATGGTGTCTTCACTGTTGTGTATGGGTATTATTCTGGGACATGGAGATTTGTTTAAATGTCATCGGCAAAGATATAATGAGGATGCTAAAAGTGAAAAACATGTTGACCAGTTAGCAAAGTCATAACTGTTCAAGACCCACTTGATTTCAAGTCATTTATGGAAGTTAATTTGGGGTAGTAGGCTTTTTTATTATTATTTAATTTTACAGCAGTGTCATGAAGCCCCATAACAGATAGGATAACAGAAGCAAAAACAGAAAATGCAGTCATGACTGAAGTAATAAATGCCTTTTTTTGTTTCAGTTGTCACCAAAAAAGTTAGCAGTGATTGGACAACTGACATAGTGAACATCAGTGTAAATGGGCTAGGATCTTAGGCTAAAATCGGAAAAGAATAAGTTAAAAATTACTTAGACCAATTAGATGTCTTCAAGTCAGCAGGGCCTAATGAAATATATCCTAGAATACTTAAAGAACTGGCTGAACTGATCTCTGAGCCATTAGCAATTATGTCTGAGAATTCGTGAAGGACAGGAAAGATCCCAGAGGACTGGGAAAAGGGCAAATATAGTACCTAGCTATAAAAAGAGGAATAAGGACAACCCAGGGAATAATAGAACAATCATCTTAACTTTGGTACCCTGAAAGATAGTGGAGCAAATAATCAAACAATCAATTTGTAAGCACCTAGAAGAACATAAGATGATAAGTAACAGTCAACATGGATTTGTAAAGAATGAATCATGTCAAACCAACCTAATACCCTTCTTTGATAGGGTAACAAGCCTTGTGGATAGGGGGAAGTAGGAGATGTGATACATCTCGACTTTAGAAGAATTTTGATACTGTCACACATGACCTTCTCATAAAAAAACTAGAGAAATACAGCCTAGATGAACCTTCTATAAGGAGGGTGCACAACTGGTTGGAAAAGAGTACTCAGAGAGTAGTTATCAATGGTTCACAATCAAGCTGGAAGGATATATTGAGTGGGGTCCTGCAGAGATCAGTTCTGGGTTTGATTCTATTCAATATCTTAATAAATGATTTAGATAATGGCATAGAGAGTGCATGTACAAATTTTGTGGACAATACCAAGCTGGGAGAGGTTGCAAGCACTTTGGAGGACAGGATTAGAATTCCAAAATGATCTGGAAAAAAATGGAGAAATGGTCTGAAATGAATAGGATGAAATTCAATTGGGGCAAATGCAAAGTACTACACTTGGGAAGGAATAGTCAATTGCATAAATGCAAAATGGGAAATGACTGCCTAGGAAGGAGTACTGCAGAAAAGGATCTGGGGATTATAGTGGATCACAAACTAAATATGAGTCAACAGTGTAATACTGCTGCAAAAAAAGCTAACATCACTCTGGGATGTATTAGCAGGCGTGTTGTAAGCAAGATGGGAGAAGAAATTCTTCCACTCTACTCAGCACTGTTAAGGCCTCAGCTGGAGTACTGAGTCCAGTTCTGGGCACCACCCTCCAGGAAAGATGTGGACAAATTGGAGAAAGTCCAGAGGAAAGCAACAAAAAGAATTAAAAGTCTAGAAAACATGACCTACAAGGACTGATTGAAAACAATGGGTTTGTTTAGTCTGGAGAAGAGAAGACTGAGGGGGGACACAATAACCATCTTCAAGTACATAAAAGGTTGTTATAAAGAGGAGGGTGATAAACCACTGAGGACAGGACAAGAAGCAATGGGATTAAACTGCAGTAAGGGAGATTAGGTTAGACATTAGGGAAAACTTCCTAACTCAGGGTAGTTAAGCACTGGAACAAATTACCTAAGGAGGTGTGTAATCTCCATCATTGGAGGTTTCTAAGAACAGGTTAGACAAATACCTGTCAGGGGTGGTCTAGATAATACTTAGTCCTGCATCACTGCAGGGGACTGGACTAGAGGTCCCTTCCAGGCCTACATTTCTATGATTCTGTGATAATGTGCGTCAGAGATAACCAGTCCAGTCGTTGCACATTTGACTTTACTTCATATGGATACAGCAACTGGGTTATTTAAAATGCTCTAAAAGTAGGTAGGCCAGTTTTTCAGTTGATGTAAATTGGTGTATTTCTCCTGACTTCAGTGGTACTATGCTGAGTTACACCCAGCTGAGAAGCTGGCCCAGTGTCTCTTGATGTGACTTGTTCGAGGGTTTGGTTGGTATTTTGCTATTTCTGTAAAACCCGTGGTTCTCACACAGTGGTCTGCAAAACACCAGTGCTCCACTCACGCATTGCTGGTAACCTATACAATAAAACATTCTGAGACCCAAATGTGTGGGTGTGGAGTGTCAGAAGGGAGGTGGGTCTGTGGAAGAATCTCTCTTATGAAGTGGTCTGTGGAATAAAAAGGCTGTGGGAAATGACTGAATTAGTATGTATGCAGAGTTGTTGTAGCCGTGTCAGTCCCAGGATATTAGAGAGACAATGTGGGTCAGGTTCTGAAGAAGAGCTCTGTGTGGCTCGAAAGCTTGTCTCTTTCACCAACAGAAGTTGATCCAATAAAAGATATTACCTCACCCGCCTTGTCTCTCTGAATTAATATACAACATTTTGTTAAGCAAGGGCCATATGGTCCCCTACGTGGGCTATTCCTGCATGGGGGACAGGAAACTCTGAGTTTCCACTAGTGGAGTTTGTACAGAATTCTTCTTTTGGAGGCAGAGTTTCTCTCCCTGCCTTCCTCACCCAACAACAACACTGGGGGTGACTGGAAGTTTGGCTCCCAGAACCACTATATTTTGTAGTAGCAAAGGCCTATCTTTCACTGGTAAAGGCTCTACTCAGACTTATCTGGCCTTTTGATAGTATAACTCCTGCTCTCCTCAAGCTATTGCACCCTAGAGCTCCTTTCCTCCCCCAAAGGGAATTTCCATAAGAACTATGAGTATGCTAATGCTAACAGTGTCAATAGGATCTATACATTTCCTTGTTCTGCCCATTTTTGATTTAGTGAATACCCTCATTACAGCCCCAGAACTAACAGTGTGTGAAAGTTTGTTTGAAAAAAGACAGCCACCCAAATCTCCAGAAAGAATTGTAGAGAGAGAGAATTTAAGAAGCTGGGATTTATTTTGCTGTCAGTCTAAAAATAATGCTAATTCTACTGTAGAATCCAATTTATTTTCATTAATTACCAAAATACTCTGATTACCAAGTTTTGCAAACATAACACATACAAAACCACTTAGGGTAATGCAAACATAAATGTAGGTTACTTTAACTTATTTTGATGAGCAATTTGCTTTTAGTTTTTATGGTATTTTTTAGCTGCTAGTGGACGTACTGTTGCATGTTTGTAAAGGTAATGAAATCTTACAAGAATGAGTTATCTCTGTGACACTCCTTTATTAAAACTGTGCTGAGAAACAGGGTGAGACCGACAAGATTTTTCTTTGTTTTTGAAAAGGATCAGATTTGTGGATTAGCAAAGTGACAATTAGGGAAGTTCTACTGTACATTTCTGGTATATATTTATGGTGGCACATTATTTAAAAATATATGTAATAATAGATGCCTGTGTATGTATTTATATACATTATCAATATGACTAAATTAATCCCTGTTGGAGCCCCTGGATTTGCAGATGAAGATGATGCAAAAATATTCAGGAAATTATAACCATTACATGAAGTAATGTATTAGCTGTAATACTCTTTCTGAACGCTAGTGGGGTGGCTCAATCTACATAGAGCACAAATGGGGAACAGGGAGAGGAAAAATAAAACACAAAATAAAATGATGACTTTCTGACCGCAGGATGGTGAGTTACAGAATGATATAAACATGAGAAATTGATCAGACAACATGGAATGTGCTTATTTCATATAATGATTTTTTTTAGAGTTTATCAGCCTTCTGTCATCATCATCATTGATCCGGCATAGAGCTGGTCATCTTTTGGAGGACATGGGTTTAACTAATTTGTATTAAATGGAGTGTAAATAGTGGATTGAGTATAAAGGTACAGATGATCACAGCAAAGACACAGGACAATTGTCAAGCACACACGGCCTCAGCACTCTACGTACGTTACTCCCTTCAGAGTACTACAGGGGGCGAGCTGGGGCTCAGCTGAGATGGCTACCGCTACACTGACATTTTGGTAGTAAAAAGTTACTGAAGCCCAACACGTGGGGTATGAAGTGGCTGTGCAATTTACATGTATATTTGCTATTTTAAATCCTTATGTTAACATATATGTTACATAATTGTTCCCTCTTCAGATCTGTAAATCCGGCCTAGATCTTTAGTAAAAATCATTACCAGCTAATGGTTGTTCATTGGCCTTATGTAAGATGGGCTTGACCAGTCTCATGGGGACAAGGACATTTGCAAAGTCTCTGACCACAACTCACCCCTTTTGTTTGCAATCTCAGCACAGGTGCCAAGTACTACATGGGCATAGGGACTGAACTACACCCTCACCACGAAGAGAGCAGGACAGAATTGAGGCACATTGGCAGAGCATTGTGGAGAAGTTTCCATCGCCACTACCCATACTGTACCTGTTCTGTGCATAAACAGAGGGCTTCAGTCTCCAGGGCTGTTAATCTGGCACCTTTCACAAATACTAAAAGTGTGGAAAAACAAACAAACAAAGGTTAGCCCGGCCCCCTCAAAACCCTAGTTAACCATGTGGTCACACAGGACAGTAGGGCTATATTTTCTTCTCCCTGACCTCAAAGACTCTCCAGACAAAGTGGAAACAAATATTTTCCACATTGTTCTTTACCAACATTTTTACAAAATCCTTTTTGAAATTGTTAGCAACATTTTTCATTCACCAAGAGCCACGTTGCCTTACTGGGTTTTCAGTAAAGGAAAAGCTATTTTGCTCAAAATTTCGGTTACCGTTTCAGGGAGCGAAAAAGTAGATTTTTGCGAATAATGGAAAGTGGGTCAATTTTGAATTGTACAAGATGGAAACAACTTTGAAAATTTTCACTGAACTCTTTTCCTATTTTTGACCAGCTGTAATTAATAGTGAATATAAGGTCAGTGACCCCCTCAGAGGCAGGGTAAAGTCTGTTAGCCAGGGGCACCGTGAATTAGCCATTCTTTCTGCTTCCTAAACTGTACTTGCCCTTTGGATTAACCAATTGCTTCAGCCTCTAGGGCCCCATCAAAAGCCCAGTGAAGCCAATGGGAGTCTTTCCATTGACATCAATGGATTTTGGATCAGGCAGCTACTGATCCCCATCACTACATTATTTAAAACAAATCATAATTTTAAAAAGAGCATGCTGATAAGCCCCAAGGTTTTTTAAGACCTTTAATAGGGTCCATAACACAATGTCAAAACATCATTTAGGCATGTGATGTTTCACCACTTTAGAGCAAAACCAATATTATTTCTTTATTTTGCTTTCAAGTAAGGGAAAGAGAGGAAAGTTGCTATAGTTTTTGGTTGCCTGGCCTGTGCTATTGGTTGAGTTAGTGGGGAACTGCTGGCTGTGTGTTTCTCTAAAGCATGCCATGATGAAGGGAAAAGAGGGTAGCAAAGAGAAGAATGTATGGCTAACAGTAAGTGGAAAAAAAGTCACAAACAATTGAATGGGGACCTGTCTGCTTAGATAAACAACCTGCCAAGAGTCTCTCTCTGCTTGGTTTGATGTTAGACAAAAGGTTGGTTTCCACCTTTTCTTCCCTTTGTGGTTTTAAATCTCTGACAGGTTCCATAAACATTAATCCATAAGGTGTTTAAAATGGTATGCCTTAGCAAAGATCTGTGTGTGTTCTGTGGATTGTATTTATTGCTGTGGAGTGACTATGGAATGAGAAAGAAGATTCTTGCTTTTGAAGTATAAACATTGGCCACGTGAGAGAGAGAGATGACTTACACTAAATATTTAACAAATGTATGGTTTCCACTGGAACAATAAAGTACTTTGCATTGGGAGAAATATAGAAAAAAGAAAGGGGAAAAAAATTGTTTCAAGACTTATTTCCTCTAAAAGAATGTGAAACACTATCAGTAACTGGCACCTTGTATTCCTTAGGTCATTTGGCCCTCCCTGTGCTCACAACAGCTCTCATCAGCTGTTCTGTGTCACTGCTTCAGAGAAAGTCCACAGCTTTCTCTGATTCTGTGACCATATGTTATTCCTCCAGTGGGACCCAATAATTTCATTCCTTAAGAAGAGTGCAAGACCCAGCAACTATCTCAGATAATTGTCAAATATCTGATTTAGTTTGTCTTATACCACTGGTTCTCAAAGTGTGGTCTACAGACCACTGGTGGTCTACACAGAACTTGATGATGGTCTGAAGGGAGCTGCTAGTTGTATTGCTCAGCCTCCTGTTTGCTTCCAGCTGTTAAATTCCATTAAAAGAAGCTAAAATATATATTAAATGCTTTCCTAATATTTTTCCGTGTAAATCATTGGTGTATGTATTTCCTGCATGGATGTTATGTGATTGCTAGTGAGAGGCAAAAAGGCTCTGGTGATCTTGCATGGAAAGGGAGGTGGCCTGAGACAGTAGCTCTGATAAGATGTGGTGATCCAATCTATGGTCTACACTAGAAACTTTTGCTGGCATAGCAGTGTCAGGCAGGGCTGTGACTTTTTGACATTTTTGTACATGCACAAAGCCCTAGTGTAGACACAGTTATATGGGCAAAAATTCCTTTTGTTGGATTAGCTTATTTCATTTTGGGAACTGCTATGTGCTATGCCAGCAAAAATGGTCTTTTGCCAGTATAAGCTGTGTGTCATAGCTCTACCAGCAAATGGAATTGTGCAAGTAACTGATATTTTCGTTTGTTTGTTTGCTGGCAGTTCCAACAAGTTCTTTTTAAAAACAATTATTTGGGGGCAAACGAAACAATTTTTAAAATAAAATTGAAGGAGATTTCGAAACCAAAAGTTTTGAATCAAAGCATCAAAACATTTCCATGTTGAAAATGTCAAAACAAACCATTCTGGCTTTTTTACTCAAGGAAATTGGCAAATTCAACACAAATTCATGAAATGTTTTGATCGACCCGAAAGTGCATTTGTTGCCAAAAAAAAAAAAAAAAGTCTTGGTCGAAAAATTTTGCCCAGGTTTACCAGCAAACCCTTTCTACTGTTGAGTAGGCCTTTGAAAAACTTTGAGAACACCTGGCTTAACCAAAAGAAGTTTTATGGCCAATTTTTCAGAAACAGAGAGTAAACCATAAAAATCAGATGTATAAATGTGTTACACACCTAGATTAATACTATGGCAAGCTCTGCTAGAGTTGGGCTGACACTAAAGTTAGTTACAGAGGCAAACCACATAGCAAAATAAATCATCTCACAGGCTCTTTTGCAGCCAGCTGCTCCCATCTGTAGCCAGTATCCAAATGACAGTTCAGAGAGAGAGAAACAAATTCTGCTCTTCCTTATTCCTGTCCATCCCATTGATTTCATTGCATTGCAGTGGTATAACTGAGAGCAGAATTTAGCCCAAGATGGTATGGTCCTGCTTTTTAACATATAGGTTTTCCTTCTTTCATGTGGAGAAGATGAAAGATGGTTGGTTCCCCCTTGAATCAAAGAACAATACTCCCTTTCTGATATCAGCTACTGCTGACCAAGGTCTCTTCTGTTTACAAAGGGATGTGGCTATTTGAATAGCTTGTATCATTTGGAAATATTCATTTCCCCTAAATCTTGAACAGAGGTCTGTCACCCGCTCTGTTCAAGAGCTTGTGATTCTAAACAATATCTTAATAGAACTAGTGTTGTTATTATTTAAGTAACATCTATTCCCTGCCAAAGCACTCAGGGCTTTGTACAACCCAAAGGAAAATACATGCAATACACAAAGAATAAATATCGTATAATGGAAACATAATCAAATACAAACAGAGAAACAGTTAAATGGCCATTCTGAAAAAAAATTGAAACAAGTTTTACAAGGCTTTTTAAAAGTATGGAGGGATGAAATAACATGGATTCCCAGAAAAACAAATTCCATGCTGTTGGGCTCCCTATCGGAAAAGTGTGATTCAATGATGGGGTGATTTATTTTGGTAAGTGGCAGCAGTGACCAGAATCCTATCAGTACAAGCGTCAAAGAGAAGGTCTTGAATGGTCAAAGACTAGGGTCAACTGCAAGGTCTTTAAAACCCAATAGCGACTTTCTAAAAGCCAAGCCGCTGCCTTATAAGAAGCCAGTGGAAAGAATATGGGAACAGGCATGATATAATCACAGTAGTGCAAAGTAGCAAGAAAATGTACCGTTGTTTTCTGAACATAGCTACAGGTGACAGAGCTGCCTTGCAAAGAATGAATTACAATAGCTGAGCCTCTTGGTCATGAGGGTGCATGTAGCTCTATCCATGTATCAAGTGATAATGGTGCCACAAATAGCGCAACAGAAAAAGCACGTCCATACTGTAGTCCACAAGAAAGGCTTGTGTAAACATTGTCCCAAGAGCAGTGTCAGTGTGATACATCAACATCTTCAATATCAGATTGCGAGGATGCTGCCAAACACTGAACTGCTGAATACAGATAGGACAGTCCCTTGTACCTTTGAGGATCATTCAGTTGTCCTTGGGCTCACAATGACTCTTGTTACTTCTTTATGCTATTCAAAGCCATTGCTCACTCTTGACTCTGCCTTTCTGGAAGGCAGAACTTAGCTTTTCTCTCTAAGGAGCCTGTAAGCTACTGGTTCTCAGACACTTTACAAACAGCTATTCTACAGAAACACAGAGAGAATTAACAAGGTGAGGTAGAAATGAACACTTTCCTACAAATACTCTGGAAAGCATCCCCAGACTGGCATTAAGCTTAGTTACCTGTGCTAGTAATACGACTTTTTTTTTCCTCTCAAAGCCTAATGTGGTCTCCTCCTTTTAGTAATAAAAAGACAAATCTCATTCTTTCTGAAATACCCATTTCAACTGTCTTATTTCTTTCCATCTCAAAATGCATGAGTCTAAGGGAATGTTGTCTGGGATGATCCATTCCTTCTTGTCTACACTGTTGCCTCACTTCCTTCTCTCTTTGGTATGTGTAGTCATCAGTGGTTTCTTGTAGGACTAATTACCATGCTAAAAGAGGAAAGTCCTTTGCAGGCAGACTAGCTAGAGAAAACCAAAGACTGAAGAGTAACATACTGTTCAGTCTTGTACCTCTGAGAGCTTTAAGCTCTTATATCTCAACCTACTTTACACTCCTAGAGATGGCAGAAATTCCAGGTTTTTGAGGTCAGAGCCAGCCTTTGGGAGCTCTTGAAGCCTGCAGCCACAGGCTCCCCCTACCTCCCATCTCATTTTGGAACTAGAAATGTCAGGAATCATTTCAGCTTTTTGTCTAAGTTCCTGGCCCTTCTCTTTGTGAAGCTATACTTAAAAATGTGAACTGACTGGTAGAGTGGAAAGTTTGTCATTAATTTCTCTGAAAGGTTATGGATTAATTCAGTCACCTTCAATCACCTGGAGCTTGCTTTGGGTCATGACCACAGGCCCCTTGTCAGATTTGTGACTGTGGGGGGAGTGCCACCCAGTTAGTTGTGGGGGCTCTGAAAGCTCCTTCCCAGACAGCTCCTCTCCTGAGCAGACAATGTGATCTCTGGCCACGAGGGCACAGAATGGTTTAGTGGACTAAGCAGAGAACTGAGAACAGAGCCCAGATCCTCAAACGTATGTAGCCACCTAACTCCCACTGATTTCAACGGGTTAGGCACCAAATTATCTTTGAGGATCTGGCCCAAGTGACTACTGTACACTAACCCTGTCTCTGATACTGACTCCCCTCCAAGGTATTAGTCAAATCACTTAACATTTCTCAGTTTTCTCCTCTCTGCAATGGTACTAATACTGCGCACCTGTCTCTTAGGGGCATTCTGCTGATCACATAGGTAATGTATAACAGCTAAAATTCACTAGCGTGCATGCACTTCCCTCCAGTGACAGAGGAACACTGACTCCCAACCCTAGCTTCTTTGGACAATTGTCCAGTCAATACTTTTTAAAATGGTGGCAACTAAGCCCAGACCCAGCACAAGAAGTGGGGCTGCACTCTTCCTGAAGCAGGAAGCTTTAGGCTACCTGAAGATTCCAGCCCTCACCTCCTCCAACTTCTTTTTATATTAAGAGGAATTTCTCAGATAACAAGGGTGATGAACATTGGTGTATAAAACTAGAGGCACATAGATAAAATAAGTCAGTAATCTGTGGGTGCCCCAGTGCATCACCTTGCCAACCTTCCCATACATCTTCAGACCCCCTTTATAGTGGTGTCATCCCAGCAGACAGGAGCTATTTATGTTTTGAGGGGAGAGAGAGTAAAATATTGTTTCAACAGCTCACCCACAGAGGGTAAGGCTGGCTCTGCTTGCAGTGACATATGACCTAAGTTTCCTGTAAGGTGCCCCTCCCCCGACCCCAACCTAGACCGGCCCCCAACCTGCCGCGACCGGGAGGGGTGTCCCTCCCCCGTCCTGAACCCAGCCCAGACCTGCTGCGGCGGGGAGGGGTGCCTATCCCCTCCAGCCCAGGTGCTGCTGGGGGAAGTCCTCTCTCCCCACCGTAGCCCTGGGGAAGCCTGCACCCCAAATCCCTCATCCCTAGCCCCACCCCAGAGCCCACAGCCCCAGCCGGAGCCTTCACAGCCCTGCACCCAAGCCCTCTTCCCCAGCCCTGAGCCCCCTCCCATACTCTGAACCTCTCGGCTCCACTCCCACCACATTAATTTTGTTATGTGCACCGATATGAAGGTGATGTGTCACACATCACCTCCATATTGGTGCACATAACAAAATTCATTCCACACATGTGTGGGAAAAATTAGCCGGAACACTGCATATGACATCCATTTCTAGTGTTGGCATATTGCGAGATATCAGCTCTTAAAATCACAACAATATGACTTTTAGCAAATATATTTTAGAAAATGTGTACAGACTTTTAAAACGTGTTAACATTCCCATCATTTGTGATAAGGTACTCAGATGCCCTATTTGGTGAGGGTGCTACAAATAAATAGATCACAGACACTAAATATAGTCTTTTATTTGAAACATTTAGAACGTATGTGTGTGTGGTTTTTTTCAGTTTGCATGTTCATCGGTTATTAGTTGTTTTTTATTTCACAGCTGGAAATGCTGTGGAATGAAGTATACCTGCAGAGATAGATCTACAGCTGCTACAAGCACATAGACTAGCAGCCCACTTTTGCATCCTCCACAGCTCAGGAGTATTTTTACACACCTCTAGTTTGTTCATCTCCCATTGTTTTATATCTCTCACAACAAAACTTAAGCAGGAAATAACTCAAAACGGGCAGCAGTTGTCACATCTGACGTGCATTTGTTGATTCAAAATGATATTTAAAAGATTGTGGTGATCTCTCAAATTGAAAGATTAGATAAGTCAGCATCTCCTATATTTAGTGATTTAATACCTCATCAGTGACACACTTCTATACGAAACTTGACATCAGATTTCATCCAGGTAAGGAGGATACAGAATTTGACAGCATTTGAGTTTGGTTTAATGGGATATTTGAATCTTTTGGGGTTTTGTTGCTTTTGCTTTTTGTTCTTTTATTTTGTATTGGTTCTTTTGCTTTTGTATTGTATTTTACTTATGTTAGAAGCAGTAGTCAGACAACAAAGAGAGATAGAGTAGCTATCTGCTTTTCATTCTCCTCTAGAGTTAGGCAGAGGGGGCCACACGGAGCAGTTTGTTTATGTGCACCGGGAGGTCCCATGAATCCTCTGTAGAGATCTCTAGGAAACTTCTCTGGAGGTACTGTGCAATCCTCTGCGAAGGTTTCTGGGGAGAGCTGCCTTATTTCTGCCGCTGCAGTCGGACACTTTCCCACACACCGCTCACTGATCACTTCAGCAGGCACCATTGCAATGCATAGAATAGCAACATATGAACCTAAGCGGCATCTGGATGCCAACAGCAGCTCTGCTCTCTCTGCCTCTGTTACCCTCAGGAGTGAGATATCAGCTACAATCACCACTGCCTGCAGAAAACGGTGCCAATATTGGCAGAGACGCTGCAACAGTTAGGGGATACATAAAGATTGTGGCAAATACCATACTACTGCGCCACTATGACCTAGAACACACACACCCTTGCTACTGACTAAATCAAGAAAACCCTTCTGGTCTTGTGCCACAGCCCTCCTTGCAGAAGTTAAGGACGTTCGCAGAAGATGGTCTGAAGCCTGGGCGGCTGCCGACGTACCAGATAAAAATGTGGTGTGGTGCAAACTGTCGGACACATCATGGAGGATTGCCCAATCCATACTTATCTTGGAGGCATCGCAGCCGTTCATATGGCCACCCTCTCTGCTCTGGACTAGATAACAGACCTTAAGATCCAACTACAGTCATGCCATTGCTTTTACTGTTCCACTA
The DNA here is from genome assembly GCF_027887155.1 of Malaclemys terrapin pileata. Taxonomy (NCBI): domain Eukaryota; kingdom Metazoa; phylum Chordata; order Testudines; family Emydidae; genus Malaclemys; species Malaclemys terrapin. Next base: position 83,049,629 of record NC_071507.1, read on the forward strand.
TCGCCATACAAAAAAGGAAGAAGTGCAGCTCTCATTTTGGTGTCCCTGCTCTGGAGGAGTGAGGTAAGCTCAGCACACAGATCTAGGAATGTGGCCTTGCGCATCTGAAAGTTCTGCAGTCACTGCTCATCATCCCAAAACTGCACGACAATGTGATCCCGGCAGTCAGTGCTTGTTTCTCGGACCCGGAACTGGTGCTAGATAATCTGCAGCTGCTCCGTGAAGGCGGCCAACAACCTTGAATTGTTTCTTTCTATGTCCCACAGCAAGCTAGCCTCCCAGGAATCATCATGTTCCCAGTGGTTCTCCTTGCAGTTCTGCACATACTACAGGGTCAAGTGCCCTGTGCTTGGACTGCTCATGACAATAGTGCACAGCTATGCAGGCTCCATGCTTCTGTCAGAGAGGGTGGGCATTGTGGAGGGGGTTTGCAGGGATTTTGAAAAGAAGGTGCTAAATATGATGGGATGGAGAACACAGCATTATGGGAAGTTGACCCCTTGCTCCCTGTTACCCCCACGTGACTGTTTTAGCCCTATCAGGCATTGCAAAAACATCCCAAAACACCCTGGGCTGGATGATGGTGAGTTGCACAGTGGGATACCTACCCACAGTGCACTGCACTCTGCCTCAGACAAGTGCTCCTGGTGAGTACATGCACTGCCGACACAAGGAGCAAAGTGTGCGTATGCACAAGGATGTAATAACAGTGGCGGCTGTTTGACAATGTAAATTAGGTTGACATAATTTTGTAGTGTAGACATGTCCTAGAATATATTTCAGGGGTGGGCAAACTTTTTGACCTGAGCGCCACATCAGGGTTCCAAAATTGTATGGAGGGCCAGGTGTAGTGTATTAAATTGCTCCCTGTAGGAATGTGTTACTTATGGTGTACTACTTACGCTGCCAGTCCTGGTGCTCTGAGCAGCATGGTAAGGGATCGGGGAGCGGGGGAGTTGGATAAGGGGCAGCGGGTCCTGGGGGCAGTCAGGGGATAAGGAGCAGAGGGTGGTTGGATAGGCGTGGGAGTCCCAGGGAGCCTGTCAGGGGGTGGGGGTGTAGATAGGGGTTGAGGCAGTCAGGGGAGAGGGACCAGGGGGGCTTGAATAAGGGGTGGGGTCCTAGAGGGGGTGGTTAGGGGCAGGGGTCCTGGGAATGGGCAGTCAGGGAACAAGGAGCGGGGGGGGTTGGATGGGTCGGGAGTTCTAAGGGGGGCAGTCATGGGGTGGGAAGTGGGAGGGGGTGGGGGCCAAGCTGTTTGGGGAGGCACAGCCTTCCCTACCCAGGTGTAGTGTATTAAATTGCTCCCCATAGGTATGTGCTACTTACAGTGTACAGTAACTCCTCCCTTAACGTAGTTATGTTCCTGAAAAATGCGATTTTAAGCAAAACGATGTTAAGTGAATCCAATTTCTCCATAAGAATTAATGTAAATGAGGGGGTTGGGTTCCAGGGAATTTTTTTTCACCAGACAAAATACTATATTACACACACACACACACAATATAAGTTTTAAACAAACAATTTAATACTGGTACACAGTGATGATGATTCACCAGCAACTACACACCACACAACAGGAACACCAACCCAGGAACCAATCCCTGTAGCAAACCTCGTTGCCTACTCTGTCCCCATATCTACTCTAGCGACACCATCAGAGGACCCAACCACATCAGCCACACCATCAAGGGCTCATTCACCTGCACATCCACTAATGTTATATATGCCATCATGTGCCAGCAATGCCCCTCTGCCATGTACATTGGCCAAACTGGACAATCCCTTCGCAAAAGAATAAATGGACACAAATTGGACATCAGGAATGGTAACATGCAAAAGCCAGTAAGTGAACACTTCAGTCTCCCTGGTCATTCTATTACAGATTTAAAAGTCACTATCATTGAACAAAAAAACTTCAGAAACAGACTTCAAAGAGAAACAGCAGAACTAAAATTCATTTGCAAATTTAACACCATTAATCTGGGCTTGAATAGGGACTGGGAGTGGCTGGCTCATTACAGAAGCAGCTTTTCCTCTCCTGGAATTGACACCTCCTCATCCATTATTGGGAGTGGACTACATCCACCCTGATTGAATTGGCCCTGTCAACACTGGTTTTCCACTTGCGAAGTAACTCCCTGCTCTCCATGTGTCAGTATATAATGCCTGCATCTGTAACTTTCACTCTATGCATCCGAAGAAGTGAGGTTTTTACCCACGAAAGCTTATGCCCAAATAAATCTGTTAGTCTTTAAGGTGCCACCAGACTCCTTGTTGTTTTTGTAGATACAGACTAACCCGGCTACCCCCTGATAAGTGATGATGGTTGTGAAGCTTGGTTGAGGTGGAGGAGTCAGGATATTTTCCAGGGAATGCCTTACTTCTAAATGATGAACTAGCAATTGGCTGAGCCCTCAAAGGTTAACTCTCACAGTCTACAAGGCAGCAGGAATGGAGGGAGGGGAGAGAGCATCGCAGACAGAGACAGCGATGCACACTGTGTGTGAGAGAGAGAGATGCGCATTTCCCCTTTAAGTACACTGCCTTGTTAATTAGATCAGCTTGCTGAGACCGCAGCTGCTGCTGCCAGCAAGCTCCCTCTGTCCTGAGCCTTGCCATGTGTCCCCTCTGCTCTATGGAAGATGGGGTAAGTGGGGTGCAGGAGCAGGGGAGAGGGGGACACCCTCACATTAGCCCCACTTTTCCTCCCCTCCCCCACGCACAGCAAGCAGGAGTCTCGGGGAGCAGCTCCAAGGCAGAGGACAGGAGCAGCACATGGCAGTGGGGGGAGGGACAGCTGCAATTGCTAGCCTGCTGGGCAGCTGCTGCATAGGGAGCTTAGGGAGCGGGGAGCTGCTAGGGGGAGCTGATGGGGGGGCTGCCGGTCCACCCTGGTTCCAAGCCCCCACCAGCTAGCTGCAACAGGCTGCTCTTCCTGCAATCAGTGGGCAAAGCAGGCGACTGCCAAATGATGTTAGAAGGGAGCATTGCACAACTTTAAACGAGCATGTTCCCTAATGATCAGCAACGTAACAATGTTAACCGGGACGACTTTAAGTGAGGAGTTACTGACTACTTACGGCTGCCAGTCCTGATGCTCCACAAGTAGCACATTCCTACGGGGAGCAATTTAATACACTACACCTGGCGGCTCTCACAGCCGTGCTGCCTGGCAGGAGCTCGCAGCCCCGCTGCCCTGAGCACTGGCGACACGGCGAGCTGAGGCTGCGGAGAAGGGGGTCAGCAGGAGGGGCTGGGGACTAGCCTCCCTGGACAGGAGCTCAAGGGCCGGGCAGGACGGTCCCGCAGGCTGGATTGGCCCCTGGGCCATAGTTTGATCATCTCTGATATATTTCATAGTTCATGAAAGTTTCAGCTAATAAATTAAAATGTTGACGGTTGATTGGAGCTGCATGAAATTATTCACTGGAAAAAAATCTGAAATTGATAGGGATTTCTGAGCATATGAGGTTTTGGACTTGAGCAAAGTTCTTCCATTGCTACCAAAAAGTCCAGTTGCTTTTTGGCTCGACACCACTGTCATTTTTACTACAAAAAAGATGGTCACCTGCAAAGATTTATGATTTTGAGAAAAAAGCATGTGGTGTTTTGGGGGTGAGGGGTAAAACAGTGAAATGTTTTTACAAAGCCAGTGAATTATCATTGACTTCATCATTGCAGCAAATGTTTTCCTGCCTGCTATCATAAACACACCGAAATGGTCTGATTTTTTATTTTACAAATCTATATAAAACCCAATCCTGCACCCATTGAAGTCCATGAGAAGCTCCTATTGGCAAGAGCTAGTCGGGAAATGCCAATTATTTTTCTTAAGAAATATTGTTTAAAAAAATGTATTTCCTGTGCAATGTTTCTATTTTATCACTGAAAAAACAAAACTTAAAATTTTGGGGGGAGGGTTGAAAGCCAAATGTAAAAAACATATATAAACAGCCCAACATATATGTACATATAGAAACAGAAAATATCAACCAAAATGAAAAATTCCCACCAAAATTTTCAATTTGGCCAAAAAGCCATTTTTAATCTGGAAAAAAAAATTCAGACTAATATCTTTCAAGCAGCTCTGCTGTGGATGTGGATGGTGCAAGATTGGTTCTGTGATCCAATAAAACTCTGTATAAAGAAAGCTGTTTACAAGTCTGTCAACGTGACCCCACCACCTCTCACTCTTATTGTTAGATAACACGTTTCTGGGATTTTGTCATTTTCTGTCAGAGGGCAACTGTTTTCTAACAGAGGCAGCTTGTCTAGTCAGTTAAAGAGACTGGGAGTTGGAACTCTCTGGTTCTGTGCCCACTTCTCTTCTGTTGCTGGCTCTGTATGCAATGCTGGACAAGTAACAATTTCTGTGTAGCTCAATTGAACACAGCAGGACTCGTCCTGGGCAGCAGCATGGGGAGATTAGCTTATTTGCTGAATATTGAAAATGCAGTTTCCTAAAATGGCACATCCTCTGCGATCTTTTTTGGCCTTCTACCTAATGCTACTGACCGTGAGGGATATTTTTCCCCTGAAAGATGAGCCTTGAAAAGGGCAAGAACTATATTGTCTCCTGACACCACAGTGTCAGTTCTAATTGCCCCTCACATTTGTAATTTGCTTTGGAAATACATTCTGACACGTGCAGAGCCAGGGATTGGAATCTTTTGAGCAGTAGCATAAGGGAGAAATGGAAACCCGTCACTGACGTCAACAGTGAGATGAGAACAGAACATAGGGAGTGTCCCCTTTGCCACTAACAATCCACAATGTGACATCCCTTGCAAGAGACAACATTTCTGCAAGCCAAGCTTTGTCTTATTGAAGATAATAACATCTCACTGACAAACTATACAAGCTTGGGCCTGGGTCCAAGACTGAGCAGTGGGTCACTGACCTATGAATCTTTGTGATCGTTTTACTCCAGGACCCAAAAGGACGATTGCAGATAGGCCCATTGCCCCAAAAAAAGGCTGAAGGGTCACTTCCTTTTCACCACCATCTGTATCATAGCTTCTGTGGGCTTGACTTCAATGGGACTTGTGTTTTAAATTAAGCATATACTTAAGTGCTTCACTGGAAGAGGCCAGAGCGTTCGGCACCTTGCAGGATCTAATTCTGTGTGAGCAGGGAGTGCTCTGAGCAACTGTTCTGTGTCTCCCACATGGAGTTGCTGAGAAGAACCCTCCCATCTACTTGCTTACCTCCCTATGTGGGGGAAGCAAGAGCCGCTCTGGCTTCTCCTTCCCAGTCAGTGAGCAGTACTGCCAACCCCAAGCACTTAGAAGTCATGAGCCAACAAGGCCCCGCAAAATCATGAGATAAGCTTAAAAAGATGCACTGTTCTTTTAAGAGCTGCTTTTTATTCTCCTTGGTTTTGTTAATGAAAACTGAGAATCTCATATATTCACCTGAGCCCAGGAGTTGGGGCATCAAGAAAAATGCCAACTATCATGAGACTCACAGTAAAATTGCAAGAGTTGTCAATACTGAATAAGAGCGGGATAGGCACACCACTGGCTTTGTCTGAGCCCAGCTAGTGGAGACGTAGTTGGCTACTGAGCCTCTTTGTGGTCAGGAGAGAGAACAAGGGTTTTGGCCCATTCCAGAAAACAAGGGAAATAACTATAACTACCCCACAGAGGGTTCATTAGACAAGTTTTTCAGGACAGTGTTCAGACGTGAAGTTCTGGGTGTTATTACTGACCTGCGGGGCAGTCACAGAAAGGAACTGAGGGACATTGTCAAAAGTGCCCTCCTCTGCTACGCACACCTACACCTAACAAGAGGACCATTGTACTCCCATGTAAAGTTGTGGCCTCTACTAAATGACCTAGCCACCACTAACCTGCAGTCAGAGGAGTTTTAAACGGGTACTATAGATATTAAAGAGCACTGTTTATATGTTCATATATTTTGACCAGCCTAGCTCATCCTGCTTTGCAGCAACAATGAGCGAACGCAGAGATCTTTGCATTACATTAAATTAGAAGCTCTATATGCTTTGGAGCACGTTAAACCTTTCAGAGTTTTCTTTAGGGATTATTACATATTTTACTAAGTAAACAGATTACTTAGCATCTTGTGGTATGAAAACAAAACCTTGAAAGATGCCTTATATATACATTAAAAAACTAAACATGTCAATATGTGATATATGCAATCTCCATGATGCCAGGCTTTAAAAAAATAATAGAAAGACGGCAACATTTTTGCTTATTTTTCCTATGAAGAAGGGTCTTAAAAGTAACTAAATTGATTGATTTTAATTATGAAAAGAGATGTTTAACTTGGATTCTCGAGTCTTCTGAAAAAAATTTTTTTAAAACATTTTGATTATTTAAAGCACTATATATGAATGCTAAGTGTTGTTATTTATTATTGGAAAATGAGGTGGGAAGTACATTTAGTATTATTCACTGCTAGAGACAGGATGTTTGACTAGTTGAACAAATGGCCAGGTCTGGTATGATAACTCCTATGTAGTCTTTACATGCAAACAAATTAAGTAACATAATATGTTGCAAATTATTGCAAAGGTGTTAGGCAGGAGGCATCAAAAGGAGCAAAATCAATAAGTCCAGGAGACAGTTTAATGATCTTTAATGCCTGTACTTCTCCTATCTCACACTGAGCAACAGCCCTTCCTCCTGTTCTCACAGTTACAATCACCAGCAGTGTCACAATTTTATTTGGGTAGCTTTGTGCTTAAGACTAACAGCAGGGCTCTGAAACATTTGGCAGGCTTCAAAGTCCTCATATTCTTTCAGGCACTAAGTGCAGTCAAGGTATCCATTGTATGTACATGTAATTCTCTGGGCTGAACAGCAACAATGTTGGTTAGTGATATTCCCCTTTATTCATTGCTGTGACGTCTTCCATGCTTTGCATAGCACTGAGCACTCTTTTGATACTCTATAAATAATAAAAAAATGGTTAACTGCAGATTTCAGTTGCTGGTGAATTCATACAAGCAGTAATTTCCATTCTTCTATTAAGAAAGGTAAAAGCAAAGCAAGCATGGTTGCATTTTTTTCAGTCTCATGGCAAGTAGCTAGTGCTGCTCTTGGTGTCACAAAGTATTGTGGCCCCTGTCATGAGCTAATTAAGGACCTGAGCCAAAACCAATGGAAAGATTCCCATTGACCTCAGAGAGTTTTGAATCAGGCCTCATAACTATAAAGATCAACACTAATGCAATCATGGTAACAATGAGAGGGAAATGTGAAACTAAATGATAAAGTATTATTACCTTATGAGTTATTTAATAGACACCAGTTCAAGGATGTCTATTTTATACATGTGGGCTATTTTAATTCTTCCCACTAGGTGTGCTCCTGTGAAAAGTGCGCATGGTGTACTGCTGTGAGTATGCATCTTAAGCCTCTGGTACCACTCACTGACTGATAAAGAGGTCAAAGGGGTAGTCTGGGTGATGACAGTGGAAAGAAATGTTCCAGAAGAGGTCTTACAAAAGGCTGTGAACTGTGGAAATTCACTCTCCACTGTCACCAGCTATTAATGGGATCATCAATAAAACATAATCTAGTTATAGCAGACTTAGTCTGTAGGTTACATTAAGCATTGTCTTGCATCAGTAATGAATCTCCTAGAGGCAGGAATGGTAAGCACCTTGTGCTATGGGATAAGAATATCCCTGCAGACCATTACCTTCACTCTATCTTACAAGGGATAGAGAGAAGAGAGAGATGACAGATATCCTTCTACAGCTTTCACTCCTCAGGAACTCCCCCCTTCTCCCCCCGTTCCATTAAGTGCTGTACCCAAATGTTTTGACTCTCCTGCCTCTGGAAGCAAAGTTCAAAATGAAGCAGATGGGAGATCATTCTGCATACAGAGAATTTTCAGATATTCTCTATATGACCTATGCTGGGTAAAACTGTTTCCATTCTCTGATTGGATAACTTTTATAACTCGCGCAGCATGGATTTTTAATTGCAAGTTCATTTGTACAATTTGCACTTCTCAATTTGTACCATGTTGGTTATAAAACTATCCAACACATTTTGAACAGTCAATTTCAAATTTTACAACTGAATGTACCAGTTTCAAAATTCACTCTCAGTGAACATGCAAGCTAAAAAATTTCAAGTTTTATCAAACTCATAGGTCACAAAAAGCCAGAGACAAAAGGGCCATTAAATAACTGATTGAAATTTGCTTTCAGATTCAAATGAATATTGGAAGATTTTTGTTCCTCTATTTGCCTGGATCTAAAATTGATAATACACCAAGCCACCAAATGATAGTCAAGTCTCTAAACTGTAGATATTTTAAGGTTTATTTTTCTTTGGATTATTTTTAAAAGGCTTTATGGGAGAAGTGTGGTTTCCTTAAGAAATTATTTGGGGACTGGAGGGGAAAACCCAGATCACTGAGTCCAGTTCCCTGCTATCACAGGCAACCCTGTCATATAATTTGAATGAAGAGAGGGTGGCCATTTGCCAAACAAGGAAAAGGAAGGAAAGACAAGTACATGGTGGAAGGTCCAAAGACAAGATGTAGGACAAGGATACAGAAAGGACACCATCGGATAAGCATAAAGATTAAGAGTGAGAAACTCTCTGTGGTTGTAATAGAGATATTTGGCCACTTTTATACATTAGAGAAATCCACTGAATTCAATCATGTAACAATCCCTGTATCTCATACCCACAGTTACTTTTCTAGTCCTGACTCATTGACTCCAACATTAATGAGCTGGATGAAAGTGTAAGAAACTGGAAAAGGTTTGTGAGAAAATTACGTTTGGAACTTGTTTGACCAGCTACAACTGGATTCTCTTTTGGTAGGTATAAAAAACCTGTTAATATGTTTAAAATTACAGAACATAAGAGCTGGAAGAATAATGCAAAAACCTTCTATAACTGATGTGAAATGCACTCACCTTGGCTATACTCCTGCCATTTTTGCATTCCCCTTAAACATTGCAAGCCTTTCCTTAAACATTCAAAGAACCAAGTTTCACTGGCATGAATATGGAGAGAAAGTGAATTTTAAAGTTGTCTGTGTGAGTATTCTCACACCAGCTGAATTATAAATGTGTACATGCAACAATTCACCCAGGAAGTGTGAATCAGGGAACTGAACTAATACCATGTGACTTAAGTGCCCAGTAACAGTTAGGCAACACAGTTCAAATTTTGAATAGAAACAATCAAGCCATAGAATAAAACATTCAAAAAGATATTTTGCAAATAATATTTATCACTGAGGAACCTGTGGTTGTCTTGTGGAAGTTCTGGAAATAGAAAAAAAAAGTTAAATGCATCAAATAAATTTGTTGGTGTGAAATATTAGCTCAGTTCTACAAACAATTAGAGCTGGTCAAAAATAGTGGAGAAAACTAAGTAAAACTGTTTTCAAGGTCTCCTACCCCCACCCCTGTATTTTGATTGTAGTGTCAAAACTCAAACTTTAATTAAAAATGAGGGTCCACCCACTGCAGGGAGTGGGGGGTAGTACCCAGATCAGTTATGTCAGGGAGCTGTGCCACAAACCAGGTATGCTTTCTGACTCCCCCTCCCCCACCTCATATAATGCACCTCGACAGGAAGAACCACTGGGCAGCTCTTGAATGGGGAGAACAGAGGACAATCCAAATGGCAAATGATGCATCTGACAGATAGTGGAGTCTCCTGTGCATTTTACCAGAGAGGGAGAATTGGAATTGAATGGGAAGAACTGGAACTGGTTATAGCATGTGGCATTGCTCTTTGCATGTCTCGTTAGCTTATCAACACCATTCCCTCTAGACCCCCGTCTTCCACTCCTTTGGCACACTAGGAGAAAGACCAGGCCTCAGAATAAACTTGCTCTGTGTCAATGTCACCAATCTTTGGCAAAAGAGGTTAAAATAGATCAAAATAGAAAGGTGGAAGTGACTGGTTTTGGTGGTTGTCCTGGATGTTATCATGGTTATTGAGGTCTTGACATGAATATCATTGCATTGTCTTGTGCAATGGGAAGTGGTATGGGATAGAGAATGAAGATGAGGAAATGTGTCTGAAGGGAGGCAGCATCCTTCAAAAGGCCAATAGCCAGCTAAACAAACGTATGGACGTGCTTGTGAACACAGACCATAGTGCTGCATGGGGGACAACACTGGAGTTCGTATCCACAGAGCCAGGACAGGAGACAGAACTAATATTGCCATTCTGCCATTGAGATTCTAGCTCAGGTTGGCAAAATTAAGAGCAGCTTCCCCATTTTCCCCAGGAAATAAGGGGAGTTGGAGGTGGCAGTATACTTCTTTCCCACCCAGAGGAGAAGCCAGCAGGGAAATAGAAATATGAATGTAAATAGGGGACTCCACCTTGGACAATTCTTCTCCATCTGCTGCTCCACCTGCTGTTGGAAAGGCTTGGGGCCTACTAAGGTAAACTCCCCAGGGGGTGTATTGAGCATGCTAAGGCACGGAGTGGCCCTTAACATGGAAATGAAGGAGAACATACTTCCAGGAATGGCTCCATGACAGCTGCTCCACACATCCAGCCACCAGCTCCCACTTCTGCTCCCAGTTCTGATTCTCACATCTCACAATTTGTCATTTCACCAGCCATTGCAGTGACAGAAGGTAAGGGAGCTCTCCTGAGCTCCCCCAAGCAGTAGAGAAGAGGAGGGGAACTCCCTTACTCAGCACCTAGAATGGGTTTAGCTGCCAGGGCTGCACTTCCATGTGCTCCCTTTTGCTTTAATCCTTGCTCAGCAACCTTTTTTCATTGTGTATTGTAAAAGCACATGCCTATGTGAGGTCACTGGCTCAGCTCCTCTATCTGATTGGGCTGATATCAAGGGAGAGGTCTCTGTGACACTAGGTCAACATCTCTGTTGCTGTAGCTGTAGCTGGCTGGACTGAAACCCCAAAGCAAGACACAGGCTTTTCTGAAGTTACTAGCTCAGAATGTCTGGCTTGCTGGGCTAGTGTCAAGCAACAGCAAGAAAGATGAGGTTGCTAGTCCAGCATCAGTGGTTCGAATAGATCAAAATAGGATAGCCACCGTTCTTGTGTTTGTGTCTCATCACGGTTGTTGATGTCATGCTGGGGTTGTTGAGTGGCAGCTATGTTGTCCTGTTAACTCCTGCTTGGCACTCAGAATGAGCTGTAGGGAATAGGACTGGCCAAAAGTGGACTGTGTTAGTGTTTTAGTGCATGCTTAAACAAGACACAAAACATTACAGGAGGTGGCCTAGGAGCAGGCGAATTTATGCTGGGATGGAGAAGAAAAGGTGGGAGAAAAAATGAAGGTAGTCAGATAAAGGGAGAGGGGGGAGAGAGAAAAAACAACAAGCTGAGAACAAAGAAAGAACAAGAGAAAGAGGAAAGGCAAAAGGAGAGATGGTGGCAAGCACGCCAAGAGTGAGGGGACACGAACAGCCTTGGGAGGTCCATATGTCAGTCGGTCACCAGGGAACAATTTAACAAAAACGTTTGGTAACTATTGCCATATGGGGAGTGTAGGAAAACGGTCTGCTGTGCATTGTTTGTGATTGATTCAGCTCAGGCAGGAGTAATATAACCCTGAACAAAGGTCTTGACAGGTAGGTAAAAGAGGAAAATATGTTTTACAATGTGGTTAAAATAAATCAGTGTGCACCACATGCTCTCCTCCACTTGTGCTCATACACAGGTCTTAAACCTTTTTTTTTTTTTTTTTTTTTTTTTTTTTTTTTTTTTTAAAAAGCTTTCCAATTCACCTCAGCTCACCTTTAAATGAATGTTTTGTTTTCTCAAAATGTCAACAAGGAAAAGCTGTCACCGAACATTAGCTGTATACCCAACATCTTGCTATTCATGGCTTATGAATAATAGCTTGTCATATGCCAGCTTGCCTTAATTATGGTTTGAATACATACAAAGTTGATGGATTGTTCTGTTAGGAGCTAATACAATAAATATCACAGCGTCTTTTTTGGCTTGATCAAGCAGAGCTACAGCTATCTCAGCTCTGTTACCTGCTAGCAACCACTCATCGTGGGCTAAATTCAGTAAGTGGGTTCAAGTCAATGGAGTTAACCTAATATTGAATAAGGGCCAAAATATTTTGGCCATCGTGCAACCACTCTTGGGGCCTGATTCTCCTCTCACACTGCTTTTGTACTAGCATAACTCCATTGATGGAACTGGAGTTTCTCCTGTCAATTACCCAGGTGTAAATCAGGAAAATTGGCACCCAATATTTCTCTCTTTTCTCTGTCAGCTTGGCTCATGGGATCCTAGGAGTTAGAAATGGAAAAGACCTTCTAGATCATCATAGTCTTTGTCCTACAAGCACACAGTGGATGGCCAGATCTTTCAGGCCTTCCTTATGTAAGTAATCTTTACTCCTGCAAATAATCCCTCAGTTTCAATAGAATTATTCCTGTGAGTACAAGTTTGCGGGACTGGGCCTCTAACCCCCCCTACTGATAGAAAACATATCAGATATTAAACTGCCTCAAGTCAAGACCACCTCTCTTTCTTTCCACAAGCTGAGTTGGATCACTTTTGCCAACAACCCCTCGTTTTGAAGATTTAGGTGGCAGGGAGTTATCAGTGGAGAACTCTCTGCTGTGAAATTTTGTTTCCTCCCTTGATCTGACAGAATGCACATCTGTTGACCTTCTGGACAGGGAACATGGCTCAGCTATTTACTCAGGCCTTTGCCTGCAGAGGTAGCAGTGGGAAATGTGTTTAGTTTATTCTGGATGTGATTCTACATAGAGCTGACCTAGATCAACAAGCTACTTCTTGGTTTTCAAATCCGTACAGCCAAAGGCTGTTTGGACACATTTAATAAATATAAAAGGAAATACAAAATATTACATTTCACCTGAGCTCAACTAGCACAGCAAGAACTCCCTAGAGAATGCATGTAAGGCCTTATGGGGGTGACTGACAGAAAGCCAGTATTCATTAAAAGAAAGCAAAAAAAAAAAAGATGATCAAATTTTGCTTTTCACCCTTCCTGCCTGTCTTCATTACAAACTGGCGAATTAACAAAAAATCTAGATATTAAATATTGTCCATTCATTTGCTTTGCTTTGTGTACAAAGAAGTCATGGTTCTGTCCATTCATTTGTTTTGTGTGCAAAGAAGTTATGGTTCATAGTTGTCACACTCATTTTTCCATGTTGCCAACGGTCCCGCTCACCTTTGAGCACACACAAAACTATATTGGATTGTGGGAAAGAGCAGGGAAGGAAATGAAGGAGCGGGGGACAAGGTTAGCCAGGGTCATTGTAAGAAAGATGGGACAAGAAGGGAAATGTGGGGTTATGTAGAGGCGTGCACCCCTTCCCCCAAACACACATCAACTTCTATGCCGTATTACATGCTGGAGCACCGTGGCGCTACAGTGTACCCTCCTGACCTTAGGCTGTGTGGTGCTTGCACACTGGGTTTTTTAAAAAATACAGTTTAATGAAATAACATGTTAACTGATGAATGTAAATCAAGCAACCCTTATTGATGCAAGCAGTCTCAATGAAGCTGAGGGTTGCAAAATCGGGGGGAGAGAATTCTGTAAATGCCTCTCAAAAAAAGTGATCCTAGAATAGATCTGTAATGTTAATTGTTTGTGATCCTTTTGAATAGAAGATGCAGTCCAGTGTTTCTCAACCTTTTTGATACTAGGGACGGGCTTGTTGCCTTCCTAAACTGTCAGGATGATCTCAGGGACCAGTGCCGGTTCATGAACTGGTGATTGAGAAACACTGAGTAGTCTATAAAAAACAAATGGAAATCAATATCATTAGAATGAGATGCTTATTTTTTCTTTCTTCTGTTTCTGTACCATAACCAAAAACATTTTTTAATTTTTTTATTTCCAATTTATTTTAAAATGAGAATTGACTTCTCCCATGAAAGTGAACACAACTAATGACAGGTTTCAGAGTAGCGGCCATGTTAGTCTGTATCGGCAAAAAGAACAGGAGTACTTGTGGCACCTTAGGCCTGGTCTACACTAGGCGTTTATGTCGAAGTTAGCGCCGTTACATCGAATTAACCCTGCACCCGTCCACACCGCGAAGGTATTTAGTTCGACATAGAGGTCTCTTTAATTCGACTTCTGTACTCCTCCCCGACGAGGGGAGTAGCGCTAAATTCGACATGGCCATGTCGAATTACGCTAGGTGTGGATGGAAATCGACGCTAATAGCTCCGGGAGCTATCCCACAGTGCACCACTCTGTTGACGCTCTGGACAGCAGTACGAGCTCGGATGCTCTGAACTGCCACACAGGAAAAGCCCCGGGAAAATTTGAATTTGAATTCCTTTTCCTGTCTGGCCAGTTTGAATCTCATTTCCTGTCTGGACATCGTGGCGAGCTCAGCAGCACTGGCAACGATGCAGAGCTCTCCAGCAGTGATGGCCGTGCAATCTCAGAATAGAAAGAGGGCCCCAGCATGGACTGATCGGGAAGTCTTGGATCTCATCGCTGTGTGGGGCGATGAGTCCGTGCTTTCCGAGCTGCGATCCAAAAGACGGAATGCAAAGATCTACGAGAAGATCTCTAAAGACATGGCAGAGAGAGGATACAGCCGGGATGTAACGCAGTGCCGCGTGAAAATCAAGGAGCTGAGACAAGGCTACCAGAAGACCAAAGAGGCAAACGGACGCTCCGGATCCCATCCCCAGACATCCCGTTTCTACGAGGCACTGCATTCCATCCTCGGTGCGGCCGCCACCACTACCCCACCAGTGACCGTGGACTCTGAGGATGGGATAGTGTCCACGGCTGGATCCTCGGACATGTTAGCGGACGGGGAAGATGAGGAAGGAGATGAGGAGGACGAGGCAGTCGACAGCGCTCACAACGCTGATTTCCCCGACAGCCAGGATCTCTTCATCACCCTTACAGAGATCCCCTACCAACCCTCCCCAGCCGTTACCCCGGACACAGAATCTGGGGAAGGATCAGCCAGTAAGTGTTGTAAAAATCTAAACATTTATTTGTAACAGAACAGGAATATTAACAATTTAAAAAATGGGTTTCTCATGATTAGTTTGATTAGCTTAACGGTTCAGTCATGGGCAGTGCAACTATTGAAAAAAAATCTAGCAATGTCCGGTTTTGCATGATTGTCCTGCCCAAGCCGCTCTACTGGTTAGTCACTGCTACAGCAGCTACAGTAAAATGCGGTCTATATGTCCGGGGATGGAGCAGAAATCCTCCTGTGACATCTCGAGGAAGCTCTCCTGGAGGTAATTGGAAATCCGCTGCATTAGGTTCTTGGGGAGAGCGGCCTTATTGGGTCCTCCGTAGTAGGACACGTTGCCACGCCACGAGACTATCAAGTACTCTGGAATCATTGCTCTGCACAGCATGGCGGCATACGGCCCTGGTCTTTGCAGGCTTTCCCGGAGCATTCTCTCTTTCTCGCTGTCAGAGATCCTCATGAGGGTGATGTCGCTCATGATGACCTGCTTTGAATGAGGTAGGGGAATGTTAGTGTTGGGACTGCTTTGCCGTTCCTTTACAGAACTGTAACCGCTGGTTTGCAGCCACGCGGTGGAGGCGGGAGAGGGGCAGCCGAAAGGGATCGTTCCCGGGGACAGCCGCGAGGGTGTGGGACAGGAGCAGACTTCCTGCTTGCCGAATTGCTGGCAGCAGGGACCGACATTGATTTCAATGTGAAATGAGGCCATTGCTAATATTAAAGTTTTAAGCTGCCACAAGTCTACGGCTTACCATGTCTGCCTGCAACAGAAATTCCGTTCTCCTGAGAGGCTTCTCAAATGTGCTGTAGAAGACCCCAGGCACTGAATGCGAAGGCCGAGAATTCGACCTTGTGCTGAGTGCGCATGTGAGAGGTGCTGTGCATGGTCTTGTTAACAGAGAAAGACTATGTTCTTTGTTCACAACTACATTTATCTTTCTGAGGAATTCACTCCCTTTTTCCCATTCCCACAGCCCCATCTGCGACTGTCTCACAACCTAGCCTGTCATCACACTCCCAGAGGCTAGCGCGGATTAGGCATAAGAAGAAGAGGACACGGGAGGACATGTTCTCGGAGCTTATAGCCTGCTCCAGAGCCCAGGCAGCACAGCAGACCCAGTGGCGGGAGAACTTGACCCGAATGCACCAAGCCAACATGGATCGGGAGGAGAGGTGGCGTCAGGAAGACCAGCAGGCGACTCAAACCCTGCTTGGACTAATGAGGGAGCAAACGGACACGCTCCGGCGCCTTGTGGATGTTCTGCAGGAACGGAGGCAGGAGGACAGAGCCCCGCTGCAGTCCATCTCTAACCGCCCTCCCCCGCCACCAAGTCTCATACTCCCCTCACCCAAAGTGCACAGAAGGAGAGGCGGCAGAGTCCCTGCTAACTCTCACTCCACCCCTGCAGAGAGCTCGAGCAGCAGAAGGCTCTCATTCCCCAAAATTTGACAAGTTCTTTCCTTCCCGCCTGACACAAGCCCCCGTCCAAGTTTCACTTTCCCAGTTCCATGTTTGGTTGATAATAAAAAATACGTTTCTGTTAACTACTGTTTCCATCATGTTCTTTTGCAGGAGGGGGGGATAGGGGGTTGGTAATTCGACAGGACAGTCACCTTTGGCAGGGTATATAGTCGGGGGCAGGCACAGCAGCAGGGCACATACATAGTGCAGTGATGCAGTGACTAGTTACCCTGGTTAGTCTGGGAGGTTGTTTTCATGTTATGTGGTGGGGGGTGGGTTGCTCTGTGACTTTGTGGCAGGGGAGGGCAGTTACAGATCTTCAGCGGCGGTCCTTAGGCAGGATCACAGAGCCACACAGCAGGGGATCTGTAACCGTCCTCCCCCTGCCACAAAGTCACATAGACCCCCCCATACACACAGTCCCTATCAGGAGGGGTGACAGGCTCCGTTGAAACAACCATCCCACCGCAGCGGAGCCTGTCAATCCTTGAGTTTAGAAGCTGCATTCGCGCCACTACAGTACACCCGCTCCGCACCACAGTCTGCGTCCCAGTTTTAAAAAATTCCCGCGAATACAGTATTAAAGAAAACGGTGTGCTTTAACAAAGTAGAACTATTTTTATTTTGAAACGTGTGTTGGAAGTGGGGTGAAGGGGGTATGTAACTGGATAGGATAGTCAACATTAACTGGGCAAAGAAATGGGGGCAGGTTTAGCTTCTCAATACACAAACTTTAAAGTCACAGGTTACCCTGCTCACTCAGGAACTTTGCTTTCAAAGCCTCCCGGATGCACAGCGCTTCCCGCTGGTCTCTTCTAATCGCCCGGCTGTCTGGCTGTGAGTAATCAGCAGCCAGGCTATTTTCCTCAACCTCCCACCCCGCCATAAAGGTCTCCCCCTTGCTCTCACAGAGATTGTGGAGCACACAGCAAGCTGCAATAACAATGGGGATATTGGTTTCGCTGAGATCACAGCGAGTCAGTAAGCTTCTCCATCTCCCCTTGAGACGGCCAAAAGCACACTCCACCACCATTCTGCACTTGCTCAGCCGGTAGTTGAAGAGTTCTTTTTCAGTGTCCAGGGCGCCAGTATAGGGCTTCATGAGCCAGGGCATTAGCGGGTAGGCTGGGTCCCCGAGGATGACTATAGGCATCTCCACATCCCCAAGAGTTATTTTGTGGTCCGGGAAGTAAATACCTTGCTGCAGCCGTCTAAACAGACCAGAGTTCCTGAAAACACGAGCGTCATGAACCTTGCCCGGCCATCCTACGTAGATGTTGGTAAAACGTCCCCTGTGGTCCACCAGTGCTTGCAGCACCATGGAAAAGTAGCCCTTTCTGTTAATGTACTGGCTGGCCTGGTGTTCCGGTGCCAGGATAGGGATGTGAGTTCCATCTATGGCCCCACCGCAGTTTGGGAATCCCATCGCTGCGAAGCCATCTATGATCGCCTCCACGTTTCCCAGGGTGACTACCTTTGGCAGCAGTACATCAACGATTGCCTTGGCTACTTGCATCACAACAACCCCCACGGTAGATTTGCCCACCCCAAACTGGTTCGCGACTGACCGGTAGCTGTCTGGCGTTGCAAGCTTCCACAGGGCTATGGCCACTCGCTTCTGGACAGTCAGGGCTGCTCGCATCCGGGTGTCATTGCGCTTCAGGGCAGGGGACAGCAACTCACAAAGTTCCAGGAAAGTTCCCTTCCGCATGCGAAAGTTTCGCAGCCACTGGGATTCATCCCAGACCTGCAGCACTATGCGGTCCCACCACTCAGTGCTTGTTTCCCGTGCCCAGAATCTCCTTTCGACGGCATCAACATGACCCATTGCCACCGTGATGTTCTCGGCGCTGGGTCCCCTGCTTTCTGAGAGGTCTGTGCTACTCTCAGACTTCAGGCCATCACCGCGTTGACGTAGCCTCCTCGCCTGACTTTTCTGCATCTGCCTCAGGGAAAGGTGTATGATAAGTTGCGAGGCGTTGAGAGCGGCCACAACTGCAGTGATGGTTGCAGCAGGCTCCATGCTCGCAGTGCTGTGGCGTCCGCGCTGTCACTGACTAGAAAAGTGCGCGAACTGATTTCCCGCCGGCGCTTTCAGGGAGGGAGGGCGGGAGTGATGGACGGATGACGACAGTTACCCAAAAGCACCCTGGACACCTTTTTTTTACCCAGAAGGCATTTGCGGCTCCACCCAGAATTCCAATGGGCAGCGGGGACTCCGGGAACTGTGGGATAGCTGACCACAGTGCACCACTTCCAATGTCGACGCTTTCCCCGTTAGTGTGGACTCACAAAGTCGAATTACTGTCCTTAGTGTGGACACACACGTTCGACTTTGCAATATCGATTCCAAAAATTCGATTTAAGTAAAATCGAACTACTCTCGTAGTGTAGACAAGGCCTTAGAGACTAACAAATTCTCAGAATTAGTCTTAATAATATGCAGATCTTTACCTTAGCCTGTAGTGCCATCTAGTGATTGTTCCTTTAAAAGAGCAATAGTTTGTATGTTCTCATTTATTTTATGTTTCTTCACTAATGTGCCATGCAAAAATGCAATGCTATGAAAATTACTAAAATTAGAAGACAATACTACATGCACACCAATTTGGGCACCGTGGGGTCCATATACAGGGCATCAAACTGCAAACACTCATGCAAATGTAGTAAGTGGTAGTCCCTGTTTGGGTGCCATTTGTGTTACAGATACTTGGCTTAAATTATGAACAATTCTAGGACACTTCCTTTTCCTGCACTTCAGCTTTACTCTTTTCTGAAGCACAGGCCAGAGTTCTGCCTTTTCAAGACTTTTTGGAAAGAATTACACAGAGTTAAACCTCAGGGCTACTGTTTGCAAAACCCTGAATGTAGGTGCTTGTGACAGCTTCCAAGCCAGTACCCCACACTAAAATAATTATGCTAGATTCTTTTAAAAAAGTCATTAAGGACCAAATTTTCTAACATAGGAACCTGATATGTGCCCTTAAAAATTGTGTGCATGTACAAACTTCTAATTGCATATAAAACCAGGCAGTAACATGCTCAAAGATCTACTGGCATATGTACATGCATGCTTTGTCCACTCAATTCTCTGTTTGCATGGACATATGATGTGCCTGTGTTTAAGGCCTTGTCTATGCAAGAAAGTTACACTGGTTTAACTTATTTTATCACTTATGCAAATAACACTCAGATTTACTTCCATCTTTCCAATGATTCATTTTCAGCAACAGAGAATGTCATCCAGTGTCAGCTGTGAACTTAAGGATGTCAAAGAAGTTCCTAAAATGAAACTGGTTAAAACAGAAATGTCTCTTACTGGGACTAAGCAGCTGCTCCATGTCCCACCTCCTGTTATTGTCACCCAATGAGGGTCACATCCAAACTTCTCTTCCCACATAAAAACATACACATATTCCCTCTGATCTTTTTTTAGAGAAGAAATTCTCTACAGTGTGGCCTTAAAATGTATCTGTAACCTGGATCTGCTTGAGAACTTGAGAAGACTGGGTCTCAATTCTTTATTCTCAAACACTGCAGTCTTGTCAGCAAACAAAAGTCTGGGGATTCTCACAGCTAGCAGTGCTTCAGTCCTTTGGGTTAATAGTTGACTTGGCTTCTCAGTAGCTGGTAAAAAAGGCATTCTGCAGCCTGTATCACAAGTGGTACAAGTATTGGGATCAACATATAAAATTACAGTTTCCTGTGGATGTCTGAAAGGCTGTCACTTTAGACCAAGGGTTGGCAACCTTTCAGAAGTGGTGTGCCGAGTCTTCATTTATTCACTCTAATTTAAGGTTTTGCGTGCCGGTAATACATTTTAACGTTTTTAGAAGGTCTCTTTCTATAAGTCTATAATATATAACTAAACTATTGTATGTAAAGTAAACAAGGTTTTCAAAATGTTTAAGAAGCGTCATTTAAAATTAAATTAAAATGCTGATCTTACACCACCAGCCTGCTCAGCTCGCTGCCAGCCTGGGGTTCTGTTCACCTAGGCCGGCAGCGGGCTGATCAGGGCCTGCAGCCGGGACCCCAGACCTCGGGGGGAGGGATGTTTCAGGGGTCAGGGCAGAGGGCTGAGGGAGGGGGTTCAGGGCAGAAGGCTGGGGTGTGGGGGGGCACAAGGGTCAGTCAGAGGGCTGGGGGCTGGGGGGGTGCAGGGCAGAAGGCTGGGTGTGTGTTGGGGTGGGGGGGGTCAGGGCAGAGGGCTGGGGGTTGTGGGGGGTGCAGGGCAGAAGGCTGAGTGTGTGGCGGGGTTCAGTGCAGAGGGATGGGGCTGTGGGGATGCAGGGCAGAAGGCTGGGTGTGTGTCGGGGTGGGGGGGTTCAGGGCAGAGGGAGGTGCAGGGCAGAAGGCTGGGATGCTCGGCTCGTGGGGGTGCTCCCAGCCCCCTGCCCTGAGCGGTTCAAGGCAGCGGGCTGGAAGGGATATGTCCTGTTCCACCCCCTTCCCCCAGGCTCCATCCCTACCTCTCTCTGCGTCCTCTACGGAGCTGTGTGCATGCTGCCGCTCTTCCCCCTCCCCGTCACTAGGGCCATCAGCTGATTGGTGCAGGGAAGGAGAGGAGGAGGGGCCGGAAAGCACCACGCTGGGGGAAGAAGCGGGGGAGGGGGAAAGCTTGGCTGCCGCAGAACCAAGCTTCTGCCTCCTGCCCCTGCAGGGGGGAGCGGTGGGCAGGGGGGCTGAGTGGGGCTGGGGGCCGGGACTGCGGCAGGGAGCTGCGTGCCACTCAGAATCGGCTCACGTGCAGTCTTTGGCATGCGTGCCCTAGGTTGCCGACCCCTGCTCTAGACCATTGGGCTCTATCGTATCCCCACGAGAGCAACTAAGTCAGCGATGGATTTACAGACCCACACTTCTCTGAGCTCTAATTCTTTTCTCTTCACTCAAGACACAATCTTAGTAGGAAGTAGTTAGCTAAAAGCCAAGTGTTATTTCAATAGACTCTGTAGCCTCAAGATGTGACAAATGCTCCCCCCCAACTCTCCCTCTGGGTCCATAAAATACACTGTGATGGACCTTTCATTACTTCAACTGAGGGTGTCCCTATTATGTAAAGTCAGAATAACTCTGTATTGTATAGGAATTGGGTAATATCCCTTTAAGTAGACTGTAATCCCCCTAGTGGGCCTCACTGTCTCCTATTGCACTAACCACCAGAACTTAATAGAGCAGCAGTGTATATAAGTAACTAGACCATGTATGTTTATATATAGTTAATAAACGTGGTTATTTGGAGCCCAGCTGTGTCCAGCTGGTTTCCTCATTTCTTAACATTGTGTGCAGAGCAGACACAACAAACACCTGTATCCAGCATGGTATTGGGACCCAAATCTTACAATAGACACATCTCTTGGTCCTGCATTGATCAGCCACTGAGTCCACAGGGCTGTCTTTACCTCCTGTGTCTACAACCTTCCCCTCTCTAATGTCTGATTGGCTCTGCTCTCAGATGGTGAATGTGTGTGGGCCCTGCAAGATGGTTTGTCCTTATTGGAAACTGTCTATACGTCTTCCAAAACAGTTACTGAGCATGTGTAATAACTGCTACACCCTTAGCTCAATGGTTTGAGCATTAGCCTCCTAAACCCAGGGTTGTGAGTTCAGTCCTTGAGGGGGCCACTTGGGGATCTGGGGCAAAATCAGTACTTGGTCCTGCTAGTGAAGGCAGGGGGCTGGACTAGATGACCTTTCAAGGTCCCTTCCAGTTCTAGGAGATGGGATATCTCCATTAATTAATTAATTTATATCTAGATGTTTCTAGGTCCTTCTAGCTGAGTTGCGCTGCCCTGGATTCAGACAAAAATCCATGTCTCCTCCCCACTGCTTCTCTCCCTGCCTTTGGACTGAAAATCCAAATGTTGCTGTATAAAGCGTGAGGATTATACAACCCTAAGTTTGTGAGTAGTGCCAATCACTTCGGTGGGACTACTCACATGCATAAAATTAAAGAGAATGAATGTTTGCAGGTTTGTGACCTTATTGTGTCACAGTGGCCCCAAATCAAATTTACAAAGTTTTTAAGTAAAAATATGGGGTGAAGGGTGTTAAACAGATGACAAGCTCAGCTTGTGTTCTGAATGCCAAACGGTGTTCTTTCTGGTTTGTGACATCACCTACCTAAAGATTCTGCAGGCCAAATGCTGCTCTCATTTCAACATGTACAACTTAATTGGCCAAGAATTATGCCCTGTGTTCCACCTGTGTAATTCTGCCCTTCCATAGGATTGCACACGTGTGACTGAGCACATAACACTGGTCTACAATTTTTGAGAAGTTGTCTGCTTCAGAGATAAAATGTGCTATTTATTATGTATTTTGATGTGCTGAATTCAAATATGACAATTAAGTTTTAATCATAAATTGTAAACCTAGGTCTTGTCATGTGTTTATGGTTGCTTTACATGATAATATTTCACCTGTCCTGTTTATATAACACTTTAAAAATCAGCAAAAGGGTTATATAAATAAAATTTATTATGAAACAAAAGGCAAAAAACTATTATGTACATAGTTTAGTCCTATTCAGTGTCTACTCGGCACTTCTTGGCTTGTCTCTTGTATTCATTAAATGGAGCATCTCTTGTCACTGTCCAGCAATAGTCTGCAAGCATTGATGGGCTTCATTTGCTCTGATAACATTTCTCCATTGTTGCAATGTCCTGGTGAAATCGCTCGCCGTGCTTATCGCTCACTGCTCCGCAGTTCGGTGGAAAAAAAATCTAGATGAGAGTGCAAAAAATGTATCTTTAGTGACATGTTGCAACCAAGGCTTTTGTATGCCTTGAGGAGGTTATCCACCAACAACCTGTAGTTGTCTGCCTTGTTGTTTCCGAGAAAATTTATTGCCACTAACTGGAAAGCTTTCCATGCCGTCTTTTCCTTGCCACGCAGCGCATGGTCAAATGCATCATCTTGAAGAAGTTCACGAATCTGAGGACCAACAAAAACACCTTCCTTTATCTTAGCTTCACTTAACCTTGGAAATTTTCTACGGAGGTACTTGAAAGCTGCTTGTGTTTTGTCAATGGCCTTGACAAAGTTCTTCATCAGACCCAGCTTGATGTGTAAGGGTGGTAACAAAATCTTCCTTGATTCAACAAGTGGTGGATGCTGAACACTTTTCCTCCCAGGCTCCAATGACTGTTGGAGTGGCCAATCTTTCTTGATGTAGTGGGAATCTCTTGCATGACTATCCCATTCGCAGAGAAAACAGCAGTACTTTATGTATCCAGTCTGCAGACCAAGCAAGAGAACAATAACCTTCAAATCGCCACAAAGCTGCCACTGATGTTGGTCATAGTTTATGCACCTCAAAAGTTGTTTCATGTTGTCATAGGTTTCCTTCATATGGACTGCATGACCAACTAGAACTCTGAGAACTTCAGAGAGTGCCTTTTGGAGTACAAAGTAGTATAAAACTAAATAAACATATCAGAGGGGTAGCCGTGTTAGTCTGAATCTGTAAAAAGTAACAGAGGGTCCTGTGGCACCTTTGAGACTAACAGAAGTACTGGGAGCATAAGCTTACGTGGGTAAGAACCTCACTTCTTCAGATGCAAGTAATGGAAATCTCCAGAGGCAGGTATATATCAGTGTGGAGATAACGAGGTTAGTTCAATCAGGGAGGGTGAGGTGCTCTGCTAGCAGTTGAGGTGTGAACACCAAGGGAGGAGAAACTGTTTCTGTAGTTGGATAGCCATTCACAGTCTTTGTTTAATCCTGATCTGATGGTGTCAAATTTGCAAATGAACTGGAGCTCAGCAGTTTCTCTTTGGAGTCTGGTCCTGAAGTTTTTTTGCTGTAAGATGGCTACCTTTACATCTGCTATTGTGTGGCCAGGGAGGTTGAAGTGTTCTCCTACAGGTTTTTGTATATTGCCATTCCTGATATCTGACTTGTGTCCATTTATCTTCTTGCGTAGTGACTGTCCAGTTTGGCCAATGTACATAGCAGAGGGGCATTGCTGACATATGATGGCATATATAACATTGGTAGACGTGCAGGTGAATGAGCCGGTGATGTTGTAGCTGATCTGGTTAGGTCCAGTGATGGTGTTGCTTGTGTAGATATGTGGGCAGAGTTGGCATCGAGGTTTGTTGCATGGGTTGGTTCCTGAGTTAGAGTTGTTATGGTGCGGTGCGTGGTTGCTGGTGAGAATATGCTTAAGGTTGGCAGGTTGTCTGTGGGCGAGGACTGGCCTGCCTCCCAAGGTCTATCTACACCAGCAACACCATCACTGGACCTAACCAGATCAGCTATAACATCACCGGCTCATTCACCTGCACGTCTACCAATGTTATATATGCCATCATACGTCAGCAATGCCCCTCTGCTATGTACATTGGCCAAACTGGACAGTCACTACGCAAGAAGATAAATGGACACAAGTCAGATATCAGGAATGGCAATGTACAAAAACCTGTAGGAGAACACTTCAACCTCCCTGGCCACACAATAGCAGATGTAAAGGTAGCCATCTTACAGCAAAAAAAACTTCAGGACCAGTCTCCAAAGAGAAACTGCTGAGCTCCAGTTCATTTGCAAATTTGACACCATCAGATCAGGATTAAACAAAGACTGTGAATGGCTATCCAACTACAGAAGCAGTTTCTCCTCCCTTGGTGTTCACACCTCAACTGCTAGCAGAGCACCTCACCCTCCCTGACTGAACTAACCTCGTTATCTCCTCACTGATATATACCTGCCTCTGGAGATTTCCATTACTTGCATCTGAAGAAGTGAGGTTCTTACCCACGAAAGCTTATGCTCCCAGTACTTCTGTTAGTCTCAAAGGTGCCACAGGACCCTCTGTTGCTTTAAATAAACATAGTCACACACAAAGAATCAAATAACTCAGCAGAGTTCCTTTTGATTGTCAGACTTTGTCTCAGAGATGCTCACGATCACGTCCTAAGGACTATGTACTTGTGGCAAGGTCTGTTCATTTGAGCCATGGAGAGCCAAATCTCATGTGGAGTATGTGGGGAGTGAAAAACTTCTCTGATGCCCCTTTCTGTACCTGGCCATAGGACAAGCAGCAAGTTCCAGTTAGTGGGTGACAGTTGCCAGCCATCAGGAGTAACACTCTGATTTTGAAAGGAATATATTCAGTCTTATTAAAGTCCCAGTTTTGTGTACTTTGATTTTAAAAACAATGAAGGTCTGAGGGTGAGCTAAGAGGCAGAAAAATAAAGCATTACATTTTCTATCATCTAATGTTACACAGCACAAGCTAATTGGTTGTGGTCAAGAATTTTTTCTTTCTTCCAGCCTGTAATGCACAAATGCAAAATTAGGTGCATTGTAGCTGGGATTTTCCATTCATTCATCCAGGACTGGCCATTGTTGGCAACAAGATAAATGACAAGATGGTTCTTGGATCTATTCTTGTATGGAAAATCCTGTTTTCCTGAGTTTCTTTGTTTTCCAGAAGACAAAGAGACAATGCCTTCAAGAGCCACTCTGAGCAATCAGTTTGCAAATTACCAAACATGGTGACTATGTTCTACTTTCTGCTGACAGCTGATTCTTTAAAAAAAAAAAAAAAAAATCAAAGTTTTAATAAAGAAACATTAGACACTAAACACACGCAAAGTAGTGTAGATCTCTAATTACTATGTTTGACAAAAAAATTAATGAAAAATATACCCCTTAATTCTTTCCAGTAAAGACATCAAGTCTGATGACTTGTTACCACGATCTCTTTGAGAAAGCCTTTCCCATAGCCATGCGATTGATTCCATTGCTGTGGAATCGCAGTTATCATCTGACTTTTGTATTTTGCATTTCTAACATTTCATCTAGATTAATCTTTTGCTAAATAAAGAAAGAAGCATTTGTTCACTTTGAGAGGTACCATCTGGTTTGAGTTTAACTGGGGGTGAAGGCTGAGGGGGTGGGGGAGAGAAGTAGTTTTCAATATGACAGTAAAAAAGGAGCCCAGAGCAATAGGTTTGGGAAAGCATGTTTACCCAACTATCCCCAGCATTCTATTTCAGTATAATCCAAAACACCTGTTCCAGGGCTCACACCTAGGTAAGGCACATGGCTGGGCCAGGGCCAGACTCCTCTTTTTTCCGACTCTGCAAATTAATAGATGATGTTTGCCCTCTGGTGGCTGTTTGGCGCTACAGCAGTGAACAAGGATACCTATAAGGATGATGATGAAGTATGGGCCTTAACAAACATTGAACTTTGTTGTACCACTGAATCAAGAGGAAGGTCAAATCTACTGATTAGTCAGAGTTTAAAGAGATATTGTATGAAGTATTTTAAAAACTATGTTGAAAATAAGTTACCTCACACTTTCTGGCACACGGGATGGGGGACAGAGAGAAGCAGCTCTGGATACAAATAAAGCGGCTCTGGATTACTGCTTCCTCCTACTCACGCATGTGTGGGTTATACACAAACTACTAGTAGGGAGAGGGGATGTCATGATCCATCTCGTATTTGTGTCTGAGAGTGGGTTGGAGGGGAAATCATACTGTAACTCGTTTGGGTGATGGTTGCGGGGATAAGGACCATACATCATGTCCTTGCAGGGGCAAGGGCCAAGGCTTCTGCACTCCCACTCTCTTTTGCCAAGGGTGAGTTGTGGTGAAGCTCTTTGCTAGGATCTGAGCGATAAAACACTCAGCTGCACCTAGAGACTGAGACCAACCTCATCAAAGTCCATGGGGGCTTTGTCATGTACTTCAGTGGCAACAGGGCTGGCCTTACCATGAGGCAAACTGAGGTGGCCACCTCAGGAGCCAGACTGTGTGTGTAGGGGGGGTGCCACGAGGACCCAGAGTGTAGAAAATTGTCTGCTGCCGGTGCATATGTATTCTCTCTGCTCTAGATGCAGAGAGATGGTGGAGTGCTGTGCTGGAGGAAGGGGGGCACAAGAGACATAACAGGCAGGCAGGAGAAAAGGTGAGAGGGAATAACAGAAAGCAGGAGCTGAAGGGAGAGAGAGGAGGAGGAGGAGCCTCTTATGCACCTCTCTAGCACCCCCAGGAGCCTGGACTGATTAACACCAGCTTCTCAGGGAGCTTCCTGTTTCCTGCTGCTTCCCTGAACCCATTGGAGGAGAACAAGCAGTCAACTGAAGTAGTAGGAGCCAGTTAGGCCCTTAAGATGCTGATATCTTCCCTCCCTCAGGCCCTGCTACCAGCCTGCTGATTTGTCCCCTTCAGTTGAGTGTTGAGAGCCACTATAGCTGGCACAGAACAGCAGTCATGAGTGAAAGAAGAAAACGCCCCTCTAGGGCAGCATTCAGAAAAAGAAAGAAAGCAAAGGAAGCTTTTCTATCTAAGCAGGAAGGAGCTCTCCTGAGATACATAGACACAAATGTTCACGATGAGCCTTCTGGCCCCAATGAGGATGTGAGTGGTGAGGAGATGCCTGATCTTTCAGTTAGTCAGAGTGCAGATGACCTGGCAGCTACTGCAGCATCCATATCTCCATCTCAAATGGATGTAACCATGCACATTCCTGAAGAAAAGTGTAGATCAGAGAAGAGTGTGGTGGAGGTGCAAGAAACAGCTGCTGCTGAGTTTAGTTCCCTAAGTCTAGATGGTCCAGGACTGTGGACCCACTTGAGCAGTAGCCTGAGGGATTTCTTTGTACTGCATGGGCCACAGCAAGTGAAAAACTTCATGTTCCCCAAAGACAATGAAAATAGAAGTTTCCATCCAACACATTACTGGCGTGAAATCTCAGATGGTGACAAAGTGGAGAGGCCATAGCTTATATATTCAAAAACCCAGAATGCTGCATACTGTTTTTGTTGCAAACTCTTCCAGTCTAATGTTCCAGCCACATTGGGTTCTACAGGAACAAAGGACTGGAAAAATCTGTCATCTCCATTAATGATCTGGAGGATGGCGTGGCACTGCACTCTCAGCAAGTTTGCAGATGACACTAAACTGGGCGGAGTGGTAGATACGCTGGAGGGTAGGGATAGGATACAGAGGGACCTAGACAATTTAGAGGATTCGTCCAAAAGAAACCTGATGAGGTTCAATAAGGACAAGTGCAGAGTCCTGCACTTAGGACGGAAGAATCCTATGCACTGTTACAGACTAGGGACCGAATGGCTAGGAGGCAGTTCTGCAGAAAAGGACCTAGGGGTTACAGTGGACGAGAAGCTGGATATGAGTCAACAGTGTGCCCTTGTTGCCAAGAAGGCTAACGGCATTTTTGGGCTGTATAAGTAGGGGCATTGCCAGCAGATCGAGGGACCTGATCATTCCCCTCTATTCAACATTGGTGAGGCCTCATCTGGAGTACTGTGTCCAGTTTTGGACCCCACACTACAAGAATGATGTGGAAAAATTGGAAAGAGTCCAGCGGAGGGCAACAAAAATGATTAGGGGGCTGGAGCACATAACTGGGGAGAAGCTGAGGGAACTGTGATTATTTAGTCTGCAGAAGAGAAAAATAAGGGGAGATTTGATAGCTGCTTTCAACGACCTGAAAGGGGGTTTCAAAGAGGATGGATCTAGACTGTTCTCAGTGGTACCAGATGACAGAACAAGGAGTAATAGTCTCATGTTGCAGTGGGGGAGGTTTAGGTTGGATATTAGGAAAAACTTTTTCACTAGGAGGGTGGTGAAGCACTGGAATGGGTTACCTAGGGAGGTGGTGGAATCTCCTTCCTTAGAGGTTTTTAAGGTCAGGCTTGACGAAGCCCTGGCTGGGATGATTTAGTTGGGGATTGGTTCTGCTTGACCTCCTGAGGTCCCTTCCAACCCTGATATTCTATGATTTTTTATGATTCTAAGGAAGGGGGTGGGATGGGGAGGAGATGGAGTGGTGGGGAAGGGGCATAGGATGGGGAAGAGAAGGAGATGGGGGAAGCAGGGGCCCAGCATGCGGATCCCCTTGGCAGCAGCTGGGATTTCCCTCTTAAGCAGGCCCGTCAAACCCTCATCCTGACAAGCCCCACCTCCCCTGCTTCTGTACCATGCCCAAGAGACACCCTCCCCACTGAGTCCCAACCACCTACACCCCCACCCAAATGAACCCCACCTCCCCTGCAACCATACACCCCCCCCCGCTGAGCTCCAACCACTTTCACTTGGTCCCCCCTGCAGACTCCCATTGCTCCTGCATCTAGAACCTCCCTGTGCATCCAGATCCCCCACTGAGCTGCCTGCACCCAGACTGCCCCACACAGAACCCTCTTACCCCCTCCACAGAACCCTCTTCCCTGCCCCCCCCACAGAACCCTCTTACCCCCATCTGGATACCCCCACACTAAGTCCCTCTGCACTTGGATCCTGCTGCGAGACTGAGCCTCCCTGCCCACATCTGGTGTGCCTGGCACAAAAGGGGCAGGGCCCCAGGGTGTTTCTATGGCAGGCATGGCCCTTGTGCTGTGTAAGGATCAGGTACAGCCTCACTGCCAAGTCCCTGTCCCAGGGGGGTGGGGAAGGCTGCAGGGTATTCTCCCACCTCAGTGGCCTGTGCTCCCCACTGCCATGGTGGAGCTTCCACATTTATTTATTGTAAAAAAAAAATTGCAGAATTTTAAAATATTATGCACAGAATTTGATGCAGAATTCCCTAAGGAATATGGGGCACTGTACAGCTGCAATGATGGGACTGTGAAGGGGGTGCTGGACAGTAGGGGATCTGTGGATTGGGGAGCTGGGCACGGGGTATGGTGTGCAGGGTGCTGTTCAGTTGTGGTGGGAGGTCAGCGGGAGAGGTCTCTGGGCAGGGGGTGCTGGGCATAGAAGGTCTGGAGGCATTGCACATAGGGATCTGTGGGAGAGGTCTCTGGGCGAGGGGGCGCTGGGCATAGGGATCTGTGGGGGAAGTCTCTGAGTGAGGGGGTGCTGGGCATAAGGGCAGGGCACTGGGCCCAGGGGCAGTGTGGAAGGGGCATGCTGGCAGCACAGGGCTCAGCGGGCCAGTGTGTGTCTAGCAGTTGTGGGTTTGCACACAGTGCCCTTCTGCTGGGCTGAGTGGGGCCACTCCTGCTGCACTGCACTTCATTGCCCCCCACCGGCCCCTCGCCCCCCCATCAAATGCCCTATTTTCCCAATGAGGGCCCACAAATATGTTTGGCGCTGAGCCCACAAAAAGTTAATCTGGCCCTGGCTGTGGCCTTCTGTACTGAGCTTTCTAAATATCTGGAACTATAATGATCCCAGAGAAACACGCATTGCGCTTTGCATTCAGCAGTTCTCACCTGGGTCAAGGGAAGTTTTCAGATACTCAACAATTTTGAAAATCAGGCCATTTATTTAAGTAGCTATAATATGGATTCAGGAACCCAATTTTAGGCATCCATTTGAAAACACAAAACCTTGCTCAGTGTATTGTAGTTACACTACAGTTTGCTTATGCTTTGTATATTCTTTTACACATATCAGCAACATCTTTGGTACAAGGCCAGAATGCCTTCCTTTGGAGAGGAATTTACTTCATGAAGTAAGCCTTTTCCCTATGCAGTCTGAAATTGCATTGGCTTTTTGCATGAACCATTTTGCAATACAAAGTGAGGTGCAATTTGCTGTCCACTCTCATGTATGTCTACACTGCAAGTGAAGGTGTGATTATAGCACAGGTAGACATACTCATGGTACCTTTAATCTAGCTAGTGCTGGAAACAGTGGTGTAGATGTGGTGTCACAGGCTTCAGCACAGGTTAGCAACCAGCCTACAAACCCACTGGGAATCCTGGATAAGTGCTCTGGTTGTTAGCCCATGCCAAAGCCTGTGCCGTCACATTTACATGGTTACCATTACCAGGGCTAGCTAAATTAAAGCTAGCATGGAGGTGCCTATCTGTGCTACAACCACACCTTCACTTGCAGTGTACCCCAAAATCTCACACCAGGATCTATATCTTGGTTTGAAACGGCAGGCCACAGCAATTGTTAGTACAAGTATAGTCTGATACCTTGTGGTTTTACAAAAACAAATAGTGGATATTAATGATCTAACTATGTGATAATTGCTGGAGATCCAATTCTTTCTTACTTTGACTCATGCCCTATTATGAAGTCAGTGGTACTACGCATCTGAATAAGGCAAGTAGGATTTGTCCCCCAAGGGGTGCTGGGTTTCTGGGGTTGTGTGAAAAAGCAGTGCGACTCTGTGAAATAGTGTAAAGACAGTTTCTTAACTAAAGTTTGATTGTATTATAGCTATAGCAGTCCCAATATCAATAGTTAAAGATGACACATAAATGTGTATAGTACTTGATGCTGATTTCACACCAGTTTTATGTCGGTGTAAGGGTAGCTGTTTGAAATGCAACATAACAGGCAAGTTTGAACTAATGTTGCTATAGTGCCAATATTTCAACACCGGTCCAAAACAGACCTCACAATCTGATATAGCCATATCCCAAACTGTCACCCTCAACACCAAGCATTTCTATTAGAGTCAAGGGAAAAGCATCTAGGTACTCAGCAATTTTGAATATCAGGCCTAATTTTCAGTGCCTAAATTTGGACTTAAGAACCTAACTTTAGGCTCCTATTTTCAAAAATCTTGGAAATTTTAAACTGCTGTGTTGTTACCCTGTTTCCCTGAAAATAAGACAGTGTCTTATATTAATTTTTGCTCCCAAAGATGCGCTAGGTCTTATTTTCAGGGGATGTCTTATTTTTCAGAAATGAAAAATGCCTTATTATCGGTGGATGCCTTATTATCGGGGAGGTCTTATTATCGGGGGGATGCCTTATATTACAACGAGAGGCAAAACTGTAAGTAGGCCTTATTTTCGGAGGATGTCTTATTTTCGGGGAAACAGGGTATACTGCAGTTTGGGTGAGTTCTGTTCCACTTTGTAACCCGAACTTCAAGTTAACAAAGTTTGTTTGTTTTTGTCTGTGAGTAATAAAAGAAAGCTTGTCTTTGAATAAAATTTAGTATATTGTTTAAAAATAAAGGAAAACTACATTTCCCTAATAGTATTAATATTTATTATTTATATTATGCTAGTGCCTGTAGGCCCCAACCAAAATCAAGTCCCTGTATTACTAGGTGCCGTATAAACAAAGGAAGAGACAGTTCAGTTCCTGCCCTGAAGAGCTTACAATGTAAATAGACAAGACAAACAAAGGATGGATGATAAAACAGAGGCTTGGCGAGAAGAAGTAACTTGCCAAAATTCACAAAGTAGGCCAGTGGCTGAGCTGGCTGTAGACACAGGTCAGCTGACTCCCAGGTTAGCACCCTAGCCAATAGACCTGAAGCAGTCACTAACTTTTCATTAACAATGAGTTTCTGGCTGCAGGAATAATAGATTCATAGTCCACTATTTTAATTATTACTGCCCAGAGCTAAAGGGCACATGTCAGCTTGTTAGCTTTGCTGAACTGAACAAAATACATCAGGCTTGATTATTCACTGCATTACCCTTTGTCTAGTACAGTATATCTATAAACTACTGTAGTTATTTTATATACGTTATTAACATTTTGGTCCAAGGACGGAGTACCGTATATTTTACTGCTTATGGTGTTGACTTGCACCTTTGGCTTCTGTTCTGAAAGTCAGAGGCACTTGATAGATGGGAATTGAACCATCCAAGCAACACAGCTCACAATTACATTAGGTGTTTCTTCAGAAATCTCCCATCCAGGGCCAGTGCAACCATTTAGGCGACCTAGGGAGTCACCTAGGGCGCTAGGATTTGGGGGGTGCCATTTTCTTCGGCAGCAACTGCGGAGGGGGGTAGCTGCTGCGGGGGGGGGTGCACCTCAGGGCAGGGGCTCGGGGACGGGGGCCGCAAGGTGGAAGTTTCACCTAGGGCGCGAAACATCCTTCCACCGGCCCTGCTCCCATCCAAATTCTTACCAGGCCTGAATCTGTTTAGCTTCTGAGAAACTGGTGAGGTCACAACCCCAAGTGAAATAGCTGTAATTATTTCCTGCTCATAGAATCATTTATGGGAAAAATCCAACGAGCTCACCCAGTCCATCTCACTGCTGGTTCGGGATGCTTCCCTGCAATACATCTTCTGGTGCTTTGTTCTATCTAGATTTAAGTGTCCCCAGATGATGAGGTTTCATTGTATGTTACACAACTTAATACACTTGTCTGTCAAGATTTTTTCCCATTCAGATTAAACTCTCCCTATTTCAGAGAGACACCTATAGTCTTGTACACCCAGGTGTTAAAAGAAAGAATTCTTCTGCCTCTTTGATATATTCCTCTGCTATCTGTCAAATAGGTGTCAGCTGCTATCTTGTCCCTATTTAGCTGCCGTTTAGCCAATCTATACATATTGGGTGAAATTCTCCACTGGATTACACCATTGAAAATCCAGAGAAATTCCATAGATTTTGGCAAAGTCAGTCCTGACTTAAACTGGTGTAACCGAGAGCAAAATCTGGCTCACTCTATAAATCTTCTTTATAAATCAGTCCCTCCACCCTGCTGATAATCTTTGTTGATCTTATTTGAACTGCACCTAGTTTGTCGATATCTTTCTAGCAACGAAGTTCTCAGAACTGAACACAATATTTCAGGCACAGTTAAGTAGAGCCACATAGAGGGGAAAATCACCTCTTTGTTTCATTAGGATTTTCCCTTTGTACTCTATACTCTGGCCATTCTAAGAATTTCTCTCTGACCCTCTATATCATCTCTTTGCATTTGTTGGTATTCTTGGCTCCAGTATTTAAACGACTGCCTAACCTTGGCATCAGGTCAGCATGCCTGGAATATTTTTCTTGTTAATAGATTTTCTGATGAATTTTAGTGTTTAGGAAAGTTGCTGAATTTACAGCTATGGAATTTACAGCCACCGCTCTGCCACCATGTCAAGGCTGATTCTCTACTCTGGCACTTTGAGTGCAGAAGGTGGGGGCCCGCAAGGATTCTAAAAATTAATACTGACCACTCCAGGCTTGTATTAAACTCCCAAGGTCACAGCTTTTCTCTGACCTTGGATGGATAGATGCTGCCACTACCCAAGTGCAAAAAACACCTTTGAAAACACAGGAAGGTGCACTTGGGAATTCCTGGATTGGATTTTTGTGTCCCTAAGAGGTTTGTGCACATGTTGGTTAATTAGCTGGTGGCAACAGCTGATTTCCTTTATTTTCTTTCTCAGCTCTTCCCCAGAAGTGGGTGAGGGGTGAAAGAGCTTGAGGCTACCCCACAGGAAGGAATTCCCAAGTGCACCTTCCTGGGTTTTCAAAGGGTTTTTTTGCACTTAGGTGATTTTTCCAGTGTACAAAAACAAGTGAACAAATCATACTAAGGGAAACAGATGCATTAGATTTTGCTCTTTAGGCCTTGCAATACAACCCATATTTCATCTTTTCTCCCAGTTTAGTTCCTGCTAAACACTCTTCAAATTTTCTGTCCATTTCTTTATTCTGAGCTTCAGAGAAATAGTTCTTCCAGTCACCAATAATTCCTGCAACATTAAAAAATATATAAATATTTGTTAGAGAGAAAGGATCATCACTCCTTGGTTGAAGTTGTAACTAGCTTTCTATTGCGAGGCTGATTTTTGCACATCACAACCTTCATTCCCCCCATCAATATCCCTAAGAATTGATCCTTTCTTCTTGTGCCTCTACATTTGAGATTTGTGACGACAGGAGAATTTTTCAGCAATGTATGAGGTGAAGTGTAGAAGCCATTTCTAAGATGTAGGATTTTTTAAAAATACAGGTAGAGTTTTTGGTATATCTTCTTGTTTTGGTCATACCATATCTGGCCCCAGAAACATCCTTTTTGTTATATTCAAGAGTCATTACACTCATTTACACCAGGTGTGATTTGGCCCCAAGTCAGTAGCTTTTTTTCTTGATAAGATGGTCTTCAAACTGCAAACTAAGCATGTGTCTTGTTAGTTGTGGTGCTTATTCTTAAATAAATGTAGGGGAAGACATCAGATTCTCCATGCACCCTCCACCATTAGCAGCTCTGTTCTTGTGTGCCAGCCTCAGCCTGTGGCAGCCAGAGATCCTAACTCAGGGCCTGATAATGCCCCCATGATTCATAACCCACAGAGGGGAACACCACACACGAATCTGATGTATTCTCTGTGGAAGGTGGAGTGAACCGTCTTCATATCATCTTCCCCTTTCTCTGGAGCCCATGTGATCCACACATCTGGAGAGGTGGGCCAGTGGTGAGGCTGAGGGAGAGACAGACGTGGTCTCCCCCGCAATGGACGGGATGCAGTGAAATCCCAGTGAAAGATGATAGAGCCCCAGACTAATGTGAGCTACAGGTAACCCCACTGTATCTCGGAGTACCTTCTTGAGCTAACCAGTGGTAGTGCCAGAGTCACTGCAACAATTTTATTGGGCGATTTCAACTTCTGGACTGATTGTGGTGCTTCTACATTAGCTCAAGATTCCACAGCCACCTACGACAGTCATAGCACTAGCCCAGCAACAGTCTGGCTCAACACCTATAGTTGGATGCACTCTGGATTTTGTCTTTGGCCTGGGATTGGAGGTGGCTGTTACATGCTCATCACAGTGGGGATTATCAGTGCTACTCTAGTGGCATCAGAGAGGCCTTTCCCTGGCCATCCGCCCAGCAATAAAAGGTTCCTGGATACTAGCCTGTGACGTTATTGACATAAACTGGGACCGTATAGATCATTGTTGCAACCAAGGTCCTGTAGTGGCACCCAAATCTTGTGTAAAGGGGGTCAAATGGGGTGTCTAGGACAAGGTTATGGTTTACTGGTTATGATTATGCTGTCTATATGTGTGTATCAGTTTTGAAGTTAAAGTTATGAATATTGGCTCTATACTGTCTGTATGGCAAACTTATGCTATGCTTCTGGGTGACAGCCCAGACAAGCTGAGATTAGCTCTGCCTAGCCTGCTTGATGGCCCATTAAGAACCATCAGCTATACAATGGACCCATTGAGAGAAGGCAGGTACGCCTTGTAACTCAGCAAAGTATGCAGGGACTGGCCCATGTGACTCCAGACTCCATTTTGCTGTAATTTTCCACAGTAAGGACAAAGAGGTGTTCTTACACCTGGAAAAGACTATATAAGGCTGATGCCTCATCTCCATCTTGTCTTCAATCCTGCTTCTTACCTCTGGAGGAACTTTGCTACAAACTGAAGCTCTGAACAAAGGACTGAATGACCCATCCCAGCTGGGGATGTATTCCAGAGACTTGATTTGAACCTGCAGGTTATTCCATCGCTGCTGCAAGCCTGAACCAAGAACTTTGCCATTACTGTATGTAATTGATTCCATTTAACCAATTCTAACTCTCATCTCTAGCTTTTTCCTTTTATGAATAAACCTTTAGATTTTAGATTCTAAAGGATTGGCAGCAGCGTGATTTGTGGGTAAGATCTGACTTGTATATTGACCTGGGTCTGGGGCTTGGTCCTTTGGGATCAGGAGAACTTTTTTCTTTTACTGGGGTATTGGTTTTCATAACCATTTGTCCCCATAACGTGGGGCACTGGTGGTAATACTGGGAAACTGGAGTGTCTAAGGAGATTGCTTGTGAGACTTGCGGTTAGCCAGTGGGATGAGACCGAAGTCCTCTTAGTCTGGCTGGTTTGGTTTGCCTTAGAGGTGGAAAAACCCCAGCCTTAGGATGTAACTGCCCTGTTTTAGCAATTTGTCCTGAGTTGGCACTCTCAGTTGGGTTCCGCCAGAACCGCATTGTCACATAGCCCAGCAAGACAGATGTCCTGAGCCACTAACCCTTGCAGAGGACTGTTCCTTCACATCACACCAGCAAGCTAGAGTTGCCAAGCCTGTGATGTTACAGATGCCCAGACTTTTACAACAGCCCTAAAAGATAGGGCTGCTGGAGGCAAGACCTTAACAGAACCTGCGCCTTCACTTCACCCAGCCAGCTACAGGTGTTGTGCTAGTGACTTCACTGCCAGAGACTGGTGATCATTTATAGGGAGTTTTCAGAAATGTACCTTTACGGAAGAGAATTTTCCCAAATGTTCCATGAGTTTTGGAGGATTTCTCTTTCATAGCTTTGAAACGGCTCTTCTCTGCAACAGTCTGAATCTCTTCCTCACTCAGGGAATACCCAAAGAAGTCAGCTATTTTTTTCAGTCCTAACATCAGATTCTGAAAAAAAGGAAGATAAGAATGAATATTATTGAAACAACATTCCATTTGGATCACACCTGTGGAGTGATTATAACAGTATCTCTAAAGGGTTCGTACTTTCACAGAGCAGAATTACTGTGAAAAATCTGCAACTACTTCATTTTGCATCACTGAGGAACTCTAAGAGGTGTAACTTCCAGGCAGGTTCTGTATAGCGGGCCTTATCCTGAATTCCTCACTCATGGAAGTAGGATACTTTGTCTAAATGAAGACTGGGCTCTGTACTTTTTATATGTAGCTGTGCATACAAGTGAATAATAATAATACCTAGCACTTTTGAGCACATGATTGAGTCCAGAGAGTTTGTATCTGTTAATATTCTTAGACTTCAGGTGTGCTGAAGCAAAGGGCATTGCTAAAAAATGTGTAAATAAGGATATGTCTGAATATAGAATTCTGTGCCCTTCACACACCAAGTGACGGTGCATTTTGACAGATACAACAGTGAGCAGAAAGAGCTGTTCTAAGGAGATTTGACAATAGTGGATCTAAAAATAATAAGAGGAAAACAAAGAGAATCAAATAAGGCAGCCCCTCAGAACAGCCCAGGAAACAAAATTTCCATCCCACACAAAAAAAATTGAATTTGCAGAACTTTTCATCCAGAATCAGGATGAAAGGCCAAAAATTGAAATTTTGCAATATTTTGTTTCAGAAATGCTGAAATGTTTTTATAGTGCAGTGGGTCTCAACCTTTCCAGACTACTGTACCCCTTTCAGGAGTTTGATTTGTTTTGTGTACCTCCAATTAACACCACACTTAAAAACTACTTGCTTACAAAATCAGACATAAAAATACAAAAGGGTCACAGCACTCTGTTACGAAAAATTGCTTGCTTTCTCATTTTAGCATATAATTATAAAATAAATCAATTGGAATAGAAATATTGTACTTATATTTCAGTGTATAGTATATAGAGCAGTATAAACAAGTCATTGTATGAAATTTTAGTTTGTACTGACTTTGCTAGTGCTTTTTATGTCGCCTGTTGTGAAACTAGGCAAATATCTAGGTGAATTGATGTACCCCTTGAAAGATTTCTGTGTACCCCCAGGGGTACACATACCACTGGTTGAGAACCACTGCTATAGTGGAAATGTTGTGGTGTTTCCAAAATGAAATATGATCACTGGGATACCCAGCAGATCACCTATTAGACAGGCGGCCTGGTGAGCTGGCCAGCCAAGGAGCCCAGTAGCCCAGGGAGCTAGGGAATCAGCTGCTCAGGGAGCCTAGTAGCCCACCCGTCTGCATCCCTGAGAGACAGCCACCCAGACTTCTGGTATCTGAGGGAGCTGGGGAGCCTGTAAGCCCAGCTCTGCAACTGCTCACCAGATGGGCTGCCAAGGAGCCTGGCTGCTGAGGAACAAGGAGCCTGAAAGCTCAGGACAACCCCAGTTCCACCACTGAGGCTGCCAAGAAGCATGGGAGCAGAGAGGTGGGCAGGCGGGTGAGCTAGCAGGAAAGCAGGCAGGCAGGATGGCCAGTTGGATGGCCTGCCTGGTTTCCATTGAAAGTATTGAAGCAATCTACATGTTCCCATGGAACACGTAGAGTCCATCGAATCAGCATTTTCTGTTGGAAAGCTGACAACCTCTTAGAGAGACCGAGAAAGAGAGATTGCATTAGGATTTTTCTAAATAGATTTAGTGTGGGGCCAAGGTACCACACTGCAGGCACTGAAAAAAATTAGATCACCCCGTTTTTATTTTATTTTTTAAAATAATCTCCCATACACCTTTTCCAATTTGTAGCAAGCTTTCCAGGAAAAAAATCTACCCTGCCCTATATCACAGCTGTAAAATTTCAGGTGAATTTGTTTCAGGTTAGCAAGGTTGGGTGTCGGGATCACAGACTTCAAACTGAACACAGTTTTTCCACTTAACCTATTATACAAGTGTTTAGCGTTTCCCCATGGTCACTCTCCATATGCTTTGTGATAACTGGGCATAATAGGAAGGCATGCTAAAGACAGCCTTGATTTACAAATGGAAATTATTGTTAGATGGCTTTGTGGATTTTGTCAGTGCTTTACACACTTCATAATTTAGGTTTTAATGCAATATGGAGAATACAATCCCATGCAGCTCACTCATGTATGAGATTTGAGAAGTCCACATTTTAGTCCACATTGGTTGCATATGGCCGTATCTTATTGTCCTCCATTTTGGCAGAATTTCCCACTAAAGACAATTATAGTTTTGACTGAGTGAGGACTGAAAAAGTTGGCCAGTTTTATAGTGAAGATGTTTGGTTTGAATTTCAGAAATGCACTGCACCCACATGCCCCAGCAAAACCAGTGGGAACTGTAGATAGAATCATAGAAGAATCATAGAATATTAGGGTTGGAAGAGATCTCAGGAGGTCGTATTGTCTAACCCCCTGCTCAAAGCAGGACCAACACCAAACTAAATCATCCCAGCCTGGGCTTTGTCAAGCCGGGCCTTAAAAACCTCTAAGGATGGAGATTCCACCACCTCTGGAGGGAACCCATTCCAGTGCTTCACCACCCTCCTAGTGAAATAGTGTTTCCTAATATCCAACCTAGACCTCCCCACTGCAACTTGAAACTATTGCTCCTTGTTCTGTTCTCTGCCACCACTGAGAACAGCCGAGCTCCATCCTCTTTGGAACTTGTCCTTGTTGAACCTCATCAGATTTCCTTTGGCCCAATACTCCAATTTGTCTAGGTCACTCTGGACCCTATCCCTACCCTCCAGCTTATCTACCTCTCCCCCCAGCTTAGTGTCATCCGTGAACTTGCTGAGGGTGCAATCTATCCTATCATCCAGATCATTGATAAAGATGTTGAAGAAAACCTGCCCCAGGATCAACCCCTGGGGCACTCCGCTTGATACCGGCTGCCAACTAGACATCGAGCTGTTGATCACTACCCGTTGAGCCTGAAATCTAGCCAGCTTTCTATCCACCTTATAGTCCATTCATCCAATCCATACTTTTTTAACTTGCTGGCAAGAATACTGTGGGAGACCATATGAAAAGCTTTGCTAAAGTCAAGATATATCACGTCCACTGCTTTTCCCATATCCACAGAGCCAGTTTTCTCATCATAAAAGGCAGTCAGGTTGGTTAGGCATGACTTGCCCTTGGTGAATCCATGTTGACTGTTCCTGATCACCTTCCTCTCCTCCAAGTGCTTTAAAATGGTTTCCTTGAGGACCTGCTCCATGATTTTTCCAGGATCTGAGGTGAGGTCTGTAGTTCCCCGAGTTCTCCTTCTTCCCTTTTTTAACGATGGGCACTATATTTGCCTTTTTCCAATCGTCCAGGACCTCCCCCAATCACCATGAGTTTTCAAAGATAATGGCCAATGGCTCTTCAATCACATCAGCCAATTCCCTCAGCACCCTCGGATGCATTAGATCTGGACCCATGGACTTGTGCATGTCCAGCTTTTCTAAATAGTCCTTAACCTGTTCTTTCACCACTGAGGGCTGCTCACCTCCTCCCCATACTGTGTTGCCCAGGACAGCAGTGTGGGAGCTGACCTTGTCTGTGAAGATCAAGGCAAAAAAAGCATTGAGTACTTCAGCTTTTTCCACATCATCTGTCACTAGGTTGCCTCCCCCATTCATTAAGGCCCCACACTTTCTTTGACCTTTTTCTTGTTGCTAACATACCTGTAGAAACCCTTCTTGTTAGATGCTCAGTATTTTTTAATATTAGGCCACTGGCTCATGTTAACAGTATATGTTAAAAAAAAAATCTTAGGGCTAAATGAAGGCCTGGTGTAAGTGGGTGCAAATCCATTGAAAGATAACGGCGTTACACCTGCTTACAGCAAGACTGACATTGGCTCTTGGTAATGATTTCCCCATGAAGTGGGTACTATTACATGTAGGCCATATTCATTCCAAAGTCTCTTTGTTCCTAGATTCAAGTTTCTTTGGCACCTTGATGGTCACAGAGGGTGAAATTCCACCCTGCTCGGAGGTCTTGAACCCGGATTATATGACATTTGTATCCCATTTATTTCATCATAGGGTTTAAGTAGAGATGGTTAAAAAATGTCCACTGAAACGTGAAGTTTTTTTATAGAATGTGACTTTTTGATTAAATTTTCATTAAAATTTTGTTTTTGTCAGTTTCTGTTAAAAAAAAAAAATTCTCCCAGTTTTTGGGGGGGTTCATTTTTCAAGAAAAACTAAATATATATATATATATATATATATATATATATATATATATAGTCTCACAGAAACAAAACAGAAATAATGGTTTCCATTGAAAATTTTCACAGGGGTGTGTATGTGTTAAAACAATTAGTTCCTTTCCAACTCTGTATTTAAGTGAGACTGAAGTGGAATATAGGCCTTGCATGGGCTTAACATTAACGTTAACATTAACATTAGCTATGCACTATTTCGGTATGAAGTAAAGATTCCTTTAAACAGCATTAACCTCACCCAGTGTTTTCCCCAGAAATTGAAATTGGGGGGGTGTTCGAATTTACAGGGGGTGGGTCAGAGCTGATGAGGGGTGAGACTGTCAGGGTGAAGGTGGGCTGTATGGCACCAGAGTAAAAACCTGAAAAATGTTTTATGACCATTTTATTAGATTTAAGTCATGTTTTAAAATCATCACACAAATTAAAGTTGGCTACTCAAGCCTTCTATGAAGCACTACATCTACATCCTTCTTGGTTTCTTGTTATAATTTTGCACAACTCTGTTAATGAACTTCTTAAATGCAATGCGTTCATCTTTGGTGGCTTCTTGTATGTCCGGTACTTCCATTCCTTCAATTGATATGCTCATTAGTTCATTCACATGACCAGGCAGAAGGCGACTTCTTTCAGAACACAAATTCTATTCAATGAGGAAAAAGAACACTCAACTGTAGCTGTTGTGACTGGGAGTAGCAAGAGATGAATTCCTACTTCTTTCATCCCAGGAAACATAGCATAAAGATCGGGTCGAGCTACTAGTGATGATAAAAAAAAAAAAGTTGAAGTCAAATCTTCATTCATTCGTTGTATAATATTCCACTCTGTGTTCAAATTCTCTATTTTGTCCTGAGCACATGGAAGCTCCATTGCTGGTAGTGCCTCACTCCATTCAACTGTCTGTGTTTTATAGACCAGGGTTCTGTAAAAGCTACATAGAGGTTGAGTAGAATCTAGAAGTCACTGTTGTAGATTTTTAAGAATCAAATCTGTGTACTTCTTCAGTTGTCTTAACAAACACTTCTTGTCCTCTTCACTTAAGGATTCAATATAAATGCCTTCATTAGTCAACTTCTGGACTGAAGTCTTTGCTTCTTCCAGTACTTTTTCAATGGATAGCTCTCTGATTGATCCAAATGTAGCTTCTATTGCTGGACAAAGATTTACTAGTGTTTTAGCAGATGCCTGGATGGCATTGTTTAATGACCCAAATGGTTTCAACAGTTGACTTACAAGAGAGAGAATGGCAATAGTCTTCTCTGAACGTAGTAGCAAAAGTAATCCACCAGCCTCACTACTTAGATCCATCCCATCTTGGTAGATACTTTCCAAAGCCAGTAATAATGGCTGGAGTAATTTTAAGACAATAGCCAAGGATCGCTCATGAGAAAGC
This sequence comes from Malaclemys terrapin pileata, assembly GCF_027887155.1. Taxonomy (NCBI): domain Eukaryota; kingdom Metazoa; phylum Chordata; order Testudines; family Emydidae; genus Malaclemys; species Malaclemys terrapin. The sequence continues at coordinate 83,092,711 of NC_071507.1, forward strand.
CAGAGAGTTTTCCCAGATTGGACTAATTTGAACTTCAGTCCCAGTATATCTTCTATATTTTCCAAGATATTCAGTCTTTTTGGACCCTTGCTGAAAAAAATATAATGAAGATATTAAATTTATAGCTTTTTTAATGTCTTTTGAAGAGTCTGCAGCTCATACTAGCACTAGTTGGATTAGATGGCTTCTGCAGTGTGTATAGGAGAGATTAGTTTTACACTTTTCTCTGACCAAAGCTTATACTCCACCATGTCTTCCAGAGAAGTTTGCAGCTCCATCAAATGCACAAACAGCCATCTGTTTTGGGTTCAATTGACAAGCATTTAACTGTTCTAAGATGTGCGTTGTCACAGATGCAGCCGATGTGTCTTCTATAACTTGAACATCTAGAAATGCATCTACTGGCCTACCACTGACATCAAGATAATGTACACAATGACTTAATACTTGATGACTATTTGCATCAGTGCATTCATCAGCCATGTATGCAAATTTTTTGAATGTGGTGAGAGAGTTCTTCACATTTTCAACTGTTGAGTCTTTCACTGTTGCACCACATGCTTCTAGCCAGTCAGTTGAGTTTCTTGCAGAAAGATAGTGAGCATTTGCTGGTCTTGTTCGGAACCAGTGTTCAACTTCAGGATGAACAAGTAACAATGCACTTCACATTGGCCTCCAGTTTGTAGTGTGTGGTATCTCTTGCTTAAATAGAAAGTAGGATGCCACAGCCATGTTTGTTCGCATGAACTGTGTTGTGTCTCCAGCATTCTTAACAGCCTCATTAACACTCACCGGAGTTGTCCTTGGTCAGTGGAGACTCAGAGTTCGGAGGTGCTTTCACATGAGTTCACCTCCCAGGTGGGGGGCAAGAAGGCACCTTGCTCGTTCCTCCAGCTGCTCACTGTTTGCTCTGGCCACTGTTCACTCCATTGCTCAATTGCCAATGGCCCTGCGCCGTCACCTTCTGCTGCCACCTGCCATGGTGGATTTCAACAGCTTCCACCCCACCATCAACCTCAGCCTGGACCAATCTACACGGGAGGTCCACTTCCTAGACACCACCGTACAAATAAGCGATGGCCACATTAACACCACCCTATACCGAAAACCCACCAACCGCTACGCCTACCTTCATGCCTCCAGCTTCCACCACACGATCCATCGTCTACAGCCAAGCACTGAGGTACAATCGCATCTGCTCCAACCCCTCAGACAGAGACCAACACCTACAAGATTTTCACCAAGCATTCTCAAAACTACGATACCCACACAAGGAAATAAAGAAACAAATCCACAGAGCCAGACGTGTACCCAGAAGCCTCCTGCTACAAGACAGGCCCAAAAGAGAAACCAACAGAACTCCACTGGCCATCACCTACAGTCCTCAGCTTAAACCTCTCCAACGCATCATCAGTGATCTACAACCCATCCTGGACAATGATCCCTCACTTTCACAGACCTTGGGAGGCAGGCCAGTCCTCGCCCACAGACAGCCTGCCAACCTTAAGCATATTCTCACCAGCAACCACGCACCGCACCATAACAACTCTAACTCAGGAACCAACCCATGCGACAAACCTCGATGCCAACTCTGCCCACATATCTACACCAGCAACACCATCACAGGACCTAACCAGATCAGCTATAACATCACCGGCTCATTCACCTGCACGTCCACCAATGTTATATATGCCATCATATGTCAGCAATGCCCCTCTGCTATGTACATTGGCCAAACTGGACAGTCACTACGCAAGAAGATAAATGGACACAAGTCAGATATCAGGAATGGTGATATACAAAAACCTGTAGGAGAACACTTCAACCTCCCTGGCCACACAATAGCAGATGTAAAGGTAGCCATCTTACAGCAAAAAAAACTTCAGGACCAGTCTCCAAAGAGAAACTGCTGAGCTCCAGTTCATTTGCAAATTTGACACCATCAGATCAGGATTAAACAAAGACTGTGAATGGCTATCCAACTACAGAAGCAGTTTCTCCTCCCTTGGTGTTCACACCTCAACTGCTAGGAGAGCACCTCACCCTCCCTGATTGAACTAACCTCATTATCTCCATACTGATTTATACCTGCCTCTGGAGATTTCCATAACTTGCATCTGAAGAAGTGAGGTTCTTACCCACGAAAGCTTATGCTCCCAATACTTCTGTTAGTCTTAAAGGTGCCACAGGACTCTCTGTTGCTTTTTACAGATTCAAACTAACACGGCTACCCCCTGATACTCAATCAACACAGGCTAAGTACAGTTCTACTGCCCTTTACTCATACAATAAAAATAACATTTCGTTACCCCTGCCCCCTCGCATTCAAGTGATTTGTAACCCAACCAAAATCTATCACTTGGGCAACACAGCTCTGTTTGCTGGATACCTAGGTAGATTATGTGTGAATGTAAATACAATCTGGTCCTGAAGCGTTTCCCCCCAGCTCATCACTAGCTGTCAGGGAGAGCTCATTTAGACTTACAAATCATAGTTTAAAATGATTAGGTTGGCCAACAGCACCGACATGAATGCATTGACATTGTCATAAAAAACAAAAGCTATATAAGGAAGCTAGTCTATGTTTATACTTTTCAAATCTATTATACTTTTTCAGATACACATATTTTATCATACACTTTATATGCTTTTAAAGTGTGTATTAATGTTTCAATTTCAATTCAAATTTCCAAACAATCACTAAATTGGCAACACTGCATATAACTAGTTCACAAAACTGGGGGGTGGGTGTTGGGGAATTTCAGGGGGGGGTTCAGGAAAATCCACCTCTTTCAGCTCTTCATAGGTTATCGCCATAACATTTTCATCATCCATATGCTTGTTCCATTCAACTAAATAATCAAAATAGGAGCCCCGGGACACTGGAGGAAAAAAACAAGAAAAATAAAATCAGTCAATAATAATGAGGTAAAGATTAATTGCGACAGGGGATATGGACTGCTTTTATAGGCTTAGGCTGACTTCTTGGTATCAGACAGTGTTTTGAGGTGAGGACTACAGTAATGCATTTTGCCACTGCTCTTCTGAACAGGAGCCATAAGTGTTCCTTCCATCTGATGGCTAGTACTGGCCACTAATGGAGGAGCACATATCTGCTAGGTGGAAAAGACTAAACACCCTTTTAACTACCTTAGGGACATAGCGTAGATTTTAGAAGCTGGAAAGCTAGCCAGCTGAACATTCCAGTGCACATCCTGTCTGACTGCTGGCTGGGTTGAAAAGGAGGCTCTCCTTTGCACTGATCCCAACTACAACTGAGTGAGTGATGGATTTTTTTGGTTCAGACAGTGAACTAAAAAATTCAAAAAAGAATATTGTTTGATTTGAACCAATAACAATGTTTAAATTTTTTTGTTGAATCAAAAAAGTAGAAAAAAATTAGTTTAGAAGCAACCAAAATGTTTCACTTGACTCCAAACAAATTTTATTTTGAATTATTCACTTTGATTCAGACGTTTTAGGTGCTTTTCACCCTTTTTTGTGGTAATTTAAAAGTGAAGTGCCATTTTGAATAGAAAAGTTGAACAAAATATTTCAAACTGAAAAAGTCAAAATGAAACGATTCAGAATGATTGAAACAAAATGTTTCCTCTGTTTAGGACTTTTGTTTCTAAAATTAGAAAATTTCTAAAATTACAAAATTTAAATTCTAAAATTTAGTTTCAAACAAAATTATTTATCAAATTCAACCTGAAATCGGCAAACATTTTTGGCCCCGCAAAAACAATTGGTTGAAAACATTTCGCTCATCTCTATTCCCAAGAATTTTAGCCTTCGATCCAGTAAATGAATTCAGCTTATGCATCGATTAGCAGAAAGAAAAGTTATAGGGTGAAGTTGTTTTGAGTGGGAATATTGGGTTTGGATTTCTAGGCCAGCATGCTTATGTCTATTTTAATAAGTATTAGCATAGTTGGTAATATAATTCATATTTAGTTTCCTAAATCTGTGTTTCAGATTATATAAGATTCAGGGTAATGGTGGTCAGGCCATAAAAGCTTACATGACTTATTCAAGATCACAGAGGGAGTCAGTGTCAGTGAATAAATTATCTCTTGATTTCAGGGGTCACAGTCTGATTTCAATTACATCATTTATAAATCTAGAATAACTTTAAGACCAAGAAGCTTTTCTTGAATTATAACAATACAACTGAGATCAGAATCTGCCCTACGTCTTCCTGAATCCCAGTGCCCAGTTTTGCCAATGCACTAATTAATCAGAGTAGCTAAAAAAAAAAAAAAAACAGAAAAACAGAGTGTACTTTTTCCATTCATAAAAGCTGCAAAATACTCATCCCATGAGCCGAAGGAGGGATGTGTAGGCATATTGTTGTGAAAATGGAAGTAAGATACAGCAGTGTCTTTTGGACTTCGAACTAGCAGCAGTATCTAAAAAACATAAGTAAATGAATTATTTGTTTAAAGGTTGAAAGTTAATACAAAAAAGTTTGTACTTTTCCTAGCACAATGAGCACTATGGTAATACAAATAATTAACAATAATTAGGTAAGAAAAAGTTTATATCTGTTTAACAATCACAGCATCAGTAGAATCAGTTTAATTTTGCCTTATTTGAAAAATAAGGAATGGCAAAGCTCATTAGCAGGATATTTCTGCTGAAATGATAGCAGAGAAACAGTAAACATTTAAATTGTCAGCATTAGGTTTCAGTATTCATGCTGAATGGGGCCAGTTTACTTCCAACCTAAAGCTATTCTTTCAGCTGTTTGCCGTCCCAGTACATAACACTGTATCAGTTCACATGCAGAAATCTTATCTTCACGACCATAAAACCTAGATGGAATCATAGAAAACACAAGGCCCTGCATATAACATAGAGGAAATCCAAATGGGTCTGAAAATGCCATTACAGTGGGTATTTTCTACGATACTGTAAATGAGGACTCACCTTGACCTTGCTTTTGAAAATAGATTTTGGCAGGACTTGAGGAGGGAGATGTGTTGTTATGATTCTTCTGACAGGTAATTCCTTCATCCTCTTTAAATAAAATTGGAAAGAAACATAGAATTAAATAGCCTCTTTAATAGAATTTTATCATTTTAAGAACTATCTGTTTTTAAAAAATTAGACTTAGCAGGAAATAATATTTCTTTCCTGCCAATCCAGAGGGTGACTATTTCACTACCATTAACATACGGCAGAATCTAAGACTAATTAGCATTAATTTTTCCAAGGCCTTCTTGAATCTCTCATTTCTTTCAAACATTAACTACCATGCTCACAATTATTAATATTCCTTTAATTCCCTCTAATGAATGTGGCCCCATGTATGTTGCTCCTCCAGAGGAAATACTATGCAAGACCCTGTTCTAACAGTATTTCCAGCCTGACTAGAAATAGGGGGCCTGTTCTTTTGAGATGTCCAGCTGAGTTTAGGCAGAACCAGTGATACACTCATTATCTAATGGCTGACAATAAGCACTTCTCCAGGACCTCTTAGACATTCAGATAAACAGAACTAGCAAACCAGTCTGCAATAGCACGACTCCCAGTAAGGGTGCATCTAGTGGCTTTGTGCCCTAGCAGATGGATAAAGCAGTACTGGTATTCAGGAGACCTGAGTGTTTGTGTGCAAGTCATTTCTCCACTCTGTGCCTCAGTTTTACCTTCTGTAAAAGGGGGATAATGATACTTACCTCCTTTTTAGCTTTGCAAGCTACTGGTTAAAAGTGCGATATAAAAGCATGGTATTATTATGCCTGTCTAATCAGTATCTTTCTATAGTTCCAAAAAGACAGGTCACCGTGTCACAAAAATCAGCATCATAGCTAGGGCCCTACCAAATTTATGGTCCATTTTGGTCAATTTCACGGTCATACAATTTTAAAAATCATAAATTTCATGATTTCATCTATTTAAATCTGAAATTTCCCTATGTTCTAATTGTAGGGGGTGGTGACCCAAAAAGGAGTTGTGGGGGGGTTGCAAGGTTATTGTAGGGTGGGTTGCTATAATGGTACCCTTACTTCTGCACTGCTGCTGGTGGCAGCACTGCCTTCAGAGCAGGGCAGCTGGAGAGCGGTGGCTGCTGGCTGGGATCCCAGCTCTGAAGGCAGAGCTGCCTCTAGCCACAGCGCAGAAGTAAGGATGGCATGGTATGATATTGCCATCCTTATTTCTACGTTGCTGCTAGTGGGATGCTGCCTTCAGAGCTGGGTGCCTGGCCAACAGCCACCACTGTCTGGCCACCCAGCTCTGAAGGCAGCGCAGAAGTAAGCGCGACCCCCCTAAAATAACCTTGGAAACACACACACACACCACAGCAACTCCCTTTTGGGTCAGGACCCCCAATTTGAGAAACGTTGGTCTCCACCGTGAAATCTGTATAATATGGGGTAAAAGCACACAAAAGACCAGATTTAATGGGGGGAGACCAGATTTCACGGTCCAAGACAGGTTTTTCATGGCCGTGAATTTGGTAGGGCCCACGCACATCTCTGTCTAATTGTCCTTAGAGATGGGAAATCCAGTTCAGACAGAGTAAAAACAACCTAAATCTTGAATCAAAACAATTTTTTTTTTTTCAGTTTGATAAAGTGAAATGCAAGGGGCGGCTAAAGCATAGTACTGGTAGTCTGAAGACCTGGGTTCTTCCCTTTCTGGCTCCATCACAGACTTCCCATGCTACCACTTTCCGATAAAGGAGAGACAATGTGGCAGTGGGAGGAGGAGCATTACTTGAAGACTAGTGAGCTGATGTTGGGAGTGTTTTGGATGGATGAGAGAAGGAAAGGTGGAGAAGGATGGAATATGGGAAATGGGAAATTCGAAGGGGGAAAGAAGTGGATTTTTCAAAACAATTCAGATTAATCTGAATGAGCATCTAATGGACCTGGAGACAGGAGGATGTCCCTGCTACTGGAGCAGAGCCTTCTAGGTCAGGGTTTGAGATCCATTGACAGGACAGGGTGAAGATGTTTGCATTGCTTGTGTTATGAGAGCTTTTTGGCCAAACAGAGGGCCCTATAAGATGAAGTCATCGATACGACACCTTTCTCAGGCAATACAATCAGTTACTTGCAGAAATGATAAAATAAAAGCACACACAACTTCTGTCTACAGGGAGTGTACGTGGCATATGAATCAGCTGTTCAGCAGCTGCAGATTTTGTGAGCTTTGTACTGGTGTTAGAGGTTGTTCATCTAGGATTAATCATTTATCTCTTGAATTTTTGCTCCTGTTGATCTCTATATTTGACAGTGAATGAAACTTCTCCTTATGACATGGGAAGTAATATTTGTCCAGTAATTGTTATTCAGTCATGCTCCGACTATCCCTTTTTATTTACTCATTGACCTGCACATGTATCCCTAATGTTTGGGCGTTTTTGCCCATTGACACCTCAGAAAATCCACAGAACGAGAGAAAGTATAGATCCAAATATCTCTGCTGCAGTTCTAGCTTCCCACCAGATTTATGGACTGGTCATGCTGCCAGCCAGGGGCGGCTCCAGGCACCAGCGCAGTAAACAGGTGCTTGGGGCGGCCAATGGAAAGGGGCAGCATGTCCGGCTCTTCGGCAGCAATTCCGCAGCGAGTTCCTTGATCCCTCTCAGAGGTAAGGCCCTGCTGCCAAATTGCCACCGAAGAATGAAGTGGCAGCAGTAGAGCTGCCGCCCATTGTGGCTTTTTTCGATCGTGGCTTCTTCTTTTTTTTCCACCGCTTGGGGCGGCAAAAACGCTGGAGCCAGCCCTGCTGCCAGCAGTAGATACGCGGAAGCAGGAAGGGGTTCAGGGGCAGGTCCACCCAGATAGTTGATATGGTCCCTCAGTTTCACCATATGTGTCCCCAAAAGGATCAGTGTTCCCTTCACACCCCTCCCTGCCCTCACTCTTGGGCAGATTACTACTGCTGTCTTCTGTGGGAGAGCTGTGCATGGGCCTAGGGTTAGCACCCTGCTGTGTTTATCCCCTCAGTCTGCTCTCAGTTTTGGCCCTAACACCATTCAGTGTTATCTAATGTCCTTTTCCTGCAATAGATGAATGCAATACCAAATCTTGATCTTGCCTCTCTGTGAGTGTGGAGCCCTTCAACAGCTCTATGGCCCATCTAGATCTGCGGAACAGTGAAGAGATTGAAAGGGGAAGACCCTCAAGGGCAGCAGCCATAGAACTATTCCCTACAACCTTTTTCTCCAAAGGCAGAGTCTGAGTGCTTTCCCATTGCCTCCCCCAGTAACTCTGAAATAAGGGGAGGGATCTCTCCAGCTGAGTGAAATCCTGGGAAACCGTGATGCAGAAAATCAACCCTGGAACTGACTGAGAATTTAAAAAGGAGCTGTTAGCAACCAGAATGGGAGACTCCTAGGTCAAAGACTACTAGGCCATTTTCCTATCATGTAAAATTAAATGGAGAGGGGGTAACAGAAACTCCCCTAAACTCCTAGTCCCATTCACAATTGCTTGTTTTGGAGTGGAGGGTCTCAAATCCCTCCTCTCCACATAGTTAGCTCTATGGGGACAGTAGTAGGGCAAAAGAGAGGGAGAGCGACAGATCAGGATTTAAGGAAACCCAGTGGTGTGGAGGTCATTTTCATGAATTCTCCACCCCTTGTCTGAACTTACATGGTTTATAGTCATAGACTGGCTAAGCAAATGCACTGCACCCTGATTGTGCTGACCTGATCACACCTTGGGGGAAGTAAGAGTTCTCCATAGTCTGTAAAATTCAGTCATTACATTTTATCAATTCTTAAATATATCAAACAGTTCATATTAACATTTCTAATATCATCCTGTGCTGACCTTAAATTTCTCTGGATCCCCAAATTCTAGACGTAGAAATACCGATAATTCATTTGTAATATTAATTCTCTCATTAATTTCCTCCTCTGTATATTTTGCATCTGTAATTTCCAAGTCATGTAGGACTTGATCAACCCAGTTAGTACCTGAAACAAAAGAGAAACTGGTTTAAAGACTATGGAAGTGAAAATTGTCACAACAAGTGTTGAATGTATTTAGTTGCAAATACCTGTGTGTATGGTATCAATTACTGTGCAAGAAAAAAACATTAACATTCATGGATAGTAGCTAACTAAACTGAAATCTTACTTTGATACAGGAATATTTTCCTGTTGTATATGACACAAGCTATGAGTGAACAGAAGTGTCATATAATTGGGCCAAGTAATCTGTCAACAAACAGGAACAGTCCTGTTTGTGAAGCTCATAGTTCTTTATGACAAACCATTAGGTTATAATTCACTAAATTAAAAACCATGTTCTCTGGGTGAATTCAAGTCACAGATAAATGCAGGCACCACCATTGTCACTGACTAGGCTCCTACTTGCCAATCCAGGGTAAGCCATTAGTACTAGCTTGACCAAAAGCCAAATATACAATAATGGTTTCTAAAAAGAAGAAATCAATTTGGGGGAAATGAACAGAAACACTTGTGATCACAGTTATGTGAAATCTGGATACCCTCATATCTGTGAGTCACATTGTGCTTTTTCTCACATCTCAGTTGTGTAAATTTGGAATCATTCCACTGGCTTCAATTGAGTGTTTGCAGATTTACAGCAGTGCAACTGACAGCAGAATTTGATCCAATTTTTCCATGTGAGACTTGCTGAATTAATAAGTGAAGGAATTGTTTTTCGAACCACCAGCCCTTCAAAGTCAGTCAAGCTGTCTTCTTCTCAGCTCATTCATCATCACAATGCAAAATATTAGTAAAGGTTTGTCGTCTGCATTAAATCAGATCTACAATGAGACACAAGAATATTTTCTCTAAACTGATAAACACTGAACATATATAGTTACTTAAAATGTAAATATTCAAAGGCAGAAGAAAGAAATTGACAGTTATTAATGGCTGAAATTATTATTCTCACCTCATTCATCTGAACAATCCCTAATACAATATCTTTATGATGGACAGCATTTACTATAAACTGCAGCCATGTATAATCATTGCATTAAATACTGCCTAATCATTCATAACTACTGTATAACATTTCACATTTCGTTTTTGTAACAAGCTAGCAATAGTCACCACTTTTAGGGTATGCTGCTAGGATCACATCGTCACTCCTGGCTTCAAAAGAATCAAGAACTTGCAACGTTTCCGGGTTGCAAAAAGCAGCAGGGCACAAAATTCTCTTATAGGAAAACAGCAGGTCTTCAGGGGCTACCTTTTCACTATCAGCCAATATCTTATCCAGATATTCAGCTACAGTCTTCCTGCTCTTGTCCATGTTTGTGAAACTCTCTATTCAGAGAGACTGAAACACAGGCTGACTTTTAGCGAAATAATTGTGGTAGTGATGTCTGGTGTAATTTAATGGTGAATGACACTCCCTCGGGCATGAAGGTAAATGTTACTGATTAACTTGGAGTGTTTGAGATTGAAAGGGGCTGTGGCCTTGTGTACTGAGCTTTCTAGATATCTGGAACTATAATCATCCCAGAGAAACACACACTGCACTTTGCATTCAGCAGTTCCCACCTGAGTCAAGGGAAGTCTTCAGATACTCAACAATTTTGAAAATCAGGCCATTTATTTAAGTAGCTATAATATGGATTGAGGATACCATTTGAAAACACAAATCCTTGCTCAGTATATTATAGTTACGCTACAGTTTTCTTATGCTTCATATAATCTTTTACACATATCAGCTACCTGTGCTACAACCACACCTTGACTTGCAGTGTACCCCAAAATCTCACGCCAGGATCTATATTTTGGTTTGAAACGGCAGGCCACAGCAATTTAGTACAAGTATAGTCTGACACCTAGTGGTTTTACAAAAAGAACTAGTGGATAGAATTAGTGATATAACTAAGGCCTGGTCTACACTGTGGGGGGGGAGGGTCGATCTAAGATACGCAAATTCAGCTACGAGAATAGAATAGCTGAAGTCGACGTATCTTAGATCAACATAGAATCACTTACTTCGCGTCCTCACAGCGCGGGATCGATGGCCGCTAATCCCCCGTCGACTCCGCTTCCGCCTCTTGCCATGGTGGAGTTCCGGAGTTAACGGCAGAGCGATCAGGGATCCATTTATCCGTGTCTACACTGGACGCAATAAATCGATCCCCGATAGATAGATCACTACCCGCTGATCCGGCAGGTAGTGTAGACGTACCCTAAGTGATAATTGCTGGAGATCCAATTCTTACTTACCTTGAATCATGCCCTGAAGTCAGTGGTACTACTCATCTGAATAAGGCAAGTAGGATTTGTCCCCCAAGGGGTTCTGGGTTTCTGGGGTTGTGTGAAAAAACAGTGAGAATCTGTGAAGTTGTGTAAAGACAGTTTCTTAACTAAAGTTTGATTGTATTATAGCTATAGCAGTCCCAATATCAATAGTTAAAGATGACACATAAATGTGTATAGTACTTGATGCTGATTTCACACCAGTTTTATGTCGGTGTAAGGGTAGCTGTTTGAAATGCAACATAACAGGCAAGTTTGAACCAATGTTGCTATAGTGTCAATATTTCAACACTGGCCAACAACACACTTCACAATTTGTTATAGCCATATCCCAAACTGTCCCCCTCAACACCAAGCATTTCTCATTAGAGTCAAGGGAAGAGTATCTAGGTACTCAGAATTTCGAATATCAGGCCTAATTTCCAATGCCTAAATTTGGACTTAAGAACCTAACTTTAGGCTCCTATTTTCAAAAATCTTGGAAATTTTAAACTGCAGTGTTGTTATACTGCAGTTTGACTGAGTTCTGTTCCACTTTGCAACCCTAACTTCAATTTAACAAAGTTTGTTTGTTTTTATCTGTGAATAATAAAAGAAAGCTTGTCTTTGAATAAAGTGTTTTACATTATTTAAAAATAAAGGAAGAACTACATTTTCTAAATAGTATTAATATTTATTATTTATATTATACTAGTGCCGGAAGGCCCCAACCAAAATCAAGTCCCTGCATTGCTAGGTGCTGTATAAACAAAGGAAGAGACAGTTCAGTTCCTGCCCTGAAGAGCTTACAATGTAAATAGACAAGACAAACAAAGGATGGATGATAAAACAGAGGCTTGGAGAGAAGAAGTAACTTGCCAAAATTCACAGAGTAGGCCAGTGGCTGAGCTGCCAGTAGACACAGGTCAGCTGACTCCCAGGTTAGCACCCTAGCCAATAGACCTGAAGCAATAGCTAGCTTTTCATTAATGATGAGTTTCTGGCTGCAGGAATAATAGAGGAATAGAGTTCATAGTCCAGTATTTTAAAAAATGACTGCCCAGAGCTAAAGGGCACATGTCAGCTTGTTAGCTTTGCTGAACTGAACAAAATACATCAGGCTTGATTATTCACTGCCTTGCCCTTTGTCTAGTAGATCTATAAACTACTGTTGTTATTTTATAATATTTCAGGCACAGGCAAGTAGAGCCACATAGAGGGGAAATATCACCTCTTTGTTTCATTAGGATTTTCCCTTTGCACCCTAAATTTGTACTGACCATTTCACAGCAGCCATATAGTATTACAAACTGAAATGTAGTTTGCTGTCCACTTTCATCCCTTTCAGCATTGCTGCTTCCTATATACTCCCACTGAATATATGTGTTTGAGATTACTTTTCCCTAGGGAAACAATAGGCATTTATTCAAGTTGATCGCTATTTCGCTATACTCTGGCCATTTTTATAATTTCTCTCTGACCCTCTGTATCATCTCTTTGCACTTGGTGTTCTTGGCTCCAGTATTTGAACAACTGCCTTATCTTGATGTCAGGTCAGCATGCCTGGAATTTTATTCTTGTTAACAATTTTTCTGTTGAATGTTAGTGCTTAGGAAAGATGCTGAATTTAAGCCATGGAGATTAAAGTCTTCTCTTTATACATATAATAAGTACTACATGGGCCACAAGAGCACCAGTGTCCTTACCCTCCCCTGTCAATCAGCTTTTCCCTGCCTACTGCACGGAAAGCCAAGGGTATTTCAGTTTCCCTGTTCACTCAATTATTGCAATTGTTACCATATCCAGTTAGTGCCTTATATATTCGGCACACTTCAAACACCTTTTTCTGAAAGCTATTATCCCACTAGCGACCCTAAGCATCGGGATGGACTACCCCGAAGCCTCAAGCCAAGTTCTATGTCTCAGAGACCAACAGAATCTGTGAAATAGCGTCTAAGCCATTGCTAGACTATAGTTTTAATTGCATTATAGCTACAGCAATAACAAAAGCAAGAGTTACTTCAGTGTAATTCTACTGATGTCAGTGGAATTACTCCAGTATAAAACTGCTATAATAGAGTCCATCTCATTAAGCTTCACTGACTAATACAGTATAGCACATAAAAAGGAAAATGCATCTCATTTAAGGAAATAAAGTAATTACTAGGACTTAATGCAGTACAGTTTTGTGAGGCAGCATTGAGCAAATAAAGGGGAATTACTTGTCTGAATTCCCCTTAGCAGATGACTGTGAGACTGGTATTCACAGCAGCAGCATCAGTGTAGTATGCCCTCCCAAGAGAAGGGACAAGAATCATAGAATCATGGAACTGGAAGGGACCTCGAGAGGTCTTCTAGTCCAGTCCCCTGCACTCATGGCAGGACTAAGTATTATCTAGACCATCCCCGACAGGTGTTTGTCTAAGCTGCTCTTAAAACCCTCCAATGAAAGAGATTCCATAACCTCCCGAGGCTATTTATTCCAATGATTAACTACATGGGAGGAGTTTTTCCTAATGTCCAGTATAAACCTCCATTGCTTCAATTTAAGCCCATTGCTTCTTGTCCTATCTTCGGAGGTTAATGAGAACAATTATTCTCCCTCCTCCTTGTAACAACCCTTTGTGTACTTGAAAACTGCTATCATGTCCTCCCTCAGTCTTCTCTTCTCCAGACTAAACAAACCCAGTTTTTTCAATCTTCCCTCAAAAGTCATGTTTTCTAGACTTTTAATTATTTTTGTTTTTCTCCTCTGGACTTTCTCCAATTTGTCCACATCTTTCCTGAAATTTGGCGCCCAGAACTGGACACAAAACTGGCATAGGTAGAAAAAGGAACAGTACTTTTTCCAGTCATGAAAGCTGTGAAGAACTCATCCCAGGTCTCATAAGACGGAAGTGGAGACATGACATTGGTAAAATGGTAAAAAGATTTTGAACAAGCACCAGTATCTAGAATATTAATATATATTTCTGGAGCTAGACCTAGCAAAACAGCAATATCAGAAAAATATTATTTAATTATAATATTGATAATTTCTTGGACCTCATATATTAGGCACATAAGTAACAATTTTATCCTTTCATTATTCCTCCTCATTAGATTTTGAAGATTACTGGCTAAATTCACTTGTGTGCTTGTCCTGAACTTCTTGGAGTCTCCAGTAATTAAAGATTAATCTTCTATTAAAGATTGTGTCATGTGATAAAACCTCCAGGAATATGTCCAAACAAAACTGGGAACCCTAACCAGGCTTTCGACAAACCCCCTTTGATTGAGACAAGATAAACCAATTAATAACATTTTAATACACTTATAAAAGGACACGTACAAATAATGAATGCAAGCAAAAAAAAAAGAAACAGAAAAGCTGCTTGGCTAACAGTTAGTCTGGAGGGAATCAGCCTCTTCCACCAGAAGATAGCCAGATTCAAGTCACTGTTAATGATAATGGCAAAAACTAATCTATTTGATGGAATTTCTATCACTTTTGGACACCTGGATCATCTGGACACTCTAAGCCTAATTCTGCACTGACTTACATCAAATGCAACCTCCAGGAACTTCATGGGATTTCTCAGTGCAGAATTGGCTCTCCGATTAAATTGTTTTTGATAGAATGGTTAAATAACTGATGGTGCTTCTGGCTGATTCTGCCTCAGAATAGTGTATATGATATTGAAGTCTATAGCTCCTTTCTAAGGCAGTGTCATACAATGGGCATATACATACTTAAAAGATCTATTAAGCATGGTGAGGTATCACATTTACAGCACACATCTGTCATAAATTACTGGTATTAAGGACTAGAACATAATGATTTACACTTGGATACACAGAAATTTAGATGATTTTTCCAGTGTACAAAAACAAGTGAACAGATCATACTAAGGGAAACAGATGCATTAGGTTTTGCTCTTTAGGCCTTGCAATACAACCCATATTTCATCTTTTCTCCCAGTTTAGTTCCTGCTAAACACTCTTCAAATTTTATGTCCATTTCTTTATTCTGAGCTTCAGAGAAATGGTCCTTCCAATCACCAATAATTCCTGCAAACATTAAAAAAAATGTATATATAATCATTTGTTAGAGAGAAAGGATCATCACTCCTTGGTTGAAGTTGTAATTAGCTTTCCATTGCAAGGCTGATTTTTCCACATCACAACCTTCATTCCCTCATCTATATTCCTAAGAATTGATCCTTTCTTCTCGTGACTCTACATCTAAAGTTTGTGACCACAGGAGAATTCTTTCAGCAATCTATGAGGTGAATTGGAGAAGCCATTTCTAAGATGTAGGATTTTTTAAAAATACAGGTAAAGTTCTTGGTATATCTTATTGATTTGGTCATACCATATCTCAGAAATAACTAGCCCCAGAAACATTGATTTTGTTATATTCAAGAGTCATTACACCAGATCTGATTTGGCCCCAAGTCTGTAGCTTTTTTTCTTGATAAGATGGTATTCAAACTTCAAACTAAGCATGTGTCTTGTTAGATGTGGTGCTTATTCTTAAATAAATGTAGGGGAAAGACATCAGATTCTCCATGCACACTCCACCATTAGCAGCAGTTCTTCTGTGCCAGCCTCAGCCTGTGGCAGCCAGAGATCCTAACTCAGGGCCTGATAAGGTCCCATGATTCATAACCCACAGAGGGGAACTTCCACACACGAATCTGATGTATTCTCTGTGGAAGGTGGGGTGAACTGTCTTCACATCATCTTGCCCTTTCTCTACAGCCCATCTGATCCACACATCAGGAGAGGTGGCCAGTGGTGAGGCTGAGGGAAAGACAGACGTAGTCTCCCCACCAACGGACGGGATTCAGTGAAATCCCAATGCAAGATAATAGAGCCCCAGGCTAATGTGAGCTACAGGTAACTCCACTGTATCTTGGAGTACTTCCTGAGCTAACCAGTGGCAGTGCCAGAGTCACCGCAGCAATTGTATTAGGCGATTTCAACTTCTGCACTGATCGTGGCTCAAGTTTCCACAGCCACCAATAACAGACAGTCTGGCTCAACACCTATAGTTGGATGCATTCTGAATTTTGTCTTTGTCCTGGGATTGGAGGTGGCTCTTACATGCTCATCACAGTGGGGGTTATCATTGCTACTCTAGTGGCATCAGAGAGGCCTTTCCCTGGACATCCGCCCAGCAATAAAAGGTTCCTGGATACTAGCCCAGCAAGACAGATCTCCTGAGCCACTAACCCTTGCAGAGGACTGTGCCTTCACATCACACCAGCAAGCTAGAGTTGCCAAGCCTGTGATGTCACAGAGGACCAAGCTTTTACAACAGCCCTAAAAGATGGGATGCTGCAGCCAAGACCTCATCAGAACCTGCGCCTTCAGTTCACCCAGCCAGCTAGAGGTGCTGTGCCAATGACTTCACTGCCAGAGACTGGTGATCATTTATAGGGAGTTTTCAGATATGTACCTTTACGGAAGAAAATTTTCCCAAGTGCTCCATGAGTTTTGGAGGATTTCTCTTTCATAGCTTTGAAGCTGCTCTTCTCTGCAACAGTCTGAATCTCTTCCTCACTTAGGGAGAACCCAAAGAAGTCAGCTATTTTTTTCAGTCCTAAAGTCTGATTCTGAAAAAAAGGAAGATAAGAATGAATATTATTGAAATAATATTCCATTTGGATTTCACCCGTGGAGTGATTATAAGAGTATCTCTGAAGGGTTTGTACTTTCACAGAGCAGAATTACTGTGAAAAATCTGCAACTACTTCCTTTTGCATCACTGAGGAACTCTAAGAGGAGTAACTTCCAGGCAGGTTCTGTACAGTGGGCCTTACCCTGAACTCCTTACTCATGGAAGTAGGATACTTTGTCTAAATGAAGAGTGGGCTCTATACTTTTTATATGTGGCTGTGCATACAAGTGAGTAAGAATAATACCTAGAGCTTTTGAGCACATAATTGAGTCCAGAAAATTTATACCTGTTAGTTTTCATACACTTCATGTGTGCTGAAGCAAAAGGCATTGCTAAGAAATGTGCAAATAAGGACATGCCTGAATAAGGAATTCTGTACTCTTCACTCACCAAGTGACGGTGCATTTTGACAGATACAATAGTAAGCAGAAAGAGCTGTTCTAGGGCGATTTGACAGTAGTGGACCTAAAAATAATAAGAGGAAAACTAGGAGAATAAAATAAGATAATAAAATAATTCAGCCCCTCAGAACAAACCAGGAAACAGAATTTCCATCCCACCAAAAAAATTGAATTTGCAGGACTTTTAATCAAAAAATGAGGATGAAAGGCCAAAATTTGAACTTCTGCAATATTTTGTTTCGGACATGCTGAAATGTTCCTATTGTGGAAAGGTTGTGGTGTTTCCAAAATGAAATATGATTTCTGGGATATCCAGCAGATCACCTATCTGGCAGGCAGCCAAGGAGCCCAGTAGCCCAGGGAGCTAAGGAGTCAGCTGTTCAGGGAGCCTAGGAGCCCACCAGTCTATTCATGAAGCAGGCATCCCTGGAAGCCAGCCACCCAGACTCCTGGCCAGAGGCAATTATGGTTTTGTGGGGCACTGGGCCACAGCAAGTGGGATCCCCTCCCCATCCTTCCACCTGCAGACCTCCCACTCCTCTCTCAGCAGTCCTACTGAGGAAATGGGGTTGGGGCATGGGGGCTTGCCCCACCCTGCCTGGCACTCCTGCACTGGTACCCCAGCCTGGTCTGCCCACCCGGTGCTCCTGCCAAGATAGGGCAAGCCTCCGCACCCGCATTCCACTCCCCAGCAGGAGCTTCAAGCAGGCAGAGCTGGTTGGGGGACCCATTTTTCCAAGGGCCTCCAATTAGCCGGGGCCCCTGGACACGGACCTCATTGGCCCAGTGGCTAATCTGCCACTGCTGGTAGTTAGGGAACTGGTGAGCCTGGAAGCCCAGCTCTGCAACTGCTCACCAGATGGTCTGCCAAGGAGCCTGGCTGCTGAGGAACAAGGAGCCTGAAAGCTCGGGACAACCCCAGTTCCACCACTGAGGCTGCCAAGAAGCATGGGAATAGAGAGATGGGCAGGAGGGGGAGCTAGCAGGAAAGCAGGCAGGCAGGGTGGCTAGTTGGCCAGCCTGCCTGGTTTCCATCTAAAATGTTGAAGCAATCTACATGTAGCGTCCATAAAATCAGCATTTTCTGTTGGAAAGCTGACAACCTCTTAGGCCTGGTCTACACTACGGGTTTAGGTCGACTTTAGCAGCGTTAAACCGAATTAAGCCTGGACACGTCCACACAACGAGGCCCTTTCTTTCGACTTAAAGGGCCCTTTAAACCGGTTTCTTTACACCACCTCCGACGAGGGGATTAGCGATAAAACCGGCCTTTGCGGGTCGGAATTGGGGTAGTGTGGACGGAATTCGATGTTATTGGCCTCCGGGAGCTATCCCACAGTGCTTCATTGTGACCGCTCTGGACAGCGCTCTCAACTCAGATGCACTGACCAGGTAGACAGGAAAAGACCCGCGAAGGTTTGAATTTCATTTCCTGTTTGCCCAGCGTGGAGAGCACAGGTGACCACGCAGAGCTCATCAGTACAGGTAACCGTCATGGAGTCCTCCCAGGATCGCAAAAGAGCTCCAGCATGGACCGAACGGGAGGTACGAGATCTGCTCGCCATATGGGGAGATGAAGCAGTGATAGCTGAACTCTGTAGCAGTAAAAGAAATGGAAAAGTATTAGAAAAGATCTCCAAGGCCATGAAGGACCGAGGCCATAACAGGGACACACAGCAGTGCCGCGTGAAAATTAAGGAGCTACGGCAAGCCTACCACAAAGCCAGAGAAGCAAACGGAAGGTCCGGGGCAGAGCCGCAAACTTGCCGCTACTACGCGGAGCTGCATGCGATCCTAGGCGGTGCAGCCACCACTACCCCAACCGTGTGCTATGACTCTCTCACTGGAGAAACACACAGGGAAGACGCTTCGGGGAACGAGGAAGATGACGATGGAGGTACTGTAGGTTGCTCACAGCAGCAAGGAAGCGGAGAAACCGGTTTCCCCAACAGCCAGGATATGTTTGTGACCCTGGACTTGGAACCAGTAACCCCCGAACTCACCCAAGACCCTCAGGGCACACAGGAGACCTCTGGTGAGTGTAACTTTGTAAATATTTGTAAACATTACAAAAAAAAAGCAAGCAAGTCTGTTAACGTGTATGGGGATGGAGCGGAAATCCTCCAGGGACATCTCCAGAAAGCTCTCCTGGTTGAAATGGGGTGATTTTATTAAGGGGGACATTCAGAGGCGCCCGTTCCTGCTCTTCTGACCAGAAATGTTCCCCGCTGTTAACCACGCGGTGGGGGGGAGGGGTGAAGTGATCATCCCAGAGAATCGTGTGTGTGTGTGTGGGGGGGGGTGGTTTACTTGTGTTTGTGCCGCATGTTAACCAGGAAACCGCAGCCCCCTCCTTTTACATTGAAACCCCATTTTAAATGGACAACCCAATTCATCCTTGATATGGGAAATGCGCTGCTGTTTGCAACCTTTCCCGCATGTTAAGAAGGTTAAAAAAGCCAAAACACTGTGGCCTACGATGGCTGCCTGCAAGCCGAAATATGCGACCTTGTAATGAAAGAGTGTACCCATTGTTCCCTAAAATGTGTCTTTTTTAACCACCTCTCCCTTCTCCTCCACCAGCTGCAAATGTTTCTCCTTTGCAGAGGCTCGTGAACATTAGAAAGAGAAAACGTAAGACGAGGGACGAGATGTTCACGGAGCTGCAGATGTCCGCCCAGGCTGATAGAGCACAGCAGAATGCGTGGAGGCAGTCAATGTCGGAGATGAGAAAAGCCCAATATGAACGAGAGGAGAGGTGGCGGGCTGAATCGCGGGAAGAACAGAGCAAGTGGCGGGCTGAAGACGATAGGTGGCGTCAGCTTGCAGACAGACGGCAAGAGGCAATGCTCCGTCTGCTGGAGCATCAAAGTGATATGCTCGAGCGTATGGTTGAGTTGCAGGAAAGGCAGCAGGAGCAGAGACCGCCGCTACATCCCCTGTGTAACCAACAGCCCTCCTCCCCAAGTTCCATAGCCTCCTCACCAAGACGCCCAAGAACACGGTGGGGGGGCCTCCGTCCACCCAGTCACTCCACCCCAGATGATCGCCCAAGCATCAGAAGGCTGGCCTTCAATAAGAGTTAAAGTTTTAAAATGCAGTGTGTCCTTTTCCATCACTCCTCCCCCACCCATCCCAGGCTACCTTGGCAATTATCCCCCTACCTCTGTAAGGAACTAATAAAGAATGCATGAATGTGAAAAAACAATGACTTTATTGCCTCTGCAAGCGGGAGGGGAGGGGAGGGTGGGGTGGTTGGTTTACAGGGAAGTAGAGTGAACCGGGTCGGGGGGGGGGGGTGTTGGAGGGTTGATCAAGGAGAAACAAACAGAACTTTCACACAGTAGCCTGGCCAGTCACAAAACTCGTTTTCAAAGCTTCTCTGATGCGCACCGCGCCCTGCTGTGCTCCTCTAACCGCCCTGGTGTCTGGCTGCGCGTAATCAGCGGCCAGGCGAGTTGCCTCAACCTCCCACCCCGCCATAAAGGTCTCCCCCTTACTCTCACAGATATTGTGGAGCGCACAGCAAGCAGCAATAACAATGGGGATATTCTTTTCGCTGAGATCTGAGCGAGTCAGTAAGCTGCGCCAGCGCGCTTTTAAACGTCCAAATGCACATTCCACCACCATTCGGCACTTGCTCAGCCTGTAGTTGAACAGGTCCTGACTCCTGTCCAGGCTGCCTGTGTACGGCTTCATGAGCCATGGCATTAAGGGGTAGGCTGGGTCCCCAAGGATCACGATAGGCATTTCAACATCCCCAATGGTCACTTTCTGGTCCGGGAAGAAAGTCCCTTCTTCCAGCTTTCGAAACAGAGCAGAGTTCCTGAAGACGCGAGCATCATGTACCTTTCCCGGCCATCCCACGTTGATGTTGGTGAAACGTCCCTTGTGATCCACCAGGGCTTGCAGCAGCATTGAAAAGTACTCCTTGCGGTTTACGTAGTCGGTGGCTTGGTGCTCCGGTGACAAGATAGGGATATGGGTTCCGTCTATGGCCCCGCCACAGTTTGGGAATCCCATTTCAGCAAAACCATCCACTATTGACTGCACGTTGCCCAGAGTCACTACCCTTGCTATCACCAGGTCTTTCATTGCCCTGGCAAATTGGATCACAGCAGCCCCCACCGTAGATTTGCCCACTCCAAATTGATTCCCGACTGACCGGTAGCTGTCCGGCGTTGCAAGCTTCCACAGGGCTATCGCCACTCGCTTCTCAACTGTGAGGGCTGCTCTCATCTTGGTATCCTGGCGTTTCAGGGCAGGGGAAAGCAAGTCACAAAGTTCCATGAAAGTGGCCTTACGCATGCGAAAGTTTCACAGCCACTGGGAATCGTCCCATACCTGCAGCACGATGCGATCCCACCAGTCTGTGCTTGTTTCCCGGGCCCAGAATCGGCGTTCAACGGTATCAACCTGCCCCAGTGACACCATGATTTCCACATTGTTGGGGCCTGTGCCTTGTGAGAGGTCTATGTCCATGTCAATTTCCTCATCACTCTCGTCGCCGCGCTGCAATCGCCTCCTCGCCTGGTCCGGGTTTCGCCTTGGCATGTTCTGGCTCTGCATATACTCCAGGACAATGCGCGTGGTGTTCATAGTGCTCATAATTGCCGCGGTGATCTGAGCGGGCTCCATGATCCCAGTGCTAGCTATGGCGCCTGGTCAGAAAAAAGGCGCGAAAGTAGTATCTGATGGACCAGGAGAAGGAGGGCGGGAGGGAGGGAGGGAGGGAGGGCCGAGTGACGACATGGCGTACAGGTACAGGAACAGGGAGAAACACAAACAACTGTTACACAGAATGGTCCCCCCAAAGATTAAACTGGAAACCCTGGGCTTAGCAGGCCGTTGATTTCACGGAGGAAGGGGAAGCAAATGAACACAGAACAAATCTATTTTTTACATCTTAAGGTGGCAGCCGACGGTGCAGCATGAGTGACAGCCATACCAGTATGACGACGATGGGTACCAATCATAATATACCATCATCTGCCAAAAGGCAAGGGGCTGCTGCTGTGTAGCAATGCAGCCCCACGTCTGCCAGCCCCACGTCCGCCAGCACCCAGCATCGCCCTCGGCCTCTTCTGGGTGCTTAGCAGACAATATTGGGCAATTGGCAGAAAATAGTATATTACGACTGGTAACCGTCATCATCAAAACAGTAGCATGTCTGCCCAGGTGGCCATGATTGACAGCCATACCAGTATGACGTCGACGGGTACCAGTCATAATATACCATCGCCTGCAAGGGGCTGGTGCAATGCAGCCCTACGGCTGCCAGCCCCACGGCTATCACTCATGCTACACCGTCTACCGCCAAAAGGCATTTAGCAGCTGCTGCTGTGTAGCAATGCAGTCCCACGTCTGCCGGCACCCAGAGGACATATGGTGACGGTGAGCTCAGCTGAGCTGAGCGGGCTCCATGCTTGCCGTGGTATGTTGTCTGCACAGGTAACCCAGGTAAAAAGGCGCGAATCTATTGTCTGCCGTTGCTGTGACGAGGGGGGAGGGGCCTGACGACATGTACCCAGAACCGCCCGCGACACAGTTTTGCATCATCCGGGCATTGGGATCTCAACCCAGAATTCAAAGAAAAGGCGCGAACCGCTTCTCGGCTCTCTGAGCTGTGGCGCAAACGTAGTATCTGACGGCCTAGGGGAAGGAGGGAGGGGGGCCGAGTGACAACATGGCGTACAGGCACAGGGAATTAAAATAAAGAACGGTGGCTGTGCATCAGGGAGAGACACAAACAACTGTCACAGACTGGTCCCCCCCAAAGATTAAACTGAAAACCCTGGGTTTAGCAGGCCGTTGATTTGACGGAGGGAGGGGGAAGCAAATGAATACAGAGCAAATCTATTTTTTTACATCTTAAGACAACGGTGCAGCGTGACTGATAGCCCTCGGCATCTTTCTGGGTGCTTGGCAGCAAATACGGGGCGGTGTATGACGATGGTCTTCAGGCCTATTGCACAATCGGCTGCTCAGGGAAGACTCTGCTAACGTACGATGACCCGACTTGTAATAGGATGGCTAACAGTCGTAATACACCATTTACTGCCAAAAGGCAAGCCCCACGGCTGCCAGCACCCAGATCGCCGATGAAGGCTACCAGTCTACTGCACCGTCTACCGCCAAAAGGCAGTTAGCAGCTGCTGCTGTGTAGCAATGCAGTCCCACGTCTGCCGGCACCCGGAGGACATATGGTGACGGTGAGCTCAGCTGAGCTGAGCGGGCTCCATGTTGTCTGCACAGGTAACCCAGGTAACCCAGGTAAAAAGGCGCGAATCTATTGTCTGCCGTTGCTGTGACGGGGGAGGGAGGGGCCTGACGACATGTACCCAGAACCGCCCGCGACACTGTTTTGCATCATCCGGGCATTGGGATCTCAACCCAGAATTCCAAGGGGCGGCAGAGACTGCGGGAACTGTGGGATAGCTGTGGGATAGCTACCCATAGTGCAATGCTCCGGAAGTCGACGCTAGCCTCGTACTGTGGACGCGGTCCGCCGACTAGAGCACCTAGAGCATTTTATTGTGTGGACACACACAATCGGCTGTATACAACCGATTTCAATAAAACCGGCTTCTATAAATTCGAACTAATTTCGTAGTGTAGACATACCCTTAGAGAAAGAAAGAGAGAGAGAGAGATTGTATTAAGATTTTTCTAAATAGATTTAGTGTGGGGCCAAGGTACCACACTGCAGGCACTGAAGAAATTAGATCACCCTGTTTTTATTTTATTGTTTAAATAATCTCCCGAACACCTTGTCCAATTTGAAGCAAACTTTCCAGGAAAAAATCTGCCCTTTATCACAGCTGTGAAATTTCAGGTGAATTCATTTCACTTTAGGAAGGTTGGGTATCGGAATCATAATCAGACTGCAAACTGAACATGTTTTTTTCACTTAACCTATTATACAAGTGGTTAGCATTTTCCCATGGTCACTCTCCATATGCTTTGTGGTAGCTGGGCATAATAGGAAGGCAAGCTAAAGACAGCCTTGATTTACAAATGGAAATTGTTGTTAGACTGCTTTGTGGATTTTGTCAGTGCTTCACACACTTCATGTTACTGCAATTTAGGTTTTAATTCAATATGTAGAATACAAACCCATCCAGCTCACTCATGTGAGAGATTTGGAGAAGTCCACATGGGTTACATATGGACATATCTTATTGTCCTCCATTTTGGCAAAAATTCCCACTAAAGACAATTAAAGTTTTGACTGAGCGAGGGCTGAAAAACTTGGCCGGTTTTATTGTGAAGATGTTTTATCTGAGTTTCAGAGATGCAGCGCACCCACCCCCCAGCGAAACCAGTGGGAACTGTAGATGTTCAGTATTTTTGAATATTAAGCCACTGGCTCATGTTGACAGTATATATTAAAAAAATCTTTATTAGGCCTGGTGTAAGTGGGTGCAAATCCATTGAAAGATAATGGCGTTACA
The DNA here is from genome assembly GCF_027887155.1 of Malaclemys terrapin pileata. NCBI lineage: Eukaryota > Metazoa > Chordata > Testudines > Emydidae > Malaclemys > Malaclemys terrapin. The sequence continues at coordinate 83,117,422 of NC_071507.1, forward strand.
CCTGCTTACAGCAAGGCTGATGTTGGCTCTTAGTAATCATTTCCCCATGAGGTGGATACTATTAGATGTAGGCCTTATTCATTCCAAAGTCTCTTTGTTCCTAGATTCAAGTTTCTTGGCATGTTGGTGGTCACAGAGGGTGAAATTCCACCCTACTCAGAGGTCTTGAACTAGGACTATAGGACATTTGCATACCATTTATTTCATCATAGGGATTAAGTAGAGCTGATTTTAAAATTTCCACTGAAACATGAGGTTTTTTATAAAATGTGGCTTTTTGATTAAATTTTCATGAAGATTTCTGTTTTGTCATTTTCTATCAAAAACAAAACGAATTGTATAGGCCTTGCATGGGCTTAGTAGCTGTGTTGTTATCATTAGTTATGCACTATTTCAGTATGAAGTAAAGATTCCTTTAAACAACATTAACCTCACCTCTTTCAGCTCTTCATAGGTTATCGCCATAACATTTTCATCATCCATATGCTTGTTCCATTCAACTAAATAATCAAAATAGGAGCCCCAACACACTGGAGAAAAAAAACCCAGAAAATCAGAATGATTCAGTAATAATGAGGTAAAGATGAACTGAGACAAGGAATGTGGACTCCTTTTATAGGCTTAGGCTGACTTCATGGTGTCAGACAGGGTTTTGAGGTGAGGACTACACTAACACATTTTGCCACTGCTCTTCTGAATAGGAACAATAAGTGTTCCTGCCATCTGATGGCTAGTACTGGCCACTAATGGAAGAGCACACATCTGGTAGGTGAGTAATTCTTAACCTGGGGTGCACGCACCCCCTGGGGGTGCGAGATGCCATTTCTGGGGGTGCGAGACATGCCAGATTTTTTTAGAAGGTAAATCATTGAAAACACAAATTAAGCACAGGCATGTAAGTACAACTACTTTGTTTCATCAAATCTATGTATTTATTAACATTATACGTTTTAAGGGGTGCGAGAAGGGTGATAAGGGGTGCGAGAACATATTTTGAGAACCAAAGGGGTGCAGGCTGCAGTAAAGGTTAAGAACCACTGTACTATATGGAAAGGACTAAACACCCTCTTAACCACTTTAGGGACATAGCATAGAAGCTTTCCAGCCAGCTGAACGTTCCAGCGCACTCCTGTTTGCCATGGAGACATCCTGTCTGACTGCTGGCTGGGTCGGAAAGGAGGCTCTCCTTTGCACTGTTCCCTATCACAGCTGAGTGAGTGATGGATTTTTTGGTTCAGTGAACCAAAAAATCCAAAAAAGAATCTGGCTTGAATTGAATCAAAAACAATGTTTAATTTTTTATTTATTTTTTTGCTGAATCAAAAAAGTAGAAAAAAATAGATTAAAATCAACCAAAATGTTTCACTTGACTCCAAACAAATTTTATTTTGAGTTATTCATTTTGATCCAGCCGTTTTGAATTCTTTTCACCCTTTTTGTAGTCTTTTCTTTAACTGACCTAATTTGAAAGTGAAATGCGATTTTGAATAGAAAAGTTTAACAAAATATTTCAAACTGAAACAATCAAAATGAAATGATTCAGAATGATTGAAACAAAATGTTTCCTTTGTTTAGAAATTTTATTTCCAAACAAAACTATTTACCAAATTCAGCCTGAAGTCAGCAAATACTTTTGACTCCCAAAAAACAATTAGTTGAAAACATTTTGCTCAACTCTATTCCCTTCTTTATGCACCAGTGGGAAGAATTTTAGCCTTCTACCCAGTCAATGAATTCAGTTTATGCATAGATTAGCAGAAAGAAAAGTATAGGGGGAAGTTATTTTGAGTTGGAATATTGGGTTTGGATTTCTAGACCAGCACACTTATACCTATTTTAATAAGTACTGTATTAGCATAGTCAGTCATATAACTCATATTTAATTACCTAAATCTGTGTTTCAGACTATATAAAGTTCAGGGTAATGGTGGTCAGGCCCTAAGACCTGACATGACTTACTCAAGATCACAGAGGGAGTCAGTGTCAGCGAATGAATTATCTCTTGATTTCAGAGGTCACAGGTTGATTTCAGTTACATCATTTATAAATCTAGAATAACTCTAAGACCAGGTAGTTCTTCCTGAATTATAACATTACAACTGAGATCAGAATCTGCCCTATGTCTTCCTAAATCCCAGTGCCAAGTTTTGCCAATCCATTAATTACAGAATAGCTAAAAAACAGAAAAACTGTGTGTACATTTTCCATGCATAAAAGCTGTAAAATACTCATCCCATGAGCCGAAGGAGGGAAGTGTAGGTATATTGTTGTAAAAATGGAAATAAGATACAGCGGTGTCTTTTAGATTACGAACCAGCAGCAGTATCTAAAAAAATATAAGTAAATGAATTATTTGTTTAATGCTTGACAGTCAATACAAAGAAGTTTGTACTTTTCCTAGCACAATGAGATCCTGGTCTATTACTAGGGCTCTTGGCGCTATGGTAATACAAATAATTAATAATAATTAAGTAAGAAAAAGTTTATATTTGTTTAACAATCACAGCATCAGTAGAATCAGTTTAATTAATTTTACCTTATTTGAAAAATAAGGAATGGCTAAGCTCATTAGCAGGATATTTCTGCTGAAATGATAGCAGAGAAACAGTAAACATTTAAATTGTCAACATTAGGTTTGTGTTCATGCACCATGTAGATGAATGGGGCCAGTTTACTTCCAACCTAAAGCTATTCTTTCAGTTGTTTGCCGTCCCAGTACATACCACTATATCCGTTCACATGCAGAAATCTTATCTTCACAACCATAAAACTTAGATGGAATCATAGAAAACACAAGGCCCTGCATATAACATAGAGGAAATCCAAATGGGTCTGAAAATGCCATTACAGTGGGTATTTTCTACGATACTGTAAATGAGGACTCACCTTGGCCTTGCTTTTGAAAATAGATTTCGGCAGGACTTGAGGAGAGAGATGTGTTATTATGATTCTTCTGAAAGGTAATTCCTTCATCCTCTTTAAATAAAATTGGAAAGAAACATAGAATTAAATAGCCTCTTAAATAGAATGTTATCTTTTTGAGAATTATTTGTTTTAAAAAATTAGACTTAGCAGGAAATAATATTTCTTTCCTGCCAATCCAGAGGGTGACTATTTCACTACCATTAATATACAGCAAAATCTAAGACAAATTAGCATTAATTTTCCATGTTCTTCTTGAATCTCTCATTTCTTTTAAACTTTAACTACCAGGCTCCCAATTATTAATGTTCCTCTAATGCCGTCTAGTGAATGTGGTGCCATGTATACTGTGCAAGACCCTTTTCTAACAGTATTTCCTGCCTGACTAGAAATAGGGGGCCTGTTCTTTTGAGATGTCCAGCTGAGTTTAGGCAGAACCAGTGATACACTCATTATCTAACGGCTGACAATAAGCACTTCTCCTGTTCTCCAAAACCTAACTCTTACATGTTCAGATAAACAGAACTAGCAAACCTCTCTGCAATAGCACCCTCTAGTGCAGGCCTGCACAACATGCAGCCCGCGGGGGCTCACTGTGCGGCCCATGGGCAAGTGGCGGGGGGAGCTGCCGGCTTTACCCCCTGCCCGGGGGCAGAGCCGACCTCACAGCCCCGCCCACGCGTACCGCGCTCCGGCCGCTGAGGAGCGCGGCTGCCAGGTTGGCCCCTGCCAGGGGGAAGGGAGGGGGCCGACCTCACAGCCCTGCGCATGCGCACCAACCAGCCAGCCGGCGAGAAGCGCGGCTGCCGAGTTTGCCCCCTGCCGAGGGGAGAGGGAGAGGGAGGCCGACCTCACAGCCCCGTGCGTGCGCGCGAGCAGCGCTCCGGCTGGCCGGTTAGAAGCACAGCTGCCAGGTTCGCCCCCTGCCGGGGGCGGGAGAACAGCAACCTCACAGTCCCGGCCGGTGAGAACCGCGGCTGCCGGCTTCGTCCCCTGCCTGGTGGGGGGGGCCAACCTCACAGCCCCGCATGCGCGTGCCACTCCCCGACCACCTGCATGGTCAGAAGCACGGCTGCCGGGGGCCCACGCGCACCGCGCTCCAACCGCCCGAACGGCTAGAAGTGCGCACACGCGTGCACGTGTCTCCATTTCCCACTCCCCCCGCCTGGCGTACAGCGGGTGCGTCACTTTTTCATGATTCATAAAAAAAATTAAAATAATTTAAAAATTTGTTTGCTTTAATTGAAAAATTCTTAATAAAGTATCACCCCCCCCCAAAAAAACACCTTCCTTTTCGGCGGGGCAGCGCTGGGGAAGGAGGGTTTGTTTCCGCGGTGCAGGTGGCACTGGGGTGGGGGATGTGTTTTGGGAGGGTGTAGCAGGGTGGTTACCCCGCTCCTGCCCTGAAGGGCTTAAAACAGCCTTGGGGGAGGGCTGTGGCAGAGGAAAAGCTGAGCTGATTGGGGAAGCCGCTGCAGCTGGGCTATGCCACAATCAGGCCCCAGCTGGCCTGTATAAAAAGGCTGTGAGCCAGAGGCCCAGAGGAAGTCTCTCTCTGCTTGTAGAGAGAGAAGGGTCTGGCTGCTAGGGAGTTGAGCAGGGTACTGGGAGTGGAGCAGGGCTGAGGAAGGCTAGAGGAGCTGGGGAACTCCAGCCTGGAAAACCCCCAAGCTGCGGACCTAGTTAAGGGCCTAAGACCAGTACTAGGGCTGCAGAGGGGCAGCCTAGCTATAGAAGGAGGCAGCAGGTCCAAACCCAACCTTGCCTGTGATGAGTGGCTGATATACTGCAGTCTACCCCAGGGCGTGGGGGCTAGTTAGTGACTGGCAGTAGCCTTATACTGAGGTGAGGTGGGGAATAGAGGATTGGGGGTTCCCCAGAGAGAGGAGACCAAGAGCCAGAGTGTGGGGGTATTGCCAGGGGGCAGCACCCCAGATAAAAGGGCACCGGGGTCCAGGAGGAACACAGAGCCAGCGGCAGTGGGACACCAGCCTGCAGAGGTCGCTCCAACGGCTGGATGAGCTAATTCCCGAGAAGACCAACAGGAGGCGGCACCGGGGTGAGTCCTGCTTGCTTACACGGGAGCTGGGCGGCGCTGGGGGGGGCGGGGTTTGGCGGGGCTGGGTGGCGCTGGGGTGGGGGCGTGTTTCAGCACGGCCGGGGGGTTTTGGCCCTCAGCTATTTACTTTGGAGTAATATGGCCCTCGCCGCTTTACGAGTTGTGCAGGCCTCCTCTAGTGACTCCCAGTAAGGGTGCATTTACTGACATCTCAGGGGTGGCTTTGTGGCCAAACAGATGGATAGCGCACTAGACTGGTACTCAGGAGACCTGAGTGTTTTTACACAAATAATTTCTACATTCTGTGCCTTAGTTTCACCTTCTGTAAAATGGGGATAATGATACTTACCTCTTTTCTAAAGTGCTTTGAGATCTGCTGATTAAAAAAACTATATAGGGCATGGTATTATTATGTGTGACTAATGAATATCTTTCTACAGTTCCAAAAACGCAGTTCACCATGTCACAAACATCAGCATCATAGCTCTGTATAATTGTCCTTAGAGATGGGAAATCCAGTTCAAACAGAATAAAAGGCAACCTAAATCTTGAACCAAACCCTTTTTTTCCCCCAGTTTGATAAAATGAAATCCAAGGAGTGGCTAACACATTATACTGTGAGTCAGGAGTCCTGGGTTCTTCCCTTTCTGGCTCCGTCACAGATTTCCCATGCTAGCCCTTTGCAATCAAAGAGAGACAATGTGGCAGTGGGAGGAGGAACATTACTTGAAGACTAGTGAGCTGATGTTGGGAGTGTTTTGGATGGATGAGAGAAGGAAACGTGGAGAAGGATGGAATATGGGAAATGGGGAAAGCTGAAGGGAGAAAGAAGTGGATTTTTTTCAAAACAATTCAGATTTATCTGAATGAGCATCTAATGGACCTGGAGACAGGATGATGTCCCCGCTACTACAGCAGAGTCTTCTAAGTCAGGCTTTGAGATGCATTGACAGGACAGGGTGAAGATGTTTGCATTGCTTGTGTTATGAGAGCTTTTTGGCTAAACAGGGGGCCATCTGAAGTCTCAGGCAATAAAATCACTTACTTACAAAAATGATAAGATAAAAGCACACACAAGTGCTGTCCACAGGGAGTGTACGTGGCATATTAATCAGCTGTTCAGCAGCTGCAGATTCCGTGAGCTTTGTACTGGTGTTAGAGGTTGTTTATCTAGGATTTATCATTTATCTCTTGAATTTTGGCTTCCCACCAGATTTATGGACCAGTCATGCTGCCAGCAGTAGGTACACGGATCTAGGAAGGAATTCCAGGGGCATGTCCAACCAGATAGTTAATATGGTAGGGTTACCATTCGTCCGGATTTTCCCGGACATGTCCAGCTTTTTGGTCCTCAAATCCCCGTCCGGGGGGAATTGCCAAAAAGCCGAACATGTCCAGGAAAATATTCCCAGCTTTGTTTTGCCAGCATCCCTGCCCCAGTCCCCTGCTTACCTTAGAGCAGCTCCAGCAGGCTGCAAGCTACAGACGGATTCCCCTGCGGCGGCGGCTGCTGCTGCTGCTCCCCCCAGACACCTCAGCTTTGTGTAGCTGAAGAGCCGAGCTGCCCGAACGCTACCGGCTTCACGGTTTGCCGGGCAGCCCCCAGACCTCCAGACCCTGCGCTCCCGGATGGGCACTTCCCCAGCGCAGCCGGAGCCCAGGAGGGGAAGCGCCGGGCCGGGGGCACAGGTCTGGAGGTCTGGGAGCTGCCCAGCAAACTGTGAAGCCGGTAGTGCTCGGGCAGCTGTTTCGCATGACTGGGAGGGAGGAGGGGGAATGTGGGCGCTCAGGGGAGGGAGCGGAGTTGGGGCAGGGAAGAGGTGGGGCCAAGGCCCCGTGGAGTGTCCTCTTTTTTTAATGTTTAAATATGGTAACCCTAGATATGGTCCCTCAGTTTTACCATATGTGTCCCTGAAAGTATCAGTGTTCCCTTCACACCCCTCCCTGCCCTCACTCTTGGGCAGATTACTACTGCTGTCTTCTATGGGGGAGCTGTGCATGGGCCTAGGGTTAGCATCCTGCTGTGTTTGCCGCCTCAGTCTGCTCTTGTTTTTGGAGTAATTTGCTGCAATACTATGGACCTAACCTAAGTTCCCTCTAAGCTGCACGGCCACTCAGCAGTCTATCAAGTGCAACACACTTCAGGTGGTCCTCCCCACACTGCTGCACTGCTCCTGCCCTCTGTCTTGGAGCCCCTGGCCAGCTGCTCCCAGAGCCTCCTGCTTGCTGTGCAGAGTGCGTGTGTGGGGGGTCACTGATGTCAGGGTATCCACCTCCCCTTCCCACCCCAGTACTCCATATCCACAGAGCAACAGGGGCACGACAGAGCTCAGAAGTGGGATGGCGAGAACGTGCTGGTGGCTGCTGGTGTCTCTCACAAACCCACACTGTGTATGTCTCTGTCTCACACACACTTTGTCTTTCACACTCACCTCTCAACAAATACTTGTGGTGTTGTTGTTGTTAGTTCTTGAGCACTTTAAAAGAAGTATGTTATTTGAATTTTTGACTGGTCTATGCATTTCATAATTTATATTTCTCTCTTCTGCTTAAGAGTCATGAGTTCTAAAATGCCTTAACTGTCTTGGCTAGAATAATTATCCCTATGGTAACTCTTTAAAGGTATATATATTATATCTAGGCTTTTTGTTTCTACTGGTGGCGCACATCCACACATTGCCTTGATATGATGCACATAACAAAATTCATTCACATGGATGGAAAAAATTAGAGGGAACACTGGCCCTAACCGCATTCAGTGTTATCTAATGTCCTTTTCCTGCAACAGATGAATGCAATACCAAATCTTGATCTTGCCTCTGTGTGAGCATGAAGCCCTTCCACGCTCTATGGCCCACCTAGATCTGTGGAGCAGTGCAGAGATTGAAAGGGGAAGACCCTCAAGAGCAGCAGCCACAGAACTTTTCCCTACTATCCTTTTCTCCGAAGGCAGAGTCTGAGTGCTCTCCCATTGCCTCCCTTAATAACTCTGAAATAAGGGGAGGGGGTCCCTCCAGCTGCGTGAAATCCTGGGAAACCATGGGGCAGATAATAAACCCTGGCGCTGACTGAACGTTACAAAAGAAGCTGTTAGCAATCAGAATGGGAGACTCCCTGGAAAATGAAATGGAGAGGAGTAATAGAATCTTCCCTCAACCCCCAGTCCCATTTCTAATTGCCTGTTTTCTGGTGGAGGCTCTCAAATCCCTCCTCTCCATATAGTCAGCTCTATGGAGACAGTAGTAGAGAGCGACAGATCAGAATCTAAGGAAACCCAGTGGTGAGGAGGTCGTTTTCATGAATTCTCCACCCCTTGTCTGAACCTCCATGGTTTATAGTCATGGACTGGCTAAGCAAATGCACTGCACCCTGATTGTGCTGACCTGATCATACCTTGGGGGAGGTAAGAGTCCTCCATAGCCTGTAAAATTCAACCATTACAGTTTATCAATTCTTACAGTTCATATTAACATTTCTAATATCATTCCATGCTGACCTTAAATTTCTCTGGATCCCCAAATTCTAGACGTGGAAATAGAGATAATTCATTTGTAATATTAATTCTCTCTTTAATTTCCTCCTCTGTATATTTTGCAGCTGTAATTTCCAAGTCATTTAAGACTTGATCAAGCCAGTTAGAACCTGAAACAAGATAGAAACTGGTTTAAAGACTACGGAGGTGAAAATTGTCACAACAAGTGTTAAATTTATTTAGTTGCAAATACCTGTGTATGGTATCAATTACTGTGCAATAAAAAACATTAACATTCAAGGATAGTAGCTAACTAAACTCAAAATCTTACTTTGATACAGGGATATTTTTCAGTTGTTTATGACACAAGCTATGAGTGAACAGAAGTGTCATATGATTGGGCCAAATAATCTGTCAACAAACAGGAACCGTCCTGTTTGTGAAGCACATACTTCTTTGCGACTAACAATTTAGTTATAAATCACTAAATTAAAAACTATGTTCTCTGGGTGAATTCATGTCACAGATAAATACAGGCACCTACCACTGTCACTGATTAGGCTCCTACTTGCCAATCCAGGGTAAGCCATTAGTACTAGCTTGACCAAAAGCCAAATATACAATAATGGTTTCTAAAAAGAAGAAATCAATTTGGGGGAAATGAACAGAAACACTTGTGATCACAGTTATGTGAAATCTGGATACCCTCATATCTGTGAGTCACATTGTGTTTTTTCTTCCATTTCAGCTGTGTAAATATGGAATCATTCCATTGGCTTCAATTGAGTGTGTGCAGATTTACAACAGTGCAACTGACAGTAGAATTTGATCCAATTTTTCCATGTGAGACTTCCTCAATTAATAAGTGAAGGAATTGTTTTTCAAACCACCAGCTCTTCAAACTCAGTCAAATTGACAGTCAAGCTGTCTTCTTCTCAGCTCATTCATCATCACAATGCAAAATATTAGTGAAGGTTTGTCGTGCATTGAATCAGATCTACAGTGAGACACACAGGAAGATTTTCTCTACATTGATAAACACTGGACATACAGTTACTTAAAATGTAAATAGTCAAACGGAGAAGAAAGTAATTGATGGTCATTAATGGACAAAATTATTCTTCCCACCTTATTCATCTGAACAATCCCTAATACAGTGTCAGTCATGTATGATCATTGCATTAAATACTGCCTAATCATTCATAACTACTGTATAACATTTCACATTTCGTTTTTGTAACAAGCTAGCAATAGTCACCATTTTTTGGGTATGCCGCTAGGATCACATCGTCACTCCTGGCTTCAAAAGAATCAAGAACTTGGAAAGTTTCAGGGCTGCATAAAGTACCAGGGTACAAAATTCCCTTATAGGAAAATAGCAGGTCTTCAGGGGCTGCCTTTTCACTATCAGCCCATATCTTATCCAGATATTCAACTACTGTCTTCCTGCTCTTATCCATGTTTGTGAAATGCTCTTTTCAGAGAGACTGAAACACAAGCTGTCTTTGAGCTAAATAATTGTGGTAGTGATATATGGTGTAATTTAATGGTGAATGACACTCCCTCGGGCATGAAGGTAAATGTTACTGATTAACTTGGAGCTTTTGAGATTGAAAGGGGCTGCAGCCTTGCATACTGAGCTTTCTTGATATCTGGAACTATAAGTATCCCATGGAAACACGCACTGCACTTTGCATTCAGCAGTTCCCACCTGAGTCAAGGGAAATAAAATGTATGGAGATATACCTATCTCATAGAGCTGGAAGGGACCCTGAAAGGTCATCAAGTCCAGCCCCCTGCCTTCACTAGCAGGACCAAGTACTGATTTTGCCCCAGATCTCTAAGTGGCCCCCAGCAAGAATTGGGCTCACAACCCTGGGTTTAGTAGGCCAATGCTCACTGAGCTATCAGTTACTCAACAATTTTGAAAATCAGGCCATTTATTTACATAGCTATAATATGGATTCAGGAGCCTAATTTTAGGTATCCATTTGAAAACACAAAACCTTGCTCAGTATATTGTAGTTACACTACAGTTTTCTTATGCTGCATATATTCTTTTACATATATTAGCAACATCTTTGGTGCAAGGCCAGAATGCCTTCCTTTGGAGAGGAATTTACTTCATGAAGTAAGACTTTTCCCTATGCAGTCTAAAATTGCATTGGCTTTTTGCATGAGCCATTTTGCAATACATAGTGAGGTGCAATTTGCTGTCCTCTCTCATGGATGTCTACACTGCAAGTGAAGGTGTGATTGTAGCACAGGTAGGCATTCTCATGGTACCTTTAATCTAGCTAGTGCTGGAAACAGTGGTGTAGATGTGATGTCACAGGCTTCAGCACAAGTTAGCAACCAGCCTACAAACCCACTGGGAATCCTGGATATGTGCTCTGGTTGTTAGCCCATGCCAAAGCCTGTGCCGGCACATTTACACTGCTACTGTTACCTGGGCTAGCTAAATTAAAGCTAACATGGAGGTGCCTACCTGTGCTACAACCACACCTTCACTTGCAGTATAACCCAAAATCTCACGCCAGGGTCTATATCTTGGACTCCAACAACTGGTTTGAAACTGCAGGGCACAGCAATTGTTAGTACAAGTGTAGTCTGACACCCAGTGGTTTTACAAAAACAATTAATGGATAAAATTAATGATCTAGCTAAGTGATAATTGCTGGAGATCCAGTTCTTACTTACCTGCCTCACTCATGCCCTAAAGTCAATGGTACTACTCATCTGAATAAGGCAAGTAGGATTTGTCCCTCAAGGGGTGCTGGGTTTCTGGGGTTGTGTGAAAAAGCAGTGCGACTCTGTGAAATAGTGTAAAGACACAATCAAACTTTAGTTAAGAAACTATTATAGCTATAGAAGTCGCAATATCAATAGTTAAAGATGACACATAAATGTTTATAATGCTTGAGTCTGATCTCGCACCAGTTTTATGTCGGTGTAAGGGTAGCTGTTTGAAATACAGCATAACAGACAAGTTTGAACCAATGTTGCTATAGTGCCAATATTTCAACACCAGCCCAAAACACACTACAGAATTTGATGTAGCCATATCCCAAACTGTCCCCCTCAATACCAAGATTTCTCATTCGAGTCAAGGGAAGAGCATCTAGGTACTCAGCAATTTTGAATATCAAGCCTAATTTTCAGTGCCTAAATATGAACTTAAGAACCTAACTTTAGACTCCTATTTTAAAAAAATCTTGGAAATTTTAAACTGAAGTGTTGTTATACTGCAATTTGGGTGAGTTCTGTTCCACTTTGCAACCCTAACTTCAAGTTAACAAAGTTTGTTTTCAATGATATATGCATCTGAAGAAGTGGGCTGTAGTCCACGAAAGCTTATGCTCTAATAAATTTGTTAGTCTCTAAGGTGCCACAAGTACTCCTGTTCTTCTTTTTGCGGATACAGACTAACACGGCTGTTACTCTGAAAGTTTGTTTTTGTCTGTGAATAATAAAAGAAAGCTTGTCTTTGAATAAAATGTTGTATAGTGTTTAAAAATAAAGGAAGAACTACATTTCCCTAATAGTATTAATATTTATTATTTATATTATACTAGTGCCGGAAGGCCCCAACCAAAATCAAGTCCCTGCATTGCTAGGTGCTGTATAAACAAAGGAAGAGACAGTTCAGTTCCTGCCCTGAAGAGCTTACAATGTAAATAGACAAGACAAACAAAGGATGGATGATAACAGAGGCTTGGCGAGAAGAAGTAACTTGCCAAAATTCACAGAGTAGGCCAGTGGCTGAGCTGCCAGTAGACACAGGTCAGCTGACTCCCAGGTTAGCACCCTAGCCAATAGACCTGTAGCAATAGCTAGCTTTTCATTAATGATGAGTTTCTGGCTGCAGGAATAGTACAGTTCATAGTCCACTATTTTAAAAAATGACTGCCCAGAGCTAAAGGGCACATGTCAACTTGTTAGCTTTGCTGAACTGAACAAAATACATCAGGCTTGATTATTCACTGCCTTGCCCTTTGTCTAGTAGATCTATAAACTACTGTTGTTATTTTATAATATTTCAGGCACAGGCAAGTAGAGCCACATAGAGGGGAAATATCACCTCTTTGTTTCATTAGGATTTTCCCTTTGCACCCTAAATTTGTACTGACCATTTCACAGCAGCCATATAGTATTACAAACTGAAATGTAGTTTGCTGTCCACTTTCATCCCTTTCAGCATTGCTGCTTCCTATATACTCCCACTGAATATATGTGTTTGAGATTACTTTTCCCTAGGGAAACAATAGGCATTTATTCAAGTTGATCGCTATTTCGCTATACTCTGGCCATTTTTATAATTTCTCTCTGACCCTCTGTATCATCTCTTTGCACTTGGTGTTCTTGGCTCCAGTATTTGAACAACTGCCTTATCTTGATGTCAGGTCAGCATGCCTGGAATTTTATTCTTGTTAACAATTTTTCTGTTGAATGTTAGTGCTTAGGAAAGATGCTGAATTTAAGCCATGGAGATTAAAGTCTTCTCTTTATACATATAATAAGTACTACATGGGCCACAAGAGCACCAGTGTCCTTACCCTCCCCTGTCAATCAGCTTTTCCCTGCCTACTGCACGGAAAGCCAAGGGTATTTCAGTTTCCCTGTTCACTCAATTATTGCAATTGTTACCATATCCAGTTAGTGCCTTATATATTCGGCACACTTCAAACACCTTTTTCTGAAAGCTATTATCCCACTAGCGACCCTAAGCATCGGGATGGACTACCCCGAAGCCTCAAGCCAAGTTCTATGTCTCAGAGACCAACAGAATCTGTGAAATAGCGTCTAACCTGTTAGAGGTTGTTCATCTAGGATTAATCATTTATCATTTATCTCTTGAATTTTGGCTTCCCACCAGATTTATGGACCAGTCATGCTGCCAGCAGTAGGTACACAGATCCAGGAAGGCGTTCCAGAGGCAGGTCCAACCAGATAGTTGATATGGTCCCTCAGTTTTACCATATGTGTCCCTGAAAGTATCAGTGTTCCCTTCACACCCTCCCTGCCCTCACTCTTGGGCAGATTACCACTGCTGTCTTCTGTGGGAGAGCTGTGCATGGGCCCAGGGTTAGCACCCTGCTGTGTTTGCCGCCTCAGTCTGCTCTTGTTTTTGGAGTAATTTGCTGCAATACTATGGACCTAACCTAAGTTCCCTCTAAGCTGCACGGCCGCTCAGCAGTACCACACACTTCAGGTGCCCCTCCCCACACTGCCGCACTGCTCCTGCCCTCTGTTTTGGAGCCCCTGGCCAGCTGCTCCCAGAGCCTCCTGCTTTCTGTGCAGAGTGTTTGTGTGGCAGGGGAAGCGGGATCACTGATGTCAGGGTATCCACCTCTCCTTCCCACCCCAGTACTCCATATCCACAGAGCAACAGGGGCACGACAGAGCTCAGAAGTGGGCTGGAGAGAACTTGCTGGTGGCTACTGGTGTCTGTCTCACACACCCACACTATGTATGTCTCTGTCTCACATATACACACACTTTGTCTTTCACACTCACCTCTCAACACATACTTGTGTTGTTGTTGTTGTTAGCTCTTGAGCACTTTAAAAGAAGTATGTTATTTGAATTTTTGACTGGTCTATGCATTTCATAATTTATATTTCTCTCTTATGCTTAAGAGTCATGAGTTCTAAAATGCCTTAACTGTCCTGGCTGGAATAATTATCCCTATGGTAACTCTTTAAAGATATATATATATTATATCTAGGCTTTTTGTTTCTACTGGTGGTGCACATCCACACATTGCCTTGATATGATGCACATAACAAAATTTATTCTACACATGGATGGAAAAAATTGGAGGGAACACTGGCCCTAACAGCATTCAGTGTTATCTAATGTCCTTTTCCTGCAACAGATGAATGCAATACCAAATCTTGATCTTGCTTCTCTGTGATCATGAAGCCCTTCCATGCTCTATGGCCCACCTAGATCTGTGGAGCAGTGCAGAGATTGAAAGGGGAAAACCCTCAAGAGCAGCAGCCACAGAACTATTCCCTACTACCCTTTTCTCCGAAGGCAGAGTCTCAGTGCTCTCCCATTGCCTCCCTTAATAACTCTGAAATAACGGGAGGGGGTCCCTCCAGCTGCGTGAAATCCTGGGAAACCATGGGGCAGAAAATAAGCCCTGGTGCTGACTGAACGATACAAAAGAAGCTGTTAGCAATCAGAATGGGAGACTCCCTGGAAAATGAAATGGAGGAGTAATAGAATCTTCCCTCAACCCCCAGTCCCATTGCTAATTGTCTGTTTTCTGGTGGAGGCTCTCAAATCCCTCCTCTGTATATAGTCAGCTCTATGGAGACAGTAGTAGTGCAAAGGAGAGAGCGACAGATCAGAATCTAAGGAAACCCAGTGGTGGGAAGGTCGTTTTCATGAATTCTCCACCCCTTGTCTGAACTTCCATGGTTTCCAGTCATGGACTGACTAAGCAAATGCACTGCACCCTGATTGTGCTGACCTGATCATACCTTGGGGAAGGTAAGAGTCCTCCATAGCCTGTAAAATTCAACCATATTAACATTTCTAATATCATTCCATGCTGACCTTAAATTTCTCTGGATCCCCAAATTCTAGAGGTGGAAATAGAGATAATTCATTTGTAATATTAATTCTCTCTTTAATTTCCTCCTCTGTATATTTTGCAGCTGTAGTTTCCAAGTCATTTAAGACTTGATCAAGCCAGTTAGTACCTGAAACAAGATAGAAACTGGTTTAAAGACTATGGAAGTGAAAATTGTCACAACAAGTGTTGAATGTATTTAGTTGCAAATACCTGTGTATGGTATCAATTACTGTGCAATAAAAAACATTAACATTCATGGATAATAGCTAACTAAACTGAAATCTTACTTTGATACAGGAATATTTTTCAGTTGTTTATGACACAAGCTATGAGTGAACAGAAGTGTCATATGATTGGGCCAAATAATCTGTCAACAAACAGGAACAGTCCTGTTTGTGAAGCACATACTTCTTTGCGACTAACAATTTAGTTATAAATCACTAAATTAAAAACCATGTTCTCTGGGTGAATTCATGTCACAGATAAATACAGGCACCTACCACTGTCACTGACTAGGCTCCTACTTGCCAATCCCGGGTAAGCCATTAGTACTAGCTTGACCAAAAACCAAATATACAATAATGGTTTCTAAAAAGAAGAAATAAATTTGGGGGAAATGAACAGAAACACTTGTGATCAGTTATGTGAAATCTGGATACCCTCATATCTGTGAGTCACATTGTGCTTTTTCTTCCATTCCAGCTGTGTAAATTTGGAATCATTCCATTGGCTTCAATTGAGTGTTTGCAGATGTACAGCAGTGCAACTGACAGTAGAATTTGATCCAATTTTTCCATGTGAGACTTCCTCAATTAATAAGTGAAGGAATTGTTTTTCAAACCACCAGCTCTTCAAACTCAGTCAAATTGACAGTCAAGCTGTCTTCTTCTCAGCTCATTCATCATCACAATGCAAAATATTAGTAAAGGTTTGTCATCTGCATTGAATCAGATCTACAGTGAGACACACAGGAAGATTTTCTCTACATTGATAAACACTGGACATACAGTTACTTAAAATGTAAATAGTCAAAGGGAGAAGAAAGTAATTGATGGTCATTAATGGACAAAATTTTTCTTCTCACCTTATTCATCTGAACAATCCCTAATACAGTGTCAGTCATGTATGATCCTTGCATTAAATACTGCCTAATCATTCATAACTACTGTATAACATTTCACATTTCGTTTTTGTAACAAGCTAGCAATAGTCACCATTTTTTGGGTATGCCGCTAGGATCACATCGTCACTCCTGGCTTCAAAAGAATCAAGAACTTGGAAAGTTTCAGGGCTGCATAAAGTACCAGGGTACAAAATTCCCTTATAGGAAAATAGCAGGTCTTCAGGGGCTGCCTTTTCACTATCAGCCAATATCTTATCCAGATATTCAACTACTGTCTTCCTGCTCTTGTCCATGTTTGTGAAATGCTCTATTCAGAGAGACTGAAACACAGGCTGACTTTTAGCGAAATAATTGTGGAAGTGATTTATGGTGTAATTTAATGGTAAATAACACTCCCTTGGGCATGAAGGTAAATGTTACTGATTAACTTGTAGTTTTTGAGATTGAAAGGGGCTGTGGCCTTGTGTACTGAGCTTTCTAGATATCTGGAACTATAAGTATTCTAGGGGAACACACACTGCACTTTACATTCAGCAGTTCCCACCTGAGTCAAGGGAAATAAAGTATATGAAGATATACCTATCTCATAGAGCTGGAAGGGACCCTGAAAGGTCATTGAGTCCAGCCCCCTGCCTTCACTAGCAAAACCAAGTACTGATTTTGCCCAAGATCCCTAATTGGCCCCTCTTAAGGATTGAGCTCTTAACCCTGGGTTTAGCAGGCTAATGCTCAAACCACTGAGCTATCAGATACTCACCAATTTTGAAAATCAGGCCATTTATTTACATAGCTATAATATGGATTCAGGAGCCTAATTTTAGGTATCCATTTGAAAACACAAAACCTTGCTCAGTATATTGTAGTTACACTACAGTTTTCTTATGCTGCATATATTCTTTTACATATGTCAGCAACATCTTTGGTGCAAGGCCAGAATACCTTCCTTTGGAGAGGCATTTACTTCATGAAGTAAGCCTTTTTCCTATGCAGTCTAAAATTGTATTTGGGGGAGGGATAGCTCAGTGGTTTGAGTATTGAACTGCTAAACTCAGGGTTGTGAGTTTAATACTTGAGAGGGCCACTTAGGGATCTGGGGCAAAATCAGTACTTGGTCCTGCTAGTGAAGGCAGGGGGCTGGACTCAATGACCTTTCAGGGTCCCTTCCAGCTCTAGGAGATGGGATATCTCTATTAATTTATTTATTTTTTTTGCATGAGCCATTTTGCAATACAAAGTGAGGTGCAATTTGTTGTCCACTCTCATGTATGTCTACACTGCAAGTGAAGGTGTGATTGTAGCACAGGTAGGCATACTCATGGTACCTTTAATCTAGCTAGTGCTGGAAACACAGTGTAGATGTGATGTCACAGGCTTCAGCACAGGTTAGCAACCAGCCTACAAACCCACTGGGAATCCTGGATATGTGCTGTGGTTGTTAGCCCATGCCAAAACCTGTGCCGTCACATTTAAACTGTTACCATTACCTGGGCTAGCTAAATTAAAGCTAGCATGAAGGTGCCTACCTGTGCTACAACCACACCTTCACTTGCAGTATAACCCAAAATCTCACGCCAAGGTCTATATCTTGGACTCCAACAGCTGGTTTGAAACTGCAGGGCACAGCAATTGTTAGTACAAGTGTAGTCTGACACCCAGTGGTTTTACAAAAACAATTAATGGATAAAATTAATGATCTAACTAAGTGATAATTGCTGGAGATCCAGTTCTTACTTACCTCACTCATGTCCTAAAGTCAGTGGTACTACTCATCTGAATAAGGCAAGTAGGATTTGTCCCCCAAGGGGTTCTGGGTTTCTGGAGTTGTGTGAAAAAGCAGTGCGAGTCTGTATTATAGTTATAGCAGTCACAATATTAATAGTAGCTTGAGTCTGATCTCACACCAGTTTTATGCCGGTGTAAGGGTAGCTGTTTGAAATACAGCATAACAGGCAAGTTTGAACCAGTGTTGCTATAGTGCCAATATTTCAACACCAGCCCAAAACACACTACACAATTTGATGTAGCCATATCCCAAACTGTCCCCCTCAACACCAAGCATTTCTCATTAGTCTCGAGGGAAGAGCAGCTAGGTACTCAGCAATTTTGAATATCAGGCCTAATTTTCAGTGCCTAAATATGGACTTAAGAACCTAACTTTAGGCTCCTATTTTAAAAAAATCTTGGAAATTTTAAACTGAAGTGTTGTTATACTGCAATTTGGGTGAGTTCTGTTCCACTTTGCAACCCTAACTTCAAGTTAACAAAGTTTGTTTTTGTCTGTGAATAATAAAAGAAAGCTTGTCTTTGAATAAAATTTAGTATATTGTTTAAAAATAAAGGAAGAACTACATTTCCCTAATAGTATTAATATTTATTATTTATATTATGCTAGTGCCTGTAGGCCCCAACCAAAATCAAGTCCCTGTAATACTAGGTGCTGTATAAACAAAGGAAGAGACAGTTCAGTTCCTGCCCTGAAGAGCTTACAATGTAAATAGACAAGACAAACAAAGGATGGATGATAAAACAGAGGCTTGGCGAGAAGAAGTAACTTGCCAAAATTCACAAAGTAGGCCAGTGGCTGAGCTGGCAGTAGACTCCGGTCAACTGACTCCCAGGTTAGCACCCTAGCCAATAGACTTGAAGCAATAGCTATCTTTTCATTAACAATGAGTTTCTGGCTGCAGGAATAATAGAGTTCATAGTCCACTATTTTAAAAAATGACTGCCCAGAGCTAAAGGGCACATGTCAACTTGTTAGCTTTGCTGAACTGAACAAAATACATCAGGCTTGATTATTCACTGCCTTGCCCTTTGTCTAGTATATCTATAAACTACTGTTGTTATTTTATAATACGTCATTAACATTTTGGTCCCAGGGCAGAGTACCGTATATTTTATTGCTTATGGTGTTGACTTGCTCCTTTGGCTTCTGTTCTGAAAGTCAGAGGCACTTGATTGGTTGGAATTGAACCATCCAAGCCACACAGCTCACAACTACATTAGATGTTTCTTCATAAATCTCCCATCCAAATTCTTAACAGGCCTGAATCTGTTTAGCTTCTAAGAAACTGGTGAGGTCACAACCCCTAGTGAAATAGCTGTATTTATTTCCTGCTCATAAAGTCATTTATGGAAACATTCCGACTGAGAGGAGTTTTTCCTAATGTCCAACTTAAACCTCCATTGCTGCAATTTAAGCCCATTGCTTCTTGTCCTATCCTCAGAGACTAACGAGAACCATTTTTCTTCCTCCTCTTTGTAACAACCTTTTATTAAAGTTTAATAAAACTGCTATCATGTCCTCCCTCAGTCTTCTCTTCTCCAGACTAAGCAAACCCAATTTTTTCAAATCTTTCCTCATAGGTCATGTTTTCTAGACCTTTAATCATTTTTGTTGTTCTCCTCTGGACTATCTCCAATCTGTCCACATCTTTCCTGAAATGTGGCGCCCAGAATTGGACACAAAACTCCAGCTGAGGATGTATCAGCTCAGAGGAGAGTGGAAGAATTAATTCTCATGTCTGGTTTACACCACTCCTGCTAATACATCCCAGAATGATCTTTGCTTTTTTTGCAACAGTGTTACATTGTTGACTCTTATTTAGCTTGTGACCCACTATTACCCCCCCGATCCCTTTCCACAGTACTCCTTCTTAGGCAGTAATTTCCCATTTTGCATGTGTGCAACTGATTGTTCCTTCCTAAGTGGAGTACTTTGTATTTGTCCTTATTGAATTTCATTCTATTTACTTCAGACCATTTCTCCAGTTTGTCCAGACCATTCTGAATTTTAATCCTATCCTCCCTTCACCACACACCTAGCACCTTTACGAGCAGGAGGAAAGGGATCTCCCTCTCACTTCCTCTTCCTCCTGTGCTCTTCCTTCCTGTGCCTATTTGTAGGCTTGGGCTAGTGGCTTAATTAGCCTTTCTGCCCGGCCCCACCCACAAATTAGGCACAGGTCTGCCTTATTAGTGCCAATCTGCTATGCCTGATTGGAGCTACTGTGAACTGAGTGTTTATTCAGGGTTTCCAACCTAGCACTTCGTCACACAAGGCAATAAAAATGTATCCCTCGACATTCTTTAGAGAAATCTGCCTCAAAATCCTTACCTACCAGTGAAGGGAGAGGGGAGTTCCAGTTCACTCTGTTCATAGATCTTTAGCCTTGGGCCCAAAAGCCTGATTCAGCAATTTGGGCTTCCTTATAAACTCTAGATTGCTCCTGTGAGACTGTTTCCTCCTCGTCCTCAGTGATTTTTATAAAAATGATACATGTTCCCAAAATGAGTCACTTATTAAAGAAGATTGTCTGCATTTTTAAAGATCCTTCTATTAACTCTATAAAACTCCAGTTGAGGATGTATCAGCTCAGAGTAGAGTGGAAGAATTACCGGTACTTCTCGTATCTTGTTTACAACACTCCTGCTATTACATCCCAGAATGATCTTTGGGTTTTTTGCAACAGCATTACACTGTTGACTCATAGTTAGTTTGTGATCCACTATGACCCCCAGATCCCTTTCCATGGTAAAGTTTCCTAGGCAGTCATTTCCCATTTTATATTTGTGCAACTGATTGTTCCTTCCTAAGTAGAGTACTTTGGATTTGTCCATATTTAATTTCATTCTGTTTACTTCAGACCATTTCTCCAGTTCATCCATATCATTCTAAATTTTAATCCTGTCCTCCAAAGCACTTGCAACCCTTCCCAGCTTGGTATCGTCCACAAACTTTAAAAGTGTAGTCTCTATGCCATTATCTAAATCATTGATGAAGATATTGAACAGAACCAGGACCAATCCCTGCGGGACCCCATTTGATATGCCCTTCCAGCTTGACTATGGACCACTGATAACTACTCTCTGGGAGTGGTTTTCCAACTAGTTATGCACCCACCTTATAGTAGCTTCATCTAGGTTGTATTTCCCTAGTTTGTTTATGAGAAGATCATGCGAGACAGGATCAAAAGTCTTACTAAATTCAAAGATATACCACATCTACTGCTTCCCACCATCCACCAGGCTTGTTACCCTATTTGTTTTTGACAAATCCATGCTGTTTGTTACTTATCATCTTATCTTCTAGGTGCTTGCAAATTGATTACTTAATTATTTTCTCCATTATCTTTCCGGGTACTGAAGTTAAGCTGAATGATCTGTAATTCCCCAGGTTGTGCTTAGTCCCCTTTTTATAGATTGTCTCTATATTTGCCCTTTTCCAGTCCTCTGGAATCTCTCCCATCTTCCATTATTTTTTGAAGATAATTGCTAATGGCTCAGATATCTCCGCAGTTAGCTCCTTGAGTATTCTAGGGTGTATTTCATCAGGCCCTGGAGACTTGAGGACATCCACCTTATCTAAGTAATTTTTAACTTGTTCTTTCCCTATTTTAGCCTCAGATCCTACCTCATTTTCCCTGGCATTCACTATGCTAGACATCCAATTGCTACTAAACTTTTTGGTGAAAACTGAAACAAAAAAGTCATTTAGCACTTCTGCCATTTCCATATTTTCGGTTATTGTTTTTCCCCCTCGTTGAGTAACAGGCCTACCCTGTCCTTGGTGTTCCTCTTGCTGCTAATGTATTTGTGGAAATAGAAAGCTGCAATGCTGTACATCAGTGTTTCTCAAACTGGGGTCCCCGCTTGTGTAGGGAAAGCCCCTGGCGGGCCGGTTTGTTTACCTGCCCCGTCCGCAGGTCCGGCCGATCGCGGCTCCCACTGGCTGTGGTTCGCTGCTCCAGGCCAATGGGAACTGCTGGAAGTGGCGCGGGCTGAGGGACTTACTGGCCGCCGCTTCCAGCAGCCCCCATTGGCCTGCAGCGGCGAACTGCGGCCAGTGGGAGCCACGATCGGCCGGACCTGCAGACGGGGCAGGCAAACAAACCGGCCCGGCCCGCCAGGGGGTTTCCCTACACAAGCGTCGAACCCAGTTTGAGAAACACTGCTGTACACACTCTTATTGCTAGCCCATGCCTGGATCCATGCCACTGAGTCTTCACTACTATTTTTACCCATGCTAGCTAAATTAAATTGAGCATGAGTATGCCTACCTGAGCTGCAGTCAGACCTCTGATTGCAGTGTAGACACACCCTAATGCAAACTGGATTAGCTTTAAGACCAAAAAAAAAGAAAATACCCACTTTGGGTCCCCGGTACCATACAGGCTCTGCAGCTGGCCCTATATCCTTTTGACCATAGGGGAGGAAACAACCTATTGCTAAATTCCCACACTCTGTGTCTCTTCTCACCCAAACTCAAGAGGGTCAGCTTTGGCAGGGGCAAAAGGGGTAGCTGGTAAGGAATACAAATGTCCAAAGGCAGGTGTCCAAAGTTAGCTAAAGGATTTTTTTCTGACATTCTCCTTTAAAAAGGAATTTCTGATTAAATGTTAATTTATATGCAACAATATTTATTTTCAAATATTTTTATCAAATGAAAATAAAATGCATTTGCTGTTAATAAATGCTAGTGTTATGTCTGCAAAAAAGAAGTAGGAGATGATTTGCCACAGCTGCTGGGAGACTTGTTGTTGCATCTTTGGAACTTTTTAGGAATTCACCTTTGCGGAAGAGAATATTGCCAAATGCACCATGGGTTTTGTGGGCATTCTCTTTCATAGCCTGGAAGCTGCTCCTATCTGCAACCGCTTGAAGCTGTTCCTCAGTCAGGGGCAACACGAAGAATTCAGCTATCTTTTTCACTCCTAAAACCCTGTTCTGGAGAGAGGATGTTAGTCAAATAAAATGCATTATTTTATTTCTGTGGTATTTCCACTTACAGTAGCTGACTCGATATTTTCCTGTAGTGTGTTTAGCGGGCTTCAGTGTGATTGAAGTGGTGCATAGATCTTATGCTGGCCCTCTGTATAGACGTGAATTGCACCCAGTGAGAGGAAAGCTGTTAGACTTAGTCTCTACATAGCTGAGGTCACAATATACTGTCTATACACACCTTACAATTAAATGCCTACTCAGATAGGGATATGCATATCAGTTATTTGGGAATTAGGCTTTAAAAATATTTTGGCTCATACTAGAGCTGATCAGAAAATGGGGAGGGGGGGGGAAATCATGAAAAAACTGGTTCCATTTTTTTTCTCATTGAAATTTCAGCAAAAAAATATTATCAGAAATCAAATAGGTGAACATTTTGGCTAGTTCTATTTCATATGGTAAACTGTTGGTGCTTTGGAGTTCACTCAAAAGACAATCTGTATAATTGTTACCTAAACACTTCTTCAGTAACCTCACCTCTTTCAGTTCTTCGTAGGTTATCGTCATAACATTTTCATCGTCAACATGCTTGCTCCATTCACAAATATAGTCAAAATAGGACCCCCAAGGCACTGGAGGACACCAAAGCATCATATAAATTAATAATTATTAACACGAATAATGGCTCAAGACTGAGTATATTTCTTAAAACCTAGACTGATAGTTAGAACTTCAGACTGACCCCTCTGCCAGGCGGCATAGTCTCATGGCACCCTGGAAGACTGTTAGAACTTGATGTTTACTTAGCCCACTAAAGACATAATAGGATTTAGTCCCGTTCCAGGTACCAGAATTTTAGAAGTTTCACTTAGAAACCTCTATGTTCCTTTTATTCCTCAAACACTTTGTATTGGAAATTAATTATCATCTCTTAACTATAAAATAAAGTGAGAGATGCAGCTAGGTTGTTTTGCCTAGGTTTGAATGTTTTTGGGTTACTTACCGTGATATTTAAAAAAAAGATATTTTCTATTTGTTCATTTGCCAACACTAGAAAGCCGCCTTTTAATAAACTGATTTGTGGCAGGCCAGACTAAAACAAAAGTCACGTCTGGGGACTTTGCAAATGGGGAAAAGGGTTTCTCAGCTGAAGGCATAGACGGGGTCTTTATTTCAATTCCCCTTCCACGGCAATAAAAATTTATCCCCCAACATTCTTTGGAGAGATCTGCCTCAAAATCCTTACCTACCAGTAAAGGGAGAGGGGAGTTCCAGTTCACTCTATTCATAGAACTTTAGCCTTGGGCCCAAAAGCCTGGGTCAGCAATTTGGGCTTCCTTATAAACTCTAGATTGCTCCTGTGAGACTACGTCCTCCTTGTCCTCAGTGATTTTTATAAAAATGATACATGTTCCCAAAATGAGTCACTTATTAAAGAAGATTGTCTGAAATTTTGAAGATCCTTCTATTAACCTCTGTCATTTTTCTGATAAAATAAAATGAAAAAAGTATAATGAATCTGGGTTACAAATTCCATATTTTCAAATTTAGTCTACACATTGAATAATTGGGATAGGTAGAAAAAGGAACAGTACTTTTTCCAGTCATGAAAGCTGTGAAGAACTCATCCCAGGTCTCATAAGAGGGAAGTGGAGACATGACATTGGTAAAATGGTAAAAAGATGTAGCTACGTCTTTTGGATTTCGAACAAGCACCAGTACCTAGAAAATTAATATATATATTTCTGGAGCTAAACATAGCAAAATGGCAGTATCAGAAAAATAATATGTAATTATAATATTGCCAATTTCTTGGACCTCATATATTAGGCACAGAAATAATAATTAATCCTATATGCAGAGGTTGCAATTTTTTCATTATTCCTCATTAGATTTCAAAGATTATTGGCTACATTCATTTAAGTGTGCTTGTCCTGATCTCCCCAAATTAATTATATGCTATCTGCATGTGCTTCATCTGAAACAAGACTCCTTCACCCCTTTGGGTTAGTGAATGTTCTTAAAATAAACTGGATTAAAAGTTACAGGGGCAAATTCAGAGGTCATATTGGAAAAAATAAATGGTGGTATTCAAGCTCCATCCACACCGAAGCCCCTCCCACTAGTGACACCAAAATGAGAGACCACCCACAGTAGACTGTGTAGCAATTCCTCTATCACTGGAGGATCCCTCTTCTTCTGAGTGTTCTTATGGGGCTGGATACACTCTCAGACTTCATTGTGATGTGATGTGAAGTAGCTATGCTCTACCAGAGGACTAGGCCCTAAAAGTGGCCATACTGAGCACTTGGTACCTATGATGTAGACTTTAAAAATGACAATGGAAGTCTAAAGGAGCCTGAAAATTCTACTGAAGGATATATGTCTATAAGACATTAAAATGAGCACTCACCTTGGCTTTATTCTTGAAGATGGACTCAGGTAGATTGTGCGGAACGAGATGAGTAAATATAACTCTTCTAGAAGATAATTTCTCCATCCGCTTTAATACAAATTGAAAGAAGGGGAAAGCAGACAAATCAATTAATGTAACATTACATTTTCTGTAACCCTATGCCAAAATACCCCATTGCTGGTATATCAATGGCTCTGGAAAGCTCTGCTGAGCTGATAGCAGATTTCATGTCTTAGGAGTTCTGTGATTTTTCTGGGACCAGTGTCTCTAATCTATAGACACTGCTGAGTGTAGTAGATTTGGGAAGAGACCTGGCTAGTATCCAACGGGTAAAGTGAAATATGATTTCACACTTCCCCCTACATGATGGAATACATCTAAAAAGAAGGAACAGAATCTAACTGGAGAATGAGGGAAAAGGGAGATGAGCACTGAAGGACCTAGTTTGGGGTCAAAAGGGTGAGTTATAAAGATGGGGGGATCTGTTGGGACTAAGAGAGGGGGAGTTGGGAACCAGAAGAAGGAAAGCGATTCTGGTTGGGTTGAGAGGGGGAAAGATGGGACAAGGAGAAGAGAGGAACATAGAAAAAAGGGATAGCCCAGAAAGTTCAGGACAAGCATCTGAGCTCTGACTCCTCTTGGCGGTATCTTTCGAAGAGTGCCCATCAGTAACTGGCATCCTCGTTTGCAGGCTCAGCAAAAAGGCCAAGGACTGCATATGCACTGGGGATGGAGCTACTCTGTCACCTCTAGAGCTAGCTCATCTAGGTTGCAACTAAGATACATTGGCAAGACAGCACAGGGAGCCTCTCACTAACTCTGCAGAAGCTGTATCTCTTTTCTGGATAAATTAACTTAATCCTTCACAAGCACTAAGTTCACATCAGAAAAAAAACTAACCACATGAATGAAAATGTTAACAAATACACAGACTGGAGGCGGTGAGCAGCAGAGCAGTGATGGATTGAATCAGCCTGGTACTGGTGCAAGAGGTATTTCATCTAGGATTAAGCACCCAGGCCTGGATCCACAAAGGGACTTAGTCATTGCGATGCTCAGTATTGCATCACCTGATTTTTAGGTCCCTAGAAAACCACAGGAACCACACTGTGATCCACAAAGCCTGAATTAGACAACTGAGGCTCCCTATACAATGGATGGGGAGAGACAGGTGCCTTAGAATGTGATCTGCAAAGCCAGCATGCTGGGGAGGAGCCACCTAAATTAGCCAATGGGAGACACAGGTGAGAAGGTGTATGCTAAGCCCTCAGAGATAGTGCTTAAGTCTGGGCTACTGGGAGGTGCCTATCTCTGCTAGTGATCCACAAACTTAGGCAGAGGAGTGCCTAAGTCACATATGATGCTGGCAGACCAGGTGCGAGCTATGCCACACTCTGAGGCCACCAAAAAATTTGTCCTGAGAACCCAGATGCACATAAAAAAACTGGGGTGAGGGTGCGGGATGGAAACAAGGAGGAGAAGGAACACCTCCCTTTTAATCTTTAGTCCAGTGGTGAGGGTACTCACTGAGGATATGAGAGACTCCCCCCCACCCACCCGGTTAACTCCCCCCTGTGCCTGATGAGGTGAATGGATTTGAACAAGAAACTCCAACCATTCATGTGAGTCCTTTAATCAGTGGACTATGGAGTGACACTCTTTTTCTCACCTAATTAATGTTCAATTAGTCAATTAAAGTGAAACAACTTCTGTAGGAGAGATTGAAGGAGGCCCACATCAGAAGATCCCATAGTCCAGTGGTCAGGGTACTCACCTGAAAGGTGGCAGATTTCTGTTCAGATCCTTTCTATTCACTGGGTAGACTTGAACCAGTGGTCTCTCACATTCTGCTGGGCTAAAGAGTATAAGGGAGGTGGTTCTCTCCTCCACTGCCCATTTTGGGTAGAGCTAAATGGCCTCTTGAGCATGCCTACTGGATTGGCCTCAGCACACCAGCTAGGCAGAGGAACACCTATATTCCCCAGTTTGTGGATTGCACAGGAATTAGTGGGGAAGATAGACATCTGGATGCCTAGGGAAGTCGCTGTGCACATGCCCAGAGGCAGAAACATAGGTGCCTAGAGAACTTTTACTGCAAAAACTTAAGTGGCATGTGAGTTTGGGCACCTACAGGGTTAGGTGGCAACCAATCAGGAGTTTTGTGGATCGCAGTGGAGCCTAAAATTAGGACTTTAGTACCTAAGAACCTTTGTGGGTTTGGCCCCAGCTCTTGCATTTCCATTCTATTCCATGGTCTTTGCATTTTACTTTGTATGGAACTCCTCCTTATACCCTATTTGGAATAATATATTATTGAGTTTTTGTAAGTGTCTCATGTAATTGTTATTAATTTGCATTCTCCTCAACTCTTTCTGACTGCCCATTTACCAACATTTCCTCCTGAATTGGGTGGCACATGCAGGATCTATTCTAGTCACAGATATTGCTGTAGTTGGACAGAGACCTTTCTTTGCAATGGGTATTTCACATACCATGTTGTCATCAATTATATGTGAAACAGTACATCTTAGCAGTTTCAGTAAGTGTTCAGGCCCAGATCCTCAAAGGAATTTTGGCACCTAACTCCCATTGATTTCCATGGGAGTTAGGTGCCTAAATTCCTTTGAGAATCTGGTCCTCAGTTCCCACCTGATATTTCTCAGCATCTCCAACTTCAAGGTAGGGAAATTCTTCCAGTTCCTCATCATTCAGGCTATTTGTTTCATCTTCATTATTCTCTGCAGATGTTGTTACCAAGTCAGTTAAGATCTGGCCAACCCAATTGGTACCTTAAAAATATACAGAATTGGTTTAAAAACCTTCCCCTTCCCCTTTGGGGAAAACATAATTTCTCAGATTTCAATGAATATACAACAATTGGAAAGATTTGTACACAGTGTATTAAGTAACTAATGGACAAGAAAAATCAATGAGCTTCAAGGAGCTAAATAAATTATGTCTGGGCCTAGCAGACAAACTGGGACCTGACTTGATAGCAAGAGCTCCAGGGCTTCCTAAAAGAGCATAATTCAGGTCTGCTCTTTTCCTACAATGGAAGAGAAGCCTATCTAACTTAGCTTGTAGTGACATGAAAAATAATGTGAGGCTAAATTTGCATATAAATTGTTTGTTGTTTTGAAATGTTTTTTTTTAATGCTTATTCCACTGCAAATAAACATACTGATTTTAAGAAGGCAGTTGGTCACTGTAGACGTCCGGGGTGGGGCTTCGT
Source organism: Malaclemys terrapin pileata (assembly GCF_027887155.1). NCBI lineage: Eukaryota > Metazoa > Chordata > Testudines > Emydidae > Malaclemys > Malaclemys terrapin. The sequence continues at coordinate 83,145,955 of NC_071507.1, forward strand.
CCCTCTCAGGGGCTGCTGGGAGCCAGGCCACCTCACTCCACGAGGCTGAGGAACAGATCAGTCTCGCAGATCCAAGCCCTAAACCGGAGCAGGGTCGCGAGCAATCAGTAGTCCCGGGCTCAGGCCCTCAGGCAGGGGCTGAGCAAACAAACAGTTCAGGGGCTCAGGCTAGGGGAGGAGGAGAGACTGCTACCCGGCGTGGGGTGCCGGGGGGAACACAGGCCCACCCACTCCACTGTGTTCCAACCCAGGGCCCTGTGAGCAGCAATCCGTCTGCTGCTGGGTCAGTGGGGATCCTGACCGCAACATACTGACATGGGGTCGGGGTCTGCTATCCCCCGGCCTCTTCCCATCTCCTCCTCCATGGGTACCTGCACGTCCTTAGCCTCGTCCGCCATGTCCCAGATCATGGGCTCCTCAGGGCAGCGAGCGCTGGGTAGATTGGGCGGCTCCTCCGGATCCTCGGTGAGGGGAAGTTCAGTCCGCTCCTCAGGATACCGGGCTCAGGGCAGGCTCGGCCAGTCCTCCTCAGGATACCAGGCTCAGGGCAGGCTCGGCTCAGCAGGAGCTCGGGCACCAGCGTCTGTCCTCTCCCACGGTCGAGCCGCAACTGAGCACTGGGGCCGGGCCTTTATACTTCCTGTCCCGCCCCATGACTTCTGGGGGGGCGAGGATAGGCGGTGGTGACTCCACCCACTCCAGCGGCTGTTCTGGCTCGTCCCTCGCAGGGGCTGCTGGGAGCCAGGCCGCCTCACTACACGGCCCCCCCTCAAGGCTGGCTCCCGGGTACCGGGGCCAGACCCTTCCATACCCCCCAGGCGGGAAAGGAAGTCGGCATTCGCATGGTCCTTCCCGGCCCGATGGCGAACGGTGAAGGCATAGGGCTGCAGCGCCAAGTACCACCGCTGCAGCCGCATATTATGGACCTTCATGCAGGCCAACCACTGGAGAGCAGAATGGTCAGTGACCAAGATGAAAGGGGCTCCTAGGAAGTAGTAGCACAGGGTGTCACAAGCCCACTTCACGGCTAGGGCTTCCTTTTCCACCACCGCATAGTTTTTCTCTCAGGGGAACAACTTCTGACTGATGTAGAGGACCGGATGCTCTTCCCCGCCGACCTCTTGGGAAAGGACTGCCCCGAGTCCCACCTCCGAAGCGTCCGTTTGCAGGACAAAGGTCTGGTTAAAATCAGGGCTATATAAGACCGGCTCTTGGCAGAGGCTTGTTTTAAGGGTTTGAAAGGCCTCGTCACACACACAGGTCCAGACCACTTGCTGCGGGCTCTCCTTAGTCAAGAGCCCCGTTAAGGGGGCGGCAATCGCCGTGAATTGGGGAATGAAGCATCGATAATACCCTGCCAGCCCCAGAAACTGGCGTACCTGCCGTTTCGTGGTGGGCGGGGGGCAGGTTGCAATGGCCTGAACCTTGTCCACCAGTGGTTTTAACTGTCCATGTCTGATAGCGTACCCCAGATACTTGGTTTCTTGTCGGCCGATGCAGGACTTCTTCGGGTTGGCCGTTAACCCGGCCGCCCGCAGGGACCTCAGGATGGCTGCGACCCTTTCTAGATGGTTCTCCCACTGCGGACTGTAAATGACTACGTCATCCAAATAGGCCACAGCGTAGTCTTGGTGGGGTTGGAAGAGGCGGTCCATCAGGCGCTGAAACGTGGCCGGGGCCCCGTTGAGGCTGAAGGGCATTCGGGTAAACTGATATAGGCCCGTAGGGGTGGCGAACACAGTCTTCTCCCTGGAAGCAGGTTCCAGGGGGATCTGCCAGTACCCCTTGCTAAGGTCAAGGGTCGTGATGTAGCGGGCTCCTCCTACCCGGGCCAACAGCTCATCTATCCGGGGCATGGGGTAGGCATCGAACTTGGAGATGGCATTCACGCACCTGAAGTCGATGCAGAATCGTTGGGAGCCGTCGGGCTTTGGTACCAGCACGACTGGGCTATGCCACTCGCTGTGCGAGGGTTCAATCACCCCCAAGTCCAGCATCGCCCATACCTCCTCATCCATGACGCATCTCTGGTGATACGGCAAGGGCCTGGTCGCGCCCCAAATCACCACCCCCGGCTCAGTCTGGATCCTATGGTATACCAGGGTGGTGGATCCCGGTTGGGCCGTGAAGGTGTGGGGGAAGGCTCGTAGGAGGCACCGGGTCTGCTTGAGTTGGTCCTCCGTTAGGGTCTCCCCAAGTTGGGGTTCCTCAGGGTCCTGGGTATGGGCTATCTGGGGCCCTAGCTCGGGTTCTGGTGGGTAGGGGTTAATCAGAAGCCCTTCCCGTTCTCGCCAGGGCTTGAGAAGGTTGACGTGGTACCGCTGTATCCTCTTCTTCCGATTGGGCTGGTCGATCTCATATGTAACCGGGCCCACCTTCCGGACCACCTCATATGGCCCTTGCCAGCGAGCCAGAATCTTCGACTCGCTGGAGGGGAGGAGGAGTAATACCCGGTCTCCGGGTTGAAAGTCCCGTGTTTGTGTGTCCCGTTTGTACGTCTGGGCTTGCACCTCCTGGGCGGCTTTCAAATTCTCTCATGCCCGGGCCCCAGCCTGCTTAAGACACTCCTGGAGCTGAAGTACATACTTTAAGAGGCCCTGGGCCGGTGAGGGGGTTTGCTCCCAAGTTTCCCTCATTAGGTCCAATAGGCCCCGCGGTCGACGGCCGTACAGCAGTTTGAACGGTGAGAACTTGGTCGACGACTGGGGAACCTCTCAGACCGCCAGGAGCAAGGGTGGGAGTAGCTGATCCCATCGACGAAGGTCCTCCTGAGGAAACTTCCGGAGCATGTCTTTTAGGGTCCAGTTGAACCTCTCAACCAGCCCATCAGTCTGGGGATGATAGACTGATGTTCGCAGTTGCTTGACCCCCAGAAGTTCACACACTGCCGGAGCAACCGCGAAGTAAAATTAGTCCCCTGATCCGTAAGGATCTCGCGGAGTAGGCAGACACGGGCAAAAACCTTCACCAGCTCATCGGCAATGGTGCGGGCTGTAATGTTTCGGAGGGGAATTGCCTTGGGGAACCAGGTGGCATAGTCCAACATCACTAAGATGTACTGAAATCCCACACTGCTCTTGGGAAGAGGCCCCACCAGATCCATGGCCACGTGCTCAAAGGGGGTCTCGATTAAGGGCATCGGGACCAACGGGGCTTTGGGAGTCCACGCAGGGGCGGCCAACTGGCAATCTGGGCAGGAATTACAATAATTCTTTACCTCCTGGTACACCCCCGGCCAGAAGAGGTGTCCCAAGATCCGGGCCAGAGTCTTCTCGTGACCGAGGTGTCCCGCTGCGGGGACATCGTGGGTCAGCTGCATGACGGCCCGCCGATGACATCGGGGAACAAGGAGTTGGGTCCGGGTCTCCCCCGTGTGGGGGTCCCGTTCGACGCGATACAGGCGCTCCTGCCACAACTCAAAGTGTGGCCACTGGGCCGCTCGACCGGGGTCAAGTACCGTCCCATCCACAGTGGCCAGTTGTTCGTAGGCCCGCTGGAGTGTGGGGTCAGCGCGCTGATCTTGGCAAAAGTCAGTGGGGGCCAAGGGACCGTCCTCTGGTTCTGCGGCCGAGCTGGGAGGCTCGGGGGCTTCCCTCTCTTCTCCCTCGCTCTCTGGGGCCTCCCCTTCCAAGGCTGGTGTGACCCACGGGCTGCCCCCGGCGTGGCGACGGAGAACGGCGGGAAACTCGGGCCAGTCTCGATCCAGGATTACGGAGTATGCCAGTCGTGGAGCGAGGCCCACCACCATCGGCCGGGTGACTCCCTCAACCATCAATTGGGCCCGGGCACTCCGGTAGGGCTGTACGTCCCCATGGATGCACTGCAGCCGAATCTCTCCTAGCCAGGCATCAGCCTGGGGACCTAAGTGTCGGCGGACTAGGGTCTGTCCGCAGCCCGAATCAAGGAGGGCCACCATCGGGTATCCTTCAGTAACCACGGGTATGGTGATCTTAGCAGCTTGTGAAGGGCGGGCACGAGCGTCCCCTGAGCAGACCTGGCCAAAGGTACATTCCAGCCCCGGGCAATCCCGCTGGAAATGGCCATATTCCCCGCAGGAGAAACAGGGGCCCAGGGCTGCTTGTCCTGCCCGTAGCCGCGTCCCTGGGTTGCCCCCAGGAGGACCCTGGTGGTCTCGGCGCGCCGCAGGAGCTGGGGTCCGAGCAGATCTCCCGGGCACCCCTGGGGGACGAGTCCCGGCCTCAGCCTCCCAGGGGGAGCCCCGTAGGTTCACTCGGGCTGGCGCCCCCCTTTTCTCGGGGTTAGGTCGCTCCATCGCTGGTGGGGCTGCACGGACCGCCGGGCCTATTGGCATTTCAGCTGCCAGGAAGTCCTCCATTAGGGTAACGGCAGTGGCCAGGGTCGTCGGCCTGTGGCGGAGGACCCAGGCTCTTTCTCGTGATGGGAAAACCTGGGTGAACTGTTCTAGTACCACCTGTTCCATTAGCTCCTCCGAGTTCCGGCGTTCGGGCTGCAACCACCGCTTACAGGTCTCCCGGAGTTCCTGGGCCACACTCCGAGGCCGGGCCCCAGTGGGATAGGTCAGACTCCTAAACCGCCGTCGGAAAGTTTCTGGACTCACGTCCAGGGCGTCTAGAATCGCGGCCTTTACTTGGCTGTAGTCCTGGGCGGCCTCCACCGACAGGCCTCGGTAGACCGTCTGCGCAGTCCCCGTCAGGTACGGGGCCAAGATGGAAGCCCATTGGTCCTGGGCCCACCCCGCGATGACCGCCACTCGCTCAAAGGTGACGAGAAAGGCTTCGGGGTCGTCGCCGGGTACCATCTTCATCAGCCAGATCGGGGGCTGGGCCGTGGGGTCCCGGCCGGGCCTCCCGGCTGAGCCTCCCCAGGTCGGGCCAGCGCCGCTGCGAGCTGCTGGAGACATTGTCGCTGGAAGTCCTGGTGCTGGGTAACCAGGTCTTGAATAAGCTGGTTCTGTTGGGCTCCCAGCTGCTCAATGAGCTGCTGCTGCTGTTGCTGCTGGGCGGCCTGTTGCTCCTGTTGCTGTCACTCCTGGGTTTCCGTCATTAGAGCCAGTAGCTGAGATAGATCCATCTCTTGGGAGAGGGACCTTTCTCCTGCCACCCCCTTCTCCCCGGGGTCGAGAGTTCGCGCCCACATCCTCGTCTGCCGTGTCCCAGATCATGGGCTCCTCAGGGCAGCGAGTGCTGGGTAGATTGGGCGGCTCCTCCGGACCCTCGGTGAGGGGAAGTTCAGTCCGCTCCTCAGGATACCGAGCTCGGGGCAGGCTCGGCCAGTCCTCTTCAGGATACCAGGCTCAGGGCAGGCTCGGCCCAGCAGGAGCTCGGGCACCTGCATCTGTCCTCTCCCGCAGTCAAGCCGCAACTGAGCGCTGGGGCCGGGCCTTTATACTTCCTGTCCCGCCCCATGACTTCTGGGGGGCGGGGACAGGCGGTGACTCCGCCCACTCCGGCAGCTGTTCTGGCTCGTTCCTCACAGGGGCTGCTGGGAGCCAGGCCGCCTCACTACAGTCACTATATCACTGGTCACAGGCTCCCAAAGAGAAGAAATTCAGGTTTCCAGTTGGACCTGCATGGTAATAAGTGGTTGGCATAGATGTGGTGTTGAATCCTGATCCTCAGCTAAGGGTGGGGAAGTTGTGAAATTCAACACCTGAGACAGGTAAGGGCATAAAGCCTAATACCTGAACAACAGGTGCACTAAGAGAGACTAAACAGGGGACAGAGATGCACCCAGCCTCAGCAGCGTGATACTTACCATACATGAAGTTCAGATGTACAGAATTATTCAGTTAGATAACACAGGAATAGTAATCAAATTCAACAAGAAATATTCTGGTTCTGCAGTGAATTGTACTCTCTAACTGATCCTGTTGTTACTTTGTCAAAACTCCTGTTAAGCCAAATCCATCCCTAATGCGACTCCAAGTCAGTGACGTTACATCAGGATTGAATTTGCTCCATTAACTTCTGTTCTTGGTTACATTTTATACAGTAGAAGCAGTATATGGGAATTATTAAAACCATTGACATCTATTTTAATTAGGCTTGGAAACCAACAGAATGGATGATAGAGACCCATTTTATACCTATTTTAGTAGTTCTAGATTAGTTATAAGAGATGTTTTCCTCTTCTTTTTTCTGGTGAAAGTTTTCTAAAGACCTGACTGGGACTTTAAAAATCTAGCGAAGTCTGAAGACTGTGCTGTATAGTAACTTTATTATGCTGGTAGGTAAAGTTGTACACAGAACTCCAGTTTGTAAAACTACCTAGTAGAAAGTGATATTTTGATGCATCAAGTGTAAGAGAGCATAGAGTGAGTTCTCACCCTTAGCCTCGCATTTCCTGACATTTGGGTGCTGGATTTCTCAATATTTATTGTTGCATTAAAGACAGTTAACCCCACGCCCACAGAATTTTTGGAAGAATAGGGAGAAATGCCAGTAGAGTAGATGTGGGATAATCTGCCTCCCATGCTAAGTCTCATTCTCATCTGTAATAGTTAGAGATTGGCTTAAGCCCTTAATCATCAAATTTAATAACTCTTCCAAAAGTTCATCATAATTATGATAACTAGATATTCTTGTCTTCCATGTAAATGTCCTGTCCCTTTTTGAATCTCCATAAACTCTTTGCTTCAGTGACTTCCTGTGGCAATAAATTCTAGCCTTTAAAGTTTCATACAGAATAATTTTCAGTTTCATCACCCAACTAGGATTGAGTGAAATCTATGGAAAGAAAAAATTACAAAAATTCATGGAGAATTATTCACTAATTCACTTTCCATGATTTCACAATCCTAACATTTCAATTTTTCAAGAAGTTTCAGAAGACTGCAATGTTTTTAATAGGAAGAAAGTAAAGAATGTTGCGCATGAGAAACCAAATGCTAAATTTTATGCAAAAATACTTATTTGTAAATGTTGCAAATGTAACAACATGTACCATACTACAAAACAATATATATGCACCACAGAAGCGAGTAATGTTTGCTGTGAAAACCATTACTTTGATTTTCCTAACCTGGGCATTTAAATTTTTAACCATAGCATTGACAATAACAATAGCAATGGCATTTCTTTGGCAAGGAATATGAGATAAGTCATTTTATTTCTCTCATTCATATGAATAATTCCCATTGCCATATCTTCCTAACCAAGGTTATTTAACATAAACTGAAATAATTCGTTCAGTTTTAACTACAGCCTGGTTATTTATAATTATATTACACCTTATATTTCCATAGCAAACAAATTATATTCACCAGATTTAGGATACCCTGCTAGGATCACATCCTCCTGCCTGGCTTCAAAGGACTCAAGAGCCTTGAATATTTCAGGACTGCACACAGTTTTGGGGTAGAGAATCCCCTTGTAAGAAAAAAGCAGATCATCACGGTCCATTGTGTCACAAACAGCAATTCCCTTATCCATCAGATCAATGAATTTCTTCCTATGGTTTGCCATTCTCCTCTCTCTTGATGTAAAGCTGTATGCAGACAGAGACAGGTGCAGACTACCTTTAAGTAGACCTTTTGTGGATCAAGTAAACAACATTTGACTCCTCCCTATTCATCTGTAGAGAGAGATACAGCCCCAGACAAAGAGCCTGATCTAGCTCGCATTGGAGTCATTTACAGTCCTGTCATTGACATCAGTGGGAGTTGGAGAAGACCAAAAGAGGAAAACAAGGAAATTAAATTGCTTCTTAAGCCAAAACTCATATATAATTTCAAAATATCATGTGTAAAAGATTGCTGTAGAATGAGTACCTAGTGCATGTATACATAATACATTAGTGACATGCAAAAAATTACACTGATGCCAGGCTCCTGTTGGGATGGTACATGCCCCAAAGTAGGTTTCCCATGGTAACCCTGCCCTTTTACATACGCATTATACTGGTTTTTTTCTTTACACAATCACATCATTCTTTGCGTCCTGAGACCTGAAGAAGAGTGGCCTCCGTGTAGGGCTTGTAGCTGCAGAATTCACCTACTAGGGTGGGTAACCACAGGCTCCATTTGGTGGCCTTGGGGGTACAATGGCTAGCTCCTCCTTTCAGCCAAATATTTTCTCAAGTTTGGAGAGAGATGATGGAGTTTTTGCTATCTAGTGATTGGGGGGTGGCTGTACATATGAGTACATAATGTTTTATTAATGATTAATATGTTTATATTAATATAGATCAATTGGTGTCTGTGTCAAGGGATGAAATCCTGGCTCCATTGAACTCAAAGGCAAAGCTCCCATTGACTCCAGCGAGGCCAAAATCTCTGCCTTGAGGAGCATTTATGGTCTCAGCCTTTCTCATATTGTATTCCCATGAGCAATAAATCCCATTCTCCTCATTCACTGAATCCCACTCTCACAATTCCAATCACTTATTTGAAGACTTTTGGACCCTCCTTAAATTCTCCTGTCTGCACAGGACTTTGCTAAATTCTTCAAAGAGAGAACTGAGACCGTATTAGGGTTAGCGTGGGGTTTTGGTGGTAGAACCACAGCCCATTTTTTTCAAACCCTACCCCAATGAAATAATTTGGGATCTGTGTGGGAAATCTTAAGGGATTTCCCTCCTGCAGGTATTTCTTCAAGAGGGGGTGCGTGGGCCCTTTGTTTGTTATGGATGGATTTTTATGATCAGGCACAACAGTAAGATTAGGTCATGCCAGAATGGAGATTAGTGGTGGAAAGCCATCTAGAAAAAGTGAGTTTTGAGGAGGGATTTGGAGGAGAATTAAGTATCTTGGCAAAAGGCTTGATAAAGTCTTAGTAATATGAGCTCTCAGTACAGCATTCAGCTATTAAACATTTGCTAAGAGATTAGGAGAGAGCACGATACTTTATACAGATTATATAAATTGTGCAAATTCACAAGGCCGTCTGAATGCATCAAATGTGAAAAGGGGAGATTGGCAGAGGAATATAATTTTGTTTAAGCTTCTAAGAAGGTGTTTACAAAAAGTGGAGAATTAAAAAAGATTAGAGCGCTTGGTAGTATCCGGTGTAATGAAATCCATTCTGTCCAGCTCACCACCTCCCAAAGGTCTAGGACAACAATGCAGTGTCTGAACTGCTCTTTACTGAACATAGAGCTTTGCAGGGTAAGTTAGTGGGCTTCAGCCATGATGCCCACAGAACACTGTCAGCTGATAATAGCTAGGTTAGCGGTGAGCTGACTACTGCTTCTGATCTTCTATTTGGCTCCCTTAACAACAAACAACAACCCACCTCTCAACCATACCCTCAATACCTACAAATTGTACACACAGCTAGTCTAAGAAAAAAAACAAGTTCATATTACTGTCACGGTGTTCTGTCTTCTCCCCACACAATCCTGCTCTGGTTTTTTCAGCCATCTGTTGCATCTGGTCTTAAACTAAAGGCATGTTTACACAGAGAAAGCTGTTCATGGGCTAGCCTACCTGAGCTAGCTTGAATCCAGCCAGCATGAGTAACAAGAGCAATGAAGACAGTGAATAGCAGGCTTCAGTGTAAGCAGTACAAGCCCAGTGTTGATCCTGGATACATGTTCAGCTCACTAGCCTGCTCTGAAGCCTGTAGTGTGCTGTCTTCACTTCTACCCATATTAGCTTATTCAAGCTATCTTGGGTAGACTAGCCCATCCACAGCTTTTGCTGTGTAGACATACCCTAAAAGTGTAAGCTGTTTGGGACAGGGATTGTCTTTTACTGTGTGTCTGTACAGCTCCTAGCACAGTGAAGACCCCATCTAGGCACTATTGTAATAATAATAAATAATTAATACATAATTAATAATGGGCCCAATTTGGGAAGGATTAACTTCCATAAGCTAAAATCATGAAGATTGTGGGTGTAATCCTAGAGTAACTGATGTCAATGGGAGCTTTGCCATTCATTGAGGCCAGGATTTCATCCTGTATATTGCAAGTCAAGATTCTGAGGGCCCACGAGAGAACTGGACAATCAATAGCAATAGAAGCAGAAAGATTGGGTCCTGAAAAGGGGTGTGCTGGGGAGGGTGGGATACTAATTGATGTTTTAAGAGTCTCAAAATGGTTTCCGAATTTGTGGCAGTTCTAAAATAGCTGAACAATAGCAATCAAATTCTTTTCCAGTGCAAACTGGTGCAGATCCATTGATGTCAATGGAGCTGCCTGTGAGAGAGATGATGAACACCAGCAGAGCTCTGAGAGTATTGTATCGACTTTGTAAATGTGATCTGCATTTTTGTGAGCCAGACACTGGAAGTATGAAAGCTTCAAAGTCTTTTTGCGGATACAGACTAACACGGCTACTTTGAAACCTATTGTATTGAGATGAGCCAGATGATATGGGCGTATAGGCTATTCATAGACCTTTGCATCAATACATGTTATATGTATGTGTATTCCTGGCTTGCTAGGTGGGTTTTCCATGGGACCTGGAATCACTATGGGGTGATTAATGCAAACTCCCAATACATCTTATGTAGATACCCAGCCTTTGAAGCTTTGCAACCTAGGGGAAGGGGCATTGATTGGTTTTATCTGTTTCAGGAATCCTGGAAAAGAAAGGCCCCAAAACTGTATAAAATGTCAGCCTGAGATGATTGCGGGACTAATTGTGATCCAACAAATTGACACAAACTTTTAACCAAGAGGGCAAACCCTGCTGAAGGATTTGAAGAACTGGAATTTGCCAGCATTTCCATAAGAAAGATGGGGGATCTCGGGTAAGCTTAGTATGCAGTTAGGCCTTTTCTTGCTTTATGATATGTTTTTCCTGTAATGTTTTTGTCCCAAAATAAATACACTTTGCTTTATGAAGTATAGGCGTGTAGGGGGTGTGTGGCTCTCCCTCACTGCCAATCTCTGAGGGAGGCCACACCTCTTTTCTGTCACTCCCCTGGAGTGGCAGTATATCAAAGGGGGAAAGTTAGCAGTCTCGCAGTCTCAACCCTCAGTCAGTGGAGTGCAGCAAACGATTCCAGGGCCCAAACACATAGGCAAGGCGGGGCCCCCAACAGTCTAGAGTTCCAGCCCTCAAGCAGGGCACAGTAGTAGGATGGGGTGCCTTGCAATCTAGTGCTCTGCCCCTCGAGCAGGGGCAATCACCACCCACAGTCTATGGGGCGCCAGCAGAGATTAGGCACCCAGCAAACAGTCTCGGGCGCCAGCAGGGGCGAATGCCCCCCAGTCTGTTGTCCTGGCTCTGGTGGGTGACAGACAATTGCAGGCCTCTTGGCATAAGGAGGGGGAGTATTGCCACCCCAAGGGGGGCATGGCAGGGGGGACATGGGCCCGCCCAATTCCACCACGTCCCAGCCCAGGGCCCTAACAGTGGCAGAGTGGTCTACCACTAGGTCAGTGGGGAATCCACTCGCAATACGTTGTTGGTGTCACTAGGTATAGCTACCAGGTAACTCAGGGGAGTGGAAGGCCATAAGTGCCGATGAAACCCCCCTGCTCTGGGTCTAGTGAGCCAAAGTAACTCCATCTTGTGAACTTTAACCAGCCTAAATGCTAACAGCCTAGAAGCAGAACATGTAACAGTCAGCGTTTTTTTAGCAGACAGCTGCAGTTTCGCTCAAACAGCAAAAGCAGTAGTGATAAGGAGCGGGAGAAGGAGAGGGGGAAGTCTACTACGTCTAGGCCAGCAAGGCCAAAGATAAACATGCGGACGAGAACTTTTCTAGCACGCCACAATGTAGTGCCTACTGTAACTGCTGTCGGGAAGGGAGGGGTGGAGGGGAAACAAAACAAAAGGCTTACACAAGCAGCTTGGAATATACAATGGGAAACATGCTCATATTTGTTGCGCTTCTGATTTGAAACATCCTGAGTGCCTTTTCGAGATCTCGAATAAACTTGGTTTGCTTCTCCACCCTGGTATGTTTATCAGTGCGGCGCACACCGGGCAACGAATCCCCTGTTGCCCCCTCGGGCCCTCTGGGCCGGCAACAACGTTGACCTGGCAGCCCCACAGCCAGACAGTAGTCTGGTACCCCTGGGCTGCTTCCTATACTCCCCCTCAGGTGTACCTGAACCCTGGGGTCGTCCTTCATCTCCCTGGGGTATACTGCCAGTGGAAATCCCAGCAACTCCTCAGCGTCCGGTATGTCTGGCAAACCTGGCCCCTGAGACAGCAGTGGGCTGGAAGCATCTGCCTCCCTCAGTGGCTCCTGCTCAACTGAGCTACAGGACCTGCCTTTTATGTTTCACATTCCTGTCCCACCTCTCTGCTTCTGGCATGGCAGGCGTGGACCTCCTGGTTCCGCCCACCAGGGGGTGCGTGGCCCTCCGTCACTGCCAATCTCTGACGGAGGCCACACCTCTTTGCTACACATACATACCCTCAAGCCCAGCTCCCGTTCTCCGGGGCCAGTCAGGTCCCCTTCCCCAAGTCTTGACAATGTGTCTGTGTTGGTGTGCTCCTTACCCGACTGACATTGTACAGTGAAGGCAAATGGCTGTAAGGCCAGATACCAGCGCATCAACCGTGTGTTGGTGTCCTTCGTTTGTTGGAGTCATCTGAGGGGTGTGTGGGCTGTTACCACCACAAAGGGGCTGCCTAGGAGGTACTAGCGAAGGGCCACTACTGCTCATTTAATGGCCGGTGACTCCTTTTCAATCACCAAGTAGTTCCTCTCCCTCAGGAACAGCTTTAGGCTAATATGGAGGACTGGTGTTCCTTCCCGTCGATGTCCTGAGAGAGGACAGTGCCCAGCCCTATTGTCGAGGCATCAGTTTGGACAATAAAACCGCATCCCAAGTCAGGACTATATAACATGGGCTCCCGGCACAGGAGGTCCTTCAACCCTCAGAATGCCTTCTCACAGTCGGGATCCCACTGTACGTGCTGTGGCTGATCTTAAGTCAGCAGGCCCATCAATGAGGCAGCAATGGTGGCAAAGTCAAGGATGAAGTGCCAGTAGTACCCCACTAGCACCACAAAGTGTCGGACCTGTTTCTTAGTGATGGGGACTGGGTGGTCCTGGATGGCTTGGACCTTCCTGACTAGGGGCTGCAATGTACCCTTGTCCAAGGGTATAGCCCAAGTAGTTTGTCTACTGCCAACCAATTCGGCATTTCTTGAGGTTGGCGGTGAGGCCAAGGGTTCTCAAGATGGCAGCCACTCGATTTGGGTGGTCTTCCCAGCGGCAACTGTAGATGACCACATCGTTCAGGTATGCTGATGTGAGGTTGCAGGAGCACCACAGAGGCCAAAGGGCATCCGGGTAGGGTGATCAGATGTCCCGATTTTATAGGGACAGTCCTGATTTTTGGGTCTTTTTCTTATATAGACTCCTATTACCCTCCACCCCCGTCCCGATTTTTCACACTTGCTGTCTGGTCACCCTACAGCCAGGTAAAATGGTAGTGTCCGCTGGGGGTGGCAAAGGCGGTCTTTTCCTTTGACGCTGGTTCCAGTGGGATCTGCCAATACCCTTTTGCCAGATCAAGGGTGGTAATATATCGGGCTTCCCCAAGGTGGTCAAGCAGTTGATCCACCCAGGGCATCGGGTATGCGTCGAACTTTGAGATGGCATTGATTTTTTGGAAGTCTATACAGAACCTGCGAGTCCCGTCCGGCTTGTGGATGAGCACGATTGGACTGCGCCACCCACTGGTGGACTGCTCGATCACCCCGAGGTCCAACATAGTCTGGATCACCTGTTCTATGACCTCCCACATGTGGCGTAGGAAGGGCTGGGCGGTCACTCAAATCACTTCCCCAGAGTTGGTCTGGATAGTGTGTTGCACAAGGGTGGTCTGTCCAGGGGTGGCCATCAAAGTCCTCGCAAAAGCTTGAAGGAGGTGCTTGGTCTATCTCCTCAGTGAGGGTATCCCTGAGCTGCGGTTCTGTTCATTCAGTCGCCATGGGGAACTGGGGCCCCAGTTCCGGTTCAAGGGGTAGGGTGTGATCATTAGCCCTTCCCTCTCACACCATGGCTTTAAGAGGTTAATATGATAGACTTGTCACCTCTTTCGACAATCTGGATGACAGATTTCATAAGTAACTGGGCCTTCCTGGTGGATTACCTCATATGGGCCCTGCCATCAGTCTAGGAGTTTGGACTCCTCAGAGAGCAGCAGCATGAGGACACAGTCTCCCGGCTCGAAGGTCCTGGTGCACATTCCCTGGTTAAAGGTTTTCGCTTGGGCCCCTTGGGCAGCCTGGAGGTTTTCCCTTGCGAGGGTCCCAGCCCGGGCCAGGCAGTCATGTAGATCTAAGATGTACTGGAGGAGGCCTTGAGTCCGGGATGGGGTCTGCTCCCAGGTCTCTTGCATGAGGTCCAGTACCCCTCAAAACTGATGGCTGTATAACAACTCGAAGGGGGAGAATTTGATTGAGGCCTGTGGCACCTTGCGGATGGTGAGTAACACGGCAAGGATCAATTGGTCCCAGCGGCGAAGCTTCTCTGGGAGAACCTTCTGGAGCATTCCCTTCAGGGTTCAGTTGAACCATTCAACCAACCCATCTGTCTGGGGATGGTACACAGACGTCTGGAGCTTCTTGATTCCCAGGATGCAGCATACTTCCGGGAGCAGTTGGCACATGAAATTGGTTCCTTGGTCTGAGAAGATCTCTTGAGGTAACCCCACCCGGGTGATTTTCATAAGTTCCGCCCTGATGGTACAGGTGGGTGCGCTTCTCAAGGGGACAGCCTCAGGGAACCGTGTGGCATAATCCATCACCACCAGGCCGTATCTGAACCCTGCAGTTCTCCTCGCAATGGGTCCAAGTAAGTCCATGGTGACCCTTTCAAACGGCATTCCAACCACTGGCAGAGGAACCAGTGGGGCTTTCGGCATGCTGGGAGGCGCCACCAACTGACACTCTGGGCAGGACGCACAATGATCTTTTAACCTCTTGATGCACCCTTGGCTAGAAGAAGCGTGCCAAGACCCAGGCCTGAGTCTTCTCTAATCCCAAATGGCCGGCGGCAGGAATGTCATGGGCCAGCCATAGAATGGCCCATTGATGGCATTGGGGTATCACCAGTTGAGACCGGGGCTTATGGGTCCAGGGTCGCGGTCAACATGGTACAGTCAGTCCTGTGTTAACTCGAACTGCAGCCATTGGTTGGCCCACTGTGGGTCTGTCGCCAAGTCCACAGCTGTGTCCAAGGTGGAGTCATCTTCCCCAGGCCAGGTCAGGGTGCAGACTTCGGCAGTGACCTAGTCCTCTGGTGGGGCTGGCAGGTCACCTAGGTTAGGGTCCCCCTGTTCAGTGGCCTTGCCATCAGGGTGCTCTCCCTTGAGGGCCATCTATACCGGGGACTCTTGGTGACCCATGGCTTGCAGCAGCTGGGAGAATTCAGGCCAGTCCCGGCCCAAGATGATGGGGTCTGGCAGCTTCTGGACCAGGTCCACAGGCAGAACCCAGGTTTACCCCATCAATAGTTAGTGACACTGGTGTCTTGGGGTATGTCTTCACATCCCATGGATACACCGGAGGCATATCTGCCCCAGGGGTTGGTCAGCCCCTGGGACAAACCACCGTTGCACCAGCGTTTATCCACACCCAGAGTCCACCAGAGCATATAGTCCTTGCTTGCCCAGGTCCACAGGCACCAACAGCTTGGTTGACGGGTGTCATCGGGCATGGGTTTCCGCCAAACACACCTGGCCAAATGAACAGTCCATGGCTGGGCATTGCCATTGGAGGTGTTTGAATTGGCCACACGCGAAGCAGGGGCTGATGTTGGCAGAGGCGATCCGGGTCTTGAGCTCCTGTGGGGTTCTGGAGGGTCCTGCAGCATAGGTTTCCCTCCGCCACCTCGGCCAAGGGGTGGTCAGCAGTCCATCGGGGCCAGTCAGGCTTGAAGACCAGGGCCACAGCCACCCTTGCTGAGCAAGTTAAACTTGGCAGTCGTCCGGGGGTTGGATGGGAGGACCGGACCAGTGGGAGTATTAAAAGAATCTACAAATGTCCACCAGATAGTAATGGAATTTTCAAGCAAGTCAGGAAGTCAGGAATGTAACCCAGGTGCCGTAATGGGAAAGTCAGAAAGTGCAGTGGGCAAATTCTGCAACAAATTATCCATAAATATATTTTGGAATTTTAAGTTAATTTGCTTTGCCTGAAACGTTATAATTCAAATAATACAAAAATTTGACTTAGACAAAGAGCTCTCATGTCAAGTGTAAGTGTAGTCACAGGAATCAGTGGTTAGTGACCATCCATTGTGAGACAAATGTTTAATCTTTTTTTTTTAACCATGACCTCTGTCCGAGGCCTTTGGCCGGGAAATAAAATTCAGCCTCAATACCTTTTTTACAGTAGACAAATCAAATACTTGAACAAAACAACACCTGGAATCCAGTCATGTAGCCATATTATGTAATGATTGTTTAAGCTCTACAATTAAGCTCTTTCTCAGATTGCAAATGGTGGAGTATTAGGCTTCTGGTTTTATTTCAGTGCTCTCTTTTCTTAGCTGGGAATTAGAGTAAAATTAGATGTAATTCTCCACCTAGGTGTGTATATTTTAGGTGCTGTGGATATGGGTTCACCACTTCTAGGGCAGTGCACTGCCCTCACATGGGCTGGACTGTAGAGTTATAATCCAGCTAATATTGACATTCACTGCCTCAAAGATTTTATTGTCTAAAAGGGATTGTTAATGAAGCACAGTTCTAGTGCCTGGCAGACTCTACGGGGACACTAGCACATGTATGTCCATTACAATGGACTTGGCTCAGTCAGCAGTGGGACTTTCCATTGCCCCTTAAGCCGGACAAAGACACTCCTCCTATGACCCCTCTTTTATGCACTGATGCAAAGAAGTTAGTTACATATTACCCTTCTGACATGGTTAGTGACCATCTTACACCTTGTACCTCTTGGTTCGATCAAAACATCCTGTTGTCCTGACCTTATCTTTAGGAGGGGTCATTTCAGTGAGTGGCATTCAGACATGGTGCACAAGGTTGCAGCCCCACACCACCTCATGTGCCATGTTACAACGCTTGGAGCAGAGAGCCAGGCCCAACCCTGTGGGACTGGAGCCGCTGTTGCCAGGTGAGTGAGCAGCTGGTTCGCTCTTTAGCCCCATGTGAAAATTTGTGTTGTACACCTCCTTTTGTCAATTGCATAATATGCTTGGGAAGGCACAGATGCTCCACCCCCACTCTACTCCAAGGCCCCGGCCCCACCCTCACTCCACCTCTTCCTGCCCCCCTCAGGCCCTCCCCTGCCCACGGACTCAGCGCGTATACCACACATACACCTAAAGGCCACAGGGGGTGGTTGTTCCCCTTGCCCTCCTATTAGTTCTGCCACTGGAATAGGTTCTTCAAGAGAACATTTACCTTATTACAGAAAGATTTTTCTTTGGCCAGTGCATTTTAAATAAAGTAAATATTTAAGCTAATGAGCTACAAAATATTTTTTTTTCAGTGTGGCCATCATGTTTTTCATTAAATACTATGTGCAGTAAATAAAAGACCTCATTGTCACACCATTATGATGAGTAATATCTTACTCCCTGAGTAATCTTATTTAAATTAACGCCACGACTTTCTAAGATACTATGCAGAGTGAGTAGGAGTGGCAGACTCGGGCCCATAGAAAGTGCATGCACCTTGCTTAAGGAAATCAGATAATTAATTAGGAGTGGGTGAAACGTACCTGTGGACCAGTTACATGCTTTTGATTATCTGGCATGGCAGGATAGAAGGGAAATAGTATTACTGTGGGACTGCTCCTAATCCAAAGTTATTTTGGGGATGCATGCATATTCTTTCCTCCCAGAAGGGCTGGAAGCTACAATAAAAGCTGCTTCTTAAAGAAAGGGTGTGGAAAAGCAGAGCAGAAACAGAACTATAAATTATCTTGGAAATACCATGGGCCAAATCCTTGGGAGCTTTAGATTGCTGACATATGAAAGAATGTGGCTGACTACAGGTGACATACAAACTGATTCCAATATCTGTTGGGGAAGGTCTATCGATTGAAATGTAACAAATGACTTTCCCCCAAGTTGAAGACTGGTTTGGGGAACGGGCGGGGGGAGGGGGGAGCTTTGCTTTGAAGAGAGGAACAAAGAGGAGCCAACCTGAAAAATCTTTCTGATGTTTTTCTCGAAAGAAGAGTGACTGGTGAATGTACTTTAATGTGGAATGAATGTTTTAAATACTGCCTCAATGACGTGTATTGACTCCCAGTAACTTTTAATACGGTGTCTGCAAAGAGAAGTTTGAGAATAATCTGCCATTAGGGGACTGTCAATTGCATCTTTGGGAATTCACCTTTGCGGAAGAGAACATTTCCAAGTGCCCCCCGGGTTTTGTGGGAGTTCTCTTTCATAGTCTGGAAGCTGTTCCTGTCTGCAACAGCTTGACTCTCTTCATCAGTCACGGAGAACCCGAAGAACTCAGCTATTTTTTTCACTCCCAAATTTGGGTTCTGAAAAGAGGAAGAAGGTGTCAGGGGGCAAGTTGTTCATCGAGAATACATTGTTTCATTGTCATTGTGCCAGACTCACACTGGAACTAGAATGCTTTGCTTTACCCCCAGTAATACTTTTCTAAAGCTTCACATCTGAAGATTTCAAAGTGATTCATGAAGCTGTATAAACAACAGTGTGCCCACTTTACACATGAGTAAACTGAAGCTCACAGAGGTTAATGGCCTGATTTTCAGAACTGCTGGACACCCACAGCTGCTGTTTGCTTCCATGGGAGCTACGGATGCCCAGTACCTCTGCAAATCAGACCATTTGTGACCTGCCCACAGTTACAAAAGAAGCTTGTAACAGAGCAAGGTACAGCAAGGGCATTGGCAACAGAAGCACCCTCACAACGTTCCTCAAACCACTTTTAGGAGTGAAAGCAGAGTTTGGGCTCCATGCCAGTTCAATACTTAGCTTCTGTGCTTTTTTTTTTTACAGATAAACAGATACCTGTTTCTTTTTCTTCAGTATGGTTGCAATGCAGATGTTTGTGTTAAAGCACACAAGGAAGGAGTGGAAGCAGCAAAAAAGCCATTTATGAGAGGTGTTGAACTAAACCTGTGATGGGTTAGGTGTGCCTTGCATGTCTAAGTACTTAGGTGATTCGCTGACAGTTCATTTGCTGTGCACAAATATCAAGCCCCACATGTCTGTGATACATGGAGACTCTAAGGACTGTCTTTCTCGTTTACAATCTTAGGCCTTGTTTCTAACAAACATGTAATGGCTAAGGGCTCGTTTACACTAAAATGATAAGTCAACCCAGCTACATCACTCAGGCGTGTAAAAAAAATCTACGCCTGAGTCATGTGGATAAGCCGACATAAGCCCCGGTGTAGACAGCGCTAGGTCGACAGAAGCATTCTTCTGTCAACATAGCTACTGCCTGGCGGAGAGGTGAATTGACTAGAGTGATGGGAAAACCCTGCCAGTTGCTGAAGTAACTATCTATGCTGAAGTGGTACAGCAGTGCAGCTGCAGTAGCTATTTAAGCATAGACAGGCCCGTCGACAGGGGATGGGGGGGGCAAAAGGGGCAATTGCCCAGGAGCCTGGGCGATTTAAAAGGGCCTGGGAGCCCTTTTAAATCACCTGGGCAGGCTGCAGGGCTCCTAGGCACGCACAGGGTAGTACCAGCGGTGGGGAAGGCAGCCGGGCAGGCATGTGGAAGCCCTGGCCGTGCCAGAAGAGTGCACCCAGTAGCGCAGCCAGCAGCTGGGCACCAGCCAGCACTGGCGCAGCACCGCCCAAATGTCAGGGGCCTGGTCTACACTACGACTTTAATTGGGATTTATCAGCTTTAATTCGAATTTACCCTGCAACCGTCCACACAACGACGCTATTTATTTCGATGTAAAGGGCCCTTTAAATCAATTTCTGTACTCCACCCCAACGAGCGGAGTAGCGCCAAAATCGATTTTAACATTTCGAATTAGGGATAGTGTGGCCGCAATTCGATGGTATTGGCCTCCGGGAGCTATCCCACAGTGCATCATTGTGACCGCTCTGGACAGCAATCTAAACTCGGATGCACTGGCCAGGTAGACAGGAAAAGCCCCGCGAACATTTGAATTTCATTTCCTGTTTGCCCAGCGTGGAGAGCACAGGTGACCACAGATAGCTCATCAGCACAGGTAACCATGCAGGCTGATAATCGAAAAAGAGCACCAGCATGGACCGTGAGGGAGGTACTGGATCAGAACACTGTATGGGGAGAGGATTCAGTGCTTGCAGAACTTCGTTCTAAAAGACGAAATGCAAAAACTTTTGAAAAAATCTCCAAGGGCATGATGGAGAGAGGCCACAATAGGGACTCTGAGCAGTGCCGCGTGAAAGTCAAGGAGCTCAGACAAGCCTATCAAAAAACAAAGGAGGCAAACGGTCGCTCCGGGTCAGAGCCGCGGACATGCCGCTTCTACGCTGAGCTGCATGCAATTCTAGGGGGGGCTGCCACCACTACCCCACCTGTGATCGTGGATTCTGGGTCGGGGATAGTCTCATCAGCGACGCCTGAGGATTCTGCCGATGGGGGAGAGGAGGAGGAGGAGGAGGAGGATGAGCTTGCAGAGAGCACACAGCACTCCGTTCTCCCCAACAGCCAGGATCTTTTTCTCACCCTGACTGAAGTACCCTCCCAAGCCAGTACCCAAGATTCTGACCCCATGGAAGGGACCTCAGGTGAGTTTACCTTTTAAAATATAAAACTTGTTTTAAAAGCAAACGGTTTTTAATGATTACTTTGCCCTGAGGACTTGGGATGCATTCACAGTCAGTTCAGCTACTGGAAAAGTCTGTTAACGTGTCTGGGGATGGAGCGGAAATCCTCCAGGGACATCTCCATGAAGCTCTCCTGGAGGTACTCCAAAAGCCTTGCCACAAGGTTTCTGGGCAGTGCATCCTTATTCCATCCTCCATGGTAGGACACTTGACCACGCCATGCTTGCAGCAAGTAATCTGGTATCATTGCCTGACAAAGCCTGGCAGCGTATGGTCCCGGTGTTTGCTGGCATTCAAGCAACATCCGTTCTTTATCTTGTTGTGTAATCCTCAGGAGAGAGATATCACTCCTGGTAACCTGGTTGAAATACAGGAACTTAATTAAGGGGACAGAGGTGGCCGTTCCTACTGGGCTGTTTGCCTGTGGCGGAAAATAAATCCTTCCCTGCAGTTAGCCAAGCGCAGATGGGAAATTGGCCCTGAGTTTTTCGCGTTTGGCTAGCAGGGATCTTCCCTGTTACCAGCCACGCGGTGGGGGGAGGGATACCGTGATCATCCCAGAGAATTCATGGTGGGAGGGGGGCGGCGGCGGGGGTGTGTGTGTGTGGTTCGTTTGGTGCCTGCAGGGATCTTCCCTGATACCAGCCACGCGGTGGGGGGGAGGGGTACAGCGATCATCCCAGAGAATTCATGGCGAGAGGGGGGGGTGGTTAGTTTGTTTTCTGCTGCTGCTGAATGTTAACAGAAAAACCGCAGCACTCTACAGGCTATGCTTGGTATGTGGGAAAGGAGGGCGCAGAAGCTGTAAGACAATGGCTTACCATGGCCGCATGCAAGCCGAATTCTGTTGCCCAGACCTGTGATCTCTAGCAGCAAAGCCACAGGCACTCAGCATTAAGAGGCAAAATGCGACCTTGCACAGAAATCACATGTGCTATGTAATGTGAATAGTGTTGGTCACCGTGAAAGAGTATAAGCATTGTTCTGCAAAATGTAGCTTTTTAAACAATTCTCTCTTTTTTCCCCTCCCTACAGCAGCTGCAAATTCCTCAAGCCTCCCTCCTCCATCCCGAAGGTTATCACAGATAAGGCGTCGTAAGAAGAGAACGTGAGACGAGATGTTTTCTGAAATTATGGAATCCAGCCGCAGTGACAGAGCTCATCTGAATGAGTGGAAGGAAACAGTTTCAAAGTATAGGAAAGAAGCCAGGAACGTGAGGACAGGAGGGACCAACGTGAGGACAGGAGGGACCAACGTGAGGACAGGAGGGACCAACGTGAGGAGAGGAGAGACGCTCGAGATGAGAGGTGGCGGCAGGAAGATCAGAGGAGGCAGGATGCAACGCTGGGGCTGCTGCGTGAGCAAACAGACATGCTCCGGCGTCTGGTGGAGCTTCAGGAACGGCTGCTGGAAAACAGACTGCCGCTTCAGCCCCTGTTCCACCCTCCCCCCTCCCCATGTTCCGTATCCTCCTCACCCAGACGTGTAAGAACGCGGGGGGGGAGGCTCCGTACACCTTCCCATTCCACCCCAGTAGACAGCCCAAGCAAAAGGCTGTCATTTTTTTAACCTTTTCTTTGTGGCTTTTTCCTTCTCAGCAATCCTCCTCCCAAATACCACCCGGGTTCCCTCCCTCTTTTTCTAATCTATTAATAAAGAATAAATGATTTTTAAATGATAGTGACTTTATTTGGTTTGAAAGAAAGCTGGGGGAAGGGGGAGGGTGGGTTCCTTACAGAAAATCAGTCAATAAAGGGGGCGGGTTTTCATGAAGGAGAAACAAACAGATATTTCACACTGTAGCCTGGCCAGTCATGAAACTGGTTTTTAAAGCTTCTCTGATGCACAGCACTTCCTGGTGTGCTCTTCTAATCGCCCTGGTGTCTGGCTGCGCGTAATCAGCAGCCAGGCGATTTGCCTCAGCCTCCCACCCCGCCATAAAGGTCTCCCCCTTACTTTCACAGAGATTGTGGAGCACACAGCAAGCAGAAATAACAATGGGGAGATTTCTTTGGCTGAGGTCAGAGCAAGTCAATAATGATCGCCAGCGACCTTTTAAACGGCCAAATGCACATTCTACCACCATTCTGCACTTGCTTAGCCTGTAGTTAAAAAGCTCCTGACTCCTGTCCAGGCTGCCTGTGTACGGCTTCATGAGCCATGGCATTAAGGGGTAGGCTGGGTCCCCAAGAATAACTATTGGCATTTCAACATCCCCAACGGTTATTTTCTGGTCCGGAAAGTAAGTCCCTTGCTGCAGCCCTTTAAACAGAGTAGTGTTCCTGAAGACGCGAGCGTCATGAACCCTTCCCGCCCAGCCCGCGTTGATGTTGGTGAAACGTCCCTTGTGATCCACAAGTGCTTGCAGCACCATTGAAAAGTACCCCTTGCGGTTTATGTACTCGGTGGCTTGGTGCTCCGGTGCCAAGATAGGAATATGGGTTCCGTCTATCGCCCCACCACAGTTAGGGAATCCCATTGCAGCAAAACCATCCACTATAGCCTGCACATTTCCCAGAGTCACTAACTTTTGTAGCAGCACCTGAGTGATTGCTTTGGCTACTTGCATCACAGCAGCCCCCACAGTAGATTTGCCCACTCCAAATTGATTCCCGACTGACCGGTAGCTGTCTGGCGTTGCAAGCTTCCACAGGGCTATCGCCACGCGCTTCTCAACTGTGAGGGCTGCTCTCATCTTGGTATTCTGGCGTTTCAGGGCAGGGGACAGCAAGTCACAAAGTTCCATGAAAGTGCCCTTACGCATGCGAAAGTTCCGCAGCCACTGGGAATCGTCCCACACCTGCAACACTATGCGGTCCCACCAGTCTGTGCTTGTTTCCCTTGCCCAGAATCGGCGTTCCATGGATAGAATCTGCCCCATTAACAACATGATCTCCAAAGCACCGGGGCCCGTGGTTTCACAGAATTCTGTATCCGTGTCCGTGTCCATGTCCATGTCAATGTCCTCATCATGCTTGTCGCTGCGCTGCCGCCACCGCTGCCTCCTCGCCTCGTTTTTCTGGTCCTGGCTGAGCATAAACTCCACGAGAACGCGCGAGGTGTTTACAATGTTCATGACTGCTGTCTTGAGCTCAGCGGGCTCCATGGTTGCCGTGGTATGGAGTCTGCAGTGTTCACCCACCCAGGAAAAAAGGTGCAAAAATGGTTGTCTGCCGTCCGTTGCTTTCATGCAGGGAGGGAGGAAGGGAGGAGGGAGGGAGGAGGTGAGGCTGTACCCAGAACCACCTGCGACGATGTTTTTTGTCCCATCAGGCACTGGGATCTTAACCCACAATTCCAATGGGCGCGGGAGACTGCGGGAACTATGGGATAGCTATGGGATAGCTACCCACAGTGCAACGCTGCAGAAATCGACGCTAGCCCCGGTACTTGGACGCACACCACTGAATTAATGTGCTTAGTGTGGCCGCATACATTTTGACTTTATACAACCTGTTTTTCAAATCAGATTAATCCCGTAGTGTAGACATACCCAGGTAGACCTTTCTAGGGGGCCCATTGACTGTTCTGCCCCGGGCAGAGCCATCCCTAGGGGACAGCGAATCGGGGCAACCGCTCCGGGCCCTGTGCTTTGGGGGGCCCCGCAGCCTGGTGCAATTGGCCAGCGCAGTCGGTCCTGGAAGTGATGGGTAGGTCCCAGAAGTGCGGGATTTGTCACTTCTGCCCCGGGCTCTGCACCCCCCCAGGGGCGGCCTTGGCCCTGGCTCTAAGCCCGGAACTGCTGTCGGCAGGCCTGAGCATAGACGTAGCCATACTTCTCAGAACATCAGTGCTGTGAAAGGTGGCTTCATCCCCAGACCCCTAATATGTGAGCAAATAAGCAAACAGGAGAAACTGGCCTCTCCACCCTCACAAGAGCTCTGGTTGGCTAGACAATTGGTAGGAAATCCCACCCTTAATTCCTGCTGCCAGCTCTCCTCTGATTGGAGAAGGGGTTCCTGAGTACACAGCAGGATGAGAGTCTAAGCTCCAGGCTGGGGTACTGGCCCCAGGAGCAGTCTGGCTGTGTGGCCATCTGTGAGCCAGCATCATGCCGCATGTGAGGATCAGCCAGAGCCCAAAGCAGTGCCCGGACCAGTGACTGAAGGACTGATGCTGGCAAGCATTGGGACTCTTTGCTGACAGGGTTTTGTTACCTATAATGGTGTTGGAGTGGTTTCTGAGTGAATCCCTTCCCCCGCCTACCCCCCCAAGGGCTGTAGAAGGAGACTTCACACCACTGCAATGAATGGGAGTTGGGAATTAACTCCCAATAAGGGGAGCCTCCAACACACAAGTCACTTTACACTTATGAGCAATCCGTACCAAGCTGGGGCTTCCCACATAGGTAAACTAACTCACATGCTTGCGTGTTTGCAGGACCTAGGCCTTAAATTGTAGCTAGGCCATATTGTGGTTTTCACCAGTTAGTGTCAATGTTACTGATTCAGGGTTTTTGTAGTGGAAAAAACAACTTCAGAATTGCTGAGCTGCCAGTAATAATTGCTTTCTGTACATTCACTGTTCAAAGATTTTAAACCCAGAAGGAACGATTATGATCATCTAGTCTGACTCCCTTCATAAGCACAGGCCATAGAATTTCTCCCAGTAATTCTTGCCTAATAGCTCATGGCTGAACTAGAGCATATGTTTTAGAGAGAGATGCAATTCAATCTGTTAACTCCCATCGATTTTCAATGGGAATGTTTGTGCCTTTGAAAATCTTCCTTCTAGTTCTTAGTTATTCTAAAGTAGTTTTGTTCACTTCTATGTTTCTTTGACACCTTAAAGTTAATTCAAATAACACTGATAATGTCTGAATAGTTCAGTGATCAACACTACATGAAACACAAGATAAAGCACTCTTTACATAAAGTTAACCTCACCTCTTTCAGTTCTTCTTAAGTTATAAACATAATATTTTCATCATCAAAATGCTTGTTCCATTCAATGATATGGTCAAAATAGGAGCCCCAGGACACTGGAGAAAAAAGTGTCATATAAAGTGTGAATACTTAGGAGGCTGAAGATGGGTAAGCAAGGGACAAATGCATGAGGAAGGATGTGCGCGTGAGGGGGATGGAGTTCTATGTCCTTCCTTCATCCTCTCGCACCCTTTCTGGATGTGTCTGAGCAGAGCCAGGAACAAGCTGGCCAATAACACATTTCGCACAGGCCTAGGTGAACAGAAAGGATTCTCCAATTGTGAAGATAAAGGCTACCCAGTCAATCCATCTCCACAGACTTCAGACAAGCACTCAGTAATTCCAAATGCACAACCACTTTCACTACCTACCCAGCAAATGGAGGTGTTCAAAACTCATCTTGAAGTGAAATAACTCTTTAGAGAATCATATACTCAAGGAATTATTCTGGGGAAGTTCTATGGCTTGTGTTATACAGGCGGTCAGATGAGATGGTCATAATGGTCCCTTCTAGCCTTGAAGTCTATTAATCTTAGTTTACTTTTCACATGATATTGTGGCTCCCAACCTCAAAGTCTGATTTGTATAGTGTATTTAGCACTTCTCTGTATAGTCAGCCTGATTCTGCGCTGTTATACCAGTGTAAATTAGGAGCAACTCCACTGAAGCTGAAGGCAGGTGCTAGTTTATAAATTTGGATGAAAATTTGAACACAAGTGAAAGAGCAAAGTGCTTTTTAAAAATATTATACACAGGAGCAGGAAAAGCCTACATAGATTCCAAACACCTGTTGATTTTACTTAGGGTTACCAGATACCAACTGTGAAAAAACAGGACAGGGGTTGGGGGAAATAGGCACCTATATAAGAAAAAGTCCCAAAAAATGGGATTGTCCCTTTAAAAACAGGACATCTGGTCACCCTAATTTTAGTGGACTTTGGAACAGACCATTATTCATCGAAAACCACCTTTTGAAATTCTTCTCATAAAGTTTTTGAATTCTTAGAATTCCTACTATCAAGTTCAGAAAACTTTGCGGTATAAATAATTTCATAAATTCATTGATTTTAAGACCAGAAGGGACCATTGTGACCATCTAGTCTGACCTCCTGTATAACACAGGCCATACAACCTAATCCAGTAATTTGTATATCAAACCTGTAACTTCTGTTTGATAATAAATCTGGATTACCAGATCCAGCCCTGATTCTGCATGGTCTTACACCTTGTGTATTCATTTATGCCTGCGTATAAAACACAGCCATTCTGATCTGATAGCGTTTTACACCCACTTTGCACACACATAAATGACAACACAAGGTGCAAGGCAGTGAAGAAACAAGCCATATTTGCTTTTCAACTTTGTCTAACCACTATAGGTGAAATTCTTCTGTGCTCTCCTTAGCTACAGAAGGCCCCAAGCGCTAAGAAATTGGTGTGGTTCTACTATACAGGAGAGCCAGGAAGCTGAAGGATAATATATGTGGGCTCTACACCACTCTCCCATGTGCTAATGAGTTCCACAAATAGTAGGAGGGCCAGGGGAGTGACAGGGTTATGTCCAGAGCATCTATGGACTGTGTGGACTAACTGGCTACAAACCCTCATGTGGTGTGGGTTGTGTGGAGTGGTGTACAAGTGTTTGCCGGGGCTCGACCCTCTCCGGGGCGGCGGGGAGCCACACCGACTCACTACCCACAGGGGCTAGGGTACTCTGTCTGGCTGCAGGGTCTCCCCCGGCAGCCCTTGCAATCCTGAAAAGATACAGTCAGCCCGACCCTGGCTCAGGGCGGGCACCAACGTTATGTCAGGGCTCAGACCCTCAGTCAGGGCTGAGCAACAGTAAACAAAGTATTTAAACCCAGGTCCTAGGTCAGGGTGGGACAACAAACACTGAGTCAAGAGCTCAGGCCCTCAGTCAGGGCTGAGCAACAGTAGTAGGCCTAAGCCTCCACAGGCCTGGGAGAGGGGGAGACTGCCACCCACGGATTGGGTGGCAGGGGGGACGCAGGCCCTCCCACTCCACTGCGTCCCAGCCCGGGGCCCTAGCAGCAGCAGAAGGCCCGTTGCTTGGTCAGTGGGGATCCTGGCCGCAACACACTGACATAGGCTCTGGCAGTGCTGCAGCCAGACTGGGTCGGCTGCCCCGGGCTACTTCCACACTCCCCCTCTGGGTCTACCTGGGGGCTGGTGTCAGCCTCGGGGAGATCCTGGACCATGGGTTCGTCAGGCCAGGGATCGTTCGGCAAGTCCGGCAGCTCCTCCGGATAGGAGGCGCAGGGCAGGTCCGGCGGTTCCTCGGGGTAGCGGGCGCAGGGCAGGCCCGGCGGTTCCT
Organism: Malaclemys terrapin pileata; assembly: GCF_027887155.1. Taxonomy (NCBI): domain Eukaryota; kingdom Metazoa; phylum Chordata; order Testudines; family Emydidae; genus Malaclemys; species Malaclemys terrapin. The sequence goes on from NC_071507.1 coordinate 83,173,836, forward strand.
GGTGGCCGCCCAGGGCTGCAGAGGTTTCCCAGCCCCGAGCTAGGCTGGAGACGTCTGGTCTCTCCGGCGGCTGGGGCCTGACTGAGTTCTGAGGGCGAGCCTTTGTACTTCCGGGTTGCCGCCTGACCCCCTGAGGGGCAGGCTCAGAGTTCCCTAGCTCCGTCCACTCCGGCCTCCGGATGGGTTCTTCCCCCTCCGGGGCGACGGGGAGCCACACCGACTCACTACACACACACCCCCCTCAAGTCTGGCTCCCGGTCTTCGGGGCCAGACCCTTCCGTCCCTCCTAGGCGGGACAAGAAGTCGGTGTTGGCATGTTCCTTACAAGCCCTATGCTGGATGGTGAACGTGTAGGGTTGCAGGGCCAGATACCACCGCAGTAATCGGTCATTATTATTCTTCATCCTCATCAACCATCGGAGAGGGACATGGTCCGTGACTAGCGTGAACGGCGCGCCCAGAAGGTAGTATCGTAGGGCGTCACAGGCCCATTTTATGGCGAGTGCCTCTTTCTCAACCACGGCGTAGTTCTTTTCACGGGGGAACAATTTTCGGCTCAGGGATAGAACCATGTGGTCTTCTCCATCAATTTCTTGGGATAGGACGGCCCCCAGCCCTACCTCTGAGGCATCCGTGTGCAGGATGAACCCCCGGTGGAAGTCTGGGTTGTATAGGACCGGCTCCTGGCAAAGACATGTCTGGAGGGTCCAGAAGGCGTTTTCACAGTCTGGGGACCACCGCACCTGCCGGGGGCTGTCTTTCATCAACAGTCCAGTTAAGGGAGCTGCGATGGATGCAAACTGGGGAATGAACCGTCGATAGTACCCGACGAGTTCCAGGAACTGTCGGACTTGGCGTTTTGTGGTGGGGGTCGGGCAGCCTGCCAGCGCTTGTACTTTCCCGATGAGGAGCTTCACTCGTCCTCCCCCTATAGTGTACCCCAAGTATGTGGTCTCCTGCCATCCAATCCGGCACTTCTTCGGGTTGGCTGTCAGTCCCGCCTGCCGCAGGGCTCTCAGGACCGCCGCCACCTGTTCCAGGTGGTCTTCCCAGTGCCGGCTATATATCACGACGTCATAGTCTTGATGGGGCCGTAGAAGGCGATCCATTAGCCGCTGGAACGTTGCTGGGGCCCCATGGAGGCCAAAAGGCATCCGGGTGAACTGGTATAGTCCCATAGGAGTGGCGAACACGGTCTTTTCCTTAGCGGGGTCATCGAGCGGGATCTGCCAATACCCCTTACTGAGGTCGAGGGTGGTGATGAACCAGGCCTCGCCTAAGCGGCCCAGCAACTCGTCCACACAGGGCATCGGATAGGCGTCGAACCGTGAGATGGCATTCACCCGTCGGAAATCTATACAGACTTGGGTACCGAGACCATCGGGCTACGCCACTCACTCTGAGATGGCTCGATGACCCCCAAGACCAGCATGGCCTGTACCTCTTCCTCCACCTCCTGGCGCATCCGATACGGCAGTGGTCTGGTCGTTTCTCGGATTACCTTCCCTGGCTCAGTCTGGACCGAGTGATAGACCACGGTCGTGTACCCGGGTAGGGCCGTGAAGGTTCCTGGGAAAGCCTGCAGGAGACACTTGGCCTGCTTGCGCTGCTCCTCTGTAAGAGTGTCGCTGAGCAGAGGAGCAGGGGGGTCCTCAGTCCAGCATGCATGGGAGCCAAACTCTGGCTCTGGCGGGTAAGGATTAATCAGCAGGCCCTCCCGCTCCCGCCACGGTTTCAACAAGTTTACATATGCATACATGCATACATACGGGAGGGTGTGGGGTGAATTAAGGTTGCCTGGTCAGCTTTCATTTCCTAACCTGAATGTGCTTGATTCTGAAACCTTTTGATCCTTAACTTTGTATTTTCTAATTTTTTATGGTTTAGTTTAATTATGAGAACAACCTTAACTAACATTAAATGAAGTTTTTTTGTTTGTGAATTCTATTTAGGTTCCTATACTGCACCCATCACCCTGCTATCTGAGCAACTGCCAATGTTACAAATAAACTAGGTGACTAACATAGGTCAAAGGTTTCTCTCCTTTCCTCCCCTGAAGGGGCAGAGTTAAGGTGTGAGGTTTTAGTATCATGACTATAGTAATGAAAATATATAAGTCCAGATTCTCAGATGGTGTAAAAGGGAACCACTCCATTGGCTAAAGAATAACACACATTGACACCACCTAAGGCCAGTGCTCTATTGATATGTTGTTTTATGTATTGTGCTGTTTGGCATACCATGTACATTAAAAATATATAATAAAAACACACCTTAAATTTTCCTCCTCAGGCAAGGAAAGAAAACCTAATCAGACTAGTATTAGTCACCTCTTTTATTGATAACTAGCGATGACCTGCAGCTTTGCCACTCAAATTTATGGTAAGTATGACCATTTCAGGCATCACCCGTCCCGCACCTTGGCAGTTTTAACAAAGCTCAGGTTGATGTGCGTGCAACTCAACCAAGCAACTGTCGGCATAGCTTTCCATCCGGCAGCTAGTCAGGAATGTGGAGGAGCTGGAAGGTTCTAGACTCCATGCCCAGGTGGCTCTCTAAGCTGCCTGACTCCAGTGGCAGGCAGCTCTAAGAAGCCTTAAACAGATGACTTGGGAAAGTGTGTGTGTGTTGTGCTAGGAGATGTGTGTTGATTTGTGCAAGTGATGAATTAGGTGTGTGCACTGCAGGAAGGGGCTGTGTGTCTTTGGGGTTATTGTGTGTGCTGCTTGTGTTGTGGTTGTGTTGATTTATGTCGAGGGGGTTGTGCTGGGGGGCGTCACAGTTTCAGTGCTAACTGCACAGGTATACGAACCTCACACAGGAGAAGAAGTGGCTAAGGAGCAGCTCTGGACCCGGCAGTCCCACCCAGCTGCACCTACAAAGCCTGCACAAGCTGGAGGTGGAGTTTAAAAGAGGAAGCAGAGCACCTCAGTGGGAGGTAAGTAAGGGAAGGGAGCAGACCTGAGGTCTTGGAAAATAACAGGCCAGGAGCTCTTGTTGTGTTGCCTGAGACCTGACCACACAGTCCTGCCCAAGCCTGCAGAGGAGAGACTGTTTGGGAAGGTCAGAAACTTTATTTTTGGTTCAATTCTTTAATTTAATCTGGGGGGAATTCAGGTAGGAAGTGATCAAGGGAGGCAGCTATTTAACATTTCCAAGTGCAGAACTTCAACCCTGGATCAGAGCCTGGTAGAGAGGGTGGGCCCCTAAAGGTGGGATAATTATAAGAATCTACCCCTTGGCAGGGAATCCAGCTGGGGAAGACCCTGACTACACCAGGGTCCAGACCCCAAGTCCTGGAGCTAAGGAGAAAGCCCTTATGGGCACCAAACAACTTCTCAGGGTATGTCTATACTTACCTCCGGGATCGATCTTCTGGGATTGATTTATCGCGTCTTGTCTAGCCACAATAAATCGATCCCGGATTGATCCCGCAAGTGCTCGGCGTCGACGCCGGTACTCCTGCTCCGCGAGAGGAGTACGTGGAGTCGACGGGTGAGCCTGCCTGCCGTGTGTGGACCAGTGGTAAGTTCGAACTAAGATACTTCGACTTCAGCTACATTATTTACGTAGCTGAAGTTGCGTATCTTAGTTTGAAATGGGGGGTTAGTGTGGACCAGCCCTCAGTTATTGAACTTTTCTTCCTGTCTGCTCTGAAAGGGGTGACGTCTGGGAGGGGAACACCTGGCCATACCCCTGCCTGACCACTTTCAGTGTGGGTCACATTTCACACCCCCTGTTTTTGGGTCTTTCTTGAGGGCAGAGAACACCCATTTAAGGTTTCAGGCTTCCAGCTGACACCTCTTAGGTGGGGACCTGCATCTCTCTCTCTCCAGATCAGGGTTTTAGGTTTACAGTCCCTCAGTAGGTCTGACCAGGGTCCAGTACATGAGGTTAACCTTTCTCTGGGGCTACAGCAGTGAGTACCAGTTACCAACCAGCCGTCACAAAGCACAGTACATTTATTTTTAGGGTAAAAGCATTACAGAAAAAATATCAAAAACAATAGAAGTTCCTATGCACCTGATAAAAGCTTACCAGAGCTCAGCCATCAGTCTGAGGGGGTCCTAGGAAGCCAAAGTCTTTCCAACCCTTCCACAAGGGTTGCGGACTCCCTGGGACGGAAGGTCTTGTCCGTTTGCTGAATTAAAAGGCCCTGTGTCAGTTCAAGCTCAGCTTTTCATACTAAAAGTCCTTTTTTGGTTCGAGTCTCTGGAAAACCCAGTTTGAACCAGTATATGCAAACACCCCTGGGGTTAAGCTTCTTAGGAGTTGTTTACCATTCCCAGGGTAATTGTCCCTCACTGTTTGTAATTCCTGGAGAAGCTGTGGTAGCCCTCACCCATGGAGTAAAACACAGTCATACATAAACCATTCATAAATTGAGTACAGTGGTCCCATCTGTCACAGGGGAATTTTGTTTTGATTTGAGTGTGGATGGTTATGGGAGATGATAGTTGATTTTTTTGTGTGTGTTGATTTGTGCAGGTGACAAATGAGGGGTATGTGCTCTGGTGAAGGGCTATGTGTGTTTAGGGTTTTTGTGTGTGCTGGTTGTGTTGTTGTGTGGGTGGTATTGAGAAACTGCCACAGTTCTTCACCAGGTCTACCATCTATGTAGTGTCCCTCACAACACTGACTCATACTTGATGGGATAAGTCTCATGACTGGAATATTGGCATAGAAGGGTATAACTTGTTCAGGAAGCACAGGCAGTATAAAAAGGAAAGAGGTGTTCCATTATATATCAAAAATATATACACTTGTTCCAAGGTCGATAAGGAAGTAAGGAGCAGACCAGTTGAAAGTCTCTGGTTAAAGATAAAAGGAGTAAAAAAAATAAATAGGGGGTGATGTCATGGTAGGGGTCTACTATAGACCACCAAATCAGGAACTGGAGGTGGATGAGGCATTTCTAGAACAAATAATAGAAACAGCCAAAACATAAGACTTGGTAGTAATGGAGGACTTTAACTACCCAGACATCTATTGGAAAAGTAATATGGCAAAACACAAAATTTAAAATAAGTTCTTGAAATATATTGGGGATAACTTTTTTTGTTTTGTTTTGGAAAATGGAGGAAGTAACTGGGAGACAGCCATTTTAGACTTGATCCTGATCAATAGGGAAGAATTGGTAGTGAATCTGAAGGTGGAAGGCAATTTGAATGAAACTAAGCGATCATGAAATGATAGATTTCCTGATTCTAAGGAAAGGAAGGAGTGAGCACAGCAGAATAAGGACAGTGGACTTCAAAAAAGCAGACTTTAATAAACTCAGAGAACTGATAGGTAAGGTACCATGAGAAGAAAATCTAAGATGTTCAGGAGAGCTGGCAGTTTCCCAAAGAGACCATATTAAAGGCACAACTGCAAACTATTGTGATGTGAAAGAAAGATAGGAAGAATAGTAAGAGACCAATATGGCTCCATTAGGAGCTCTTTAATGACCTAAAAATTAAAGTAGAAACATGGACAAGTTGCCAGGAAGGAGGACAAAAGAATAGCACAAACATGTAGGAAAAAAATCAGAAAGGCTAAGGCACAAAATTAGTTATACCTAGCAAGGGACATAAAAGGCAATAAGAAGAGGTTCTTCAAATACATTAGGAGGAAGACAAAGGAAAGTGCAGGTCCTTTACTTAGCAGTGAAGGAGAGCTAATAACTGATGATGCCCAGAAGGCTGAGGTGTTTAATACCTCTTTTGCTCAAGTCTTCACTAAGAAGTTTAATGGTGATAAGATACTGAAGTCAATTAATATTAACAGCAAGGGGAAGGAATGCAAGCCAAAATAGGAAAAGCACAAGTTGAAGAACATTTAGATAAGTTAGATTATTCAAGACATCAGAGCTTGATGAAATTAATCCTACGGTGCTTCATCTAGTTCTAGCTAGTCTCTAAGGTGCCATAAGTACTCCTGTTCTTGTTCCTTAAGTTATCTCAAAACAATTAGTAATTATCTTTTGAGAACTCATGGAGGACAGGTGAGGTGCCAGAGGAATGCAGAAGGACAAACATAGTACCTATCTTTAAAAGGGGGAACAAAGAGGACCTGGAGAATTGTAAACCAGTCAGCCTAACTTTGGTACCTGGAAAGATCCTGGAACAAATTAAACAAGTTGATAAGGGCGAACAGTAGATGTGATGTATCTTGATTTTAGTAAGGTTTAGTAAGGTCCTTAAGACCCTTTGGCCTTGTCTTCACTTACCGGAGGGTCCGGCGGCATGCAATCGATGTTCTGGGATCGATTTATCGCGTCTGGTTAAGACACGATAAATCGATCCCGGATCGATCCCGGAAGTGCTCGCAGTCGGCGCCGGTACTCCAGCTCGCCGAGAGGAGTACGCGGCATCAACGGGGGAGCCTTCCTGCCGCGTCTGGACCGCAGTAAGTTCGGACTAAGGTACTTCAAATTCAGCTACATTATTAACGTAGCTGAATTTGCGTACCTTAGTCCGAAGTGGGGACTTAGTGGGGACCAGGCCTTTGTGAACCTAGCCCTTCATTTCCTAATTTCTTTTGCTTTTATTAAACAAAATTATTAAAGATGCCAGAAATTGATATGTTTCATTTTGGGTCAAGCAGAATGATGAGTTTGACCCAAAATGAACTTTTTCTATCTTTCTGATTCACTGAAAATTCTGAAAATATTTGGTTTCGGCTTGACCCCAAAAAATTTTTCAGAACTACCAGTAAAATGAAAAATCAGTTATTCACACAGCTCTAAATGAGTCAAATTCTCCTTGCTTCACAGATTTATTTATTTACTTATTTAAAAAAAAAGACTGGAAGGGACCATTAGATCACTTAGTCTGATCTCCTATATAACACAGATAATAGACTATCACCCAGTTACTCTTGTTTTGAGCCCAATAATTTGCTGTTGAATCACATCTCCAACATTTGCCATCTACCTTTGAACTATATTTTTCCAGACTGCAGTTTACAATATGCAACATCTTATAAAACATGAGTTTTAATTTCCTTCTCCTGCTAGCTTTCTGTCCATTGTTTAGAAGTTTCATGCTGGTGCCTGCTAGTTCATACTATCTGATTATTTGAGGATAAACTGCATTTCTAATTTTTTTTTCATTTGTTATTCAGTTTTTGAAGCTGGCCATGTACAGCAAATTGTGACAGATAAGAACTGGATTTTCCATATGCCCTTTCTGATGCCTAATAACCTCAAAAACTAAGTGCAAGTTATCATTAAAAACTTAGTATAAGAAAACCAAAAGCCAAGATTAAAATACATTAGAAAAAATATCAATAGAAAACTTACATTTCCCTCACTTGAATCTACATCTGATAAATGGCCTCAGACACTTAGGAGCATTGGATTAATAATGAAATCCTGATATGCTGTAGTAGAAAATCTGAGGGGTTGTCTACACGTGAAATAGTACAGTGCACAGATGCACTGCTGCCATTGGGCTGCTGTAGCGCTTCACTGTAGATACTACCTATGCAGATGGCAGGGGTTCTTCTGTTGGCGTAGTTAATCCACCTCCCAAGAGGTGGTAGCTAGGTTGGCAGATGAATTCTTCCATTGACCTAAAGCTGTTTATACTAGGTGTTAAGTTGTCTGAGGCTAGGTCTATACTACCCGCCTGAATCGGCGGATAGAAATCGACCTCTCGGGGATCGATTTATCGCGTCCCGTCGGGACGCGACAATCGATCCCCAAATCGGTGCTCTTACTCCACCAGCGGAGGTGGTAGTAAGCACCGCCGACAGAAAGCCGCAGAAGTCGATTTTGCCGCCGTCCTCACAACGGGGTAAGTCGGCTGCGATACGTCGAATTCAGCTACACTATTCACGTAGCTGAATTTGCGTATCTTAAATCGACTCCCTGCTGTAGTGTAGATGTACCCTTAGCAACGCCTCTCAGGAGTGTGGATTTTTCACACCCCTGAGCATCATCGTTAAACCAGCTTAATTTACTGGTGTAGACCAAGCCTGAGAGCAAGCTACACAGTTCTCTGAAGGCTAGTGGTAACATCCAACAAGCTTAAACATCCACATCTGAAACTCAATCAGCAGCTTTATTGTGAGCCCACATCCAGCCTGCCCAGGGCCCCTGCACACAGCTCCCTTGTCCATGACAGAAGGAATCTGGTCAAAATATAAAGTGGCTGCATTAAGGACCAAATGAACTGCTCCTAGCCCCCTAATCACAAGAGTCCCCCTTTAATTCTCACTTCTCCTGCCCCCTCTTCCCCCCTCCCCCTTTTGTGGATGAGACAGCCTGATGTGGCTCAGACAGTGCATATTGATACCAAATACTACATATGTGCAAGGAAATCAAGTCTTGCAAACCATAACTGACTTTTGCTTGTTTATCTTCTCAGCCTTACAGTAATTGTTCTGCAGTGAATACAAGACAATATATTACCCCCATCCTCATGGAGTACACTTGAACAATCTCCAGTACACGATCTTCATAGCAAAGCTAGCTTAGCATCAACAAAAAGGAATAGTCTCATTGTTTTAAATTACATGTCTACATTAATAATGTTAATGACCTAACACTATTTTCACTTGAAGCAAAGAAAACAATATATTCACCTGTTTTAGGGTATCCCACTAATAATACATCATCACTCCTGGCTTCAAAGGACTCGAGAGCTTTGAAAGTTTCTGCACTGCAATGGGTAACAGGGTACAAAACCCCCTTATAGGAGCACAGCAGGTCCTCTGGGGCCATCTTTTCAGCAGTAGCCATGGCCTGATCCAACCTCTCAATGAATTTCTTCCTGGCAGTAGTCATTTTGCCTCTCTCTGGCTGCGGAAGTCTGAGCAGATAGACAAACTGCTTTTAAGAGGTTTCCTAACCGACTCCTCCTGCACAGCTATGGAGAAGATTATAACCTGTAAGCATTAACAGTGTTGACAACTCTTGCAGATTTATGGCCAGTCACATGATTTTGCCCCCTGCTGAAGCTGTTCCCAGCAGCTGCCTACTTCCTTGATCCCTTTCCTCCCTCCCCGCATTGTCCCCTGTCCACCTTAGCCCCACATTCCCCTCTCCCACCATCTCAACTCTGATTGCTCCCTGTCCCCAGCAGGTACCTGTGGTGGCCCCCACAGCTGTACCCATGTTACACACAGTGCACACAATTGACAGAGGCCAGAGCAAAAAGGGCAGTTTGTCCCAAGCCCTTTGTTTGAGAGAGCTCCCAAACTGACTGGTGCTGCAACCACTCAATGAGGTCACAGCACCACTCAATGAAGCTTGGTCTGGTAGCTCTGCCACTGACACTGCCCCTCCTGAACTGAGTGGTTCAATTGTGTGTGCTATGTGAAAAATTTCTGGGGGCACCCCAGGTGTACCTGCTACATGGTTCCTTGCCCCCCACCAGCCTACCCTACTCTGGCTCCTGCTTTCCCTCCCTCTGTCCTGATCTCTCCTGGCTCACTGCTGCCAGTCAGTACCTGCTCCCATCCTCTTCCTCCTTTGCCTTAAGCTCCATTTACTTCCTCTTCCCAAAGTTTCTGCTCTCCCAAGTCATTCTCTCCCCTCCCAGCCATCGCCACTCCTCAGCCCTGGCAGGTACCTGCTCCCCAGCTTCTTGCTTCCTCATGCTGGGCTCCTCAGCAGGTACCTGCTGCTGCCCTGAGCCCTTCCCACTCCTCAACCCCTGCTGCCATTTGCTCCTCCAAACCCCTAGAGCCTGGGTTCTGAATGCTAGCCATCCCGCCACTATCATCCAGAAAGGGACTCTTCCCGCACCTGCTGGGCTGGGCTGGAACAGCTGGCTCCCACACTTAGCCAGCTAAGCTCTAGGCCCCAACCTTCTAAAGGCAGAGGGGGCTTTCCCAGCTCTCTTCTCAGTGGGCTGGGGATCCTTCGGGGGTAGCTCATATCTAGGTTGGAGTAACACCTTGACATTGAAAAAAGGCTTTCCCACGGCCTGAGGGCTTCCTGCAGGAGAGCAGCTGGATCAGGGGCAGTAGCCAGGCCCACAAAAAGGTGAGAGGCACTAATTGACTTCTGTGAGGCAGGTAGTGGCGTTAGCAACTGACTTTTGGTGGGGGGCATAATATTTTGTGCAGCTCCGTGTGTGAGGTCCCCTGTCAGTGAGGGAATCTCTAAAGTTCCTCACATGATCCCCTCCTCCCCCAAGCAGTGGAAGGAGTCTGTGTAGGGGAGATTAATGACTTTGTCACACTGGTGAGAAATGTCATGCATGGAGCTGTGCAAACTTTGGCATCTGTGGGAACAGGTGGCTGCCATGGTCTCGGAGGGTGTGAGAGAGAGCACGGGACCTGCATTATTGTGAGAACGCCTGCAGCAGGGGCCAGAATCTTCTCTCTGGCAATAAGTATGAGAGTTGGCAATACTGTGATCGTCACACACGTTGGGAGCAGGCAGGGGGAGTTTAACAATCTGAAGACAGACAGAACACATGATTTAATCTCTTTAAAGATACTCATGATTTTTTTTAGGTCAATCTCATGATTTTGGGGGGTCTGACTTGGATTTTTGAACTCTTGGTATTGGCAATACTGCTGTAATCATGAGAAGAATAAGGAATACAGGGACATTGCCCCACTCCCTAGCCTACAACTGTCTGTATCCAAAACTATCCTAGTTTGAGGGGTGTACTGGAACTAGTTTATCAGGCTGAGGAGTGTCTGTGATATTTGCTGATATTCAGCAAAAAATTTATGCATGTGCTTAAGTCCCATTAAAGTGAGCTGGATTTAAGAATATGCTTAAAGTTGTGCTCTAGTGCTGTCCTGAACAGGGCCGCCCAGAGGATTCAGGGGGCCTGGAGCAAAGCAATTTCGGGGGTCCTTTCCATAAAAAAAGTTGCAATACTATAGAATACTATATTCTCATGGGGACCCCTGCAGGGCCCGGGGCAACTTGTCTCCCCCTCCCCCCCCCCCCGGGCGGCCCTGGTCCTGAAGAGTGAGGTTCAAAGCTGAAGGAATACTGCTTGCTTTTTCTGTTTACCCATGGACATTCAGTATCATCACTGTACCCATCCTTAAGGAGATTTCTAAAAATCAATAGCTATGAAAAGCAAATGTGAATTATGAAAACTGGGGATTAAAATAACAGAGGGCAAGTAGGTAAGAAAGCTTCACTCATTACATTTGTTCAGTCAGCAGTCATGTCACTGAAAATTTGGAAGATCAGATAAGACGTACTCTCAAATTTGACATTTAATAAGACAATACAGGAAATCTGGATTTACTAGTTTATATGGGCAACATGATTCCCTCAATGTATAATCTGAATATTAAAAATTATCCTATCCACACTGATACTTCAGGATCTTAATATGGAAGCTATGGAAGTAGGGGAAATCTGCAAGTACAATTCTGATGGTTCTTTACTTAAATCAGCACATGCAGTCAGACATGACATATGAGGGCAACAAGACTCTTTCCCAGTCTCTAGATCGGGGGTCAACAACCTTTCAGAAGTGGTGTGCCGAGTCTTCATTTATTCACTCTAATTTAAGGTTTCGCATGCCAGTAATACATTTTAAGGTTTTTAGAAGGTTTCTTTCTATAAGTCTATAATATATAACTAAACTATTGTTGTATGTAAAGTAAATAAGGTTTTTAAAATGTTTAAGAAGCTTCATTTAAAATTAAATTAAAATGCAGAGTCCCCCGGACCGGTGGCCAGGACCCGGGCAGTGTGAGTGCCACTGAAAATCAGCTTGCGTGCTGCCTTCGGCACCCGTGCCATAGATTGCCTACCCCTGCTCTAGATGTTAGCCCAGCCATACAGGTGAGATGGAAGGAAGTTCCCATCACCAAGAAAGCTTTTATAGACCTGGTAACTAAATGGTTTAAGAACAAGATGACAGATCTCAAACAGTTGTTGTCAGTAGGGAATGATCACCAAATGGGGGCTGTTTCTACTGTGGTTCTGCGGGGATTGGTTCTAAGTCCAACGCTATTCAATATTTTCATCAAATCAATGATCTAGGAGTAACTATAAAATCACAAAAATTTGTTGATTGGCAGAGTGGGGAATAATGGTGATGACAGGCCAGTTGCACTGAGCAATTTGGATCACTTGGTAAGCTCGGCCCATCCAATTCAAATTAGGATACAGCCAAATGCAAGATCATCTATCTAGGAACAAAGAATGCGGGGCCATATCTACAGACTAGGAGACTGTATCCTGGAAAGCAGTGACTTTTAAGCTCATTTATGGGTTATAGTTGAAAAGCAACTGAATACGAGCTCCCATTGCAATGCTCTGGCAAAAAAAGGGTTAATGCAATCCTTGGATGTATGAAGAGGGGAGTAATGAGAAGGAGTTATTTTACCTAGGTGTGGCATTGGTGACACCAGTACTGGAATGCTGTGTCCAGTTCTGCTGGCCACATTTTTTAAAAGATGTTGAAATAATTGGCGAGCATGCAGAAAAGAGTGTCAAAAAGTTATTTGAGAACTAGAGAAACTTAGGGAGCATAATCCATTTAGTTTATCAAAAAGAAGATTAAAGCTTTGTCTACACCTAAAGCATTGTACCACTGTTGTGCTTAGTGAAGACATTACCTATGCTGATGAGACAGCTTCTCCCATTGGCATAAGTACTCTACCTCCCCGAGAGATGGTAGCTATGTTGACAGGATAAGCCCTCCCGCCAACATAGTGCTGTTTACACCAAAGTTTGGTCGGTATAACTGCATTGCTCAGGTTCCACACCCCTGAGCAATGCAGTTATACCAACCTAAGTTCATAGTGCAGACCAGGGCTAAGAGGTGACTTAATTACAGTGTATAATTACCTTCATGGGCAGTAATACCAGGTACTAAAGAGCTCTCTAATCTAGCAGAGAAAGGTGCAACAAGAACTAATGGCTAGAAGCTGAAGTCAGACAAATTCAAATTAGAAATAAAGCACAATTTATGTATTTATTTATTTGGAATAGTGAGATGCATTAACCTTTGGAACAAGCTACCAGTGGGGAAGTTGTGAATTCTCCATCTCATGATTTTTTTTTTTCAGATGAACACTGGATGCTTTTCTGGAAGATACATTTCACTCAGTTATTTCTGTATTAAGCCCAATAATTTGTGTTGAGCCAATCGTAACGGGCTGTGATATACAGGTCAGACTTCTGGCCTTAAAATCTATGAATTAGGACAATAGTATTTTCAACGAAACTGAAAGTGATGTAAAGTGAGAAAATTCTAATGTTCTGGGACACTACAGCTGTGGAAAACATTCTGGACAAAGTTCTGAAGGACTTGATGGCAACGTAATGTTTGAAAGGCACTTCATAATTTGTACTCTTTAGCAGATAGTATTTCCACCCAATTCACTTCTGAATTGATAGATATGGGACCAGTATCAATCATGTTTGCCAGAAGCTGGGAATGGGCGATGGGATGGATCACTTGATGATTACCTGTTCTGTTCATTCCCTCTGGGGCACCTGGCATTGGCCACTGTTGGAAGACAGTATACTGGGCTAGATGGACCTTTGGACTGACCCATTATGGCCGTTCTTATGTTCTTATGCCATCTTCGTTTCCCCCAAATAATGAACGTTAACATTTCTGAACTTTGCAAAACTATGTTTTTGTGTTTCTATGGGACTGAGAGAAGTTTATTATGCTGATTCAGCCTCTGGTCATGTTTTCACTGAAATGAGTGTGTCTTTCCTTAACTTTAATGGGAGGAAGATTGCCATAGCCTAGGAGAGAGCTGCTTGTTCTAGAGTGATCAATAGCTCCTAGATCACTCAGTATAAGTTACAATAAGAAGTCTTTATCAGAAAGAGAATCAGGCTCCTTTTGTTTGATTCACCCATATGTAGAATAGTGTTTCCCATAGAGGAAGAAAAAAGAAATGAGGATTCTAAACTGAATGGAAAAAAATAGGAATGAAGGTTCTATACCTCATCTAGGCAGGTTCATCTCACATGAGGGAGAAGAAATGTAGAATTTCCTGCTCATTTTTCTGTAGGAGCTGGTAAGATTTCCCCACACCACAGAAGAGGCCAGGGTTCATCCTCTTAATCTGCTTTTTTCATTGGACTGGACCTGCTGGAGGCAATGGCCATATGAGCTGAGGCCCTGTGTGTCCACACTACCTACAGGCTTCCACAGCTCCCTGCAGCCCCTTGATAGGGCCTGAAGGGTCCAGACTGCCAGGATCTCTCAGCTGCCATTTCAGAACCCCCTTCAGGCTGGAAGTGGTCCACAGTGCATAGAAGGAACCTGGACAAGCTACGGTGGACTCATTTAGCAGCACCTTGAACAACTTTGCCCTGCAGTTGTGTGAAATAGAGCACATGACAAACAACAGGCCCCACCTAGCCATGTCATCAGCCCACCTGCTAACCTCTATTTTTGCAGAGCTTATGTGGAGGAGCTTCTTTGGGATCTAGGGAAAAGGGGGAATGCCCCAGATTCAGCTCTTGTACACAACACCATAGGCCATAGAACTTCCCTGAATTAGTTCCTGTTTGAACTAGATCATATCTTTTAGAAAAACATCTAATCTTGATTTTAAAATGTCCAGTGACAGAGAATCCACCACAACCCTTGATAAATTGTTCAAATGCTTAAGTACCCTCACTGTTAAAAATTTGCACCTTATTTCTAATGATGTATTTATTTTCCCAAACACTGCACAGTTCTTCTCTGAGATGAAAAGGTCTTTAAGACAGACATAAACATGTTGAAAATACAAGAGCCTTTGTCTTGCTACACAGGCAGCTACAGAGTTGCCACTGCATTAGCAGGCAGCACCCTGGGGCTGATGTGAAACTATATATAATTAAAGTGCATTGGTAGACCTGAAGAAAGGACAAATGTGTTTAAAATATGGGCATCCAGCTGCTGGCTGCCAAAAACTTAACACAAAGCCTCATGCCTTCAGGCTAGAGATGTTTACCATAAAGCCCTTTCTGAGGGCAATCAATACACAAAGAAGAAAACGAACAGAGAAGACTGCAGCTTGAGACTACCAGACGTTGATTACGTTTCTAGATTTACCAACCCAGTCATCTTCCAAGACGGTGAATATCTGTCTGAAATAAGGTGGCCTTAGTGGCAATTAACTTTTTTATTTAAAAAAATACAGCTCCAGTTTTTAAGTCACTTGTAAATTTCATTCTAGACACCCTTAGAGAAATAAATGCATTAAAGGTGACCTGCACAGCACAAATTTAAAAACTGGGAGGCAATTTTTGCTGATTTAGGATGTTTTTTAGTCATAGTAATATAGGAATGTCATGTTTCACCTTCTCTGTTTTTGCTAGAGGACTTTTTAGATGATTCCGAAAAGTTGAGTGGGCATTTTCTCAATCCCTATTAAAGGGTTGAGAGTGCTGAATCTTTAACAAAGAGAGCTTTTCTCCCAACTGTTTAACTTGAATAGGTGTTAACAAGAAGAATTTAAGAGTAAGAAAATTACTTCCCATCTGTTACTCAGGTTTCACTTATATGGTTTCCCTGATGTCATAAACATGCTAGTTTTTCAATCATCCATAGAGTCTTCTAAGAATAATGGTAGACAAGACCAGAATTTCTCATGTACAGAAAAGAACATGGCTAAAATGCACAGTGCTCCAGCAATTGTGGGCCAGCAGAATGGCTGTGGTTACTGCCAGTGCACATTAGAGGAGCCCTACGGATGACTTGTCCTCAGGGCCGGTGCTACCATTAAGGCAAACTAGGCGGTTACCTAGGGCACCAAGATTTGGGGGCGCCAAAAAGCGGTGCCCCCAATTTTTTTTTTTACAGCGTTCCTGGGCTGGGCTGCCGGTGGCGCACTGACACGTGCGGCTCAGACTCCCTCTTCCAGCACAGCGGCCGCTCCACTTCTCCTGCCTCCCAGGCTTGCAGCGCCAATCAGCTGTTTGGTGCCACAAGCCTGGGAGGGGAGGAGAATTAGAGCGGGGGTGGCATGCTTGGGGAGGAGGCAGAGCAGAGGTGAGCTGGGGTGGGGAGCTGCCACACAGCTCCCCAGGGGGGGTGGAGCTGCCACGGGGGGGCGCCTCAGGGCGGAGGGGGGGTGGGGAGCTGCCGCAGGGCTGGGGGGGGGGCGCAAGGTGGAAGTTTCACCTAGGGCAAGAAACTTCCTTGCACCGGCCCTGCTTGTCCTGCACTGGGGACCAAACTGGCTCCCAGCTATCATATTGTATGTAGTGGGATGTGTAGAAAGGAGATGGAAGGCCACCCCTTCTCCCAGGTGCAACATGGGCTGCTCCAACACACCTGAGGATATGGCCCATTGTGAATACAGGTACTCACATGCCTTAAGTGTTTGTAGATTTGAGCCCCTACTGCATATACCTCCAGGTCTGAACATTTCAAATCTTACCTGAAAACCTATATTTCCCGCCCCCCCCCCATCCTATGCCTCGTATTTCTTTCCTTCCTCTGCTGTTCTGTAACTGTATCTTTGTTCCAATGGTATTTTTAACAATGCAGAATTTCCTTCGTTAGTTCAGAGATGTCAGGGCACATACAGATGTATTTATAGATTAATAGGGTGGCTAGATCTCTTATCTGTATCACTAAAAATTATGTTACTATAAAGTAGAGCTGGTCAAAATATTGGTGGAATGGATTTTGTTGAAAATTGTTGTTTTGTCAAAATCTATGTTTTGTGGAAATGTGTCAATTTTGATGCAATTTTAATCTGAAAAGTTTTGAAATTATTCAAAATGTAGTATTTCCTTCTGATTATTTGCTTAGTTTTGACTATTGTTTCATGTTAACTTTTATATTATGTTTTATAATAATAATATATAGACACAATATTAATATTTATATTACAATGCTTCAGCATCGATACAAAACATCTCAATGTTTCTGAATCAATGTTTTTTGGAACATTTTGTTCTCCAAAATATTTCAAGATTTTGACTTTTTTCCTTTCAATTCCGGATAAAAACAAATGTTAAAATGTTAGAATTTCCTGTGGGATAGCTCTGTTATAAACATCTCAGGCAGGGTCCTGTGGAAAAAATAGTACATGATCATGTAATTAAAGACTGTGTCATAAGGTTAAACAGGCAACCTTAATTCTAGCATTTCCTAATCTTTGGGTGCTTGACTTTCCAATGTTAATGGTTTTATGTGTGCAATATGGGTTTAAGGTGTAGCCCCATATAGAGCACATTGTTGTCTAATATGGTCCATTTACTTAACAATTTAGCATAAGTGTAATCAAGAGCAGAACTGGGCCCTTTTATTATGCTCTTTGCCTTTTATTGCTAGGTGTGCCAGACTTTTTCTCTTGTTCTTACTCACTCCCTGCACAGCTTTGACTTCAATGAAACTATGCCAATTTACACCAGTTGAAGATCTAGCCCAGTGTACCATTTTGCTTTAATCTGCTATTATATTAATCTGGTGAATGCTGGTAACTGTAGTTTCTGACTATGTCTACACTGCAAAGAAAAACGCCCAGTGCCAAGTTCCAGAGTCCAGGTAAATTGATTCAGGCTCACGGGGCATGGGCTGCAGGGCTAAAAATAGCAGTGTAGACATTCCCACTCAGGCTGGAGCTCAGGGTCTGAAACCCAGTGAGAGCAGAGGGTCTTGGAGCCTGGGCTCCAGCCCAACCAGGAACGTCTCTGGACATTTTTAGTCCCGCAGCCCAAGCCTGAGTCAATTGGGGCTCTGAGGGTATATCCACACTGCAATAAAACACCCAGTGCTGGCCTGTATCAGCTGACTGGGGCTTGAGCTGTGGAGCAATAATGTTGCCGTTCAGGCTTGGGCTGGAGCCCATGCTCTGGGAACCTCCCCCGTCATGGGGTCTGAGAGCCCGGGCTCCAGCACAACCCCGAACATCTTCACTGCAGTTTTATAGCCCCGTGAGCCCAAGTTAGCTGACACAGGTGTCTTACTGGAGTATAGACATGTCCTGAGACTCCGTACCATGAGTTTTTCTTTGCTGTGTAGACATGACTGCTTAGCTATCCCCAGTCAAGCTGCAGCCTGATATTGTACCACTGGGTGTCACTCTGGACCACATAAAAGGGGATTAACAAACAACTTGTTTTAAAATACAAACTCAATAAATAAATGATCAAAACGTAGGGCAAATTTTCAAAGACCAATGTTTGTGTTATGCTCCAAAAAAGTGCATATGCACCCTTTGCATGTGAACAGCCAGTGTTTGTGCCTCAGTCTCCATTTTCATGGTGCCAGTGCTCTTTTGTGTGCAGAAATACAGGTTTTGTACTCCCAGCAAGAGATCAAGCAAATGTGTTTAACCTGCATCCACAACCAGCCTTTGATGTCTTGTCCCCTGTTTCTTTTGTTCAGGAAGGAACATTTCTAAAGTCAGTGGTTCAAGCGTTCCAGAACTTTCCAGTGGCTCATGCTTTCCAGAACTGCAATCGGTGCTCAAACTGAGAAGTAGAAAGGATGGGGAGCACCTTCAGTGCTGCAGTGCAGTTCTGAGCTTGGGTCCCACATTCAAGGGAAATATGGTAAAGGCAGTGCTTAAAGGGTGTATGTGGTGGGGGGCTATGGCATGGGTCGCACACTCAGGTCCCACCCTCTCCTCCCACCAAAATATTAAGCAGGATCTTACCAAAGCTCAGACTCTCCCACCCCCTCATTTTTTCAGACTACTTTAAGCACTGGATAAAGGTGTTTTCTGCAGAATGGACTTGGGTAGACCAGCAAATTAACTGCTTTGTTGCTTCTTTCCTTTTTTTTTTTTCTTTCTAACTGTGTTTCCTTTAATCTTCCTTTTTCTTTCTGCCAGTCTTTGCATGTTTGTTCCAGGTAAAACAGTCCATCAGCTTTTTGTGGTTACCTCAGGAGAAGAGGTTATTACTCTGAACTTGATGGAGGGAGGGAAAAACTGCTAGGGCCTCAGCTCTTAGAGGTTTGGGAGTTAATCCTGTGGCCCATTGACTTCTGTGGGAGCGGGAACAGGGTCTTTGCACACCTGATTGTCGTATTGTTTCCCCTTCACTATGATCTATTGCCTCTTTCTAAACTAAAATGATACCTCTAAGGAGGAACAGAATTGCATTCTCTAAACAGACCCCAGACCTCCTGCTGACATGGAATCGTGACTGACATCAGCTACAGATTTTGACTCCCCCTGGATTTTTAGTTAAATCCGTCATCAGAAATAGGCTTTTTATCTTTTTGACCATTGTTATGTGACTGCCATTAATTCAAACCTTGTTTCACAAACTGCTGGAGTTGGGGCACGTTTAAACTAATAACTTGTAATCTAATCAAGAGGATTTCTTTTTAGGCAGACTGCCTGATGTGCCTCAGCAAGACAGAACTGGATTCGCTCCTCTTTCTGCTCAAAATGAAACTAAAGAGAGGATTATAAACATAAAGGTTATTATTGGCTCCACTCTATAATAGCAAAGCTATTGTTATTATTATTTATGGTAGAGAGGGACTAGCCAAAAGAAATTAGGAGATAGGTAACTACAAATCTTGGTGGCCACATATATAATACCGAACCTGCATCTCAGTGTGTTGATCTCTGCATCACAATGTCATCCTGGGAGACTCCACACTGGAACTGGCAGCCCTTCTCCAGAGAGATCATCCCAAAAAGAGTGGGCTGCATAGGGAAGCAAAGAGCCTAACCCTCTCTTTTCACCCTTCCACCAGAGATGGGCTTCCAGAGTACAAGCTTTGCTGGATGATTTGCCACATGATGAGTATTGCCTTGTGTCAAGGGCTCACAGGCTATGACTACACTAGCACTTTTGTCAGTCAGGGGTACTATCGCTCGTTGGGGTGGTTTCATTATGCCGGTGGGAGAGCTCTCTTGCGTTGGCAAAGAGTGGCTACACAGGAGACCTTACAGTGGCACAGCTGCAGTACATCTGTAAGGTCTGTAGTATAGACATAGCCGACATCTCTCCTAGAGAGATGTGTGACCTTGGGAAATCACTTAAAGTCTGTGGCAGAGGTGGGAACAGAACTCCAATTTTCCCAGTCCCAGGCCAGTAACCTATTCACAGACCATCTTCCCCAGGTTGGAGAATGCTCTTCAGGTAGAGGGAGTAAAACTTTGGTATTTCAAATGGATGTGGCCTTTTTCCCATGGGGCCTCCAGTGGCCTTAAACCTCTCGCAGTCACCATCAACCTTCCCACAAGGGCAAGCTTCTGCTGTTTCCTGAGGGCTGTTGGAAGGAGGCATACAAGGGTCTGCGCTGTAGTTGTACCATGGTCCCCAGAAGGACCTATGCCTGTCTTAGCCAGAATCCCTCTTGGGGCTCCCACGGTGCATATATTTGGCTGGAGTAGTCAGCCAGCCTGGGAGACAATTAAGAGCACTCCTCACGCTGTGTCTAGGTGGTGTGGAAAGCCCTGGACAGAGCAGGGTCCCAACTTCATCTTTCCTCTCCCGGTCTACGGGGATACTAGTAAGGAGCAGGGCCTGTGCACTCTAATTACATTCTGACCAATTAAATATTTCTCTCTGGACAACTCCCTGATGGATGTTCAGGGGGACAAAGTCTGATACAAAAATCTTTGCTGTAGAGAAGCTAAATAGCAGATGCTTCCTCGTGTCTGTCTTATATGGTAAGAAATAAGGCAGTTATAGTAGCTTCAATAATGTATAGGGAATATAAAAAACAAGAAAGAGCTTCTATTGCCACCATAATCTAGTGTTCTGGGAAGGGTGGCTTGTACTGACTTCTAGACAGGAAAAGTCTTGAACAGAATAGGTTTATTATCACACATATGGATGGTACAGAACAAGCCCAGCCTGTTCGAGTTTGCTCTAGGAAGAACTTTACAGGATTTACACAAGAATTTACTTGCAGATCAGCAGGGCCATGTGTCTCTCTCATTTAAAACCCCCCATTGTGTGACTAGATTAACTATTTCTTCAGGCACACAGAGACGCATAGCTTTTTCCAAGCGTGCCTGTGTTTGCCCTTAAATGCAACAGCTGGTACATCACTGAAGTTCTACCAGCATTAAAAACATCCAGCAGGCTAGTTGCTAGCTAACGTTTCAAACTCTTGATCTAGTGTGGCAATTCTGGGCTCTGCAGCGGGAGATGTTGTTCTTCTTGGTAACAGTGAAGACAGCAACTGCATCTGTTTTGTGGTAAAGATAGACAAAACTCGATCCTCACGCCAGTGCTTAGATGCAGGGCCAGCATTAGAGGGTCTTGTGTGCTTAGTGAGTGAGATCAAAATATATAGTAGTGACCTATGTGAGGGAATTTGCAACATTGCCCTATAATGTCTCTTAGGTAGACATGCGGCTCGCAAAAGAGTTGGTGTTAACCTTCATCTTTTGCTTAAGTAGAATCTGTGAAGTGGCAAGAATTCTGATCTCTGCAGTAGGAGATTGCTCCTTCCTGGCTGGGGAAACAAATTCTTTGAAGAAATATTCATGTGCACAGAAGGGAGTGGAAATGTTTGAATGTGTGTCACCTGGTGGGGAATAGAAATTGCCTGGGGGAAGGAATGGCCTGTGTTGTGTCATTCCTCCTCTCACTAAAGTGGCTGCAGACAGCACAAAGACAAGAGGGCTCCAATGACTCTGAGGAAGACTGGAAAGATGCTCTTTGCCTGCTCATGCCAGAGCTCAGAGGATTAGGGCAGGAGAATAGAAAATGTAATAGTCTCTGCTGTGTGTGACAATTGTCAGATTTGAGCTAGGAAAGGGTGAACCAGTCCAGATAGAACAAGGATCAGCCCAGTCCTTAAATCCAAAATCAACCTGGATTTTTTTTCCAGGTTGAGAAATGTCTAATAAACCATTTAAGTAAATGTCAACTTTGCACTTCCTGGTTTTCCTTCCTCTTCCCCCCCAATTTCATTCTAAGTCACTGATGTGCCTCTCTGTAGTTCTTTGTCCCCTTCTATCTGTGGGAACACTTCAGGATGGAGACTGTGTCCTCACCCCTTTCCTTCCTCAGGCGTCAGCCTAATGAATACTTAGGGACTGGCAGTTGGTCAAAATTTGGCCTGCATGAGCCACAAGTGCCAGTATGCCATCATCCCAAAATTCAGGGATAAATACTCACCTACAATTCCTATAGTCTCCAAAAATAAGGATAAGTACTTCCCTATAATTCCATTGGCAGTAGGGTGACCAGACAGCAAGTGTGAAAAATCGGGACAGGGGGTGGGGGGGTGGGGTAATAGGAGCCTATATAAGAAAAAGACCCAAAAATCGGGACTGTCCCTATAAAAATCAGGACATCTGGTCACCCTAATTGGCAGTGGCTTGTTTTTGACATTCTATGGAGGGAGCTATTTATGTCACTACTTCAGCTATTCAGTCCAACCCTCGTTTAGGATGCTGTATATGTCAATGGATACCACAGAGTTCATATTTCAAGCACTGGAACCAGAGCTGCAACAATTCCAGCACAAGTGCTGCTGCTAATCCCAGTGGAAGAAGGGCAGTTGTCCATAAACCTACTTTCAGGCACAATAGATTATTTTAAACGCAATGAGGCAAGTTCACCACAGGCATAAACAGGCTCAACTCCATTAACTTCTGTGATGCTGCATCCATTTATACCAGCAGAGAATTTGATCAGATGCCTTTTAATAAGTAAATCATTTGTATCTGAGGGCAGGAAGATGGATGAATTGGAGTCAATCCAGTATCTTTCAGAGGATACTTCGGGAACATCTCGTAGAGATGGGTTTCGGCTGCCAAGTTCAAACAGGTTCAGACTCAGTGTTCTGACTCGGGTCCGTCTCTCATTGTATTCCTCTAACAACATCCCCGCTTGTTTTTCTGTAATGCATTAAGTTACTTATGACCCTACAGCTGGTCACCACCAAAGCTGGTGCTAGACGCAACGCATTAGGCTGACCCTCCACACGATCAGACAAGAAGCAAATGGCTCAAAGCTTGTCAAAATTAACATGTAGAGGGATTTATTATAATCTCTTGATATTGTATGTCAGATTGCAAACACAGCTTCTCATCATGGGTGTTTCCCCACCAGCACCACTCATTTTGAAATGATGGAAGTTGCTATATACGTCTAATAGTGAGGAACTATTAGCTGTAAAGTATCTGACAGGTTTATCTGATCCCTGTCCCCACCCCCCAGGCAAGGGGGCTGGGGCAGTGAATAAGCAAATGGCTATAACCTCTTTCTCTCCCTTTCCAAGGCTCCCCCAATGGTGCTCTAAGATATGAAGAAAGCCAAGGGCTTGTCTAGATTAGTAGTTAGACCAGTATAAACCCCAAATGTAGATGCTCTGCACTGGTGTGACTTGACCTGGTAACTTCTGCCAAACTGCAGCTGCACATTTGGCACTGGCATAGCTCCAAAAAACCCAGTACAGAGAGAGAGACCAAATATAGCTTAGGAAAAAGTAAAAAACAATTAAGACCTCATGTTAAACCCTTCCAGCTTACAAGCAGTGGGGAAACTTTTTTACCAGGGCATATTTGTGCTGGAGATTTCTCAATTTTTTTTAGACAGGAGTAAAGTAAAGAGCACGGAACTCTAAGTCAAGAGCACCTTGGTTTGAATATAAGGTCTGATAAGGAGTATGTAACAGAGCGTGGTTATTCCCCCACGTTCTTCCCCACAGAAATTTCACAGGTTCCAGTGGTTGTGCCTTCACCAAACCCTTTTATTTTAAGTTCCCTTCACAATTTCCACAATCCCCATGCAATAGTCTGTTTACAGCATCACCATGTCTTTTGGCCCTCTCCCCAAGACCTGAGGGAAACTGAGGTCTCTCGTCCCTGAGGCCTCCATCTAACTGAGCTCAACTAGCCCTGGGCCCCTTTCTCCCCTTGGCATTTCCTTCCTCCCTTGGGCTGATGGGCTAATTGGCTCCTTATCCCATCCAGCCTGATTACCCCATCAGCTTTCTCAAGGGGAACTCATTAATACCTGAGTGATCAGAGTATAGGCTCACATGTTCAACCCCTGCACTCTGTCACAGGGTACATCTACACAGCAAAAAAACAAAAATTCACAGCAGCGAGTCTCAGAGCCCAGGTCAACTGACTCAGGCTAGTGGGGTTCACATAGCATTGTAGACATTCGGGCTCAGGCTGAAGCCTGGGCTTTGAAACCCTGTAAGTTGGGGGAGGGTCTGGAAGCCCAGGCTGCAGCCCAAGCCTGAACATCTAGACTGCAATTTCTAGCTCCACAGGGTAAGCCCCACAAACCCAAGTCAGTTGTTCCAGGCTCTGAGACTCACTGCTGCGGGGGTGTTTTTGTTTTGTTTTGTTTTTTTTGGGGGGGGGGGTTGCTATGTAGATGTACCCACTGACTTCCTATGTGGTCTTTGGCAAGTCACTTTGATCTCACTATCTATATTTTCCTTCTGCAAAATAGGGATAATAACACTTACCTACCTGACAGAGTTGTTGTGGAGATTGATTAATATCTGTATAGGGGCTAATAGTCTTCTTCTTCAAAGGGAAAGATCATCATCAGTATAACCTAAAATGGATATTCTGATGCAGAAGTCAGGATTAGTAAATGTCAGAGTCACTTTACAGGCAACTTATATTTTTTATTTATTTATTTGTTTATTTATTTATTATTTTTATTTAAAGTAGATCCAGGCTCAGTGCACAGTGGAACTTGTCAAAAACAAAGGAATTTCTATTCTGTGACAGAATCCAACATTTAGACATTTGTTTTTGTTCCAGTATGGATGAGAAGTCCAGAGTAAGAAATTTCTTGCAGAAAGGAAATTTAGAAAAATTTCAAATCAGAAACATTGAATCATTTCATTTTGGTCATGTCAAAACATAATATAATTAAGATTCATTTTGTTTAGAAATTATATATTTTATTTATAATAAGATTTTTATTATCAAAGTCTATAGAAATATTATTGAAACAAATTGTCAATCTACACATTCCCATTCAATCTTTCGATTTCAATGAAACTGTATTTTCTGATGGAAAACTATTCTGTCAAAAAATGTTGCCTAATTCTAGTATACAGCATGACTTTTGTGCACTGTTATGCACTTTATAGCAGGTCAGCTGTTACTTGCCTTACTCACCCAAATATTCCCATTGACTTTGATGGGTCTATTCAGGTAAGTAAGTGAATTGGACTTGGCCCAAACTCTGTGAAAGAACATTTCAGTTACTGATCTAAGGTAGTGATTCTCAACTAGGGATATGTGTACTGCTGTGGGTACTTAGACGTCTTTCAGGGGGTACATCAACTCATCTATATATTTGTCTAGTTTTACAACAGGTTACATAAAAAATACTAGCGAAGTCAGTAAAATTTCATACAGACAGTGACTTGTTTAGACTACTCTATATACTATACACTGAAATGTTAAGTACAATATTTATATTCCAGTCGATTTATTTAATAATTAAATGGTAAAAATGAGAAAGTAAGCAATTGTTCAGTAATAGTGTGCTGTGACACTTTTGTATTTTTATGTCTGATTTTGTAAGCAAATAGTTTAAGTGAGGTGAAACTTGGGGGGTACACAAGACAAATCAGACTCCTGAAAAGGTGTACAGTAGTCTTGAAAGGTTGAGAGCCACTGATCTAAGGGATGCTTGGTGAGTTTTGAACCTCATACAGATCTGTGTATTCTTCTTCTTTTTTTTTTTTTTTTTCCTTATTTTAAGGGGAAATGTCCATAAAGAAACAGGCATATGAGCTTCCACCAAGCTGAGGCTGTGAGATCTTAATGTGCTAAATGTATGAGGCTGCTAGTCAATAAAATGTGTGCTACCATAGTAACTCCAGAAACACAATCACACTTCCATTATCCATCTAGATCTTCATCTCAAAGAAACAAAGTGGAACACACACACACCCGCCCCGATTATCTGTAAATAGTAAACACTTAACAAGAGGAATTCCTCTTCCTGTCTGTCCTCTCCCTAGAAATTGTTAAACCAATTGACCTATTGTAACAAATGGAATTTCATTCCTTCATTTAGTTTGATGTCACTTAGGTCTCAATCCAAAACGCATTGAAATAAATGTAAGGACACCCGCTGACTTCAGTGGGCCTCTGGACCCCAGTTCAACAAGACACTGTAGCACATACCAAATGTTGAACATATGAGCAGTCCCATTGACTTCAGTGGGACTACTCATGTACTTAAGATAAGTATACTTGCTGAATTGGGACCTCAGGATTCTCAATCCCACTAGTTCCTAAGAACTTCTGCTATGTTTAAACTTGGAAATGCACAGATGGTCTGACATTTTTCTGACTTTCAGATTCATACTCCTTGCAAAAACAATTTATGCTGATTTTGCAAGAGCTGAACCTTTAATGTCACCTGTCTTGTAGGATGGGAATGTCTTTTCTTCTCAGGAACTCAGTGTTAGTCAAGGGAATTCCCTCTTCAGGGCAGAAGGAATTTGTAAGATCAAGGATTGTATACTGATATTTTTGTTTCCTTTTAGAAATATATTTGTAATGAAAAAAGACATGATGAAACATTGCATATGACAAGTCTTATCTTTTCTCAGGGGAAGTGCAGCAGGATGGGGTGTGACTATTTCACATTAATAAAGAAGCTTTGTAAATTTGCATGATCCAGTGAGTGAGAGGAGAACTCCAGTGTAAGTCAGGACCAATGCTATTGAACTCAGTGGCGTTACTCTACTGTAAAACTGGTGGCATGCGAGAAGTATCAGGCCCTGTCTCTTGATCATTGTCCTCCTACTGACATAAAAGATTGTGTTTGGCTTAAGCTTTTTTCCAGTTTTTACATGGAAAATGCAAATTTACCAAATCTCTACTGTGAATGCCACCACATGCATGCAGCCCAGTTGCCCATATGCCTCTCCTTGCAACCCCAGTTCAGCATGTGAATGGTCAAGCCACCAAAGCGATTTTCAGAGTATAAAAGCTAAGACCATGTCTACCCTAGCAAGCTTACAGCAACACAGCTGTACCGATGCAGCTGCACCTCCGTAAAATTGCTCTTGTAGCCGCTTTGTGCCAACAGAGAGAGTTCTCCCACCGACATAGCACTGTGCACACGACCACTTATGCCAGCGAAACATATGTCACTTGGGGGTATTTTTTTCACACCCCTGAGAGACATAAGTATTGCCAACATAAGTGATACTTTAGACATGGCCTAAATCATGGTCAATCCCATAGGAGGAAGGAAGGGGGAAAAATTATAATACTACAAATGTGAGTTAAAAGTGTGGTGTGAAATTCTTTGGCTAGGGGTAGAATGAATGAAAATCAAGAGAGTCCAAGGGCCCAGTTCTCCTCCCATTTATACCAGTTTCACATGGGTATAACTCTATAGACCTTGATGCAGTTACTCCTGATTTACACTAGTTGGAGTGATAGAAGAATAAGGCCTCAGAACTGGAGGAGAGTGAGAATGAAAAATTCTTAGACAAACTGACACAGTATTTGAAACCAGTGTACAGGAGAGCAGGGAACTTTTTACAACTACTATCAAACATGCACAGTCAATATGATTCCAAAATGATGTAGAGGGCCGCTTTATTACACACAAAGTAGACAATCCAATGTAAAGATAAACCTTCCTGGATTTTTTTTTTTAAATCAATTGGTAAGATCTGATACAGTGTATGAGAATAGTATCAGAACTTGGAATTGGTGATTATGGGCTACTTGAATTTTGGAATAGTAGAGGCATACCAAAAAGATAGTGGCTTGAATAGGAACACTGTCATTTAGACTGAAAACTTGTTGAAGGGTAATGAAGTAAGCAAATGGTAATAATTAAGAGCAAGTACTGAATTAGCATAGGTGCCTCATAAGATACTGCAGAGCTCTGTATTTGGTCTGTTTAACAATAATGATCAGAAAGAGGGTCTAAATAACACTTCAATGAAATCTTCAGGTGATATGAAATTGGGACGTGTTATGAACACTGAGGACAAAGAGATAGTGGAGAGAGGCCTAGCGAGAATAGCAATATAGGCAGAAAATTAGATTCAGCTTGAAAAAAATGCAAACTATAACCTGAAATGCACCTGTGTAGTCAGGGGTTAAATTCTCATACAGTATTTCCTGGAGTCCTCCATTTGGGGCTCTGGGCTTCAGCTGTGGGGTGAGGGGACTCCGGACTTCAGCCCCACAGGGCACGCAAGGGCTCAGGGCTTCTACCCCATGGGTTTGAAAATATTTATTGGAGCTCTCCTCCGGACAGTTCTGGCTGAATTTAAGCCCCACGTGTAGTGATTGGGGAAAACCTGGAAAGCAATAAGGCTGAAAGAGACTTGTGGATGATTTTGCAATGTTGTGTGGCAACAAAGAGGCCAATGCAATTTGGGGCTGCGTACAAGAAGGCATCACATCATGCAGCCAGGAGGTAATCATTACTCTCCAAGGCTCTGATGTGACAGCCCGGGCCATATTTATTCAGTTCTGTGCACATGATTTCAGAAAGGTGTTGACCAGTATTCTATTTCTAGGTCTCTCACAGAATGTGGGACCTTAGAAAAGACACTTAATTTCTCTATGCCTCAGTTGCCTCATCTGCAAAATGGAGATAAAACTTACTGAGATCCTGGGCTGGAATCTGTTGCATCTATGCAAAGAAACATTATACTTTTTTCCTGGTTTCCATTGCTCACTTTCCAATCTGCTCTCCAGCCCTTTCTGGTCCCCCAATCTCTCCAGTCTCCTCCATGAATCTTGTCTTCAGTGTTATTCTGAGCCCTTCTTTCCCCTGATTCACCCTGACTAATGTGACCTAAAAATTCTTAAAACTACTCTGGCCTTCTGATGTCTCCCCACACTTCCACAATCTCCTGAGCATTCTGTTTCTCCAGTTCCCCCATCCAACCACTAGGTCTCATATTCTCTCACTGCTCCCCGTGTGTGTGTGTGTGTGTGTGTGTGTGTGTGTGTGTGTGTGTGTGTGTGTGTGTGTGTGTGTTGTGTATATATTGGTGTGTCCCGTTCCCCATCTGTGTGTCCTGCTCCCCACATGTGTGTATACTGTATATATTGGGGGAGGGGGGGGTGCTCTGCTCCCTACGTGTGTTTGTGTATATATATATGTGTGTGTATGTATACGTGTGTATATATATATATATTGGTGTGTGTGGACACACATGTATGTGCATCTTTGCATTATCTGAAATAAGGGCATTTACATGTGGAAAATAAAGTTCAAAAGTGTGAATGGGAAGGAGACAAGGGTGAACAATGGCGTATTTAATGCTGGATAGTCACAATTGTGTGGGAAAACTCATCCCCATGTTTGGGCTAGGAATGTTGCAAGCGAATCAAACATAACCCTGTGAAAAATAAACAGAAATAATCACAAAAACAGATGGACATCTCCTAATCCCCACTAGCCTAGGGCAGGATTTTACTCATGTTTTTAGAAGATTCTCTTTTCTAAACACCGCTATCAACCAAAATTTGTTTTTTCTAGCAGATGCTGTAGCTGCCAGCTATGCTCTGATTTCCTCACTTCCTATCCATCACCTTATAAGCGTCGGTCAAAAAGTCACTGTTTCAATTCAAATCAAATTCACTGAACTCTGACAAGAGGTTGTCTCACCAATTATTGCTTTCTCTCTAACTAGAGGAAGTAATCCTTGCGACATCAGCTGCTTCAGGGGGAATGTTTTCAAAGGCAGCTCTTCTGCCACTCAGATATAATGCTCAGAGATTATTTTACTTACAGTCACTTCACACAGAGATGCATGATAGGGCACATTTGTTGAAAAAGTGTTGTTAACTCAGAGTTAAAGGTTGCCTAACACTGCCTTCTGCACCTCCAGAACATGCAGGGTGACTAAATGTACACCTCCTGAAAACCAGCAAATGTCTCCCCCACAACCTGAACCCTGCAGCTGTTAAGATATGCCTCAACCCTTCTCCGTCAGCTCATAGAACAGTATAAGTCCTGAGCATGAGAGAGGGCAGTGGGAAGCATGCACAAAAGTAGTGCTGGGGAAACACTTAGGCCTTGCCTTGACTAAGATCCTATTATCATTATATTATTTGTATTACTGTAGCATCTAGAAGATTTTAATCATGGACCAGAACACCACTGTGCTAGGCACTGTACAAACTCAGAACAAAAAGTTGGTCCCTTCCCCCAGGAGTTTACAATATAAGTAAAATTGGTGGTAGGTTGGGATAAGCAAACTCAAGCTAGCTAAGCCTGATCTACACTCAACCACTTTGCCTGCTCCAGATAAACCCCCAAAGATTTGCCAGGTGTTAAGTTTATTCACCCTTATCCTAAAGATTCCCTCTAGGAGGACATCACCTTTGGGTTCCTCTGACTGAGCCCTGTGAGGCAGTGCGATGTGTGCCAGTGGACTGCTGGAACTCCCTAAAGCAATGGTGCAGCACAGAGGCTGCATGGCAGTGTGTGAATGCCAGTGCAGCAGTGGAGTTCTGGTGGACATTGAGAGCATGCGAGACAGTGTTAGATTGGGGTGAAGCATTCATGCGATTACTAGGGTTAGATATGTTAAGGTCACTACTTAACAGCTTTTCCAACAGCAAGTCCTCTGGTCAAAAATACTGAGTGAAATTTAAAACATTATTAAGGATGAAGCTTTTAACTGGAAAGATTTCTAAGGTCTAGGGTGGACTCTCTGGTCAGTTCCAGAGAGAGAGAGAGGCTATGTCTACACTGCAAATGAAGGTGTGATTGTAGTGCAGGTAAGCATACCCCCACTAGCTTTAATCTACCTAGCATGGGTAACAATAGCAGTGCAGACACACCATGGACCCCAGCATGCACTAGCAACTGGAGTATGTACCCAGGGTCCCTGGCAAGCTTGTACTGGGACAGTTAATGCTTGCTGAAGCCTATACCACCATGGCTTCACAACTATTGTTGCTTGTGCTAGCTAGATCAAAGCTAGCATGGGTATGCCTACCTATGCTACAATGACACCTTAATATGCAGTGTCTAGACATAACCAGAGAGGGAAAGAGAGACCTAGGGCATGGCTACACTTGCAGATATAGAGAGTTTTGAGTTAAACCAGCCTTTGTAGAGCACAGTAGAGAAAGCGCTGCAATCTGTCCACACTGACAGCTTCAAGCGCACTGGCGTGGCCACATTTGCGGCACTTGCAGTGGCATTGGGAATGGTGCATTATGGGCAGCTATCCCAGCATGCAAGTGACTGCAACGTGCTTTTAAAATGGGAGGGGTGGGGTGGAGTGTGACAGGGAGTATGTTGTGTGTATGTGGGGGGAGAGAGAGTGGGTTTTGGGGGGGCTGAGAGCATGTCAGCATGCTGTCTTGTTAGTCCAGGCAGCAGCAGACCTCCCCCTCCCCCCACCTCTCTCTCTCTCTCTCACACAGCATTCCACAGTAACGGCTTGCATGCCGGCAGTCAGAAACGGAGCTTTGAAAGGGCATTTCCGCATTCCTACAGGAGTTCAAAACAATGACAAGAGTGGCCACTTGACTTAAGGGGATTATGGGACTGATCAGAGCGCAGTAATGCAACACCTCATTCATGCTGACGCCCAGGCGTTGTAGCCAAGGCGCAGCAAACGTTATTCCTCTCGCCGAGGTGGAGTACCAGCAGTGCTGTAGCAGTGGAGTCAGAGCGCTCTACGTGCCTTGCCAGTGTGGACGGGGAGTGAGCTAGTGCGCATGGGGCTCATTTATTGCGCTGTAACTCACAAGTGTAGCCAAGCCCCTAGATGGCAAACAGAGATTTTGACTATTCCATTTCATTAAAAACCTTTGAAAGGTTTTGTTTTTGTTGCCAAGTAGAATAAAAACAAATTTCAACCCCCTGAAGGTTTTTGCAAAAGAGAATTGTTCTCAGGCCAGCTTTACGAGAGAGCCACAATGAAGAGAAAAGAATGGTTTTGGTAAGGAACCAAATCTTGGAAAGGTTGGCTGAGGCAGTGTCAATTCAAATCCTGCAGGAACCTCTGGGACCAGAAATGCTAGTGTAATGTTTACTGCTTCTGTGTTGTGTGGTTTGGATAGTGACCTAAGTGATGACAATAATTTTAATCCCTTGGGGAATCAGGAATATACTCCCCCCCCCCCGCCAATTTTGGCCCAGGCTGGGGCATCTCATGGGTTCTCTCCTCCCCATCTGAGCAAAAATCTATATCCACTCTATCTGGTGTGCCGGGGACTCAAGTTGTTGTCTCCAAATATCTCTCAGTCATGACACAGTAGCTCATCCACAAACTAGTTCTAGTCGCATCACCTATCCTCCCTGCCTGCCTGCAGTGGAACTGACTCAAAGCCTCCATGCCATAGAAATTTGAGGCAGGTAGTGGGGAGAATATTGCACACTGAAGTTTAGCCCTTGCAGTGAAGGGGCTCAGCTGAATAGTTATGCAGGGAGCCCCAGATTTGCTTGAAGTAGCCCTGAGCTTTGAGGCATCAAGGTTGACTTCATAGATAATTGAGTCCATATTCCTGACAGTTCTGGCTATACAATAATTCCCTAGACAGAGGAGTACAGTACTAGCATACATGTCTTCTACAGTGACTGCACCATTTTAAAATAATGGAACTCCACAAAAATATTTGAAACTTGGTTCTGGCATCAAAACATGGTTCAGTTCTAGCTTCTGCCTACATAATTAGAGGTGGCACTGGTAGCACCACTTATAGTTAAGGTTGTCCAACACATCCCATTATAGGACCCTGTTTTCAGATGCTTATAACTTTGCCAAACTGTGTCTGTTTGGACTGAAATTTTCTATGCCAGGTGTCTGCCTCAGGCTGAGTTTCTTTAGAAAGTGTCACCTAAAATGGTTCCAAGAACAAGGTTACAGAAAATGTTATTAAAACAATTCTTACAACCTTCTGATTGAGATGCTATAGAACTTCCAACTGAGTATGCTTCAGCCCCTCCCAGCTCCTATGTGCTGACTGGATAGCCCATGCCATGCTCCATCTCACCAGGATCCTCTATTCCAGGGCTCTATGAGCTGAACAGGACTATATCTGCAATTGCTCCTCAGGGCTGCACTAAGTCTGTCCTGCCATGGGGCACCAGAACTGAGAGCTGGGAGACTGTCACAATTGTGCTCTCAATACTCCCCCTGCTGACGTCCAGGACATGAGGAGGAAAAGGAGGAAGCTGCCCCACCATCTGGAATGAAGAGAAGTGAGAATTGGTGGGGAGGGGGTTGCAGGAGCCAGACTGGGGGGACAACAGCCACTAAGGCGAGTGTATAGGAGGAAAAAGGGGACAGGGGTCAGGGTGGGCTGAGTAGTGGAGTAGAGTAGAGTGAGCTAGAGACAGGCTGGGGCACTAGATCAGAATGATCTATAACACTAGGGAGCACTACTATCCAGGGCTTAGAATTCAACCCAGGAGTCTATCTACATTCTGCTGCTCTCACCTGGGATCCAATTTATAGAAATGCTGAGGACTCACAACTGCAACTGAACTCAAAGGAGCAGGACTTTGGACACATGAAGAGTTATCTAATGATACGTACTCTAAAAAAAATCCGGTGGTAGGCATTTCCAATTGGGCACTCAAAATTAGGGAATACTTTTGACCTTTCTCTTTACCTCAGTTCCCCATCTCTAAGATGAGGATAATAATACCCCTCACCTCACAGGGGTATTGTGAAAACATATTAATTCATGCTTATGAAGCACTCAAATGCCACAGTGCTAAATACTATAAAGAAGCTCACAAGGAAATTAATAAATCTGTCTTCAGAGTGGGGTTTGAATAGTGTGCAGTAAATGAGGCATGGGACCACCGAAGGATGAGGCTAAAACAAAATACTTCATAGCTACTTATTAAGTGAGCACCGAAACTGTATATTGGAAAGTTTGGGGCTGATTCTCTCTCACTCACGTAGGTGTAAATCAGGAGTTATGCCTTTGAAATCCATGGAGTTACACTGACATCAGTAGAAGGAGAACCAGGTGCTAAATCTACTGGAAATCAAAAGCAAACATAGTATTTACTGCTGCAGGATTCTGTGTACTAATGCTGGTCAGCAAAACCAAATATTTTGCTTTAATGTCCCTTTTGTTTTGATCCAGTGCTAAGTACAGTACAGTGAAAGTTGTATAGTTCATCAGTATGAACCTTTTTCCCACCATCATTTCTTTTCCACCTCCAATTTTATGGTTTGAATTTTTGCAGAGGGTCACACCTCTGTCTCTCATCTAGTAATAGATAATAGATTACAACAAGCTATTTGTTGAGTTAGCCAAAAAAGATTAAGTGGCATCTTCAAAGGTTCTGGAGAAGAAAGTAATCAATACAACCAAGGAGATAATCAGGAAGCTGGTTAGGATAAAGATAGCACTGAGATATGCCTCATTTGGGACCGAATGTAGGGGAAGATAAAAAGATGAAAGAAGAGGGAAGAACAAAGAGCAAAGAATAATAGCTCTCTGTGAAAGAAAGAAAGAAAGAAAGAAAGAAAGAAAGAAAGAAAGAAAGAAAGAAAGAAAGAAAGAAATGTGACGTTACATAATCTAAGTCTATATTAATATATAGCATAAATAGTGGTGTATGACTGACTTGTGTGGGGTTTGAATAAAATAATCTGTACTGCATGTCTATTTTAATATGTGCTAAGCCAAGTGAATTTCAAAAACACATAGTTATCTTATAAAAAGCAACAGAGGGTCCTGTGGCACCTTTAAGACTAACAGAAGTATTGAGAGCATAAGCTTTCGTGGGTAAGAACCTCACTTCTTCAGATGCATAGTTATCTTATGTGTGTCATGGCATTTTGCAGGAATCTAACAGCATGTTGTGCACCGGTTTGTTGCCACCTTCCACCCCAGAGGTGGCAGCCTTTCATGTTGTTAGTCTGCACACATCAAGAGTAGTTCTGTTCTGATGTTGGTTTCACTTTCTACCAGCTGTGTCTGTTGACAGTCAAGACCTAATCATCCTGGTTGCTGAGCTCAGCACACAGGGGTTCAGTGAGTAAAGAAAACTGATGTTCATGAAAGAGTAGATAAAGCTTGCACAAGGTACCCTATTGACCACCCTCTTGCATACCCAGTTAGTCCTTTAGGAATGTGCAATAATGCTGTGAATGGGAATTGTACCCACGTGGAAGGGTGGCATCTGTACTACAAGTAGAGCCATGTTGGGAGATCTGGTTAGAGTGTTTCCATCCCTGAACCGGTTACAGCACAGCTCTATTTTGTAGTGCAATAGCATAACCATATTCATGGGAAAGCCTTAGATGGAGGCATAGTGAAAATAAGGATCGATCCCATTTGAACTACAAAATAGTAGTTTGCTGCAACTGGGTCAGGGAACAGCCATATTATAACCAGGTATCCCAGAATGGTTCTGTGTGTAACACAGATTAAGCCAATACCCTTGCCTACTTTAGCATTTTTCAGGAAATCGCCCTCTGCCTTATTACCAGCAACATAGTTCTACAAAGGGTAGTAATGGCAGAGGCACAAGTGTAGACCAGAATTTTTACCACCATCAGTTCTACATGTGATCTGAGCAGGCCCTATGTCCTGCCTACATTAGTGCTCCTGCCATTGCTGAAACTAGATGGATTTTCCCCAAAAATTGTTAGGGTAGAATAGATGCAACAATGAGGGGGACATAACCAACCAAAAAAGATAGTGAAAGGAACATGTGTGAGGAATGGTTGCCAGTGCAGCATGTTCCCATCACAGCAATGTACTCAGGACAAGGGCAATTTGATACACAAAGTAAAGCAAGATTGCTTTAGAGAGTATACCATAGAACCTGAAGAGGGGAAGCATGGGCAGGTGGTGAGTGTCTCTGTTAGCCTGGTACTAGATGCCTTATTTGCTGCTTTGAGGAAGCATATGCCCTTGCTGAACCGATCTCAAGTATTTTGAATGCAGCACACAGTGATCTCCGCACCTGAGATCTGGGCGACTGATGGCTACGGTAGCAATGATTCATATCCTAGTGGCAACAGTAGGAAATTTGTTTCCTGCAGTGTGCCTCATCTATGTCCATTGTGTTCATCGGACCCCTATAGCATAAGTGCTTCTTTTCTTCCTCTACATGGCTCTGGCCTGTGTATTAACCTTGCTGTCTGCTGACCAAATGTCTTCTAGGATTCCTGCATGCGGCTGCCTGTGTTTGAAATTGTAAGTGTAGGCATTTCTGGATAGCAACGGCTTTGTTGTGTTAGGTTTCCACTATCAGCTGTGCTTTCAGGCACCATTTACCACATACCCTCAACCCTCCATATGACCTTTTCTGGGGTGAGACATGCAAGCCAGCCACATCAGCTGCTTGCACATAAGTCTCTGGCACCCTATCTGGGTGACCATGGAGCAAGCACTGTTATTGCAACTTTGAGTGCAGTTTTAGAGTGTTGCCTAATCTCCATCTGAGGGATGGGAGAGGGCAGCAGATCGTGGGTAAGAGTCAGAAAGAGAGAGAGAGATGAAGTTACAAAATGTGTAGTTTGTATATGAAATTGCACAGATGGATATAACTAACTTTACACTGTGTGAAACCTCAATGGACCAAATTCTGACCTCACACTGGTGTAAATCCAGGATAATACCATTGGTTTTAGTGGAGTTACTGGCAGATTTACAGTGGTTGGTGTAAGTGAGATCAGAATTTTGGCCCTCTGACTTCAGACGGGTTGACCCAGCAATCAGTGCAGAATTTGGCCCCAGGTAAGGAGGTAAGAAAAGGTGTATATTCAGAAAGCTGCTCGCTGTGTAATGTAAAACAGCTGAGCCTCAGCCCTTCCTGCACCTCCCCCCGCCCCACATTCCAGGCTTTTACTGTATTTTGAATTTGG
Source organism: Malaclemys terrapin pileata (assembly GCF_027887155.1). Classification (NCBI taxonomy): domain Eukaryota; kingdom Metazoa; phylum Chordata; order Testudines; family Emydidae; genus Malaclemys; species Malaclemys terrapin. The sequence goes on from NC_071507.1 coordinate 83,210,477, forward strand.
GATTAAGGCTGCACGAAGCTTCCTGTAATCACTTTGCTGCCGGATTTATGCAGCCTCCACGCGTGGGGACGCGTGGGCCACAAGACGGCGCAGAGAAGTTCCCCCTCTCTTGCTGGGGTCCGTTTCCCCAGGGTCGGGGAGGGCAGAGCAAGACGTAACCTCGGGGACTGGATTTGCCCTTGCCCAAAGAATCCTAGAATCATAGACTATCAGGGCTGGAAGGGACCTCAGGAGGTATCTAGTCCAGCCCCCTGCCCAGAAGGCTCATCAGTCAGTCACCCGCACCACCCAGCCCCACCAGCCGCCTCCTGGCAAGGGGAGGGGAGTTGCGGAAGGGGCGGGGGAGGAGGGAAAGGAGGACGATCCACCTCTATCCACGCAGATAGGTGGCCCCAGGGCGCAGAGCCATAGGCACAGCCCTCCCCTCTGCCTCCCGCCCCTTCCCCCTGCTCCAAAACCGCAGGAGCCGCAGTGGCTCCGCAGCACTCCCTCAGCTCCAGTGCCAGCAGCCGGGAGAGGGCGAGCAGCTCCGGCCCAGCCCCAGCGCAGCCCGCCCCCCTCGCTGCTAGCCCATTGCCATGGCCCGGGCGGGTGCCAGCCTCTAAAGATGCTGGGGGAGAGCCAGCAGCACCGGCCGGGCGGCTGGGATCGCTGCAGGGTCGGGGAGAGGCTGCAGGCGGCCCTGGCCGGCCTCCAGGAGCTCCAGGTGCTGCGGGAGAAGCAGCGGGCGCTGGTGAGCGGGGCCCTGGCCATGCAGCAGCAGCCGGCAGCCCGAGGGGACCAGGCGCGTAGCAAGGAGCACAGGCTGGAGGCCACGCTGACTGCCTTGAAGGAACAACTGGTAAGGGCTGAGGCGCCACGGTAGCGAACCGCCCAGCTGTTCGGCCAGATGTTTTCTCTAGAATACGGTGTTAATCATCGGAGACGCCGAGCGTGTGTTTTGTGTCTGGGGGCAGAGTGCAGGCTAAGCGTGTGTGTGTAACTATTTCTCTCCATCTATCATACCCACCTATAGAGGGGAGGTTAGAACTCCGATGATGAGAACAAACTGAAACACAGACTGGCTCAGTAAACAGGCTGTGTCTGTATAGTATTTAGTCCACGCAGCGGTAGAAACACGCGCTCATGCACAAGCGCACATTTGTGGATTCGCTCGCTGCTGTCTTTAACTTGTTCCATTCATAACTCTATCCTAACGTGTGATGTGAGAGAAAAATCTTTGCCACTGTGCAATGCAACAGAAAAATGATCCCCCCCCCCCCCACCCTTCACATCATGATGCTCCTAGGTTTTTTTAAAGTAACATTTCCTGTCTGTGTCAGATGATTTGAGCAAGTTTTGTATTTGGTTACTCCACACATTTGGACATTTCAAGTTTATTATAAAAAAGTGTGAGTGGATTGTCCAGTGTGAAAATGATTATCTGGGGCAAAATGGTAGGAACGGGGGATGAGTGTTTTCCAAGACACTGGTATTTGTGCCTGAAATTAACGTCTGTTTTACCTTTTGTTGATTATAAAAATATTATAAATAATTTTTGATTTACTGTAATTTAGCCTGCTTGAAATAAGAATAGTGGCTGCAGCTATTCATTCCTGCCAAATGATTTACAGCCTATTTCTGTAGTTTGGCATTGAATCTAGTTCTTTTGCACATAAAATGTATGTTTTGGCTAAGTATGTCAAAGACACTTTGTCTACACAACATACCAACTCGTGGTATGTAATTTTGTTTGTTTTATATGTTTTATTATTTAAATAGAGTATACCTAAGTACATAAATCTACAGATGTCAACTTGTAATAGGGGAGAATTAACAAAACTGGAAATCAGCTCTAAAAGTCTTGTTTTTAAATTAAATTAATGGAGATATCCCATCTCCTAGAACTGGAAGGGACCTTGAAAGGTCATTGAGTCCAGCCCCCTGCCTTCACTAGCAGGACCAAGTACTGATTTTGCCCCAGATCCCCAAGTGGCCCCCTCAAGGGTTGAACTCATAACCCTGGGTTTAGCAGGCCAATGCCGAAACCACTGAGCTATCCCTCCCCCCCAATGGAGAGTGGGAGCTTTGTTTAGAGCAGTGATTGACCACTGGATAGATGTAGGCTCTTTTACATGTCTGAATATGCATTTGAAGGAAATCTGTGCTTAATTATTTAGAAGCACTGCACAAGCATCTTTAAGTGTCAGGTAGAAAATGTAGCTATGTCTTTTGAGGAAAATAATTTTGCGAAGACATCACTAAAACTACACAACAGGCAGTATTAATCAGCACTGACAGCCTTCCTACATGCCAGTCATAATATATGGGCACTGGTACATTCAGTTTCAGAATTCATGACTACAGACACTATTATAAGGTTTTTTTTATTTAATAAGATTTGGTTACGGTTTTTACTGAGTGCATTTTAATCAGACTAAAGTACATGTCATGTGCCAGACAAAATGCTGAATGCTCTAACCTGAACTGTTTTTTAATAGGACAAGGAATAAAGCTGATGATTAACTTGATTTAAGTAGTATACATATCAGACTTGTCAGCACTCATCTTATTTAAAAGTAACCATTTAGAGCTGAAGATCAAACTTTTTCTAATGTATATATGTGGGGGAGTAAAGGAGGAGGAAGGATCAGGAAAACTTCTGGCTTGTATCCCTTAAATACTTTGTTCTGGAATGGATTGCCTGATCAAAAGAGGGAAATAATTGAACTTGTTTGACATCAGCCTTGCATTTAACACTTGTACATTTTTGTGGAAGGAAAAAAAATCTAAATTAGGACTGAAACTAGTTTCATAAGAAAGAATACAATCAAAGGCTAGAGGCTTTAATCTCTCTAGTACTGGCAATTACACACATCAGTAAGCTCAAAGTTAATTCAGAGCTCTCTCCCTCCCCATATTGGTGTTAGACTTGGTCATCAGTTATCAATCAGGTGTGAAAACAGAAAGGATATTCATTAAGTGTAGGCAGTTTTATCAGACAGAATCTCAGAGTGAAAATTGGCTTTAACCTTCAGGGAACCTAAGCACCACTTGTGAAAACACAGCAGCAAGCATATCTTGATTAAAGTCAAAATTGCAGCACAAGTGTACTGCCAACCACTTGATTACCTGTCGTTGATAATTTTAACTAATGGCTGCACTTTATGTTTTTAACAAAAAAGAAAAGATGATTTAAAACATTTATTGCCCGCTCAAGACCACTGTGTTAATATAAACACTTAGTGACCTCTGACCAAAGTGATCCATTGGTGTTTGACACAAGGTGTTGTGCTGTAATTACACATTTGTTTATATATTTTCCAAATAAGACATGAAAGTGGGAGATTAGTTTTATCAGGACTTGTCTGGCTATTAATTATGCTTTCAACGGGGAGAGGCAAACTAGACCATAAAATTCTAGTTTTGAAATAAAAAGCAGATATAGCTGCAGGAATCATGAGAAATGTGTTATCCTAGTTCACCCTTGGAAAAGGACTGCTTTCACCAGGAGGTGTCACTGCAGTCATGAAAAATAAGTAGAGATACTTTTTCCTGGGGGATGATGCCAAAAGGCACAAGAAAGGCTATATAGAGTTAGGTTTTTCACAGAAATTAGATTGTGCCATGTGTTGAGTAAGCGACACACCACTTCTAATTAATCTATGGTGGAGTCTAGATTTCCAGGTCCCAGTTTGGCAAACACAACATAGGTGAAAAGTTCTTCCCCTCCCCTAAGCAGCCCTTAAGTTGGAAGACTCAGATACAAGATAGGAATGGTTAAACATGGGTTGGTCTTGCAGTGTAGGTGAAACCAAGCTTTAAGCATATTCCTGAACTGCACTACAGCCTTTGGACTTTAGCAAGGTTGTAGCCTTGTTCAGGGACACAGTTGGGTGTCTTCTTCATAGCAAAAGCAAACCATGTCAGGTTTGCAATTGGATCCCTCCTCTCCATCCCCAGTAATTGTAACAGTGGAGATAGGATGAGACTCTCATTGCAGAGATGGTGAAGGGAAGCAACATTGAGTGGCACTACCTAGTTGCACTGACTATTAAGAAAGCTAATCTAGTTTCCTGAGATGACATTTTGGTAGCCTTGAGTAGAAGGAAGAGGAAAGAAGGTACTCAAACTTAGTAAAAATAAGTAATTCTGAGGTTCTTTAGGTATGTGAATGGGCAGAAATTCAAGGCAATATCACCCACTATTTCTCAAATGTTTCCCCAAATAATATTATTTATAAAATGAAGTCAATTGAGTGCAATTATTTTGCATCGTCTAGTTCCAAATGAATTATCAGATTATGAAAATGTGGTGAAGGGTCATGTAGGTTTATGCTGAAATGTCAAGAGAAAAGACATTCCAATCTCTTGGGTCTTGACAGATTCTATACACTTCAGATTGTCATTATCTCTCTGCTTTTATATGGGAGAGAGAGGGAAACTTTAAAAAAAAAAAATTGATGTGTACCAGAAATCAGATGAAGTAATGCGTACTGTCAGAGCCTAAACTTATAACCACAGAAGTCAACAGTAAAGCCTCCATCACTTCAAAGCTGCAATACTGGGCCCTAAATGATTGGCCAAGATTTTTCAAAGGTGACTAGTGATTTTCAGTGCCTCAGTTTGGTGTTCCCACCTGCCTTCTGAGAATCAGGCTCCTTTAAGGGTCTCAAATTGGGCACCCAAAAACGGAGGCCATCAAGAACACTAGTTGCTTGTGAAAATGGTGTCCCAGTTGCCCATGCAAGCAGTGTACTTCAGACTTCTTCACATCTGCACGCCTCAGAGTAAATAGATGGTTTCATTCTGCTTCATGAAAAATTCATTTTGTGAACTGAGAAACCTTGAGTTTAGGATTTATTGTTCAGGGTGCTGCTTGCTGCTTTTTTTAAAAAATAGTCTTGAGTTATCTGAATAATTTAAGGAGCACTTGTTCCCTTGAAGCCTAGAAGGAGTTAATGAACAGTGTGGAGTCCCCGTAGTGGGGGACAATGGGAAAGGGTTAACAAGGATGATGTAACTCATGCATATTGGTTAAAGCAAAAGCTCAAGGGTGTAATAAATAATCTCTGAATATCTGAGAGCCTTGTTGAACACTTTGTGGCCTCTCTGCCATTAATCAGAAACAGAAATCACAGACTGAGGGATTGGCTGGCAAAACATTAATCATTAAGCAATTAATTCCAGCCATCCAAACAAAACGTTGTGATTTCCTGAATGGGGGGACTCAGGGAGGCACAACATGTTTAGTTTCCTCAAAACAATTAAAAGAAACTAAAGGAGAGTTGAAAAGGTAAGTATTCATCATGAGATGGAGAAGAAGTTGTTCTTTACTATTTAGTTCTAACCTTAACATTTCTTTTGTGACAGGAAGAACAAAACCCCTCCCCCCTGTTTTGTTAGGAAGCAGTTGTTGGCTCGTGCCTAAGCTTTCTTGTACATATGGCACTAATAAAGGGCCTCACACTTCTTGTGCCTTACAAGTTTCATCCAGTTCTTTAGGATTCCAGAGCAGGCTGGAGAGATCTTTTCAGTCCCTTGAGCAACGTTACCAGCTCTTACAATTTTATTATGAGTCTCATTAAAGCTCCAGCTTCTGGCCCCTCGGAATTACATCAGAATGTCAGCATCAGTTGTTGTTGTTTGCTTAAGTTTTTAGCTCTCATGGTTGTGGAGAAAAGCCTGAAAACATGAACCCTAAAGGTTCAAAAACCAGAAGCCAAATAAAAATAACCCCAAATATATATATATATATATATATATATATATATATATATATATATATATATATATATCATGATTTTTAAGCCAACTTCGTGGTTTTGGGATCCTGAACTCATTAGTTTTGTTTTATACTCCTATAACTATAGAGAAATGACTTCAAAGCTCGGGTCTTGTAAGCAAACCAAATATGCTTGCTGTGCCCTGTGTGATAATAAGATAAATTTACTTTCTATAGTGTCCATTCATCGTGAAGGATAAAGTGTTCTTACAGACTGTACGTATCGCTTATCCTCCACTAAGGCCATGTCTATACTACCACTTTTGTTGGTATAACTTGTGTCACTCCGGGGTGTGAACAAAACAACCCCCTGAGCGACATAAGTTACACCGACTGAAGCGCAGGTGTGGACAGCACTATGTCTGTGTGAGCGCTCCCGCCGGCGGGGAGGTGGTTGTATTATGTCGACGGGAAGAGTGGCTACATGAGCAATCTTACAGTGGTGCAGCTGCATTGATACATCTGTGTTGGTGTAAGCTCATTATTGTAGACATGGCCTAAGATGCAGCAGACCCTTCCGAGGTGAAATGTAGGAGATGTTGTTACCATTCTATATCAACACAATTACACAGTGGACCCAATGCAACCCCACTGGAGTCAGTGTAAAGTTTCCCATTGACATCAGAGGAAGTTGGATCAGTTCCAGGGTGTTACAGAAAAGGAAGAGAAGAATAACTGTTTCAGTGTGAAAGTACATAGAAAATGTTTAGGGTAGGTAGGCAGAATACAGGATATTCTGAAAAGCAGAGTGTTTTATACTTATGTCAGATTTCAGAGTCATTACATTAGCCAATTACTGTAGTCCTTAGCTGAGCAAAACTTTCAGTGGTACTTTTGCTTCAGGAGTACATAATTTGGCTAATATACTTGGCAAATTCACTATATAGCCCTGAGATCTTTACTAGGACTATTCTTTATTTCCCCCTTCTTTCCATGACCTGTGAATAGTCACGTTTAAGGAGACAGGATGTTGGCTTGAAAAGTCACCTGGATCAGCTGGACCAGCAAATAAGTGAACTGAAGCTGGATGTCAGGAAGTCCTCTAGCGAATACCTCGACAGTGACAGCAGACCCAGCTCAGGTAATGCACTCTTGACAATTTATTTATTATGGTTCTAGTGGAATTTGTATGAATTCATAGACTCATAGAGTTTAAAACCAGAAGGAACCATTAGGTCATCTAGTCTGACTTCCTATACAGCACACGCCATTCAATTTCCCCTGATTTCCCCTGTATTGAGCCTAATAACGTGTGTTTGGCTAAAGAATATCTTTCAGAAAGGCATCCAGTCTTGACTGGAAGACATTCAGAGATGGAGAATCTACCACTTCCCTTGGTGGTTTGTTCCAGCAGTCAATTACCCTCACTGCTAATGATTTGTATCTGATTGCTAATTTGAATTTGTCTGGTTTCAGCTTCCTGCCACTGGTTCTTGTTATGCTCTTCTCTGCTAAATTAAAGACCCATTATAGTCTAGTATTTTCTCCCTCTCAAGGTACTCATACTCTAATCAAGACACCTCTCAATCTTTTTGATGAGCTCTTTTCACTGTAAGGAATTTTCTCCAGCTCTCAAACTGTATTTGTGACTCTTTTCTGAACCCTCTCCAATTTTTCAACATCCTTTTTAAAAATGCGGCCACCAGGTCTGGATGCAGTGTTCCAGTACCAGTCACACCAATGCCATACAGAGGTAAAATCAACCTCTCTACTCCCATCCACTTCTTTATACATCCAAGGATCCCATTGGCCCTTTTTGCCATAGCATCGCACTGGGAGCTTATGTTCAGTTGCTTGTTCACTATGACCCCTAAATTCTTTCCAGAGTCACTGCTTCTCAGAATGCAGCCTCCTCCCTCCCTTCTGCAGGTATGGAACTGCTAAATGAAATGCATTAATTAAACATAAATATCTCTTGTGTGAAATGGAAAATATTGGGATATTTTAAATGGTGCACATTAAAAATTCCTGAAATTAATATTTTTTTGTAGTGCTGTCTGAGAGCTGAGCAGAAAATAGGCACCTTTCCATCTTTCCTTCTCTTCAGGTACAGTTAGGATTTTGGGTCCTCTGTTTTTGGCTGCCCAATTTGAGACCCATCAAAGGTGCCTTATTTTCAGAAAGTTCACCATGCTCTGAAAATGAGACTCTTTTAAGCTGCCTCAGTTGGATAGCCAAAAACTGAGACACTCACAGTCACTAGTTGCATTTGAAAGTTTATGCTGTTATTTTCGTGGGGGAAAAAGACATAGGAATAGATTATCAAAAGGCTCATCTCTCATTTGAACTTCAAGCTGGTTCAACATGATCATGTGCTTAAAGTTAAGTGTGTGCTCGCTTGTTATGCTGGTTGAGGGCCCAAAGTGAATAGATCAAACCCAATAAACTGTGGTTGAACTGGAGTGCATCTTGTAGAAGGACATCCCATCTCAATCAAAAAACCCAGTGATCATGAATTTACCACTGTAGCAAATGGCAGAGAGGATTTATTGTTTATTCATAGGGCCCTACCAAATTCAGGGTCCATTTTGGTCAATGTCATGGTCATAGGATTTTAAAAATTGTAAATTTCATGATTTCAGCTATTTAAATCTGAAATTTCACGGTGTTATAATTGTAAGGACCCTGACCCCAAAAGGAGTGGTGGGACGGGGATGTCGCAAGGTTATTGTAGGGGGGGTGGGTTGCGATACTGCTACCCTTACTTCTGCACTGCTGCTGGCGATGGTGTTGCCTTCAGAGCTGGGCAGCTGGAGAGCGGCGGCTGCTGGCAGGGAGCCCAGTTCTGAAGGCAGAGCCACCAGCAGCAGCAGCGCAGAAATAAGGATGGCATGGTATGTTATTGCCACCCTTACTTCTGCGCTACTGCTGGCAAGGCACTGCCTTCAGAGCTGGGCATCCAACTAACAGCCATCGCTCTCCAGCTGCCCAGCTCTGAAGGCAGCACAGAAATATGGGTGGCAATACCGTGACCCACCCTAAAATAAATTTGCAACCCCCCCTGCAACTCCCTTTTGGGTCAGGCCCCCCAATTTGAGAAACGCTGGTTTTCCGCCATGAAATCTGTACTATACAGGGTAAAAGCACACAAAAGACCAGATTTCACGGGGAGAGACCAGATTTCATGGTCCGTGATGCATTTTTCACGGCCAAGAATTTGGTAGGGCCCTATTTATTCACTGTAAGCCAGAAAGATTTTTGTATTTATTTGAACTCTACAGGCTTTTACGACCTGAGCGATGGTGGTTCCTGCTCACTATCCAACTCTTGCACATCTGTGTACAGTGAGTCCATATCCTCCTCCCACACCAGTCTGTTGCCGAACTGTCAGCAGCCCAAAACACGGCTCAGTGTCTTTGATTATCGGCCCAAGTCTGCAGACGAAACCACTGTGCACACCACTAAGTTCCAGCACCAAGGAGTCTATGTCAGTGATGGATATGGAATCAAGGCTAGCACGGACATTTCTGGAACTCCTGCCAGGTCCAGACCAAGGCCAGTTTCCACAGGTAATTGGTTGCAGAACTGAACGACGTGAAGGGAAGACGAACGTTGATAGTCCCACTTATTCATTTAGCATCATAGTGTGACGTATGAATAGTGCAGCTAATACAATAGTGTGCATTTGAAAACACACAAAAGCAAAAACAAACAAATAAAAATAAAATCAAACTACTTACTGCCTAATTCTCAGCTATAGCATAGTCAGGCACCTTTAACTAATAACAGACAAGGAGGATATTTGCAAGCAGATCAGTATATAAGGCCTGAGAAGTTGTTGTAACACTTGTTTGATTAGTTTTGCTTAAATTTGCCAGCATTTGAGTTTGCGAAATCAGCAAAATAGCAGCTATTTTGTGAAATATATTGCATGAGCTGAGAGAGGTGTGTGAAAATTCAACCAGGGGAAAATAGCAAAAATTTGTTAATTTATTGAGGAAGATTGCAAAAATCTGAGCAGAAGTAGCTGCCTCCTTGAGCATAGATTGGCTCAGGAAAGTGTTTCAGTTTTTGGTGTCTGTTTTCCCATTCTGTTGTATAGTGAGAATGATCGCATTTACCTACCTACCTACATTGAAAAGGCTATGGACAGCGTAAACCTTGTTTACATTCAGATTTTACTATTTACAGATCAGGATAACAGACACAGAGAGGTTAATTGATCTTTCCTGGTCTCCATGTGGTCTACTGAAATAGGCAGGGGCCTGAGAGCCAGCCTTGAGTTGAAATCCTGGGTCTGATGTTGACTTACTTTGTAACCTTGATTCTTGCAAGTCTTCTGTTTACCCAGATATAACAAAGGTGAATAATAATTTACCTCCTACATAGGGGTCTTGTAAGACCTAACTAAAGAATGTTTATAAATTGCTATGTAAGAGCAAAATATTAAAGACCCTTAGAGGCAGAAATAGAATTTTAATGGTTCCAGGCCTGTCTTTGTTCCTCTGTATCTGTGGTTCTCCACCCTAACAGTTTCTTTCCATGACCCCTGAGTTTTCAACAGATAACCACTATGGGTGGGGGGTGCTGCTGGGTGAGGGAATGAGTGATGTTGAGTGGGAAAGGTGGAGAAGGTAGTGATGGTGTGTTCTAGGATGCTATAGCTCATCCCTTCTCTCCAAACCACTGCCTGCTATTTGCTCTGTTTTGGGGAAGTGCAGCTTCCAGATGCTGTGAGCTGCATGAACAGTCTGGCTGTGGAGTCCAGACAGCCAACTCCACAGCATCTTGAAGAGGCAATTTCTCCAATATTGAGCGTGGGGTGCAAAGGAAGTGAGGGATAGCTACGGTGGGTCAGAATAGCGTCAACCGGAGAAGAGAGCAAACTTCTCCTTCCCTCTCCAGTGCTTGTTGTCTTTGGGCCCTATTGCCTGCAAGTTTTAGACCGGCTGAACTTTTTATTCTGCTTGCAGTGTTCTTGTAGCCGTGTTGGTCTCAGGACATTAGAGACAACATAAGTTGGTCCAGTAAAAGATATGACCTCACCACCTTGTCACTCGCTCTCTCTAGCAGGGGTGATTTTGCTGGGAGCCAAGGATCAGCCTCTTGCAACTCCCTACTCAGTTCCACCCCACAGGCTGAGAATCACTGCCCTAGAGTAGGGTTTCTCAACCCATGGGTTGCGACTCAAAATTGGCATGCTAGTATGTGTCCAAGTGTTGCGGGGCTGGCTGGGCTTGGCTCCCCACTCTGGGCTTTACAACCTGGTCATATTACCATTCAGTTTTGGCCCAGCTGTCCCTCTGTCATGCCCCCCGGGGAGGCAGGAGTAGGTCTGGAGGCATTTTGGGAGGTCTTTGAGTCACAACAGCCCATCAAGGTTTACAAATGGGTCCTGAGCCAAAAAAGAGTGGAGAACCACTGCTCTAGAGCATGTGGTTGGCTCCTCAAGGGGGTAGTGATGGTGACCTCCTGGAAAATGTGCTCCATTACTCCTGTTTGAATTTTTGTACAGTTTTTTTATTTTCATCCTGGTAAAGAGTGGGTCAGTAAATTTGTTGTGGGGCTGATACCATGTTTGTAATAGGACGACTAAATCAGCCCTGTGAAACTTTCTATTGACTCATTTTAGACAAATAGAATAGAACTGTACATGAGTCCTCACATAAAGAAATATTCCTAACGTTATCTAAGCTAGAATGTGGGTTAGAATTTTAAACTCCAGTCCCTTTGCCTTTTTTTGAATGGGATGTGGGGAACAGACTAATTTGTTCTGTGCTGGATGCAGAAGACAGAGGTAGATGCCAGAACAACCCTTTTTCTTTTGTATCCAGCCACACACAACTAAAAGCTGGACAAAAAGATACCAATGTTACACCCTGTGAATGAGTTCTTCAATCTAAGGAATTTCATGATGTGTGTGTAGATAGATATTTAAGACTTCATCCTGACTGTTGAAATAACAAGGGTGCAAATGTCCCGGTGCAAATGCCCCAGTGCATGAACTGCAGACAGTTCAACATTTGTAAGTCTCCCCATGTCGTCTTCTAGTAGTACAGAAAAGGTTAACATAATTTACTCAGCTTTTCTGAAGCTTATTTCTCCTGATTCTTGGGTTTGCTCTGCAGCACAAAGCAGCGAAACAGGGAATTTATCTGGCTCCCTATGGAATCCCTGTGTGCAAGGGGAATTCCTGAGTGGTGTAGAGCTGTTAGTTACTCTACAAGACCTATTTTCCCAGCCCCTAGCTCGGGATGTTCTCTGGAGAAAAGGGGACTATGGGGCTGTCAGCAGCCAGGTGTAACTTACATCAGCCCTAAAGTTACTTCAAGTTTTGATGGGGACTGAACTTGTTCCTAGAAACTCCAGTTTCAAGGGAACGTGTCTAAGAACTTGTCTATACAGAGAATTAGTGCAAGGCAAGCTGGGGTGTAAATCTACCACACTCTAGCATGCCATGCAATAAGTTGCCATGTGTAACCTGCTACCACACACTAAAAGTTGTGTAGTGCGCTTTGACCTACTGCTGAAACAGCAAGTAGGTCAAAGTGCAGTAGTGGAGCAGAAGGGTCCATACAGCCAGTTACTATGGTGTATATTCACTCCCCAGCTGGCCAGGTATTAACTCTGCATTTAGACAAGGCCTCAGACACAGTGGAGGATCTAAACCATTGTCTATTCCTCTTTTGGGGTGAAGATAATTCTTAGTCTATTCCTCCAAATGTCTTTTTAAAACACACACACCTACCTGCAAAAGAATTTTTCAATTTACCTCCCATTTAATAAAGTCTCTTAAGTGTTGCCTGCTAGAATCAAAGACTCCAAGAACAGCGAATGCTGCGGGTGACTCACTTCAGAAAGGCAACCCTCTGCAACTTTGTTTTCAAATGAAGGGATAAGATCCAATTAAGAGGTTTCATTGGATTCCGGGGGAGAAGGAGTGAGCCTGTAAAATGCAAAATGCATCTAAATGGCTTTCCAATGTAGTTAAAGTGTTAGTGCTCACTGCAGTGTCTCACTGAGGCAAAATGTAAAGGAACACAGCAGTAGTTGCCAGCTCTGAAGGGATTAAGAGACACTTTGACTTTAGCTCCATTAAGTCCGGTTAAAGCAGTTGGTTCAGGACTGTAGATTTCAAAAGACACATGAACCAGCATGGGGAGGGCAGTTTGAATTCAAAGTTAACCATTAGAACCAATAATATTAACTGTTTACCTCCTGGGAATTTCAAGAATTTATTTCCTCAGTTGCTATAGGAAGCCTAACCCTGAGAGAGTCTCTAGCTGGTCCTGAGAGAAAGAATTAACAAATTCTGCTAGACTTTAATGGATTATTTTTTTATATGACATTTGACTTTAGACTTCTTGGTACTTGGATTCTTTTTACACCTCTCTTGGGAGATAATCTTTTTTTTTTTTTTTTTAGTGCCTTTTGAGCTGTGTAGTTTTAAAACATTTTAATGGCACAAGCATTAATTTTTCTTAAGTGACCACAGTTTAAACCTCAAGTAAGACATGGGTTCAGTCATTTGCTTTTAAAATCATTGGTCCAGATTCCGATCATTATATACGAGTGTAAACCCACTGAAAGCAGCCGTGTTACTCAGGATTTACACTGGTGTAACTGAAATGAGAATCTGCCCTTTTGCATTTACCATTCATTGTTTTTACATGGGTGTGTTTCTAAAGCACGTTTTCCTCACACTTTTATGGTCTCAACAAGAAAATAATACAAAGAAATGCAGAGTTCTTGGGGTATTAAAACTTATTTTTGTCATGATTACACTAAAATACTCATTAATGACAAAGGATATGAAATAGTCTCTGAAATATCTCCTTGAAATATAAGGTGTGGCAATAGAAGAAATTACCTGTGATATAACTCTTTGATTTATTTCCATTTGATATCCAGGTGACCTGGAAAGACGTCTGCCAGAAGACACTGGATTTCAGAAAGTGACAGACCCCAAATCCGTGCCCCCCCTTTGTCATGGAGTGGAATTCCAGTTCCAGAGTGTGGACCCAAAATACCAAAATGACTTGGTCTCCAAGAGCGGCAATGATGTGTATCCTTACCCAAGCCCTCTTCATGCTGTGGCTTTACAAAGCCCACTTTTTTCTCTGGTGGGGGTACCATTGGAAACAGACAACCACTCTTCCCCCAGTAAACCCATGCCTAGTGTTACAGGCCCTAGCTTGATTAGGACTAGGCCAGTCATTGAGGCCAGGCCAGGGGGTTATATCAACAAACTGCTGCAGCTGACAAGATGCAAAGGGAACAATCATGCAGATGCCAGTGAGAGGGTTTCAACAAAGAGCCAGCCATCCACAATGCCCCAGAGACTCATTATAACCCCCAGCACTGGTGGAGTGAAAATTAGCAGCAGCAGCAGCAGCAGCCAGCTGGAAAAACAAGGGAACTCTCTGGAAGGTAACAAAGCTGAAGGGAAACTGCAGAGGGAGATGCCTGAAGGGGAATGTGCCAAGCAGCAGGGGACTGTTCACGGTGTGAATGTAGAGCAGCCATCCAACCTGCCTGACCCAGAGTCATCAGCTGTAAATAGTTGTTACCCTGCCAAGTCAACAGCCAGAGGCTCTCCTCTGGCAGAAGCAGTGGGGAGAGGCCTGGAGCACAGTTCCTCCTGCTCACAGATATGCTACAAGGTCTCTAGTCCAGGTATCTTGAACACTAAAGCTATCCTTCCCAGAAAGCCTAACAGAAGGTGCAGCACCCTCAAGCTAGCTAATGCAGGGAGTGATGAGCCATTGACTCAGAGTGAATTTGTTCACGCCCAGTTTGTCCCTGCAGAATCCCATCAAGTCAGAGTGAGGTTTGCCAGCTCCAAAATGAAGTCTGTGAAGGTTAAGAGAAGGAACAGTGAGAAGGTGCTAAGGCCTGGGAAGCAGACCCTTTGTGCAGAAAGGTCAAGGGGAGCCCATGGAGCTGCCAGGCTGCCTGTTGAGTGGAATTTGCCTCAAAAACAGCATGGAGGAAAGAGTCTTGTCAGGAGATCTACATATGCTGGAGAGGTTACTGGCAGGTCTTGTTCAGAGTCCAGCCTATTCCCCGTGCAACTCCGAATCCCCCCAGCACCATCCAGGCCTGAACTTTACCGGGCATCTGCTAATGCACTGTATTCTCTTGAAACGGCTTACATAGACACAGCCACCAAGAAAAAACAGCGTAAATGGCAGTCCACTGTGGAGATCTCAGCAAAGGCTCACCTTGCCAGCCTCTCTAGTGGCTTTGGCCTAGGGCCACCAAGACAGCCAGTAAGGAGAGCAGGGGTCCTGCGTACTGTAAGCATGAGGGCACGTTCGAAACATCACCGCCATGGAACATATGCCAAAAGCGACTCAGACCATTCGGAATACTCCGCTGAATGTGCTTCCCTTTTCCACTCCACCATTGCAGAGACCAGCGAAGGTGAGGTCAGTGATTACACAACCAACTGCTTTGGGGACAGTGAGTCCAGTGAAAGTGATTCAGAGGGCAGCAGCAATAGCAGCAGCCTCACTCTTGACTATGATGATGCCGATGAAAGCGAGTTGGTCTGGCCCGAAGCTTCTGTCAGGCAGCCAGCAGCTGTCCAGGCCTCTTCCAAGCCTCTTCCCCCCATGCCCAAAATCTGTCGTATCAAAGCTTCAAAGGCACTGAAGAAGAAGATTAGGAGATTCCAACCTGCCAGTCTAAAGGTTATGACCATGGTTTAAGTGAGAGCAAGCATCTGTTTATCCCAATGAGATAACATGCTGGCTCTGGCTCATTTACAAAACAAAAGGACTTATGCTCAAAGAAAAGGACAGTTTTAAAGGAACTCTGAACAACCTCCAGATCCACATAAGGGACCTTTTCATTTGCTAATGGCCATATATTTGACCCTGTATCTAATTTCCTCTTTTGCCATGTAGTCTGTAAATATGTATTTGTGTATATAGCGTGATGCCTTTTCTTCCTATACTTCAGAGGTCACTGCAGTTAAAAACGAGGTGGCAAGCCCAAACAGCCTCGTCCATAAGATTTTCTGGGGAAGACTTTTAGTGTCTGTTGCCCATGTGCACCCACAGAGCTTCCCCAGTTTGAGATACAAAAGCCTCCCAAGAAGGGCAGCTCTTCCCCAACTGAAGATACTGAAGCTTCCCTACACTAAGGATCTCTCCACAACCTGAGATATGAATCTTCTCCCAGTGAGACACCTATGCACTCCTCCTATTAGCCACCCATCTTTTCCTGTACCCATCTGGTAGAGAACTAGAGAGCTCTCCTTGGTTTCCTCTACATTAGGATGGACCATTCCCACACCAGCCCTGGTCACTAGGAGGCCGGGCCCCTTCTTCAATAGAAATAATTAAAGTTTGAGAAGAGTGGATGTATTTGTGAATAAGAACACGATTTTGATTCTGTTTCTGTTTACAAAATTGAGGGTATAAATAAGGTTTTAAACCCCCTTTTATGTTATTTCATTTATTCATGTGTTTTTTTTTGAATGGGCAAAAGAATGTTACGAATGCTCCATATCCTAGTGTGCAAATTGCTGGGGCTGAGAGCACAATAACTCTGCCCCTGTGGTTGCAGACTCAATAAATGCTATTTAATATACTCCAGAAAACTGTTACTGTCTGGCTACCTGAAAGAAAGCGATTCAGTTTTATTAGCAGCTGATCTGAAATGCAAAGGTTCTAAAGGGCCAATGCTTGCCAGCGGTACCAAAGGAAAACAAAGAAAAGGCCATGGTTTCACTATGATTTTGTGGGTCTGTTTTTCCAGACAGGGTGTTTCTCAGTCAAGAGTTGCTAGAGTTTGGTTGACCTTTATCACTAACCCTTTTGGATCTGTAGTTTAAGAATCCTTGGGCCTGTAGTCCACTATATGCTGATGGAATGAGTTAACTACTTTAAAAAAAAAAAAAAAAAAAAAGACTTGCACTCAAGGGTTAATGTTATTAATATATTAAAATAAATTTTAAACAAAATCGAGACATATACAGAAAACCTTCCTGGTTTTGAGTGCACTCCCATTCTATGGGCTGCAGGAGACAAGTCTTTCCAAGCAGCTACTCTGAGGTCTGCAATACCTACCAAGTGGCACCAGTGTGATTTCACTTTTTAACTAGGGAGAGTAAAAGAAACTTACATATTGACATGTGAATTTACCAGTTAAAGATGAAGCCAATTGTACTTCGCATTTAAAAATGAACATATTTAAATTGTAGGCTGACACTAAATGTTTCTGTGACTAGAACTGTGTGTTTCTATTTTAGACAAAGTGGTGTAAAAATTTAAGCAATTTTTGGTAGTCAAAGCTAGGCTTTGATGTTTACACTCCAGTAAGACAAATGGGGGAATTTCACGCTTCACACTTGGTGTTATATTGTGTCAGTGTGTCTGGCTACAGAACAAACAAGATGATTTATGGCATGATGGCTTTCTTCAGCACCAGAGGTACATTTTTCATAAAAGCTTTGATTCTGGAGAACATTGGAAAAGTTACATAAGGAACTTTAAATACATGAATTTTCTTCATGTGTGGGTTTCTGTTGCTTCTACTTGGAAGATCTTTGTCCAGTCCTTTGATTCAAGCCAGTTTAGTTTCAACCTGCAAGAGCATCCTATCTTTGTACCAGATCACAATCTCATTATCACATACATTGAAAAGTACATTGCTGCCCCCTCACATTCATACACAGAAGTAGATACTTTGAGGTATGTAGCAAAGTACTCTGTACATCTGAGTCTACAAGATAGCTCCATTAATAACACTCAAGGTGCTTTGATTTTTGAGTGAACAACTCTAAAAAATACTAGACTGACAAATATTTTGAAGTGCTTTATGTATATATTTAAGTAGTGTGAAAACTGGACGGCGTATACCATAAAGACTAAAAACATGTTATCAAATATATTCTGCAAGCACAATGCATTTTATAAAAAAATATAACTGTAACCAAGAAGCTGCCACCCAGAGTTGGGTGCATTTTGGTGCATGAAGTGCCCTATTTTGGATGAAAAACAGCAAGGTTGCATGACAGTTTCCATTCTAACTCCCATTTTCACTCATTCAGAATTTTCTGAAACTCTTCCCTTTCAGGTTCATATCCTTTATGCTTGGCTGGTTCCCAAAGATGAATTTTATGGAAAAATTTTAAGTGGTTTTGAGTACTGTGTGTATATGGAAAATAGGGCCACACTACTGCAACTGAGTACATGCAAGCATATACCTTCACCCATTCCATGACTTCATTGGGGGTCTCTGTGTGGGCTTAGCCTTAACACCTGAGTTCAGTCCATAACATGATCAGGACCTATATACACACTCTTCCCTTCATAAAAATCTTACAACTTGTTCTTAAGCATCTCTCTTGCTGAAATGGCATGGAGGAGTTTGTTTTCTTAGGTTAATAACATTTTGTTTTGCTATCTGCCATGGCATTATTTTTGGCTAGAGATCAGTTCATGAACCTCTTGACTTTTTTTTTTTAAGTTTGAGTGTTCAGAAAACTAGTCTAAACTGATGTATTTATTTTTCTGTAATCTAAACCCATCCCCCCTAAAAAAGAGGTTAAAGTAAAAAACAACAAAAGGCAAGGAAGAAAGAATCCTAGCCTGTGTGTTGGAAAGAAAAAAGTACCTCATCAAGTTAAGGCTGGCTCAAATGGGTGCTCTATAGACAGTAAGTATCTCCTTAGTGGAATTTGAACACCAGTAACTCTAGGATTCAAGTTCAACTTTCAAATCTACGACGGTCAAAAGTTGGACCATCCATCCCTTTTTTTGTCTAATCCTGGAATTGTCAATGCTAGGGTTTTTTTAAAGTGTAAGAAAGTCAGCATTGGAATAACTTAAGATGCCAAGGAGCCAGAAAAATGGTGTAGTAAGACCCCCAAGCAACTGAAAGTTATGACTTTTCACGCTTTCTATTGACTCCTTGGCATATACATTACACTAATGCAATATCCTTATTAACAGTGTGCATAAGTACCTTTAAGGGATTCTGTCTGATTCTCCACTGGCTTACACCTTGTGTAGTCAAATCAGAATCGCACAAGTGGTAACATTTTGCATCCACTTTGCGGTTGTGCAAAGGACTACACGGGGTAAGGCAGTGGAGAATCAAGCCTAAAAAGTCTAGGTAGTAAGAAGGGGTAGAGCAGGTCTAAGATAAGCATCACCTTTTAATTTGTCCAGTGAGTGAGCATGCATGTAGCAGAGATTGTTTGAATGAGTGACAAAGAGAATGTGAGGGGGGAGATAGGAGTGTGAGAAGTAGGAGGAGAGAGAAAAGGGAGAGTTGACTGAAGACTAGAAAGCGAAAGGAGGTCTGAGCAAAGGAGAAAGTTAAGAAAATAAGACAAAAGCATAAAAAATTCATAGACTTCGAGGCCAGATGGTACCATTATCGTCATCTCGTCTGACCTGCCTATCACAGGCCATAAATTTCACCAGGTTTTCTGCAAGAACAGAAAACCCATGGAAGAGGAGAGAGCTTTGAAGCAAAAGGAGATGAGCAAGAAATAAGGAAGGACTCTAAGCAGAGGAGTTGGTTTTGGGGTTTTTTAAGAGCTGGATCTGCAGGTACAGGGTTAAAAAAGTACAATGAAGGGGTTTGGGAATGAGAGAAACCAGCCAAGAGGACACCAAGGCGGGAAATCCCATCTCTCTCCTCATTCTCTTTAATATAGCTTCCCACCAATTTTATTCTGAAAGGGAAGAGGTGGATTTTTTGGTTGAGAAAAAGGAAAGGGGTGAATAGGCAATCATTGCTCCCAACTCCTCTATACGTTTCCCTGACCCCTCTTTATTTCTGTTGTATTCAGGTTCTTATACCTCAGGGCTGGGCTACACTGGAAAAGTAGATTGACCCAGCTATGTCACTCGGGGCTGTGAAAAATCCACACCCCTGAGCGATATAGTTAAGCCAACCTAGGTTCCAGAATCGACAGTGCTAGCTACTACCTCTGGAGTATGTGGATTACTATGTGGACAGAAGAACCCCTCCCATTGGCATAAGTAGCATCTACACTGAAGCTCTACAACAGCACTGCTGCAGTACTGCAACTGCACTGTAATGTTTCAAGTGTAGACAAGCCCTTACTCATCACTGCAGTGGCTGAGCACCTTCCAGAAGCGCAGTAAGCAGCGTGGCTATATGTCTGTCACATGTTGTTTATTCTCTCATCCTCTCCTGGGGGAGAAAAATGTACAGTGGACTGTCTTGTTTTGGTAGGGTTTTATATTTGGGGGGGGGTAATATACATGTTGCTATGTGATTATGTTAGAGAAGGCAAGGTCAAACAAATGCATTTGAAGCAGAAGGTGGTAAGGTTTCTCCTGAATCCCACCTTACCCAATTCACAACAGGTAATACCCACTAGTGTATTCTCTCTTTGAAAACCTGGGCAAGCCGCAGTAGATTGAAATAGCTCAACACTTCCTCTGAAACAGAATCACAGATTCTAAGACCCCAATCGCCCTGATTATTTAAGGCTCCATGCTGCAAGATGGTGAGTCCTCTCAGCTCCAGATGAAGTCAATGTGAATTGAGGATGCTCATTAGGATCAAGCCAATACACAATAAAAACATTTCCACTTTTGTGTTCCTCACAGAGGAAATCCAACAAATCCTCTTCCCATGTTTCTAGTAATGTAATGCTCTGAAAGAATGCAAAAAATGTCAAGAATACTTAGTGATTCACTTAAATGTCTAGCACTGAGTCTGCTGCATTTTAGGGGTGAGAAATGTGTCACTTCTACAGTGATTTTAATTAGCAAATGTGTAGTTCAAATGCCTGTGGTAGAAATAACTTTGTGTAGCTCTCCTGGTGCAACAGCTAACATCTATTGTTGTTACCAGACACCTCCACTGAATCAGGATCATCCATCAGTGAAATGTATGGAGCAGTTCAAGAGCTGCCTTTGTCAAAGACAGAAATTTACACTTAAGGATGGGAGCAAATTGCCCATAGCCATCAAAAAGGAAGGAGAATTAAAGGAGCTTTAGGAGGAATTTACAGTACAGAACAGAATGATGAATGTAATGACTTCATTAATTCATTTATTGCTTTAATAATGTTGGCATTAGATAATTACAGACGCTCTTGGCCTTGACACAAATTATTTTTCCTTTAGATTGAGTGTGTTTATGTATGCTTCAAACATAATGCTGAAAGTTTTCAAGTTCACACCAGGACTAGAGCTCATTCCCAATGTCTATGCTGTGGGACAGAACCAGGAAATATCTATCCTATTGTAAATGCCATCCTTCAGATAAAACCTTAGTCTGAGGTTGCTTCTGGTCCACTAAGGTGCCTATTCAAGTGGAAGGTAATAGATCCCTTGGTACTCTTTGAAAACAAGAGAGGTTAACTTGTGTGTGGGCCAACTTCCTTTCAATAAGTGTTGGTTTCTGGATTCTGTTGGCTTTCACTGGCATAACCCTGGGTACAGAATCCCCAGTGGTGCGAAGTCTGCCTAGGGAAGGCTTGCAGAGAAACAAGGTGCCCACAATCTCCGCCTCTGTCAGGGGACCTGGATCCAGCCAGCCACTTCCCATAAGAAGACAGCACAAATCAAGGACGTTGGGGTGGCTAGGGATGCACTGATTCAACACATCCTCCAGGCAACCTTCATTGTCAGGGCTCCTATAAAGGGAACGACAGTGCAAAAACCATAGGCACTACCTCAGGAAGATTCCTCCCAAGGCACAGTGAGCCCTCTGGCACAGAGGGTGCAATTTGAACCCTGGGTTCCACCCAGGATGAATCCAGTCCTCTGCATATCATACCCTACCAATAAAATTGCTTTGAGACGTGCAGCTTGTGTACAGTGCCAGATTAACCTTTTGTGGGCCCGGCGCCAAACATATTTGTGGGCCCCCATGGAGGCAATGGAGCATGGCGTGGGGAGGTCAGTCCCCGGAGTGAGGGGCCAGCCAGAGGCAATGGGGCATGGCATGGCAGGGGCGGCCCTGCTCCGCCCAATGCGAGGGCACTATTTACAAATTGGCAGTTGCCAGACGCAGAGTGGCCTGCCTGGCTCTGTGCTGCCAGCATGCCCCTTCTCCTCGGGGATGGGTCTATGCGACACCACACAGCCCCCAGTGCCCCACGATTCCCTGTGGCCAGCACCCCACCAGACCCACCCACAAATGCACAGTGCCCTGCACAATACCACCCCTGCCCACAGCCCCACCACAACTGCCTAGCATCCCCCCACAGAACTCCCACTCCCTAGTGGCCCAACACACACACATCCTCCCCACCCCTTCACAGCCCAGCACCCACACGCACACACACATACTCCCCACAGACCCACTCCCCCAAGCCCTGCCTCCCAGCTGCACCACCGGCTCTGCTGGGAGGCAACTGTCTGCTGGGCTGAGCCGGCAGCGCTGCCAGGGCTGGTCCCAGGGCTGGGAATTGCTCTGTCCCCTAGGGAGTGGTGCTATCAGCCAGGCCAGGACCTGCCCCGGCCAGGATCCCTCAGGACACACTTGCCTGGAGGGGCCCAGCCAAGCCCGCCACATTGTTCCCCCCCCACACACACACCTGGCTGAGACTGGCCAGGCTTTTGTACCAGTCCCAGGCAGCTCAGCTCTGGGGAGACAGGTGGGGCTCCACAGGTGGTGGGAAGCAGAGATTGTCCAGAGCCAGAGGTGCACTGGGGTCTGGCCAGGGGGCTGAGAGGAGCAGGGGGGTGGGACCAGGGGGCGGAGAGGAGCCCTTGGCCAGCAGGCGGGCAGGCCAAAACGAGCAGTGGAGGCAGGGGGAGTCAGCGGGGTCTTGGGGCGCAGTGCAAACAGAGCAGGCCATGGCCTCTTCTGGGCATGGGCCCAGCTCCATGGAGCCACTGGAGCCATTGTAAACCTGGCACTGCTTGTGTATGTACATTGAACTATAAAGCCATCTTGAAAAAAACCCTAAAAATTCTGCATTTCTGAAATTTGCCATGGAGCAGTATACAATTGCCTAGCTCTATACATCCAGCCATTATCCTTTACAACTCAGCATTTACCCACAGACACTACATAGTGGGATCTGGGATACCACGCTTATTTCCTATTCTGTGTACAGGGAGCTGTTGTGGCACTTCAGGTATAAGTGTATAGAGGTCTGAGTAAATGCTCATGTAATGCCAACAGACCCCAGTCATCAGCGGGCAGGATTGAATCTGGGACCTTGGGAGCTTAGTTCATGTCTTTGCTATTAAAATTAAGAATTAGAAAAGTTAGTTCTCTATTCCTCATTGGGAAGGTCACCTGATTTGACCCTAAGTCACTTCACTTGGCCACACAGAGGCAGTAGCAGAGACAATTGGCTCCTAGCTAAGGCTGTCGAGCAGACTCATTTAACCCTCTCTCTCAGTGGTCTTGGTGCCACTAGATGGGACAGACCACCACACGCAGATGGTGTGTGGGTTACACTCAGTTCGTTGTTTTTGTATTGATATTTTTCAAACTTAAAATCATTGTTATTTTTCCAATTTCACTGCTGTGCTGATGATTTCTAGAGTAAGAGCTGCTCCAAGAGCAGAAGTCTAGCCTCCATTAATTCTGTTAAGTCCATATGTTATTAGAACAGACTGTTGTTGACTAAGATTGATTTTTTAAAAAAGGATCCAGCATTTTCCCCTTCTCTGTCAGTTGGTAGGTAGATCAGCATTTGTAAATAAAGACACAGTAGTTCAAATCCATCCTTGGTGTAACTTCACTGAAGTCAGTCCAGGGATGAATTTAGCCTATTGCGTGCAAGTCTTAAGATGCCAGTGAGTGGGGATGATTGGAATAACAGATGGAAAATGAGAAGAAGGATTTCAGAACATTCTTTCTTTAATGGGCCACAGTCTAGAGAAATATCAATACTTATTTGTGGCTTCTCTGTGGGAAAGGCCTCCATGGGATCACATATATTTGTGGTAGAGTGAGGGCGGTAATAGGGCTGTACTAGAGACATTTTTCATATTCATTTCTGTTTTGGAAAATGCAAAATCAAGTACAGAAACGAGTCTCAGTAAATTGTAAGCCTCCCCGTCCCTACAAGGCCACAAGCCTATGAAGACACTACAGACCTATTAATTTTGCAGACGAGGCTACCCAAAATCCCACAGGAAAGCTAAGGCCAAAAATTGCAAACTCAGGTATCTAAAATCAGGCACCTTGACTTCAGTGGGAGCACACTTCTGACAACCAGGTCATTTATTTTGGGTACCAAACTTTATGCACCCAAGTTAGAAAATATCAGCCTAACAGTCCTCCAAAAAGATCCATGATATTTCCACATGCTCCTTGATGCTACATCAGTCCACTCTCCAAATGCCTTTAAATTAACTCCTACTCCATGGTGCCAGGGGTTTAGAATGCTCAGATCCTTGCCAATTAAAAAAAAATCACAGAGGACCCTTTGAAGCACTTGCACCTTCAGGGGAACAGCTTCTTATTATTCAACATCTATATGTTCCAGACATCTCGCAGGTGGTCAGCAGCACAATTCTAAGCCAATGATCCAAACTAAAACTAGCAGTGGGCAAATTCAAACAAATCCAGAGATTCAGTTCTGAGAAGAACCCTCAGGTCTGGATGCTTAGCTGAGCTTCATGAATCAATATTGATAGAATAGCTTTTTGTGCAGCATTTCAGCTTGTTACAGGCTGGGAGCTGCAAAAGTAGAGTCACAGGAAAATGAGGGGAAAAGGTGAGTTAACTTTTCATCGCCTCAGAAAGTTTGGTTCGGTTTGATATCGGGGTGAAGGGTTGGCTGGGGAAGTTGTTATTTTATCAGAATGTATTTTCCAAGCCCTACCTATTTATGCACCCTCTGTACAATGCTTTAGAAATGTGCCCTTACCACTGCAGAAGGAGGTTGAGCTTCAAGAAAAATTAAAAGTTAAAGAAAATATAATTGTTCTATCTCCATACTGAGCATACTGCCTCCCTGGTACATTACAGGCTGTCTAAGCAACAAACACATTGCAGTTTACAGTGCTAGATTGTTTCTGAAGAGTAACTGAGGCTAAGTCAGTTCAATTTTGAGATTCCAGCCATGGGGTTCTTAGCTTTTGCCCGAGGCAATTAATTTTAATAGCAAAGACAGGAAATAAGTTAAGAATTAGAAAAGTTAGTTCTCTATTCCTCATTGGGAAGGTCACCTGATTTGACCCTAAGTCACTTCACTTGGCCACACAAAGGCAGTAGCAGA
This sequence comes from Malaclemys terrapin pileata, assembly GCF_027887155.1. NCBI lineage: Eukaryota > Metazoa > Chordata > Testudines > Emydidae > Malaclemys > Malaclemys terrapin. Next base: position 83,235,369 of record NC_071507.1, read on the forward strand.
GACAGTTGCAACCAATGTGACAATTGGTAGCATCTTAATATGTGACTTGGAAACTATTTTTTTTAACCTTTCTCCATAGTAAGAAGGTGAAAGAAGGTAATTGCTGGGGATATAACCTAAGAATCCCATGCTGACAGCATTGGAACTAGACAGATTCCCAGTCTCAATTGCTCCATAAGCATTTTATTGCATTGGGCTAAATGAATGGATTTTGTGTTCAATGGAGGAAGGGGATTTGCCTGTGTGTGCGCGCTTATGTGTGTAGTCCTCTTCAAAGCCATTGCTTTGGAAGTAAAGCAGAAAGGATTCTGGGCTACAAAGGGATGCTTATGCTTCTGTATCATCACATTATGATTCTGGCTATATTATCAAATGAAATGAATCCCTAGTGTTAAAAGCAGGGAAAATAAGGGGAAAGGAGGTACAACTGACCAAAAGTAGAACCTGTGCAAAATTTTTACACACTGAAACCAGACAATTTTTTTTTACAGACTTGAGCCAATTTGACCAAGGATTGAGAGCTTTTCTTTGAGAATGAGCTGAATTTCTAGGAGATAATTCTTGCAAGATTTCTAGCCCAGTTTTGCAGCCCAAGTGGTTCAAATAAGCTTCCGATGAGAAATCACACTCTTACTTGCTTATCCAAATTGAACTTGAAGTCTGAATCATTTCAATTTCACCCATTACTAATTGGCACATTAGAAAACACAACCCAAACAGGGCAAAGATGCTATAAAAATGTAAAATACTTTTATTAAAATGTGTATAATTGTTGAAAAGTTTTCTTGTTTTTGGTGCTGTTTGTAGGTCTTGTTTGTTCTTGGTGTATTAACTGTTTTTTCCTGAGCCACCTTTGTTGTTACAAAATCATAATTTATTGTTTATTATTTCCATTTCAATAGTGCCTCAAATATACTACATGCTTAGCAGTGTTAATTTTTAATATTCACTATAGATGCTGAACAAGAATTGGGATAAGGAGTCTTAAGAGCCCAAAAGAAAGACAAGTTCCACAGTACTTGAAACAAGAAAACCTTTTTCACAATATGGAGATGAGTTAGCATAAAAAAGCACTCCAAAGCTAGCCAGATAACAAGAGAGGACTGAGATAATGACCAGTAGGGCTGGCAAATAGGCAGGGAGTTAGATAACAAAGGATATTTTAAGTTTTGTTTTTATTTCAAGGTTAATAATTCTCAGACCTTGTAGTTAGTATGCAAACACCAAACAATCTCACATATTAAATAACATCAGTGTTGTTGTCAAAGAACCATCTTTGTCACATAAATACAAAGGGATTGGAGGCCAAGTATTTGGAGTTATCGAATGACAGATGTGTTTACATCCTCAACAGCCAAAGGATTCTTTCCAAGCTATACCTATGGTGACAGCTGCTCAAGGGATTACATACCTTCCCTCTCTGCCACTCCCCATCACTACCCCTCCACCCACATTCAATCACATCTCTGTCAGACTTCTCAGCAGCTGGGAATATCTCCTAGATTGGCAAGAGATCATCTCTGAAAGAATTTCTCTTTTCCCCCAGAGACTCATCAAACTGTGAAGATTAACCTCAGTGTGTGTACGAAATGTTAATAATGGAATGTTTGGACATCCATCGGCACTCAGACAGCACTGCCTTATCTTTAGAAATGCGTTTTCTGGTCTAGGGTTCATTTCTATGTCACGGGGGTATGCATGTCAAAATACAAGTTAAGGGAGTTTGGGCGTAATTACCCCAGAGGCAGGCATGAGGCTAAACAAACTGCAGAAAAGGACAGACGACATCTTAGAAATTAGATTGTAGGCTTCCTTGGGGAAGGGCCAGGGCAATTGGTCTGGTTTTTCCACTGCCTTTCTTCTTGTGGTGTCATTTACACCTGTGCAAAATGCATGTACAATGCTACCACTCTGACTGAGTGGCCTTATGCACCCCTTCGCACTGATGTGAATGACCCAACAAGGCAATGGTGAATCTGCCTCCCCCCCATGTGTCTGATTCTCCTCTCCCACCAGTTTTGAACCACTGACACCAGTAGAATTACACCTGATTTACACCAGTGTGCGTGGAACATCAGGCCTTGTCTCTTTATTCTATATTGAAAGCACCCTGGGCAGCCATAATGCTAGATGCAAGTGTTAGATAACAATAAAACCACTTTATTTTTTATGGATTATTTCATACAAACTCTATCCCAGAATGTCTCTGCCAATCAAATAATATAATTATGGAATTCATAAATAGCAGAAGGCAAGAGAAATTAAGAGTAATAGTCCAAAGGGGAGAGGCTTCTTTCAAATGGGATTGAAATGTGATAGAGAACTGATGAGGTGAAGAGATGGAGCATTTTTTGAATAGCAAGAGCTGCAAATGAGGCCCATGTGAGACTCCAGAGAGGAGTCCTAGTTGAGCAGGAGACACAGAAGGAGAGCAGACAAAGCCATCGTCTTCTAATTAGAACGGAGCAAATCCACTGAGGAATTTAAAACAAGGGTCCTTATTCCTCTTTCATACTAGATCTACAGCAGCGTAACACCACTGAATTCAATACAGTTGCTATTGCATTACATTGGAGTAGCTGAAAGGAGAACCAGGCCCCAACGTAGCAAGTTTGAACTGGATCCTGAAATTAAAAGGAAAAGACTAAATATCTCTGAGGAGGGGTGAGGCAAATGAACATCACTGTACATGTAAGATGATGGACAGTAGCATTCTGTTCAAAACAAGGCTCAACCAAGATTTCTCAAATCTGTTGGGTTTTGTCTACACTAGGATTATTTTCAGCACTGGTTCAGCTCTGTCTGTTCCTGGCATCTGTTGTCAGCAATGGGTAAAATTCCTAGTGTAGGAAGACTATAGACTTTGGGGACTGATGGTTCAGGGACTGGTGATGAGATATAGATTTTTTAATCTCTGACCCCCCCCCTGGTTCCAGTCTAGAGTAGGCAGACAATTTAACATTTTCATCTATGGCCAATAATTTGGGGTGCCTTGATATTTGGTTGCCCAATGTGAGACATGCATCTTTTTATTGTTCCTCGTGGCTTAATCCAACTCCTACTGAAATCAAAGAGAGTCTCTCCATAGGCTTTAGTGCAAGTTGGATCAGGCTCTTTAATGGTTAAAAAGTCACCTGTTTTTTTCATCACACTCATGACAAACTGGAATGACCCAACATTGCATTGTCCGTCATGTCTTCTTATAGATTACTTAATGAGGTTGAGCTGAGGTTTTCTTTAAAAAAAATGAGTCAAGAAAATAAAAAAGAAAAGAGGAAAATATAAGAATCTGATGGGAAGAAAAAAATAATGTGGTGTAACCCATTTGAAAACCTCTGGGGTGGGGAGGTTCACCCCACAAAGAATATTTTGATTTTTCAGCAAAAAAATCAAAAACTAAAACTTTTTGGCTTAAAAATTGAAATTTTCTATTACAAAAAATACCCCTGCTATGCCTCGTAGAGCTTTTAGTTCAGGTGCATTGTGCCCCTGTTGTCCTATATAAACCTAGCTTCCTGGTTGGATTACATATCCCATCATGCACCACACTCTCCCCTGGTGCAGAGCCACCATGGAGCATTAGGAGAGTCCCTAACCACAGTGAATCATGGGAGATGTAGTCTGACTGAGGAACTCAGCCCATAGAAGAAAATGGACATATGAGGCACCTGAGTTATCAATCCTATGAGGAACCGGGGCAGCAATTCCAAAAATCAATTTTTTCCCCCAGTTTTTGGCCAAAAAGTCAAATATTTTCAGTTCAGTTTCAAAAAGTCAACATTTTCCAGAGAAAGCAGACACTGTTCATTCAAAAAAATCATTTAATCAAAAACACAAGTTCTGGTAAAAAAAAATGTTTGAGGGAAATATTTTGACCAGCTGCATTTTAGTTTAGGGGGCAGCTCTAAATAGAGGACCAGATCTTCAGTTGCAATGGAGCTACACTGATTTACACCAGCTGAGAATCAGTTCAGGCCCTCTTACTTACAGGTAAAGATTAAGGAGATAGCATTCAGAACAAATAATCTATTTATGAGAGAGTTTCAAAACAGTCAAATGATGCTTGTTGTGTTCTTTTTTCTACTGAAAATCTCCATAAGGTCCTAACCTGACGTACTAAAAAGTCAGGCATCACCAAACACTGATTTTTCATCTCTTTCACCCCTGTCCATCCAACTTCAATGCTGCACCAAACACATGAGTAAAATAGATTGAATTATCCTACAATTTATTTATTTCTTAAATCTTGAATACACAAAAGCCAAGAAATTCACAAATCTATAGAAACCACTCATTCTGACTGACAGAATAGCCTATGGCAGTTTATTTTGTTTTGTCCTGTTGGAATAGGATCTTGCTTCTCAATGCCAGTATTGTGCACTGATGAGCTATTTCAGAAGGAAATTGGCTATCTATTGATGAGTAACTGGGAGTTATTTAAGCACTTCTACTGGAAAACTCATAGAAATGTCTTATCCTGTATCGCTCTGTTTTCATTATCTATTGGGTATAGAGCAAAATCAGGACAAATAGGAGGAGAAGAGAGATAATAGGAAGACCATGGGGGATTTAATTGGTCTCAGGCTAGCTCAAAAAAACGCCACCATCAAAGTGACACTAATTAGTACTCAGCAATAGTTTAAACCAAGGAAATAGGCATATTTTTGCTGCATCACACCTTGTCTCTCAGTGTTTAAGCACTGGTTAGAGGTACTAATGTTAGGTTCTAATGTTGTTCCTCCCCTGACCATGACTTACAAATAAACCAACACTCTCTGCATCACTAGTCCAATGTAGCCACAGTAGGTATACAAAGAGGTGTATTTTAGAGTAATTTGAGGAAGCTGTATTTTACACCTTTGTTACGTGCTCATATAACATATATCGGGAAATAGAGGTAGGGGACATGGGGTACAATTTACTTATTGGTCTTCCAATTTTTCACCAGCTGCAGTTGGTCTCTGCATTTCAATTGCACTGTGCCTGCCAACCTGTGACAGAGCTCCCATTTTCATGTATATTCAAAAAATACTTTGATGCAAAAATCTCCATAGTTAAATCACATTCTTTAATACAACCAGTTGCAAAAACAATGCCTGCAACAAAATGTCCACTAAACTACATTACCCACAAGGCCAAGGGCTTCAGGTCAGGGTTCACATTAACAACTCAGATATAAGAAGTTCCAACTACTGGCTAGAAAAGAAGTTCCAGAAAAGAAGGAAGATAACCAAGGTAAGTAGTAGCTTCCTAGGTCATTACCCATGTTACTGAACAGACAAACCCACAATATGAAAACAACAAATAAGTTAAGGCAGCTTTCATGATAAATAACCCACTTCAGTATTTGTCAGCCTTGTCTGGGTTGCCCAGTGTCACATTAGTCTAATTTATTCACTTGTCCCCAGAAAGAACAAATTACTGCTAAATTCAAAAGTCCTCTTAAAGTTACAGGCCTTTAAATATATTTTCTATTCAAAAACCTCCTTTCCACAGGTTGAATTGTAACAATTTTCAGTCCCTGAATTACCTGTCTCCAGACTCTCATTCATCAACAAGTTTCTCTAGTTCATTCTGAGTCCCCCTCAAATCAGCGGGGTTCTGCATGGGTGCAAAAGTCCAGGGTTGTTGATCCTGTTGCAGGATGAGAGCCTAACAGACTAGGTTCAGTCCACCTACCTAGAAGTTACATACTCTGTTGTCCATTGTCAGTCTCCTGAGCTACACATTCCCCTACTTACGCTTTCAAAGAGGGCTATGCAAAATGATCACCATTCACTTAGAATAATCATTTATGAAATCATATATAGGTGACCTGACAGCAAAACCTCATCTTTAAACACCTCTGAATTTTAAACAAGTTCAGGTTCGAGTCCAAGGTTGCAGCTGGAGCCCACCTCTAGTATTTTTACAGGCATTTGTGAATTTGATCAGGGCAATTCCCCTTTCAGGTGGAATATACGAAATGACAGCCACACCAAATTACATCCTGCCATGAATTTGTCCAGGATGGAAATGTTGCCATTATTCCAGTAAAATTATCTTTTTGCTGTGAAAATCTATTTTTCTTTTTTTCATCCTGCAAAATTTCCCCCTCCCACTTGACACACCCTTATTTATGGTTTCTGGCCTGTGTTATATAGGAAGTCAGACTAGATGATCTAATAGCCTTGCAAATCTCGGAATCTTTTAATCTATTTTGTGTACTGTAATTTATCTTTGTGGGAAATGGTCTGTAGCCCTCAGACTCACTTCAGCTTTCTCTGGTGAGCCTGGAAAAACAAATTAGAAGTAGCTCATCATGACTTAAACCCAAGAATTTATGGATTTAGTGTGCTTACCAGCCTTTGACTGCAGGTGGCTTTAGTCATATGTAGCTCAGGAATTATTGGAAGAAATTGAATGAGATTAACAGATTTGGGGTCTTTAAAGAAAAATATGTTTGTATTAGTAACTTTGGTATAATAATATTCCAGACTATGTAAAATACAAATACATCTGGATAGGTGCAAACTAGGGCAAATGTTGATGTTTATGCAGCATTGGTCTGAAACATTGTTGCGAAATATAAGGAAACTCTGGATTAAAACGATAATAAAGAAAAACCAAGAATCTACCAAAGGGAAAAGAGTTAAACCTAAAATCCCCATAATCTTGCTTTTCTTTCCTCCTGTGAAGAGGTGATTTATTATTTGCATTCCGGAGGACAGAAAAATAGGAACAAACTTGTGAAAATGCAGTAGAAGCAATAACACTTAAAAAGCAATCACCTTTCATTTCTAGATTTCCATGCATTTCTGTGTTGTCCTTGTCTAGAGGTCTTGTTCCTGAGCCTTTTTCAAGAATCAGTCACTTCACTGTTGGCCAGCACCTTCTGTAGTCACTTACACCACTGCAAAGTGAGTGTAAAACATTATCTTTTTTTAATGACTTTGAAATAGTTGGCTGATTTTTTTTAAACATTATTTTTATTTTAGTGTCACTCTGCACTTTCAAGTTCCAGAAGCAGAAATGTCATAATACCTGTTGTTTCCATAGAAAAGGAGATAACTGATACTATTCAGTCTAAATGGTCTTGATCTTAGATTGAAAGAGCAAAAATGAGAGAATTGCTGAGAGAGCGCGCACGCAAGAGCATACAGGGTGTGAATCCTATAAATGCCTTCACTAAATACACAATGGCTGTTAGTTTCCATAGATTGCAATATCCTTGTAGATTTAAAGGTGCAGTGCACAGTCACAGTCATAGGGATACAATCACTGGAATCAAACAGGAATTAATTCAGTGAAGTCCTATGGCCTATGTCAGGGGTCGGCAACCTTTCAGAATTGGTGTGCCGAGTCTTCATTTATTCACTCTAATTTAAGGTTTCGCGTGCCAATAATACATTTTAACTTTTTTAGAAGGTTTAATTCTATAAGTTTATAATATACAACAATAGTTCAATAGTTCAGTTATATGTAAAGTAAATAATGTTTTTAAAATGTTTAAGAAGCTTCATTTAAAATTAAATTAAAATGCAGAGCCCCCCGGAACAGTGGCCAGGACCTGGACAGTGTGAGTGCCACTGAAAATCAGCTCGCATGCCACCTTCGGCACGCGTGCCATAGGTTGCCTACCCCTGGCCTATGTTATACAGGAAGTCAGACTGTGTGAACACAATGGTGTCTTCTGGCCTTATCATCCATATAGCTATGCAATTCATAGATTCATACACCATAACCACAAAGCATTTTGTGGCATATCTGGAAGCTATCAGTAGTGGAAATGCCACAAGAAAGCCTATTTTCACAAGCATTCAGATTCTCCATTGCACTGCATGGTTTACACCAAAGCAAGGTGGGGATAAAATGCTGTCATTCTGAGTCACTAGCTTTTTGCAGCCACTTTATACTGGTGTGAATTACTACACAAGGTATAGGGCAATGGAAAATCAGGACCTAGATCTCAGGTCTATTTTGCAGTCTACAGGGGTTTAACTACATGTCTGAATGTTTGGGTGTTTAATGAAATTGAGCTGGAATTCCCATCACAAATACCCATGTGAAAACGGGAACTATAAACCTGTACTCCTACTTTTCATTTTTCCTTTTTGTTGATAGATATGTAGAGATGTAAACTAAACACACACACACACACTCTTAAGCCACTTAATTTAGCCATGCCATTTACAGTAAAAGTGAGAAACAAACTGATGAAAAGAAGTTTTTTAAATACAGGCTAATGGCCAGAAAGGCTAGGAATTTCTCAGCAGTACTTACTTGGGTGGGCTGAGTAAAGCTAACATACATACTTTTCCCTTTAATTACAGACCCACCTTCCTACAGCAGAAGGTAGGTTGCTGAATAGTTTTGGATGCCATCTGTGGTATGGTTATTTAGGTTCTACAATATCACAGAGCACATATTATTTAAAAGTTTTAAAAAAAAAGCCCCAACTTTATATCATGTTCCTGCAAGCTCTCTGAGCCCTTACTGTACATATGAATGAAGAGGGACTTGTGAGAGCCTGATTTTCTTGCATGACAAAGCACTAGGATAGCTTTTGATGGCAGGTCATTCAGCCACAGGGTGCCCCAGGACCAAACTGTATCTTATGCAACAGATAACTTCCTCTGGTCCTAAATGAAAGCTCCATCACAGGGGGCCTGGGAAGAACTTCTGTACTATTCTCATTTTGTTCATCTCTCTGTATTTGGTTGCCCAGCTTAAATGCACCTGTTTTCACAAAAAATCTCTCTTTGTTAGCATGGATTTCTGCGCAGTGTTAAAATCTACTGAACATGGTCAAAAGGTCACTTATTGTAGCTCATCTCCTCTAAAAAGGTCTGCTCTGTCCTGTTTGTAATTTCCTGTTTCCCTTGGGTACAATATTTAACTTATGTAGATTGTTATTTCTTTATCCTCCAGCACACTCAGGTCCATAGGGTAGCCGCTAGTTGCCGGCATTTATTTTGGTCTTGTGCTGGTCTGTTCAGCCGCCTGAATGTCATGTTGAGAGATCTGGCTTCTTTCTCTATTGTTCTGCATAATGTTTCTCTAGGTCACCTTCTTTTTCTTTTTTTCAGCTGGTGTCCATATTAGCTCTTGATGGGGAAGTCATGTTGGTGGCTTCCTTCAAGCATGTCCTAAATATTTCCATCTTCATTATCTTACCACATTTGATGCTTTGGGTTGGTTTGCTGTACTTAGAATTTCTGATGTTGCAAGAAACTCTTTTCAATGGACTCTGAATGTTGTAGGTTTCCATGACTCCACTCCATAAAAGACAGACCTGATGCCAGTGTGAAAAATTTGCATTTTGCACTTACTTTCCTTATGACTTCCTTAGCTTACCATAAGAATAAGGTGTGTGCACTCTCCCCTACTCCCATATCAGATGGGAATTAATAGTTTATTCTCAACCTTGCCGGGCCACAAGCTTTTTAGTGAGATATGATTGACAGATACACGCACCAACGCTGTTCATCATGTTCAATTGATCGTGGTGCTATGTAGCCTTCATCGTAGCTCCCTGAAAGTTTATTGCTCAGCCTCCCTCCCTCATTTCCTCTAAAGCTTTCCCAGCTGTTGTGATTGCATGCTGGGTTTTTCCTCTTTCCGAAGCTGGACAAAGATTTCATTGGTTTCACTTCTTTCATTCTTGGTGTCGGATATCCCAGGGTCCCATTTTAGTGCCTGATCCTGCACCATTGAAGTGAATGGCAGCTTTACCATTGACTTCAATGGATGCAAGAGCAAGGCCTCTATGGCATTGCATGGTACTTAAAAGGAACTTATATGGGCATTATCCTCCTCCTGTGCTCAGTCAAACATGGGCAGATGAATGGGGATAGATAGATAGATTGCCAAGCTATTAATAGCTCCATGTACATTGCTAAAGCAAAGTTCATATAGTTTGTGACCACATCAGATAATATCTTCCTGATAAATGCGTCCCTCTACATTTTCCATAATAAATTATCTAGGAAAGCTCTGCGCTGTACATGAAGAATACAGATCATTTGACTTAAAAGAACACTTGACATGGGAATGTATGTATCCTAGGCTAGCAGGGACTAGGAGCACCCAATTCCCTTTGTCTACACAAGTAATTGTGTTGCTTGGCTCTGAGGGGATCGCTGCTTGTTCTACAACTCAGCCTCAGCTCTGTTTGGGACCAGCACAGATTCTCCCATCTGTAGTACAGGGGGCAAAGGATGGATGGTTCAGTGGTCAGGGCACTAATGTGGGACCTGAGAGACCTGGGTTCAATGCACTGCTCTTCTTGTGTGATTTGTGGCAAACTACTTCATCTAGCTATGCCTCAGTTTCCCATCTGTAATATGGAGAGAACAGCACTTCCCTACCTCACAGGGGTATTATGAGGATGAATACATTAAAGATTGTGAGGTACTCCAGTACTATGGCAATGGGGACCATATTAATACCTAAGGTAGATACAAGGTGCAGAAATGTAACCTTATGGGTGTTCTACCTGTAGCCCGCCTGGAAGGTCTTGTGCTGGTTTTCTAGGCCATGGGTGAATTTCACCCATCAGGTGTAATGTTAGGTTACCTGTGGGGAATTATGGATGTGTTAAAGGGAGAGCAAAGGTCTTATTGTGTGTGTACCTATTTCAAACTTAGATCTACCTCATGGCATGTGGGTGTGATACAATGCTTTATTTGCTGTTCACTGGGGCTTGCTCTCACATTTCCTGCACACCCCCATTGCAGTTAATATATGTTTTGGTTTCATAAAGAATACAGCATCCACCTGTGGCTTATTACTGGCCATGTATTTGGCTGCAGTTCAGGAAGCACTCCAATGGCATTAATATTGGATCTTTGTTCTGTCTTCTTTGATATTGTTTACATGGCTTCTGTCTGCTCTGTTAATTCCCAGTGACATCTTTAAAACTTAATTTCTTCCCTTTGAAATGTGGAAAATAGTTTAAATCCCATATGTTGACAAATACAAGGATATAAAATCCTTAAAAATAATATTTAATCTTTGGCTTGACTCCGAACGCGTCCACGCTTTATGCTGAGGCCCAATATGCAAACATTAGAGTGCTCCACCACAGATAAGAAAGGTCTGGGATTTTAATCAGTGTCATGGCCAGTTCATCATCATATGCTGACTCACATACAAAAAACATTTCTTTCCCTGTTTCTTAGCACACTCATTGTGAGTCTATATGGCCCAGAGTAGTTTCCAGTGCATAATGGCTATTGCTAAATGGATGCCTGGTTGTTGTTTTTAAATTAAATGTCTTTTGTTTTTTTTCACTCGGAATTTTGGAATGTTGTATTGATTGTCTGTTATCTGTCAAGGCATCACTCAGCAACCAAGCAACTCGCTGCTGGAGACGGTCCTGCTTTTACAATTAGCAATAGAAAGCTATTGTCACTAGACAATGATGCCTCTGAGGTCTGGTCCAGTGTTTTGGGAAGGTTTTCTTACTCTACAATTAGATCTAAAGCATACACGAACTGGCTGTGACTTGGAAAAAAATGTTTAGTTCAAAAAGAGAAGAACACCAGTGCACCATTAAATGCTTCTAATGCATATAGAGTTTTGTTGCAGAATTCCACCCCCTAATTTTGTAAGTTTCTGCCTCTTTTTCCCAGTTAAAATATTTCACAGCAATAAAAAATATTGAAATATGTTTCTACAAAAAATATGACCAATTAAAATTGCATTTTACATTGTGTTTAACGAAAACCTAGTTGGAAAAAGATCAAATCAGCTTGAAAGAGAGATGATATTTATAAAAACAACCTTGCTGGGAAAAGATGGCCATTTAAATGATAAATTAGATGCAGTTCGGGCTAATTTTGGCCTTTCTTTGAGCCTTCATAAAATCCCACACTTGGAAACTGAATTAGGCAGGGGGTCAGGAGGGACAAAGTTAGTCCTAATTATGTCTTGTTTGGTATGACCGTGTAAACTGCTAACCCATTCTGAACATGGCTGTTTGCATAGATATCAGCTCTAATAAAGTACATGGTAGACTGTGTATATTATAAAATATAGATTATACAAACCAAAATCCTGACTCCAAATAGTCCTAAACCTTAGGGAAATTCAGATCTGGATTCAAGGGTTGCGGGGGTGGGGGGAGCAGTTTTTAAAAGTTACAGAGTAGCTGTGTCAAATGGGGATGTAACTATTTATTTTTTTTACCTGCATAGCTGGGACAGTATAAGCCCTAGTGTAGACACGTATATACCAACGTAAGTGCTTTTGCTGGTATAGCTTATGGCCAAGATCCAGAAAGATACTTAAGCACACACCCCCACCCCACCCCAGATTTAGGCATCTAAGTCCCATTTTAAGGATCCACTGTGATCCACGAAACTCCTGCTTGGCTACTGCCTAACTCTTTAGGTGTCTAAACTCACTTGGCAGCCCAATTTTTGCAGTGAAAGTTCCCTAGGTGCCTAAATTTCTGCCTCTGGGCATGTGCACAGCTGCCTCACTTTAGGCATGCTGATGCCCTCTGCCACCTAAGCACCAGTGATATCTATGAACTGGGGAAAGATAGGCAGAGGAGCGCCTTCCTTGGCTGAGGGGAGCAAACCTATAGATGTGCTCAGGGACCACCTATCTCTATACAAAACAGCTGGTACTTGCCCCAGATGTGAAACTCCTGGGTCAAATCCCCCTTCTGCCTGATGAGATGGGATTTATAGACTCATAGACTCATAGACTTTAAGGTCAGAAGGGACCAATTATGATCATCTGGTCTGACCCCCTGCATGCTGCAGGCCACAAAATCGTCCCTACCCCTTCCCTGGACTCTGCTGTTGAAGTCCCCAATCCTGGGGTTTAGTGACTTCAATTGGCAGAGACCCTCCTGCTAGTGATCCCTGCCCCATGCTGCGGAGGAAGGCGAAAAACCTCCAGGGCCTCAGCCAATCTACCCTGGAGGAAAATTCCTTCCCGACCCCAAATATGGCGATCAGTAAGACCCCGAGCATTTAGGCAAGAGTCTCCAGCCTGACCCCTGTTAGCCATTATATTGTTTACCTACCATTGCTTGGTATTCTTTGGCTACTATGTTTGACCATTAAACCATTCCCTCCATAAACTTATCTAAATTAATCTTAAAACCAGACAGGTCCGTCGCCCCCACCGTTTCCCTCGGAAGGCCGTTCCAATATTTCACCCCTCTGACAGTCAGAAACCTTCGTCTAATTTCAAGCCTGAACTTCCCCACGGCCAGTTTATATCCATTCGTTCTCGTGACCAGATTAGTACTAAGCTGGAATAATTCCTCTCCCTCCCTTGTATTTACCCCTCTGATATATTTAAAGATAGCAATCATATCCCCTCTCAGCCTTCGTTTTGTCAGACTAAACAACCCAAGCTCCTCTAGTCTCCTTTCATACGACAGGTTTTCCATTCCTCTAATCATCCTAGTCGCCCTTCTCTGCACCCGTTCCAGTTTGAGTTCATCTTTTTTAAACATGGGAGACCAGAACTGTACACAGTACTCCAAATGAGGTCTCACCAGCGCCTTATACAATGGAAGCAGGACCTCCTTATCCCTACTAGATATACCTCGCCTAATGCATCCCAAGACCGCATTGGCTTTTTTCACCGCCGCGTCACATTGTCGACTCATAGTCATCCTGCGGTCTACTAGGACCCCTAGGTCCTTCTCCTCTTCCGTTACTTCTAACCAATGCGTCCCCAATTTGTATCTAAAATTCTTATTAGTCGTCCCTAAGTGCATCACCTTACACTTTCCACTATTAAACTTCATCCTATTTCTGACACTCCAAATCACAAGCTCATTCAAGTCTCCCTGCAGAATATCCCTATCCTCCTCCGAATTTGCAACGCCTCCCACCTTCGTATCATCCGCAAACTTTATCAGCCCACTCCTGCAATCGGTTCCGAGGTCAGTTATAAATAGATTAAATAAAATGGGTCCCAAAACCGAACCTTGAGGCACTCCACTAGTAACCTCCCTACAACCTGACAGTTCACCCTTTAATACAACCCGCTGCATTCTCCCCATTAAACAATTCCTTATCCACCTTTGGATTTTCATATCGATCCCCATGTTTTCCAATTTAACCAATAATTCCTCATGGGGTACAGTATCAAACGCTTTACTGAAATCCAAGTATATTAGGTCCACCACATTTCCCTTATCTAATAAGTCCGTTACTTTCTCAAAGAAGGAGATCAGATTCGTTTGGCACGATCTGCCCTTCGTAAAACCATGTTGTAATTTATCGCAATTGCCATTAACCTCAAGGTCCTCAACTAGTTTCTCTTTCAGAATTTTCTCCAGCACCTTGCACACTACAGATGTTAAGCTAACAGGCCTGTAGTTACCTGGATCACTTTTTTTCCCTTTCTTGAAAATAGGAACCACATTAGCTATTCTCCAGTCTAATGGGACCACCCCCGAGTTTACAGATTCATTAAATATTATCGCTAATGGGCCTGCTATTTCCCGTGCCAATTCCTTCAATATCCTCGGATGAAGATCGTCCGGTCCTCCCGACTTAGCCCCATTAAGGTGTTCAAGGTTTGTTTCTACCTCGGATACGGCAATCTCCCATCCTGTATGCCCCTCTGTCACGGTGCTAGTATCCCTAATACCTCCACTGGCCTCATTAAACACCGATGCAAAATATTCATTGAGATATTGAGCCATGCCTAGAGTATCTTTAATCTCCTCTCCAGCTATAGTCTTCAGCGGTCCCACTTCTTCTTTCTTTGCTTTCTTCCTATTGATATGGCTGTAAAACCTCTTACTATTGCTTTTAATTCCCCTCGCTAGGTCCAACTCTACACGGCCTTTGGCCTTTCTCACTCTACCTCTACATTCTCTGACTTCACTAAGGTAAGTTTCCTTACTGATCCCTCCTCTCTTCCACTCTTTGTACGCTTTCTGTTTTTTCCTAATCGCCCCTTTGATTCGGTCGCTCATCCAGCTCGGTCTAAAACTCTTGCTTAGTAATCTTTTTCCCTTTTTTGGGATACAGGCCTCTGACAGCTCATGCATCTTTAACTTAAAGTAATCCCAGACTTCTTCTGCCTTTAGATCCTTTAATATGTTTGCCCAATCCACTTCCCTTACCAGCCCCCTTAATTTGTTAAAATTGGCCTTTTTAAAATTATAAACCCTAGTCTTTGACTTAATTCTGTTACTCCTTCCATTTAGTTTAAACCGAATTAGCTCATGATCGCTGGAGCCCAAGTTGTCCCCTACTACCACTTCCTCAACGAGGTCCTCACTACTTACCAAAATCAAATCTAAATTGGCCTCCCCCCTCGTCGGTTCAGCTACCACTTGATGAAGGAATTGATCAGCAAGCACATCTAGGAACATCTGAGCCCTATTATTGCTACTAGCGTTTGTTCCCCAATCTATATCCGGGAAGTTAAAGTCCCCCATAATTACACAGTTTCTATTAGTATTTACTTCTCTAAACACATTAAATAGCTCCTTATCCATATCCTGGATCGATCCTGGCGGTCTATAGCACACCCCAAGCACTATCCCCGGAGATGCTCTAGTAGTCCTTTTACCCAGTGTGAGTATTGCCCAGACGGACTCTGTGTTATCTATTCCATCTACTATTATTTCTTTACAGCATATTTCACTATTGACATACAGTGCTACCCCCCCACCTTTACCTTTGTCTCGGTCCTTCCTAAACAGCGCATACCCCTCCATACCTGTGCTCCAGTCATGACTGCCATTCCACCACGTTTCAGTTATTCCTACGATATCCGGTTTCAATTCTCGGACCAAGAGCTCCAATTCCTCCATTTTATTACCTAGGCTTCTCGCATTGGTGTATAAACACCCTAATGTATGTCGTTTAGCCTGTCTCCCATTAGTAACATTATATGTTGCGGGCCTCTTTGTGTCCGTCCCCCCTGTCCCTCCTATGTCCAATCTCATCTCCCCGGCTATGTCTCCTCTCATTTCACTCACCTTTTCAATACTGGAATCTGGCGTGGAGATTAGCTGTGCATCTCCCAACTGTCTCCCCAAACTTCCTAATTTAAAGCTCTTTTGATAAGGTGAGCCAGCCTCCCTCCCAGAAGTCTATTTCCTTCCCTACTCAGGTGAAGCCCATCTCGCGAGAACAGGTGTCTGTCCCTGAAAGCCTCCCAGTGGAGAGACTGGAGTTGGTCCCTTGAAGAGACTGGAGTTGGTCCCTATCAGCACAGACACATCAGAGGTCCCTTTAGGGTCAGGGCATATTAATGCAGCTGTGTCCACCTCTTCTCTTACCCCAGCAACCTCCTCTGGGAATTCCAGGTGCACTATGACATACCCTTGGTAGGGGTATTCATCCATGCTGAGGCCACACAGACCAACGCCAGTCAGTGGCTGTATAGGCAGGTGCCTAAGCATTTGTTGGTAGAATGACTGAAATATAATAGTCACTTGAGATCCAGTGTCAAGCACGGCTTTACACTCCTCCCCTTCAATCTTCACCATGACCTCTGCTCGAGGCCCTATCAGTCCTGCGGGGATCCCAGCTGGACGGTCTTTTCTGGGGGAATCTTCAAATCCTACAGGCCTGGGTGGTCCCCGTCCCCGGACTCTCTGGCAGCTACCGGGTCTCTCCCAACTGATCCTCAGCTTTCCATACACCAAGGAGGGGTTTTCTTCATTATGGCACTTGGCAGCACTGTGTCCATCCTGACCACATCGGTAGCAGAAGAATTGTCCTTTCCCCCTTCGCCCAGATGGGATGGTGGCTCTAAATGCTGACTTCTCCATCGCCACAGTCAGAGGCTCCTTATTCCCGGAAGTCTTAGCTCGGTCAATGGTGCTTTGCAGTTCAGCTATCCATTCTGTCAGGACCTGCACTTGTTGGGCAAGTTCCTCTGTGGTGCTCACCATCAGTACACTGGCCGTTTGCAGTGGTGTTGTGCCGGCTGGCTCCAATGTTTGGGCTTCCCAAAACTCGCTGGCAGCCTGCCTTTCTTCCTCTTCTCTGATCTCCTTTATCAGCTGGGAATAACTTGGGGGATGTTCCCGTCGTTCTCTTAGCCGGAGATGGAGTAGGATCGGGTTCTGATACTGAGCTCCTCTTACAATTTGAGCCAGTCTGGTCCGATCCATATGTTCAGCAGTCACTGCACCCCTCATGACAGCTCTCTGAAGCAGTCTCTCCAGCCTCTGTATGTAGGCTGAAATCTTCTCGCCAATTTGCTGTCGGGAATTAAGGAACTTACAGTAACTGTCTTCAGGGCCCTCTACACTCCCAAAGGTATGATCAAGGGCCTCCAGGCAGTCCTTCACACTGACCCCAGGGTCAATGAGCTTCAGGGTGCGAATCACATCTAATGCTGGGCCACTAAGGCTCTCTATTAGACATCTTCGCTTTTCTGCATCAGGTACGGCCCACTCCTGCAGCATTTCAGTGGTATGCTCCAACCAGGGTTCGAACTCCTCTGCCCCAGCAAATAACCTTAACTCACGACAAGAGTTTGACCTAGCATGGGACAACACAACCTTTTCCAATATTTGCCCCAGTGCTTTTGCCCAATCATTGGCTGAGGCTGCGGCCCCTGAGCTAGAGGCTGCAGGGCCGGGGCCCAACAAACCCAACATATCAGCCATTATACAAACAGTAATTTCCTCAAAATATAAACACAATTGTTTCCCAATGCCGGGGAACACTCAACAGGTGCTTGCGAGGGGTACTGACCCAGGGAATCCCGGACGAGCCCCCAAAAATGTAACCCTTCTGCCCATCTAAGTTGGCAGCAACAAGGGCCGGGTTCTGTATCTAGGGGTTCCGTTTCAATAACGCAATGCAAAACCGGCTCGAGCCCCCACCCAGTGACCTGGGACAATTACATACCACCCCCTGGGTGCCTCTAAGAGGCAATACTTCCCCTCTCGCAAGCACGGAGTCTGAGTGTAACAGAAAATGTTTAATAACATGAGGTAAACGACATCAGCATTAAATTGGAAAAACACCACAAACAGGATTAATAACACAAATCATGAGCAAAAAAACCCACCCCAGCAAGTTGGGCTGTGTCCTTTCCCTTGGGTTCTTGAAACCAGCAACCCAAGGATCACCAAAGTCCCAAAAGTCCAACAACCCCCCAAAGTCTCTGTCCCTGGTCAGTGCAGTCCCAGAGTTCGGGGGGGGGGGGCACACAGGGCGTTAAGGGGCACCTTACGTGATCCGAGGCCGACGGGTTTCCGCCACAGCCTTCACCACAAGCCGCTCCATTCCACCAGCTGTCCCGTGAGCTGCTCCCGCCGTCCCACGAACTGCTCTGGCAGCGTGTTTCCCCACCTGTCTAACTTCTGGACAAGAGAGTGATTCATGTTCTTTCTCTGGACCAATTAATATTCAATTATTTAATTAAAGTTGAACAACTTCAATAGGAGAGATGCAAAGGGACCCATATCACATAATCCAGTGGTTAGAGCACTTATCTGAAGGATGGGAAATCCCTGTTCAAATCCCTTTGCTTCATCAGGGAGAGGAAGGACTTGAATGTGGGGGCTCCCACCCCCATCCTAGGTGAATACCCTAACCAATGGACTAAGGGGGTGCTGCTCCTCTGCCTTCTCCATCTCCTCCTGACTGCTTAGTGGTGAGCTAGGCCGGCACCTAACTCATTCTCACAAGAAAAGACATCCTAAGCCGCCTGACTCCAGGAGGGTGGTTCCCAGTTGTGGATCGCAAGCAGAGATAGGTACTGAACTCGGTGAGAGGGGTGGGGCTTAGCACACACCTCTCTTATCAGCATCTCTCAGTGGCTAGCTTAGGTGGCTCCCTGCTTAGCATGCTGGCCTTTGTGGATCCCATTCCCAGGCACCTGTCTCTCCCTATTCATTGTATAAGGACCCTTGGTGCCTTACTCTGGGTTTGTGGAGCCCAGTGTAGTTCTAGTGATTTTCTAGGTACCTAAAAGTTAGGTATTGCTATGCTGAGCATCACAGAGTCTGGGTCTTTTTGTGGATACAGGCCTATGTCTCTCAAGGAAGAGGTGCAAACTATGCCAACAGAAGAATTTTGATGCTGGTATATGCTATGTCTACATTAGGAGGGTTTGCCAGTATAGCTATGCCAGCAAAACTTCTCTAGTGCACACAAAGCCTTCGTTTCATTTTTTATTTTATCACTCTAACTTTTCAGACTCTGGACGTCATTATTTTATTGCATTCAGTGATGAAAAGGGGGGAAAAAGAAGAAAAAGAAAGGGAAAAGTTTTATTTAAAATGTAGAAAACTTTATAACAGCTATACTGGGCCAGACCAATGGTCCATCTAGGCCAGTATTAGGCTCTGACAGTGACCAGTGCCAGATACTTCGGGGGGATGAACAGAACAGGATAATTATCAAGAGATTTATCCCGTCTTCTAGTTCCAGCTTCCAGCAGTCTGAGGTGTAGAGACATCCAGAGTATGGGGTTGTGTCCCTGATCATGTTGGCTAATAGCTATTGATGAACCTATCCTCCATGAACGTATCTAACTCTTTTTTTTTTTTTTTTGAACCCAATTATAGTTTTGACCTTCACAACATCCTCTGGCAATGAGTTCCCTTGGTTGGCTGTATGTTGTGTGAAATATTTCTGTATGTTTGTTTTAAACCTGCTGCCTATTATTTTGGGCAACCCCTGGTTCTTGTGTTATGTGAAGGGGTAAATAACACTTTCCTATTCATTTTCTCCAAACCATTTGTGATTTTATAGACCCCTATCACATCCCCCTTTAGTCATCTCTTTTTCCGAACTGAACATTCAAAGTCTTTTTAATCTCTCCTCCTATAGAAACTATTCTATACTCTTAATCATTTTTGTTGCCTTTCTCTGTAGCTTTTCCAATTCTAATATAGCTTTTTTTGACATGGGGCAACCAGAACTGTATGTAGTATTCAAGGTGTGGGCGTGCCATGGGTTTATACAGAGGCATTATGATATTTTCTGTCTTATTATCTATCACTTTCCTAATGGTTCCTAACATTCTGTTAATTTCATTGACTGCAGCTGCATATTCAGCAGATCTTTTCAGGCAACTAGCCACAATGACTCCAAGATCTCTTTCTTGAGTGGTAACAGCTAATTTAGACCCCATCATTTTGTATGTATAGTTGGGATTATGTTTTCCAATGTGCATTACTTTGCATTTATCAGCATTCAAATTCATCTGCCATTTTGTTGCACAGTCACCCAGTTTTGTGAGATCCCTTTGTAACTCTTCAGAGACTGCTTTGGACTTAACTATCTTGAGTAATTTTGTATCGTCTGCAGATTTTACCACTTCGCTTTTCATCCCCTTTTCCAGATTATTTATGAATGTGTTGAACAGCACAGTTTGTAGTACACCTATTTGGAGGTCCCTGCTATTTACCTCTCTGCATTGTGAAAACTGACCATTTATTCCTACCGTTTGTCTCCGATCTTTTAACCAGTTATTGATCCATGAGAGGACCTTCCCTCTTATCCCATGACTACTTAGTTTGCTTAAGAGCCTTTGGCAAGGGACCTTGTCAAAGGCTTTCTGAAAGTCCCAGTACACTACATCCATTGGATCTGCCTTGTCCATATGCTTGTTGATCCCCTCAAAGAATTCTAATAGATTGGTGAGGCATGATTCCCTTTACAAAAGCCATGTTGACTCTTTCCCAATATACTGTCTTCATCTTTGTGTCTGAAAATTCTGTTCTTTACTATAGTTTCAATCAATTTGCCTAGTACTGAAGTTAAGCTTACCAATTGCCAGGATCGCCTCTGGAGCCTTTTTTTAAAATTGGCATTACATTAGCTATCTGCCAGCCATCTGGTACAGAGGCTGATTTAAGTGATAGGTTACATACCACAGTTGTTAGTTCTGCAATTTCAGATTTGAGTTCCTTCAGAACTCTTGGGTGAATACCATCTGGTCCTGGTGACTTATTACTGTTTAATTTACCTTTGTTCCAAAACTGCTTCTATTAACACCTAAATCAGGAACAGTTCCTCAGATCTGTCACCTAAAAAGAATGGTTCACATGTGGGAATCTCCGTCACATCCTCTGTGTGAATGCCAGTGCAAAGAATCCATTTAGCTTCTCTGCAACAGTTTTGTCATCTTTGAGTGCTCCTTAAGCACCTCTATCATCCAGTGGCCCCACTAACTCTTTGATAGGTTTCCTGCTTCTGATGTACTTAAAAATGTTTGCTCATAGTTTTTGTGTCTTTTGCTAGTTGCTCTTCAGATTCTGTTTTGACCAGCCTAATTATATTTTTACACTTGACTTGCCAGAGTTTATGCTCCTTTCTATTTTCCTCACTAGGATTTGACTTCCAGTTTATAGAGGATGCCTTTTTGCCTCTAATCTCTTTTTACTCTGCTGTTTAGCCAGGGTGGCATTTTTTTTGTCCTCTTAATGTTTTTTTAATTATTATTATTTGGGGGAATGCAACAGGAGCAAGCACAGAAATAAAAATTTGTCTGCTTTTGGAGGGGCTCTTTCTGTGCCCCCTGTGGCCGGAGGAGCTGGCTCTCCCCACCTTGGAGGCTGGAGAAGCTGGCTCTCCCCCTCCTACCTCTGCAGCCAGAGGAGCTGTCTCTCCCACACCACGACCTCTGCGGCCGGAGGAGCTGGCTCTCCCCTGGGGCTCCAGAGCTGGAGGAGCTGTCATCTCTCGCCCTGGTCCGGGGCCTGAGGAGCTCAGTCTCCCTGCCCCGGCTCCAAAGGAGTTCTGTGCCCCCATTGATGGGGGGGGGAATGCCCCTTCTTGCTTCCCCTTGCACATGCCCCCCATTTAATTTGAACTTCCATGATGGTGTTTTTTAAAAAGTTTCCATGCAATTTCCCTCTTGTGACTGTTCCTTTTTATTTCCATTTAACTAGCTTACTCATTTTTGTGTAGTTCCCCTTTCTGAACTAAAATGTTACTGTGGTGAGCTTCTTTGGTATTTTTCCCCTTACAAGGATGTTAAATTTAATTACATTATGGTCACTATTACTGAGTGATTTGGCAATAATCCTTCTTGGATTAGATCCTGTGCACCACTTGGGACTAAATCAAGAATTTCCTGTCCCCTTGTGGGTTCCAGAGCCAGCTGCTCCAAGAAGCAGTTATTAATGATGTCTAGAAATGTTATCTCTACATCCCATCCTGAGGTGACATATACCCAGTTAATATGATGATATCCCCCATTATTATTGGATTTTCTATTTTGAAGCCTCTCTAATCTCCCTAAGAATTTCACAATCACAGTATTGATTAGAGCTGGAACAAAAATTGAAAAATAGTTTCAGGAAAAAAAGTCAGTGTTATAGAAACCACTTAAAACTTTCACATACTGTATATGTACACCAGCTGGGAATCTGGCCCATGATATTATGGGCCAGATCATTAACAGATATCTTGGTGTGCCCAAGTGTGTTTGTATAATATGCCACATGATACCATGTGATAAACAAAATTTGACATGTACCTTTGATTGTTTGTTTCATCTGCTCTTTTCTCACTAATACATCCCATTGGGATTTACAATACCTTTCCAAGAAATATAGCATCTTCAAACAGCTGTGTAATGGGGAGGCTGCCCCCTCACTGGCAGAAAAGGGGTTAAAAGCAGCCCTAGGGAGGCTGCACCAGAGGCAGCCAATCAGGCCCAAGCAGGCCCATATAAAAAGGGAACTGCAGGGCAAAGGAGTTCAGTTCTCTGCTAGGAGCCCAGGGAGGAAGGATTGTGTCTCTGGAGGGCTGAGAGAACTGCCAGTACCCTGGACAGAGCACTGCTGCTAGCAGGGACCAGGGGAGTGAGAGACAGCTCCTGGCTGGCTGCTGGGGTTTGCAGGCTGAGGCCCTGAGGCAAGGGCAAAGAGGATGCTGGGGCCATGAAGTGGTGGCCAGACAATTCGCTGCAGTAGCCATTAAGGGAAGTGGCTGAACAGCAGAATGCAAGTCCCCCGGCAGTGGGTAGCACAGTGTGTGGCACGGCCAGAGGGCTGTGTCACTGAAGAGGATGCCACAGTCCTTGGGGAGACATGGGTCCTAGAGCTGGAGTGATGGCAGTGAGGCACCACCAGAAAAGGGCGAACTACCATGCAGAGCTAATTTCCAAAACAACCAGCAGGAGGCACCACAGTGTTGCCTGAACCCTGTTACAAGCTGCTATTATGATTTTAACACAACCTGCTAAAGAAATGTTTCCTCTAAACATTTCATCAAGCTTTCACCTCCCCACCCCCACCACCAAATTTAGACTGTAAATAAAGTGTAACTTTTTTTTAATTATGAGAATAATTAGCCACTGGAAGGATTTACCAAGGAATATGGTGTATTCTCCATCACTGACAATTTTTAAATCAAGATTGGATGTTTCTCCTAAAAGCTATGCTCTAGGAATTATTATGGGGAAGTTCTATGGCCTGTGATATACAGAAAGTCAGACTAGATGATCACAATGGTCCCTTCTTGCTTTAGAATCTATGAATATTGGCCTAAGGCCCAGGTTGGGTAGCATTCAGTTCTTGACCTGTGATAGCTTTTCTGTACATAAAAATGTCACTATTTTAAAGTCTGTTACCCATTGCCCTACAGGACTTATATTAAAATTAACCCCAGAGTTCAAATTATTTGTATACATATGATGTGGATTTATAAGATCTAAATTAACTTCAAGCAAAATTCCTTCCCTAAATGTAATGGAAATTACATTACTGTGGTTTTCAATCAATTACAATATAAAACATAAGGATTGTAGGTCTGAAACTGTTCCTTAGTTCATACCAAAAATCTACATGCTTTCAAATTTTCATGCTAGTTAGGCTTCATTTACTGTGTGTTGCACGTTGGTTTATTTAAAAAGTGAATATGAATTTCCCTATGTATTGGCTATATATTTCTCTAGAAATTGGACACCTATTCAAATGCTCTGAGTGATATTCGTTGTTAGGCCTGTCAACCTGGGAGACCCAGGACTTGAACCCCGGTCTCCCATACCCCAGATGAAGTACCCTAACCACTAAACTAAAACTTATGAGGGAGCATCTGCTCCTCTCCCTCTCATCCCCTCACTTGCTAAAATCACATAGGTGCCTAACATCAAGAGAAGGTTTGCAGCTGAGAATCCCAGGTGGAGATAGGTGCCTAAATCTGGCATCTATCTCCAAGAGAGGGGCAGAGTTTAGCACACGCTCCTCAGCCTGGCATCTTCCATTGGCTAACTTAGGCAAGGATCCTCCTATTGTGCTAGCTTTTGTGAATCCCCTTCTGAGGCACCCGTCTGTCCCAATACATTGTACAGGGAGCCTAGGCTTTGTGAATCCCAGTGATTTTCTAGGCTCTTAAAAGTTCAGCATGGCAATGGTAAGGCCAACACTTCTTTGTGACTCAAGCCTTAAGTGTCTTAGGCACTTCTGAAAACTTTATCCCAGTCTGTACTGAGGGACAACTCCAAACGTGCCTGCAATGTGCAGGAGGTCAGACTAGATGATCACGATGGTCCCTTCTGACCTTAAAGTCTATGAGTGACAAAGGACTTCTAATGGAAAAAAATCATAGATGCCCCCTTGGGAAAATTCTGGGGCACTCAGCATAGCACATGCTGTGTATGTTGTGCTGAGCAGCTATGCAGTAGTGCTATGGGGAGACTGAGGAGTAACAGTTCAAGCCTTTCCTGTATGCACCTGGGATTGCTCATGCATTATGCATGCTGGAAGGAAGTCTACCTGGGGCTAGACTTTTGGATCTTTTAAATGATTAACTAATAAATAAAAGGCAGCTTTTGAACCAGGTAGAAGAAACATATGCACACCTTACAAGGGGAAGCCATTAAGTAGATGAAAGGAAATAGGGAAGGATCAGAGAAACAGAATATGTCGTGTAACCAAATATTTTAAACTTCCATTATGATTGCTGTATGAGATAGCATACCTGAGCTTTAGCACAGCCTTTTACTATTGAGCACTAAAATATCAGATTCTTACTGCTCAATTTTCTCCCCGATTTGATATAGATTGGGGCTGGGATTCTCAAAGTTGCCTAAGAGCATTAGTTGGCTAACTCTCATCGAAAGTCCCCTCTGAAAATTCCAACCTGCGTGTCTGCCTTTTCAAAAATAAAAATCCCATTCATTTTGTATTAATTTGCTGCAAGCCCTCCTACTGATGTGAGGGTTATGCTTCAAGCCAAATGTTTCAAAGAAGGATATGATCAGGCAATTCTTACATGTTAATTAAATATTGACTGTGAGGAGGAAGTGGTATGTAAGAGAACTTCAGAAAGGAAGTACCACTGCTGTATCAATGCCTTTTCCCTGCTGCATAAGACCAAGGGAGAAAGGATTTCTTTCCTTAGATTTTATTTTTTTAAACTTCCTTTTGTCTTTGTCTTTCCTGGGTGTGTAGATGTAGGAGTGAGCGTGTGAGGTTTGCTCCTGATCAGGATGTTTGAGTGCTCTTGTATTATTTTTAGGGAGGGTGAGTGAAGACAGTTTATTTTTATTTTTTTAAACACAGATTTGGTGCCTGATCCTGCAAACTCTGCTGAAAGTGGTGGCCCCACTGTAGTTATTACATGTTCAGACCTTTGTGCACTTCTGCCATCCACCACTGAAAAGAGAACTGATTAAGCACAGGTATGGATCAGACAAAGTGCTACTGTAATGTCCCAGGTGAACTCCCTTCCCTTTTCTTCGGCAGGAGTTTATATAGCCTCCTAGTGCAAGGTGTTTCCATTCCTGACTACAGATTTGGGGGTCTGCCAGAATCCAACTACAATAGACTAGAACATAGTTTTCAAACTCAGTAAAACCATGGATTTGTCCTTGTCCACACTGAGCTAGAGCAAACTGTTTTGAAAGCAGTTTAGAAAACTAGGTGTGAGCAGGGCCGGCTCTACCATTTTTGCCACCCCAAGTGGGGGGGGGGAAGGGGGCTGGAAGCCACCTGGACTGCCGAAGCAAAAAAAAATGCTGCCCGGACTGCCGGACTGTGCCACCCCAAGAATGGAGGGAATGCCGCCCCTTAGCATGTGCCGCCCCAGGCATGTGCTTCCTCCGCTGATGCCTGGAGCCAGCCCTGGGTGTGAACCTTCAGGTGTTGAGTGCCTAGACCTCTGTGTGGGAACTGTGCACTCTGTCCCTCATTCTCTCATTGATGTGATGACTTGTGAGTGTTGGAAGTTACTTGATCTTATTTATCACCTAGAAGTGAAATAATTAAATAATGGTTTCTGGACTAACTCATGCGAATGGATGGACTCTGGACCTGGTCTCTTTCACACATGTACTCTCTCTAGATATTTAGCTGCACAGAGAAATGCATTTCCCTTTATCTGTAAAAGGAGTTAAATCCCCCATAAATCCAAAGACACTTTTGGAGAATGCAGCCTCTTATTAAGAGGTTAGAAAGTTGGGAGCCTTGGTGTTATGTTCAAGTTACCTGTAGTAATGACCTAAAATGTAACAGTTTAAAAGGTCTGCAGTAAGTTTCCATACAGAATGCAGAGAGGTCAAAGACCACCTTTATCCTCACACAGCACTCCTTTCATTCTCCATTAGAGTTGCTTAAGAAGTTGTTAAATTTACATGCCTCTCTTTTTTTCCCCTGCTACTGATGTTTGGTGAGAGGAAATAAAGATTGCCCTATTCCCACTTGGCCAGTCTTGGTTAATTTTAAACCAGGACCCTGATCAGAAACTCACTTTGGATACAACAGCCCACTGGACCGGGATGCATAGAAGAGTTGTCTATATTTCTTTGCCTCAAGAGCAAGCCATAACATCAATATGGAATTGAATGTGGTGACTGAATAATGGATCTTCTCTCTGATAAACATGAGGTATTCACAGAAAATGGAATGTTATGTATTATTTCATAGTTCCCAGAATTGTGCTGGATACCTCATAGAACATGGAAACTGTAGGAGATTGCTGTGCCAAGAATTTGCAATCTAAGGTTCCGATTCTGCAAAGATTTGTGCATGGGCTTAAATTTACACACTGTGAGCAGCCTCATTGACTTAAATGGGATTATTCCCAGTATAGGAAGTGCTTCATATGTGTAAATCTTTCCAGGATTAGGATTTAATTGCTTACAATATACAATGAAGGGGCAACAAACCAGTGGTATGGGGAGCAAAGAGAGAAGTCAAAGTAATAAGAGTGAAGTTATTCAAAGGAGTTTGTGTAACATGATTCAGCGATTGGCTACAACTTCTTGTGGACATCAAGGCAGAAATGGGTCTACAGGAGAGATTTAAATGAGGGCAATGGCCTGACCAACCCGCTTTAAACTCTATATCTGTCACTTTGCATAACCCACGTTATGTTCACGCCTGGCTGAGCATCTGTGTAATCTTATTGCTGGGACCCCTGTCTTTCCTCCCCATAACCCAGCCTCTTCCTTAAGTTGCCCCTCTGTTGCATTGTGTCTGAAATTAGATGGTAAGCTCCTCAGGGCAGAGACCTGGTGCAAAGTATACATCCTGCAAGATGCCTCACACAATTCGGAGTGCTGCAGAACAATAAATATTAATGCTCCATTATTATTGTGTGCAGTGCACATCTACTTTAAAATCTATTCATTGCAGGTTGGGGAAGAGAGAGAGTTTTAGTTACTCATTCATTAGTACAATACACCACTGTTAAATATTTAGAGGTTTAGAGACAAAGTTGTCAGTTTGTCTACAGCAGCTATTTTTTAACCTGCTGGGCAACTAAATAGAGCAATTGATCTAATATGTTTAGAGGTTAAATACTGTAGCCAAAAGATTCTATTCCAGCAGAAGGTTGTATTGAGCTATTATGCGGTGGAGAACTTGGGATAATGGGCGCTATCCTCGGAAATTGCCCTCCAAAAATGAGAGTTCTGTGTCAAAAGATGGAAGGGAGGAGGCAGAGAAGAAAGGAAATCACAATAAAGCTAAAAGGAAATAATATTAAAGTAGGGCTGCCCGGCCTCTACGTGTTCTGTAGGACAAATGTGGATGCCATACTATTGTGATACTAGGCCATGACACAGTTGGCACACTATGATGCAACCTTAAGTTGCTGTCACATCGTGCTTTGCCATCGTTAGGTCATACTGTGATGTCATCCTGTTGCATCAGCCTTGCAAGTTATTTTGTTTCCCTTTACGATCAGATTTTCAAAACTGTCTGACTCCTTGTACCTGAAAGTGGTCAGGTTACCATATTTTGTGCCTCCAAAAGGAGGACACTCCACGGGGCCCTGGCCCCGCCCCCAGCCCCGCCCCCTCCCCCGCCCCAACTCCGCCCCCTCCCCAAAGTCTCCGCCCCCTCCCCTGCTTCCCGCGAACATTTAATTTGCGGGAAGCCTGGGTAGGTAAGGGGCGGTGTGGGGGGAGGAGGTGCGGCCCAGGCTGGCCCCCCGGCGGCTCCAGCCTGGGTCGGCTCGGGCCCTGGGGTGCCGGCTCCGGCCCCCGGCCGACCACCCCCGGCCCGCCCAGCACTGCCGGCCGGCCCCCGGCGGCCCAGCGCACCCCCCGGCGCCCGGCCCCGGCGGCCCAGCGCACCCCCCGGCGCCCGGCCCCGGCGGCCCAGCGCACCCCCCGGCTCCCGGCCCCGGTGGCCCAGCGCACCCCCCGGATCCCGGCCCCGGCGGCCCAGCGCACCCCCTGGATCCCGACCCCGCGGCCCAGCGCACCCCCCCGGCGGCCCGGCTCCCGGCCCGACCCCCCGGCTCCCGGCCCCGCGGCCCAACGCACCCCCCCCCCCGGCGGCCCGGCTCCCGGCCCGACCCCCCGGCTCCCGGCCCCGCGGCCCAACGCACCCCCCCGGCAGCCCGGCTCCCGGCCCGACCCCCCGGATCCCGACCCCGCGGCCCAGCGCACCCCCCCGGCGGCCCGGCTCCCGGCCCGACCCCCCGGATCCCGACCCCACGGCCCAACGCACCCCCCCGGCGGCCGGCCCCGGCGGCCCAGCGCACCCCCCGGATCCCGGCCCCGGCGGCCCAGCGCACCCCCCGGATCCCGACCCCGCGGCCCAGCAAACCCCCCCGGCGGCCCGGCTCCCGGCCCGACCCCCCGGCTCCCGGCCCCGCGGCCCAACGCACCCCCCCCCCCCCGGCGGCCCGGCTCCCGGCCCGACCCCCCGGATCCCGACCCCGCGGCCCAGCGCACCCCCCCCGGCGGCCCGGCTCCCGGCCCGACCCCCCCGGATCCCGACCCCGCGGCCCAACGCACCCCCCCGGCGGCCCGGCTCCCGGCCTGACCCCCCGACTCCCGGCCCCGCGGCCCAACGCACCCCCCCCGGCGCCCCGGCTCCCGGCCCCGTGGCCCAACGCACCCCCCCGGCGGCCCGGCTTGGCCCGACCTCCCGGCCCCGCGGCCCAGCGCACCCCCCCGGCGGCCCGGCCCCGCGCACCCCCCCGGCGGCCCGGCTCACGGCCCGACCCCCCGGCTCACGGCCCAGCGCACCCCCCCGGCGGCCCGGCTCCCGGCCCGACCCCCCGGCTCCGCGGCCCAACGCACCCCCACCCCCGGTGGCCCGGCTCCCGGCCCGACCCCCCGGCTCCTGGCCCCGCGGCCCAACGCACCCCCCCGGCGGCCCGGCTCCCGGCCCGACCTCCCGGCCCCGCGGCCCAGCGCACCCCCCCGGCGGCCCGACCCCGCTGCCCCGCGCACCCCCCCGGCGGCCCGGCCCCGCGGCCCAGCGCACCCCCCCGGCGGCCCGGCTCCCGGCCCCACCCCCCGGCTCGCGGCCCAGCGCACCCCCCCGGCGGCCCGGCTCCTGGCCCGACCCCCCGGCTCCCGGCCCCGCGCACCCCCTCGGCGGCCCGACCCCGCGGCCCCGGCCCGGCTCCCGGCCCGGCACCGCGCGCCCGGCCCCGCGACTCCGGCCCAGCCCTCCCTCCCGATTTTCCCGGACATGCCCGGCTTTTGGGGGATTTCCCCCCGGACGGGGATTTGAGCCCCCAAAAGCCGGACATGTCCGGGAAAATCCGGACGTATGGTAACCCTAGTCAGGTTGCATGTACAAAGTCCACCCTTGCTTTTGCAACACTGGTAATGCCCATGTGGGGACACACAGGTGTGGGGTTTGCATTTGCAAAACTTGCACACAGAAGTTGGGCAGGTGCAACAGAAGTAGATAGCTTTGCAGGTTGTATTTCTTTATGTAATGCTGGCTAGGCTTGCAGAAAACAGAAGAGATACAAACCCTAGTCTGAGAGTACAAGACAACCCAGAAAACCACAAAATGATAGGGTGACATTGCTGGTCAAATTAATCTCTGGTGTCACTCCAGTGAAGGCATAAAGTTGATCCCCATTTGTATCTTTCTGCATAATAAGTCTGTCTTTTAAAAGTATCTACTACAAGAAACTAATCTGAAATATGATGGCAAAGGATTGGCTCCATTCCCCTTTCCTATTTTTATTGGAAGCCACTCAAGACTTTTCAAATTATGACAAACTTTTTGAGTGGGCTGTTCATTTCATCACGTAATTCATGTGCGTGAATTCACACTACACAGCCCTGGCTCTAGCATAATGGATTTTGTCTGCTTTATATTGTCTGTCATTGATACCTTCACACTGCTGAATTTTTCTGCTAGAGGTAGACAGAGCAATAGCTTATTCTAGCACTCGTAAAAAGCAATCATTTATATTGTTTTCTATTGCTTGCCTTTAGCTGCAACATGATATATCTTTATATTCATCATATGAATGTTTCCCCAGACTTTCAGAGAAAGGCCCTTCAGTAGTACTACTTGTGTAATTTACAGTATATAGTACTCAAAAGTATGATAGGAGCTTAGGGATATGAAAGGAAGCTGTTTTAGGGCAGACACCTATCTAAGGTATTCATATGGCCCATCCAGTAGCTGAGCACCATACAGTTTTTAAAGTACAACACCCCTATGAGGCTAGGAAGTACTAGTCTTACTATTTTATAGATGGGTAAGTAAGATACAGAGAGTAAGTGCCACACAGAGACTCTCTGGTAGAGTAGGGAATTGAACTCAGCTCACCTTAGGCTCAGGCTAGTAACCTAACAGCCAGATCAGCCTTTCCCTCTACCTTAGGCCTGGTCTACACTAGGCGTTTATGTCGAAGTTAGCGCCGTTACATCGAATTAACCCTGCACCCGTCCACACCGCGAAGGTATTTAGTTCGACATAGAGGTCTCTTTAATTCGACTTCTGTACTCCTCCCCGACGAGGGGAGTAGCGCTAAATTCGACATGGCCATGTCGAATTACGCTAGGTGTGGATGGAAATCG
The DNA here is from genome assembly GCF_027887155.1 of Malaclemys terrapin pileata. Taxonomy (NCBI): domain Eukaryota; kingdom Metazoa; phylum Chordata; order Testudines; family Emydidae; genus Malaclemys; species Malaclemys terrapin. The sequence goes on from NC_071507.1 coordinate 83,266,554, forward strand.
ACGCTAATAGCTCCGGGAGCTATCCCACAGTGCACCACTCTGTTGACGCTCTGGACAGCAGTACGAGCTCGGATGCTCTGAACTGCCACACAGGAAAAGCCCCGGGAAAATTTGAATTTGAATTCCTTTTCCTGTCTGGCCAGTTTGAATCTCATTTCCTGTCTGGACATCGTGGCGAGCTCAGCAGCACTGGCAACGATGCAGAGCTCTCCAGCAGTGATGGCCGTGCAATCTCAGAATAGAAAGAGGGCCCCAGCATGGACTGATCGGGAAGTCTTGGATCTCATCGCTGTGTGGGGCGATGAGTCCGTGCTTTCCGAGCTGCGATCCAAAAGACGGAATGCAAAGATCTACGAGAAGATCTCTAAAGACATGGCAGAGAGAGGATACAGCCGGGATGTAACGCAGTGCCGCGTGAAAATCAAGGAGCTGAGACAAGGCTACCAGAAGACCAAAGAGGCAAACGGACGCTCCGGATCCCATCCCCAGACATCCCGTTTCTACGAGGCACTGCATTCCATCCTCGGTGCGGCCGCCACCACTACCCCACCAGTGACCGTGGACTCTGAGGATGGGATAGTGTCCACGGCTGGATCCTCGGACATGTTAGCGGACAGGGAAGATGAGGAAGGAGATGAGGAGGACGAGGCAGTCGACAGCGCTCACAACGCTGATTTCCCCGACAGCCAGGATCTCTTCATCACCCTTACAGAGATCCCCTACCAACCCTCCCCAGCCGTTACCCCGGACACAGAATCTGGGGAAGGATCAGCCAGTAAGTGTTGTAAAAATCTAAACATTTATTTGTAACAGAACAGGAATATTAACAATTTAAAAAATGGGTTTCTCATGATTAGTTTGATTAGCTTAACGGTTCAGTCATGGGCAGTGCAACTATTGAAAAAAAATCTAGCAATGTCCGGTTTTGCATGATTGTCCTGCCCAAGCCGCTCTACTGGTTAGTCACTGCTACAGCAGCTACAGTAAAATGCGGTCTATATGTCCGGGGATGGAGCAGAAATCCTCCTGTGACATCTCGAGGAAGCTCTCCTGGAGGTAATTGGAAATCCGCTGCATTAGGTTCTTGGGGAGAGCGGCCTTATTGGGTCCTCCGTAGTAGGACACGTTGCCACGCCACGAGACTATCAAGTACTCTGGAATCATTGCTCTGCACAGCATGGCGGCATACGGCCCTGGTCTTTGCAGGCTTTCCCGGAGCATTCTCTCTTTCTCGCTGTCAGAGATCCTCATGAGGGTGATGTCGCTCATGATGACCTGCTTTGAATGAGGTAGGGGAATGTTAGTGTTGGGACTGCTTTGCCGTTCCTTTACAGAACTGTAACCGCTGGTTTGCAGCCACGCGGTGGAGGCGGGAGAGGGGCAGCCGAAAGGGATCGTTCCCGGGGACAGCCGCGAGGGTGTGGGACAGGAGCAGACTTCCTGCTTGCCGAATTGCTGGCAGCAGGGACCGACATTGATTTCAATGTGAAATGAGGCCATTGCTAATATTAAAGTTTTAAGCTGCCACAAGTCTACGGCTTACCATGTCTGCCTGCAACAGAAATTCCGTTCTCCTGAGAGGCTTCTCAAATGTGCTGTAGAAGACCCCAGGCACTGAATGCGAAGGCCGAGAATTCGACCTTGTGCTGAGTGCGCATGTGATAGGTGCTGTGCATGGTCTTGTTAACAGAGAAAGACTATGTTCTTTGTTCACAACTACATTTATCTTTCTGAGGAATTCACTCCCTTTTTCCCATTCCCACAGCCCCATCTGCGATTGTCTCACAACCTAGCCTGTCATCACACTCCCAGAGGCTAGCGCGGATTAGGCATAAGAAGAAGAGGACACGGGAGGACATGTTCTCGGAGCTTATAGCCTGCTCCAGAGCCCAGGCAGCACAGCAGACCCAGTGGCGGGAGAACTTGACCCGAATGCACCAAGCCAACATGGATCGGGAGGAGAGGTGGCGTCAGGAAGACCAGCAGGCGACTCAAACCCTGCTTGGACTAATGAGGGAGCAAACGGACACGCTCCGGCGCCTTGTGGATGTTCTGCAGGAACGGAGGCAGGAGGACAGAGCCCCGCTGCAGTCCATCTCTAACCGCCCTCCCCCGCCACCAAGTCCCATACTCCCCTCACCCAAAGTGCACAGAAGGAGAGGCGGCAGAGTCCCTGCTAACTCTCACTCCACCCCTGCAGAGAGCTCGAGCAGCAGAAGGCTCTCATTCCCCAAAATTTGACAAGTTCTTTCCTTCCCGCCTGACACAAGCCCCCGTCCAAGTTTCACTTTCCCAGTTCCATGTTTGGTTGATAATAAAAAATACGTTTCTGTTAACTACTGTTTCCATCATGTTCTTTTGCAGGAGGGGGGGATAGGGGGTTGGTAATTCGACAGGACAGTCACCTTTGGCAGGGTATATAGTCGGGGGCAGGCACAGCAGCAGGGCACATACATAGTGCAGTGATGCAGTGACTAGTTACCCTGGTTAGTCTGGGAGGTTGTTTTCATGTTATGTGGTGGGGGGTGGGTTGCTCTGTGACTTTGTGGCAGGGGAGGGCAGTTACAGATCTTAAGCGGCGGTCCTTAGGCAGGATCACAGAGCCACACAGCAGGGGATCTGTAACCGTCCTCCCCCTGCCACAAAGTCACATAGACCCCCCCATACACACAGTCCCTATCAGGAGGGGTGACAGGCTCCGTTGAAACAACCATCCCACCGCAGCGGAGCCTGTCAATCCTTGAGTTTAGAAGCTGCATTCGCGCCACTACAGTACACCCGCTCCGCACCACAGTCTGCGTCCCAGTTTTAAAAAATTCCCGCGAATACAGTATTAAAGAAAACGGTGTGCTTTAACAAAGTAGAACTATTTTTATTTTGAAACGTGTGTTGGAAGTGGGGTGAAGGGGGTATGTAACTGGATAGGATAGTCAACATTAACTGGGCAAAGAAATGGGGGCAGGTTTAGCTTCTCAATACACAAACTTTAAAGTCACAGGTTACCCTGCTCACTCAGGAACTTTGCTTTCAAAGCCTTCCGGATGCACAGCGCTTCCCGCTGGTCTCTTCTAATCGCCCGGCTGTCTGGCTGTGAGTAATCAGCAGCCAGGCTATTTTCCTCAACCTCCCACCCCGCCATAAAGGTCTCCCCCTTGCTCTCACAGAGATTGTGGAGCACACAGCAAGCTGCAATAACAATGGGGATATTGGTTTCGCTGAGATCACAGCGAGTCAGTAAGCTTCTCCATCTCCCCTTGAGACGGCCAAAAGCACACTCCACCACCATTCTGCACTTGCTCAGCCGGTAGTTGAAGAGTTCTTTTTCAGTGTCCAGGGCGCCAGTATAGGGCTTCATGAGCCAGGGCATTAGCGGGTAGGCTGGGTCCCCGAGGATGACTATAGGCATCTCCACATCCCCAAGAGTTATTTTGTGGTCCGGGAAGTAAATACCTTGCTGCAGCCGTCTAAACAGACCAGAGTTCCTGAAAACACGAGCGTCATGAACCTTGCCCGGCCATCCCACGTAGATGTTGGTAAAACGTCCCCTGTGGTCCACCAGTGCTTGCAGCACCATGGAAAAGTAGCCCTTTCTGTTAATGTACTGGCTGGCCTGGTGTTCCGGTGCCAGGATAGGGATGTGAGTTCCATCTATGGCCCCACCGCAGTTTGGGAATCCCATCGCTGCGAAGCCATCTATGATCGCCTCCACGTTTCCCAGGGTGACTACCTTTGGCAGCAGTACATCAACGATTGCCTTGGCTACTTGCATCACAACAACCCCCACGGTAGATTTGCCCACCCCAAACTGGTTCGCGACTGACCGGTAGCTGTCTGGCGTTGCAAGCTTCCACAGGGCTATGGCCACTCGCTTCTGGACAGTCAGGGCTGCTCGCATCCGGGTGTCATTGCGCTTCAGGGCAGGGGACAGCAACTCACAAAGTTCCAGGAAAGTTCCCTTCCGCATGCGAAAGTTTCGCAGCCACTGGGATTCATCCCAGACCTGCAGCACTATGCGGTCCCACCACTCAGTGCTTGTTTCCCGTGCCCAGAATCTCCTTTCGACGGCATCAACATGACCCATTGCCACCGTGATGTTCTCGGCGCTGGGTCCCCTGCTTTCTGAGAGGTCTGTGCTACTCTCAGACTTCAGGCCATCACCGCGTTGACGTAGCCTCCTCGCCTGACTTTTCTGCATCTGCCTCAGGGAAAGGTGTATGATAAGTTGCGAGGCGTTGAGAGCGGCCACAACTGCAGTGATGGTTGCAGCAGGCTCCATGCTCGCAGTGCTGTGGCGTCCGCGCTGTCACTGACTAGAAAAGTGCGCGAACTGATTTCCCGCCGGCGCTTTCAGGGAGGGAGGGCGGGAGTGATGGACGGATGACGACAGTTACCCAAAAGCACCCTGGACACCTTTTTTTTACCCAGAAGGCATTTGCGGCTCCACCCAGAATTCCAATGGGCAGCGGGGACTCCGGGAACTGTGGGATAGCTGACCACAGTGCACCACTTCCAATGTCGACGCTTTCCCCGTTAGTGTGGACTCACAAAGTCGAATTACTGTCCTTAGTGTGGACACACACGTTCGACTTTGCAATATCGATTCCAAAAATTCGATTTAAGTAAAATCGAACTACTCTCGTAGTGTAGACAAGGCCTTAGTGGTATTTAGTTACTTGCTAATTTTACCAAGAGGAAGAGATATGGTTACCTCAGTATCTGCAGTATTCCCTTGGACTTCAGTGGAATTACTGTGGATTTTGACCAATGCAAATAAGTATTAGTAAACAAAAGCTATGGTTTGTGGCAGTTAAGGTTGCAGCAGGAAATCCCCCATCCACCCAAACGCTTAAAAGAACAGAAATAAGAAGTTAAGGGGAAAGAGTTGTGCATTTCTTTCTGCCATAATATTGTCTACAATGCTGCTGATGCTGCATTCTGTAAGGCTTCAACTTCCATCTCCACCAGCTACCAAAAGCAATCAATACATATCCCCAGCTTCATCAAACCTGCACTCTAATGCAAAACCTTAGCTAGGATCTCTTGTGCTTTATATCAATTTTATATTAACAGATCAGCACATCTGTCTGTCACACATGCCATGCAATTGGAAACTTACTGTGCCTTCACGCTGCTGAGGTCAATGTTAAAGCTTTGGACTAGAGTGCAGGTTTATTGAAGTTGAGGTATGCATTACTCCTGACGGTGTTGAGCCACTTGAAAAGTGTGAGAGGTTGTGATGTGCCTCAGTAAATTCTTTGTTCGTTACAGTTTATCCCCATTTAAAATTAAATTAATAAGTACACAAAGAGAAACCCTCCATGTTTAAAAGTGACAACAGGACCAGTCAATTGGAGGGAACCTCTGTCAATGAGATTGTCATCACTCACTTTCAAAAGCACAATGTAGCCTCTCACAGACTTCTGGACTTGGATGCAATAACAGCAGGGTGTGCGTAACTGCATTACATCAGCAGGTCTGTCTGTTGCACTCCCTCTTCCACTGAGTTCCCCCATCACTGCCAATATGAAGCATACCATTCAATGTGCAAATATATCAGTGCGGCACACCTCCAACTGTCATGGCCACCATCTTGGCCAATACCAAGGACTGAACAAATGCCAGAAGTAAAAAGCATGAATGTTTTACAACTTGTGCTAAAGAGTCAGGCACACATGGTGTGAGCTGCTACAGACTTTTATCCTCTGTGAATTGGGCAGCGAGGGGGACAAATAACACAGACTGACCCATGGTTTACACAAGCAAAATGTGTGGCAAATGGCAGCCATGTGGAATGTGTATTTTGGTGATTCCAACCATCATTTACAAGTTAGCAAAGTTTTTCAGTACAAAATGTGTATTAAAGAGGTCTCACTGTGTAAATCACATTTAGCTATGCCATCCTCTTACATGATCAGCAGCAGGGTTTGAAACCCTTGTGATTCGTTATTCTGACCCTTACTCAAACTATAGGAGTAATTGCTAGCTTCTCTGTAAACCAGTCACTAGAGGAGAACAACTTGATACCCATTTTCCCAATGGGTTCCACAACTATTTACTAGTCAGCAGTAGAATACTGGTGATCAGGAATCCTAGTTTCCGTTGCTGGCTCTAGGAGGAGTGTCATTTATAGCTGTTAAAGATAGGACAACCCATCTTGGGTTAGCTACTGTGTGGGGAGTGGCTAATGCTGTAGTTTATCATGCTAGAGATCTGGGTTCTTGCATAAACTCTGTTACCTTAATTTAAAAAAAAAATTGAAGGGGGAGGGGAGGGTGTTCTGAAGCTCTCCCTACCTACCTCTAGGTTGGGGTTTAAGGCTGTTGCTAATAATCAGGGTAATGAAATGTGAGGGAATTTAAACAGCACTTAGAAGATATGAGATTTCAAGTCTTGGTCTTCACTTTCCCAGCTCAGGGACCCTTCCTGTAGGCTAGAGGAGTATTAGATAAAGGAAAGTCAGTTGGTCATCTATATTAGCCTCCCCCAGAAATGAGTAAAAAAGCATTTACATTGTGGCAGATTTGTGGTCAGATTAAACTTTTGTGGGGTCACTTTAGAGCACGTATTTTCTGTTATATGAAAAAATTATAAATGTTCTGTAGACAAACATTGCTGATGTATAACTGACATTCTAGGAATCAGCACCTGAGGAGCAATAATGTGGTGAAAAGACAGGTCCCAGAGTGCTTCTGTGTTCTTGCAAAAGGGTACATACAAAAGTGAGACAATCTAATGAAAAAATTGCTAACAGGTGATTTTTTTTTTTTTTTTTTTTTTACTCTTGTTATTTTCTCTGTATCAATTCATTCTTCATCAAACCACCATGGAAATTTCAAATAGTTTCAAACTTTATATTCTCTGGTTTTGTTTTATGCTATTTTGATGAGTTTTTGTTTGTTTATTTTTTACAAAATAACCATTTAAATAAAGTTTCTGTTAAAACCAAACTCTGCAACACAACTTTAACAACAGCATAGATACCTCTGCACTATAATAGAATTTGACCCAGTGGGTAGAGATTTCATCCAAAGAGCTGTTAATGAGAAAATGGGAGGACTGCCACTTAGCAGCACCATTTAATAGTGTCTTTAGATTGCCATTTAATTGCAAACTAAGTCTTAGGGTATGTCTACATTATGAAATTAGGCCGATTTTATAACAGTCGATCTTTAGAAAGCGATTTTATACAGTCGACTGTGTATGTCCCCACTAAGCGCATTAAGTCGGCGGAGTGCATCCTCAATACCATGGCTAGCATCAACTCACGGAGCGGTGCACTATTCCACAGTTCCTGTAGTCTCCGCTGCCAATTGGAATTCTGGGTTAAGCTCCCAATGCCTAATGGGGCAAAAACATTGTTTTGGGTACATGTCATCGGTCTCCCCTCCCTCCCTCTGTGAAAGCAACGGCAGACAATTGTTTTGCACCTCTTTTCCTTCGTTACCGGTGCAGACGCCATAGCATGGCAAGCATGGAGCCCACTCAGCTCACCGCTGCTGTTGTGAGCATTGTAAACACCTCGTAAATTATCCTGCAGTATGCCAGCAGGAGACGCCAGCACGAGGACGATTGTGAGGAGGACATGGACACAGACGTTCCTGAAAGCACGGGATGTGGCAATTGGGACATCATGGCGGCAGTGAGGCAGGTTGATACAGTGGAACACCAATTATGGGCCCAGCAAACAAGCACAGACTGGTGGGATCGCATAGTGTTGCAGGTATGGGATGATTCCCAGTGGCTGTGAAACTTTCGCATGCATAAGGCCACTTTCCTTGAATTTTGTGAGTTGCTTTCCCCCGCCCTGAAGCGCAGGAATACCAAGATGAGAGCTGCCCTGATAGTTGAGAAGCGATTGGCAATAGTCCTGTGGAAGCTTGCAATGCCTGATTGCTACCGGTCAGTCGGGAATCAATTTGGAGTGGGCAAATCTAATGTGATCCAAGTAGCCAATGTAATCACTGACTTTCAAGGGTAGTGACTCTGGGAAATGTTCAGGTCATAGTGGATGGTGTTGCTGCAATGGGGTTCCCTAACTGTGGTGGGGTGATAGACGGAACCCCTTGCTCCCATGGCTCATGAAGCTGTACACAGGCAGCCTGGACAGTAGTAAGGAGCAACTGTAGGCTGAGCAAGTGCAGAATGATGGTAGAATGTGTCTTTGGATGTTTAAAAGTTCGCTGGTGCTGTTTGTTGAGTAGGTTAGATCTCAGCGCAACTAATATTCCCATTGTTATTGCTGCTTGCTGTGTGCTCCATAATATCTGTGAGAGTAAGGGGGAGATGTTTATGACATGGTGGGAGGTTGAGGCAAATCACCTGGCAGCCAATTTTGAGCAGCCAGACACCAGGGCGATTAGAAGAGCATAGTTAGGTATGCTGCGCATCAGAAAGGCTTTGAAAACCAGTTTCGTGACTGGCCAGGCTATGATGTAACAGTTGTGTGTGTTTCTCCCTGATGCAAACCCACCCTCTTTGTTGCTTTTAATTCCCTGTAAGCCAACCACCCTCCCCCCTTTGATCATAGCTGGCAAAGGAAATAAAGTCACTATTGTTTTGAAATCATGCATTCATTCTTTACTAACTACAAAAAAAAGTGAGATAACTGACAAGGTAGCCCAGGTGGGGTAGGGGAGGAGGGAAGGACAAGGCCACATTGCTTATTGTAGCCACACTACAAATCAAAACTGTTTGAATGACAGCCTTCTGTTGCTTGGGCCATCCTCTGGAGTAGAGTGGCTGGGTACCCAGAGCCTCCCCCCCGCGTTCTTGGGCATCTGGGTGAGGAGGATTTGGAACTTGAGGAGGAGGGCAGGCGGTTATACAGTGGATGCAGTGGCGGTCTGTGCTCTTTTTGGCTTTCCTGCAGCTCCACCAGATGCCTCATCATGTCCGTTTGCTCCCCTATTAGCCTCAGCATCGCCTCCTGCCTCTTCTCATTGTGCTCACATAATGCTTTCCTGGCCTCTGCCACTGAATGCCTCCATGCATTCAGCTGTGCCCTATCAGTGCAGGAGGACTGCATGAGCTCGGAAAACATGTCATCGTTAATGTTTTTTTTTTGTCTTCTAATCTGTGATAACCTCAGGGATGGAGATGATAGGGGGAGCATAGAAATATTTGCACCTGCAGGGGGATAAAAAGGGAGAGTAAAATTTAAGATGATACATTTCTGAGAACAAAAGGGAGACTCAAGCAATTCACAGCAGACAGCACATGTGCTTTAAGTACAAGGTCGCATTTTGCCTTTTATATTGAGTGCCTGCTGGTATGGTGACACATCATGCACAGCTGGGCAACAGAATTCAGTTTCCAGGCAGCCCTGGTAAGCCAAAGGGTACGTGGGGTTGGCTTCTTCTGCCTTCATAACATGTGGGAATGTTTTCAAACTACAGCACTCTCCTTTCCCATAGCAAGCAATGCCGGTTGGGTTTGCCATTTAAAAGGAGGGGCTGTGGTTTTTGGGTGGATGTGCAGCACACACCTTCCCCCACCCCACCGCATGGCTATTCTCTGGGATGATCCCTTTTAGCCAAGCGAAAACAGCCCAGCATGAACGGGGTCCTTTTACTGTTCCCTTGCAAAAATTCCCCTATTTCAACCAGGTGACCATGAATGATATCATTCTCGTGAGGCTAACACAGAAAGATATAGACCGAATATTGTTTGAATGCGACCAAAACCCAGGGCCATTCACTGCCATGCTTTGTGCTGCAATGATTCCAGACTACCTGCTACTGGCTTGGTGTGGTAAAGTGTCCTACCGTGAAGGAGGAAATAAGGCAGCCCTCCCCAGAAACCTTCTGCAAAGGCTTTCAGAGTACCTCCAGGAGAGTTTCATGGAGATGTCCATGGAGGATTCCCGCTCCCTCCCCAGACACATTAACAGACTTTTCCAGTAGCTGTACTGGCCGCAAACGCATCCCAATTCTTCAGGGCAAGTCAAACATTAAACACAATTGCCTTTAAACCCTGTACTGCAGTTACAAATGTGCACTCACCAGAGGTGCCTTCTCCGGCTTCAGGGTCCAGGATCCTGCCTTGGGATGATGAAAAGCTCCAGGATGATGAAAAGGTCCTGGCTGCCAGGGAGAATGGGTTCACCACTTGCCTGCTGCACATTCTCCTCCTCTTCCTCATCTACAAAATCCTCCTCCCTGTCGCGTGAGACTCCCCCTTTGCAGGTGTCCATGGACAGTGGTGGAGTAGTGGTAGCCCCCCCTTCCCCCAGGATGATGCAGCTGATCACAAAAGCGGCATGTATGGGGCTCTGACCCGGAGCGACCGTTTGCCTCCTTTGTCTTTTGGTAGGCTTGCCTGAGCTCCTTAACTTACACGCGGCACTGCTGTGTGTCCCTGTTGTAGCCTCTATCCACCATGCCCTGTGAAATTTTGGCATATCTATTAGATTTCTTCTTTTTGATCAGAGTTCGGCCTGCACAGATTCTTCTCCCCATACAGCAGTCAGATCCAGTGTCTCCCATTCGGTCCATGCTGGAGCTCGTTTGCGATTCTGGGGGGACTGCATGGTCACCTATGCTGTTGAGTTCGCCACGCTGACCAAACAGGAAATGAAATTCAAAATTTCCTGGGGCTTTTCCGGTGTACCTGGCTAGTGCATCAGAGTTGAAAGTGCTGCCCAGAGCGGTTACATTGGAGCACTCTGGGATAGCTCCTGGAATTGTCGAATTCTGTCTGCACTACCCCAAATTGGACCCAGCAAGATCGATTTTAGCGCTACTCCCCTCGCCAGGGAGGAGTACAGAAGTTGATTTTAAGAGCCCTTTAGGTCGACGGAATAGGGTTGGTTGTGTAGACGCATTGCTTATAAAATTGACCTAATGCAGCTAAATTAGACTTAACCTCATAGTGTAGACCAGAGCTTAGAAATAAGAAGTAAAATAGATTTAACTTTCAGTGACGGCGTGCATATTTCTCTAGGGAACACTATCATGCTTTTGCTAACATGCTATTTAGCTCACCTAATAAGAGCTTGTATCTATGTAACATTTTCTTTTTCTTTTTTCTGGCTAATGTCCTGCCCTAATGTGTCAGAGTATGCATCATGCCTTTTCAATTCACTGTCCTGTGTGTTTATACCATATTGCCAAATTATGTCAGGGAAGCTGTATTTACAGGTCTGTTATCTGAGACAGGGGTTGTCCTAGCCACATACTGTTTTAATTTCAGAATCACAGGAAATTCTTTTGCAGTGATAGGAGAAGGCCTCACAATTCAAGAACAGAAAAAGGAAGATGAGTTTCTTCTTTAACATTTGGTGTAAATTCTACTGAAAATCTTTGCTTACCTCCCCACCCCGCAAAAAAAAATAAAAATAAAAAACCAACCCTGTGTGAACTTCATTGCTTGCAAATGGTGGAAGACTGAGAATTTCAAAGCCAGTTTAGAAGCATAATAGCCTTTGAAATGAATGGGGAACTGTGCATCTAAATACCGTTGACAGCTTTGAAAATCTCAGCTGTGCTGTATTTCTGCACTTGAACAAAAAGGGATACACATAATGCTAACAACATGAACCCTCTAACAAGATCCAACAGCTTCTCTTAGGTGTTAATTGTCAGAATATTGATCTGTATTGGTCCACATTTTCTGAAATGACAAGTGTAATATACATTCTGTTAGCAAAATTAAATGAATAGCAGTGATGAGAGAAGGTTCATTTCTTATAAGCATGAAGTTATCAGATCTGGCAACTCTAGAAGCAGGTGGAAACCTCACAAGATCATGCTTTCACATGAGGTTACTAGTCCTTAGTGCTTTTAGAAATACTGTGTGATTGTAAATATTGTGTAAAGAACACCTTTTGTTTTATTTATTTATTTATTTATTTATTTATTTGCAGTACTGTATTTCAGCACTTCAGCTTCTAGACACACAGGTGTGTGAGAATGAAAAATAGTGCAGTAAAATGACTGAAGGTGTCTGAACATTGTAGAACCTCAGAGGTTTTTGTGTTATAAGGTTGTGCTAAAGGTTTGTGTGGGTCTTTTATCTGAGCCAGTTCATTAAGTACTAAAAAAGATGGTGGAATTTTCTTCGGGCGTGTCCTCAGCATGTTATTTCCAAGTTTGTCACTTATTTTCAAAGCTAGTTCATCCACCAGATGTGCCAGGTTCCTTTTTTAAAATAGCAGTTCTCAATGCAATTACTTCTGAATTTTAAAAAAAATAGCTTCATAATACTAATAACACATAATATAATACTTAGCTCTTATAAACCACTTTTCATCTGTAGATCTCAAGAGTAGTTTCCCTTGAGGTTCACACTCAGTGCTTTTCAAAGACAAGTGTATGCTTGTCTGCTTCTTACCTGCATTGCAAATGAGGGAACTGTGTGGGTCCAACTGAGAGCTCATTATCAGCAAGAGGAGGAAAACTTGCACCATGGTAGTTAGCAACTTCACATGAACTATATTAATGCAGCAACAAAAATTATAGACGGACATTTCTTCTCACACTATGCAAGATTTTTAATATTTATGCCCTACGTCTCCCCTTTGGGACCTTTAGGTCTCAGTTTATGACTTATTTTATCACATATGCAAATAATGCTCAGATTTACTTCCATCTTGCCAATGATTCATTTTCAGCAACAGAGAATGTCATCCAGTGTCAGCTGTGAACTTAAGGATGTCAAAGAAGTTCCTAAAATGAAACGCTGGTTAAAACAGAAATGCCTCTTATTGGGGCTAAGCAGCTGCTCCATGTCCCACCTCCTGTTGTTGTCACCCAATGAGGGTCACATCAAAACTTCTCTTCCCCAAAAACATTGTTCTCTGTGTAATCTTTGATTCCACACTAAAATAATTATGCTAGATCCTTTTTTAAAAAGTCAGTAAGGGCCAAATTTTCTAACATAGGAACCTGATATGTGCCCTTAAAAATTATGTGTGCATATACAAACATGTAATTACATGTAAAACCAGGCAGTAACATGCTCAAAGATCTACTGGCATATGTACATGTATGCTTTGTCCACTCAATTCTCTGTTTGCATGGACATATGATGTACCTGTGTTTAAGGCCTTGTCTATGTAAGAAAGTTGCACTGGTCTAACTAGATTTCTGCACCAACTTAGTTAAATCAGTGTAATCCCTTGCTCAGAGATGACCTGTGCCTGCCAATAGTCAGGGGGCAGGGACAGTAGAGTGAGGCCAGCCACCTTCAGCAGTGTTACTGAGCATGCTCAGTACAAGCCAACCAGCAAATATTTTGGGGAGAGGGAGGACATGTGACTTCACATTGCCCCCCCCCCACACACACACACACACGTTCCCTCTGTCCTTACATTTGAACAGTCTTATTTCCATTTAAGAGTGATGTATTTTGATTAACTTTAAATTGATTCCTAATCCATTTAAAGAACAGGAGTACTTGTGGCACCTTAGAGACTAACAAATTTATTAGAGCATAAACTATCGTGGACTACAGCCTGTTCTTTTTGCGGATACAGACTAACACGGCTGCTACTCTGTAATCCATTTAAATCAACCAAAAAGTCTTGTAGGGCAGTACTTTATATGGCTCCTACTACCATACTATCTGAGTATATCACAGCCTTTAATGTATGTACCCTGAGAACCCCCCTGTGAGGCAGTGATTGTCCCCATTTTACAGATGGGGACGTGGGGCACAGAAAGAGAGCAAGTGCCCAAGATCACACAGAAAGTCTGTAGTAGAACAGGGAACTGGACCCAGTTTCTAGGCTAGCACCCAAATCACTGGAACATCTCGCACTTTGAGATGTTTGTTAATTTTGGTTTAATGTCCACACAGCCTTTTGTACTCATTAAACTAAGTCAGTTTAAAGTAACATCTGGAGGTGAAGCAATGAAATTATTTTGTAGTCCAGGCCTAAAAAAATCGGCCATCCCATGTTAGCAGTATTGCCAGAACATTAGAGTCTATCTTCTTATCTGCAAATATGATTTAGAATGTTTTAAGAGTTTGTTTTGCATGGGAACACCGGATATAGGACTGGAAGGAACGTCCTGGTCATCAAGTTTCACAAATTAGAACTAAAAAAGGATACAAATGAGGATACCTTATAATGAGAGAGACAACAGAAATTGGCATATTCTTCTATTACAAAAACGCACATACTTGGAGTGGTTATATCCAGGATATAAAATACCAAATCTTCAGTGATCACTTATTCCTTTTAGTCACAGTAATTGCTCCCCTTATTCCAGATGTGCAGAAAGATTTTCAGACGTTTGGAAATGTTTGTTACATCCTAAAAACTGTTGTTTGGAAACTAACTGTTGCTTTCATAGCATCTGTTCCTCTAATGTCCTGTTCACCAGACTCCTAGTTAAACGGATAGGGTGATTTCAGCTTATTAACAAGAACATATCTGTAAGGCTTCCCTTCACGACAAAGCCAGCCTGGCATATTGTGACATGGGTAGTGGAATGCCTACAGTGAGGATCCTGCCAGGGCTTAGACATAAGGTAGATGCCAGGCATCAGGATGTAGGCACTTGTGAGCATGCTCATTGGCAGATTTTTAGGCAAGTAGGAGTCTTTATTGGCAGAAACGTAGATGCCTATGGAATGTAGGTTAGAGCATTAGGCGGCAGCTGAGCAGGGATTTTAAGGTTCTGCATTTTGGACCTAGGTGCCTAAAGTGGCAGTTAGGAGCCAAAATTCCTTTGTGGATCTAGCCTTCAGTCTAGCTCTGCATCATCCGTGCAAAGGCCAGGAACAACCTGTCCCTTTGTTTCTCATAGTCCTGGTTAGTTTCTATTCCATCCTTTAAAGAGAACCTTAGGGAAGGAGTCTGATGGGAATCTCTTTCCAAATTAAATGTCCACCACTCTAATAGCCACTTGCATATTTCTGTAGGCTACAGTCCAAGAAAGAACTATAATGTGTGCTTAAGTCCAGGTACATATGCAATGGCCACCAACTTGGCCAGCTCCAGGGATCGACTTAGGGACGTCTAGAGCTGAAGGCCTGAACTAAAGCACCAGCCTCTGTAGCTGGGGGTTGTAACAGACTCTCACCCTCTATGGATCAGGCACATAACACACACTGACTACCAGGTTATACTTCAGTGTATGGATCATCTCCTTAGAAGTTTTTACAGTGCCTAGCACATTAGGGCTGGGATCTCTAGGCATTACCAGAATGCAAATAATAATAATGAATAGAAAGGCTGCAATGAGATTTTAGCATATATTAAAATTAAGCATCCTGAGTAGGGATGTTTTCCTGAAGCTGGGCCTTAAAGATGAATAGGAATTCTGTAATTGAATTCACCAGCAATAACAGCCTGTAGTCAATCAGCTTTGTCCAGGTCTTGCTGTTAGAGGGAATGGGCAGCCATAGGCCACATTTAAGAATATCTTGTCCTGGTGACCTTTTTTTTTTTTTTTTTTTTAAATCTAGGACTTTCTCTTCTTGCACTGCTCGTCTCTCACTGGTATGGTAGGCAGTCTGACTGCCTCACTGTTCAAAGATTGAATACTTAGCTTCTCTGCTGGGTATTTGGTGATTTCCCCCCTCCCCCCTCCCCCCTCCCCCCCCCCCGTGTTTTCCCCTATTTGACTGCAAAGCTCAGAGACACCATGTGTGAACAGCAATTTTCCCCCCTAACGTCCAGCTGTGGGGTTCGCAGGTGGAGCAATCCTGCTTGGCATATTCTATCTTTCTGATCAAGGTTCGTTTTTCAAACCAGTTCTTCAGTCAGCCCTTGGAGACAAATGTGGGGGATAAAAGGAAAAAAAAGCCTCTCAACATTTAATCATCCCCAGGGGTAAAGCAATGTGCAGTTGGGAAGGAAGGTCACTGAAGGTCAAGAGGATTCAGGGAGGAAAGTGCCTTTCATGAGGAATTGCAAATGTTTACTTTACACGAGTATTTAAAAAGTCAAGATCCTGAAAGAAGCCATATGTTTTGATTTTGAGACCAATTAGTCTGTTTCATCCGCAGTTTATTCTGGGGACTTGTGGCCTCTTTCTCCTTCTAAATGCCAGGGCTAATGAAATAGCATGCACTCTGATAGGGTAGGAATAGTCAGTGTAGCAGATTGAAATGATTATTTGGGATACACTTGAAAATACCATTCAGAAACACTTTAAACATTCACCATGCAAGGGGAAAAGAGTCAGGCTCTGCCTTTTTGTGTGAGGAAAGTTACAGTGCCTGTAGGCTGAATGGGGACAGCATGATGCTGATATATCTATATTTTGTGATGCTTTTTGGTATATAAAATTCTTGTTAGGGATTCCTTATAAATACAATTTATTAATCACTCCATTCTTTTCCCCTTTTCATTTTTTCTTTGCACAATAATCATTCCAACTGATTTACCAGTCTCAGTTTAAAGAATGTCTTCAGCATACAGAATATCATGAGAAAATAGCAACTTGTCATGAGTCACTGGTGTTGTCTAGTAATTCCAACTATAGCATTTTATTTGCCATTCAGCTTTTGTCAGACCATGTAGAATGTGAATACCAATTAAACACAGTAAAATCAACATGAAACGATGGTCATTATTTTGCTTATAGGCACTCGTCACATTAGCACCTAAGATGCTCACAAATATTAATCAATTAAACTTCTCTACACCTTTGTGAGATAAGAAGATGATATTATCCCTTTCTTTACACAAAGTTAAACTGAGGAACAGAGATTAAGTTACTTGCCCAAGATAACACAGGAAGTCTAAGGCAGAGTTGGGTATGGAGGGTGAAATCCTGGCCCCACTGAAGTCAATAACAAAATTGCCATTGGCTTCAGCAGGGCCAGGAGTTCACTCAGAATCCAGATCCCCTGATTAGCAGTCTTGTACCTTAAGTATAGGATTTTCCTTACTCCATGATTACAGTAAGAGCTAGACAAAACTTGCATACAAAATCTGAAACCTAAGTTTTGAAGAAACTTGAGTTGAAGTTAGAGAAAGCAAAGATGAGTCAATTCATGGTTTGGGGTAGAAAGTATGTGAAATTTCTTGGTTTCATATTATTTTAACCTGAAAACCAGCAAAACACGGCTATCTCACTAAATGTGAGTTTGAAGAGCTGTTTGGGTCAATATCAACAACAAAACTCCGAGGTTTGAATCTGCATAAACTAAAAATGAAAACAGATCACTGACTTTGCAGAGCACTAGATACAAAACACATTCTTCTATGCCAGCAAATATTTCAAATTTGGTGAGGTCTCCAGCCAGGGTGACTCCACCCTACTCTCTCATTTTGTGGAACCCCAGATGTACCCACACTGAGAATTCCAGATGTCTATTAAACTAGAATTAAAAAGAAAGAATTTATTGCCTTTATGGGGAAAGGAAAACAACTGGATTAAGGGAACATTTCATTAATTTGGGATTTTTTGGGTGAAGTTTAGTTTAACACTTTAGATGATCCATCAGCATAATGAAATAGGAACTGAAATAATGTGACTAAGCATTAACTGTTATCAAAATCCTAGTGAAGTGAAGGGAGTAATACATTGTATCACTTAATCTTAACTGGTCTGCCAGGAAAATGGAGATTAAGTACATGTGCTTGGAAGCTAGGGAAAGATTAGGAATCCTAATGGGTCTATCGGAAATGACCTGTTACTTATAGTTAATTTCTACTACTTCATTCCTAACTATCTCAGTGTGTAGAGCCAGGGAGATGTCAAGTTTTAAAGAGCAAAACATCATTCCATTTGGCAAGAAATAAATCAGCATCAGAATAGGAGAGAAGCTGCTGGTTGAGCTAATGTGCAACTTCAAAGGATAAAACCTGAGATGACTTTCAGACTTGACAGAAAAATTAAAACAATCTATTGCAGAAAGACACTAAATTATTTTCAGAGTAACAGCCGTGTTAGTCTGTATCCGCAAAAAGAAGAACAGGAGTACTTGTGGCACCTTAGAGACTAACAAATTTATTAGAGCATAAGCTTTTGTGGGCTGTAGTCCACGAAAGCTTATGCTCTAATAAATTTGTTAGTCTCTAAGGTGCCACAAGTACTCCTGTTCTTCTTTTTACTAAATTATTTTGTAAGTCACTCATTTAATAAATCAGGAAAGGTAGATTATTTTCCCTGCTAGGTCTTTTTAAAAATGCCTTCTAGAGGTTGTGCAATACACTGACTTGTGTAATAAATCCAGCATCTGTGGTTTCCAGTGTGAGGGAATAGCATTTTATAAGTACTAAACATAATGGCTCTTGACAATATGTGCCAGTCTCTAAAAGCAAGTAGGGACATCCCAGCCTGATCCAACTCCCATTAACCTCACTTAGAGTTGAATGAGGCTGTTGCAGAGAGGGAGCTTGTATTTTGGCCCTAACACCTTAAAATATATACTTTGAATCCTAGGTGGGGGAAAGTATGTACATTACTGCTTTTGAGGGACAACATTATGTAGTGATAAGTATCATCTTTATTATTATATTCTTAATTTTTGTTTGTATTGTGGTAGTATCCAGAGCTTCCAGTTAGTGTTCAGGGCACTGCTCTGTGTGTGTGGATTTGAATCTCCCCCTCCCAGGTGAGTGCCCTAACCAGTGGGCTATAGTCATTCTTTCTCTGGGCCAATGACTATTGAAGTATTTATACACAGTGGAATAGCTTCAACAGGAAAGATTCACCTCATCCTAGAATACCCCATAGCCTGGTGGTTTTGGCACCCTTCTGGGAGGAGGGAGGCGCAAGTTAAAGTCCCTGAGCTATACCAGATGTAGGATGGAATTGAACCTAGGCCTCTCGCATATTGGCAGGGCTGGCTCTAGGCAGCAGCGTCCCAAGTATGTGCTTGGGGCAGCACTCCAGCCTTTTTTTTTTTTTTTTTCTTTCCTTCGGCGGCGGCTCTCCGGTGTTTTTCTTTTTTCTTTCTTTTTTTTTGCTTGGGGTGGCAAAAAACCTGGAGCCAGCCCTGCATATTCGGCTAAAGATTAGAATGGAAGTTACACCACCATCATGTTTTCTTTTTTTTTTTTGCAAGAAAGGACTTAGGCACCTAGCTCCCTCTGAGGAGCCGAGCTTAAGCCACACCCCTCTTCTCAGCATATCCTATTGGCTTCTTAAATGTCTCCCCCACTCAGTGTGCTGGTTTCTGTGGATTCCATTCTTAGGCACCTCTCTCATCCCATGAATTGTACTAGGGCCTGGGTACCTGACTTGAGGGTATGGCAGGGCACCTAAGAGTGAGGTGCTCCAACACTGAGCCAACGGTATGCCTACAGAGCAAGGGTGACATGGGCTGTGATATGTTTAAATCTAATGCCCCTACCGTCCACACGCAGCTCTCAGACACGTGCCCCCAGATGCATGTATGCCCTCAGAACATGGGCTTGCTGGCTTATCAAGGGTATAGGTCCTAGTGCATGTCTCAGCTGCCTGCTTTGCAGTGAGGATGTATCTAAAGCATGGTTTGTCAGGCTCATGTTCCGATAATCAGCCAATGCGCTATCCCACAATTCCTGGGGCCTACGTGTTCCACCCTTCCAACTTTCCACAAGCCTCCTAATACACTGGAAGCAACTTCCTTGTTCAAATACAGCCACTTGGCATTTAATCCTTCACTGCACATGATCCGCTGGATTTTCAACAAAGCTAAGCCCAGTTCACAGAAACAGAGGGGAAATATGCCAGTCACCCAGCACACAGCAGTACCACTGAAATGTCTACCACCATCTCGTAGACACTCTGTCTGTATCCTGCAATAACAGTGACCCTGTGAGCAGGAAAAGTTCTTCCCCCAATGCTGGAGACATGTCCTATCTCTGGGTGGAGCTGACAAAGCCGGGAGCATACAGAGCCAGAAATGCCTTGGCTGGGTATGTTGGTGGGCTGAGAACACTTCCACACTGGGTGAGAGGATGGGCAGGCAAGTTCTCCCACAGCACACCATGGACCAAGCCCTAGAGCAGCCCCAGCTAATGAGGCGCTAAGAACCCTGAGATTCACCCCCAGAAACCAAAGCATCAGATACAAGTCAACGTACTGTCAGTGTGGACATGGTATGGGGTGTGTGTACCACTGCAGTGTGCACGCTTGCAGGAAAGCTTGGCAAGGACAGGTTTGCATGTGTGTGTGCCTGGACAGGTATGCTATGCAGTGTAGATATATCCTAATTTGCCTTTGTGATCTGGCCCTAGGTGGACACAACAAACAAGTGGGGGTGGGGAGCACAAGGTAACAATGCTCTTTCATTTGGATATGTTTCCTATCAGTTTGCTAAGGTGTACTTTTTTATATTCTTTGATCTGATATTCATGTAGGGGTTCTAGCTCTTATCTAGCACTTTCCATCTTAAAGCCTTTTTCTAAGGAGGTCAGCATCATTATACCCATTGTACAGAGTGGGGAACTGAGACACAGGGAGGTGAAGTGACTTGCCCAAAGTTACAAAGCAGGCCACTGGCAGAGCCAGGAATAGTTCCCAGGTCTCCTGAAAAAAGAAGAACAGGAGTACTTGTGGCACCTTAGAGACTAACAAATTTATTAGAGCATAAGCTTTCGTGGACTACAGCCCACTTCTTCGGATGCATCCGAAGAAGTGGGCTGTAGTCCACGAAAGCTTATGCTCTAATAAATTTGTTAGTCTCTAAGGTGCCACAAGTACTCCTGTTCTTCTTTTTGCGGATACAGACTAACACGGCTGCTACTCTGAAACAGGTCTCCTGAGTTCCAGTCCATTGTTCTATCCACTAGGCCACATCACTTCAGAGCTACACTGTGCCAGTATAGTACTATACATGACTGCTACAAAACCAACTGGCAGGGAGAAGGTGAGAAAATATATGTTGGCTTCATCTTTCATTAGTTATGTGATGACACCATGTGTGAATTATGCAGGCCATCCAAAGTAGTGCCAAATCATCATGTGTTCTGTTGCATCAGGCCATCCCTCACAGAAAAGCAATTTTCAATATGCCTTGGAGAGCATTAAAAATGTATTGATGCTATTTTTGTATCCCTGTGTCTGTACTTTCAGAAGCCTTAGTATCCTTTCTTGCCATTTCCTTATTCCACTGTCCATCCCCTGCCTATCATCTCCTGGCATTCACATCCCTGCAGACAGAAAGTATCTGCTATTTCTCTTGCTTAACTGAACTGACTGGGGGACTCCCACAGCCACTTACCCTGCACCGCCTCACCCCACCCCAGAGGGAAGGAAGCTGATGGCTACCTCCTGTTTTAGCTCCTCTCAGAGTGGATGTGTGCCTATCATTACCCTTTTCTCTGCTCTCTCCTGGAGCTGAAGAACCTACCAGCTTCTTGTCCCTTCTTCCGAAGGAGGGATCCACCAGCTTTTTCCCCAGTTGCTCCCAGCTGAACGGGGACTCTATTCGCCGTTTTCACTATCTAGCCTCTGGTGGAACATCTTTGTTGCTTCTATAGTACTTCCCACATACGCATGCCAGGCACTTCTCCTATTTTCCCACCTTTCTGCTCTAGGAAAGCAAAAGCCACTAGGCACCTCTCCTGTCGCTCACACTGGAATTATTTATACAACAAACTTGCCTTCAAGGGTTTCCTTGGCAACATACATGCCTTCCTGTTATCTGTTTTACAAGCAGGCTTGAATTGTCCCACAATAGCCTAGAGGCAGCAATTTAACACAGCTGGTGGCACAATAGTACTTTTCTTTTAAGGCCATGTTTCTTAGACCAGATGTATCTTGAACGCTGATAACGGATCTTTTGTTCTTGTGGACTGACAGTCAAGTATTGTAGTAAAGATGGAAGGAAAGAGAAAGTGAAAGGACCAGCAGCCCAATATGCAAACTAGTCAGCTGTAACACGGAGCTATCTGAGATACCATATTTATATCCTATTCTAAATTAAGGAAAATGCTGATGTATGTCAAGTATCACAGGACTATAACAGTCTGTATATGTTGACTCATTATGGCATCTGCTCTAGTCCAAGTTTTTAAAGTTTTTTCCCCCTCACTGCTACACCTGTTTATAGTCATGGTACACATATAATTTTTTGCTAAGTGAGTTATATACATTGCCCACTAATTTCCTTTGGGCGCCATTCTAGCTCATAAAGTTTATTGGCCATAGCAATGATGTAAGCAATTCGTGGCTAAATACAGGTAGAAAGGCCCAGCTTGTGACCAATCTAATTAAGCAAAGAGAAGACGGAGCTTTCAGGGAATCTGAATCAGAAGTTGTTCTACAGGTTTTGTACTGTACCCCTCCATTTCAAAATAATCTTTACTAAAGGCTAAGGGAGATGTAGGATAATAAGGAAGCATGGTCTACTGTTTGACCCCTTGGGCAAATCACTTATTCTTTCTCTTCCTCAGTTTCTCCAAGTGTAAAATAGAGAAAAGTATACCTCCCTACTCCTCAGGGATTTGGGGAGGTAAATTCCTGGAGGATAGATCCATCAATGGCTATTAGCCAGGATGGGCAGGGATAGTGTCCCTAGCCTCTATTGCCAGAAGCTAGGAATGGGCAACAGGGGATGGATCACTTGATGATTACCTGTTCTGTTCATTCCCTTTGGGGCACTTGGCATTGGCCACTGTTGGAAGACAGGATACTGGGCTAGATGGACCTTTGGTCTGACCCAGTATGGCCATTCTTATATTCTCATGAGGTTTAATTCCACTCTTAAAGCTGAATGAAATATTTGCAACAATTTATTTAACAAATATAGCCGCTTTCCATTGGCGAACACTCTACAGACAGCCACTGATTTTCGTTTAATCTATGAATTTATTTGCTATTGAAAATTATTTGACAACTATTTTACACACACAAATTTCAATTGATTGTTTCCTCAAAACCTATTCACTATGACTATTGCTTTATATTCTGGCTATTCATAATTTGCTATCTGCAATGTAACTAAGTTACATAGTAATTTTTTTCTACTGACACTGGGTGACTGTATCTCATAAACAAGAGGAAGACACTTGAGCATAAATATTAGTGCAAATGCATTTACATGATTACCTGCAACCCTTGTAACATGCATACTAGTGAAAAGTATTCACGGAGGACTTCGTGACATTTTATGTGAGCAAAATCTCACTCATATATATGTTATTTAGATTATAAACTCTTTGGGGGGCAAGAACTATCTACTGCAGTGTCTAGTACAATGGTGCTCTGTTCTTCCATGGTCCCTAAGCACTACTCTTGTTAACAAATAATAATAATCAGAATGTGAGTAGAAAGTGAATGAGAGGTGGCACAACTACCGTGGAAGCAAATTCAGTTTTTATTTCAAACAAACATTCAGTAAGGGCCAGATTCTGTCTCCCTCACACTAAGCAGTGCCTTACTCCATGATCAATCCTACTGAAACCAGTTATATTTATTGTGGAGCCAGGTACTATGCTGTGTAAGGACTGCAGAATTTGGCCTAAATTTTTTTTTTCCTCAGCTTTTCCACACCTCTGCTCATTAATGTTGAGAAATGCTGTAAGAGCTTCCAATAAAAGGTGCTTTATAATTCCTAATTGTTGTTATAATCATGTATTTTATTTATTATATATGCCCATTGGAGGGAACATTTTAGGTCAGAATCCAGGCATTCATGTTTCTTGTCCCTTGTCTCTGCACAAATTCAGACCAGCAGTTCTGTTTCCAAATTTTCTAAAATATTACAACATGGAAATATTAATCCACCCATAATAATGCTGTCTAATCTTCCCAGTAAATCAAATAAAGGTAGAGTTCTAAATAATGCTTAAAAGGATCAAAGTAACACTTCTCTTTTTCTTCGGAAGCTTTCAGTTTATAATGCCCTTATTTAAGGGTGCCAGGAGGTTTATTGATAGCAATTAAAAGTCCTTGACGTTTGATTTAAATTGTCTCCAAACCCACAGGAACACTAAATAGAAGTCCATTGATTTAAGTGAAGAGAACACTTTCTACAGGCAGATGAATCCTGGCAGCTTTTTCCTTTGGAAAGATAAGTCTGTGAGACGATCGGGTCACCCCTTGCTAGAATCAAATGCTCATTTATTGGCAACAGACGTACTTCTCTGAGATCCAAAGATGGGACATTAACAATTTGCAGATGGATCTTATGCTGGGGATGGGAAAGATAAAGGCAAGAGCTGCATGTTAATCAAAATCTAGGCCAGTGTTTTGAGAACTTGGAGCTGCAGGAAAGACAGATGAAAATTGTCTTTAGATTCGGAAAGTCATATGTTAAAAGTGTTTCTCTTTATTAAAAAATACATTATGGATGATTTGGTAGGAATCCAGGATAGGTAACCACCTGAGTAGGGTTACCATATTTTGTGCCTCCAAATGGAGGACACTCCCCGGGGCCCCGGCCCCGCCCCCAGCCCCGCCCACGCCCCCGCCCCCGCCCCAACTCCGTCCCCTCCCAAAGTCTCCGCCCCCTCCCCTGCTTCCCACGAACATTTGAGTCGCGGGAAGCCTGTAGCAGGTAAGGGGGAGTGTGGGGGGAGGAGGCGCGGCCCAGGCTGGCCCCCGGCGGCTCCAGCCTGGGTCGGCTCGGGCCCTGGGGTGCCGGCCCCGGCCGACCACCCCCCGGCTCCCGGCCCGGCAACCCCGCGACCCCGGACCGGCTCCCGGCCCCGCGGGCCCGGACCGGCTCCCCGACCCCGGCTCCCGGCCCCGCGGGCCCGGACTGGCTCCCGGCCCGGCCCCCCGGCTCCCCACCCGGCCCTGCGCCCAGCCCAGCCCGGCACTGCAACCCTGGCCCGGCCTGGCCCCCGGCCCGGCACCGCGCGCCCGGCCCGGCTCCCGGCCCGGCACCATGCCCCCGGCCCCGCACCGGCCCCGGCCCCACACCGCTGACCCCAGACAAAGAGGCCCCGGCCGAGCCCTCCCTCCCTCCCGATTTTCCCGGACATGCCCGGCTTTTGGGGATTTCCCCCCGGACGGGGATTTGAGCCCCCAAAAGCCGGACATGTCCGGGAAAATCCGGACGTATGGTAACCCTACACCTGAGGAGGCTTTCTTCTCAAGGCAGTGGGAATCAGGAATATAGAGGGGATATGGTTGATAGAGGCCTGCTCCTGTACCACTGAAGTCAATGGGAGTTTTGCCAGCATGTGGGGCCCAGGAAAGGTACTGGATGCCACATCACTCTTCAGCCATCACAATCTGCCATTCAAGGTATGTCTAAGCTGTATGCTATTTATACCCATGGTAGGGAGGCAGTGTAGACTGTGAGGCATTGCTTAGGGAAGTACAGTAAAGAAACTCCTGAATCTGAGGGTATGTACCCTACACACGGCTCTACATACCCAAGCCATGCCTTCCCTTTCTACACTGCTATTTTTAGCAATATAGTGTCCCACTGCCTCTGCACTACTGGAGTCTTTCCCCACTGCAGGGAAAGCCTCCAGCAGTGGGCAAAGGCTCTGGCAGGGGGGTGGCAGCAGAGAAAGTTTCCAATAGCTCTCACTGCTGGAGCCTTTCCCCACCACAGGGAAAGGTTCTGGAGTTCTCTGCTGCTGGCGCCTTTCCCCAAGGCCTCCCCCTCCAGTCTTTCATTGCCACGACATGTAGCTACACACCACAGTGTAGAGGCAGCCTGCTTTTCACTGTGGCGTGTAGCTACGCATATGAAAAACAAAGCTGCCAATGTGTGTGCAGTGTAGACTTATCCTTAGGGTATTAGTATCCTTTTCATGAAAGACTTGTCAAAGTCAGAGAAAAATAGGAGGGGGAGACACACTGACCCTATGATGTGGTTGTGGTAATTTATTTTTTTCAATTATATTTGAAAGCTGTAGTAATCTGTTTCCTCTGGTAACAGAATTAGGAAACATTTACTTCCATAGACCAGAGGTTCTCAAATGTTTTTTTTGTTGACAGACCCCTTTTCAAATGATGTGTTAATCATGGGCCCCCAAGTGAGACACTGATTGACAAAAGTATACTTGTACTTCATATAAACACGTACTGTCAGTAATGGTTTAAGAAAAAGAGTACTTACAGATATCAGTGAGATGGGTGTGCCTGCTTCTTATTGCAGAGTCTATCTATTCTTGGTGTGATGGTTCACAAGCAAACTCACATGTGGTGATATTATTTTTCACATTTCTGTAATATTTTGCAGACCCCTGTGCAGTCTCTAAGAACCCTGTGCAGTCCATAGACCCCAGTTTCAGAACTGCTGCCATAAACACAAGAATATATTGCAGAATTGACACCAGGCCAGAATGTGTCACCTTCACTCAGAAGGAGTAGTATCTTTTTCTACTAGTAGCCCCATTGACTTCATTGAGCACAAAACCAAAATCAGTCCTGCCATGAGGATCTTAAATTTAACACTAGTGTGAGCTCCTTGTGGGTTCAAGGATCTGCTCATCTAATTACAGGATCAGAACCTGAGATAGTCACACAGAAGATGAACCACACTGGGACGTCTAGAAGAGAGGATAATTTTTGTTTGTTTTGTTTTTGAACTGCAAATGCAGAATTTGGTGGTTGCTTATTAGGCTGGGGTGGAAAATCAAATCACATGTCTGAGGCAGTGGCAAAATGCACAAATACAGGAACAAGAGAAAGAGATGAAAAGGGCACCAAAACTTTGTTTTCACTAATACAAAGGTGGGGGTTTTTACAGCGGGCTAACAAATGTGATAGCTATCTCATTGTAAAATGCTAAGTGGAGACAAGGCACTTGTAGTGTTTACCATCAGGTAGCTAGGCAAGGTCAACACTATATCTCCCACCCCTGGTTGACCTTGCAGTAAAATTCAAGTGCCTTGTCTCCACTATATTTTTACAGTGGAGTAGTGCACGGTGGGTGTTAGCTATTCTGCAGTAAAAACACATCTGCTTGTCAGTGCAGACATGCCTGAGACTGGCATCATTGAGATGCTGGGATGGTTTAGTGGTGTAATGTGAATGCACTTTATGGAGTGTTCTCAGCATGTGATATACTTGCTTTGTATGAGGGTAATGATACTTACTCATCTTTGAAAGGAGCTTTAAGATCTATGAGTAAAAAAATGCTGTATGTAAGTGCTAATTATTAGCACCTTTTGAAAGATAATCTAGTAAGGTAAAATCCTTTCAGAATTCTCATTGGAGAGATATGATGAAATTATGTCTCTATGAAGAGCTTTATGTGGCTCTAAATTCCTCTGATTAGCACCTTGGTACTACATGGTAAATTCTCTATATATAGCCAAGATAGATTATATTACTTACCATTGCTTAGAAGTGATGCATTTATATCTGATTATAAAACTCTTATGATAAATACCCTCTCTCCCTCCTTTTCTTACAATAGTCGATATTAAAGCTGATGAGTCACATAAAGGGCCTTAGCATCTTCATCCCCCTTGAACTCAAAGGGAGGGGAGGGTATTTGCACAGCACATGACTTGGGCCCATTTACTGTGTGGTATCACTTTTGCTTCCCACACTCTTCGGAACACACTGATATGACAAAGTTCTGCAACTTTGAAACTATGGCTCTATTCCAACTGGGCTAAAGCAATAGCATCCTATTTCTGCTTTCTAAGCTTTGTGGGATGCAAATGGTGAGGGAGGAGAGAGCAAGGAAATAAATCACCCAATTCCATCAGATAACGCCTACAATATACATTTTGTATCCAGTCTATGATGTGTGAAAAGGAAAAGGGGCTAACTGAAAAGTCCAGATAGAAATGAGAAGCACCCATGCAGTACAGCAGACGTTTTCAGCGTAACTGCTGGTAGTCTTTGCAGAGACCAGGCGATTGTATGGACATGGAGAGTGGACTCACTGACAGAGGTGGTCTGTCCAGGTCAGAATTCTGGTATATCTATCAGTAAGAGGGAAACTAGTACTGCCACTGCATGTGCTACACTTATGAGGTAGACAGGACTTGACTCTTGTGGATGTCAAGCCTGCACCTCTTCCAGCAGTAAGTTTGCTAAAGAGACACCCTTTGTAGAGAAACATGGTGGCTTTGTGGTTAAGCCTCTGGTTTAGGATGCAGGTGATTTGGGTTCAATGGCTGCTGTTCCTGTAGACTTCCTGTGTTACTTGGTCAAGGTTAATCTTTCTGTGCCTCAGTTCCCCCAGTTAAATGATGATATTGGCCTCCTTTAAGTGCTATGAGATCTACTGATAGGTGCCATATAAGAGCTAGGTATTATTATAATTTATCTTGTAAGCATTTTGGGCAGTGTTGACTATGTGTATGTTCAGAACCCAGCATGATGGGGCCCTGATATTGGGGCCGGGGAGGCTTTAAGTGCTACTGTTGTATAACTAGTAATAAAGCCTGAAGATGCATATGTCTGACTAGGCAATCCAGGTAAATAACTATTTTTGGATCTTCCACAACCCAAAAAAACTTCACAAATGTGTGTTGTTAATCTTCTGATCATCTTTTTAATCATATTCTTGATTTCTAGTTTCCATGTTGATAGATCATCTGTTTGTATTTTGCAGAATAAAAGCCTTGCTATTTTTAATTCTGTAATCGCTGTGAATCGTGGATACACTTGGTACAGC
Source organism: Malaclemys terrapin pileata (assembly GCF_027887155.1). Classification (NCBI taxonomy): domain Eukaryota; kingdom Metazoa; phylum Chordata; order Testudines; family Emydidae; genus Malaclemys; species Malaclemys terrapin. The sequence continues at coordinate 83,294,984 of NC_071507.1, forward strand.
AGAATTTAAAAATAAATACCATTGTACCAGCCAGTAGTTGATTCTTCACATACTATATATCGAGCCCTTAGGCAGAAACTGTCAGCTATCAAAGAAGCTGTTTAGAAATCAATACGTCTTTCCATGAAAAAGGGCAGGCATGCGCTTTTCTAGCATCTTGTCAGCAGACTGTGAATGTAAATAGACCTCAAGCACAAAAAAAGAAAAGTTCAATAATCATCTAGCAAATAAGCACCATGGTAGCAGGTGCAATAATGAATAGTGTCCACTGATAGCCCGCCCACAGACAAAAGACTAGTTCAAAGCATGTCTCAAGAACCTACTTACATTAGACTCACTGGCTTCAGGTTTAAAGTGGGAGGGGGGGAAGATTTTTTTTTTTTTTTAACTTACACCAAAAGCCTGTCTGAGTTTTGAGAAATGTCTGCTTGATGATCAAAATTAATTAGAGGTTTCCAAGAGACATCAACATAAAATTAAACTCATGCAATAAACTGTTCCCCCTTGCATTTTGTTTTCTGAACATATCAAATGGGCTTATTTTAGGGAGTAAATCATGAAATATATTCAAATAAGCCTGGATGGATTTTAAGGAACATAGTTACTGGGTTTGGGGATTTTTTTTTAAATCCCATACAACAGGTTTTCAGTTGTTTAAGTTGCAGGGTGACCAGATACCCCATTTTTAAAGGGACAGTCCCGTATTTAAGCCCTCCTAGTGGTGTCCCGACTTTTTCTTAAAAATGGGCAAATTGTCCCATATTTTCTGTCTCTGTGCCTCCCCTCCCCCAACAGGTCCTGCTGCTGGCTGGATCCCTGCTCGCCAGCCACCTGTCCACCAGCATTGAGTGGGAGGGTCCAGTGGCCAACGATGGGTGTGGGTGTGGAAGGCTGGTGATGGGGCAAAGCTGCAGCACGTGGGGCTGGCCACTCCCCCTGCTGGTCCATCAGTGCAGACCCTGCTGCGTGCCAGCTCTGAGCCAGCAGGGCCTTGCCCCCTGTCCCGTTTCCGGCCAGCGCTAGCTGCGATGCCCGGTGAGTGCGGGCAGGCACTAGGCAGCTGCCAGTTACGTGTCACTTCTGCTGCTCACACATCGGCCCTTTAACATGCTCCCCCTCTCACTGTCCTCTCTCTGCTTTGCCTCTTCACCCCCCCTCGGTGGGGCATGTCCTTGTTCCCAGCACTGTGTGGAGAACCAGCCCCTGGTTGGAGTGCTCAGCTCACCCAGCAGCCTGGCCGGCGGGCTCCTTCCCCCACTGCCTCTGGCTGGGCCAGCACCCCAGGAAAGCCCAAGACCTTCTGGCCCAGGGCGCTGGCCAGGAGGAGCCAAGCCCTGCTTGTGCCAAAGCCCCGCACAGCACTGGCACAGGGTAGCCTCTCCGCCTCTCTGCTAAGCTGAGGTGGGGAGGGGAAGGAGAGAGAAGCGATTTCCAGACTATTCGCACCCCAACCCTGCAGGTCCACAGCAGCCCCCCGGGCAGGGATTTAGCAGCCTCTTCACCTTCTCTCCCCCACCCCCACCCTGGGTCCTGCCTCCAGGGAGCCTGGGGCTGCTCTGTGCCTTAGGCATCCTCCACTGCTGAGCCACCTCTCTGGCCAAGTTTGCTGAAGCCCCTGCAGTCAGGTTCCCTGGGCCCTGATGAGCAATGCATCCTGAGGGCTTAACCCCTTCCTGCCTGCACTGTGGCGGGAGCAGGGGGGAGGACAGGAATTGGCTGGGTTATGTTGGTGGCCAGCAGCAGCCTGGAGGAGGTGTTAGCTGCCTTTCAGCACTGTGTGGGCAGGAAAGGACAAGAGCTGCTTCCAGCTACGGGGAGGGGGGGCAAGAAAAGAGAGATGAGCTCTGCAAAGACATGGGCCAGGTCATCCCTTCCCCTCCCCCTCCTCCTCTGAGCTTCCATCGTTCCTGCACAGTGCTGAAAGGCTGCTGCCAGGGCCGGCTCTAACTTTTTTGCTGCTCCAAGCAGCAAAAAAAAGCCCCCCGCCGAGCGCCGTGCCGCCGGACCCCCCCCAAGTGCTGCACCCCGTACCGCCCCCCCGCCGAGCACCGCGCCGCTGGAGCACCCCCCGCCGAGCGCCGTGCCGCTGGAGTGCCCCCCCACCACGGAATGCCGCACCGTGCTGCCCCCTGCCACCCCAAGATTGGCCACCCCTTACCAGGTGCCGCCCCAAGCATGTGCTTGGTTGCCTGGTGCCTGGAGCCCACCCTGCTGCTGCTGGCCACGTTCTGGTGTGAACCCTGGCAGAAATCTGGGGGGGGCACGTGACCCTGTGTGCTCCCCACCCAAATGTTGCCTCGGGAAGACAAGGTGCCAAGTACCAGGAGAGGCAGGTCCGTCCCGGGGGCCCAGGCAGGTATGGAGGGCAGAGAACACTAGTTAAGGAGGGGAGAGGTGGTCAGTCACAGTCCCCCACCCCTGTGTGAGAGAGGTGTGCGGGAGTGTGTGTGTCACCTCTCCCTGTGTGAACCTTAAAGATAAGGTAAATAAAAATAATCCAACTACACAGTATTTCTTTTTAACAGGGGCTCAGTCAACTTGATGTTAATTTGAATGTTTGTACTGCATAGTTCGGATTGATTGCCATTGAGTGCACTTGAATATGAGTAATTTTACCAAGTGTCCCAAATTCAGCATAGGGAAATACAGTTACCCTATTGAGTTGTCTCTCCTGCCTTTGAATTAAACAAATGTGCAAGAGACAGGAGGCCAGAATATGACTCCCTTACTCACACTGAGTAGCACTTTACTCCACAAGTAGTGTCCCAGTGATTATTTTAATGGGACTACTTGTGGAGTAAAATGCTAGTCAGCAGGAGTAAGGATATCAAAATTTGGCCCAATAATCTCAAATTAAACCTAGACATCGTAATAGATCAAATAAGAACAAAATCTTCCATAAAACCAAATAGGCAGATAAGGAAGTTTTGTGATTTCAAATGATTATTTTACAGTTCATTTGATTTGATTAATTAAGCTTCAAACATCAGTAGGTGAGGGGTGTCCTTCATGCTAGTCAGCCGCTATTTCTTCCTTTTAATGTGTCTTTCCTTCTTTTTTATACTTTTTATGGCTCTTTTTGATGTAGGGTATTGATATATTAACTTGTCTTCTGTGAGTTACAGATATTGAGTGTTTCTTTTCCTCTGGCACCTTAGAGACTAACAAATTTATTAGAGCATAAGCTTTCGTGGACTACAGCCCACTTCTTCGGATGCATATAGAATGGAACATATAATGAGGAGATATATATACACACATACAGAGAGCATAAACAGGTGGGAGTTGTCTTACCAACTCTGAGAGGCCAATTAATTAAGAGAAAAAAAACTTTTGAAGTGATAATCAAGCTAGCCGAGTACAGACAGTGTGATAAGAAGTGTGAGAGTACTTACAAGGGGAGATAGAGTCAACGTTTGTAATGGCTCAGCCATTCCCAGTCCTTATTCAAACCGGAGTTGATTGTGTCTAGTTTGCATATCAATTCTAGCTCTGCAGTCTCTCTTTGGAGTCTGTTTTTGAAGTTTTTCTGTTGTAATATAGCCACCCGCAGGTCTGTCACTGAATGACCAGACAGGTTAAAGTGTTCTCCCACTGGTTTTTGAGTATTTTGATTCCTGATGTCAGATTTGTGTCCATTAATTCTTTTGCGTAGAGACTGTCCGGTTTGGCCAATGTACATGGCAGAGGGGCATTGCTGGCACATGATGGCATATATCACATTGGTAGATGTGCAGGTGAACGAGCCCCTGATGGTATGGCTGATGTGATTAGGTCCTATGATGATGTCACTTGAATAGATATGTGGACAGAGTTGGCATCGGGGTTTGTTTAGGGTTACCATATTTTGTGCCTCCAAAAGGAGGACACTCCACGGGGCCCTGGCCCCGCCCCCAGCCCCGCCCCAACTCCGCCCCCTCCCCAAAGTCTCCGCCCCCTCCCCTGCTTCCCGCGAACATTTAATTCGCGGGAAGCCTGGGCAGGTAAGGGGCGGTGTGGGGGGAGGAGGTGCGGCCCAGGCTGGCCCCCCGGCGGCTCCAGCCTGGGTCGGCTGCGGCCCTGGGGTGCCGGCCCCGGCCCCCGGCCGACCACCCCCGGCCCGCCCAGCACTGCCAGCCGGCCCCTGGCGGCCCAGCACACCCCCCGGCTCCCGGATTACCTAAAGAAACTACACCATCTGCTAAAAAAACTCCCTGACAAAGCACAGGAACAAATCCGTACAGACACATGCCTAGAACCCCGACCAGGGGTATTCTATTTGCTACCCAAGATCCATAAACCTGGATATCCTGGATGCCCCATCATCTCAGGCATTGGCACCCTAACATCAGGCTTGTCTGGTTATGTAGACTCTGTCCTAAGACCCTACGCTACCAGCACTCCCAGCTATCTTCGAGACACCACTGACTTCCTGAGGAAACTACAATCCATCGGTGATCTTCCAGAAAACACCATCCTTGCCACTATGGACGTAGAAGCCCTCTACACCAATATTCCACACAAAGATGGACTACAAGCTATCAGGAACAGTATCCCTGATAATGTCACAGCTAACCTGGTGGCTGAACTTTGTGATTTTGTCCTCACCCACAACTATTTCACATTTGGGGACAATATATACCTTCAAGTCAGCGGCACTGCTATGGGTACCCGCATGGCCCCACAATATGCCAACATTTTTATGGCTGACTTAGAACAACGCTTCCTTAGCTCTCGTCCCCTAACGCCCCTACTCTACTTGCGCTACATTGATGACATCTTCATCATCTGGACCCATGGAAAAGAAGCCCTTGAGGAATTTCACCATGATTTCAATAATTTCCATCCCACCTTCAACCTCAGCCTAGATCAATCCACACAAGCGGTCCATTTCCTGGACACTACTGTGCTAATAAGCGATGGTCACATCAATACCACCCTATACCGGAAACCTACTGACCGCTACAGTTACCTACATGCCTCCAGCTTCCATCCAGGACACACCACATGATCCATTGTCTACAGCCAAGCTCTAAGATATAACCGCATTTTCTCCAATCCCTCGGATAGAGACAAGCACCTACAAGATCTCTATCAAGCATTCTTAAAACTACAATACCCACCTGCTGAAGTGAAAAAACAGATTGACAGAGCCAGACGAGTACCCAGAAGTCACCTCCTACAAGACAGGCCCAACAAAGAAAATAACAGAACACCACTAGCTGTCACCTTCAGCCCCCAACTAAAACCTCTCCAGCGCATCATCAGAGATCTACAACCTATCCTGAAAGATGATCCTTTACTCTCACAGATCTTGGGAGACAGACCTGTCCTCGCTTACAGACAACCCCCCAACCTAAAGCAAATACTCACCAGCAACCACACATCACTGAACAAAACCACTAACCCAGGAACCTATCCTTGTAACAAACCCCGATGCCAACTCTGTCCACATATCTATTCAAGTGACATCATCATAGGACCTAATCACATCAGCCATACCATCAGGGGCTCGTTCACCTGCACATCTACCAATGTGATATATGCCATCATGTGCCAGCAATGCCCCTCTGCCATGTACATTGGCCAAACCGGACAGTCTCTACGCAAAAGAATTAATGGACACAAATCTGACATCAGGAATCAAAATACTCAAAAACCAGTGGGAGAACACTTTAACCTGTCTGGTCATTCAGTGACAGACCTGCGGGTGGCTATATTACAACAGAAAAACTTCAAAAACAGACTCCAAAGAGAGACTGCAGAGCTAGAATTGATATGCAAACTAGACACAATCAACTCCGGTTTGAATAAGGACTGGGAATGGCTGAGCCATTACAAACATTGACTCTATCTCCCCTTGTAAGTACTCTCACACTTCTTATCACACTGTCTGTACTCGGCTAGCTTGATTATCACTTCAAAAGTTTTTTTTCTCTTAATTAATTGGCCTCTCAGAGTTGGTAAGACAACTCCCACCTGTTTATGCTCTCTGTATGTGTGTATATATATCTCCTCATTATATGTTCCATTCTATATGCATCCGAAGAAGTGGGCTGTAGTCCACGAAAGCTTATGCTCTAATAAATTTGTTAGTCTCTAAGGTGCCACAAGTACTCCTGTTCTTCTTTTTGCGGATACAGACTAACACGGCTGTTACTCTGAATCTTTTCCTCTGGGAAATATGCTCAGTCATGATGATTAAATGACTCAGTAAAATGGTTTGGTGATCTTTCTTTTCTTTTCTTCTGAAAGTTTCTGGACTGACATCAGAAGTCTTGATGGGAACAGAAGTCTTCTATTTCTCAGGAAATAAGATACAAGATGAGCATTGCCATTATAAGCTTCTCACCACGGGACTTAATGCACTGTGCTCCAAATTTGATACTTTTTTGGTAGTTGCCACTTGCTATTCTTTCCTGCTTGTCAGAAGATACAAATTCATTTATTTGTAAATACACTCGTCTTTGAACAGTTGAACATCAAGGAAGAAAGGTTTCATTAAGGCAAGAAGTGCTCAAAAATCCTTTATAATTATACATGACTTCCCTCTACTTGATCCAATTTTGATATGGTTAGTAAGGGCCTGATGCCAATTTCATTGTGCCTTGGATCTGGTTCTAAATACCCCAGGAGCTGAAATGTTCTGGTCCATTTAATGTGCGCAAAAAAAAAAAAAAAAAAAAAAAAAAGGTTTTCCAAGCAGTTATGGCCCTCCTCTATATTGAGCACAAAACATAGCTTTTTGGATCATTTACTGACACACACACACACACGCTCGTTCTCTCTGTCTCAGCATATTCAGTGAAACTTGCTCGTTCGCTATTTATACAATGAATTACAGCTTCCTAGCAAAGGTGCAGTCCATTGAGTTACTGTAGCTGTCAATGAAGAAGATTTTAGTCAGAATTAACAATTTCATTTTATTAAGATCCTTGGTGCAACAGGGACCACTTATGTGAGGAAGGTGAGCAGGACCTGGCCCATCATATGAGCTTTATTAATGAAGAAAATTGCATCCATCTAAGGCAGGTTGTGACAATTCTATTACTGCTTTTTCTAGTATCACTGGGGTACCGTATCTCAAAAGAAGAGAAGTATTGTTTGACAACCTGAGGAAAGCATTCACATTATTTAACAGCTATTATCACTGACTGGTGATATTGGATGCCCAACTTTGCTGCGAACTCATAAGATAATTAGCTGACATGGTTAGATCAGAATAGAATCATTAACTTCCGTTTCAGAAATCTCTTTTTATCATGAGTGATGTGCCAGTGGGGATCTCAGGGGAGTTTGTTTTTGTTTTATTCTGTTTTGTTTTTCTCGAGCAGCACATAAGAGATTTACTCCTGGTGCTGATCCCAATTCTAGAGCCAGATAATAACATACCCAAGAGACAGCCCTGTCACTGCAATAACAGAAAAACTTCCAGAGCCTAAAATAAATCCATTTCCTGAGCACTTCTAAGTGCCATGCATTTCCCACTGTTACATATTGCTAGTGAAACAGAGAGAACACACAATCCAAGGGCAGAGAATCCTGGCAAGGGACTCAACTACATCTCTTCTCTGGGGTCCAAGCATTGCAGTGTTCTGCCGTAAGGTCATCCAAGCAAATACATCCACCAAGCCATAGTCTAGGTGCACTTATACTAGAAAAAATAGTGCCTGTATCAGAGCAGTGGAGCAGCAGAGGAGACGTGAGTGTGAACAGGACATTGGCCAGGGGTGGCTGAGAAGGCATGGATGCGGTGCGGGTGTTGGCCAGTGGAGGCCAAGGAGGCATGGACAGGGCACCTATGTTGACCAGGGGTAGCCGAGGAGGTGAGAGCATTGGCCTGAGGTGTTGGCAGTTTCAAGTATTTGCCCAATCTCATTTGGAAGAAGTCTCCCTCTTTTTAGATTAATTTTAAGACCATTTTTAAAATAGTTCTCTCTCTTAAAAATTAATTATTTCTACTGTGTGTTTCAATGAAAGATTCCCAAAATTACTCCTGTTTGTTTGTTTTTAAAATTTCTCATCTGGTAAATTGGTTATTTATCCCACTATTTTTCTCTCTCATACCAAATATACCCTTCAAATGATGGCCAAATAATTCACATGTAGGTTGGGAAATTACCAGATTCTGCAATGATAATATCATCCATGCAATCTATAACTTTATTACACTCTTAATTTCTTGTGGAAATTGCAGGGTTTTTGTTTGTTTGTTTGTTTGTTTTGATTTTAGATAAAATGCTCCAGACCATTGTGGAAAACTTTTCTTTCAAAGATCTACATAGGAGGAGATGGTTTTATGAAGAGGTTAGATTGAATCAATACATCTGAACATCCCAAATTTTGGAAAAGTTCCTATGGGGAGCTAGATTATAACTTTGTAGTTGAGACCCATCTCTAGTAACATGGCCTATAAGAGAACTGGAAAATATGGGAATCATATAGCCACGTTATGATTGCTATATTTTAACAAAATTATGCATCCTCCCAGCAGATAGATAGATAGATAAAAAGAAAACGGCACTTCAGTTCAGACTGTGCTCAATAGTCCAGTGGAGCACTTACTGGTGGTCCATGAAGGGCAAGCTAGTCCCATGGTATTGGCTCTCCTTAGTCCAGGTGCCACAGTGCACTAAAATGCAGCTAAAATATATTGCTTTCCCAGTATTCTGTTTCCTTCTTTGCAATTGCTGTACTTGCCATAGAGAGAAATGGGAGACGTAATCTGCACACTCATACAGAGGAGAGGGAATGTCCACATTCTTAGTGTTAAATGTTCATATTGTGGAGAGTTTGAGAACCCTTCAAATAGTTGAATTACTGTACGTGCTTTAATGGTCCAAGTGATCTAATGTTTCTTGCATTTTTAAATAAAACATAATCTACAACATTCATTAGCTGTTTCCTTTAAAAAAATTATCACTCTCAATTAGTTCATCTGGAATGTTATAATAAGCAGTGGATAGTTCAGTAACTAAAAGTTCAGTACTTGTATGGCAGAGTTTACTCAGTGTTTGACTCTTTACTTTTTTTGCTGATTTAAAAGCACCCAGAAAAATTGCCCTTGCTAATTGTCCATTAGTAGGTGCTTTTAAACATAAAATGAAACCCTTTATTTGCCCTGCTGTTTGATAGTCCTCAAGAGGCAAAGCTGCTTCTGTCTTGAACCCATGTGACCTCAGTAGTCATTTGAGATGTTAATTTACTGAAAAATGAAGCAGAACAATGATGGATTGGAGAATTTTAACCCTTCTCCATCCAAAAGAAAACAAGATAATGCAGACTTTGCATATCGATCAACTGGGCTTGGATTAAGTCTCTCCAAAGTCTTTAGCCTAAAATAGTCTCTCATGTAAACAGAAACTTAACCATGAGTTTTTTAGGAGCCACTTGGTCAGATTCTTAGTGTCAGTAGGATATTCAGTGGATTACACCAGGGAAAATTGTGCAGCAGAGACAAATCAGCATTACTGATGCCTTTAGTTCAGAAGAATGACTCTGGCTGCACTTGAGTTGAGCTGTTCTAGTTACTTTCCCCACCACAGCTTTTTCTATTGTCAGAACTAGGTCAAAATCAAATAAAACATAAACCTTCTGATTTTGGGTTCCCAGCAGATTTCTTGCCTCTTATGTTCAGTATTGCAAATATACTATCAAGGGAATAAATGTCCCCAGGGAAAGACAAGTGTATCTGAATCAATTCAGTACTATTTTTACTCTAGATACTAGAGGTCAGGGCCCCATTGAAGTCAATAGCAAAACTTCTATTGTCTCCAATGGGGCCAGGATTTCACCCTAGATCTTCAGCTAGTGTAAATCAGTGTGACTCCTTTGAAATTTACAGAATTTTCCTGATTTGCACCAACTGACAATCTGATGCTAGAATTTTAGATGTCATCAGCATTAAAATCAAATTGAAACATCTCTTGAATTATGAGAGATGCTCCCGCCACACCTGGTGCTTTCATAAAATAATGATAGATGCATTAGGAATATCTGAAAAGTGTTTGGTGGATTCTCTTGCATCCCAATCGGTATAAACGTGTGGGAATCATTCTGAAGCACACAAGGAATCTGCAGGTCGGTGCTATTGTATGTTAAATGAATCCTGTACTTTTCATTGGTTTCAAATGGCTTTGCAGAATAAGGCTAGGTCTACACTACCCACCTGAATCGGCGAGTAGAAATCGACTTCTCGGGGATCGATTTATCGCGTCCCGTTGGGACGCGACAATCAATCCCCGAATTGACGCTCTTACTCCACCAGCGAAGGTGGGAGTAAGCGCCGTCGAAGGGAAGCCGCAGTGGTCGATTTTGCTGCCGTCCCTACAGCGGGGTAAGTCGGCTGCGATACGTCGAATTCAGCTACGCTATTCGCGTAGCTGAATTTGCATATCTTAAATCGACGCTCCCCCCCCCCCCCCCCCCCGTAGTGAAGACCTGCCCTGAGAAACTTTAGCAGTGGCCCCTAAAAGAAATACATTTTCCTTTTCATAGTAAGATTCATCTTAAAATGTATTTTTAAACTTCTGAGAAATCTATTTTCAGCTAAGCTGGTGGCTAACTCGGTTTGGCGGGTCAAAATGGAAGGGTCCAAATCATGTTCTTAGAATAGTGTTTAAAAAGTGTGTTCTACCTAGCTCCCTTAGGGGTAGTTCTCATTGCTAATTGGAGCATGTGGCTGCTGAGCTAGCCCAGATAGCATCACAACAGCAGCTGATGAAAGAAAAAAAATCTGACTTGTTCTCTTTCCCTTTGACACAGCCACTTGGGATATGACCTCTCTGGCACAGCCTTTCTAAGCCAGTTTATTCCTCTCATCCGACTGCACTCCTTACACACCATCTCCCCACCCCCAGAGCCATACTTATAAAAAGGAATGATTATGCCAGGTCCCTGGAGGAAAATATAACAAAGAGAGAATGGGAATAATATATGCTCCACCCTAACCATTGCAAAATAGACACATCTCACGAAATCCCCGTTTCACAAGCAAAGCCTTTGCTTTTTATCCTTCTTAAATCTATCATAAGTAATGGAACTTTAAGTTCTTGTAACTATTCTTCCTCCTCCCAACTCTTGTAGTTCATCTGAGTCCTTTTTCTTTTCCTTCTCACCTTCTCAGTCACTCTGGCCTCAGCAGCATGTTCAGAATAAAGAAGTATCTGCTTCATTTATGGATCACTTCACAATTACCATTGTTACTGTGCCTTTTAAACATGCCTTTTTAAAAAAAAGAGCTGTTCATACAAAGCAAAATCTAAATCCTTTTGGAAACCATTGGTTTTCCAAATGGTCATTTTAGTGACTTGGGTGAGAACAGTAAGATTCTAACCACTTCATAACGAGACTGCTTTAGTTTTCCTCTCTTTCTCTTTGAGACAAGAAATGGTGTAATGCTGCCTTGACCCAACAAATAAATATGACTGTGTTAGAGCTTTGTGAAATGTCTGCAATGAAACCACAAGCCACAAAATTTCCAATTTCCTTACAAACTTAAATCCCAAACCAAGTGGGTCAAAAGGTTTGCTGAAGTTCACAAGCTTTGAATGAATCTGGGATGATTTATGGTTTCATTCTGAAACTGGAGTAGACCCAAATCTGATCTGAAATCCTTTCCTCCTCAACACCTCCCCAGATTTTGAAGAAGTTTGGATACAGATCTGAATTTGAATTTTAATAGCTTGGGCTGAACCAGAATCCTGAATCCAAGCAACCACAATCTGAAGAAATTTGGATTTTGATCTGAACTTCAAAACTGCTGCCCATCTCTAGCTGAAACCAAGAAAAATCAAGTTTGATATGGCTGAAAACAAGCAGCATTTATTGGTTTCAACTGAGTTTCACTTTGGGACTCAAACCTGAAACTTAGGAGGTATAAGCTCACAAGGATCAAAACATTTACAACCCCTCGTGAAGCAAAATTTGGACAAACTCTCCTGTGAAGCAAAACTGTTAAGCTCCTCACAACTCTGCCATCTACATTTCTCTACTTTCAGTGCTGGAATATAACTCTATATTCCAGCTTTTCATTGTGTGTCTCAAACACTGATGCTTCACAATGGTATGTATGCTGTAAGAACATAAGAATGGCCGTACTGGGTCAGAACAATGGTCCTTCTAGCCCAGTATCCTGTCTTCTGACAGTGACTAGTGCCAGGTGCTTCAGAGGGAATGAACAGAACAGGCAGTCATCTAATGATTCATCCCCTGTCATTCAAGCCCAGCTTCTGGGAGTCAGAGGCTCAGGAGCCCCAGATCATGGAGTTATCTCCCTGGCCATCTTGTCTAATAGCCTTTGATGGACCTAGGTCCTCTATGAACTCTGTTATAGTTTTGGCCTTCACAACATCCCTGGCATTGAGTTCCACAGTCAACCTGTGGGAAGAAGTTGTGGGAAGAAGTACTTCCTTTTGTTTGTTTTAAACCTGCTGATTATTAATTTCATTGAGTGCACCCTAGTTCTTGTGTTATGAAAGGGGCTAAATAACACTTCCCTTTTCACTTTCTCTGTGATTTTATAGACCTCTATCATATGACCCCTTAGTAGTCTCTTTTCCAAAATGAAAAGTACTAGTCTTTTTAATCTCTCCTCATATGGAAGCTGTTCCCTACCCTTATTCATTTTTGTTGGCCTTTTCTGTTCCTTTTCCAATTCCAGTATGTCTTTTTTGAGATGGAGCAATCTGAACTGCATGCAGTATTCAAGGTGTGGGAGTACCATGGATTTATGTAATGGTATTGTGATATTTTCTATCTTATTGTCTACCTCTTTCCTAATGGTTCCTAGCATTCTGTTAGCTTTTTTTGCCTGCTGCTGCACATTGAGTTTTTCAGAGAATTATCCACAATGACTCCAAGATCTTTCTTGAGTGGTAATAGCTAAGAACAGCTTTGGATCCCATCATTTTATATGTATAGTTGGGATTATGTTGTCCAGTGTGCATTACTTTGCATTTATCAACATCGAATTTCATCTGCCATTTTGTTGCCCAGTTTTGTGAAATCTTTTTGTAGCTTTTCACAGTCTGACTTGGACTTAACTATCTTGAGTAGTTTTGTATAGTTTGCAAATATTAAGCAGTTATCTTTCCGGATAATATTGGCATTGGCCTCAGAGATATGACCTTAGGCAAGTCACTTCCTCCTATGCCTCAGCCTTCCCATCTGTAAAATGGGAATAAAGATACTTACCTTCTTTAGAAAGGGCAGTGGGATCTATAGATGAAAAGCACTGTATAAAATCTAGGTTAAAATAAAAACAGCTTCTGTAATGTCTTCTGCTTTTCTGAAGGCATCATATGATCTTAGAGAGAAGTAGTTACAGGATAATGCATCTCCTATGGCTTCAGAGGTGGGGAGGTTTTTTCTGAGCCAGCAGAAAAAAGAAAACCTTTGGCCCCTTTAAGGCTTGCACCACCACCCCTCCTTGTAGTCACGCAGCATCCCTGTGAGCTTGAGAAGGGGGGCTCTCTGGCTGATTGGTTGGACAGAAGGGTGTGGCATAAACTTATTGGCTCCCACGCACCCAAGGGAGAGGGGGTTATAAACCCTTTCTTCTGCATTGAGTGCCATTCTGAGCTGGGAAGAAAAGCTCTCCCCTGCCCCACTTAAGATTAGAAAAGGACCAGCTTTGGGAGCCTTGCTGTGGGCATTATGCTAGTCACAGTTTGGCTTGGGCAATATGGGGTTTTGCCTTCCTCTCAGTAGCCCAAGGACCTAGTGGGTAGGTTAGATTGTAAAATCCATCTTATAAAAACTCAACATGTGCCCAGTGCAGGTAATTGTTCAGTAGGGGTCCAGTTCCTAATAAATGGGAAGAGGTTTAGGAAAAAGCATCTCCTGAAGAAGCTGGGGAACAGGGCTGGTCTCCTAATGTCTGGTACAGTGAAAAGACAATGTCTTCTTCCCCAGTCCATTAACTCTCATATGAGGGGAAGGTGGTGAGGTCCCAGCAATGGTGCTATGACCAGTGGAATGAAGGGGTAGGTAGCTGACAGCAGCCATCTACCAGGAAGACCAGACTACAAAGGACAGCCTGCACGGAACTGAGTTATTGCCAGATAGTTCTGGGAGATGTTAATGAAGTTGCAACACAGTTAAACCACATTCCTGGTGTCTTTCTTTCCTCTTGTGGTATCTGGGACCATAACCCACCATATCCTTTGTGATGGGTTGGATCACAGAAACCCCCTTGGGAGCTGCCACCCGATGTGCAAAGACTATCTCTGCTCCTGTTTTCCCTGCCAGCTCAGGACTCCAGCACCCTGTCTTGCTGAGCCAGACACTCCAGTCTGCTCCAACACAGACCCAGGGTCTGAATCACTTGTCCCAAAGCTGCAAGTTTACCTGAAAACAGCTCACAGAAGTGTGCTTGTCTTTAGCACTCAGATGCCCAACTCCCAATGGGGTCTAAACCCAGATAAATCCGTTTTACCCTGCATAAAGCACTTGTGGGGCAAACTCATAAATTGTTCGCCCTCTATAACACTGATAGAGAGATATGCACAGTTGTTTGCTCCCCCAGGTATTAATACATACTCTGAGTAAATTACTAAATAAAAAGTGATTTTATTAAATACAGATAGTAAGATTTAAGTGGTTCCAAGTAGTAACAGACAGAACAAAGTAAGTTACCAAGCAAAATAAAATAAAATGCGCAAATCTATGCCTAATCAAACTGAATACAGATAATCTCACCCTCAGAGATGCTTCAGTAAGTTTTTCTCAGACTGGACACCTTCCAGGCCTGGGCACAATTCTTTCCCCTGGTACAGCTCTTGTTCCAGCTCAGGTGATAACTAGGGGATTCTTCATGATGGCTCCTCTCTCCCTCTCTGTTCTCTTCCACTCCTTTATATATCTTTTGCATTAGGCGGGAACCCTTTGTCCCTCTGGGTTTCCACCCTCCACCCCCACTGGAAAAGCACCAGGTTAAAGATGGATTCCAGTTCAGGTGACATGATCACATGTCACTGCAAGACTTCATTGCCCACTTGCCAGCACAGGGCATATACAGGAAGACTAACAGATAAACACAGCCATCTGCAGACAATTGTCCTTGTTAATGGGAGTCATCAGGATTCCAAACCATCATTAATGGCCCACACTTTACATAATTACAATAGGCCCTCAGAGTTATATTTCATATTTCTAGTTTTAGATAAGAGTGGTACATTTATACAAATGGGATGATCGCACTCAGTCGTTTATAAGCTTTGTAATGATACCTTACAAGAGACCTTTTGCATTAAGCATATTCCAGTTACATTATAGTCACTTATCATATTTTTATAAAACTATTCCAGTTACATTATATTCACTTCTTATTATGTTTTTATAAAACCATATAGACTGCACAACGTCACATCCTTCATGCCAGGTGAAAGGACAACCTATTGGGAGTTAACAACTGTAAGACAGAATGCATGTGAAACCTGTGACTATATTACATTACATCTGTTCTTTTTTGTGATAAGGCAATCCTATTATGTACATAAAGTACCATTCATGGGCATATGTAAACTTTTTCATGGATTAGAACTACAGAATTGATTGATCCTTCAGCCACTGAAATAAATGGAAGTTTTGCCATTGATATAAATGGAAACAGGGTTGGATACTCTAGCTTTTGAAATATGGGACCTTCCTATTGGGGTAGAGGCCTAGCTTCTGTCAGTGGAGCTGGGGGTGTTAGTTTGACTTGTGTTTTCCATTTTGAACAAGCACTGAGCCAGCTAATCATTTACCAGAGGACGCTGTGATTAGCACAATGTATGGATCCTCTGAGTCCAAGCTACCTTGCACTTCAAGGGGGGCCTTATTCTCTGACAGCTAGGGGGAAACCACAGCAATAACTAGCCAATGTCAGCTGGTCCAGTGCCGAAAGGGTAGACTTTAATTGACAGTGAGGGCTGAATTGATTTTTCACACTCTCTGAGGCTGCATGACAACCTCTTTGAGTCCTTCTGTGGTAACAAGCACTATTCAGCCAAAGGCTCCTAACTAATGTATGTGGGAAATGGAAGGGGGGAATGAATTCATGAAGAAACCTAGGTGCTCAAATTTCAGTGTGATGAGTACCATATGACTTGAATACTTAGAAAGATACTAGATTTTTATTGTTCTTAATATTTCCAAAGGCAGTATTTTACTGGTTTATAACAGAGTGCAAAAATGGCGAGTGATGCTTTAATTTTAGGTTACTATATACATATTAGCTTAAACGTATCCCTGGGGTAAATCAATTGTCTCAGTTAGATGAATTTGATCCACTGGGTTTAGATTCAATAAATCAATTATGTGGTTATATAATAATAATTTATAAACCTCAAAATTGTTTATTAGTCTATGACCATTATATTTATTTTGCATTTATCACCCACATAAGTCTAAATAATTATATTAAATTAAGGCTTAGGAACTTCAGTTTAAAACACAGAAAGCCATCACTGTATTCTCAGCGGGAATTTGAGAAAATCACTTAATTTGGGGCTTTTTTCCTCTCATAAAGGTCTCATCTTTATCTTCTTGAGCTAGAGTATTCATTTGCCATCTCTCTTCAGAAAGCCTATTCACTTCAATGACTTTTATTACTTCTCTTTAGTTATTTTCTTTTCGTTTTAGTTATGCTTTGTTGATGCTAATAGAGCAATAGAACCAGAGTTCATATATTAGGCATAACATGGTCTTTCCAACACCACATCTACCAGAAAGGTAAATTATAGCTGGGCTGTCATTTACATGCTATACTCGCTGTGGAGCTCTTGTATATTTCTGTCACCTTTCTTAGTTTGACTTGCCCATATACTTTCAAAGGGGTGTCCTGGGAACTAACCAGATGACTCACTGATGTTAATATGAGGGTCATGCACTGCTTTTCTTGTTGACCCCTGTGAAGCTGGAGACTGGACTGCTGTGCTTTTTACAAGAATTTCCTATAGGGTTAAATACAGAGAGACAAGGAGGATAAGGTAATGTCTTTTATTGGACCATCTTCTATCAGGGGAAGAGACAAGCTTTCGAGCTACACAAATACAACAATACTGCAAATAAAAACATAGTCATTTATGGATGGAAAGTACCATAGGTCCATGAAACCTATACTGTAGAAACAAAAGAATTGCTGTAGATAATCATACATATTGTCCACCTAGTCCGCTATCCTGTTTTTGACTGTGTCCATAACCAGATGTTTCAAAAGAAGGTACAAAACCTTTATAGTGGAGAATTAGACAATAAAAATGTTTATAAGAGAGAATTCTTTCTAATTCCAAGTAGTTGGAGGTTGGCTTATGTCCTCAAGCCAGAGTGATGATATAATCATGATTTTTTTTCATTATTTTAAGGTACCTGTGGATAATATTATCATTCAGATAGTCGTATTTTAATCTTTCTAAACTCTATAATATTTTGTGGTTGTGAGTTCCACAAGTTAATTATACATCATGTACAAATTATTTCTTTTTTATCTGTTTTAAATGTATTACCTTAACTTTATTGGATTAACCTTTTTCTTGTGCTACGAGAAACTATACATGCAAGTGCCTGATTAACATTCATTTACCATTCATTATTCTCTATACTTGTGTTATGTTCCCTTTTACTCATTTCTTCTCTATGCTAAATAATCTTAATATTTCTAATATCTTCTCATATGAAGCTCTTTCCATGCTTATCATTTTTGTTGCCCTTTCTAGAGCTTTTCTTTCATTGCTGTATCTTTATTGGTGTGTTGTCCAAAACTGAACACAGTATTCAAGATGAGCAGGTAATCTTGATTTATATGACAACATTATATTACCAGATGATTTTCCATCCCTTTCTTAATATACACTAACACTTCCTTTGCTTTTCTGTGCACTGAGCAGATGTTTTTATTGTGTTATCTGCAGTAACATGCAACTTTTATTCCTAAATTTATTGCAATTAATTTAGAATCCACCATCATGTATTAAATTATTCCTTTTAAAGTTCATTACTTTACACTTGTCTCCACTGGATTTTATCTGCTACCATGTTGCCCAATTGCCTAGCTTTGTCAGGTCCTTCTGAATTTTCTCATACTCGTGCATTAATCTAAATAATTTAGTGTCATCTGCAAACTTTATCCCTTTATAACCTCTGCCAGGTTATTCATAAATATATTAAATAAATAACACCAATTCTAGAAAATATTCTTTGAACAGCTCACTGTTAACTGCCTTCCATGACCAGATTTGACTGTTTACCCTTTCTCTTTGTTTGCCGTTTCTTAACCAGTTTCTAGTGCATGACAGAACATTACCTCTCACCTTGTGAGTGCCTGGTTTCCTTAATAGCCTGTGTGAAGGACTTTATCAAGAGTCCTAATAAATTACATCTGCTAGTTCTCCTTTATTCACTAATTTGTTAACTCATTAAAGAATCTTAATTGGAGGCAATATTTTTCTTTATAGAAATAGCGCTAGTTTGAGCCAATCATCTCAGTTTCACCTAGATGTTTTATAACTATTTTTCCCACTAATTTACCTCCTTTTTAAAAAGATAAGTACAAGATGTACTACTGGCCAGGCCTCCAGTTTAGTAGTTGATTGCATGTTTTTGTTAGCAGCTCTGCTACTTCTTTTCTAAGATCTTCCAGAATTCTTGAATGACCAATGTCCAGTTCCTAGTCAAGCCAATGTCAGCTGGTTAGAAGCAGAAATATTCTATTTGCCACCCTGATACCCTTTTATCTTTAATGCATTTATGTAGTATTTTGGAATACTCCACATGCTAATCAGCCTGTAGTCAAAAAATGCTTCTTGATACTCCGCTTGAACCCCTTCTTCCTTAGTGACAACCTGTGTCTTTTTGTTATCTCTTTATACCAAATAACTTCTTATACTGAGATCCTTATTCATCCCTCAAAGGTACTGCTAGAGATGTCTTCCAGAAGTACCGGATCACTTGCTAACACTTTTAGGCAGTCACACCCATCTTATCTCCTTAGGGTTGGTTCCCTCCAGTGCCTCTTTCTTTAATGCAGTTTGTCATAAAGATGGCCCCTCTTATACCATTGCCTTCAAGTAACACTCACTAGAATAATGAAAGAAGGGGGGAAAGAAAGAACAAAAGGGAAAGAAAGAACAAAAGCAAAATGCAAAAAAAAAAAAAAAAAAAAAAAAGCAAAAGGGTAAATCAGGAACAGATAAACATAGTCAGTCATAATGGACATTATACAATCATAACTATATCGTGTGACCAAGGGCCTGATCCAAAGACTATTGAAATCAATGGACTTTGGATCAGGCCCTGAATTTTAGGTCTTTGCTCAGTGTGTACTCCCACTGACTTTGTGTGAGTAAGGGCTGTAGAACCCTTGTGTGTTTTGCTATCCTTGACCTTCCAGCAATTACTCAGTCAGCAAAGTTCACCTGCATGCCAAGAGTTCTCCGGAGTTCTCCCAGTAAGAGCTCTACAGAAGATATGGGACACACTGGTCTCCAATTGCCCTTCACTAGAGCTCTGTCTCTGAACTGACTGTCTGACTCAAGTTCACCTCCATTTCCCTGGTGGTGGTTTTCTGTCACAGCCAGTTCCTCTATTCTAGAACTCTTTTGCCCAGGGTTATGCATGAGTACATAAGAGATTTGTTGTGATGGCTCCTGATGTAACCTTTAGAATAGTGTAGTGATTTCATCTAACATAAGTGCTTGTATGGGAATTTTAGATTCTCTTTCTGTCATCTCTATCAATGTTGAGCATGTTAAGATCACAAAGCTGTTATGTTCCTTTTATTTTTCCAAAAAATTCCCATTATATTTCCAATATTATCCCATTCTTTCACCCTTCCTTCAACACTTTCCAAAACAGAGATGTCCTTTTTATGTGAGGGGTAAGGTAGCATGCTATCCAATATATATATATATATATAATGCTAATTAAGGACACAGGACCATATGTATTGTACCTGATCCATTCTTTCCTTAGCTCTGTAAGTAATTTCTCCTTTTCTATATCCAACCATTTTGCTTGCCTTGCAGCTTTTTATCTGGCCTTCATGTTCTCAGTTACTATTGCTTGGCCTGTCTTCATTCCACTATCCCCAGATTCACTGAGACTGGTTGAATTTTTAAACCCTGCTCTTTTGGAACTGGATAGGAAGCTTAATTACAACTAGAGCTGAAATCAATTATTAATTTCCAGAGTCTCTCAAGCCTGTTTTGGAAAGGACCAGTTGCAGGAATGAGCAGGTAGATCAGCCTTCACCTCTCTGCTGAAACTATCAGTTGTACAACAGTGATTTTTGAATATGATCATGTCTATCCTCTGTGAACTAGACTGAAATTCAGCTCATTTCACATATACTCAACAGTCATCAGACAAAGTAACAATTGGAGCAGGTCAGATTTTTATCCAGTGACCTCATAGACTTAGACTTTAAGGTCAGAAGGGACCATTATGATCATCTAGTCTGACCTCCTGCACAACGCAGGCCACAGAATCTCACCCACCCACTCCTGTGACAAACCCCTAACCTATGCCTGAGTTCTTGAAGTCCTCAATTCGTGGTTTAAAGACCTCAAGGCACAAGACATACAATTCTGCAATCCGCTACTACTCCCACAGCATCCAGCTCAGTCCTATGTGGGGGAAATTGTTATTGTTCTGGACTGTGTACTATCAAACATAAAATGTTTTTGTTTTAATTTTGTTCATTTGCTTTCCCTAAGGGTCACTTCTAAAAAGGTGCACAGCATTGTGTGACATTGCACTCCATAAGATTTTATGAAAATATGCTAATGCGTGTGAATATAATGTAACTGGAATATGCTTCGTGCAAAAGGTCTCTTGTAAGGTATCATTACAAAGTTTATAATTTACTGAGTATGGTCATCCCATTTGTATAAATGTATCACTCTTGTATTTGAAACTAGAAATATGAAATATAACTCTGAGGTCCTATTGTAATTATGCAGAGTCATTAATGGTGGTTTGGAATCTTGATGGCTTCCATCAGGTTAGGACAATTGGTTGTAAATGGTTTACTTGCAAGCCTTCCTGTGAATCAGGCCAGGAAGAATGAAGGCTTGGGGTCTCCCAGGACACGTGACCATGTCACCTAGTACTGGAATCCATCTTAAACCTGGTGCTTTTCCATTTAGAAAGAGGGGTGGGGATCCAGAGAGACAAAAGATTCCTGCCTTGTGCCAAGCTATATAAGAGGGTGGAACAGAACAAAGGAGGCTGCATTCATGAGAAATCCCCTAGCTACCACCAGAGCTGAAACAAGGACTGTACCAGGGGAAAGGATTGGACCCAGACTAGAAAGGAGTCTAGTCTGTGAAAGAAGCTTCTTGGAACATCTCTGAGGGTGAGATTTTATCTGTATTCAGTTTCCTACTGTATTAGGCTTAGACTTGCGTGTTTTTGTTTTATTTTGCTTGGTAAATTTGTTCTGTCTGCTATTACTTGGAACCACTTAAATCCTACTTTTTATATTTAATAAAATCACTTTTGCTTATTAATTGACCCAGAGTAAATAATTAATGCCTGGGAGAGCATACAGCTGTGCATATCTCTCTATCAGTGTTATAGAGGGTGGAAAATTTGAGTTCATCCTCTATAAGCTTTATACAGCGTAAAACGGATTTATTTGGGGTATGGATCCCATTGGGAACTGGGTATCTGGGTGCTGGAGACAGGAATACCTGCTAAGTGGTTTTTAGTTAAAGCCTGCAGCTTTGGTGGACATGGTTCAGACCTGGGACTGTGTTTGCAGCAGGCTAGCGTGTCTGGCTCAACAAGGCAGGGTTCTGAAGTCCCAAGCTGGCAGGGAAAATGGGCTCAGAGGTAGTTTCAGCACATCAGGTGGCAGTCCCAAGGGTGTTTCTGTGACCCAACCTGTCACACATTGGTCTTTGAACACACAAGTACTTCTACTGATTATGGATACGCCTGTATCTTGTGTTGCTTTCAATTCTACATGGAATCATTTACATGATTCCAGAGTTGCATTCTATTTTCTCCTACTGATTAATTTTTAACAAATTCATTTGCAAACCCATTGTGATCACTGTCTGCCAGATCCCCATATTGAATCTTTTTGCTTATTGAAGGAACATCTATTACTCACTGTCTTTAAGTGCTTTAAAGATACTTTATTGCTAAGAGAAGGATTATTTGAGCCTGAATGCTCTATTACCTCGAAAAGTTGTTGACCCTAGTCAGGAAGGTGACAGTATGCTCTGGAGTGAAGTATCCACCTCCTGAGATTGGCTGTGCTGGTGCATTGCCCTGTATTTTTAAATCTGATGGTTCTATCTTTTCACTGAATGGGAATGTTCAGGGAAGTAGTTTAGAATTGTTTTAAGTCTTCCTGGCTTATATAAAAGAACAAATCAGTGATTGGAAAAAAAGCTGTGCTAAGAGTGTTATGAACTTTTCATTTCTTGATAGCATTAAGAAAACACCGAAAACCAATAGAGACATCCTCCAAAGGAAATTAAAGCCTTTACTTATGCAAGGCTCTGCTGGTAGATGTTATTGAACTTAACCTGATGCTTGCTTGCATGTACTGTATAACAATAGCAATGATCTGTAAGGTAAACTTATTCAATATAACATGATATAAATAAAAATAACAACTAAAGCTGGCACTCTGTAAGTCACCCGGGTTGCCTTTTCTCAAAGCAGCCTATCTTAAGGGTAGTGGCCAGGGTTAGTATTAAGTTCTGAATTTCCTGCCTCTTTGTTCAGCTTGTCTCTCAACTTTAATTTTATTTAAATATAGCTTTCAAGAATTATCTTTCTCAAAGAGATTATTCAAGGAAGATTATAAACTGGTATTTCTCTCAGTGCCTGTTTTATTGGTTCAACATGTTTTTTTTTCAGTAGACATGTCATTGTTGATTTATTTATAAAATGTTAATGTGTAGCACAGAAAAGAGGAACAAAGCAGAATATTAACATCAGCAAATACAACTAAGCATCTAATCCTAAAAAAGCAGTTAAAAATAAAGTCAAATTAGACAAAGAGCTAAAGCAAAGAATGAAGGAAGAATATGGTATGTATATAAAAACAGGCATAGTCTGTCTCTCTTGGGTTATTCCCAATGCCATAGTATCTGAACACCTCACAGTTTTTGAAGTACACATCCTCACAACACCTTTGTGAGATAAGGAAATGCTATTATCCCCATTTTACAGCACCAAGGCATAGAGAGACCAAATTAGTTGCTCAGCATCACACAAGAAGTCTGTGTCAGAGAAGGGATTTGAATCTAGGTATCCCAAGTCCAAGGCTAGTTCCCTAACCACTGGATTATCCTTCCTCACTTATACTAGTCTTAACTTGTGTATCTTGTCCTACATTTCATAAATCAGCATACAGGCGCTCTGAATTGATGAATGGGACCAAGGTCATTCACATCCACTATCTAAGCTCCCCAGAGTTTGAATGGGTTTGGATCAGGTGTTTCATTTTGGATCCATCTTCTAGAGGTGGGTCTAACCCTGATGTCCAGATTCAATCTCAGTTCCCGCCACCAAGGTTTATGGGGGTTCAGACCTGGTGTTCTGGTTTAGGTTTTTTGAAGGAGAAAAATAAGGGGGGTTTGTGCATGACAAGGAGAATGTTCTAGACGTGGTGGGAAGAAGGCACAAAGATGAGTGATAATATGGTAGTGTGTTTGTTTGTTTTTTTAAGTAAGGGCCCTTCTATTGAATATGAAATCCTGGAACTAATGAGAGGAAGAAATTTTACTCTCTTCACCAATGAAGAGTGAATGCATCATCAGTGTCAGAGCACTAAAAATGCATTTGGAAAGATTTGAGACAATTATTGTGCCATCTGCATTTACTTCTGCTGGCTATTTGAATGGCAAAGCCCAGAGGGCCAGCAGGCTTATTGTCTGTTTCCAAGGAGCTGTTTGGTAGTACAGCAGAAGCTGTGTCAGAGGAAGTGGTATATCTCCAGGGGTGCTGTCCACTGTTTGTTTTCTCTGCAGGGCAGTCACTGCTTAATCTTAATCTTCAAAGCCTGGATTTAAGTATATTGTCAACCCTTAACTCTTACTTGTTCATAGAGTCTGCTGGGGGCTTGGCTGCCATAGCAACTAACAAAGAATAGATTCTTAGTTATATTGTATTGAGAATCTGCCTTCTGCTAACAAGATTTTGAGAAATATTGGGGCTCTTCTTTAGGAGCTATTTCCTCTGAGGTGGTTTCTGTTTGTTCTTCTTTAGTGCTAATGGGAGTTACACATGTACTTAGGGTCAAATCCTGCTCTCCCATAGACACCCAGAAACTCTCCAAAAACAAGAAGTCATACATTTAAGCAGCTGCAAGTGCCCTCTGAATTTAGCACTAGACTTCCTCAATATTCTGCCTTCCTCATTGGGACTTCTGTGTCTAATGCCGTTCCTAATGTCAGAGCAGGACTAGACCCAACATGAGCAGGTTAGACAAAAGAAGACAATGGTTGCATGTTCTTACTGGAGAAAGACCAACCTTGAACTCAAATGTAAATTATGCCCATCTTGCAAAGGAATAACTGCTTCATGAAGAAAGTGCATAGATGTGTAAACATAAGGAAGGGAGCTTTCAGGCTATGGTCTTATTTTAACTCATTGAGATAAATCAGAAAAATACATGCAAAATCCAGCATTTGAGAGGTGACATGAATCTGAGACCCCCTTCCTAGTCCTCTGAGTACATAATCTAGTTAAGTACATTGATACTATGTTGATAGATACTGTATCATTTTTAATCTCAGCTGTAGGCTAAATTGTGTCTGGATCTGCATGGGTATGCTACAGCAGGGGGAGAATAGGCATAACAAACCCCTCAAATACTCATAAAATTGGGGCATGTTATCGATCCACAATTGTGGTCAAATCAATAAACAAAATATTTGGTTGTATAAAGAATGGGATAATGCTAATCAGTTTCTATGCTCTCATCTTGAATACACCTCTACCCCAATATAGCACAACCCGATATAACACGAATTCGGACATAACACGGTAAAGCAGCACACCGGGGGTGGGGGGGAAGCTGCACGTTCTGGCGGATCAAACGAGTTCACCTATAACACGGTAAGATTTTTTGGCTCCCGAGAACACTGTTATATTGGGGTAGAGGTGTATTTTGTTCATTTCTCATCACACTATCAGAGCAAGGCAACAAATTGTTGGAGGCCTGGAAAGACCTGCATATGAACAGACTGACAAGATTAGGATTCCTTAGTTTAGGGAATAAGAGGGCATGTGATAGAGGAATATTAAAACAGTGAATGGCACAGAGAGAGAGTAAATCATGCATGTCTACTCTTTTTCATATTACAAGAATGAAGGCACATTCACTGAAAATGAAAGACAGCAGAGTGAAAAATTATTAAAGCAAATACTTTAATACCCAATGCATAATTATTCTAAGGAACTCACCAATACAAGATATTACTGGGTTGCAGAGTTTAATGGGTTCAGAAAAGAATTAAACACTTATAAGGAGAACAACATTCACAGTTACATTAGCTAAGATAAAAAGTATGAGGAATATAGACTTTCATTCATGGCATAAACCAATCTTTAAATGCTGGGAGCTTATTAGAGGAGGGAGAAAAATTGTTCTCCTTAACCTCTGAGGATAGACCAATAAGCAATGGACTTAAACTGCAGCAAGGGAGGTTTAGATTGGACATTAAGAAAAACTTCCTAACTGTCAGGGTAGTCAAGCACTGGAATAAATTGCCTAGGGAGGTTATGAAAGCTCTGTTATTGGAGGTTTTTAAGAGCAGGTTAGACAAACACCTGTCAGGGATGGTTTAGATAATACTTAATCTTGCCTTGAGTGCAGGGGACTGGACTAGAAGACCTTTTGAGGTCCCTTCCAGTCCTATGATTCTATGATTCTTCTATGAACAGGTTATTATTACATAGCTGTCTTTTGTGAGGGGTGTTGTACTTTCATTCTTCTACTGCTCGCAGTCAAAGACAAAATAAACAGATGACTGGTCTGATCCAGTATGGCAGTTTGTACACTCACTGGGGCTTTGATGTGGTGACCCTTAGGATCTGCTGCTAGACACATCTGTTTGTTCAGGCTTCTCCAGGAGGTAACAGGGAGGAGAGAAGAATTGACTAGGAGACAGAGGTTGATGGGAAAAGTGTCTACCATGAAGCTGGGAAGGTCTTTGGGAGTTTGGTTTGTTTGTTTTTTTAAGGAGGAGGTCTTCTTTTTATTATTATTTTTGTCAGTTTTATCTATTTAAAAATTGTAGTCTTAATGGCGTCCATGTGTCTGCAGAATGTGATGTATGCAAGTGGAAAATATAAACAATCAAATGTAAAATAAGTTGGGCCAGATCCTCAGCTGGTGTAAATCAATGTATCTCCATTGATTCCAGTCTGGCACACAGAACCTAGTAATCAAGGCCTAAATCCTTCAAAGCCCAAATACCAACTTTTTAAATTAATTTCACCTGCATTTCAGAGCTATGATACAGATTACAAAAACATAGGACATTCCAGTTTGGCATTGTGGACTGTAATGATTCTCAGTGCCATTCTTTACAGCAATGGCGTAGCACCACTTGCATTACAAGAGAACTGCCATGCCATACAGAGCCTGTGTCCAGACTCAGATGACTTTGCTATTTTATTAATGCTCTGGGGTTTTTAATGAAGAATTCATTATGGTACCATAAACTGAAGGTCTTTTTCATTAAAACAAATGGAGCTTTTGAAATCAGCAACATTTTGCTAATTAGCGGAGAATTTGAGAAGTAGCTGTATTTATGAGTCTAGTGTCCTGAAACTAATTGGGTTAGAATTTGATTGTAAATTGGTAATAAAAGTGTGTGTGTGTGTGTGTGTGTGTGTGTGTGTGTGTGTGTGTGTGTGTGTGTGTGTTTAAAAAAACAACAGTAGCAAACCTCATTTGTTGGAAGTCTGATTGGTGACCTCATGGTATTGATGAATGTATTAACTGAAGTGGCTTTTTTTTGTTCAATCTGATTCTCAAGATTCTCAAGATTTAGAAGCAGATTATGACTGAATAACAGGCATAATGCTAAAACAGAAACTAATTAGTTCTTTGGCTGTTATATTAAACTTTAGCATAATAAAATAGTTATTCCTTTGAATTTCTTTTTTTTATGGTGTTGAGACACTAGGAAATGGGAATTACCATCTAACTATGTGATGTGTATACATATAGGTGCTATTTAAACAGAGATTATTGTTGAGAGTTAAAGTGGCTTTGATTTTGAAATACTCGGAACACCAATTAATGTCATTAGCTTTGGCATGAGATATAGAAATAAAACACAAGAGTCACTCATTTGTAAAATTTACAGATATTTCAGAAAAACACAAAACAGTCTACGAGTACCTATATAAATTTGTTAGTCTCTAAGGTGCCACAAGTACTCCTGTTCTTTTTGCGGATACAGACTAACACAGCTGCTACTCTGAAACCTATATAGGGAGAACATTTCTGATGGTAGCAGACAATGGCATAACAAAATCCAGTGACTGGAAACTGAATCTAGACAAATTCAAAATAGAGACAAAGTGCAGCTTTTTAATGGTGACAGCAATTAACAATTGGAACAATTTACCTAGGGTTGTGATGGATTTTTCATCACCTGAAGTCTTTTAAATCCAGACTGGATGTCTTTCTAAAAGATACATTCTAGCTCAAACAGAAGTTATGGGCTTGCTGCAGGAATTCATGGGTGAGATACTATGGCCAGGGTAATGCAGGAGATCTGGGTAGATTATCATATTAGTCCCTCCTGGCCTTACTCTAAGAATCCCAGAACCAATCCCAGCATACTGAAACTAAGCGGTAAATTTGGACTTCTAAGGCCATCTCCTGTCTATGTATGCAATTTCCCTCTTTCTGTCCTATCTAGTATCAGCTACCTAGAGATGCTGTAGGAATTGTGTTGCCAGCCAACATCATTCAGATTCACCCATTTCTGGATTCCTGATATAACATGCTTTTCACTTGAATATCCGTGATACTACAGTTTCCAAACAGAATATTCATATTATATTGTTGATGCATATCCCTCCAGGGTAGATGCTAACAGCATGTCCACTGCCTAGGGTAATAGACAGCAAATGAATGAAGTGATGGTGACAGATGGAATCCTTGTTCTCATCCTCAATACATGAATAATGCCATTAATATCTTCAGAAACAGAGGCCCCAGCCATTACTGACTCAGTAGTGGGACCGCGATGGACAGGTTTGTTAAAGTAATTGATTATAATAATTAAGTGTATGCCATTTATAACTTTATTTTTATAATATTTTGACTATCAGGTTGTTTTATTATTTAACAGATTATTTGTTAAGGACCTGGTTAGAGTAACAGTTCATTCACAACAACTAATCCTGAGAATAAACTGACTACTTTTTAGAGCAAAATGTAGACAGCGGGCCTGATTCTGCATTATATAGTGGCCCCTTTGTACTGCTCTTCTGGCACACAGAGGTCATAAAGCCAATGTATTGGACCACCTGGTAAATCCTCCAGCACAGGGGAAATCCCTAGGTGGCACAGAGCCAGTGCAATGAGACAGTTTTAAAAATCTGTGCCTTTAAAGTACTTGCAGCAGGAAGATCTCTTAAATGAATAAATGTATCATTCTGCAGCACAAATTGTTAACCACAACTCAATCTGGTGGCATGATGTTGAAAAACAAAGTTTTCCAATATAGGCATATGAGTTGCTGCTTGGTTTACTTTTTTTGCTGGGTTGGGAAACTGTTTTCATGTGCTCCAACCTGCCTGTTGTAC
Organism: Malaclemys terrapin pileata; assembly: GCF_027887155.1. Lineage (NCBI taxonomy): Eukaryota > Metazoa > Chordata > Testudines > Emydidae > Malaclemys > Malaclemys terrapin. Next base: position 83,323,739 of record NC_071507.1, read on the forward strand.
TCAACTGTTGTCTTAAATGTAGACAGGGCTGGCTCTGGCTTTTTTGCTGCCCCAGGCAAAAAAGCCTCCCGCCGCCCCTGGCCCCCTGGTGGGGAGTGCAGCAGGGGAGGGTGGACCCGCTCTCCATGGCCGGAGCGCCAGGGGGAGGGCGCTGAGCCCGGCCGCAGCCCCGCTCTCCCCAGCGGGCCGGAGCGCCGGGGAGATGGCGGCGAGCCCGGCCGGGGCCCTGCTCTCCCCGGCCGGCCGGAGCGCTGGCCGGAGCACCGGGGGACCCAGACGCGGCCCCGCTCTCCCCGGCCGGCCGGGGCGCCGCCCCCCTCCAGGTGCCGCCTCAACCACCTGCTTGGTCGGCTGGTGCCTGGAGCCAGCCCTGAATGTAGATTGTATGCTCTTTTGGACAGGGACTGTCTTTTTGTTCTTTTTGTACAGTGCCTAGTACAATGGCCTCCAGGCACGTGCTACCACAGTACAAATAGTAAATTATCATCATTACAGTTAGGAGGACACCAGAAAGATCTCAATGGAGATTTAGAAGTCGCTTTTTACAGTCACAAATGGCTGAACCACAAATCAATAACTTTTTCTAAGGGTTACTTTATGGTTCTGTTTCACTGGGTAAATATTGACCACAAAAGAAATTTGATGTTTTTCTACCATTAATTTTGACTTTGTCCTATTGATCTTGTTTTGGTGACAAGACAAAGGGAAAGAGCATTTACTAAAATCCCTTGCTAATTTATCTTCACGTAACAAGTAGGAGAAGTGTAGTCAGTAATATACAGACCATTTCTTCAATTCTCTTCTGCAGTTTTCCAGATATATCAAACTCTAGCAGTAGAACTGTGAGAACTATGCCTATGCCTATGCCAAATGCTAATGCTAAATACAACTAAAAAGCCCAAACCCTTCCACACACAAATGTTGTGTTTTTTTTTTAACTGAAGTATTAAATCCTGCAATAGTGCATTATTAACATTAACATAAAGCAGCGATATTTTGTGCAACTACTGTAGAATCCTTGCAAAAGGAAAGGTAAGCTGGATAATATCTAACATTTACACAGTGCTCTTCATCTTAAAAATGCATTATGGGTAGTCATCCCCAGCAACTTGGTTTAATAGCTAAGTATTATCCCCATATTTATGGAAGACTTTCCATGGTGCTAACCATTTTGCTACCTCTTTGTACCAGTAAAGGTTAAATGTTTTATTACAGCAGAAGTCAGTGTCGAAACCGGGATTAGAATTTAGGAGTCCCTGGCACCCAGCCCTCTGCTCTAACTAGTAGTCTGTGTCTGTCTCTGTGTGTCACTAGAGTGATGGAAAATTTGATGTGTGTTCCAGCAAACAACTGTTCCTAGATCTTGCTCTATTCTTCCGCAGTTTCAAAGATCGCTCCCTGAATGTGTCACTTTTAGTGCTGTGTCTCCTGTTTCAGAAACATTCTGCAGCTGCTTGCTTCAAAATGACATGTAAATTACATAGCTCATCTATCACACAAGCTAGTAGGCCTCTGGTGACATAAACTGGCCATTTGGTAATTATAGCTCTCTGATTCCAGATTTCCTACTGCTAAGACAAGAGAAAAGAGGAGAAAACTGATGAGGGATGGGAGAGAGAAGCACAAAACATCTGATTACTAGTGACAGTGAATCTCACAAAGTGCAGATGTTTGGTATGGAATACTTATCCAAATGTATTCCAATCTTGTTGGGCTGTAAAGGCTTGTCTAGTCCATACCAGTGGGGTGTAAATTCTAGTTCGCACCAGCATGATGCGCGCTAACTGGCCTGTGTTGAACCTGTTGGTGTGTTAACGTTATGGCATGTTAATACCAGTTGGTATTAACATAGTACTGTTTGAAACAGAACTACATTAAAGCGCACTAGGGAACTTTTAGTCCACACTAGCATGGTCCTCAGGGGCCAATTAATGTGTGATGTCCTGCTGCACATTAGAATTCACACCCCGCTAGTGTGGACTAACACACTGTGTAACAAGCCCTAAATCTCCCACTACAGACTCTCTCCTGAGAACTCGAGTACTTTCAGGTTCTAAGTGGATCAGAAATAAGATAAGAATAACCTCTTCCCAGATAATTTTCTGCCTCTGCAACTAGTATCCGACAAAACCAGAAAATGCAGGCACGACAGAAATTGATAGAGGGGATGGAGAGAAGGGAAATTAGCCACTCCAGACGTACTCTGTCTCAAATATAAAAAAAAGGTTCCATTCAAATTTGTTTCAAGTATGGGTGATTATTTCAATCAGCCACATTTCATCTGACTATTGTAGTCACCAACAGACATGCTAACTCATTATGTATAAATTTTTTCATGTCTTACATTTTAAAGAAACTAAGGCTTCGTCTACACTGCGCTTTCATCAGTTAAACTTTTGGCATTCAGGGGTTCAGGGGGTGTAAAAAAACTATATCCCAAACAACAAAAGTTTTACCGACGAAAAGTGCCGGTGTGAACAACCCTTTGTCAGCGAGAGAACACTCCCACCGATAAAGCTACTGCCTCTCGTTGGGGTGGATTTTTTTGTCAGCGGGAGAGCTCTCTGCTGCCGGCAAAGAGCAGCTACACTGTGCATCTTTTAGCAGCATGGCTGTAGCAGCACAGCTGTGTCACTAAAAGATGCGTAATGTAGACATAGTCCGAGAATATGACCTCAGGAGCCTCTGTAGAAATCTCCCTTCTGACTATTGCCTGGAGCAATATTTGTAAAAGAGAGTATGGACATTGATTATTGCTGCTGCGTATATTTCTGGAGAAATGATCACAACAACAGAGCTAATATGGCAGAAATTGAAAACAGGGACTGAGAGCAAAAACTTGTACGTCACTGTTTTATCATTTGAAAGAACAGTGGAGACATGGGATTAAAACTGAGGGTAGATGTGCAAGAAACTAAGAAGATATTTTATGGGCAGAGTGGCAAATGAACAGGATGGACTCCGGTCATAATGGTGTGGTCAATTAGTAGTAGTAATATGTTGAAACAAAGTTTGGATGATATGTCACACACCTTACTTCCCTTGCATCCCTCAGCATGCTGACCTAGGTCTCGTGGGTTGTTAGGGTCTGTCTTACCCTTCATCACCTCCTGTAGCATATCTAGCACCACAACTAGAATAGGGGTCCAGGGCCGCCCAGAGGATTCTGGGGGCCTGGGGTCTTGGCGGCGGGGGGGGCCCCGCCACCGAAGACCCGGCACTTCGGCGGCGGGTCCCAGAGCGGAGGGACCCCCCGCCGCCAAATTGCCGCTGAAGACCCGGAGTGGAAGAAGCTCCGGGGGCCCTGGGTCCCGCGAGAGTTTTCCGGGGACCCCGGAGCGAGTGAAGGACCCCGCTCCAGGGGCCCTGAAAAACTCTCGTGGGGGCCCCTATGGAGCCCGGGACCTGGGGCAAATTGCCCCACCTGCCCCCCCCCCGGGCAGCCCTGTAGGGGTCACCCAGTCCATAAGTGCTAGGACCAAGATTATGTCTAGCCCCCAAGAAGGTTCTTTTTTTTGTTTGTTTGTGCCTCTTCTCCATTGTGTACGTGTGAAGTGTTAATTCATAGATGCATAAAATTGAAAACCAGAAGGGACTATTAGATTATCTAGGCTGACCTCCTGTATATCACAGCCCATCAAATTTCATTTACTCCTGCATCAAGCCCAATAGAAATGTAATCTCATCTGTGTGATCTGGCCAGGGACAAATGGGAACACATATGGACTATCAACGTTCTATCATCTATCAAAATGAAGCATTTAGGGCCTGATCCAAAGTCTGTTGAAGTTAACAGGAGTCTTTCCATTGTTGGATCAGGCCCTTAATTCCTATTCAGTTCCATTGCTTTGCTACAAGAGTTTAATGACAAAAAATTAAATAGAAATGTGGCTAATTGTTTACATCCAGTTGCATTCTTCATTAGGAAAACTCTGAATCAGTATCCTTTCACTGGTTACATGACATATTTTCCTTTGGGGCGGTCTCATTGCAGAGCAGAAGGTAAACCATAGTTTTTCATGAAATTTAGGATTTTTCCACAGAAAATCTCAATTTTTCAAAAACTGCATTTTCCATTGAAAAATCATTCTCACAGAAAAGTCCTGATCTGGTCTACTTATGCATGACTAAAATCTCAGGTGATAAATAGGACATAAGTGGGTCATGGGCCCTATAGTAGCTGTCGCAGAGAGGCAAATTTTGTACTTAGCAAGTTGTAAAGTCATTTGTGTGTGTGTGTGTGTGTGTGTGTGTGTGTGTGTGTGTGTGTGTGCATATGAAATAACACTACCCATTCCCCTTCCTTTTGATATGTTTTATCTTTATCTAATTTGTCTTTGTTGCCTTGAACAAGCCACTTCACTTCTCCGTACCTCAGTTTCCCCAGCTGTAAAATGGAGATGATACTGACCTCCTTTCTAAACCACTTTGAGATCCACTGATGGAAAAATGCTATATAAAAGGTAAGGATTATTATTATTAATTTGTAAACTCTTCAGGACAGGGATTTTTTTTCTTTTGTCTAAAATATGTAACTCACTGCTGGTATTTTATAACGAATAAAGAATTGTTTCTGTATATAATCTTATTGTAGTACATCATAAATAGAATACTTTATAAATGAATTTTAAAAAATTAATGTGCACACACAAGACATTTAATTTTCAATGGCGTATGGGCACAATCATCCGAATACCTGTTTTAAAATATGAAAATCAGTAATTATTATAAACTCCACATAGGAATACCCTTTATTCATCAACATAAAACAATTTTTTAAAAACGAATCTGGTATCTCTTAGAACAACTCTGCATGTTGTGTCGATACATGTTTGAAAACAAAAGAGAGGAATTTTCAATCCAAGTTTAGAGCACAATGAAAACAAGAAGATCCCTGCCACCCTGGAATCTAAATCTATCAACGATTCTGCTCTCAGTTTGTTTCAGTGATTAGTTATCAGTTGATTAGTCATCCAAAGAGATTCGGTGAACAGTTTACCAGATTTTCAAAGCTCGGTTGCGTGCAATCAAAGCACTGTTGGGTTGTCCTCCCACTGGTGTTATTGACTTGCATCCAAAGTCTAATTATGTGTACAACAACCAGTAGCAAGTAAAATCAGATATGATTCCTAAGCTCATTGCTGAGGATGCTGTATTTCCAGTTCCCAGTCTTACTTAGCTGTAACTCTATTCATGACCGCAATTGCATTCTCCAGTCTCTTGCCAGAAGTCTCAAGTTTCTGTCAATGGGGGACTTTGAGGAGGCACGCTATGTGATGACTCTCAAAATGGAAAACTCTCAAAACTAATTGCATTTGTATCTCTTCCAAAAGTAGTTGAGTCCTATCATTAATTTTTCAAAGCCGCACATGAATATAAGAGGGGATATAGCAAGGATTTCTCTGTGCAATCCTCAATAAAAACTTGGCTAAATCTTCAAACAGCACTTTTTAAGTGAATAGACTCAAAGTTATAGGATTGGATCTCTCAGAGCACCTGGTCCAGGCCACTGCATCTGGAAAGGAGGACCCTATATTATTTCCTTAAACCGTGTAAACTATTTACTACATTGGTGGCCCTTAAAATGTTCCAATTACCTTAGATAACTAAGTAAGTATTTGCAGTCAGATAACTGCAGTATTCAAGGTATTTCCTATAGTAAATATAGGGAAGTGCTATACAAGGGCATATTGAAGATACTGAGGTAACCATATCTATTTATCTTAGGTTAAAAAGCTTTTAAGGCACACCACTCTGTTTTAAGTCACTTCCGCTAACTACTTTCCATTCAAGATTTTGCCATAATTGCCTTAAGAAGGAAATTGCTCCACTTGGAGATCATCCTTGGAAACAGAAAGGCTTTCCTACTATCAGAGCTAATTTCTTCCTTTAACTTTAATTTGGCACTCTTTGCTTTCTCACTCATGTCTAACATGAAGAATTATTTTCCTTCTTTCAGAGTGGTCTGTTGGTTAGACCAAGAGCAAGAATTTGGGATTCTGTTCCCAGCTCTGACTGGCTTTGTGACTTTGGGCAAGTCACTTAGAGTATGTCTACACTGCAGTTAAAAACCTGTGGATGGCCTGTGCCAGCTGACTTGGGCTCATGGAACTGTTTAATTGTTGTGGGGGGGTTTAATTGCTGTGTAGCCCATGCTCTAGGACCTTGAGTATGGGATGGTCTCAGAGCTTGGGCTACACAGCAATTAAACAGCCCTTTAGCCCGAGCCCCGAGAGCCTGAGTCAGCTGGCCAGGGCCAACCGTGGGTGTCTAATTACAGTGTAGACATACCCTTAACTTCTCTTTATTTCCCAGTTTCCGCATCTGTTGAACAGCAAGGTGTTTACCTACCCGACAGAATTGTTGAGACTTACTGTCAGTGAAGCATTGGGAGGTTGGCAGATGACTACGTAACAGCAAAGCATTGTTATTCCAAACTTTAACTACTAAATCTTTCCTTCATTCTAAACTAGCTGTTCACAATGGGGAATCCCTGCTGGCATCCCCAATAAGGTAATGCACAGCATCTCTTTTGACCTGTGACCTAGTTGCCACGTTCTATAGCATTGAACTCTGACCTCTAATCTAAAGTCATCTCCTTTGTCTCTTATAGCTCCCAGCAGCTTTCCCAATTTTGACTGAATCTCTCTGAATGCTTCTTTGGAAGAGATCCCACATGCCCAGCAAAAGCAGGCTGATCTGCTCGCCTTTCATTTCACTCTGACTGCTCAGTCTGTCTCTCTGACACCTCAACAAAGGGAGAAGAAGCTATAAAGGGTTTCAACTCAGAGCACAAAAGGAGTGAAAAGCAAGGCCAAAAGTCCAGTGAACAGTAAAAAGCATGATTCCTTAGAGCCTCCCAGCTCTCCAGCCCCAGTAATTCAAGCCCTGGCAGTGGGGAGGGGCAGACAGAAGTTGAGACAACAGGCTTGCCACAAGCTGCCGGCTTCTACCACTGTTTCTAGCCTTCAGTGAGATGTGGCTGTTTGATCAGCTGGTAGTTGTATTACTGCACGTCAGGGGATCTTGGACACCCAGGAAGCCCTTTATCTTCCCTACTATTTTGTTGACCTGTTGACCCATTGCACCCTAGGGACAGTTGTTTACAGGAGACGTGGAAAGATAGATCAGGACCTTCATAGAGGCAGCTAAGAAGGCAGCAGAGGGGTAAACAGCAGTGGTTATTATGTCTGTGCACAACCATAACCATCCATCACAATGTGGAGCCATGGTGCAAAGAGGCTAATTCCTATTAGTAGCTAAGGCCTGACACATGCTCACAAGCTCTCCAATCTTCTGCCTATCCATAACCTGCAATCCTATATTGCTAATTTGAAAGGATGTCGACTTATTTGGCGGTGAGGACACTTCAGAAAGATAAGATATAGAGCAACCTGTTCGTTGCTCCTTGTCCATAGAAATGATCTAGCTTTTTCAGGAGGGCAGTTGTGGTAGAAAAGTAATATTAACTCCTCCCTCCCCCACCCACCAGACCATGCACAAAATGAATAGAACTAACAAAATGGGTGCCTTGAATAACTCTAATCACCTTTGCTTATATCTTCCATCCCTTCCCCGACCCTTTGTCTATCTTTGCCTTTCTAGGCCCCGATCCTGCATTTATATCTATTAAGGAAAATTGCTGTGCCTATGTGAAGCCTAGCTGAATTCAACTAGGCTCTGCAAGAGTGCTAATTGCAGGACAAAAGTCTTAAAATGTAAGCTGTCCTAGGCTCAGGGCCGGCTCCAGGCACCAGCCCACCAAGCTCGTGCTTGGGGCGGCACCTGGAGGGGGGCGGCGCGGCGCTCCGGCCCCCGGGGAGAGAGGGGCCACGGCCAGGCTCGCCGCCCTCCCCCCGGCGCTCTGGCTGCCCTCCCCCCTGGCGCCCTCCCCGCGGCCACCGGGGGGAGAGCAGTGAGCCCTGGCTGGGGCTCGCCGCCCTCTCGCCGCCCTGCCCCCTGCGCTCTGGCCGCCAGGGGGAGAGCAGAGCTCCGGCCGGGGCTCACCGCCCTCCTCCCAGGGCTCTGGCCCCCCTCCCCCCGGCCGCCGGGGGGAGAGCGGAGCCCCCGCCGGGCTCGCCGCCCTCCTCCCAGGGCTCCGGCCCCCCTCCCTCCCCGTGCCCTCCCTCCAGCCGCTGGGGGGAGAGCGGAGCCCCCGCCGGGGCTCACTGCCTTCCCCCTGGGGCGGCAAAAAAGCCAGAGCCGGCCCTGCCTAGGCTGAGACTGTGTTTTTCTGTGTTTGCAAGATACCTACCACAGTGTGGGCACTACCACAATCTAAATAATAATAATGAATGGGGGTTTTGTGTTGTGGAAACTTGTACTGTGGGCAGGAGCGCCGCCAGCTTTTTTGCCACCCTAGGCGGTGGAAGGTCCCGCCCCTGAATGCCGCCCCCAACAGAGGCGGCGGAAGGTCCCGCCCCCGAAATCCCGCCAACAACCGGGGCGGCTGAAGATCCGGCCACCACGGTCGCTGCCCCACAAATGTTAGTGTCCTAGGCGACCGCCCAAGTCACCTAATGGGTTGCGCTGGTCCTGACTGTTGGAAATAAGGTGAGACCATGAGTCATTTCACATAGGTGCCCAAACAACCATCAGATGAAAACCTCAGACTTTCAGACTGCACTAATTTGAGTTGAATTTGAACTAGAAGTTTAGAAGTGAAAGCAGAGCAGTGCAAAACTAGTGACAATGTCACTGTGGAATTTCACACAAGAATATTTGCCACTTCATTTCAGGCAATTTCATATCCCCTCACATTTAGCTTTTCCAATTCAACAAAATGGCTATTATATTTAAAAAAATGGGAAAAAAACAAATATATATATTTTGATTTTTGACACTTGTGCTGAGAACTTACATTTTGCTTGGAATCTTGCCCATGGACTGTCAGAAATGGCCTAGTTTTCACTAAAAGGGGCCCAAGTGTATTACCAATGATAGATTGATTGATTGACAAAATGAATCCATTTTTGTATATGAAAAAAGGAAATAAAAAATAAAAAGTGGAGAAAAAAGCCAGAGTGTAACTAGTTTAGACTTTTATTGTGAGAGATGCTCATAATCCAGTATCTAATTCCTTGATGCACAGGGTGTATGTCTACACTTAAAATGCTACAGCACAAGCTATGCCACTGTAGCACTACAGTGTAGACACTACCTACATCAATGGGAGGGGTTCTCCCTTTGCTGTTGTTAATCCACCTCACCGAGAGGTGGTGGCTAGGTCAATGAAAGAATTCTTCCATCGACCTAGTGCGGTCTACACCGGGGGTTATGTCAACATAACTACATCTCTCAGGAGTGTGGATTTTTCATAGTCTTGTGAGATGTAGGTATGCCGACCTAACCTCCGGTGTAGACAGTGCTAGGTTGATGGAAGAATTCTTCCATTAATCTAGCTACTAGCTCTGGGGGAAGTTGATTTACTACAGTGCAAGGAGAACCCTTCCCATCGCTGTAGTGAGTGTCTACACTGAAGCACTGCAGTGACACAGAAGCAGCACTGCAGCTGTAGAGTTTTAAGTGTAGACAAACCCTTAGTCTCTCAGTGCTGTGTGTTATATATTATCCTCCCTAACTATCCAGCTGATTGTGAAGCACAAACATCCTTACTTTAGTGAGTCATTTTTTCCCTTTGTATTGATTACTATTACATTCCTCTCAAAATAAATAACTTTAATTAACCTCTTTGGGGACTTTCCAGAAACATAATTAACTTTCTCTGAGAGAATTCAGGTTGTCGGGAACGGATTATGACACGTTTTGTCCTAAAGCCAGATGGATGTGATTAGAAAGCACAAAGTAAAGCAGCTTGCTCAACAAATGAAGCTGAATGGTCTGTAACCTTGGGGGCTGCTCCCATATACAAAGCATAGCAGAGTCTATAGTGAGGCAGTGATCCACAGAACAGCACTTCAAGAGGGTTGAGGTTACTATAACTGAGATTAAGATGGAGGTGTTGCCAACTTTAGCCCTCTGTAGCAGCAGTAACATAGAGGCTGATGGCTGTCAACCATTGTCAGAAATTGGACTCTTGACACTCATTCAAAGGAAAAGCGAGTTACAGTTAGTGCCCAGCTCAGGGCAGGAAGGGACAGGCAACTAGTAAGCTCAAACTTTTCCAGTGTGGTACATGAAGAATGTGCTTTTTATGACTCAAGTGCATGGTGGGGTAAGGAGACGGTGAATCTGTGTGTCTATTACTTGTGTAAGTATTAGTCCCTGCTAGGAACAGTTGAGATAGCCCAGTACAGGGGGCCTTTCTAGTTAATCATATGTAATGTCCTGATGTTGATTTTGTTAAAATCATCTTGATGAAATGAGGATATCAAATGCCTTTAAGTAATGCTCACACATTGTGCTGTAGTTGATGTAATCAGTTATGGATATCGATGGCACTGGGAACTGGGGAATTTCAGAAAGGAGGACAGCAGAGGGACAAAGCACTGGAGGGAATTCAGTGAAGTGCAACAAAAATGGTTAAAAGCGTTGAAGGAAAAGATATTAAAGGAATTAAAGATGTTTAGCATGGCTAAATGACAGAGAAAGAGGATATAAAACTCCAATTTTCAGAGTATAAATTGCTGAGAGACTGTTTAGTGTAGCATAATGGGACACAAGTAGGGAAGATGGGATGAAACTGTGCAAAGGAAAACAGAATCAACATCCATTTAAAAAATTCTTAATGGCCAACTCTGTTACACTGAGGAATAATCTCCTGTGGGAAGTATAGAATCGTCTTTGCTGAATTCTTTAAACTAGACTGGACAAAGCATCCAAAAACAGACTGTGAGGTATGATCTTGTGCTGGTTAGGAAATGACTAGATAACCTAATATTTTTTCCAACTCAAATTTCAGTGATTCTGTGTACCAAATTCACACTGTTCAGAACTGAGCTGGCTCGGTGAACCTTACAGGACTATTTTTGCATTGATTGCCTGGGGCAAAGATTGTAGGTAAAGGTAAACAGTGAGAAGTTGGTGTGTTCATTGGGCACTACACAAGCAGAGGGCACTTGAGAACTAGTTTATATTTATGACAAAATGTGCTGTTTTTTCTTACCCCAACTGTGCACAATAAGAGGATAGAATAAGAAAACGCTGCAATTTTTTTCACACTGCTCAAGAAATCTCCTGACCTTACTAAGAGCTTCTATAGCTTTACTGGACCAACACTGGCTGTACCAACATCATGCTGCTGCATTGTATAAGCCTGTGGCCTTAATACAAGTATTTATATACTCTTTTTTACGAGGTCACTGGTTACTGTAGCCCCAGATTCAGCAAAATACTTAAGCACATGCCTAAGTCCCACTGAAGTCAATGGGATTTAAAGTACGTGCCGAAGTGCTTTGCTGAATCAGGGCCTGAATTCCTTCCATCCACCTTTCAGCACTTCTGGCAGGAACATGTTTAAAGTTATTGTTGATATTTTTTAACTATAAATGTACAAAGTGAGAATATTGCTGTCACTGGGTCTGACCCAGATCCTATTGAAGTCAGTGGTAAAATTCACAACAGAAATAGTAAATATAGGCTTAATGTATGTATTAACTACTGTGACATACAAGAAACATTTTAGTGATTTATGTTATTAATGAGTACTTGTTAAAATCATCGACCATTATTTTTTTAAACAAGACATGAAATGACAGGCATTTAGATACAGCCATGGTCTTGTTTTTATGAGCACAGTATGTCCCTTAAAAACTGACTCAGGACATTTATGAACTCTTTTCCTCCATTGAATGTAGGGGTTACAGTTAAATCGTGAGTTATCATCTTCTGCATAACTATGCTGGTATGTAGGGATATATATATTTGGAGTGCCCAAGTTATTGCTCGCACAGTATGCACACCATATTTATGAGTTATAATCTTGGGTTCATTGGGAACCACATATTTAAGTCACATATTAGCACTCTGGATTAGCATTACTGTCCTTCTGCATCAGAGAACACAAACATCATGGGAAAGCTAGACTCTACCCCAGGGGTGGGCAAACTTTTTGGCCTGTGGGTCACATCGGGGAATAGAAATTGTATGGCGGGCCATGAATGCTCACAGTGTTGGGATTGGGGTATGGGAGGGGGTGAGGGCTCTGGTTGGGGGTGCAGGCTCTTGGGTGGGGCTGGGGATGAGAGGTTTGGGGTGCAGGAGGGTGCTCCTGGCTGGGATCGAGGGGTTTGGAGAGCAGAAGGTGGATCAGGGCTGGGGCATGGGGAGAGGCTCAGGGGTGCAGGGTCCGAGCGGCACTTACCTCAAGTGTCTCCCGGAAGCAGTGGCATGTCCCTTCTCCGGCTCCTACACGGAGGCGCGGCCAGGCAGCTCTGCACTCTGCCCCATCCACAGGCACCACCCCTGCAGCTCCCATTGGAATGCCGCAGGGGGCCATTGGAGTACGTAGAAGCCGGAGCGGGACCACGCCACGGCTTCTGGGAGCCACGTGGTGCGCCCGCCCCCCCCTCCCGACCCAGTGGGCAAGTTCCAGATCCCGCTCCCAGCGGGTGCTTGGGGGCTCACTTAAAACAGCTCGCGGGCCGGATCTGGCTCGCAAGCCGTAGTCTGCCCGCCTCTGCTCTACCCATTTATAATATCGCATCATATTGTATGTAGTAGGAAAACTGTAATTTTACCTTTGCTAACTCCCTATGGCTTTAATCAATTATGAGGTTACCAGGAGCCAGTGCATGAAAAAATGGCTTTCATAATAGGCTGTATTATAAATACACCCATTATCAATGTTAGAAGCAGCCTTTCTGACTTAATTTATTGCATTTTCTTAAAAAGGCTCAATGAGTCCTGGTGGTTATATCTTAGCTTACAATTTTTCTCCCGCTTTGGTGGATATCCGCTTCCAGGTGCAAGCTGAACTCGTGTGCAAAAGCAGCACAAAATCCATCAAAACAAAATATAAACCCATAATTATCTGATGGGTGAATTCTTATTTCCTACGACAGCCAGCATTCTGAAATAAGGCCCTTCCTGTCAGGAGCGGCGCCAGGGTTTTTGGCGCCCTAGGCGGGGCTCCTTCCACGCTCCCGGTCGTCATCGGCAATTCTGCGGTGAGTGGGTCCTTCCGTGCTCCCGGTCTTCGGGGCACTGCGGAGGCAGGTCCTGGAGCGAGTGAAGGACCCGCCGCAGAATTGCTGCCGAAGACCCGGAGTGCGGAAGGGCCCACCACCGTCGAATTGCCGCTGAGGGCGGCAAAATGCTGCCCCCCCAAATCCTGGTGCCCTAGGCAACCGCCTAGGTTGCCTAAATGGAAGCGCCGGCCCTGCTTCCTGTTCTCTGCACCCTAACTGCAAGGCAAACTTTCTTCCCTTTCAGGGCCAAAGCACAGAATTAACTACCAGTGAAGTTCACAAGAAAAGCTCTAATCCTGTCTGCAAAGCTGTTACAATAAGCACCAGAGCTGTGAACACAGAGCATTGATTACCCTCTAGCAGAGGATTCTGCATTGACCTGGCTGCCTTGTGTGATCAGCTGTGCACACACTGAAGTAAGCCCCTGAAAACAAACTCGCTCCATTAATATGATTTTTTTTCCTTACTGCCAAGCTTTTTAATTCTCAGGTTCCTTTCTATGTTTTCTTGGCTTTGCATATCTCAGGCTCCATATCATCTCACTGGTACATCTTCTGGTGGGTGGTATGTGCACCCATTTTGCCTCCCAAGTGAGGAGAAATCAAGAAGAACATGTAGTCCTCAAGAGATTCTACTTCTGTTCTTCTTGTGTGCATATAGATCATTAGTTCTAAACTGATACCTCTTATCATGATTATAATGCTAATAATATATAGTAATAGCCGCCAGCCATTCCACTTTGGCCTGTGATCTTGGCAGATGATACCCACTAAATAGGGTTGGGGGGGATACTTTGATGGAACACCTCCAGGGAGAGTCACAGACACTGTAGGAGGTGGCATGCTTCCTTCTGGGTCTGCATGGAAGGAATGTCACAGCATGGTGATGTGTGGGCTACTGTGCTGCTGCAGATGTTAACTTTTTGATGCAATTTAAACCTGTGCTCTTTTAGGATCCCATGACTCCTGGTAAGAGACTGAGGGTGAGATCCTGTGCCTGTTTTGGCCTCTTCATGCACTGTGGAAGACAGCTGTAAGGCTGCCTCCTGAGGATCTTGTCACAAGCTCTGGCATAGGGGATGTGTTGGGGCAGGACTAGGACCAGGAGGTGTGTGCCAGGGCAGGGCAGAGGCTCAGAGTAGCACTGCTGCCTATAGAGCAGCCAAGGTATTGGTAGGCTGTGTTATCTTAATCAGGCTCTCCATGCTGTCTAAGTCATGCAGTGACCCTATCCAGCCCAAGCAGGAGCCCAAGTTGTCAGGATCCAAAGGTGGATTAAAGTCACCATAGCCACCTTCTCCCTGAGCTATTAGTTCTGTGGGGAGCCTCTTATGTCACAGCCCAGAATCTCACCCTGAGTGTTCTTAGCCCCAGGGTTCTGGCCAAATTCCAGATGGTTAATTGCATTCCACCTACTTCATCCCCTTGTGGTTTCAATTGGACATGCTATTTCTTCACTTCTTGTGTTACACTATGGAGAAATGTTAGTGGGCTATATAAAACCTGTTCTTGTGTTTCATTCCAGTCATGGGCAAAGCGATTCCTATATAGTTTATATCAGCCTGCAAAGCATTTGAGGATCTTCAGTATAGAAAACACTATATATACATAGGACCATAGCTATCATCACTAGTACAGACTCAATGCCTTCCACCAACAGCCTGATAAAATACATAAGAACAGAAGAACAGCCATAGTGGGTCAGACCAAAAGTCCATCTAGCCCAGTATCCTGTCTTCCGACAGTGTCCAATGCCCGGTGCCCCAGAGGGAATGAACAGAACAAGCAATCATCAAGTGATCCCCCCTTAGTCGTCCTTTTTCCAAGCTGAAAAGTTCCAGTCTTATTAATTTCTCCTCATATGGCAGACACTCCATACCCCTAATAATTTTAGTTGCCCTTTTCTGAACCTTTTCCAATTCCAATATATCTTTTTTTGAGATAGGGCGACCACATCTGTATGCAGTATTCAAGATGTGGGCATACCATAGATTTATATAGAGGCAATATGATATTTTCTGTTTTATTATCTATCCCTTTCTTAATGATTCCCAACATTCTGTTCGCTTTTTTTGACTGCCGCTGCACATTGAGTGGATGTTTTCAGAGAACTATCCACAATGACTCCAAGATCTCTTTATTGAGTGGTAACAGCTAATTTAGACCCCATCATTTTATACGTATAGTTAGGATTATGTTTTCCAATGTGCATTACTTTGCATTTATCAACACTGAATTTCATCTGCCATTTTGTTGCCCAGTCACCCAGTTTTGAGAGATCCTTTTGTAGCTCTACAGTAGCTTGGGACTTAACTATCTTGAGTAGTTTTGTATCATCTGCAAATTTTGCCACCTCACTGTTTACCCCCTTTTCCAGATCATTTATGAATATGTTGAATAGGACTGGGACCAATACAGACCCCTGGGGGACACCACTATTTACCTCTCTCCATTCTGAAAACTGATAATTTATTCCTACCCTTTGGTATCTGGTTAAAAGATAGGAAACAATCCATGAGAGGACCTTCCCTCTTATCCCATGACTGCTTACATTGCTTAATAGCCTTTGGTGAGGGACCTTGTCGAAGGCTTTCTGAAAATCTAAATACACTATATCCACTGGATCCTCCTTGTCCACATACTTGATGGTACCCCCTCAAAGAATTCTAGTAGATTGGTGAGGTATGATTTCCCTTTACAAAAACCATGCTGACTATTCCCCAACAAATTATGTTCATCTGACAATTTTGTTCTTTACTATAGTTTCAACCAGTTTGCCCGGTACTGAAGTTAGGCTTACCAGCCTGTAATTGCTGAGGTCACCTCTGGAGCCCTTTTTAAAAATTGGCATCACATTAGCTATCCTCCAGTCATTTGGTACAGAAGCTGATTTAAATGATAGGTTACAGACTACAGTTAGTAGTCCTGCAATTTCACATTTGAGTTCCTTCAGAACTCTTGGGTGAATACCATCTGGTACTGGTGACTTATTACTGTTTAGTTTATCAATTTTGTTCCAAAACCACCTCTAATGACACCTCAACCTGGGACAGTTCCTCAGATTTGCCACTTAAAAAGAATGACTCAGGTTTGGGAATCTCCCTCACATCCTCAGCCTTGAAGACTGATGCAAAGAATTCATTTAGTTTCTCCACAATGGCCTTATCATCCTTGAGTGCTCCTTTAGCATCTCAATTGTCCAGTGGCCCCACTGGTTGTTTAGCAGGCTTCCTGCTTCTGCTTTTGCAATTACTTTTTGAGTCTTTGGCTAGCTGTTCTTCAAATACTTTTTTGGCCTTCCTAATTATATTTTTACACTTCATTTGCCAGAGTTTAGCTCCTTTCTATTTTCCTCACTAGTATTTAACTTCCACTTTTTAAAAGATGCCCTTTTGCCTCTCACTGCTTCTTTTACTTTGTTGTTTAGCCATGGTGGCTCTTTTTTTGGTTCTCTTACTATTTTTTTTTAATGTGGGGTGTACATTTAAGTTGAGCCTCTATTATGGTGTCTTTAAGAAGTTTCCATGCAGCTTGCAGGGATTTTACTTTTGGCACGGTACCTTTCAATTTCTGTTTTAACTAACCTCCTCATTTTTGTGTAGTTCCCCTTTCTGAAATTAAATGCTACAGTGTTGAGCCACTGTGGTGTTTTCCCTGCCACAGGGATGTTAAATTTAATTATATTATGGTTACTATTACCAAGCGGTCCAGCTATGTTCACGTCTTGGACCAGATCTTGTGTTCCACTTAGGACTAAATCAAGAATTGCCTCTCCTCTGGCGGGTTCCAGGACTAGCTGCTCCAAGAAGCAGTCATTTAAGGTGTCAAGAAACTTTATCTCTGCATCCCATCCTGAATTGATATGTACCCAGTCAATATGGGGATAATTGAAATCCCCCATTATTATTGAGTTTTTTATTTTAATAGCCTCTCTAATCTCCCTGAGCATTTCACAGTCACTATCGCTATCCTGGTCAGGTGGTCAGTAATATATCCCTACTGCTATATTCTTTTTATTCGAGCATGGAATTACTATCCATAGAGATTCTATGATAGAGTTTGGTTCATTTAAGATTTTTACTTCATTTGATTCTATGCTTTCTTTCACATACAGTGCCACTCCCCCACCAGCACGACCGGTTCTGTCCTTCCGATATATTTTGTACCCTAGTATTACTGTGTCCCATTGATTATCCTCATTCCACCAAGTTTCTATGATGCCTATTATATCAATGTCCTCATTTAATACAATTCATTCTAGTTCACCCATCTTATTATTTAGATTTCTAGCATTGGTATATAAGCACTTTAAAAACTTGTCAATTTTTAGCTGTTACCATTGACTATAACAATGTAGTGAATGTAGCAAACCATTTTTATCTACTGTGCAGTATTATTATCCAGATACTATTTCTGCAATCTCTCCATAGACATTGTTTTGTGTCAGAGAACTTGTTAAATCCAAATAAATAACACTATCAACATTGCATTCCCTTTATCCACCTTGTTGATACTGGGGAAAAACAATTAATGTGACATGATTTGTTTTACAAATCCGTGCTGCACGTTTTGACCCATAAATAGAGAACTACTTAAAATGCATTTGGGGGGATGCAAACTGAATTATGTAGGGCCTGGATACACAAATTATGAAATATCCAGACAAATTGTGAGTATATGACCATGACCATGCTGTACTCAATATAAGTTTAAAGTAAGAACCATATGATATAATTAGGTGAGATATAGTCGTTTGAATAACTGGCTTTATTTAGAAACTACAGATTGAGTCTGAATCACAAAATTTGAATCAAATTCTGTACTTTGAAATCTGAATTCTACCACAGATTTCCTGTTAACCTCCAGTGAGACACTCAACCTCTCCCTGCCTCAGTTTCCTTATCTAGATGATCATGAATATTTGCAATTCAGTCAGTGGTGCTTAGTTTTCATTGGTCAGATAAATCAAGTGGTTATTGCTTTTGTTCCCTAATTGGATGGCCAGGCACTTTCAGAGCAAATAATTTTGTGTGTAAATTTTAAAATTGAATTCTGCAAATACCTGTTCATGTGACTCTGGAACTTTGCTTCACCTGTGTTTGTTACCTTTTGGTGTTCTCTTTTTGCCAAATATTCAAGCACTCAAGGTTTACTGCCACAAAGGTTCACAGAACACAAAGTTCAAAGTCATATGCACAAGTGTGTGCATAAGGAGATTTTAAAATCTGCATTCACAATATTTTCATACTCATCCGGTAAAGGAACAGAAACCATGTGACATAACTGACTGGTCATAACTAAGCAACAGATTCAGTACTGCCAACCCATTCAAAAATCATGACTCAGGCCAACCAGCATTATGGTATTAGATTTAAAATCATGAGATTTTAAAAAGTAGTTCCTTCTATTTGACTTCTAGTTTTAAATGCTTTAATGGTCATGTTTTCAAGCTTTGCTTCTAAGGTTGCCAACTTTCTAACTGCACAAAACTGAACACCCCTGCCCCGCCCCACCCCACCCTTTCCCTGAGGCCCTTCCCTGCCTCTTCTCTGAGGCCCCGCCCCCACTAATTCCAGCTCCCGACCCTCTGTTGCTTGCTCTCCACCACCCTCACTCACTTTCACTGGGCTGGGGCAGGGGGTTGAGGTGCGGGAGGGAGTGAGGACTCCAGCTGGGGGTGCAGGCTCTGGGGTGGGGCCAGAAATGAAGGGTTCAGAGTGCAGGAGTGGGCTCAGGGCTGGGGCAGGGGTTGGAGTGTGGGGTGCAGGCTCTGGGAGTGCGGGAGGGGGTTCTGACCTGAGGCGAGGGTTGCGGTGCAGGTGGGGGTGCAGTCTCCAGCCAGGCAGCATTTACCTCAGGCAGCTCCCAGTCAGCGGCGCAGCGGGGATAAGGCAGGCTCCCTGCCTGCCCTGGCTCCACACTGCTCCCAGAAGCAGCTAGCATGTCCGGCCCCTAGGCGGAGGCATGGCCAGGCGGCTCTGCGCACTGCCCACACCCACAGGCACCAATCCCGCAGCTCAGGGTGGGGCCAGCACATGGAGCCTCTTTGACCTCTGCACCTAGGGGCCACAGGGACATGTCACCGCTTCTAGGAGCTGCACGGAGCCAGGGCAGGCAGGGAGCCTGGCTTAGCCCCACTGAACCACCGACAGGACTTTTAATGGTCCAGTCAGTGGTGCTGACCGGAGCTGCCAGGGTCCCTTTTTGACCAGGCATTCCAGTTGAAAACTGGACACTCATAGACTCATAGACTCATAGACTTTAAGGTCAGAAGGGACCATTATGATCATCTGGTCTGACCCCCTGCATGCTGCAGGCCACAAAACCGTCCCTACCCTTTCCTTGACTCTGCTGATGAAGTCCCCAAATCTTGTGTCTTAGTGACTTCAATTGGCAGAGAACCCTCCTGCTAGAGATCCCTGCCCCATGCTGCGGAGGAAGGCGAAAAACCTGGCAACCCTATTTGCTTCACAGCCATCAGGCCTAGAAATGTGTTTTTTTTTTTTTTTTAAATGGGAGCTGAGAGTTTTGTTTAATCAAATGACTCCAGGAGCTGGAGCTTTAAGAAAAGCACCGAATATTGTGAGATTCTCCATAAAATCATGAGTTGGCAACATTGCCATTTGAATTTTGAATATTCGTGATCAACCCATAAAAATTATACTGACTGAATAAGACCAAATATTGAATTTACTCAAGGAAATCAGAAAACTGCTCCAAGATATTCTGTAACAAAAGAGAGGCAAAATGTATCAAATAAATCATTCTCTGCAAATTATTTGCTCAATGCAAATAGTTACCTACATCACATCTAAATGTTTATACAGCACTTTGAGATCTTTGGATGAAAGGTGCTACTGAGAAATTACGTATTGTATTGCTATTTTCCTCCACTAATGATTTTAAAAACATTTGGTACCTACTGTGTGTCAGTCTTTAACATCTCTGAGTTGCTAACCACTTCTGGGAGCTCTGCCCAACACCTCTAATCCACTCCCCCTCAGCCCTTCCATGGTCACACCTTTTATCCTCTTTGATCCCTTGTGTGAATTTTGCTAGTATCTCTCACATCCTGAGGCCGCCTCTTTCATTCTCTCTAGCCAGGTCTCATGTGAGATACCCCACAATTGCTTATGTCACCCAGCTGTGTCTCTGGGACCTCTTCTATGAGTTCCCTTGGGTGTCTCCTCTCCTTCCTTCCAGCTAAGTCTTTCATCTTCTCTGGCTTCTTCTGTGAACTCCCTCTATGTCTCTTAGCACATTGTCTCCTGTCCACCCAATAGTCTTACATTTGATCCTCTTTGTTCTGTTTTGAGCTCTTCTCCAGTGTTTTCTAGCACCCTCTCCTGGTTTCTCAGCTCCCTCTCCACGTTTACTGGCCAATGCACACACGATGTTGGACAAAAAGAGGTGAAGACAAGGTATTGAAATCGCTGGTAAATTATTTGAATGTCACTTCAGTATGTTATGTATCATCAGCAGTGAATTGAAACTCTTTGAAACAACAGACTTTGTCAGGTGAGATGCATTCTTCATCCCAGTTGTGTATAGATGTACACACATTTTCCCTGGGTAACTAGCCTTGCGTGATACTCTGGCCTTACACAATGAATTTTATAGTCAACACTCCACTAAGCCCAAAGAGTGCCTGGGGCATTCTCACAGCACCCATTCATGAACGCCTACATAGACACTCACACATACATGCCCTTCCCTACTGGATCACCAAGGCAATTTTCATGTTTGTCCTTCCAGTGCTATTCTCTTAGGCAGCCAGCTGATTAGAGGTTCATTGCTCAACCATAGAGTGATGGTGTGGTGACAGGGAGATGCAAAGAAGTGCCATATGTTGCTCAACAGAGACTTCACCTAATTAAAGGGCAGTGTTGAAAGGCTTGGAACCTGTCATCTTTATTCAGAAGGCTGACTTTTACAACGAATGTTATGATGGGACAGATCCTTTCCACTCTAATAGAGACCCCCCTCCACCACCTGAGAGTGGGAGAAAGGGAAGGTTCTCAAATTCTTTTTGCACTGAAATGCTTTCAGAGGATATCTGTGTTTTTCAACCATTTTCCAGGACACACAGGTTTAGCACCCATCCTTCCTTGGTGATATGAAACCTCTAGTAATTTAGATCCATCCACCCAGGGATGGACTAATCCTTTCTGTTGCCCTGGGCTGAGACTTCAAATGTTGTTACCCCATCACCCCTTCAACTCAGAGAGGGAACTGCGGGTGGGGGGGGGGGGGGAATTGAAGACTACCTAGGATACCAAGACTGAATCTGAAAAGCAGGCAAAATTTCAAGTATACCCCAGAAAACATTAAATAATATTAATAATGAATTGTGTCCTATTGATCAGAGAATCATGCCACACTGAAACACAGCAAAAATCAAATAAAAAGAAAACCAGGGAAAATAATCAGAAGCCTCTGTCTTTTTGGTCACTAAATGTTTCCTTTCATTTTCTGTTGCTTCAGACCTTGCAGCCCCCAACTCCCTGAAGTTAATATGTAATTGCTCACATCCTACTGATCGTGTCTGTTTTGTGACTGCAACTTTTATGCTAAACTCTGTTATCTTTATTGTTTCCTCCTCCTCCTTCCTCCTCCTTCCATCCCCATTAGTGTTTATCATCCAGGTGTCTGAAACCTAGACTTCTAAACATGCTGGGGTTGCAGCTGACTTCTTTGTTGTGTGTACAGTGCCTAGCACTATAGCTGAGGTTCCTACTCCCTCCTATAATAGGAATAATAAAAAAGGATTTGTAACAAGTATAACAGTGCAAACAATTTGCAATTTGATACATGTAGCCCTTTTTCCTTTTCATGAAATGTCCAAACAGATTGTAATTCACAGTTTATTCATTGATTTTACAAATTTGGTCATTATTAGAAATTGTTTTAATGTTTTGTGTGAACCAATTGCAGCCTGTGGATTGCTCTTGGACAGTTCACTGTGCATATTCCTTTGAGTACTGGACATTCAAGAGTCACACTTTGAGAGGCGCAGTTGGTTCACCTAATTTGCATCTACAACTGTTTGAAAATGAGGAAATCTAAAAGTTGAAAGAGATTTTCCACCACGTTTGAATTTAAAGGGAAAAACAAACAATGTTTTGTGTATTTTTTTTGTTAAAATGACATCCTGTTTTTTTAAAAGCTGTAGTCACATGGTTTTGTTTCTGTTCCCTGATTGGATGACCAAACCTTTATAAACACTAGTACTTTTACCTGAAACAAATTTCCTCTAAGGGCCCAAAATGTGCTTTCTGCAAACGTTGATATGAACAAAAAAAATGGGATTACTTCAGGGGTGAATTAGGCCAATTGTCTCATTAATGTTTTCACAATGCAGTGCTTGAACACAATATCTGAACGATAACTTGGCTGGCTCCCCTGTTTTGAAGGATGATCCAATGTTCTTACGTGCTCTTGGTAAGTGCCCACTGCAAAAGTGAATATTGATACTGAAATTTCTTAAACCCACAGCTCTGTGCTGAATACCTGGTCCCCAACCAATAAATATGGACAGGAGTTGATTTGTTTCCACTGATTTTGTTGGCTTGCTGTTGTGAGGCTTTGCATGTGATTTTGGTAGTGAATTATGATTCTAAATACATCTTTTAGTTCAGCAGACTGGGTTCATTGACTTTTAAATTGGACAGTCAGATGGATTCAGTCACAGTCCACTCCCATTTTATTGATATTTCTGGAAGGAGGCGTAAACAGGAGTTTTTTCTCAAAACCTCAACACAGGAAAACAGCAATATTTGAGGAATGTTGAAATTCCAGGGAAGATTTTTTTTTAAGGGTACTTAAAATGAAGCTCCTAAATTCATATATAGGATCCTAAATAAGTGGCCTGATTTTTCAAGTGTGCTGAGTACCCAACAGTTCCCACTGAAGTCAATACACTTATGTGGCAGGTTGTTTTCTTTTGGGCCTCCGAACATAGTCAACATCATCTGAATGGGGTACAGAGAAAGTTGAACTGCAGTGAGGGCAGTGCAGCTCAGTTCTGTAGGCAAGAAGTAGAAACTCCTGCTCCAGTTCAATGTTAAATATTGACTTTCATATTGACATTCCAAAGAAGAGTAACCTGAAAAACTCAAGGAAATGGAACTATGCAAATAGCTGAGCACAAAGACTATGGGCAGTTTGTCTGTGTTACAGAGATATGCCAAACTAGCTGAATCTCCATGAGAGATGTATTATCTGGAGAAAAGTGCTGATTCACTATAGGTTAAAGTTTTATTGAGCATTAGTGATTCCATTTTCTTCTCTATAAGAAAATATGTGGCTGTCAGGAAGCCATGAACTCTTTTTTGTTTGTTTGTTTTTCTTTACCAGAAACGGCTTTCACATCCCAAAATTGCTTCAACCTTTTAAAAAACACAACAACCCTTCTTCATTTAAAAAATGACTGAGCAATGAATATTTTCACCCTCATCCCCTCACACTTTGACTCACAGCAGGTGTGCCCTAAAATTTTAATAGGGCAAGTAAACTAAAGCAGATTATTTTTAACATACTCAACACATTGTATAGAAACAGATTTGCCATTCCAGGTCAGACCGTTACTCCACTAAGTCTGGTATCCTGCCCTCAACAGTTACCCCCAGAAGAAGATTAAAAATCCCATAATGAATCTAATATACATGAAGTTGGGGACTGGAACCACCACACTGCATCAGATCAATGATCCATCGACTAGGATATTTTGTCTTTGACAGTGGTCAATATTATCTGCTTCTGAAGGAGTAAATTCTCCTAATGGAAAATAATTTATTAATATGTCAATAGGAGAGTTTCTTCACAACACTAAGCAGTTAGTGTTTGACTCATGTCCTGAGCCAGGTGGGTTGGTGCCCCTTATAAATGTTGATTATAACTACCATAACTGGAAATAGAACTATTTTTGAGATTTAATCCTTTTGCTGACTCCCATGAAGGTCTTTGCTGATTCATGTTTTGTGACAGTGAGTTCCATAGGTTTTTACTTTAAAAAAAAATCATTTTATCAGTTTTAAATGTATCACCTTTTAATTTCATCAGGTTTCACCCTTGCTCTTGTATTGTGGAAATAACCAACTGACCATCTCTGAGCCATACATCAGATATCTAACATCCTGATAATTTTGGTTAAGTGACTGTTTTTTCCTGTGATCTTCTGCATTCTTTTCTTCCTTTTCAAATATCAGCATCTTAAAAAGCAGTCTATTAAGGCCAGATTGAACAGAGCAAGTGATCAGAGCCTCATTATCTTCAGGCCCTCTAGTTTTGCATCAGTGCCATCTCTCTTTTGCAACTATATGAGTGGGTTTGGGATCCTGTGTGTTTCTGATCGTGTTTATCCTTAATACATTTAGAACCATAAGGTTCCACTTTTAATGGATGCATTTAAATCTAGAGCTGCAAGATGTTTGTCTCGCTGTCTGCAGTTGTCAGCTTCTTCAGGGCAAAGGACATGTCTAACTAGAACTTTGTTCAGTACCATATATGTTTATTGCACTGTTTACATGATTTGTATGAATATTAGGAGTTTGTCTGAGTGAAGACCCTAATTTATTAGCCCTTCAGAATACACAAGCCAACGGCACATTGGTTCCAGGTCAGCTCACTCTTCATTATAAATGTGCAGTAAATGTTCAGTTAAGCTCAAGACACTCCAACCCGGTAGTCATGTCACCAGATCAACAGGAAATCCAAACTAGATGAGGCTATTTCAATTTCTACCCGAACCGGCAACGAGCACATGATGTTTTCTGGAGTTGCTGAACCAATAAAGTGATGTTCAGAGTGAGACTGTTGCATCCTAATGTTCTGAACATGATTCCTTTCTGAATTAATTTCAATGCTCATGAAGGGTGTTGGTTTCCAGAACTGTCAGTCCAACAGGACACATACTTTACTGGCAGCAGCAGTATAAGCTTCTCTACCCTGCCCTGCTAATGTTCCTCTCACTGATTCTGGAGCAAGAACTCTTTAAGGGGTGAATAGCTCAATCTCCACTGTAGGCCTCTAGTCAGAGACTGTCAAAAAGGATACCAGCTGTAGAGGTTGTGTGATGTGGACTCCTGTTCAATAACCATAATGCCTTTTCAATGCATCTTCATACTTTTAGGTTCAATTCTAGATGCAAAAGATCTTTTTACAGTACCTGTAAAACATCATGTGTCCACTCAAAATCTCCTCAGAGTCTATATGAGGGCACCATATGTTGGTCAAGGTCTTCATCTGAGATAGTTGAAATGGCTTGGAAGACACATACCACCAGCACCACACTGCCCTTTGCCCAACCCCTATTACTCATCAGGGGGCTTTCAAAGCATGTAACATTTCATCATCCCAGCTCTCCTACTGAGATTTACGTTGAATAGAAACCTAAAAGAAAGAGTGGCTCATGGATGAGACATGCTGCTCATGCTTTAGTTGGCTGATTTTATGATTGTTACATGTTAATCCAGATAATTATTTAATTGGCGGGAGTACATGTTCGAACAGTGGTTTTTTCTCTCTCTCCTTTTATCACAAAGTCAGAACAAGAGAAGAACCAGACTTTAAAAGGAAACTCAGTTAGCAGGGGTGGCAGGTTTGTATAATTTTTGGTGGTGCCCAGAACAGGTCTAAGTCCTGCCCCTCCCCCGCCTTGTAAGTCAATATATATATTTTTAAATAATGTAAAAATGGACTGGAAACAGTAAGCGTTTAACAGTTTCCCTCTATTGCACAATATCACTAGTGTAAGAAAAAATTATTTAACTAAGAATATCAACTTTATTAATACTCTTTTGAATATGGAAACCACCAAGCACTCTTGGATCAATAACCCTCAAAAGCAAATAATTTCTAAAATTAAAACAAATATAGCCCCTTCTTTTGCAATGTTCTTGAGGAGGCAGCAAACACTTTTCATCGTTGTTTGGTTCTTGAAATGAAGTTATCCAGGAGACTTGCAATGTCCAATTCAGAGATAGTTATTATAAATGTGCAGAAATGCCAAGTGATTTAGATGTTCTTGGCCCACTGTCGTTCGCAAATAATTTTTCAGTTTGCTCAGGCAACTGAATGATCGCTCAGCGGTGTAGGTTGTAGTTGGAATTGTGTAGAATAATTTCAGGAGAATTGTAACTTCTGACATGTTACTCAAGCCTTCGTTTTGTTTCAGAAATTGCTTCACTTCACTCACTGAATTAAGCTGGCAATTTCTCGATCTGCAAATATCACTCAACATTTCTAAATGAAGAGATAGCCTCTCTGTGTTAATGTCACCATGGAAAGCTTCACTTATTGGGACAATGTCCTGTTTCAAGCCATTTGCTGCATCAGTTATGTTTCTCCAATTTTACTGCGAATGTAAAGCTTTCTGTTGAAAACCTCTGTTCAATGGCAACTTTGCAAGCATCAATGATCCTGACATATATTTGATGAAAATACACTTTGGGGTCACTGAAGGTGTGAAGAAGGCTTCCATGGTCTAGCCATCTTGGTGGCTTGCATTTTCTCAGAAGTGTAGGATCATCTAAATAAAGATTGCTTGCTCTTTCTACTGTTGTTTTCCAGAAGTGATTGCATGATGAGTCGGTGCGCAACCCGCTCAACACTTCTTGCAACAGGCCAACTTTCTTCAGAACGCTTGCCAATGACAAGTTTGGGCTTTGAATTTTTGCATTAGTTTCTTCTACAGGACCCTTGGCTTTCATAAGAACTGTTAGTGTGAAATATGTTAAAAAAGTTTGAAGTTGCTTCACAAATCCACTGCATTTTGAGCCAAATTAATCAGAAGAGTAACTAAATTCATCTAGGCAGTTCATCATGTCCTCATAGTTGTGGAGCAGTGATTTAATGCTACTGATCCTTAGTGTCCATCTTGTTGGGCACAATGGTCGGAAAAAGGCTCCCCTTCACTCTGAAACTCTCTGAATGCTGCCATACGCTTTGGTGACTCCCTGAAGGCATTGATGAGATCTTTCACCCTTGAAAACATATCACGACATTCTTGAATATTATGCAGGGCATCTTGCATGGCAAGGTTAAGGGAATGTGCCAAGCAGTGCACAAATTCTGCTCTTGGTTCTCGATCCTTCACTCTGGCTTGGACCCCAGTAAATTTGCCAGGCACGTTACAGGCTCTGTCGTAACACTACCCCTGGCAATCAGAAAAGGGCAAATCACACCTGAGAAGCGTATCTTCCACAATTTTGAAAAGAGAAGCAGCATCCATTGCGTCAGTTTGGTAAAACTCAATAAACTCCTCATAAATCTCCCATTCTTCACTAGAAAAGAACCTTAAAGTAAAACTTACTTGTTCTTTTCTTGACAAATCAGTAGTCTCATCCATTACAATGGCATAAAACTTTGAAGCCTTTATCTTTTGCACAATTTGTCTTAGCGCCATCATTGCAATCATTTTGATTATTTCGTTAATAACTTCACGTGACAGCCACTTGTATTTTGTGTGACTAAGAGCTGCATCAAATTTGAATCACTCTCATTATGTCCCCATAATGCTATTCCTTGTTGAGCTAGGTACTGAACACTGTTAAAAATTGTGTGCATTACATTCCTAGCTGATTGTGATTCTTTTCTGTAACTGGCCGACATTAGTGCAGAAACATTTACCTGAGATTGCAGAGCAGCATACTTCATTACCGCTTCCTTGTGACAGGAGGATTTTTCGTGTGATGTAAAACCACGCAATGCATGTCTCCAATCTTGAAATCTGGACGAAATAAACGGTGGTTCTGCTTTTGTAGAAAATATTAAGATTTTCTTTTCAGAACAGTTTTTGCAGACTGAGCAAAAAGCTCTGTCTAATTCGCTATTGGACTCCAACCACATAAATCTTGATAGCCAAGATTGCTGAAAACTCCTTTTCTTATCTTGTAGATTTGCCGCATCTTTCTTTTGTATAACTTCAGTTTGAAAGCTGGGTGTTGAACTCAGGCCAACGCTTGATGAATTACCCTTTTCTTCTTTTTCTCTGGGTAACGTTATTAAGAATTTATCCATTGTTGATTATTATTGGTCCTACAAATCAAGAATTTGTTGCTGGGATAAAATGAAGCTACAACACACCGGCGCCACAAGATTACAAGGGCCAATTAAAAGTGGAAAGTCAGAAGCAGCACTCGCCTGCTTCAATACATTATATTTTATTGTACCTTATACAACCAATTATATACTTTAAAGGGTGTAAAATAATCAAGTATTGTGCTAAACACGATCATATCCCAAACTGAATTTTAAGTTGCGTGTTTTTTTTCCCTCAGGCGAGGGCTCAGGGCTGGGGGTGGGGATGAGGGGTTCACGGTGCAGGAGGGGGCTCAGGGCTGGGGCTGAGGGTTGGGGTGGGAGGTGAGGACTCTGGCTGGGGGTGCAGCCTCTGGGGTGGGGCTGGGGATGAGGAGCTTGGGGTGCAGACAGGCTGCCCTGGGGAGAGGGCCAGAGAGGAGGACTCCCCCCAACCCTTTCCCTGCTACCAGCAGTGAGCTCCAGGGGAGGGGCCCTCTACTTTCCCCCCAGCAGCACACTCACCCTGCACCGTCACTGCACATAATCCTAGGGCCCCTCTCAGATTCAGGAAGCCCCCTCGCCTCCAATGGTGGGTGCCGGGGGGGGGCTGACATCACATGTGACCTCCTCCCCTGCTGCAGCCTGCTGCCCCTCACCTAGGGTGACCAGATGTACCAATAAAATCGGGACTGTTCCGATATTTAACCCTTTGTCCCGTGTCCCGATCAATATACGATCGGGATGCCATTTGTCCTGATATTCAGGTAAGGAGGAGAGCAGGAGGGAGGCGCTGACTCCGTGGGTGCTCCAGGGTTGAAGCATCTATGGGGAAAAATTGCAGCAAAGCTCTCCCCTCCCCCCCGCCTTCTTCTTCTCCCTACCCCTAGTGCACCACGTCCCCGCTCCTCCCGCCCTCCCAGCGCTTCCAGCCACCTAACAGCTGTTTGGCAGTGCTTAGCGCTTTCCAGGAGGGAGGGGGGAGGAGCAGGGACGCGGCATGCTCAGGGGAGGAGGTGGAGAAGAGGCAGGGCAGGGGCAAGGACTTGGGGGAAGGGGGTGGAGCAAGGACGGATGCTTGGGCGGGAAGAGGTGGGGGGTGGGCAAGCACCCACCCAGCAGAGGGGAAGTCGGTGCCGTAGGGTTGAGTGGCGGCGGGGGGGGGGGGTTGAAGAGGCGAGCGGTGGGGAACTGAGGAGAGATGCAGCAAGCCAGCAGGGGGCCAGGGGGAATGAGGAAGTGGTTTGAGCATTGGCCTGCTAAACCCAGGGTTGTGAGTTCAATGCTTGAGGTGGCCACTTAAGGGTCTGGGGCAAAAATCAGTACTTGGTCCTGCTAGTGAAGGGAGGGGGCTGGAGGGGCTGGACTTGATGACCTTTCGGGGTCCCTTCCAGTTCTATGAGATAGATGTGTATATATATATAGGAGTGGTGGCTGTGGGCATGGGGGGTGGGGGAGCATGGATCACAGGGTCGGACACTCACCCAAGCCCCAGTAGCTGCTCAGGTGAGTGAGGTCCAGACTCCGTCTCCTGGAAGCACCCCTGGTGTCGCCTCCTGGCGGGTGCCAGGAGAGGGGAGAGCTGCCAATCATGGGTGCACCTCCTCCCCTCTACAGGTGCAGCAGCAGCCAGCTGCCTCAGTCTGCCGCTGGCACCACTCTTGTGGCAGCAGTGGCTGGCACAGGCCAGGAAGCGCAGCGTAGAGCAGCAGGGCAGCTGCCTGCTTTCAGGCAGGGACACTCTGGGGCCCGGGGAGGCGTGTGGGTGGCGGCAGGCAGGGGCCAAGGGACTCTCCGGGAGAGGCACACGGGTGTGGCAGGCAGAGCTGGGAGAGAGATCCAGCTCCAAACATTGGTGTCGCCGGGCCCTGAATATTCCTGGAGCCCAGGCACCACGGGCCCATACAACTCGCCGCCTCTGTCAGTTAATACAAGTATATTTGTTTTTCCTAATACTGTACCTCCAAATCCAAATAGTGTTGGACAGTTCAATGGTACAAATTCAATGTTCAGCAGAATTTACAATGAAATTTGCAAGCCCTCCCTGATTTCTCATTTTGCACAATAAAAGCACAGGACTAGATGACTGTGCTAGCTTGCCTGCTCAGCTGTGGCCAAGAATATCAGTTTCATTAATTTAGAAGGGGGATGCATTAGCACACCCACTCTCATAAGATGGCTAACCATTCTGTCAGTACTTTAACTTGGTCACTCAGAATGGCAGGTAGAGTTAATAAACAGACTGCTGTGTTTAATTGAAGCAAGCCCAGAGCACTGAGCAGTGGCAGACAGAAGCCTTTCAAGTAGATGTATTAGTGCTCTGTGCTGAGTGACCTAGAGAACATGAGATGCATTCCACTCACACCAATAAGGACTAATGGCTCTGAACCTGCAAAGTGTGTGCTATATCCCTAAAGAAGGTCTTTGTGGCAGAAATGCTGGAATTTTTCTATCTAAAACCTGGAAAAAAAGTGTGTCTTGAATAAGTGTTTAAAAGGAAAAAAAAGATACAATCAGGAGTATAGCTCTGCCTGCGTAAATTTGCTTAGGAGACAGGCTTTGCAAAGGGTCTTTCGCTCACTCTTTGTGCCAGTAGTCCTCCTACAGTGTGACATTTTGGAACATCAGAGGTTAAAAAAAAAAAAAACAGTTTATAAGCAGAGCTACAAATAATAGTGAGTATATGTTAAGTTATAGCCACTGTATTTGGGAAAGGGGGTCCGTGTGTGTGATTTCAGGTGAAATTCATTCATGTGCAGAGAGCCCAGACAAGACCTGTGTACTACTTAAGCACTCAAAATGGGGCTTAATTGGGACTTCAGTGATGCATAGGCCTTGCTTAGTGAATGGGTCTTTTGCTGGCCTTCTGCACTGAGGCAACTGTCATCCATTCTCACTTAGAGGCATGTGTGGGTTTTTAAAATGAAATTCCATATCTGCTTATTTCTCTGTCACTGTTGTTTTAGTTGCATCTTTGAACTACAGGAAGCAATTGACTTAGAGGTATTGATTTCCAACACTGCTATATATGGAGAGGCTTGATTGCCAATTGAAGAAATGTAAATCCACTCAGCTGTGTGATTTGCAGTGCTAAGGGATAGCTCCTTAAAGGAAAAATGTCTATTTGATCAACAGCCTTACTGTATATTTAAAGTTTCTTTCCCTTCCTCCCCTCCTTAACCAGTGATTAAGACAAACTGTTGTGTGTGATGTAGAAATAGACCTAAAGCAGGAAAAAAGCAAAAGTATCCTAAGCGGTTTTATTTGCAATGTTCAGACAAATCATTTAAGCTATTTATGTTAATTCTGTAGTTCCAACACTGAGCACACAGTCATACAAAGCACTGAAGGAAGAGTTGGGGGTGATCTGCACCTAGTGGGATTGAACCCTAACTATGTACATGATGATTTTGAGTGAAGCTTGAATAGGTAGTGTTTTCATTTAGGGCTTGTACACACTACCATGTATGTTGGTATAACTTATGTCACTCAGGGGTGTAAATAAGCCACCCCCTTGAGCGATGTAAGTTACACTGATTTAAGTGTTGGTGTAGACAGTGCTATATCGGCAGAAGAGCTTCTCCCACGACATAGCTACCATTGCTCCCAGAGATGTTTTTATTATGCCAATGGGAGAGCTCTCTCGCGTCGGCATAGAGCATCTTCATCGCTGTAGCGCTTCTAGTGTAGACTAGCCCTTATTCTGTTATAAACCATAAGCTAAATGCATGCCCAATATAACTTCACTGAAGCAAATGGTTTTACTCCAGGGATGAATTTTGGCCCATTCTGTTAGCATGACAGACAAGCAAAGACACTCATCTGGACAACAAGGGATGTAGTTAAGGTCAATGGCTTGGTTATTTAACATGAGAGGTCAAATTCATCCCTGATGTAACTGCACTGGAGTGAACAGTTACACCAGGGATGGATTTGGCTCAAGGTGTCAAAACCTTCTATTCATTTTTTATTGTGCAGCTTGTACACAGTGCTTATCACAATGTTTCTCCAAGCAGAAATGGGGACAGCACGTTTTGTAAAAAGCCTCTACAGCAGGGAGGAGTGTGGGGGAAGCTCCTGTGGTGCAGAATTCCACAATATGCAGGAGGCTGGGACCCTTTTGAATGGAGTCCCCAAATTCTGCCCCTTCACTCTATACCAGAATTACCCCAGATCCCCTGGGTCCGGTCCTCCTGTAGCTGCTTAGGAAGGGCCAGGATTTGCTGTCATACTTGTGCAAAGGAGAAAGTGTTGCCAAAAAGGGGTGTATAGATAAGTTTTAGTTCAAATAAGATGTTTGTTTCAAACATACCCATTGGGAAGTTAGGCACCTATGTACCTTTGTGAATGCACTCCAAGTATCTTACAATGTACTGGTTGTGTATTAGGGCATGCCATGCTGACATAATTTACAGCAGATGAGCCATCAGATCTAAGATGTTTCCAAACATGTGGCTGCATTGTCAAACCAGAAAAGGGTGAAACACCTCATCATGGCTTTGAGTCAGGATTGGAAAGTTCTCAGCAGCTAAAGTTGAACAGTGATTTCCTTTTTAAAAACGTAATCCTATCCTAAGGTCATTAAGTTAACCACATGTTTGGATAGCTGAATTTCCAGTGGGTGCCTTTGGATAATGGGCAATTTGTGGTCAAGATGAGAATAGAGTGTTCACTGTGATATGAAAAGATGACTAATTGTGTTATAATGTGAAAAAAGGTGTGCGGTAAATGGCAACGTGGAGACCAGTGCAACAGGCAAGAAAGCATAGTTCTCTGGAGTACAACAGCCCCCAGCAGTCTGGGGTTAAACAATTTTAATTCAGCTCAACATAGATGGACAGATGTTTGTCAAACTATTTAAGCAGAACTGACAGACATTACGCGAAATCAATATAAAGGGCTAAATTAATCCCTGATATAACTCCATCGATTTGAAGGTATTACATCTGGGATGAAGATGACCTATAAAATCTAATGTGAGATTATAAGCAAATATGGGCAGACATGATGGGATTATGGTTTCGTTTTTGCAGAAGTAGGAATGCTTCACATTTGAATCTTGTTTTATCTAATCCAAAATTTATAAATTATGCCCTTATGCCTCTTATTGAAGATTTTGGTTTTACAAAATCTCATCAGACAGGTTTTAGATTTGCAAAGCCCAAACTTGGGGTAATTCAGATCCAGGTTCCCTTTTACCTGAGTCACTGAAGATCAGGAGAAAGGGATTCAGATAAATGATTCCATTGGCTTATCTTTAATACAAAGTGAGTCTGACAGCCAAAAATTATCCAGAGCACTTGCTCAGCAATCACATGACCAACATCATCCATCTTTTAGTCATTTCCACATTGAGGAACTCAATTTTGGCACTATTCATTGTACTTAAAAGCTAGATGTCAGTTACATTACAAATTATATTATACTGTGACAAGGATTTCATCCAATCACACTCCAGAAAAGTCAAAACACTTCCTGCTTATGACTTATACTGAATTATTTGACACAGTGCAGTAGTTGTTCATTCATATTATTTCTTTCCTGCACAGACTGTTCACAGCAATTCCCAACCCCACTTTTCTAACAAAACATCTAGACAACTGCACTGGGTTATCAGGTAGTACATAAGAGGAAATTCCTTCCTAAATCCTTCAGGCAGCATACATGTTTTCTCTGTGTTTTAACACTTCATGTCAATTGACTGTGTCAACAGCATGTTGTGATGCACTAAACTTGATATAGTTTTACATATTAATCCTCTGAATTTAAGGGCCAAATGTATCCCCAAAGTCACTAGAGTTATCCTTAGAATTAATTTATCCTAAAGTTGTAATATGGCTAACTTTATAGTGTATTTTACAGTAGGAACTCCTAACTTCAGACCTTTCTGTCTATATTAGTGATAAAGTTAGTTAGGTTGCTCAATCCTTTACATAACTTTCTGAACAAGTTTCCTTAAGCAGTGACCCGCTGAATACCATGGACTATAGGATTTAAACTATCTGCTAACATATCTTATGGCAATAAAAAGAATAGGAAACATTGCTGTGTCAGGCAACATTGCTGTGCTGAGCCAACAACCCAAATGAGAACAAAAAAGGATCAATGAGTCGCTTATCAATGTTAACAGAAAACCGCTGCTATGTCAGATGGGATCTCCAGCTGTGTGTCTATCCCAAAATAAAGTCAAGCTACAGTGCAATATAAAATTTTGGATGAACAAAATACCCTCTTCCACAGTAGAAGCAGTTATATAAATCATCTCAGCTAGGGCTTTGAATCTGCAATACATTGCTTGCAGTTTTATGATGACTAAGAAATAGAGACCATGTTGGGTGTGTGTCTCCAGGTAAGGCACCTGTGCTTGATGGCCTTAAATGTGGCTGTACACAAAATTAGTTTGTTATGCTAAGTGGGACCCTGCCCCAAAGTAGGTAAGATTGGGGTTTATCCTCTTCTGCTGTCCCTCTTCCTCTGTCTTTCTGGTGCTGCCTTATGAATAGCTTGGTACTGACTGGTGATATAATATCCTTCTCTTTTTCTCCCCATCTCTTTCCTGCTCCCCTAAGAAATCCTTATTACTGGGTGGTAGGATTGTGACATTCTTCCAGTTGGATTATGACATGCGGGGGGGGAAGGGGGGTGTTAAATCAGCCAATCAACACCTTTCCTGTTCTTCATACCCCATCTTCTCTCTTCATGCTCCGGTCTCCCTTTCTTCTGCCTGCTCCCTCCCTCTTCCCTTCGTTCCTTGGCTTTAGGACCTGACATCATAATGCAGAGAAGGGTAAATATATTCCATCTTCTTTGTTGAAATAGGAGATAAATGGACAGGTTCAAAAGATTCTGTGGTTCCTTTCTGTTAAACATCCAACCCACGCCTGCTTTTAGTGACCACTCCTGATTTTGACCACTCTCTTCCATGCTCAAGGAATCTCTTGATTATTTTTATTGATTTATTTTTTGTACACTGACTAACCTAAGTGACCACATGTTCTTACCACTGTTACCTTCATTCCAAAGCGTAAGTCTATACTGGAGCTGGAAAGTGCAATTTCCAGCTCCAGTAGACATACTCGCATAAACTTTGATCACGTGTAGCCATGGCAGCGTGAGCAGCAGGAGTGGCTAGCAGCCCCGAGGATATATTTAGGGTTTCAAACAGGGTCATACTTAGGGCAGTTAGTCCATCCTGCCACTTGTGCTGCCATGGCCACTTTTCTATTTTTAGCACACTAGCTCAATCAGAGCTTGTGCGGGTATGTCTACCTGAGCTGGAAATTATACCTTCCAGTTCCAGTGTAGATGTACCCTGTGTGTTAAATCTGCTTGCTGAGTCATGCTTAATAAATCCCTCTTCAAGTGCTGTCTCTTACCATGTGTTTGTACCGCACCTAGCAAAATGAGACCCTGATCCCACACTGGGACATGTAGGCACTGGTTGTGCTACTAAATAATAAAAAATAATTTGGAACAGAATTCAAACTCCCTTGTGGTTCAGGGAATTTGGATATGGAGCATTGGCTTCAGCCCAGACACTATAGCTTGGTAAGCCTTGTGAGGGTGAAAAAGCCAAGTATATGCTGAGTCATATTATTGATAGATGGCCTGAGTCCTTGCACCGTGCACTTTGCAAACATTTCACTTTTCAAGTGACTCACAAAAATATTCCAGCATCACATTGGCTCGGAGTCCCTTCCTTTCTATAGCCATTACATTTCAGAATCACACAATGCCTTGTGATGGAACCATTTGTTTTAGTTGCAAGGGAGTCTGTTTGATCTTGTTTAGTGCAAAAACGTTGGTTTTGGAGTGATGGTATCTTTTTTTAATGTTGCCTCTAATTATAGTTGTTTTATAACAATGCAACCCTCCCAGTTAGGGCAGAAGTGATATTTTCTCGCTAAGCTTCTTTAAAATAAATTTCCGCTTGAGTGCATCGCCTGCCTAGAGCTAACAAAAGAAAATCTTGGGGCAGAAATGGGGAGGGTAATTTGTAATTTGTTAAGCATTCCCAATGGAAGGTTTGTGAGCAACTATGTACTGCTTTTCTTTCTTACAGTGACTTTTACTTTTATGGCACAAGAGAGCACTATTAGAGAAAAATATATTCCTTGGAGAGGCTGTGAGGGGTGGGGTAGGGAATCTATTTAAAATGCTGGGTTTTTAAGACACAAAATATCTCATTGTGTGGATGAGATTCTTGTGCTGTGCCTCCAGGAGCACAAATGGAGCAGCTCAGGAGAAGAGGAGCAAAGGAGGCTGAAACAAAGGTGGAGTGAATTACAGCAGTCCATCCCAGACTACCTATGGGTTCCAATGCCACTGAGAATCCCCATAGCAGAAGCACTATGGACATGCCCTGCCTGCCCCCGGCTTAGGGTGGCCAGATGTCCCGATTTTATAGGGACAGTCCCAATATTTGCAGCTTTGTCTTTATAGTGACACCTATTTCCCCAACCCCTCTCCCCAATCCCCTGCCCTGATTTTTCACACTTGCTATCTGGTTGCCTGGCTCCACCTCTAGCATGCCCCCTGTGCCGGGGCTTATGAGGGAGCAAGGATAGGGCAGTTTATGGGGGCCCTATGCTATGCCTGCACCAGCATTATCCTCGCCAGGCCATTATCAAGCTCTTTACATTCCCTGTATGCCACAGGTGCAGATCAGAGAGGCTAGCACAGAGGACAGAATCTGTCCCTCTTTTTGCATATCTGCCATAGGGAAGATGTTTCTGTGGCCTGATGGGGTACCACGTCCTACAGCCTGATTCCATCTTTCTTTGTAACCTCCTCCAAAGCCTGCTGAAGCCAATGGGAGTCTCTCCACTGAGCTTCAGGTCAGGCCCTATAAGAGGGATACCTCTGCTTGGTAAGACATTGTAAGTTCTGCTCTGGATAGGGAGCCACTAGGAAAGCAGGAGGTCATCAGAGTGTTTACAGTCCAGTAATACATTCTTAAATGGAGGGAACTAGCATGACTGTGTAGGGATTAGAGCTCTCCTCTAACATGCAGGAGATCTGGCTTTAAGGCCAAATCTTTTGCTTCACAGATCATAAATGCAGGAGAACCTAGCCTAGTGGCATACAGATTAGTGAGGAGGAGGAGGATTTATTTTTTTTATTTATATTACCATAGTGCCAGGAGCCCCAGTCATGGCCCAGGACCACATAGTGCTCGACACTGTTCAAACACAGTACAAAAAGATGGTCCCTGCCCCAAGCATCTTCTAATGAAAGTATTAGACAAGAGACAACAGATGGATACAGACAGGCGGGGGCGTACAGGGAGGCAATGTGGCAATAATTGTCAGCATGATGGGCTGTGATCTCTGCACACCAACAGCCTAATCATTGTCAACTTTTTGTAGGTGTCACAGTGATGCTTTGCTGCCATGTAATTAAGGTAAAAGGTCTGCATGAGAAAGCTGATTAAAATGTAGGTGGTAGGGACTCAGGTAGGAGAATAATATCTTTTTCACAAAAGAGCTAACATTTTATGAACATATACATAATAAATGATCACAACAAGCTCAAATTTTGTGTAGTCACATTGACATCCTGGGTTCCAGTACTAGAGACCTAAAAGTCTTGATCCAAGGACTAAAAAAATCTACTGTAAGGACCAGCACTGGCAAATGTACGATTAGGAAAATGAATTTGACAACCTACTAGGTCTTTATTACCTGATTTCTGTGATCCATAGCGAAAGCCACTGGATAGCCACAAACATCAGGTATTTCACAATAGATGAGGATGTTATTTAAATCATCATGTTTCATAACCTCCACATTTTTAATTCTATCTCAGAGGAGCCTCCAGCACATTTTTAATCCTTAGCACAATGTATCCAGAATTTACTTTATGGCTCTCAAATCAAGGATCTGCTGTGGTTATAAAACTGTGCCTTGGAAACTCCCCAAGCTGCATTATTACGGTGCCATTATACAATATAACAAAATAGTAGACATGTGGGGTGAAATTTACAGTCTGAAATATCTGAATCTTTCCATTAGCCTGTTTCTTGTGCACTTCTAAATAGTGCAGATCCCCAGGGAAATTTTCTCTTTTAAAAAAGAATAGATGGTCACAGGGCGTTCAGGTACATGTATTTTATAATCCGTTATAAAAAGCCCTCTAACTCAAACCCTCTTCCCACTATCCAGTAACCATGGCATAACCTTGCTATACAAAGCACCCCAATACCTCAGTAACATTGAAAATACCTTTAAAACCATAGTGCAGGCACCTCACCTCTTTTTGTGCAATCAGCTCTAGTTTCTGAAACTGCACATTTCTGTGGGAGGTTGGCAGGGTGTTCAGTTTAACCTTTAACCTTCTGCAGCCCCAGAACTACATGCACATGTCACTGAAGTTCTACTTCCCAGGAAGTAATTCTATTTCCATGGAAGTAATTTGTAGGAAAACTCAACAGAGTAGGATAAATTAACCCCTCATTACTATATTGCCCTGTCAGTTTGTATTGTTCTGGTGTTTACTCCTTTGCATAATAATAATAATAATAATAATAATTAATAATAATATTCTATACTTCTAAAGCACCTTCCACCTGGGGATCTCAAATGCAATTTACTAACATTAATTAATTAAACCTCTCAGTACTCCGTAGGGCAAGGAAATATTATCTCCATTTTGCAGATGAGAAAACTGAAGTATGGGGAAGTTAACTATTTCCCCAAGGTCACACAGAAAAGACCCAGGTTTTGGGAGTCCCAGTCTGGTGCTTCAGCTACATAACATCTTTCCTCACTTATTTGACGGGTACCTACTGAGCCAGTGGTCATTAGAAGAGACTCTTTCCACTGATTTCAATTGAAAAAAGGCCCCTGTATTTACAACATGACACCTGCAAAAATTCATGAAGGAGGAATCTCAACGATCGTTTCCTTTGTGGCCATGTACATATTTCTCAATGAAAGGCAGGGAGATTTGCTGAAGAAGCCTAAAATGAGGCACTTTTCCCCACCCCCCTACTGTGCCATCCTAACAGCTACTGCTGCACTCCCTAGCTTCATTCCTTTGCCACTTGGCTCACCTGTCCCATGTCCCCTCATGTGGAGCCAACTTCCCTCCACACCAAACTCACCATGAGAATGAAAGTGTGGGAATTCTCATTCCCTTACCCTCAAATCAGATAACACATGTAAGTGAGAGAAAAGAAAGCTCATTCCCTCAACCCACACCTGGCACTGTCTTCTCACTGTCTTCTCCAGGACTTGTGGGGTGAGCCTCAGAGCTCATTCGGCAGAGGTGCAAACCCCACACTCCCTCAGTGAACCACTGAGAAGGAATTGCACAAGAATCCTTGCAGAGATTTCTTTCCCCTAACCTCTCTGTCCCAGGGGTTTTACTTCGGAAGGGGGTTATCTGGTCCCATGAATATGCTAGCTGTGCAATGAATGGAATGATTGCTCCTAAATTTCAAGTCACCAAGAGCTAGGATGACCAGACAGCAAGTGTGAAAAATCAGGACAGGGGGTGGGGGATAATAGGAGCCTATATAAGAAAAAGACCCAAAAATCGGGACTGTCCCTATAAAATCAGGACATCTGGTCACCCTACCAAGAGCTGTTGTATATGCAGATAGGTGTGTTCTGCTTCAAAACTGATGGCACCATATGACCTAATGTTGTTTTCTAGTCTAAATTAATTTGGCAGCATAAATGCATGACCTAACCTTTTGCTGAAAATAATAAGTTAGGGTGGGATTTCAAAAGCAATAAGGGTTGAACTAACTCTGCTCCAGCTTAGAGACTAACCAATTTATTTGGGCATAAGCTTTCGTGGGCTAGAACCCACTTCCTCAGATGTATGAAGTAAAAAATACAGGAGCAGGTATAAATACGTGAAAGGATGGGGGTGCTTTACCAAATGTTAGGTTAGTCTAACGAGATGGGTTCTAGCCCACGAAAGCTTATGCCCAAATAAATGTGTTAGTCTCTAAGGTGCCACAAAGACTCCTCGGTTTTTTTGCTGGTACAGATTAACAGGGCTACCACTGAAACCTGCTCCAGCTGACGTCCCTGGCAAAACACCCATTGATTTCAGTGGGACCAGAGGTAGGCCAACATAAAGTGCTTTTGAAAAGCCTACCCTAAATGTTTAGGGAAACAAAAAATTACTTGGCAAAAATCAATGTCAATCCTTTACAAATGTGACCCCAAAAAACCCTCCAAGCAAACCACATCTGAGACCTCTTCTCCCTGACTTGTCTCCCTTTTCTGTCTCTTGACAACCATGATGAAATAATATATTAATTGGTTTTGCATGGCTGAGACCACATTGAGGCAGATGTGTTGCAGCCATTTAATCTAATTAAAATAATTTTCAGTTCTGAGTGTGCATTTAAAAAAAAAACGCTCTTGACAATTGATGCCTGCTGTGAAAATGACTGAATAATGATGAGTAATTTCATTCTTAGTTAAGTTTTTAGCTCTTTCCCTTTTCCATCTGTGTATCCTTTAAATCCAAATTATATGTAATCAACTGTATAGGCAACATGCTTCTTCTTGTAGTTGACAAATTCAGGGGTTCATCTTGCATACCTTTACACTTGCTTCCTGCTGGAGTGAGTCTTACATCTGGTAATTACAACTCAGCTCAGTTAAAGGTGCTTTTGAAAC
Organism: Malaclemys terrapin pileata; assembly: GCF_027887155.1. Classification (NCBI taxonomy): domain Eukaryota; kingdom Metazoa; phylum Chordata; order Testudines; family Emydidae; genus Malaclemys; species Malaclemys terrapin. The sequence goes on from NC_071507.1 coordinate 83,364,485, forward strand.
ATGTACAGCATCTTTTGGTTCTATTAAGCTAATTTGAGCAGCCAGGGGGCACCAATCAGTGTATGTGGAGATTAGCTCAGCCTGACACACAGGGTGGTTGGGGTTTGGATGGAAGGCCACAGGTATGTCATCATATTTTTGACTGGACTGTCACATAAGATGCTCATGCATTATATCAACATTGGTTATCCTGCTGGGTGCAGAATTATGGAGCTCCACCTCTTTTCACAGTGGCCAAAAAGGCCATAGATGGGTGCCGGGTCACTAGTGGCACCTAAATAAGTGCTTGCTGTTTTGAGAGATGCTGAGTATCCATCACTCCTATCCACTGTGTGGCTGTTGTGGGAGCTCAGCACCTCTGAAAAGCAGAACTCTGTCACTCAAGTGCTTAAGGCCTTGTCTACACTGGAAGGTTGCACCCTGTAGCACCCACGCTCACCACACCATAAATTACCCTTGTGTAAATCACTTTTTACATGAGTGCAACACAACTAGCGTTTGCACTGGTGCAGCCAATTTCGTAACCAACATTTAAGCATTTTGGCTACTGTGACCCTCACTACAACTGGTACTTCAGAGTCCTTCCTCCAGCATCCAAAAGGAGCTGAGTCCTATGGCATGTCAGTGGGAACTGGCTCACTGCCTAATGGCAGCTGAGGACTGGTTGCAATGGAAGACTGGAGCCAGGGAGTAGCATAATTTTAGTGAGCCATTGTCTGAGGACAGCTGGAGGAAGAATATGGGAAGTAGAGGTTTGCAATCTGACACAAACCCAACAGCACGTGATGGGTTTGACTCAGGTGGAGTATAACTTGTATAGCATGAGTTCGGGCTCGATTCAGTAAGTCTCATCACTGAGGGCACGTCTCCACAAACATTTAGGTTGCTGCAAGCTAGAGTATAAGTCTAACCCACACAACTTCCCCTGGACGAACTGGCCAAGTACATGTGCATCCTGCTGACATGCTCATTAACAGTTTGTTAATGTATTTTGATCTAGTCCTCCTAAGGAATATCTACATAGCAACTAGATGCTCATGCCAGCTGCCTTGCACTCGCAGGGCTCGGGCTGCGGGGCTGTTTCATTGCTCTATAGACCTCAGGGTTCAGGCTGGAGCCCAGGCTCTAGGATCCTATGAGGTGGGAAGGTCCTAGAGCTTGGGCTCCAGCCCAAATCCCGTGAGCCCGAGTTGACTGGCACGGGCCAGCCACGGGTGTCTAGTTGCTATGTAGACATACCCCTAGAAACTATTAATATACATGGCAGCAGGATGCATGTGGACCATCAGTCTGCAGCAGGCTAGTGCAAGTTAGATTCACACACACCAGATTCTCATAAATTTAAATGCTCATGTATACAAGCCCTGAACTGAAGAGCATATGTTTGGGATTATTATATTTGGTGAGGTTTTTGGATTTGGTTAGGTATGAATCAACACCACGCTCTCGGGCTCAGGTCATGGATGGGATTGGCTGTGGTCTAGTCGGGTTTGGATTGGACTTCAAATTTAGGCCTGAGCGGACCTCTAATGGAAAGTGCCCAACTTGCTATTTTCTCTGAGGTCTTTCCAAATGTCCCAAAATCCTTTCCACCCCTAAGTTTAGCAGCCCTTCGTCAAAGAGTGCACTGCCAGCTTCATCTGTTTAAACGGTATTTTCATATATCACTTACAGACCTTGTTCTTAGCCTCACAAACTGAGTCAGGTGATTCCTTGTAGTTTTTTTTTGTTTGTTTGTTTGTTTTCCTATCTGAAGCCCATAACATTCACTTCTGGGGTCTAATCTTGTGTGTTTTGAATACCCAGAATTTCAATTGGTGTAAGTGAGTTACAGGTGTAAAGGAGTTTCAGGACCTCAAGATTAAGTCCTCTAATGATGTACTTGCTTACCCCAAGGTGAACAGATGGCAGTAATGCTGCCGAAAAAAGGGTCCTCAGAGAGGAGTTCGAAGTGTTTTCACCAACATTATGTCTACATGGAAATTGATGGTGAGTGGAAAACCAACAAAAAGCTTTTGTCATTTAGTAGCAAGTCACTGTATTATTGGATGTGATAAACAAAAATAGAAAATAATTCTTTTAAATGTCTAGTTCCACTTGTTAATCTTTTCTCCTTGATGTCCAGCACCAGAGAGTATACTTACTAGGAGTAATTACACATCATGAGTGCTTAATCCAGATCAGTTTAAAACACCATTTTTATTTTGATTCTAAAAAAAATCAGATTATCATTAATAAAGTAATGCTGCATATACATAAAATGAGGTTTAGTTTCTGATGTGACCTTTCAAATGCCCAGATTAAGAGAGAAATCAAGCAGTTTAACTAGCTCTCACAGCATTTTTCCTGCTGTTTCCAAGCAACTTTCACAGGCAGTGGTGAAGATGAACCAGGCACAAATGCTATTTCACTGCTCTTGGTAAAGCAAATTCAGTAAGAAGAATGACAATTAATACTTAGCATCTGTAGCATGTCCCATGTTCCAAGTGGCATTCAAACATTCACAAATCCTCAAAACTCCCATGTCAGACGCAGTATTGCTCTCCCAGTTTTGCAGATGGGGCATCTGACCAAGAGAAATGGAAGTGACTTAGGGTACGTCTACACTAGAAATGTAAGTCAACCTATATTAGTCGACTCACAGCCACTGTAGTAATTACTGTGGTGGTGTATGTCCACTCTGCCCTCTTTGGGTCGATGCTGCACATCCTCATCAGGAGCGCTTCCACCGGCCTAAGAAAGGCAGTGTGGGGAGCTGAGATCCAGACTCTCAGCTTCGCTGGCAGCTCCCTGCGGGGAGCTCGGCTTCTCCACAGACTCCCAGCGGGCTGCCTGCCCTCCACTCCCCGTTCCCCACCAGGAGCAGGGGAAACTGCCCGGGACTTCTCTCCTCCTCATTCCCTGCCAGGAGAAGCTGATGTAAGGGATGAAGTGTCTACACAGACACTGCGTCGCCCTAACTACACCAACATAAGCCTTACACGTCTCGTGGAGGTGGAGTTATTATGTCAATGTAGTAAAACACTTACATCAGCGGGAGGAAGGCCTTAGTGTAGACATTGACATAATGAGGTTGGCATAAGGTACCTTATGTCAACCTAACTGTGTAGTGTAGACCAGCCCTTAGCCAAGTCAATTAGCAATGCACTTTGATAGGACTTAACACTGCTTTGCTAGCTACTCAAGATTCTGTTTACATTAGGCTCCTGGGACAGTGGGGAAATCTCATAAAGGTTATAATTAAGGATGTGATTTTTGTCCCAGCATGACCACTTCTCAAAAGAAAAGCACAGCATAATATAAAAGAGAATCCAATCGCTATGTCTAACTGACCTGTGAATCTGAGCCATTATATAGAGAATAAAACATGCTGAGCTACATTTTATTCTCACACCCTGTGCAGTGCCGTTGATTTTGGCCCACTATGTTTTTTATGATTTTAATAGTTAAAATTGGGTGCAGTTGCAACTTGGCAAAATATGCAAAACATGTACATTGCACAGAGGAATAGCATAGCAGGAGACACCACGTATGTCAGAGTATATTACTACTTTGAAAAGAAATGTAATTAGTATTTAGGGCACATTGCAACTTACAGCGCTCTTCAAATGAAACCTCTGCCATTTACCAAGTTTGAAAAATAAAAGCCTTGAGCAGGTGGTGTTATGAAAGTCTGTTTGTTTTTCTTTTTCAGATGTCAGCTTTTCCACTTCAATCGGTTGTCCAGACTTGTTTCCACCATTTCTCCTGGAAGATTTTCCTGACTCTGGGCTTGTCTCGACCTTCTGATTAATGCATACATGATTGAAAGAGCTAATGTCTATTTAAGTGCCTAAATATGGAGTTAGGAGCGTAACTTTAAGCACCCAGGTTTGAAAAATATTGGCCTAAAGGCTAAAGCATTTATGTGAGGGTTGTTTTTTTTTTTTTTTTAAGAAATCAATGTATTCCATGTGCTGTGGCAATAGCTGCAGAAAACTTGTCCAATCACCTCCTAGAATCTAAACTCAAATTTCTTTCTGGTTGGGTAGGACCAAGCAATGTGCTTCAAAGGCACTTTTTGGCCACTCCTCTCACAGGAATTTTAATTTTGAGTTTAATAACTCTGTTAGGGATATTTTCCTATCTAAATAGAATCTAACACTAAATATTTATTAAATTTACTATTATGGCAGCATGCTCCACATAATCCTAAATATATAGCTTCACCTGATGTGACTCTTCTGTTTTTACTTCTTATTCCCATCTATTTTTATATTCTAATGATGAAATATGCAGTAATTTTGATCATGTAATATTCCTGTTTAACCTCTAGTTTGTAGACTTTTTATTTTATCTCTTCCTCCCACACTGCCACACTTCAGATCTATCTGGTCCTACCATCTTTGTGATTCATTATCCATCATGACATGTACCTGATAAGAGAGAAATTTAATTAAGACAAAAGTCTTTGACACTAGATCATCTATCAAAGCATATTTCTGCTGTATGGCTGTCTGTAGGTTTGAATATGAAAGATCTGATACTTAAGAACTCAACCAAAAGCCTCTGACGTAGAAGATTGGGTCTGATGAATTAAGAAAAAAATAAATGGGGATAATGTGCTCAGCTGGCCAAAATATTCACCCCAAACAATTGTTGACAGTTATCTGTTGTAAAACTCACAAGCTGTCTGCCAAATGTGGTGTTTGCCAGAAGCTGGGAATGGGCGACAGGGGATAGATCACTTGATGATTACCTGTTCTGTTCATTCCCTCTGGGGCACCAGGCATTGGCCACTGTCAGAAGACAGGATACTGAGCTAGATGGACCATTGGTCTGACCCAGTATGGCCATTCTTATGTTGATCCTCATGATAATTTCAGGGAAACAGCATGTTTCCCTGCTCCATGGTCCACTATGGGCACCCACTTATAGGCTTCTGGCTCCCAAATATTTCCTGGCTTGGGCAGAGGCCCACATCTCATTCCCTGCTAACTGAGTTATTTCCAGGCTGCATAGCTCCCTGCCTACACTGTGGTATCCCCTGCAAGCCAGACTGCCTAAAAGCCCAGAATATGCACTTTGCTTTCTCTCCGGAGGCTATGACCAATGTATTGCCAGCAGTCACAGGTTATCAGACAGCTCTTTCTAAGCAAGTACATTTATTCTGCAGGTGAAAGCATTACAGAGAGAACATATTTTAAAACAATAAAAGAATCTATACAAGACATCACCCACAAATCCAACTTGGGGCTCTGGTAGGTGTCAGTCCTTCAACGTCCACAAATGTGTTTTTTCCTGCAGTTAATGCATAACTATCTCACATTCAGAACCAGAACGTCAAGCTGGGTACTCCAACCATTTTTTTATACAGCTTAGGCCTTTGATCTCCAGTCTCCAGGAACAGGTAATCAGCAGACAAAGGCCCTCTTCTCAGGGTGTAGCTTCAGAAGGCCGGGATTTTGCATGACTGGAGTTGGGGTATTTGCATTAACCGCTCCCTAAAGATTCCCCAGGAAATCCACTTAATGTGTATTGTCCCAAAAGTTCATACTTGTCTGGCATATTTTTAATATAGCCTTTTGAACTCCCAGGTCTCATTTGTCACATTTCCCTCCCTACAGAGCGTATGTACAATCCCAGCCCACAGTAATACATAAGTCATTTATTTAATAAAATGGAGCCCAAACATATTTTAAACTTAATTCAATAAGGTCTCCCAAAGATATGCAGGAAATTGCCATGTCTGTTAAAATCCTCATGACCTCCAGGCTTCATTATTGTTATTTTCTCTATCTAGAAATGAAACTGCCATTTCTACAACTATTCCAGAACACAGGACCCTATCTGCTTATCCACGTGGGCCACCAAATCAAGGTTTTAAAGACTGATCCAAGCTATCAGCAGAATCTCCTTACTGCATGATCATGACCTCATTCAACAGCTATGTTACACTGGAACAATAAGCTGTCTGCCTCAAGAGTGGAACTCATGTGCAGGAGACATTTGGAGGAGAAAATAATTCATCCACGAAAAATACCTGAGATGGGGTAGCAGAAAACTAGAGCTTCCTCCCTCAAGAAGACAACAGCCGGTAGGGTAGCCAGGGAACTATATGTGGGAGAATATTGCATGCCTTGGTGAGTTCTTCCATAAGTTCAGCCAAACATCCAGGCTTTGAAACATTTGAAGTTCCTTACATCACTAGATGTGTATGTAGTGTATATATGTGGTGAGTCTTTTGTTTGTGAGTGAAATTTGGCAATGTTAATGCTGGGGTACTGCTCCCCTTGAAAGTTAATTAAAGAGAAGACACTAGTGGTTCATGAAGCACTTATTACTGGTGGTTTCAGAAGACTTGGCTGGTCACATGGTGTTGGTTCTACCCCTTATTTCCAAGTGCTAACTTTAGTTTAAAAGAGCTCAAAATATATTTAATGTTTTTCTAATATTACTTGTCTATGGAAGCCATTGCTGAGGTTGTCCCAGGGATGTTGTGTGTTCATGATTGGAAAGGAGGCATCATGGTACAGAAGGTCATTTCTCCATGATAAAGCTTGAGAATCATTGGTGTCAGGCTCTTAAGAATCAGTCCTTTCTTCAAAGAGCTTACATTCTGATTATAAATATGTGTATGGTGCCCTGTTCCTTCTCTCAAAGGAATTTGCCAAAGATGGCTGCAAGAAATTTAAAATGGATGAAATTGTGAAATCTCAAGCTATACATGAATATTTCAAATAATTTTTGCCAACTCAAAAGTGTGTGTGCGCACACACCTGTGTTCATACAACTACAAATCCATTAAGTTTATTCCAATAATAAAAGTTGAAACAATACCAGATAATTCTCTAAGGGTAACGTTCAAGCCTACAAACCACTTAAGTCTAACTTCAACCCTATTTTTAGGAATTAGATGGGATTTAAATGAAGCATAAGATTTGTGCTGGCCCTTTGCATAGGAGTAAATTTTCAACCTTGAGGAATTGCCTGGTATAAACTGATAAAATTGAATAAACTGAAGTGATTTTTCACAATTCACACATGTGTGCACCCAGACTCTAACACAGTTGAGGTTGACATGGAGGATGCTAAAGAAAAGGTTTTCTGTGCATTTAATTTTGCTCATTGGCAACCTTTACTCACCATGCTGACTCAGGCATGCGGGAGCCAAGCTACCTCATTATTTGGACTTTATTGACCCATTTTGTTATACAGAAATGTATTCTGTCTGTTGTGACTGTGCAGTATACTTGCAGTAGTCTGTCCATTGTTGTGTGATTGCCTATTTTCAATTATTATATTCTTAACATTTTACACCCTTTTATTTTTTCTTCCCTAACTGTGATTCTCTAAAACAATTTTTCAAAAAAATATATACTAGTATGATGTCAGCCTGAGCCACAATGTTCCTTCCTTAGTAATGTGTTAATTGCATTTGTGAGCTTGTAGTTACAACTTCAATGCAAACCCAGTCTAGACTCTCTGGAGTTATCTTTGTTAGTCTGTGTTCCTTTCACAACCACCCCCAATGTTGTGAAAGAAACAAATTAAATCGGGCAACATCTGGCTTTTTCAGCAAAATAATTTATTCTGATTATTAAAATCAGAGCTGTGAGCAAGAGCTCCCCACTGTTCCTAGCGACTACCTTTTCCAAGTTGGGGTTAGCTCACTTTATATGTGATCTTTATTTTAAAAAATTTGTTATTCACTCCCATCCTGGCCTAGATCCCTGCAGTTAAATTCAAGAATCCGTAAATCTCTATTACCCCAAGGTGCTCCTCACTCTGCTTTCATGTTGAGCTTGTTTATATAATATTTCTTTAGTGCATTAAATCACTTTGCCAAGTAATAAATAATAATAAATGACAGTTCTTTACTGTTACATCCCTGTTCTCTCATCTTGTCTGTAGTTTGTATAGGCCAGATTGTAAAATCTTAGGGACAGGAAATTGGCCAAGATTTTGAAGAATGGCTAGTGATTTTGGGTGCCTTAATTTTTGGATGGTCAACTTAAAACATCTTAAAAGGTCTTGATTTTCAGTGTGTGGCTCCTTAGCACGTTCTGAAAATCAGGCCCCTTCAAGGTGTCTCTAGTTAAGGCACCCAAAATCACTAGTCACTTTTGAAAATCTTCACCTTTGCCTTTGGAAACATGTGTGGAATACTATGTGCACCAGTGGTATTGGAGCTTACCAGATTTTGCAGTTCAGTGGGTATACATAAAAACTCCCTTAATAAACAGTAATACTGTGTAAGCAGAGTCAGGATGAGCTCTACCCTGACATCTGGTGGTGAATTATGGCGAGTGTGGAAAAGAACTCCAGGGGCTGATCTTGTTTGCATAGGCACACCCACTCGCCTGGCATGAAACAACAGCAACTCAAAGTGGTTACTTTGGCTGGTGTGGGATCCCCAGTTTCTCTGTTATTGGGGCAGGAAGAATAAAGTTTTGTTACCCTGATTCTGTGAATCAAGGCCAGTGGAACTGTGTATGACAGAAGGACTGAGTGAGTCATTCACCATTACCTAAGTAGCATGTGCTTGTCAAGGGGCATGGGTTACAAAACCCAGTGAATTGAGAGAGGATGGGGACAGGTATTTGTACCTGATGGTATGGGCCCTCTCTGAGGGGTTGAAACACCAATTGCACTACCTCCTCTCTCCATTGTTGAATATCAGAGCTAACTTTTGATTCCATTAGAAGTCTAGTTACAGACTGCTGAACTGAATTCACTTTGGGCCAGTGGTGCACTAGCACTGGGGCTCCCCTACTATGAGCTGAAATCACAAAAGAGCTGAGATCACTGAGGCGGTGTTAACTAGTGGGGGAGCCTGAAGCTATAATGCTAAGCGGCTGGCAGAGCAGCTAGCGGAGCGGAGCGGCTCACAGGTCGGTGAGCGGAGCGGAGCAGCGCGGTGCGGCACGGCTCACAGGTCGGTGAGCGGAGCGGAGCAGCGCGGAGCGGCACGGCTCACAGGTCGGTGAGCGGAGCGGAGCAGCTGCCAGAGCAGTTCGTGGGACGGCAGGAGTGGGACTGTGGGTGGAGTGGAGCAGTTTGTGGTGAAGGCTGGGTGGAACCCCACGGAGAAGCAGCCGGTTGGCCTCGGATCACGTAAGGTGCCCCTTAACACCCTGCTCACACACGCCCCCCCTTTTGAACTCTGGGGCTGCACTGATCAGGGACAGAGACTTTGGGGGGTTGTCGGACTTTTGGGACTTTGGTGATTCTTGGGTCGCTGGTTCCAAGAACCAACGGGAGAGGACACGGCCCAATTTGCTGGGGTGGGTCTTCGCTCATGGTTTGGTCTATGAACTCTAGTTGTGGTGTTTTTCCAATTTAATGCTGATGTCGTTTACCTCATGTTATTAAACATTTTCTGTTACACTCAGACTCCGTGCTTGCGAGAGGGGAAGTATTGCCTCTTAGAGGCACCCAGGGGGTGGTATGTAATTGTCCCAGGTCACTGGGTGGGGGCTCGAGCCGGTTTTGCACTGTGTTATTGAAGCGGAACCCCTAGATACAGAACCCGGCCCTTGTTGCTGCCAACTTAGATGGGCAGAAGGGTTACATTTTTGGGGGCTCGTCCGGGATCCCCTGGGTCAGTACCCCTCGCAAGCACCAGTTGAGTGTCCCACTGCATTGGGAAACAATTGTGTTTATATTTTGAGGAAATTATTGTTTGTATAATGGCTAATATGCCAGGTTTGTTGGGCCCCGGCCCTGCAGCCTCTAGCTCAGGGGCCGCAGCCTCAGCTAATGATTGGGCAAAAGCACTGGGGCAAATATTGGAAAAGGTTGTGTTGTCCCATGCTAGGTCAAACTCTTGTCGTGAGTTAAGGTTATTTGCTGGGGCAGAGGAGTTCGAACCCTGGTTGGAGCATACCACTGAAATGCTGCAGGAGTGGGCCGTACCTGATGCAGAAAAGCGAAGATGTCTAATAGAGAGCCTTAGTGGCCCAGCATTAGATGTGATTCGCACCCTGAAGCTCATTGACCCTGGGGTCAGTGTGAAGGACTGCCTGGAAGCCCTTGATCATACCTTTGGGAGTGTCGAGGGCCCTGAAGACAGTTACTGTAAGTTCCTTAATTCCCGACAGCAAATGGGCGAGAAGATTTCAGCCTATATACAGAGGCTGGAGAGACTGCTTCAGAGAGCTGTCATGAGGGGTGCAGTGACTGCTGAACAGATGGATCGGACCAGACTGGTTCAAATTGTAAGAGGAGCTCAGTATCAGAACCCGATTCTACTCCATCTCCGGCTAAGAGAACGACGGGAACATCCCCCAAGTTATTCCCAGCTGATAAAGGAGATCAGAGAAGAGGAAGAAAGGCAGGCTGCCAGCGAGTTTTGGGAAGCCCAAACATTGGAGCCAGCCGGCACAACACCACTGCAAACGGCCAGTGTACTGATGGTGAGCACCACAGAGGAACTTGCCCAACAAGTGCAGGTCCTGACAGAACGGATAGCTGAACTGCAAAGCACCATTGACCGAGCTAAGACTTCCAGGAATAAGGAGCCTCTGACTGTGGCGATGGAGAAGTCAGCATTTAGAGCCACCATCCCATCTGGGCGAAGGGGGAAAGGGCAATTCTTCTGCTACCGATGTGGTCAGGATGGACACAGTGCTGCCAAGTGCCATAATGGAGAAAACCCCTCCTTAGTGTATGGAAAGCTGAGGATCAGTTGGGAGAGATCCGGTAGTTGCCAGAGGGGACGGGGACCACCCAGGCCTGCAGGATTTGAAGATTCCCCCAGAAAAGACCGTCCAGCTGGGATCCCCGCAGGACTGATAGGGCCTCGAGCAGAGGTCATGGTGAAGATTGAAGGGGAGGAGTGTAAAGCCGTGCTTGACACTGGATCTCAAGTGACTATTATATTTCAGTCATTCTACCAACAAATGCTTAGGCACCTGCCTATACAGCCACTGACTGGCGTTGGTCTGTGTGGCCTCAGCATGGATGAATACCCCTACCAAGGGTATGTCATAGTGCACCTGGAATTCCCAGAGGAGGTTGCTGGGGTAAGAGAAGAGGTGGACACAGCTGCATTAATATGCCCTGACCCTAAAGGGACCTCTGATGTGTCTGTGCTGATAGGGACCAACTCCAGTCTCTTCAAGGTGCTCGCGGATTACTGCAGACGACGGGCTGGGGACCAGTACCTGAATACCCTGATGATCCATACGCTTTGTGCTGAAGCCTATAGGAAGATTGAGGGTGCTAAAAAGGAGACATCTGAGCTACCGATTGGGGCACTGAAGTACATGGGCACAACCCCCTTAGTAGTGCCTGCAAGGACGGAGGAAGAAGTGCTTGTCATGAGTACTCGGCTGAAAGGCAGTAAAGGGACATTAGCAATGGTAGAGCAGCCAGTTGAAGGAGAGCTCCCAGAAGGAGTGCTGGTCCCCAGTGGAGTCATAACCCTACCTTCTGAAGCCCAAGAAAAGGTGACTATACTGATTGCTAATGAAACAAGTCGAGATGTTGTTGTGAAGCAAGGACAAAAGATAGCAGATCTCTTCGAGCCTGAATCAATTGTAAAACCCCAGTGTGAGACTCAAGTTCCGACAATAGACCCTGCAAAGTTTGACTTTGGAGATTCACCATTGTCCGAGGAGTGGAAAGATCGCCTGAGGAGGAAACTTTGTGAAAGATCCAAAGTGTTCTCATTGCATGAGTGGGATGTGGGATGTGCAAAAGGAGTAGAGCACAACATCAGACTACATGACTCTCGACCTTTCAGGGAGAGATCTAGGAGGATTGCCCTCTCCGAGATGGAAGATGTGCGACAACATCTTCAGGAGCTGGCTGCGAATGGCATCATTACAGAGTCCCGCAGTCCATACGCCTCACCCATTGTGGTGGTCCGTAAAAAGAATGGGAAAATCCGGATGTGTATTGACTACCGCACCCTAAACCGCCGTACTGTGGTTGACCAGTACACAATGCCCCGAGTCCAAGATGCCTTAGACTGTTTGCTGGGAAGCCAGTGGTTCTCTGTGTTGGATCTTCGGAGTGGATACTACCAGATCCCTCTGGGTGAAGAAGATAAGGAGAAGACAGCCTTCATCTGCCCATTAGGGTTTTATCAGTTTGAACGCATGCCCCAAGGGATTTCTGGAGCACCTGCCACATTTCAACGTCTTATGGAGAAAGTTGTGGGAGACATGAATTTACTGCAAGTGTTAGTTTATTTGGATGACCTGATTGTGTTTGGAAGAACCTTGGAGGAGCATGAAGAAAGACTTCTTAAAGTGCTTGATAGGTTAGAGGATTATGGTTTGAAGCTTTCAATTGACAAATGCCAGCTCTGCAGGACCTCAGTGAAGTATGTGGGGCACATCGTGTCCCAAGAGGGTGTGAGTACTGATCCCGATAAAATAGAAGCCCTCACTACATGGCCATGTCCAAGTAACTACAGAGAACTCAAGACCTTTCTTGGGTTTAGTGGCTACTACCGCAGATTTGTGAAGAACTATGCTACGATTGTAAAACCTCTGAATGATCTTACCAGGGGATACCAGTCCAGCAGGAACAAACCTAAGACCAAGAATAAGGGGAGGTCCCCAAAGCCTCCTGTGCAGAGACACTATGGCCCCTTCGAACCATTTGGGCCACGGTGGGATGAGAGATGTGAAAGGGCTTTTAGAGAAATCATTACATGCCTAACTCATGCTCCGGTCCTAGTCTTTGCTGACCCAAGCAAGCCATTTATCCTGCATACTGATGCCAGTTTGGAGGGTCTGGGAGCAGTACTGTACCAGGAAGTGGAAGGAAGACGTAAACCTGTAGCCTTTGCCAGCCGAGGACTGTCTGACAGTGAAACTCGCTATCCCATCCACAAGCTGGAGTTCTTGGCCTTGAAATGGGCCATCACTGAGAAATTTCGAGACTACTTGTATGGTGCTCAGTTCCAGGTGTGGACAGACAACAACCCATTGACTTATGTGTTAACAAGTGCTAAGTTGGATGCTACAGGGCAGAGATGGGTGGCCGCCTTGGCTAGCTATGAGTTCAGCATTCAATACCGATCAGGGAGAAGCAATGTAGATGCAGATGCATTGTCCCGGCGTCCGCAGGCACCAGAAGTGGCTATGATACCCGTGGATGGAGTGAGGGCTATTTGCAGTGTGAGTCGCCGAGAGCCAGAGGCCCATGAGAGTCTTCATGGATGTGTTGCTGAAGCTTTGGGCCTGCCCCCTGACTGCGTGCCTTCTGCTTCTGTGAACTATATTGCATTGGACCAATCTCCCTTGCCCGTGCTCAATGCGGCTGACTGGCAGGAAGCCCAGCTGCAAGATATTGACATTCGTGATACACTACTTGCCAAAAGGGAGGGGCGAAGCCCAGCTGCGGTTGTCCCTCCTAACCCGGAGGGTAAACTACTATTGAGAGAATGGACCAAACTAAAACTGATCCAGGGAGTGTTACATCGAATGACCACCGACCCTTTACAAAAGCAACGAGCACAACTAGTGCTGCCAAAAGAGTACAGAGCCCTGGCCATGAGGGCCCTGCATGATGACTTTGGACATTTAGGGATGGAGAGGACCCTGGAACTTCTTCGTAGTAGATTCTATTGGCCCCGGATGGCTGAAGATGTTCGTAGGAAATGTGAGACTTGCGCTCGATGTGTTCAAAGGAAAACTCTGCCCACGAGGGCTGCATATCTCAAGAACATCACCAGCACCAAACCTTTGGAACTGGTATGCATCGATTTCTTGTCTTTAGAAGTAGACAAGAGGAATATTGGGAACATTCTAGTAGTGACTGACCATTATACACGATATGCGCAGGCATATCCCACGCGTGATCAGAGGGCCACCACTGTTGCTCGAGTACTGTGGGAGAAATATTTCTCAGTTTATGGATTTCCAGCCCGGATACACTCGGATCAGGGGCGGGACTTTGAGAGTCATCTTCTGAAGGAGGTGCTGAGGATAGCGGGAATTAAGAAGTCTAGAACAACGCCTTATCACCCGCAAGGTGATCCTCAGCCAGAGAGGTTCAACCGAACCCTATTAGATATGTTGGGGACTTTGCGACCAGAGCAGAAAGCAACCTGGAGCCAACATGTTGCATATCTGGTGCACGCCTACAATGCCACAAAGAATGATGCTACAGGAGTCACCCCATATCTCTTAATGTTTGGACGAGAACCAAGATTACCCATAGACCTGTGCTTTGGTGTATCAGAGGATGGAGATAGCTATGAAACTCATCAGCAATATGTATCCCGACTGAGAGAAAAGCTGCGGGATGCTTATCACTTAGCTACATCTGCGGCTCGGAAGAATGCAGACCGCAACAAACATCGATATGATGCTAGGGTACGTCTGCAAGAACTCCAGCCGGGGGACAGAGTTCTGCTGCGAAATTTGGGTATTGCTGGCAAACACAAGATAGCCGACAGATGGAAGGCAATACCTTACTTGGTGATGGAAAAGCTAGGAGACCTGCCGGTCTACAAGATCAAACCTGAAGAGGGTCCAGGGCAGACAAAGACAGTGCATAGAAACCTTTTGCTCCCTGTGGGGGAATTGGTAGGCACCCCGTATGAGATGGGCCACAACAGGGCAACTGGGCAGAACGAGGGTGCTGGACCAAAGCCGCCCTCCAACGTGGACAGCCAGCCCCCTGCAGCTAACCTACCCCCATGCAGCACATCTGAGAGTGAGTCTGAGGAGGAAGATACAACCATGGTGTATCCTGGGATGGAGACAAGATTTCAGTCTCGATCGGCTGAATCAAAAGAGAGCTCCTCTTCTTCCACCCTAAACCCCATGGCAGAAGTATTTAGGCCCATTCCTGACACCCCTGAGCCACTGGTGGGACCCCCATGTGATGACACACCCAGGTTATTGGACAGTGGAGACATACAGGTGGAGGATGTCCTGGGCACCTTGGACCCTCCACTGTTAGAACTAGAAATGCAGGGGCCTATGCCAGTAGCCGAGGGACCCTCAAAGGAAACCTCTCCATCCATCGTTCAAGAGGCTGTCCCGCCCACCACGGCAACAGAAATTCTCAATAGACGAGACAGGGTAATAAGACCAGTAAAACGGTTGACTTATGATGCACCTGGGGTAACTAGTGAGGAACCAATATGTTTAGCACACAGGCTT
This sequence comes from Malaclemys terrapin pileata, assembly GCF_027887155.1. Lineage (NCBI taxonomy): Eukaryota > Metazoa > Chordata > Testudines > Emydidae > Malaclemys > Malaclemys terrapin. The sequence continues at coordinate 83,379,595 of NC_071507.1, forward strand.
GTGGAAGCTAAAGTGGGCTATCTGAGGCCCTTTGGAGGGAACCAGTGAGTTGTTATAATAGGGAGTGTGATTTGTCGGGACGACAAATTTTCGGCTGGGGGGAGGATGTAAGCAGAGTCAGGATGAGCTCTACCCTGACATCTGGTGGTGAATTATGGCGAGTGTGGAAAAGAACTCCAGGGGCTGATCTTGTTTGCATAGGCACACCCACTCGCCTGGCATGAAACAACAGCAACTCAAAGTGGTTACTTTGGCTGGTGTGGGATCCCCAGTTTCTCTGTTATTGGGGCAGGAAGAATAAAGTTTTGTTACCCTGATTCTGTGAATCAAGGCCAGTGGAACTGTGTATGACAGAAGGACTGAGTGAGTCATTCACCATTACCTAAGTAGCATGTGCTTGTCAAGGGGCATGGGTTACAAAACCCAGTGAATTGAGAGAGGATGGGGACAGGTATTTGTACCTGATGGTATGGGCCCTCTCTGAGGGGTTGAAACACCAATTGCACTACCTCCTCTCTCCATTGTTGAATATCAGAGCTAACTTTTGATTCCATTAGAAGTCTAGTTACAGACTGCTGAACTGAATTCACTTTGGGCCAGTGGTGCACTAGCACTGGGGCTCCCCTACTATGAGCTGAAATCACAAAAGAGCTGAGATCACTGAGGCGGTGTTAACTAGTGGGGGAGCCTGAAGCTATAATGCTAAGCGGCTGGCAGAGCAGCTAGCGGAGCGGAGCGGCTCACAGGTCGGTGAGCGGAGCGGAGCAGCGCGGTGCGGCACGGCTCACAGGTCGGTGAGCGGAGCGGAGCAGCGCGGAGCGGCACGGCTCACAGGTCGGTGAGCGGAGCGGAGCAGCTGCCAGAGCAGTTCGTGGGACGGCAGGAGTGGGACTGTGGGTGGAGTGGAGCAGTTTGTGGTGAAGGCTGGGTGGAACCCCACGGAGAAGCAGCCGGTTGGCCTCGGATCACGTAAGGTGCCCCTTAACACCCTGCTCACACACGCCCCCCCTTTTGAACTCTGGGGCTGCACTGATCAGGGACAGAGACTTTGGGGGGTTGTCGGACTTTTGGGACTTTGGTGATTCTTGGGTCGCTGGTTCCAAGAACCAACGGGAGAGGACACGGCCCAATTTGCTGGGGTGGGTCTTCGCTCATGGTTTGGTCTATGAACTCTAGTTGTGGTGTTTTTCCAATTTAATGCTGATGTCGTTTACCTCATGTTATTAAACATTTTCTGTTACACTCAGACTCCGTGCTTGCGAGAGGGGAAGTATTGCCTCTTAGAGGCACCCAGGGGGTGGTATGTAATTGTCCCAGGTCACTGGGTGGGGGCTCGAGCCGGTTTTGCACTGTGTTATTGAAGCGGAACCCCTAGATACAGAACCCGGCCCTTGTTGCTGCCAACTTAGATGGGCAGAAGGGTTACATTTTTGGGTTACAACTGCATCAAACAAATATACAGTAGTACCTTGTTAATCTGCACTGCACTGAAGAGGATAGGGGAGGCCCAGTACACACTGTTGAGGTTTCTGACCTATGAGTGCCAAGGTTGGGGAAGAATATTCTTAACACCAGGTAATTTTAAATGCCCTAGTCCTGTTTCAGGGTATTACTAGGGGAGAGATTGGGAAGTGAAATTTTGCTCCCCTAATGCCCGGTGGTGAGCATGATGTCAAGCACGTTAGTCTGCCCTCAACACAGCAGCAGAATCTGTGCTTCAGTGACCTGCAAACCCAATTGTCAATGCAGATTTTTGGTTTACCTAAGTGGTGGTTAGTGAGGTCTAAACTGTATTTTAAAATAGTAAACATTCTGAGCATCAGAGTCCTCTTCTTATGGACTGAAAAGCCAACCCTTCTGAGGAAACGTTAATGGCATGGTTCTCATTTCTTACAGGGCCCCTATTTGTAGGCAGGCAGCAATGCAAGTTTAGCAGAGTTAGCCTACCACAGAGCACCAGTAACATGTTGCCAGTCTATGTGAGAACTAATCCCAAATATTAGCAGTGCTATAGTGGTACTAAGCCAATAGATCCCTACCCCTCTGCTCCGACTGAAATAAGTAGATTGACCTAGAGTGTCATATGGGTAAAGCATTTGAGACTTTACTGTCACAAACCACCATTCATAAGAGCTTGTAACCCTTTGTTGTCAGCCTCAGCAAGGGCCAGATTCAAATAGCCAGGGGTCCCTCTTGACAAACTGACAAACACCACTGGTTCAAGCTCCCACCTAGAATTTCTGGTATCCCTAAATACCTTCCCTAGATGCCCTTAATTGGCAAAACTTCACCACTCACAAGAACTGAGTCTGTGTATGAAACAAGGAAAACTTTATTAAGAAAAAAGGGAATGCAGCATCAACTTGGGAAAACACAGTACCAATATACCTATGCAAATGATCAATAAAACACTCCCACAGGGTAACTTTGGCAGTAGTCCTCTAACTGTTCCCCACCTGCCGGAGTGAACATCCAACAGGCACATGTCTTTTTACCACATCACTTCCATCAGCTAAACCCCACTCATGGTTTGGAGTCAGTGGTTAAGATAGGCCTGTCTCCAGTCCCCGATGGAAGTGCTGCCAGATTCTGTCCTGAGTCTCCATCACCTAACCCAGCTATAGCAATTTCAGCTTTATTTAGTGGCTGGGTGTGGGGGGGGCCTCACTGGAGTTCATTCAGCCCTGCTGCTGTCCTCTGCATCTTCAGCAAAGAGCCCTCTCTGCATTGCACCCTGCCAAGGAGCCACGTCTCATTGTTGAGTCCTCCCAACAGTGCACAATCCTCAGTGGAAGAGAACCAGTAGCATATACAGCCCTTGAGCAGAGTTCTTGCCATAAAGTAAGGACCCTTCCTCAGTACTCCCAGTTCTGTTCCACTAAACAACCAATTCTGAGTTTGTGTACCATAATGGTGACTCCCAAGGTGTCACTGGAGGAATTCTGGGTAGAAGGTTTATTCAAATGAAGCTCTCTCTTTAGCCATACCTCTCACTTTTCATTAATCAATGGGGGCAGAGAGCTTCTTTCAGTCTGGAGCTTCTATCTATCTGGAGTTCTGGGTAAATCACTTATGCAGAGGAATGAGCTCTGTGGCCATTCCTTACCTGTTCACCAACAGATGGGAGCAGAGAGTTCCTTACCCTCTAGAGCAGGGGTGGGCAAACTTTTTGGCCTAAGGGCCACATCTGGGAATAGAAATTGTATGGCAGGCCATGAATGCTCACAAAATTGGGGTTAGGGTATCGGGGGGTGAAGGCGCTGGTTGGGGGTGCGGGTTCCGGGGTGGGGACAGAAATGAGGAGTTCATGGTGCGGGAGGGAGCTCTGGGCTGGGGTGTGGGGTGTGGGGGCTCTGGGGTGGGGCTGGTGATGAGGAGTTTGGGGTGTAGGAGTGTGCTCTGGGCTGGGACCAAGGGGTTTGGAGGGCAGGAGGGGGATCAGGGCTGGGGCAGGGGCTTGGGGTGCAGGAAGGGGTGAAGGCTCTGGCTGGGGGGGTGGGCTCTGGAGTGGGGCTGGGGATGAGGGGTTTGGGGTGCAGGAGAGTGCTTCGGGTTGGGACCGAGGAGTTTGGAGGATGGGAGGTGGATCAGGGCTGGGACAGGGGCAGGGGCTTGGGGCACAGGAGCAGGCTCAGGAGTGCAGACTCCAGGCAGCACTTACCTCAAGCGACTCCCGAAAGCAGCGGCATGTCCCTTCTCTGGCTCCTATGCGGATGCAGCCAGGCGGTTCTGCATGCTGCCCCATCCACAGGCGTCACCCCTGCAGTTCCCATTGGCTGCGGTTCCCGGCCATGGGAGCTGCGGGGGTGGCGCTTGGGTGGGGGCAGCCTGCAGAGTGGAGCCCCCTGGCTGTCCCTACATACAGTAGCCAGAGGGGGGACATGCCACTTCTTCTGGGAGCTGTGTAGAGCGGCCCTCGACCCTGCTCCCCAGCTGGAGCAGGGCAAGCCCCAGCCCCTGCTTCCCAGCAGGAGCTCGGGGCAGGATTAAAACAGCTGGCGGGCCAGATCTGGCTCGCGGGCCGTAGTTTACCCACCCTGCTCTAGAGCTTCAGACCACAGGGATTACACATTTGTATGGCTTTTCCTGCCCCAGCATGAGAGTTTGTTTGCCATATAATAAAGATGGAATCAATTAAAGCATGTCTGGTCCTGGCTTAGTACATCATTGCAACCACTTGGAACTGGCAACATTAGACAAAGCTCCACGCCCCATGTGCATCCTCTCACTGGCTTAATTATTAACTGTCTTGATAGTCACCACACTAACATGAATCATAAGCTCCTTCTTGGGTGTTAATGAAGGCACACTGTATCATTTCGAGTTAGTAGGGCGTTCAGTGCATAACAGTCCTTGTGCACCACACGGAAATTCCATTCAGAAGTGTCTTATGAGCAATGGTACCATTACTCCATGTACAAGCGCTGAGGATAATCAAATTCACTGCTTATTCATTTAGATGCATCATGTTTTCTTCTTCATGATAAGTATTTCCTGAAAACTGTTGTTCTCTAAGGCTGGAATTTTGAAAGGGGCTTAAGGAAGTTTGATCCTCAGCTCCCATTGAAAGTCCATGGGAGTTGGGCCATCTAACTCCCCTGAACCCCTTTGGAAACTACACCCCAAGCGAATTAAGAACCATTTATTATAGTGTCTTGATGAATGATGCAATGGATATCTTATCACCACTGGGTATTCACATACCATGTGATTGGGCACAGTATAAAAACCTGGAGAAAACATAGTTGCTTTCCTAAAGCCCTTACGGTTAAAGTAAAAGCATAGGAAGGAATAAGCACTGGACACAGCTGGTAGGAGGGAATGCAACACATAACCATGACTGAGTCTGAATCTCTGCTTAACTCTTCTTATTTGGAGTACTGCAAAGAAGATGCTAGTAGCTCCAGAAGGAGACCATTCCACTACACCTTTTATCTTTACTATCAGTGTTGGGGTACAGATGATGAGTGACAAACAGAACTCTGCTTCTAATGTCACTGAATTTGGAGGGAAGGTTAATTGCAATGGATTATATACAAGCAAGGCCGCCAAGAGCGGGTTCAGGCCCTGGTGAAAAAAAATTTTCGGGCCCCCCAGCAAGGGTGGACTGGCTAAACAGAGCCGAGCCAACGAGGGGGGGGAAGCCAGGGAAGCCGGGCCCTGGGCCCCCTTCCGGACCGCTGGGCCCCAGTAATTTGTACTGGCTTTCCCCCCCCTCTCCCTCCCCGGCCTTGTCAGCCATGCACACAAGACACAGGGCAATGAGGAAGTTTGCTCTGCAGGGCCAAAACAGGCCCCTGTCAGGTGGATGAGCGTGTGAATCAGACTGTAAGTCTAACCAACATTCACACCATGTGATTCTTTATCCCCCTCTAGTGGCTAGACTGTATATCTCACTGTGCAGAAATGTATGAGTCTGTTCCTTTGTTTGAGCTAATAGAGCTGGTCCTTCAGCTCAATCAGAAAACATTTACACGTTTAGATGTAGAGGTCTTGGATTCAGTTCCTGGCCTAGGGTGTCACTGCACATAGAAAATTTAATGTAGAAACTGTAAGTACTCCATGAAAATTCAGGGCTAAAAAGTCCCAACCTTTCTCCGTCACCCAAGATTGCTTGCTGGATTCTCACCAATGACGTTGAGGTAAAAAGCTCTGTAACGTATTACTTACAATCTGAACCATCCAGTGCCTCATTGTACTCAAAGCTATGTAGTACTGTTACTGTGCAGTAACACCATACACCAGTAAGGCTTGGGAACGGATACAAATACTGCTCAGTCCACTTGCCTATATTGATTTGGAAGGAGCCTTGAAACACGTGGTATCAAGGTGCTTTTGAAAATTCCATCCTGAAGTTCCAAAAATAGACAAAATGAATGTGTCTACAAAAAATGAAGATGCAAGTGTTGCATTCAAGTACAAAAACAGTTGCATCTGCTCCGTTCTCTACTCTTTCCCTTTGTCTACCTGTGGTATGGAGATATAAAGCAATGTAACACACTTGATAAGATAAGATACAATTTAAACAACATTTTAAAAACTGGTCTCTCTCCCTGTCATAGATAATATATAAATTCATGTTGTCTGTGATAATTCCCTCACTTAATTTGTATAATGAAGCCCTTAGCACAGGCTCCTGGCTGTGAAGTTGTGCCAAAACACATTTAAACCTGGTGCTATGGGCTTTTCGCACCATCGGTTCTTATGGATTGCTCCAAACTTAAATGAGTTTAAAAGCATTAAGTCTCTGGTGATTTTTCATAGCATTGCTCCCTAAAGCATAGCTACTAACAGAAAGAAAAAAAAATATGGATTTTAGCACAGCCTAAACGAATGCAATTTGCCAATCCCTGTGAGTGACATTTCCCATAAAATCTTGCTCTGTTTAACCGACCTTTTAATCACCTCAACACTGTGAACAAACAAAGCTCCTACAGATAGACACCTGTGATGGAAATACCTTCTGACAAGCTGCTCCTACTAGTAAGTGGTTCTGAACCAAAACCCCAGTTCTGCAGTGTTCAGGTGTTTGGAATCTGATCCAAGATACAGAAAATAATTTTGCAAAAGATTCCTGATTTCACAATTAAAATACCCAGATCCAAACACTGCTGAAATCTAGATCAGGATCCAGATTTTGTGACTTCCTCAGAAGTCAAATTACATGATAGATCTCCTAGTTTATTTTGATTAACTTTTAACTTCCCCTGTCTTTTCCACATCTTTTTTGAAGTATACCAACCAAAACTACACTCAGGATTCTTACTGTTAAAGTGTAAAAAAAAAAAAAAAAAAAAAAAAGGGATAATATAACCTTTCTTGTCCTTTATGAAATCTCTCTGCAGTATATACATATCCCAGGAGTGAACTGGCCTTTTGCAGCAGAAATACACTAAGAATGTATAGTCAGTTTGTTATTGACAGTTACCCATATGTCTCTTTAGACATGGTTGTTTTTTAGGTAACATTCTCCCCATGTGTATCATCTTATGCTTCTGCACACTATATCTCATCTCAGACTAGTCCAACAAGATCTCCCAGTTGCCTAGTTAAATGTGTATTTGTGTTCTGCTTTCTTCTTTACTTGCTAGATCTCCCAGCTTTATATCATCAGCAAACATTGTTGAATTTACACAAGGTCTCTAGTGAATATGTTGAATAATATTAATTGCAGAACAAGTTGCTTTCATATCCCTGCCCAACCAACCCAGCTCCCTCACCCACCAGCTTATCGTGATGTACAGAACAGTCACACCATTGATAATAGCTAGTTGTTTCCTAGCTGCCAACTGTTTTTTGTCTACTTTTATTGTATTATAATTCAGAAAATACATCTCCAGCTTCTTGGAGCTTCCAGAATGGTGCTGTCTGAGAGGTCTTGCTGAAATAAAGACAAAGTATGTCCATCACATTCTCGTTATCCACCCACCCCATTACTGCACTGAAAAAAAATATCAAGTTATATTGGCATGATCTGTGTTTCATAAACTCTTGTTGGTTGTAAGTCAGGTTTGTCCACAACCCTTATGTCTAGGAAGACAAAAGCTCTATAGTAATATCTTACTCTTGATGTGTGTGACTCTGTCAGTTTAATCAAAGTTATGCCAGAAGTGAATGGGCCCCACTATAATTTGAGTCTGGTGTGAAAATGAACTGGTCTGAAGTGAGGTTGCTGCAACTTGACTCTAAGGCCATGTTTACACTGGGAAACTGTATCATGTGTTATATAAAATATTTGTAACATGACACATTTTAACTAACGTGGTGTTGAATGTGACACAAAACAAAACCTAATGTAAACAGAGGCAAGTCATGTTTAAAAATGTGTTAGACAGTCATGGATAATCCTGAGGGACTTTGTTCACACTGGCTATGTGTAGACAATGAAGAAGAGTGCTATCAAAAAGGGCTTTGTGTTTTTAACTCAGGTTAGCTAACTTGGGTTACAATAGCAGTGAAGACATGGGAGCTTGACTTTTAACTCAGGTTAGCTGTTTGAGTTCACCCCCAGGCTTTATCTTGAGCTGCTAACCTGCGTTAAAAGCTGACTTGCCATGTCTTCACTGCTATTACAACCCAAGTTAGTTCACATAAGTTAGCTAACCTGAGTTAAAAATACACCTTTTTTCAGGGAAGACATACCTGAAGTTAGTTTGACATAGTTAGAAAACCCCCTTCATGCTCTGTAGACACATTTTAACACCAAAGAATCATGTTACAACATGGCCAGCTAAAATGATTGCAAAGGAGTTAAATTGGGTCTACCTGACTGTTAAGGGGACTTCACAATCATGTGGAGCTATTTTAAAAAGCACGTTTTTGTCGTGTCTACTGTGCCACTAGTGCGTAGACTGTGTTTATCATGTTGATTAATATATTCTGTAACCTGGTATATTTTCCCAGTGTAGACATGACCTTGATGTCACTTCAGGTCAGCTCCTGCTCCTGTTGAAGTCAGTGGCGAAACTCTCAAAATTTCAATGGAAGCAGAATTGTAATCTTCAGCTACAAGGAAAACTGAGAAAAAACTACTTGTCTCATAGCCAGTGTTGCCAACTCTTGCAATTTTCTCACAATATTCAGTGTAGAAAGCCCCAGCTTTTGGAGTCATGTGACTACCAGAAGATCTCAGGTTTCATCTTTTAAAAAATAGTTCCAGCCCTCCTGGCTGCAGTAAAAAGCTCGAAAACATGAAGACTCTCAACTAGAGGCTCAAGAACCAGAAGGCAAATAAAAAGAACTCCAGTTTTATTATTTTTAAAATCTCTTGATTTTTAAGCCAATCTTCTGATTTTTGGGAGCTTCATTCCCGTTTGTTGAATGCTTGAGGTTGGCAATACTGCAGATCACTAACAGAATGCCGTAGCAAGACACAGATCTCAGGGGGAGTTTGACCTAGGCTTGGAGTTTAGCAGCTGTTAGGTAGACATGTAGCATCTGGATGATATTAATTTGGATTGATCAGGTAGTAGTGATCATAAGCCACTTTTAAAATATTGAGCATTTTAGATAAGGTAAGCTATTACTTTTAGCATTTTGTGTTCAGTCCTATTCTTATTTGGCCTGATTCTCATTTACATTAACAACCCTTTATATGCCTCTACCAGCACATATCCCCTTTAAAGCCTCTTGGTGCAAAGAGGACTTAATGTAAATGAGAACTGCATGCACTGAGTCCAAACAGAACTGTGGTTGAATCACCTCTAGTATAAATCTCCCCATAAAGGAGCATAGTATAATAACAGCATGCACCCAGATATCCAACACTGAGTTGTTTCTCTATTTGTTCCTTTTAATTAGCTCCTTCGGTTCCCTGGTGCATTCAGTTTATTACTTCAGTTGTAAACAAAACATTATTCAAGACTGTTTTGGGTTAATTACGCTGTAAATATTCAGTCTGGCTGCTAAATGGCCATAAATGACTATTTGTAACTATAGGACATTCAGTAAAAAGAATAGAATTTAATTGTTTAATGAAATATAGCTGACTGGGTATTTTTTTCTATCGTTTAATCGATAATTAGGTGCAGTGCATGTGAACATCCTTTTAATTTCTATTGAGACCTGCCAAAATTTTAGCTGCCCATCTTGGAAATCTCTCCCTCTCTTTCCTGCTCTTGAACCCCCTTTTCTCCACGGGCACTCTGGGTGAAATTAAACCAAAAGTCCAAACACCGAGGCACCTAAAATCACCAGTCAACTTTGAAAATCTTGGCCTTAGCTCTGCATTAGGTACCTAAATGAAAGTCTATGGATCTGCAGTTGCTTAGCAGCTCTGAAAATGAGACCATCCTATTAGGTAGCAAAACATGTATTTAGGTTTGAGTAACAACAGAAAAATGTGCTTCAAAAGAAATGCCACTCACTAAATTCAGTCAGAACTAGAGAGGTAGGGACAAATCCTCAGCTACTATAAATCAGCCAGCCTGTTTACAACAGATGAGGACCTGGCCCATAGTTCATTTCACAGATAAACAATTTCACATATTATTATTCTATTAAATGGTGCTGGAAATAGAATAGTTCACTGTTGATTAGACCCAGGCATGTTAAGATGGACACTGGATAGTTTTAAGAGCTGTGTAAATCCCCAGACACATAGACACTTCTATAGGCATCTTAATCTGTCAAGTGACTTGTAAAATACTGACTAATTGGTTCAGAAGCCATGGTAAGGGTTCTGTTTCTGATCTCACACCCATTTTGTTGGGGAAATGCAAACAAACATTAATCTGCTAATGTCATCAACTGAGTACTAGGCGCTAGAGGAAGTTCTGACCCTTTAAACCCCATAATCCTCAAGGAAGCAACAGGCCCACCACCTGCATTAGCTCCTAAAACTACTCATTTTAACTAGTATAAATTAGATTGACTGGACGACATTCTGCTTTCTGCTACTAAAGACCATTCCCATAGATTTCAGTGTGGAGGATTACACAGATGTATCAGAGCAGAATTTGACCCATTATCTCTAAATGAAACAAACTGGAAAACGGATTGGAGGGTGAATTTATTTGAGCGATTCCTGTTCATGGTCCTAGTCTGAGATTGAACTAGCTGCAGTTTGGGCCCCAATCCTGCAATGAGCTCAGTGGATATAACTTGCTATTCATGTAAGGGGCTATTGATTTAGGTACTTATAGAGCCCCCATCACTGTAGTATCTGAGCACCACACAATTTGTAATGTATTTATCCTCTGAACACCTTTGTGCCTTAGAGTAATACTATTATCCCAATTGTACACATGATGAGCTGAGGCACAGAGAGACTACATGGCTTATCCAAGGTCCCACAGGGACAGGGCAGCAGCAGCAGGGAACTGAGACCTAGTCTCCTAAGTCTCAGGCTAGTGCCCTGCCCGCTGAACCTTCCATCCTCACCGTATAAGCGCAGTGTGCATGGGGCTCACTGAAGGAGCCGGGCTTTGGTTTTACTATTGCATGTGTAACTAATCACCCTAAAAATAAATAAATAAATAACAAGCTCTCCTGCAAAGGTCTAGTCACTAATTAAGTGGTGACACAGGGAAGCATGCAACAAAATGAAAAGTAATTGAGACAAAGAAGCCATCTGTGTTAGGTCTGGGATTTGTTTGGTTGTTTTTTTTAATCAAGCCAATTAGCATCTTGGCATCTTTCCAAATACTTTCTACTAAAATTGGGAATCATAAATCATTCACTTCAGTCGGTTGTGATCTTTATTGTAATTGCTCGGAGCCCAGTTCTACAACCCTTCTTCAAACACAGTCACACTGAAGTCAGTCATATTGTTCAGGAGCCAGGCTCTCTGACATGAGTGAGGGTTGCTGGGTCAAGCCCTTATTTTTGCAGTGCTGACACTCTCCTCCTAATATTAGCAAACAGAACTCCGATGGTTCGAAGGGTGGCTCTACCCTGAAAGGCGATGCCTTCTTATTCTGCAGGATCTGTTCCCTGTGTGTATTCAGTGTCCTATCTGCCAACTTTACTAGTTAAAAGAAGTACTCAATACTTTTACTCCTATTAGGACTTTTGTCTCTTATAACATTGCTCTCTGGGCCCCCTCTGCTCTATCAATGCTAACAACCTCAACTACATGTTTCTTTGCTCTCCAGTACATATCTTCCTGCTTGTCTCTGGGCCACCCTTTCTGCTTGGAACACTTTCCTGGGATTGTTCCATGGCAAATGAGGAGGTGAGGTTGAGGAGCTGGGTGACAAAAGGATTGGATGAGATGCCAGCATGGGATGAGGATGAGGGTAGTGGATTGTGAAGAAATGAAGGGGAGAGCCAAGAGTCAAAGCTGATGGGGAAGGAGGTTGAGGAGTAGCTGGAGAAGACTATAGATGACAGCTACATGAAGAGAGACAGAAGGGTCAGACGTAGTGTTGTTCAAAGGCAGATAAGGAGTGGGAAATGAGAGAGGGGATGGAGATGGTAAGAGAAGAAGAGAAGTGTGGGATGACAAAGGGTGCCACTCTGTCACCCTTCCTGTTCAGTTTATATATGTGGTCATTAGCAGGGTTAGTAAGGAGGCCTGGAGTGCAGTGTCTTCAGTATGCTGATGACACCCAACTGTACATATCTGTCTCATCCAACTCGGATGATGCAGTTTAGCGCCTTAGCCAATGTCTAATTAATACAGGGGCATAGATGAGGGCAAGTGGATGAAGCTACTGAGGTGATAATGCTGGGTTAGGAGAAGCAGCCAGCGGAGTTGGTGGAGCTAATATTGGTCCCTTTGATTGAGAGTATGTCTATCATTAGTTACTAGGGTTCATAACTTAGGGGCAACTTTAGACCCCAGTTGTTGTTGGATGATCCTGTTACAATAGTAACCATGTCTGCTTTTTACCAACTACAGCTGAAGAAATGAAAACATGGAGAACGTATTTGCTTGGTATATGTTTGCAGTATAATATATGTATTATATATAAAAAATGCAGAAGCAGCCCCTTGCCCACAAGAATCTTCTTCTGCAATTTCCTGGTCCTTACTAACTCTCCCTTGTCTTTTGATAGAAATATTTTTCCTATATGCCTTTCTGTAGTAGACCCTGTAAATTAGGTACAGACAAGCACTTGTATCCAAAGTTATCCTCGTTATAAAAGTCCACTGCATACCACAGATAAATTTGGCCCCATTTATTTGTGTGGTTATGACTGCATGAAGACATTAGTCCTTTGGGAGTAAGGTGTAAATTAATCCCACCTATGTAAGTAAGTTGTGATCAAAGATTAAATGTGAGTCAGAATTTGTGGTGCAGAATGTACAAAATGAGACAGGTGTGGTCTGGATTGTGGATCCAGGATGCAGCTCAGTAATGTGATTTATTGGCCAGGTTTGTGGCACTGCCTGGCTTGCAGAGTCCATTGGGAAAGCTGTTCTCAGATGCATCACATTTCAGAGAGGCTGGTGGTGAGCCAAGAACTAATGTGGTAAGAAAAAGTATCATTTGCAGCTGCTTGGACAAAGCAAGCCCACAGAAGATCACACTCTCAAAGACATCCCATAGAGAATTATACACATCGTCTAGAGCCACCATGCGCACTGCTGCTGGGGAGGTTGGGGATGTCTCCAGTGGCACTGGTGGATCATAATGCTGTGTGGCTGCTTTATTTTGTGGCTTTCATTATTCATTTTTGGATTGTTTACACCATTGCAGTTAAGGCTTAGTAGAACTTCCCCCTTGAGCCAAGGTTGTTTTTCCAATCACATCTCCTTTTTTTCTGATAGTTACCCCTCTTACACTCCATTGACATGAATGTGGCATCTCATGGAATGCCAAATCCATGCAAGTTACCATAACTTTGCCAACTTTACATCCATTTTCTAATAACTCACACCCATTTTCTAATAACACACACTCTACACTACCACATGACTCACTGACGAGCTTTGCCATTTGTGCAGGTGTTGAAAGAGCTTAAGAAGATGCATGACACAGGACTGGAAAGAAAGGATTTCCTGCTCCCAAGATGGTTTTTGCAATAATTTGCAGGCTGCCTACACCCTCCTTTCTTAATTCAGATCTGTAGGGGAACCATGTCATTCTCACAGATAGACTAAAGATAACAGGCAGTCAAGAGACCATGAGTCTGCATCATGCCTGATAGCTGAGGCTAGGACTTTAGCCAGGAACATCCAAATGCCTGTCCTCACAATGTAATGAAGAAGTTATGCCATCACCAATGCAGTTTTGAAGAAAAATGACCTCTTCAGAATTGAATAGGACCCACAAGAATGATCGTAAATCGTACAACATTCAGAACTGGATGCAACACCCACCTCTGTGCCCAAGCTTTCCTGTAACAGTACCTCTACTCGCCCCAAACCACCGCCCCCCATTCAATACTAATTTAAAAACAAACAGAGAAACAGAAAACTAAGTCTACCTCTTGTCATCAGGGAAGGAGGAGAGAGATATCATTCATGTTCTCACATCTGGGAGATGGTCAGATACTATGAGGATGGGCATCTGTATAACAACCTAGACAGTTCCTGAGATTGTTTTTATACAGAAAACTCACAAATAAAACCAGGGAGCAGGTCCAACAACCATAGAAGTCAGTTGCAGAATTCCCATTGATTTCAATGGTGCACAATCAAGTTCCAAGAGAATAAACTGGCTTTTGATTAGTTTGGCCAGGAGTTTTGCCTCAGAGAATATTTAAACAAACAAAGAGTGTTAGCTGTTATCCTGTTCACAATCTCTGCGATTTGAGGCCTCCGTCATCAAAAGAAATGAGGAGGGATGCTACCTGTCAATAAAAAGGTGAGCTTGTTGTGAAGGAAGTTACTTTAGGTTCTATTTACTATTCACAAAGAGTCAGAGATGTCTCTCCAAAGTTTTCTCTGTTTGTCTTTAGTTTGTGATTTCTGAAAAATAATAAGTAATTTTTAAACTCTACCATTGAGTTGCATTCATTTTCTAAAACGTTAAAATTCAAAAATAACTTCTCATAAAGAAAGGTCTTTTTGAGCCAGTCACAGCATGTTTGCATTGAATGCAGTGGGAAGTATTCTAATGATCACTTGAAAGTCAAGGAGTCTGACACATTTTTTTCCTGATTTTTTTTAAAGGAGTCATTGGCTGAATTTTCATCTGATTGGGTCACAAAATCATGATCACTCAAAACTCCAAAAGTTAGAGGGAAGACGCTGGATAGCTCACAAGGCTGCTAATTCATCACTGAGGACATGTCTACACTGCAATGTAAACCCAGAGTTAGTGGGACTCAAGTACCCCTTGACCCATGTTAGGGAACCCTGGGCTTGGGTGCCGACACTGTATTTTAACCCTACCTTAAGAATTTTCTGCCCCATGCTCGAATCTAAGGCTCTGGTGTCCACATTGCAGTGTGCAAGACCCAAGTCAAAGTAACCATATCCCAGAGTCCCTTGAGGCCCCACTCCCGCCTGAAATGTGGCCACTCCATCCCTAGGATCCTGGTGCACTGTGCGAAAACTTTACTGCCCGCCTTGCACATTACCTGGAAGCAGCTCACTTTGCAAAAGGCTTGATTAGTTCTCTCTCCACTGCAAACTGAGAAAGCTCTCTGATAGTGTGCTTGCAGATTGATGATCAGAAAATAATGGGTTAACACTGACCTGAGCTGCTGCTGCTTGCTAGGGCAGGGGTATCGGGGGGGGGGGGGGCTTCTATTTTCAGTACAGTGGATTGCAGATTGTTGGGATAGAGAGGACTAAGGAAGTTGTCCCATGGAACTGAGGGATACTTCCAGATGAGTCCTGGGACTTGAGTCAAGTAGGGCTGTGGCTACACTGCAAAGCAATAGGGCTCAGACCCTGGGTCCCAGCTTGACTCAAGCTTGGATCCTCCAGCCTTGCAGGGTCTTGGGAAACGTGGGTCCAAGCCCTGGGTTAATGCAATTGCAGTGTAGACACTAAAGGGAATAGCCTTGAGCATAGGCTCAAGCACAAGCTTACATACACTCAGAGTATGTCTACACTGCAATGTCAGCCCAGGGATCAAACTCAGGCTCAAGCCTAACCCCCCTTCTGTTACGCATAAATTGCCCTAACCTAGAGCTTGGATCCAGGGTTCTGGGACCCCATGGAGTGCAAGTTCTGAGCCTGAGTCAAGCTGGGACCCAGGGTTCAAGCCCTGTTGCTTTGCAATGTAGATGCAGCCCCACTGGACTCATGCTCTGGGAGTTCACCAAAAGTATTCCACAGTCCCACAGGCTGACTTCCTTTGTCCTCTTGATAATCGAGTTAGATGGAGAGTCAAGTTTTCCCACACTACATCACAAACAAAGGACGAGGGTGGCCACATTCTGGGAGGGCACTAGGAAGTCTGGGATATGGGTGGCTGGACTCAGGCCCACATAATGCAGTGTAAACGCAGGCTTCAACAGTTCCTAAGCTGGGGCTATAAATGAGTGTAGACACTCAAGCCCTAGGTTAACAAACCCAGGCTCTGCTAACTCAAGTTCTACTAACCCTGAGCTTACATTGCAGGGTAGACAAATGCTGAAGCCTTTCACTTCTAGTTCTGATGGGGTGTGACTGAAGGTCATTATAATCCAAATGCCTTTATCAAATGCATCAGTGATTTGACAGTTCCTAGTGGACAAATGTCCACACAAAATCCACAGTCACAACTGGCACTGTACTGCTTGTTAGCAGTTTTAGTAGAGAAACCAGTGTGTGAAGGGATTTTGAGATTGAATTATGCCCTCTCACACTCTAGAGGTGCTCCTTCCAGGTCAAGGCTGAGGCATATTTGTAGAACAGGGTGGGGATGGATGAGCTACTGCTGTCCATTCTATACCTGTTCTGTGGATAATAGATGCCTTCAGGCCCTAGGGCAATGAATCTGACAATCTCATCAGCACTAAAAATTCACTCAGGGAAAAATATGGGGAGGGGGGAGAATATTTCAAAACCACAACAGTCAAGTCATAATCTAGGAATATGAGAACCCAATACCTCTGAGTGCTGTTAGAGATTAAATCTCCCAGAGTTAAAGTTAACACAAAAGATCTTTAGTTTGCTGCAACTTGTTGCCATGCAATTTCAGTTGGAAGCAAGGAGAATACTGTTTGCCAGCTGAAATGAAATAAACATCCTGCTGTGGGATATTTCGCTCTTGCTTTCATAGAGTTGTTGAAACAATAACTGCCCTGTCCTCTGTAAGGTAAATTACCTTACCATAAAGTACCTGCAATGGCATTTCTTTTTGGCTTTTTATTGAGGCCCAAATAAAGCTATAAATACAACTAACCCTAATGGAATCAGAGGATACCAACTTGCTAACCCAATGTGTAACCTTGATTTTTAATTGTTCAAATTAATATTAAATTGTTATATCTAAGGAGGCAATAAATTAAACTTAGCTGTTCGGGGTCAAGCCTCTAGGTTGGTTACAAACAATTTAATTTAGTAGAGGATCTTGGATGACACTTTGAATGATAAAACCAAACTTTATTTAAAAGAATGATTAGTTATGCAAACAGGCATACAATTAAGTTTTACACAGGTACTACAACTATACTCACATTAAAAGATGGAATGATGTAACAGGGTGATCAGTCCACGGATAACCAAATGAAGTTTTCCTTAAGTTGTTAATTGGACTCCTCCAATTTAGCAAGGGTACTCCTTTTATACCCCATTAAAATATGTATTAACATTAACCTAGCTATTACCATAGTCACATTTCCGCCACCTGTTTATTGGCTCTTTACAGTACAGTATTTAAATTAACATCTGCATCAGTATCCTTCCCATACTGTCAATATTGATAGCATTTTAATAAAACATTCCAAATTCTCAAAAACACTCATTAGAAACCCTGTTAAAATCAGTTATGACCAAAACCTCCCCACAACATAACCCTGGGTCATGTCCTTGCTAACTTCAGTTTTCCCATCGTACTGTCTCCAACTTATCTCTAACTTTTGCTCACACTAACAAACTCAATTTCCCAGGCTCCTCTATACTGAGCCTAACTTCAGCCAAAGCCTAATTACTACATATTTCTTAACCTAACACATTGTATGGGTTACACCTGCCTTGCCAGTGTAACCGGTGTAGACATTGGTGGCTCTTTAAGAGATTTGATGGTGGTAAAGATGATGATGCTTAAAGAGACAGTGGAAAATGTGACACAAGTAATTCTCACTTAAAATCATGGGTGTTGGCAGGCAGCTTCCATATGCACCATGAGTCTGCTTTAAATTTCCTATGGAGTTTGTTTCTCAAGTGATTTGTTGTATGTTTTTTATTCTTCATCCAGCCTTTTATTAACATGCTGCCATGCACTTGTTGTTGTTTCCTGTAACAGTTGTGTTACTAATGCCACTCTTTGTCATTATATATTTTCCATATACGAAGAACAACAGATACTTTCATTAGAATTACCTTTGGTATCATTGTGACATTGCACTCTATATGATTTTATGAAAATATGCTAATGAGTGTGAATATAATGTAACTGGAATATGCTTCCATGCAAAAGGTTTTTTGTAAGGTATCATTACAAAGCTTATAATCTACTGTGTGGTCATCCTATTTGTATAAATGTATCACTCTTGTATCTAAAACTAAAAATATGAAATATAACTCTGAGGTCCTATTGTAGTTATGCAAAATGTGAGCCATTAATGGTGGTTTGGAATCTTGATGGCTCCCATCAACCAGGACAATTGACTGTGGATGGCTCTGTTTACTTTCAGGCCTTCCTGTGAATCAGGCTGGGAGGAATGAGGGCTTGAAGTCTTACAGTGACATGGGATCATGTTACCTGAACTGGAATCCATCTTTAACCTGGTGCTTTTCCATTTATAAAGAGGGGTGGGAACCCAGAGAGGGACAAAGGATTCACATCTTATGCAAAAGATATATATAAGGGGATGGAACAGAATAAAGGGGGCTTCAATCATGAGAAATCCCCTAGCTACCACCTGAGCTGGAAAAAGGGCTGTACCAGGGGAAAGGATTGTGCCTAGACTAGGAAGGCGTCTAGTCTGTGATAGAAGTGTATTGAAACATCTGAGGGTGAGATTTTATCTGTAATCACTTTCTTACTGTATCAGGTTAGATTTGCATGTTTTATTTTATTTTGCTTGGTAATTCACTTTGTTCTGTCTGTTATTACTTGGAAACACTTAAATCCTACTTTTTGTATTTAATAAAATCACTTTTTACTTATTAATTCACCCAGAGTATGTATTAATGCCTGGGTGGGTGGGGGCAAACAGCTGTGCATATCTCTCTATCAGTGTTATAGAAGGCGAACAATTTATGAGTTTACCCTGTATAAGCTTTATACAGGGTAAAATGGATTTATTTGGGGTTTGGACCCCATTGGGAGCTGGGCATCTGAGTGCTGGAGACAGGAACACTTCTTAAGCTGTTTTCAGTTAAACCTGCAGCTCTTGGGGGACATGGTTCAGACCTGGGTCTGTGTTTGTAGCAGGCTAGCATGTCTGGCTCAAACCAGGCAGGACACTGAAGTCCCAAGCTGCCAGGAAAACCAGGCTCAGAGGTAGCCTTGGCACATCAGGTGGCAGTCCCAGAGGGGGTTTCTGTGATCCAACCCATCACAATCATTCTTTATGTTAACATAAAATCTTCAGAAGAGAACACACAGCGTGTGCGTCTGAGACAGTCTTCCCTGAAATGAACACAAAATGGTCATCTTTACCAAGACCTTGATGGTTTAAAGGACACAGCACACACAAGACAAAGATACAATAATTACATATATATCTATAATGCCAGGTCTACCTAAGGAGACTATGGGGATGAAGAGGTTAGCAATGTATTTGCCAGTGTGAGTATAAATTTCATATCGTAGCTAGGCTCTTGGTTGAAAGAAGCTTATCATGGTGGGTGGACTATTTTGCAGAGTAACAGACATTTTTTACTCTACATCTATGTACATGCTCATTAAGATGGAATATTACTTAAACAGAGAATTTAAAAAACATGCATAAGTTGTTCTGATGTTTTAAAAATTAATTATCCTTTATCTTATCATTCCCACACATCAAGATTGAGAGGACTTAATTGTGTACACTTTTAGACCAACCCTTGTTGCCTCTATGCCCTATACAAGGGGGTAGAACCTATCACTAAAATAAATGCATGTCTGAGACATATTTAGTGTGTTGCCTAGTACTGGAAGAGCAGACTGCTCCTCCATTTGTGTAATATAGCATTAATGAATAATCAAGGCAAAGGCAGATCGATAGCAATGTCCGATTCTACACTAGAAGAGTATGGTGCTTCAGGAATAGGAATGCAGCACCTCAGATGACAATCCCTCATGAAAAACCCAATCCCAAACAGAACTCCAGAAGATCACAAGAAATAATTCATTCCATGACGATGCTCATAAGGGAGAGTACAGTTTCTCCCAAAATGTTGGTTCTGAATGGAAAAGGAAAATTACACAGGTTCTGGCAACGATTTGTCCAACTGAAATGGTGTTAGGGACCTAGGCATCTCTGGTCCCTCCACAAAAGAACTTTGCCACCTCAGCAGAGATCACTTGAGGACAGCTTTCCAGAGGATAAACAAGACTGCATTATGTTCGGTTACTGTTAACAGGTATGTGTAGTAAGCAATTCATGCTGGTAAGGACTAGTGATCCTTCGGGCCTTAAAATCTATGATAACTGTGTAGCCTTTGGGCCAAGTTCTAATGTGTGTTATACTCATGCAACCATGGGGTTGCCTGGTGTGATAGGGTGTATAAACCCTGCACTGGATAACAGGATCCTGAGCCCATTTCAGCCACTTGGTTGCACTTGGACTGGTGTCAGGCCTAACTGGTGATCAAATACAGCTGAGAAGGACCTGGGTCTTTGTGATGTCATTGACATAAACGGTGACCGTATAGATCATTGTTGCAACCACTGTTATATATTTGCAACAAATATTGTACAAAGGTTGTCGTGTGACGTGTCTATGAAAAGGTTATTATTTGCTGGTTATGATTATGTTATCTGTATGTGTGTACCATTTCTGTAGTTGAAGTTATGAATATTGGCTATGTACTTGTATCTCAATGTGTTTTGATTCTAAGTAGCCTCAGTGAAGCATTTGGTCAGCTTCTTGAGAAAGGAATATTCTAGGTAAGTGCCCAATCAGGAAACACTTAACAGTGAACTTTGGCAGACGCCAATCCACATCTGAGCTTTCCTGGAAACATTCAAACTAACATGTAAACAATGGCGTCGGCCTGCAAACTGAGTCATGCACGAACATGTGACTTGCCCATGTGACTCCGAACTCCATCTTGCTGCCGTGATTTTCCACAGTAAGAACAAAGGGGTGTCCTTCCACAGGGCAGAGAATATAAAAAGCCCTGGAAACCTCTCCATTTTGTCTTCAATCCTGCTTCATACTTTTGGAGGAACCTTGCTACAAACTGAAGCTCTGAACAAAGGACTGAATGACCCATCCCAGCTGTGGATGTACTCCAGAGACTTGATTTAAACCTGCAGTTTATTCCATCACTGCTACAAGCCTGAATCAAGAACTTTGCCATTACTGCATGTAATTGATTCCATTTAACCAATTTCAGCTCTCTTCTATAATTCTTTTTTTTTTAATGAATAAACCTTTAGATTTTAGATTCTAAAGGATTGGCAACAGCATGATTTGTGGGTAAGATCTGACTTGTATATTGACCTGGGTCATGGGCTTGGTCCCTTGGGATTGGAAGAACCTTTTTCTTTTTACTGGGGTATTGGTTTTCATAACCATTCATCCCCATAACAAGTGGCACTGGTGGTGATACTGCGAAACTGGAGTGTCTAAGGGAATTGCTTGTATGACTTATCGTTAGCCAGTGGGGTAAAACCAACGTCCTCTCTGTTTGGCTGGTTCGGTGTGCCTTAATGGTAAAGGAACCCCAGCCTTGGGCTGTAACTGCCCTGCTCTAAGCAATTTGTCCTGAATTGATAATCTCAGTTGTGTCCCACCAAAGCCAGCATTGTTACAGTCTTCATAAAGGAAAGCGAACAGGGCAGTGGGGAAAAGGCCAGGGACAAGACCAAGTTGAGAGAGAGAGAGAGAGCTGGGAGTTTCTTCCATTGGACTAAAGGCAGAGAGAAGCCTGGAGCAGTGGGTCTTGAGCCTCAAGGAAGCCTGGGCAGCCATGAACAGTGAAGCCTGGGACTAGAGGTGGACTGTCCTGAGCCAGGAGGAAGCCAGAAGCAGTGAAACCCAGGAGGCAGTAAAACCTAAGGGGACTTTGAACTAAAGTTTGAGAGGGTGCAGGGACAAAGAGAAGAAATCTGCCATCACTCTTGGTAGTAGAGAGACCAGTGGGGAACAAGAAGTCGTCTTCAGGGTGAGGAGGAAGCCCAGCGGGGAAGATACGTGGAAGTCACAGAACTGGAGCAAGCTCCTGTGTCTGACCCTGTCAAAGCTAATTCCCCACTCTGGCACTTTGAGTACAAAAGGTGGGGGCCGGCAAGGATTCTAAATTTAATACTGGCCACTCCAGGCTTGTATTAAACTCCCAAGGTTACAGCTTCTCTCTGACCTTGGATGGGTAGATGCTGCCACCACCCAAATGCAAAACCCCTTGGAACCCAGGAAGGAGCACTTGGGAATTCCTTCCTGTGGGATACCCTCAAGCCCTTTCATCCCCCGTCCCCCCACCCCCCCGGTGAAGAGCTGAGAAAGAAAACAAAGGAAATTAGCTGTTGCCCCAGCTAATTAAACAACATGCACAAACCTCTTAGGACACCAAAAATCCAATCCTGTTCTTTAAAAAGGTAAATTTTATTAAAAACAAAAAGAAAATACATCTGGAACTTAGGCTTTTGCTAGATTTAAAAACCCACTTACAAAAATTAAACATCAAGAATAACCTTCTAGAGGTCCAGCTTAAAGGTTACAAGCAAAACAAAAAGCATTTGGGGTTAGCACAGAGGAGTCCACAAGCTAATAAGAAATAAACAGAAATAAACCTAATCACGTCTTTCTAGACATTTTCTGATTTATGAGTAGGATTTAGGTAGAATCTGATGAGTTCCATACCTGACAAAAAGCTTTTTACAGCATAGTCCCAGCCTGGTCTCTGCTCTGTCCCCTCTCTCTGGAGAACCACAACACACAGACAAAGGGAATTTTTTTTCCCCAATTTTAAAAAGTTCTAGATGGCCCATTGGCTCTTTTGGTCAGTTGCCCACTCCCTTTCTTTTACCTATGTGTAAGGGGACTATTGTCCCCTTACTAAAACTCAGTGGGGGTGTTTTGGTTGGCTAGCTCCCAGCACTAAAAGGGGAGGGGTCGATGGGAAATCAGGACCCTGAGACTGACAGTCCCCAGGAACAATGGGGAGAGGCCAATGCTCCATGTCAGCCTGATTGACAGGGTGGGCGGGCTAATCAGGGAGTCTGGAGGCCAGGGGGTCCCGTCCTCCTCCGTGTGAGCTGGAATTGCCTGGGTCAGACAGAGTGGGGCTGAGATAAGGAGAAAGCAGGGGCCCAAGCTGAGCTGGGGAGCAGAGCTGTGCCAGATCCAGAGGGGCCAGAAAAGCAGCCCAGGGAGCAGATCCTGTGCTGGGAGCAGGGCTGCAGCCAAAGGGGCAAGAGAAGCAGCCCAGGGGGCTGGAGGCAGAGCAGCAGCATCAGTGCTGAGCCAGAATGGAGCCGGAGCTAGAACAGTGGAGCTGGGGCTGGGGTTGGAGCAGTCTGGAGCCGGGT
This sequence comes from Malaclemys terrapin pileata, assembly GCF_027887155.1. NCBI lineage: Eukaryota > Metazoa > Chordata > Testudines > Emydidae > Malaclemys > Malaclemys terrapin. The sequence continues at coordinate 83,402,768 of NC_071507.1, forward strand.
GCGGTAAGCAACTGGGGCCAGCCAAGGGGGGACCCTGGACAAAGGGCCCAGCGCAGAAAGACACCCCCAGCCAAGGGTCCTTGAAGGCCAGACTGGGAGGGGGATCTTAACCCGACAGGGGGCTGACGCTGGGAAGAAGGGTCCTGCCACCCAAAGCCTGGAAGTGTGTGGCCACCACCAGAGCAAGTGTCCAACCCCCAGCATCCCTGCAGCACAGCCAGGTCCTGAGAAGGAGGCCTGGGACCTACAAGGAACAGACTGTGAACTGCTTGACATTACAGAGACACTGTTTGTAATGTTCCCTGCCACAGAGCGGGGTGATGTGTTTTCCTTTAACCTTTCCCATTTTTCCTTATTCTTTTTTAAATTAATTGCTGGTTAAATAAATTGTATTTGCTTTAAATTGTATGTAATGATCAGTGGGTCAGGGAAGTGTCCAGTGCAGAGAGAGCACCCCAGAGTGGGGACACCATAGCCCCTGTCCTAGGTGACCACTATTGCAAGGTTGGAGGTCGACCCCCACAGGAATCCTGGGACCAGCCTTGTTGGGGTTACAAGGACTCTGCCAGACAGGAGAGTGGAAGGGGAGTCCTCATGGGCAGGGAGGCCTCTGGGTAAAGGAAGTGGGAGCGAGGACTCAGATCCTTTCGCTAGCCCACTTCACCGGGGTAGTGCAGAAGCCAGGAAAGTTCCCCACAATAGCGGGACCATTCTCCCGCTTACATATGCAGGGACTTTTTTAACCCTTTACAGGTAAAACAAGCAGAGAACAGCCACCAGGAGGGACTTTATAGCTAACTGGCTGGCTGGGTGTCCATAAAAGGGAGCTACCCCACCTCTCATTCATCACAGACCCTGACACAAGGACAGGAACTGGACTTCTGGGGAGAAGCCCTGGGAGGTGCTGTTCATTACAAAGAGCCAAGGAAGGGAATGGGGGAAAAGCTAGTGGTAGGAAGGAGTCCAGGGAGGCAGCGGCAAGGTGTCTGATGGAATAGGCCTTGGCTGCCCATCATAGGGTCCCTGACCTGGAGCCCAGCTGGTGTAGAGGGTGGGCCTGGTTTTCCTAACCAGCCAGCGGGAAGGTGGCATGAAGCCCCTGACCTCAGGGCATAAGGATGATTGGAAAGATTTGTAAGGTCCTGGGGGCTGAGAGTGGGGTCTGAGGATCAGATGTAAGGACACCGGATTTTCTGCTGGACTTTCTGTTATGCCAGAAGGAGAGGAACTAAAGCATGACCTGGTGAGTCACGAAAAGAGGCCAACCACCACGAGATCAGAGTGACTGTCAGCAGGGGCTGCTATAGAAGAAAGAGCTGGTGTAGAAAGCTCAGCCTTTAGGGGTTGCCTCAGCAGTGAGTCCCTTCTTCTACACATGGGTGCAACTGAGAAGAATTTGGCCATTTAAATGCACCAGATCATTGCATCTTTAGGGCTAAATTGGTTCTGACTTATGCCCATAGGAAGAGCACAATTTGACCCCCTGGTAAAGTATATTAAATTTAAAATTCCTTGCATCTGGGCATATGTTAGAATGATTGAGACAGTTTCCCACTTTCTCTACGACAGCAATTTTTTCACCATACCCAGCTGTTAAATCCTGGAAACCACACTGGGATCTGCTAATACAAAAAGATTTTGAACATGAAGTCACCCCTTTTCCATTGATGGAAGTTAGTCTGTGGGGTATATGCCAGCACATAGATGAACTGGCAATGCCATGGTAGGATTAATAGCTGCACCATTCAGCTGAAACAATAAAGAAGGACAGATTATTTTCCATCTTGATAGGCTATATTTTTTGCCAAGTGCATGTGCCAATAATACCCCACAATTGCTGGGGATGGTGTGGGAGTTAACTTTTAGGGTAAAATAAATCAACCAAGAAAGCACAATGAGTAATTATGCAGGTTTCATTATGAGATATTAATTCAGTGATAGAAGCTATATTGTTATCCACATACCAAGGTGTTATAACTAAATCACCATCAATGTGGTTCAGGAGTTTATCTGACGCCAGAGGATGATGCTGCAAAGGGGAACGGAGGTTAGCCTCTTTGGTGACAGTCTAGTCTCACTTACCATTTGACAGATACTCATTTGTCTGGTTGACTAGATCAGGATCAGCTGTTCTGAAATAGAAATTATTTTCAGTCTAAGGCTGTTCCAGTACTTTTTCTCCAGTATAAAATTATTGCATCTTGGTTCCTAGTGATATTAAATGCAATCATTATTAGCTTTATTATTCATAGAAGCACTTATTTACATTGCTCCAGTTTAAGGTAACCAGATGTTCCGATTTGATAGAGACAGTCCCGATATTTGAGGCTTTGTCTTGATATTGCCTATTGCCTCCCCCCCCGCCCACACACACACACCCTGTCCCGATTTTTCACACTTGCTATCGGGTCACCCTACTCCAGTTGCTAGTAATTGGAATCTGTCTAAGTTTTGAATGCTATGGATCATGTATGATGGTACTCAGAGAGCTGGCTGACTACATGATGTTGGTTCTCCTCTTTGTTTCCAGTTACTGCATTGCACTGAAGACAATTGAAATATATTACTGGTAAGTATTTTCTGTTTGTCTGAATTAGCCCTTGGAGAAATGCCTGGTTTACAATTTATGTTAGTAGGTGAGTATATATCATCAGTGAAGCCCATTCTGACTGAATCTCTCTCTTGAATGAGAATCACTTTCTTATGAGTACTTACTTCTTAGTGATTATACCTAAGCAAGTTCACCAAAATTAATTATAACCCTCATAAAAGATCTTCGTATACACACATATAACCTCTTCAGGTTGCACAAGTTGAACACTACATTGCTGCCAATAAGCTAGATGTGCTAGTCTTGTGGTGCTGTCCCTTCTCGGTTATGGTTTCAAACAAGGCAGTTTTGTTCATATGGGAAGAAAAATGAACAGATTCCCCAGTTCTTCACCAGTTCTCTGTGCAAACACACAAACTCCTGGTGCATGTGGTTTGTCACAGGGTAAGAGAAATGTTTGGAGATTTTTTTAAGTCCCTTGTTAAAATATTGGCAGCACATCACTGGTGGAGTGTAAGGTTTTCTCAAGCTGGCACAGGCATTGCCTTTTCTAGATTTGGAAACTTAAGACTACAGCTCAAGATCTAACCTTGCTTTTATAAAGGGTGCACTTTGCTACCATTTAAATACAATGAGCACTGTGCAAATGATCCTTGATACATGTTATCACCTGCTTTAAAAAAAACCACTCCAGCTTTTCATAGGCCTTCTTAAAAGCTTTTATAGTCTTTCTAAGCACAATCTGTAGGAGTGTTGGCACTTGCTGTAAACTTTTGCTGCTTACATGCCAAGTCGGTCTGGAAAGCAGGGAAGGAGAGACCACGGAAAGGAAAACCAGACCTCCAACTCATCTAAAATTGCAAGGACTGTTAGAAAAACCTGGTGCATGTCCAGATACAATGAAGAAAAAACTACTACAAAAGCACTCTGCTTCATTTTAACAATATAGATTCCTCCATATCAGATTCCTTTAGAAAGAAGAAAGATCCCAAAGAGCTGAAAATATGAGCAAATATAACACCTTTATTCACAAAGGAATCTAGGGGAGATCCAGGAAATAGAAAGCTGGCAAAGCTAAACTGCAGCACTCAGGAAAATACTGGAAAGATTAATCACAGAAGAGTAGGACAAAACCTATAGAGCTGTGATAAACTAAACCAGTGGTCCCCAACCTTTTTTGTCTGGCAGGCGCCAGATGACGAGCCATGGAGGACGGTGGGGGCGGACGAGCATCCGCCGAAATGCCGCTGATAAGCAGCAATGTCAATAGGCATCGCCGCCGAAATGCCGCCGACAAGCAGCGTCATCCAGAGGTGTTGCTGCCTAAATGCCGCCGAAAATCGGCAGCATTTCGGCAACGATGCCTCTGGATGACGCTGCTTCTCGGCGGCATTTCGGCGGATGCTCCCCCGCCGGCCAGTACGCGGGCGCACTGAGATGCCCCGGCAGGCACCATGGCACCCACAGGCACTGCACTGGGGACCCCAGAACTAAACCATAGTTAAAACTGAGTCACAAGGGAAATAACATTTTTAACAAAGGACATGTCTATACTACAAAGATAAGTCAACTTGATTTAAGTCGTCATCCAGCCACTGCAGTAATTAAGTCAGTCGGGCATGTCCACATCACACTCATTGTGTCGGTGGAGCAGTGCAACTAGTTGCAGGGAGTTTGGGGTTGGGCTTGCAATGCCTCATGGGACCAAAACATTGTCGCAGGGGGAAATGGGAACATGGCTTTGACCTCCCATGATGCAGTTTCCACCCTCCCTCCCCTGATATCAACGGCAAACAACCCATGTTTTTTCACACCTTAGCTGCGCATATGCCATAGCCTGAGAAGCATGGACCCCGCTCAGCTGTGTACTCTTAATGTGAGCATTACAATCACCTCATGCCTTATCCTACAGTATTTCCAGAGCTGAGACAGGAGCTGCCATGTGGAACATTGCAATGTCATTGAAGCAGCCCTGTTGCAAGCCATCGAATGAAACAATTCCCGGTCGCTGTGGAGCACCATTTCTGGTCCTAGGAAACAAGCACTGATATGGGATTGCATCCTTATGCAGCTATGGGATGACAAGCAATGGCTACAGAACTTTCAGATGTGGAAGGTCACTTTCCAGGAACTGTGTGCAGAGTTTTTCCCAGCCCAGAAGTGCAGCAATACTAACATGAGACCTTTTCTGATAGTGGAGAAGCGAGTGGCGATAGTTCTGTGAAAGCTGGCAATGCCAGACTGCTACCGGTTTGTGTGGAATCACCCAGAGAAGGGTGTGTGGGGGGGGCGGGGGGTCAGGGCAGAGGTCTGGGGGATGTGGGGGTGCAGGGTAGAAGGCTGGGTATGTGGGGGGGGGTTCGGAAGTCAGGACAGAGGGCAGTGGGGATGTGGGGGGGTTCAGGGATCAGGGCAGAAGGCTGGTGTATGGGGGGGTGTAGGGCAGAAGGCTGGGTGTGTGTGGGGGGTTCAGGGGTCAGGGCAGAGGGCTGGGTGTGTGGGGGGGGGGTTCAGGGTCAGGGCAGAGGTCTGGGGTGCTCGGCTCGTGGGGGTGCTCCCAGCCCTCTGCCCTGAGCGGCTCATGGCAGGGGGCTGGAAGGGATATGTCCTGTTCCACCCCTTTCCCCAAGGCCCCATCCCTACCTCTTCTCTGCCTCCTCTACGGAGCAGCGAACACATTGCCACTCCTTCCCCTTCCCCTCGCAAGGGCCATGAGCTGATCGGTGGCAGGGAGGGGCAGGAAAGCACCACGCTGGGGGAAGAAGCGGGGGAGGGGGGAAGCTTGGCTGCCGCAGGACCAAGCTTCTGCCTCCTGCCCCCGCAGGGGAGAGGGGTGGGCGGGGAGGCTGAGTGGGGCTGGGGGCCGGGACCGCGGCAGGGAGCTGCGTGCCACTCAAAATCGGCTCGCGTGCGGTCTTTGGCACGCATGCCCTAGATTGCCGACCCCTGCTCTAGTGGATCATGGGGTGTTTCACCAACATCAGTGTGGGATGGTCAGGAAAGGTGCAAGACGGGCACATCTTTAGGAAGACTGGTCTGTTCAGAAAGCTCCCAATCAGGGACTTTCTTTCCAGATCGCAAAATAATCACTGATGATGTTGAAATGCCAATAGTGATCCTGGGAGACCCAGGATCCTTGCTCCCATGCATAGGTGCTGGAAGTATGGGTGCGGGGGGTGCGGCAGCACCCCCTGACTTGAAGTGGTTTCCATTATATACAGGGTTTACAGTCTGGTTCAATGGCTCTCAGCACCCCCACTATAACATAAGAACACACCAAAGGTCCATCTAGCCCAGTATCCTGTTTTCCGACAGTGGCCAGAGCCAGGTGCCCCAGAGGGAATGAACAGAACAGGTAATCATCAAGTGATCCATCTCCTGTCACCCATTCCCAGCTTCTGGAAAACAGAGGCTAGGGCGGAGGTGGGCAAACTATGGCCCGCGGGCCGCATACGGCCTGCAGGACCCTCCTTCCCGGACCCTGAGTTCCTGCCCTGGGAGGCTAGCCCCCGGCCCCTCCCCTGCTGTCCCCCCTCCCCCGCAGCCTCAGCTCACTGCGCCGCCAGCACAATGTTCCGCGTGGCGGAGCTGTGAGCTCCTGGGGCAGCGCACCTGCAGAGCCCAGCCTGACCCAGTGCTCTGTGCTGTGTGGTGGCGTGGCTGGCTTCAGCCAGGCAGCGCGGCTGTAGCACCGCCAGCCACCAGTGCTCCAGGCAGCGTGGTAATGGGGCAGGGAGCGGGGGGGGGGGTTGAATAGAGGGCAGGGGAGTTCGGGGTGGTAGCCAGGGGGCAGGGGTGTGGATAGGGGTCAGGATGGTCACAGGGCAGGAAACGGGGGTGAATGGGGGCAGGAGTCCCAGGGGGCAGTCAGGAAGGACAGGGGGAACGGGGGGCAGTCAGGGGCAGGGGTTCTGGGGGCAGTCAGGGGACAGGGAGAAGGGGTGGTTGGATGGGGCAGGGGTCCTGTGGGGGGGGGCAGTCAGGAATGAGAGGAGGGGTGTGATGCAGTAGGGAGCGGGGTGCATTGACCTGGGAATGTCGTTTAGTTTTGCTGGAACTGTCTGCATGGGGGATGGGAGAGCAGGGGATGACTTTAGGTGAGGGACAGTACCTGAGCCTGTAACTTGTGCTAGGAGGGGCAGGGGGCAGGGAGTCAACACCTTTGCCTGGGAAACTGGACAAAGGGAGAGAGCCTGCTGGAGGGTTTTTGTTGTTGTTGTTGTTTCAGTTTTGGGCTGCCTGGGAAGAGGCAGGGAATCCAAGTCTAGGGTCTAAGATCCTTGCCCCCCAGAGGGACCTGGCTGAGGGGCTCTGGTTGTACTTACAAGCCCTGCTTGGGACTGTGTTTGTGTAGACTAATAAACCTTCTGTTTTATTGTCTGGCTGAGAGTCACAGTGAATTGCATGAAGTGTGGGGTGCAGGGCCCTGACTCCCCCACACTCCATGACAAGGAGTTGGATGGGGCAGTGGGGGGCAGTCAGGTGCTGGGGTTCTGGGGGCTGTCAGGGGACAGGGAGGGGGGATGGATGGGGTAGGAGGCCGGGGGGGCCCATCAGGGGCAAGAAGCGAGGGGGGGGAGTCGGATAGGGGGCAGGGCCGGGCCACGCCTGGCTGTTTGGGGAGGCACAGCCTTGCCTAATCGGCCCTCCATACAATTTCCAAAACCCAATGTGGTCCTCAGTCCAAAAAGTTTGTCTGCCCCTGGGCTAGGGACGCCATTTCTGCCTATCCTGGCTGATAGCCATTGATAGACCTATCCTCCATTCATTTATTTAGTTCTTTTTTGATCCCTGTTATGGTCTTGGCCTTCACAACATCCTCTGGCAAGGAGTTCCACAGGTTGACTGTGCATTGTGTGAAGAAATACTTCCTTTTATTTGTTTTAAACCTGCTGTTTATTAATTTAATTTGGTAACCCCTAGTTCTTGTGTTAGGAGAAGTAGTAAACAACACTTCCTTATCTACTTTCTCTACACCAATAATGATTTTATAGACCTCAATCGTATCTCCCCTTAGCCATCTCTTTGCCAAGCTGAAAAGTCCCAGTCTTATTAATCTTTACTCATACAGAAGCCGTTCCATACCCCTAATCATTTTGTTGCCCTTTTCTGAACCTTTTTCAATTCTAACATATCTTTTTTGAAATGGGGCGACCACATCTGCACACAATATTCAAGATGTGGGCATACCATGGATTTATATAGAGGCAACATGATATTTTCTATCCTATTACACTGGTCTACAATTTTTGAGAAGTCGTCTGCTTCAGAGATAAAATATGCTATTTATTATGTATTTTGATATGCTGAATTCAAATATGACAATTAAAACAACTGATTGGCTACTGTTTCTAAGATATTTAAGTTTTTACATTTTATGTCTATGTATATTGTGTAGATAGTAGAGTTTTAATCATAAATTGTAAACCTAGGGCTTTTCATGTGTTTATGGTTGCTTTACATGATAATATTTCACCTGTCCTGTTTTTGTAACACTGTAATGTGTGCCATTTAGCTGCATTGTGCTTTCCCATACCATCCCCGCCATTGCATCAGTTTCCCTGTACCTCCCCTTCCTGCACCAAAGCCCCATGCTTGTAATAAATAAAAGGTATTTCATTTTTGAAACATTGACTTTTATTGCACAAACATAAACTGAAAGAATAAGAAAATAATTTAACCTTGGAAAAGTGGTGTGATAAAACTGGGAGGGGAGAAACAAGTCAGCTTGTCTGTGAAAGCACAGAAGTCTTGCCAATCAAAGGTATTCGAATGGCTGCATTTTGTTCTTAGTACCTTCCTGCAGTGTTCAGTGGAAGGCATACTGCACCTCCCCCACACCCGACTCCTGGAACTTTTGGGAGAGGGGGATTGGGAACAGATTCATGTTTGCAGGCCATTGTGTAGGAGCTGCAGAGGGACTCTAGCTTCAAACTGTTCTTGAAGCTCAACCAGACACCTCAATGTGTCTGATTGGTCCTTCATAATCTACAGCATCTCATCTTTCATGGCCTGCTCATGCTCCTGGGATGCTCTATTGTTCTCCATGCCCAGTTTTTCAGACAATGGCTCTGAACTCCGTATCAGCTGTGCTAGAGGTGTTCATTATCTCGTTGAAACAGTCATTCTACATTCTCTTTTTTTGTCTTATAATCTGTGAAATCTTTTCTGTCGATGTCCAGGATATGCTAAGGCAGCTCTAGAGGTGTCGGTGCGGCAAGTAGAGAACACAAGAAGCCCACCCTTCCTTTCCTCAATGCTGCTGGTAGCAGTCACCCGAGGTTTCCAGATTTTGAGGTCAACACAAATCTCTGCAACACAAACCACTGGCATGTTACAGAAATCGAGCTTCAAGGACCAGGACATCATCATGGGTGGGGGAATCACAAGCCCTATTGTTTGCAGAACAAGCAATTATAAAGAAAATTTCCACCATCTCACCTAGCCAACCTCATGTGCTATCGGTCTCCAGAGAGTAAAAGAGCCTTGTCAGGAGCAGATGATGTCATCATGAGAGTGCAGAACTGGGCTGTATGCTGCTATACTCTGTACCGCGAAGATCCCAATACAGTTAATATGGTAGTTACAACAGAAAATGTCATACCAAAAATAAAAGAAATAAGGGAGCCTTCCCGAAAAACCTTTCACAAAGGATTAGAGAGCAAATCTATGAAAGCTTTCCAGAGATCTCCATAGAGCGGAACGGTAGCATGAGGGCAGCCCCTCTCTCTCTCAGCCCCGCTTTCCTCTCCCGCCAGCACAGGAGAGAATGCAAGAGGAAAGGCAGCAGCGGGCACAGACCAGCAACGGCGAGGACGCAATTCCGCGTCTGGGCGCCGAGCACCGGCCCACGCACCTTGTGAAAGCCTGTTTGTCTCCACTTTGTCGGGAGCGAGAGCAAAAGCAAAAGCGAAAGCAAGGCTGTTTCTGCCTGGTTTTGAACCAGGGACCTTTCGCGTGTGAGGCGAACGTGATAACCGCTACACTACAGAAACCGAGGGCCAGCCGCCACTGGGGACAGAGGCTGCAGCGGCCCCCTTTGGCTGGCCCGAAGGCCACCTCCGGCCCTGGCAAGAGGCAGAAGGAGCCTGGCAGGCGTTGCCCAAAGCCCTTGGCGGAAAGCACTGCCTCCGCTTGCAGACACAAAGGAACAGGGCATTGGTGCTTCAGTGGTAGAATTCTCGCCCGCCACGCGGGAGGCCCGCGTTCGATTCACGGCCAATGCAGCCCCTCTCTTGCGGGGGCCCCAGCTCTTTTGGTGTGCTTGGCTCGCCAGCGGCTCCCCGCCCTATGCCTCTGAGCGCCAAGGTGCGCTTTATTTGCTGAGGTTCTTGAAGGGGCCTCTTGGCAGGGGTGCTGCTCTTCTTTGTCCTTTCCTTTCTTTTCGAGGAGTCCTGCCGTGGGGCCAAGAGCAGCTTGCTGAGAAGCATGCAGTTTCAGGTGGAGTATTCAGCCCCTTCCCGCTCTTAAGCCGGGGGCTGCAGCATGTGCACGTGCGTGGGCTGGGAGAACTCCGGCCACCGGGTCAACCCGCATACGGCTCAGGAGCCTGCTTCACCCTGAGGGAAGGGCCCGACGGGTCACTTCTCAGGCCTGTGGGTGCGGTTCCCATCCCGGCGGCTTGCTTGCATGGTGGGCATGGTAAGTCCTGGCTCACGCAACACAAAGGAAAGTCATTCTGCCCTTCCACCCCCACTCTCCCAACCGCCAAAAGCTCTCCGTGCCGCCAGCTGGCCTCGTGGCGCAAGGGTAGCGCATCTGACTCCAGATCAGAAGGTTGTGTGTTCAAATCACATCGGGGTCAGGCAGGTGACTGTTGCGCCTTTGTCCTGGTGCGCCTTACTTGGCGAGAGTGTCCTTCCCGAAAGGGCTGTGGCCCTGGCTTTTAGCAGCCCCGTGCAGGGCCCAATGAGCTTGCTTTTTCTTTGAAAGAGGTCAAAGGGAGGCGCAAAAGCAGGGCCACCACACCAGATGGGCAGCAGGGGCACGTGCCACAAGCCAGGCAGGAGTCGAACCTGCAATCTCCTGATCCGTCGTCAGACGCGTTATCCGTTGCGCCACTGGCCCCCAGGGCACAGCCTTTTGCCTGGTGTGGCCGCGCTGCCTAAGAGAGGTGGAACGGTAGCATGAGGGCAGCCCCTCTCTCTCTCAGCCCCGCTTTCCTCTCCCGCCAGCACAGGAGAGAATGCAAGAGGAAAGGCAGCAGCGGGCACAGACCAGCAACGGCGAGGACGCAATTCCGCGTCTGGGCGCCGAGCACCGGCCCACGCACCTTGTGAAAGCCTGTTTGTCTCCACTTTGTCGGGAGCGAGAGCAAAAGCAAAAGCGAAAGCAAAGCTGTTTCTGCCTGGTTTTGAACCAGGGACCTTTCGCGTGTGAGGCGAACGTGATAACCGCTACACTACAGAAACCGAGGGCCAGCCGCCACTGGGGACAGAGGCTGCAGCGGCCCCCTTTGGCTGGCCCGAAGGCCACCTCCGGCCCTGGCAAGAGGCAGAAGGAGCCTGGCAGGCGTTGCCCAAAGCCCTTGGCGGAAAGCACTGCCTCCGCTTGCAGACACAAAGGAACAGGGCATTGGTGCTTCAGTGGTAGAATTCTCGCCCGCCACGCGGGAGGCCCGTGTTCGATTCACGGCCAATGCAGCCCCTCTCTTGCGGGGGCCCCAGCTCTTTTGGTGTGCTTGGCTCGCCAGCGGCTCCCCGCCCTATGCCTCTGAGCGCCAAGGTGCGCTTTATTTGCTGAGGTTCTTGAAGGGGCCTCTTGGCAGGGGTGCTGCTCTTCTTTGTCCTTTCCTTTCTTTTCGAGGAGTCCTGCCGTGGGGCCAAGAGCAGCTTGCTGAGAAGCATGCAGTTTCAGGTGGAGTATTCAGCCCCTTCCCGCTCTTAAGCCGGGGGCTGCAGCATGTGCACGTGCGTGGGCTGGGAGAACTCCGGCCACCGGGTCAACCCGCATACGGCTCAGGAGCCTGCTTCACCCTGAGGGAAGGGCCCGACGGGTCACTTCTCAGGCCTGTGGGTGCGGTTCCCATCCCGGCGGCTTGCTTGCATGGTGGGCATGGTAAGTCCTGGCTCACGCAACACAAAGGAAAGTCATTCTGCCCTTCCACCCCCACTCTCCCAACCGCCAAAAGCTCTCCGTGCCGCCAGCTGGCCTCGTGGCGCAAGGGTAGCGCATCTGACTCCAGATCAGAAGGTTGTGTGTTCAAATCACATCGGGGTCAGGCAGGTGACTGTTGCGCCTTTGTCCGGGTGCGCCTTACTTGGCGAGAGTGTCCTTCCCGAAAGGGCTGTGGCCCTGGCTTTTAGCAGCCCCGTGCAGGGCCCAATGAGCTTGCTTTTTCTTTGAAAGAGGTCAAAGGGAGGCGCAAAAGCAGGGCCACCACACCAGATGGGCAGCAGGGGCACGTGCCACAAGCCAGGCAGGAGTCGAACCTGCAATCTCCTGATCCGTCGTCAGACGCGTTATCCGTTGCGCCACTGGCCCCCAGGGCACAGCCTTTTGCCTGGTGTGGCCGCGCTGCCTAAGAGAGGTGGAACGGTAGCATGAGGGCAGCCCCTCTCTCTCTCAGCCCCGCTTTCCTCTCCCGCCAGCACAGGAGAGAATGCAAGAGGAAAGGCAGCAGCGGGCACAGACCAGCAACGGCGAGGACGCAATTCCGCGTCTGGGCGCCGAGCACCGGCCCACGCACCTTGTGAAAGCCTGTTTGTCTCCACTTTGTCGGGAGCGAGAGCAAAAGCAAAAGCGAAAGCAAAGCTGTTTCTGCCTGGTTTTGAACCAGGGACCTTTCGCGTGTGAGGCGAACGTGATAACCGCTACACTACAGAAACCGAGGGCCAGCCGCCACTGGGGACAGAGGCTGCAGCGGCCCCCTTTGGCTGGCCCGAAGGCCACCTCCGGCCCTGGCAAGAGGCAGAAGGAGCCTGGCAGGCGTTGCCCAAAGCCCTTGGCGGAAAGCACTGCCTCCGCTTGCAGACACAAAGGAACAGGGCATTGGTGCTTCAGTGGTAGAATTCTCGCCCGCCACGCGGGAGGCCCGTGTTCGATTCACGGCCAATGCAGCCCCTCTCTTGCGGGGGCCCCAGCTCTTTTGGTGTGCTTGGCTCGCCAGCGGCTCCCCGCCCTATGCCTCTGAGCGCCAAGGTGCGCTTTATTTGCTGAGGTTCTTGAAGGGGCCTCTTGGCAGGGGTGCTGCTCTTCTTTGTCCTTTCCTTTCTTTTCGAGGAGTCCTGCCGTGGGGCCAAGAGCAGCTTGCTGAGAAGCATGCAGTTTCAGGTGGAGTATTCAGCCCCTTCCCGCTCTTAAGCCGGGGGCTGCAGCATGTGCACGTGCGTGGGCTGGGAGAACTCCGGCCACCGGGTCAACCCGCATACGGCTCAGGAGCCTGCTTCACCCTGAGGGAAGGGCCCGACGGGTCACTTCTCAGGCCTGTGGGTGCGGTTCCCATCCCGGCGGCTTGCTTGGATGGTGGGCATGGTAAGTCCTGGCTCACGCAACACAAAGGAAAGTCATTCTGCCCTTCCACCCCCACTCTCCCAACCGCCAAAAGCTCTCCGTGCCGCCAGCTGGCCTCGTGGCGCAAGGGTAGCGTATCTGACTCCAGATCAGAAGGTTGTGTGTTCAAATCACATCGGGGTCAGGCAGGTGACTGTTGCGCCTTTGTCCGGGTGCGCCTTACTTGGCGAGAGTGTCCTTCCCGAAAGGGCTGTGGCCCTGGCTTTTAGCAGCCCCGTGCAGGGCCCAATGAGCTTGCTTTTTCTTTGAAAGAGGTCAAAGGGAGGCGCAAAAGCAGGGCCACCACACCAGATGGGCAGCAGGGGCACGTGCCACAAGCCAGGCAGGAGTCGAACCTGCAATCTCCTGATCCGTAGTCAGACGCGTTATCCGTTGCGCCACTGGCCCCCAGGGCACAGCCTTTTGCCTGGTGTGGCCGCGCTGCCTAAGAGAGGTGGAACGGTAGCATGAGGGCAGCCCCTCTCTCTCTCAGCCCCGCTTTCCTCTCCCGCCAGCACAGGAGAGAATGCAAGAGGAAAGGCAGCAGCGGGCACAGACCAGCAACGGCGAGGACGCAATTCCGCGTCTGGGCGCCGAGCACCGGCCCACGCACCTTGTGAAAGCCTGTTTGTCTCCACTTTGTCGGGAGCGAGAGCAAAAGCAAAAGCGAAAGCAAAGCTGTTACTGCCTGGTTTTGAACCAGGGACCTTTCGCGTGTGAGGCGAACGTGATAACCGCTACACTACAGAAACCGAGGGCCAGCCGCCACTGGGGACAGAGGCTGCAGCGGCCCCCTTTGGCTGGCCCGAAGGCCACCTCCGGCCCTGGCAAGAGGCAGAAGGAGCCTGGCAGGCGTTGCCCAAAGCCCTTGGCGGAAAGCACTGCCTCCGCTTGCAGACACAAAGGAACAGGGCATTGGTGCTTCAGTGGTAGAATTCTCGCCCGCCACGCGGGAGGCCCGTGTTCGATTCACGGCCAATGCAGCCCCTCTCTTGCGGGGGCCCCAGCTCTTTTGGTGTGCTTGGCTCGCCAGCGGCTCCCCGCCCTATGCCTCTGAGCGCCAAGGTGCGCTTTATTTGCTGAGGTTCTTGAAGGGGCCTCTTGGCAGGGGTGCTGCTCTTCTTTGTCCTTTCCTTTCTTTTCGAGGAGTCCTGCCGTGGGGCCAAGAGCAGCTTGCTGAGAAGCATGCAGTTTCAGGTGGAGTATTCAGCCCCTTCCCGCTCTTAAGCCGGGGGCTGCAGCATGTGCACGTGCGTGGGCTGGGAGAACTCCGGCCACCGGGTCAACCCGCATACGGCTCAGGAGCCTGCTTCACCCTGAGGGAAGGGCCCGACGGGTCACTTCTCAGGCCTGTGGGTGCGGTTCCCATCCCGGCGGCTTGCTTGGATGGTGGGCATGGTAAGTCCTGGCTCACGCAACACAAAGGAAAGTCATTCTGCCCTTCCACCCCCACTCTCCCAACCGCCAAAAGCTCTCTGTGCCGCCAGCTGGCCTCGTGGCGCAAGGGTAGCGCATCTGACTCCAGATCAGAAGGTTGTGTGTTCAAATCACATCGGGGTCAGGCAGGTGACTGTTGTGCCTTTGTCCGGGTGCGCCTTACTTGGCGAGAGTGTCCTTCCCGAAAGGGCTGTGGCCCTGGCTTTTAGCAGCCCCGTGCAGGGCCCAATGAGCTTGCTTTTCCTTTGAAAGAGGTCAAAGGGAGGCGCAAAAGCAGGGCCACCACACCAGATGGGCAGCAGGGGCACGTGCCACAAGCCAGGCAGGAGTCGAACCTGCAATCTCCTGATCCGTAGTCAGACGCGTTATCCGTTGCGCCACTGGCCCCCAGGGCACAGCCTTTTGCCTGGTGTGGCCGCGCTGCCTAAGAGAGGTGGAACGGTAGCATGAGGGCAGCCCCTCTCTCTCTCAGCCCCGCTTTCCTCTCCCGCCAGCACAGGAGAGAATGCAAGAGGAAAGGCAGCAGCGGGCACAGACCAGCAACGGCGAGGACGCAATTCCGCGTCTGGGCGCCGAGCACCGGCCCACGCACCTTGTGAAAGCCTGTTTGTCTCCACTTCGTCGGGAGCGAGAGCAAAAGCAAAAGCGAAAGCAAGGCTGTTTCTGCCTGGTTTTGAACCAGGGACCTTTCGCGTGTGAGGCGAACGTGATAACCGCTACACTACAGAAACCGAGGGCCAGCCGCCACTGGGGACAGAGGCTGCAGCGGCCCCCTTTGGCTGGCCCGAAGGCCACCTCCGGCCCTGGCAAGAGGCAGAAGGAGCCTGGCAGGCGTTGCCCAAAGCCCTTGGCGGAAAGCACTGCCTCCGCTTGCAGACACAAAGGAACAGGGCATTGGTGCTTCAGTGGTAGAATTCTCGCCCGCCACGCGGGAGGCCCGCGTTCGATTCACGGCCAATGCAGCCCCTCTCTTGCGGGGGCCCCAGCTCTTTTGGTGTGCTTGGCTCGCCAGCGGCTCCCCGCCCTATGCCTCTGAGCGCCAAGGTGCGCTTTATTTGCTGAGGTTCTTGAAGGGGCCTCTTGGCAGGGGTGCTGCTCTTCTTTGTCCTTTCCTTTCTTTTCGAGGAGTCCTGCCGTGGGGCCAAGAGCAGCTTGCTGAGAAGCATGCAGTTTCAGGTGGAGTATTCAGCCCCTTCCCGCTCTTAAGCCGGGGGCTGCAGCATGTGCACGTGCGTGGGCTGGGAGAACTCCGGCCACCGGGTCAACCCGCATACGGCTCAGGAGCCTGCTTCACCCTGAGGGAAGGGCCCGACGGGTCACTTCTCAGGCCTGTGGGTGCGGTTCCCATCCCGGCGGCTTGCTTGGATGGTGGGCATGGTAAGTCCTGGCTCACGCAACACAAAGGAAAGTCATTCTGCCCTTCCACCCCCACTCTCCCAACCGCCAAAAGCTCTCTGTGCCGCCAGCTGGCCTCGTGGCGCAAGGGTAGCGCATCTGACTCCAGATCAGAAGGTTGTGTGTTCAAATCACATCGGGGTCAGGCAGGTGACTGTTGCGCCTTTGTCCGGGTGCGCCTTACTTGGCGAGAGTGTCCTTCCCGAAAGGGCTGTGGCCCTGGCTTTTAGCAGCCCCGTGCAGGGCCCAATGAGCTTGCTTTTTCTTTGAAAGAGGTCAAAGGGAGGCGCAAAAGCAGGGCCACCACACCAGATGGGCAGCAGGGGCACGTGCCACAAGCCAGGCAGGAGTCGAACCTGCAATCTCCTGATCCGTCGTCAGACGCGTTATCCGTTGCGCCACTGGCCCCCAGGGCACAGCCTTTTGCCTGGTGTGGCCGCGCTGCCTAAGAGAGGTGGAACGGTAGCATGAGGGCAGCCCCTCTCTCTCTCAGCCCCGCTTTCCTCTCCCGCCAGCACAGGAGAGAATGCAAGAGGAAAGGCAGCAGCGGGCACAGACCAGCAACGGCGAGGACGCAATTCCGCGTCTGGGCGCCGAGCACCGGCCCACGCACCTTGTGAAAGCCTGTTTGTCTCCACTTCGTCGGGAGCGAGAGCAAAAGCAAAAGCGAAAGCAAGGCTGTTTCTGCCTGGTTTTGAACCAGGGACCTTTCGCGTGTGAGGCGAACGTGATAACCGCTACACTACAGAAACCGAGGGCCAGCCGCCACTGGGGACAGAGGCTGCAGCGGCCCCCTTTGGCTGGCCCGAAGGCCACCTCCGGCCCTGGCAAGAGGCAGAAGGAGCCTGGCAGGCGTTGCCCAAAGCCCTTGGCGGAAAGCACTGCCTCCGCTTGCAGACACAAAGGAACAGGGCATTGGTGCTTCAGTGGTAGAATTCTCGCCCGCCACGCGGGAGGCCCGTGTTCGATTCACGGCCAATGCAGCCCCTCTCTTGCGGGGGCCCCAGCTCTTTTGGTGTGCTTGGCTCGCCAGCGGCTCCCCGCCCTATGCCTCTGAGCGCCAAGGTGCGCTTTATTTGCTGAGGTTCTTGAAGGGGCCTCTTGGCAGGGGTGCTGCTCTTCTTTGTCCTTTCCTTTCTTTTCGAGGAGTCCTGCCGTGGGGCCAAGAGCAGCTTGCTGAGAAGCATGCAGTTTCAGGTGGAGTATTCAGCCCCTTCCCGCTCTTAAGCCGGGGGCTGCAGCATGTGCACGTGCGTGGGCTGGGAGAACTCCGGCCACCGGGTCAACCCGCATACGGCTCAGGAGCCTGCTTCACCCTGAGGGAAGGGCCCGACGGGTCACTTCTCAGGCCTGTGGGTGCGGTTCCCATCCCGGCGGCTTGCTTGGATGGTGGGCATGGTAAGTCCTGGCTCACGCAACACAAAGGAAAGTCATTCTGCCCTTCCACCCCCACTCTCCCAACCGCCAAAAGCTCTCCGTGCCGCCAGCTGGCCTCGTGGCGCAAGGGTAGCGCATCTGACTCCAGATCAGAAGTTTGTGTGTTCAAAACACATCGGGGTCAGGCAGGTGACTGTTGCGCCTTTGTCCTGGTGCGCCTTACTTGGCGAGAGTGTCCTTCCCGAAAGGGCTGTGGCCCTGGCTTTTAGCAGCCCCGTGCAGGGCCCAATGAGCTTGCTTTTTCTTTGAAAGAGGTCAAAGGGAGGCGCAAAAGCAGGGCCACCACACCAGATGGGCAGCAGGGGCACGTGCCACAAGCCAGGCAGGAGTCGAACCTGCAATCTCCTGATCCGTCGTCAGACGCGTTATCCGTTGCGCCACTGGCCCCCAGGGCACAGCCTTTTGCCTGGTGTGGCCGCGCTGCCTAAGAGAGGTGGAACGGTAGCATGAGGGCAGCCCCTCTCTCTCTCAGCCCCGCTTTCCTCTCCCGCCAGCACAGGAGAGAATGCAAGAGGAAAGGCAGCAGCGGGCACAGACCAGCAACGGCGAGGACGCAATTCCGCGTCTGGGCGCCGAGCACCGGCCCACGCACCTTGTGAAAGCCTGTTTGTCTCCACTTTGTCGGGAGCGAGAGCAAAAGCAAAAGCGAAAGCAAGGCTGTTTCTGCCTGGTTTTGAACCAGGGACCTTTCGCGTGTGAGGCGAACGTGATAACCGCTACACTACAGAAACCGAGGGCCAGCCGCCACTGGGGACAGAGGCTGCAGCGGCCCCCTTTGGCTGGCCCGAAGGCCACCTCCGGCCCTGGCAAGAGGCAGAAGGAGCCTGGCAGGCGTTGCCCAAAGCCCTTGGCGGAAAGCACTGCCTCCGCTTGCAGACACAAAGGAACAGGGCATTGGTGCTTCAGTGGTAGAATTCTCGCCCGCCACGCGGGAGGCCCGTGTTCGATTCACGGCCAATGCAGCCCCTCTCTTGCGGGGGCCCCAGCTCTTTTGGTGTGCTTGGCTCGCCAGCGGCTCCCCGCCCTATGCCTCTGAGCGCCAAGGTGCGCTTTATTTGCTGAGGTTCTTGAAGGGGCCTCTTGGCAGCGGTGCTGCTCTTCTTTGTCCTTTCCTTTCTTTTCGAGGAGTCCTGCCGTGGGGCCAAGAGCAGCTTGCTGAGAAGCATGCAGTTTCAGGTGGAGTATTCAGCCCCTTCCCGCTCTTAAGCCGGGGGCTGCAGCATGTGCACGTGCGTGGGCTGGGAGAACTCCGGCCACCGGGTCAACCCGCATACGGCTCAGGAGCCTGCTTCACCCTGAGGGAAGGGCCCGACGGGTCACTTCTCAGGCCTGTGGGTGCGGTTCCCATCCCGGCGGCTTGCTTGGATGGTGGGCATGGTAAGTCCTGGCTCACGCAACACAAAGGAAAGTCATTCTGCCCTTCCACCCCCACTCTCCCAACCGCCAAAAGCTCTCCGTGCCGCCAGCTGGCCTCGTGGCGCAAGGGTAGCACATCTGACTCCAGATCAGAAGGTTGTGTGTTCAAAACACATCGGGGTCAGGCAGGTGACTGTTGCGCCTTTGTCCTGGTGCGCCTTACTTGGCGAGAATGTCCTTCCCGAAAGGGCTGTGGCCCTGGCTTTTAGCAGCCCCGTGCAGGGCCCAATGAGCTTGCTTTTTCTTTGAAAGAGGTCAAAGGGAGGCGCAAAAGCAGGGCCACCACACCAGATGGGCAGCAGGGGCACGTGCCACAAGCCAGGCAGGAGTCGAACCTGCAATCTCCTGATCCGTCGTCAGACGCGTTATCCGTTGCGCCACTGGCCCCCAGGGCACAGCCTTTTGCCTGGTGTGGCCGCGCTGCCTAAGAGAGGTGGAACGGTAGCATGAGGGCAGCCCCTCTCTCTCTCAGCCCCGCTTTCCTCTCCCGCCAGCACAGGAGAGAATGCAAGAGGAAAGGCAGCAGCGGGCACAGACCAGCAACGGCGAGGACGCAATTCCGCGTCTGGGCGCCGAGCACCGGCCCACGCACCTTGTGAAAGCCTGTTTGTCTCCACTTTGTCGGGAGCGAGAGCAAAAGCAAAAGCGAAAGCAAGGCTGTTTCTGCCTGGTTTTGAACCAGGGACCTTTCGCGTGTGAGGCGAACGTGATAACCGCTACACTACAGAAACCGAGGGCCAGCCGCCACTGGGGACAGAGGCTGCAGCGGCCCCCTTTGGCTGGCCCGAAGGCCACCTCCGGCCCTGGCAAGAGGCAGAAGGAGCCTGGCAGGCGTTGCCCAAAGCCCTTGGCGGAAAGCACTGCCTCCGCTTGCAGACACAAAGGAACAGGGCATTGTGGTTCAGTGGTAGAATTCTCGCCCGCCACGCGGGAGGCCCGCGTTCGATTCACGGCCAATGCAGCCCCTCTCTTGCGGGGGCCCCAGCTCTTTTGGTGTGCTTGGCTCGCCAGCGGCTCCCCGCCCTATGCCTCTGAGCGCCAAGGTGCGCTTTATTTGCTGAGGTTCTTGAAGGGGCCTCTTGGCAGGGGTGCTGCTCTTCTTTGTCCTTTCCTTTCTTTTCGAGGAGTCCTGCCGTGGGGCCAAGAGCAGCTTGCTGAGAAGCATGCAGTTTCAGGTGGAGTATTCAGCCCCTTCCCGCTCTTAAGCCGGGGGCTGCAGCATGTGCACGTGCGTGGGCTGGGAGAACTCCGGCCACCGGGTCAACCCGCATACGGCTCAGGAGCCTGCTTCACCCTGAGGGAAGGGCCCGACGGGTCACTTCTCAGGCCTGTGGGTGCGGTTCCCATCCCGGCGGCTTGCTTGGATGGTGGGCATGGTAAGTCCTGGCTCACGCAACACAAAGGAAAGTCATTCTGCCCTTCCACCCCCACTCTCCCAACCGCCAAAAGCTCTCCGTGCCGCCAGCTGGCCTCGTGGCGCAAGGGTAGCGCATCTGACTCCAGATCAGAAGGTTGTGTGTTCAAATCACATCGGGGTCAGGCAGGTGACTGTTGCGCCTTTGTCCTGGTGCGCCTTACTTGGCGAGAATGTCCTTCCCGAAAGGGCTGTGGCCCTGGCTTTTAGCAGCCCCGTGCAGGGCCCAATGAGCTTGCTTTTTCTTTGAAAGAGGTCAAAGGGAGGCGCAAAAGCAGGGCCACCACACCAGATGGGCAGCAGGGGCACGTGCCACAAGCCAGGCAGGAGTCGAACCTGCAATCTCCTGATCCGTCGTCAGACGCGTTATCCGTTGCGCCACTGGCCCCCAGGGCACAGCCTTTTGCCTGGTGTGGCCGCGCTGCCTAAGAGAGGTGGAACGGTAGCATGAGGGCAGCCCCTCTCTCTCTCAGCCCCGCTTTCCTCTCCCGCCAGCACAGGAGAGAATGCAAGAGGAAAGGCAGCAGCGGGCACAGACCAGCAACGGCGAGGACGCAATTCCGCGTCTGGGCGCCGAGCACCGGCCCACGCACCTTGTGAAAGCCTGTTTGTCTCCACTTCGTCGGGAGCGAGAGCAAAAGCAAAAGTGAAAGCAAGGCTGTTTCTGCCTGGTTTTGAACCAGGGACCTTTCGCGTGTGAGGCGAACGTGATAACCGCTACACTACAGAAACCGAGGGCCAGCCGCCACTGGGGACAGAGGCTGCAGCGGCCCCCTTTGGCTGGCCCGAAGGCCACCTCCGGCCCTGGCAAGAGGCAGAAGGAGCCTGGCAGGCGTTGCCCAAAGCCCTTGGCGGAAAGCACTGCCTCCGCTTGCAGACACAAAGGAACAGGGCATTGGTGGTTCAGTGGTAGAATTCTCGCCCGCCACGCGGGAGGCCCATGTTCGATTCACAGCCAATGCAGCCCCTCTCTTGCGGGGGCCCCAGCTCTTTTGGTGTGCTTGGCTCGCCAGCGGCTCCCCGCCCATCATTTCAATCAGAGCTGCATTTGTTCTTTAATATATTGAATGACCTTGTGTAGAACTACAGAGACCATTTGACCCTGTGTATGCTTTTTATTATTCAAAGAGCGAAGTCTGCACTGCAATACATGCCTCTCACTTTTCAGACTTGCTAGTACTTCGTGTAGGGTTTATTGTGTTGGGAGAGGAACAGGGCTGTGATTAGGGCCTCAGGCTTCCTTGATCAGGGGTCCTATATATGTGGCAATTTGGTCAGGCAGCGGCACAGATGCAGCGGCACAGGAGCCAGCAAACAGAGCTTTAAACAGGGGAGTTTGAATGGGAGTTCGGAAGGAGAGTGCGGGGAACGGAGGCCTACGTATGCCGAGTATGGGCCGCCACATTGTTGTTGTTGACTGCCCCGTGACAGGAGCATAGGTGCAAGGGCCGCAGCCAGTATGCAGGGAGCATCGGTGGTGACCCAAGCAATGGAATATACAGGGTAGATGACCAAATGTGCAAGCCGCACAAGTACATGACCCAAGCAGGTGTGTTTGTGTGCTGTGCCACCTGCTAGAACTCTGGCTGTCATCTTTATAAGAAGCTCTACTGTTGATGCTGAACAAACCCAAAGTCCCAAGGCAATATACCCTTCTTTTCTAGTAATAAGTTCCCATTCAAGTGTATGGACCTTGCTGTGTCACACCGGAGCTGTTAATCTGGGTTGCTCCCAATCAGCAGTAATTTGGGTTGTTACTGGGAACACCTTCAGCTGTTTCTCATCTTGTTCCTCTGGCTCCACTCCTTCCTTTGTCCTTTGAGCATATGCCTTTTCTTTAGGGTTGTGACGATGCGGTTCTGGTGGAACCCAACTGAGAGTGCCAACTCAGGACAAATTGCTCAAATAGGGCAGTTACAGCCCAAGGTTGGGGTTTTTTCCACCTCTAAGGCAAACCCAACCAGCCAGACTAAGAGGACTTCGGTCTCACCCCACTGGCTAACCGCAAGTCTCACAAGCAATCTCCTTAGACACTCCAGTTTCCCAGTATTACCACCAGTGCCACTCGTTATGGGGACAAATGGTTATGAAAACCAATACCCCAGTAAAAGAAAAAGGTCCTCCTGATCCCAAAGGACCAAGCCCCAGACCCAGGTCAATATACAAATCAGATCTTACCCACAAATCACGCTGTTGCCAATCCTTCAGAATCTAAAATCTAAAGGTTTATTCATAAAAGGAAAAATATAGAGATGAGAGTTAGAATTGGTTAAATGGAATCAATTACATACAGTAATGGCAAAGTTCTTGGTTCAGGCTTGCAGCAGCGATGGAATAAACTGCAGGTTCAAATCATGTCTCTGGAATACATCCCCCGCTGGGATGGGTCCTCAGTTCTTTGTTCAAAGCTTCAGCTTGTAGCAAAGTTCCTCCAGAGGTATGAAGCAGGATTGAAGACCAGATGGAGATGAGGCATTAGCCTTATATAGTCTTTTCCAGGTGTAAGAACACCTCTTTGTTCTTACTGTGGAAAATTACAGCAAAATGGAGTCTGGAGTCACATGGGCGAGTTCCTGCATACTTTGCTGAGTCTCAAGGCATATTTGCCTTCTCTCAATGGGTCCATTGTATAGCTGATGGTCCTTAATGGGCCATCAAGCAGGCTAGGCAGAGCTAACACCAGTTTGTCTGGGATGTCACCCAGCAGCATAGCATAAGTTTGAAATACAGACAGTATAGAGCCAATATTTATAACTTCAACTACAAAAGTGATACACACATATAGACAGCATAATCATAACCAGTAAACCATAACCTTGTCTTAGACACCCCATTTGACCCCCTTTATACAAGATTTGCATGCCACTACAGGACCTTAGTTGCAACTATGATCTATATGGTCCCAGATTATATCAATAACGTCACAAGGGTCATCAATCTCATATCCAGGTGATTTTTTATAGTACAGTTAGTGCCTCTCAGATTCTCCACTCCCCTCTCAACCATCCAGCCCATCTATGCTGGTGTCTGTTAGCATGCCATACTGTTTTGTGTGTGAGTGAAGAATGTAAATAATTCACAAAGCAAGAACTGCAGCCATGACACCTCTATCCTTCTAAAAGCAATAATTAACACATAGAGCAAAGAATAAAATCAAAAAATTTTCTTCTTACTAAGTGAAGGCTAACAAAATAAGCAAAATGGAGTACACTTTACTTGAGACAATTTCTCCCCATTAGGCTTTTGGACTACAATAGAAGAGAAGATCTGAGGTTCAGAGATGCAGGTAGAAACTATGACTCACTTTCTAAGTGGGTTTGAGCAGTTAATGTAGGAAAGGCAAGAAGAGGAGGAAGGGAGAAGTCGAGACTTGCAGATGCAAGCTGGACTGGGGATGGGGAGTCTGCTTGGGCAGGAAAGTGGTCCGTGGAAGCATGTGTCTACAGGAACCAGGCTGAGGAAAAGACAGGCTAGTTAAGGAGAAATAGAGCTCAGGAACAGATTTGCTGAGCTGGAAAATGAAGAGGGGGCACAGCAGACCGTAACTGAAGGTGGGAGAGCACAGATGAAGAGCAGAGCATCTACTTCTATAAGAAGAAGGGAAGACCTAACGGAGATACCCAGTGTGACACTGCACCCCATATTCTTCCCAGTGACATTATTTTGATGTGATTATGACATAATTATAGTGTATTTTATGCAAGATAAGTCATGTGAGGTGGCATTGAAAAAGTTATGATTTGCTGAATATGATTATCCTATTGTATGCATGTATCATTTTTGTATCTGGAATTATGAATATTGTCTAAGTATCTGTATTTCAAATGTAGTTACATCTCAGTAACACTCACTAGACAAAATACTTTCAATCCAGATAGTTTGAGGGGAAGGGCCTATTCAGGGCAATGGGCCATTAGGAAAAAAAACAATAAGTCTTAGGAGAAGCTTATCTCCCACCTGCAGAGCCTTCTTGAAAACACTAGAGACTATCTCCAAGTAATGGCTGTTATGACTCTAGAAGGACATGTGATGAGACCATATATCTCTGGCCTCTATCTTGGGATGTCAGTATTTTTCCACAGAGTGGTCTGGGAACCAAGCTTCGGGATCAAAGAGTTCCCTCCCTATGCAAAAGCTATATAAGGCAGGGAATGACATCATCCGGGGTTCTTCACTCCCCACCCAAGAAGACTCCTGGAAACACCTAAGGAACAAAGACTGAAGTGGAGGAAGTGCTTGATCCAGGCTAACGGGATTTCTAGTCTGTGAATGAAACACCTGGGGCCAGGGATTCCAAGATGTAAATCAAGTGCAGCTTGCCCCTTAAGAATCTGCAGTCTGCTTGTATCATCTCTTAGGGTGGGAATCAGCTATCATATCCAATCTATTTAGTATATGAAGCTTAGTTTGTGTTTTTTGTTGATTTGCTAAGTAATCGGCTTGGCTTTGCTATCACGTATGATCACATAACACCTCTTTTGTAGTCAATAAACTTGTTTTTGCTTTATCTAAACCAGTGAGTTGGTTTGAAGCGTATGGGAATCTTAGCTCGGAGGCAAAAAGATGTTGCATATCCCCCTCCACACTGAGGGAGGGGGCGAATTTTATGAGCTTACGCTGTACAGCTCCCTGTGCAGTGCAAGATGGTATAACTTTGGGTTTATACTCCAGAGGGGGTGCGTGCCTGGGGAGTTGGGAGTTGCCCTAGCTGCAGCCTTTCCATTGTTGGTTCATTGCAGGGGCCGGACAGACAGCCGGCATGTAACTGCAGCCGGATGTGTCCCTACCTGTATGAATGCTGGTGGAAGTGCAGGCTGGAGGGCTTTGCAGCTTGTCACAGCAGTACAGTGTGAAATGTAGCCAAGGCTAGTGGGTCAGAGGGCTCAGTGGTACCCCAGTTCCAGGTGGCACTGTTGGGGGGAACCCACCACCCCCAAAGTTCAGAGCCCCAGAAGGACACAGGATGACTCTCAGAAGATTCCAAGGGAGAATAAAAGACAAGAGGACTCACAGCCAGAAAGAACAGGAGGAAGGCCGTAGAGTCACCAGGAAACGGCAGGTCTACATGACTGGGGACTCCCTACTAAGAACAGACAGGCCTGTTACTAGAGCTGATCCGGAGAACAGAAGGGTGTGCGGTCTTCCTGGGGCTAAGTTATGGGATGTGGACCTGAGGCTGAAGAGGATCCTAATGGCAGCAGGAAAGAATCCACTGATTGTCATCCACGTGGGAACAAATGACACAGCTACATTCTCGCTGTAACACATCAAAGGAGACTATGACAGGCTGGGGAAGACGCTTAAGGAAATGGAGGCTCGGGTGATCTTCAGTGGGATTCTACCTGTCCTTAGAAAAGGAGAACGAAGGTGAGGCAAGATGATGATGATCAACAGATGGCTCAGGCAGTGTTGCTATAAGGAGTGCTTTTGGATGTCTGACCGCTGGGAGGCATTCATCGACAGAGGACTGTTCTCTTGGGATTGATTCCACCTGAGTAAGGAGGGAAATAAACTTCTGGGATTGAGGTTGGCACAACTCATTAAAAGAGCTTTAAACTAGGAACTCGGAGGAGAATGTTGGGAGATGCTCATGTATTTTCCACCTCTGATTTTCACATTGAGAGGGAGAAAAATCAAGTAAGAAAGGATAGAGCAATGGAGAATGGAACAGCAATGAGTAGGAGAATGGACATTAAGAGGAAAGATTATTAGCTTCACTGGTATCGGCACTATCAGATATGCAACTCTGGCAGGAGAATGACTGTACCCAATCGGGTGAGGAATGTAGGTGAAGACAAGCAGCAACAGTTCAGATGTTTGTACAACCAATGCAAGGAGCCTGGGTATCAAAACGGAGAAATTAGAACTACTGGTGCAGGAAGTGAAAACAGATATTATAGGGGTAACAGAAACATGATGGAATAGTAATCATCACTGGAGTACAGGTATTGAAGGGTATGTGCTCTTTAGAAATAAAGGCAAAGGTGGTGGAGTAGCATTGTGTATTAATGATGAGGTAGACCGCAAAGAAATTAGAAGTGATTGAATAGATAAGACAGAGTTTATTTGGACCAAAATCACTTTGGGGAAGAAAGCTACCAGAGGTTCCTCGGGGATACTGCTTGGGGTGTGTTACAGACCACCAGGATCTGATTTGGATATGGATAGAGAGCTCTTTAATGCTTTTACTGAAATAAATACTACTGGGAATTGTGTGATCATGGGAGACTTTAACTTCCCAGATATACATTGAAGGACAAGTGCTACTAATAACAGTAGGGGCAAGATTTTCCTGGATGTGAAAGCTGACCGATTTCTTCACCAAATAATTGCTGAACCAACAAGAGGTGATGCCATTTTAGATTTGGTATTGGTGAATAGTGAGAACCTCATAGAAGAACTGGTTGTAGAGGACAACCTTAGTTCGAGTGATCATGAGCTAATTCAGTTTAAACTAAATGGAAGGATAAACAAAAACAGATCTACAATAAAGGTCCTTGATTTTAAAAAAGAGCTTTAATAAATTAAGGGAATTAGTTTGGGAAGTGGACTAGACCAAAGAATTCAAGGATCTGAACTTGGAGGAGGCTTGGAATTACCGTTAAGTCAAAGTTTCAGAAGCCATCTGGAGCCTGAATCCCAAGCAAGGGAAAAACTGTAGGGAAGTTATGCAGACCAAACTGAATGAGCAAGCATCTTAAACAGGTGATTAAGAGAAAGCAGAAAGCCTACATGGCTCAGCAAGGAAAGCGGCCTCCTGGAGGTCAAAAAATGTAGGTATAAAGTGAGAACTGCCAAAAGCCAAGCAGACTTGGACCTTGCAAAGGGAATTAAAACTAATAGTAAAAGGAAAGAAGAAGTGGGACTGCTAAGCACTGAAAATGAGGTGGAGATTAAAGATTATCTAGGCATGGCCCAACACCTAAACAAATACTTTGCCTCTCTTTTTAATGAGGCTAATGAAGAGCTTAGGGGTAGTGGCAGGGTGGCTAATTGCAATGAACATATGAAAAGTTGAAGTTACCACATCCAGGGTGGAAGTCAAACTCAAACATCTTAATGGGACTATACTAGTGGCCTAGAAAAATATCCATCCAAGAATATTAAAAGAACTGGCACATGAAATTGGAAGCACAATGGCAGGGATTTTTAATGAATCTTTAAACTCAGAAGTCATACTATATGACTAAAGATTTGCTAATATAGTTCCTATTTTTAAGAAAGAGGGGGGAAAGTGATCCAGGCAGCCACAGGCCTGTTAGTTTGACTTCACTTGCATGCAAGGTGTTGGAACAAACTCTGAAAAAGAAAGTAGTTATGGACACAATGGTAAATAGTAATTGGGATAAAATACAACATGGTTTTACAAAAGATAGATCGTGCCAGATGAACCTGATCTCCTTCTTTCAGAAGATAACTGATTTTTTAAACAAAGGAAATAAGTAGATCTAATCTACCTGGATTTCAGTAAGGCATTTGATACAGTTCCACATGGGAAATTATTAGTTAATTGGAGAAGATGGGGGTTAATATGAGAATTGAAAGGTGGGTAGGGAACTGGTTAAAGAAGAGACTACAACAGGTCATACTAACAGGTGAATTGTCAGGCTGGAGAGAGGTTACTAGTGGAGTTCCTCAGGGATCAGTCTTGGGACCAATCTTATTTAACATTTTTATTACTGACCTTGGCACAAAAAGTGAGTGTGCACTAATAAAATTTGCAGAGGATGGCACAGAGTTGGGAAGTATTGCCAATACAGAGGAGAACCGGAATATCCTACAAGAAGATCTGGATGACCTTGTAAACTGGAGTAATAGAAGTGGGATGAAATTTAACAGTGCAAAGTGCAAGCTCATGCATTTAGGGACTAACAACAAAAAATGTTGCTATAAACTGGGGATTTATCAGTTGGAAGGGACAGAGGAGGAGAAAGACCTGAGTGTACTGGTTGATCACAAGATGACTATGAGCCTTCAATGTGATGGGGCTGCTAAAAAGGCTAATGCAGTCATATAATGCATCAGGCAAGCTATTTCCAGTGGAGACAGGGAAGTGTTAGTATCCTTATAAAGGTATGGGTGAGACCTCATCTGGAACACTGTGTGCAGTTCTTGTCTCCTGTGTTTAAGAAAGATCAATTCAAACTGGAAAAGGTGCAGAGAAGGGCTACTAGGATGATCCTAAGAATGGAAAACCTATCTTCTGAGAGGAGACTCAAAGAGCTTGGCTTGTTTAGCTTAACCAAAAGAAGGCTGGGGTGAGATATGAGCGGTCTCTATAAAGTCTATGAGTCTGGGCATCTACTTAAAACTATTACAAGAAACACACATTTGACTTAAATTGAGTCAGGCACTAGATATTACATTGGTAACAGATTTCCCTAATACAAGTGATCAGAGCCTTCAATGGGTAACTTGCTTAATAATACACTCTCAGCACAAACAATCAAAAGAATAATTGTTCCTGCTAAAATCTGTGAATGTTTGGGATTCACAAACATTTTCACAACTATCCAGCACTTGCCTGAATACTCAAAAATGAATTAACTTGATTATTAGAAACATAATGAATTGGATGTGCTGCTTTTATTCACAAGAGTATTTGAATCTTTTTATTTTCTTTAATGTGACTGAGACTAGTCCTCAGAGCCTTTAATTTAATCTCCAGAAGAGAAGGTGGTTCTTGACACCAGAGCTAACCACTGTTAGTATATTCAAATGGCCTCACCTGAAAGTATTTAAAACTGTTTATGAGCGGGGCTGGCTAGGAATTTTCCAACAAAAAGGTTTTTCATCTAAATTAATTTTTTGTGTGGAAACATATCAGTTTCTAAACAACTTTCATTGGGAAGGCTTTTCATGTGCAGGAGGAAATTATTGGTCAAAGCCAAAGAGAGAGACAATACCCACCTGGTGGTAAGAGCACTCACCTGAGACGTGGGAGACCCAGCTTCAAGCTGCTGCTCTGAATCAGGCAGAGTAGGGAGTGGAATCTGGCTCTCCCACACTCCAAATGAGTGCTCTAACCCCTGGGATGTTCTGCATGGGGCTCAGGCCCCCGCTCTAGGTTTTTGTGAAGAACTGCAAAAGGTCTTGGTTTTATCTAGCTGTGAAACAACAACAAAAAACCTACATTTTTGCAGGATGGGAAACTGTTTCCCACCTAGCTCTATTGATAAGATTTGTGTTTTTGCAACCGATTGTCTTCAGGTTCTCATTAATAAATAACTACTCCAGGTGATAAACCCTCCTTTGAGCCACCTGCTGTTAACCTCCAAGAAAAGTATGTTGAGAACCTTGGTATATAAACCGGACTTGTCTTTGTTTAAGAAGGATGTGCTCTAGGCTAGTTAACTTCTTAAAATCAACACAAAAACCAACAAAAGGGATCCAGCTTTATGACTCTAGTGGTGAAGAGACTGGCCAAAGCATTCTGGATTAGTCACACTCCCATCCCTTTGGGTCTCAGTAGAACTAAATGGGCCAGAACAAGCATTTGATGCTGCCAACTTTAACTGGGTTATCAGGGTGTAGAACCACACAATTAAATGTGTAACTTCAAGTGCAAACAAAGCCCTAGGCATCAGTTAGGGATGAGGAGTACTCTTCAGGACATAAAACATGTGATGTTTAGTTTAATGTTCCATATTTGTTTGTTTTGCTTTTTGTAATACATTTCATACACTCTTTCATTTGCAGAAATTATTTTCGCCAACAATGGGTTGGAGTATTTATCCCAATTTTCTCAGTCACCACCAGTTATTCGATCTGAATCTTCTCCCAGAAAAGACAGATACAGTTTCGATATGCAAATTATAAAATATATGAACAGTTGTTCTAATGTACAATAACTAAGTAATTCAAACACTGTGTAATGCTTGCAAAGTAAAATTGATTTTGTCAACTCGGTAATAGACACATGATAGTAATATTAAGTAAGATAGCACAGCCCTGATACAGGAAAGCACTTAATTCTTATTGACTTCAAAGGGACTTCAGCATATGCTTAATTGTAAGCATCTGTGTGATTTTCAGAAGCACGTAAATGATTTAGGAGCACAAGGATACATGTTCCTAAAGCACTTAGATGCTTTTGACAATCTTGTGCCTGTGCTTAAGTACTTTCATGAATGGGGGTGTTTTTCTGAATTGAGGCCTATATAATAGTAATGAGAAATAATGATCCTTTCATTAAAAGAATCAAACAATTGCTACAATAGGCCCGATCATAGTCCTTACGCATCCAAAACTCCTACACTAGTCAGTAGGAGTTTGGGGTGAGGGTGGGATCAAAGACTGCAGGATTGTGTGGAATGAACAAGAACTTGTATCAAACTGCAACAATAAGTTAAGCATAAAGAATGACCATGAAAATACATTTGTCTGTTGCTCAGTGTTCTGCGTGATTTGCCCCCTTCCTTCCCACTCTTTTCTGTGTGTTTGTGTCTTTCAGTAAATTTTTGGGTGGGATTTTCAAAGACACTTTAGGGGATTAGACATCAAACTCACTGGACTTCAATGGCAGTAAGGCAACTAAAACCCTGAGAGCAACTGGAAGTCCCAGCCTTATCAAATGAGCTCTATCTTATTTTTTAAATCTCGTCTTTCATGTTCCCTGTAGTGGGATGGAATATACTTGTGCACGCCCTTACTATTCTTAGGCCCTGCAAACATTTACACACATGCTTAATTTTGCATGTGACTGAATAGCCCCATTGGCTTCATTGGAGCTACTCTTGTTTTAACGTTAAGTACTGTTTACGGTGTGACTGGCCCCTTTAAAGGGAAATGGGCTCATTAATTTGTTAGTCTCTAAGGTGCCACAAGTACTCCTTTGCGGATACAGACTAACACGGCTGCTACTCTGAAACCTGTTCACCTTGTGAGTTATCTGCTGCATGGGTGGCATGTGAACCCCCGTTCAGGGAGGCTAGCTACCTGCCCCACCCCTTTCACCCAAGGCCCTGCCCTCACTCCTCCCCTTCTGCCCTCCTCCCCCCCACTCCCACCCACCAGGGCCAGAGGAGCCCTGAGCCCCCCGCCCCGTGGACAGAGGAGCCCCAGCTGGCCTGGCCAAGCCGCCCAGAGCCCCAGCCCACCCACCTGAGCTGCCCCCGCCTGAGTCACCCCAAGCCCCGACCCACCCATCTGCATTGCCCTGAGCCCCACTACAGCCTGGCCCCAGGGCCGTGGCAGAGAACATTAGCTCCCCAAACCTCCATTACCACCACCCATGATCATCTGCCTCTGAGCTGAGGCTGTTGATTTAGGGGTCAGGTAAAACCCTGAAGAGCACCTGTCCTTATAAAAGCCTGGAAGAGAGGGGTGGATGTGTGTGTATGTTCTGTTGTGATACTCCCGGGGAGTGAGAATTAGTAGGAATCCCTGGGTCAGGACACTGGTTAAGAGCAGTGAGGGGAAAGCCTCTGGGAACTGTTGCCCTTGTTAGTATTTTGCCCAAATTTCTGTCTAATAAATTGTTCCCTGAGGCAAAGGCCTGAAATAGACTCTGGGTTGGCATTGATCCTGGTCAGACAGCATAGAGGTGTACAAATGTATGTAAATATTTGCAAGTTTGGAGCCTTATAGCCTTGACTAATCAGGGAAACCCGAACATTTTGAAACATCCTCTAAAAAGACTAAATGTCAAGGACCTTATGAAATTGTACCTGTTGACGAGGTGGCAAAATAGCTAATAATATCCAACAATGTAGTGTTGCCAATTCATGAAACTAGATGTTTTTCTTAAAGCCCCTGCTCCTGGAGCTGGGTGATCATTGGAAGATATTAGCTTTCATTTTCTTTTAAACTATATTTTGTGCCCACCTGCTTATGGAGAAAAACTTGAAAATGTAGCCTGAATATCTATTCTATATAGGTTTTTATACCATACTCATCACCTAATAGCTCAAAAACCAGAAGGCAAATAAAAAGAACCCACATTTTATTACTATCTTTTAAAGTCTTATGGTTTTTGAGGCCTGACTCATGATTTCTGACTGCTTGCAGTTGGCAACACAACAAACCAAAATATCATTTCTAAAATCGCATTCTTAAGGAAATCTGATTAAATTAAAACAATAGGAAAGGCTTTTTATTGAACAAATAAGGAGGGAGACATCTGTGAAAATGAATATTTTGGATGAAAAAATTGAGTCTTGTGCAACCTTAGCTATGGTGCTTTTCCCACTCTATTGTAAGACATGTGGCGCAACCAATTTGCCAGGTGCCCAAGTGCTGAAACAACTTTGTATCTAACTTTAACATTTTTAATCAAAATTAAATATAGGCAGTCATATTTTCTTGGTATTTCTATCTTCATCTACAAAATGAGTAGAGGTTCTTGTTTGAGTTCCCTAGTAATAAAAGATGCAGTTTCATCAGATTTGTCTTCAGTCACTTGGAAAGGACAACTGCAGTCCACATTTTGGAACCCCGCAGGATACACTCTGCCCGTGGGCTGCACTGTTGGCACCTCTGTGTTTATATTTATTTCTAAGCTTCTTGGGAAGGAAGGGGATTTTGCACTGTTGAACTGACTCTTTTCAGATAGAGGGGAAAAGATTTAGAGGGAGCAGCTTTTAAAATTGTGTAGTTGGCACTGATGAGTTTAACACGATGCTAAAGTTTTGTTAAACGATTCTAAGGAAGACAAGAGTCGTTTGTAAACAGGAATGAAAAAGTGTGTGAAGGGGGGAAACCTCTGTAAAGGCTACAGTGAATGTGGCTTATAACATTCTTTCACAGCTGCTAAGCTTGCCTTTAATACCTAGCAGAATGTTACGTATTCTGAGAGCAGCTGGGTGGCCAGTAAAAGTTACACAGGCAGCAGCAGCCCTGATATGGGAGTAGAATGGAGGTCTTCGTGCAAAGCATTTTCAGCAATAAGCGATCAGCAACCTAGGAAAACACTTACTGCATGGACATGCATTACAGTTTCAGTGAATAAAACAGTTAAAATTACTACAGAATGTGTTGAGGTCAGTGAGAGAATAGTCTTTTATTTCTACGTATCCTGTTCACATCCAGCACAGGTCAGTAGAAACCAAAAATCATTTAATCTTACATTGTTTGATATCCTGTGTGAAATTAGATGATTCCATTGGAAACTGGACTACGAGGCACAGGTATACACACTGCAAAAAACTACCCTCACAAATGGAACTAACTAAACTTCTTGTTGACAGTATCAGGAGCGATCACCTCTAAAGAAATGCTGTGTGAGGAAAAGCCCAATGCCTATGCAATAGCTGTTCTGTGCCTTAAAAAAAACAAACACATACACACCTCTCCACCAGGCTTCCAACCCAGTCACAAATTTTGGAAGGAATCTAAAACCTCCTGCTTCTGGCTTTAAACCAATCTCTAGCTATTAGAAATTAGGAAAAGACCTTCACAGGGGGGCAGATTATCCCACATCTGCCTGCAGTAGGGTTTCTTGATGTGGGGTTTTGTGTGTGTGAGATTACAAGTTTGGTTGATAAAGGTAAGAGTGTTGATGTAATACACTTAGATGTCTGTAAGGTATTTGACTTGCAACCATGTGACGTTTTGATTTTAAAAAAATCTAGAACAGTATAAAAATAACCTAGCACATATTAAATGGATTAAAAGCTGGCTAACTGATAGGTCTCAACATATAATTGAAATGGGGACTCATCACTGGGCAAGTGTGTTTCTAATGAAAGGGGGAGTCCATCCTCGGAAGCAGTGACTCTGAAAAAGATTTGGAGGTTGTGGTGGATAATCAGCTGGATATAACCTCCCGGTGTGACGCTGTGGCCAAGAGAGCTAAAGAGATCCTTTGATTCGTAATCCAGGGAATCTTGCATAGGCATATATAGGTTATTTCATTTGGCACTGGTGTGACCGCTGCTGGAATACTGTGTTCAGTTCTGGTGTCACTGATTCAAAAAGAATGTTAATATATTGGCTTGATTACAGTCTGTAAGTGCCTACATGGGGGACAAATACTTGATAATGGGATCTTCAATCTGGCAGAGGAAATTATAACAAGAGCCAATGGCTGGCAGCTGAAGCTAGACAAATTCAGACTGGAAATAAGGATTAAATTTTTAATGGTGAGGGTAATTAACCATTGAAACAATTTACCCATGGTCATAATGTATTCTCCATCACAGGCAATTTTTAAAACAAGATTGGATGTGTTTCTAAAAGATTTGCTCTAGAAATTATTTTGGGGAAGTTCTATGGCCCGTGTTATACAGGAAGTCAGACTAGATTACCACAATGGTCCTTTCTAGTCTTGGAATCTATTAAAACCTTCCTCTAATACACCTAGTGCTGCCCACTGTCAGAGAAAGGCTACTGGGTAGATAGACCTTGGGATTGATCTAGTCTGACA
This sequence comes from Malaclemys terrapin pileata, assembly GCF_027887155.1. NCBI lineage: Eukaryota > Metazoa > Chordata > Testudines > Emydidae > Malaclemys > Malaclemys terrapin. Next base: position 83,437,274 of record NC_071507.1, read on the forward strand.
ATTGCTATTTTCTTATGTTACAGTCCAGCACTTTTTACAATCATAAAACTTGTTTTAAGCAATGTTATATTCATGGACTGAGACCATAGGAAGTCTGGCCATGATTATAATCTTTCCATTAATGTCTGCATGGCTTCTATCTGAAAGAGGCACAATGGGAAAGATTTATCAGGAATCTCTTAAATACTCCATTGCATGGTTCCACCTTGTTAACTGAAAGCAGCTTGAAACAAAAACAGCTTTTCCCTAACAGTTGGTACTCTTTATCATAACAAGAATGAAACAGCAGCATATTGTTAATGCAGGAAGGAATTTGTGGTTTTCTCATAATACTTTAAAACATGCTAAAAACAATACCTTTCTATAGCTATAAAATTAGTGTTTAGGAGAGACCAAGGCGCATGTTTATAAGCATCACTCCAGGCTAGGCTCCTGCAGGCTGGAGTTAAAGGTGCAGAAGGGAACATTGCAAAAATTCATTGAGGCTTCAGAACTAGCCTGGAAATACTGAGCCTCTTCATTCTGAATATCTCTTTCCTTTTTCCAGTCTTACAGGACCATTCCTGATTACAGCTGAGCCACAATCTAATACCAAGGATTGAAACTAGTTTAGTTCAATATCACACTAGATCCATGTCATATAAAAATCAAGAGAATGGAGTCCTACAGCACTGAGATGAGTCACTATCTTGTGATGACAAGACAAAGGTACTAACGTCAATCATTGAGAAATCCAGAGTAGATCCAGGTTCCAACTTCCAGAGGGGAGGGACAGCAGAGAACAAAGGATCTGAGGTCTAGCCTGTGGAAGGGAGCTGAAACCAGAGTTGCAGCCACTGAGAAGCTACAGGTACAGTCTGAGGGAGAGGCAGGATTTCAGAAACTGACAAGACTCTTCCAGTGAAAGGAATCCAGATACAGACATTTGATTTGGGTAAAATACAAATTGCATCTTTTAATTCCCAAATCAAAAAGCTCGAAGCTTCACATGCAAAACCTTTTACAAACACAAGCCCACAAAAGCAAGGAAATGAATAGTTAACAAATATTACATTGCCCACATCATAAATAACACATTCTTACCCAGTATAAATAAATCCACGTCATCACAACACAACACTCTTAACTCTGACCCACAAATTGTTGCATTTTATTACTGTATTTTTTTATCTTTGGGGGGGAGGTTGTATCTAAATATTTCAAGGGATGCTGTTAAATAGAAAATATTATAAGTTAATTGTGGTGACGACGCAGGAAAGGAAACAGAACGCCAGGTCTGTGGTAGCTAGAGAGCTTTACAAGCCTCTTGCAAAAAGCCTCCCAGGAAAACTTTTCCTGGGGTTTTTATTTCTCTCCTTACTTTGTTTACAACTCTTCTTAGTGGTTACATTCTTGCGCATAGAAGAGCCAGGCAGTATACATGCACATAAGATAACGAACCCATCTCTTGAGCGCGTGAACACCAGCTGCGAGGGTACAATCAAATCAGCCAAATAAGTTTCCCAAACACAAACGCTGGATTGAAGGTCACTCCTGCCTCGTAGCCATGGGAGCAGTTTGCCGCGCCTGTGGACTGGCGATTCGGGAGCTATGCATCTCTACATCTCCCCCTGTTTTATTTTATAAATGCGGTGTTTAAACAAAACACTCTCGCAGGGTAGCATACACAATGCCACTAGATTGGGTATACATTAAACAAAGCAGCAAAGTAAAACGTCAAACATCAAAACTAGGACCCCATACTATAAAAGGGTCTTCATCCACTCTAAGGGTGGCTATAACTAAATATAATCCTACCAAGGAAGAAAAACGTCTTGGCGGATGACTTAAGCATAGCATTTCAGCATATCAATTTGCTATTGCATACAAAACTATTATCAGCAAGCTTAAAACAGCACATTTCTTTCACTGTCTCACACCCCAGATGTTGCTGGGTGGTTTACAGACAGGAACAAGGCAGGTACTTAACAGACCTTGCATTTCCGGGGCAACGGCCAGGCAGAAATCAGATTGATTTAATACTTCTGCCAGGTGGACCCAGGTGTTAAACTGCAGCCGCTGCTCCATCTGGGGTTCGCCTTGGCAGCTAGGGGCCAACAGGAAACTCCCCAATACACACAAAATAAGGAGTGAATTAGCATTAAGGCAAGCTAACAATGTCACAAGGTAATTTTCTGCAGTAGGTTCTAGCTGCTGCTGCACTCGCAGCTGCTCGGCCTGCAATGAAAGGGCTTTAACCTGTCCCCAGGTTATGCGCTGCGGGGGCCCCCGCGGGGGGCGCTGGCGAGGACGCTCGGGATCCTGCAGATGTAGGTTGAACTGTGGAATGGGGTTCGATAGTCCCTGGTGCCAGGCCATCGCCGTGCCACGGGCGGACGTTACGCGCCGGGACCCACAACGGACCTGTAGGAAGAGAAACGGCAGCATGCCCTCGTCCCCACGTTATAAGGGGCACTGGGCCATGCCACTGAGGGTCTGGGGCCTTGCGATATTTAACAAAGGGGCGGGGCAAGGCCTGGTAGCTGCGAAAATGACATTCTGCTGCAGAGTAGTTGTCAGTCAAATTCAAATGATTCAGGGTAAAAAGCACTGCAGCCAGCCATTCCTGGCGGGGAGGAAGGCCTACGGGAATCCCCCCTTTCTGTTTTTGGCGGACCAGGGCTTGTTTGAGCGCACGATTGGCTCGTTCCACAATGGCCTGGCCTGTGGGGTTATACGGGATACCAAACGTGTGGACAATGTCCCACGTGGTACAGAAGGAGGCAAAGGCCGAGCTACAGTAGGCGGGGCCGTTGTCGGTCTTAAGATGGGATGGGTGACCCATGATTGCCATAGCGCGAATCATGTGATTAATAACATGACGAGAGGCCTCACCCTTCTGGGGGGTGACCCACACATAATGGGAAAAGGTATCTACACACACGTGAAGATACTGCCAGGGGGCAAAGGGAGGGAAATGTGTAACATCCATTTGCCAGAGCTGGTTGGCCGAGGTTCCACGAGGGTTAACCCCTACCTCCGGGCTATTGGAGAGAGAAGCGCAAAGGTCACACTGGCGAACAATGGCCTGCGCCTGATACAATGGGAGAGTGAACTGCTTGGCAAGGGCCTTGGCGGATTGATGAAAAAAGGCGTGGCTTTCGATTGGGGAGGAAAAAATTGAGGCCACCGATTTGACCGCCTGGTCGGCCACCGTGTTGCCTTCTGTTAATAGGCCCGGTAGTGTGGTGTGACTGCGAATGTGTGCCACAAACAGTGGGCTAGAGCGGGAGGAAAGGAGCTGTTGCAGGGTAAGAAAAAGGGCCAACAAATTGTCATCACAGGAGGGCGACACATAGGAACCTGGAAGAGACTTAAACATTAGTAACATAAAGACTGTCAGTAATCAAATTAAAAGGGTCATCCTGGAAGCATCGGCAGGCCAGGATGACAGCAGCCAACTCTGCGCGCTGTGGGGAGCGCTGAGGCAGGGTAAAGCGGACTTGCCAAGTGCCTTGCACCTGCCAGCTGACCGCACCTCGTGTTGGGCCGCCGTCCGTAAAAAGGGTAAGTGCATCCTTAATGGGGACGGTTGACAAGGACGGCCGGAGGTGAAGGCAACGTTGTTGTAGGAATGAAAGACGGGGGTCAGGGGGAATGTGATATTTAACTTCCCCAACATAGTCAGCAAGAGACAATTGGAGGGTGGCACTGCAAGAGACAGTGCGTTCCCAGTCTTTAGCCGGGATGGGGACAATAATGGCAACGGGGTCCCAACCCAAGAGGGTACGGGACCGTTCTCGCACTTTAAAAATCAGCTCTGCGGCCTGTTGAGGGAGTGTCTGAATAGTATGCGGAGGGGAGTGGGTCAAATAAATCCATTCAATTAAACGAAGACGCGCTGCCGCCCCCTCCTGGGCGAGGACAGCTGTCGGTTGTGAGAGTGTGGGAAGCAAAATGGCAAAAAGGGGCTGTTCCCTTTCTCGGCGGTCGACCCACACCTGGGCCAGGGTCTGGTTAATGAGGGTGACCGCTTGGCGCTGTTCCTGGGAAACGGGAATGATATCTCCGGGGAGACGGCCCTGCCGAAGGCCAGAAAAAAGAGGGGACAGCATGGAGGTAGTCAGAGGGCAAAAAGGACGAATCCAATTAAGGGACCCCAATAACTGTTGAAGCTGTACAAACGTAAGAGGGTTGGGCAATACCAACTCGGGACAAACTGGACGGGCATATGACTGGAGCATGCGGTAACCAAGATACAAAAAGGGTGGCTGACGCTGGATCTTGTCCGGTGCCACAACCAGGCCACACGCCGCAAGCTGGTGGCGCAGTTCGTCCAGCCAGTCATCAGGGAGGACGGGGTGAGCCACCAGGATGTCATCCATGTAGTGGTAAATTAAGGCATCTGGGTGTGCTGCGCGGAAGGGCCGTAGGGCCTGCGCAACAAAATGCTGACACAAGGTGGGGCTATTCAACATGCCTTGAGGGAGCACATTCCACTGATAGCGTGGAGTGGGCTGGGAGTGATTCAAAACCGGAACAGTGAAGGCAAAGTGCACCCGGTCCTCAGGGTGCAAGGGGATGGTAAAAAAACAATCCTTTAAATCTATTACAAATAACCGGTAATCACAGGGAATAAGGTTGGGATTAGGGGTACCACACTGCAGGGGACCCATAGGCTGTATAATTTTGTTAATGGCGCGAAGGTCCTGCAGGAGGCGCCACTTGCCAGATTTCTTTTTAATCACAAACACGGGGGTATTAAAGGGGCTAGTGGACTCCTTCAAACGTCCTGCCTTCAGCTGGTCATTAACCAAGTGCTGGAGGGCCTCCAGCTTTTCTAAAGGAAGCGGCCACTGCGCAACCCATACGGGTTCGTCAGTGAGCCAACGGAGGGGGAGGGCCGTATGCCTAATCATTGATATGGATGGTGGCAGTGAACTGTGTCAATAAATCACGGCCCCACAGGTTGAGGTGGACGGGGAGAATGATAGGCCGGATACGGGCGCGGCGGATGCCTTGGGGCGCCCTAACCTCCAACCATCGGGCACTTCGTTGTGAGTCCTGTGCCCCGCCCACACCCCAAACTGCCGGAGCCTGCTCTGTGGGCCAATGGGCGGGCCACTGCGCAGCGGCAATGACGGTAATGTCTGCCCCAGAGTCGATAACACCCTCGAACGGCTGATCGTTGAGGCAGTAAATGCGTTTGGGTTGGGGTGCTCCAATGTCTTTAACAACTGCTGCCACTTGTGGGTGAATAGTGCGCTGGTCGGTGGACCCGAAGCCTCCGGTTCGGGGAACGTTTCTTCCCCCTGCCGGAAGGGAGTAGGGCACAAGTATGAGTTGCGCCCAGGCATCTCCCTGAAACAGCCGTTTCGGGAGATGACTCCACAGTTGAACATGGATAATTCCACCATAGTCCGAATCCACCACCCCAGGCACCACAAACAGGCCCTACTTGCTGGCGGACGAGCGGGGTAGGACAAGGCCCACCATGCCCTCCGGCAGCGGGCCCTGAATCTGGGACGGCATGAGGAGGACCTCCCCGGGGAGAGTGATATCCATATTTTCCTGATTAACAAGGTCAATCCCCGCACTGCCCCTTGTGGCGGCGGGGGCGTCGTGCACGGAGAGGGGCGCGGCCTTGGGTCTCGGGCTGGTCGCAGGCCCGCCTACTAGTTTCCCGGGGGGTTGTCTCGGTTAGCAGCCAAGACCCGGCTGTCACCCCCGGCCAAGCGACACTGCGCAGCCCAATGGTAGCCCTTTTTGCATTTCGGACACAGCGTGCGGGGCCTCTGGTCTGTCCGGGGCTTGGGTTTGTTTTTACACATGCCCCCCGCAGGGGCCCGACACTCCCGCCAAAAATGTCCGGGCTTCTGGCAGTTAAAGCAGTTCCCCTGAGGCTTCTGCCCCTTGTGCAGGGCAGCTGCCAGCAGGGCCATCTGATGGGTCTGAGTGCCTACGTCAGCACACGCCTGCAGCAATTCTGCCAGGGTATACCCGGGGCGCCCGACCACTGCCTGCATGGCACGGCGGCAGTCTGCATTGGCATTTTCGTAAGCCAATTTTATCATTAGTTCAGTCTGGGCTTGCGGGTTATCAATCTGCCTCTGGACTGCCTCTTGGAGGCGGTCAATAAACTGGTGGAATGGTTCGGTGGCACCCTGCCGAGTAACCGCAAAGGACTTAGAGGACTCGCCTGCAGCGGGGACCCTGCGGAACGCGTGACGGACACACTGGCCAATGATGGGAAAAGCTACCCGGGGCGTGCCCGCCGCCTGCTCGGGGATGCTCGAAAACTGCCCTGTGCCATATAACTGCTCAGCAAGATAAGCCCCCCCACCTTGCGCTGCTGCTGCAAGCGCCTCTCGCTGGTACTCGCTATCCCACACAACGTATTGCGCGGGAGACAGCACCATGCGACACATGTCTTTCCAATCTTGGGGGAGCAAGAAGTAACCGTTTGACACACCTTCCAAGATCCCCAGGGTGAAAGTGGACCGCACCCCGGTCTCACGAACTGCCTTGCGGAGCTCGTGCAGAACTGAGTAGGGGAGAGCCTCCCAGTCCACTATCTGCCCCCCATTTCCATTATCCCGCCAAGAGACGGGAAACGCCTCGAACCCACACTTGGATTCCTCATCGGTCAAGAGACCGGCCTCACGCGCTTGCCGCACCGCCGCGGCGACAGCGCCCCCCTGCCCGACCGGTAGGCAGGGGGGCGCCGCCACGGGCGGCGGCGCAGGGAGGGTCAGCTGTGGGCAGGAGGGGGGTGGCCCATCACCTGGGGGCGAAAGGGGGACCGGCTTGGGGCTGTTGGGGCCGATCCCCTCCAGTGCCTCCTTACAACGCTGCCAGAGCAGCAGGCACTGAACTGGGGCACGGGGTTTACTATACAAGGTGATCCCAATCTGTATCCAATCAAAAAGCTGCAATGACCCGCAGTCTGGATACCAGGGGCACTGGCGATCTATTTCCCTTAGGAGGTCCTCAATATGAGCGACCGGGACAGCGACACATGATCGCTGTCGTATAATCTCTTGTAACTCTCTTGCGTGCTCCTTCTGGGCACTGGAAAGTTTCCCCCCCATACTCACGAATAAGGGGCGGCAAACAGCCGCGGGCGCGCTCGGCGTATCCAGCCGGTGAGTAGAGGGGTATCACGTCGGGGTCACCAGCTGTGGTGACGACGCAGGAAAGGAAACAGAACGCCAGGTCTGTGGTAGCTAGAGAGCTTTACAAGCCTCTTGCAAAAAGCCTCCCAGGAAAACTTTTCCTGGGGTTTTTATTTCTCTCCTTACTTTGTTTACAACTCTTCTTAGTGGTTACATTCTTGCGCATAGAAGAGCCAGGCAGTATACATGCACATAAGATAACGAACCCATCTCTTGAGCGCGTGAACACCAGCTGCGAGGGTACAATCAAATCAGCCAAATAAGTTTCCCAAACACAAACGCTGGATTGAAGGTCACTCCTGCCTCGTAGCCATGGGAGCAGTTTGCCGTGCCTGTGGACTGGCGATTCGGGAGCTATGCATCTCTACAGTTAATATATTTATAAATGAACGGTATAATTTTTGGTAGATAACAATGCTATTTCTTGAAAACAGATGGCGTTCAACAGAAACAGCACAGAATATCATTACTTAATGGTAAACTTATTTATGTATGTGGATTTACATGCGGGTCTGGGTAATGCATTATTAATAGGTACATACGGAGAACCCAATTCTTTGTTGTCTTGTGCCTTCCGTAGCCATTACCTCCATGCACAGAGGAGGTAAAACTCTACTAAATCAGAATAGTAGAATTTTACACCGACTCTGCACTCACATTGCGCAAGCAAAAATGGCCATGCAAAGTGCAAAACTTTGAAGAACCAGGTCGAGATTTTTTTCACACAAAAGAGGATTTTTTTTATATTTTGGCAGTGGTTATATTTTGAGATTACCGGTGAAGAAATAGTGTGTATTTGGAGTCAGATTTAAGTGTGTTGTATTGAAATATCCATTTCTTTATAAGAATAACATGTTTGTTACATGAGTAGTACAAAATTTCTTGCTTTTCATAGAATATCAGGGTTGGAAGGGACCTCAGGAGGTCATCTAGTCCAACCCCCTGCTCAAAGCAAGACCAATCCCCAAATGACCCCCTCAAGGATTGAGCTCACAACCCTAGGGTTAATAGGCTAATGCTTAAACCACTGAGCTATCCCTCCCCTGAACTGCTTGGGCTACACAGTGAGACAGTGTTAATACTAGAGCTGGGTGAACAGTAATTTTTGGGAGGGTTGTAGAATAATGTATTTGAAAACCATAGTAATATCAGTACATTGGGTGACAAATATTATTCAAACAACTATAGTAAAAGTTAGCATTATGAGCCCAGGTATCCTGACTCAAGTCTAATGCCCTAGACCACAATGTCACCCTAGACAAGTCCAATAGCCTTCTTGAGCATCAGAGCATTTTTTTGCCTCTGTCTTCACGCACAAGGTCAGCTCCCAGATTGCTGCACTGGGCAGTACAGCATGGGGAGAAGGTGGCCAACCCTCTGTGGAGAAAGAAGTGGTTCGGGACTATTTAGAAAAACTGGACGTGCACAAGTCCATGGGGCCGGATGCGCTGCATCCGAGGGTGCTAAAGGAGTTGGCGGGTGAGATTGCAGAGCCATTAGCCATTATTTTTGAAAACTCATGGCGATCGGGGGAGGTCCCAGATGACTGGAAAAAGGCTAATGTAGTGCCCATCTTTAAAAAAGGGAAGAAGGAGGATCCGGGGAACTACAGGCCAGTCAGCCTCACCTCAGTCCCTGGAAAAATCATGGAGCAGGTCCTCAAGGAATCAATTATGAAACATTTAGAGGAGAGGAAAGTGATCAGGAACAGTCAGCATGGATTCACGAAGGGGAAGTCGTGCCTGACTAACCTAATTGCCTTCTATGATGAGATAACTGGCTCTGTGGATGAGGGGAAAGCAGTGGATGTGTTATTTCTTGACTTTAGCAAAGCTTTTGATACTGTCTCCCACAGTATTCTTGCCACCAAGTTAAAGAAGTATGGGCTGGATGAATGGACTGTAAGGTGGATAGAAAGCTGGCTAGATCGTCGGGCTCAACGGGTAGTGATCAATGGCTCCATGTCTAGTTGGCAGCCGGTTTCAAGTGGAGTGCCCCAAGGGTCGGTCCTGGGGCCGGTTTTGTTTAATATCTTTATTAATGATCTGGAGGATGGTGTGGACTGCACTCTCAGCAAGTTTGCAGATGACACTAAACTAGGAGGCGTGGTAGATACACTAGAGGGTAGGGATCGGATACAGAGGGACCTAGACAAATTAGAGGATTGGGCAGAAAAAAACCTGATGAGGTTCAACAAGGACAAGTGCAGAGTCCTGCACTTAGGACGGAAGAATCCCATGCACTGCTACAGACTAGGGACCGAATGGCTAGGTAGCAGTTCTGCTGAAAAGGACCTAGGGGTCACAGTGGACGAGAAGCTGGATATGAGTCAACAGTGTGCTCTTGTTGCCAAGAAGGCTAACGGCATTTTGGGCTGTATAAGTAGGGGCATTGCCAGCAGATCGAGGAACGTGATCGTTCCCCTTTATTCGACATTGGTGAGGCCTCATCTGGAATACTGTGTCCAGTTTTGGTCCCCACACTACAAGAAGGATGTGGAAAAATTGGAAAGAGTCCAGCGGAGGGCAACAAAAATGATTAGGGGTCTGGAGCACATGACTTATGAGGAGAGGCTGAGAGAACTGGGATTGTTTAGTCTCCAGAAGAAAAGAATGAGGGGGGATTTGATAGCAGCCTTCAACTACCTGAAGGGGGGTTCCAAAGAGGATGGAGCTCGGCTGTTCTCAATGGTGGCAGATGACAGAACAAGGAGCAATGGTCTCAAGTTGCAGTGGGGGAGGTCCAGGTTGGATATCAGGAAAAACTATTTCACTAGGAGGGTGGTGAAACACTGGAATGCGTTACCTAGGGAGGTGGTGGAGTCTCCTTCCTTGGAGGTTTTTAAGGCCCGGCTTGACAAAGCCCTGGCTGGGATGATTTAGCTGGGAATTGGTCCTGCTTTGAGCAGGGGGTTGGACTAGATGACCTCTTGAGGTCCCTTCCAACTCTGATATTCTATGATTCTATGATCAGTTTTCAAATATGTAAACACATGAAAATACCTATGGATTCTTTTTATTGTGATGGCTCCTAGGGGCATCAGCCAGGTCAGAACCTCTGTGCTAGCAATTATATAAATATATAGAAGATGACACTCCAAGCCCTATATATTGTACAGTCTAAAAGACTAGACATAACAAGTGGATGAGATGAAGAAGGGGTTGGGGCATGAGGGACAGAGAGTAACAAATAATAAACTGTGTACAATTCTTAGCCAATCAAGAGCAATAATCACAATTTGCCATCTGCCTAGCTGTTATCAAGTTGTAGTTTATTGCATGCATTTTTGAAGAGGGACAAGTTTGGTGGCTTGATGGACTTGAACTGGGATTTTTTTTTCCAGTTATAATGGGTGGCCTGGTAGAAAGTGTGAAAGTGCTTGTCAGAGAAGTAGGTGCTTGAGGATGATGGAGTCTCCCATCGCTTCGATGGAGGGGTGTTCAGATAGTATTGACTTAAGTTGTTGGTTTATTTGTTTTTATGGCTTCTCACCTGGGAAGCAAGTCCAACCCTGGATTTGCAAATGCAGCTGCAAGTCTTGCAAGTGTAGTCATTGTTGAGGGGCGGGTTTAAGGTGTTGGCCTTACAGTGTGCTCTCTTCTCCTCCAAAGACCTCACATGCCACTCCTCAAAAGCGGACACAGCCTCATGGCACATACCTCTCCATCTGGGTCTGTCCAGTAAAATGAGTTCCCAGGTTTTAACAACTATCTTGCATGCTTTGAGGTTGACCTTCAGGGTATCTTTGAATATGAGGATTTGTCAACCTTTAGAGCAGCTTCCCATGCTCGGTTGGCTGTAAAGCACCACTTTTGGTATATGTGAAGCCTCCATGCAGACCATGTGTCTGACCCAGTGAAGGGTCAGTGACATTGAGTCCTGATCATCATGCTTTCAATACCAAGAATTTGGCACCTCTCAAGGATTTCAGTGTCGGGAATCCTGTCCTGCCGCTTGATGTTGTAGATGGATCTTAGGCAGCAAAGGGGAAGCTCTCCAGCTGTTTGATGTGACATTGGTAGAGCATCCAAGTCTCACAGGCATAGAGGAGTAAGGTGAGAACAACAATGTGGTAGATTTTTATCTTGGTTCTGAGGCAAATTCCATGCTCCTTCCAGAGCCTGTAGGTGAGCCTGCCAAATGCTAAGTTGGCCTTTGCCAGGCGATGAATGATCTCATCATCCAATATGGTGTTGCTGGAAAGTATGCTACCTGAGTAGCAAAATTTCATGACTGAGTTGAGGGGTGTTTTGTCAATTGTCACAATGGGATCATGATGCTAGTTATGCTGGTGCTCTGTTACTGGCCGGTACATGACCTCCATATTTTTCAGGCTGATTGTGAAAATAAAGCATTTTGAAGCATAGGCAAAGCAGTCTATGAAAGCTGAATGTCCTTGAGTGTGTGTGCGCAATGAGGGCACAGTCATCAGCAAACAGAAGTTCTCTCAATAGCTGTTCATTTACCTTGATATGGCCCCTGAGTTGCTGTAGATTGAATAGGCCCCCATCTAATCTAAACTGGATGTATATACCTCGATCAAAGTCTTGGAATGAGAACAAGGGCATGGCTGAAAAGACAATGGCAAAGAGGACCGGAGCCATTACTCATTCTTGTTTGGCGCCGTTGATGACAGGGAAGGTTTCTGATGAGTCACCACACTCCATCATGCTATTGTGAAATGAGGGGATGACTGCAATTGTCTTCTCTGGGCAACCAAATTTATGGAGTTTCCATAGGCCCTCCTGATTCATCATGTCGAAGGCCTTGGACAGGTCAAAAAACACCATGTACAGATCCTTGTTCTGTTTATGAGCCTTCTGTTGTGTTTGTCAGGCTGCAATAATCATGTCCATGGTGCCATGGCCAGCATGAAAGCCATACTGTGACTCTGGATACACCAAGTCCACTAGGTTAGAGACAAGCCTCTGGAGGACAACCCATGCATGAATCTTCCCCACTATAGGCAGCAGTGAGATTCTGCGATGGTTGTCACAGCTAGATATGCTTCCTTTTGTATAGAGGGATTAGGAAGGCATCCTTATACCCCTGGGGCATGATATCCAGTTCCCATATAGTCTTGAAAAGGCTGGTGAGTTTCCTGACCAGCTGGATACCTCCACATTTGTACACTTCGGATGGAATGCCATCAGGGCCTGGAGACATGTCCATGGACAGGGGCTTGATGGCCTTAATAACCTCGTCTAAAGAAGCGTCCATGGACAGTTCCTCCAGGATAGGATGATGCAGTCATGGCTTTGTCATATATAGTGGACTGACTGTCCAAGAGACTTTCAAAGTGCTCTGCTCAGCGAGAGAGAATATCACTTTCGTCTGTGAGCAGCTGGTTACCATCTGCTGTGAGGACAGGGGCTGTACCACTTGACTTGGGGTCATACGCAGCACGGAGACATTCGTAGAAGGCTTTCATGTCATGCTTGTCAATGGCTTCCTGCAGCCTTCTGCTCCCACCAGTGATTCTTCATTAGCCTTAATCAGATTTGTAGTGCATGTTTGGCCAATGGTACCTGGCCTTCTTCATTGCTGATTTCTTGTCCAAGGAGTAGAACTTGTGTGTGGCATGTATGGTCTCCTGTAGCTGGTCTGTTTCAGGATCATTCTCATCGAAACAGTCTTGGTGTTTCCACCTTACAAAGTCACAAACCTTGGATGCCGTATTATATGTCACATCTCTGAACTTCTGCCAGGTTGCATCAATATCTGTGGAGTTCTCTGGGACATCAGATAACTCGGTCTCCAATGTCTGTACAAACTTCGCTTATTTGCTGGGGTCTTTCAGAGCAGCCACATTGATCTTCTGTCATTATTAGATAGCTAAATACTGTGTGCATTCAAGAATTTACCAATGGTAAATATTATTGTCCCTGTTTACAGCTGGAAAAATAGGCTGAAAGAAAAAATTACCTGCCGCGGGTGGGACTGTTTTCATCTAGTGGATTAGGCATAGGCCGTAGTAATGAGTTCCTCTGTATTCTAATAGACAGTTTTCCCATCGTTTATGATATATTGTACTTTTCTTAAAGCTCACAATCCAGGATTCATGTGATTACATAAGAATGCAGATTTCTAGCCCTTACTGTGGCAGAGAAAAGCTTGAAAATATAACTTATAAAGGCTATGACACCAAATAAAAATACCTAAAAAGTTATTTTTAATTGAAAAGAATCTTGTGTTTTTTAAGCCAATCTCAGGATTTTGGATGTTAGACTCATGATTTCTGAATGCTTGCGGTTGGCAGTACTGAATCTAGCCATAAGATATGGGTGAATGTTAATGAGAGGTGCAATTCTTGGGTTAGTTACTTTGATCTATTCAAAACCCCACATTTAAGTGCTTCCTTCCCCCACCCACTGACTGACTTGACTTTCTGGTACTTTAAAAATGACCAGTAAGTCAAATTTTTATGACTTATGTGAGCTGGCTCCCCAACTGACAGATTTCCTGAAATTCCCCAAGTTTATCCTTTATAAAACAAATTCTAGTATTCGCTCCAATCATTGCCCAAAACAGAGCAACATCACTTGCATGCTAGCATGGTTTGGGCAATTACTCTCAAATAACATTGCACGCTTTTTAGAAGCACGCACGGCTATTCCTTTGAATAAAGTAAGAGCAAGCTTACCAAAAAAGAACTGCAGCAGAACAAAAGAAAGTGCTGCTGAGACAAAACTCAGAGATCATGCTAATGAACTGATTTCCAGGGCCAGTGTGGAATACAGCCCCCTTCATTATGTACTGGCAGAAGGAGCTCTCCTAATTGACTCTTACAACCTCTCCCTTTTCCTGAATCTGTCTGTGTGCAAGAGCAAAATAGGAATACAATTAAGTTTGGGTTCCTAGTATAGTGTAAACACCACTGGGCCCCAGCAATTAAGGGACAAAACAAGTCTTTCCAATAACTACCGGCAATTTAACTTCAGCTGACTTGTGTAATAGAAGCACCCTTTTATGTGAGCGTCTTTTCAGGGATCTCTTTTATTTGGGGACAGGAAATACTGTTTCTACCCATGTCCCAATCTATGTATTCCTCACCTTGGGGTTACCTTTGTTACTGCTAGACTTTGGCTATTTGGTAAATTGGGCTATTTAAAGCAAGTTGACATGCTGGCAACTCTATTTCCTTTTAATGTTACTACAGGCTTTCCCTTTGCCAAGGGCCCTGGTGCCTTTCCTACAGCAGAGCAGTTTAGCTGTGCTCACCACTCGGTTGAATATGATCGTCAATGCCTTAATGCTGAGCTTAGGAGCAGTTTTGTGCAGGGCCGGCTCTAGGTTTTTTGCCGCCCCAAGCAAAAAAAAATTTGGCTGCCCCCCGTCCCAGCCCTGGGCTCCTCGCCGCACCCCCCTGCTGCCCCAGCCCTGGGCTCTCCCCACCCACCCACACCCCCTGCCGCCCCAGCTCTGGGCTCCCTCATTCCCCCCCACCATTGCCCCACACACACACCTCCTGCCACCCCAGCCCTGGGCTCTCTCCCCCACCCCCCACCTGCACCCTCCTTCCGCTGCAGCCCTGGGTCATTGGTAACTCGCTCCCACGGCAGGTCATTCAGCATGAATTTTAGATGTGCACAGAACACAGACAGGATTGTTTCCCATATGGTTACAGAACTGCAGTAAAGTGGAACAATTTTCAGCTTGTGTGATTGGAGGATATCTGGATGCATATTATAAGACTGTCCTACATAAATGAGGAAAAGTTGAGCTGCCTTTATTATTCTTTTCTTCCACTCTTTCTTTCTATGGGGAATTTGCCAATGCAATATCACTGTCTCCCTTTTAAACAAACAAACACTGTTGAAAATAGCAATTCCAATCCTAATAACCACTGGGAAGCATTTCTTGCTCAATTTTATCCTACTTTTTCTACAGCAAGTTACAGTGGATCAGTATATTTGATTTGGGAGAAATGAAGTAACAGCTGCCCAAACTGAGCTTGAGCACTCCTGAATTTTGAGGTGTTCAAATCTGGAAGGCAGGTGCTGGCCGGGGGAAGGGGGCTGTGGCTCCGCGGGGGAGCACAGCAGCATGTATGTAGCAGTGTGTCTGGCGCTGTGCGGAGCCAGACATGTTGGTCTGAGTGGCACGGTAAGGGGTCTGGGGGGTTGGATGGGGCGGAGGTTCGGTGGGGCAGTCAATGGCAGGGAGAATGGGGGGTTAGATGGGTCAGGGGGGCAGTCAGGTTGAATAGGCATGGGAATCCTGAGGATTTGTCAGGGGACAGGTAGGGGGTGGGATCCTAGGGGGGAAGTTGGGGCGGTCTCAGGAGGGGGCAATTGGGGACAAGGGAGGCTTAGATAGAGGGTGGGATCCTGGGGGACAGTTGGGGCAGGGGTCCCAGGAGGGAGTGATCAGGGGACCGGGAGCAGGGGGGTTGGATGGGTTAGGGTTTCTGTTGGGGGAAGTCGGAGGGAGTGGATGGGGGCAGGGTGGGGCTACCCTCCCTCCCTGTGGAGTGTCCTATTTTTTGAATGTTAAAATATGGTATCCCTACCCTTCACAGTGCAGCTCTCCATTCATAGCAGACTGTAGCATGAGGTCTCAGCTTCCCCACTCCCTCCCCCTCTTTTCTGTTGGTAGTGGCTGGGAAATGTAGTTCTTTCCCTGCTCCAGGGCTGGCTCTATAGGCAGGGAGCTAACCAAGGAACTACAGCTCCCAGGGCCCCCTGTTGGTTCTCAGCTCCCATCCTGGATCCCTGCCGCCCCTGCAAATGGGCTGCCCCAAGCACGTGCTTGCTTTGCTGGTGCCTAGAGCCACCCCTGGTTTTGTGTGCTGATTCTGGCAGGAGGGTAATATAAAGGTGGCAGCTATAAACATGTGCAGTGCTTAGGAACTAAATGTACAGCTTGTGTCTTATCATAACTCTTGCAAGTGTCAGAGTGTGTACTGTAATACCAGCAAGAACCGTCAATAAATCCTTCTTTGTCAGATAGTCATTGTTATTGTCCTGGCGACATAAGGTCATCCAAATAGCTGCTTTACAGACAGATAAAACTGTGGACCAGCTGGGAAACTCCATCAGCCTCCCTGCATTGGATATCCTGTAAAAATCTTCTTGCAAAAAAGGAGAATTTCTAATGGGAAGTCCCCCAACTCCAGAGATGCTGGGCCAGGGAAGGAGCTCCCTGCTCTGCTATAAAAGCCCCTGTTAACATGTCCCTCCATGTGACTCAACTGGTCCTCTTCCCCCCCCCCCAATCAAATCATCCTGTCACTGGCTGGGTCCCCATACAGCTGCCCCATTAGCAGTCACAGAGAGGACCCAAAGAAAGATGGTTCAGTGAAGCTGCACTAGCTCCAATATGGATTTCTGCATAGAAATCAAGGGGTTTTGCAAGGAAGAATGCCATGGAGTTCAGTCTCCACCTCTTTATCCACTAAACCCAGTGGAGTCCCAGGGAGGGCCTTCCATAGTGTGAAGGGGGAGCAGTGCCCCTGAGTCAGCACTTCCTCCTCTTACATGGAGAGGGGAGATCTGCCCATGTAAGGTCCCCTCCAAGCACATAATACTAAAAGCCTCCCTTCTTTTTAGTAAGGCGTTTGTTAATTTGGACCTTTTCGCTGCAAGGTGCTGAATGCCCTACAGTCTCAAACGTCAAGGATCAGGTCCTTCGAGCCAAGAACCCTCAATTTTCATTGGCTTCAAAGAGTGCCTTCAAAGAGTGCCCTGTGATTTTCAGGAATCAGACCTTTTGTGTCTTATTCATTGTAACTAATAATTTGCTATATAATTGTAAGCAGGGTCAGGATAAGCTCTACCCTGACATCTGGTGGTGAATTATGGCGAGGGTGGAAAAGAACTTCAGGGGCTGATCTTGTTTGCATAGGCGCACCCACCCGCCTAGCCTGGAACAACAACTGAAAGTGGTTACTTTGGCTGCTGTGGGATCCCCAGTTTCTCTGTTATTGAGGCAGGAAGAATAAAGTGTTGTTTCCCTGATTCCCCCCCACCATTGCCAGTGGAACTGTTGTATGACAGAAGGACTCACCAGTAACTAAGTAGCACTCGCTAGACAAGGGGCATGGGTTACAAAACCCAGTGAATTGAGAGAGGTTGGGGATAGGTATGTGTACCTGATGGTATGGGACCCTTTTGAGGGCCTGGAACACCAATTGCACTATCCCCTCTCTCCACTGTTGAATAGCAGAGCTAAGTTTGCTTCCATTAGGAGTCTAGCTAGAAGTTGCTGAACTGAATTCACTTTGGGCCAATGGTGCACCAGCACTGGGGCTCCCCTACTACAAGCTGAAATCACTAAAAGAGCTAAAATTTCTGAGCTGAGATCACTGAGTGCTGTGTTAACCAGTGAGGGAGCCTGAAGATATATTGCTAAGCAGCTGGCAGAGCTGAGCAGTTTGTGGGACGGTTGGAGCGGCCCGTGGGACGGTTGGAGCGGCGTGGAGCGGAGCTGAGCCATTTGTGGGGGCAGCTGGAGCCGTTTATGGGACGGCTGGTGGAGTGGAGTGGAGTGGAGTGGCTGGCAGAGCTGAGCAATTTGTGGGACGGTTGGAGCAGCCCACAGAACGGGAAGCAGAGCGGAGCAGTTTGCGGGGACGGCTGGAGGAGCGGAGCGGCGCGGCTGGTAGAGCGGAGCCATTCATGGTAAAAGCTGCAGCAGAACTCCATGGAGAGGTGGGGCAGTTGGCCTCGGACCGCGTAAGGTGCCCCTTAACATCCCGTGTGCCCCCCCCATTTCCACCCAGGCTGGGGGGGGGTAAAACTCTGCAGATAAACTTTTGAACTCTGGGGTGGCACTGACCGGGACAGAGACTTTGGGGTTGTTGGACTTTGGGGTGATTCCCCTGAGGGGAAAAGGACACTGCCAAACTTACTTGGAGGTGGGTCTTTTGCTCATGGTTTGTGTTATGAATCCTGTTTGTGGTGTTTCCCCAACATAATGCCGCATTGTTTCCCTCTTTTATTAAAAGGCTTTTGCTACACTCAGACTCCATGCTTGCGAGAGGGGAAGTATTGCCTCCAAGAGGCACCCAGGGGGTGGTATGTAATTGTCCCAGGTCACTGGGTGGGGGCTCAAGCCGGTTTTGCATTGGGTTATTGAAACGGAACCCCTAAATACTGAACCCAGCCCTTGTTGCCAATTCAGAGAGGCAGAAGGGTTACATTTTTGGGGGCTCGTCCAGGATATTAAGGGGCACCTTATGTGGTCTGAGGCCGATTTCTAAGGCGCTCACACCCAAATGCCTGGGAGTGCCTAACAAATATAATTGAATCAAGATTTCCAAATTGTCTGCACGGCCTAATTTATCAAGTGTCCAATCTGGCAAAAATATTAATCCATCCGGAACCTTACACTTATTCTGCAGTTGAAAATTCACCTTATTGTGTAATTCATTTCTTGACTGGGGCTGAAAAATGTGCACCGCACATTTTCTTCTTCCTTGATCCAGACAAAGTAACCCATCCCATAACAATATCAGACAGCGGAAGATTTTACCTTCTTGAATGCTTAATCACCCAGGGTGCTGTCCCATGTATAAGGTGAAGTATTTGACAGTGTCTCCCTTCCATTGAAGCCTCAGAATCTATGGTGATTCTTGCTCCAGGTGAGCACACCAGTGAAGGGGTTAAAAAACAATGATCAGCATACATTTAAAAAAAAAATTTCCCTTTGACTTCCGGAGACCTGAGGTTACCATAGCCTTACCTGGATCATAGGTAGAAGTGAATTTGATGGGTGTCATTGGGGATCCTGGTGGATAATCAGCTGAAAATGACCCCAAAAGGGCTAATGCTATCCTGGGATGCATAAACAGGAGAATCTCAAGTAGGCGCTTGAGACTAGTGTGACTGCTGCTGGAATGCTGCGTGCAGTTCTGGTGTCCACAGTTCAAGATGGATACTGACAAACTGGACGGGGTTCAGAGAAAAGCCATGAGAATGATTAAAGGATTAGAAAACCAGCCTTACAGTGAAAAACTAAATATATTGAGCTCCTCGCATCTAACAAAGAGAAGTGTAAGGGATGAATTGATTACAGTGACTCTGTAAGTACCTACATGGGAAATGAATATTTGCTAATGGGCTCTTGAATCTAGCAGAGACAGGCATAATGTAATCCAATGACTGGAAGTTGAAACCTATACAGATTCAGACTGGAAATAAGATATAAATTTTATCCATGAGAGTAACTAACCATAGGAACAATTTACTGGCAACATGGTGGATTCTCCATCACCAGCAATTTTTAAATCAATCACAGAACTGTAGAAATGTAAGACTGGAAGAGACCTTTAGAGATTATCAAGTCCAGCCCCCTGTGCTGAGGCAGGACCGAGTAAACCTTCGCCATCTCTGACAGGTGTTTGTCCAACCTGTTCTTAAAAACTTCCAATGAGAGGATGCCACAACCTCCCTTGGAAGCCTATTCCAACCTATCCTTATAGTTAGAACATCTAATCTAAATCTCCCATATTGCAGATTAAGCCCATTACTACTTGTCCTACCTTCACTAGACATGAAGAACAATTGATCACCATTTTCTTTATCGCAGCCCTGAATATATTTGAAGATTATTACCGGGTTAAAAACACACACACACACACACACACACACACACACACACACCCCTCTTCTTGTATTTCAAACTATTTTGAGCTACAGGGGATTTGTTTTCTCCACTAGAGATGATTTTGTGTCCAAAAGGACACAAATTTTTCCCACTCTTCTCTGAAATCCAGTGGCAGAATTTTAACAAAGGGATCCTAACAACCTTCTTTGGCACAGCAGCGTTGATAAAACCAGGGTCAGGTGGTAGGTGGGTTGGCATCGTGTATGGGAACTGCACAAGAATGTTCTAGCTTCTTAAGGAGCTAGCAACTGAACAGTCAGGAGAATAGATGTAGCCTGAGCTGAAAATCATGACCTGGATATGAACTTTCCCAATGCTTAAGGGTATTTGCAATTGGGGAATTTGGTTCAGGTCAATCTCTAGTCCGGAGTGATGGTTCCTTAATAAATTGAGAGAGCGCATATTGGATCTCTCTCATGAATGCCTGCCATAGGCGCACGTCTTCTGAACATGATACAGTAATTCCTGGGAGAACTTTAAAAATCTGGTCCTTAAAAGGCATAGGATAGACACCTACCAGTCATAGCCGCAGCAGCTGCATTGGCAGCACTATCCTGCCACCTACTGGTGCATGTGATGAGGTAACAGCTTTAGTTCAAGTAAATCTGAAAATGACTACAGGGTCATCAATACTTTTATTAGTAGTAGTTATTTGTATTGTGGTGGACCTAGAAGTCCCAGTCGTAGACCAGAACTCTATAGTAGTAGGTGCTGTTCTAAAACAATCCCTGCCCGAAACAGCATTAAAAGTAATAGATGGTGATGCCCCAGACCTGAAGAAGACCTCTGTGTGACTCAAAAGCTGGTCTCTTTTACCAAGAGAAGTTGGTCCAATAAAAGATATTACCTCACCTACCTTGTCTCTCTTAAAACTAACAGTCCTTTTTAATTCTTTTCTTGCTTGTCATTTTGTTCTTTTGGGTTTTCCAGATTCTGAGAGGGAAATGGCATCAGAGTAGGGAATGAGGAGGCCATTACAAACAGAAATTTAGCTCTAGCACAAAGAGAAGGTGTCTATCAAGGGTCAAGTAGCCATCGAAAAATATTCATATGGGAACAGATTATTCACCATCTGCCATGCCTGTCATCAGTGTGCAGTTCAGCTGGGATGTTTCTGAGCTATTTGTTTAACAGGAGGTGGGAGCTGATCCAATAATTTATTCATTCATGTTTTAGAGTTCTTAAAATTCACCGAATAAATTTAAAAATTCCTGAATTTCAAATCACTTAAGATCAGACTCAAACAATACGAATCATACGTGATTCATTTGCCTACCTTCACATACTATATGCTAAATATACATATTTAAATTGCATTTCTACAGTGGAAATTGACTGTGTAGATGTGGCACCAGCAGATCTACTGCCTTGGTGAAATCCTGGGCCAATGAAGCTGTGATTGGCCAACAGCATAAGGATGCCTCACAGTCCCAGCAACAAACACAATAGCTATTCACTAGAAATGCCCAGTTAGCCCAGAATGATATGCTAAGTTATGGGCTATCAATGCAATTGGAAAAAAATAGCTTGATAGAAAAATGAGTAAAATACAGATGACTATATGGATGTTAGGGTTTATACTGCCATTCATCATTGTAGGATCTGAGTGCCTTCCATCTAAATATATATATATATATATATATATATATATATATATATATATATATATATATATATATATATATATATATATATATATATTTTAGAGAGAGAGAGAGAGAATACAATAGACTAAACTACAGTGTTTTTCTACCAACATTTGTGTGAAGTATTATTTGAGCCAGAATGATCTAGAACAGGATTAATCATAGGGTTACTATCTTTCAGGTTCCCAAAAGAGGACGCTGCCAGGAGGGGAAGGGAAGGAGTATTTGTGGGGTGGGGTATTTGTGGGGTGCTGGAGGAGTGTCTGTACTGGGAGAAGTATTTGGGGGGTGCTGGAGGAGATACTCTCCAGCCTCACTCTCGAGGTGTGGGGCAGTGTCACTCCCGGTCATGGTGACTGGTGCAGACCCAGGACACAGCACCAACCAATCCATCAGCGTCTCTCTGCCTCTCCCACTTCCCAGGGTCAGGAGCAGGGGCCTCAGTGGGCAGGACCCGGCAGCTGCAGATGCAGGGGAGGGACCAATCAGGACAAAGAGATGGCTCTTTCTGAGTTGCAACTTGTGCTCTGCAAAAATCCCAGACATTTCCTCTTATTTGAAAAATCCACAAGGGCAGAGGATCAAAAAAGAGGAAATGTCCAGGAAAACCCACACATATGGTAACCCTAAAAGAGACCGAAACCCGAAATCCTTAATCACTCCTCCCTCAACCAGATTTCCATCAATTTTTCAATGAAAGTTTGGCCTGAGTAAGGACTGAACAAACCCGGGGCCCAAGTCTACCCCCCTTACTTACGTGAAGTACTTGCTCACTCCTCAAGTAGTGCAATGAATTTCAAAGGTGTTGCTGTGGAGGAATTTACTGCACAATGGGAGTGTGGTTGGCAGAGCTGGCCCTTGAGGGAGGACTTCAAGAGTTGGTCTGATACAAATAACACTATCAGTGTCTAGTGCTAGATTGTGCCAGGTGTAGGAGATGGTGTGGAGCTGCACTGCCCCATTCTGCCTCCAAGAGGTGTGCAAGGGAGGACACCAATTACTCCCCTTCTTTACAAGGGTCAGCACACAACTCTGCTGGCCAGTGGGAGGGAACAGTGCAGGGGAGGGAAGCAGAGCCATGTTTCCATCTATTCTCAGCCATTTAAGGAGCCCAGAGTCAAATTCTCAAAGGTATTTAGGTGCCTAACTATGCAGTTAGGCATCTAGGCCCAGAGCCCCAAGGTATTTCGTTAGGTACCTTGAAAGATCTGGGACCTACCAGGATTTTCAAAAGTGCCGAAATAGGTTAGATGCCTAACTCCCAATCCAACATAAGTAGGTTAAGTGCCTAACTTTGACTGATACTTAGGTGCTTTTGAAAATCCCACTAGATGCTACCGGGAACTTTAGATGCACAAATGCCTTTGAACATCTTCCCCTATGGGCCCCCCAAGGAAGTAATTAGAGAATGATCCTACGATCCCCTGAGCACAAGGAAAGCAGTTTTGGCCAGCCCTTGCCTACTCTGTATGTGGGTGGGAGCCCCTATCAGGGGCATCATTTGCTATGGGGCAAGGGGAACAGTTGCATCCCTAGACTTTTCATAGGTCTATATGCTCCATTTTTGCTACGTCCAGATTTTGAAGGATAGAATATAATCACATATCATGTTCTACATGCTGACATAACTTTCCCCCTCCCCCCAGAATTCTTCTGAAATGAAACCTCTGGTGGCTCTTTACTCTCTCTTCCCCCCTGACTGTGCACAAACAGAACGGCCAACTTCCAAGCAGAATCTTGCCCTTAATAGCCTAATTTTCATTTGAGTCTAGTCACAATAACTGTTATACTGAATACAAACTGCCTTTTTGTAGATCCTTCTCCACTTGGACCACAAATAAGTGGAAGAGGATTTCTTAAGAGAGGTTTCTTTCATTCTAATTTACTCACCTTTTTTGAAGAGGAGCTTTTTTGCTTCTGAACTGATTCCTAAAGTTCCTGGTAGTAATCAGCCTGTGTTTGCACCGAGCCAATAACACACAGTGAATATCAAGTTGGCTTTCCTCTCTGCTTTAAGATGAATTTTTCAATGTTTAATTTATCTTGAATTGTCTGGGCATTTGCAACATAATTGATTCAGCCACTGCTCCCACTCCCCGATGTTGTTTTTAATCAACACCATTTAAGTTAAATGTGTAAGGTGGCTTATGATGACTGCTACAAGCTGTGCTCTTCAATTAGGCAAACATCCTGTTGTAATGGGAGCAGCCTCATGAGGAAAATTCCACAGCAATGAACTGGGGGCAGAGCTCTGAAAAGCACCAGTTTGGCCTCTCACTTGATTCCAATAAGGCTAAAAAGCTCTAAAGAGACCCCAGATATGAGGCAGAAGGCAGCTGCCAAGCTTGTTTATGTTTATGTTGGTGTATGCATTTTCAGTGAAGAGCATCTCAATACCCACTGCTGCAGAAAGCTGAGATTTACAGTATGCCTGCAATGTGCAAGCTCCAACCTGCATTAAATTGCTCCTAATACAATGTCTTCCAGGAGGTAGAGGTGACTTTCCATGCTCCTTGTAGGCAAGCAAAGCAGAGTGCTTGGATCCGAAACAATAGGGTGTGACAATGCGGTTCTGGCGGAACCCAACTGAGAGTGCCAACTCAGGACAAATTGCTCAAACAGGGCAGTTACAGCCCAAGGCTGGGGTTTTTCCACCTCTAAGGCAAACCAAACCAGCCAGACTAAGAGGACTTCGGTCTCACCCCACTGGCTAACCGCAAGTCTCACAAGCAATCTCCTTAGACACTCCAGTTTCCCAGTATTACCACCAGTGCCACTCCTTATGGGGACAAATGGTTATGAAAACCAATACCCCAGTAAAAGAAAAAGGTTCTCCTGATCCCAAAGGATCAAGCCCCAGACCCAGGTCAATATACAAATCAGATCTTACCCACAAATCACGCTGTTGCCAATCCTTTAGAATCTAAAATCTAAAGGTTTATTCATAAAAGGAAAAAGATAGAGATGAGAGTTAGGATTGGTTAAATGGAATCAATTACATACAGTAATGGCAAAGTTCTTGGTTCAGGCTTGCAGCAGCGATGGAATAAACTGCAGGTTCAAATCAAGTCTCTGGAACACATCCCCCGCTGGGATGGGTCCTCAGTCCTTTGTTCAAAGCTTCAGCTTGTAGCAAAGTTCCTCCAGAGGTATGAAGCAGGATTGAAGACAAGATGGAGATGAGGCATCAGCCTTATATAGTCTTTTCCAGGTGTAAGAACACCTCCTTGTTCTTACTGTGGAAAATTACAGCAAGATGGAGTCTGGAGTCACATGGGCCAGTCCCTGCATACTTTGCTGAGTTACAAGGCGTATCTGCCTTCTCTCAATGGGCCCATTGTATAGCTGATGGTCCTTAATGGGCCATCAAGCAGGCTAGGCAGAGCTAACACCAGTTTGTCTGGGATGTCACCCAGAAGCATAGCATAAGTTTGAAATACAGACAGTATAAAGCCAATATTCATAACTTCAACTACAAAAGTGATACACACATATAGACAGCATAATCATAACCAGCAAACCATAACCTTGTCTTAGACACCCCATTTGACCCCCTTTATACAAGATTTGCGTGCCACTACAGGACCTTGGTTGCAACAATGATCTATATGGTCCCAGATTATATCAATAACGTCACATAGGGGTATTTGCCACTGGTGTTAGTAATGGGCCAGATTCACAAAGGGATTTAAGTGCCTAACCACAGATTTACAAAACAAGTTACACTAAGAAGATAGACTAAGAAAATACCCAGACTTTGCATCACTGATTTTCCCTCCATCAGGAAATCAATCTGCAAGGCTCTGACATCTGCAACCACCTGACAAAGGGGCAACAATGCATTCAACTTCTAACCACACAAGCCCCTACCTTTATAAGTGCATTCTCACTGTTGTAACTCCTGTATGATGGCTGTTCATTGGGTATGTGAAATGATTTGGTGGTCCCAGCCCATTTCCTAGGTTTCTAATGTGAACAGTTGTCCACATTAGAAAACCACCATCATAGAGAAAATGAAGACAGGCATGGGTGAGAGCTAAGTTCCCTGTAAGCTGCGCGGCCATGCAGCAGGCTATCAAGGGCCATGCAAGCAGGGAGAGGCGCCTCTCCCCCAGCCCCAGCCCCAGCTGCAGAGCTGCCATGGCCCAGAAAAGGTGCCCAGCCCCAGGCTGCTGCAGTGAGAGAGGGCTGGAGAGAGTCCTCTCTCCCCACCACAGCCTGCATCCCAAACCTCTCATCCCTGGCCCCACCCCAGAGCCTGCACCCCTAACCAGAGCACTCCCCCTCGCTCCCCAACCCTCTGCCCCAGCCCTGAGCCCCCTCCCACACTCTGAACCCCTCGGCCCCACCCTCGCTACACATCACCTCCATATTGGTGCACATAACAAAATTCATTCCGCACATGGATGTAAAAACTTAGAGGGAACATTGATGGAGAGTGAACTGCCTTCAGCCCTAGAAATGATCCCTCCAGGTCAGTGCAGAGGCACAATAGTAGGGCAGAGTGGGGAAGCTTGCACTCCCATTGTCCTGGTCTTTGGATATATAATAGAACTTCACCTGCTACAAATGTTATTTCACCCCTTTCACAAGCTCTAAAGAAGAAGAAAGAGAGCTATGTAGATGGACCTTTGGTGCCTATGGCAAAGCTGAAGTGCAGAACCTGCTGCTGTAGTAAGGCCAAAGTATAGACAGAGCTGGTCTTTCAGACCAACAAGAGGTGAAGGAAGAATGTATTGAGACTTGATACTGAACTCTGTTTGCTGCTGAAATAGTCTCTGAGAGTTAACCTCAAGAGTTCTCTCCAACATCCTAGATTTCACTATAGCAGTTGCTCAGAACAGGGAAATAGACTTTGACAAACAAAAGAAAAGCTGTTAAAAGTAGAAAAGAGCATTCCATGTTAGCAGAAGATCAAACATTTTCATTTCACTAAGTCTTCTGGAAAACATCCAGCAGCCTTTTATTCCAGCAATGATAGCTCTGCACTTTCATGCATTTGTGTTCTAATGGTTTTTAGGTTGTGTTTTTTTTTAACTAATGATATTGCCAGATATATATTTAATTGATCCTGCAGGGTATGAAACTGACTGAACATTTCAGAGAAGCAGCCACGTCTGACATGGTCTCACAAAATAAGTGAGTTTGTCATTGCCTGGACATATAAGTCTTGTGCATTGGAGCTTGACCAAAGCAGAAGCAGGAATCTGATAGCCAGTGAAATACCCTGTAGTTAATGGGCATGTAATCTAAGGAGCCGTTACAAGATTAGGTATCAATGACTATTACACTTTATTGCATTGAGACATGCTTTTGGTTCAAAGACATGCTTTATACTAGGATCCTCTTTTAACAGGACTGGTCTGAGGCGTATAAATGGAGACATTCTCTCTGTATCAAGAAGCCCTTATTTTCTCTTACTGACAGAGGTTCAACTGTGACCTTTTTTGGCCCCTGTTCCTGTCTCCTCCCAGTTTTTCCCTCAAGGAACTAACTGACTGTTTGAAGTTGGGAAATCATCAGTTCATTTGGTTCCAGTTAGGCCTAACTGGAATTTTAACATCACTTGCAAATGCTTCTAGCAGCGCTGAAGCTTGAAGAGTGTTTTCAACAAAGACCAAATCTCATCTTAAATCCCTAGCCCAAAGCAAATTGGCCACTCTGTCTGATCACAGCCTCTGTTTTGATACAAATGTCCATCTGTGAGTTGCACAGACAGGCCTTGTAAAAGCTCTGCTGACCTTGGTAAGCGTTTAGAATGTTTCGTTCTTCATGTTAGTCAATAAGTTATCAGCTGCTAAATTTTGACAGGGCTCCTTTTTTGTCCTTTCAGAACCATCAGAATGATGTGCATTTCTCAAAGCTGCTACGTTGTTTTTAGTGTTCTTATGGCCATATTGGTCCCATGGTATGAGAGAGACAATGTAGTGAGGTAATAATCTTTTATCGGACAAACTTCTGCTGGTGGAAGGTACAAGCTTTTGCACTTCATAGAGCTCTTCTTCAGGTCTGGGGAAGGAAACCAGAGTGTCTGAGCTAAATACAAGTTGAGACACACTCTTAAGCGTAAGGGTTTAATACATTGTGGGAGACCACTTAAAATGAAGTAGGCAATTCAAGTCTAGATTGTTAAGCATAAGGGGTTACCCATGCTGTAGGAGACTAGTAAAATGAAGTGGGCAGTTAAGGTCTAGGAGGCAGTGGGGTGTGTTACAAATTGAGGTAATGAGCCAAAAAAAAATGATGTTTCTGTTGAGCCCATGGTTTTTATTGTCTAGCAGAGTTATGAATTTATCTTCCCAGGCTCACCTTTTGATAGTGTTGTGCAGGTTTCCTATGATGACATGGACTGAGGTGTCAAATATGGAGTGATTGCTTTGTGAAAATTGTTTGCCCACAGGTGATACGGTGTTTTTATCTTTTATCACTTTTCTGTGTGAGTTTATTTGAGAGTGTTGTGATTGTCTGGTTTTACCCACATAGTTGTTATTGGGGCACTTGATGCACCGGATGAGGTACACCACATGTTGTGATAGGCATGTGTAGGGCCTATGAATCTTGTATGTTATGGAGGGTATTGATCATTGTAACAGTGTAGATCTGTCTACAGGTTTTACGTCCATCGTTCTGGCAGGGTCTGGTGCTGCTTTGAGTTAATGTGTCCTGATGTATGGGGAGCTTGCTTCTGATGATGAGCATGGGGGGGTCCTGGGGGTTGTTTGAAGGCCAGAAGTAGTTTCACTGGTAGGGTGAGGTGGCATTAACAGCTATCCAGTGGCCTTTCTTTCTATAACACTGGCTAGCAGAGGTCTTCACATTATATACCTTATGGCTGCTGTGTTTGGAAAAGTAGTAATTAGAAGTATTGAGGTACAAGGTCCTGAGCACCTCCTATGAGGGGCTGAGCCTCTGCCACACCCACTGAAGGAAAGATATTGTAAGTACCTTGGGACCATGGCAGTGGAACACCTTGCAGAAGAGGTAAGAATATGCTCTACTGTCACACCTTCAGAGCCCAATGCAAACCCCCAACTTTTTCAAAAAGTTTGTCCACAAGAACAGGAACTGTGTAATAAATAATAATACTAAAACCTAGATCTTATTTAGTACTTGTCACCCATAGAACTCAAAGCATTTATGAAGGATGACAGCATCATTAGCTCCCCATTTTGCACATGGGGAAAAATGAGGCACAGAGAGGGGCCATTACACACAACAGGCCAATGGTAGAACCACGGTTAGAACCCAAATCTTTTGAGTCCGAGTCCAGTGGGCTAGCTGCTAGGCAATACTGAAGTCAAAGCTACACTGATGTACAAGTCCAGATTCTCAGCTGGTGTATGTTTTAAACTTGGCCTGGTATGAAAGACCCCTTCCACTTTTAAAGTCACACTTAGCCCTGATCTATATGAACAGTTAGGGAGGAGCAAGCTGGGGTGTAAATCTACCCTGTACTATCCGGCCATGTATGAGGTGTCCGTGTGGACCCTGCTGCTGCACACTAAAAGTTCCCTATTGTGCTTTAGTCTATTTTAGTTTCAAACCGGGGTAGATAAAACTGTAGTCCTGACATTGCCTGTGTGGCAGCAAGGTCCACATAGACATGTAGTGTGTGTCATGCTAGTGTGGGGTAAATTTACACCCCAGTTTGCTGTGAACTAAGTATCCAAACAGATAAGCCCTAAGACATGAACATGAGTGAATTTGTTTCAGTTTTCACAAGGGAGACTGCACCTCTAGCCTCAACTGTAACACACTAGGCTTGAATTAATGCTGAACCATTAAAACCCTGTCATGTTCTTGCTTAATTAACCTGTTGTCTTTATAGAAGTTCCCAAATATTCAACTGTCAACGCAAAACGTTAGAGCTTATGAAATAAGAGCTCTTGCAGGAACTAAAAATGTGAATGAATTTGTTCTTATTGATCCTTGCACTTGAAAGTGATTGAAACATTGTGAGTTATTACAGACATTGAAGTGAAATAATGCTGAAAGCAATGATGAATACCTGAGTGAGATGAATACCCTGATTATGCCTGTAGCCATACCACCTTGTCCTGTAATGTTACATCTCACCTGCTAGGTACAGTTGGGCTTGGCCAGTACTTGGATATGACACCTCTAAGGAAAAGCCATGGCTGTTGATGGAAGTGGTATTGGCAATTCAGAAGATGATACTCTTTGCTTTGAGTCAACCTCCAGTATGCTGTGCTGGGGCAGGTGGTACCAATGTTTTTTGGATGCGATGTAACTGTGATCTTATGATAAAGTGCCATGGGAGCTTTCGATTATCAAAACTAGTTAAGAAGACTTCCCATCTGTTGATAAATTGAAGTGCATTCAGAGAAGAGACATGAGAATGATTAGAAGATTGAAAAACATGCCTTCCAGTGATAGACTCAAGGCGCTCAATCTGTTTAGCTTAACAAAGAGAAGGTAAAGAGGTGAATTAATTATAGTGTATAAGTACCTTGATGGGGAATAGAAATTTGATAATAGAGGGCTCATCAATTTAGCAGCCAAAGTTTATAACAAGATCAAATGGCTGGAAGTTGAAGCTGGGCACATTCAGGCTAGAAATAAGGTACACGTTTTTACAAAGAGGGTAATTAACCATTGTCTCAACTCACCAAGCAATATGATGGACTGTCTTTCGCTGGCAATTTCTTAATCAAGATTGGACGTTTTTCTAAAAGATATACTCTGGTTCGAACAGGAATTGATTCAGGGAAGTCCTATGGCCTATGTTATGCAGGAGATTAGACCAGATAATACTGCTCTACAGCCAAAATGCTTCTGAAATAAATGTAGTCAAACTTTACTAATTCTGGGTCACTGAGAATGAAAATGATGCTTAAAATTGTTGATTGGCTCTAGTTTTCAAGATATGCTATTGGGTCAGTATATAGGACCCTTGACTTGGGAATGGTGGAGGATAAGTGAGTTATAAAGGGAAGGGATCTCAATTTAAACCAGAAATGACTAAAATACATCTTTGACTGGATCTATGAATAAATCTATGACTGGGTTTGGACAGTACTTGCTTTTTAGGCAAAACAATGAATGATGCAATCTGAAGCTGGTATTGCGTCATACATATGAATTGCATCATGTTATTCCTAGAAGTCATGGATGATGCAATCATAACGAAGCTTACATCACTCTGCTGAACAAATTGCCCTATATCAGCTCTAGAAATCATACAGTGTCGTGCTCTCTTATTTGTCAGTGTTTGATTTTGCAAAGGGACATATTTCTGTTTAGCCAAAGTGAGCAGAGATGCCTCGTATGTGTGTGAACAGTGCAGATAACTTCTGCTAAGTTTGTGGTGAAGTGACTTTTGCATCACAAAAGCGCAGTATAACCACTCTGGTTAAGAAAGCCTATCACCTTTATTTTGGCTGCAAAATTGGAGATCAGGACAAGAGGTGGGCCCCACACATATGCTGCAACACTTGTGCAACAAA
The DNA here is from genome assembly GCF_027887155.1 of Malaclemys terrapin pileata. Lineage (NCBI taxonomy): Eukaryota > Metazoa > Chordata > Testudines > Emydidae > Malaclemys > Malaclemys terrapin. The sequence goes on from NC_071507.1 coordinate 83,468,150, forward strand.
TCTTCGCCAGTGGTTGAACAGGAAAAGGAAATCTATGCCTTTTGCAGTGCCAATGATTTGGAGAGAGCCAACAGATCATACCAGCAATTGTTACTTCTGCCTGGTGCCTCCAGTTGGGAAAGGTGTGTCAAAGAAGAAAAAGTGGACTGCGCATTATCCAAACATTCCATCAGCTATACGCCCAGTACCCCACGGAGAAGGACTGCCGATTCCTGATGCACCAGAATCATTCTCACTTGACTCAGACGAGGAAGAGGATGAAACTTCTGGTCCTGAACCATCAATGTCACAGGACCCATATTTTCTCCCATCCTCCTCCTCTGAACCACACCTCAAAACACAAGGTGAACTGAACGACCTTGTCAGGGATTTGGAACTACCCAAGAGTAAGGCAGAGCTGTTGGGCTCCAGACTACAGCAGTGGAATCTCCTGGCGGGTGATGTTAGGGTTTCCATGTTCTGTGACCGTCAAAAGGATCTTGTCCCATTCTTCTTTATGGAAGGTGATCTTGTAGCCTGCAACAACATCGATGGTGTGATGGCAGCCCTCAACATTGTTCACGAGCCAGATGAGTGGAGACTGTTCATTGATTCATCGAAGACGAGTCTTAAAGCTGTTTTACTGCATAATGGCAATGTTTTGTCATCAATTCCAGTTGGTCATGCAGTCCATATGAAGGAAACCTATGACAACATGAAACAACTTTTGAGGTGCATAAATTATGACCAACATCAGTGGCAGCTTTGTGGCGATTTGAAAGTTGTTGCTCTCTTGCTTGGTCTGCAGACTGGATACACAAAGTACTGCTGTTTTCTCTGTGAATGGGATAGTTGTGCAAGAGATTCCCACTACATCAAGAAAGATTGGCCACTCCGACAGTCATTGGAGCCTGGGAGGCAAAGTGTTCAGCATCGACCATTTGTTGAATCAAGGAAGATTTTGTTACCACCCTTACACATCAAGCTGGGTCTGATGAAGAACTTTGTCAAGGCCATTGACAAAACACAAGCAGCTTTCAAGTACCTCTGTGGAAAATTTCCAAGGTTAAGTGAAGCTAAGATAAAGGAAGGTGTCTTTGTTGGTCCTCAGATTCGTGAACTTCTTCGAGATGATGCATTTGACCATGCACTGCGTGGCAAGGAAAAGACGGCATGGAAAGCCTTCCAGTTAGTGGCAATAAATTTTCTCGGAAACAACAAGGCAGACAACTACAGGTTGTTGGTGGAAAACCTCCTCAAGGCATACAAAAGCCTTGGTTGCAACATGTCATTAAAGATACATTTTTTGCACTCTCATCTACATTTTTTTCCACCGAACTGCGGAGCAGTGAGCGACGAGCATGGCGAGCAATTTAACCAGGACATTGCAACAATGGAGAAATGCTATCAGGGCAAATGGAGCCCATCAATGTTTGCAGACTATTGCTGGACAGTGACAAGAGATGCTCCATTTAATGAATACAAGAGACAAGCCAAGAAGCGCCGAGTAGACACTGAATAGGACTGAACAATGTACATAATAGTTTTTTGCCTTTTGTTTCATAATAAATTTTATTTATATAACCCTTTTGCTGATTTTTAAAGTGTTACATAAACAGGACAGGTGAAATATTATCATGTAAAGCAACCATAAACACATGAAAAGACCTAGGTTTCCAATTTATGATTAAAACTCTACTATCTACACAATATACATAGACATAAAATGTAAAAACTTAAATATTTTAGAAACAGTAGCCAATCAGTTGTTTTAATTGTCATATTTGAATTCAGCACATCAAAATACATAATAAATAGCACATTTTATCTCTGAAGCAGATGACTTCTCAAAAATTGTAGACCAGTGTCACAGTGGTCCCTTCTGACCTTAAAAAATCATCTCTTTTGGGAAGCAGGGTGTTGCTCCCCGACTCCTATCTCTTGCCAGGAGCACAGCTGCACCCCTCGAAATCCTGCAGTAGCTTATAGGACTGATATTTCTGTAAGAAGCTGGAACTTCTTTTCAGGCAGCCTCTGCTGCTCCTTCTGGCTCTTCTGCAGCTAGCCCAGTCTCTTGCTGGTGACGTGGTAAACTAACTCCCAGCTGGAGATAGGACTTCCCTTTAAATAAGGAGAAGAGTCCCTGCATGGCCTCTGAAAAGACTCCATTCCAACCAGCTCTAATTAGGAGCATAAATCCCATTTTCAAAAGTGACCTGGGACTAAATTTTGGAAGGTGTTTAGGCACCTAAAGATGCTTTTAGACACTGTGACAGACCCAAGCCAGTTGGGTAGAGCAGAGTAGCAGAGGCAGATATACTGGCCACTGGATTAACAGTTTTCTGTTCCCTGACTGACCAGAGCAGGGGCTGCTCCAAGCTAATGAGAACACCTGACTCCAATTAACCTGCAAAGAGTCAGGTGAGGCCATTAAACTAATGTGACCACCTGACTCTAATTAAGGCCCCTCTGATACTATAAAAGGGCTCACTCCAGTCAGGCAGAGGAGAGCCAGGGAGCCAGAGGAGAGGAAAGGAAAGGAAAGGAAGTGCAGCTGAAGGGGTGGTTAATGAAGACACCCTCAAGTCATTGGTAAGGGAGCCCTAAGGTAAGGGTGAAGAAGGGAGAAGCAGGAGAGCTGTGGGGAAGTGGCCCAGGGAAATGTAGCAACTCTGGCAGTGAAAGGTCAGCTGCCAACAGCTGCTACCATTAGAGTCCCTGGGCCGGAAACCGGAGTAGAGGGTGGGCCTGGGTTCCCCCCAACCCACCACTACAGGAACACCTCCTGGGAGGGGCAGTCAGGCCCCATCAGGACAGGAGGCTAAACTGTTCTAAAACAAGCCCTAGGGACAACAGAGACTGGGAATTCTCTCACCAACCTCCTTGCTGGCTTATGATGAAAAGGGCTCAGTAGACTGTAACCCTGGCCATAGAGAGAGAAGGACTATGTAGAGGGTCGCAGTGAGCCACTGAGGTGAGCATATACTGCCTAGAAGCGTGGGACCCATGGGGACAAGGTTGGAGCTCTGCCACAGCACCTAACATGCTTAGGCCCTTCTGAAAATCCCACTTGGACCTAGCAGCATCTTTAGGTGCCTAAATACTAGGTCTTTCAAGCAATTAAAAAAATTAATTGTGATTAATCACGCTGTTAATAGAATACCATTTATTTTAAATATTTTTGGATGTTTACTACATTTTCAAATATATTAATTTCAATTACATCACAGAATACAAAGTATACAGTGCTCACTTTATATTTATTTTTATTACAAATATTTGCACTGTAAAAAACACAAATAGTATTTTTCAATTCACCTCATACAAGTACTATAGTCCAATCACTTTATTATGAAAGTTAAACTTACAAATGTGGAATTATGTACAAAAAAACCTGCAGTCAAAAATAAAACAATGTCAAACTTTAGCGCCTACAAGTCCACTCAGTCCTACTTCTTGGTTAGCCAATCACTCAGACAAACAAGGTTGGTTACAATTTGCAGGAGTTAATGCTGCCTGCTGCTTGTTTACAATGTCACCTGAAAGTGAGAACAGGCGTTCACATGGCACTGTTGTAGTTGGCATTGCAAGATATTTACGTGCCCGATGCACTAAAGATTCGTATGTCCCTTCATGCTTCCACCACCATTTCATAGGACATGCTTCCATGCTATGATGGGTTCTGCTTGGTAACGATCCAAAACAGTGTGGACTGATGCATGTTCATTTTCATCATCTGAGTCAGATGCCACCAGCAGAAGGTTGATTTTCTTTTTGGTGGTTTGCGTTCTGTAGTTTCTGCATCTGAGTGTTGCTCTTTTAAGACTTCTAAAAGCATGCGCACACTTCGTCCCTCTCAGATTTTGGACAGCACTTCAGGTTCTTATACGTTGGGTCAGAGCTGTAGCTATTTCTAGAAATCTCACATCAGTACTTTCTTTGCGTTTTGTCAAATCTGCTGTGAAAGTGTTCTTAAAACAAATATATGCTGGGTCATTATCCGAGACTGCAATAACATGAAATGTATGCAGAATGCAGGTAAAACAGAGCAGGAGACATACAATTTTCCCCCAAGGAGTTCAGTCACAAATTTAATTGATGCATTATTTTTTTAATGAGCATTGTCAGCATGGAAGCATGTCCTCTGGAATGGTGGCCAAAGCATAGACGGGGCATACAGATGTTTAGCATCTCTGGCATGTAAATACCTTGCAAGGCTGGCTACAAAAGTGCCATGCGAACGCCTGTTCTCACTTTCAGGTGACATTGTAAATAAGAAGCAGGCAGCAGTAACTCCCATCAATGTAAACAAACGTGTTTGTCTTAGCGATTAGCAGAATAAGAAGTAGGACTGAGTGGACTTGTAGGGTCTAGAGTTTTACACTGTTTTGTTTTTGAGTGCAGTTATGTAACCAAAAAAAATCTGCATTTGTAAGTTACTTTCACGATAAAGAGATTGCACTACAGTACTTGTATGAGGTGAATTGAAAAATACTATTTCTTTTGTTTATCATTTTTACAGTGCATATATTTGTAACAAAAAATAATAATATAAAGTGAGCACTGTGCACTTTGTATTCTGTGTTTTAATTTAAATCAATATTGAAAATGTAGAAAAACATCCACAAATATTTAGTAAATTTCCACTGGTATTCTATTGTTATAAGTGCGATTTATTTTTTTAATTGCGATTAATTTTTTAATTTTTTTTTTTTAGTTAATCGCATGAGTTAACTGCGATTAATTGACATCCCTACTAAATGCCTTTGAAAATCTGGCTTTTTGGCACTTAGGAACCTAAGTCGCTTTTGAAAATGGGACCTAGGAGTCTTTAAAATTTTACCCAAGATGTTTAGTTTTATAGTGTGCAAAGTTAAAGCAAACAGGAACAAAAGAATAAAGACCCAATTTATGGATCAAATGCTGTTTGACCCAGGAAATATTCACATTAGTGGAGGCAACATGGTCCAGCATACAGAGGCATGGCAGAATTAGATTTAACTTGTTAGTTGTTGGTAAATGTCGATTTCACTGGACACACACAGATTGACGAAAAATATCCCTTGATAACAGTCAGCAAGTGTAACTCCTCCACTGCACCTGGCACCTGCAGGGATTCAGTGCTGCTGGCCCCACGGCTCTTCAGAAGGCCTCCGCAACCCCTGTCACATGGTCCCACACACTCACTCACCAGCCGGGGGCCATCCCCAAGCATGAGATATTAAGCAGTAGGGGAAACCTCTTCAGTGGCCAGTAGCTCATCCTCCTCCTTGTGTCCCTGGCTAGGGGTCTCTTCTCCACCAGGCCAAGGGTCAGCACTGTCCTAACCCTAACCTACAGTTGTTGGAAATTAATGGGGGGGGGGAGGAGGTTGGGTAAGGGCAGTGCTAACCTCCTTGTGTGATCAGGGGGCAAAGACTCCCAGGCACAAGGTGCAGGAGAGGCTGCAGTCCTAGTCTGGTGGAGCACAACCTGTGGGCCAGGGCAGCAGGAGGATGGGTGCATTTTGAATGGGATCTGATTTGTTAGGTGTGTTCAGTCTATGTTCCTCTTGTTCGTAGGTCACGCTGGGGCTTAGGTGGGAGATAGGCACCTAGGATGAGGCAGCAGTGTGCATGCCTAGAGGCAGAAACTTGGGGACCTAGAGAACTCAGGTTAGCTGCATATACACTAGTCCTCAAACAGGAGTGGTCAAACAACATGCAGGAAAATCTTTTTTTGAAATCAACCAAAACACCAATGCCTGGTTCTAAGAAAGCAACTCCCTCCAACTAGAGTCAATTCTTGTGGCAAAGTGAGGCAGTCTACTTGCAAGAGCTCTCCCAAAAAAGAATGGCCATCACAAAAACAGCTGTACAACATTTTTTTCAAAGACCAAAAAGTGCTTGCACACTAAGAAAAAGAATTTGTAAAACTATATGACTGCCTAACTCTTTTCAGCCCCTTTTAAAATCCCAACATATATTAAAAGTGCATTCAGGTTGCAAAATAAAGCAATCAGAAAGTCAGGAAATGTCAACATGAAGATTGTCTGTGCAGTTTAACTTTGCCCCCTTGTACACATTGCACAATAACTTGTTGGAACAGATGTGTGGGGGCACAGGGCACACACTGCAACAGCAACTGTCAGCCAAACCTAATTTCTCTATGGAAACTAAATCATCAAACTAAATATTTTAAAGCAATCAAAATAATCTTTTCTTCATGTTATCTATTTTAATGAGTGACTCTTGTCCTTGTTGTTCAGTGAGCACATTCCTACTGTATGCACTGCCCACTGTCCGGCCTGTACACTTTAGGTGAGATTCATCCTTTGTGCAGAGGGCCAATAAAAAGCCCTTTACACCATTCAAGCTCCAATGTAGGGGTGGTGTAGGAGATTGGCCAACTGACTGAGTATATAAGGAGTGGTGTCAACATATCCTATGTGCCATGGAACTGATCTCCACACAAGTGTATGCCAGGCAACACAGAAGGCCACTTTGGGATGGGCTGGAGATGGTAAAGGAGCAGGCTACGGGAAGGAGCTGAAGATCTATGTTTACGCACATCCAGTGACTGCAGTTCTCCACTAGCATGGAGGTGCTGTGGCCTCCATTCCAGGCCATAGATTAGCGTAGCAGACCCCGGTGAGAAAGGAGGCCTGCACTCTGGCCCTGAATTGGGAGATGGGCTTGACTGCCCCAACCTCCCTGTACTTCACCCATGTAGAGCCTGAACACTCAGGCTTTATTAGGTGGTATGACATTCACTCTGACTGAAGGGGGTGCAGGAAGATGTAAGCTACATTTCCCTGCTGCAGCCTGGGTGCATCTGGCCCCTGAGCGTTAACGTGGATGCCATACGATATGCATGTGTCTAAAGCAAATGAGCTGGAGAAGCTGAGAGATTTGGATGAGTAATGGTAATTCCGAGCCATGGCTTTAAGCCGTACAGTTCACCTCCCTGAGTTTTTATAGGTTCTGAGTGGTGAACCATGCTGATTAGTCACAGCTTGGAACTTCTCTGTTTAGGCAGTTAATTAGCATTATAAAATGGGCTTTAAAAGACCTTCACTGTGATTGGCTAAATCAGTCGTAAGGTAGTGCAGTTAACTACCTACAGTACATTGTCTGGCGTGTTCTAAGAGATGACTTCATCACAATTATACATGAAGATATAGACCAATAAATCACACTGGATTAAATCAACAACAGCACTCCATAACTCAAGGTTTTCTAAGTCAATTTTACTGTTGTGACGGGTTGGATCACAGAAACCCCCCTGGGAATTGCCACCCGATGTGCAAAGACTACCCCTGCTTCTGTTTTCCCTGCCAGCTCAGGACTCCAGCACCCTGTCTTGCTGAGCCAGCCACTCCTGTCCAGCTCTAACACAGATCCAGGGTCTGAATCACTTGTCCCAAAGCTGCAAGTTTACCTGAAAACAGCTCCCAGAAGTGTGCTGGTCTTTAGCACTCAGATGTTCAACTCCCAATGGGGTCTAAACCCAGATAAATCCGTTTTACCCTGCATAAAGCTTATGCAGGGCAAATCCAGAAATTGTTCGCCCTCTATAACACTGATAGAGAGATATGCACAGTTGTTTGCTCCCCCAGGTATTAATACATACTCTGAGTAAATTACTAAATAAAAAGTGATTTTATTAAATAAATACAGAAAATAGGATTTAAGTGGTTCCAAGTAGTAACAGACAGAACAAAGTAAGTTACCAAGCAAAATAAAATCAAATGCGCAAATCTATGCCTAATCAAACTAAATACAGATAATCTCACCCTCAGAGATGCTTCAGTAAGTTTTTTCTCAGACTGGACACCTTCCAGGCCTGGGCACAATTCTTTCCCCTGGTACTGCTCTTGTTGCAGCTCAGGTGATAGCTAGGGGATTCTTCATGATGGCTCCTCTCCCCTTGTTCTCTTCCACCCCTTTATATATCTTTTGCATAAGGCGGGAACCCTTTGTCCCTCTGGGTTTCCACCCCCCCTCACTGGAAAAGCACCAGGTTAAAGATGGATTCCAGTTCAGGTGACATGATCATATGTCACTGCAAGACTTCATTACTCACTTGCCAGCACACACATATACAGGAAGACTCACAGGTAAATACAGCCATCTGCAGACAATGGGAGTCATCAAGATTCCAAACCATCCTTAATGGCCCACACTTTACATAATTACAATAGGCCCTCAGAGTTATATTTCATATTTCTAGTTTTAGATACAAGAGTGGTACATTTATACAAATAGCATGATTACACTCAGTAGATTATAAACTTTGTTATGATACCTAACAAGAGACCTTTTGCATGAAGCATATTCCAGTTACATTATATTCACTTATCATATTTTTATAAAACCATATAGACTGCACAACATCACAACTGTTCTACCGCAATGCAAATATTGCCCCCCTACCCCCATTTGTTACATTGCCCCTTCCTTTGGTTTCTTAGATGCTCAGGATCTCCTCTTCTATGCACTCTGAACCATTCCCTTGCCTTCTCCCACCTTTTAATCTCTTCTTCCAAGGGCTCAATGTATATTCAAAGACTATATGATGGCATGGTGTTGTGTGAAGGCTTTATCAGCATTAGCTTGGGATGACTGATAAAAAAACCTTTATCCCTCACCATCATGTGTCCTGTGCATGCTACAGAAACCATATTAAATACAAATATTTTAGCGTTTTAAAAAGTATTCGTGTCATACCTCTCTTCCTGCAAACTAAGAGCCTTCATCACCATCTGCTGAATTCAATGACAAATTTCCCATAGACTTCCATAGGGCAGGAGCAGGACCCAGGAGTCCATTTGTACAGGCCTGGGCCAGATGTGGAAAATTAAAACTATAAAATATATAATACAATAACCTAGATTACAACTAATGCATTTTAGAAACCTCTAAACATTATCTAAAATAGCTTTCCCATTGTTAAGGTGCAATAGTCCATTATGAGGATCCAAGATCTCATGATCTTCCAGCGGTAGAATCAAATGTTGTATCGCTCCATGGAAAGCTGGGAATCACTCCTTTCAGTGGTATAAAAACCTGTTGGCTCATGAGATCTTAAACTTGTCACTAGTCCAGGATTGTGAATCATTGTGGGCCTCAGGCCAGGGTAATTTTAGGAAGAAATTCTGTTGGGGGGGGGGGAGAAAGTGGTTTGATGGCAGTTTTGATATTATCTTTTTTTTTAATGGCAACTGTTGGAAGCTGCTCCAAAATGCAGAAGAGATTACTGAGCAGAGAGCAAGTGGTGAGAGGTGTATGATAAATGGGATTTATTACGCGGATCTGCATTTTATCACATGGCTATCATCTCTCCATGTGTGTAGCATGCTGTGAAATTCTCAGGTATATTCATTGTTTAAAATTATCTCCAAACCTTTGCAAAGTGTTTTCTCCTGTATGAAAAGCTCTCATACAATTAATTGTAAATATTCACCCTTTAAGTTTGTGGCATGTTGATTAGTGATAGAAGTCACAGGATATTGTTTCTATTCCTTTATTGGATCATTAGTCAATACAGCTGGAATGTTAGCTTTTGAATATTACAGTTAAATATGCAAAATTCCCTTTTCAAAATGTAAAATTTCTTTTTGAATTATCAAGGATGGGAGATGAAATCTCTTTTTGGAAGGATTTGTGTTGGTAAAGCTCAACTCTTTCATAGCAAGCAGAAAGGAGAAGGTAATGAACATGGTCAAATACAAATTGTCATAGAACATTTTTCTACTGCTTGCTCAGCTCTAGTTTGGAAAGGATTTTAGTCAGACAAATGAGTATTCCTGTGTCTTTGTGGTTACATGTATTTGCACACCATTATGGGAATTGGCTCCAAAAGTGCTGCCACTCCCTCCATAAATATACAAAAGTACTGGGTTTGTGTGGTTGCAAGCAGGAGTAGTAGGAGACAGGCAAAGGCTAAGAATGAGAGAAGCCAATGATTACAACAAAACTCAGAACTGAGCAGGCAGGAGAGGATAGAAAGTCAATAGGGGTGGGGTTGCTGTAGCAGGATATTATAGGCTTGAGGACATCTTATTCCATGTTCTATGACATGTTAAAATGTTCTTCAAAGTGTCCTCCTATGGAAGCGTGAAGGGGCAACTGTTCTTTGGAGCTATTTCTACACGTATCAGGGGCACGTACTAATACATGGTCCTGCAACCATACAGGCACCTGCTGGTGCCTCACTGAAGGCTTGCACAGCCCTGTCTCCATTGTCTGGGGAAACTGTCATTAGCAGCAAGCTGCAGCATCAATCAGGGAAGCAGCAGTAGCAGCATATTCACATGCCCATGTTGTAGCCATTGTAGCATGTAGAATGCACTTCCATCTTGAACGGGTCCCTTGCAAGTCTTCTTCCTTTGTCAAGAGCCAGTATGGGAGGATTTAGCCTTCTTAAATTTGTCAAAATTGCATCTTCCAACCTCTTTCCAACTTCCTTCAGCCTCAGATCTATCAACCTTCCGTTGCTAGGGGGAGGGATAGCTCAGTGGTTTGAGTATTGGGCCTGCTAAACCCAGGGTTGTGAGTTCAATCCTTGAGGGGATCATTTAGGGATCTAGGGCAAAATCAGTACTTGGTACTGCTAGTGAAGGCAGGGGGCTAGACTCAATGACCTTTCAAGGTCCCTTCCAGTTCTAGGAGATCAGATATCTCCATTATTATATTATAAAAGTACACTTTCTTCTGCACTCTGGACATGACCCCATATTACAGTCAATTTGTTCTCAACTGGTCCAACACTTCAAATTGCTAAGGTTGTCTAAGTATCTCCTCTTTTGTGACAAAATCAAACCAATGGATGTTAAGAATACACTGAAACTTTTGACACTGAAAACTGTTTAGTTTCCTCTACTCAGCTGTTTTTAACAGCCATATTTCTGCTACCGGGTTGTCATCATTACCATGCTGAACACTTATATCTTAAGTGTCACACAGACAGCCCACTGCCCAAACAGAGACATCTGACAATGTTGAAATGTCATTGACACAAGACTGATCCAATGTGTGACTTCTTCAGAAATAAAACCTTCTGCTGACAGCCAACTACCCAGACAGATAAAACTATTCAACCATTCAATGTCATTTCCATCTACATGCAGCATCAGCAGGTCATTCATTTCCATTTTATAGGAGGCATGCATAACTTTGGGTTTATCACCACTGATCTTAAGTCCTATAGATTCTGCCGTTTTTGCAGCCCATCCATCACTATTGGAAAACTCCTTCACAACCTGATGATCTTGAAAAATGGAATTTGCTATGCTAAAGAATCCTTCAGCTTTCTCTTCCCAGCAGTTCCCAAACATTTTCCCTGCATGACCCCATTTTCAGCTGTATTGCTTCCCACACCCCCAGACAACCTGAAGGACGCCATTTAAAAATGGCATGTTCCCTGCGGCGTGACTTCGCGCGCACTGTACGTGCAAGGTCAGACTGCATGAAGGATGCCATTTTGCTTTAAAAATGGAGTCCTCTGCACTGGCATGACCTCACACACATACACTGTGCGCGAGGTCATGCCACGTAGAAGTCATTTTGTAGAGCAAAATAGCGTCCTCCATGCAGCATGACCTCACATGTACAGTGTGTGTGAGGTCATGCTGTGCGGAGGATGCCATTTTGTAAAATGGCAACCTCCGCACACATGGGATTGCTGCAACCCTATCTGTTGATGAAGCGACGTTTGGAAAACATTGCACTACCCCAAACCTCACTCTTAATGACATTGCTCCATTACAGGCCAGAGGGCCTCACCGTCTCTGCCCCCAAGAGCTTGCAATCTAAATAGACAGAGGGATTATTATCCTCATTTTACAGATGGGAAACTGAGGCACAGATTGACTTTCCCAGTCACACAGGAAGTCTGTGACAGAGATGGGAATTGAACCCAGTTCTGGTCAACTGTCTTAACTACAACATGCCCCCCCAACTGCTCCTCCACCGTGTGGACAAGACTTTTTAATGGGATACATTTTCCAAACTGACTTTATGGTTACAATACAGTGCACAGAGGCAAAAGGCTGAAGATGGGTAACTTACTTCATCATTTTAAAGGGAATTAGAGGGAAACTGAAAAAGAGGAGGAGTACTTGTGGCACCTTAGAGACTAACAAATTTATTTGGGCATAAGCTTTCGTGGGCTAAAACCCACTTCATCAGCTGCATGGAGTGGAAAATACAGTAGGCAGGTATATATACACAGTACGTGAAAAGATGGGAGTTGCCTTACCAAGTGGAGGGGTCAGTGCCAATGAGACAATCCAATTAAAGTGGAGGTGGGCTATTCTCAACAGTAGAATACCAAGGGAGGGAAAAATCACCTTTGTAATGGTAATGAGGCCAATGTAATCAGGGTGACCCCATAGGCACCAACTTTCCCCAGCACCGGTGGGGGCTCATGCCCCCCCACCCTGGCCCTGCCCCTGCCCCTGCCCCTGCCCCGACTCCACCCTTCCCCAAAGTCCTTGCCCCAACTCCACCTGCTCCCTGCTCCAAAATTAAATTTAAAATTAATGGAGATATCCCATCTCCTAGAACTGGAAGGGACCTTGAAAGGTCATTGAGTCCAGCCCCCTGCCTTTGCTAGCAGGACCAAGTACTGATTTTGCTCTAGATCCCTAAGTGGCCCCCTCAAGGATTGAACTCACAACCCTGGGTTTAGCAGGCCAATGCTCAAACCACTGAGCTATCCCTCCCTCTCTTATTGGACCCCTTCCCCAAATCCCCACCCCCAGCCCCACCTCTTCCCCAAGCACACCGGATTCCCCCTCCTGCCCCCTCCCTCCCAGCGCTTGCTGCACAAATCAGCTGTTTCACTGCACAAGCGCTGGAAGCCAGGGGGAAAAAAGCAGAAATGCCTTGTGCCCAAGGGAGGAGGCGGAGGCAGAGCGAAGGCGGAGGCAGAGCTGAGGCAGAGGTGAGCTGAGACGGGGGGAGTGGGGCAGGGAGCTGCCGGTGGGTCACCCACGGAGTCGGTGCCTATGGGTGACCCATTTCAAGCAGTTGACAAGAAGGTGTGAGTAACAGTTGAGGGAAATTAGTATGGGGAAATTAGTTTTTGTAGTGACCCATCCACTCCCAGTCTTTATTCAGGCCTAATTTGATGATGTCCAGTTTGCAAATTAATTCCAGTTCTTCAGTTTCTCATTGGAGTCTGTTTTTGAAGTTTTTTTGTTGAAGAACTGCCACTTTTAAGTCTGTTATTGAGTGTTCAGGGAGACTGGAGTGTTCGCCAACTGGTTTTTGAATGTTATAATTCTTGACTTCTGATTTGTGTCCATTTATTCTTTTGTGTAGAGACTGTCCGGTTTGGCCAATGTACATGGCAGAGGGGCATTGCTGGCACATGATGGCATATATCACATTGGTAGATGTGCAGGTGAACAAGCCCCCAATGGTGTCGCTGATGTGGTTAGGTCCTATTATGGTGTCCCTTGAATAGATATGCAGACAGAGTTGGCAACGGGGTTTGTTGCAGGGATATGTTGTGTGGTGTGTGATTGCTGGTGAGTATTTGCTTCAGGTTGGGGGGCTGTCTGTAAGTGAGGACAGGCCTGTCTCCCAGGGTCTGTGAGAGTGAGTGATTGTCCTTCAGGATAGGTTGTAGATCCTTGATGATGCGCAGGGGAGGTTTTAGTTGGGGGCTGAAGCTGATGGCTAATGGCATTCTGTTACTTTCTTTGCTGGGCCTGTCCTGTAGTAGGTGACTTCTGGATACCCGTCTCGCTCTGTCAGTCTGTTTCTTTAGGTCACCAGGTGGGTATTGTAGTTTTAAGAATGCTTGATAGAGATCCTGTAGGTGTTTGTCTCTGTCTGAGGGATTGGAGCAAATGCGGTTGTATCATAGAGCCTGGCTGTAGACAATGGATCGTGTGATGTGGTCTGGATGGAAGCTGGAGGCATGTAGGTAAGTATAGCGGTCAGTAGGTTGCCGGTATAGGGTGGTGTTTATATGACCATCACTTATTTGCACTGTAGTGTCCAGGAAGTGGATCTCTTGTGTGAACTGGTCCAGGCTGAGGTTGATGGTGTGGTGAAAATTGTTGAAATCCTGGTGGAATTCCTTAAGGGCTTTTTTCCCATGGGTCCATATGATGAAGATGTCGTCAATGTAGCGCAAGTAGAGTAGGGGCGCTAGGGGACGAAAGCTGAGAAAGCGCTGTTCTAAGTCAGCCATAAAAATGTTGGCATACTGTGGGGCCATGCGGGTACCCATAGTAGTGTCGCTGACTTGAAGGTATAAACTGTCCCCAAATCTGAAATAGTTGTGGGTAAGGACAAAGTCACAAAGTTCAGCCACCAGGTTTGCCATGACATTATCGGGGATACTGTTCCTGACAGCTTGTAGTCCATCTTTGTGTGGTATGTTGGTGTAGAGAGCTTCTACATCTATAGTGACTAGGATGGTGTTCTCTGGAAGACCACCAATGGATTGTAGTTTCCTCAGGAAGTCAGTGACGTCTCAAAGATAGCTGGAAGTGCTGGTAGTGTAGGGCCTGAGCCGAGAGTCTACATAGCCCGACAATCCTGCTGTCAGGGTGCCAATGCCTGAGGTGATGGGGCATCCAGGATTCCCAGGTTTATGGATCTTGGGTAGCAGATAGAATACCCCCGGTCGGGGCTCTAGGGGTGTGTCTGTGTAGATTTCTTCCTGTGCTTCTTCAGGGAGTTTCTTGAGCAGATGGTGTAGTTTTTTTTTATAACCCTCAGTGGGATCAGAGGGTAATGGCCTGTAGTATGTGGTGTCAGAGAGTTGTCTAGCAGCCTCTCATTCATATTTTGACCTATTCCTGATGACAACAGCATCTCCTTTGTCAGCCTTTTTGATTATGATATCAGAGTTGTTTTGAGGCTGTGAATGGCGTTGTGTTCTGCACGGCTGAGCTTATGGGGCAAGTGATGCTGCTTTTCCACAATTTCAGCCCATGCAATTTCTGCCCCACCACCTCCACGAACATGATACAGTTCTGCAGTGATCTAGAATCCTACTTTCAAAGTCTCTGACTCAAGGAATATTTCCAACACCCCACTGAACAGCATACTAACCCACAGAACCTTCCTACCAATGCTACAAAAAGAAGGATTCTGCATGGTCTCCTCCTGAAGGTCAAAACAACAGACTGTGTGTGTGTGTGTGTGTGAGAGAGAGAGAGAGAGAGAGAGAGAGAGAAAGAGAGAAGGGGAAAAAAGCTTGGAAACATGGAAAAGTCAAAGCTTGGTTCAGATACTCCTAAGGGATCACTGAAATTCATGCATTAAATTTTGTGAACCTGCATCAAGATTAGAGCAAGCCTGAACAGTGATGGTTTGGGTTGAAGCCATGTAAAATGAAATGGATAAACATTATTTTGACCAGAAAGCAGGAAAAAAGAGGATTTATCTAAGTTTTTGTTTTGATTTCTGGGGCTTACTTGAGTGAAGAACTCAACATAAAAAACATACACTGTTTCTGTGTATGACCTTTCACAGTGCAAGGCTCTATGGGAGCAGTCACAGCATTATTTCCAAAAATATTGCCTTGCAGGGACTGTGCTACACGGAATGACACATTGATGTGGAACACCCATGTGCCAGTACTAATGCTCAAGATGCCAGTATTTTCGGTATATCTATGACACAAGAGAGGAGAGAATGTGTCAGCAGTTTATAGTACAACTCTCCATAGTAGGGCAATATCTGGGCTGTTAAGAGTAAGCAATGTCCTGTAGATAAATGAGACATCAAATAATGTATTTGAAAAACTTTTTTTTGTTTTCAATATTTGACAAGTTCCATAGCTGTGGGAATGACTCTGCACAAATCCAACAGTAGTGCTCAGTAGGGGCAAATCTTTATCACCACAAATCAAAACCACATTACCCTAAGCAAAACAAACATGATATAAAGATTTCCTAGTTTGTGGTTCATTCAGTATGTAAGTATTACTTTAGTACCTGCTTTCCCACAGATATAACTTTAGTACCTTTCTATAGACCTTCCCCGAATACCTGGGTAATGGAAAGTTAGGGTGGAATTAATAACTCCTCATTTCTTAAGGACCTCGTAGTGGCCCTGAACTCTGTTGCAAGCTGTCTGAATGTTACTTGTTGAATAATGACATTATTGAGCTAATTATTTAAGGGCTTTTCTTTTTCAAGTGCTCTTCCAACACTAATGCACATATAGTTCATAAAGCACTTGGGGATCATTAAGAGTCAAGAGTACATAAAGCATGAATATGGAACCTTCTACCATCATGGTGAGGCCTCATTGGACCCGTTAAACATGGACAATTGTATGTCTAATCCCATTTTTACTATGAAATTGTGTGGCTTAGAATAATGTCTTGGTGAATTATTCTAGCATACAGTATTTATCACTCTGTGAATGCTCCATTAGTGAAATTAAAAGTTTTTCAAGGATCTGCCACACAGTATCGTTTCAAGAAAAAGTAATTAATTGCATTTTTATTGTCACTTAGTGTAACTTTCAGGCAATTCTGAGTTCAAGTATTTACAAGAATGCATTAGATTTTTTTTAATGTCACTTTAGCTATTGCAGTTAGTGGTTTTGAGAAAAAATATGGAAATCTTTGAGGAAAACAAAAATAAAGACAAATCTGAATGACCACCAGATGGCACTGTTGATCTGCAGCTAAGCCAATGGATGTTAAATCTTTCCACAGTGGAAGAACACATCAGCCAAAACATCTGCCCCAAACGAAATATGAAGATCCCTCCAAACATGATATAATTACAGCATAGCCTAAGAAAATTACTTCTAAGAAATTTTAGTGCAAGGCCAGTTCTATTTCTCCTGACTTTCAACTTTAAAAATGAGCCCTATTATAAAAAGGTAAAAGTTGTAGACTACTTTCTGGTTAGTTCCCAGCAGAGATGGGGTTGGCATTAGGCATAAATAATAAAGGCAACTGTCTTAAAAGATGAACTTTGATAGGGTGAGAAGCACTCTTCTCCCAATGTCAACTGCACAGATGCCAGTAGTATGAGGTAAACTAAACTGGGTCCAAATCCAGAGTTTGAATAGCTGGGGGGGTGCTGATTCATGTACCAGATGTTGGATAATAACATGAAAGGACTCCATGCTTGTAAAATCAAATTAGCTGTTTATTAAGAGAACTATTTACAGAGATGCTGGAACTGCTTCTAGCATTCAAGCCATGTGCACACAGACTAACTTCTAGGTGACTCCTTCAGACTCTTCCTTCCTGCAACATGTGCACCTACTTCCAAATTACATGATGTAGGTTACTACAGGAGCTGACTAAATGTGCTGGGAAAATAACCATCTTACCCCCATCCCCATTCATTGCCACACTTGAGCCAATGAGCCTTACCCACTGAGGGGGTGAGATAATTCATAGATTATAGGACTGGAAGGGACCTCGAGAGGTCATCGAGTCCAGTCCCCTGCCCGCATGGCAGGACCAAATACTGCCTAGACCATCCCTAATAGACATTTATCTAACCTACTCTTAAATATCTCCAGAGACGGAGATTCCACAACCTCCCTAGGCAATTTGTTCCAGTGTTTAACCACCCTGACAGTTAGGAACTTTTTCCTAATGTCCAATCTAGACCTCCCTTGCTGCAGTTTAAACCCATTGTTTCTGGTTCTATCCTTAGAGGCTAAGGTGAACAAGTTCTCTCCCTCCTCCTTATGACACCCTTTTATATACCTGAAAACTGCTATCATGTCCCCTCTCAGTCTTCTCTTTTCCAAACTAAACAAACCCAATTCTTTCAGCCTTCCTTCATAGGTCATGTTCTCAAGACCTTTAATCATTCTTGTTGCTCTTCTTTGGACCCTTTCCAGTTTCTCCACATCTTTTTTAAAATGCGGCGCCCAGAACTGGACACAATACTCCAGCTGAGGCCTAACCAGAGCAGAGTAGAGCGGAAGAATGACTTCTCGTGTCTTGCTCACAACACACCTGTTAATGCATCCCAGAATCATGTTTGCTTTTTTTGCAACAGCATCACACTGTTGACTCATATTTAGCTTGTGGTCCACTATAACCCCTAGATCCCTTTCTGCCGTACTCCTTCCTAGACAGTCTTTTCCCATTCTGTATGTGTGAAATTGATTTTTCCTTCCTAAGTGGAGCACTTTGCATTTGTCTTTGTTAAACTTCATCCTGTTTAACTCAGACCATTTCTCCAATTTGTCCAGATCATTTTGAATTATGACCCTGTCCTCCAAAGTAGTTGCAATCCCTCCCAGTTTGGTATCATCCGCAAACTTAATAAGCGTACTTTCTATGCCAATATCTAAGTTGTTGATGAAGATATTGAACAGAGCCGGTCCCAAAACAGACCCCTGCGGTACCCCACTCGTTACGCCTTTCCAGCAGGATTGGGAACCATTAATAACCACTCTCTGAGTACGATTATCCAGCCAGTTATGCACCCACCTTATAGTAGCCCCATCTAATTTGTATTTGCCTAGTTTATCGATAAGAATATCATGCGAGACCGTATCAAATGCCTTACTAAAGTCCAGGTATACCACATCCACCGCTTCACCCTTATCCACAAGGCTCGTTATCCTATCAAAGAAAGCTATCAGATTGGTTTGACATGATTTGTTCTTCACAAATCCATGCTGGCTATTCCCTATCACCTTACCACCTTCCAAGTGTTGGCAGATGATTTCCTTAATTACTTGCTCCATTATCTTCCCTGGCACAGAAGTTAAACTAACTGGTCTGTAGTTACCTGGGTTGTTTTTATTTCCCTTTTTATAGATGGGCACTATATTTGCCCTTTTCCAGTCTTCTGGAATCTCTCCCGTCTCCCATGACTTTCCAAAGATAATAGCTAGAGGCTCAGATACCTCCTCTATTAGCTCCTTGAGTATTCTAGGATGCATTTCATCAGGCCCGGGTGACTTGCAGGCATCTAACTTTTCTAAGTGATGTTTAACTTGTTCTTTTTTTATTTTATCCGCTAAACCTACCCCCTTCCCATTAGCATTCACTATGTTAGGCATTCCTTCAGACTTCTCGGTGAAGACCGAAACAAAGAAGTCATTAAGCATCTCTGCCATTTCCAAGTTTCCTGTTACTGTTTCTCCCTCTTCACTAAGCAGTGGGCCTACCCTGTCTTTGGTCTTCCTCTTGCTTCTAATGTATTGATAAAAAGTCTTCTTGTTTCCTTTTATTCCCGTAGCTAGTTTGAGCTCATTTTGTGCCTTTGCCTTTCTAATCTTGCCCCTGCATTCCTGTGTTGTTTGCCTATATTCATCCTTTGTAATCTGTCCTAGTTTCCATTTTTTATATGACTCCTTTTTATTTTTTAGATCGTGCAAGATCTCGTGGTTAAGCCAAGGTGGTCTTTTGCCACATTTTCTATCTTTCCTAACCAGCGGAATAGCTTGCTTTTGGGCCCTTAATAGTGTCCCTTTGAAAAACTGCCAACTCTCCTCAGTTGTTTTTCCCCTCAGTCTTGATTCCCATGGGACCTTACCTATCAGCTCTCTGAGCTTCCCAAAATCTGCCTTCCTGAAATCCATTGTCTCTATTTTGCTGTTCTCCCTTCTACCCTTCCTTAGAATTGCAAAGTCTATGATTTCATGATCACTTTCACCCAGGCTGCCTTCTACTTTCACATTCTCAACGAGTTCCTCCCTATTTGTTAAAATCAAGTCTAGAACAGCTTCCCCCCTAAGATTCATCCATGCCCCATGTACTGTGTGTGGCCATGCAGGGAACTTGTACAGAGCAGGGTTCTCCAGTGTGCTAGGGGTGCACACATTCTGCACTCCCCAAAACGGGAACAGGAAGTGGTTTCACTTCCAAGGAGCTCATCACAGATGGAGAGGGGATGAGTAAGGACTGAACAGCAGGGCTGGATTTGCTCCTATGTGTGGGGCAGGAGAATGGCTCTATAACCTCCCTCCACATTTCACAGCTGCACTGATTTATTTGCCTGGAGCCTTCCCGAAACTACCTAATCAACCTGAGTGAACGTTATATTTAGTTATCATTTAACAAATAATCTCTTTTAAAATAAATAGCCCTATCTATTAATATTCAGTTTTTGTTTCTTTTGCTTACTCTCTCCTTCTGAGTTAGCAGCACATACAGAGCGCCACTACCTGCACTTCTAAATTACATTAAAGCTTCATGCCAAACTTCATAAAAGTTACAGTGCCTGAGTTGCCCCCATAAACTGAGACCCTTTAGCTTTGTGCAAATAAAAACCCAGCATGGATTAGATCTCAGCTCTGGATCATGAAAGTAAACTATGTGGGACTGTGTACAGCACTTTGGTTAAGATTGCTAGTAGCTACTCGTCTTCACTCACCCTGTTAGATCTCTGGATTCTTTGAAGGTCTCTTGTTCCTGTCATTGGAGCTTCTTCCAGCAAGTTTTGCAGTTGACTTCAGTGGCAGCAGAAATAGGGTGCTTGGTCCTCAGGAAATTATTATTCATATTTCAGTAGCACCTTGAGGGCCCAAACATGATTGAGATCCGGTGTTAGGCACTGCGGAGTTCCTGTCCTGAAGAGCTTGCAATCTAAATAGGAGGAGGAGGGGAAACAGAAACACACAGAGAGGCAAATGACTTGCCCAGAGGCAGAGCTGGGCAACGTACCCAGATGTGCAGAGGCCGAGTCTGGTACTCTAGCCACTAGACCACATCACCTCCCCTTAGTGGGTATAATGGACTCATGGTAGCGGCTAAACACAAACTGGCCCAATATATTTAACTCAAACTTTTCCCTTTCCTTTTCCAGCTGGCAGAGCCTTAACCCCTTTGTGAACTGCTTTTTACAGGGCTCTTACTAGTTTAATTAAAAGCAAACTCTCAGTCACAACTTATTTGATGGAGGAGTATTCCTGAACTCAGGCTTTCTCTCCTTTTTGTTTCAGCCCTTTTCATTGTACAGGATTTCCAGTTAAAACAAATTGTTTTCCCTTAATAATCTGCCAGCACAAACTTATCAGTTTTACTTTAGACAAAACTATAGGAGAGGGTTTCATTCCAAAACTCTGCCCCTTGACAAAAAGAAAACACACTCCATTATACTCACTGGGGGAAATTCTGCTCTTAGTTACACCAATGGAAATCTGGTGATACTAATGAAGTCAGTATACATACAGTATAACTCAGAGGAGAATTTGGCCTACTGTGCAATAAAAACATCCCCTCCTCAATAGCCTGAGGAATATAGCACTCACTATCTCATTGGCTCACTGTTATGGTGCCAACTGAGATTCAGCCAGTCAGCAAATTAAATTTGCCTTAAGTGTCTCAGCACATTTCTTCTCAGCATTGTTATAAGTTGGATACATGCATAATTATTAGGGCTGTGTTTTTAAAACCAGCCTTCCATTTCGTGTCCACAGATAATTGCAGGAGCAGTTTTTCTCAGGCATGGTGAATTTCTGGGCCACATTATAGCTGTTAGTAACTGGTATCTAACTCCCCAGTTGCTCCCACAAATCAGGCCCTTGCAGTTCTATCCTAGAACTAATCTATATCTATTACATACACAAAAACTATGCTAGAAAAATATTAAGTTGCAAAGTCAATCACTCAGATGTTGGGAAATGCCAGGACTAAGGTTGTTGTGCAATCTAATCTGGCCCTCATGTGCTTATGCATCATAATACAGTATTTAATTACATGATCACTTACTATTTTTTCCACAGGACCCCTGCTTTAGTCAGTGTACAGAATAGAGACGTTCACTTAATAAGCAGCTATTCAATATGTTCTTTTCTCCTCATTGTTCAATGTGTGGCCACAGGCCTTATTTACTGAACATTGCTCAAACCCTGCTCTGAAGACAGAATTATTAATTTCCTTATGGGCTTTTCTATGGCGCTCATTACTAGAGTATGTGAGTGTTTCATAAAAATGAATGAATTTATTTTCACAACTCTCCTGTGAAGTGAGGGGTATTATTATCCCCATTTTAAGATGGGGAACCAGCACAGAGAGATTAAAGTCAAAGATATCCGCTAATTTTGAGTGCCCAATTTAAGATGCTTAGGACCTTCTTTTTTCAGAGTACTTGCCATTATATAGCACTTTATATGTCCAAAGCACAGCTACCAGTGACTTCAGTTCAGCTGTGAATGCTCAGCACATCTCAAGTCTGGCACGTAGAAAATGAGGAGCGCACAATTAGTGACCATCTGTGAAAAGTGTGGGTTGAGAGACTTGCCCAGAATCACATGGGAATGCTGTGGTAGAGGCAGGGCTAGAATCCTATTCTCCAGGGAACCATACCATGGCCTTAACCATGAGACCATCCTTTCTCTTTCTGCAATCTGCTGCCTCATTCATTATACACCTTTCTACTACTGCAACAAATAAAGCAAGGATCCTACAGACAAGTCTTCTTCACTATACAACCCTGATTCTTTCCTCAGAGCGTGGTCCATTTTGTGCACTGAATGAGCAGGGATCCTGTGGAAAACAATATGATCATGTAATTAAAAACTGTTTCATGATGCATATGAACAAGGAGGCCAAATTAAGTTTGCACAGGCAATCTTAATTCTGGCATTTCCTATCTTTTGCATGCTTGACTTTGAACCTAATAATGTTCTTTTAATGTATAGGGGTGTGTGTGTGTAATTTCCTATGTTGTTTGCAGTGTTGTAGCCATGTTGGTCCCAGGATATGACAGAGACAAGGAAGATGAGGTAATGTCTCTTACTGGATCAAATTCTGTTGGTGGAAAATACAAGCTTTTGAGCTTCACACAGCTCTTCTTCAGGTCTGGGGGAGGTAAAAAGACTGTCTAAGCTAAATACAAGTTGTGGCAGATTGTTAAGGGGTTTGCACATGTTGTGGGAGACCACTAAAAATGAGCGGGCAGTTAAGGGTTAGCAGGCAGCGGGGTATATTATAAACTGTTCTAATGAGCCATAAAACCAGTGTCTCTGTTGAGTCCATGGTTTTTAGTGTCCAGCAGAGTTATGAATTTAAGCTCCCAGGCTCACCTTTTGACCATGTTCTGCAGGTTTCCTTTGAGGACAAGGAATGAGAAGTCATATATGGAATGATCACTTTGTGAAAAGTGTTCACCCACAGGTGATAGGGTGTTTTTGTCTTTTGTCATTTTTCTGTCTGAGTTCATTTGAGAGTGTAGTGATTGTCTGGTTTCACCAACACAGTTGTTGTTGGGGCACTTGATGCAATGGATGAGGTACACCACATATTGTGACAGGCACGTGTACGTCCCATGAATCTTGAAAGGTGTGTTGTGGAGGGTATTGATCATCATAGCAGAGGAGATATGTACAGGTTTTGCATCTGTTGTTCTGGCAGGTTCTGGTGCCACTTTGAGTTGGTATCTCTTGATCTGTGGGGAGCTTGATTCTGATGATGAGCTGGGTGAGGCTGCAGGGTTGTTTGAAGGTTAGACGAGGGGATTCAAGAGATTTCTTTCAGGATGTGGTTTCCAACAAATATGGGTGGAATTGTTTGATGGGTGGTAGTTGACAACTAGGAGTGTGCGGTCAGTGGGTTTTTTTTCTGTATTGAAGCAGGTTCTCCCTGGGTATTGGGGTGGCACTTTCCATGATGTACTCTACTTCTCTGGTGGAATGCCTTTGTTTAGTGAAGGCAGTTTTAAGTGTGTTTAGGTGTGTATCCCAGCCTTTCTCTTCAGAGCAAATTCTGTGGTGTCTGAGTGCCTGGCTGTAGATAACATATTTTGTGGTCTATCTGGGGTGGTTGCTGGATCTGTGGGAACAAGTGTGGAGATCCATGGGTTTCTTGTAGATAGTCATTTGTAGGGTTCCATTATTGAAGCTGATCCTGGTGTCCAGGAAGTTGCTGCTGGTGTGGGAGTGTTATAGAGAAAATTTGAGAGATGGATGGTGGTGGTTGAAGCTGTGATGGAAATTTATGAGGGAATTTAGGTCATCTGTCCAGAGGATGAAAATATCATTGATGTATGTCTGGTATATCATTAATTTCATGATGCATTTTTCCATAATTTTTTCTTCAGGTGGCCCATGAAGAGGTTGGCATTTTAGGTAGCCATCCTAAAACCCTTGGCTGTTCCCATGGTTTGGATAAAGTGTTTGTTGTTAAATGTGAAGTTGCTGTGGGTGAGGATGATGCAGATAAGTTTGGCAATGTGTTTGGGATGGATTTCTGAGCATTGTACATTATCTTGTAGGTATTTGAGTAGGCAGTGATGCCATCATGTAAGGGTTGTTGAGGGAGGTGAGACCCATGGTGGCAAGGATGGTGTTCTGGTGGAAGTTATTAATGTTGCGGAATTTCTTGAGGAAGTCGGTAGTGTCTTGGAGGAAACTGGCCCTTTGTATAGTGAATTGTTTCTATGAGTCCTGATATTCCATCAGTAAGAATGCTGTGGCCAGATATGATGGGTAGGCCTAAGTTCTCTTGTTTTTTGTATCTTGGGAAGCATATAGAAGGTCCTTTGGGTGGGTTCATAGGGCATGAGTTTGTAGTATGTTTCTTGGGGTTGTACAGGGAGGATTTGATGGTATCTTTAATGCCTGTGTGAATTGTGGTATGGGGTCTTCTTTAGGTTCTGTATGACGGTGTCAGAGAGTTGTCCGTTGGCCTTATTCACATGGTCATCATGATTAAGGACTACAATAGTGCCCCCTTTGTCTGCAGATTTGATCACTATCTGGTGGTTAGATTTCAGGGACTATCCTCTCGATGGTAGAGAGCTTGTGGTGGAAGTAATCTTTTTTGGAGGATTTCGCAGTCTATTTTTTCCTGAAGCAATTAATGTAATGATCCAGTCTGTGGTTTTGTCTGCTGAGGGGTGTCCAATTGGATTATTCTTTTTTCTTATGACTGTAGGTGGGGGTGTCATAGACGTGGGTGGTGTTGTCTTTGTTAAAAAAGCAAACTGAAAAAAGAAAAATTTCATCAGGTGGCATTATATCGACACCCACATGGGTAATCAGCAGGGTTGGAACCTTTACATCAACCTAGACCTGCACTAGAGGGGTTGGGACACTTTGCCAACAGGTTTCACAGATAGTTCCTGATAACAGAGGAGGAATGGTGAGACTCAGGAATCTTGGATTCCATTCCATGCTCTGGAGAGGAGAGTGCTCTAATAGGTACAGGCTCTCTGCCTACTCCCCTCAAGTGTGACCCCTTCTGCCCCATCTCCTCCAATCCGTCCCAGTTCTGTCTGCTCCCCAGCCCTTGCTCCTCACCCCAGTCCTATACTAGGAACAGGCTGAACCATTTTGTCTGAAATTTTCCTGAAAAAAAAAAAATAAACAAAAAAAAAAAAACAGATGGAGGCAGATATGGGGCATGGAAAATTTCAGCCCATGTGGTTAAAGATTGACTAGTTATTATAAACAACTGAAAACAGGGTCTTATAATGGGATATGGTGGGCAACCTCAATGGTGCAACCAGCCCCATCTATAATAAACTATAGAAGACTATAGATCTGCTGTACTAGCCCTCCCCATTATTGACTTTAGCAATTCTAGCTACTTAAAGGAACACTATCCCCATAACTTATACAGACAAGTTACCCTGATTCCATCCAAACCATATGGCTGTCTGTTTCCCAGGGGAATATCAAGTTCATAACTTTAACCAGGGAAGTATTTACCTTTTAATTATTTTCACTTCTTTTACCGTGCCTAGCAGGAAAGGTGAGTGCAAAACAAGATTGTGACTGGAGCACACCCGACAGGTGTGAGGCAGGATGAGTCACATTGGAATGGGATGCCAGAAGAGCCACTGACCGCTGGGTCACTTAAAGCTAGCCATTGCTCGGAGCCTAGGCTTAACACCATGGCTCCAAATAACTTCTGATTACAGCACCTTGCTGCACAAACCATCATTCTGCCTTTCAAAACAACATCAGAAATGTCATGGGGAAATAATGTCAGATAAACTGGAAAAGCCACCCAAGCTTTCCTTTCAACTTGCATGGCCCCGAGATTAAAAAAGGGTGTGTCAGCACCGGCATCTGAACATGGAAATATTGAAGGCATTAAAAGGAATGCCAGGGTGCCAAAAGAAACTTGATCAAGTGAAATAGAAATCAAAATACCATGGATCACTATATATTGTACGGGTTTGATTAAAGTAAAATTAGGTGAATTTTCTTAACATGTTAAAAAGGGAATGAGAGCTCTGTGGAGCAGGGACCATCTTTTTGTTCTGTTTGTACAGCACCTAGCACAATCAGGTCCTAGTCCATGACGAGGACTCCTAGGCCTTACAGCAATACAAATATAATAATAACAATGTTAGAGATTTCAATAGAAAGTTGCATCTCAGCATCAGAGCTCTATGTGACACACAGAGCCCACTGGGATTAATCATCACTTAAATGTGCAGATTCTTGTACATCACAGACTCAGAGTTTATCCTATTGAAGAAAAGGTTTATTTTAAAATATCTTCACTCTCCCTGAGCATGTGGGAAAGGGTTAATATAATAAAAAAGAATATTCTCCCTAGACTCCTCTATATTCTAAGTGTCCTACTTGTATATATCCCTCTGTCTTCTCTTAGAAGATTTAGAAATATAATTAGAGCCTTTCTGTGGAGTTCTGGTCAACGCCCACAACTACTACTTAAAAAACTCCAGTTCCTATAGCCAAGGCAGGGTTTGGACTCCCAAAGTTGCAAAATTACTGTTATGCTTTTATCATGTCACAGACACCAAACTGGTTCCAGCTCGCAAACACTCTTATATCCACATGGGTGGAAACTGAACGGGTATTAATGCATCCAATTCCCCCCGCTGGTCTCCTCAGTTCCCCTTTTTGTACAATGGAGAAAAATAAAGTACCTACAGTGGTAGCTGCATGAAAAATCTGAGCTATTCTAGATAAGAGGTACCAATTTCATCCTCACCGTCATGCAATAGAACCTACTTAGGGTAGCCCAGAGTTGCCAGGTGGGACCAAACCTATAATTTAAAAGAACTGGCTGAACAAGGGCATCATATGGATTTCCCAATTAGTCACTGATGAGGACTTTATTTCTTTTCTAACACTATAGCAACGATATGACCTGCCATCCTCAGCTGATTGGCTGTACTTACAACTAAGATACTTGCTAATGTATCTATTTGGTCTGAATGCCCTAAGATTGCCTGAGATGGCAGAGCTACTGGGAACATTGGAAATACGTCATAAACTCCCCAGGCCCTTGTCCACTATGTATTCTTTCAGAATGAAAAGGGACTCCCTTGATTAGAACAATTTGTGAAAGTGTGGCCAGGGGAATTATCACAGCCCTTAAAAGAACTCCAATGGAAAAGCATATTATGGAATGTTAAAAATGCTTCTGTAGATCTCAGGCTACACCTGATATAGCAAATGATTCTATTCAAAATGTACTGGACACCACAGAGGTTGTGCAAGATGGAGGCCTTGTCTTCTGACAGATGTTGGTGCTGTAATAAAGAAAAGGGAACCTGGCTATATGTGTTATGGGGCTATCCAACAGTCAGGCGGCTGTGGAAAGAGGTTGGCACAAATGAAAATAGTGTTTGACTTCCACAACCAAACCTCAGCTGAAAATGATATCCAATTTTCAACTATGCTGGGTTTAACTCCACCATCTAGATATTGAGGGGCCACAATGATCATCAAGTACATGATTTTACAAAAGGGGAAACGTAGGCTTATGCCCAGAGTAGATCAGTGGTATTTGGACCTGTCTGAGTTAGCAATGAAAGAAAGAATAGCTTATCAACACAGAGAGCAATTATATAAATTTGAAGAAATTTGGATCCCATTTCTTGATACATTTGGATAAAGAATGCTAAGACCTCAATTCCACCTGGCCTCTCTGCTTTCTCCCTCCCTCACATTGGTCCCCTCTTCCCATTTTTGCCTATTTGTATGTGTCTTTTTGTTGTAATTGTTGCCTCCATCCTAACATGTTATGTCTGCGTAATATTGTCTGATTTTGTGCTGTCTTGTCTTGCAGCTTTGACAGATTGCAAAGTTGCATAATTGCATAATATTGATTATTCCATGAAATGTGCAGTATTTGGTGACACATACAAGCTGTGAGTCATTTAACTTTTTATATTTTTGTTTGTTTATGAAAATTAATTAAAAAAATAATCTCCCCACCCCAAAAATATCTTCGGCCTCTCAGAAAGGGCACGGCAAAATCACCGATGCCCCTGCAGCATGATATGAGTTTTACTGGAATGGGTCCCTGGTTGACCATTAAGCAATCGCAACATAATGGCAGTAGATTTTATTACTGTGGCATTGGCCAGCTGTACAGTGCTAGCACCATGGTGTTAGCAATGGCAGATTTTTTGAGCATTGAAACTAGAGTGACCAGATGTCATGAGTTTATAGGGACAGTCTCAATATTCAGCATTTTTCTTATATAGGTGCCTATTATCCCCATCCCGTCCCAATTTTTCACTTTTGCTATCTGGTCACCCTAAATGAAATATGAGTGATCCCGGAGGATTTTACTTAGGTATTCCTGATAGAAATCAGAACATAATCATACCACAACAGGACTTAAGGCTGCCTTTCTTCTTATTAATAGTGTCTCCTCTCTACACTGGCCTGAGCCGGAGGGTGGGGGAGAGTGATTATGGTTCTCTCTGATATCTCATTTCAGTGTCTATAAGAGTCTGCTACTTTCTTATACCTCACAGTGCTTCCCTTTAGCGGAAGAGGCAGAGCTTGTTTTGGGGGTTGAAGGTGCTGATTTGATCTACACTGATGACCAGGGTGTCTGTACATCTGCAGTCATGGTTTGTTTCACTGTAAAGCTGTCTTCCGTGGGGCCAAAATTAGCTGATTAAAATTACAGAACAGGAATCAATGTTTTCTCAGCAGTGTGATACAGTACTTTGCATTTAAATACAATTAAAGTGCACTTTTAAAAGCAGTAGGTGAGGGCCCCTTCAGTTCATATGGACGAAGTGCATATTTCTGAGGAACCATATTTCTTTTCTTATGAAGGACCAGAACTCTAATCCCAAACTCCCAAAGGTGTGTGTCTGATTTATCTAGTCTAGTGTGTCTCATCTGAAGCATGGGCATTCCCTACCATGGCTAAAGCTGGGTTCCACCTGATTATCAGGATGCTTTAGTTTTATTGACTTGACTTTACTCCACATTGTTTGTAGATGAAATGAATGCACTCTGCTGTGTTTGTCTTTGTTTGCTTGTTCTCACTGTGTTGAGAGCCACTATAAAAGCAGAACAGGAAGTCCTGATCCTGATCTTTACAGCTGAGAATTGTGGTCTACAATCAGACCACTCCTTCAGTAAGTCTCTGTGCATGCCCATTCCCTATCTTGAGGAACATTTGCTCTTCTCATTTACACTATATTCCTGTGCTTCTTATCCCAAATCAGATTTCTTATTATGTTACTTCATGGTGGAGTAGTTCTTTCCTAGCATTAGCAGATTTTTCACCCATTATCTTTTCAATTTAATAATTGCTACTGGTAGTTACCTAGAAAAAACAAACAATTTATAATTCAGTTAGTCCACTTAATTTGTATGTGACAACTGTCTGTCTTCAGGATGGGAAGTGCCTGTTTTGTTAGCAATCTCTTACATTTATATAGCACCCTTCACCCTGAAGGATCCAAAAGTGAACTGCAGCTCCCCACCCCAACCTTGGGACTGTTCAACGGTTGTGACAAAGTCAGGCCAGATGGCTGCAGGAGGGTGGTGTAAGCTCTAGAATGTTAAAGGTCTTTTTTCTGACAAGGTGAGAAGAGGTTACCTCAGGTCAATTAGGGACACCTGAATCCAATTAAGGGCTGCCTGAGGCCTTTACCGTCCCCGTCGTCCGTCCCCCCCCCCTCCCCCGGCAGTGGGGAAGAGAAACTACTGTTAGGTCTAAATAAGCTTTTTCAGGGTGCAAGGCTGTGTTCCTTCCCATAGGGGAACAGCCAAACTCAAATACCTGCTAGGGGAAGGATTGACACCCCATGGCCAGCAACAGGATGATGCCCCACCCCAGTGAGGAGGCAGAGAAAGGTATCCCCCTTTGTTTTGGTGTTTACAAGACTGTTTCCTTTTTGTTTGGCCATGTTTCCAGGGTAGGCTCCAGGTGCAATCTTTCACCAAAGGAGCACAGAAGGGGGAAGGCAAACACTGTCCAGGGTGGGGCTGATTTACCCTAGGCCCACCATCACCAGAGGGGGAAGCACTAAGTCTGGTGAGATGAAGGAGGTGCCTTGCCACACAGTACACAACAACACAACCATTTGAAACAGAAAATGAAGTGGAACAACATATTCAGTTCAAAATCTCCAGGGTGATTATAGATCAACGGAGGGTAATTACCCCAGATTCCTATGCTTGTGCAAAAAATCCCTATGGGATTTACAACCAAAACCTTAGGACAGATCCTTAGCTTCCGTAAATCAATTTAGCTCCATTGACTTAAATGGCGTTATCCCTGTTTATACCAAATGAGGATTTGACCCCTTCTTGCTTCTAAAAGATTGCCCCTCCTGTAACATAATGATCCTTGAGGAGTTTACCTGTCCATCATCTCATCTATTGAATTACCACCAGATCTCCCATCCACCTGCTGAGGAAGAAGGGCCTGATTAACTTGTGAGATCTGACAAGGTGGTACCATGCCAAGCAAAACATTTTCTATTTTTTCATTCAGTCCCTCTAAAGAGCTCTTCTAGTCCAGTGTACCTCAATGGAGTTAAAGGAATCCCTATTTTCCTCCCCCAAGCTCCCATTCATAGCTCTCAGATGTTGGCAGGTATGCAGTTATACTAATTAGCCAACCTAAATTATTCTTTTACCAGTGTTACTCAACTTCACCAGCCATTCTGGGGCCACTAGGTGTTATATCACAGCAGTTATTTTCCTTATCAGTCCTGACAGGATTAAGGCCAGGATACATACCATCTGCTACACCCAGGTGTTAATTGAAAGGGGAAGACATGTGGACCCCTAAGGATATTGGTGTTAAAACACCATTTAGAAGAGGATTAACAGTCCCAGCTCCACAAGGGGAAAATCTACAAACATGCCACACATTACAGGTTTTGAAAAAGATTTCTTCACCCTCCTTTTTTCCCCCCACCGCCTACATACTATAGGCATTGCAACACTAATCTAGTGTGTGGCTTACCTCCAAGTCACCTGACTGAGCACTGGCTTCTTTCTATCAGAAGATACCATTGTTTCACAGAAGTGTATTTTTACAACTGTTCCTTATTGCCTAAATTTTTAGAGATCTAACTAAGTCAGTTAATTTTTTTAAAAACATTAGCCTTTTCCTTCGTGCTCTTCTTATGGTAACCTGAGGTTTTTATTACACTAGTAAAACTACAGTGAGAATAAATCCCAATCAGATAGTCCTTAATACTTTTAAAAGAAAATCTAGACACAGTTGCAGGTTTATATTCTTGTAAGGTTCAGCTTCACTGGGCCATGCTGCCATCCTCAATAGAGGTGGTCAAAAAATACTAATTTTTTTTTTAAATGTCTGGCAGATTTTGAATTTTTTTTTTTAATTAAAAATAAAACCAACATTTGCAGTTTAGGGAGTTTCTTTACTTTTATCCCCTTCTTTGCCCCCTCCCTGCCATTTTCAGTGGCAAAATGGAAAAAGAAAGGAAGGGGAAACAGAAAGTGGGAAGGAAGAGAAATGACAACTGAAAACATATCATTTTTTCATTGGAAAATTCTGAAAAAATAAATTTTTGGGAGGGAAGCCCATTTTTCATGGGGAAAGAAGTTTTGAAGGAAAAACTCTGACCAGCTCTACCCATTAGCTGCTCTAGATTTCCCTACACTGCTAGATCTCCCAAGGCCTTTCTCTATAATCAAGAAGGCCCTTTACACTTCGCAGCACCTTCAAACTAGAATCTGTGGCAAAGCTCCCTCACTCCCACCTCCAATGTATGTGGCAGAGTTGCACAGAAATAGGTGGCAATGTTAGTTGGTTGCAAAATCATTCATTAAGCTGAAGCCTTCTAAACTGGAGAAGCAAGGTCTGAAGAGGTACACGGAGGGCACAGGGGAGGATTGCAGAAAGATGTACCTGCCATCTGGATCTGGGGATCCTAAATCAGAAAAGAGAAGAGCTTCACCCTTCCAGAATTTAGGAGCCCTGGGAAGGCCACTGCCTGCTCTTGCATGCCTTTCACTGCTCCCTCCCAATTAGTGTTTAAGCCTTTTCTGGCCTTCAAGCCAGTGCATGTCTCGGTCTCCTCCACTCCCACTCTGCTTACCACAGAGTATCCCTGCTGCAGAGCTCTTAAAAATGGCAGGCAGGCAAGTTAAGCAGCAGGAAGATGGCTATTGGGCAGGGACCTGGATATATGCAACACACACAAATAAGCTTTTCAGCCAAAAAGGTAGAGATATACCTATTTGCATGACAGGATAACCATATGATGCATGGTGCACTGAATATAGTCCACGCTCACTCTGGAGGATGCCTAAATCTTTGGACAATTTCAGTGCTGGCAGCCCAAACTGTTCAAAAGCCACAGAGACTTAGAGGAGAAGAAAGTGATCAGGAATAGTCAGCATGGATTCACCAAGGGCAAGTCATGCCTGACTAACCTAATTGCCTTCTATGAGGAGATAACTGGGTCTGTGGATGAGGGGAAAGCAGTGGAGATGTTATTCCTTGACTTTAGCAAAGCTTTTGATACAGTCTCCCACAGTATTCTTGCTAGCAAGTTAAAGAAATATGGGCTGGATAAATGGACTATAAGGTGGATCAAAAGCTGGCTAGATCGTCAGGCTCAACGGTAGTAATCAATGGCTCCATGTCCAGTTGGCAGCCGGTTTCACACAGAGTGCCCCAAGGGTCGGTCCTGGGGCCGGTTTTGTTCAATATCTTCATTAATGATCTGGAGCAGGGCCGGCTCCAGGCACATGCCCACCAAGCATGTGCTTGGGGCGGCGCCTGGAGGGGGGCGGCGTGGTGGGGCCCTGGCCGGGCTCACCACCCTCCCCCTGGCGCTCCGGCCGGTCGGGGAGAGTGGAGAGCCCCGTCCGGGCTCGCTGCCCTCCCCCCGGCGCTCTGGCCGCCGGGGAGAGCGGAGAGCCCCGGCTGGGCCCTGCGCCCGGCGCTCTGGCCGCCGGGGGCTCGCCGCCCTCCCCCCGGCGCTCTGGCCGCCGGGGAAAGCGGAGAGCCCCGGCCGGGCTCGGCGCCCTCCCCTGCCACGCTGGGGGGGGGGGGCAGCGGGTGGCTTTTTTGCCTAGGGCGGCAAAAAAGCCAGAGCCAGCCCTGATCTGGAGGACGGTGTGGACTGCATTCTCAGCAATTTTACAGATGAAACTAAACTGGGAGGAGGTGGTAGATATGCTGGAGGGTAGGGATAGGATACAGAGGGACAAAGACAAATTAGAGGATTGGTCCAAAAGAAACCTGATGAGGTTCAACAAGGACAAGTGCAGAGTCCTGCACTTAGGACGGAAGAATCCCATTCACTGTTACAGACTAGGGACCGAATGGCTAGGAAGCAGTTCTGCAGAAAAGGACCTAGGGATTACAGTGGATGAGAAGCTGGATATGAGTCAATAGTGTGCCCGTGTTGCCAAGAAGGCTAACGGCATTTTGGGCTGTATAAGTAGGGGCACTGCCAGCAGATCGAGGGACGTGATCATTCCCCTCTATTCGGCATTGGTAAGGCCTCATCTGGAGTACTGTGTCCAGTTTTGGGCCCCACACTACAAGAAGGATGTGGAAAAATTGGAAAGAGTCCAGCGGAGGGCAACAAAAATGATGAGGGGGCTGGAGCACATGACTTATGAGGAGAGGCTGAGGGAACTTGGATTGTTTAGTCTGCAGAAGGGAAGAATGACGGGGGATTTGATAGCTGCTTTCAACTACCTGAAAGGGGGTTCCAAAGAGGATGGATCTAGACTGTTCTCAGTGATACCAGATGACAGAACAAGGAGTAATGGTCTCAAGTTGCAGTGGGGGAGGTTTAGGTTGGATATTAGGAAAAACTTTTTCACTAGAAGGCTGGTGAAGGACTGGAATGGTGTACCTAAGGAGGTGGTGGAATCTCCTTCCTTAGAGGTTTTTAAGGTCAGGCTTGACAAAGCCCTGGCTGGGATGATTTAGTTGGGAATTGGTCCTCCTTTGAGCAGGGGGTTGGACTAGATGACCTCTTGAGGTCCCTTCCAGCCCTGATATTCTATGATTCTATGACTCAAAAAATCATGTTTTATTTACAATAAGCACCTCTCCCTTCCTTTTAGGAGTTTATGTGAATTTAGGCCAGATGACAGACAGAAGCCTTCCGTCTCCAGAGTTTTCTGTTTAACCAGAGAACTTGCAGAGCACAAGAATAGTTTCTTGCATGGTTCTACATTCATGCATCTGGACCAGAGATGAATGTTGGCAACCTCTACCTTTCCTTCCTTGTATTTTCTAGAGCTGGGTGCAAGCAAAAATGTTGAGCCTAACTTCCACCAAGTTTGACAGAGTTTGGAGATGGTACTGCTGTCTGGGTCCAACTCTACAGCATATTCAGCTTCATCCCCTGCTATATAAATTAGACCAGTGGTGGGCAGCCTGCAGGCCGCACGTGGCCCATCACGGTAATCCGCTGGTGGGCCACGAGACAGTTTGTTTACATTGACCAGCCGTAGGCAGCTCCCAGTGGCCACAGTTCACCATTCCCAGCCAATGGGAGCTGCGGGAAGTGGGGCAGGCCGCAGGGACATGCTGGCAGCCACTTCCCGCAGCTCCCATTGGCTGGGAATGGTGAACTGTGGCCACTGGGAGCTGCGGGCGGCCGTGCCTGCGGACAGTCAATGTAAACAAACTGTCTCATGGCCCGCTAGTGGACTACTCTGACGGGCCTCGGGTTGCCCACCAATGAACTAGAGGATTCTTCCTCAGAGTTTTAGCAGTTGGTGATCACTGGCAATGACTAAACACAACCACCATTTACAACTCCAGAGGTCCTGAGGTTAAGAAAATCCATGCTCAGAACAATCGTTTATTATTTCTGTGGGAATTTATCTTTTGCACTGAATCCAGTTATTTATGACTTATGAATAAGTCCTTGGCTTGCCAAAGAAAAGGAAAAAAAGCTAGTCTGCCTGGCAACAAGCCTGTAATTATTCAGAGCTTGGTGTGGGTGTGGTGAATCAGGGAAGCACACTTGCTACATTTATTTAACCGATAATATCCCTAAAGCACTCGGCCTGTGACTTGTAATGATACCGTTGTTTGTTATTGAAATAGTTCATCCTGCCTAAAGAGGGGCCCTCTCAGATCATACACATTTGGACCATGTTGCCCTTACTCTTCTATACTTCCAGGTTGTGATTCTCTTTTGGGGCACATAAACAGAGGAAATGCTAGCATAGACCCAAGTGTGAACTTGTATTACTAGAACAAGCCAGCTTTCTCTGAATTATGGGCTAGCTGCTTTCATGCTAGGTTAATAGAATCCACAAACGAGTCATTTGAGTAGGGACCAGTGGTAAGATGGAAGAGCTGTGGAGCACACAGCATGATAGCCATTATCAGCAGTGCCACTATTTGACACAATGCAAAGGAACTAGGTTTTATTTTATTTTACCTTCTGCATTTCTCTCTGTCCCTCACAAATCCTGGAGGATCTCTCTCTCAAGCCCAACACATGTAGCCATTTGACTCCATTTTAAATCTTCACTTTCACCTTGCACCCTGCATCATTCTAGCCAAGGAGGGGTGGATGGAATTCACTTTGGATCCTTGTCAATGCTGCTGCTTAATCAACCACAGGTGTCTGAGCAATAATGGACTGAAATATAAAGGGCCTAATTTTTCAACAATTCAGGCATGGAATTTGCCTAATATGCATGCCCAGTTGTTACAATTGTGCACGCAAGTGATCGAAACTCTCAATTTGCACAAGTGGTTACCTAATCTGCATGTGCATTTGTGGTAATCATGTATATGAATTAGGCATATAAGTGCAGGCTTCTTTTGAGCATGATATTGTGTGCCTAACTTTTCTAAATACTAGGCCTAATGGACCATATGCTGCCCTGGTTCCATAAACTGCAAACCAACCAGAATTGACTGAGGATTTTCCAGATTGGCCTCATTACAAACCTCAGGAAGGGACCATTCTTAACATGCAGTTCTGTAGGAGCAATGACAGAAAAGTTACCAACACACTGACTCCACTGAACCCCAAATTGTGGCAATAATCCCAGATTATTCCAATCATAAATTTACCAGCCTTGCTTTATTATAAATGAAAAAGTGGATCACGTTGATCTGGAAACCAACCAAAGCTCCCACATATGCCAATACTGGATGAATGCTGTCCATGTGGTTCCCTTACAAAAACTTTCTCATTTCCAGAAAAAAATTACAGCTGTTGAGCTCATGTGGTTTTCTTTTTAAGATTTTCTTCAAGAAGTCTTTTGGAACAGTCAGGCAATGTGATGGTAGCAGAAATTAATTTCACATGTTTTTGGGGGGTTCAGTCTTGCTTTTATAATTGTTTCCTTTAATTTTTCATTTGA
Organism: Malaclemys terrapin pileata; assembly: GCF_027887155.1. Lineage (NCBI taxonomy): Eukaryota > Metazoa > Chordata > Testudines > Emydidae > Malaclemys > Malaclemys terrapin. The sequence continues at coordinate 83,504,590 of NC_071507.1, forward strand.
AATTGGTAAGGTACCTCACTATTATAATTTTATATTGGCATGCTTCTCAATGATGTTTGGAATGTTACCTATTAAATACTTTTCTCTTTTTAGTCTTTCAAAAATAAATATTTTCATGTTAGTGGCTATCAAGCGTGATGCTGTTAGGCTTCAGATACCCAACAACTCTAGCTCCAGCCCATTTGCATGGCTAGGGGTATGTATGCTCTTCTACCTTTTTGTTGCTTATCATATTGATGACCTAGGACCTAGGGGTTACAGTGGACAAGAGGCTGGATATGAGTCAACAGTGTGCCCGTGTTGCCAAGAAGGCTAACGGCATCTTGGGCTGTATAAGTAGGGGCATTGCTAACAGATTGAGGGATGTGATCATTCCCCTCTATTTGGCATTGGTGAGGCCTCATCTAGAGTACTGTGTCCAGTTTGGGGCTCCACACTACAAGAAGGATGTGGAAAAATTGGAAAGAGTCCAGTGGAGGGCAACAAAAATGATTAGGGGGCTGGAGCACATGATTTATGAGGAGAGGCTGAGGGAACTGGGATTATTTAATTTGCGGAAGAGAAGAATGAGGTGAGATTTGGTAGCTGCTTTCAACTACCCGAAAGGGGGTTCCAAAGAGGATTGTTCTAGACTGTTCTCAGTGGTACCAGATGTCAGAACAAGGAGTAATGGTCTCAAGTTGCAGGGGGGGAGGTTTAGGTTGGATATTAGGAAAAGCTTTTTCCACTAGGATTGTGGTGAAGCACTAGAATGGGTTACCCAGGGAGGTGGTGGAATCTCCTTCTTTAGAGATTTGATTTAGTTGGGGATTGGTCCTGCTTTGAGCAGGGGGTTGGACTAGATGACCTCCTGAGGTCCCTTCCAACCCTGATATTCTATGAACCAATCTGGTTAGAAAATCATGTTGGGAATCCTGTTGCAGCCTAGGACATGTCCAGTTAGATCTGTAGTTTATGCAGGGTCTTAGATCCATGTTTGGTAAGTTTTCAAACTAGAATTTTAGCTACCCACTATCTAGTTATAGTATCTATCTTAGTTTTTTTTCTAAGGTATCTGTCACTATGGCAAAGCACAATATATTTAAAGACATCATTTCATGTACTGTAAATCAGTGTTCTCCCAGCACTCTTTCCAATGTGTATGTTTGTTGGCGGGTTTATTACTCTTCTTTCTTCTTGACTTCTACATCCTTCCCTACAGCTCAAGCTGCAGAAATAAATTCCCTGTGACAGTAGAGGCCGCAGAGCAATGTATTATAATGGGGATTGCAATCCTCTGTTGCAGCACAGCAACTCATTTAAACAGCCTGAGTGGTATGATGGTTTTAGCAAAGTGTCATTGTTCACTGTGGAGAGGAATTTTTTTAAAAGCAGTCATTCTCACAGAAACCATTCTTCTCTGCCTCTTTATCAAGCCTATAGAACAGTGTCTGAATATGGCAGTAACATAGTCGGCAACTGTCTCAAGACTGCAACAATGTTAGTCCACAACTGTCCTTGAAAATGTTTCAAACACTGTTATAAGCCTGCGCAGTGTGGCCAGGGCTCTTGCCTCAATAAATGGACTTTCTTCCCATGAATGGGTTAAGTCTTTTCCTCCCACCCATTCAGGGGAGATCACAGGAGAGACTGATACATTTGAGAGGTGATGTGATAAAAGTATGGATAAGCTAAACCAGCTGAACAATAACTTTGTGATTTGAAAACAATTAGCCATTGTTCCAAACCCCTTCTACACCTTCTTATCTTATGTGAAAAGCACCTGTAATCCTCAAGGCACATTCTGAACCAGAGAGAAAGGGACTGAGGCCTCGCCTGCACTACAGACTTCTGCCAACATAGCTATGTGGGTTGGGGGGTGTAATGAGGTGTCATCTCTGACCAACATAGCTGTGCAAGCAGACGTCCTAGTATAGAAACAGTTATACTGAGAAAACTGTCTTTTTACCAATACTGGTTGTTTCACATGGGGGGTGGAATAAGCTATGCCCTGAAAAGCACAGCTTTGCCAGCAACCACACTAGGAGTGGAGCGCTTTGCCAGTATAGCATACCAGTTCACCTATACCGAAAGCCTTCCAAGTGTAGATCTGGCCTGAGGGTGCCTGGGGACGGGGAGGGGAGGGAAAGGGAGGAAGGGGAATATTAGCTGTGGGCAAAAACATAGTGCGGGGGGAGGGGAGACAGGTATTTGTGTAATTGAGTGCACATGCATGAATGAAAATGTGTGCCCTTATGCAGGTGAGTATGTGCTCCTGGGAGACTGGCAGCATGTATGTCCATGTCACAATGCGATTGTGTGTTTGTTTATTGCACTCGTGTGTAGATATATATGGGAGGGTTTGCGCATGTGATAACTACAAATCCAGTGCTACATTTACATACATTTTACAAACAGTCAAGAATCTTTCCTTTCTTTTTAACTTCTGCAAGTACTGCGGGGCATATCAAGTGTCAGTTCTCTACTATGTGTACTACACAGAGGGACATAGAGAACTATTTAAAGAGAGCCCTTAGCCAGGGCCGGCACCAGCTCAGCAAGCAGGTGCTTGGAGCGGCCAAGGGGAAGGGGCGGCACGTCGGGCTCTTCGGCAGCAATTCAGCGGCGGGTCCCTCTCGGAAGGAAGGACCGGCCGCCGAATTGCCACCGAAGAAGAAAGCGGTGTGGTGGAGCTGCTGCCAATCGCAATCGCGGCTTTTTTTTTCTTCTTCTTTTTTCGCCGCTTGGGGTGGCAAAAACCCTGGAGCCAGCCCTGCCCTTAGCACTTATAAACTATTAGTTTTAACATCTGTGCCATAGGAAACTGGAAAGCATAACTACAAAAGACTTCAGGTCTGACTCTCCTCTGCAGTCACTCCACTGAAGTCAGTGGAAAATATATTGGTGTAAAACAGTTGTGAGGACAGTTGGGCCTTTTATGTGGATTCTAAGGAAAATAGAGCCCATTATCAGACTAGTTAGCCTCTCTGAGAATCAGTAAGGCCCAATCTGCAATGGACATCAAATCAAGTTAAGGACCTATGTTTAAACCCAGTTCCAACACAGTATCTAACTTCTGTTTCTTTGAGTATGTCTACACTGCAACTAAACACCTGCAGCTGTCCCGTGCCTGTAGACTCAAGCTGTGGGGCTGATTCGTTGCAATGTAGAGTTCCGGGCTTGGGCTGAAGCCTGGGCTCTAGGACACTGCGAGATGGAAGGGTCCCAGAGCCCAGGCTCCAACCCGAGCCCAGAAGTCAACATGACAATGAAATAGCCCCGCAGCCCAAGCCCCGGTTAGTTCACTTGTGCAAGCTGAAGTTTTTTCATTGCAGTGTAGACATACGCTTTGTGGCTTTTCTAATATTTATAAATAAAACATTTTAAAGGGTTTCTAGCATGGATTGGCTCAATTAGCCTGGGAATGGACACCATATAGTCAAGGTTAGGTGTGTGCTTGAAGACTTCAGGAGGGGGTCTGAGAGTATCTGACTTGGGGAATTTTTATATTTGGATACCTGATATGTAGTGTAATCTGTTGCAGCCCAAATGCAAATAGCATTGCTCTTGAGTTATTCTCATAAGCCCCAGAGATAAATTCTCTAGCAGTGGTCAGAGAGGGAGGGACTCCATCAGAAATAAGGAAATCACTGCATCCCGTCTATGAGAACATAAGAGCGGCCATAGTGGGTCCGACCAAAGGTCCATCTAGCCCAGTATCCTGTCTACCAACAGTGGCCGATGCCAGGTGCCCCAGAGGGAATGAACAGAACAGGTAATCAATAAGTGATCCATCTCCTGTCGCCCATTCCCAGCTTCTGGCAAATAGAGGCTAGGGACACCATCCCTGACTATCCTGGCTAATAGCCATTGATGGATCTATCCTCCATGAATGTATCTACTTCTTTTATTAACCCTGTTATAGTCTTGGCCTTCACAATATCCTCTGGCAAAGACTGTGCGTTGTATGAAGAAATACTTCCTTTTTTATTTTAAACTTGCTGATTATTTCATTTGTTGACCCCTAATTCTTGTGTTAAGAGGAGTAAATAACACTTCCTTATTTACTTTCTCCACACCAGTCATGATTTTATAGACCTCTGTCATATCCCCGATTAGTCCTCTCTTTGGTACTTTTCACCTTAGAAATCTTATTAATCTCTCCTCATATGGAAGCTGTTCCATACCCCTAATCATTTTTGTTGCCCTTCTCTGTATCTTTTCCAATTCCAATATATCTTTTGAGATGTGGTGATCAGATCTGTATTCAGTATTCAAGAGGTGGGCATACCATGGATTTATACAGAGACAATATGATATTTTCTGTCTTATTATCTATCCCTTTCCTAATGATTCCCAACATTGTTAGCTTTTTTGACTGCCACTGCACATTGAGTGGATGTTTTCAGAGAACTATTCACAATGACTCCAAGATCTTTCTTCTGTGGCAACAGCTAATTTATACCCCATCATTTTATATGCATAGTGAGATTGTTTTCCAATATGCATTACTTTGCATTTATTAACATTGAATTTCATCTGCCATTTTGTTGCCCAGTCACCAGTTTTGTGAGGTCCCTTTGTAACTCTTTGCAGTCTGCTTTGGACCTAACTATCTTGAGTAGTTTTGTATCACTTGCAAATTTGGCCACCTTACTGTTTGCCCCTTTTTCCAGATCACTTATGAATGTTTAACAGCACTGGTGCCAGTTCAGACCCCTGGGGGATGCTATTTGTATTTGAAAAATGTTCTCTGAATATCACAGGAAAACCTGGCCTGTACACAAAACATCCCATGTTGCTATCTGAGCTTTGAAATGGATCACCAATATTTTCACAAATACACCTCTACCCCGATATAACGCAACTCGATATAACATGAATTCAGATATAACGCGGTAAAGCAGCACTCCAGGGGGGGCGGGCCTGCGCGCTCCGACGGATCAAAGCAAGTTCGATATAACGTGGTTTCACCTATAACACAGTGAGATTTTTTTGGCTCCCGAGGACAGAATTATATCGGGGTAGAGGTGTACATGAATTCAGCGTAGGAGCCATGTATTTATTATTAAATACTCTAAGACCTCCAATGCATGTACTTGATCAAATTGTTCATATCAGTTTTGAAGCTTCGTAAATACTAAAAGGGATCAAGTATGGACAAACCGAGTCAGTCTTAGTACTCCCAAAATATTAGTCATTCCCTAACCCCCCTTCCCATTATTTGGCTAGCTCTAAACATATAAAGAAGGTCTGAAAGTTGTTGACGTTTTTATTACATTTATTTTTTTCTGCTTCCTTTTTAACCTTAAAAATGCCAATATTCAATCACATTCTTTATTAGGAGTCCTAGAACTGGGGTGAAATCCTGACCTCATTGAAGTCAATGAGAGTTTTGCCATTGACAACTTCATTTCTAGTTCATTTCAGGTTCCATTGTTCTCTGCTGGAAGGACATCAATGGGAATAGAGTTGTTTCCTGCTGCAGGCAGCCATGATGTCACCAGACAGGTATCAGTGCTGTTCACAGTGGGGAAGATGTACTGAAGGCTTTCATCTCAGGCTTTTGTTTGTCCTTCAAAGATGGAAATAGGAAAAAAAGACTTGAAGGCTTCTTGGTTAAGTAGAATTCTTAGCTGGGTATTTATCCATTGGTACAAAGCCAGATAAGGTTGACTTTCTTGTAAGGTGAATGTGAAGAATGTTTGTGGGGAAGCGGGGGATGTGTTGTAGACATTCAGCAAGTTTCAAAGAACCAAACCACAGCTATTTCTCTCAGTTCATTAGAGCTTTCTTAAGCCTCTCCCTTCCCCCCACCCCCACACACACAGTCATTCTTATCCTTGGTGAAAGGGTGCGCCATGGTCTAGGTCCAACTCCAGTGCAAACGGTCTCTTGCACTCTCAAGTCTCCCTCTGTTGGTCAACAGTTTCCTTGTTCCAGTGGAGTTTAGTTATTGTGGGATGGAAACACAATCTCTCAAGTAGCTTGGGCCAGTCCCATGAAGAGTTTTGAGTATCGGGTTTTGAGTATTTGGTTTTTGGGGATTTTTTGGTCTCTGCTGCTGCCTGATTGCATACGTCCGGTTCCAAATGAGGTATATGTCTGACTGGTCATTTCATAACTCTGGTGTTCATAACTCTGAGATTCTACTGTAGAGCTTTTTCGGGGTCCATGTCTTCATTCCTAGATGTGAGTTTCAGAAATTGAGCCTGACTGTCTCAAATGTGTGGATCGTTATGGCCAGATCTGTGTTTGATAGGAGAGGGCTATTTTCAGCATTGTGGTTCTAATTTAGAAAAGACTATCTCATTCCAAAATAGCAGGTTGCATGTGCCAATACATCTTGTCCCTTCATCTACCCATTTCAGGCAAGTACTCATGCCAAAGCCAGGCTTTGGGTCTAGCAGCATTGACAGACAAGTGAACAGAGATGAAAATGAGCAATCAAAAAATATAAACCTTCAAGGTGCCCTTCCCACCCCACTGAGAATTAAGAAATCTCTGAAAGTGCATCATGCAGACTAAGGGCCAGATTTTGTAGGCACTCAGCTTGCAATGTGACTTTCAAAAGGAGTTGGGCACCTAACTCCTGAACATCCTGATATAGGTGCCTAAATGGGAGCTGAGCATGTTTGAAAATCTAGCCCTAAAATCTTCCGAAGGCTTTTGATGCCGTACATGCTCTGTTTCCATTGCAGAGTGTAGCTGAAGGACTGCCTGGGTGTGATGTGCTGCTCTGTTCTGTGATAAATTGGTGGTTTAGCCACTAGAATAACAAACAGGTGTAGCTAAATTGTGCCAGGCTGGGAATTAATCCCATCACTCCAATAATATCAGAACCCCAGGCAGGAGAGTTTGAAAGCTTGGTAATTACAGCTGAATCCCTAGACTGATTTACCGCTGAGGTAAAAACATCTCTCTCACTCCATTATTTTTATGAACTGTGTAGACCAAGATTTACATTATTTTAAAAATGGGAAAATAATTCTGTTATATAGGAAAGGCTTCAATTGCATTTATATTGGCATGAATGGTTGGCCAGATTACTTATTCCAAGATGACATCGGAATGGCAGGTGAAAGGTTTATTACAATGACACTCAAATATCTGTCAGGATTAATGCAGTTACTGGTGTTCATTTACTTCAGTGTTTTCATATTCTGGTTTTGGCAGTGGGGACCTTCTATCTGGTTAAAAACGAGGATGTAGCATGCGGGGCACTTTCCACAACAACTTTAACGAGTCTGGTTAAGTGCCATAACTCCCTACTCCAACCCCTATTATTAGTGTCATGGTGCCAATTAGAGATGAGTAAATACTTGGTATTTTAGTTCAGTGACCAAACCAAAAAATCAATCAAAAAACTGAAAAATCTGTTAGTTTAAAACCTGAATTGATGTTTTTTTCTCACCAAAACAATTGTTTGGTCAAACAAAACATTTCAAATGTTGATTCAAAACATTTTGACATTTCTGAAAAAAATTGTTTTTGTTTGGCCAAAATCTGGTCTCGACTCTCAGCCCTTCTAGGCACCCTGGACTTAGAGGACCAGCTCGCTGTTTAGAATGTTGCTTCTGTTTTAACACTACTTCTGACTGGCTCAGGTAAATCTTGCTAGATCAGAATGCCACATAGATCCATAGGCACAAACATACTCACTGAGATTAGATAAATAACATTTAGTCAAATTCAAATGTCCACAATGTAGCCTGAATTTATTTCTCCGGGTGATGGGCTTGTGGTCCTCTGCCGGGCCCGTTGGACCAGGCCCCGGTAAAGTGTACCCCTTTTCTCCTCTTTACTTGCAGCTTGCCCCTGAGATGAGAAAGTAAACTCTTTTGCTCAATAGGACCACTCGCAATAGTAAACCCACTCACTTCTTTGTGTGGTTGCAGGATCGGGCCCCCAGGGTGGATCCTTAAACTTTCTTCACCCACGACCCCAAAAGCAGCCATAGAGCTTTCCTGCCAACCAAGCCTGCAATCCCAAAGATCTGCAACTGCATATTTGTAACTTGCATATTTTAATCAATCTAAAATAGCAATTATTTAAAAGCAGCATTGATGGATACCGGGGAAGGAGCCACTGGGTAGGAAACCAGATGGTTGTTGAGTGAACAGTGCTAATCTCTCCTGTGCCCCTTACCACCACACTCAGCTCCATGGAAAGGCAGAACTTAAACATAGTATCAAGCTAACGGAAGCCTGTGAGCAACAGATGCCATCTAGGCTACAGTCTCCACACAGGCTTTAACCACCTTGCTCTCTTGGAGCTTAATGTAATGCAGGCAGGCGGGCAAAACAAAAATTTGCAGCATGAGAGGGCCAGAGCAGCATCAGAAGGATAGATTAATCCTTTCATTATTTTGTTCGTTTTTAGCCAGTTATTTTAAAATAATTCACATATGCCTTAAACCTCACCAACTTCTAGCAGGACTTTAACATGAACTATTAACAGCTGTGATCAGCAGAACGTTCCCAGGAAATTCTGTTATTAAAACTTAACTGCTGTGTCTTCAAGGTGGAATCTAGTGCAGCATTATAATTACCTTGTTACATTGTGGATGTTTATCACATTTTCTCATTACTATCTGTGTGACATGGAGTCAAAGTCTAAAATGAAGACTCCCTACCCAAAATCCCATTTCCATGAGATAAGGACAAAATATTGCTGATGTAACAGTTCTGCATGACAAGGTGAGACACCATGAGAGACAACCACTACCAGATGTCACCAACTCTGTCACATGTTGAATGATGAGCAAATAAAACTGTGGCAGTTCCCTGCACACACCAAAATAAAAGCTCTTAGACTCAGATTTTTCAATCCAGAATGGACCATGGTGATAATTTAGTTGACCACCTGCTTATCACAGGCTATAGGATTTTAACCAGTGGTTCTTGCATCCAGTACAATAACTTGTGGTTGAAGTAGACTATCTATTTGAGAGCAAGATCTAGTCTCAAGCTGAGGATTTCAAGTAATGGCAAAGGGGAGTAGTGGATTCACCAAGTTGTTCCAGTGGATAATTGCCCTAAGTGTTAATGTGCACTTTATTTCCAGTCTAGATTCGCCTACCTTCAGCTTCCAAGTACATGGTGTCTCAGCTACTGCTCACTATTCTGCAGAGAAAAATTCAAATGCTAGTGCACAATGCACCATGCTGCTCTTTTCCTGAAAAGAAAAGAGAGAAAGAGAAAAAAACCTCTACTCTGCAACCTAATGTTCTGGTACTAGTCACCCAGGAACACAAGACCGTCATGCCAGTGTGTATCTGAAAGGCAGGTGATAAAATTCACTCCTGTGCAGAGGGCCAGCACAAGTCCTGAGCACTGATTACATCCCTGGCAAGCCCTATTTTGAGGGCTTCTCTGGGATTTCAGTAGTGCATAGACTTTGTACTGACCTTCGGCACAGGGCTGAATTTAATCCATAAAGCATCTGTTCCTGCAAAGTGCAGAGCTCCTCTTGTGAGATGCTGCGAGTCCTCAATTCCCATTTACTTCAATCAAAGAGAATTGGCACCAAAGTACATTCTCTTATTAGGGACATGCAGAGATGAGGAGACCTGTTGAGTCCATCAGTGAGATCTTCTGAAAGGTATGAGCAGCCTGAGGGTGGGGAGACTGGAGAGGGACAGACTGCACCAATAAAACTCGCAGGGAGTGACTAACTTGAACTAACAAAACCCTTTCCCATGCACATGCCTAATACTTAAAACAATAAAAGCATCTTTGGGGACTACTGAGGCATGGGAAAGCCAAACAAAATCTGTTCTGGATTTACTTTAGTCAGCAACACAAAATTTCAGAACCCTTGCTCTATTAATTTGGGGCTTAACTATTACAGAACTCCAGAGACCGTGACAATGGGGTGTGGGTGACTGGCTGTGGAATGCTCCCAGGAACAGTAGATTTATTATAATTGACTGAATGTCATTTCTCCTGGAAATCCTGGGATTCTCTTGGTTATACAGACCTGCGCAGGCCCTGAGCCCACTGCACAGAGCACTAAAGATGTCCTTTCAGTAAAGACAAATGCATAATTGCTTTGTGATAGCTTGAACTGGACTCTCCGTTCAGTGGACAGCCAGAGCAGAGAGTGCAGCACAGGAGTGATGTGTTCACGATGAGTCCAGTGTTGCTAAGCCTACAGGCATTTTGTGTGAGTGGGAGCTTTTTCAGGGTGTGTGGCTTCATTTCGAAATACGAATTGCACTAATTGAGCCCAGATGTCACAAATGCATGGCTCACTGAGGTCAGCTGTGTTCCTGGATGGGGAACTGAGCTGTCCAGTTGCAAGTGGGGATGGTGCTTTTTTCAGCTGGGGCTACCTGGGTATCCGAAAGCATTGTGGTGTCCAGAAAGTCCTCAAGGCTGCAAACTGATTTAACAATCACTAGGTAGGTGCCCTCAACAGAAAGTGTAACTACAGGGATGAGGTGTTCAAGTTCTTCAAAGCATTTCCCTATTCATATAGTTCATCTTTGTCTTGCCCAGGATCAGGGTTAGCCAGCTGCTCTTCATCCAGGTGCTGATGTCTGCTAGGCCAAGAGCTTCTCAGCCCATAGCTGAGAATCTGGCTCCATTTCTGAGCCTGGGTTAACCTCAAAATCTAGGAGTTAATTTAGCGCTGCTGGAAGATTACTACATATAGATAGACAGCCTCAGAGGAGTAAGCCCTCACTTTGTCCACAAAATAGGTGCAGCATAGGCAGCAAACAATGCAAGTTTTACCCTGCCAGCCCTAACTTAGAAAAAATAACTGTAGGGAGGATAATTCAGTCAGGCCCATTTAATTCTTAGCCTTTCTCCTGAGACTGCTAACAAGGATGTCAATAATTTTTGGTGTGGAATGATAGGCTATCAAACAGCCATTCAATGATAATCTTATGTCAGGTATCACCAAGTAGTGCTTTTATACTGAGTCCAAGTTTTTTTTTTCTTTTTCCCCCTAAGTGCAAGCAAGTTTTGACTCTTGGAAAGACATGATGTGGGGTTGCTTTGTATTATGCAAGTGCATGTGTAGAGGCAACTTTAGGATAAAGGAAGCTGAGCAAGCAGTATGAGAGTTTGCTTTCTGACTGTAATCGAAGCCCAAGGCCATTAATTCTTGAGGCACATTTGCATACTGGGTAATGGACACTAGTTGTGGGATGAGATTCCTGGAAGGAGGGTTTGCCCTGCATGCTGTTTGACCACATCATTTCTGGACTGGTGTACATGTAGGAATAAAGCAAGTTACACTTGGGATCACTGATTTCTCCTCTACTGGGAAGCCAACCTGCATAGCCCTGAACATCTGCTACTGCTCAGTAGAGAGGCAACATTGATGTGAGAGCAGGACACTGATGTCAGAGGAAGAGGCAACACTAACTGTTCTCAATCACCACCAATTTGGGCTGGTTTCAAAACAAGGAACTAGAGATGAAAGTTGCCACATCTTATCCATCTCAAAAGTCATTCAGTGCCCCAAGAAGAGCCTTATTCTCACTAAGTATGGCTCTGTCCGTGTGGATTAAACACTTTTGGCAAAGCAGATTTTAAACATGGTTTTAAAATTACTCCGGTTAACAAAGTTTAAAGGGCCCCAAAACAGCCATCAAACCGTCAGCTTGAAACCGAGTCAGTTTAAAAAATAGGCTTTAAAAATACCAAAAATAGGTTTATTAATAAAGAACAGAGATTTAAGGGATAGTAAGTAAAGATAATAGAAACAGAAAATGGTTCTGAATAAAACAAATAAAACATGCTTTCTAGTGTCTAAAACTTAACAGATTACAAACTGGTCTCAGGCAATTTCTCAGTTGCAGCCAGTTCTCAGTGTGTTCAGCCCACATAGCTGGAACCCCATGAGCAGGAGGACCCCAGAGCATGGGTTCCAGCCTGAACGTCTACACTGCAATTTGCAGCTCGAGCCCCACAAGCCCAAGTCAGCTGAGCTGGGCCAGCCATGAGTCTCTTATTCCAGTGTAGACCTACCCTTTATCCCTTAAATGATGCATAACCACAATGTCTTTTGCTTTCCCACCCCCCACCCCCTTCTAATAGTTCAAAAAACCTTTGAAAAGTAACTCTGGACAAAATTCTTCTCCCCTGCTGCTCGTTCCTCACAGTGCAGGTGCCATGTCTCCTTTTCCCTCTCGTTAATTAGTTCTTTCTCTTGGTTTGATTATTTTGTTTACCTTAAATGCAACTTTATTTTCATTGTCTCTGGTTTACAAAGTTTGACGCAGGCAGACTGACAAATCCAAATTTCTTTGTCAAGGATAAATCTGTGTATCTACTCGGATTGCTTGGTCTGAACATATTTTAGGAATGTATTTCCAGCCCACATACATAACTCTTTTTAATATTATGATGTGATGTATGTACTGTTAGTATGTAGTGACTAGAAGGTCACCAGTTTTCATTTGATACCTTACAAGAAACTTGTTGGATAAATATTATGATGACTGAGTGTCAGGTGTAGAGAGTTTTTCAGGTCTGGTAACAGTTGTATTTCCAGAACAATGAGCCCTTTGCCATTTACCATTGAGAGGCTCTTCGGGTCACAGCCCCACACCAGTGAATTCCTTTTTGGCCCCTCCCAGTGAATTCCCCTTATGTAAGGGACTCTCTGCAGCATAGCACATAGCCATCTGTGGCAGCTCTGTGTGCCCTCCTCCCCTGCAGCGGGCACCTGCTGCAGGGGCTTCCCAGGGTGGGTGGCTGGACACTGGTGACAGCACACTGGGAGGCACTCCTATGTCCTGGTCATTCTGCATCACCTCAATGCCCCACCGCCATGACTGGCAGCTTCTGAATAGGGGAAATGCAAGCTGTTCCTCTTGGTCCCCTCAACAGCTAAATTTGCTCCACTCTAGCACAGTGTACTTAAATGGTATTAGCATGAACAATACTAAAACTGGTGCTGCTAACACATCCAATAAATGGGGGAGGATGGGGCCATGTTGCTAATGTTTTTCATTGGCCAACGTGTGCTACAGAGATCTTGAAATTTTTTTTTTTTTTTTTTTTGGGTAAAGTATTTCCTTAATTTTTTTTAATAATCAGAGATGTACCATTTTTGCTTGCACTTGAAGCAAAAATCACCCAGCCGAAGAACACACGCACACACGCTATTGTAATTGGAGGCTGTCTGCATTGCCATTTTATCTTCGTCTTTTCCCTTTCCTCCCCTGCCCCCACAAAAGGGCTTGTGGTTGTATCCAGAAATACCATCTTGTGGCAGTAAGCAGACTGCCTTACAGTGAATAGGGGCTTTGTGGGCAGGAGTGTAATGTTGTGGTGTTATTCTTTGGCATGGTGAACTGCCAATACGGGGAGAGGGGGGGGGAGAAAGAGGCCATTGTTCCACGATGTTAAGTCAGTTGGTGCCCCACTCATCCCAGGTGCTAACCTTCTAACCTGCCAGTCTGGCTAAGGCTGAACATATTGTTCTGAAGAACTGTATTAAAATTACCTGTGAGATGTTTGACACATAGACAACTCATTTCCTAAGATATTGAAAATTAAATCTCAAATCAGAAAATTACTTTTTTATTTGTTTTTATTGGCAACAACATCCCAAAATCTTAATTTCCCTTTCCCCACTTAAAGGTCTGGTGCATTTCAGCTTCAGAATGAGGATTATGCATTGTGTGGTGTTTTGTAGAAAGTAGGTTTGTTTCTGTCTCATAAAGTATGCAAGAATTTTCCCATGGTCTGTTCCTGGCCAGCTTCTAACAGCATGCTTTGCGCATTAGCAGCTGATGCTGGAATGTGGCGTTCCCTTGGCAACTATTAACCCCCCATTGAGCACAGCCAACCTCTTTCCATTGTATGGGGTTTGACTGAAAGGTGCTTTGTTGGATGATGTAATGTGAGGTATGCAAACTAAGTGAGGGGCTCAAATGGCACTTGTAATCTGTTCACTGACTTCAAGGGAAGGGCTGTATGACTCCCAGCAGTGCTGCCTAGTATGGTAAGGCCGTATCTTTACCATCATATGCCAAGAGCTTTCCCACCAGTGCAGCTCCACTTGGAGAAGACATGGCAGGAGCACTAATGTAAACAGGATTCAGGTGTGTTTACCACAATGTCATCTAACCCAGCTCAGAGCAGTATCCATAATGTGGCCTTCGGGGTGCAATTGCGTTTTGGTAGATTTTTTTTCTGAATACTTCTTAATTTTTGTGTTCAACGATAGGAATGTAGGAACAGCCGTGCTGGAAGAGAGCAGTGGTCCATTTAGACCAATATCCTAGCAATGGTGAATGATTCTTGCAAAGACCTATAGATGATGATTCCCACAAGGAGTATTGGAGTGTTACCATCAATTTAAAAGGGAGAAGAATCCAACTCACTGTCTGTGTGTGTGTGTGTGTGTGTGTGTGTGTGTGTGTGTGTGAATATTTAGACCCAGCACTATAAAATAAAAATAACAAATACAATTCCCACATGCTAAATGTCCAGCTTCAATGAGAAATTGTCTAGTTTGTAATCTTAGTCGTCTTTGTTTATTTGGATGGCATGGAAAGGGGAGGTGATTTTGAAGGAAATATGTGTGGTCTTAACAATCACTGGAATACCTTGTTGGGGCAATAAAAACACTTTGTCTCCCTAGCTTACTTGATAGAAGCACAGAACTAGAAGTCAGGACTGAGAGCCAAGCACTCCCAAGTTCTATTCCCATTTTTGAAATAGTGTGTGGACAAAATAACATTTTGCACTTATACATTATGGACCAGATTTTCAAAGTTATTTAGATGCTTAAAGATGGAGATAGGAGCCTAACTTCCAGTGATTTCAATGGGAGTTAATCACTTTTCAAAATCCCACTAGGTGCCAATCTACATCTTTAGGCACCTAAATCCTTTTGAAAATCTAGCCCCTATGTGACCTTTCATTCAGTGATCTCAAATATTACTTATGAACCATAGCCCCTTTGTGAAGCAGACAAGTATAATTGTTCCCATTTTACAGAATGGAAAATTGACATTCAAAAAGTTCAAAAGTGAAAAAATTGGGATTAGAATCCGAGAGGAAATCTCAATTCCACTGATGCCAATGGCAAAACTCACATTGACTGACTTACGTGGAGCCAGGAGTTCACTGCAGGTCTCCTGAATCACATGCCATGATGCAAATATGATTTTCAAGTTGATGGAATACTGCTGAAAGGGGAAGAAAACTTTAATGTTCTTTTAAAAAAAAACAACAAGTGTTTGGAAGCCAGAAAATTCAGTTAAAGTTAAAGCTACACTTGTGTTTTTTTTTATTTTATTTTATTATTATTATTATTTTTTAAGTATGGCACTAGAAAGTTAGTCATATCCCCATCTGAGCATAAGACTTTCACAGCAGGATTACACAGTCCCCTAAAAATGACACCAGAAATTCCCTGACACACTCTTAGGGCCTGATCCTGTTCTCACTGCTGTCATGCAGAGCTCCGATTAACTTCAATGGGAACAGCTTAAACCTTCTAGCAGTGTGAATGCAGGCACTATAATGTCAGTAAGTGTCACGTACATTCGTTGATTAGCTATAAAAATGATTCCAAGGTTAAATATGCACGTATCATTCAGATGCATGCCACTTTTAGCAAACCCATCACTTGCATGCTAGATGCCTTCTCTTTTTCTCTTCCCTATTGCTGAACATGTTAATCCTGCACAGCAACCAAGCATCATTATTGCAGCGTTGTCCAAAAATTATGCAGAGACTATTAACCTCATTGAAAAAGGTATTGACGACTTAAAGCCTGTTGGTGGAGTTGCATGGCTTTACTGCAGCTTTTTGTCCTAAAAGGATAGACGTGGAGGTACCAACCAATCTGGGCAGCAGATTGCTGCTGAAAGTGCCCTGATGTGATTCTGCTTGTAAAATCTGTCACTTGTAAAAAGCAGATGACTGGCACCACCCCCCCCCATAAAAAAAAATAAAAATTATTCTAAAATGCTGGGCACTGGTGAGAATGGATATAAAAGAATGGGATTTTTTAGAGATACAGCTATTTTACCTCTCTTGTGGTAACAGCACTTTGGATAGGAAAAGTTCTGTAATTCCTTTGTGCCTTACAAACATTAATACTGCAGCACTCCAGTGAGAGTTATTTTCATTTTCTTTTTACAGATGGGAAAACAGAGGTGGAGAGGTTTGCTCAAATCCACAGTGCAAGTGTCAAAGGCAGGATTTGAACTCAGGAGTGCCTGGTTTCCACTTCCAGTCTTGTTCTCAAAGTCTCACTCTTTTTTCTGAGGCCTCAAGCTACACCATAATAAGAAACAGATGGACTTACCACCATAAGTATCTGTCTGTCCCAGTTGTCATACCCAGCAATCAAGCAGCATGGGATGGTAAGATGACTGGAAGCCATAGTGGCCACATAACCATCCGTGTGCTTTCATGTGCCTGTAGCCTTTAGAGGGTTCTAGATACTTTAATCCAACTGTAAGCTTTCTATAGCAGTTCCTATGAAATGGCATTATTAAATAAGTGTTCCTTTTTTTAAAAAAAATGCTATTCATCCAGTTTAAAACCCACATTTACGTCACAAAATATATATTTCATACCAATTTTATTTATTTTTTGTTGTCGATTTCAAATGTTTAACATATATTTATTGCAAGCTCCTTGATACCATCATGGGACAGTGTTTGGTGCACTCCAAAATAATAATGTATTGGATCAGTCTACTGCATGATATGATAAGCTACTTACTATTTATTCTTAAAAACAACACTTAAATTAAGGGGGAAAAACACCCGAGATCAGGGGGGAAATCACAAATGGTGCTTTTGATGGTAGTCTCAGCAAAAAGGCCAAATATTGAAAGGGCTAAGGGGGACTGATCCTTTGATACTAAATAGATGACTTTAATAATTATGAAAGAGGCTGGTTTAAATAAAGGCCTAATCCATAGTCCTTTGTCGTTTATGGAAAGACTCCCATTTTAAAGATTCAGGTCCTGAACTTATGAGACAAATGTAAAGATCAGAAACTTTTTTTTATAAAATTTATTCTTTGTTGCCATGCTTTTAAATTTAGAAATTACTCCCCTTCCCTTAATGGATCTATTTGAAATGTTCATATATATTAGATGGACACACTTATGTGTTGCATACTTGCTTCCTAAAATGAATTAAACCTGCCAAGGAGTCCGTTGTACGCAGCGTAGTTGTAGCCATGTCAGTCCCGCCTTGTATGTTATCACTTTGACTGCTGCTCTGGATTTGTGCTGTTAATTAAACTACACATGATTTCCTACAGGTGGTGCTGCAGCCAAACTGCAATCTGAACGTAGGCAACAGAAAGCAAGGCAATGTAACTTATCTTTATTAAAGAAAAACGATTACTGCTTTAAAGCATAATGTTTTTGACAGGCTGGTCTAAACTCTTGTCGGGGTCACAGGGTTAATCACACAGTGGTCACAGGCGCCCTTAGCGCTGAGCGTGAACAATACGGTTAACATTTTCAAAAGAGAGTTAAATTTCATTGTCATTCCTATCCTACACCTCTCTGCTTTCATAACTCGCCATCTGGAGATGATAAACTCTCTTATCTATGGCTGGCCTCTTTTTCAATTGCTATAAATATATCCCACAAAGACTGAATGACCAACCACCAGAATATAGTGACTACCACCTGCATTAAACTCCGAGCTTCCCCAAGGCTAATACCTTTAGATACGAGTCTGACTGTGAAACACAAGAATGTGTGACACCCTGAAGAACCTTAAATAAGAATAGGTTTCAGAGTAGCAGCCGTGTTAGTCTGTATCCGCAAAAAGAAGAACAGGAGTACTTGTGGCACCTTAGAGACTAACATTCCGTGGAGATTTCGCCACAGCCAGCACTGCTGTCATTCCTGGCCACTGAGTCATGCAGCTGACAAATCCTGAAATCGCCTTTCATTGCTTCACTGTGCTTTCAACTCCACTCATTAGTTGGTCTGTTCTTATCCTTGAGGTAGTTTGATACATATTCTTTCTTTGTCAGGACTCAAGATATATAGCATAGTTTGCACTGTATCAATTTGCCTGAATGCATACTAACAATACAAAACCATTGTTGTCTTTTGTAAATTAATACTGATAAGAGTTGCTGACATAGAAGTTCAGCTAAGTGATCCTCCTGTCCATATGAGGATTTGTCCCATATTAATGGGAGCTCTTTAAATCAAGGCATTTGGACTTGCTAGTGAGGTCCTTAATCTATGAGTTTTATTGATCACGATCATTCGCATGCTTTGACTAAACCCCAGAGTTCTGTCCCAACATGCACTTAGCTCACTGTACAGCCTGGGATGCATTCCCTAGGGGCAGTCTGCTCTTTACTTGTCCCATACCTAATCAAAAATCTGTAAGGGTTATTCCCAGGACATTACATCAGTAATCCTTGTTCCCATCCAAAACAATGGACTAAATTTTTTTATTACAAGAACTAGTATAGACCATGACCAATTACCTAAGTGTCCCGTGGTGACCCTGCAGTTAATGGCTGTCCTTGGGGCAGTAGTGAGCAGTGCTGTGTGATTACATTAATGTGCCTTCATGATGCTGCCTCCAGATGATGCATGTGCCTCCGTGGAGAGCAGGAGTGCTGGGGTGGGGAACCAGGGGGCCATGGCACCATCACTTTTTACTGGCCATAAGGGCGAGCGACAGGGAGAGGGGGCAGAGAGGAGCAAGTAGGGGAGGGACCTCAGGGGAAGAGACGGCATGAGGGCTGGGCCTCGGGGAGAAGGGGCACCATGAGGGCAGGACCTCAGAAGAAGGGGCAGCGTGGGGGGCAGGGTCATGGTTCAGGCACCGGTGGGCCCCCCACTTTTAGAGAGCTTCTGTCACCCCTGGTGGAGAGTGATATACACCATGAGATCCACAACATGTTGACATCAGTGGAGTGGAGTTTCCCTTCTCTGAGATCTAGTGCTTAATTTAAAAATAAATACATGGGTTCAAGCTGCAGA
This sequence comes from Malaclemys terrapin pileata, assembly GCF_027887155.1. NCBI lineage: Eukaryota > Metazoa > Chordata > Testudines > Emydidae > Malaclemys > Malaclemys terrapin. Next base: position 83,523,526 of record NC_071507.1, read on the forward strand.
TTACTTTAGGAAACCTGTCACATAGGAGTTAGTTTGGAGGAGTAAATAGCAAACCATGGTCCGTCCTTGTGGACTGATCTTTATATACTGAACACAGAAGTTCAAATAATACAAATATTGTCCATATCTAAAAGTATGTTGTACATGCTTATTATGACTGTGAATCTCTGGTCTGGCTGTTCTCTGAATCTCTGGTCTGGCACAGGGGCTGGCGGGTGGCAAAGGTGGCTTTAAATAAAAAATATTTTTTTTATTCTTCTAGCTTCAGAATGCAGAAAATCAGGAAGCTGAAGCTTGACTCATTTATAGATGTTTACAACCTCTCATGCATACGCTAATTTGGAAATTAATCCAAAAGAGAATAACCTATTTATTCCTGTAAAAAGCAACAAAGAGTCCTGTGGCACCTTTAAGACGAACAGATGTATTGGAGCATAAGCTTTCGTGGGTGAATGCATCTGTTCGTCTTAAAGGTGCCACAGGACTCTTAGTCTGGATCTGTAAAAAGCAACAAACACGGCTATCCCTCTGATATTTATTCCTGCATTCCTCATAACTGTTTCTATTTACAACACAAAAACTGATGGAGAAAATATTTTTTGTCAAGACAAAACAATGAAATGTTCCATGCCAGAGTTCTGGTGTTTAAGGTGTTATGTATCAGACCTTGTGGTCAACCCCTCTTCTCCTACATGATGATTTTGCCAGTGCCAATGAGGGGAAGGCCTGCAGTATATGGGGCCTGGCCAGTTGAGCGCCAAGATTTGACAGGCGCTTTCAGCAGCTGCCTTACTTGCTAATATCAGCATGGGAGGAGCCCCTGCCCCAGGGGCCTTCAAAAGCCCCTTGAAGTGGAGAGGCATGAGATCAGGACCCTAGTGATCTTTATGAAGTCCACTACTGCAGGGCTCCCCTTCTGTAGCCCCCAGGTTGGTCCGAGGAGGTTGGAGGTGTTGACACTGAAAACTGTTAGTTGTCTTCTGACAATATCTTCCCCATCATCTTTGATGACATAAATAGAAAGTACTTACTTCTTTAGTGGATCAATTCCTAATCAGGGGAAGTTCTAAACATCTGTAAATGTGCAATGTTTCAACTTTTTGACTTTGAATCTGGAAGGATAAAAAAGATTAAACAGCACTTATTCAATAGTTTTAAAGGAGTCCTTTTAGATACACTTTTTAAGCAACTTTAACTGAACCAGACTGAATCATGGATGTCAGGTCAACTTGATATATGATGACAAAAGGAGGATAACCATTCCATTCATGTTGATTCATGAAGAAAGTGAGAAACATTCTCAGCCACTACAGATTAGTTAGCCATGTGTGTTCTATTTTTATTGCCCAAAGCCTTTCCTCCCACTCACTTGAAGGGGTGATGTCCCTTCTCTGCTGAAAGGATAGAAACTGATCCTATGTAGAGTTTAGATTTCATAGCTATGCATCTTATGTATTTATAAGACATCTCGTTTGTTTCTTTTTAGAACCAGGCATAGATGTTTATAACTTGATGAAATGGACCTAAGGTCAGAAATGCTTCAAGGAGGAACGTAACAATAGCAGAAATTAGCCAAGATGGTCAGGGATATAACCCCATGCTCTGGGTATCCCTAGGCCTCTGATTGCCAGATGCTGGGACTAGACAACGGGGTGGATCACTTGATGATTATCCTGTTCTGTTTATTCCCTTTGAAGCATCTGGTATTGGCCACTATTGGAAGGCATTATACTGGGCTAGATGGACCATTGGTCTGATCCAGTATGGCCATTCTTCTATTGTTATGTAGAAATCTCAACATACCCAGGCAGGCTCAACACATCCATTGCAGTTTTGGAGAAGTGTGGTCACATGTCTTGATATAAGTTCCCAATTCAGTTCTGATTGTCTTTACAAATAGGGCAATTTCTCTTTCAGTGATAAGCGTAAATATTCAATTCCAAGTAAACTGCTTCCTTAAGGCTCCAAGGGTACATCTACACTGCAATAGACCCACAGCTGGCCTGTGTCAGCTGACTCAGGCTTGTAGGGCTTGGGCTGTAGGGCTAAAAAATGCAGTGTAGATGTTCAGGCTCAGGCTAGTGCCTGGGCCGTGAAAGTCCACAAGAAGGGTGAGCCTCCGGGTATGTCTACACAGCAATTAAACACCCACAGCTGGCCCAAGTCAGCTGACTCTGGCTCACGGGACTCAGGCTGTGGGAATGTAAAATTACGGTGAAGACATTTCAAGCTCTGGAATCCCGCAAGAAGGGGAGGGTCCAGGAGCCTAGGCTCCAGCCCAAGCCCAAACATCTACACTGCAATTTTTAGCCTCGCAATCCAAGCACCATGTGCTTGAGTCAACTGACTTAGGCCAGCCATGGGCATGTAGTTGGTATATTATTCCAGTGCGGACATACTGTACCTTCAGAGCCCAGGCTCCAACCCAAGCCTGAATGTCTACACTGCAATTTTTAGACCTGCAGCTCAAGCCCCATGAGCCCAAGTCAATCAACCTGAGCTCTGAGAGTTAGTGACACAGTTTTTTTATTACAGTGTAGATGTACTCTAAAGGGCCCATAGTCCCCCCCAGAGCCAAAGCGAAAAAAATACATGTGGAGGAGGAGCAGTCAATACAGGCAAAATAGCTTCTGACCTGAAAGCTAATGTTAGTTGATGGCTATAGGTGTGAGGAAGCAAGATACAATAGAATTCTCTCCTGTGAAATCTGGAATCTCTACAATGAAAACTGCTGAAGGAGCGGGTGAGAACTGCCTTCCATACTTAGTGCTGGTTACCTTTGAACAGGGATTCTTCAGAAATGGGGGCTGGGCTTAATGGCCTCCTTTTCTCAGTCATTTCAAAATATGCTCTGTGGATGAAACTCAACCCCACCTACATACACACACAAAGCCAGAATAGTCAGACTTTATGTGGGGGCTTGGCTGATTGGTTTCACCCCTCCCAACCTGAGAGCAGGCTGCAAAATTGCCAATGCACCCACAGTGTGGGGATTTTACGTCCCTGGATCTATGTAATTTCAGATCCAGTAGCCCTTACCTGTGCCCCAGGATCTCCTCTGCATTGCACAGGAGCTGCAGAGTCACAATTTCCCCCATGCCCTTTGTGAGTAATACAATGGTTTATGTGGTGCGGAGAGCCGTGCTTGGGTCTTCCATGCCTGGGTGGAAGAGGACCTCTATATACTGCTGAGACTCATAAAAATTGGTGGTGGAATATGTCTGTGCACAGAAAGTAGATCTCTGTGAAACTCCTTTTTACATCACACGGGTCCGTGCAAAACCTTTCCTTTGCTTTTGAGTAAAGAGGATTTGAATGAGAAACTCAAAACAAAGCTCAAAGCTGCCGTATTTCACCCTCTTTTGCATTGAAACTGTGAAGCTGTAAGTTCAATATGATTTCAGTATGAAACTATAACCTGGCCCACAATCACGCAAAATTAGAGATGAGATCAAGCTGCAAATTTCAATCAAGATCTGAATTTCCCCAAAGTTTGAGGGGATTTGGGTCTCATGCTCTTACTTCAGGCCCGTTTACTCAAAACTGAGACCAAATTTGTGCCAAAATCAAGCTAGCCTTAGTGATTTTTCCAACCAATGTGTGTTATTTCAGGTTTGTAACAGAATCCCAGCTAGGTGAGTTTCACTTTTTGTACTGAAAGTTTTGTACTACTCAAACAGGGAGTACCTTGAGACTGTTTACACACCAACCACTTCAAACTCTTTGTCTGTCCCATAGTCTGCAAAGAATTCTCCACATTCCGATCTTAATAAGCCAGATCTTTATTTTATATATACAATTCTTATTTACAAATTTCTGTTTATTGTAATGTTCTGTTCCCAGTTCATTTCCAAAAACATTATTGTTTTAATAAGGTATACAAGTGTTGCCAAAGTTAATGCACCAATCATGTACCCAAAGCAATCAATGGGATAACATGGGTAGAGGACTGAGCCATCAGTATCTATGTATAAGCACAGGTTTAACATTGGTAATGGGATAAGTGAGTTTCATACAATTAGCTAAATTCATCACTTGTGTAATTCAATTTATTTTAATGGAGTTAGTCCGGGGATGAATTTGGCCTAAATGTGCCCTTTTTTTAATTACATGCCCCTTTCTGATTTGGTGGGCAGGATGCCACATCTTGCAAGGCTGTTTATGTAGTCTCCTCCCTCTCTCCCAACATTGCACATTGTCCTCCTCCTCACTTTTTAGCAACATTTTTTTTCCTATTCCTGGTAGTTTTAAGAATGCTTTCTCCTCTAGGGCAACATTCTCAAAGGTGGGGACCTGAAGGTCTGATTCTACCTCTCCCTGGTAACCGAAGGAGGCAGAGAAATGAAGGGGCATTTGTAAATGGTGGCTTCTGTTGAGACAATTGTTTCCTGTCAGTTGCTTTTGTATCAGGGTTTTGGAGCTTGTGGAGCTGCTCTCAGTCACGTTTACCTCCTGATGTACTCTGATTCCACTCCCCGCCCCCACCCCAAACACCAGTTCTCTTCCTTTGTGTTAACATGCAAGGTTTTTCTGTAGGCAAGAGACCGTAGGCAAGGCTGCATCAGCCAAGATTGTATTCTCCCTCCCTTCACATTCCCTGGGGTGTAAATCAGAGAGAACACTTTGAAGAATCAAGGACAAGAGATAAAAATAAATGTTTTCCCAAAGGGGAGGAATAAAAACGCAGTACTTTTAACATTTAAAATGTTGTAAAAGAATGTTTACAGGTTCTAATGCCTCGTTAATAAAAACTCTTAGACTTTTTAACTTCAGGAATCCCAGTCATTAGAAACTAACAGACAGAAATGTAGATGTGCTTGACATCAAAAACAGGTGAAACTCCAGAAGTAAGGGCTTGATCACTGATGATCATTCCAAATACTTCACAACTGGTCAGATTTCAGTAGTCCAAAGCTGTCCTGTCACCATTGCCCATTGTGTTTTTTCATAAAAGTTACTGAACTGTATACAGTAGTGTAGTGTACTGTATACGGTACTATAGTGTACTTTATACTTTGGGTGTAAAAATACTATGGTAAAGCAGAGAAAAATTTGATTTAATTAATTAGGAAAAGGCAGATAAGACTCCTCATCACAACAAAAAACCAACTAATTCAACAAAAAAACAACTAATTCATACTAAACAAGTCAAAGCTAAGATTGACACCCTGGCCATGATTTCTGTAGGCACTGATAGACTGTTGGCCATGATGTTCTTTTAGCTGGCATTGCCTTGATTGGTTATTTTTTTGTTTTGAAGGAGGGGCTGAGAGGGAAAGGAGGGACAGGAATCATGAGGAAGAGTTTTATTGGATACTGTGGAAAGGAGGGACAGGAATCATGAGGAAGAGTTTTATTGGATAATGTAAAGTATATGTCCCCTATTTAGGGGAAAAATAATATTTTAATTATGTGAATAGATAGAACCTGATACTGAACTATAATAATGGGCACCTTTTACCTCTGTGTAATCAATTAATAGTTGTAGCATGGTTTCAAAATTGTGTTCTGTGGATGCAACCCGGGCTGCACAATTAAAACTACAGTGGTAGTGTAGACAGGGATACTCCTATGTTGGCTATGCCATTATTGCATTGGTCACTCATGAGTCATGACCTCAATGCTTTAATAGCTATTTTAGAGCCATTAAGTTATGCAATATAAATATAGATATTAGGTCAGTGGGAGGTGATGTCATTGGTGTTCCAAGAGAGAATGTTATCAAAGGCTTCTGTATCTAGAAAATGTTTAGTTCATGAATGTTTATGTGCCAGCCCACCTTTGTAGGCAAATATATACTGTATGCATGCTAGTAGAAACAGTATAATGAAAATCCTTATGGCCTGTAGCCATACCACCTTCAGCTGTGATCTTATCAGGTTGCATAAGGAAGACAGGTTTGGGCTTGGTTCGTGCTTAGTTAGGAAATCTCAAAAGGACAACCCAGGATTCAGCAAAAAATGGTGCTGGAAATTCAGTAGGAGCCATTATTGAGCCATTGCCCCAGAAAGGCGTTAGGTTAGGAGACATTGACACTGCTACTGAACCATTTTTTGGTTTAGATGCAAACCTGAAGTCTATGATCACTTGTCAAGATTAAGGCTGTTAGCTCTGATGTCTTGACTAAATTGTATTTTTAGTAACCTTTTAATCTTCCCACATAAATTCTCCATTTATTTTCAAGGGTATGTGGTATCTTTCTTCACTGTTGTGTGGCGTTGCTACATATTGTTAAACAGTTGTTGTATGCCGCCCAGAGGTGGCTGCATTTCAGTGAGGGGTAAAATGGTTTCCACTTGTGAAGCACTTTTGGAATCTTTGGGATTAAAGGCATTTTTATAAATACAAGATATTGTGTCAGTGAAAAATTATGGTCAGATGACAAAATCCAAACACCAACATCATTCTCTGTTCTTCGTATCTGAAAATAGGGCAGAGCATTGACATACTGTGAATTTTTACTATCTGAAGAACAGAAGCTTTTTTACCTGTATCTGCTTCCCCCTCCTGTCCAAAAAACATCATAACCCACATGTAGTTTGTGTGTCAAGGTTCTGCCCAGCACATATTTTTAAAAATTAGAGAAAGCATAAGGAACCAGTCTTCAATGCAGAATTAGGTTGAGGCTACGATAGTGGTTATTAGTTCATGGCCAAAGCAGGACTGGGATATGGGTTGGGTGCAGGTATGAAGGGGCTGAAATCTGTTTGAGGCAAGCTGTTCTCATGAGACTTCAACCCAAAATGAAAATGTTATCTAGTGCAGAACGCAAGCAGGGCCACTCAGAGGATTCAGGGAGCCTGGGGCAAAGCAATTTCGGGGACCCCTTCCATAAAAAAAGGTTGCAAATTGCCCCACTCATTCCCCCCTCCCCCCCCGGGCGATCCTGCCACCTGGTAGTAATTGTAATAGATCTGATTATTATGTTCTGCATTTATAAAGGACCCTTTGCTGTTGCAGCTAGAGCACTTCTCCACAGCAGTTAAAAGCAAGCCTGCCTGGTCTAGACACAGCAGTCAAGTTACTGCAATGTTTGCCAGGAAGAAAGCAAATGAAAAACTAAATAAAATCTCAAACTCAAATCAGTCTATTTTGTCCCACAGCTCTTGAAACCAGCCAGCTAGTTCATTTTATTCACGCTCTGCATTTGCATTAGAGCTGGTTGTGAACTTGAGAACCACTGTGTTGGGACGTGAGGGACCATCTTTTTGTTCTGTATTTGTACAGCACCTAACACAACGGGCCTTTGTCCATGACCGGGGCTCCTAATTTGAGCTCAGAACTGAGGATAAGTGGACTGTTACTGCCCACTGTGAACTATTGATCCTGTGTCAATTGTGGGGAACATGGTATTTACTGCTGTAAATCAGCTGAATACATATAACCCAAGTAAAAAGATACGCCAAAGGGTATATTATTGACTGTAGTTAAGGTTTATGGCAGAAAATTGTTGCCCTGCAAGTTAACAGCACAACTGGGTTTTCACCGTAGAGCTCCGTACACAGACACGGCGCTAAGTTACTACACAATGCGCTGTGTGACCATTAGCATGGTGCGGAGGCCAGTGAAGTCTTCTGTCCGTCAGGCTGCAGACTGTCCTGGATTCCATTAAAATTAGCCTGGTTTGCCAGTCATTACATCACTGGGATACACAAGCTGAAGGTTGTCGTAGGGAAGCTCTCACCCCCACAGTACATTTTTAAGGGCAATTTGAAGAAAAAAACAGACTGAGTTTTGGACTGTAGAAATGCAAAGGGGTTGTTTATCTTGAGGGGGAGAATTTCTGCTTCCAAAAGTCAACGCTGTGCTTACAAGTTTTCCAGACAAGTATTGATCAGGACACAGCATTGTCCAGACACAGCGGGAACTATTTCCAAATGACTGGCTTGCCCTTCCTCGCTGAGGCCTGACAAACTCATTGCAGAGAATACTCCTAAATGTCCCCACCACTGCTTCAACTTCCACTCCCAGCTCTGCGCACTCCCTGCAGCCAGTCACCCATAACCACTGGATGCGTTCTGCGCGCTCTCTCCAGTCACCCCAGTTCCGTGCAGCCCCTGCAGCCAGAATCACCCACAGCCACATGACGCGCTCTGTGCGCTTTCTCCAGCCACCCGCAGCACTCCTTCCAGCCGGAGCTCCCGCTGCCTGAGAGACATGCTGTGATCGCAGCCAGAGCGCCTGCCCCCTCCCACCCCGTCCCCGGCAGCTGCCCGTTAGCAGTGCTGCAAGAGTGCAGGAAGCCCCCTAGCTCCCCTGTGGGCACAGAGCCGCCCTGTCCCAGCCCCTGCGCCGTGCCCGGCATGCCCAGCAGGAGCACTTGCATGGGGCAAAGCCAGGTGGTGCCGCTTGCCGGCGGGGAGTCCGTGGCAGGGCTGGCACAGAGCCCAGGTGTCCCCGCGCCCATCCTCACCTCCCCGTAGGGCCTGGGACGTGGCTGAGCACTGCAAAGGACAGGACCAGCCTGCCTCACACCACCGCCTCCCTCCCGCTTACCTCCGTCTGGGTCCGAAGCACCTGGGTCCTGCTCCACGGGCAGCTCAGCCAATCAAGCCCCTGGAAAAGGGCTGCGCTGCAGGCAGCGGCATGTCCTGCAGCTCCGTGCGGCGGCCACCAGCGTCTCCGAGAAGCCTCTAGCCCCCTCACGCCAGGGAAGGGATTCTCAGCTAGGGCTCGGTGGCCTGGGGCAAATTGCCCCACTTGCCCCCCCCCCCCCCGGGCGGCCCTGCGTGGCTCTCCTAGCTCTATCACTGTTAATCTAAAGTGGCTAATTTTAAATGAAACTACCCTCCCCTGACATGAATCTCCCTATGGCATTGAAATTAAACGTAGACTATAATTTTTCATTTGAGAAGTGAAAGGGATGGTAGCCCTAAGGGAAAAGATAACAGCTTGGCTCTTTGTGTTAAATAGCTGTCTGCAAGCCTCAAACTGCTGAATGAGCTTTAGGGTAGGGAAGGCTGTGCCTCCCCAAACAGCCTGGCCCTGCCCCCTATCCGACCCCCACCCTCTTCCTGCTCCCCGACTGCCCCCCTAAAAATCCCCGACCCATCCTGCTCCTTGTCCTCTCACCGCCCCCGAGATCCCCCCAACCACCACCCTGGAACCCCACCCCCCCATCAACCACCCCCCTCCATGTCCCCTGACTGCCCCGACCCCATCCACACCCCCGCCGAGTCCTGACAGACCCCCAGAACGCCCACGATCCAACCCCCCGTTCCCTGTCCCCTGACCGCCCCCCGAGCAGCACTGTCCAGGGCCACTCCTGGGTTACCGCCGCCTCTCCCCTCTCTCGGAGCCTCAGCGCGCCATGTCCAGGAGCTTCCCTGGACAGCGCTGCAGCAGCGTGGCTCCGGCGGGACTGGAGCTCGCAGCCCCGCCCCTTTACCACACGGCTCTGACTCAGTGGGAGGAGCTCAGGCCCCGCCGGAGCCACGTCACTGCAGCGCTGTCCAGGGCCGCTCCTGACGTGGCGCGCTGAGGCGCCAGGGGATGGGAGCCGCTGTGGGGCCCGGGGCAAATTGCCCCACTTGTCCTCCCCTCTGGGTGGCCCTGAACTCAAGTACATTACCCACACACATACAGATTCAAAGGGGTTTAGATTTAAAGTTCTAATAAATGTAGATGGGACAAATAAACTCAGTCTATCCAGTAATATTTAATTTACAGATTCAGGGCCCAATGCGATTAAAAGCTGATGGATGGGGACGATATATTATTTCTAGGAGTTGGTCTGCAATCTACTAAAAACAAAAATCACTTGTTGTAATATACCATTTCAGATGTGCTCATGGACTGATTTCTCTAGGTGCATGTATAATCAGAATAAGAATGTAATTATAAAATAAGAGATTATAATATGGCATTATCAAAACAGAAGGTATTTGCTTTTTATGTAATGTAAGCCAACAGTGTTTGGAATAGCTCCAACCACCTTTAAGGACTGTAAAAAGAAGAACAGGAGTACTTGTGGCACCTTAGAGACTAACAAATTTATTAGAGCATAAGCTTTCGTGGACTACAGCCCACTTGTAGTCCACGAAAGCTTATGCTCTAATAAATTTGTTAGTCTCTAAGGTGCCACAAGTACTCCTGTTCTTCTTTTTGCAGATACAGACTAACACGGCTGCTACTCTGAAACCTTTAAGGACTGTGAGATTTTATATACATTACACATATGTAATGGGCAATCTTTATCATAAGCTATTGTTAGCTCACGTCATACTCAGATTTTGTTAGTTTTGTTTATTAGGTATATGGTACTGTAGGAAAATATGAGACTTCACAGGTGAACAGAACACATTCTCTACCCTAAGAAGCTTAAAAGCTAAGAGACTAATTCTGCAAACCCTAAATCATCTGAATAGTTGTTATTATTTATTATCTGTATTATTAAAGCATCTACGAGCCCCCATCATGGACCGGGACCCTACTGTACTAACATGAGAAGGCCCACTGAAGCCAAGGACTATTTTACATGAATAAAGGTTTGCAGGATCAAGACCTAACTTACACTGAGACAACTGCAAAACAGTAAGACTTTGTCTAAGTCTATGGTAGGATTTGTGCAAAGAGCAGATCATTACTGTTTCACATATAATACATACAATATGTATATATACAAATACATATAAATAATGTACAATCATTACTGCTGTCATTGTTAACTTATGGTTGAAAGACCTCAATAATGATCTTTTTAGCATCAGATCACTCTGTGTTGCTCAGAGTCTGAATGATTTGCATACAGAATGCCTAATAATGCTGTACATAATCTTTCATGTTAGAAAGTCAGGTTTGTTAGAAAAAGTCCACAAGTGTTAGCTCACTACACCAGCAGCCAATTCAGCACTTTATTTAAGATTCATTCCATGCCCTTTCTCTGTTAGTCTGTTAATATCCCAGAGATCAGCCCTTTCTTGAATGAATGGCTGACCTATTCTTCTTTGATTTGCCATTGATTCCCTTTCCTTACCTCCCAATGCTCTGCCTGTTGACTAAATGCTAGAAGTAAGAATGCCTCAGATTTCTGACTTCTGAGTCATCCTCTCATGACTTGAACAGCTTGAAGCCAGCTTCAGCTCTTGGAGATCCTTAGTGAAAACCCCCTTTGTTTCTAGACACAACAAATGGACCTTTTCTTCCTTACAATAGGTGCTATTAATAAAATACATAATAAATAAATAATAGTAATAACAAATATTTCACATTTATACAGTGGGTACCAGCCACTACATTTTTCAAATTACTTCCACTGCAGAATGGGGCAAACCTCAACTCTCCCTTCAGTGTTGTGGAATCTTTTTATATATACACAGTATAAATAATAGGACCTTGAGGCTCAGTCCTGAAAAGAGATCTGCACATGCAAACCTTTACTCTCACACAAAGTCCCACTGACTTCAGTGAGATTTTGCATGAGAGTTAAAGTTACAAGAGTACTGATTTATTCGCTGGATCAGGCCACTGGCTTTTAACAACTCCTCCAGAAATTCCCCCTTCCATCCCCAAGAGTAAGCTCAATTAAACTGTTTATCTACCTTAATAACATGAAGCGCTGAGTCAACCCTTTCAAGATTTGAAGCTGTGGTTCCTCAATGCTTAGCTATCTGAAGTATTTCAATGTCTCTTTCAATAAAAACTAAGCTGAGGTGATCTCAGTTTTTGCCCAGTTTGATATTTCTCAAGGTATTATTGTTTTTTCCAGGATTGACGCAAAGTTTCTGTATAATGGAAGACATAAGTGCTGTAACCCAGAACCATTACCATTATATTTCTAATGACAATAAGATATTGGTCACAACCACTACAATGCTTGTTTTCATTTTACAAAAGTACACAGTGCCATAGGATGCCGGTCTGTAATCTTGTAAATGGATGTAATATGTATTTCCAATTAATCAAGAATGTAATAGTGGTGGCACTATACTGAACTGTTTGCTTATATTTCAGATGTCTAAACTAGATGCCATGTAACAAGGACAAAGGGTGGCCTTGTGATTAAGGCACTGAACTGGGACTCAAGAGACCCATGACTCTTTCCACAGATTTCATGTGTGAACTTGGGTAAATCACTTAATCTGTCTACACCTCAGTTTTCCATCTATAAAATGGAGATAATATTTCCTTTCTCCCTCATTTTGTCTGGCTTGTCAATTTAGATTGTAAGCTCTTCAGGGCAGGTACTGTCTCTCATTACATTTGTATAATGCCTAGCACAATGGGGCCTCAAACTCACTTGGGTCCTCTTGATGTTATTTTAATAATCATTATTAATTATAAAGCAGTTTTAGAGTTAAGAACACTCTGCCAGCAGCTCCCTTCTCTTTTATGCCAAGGAATCTCCAGCTGCAGGATTGTGTAAGAAATAAGGTGGTCTCTCAGGTAGCCAGAGCTCAAATCATTTATGACATTATAAATCAAAAACAACGCCATACATTTTACTTGAAAACTAGTAGTAATCAATTAAGATGTTGGAACACAAACAGACTGCTGCATTCTGCCCCAGCCAAAATTTCCCCAAATGGCCTGGTTGTATAGTGCATTGCAATATGCTAATATTCAAGTTGACAAAGACACAGAAAATGGTCATGAAATCCACATTCATTAACAAGATCAATGAAAACTGATAAACCTAAAAGAATCAGCATGGGGGCACCTAACTTCCATTCACCATCAGGAGCAGATTATCAGTTAATGCAAGCTGTGAAGTTTCCAAATCATATCTGGGCATGAAACAAGATTGGCTACAGTCAAGGAAATTTGAGGACTGCAGAATTGTCTCACCACAACCTATTTGGCCACTCTTCCCAGAAAAGGGGACATCCCAGACCAGTTGATACTTAGGGAGGCCATGCATGTCAAAAGATGTCTCTTTTGAACAGAGGTCTGTGTTTCCATCAAGGAAAGGTGTCAGCCTGCCTTCCTGAACAGAGAGGCTGACCTTCTCCAGATCTAATGCTTAGCACTTATAAAACACTGTACATATATTAAGTAATTATGCCTTACAACACCCCTCAGAGGTACCCTCAGCCCCAATTTCTCAGAGGAACAAAGTTTAAGTAATTTGACCAAAGAGAGTCTGTATCAGAACCAGAGATTAGAATTCTGGCGGCTCTGCCTACTCCATTCCGTGATCCACCCACTAAACTACACTCCTTTTTCAAGGTGTATGGGTATCTAGTATGATTAACCAGTGATTTACTTGTGAAATTCCAAGGCAGAGAGAGAGGAAGTCACAGCAAATATCAAAATTTGAAATAATGTAAATAGTATACTGTAATTATTTACCAAATTAAAATGCAAACCACAGCAAAATATACAAAAAAGAGGGAGGGGAAACTATAAAATGGCTCTAAAAATAGCATCCTTCTTTTTCAACATACTGTTTTGTGGATAATCTGATTCACAAGTTGTAAGATCTTCATGGCAGCGACCACATCTTCTAGTGTCAATAAAGGGCCACACACATTTGGCACTGTATAAATAATATCTACTTATTTTGCAGACTAAAGTATTTTTTACCCCTATCACTATTGCAGGACCAACCTTGCTACAGGAGAGTGACTTAGGGTACGTCTTCATTACCCGCCGGATCGGCGGGTAGTAATCGATCTATCGGGGATCGATTTATCGCATCTCGTCTAGACGCGATAAATCGATTCCGAACGCACTCCCTGTTGACTCCAGAACTCCACCAGAGCGAGAGGTGGAAATGGAGTTGACGGGGGAGCTGCGGCCGTCAATCCCGCACCGTGAGGACGCAAGGTAAATTGATCTAAGATACATCGACTTCAGCTATGCTATTCTCGTAGCTGAAGTTGTGTATCTTAGCTCGATTCCTCTCCCCCCCCCAGTGTAGACCAGCCCCTAGATTCTGTTCTTTGTTACGTATCATCTACATAAACTTTTGTACTAGCAATAAAGAAAGAAACCCCAAAATGACTCTCAGAGGTCAGGCTTAGTTTGCTAGGCTGACAGTTTAAAAAAAAAATCTTTTACTTGTAAATTGAAAATCTGGAGTGATTACTTTGGTCTGCAGTAGAAAAATAACCCCTTGTTGGCCATGGGTATAGCTGACCTGCTGCAGTATATGGTTTAGCTGCAAATGTATAGAAAGGCCTTGTCCACATTGGGATTTACCTTGATTCCAGCCAGTAGTGTAGCTGTGATGGTGCACACCGCAAGTATAAATAAGAAAAGCTGTAATTTTGGCTGGAATTGGGGAAAATCCCCAGCGCAGACCATAGGTGCTGGAACTAGGCATGCTGGCGGTGCTGCCGCACCCCCTGATTTGAAGTAGATTCCATTTTATCCAGGGTTTACAGTTTGGTTCAATGGCTCTCAGCACCTCCACTATACAAATTGTTCCAGCATCCCTGGTGCAGACAAGACCAAAGACAAGCTGTATTCAACAGCATTTTGGAACCCGTAGTTAAAACCTGGACGCGCACACACCTCTTCCTTCATTGTTCCTGCCCCCTCTATTTATTTATTTTATTACATCCTTCCCATGCCAATGTTGGCACACAGGATGGAAACTGGTCTCTTCCATTCCTCTCTGTCATTTGCTGCTGCTTCCATCTGCTCTATGGTGTTGAGATCAGCTGTTGTTCTACCCTCCCTCCTACAGAATCTTCTTAAGGTTTCTGTTGGACAACCTCATTTCCTCACCCAGTTGATTGCCACTAGACAGCTTCATGCGGGAGTCTGTGTGCTGGCATCCAGAGTACATGCCCCAGATATGTCTAGTGCTTCCTTCTGATTCCGGTGGAAATGAGCTGTTGGTTGGTGATTTCTCAGATCTCTTCACTGGTGACTAAGTCTTCCCAACCAATGCCCAGAATCTTTCATAGGCATTTATTTCTGAAGCTATATAGTTTTCTAACTTTTTGGTAGATGTCCTTCCCTCACAGCTGTATATTAGCACCAAGATTACATTTGGGAGGGCAGGCAGCATGCGGCCACAACCACCCCACGTACAGCCCTAGCTCTGGAGCGTGGGAGGGCCACAGCTTCCCGGAGCGCCGGGAGGGCAGGCAGCCTATGGCTTCAGCCCCCACAGGGCCAGGAGGCTCGCAGTCCCAGCCCCAGCCAGAGCGCTGGAGGACTGGAGCCACACGCAGGGAGCAGTGGTAAGCAGGGGGTGGGGCCAAGCCTGGCTGTTTGGGGAGGCACAGCCTCCCCCAGCCTATGCCACCTGCTGCCCATGTTTGCTATTCTATACATTATGATGGTCCTTAGTGTGAATACCTGATCTACACAGGATTTCTCAGGTTTGAATCCAGCCCGTTCTTCTTTGAGCTTTGCATCCTTTCCACCCACTGCTAAAATGCTGGAGATTTTTGAGACAATCTTGAGAAATTCTCCAAAATCTAGAAGTTAGACAAATATTCCCCATCCCCCCACAACTGTGTCTTATCTTTGGCCCACATCCCTTTCAGGAGACTCACTCCTCTATTGTTACTGGGCCTTCTCTACACCACCTCCATCCGTACCCCCTTCCAGTTTGCACTCAGTGCTGAAAGTCAACCCTATCCCATAGACAGTCCATCTAACTGTGTGTGCCACATAAGGTGATCAGAGAGCAAGTGTGAAAAATCAGGACACTTCCCCCCCGCCCCCGGGGGGTATAGTTGCATATGCAAGACAAATCCTCTAATATCAGGCAGTCCCAAGAACATCAGTATGTCTGGTCATCCTAATGCCTCACACCCTGAAGAAAGAGGGAGCTGCTGAGGCTGGGAAGGAGAGCCAGGTTTAATGGGCTGCCAAGAGGTGTTAAGCGAGGGGAGGGGGTTAACCCGGGTCAGGGCGGAGGTTACTCTGCTAAGGGCTTGGCAGGAGGACGGAGGCACGGTGCTGCTGGGGCAGAGACTGTGAAGAAGGGCTGCTGCGAGGGATGCGGGGGTGCTGTGCACGGCCCAGGTGAGCCGGGGGCTACCGCGTGCCTACACTTTGCACGTGCAGCGTTCCCCGGGGCCCCGCCTCAGCGAGACAGGAACCCCTGCAGCTGCCCGGACTCACTCTCAGCGCTGCTAACCCCCCCAGCTCGCCTGCACCGCCCGGCGTTCCGCGACGAGCCGCACCGGACTGACACACCCTGCCGCCAACCGGGAGCGGGCACCGCCCACTCCCCACCCGCGCTGGCCAATCCTAGGGTAGCGGCCGGGGTGGGCGCGGCTGCAGCGTTCTCCCCGGGGCAGCAGGCGCTGCGGGCGCCGCCTCTCCACGTGCACTGCCTTGAGAAGGCAACAAAGCGGCTCCCGCGGCGTGTTTACAGCCGCTAGCCGGGTCTGAGGGGTAGCGCCTGGGGCTGCCTGGCCCCTCACTGCAAGTAGCAGCAGCCCGTGCCGCGTGTGCCACCGTCCTGTACCTGCTGGGGCGTGTCTGTGGGAAGCCAGTGAATATATCCGCGTTTCAATCCCTCTCCCTGCTCTCGGGGGTGGTGAAGGGTACCTGGCCGCAGGGTGGGACCGAGCCGTTGCGCTGAGGCAGAGCATTGGATGCTGCGTCCGAGAGAAGGAGCTCAGGTTCCTCCTGCGCTTGGCAAAATCCAACCCCCCTCATCCTAAAAATAAGGGGGGATCGGTTGGCTATTGGCTCCTGCGGTAAGTACTGAGATCTATCGCAGACCTACTGTTCTAGCTAAAATGAAGTTTCCAAAGCCGCTGTTTTTATGCAATAGGCTTGTATAGACTAAGCACTGTTAAGCTATTATTAGGGATGAAATTTACTAAGCCCCGTTGTGGCAGATTTATACACCCTATTTAGTCTTCTGCTTTACCTACTTAAATGTTTAAGGTATTGCTAGTTTCCAGAGTCTTTTAGCAACAGAATTCTCCTGCTGCAACAGGTGCTTAAATACAGAAATGAGCACCTCTGATCAAAGCCAGTCCATCCATCCTGGTCTGCTTTTTGGTTCTAAATTCAGGCTACTATGTTATTAACATAATGGGGGTTGACATTTTCAAAGCTTGTTGGAACAAGTCCCCTTCTTCCCCACCCTGTCCCAAACATGAATCTTGACTCACTTGAATATACTTAGATGTAGACTACTTTGTCATGGGAATGGGGTAGTTCATTACTGTTCTCATTGTTTGTGTAAGTGCAATACTCCATCTTGTCTTAAACGCCAGGATTAAGATATTTAGTGATGTTTTCCATGATCCTCATTTAGGGTTTTTGAAATTATTCTTCTGGGAATTTCACTTTGGTGAGTTGTTGTCTTTTATAGGCTTGCTTTATGGAGTAAAATCTTGGTTCAGCACTTTTCAATGTTTAGACTAGAATCTTTAATCTGCCTTCATTCAGTACCCTAAATAGTCAGCGGCCTGATTCCTGTCTGCATTACAGCTTCTACCATTATTACCATTGATGGAGCTGAACCCACTGGTGAATTCCAGCTATGAAGTTTGCTAGTGAAGGCAAGGTCTAAGAGAATTAGGTGTTGATCCTTCTCTAGTGGTGGGAACACTTCTATGCCAATTCCTCCAGCAGTTTTGCTAACTGGTCTGTTTCTACAAAAAGAGCATCACCTCTGATTAAAACAAAGCCCAGCTGAAGTAAGGGTTTGGATCATTTATTGACTGGTGGTAAACTTAGGGTTTGTTACTATTACACCTGTCACCTACTAAAAACCATAAAATGCCACACTCCTCTCCTTTTCCCCCTGTTTGGGAGCCTATGATTGTTTAGTATTGTATAATATAAGACAGGAGTCCAAGCTACTTCAGTGTTCTTGGCCCATGCACTCCGTTGCTTTTCTCCCTGAAAATACTTCACAGAGAGTGTGCGGTCAACAAAAAGAGCTTGGGAATTTTAGAAGGGGCAGTTAGTAGCTAATGTGAAAGTTGTTTTCACAGAATAGTTTTCTTAAAGAAATCATAAGCAGTAAAGGAATATTGGGGGTTAGAGGTCGATCAGGTGAGAGTTTATAACAAAGTAGAATTTCAAAGTAAATGATACTTCAAAATTTTTGTTGAGTGGCTGGCTACAAATCAGATGCAAGGGTATCAAATCTAATATGTTTGTGTATATAAATGTATTAAGTATTTCTTCTGAGAAGCTATAATTCTGCACAAATACAGATTAATAATGACACATTGTCATTGCTAAGATACCTTGGAGTACTACTGTTCCTCTCTGAATTAAGGTTATATTTTCTGTGGAAATAATGTGGATTGCAGACAAGCAATGTTGACCGTGATCAGTCCTGTGATGAGAAGGAGTTCTCACTTTGTGTGTGTTTAAAATTTTATTCTTAGTCTCTTGAAAAATCTTCAGTGCTGCCTACTTTGCCAGTAGTTTCTCATCACTTATACAAATTTATTTTCATCAAGTTCTTAACATTAATATAATTCATAGATTCTCATTTTGGTTCCTCCATAGTAGATCATTCTCTGCATTTTGGGGTATTTATCCTCTAGTTAAAATTATTAGTCTCTAGACTTTCAGAACATGTAATTGTTCTGGTACATGACTGAAATTAAAACAACTTTATTGCCACAAAAATGGCAAGACTTGGAAATAAATCTCTTGGCAGTAGTACAAGATGAGATTCTTGCCTATCAATGCCAGTCTGCATGTTTTCACTATATAAGCTTTTTTATGAGCATGGGGTATATTTTTGTGTTAATCCACACACATTTTGCAATAATTAATTCTTATGAATGGTTTACATTTACAACTAAAATAATCTTGGATATGGACTCTATATGACGAATAAAAACTGATATCTTTCAGTTGTAAGCAGAGTATAGTCAACAAAACTGTAGATCAATTAATCTCCGCTGCCAAAAAAAATTAATGGAAAGTTAAGGTTGCTTCTGGGGTTGCCTGGTGCCCTTCCAGAGTGCGAAGGGTACTAAACTTAAACCTCTGAAAGTCAGGAAACACCGAGATAAGGTAATGCTTCACAGGCAACCTCAACTCTGGCTCCTTTAAACAATGTCAGGGAGTCTCTATGAAAGATCCCAGGACAGTACCCTTATCAAGGATGTGAAGATCGATGGGGAAAACTCTTTAGAGTGCATAAATTGTTAAAACTCTTTCATCCTTGCCTTAAGGAATGCCTCAGGGCCATCCTCTTACCTCAGTAAACTTTGTGCTGCAGAGTGGTGTGTGCTAACATTTCTAGTATTCCTAGGATCAATGGTGGAGAAAAGAAGATAGGGAGGATGTATGGCAATATGTGAATGCCAGTGCAGATAAGGCATTCTAGTGGGCACAGAGACTGTACAAGGGATTATTAGAATAGTTCACCCCATTATTATGTTGCTTGTTCCTTTTGACATGGCTAATGGATGTTGTGACCAGTGGAGGTGACAGTAAGTGCTATGCTAACCAGCTGCAAGTACTCCCTGCATCAATACTGGAAGACCTAGTCTAGTGAGAGGTAAGGGGGGGTGTTGCTCTCTAATTAAGAGTAATGAAGTGGAGTTGTGATGAGCACAGAAAACTCATCTATATTAAGTATCCTTTGTCATCCCCCTCAGGGGCAGAGTTAAGGTAGTAAGTACTATGGGAGCGTAGTGTAGCAGGCATTACCTTAACTCTGTATTTCAGAGGTTTAAGTGTAGCCACTCTACACATTCTGGAAGGGTACAAGACAGTGTTAGGTAACCTAACTCTGTGCTAGCATTTTTGGTGGTCAGTATCTTGTTTTGTTGTTGCTGTTAAAGAAAGCAGTGTTAGTGAGGTGTGCTGGAATGAGGGGCATTGAAAGGGAGATGATTGTGAGGGCCATTTGGAGGGTTTGTGGCATCTGCTAGCAGTTTTGTACCTACCAGTAGAGGACTGGGGAATTTTGGTAGCCCCAGAGAACCACTGCCTTTGCTGGGGGGAAAGTAGATCAGTGTCCCTTTTTTCTCAGAAAGGAAGGAGGGTGGAGAAAGGGAGTGCCATGAGTCTGTGTAGTGAAGTGACTCTTTTCTTTCTGAGGTTTGTGGTGTTTTGTTTTGGTTTTTTCCTCCCCCTTTGTACACCTCCTGGGGTATCATATGTCACAGAGAGTCAGACTTCCCCCCCCACAGATAGGCAAACTTCCCCACTATCTTTTTAGGAAGTGTTTGCATCAGCATCGGTAACCACTTCTCCTGCCCCTCAGCCATGCTATTCTCTTCCTTCTCTGAACCTTTCCCTTTGGGCTCTCCTAATGATGAGAGGTAACTACCTCTCTGCAGGGTTCCTCACCCCCATGCAGCTACATCGCCTGTGCGCTTTTCTCTCCTCCAGTGGCCTCTGGTGGTGCAAGGGCCTCTACAAAATATCTTTCAAAAGGGCAAGGATGTTTTAGCATGTAAGACTTTTACCAAAACATGTATTTCGAACATCGATCACCTAGAATTATAAAGAGCCACTTAGCTCCTGGAAAGCTTTATATTGTCCAACTAAAATGTTTTTCAATGTCCTGTTTTTATTACTAGAAATCTGGAATGACAACACAACTCATCCGCACCTTGCAGTGTATTGCTTTAAGTTATAATTTTCTGACATCTCCATTGGTTACTATAGAAATATTCATAATGTCACAATGTCATTATGGCTTCAGGTGAGGACTAACAAACCAGAACAAACGGATTCCTAAAGAGCAAATAACTTGCAAATATTGCTGCTCAAAAAAATTCAGAAAGAAACAGAAAATATATGATATGTATGCATAAGCAGATATAAAAGAGTTTTATAGAACTCAATTTGTGGTAGCCTTTCTGGTCTATTATCGCAAAATAGTGTCTGCATCTTTTTGATAGCCTGGTTTGGGGAATTTTGTGGCAAATGAGTCTTGTATAAAAGTGGTAAGCTGAGTTTAAAAACTCACTAATAAATCTTTTCCTTTTTTAAAAGCGAAAGGATCAGCCATTTTTTGCATGTGTGTTCCTCTGATTAGTTTGAGTCTGTTCAGATACCATAGGAAGCTTGGTGGTAAGGTAGGGATGCTGTCTCTTTATTTTATTTTCTATATATTCCTTGCATGCATACATTATCCCCAACAAAAAGAGTCCGTAAACAGTCTTTTTAGAGCATTCTGAACGTCTGAAGAAACAAAGATGTATTGGATACCGCTCTCAATTTACTGTTACTAATTTGATCCACTAGCACCTCAGGTATAAGGGATATGAACTGGTGGTAAACTTTATATCTGTTCAGTGCACAACAAAGTAGTATTCCCACTGTTAGACTGATTCAGAATAATGTAAATGACTTGCATGCCTGATCTACTCCAAGGTTACGATTCTTCTGTTCCTGCAGAAATTCCTTTTTAACTACACTGCTCCTTGATTATCTTAGCATTGTTTAGCTGCAGTACCTTAATTCTTTCTGTGGTGGTGGTCAGGCAGCAATTTTAACAGGGACAGATTGAGGGGCACAGCCTATCCAAATAATCCTCTTCTAAGTGTGAGTTGCTCTTTAGCATTTTATTTTGCCATTCTTCTTCCTTGAAAAAAAATTGTTTTTCATATTTGTTTAAAATTCTTGGCTTCCTCTTTCCTTTCCCTGCAAGGTTTAACTTCATCTTAACCAGGGATTGTTTTCTGTAGTGTAGTTTGGGTTCCTTTTTAAATTTCCCTATTCCTTTTAAATTTGATTACTAGCAGTACCTTGTGTGGCCCTTGAAGTTGTATTTAATCTTAAAAGCACTGCTGTTTGTGTTAATTTTGTTGGGGTTTTGGCAGACTGGAATTTTTGCTCTTCTATTGTACTAAACAGCAAGCTGAGTTCCAGAAATAATGGACACAAGATATCTGAAAGTCAACACATTTTACATAGATGACGTGATATTAGTCTCTGCACTGACTGAGACTGACTGACTAAATTTAAAGTAAGCACTGCAGAAATAGCTTTCTTTAGAAAGCAAATCTGTATCCAGAATGGTGGAGACTCTGAATATTTGGATATTGTGATTAAATTAACTATTGGGTAGCATTTGAATTTGGGGGGTGGATTTTCCTTCAGGTGGAGTTCATCCCATTTTTTTGAGATGGTATTAGCATAACTATTCTTGCCTCGGATGGCTTTTGAAGAGCAATTTTTGTTTGAGGGATAGCTCAGTGGTTTGAGCATTGGCCTGCTAAACCCAGGGTTGTGAGTTCAATCCTTGAGGGGGCACTTGGGGATCTGGGGCAAAAAATCAGTACTTGGTCCTGCTAGTGAAGGCAGGGGGCTGGACTCAATGACCTTTCAGGGTCCCTTCCAGTTCTATGAGATAGGTATATCTCCATATACTACAAATGTATCAGATTACACCAATCAGCATGTAATTATAAAAAAAAAAAAAAAAAAAAAACAAAAAAAACTTCCGTAGGGAGGAGATTCTTAGACTTTTTACAACGGGTTTATTTATTAACCACCTAACTCTCCAATATTTTGTACACCACTCAGTGCAATCAGACTGATGCTCTTTGGCTGTGTCTACATTTCTTTCTGAAATTCTCCTGCTGTTTCTGTAACATTTTCGGAGCACTAGAGCCGTCTGGCTGCTAATGTTCACACCTTCTTACCACTGTGTTGTCTAGACCTGCTTTGAGGTCTAGACAATATAGTAATAGAAATGCATATAGATAGAACCATGTAGTTGTAGACTATCCCTATGTCTTCTAATCCTGCTCTGAGCAGATCTAGAGGTCATAGTGGTAAAAACATGTCTGTCTACATTAGCACTCCCATTGGTAGTAGTGCCGGGGAAGCAAGAGCAGAGTTAGATTTTTCAGAGAGATGCAGATGCTGCTTTTAGGACCACTTTAAGACTGTGTCTTCACTAGGGAAAAGTGTTTAGAAAAACGTTAGAAATGTTTTGATTTGGTGTTTTACAAATAAATGTTTCAATTCAGGTTGACAGCACGTGAATAAAAATATTTCATCTAGGTTTTTTTCCTTCCCACTAAACATCAAAACATTTCAGCAAAATCAAAATTTTCCCATGTTAATTGAAAATTTCCAGAAACTGCATTTTCTATAAAAACAAATTAACAAAACTACATTGGCAAAATATTCCTAACCAGCTGTGGCGCAAGGGTATAATTAGAAATGTTACATTTACCCTTCCAAAAACCTCAGTATAATCCCAGCAGGCTCGAAAAATGTAACAAGTACTCAGAGAACTTGCCCTGGAGTGATACCAATAGTAGATCCCATTCCTTACTTCCCTGAACCACTTGGAAAGGATCTCCCAGCCCTAAAGCCTGATCTACACTCTGGGGGATCGATCTAAGTTACGCAACTTCAGCTACTTGAATAATGTAGCTGAAGTCGACGTACTTTTAAGGCACCGCGGTAAGTAGATCTCTGTGGTAAGTCGATGGCTGATGCTCCCCCGTCAACCTACGCTTCTCACTCCGGTGGAGTATCTAAGTCGATGGGAGAGTGCTTGGCGGTCGATTTATCGCATCTAGAGTAGATGCGATAAATTGATCCCTGCTGGATCGATCGCTGGCTGTTGATCCAGCACGTAATGTAGACATGCCCTAAGATTCTGGGAAGGAGAAGAACCACTTTTTCATTCCTTCTGCCTTGTCATGGTGGCTCAGATGGGAAGAATTCCGTTCTCACCTCACTATCGCATTTCTAGTGGCAAGGGGCAGTGCCACTAACTCTTTTCCTTCGGTCTTATTATGAAGATCAAGGTGTTTTTGTTTTGTTTTTTTTCCTAACTGCCCCACTTTGCACTGCCAAAACACTCACTCCTTTCTCTCTGAAACACATGAGTAGAGGAAGGGAGCACCAAACCTAGGAGTGTTCTCTGTTCTGCTTCATCTTAGTGTATCAGGCACTGCGTGCCATTCTGTACTCTGAGGGGAATTCTGCGCCCCAAAATTAAAAATTCTGCATATTTTATTGGTCAAAATAACACAATACCATAATTGAAACTGGTGTGATTATAATTTATTTCAAAATACTGGTCAGCAAGTATGTCTGTAAAAATACAAACCAGAAAAAAAAATTAGGTAATTTTTTTTTTTTTTTTTTTACAAATGGATTCCTTACTAGTCATATTAATACAGAACTTTAAGTAATACATTTCTGTATTGTAGTTTAAATGAATTTCCCACACTTCAGAAGCAGTGCAAAAGGCTTGTGGGGATAGGGAAGGAGCCTGGGAGTGAACATGGAGGGTCATTGGGTGTGAAGTATGGAACAGGGTTTTTTTTGTGGGGGGGAGGACGGGATTGTTTGGGTGTTGGGGAGCCTCCCCCATGCAGACCATGGCTGACCCCAAGCCTCTCCCATTCAGTCAGGCACATCTACCCTGTCCTCTTGGTGCTCTACAGCACCCCTTCCATTCAGCCACTGGCTCAGTGCTGTCACCCTACTAGCTCCCAGTCTGTAACCTCCCAGCAGCCAGCATGCCCCAACCCTGTCCTAACCTGGCTCCACGGGCAGGGTGTTATGAGGAACACAGCCGGCTGCTGGCTGTTCTGGTGCCACAGCGTCCCCAGGTGGGTGAAAGGCAGAATTGCAGCACTTCTCACGCAGAATATTTTTTCTGCAGAAAATAAGTCAGACATGAATTCTGCACATGTGCAGTGGCTCAGAATTCCCCCAGGAGTAACTCTTCTTTGATCAGTACTGGATTGCTGGTTCTGCTTATGCATTGCCACAGATGTGCTTACTCTGATAAATGAGGGCCAGTAATGGAAGGGCAATGCACATGCATTTCTGGGTAGAGCTGAACTCTCTATTAGTGAATATCTTTCCAAGCCTTGCACCTTAAACCACAAAGAATAAAAAAAAGTCCTACTAAAAATTACATTGATGGTACAATTGACAACAGGAGCATGGTGTTTGTGGATTAACTTTGTTCTGTTGTATGTTTGTGTAGTGCAGGAGAGATGCAGAAGAGCCCAGATCAGGGATCTCAAACTCAAATGACCACGAGGGCCATATGAGGACTAGTACATTGGCCCAAGGGCCGCATCACTGACACCCCTCCCCCCCACTGCCTCTGGCCCTGCCCCCACTCCACCTCTTGCATGAGGCCACGCCCTTCCCCACCCCCATTCCTACCCCTTCCCCAAAGTCCGCACCCCAACCCCACCCCCTCCCTATCCCTATTCCAACTCCTACCCCAAATCCCTGCCCCGCCTCTTCTCCGCCTCCTCCCCTGAGTGTGTGGCTCCCTGCTCCTCCCCCCTCCTTCCTGGAAAGCGCTGGCGGCGGGAAGTGCCTGGAGGTAGGCAAAGGAGCAGGGATGCGGCGCACAGGGGGGAAGAGGGACGGCGGGTAAGGGGAGCTTGGCGGCCACAGGAAATAACTCGAGGGGGGGCGCAGGGAGCTGCGGGCTGCGTGTTTGAGACCCCAGCCCAGATTCTGATCTCTGCCGCATGACATGCTCCATCCCATATTTCCATAGTCCCATCCTGTGCTCTGTACACGTCTAAGCTAATCAATAATTCTAATGGCTACTAAATCTTAAACTCATATTCATGTGCTTGATTTATGTAGCCTGTACACATCCTATAAATCACACAAGTTTTGTTAATCGATATTTGCTGCAGAAAGTGGAGCCATGAGCCTTGTAGAAATAAACAAATTCATTATAATGAAGAACCTCTTGTCAGTAATTCAATTTGTTATGTGGAAAGAGCACTTGCAGCTACTGTGTCAGTGGAGAAGGTGAGATGGGTGATCCATTGCTCCTTAAGGGATTTGCATAGACAAGGCATTCTGGAGAGAATGCTGTGCTGAGAAAGAAATACATGCTGTTTCTGAAGGCTTCACTCTTTCAAGGGCTCTTAAATTTATATCTTACATATCTCTAATATTTGCAAAGCAATTTGCGTGTTTTTATATAATTGTCTATAAAATAATGTTATTAAGGTTGCAAAGTCAAGCCCTCAGAAGTGAGGAAGTGCCATAGTTAAGGATCCCTGTGCAATGTTAATTCAGTCTCCTGTGCATATGCATTATAACAGTGTCTAATAACATGATCACCATCTAGGCTTTGCATAGGACCGCTCTCTCAGAGGGTGTCTTCACTGCAGAGCTTAGCCTTGTGATTGGCACCGGATTATTTTGCTTGGGTGTGTGCAGCCATGTTGCAAAGCACTACTTGAGTTAGTGTTTTCACTGGTGCAGCACTCCCCGTGTGTGCCGCCAGGATTTCTGAAGGCATATCCCATCATTCTTAGTGCTGCAGTAAGCTAAGCCATTCTAATTCTGTCCCAGTGGATTGTGGGAGAGCTTGTCTGTCCTGGGCACCCATGCTGGGGGGAATTGTGGAAAGACACTGGAGGACTATTGACATTCTACTGATTTAGGCTGTGTCCTCACTGAAAAGTGGGTGGGTTATCAGCCCAAGTGAAAACATAAACTGGGCTCTAACCCTTACTCTCAGCTGTGCCAACTAACTTAGGTTGAAAGCACCACTTACCTCGGATAAGAGGGACAAGAAGAGGGTTATTGGCCACACACAAGTAAGAGCACGAGCTAGCTCTGCATATCAAAGTGTTTTCCCCTCTTCTCTCCAGCATTACCTCTGTCTCACCCAGGTTCAGCTTCAACCAGGGGCTTAGAGTTGGTAGATAGTGCTAGTTGCACTAGAGGAGAAGGAGCTGGATATCATTTGAGTATGGTTCAGCAGTTGAGACCAGTGGCTCTCAATTTTCACACATTTCCTCCACCTCCCAGCACTGTAATATAGATGCTAAAAAGGATGAGGACTCCACAGATGAGCTCACTGAACATCCCCAAAAGAAAGGATTGGAGCCACTTCAGAGCTTTTCCATCAACCCAAGCTACACCTTATGAGAAACGGTAATAAATGGTATCAAAGGCAAAACGATGCAAGAGGGCAACTACAGATGTTTTCTCTCTCATCTGTGGACAGGAGGCCACCCATGAATAGCCTGAACACTAACCGGGAGGGATCCAGTATATTGGCGAATATGTGCGATTGGAGGTGGTTTTTCCTACCTACCCTATCTTGTGCAAAAATAGGCTTGACACCAGGAGGTAGTCTGCAAAGTCTTCTCTTTTCGGAAATAATTTCTTCAGAATAGTCCAAACTATGGCATGTTTTGGGCTGGATTTTCCCTCTTCAAGAGGTGATACCAGTCTCTGTCAGCAGGGGTGCATGGTGCTCCTGATCAAGGATCTGACGTGCGAGTGCTGATTCGGATTTCTTCCAGCAATTCTAGTGTGCTGTGAATAGGCCAGATTTTGGTGACAAGTGTGTGTTCCATCGAAGTATGGAACACAGTATACAGAAAAGTTAACGTCTCACAGAAGCTCAACAGTACCTCCATGTTATGTAGAGCTGGTTTCTGGCTTGGCATGGAGGCAGCCAGGGTTGACAAATCAACTTACTGTCTGGAAATATTCTCCAGGACACGTTTTAGCTGCTTTGATGGCTTGGTGGAGGAAAAGAAGGATGTTTTTACTTCTAATAACCATGGCATAAGATCTCTCTATATCTAATCTTGTTTCCCAGCAATGACGCACCAGTTTCCCCCCCACCCCCATCTCATTGCATCTCATCTGAGAACTGTGGTGATCAGCAGAAACAATGAAGGGAGGGAGTATGTAGATGTTAGCATGTTGATGGTAGTGGCCAGTGTGTCACCATAACATCTCACCAGATCTTACACTCCTTAAAGCTGCTATTTCTTATTCTAATTACAGGGAATAACTATGGTATCTCCCGGATGCCACAATGGGTAAGTTTTGATTCTTCAGATGAGGGAGGTTCCTATTTGTGTGGGGAAGGCAGAGGTTAAAAATCCAATTGGTCCCAATTTATCCAGAAATGTTTAGGTTCTTTAAATATAAAGTGATAATTCCCTGTTCTTTTCCTCAACAAAGAAAATCATGCCGTCTCACTCTAACTGTTAATTGTTTTGGAGTTAAATGAAGTGTATCATTTTTGGGATTGATTATGATACTTCAGGGCATGATGCTTGCTGTTCGCTGAAATGTATCCTGAGAGCCCATTTGAAGGTCAGCTGGTGAAATTCTGAATAGGGTATGGGAAGAGCTTTTTGAATGGCTGATGATCTTGTGTGCTTTTCCTCTGTAATGTGCTGAACAATCACTTTCTGTCATCATAAAAGATGTGTTCCCAAAAATAATCTGTAGTGATTGATAATAAAACACCCTTCCTGGATAAGAATAATATGCACTTCAGGATAGAAACACAGAATTGCCTATGTCCACTTTCTCAATTTGAGTGTTTTCTTGCATTCTTTTTGGCTAGTGAAGTGTTACACTCTCACTCTTTATTATGGTGGTTAATACACAGAGACTCTGATCAGGGCCATAGTGTGTGGCACATTGTACAAACATAAAATACTCTACTAAGAACTGTCCATTCCCTTTAGCATACCTGTAACAAGCCTTGGGCCCAGTCTACACTTAAAAGTTAAGTTGCCATAGCCACATAGGTCAGGGTGTGACGTTCCCCTCTGGTGTTATCTGGACCGGGGACCTGCTAGGTCACTCCAATCCTTGATTCTGGGAGCCAGTCTTACCCTGCTCTGCTGTGAGAACCCCCACTCCTGGGCTGTTCACGCACAGCCTCTGGCATGTAAACTGCTCCTTGGCTTGTGCAACCGAATGACACTAGCCAATATCTCCTGTCCCAGACACAACCCTAGGAACCTCCGTCTTGCAGTGTCAAGTTATGCCTGCTGGACGCTGCAAACTTATGAGTTTATCAATTTCTTTGTTAAATTGACATGTACCAGGCTTGTTATCCCAAGGGGAGCCTCTGACACACTTCAAACCAAATGCGCTGCTTCAGGTAGAATAAACAAACAAATTTATTAACTATAAAGATAGATTTTAAGTGATTATAAGTCAAAACATAAGTCAGATTTGGTCAAACGAAATAAAAGCAAAACACATTCTAAGCTGATCTTAACACTTTCAATGCCCTTACAATCTTAGATGCTTCCCACCACAGCCAGGCTCTCCCCCGGACCCTTTCAGAGTCAGGTGAGCATTACCACATCGCAGTTCCCAACTGACCAAAGGAAGGGGGGTGACTCACTGGAGAGTCCAACAGATCCTTTTGTTGCTGCCTAGGCCAGCGTCCTTTGTTCCTGTGAGGCTGGGCTGGGTTTGTCCCATACATGCCCCGATGAGGTGTGAACTGCCTGGGCTTATTTTAAGCCACGAGGATACATTTTCAGCCTCATAACTATATACATAAAATTATAACCTATAACACTACTGCAACAACAATTACTATAACATGACTATAACAATGCTCAGTGCATCATAAGCCTTCCGAAGACACCCAACATGACAAAGTTTGCATTGGATACCACACAATCACTTTATAAGGATGAACATGGGGGTGTAGGGTGTTCCCACGAAGTACAGAATATCACAAGGGGTGCAAAAAATTCACTTTTCTGGCCAACAAACCTATGCTGACCTAACCCCCAGTGTAGATGCAGCTGCGTTGATGGAAGAATGCTTCTATCAACATAGCTATCATTGTCCAGTGAGGTGGTGTTCCTACAGCGATGCAGAAACCCCTCTGTCAGCAAATGTTGT
This sequence comes from Malaclemys terrapin pileata, assembly GCF_027887155.1. NCBI lineage: Eukaryota > Metazoa > Chordata > Testudines > Emydidae > Malaclemys > Malaclemys terrapin. The sequence continues at coordinate 83,553,022 of NC_071507.1, forward strand.
GCCTACACCTAAGGGCTATGCCAGCACACCTATGGTGAGGTATCTGTGCCAACGTAGTCTCCTTAGTTTAGAGTAGACATACCCTTGCATGCACAATACGTGCTCTGAATTGTGGACATGCCTGCCAAATACTGTTGGATTAGACTTACTTTCTTTAGACTTAGGCTAATTGCTGTGTGGTCCTAAACTCTGTCATTCTGAACCGTTTTAGTGGCAGTGTGGATGTAGGCTGTCTGGTTCAACCAGTCCTCCCACTACTGTTCCACAGTTGTCTGAAGCCCTTTCAGAATTGTCCGAGTCCGCTACTGTTCGGGAGTGTGGAATAAGTATTTGGAGGGAGTTGCTCCTGAACAGGTTTAGAACAGGGTTTAGCATGGAAGCAGAGGTGAACCGGTAATGGTTCTTGCCACAAATCAGCATTCCTAGTGTGGCTGTTTAGACAACTGAGGCATCTGTACCAGAACGAGTTTAGTATAGATACATCTGTGATTTGGTCCCTCTAGGCCAGGGCTGAAGCACCTGAAGGGGCTACTGCCACGGTTTGTACCTGTTCAGTAGAGCAACAGAAGGCTGACCTTTAGGCACTGAATTAATTGGGGCGGGGGGGGGAGGGGAAATGAATACTGTATACTCTTCCCCCCCCCCCCCCCGTGGAAATGAGGTGGCCTAATCTATACTGGGGCTTGTCTATAGGGCAAGTTAATGTGCAGCAAGACAGGGCATGAATCTATAGTGCACCAGCTCGCTTCACACTAACACACCATTTGGACACTGCTACAGTGCACTGAAAGTCTCAGAGTGTGGCTTAGCATACTACTGCTACAACTGTGCTAAGTTCTACTTCAGGACTTTGGGCAAGCTGTTAGTGTCCACATAGGATATAGCTGCGCTGCAAACTAGCGTGCTGTAGATTCATACCCTGGCTTGCCACACAGTAACTTCCTGTGTAGACAAGCCCTTTGAAAATTATCAGCTAACAGCCTGACCAGTACGTCATGTATGATGGAGGTCTTGTGAATGCAGAAATGGCAAATAACTCTAAGGCCCCCGAATTTGGAGGGGGGGAAGAGGGTGATGAAAGACTGTCAAAGCAGTTTAGTAGCAGTTACTCATGATGAATCTAGTCACTTCTGAGAGGAAACTGTTGCTTTGACTTCAGTTCCTGGGCTGAGCCTTGGTAATTGTTGCAGTCATCAACATGAATTGGTGTTACTCAGTTCAGTTCCAGTGCTGTTTGATGGAGCATAAAGTACAATTGAGAATAGTATTATGATGCTGCTCAAGATATTTAATCAAAGGAACCGGGAAAATGCAGAAGCCCAAAAATGTTTGTTTTCCAAAGTTTTGAGATGTGAGTGTTTTTTTTTTGTTTTTTTTGTTTTTTTTTTTTTATTGTGCCAAATAAAACCTGTTCTGCCACTCTAAGCACTAAGATTCCTGACTGAAACAAGGAGCCTACAAATTAGTGGTTTCTTTGATTGTTTGTTTGTTCTATTTGGACTTTGACAAAGCAATTACATCTTGAAATTCACTTCTCTGGGAGCTAAAACCTTAAGTCATTTTTAAAAAAGCAAAGTATCCCAGAGACAGATGATTGACTTAAGCTATATTAATTCTTCTTCAATGCCTTTTCTGGGTTCTTAGGGTTTAATTGGGGTTAAGAGGTTGGAATCTGTGGTAAACAAAAGAATGGCATATGGACAGGCTGAAATTCTGTGTATTTAAGCAAGAGCATTCCTTTTGGCCATTTGTTTTCATTGGAGAGCTGTTCCAGGTTCACAGTATAAATGTGTAAACTTGCTACACTGGTAGGTTAATAATTGCTTGGGCTTTTATCACATTCTGATATACCTCTTGAGCATAAAAGACTCACCCTGGCATGTGTTATCCGTTTCACCTGAAGGTAGGTGTTTGGATTTTTTTTTTTTTTTTAACATCTTCACTGCTGCTGTAATGTGTGTGTTTATTTTAAAATCCACCTCTGACACCCCCCCACCCCCACACACACCCCAAAAGAACCCCTAACCATTCTTTTTTAAAATTCAGGTAGATCGGGGTTTCTAAAACTTCACTGCACCGTGAGTGACCCCCTTCAGACAACAAAAATTACTACAAAACCCCGGGAAGGGGGACTGAAGCCCAAGCCCTGCCACCTGCCCGGGAGGTGGGGGGGAGCCGAAGCCTGAGCCCTCCTGTGGGGAGGGGGAGAAGCTGTAGCTTGAGAGCTTCACCCCTTGGGGGGGGATAGGGGGCTGTAACCTGAGCCCCGACTCCCAGGGCTGAAGCTGAAGCCTGAGCCCTCAGCTTCAGCCCTGGGTGGAGGGGCTTGGACTTTGGCTTCAGCCCAGGGGCCCCAGCAAGTCTGAGGCCAGCCCCGGTGACCCCATTAAAATGGGGTCACGACCCACAGTTTGAGAACTGCTGATGTAGATAAAGTAAACAAGGGCATCTTGTTCCTAGTTACTTTTGCTGACTAATATTTTATAGAAATTAGTGTTAAAATGACAGGGTGAGTGAGGTGGTGATCTATTTTATTGGACCAGCTTCCCTTGATGAGAGAGACAAGCTTACACTCAAGTCTCTCTCACTAACAGAAGTTAGTCCAATAGAGGATACTACCAACAGCAACCCTATGCTACAAAGCCTGAGTGTACTCTCTGAGTCCCTTATGCCATTCACAAACTTCCTGGAGCATATGATGTCAGCAGGTAATGACACATGTGACCTATAGGTCTGGAGTCACTTTGCAGACATCTGTTATCTTACATGCAGTTGTTTACAATTATTGCTTGGAAGCAGAGAGAAGAATATCTAAAAAAATGTCACACGCACACACAGAGAGAGAGAGAGAGAGAAATGAGGAATCACTTACAAGAAAACCTATTCTAGGTGACTTTTACTTGCCAACTTTTGTGGAATCAGATCTGTTCCATGTGTATTGTATTCTAGATTTTTTTTTTATCCTAAAAGTTTTACACAGCTGAAATTCTGATCTTAAAAAACTGCCCCCTTCTACTTTATTAACCTAAACACATTAAATTAGTTCTTGCTCTTTCTGAAAAGTTTGTTAAGTGTGTGTGTGTGGGGGGGGGAGTGTACTATTTGAAAGGAGGTGACAATTACTGAATTTTCCAAATGAAAACCTCAAATCATTCTTTGATTTTTTTTTTTAAATGAATTAAATAATTTAAAAAAATTGTCATTTCAAAATAGACTACAATTAATGGAAATATCCCATCTCCTAGAACTGGAAGAGACCTTGAAAGGTAATTGAGTCCAGCCCCCTGCCTTCACTAGCAGGACCAAGTACTAATTTTGCCCCAGATCCTTAAGTGGCCCCCTCAAGGATTGAGCTCACAAGCCTGGGTTTAGCAGGCCAATGCTCAAACCACTGAGCTATCCCTCCCGCTGCTAGTTTTAAGGTTTAAATCTTTTTTATTTATTTACTACCAGCAAGAATAACCCTTCCCCCCCCCCCCCCAAAAAAAGAAACAGAGCAATAACTTACTTTTTCAAGCAATAAGGTGATAAGTAGCTTAAATGTCACTTGTTCTGATGCTTAACATCTACATTTCAGTAAAAACAGGGAACTGTTGCATTTCTGATTCACAATGCACGAACTTAATACTCAACCAAAACAGTTAGCAGTGATGATTTTAGTGGTATTTAGATCAAACATATTAGAACAATCTGTCTTAAATTTCTAATATAAACTCGCAGTAGATTAAATACTTTAATTCTGCATCTTTGAGGCTATCCTCTTGCAGGATTCTCACTTTTGGGTCTTGAGCTCAAGAGAACTTTGGAGCAGAATTCCCACTCTTATCTTTAAAGAATATACAATGTGCTTTTCCCATGGTGTTCATCTGTATTTCTAAAAGCATCCTGGGTTTTCTCTTTTGGGATGCCAGGAATTGCTAATCTGAGGCTCATCATACTTGGCATCGTCTAAACAAGCTCATGAAAGCACTGATAAGACCCTTGAGAGTGGAAGTCACTGTATTTCTTTGGAACTCTTTTTCAAATGCTTCATTCTAGATCCCTGTTCCCAAGGCCCAGGACTTTGGGGGATTGTTTCTGGCATGTTGGGAGATAGCACGTGGCCCACTGTAGGTTTGGGCCATGATGATTTAGAGGTTCTTTTCACTGCTTTTTCTGACCCTGAAAAGGAGCCATGTCTCAATGTCTTAAGCCAAAGAGAGTGAACAAGAGGTCTGCCACTACCCCACTCCCAGATGTTTGTCTTTGGTTTTTCCCCTTTCTTAGTTCCATTTTCCCTTGAAGTCACTGCAGTCACACTCATTAAGGTAGCCTTCAGGGCCAAAACAAAGAGTCCATGGGAGCCTAGTAGAGGTGGGACTTCCCTGTCTATTTTAGGATTTTCTATAGTACGGACTGCTTTAGTATCTAAATACTTCCCAGGTGTAAATTAAGCTCCTTGGTGGACTTTTTTATTCTTCTACATGCCCTGGTAAAAGAAGCTCTTGTCTCGGATAACTTTTTTTCTTTCCTATGCCATTGATGGTAGAAAAGCTTTGTCCACATAGGAGGACCTTGCATCATGCTCGGGATGAGTCTGACCTCCTCTGGAAACTTATTTGCCAACATTAACCCCTCCTAAATAAGAAGCCTTTGTCTCTGGCTTCTGCATGGACTGACCTGGGCTCTGTGAGCAGCATTGTCACTGAGGAGCATAATTGTCTTTTTGGGTCATCAGTAGAGATGTGGTTATTGTGTCCTGTCCTATTGATGGGAGGTGCCTTAGACTGGGAGCTGGTGGAATGATCAGAGCACGGGGGTGATGTGCCATTGGCAACCCATTCTACTGAAGGCCACGGCCACCCACAGTCTGGAGCCCTTGGCATTCCTTCCATCTTCAAACAACATACAGTGAATGGCCATAATCCAGTTTGGTGGTTGTAACGTTGACTTACCAGATAACAGGTCATGTCAGAGTGTATTCAGGTCAATTCACTTGTGTACTAGTACTGTATAGATCAAAGCAATTTTGTTAAAGGTATAAGTGTATTTAGTGTTTAAACTTTATTAAAACTAATAAAATGTCCCGTTTCTTGCATTGTTTTCACTTGTATGTATCCTGTTATAATGCAATAGCAAACATTTACATTTAAACAGCCCTGTGACTAAATAACCCATCAAAGAAGTCTTGTGGAATGCTAATAAAGGTCTTTCACAGAAAGTGCTAATTTCAAAGCAAGTGGCCACTGTGTGTGATGACTGGAGGTCAATGACTCAAAGTGCATTCCTCACTCACCGGACATCAAAGGAAAAGCCCACGCGGGTAGAGCATGTCAGCAGTGACTATAAATATATGGATTCTAGGAAAGATCCTTCATCTCTGGACTAGGTTTGGACTTTTACAGGGAAGTGTACCAGATGCAAAGTGGAGATCCGCAGAGACAATCTGGGTACTCTGAAAGACTTTTGGGCAACTGGCAGTTTATTCCATCATTGCCACCATTTGGAATTACAAAGTGTGACTCACCTGTTTAAAATATTTTATCAGCTTTAACCTCTCAATAACTCTCATTTCCTTTTCTTAGGGCTTGTCTACACTGGCACTTTACAGCGCTGCAACTTTCTCACCCAGGGGTGTAAAAAAACTCCCTCCTGAGTGCTGTGATTTTCAGCGCTATAACGTGCCAGTATAGACAGTGAACTAGTGCGGGGAGATATTCCCCTCATGGAGGTGGGTGTGTGGGTGTGTTTTTTGAGCGCTGGATGCCGTGACTACACTGCCGCAGCAGCGCTTTAACGTTGCCAGTGAAGACGTGCCCTTAGCTAATAAAACTATAGAATTGGCTGCCAGCGTCGTCTTTGGAGTAAGATCTGGAGTACCAATTGATCTGGGATAAGTGATCAGTCTCTTGTGACTGGGAGCAACCTGATGTGGTGTGATTTTTTTTTTTTTTTTTTTTTTTTTTTTTTAGCTTAAATGACCATTATCACTAAGTTCAGTTTGTCTGGGTGGCAAGATAGACTGAGAGCCCAAGGGGACTCTCTCTGATTCCATGGTAAGACTGTTATAGTGATCCCGGAGTTCACATTTGTTACTGCCTTGGTGAAATCTAATTAAGGAACACACCACCAGCTTGGGTTGTCTGCCCTGTTTTATGATAGTCTGCCCTGAGGTAGGCACTCACGGTCCTGATCCACTCCAGACAGCGTGCCAGAAGTGACAATGCCTGGGTCATTCTGACCAAGTCCTCATCTTTCTGGGAGGAAAGGGACAAAGTGTCTGAACAAGTTGGAGGGGAAGTAAAGCTGGCTGGTTGCTTGGTTTTTGTTTTCGTCACTGACTCTGTGTGGCCTTCTAGGCTAATTGATGAGTTAAACAAGACTGCAAGGCTTCCCATCATTCATTCACGAGCAGGGAAGGGAGCAGTCATTTTAAAAACAGAAGACCGTGATCCAGTTAATTCTCCAAAAAAAGAACAGGAGTATTTGTGGCACCTTAGAGACTAACAAATTTATTAGAGCATAAGGTTTCGTGGTCTACAGCCCACTTCTTCGGATGCTCTGTTGCACTATTTGTCTCATTTCTATTGTTTTTACACATTCTCAGATTTCCAGTGTATGTTTAACTAAGACACTTATGCTTGGCCATTAAACAGAGAGTGCACAATGGTTGTCTCAATAGAACTGTGGTACAGCAGCAGAGCTTGGCCTATGGCTCCTTACTGGCTTCTAGATGCTTTTCTCCTTTGGGACTTAAGTAAGGTCTTGCAACAATGTTCCAAGGAAAAAATGAAAATACAGACTAACTCCAGGCTCTTCTACATTGATAGACTCCTGTTGAGAAATTGGATTAAATCTTTATTTGCACTGAGGGTCATAAACCATCTAGGGAAAGGGCAAGTTCCTCCTGATGTTTCCTCTTCCAAAAAGTTGCCTGTGACGTAGTTATTTGTTGCTAACTATTGCTTTGTAATCTCATCCCTGGCACTTTGATATTCTAAGTACATTTAAATGTTTTGTGGCTCTATAAATCTGATGACTCAAGTGATTTTTGGCTGTTCAAAGGCTGAGTGCCCCTGTTATATGCTATGCTGGTGTTAGAATTGTGGTTCATCTCTTAGTGGGCAAGGTAAAAGAATGACTCAGGAAAAAGGAATGTGTGCCACCTGCCAGTCCCATACAAGTTTCCTGAGGTTTGTATTCCCACCTCCAGAGTAATGTGACTGCACTGCTAATCAATAAGTGAGCTGACTAATGTCAGAATAACGTATGACGATCACTCAGTCAGTGCTGCCTTTTGAGATATTTCTGTTTACCTTGTGTATTAGAACGAAGCAAAAAACATTCTGTTTAAATACAGACTGCCTGTTGCTCAGTGCTCCCAGCCTTGTTCCCATGAACATAACACTAAAGCCTTATGTTTTTGGCAGGTGTGAGGAATGAAGGGAGCCTGGTTTCAGTCCTGAGAAGAGTGCCCCAATAGCCAGCTGGAGCGGGTCAGAGAAGCTCTGCAATGAGCAGACAGCTATTGCAAAGCAGGATGCAGCAGGAATATCGGAATGTTTGCGTCCTTCTGCCCAACAGAGAGCAACTCAGTGTAACCATTGGGGTGAGTTGTTTAAAGTTTCATTCTGAGCTCTTAGTGCAAGTTTCATGGATGTTTTGTGTTGTAACTGCCAGAGCAGACCGTGATAAGGCTGAGCTTAACTTTCATTGCACTTACGAGAGTACCATATTAGTTCATTGATCAAAAGACTATTAGCTGATTTAACATAATTGGTGTTTTGCTTCCTAATTGGCTAGCCTAGCAAAAATTTACAGGATGATCTGATTAATCTCCTTTATTGCATTTGATAATGAGGACCTAATTTTTAATTCCCTTTCACTCTCAAATTGTTTTGTAACAAACTGAAATGAAAATCCAGCTTCTCAGAAACCTGAAATGCGTTGACCTTTGGACCTCAGTGGGCAGTGCTAATTGACATCAGCTCACCCTGCAGTTTAGCTCTGTTGATCTTTCTTTTGGAAGCTGTTCTGTAAATGGGAGTCTCTCTCAGAGACTTTTTTTTTCCTTTTTATAGTTGTTCTTTCTTTACTCCATTAAATGAGAGAGAATTGCATCTGTAGATTTCCAAGTACTTTGCAAAGTATTGTCATCCCCGTTTTTACTGTAGGGAAATCTAAAGCACAAAGAGAAGTGAAGTAACTTAAGCAAAGTCTCACTCGCTGGAGAGATTCCCAAGATGGAATGCTATCCGTGATTAGATCACGCTGCTGCCTTTGTAATATAGTTTGTTTATCAAGCATATGTGAGAAACTGAACCAATGCCTGAAGCTTCTTAGTTTAGCTTGCAATCTAAATTATGAACTGTCCATTTTAGGAATGGGGGTCTGTCTGTCTCTGTAGAGTTTTTCTAGACTTTATTTTGTCTCCATCCCCCCAAAAAGTCTTATTTTTAATTCAAAATGTGGCTTTAGAAAACATGTACATCAACACAGAAATATGCAAAAATCTTTACAGTCTATACAGGAATTTTCCTACTTGCCATACTTAAATCTAGTATCCCCTAAGAAAACAGCCACAGAGCCTAGGGTAGATCAAGGGATTGGTAACAGACTCTCACTTTCAATAGTTCAAAACCAGGCCAGATAAGGGGCTTTTATTTAAGCGCTTAGAAATTTATACTGGTATGGCCACCTACCCACTATCACAGCTGACCCTAAATATCCAACTTGTTGGTAGCTTTTAGCAAGGGTGGGTGGAGATCCAACAGGAATGGAGCCTGAACTACCCTCCCATCTTTGGGCATTGACTATACTAGAGGCGCTTCTCAGAAATTTCCTATTGTTGCCCCTCCAGCATTATCAATACCGGCAGCCTTAATATAGATGATCTGCTGGTGTTTCAAGCATCCTGTCATGTAATTCTGCCTAGTGCAGGATTAACCGACAATGGGTATCTCCGCTCCCTAATTGCGGGGTGTGATTACAGTTTGTGTAGACATGCCTGAACTAGCTTTAATCTAGCTAGCTTGGATACCAGAGCAGTGAAGCTGTGGCTTTAGTATGGGCTGTACAAGTCCACCTGGAACCCTGGATAATTTCTCAGGTGGGTAGCCTACAGTGAAGCCCCTGCTAGTTAAATTGAAGGTGACTTGGGTATGTGTATACGAGCTGCAATCAGACCTCATGATTGCAGGTTAAACGTAACCAATGGTGCTTAAATTGGTTGTGATGTCTGGCTCCCGTGTTTAAAACTGTAGCTTGAAGCGCTTCAGGCTAATACAGTTTTAATAAGCGTAGATGGGGCCTTTAGAGTTCGGCTTTTTAGTGTAGGCAAGAATGGAAAGAATGTCAGGGGTATCGTTCCGGCCATTTATGTCTCATTTCCTGAAGCCTCTTTGAAGGCCCATGTTGTTGGAAAAACTGAGGGGGATAACTGAGTGCAGCCCCTTTTTGATACTTTATCTTAAGTGTCTAGCTCTACATATTTGCCTTTAGAGATGTGTAAGGGTTCTGTAACTTTATATCTGTCAATAGCCTTTTAATAAGTCTTTTTTGTTTATACCTGTTTTATTGGCTAGACGGATGGGAAACTTGGTTTCTTTAATGTACTTGGATGTGTCTGCGTATGAAAGAGAATAGCCGGCTGAAGCAAAACATGAACTTTGAAAATACAGTTGGGTGCAGATTGCATAAAGGATGGAACCCAACCTTTTAGCTAAATCAGGGGCAAGTAACAAAATAAACACGTGACTTAAAAAGATCCTTCCTCTTGCAAAATCTTAAAGGAACATGGGAACAATTTTCTAGCAACCTCAGTAAGGCCTTGTCTACACTGCCACTTTACAGTGCTGAAACTTTCTTGCTCAGGGGTGAGAAAAAACACCCCCCGAGTGATGCAAGTTTCAGTACTGTAAAGTGGCAGTGTAGACAGTACACCAGCACTGGGAGCCGCTCCCCTCATGGGGGTGGTTTTTACAGCGCTGGGAGAGTTTGCTAGTCCCACAACTACACAGCCACGTTAAAGCGCTGCCCCTGCAGCGCTTTCACATTGGTAGTGACCACATACCCTAAGACTTCAGATTTAATTAACACTACAACAGATAACATCTTCCACATTCATTGCTATAATAAGGCTACTGCTCAGGACTTGCATAGCACTTCACATTTTCGATATATTGTGTAAACACTAAATAACCTTCACAAAAGCCCAGTGAGGTAGGTAAGTGTCATTAGCTTTTCAGTAGATTGAAGTGCAGATTCTCCACTTGATAAGCAAAGGATTTATGCATATAATTCCCACTACTCCTGTTAAGAGATGCCACATATATCCTGTCCATCAAGATGAGGCTATAGCTGTACATTTTATGTGATCATATTTAAATCCATGGGGTAGGATTTGTACTTTAACTATTTTTGCATATCTTTAAAAACAACAACACGTACATCACAATGCTAAGGGAAAAAAGAATGTGGCTTTAAAAAAGAAAATCCCTTCCCTCTCTCAGTATCAAATGTCTCCAAGTTCACATTGTTGTTAGCATCTTCCTCTTCCTTCATTATATAAAAGATTGACATTTGAGAAGATAGGTTGTAGGAACACAGTATTTCCAAAATGCTAACTCTCGAAAGGCTGCCAAGAAATCTTTAAGGAACAAAACCATAGGGAGGGATATAGGGGAACTTGCTAAGCACTCTGCATAAATTGAAGCAACGCGGGAGTAATCTTTCCTGAGAGGGAGGAATGTTGTTTGGGCACAGAGGCAGAGAAGGAGCACAGATGGGAAGACGTAGTCTGCGCCCTGAGGCGCTTACTTAAACTGTAGACAAAACGGTACAATTTAAAATGCACTAGGTGACAGAAGAAGGTTTTAACACTGTCACTGGCTTTATTAAAAGATATTATCTGTCGTCTTAGCTCAGCAGACTCAAGCTAACAGGCTTCAGGGAAGTATGGGGGCCTAACTTCTCCATTGCCTTCCCCCTTGTGGAGATACTGACCCCTGTAAAGTGCATATAAAACACCCCCAGTCTCATTTGGCAGCATTTTACACCCACTTTGCTGTCTGTAAAGGACTAACAAGAGGCAAAGCAGTGGAGAATTGAATCCTGTGCTTTTTGAGGAGAGGGAGAATGCACGCTCCGATACCACAGCAAGCTAGGAAAGTGAGCTCCAGCATAAAGAATGGCTTGGCAGAACAATGCAAAGTGAGTTGTCTGGAAGAAGACATGTCAAGGGAGGGAGTATAGGAGATGAGACAAAAACTTAAGCATTACCAAAACTAAGTTCATGGCCTTGAAGATGAGAAAGATGAACTTGATACAGAAGGCGAGAGTTAGTTGAAGGATTTGAAGAGATGAGTGATGTGGATGGGACAGCCTATATTCACTTAAGTAGGCAATTTGATCAAGTTCCCTCTTCAGAAGTGTTCTAACACTTACCTTCACATGTTCAGTTTTAGAGAACTCAGTACATTAACAGGCTTCTGCTTCTCTGAAGTGTTTTGAATATGAAAGTATGTAAATACACTAATTATTTAAAATGTCTGTTCTATTGATATAATGCATTCTAGAGTCTGCGTATGTCTGTGCATTGTATTCTTAGTTACCAGTATGCCAGCACTCTTCATTAGGATATCCCTTCCCAATGACTGGTCACAAGTAGTAATGTGTGCATGCTCTATTTTGTGGGGGTGGGGAGGATGCAGACCTCAGTACACTAGCTCTTTCCTCTTGATTGCACATCATAATGAGCTAAGCAAATACCATACCTACGAGCGTTCTCTCAACTTCAAGCCTCAGTCTCTATCTAGTTCTAATAGGAATTGTACAGTTAACCCCACACACACCCCTAGCTGTCTGTCTGACGTCAGAAGGCACCCCTCTAGTGCAATTTTCATACCTCCTGGTAATGTGGTGATGACTAGCTGGCTAGTGGTACAGTGTCAGTGTTCTATAGGTAGAACTGGCTTCTGGAATGACCCCTGCCCTCCTGCTGCCCAGGCTGGAAGACACTTAATATGTCCAAGAGCAGGGGTAGTCATATTTTTTTTTTTTTTTTTCCCCCAAGTTCCAAATGTCTTGGTCAAGGTATAGTCAAGGTCCAGACTCCAGAGAAACATTTTTCACACTGCAAGTGCCCCTGTTCAACAAACGTGCAATGCTGTGTAATATACCCAGGGATATTGCTTATATTTGTAGTGCATTTAAATGAAAAATAATATCAAACTAGTTGGGGTTTGGTGTATTGTGAGGAATTTTTTTTGTCAATCTCAAGTGAATAAATTCAACCTGGCAGGTCATTGAATCTGCACACGGGGGGGGGGGGGGGGGGATACAATTCTTTCTTGATGACATTAACACTACTGGTCCCAACTGTTAACAAGTGCAGTTCTGTGCTACACTCACAAGACAGGGTTTCAAAAGGAAGGAAGAAGGGAGTGGGAAGAAATGCAGTTGAGGCAACAGTGAACCTGGGCTTTCTGAAGTAAGGGGTGTTAGAATAGACAGTGGCCCTGATGCTGCAAAGATGCACATACGTGATTAACTTTACATACTGTGAGTAGCTTCACTGAAGGCAATGGGACTATTCAGAGTGTATAAATTCAGCATATGCTTATGTCTTTGCAGGATTATGGCCAGTATTAAGTTAGCACCCAATTCTACAAACACTTAAGTGCTTGACTTTACTACCCTGAAGTCCCCTTGATTTCATGATACTAAAGTTAAGCACGTGTATAAGTATTTTCAGGATTGGGGCCTAAGGTACTAAGTGCTACACCTGATAAGTGTATTCAGGCTCAGGCCTTTCTTTATTATACTTTGTGTTATATTATTGTATCATATAATTATACTCATCAATTCTTTTTATTGTAATTTTATTATATTACCACATTATTATTAGGGTTTTTACTACTTCTTTTTATCAAGAGTTGGTTGACAATTTAAAAAACAAAATTGGCGGGGGAAAAAAATCAGTTGTCTCCATTTCACTAGCTTTGAAATTGAACAATTTCTTGCGATGTTTTTGATTTTTAAAATCAAAACACAGTATAAAAATCTTTTCATTTAATGAAAATCTGAGTTTTTCAGTAACCAAATGTTTTTCATAACCATTTCATTAAAGTTTATGATAATATAAAATTTTGAAAAAAATAAATTGCAAAAAAATGAAGTTGAGGAAAAATCAACTTTTTTTTTCACTTTTTTCATCTTTCAGAGAAGACAACTTTTCAATTAAAAAACCTTTGTTCAAAATTTTTTCTACAAGTTAAAATGTTTTCCTTTGTATTTTTTACTTTATTGTTCCCTGTTGTATTTATTAAACCCCAGGCTGATCCCACCTGCAGGATCAAAAGCCAAATAATCTAAGTTAACTGCATCAAATCTGATATGCCACAGCTTATTCAGATGTGGTCACACTCCTGTCAAAACAAAATGTTTCACAGCTCCCTACAGCCCCCTAATCTGATCCTTCTCCCTTTAAAGTCAATGGAAAAACTCTCATGGACTTCACTGATGAAAGATGAAGCTCTCAGTGAGGGCAGATTTCTGTGCTACCAGTAATTGAATAGCTTTCAGTTTTAACTGTTGCGCCTCTGACTGGTATCTCAGCTGGGAAAGGCAATGGATTGGAGCTTCAGTTCTTCTCTCTCATAGGGCTGGGTGGTAAAACAGACACAGTGTGACTCTGGTACTGAAAGAAACTCCCTGAAAGTGACAAGACACTGAAACTCTCACTCTGTCCCCACAAAACCAGAACAGAGTGGGGGACAGTGAGCTCAGAAAGAGGGTGGGGAATAGGTCAATGATCAGAGGGTGACTGAAAGGACCAAGAAAAGCAGTTGCTTGTTCCTCAGAGTGAGCCTCAGACATTCCCCACTGCATGATTGAATCATCTAGGCATATAACTCCCTTATCTCCTGTTAGCTCCCTGCCCGCTCCACCCAGAGAAGCTCCCGCTGCCCCAGCCGCCAGCGCCTGCTCAGCTCATTCACCCTGCACTGCTACCAGCCGGTGGAGGACAGAGCTGGTGGGGCTGCAGCTGCACAAGCAGCCACCCGGGGACACGCTGCACCCTGCAGCTCGCTCGCCCTTGGCTGGGGAGTGGTCATAGCTCCACACATGCAACCCCGGCCCTGCTTCAGCCCATTTGATCTTTATGGTCCATTCAGAAGCTTCTAGCAGTCTGGATTTGGCCTGCGCTCTGCCTATTGACTACCACTGTTCTAGAGGGATGCGTCTGGTCTCTGAGGAACAGTGATAAATACATTTGCAATAACAGGCTTTGAAAAAAAAAAATCTACTTGCAGTGCTATTTAGAAGGCTGGCCTTAGCAATCAACTTCTGCCAAATTTTAAGTTTCTCGCCTTTATGGTTGTGAAGATAATCTTCCACGTATGAACTGATCAGTACTATTTGCAGACAGGCAGCTCCAGTGTCTCTACTGCTGCTCATAGGTTTGCCCAGCCACTGCACAGTGAAATTAAAAAGATTCTTGATAACTTTACTGTTGCTGTTCAGATCTCCGTGGGTGATAAAATGTGATTCTTGTCAGTTTCCTGTCATGGAGTTGCTGATTGGGAAATCTCTGACTAACAGCACATGCAGATGGGTGCTGGAGCTATTTGAGGAAGAGTACCCGAAGAAAAGCTGCCGGGAGTAGTAAGAGTGTGGGAATAGCAGCTGGGAGTCCCCATACATGGTGTTGGGTATTACCTTCCCCTTCGCACCAATTGACCATGAAACTTACTTTGTTGCCATTTTTCTTCCCTGCTTATCCTCCATCTCTCTTTCATATCAACCTGTGGCTAGTAGATGTTTGGTAAACTTTGAAGCTCTTAATAAAAAAAATAAATAATAATAAAAAAAAAAAATCAGACCCTTGGTAGCTTATCTACAGAGCAACGTTTCTGGAGGTGGCATTGTGTGTGGTGGGGAAGGGACATGAACTCTGCTGTTGGTCAGAAGTAAAATATGGTAAAGGGAACTAGCGAAGTAGCGTGATGGCATGGAATGAAGGAGTGGGCAAGAACCCCGGGTCACTCCATGTGAGGCCAACTTGAAAATTAAGTGTTCAGTCTTTGTGGTCAAAACCATCTTCTCCACCCCTCAAAGTGTGCAGTATGGGGGGTGGTGTTTTTTGTTTCCTTCCTAGGTGAAAGTTTAAATCTGTAATTCCTCAAACCCTCCAAAATTAATTTTTCTCCTTCTAAACAATGTCTTTGTTTTGCTGGCAATAAGTATAATACCGCAAGAGTTTCAGTACATGGTCGCATTTGCACAGCATGAATAGTCTAGATGACCGAGTTCCAGTCTCATTAAAAAGGATACAAATAGTCTGGCACCTAAGTTCCATTGTACTGGGATAAGAGCATATACAAAGAGGGCTGGGGGGGGGGGGGGGAGAAGGAGGACAGGAATACACTACAACAGTGCCTTACAGCGACCAAAAAACCCTGGCCCGAGAACTGAATTATGTGCTGTGATTCTGATCTGGCGGCCTTTGTGCCTGTTGATAACCTATGACCATGAAGAATTGTTCAGTGCCAGTATGTGTGGGCTGCCTGTAATGCTGGGTTGGTTGTTTCTTTCAGGTAAAAGCCACCGGACAGGAGCTCTTCCAGCAAGTTTGTGACTTAGTGAAGATTAAAGACCCTCACTTCTTTGGCCTCAGTATTGTTAAAAGTAAGCGAGCTCCATGCATGGAGACAAATGACTTGGCAAATGTCCACAGACACATTTGTGTATCTACAGTGTGTGTGCATATATACACACACTGGCCATGCCTGAGTGGGAACTTTATTGTAATATCACAAACTATGTAAATTATCCAAAGCCTTGTCAGAGTCCTTTGATCTTTAGTCCTTGAGCAGACATATTTGAGGGGGGTGGGGCAGGTATATTTAACCTTGTTCTACTCTGTTTTTCTATAACTATGTTGTTTGCTGACATTTTTGCCATTGATTGAATTTAAAGTGTCAGTTGTTGCACAGAAGATGAAATTTTAAATGACTTTGGGGCTAGAAGTATTACATACCTTCCTAAGTAATAAATTTTAAAGAATGTGGTTCTCGTTAAACTCAGTGATTGGGGGTGGGGGGAGAAATGAGTTTTGTGAATACTAACTGCACTTGGATGAAGTGGTTTATCTGCAGAGACCTTTTGACTTAGTGGCTGTTTTTTGCAGGAGATTGCAGACCTGAATCTGCCAGGTACTCAGTGCTCTCAACTCAGGGGTTGTTCGCACAAACACTTAGTTTTTCTTTGAATGATGGTCCTGACTGTATTCCACGGTGGGTGGGTTAGGCATGTTCCTGGAGCCAGAGAATTTGGAAGTAGCTCTGTTGGCTCACCTCATGACTCCATCCAAGGTCATAAAAGGTGGAGCGGATCAACCCCTTCTTCGGTTCCTTCTCACAGCTGGATGATCTGGATCAGAACCTCCAGTGTCCGTAACTTCAGCTTCGTCCTACAAAATAAGAATTGGATTTACTTTTGTAAATGGTTTTGACAGTTTTTATGTTTTTTTTTTTTTTTTTTAATAGTCTTCAGTATAGCTTCTTATAGATTTAGTCTCTTGGGAGAATACCCTCGCGTTCTGCCTGTGATCCTTCTCAGTCAGCAATGGCCACCAGCACTGCCTTGGGGAAGCCCATGTCATGTTGAGGTGTGGTATCTGCTGACTGCTCCCCAGCTGTACCTGACAAGGGCAGGAACTTCATTTCTGCAAATACCATGTGGAGAAGGCCAGGAGGCCCCCAGCCGACACAGGCCGGGGAACCCCCCTGTACATCCGCCTGATTCAGCATGGAGCATGCCTCCTGCAGTGAAGTCCAACTCTAGTGCAGGAAACTCTCTCTGAATCTCCCTCCCCACCCTCCGGCAGGATCTTGTTGGGAATCTAGGAAGCACTCTCATAAGCATGAGACTTAAGTGTTCCTCTAAATTCACTTCAGAGAAGCCTGATTCAGCTCTAAGCAAGCCCATCAGCTCGGCCCATGAGGCATTGGGGCATATTAAGTCCCAGAGGCACAACAAGAAAGCCCATAAGCATTGGGCTATATTGGTACCAGAACATGATCCATTGCTGTTGTCATCCTTGGCACCTCCCAAACCCCGTGATTCATTGGCATTGATGAAGTCCAATCATTGTCAGTTTCAGGCATGGTCTTCCTCGATGGCTGCAGTGGTTCAAACAAGTAGAACCCCTCTTGCGCTGGGGAGAACTGAATCCCTTGCTGCTCCATAGAATACTTTCAGTCATCTGCATCCAGAATCCCCTCCTCTATCTCCAGAGAGAGAACACCACCACCAAAGGAGTTGACCACTTAAAGGGAGTTTGTTGCCTGTCCCATATGCAGAAGACAACTCCCCTGCAAAAGCACTGACAGTCCTACCATTACAACTGGAATTAGTCCTTTTTCGCCTATCCTATGTATC
Organism: Malaclemys terrapin pileata; assembly: GCF_027887155.1. NCBI lineage: Eukaryota > Metazoa > Chordata > Testudines > Emydidae > Malaclemys > Malaclemys terrapin. The sequence goes on from NC_071507.1 coordinate 83,570,446, forward strand.
CTCGACCACACAAAAGACCTGCACTTGTTTGGGGCCAACCTCCACCTCATCCAATACGGCAGTGGTTCTCAAAGCCGGTCTGCCGCTTGTTCAGGGAAAGCCCCTGGCGAGCCGGGCTGGTTTGTTTACCTGCCGTGTCCGCAGGTTGTGGCCGATTGTGGTTCCCACTGGCCGCAGTTCGCTGCTCCAGGCCAATGGGGGCTGCAGGGAGGGCGGCCAGCACATCCCTCAGCCCACACCGCTTACTGCGGTCCCCACTGGCCTGGAGCAGCGAACCATGGCCAGTGGGAGCCGCAGTTGGCCGCAACCTGCTGACGCGGCAGGTAAACAAACCGGGTCCGACCCGCCAGGGGCTTTCCTTGAACAAGCAGCAGACCAGCTTTATTATGTGCTGGCCAAAAGAGCAGAATTTTTGTTTTCTCACCCCGCTCCCAACTCACTGGTGGTTGAGGCTGTTTCTGAAAGGGCTAAACAGCAACATCCCAGGTCTGCACTTACCAATAAAGAGGTCAAATGCCTGTATCTGTTGGGGAGAAAGGTCTTCTTATCATCTAGCCTCTAGTTCAGGATAGCCAATTACCAGGCACCAGTGGCTAAATATGATTTCCTGAACGACTCCATGTTTGCAGAGTTGACTGACGGCTTTTCCCAGCAGGACAGAGCCTGTTTCCAAGCTCTGACAGACGAAGGCAAAGTGATAGCTAAGACCACTCTCCAATCCGTCGTCGATGCCACTGATACCTCCTCTAGAGCTATGGCTACCGCCATCATCCTGTGCAGGGAGTCATGGCTCCAGGTGTCAGAGTTCCCTGGGGAGGTCCAGAATACCATTCAGGACCTCCCCTTTGATGAATCGCAGCTCTTCAGCCAGAAGACAGGCCAGTTTCTCCATGCCCTAAAGGACTCTAGGACTACCCTCCACTCACTGGGGATATATACGAACATGTCTGCTCCTAAGAGGAAGTTTCGCTGCCTATCATTTAGACCTAGGCGTATGGCTCAGCAGTTTTTCCATCGGAGACCCTATGAACCACGACGCAAGAGACAGTGTTCAAAAGAGCCGCTTCCCCACACTCTCTCTGCAACAGTCTCTGCATCTCAATCTCAGCCCCCGTCTCGACATTATTTTTGAATGGGAGCTCAAGAGTTGTAAAATACTAAGCCCAACCTTCCCAACTCCCACCCACCATTTGTGGGCTGTTTAGCACTCCCCCTCCATCCCTCCCAAACACTGGGAGTGCAGTAACAATGGACAAGTGGGTACTGAACGTCCTCTATTCTGACTATAAGATAGAGTTTGCATCCCTATGTCCTCCCTCCTCTTCGGGGACCGCTCTCAGGAGAATACCCTCAAACCAGTGTGGGCTCCCTATTGCAGCAAGGAGTGATAGAACATGTCCCTCCTCAATACCAAGGGAACAGGTTTTACTCAACTTACTTCCTGGTACTCAAAAAGAAGGGTGTATGGGGACCAATCCTTGACCACTGCCATCTCAACTGTTTCATTCACAAACTCAGATTTTGCATGGTTATGTTGGCATCTATAATCTCCTCTTTAGAAAAGGACATGTGGTTTACAGCTCTAGACATGAAAGATTAATCCCGCTCTCAGACACTTCCTCAGAGAATCTGTTTTCTCTACATTGCCCTCCCTCTCAAATAGCGACCACCGCCAGAGTCTTTAGCAAGATATTCTTGGTAGTAGCAGCTCACGTCGGACATCATCTCATTGTCTTCCCCACCTCTACAAATGGCTCCTTGTTGCCAGGTCCCGCCAGGTAGCCTATGCATCAACTTCTATGATGCTGCACTGGGAGTCAGCGTAAACACTGAAAAAAATCTGTTCTCACCTCAAAGCAATCTCTGGATTTCATTGGGGCCACCTTGAATTTTATGGTTGCAAGAGCGTACCTGCCCAAGGACAGGTTGCAAACCATGATTACAAACAGCCCTCAAATACCAGTCAAGACATGTCTTTCCCTTAGGTCATGTGGCCTCCTGCACCTACGTCACCCCATTCGCAAGGCTCCACCTTCGTTGCCTTCAAACGTGGCTGTAGTTGGGATATTCTCCAAACTGCCACTCCATGAACCTTATGATAACCGTTCCGGCCAAGGTACTGTTTTCCCTGCTATAGTGAACAGATCCCGATCAGGACCATTATTACTGTTGCATCCCTATTGGGTTGGGGAGCCGCATGAATAGCCATACAGCATGAGGTACCTTGATATCTCGAGAGTCCAGGATGAACAGCAATATCCTGGAGTTGTGAGCTGCCTGGAAGGCCTTTCTTCGGTTCATGCACACTCGCCATGTCCTTATATCAAACAACATCACGACTATCTTCTACATCAACAAGTAGGGAGGCGGGAGATCCCTCTCCCTGTGTGCAGAAGAGGTCAGCTTGTGAAACTGATGTGTCAGCAGTTGAGTCACCCTATCGGCCAAATGTGCTTGCAGACACTTCATGGAGTGGGAGCTCCACAACTTGGTATTGTGCAATATTTTATTTTAGCTCTGTGCAGAATCCCAACCAAGGATCTGTTTGCCTCTCAAGCAAACAAGAAATGCACGACACACTGCTCCAGAGGAGACCTAGGTCGCCACTCCCAGGGCAACACTTTTGTTTTTTCCTGGGTCGAATCAGTTCAACTATGCCTTCCCTCCGCTACCTCTCCTGTCACAAGTTCTGCGCAAAATCTGGCAGGACAGACCACGGGTCATCCTGATCACCCCCTTCTGGCCCAGGCAGCTTTGGTTTTCCAGCCTCCTATGCCTGTCCTCCAGATTACCAATCATCCTCCCAAGGTTTCCCAAGCTCCTGACCCAGTGGAATTCATAGATTCATAGATTCTAGGACTGGAAGGGACCTTGAGAGGTCATCGAGTCCAGTCCCCTGCCCGCATGGCAGGACCAAATACTGCCTAGACCATCCCTAATAGACATTTATCTAACCTACTCTTAAATATCTCCAGAGACGGAGATTCCACAACCTCCCTAGGCAATTTGTTCCAGTGTTTAACCACCCTGACAGTTAGGAACTTTTTCCTAATGTCCAACCTAGACCTCCCTTGCTGCAGTTTAAACCCATTGTTTCTGGTTCTATCCTTAGAGGCTAAGGTGAACAAGTTCTCTCCCTCCTCCTTATGACACCCTTTTAGATACCTGAAAACTGCTATCATGTCCCCTCTCAGTCTTCTCTTTTCCAAACTAAACAAACCCAGTTCTTTCAGCCTTCCTTCATAGGTCATGTTCTCAAGACCTTTAATCATTCTTGTCGCTCTTCTTTGGACCCTTTCCAATTTCTCCACATCTTTTTTAAAATGCGGCGCCCAGAACTGGACACAATACTCCAGCTGAGGCCTAACCAGAGCAGAGTAGAGCGGAAGAATGACTTCTCGTGTCTTGCTCACAACACACCTGTTAATGCACCCCAGAATCATGTTTGCTTTTTTTGCAACAGCATCACACTGTTGACTCATATTTAGCTTGTGGTCCACTATAACCCCTAGATCCCTTTCTGCCGTACTCCTTCCTAGACAGTCTTTTCCCATTCTGTATGTGTGAAATTGATTTTTCCTTCCTAAGTGGAGCACTTTGCATTTGTCTTTGTTAAACTTCATCCTGTTTAACTCAGACCATTTCTCCAATTTGTCCAGATCATTCTGAATTATGACCCTGTCCTCCAAAGTAGTTGCAATCCCTCCCAGTTTGGTATCATCCGCAAACTTAATAAGCGTACTTTCTATGCCAATATCTAAGTCGTTGATGAAGATATTGAACAGAGCCGGTCCCAAAACAGACCCCTGCAGTACCCCACTCGTTACGCCTTTCCAGCAGGATTGGGAACCATTAATAACAACTCTCTGAGTACGGTTATCCAGCCAGTTATGCACCCACCTTATAGTAGCCCCATCTAATTTGTATTTGCCTAGTTTATCGATAAGAATATTATGCAAGACCGTATCAAATGCCTTACTAAAGTCTAGGTATACCACATCCACAGCTTCACCCTTATCCACAAGGCTCGTTATCCTATCAAAGAAAGCTATCAGATTGGTTTGACATGATTTGTTCTTCACAAATCCATGCTGGCTATTCCCTATCACCTTACCACCTTCCAAGTGTTGGCAGATGATTTCCTTAATTACTTGCTCCATTATCTTCCCTGGCACAGAAGTTAAACTAACTGGTCTGTAGTTACCTGGGTTGTTTTTATTTCCCTTTTTATAGATGGGCACTATATTTGCCCTTTTCCAGTCTTCTGGAATCTCTCCCGTCTCCCATGACTTTCCAAAGATAATAGCTAGAGGCTCAGATACCTCCTCTATTAGCTCCTTGAGTATTCTAGGATGCATTTCATCAGGCCCGGGTGACTTGCAGGCATCTAACTTTTCTAAGTGATTTTTAACTTGTTCTTTTTGTATTTTATCCGCTAAACCTACCCCCTTCCCATTAGCATTCACTATGTTAGGCATTCCTTCAGACTTCTCGGTGAAGACCGAAACAAAGAAGTCATTAAGCATCTCTGCCATTTCCAAGTTTCCTGTTACTGTTTCTCCCTCTTCACTTGGTCCTGCCATGCGGGCAGGGGACTGGACTCGATGACCTCTCGAGGTCCCTTCCAGTCCTATAATCTATGAATCTATGAATCTATGAATAAGCAGTGGGCCTACCCTGTCTTTGGTCTTCCTCTTGCTTCTAATGTATTGATAAAAAGTCTTCTTGTTTCCTTTTATTCCCGTAGCTAGTTTGAGCTCATTTTGTGCCTTTGCCTTTCTAATCTTGCCCCTGCATTCCTGTGTTGTTTGCCTATATTCATCCTTTGTAATCTGTCCTAGTTTCCATTTTTTATATGACTCCTTTTTATTTTTTAGATCGTGCAAGATCTCGTGGTTAAGCCAAGGTGGTCTTTTGCCACATTTTCTATCTTTCCTAACCAGCGGAATAGCTTGCTTTTGGGCCCTTAATAGTGTCCCTTTGAAAAACTGCCAACTCTCCTCAGTTGTTTTTCCCCTCAGTCTTGATTCCCATGGGACCTTACCTATCAGCTCTCTGAGCTTACCAAAATCCGCCTTCCTGAAATCCATTGTCTCTATTTTGCTGTTCTCCCTTCTACCCTTCCTTAGAATTGCAAACTCTATGATTTCATGATCACTTTCACCCAGGCTGCCTTCTACTTTCACATTCTCAACGAGTTCCTCCCTATTTGTTAAAATCAAGTCTAGAACAGCTTCCCCCCTAGTAGCTTTTTCAACCTTCTGAAATAAAAAGTTGTCTCCAATGCAGTCCAAGAATTTGTTGGATAGTCTGTTCCCCGCTGTGTTATTTTCCCAACATATATCCGGATAGTTGAAGTCCCCCATCACCACCAAATCTTGGGCTTTGGATGATTTTGTTAGTTGCTTGAAAAAAGCCTCATCCACCTCTTCCACCTGGTTTGGTGGCCTGTAGTAGACGCCTAGCATGACATCTCCCTTGTTTTTTGCCCCTTTAAGCCTAACCCAGAGACTCTCAACACTTCCGTCTCCTATGTCCATCTCTACCTCAGTCCAAGTGTGTACATTTTTAATATATAAGGCAACACCTCCTCCCTTTTTCCCCTGTCTATCCTTCCTGAGCAAGCTGTACCCATCCACACCAACATTCCAATCATGTGTATTATCCCACCAAGTTTCAGTGATGCCAACAATGTCATAGTTGTATTTATTTATTAGCACTTCCAGTTCTTCCTGCTTATTCCCCATACTTCTCGCATTTGTATATAGGCATCTAAGATACTGGTTTGATCTTTCCTCCCAGTTTTGTCCTGACTCTCCTTTCTCTCTGCCAATATAGCCCACACTCCCTCTTGTTTCCGACTCATTTCCCCGGTCTCCATGTTCCCCACTTACCTGTGGGCTTTGCTCACCTGTCCCCGTCGAACCTATGATCAAGCACCTCGATCCACATCCGCTCCACCTCAGGGCTTGGAATTTGGGTGGGCATCATCCTTAAAGTGGTCCTGCTCCATGCCCGTGTGAGACATCCTTTCTCATAGTAGAAAGGACTCTATTAGGAGATGTAATCTAGCTAAATGGAGGCACTTTTCTTGGGCACATCAAAAAGACAGGAGAAGGAAACAAAGGGATTTCTATAGAAGCATGAAAAATGCACACTGCACAGATTACTTGGATTACAAATCCCCTTGACCTATGTGTTGTGCGGATACATGAACACACATTAGTTCTTATAGTAAAGGGGAGGTGTCAGTCAGCAGCCCCATAAGGAGTTCTGAAACATTTTTGAAAAGGTTTCAGTTTAAAAACAGAAGCTTCATATCCCAGTGTGGGAAGAGTTTAAAATAACAAGTTTTGTTTAAACATCATTTATGGTTTTTAGCTTCTTTGTAAACTCTTGAGTTCTGAATGTTGAGATTTCTTTTTCTGGATTTAACTGTCTCACTATCTAATGGATTGTAAGGATGCAGCTCCTTGCACCACTTTCAACCTTACTGCTGCCCTCAACTGCTGAAAGAGAAACTGAGTTCAGGCTTTAGAAGATTTTCCTAATGAGGATAGGATTTTTCACCTCTTTTGGTTTTGTATGGTCTATATTTTTATTAGGTTCTCTTCCTTTTAAAATAGAAAGCGACTCAATTCATTTTGAAGAAATGAACTTTGCACCAGTTAGACTAATCTCCTTTCCCTTCGAAACGAAGCTCAACAATGGTGCAGACTAACAGGGTGCTGCATTAGAATGTGGCTAGGACACATTGCTCTTCTGCCACGGATCATACTGTGTGCTGGGCCTTATTCCCTCTGCAGTCTTTTGAGTGCATCCTTCCTAAGTGACAGGCCCTGAGCCTCCACTTCACTCCCGGCTCAGTCCCGTGACTGATGCTCTCAGATGGGGTCCCTAGACGTCAGCACCCCTGGGTCATGCTGCGACTCCTTCAGCAGGGCCAGTTTGGCTCGGCACCTTGCAGGATTCTTCTCCTCTTAGGAGCTTTATAACCAGAAAACAGTGCAGTCTTTTCAAAAACTAAGTATTATTTAACTGTCAACGGGAACACAATACTCAGAGATATGGCTCAAATAACAGAGACCTTCTAAAAACGTTAAAATGTATTACTGGCACACGAAACCTTAAATTAGAGTGAATAAATGAAATCTCGGCACACCACTTCTGAAAGGTTGCCGACCCTTGGTTTACGCAGTAAAGTGCCTCCCACAGAGATGGTTGCAACTTCCTGAACACCCACACATTTGAAAGACGCTCCTTTTCAATAGTCACATAGCTCTTTTCCTGGGAAGCAGTTTTTTTTGCTCAGATATACAGGTGTGTGCGTGTGTGTGTGTGTGTGTCTCGCTTAGCATTGATTTGCACCAACACAGAGTCCCGTCCTGTGTCTGAGGAATCTGTGAAGACCGTGAAGCATTTGTTAAAACTGGACTTACCAGAACTGGATCCCGGTTCAGGGCATCCTTCAGTGCACAGAGAGCCTTTTTAAAATGCTGTTCAATCCAGATGATTCTGTCTGGTTTGCCCTTCTTATACAGGAATAGGAGCTACTAGGGAGCTAAAAGTGAGATCCAAATCTCCTGTAATACCCCAGGCTCCAGTCCTTAAGAGCCACCACCTTTGCAGATTCTGGCTTTGGCTACACTGGTGCTGTACAGCGCTGCAACTTGCTGCGCTCAGGGGTGTGAAAAAACACCCCCCTGAGTGCAGCAAGTACAGTGCTGTAAAGCGCCAGTGTAATCAGTGCCTGCAGTGCTGCACGCTCGCTCGCAGCACTGCAAGCTATTCCCCTCGGAGAGGTGGAGTACTTGCAGCGCTGCGAGAGCTCTCTCGCAGCGCTGGCGGCGCAACTACACTCGCGCTTCACAGCGCTGTGAAGTCCCGAGTGTAGCCAAGCCCTTTGTGTGACTACTACCCATCTTGTGTCCTAAATAAACCACCTCCGCCACCCCCACTTTACACTTCTCCACTTTTACAGGCAGTCCCACCTATCGAATGCAGTTGAGCATCGTCCTGACTTGGGGTATCTGTTCTGCCAGATCTTACTTTAAAAAGTAGAAATGTCATCAATGTATACCAGGGCAAATCCTGCCATTCCCCTCCTTAGCGATCTGCAGATGCTGAAAGATGGCTGGGGCACCCTTTAGGCCCAAAGATAAAACCAAGCCCTGTTGGGGTAGTGAAAGCAGACTTAATTTTAGCCTTAATCCTAGTCCAAAGACACTTGCCAGTAACTGAGGTCCATCATGGTAAAGTGATATGTGCCGCTCCCCCGCCCCCAACTTGTCTAGAATCTTATCGGCCCTAAGCATGGGGCACATCAGACACTCTCATTCAGCTTTCTATAATCCACGCAGAATCTGATCCACCTGTTCTCCTTGGGTACCAGCACCATGGGGGTGAGGTCCATGGACTGTTTGACTGCTTAATAACCCCCAGTTCCAACAGGTCTCTGATTTCTTTTTCCATGTTCTGGGCTGTTTTCCCAGCAACTCCAAAAGGGTACATCTAATGGGAGGTTTTTCTCCATCCGATGGTCTGGCTAGCAAGACTGGGAGTACAGTAGTTAAAAAGTGATGTGGGAAAGGACTGTGCCCTGCTTAAATTGCTTGCTGTGCATGGAACTTTGTGCTCCCATCAGTTCACATTTATCTCCATCCTAATCTCCGGAATGTCTGTGTCATCCTAATATTAAAATACACTTAATACAACCAGATTAATTAATGAGCCATTTATGGTTGCCAGTTCGAACAAAGTTCTCACTTTTAGTACCACTCTGGTATTTTGCTCTCCTGATGTGTGGAATTCTTCAGTGGCATCAGTGCAAGTATTGTCCCTATAGGGATAGCAGAATATGAACACTGAGCACTGTATTACCATGCTGCTCTGTGAGGAGACTGTAATAATAAAAGTAAAATTAAAATAGAGACAGTCAGGAAATGTAAAAGTCAAGACTCCTACAGTAGTACTAACTCCATCACATTTGAATACATGCTGTGTTTTCTATTTCAGTTTTCCTTGATAAATGTCTAATTGAATACATATTGGGTCAGATGTGTAGCTGGTGTAAATTTGGCATAGCTCCATTTGATTTCTGTGGCGCAATACCAGTTTATACCATCTGAGGATCTGGCCCATTTTTGTGGTGATAAATCTTTAAATATACGGGATGTGCAATATGCCAAGTTAATGTCGTTGTAGAGCAACAACTTAATGTTTGCATTTCCTGTTTCTCTTTTTTTAAAAATGTGACGTGAAATCTTTACATTCCAATTCATTTTTTCCTCACTTAATTTCATAGAGTTTTTAAAGGTTGGTTGTGGGAGGAAAGTTTAAACAAACTGCACTGCTACAAACTATCTGGGGCAACAGATGGATTTCTTGGAATTACTGCACTGGTAAAGTGCAAACTACTAACTAGCGATTCTTCACTTGTGCTTCATGCTATGCCTACACTACAAGCTAGGGATTGGATTCCCCTGCTGGTGTGTACACGCTCACGGTAGCTCTGTGGGAACTTCACGGTCAGTTTGTTCTCGATATGGCTCAGCCATGCCAGTACCTATGCTATTGTGGCTTCGCTGCTCTTTATACTCACGCAAACTCATTGAGCTACCGCAAGTATGTGTACGTGAGCAGAGGAATCCTGCCTGTAGGTCGTAGCGTAGACTTATCCTAAGAGGAGCTGGTGCACATGTGCGTGCACATGTGCATGCACATGCATCCTTGTGGCGGCCAAATCTTGACTTGTGTAAATTGTCATAGCTCTACTGAAGTCAGTGGAGCTATGACTGCTTTCTCAGTTGCTGTATCTAGCCTGTGTGTATAGTGAATTATAATAGATTTCACCTGAAATGGCGAGACTGTGAATTTCTAAGCAATTCTTTCCAGTTCTGTTCTTAAATGGGTAGAGTTCAGTGCCCACATCTCTGCTGAACAGAGATTGCATCCAAACCAGAGGCAATTTAAACATTTGACAAAGATCTGTAAACTTCACAACTAATCCCGTTTAAAAAAAAAATACAAAAAAAAACTTATGGGTTGGGGGAGCCTTTGTTTTTGTAGACTGAGGATTATACTGCAGGTTGGCATTCCGACAGTAACTTAATTAAGCAGGAATGTGATGCTGCATTCCTGGACTGAGGGGAGGACTGCCACGATTCCAAGCTACACTGAGATGAGGGGGGAGAAACCAGAAGGGGAGGGGACAGTGGGGGAGGTCACTTGTTCAGGCTGTTTATGAAATTTTGAAGTTGGACCCATGTACTTAAAATATCACGTACACTGTTCAGAAAAACGTATTAATTATCAACTGAACACAGTTGTCTGTATTGCCCTAACCTGATCAATAGGATTAAGTTGTGACCCAGGTTATAGGTACTCTGAAATTATGGCTTCTTGTGGGGTTTATCTCAGCTGCTGTTTTATGCCTTGTCCAGGCTAAAAGTCTTAACAAGGTCTATAACTGGTTTCCATTATGGTTGACCTCCAAACATGGTTTGTGTATGGATGCAAGGTAGCTAAAACTCTTAGTAGCCACGGCCCGCTAACAGTGTTTCAACCCTGCCAGAGGCCTAGGTCTTCCATGGTTGTCTTCCTGTAATCTGTTCAGCACACTTGGGGACAGGAAGGGGATACTAAGTGTGGATGGGACAATCCTAATAATCTTTGAGACTAACAAATTTATTAGAGCATAAGCTTTCGTGGACTACAGCCCACTTCTTCGGTTGTAGCCCACAAAAGCTTATGCTCTAATAAATTTGTTAGTCTCTAAGGTGCCACAAGTACTCCTGTTCTTTTTGCGGATACAGACTAACACGGCTGCTACTCTGAAACTAATAATCTTTGTGTAACTTAACTGCTTTGGCTGCTTCTCCTCTTCCCCAGCTCTCTGTGACAGATATAAAGCCCCACGTGCTTCTGGTGTTAAACTGAATGCATGTCCTCCAAACACTTCCCCTCCCCTTCTGAGGTAGTGTGGGATACTTGCTCAGTAAAAACATGATTGGGCAGCATGTCAGATGCACCCAACACAATTGTGATGTCAGAAAAGCTGCCACATGGGCCCAAACTGACCCATGGAACATGTGAAGGTCAATGTGCTCCACCCGGTTCCAAAACCATGGTTAAAACCTGTAGCATGGACAGTGCCTTTAACCAGACGCCGCTTAGGTCCACATCTAATACGATGTGACATAGTGTGATCAGAAATGTTTCTTAACAGAGCAGTCTAAAATGAGGGGTAGCCTATAACAGAGGAGTCATCTGAAATTATGGGCCCCATATAGGATAGGATTGCGTAGCCACACACATTGCTGCATCATTGGTCCTGCTTGAATTGGTCACATAATTTGTGCTCCAGAATACAAACATTTTGTAAAGTCTCTTGCCCAAAATTGCAAAGAAACTCTTCAGAGTGAACTATTGTTACCTATGTGGTGACAGCCTGAAACAACAGCCCCTAAGAGGCGTGGACTGCCTCATGCATTTCAATGGGCCTTTAACACTGAAGTCTAATTGGGAATACTTTAAATGTCATTGTTAACTATTTCACTCCTGTCCTGGTCATCTTAGCACAAGCATCAGCTAAGGTGCTTCTTCCACTGCTGCTAGACACAGGGGTAGATATTGTGAGGGAGGTGCCAGCCATTTGTGTGGGAAGGAGGAATTCAAACCACCCTTCCTTCGTAAATTTAAAATCAATTTTGCAGCTGCTCTTGCCCAAAAAAGGGAGGGAAAGATAAGATGTAGCCTCTCCCCAGTGCCAAAGGCCTAAACTGCCTCCTGGTTGTCAAAATAACAAAACTTCCATATCCTGTGGAGTTAGGGTGATCAGACAGCTAGTGTGAAAAATCAGGACAGGGGGTGGGAGGTAATAGGAGCCCATAGAAGAAAAAGACCCAAAAATCGGGACTGTCCCTATAAAATCGGGACATCTGGTCACCCTATGTGGAGTGCCAAACCTAGTTCTGTCTTCCCAAAACCTCCGGTCCTCCACACCACTGGCAACACCTGCAATGCTACTAAACGCTTTTGAGCACAAAAACCTGTGGCATGCTGAGTGTTTGAGGGCAGCATACAAGGAATAGAATTTAATATGAACATAAATAACAAGTGGTAGTTTACGGACTGGGCTAGATTGTTGGGGGTGAGGGTAACAGGCAAGGAAACAGGACTTGTGGGGGAGGGGAGTGCTGCTAAATCAGGGATTTGTGACATAATTTAAGGGTCACTTTCTCATAATTAGTCTCCTGTGCCATCTACAGACAAGACTTCCTGTCATAGTAATGTATGGAACAATGCTGGCCAAGCATAGAGGTTACTTTTTGTGGGAGTGGAAGGGGTTGTTTGTTTTTTGATGGTTTTTTAAAACAAAACAAACAAAAACCTGCTACGTCTGTGTTCTTAGCTTGAACTTGTTTGGAAAATAGCTGTAATGTAATCCAGAGCAACACTGGATAACTGTTTTGAACCCTCTTGTGGCTAGAATGCTTCATTCCATAGGGTATGCAAGGAAAGGATTATCAGTGTAATCTACTATTCTTTCCACACAGTTGCTGGTTATGCCAATTTGCATTTCCTGTTTTCCCCTTCTTCAGTTCAGCTTTGAACATCATAAGCCAAAGCTTCAGAGTCTCTTCCACCCTCCATTTCAGGTCTTTCAGGAACAAGATCTTTTGCTTGGTACTTATGTCACCAGTCAAAACACTTTTTTCCCGAGTGAGACCGGGGAATAGAGTGACTAGTCACATGAATGTGGCTGCTGGAATTACCTATGTAGCCTGAAGTACTCAAGTCGTCTCTTGAAGACTTGAGAAGGGTCAGACACATTTTCACTAGCTGAATTGCATTTGTTTTTGATACTTTTTGTACATACAAAATTCCAGATTTTTGAAAGGCCCACAAAGTGATTTCAAGACAGCGGTTGTCCAGATGGCCTCCCTTCATTCCCCACCACCTACTCTCTTAGCTGGAGAACGTTCCAACCATTCATGGCAGGCTGGGTTCCTCCATTTCCAATCCAGTTGCTCTAACTGTGTAAGAGAATTTGGGCTAGAGGGGAGATGAACCAAGCTTTCAGCAGAGGGAGTTTGGGTGTGTTGATATGTTGTATTGGGGAGGAGTCGTCTTTTGTTTTTGTGTGAGGGGGCACAATCTGGTCAGAAATACTTGGAGGGAGGAGACTCTCCATTTCATGGATAGGGGATGGTGTATAACATACCAGCTCTGGTAAGAAGGGAGGTTGCTGAAAGTTTCCTTTAAAGACCGTGTTGCTCTATTAATTTGACAGTAAGGTTAACTCAACAAGCTGGCATTTCTCCCTTCCATAATGGCTCACCTCAAGAAGTGAGTATTGGGCTTGATTGTGCAAGATGCTGAGAAGCCTCCACTACTGCTCAGCACCTATAGGGGTCAGGCCTATTTATGAGCTTCCTTCCAAGCCCATGTCCCCAGCAGCGTACAGCTGGAGAGCAAAGTCCCATTTCCCGCCACCTCCCTTGCTGGTGCCTATCTAGTCCTGCTCTGCGGTTACATTTACTATAATTCACGTGCACTGTTGGAAGACTATGAAACAAATCTCCAAGTAATTGTCAGATGGGAATTTCAATTTCTGAAACAGCCTTCGATTCCTACTAGTACCCCCTTCTCTTCTCTCTCTTTCAGACAATGAATATGTATTTATGGACCTGGAGCAGAAGCTTAGCAAATACTTCTCGAAGGAATGGAAGAAAGAGACGAGCAAAGTAGGTCAAATGTGGTTGTATTTCAGAGATTATTAACTTTGTGATGCTATGATTACACCATGAAATAGAGGCCTCAAACTGAAGACTGAGGAGCACTTGCTGGTGGTCTCTGGTGAGCTGGTTGGTCACATGGAACTGAGTCTCGTAATTTCCAGCTGCTAAATTGGATTAAAAGAGGGTAAAATTACATTAAGTACTTTATGCTGCCACATAAGCAACTGCTGTAGCTGCCACCGGGGTGGTGTTCAGGTGCCCATAGAAGGGGATGGGGGTCAATAAGCCACTCTCTTTTGAGAATAGTTGCTCCATGGAAAGGTTTGAGAACCCCTGCTGTATAAAACAGAGCAGCCTTTGGGTAAAATGACCTTGCACAGCTACTTGTAATAACCTGTGTACCACTGTGCATTTGACTATGAAACACAACGGGGGCTGGAGTTGCAATTCAACAGAGGTGCGTGAAAGAGCAGCAGTTGTAGGGAGGAAGCATTTTTTTATTAAGAGGAGTCTTGATTTCTCTGCGCTAGCTGAAATGTCAAGAAAAATCATGTGAGACGAATAAGACATGTCTGGCTTGTACCAAACAACTATTCTAAAATAACATTGTCAAGTCTTTTTTTTTTTTTTTTCTTTTTTTTTTATTAGAAGTTTAAAGATCAAGTCCCATACCCAGTTGTCATCTTTTTACATCAAAACAAAATCTTAAGAGCTGAAACTAACACGAATGTTTTCATTGAACTACATTGTTAGGCTCCAGACATGTTTGTATACAAGTATTGTCTGTTACACCTCTCTAGGAAGATACTTTGCTCAGCAAGTGAACTTTTGGTTTCTTCCACCTCCAGAGCGACTGCTGATTCCAGCAGTATCTCCCATTTTAAGTACAGGAAATATCTCTCAACACAGTATAGCATCTTCCAAATGAGAATAAGCTTTCAAAATGCGACTAATGGAATTTGCTACTGTGGCACCAGTTAGGGCAACATGCCTGTGTAGGTACTCACGTGGCCCTCATCACCATAGTAACTGAGCGCCTCGCAGTCATTCATGATCTTTATCCTTACAACACCTCTTCTGAGGTCGGAGAGTGTTTTGATTCCCATCTGTAAAATGGGGATTAGACCCAGAGAGGCTAAGTGACTTGCCCAAGGTCACACAGGACATCTGTGGCCGAATATGGAATTGAATCCTGGTCTCCTGAGCCTCCTGGTTCAGTGCTGAGTTGGCTAGCTCCCTCCTCCTTATCCCTTCATTGACAACAAAATGGTATCCTTGCGCAGTCTGCAAAATGATTAAGTGTTGTGACTGGATTTTTTTTTTTTTTTTAAATGAATTCCTTGGCGATGGAGTTGTTACTGTTGGTATCATAAGTGTGCTTGACTCATTATGTATGTAAGCAGATGGATCTGTGACCCAACATATGCTTGGGTCTGCTTATGTGAGTGAAGTTACATACTGACCAGACCTCAAAATAGACAAAGCAGAGACGGGAAGGAATGCGAGACTTTAACTCTGTCTTAATATCTATTTTTCAATAAAAATTTGGTGCTCAGGGGACTTCCCCTGTAAGGGAGGTAGGTCACAGTTTGAACAAAAAATCTTGACAGTATTCTTTTAAACATCTGTAGTTGTAGTCTGTGAAATTGACATCGTGTCTCCCTCGAGTTCGTGGCTATATGGTGTGAATAACCAAAGCAAAGGGTTTGCCCTGCCAGCCCAAAGATCAGTAGCAGCCTGGAATGCTTCAGCCTGGGTCAGGAAGGGCTGAGCATATTGCAGAGGTAAAAGGTTTAGTCTTTTCCTGAGAGTGGGGCTGAGGGCTGGTGGCATAGGGTATAAGGAAACAGGAGAGCTTGGATGCTTCATTTATGTCTTGCCATGGCCGAATGTTTCATAGTGTCTCATTGATAAAAGCTCCCAAGACAATTGCTGTACAGCTAAGTGTGGTGAATAAAAAAAAGAAAATGTGGGGAGTGGGTCTGGAGTGGGGAACAATGGGCAAAACACAGAATAGTGGGGAAGATCATGAGCCTCTGGGCTCATGAGAAAATTGTCTAATGCTTTCTTTTTCTCCCTTTGCCCTAAAGGGGACAGAGAAGTTCACCCCTCCTTTTGTTGCCTTCTTCAGGGTACAGTACTACGTAGAAAATGGAAGGGCCATAAGGTAAATCTGTCCAGGGTAACAACTTTATTTTTTAATAAAGCTGTATTAGATGGAAAAACAAAAATCTCTTTCCTTTGAAGAGCTCTTTCCTTCTCTCTCTGGGTGCTGTAGTCCTAAAGGCATTCTCTGGAGGTCAATAATGATGTCTGTCAGTACATCCTTTTATCCAAAGGAGTCGACTTCCATCCTGGTAGGATTCAAACTGAGATGCTTTTCAGCTATCTTTTTAAAGCGCCATGCGCCAATAAATTAATGTTGCTGCTTTTTAATTGTTTAGCATCTAAACAATTACAAGACTGAAGTTAGAGAAGTTATTACAAAATTAATAGTGAGCACCCTCAAGTTTGTTCTGCTATCGACTCTCCATCCTCTCACTCACATGCTTTGATTTAGCTGTTGCTCTTCTTCAAACTCCCCATCCATTTGCCCACAACAACTATGGCAGCCTTGTTTTCATATGCTTTCCACAGCCTGAACTTCAGTCTACAATAATTTTCCCCCTTCTTCCTCCTTGTTCGGAAGGCTTAACTCTTTTTTTTATTTCTCTCTCTAGATATGGATGTAGGTAATATTTATTAAAATGCAGCCAACAAACCTCTGATTGTACGTACAAGATTAAAAAGAAAATCAGACCAACACTGGCAAAATGATCATAGAAATTGTTACTCTGGGATACAGCCTAATATTTTTCCTTTGGTAATTTATTTTTTGTATTTACTGTATCTGAGCCATGCGCATGCTGGCTAATTTGGAAGTGGACAAAAGGAATGACTTGTGAGTTATAGAATTTTGCATTTGAGTGGGTTCCATTCATGTGGAATATAGGATGCACACAACTACCCTTCCCTCCCCAGGCAACAAAGGATGATTCAGTTAAAAATGAACAACTGACAGAGTGTTTTTGCATCAGCACTGCTGGTGTGGTTCTGGCCTCAGGGCAAACCAAGAGCTGGAAGCATTCAGGTGGATTAATGTCAGCATAATCTTTGCTCTATTTAGGCATTTTGCTGTCCTCATCTGAATAAGGCTTTTTTTATTTTCCTCTTTGGACTGAGGGGAGAAAGTTTCCCTTTGAAAGTTTCTCTCTGAGAGGAGGAAGTTTTTCTTACTGCTAAAAGGAGACTTCCCAGTATTCATCTTCCTCTGGGTATGTCTACACTGTAATTTAAAAACCTACCACTGGAATATGCCAGCTGACTCTGGCTCGCAGGCTTTGGGCTAAGGGACTGTTTAATTGTGGTATAGACAGTCAGACTCAGACTGGAGCCCGGGCTTTGGAACCCTGCAAGGTGGGAGGGTCCCAGAGTTCAGGCTGCAGCCCGAACCAGAGAACATCTACACCGCAAGTCAGCTGGCACAGGCCAGCTGCAGGTTTTTAATTGCAGTGTAAACGTACCCTTTGTACCTCTCCATTGGCATCACAAGCGTCTTTCCTCTGCAGTAGTAGTAAAGCAGAGAGAGGTGCACAGAGGCACATCCATGCAATCATGGGGCTTCTTTAAAACACACTCATTGAATCAGAGTCCTAGAAGGGAGGTCTTGGTTCTGTGACCATCTAGCCATCTATTTATCATATGCTCACCTTTCCCTAATAACATCCCCATTTAGTGCTCCTGCAAGACAACAAAAGCAAATCCAAGGTTCCTGCCATTATTATCTACCTCCCAGGTAATTCACTGATATTGTAAAGCACTTTGAGAGCCTCAGCTGGAAGGTGCAATACAAAAGCAGTGCCAGTTCTAGAGAGGAAGGATGGACTTTTGGTTGAGACACTGGACGGGGACTCAGGAGATCTGAGATCCTTTCCTGGCTCTGCCACAACTTCCCATGTGACTCTTGGCACTTAATCACTCTGTGCCCTAGTTCCACTTCTCCGCAGAAAAGTGATGATATGAGTTCCTTTCTTCAACCTTTGTCTATTTGGATTGTTTAGACTGTAAAGATTTGAGGACAGACTATTCCCTACTGTGCCTAGTGCAGTGGGGCCCTGGTCTTGACTGGGGCTGTAGATGCTACTATAATACAGAGAGTAAATGACTATTTAAAAATGCAGTTTATGCACATCAGTGATTCCATACATGTATCCATTCTCGACAGTGAAGCTGCATGTGACTGGCCTTACCTGAATGTGATCTCTCTTTGCTGTGGCTTAAATACAGCTTCTCTCTGTATTCTGCAGTGACATGGCAGCACGGCACCTGTACTACTGCCATCTCAAGGAGCAGGTGTTGAGGTCTCGGTGCCTCCACAAAGAAGAAATCTACTTCCTGCTGGCTGCGTACGGTTTACAGGCTGACTTGGGCAACTACATGGAGAATGTCCATGTTGGGAAATATTTTGAACCTCAAGCCTATTTCCCACAGTGGGTAAGTTTTCACCATGAGAATGAGGCAGAATCGTCTGTAGTTGCAGCAGGGACTCCCCAGGCTCTGTGACTATATGTGGGATGAATCCAACAGGGCTTTTTCTCCACTGAGGCCTATGTGCTTCCCAGTCTGAATCCAACAGTTAAATGGCCGATATTTTCAGAAATAAATTTGCATTGAAATGCATTTGCTTTTGCATCCTAAGATTCTCTGGAAAACCTCAAGGGGCTGAAGAAAAGTATCTTCAGTACCTTGGCCCCATCATATTTACCTGTGGGGTGGACTGAGTTCAGTGCGGGGTGGCAGTACGTGAGGGGCAACACCAGTTGGTCAAAACAGAGAGAAAAGGACTTCTCGCTCTGACTAGGCTCAGCTGAGAATTTCATTGTGATCCCTCTGTGTATGGTCTCTTGGCCACTAATTGGTCTTGAGTTACTTGTATCTCATTGTCCAGTGCTTCTAGTATGTACTTTAAAGATTTCAGTTTCCATGCTCCATTTTTACAGATTTTGGGGTGTTTGGGATAGTTTGGTGGTTTTTTACCCTCCCATCCCCACCCCCCAAAAAAGTCTTAATAGGTTAATTTGAATTGTAACTATCATTTTGAGTAAAATGGTTTGCCTTTTTTAAACCTGTTATGGTGACTAACTCTGCCTGAGGGCAATGACTGAACCAGTCACTTGTCTTCTGGCCATTCAGTACCTTTGGAAGGAGCGCACAAACATGCAACGTGCAGAATGCTTCCTGCACTGTTTCCTACTCTGCTGTTACGCACGGATGCAAAGTGAACCACCACAGTCAGTGAGAATGCAAGTAAATGACAGGGAGGGAGAGGATGATGCTGTGGACTGGGAGTCAAGAAGTCAGGGTTCTACTGGCTCTGTCTCCAACCTGCTGTGTGTATCCTTGAGCACGTCTCCTTACCTCTCTGCCTCTGATTCCCCTCCAACCCCAGCTGTTTCCAAGCATCGGGCGGGGGAAGGGTTCAATGCAGGAGAAATGAATGGCGTCAGGAGGCAGGTGTGGTGGAGGCAGGGCAAGTCTGGACTTTTATACTCCTGAGCCCCAAGCTACTTCTCCTCCCACTGTGCACAAATACTCCCTTTTCCCTGGCAGAATTCTCCCCACTGGACTCTTCCCCACCCTGGAAATTGCAGTTCCCAGATGACATACACCTGGCATTACGTAGTTTCCAAAGGGTTTAAGAAGGTGGGTCTGACAGGGACTGTTCTAGGGCGGCTGTCAATCTTTTTAATCTTGCAAACATTGCAAAGGCCAAGGCTGAGCACAGCCCAGCTGCAGTGAGCCACAGGCCCACGCGAGCGTGTAGATGATTTATTATTACAGATAGCAAAATCTGGCATCTAGGGGGATGCTTCTCTCCCTGTCCCCAGGGTACAGCAGGGAAGACACTGCATGATCTACTTCTTTAACCGCATCTCGTTCAGATCGGTGGCCGAAGGCTACTGCAACCCGAATAATGAATATAAAGGGTGGAGCTGCAGGCTAGCAAGTGGGAAATCTGGCTTTGAAGTCTGGACTTGGCTCCCAGCTATAGCCTCGTGATGCTGTACAGCTGCTGGCTGATAAGATCAAGAGTGACATTGACAGAGCTCAGCCTTCTTGGTAGGAGATTGATTATAGTCACATGAGGTCTGTGCACAGGGAAAAGCAGGGAGTTTGTATAAGAAGGCAAAAGAAGAGCTTAATAGAACTATGGAAAAGGCTCTGTTTGGTCACTGTTCATATCCCTGCTTGGGCAATTTGCTCCCTATTGGATATTCTCAAGTGCTTTGCACAGTCTAGTTTTAAATGTCCTGTGTAATGGGGCTTTGTGAAGAAGCAAGTTTAGCATAAATTTCTTGCTATCTCTGTTGCAACTGTTCCCAACCCAGCCTTTCCTATGTGGAGGAAGGCTTTAACATTACCCTAGAATATTGCATTATTCTACAGTAACACATGGCTGAGTGATCTGAGCACAAGACCAGGAGCCAGGAACTCCTGAGCTGTAAACTCTGGCACTCATTGGCCCTGGAAACATCACTGAACTTTGGTGCAAATTTTCCCATCTGTAAAATGGGAGGATGGTAATACTTGCCTACCTCCATAGAGGCAATGAGAGGTGTATTTGGTTATTATTGATAAAGCACTGTGAAGATGAACACTGCTAAATAAGCACCATGTGTAATTATTATTGATGCATATACTAGCATTTCTGCAGTGTTTGGGCCGTGGCTGCAGAATACGCCAGTATTTTAGGTAGTATTAGATAGCTGCCTGTAAGTGTTTAGCAAAACTGAAACCTGAGAAGAATTGCCAGGACTAGAGAATACAAATATTAAATACCAAATACTATTGTCTTATTGCGCTCAGATATTGCATGTTATGATTTTGCCACATAATTAAGGGGGGACCTATTCAGAGACCTTATTCTCTAATATCTTTTGGGCAAATTTAAATGCTGGCTCTTCAAGGAGAGAGAGTTCAGTGAACTTACATTGCCTGGTGTGGTGTTCAGGTTAACTGGGAAAGAGCTTCCGTTTCCACTCTTGTTTGGTCCTTGCTGTTGACCCAGCTGCCTCCCGTTGGGATCGTTGAAAAGCTGCTGACCATGTCTCTTTCCTTTGTGGCAGATAATTGCAAAGAGGGGGAGTGACTATATCTTGAAGCATGCTCCAGAGATGCACCAAGAACAGCAAGATCTGACTGCTAAAGATGCAATCCTGAAGTTCATTAAGGAGTCCTGTTTGCTGGAAGATGTACCTGTCCATTATTACAGATTACAGAAGGTTAAACAAACAGCTGCTTATTTCATCCTTTTGTCAAAGATGAATGTGCTGCTGGGTTTCTTTTCCCTTTATAAATGTTGTGCCTCTAATGTTAAAAGCAGAGGCTTTGCCACATGTGGGAGTGAATCCATTTGTATCTGGGGAGGCTCCACTGATGTGCACAAATACCATTCCATGGCAGACTCATTTGGTAGAGAGAAGAAACACCTTTTAAGTTCTCAGCCGTTGATTCACAGCCCCACAAGTAGGTCAGCCTCCCTTCTCTAAGGGTAGGTCTACACTACCTGGTAATTCGGCGGCAAGCAAATCGAACTTCTGGGTTCGACTTATTGCGTCTTGTCTGGACGAGATAAGTCGAACCCGGAAGTGCTCGCCGTCGACTGCGGTACTCCAGCTCGGCGAGAGGAGTACCACGAAGTCGACGGGGGAGCCTGCCTGCCACATCTGGACCGAGGTAGGTTCGAATTAAGGTACTTCGAACTTCAGCTACGTTATTCACGTAGCTGAAGTTGCATACCTTAGTTCGAATTGGGGGGTTAGTGTAGACCTGCCCTAAGAGTAGGGTGGAGTCTGCTCCCATTCCATTCCACGCTGCTCTGTGTGATGCCACAGCAACTGCTACAGAGTATTTTTGGGTGCATCTGAGGACTGGCTGAATGTGGAATCGTGGGAGGGGAAAACATTGAAGCCGTATGTTGTCAGATGAGGGAGATTGATTTTGGGGGGTGAGGGGGGAAGAGGATTGTTGAAAGGATAATCAAAGGGGTCTGTCCTATGGCATTCAAGTGCTGTGAAACAGTGAAAGAGATTATTTGTATTATCATAGCACTGAGGGACCCCAGTCATGGCCCGGGACCCCTTTATGCCAGGGGCTTTGCAAACACAGGACAAAAAGACAGTCCCTGCCCCCAAAGAGCTTACAGTCTAGCGCTGAGTGTGCCCAAATAGCAATTTTTGTACCTCTTTGTTCTTGATGTGCGTATTTTTCAGTTTTTGTTTTTTAATTATTTAGTTATTTTATTTCCTTTTTGCCACCTACTCCCTCCCCTCCAGTCTCCTCAATTGCTGTTTGCTCCCAGGCAGATGATGTTACAGGATGGGGAGGTGAGGAGGTGCCTCTTCCATTGCCTACAGTAGGTCACTTATCAAGTCAAAATGCAAGAACAATATCCAGAGTCCAAGAGCAAATATTCACCCCTGGGTGAGTTTCCTTTCCCACATAGGCAAGCCAGGTCCTAGGAGATGTACAGGGCTTTTCCGGAGTGCACGCGGTCCACTTTGCCAGAGCTTACTGAATAATTTGAAGGCTTCCTGATCCAGTCTGTCTTTCTGTGCTGGTCACATTCAAGCAAGGTTATGTCCAGGAGATACCAAAAGCTTAAGAGGCCTGTTTCATTCCATTAAATCTCTGAGATGCTCCACTTACGGGGAAAACATCAAGAAGAAAGTTTCAGGTTCTCTACAGGAAATACATTCCAATTTGGGCTCAGATTCTAATGATGTTGATTTAACCTCTCATAAGCCACATCCATTCCCTCATCTTCTCCCTGCTTTGACTCTAATGCCATTAATGATCGTCATAAGACAGTCTGGCTTGCACTTGAAGGCTATAAGAAACGCACTGGCAGGACGTGATACAATTTATGTCCAGAGGCATGACAGGTGTGAAATCGGTTGTCCTTAATACCTGAATTCCTGTCTGTCTTGAATTGTAGCATATGTTAACTGTTAAATACATTGCTATGGCCACAACACATTGTCCTTCCCGCTGCCAACTCCACCAGAGAGGCAAGAATACTGGCGTGAGTAAGTTTATCCATCCATCGTTGGATTACGAAGCACCAGCCCATTTGGACAGTATGTCAGAGGAGCCAGCTGCTGGTGGCTTGTGTGGCAGTGCATTGTGCCAACTCATGGGAGATCTGAGTTTAAGAGCAGTCTCACATCTCCTGGTCTCTGGGCTGGCGAGGCTCACATCTGTTTCCTACCCTGTTTTCCCCTCTCCAGGCCAGTTTATGAATTCGATAAAGCTGACACCTTTCAAACCATTTTTAATTAGCCTTCCACCTTCTTCCTCCCTCTCTTTTACCACCCCATTCCCAGCAGAAGGAAAGTTAACTATAGTTGTATGAGGCCTGTATCTTAACCAGTGCAGGATGGGAATAGTGGAAAGTTTAATGTTTAGGTCTGAGCTTTATATCATGGTTTGGAGTTATTCTGTTTGTTAGTTCCCAAGAAATTCCAACCCCTCCTCTGATAGGGGAGGTGTGTGTGACTCTGTATCACTGGCATGTCCTCTAGGAGGTATATGTTGCTTAAGGAAATAAAAAGAATCCAGAACATGTTTACACCAACTAATCTCAAATAGAATAGAAGTGTCAATGATACAGCACATGTGTCCATCAAGGTGCAGCACAGGTACAATAGGATAATGATCCTAATAATCCTTTAAAAGCCTTAAGTATAAAACTATGCTACAGTATATACTGAGGACAGAGCGAAAATGCTAAAAAGCTAGATCCAAAGCTGCATTAACCAACACCAAGTCATTCCACCTATGGGGCTTTATTAACCCCTGCTGCTGAACTGCACCTCCAGGTTCCAGCAAGGCCACTAGTGGGAACATTTTCTGCCCTGGCAAGGAGGTGGGACAAGCGGACCTAATAACAGTTTGTTTCAGTCTCTACTTCTGTGCTGTGCAGGTGGGGGTGTTCCTGGGGATAGCAGTGGAAGCAGATTGAAGTAAGGGGCGATTGGCTATGAATAACCGCTTTGTTAAATAAATGACAGTGCTCTAAATTCAGTAAAGCCATTGGATTCCACTTCAATGACTGCAGGTTGTCTTAGGTGTTCAGTATGTGGTGGAAACTCTCAAGACCCCAGCATGAGAAGAACTACACAAGTGAGATATTTAATTCAGTGTTTTTCAGTGAGGAAATGGACACACAAAAAAACCCAGCTAAAAGGGGGGAGGGGGAGATATGAAAGTCTAATAACTTGTACTGAATTGGGATAACCTTGCTGCAGCTCTGTTACAGTACCTATCAGTCAGTGCGGGTCTGTGTGTGTATGGGCTACTTTTTTGACCTCAGACCTTTATGTTCTTGTAGGATAAGAAGGAAGATCGCCCAACAGTTGTCCTGGGCCTCACCCTTAAAGGAATTCACATCTATCAGGTAACCAAATGAAATGAAAGCTATTGATGTACCATTAACTCCATGTAGCCCTCAGCACTCCCTTCTCCCTGTCTCGTTTATGTTCGCCAGACTCTGTATTTCACATTCTTGATTGCGTGTGAATTCCTTGCACATCTCCCCCCCCTCCTTATATCTGCCAGCCCTTGTGTCATCGGGTGTTTGATATGTTGCAGGAGGTGAACCATGTCAGCCAGCTGCTGTATGACTTTCCCTGGTCACACATTGGGAAACTCGCGTTTCTGGTGAGTGTAGCGGAATATGGCCGCCTGGAACCTGGCAAAGCAGTTGGCTTGCCTGCATTTCCGTGCCAAGCTTTACTAGTGTGAATAAAAATGTATTGATCTTTGCCACTGACTGATAACATCCCTCTCCTCATTTTTCTGGGATTGCTCCTTCTGTTTGTCCAGGGGAAAAAATTTGAGATCCAGCCGGACGGTTTGCCCTCTGCCCGGAAGCTGGTGTACTACACAGGTTGCCCTTTCCGGTCACGACACTTGCTGCAGCTCCTGAGCAACAGCCACCGACTCTTTCTGAACATCCAGCCGGTGCTGAAGCATATCCGAAAGCTGGAGGAGGCGGAAGGTACGTGATGGGGAGCAGACTTCATAGTGGCTTCTTCTTATTTGATAGCCTTTCTGTCATGAAAGTGAAGATAGTGAGAGGAAGGAAAGGGATCAGGTTTGTTCCCGTTGGTTAGCATGAAATGGTTACGACTCCCACTGCGTGACTTGGGTTTTCTCTCACTAGAGAGACTGTGTTCAGGAAACAAAGGGAGATTTCCTCCTTTCCTGATGTGAGTGGTGATTCTCGCTCATTGTCCGCTCAACCTTATTTTGACCTTTAATAAGTTCTGAAAAAGATTTGAATTGTGATAGGATCTGCAGTTACTCAAGGTATGCTACAAATCATGGTCACTCTGCTGTATTAAAAGTACCATTTATGAAGGGTTGCTAAAGAGTTAATCAATTGCTATAGATTGATCGAGTCCAGCCATTCAGGAGGTTACTTCATAACCATCTGGAACACATTGCTCATGTTTGTAACATGGGCATAACATCTAATAATTTATCTTTAAACATACTCTGAATATATAAATTGTAATTAAAATGATACGAGCTGTCAATCCTGTGGCTTCAGGGTTTAAGATGATTCCCAGAAGGGGTCAGGAAGCAACTTCTTCCTGTGGTTTTGTATTGACCCACTTGAGTTTAATTATGGGGAATTCACATCTGTCTGAACCAGTGAGCATTGGCTATCCTGAGTCAGGATACAGGGCAAGATGACCCATTGGCCACTTCTAGTACGGTCCTTCTCTGTGTTGTTCTGTTTTTTGTGTTAACTGTTAATCCCAATTACAGTGTGTAAAGAAGGTTACTGAGGAATATGGGTTCCAGTCAATGGCATGTGACCATCATCTGCTAAAGAATGCTGTTAGAACATTAACACAATGCATTTGGGCAGGGTATTCTATGACTGCCATTATGGAGGTTTTGCGCCTTCCTCTGAGGCATCTGGTGCTGGCCATTGTACCAGACAGGATATTGGGTGAGATGGACCATTGGTCTCAACCCAGTCTGGCAAATCTTATAATATTTGTGAAAACAAAATGCAGCAGGTTTGGAAATACATAAATGTCAGGAGTCAAAGTGGGCTCTACTTGTGACCTGCTTGACACACACACACACTGTTCTGATAGTTCTTTCCCATTCCCTTGTGGCTTATTTAGGACTCAATCCTGTGAGGTGCTGAGCATTAACTCCCATTGATTTTAATGGGAGTTCAGTGCATACCTAAAAATTCTGTTTCTTTTACAGATTTCAAGTCCTATCCACACAAGAAAATTGACCCATTGCTGACAATGACTGTGAGCAGTAAGTTCCCCCAGGACTAGTGTTTTGAAATAGCTTTATCCCATCTCCTATACTAGCATTTAAACATCTTTGAACACCAATACAGGAGGACCCCTGCTGACAACTGTTTTCAGTGATGGGTCAATTTCCTGGTGCAGATGGGCTCAGTCTTGCCACCGCTGAAGTAATTGGGAGTTTTGCCTTTTTAATAGCATGGGAGCAGGATCAGTCCCTAAGCTACTAAGTGCTCGGACATACAGAACCCCCTTTCTCGGCCTACCGTGCAAGCTACCTTGAGCCTCAAAATACTTCACACGTTATCTTAATTTAGTGAGAAGTTTTTCAGCTCCACAGAATACTTTTAATTGGCTTTTGTTTTTCATTTTAAGAATGATCATTGCAGGTTGCCTAGATAACATAACTCTCAACCAAAATGTGTCTGTTTTACTCCACACCTGGGGTGAAACTCTCCCTGTCTGGCTGCTCTAATTCACCAGATCTTAACTAAGCTGCAAAGTATGCATCGCAGAAATAATAGTGTTAATAGCCAGCTGGGTGTCCCCTACTCCATCAGAATACACAGTATATAAAAACGTGATACTATTTTTGCTTCTGTTGGTTTTTAATACCTAATGTATGATTCTGCCTCCCCGCCTCATGTTCTTGGTGCTCTGCTGATTTACAATCATTTGGATTAATATTTGCTGTCTGTAAATAAGTTCAAATGTCCATTAAATGGGGACAATGATACTAACACACCCTTACAAACAGAGGTGCTATGTAAGTGCTAAGTATTATTCATTTAAAATTAATTCTGAATGATTGAATACATGGCTAACTGGAGGGGATGACACTTCAGAATGTTAAATATGCAGTCACTGTTATACAACTTAACTTTTTTTAATCTAAAAAACAATCCTCAACTTAACTTTGCAAGCCCTCTGTCAGTGGAGCCAAAAAATCTAAATCAAAGTTAATAGCCAGGACTTTCAAAAGGACTAGTGATTATTTTTTTTTTTTTGGATGTGACACATTACAGGGGCATGATTTTCAGAGTGGGGAATGCTCTCCACGTTTTGAAAATAAGTTACCTTCAAGGTTACTTAAGTTAGGCACCCAAAATTCCTGGTCACTTTTTTTTGAACAATATTAGCCAGCATTTGTGCATCTTCATTAGTTCCTTCTCCCAGCAAAGCCTGGTAGATCTTTTAAGTTCCTAGCTGTTCCTGATGTCATGAGCAGCTCCCCTCTCCATGTTCAAAACGAGCTGTAGTGGCTCAAAGTCCAATATTTCTGCTTCAGTGGACTTAGCCACTAAAGTTCCTCTCAAATGTGGAAACCAGGATTGTTTGAAGGAGTGGGAGGTCTGTTACACCTCACTGTTGAGAAGTAGACTGAATGGCATTGGAGTAGAACGACAAGAGTTTTTCTAAGGAGACCGATTGGATCTGAGGTGGGACAGGGACGTTTCTTTTTTATGTTTGGTTTGAGAAGGAAAGGTGAGGAGTGTGTGGAAGAGCGGCAGGGAACAGCTTGTATGGAAAAGAAGAACACTCCTTCCTGATTTCCCTGTCTATTTCAGTTTGGTACCTAAGACAGTAGCCATGGCAATAATATCAGTTGCCTAAGGTTAACAGTATGTACAGCCACAGCATAATGACTCCATCAGCTAGCTAGGCTTGCATTTTAAAATATTGCTGATCTCCTCCTCCTCCTCATGTAAATCCAGTTTTGAACAGTGATTCTGGGAAAAATCCACAGAATCCATTTGTCTTGGGATGGGGGGCACTTTGTGAATGCTCATGATCCCCATTATTTATCTTGGCAGTTGAACTCCCTAAAACAAACTAGTGAGTATGAGGGTATAAAAATGGGAGAGGAGGGTACAGTCACCTGCTTTTAGTCCTAAGGAAGTCCGTGTGATATCCAGAGCTCTAGGCATTAGACAGAGCTCAAGGTAATGTGGAGAAGACTGAGGTCATGTCACTTAATGATAGGTGGAGCAGGGACATCCTACATTCCTTGCAAGGAAGACTGAAGTCCTTAAGAGTCCGGATGTTAAATTACACCCAAAAATAAACTAAATCAATTCATTGTATAGGATAGCCCCCTTCTCTTCCCACTTCCTAAAGGTCGTTAATAAGGACTTCAGTAGGTTGCGTTCACTTCTGTTGCCCACCGGTAAAAGATGGGGTGTGGCGAGCAACCCAGGCACCAACCTGGTGGTTTGGTTCATGTTCACTTTTTCCTCCTTGTTCCTTTTTCTGCTACAGCCTTACCCTCTTACTCTTGAGTTTGCTTTCCTCTTCCTTCCACTAAGCTCAGTTACACAATGGGTGCAGTTAAACTCAGCACTAATCACTAGTGACAGGTTTGAGGTGACCGGCATGCCTGAAGGGTGTGGGGGTGTGCAGAAGAATGAGAGAGATGGGGCGGGGGAGGTAAACCAGCAAAAGGAATGTAACAGTAGTTTACATATGTCTGAGTGCATAAAGGGCTCAGCAGTGACTCACTGAAGAGACTGTCTAAAGCAGGGGTCAGCAACCTTTCGGAAGTGACAGGTTTCAGAGTAGCAGGACAGTCTCTGCAAAACAATAAATGGACACAAATCTGACATCAGGAATCATAACATTCAAAAACCAGTGGGAGAACACTTCAACCTCCCTAACCACTCAGTGACAGACTTGAAGGTGGCAATTTTGCAACAAAAAAACTTGAAAAACAGACTCCCAAGAGAGACTGCTGAACTTGAATTAATATGCAAATTAGATACAATTAACTTTGGTCTAAACGGAGACTGGGAATGGTTGGGTCATTACACTAATTGAATCTATTTCCCATGTTAAGTATCCTCACACTTTCTATGGGTCATCTCGATTTATCACTTCAAAGTTGTTTTTTTTTTCTCCTGCTGATGATAGCTCTTCTTAATTGATTGGCCTCTTACAGTTGGTATGGCTACTTCCACCTTTTCATGTTCTCTGTATGTATAAATATCTTCTTTCTGTGTGTTCCATTCTATGCATCTGAAGAAGTAGGCTGTAGCCCACGAAAGCTTATGCTCAAATAAATGTGTTAGTCTCTAAGGTGCCACAAGTACTCCTGTTCTTTCAGAAATGGTGTGCCGAGTCTTAAATTAGAGTGAATAAATGAAGGTTTCGTGTGCCAGGAATACATTTTAATGTTTTTAGAAGGGCTCTTTCTATAAATCTATAATATATAACTAAACTATTGTATGTAAAGTAAATAAGGTTCTTAAAATGTTTAAGAAGCTTCATTTAAAATTAAATTAAAATACAGAGCCCCCCGGACTGGTGGCCAGGACCCGGGCAGTGTGAGTGCCACTGAAAATCAGCTCGCGTGCTGCCTTTGGCACGCGTGCCATAGATTGTGTACCCCTGGTCTAAAGAAACCTAAAGCTCTGTGGTGTATTGTCCCCATCCTCCTCCCACCCCAACCTCTCAGACTTCACAGGTCCTTGGAGGAAGGTGGACTACAGCTGGCTTTAGCATTCACTGAGCCCCAAACTGGGGTTGGTGAAAATGGGCCATATGCTGCCTCCCTTTCCCATCCCACTGCCAGGTAGGTAAGTTGTTTCACTGTCTGATCTTGCTTCCAGGAGTGGGGGAAGGGGGGAAGATAAAGCGATTATGCTGGCCCAGGAAATGAAATCTGCACGGGGACTCCAAAAGCCAGCAAGTTGAGCAGTCCCCATCAGTGCTTGGCCCAAGTTCCCAGCTGCACCCAATATCCACTGTCACTTAAACTCTCTGTGCCCCCATTTCCCACCTGTAAAACAGGGAGGATTGCACTTCATATGTAAGTGTTGTGAGGATGTTTATCTGAAGTGTGCAGATACTAGGGTGATGGGGGGGGCTATATAAGTACAATAGGTAGAGGAATGGGAGGCACAGAGAAAGATGGTTGAGACTCCCTGGCTTGGGACTGATTGTGTACTGACTCTGTCATAGTTTACAGCAGCCCTGAGGCTGCACTAAAATGTGCCTGCTGACTGTTGCCTCCAGAATAGGTGGAGCACAGTGTGAGTCCCTTGCTGTCCCCTGCCTCCTGCATGAGGGAGTCTTACCTAGGCCTATCTGGGTGTCCACTCTCTAACATCACCACCCTTGCAGGCACTGTGACAATCTGGTCGGGGGGCAGTCCAGATCAGCTGGGTTGTCACCATTTGCCCTGCAGCTCGGTGCCTTTCAGTGCCTTGTTACTGTAGCAGCCAGCCAGGGATATTCACAGTCAGCAAGTAGTATTCTTGTCTCATGCTGCCCTGATCCGGCAGCTCTGACCCCAGCCTTGGTTACAGCCAGCCAGGTGACTCCCAACTCACTCCCAGCCCCAAACCCTGTGCTTTGTAATGTCCAGCCTTCTCCTGGACAGTTCAGAGAAATTTTATTCTTGTAGAGAGACAGAAGTACATCACAATTTATTGACTTAACTGGGATAAACATACCCTTTCATTTAAACACTGCACTGAGTTGGTTTATAGTAAATATAAAAGAAATTTATTAACAAGAGGACATAGGTTAAGAGATACCAAGTAAAAGCAAGAAAGTTAAAAAGGGTCACAAGCAAATTAAAATTGAAAAACACACATCTAAAAGTCTAAAACTTAACTTAGCAAGGTACAAGCTTTGTTCAAGATATTTTTTCTCACCTGTATTTATTTCCCAGAGATTTCAACCACCCTTAGTTGAAGGACCCATCTTTCTCCGCTCACAAGAGTTCTGTTCCCTTGTCTCTGTCTTGTGATGTATGCCAAAGATTGCTTCTCTCCTTACTTGCATCTTCCAAAGTTCAATGAACTTGTTTCACGAGGCATGATGACCTCATGCTGGTTTTTTTGTTTTGCTTTGTTTTCTTCTTGTGGGCTTCCTATTCCCCTGCTGATTTCTCTGTAAATGGAGCTCCCATTGTTTCTGGTCACACCATGCTTAATTTATGAAGGAGACAGGTAAATAACTGGCTTCTCTCCTTTCTGGAAGGGAACCTGTTTCTCCCTCTTTGTTTTAAAATCTGGGGCCACAATATCATTAAGAAACCACATTTACCCATATAGTATTGTTACTGGTGAACAATAATGTTGTGCAACATATGCAGGGCCGGCTCCAGGGTTTTGGCCGCCGCAAGCAGTCAAACAAACAAACAAAAAAAAGCCGCGATTGCAATCTGCGGCGGCAATTCAGCGGGAGGTCCTTCGCTCCGAGCAGGAGTGAGGGACCATCCGCCGAATTGCCGCCGAACAGTTGGACCTGCCGCCCCTCTCCGAAGTGGCCGCCCCAAGCACCTGCTTGGTAAGCTGGTGCCTAGAGCCGGCCCTGAATGTATGTGTGTCCTTAACTTCCAGAAAAGACCTCACTCAATACACTTTTATAATACAATAATATTGTATACAGTCAGTTGATTCAATTGCTTCTCGTTTTGAGGTTCAGCCCCCTGTCTTTATAAATAATAAACCTTTGAAATGGACTCTTTGGAAAGTAAAACCCAGACCTGCCCTCTCTCTCCTGCTGGTTCAGATGCCATGCTCCCTTCTCCCCCAATTGTTAGAGAGAGGTTTGCCTCCCCCCTTCCCCCCCCTTGTTAGCTTAACAGGTCTGTTTACACAATATGTGAGCACATTCTCCTTCTTTCACAGTACTTTGGAAGCAACTCCGAGGTGGGGAAAACACAGTTCCTTTATCTAAGACAGACCTGTTTACCAACCGCCTAGTATACCTGGTTTAAACACTCTTTAGTAATCATTCCAGCATATGTCCTAATACTTAATATACATTGCACACATGTATCATGGAAGAATATTAATGATCAGTGAGTTATTCATAAATGATACCTCACCCAGCATATTTTGTACAAAGCTTATTACAATAGAGTGTAGGATGTGAGTACAGGGGTGCTTGGTGTCACAGCCACTCAAGCCTTCTCCTCTGGGCTATGCCAGCTCTCTTTGCCTTGCAAGTTCATAGAATCATAGAATATCAGAGTTGGAAGGGACCTCAAGAGGTCATCTAGTCCAACCCCCTGCTCAAAGCAGGACCAATTCCCAGCTAAATCATCCCAGTCAGGGCTTTGTCAAGCCGGGCCTTAAAAACCTCCAAGGAAGGAGACTCCACCACCTCCCTAGGTAACGCATTCCAGTGTTTCACCACCCTCCTAGTGAAATAGTTTTTCCTGATATCCAACCTGGACCTCCCCCACTGCAACTTGAGACCATTGCTCCTTGTTCTGTCATCTGCCACCACTGAGAACAGCCGAGCTCCATCCTCTTTGGAACCCCCCTTCAGGTAGTTGAAGGCTGCTATCAAATCCCCCCTCATTCTTCTCTTCTGGAGACTAAACAATCCCAGTTCTCTCAGCCTCTCCTCATAAGTCATGTGCTCCAGACCCCTAATCATTTTTGTTGCCCTCCGCTGGACTCTTTCCAATTTTTCCACATCCTTCTTGTAGTGTGGGGACCAAAACTGGACACAGTATTCCAGATGAGGCCTCACCAATGTCGAATAAAGGGGAACGATCACGTTCCTCGATCTGCTGGCAATGCCCCTACTTATACAGCCCAAAATGCCGTTAGCCTTCTTGGCAACAAGAGCACACTGTTGACTCATATCCAGCTTCATATCCACTGTGACCCCTAGGTCCTTTTCAGCAGAACTGCTACCTAGCCATTCGGTCCCTAGTCTGTAGCAGTGCATGGGATTCTTCCGTCCTAAGTGCAGGACTCTGCACTTGTCCTTGTTGAACCTCATCAGGTTTTTTTCTGCCCAATCCTCTAATTTGTCTAGGTCCCTCTGTATCCTATCCCTACCCTCTAGTGTATCTACCACGCCTCCTAGTTTAGTGTCATCTGCAAACTTGCTGAGAGTGCAGTCCACACCATCCTCCAGATCATTAATAAAGATATTAAACAAAACCGGCCCCAGGACCGACCCTTGGGGCACTCCACTTGAAACCGGCTGCCAACTAGACATGGAGCCATTGATCACTACCCGTTGAGCCCGATGATCTAGCCAGCTTTCTATCCACCTTACAGTCCATTCATCCAGCCCATACTTCTTTAACTTGGTGGCAAGAATACTGTGGGAGACAGTATCAAAAGCTTTGCTAAAGTCAAGAAATAACACATCCACTGCTTTCCCCTCATCCACAGAGCCAGTTATCTCATCATAGAAGGCAATTAGGTTAGTCAGGCACGACTTCCCCTTCGTGAATCCATGCTGACTGTTCCTGATCACTTTCCTCTCCTCTAAATGTTTCATAATTGATTCCTTGAGGACCTGCTCCATGATTTTTCCAGGGACTGAGGTGAGGCTGACTGGCCTGTAGTTCCCCGGATCCTCCTTCTTCCCTTTTTTAAAGATGGGCACTACATTAGCCTTTTTCCAGTCATCTGGGACCTCCCCCGATCGCCATGAGTTTTCAAAAATAATGGCTAATGGCTCTGCAATCTCACCCGCCAACTCCTTTAGCACCCTCGGATGCAGCGCATCCGGCCCCATGGACTTGTGCACGTCCAGTTTTTCTAAATAGTCCCGAACCACTTCTTTCTCCACAGAGGGTTGGTCACCTTCTCCCCATGCTGTACTGCCCAGTGCAGCAATCTGGGAGCTGACCTTGTGCGTGAAGACAGAGGCAAAAAAATCATTGAGTACATTAGCTTTTTCCACATCCTCGGTCACTAGGTTGCCTCCCTTATTCAGTAAGGGGCCCACACTTTCCTTGATTTTCTTCTTGTTGCTAACATACCTGAAGAAACCCTTCTTGTTACTCTTAACATCTCTTGCTAACTGCAACTCCAAGTGTGATTTGGCCTTCCTGATTTCACTCCTGCACGCCTGAGCAATATTTTTATACTCCTCCCTGGTCATTTGTCCAATCTTCCACTCCTTATAAGCCTCTTTTTTGCGTTTAAGATCAGCAAGGATTTCACTGTTTAGCCAAGCTGGTCGCCTGCCATATTTACTATTCTTTCTACACATCGGGATGGTTTGTTCCTGCAACCTCAATAAGGATTCTTTAAAATACAGCCAGCTCTCCTGGACCCCTTTGCCCTTCATGTTATTCTCCCAGGGGATCCTGCCCATCTGTTCCCTGAGGGAGTCAAAGTCTGCTTTTCTGAAGTCCAGGGTCCGTATTCTGCTGCTCTCCTTTCTTCCTTGTGTCAGGATCCTGAACTCGACCATCTCATGGTCACTGCCTCCCAGGTTCCCATCCACTTTTGCTTCCCCTACTAGTTCTTCCCTGTTTGTGAGCAGCAGGTCAAGAAAAGCTTTGCCCCTAGTTGGTTCCTCCAGCACTTGCACCAGGAAATTGTCTCCTACACTTTCCAAAAATTTCCTGGATTGCCTGTGCACCGCTGTATTGCTCTCCCAGCAGATATCAGGGTGATTAAAGTCTCCCATGAGAACCAGGGCCTGTGATCTAGCAACTTCTGCTAGTTGCCAGAAGAAAGCCTCGTCCACCTCATCCCCCTGGTCTGGTGGTCTATAGCAGACTCCAACCACGACATCACCCTTGTTGCTCACACTTCTCAACTTTATCCAGAGACTCTCAGGTTTTTCTGCAGTATCATACCGGAGCTCTGAGCAGTCATACTCCTCTCTTACATACAACGCAACTCCCCCACCTTTTCTGCCCTGCCTGTCCTTCCTGAACAGTTTATATCCATCCATGACCGTACTCCAGTCATGTGAGTTATCCCACCAAGTCTCTGTTATTCCAATCACATCATAGTTCCCTGACTGTGCCAGGACTTCCAGTTCTCCCTGCTTGTTTCCCAGGCTTCTTGCATTTGTGTATAGGCACTTAAGATAACTCAACGATCGTCCCTCTTTCTCAGCATGAGACAGGAGTCCTCCCCTGTTGCGCTCTCCTGCTTGTGCTTCCTCCCAGGATCCCATTTCCCCACTTACCTCAGGGCTTTGGTCTCCTTCCCCCGGTGAACCTAGTTTAAAGCCCTCCTCACTAGGTTAGCCAGCCTGCTGGCGAAGATGCTCTTCCCTCTCTTCGTTAGGTGGAGCCCGTCTCTGCCTAGCACTCCTTCTTCTTGGAACACCATCCCATGGTCGAAGAATCCAAAGCCTTCTCTCCGACACCACCTGCGTAGCCATTCGTAGTTAACAATAGATGCACCCCAATCCCCGAGCCCCTTTGAAGTGTTCCCCTTTGATACCCAGCCCCCGACACTGCTGAAAGGATAGAGATTTTACTAGAAACAAGAGTGTGAGGGAAACAAATGATAACTTGCAGTACAAAAAATCGTAAAATGTGAACGTGGGTCTGCACTTAATAGTTAACTTTCTTATCTAATAAAGTAGGTTTTCCTCCCCCAAAGTTTGTCAGTTGCAGAGCTGGCTGGCTTCACAGGAATCAGGATCCAGTATTTAATGAGAACACCCCTGTTCCTCAAGATGTGTCTTCAGTGCATGGATCCACAGTGCCTTTCCATATTCTCTGTTATGCAGAAACAGGTTTTTGTCTTTACTCCTAGGAAGGAGTTTCAGTTGT
Source organism: Malaclemys terrapin pileata (assembly GCF_027887155.1). Taxonomy (NCBI): domain Eukaryota; kingdom Metazoa; phylum Chordata; order Testudines; family Emydidae; genus Malaclemys; species Malaclemys terrapin. The sequence goes on from NC_071507.1 coordinate 83,606,073, forward strand.
TCGCAGTTGTCTCCATTGGCTTTCCATTGAAAGTCTTGGAGCAAGGCCAGTCAGTTGAGCCTTGCATTGCATCACTGGCTAAACAGGGTGGGGTGACACCTCCCTCCTGCCTGAATGGGCCATCACGAGACATATCCCCTGGTGACTAACTTTTTACACTCCCAGTCCATAAAGTAGACATGCAGTATAAATACATAATTCCTTCAGTATTACCCATACAGACATCTTGCAATGAATATGAATCTTGACAGGTAAGTTTCTGTAGATACCTTTTAGATGTTACTCTTTATGGATAACTGTCCTGCAAGTCATGTTTGGTGTCCATGAGTTTGTCAGGTCTGAGGTGAGAGTTGTTTGCGAAGATCGGGGGACTCTTTGCCAAGGTGCCACAGTAGTGTTGTAGACCCACCATCTAATCTGTGGATTGATGTAGGAGCTGATGCACATGGGGGGGAGGGGAGGAAATCTTTGGCTGAGGAGATCTGTTAACTTTTCAGCCCCTCTGTTCTGCCAGAGTGGTGGAAAGGGGCTGAAGCAAAGAAGAAAATGTGGTCCTTGTTTGTGCTTAATATTGGCCCTGGGGATGGTCTGTTTGGAGTAGAGAGCTAAGCATCTCGCTAGCTCCTGTTTGAATGACCTCAGGATCTACTATAGAAACTTGTGGGGAGGGACCCAATTAAGATATGTTTCCAGTGGGGGCATAGCCTCACATACGCCTCCATCCATCGCCTACCACTTCTACACAATTCCCTTGTGCCCCTACAATTGCGCCCACCCTCCCCATTTCCTTCAGATTATGGGCCGTTCACTGATTAGCGTGCTGAGACCGCAACAGACCACAGTCCTATGTTTAAACACAGGACAGTCGCCCCTCTTGAGGCTTCTACTCCCCCTTCCTTACAATGGTTTTCTCTAGAGCAGGAGTCATGGTGAAGAGAATCAATGAATTTTAGGATCTCCCTTTGGATTTAATTTGTTTTATCTCCAATTGGTTCCTTTCCCCACTGTCCCCCCATATAGAGAAGAAGCGTTATCGGGAATCCTACATCAGTGACACTCTGGAGATGGACCTTGACCCCTCGGATAAGCACTCCCACGGCAGTGGAAGCAGTGGGGGCAGCCGGAGGAACAATAGACTATCTCGTCAGTCAACTGGGAGCCACGGCAGCTCGCACACGTCTGGTATTGAGGCAGATTCGAGGCACAGGATGTCAGTGGAAATGTCAGTGGATGAGCCCTTCGGTATCGATCGGGTTCATCGGAAGGAGAAATCATGCAGCTCGACAGTTAGCTATGGCAGCTCTGGCATTGACAGTGGTGGCAAAGGGAGAGCTGAAGATGACTCTCAGGATGACGGTAAGGAAGTGGGGGGGGGGGCATGTGGTGTTTAGTAACCCTGGTCCTATGCTGTTGTAATGGAAAGGAGGAGGTAATGAAACTTCAAATGACTTGGGAGGGCAGAGACATGACGTTAACTACTCTTCTTTCTCTTCCAGAGGTTGAGCTGGCAGTGGATGAGCCTGAGGAGGTGCCTGTGGATGAGCCTGTAGAGAGAAACCAGTTGGAGGAGGCAGCTGAAGGAGAGTCTGTCAGTTCTCTTGCTTTAGATGCACTTTGCTGTCAAGGTGAGGTGGTTTTCTGCAGTCGTTCCATGCTCTCCTCAAGGTTGCGTATAGTTTCATGGAGATGTGCGTGGCAAGCACAGAATCATCCGGAAGGGATTCCGAGGTAGGCGTGCTGGGAATTGGCTCTCTGTGTTACAGTTCAGTTCTCTCTCTTTGTGGCTTAAGACCAGATTGGAAGCCAAGTCCTATAGAGGTGAAATGCAAATGTGCTATATTATACTGCAGCATCATCCCTGTCCTCCGTAATGGCCTCCGTTTTTCCCTTACCCATCTCAGATTTTTTTTAAATTGATTCATGAACATCTCTTCTGTGTGACTTGAAAACATATGTAAGCCTTTCCAGCGAAGGAATTAACTGATGTACATTGTGAAAGGCAGACGTGTTCAATCACAAGTTGTTGAGCTTGGTGAGGTTCTGTGGCCCTTGTTATGCAGGCCTCCAGTGATCATAGTGGTCCCTTCTGACCCATGAATCTATGTCCCGTTCCAAGCATTAAAGCAGGGCGAGACTGATGTGAATATGAAAGTAGGGCCTTTTGGCCTCAGCCCTGAGGTTGAAAGACACATGAGTATTAGTGACTGAAACGACATCTGTGAGTGTCTTTCAAATGAGCTAGGGAGGTGTGTGGTATGGGACTCGCTGAACATTGTAACAGTCTGAGGAGATATATTGTAAATTGCCTCTTCACATAGGGTTACCATTTTTTAAACTAACAAAAAGAGGACACTCCAAGGGGCCCCGGCTCCACCCCAACTCCGCCCCTTTCCCAAAGTCCCCGCCCCAACTCTGCCCCCTCCCCTGAACGCTCCGCCCCCTGCTCCTCCCCCTCCCCTGCTTCCTGCGAATCAAATGTTCGCGGGCAGCCTAAAACAGGGAGGCAGGCAGCAGGTAAGCTGGGGGGGGGGGGGCGAGGAGGCGCAGCCCCGTCCAGCCCCCTGGCCGAGCGGCTCGGGCCCTGGGGTACCAGCCCCAGTTCCAGCCGAGTGCGCCGGCCCCGGCGGTTCCAGCTCAGCTTGGGCCCCGGGGCACCGGCCCTGGTTCCAGCGGAGCGCACCAGCCCCGGCCCCGGTGGCTCCAGCTTGGCTCAGGCCCCGGAACACGGGCACCAGCCCCGGTGGTTCCAGCCCGGCTCGGCTCGGGCCCTGGGGCACCGGCCCTGGTTCCAGCTGAGCGGCTCCGGCCTGCCCCGGCCCCAGTGGCTCCAGCTTGGCTCGGGCCCCGGGGCACGGGCACCGGCCCAGCCGAGCGGCTCTGGCCCCGGCGACTCCAGCTCGGATCGGGCCCTGGGGCACCGGCCCGTCTGGCCCCGGCCCCAGCTGAGCGGCGCTGGCCAGTGGCCGAGCACCGCCGGCCCCAGCAGCTCCGGCAGCGGCTCCAGCTCCGGCCCCAGTGCAGATCCAAGCCCCACGACCCCTCCCTATTTTCCCAGACAAGTCCGGCTTTTTGGAATTTCCCCCCGGATGGGGATTTGACGACCAAAAAGCCGGACATGTCCGGGAAAAGCCGGACGTATGGTAACCCTATTTTCACATGAACTACTGTAAATGTTTCAGTGCAAATCTATAATCTGAACTTGAATCTCTTCCTCTGCAGCCCTTAAGCAGAAGCCTCTCTCTGTGGTACAAGTCACACTGATAAAAATGAGAGGCCAAAGTGTGGAATCTCTTCATCAGGTAAGAGGAAACAGCAGACTGGTGGATCTGACTGTGGATATTGGGTTAAATTCTGCTCTTCTTTACACAGCTGTAAAACAAGTCAGAGGGGCTACTCTGGATTTACACAGGCAAAAGTCAGACCAGAAGCTGACCAGTAATTACTACTAGAGATGGGATGAGGAGGCAAATTATAATGAGAAGGTTTGGAGTGAGAGAGACTGAAATCTTGCAAACTGTCCTCCTTAGATTTAGGCTTCCAAAAAGGAAATGGAAAATAAGCCACTCCAAGTTTTGTGTCCAAACCCAGAGCCAAGACCATTTGGGTGATTTTGGATTTGAGAGGCAAACTCAATTTCCTCTCCACTCCTGAAGTTGGAAGAGGTTCAAAGCTGAGGGACTGGTTTTGCTCCGTCTGTAATTATTACTGTTTGTTTCATTGTGCTGCTTGTTTGTTGAACTTTTCTGTCTGTTTTCTTTTCCCCAAGCCTCTGAGAAAAGGGAACTATATATGGCAAAAGCACGTACTGTGTCTTAAGCAATACTGTCATGCCCTCTGAAAAACCTCTTACATTTAAAAACTTCTTTAAACCTTTTTATATTTCAAAGTGTGGCTATAGTAATAGAAACAAACTTTTTTTTAATATGATTCTATCATGGGGATTCCCAGTTATTCCCTCTGAGTCCAAAACAAACTTGCTCAGCTAAGAAAATCTGATTATTTTTTTTTTCTCCCTCCCCTCACCTCCATCTGCAAACACTTCCTCGATCTCTCTCGTTTAAATTAATCTGGGGTCTTTCTGCCTCTTACTGGACATGGTCAACAGTGATGATCTCCAGTTGGAGTTTACCAGTCTTTTTTATTGATGCATGAGACTAGAATAGATACCAACTTATTCTTCCAAAATCGTTGGTTCTGCAGGACAAACCATAGTAAAAACTTATTTCTGCTGTCGAGTTGAACAGAGGTGACTCAGACACACAGGGAGCAGACATGTTGAGTAAATTAAATAAATAGGATATCTCCATTAATTTAATTTATCTCCTAGAACTGGAAGGGACCTTGAGGTTATCAAGTCCAGCCCCCTGCCTTCACTAGCAGGACCAAGTACTGATTTTGCTCCAGATCCCTAAATGGCCCCCTCAAGGATTGAACTCACAACCCTGGGTTTAGCAGGCCAATGCTCAAACCACTGAGCTATCCCTCCCCCAAAGATACGCTGTTTTTACATTAATCTGTTTCTGACCACACACTTAAACAGTGCTTTCCACTGATGATATTAAATCTATTTTGGCCCCAGATTCAGACACCTTAACAGTTTTTTATAAGAATAGTTCTGATTTAAATATAGGTTTGATAACACATTTCAAGAGATCTTTTCTTTCTGATGGCTGCCTCTTTTACCAGCATATATACCGAATAGTCAATTTGTGACTTTGGGCCTTTTTTCTTATATACAAGGCTGTGTAACTGAATTAACTGTATTATTGGTAGGATTTTTGAAATCACTCTATGTTCAAACTCTTCTCTCAAAGCAGAGCTGGGGTGGTCAGCCTGGCATAGCAGAAGAGTTGAGTGCTTTTGAAAGTGTGTCTGAAAATTATATATATTTATAATAAACATTTCTATCGATATATGTGGACAAAGTTTTATGTCTGCATTGATAAGGTAAGTGTTTTTGTTTGAATGCTATATTTCTAGAATTTAATCTTAAAACCAATTTAAAGAATAACTATCAAGAGCCAGGGCTGGTGGGTAATTCCTCAGTAAAGGCTAGGCTGCTATTGCTTTTGCCAAATGAAGTCTGCCTTTAAATGCTACTACTGGTTCACTGCGCCAATTTTTCCATTTCTGCGTAACGTGTGGATTAGTTGTACTTGGCATTTGTGTTTAAAATTAGGCACAAAGCTCATCAGTTTTCACAGTTGCTTTCTTGAACCTTCCTTTTAGCTCATAAATTTTTAGTGGACCCCATCCCAATGTTTTCTAGTGCTTGTTCTTCATATGCAGCCAGAGGCTGACCACCCCAGCTCTGCCAGGAAGTGTCACTTTGGCCACGCTTTATGCCTGTCAGATGCTCCATTCATTGTACTTGACACTGGGGACACAGTGTACAGAAATCAGAATCTGGATGAAATAAAAGGGCAATTAAGTGAATTCACAATTTCATTATGGTTCACAGCTTCTTCATTAAGACAATGACCTTCAGAAAGCTGATGGGGGTGGTTTGAGGTAACAGGAACAGTTTAAGAAAATTCCGATAAGCATTAGGAACCAGCATCCTTCGGCTATGTACGTGCTGTTCTTCAGCTCATAGTCATTTCCTCATCTGTCTCTTACTGAACCAGCAGGTGAGACAGCCTAAAGACAGGAGCTGCGCAGACCAGCACAGCCAGAGTTTGGATGACATCCGTCTTTACAAGCATCGGCATCCACCGCTAAGCTCCACATTATCTTCGGACACCTCCCACAGCTACACATTTGGTTGTGCACTGGAGGATAAGCTGGCCAACTACGGCTGCGTTTATTCAACAGCAGACTGCAAAACCAAGTCCGCCCTCTATGGAAAGAGATCCATGAACTGCCTGTCTCTGGATCTCTTGGGAGAAGACCAGCTGCCGGAGGAGTTTGTGGTGTAGCCAAGTTGGCAAGGTCCTAACCAAGGAGACGGCTCATTAGGGAAATAAAAGCTACTATATATACCTCATCAATGCATGATACATTGCTTTTGATCTCGGAGGTGATTGGTAAATGACTTTTGTACCCTATTAAGGGATGTATAAGTAGTGTCACAACCCAACAATCCTGACAAAAGTGCAAGTTTATTACAGGGCAGCACTTTAATTAAAAAGAAAAATACTGGCAATGGAATATCTGTCCTCTACCCAGCGCACAGTTAAAGTGGACTGCCCCAATAGAATAGACAATTTTTTTATTTAAAATACCAGTGGGCAGTTGGCCCAAAACACCTAATAAGCTAATAGCACAGAGAGCACATCTGAATTGACTTACCTGAAAGCAACTACAGATTCCACATTGATTTTTTTTTTTTAAAGCCACCTACTTCCTGACCTTTTGTGCCCATAATGTTACACTAATCCAGTGTGTTGGTCCCCTTGAATTCACTCTACTGAGGTACCTGCTGTCAACTGTCAGTTTTCTCCTAGAACATATCTCAGCCTACCAGCAATGGGGATGGACCTTCTGCAGCTCTGTAATATCTATACCTGTCCTGCTCCCTTTGAAATCAATGGAAGCTTCACTGTTGGCTTCACTAGGAGCAGGATCTGCCCCATTGTGGGTTTGTTTCTAGGTTCCCTCCCCCACCAAACCAAAAACATACCAGCAATTGTACTGCTGTTTTTTTAAACTGCATTTTAGAGCAACGAAGTGGGAACCACTGGCCACTAACTATTGCCACAAACCTCCACTATTGATCCCTAGATACAGTCTTCATCCTCGTTATTGTTTGGAAAATAACAGGATGACTCAACTACTTCCAGCAGTTTGGATTTTGAGGAAGTCATGACAAAAGTGCTAATTGATAGGCTTTTCAGGAAAGAAGTATGACTGGAGAAGTTGTTCAAGGATGATGGCTTCTACTTGAATCAGCACTTTTTAAAAAACAACTCCATTCCATATGAATTCACCCTCTGAGTTTTGGAGGTCGAACATGGAGAAAATAGATTTCAGGGGATGACTAGAGTAGTTATTAGGGATGATGCCCAGTTTTGGTTTTGATTGGGGCATTCAGCTGGTGAAGGATGTGACTGTAAGGCACCTGATGATATATATTTGTGGTTGTTTCTGAATCAAAGGTAGTGGTGTGTGGGTTTGTTTTTTTTTGAGTGCTATGGAGCTGTGCCAGTGTTCTGTGTAAAGATACGTGTGCTGGTACTATACGATAAAAAGTGCTCATATTAGGTCTGGAGATGAGATGCTTTCTGCCTTCATTCACAAAAATGATGCTATGTTGTTTTCCCCTTTTTTCCCACCTGCAGTACTTGGGGGGGGGGGGGGGGGGGGGAGGGGAGGGGAGGGGAATGACACAACCACCCATAACCCAGTGGCCAGTTTGCATCGTGGCGAATGGAGAGAAATGATGTAACGAATCAATGTTCCATGCATCCCCCTCAGCAAAGAATAATTATTTTAGAAAATAAAGCACAATGAATGCAAAATGTCCTCTTGCAGTATCAATCTTGCTGCACTAAAGAGTTGAAAATAGTAGAATGCATGTAAGCTGCAGTCAGACCACAGTTAAAATTGTCATTGCAGTTTTGAAAGTCAGTTTGTTGGGCCTTTTAAGGGGAAGATGCTCACTGTGAACCCAGCACAAATGGAAAACTGCATTGTATTACCATCTTAGGCAGCAGTCAGTTGGACAGTTGCATTGCAAATGAACTATTAAAATAACCAAGCCAGAAACCCCATGATCTCAGTTATGGTACAAGATTTCCATACAGATAGCTATATCTCACAACAGCAGCTGCATCAAACATTGCTCTGTTGAAAATGTCAGTTATCCTGTTGCGTTAGATGACATTTAACTTACTATACATGAGGTAAGGATTGTTGGTGTTGTCTTCTTTTTTCAGTCATCCTTTGTTATCCTGACAAGGAAGTGGTCTTAAACTTAAGATGCACAAAAGCAGCTATGTAGCATGCTCTCAATATGTCATTCTCTCTGACTCAACGTATTTTCATTATCAAGAAACTTTTTTTAAAAAACAATTTTTTTTCTCTATTTTTGGTCAGAAAATGTTTAGAACGTATTTGAGCTTGTGGCTGCTTGAGTGCATGAATAAAAGAGTTGTACTTGCTATATGTATGGGAATCTTCATGGTTTACTGGTAACTCTGGAACTCCATACCTTGGGTCAGTCCTTGATGGAGCAAAACTCCCTATGAAGTCATTGGGAGTCTTGTTGAACTCAAGAACTGTAGAACTTGACCATTTGAGATTTCCCCATTCTCAGCACTGTGTCCATGGGCCAGATCCTGCACCCACTAATGTAGTGTCATTGAAGACATTTTTTGAGTCGAAGAGATGCAGTACTGACCCCAATATGTATTTTTGATAGTGTGTCTCCGCCTATCAGTCACCTATAACCATGTTTTATTCCACTGGTATTGCTATTATTACTTTGTAATGCTTTAGAATGATTTGTATTATGCTGAGTTAATCAGTTTACTTTGACTATCCAAAGCAAAGTGCAAAACCCCTCTACATCATACTTCATTATTTTTACTTGAGTCTAGACAGCTATAGAGCTTTTAACTCGTACATTACCTGTCAAATCCAGCCGAGTTGGGGAAAGTGGGTTTAGTCCAGGATCATGCCGACAAGTGACCTCAATCCATGGAGACTGAACTTACCTTTTCACTCCTTAACTTGGAGGGACCACCTCAGAGTTGAGAAATGCTGGTGCGGGTCTGGGGCTGCTTTTGCTGTCCATGCTGTAGGTCTATTCTATCTAAAGAGAGGACTTCAGCCTACAGTGCTGTCACTTGAATGCTAAATTCACTCAATCACTCACCCATTCTAATACAGTTCTTCCAGGAAATCTTCTATTGTTAAGACTCTCACTTTCAATTATTTTCATTTTGGGGAGGTGGAGGGTAAAAATCCAGCAAGGTATTTTTTTCTAGAAGTTCTTTGGGGAAAAATTTTATGTGCTGCATGCTCGCTCACTCTTTTCTATAAATAAATTACCTTTAACATTTGGATATTTGCTATATTCTAATAGACTGTCTGAAGTGTTGACTACTTTAAAAAAAAAAAAAAAGTGCCAGTCTGATCACTGTCACCAAACAGTGAAGTTAAGTTTTATTATCACTGATTTTTGTGCATGTTAGAAACAAACAAAAAGACCCACAATTCCAAGGTGATGTGAAAACTCACTCTCTAAAATAGTGGCAGCAATAATTTAAAAATTGTAAAGTGCTAAGTTTGTGACTGATTTACAAACGAGGTGGAACACCAATGCCTAAAAGTTAAAGTAGTTCTTGCATGTGTATCCATTGCATGCAATTGCTGATTTTGTGTAAATATATGTATATATTTATTTATTTGTAGTTGGTGCAGAGAGAAAACTCTCCAAACTTTGGGCAGTCTTATCCTGTTGGTACATGCAGCTCATATTGATACTGATGTATGCATATGAAAGGCAGAATAGACCCGTTTTCTGTGTAGATTGAGAGTGACTCGCTCTATATCTTACAAACACTGTGAATATCTATTATGCAATCTTTTTGTATTCATGTGACACTACTGTTTTGACTAGTAATGTACTTTGTTATCTTTGAGTCTAGAAGTTCTACTTTATTATTTGTTTTTGGATTAGTTGTGGTAGGGGGTAAAAATAAGCATTTTATCTATGATGTTATGAAACCAGCTGCCGATGTTTGTACAGCTGTAATATACTCATGGTATAAGTCACTCTATTTTAATGGCAAAAGTTTCTCCTTTCCATGAAAGGAATCTTTGTTTTTAAAAATTTAAATATATATAAATATATGTACACTTGTAATAAAGGATGGATAGAAAAACAGACTTGAATGGATTCACAGTACTATTCACGGTGTAGATGTAAATAACGTTCTTTCCAGAGGCATTTGGGTTGAGGAAGTTTTTTGACTTGCTGATGAGGATTTCTGCACTGTATGTATTAAACCAGAGCCCACACAAGTTAAAACTCATTAGTCAAATCATTAAAGTAACTGTTTTTATCAGTGGGGACTGGCAGAAAGAGAATAAGCTTTTTTACAGTGGCAGTGTTTCCAAATCCATCTATGTCTTGTTTTCAGGATCCAGTCTAACTCTCTGGTTAAAATCAGTAGAAAGATTGATGGGTATTGAATTGGGGCCTAAATGTACAAATTTAGACTCTACAAGAGCGAGGTGTTTGGTTCTAGATGATTGTGGATATGATAGTTGCTGCTCCAGGAACCAGAGCTTGCGGAAGATTCCCAGTGGTGTGAGGACCATCTCCCCATCCTGATATCAGCTGCCACCCGAATCGAACTCAGAGCATTTCTAAAGAACCGTCTTTCCTGTAGCATCTGGGTGCTGGTGTAGTAGCTGCCATGTGTAAGGAACCTGTCTCTTTCCTCAGAGCATGAATTGCATTTCATTTTTTTTAATTACAAAATTTGCATGCTCTCTGAGGACAAAAATAAGTCATTTGAAGAGGTGCCAATAGCTTAGTGGCTGCTCAAATTTCCCGCTTTTTGAGTGGTTTGCTGTAGGTTCTCTGGCAAATTAATTTCCTGCTAACTTCTGCGCACCCAATGAGTTAACCTGCTGTATTTCTTTATATTTTTGGTTTCCCTCTGACCACTTCTTGTACAGTAACATCCCTAATCTCATGATTGAGATTTTTTTTAAAGTCTCATCTTTCTGTAATATCTACTGTACTTATTTTATTGTTTCCTCCCCAGGTTTTTCTCTTTACCCCCAGAAATATTTTATTTCCTTTCTCTTTTCTTAGTTCCAAACTGAGTTTTCCCAAAATGATTTTTTTCCATATTGGGATTCTCTAGTTCCACATTAAACTTCTCAAAAGGCCTCTGCCATCTCCAATTTTCTTCCATCTGCCAGACCATAGTGTTGTATTTGTTTGCTGTGGTGCATTGGCCAATAAGTGTTGTTGACCTTCCGCAGTGTGAAGTTGTCAGTATTAGTTGTTTGTCCATTTCTTTGAAGAGGTAGACTTTTCTATGGGATTCATCACTGTAGGATCTGAGCATCTTGCAAACATTTAATAAATATATCCTCACAAGATATACAGTACTTCCCTGTGAAGTAGGGAAGTATTGTAATGACTAGTTGCTGAAAGCCCGTGATGTTGCATGGACAGAATTAATAACTGTGGCTTTAGTTTTTTAGTTTTTTTTTTTTTAAGCCAAAATTGGCTGAGAAATTGCATTATAACAGACTCTGAATCCCCGTGGTGATTGAACCCCATGATACTCTCAACTAAAATAACTTTTCAACTATGCTTGTATCTGTTGCTATCACTTCACAGTGACTCAACAGCTATTCTAGGCTTCAGATGTTTGTGGTTATTGTTGTGTTGATTTGTGTGTGGGTTGTGTTGTGCTGGGAGAGCTGTGTGCGCAGTGGGGAGGGGCTATGTACATTTGGGATTGAGTATGCTGGTTACATTGTGGGTGGTTTTGAAGAACTGGTAGTTCGGCCAAGTAATCCACCATTTGTGCAGTCTTGCTCATACAAACTTCCATGCAAATTAGCTGTAGCAGTAAGGGCGGTGATTGGTTGAGTTACTTCTGATATCACAGTGGTCTAAGACTTTCCGCATGGCATAGCTACATAGCTCGCTGTCGCATAGGTGTAGGCTGAGAACTTAAAAATTGGATGGTAACACTGTGAATCCCAGTGATGATAGAACCTGATGATGTTCTGAACAAAGAGCTCTCAGCTATGCCTGGAGCAGTTTCCTCTGCTTCATGCTAACTCAACAGACATTCTAGACTTCAGAGTGACAATCCTGGAATCTTATTATATAGATGCACCAAACCTCTAAGGTACTAATAGCGTACAAAGTGTACCATGACTTTGAGGTAAACACAAGAAGTGCTTCAGAGGCTAGGCCATAGCCTTAGAGCATTCCACTCAGACCTGTGGGTAAGTGAAGAAGTATTTTACTATGGCTGGCAGAAAAAGGAATGTTGCAAATATCTGAGGTACAGTAGCAATTTAAGGTAAAACAATAGTAGTGCCTATGTGGATCCTGGAGGAGGACAGCCCAATAGAGGGTAGGGACTCCTCAGGTGTAGTTCTAAAAGCAAATAGGAGCTTGCAGGTTTCCAGGCCAGGATCAGTAAATGGGGTGTCTCCTTGGGGCTCCTCTGTGACAGCACTCTGCCCAGTCTCTGCTGCTTCCTCACACGTTATGCATAGACCTGAACCTGGTTGTGACATCCACTAGTCACAGCCTGTTCACATGCAGTTCCCTGGCTCCTGTTGCAGCCTGCTGTGTATGCAGTTCCCCAGCATTCAGCTTCCTTGCTAATCCCAGTTTGCCATGCAGTGGGAGGAGGTGACGGGTGAGAGTGAACCAGGAGCACCCACCTCCTGCCTCCTCCAGACACCCACAATCCAAGCCCCTGCATCTCCCTGGACACCGAGCATCTATCAGCCCCTTGCCTCCCTCTAGACACCCATCCCCCAGTGCTCCCTTCATCCCCCAGCACCCTGCTTCTCCCAGGTACCCAGCACCACTTTTCTGGCATTTATAGAGCTCTTGACACTACCCCCTTGTCACCCATAACCCTGTCTTCTACACAACCTCTTGCCCAACCCTCAGCCATGCAGTACCTATAATGCTTCCACAAGCTCTCACCACCACTCCCAGCACTTAACTCAAAACCTTTTTTTTGCACCATCTAGAGACTTTTCAAGGTGAGGGCGCTTGGCAGCACTGCACAAGAGGCCTTTGAGTGCAGAAGCAATTCCTCCACACCTCAATTCCAATGAAGCGACAGGTGAAGAAATATTCACCTGCGTGAGGTAAGTCACGTTCAGGGGAACATGAGACTTTTGGTGTAAGGGTCTTCGTGCTCTAAGGTGACCAGACAGCAAGTGTGACAAATCGGGACGGGGGTGGGGGATGAGTCTATATAAGAAAAAGACCCCAAAATCGGGGCAGTCCCTATAAAATCGGGACATCTGGTCACCCTAATTCTGCTGTGAGGCCAGGAGTTAGTGAAAAGCAATACAGTTGAAAACAACATAGCAGTATTCCCCGAGGTATAACTGCAGACCCACACATCACTGAAGCTCCATCTGGTCAATTTTTAATGTGTGTGTCAAAAAAACATGGTTTTAATGAAAATCTTTTATGGAAAAAAATCATTTTCAATGACAAACTGGGAACTGCAAACTTTTTAGTAAACACTTTCAGTTTTTGAAAGTTGAATTGTTTAGTTACATTTTTTTTCATAAAACAAACCCAACATTCAGTTGAGAAATTTTGACACAAGTGAACTTTAAATTAAAAAGGTATTTTTTGACCAGCTTCAACTACAGCAGCAAGATTTTAATGCTCCTCTGGAACAAGGGAAAATCCTGAGGCTATACCCTGACTGATGATCTGTTGCCTCCTCACTGTGCTATCAAAACAGTGTCCTGCAGTCCCACCCATCTACCATGCTGATCTTTGAAATGCAAAGCTGGTTTTCCTCCTAGGATCCTATAAACATAGTTAGGAACAAGTAACTGGCATTGCCCATTTGAAGCACAAGAGGGCGCTAGTGTCTATCAGAAACAAAAACCACTCATGGCAAAAGCGTGTGGTTTAGTCACTTCAGTGAGACTTTTATTGCCATGACAAGCTATGCAGGTATTGCCAAAGTGTGAGAAAAAGACCCTTTTGTTCGAATTGCAATAAAAAGACTTGTTACACAAAACACCGTCTAAACCCAGAGAGGAGGGAGTGTGCAGCCCTGACAGAGGAGGACTGAGCGAGAGAGAACAAAAGGGCATGCTCCACTATTGTGCCACTTCTGCCAAGTTACTTCACTGATGTAAGAGACTCTGTATTTGAAATGGACAGAGCTCTGACTAGGAAGGATCTTGCAGCCAGTGTTACTGGCATGGAGGGCTTTCCTGTTTTTAGTATATAAAGGCAGGTATGTTAACCGTTTCAGTGCCCTGACATCATCTCATTGAACTCTTATTAGAGTTGTATCTGTTGCTGCACTTCTCGTGGTGTGGTATAAATACGTTGTCGGGATGTATCAGGTCACAGTAATATACATTCTTAAATGTTGTTCACTTTTGCTGGATGACATTTGTAACTCAAATAAACATTTTCAGGAATAACCTAGAAGCTTTTAAATGTAGCCATCAGGAAAAGTCAGTGGGATTTTGTGCTAAAAGGATTTGATTTATGCACTGGACAAAGGCTTAGGGTAGGGAGAGTGAGGAAGTCTTCTGAATTTTTGTACAAACTAGTTTCCTCATCCCTCATCAGAAACTTTGTGGCTCTCTTTATCCTTGCCTAGGACATGAGCCAGTGGAACAGATTTTAGCACTATTGCTTCAGATACTCAAGGGTATTTGGTAACACTTGCTTTGCAGTATCTGTTTCACCTCCTATTCCCTGCTCCCTGAAACTTCCATTCATGTTCAGTCTCAGGCTCTCAAGTGAAATCAGTTCAGTGGTGTCCACTGTGCCCTGAACAGTAGTTCACAGTATCACACCACACACATAGACTTGGACAGACAGTGTCTCTCTAGAGAAGCCAGACCGAAGCTGGAAGAAAAGTCTGAATCATCAATTTTGGAATGCGTGGTTCACTTCAGGTCAGTTAGTGGTCACTGTCAACCCTCAGTCCTTCTGCCTCCACTAAATATAAGCACTGAACTTTGGTTCCAACCACATCCACACCATTTGGCTGCTGCCCTGCCACAAGCAGGAATGGTTCACATTAAAGATAAGTTTACTTTGTGTTATTTTCCTTGTCCGAATGAGTAGAAGCAACAATATGTGGCAGTTTGCCCCAGTAGAGGAGGAGGGTGCAATGAGTTTGTGGCCATGATATTTTGTAACCTGATAAATACAGTGGATTCCATTCATTCATGGATCTACCTATAGATTGGAACTCCACATTTGCCCTCTGCAAAGACTGTGATACCACAGTATCTCAAACTGCAAGTATAGGGAGAAACCAAGGTTACAGCAATTATCCAGGGCAGTGACTATTGCCTTTTCAATTATGTCTAATGTAGGAGTGGTTTTCAAGACAGAAAAGCTTCTTAACATTTTGCCCTGGGTATATGCAGTGCTCAGAGCTCTGAAAACCTTGCATTGTACCCACTGCATTTGCGAGTAAAATAAACTACCAAAATGGCAAACAAGATAGCGATTAGTCATCATTAGAGAACTGGCACCAGCTCTCATGTTGTCTATCATTTTAGCCTTCCAAACTCTCAGCACTCAAGGTGGCATGAAAGTGACGTATATTTGGTTTTGTAGTTTTAATAGCTGGGTCAATAGCAAAACCTTGGATCTGAACATACTTACACTTTGAGGAGGGTACTCTTGGTAAATTTGATTTAGATACAAGTTCTACAGCTTGGGCTTATCTGTTTGTTTACTGCAGAGTTCTTTAATCTTTTGTCTAACTCAAAAAGAGCTGAACCTTTTCTTGTAACTTTGAAATAAAATACAATTTTGGCCTGAAACTTTCTGGGCCAACTTTTAAAAAATGGAGAGTAAAGGCTGTCCTGCACAAAAAAAAAAAAAAAAAAAAAAAAATGGTCCTTGTACTTGTTCAGCCATGTTGCCATGTGAAGGTTGGGTAAATGCATGCATCAGTGACTAGTTACAATAGTTGATCAGCTAGTATGTACAGTTGTACTAATGCTACACTCATCTAAGTGTGTTTTCATGTGCATTTTTGGCATGCTCAACCAAACCTTTCCCCTCTGAAAATGTAGCCCACTGGGTCAATGGTCAACCTTGAAGGAATTCTTATCATACTATTATAAATCCCTGAAAATAAGGATTTATAATAGAGCCATTATCAGGCACAACTATATTGAACCTCTTAACTTCTCAATCCAAGTACATTCACGCCAAGCCATTTACTAGCCACTCCTACTTTACTAGAATTACTAAAGTCCTGGTTTTGCAATTAGCTCTGCAGGCATAGACCAATATGCTGGGTCTCTGTGTGGGGGGTGGGGCTTTGCCCGTGCAGATCTGATTGCAAGATCAGGGACGATACATCGGTTTCCCTTCCCTGTGTAAATGAAGCAACTGTTGATTTCAGTGGGAGCAGCTCCCATGTGTTTGGGGGCAGAATTTGACCCATGGTTTTCTGGACACCTTACAGAAGAATTTTGTATGAGTTTATTTCCAGGATGCCAGTTTATAATTAGACCTGTCATGTGGCAGTAGAGCAAAGCACCTCATGCTTCTATTGCAAAGATAATAGGATTTTCATCCTAATGCTGCAATGTTCCCTAAATACTCTGCAACACCTGTTTATATACAATATAAATCTACCTTTTCATACACTCTTACAAGCATTATTCCCCCATGCTGCACTGTGACCCTGAAAGCCTGTTTCTAGGTCTTTTGGTTTAATCAGGGGCTTTGTCACAAAATGCCTTTTTTTCCCTTTGTGCACAGATATGAAAGAATGAAAATTGTCCTTGCTGTAACCTGGCTCCCAGCAGTGCTCCTGATCTGATGTGTCTCTCCCATTGCATCTAGCAGTGTATACTGCTATATAACATAGGCAGGGCAGGAGCTAGAGTACTTCCTAAATTACCAGTCTCACTTGAGTCTGTGTCTGCCTCAAAATACATGGAAACACAGGAAATTTGTAGGAGGAAAGGGGAATAGGGAGCTTATACAAGCCCACTTTTTTCTTCCTCTGCCGCCTCCTTTGAAACAGTGTTGGAACCTGCTAAGCACCAGCTGTTTGTATTGTTGATCTTGGTTTTTTTATGGCTTAGTGGAAGGATTGTGCAGTGGTTAGGGTAAGGGATGGGAGACTGAGCTTCAATTCCCATCCCTGTGTGAGTTTGGGCAAGTCACTATGTAGAATGGGAATAAGGCCTGTATCACAGAGGTGTTATGAGGGTAAATATATTAAGATGGTGAAGCACTTTGATATCTATTGTTGAAAAGTGCTATAGAATAAATAGGCATTATTATTAGCAAAATCAGGCCTTGCTCACTCATCCAGTGATCTCATATCATCCCCAAGTCACTTCCACTCATAACAAGTACTTCCCAGATTTGATATCTATACAAGTTCATTATCATTTAAGTGGTTTCCTTTCCTCTACTACCCTGTTTCCCCGAAAATAAGACAGTGTCTTATATTAACTTTTGCTCCCAAAGATGCGCTAGGTCTTATTTTCAGGGGATGTCTTATTTTTCAGAAATGAAAAATGCCTTATTATTGGTGGATGCCTTATTATCGGGGAGGTCTTATTATCGGGGGGATGCCTTATATTACAACGAGAGGCAAAACTGTAAGTAGGCCTTATTTTCGGAGGATGTCTTATTTTCGGGGAAACAGGGTATAACCCCTACATAAAAATAAAATATAAAGGGGTGGTAACATACACTAAAATACTCAGATCCATTATGTCCATATCTTGTTTAATAATTTGCTTTTACTCCATCTGAGAAGAGGTCTGAGATCTGTGTGAAGCAAGATCCTTCAGTTGTACAATGTGGACTCTTCAACCTTTAACTCGGAAAACATCTTTCTAGATTATTCCCCTATTTTTTGCCCAAAGGTCAGAGTAGAGATGATCACAGTTGTCCCTTCAGACCTTGGAATCTATGGTATCTTGCTCTCTGCTGAAGTTTAGATGAAATATCTCTAGATCCCACAAACATTCCTGGTTCCCAGACTGATACTAGCTTTGCCGTAGTACCAATCAGAAGCAGTTCAAATTTTAACTAAAAAGCTCTCTCTCCCTCTTGCCACTTAGGAATTATCAGCTGGCCCTGAAGTTTTGTCAGTCTTCAGCCATTCTAACGTCTCTGAGGTAATTTTGACTGACTTTAGTATCCCTTTCTAGCATCAG
This sequence comes from Malaclemys terrapin pileata, assembly GCF_027887155.1. NCBI lineage: Eukaryota > Metazoa > Chordata > Testudines > Emydidae > Malaclemys > Malaclemys terrapin. The sequence continues at coordinate 83,623,935 of NC_071507.1, forward strand.
TTATCAATCCTCATTGGTGATCAGAGAAGCAAAAGAATGCATTGTATTTCTAATACTGTCTACCTGCTGTGCCAATAACTTCCCCTTGCCATTTCTTACAGGCTTGCTCTTCTTCAATGACCTCTGCTTGGCCCCTGGCACTTGAAATAATCTGAATTTCCTGAGTGGTGGTGGTAGTAAGGCTCTCTCACTGCTGCTCCTTTGAAAGAACTTCTGTGCTATAGCCATGACCAGAGGTGGATTAAGATTTACTGGGGGCCCTGGGCTCAAAAAACATTTGGGCCTCCCACACTCCTGTCACCATGAGCCCTGCCCCCTGCTGCTCCTTGTCCACCAGGGCCCCCACCCCCTAGCCTGGCTGGAATATAGTAAAAGCAGCCCAGGGAGTTTGGGCCACTGCGGGGAGCCCCGGACCCTCCACCTGCCCTGGGTGGTGCACCTTGGGGGGGAGGAGGGGGGCAAGGGACCCTGGCCAGGCTGCTCTTGGGCACCCTGACCCCCTGCCCAGGGCAAGTGGAGGGTCTGGAGCTCCCTGGATGGCTCTTGCCACAGCCTGGCTCTGATTTCTGTCCTGGCCAGGGGTAGGGCTACAGGGCCCCAGTGAATTTTAATTCCCCCTACTTCTACACAGGTTGTGGAACTCCGGCTGGGGCCCCTGAGCATGGGTTCTGTGGGCCACTAACTGTACCTAAGGCTGCTGAATCTGCTTGTGAGCCTGCTGCATGGCACTACACATAACCCAAACTTTGTGGTGCAGGGTTCCCCAGGATGGAGATAAAGTCAATCAATTCCTCCCAGAGCCAATTCTTACTCTTGACTAACAAAGATTGTGGATTAAAGGTTGAATAGCTGACTCTGTCGCTGGAAGAGTCAGTGTCTTAATTCAGAGACGTAAGAGACAAAAGCCACGTCTGTTCATTCTGGTAGATACAGGACTTAGGCACTGAATTCTATGCGCAAAGCAGGGATTTAGCCACACCCCTTTCATTGGCATCACCCGTTGGCTAGCTTAGACGGTCCCCCACCCCCAAGCATGCTGGCCGAGCAAGTTGGGCCAATAAAATATACTATCTCCCCTATCTTGGCTTTTGTGGCTGGCCTACTAGAGCAGCTGTCTTCCCCTAGTCATTGTATAGGGATCCTAGGTGCCTAACTCAGGCTTTGTGAATCAATGATTTTCCAGGCATCTAAAAGTTAGTCATTGCAATGCTCTGCCGTGTAAGGCCTGACGTCCCCTGGTGGATCTGGGGCTGTGTCGCTGTGGTACAACTGCTGCCTTTTCCATCTAGTTTATATGTGCAAAAAAGTGCCATAAGAGTCTTTCAGTGGAGCTGAGCAGCATGATGCTGAACTTCTGTAGCTGGACTCTGTCCCGCCATTGCTCGCCCGCCCTCCCTCATGTTCCCGGACACGTTTTATTTTATTGCTGTAACATAAGACAGTTGTGTGCGGAGGCAACACTGGCCTGTAGGCTCATGTCATGATTAACAGCAGGCTCAATGGTGCTGCAGCTGGATGTGATTTTGCTTAATGCATTTGCACGACAACTCAGCCATAGCGTGTAAAACATTTCTTTCTAATTTGCGTCAAAGCAAACCACTTCCAGAGTCAAAACAAAATTACTGCTGAAAAATAAAGTGCCGGTACTGGCATCTGAAGAGAGGATGCCATGTTCCTTCGACAGAAATTGCCGTTTCCTGCAGCTTGATGCTGACTGAGCTCCTCTCTACAGTTGCATGACACAGGTATGAGCAGGATTAAACTTTAGGGCCTGATTGTCGTAGGTACTGTGCACATTTAGTTCCTGTTGACTCCTGGCTGCATTGTGGCTATTCAGCGCTTTTCAAACTCACAAGCAGCTCATTGCATTTCTCACCTTCCTAGTTGCTGCTGCCTGATTCTCATGTAGCTGCAAAGCTTTTAGTATAAGTATTGTCATTATGATGACATCGTTTATTCACAAGAGCAGGAGGTGCCATGGCTGTTTGCACAGTAAAGGAGGGGTGGACACTGTCCCTCTTGAAGGTGGGTTCCGTTGTAACGTAGCACGAATGGAAGTGCTGCACAGCACAGTAATGCAGGGTCTATGGGGGTAGAGGGTGCAGCTTCAGGGCCTAGGCTGCTGTCAGCTGGCAACATACTGATGGAGTGTTGTCCATCTCCATCACTCTGCAGCTCCCCCTGCACCTGGCTCACCAACAGCTTTGGCCTTTCTTCTCCCTTTTAACTCACATCTTTCCTGTGTTTGTAATGAAAGGGAAAGGATGAAAATGTAATTACTAGCCTAAACTCTTTGGACAAAATGTTCAAATTTGTGTACCTACATTTAGGCACCTAAGTAGTTGGTCTGATTGTCAAAGATGGTGAGCCCCTACAACTCCCACTGAAATCATAGGGAACTATTGCTTCTCAGCATCTCTTGAATAGCCAGACTCTTATTTAGGCACCGAAGTTTGAACATGTTGGTCTTTCATACTGAGCTGTTACTTGTTAAGTATTCATTTGGTGGGCTTGGCTTTGTACAGCCTTCCAAAGAATGCTTAAAACACTAGTCACCAGTGACAAATGAATAATTTAATCTGATGCGTCAAAGCGACAATGCAGATGTTTAAAAAAGCTGGTAAGTACTCAATTTGTGGACTCGCATATCATCCAAATGCCTTGCCTGCTTAATCTCAAACATTGTGAGGGGAGGAATATCTGTGGTCTCTAGCGTCAGGTGATAAGAGATGTCAGGCAGAGAGGAATTCTTTTGATTAAGTGTAGTAAAAACTGGGCTTTCAATTGAAACAAAACATCTTAACTGTAGAGATATTACTGCAACATCTACTAACATGCTTGTTAGATCAGACAGTGTAGGGTTCTTTATGTAACCTATATGGTTCTTTAAATAAGCCCCAGCAGTAGGTGAATCGGTAGGCTATTCGTACACAAGCTGGGCCTAGGGTGAAGCACAAAGCTAAAGTCTTCAAATAACGATTAGCACCTCAATGGTTTACTGTACAAATGCAGACACCTGCATGGAAAAGGAGGCCTTACTTTTAAATTTCATTGTTAATAACCAGTCTTGAGGTTTATTTTCTTTTAGATCTAGCTCAGGTACAAGGACCCTTGGCCCCTTTGCCATATATTGAATATGGAACACAAAACTAAAGACAATGGCTTCCTCAAAACCAAGACTGGTGGCGGAGGGAGGAATGGGACAGCAGCTTTGGATCCCAGCCTCAGCTCATCTCTCCCTCCCCAAGGCCCAGGATAGCGATTGACTTTGCAGCATGTCCTAACACAACATGGAGGGAGTGAATTCCAAAGATCACAACCCCTCACTGCAATCACTGCCAGTAGGTCCCTCTCCTTTTAACCCACCAGGGAGTTCTAGCTCATGTGCCTTCTTTAAGTGCTGCTGCAGCACAATCAGCTAGGGAGAAAGGTGGTCGCTCCAACAGGCAGGTTACTGGCCCTACTGACAGTGTGCCTCCCACTCCAGGTGTCATAGAAATGTAGGACTGGAAGGGACCTAACAGACATGCTCTGCTAATGCTACTGTGCTTAAAATAATAGGCTGTGCCTGAGTGACAAGCATGCCTGCTCCCCTACATCTGAGCTTGGGTAGCTACCCTGAGCCATTACCCATACGACAACATCCACACTGCTATTTTTAGTGTGCTAGCTCAAGTGCCATTAACCAAAGTCTGTCTACCAGGGCTGGGAGGCTTCCTCCCAGCTGTAATACTGACATGCCTTTAGGGATTTTTAGGTCATGTTCACCACCACCCGCTATGTGGCTGTTGCTGATCCCACACCTCAGACATCACATACAGCAAGAAACTCCACTTAATTGCTGCATTTTGCACTAGCTTCATTTTCTGAGTTGATGTAATGTGTAGCCTCCCTGTGCACAGCCAGTCTAATCTCAAAATGACAGCAGCTTGGACCATAGTAGCCTGCATTAGAGAGAAATGGTCACATGCTCTTGGTCAGAAATAAATGAGTAAAAGCTGTCCAGGGTCATTGCTTTTATATATCCGCTTAATAGCGCTGCAGATCCAAAAGTCCCTTGAGATTGCTAATTCACATAACAAAAGGTAGGCACACAGCCTCAGTTACAAGGTAGATACAGGCCTTCCCCTACCTTCCTGTTACTTCCCCCATCCTAAAAAGCATCACATCTGTCTTATCTGAATTGATCTTCAGCCATCTAGGCCTCTTCCATGCCCTAATCTTTACTAAACACTGGATGAGGCATCGGACGGCACTGGTAGGTTCAGATGAAATGGATTAGGCCTGCATGTTATTTTACTGAAAGTGGCATAGTCCCCATCTCCAACATAAACCTTTTAATGATCCCATATACTTACTGAGTTAGAGGAAGATGCATGCAGAACTACACGTGAGAGAGATTTTGGACAGAAGATCAATTGCTCCAACTAACCTGTAGGCATCTTCCAAAGAGAAGAACAAAGCCTTTGTAGGCTGGCCCTATCTACTCCTGTTAGTGTTCACATGTAAACAAACAGCTCCTCATAGTCAGTGGTACTGAGACCACTGACAGATTGGCATCAGCAAGGACGTTATCTTCATCCAGCATATGAAGCATATAATCTAGGGTTACCATATTTCAGCGAGCAAAAAAGAGGACGGGAGGAGCCCCGCCCTAGCCCCGCCCCTGCCCCTCCCACTTCCCGCCCCCCCAACCCTCCCCCCGTTCCTTGTCCCCTGACTACCCCCTCCTGGGACCCCTGCCCCTAACTGCCCCCCAGGACGATCTAAGCCTCCCTGCCTCTTGTCCCCTGACTGCCCCAACCTTTATCCACACCCCGACCCCCAGACAGACCCCTGGGACTCCCAAGCCCCATCCAACCACTCCCCACCCCCTGACAGCCCCCCCCAGAACTCCCAACCCATCTAAACCCCTCTGCTCCCTGTCCCCTGACTGCTCCGATCCCTCTCCGCACTCCTGCCCCCTGACAGCCCCCCCCAGAACTCCCAACCCATCTAAACCCCTCTGCTCCCTGTCCCCTGACTGCTCCGATCCCTCTCCCCACCCCTGCCCCCTGACAGCTCCCCCCCAGAACTCCCAGCCCCCTACCCCCCCGCTCCTTGTCCCCTGACTGCCCCCTCCTGGGACCCCTGCTCCTAACTGCCCTCCAGAACCCCACCCCCTACCTAAGACTCCCTGTTCCTTGTCCCCTAACTGCCCCCTCCTAAGACCCCCCCCCCAACTGCCCACCAGGACCCTACCCCCTACCTGTACCCTGACTGCCCAAAACTTTCTCCACTCCCCCCAAAAAGCCCCCCCCCGTTTCTTGACTGCCCCCTCCAGAACCTCCCTGCCCCTTCTCCTGCCCCCCCTTACCCTGCTGCTCAGAACAGGGTGTTGGGCTCTGTGCGAGCCGGACACGTGGCTGAGCTCCCCAGCACAACAAAACCCGGTCCCTGGCCCTGCACAACAAAACCCGGTCCCTGGTCCGGACCGGGTTGCAGGGGAGAGCTGCCCTTGTATCAGCACAAAGTGCTCTCGCTCCCGTTTTGCTACCCTGCATGGCAGAAACCGCTCCCAGTTGCAAAAGGGGAGGGCTGCACTTTGTGCTGAGACACTTGCTCAGAATGCAGGGCGGAGCTCCTCTCCAGCTGCTCCGGAGTCCAGCCCGGGACTTTCCTGCAGCCCTCCCAGCCGCTCGCTCTGCTGTGCCGGGGGAGGGGGAAATCCCGGACATTGTGAGTGCTTTACAAATTCCCCCCGGACGCTATTTTTAGCACAAAAAGGAGGACATGTCCGGGTAAATCCGGACGAATGGTAACCCTAATATAATCTACCAAAGCAACCAAATGCAATCTCTGCTGTACCTCGCTTTCTACCTGGAGTAACAAGGCCTAAGGAAATTTAAGTGAGCCTGGTACTCAAAGGTATCTTACCAAAACTTTCTCAATAATCTTAACCAAAACCAGAAGATTGGGTTCTGGATGATAGCTAAGCAGGTTGTCAGCAATAAGTGATGGGTTTTTGAGGGTATGTCTACATTGCAACTGAGAGTAAGCCTTCCAGTACAGGTAGACAGACTCATGCTAGCTTCACTTGAGCTAGCATGCTGAAAATAGCAGTGAGGATGTTGTGGCATCACTGTGAACACAGTGTAAAATCATTTGTGTCTGCTTCTTCCTGAGCAGCACACAGCCGATGCTGTCTTGCATCATACTTCAGCCTCATCATGAAAGTCATAATCAGAATGATGATTTTGTCATGAGGTACTTATGTCATTAGTTTGTCAGATAAAAAGATTGCAAGGTTCTTATTTTCCAGAAACACAGTGAAATTCATCCAGTTACTTAGAAGCACATATCTGCTTCCTACCAATCTTTGGATGGTTCTTGTACCCTCTTGAGCATTTTTGCCTTGTACCCCCTAAATAGGTTCCTTGTAGTACCTGTCAAAACTCACATCTAATCTGTGGAAGTCTGCTTCAGTCCTAAATTCTGGTTTTACAAATGTGTCTGCACGGTCTCCAAATGTTTGGCTCCAAACATTTGTAAAAACAGAATTTAGGACTGAAGCAGATTATGTCTTGTACCAAAGACTGTGCATCCATCAGTCAGCTTCTCCCACAGGGAGAACTATTGATGGGCAGTAGATATCAGCTGTCAGTATTTCACGCAGTATTACCTTTGTGCCAGTTCTTAGACTGCCATTTATCTGTGCTGATGCCAAAGGGATAGAAATTAACCATTTCAAAATCTGTTGCAAATTCACAGTCCTGCACAGGCTGTGATTAGTCACTGAAGAATGTTTCTGCCCGCCTTCATGGCTGAGGCCTTTCCTTTGACTTCTTTCCTCAGCTCATATAATGTGGAAAAAATTGGAGCATTAGTTTTTGGCAGTGGATCATGAACATGTACTCTTACATAATTGTGTCATCAGCCATTTCTCAACAACGCAGTCCAATTGCACTTGTCCTAGTATCTTTGTGTTCAACAGTGCATCCTGTATGGCTTCAGTAGCCAGGTCTTTTGGTGCAATATTTTGCAATGGAGTGGGTGGTTCCTGCCCAGGTAAAACCTTGAATCTTTGACGTGTTCGTAAGAGTGCATCCTCATCTTCATTGCCATGTTGCTTTCTTGCCTGTCTTGACTCATTGTGAACAAGTAGGTTATCCAAGCCAACATGGCTCTGGTATCTGCTGTGATAAGGGCTCAGGTTATAAAACAAGGACCATCTGCTGAGGGCTGAGCCGTGATGATACTTACAATTCTACCTCCTTTCTTTCCAGTGGAATTAAGCCACTCTTGGCTCTGATCTGGGTCTATTTGGTTGAACTTCTGACACGATCTCTTGACAAAAAAATTCCCTTGCTGGAACTGCTTAAGCACTTCATTTGATAATTAATGCATTTCTGCAGTGTAGACGGCAGAACCCTATCTTGCATAGTCTGTGTGGTCAAATCTAATGAAGAATGGTAGCATACATTTGAAAGTGAAGAGATGGAGCTCCCAATTTTCTTTTCTCTGGGAATGGTTGAATAAGAGCAGTCGGAACACCATGTATTGCCACCAACACCTGAAGTTCACACTACCTTCTCTTTTGTTGGTCACAAATGCAGAGGTGAGATTTGGCAATCTTTGTGAAGTATGAACTGACATGCTCTCACATAAGAATGTGACTGATGGGCTTTGCTGATATCTTCTTTGCGCTCTTGATTATGTGCTTTCCTAAAGTCCAAGAGTTGTGGAAGAAGAAAGCACCATAGTGCTTGAAATGTCAGTTTGTGGGCCCACATCACCCTGGCATCTGATTTGCCATTCATAGCTTGTTCTGTTGAGTTTGGTCCAAGAACTCCACTTTCAATCCAGGCACCTGCTAGCCCTAAAGCCGGTGTGTGCTGGCCTATGAATTGCTGAAAGTTCATTGAGATATGGAAGCCTTCTAATCATGGAATAAGCCACTTTCTATATTTTTATGTGGCCCATTTTAGTTCCATCAGTTTGAAGTATAGAGCTTCATCAACAGAACCGCATACTGACACGTTTGCATCTCCGTACAAAAAAGTACTTGGGGTGTCTAGCTCATGGGCAAGGGCTTGAATGATTGCAAATATCCAATGGTAGTTATTACTTGTTCTGCTGTCATGTTGAAATATATCCACTGACATCCTGGATTCTCATTTTGACATTTTGTGATAAAGGCCATATCAACTGCTCCTGCCTGCACAGCAGCTTTGCAGTTTTCTTCAGAGTACCCATCTTCGCAGACACAGTCCTTGAATACTATTTTAGCTTTACTATTTCTTATATTGGCTGGTATGATTGTGGTGATTGCATCAGGAACACTCTATGTGCTGCTGTTTGATTACTTTAAATCAGTCAACATCGGATCAGGTTCTCTTTGCCAACCAGTGACTTGGGTTGCATGGAATGTGTTTTTGCCATCCAGCGAAAAATAATGTATGCCAATATTGTCAGCTGTATAGTGAACAAACTTCCTGGGAACAAAGTTGGGAAGAATAACAGCACTGTTTTCAGCATCCATAGTTTGTAGGGTTTTCTCTGCTAGGGCAGTGTCTACCTTTAGGATTGCTTCATAACAAATGCAGTGGCCAGCCTTATGGAAAAGTTAATAAGTTGTTTTGACCTTGTTTCCTAATGGGAGACGCTGCCGAGACCAATATGCTTTGGTGTTCCTTTCTTCCCACCATATATGTCTTGAACTACACTAAGCACCTTGAATTCACTCATTCACTCAAGAGATTGGCCTTCATACAGCACATAGAGGAACATGTACAGACTATCTGGAACGCAAGAAGCTGTATAATCCTCACTGACATTGAAACCTTTGTGGCCAGGGTGTGACAAAGCATATTCCTGGATTTTCAATGCAACATGTGCCAGAAATATGTCTTCCTGGGAATGGTAAATGAGGATGGCCATCTTGACAAGAATCCATCATTTGTGAGACAGCTACATATATATACTTAGCTGGGACTAAGAGTATTTGTCTCTCAGCAAGAGACTGGTCAGGCAATTAAATGAACTGAAATAAATCCCCAGTATGAGCTTGGAGTTTTTCCTTGAATGGTGATCTACATCTGATGTAGGAATATGAAATTTCAATGCAAGTTTCCTTTGAAAGATTGGAGTAGCAATGCCAAACCTCAAGATAGCATCAAAACATGATCTTGATTGGCTGCATACTGAAGCTCATTTTGAAGCCAAAGCACTGCTGGGTCAGTAATTTTGGTGACCCCACTTTTTTTCAATCACAGACCTCAAACAGGATGTAACATGTCAGTTGGTACTTGACTTGAGAAGCTATAAGGTCATTTACTCCAGCTAAATGAACACTCATTTTGTGATCAAATACAGCTGCCTTCATTATCTGTCCACTCATCTTGAAATGTAATTACAGAGATGAGTCTGGGTTTAGGGTCCATTTCTTGACAAAATATGCAGCCTCTCCGGTCACGAAGGTTTCACAGAGCTGGACTGTCTTGTATTATGGACACTGGTGTCTTTATTGGATCACTACAGCTTGCCACATATGAGACATCAGTTGCAGATGCTCTTGCTTTCTGTAACATCTTGATTTTGCCTTTGTCAATATACTGGGCATTGCAATTTCTGTGGATACTGTCTGTTCTGAATGAAAGATGGTCTCAATTCTGCCGGTGGCTGTCCAGTATTTGTCATCTTGTAGTTTCTTTTTAATGGCTGTTGCATCCCTTATTCTATGCAATCCTTGTTCACCTGTTTCACGCACATCTTCTTTACTTGTTTCTTAGGAGTGGCTCTCTTGAGACTTACTACCAGTTCTATGATTTACCTACAGTAACCAATAGGAGTGTCATAAATCACCTCACAGAATTATAGGATGGGAATGGACCTCAATAAGTCATCTAGTCCAGTCCTCTGCACTCAAGGCAGGACTAAGTAATAACAAGACCATTGCTCACATGGGTTTGTCTAACCTGTTCTTAAAAACCTCCACTGATGGAGATTCCACAACCTCCCTAGGCAATCTGTTCCAATGCTTAACTACCCTGAGAGTTAGGAAGTTTTTCCTAATGTCCAACCTAAACCGTCCTTGCTGCAATTTAAGCCCATTGCTTCTTGTCCTATCTTGAAGTTAACGAGAACAATTTTTCACCCTCCTCCTTGTACTTGAAAACTGTTATCATGTCCCCCCTCAGACTTCTCTTCTCCAGACTAAACAAACCCAATTTTTCCAATCTTCCCTCATAGGTCATTTTCTAGACCTTTAATCATTTTTGTTGCTCTTTTCTGGACTCTCTCTAATTTGTCCACATCCTTTCCTGAAATGTGGTACCCAGAACTGGACACAATACTCCAGTGGAAGCCTTATTGTTGTTTTCACTATCTGTTTAGAAAAAAAAATACCATCACTTTTATGTTAATGCTTTGTAGTTAGACTAGAATTATGTACTATAAAACAAATACTAAGCATGCAAGAAAATGACTTCACATATGTCAGGAAAAATAACTTATGTTATGATTAACTTATTTCTAATATTCTGATATATGGGTGACTAAATGCTATGAAAATTTTAATATTAATATGTAATAGGTGTTAAAACTATGATGTCTTCTCATTTCTGTTCTTAATAAACTAAAAAAGAATTATGCCAAACAGTTTGATATTGCTGATAAATTCATGCACATGCTGTTTGTATATCAAACATTTCTGGTGAATTTTGGTAGCCATATTAATTTGCAAGTTTGAGGGTCTAAACATCAAAATTCAGCTTGGTAACAACCATTTTCAAAATCAGCAGTTTCAAATTATGTTGGAAAAAGTTGTTACCTACTTTTAACAAAAAATACTTCTCGACCACTTATAAAGGATTGATTCTGAGATTTCCATCTAGTCTATATAAGAAAATGATATCTAAGGCAGAATATCCCGAAGTGTGGGCCACATGAAGGACTAGCCTCAAGAAAAAGAGCCAGACCATCTAATTGCTTAGAAACTGATTTACTTGTGTTAGTGCAAAACCCTTGTGCAGATACTTACTTGAGCTTAAGAAGGCCTTGTTTTGATTTAGTTTGTCATGTTTTTACTGACAAGCTAAACCAAAATAGGCCACTTTTTATCCAAAATAAGAATGTCCACACAAAGAGTTTGCTCAAACTGTATAAATACCAGCCCTTAGTCTCTATTTGTTATCACTGCGAATAAAACCTTCAAAATATGACCAGAGTGTAATCAATACAGAGACATCTGCTTGAATTTGCAGCAAGCCTGAACCAATAACTTGGAGGTGTGACCTACCCCATTCATCTCAAGAGGGTGCTAATTCAGATGCCAATGATGTTACTTTAGATGTCAATTTTAACGAGTTCATTGTTGATCAAAGCATGTAAGAAGGGAAAGGAAGTGTTATATCATTAAAATGTGCACAATGAACTCTGAGTAACTCGGATTGCAGGGGGAGCATGATTGGTTGCATTTCCTGAAAAGGGGCTCAGATTTCAAAGGTCTGGGAAATACTGAACTAAGGAATTTAAAATATTAGTGACTCGGTTATAGTCTAAACATCCCGCTCTAGCAGTTTAATTTTTACTTATTTTTATTTTCAGGTGTTTTGGACTCTCTCTCACCTTCTCTCCCATTCCCTATGAGACCCACTGACCTATCCTTCATACTTTGCAGAGAATGACCACTTTCCACTTCTAGTGTAAAAGCTAAATTTTTCTTGGTGATGAATTCCCATCTGTGCACTACTTTGAGATATAGAATGGCCATAATCTTATCAAAAAGACCCTGCTAGTCCCTAAGGATGTGGATTTGAAAAAAAAATCTGTGTGTGTGTGTGTGTGTATATATATATATATATATACACCCCCCCACACACCCCCCTATGAGGCAAAATATAAAATGGGCTACATGCAGAGCCGGGGCACAGATCAGAGGCTATGTTACATGCACAGACTGCACTGGATATGCTTCTTTCCTCATGCCTCTTCTATCCTCTTCCTGCATCAAGTTCACCCACTGGTCTCCTTTGTCTAGTAAATGGTCTGTATGTTTGACTGCCTGGGACTATTATTAATTACCGGTATACTCAACCAAGAAAAACTAAGCCATAGGGGATGCTTTCAGCATTCCAAGGGGCTTGGGCCAGGCCCAGTCTATCCCCTCCATGAACAAAAGCTGCAGTCTTTTTTGTTGGCTGAAAAGAGTTGCAAACTCCTTATCTTCCAACTACTGCCCCCTGGGGGAACGCAAAGCCTTTTCCAGCAACCAGCCCGCTCCTCACAATCTGTAGTGGTTTGGAAAAGCACTTAAATAAAATAGCTTCAGTGATGAATATTTAAAAACAACTTAAACATTATTGTGAGCAGTCCAGTACTAATTATGGTTTTCCAAGCCCTGGCTAAAATGAAGAACAGCCTTTCTTTGTGGTGTAGCTGCAGCCAAGGCATGAAGCTCTGTGCGGACAATAAAATAAGTAAATATATATATATATATATATATATATACACAAATAAAATCAATCTTCAAAAAAGGCTGAGGTTTAGTTTAAGAGTTGGCGAAAGAGGCATGATAGTTAATTGTTCCTTTTTATAAAACTCCAAGCTGATTTGCATAAGTGTAGACAATTATAGCTCCATTTAAGCTCCCAGGAGCTGCTGGTGCTCAGAACCTCTGCAAAAAAAAATCAAACTACTTACTTAGGGGTAATACTTTCAGAAGCATGTACCTGACTTAAATTGCATTTTCAAAAGTGATTTAGGGTCAGATTTCCAAAGGTATTTAGGAGCCTAAAGATGCAAGCAGGCACCTAGTGAGATTTCAAAAGCACCAAATCAGGTAAGATTAATTAAAATCTGGAATTTAGGTCCAGATCCAGGGAGTAAAGCATCTAAATACCGTTGAGGATCTGGGTGTTAGGATTTAGGGCGAGATTTACAAAGGCATTTAAGCACCTAAAGAAGTAGATAGGTGCCTACTGCTACAAGGACTTGAGAGTTAGGTGTCTAACTCCCACTGTCTTTCTGCATCTTTATTCACCTAAATACCTTTCTAAATCTGGCCCTTAGTGACTTGTCCATGTTCATATAGCAAAATAAATTGCATTGCTGGGAAAGATGTAATGTAAACTCCTTGCTATGGACTGCATTTCCTGATGCTTACGGTGCTGCACATTTTAATAGCAATAAAATGACTGCCTATAGAGCTGTGCTCTTCAGGGCATGAACCATAGAGTAAGGAGCACTTTAATCACAGAGCGAGTAAAGCAGCAATGCTAGAGAGTGCACAAAAGGAACAGCTGAACTCTAAGCTGTATACATATTGTGGCTTCATTAAGACCCTATTTTAGGAGTCTCTTATCCAGACTGTACACTGGTTATAATTCTTACCCTTAATTTGCTTGTATTTTCATAATAAAACATCACTTCTTCTATGACACATGAGCCCTTAGGTTATTATTAGTGCAACCCTGACAGACCATAGTTCCATCTAGGTACTAATGGAGACACAAAACACAAATAAACTTATTCTCTCCACACTCCTATGAGAGGGTTAGAATGGGTCCTATAACACAGTTATAATACAAATTGATCTGGTCTCCACAGGCACAACTAAATCATGTTACACCATAGTTAGGACACAACCATGTTGTTACTCCACTGAGCCCCAGACCCAGTATATTAACCACGCAGCCATCTATCATCTCTATGATAACTGAGGGCTCTAGCATAGTGGTAATTTTAGAGTAGACAAGGCCTTATGGCTAGAAACGAGGAATAAAAAGAAAAGCAGCTACCAGGAGAGTGTAAGTACTTAAAAATGAAACGTAATAAGGCCACCTCTTTTAACTTGCACCTTTTCCTGGACCTCAGTATGCACGTTACACCAAGTTAGATCTCCCTGTTTCCTTAAGAGGATGTGAGGGAGTCTTGCAGCATAACAGAATCTAGCTTACATTGCTGTATTAAAGCCAGTTCAGTTCATGCTACAATTTAGAAGCAGTCTGTCTCCCCCACTCACATCCCTCTGTAAAAATAAAGGGACATCAAATACAACACTAAGATTGAGGAATCAAATCCTTATAAGCAGGAAATTCCAAAACCAAAGGTTTCTAGAGTAATGTTAACTTTGCTGCACTGCATATCCTGTACATGTTATGATACAGATCAAACAGAGTAATGCACTAAGGTAACAAGGAAAACAGGAATAGAAAATGCTACATTGTGCAATCTGGCAGAGTTAATGTTAATGTAGAAACTTTAACTTTTGGTATTTGCTGACACTTGAAGACTTGATTTCTCAACCTTAACAATACATTCTTGCTAGTTTTTGTATTATGTAGATTTTGTAAATAAATACCTAGCTTTGAAGAAAAGCCTCAGCAAGGAAATAATAGTTTATGAAAAAAATCAAGTTTGAAGGTAAAATTTTTAAAAGTACCTTCAGGCCAAATGTTCAAAGGTATTTAGGTATCTAAAGATGCAGATAGGGGCCTAGTGGAATTTCAAAAGCACCTAGGTGCCTAACTCCCACATAATTTTATACTGTGCATTTCATTTTATATGCTAACATTACTCAGTCCAATCCTTTCTCCTTTGATTATTTTAGCAACCCTTGGACTTCATTATATCCTCTGTCCTGTCCATATGAAAATAAATTCACACCCAGAAGATGACTAGCTTTTTGTTGTGTTACAGCTAAAATCAGGTAAAGTCAATCCAGGAATTTTAACCTGGCCGCATTATTAGGAAAATGAGTTTTCTCACATCTCACAATTACAATGCTAATGTACTGAGGGTCAGAGATAATACCAGAGCACCACGTTCAATGTAGCAGCTGGTATACATTCAAGGGTGAAATTCCAATAGTAGCATGCTATATAATCTCTGGATAAATATTTATGCTTGTGAAAGTTAAGAGACTCAGAGCACTATAAACTCAAGTCTTTCAGATAGGCAAATGCAATTTAAGCCTTCTCACAGAGCCCCTCCAGTGACCTCTATCCCAGGCTAAAGGCAGTACGATCCCTAGAGGCAAAAAGTCAGAGTGAATCACTGGCCTCTGCTGAGCATTCAAACAGCACGTAACACACATTAGATGTTAATAAAACCCAACTACATGCCTCAGAATCTCTTTTGATCTGTAATGTTATTTGAAATTGCTTAAGACTCCTCCCTCAATGTCATTTCATTCACAAACCTCAACCCACCATCCTACACATTCAGCACAGGAAAGATGGCAAAAGCAGCTAGAAGAAGCCTGACTTAGGGCTTGTCTACATTGGGTGCGTGTGTGTGGGGGGAATCGATCTAAGATACGCAACTTCAGCTATGCTATTCGCGTAGCTGAAGTCGAAGTATCTTAGTTCGACTTACCTGGCCATCCTTACGGCGGCAAGTCGACCGCCGCGGCTCCCCCATTGACTCCGCTTACTCCTCCTGCTGAGGTGGAGTATGGGCGTCGATTCGGGGATCAATTTATCGCGTCTAAACGAGATGCGATAAATCGATCCCCGATAGATCGATTATTACCTGCTGATCTGGTGGGTAGTATAGACGTGGCCATAGTAGTTAAAGCATGGTATTTTAAGTTAGGTTGTTTGGATCCTGTATTTTTCTTGAGGGAAAAGGAATGGGTTAGGAATAACCCAATGCTAGAGAGAGGAGAGCACGTCAGCAAGATATATGCCTAATTTTAACCCAAACATCAAACCAAATATTCCCACCAAGTTTGAGATATTGAAATGAAACCGAGTAATTAAAGACTTGTGTTTTTTACTGAACGAATAGGACAGAGATTCAGCCCTTCCAGTGTGAATTGTCCAGGATCAGTGCACTGCTAATTTAATTTACTTATTTCCCAATGCTAAACATTTGCTCTAAAACTCTGTCTTGATGTTGCTCCCCTAAAAGGCATAATATATTTCTATGCCATGCCATCCATCATGCTTGGTAGCCGTTTTCAATACCTGTTGTTATCTTTGAAACAAGAATATTATCAGCAAGTTTATGGCTTTGCTAATGCCATACTGAGGAGTGTTTATTTTAACTGGCAGTTTACATCTTAAAGCATGGCTTTATGACAACAAGATACATTTCAGTCTGAGGAACTCATTAATAATACTTTAATCCACGGGAGCCTTAGCTTTTATTTTGATTTGCTAGACACTGGCAGATTTCTTTTCTTGACTTGTCCTCTCTGAACTTGCCGAGCACGAGTTCCGAATCCCAAGGATTGCAGCGATTCCGCTAAGTACTTCTGGCAGGGGGAGACGCACAGCATCACCAGCAATTTAGCGTTGCCCCCTAAAAACAGTAAAAAAAACCACACACACAAACACACTTATTTTCAATAAGTTTTTAAATACTGACCTGCTGAACTTCACAGAAGCCAGAGTAGGCTGTTATCAATTCTATGAATCAGAGTGCTATACAAACAGCTCTCGAAAGCACTAAGGTCAAGCCATAGGGGATTGTCTCATTTAGCTAGCTGATCATTTGCTGTTATTTTTCACCATTTGTAATATAGAACTTTCTGCCCCTTTCACTAACAAGTCTACGTATACGTTTTGGGTATCAATGCTTTGTTGTATTTGTAAAATCAGCACATTTAAAAGCTGAAGAGATCACTTGTATCTAAGTATTGCAAAAAAGGAAGCTTTAACTGTCAAGAGCTCATGGTGGTAGTTTAAGGACATTCCCAAAATCATGCATGGGTATAATTGACCTGACTGGTTGTGTCATAGGATGGAAACTGTAGCTCAGAGTTTAGGTAACATGTCCAAAGTCCTACAACATGTCAGTACTACAACTTGCATTAAAACCCAGATCTCCTGACTCACCGGCTCATGCAAATCCCTTCTCCAATCACTGTCTCACTTTCCAGAATTTGAAAATAGGCAAATTTTATCCATCAAAAAAAAAGTTACTGCAGGTATTTTGCTAAGCTTCAATATTTGGCCTTTCACAGGGTGTACTGATTTCCCAAGGCTGTGGTGCAGGAAGAGGTGAATTTAGAATTCTGTGGCAAAAAACCCTCTTGGAAAATCTGTGCTCATGTTATAGTCCCCACACCTGAGATTGAACTGGGCAGCTCAAGAGCTAAAAGCTGGTACAGCTTGAGCTGAATCTCACTATCTAGGGGCTGTAAGAGAATCATATACTCCATGGATAGGACATAGAACGGGACCTGCAACACACACTCACCAGTGGGTTACACTGATTTTTCCTATCACTACCATACACATGGATGAAATGTTAGAGTAGAGCAGCCCATCCGAATACCAAAAGAAAAGACAGTTACCTTTTCCGTAACTGGTGTTCTCCGAGATGTGTTGCTCATGTCTATTCCACAATAGGTGTGCGTGCTCGCCACATGCACCGGTGCCAGAAGTTTTTCCCTTAGCAGTACCCGCAGGGGAGCGCCCCTAACGAACTCTGGAGTGGCGCCTCCATAGTGCAGTATAAGAGCTGCGCGCTCCCCCCACCCTCAGTTCCTTCTTGCCAGACAACTCCAACAGAGGGGAAGGAGGGCAGGATGTGGAATGGACACGAGCAACCATCTCGAAGAACACCAGTTATGGAAAAGGTAACTGTCTTTTCTTCTTTGAGTGATTGCTCATGTGCATTCCACAATAGGAGATTCCAAGTTATATCTGTTGGAGGTGGGTAGGAGTTCACAGACACTCGGGATGGAGCACAGCCCTGCCGAACCCAGCGTCCTCCCTGGTCTAGGAGACTATCACATAATGCGAGGTGAACATGTGAACCGATGACCATGTGGCAGCCCTACAGATGTCCTGAATAGGGACATGGGCCAGAAAAGCAGCCGATGAGGCTTGTGCCCTGGTCGAGCGTGCCCTCACAATCAGCGGCGAAGGGACTCCTGCCAGGTCATAACAAGTCAGATACATGAAGTGATCCAGTTGGAGAGCCACTGAGTGGAGATTGGCTGACCTCTCATGCGCTCGGCCAAGGCAATGAACAGTTGTGAAGACTTCCTGAACAGCTTTGTATGTTCTAGGTAAAAAGCCAGAGCCCATCTCACATCTAGCATGTGAAGGCGGCGCTCCTCACTGGACACGTGGGGTTTGGGACAGAGCACCGGTGAGACGATGTCCTGGCCCATATGGTAGGTGGAGACCACCTTAGGAAGGAACGAAGGATGCAGTCGGAGCTGGACCATATCCTTATGGAACCCCATGTACGGGGGTTCAGAGGTCAGGGCCAGGAGCTCCGAGACCCGTCTAGTGGACGTGATCTCCACCAAGAAGGCTACCTTCCACGAGAGGTGCAACCAGGAGCATGTGGCTAATGGTTCAAATGGAAGTCCAGTTAATCTGGCCAGCACCAAGTTCAGGTCCCACTGTGGGACTGGGGGCCTAACATACGGGAAGAGGCGATCCAAACCCTTAAGGAATTGGCCAATCCTGGCATGAGAGAATATCGTGTGGCCCTGCACAGGCGGGTGGAAGGCCAATATGGCCACCAGGTGCACCTTGATGGACGAGGGTGCTAGGCCCTGGGGTCTAAGATGAAGGAGGTAGTCTAATATAAGCTGGATCAGAGCAGCCTCAGGCAAGATGTCCCGCTCAGTGGCCCACCGGAAAAAACAATACCATTTCACCAGGTAGGCTTGATGCGTAGAGGGATGCCTGCTCTCCAGGAGGATGCGCTGAACCCCTTGCCAGCAAGTCCTGTCCTCCCGGCCTAACCATGGAACTGTCACGCCGTGAGGTGGAGTGCCGGTAGGTTGAGGTGGAGGAGGTGACTTTGGTCCTGGGAGAGCAGGTCTGGGCGGGTTGGCAACAGCCACAGCGGGGCGACCACCAGGCTCATGAGAATCCCGAACCAATGTTACCTGGGCCAAGCCAGGGTGATCAGGAGGACCCGCGCCCTGTCTGTTTTTATCTTTTCCAAGACCATGCCGATCAACAGAATCGGGGGAAAGGCATAGAAAAGTTGGCCCGACCCGGACAAAAGGAAGGCATCGGAGATCACACCAACACCCAACTCCCCCGCCCTTCCTCCCCCTCCCCCTGGAGCAGAAGCAGGGACACTGGCAGTTCTGTTGTGTCGTGAACAGATCCACTTGGGGAGTGCCCCACGTTTGGAAAATCCTGTGCACCACCTCTGGGTGCAGAGTCCACTTGTGCTGAGAGGAGAAGTCCTGGCTCAGCCTATCTGCCCGAGACTTCCAGACGCTCAGTAAGTGATGGGCTTCCAGGCAAATATCATAGTCTGAGGGCTTCATGGCAGAGGTCTGAGGAACAGGCCCCACCTTGCCTGTTGATGTAGAACATCAAGGCCGTGTTGTCTGTGAGAACTCTGACCACTCTGCCCGCCAGGTGCAAGTGGAAGGCTGCGCATGCCAGACAGACCGCCCTGAGCTCCTTGACATTTATGTGCAGGGCAAGGTCCTGTGTGGACTACAGACCTTGGGTCTGGAGGTTTTCCACATGGGATCCCAACTCCAGCTCCGACGCGTCGAACACCAATTCCACAGACGGGTCGGCCCCTGAACAGGACCCCTTGGAGCATGTTCCCCAGGGAGGACCACCAGTGCAGGGAGGCTATCACCGGTTCAGGCACAGTAAGGACCTTGTCCATTCTGTCTCTAGAACTGGGAGAATACCGAGGCCAACCAGAGCTGAAGGGGCCTCATCCTGAGTCTGGCATGGCGAACCACGTATGTGCACGCCGACATATGACCCAGGAGTTGGAGGCACGCTCTGGCTGTGGTCACGGGGAACCTTGTGACTGTGCTTATGAGCTCCCTTAGGGTTTCAAATCTGTCCGGTGGGAGGGAGGCTTTGGCCGATGTCGTGTCTAGAATTGCCCCAATGAACTCTATGTGCTGCACCAGAACTAATGTGGACTTGGTGTCATTCACCAACAGGCCCAGTGTGGTGCATGTGGACAGGAGGAGGGAGATGTGAGCCTGTACCTGAGACCTGGAGCTGCCCTTGACCAGCCAGTCGTCGAGGTAGGGAAAGATCTGGACCCCCCCCGACGTCTGATGTAGGCCGCTACCACAGACATACACTTTGTGAATACCCTGGGAGCCGTGGACAGGCCAAACGGGAGGAGAGTAAACTGGTAGTGCTCCTGCTCTACCGTGAAATGGAGAAAATGCCTGTGCCCCTCGAATATATGAATGTGGAAGTACTCGTCCTGCAGATCGAGGGCGGCGTACCAGTCCCCGGGATCCAGGGAGGGGATGATGGAGGCCAGGGAGACCATGTGAAACTTGAGCTTTACCATGTACTGGTTCAGGCCTTGCAGGTCCAGGATGGGCCCAAGTCCCCCTTTGGCCTTCAGGATCAGGAAACCTTTGCATCTGAACTCCGCTGGCACCATCTCCACCGCTCCTAAGCCAAGGAGCTGCCTCACCTCCTGCTCGAGTAGGCTCTTGTGAGAGGAGTCCCTGAAGAGGGATGGGGATGGAGGGTGGGTGGGTGGGGTAGAATTAACCTGGAGGGTGTAGCCCCGGGAGATGGTGTTGATGACCCATCGGTCTGAGGTCAGCCGCAACCACTCCAGGAGAAAAGCACACAACTGGTTGCAGAAGGGAAGCTTTATTGTGGGTGGATCTCTGGTATAAACTGGTAAGTTGCCCCCGGACATCCATCAAAACTGGCGATTTCCTGCCTGTTTACCCTTAAAGGGCCCAGGCCAGGATTGCCTTTGCAGGCACTTTTTATAATCCCTTGACTTTTTATAAGGGGGCTCATATCTGCGGGACAGAAGGAGCCGTGATCGCCTCATCGGGGAGGATGAGGATGGGGGTGCGGTACTCTGCGTCCCCACCGGTGCCGCAGGTCCCACCACTTGGTCCCCTTCTGAGTGCAGGACCAGGGATGAACGCACCACCAACTCCTTTCTGGGAGGCTGTGAAGGGGAGGCCAACGACCTTCCGAAGCTCCGGCCACTGAGCGAGCCACCACCGGGGGCCCATTGGTACCATGGCACTGGCCAAGGAGCCTGGTGCCACTGCACCTGCTATGGCACGGCAGAGCGGGCTGTCCAGCCTGAGCAGCCTGGCCCATCGGCTAATGACTTCGAAGGGAGGCCGGGCTGGCATACAATTGACCTCTATCACGGGACTGGGATGAGTGGCAACATCGGGAGCAGTGCTGACCGCGAGATTGTGATCCCGGCGTGGAGAAGCGGCTCCGACGGGTGGATCCACGACGGTGGGGTGCCTGTGATAGACGCCTGGGGCAGCGGGAGCGGTGCGAGGCGGGAGCCTCAAGCGAGACAAAGAACAGGAACGGCGTCAACGCCCATACCACGAGGGGCTACGGAAGCTTCTCAGAGACAATGACCTCCGGTGCTGTCTGTCCTGGTCTCAACGGGGCAGACTCTCCTCACAAGGTCTATGTTTCCTGGAGGCGGAGCAGTGCTTGGAACCCCTGCCAGTTGGTACCCAGCCAGACAACCTGGTGGGTGTCGACAGGGACCGGCGTGGACTGTGCCCGGGACGGTCACTGAGTGGGGAACAGCGTCGGGAACCTTCCCTTGACCATGAGTGGTACCGTCCAGGCGACGACTGCGGCAGTCCAAGTGGTGGCTTGCCTCTGGACTGGGGAGCCGATGATGGCGGTGCTACCAGTACTGGCAGAGACATAACGTCTCAAGACACTTGCAGGGCCTCTGGTGTGGAGGGCACCTAAATGTGGCCACTGGTGTCTGGAGAGGCCGGCTCTGAGTGGGCCGGGCTACTCTGCTCAACTTGAGTCGGAGACCGCGAGGCCGACGGGGACCGAGAGCTGCCCAACGTGAGTCTAGTCTCTCCCCCAGTCTTGCTCCGGTGTCTTGGCAAAGACCTCTTCTTCACCTTTTTGGAGTGTCCTGTGGACGGGGAGTGGTGCCAACTGGTGAAGGGCACCGTTGGGTCACTGTGCACCGATGTCGCAGTGCTCGGTGCCGACTCGGAGCAGCGCAGCGGTGTCGGGATCAGGACCGACTATCAAAATGGCTTGTAGCCAAATGTCCCGCTCCTTCTTTGTCTGAGGTTTGAAGGATCTGCAAATCTTGCAGCGATCACTGAGATGGGTTTCCCCCACACAGCGTAAACAGTCCACGTGTGGATCACTCACAGGCATAGGCCGTTTGCAAGTGTTGCACGACTTAAAACCTGGGGCATGGGGCATGTCCTGACCTGGGCACACTTAACTAATTCTAACTAAAACTACTTTCTTTTAAACTACAAGCACTACTAACTATGAACTAACAGAGTCCAAGAGGGAAAGCTACAGCCGAGCTGGAGCAGAGCAGTTCCGAAGCACCTTTACTGGCAGCAAGAAGGAACTGAGGGTTGGGGGAGTGCGCAGTGCCCCTTATACCGTGCCATGGCGGTGCCACTCGGGACGCTCCCCTATGGATACTGCTAAGGGAAAAACTTCTAGCACCGGTGCACGTAGCAAGCATGCACACCTATTGTGGAATGCACATAAGCAATCACTCAAAGAAGTTGTTGCAACACTTAAATGGATGCTGAAGTGTCTCCATTTACTGTTTTGGTATTGTGCATTCTGGGCAGCAAGAACAGCCATGAAATCTGCAAATTTCTTACACACATTGTATTAACAAAACCCTGGAAGAGTTAAGCTTAACTTTTACACTCACTTGATATTAAACCTTAAATTAATGAATTAAGCTTCACAATATCTTATGGAGGTAGGTCACTGTTATCAATTACCAATTTACCAACGAGAAAAGCAAGACTCAAGAAAGTTAAATGACTTAAGCAAATCAGTGAGAAGAGACTCCAGAACAGAACCCCAGAGTTCTGACTCCACATGCCCTGCTATAGCCTCCCACACAACATTGCTCCACACCATACCCTTACAACCTTTGTTCTACCATGCTACACAACATCAATGGGAAAAGATCAACACACAAAAAACAACAACAATTGATTATTTTCCTAACAAAATGTGAAAAAAAGTTTGGAAGAAGAAATGTAACTCAATGTTGTTACATAGAAGGCAAAAGAAATAATCACCTATGGAGTCCTGGAGTAGGTGGGTAAGTTTGCTGTTTCTATATGGAATGTGAGAGCGCTGCTCTGCTATTGCTCCAAGTACGTCTGATAGAGCTGATAAGCTACGGTTAATGAACGAGGTCTCTCGCAGGGCTACTCCTGTCACTCCAGACATACCTAATGCAATATAAGGAAACAACAGTCAGAATAATCAAAGCTTCTTTGTCATCTTCAGGCATCTGCTAAGCTCAATGTACATAAGCTCTATGCGTGGTATATCACTTGGACCTGAAGTGTAACTTTTTTGTTTTAATAACACATTTAAAGACAAGTGATAAACATGATTTACTATCTCTCTTGGGTACTTATATGGCTCCCATTACTGTCGTATCTGAGCACCTCATAATCTTTGATGTATTTAACTAAACTGTCTTTTGCAAAAAATATCCAATATCCATGTTCACATATATACATATTAAAAAGTCAGAATACGTTATACTGCATATTTTTTCCTGACTTCACTCCCTCACATAAAATGTGAAAATACAAGTGAAAGCCACTTGTCCTGTTCTGAATACCAAATATCCCAAATACAGGAAGAAAAAGTACTGCTAATACTATTGACAGAATTATTTTTAAGTCAATATAAATCAGACAAGTACATTAATATATGAAGAAGTTACAAAGTTTTAGCCATACAGGATTTGTTGCGGAGAATATTGTCTTAAAAAGCACCTTTTGCCTTGAAAAATTCAAAAATATTTTATTAATTTAAACAGATAAACAAACCACACACAAGAATCACATCCCCCTCCACTGAAAGGCAGCCACCTCTGAGGTGAAATCCAGCAGCTGTTTAATAATGCACAGTAGCACTGCATTGTTCAATAACACATAGCAATACTCCTATTCTTATGAAAAGTGCTACAGAATCTTGAATGATCACAGGTGGTCTGGGACCTTGCTTTTATTTCTCATCTATACTTCTCCAGTTGTACAATATATCTTCTGTGTCCACCCTTGTCAGTACTAGGGCACTGAATCAAGTGCTAATTCAGAGAGAAGACTGGAAGACAATTCAGTAGGACAGTATCCCTTAAGTCATTGGGTATTGGTTCACAATGACTGAGAAGGAAAAGTGCCATCTCTTACCATTTCCTGCAGTAGGTCCAATGAACGTTTCTCGTGGGAGAACTGAACTGGCATTAAACTGATAGGATCACAGCTCAAGATGGTATAGCAACAAACAAAAAGACTGCAATACTGGATATGAAGGTAGCTATTAATGTATTTCTACAAGTATTTACCGTATGATCTTAGGTAGTAGTTTTGCATAAGGGGCTAGGGTGTCCTTTTATCTCTAGCCCAGTGTAAGAGTTGGCGCATAGTTGCACTGCCCCAGTAGTAACCCAGGAAAGGTTGCCTCTAAAGCCTGGTCTACACACAAAGTTGCACCAGTTTAACTAAATCAATGTAACATCACAGTTTAGTTAAACCTGTTAAAGTTGTTTGTAGACAAGTCCTAGGAGGGAGAATTCCTTCCCTACTCTTGCCATGCTCCCCGTGGGTAATAATCTGCTACCAGCACTTACCAATAGCAGATTAGTACTCTCTCCCACCTTTTCCATGACTGCAGCTGAGATACGGGGAAGTCATGTAGTAACATTGGGAATGGGGGAGAAGAGGATCTTATTCCCCTTATGCCTTTGTGCATAGGCCAAGCCCATGATCTGACTCAAAACGTTTACCTAAGTTTTTATAGCAAAGGCCACTCCAGACAGATTTATAAGGAAATTTGACAAGAGTTTGCTAAGAACTAACAATCTGGCTCATAGACAACGATGTGAAAACAAACTACAATTACTCTGGATGTCCCTCAAGAGACCTATCAAGCTAAGGGGAAAAAGTACATGTCTGCATCAGACTCATGTACAATAAACACTTTAAAAATTGTTTCTCACTTAAACTTGTCCTAAATCTCAGCTTTCAAAAGATAATGTGCTAAAATCTGCTCTAAATTATACCTATGTAAATCCAGAGTAATTTTGCTGTCTTCGGATTTTCACCAGCATAGTTAAGAATAGAGTCTAGCCCACTGCATATGTTGGGCCAGATCCCCAGCTGGTGCAAATCACCATTGCTCTATTAACTTCAATGCTAAAGTACATCATTTTACACCTGTTGAGGATCTGGCGTGTTGAGTACACAGAGCATGAAATGCTTGCCCTTGTCAAACTGAGGGAACAGACACATACAGTATTGTCAATGACATGTTCACCAAAAGGTTTCTAACACCCCCAGCAAATTTATATATATATTTATATATATATATATATTCCGTTATGTTTTTTATAGAACAAAAGTTAACAGTCACCAGCAGAAAGAACTCTTGGCAGTAACCTAAAGAGTTCTTTCATAACACAGATTCAGTTTTCAAAACATTATTTCTGGACTGGTACATTTAGCGGTGTGGCTTTTCTTGGTAAGAAAGCTTGTCCTTTAGGAAATAATCAAGGTTTTGAAATTATTGTGTGCATGGAGGAGGAAGAAAATGCTTTGAAGGAACAATGAAAACAATATTATCTTTTCAATACACCAACTTCCTTCCAGAGTTTTTCCAAAAGCAAGCAGAAAAACCCACACACAGCGGTATGCTCATGACAAATATTTAGTATATTTAAATAATGTATGCACTTTGATCATTTCTATACAAAAATAAGAACATGCTCATTTTTATACATATTTTTGCACTGTAAAAAATACAGCTTTTAAAAACAATCTGAACAAATGGAGCATGTACACCCTGCATGTCACCATTGGCCTGACTGGCCACTGAGTTGCTTTGGTTTTATGCCACCTGATCTTAATGAAGCCCCAGTGACATTAACACAGTGGTGAATCAGGCCCAATAACTTCATTTAAATTTGGATGCACGTGTCTAAATCACCTCTTATGAAG
Organism: Malaclemys terrapin pileata; assembly: GCF_027887155.1. Classification (NCBI taxonomy): domain Eukaryota; kingdom Metazoa; phylum Chordata; order Testudines; family Emydidae; genus Malaclemys; species Malaclemys terrapin. Next base: position 83,649,862 of record NC_071507.1, read on the forward strand.
AAACACAAATACTCAGTTAATAAGCTAAATGCAATTACTATCTCCATGAGATGGAAGGCTCTATGCTCTCAATTCAAAATAGCCTGGTCATAAAAAGGTCTGCGTACCAACACATTCACTGCCCGCCAAATCCACCAGCTGTAGTTTAGTTTTGATGTGCTTCAGTTTCTCAGTAGATTCAAACTGTGCTGGAGAAGAGGCTCTGGAAGGAAAGAGGAGTTTATCGTCTTTCACTTGTTGAGGAAAGGTGCAGAAAAGCTCTTTACTTAGCCTTGGACTAGACTCTTCATCTGTCCATAGAGGAGCTGGATGATGGAAACAAATGAATGAGGAAAGTTTATTTTTAACATCACAAAATGGGAAGCAAAAAAAATGCAACAGTGATGGGTTAACCCAGTATCTTCTGTTTCAGATCGTTTTGTGGGCTGTAATTAATGACCTAGGCAGGTTGGATTACTCAGATGCACAAGTATGAAATCTTGGTCTATCTTATTTCACTGGCAATCAGGAAGGTGATACCAATTAGGTAGTAAGACTTATTTTTTTGTTTTGTTTTATTTAATATCGCCAACAGCTCCATCACTACATTCAACTCCACATTTGTACAGCAGGTAGGATACTCCTGAGAATGTGCAGAAAAAGTCATGTTTGCAATTGACGGTTGCTTGGCAGTCCCTTGATTCCTAGGATGGAGTGGGACTCTGTATCTTTAAAAGCCTTGAGCTCTGCAGTCCATTTCTAATGCTGCTGGTCCTTCAGCTACTGCTGCTCTGGCCAGAATTGTTTCTCTTGTTTCTGTTGTCCCACCCTTTGCTGCAATTCCCTCTGGAATCTTTGGAACTCCTCTTTTCTCCATCTCTGCCTAATGAGCCACAAGCAACTTTAACAGTACCCCTACTTGTTCAGGTAGGTCACCTATTAATTATTATTATTTATGTGGATTATCATAGTGCCTAGCAGCCCTAGTCAAGGGTCCTATTGTGTCAGATGCTGTATAAACACAGAACAAAAGATAGTCCCTGGCCCAAAGAGGTTAGTAGTCCTGGCCTTGGTTCTGCAGCCACAGTTGATTCTTTGCTACTGGTCCTTCAGTGCTAGCTTCACTTCTGACATTTTGGCTAAGTGAGCATCTCTCCTGCAGGCAGTAAGAATCTGTGCAAAAGTCTTTTCACTGGGCAGTTTAGCTTTGACTTTCTTCTCCAGTGTCTTGCTTTATTCTTTCCTCTCCTTCTAGTCTGGAGTGGAGTAGCAACCTACCCATGACAGCATATGTCAGAGACAGAGCAGCTGTGTTGGCTTACATAAAAAAGAATGCTTCAGATGAGAAAGCATGAAAGTAAAATTTCTTTTTCCTCCTTACTATAGGGCAAGGAACCAAAACAACCCTCTCCCCACATACACAACAAAAGTTATTGACACTAAATCCTAAAGCTCTGGCTTTAAGTCCCATTTCCAAAGCCTAACTACCACTTCTTAGCTTTCTGATTTTATCTACTATTTATTTCTTCAGTGCCTACCATTTGGCAATTTGCTGCACCTAGGCCTTAAGCAAGGCGTGTCTCTTATTACAGAGGCAGACCACACTGTCACAATTCCACTTTGAGGTCACATTTTGTAGTGCTTCTTTACCTACTGTAATGCTCACTCAGCTATCATAACTCTGATTCTGTGATCCTGAAACTTGAGAGTCCTCCATCCATCAACATATGGCAGAAATTCCTATTTGGCCTTGCTGTGAGGCTTAAAGAAGGGTAGTGCAGTAATTGGCATAGCGTATCAGCTAATGAATGACTGAAGGAAGCCTGGACTAAACAAGATGGCTGGCGAGTTAAAATGGCTGCATTTTGTAATGTCTGCCTGATTTGACAAAGATCTGGAGCTGGATAGATCTAACATCTGGACTGGTAGAGCTGCAGCATCCGAAGTAGCTGTGTCTTTTGGCAGGGGCTGCAGGTAAACGAGGGCACCATTTGTTCTGTTTTGCTAATATCCTCTGTTTAATTTCCGATAGAGATCTGGAGAAAAAAGTTTTAAATATTTTCCACTTCCTAAAACCATATTGTTGTTGCAAGGTATGAAGGAGACAGACCACAGTGCTACAAATGGAGAGTCTAATTACAACATAAGCAAAAGGAAGAAAAGGAAACAAAGTTAACCCCACAAGAGCCAGAACTGCTCCTAATGCAACAGACTGCCAAACCTATATGTGACACTGAAAAGCAAGAAGGGACACAACTATAATATAAAAATACAGGTTTTTCCATACTTGATAAGATCATTGGTTTGTCTACTCTGGCAGGGACCAACTGAAAACCTCCTTAACACACCTAGCTAGTTGTGTAATGTAGTATGTAAAGAGAAAATCCCTTCTGCCCCAGTAGTGATCATATGCCCTGAAGCTTAAACTTTGTTCTAGCCCTGATCTTAGCATGTATAACTAAATAATTCCTTGTAAAATTATCCAGCTACACTATTTGATTCTATGCCTGTTAGCCAGTAAGAGAAAACTACTACTAATACAACATAGACTGCTTCACACTGCATGCCCATAAGTACAACAGCAGTGTGTAAAAATCATCACACGATGTTAGAAGTGTTAAGAAAACATCTCAAACACAGCAACATCAAGAGGTGTTCACAAAAGCAGCCAAAAGGTTAAATAGAAAAGAACAGGGGGGTTAAAGAGTGTAGCAAGAGACAGTCAGAAGAGAGAAAAGAGCAATAAGAAAATCCCTCAACCCAGACACTGCATTTCTGACACAAATGGCTCTAGATAGATTTTAGCACTATCCTACTTACCAAAGCTATCTGCAGAGACAGCCTTCATGGTTATGGTCAATGTCACTACCAGATGAGAGCGAGAAGAATGAGCATGCACCAGGGTTGGATGTTTGACCCTTAGCTGCAGACCTTTATCAACTAGCTGTAAGAATTCTACAGCATTTTCAACAGTCCTGGTAAAACAAAATAGTGTTAGTTGACAGTAACGGTGACATTAAAAATGTGGCAACTTGAACATGAATTGATAATTTCCTCTTATGCCCCTCCCAGTTCCAATCCTGTCTCCAAAATGCTCCCCTTGTCTCCTTTGCTAACTCTTAACTTCATATGTTGCTGCCCTGCAGAATCTTTCAACTAGGTCATGTTCCATTTCAGCCCAAGATGAAGCTGTGCCTCATACTGAATATGCTGGCACAATGCACGGTTAACCCATGGAACCCATTGCTAGGGTTTGTTGTGAAGGCCAAAACTATAAAACTGGGTTCAAAAAAAGAATTAGGTAAGTTCATGGAGGACAGGTCCGTCAATGGCTATTAGTCAAGATGGTCAGGGATATAACCCCACGCACTATGTGTCCCTAAGCCTCTGACTGCCAGGAGTTGGGCCTGGACGACACGGGATGGATCACTCAAAAACTGCCCTGTTCTGTTCATTCCTTCTGTAGCATCTGGCACCAGCCAGGGTCGGAAGGCAGGACAGGGGGCTAGATGGACCATTGATCTGACCCAGTATAGCCATTCTTATGCTGTTAAGTAGCCTGGACACCTTGTATCTAAAGTATACAGCCCCCATCAACATAACACCGGAACACCTCAGAATATTTAATGCATGTGTCCTCACAACACCCCTGAGAGGTAGGGAAATATTATCATCCTCATTTTACAGATTGGGAACTGAGATACAGAGAGGCTAAGTGACTTGCCCAGTCACACAGGAAGTCTGGGTCAGAGCAGGGAATTGCACCTAATTCTTGGAAAAAGTTCACTACTGTTGTCCACTGAACATGGCTCCTAGCTCAGGTATCCTCTTAACTGAAGTAAAAAGTCTAGGGATCACTAAGATTGACATGAAGAATGGAGACATGGATTTGAGAAACTCAGGAGGAGGATTCACCAGAGTGGGGGACACAAATGTGGGGCATTTTTTAACTGGTGGTAGGTTAGCCAACTTGATTGACATGTGGCACCTGAAAAGAAGGAGTAGAAAAAGATTTTCCCTAAGAGGAGTCTAACTAAATGAACTGTATCATATTGTAAATATTACACTTGCACATGGACAGGTTTTCAGGGACCAGCTGCCATTTAATCTATTTAATGTATGGAAAAGCCAATGAGACTCAGTGGGCCAGTACATTTTAGATGAAATATTATCACAAATGAGGATGTGTTTTTATTCAAAATGCCATGTGTTTGCTTAGACTCCAGACAGCAGGGGTGGCCTTTCTCAACGGTTTTCTTGAGTTGTTTGGGTTTGTTTTTCATTGTTAACCTTTTTCGCATAAAGAACAGGAGTACTGGTGGCACCTTAGAGACTAACTATTAATATAGTCTGTTTATGGATTTGACTTTTTTGCTGCTTTTATTGTAATCAAGATATAAATACTGAATACTTATTGGTTGATTTAGATAAACATTTTCCAAAAGTGCTTATCCAAACCTCTAAACACCTTTGCCATGTATTGAAAATTAAATAAATAAATAAATATAGGAGTCACCCCAAGAACAAAGGAAGAACAAAGGAAACCCATTCCAGCCACAGTTTCCAACCCCCATGGCACAAATCCCAGCCTGCAGTGCACCTTCCCCTCCCCAAAAGCCAGGGAAAAGAGATGGGTTAACAACTAGCCAGGCAGAACTCCCTTGATCAAGTAGGCATAATGGCTATTTTTCAAGCATAAATTAAAGCCAGATTTGAGTAATTGGGATTCCACAGTCAGAAGGTGCCTGGACGGTGCAGTGAATTTGAGTCAGAGAGATGGGCAATGGCAGAGGGCGCAACTGATAGCCCGATGTGCTGGGATGAGCTGTGTGGGCTGCCTCACTTGGGAGGAGGAAGTCCAAGAACTCAGAAGTGAGGAAGAAAGAGCTGGACTGGGAGCAAGAGTGTTTCCAGAGTGCTCCTAAAAGCATAGCCTTAATCCACTCCCTGCTTCTCTTTTCAGAAGAATAGAGTACAGATGAGGGTGCATTAATATGCCTGGAAATCAAATTTAACCCAAAGACTTTTGTATTCAGTGATCTGAAATTTAATTTTACTAGGAAGAACCCTAAAAGTTTTGTGTTTAGCTGTAAATAAGTAAGAAAAATAATCATTCCTAGATTAACTACAGTGACTAATTCCACAGAGAGGAAAATTACAAATCCTAGATTCTGGAAAAAGCAATTTTACAGTTTCTATGTGGGTTCCAATTTTGTATGAACAGTTCAATGGACAGAAAACATGTCAGTAAATACAAATAACCGCAGAGAAAGAATTATGTCCTTTCAACCCTCCAGAATATTGGCTGTATTATATCAAGGTTTTCTGGCAATAATATAAAACCACATAAACAAATCTCAAGTTGTTGCTTATGTTACTAAAACCCACAAGATAAAAATACTACTGTCAATTATTTCCATTGAGAGTGCAGTTTGTTTTAATCCATGGAGGAAAAAGCTACTTCTTGCTCTGACTTCCAATTCCCACTGAAGTAGCATAGAACAGCCTTTGACAGGCATTATGATTAGAGATGTGTGAAAAAAAAAATCATGTTTCCACCAGCAACAGAACATTTTATGGTTTTGTGCTGAATTGTTCAGTGTGATGGACAGTTTTCAGAGAAGAAAATTAGTGTTTGCTCTCACAAACCTCTTCTTGTTCTTGTCCTCAAAAAGACACGTACAGAATGATTTGCCCAAAGAACTTTTTCCTCAGTGTGTCACACTAGGCCCTTTGGGAATCCTCTAACACAGTGGTTCTCAAACTGTGGGTTGTGCCCCCATTTTAATGGTGTTTAATGCCAGGGCTGGCATTAGACTTGCTAGGGCCCAGGGCTGAAGCCAAAACCCGAGGGCTTCAGCCCGGGGTGACGGGGCTCAGGTTACAGGCCTCTTGCCTGGGGCTGAAGCCCTTTGGTTTTGGCTCCCCACGCCTGGGGTGGCAGAACTTGGGCAGGCTCAGGCCCCCCCATCCTGAGGTCACGTAGTACTTTTTGTTGTCAGAAGGGGATCATGGTGCAATTAAATTTGAGAACCCCTGCTTCTAACATTTCATTGGGGTAGGAATGAAATGGCCAACACCTTCCTTCTACCTGCTAATGTCATCTTGCAAGTGCCACGACTGCTGCCTGTCACCTCTAACTCTCCCCCATTTTTAATTGTGCTGTTCCAGCAGTCTGTGCAATAAGTTTGTTTAAGACAGGATAGTGGTCTTCCCTTGTTAGGACATGATTTTTATCATCTACATTGTGTAGACAGCAACAGAGAGTCCTGTGGCACCTTTAAGACTAACAGATGTATTGGAGCATAAGCTTTCGTGGGTGAATGCCCACTTCGTCGGATTGTGTAGATAGGAGCCTTATGGGGAAAAAAAAAGGAAATATTTTACATAGGCTGTGTGCACAGGACATGTATCTATAGTGGGCCTGATTCTCATTTACACCACTCTGGCAGTGTAGCTGCAGATTATGCCCACTTTAAGGCCCTGCTGCACAGTCAGAACTGCTGTAAAGGAGAATCAAACCCATTATACATATGTGCTGTAGAAAAAGGTTTATCTAAAAATATAAAGAACAGAAACTGGAAAGGATGGCTTAGCAATCTACACCTTTGGTTTGAACAACCTAGCCTCTCTGGGACCACAGATTTAAATTCCAGCAGCGTCAACACCGCCTTAATCTTTCTAAACGAGATAAGCAGAGTGCTAAAATATGTACGATGGGTAAGTATTCTGGATGACCACTTATAAAATGAAATCCTCTCTCTTCTGTGTGTATATTCAGGACTTACGACATTTTTCTTAAGAGTAGGGTTTGCTCTGGTGTGTTTGAACGTAATTCCCTTCCTTGCCCTTATGGAAAAGTCTCACAGACTTTAACAGGAATTAAACCAACAGGGTTCTATAGAAGTTACTCCAAAATCCCACAAAATTTAATACAGAGTACTATTCTTTCTTTAAGTATTTTCAATGATCCTATTTCATAAAATTCTACACAATGGTCTAAAAAAATCTACAAAAAGGTTATCATTTTCTATAAAGTTCTACTGGACTTTTTCACAGTGTTCCCATTTTTCGCAATGTGCTAAGAACTGCTTTGCCACTGCCATCCCTGCCATACAGCTGACTGCATTTCAAAGCTGCTGAACGTAGGGTACATACAATTGTTATAACACATCGTGGGAGGGAAGGTGGTGTATAAATATAAAAGAATATTAATTGTATTATTATTATTACTGCAGAATATTCAAATTGAGACTAGAAGCCAAGTGTGACCTAATTAGTTGAATTCTTAGTGAAATATTAACAGTAAATGGAATCATCCAGGGCTTTTCTATGTACTGGGGAAGGAATGTATGCTTAGAAATACTAATCAGTGCCAACAATTATGTCTCCATGCCTTGTAGCTGACACATACTGTAACAACTTTTTTCTGTATCATGATCTTGCAATAATGGTTTACTTATTGTTCTGTGTACTCACTCATAGGTAAGCAACGGCACATCGCTCTTGCCTTCCTTGGTTGTGACAACGTCACGTTTAACGCCGAATACTCTTCCACAGCTGTCTTTGGCCAGAAGATCAAAAATTTCATTATTATACACTTCTACAACAGAAACCTCAACCCAATGACTTCCTGGTGGCTTTTCTGAAATAAGCCTGAAAAGAATTACAGAAAAGAAAATGAAACAAAGCTAAAATGGCTGAAATCAAATCCTAAGTAAACCATCCTTAAGAAACAGTTGCATCTCCGAGCTGATTATAGTCTGATGAAAGTACTTATCAAACAACCACAATCATGAGAGTATGTTGCCTTCCACGTTAATGTAAAGGTTGAAGAACAAGAATGTATGCACTTAAATTATAGAGTAAATATGTCACAGGGAGAAAATTACCTTGTTTTGGCTGCATTTAAACCCTATACTATCTGTTCCTGGACTGTGGGCGATTCTAATATCTTGTTACTATTGTGACCCCAATAACTCCTGGGATATGCCAAAGGATTTAAAGCTCTCCAATTCCTAAGACCTAAAGAGCAGCATCTGTGTGGGAAGTGTAGGGTTGTGAAAGCCCACTATTGTTAAGAGGATGGGGAAAAATGCACAAGACACTGGGGCTAAAATAAACCCAGAGAATTTATAAATTAAGCCCTTTCTGCACAGGACAATTTTCCCAGTTAAACACTCTAATATAAAAGTGGCCTTTTTTTGCTGTAGTTTAGTTTAAACCCCTTCCCAAGCAACATAAGCTAAGCCAAGAAAATAGCACTTGTGTATCAGAATATGTGTGTCCACACAGGGAATTATATCAGTATAACTATATTGGGTTTAATTCACACCTTAGGTTATACCGAAGTAAGTTATCCCATTTAGATAAGGCCTAAGTGGAAAATAAATATCCATGATCAAATGTTGTTCAAGTTCCAGAAAAAAATCTCACTCGCCTCCCTTATTTTAATGACTACAATATGCAAACCAATAAGTTACCTCGTAAAATATTAGAGGGGGGTTAAGAAAGAGTATGAAAAATGAAAATTTAGACTCAAACTTAAATATGGATTTGCTACCAAAGCCTCTATAATTAAGTGTTAATCATCTTGAAAAGTTAAATCTGAACAGCAAGAAAATCATGTGCTGAAGAACAGCTCTGTGTAAGATCAAAAGTTTGTCATTTTTACCAACCAAAGTTGGTCCAATAAAAGACATTATCTCACCCACCTTGTCTTGCTAATATCCTGGGACAAACACAGCTACAACAATACAGCAAACAATGTGCATTTTTTCCCTTTTGCATACAACTGTAATGTAAAAACTGGCACTCAAACGTTATTCTCATTCTCCTGGTCAGCAATACCTGAAGACTTCTTCTGTGGCTCTAGGAATAATTCCTAGCTCTAGTTCATCTTCTATTGAAAGAGTGACATCATCCTCAGATTGCGGTCCCAACATTGTGTACGTCTTCCCACTCCCTGTTTGTCCATAAGCCATAATACACACATTGTATCTGAAAATCAAAAAGACCTTGTTTCTTATGCCAGTTTTTTAACAAATTTATTTGGTATTTAAATGGTTAAACCAAGTAGTATTTGGAAAAATATCATTGCTTATTTAAAAATATTTAATTTTAAAACATAATATAATAGTAATATTAATAATAATAATACATATTTCCATATGGCCTTTTTGTAGATCTGAAAACTTTTTGCTAAACTAAATTAAGTAACCCTCACAACACCCCTGAGGTGGATATTTTTTTTTTAAAACAGATGGGAAAACTAAGCCATAAAATTAACAGCTGGTATACATACAAATTTGCAACAAAATACCAAAAGGTGTAAATTAATACTAAATGCAATTCTGTTTGTGGACCCTTATTTCAGAACAAAAGTGGCTAAAGTTAATTTACTTAAAACAGTCCGTTTGTTACATATCTTGCCTAACGCCACTGTCCCCCGCCAAAAAAAACACAAGAGTGTCCACATACAGATTTGGACTGAAACAACTAAACTGATTTTAATTCACACCTTTTGTATTTCAATGCACATTTATGTGTAGACAAGCCCTAAGTGAGTAGGCCATAGAATCATAGCACTGGAAGGGACCTCAATTGGTCATCTAGTCCAGTCCCCTGCACTCAAGGCAGGACTAAGTAATAACTAGGTAGTAACTTTGTATTACATGTCAACAGAGCAAGTCAGTGGAAAAGCCAGGAATGGAAAGCCAGGGTCCCAACTCCTAACGCTTCACTTCAGTCCACAGATAAAAGATAAGAAGCTTGATACCCGCTGCCTTGCACCATGTGTAGTCATTTATACCCACACAAAGTGAGTGCAAAATGGCAGTTAACATGCTTCATTAATTTTAGTTTGTTAGTAGTAAAATCTAGGGCCCTGTCTCACTGCTAATAAAGGTGTGTTTTTCCCAGAGTAACTAACGTTCATAAGCTATCCAGAGGCGAAAACACAGCAGAGACAAGATACTGTACTTTGTTTTATCGGGAGATAAACTATGGAACATCAACCACAGGCTAGGTATTGTGCTGACCTTCCCTAATTTACCTCACAGTAAAACTAAAGTGCCTTGTCTCCACTGTGCCTGGGGATAGCTCATTAGTTTCATAGAGATAAAAACAGTGAAGACCAAGGCCTAGGTCTGATAGGCAGAGTGTGAGGAAGCTTGCATTCCAACTAGGTGATAACTGAATCTTGAAGAGGATTAAAAAACTTAGGTCTGTCAACCTGGCATCTTTGTCCTGTATTAAACATGGTTTTTCAGGCATGTGCAGGCAACAGAAAAGATGTGCTTTGCTGAACTTCAATGACTCAGGTGTTATTTTTTTAATTTGTTTATCTTTTCAGATCACAAAACTTTACATACTGATACTGACAGACACTGTAGAGAGTTATGTTCTCAGCTTACAAGTGGCCTTGCTGTACCTAAGAAAGTTTTTTAGAGTGGGGTTGGGAGAGTGAACACTGATAGCATTGCAGCTGACATGGGGAGGGAGCAGATCCTCGCAGCAGTAAACAGTCATAGATCTGCGTCAATGGAGCTATGACAATTTACCCCTGCTGAGGATCAGCCCCAGATAGGGAGCAAGTCTGCAAGATTGGAAGACAATAATATTTAAAAATCTGGACTTTAGACTTGATGGGCTAAAGGACTCAGACCTACGACGGAAAACAAGGTAGAGAACCTAAAAAAGTGGAACTCAGGCTGCAAATCTTGAGGATGGGATTTCAAAAAACATTCACTGTTGGCCTAACTCTGTCTCTGAAGTCAATGGCAAAACTCTCACTAATTTGAGACAGGTCAATACATTTTTGAAAATTCCACCCTGAAAGTGCACTGTCTGATCAAGATATAGGTTCTACAGGCCTGGTCACTGAACACAGAGTCTTAAAAATAAAATGACATGCTTGGAAACAAAATTAGAGTCTTCAGTTTGTAGTTAACTGGGTTTCCCCAGGAAACAGAGGATGGAAGTCTGAAAGGTTTTGTTTGGTTGGTTGGTTTGGTTTTTTGAAGTATGGATCTATAAAAGTTGCTAATTCCACATATACCTGCTACCTCAGCTTCCCTCTTAGTCACTAGCCATTTATCCTTAAGAAATTCAGCATCATTGGCTAATGCCAGGACAATTCTAATACTTGTACAGATAATGGGATTAAATATAAGGGTTTGAAGACAAGTATATTTGCATAACCTTGAGTATCAAGGATCTTGATTTGGGGTATAATCCAATTATATGCCCTCTCTGCTAAAGCCAAAAAGAGCTTCACTGAGGAAAAAGAGAGTTGGGACTCATCAGGGTGGTATTAAATCCAGATAGGTTAGCTCTAGAACTAATTGTTTGGTGTCTCAACAGAAGAACTAGAAGCAACTGACAGAATTAACACAGATTGAGTTTTATCTAGTTTACTTTGCTTATTTTTTGGTTACACCAGGGTGGCTTTAAATGAACTATACCATTTTTATCCCCAAATTACTAATCTGCAAAAAATATTGGTAAACCCTTATTTCTGTGCTTGAACTTTTTCTTCCGCATTTGCTCACATAGTTATATCGTTCTTAAAAAGACTTTACTATTAAACTAAAATACCATCTATTAAGCTTAATAGCACTCAGCATCTAAAAAACCTCAGATGCTCACTCTGATAGAGTTAGGACCGGAGGGGAACACAATCAAGGAAATCAAAGTAAGAGGAATTTCTTTTTTCTTTCAAAAATGAGCACAATTTACTCTTAAATCTTGTGAGAGAAGGTGATGTTATTTTAATCCCCTGCTGAGCTTGTATTGGGAATTCTAAACTTTGAAGTCTATTTTTTTTTCTATTTCGTAAAGGAACAATCGTTTTTTCCTGTATGCTTACTCTGAAAAATAATACAATGTAATTTAAAAAATATGTTTAAACCCCACCACAAACTCCATTTTTTATAAGTGGATGTTTTGGAGCTCAGACTAGAAGCAGCCAGAAGGAGCAGATAACTTCAAGGATCAAAATAATTATGTCTGTTTCACATTTATAATAGGAAGGCTGTTCAGAAACATGACTGATACAGGCAGACTATTCCTTTTCGGATAGTCTGCTTCTGTTTAAATGGTACATCCTGAAAAAAAGACAGACCTGTAAGTTTTCAATAACAGAACATTTCCTAAATGAATATGAAGTTCCTGGGTTTCAGGACAGAGACTTTAGACAGGAGCATACTAAGAGGTGGAAGCTTCTCTCAATATACATATGTAACCTGCATTGGGGTTAATTGAAAGTACTGCACATAGATAGATAAGTAGGTTGGGACCTAGGGCACAATCCTGAGCTGAGACAAGCTCATGCTCTCTGCAGCTGGAAGGGTGGGGAGAGACAACAGTAACTCTAAGCCATCTCTACGTCTTCCCCTGATCATGTGGTGTTCCCAGGTGAAAGTTATGGTTACTTTACCTTGTAGTGGCTAGAATAGTCCCTTAAGGGCCATTTGGATCAGCAGAACTCATCACATTCAAGCTCTATCCCCTCAGGTACTCTCTCTTTCAGGTCACCATCTCACCCTTCCATACCCCCTGCGCTGTGTGAGTATGTGGGGTGCCCAAGACTCCCACACACTTAGGGAATCCTCAGCAGCCTCTTCAGAGCAGCCTTAAGATCACTTTGAGCTGCTAGGGTACTTGTAGCCTTGGTCTGTGGAATGCCAGGCTCAAGGGATAGGCATGCATTTCCAAGAGTTGTCAATATTTGAAAAAAAAAAAAAAGGTTCCATGCATAGGTGCTGACTTTTACTTTTCCTTGGGGTGCTCCACCCCAAGGCCTCGACCCTTTCCCCAAAGTTCCGTCTTCGCTCTGCCTCTTCCCACCCCTGCTCTGCCCCTCTCGAGACCCAACCCTCACTCCACCTCCTTCCCCCCGCCTCTTCCAGCCCCATCTGCACCTGCTCCCTGAGGCCCCTGCCCACCCACCACTCGCTGGTCTCCACCCTCCCCCAAACGCCTCCCCAAGCCACTAAACAGCTCTTTGGCAGTGCCACCAATCAGTTGTGGCTGGTGGGTGTTGAGCACCTGCTATTTTTTTTCCCGTGAGTGCTCCAGCCCAAAGCACACATGGAGTCGGTGCCTATGATTCCATGGTCATGTGGCTACCCACATGATTCATATGACATCATGGAGACAATGTCACGAAGGAAATCTGAATCAGATGGACAAAGAACATCCACAGTTGAGTTGGATCAGGCAAGGAAGAGAAAGAAAAAGAGAGGAAAGGAAGGAATTAATGGATTTCTGTTTCATTCCCACTGTTTACAATTACAACCACTTCAAGGCCCCTTTTCCAGAGGACTGTAAATTAGCCTTAATGGTTTTGCTGGCCAGAAGTAATTAAAAATGTATAGCAGTATTTATTTCTGGTAGTGTAGTTTCCAAAACTGATTTTAACTTCAGGGAATCTATTTGATGCTGTCTCAAAATCTACAACTGAGGATCATTAATTCTTAAGATCCTCAAATGCTATTGAAGAAAGGTAGGTCACACTGCCTATTATTTTAAAAAATGTTTCAAAATTTAGCACAGCATACATTTTTATCATGCAGAAAAAATAAAAACAAATGTACTATTAACTTAAAAAAGAAATTACACTTGTCTGAATTTGTTTTACCTCTGTTATAAGTAGCACCTATATTTACTATAACTGAAAGAGGCCAGAGAAAAATAATTTTGCCCCCCCCTTTTTTCCCCCCCAAATTTGTCCACTTTGTCTGATAAAAATTTCAAAATAGTCACTTCCATTATTTCCTGTCTGAGTGGGAGAATATCCTAATACTGAGTGACTGTCAGATTACAACATTGAAAATGTGATTGTAAACCCACAAAAACTGGCAAGAGAACTTGGGAAATAATTCTTTAAGTCATTTTAAAAAAAACTGAATAGATTTCAAGTTGGTCGTGTCACTTTACATTGTTTCCTCCTACTTTTCAACTTACCCATCCAGCAGAGATGTAAGCAAAGGGGCCACATCTGCAAACACTGTGTCTTGAGACTCAGCAACACTGTAAACTCTGAGGGGGAGGAAAATGGAATGATTCATTGAACAAAAACGATCCCAGTGTAATAACACAGACCAGAAAAATAAAAGTCAGTTGCTGTGTGCCACTAACGCACAACTCAGGGTTTGCTGATGTGTTTCTATGACAACAACAATTACAGACTGTGTTTCAGAATACTTATTTACCTTTGAGACAGAAAGATCAGTCGAGGGAAACTACTCACTGCAGTTCTGAAACTGGCTTTCTGAGCCAGGAAATGAAGAGGCAAGGAAAAAAGAGCTGAACTACTAGAGTTGCTACTTTGTTCAGGTAGCGGAGGCAGAGAATTTGGAGAGCACCATAGGGCACAGCCAAACCCTACAGATTGTGTAGAGAAGTCTGAGCTGCCTGTGGTATATACTAGAAGAGATGCACACACCAAATGTCTTGGAGAAGGGGAGACACAAAGATCTAAAAAAGTAGTTTGTTTGTTCAGTGTGGTCCAGTGGTTAGAATAGGGGACTGGAAATCAAAATTCCTAGTTCTACTCCTGTCTTTTGGAGCGGCTGTGGTCTTTATTATGATGTGATTTTTAAGGGGGGCGGATTCCTTGGGGATATGAATTCTTTGCACCCACAGAGCTGCTTCAGGGAGACAGGAAGACTGGGAACAGAGTACCTAAAAGAAATTTAAAAAAATAAAGGGGTGTGCATTGGTGACTATCCTTCTGCTAATCCCGCCCAATCACCAGGCCCCAGCAGTCTTTTTGGACCACTCCTGTCTCCCAGCTGTACTGACCCACACTTTGTTTTCTCCCAATTGTCACTTGGCTGCTGGAGACCCGGATTCCTGTGTTATGACATTAAGGAGGCATAGTACTCCCTTCTGTCATTCCCTAGGGCACCGGCTGTTCTCCCAGGGAATGGGATTACTCAGCATGTGCTCCCCCTCATAGCGTCATAGAGTTTAAGGCCAGAAGTGGACCATTTTAGATCAGCTAGTCTGACTTCATGTATAGCATAGGCCACCAACACCGCCAAGCACCCACACTCTAAAGCCAACAACCAAAATTACACCAAAGTATTACAGCCCACAGGAGACTACTAGACTATTATGTGCCACAGGAAGAGAATAAAAGAGGCCAAGGTGCACCAGTACTCAAGGGCCCCACAATGGCAGGAAATGATTAAGTAAGATATACCCAGATAACCCTGGCAAGTGACCTGCACTCATACACTGCAGAGGAAGGCCAAAAACCCCCAAAGACACTGCCAAGCTGACCTGGGGGAAAATTCCTTCCCAACGCCACATATGGCAATCAGATAGACCTTGAGCATGTGAGCAAGTATCAGCCAGCCAAGCACTTGAAGAGAGAAAACGCTCAGTGCCACCTCAGAGCACTAGCCCAACCCTGCCTATGTTCCATCTCCAGCCGTGGCCATCTCTGATGCTTCAGAGATCAAAAACCCTCCCAGAACACACTGAGGCAAAAATCCCTTCCTGACCCCTGCAGGTGGCTGGCTGAAACCCTGAAGCATGAGTTTAAGGAGGCATGGTACATATGTGAAGGGTTTCACAGCTGCAGAGTCAGCACCACAAACATTTCACCTTTTCATTATTAAGTATCTATTGATATAGCTCCTTGCATCACAGCATCTCATCATCTCGCAAACACCATTGAATTTATCCTCATAACACCTGTGTGAGGAAGGGAAGTGCTATTAACTCCATTTTCCAGATGGGGAACTGAGGCACAGAGAGAGAATGTGATTTGCCCAAGAAGAGGTGATGTGTAGGGAGGGCATGTGGGATCAAGTGCCCTCCCCCAGACTGGCCTGCCAGGGGCAGGGAGGGAGCGGGACGGAGCTGCTTGCTTCTGCCTAAGAGAGCCTGGTTGGGAGGCAGCGGTGGCCTGCTCAATGCCCAGGGTTGGCTGCAGGGGAGAGGAACTGAGTGAGCCAGAAACATGCTGGAGGGGAGAGGGGGCTCTGGCTCGCTCAGCCCCTGTCCCTGGCAGCTGGGGCGCCAGCAGGCTGCCCCCAGCCCGGGCCCTGCTTTCAGGAATTGGAGCCGCCCTTCACCCTCGGCTTACTCATCCCCTGTCCCTGGCAGCCGAGCCCAGGCAGGTAACGTGGGGTGGGGAGAGCACGGTGGCTCCGGGCTGGGTGCAGGATGGGGGGTTTATTGGGGAGAGAAGACACTTAGGGTGGTCACATGTCCTCCCCTTTAGATTGTGTCCCAGTATGGGGAGGCAGGAGTTGTCTATGTGCCCAAGGCCACACAGGAAGACTGTGGAAGAGCAGGGAATTGAATCCAATATTCCTAAGTTTCAGTTCAGTGCCTCAACCACAAGACCATCCTTCTGATAAGCATTTTTCACTGCACAGAAACAGATGTTTTTCTTTTATGTTTAGAGTTGTATGTTGCTTTTAAAAATAAGTTTTTGAGGGATGTAATAATTAAATTGAATTAGTTCTTCCACTCCTTAGCAAGTAGCAATAACAACATAACTCTTGGAGTGAAACAATGATAATACCTTAACGAACTGTACACATTTTCAAACTCAAGTAAAGACCCAAACTAGTTTATATAAGGTACTTCTTAATCTACCCCTATCACCTACCCCTTCAAAAACAAAGTACGAAGAGCTCAGAATCCACACCTGAAAATAACAAATCAGAACCTCCTCCATTTCATGATAATAAAACAGGACATTCTGACTCATTCATCTCTTTTCTTTGCATCATGACTAAGTAACTCCCTATAGATTACCAATTGAAACAAGTACAGTCTTGTTTACACAAGATGTACAAAGACAATATGAAAATCATTATCCACACTTAAGAATTTGACATATAAATGTAGTAGATGTCTCTTTGAACAAACTTAATTTCTGATGCCTCCCTACTTTTCCTTCCCTTCTTGCTCAACCTTATTCTCCAATGAATGATGCATCTTTTCAAGATGTTTTGACCCATTAGCTGATTAGAAGCAGGAATTTGGGTAGCAGCAAACAACATAAAATAGTCAATTTGCATGTGATCAAATATTCTGCTGTTTATATATGTTACATTAAAAATGTAAATTAATGAACGTCACATTCTGCTCTTTACCATTTATCCATAAGGTTCTTCAGGTGTATAATTGACCAAGATCCCACCACTCTGATTCATTACATGTACAAATGCAGACTAAAGTGTACACTTTAAAGTGTAGACTTAGTGTACACTACAGATACAACTGTGTCTGGGGACCCCAGTGACACAGGAACATAAAAACCGTCATGCTCAGTCAGACGCAAGTTCCATCTAGCCAAGTATCCAGCACCAGATATTTCCAAGGAAGGTGCAAGAAATGCTGCAGTAGGCAGATGTGGGATAATCTGTCTCCCATGAAGGTCTCATCCTAATCCTTAATAGTCAGATATTGGTTTAGCCCCTGAAATACAAGGGTTTATATACTTTCCAAATTTTTTGTTAGCATTAACTATTATAACTCTAGCTGTTCTTGCTACCCATAAAAACATCCAGTCTTCCTTTGAATCTTGCTGAATTCTTCATCCAGATGGCATCCTGTGGCAATGAGTTCCATAGTCTAATTACGTGTATGAAAAAGTATTTCCCGTTTAATCAGCGAATAGGCACTTGTCTGGCTTGATTGACAAATTCTGCTTGTCTTGCCATTCCATTGACATGTTTTCAAAAAACAGAGACACCTACAAATATGCAGTTATGGTAAAGCACTTTTATTGAGAAAACAGTTACTGAATAACAAAATTACCTCCTGGTTAGGTATGCATGCACATGCATACATTGCTGCATGCTTTTCATGTCAGATCTTCAAAGTCAATCTGGTTGAACAAAAACATCCCCAAACTGCTTTTTCTCTGCTTCATTATTCACCCACACCATTTGAAATATTCATTAGCACCAAATCCCCAATCTTAAGGCAACGAGTCTCCATCTCAATTTGTCTTGAACTGATTTGATATTTCTCCCTAAAACATGTCAAAGTATCTCTCAAGAGATCATCTGAGGACTGTTACAAAGGATTAATTGGGAAGGTGTTTATATGGGATGTGAATACTCAAATTGCCCTATATTGGTGCTGATGAGTTTTTCAATCTGTTGATATATAAAGCAGACAGAACACAACTTAACTGACTCTCTGTTCAATGCTAGAAACAGACTTGTTTTAATTAGTTATCTGGGACAATGGAAGGTACAGCAAACCCAGGGAATCTGCTTGTACAAAATTATTTATTCTACTCGAAAGATGACAGATTTCCCCCGAAACGGATATTAATGTTAATTTCATCCTGAAAATTATTAGCTTATTTTTTATTTTGTTAACTGATTTAGTGATAAAATTATTAAAAGCATAAAATGCTGAAAGATGGAATTTTCTTCCTGAACTGAAATAAAATATTTTGACATTTATTAGTTCCATAAAAAGTTGCTAAAAAAATAAACATTTTGAGTTCATAAGAACCATATGCTCTACTGTTTATAAAAATGAGCTGTGCTGGGACACTGAAAAAACATTCCCCAAGAACAGCATTCTTTGGGGGATTTACATTTTTAAAAAATCCTTTTCCTGATTATCTGGATGGTCACCACATGTCCAGAATCACAGCACCTCCAGAGTGCTTTGCAAAAGTACTCCATACACTTTAATATATTGTGGCATATCTTTAACACTAAAAACTGATACCTATATTAAATGCCTAAAAACTTTGGTAACAAAGCTAAGGTTGCCCAGTGATGCCTTGTGCGCTTCTACAATGTGGAGAGTGGCTAACTCAAACCTCTGAAAGCCAGGAAATGAAGAATTACGGTACATGCCACCCCTGCAATGCAACCTTAACTCTGTCTCCTGAAGTTGGCAATAGCCTTGGAGAATGGTTCAATAAGGAGTAGTGGTGCCATAAGAAGACATGAAGATGTTCTAAGAGAATGTGCCATTATCTGTGTTGTGCACCACAGATTTGAATTCCAGCAGTGATCAGTAGGTATTCCAACTGCCATTCACTGTGTTAGGTGCAGCTGTATTGAATGATGGAGAGAATAGTTGAAGCAGCCTAGCAGAACTATGCCTGTGATATGAGGAGAGGTGCATGAATACTTTGAAGGATCAAGCATACCCTATTTCAGGACCCAGTTCTGTAGGCTGTGTCAGTAAGGATAGTCAAAAATCTGGTGGCATGCATGAATGACAGTGGTTTCCAGGATTTAATAAGGGGTAAATGAAGGCAATGTCTCAGAAGGAATCCTTAGGGCAAGAGTGAAGGGGTGGTAACATTTTGTCAGTCGGGGTGGTTTGTGTGGACTAAATTCAGTGTTTGAGTGTAGGCAGATCCTGTTTGCGACACCAGACCTAAATCTGCGTTTCACCTTAGCAAAAGAGATGGTGTTAGACTTGGTCCTAAAGTGCTCAGCTGCTCTGCTCCCAGAGCGTTCAGCAGCATCTGTAAGGGCAGAGTGCTAATTTGTGTATTATTGGGGTGTTGGGGCATCACTCCAAGAGGACAGAAATAAGGTTGTGTGGAGGGGCATGAGGCACCACTGCGTAACCTTAACTCTGCATTAAGCATGTCACCTTAAGCTACGCAACGACTGAGAGACATCATACTGCCTGGAAACACTCCTGCTTCAACAGAGCCCTAGTTTTGCGGCAGATGTACATTTCACTCTTTTAGGCGCATCAGTTTGGCACATGCAGACCTGGAGTTCTAAACTATCTTTAAAATCTTTTTTCACTATTGCTTCCCTAAAGGGGCAATGAGTACCATGCACCAATTGGGATAAATCCTAGGCAACTGGGATTAATGTAAGGTGCATCAGAGCTATAGTTTGAGCCCCAGATGTGCACAAAATAATGTTACAAGAATAAGGTGATTTTATAAAATGCTGGTTTTTTAGGAGTGCGGGCACTATATCTCAGGAATACCTTGCTCAAAAGACCTCAAATTTGGACCACCAACACCACCGAGCACTTCCATGAGAAATGGCAAATTCCAAGACAATCCAAGCCAGCATGTGGATTTTTTGTGAGCTCGATATAGTCCACCTTTAAAAAGAAAGTGATGCTTAACCTTAACTATAACAGAATTGAGGCTTCACTACAATTCTACATTGTGGGTAGCAAGGATACACTAATGGACAAAACACTGGACTAGGATTCAAAACACCCAGGGTTAAATGCTTGGCTTGGTCACAGATGTCCTCTGTGACCTTGGGCAAGTTATTTAATCTATCTTGTGGCTCAGTTCCTCATCTGTAAAATGGGAATAATAGTACTTTCCTATTTCAGAGTGTTGTGAGGATTAAGAATTGCAATGCGCTCAGATACCACTATGATGAGGGCCATACAAGCACCTAAGATAGATATTAAATTTGGAATATTAGCTCTCTTCTTCATTTGGAACTGTAGGATGAAAACACTATCTAATCTAATTTCTGCAGTGCTTTGTGTCATGGGAAACACCTCATCACCAAATAAGTGAGAAAAATGAGCATGTTATGCTATCAACTCCTGCTATGAAATCAATTTTCATATTTACTGCATCGCACAACAATCCAGAAAGCTTTTCAAGATCACCCACCTGTCAAACTGAAATGTCTTGTTGATCAAAGTATGACCAGGACGATTGCATTTTACAAGGACAGTTTCCTAACAGAAAAACAAAGTGGTTACCATTAGAACATATAGCATAAGTGAACAAACAACAAGAAACCCCTCTTCTGGCCAAGTTCATCATCAGAAGCAAACTCCCCACAGACCCGGACCCACCAACTGAAAATGGCACCAGACCCTGCCAAAACAAAGATGCAAAACCTGCAAACATATCTCCACTGCTACAATGATCAACACCCCTGACAATACACATTTCAAGATCCATGGGTCCTACGGATGCTTATCACAATATGTGATAAGACAGGAGACATTCCAGAAGACTGGAAAAGGGCAATTATAGCGCCCATCTATAAAAAGGGAAATAAGGACAACCCGGGGAATTACAGACCAGGCAGCTTAACTTCTGTACCCAGAAAGATAATGGAGCAAATAATTAAACAATCAATTTGCAAATACTTAGAAGATAATAAGGTGATAAGTAATAGTCAACATGGATTTGTCAAGAACAAATCATGTCAAACCACCCTGATAGCTTTCTATGACTGGGTAACAAGCCTTGTGGATGGGGGGAAGCGGTAGATGTGGTATATTTTGACTTTAGTAAGACTTTTGATACTGTCTTGCGTGATCTTCTCATAAACAAACTAGGGAAATACAACCTAGATGGAGCTACTATAAGGTGGGTGCATAACTGGTTGGAAAAGCATTCCCAGAGAATAGTTATCAGTGGTTCACAGTCATGCTGGAAGGGCATAACGACTGGGAACCCACAGGGATTGGTTCTGGGTCTCGTTCTGTTCAATATCTTTATCAATGATTTAGATAATGGCATAGAGAGTACACTTATAAAGTTTGCGGATGATACCAATCTGGGAGGGGTTGCAAGTGCTTTGGAGGATAGGATTAAAATTCAAAATGATCTGGACAAACTGGAGAAATGGTCTTTAGTAAATAGAATGAAATTCAATAAGGACAAATGCAAAGTACTCCACTTAGGAAGGAACAATCAGTTGCACACATACAAAATTGGAAATGACTGCCTAGGAAGGAGTACTGCGGAAAGGGATCTGGGGGTCATAGTGGAACACAAGCTAAATAGGAATCAACAGTGTAACACTGTGCAAAAAAAAGCAAACACCATTCTGGGATGTATTAGCAGGAGTATTGTAAGCAAGACACGAGAAGTAATTCTTCTGCTCTACTCCGCACTGATTAGGCCTCAACTGGACACAATTGTCCAGTTCTGGGTGCCATATTTCAGAAAGGATGTGAACAAATTGGAGAGAGTCCACGGAAGAGCAACAAAAATGATTAAAGATCTAGAAAATGTGACCTATGAGGGAAGATTGAAAAATTTGTTTAGTCTGAAGAAGAGAAGACTGAGGGGGGACATGATAACAGTTTTCAAGTACATAAAAGGTTGTTAAAAGGAGGAGGGAGAAAAATTGTTCTTCTTAACCTCTGAGGATAGGACAAGAAGCAATGGGCTTAAATTGCAGCCAGGGAGGTTTAGGTTGGACATTGGGAAAAACTTCCTAACTGTCAGAGTGGTTAAGCACTGGAATAAATTACCTAGGGAGGTGGTGGGATCTCCATCATTAGGGGCTTTTAAGAGCAGGTTGGACAAACACCTGTCAGGGATGGTCTAAATAACACTCAGTCCTGCCTTGAGTGCAGGGGACTGGACTAGATGACCTCTCGAGGTCCTTTCCAGTTCTATGATTCTACGTGATGTACCTCATCCAGTGCGCCAAATGCCCCAACACCTACTTTTTGGTGAAACCAGACAATCACTACACTCTTGAATGAACTCACACAGAAAGATGATAAAAGACAAAAACACCATATCACGCATGGACAACACTCTTCACAAAATGATCACTCCATACCTGACCTCTCAGACTCTGTACTCAAAGGAAACCTACACAACACCTTCAAAAGATGAGCATGGGAGCTTAAATTCATAACTTTTCTAGACACTAAAAATCATATTCTTAAAGATACTGGATTTATGGCTCATTACAACAATCTGTAACCCTCAACCCCCCTTTTTTGTTCTGTTACTGCAAAGGTGTTAACAGGCCACTTCACCCTGAATGGTCTCTTACAATGTGTTAACTACTTATGCTCAACAATCTGTTCCACCTCGTACTTAGCTGTGACACTCTGAGTACCTTTCCCAGACCTGAAGAAGAGCTCTGTGTAATCTCAAAAGCTTGTCTCTCTCACCAACAGAATAAAAGACAGCACCTCACCCACCTTGTCTCAAGAAAGTTTACTGTGCTTAAAGTTTCAACATACAGTATGAATTTAGGAATTATCATACTAGAAAAGACCACCTAGTCCCACGCTTGGTTTTTATTAGGAACTTACGTTGATACTACCTCACTCAGGGTGTGGAAAGTCCACACCCTGAACAATGTTGTTATACCAACCTAACCCCTGGTGCAGACAGTGCTATATCAACGGGAGACTTCTCCTGTTAACATAGCTACCGCCTCTTGGGAAGGTGGAGTACCTATGCCAACAGGAGCAGCTCTTGTCGGCATATGTTGCGTTTTCACTGAAGCACTGCAGCAGCGCAACTGCGCTGCAGCATTGTAATTGCAGACCTGCCCTTATATCCTGTTTCCAACATTCACCAATTCTTGATGTGTCAGAGAAAAGCACAAAATCTCCATAATGCAGTTAATTCCTTAGATTGTAAACTCTTACTTAGATTGTATACTCTCTTGGGCAGGGGCAGTCTTTTTGTTCTGTGTTTAAAGTACAACGCCTTGTACAATGGGGTATTGGTCCATGAGTGGGGTTCCTAGAGTCTACCACTATACAAATAATAATAATTAAGAGCAATAATTTTCTTTATGACTGTTGCCAGCAATCAGTTTAAATTCAGGAGTTGAGCCAGTCAGAAAATTTTAACTGTTCAAAACTTACATAGGAAAATGTTCTCTGGACTTCCCCCTCCCCCCCTACAGTTCAACCAGTTCTATCTTAAATAATAAGAATCAATAACTTTTGTAGTTGCCATCCTAACTATTTTAGCTGTAGGTGGTACTCTGATTCATATAGAAGACCATATATGCAAAATACCATTGGTGGACCTGATTATTTACTCATATTTTTGTGCCCACAATTGAACTGCAGATGCAAATTACATAGAAATATCATGGTAATCCACAGTGGAGAAAAGGGACATAGTAAAATTGCTGGCGTTCAATGAGACTTGAGTAAAATGCAATTTCTAAATGTATATGTAGTAGTTTTTGCAAGTGTCAGTGGCTCTTTAAAGCCTAGGCAGAGTGTAATCACAGCACCTTGGCATGAGTTACACAATAACTCAAATCCTGGAGTGCTTTTCTGCTCTCCTCAAATGTGTTTTTAACTGCAGACAAAAATAAAGTAAAATCGCAAAGATTTACAGTATTTCCCCCAACAGCTCAAGGGGTGGCACATAAAATATTTTTAATGACAACTCATCCAATGCCAAGGAGTTTCATAGCTACCTCCGATTTTATTATATTTTACTGGGAGTGCAGAAGAAAAGTCTACTATGTTTCCAATAACAAAGAATCAGAAAACTAACTTGGAGGGGTAACACTAGTTCCTTTCAAAGAACAACTCAAACCAGTGGCTGAGTGTGTTCCCAATACTCTGAATGATGGGCTATGTTGTTGAACCAATGTCTCTACATAATAATATGCCCAGCACACAGGTGGCTAATAAATCAGAGACAACAACACTGCAGATGCATGAATTTCTTATGTTGAATTTACAAGGAGTACTGCTTCCTCAAGGAAGACAAGGGTTGGTGTACCATTGCTCACCCTGTAGATTCAACTGGCCAATATATTGGACAAATCAAGGGGAGATATAAATGGTGGTGGAGATACAAATCAGTGGCAACTGGTGTTACAGAAAAAGAAACCAACAGATTGTGGAGGTGGGGCAGTGGATTTATGAAATGGAATCTATTTTCAGACCAGTTTCCTTCCAAGATAAGTAATGAGAGAGAAAAATCCCACTTGTTTAGCATAGGAAGGAAAAATGTGTTTGTGGGCAGAGGTTTTGATAGGGGAATGTATGGTAACCTTCCTTCTTTAGGGGCTTAGTATGGCTTAAGACAACTTCCATTGCTGCTGGCCTACAAAAGCTCTGCGGGTTTCTCTAGATACACAACCATGGAGGTTACTCCCTATCCAGACGGAGCAATTTCCCTGTCAGTAGTGGCCATGAAATACCAACAGTTGTATTATATCCATCCAAGAGTGCTTCCTCTTCTAGTGGCAGTCATAGACTCCTCCCAGTCCAAATGCCATTATGGCAATTAGGCTCATGGAAATGATGTCAGGATACATCATAAATAAGGCTAAGATTTTGTCACTGTTATTTTTAGTAAAAGTCGCAGGCAACCAACAAAAACCCACGGAGACCATGACTTTTACTAAAAATAACTGTACAAGCCTCGGCAGAGGCGTACAGCTGCAGCCTCCACCATGGGGCAGGGACGCATGGCCCCCTCCACGAGCCACAGGCACACGGCCCCGGCAGCGGCCCCCACAGCAGGGCTATGTAGGGAGCATAACACCGGCTCCAGCCCCAGCTTCAGCTGCTGACAGCTGAAGAAGTCATGGAGGTCCAGCAAAGTCACGGAATCCATGACTGCTGTGAGCTCCGTGACTTAATCGTAGCCTTAATCATAAATATTCTCAGTCTGTCCCTGACACCCCAATGTGAGGAGCTCTGGCTAAATGAAATTCAGAGAACCAAGGAAAGAAATTTAAATGAGTTGTGAGGACCAAAGATTAAGTCTCTGGGTCTGACAGACCCATAACAGAGCTGTCACCTAGGAAGAGAAGGGTCCTATTGGGCTGAAAATTTACATTCACTCAATACGATTCCCAAAAAACAATAGGAGTCCCTCTGCATCATCTTTGTTACTGGAAGAAAGGCTCTCTCCCACCAACCATCTCCTCTTGACCATCCCAAAAATGAAGAGGTTTTAAAAGTTATTTAACAGAGAAAAATAGGCAGCCAGTTCCCGGGGGAATTCCCGGGGGAATTCTGTGCCAAAAAATTACATTCGGCACCCAATATTTTAAAATTCTGCATATTTTATTTGCCAAAATAACACAGTATAATCATGCCAGTTTCAATTATTTTGGTAATTTATTTCAAAATAACTGTCAGCAAGTATGTCTTTTTGAAATCTTTTTCTGACAAAGATTCCTTACTAGGCATATTAATACAGAACTTTAAGTAATAATTCATTTAAACAACAATACAGAAGCATATTTCCTACAACCCTCAGAAGCAGTGCAAAGGCTTGGGGGAATCAGGGGTAATGGAGGAACTTCTTTTTCTTCAATGCTTAGCCAGACAGTCGGCCGTAGCGAACGTTCACCATTTGGTCTGTTCCTCCCAACCGCAAAGGCTTGACGGCCTGAGAGTCCAACATCGGAACAGACATGTAATATGGGGTCTGCCTCTGGGCCACCTCCACCCCTCAGTTGGTGGAATTTTATCCCAGATGTTACAAGCCACCCGGAGAACGGCGTTCATTGGAATGTCTTGTGGCATTCTTGTGATATGTCCGAAAAGCGTAAGGCACTGCTTGCAGACAATGGCCCCAGTAATCTGTAGACCCAAACGACCATAAACATCTGCATTACAGATGAAGTCATTCCACTTGATGCCCAGTATACGACATTCACATTTTGTGTGGAAAGCTTACAGCTTTTTCCAGTCTGTGCAGCGTAGTGTCCATGTTTCACAGCCATACAACAATTTGGGAAGGATACAGCCCCCTGCCTCCCAGTCCGACCTGTACCTCATTGTGGTGGAGGGGGTGCAACATCTGAAGTAGGGGATTGCTCATTGGACCTATGCCATCAGCGATGAAGACTTGTCCGAAATATCACCTTAGGCATTATGCGAGGTGGACAGATCCAACGTGAACCCTGAAAATGATGGCTAACAGAGGCGGTGAAGATGCAGGGCAGTAGCTGCACCTAGCTACCTGAGGCGAAGGAAGTCGCCAAGAAAGACTCAACGGCGTGAAGCCAGTGCTGGTAGACCAGGAAAAGGGTCGTGTTACTGTGCTTCTGGCCATTTTTCGTCTGGTGTGGAGAACTGGAACCCTGCCAGCCACCTGGAAGAACGGTATTGTGATCTCACTCTATAAGGGCAAGGGACCGCGCAGCGAATGTAAAAGCTACAGTCCGATCACTTTGCTCTCTGTTCCAGGGAAGGTGTTTGCTACATCGGAAGTGTCGTCCCCAACAGTCAGGCTTTACGAGGAACAGGTCCACATTAGACGCCATTTTGGCCCTTCGATTGTTGTCAGAGATGCATTGCGAGTTCATGAAGCCCCGGCATGTAGCATATGCTGATCTTAAGGCTGCATTCGATTCAGTAGACCGTGTCGCATTATGGAAGGCCTTAAAGGGCATAGGTGTCCCTACCACTCTGCTGGACTTGATTAGAGAGCTGCATAATGGAACCACTGCCTGTATTCGTCTGGGGACCCAGATGTCAGTGCCTTTTAAATCAGTATCTGGTGTTAGGCAGTGTTGTGTTCTGGCCCCTGCACTCTTTTGTCGGGCAATGGATTTCATAATGCAGCATTCCGTCAGATCCATAGGCATTGAGATTGGTGATCTCTCGCTCACAGACCTTAACTATGCTGATGACATTGTTCTTTTAGTACAGAGCCCCAACAGGTTTCATGAGCACTCCAGCATATGGAGGAGGAGTCAGCGAAGATTGGTCTTCTTGTTTCATGGTCAAAGACAAAACCGCAAAATCTAGGACCAAGTCCACCTATGACTCCAATCTCTTTGAACAACGAAACCGTCAAATCAGTTTCCAGCATTTGCTATCTTGGTTCCATACTTACCAGCTCCTCCAATTCTCACACAGAAGTTCTCCATCGGATTGGCATCGCAGCATCTGCCAGGGGCCGTTTACAACGGATATGGAATCAACATCAATTTAGTATGGCAACCAAATTCAGGATTTATTTGTGCTGTATCCTTCCCAACAGAGGAGCTGAGGGAGAGGAAGTAACTGCTGGGAAGGAGACTGGGAGGGTTTTGGGTGTGGGTGAGAGAAGTATGGAACAGGTGTTTTCTTTGGGGGGAAAAGGGATTATTAGGGATTTGTGGAGCATTCCTCCATGCAGACCCTGTCTGACCCCTAGCCTCTCCCATTCAGTCAGGCACCTCTGCCCGTGTGTCCCTGCACCCCCACTTCCCATTCAGCCAGGCATGGCTGCCCCAGTCCCCTTGCACCTCCATTCCCTATTCACGTAGGTACAGCTCCCCTGTCTCCATATGTCCCTGCGCTTCCCCTCCCCCATGTGGCCCTGTACCCCCACTCCCATTCAACCCCTGGCTCAATGTTGTCACCCCACTAGCTCCTGTGTCCCTGCCCCCATCTGTTTCCCCCACTAGCCCTTCTGAACCCCAGTCTGTTACCCCCCAGCAGCCCCATGAGCCCTGTTCTGTCCATCCCTGCTATATCCCATGCCTCCTCACCTGGCCCTGCACAGAGGGCGCTGTGAGGAAGGTCGCCTCTGCCCCCTCCCTGTCTGCAGCTGTCTGCTCCAGCCTGTGAGCCAGCTGCCTTCTCTTCTGGCGCCACATCAGCCACTGGTGGGCGAAAAGTGTAATTGCAGTTTCCCTTCATCGCCCCATCAGAATCAATTATTCTGCAGGGGAAAAAAATCTGTGAGGGACATAAATTCTGCACTTGCATAGTAATCCCTCAGGAGTACCAGTTGCTCTCTCCTCTCTGCAGACCCAATGCACTAATCACTCCCACAGGCAGAATATCCACAGTGAGAGACAGGGACAAGTAAAGGATAAGAAGTTGCAGAATGCATAAGGTAATGGCCTCATTTATAGAAACTCCCCTTCACCCAAGACACTATACAACTTTGGGGCTGCTCATTGTGTTGATCTGTTCCCCAGTTAGGTCAGCCTGGTGTACAGCCAATACCCACATCCTTCCAAAACTCAAACAGATGGATAACTTCTACTAAAGAGAGTCCACAATAAGCAACTGCCATCCTCACACCACCAGCTTCAAGAAAAGTCGTTGTTACTGTTCAATTGAACAGTTAGGCTTACCACATGAAAACAAAGAAGCAGCCTTGCCAAGCAAATTTTTAGTGAGAAAATCTGAAAACCCAGACATATGCTCTTTCAAATCTCAAAAACCAACAGATTTGAATTAAATAAGAAATTAAAGAAGAAAATACCTTAGAGACAGTCACCCTGGAGCCCTGATGCAATAGCCAGATTCTCCATATGAAAATGATTTTATTTATAGATGCAATCTAAGGCTTTAAAATCTTGAATTAGCTCAGAAATTGAAAAGAAATACTGTGCTGAACAGCCAATAAAAACCTAAACCCTTTTTAGACTTTGGGTTTGAAATAGTGACTCTGAAGACAAGATGTACAAGACTGTAAAACAGATCACTTGCCTCTTTTCCAGATGTAATGATAAGAATCCCTAAATAAACAGGATGGATGTGACTTGAATTTTACTCTTCTCTGAACAGTCTCAAACCCCCCTTACCTGCTTCCCAAATCCAAGGTCATTTTGGCCATGTTTCAGCGCTGCCTATACTACAGTTCAATCTGTGTTAAGCAAAACCTTATTCAACACAGTTCTTGATAGGTAGATAGCAAGGGTCCACCTACCGCTATAGATCTATCTGTTGGGACCGGGTTACAATGGAACTGTCCCACTTGTCATGGTTAAAACACAGCTCAGTCTTGTAGCACAGACAAGACAGAATCACGACATATCTAAAGTTCTAACACAGTTCAGGGACATGGTCAAAACATAGTTAGAGCCCATCTATAAGATGTATGTAGGGGAATTGTCTTGTGACTTGGTCCCCCAACACACCAGTATTTGTACTGCAGATGGGCTCTAATGAGAAGAGTGTAGACAGGTGAATAACCATGCTATAAGCATATTGTAAAATATTTTATAACATGATTAGGTCCCATCTATCATCTACCATGGTCTAGGAAACACTGCTAGCCTCTTGCTAGCAAGATCCATGATTCAATATGGTTCTGGCTAATGTGCTTCTAGTGCCAGTGTTGACAGGGCCATACAGGGAGGGATATGCAATAAATAATATTTTGCACTAAGTGCCTCATCATTGTATCTATAAAAAGTTTACATTACACACAATAAGCCTTACAACATCCTTGTGTGGTAGATACTATTATACCCCTTTAGCAGATGGGGAAACTGAGGTTAAATGACATGCTCAAGATCACACAATGCATCAGTAACAGAGCAGGGAATAGAACCCAGGAGTATTAACACCCAATGTGATGCTCTAATCACCTGAGTATCTTCATGGCAGCAACAGTACTATCTACACAATTATATTCTTGAAATTATTTATTTCCTAACATATTTATTCTTTCTAGCCAATTCTTCATATATATCATTAGCTTCCTAATTGTGTTAATCTAAGAGTCCATTCTAGGCCATTGGGGACCATCTAGTACAGCTATAATTAGGAAGATTTAAATGCATGTGATACTTTGGAAACTTTTCAGTTGCATTCTAAGCACTACCCTAAGAAAAGGAAATTTGGCTCCACAATTAAATACCATATAAATAACACAAAGCATCTGATTGAAAACTATAGCAGCTAAGAAAATTAGGGCTAAAACCTGAATTAACACTCCATCCTCAGCTCACAACTTTTAATTTTTATTTCTTGGTAAGGGCATCAATTAATACTGGAATGTCATCAATTCTCATTCTCCTTACTCTCATGGATTTAAGACAGGCCCTTTAACATGCTTGAATATAATATTTTGTAGGTGATTGTGCTAACTCTTTGGATATCATATTTCCATCCTGATCCACAAGCCATGTTGTAATAATAAAAATGAAAAGGGTCTGACATTTTAAAAAATAGTTACAATGAGCACAAGCAGCTTGACAGGACAGCAGGAAGTCTGGAGCAGTCTGAATATTACAAACAGAGACAAGGACTGATTCCCTCCATGGCTGCACCAGATGAACCCAGACCACCAGCACTATAAAGTTAATCAAAAGCCAGGATGCAGCAGCAGATGACAGAACAAGGAGCAATGGTCTCAAGTTGCAGTGGGGGAGGTTTAGGTTGGATATTAGGAAAAACTATTTCACTAGGAGGGTGGTGAAGCACTGGAATGGGTTGCCTAGGGGGGTGATGGAATCTCCATCCTTAGATGTTTTTAAGGCCCAGCTTGACAAAGCCCTGGCTGGGATGATTTAGTTGGGGTTGGTTCTGCTTTGAGCACGGGGTTGGACTAGATGACCTCCTGAGGTCTCTTTCAACCCCAATCTTCTATGAAATCACCTGCTAATGAGCTAGTCACTGATTCAGAAAACCTATGATGATGCTTTTCCCAGAAGGATCAACATCTGTCAGCAGGGTGGGTTGTTTCAGGTAAACACTTCTAGCCTGTTATGGGAATGCATTGCTGGTAGAGGACATGACTGACCTTTGGTTAATGAATGTTAAAAACCTTATTTCATAGAGTCATAGACTTTAAGGACAGAAGGGACCATTATGATCATCTAGTCTGACCTCCTGCACAACGCAGGCCACAGAATCTCACCCACCCACTCCTGTAACAAACCCCTAACCTTTGTCTGAGTTATTGAAGTCCTCAAATCGTGGTTTAAAGACCTCAAGGTGCAGAGAATCCTCCAGCAAGTGACCCGTGCCCCACGCTGCAGAGGAAGGCGAAAAACCTCCAGGGCCTGTGCCAATCTGCCCTGGAGGAAAATTCCTTCCCGACCCCAAATATGGCGATCAATTAAATCCAGAGCATGTGGGCAAGACTCACCAGCCAGCACCCAGGAAAGAATTTGCTGTAGTAACTCAGATCCCACCCCATCTAACATCCCATCACAGACCATTGGGATATTTACCTGCTAATAATCAAAGATCAATTAATTGCCAAAATTAGGCTATCCCATCATACCATAAATTTATCAAGCTTTGTCTTGAAGCCAGATATGTCTTTTGCCCCCACTACTCCCCTTGGAAGGCTGTTCCAGAACTTCACTCCTCTAATGGTTAGAAACCTTCGTCTAATTTCAAGTCTAAACTTCCTAATGTCCAATTTATATCCATTTGTTCTTGTGTCCACATTGGTACTAAGCTTAAATAATTCCTCTCTCTCCCTGATATTTATCCCTCTGACTTATAGAAAGAGACCTTCTAAAAACATTAAAATGTATTACAGGCAGGCAAAACCTTAAATTAGAGTGAATAAATGAAGATTCGGTACACCACTTCTGAAAGGTTGCTGACCCCTGTACTACAACAATTTACATTTTGTTTTCACTGCACATTACTCAAACCAAATTATTTTGCATGTGAAGAAACAAAGCAGGTGCTTTAGACATTTCCATTTCTTTTGTCTCTTTTCTATTATAATTTAATTTGTTCCTGATTCTGAAGATACTTTCATTATTAAACATACTCACATCATCAGTAGCATGTGCCACTTTTTCTGAAAGCTTTCTGTGCCTGGTGGGGGTGGGGCGGGGGGAGAGAAACAAAATCATTTTTTCATTCATCTTAGAAAAATGTGAACTCTCAGAATGTCTGTGAACTATGTAATTATCTAAACAATGTCAAGAATGAAACCTTAAAAAGGAATTTCTTAGAATTTTCACTACTTTTGTAGAAATATTATAACCATAAAGTAACTACATACTTTTTTTATTAACAAATATAGTATTAAATTGCAATTAACCACAGTAATGGAGTTTATTTAAACAAGCAAATTTACAATAAATAAATTAAGAATAAAACTATATGCAAACCATTCCAATGATGCAGAAACTCTAAGGGCAATATAAAAACAAGTGGTGTTTGGTAAGAGTTTGCTTAGCAGATTCGACATTAATAAATTCAACTAGATACTTTCTTTTAAAGTACTTGAGCTGATCCTTCAAACACTTGTTGACATAAATGATTTTACATATATTGCTAGTCCAAAACTGACAGACTACTGATGTGTGTAAATTTACTCATGCTTGTAAGTGTTTGCAGGATTGGATCCTTAGTTTTCATACATTGTTTGAACACTGTTCCAGCCCATTAAGACAAGTTAGACTTAGCGATCATTTGTATGACATTATCTATTTTGTTCTGCATTGCAATTCTGCAGCTAAATGTATTTATTATTTCAGAGGGTACAGAAACAGTGATCAGGTCCCTTACAGGTATAAAAAGCATACATTATACAAAATTTCCTCATCGGGCTCCTGGAAATTTCCTGAATAAGTTGTTTTTTTTAATACTTAAAATGACTATATTTTGAACAGAGTTGGCAAAAATAAATAGGCTTTTCAAATATATTCTAAGCCAACAGGCAGATACACCAGCCAGGGAAGGTAAAATAGAGCTCCAAACTATTGGTAAACCCAAGGTTCTTTCCAAATGGCTACTTTTATTAGCAGGAAAATTCAAAACAAGCAACTTTGCACCTACTAACAAACAATAGAGGTCTTTGCAGCTTTCAATAAAGGGGGGAGGAGAGGACACACACTCATCTGAGTAGCCATCCTGACTGCGTCCCCTGTGCTTTTATAGCCCCCATCGCAGATCAGCCATGAAATAGGCAGTGGACCTGGGTTCTCTCTGTGACCTCTTACATGCTGGGCCTTAAGGATCACCTTTATACCTTAGGGCTCTCTCTCTTTCACCCCCCTTCCCAAATTAAAGGTTTTAAATTGTGGTTTCTAATCTCGGAAGATCATAGTGCGGTTGGTGTCTAGCCACACACATAGCTCTTTTTTCTTTTTTAATCCCTCCCTTCTTTTCCTTTAGCCATCTAAGCAATTTCCCGCTTCTTACTTACTCAAACCTAATCCTGCCTTTCCTCTTCCATCCCAAAATGTGTTGGCAATTACAAGTGATTGCATAATGGGCTGGAGTTATAGGACCAAATACCCCAGTAGTGTAAGAAGATGCAACTCCACGGAAGTGAATGGAATTGCACCTATTTATGTCGGCAGTGAGTCTGGCCCACAGTATCACAAAACAGCACATGGAAAACAACTATTTTACTGAACAACAGAAAAGTGTGAGATTTCCTTCTCTAATGTCACATTATCAATTTGATAGAAGAAAGCCGATGTTGGCAATACCTTTACAATATATATTTTATAATAAGATTGCAGTCCTCCCAAGAAACCAAGAAAATATTTATTTTCACACACATCCCGCACATACACCCCCACTGTTCTCTCTGTACATCACTGTATGCATCAACTAAAAGAATAAAATTTCAAAAGTAAGTTACCTATCTTGTGAGACTGAATGTCCAGAAGCAGTATCAAAAGGCAGTAAGGGACGGATCCTGCAGTGCACTCTGATATTTCCCCTCAGTTCCTGGGATTATAATATAAAAATGTAATTAGTACAAACTATTACAAGAGGACATGCATGTAGGCCCTTGTCCTGCAAATACTCATGTTTAACTTTTTAAGAACATGCATAAGAGTTTGCAAGGGAGGAGAACTGGGAGACTAAGTTATGCTCCAAGGATTCTTCTTTTTAGAGCAATGGACACAAGTACTATATTTAAAAGACATTTCTGATTAGGAACAATATGGTATGACTTGCTGCAAAAAGCAGATGTGCCTCTGTAAAGAAGCATATGGTACATAGACAAAGGATCTGATACATCAAGTAGGAGCATATTCATTAGTTATGATGTTTGGGAAATTATGCATATAATTGCAGGAGATCTCAATGGTTCTCTCATTATAGATACTCACAACTAAACTGTTGTGAAGTATTTTTCTCTTTCGTTTTTCTTGCTGGTATCTCTCATTAACTTCCTGTAAAGACTGCTCGAGATCAAACGCTTTTGTCTGGAATGCTGGAAGAAGAAAGCCATTTTAAAAACCCAAACTCTTGCGATATACAGGTAGGATTTTCAATAGCACCTAAGTGAACTAGGAGCACAGTTACTATGGACACAAATACATAACTTTGAAAATGTTAAATTATTAGACGTACAAGGCATTCAAAGATCATTCAGATCTGCCAGTCCAGTTAGGCCAGTGCTATTTGTCACTATTTGAGAGATCAATTTACAGAGGCTATCTTGGGACTCTGGCTGTTTAAAGGAGACATCAGACATGCTGCAGTGGTGATGGGCTTTTTCTTACACTGAGCAAACAGGTGGTGATCTATACCATTCTTACCACTTCTTCTGCAGACTCATTAGGCATCAATAGTGACATGTGCTCCCCTCCTATGCAAAGGAAAAGTGCTGAGGCAGCTGCAACTGTGGGTGGCTTTTTAAGGAGTTAGGGTGGAAATGGGGGAGTGCTCTAGCATGAACAGACAGGCTTGGATACCCATGGAGTCACGAGTAGATAGGAGAGTACAAATCTTTTGCAAGTTGCAATGAAAATACTTCACATGTGATGGAACAGGAGTCTGACTGTCCTGGAAAATGGAGTCTATACATATAATGAAGGCAGAAGAGTCATTACTTCATGCCTCTGCTTGTTCAGCTGAGCATAAATTTTCAATACAGTAAGAAGAGAGTTAGACATGCGACTCATTTAGTGTGCTGCTAAACCCTTGTAAACAGAGCTAAAAATGTTCCCCATAAGATGCCAGAGTACACTTCATTTCTAGGATTTTATAGAAAGCTTAATCTTTTGAAATCCCATGAGAGTCCTCCTCACACAAACTGAAGAGAGATGGATAGAGCAGAGTAAAAGCTCTCCAACCTCACAGATGATTTTGTTTCAACCTAATTACATTCACACTGAAAGGTCCATGTGGCAGATGAGAAACACCTGTAAACTGTCAGAGAAAGCAACCTCCCAGGAACCCCAGCAAGAAATCAAAGTCCCCAACATTAGCGAGATGTCCAGTGACACAGAAGTACAGTAGCCCACGAATGTGGCTCTAGAGTTGGATTAATAATAAGGCCACCAGGCAGTATTCATCTTTTTATAAAGAAGTTAATATTGAATTTTAAGATCTCAACATGACAAGCATGTGACTTATACTCCCAGCTAGAAGCTAAAAATCTGAACACTTTAAACAACATTTGTCTTATATTGGAATTTTCCCAGATATTATTTTTGCCATTCCCAATCTGTATGCCTCACCCGTCAGCCTTGAGGTACTCTCCAGTATTCAAATTACCAGGGGTACATGAAACGGTCAGCTGGAGGGGCAAGGCAAGACCCAAGAGCTGCATAAAGAATGGTCACTTTCTTGCATTCAGTAAATCTAGTAAGCTTAGTTTGAGCAATCATTTGTGGGTTAATGTTGGGTTAAACCTCAACAATAAGGGGGTTAAATTTTTCAGTTTTACCCTGGAAGCCTAAACAGAAACTTCTCTCTTTGGCCACATAAGATAGTAATATATATAATTTTTAAATATACACAGCAACACTCAATTCTTGAATTTTCTTGGAGAAACCAACAGAGGAGGAATTGTATTATGGAATTATAACAGTGACCTCCGCTAGGCTGCAAGACATTTTCCATTATAGGCCTGAATTTGACCACTCGGCACAGCTCCCTCACATAAGATTTTCCAAGTGAAGCCCCTCATAGCTAAAGCATGATGTAAAAATCTCTTGTTTGTTTTATACACTAATCCTCTTTAAGAACTAGCCTTTTGGACTATTTTTTTAGCAAGCTGGAGAGCAAATGGTTTTAGTTATTGGAGGTGATCTTTGTGAGGTGAGCTTCTGCGAGAGGTCTGGTGAACATTACAAGCTCTGCTCCACTTAATCTGTGCTTTAGTTTAAAAAACAAATTCTAGTCCTTTTTGTTGTGAAAGTAATTGTGAAAACAGAAATCAATCGTTAGCTTGTCACAATGGTCACTAATTTGTCACAATGCTTTTTCGAAGACAGATGGTTCCTTGGGATCTGCAGAAAACAAATAAAGGTCTACAACAAGCTATGTTTATCCAAGCACTGAACAACCCCCTACCTCGTGTTCTTACACCTGACAGCTGGTATTTTCATACATGCTTTCCCAACGCTCACTCCCATACAAGGAATAAACCATTATGCCGCTCATGTTTTGTGAGGCTTTATATGCAGTAGAGATGGACCCTTTTAATGAAAGTGCCACAAAGCCCATTTTCTAACAGGCAATTACTTCTAAACCTTTCTTGTGTGGAACTATTTGTTTATGTACCTGGCCATTTGTTACCATTATCATTTGTGCTCTCCTGGGATTCCTGCTTGTTTCCCCTGTGAGCCACTCTAGAAGTTATATCTTATTATTTCGTATTCATATTATGGTAGTGCCTAGGAACTCATACTGACATCCATTGTGCTAGGCACTGTACAAACACAGAATAAGACACCGTCCCTACCCCTGGAAGGTTACTATCTAAGTAGACAAGACAGACACAGGGTGGGGAAAAGGGTATCCTGTACAAGCAGAATGAACATGAGTGATAGTTTACAAAGATCGTGTTAATGTCATAATTTTTCATCTTTTCTTCCCCTACTGGTTCCAAATTTTAAAAATGAGGCCAATCAAACCCAATGGAAATGGTTCTCCTACCTTCTAGGTTAGAGAGCCATGATACAATATGCTTCACATCACTAGACCTTTCAATGTTGTTGCAGTTATCTTGCAAAAGAGATTGCATAAGAGGGCAAACATCAGTTATCTTTTCTAAATGATTAGCACCAGCCTGAGTAACTGGTTTTGTTGCACACTGTTTTAGTCTTAAACAGATGCTATCTATAGGTTGTCAGATACTCTATTTGTCTGTAATACTGCTCTGTAGGATAATGCATTTTTATACTGTGCAGAGGTTTGTCTTGCTTTTTAATCTCCCCACAAGAAATTGCGGGTGATTGATACAAGCTTTTAAAGTAGCAGGTCTGTTGTTTTGTTCTTAATGTCAGAAGGAACATTTTGAAGGCACAGAAAAGTCCAGGAAGAACATTCATTTGGGCGCAAATCCAGCCCCTTCTCTTCCCCAGGTGCAGGGGACATCCCAGGCAGCAGAGCTGGTGAGGCTGGGCTATGCAAAAGTGGGCAAACGCAGGATCCCAGGGGACCATGCAGAGAATGCACATCTCCTGCTTGGTGCAGAACTCAGCTCCTGGGGAAGGAGGCCCAGAGTGACAGCACAAAGGGGGCAGGACTTGGGCAGGCTAGGGGATGAGCTGCTCTACATCGTCTTCCATCTTCCCCACCACAAGAAGGAGAAGCCTGTGTAAGGAGACATGGAGGCTTTCATAGATTGGGCCATTGTGGCTTCCATAAAACCTATCTATAGCTTATTGGGGTTGTGGAATAATTCTTCCCCCAGTTATTCATTCGGTCAGGTACAGGGTTTAGAATTCGCTCCTTCATAACTGCTAGGGTTGCTAACTTTAATCTAAACGCACAAAACCGAACACCCTAGCCCTGCCCCTTCTATGAGGCCCCGCCCACTACATTCCCCCTCCTTCAGTGGCTCACTCTCCCCCACCCTCACTCACTTTCACTGGGCTGGGGGAGGGGGTTGGGGTGCAGGAGGGGGTGAGGGCTCTAACTGGGGGTGTAGATTCTGGGGTGGGGCCAGAAATGAGGGGTTCAGAGTGCAGGAAGGAGCTCCGGACTTGGGCAGGGAGTTGGGGTGAGGTCTCCGGCTGGTGCAGGCTCTGGGGCTGAGAGGTTTGGGGTGCAAGAGGGGGCTCCAGGCTGGGGCTGCGGGATTCAGAATGTGGGAGGGGGCTGCCGGTTGAGGCAGGGGGTTGGGGTGGGAGGGGTACGAGCTCTGGGCTGGGAGTGTGGGGTCTGGGGTTGGGCTAAGGATGAGGGGTTTTGGGTGCAGGAAGGGGCTCCTGGCTGGGGGATGGGGCTGCGGGATTCAGAGTGTGGGATGGGGTTAGGGTTGAGGCAGGGGGTTGGGATGTAGGAGGGGGTACGGGTTCTGGGCTGGGGGTGCTGGCTCTGGGATGGGGCCAGGGATGAGGGGTTCAGGGTGTGAGACGGGGCTCTGGGCTGGAGCAGGGGGTTGGGATGCAGGCTCCAGCTGGGGATGCAGGTTCTGGGGTGGGACTGGGGAAAAGGAGGGGGCTCCAGGTTTGGGAGGGGGGCTCAGGGCTGGGGTAGGGGCATAGGCTTACCTCGGTCAGCTCCCAGTCAGTCCCTACCTGTCCTGGCACTGTGCTGCGCCCCGGAAGTGGCCAGCAGGTCCGGCTCCTAGGTAATGGGGGGGAGGGGCCAGGAGGCCCCGTGTGCTGCTCTCACCCGCAGACACCACTGCCCACCCCTAGCTCCCATTGGCCACAGTTCCCAGCCAATGGGAGTGCAGAGCTGGTGCTCGGGGCAGGGGAAGCGTGCGGAGCCCTGTGGCCCTCCCGCCTAGGAGCTGGACCTGCTGGCCGCTTCTGGGGCACAGCACGGTGCCAGGATAGGTAGGTACTAGCCTGCCTTAGACCTGCAGCACCGCTGACCAGACTTTTAACATTCCGATCGAAAATCAAACACCTGGCAACCCTAGTAACTGCTAATTTGCTAAGCACTGACAATACTAGTTCTTCCATCTTTTGAAGACTATTCTGGGTCCACAGACACTGATGTGGCCTTTTTCAGAGAGTATCTATATGATGGATTAAGTTAAAAAGTCTTCTTAAATTTTCAGAAACTTGCCACCCATCACAAAAATGGCTTGATTGATATATGAGTCCCAGGAGGACCCCTGTCAGTCAGTCTGCCAATATTTTTGCTAAAATGATAACATCTACATTA
This sequence comes from Malaclemys terrapin pileata, assembly GCF_027887155.1. Classification (NCBI taxonomy): domain Eukaryota; kingdom Metazoa; phylum Chordata; order Testudines; family Emydidae; genus Malaclemys; species Malaclemys terrapin. Next base: position 83,689,282 of record NC_071507.1, read on the forward strand.
ACCAGGGAACTATGGTAATAAGGACAGAATAATGGGTCTGTTCCTGGTTTGGGAATTACTATTATTCACACTTCACATAGCAAAGATGGCAGTGTCTAGTTTTCAGACTGAGATTAAATACATCTAATAAGGGGCTACTCAGTTATTTTACAACTGTTTGAGTTCACTCTATACCCACCAGACTCTGGCAATTTACATACTTGGAATGCTTTTTAACATTTTTCTATGGGTATCTACCTATCAAGCATTTCAGCGTGAGCCTCTATTTTATGAGGTTAAACGGATAATATATGATTTCCCTGGTATATATATTTGGGATTACTGCTAGTAAGGGATGAAGTGTACATCTCATGACAGTAATTCTGAATATATCTCTATGATAGTAAAGACTGTGTAACTGGCCCACCAATTTTATTTTATTTTACCAGATGGACAAATCTGCAGGTAGAATCTCTTCCATGATGATCTGTGAACCTGGTTGTTTAAGTTTATGATGCTAACTATGTAGTTTACTATTTCGTTCATACTCTTTCCCACCTCTACCTCGTTTAGTTAAGAGGGATAAGGGTATCCGACCACGTACCTTTTGTATCATGCTAAGTTCCATTTAGTTTGGGTCAAACAAATTTACAGCAGAAAAGTTCCTCCTACCTTTTCCATTTGCATTTATTTAAAAAAATACTTTAGAATTTGTGTGCATTTGGTCAGTCTTTTGAGTCCGTCAAACTCAAATTTATCCTACGAGAATATTTTTTGTGCTAATGCTGGGCCTTGCTGGATATCTTTACTATTTACCATTATTAACATTTATGTAAGTGTTACACTTGAAAACATTTCCCATGAGTTAATAGCTCACCACTTCTTGACATCCTTGCAAATGTCACTGTTACATAAGGTCCCAATCCTGCATTGTGATCCACATGGGTGGAACTGCTGCACTCACACACAGCTCCACTGAAATCAGTGGCTGCACCCACACAGATTACAATGCAAGACTGTGGCCTAATTCAGAACATGAATATTTTATATTTCCAGGTACATAATATTATAATTAATACATTACAATAATGAACTGAAAAATATGGTTAAGAAAACATAGAATTCACCCAACCGCCAACATGCTATTTTGATATGTGTTGAAGTTTCTCTTAGCTGTGACATTACAGACTGATGTATTAAGGGATGTGAACAGCAAGACTAGAACAGGCCAGAGGACTTTGTGGGACCTATAAAGAATACTTTAAAAACTAGTTTACAACATTGTATTTGTTTATGGGATAACTGCCCCCCAGAGCCTGATAAATTGGAGCATTCAGCTTAATCTCGGTTCAGTTTTGTACTTTGTTCTCCACTACTGTATCAAAGGTGGTCTGTTTAATTGTTTTCTTCATCTTGGCAGTGGAGCATTCTAAATCCATGCAGAGTACATAGTCTTTGTTTAATCCATCTGTCTGACTAATAGGCAAGTTCATTGGCACTGATCCGGCACACACTTGCCACTGTGCATTCTGCTTGCTACCATTACATGAATAATCCCCCTGGAGTCAAATAAGACCCAGACCTAACTGATTTTTGCAGCATAAAAATGGACAATTGTTTCTCATGTATTGCAATACCTGGGGATAGCATTGCGAGTTGCTGAGTGGCCCACAAATTTCAGTTTTTACTTTTTATTCCTGCATTTTGGATAAATTAAATCAGATCTTGATGGTTACATTTTCAAAACTCTGGCCCCCAATCCTGCCATCAGATCCGCTAGCACAGATCCGCATGCCTGTGTGGGGTCCCACTGAAGTCAATGAGTTCTGAACATGTGTAGGAGTCCAGACTGGAGGCTCCAATTGCAGAATCAAAGCCTTGGTGAGTTTTGTGCACACAAGTACATGCTTTGCATTTATACATGTTCTGCAATCAAACATAGGCACTGAGTTTTGAAAACATAATCTTTATAGTGTCATTTTACACAGTACCTTGTGTATGTCTGTTTTTTAATTAAGAAGTATATTTTCCTCCTAAAACATAGGGAAAAAATTAAAAAACCAGTTTGCCCTATTTTCTGACATTATTCTGAGAAGGCTGAACTCTCCTGAGATTTTCCCTGGTACAGTCAAAAGTACAAAGTTTCAGCTAAGGTAACACATTTTTTATTTTACTATTCCAAAACAATCAAGATAACAAGCCTGAAAAATTCACATTAAAATGTTAGAACTGGGCCAACTCGGCAGTCTAGTAGAAGCTGCAATCAGCACAAAAAATCGATCCGAACTATTGTCAGGTATGCTGCCCTGTGAAAATATTTGATTACATACATATTTTTGGTAGTACCTGCTTAAGGAAAGCCCATGATCTAGAAGCCTAAATGAAAAAAAAAAACCAACCAAAATTTAAGTGACACCTGTGTCAGAACCAAACAAAACACATGAAAGAAATGTAATATCAATGTTACAGGTCTGAAACATAAATACGGGGAGCCTTACTTTGCATAGCTTCATTCTGCATCTGGATCCTTTGGACAGCAGTCAAAACTTGGTAAAGAGAATTCTTGCATTGATGATGAAAGTCTCTTGAAAGCTCAAAAGCAAATGAATGGAGATTTTTCAGGTCTCGCTTAAGTCTCTATGCAATAAGCAGAAAACAGCATCTTAAAAAAGATGTAAAAATAGCAGTCGGAGAACTGATAAAATATCCATAATGCAAATAATTACTGTCAGGTATCACAACCAAGAAGAACGTTTATATTTCACATAATGAATTGATTTATTTAAGGACTGAGCTTGCGAGATGCTGAGTCATCTCATTCCCAACTGACGTCTGCAGGAAATTTCATAGCAAGTGCTCAGACCATCACTGCATCAGGCCCTACATGTGGAACAAAGTATCTTTTTTTATTTTGTTAACTAAAACCAGGACACTTTAACTGTGTGTGATGTATATGCTTATGAATCACATATACAAGTAATTTTAAATACAAATACTTAAAAATAAATAATAGTTATTGCTATATTCTTACTTTGCACATTTTACATACTTTGTTCAGTAGCTACACACCTAGCTCATCCTCAAACTTTTCTAGACTTTGCCACTTCTTCTGATATGAAAGAAGATGCATTTTACAAAAATCTGATTCCTTTATAGTGTGGGATACGATGTTTTTTATTATTAGAATACATTAATATACTGTATATTATGTGACTATTCAATAGGTGTAAGAGCACCCAGAGCATCTTAGACTGAGAGTTAAAAATTGAAATAAGTAAAAATAAATTAAATGCAAGAGAAAAGTATGGTCTGACTGTAGGACCTAGGAGCCTTCTAGGCTCTTGGACAAGGCACTTAACCAATCTGTAAAATGGGATTAATAATGATTTACCTCACAGCGGTGTTGGGATGGTTAACACTTTCTAAGGCCCTTTGAAGATGAGAAAGTGCTGAGCATTACTCTGTGGCACTTTGATATTACTAGTACTACATAGTCAGCCTGTCACTGTGAATTAATTATGTGACTAATTTTTAATGGTAAGACAATAAATTGTACTGAAGGTTAAAAAAAAAAAAATCTGCTGCAGCTTTACCTCCGAAAAGCTACGGAACACCACAGGGTAAGAAAACCAGTGTTTTTCAGTGACAGTTCTAGGAATACAGGTAATTTAGAATTGTATCTGGAGAGCTTTTGCCTCTTGTAACACATTTATCTCCTTGTTGCTAGAAAGCCATCACAGTCCAAATGTGTTGCATCCCAATCAGCTCTGCCATTCTATCTAACCTAAAATTTAAAATAGTATTATAAGATTTTCTATGAAGGGTCATTCTAATGAGATTAGCACACTTCATTTATTAAACACCACATTCCTCTTTTCTGTTATTTCTCCTTTAAAGAAGATTCAGATGCACTCCTTTTATACAGGTTTTAGGCATCAACTCAGAGACTCATGTTCCTCTAAAAAAGCTGACATCTGCAAGTGTCCTTGAGAGAAACCCACAGCTTCACGGCCTGTTTGCAGTCAGTATCTTTTAACAGAGGTATAACACATTTTAATATAATTGGGTGGACAACTCTGGTGTTTTCATTGCCTTGAAAATGTTTTAGCTCCTGTAAAACAAACATACACTGACCAATAAAATATAGACTGCTCATGGGTTCGTTCCCACAAGCCCTTCACGTGGGGAACTGCTGATGAAGTTGATGGGAGTGTCACATGCAGAGGTTTTTAGGATCAGGCTATCTTTCAGAAATTATTAACATACTTAGACTTAGAACAGACTGTTTCTTTTTAAACATATTTTACGACTGCTTCAGTGCACTGAGTATCTCTGCATTATTACTAAGATTCTTTACCTGTATTGCTCCATAAACCTGGATTATAACGGAGCTCGTGCTTCTACACAAGTTCTGTTGCTTGTCATGAACAAAGTTAAGCTGTGCCACTTCATTAGTGTCTCTTCCAAACAACCCTCGACACTGTTAAAAAAAATATTGGAGAATGTCACTTTGAAGATTCACAACTCTGTAAGTGTATGTTTTGGTCTAACATAGGAGATTTCTACAGTAGAACCAGCCAAGGAGTAGAACACAGGCACCCAAATGCCATCTCTTAATACAGTATATTCCATATTTGCAGTAGTGAAAAAAGATCAGTCTGTGAAAACCATACTTTAAAAAATAACTGAAGATTATTTTTTATCCATTACGGATAAAAAGACAATGCTCCATCAGCTTTTTTTTTTTTTTTTGGGGGGGGGGGGGGGCGGGGGAGTTAATACAAGTCACCAAATTTTACAATAGTTTTCCTTCAAACTATGAAAATGAAATATTAAAGACCATAACCAAATAAAACTAAAACTAAAAAATGGGAGTGAAGGCTGTAATGCTCTTCTTTTCTAATCCCAAACAAGAGGGCTAATTATTGCAGGGTTTGTCAATTAGCAGATGACATTAAAAATCATACAATATGTTCTGAAGTCCACAGGCACAATGGAATAGGTTAAAGAAGGTGTTTCAGCCTACTCTCTGAATTGCCAGGCTTATGTTACTATAAACACCTTCCTACTATTATTTCAGTTGTGTTTTACATTGGATTATATTTCCCTTGGATTTTCATTTTTATTGAAGCAATTTAAATACTCAGACCTTGACTTACCATTGTGATACTCCAGTTTTACACCAGCAGAACTCCACTGAAATCAGAGGAGTGATATTTGTGTAAACATCAAATAATACACTGGTACACTAGGCCCTCAGTTTAAAGTGGCCAAACCAATTTTTTTTAGGATGTATAGAATAATTAATATCAAAAATCTAAAAGTGTAAACTTAATCCAAAAGCTAGAAGAAGAAAATGGATTTTGTAACTGAACTGAAACTACAACCTTTATTATATTGAAGATCACTAGAAAATTAAATCTATGCAGAGAATTATGAAATTCTGCAGAGCAATATCCCACATAATATAAAAAAACAAGCACTTTTCAGTCATCACCCTTGTTTACAGGCATCTTGGCACCACTAAAGCTAGCTAACATGTCTTATTTCAATTCCCCCCATAACCTGTTGACACCTGTCAATTCTTAACTAGCATTTGTACTCTTCTTTCTTATTTTTAAAGTGCACTGGTATCTACCATGGAACTTGCTTTCCAGTTAATTCAATCTATAAATGAGTTGTGGCTGCAGTTCCCAGTTGTTTAAATTAAGATAGCAGGATAGAGTGCAATAACAGCACTTCTAGTGACAATAAAGAACTAAATCCAGTGAGACAGTGGATTGATTTAATTCAGTTAATTTGCCATCACAGTTATTGTGGAACCAAAGATTCAATTACAGCTGACACACGGAAGACAACAAGAGCAACATGATGCTCAGTGAACTTCTGTTGTCAAAACAAAACAAAAACATAAATAAGAATGATTTATGCTCTCCAAAAAAATCTTGTACTTATCCAAGCAGGGTGAGGTTCTCAAAACTTTTTCATAGTATGGACCACATATTAATAGAAAAATTGTTTTCCAGAGCAGAACACCTCCTATTCAGGATTGCAATAATGAAATAGGAGGATCCACCCAAACACATAACATCCCTGGAGCAGCTACAATTGCTTACACGATAAAGGAAGGCAGGGAAATATTTAATATTTTAAAAAATCTTATTTTAATTAAATTTAATAACTGGCAACAAGGAGGAGAATAAGAACTAACAGCCCAAATCCTCAAAGGTATTAAGGTGTCTAATTCCAACGGATGTTAGGTGTCTAAATACCTTTGAGAATCTGGGCCCATGCTTTCCCAGCTTTCCCCCCTCTCTAAGGACTCCATGCACCACAGTTCGACAACTACTGGAACAGAAGATCACCTAACTTTTCACCTTTACTAGTACTCTCAAATCACTGTAATCAATTATTCTTTTTACATGTAAACAATTGGGAGCAACAAGTAATATGGGAGGCAGAGAGAGATTCTCCTGCATTTTGAAGGGTTGACTCCTCTTTTGAGAGTGCTCAGAAAATGCAGGTAAATATAAAACTCCAGCTTAGAAATACCCCATCAGAAAATCTTCATTCCTCCATATCTTAGCACAAATCTTTCTATGTTAATATTTAAAAGGATACTCACAAGGTTTTTTGATCTGAAAGTCATCCAGTCTTTAAGCACTACCTAAAGTACAGCAGGTCAGAACTTTTTGAAAAAGGTTACCTGACACTAGAAATATAGTAGAATGAAAGCTGCATGATTGTCTATGAGATGCACACAAGGTATTTTATAAATTCATATTTTTATTATAGACTTGATTAGCCAGAAATTGTGACCGCTCCTATCTACTGATTACATGGCATTTTTTCTTTTAGTCTATTTTATAAAAGGACTCCCAGGATTCAAATCTCTTAAGTGCCATTTTTGCAAACACTTATGCATGTGCTTCACTAAATGCACATATATAGTCCTACTGAAGTAAATGGGACTACTCGTGCAAAATTAAGCACATGAATAAGTCTTTGCAGGATTTGGGGCTATGTTATTCAGAATGTTTGAGGTTATTAAAATTAAGAGCATTTTAAACATTTAATTTAAATTTTTGCTATTAATTCTCCTTGTTTTACTTTTTCTATTTTTCTCAGGGTGGACAATAAAAGTGGTTTGGTCAGTTTCACTTTTTCTTTATAGTCAGCTTCTATTCAATTTCACTCAGGTTTTATCTTTATTATCAATACTCCCATGACCTTTTCTATGCAAATAGTTTCCTCTTTGGATTTATCATTCCCCTGAAGTGTTTGCCACCCAGAATTTGTAGGATTGTGTTAGGCCAGGAGAAGCTGAAAGTAAAACAGACTACAAATAGAGAGAAACTGACCAGTTTACTTGCATTGTGCAAAATGTGGCCCCAATAGATCCATGCTTGCAGATCTAGGTGTCCTCATGTAAGTAACTGCAGGATCAGGGCCCTAGTAGGTGGCAAACAAAAGCAAACTGCATGAAGTAATAAAATAAACTAATACACAGTTTTTAAATTTTCAGTTTTAATAATTTAAGATATTAACAACAATACCAGTAAAGAACTAATATTTTATAATATTTTTTCTACTGAGTATATCCCTCCACGTATATGGTTCAAGCAAAAATAAGAAACATTTAGAAGAAACGTTTATTTTGTTTTGTTTTTTAGTGGAAGAGAATTCAATTTTCTATGCTATTCAAAAATGACCGCTCCAGTGCAATGCTGGCAAAATAGTAAGGTTATTAAAAACATGATTGATTAGGAAAAAACACAGAGGACTAAATTGTGGCTTTTCCATAGAATCATAGGACTGGAAGGGACCTCGAGAGGTCTAGTCCAGTCCCCTGCACTCAAAGCAGGACTAAGTATTATCTAGCCCATCCTTGAGAGGTGTTTGTCTAACCTGCCCTTAAAAATCTCCAATGATGAAGATTCCACAACCTCTCAAGGCAATTTATTCCAGTGCTTAACCACTGACAATTAGAAAGTTTTTCCAAATGTCCAACCTAAACTGTCCTTGCTGCAATTTAAGCCCATTGCTTCTTGTCCTGTCCTCAGAATTTAAAGAGAACAATTTTTCCTCCTTGTAATAACCTTTTATGTACTTGAAAACTATTATCATGTCCCCTCCCTCAGTCTTCTCTTCTCCAGACTAAACAAGCCCATTTTTTTCAGCCTTCCCTCATAAAGATCTAGAAAACAGGACCCAATCATTTTTGTTTTTCTTCTCTGGACTTTCCCCAATTTGTCCACCTCTTTCTTGAAACTATATTCCAGTTGAGGCCTAACCAGCGCAGAGTAGAGGGGAAGAATTACTTTTTGTGTTTTGCTTACAACACTCCCGTTAATATATCCCAGAATGATGTTTGCTTTTTTTGCAGCATTGTTACACTGTTCACTCATATTTAGCTTGTGATCCACTATGACTCCCAGATCCCTTTCCGCAATACTCCTTTCTAAGCAACCATTTCCCATTTTGTGTGTGTGCAACTGATTATTCCTTCCTAAGTGGAGTACTTTGCATTTGTCTTTATTTAATCCTATTTACTTCAGATCATTTCTCCAGTTTATCCAGATCATTTGCAACCCCTCCCAGCTTGGTATCATCCGCAAACTTTATAAATGTACCCTTTGTGCCTTTATCTAAGGCTGGTCTACACTGGGGAGGGGAGAAGGGGGGGAGGGGGAAATCAATCCAAGATACGCAACTTCAGCTACGCAAATAGCGTAGCTGAAGTCGAAGTATCTTGGATTAAATTACCCGGGGTCCACACGGCGCGGGATCGACGGTCGCGGCTCCCCCATTGACTGCGCTACCGCCGCTCGCTCTGGTGGAGTTCCGGAGTCGACTGTGAGCGTGTTCGGGGATCGATATAATGCATCTTAACAAGACGCGATATATCGATCCCGGATAAATCGATTGCTACCCGCTGATACGGCGGGTAGTGAAGACGTACCCTGAGTCATTGATGAAGATATTGAGCAGAACCAGATCCAGAACTGATCTCTGTAGGACCTCACTTGAAATGCCCTTCCAGCTTGACTGTGAACCACTGATAACTATTCTCTGGGAATGGTTTTCCAACCCTTTATGTACCCACCTTACAGTAGCTCCATCTAGTTTGCACTTCCTGAGTTTGTTTATGAGAAGGTCATAGGAGACAGTATCAAAAGTCTTACTAAAGTCAAGATATACCATATCTACGCTTCCCTCCTATCCACAAGGTTTGTTACTGTGTCAAGGAAAGCTATTAGGTTGCTTTGATATGATTTGTTCTTGACAAATCCATGCTGACTGCTACTTATCACCTTATTATCTTCTAGTTGTCTGCAAATTGATTGCTTAATTATTTGCTCTATTATCTTTCCGGGTACTGAAGTTAAGCTGACTGGCCTGCAATTCCCTAGGTTGTCCTTATTCCCCCTTTTATAGATTGGCATGGTATTTGCCTTTTTTCAGTCCTCTGGAATATCTCCTGTCTTCCATGACTTTTTGAAGATATTTTCTAATGGCTCAGATATCTCTACAGTCAGCTTCTTGAGTATTCTATGATATATTTCATCAGGCTCTGTTGACTTAAAAACATCTAACTTGTCTAAGTAATTTTTAATTTGTTCTTTCCCTATTTTAGCCTCTGATCATACCTTCATTTTCACTGGTATTCACTATGTTAGACATCCAATTGCTACTAACCTTTTTGATAAAAACTGAAACAAACAAAAAAATCATGTAGCACTTCTGCCATTTTCACATTTTTCATTATTGTTTCCTCCCCTCGTTGAGTAAGGGGCCTACTCTGTCCCTGGTCTTCCTCTTGCTTCTAAGGTATTTGTAGAATGTTTTCTTATTACCCTTTATGTTGCTAGCTAGTTCAACCTCGTTTTGTGCATTGGCTTTTCTAATTTTGTCCTACATACCTGTGTTATTTGTTTATATTTATCCTTTGTAATTTGACCTAGTTTCCACTTTTTGTAGGATTCTTTTTTGAGTTTCAGATCATTGAAGATCTCCTGATTAAACCAGGGTGGTCTCTTGCCATACTTCCTATCTTTCCTACACAGTGGGATAATTTACTCTTGTGCCCTTAATAATGTCTCTTTGAAAAACTGCCAACTCTCTTGAACTCTTTTTCCTCCAAGATTTGCTTCCCAAGGGATCTTACCTAGCAACTCCCTGAGTTTGCTAAAGTCTGCCTTTTTGAAATTCATTTTCTTTATTGTGCTGTTTTCCCTCCTACCATCCTTAGAATCATGAACTCTATCATTTCATGATCACTTTCACCCAAGTTGCCTTCTACTTTCAAATTCTCAAACAGTTCCTCTCTATTTGTCAAAATCAAATCTAACTTCTCCTCTAGTGGTTTTTTCCACCTTCCGAAATAAAAAAAAAAAGTCTCCAATACATTCCAATAATTTATTGGATAATCTGTGCCCTGCTGTGTTATTTTTGCAACAGATGTTTAGGTAGTTGAAGTCCCCCATCACCACCAAGTCCTAAGTAAGGGGCAGATAAAGGGCAGCATATTGTGTGATTTTTAGCCAATTCAATTGAATCAATGTGCTGTGAAGGTAGACACCCTTAAAGTGATTTAAATCTAGTTTGTATCAATTTATTTGTGGAGCAAAAGAAACCAATACAAACAGGTTTAAGATAGTGTGTTCACTCACAAGGGTCCATGGTTTAACTAAACCTGCTTATTTAAACCCAGCACAAGTTTGTGTGTAGACAGTCCTGTTGCTCAGAGAGCCACAACCTCCCTCCTGGTTAGCCCACTGCTCCCAGGACGAGCAAACTTCATCAAATCTATATCCAATGTAGAAGCTTCTCCATGCTGGCTGGTGCAGGGTGGGAATGGAGGTGTCACTATACTCCCAACCCAACCACCTGAGCAAAAGAGGTTCAGTAGCCACTTTGCAAAGCCCACATTGCTGCCTACGATGCAGACAGCTGGCACAAGGGTGCTTGCATCCCTTTATGCCTCTGGGCCAGTGCACTGGACAGGCCAACATTTAACTCAAAGGAGTGGCACTGATGGTTTCTTAAGACTCCAGTCAAAGAGTAAAAGTGACATGGGGGTAGGGCTGGGGTTTCAGTAAAACAATGTTTTTCATGAAAAGTGTCTGCTTTCTGCAGACATTTTCCTTTTTTCCTCAAAAGACTTTGGCCAAAAATGGGCATTGCTCTCCCATAATGCACCACAACCAGCGACTCCATGTTGCACAGCTTCCCCTCACCAAAAAAGGGAGACTCTGATGCATCATGGGAGCTGTAGTCCAGCTGGCGATCCTGGCCCACAGAGGAGAATGGGGACAAAGAACAAGCTGCAACTCCCATTAAGCACTACAACTTACATTTTTGGCAAAAATCTGGTAGTTTTCAGCCAAAACCACTGAACACTCAAAATTTCCCACGGAGAATTTCCATGAAAACCTCAAAAAAAAAAAAAATCTTTTATTTTCCCTGAAAATTTCCATGAGGGTTTAAATATTTGCACCAGCTCTACTGGGGGCTTTTGTATTAGGGGAAGAAAAAGTAAAATGGGGAAAAAGGGAAAGGATATTCAAGTTGTAAGACCGAAACAGTGGTCCCTTCCCTCCACTCTACGAGGAGGAAAGGATCTGAAGTTTATCATGAAAATGATTAAACCACCCGTGACCACAGATTATATTATATTTTTCTATACATAGCTTTGTACTTGCATTTCTGTTAAGACGGTTAAGTAAAAAGATATTTTGATTGTCAGAAACCACTGGCAATGATTCCTCCTGCTTGTGGTGCATTCAGGGTGCTCCCCATATATCTTTATCTCCTCCAGCCACACAGTATATTTGGCAGTTAACAAGTGGAACTCTGGAATGGATTTTTCTAGCAGCAATGTCTAGATTTGTGACAGACTGCCTGCTTGATTAGCCCTACAGGCAGAATATTGAAAAACTTAGTCTTTTCTACATAATGCTTTAGTCCACAGAAGAGGAGTGTAAATGTTAGTCTCTGTTAGCGTGTCCTGCACTAACTGACCTGGGTAGACTCTGCTGGCACACACTAAAAGTTCCCCAGTGCACGTTAATATAGTATGGTTTGAAACAGGAGTGCATTAATGCACACCAGTGAACTTCCAGTGTGAGCCAGCAAGGGCCACATGGGCCAGTTAATGCATGACACACTAGTGCAAACTAAAATAGAAAACTCTCCGGTGCAGACTAAACATCATGTAGACAAGTCCTCATACTGGCTTTGGCTCTGGAGGAGGGTATCTTGTTTACAAGACACATTCTTCCCTCTGATGTATCTTACTATCTAGAATGGTCTCCATATTGTATGCTTGAGATCAAAAGGTCAGTTCAAATTCCTAAGAATACCTTCACTAAATGCTACAAAAGACAATAAAAATATATTTCGCTGAAAAAAAGTACAGTATTCTTTTGTGTACCCAGCAAAAGTCAGCTCAGATGCACCATCTGGCTTGCAGTCAGGACTTCTTATTTTTTTAATCAAACCCAATTTCATCCAGCAGAGTTAACCAAGACACAGTGAGGGCAAGTGGCTTTCCTGAGGTCACACAGCGATTTAATGACTCAGCCTGGATTAGAACGTCTCAACTGACAGTCACTATTACCTCTAATCCACACAGCCAGTCCTGGTCTTGCACAACAAACAACTGCTCAAATTTCTTTTAATCTCTAGAGACCCAGATTTGAAGAGGCAAAATATTACAGTATTTATGAGGACTGCTCATTATTTCAATAATTGCTCCAGAAATAGTTGTCCCTTCTGATCAGTGGTATGATGAAAGAAAGTGGGTTAGTTTAGCCATAGCTAGGTTTTTCTAACTGCTTATATGACATTTTGTTTTACTCCCTCCAACACAAGACACACATGTACACAAATATGAAGACACTGAATAGAGCAGCTTTGATAAGCCCATTAATTATAAAAGGCAGATTCCTGAAACCTACTTATGGCCAAATATTTGAAAAGAGTGGCTTCCTTTTTGTGGGTGTAAACTGCACCCCCAAAATTTGCACTTACATTTTGCACGTCCAGTTCAACTGCAAGCAGAAATAAGATAATTCAGTGTGAAAGTTCTCAAATTTGGCATGCATGTTTAACTCCCTCAGTTCATTTTTGAAGGCATGAAATTACAGGCAAGTATTCTAGTATTTGCACTTCTGATTACCTGATTTGCACCTGCGATTAAAGAAAATGTGAAAATTTTGCCAGCAAAAATTTGTGCTCACAAAAAATGAGCTGTGCCCTGTCCTTCGAAAGTTTACTCCACAGGAAGATGACACAATTTGAAAAGGAGAAAAAGGATTCCAACTTCTTTTTTTAGGTGGTGGGTTTTAGCTCCAACTCACAAACAACCTGGATACATCTCCACCCGCTTTACAAGAGATTAAGCATGGACAAAATAATTACCTCTGCAAGTTTCAGATGAAGAAGAGCATTTTCTGTTTCCAGCACAACTATTCTTTCTTCTTTAGCCTGAAAAAACAACAACAACTGATAGGCTAGATTCCGCATCCTCACCCTCAGCAATAAAACTGAAATAATAATTTCTGAATGTAGTCAGACCAATAATCTTTTGACAATCATGCACTTATTATTCACAGCACGACTATTGCAGTGTAAGAAGTTGGTGTGATATAATAAACTTTCATTAATATATTTTACCTTAGTATACATTTTTATAACCACTTAGAATAAATAATTTCCATTTATTAGATTGTCTAGTTACTGGTTCTCACCTTTTTTCAATATTGAGACCTACTTTCCCATACTGGTACTCCCTTCCAACCTAGCTGGTTTAGCAGCTTGGGGAAGTGCGGGTGTTTACGACACCATGACATCTGTTTGCAACTCTGCTGGGTGCGATGCCCCCTAGGTTGAAAATCCCTGAGCTATTGTTTCAGGTTGTCTGCAGATTTATGCAGGCATCACTGCATCAGTTAAAGCTCAGCTCTCCTTTTCAAGATATTTCTAGCATTATGATTGCAGAGACTATTTTTAAAAATAATGAAAAGGGTAAAAAAAAGGAGGATGACTGGAGCCCACTCACGATCCCCAGATTGAGAACCCTTAGTCTAGTCTTAGTCATCTTAAGCAAAGTAAGCAGTCATGGGATAAGAGGGAAGGTTCTCTCATGGATTGGTAACTGGTTAAAAGATAGGAAACAAAGGGTAGGAATAAATAGTCAGTCTTCAGAATGGAGACAGTAAATAGTGGTGTCCCCAAGGGGTGTGTACTGGACCCAGTCCTATTTAACATATTCATAAATGATCTGGAAAAAGGAGTAAACAGTGAGGTGGAAAAAGGGGTAAACAATGAGATGGCAAAATTTGCAGATGATACAAAACTACTCAAGATAGTTAAGTCCTAGGCAGACTGTGACGAACTACAAAAGGATCTCTCAAAACTGGTTGACTGGGCAACAAAATGGCAAATGAAATTCAATATATAAAATGATGGGGTCTAAATTAGCTACCACCACTCAAGAAAGAGATCTTGGAATCATTGTGGATAGTTCTCTGAAAACATCCACTCAATGTGCAGCCGCAGTCAAAAAAGCCAACAGAATGTTGGAAATCATTAAAAAAGGGAATAAGACAGAAAGTATCATATTGCCTCTATATAAATCTATGGTAGGCCCACATCTTGAATCCTGCGTGCAGATGTGGTCTCCCCATCTCAAAAAAGATATATTGGAATTGGTTCAGAAAAGGGCAACAAAAGTGATTAGGATCAGGAGGTAGCCGTGTTAGTCTGTATCCACAAAAACAACAAGAAGTCCGGTGGTACCTTAAAGACTAACAGATTTATTTGGGCATAATCTTTCGTGGGTAAAAAACCTCACTTCTGCAGATGCATGGAGTGAAAGTTACAGATGCAGGCATTATATAATGACACATGAAGAGAAGGGAGTTACCTCACAAGTGGAGAACCAGTGTTGGCAGGGCCAATTTGCTAAGGGTGGATGTAGTCCACTCCCAATAATAGATGAGGAGGTGTCAATTCCAGGAGAGGCAAAGCTGCTTTTGTAATGAACCAGGCACTCCCAGTCCCTATTCAAGCCCAAATTAATGGTGTTAAATTTGCAAATGAATTTTAGTTCTGCTGTTTCTCTTTGAAATCTGTTTCTTAAGTTTTTTTGTTCAAGAATAGTTACTTTTAAATCTGTTATAGAATGTCCAGGGAGATTGAATTGTTCACCTACTGGCTTTTGTATGTTACCATTCCTGATGTCCCATTTGTGTCCATTTGTTCTTTTACATAGGGACTGTCTGGTTTGGCCAATGTACATGGCAGAGGGGCATCGCTGGCACATGATGGCATATATAAAATTAGTAGACGTGCAGGTGAATGAGCCCTTGATGGTGTGGCTGATGTGGTTGGATCCTCTGATGGTGTCACTAGAGTAGATATGGAGACAGAGCAGGCAACAAGGTTTGCTACAGGGATTGGTTCCTGGGTTCATGTTTCTGTGGTGTGGTGTGTAGTTGCTGGCGAGTATTTGCTTCAGGTTGTGGGGTTGTCTGTTAGCGAGGACTGGCCTGCCTCCCAAGGTCTGTGAGAGTGAGGGATCGTTTTCCAGGATAGGTTGTAGATTATTGATAATGCACTGGAGAGGTTTTAGCTGGGGGCTGTACATGATGGCCAGTGGTGTTCTATTATTTTCCTTGTTGGCCCTGCCCTGTAGTAGGTGATTTCTGGGTACCCATCTCGCTCTGTCAATCTGTTTCCTCACTTCCCCAGGTGGGTATTGTAGTTTTAAGAATGCTTGATAAAGATCTTGTAGGTGTTTGTCTCTGTCTGAGGGATTGGAGCAAATTCGGTTGTATCTTAGGGCTTGGCTGTAGACAATGGACCGTGTGATGTGTCTTGGATGGAAGCTGGAGGCGTGTAGGTACGTATAGCGGTCAGTAGGTTTCTGGTATAGGGTGGTTTTTATGTGACCATCACTTATTTGCACTGTAGTGTCCAGGAAGTGGATCTCTTGTGTGGACTGGTCCAGGCTGAGGTTGATGGTGGGGTGGAAATTGTTGAAATCCAGGTGGAATTCTTCAAGGGCCTCCTTTCCGTGGGTCCATATGATGAAGATGTCATCAATGTAACGCAAGTAGAGGAGAGGCGCTAGGGGACGAGAGCTGAGGAAGTGTTGTTCTAAGTCAGCCATAAAAAAGTTGGCATACTGTGGGACCATGTGGGTACCCATAGCACTGCCGCTTACTTGAAGGTATAAGTCAGGGTTCGGCAACCTCTCAGAAGTGCTGTGCCGAGTCGTCATTTATTCCCTCTAATTTAAGGTTTCGCGTGCCAGTAATACATTTTAACGTTTTTAGAAGATCTCTTTCTATAAGTCTAGAATATATAACTAAACTATTATTGTATGTAAAGTAAATAAGGGTTTAAAAATGTTTAAGATGCTTCATTTAAAATTAAATTAAAATGCAGAGCCCCCCGGACCGGTGGCCAGGACCCAGGCAGTGTGAGGGCCACTGAAAATCAGCTTGCGTGCCACCTTTGGCACCTGTGCCATAGGTTGCCTACCCCTGGTATAAGTTGTCCCCAAATCTGAAGTGGTTGTGGGTGAGGACAAAGTCACAAAGCTCAGCCACCAGGCATGCTGTGGCCTCATCAGGGATACTGCTCCTTACAGCCTGTAATCCATCCGCATGTGGAATATTGCTGTAAAGTGCTTCTACATCCATGGTGGCCAGGACTGTGTTTTCAGGAAGATCACCGATGGATTGTAGTTTCCTCAGGAAGTCGGTGATGTCTCAAAGATAGCTGTGATTAGGGGTATGAAAGTGATTAGGAGTATGAAACGGCTGCCGTATAAGGAGAGATTAATAAGAGTGGGACTTTTCAGCTTGGAAAAGAGACAAGTAAGGGGGGATATGATAAAGGTCTATAAAATCAAGACTGGTGTGGAGAAAGTAAATAAGGAAGTTTTATTTACTCCTTCTCATAACACAAGAACTAGGGGCCACCAAATGAAATTAATAGGCAGCAAGTTTAAAACAAACAAAAGGAAGTATTTTTTCACACAACGCACAGTCAATCTGTGGAACTTCTTGCCAGAGAATGTTGTCCCTCTGGGGCACCTGGCACCGGCCACTGTTGGAAGACAGGATACTGGGTTAGATGGACCTTTGGTCTGACCCAGTGTGGCTGTTCTTATGTTCATTACTGTTTACAGTAAGAACAGCCATGAACCCAATCTTGTATTTCAAGGATCTGTACAGATTATACTTTCTTGGTAGTGCAGAGAAGTAAGCATTGCAGACACAAAGAAAATTTCCCAATTTTGGAACCACAAGGGGTTCTTTTCTACACAGCCAAAATGGGTTGGGAAAGCAGATGATGTTGCTCTTTTCCGATTGCCAGAAGATGCTGAAAAGGAATATTATCTGGGGAATCAGAAGTTTCTCAAGGTCTCAGCATGGATTCAATTTTATATTTTAATTTTGGTATATATATTTTATATTTTAATTGTGATCTAGCTCAGATGTCCAGTGATATTTATCAACGCCAACATTTAAATTATTTCACTGCTACTCAAAGCATGTAGAAAGGGAAAAGGATGAGTATAAAACATGCATAAGCACAATCTGCCAAGAATGACAGCTCATTTTGGGGTGTCACAAATGGAACATGCTTGGATGATGGTCACCATTTCCCCCCAAGTGCTCAAACTGATCCTCGGAAACAAAAGGCTGTAAGGCATCTGAGCCCCATCAAAGGGGAATTAATCCTACAATACTTAGTGGGGCATCTCAATCTTAGCATCCGAAGACACTCCAAATCATGAGCAGCCTTATCTATTCTGGTGGTGAGTGAGAGGTCAGGTAGCATCTTCCACGACTCTAGTGCCTAATGCTCTTCTCCCTGCTGGAGGCATCTACAGAGTCAGGCAGACATCACAGCACTGATCACATTCAGGTCATGTTTTCAAGCTTTTCTTAGCAACTAGGAGGGGTAGAAACATTGTCTTGTAATGGAAACTGAGGTTCTGATCTTATTACATGATTCTGGGAGCAGACTGCCAGGCATATGTTTATAACTTAGTGCAGCTCTGCCCATAGATGTGTCCCAGCACACAACAGCTGCGGCACCCTGGAGCACGGCAAAGCCCATGGCGCATATTTGAACATCTGCACAATCCTGCTGTGAGCAACTTCTTGTCTTGGTGCCCTGAGCAGGTGGAACTTGGGGCAGGAACACGCAGCTCCTCTCCCAACATGGGCCCTGACCCCCAGGACCATCCAGCTGAACCAGGCTGCCCATGGCCAGGCCCAGCAGGGGACATAGTACCATGGGCCAGTGAGCAGCAGCACCGGGGAGACCACAGAGATGCCCAAGAGCTACTCCCTTGCCCCAGCTCCTTGTGGTGGGTGCATCGTTGAGTGGTATTGCCATGGCTTCCAGCTCCACAGCCCACCTGGGATATTAGTTGGCAGCTCCTCCATGGGGCTGCAAGCACAGGTGTTTGCCTGATGTGGTTCACAAACTCCCCTGACACCTGCCCCTTTTGCAGCGAGAGGGAGACTCTGGTGCACACCTATATAGGATGTGTCAGGTTGCAGCACCCTGGTCATCTACCCCTGCAGCAGGAAGAAACTGGATGGGGGGGTCTGCAACTGTGAGGCTTATTTGCATTCCCTTGTTCGATCTGGTCTCCAGGAGAAGCTCCCCTGGGCAGTGCCATTGGCTCCCTAGGGCCTCGGGGGATGGTGAGGAAGATTAGGGGCTCTCTGCTGCACACCCCCTCTGGGCCCTTCCTTATTGCCCCATCACCTTTAGTCCCCTGCCTGTTTTCTCCTTCATCCTCCCCCATGACTGGGGCCCGGCCAAATTCACGGTCATAAAAAAGTATCATGGTCCATGAAATCTGGTCTCCCTGTGACGAAGTCACTGGAGCAATGTTCTGGAACTACTCTGTATGAAGACAGCCAGGACTCTGGGGGAGCATGTCTCCTTTCTCTGAGCATACTGTTGCCAGGGCAAGTAACTTATACAGCTTTGACCTTCCTGGATCTGACCTCAGAGCATTCAGCATCCCCTTCCACACCGAACGCTTCCCGCAGAAAGTCCACCCGGGCGGGGCTCCTGGGAAAGCCAGAGGGCCCTGCACCCCAGCTCTGCAGTCAGCAGTGACTCTCAGCCAGCATGTAGAACAGAAGGGTTTATTAGTTGACAGGAACACAGTGTAGCACAGAGCTTGTTAGCACAGAAATCAGTGACTTTCAGCCAAGTCCATTTTGGGAAGTCCTGGGCCAGACGCCCTGGACTCCCCCTCTTCCAGTCCCCCCAAGCAGACTGCCAACTTCCAGCGACCCGACCTCAGACACCCTCCATTGTGCCTCCTCCTCCTTCTTTATGTCACTTCCCAGGCAAAGAGTCACCTGGTCGCATCCCCTCTCCTGGGTCTCAGGTTATGAAGGGCACCAGTCATAGCATATGTGCAGGCATCTGGAGAAGCCTCACCTGCTCCAGAGGTTTCAGCCAAAGTCACACACCCCTATTCCCACCCCGAGGTATTGGTGAAGCACACAGGGAAACTGAGGCACACAATATTCATGCAAAACAGTAAAACTCACATAGGCTCACATACAACATAACAAGGGAAAATCTACCCTTTGTCACACTCCCCCCATGAAATCTGTTTTTGTGTGTGTGTGCGCTTTTACCCTATACTGTACTATACAGATTTCATAGGGGAGACCAGTGTTTCTCAATTTGGGGGTCCTGACCCAAAAGGGAGTTGCAGGGAGGTCACAAGGTTATTTGGGGGTGCGGGGGGAAGAGTTGTGGTTATTGCCACCCTTACTTCTGCACTGCTGCCGGCGGTGGCTCTGCCTTCAGAGCTGGGATCCTGGCCAGCAGCCGCCGCTCTCCAGCTGCCCAGCTCTGAAGGCAACACCATCGCCAGCAGCAGTGCAGAAGTAAGGGTAGCAGTAGCGCGACCCCCCCCCCCCCCTCCGACAATTACAACACTGTGAAATTTCAGATTTAAATTGCTGAAATCATGAAATTTACGATTTTTAAAGCCCTATGACCGGAAACGGACCCAAGTGGAGGGTGCAGAGGCACAGCGGCTCCTCCCCGCCCCAGCACCTCAACCAGCTCTCTGCAGTGTGTGGGGCGGGGCGGCGGCGATGACGTCACTGTCATGACGCACTAAGGACGGCCCAACCCCCCGCAGGAAAGGGGGCAGGGCCACCGGTTCCTCCCGCAGCATTGCCCCTGCCCCGAACGCGGGCCGCACTCACTCGCAGCTTCTGCTCCAGCTGCCGGATCCGCTGCTGGGCCACGAAGCTCGGGCTGATCCCGCCATCCGGCCGCATCCTCTCTCCCGTCCTGCCGCCGGCACCGCGCGGTCCCGCTGCGCGCACCCAACAACCCCCACCTCGCGCAAAGAATCACTTTGAATCGACCAATCAGATGCTGGGACGGAGCTTCGCTTCGGTTGCTACGGAGACAACGCTTGTCCGCCCGCCCGCCGCACTAGGCAAAGACTCCGATTGGCTGGACGAGGGCCCGGGAGCGTGTAACAATACCAGGGCGCTCTCCGAGTGTTCACTGACAAGCGTTAGGGAGCGTCTGCCAAGGCCCTCGCTGGGGCAGCGGCGGAGAGCGCCACGCAGGGACTGAGGGCAGGGATAAGGAAAGGACACTTGAGACGCTCGGCCTCCGCTCAACCGAACCTGTTCCACGGAACTTGCTCTCTGCTCCGTCATGAGTGACAGCCGCAGCCTGCCAATCCAATGGGGGGGGGGAGGGAGGCGGGACGATGGCGCCTTCCTCGCAGGCAGGGCAGCGTGCCCGCCTTCGCCTAAGTTCTGCAGCGCACGCGCTCTGGAGCGGTGGGCCGTACGGTAGCTTGAAGCGCGTGCCCACCAGCTGCCCGGCGGCGCACGTGGGAGCAGGTGCCCCGAGCTGGAGCGGGGCTCGCTGAATGGCGGGAGCAGGGGGCGTCGCGTGGAGGTGCGGCTGCCCTAGTGCTGGGGGTCGGATTGGGAGCCCCGCTCCTGCAGCAGCCTGGGGGGACAGGAGAACGGCAGCTCGCCCCCTGGAAACAAGAGACGGGCCCTTGTCTTCCCCGGGGCAGGGAAAGGGAGAGTTCGAGCACAGGCTGGGCCTCTAGGCTGTCCGTGGGGAGCGCGCTTCAGCCTGTTTAAAATGCCGTGGTTCTGTGCGCCTGGAGGGAGGCCCTGCTGCCTCCCTAGAGTGAGGACTTGGAGAGGAGGTGGGGGTGGTCGGGGCCCTTGAGCTACACGCTGTGGAAAAGTGATTAGGGCTCCTAGACCATCGCTACAATAATACACACAACCACTGTGTTGTGGTCAGGGGAGAGGGCAGTGCCCTGAAAAATCAGTACAGCTCCCTCTGCCCTGCACTGGGAGTTTTCACGTTTTGGAGCTCGTCCCATACAAAGAGCATATTTGTGCCTCTATATGCATGACACCAGGAAAAGCTCTGTTAACTGATATTAAAAAATATACTTTCAGATTATGATCCCTCACTTTTCCTCAGTATGTAAAATGAGGTGCTGCAGTGCATGCTAAAACTAATAGGTTTGTAAAGCATTTTTTTTTTTTTTTTTTTAAGTCCTACAGGTTTCCCGTTCCCCGGTAAAATGCAGGGTTGTTGTATGCTATGGAGATAAAGACACAGTTCATTTGAAGCTAGCATTGTGTGGCAGTTTATCAAATCCAAAAGAGGTGCCTGAGGTAAGACAAGTTCATTTGACATAACTCATCTGGCAACAGAAACCAGAGCCACAGCTAACATAGATTTTATGTTCAATTAAAGACCAACACAGACTAAAGTTTCAGAGTAACAGCCGTGTTAGTCTGTATCCGCAAAAAGAAGAACAGGAGTACTTGTGGCACCTTAGAGACTAACAAATTTATTAGAGCATAAGCTTTCGTGGACTACAGCCCACTTCTTCGGATGCGGGCTGTAGTCCACGAAAGCTTATGCTCTAATAAATTTGTTAGTCTCTAAGGTGCCACAAGTACTCCTGTTCTTCTTTTTACAGACTAAAGTGTTCATAAAAGAGCTCACTGATATCTTGTTGGTGATGGTAGTGAAATACTCCAGACTTGTCATCCTGGGAGACTTCAACATTTGTGTTGACAAGCCCATAGGTACAAAACTCCAAACTCAAAGAAACTAGCCAAAGGCCAACTTCAAGCTCATCTTAATGGAGCTAATATCCTAGACCTGGCACAATCTGGATTCACGCCAAAACATGGAACTGGAACCACTTTAGTGGCACTGATGAATGATCTCTTCCTGTCAAAAGGAAGAACAGGAGTACTTGTGGCACCTTAGAGACTAACAAATTGGATAGAAGGCAGACATCCATTGCCATTCTTCTGGACCTCTCTGTAGTATTTAACACTGTTGACCATACAATACTGTTGTTTCATCTGAGGGAGGTAGCAGGGGCCCAAGGTAATGTGCTTAAATGGTCTGAATCCTTCCTGGAGGGACACACCCGATGAGAAACTGCACCTCCGCCACTAAGCTTCTCACTTGTAGAGTTCCACAGGGATCAATTTTCTCTCTAGTTCCATTCAACATCTACATGTAGCCACTGGGTGAATTGGTCAGATGACATGGACTCGAGTGCTAGCAGCTCTACCTATCCTTCACTATATACAACCACACTACTCAGTTGAACTGCGGCTGGGTGGAACTGATCCTGAGCAAGACAGAGGTGGTGCAGCTGGGCAGAGGAAAGCATTTTGAAAAGTTTCAGTCCAGTCCATAGTATAGGAGTGCTGCCTTGATTCCTCACTGATGCTAAGCTCTCACATAGCTGCATCCATGAGTAATGCTTTCTACCCTCTCCAGTTGGGAATGAGAGTCCATCCCTTCTTCATGAATGATGACCTAGCCTCAGTTATTCACGTCTTTCTCACTTTCATCAGGACTACACCACTGCAATATACCTGGGCATTCAGCCCTTAGGATACTCCAACTAGTACAGACCACTGCAGCTTGTCTCCTAAGCAACATGGGCTACTGTGAACACATCTGATATGTACTTTGCTCTTTACGTGGGCTTCCTAAAGAACATAAAAGTCAAATTCAAGGTCTCAGTCATTCCCTTCAAGTTGCTCAATGGCCTGAACCCAGGATACCTAGAAGTGTATAAGAACCGATACAGAATAGAATTAATAATTCTCCAAATCCTGATAATACTCCATGAGGAAAGCTGTTCCTCATTCTCTTCCATGTGGGATTAGTTTAGTTTTGCCAAATACTTTTGGCTGTTTGCATGGCTTTGGCACCTGCTCCTCTAATTATGTTATCTAGTGCAATCCATGCAACTGTTTGCTTTTTCATGGAGTACTAAATTGCCTTATGAGAAACCTATTAGGAAACCCTGCATCCAAGGAATTTCTTTTTAGGGATCCAGAAACTAGGCTGAGTACTTTATGTAGTTACTTCAGATGAAATCTTTATGATGGGGAATATAAATGTGGCAGCTGTATAGGAGCAGGAAATAAGCAATATTTACATGTATGCACTTTGTGTATGCACTATACAGTTTCTCCTCCCTTGGTGTTCACATCTCAACTGCTAGCACAGGACCTCACCTTCCCTGATTGAACTAACCTCATTATCTCCAGACTGATTCTTGCCTGCATATTTATACCTGCCTCTGGAAATTTCCATTACATGTGTCTGAGAAAGTGGGTATTCACCCACGAAAGCTTATGCTCCAATACTTCTGTTAGTCTTAAAGGTGCCACAAGACTCTGTTGCTTTTTACAGATCCAAACTAACATGGCTACCCCTCTGATATGTATGCACTATGATTTTTCTGGCAAACCAAAGCCAGGATCATAGTTATAGACCAGTTGAATTCTTGTGAGGCAGTCCAACTCTGACAGACCAAACAAACCTCTCTGCAGAGTTCAGTGAACAATAGTATGCCAAGATACCATTGTTTCCCTACAAATCACTTAAATATTGCAGCACCATAAAAAGCCACTTTCAGACTTGGAAGTTCTCAGGCGTGTATCCTGGCAGCAATTTTGTATTGGTAGGAAGATGAAAACTGACGAATGTGGTTCAAAAAGATTTCCTGACTGCTGTGTTACTGACGACATTCAAAAGATGTTGGCACTAAAAGAGGCAGACAAGTTTGTGTGTGAAAGGGAACATGCTACTGCAATTTACTGGCTTTTGAGAAGATGACAGGCTTCACAGAGGCTGGGATAATGTGCATTTGTGTGTGCCATTTTGAATGGGCAAAAGTTCATTGCATACCTTCTCGGCCAGTTTCCCCTGTCAGAGTAAACAAACAGGATGTATTAACATGGCATTTTAAAGATTTGGGCATTGGCTTTTTAAAAGGCAGTATCTTGAGTGGCCAATATTTACCACCTATATTCAAGGGTCCAGCTGCAGGACTCTGCTCTCCATTTAAACTGCAGTTGTTCGCATTACCAGGCCAGACTCACCCTTTTGTTTCCCTTCCCATTAAATTATGCTGCAGGAGTCTATTATAAAATCCTCAGAACATCACCTGCCTCACTGAGTAATGAAAAAAAGACATAACCAGTATTAATATTTTAAAGCAAATAGTATTGTAGTTTTGAACTCCTATACAGCTGCCACGTTTACATGCAATGAGGTCTTGTTTCTTCCTGTAACACTTATCTAACATATAGCCACAATCCAATGAGATATATTATCTTGCAAAAGTGACTCAGCTTTGAACCAGCACAGCACCACACTTCCAAGCCCCTGGAATCTGGGTAACTGGAACACCAACACCTTCAAAGGACCTTGAAACCTATTACCCACAACCTTCCTCAAACCTTACCACCACCGGCTTGAGGAGATGTCCCCTAAGAACACCAGGCACCAGGATAAAACTGAAAACCAGGCGCCTGAAGCCATTTTCTCAATTTGTAACATCATTAAACAGAGCATCAAAAGAAAACAGCCTGAAGCTTCTGTTGCTTAATGCAAGAGCAGCAGCCCATAAAACCAGAACCATCCCTGTTCTCATTTTAGATGAAGCACCTGCCCTTGCTTACATCACTGAGACATCATTCAATGCTACTGTGAAGCTTCCCAGGGGTACCCAGAGTTGTGGTAGGCATATGCAACCCCTGAGTCCTTCAAGAATCCCTTTGGAGAGCTCAGCCCATTACATGTACCCACAGGGTCTGGGCAGGTTGGTACTCAGGGCAGCTAGCCCATGGTATCAGAGCTACACTACTACTTTTAGCATTCTAGCTCAATGGATCTAGTGCAAGTATGTCTACTTGAGCTGGGAATCATACCCCTACCTCCAAGTGTAGACATAGCCGCATGGCCTTTCCTCCTTCCAACCAGGATAGTGAGCAACAAAGCTGGTCCACCCCCAAAGACTGCTGATGTCCCTAGGTTTTCAGATTGCCCTATGAGAACAAGCCACCCAAATACAGGGCTCAGGTATTATAAATAAATAAGGACATCAGGTGATTATGTTAAGATATTTTCTTATTAAAAAAAATTATTTCAGGGAAGTTCTACAGCCTGTGTTATGCAGGTAGTTAGATTAGATCGGGGTTCTCAAACTGGGGGTCGGGACCCCTCAGGGTTGCAAGGTTATTACATGGGGGGCGTGAACTGTCAGCCTCCACCCCAAACACCACTTGCTCAGCCTATAGTTGAACAGGTCCTGACTACTGTCCAGGCTGCCTGTGTACGGCTTCATGAGCCATGGCATTAAGGGGTAGGCTGGATCCCCAAGGATAACTATAGGCATTTCAACATCCCCAACGGTTATTTTCTGATCCGTGAAGAAAGTCCCTTCCTCCAACTTTTGAAACAGACCAGAGTTCCTGAAGACGCGAGCATCATGTACCTTTCTCGGCCATCCGGCGTTGATGTTAGTGAAACGTCCCTTTTGATCCACCAGGGCTTGCAGCAGCATTGAAAAGTACCCCTTGCGGTTTATGTACTTGCTCGCTTGGTGCTCCGATGACAAGATAGGGATATGGGTTCCGTCTATCGCCCCACCACAGTTAGGGAATCCATTGCAGCAAAGCCATCCACTATGAGCTGCTCGTTTCCCAGAGTCACTACTCTTGATATCAGCAGCTCTTTGATTACATTGGCTACTTGGCTCACAGAAGCCCCCACAGCAGATTTGCCCACTCCAAATTGATTCCCGACTGACTGGTAGCTGTCTGGCGTTGCAAGCTTCCACAGGGCTATCGCCACTCACTTCTCAACTGTGAGGGCTGCTCTCATCCTGGTATTCTGGCGCTTCAGGGCAGGGGAAAGCAACTCACAAAGTTCCAAGAAAGTGCCCTTATGCATGCAAAAGTTTCGCAGCCACTGGGAACTGTCCCACACCTGCAACACTATGCGGTCCCACCAGTCTGTGCTTGTTTCCTGGGCCCAGAATTGGCGTTCCACCGCATGAACCTGCCCCATTAACACCATGATTTGCACATTGCTGGGTCCTGTACTTTGTGAGAGGTCTATTTCTTCATCACTCTCGTCGCTGCGCTGCAGTCACCTCCTCGCCTGGTTTTGCCTTGGCAGGTTCTGGCTCTGCATATACTCCAGGACAATGCGCGTGGTGTTCATAGTGATCATAATTGCCGCGGTGATCTGAGCGGGCTCCATGATCCCAGTGCTATGGCGTCTGGGCTCAAAAAAGCCACGAAACGGAGGGAGGGAGAGGCAACTGACGACATGGCTTACAGGGAATTAAAATCAACAAAGGTAGCTGTGCATCAGGGAGAAACACAAACACAAACAACTGTCACACAGAATGGCCCCCCCAAAGACTGAACTCAAAACCCTGGGTTTAGCAGGCCGTTGATTTCACGGAGGGAGGGGGAAGCAAATGAATACAGAACAAATCTGGTCCATCTATCTTTTACATCTTAGGCTGGCAGCAGACGGTGCAGCATGACCGATAGCCATCGGCATCTTCTGGGTGCTTGGCAGAAAATGCTGCATTATGATTGCTAGCCATCATCGTCAAGACGGTGCAATAGGACTGCCAGCAGGACTGAGTTTCCAGAAGACAAAACATGTCTGCCCAGGCGACTCTGACCGAACTCACTGAGGAGTACAACGACGGATACCAATCGTAATACAGCATCTGCTGCCAAAATGCAAGGAGCTGCTGCTGTATAGCAATGCAGTCCCATGTCTGCCAGCACCCAGATAGCCAATGACGGCTACCAGTCATACTGCACCGTCTACTGCCAAAAGGCAATTAGCTGCTGCTGTGTAGCAATGCAGTACCATATCTGCTGGCACCCAGATGACATATGGTGATGGTGAGCTGAGCTGAGCGGGCTCCATGCTTGCCGTGGTATGTCGTCTACACCGGTAACCCAGGAAAAAAGGTGTGAAACGATTGTCTGCCGTTGCTCTCACGGGGGGGGGAGGAGGGAGGCTGACAACATGTACCCAGAATCCCCCGCGACACTGTTTTTGCCTCATCAGGCATTGGGATCTCAACCCAGAATTCCAATGGGCGGCGGAGACTGTGGGATAGCTACTCACAGTGCAATGCTCCGGAAGTCGACGATAGCCTTGGTATTGTGGATGCAGTCCGCCAACTTAATGCATTTAGAGCATTTATGTGGGGACACACACAATCAACTGCATAAAAACGATTTCTAAACAACCGACTTCTATAAATTCGACCTAATTTCGTAGTGTAGACATACCCTTCATGAAGTCCATTAGGGACTTCGCTGTTGCTATCCATTTTACATGGAAAGCATTCAGATACTTCACTGACGGGTGGCAGTATAAAACCCTACAATAATGGAAGTACTCAGGATCAGGTGCATAAGTTACTAATGCTCTTCACATTAACCCTAACACAGTGAGCATTAGATTAATCAGCTCCCCATCCAGCATTATAACATGAGAGTGTATATATTATGGCCTTCCTGCATGCAGTAACTAGAAACTAAAAGGATGGAAATGACCACTGACAGTCTGCCAAACAGTGACCCTGTCTCTGCCCCTGCAGCACCAAACATGAGACTGTCACCGCTGGATATCATTGGATTCTTTTTGTACTGCATACAAGATAGTAAATTGGCTGAGTGCAGTTGATAGTAATCAGAGACTGCAGTTTTGTACACACAATCATTGAAGCTTTACAAAACTTCTGACCATTTGATCTCATTACTGCTTCCTAGTAAAATGATGTTAAAAACTTAAAGGACATGGATCCATGTTTCATTTTGTTTAAAAGACTCACTGTTTCAAACAGACATACTTTTATTTTCAACCAGGAGGTTGAACAGAATGGCCAATAAATGCTTGAACAAATCCTTCACAAGTTTTGACAGTACCTTTTAGCCTCTAAATGACCCAGCGCTCACACACTTGCCAGTGCAACTCTCTATAGCAGATGGTAGAGTTTTTTCTCTAAGCTGAGAGAAAACTGGGTTACTTACTGGTACCTGGAATTCTCCATGCAATCACATTCACTCATGCACAGTACTCAGCCAGAGAGCCATTAAAATTTAAAATACAAAATGCAGATTATGGGGATTCATAAATGCACTGAACAGCACATTTTCCATCACACCTGATAGTAGACCACTCTTCAGTAGCTGCCTACCTGCTTGATGTGAGAAAAGCTATTGACATGAAACTTTGCCTTGCATTTCTTTATCTCTTTTCTTCTTGTTAATTATACAGACATGGTCACTTAAATGTGTATCTTGAAGTCACATGAAAAAAAAAAGTTTCCTTGTAAGGCAGTATCACATTTAAGTGAACACGGTTGTAGTCTGTTGTGATTGCTAGAGTTTCAAGGTTTCCCAGCCCCAGTACTGTAAGACCCACCATGTTTGTTTGTTTAAATAGAAGCCAGATCCACCCAGAAAATGTGGAATTCTGGTCTGAGCCTGGACAGCCCGCAGTACTAACACTTAGCCTGAAATATAGCACTGTCTTCAAAACACTGTACAAATGTTAATTAAGATGTTCATAACAGATTAGCACTCCGTGTGCCTTAGGTGCCTAGATCCTGATCTTTTGCCAAGCTATTTTTGTTGATCCCTTGAGCTGTATTGGATAAGTGTTAAATGCTTTCTCCTTCTGGTCTTGTAAAACCCGTCTTCTAACATTGTTTGAGACATATTCAGTAAGAGGATTTTTTTTCCTAACTATGATCATAACTTCATACTAGAATAACCAGTTGTCATGCAGCCATAGCATGGGAATTGTGGGCTGCAGATTAATTTAAAACTAGTGAGGGGAAGATCAGAAATAAGTCAAGAATCCATTTTTGGGTTTAGTTCTTACAAAAAAATAGGTTATCAAGACATGAAGGTACACCTATTCAGGTAATAAATATCTCTTTCAAAGACCCAACTTTTTAACTCTAGCCTGAGCTGAACTCTAGGCTAAATCGAGGTCTGGTCCAGACTGACAAACCTAGGCTTTGGGAGACCAGATTTATAGCCCCATTACTGTACCTGCTTTAGGGCACATCTACACTGCCGTCAGGAGGGGTGAGTGCAGCACATGTAGCCATTCCTGAGCTAGCTTTGATTGCGCTAGCTCATTAAAAACAACAGTCTAGCTCCCTGAGTACAGCTACATTGCGATTTTTAGTGAGCTAGCCAGAGGTGCCGTCTGGCTAGCTCACGAAAGGGTGAGGGGTGCTTGACCCCTGCTCTCCCCCAGGCCCTGCCCCCAACCCCCGTCCCCTGAGCATGTCTCATCCTCACTCCTCCCCCTCCCCTCCAGCACTTCCTGCATGCTGCTGAACAGCTGATCTGCAGTGGGAGGGGGATCTACTGATGGGGGGAGCACCCATTGATTCTTTATTTATTTATTTATTGCATGGGTGCCATGGAGTCTGTGCCTATGCAGCTAGCCCAATCAAAGCTAACTTGAGTACGTCTACATGTGTTGCAATCACATCTCCTGAGTGCAGTGTAGACATACACTAAGCTTCAGCCACTTAGCCCTCATGCACCCTTTCCGTGCATGCCCTCATCTTTCTCTCCCCCGTTACCCCTTTTTTCCCTTTAGTGTTAAAAAGTAGTTTCCACATCTTAGCTTCCCATAGGCAGAAGGATGCAAGAGGCCAGCAACACCAGCTACCCAAAACAAGAGTTAAAACAGAGAAACCAGGCAATAACAAATGAGCATGTGCAGAGCTGTCTAGTGTCATGCATGTAGCAGCCCTGTCTGCATTTCCAGAACCCAGCTGGATTGTCATGCATCCCGCTGGGCTGCAGACAATAGCTGTAGCAGCTCCTTCCCAACCACCAGAGGCCACTAGTCTAATGGGCTCTCTTCAGCAGCCTTCGCAGGCTATGGTTTCCCTGATATGGAGTTCCGCCATCAGTTGGTGCTCACATACTTCCTAGGTTCTGTGATGCTGCAATTGGGCCAGTATCCCTGCAGTTGTCGCCTTTGTGGCATCTGTGGAAGGAGGTGTGATGCTGACAGATCAACTCAGTGTGACGCTGACAGACGAGCTCAAATCAAAGCCATAGGCCAATTCTCTTGTGTGTGAATATCAAGGAAATGTTAAGTGGGCTAGGAGGCATACGGTTATTAATTTGTGTGTGGATATAAAAAATGTTCATGTCATTGTCTTCACTTACCTATAACTAGTAAACAACATCTACAACAATAACTATCACATTACATTACGTGTGCCCTGGACTTACTTAACCCTAAATCAAAGGTGTATTTACTTGATGCTTAAACTTCATGAAAACTAACAAGAGACTGTTTGGATTGCTGTAGCTGAATGCATTACGTATGCATCTAATTGGATTGCCTATCAAACAGGATTGGAGCCTTGGAACTGTAAATGAAGAAGCATGCTAACTTCACAGCATGGGTCATTGTGTTCGACAGTGGGAAATCCACAGACCCAGTCTGCATTTAGTCAACAAAGGAACAGCACATGCTGAGGTGGAGACACTTGCCAGATTGCTTTCTGGAGAAAACAGCTATAAAAATAAATCCGGGGGATGATCCTGTATCTTTACACTGATGGATTCTGACAGGGTGGAATACTGAGCGATTTGACAGAGATCCCTAGAGCTATGGTAATCCTGAGAGATTTATGGAAAATTACTACATCTCTGCTATCACATTGGATTTACAAACTTTGACTCCCTTGTTAATGTATTTTATCTGCTTTAACCTCTCAATAACTCATTTCTTTTTCTTAGCTAATAAACCTTTAGTTAGTTTATTAGAGAGATTGGCTGCCAACGTTGTCCAGAGTATCCATTGACCTGGGGTAAGCGACCAACCCTTTGGGATTAGGAGTAACCTAATGTGAGGTGATTTTGGGTTTTAATAACCTTTCATCAGAAAGTCTAGTTTGTCTGGTGGCAAGATGTGCTGGAAAGCCGAAGACCATTTGTGACTACAGGTGAGACTAATATAGTGATCCAGGAGTACATACCTGTTACTGGCTTGGTGAAATCTAATTATAGAATATACCACCAGTTTGGGGTGTCTGCCCTGTTTTCTGACAGTTTGACCTGAGATTAGCACACCCAGTTATGAGCTACTCTAGACACTGTGAAAGAAAGGTCCTTGGGCACCACTGCCTTTTCTTCCCCGGCACCTGGTCAAAACTTAATGCAAACAAACTTTCAAGGTCTTTTTTTCCCCATAGGACCATCATAGAACTGTGGGTCACTCATTGTGGCTATTCTTTAAAGTTATCAATATCTAGTTTTAACTTTTAACAGTGTTGGGGCTATGAGCTATAAACTTAATTGACATGTTGAATGTGAATCCTGTCAACTATGCCAGTGTCAAGCTGTCCTGCAGTGGCTCGAGAGCACAAGTACGAACCTCGGGGAAAACTGTAGGAAACAGCAAAAAGAAGAACAGGAGTACTTGTGGCACCTTAGAGACTAATTTATTAGAGCATAAGCTTTCGTGGACTACAGCCCACTTCTTCGGATGCATAGGAAACAGGTCACAAATCCCAAATTGATGGTGAGTGCTATACTTAAGTTTCACCAACCAATTATCAAGTGTAAACTCCTCAGACACTAACAGCCTTGACACGGAGTCACAAACAGTCCCCTTGGGTACTCCGATCTGTCTTGTCACCGTGATAAGCCTGCCTTTTTTGACTGCTGGTCCCTTACACCAAGGATCACAGCAATATTCAGGTTACTCCCAGCCCCAAAGCACCAGTCACTTACCCCAGGTCAATTGCACTTTAGATCGCACACTAAAGAGAACGCTTGTAGCTAATCCTATAAGAAAAGAGAAAGAAACAAGAGTGTTATTTACAAGGTTAAAGAGGGTATATATACATAAATACATATATATACATATATACATATACATATATACACACACACTCCTATGTGAGTTCCAATTTCAAAAAGTAATAGATGCTTCTATAATAAACAAGCGCTATATGTCCATTAGGGCCTTGATTTTCACACTTTTTTCCTGGGGACCCAGTTGAAGAAAACTGTTGATGCCTGTGACTCAATGGAGCTGGGGATGAGGGGTTTAGGATATGGGAGGGGGTCAGGGCTGGGGCCGGGGAGGAGGAGTTTGGGGTGCAGGAGGGGGTTCTGGGTTTGGGGATGGGCTCAGGGCTGGGACAGGCGGTTGGGGTTGCAGGAGGGGGTCTGAGGATGAGGGGTTTGGGGTGTAGGGAGAGGTTTTGGGGGGGTTCAGGGCTGGGGCGTTGACTTACCTCTGGCAGCTCCCAGTCAGCGGTGCAGCCGTGATGCAGTCAGACTTCGCGTCTGTCCTGGCCCCGCGTACCACGCTGTGCCCTGGAAGAGGCCAGCAGTAGGTCCAGCTTCTAGGTGGAGACATGCAAGCAGCTCCGCATGGCTCTCACGCGCAGGCAGTGTCCCCCACCCAGCTCCCCACGGTGCTCGGGCAACATATGGAGCCCTGTGGCTCCCCAGCCTAGAAGCCGGACCCGCTGCTGGCTGCTTCCGGGGAGCAGCACTGTATCAGAACAGGTAGGCACTAACTTGCCTTAGCTGGGCAGCATCGCTGATGGGACTTTTAAAGTCCTGGTCGTCAGTGCTGACCGGAGCCACTAGGGTCCCTGGGTGCTGAGCAAGGCGACCCAGTGCCTTACATGCTGCGACCCAGTACTGGGTCACAACCCAAACTTTGAAAAACGCTGCTTTAGGACTAACCCAGGCTAAGCACTGGGGATCTTCAGCTTATGCCTAGTGATCTTTGCCTCCCATCCCAAGTTCAAACAGCATAAAGATATTGTTGTTAAGGGTTTTTATACCCTGCCCTCTTTCTGCTTTGAGCTGAAAACTCAGCTGATTGGAGGAATTCACTTGCAAGACATATTCATAGGGATGGGGTGAGTAAACCACAAAGTGTTTTGTCCTCTTTAACGTTCCACTCTAGTTTGGCTGGTGTCAGTGGGCCTTCCTTGTTTGGCAGGACATAACACCTTCTGCCAGGGATCAGCATGTCAGACTAGTTCATGTCTCTCCTGTCTGGTGATTTACAGTTACAGAGGCTTACCAATGCAAACATTACTCAACTATTACCTTATAATATGGGATACAAATGCTATAAATCATATTAATGCAGGCAGCAATTTACAAGCATTCCATGAAGTCTAAACACTGAACACACACTTGTAATTCTAATACCTATTACACCAATAGTAACACACAGATGAGCCCAACAGAATCCAGCAATGTATTTGTTGGTATTCAATTGAGGCTTGGGGACTTTGGCATGAGCTGGCACCTGACCTGCCAGCACCACAGATACTAATAGCTAAATCTTTCCAGAAATCACAACAATGGTTTAAGTTTGTTTAATCGTGGTAATATGCTACGTCATGGAGGGTCCACTACTTAATTATTGGTACCGGTGCACCATTTAATGATTTTTTTTTCAATGCTATTATAAACTCTTCTTTTCCCCTCTGGAGGTATGGTGTTCGATTTTTCAAACAGGTCATTATTTTAGGAACATT
Organism: Malaclemys terrapin pileata; assembly: GCF_027887155.1. Classification (NCBI taxonomy): domain Eukaryota; kingdom Metazoa; phylum Chordata; order Testudines; family Emydidae; genus Malaclemys; species Malaclemys terrapin. The sequence continues at coordinate 83,723,249 of NC_071507.1, forward strand.
TTCTGAATATGGAAGTTGTGCCTTCATTTTGGCAATGAGAAAAGCCTGTATTTATGTCCTCTCATTGCCCGTTTTCCCCAAAAATTTTCAGGGCTAGTCTAAAGATTTCTTACAGAAAAGCACCATGCACATACGTGGTATTTGATATGAAAACTGCTGGAAAGGCTCTGGTTCTTAGGAAATGCATGAACTAACCTCCCTCAATGCAGTTCTATAAGAAACAGGAAGCTGGCGTGGAGGGGAGTGGGAAGAAATCGTTCTATAAAATTACATGTTAGAAATATCTTTTTTAAAGATACAGAAATTTACACTGTACACGGTGATCAAGTCACCTATCTTGGATAAACTAATACATTGACCTTCAGAACTCTCTCACTACTTGTTCTTTCTGTTCTTTACTGAAGACTTTCTCAAGTGTGGATGCTAGAGTTGGACACAGTGTTCCAGGAATGGCCTCCTAATGCCATATACAGAGGTAATACCACTTTTCTACTCTATTTGATATTCCTCTGCTTATAGAATTGTGTTCATTCTTAATACACTGCAAGGTTATGTTCAACTGGTTATCAGCCATGATCCGCAAGTCCTTTTCAATGTCACTGCATTGAAAGATAGTGTCTCCCATCTTATAACTGCAATCTACATTCTTTGTCCCTAGATGTACGACTTTCCATTTGGATGTATTAAAATATGCCATTCACTTTACCAACCAATCTAAGTCAACCTGTAAAACGGACTTGTCCACATCGTTTACCACCCCTCCAATTTGTGTGTCAACTTCCAATTTTTCCAGTAATGATTTTATATTTTTGGTCCAGATTATTGATTAAAATAGTGAATTGCATTAGGCCAAGAACAGATCCTGTGGGATCTCACTTGAATCAATCTCATTGGATGATTCCCCGTTTAAAATTACTTTTTGAGATCTATCAGTTAACCAGTATTTACTCTCATGTAGGCTACACTGATTTTGTACAACTTTTTTTAAAGCAAGTTATGTATCTATTCTTTGAATACCTATAGGGTAGCTGTATAATAAAGAGTATTAGTAATTTATGGCATGAATGAGTTAATACAGTATTAAATAAAAAAAACAATTACAGAAAGTTCTATAAAATGCAATGTTAAATACAATACAAAGTTTATTAAAAATAGGTTGCAAGTGAAATACAGTAGAAATGGGAAACTACAGCAGTTTTCATGTTTTTCCATAATAATGCACAGACAAATATGAAAAGCACTTTTACACATATTCACACTTGACCCGAATGCCCAATAGCGGCCAAATCCACTCAACTGAAGGTTTATATGTATTTTTTTGCTAAGCCTTTTCAGATTCTAGCAGCAACAGTATTCCAGCCACAGCATAATTTTTTTTTCTGAAGAAAAGAGTATTTGTCACTGTAAGGCTGCTAGTGTTCTCAAGATAAATTGGGAGAGGCTTGCTTTTCCTGATTAACAGACACAGCAAGCATGCAAATCCTTCATTAACACTTTGAATCAGTTTAATCTCCTACTTCATATTTAACAGGTGAAACGGTAAAAGCACACTTTCAAATAAGAAACCTGAAATATGTAAAAAACAAATATTTACACTCCAATTTTCATTAACTTGCATTTATTTATCATACAACTCTTATTAAAAGTGATTTCTTTTCTAAGGCAGTGAAAGTCTACCCCTCTGTATTTGGAAGTGTGCATAATTCCCTAAATATATATTTATAAGAGAACAATATGATACAGAAAAATCATCTAAAGCCCAATTTAGGGCTTTGCAAATAGAAAATTTGTTTGGAATCACAATAATATATTTTGTCTTAACGTCACACAAAGAAAAACTCTGATGAGGTCCTTATACCCAACATCAGCCATATATGCATAGCTGAAGAAACAACAGTGGGAGGAACAAAAAGAATTCAACAATTTAAAATTAAATAAGGCTATTATAATGTGTAAAAATAGCTTGAACTGCTGAGAAGATTCTCTACAGTATATAACAATATAAGAGGATGCAAGTAAAACCAGATACATGGACAGCTTGACTAGCACTACTTTCTCAATATTAATAATGGTGGTGTGCTGTCAGGATAATAAGTCAAGCCATCTCACTGACAAATTCATATTCGCAGCCAGCAACATCATATCTGATATTTCAAATATCATGACTGTATGCTATGCCATTTTTCTTCTCTAAAAGTAGTATGTAGCTCAGCTGCTATAACAAACTCCATCAATGATACTCTGTGGCTATTTGCTTAATACTCTATTCTACCCTCCTTGGAAAATGCATGCCTTAGTTCTGCTAGCTTTGGACCTGGAATCATTACCTCCATCTTGAACATTTAACATTTTGGTCCTAGCTATGATAGGGCCACTAAGGTAGCCTATTATCTATTGCTTGTTATAGTCTGTTATTTCAATACAGTGTTAAACAAAACAAAACCCTAAGGTTTTTCCTCTCCACAGTTTTGTTCTTTTTTTTTTTTTTTTTTTTTTAAAAGGAGGTTTGTAAACCAGACACTTCATTTACAAGAGGGATGTATTTATGTATATGCTTTTCCATGGTTATGGATTAAACAGTTTCTGTTATGCATCCATTTTAGACCCAAACAAAACACCTACAGGATTAAAACTGTTTCACTCAAAGACTTTATCCTGTTACTCTAATGCTAGGTAACGATAAGAGGTTTGTACTGATATGCTAATAGTCTGTATGAACAGCATACAATATGTCAAACTTGTATATATAAATTAGACCTTTGTAAAACAGCCCAGAGATTGGCTTCTGTGTCAAACAACTTATAGATATTAACAGCTAGTGCACAGATTAATTTAGGCAGTTCAAACTATTCTCACTCTCTCTGCTCAGCAGCTAAAACAAAGTATGTCTGTAAAAGACCAGGAAACAGAACTTATCTTTGACAAGTGCTACTTGGTCTATTGCAGAAAAAGTTAACCCCCAAAACAAAAGAAAAAAGTGACCTTCACGTGATTCATAGAATTAACATTTTACAGTGTTTTAATTGTATAAACCACAAACTCTTGGTAAAGTAATCAGTATTCTTGCTATTGCAACATCTCTAAATCTCAATTAACAGTCTTGGATACAGAGGAATCAAACTCACTCTTCACAGACAATACACCCTCGTCTTGAACAGCCCCATCCCATTCCCTTCTTTTAGAGATCTTTCAGTAACATTTGATAAGGTGCTTTTATCTTATTTTGTGTTCAACTCATTTTCCAGTTCCATTAATTTCCTAGAAGCCTTTACTTTATTGGATACGTCCTGGCCCTGGGAAAAAAGTCGTTGGCGCTCCCTGAATGTCAAGTTCTCTGGTGCTCCGGGTAAATCTGTATCTTGACTGGAAGAAACAAAAGGTTTGTTACAAAACTTAATTTTAAACATCCTTTTATATCAAAGCTTTGCATCCATATAATCTTATCTGGTGTCCTCTTGCCTTCTAACTGGAAGATCTAGAATCAAGTCCTGCAAGGCTCTTCTTAATGCTGACACTACAGGGCTGTCATTCAGATGAGCTATTAAACAGAGGACATTTATGACAATCTCTGATAGTTGAACATGTGGATGAGATTACCTGGCACTTTTCAAAAAGGATTAAAGGGTAACTAAGGCCTAGTCTACACCAGAAAAGGTTTGCTAATATAGCTATACTGGCAGGCCCTCCTTATATAAATCAAAAAAGTTCTTTTGCCAGTATAGTTCATACTGGTTTTGAGAGTGAAATAAACTGATAAAAGTGCTTTGGCAACTTTGGCCAACCATTCAACAAATTAAAAAAAAAAAAAAAAAAAAATCATCCCCTAACTGATATTGCTATACTGGCAAAGTTTCTAGCGTAGAGTGGCCTCAGAACTTCTGCTGCCTCCTCCTTCATCCTTGCTGCTACCTACCTCTCTGGTTAACTATTTCTGCCACACCAAGAGAGAACTCCGTTCTCGTGTGTCCTCCTCCCTCACCAGCTTATATGTCTGGAAATCTGGCCCTTACCCAGTCAGACTTGGCTCCACTTAAGGCTCACCAGAGTGAGTCTCTATTCTGTGAACCTTACAAAGTGCACAGTGGCCATCACAACACCTTTTCACCTTACAATGTGCAGGAACCAAGTTAAAGGCTCCTGTAGTATCCTTGCCTCAGCCAATGTGAACCTTCAATACACTATGCAGCTAAATTAGCCACACATGCATGTGCAATGCAGTCTTTGTTAGATGTCCACTTCACAAGCTTAGTAAAAACCCCATATAAAGTGTACTGTGTTTGCTTCCTTGTGTGTGCAAATTTATAATCTGGTTGAGGTAGTAAAAAAAAAAAAAACCAAAAAAAACAAACTTATGACTGCTGTTTACTCACACAATCACAACACTAATTTATTTTAAAATACCACATGCATGAAAAAGCATATAAAACCAAATTCTATTTTGTGATAATCCAAGATATCCCAGAACTAACTGTAAAATTGTTTTACACTGTCCTGCATATTCTTAGCACACTCTTTGAAAATCTTTTCTAGGCTTAAATAAGAGCTTTTGAATTCTCTATCGAGAAAGATTTATATAGATATAGGTATTATATGAAGAATTAAAAATATTCCAGAGATCATCAGCTAATGAGTCTGAATACAGATTAATATTTCATGAGTCTCTTCCTCATTTCACCTTTTAGATCTTTTCTCTCTTGGATCCCGATAAACTTCATGGGCTCCAACAATTGCTCCTGTAGATCCAGTGTAAGAATTTGGTCCTTATGCAAAATAATATAAAAGTTACAGTTGAAGGATGGCAGTTATAATACAAAACAAGCTTCAATTTATTTTTAAAAAGGTGCAGTGCTCTTTGCAAAAGTACTGTTTTGGAGGTTTGCCTGAATGCCAGAACAATGATTTCAGTCAAGAGCAGTCAGTCTCTTCCTAAAACTGCAACTTTGCTTGATAAATAATAAAACTAAGGGGTAAGAAAGCAAATTATATTTGGAACAAACTGTGACATGTATCAAATCATGATAAAGTTATTTGTCTTGTGGCTCATTTATTATAATGCAGAAATGAAATCAAATATTACGTGTCTAGAAGGATGTACTTATGCGCAGCTACAATTTCTCTGTGGAACTCTGTCACAAGGTTTTATGGAAGAAAGAACAGCGACTCCAGCTAATTTAACTAGGATAAATATTACTAGTATTAGTAAGTGCCAGTATGCCAATTCCAATTATCTTAAGTTATTTTATCTTTATTCAGCCAGGCTGTGAAAATATTTGGAAACTCTGTAACCTGTAATGTTTAGAGGATGACTATTCATGTCTTATTTCTGTAGTTATCGGGCTTGTTTCATACAAACACTTACAGCACTGCACCTTTAGTTTTAAATTCATATAAGATACACAGTTCTACATAATATATTAATCCTCTTCAAAGGCAACAAGACTAAACACAGGTTTCCAATCAAAAAGTTTTATCATCATAGTCAGCTTTTAAGTATGTTTCTTAAATCACCGGTATTTTTAGGACAGTCAAATTAACTGTCTTGATTCTCAAATTTGTTTTCAGACATTTTTGGTTTCCTGACATAGTATATGTCATGTCTTGTGAGCCTTTCTCCAAACAGAAGGAAATGTTTGCTTCTTCCACTGGTGTATTTTGAACCGCAGATAATTAAAACGTTAAATGTCAGTAAAAGAATAGAACTAGTTTGGATATTCATATATTGTACTCATTTAATAATTTAATACTGTACATTACAATAGTTAGCTAAAAAGGGGTAGCTCAAATCATATTTAAAACACTTTTAATACTTTAGTAGTATGAAGAATTAATTATCTTTTATTCAGACCAAAATCCCATATATCTGACCACCGCCTCCCCTCCAACTTTGAAAAAGTCTAGGTCTGAAGTCTGCTTCTCACACCCTTATCTAATTTTGTTAAAATTAGTCAGATTTTATGCCCCAATTTGATGGAACCAATGTTTTAAGTCAGTTCCTTAAGTAATCCAGTGGAAGAAGCTGGGAGAATGCAGTTTGCAGAAGCGTGGTTTACCAGTGCTAGCATTTATAGCAGAAAAGAGCCGTAAAGAACAATAAAGTGGCAGTGCTAGTGAGATGGACAGATGGTAAGCTGCACAACGAATTCTGCATTTTGTGCAAACGGCTTTATACTTTACAAGGCAGTCTTCACAGAAGCTTGAGCAATCAGGTGGAGTATTTAACCTGTTCCTATAGACTATTTTAAAAGTGTGAAATAAAGTAATCACAATTGTCTGGGTTATGTATTAAGGTTATTAAAGGTGGAGCATCATACTACAATGTTCCTCAATTGTTACCAAAACCCATATAACTGGATCTGACTTGGAAATGGTCCTGATTGTTTACTGAAAAACAAAAATGTTGCTGGATGTGTCACTTGAGATTCCACTTTTCACACGCTCTTTTTTTGGGGGGAGGGCATATGAAAGTCAGCAGAATGCAGGGTTGGAAAATGTAATTAAAAGGCAAAGGGTTTATTGGTTGGTGGATAGGTGGGAGTGGATGGAGAGTGAATAGTGGTTCCAGAATTACTCAACTTAAACACATATACAGCCTTTGAAGTACCAAATCAGAAAGAGAAGTAACAGCATTTTAAAGTGGCTATATTATGATGGAAGCGTGTGACAAAGTGGGACTGTTCTTAATGTTTCCTCTGAATACTGTGTGGGTGCCTCAGTTTCCCTTATGCATTTCTTAAGTCTCCAGTGTGCATAAATGGTCGACAATCTGTCTCCTAGCAACAAATGGCCAGGGCCCTTCCCCCCTTGCAAGGGGATAGCTAAAGGTGAACAAAGAGATCAGGTGACCTCCTGGCCCGGGAAAGAGACAAAGGCCAGAAAAGAGGGGCTGGAGGGGGTTTCAGTTTGGAGCTGGCTGGGGACAGGAAGTGAGGGCAGACGGGGTCGTCTGGCTCGCTGGGCCCCAGAATGGACCCGGCTGAGGGATCCCGTTCTCTGTACCTACAAGCTCTGTTTTAGACCATGTTCCTGTCATCTAATAAATCTCTGTTTTACTGGCTGGCTGAGAGTCACGTCTGACTCCGTGTGAGCTTCTTGCCCTGAAGACGGTCTGCTCCGAGGGAGAGGAGGCTCCCTAAAGTCCTGACTGGCTTTGTGGGGAGCGGTTCCAGAGCATCGCCCGGGGACTCTGTGACAGCATGTTTTATACTTAATCTCAAAATGGCTGTAGTTGAGAATTTCAAGCGTAGAGAAAAAGGAAAATATTTTGAAAGGATAAAAATAAAGTACTAATTTATTAATTTTTAAGAGGCTTTAGGGCTGGGTCTGTTCCAGCATACTATTTAGAACAAACAGATGGACTCATCATGGTTTGAATTTCTGATATTTAAGGAGAATGTTTATTACAAACATATTTTCTTTTAAATATAATTCAACTTAAGAGCCACTAGTCAGCAGCCCGAGTCCAAACACTTTTGATGTGGAACTATGTTTTGAAAAAGAATGTTACTTGCCCTACAGTAAATGGGATTTTTTTAGGTGATGTAGTTAGTGTGGATCCCACTATAGGTGCGCACGCACCTCATGCATACAAGATTAGATTTTTGGAATAGCTGTGTCTGGGCTATGCAGGCGCCCTGTGCCGCCTTGTGTCCCCTGCCAGGGCATACAGGGCAGAGCAGTTACATGTCTCCCTCAGTTCCTTTGCAACCCAAAGCCCATATCAGAGGGCTCAATGTGGGGATGGAGGGCAGATCCTGGGATCCACACCAACTATAATCTCACTCAAAGAACCACGGTAAATGTAGGATAAATAACCATTTTGCTTCTTTTAAGTGTGTGTCAGTGTGGATCTCACTGTAGGTGACTGGCAAGAAGTATCCCCTCTCAGAATGAGGTCTGCCAGCTGTATCAATTGAACAGTGACTGCAATACTGCATTCTCAAAAGCTGAACTGCCAGCTAAGTGCAAGGCATAGCCTTTGACAGAAGTCACTGTGTGATTCCACATTGCTGCCTATTTCTGAGATTGGTACATCACCGAAGCAGGCAGAGAATGTTGTCTGTGCTCTGGTGCAGTGAGTCTTGATGTCTGGTGGGAAATGTATACCAGCCAGCTGGTAACACAATAAAATGCATTGTGTAATCTATTTCAATATCCTTTAGATGAGATAGCTTTAGCTGGGCATTCAAAAAGGTCAAACTATAAATAGCCAGTATGATAGCCTGAATGGCTTAGTCTTGTCAGTGTAATCAAGTATTGGAGAAGTCTAGTGAATGTCATTTCTCTTTTTTTCCATAGTACAGAGTGTGGCTTGGGAAGACAACGGGCAGGATGGCTGATTCCTTCAGACTAAATTTCAAGACCACTTTAGGAATGAACTTGGGTTGGGGTCTCAGCAACACCGTGTCCCTATGGAAAGTCATATTGGGACATTTGGACATAAGAGCTTGGACTTCACTCATTCTTCTGGCTGTGGTCATAGTCATTAGGAATACTGTCTAGTGAGAGGTGATGCAAGAAGCATTCAGAGAGGTTCAAATGGAGGCTCCATGAGCCTCAGGAGGAGTACATTGAGGTCTTAAGCAGGGGTAGGTTCTCTCACTGGTGGGTAAATATGTAATAGCCCTTTGAAAAACTTCAATACTATTGGATGAGGACAGACCTAACACATGAAAGAACAGGTGGATGGTAAGTTGAAGTTGCCACAAGGTGGATCTTAAATGAGTTGAATGTAAGGCCAGCTGGCTTTAAATGCAATAGGCAGTCAAGCATCCGAGGTTCAGGGGCTGGACTGGGTTCAGACCACATTGAGCTACCCATATCAAGAGCCTCTTCCTGCTCTGTATCAAGATCTCCTATTCTTGTAGGGAACAGTATCTGTCTGTTGTATTCAGTCAACAGCCACACTGTCAATCAAATACAGTGACTTTGGATCTGGATGGAGCATTTGACTATGGTGCGGGGGGATCAGATCCAGGATAGGTGGTTGAATGGACATCTGTAATAGGTCTGTTAGACAAAACTGCTTTGGCCAACATGGAGCTATGAGAACTACTATGGCCACGTCCCTTTTGTTCTTGGGAATTGTTGGAAAGGCATAGAAGCAGGCCTGTTCACCTGCAGGAGGAAGACATCCAGCAATGATCCTGGACTCAGCCCTCCTCTGAAGCAGAAGTTCTGACACTTGACATTGTCCCTGGTGGCCAACAAGTTTATTATGGGGGACTCCCCATGATGAATCTATGCAGGGACCATTCGTGATTGGCCACAGATTGCCTGCTCAGGAAGGCTGCTAGATTGTTGCTGACTCCTGGAAGGAGTCTATTCTGATGGCAACAGGTCCAGAATTTGATGGCCTTCATGCTAAGGGGTGATGAGCAAGCGCTCCATTGTTTATGTAGTGCATAGCTGTCATGTTGTGTGAGAAAATCTGTACTACTGAATATGAGGACAGGCAGGAATGCCATACAGGCTAGTTTGATGGCCCTGAGCTCCAGCACATTCATAGATAAATCTCATATTGCCTAAAGATCAGGTTCCTTTAATTTTTAGTTTGCCCAAATGAGTCCCCCAATCTGTTCCTGGTGCATCCATGATCAGTGTCTTTGTCAGGGATGGGTACTGAGACATGTATCCATTTCCATGTCTTCACGGTTCCAACCACCAAACCAATTCTGCAGTGATATGACGTCACAGAGACCTTCTTTCCGTCTGATGTCTCATCAGGGAGTACACTGACATGAGCCAGAGCGGAAGTCTGTCAAGTGGTGTTATTTACATGCATGCCAACTTGTGGCCTAACACTGGATGACATGTTTGTACTGTCAGCTATGTTTGATGTTAGCTGAAGTATGCGTGCTTGTAATGACTAGGACCTGTCCTTACGCAGGTATGTTCTTTCTGCTCTGAGTCAATCATGTCGTTCACTAGGAGGCCTAGCTGTGTGAATGGGGATAGTGCATTCCAGAATTGCTGGTGCCTTCCACTGAAATCTGCCTCTGATCAGCCAGTCATCCAGCCTTACCTTCACATAGGAGCCACTACCACTGAGTCTGAATGGCAGATCCTTGTTCTGGCAGGGATTTGGTCAGACTGTAAATCTCAGGTACTTCCTGTGGGCTGGGTGGAGGGCTCTATGGAAGTATGCACCTTGCAGCTGAAAGCAAGGAAGCAGTCTTGAGCCTGAAGAGATGGGATGTTGGAGGCAAGGCTTATTATCCTGAACCCGAGGTGGTGTACATATTTGTTCAGTCTCCTCAAGTGTAGGATGAAAACACCCCTTCTTCAGGATAAGGAAATATCAGTAATAGAAAGACTCTTGCCATGTAATCCTGAGGATCATCATCTGTGGTTCCTAGATGAAACAAGGCAACTTTTTGAAACAGGCTCTCTGAAGACAGACAGGAAAGGAGGGTTGATGGGGGATGGGTGTGGGAGTGAATGAGATAGGCGTGGGCAATTGCCAACACCCATTTGATGGAGATGATATTGGTCCAAGCCCAATGGAATGGAGCAAGGCTGCTCCCAAAGACTGCTGATGTCTCCTGATCAGTTCTGATGTGACTCCTCACATTCCTGTCAAATGTGCTGCCTAGTTGATGGGCTGGGTCACAGAGAAGGCAGAAGATGGCCATTTCCCTGAGTATCACCATCATTTTCATGGTGGGTACTCTGGTTGCCTATCCTGAGAATAAGGATGTGCCTACTGTCTCTGCTAAGGCTGATATTTGTATGGCATCCTTAAGAGGGGTATTGTATAAATTTCCAGTGACCTTGGGGAGGATCATGAGTCTTTTACTAAGTGAACCACTTCATCCATTCTTTTGCTGAAGAGCTTTATTACCTCAAACAGGAGGTCTTCTTTTATGGTCTTTTAGTCATCTCTTTAATATCTCAGCTGCTAACAGCCAAGAGGCTTGCCTTATGGGTCACCATCTTGGTTATCACCTCGCAGATGTGTCAGAGGTGTTCCTGGATAGCTGTAGAATTGTTCTGGCAACACTTTAAATGATTTAATTCCTCAGTGTCCTGAGATACTTTTGACAGGAAGAGAGTCACCTTTTCCCAGACCAGGAAGTCAAACTGGCAAACACGACTTGGGAGTTTGCCACATGGAGCTGCAGTGAGTTGGATGAGTAGGCTTCACACTCGAACAGGTCTAGCTTTTTGGGATTTCTGTCTTTGGGTGTGCTTTTCATCAATTTAGATATTTCCTGCATTATTGCAACTACCAACAATACTGGATTTGGGTGGGAGTAACAGTGGCCAAAGCTTTTTGGGGGAACTGGATAACACTTCTCCACCCACTTAGATGTGGGCTGAATGGTAGCTGGGGTTTGTCAGAGCTCCTTAGATGGTTCTAGTATGCCCTCACTGATGAGGAGTGCAATCCTAGGTGATGCAGTCAAAATGTTGACTTTATGGGATTTCTCTTGTAGGAGTGTTGTTTCAGTATGTATGATCTCAGGGATACAAAATAAGAAATCCTCCAAGGCTTTAAAATAGTCAATTGCTGCGGCAGAGGCTAGTATACCAGTCTCATTGAACAACAAATGATTATTATTTCAATAGAGAATGGGAATGCTACTGTTCTTTTGCTGCTCACACCAGTGGGTGCTGACATGCAGTCTGTTGTTGGTGGCTTGGGTAGTGATGCCACTTGACAGCCTAATCTCCTCCTCTTTCTGGACATACAGGAGGGGTATCTGCTGTAGGACACATCAGAGGATGGTTCCTAATATGGCCCATATGGCCAGGAAAGCATGTTATATCAGTACTGACCTGGTTGTGGCTGATTGGCTCAATGCCATTACCATCTCTTTTGTGATGATGCTTTGTGAGAAGGCTCTCCAGTACAAGCTTCTAGGGTTGCTCTAAAAAAGCAGGGGAGAGGCATCACTGTTCAATACCAGGAAAAAGCATAATCAGACACTGGTGAAGAAGAATACTCGTCAAATAGTGGTGCTTTAGGGTAATGCCTCAAAGCCAGCTCCAGTGCCAGGTGCCATTCTGTTACCAACGATGTCAATGGAGGGATCTTGATACTTTGAGAGCATCTCTCTGGCCCCTAACTGGCACTGAGGCCTTCATTGGTGCCAATCCCAGCTTCCTGTGCATCACTCCTGCCTTAGCAGAGGTCTTATACATCCTGTCCTTGGAAGAAGGGTGGTTCTCCTCCTTATACGATGGTGTCTCTCAAAGTCTGAAGTCATATATGGATTCCGCCTTTTGATCTTGTCCTTGTACTCAAGTACCAGTCTCAGTTCTGAATCTGCCGGTGTGATGATGGGTTTGTTGGAACTGGTCTTGGTGTAGCAGCAACCCAAACCAAAGGCCCTAGTGCCAAAATAGTCTGTGTGATGTGACTAGTGCCGATTTTGATGATATCTTTTCCTGTTTTCCTTTCACGTCTGGCCCCTAGGCTATACTGTCTGCTTGAGGGAGAAGTAGTTGACAATGACCCCTTTGGTACCTTGGAGGTGGTAGTCTCCTTCAGGTGTGACAAGGCGCTCAACCACCATTCAAGTAGGTGTAGTTTTAGCCACATGTTCCTTGACATGCGGAGTCCTTGGGGAGGACTTGCACACTAAACACTTATGACTGTCCTTCAGACAAACCAGACATTGACCGTGCCCATGGACCAGGGGGATGAGTCAGTTGCAGGCTGGGCAGGGGTTGAAGCCTGAAGATTTAGAGTCCACCATGATGGTTGATGTGAGAGGCATCGCCCCACCATACAGGAGGGTATGGATTTTGTTTTTTTGGGATCATCCAAATTCAAGAAAATAGAGAATAAGAAGGATGAAAATAGATTTTCTTTACCAAAACTAGCTGAGAAAAGGACAAATATAATTAGGAGAAGAAGGTCAGACACTCACTGGATTCCGTCTTGCTGCCATTGGTGGTAAGAGGGAACCGAGGGAGGGTTGTGGCCACTCCACTTCCATGGCCTCACATAGGAGAACAAAGAGACACAGGATACATGTGCGGCCCCAATGGATACTATTTTAAAAAATCCTGTGCATGATGCACACGCATGTGCCCACATACAATGAGATCCATACTGATACATACTCGATACTGACACATACGCAAAGACTCAATGTTATGAACTTTCTCCTACTTAGACATGGTATCCAAAAAATCTAGCATTGAACTTCAGTCTGTGATAGCATCCAGGTTCTGGGTACAGTTAGAAGAAAAAATGTAGTGCTTTGCAGGCAATGGATGGTGCTAAAATTAATGCAACTAAATTGCTAATAACGCTCTAATTACCAGTGTAGTTGTGTGCTTGCAGTGTAAAGGGAAAGAGAAGGAGACTACAAAGGAACATATGACAGGCTGGGAAGAGGGAAGGAGCAGGAAGAAAAGCACTTTAATGATGGAAAAATAGGTTCTTGCCCCCAGGCATAAGGTAACCTGCACTATAATGCAGAAATATAATGACTACTACATGCTGCCTAGAAAATTGTTTTCATTACGTCAATAAGCCCCAAATATCACCTTAATTTTGAATATGTAAGATTTAAAGTGTACGGGGGTCCTTTGAAAGCCATTTGCACACCATATTTAAATCAGTAAGAGTCCCCCTTGTGCCAAGTAATGAAAGCAGAAGCCCCCCCGTCCCCCCATTAATCAATCAGAAAACATATTTTATATTTCATGGAAAACACATGTATAGAAGCAGCAAGGGCACAGCCAACGAAATAGAGTAAGAAACAATTACTGAGACGGTACAGAATGAAAGCCAAAACCAACAGTACTTGGAACTGGTGGAGCAACAGTCAAACTGATTGTTTTTCCTTCATTGTGTGAAAGATGGGATTTTGAGAGAGCTTGGTAAGGAACAAGGAAATTCGAAAGATTAAAAGGTTTACAAATAGGAGCATTCACATTGATATCAGGATGAAAGTTAGATCACCACACTGAGAATAGTGACCAAGTGGTGGTGGTGGGGGGGGGGGGGGGGGAGGAGGGGAAATCACAGAGTAAGTGATTATATCTACAGCACCACAGTGGGAAATGTGCAGATAGATTTGTAGAGAAAGATTCTGATTTCATTTTTTTGTTTCTACCTTTTGAGCTGCTGGGATGGAAGAAACTTGGTTTGTTTGATGGGGAAGGGGGATGACTTGTTTTGGAAGCAGTACTGTTGGCATTGACCGAGGGTGGCTGGAATGAGGTGGAAAGAAAGATGCCATCTGAGACTGGGCGAGGCTGGCGGAAGAGCTGCTGTGGCGGAAGGGTGGCAGGAGGAAGGTCACCATAAGATTTTCTTGTGCTGGAGTACTTATCCTGACCTGCTAGAGTGGAATCCTCCTCCTCATCATCATTGTATGCAACAAACTTGGCAGTATAAACCGTGTCAGGGGAGAGGACCTGTGTTTTGAGGTAAGAGGTGTTTCGCTGAGGTGGGGGAGGAGGAGCATTAGATGAAGGGGGTGGGGGTGGGAGCTCATATTCCCGTGGAAGCGGAGGTCTGTACAGACCAGGCTCGTCAGGTTCCAGTAATCTTCGTTCTGCCTCATCATGCTGTCTACGCCTTTCAGCTTCCAAACGGTTGTAATACTCCTCTTCCTGTCGCCTCTGTAGGCCCATAGGAAAAAAAAGTGCAGTGATCAGAACAAGAGAAACATTTAAACATAGGATGGATTCAAGTTTTCCTCCACAAGAGCACTGAACAGATCCCCTCATCTCCCTTCCCTTGCAATGAGTAAGGAAGCCACTCAAAATCATTATACAAAGAGTATAATTTACTAATGTGAAAATGACAGAATTGTCCTGTAACACAATGGTAATTCTGAGTTATTTCTGGAGTTGATGCATACTCTATGCTGACAACATACTTGAGTTAACAGAAATAAAGCTGTACTGACTAAAGGAATTCCCTGCACTCATCTTTCATAAAGTTAGAGTTGATAAAGTAAGGATTTAGCAAAGCTGCAAGGTATTTAAAAAAGAATGAAAATAAAATGGGTGATCTTAGAAAGGAACTTTGGAAAAAAGTACAATTTTGCCTTATCCCTCCTGAATAGGTCATCAACAGAGCTTTCGAGGTCACTGATTTTACAAGCCTAAGTTATAGACATTAGAAAAATAACTTCATGCAAAGACAAGTTGCGACTTGTGCAATTTAATTTTTTTAAAAAAAAAGCTTTAATAAATCTCTTGAAGTTTCTTCTACAAATTCATGAAGAAAATGCTCTGCCCATGATGCTTCTATAGGGCCATAATAAAAATAATCTGCACTGAACTCTTGGGTGAACCTGAGAAAAATAGAAGTGCATAATAAGGTACAGTACGTATTATTTGAACTCTACCATCTCTCAGAAGCTACCATGTGACTACCATATGTGAACAAAGTTTCCTATATTTTTCCAGTTTAAAGATTGTTTATTGTTTTGTGAAATAAAAACACTTAATTTTCATCAACACCTGTCAGAACTCCACTGTGAGCTAATAGATACAGATCTATTCTGGACTTTCACTACAAATTGTGAAGGTCAAATTCTATCATTTCTTGATTCACTAACTATCGAATATTTGTATTTTGCAATCACATTGATAAAACATTATTTCTTGTTAAATTAAGGATGTATAGTACAGCTTCTTAAAAAAACTTCTTGTAATTTGTGGCAGGATGTCTAGAGTTTTGGATACACATCTTTTTAAAAATATAAATCAAAATAAGTAAATATATACCCTTCTTAAACAGCCTGAGAATCTTCTTAACTAAAGAAGTGAGAGCCAGTTACCCTTCTATTGGTTATGTATGAAATACTATTTTCCATTTTGAAGGCTCTAGAGTATTTAGGTGGCACTAAATTTGTAACAATCTCTGTCTGGGACTTGTATGTAACTGTCGCTGGGACAGATCACATTTGCCAGTCATAAAAGCCTTTCAGCTGTAGATGACCCAAATATCATTAGAATGTACCACATCACCGAAGTTAGAGATGGAGAATATCTATTTATTACTGATCAATCTTATCCACCCTCCACCTCTAACTTTCCTATGCTATGACCTCCACTACTTTGCTGAGTCCAGTTGTGTGTGAGATATCCCAGTGATGGGGTTATGATGACTTCCCTTGGAAAACTATTCTGTTCTTGATTTTCTTTTGCTCATTGTCAGCCCATTACTCCTAGACCACTGAAAAACAGGTCTTAGAGCTTTTAAACTTTTTCCCTACTTGATCTTCCCAGCAGGAGCTTTTCCTATCATTAAAACATCCTTCTCCATTCTGAAATCACAGTTTCACTAAAATCCAAGTTTTCATTCTGAAGAAACCTGATTGTCACTGCTCAAATGAAATCTTACAGTGGGTGGGATGGTTCTACATCTACCACATTGAGAGTCAAATAAAAAGATTGAGATCTTAAGAAATTTATCATAAAAATTTTAAAACATCATGTATGAGCTTTTAAGGGATCCAAATGTCTGGAGTTTTGGAGTGTACCTAATTGTACAGAGATCCAATTTCCTGCTGGATCACATTCAGGTCTAATAGCTTCCTGCATAAAAGAACCAACTCCTAGTAATTTTTTTCCGGATTCAAACAAAAGTAACAAAAATACAGTGAAGCATTCTCTCCAATTCTCCATCTCTGAATTCCATACAATATATTTTTCTTTTCTTATAAAAAAATCCCAAAGGCAATACAAAGCTCTTCTATTGAGTCACAATAGTCGCAGGTGCTAAAACCTGCATTAATTTCCAGGATGATTACTGCTGGGGCAGGCTGGCAGGTCAGTCAGCTCCAACCCAAACAAAAGCAGCGTGGGAATGTCTCTTTCAGGCAGAAGAAACTAGAAAGCCAAGGTAGAGAAGGCTCTGAAGGTAAACTCTAGCAGTGACAACCAAGCTCAGGGAGGACACTTAGGGTATGTCTTCACTACCGGCCAGATTGGCGGGCAGCCATCGATCCAGCGGGGATCCATTTATCGTGTCTCGTCTAGACACGATAAATCGATCCCTGAGCTTTCTTCTGTCGACTCCTGTACTCCAGCTCGGCGAGAGGCACAGGCGGAGTCGACGGGGGAGTGGCAGCAGTCGACTCACCACAGTGAGGACACGACGGTAAGTCAATCTAAGTACGTTGAATTCAGCTACGTTATTCACGTAGCTGAAGTTGCGTAACTTAGATTGCTCCCCCCCAGTGTAGACCAAGCCTAAGCCTGAGATTTCTGTTGTGTTATTGTTTGCGAGTTACCAATAAATACAAAAGCCATGAATGATATGAATCTGGACATTAACTCAGGGTCTGTCTATTCTATTTTGGATGGTAGAGGGTCTGAGCCCATGAATATTACCATCATGTTAATATATTCACCTCCCCCCTACAGCAAAACCAAATTGTTAATGGTCAGGCTAAGTAGGTGAAGCCTACAAAGAATTCTTGCTGCACTCAGAAGACCATAACCTTTTCTTCAGCCTCTCTCTTGGTCCGCTCCTCCTCCTGGCGCCGGCGCTCTTCTTCTTGCCTGGCCCTATCTTCTGCTTCTCGTTTACGCATCTCTTCTAACTGTTGCTGCCGTCTGCGCTCTTCATCCTGTAACTAACAAAGACTTGTCTTTAATTGTTTATGAAATCACCTCCCCCTGGATAAGTCAGAGAGCACATATACCTGGAGCATTCATTTTAAAAACTGACCAGTTTAATGCAAAGCACTACACTACAGCAGACCAATAATGTTTTCCCTGTCCAACTCTGATTACATTATATTTTCCCTGAAAGTCCCTAAAAACCATGCAGAATTTCTAATAATTGTTGCACATAAAAGATGAGAAATGTATAGAAGGGAATGTACTGCTTTCTTTTCACTGCTGAATTGTTACAACAGCTGTGCACAACCAGAGAGACTTTTGGAGACACAGACTGTGCAGTTCCACCTACATTTTGGCATTATGGGAAATTCTACATATAGTTAACTAAAATGAATCAGCAGAACTCTATTAAAAAGCTACCTTGCAAGTATGACTGTACATATGCGTACTGGACCCCTACAGAGGTACAGTTTGACTTACCGTCGAGACCGCTTCAGTAACAAGCGTTTCACAGGTGAACTGAAATTAGACATTTGGAATCAACATTCCACAGCTTCAACGGCTAACAATTAGATAAGGATTTAAGCATTGAAAAATCTTGACTTTTTAGTCATGGGGTCAATCCATTTAAAGTAAGAGGCTCATGTGGCAAGTCTACCAATACCCTCAAAAGATAAATAAAAAGTCTCCCAGTGTTTCTACAACAGATGCGCACTAGGAAAACAGACAACGAAGCAAGGCTTTGGCTACTTGAATCTAACATTGCTAATATATAAACCTCAGATAAACATATATACAATTGTCTATCAGACATTATAACAATGCACTGATCAGACAAATTAGCACCACTACAAATAAATTTTTGCATGGTTCACTGAAGCGGTCAGGAACTGCCACCTATGATGGAGAGTGTACTCATTGGGATATCAACTATCCCTAAAGTACAGAAATTATCTGCCATCTAAGTTGAGTCATGTTTCTTATTGCTATGAGCTTATATTTTTACATTGAACTTTTCACAGCAAGATTTATTAAATTGATTTTATGTCTGTGTTTCCTAAAGTTGTCATAATGTTTACATGTGGTTTTCTGCTAAATATATTCAGTCTGCTCTTGTTCATAGTCAAGCAGTTTATGCACATACATGGTATGTCTACACTGTGATTAGACACCAGTGGCTGGCCTGTGCCAGCTGACTCGGGCTCATGGGGCTCGGGCTAAGGGGCTGTTTAAGGGCAGAGTAGATGCTGGGGATACAGCTCCAGCCAAAGCTCTAGGACCCCCCACCTTTCAGGGTCCTATACCTTGCGCAACAACCCCAGCGTCTACATACCCCGACAGAATACAGCAATAGTGGGAAAGTGGAACTTTAGAGACAGTGATATTTCTCTCCCTATTTCCCATCTATTTGAGCATGTAACTCCCATTAACACTAACAGAAGGGAGGATATGCATTTCAAGACAAAAGACCCTTTCAACTTTCATTTTGATATCCAGTGTGTCAAATATTGAGTGAGGGCTTCCTAATGTTGCAATAGAATTTTTTAAACTGAATCTAAACGATTCTATTGTTCTATTAAATGACTGCAATCAGATTTATAACTATACAATTTCTTGTTCAAATATTTAACCTAAAAATTGAAATAGCTAGGCAAAATACTGTAAAAACAGACCTTTTAAAGAATATTCAGTTTCTCATTTATCTGATTAATCTTTCCTTAACTGGCCGTTTCTTTGCTAATGCCCTGAACACTGGATTTACTTATATGTATCTGGTGGGGGTCTGATTGTAGGTTACATCCTCTATAGAGCACTGTTGTCTCATATGCCCTTAAATGCATAACTAAATCAGCTGATTATCAAGCATGCATTTCAAAGCTGAGAATTCCTCTGATTAGATGGTCAAAGTTACAAACATCAGAGTGTGCCAATCTTTCAAGACCAGTTCATGGTCGTCAAAGTGATCTGATTTTTTTTTTAAATAAAAATGATTTAATATTCATATTGGCATGTATCTGGTGAATATTTTTCAGAGGATGTTACTTTCCTGTAACTGGAGTTCAAAGGTAAGTGGCTTTTATAGTTCTTGACATTGCACAAAGGTAGAGGGAAGACTCAAATACACTCAGTACAATAGGGAAAGCAACTAAACAAGTTTTATAAAATATCTGTTATAAAAGAATAGATCTGTTAATAAAAAAAAAATCTTATCACAATTAAAAGCCTATTGGAATAAAGATCTCTTCTTCCCTTCCCCCTTTTACAACAATTCACCAATTTAGCATAAGAATTAATCTTATGGTACCAAATAATGATATGGAAGGGCAGGAGAGATGAAAAATTCAGAAAAAAAGTCCTCAAGAAAAATACTTTTTTTCCATTCAAAGAAAAAAAATTGGCAAAAATAAGTCTTAATGAGAGAATAAAGGAGAACTTTTTGACTTTGTCCCAAACACTTAAAGAGAAATATTATTTGTATTTCTAAAGCACCAAAATAAGAAGAAAAAACCCTATGCAATGTGCCAATTTTGGAGTTGATGTCAATGTGTTGACCACAGTAATTTTGGAAGGACAGCTGTATCAGGTAGGAATGTGCCAGCTAGATCAGAGGTTATTCTAGACCTAAATCCTATGAAACAGGCCAAGAGTGAGAAATAAGGCTGAAGTGGTAGAGAATCGAGTGATCACTACAAGATGACACCTCATTTCGGTATTACCTGCATAACTAGCTTCTATTTAGCAGTTGTCATACACCAAGAAAGGACTGTTGAGATGGCAAGGCTCTCCATACTGCTTGAAGCAATTAGCTTTTGTGACGGTGTACAACGTGTACTATACTAACCCTACAAGCGGTGAGTAAGGCACATTTAATTCCTAAATTTTCAAAACGGTGAGAAAATTTACCCACAAGCCCCATTTACATCAATAGGACTCTTGCAATTAAGAGTATCATGCACTAGTTTGAATATTTAGAGTCTTTTCTAATTTTTTGTTTGTTTGGTTTTTTTGTTTTTAAAGTTTACACATCTGTCTAGTCTGACATTCAGTTAAAGGGACACCTGTCAATATAACTTCTCAAGATGCACAGTACAACTCAAGACCCACCGTACTGCTTACGTGGAGAGAGACATGTTACATGTAATATGAAAACAAGTTCATTTGCTCTATATTCAGTACCTCCCTTAAGCATTTTTTTGTTTAAATAGTAAAGAACAGAAAAGAAGCTCCGTATACACAGACATACAAGAGTAACTGTAACAGATCACTAGGTATAGAAGCATGAACTTTCCCTTCTCCTCTATCCTAGGTAGATTAGTTTACCATATAAAATGTCAAAAGTTCATCTGGTCCCATAATCCTTGGTTTCCTGTGTGGCCAACCTGGACTTCCAATACAGTCTAGCTTGGGACAGCAGCCAAGCAGCTTCTTCCAAGTTGTTCCCTCTAATAGAGGACTATATCATGACACTGCTAATTCTTCTCACATAGTACTGCTGTGACATGCTCAGTGTGTAGTAGCCCAGACTGCACAAGTACCAATTATGTTCTCCAGTTCTCTCAGGGCAGCATGATGTGCCTCTGCCCAAAACTTAATACACAGCTTCAATAAACTAAACATCTAATCTTTAACTAGATAGCCTATTTCCCTTATATGACAGTCCAAGGGGGTAAAAAAAGGAAATCAGTGCTAGAGTATTAGGAGCTGTTGAGCTTAATTCATGGAAATGGCTTGCGTGCACTGGACTTCAAATTGTACAAAATAAACTAACTTATGGTAAACTAACTAACTAACCAACCTACCTACCTACCTACCTACCTACCTAGGATAGGGGGGAGGGATAGCTCAGTGGTTTGAGCATTGGCCTGCTAAACCCAGGGTTGTGAGTTCAATCCTTGAGGGGGCCACTTAGGGATCTGGGACAAAATCAGTACTTGGTCCTGCTAGTGAAGGCAGGGGACTGGATTCGATGACCTTTCAAGGTCCGTTCTAGGAGATATATCTCCATATGAAAAATAAAAAAAGATGGGGTTGTTAGGAACTTTTAAAAATAAAGTTATTAAATATTTTAAGTTTATCTTTATATACGGGTTTAATACAGGGGAGGGTCAGTTAGAATTAATAATTGCCCCACAGAATTTAAAAGGAAAAACATCACGAAAACTGACATTTTATGCTTTCAAGTTTTCATTAACCACTTGAGGGCCTTTTTAAACATACAGGTTACACTGTTCATTCTACAGGTCTAAATATACAATGAATGTCCTTCAACTTCATTTTCCTGTAGAAAGCAGACAATCTTGGGTACATAAAATGATTGTGGCAGAGATGCAACAAAAATGTAAGGGGTATTATCACTGAAGTTCAATATTGCCCTCCCCAACCATTCAAAAACAATCAGACAAGATTTAAAAAAAACTCATAAGATTGGCTTAAAAATGATGAAACTTTTAAAATAATAGATTTGGGGATCTTTTTATTTGTCTTCTGCTTTTTTGCCTTTAGACTTCACATTTTCAAACTTTTCTCCAGAACATTGTAAAAACGAAAGCTGAGATTCTCAACACAATGACTCCAGGACTTGGAGCTTTAAGAACAACACTGACTATCCAAGACATGCCATAAAACCTTGAGAGATGGCAACACCAGAAGCTGGAATATCCATGGCTTTTCTGAATGTACTGGTCTCATTCAGAAAACAACTGAGAGAGCTCACCTGTTTTGTTGCTGCCAGAGGACTTTGAGATTGGTTATAACAATAGTAATCTGGCACAGAGATACTACAGTAGTGTTTAAATACATGTTATAAATTAGCTGAAGCATACATTTTAGAAATTGGTCTTATAAAGCAGTGTTTGCATTTCAATACCAAAATTGGGCAAAATTTTGAACAGTCACTTTTTCATCTTTTGAGTGGTATAAATAATTTGTATCTACAGGACCTGTCCCAAGCATTGGTTCAGATACATGAATTGCATTCAGATTATACCCAATTATACAGTAACTAATTTTAAAGGTGAGAGTTTCTTTTCTAGAGAGCTACAGGAAACCTTTCAATTATCTGCTCATTCTCAATGCTGGCAATAGCATTTATGTACTGGTTTAGGGATTACTGCCCTAAAACAATCACTTAAACAAGAGATTTTTCCATCTCAATTTTAAATGTAAATGAATGGTATTGATCCAAATGAAATGGCAGTTTAGGAAAAGAAAGTAAGAGATAGGTTTTCTGGTTATGTTTGTAAATTAGTTGGATATACTAACTCAGGGCAACAGCTCCTGAACTAGTGTTTCATTCTATTACAGAAAAATATCAGAAATTAAGAAAACATTGTTTACTGCCAATTAATGGAGAAGCTAAACTGGTACACAAAGCCATCACAAGGGAGAATAGGGAACATGACCTTTTAAAGTAATAGGCCATGTACATTTACGGTGTCACTGGATTTAAAAATCTTGTGTATTTAAGCTGCTAAAACAAGTTCATATACATTTCTGAAGAATGGCAGGACAAGTTTTTTTTGGCTTAGGACTTAAAATGAAAGAAGTGAAACTGAGAAAATCTCACCCCACAATTTGTTCCTTCCAACTGCTTAGTAAGATGTTATAAATATATAGTTACATAGAAATATCAAATACAGAGTTTCATATTAGATCACAGCTGCAAACAATTCAAAGCCACGGGCAGAACACAACAATTAAAGAAGAGAAGCAGGAGGAGAGGAGTAAGAAGAGATTTAGAAACATTCAAAATGCATGCTTACAGTTAACTTACTGTATCACACCTTGATTCAGAACACCCCAGAAATGGCAAAGACAACATCCAATGCATTTTGAACAAAACAAAAATATCAAGACGGGGAAGAGGTATTGAAGAGAAAGAAACAAGAACATACCAAATCTAGAACAGAGATTGCTGGCACAGCAGTCTGCTGCAGGTAATAAAAGAAGGGAAAAAAGAAAGATGCACAGTGAAAATAAAGGTAAGTTTAGATTTGCACTATGCCAAAAGCATTTCCCTTTGCTTTGATACTTCAGCTGTTTTAGAAAGGTATTAAAAAAAGGAATTGAAGAATTTTGGACATTAGATTGCTGAACTGTCTGAACAGCGAAAACCCCAGTGTCCTAATGGTGATAACATTTCAGATTAGCTATTCAGACACTCAAAAAAACAAAACTAATGATGATGCTAGAGATACTATTTTTATTTGCATCTCTGGCATTATAGATAATGACATACAACAGAAGTGCAGACATTATCTTTAAAAAAGAGCAAGCAAACAGCTAACTTTAGTCTCTGTAGGAAACTTTTTACATGTTATAATTCAGGCTAGGATTGTGTAAAGCCACTAATGTTCTAAAAATGTTGGAAAACCTCACTGACAGCTAATATTTAAAATTCATCCCTTATGGAGAAGAATGATATAATGTTATGCAATACAGCTGGCTACTCAACCCATTAATGATGTGTTTTTTTAAGCCAAGCAATAATAAAAACGTTAACAGACTTTTCTGTGCAAATAGCAGTTTTATATGGAATTTGATGCCCATAGGTAACTGCTTATGTGTTACAATCACAAAGTTAGCAACACTGGCCAAGGATATATTTAGCCTTTCCTTTCAGTTTGTAAGTGTGGGGTATTTATTGCTTCAAAACAGTAATAAAGTTAGCCACAGGGTAAAAGGAAAGCAACAGGCACAAAGATTAAGTTTAGGAATTAGTGCCAATGGAGTTAATACAAAGCCAAAAGCTGCCAGAAAGAATCCGGAAGAAAAAAAAACTTCTCAATCTGACAGTTATTCTACGTCAAACAAACGTGCACAGATGTTTCTTAGTGCTTGCCATTTGCTTACCAAGGAACTGATTAGGTCAACTCTTAGGACAAGTAGCAGTAAAGATGCTCAACAAACTATGGAACTAGTTTATAAGTCCTTCAAAGCAAAAAACCTCTCAACTTGCAAATTCAGTATTCCTGGGGTTATGATTCATAAGAAAAAAATTAGTTTCTATACAGAAAGTTTCTCAGTGAAGACAGAAAGGCCAGAATAACTTTAACAGATAGCAAACAGTTGCATTACCTTCTTGCATTTAACAGCTATAAATATCAAGGGCTTTCACCACTAAAGAAGCCAAATAAGAGCTATCAGAGAGTTAGAATAAAATAAAGATACTAAAGAAACACTGCCCTTTTTTGTCCCTTCCCCAAAGGCCTTCATTTTTATCCTCCATAAATAAAACTTCCAAAGCATACACCAGGCATCAACTTGTGTACGTTACTTTGAGGGAATTACAGTCAATAACTACCTCTTCCCCTATCTAGGGGGAAGGGATAGTCATTTCTCTGAAGGAAAAGTTTTACAGTCAGGGGAAAAGATTTTGCTCTCATCTTTGCAGTTAGTCGCTTCATACTTTTATAATATACCACTTAACTGGCCAAACCAAGGTAGTTTACAATATTTTTCTTTAGCATTTTCTATATAATGAAAGACAGGGACATAAAGATAGTCCAGTCCTCCTTTATCCTGTGACAATTTCAAATTTTGTTTAACCAGTCTACTAAAGAACACAAGTTTAAATAATTGTTTGCTATACTTGTGCCTAGAAAGGATTACCCCCTTTTACCCTTGCTCTTTTTTCAGCCTCCAGCCGTTGCATAATTAGCATGGTATCCACATCATCATCTTCTTCCTCGTCATCATCCTCATCCTTTTGCTTTGACTCTTGAAGTCGTTTCTGGAACTGCCACTCGAGCATAAGTTTGCGCAGGCGATCGTTCTCTTCTGCTGTGCGGTCGGGCTTGTTTTGAAGTTCCTGAATCTCTTTACTCAGCATGTCCACAATGTGCATCTGCTGTTGCTTTTCTAGCTTCTCCTTAGCATCCCGTTTCCAGGGATCAGGAGACAAGCTATCGCTGGAGGATAGTTCTTCTTTGCTGATGGTGATGTACTGCAGATCTCTACGTTCGATGGTTCGGGGCTGCTGTTGGGGCTGTAGCTCTCGAATGACAGTGTCCTGGGACCTCTGCAATGTTGAAGGCTTTTCTGGTTTCACCTGCTGCACAGAAACAGGAGGAACCATAGGCTGAGTACGCATCTGGCCCAATTTCCTTTCCTGCTCACGACGCTTCCTTTCTCGCTCTTCCTCTAGACGCGCTTTTTCCTTTTCATACCACCGCTGATGCTCCTCTCTTTTTTTACGTTCTGCAGCAGCTAGCGTTCCTAGCTGGTTTGAAGGGGGAGGTGGAGGCAGAGGCAAAGGCAAATCCATTTGCAGTCCATCGAAATCAGCTGCGTAGTGCACTGGTGGAGGAGGGGGAGGTGGAGGAAGGTCTGTTCTGATGGGTTGGGAAACTGCCACTGGTGTTGGCTGGTTGATAGCTGGAGTTTTCCAACGGCCAGGTCCACTTTTGGTTAAACAAGAACCAGGGGAAATAGATTTGGAGGAGTGGTTCAGATGCTCTTGGCTGGATGTGCTGGAATCCACAGATGAATTCATCCATGGATCACTGTCTGACTTTCGATCAATGTACTCTACATCCTTTCTTATAACCACCTCCAGACGATTCCTCTCTGGTTGGAAAACTTTATCATCTCGAAGTTCTTCCTGGGAATGAGCTGCACGCTGGAAGAAATAAAATAAAGTATGCGTATTAGTTATCTGTATGTAATAACATTTATATCCAATTAAAAAACTAATGGATGACAAAAAAATGCATTTCTACAAGACAAAAAGCCTTCTTATCAATACATTTACTCTTTTTGGTAAAGTAGAGAACCTTCATAACTAGCAAGTTTCTCAAGATTTTAATGTCCGCACTACCACAAAATCACTGAGCCTTTTAAACCATGCAAGCCTAGGAAGACTTTGTAAGCTCTGAGGCAGAGCTGTCAAGCTACACTGAGGGAATGATGAAAACAAAGCAGAGCTCATGCCAGCAATCTCCCCCATCTCACACAAGTTCTCAGGGCTATCCTTATCAGCTCTTACCCACTTACAAACACACTGGCAGCCTCCAACAGTAACTCAAGTGCAATAACTCTTCAGTTCAGCCTGCTGCTGGGCTGGCAAACATTTTTCTTTCATGAACACAGACACAAACAAGGAGCGCTGAGGGAAGGGGGGGAAATCATCCACCCCCCAATTGGGGGCATTCTCCCCTCTCTTGCCACTGTGAAAATCATTTGGGGTAGAGGATGTGGGTGCTTAGATACCCCACCTTACTCAACTACCTCACAGGAATATTAAGCATTTATTCGTTTGTATACTTATAGCATTTTAAAAGATGTCAAGCACTAACTACTATTACTGCATAGAAAGTGGGAATTCAATTGGATATGAAAAATATTCAAACATGATTAGGCTGATGAAATCTATTTAAATATTTTATTTTTTCTTGAAGCAAATATTCATATTTTTGAGGATTAGAACATTTTCAGTATTGACAAAGAACGTACAAACTTTCCATAAGTGACACTGGAGGAGACTAACAATGCAAACTTCTCCATGCTGCCCAACCAATGACCTTAACCATGAACTAGAAAGAATGCCTTGTTTGGGATGAAAGGGTGTATTTTTTATGCTCTATTAGTTCTGTAGCTCTGAACACACAGCTACTTGTGTCAGAAGCACTGGGAAGATGCACCTAGCCAAATAGTTTTCTAATAACTTATGCATTTAGATGATAAAACAGGCATTTAAAGTGAGCCATTAGTTACTGCAACTTTCATGACCACAGCTCCAAATATAATTTAAATGAAACTGCTCCTTAAAAGTGAATAACTAGTTAATTTGACAAAAAATAACCAGAAGAGATCATTCACTAAGATGATTTTACAATAATGAAATTATTCTGAAACTAAGAAAAATAATGCTTTTTAAAACAAAAATAAAACCCTATAAAAACAACGCTTGTGGATTTCATTAAAAAGTAATTGATGCTGTGAGATTTTTAAAGCTGATTTATTTTAACAGTGAAATTTAAAAGCATTGATTGATATATGTGTTGTGAAAACCTAACATACTTTTCAAGTACTTGTGAAAAACAAACTCCCAGCCATTTGTTGCTTTAGTAAAATGCATTTTTCCTGGCGGAATCAGGGTTTCAAGCTGCAACTCAAGGTCTATACCTATCATCAGCTTTCTAAATGTGGGGTATTTAGGTGTTGATGTTTAGCTAAAATATTTTTACAGCAATTAGCCAAATATGATGTGTTAATTTCCATCTTAAACGCTCATGAAAGTTAAATGAACACTGGGTTTGCGTTCTAAATTCTTAACAGCTGTGAAAACTGGAAGTGTATTATAGGCACCAACTACATATCAGCACAATCATACTAAGGTTTTACCTATAATCCTTTCTCAAGTGATTACTGCATTGACTTCAGTGGCACTATTAGCATGAGTGAGGATTACTCTCACAAGTAAGGTTTCCAGAGTCAGTTTCCTACTTTTTTTGTAGGATTGCTACCTCAAGAATCAAGAAAGAAAAGCTTTTCGAAA
This sequence comes from Malaclemys terrapin pileata, assembly GCF_027887155.1. Lineage (NCBI taxonomy): Eukaryota > Metazoa > Chordata > Testudines > Emydidae > Malaclemys > Malaclemys terrapin. The sequence continues at coordinate 83,751,291 of NC_071507.1, forward strand.
ACAACATTAGATTTTAGCACCCAATTCTAAATCTTTTCTGTGCTTATTATGAATGCTGAGAGACGCTGTATGGTAGTTTTACAGAGGAAGATGGTGGGTGGGCTCTACTAGTGTGGGAGATGGGAGACCCTGGTTCAATTCTGTGGTCCACCGCAGATTTCCTCTGAGGCGTTGGGCAAGTCTACCAGCACAAAAGAGAATTATAGTTCTCTCCATCTCCTAGGAGTATTGCGAGTATACATTAAATATTGTGAGAATGCAAGACACTGTGGTAAATGGTTTCCATAATAGTACAACTGGTGCACTGTTTTTATAACGAGAGGCCCAGTTTACAAGTGACTGAAGTAAATACATGTCATTATAGATCTTGGGTTGGTTCTGAACTACAGATATTCCTCTGCTCCACTTAAAAAAAAAAAAAAAAAAAAAAAGCCACATCAACAAAACTACATGCAGGCACTGGGGTCTGTGTTTAAAACTTCTTGTGGAACTGGCACCTTAATTTGCTTTTTAAAAAAATTAAATGTTTTGAAAGAGAAAACCTAATATTTAGTATTTCTTTGTCTTCAGCAATCAGCAAACAGAAGGGAAAGGTTTTTAAATTCTTGACAGATTATTTCTAACCTGCATTGCAGCACTAATTGAGTGATTACTCTCTGCCTGGATCTGTGGCTTGTCTTCATAACTCGGCCACTGATTCTGAGCGGGACCCATTCGATCCTGGGATTTTGAAGCTGGGAATGTGAAATATTCTCTGGTATAGGTTTGTGTTGGTATAGGATAAGCTTCAGGTCTTGGTGGCAGTGTCTGCTCCTGTAAAAGATAGAGAGAATAGGTTAAAACTTATCTATCATACAGATTTCTGCAGATTTTATTTTAACTTCTAATTTCTTTTTTAACAAGTATATTTTTAGGCATTGTTCTTAATCCCAGCTTTAGCCAAATAAATATGATTCTAAGATTTTCTAAGAACAATTAAATATAAACTAGTAATTATAATTCAGGGTTTGAGTGCTCTGGAATTAAATGCACAATGCTTATTGCATAAATTTACTTATAATAATCAAAAATTCAAATGGCAACGCAATAACCACAATTTTGTGACAATTTCTGTTGCTGACTGAACAGCAGAAAATAAAGCAACAGTGAAGAAGAATAAATACAAATAATTGAACAGTGGCATTCTATTAAAAATCTTCAATAAAAACCTCAGCTTAACCCTACTACTTCTATTGAAATTTAAGTGACGTTAATAGCCAATCCCTTTCTTGCCATTTCTGACCTCTGTACAAAGATTTCCAGTAGAGACTGAAGTTATCTTGGTGGTCGTTCCAGCAGCATAAGCATTCTTCCCTCCAGGGCTTGGTGGCTGATCTATTAGACAGTGAAGTAAGCATTGTTAAACATCAGTAACATCAATTTGACATATGTAATAAAACAAACCAATTAAACTTCATAATGTGGCAATAATAAAGCATTAATTGCATTAGTTGTAACTGCTCTTTAATGAATGACTTTCCCCAAATTTTGTTGCAGTTATTACTGTCAGTATTTCAAACGTAGTCTACATTTTAATCAAGTCATCTTCCCATTTTTAGATTTCAAAGACTACTAATAATTTGCATGAAAAAAGAACAGAAGTGAAGTTTAGCTTACTTGCTACATTGGGACTGGAGCGGTGATCAGCTCGATTCTTCATCAGTCTGTCATCCCCTGACAGCTTCTTTGGTTCATTATACTCTGTCCAAGGCAGCTGAGGGCTCTCAGGTGACCCATTTTGAGCAGAATTATTATACAGCTCAAAACCTTCACTCTTTGGTCGGGGTTTACCTGAGCCACGGCGGTCCGAAACTGCAACAGATTAAGACCTTTAAATTTTTGTTCTTATCCACTTGAACAACTGTTTCCTATTTTAGTCTTGTTTAAAAAAGGTTACTTAACTTTTATAGCTAAAATGAATCTTCTAGTAAAACATGCTGGATTTTAAAAAAGTTAGAATTCTTCAGATATACAATCCCATATTGTTATGCTGAGAGTTCAAGATTTCTTTGATTTACAGGCTTCAAAAAGGTTTTTGAAACAAAGACACCATAATATTTGGCAAAGCCAGATGCACTTTTACTGAAAGAAGTCTCTTGATTAATCTGAAAGGCTTATGATGTCTGGGGTCATGATGTAAACTGCAGTAACGAGGGTTTATTCTTTTAACTCTTTCCTTCCTATATTGCAGCATTCTTTAATAATCTTTAGAAAGCTCTCATATTATAACTTAATCAATCAAAATTTGTATAAAGTTGCCACATGGTCATTAAAATGCCACTTCTGAAAGAAATTTTTGATTTATATGGGGAGGGGGAAGAAAAGCAATTTGGAAAAAATACCGAAGAATCCTAGCTTTTAAAGGATCAGATCTAGAAAATTAACAACTGTCATTTCAACATGATTCTCAGTGAAAATCAATGACCAAACATGGCCCAATGGCTTCTGTTTAGTTTTAAAATTATTTTACTGGTAATCACAAGTATCACAGCATCTTTGCAATCGGTGCTCTTTTGGAGAGGGAGAAAAAGTGAATTGAATTCTTGGTCCCTTTGTGAATTTTGTGTATTCCATTTATTTAGATTGTAAATTCCTCTTACACTTAAATAAATTATATAGTATTTGTACTTAAATGTTGATAACACATTTACTTATGATTAGAACGGTGTCTGTACAATAACTTTAAACAATGGTTACAACTGAGCTCACTCCTTGGTAAGAGAAGTTGCATTGCCATTCCATGGATTCTACATCTGTTTAAAATGTAAAATTTTGGGTATAAAATACTAAACCACTGCTATCAACAGGAACATATGTATATATGTTTTCTCCACCTCTTCAAATTACTCCCAGAAGCACATGCGGAAATCTTTATGAGATGAATTATGTAACTCATGTACATTACAGGAGTAAAATGCTACGTCTAAGTGTTCATATTTCATTGTGGATTGTTGAGGGATTATTTCTCCCTTTCACCAGTGTTGGGGAAAAGGGCCTAAATTTGCAGCACTGTCTTATGAAAATGTTAATCAGTTATTTATTTTACCTCTTTGCATCATTGGGGATGGCTGGTTAAGCAGGGTTGCCAGACCGTGGTAAATTGCTCCTTGTTTTGCTACTTCTAGGGTGACTACAGAACCTGTTCTTGTCATGAGCTCTGCTGCCCTGTGACAGGAGTCAAACAGAAGAGAACTAAGTATAGCATTATTTAAAAGTAATCTCTATACAATTCTTTTTATGTCACTGTTGCTAAACCAAGCATTCAACAATATTTTCTGTTACACCACAGCATTTCTTTTCTATTCAGCTTCACATGTAAGTCACTTATCCTCTTTGGACAATCAGAAAACAGCATCTAGAGGACGTATGAATATAAATGGGGAATGTATGCTGGCAGTTACTATTCCTAATTTCCACAGTTCAATGCCAGATGTCAAAATCTTCAAGACAAAAGCTAGGACCAGTTTCCTTAAAAGATTTTATACTATGAATGAGAATATACACTTTAAGAATTTAATACAATGATGTTTCTATACGGGTACCATATCACAACTATAGCAATATTTGTTCTGAACATACTAAAATAATGGAGTGATGAGCTTTTGTTCCTGAGGCTATATGGAACCAATATAAACCAAGACAGAAATATTCTTAAGTCAAACTAATATTTCTGTCCCAAAACTAACCAAGCCCTTCGTTCACTGCACACACACGCTCTCTATTTTTACAAAGAGTATTCGCTTCTTCAACTCACATCATCTGAAAGCAATACTGTACCTTTCTTGGGACAGACCTACTAAACTTCGACCATCCACGCTGAGCAACTGATCCCCTGCAGCTAGCCGACCATCCTAATTACACATTCAAGAAGAAAAACACTTTATATACACAATCCTTACACGGGCTTAATCAAGATAAATGTAAATTAGATTAGAATAGTGTCTGTACTAATTTTATTTTATTAGTCCAATGAAGAGAATTACAAATGTTTTTATTGAAGTAATCTCTAAATTTGACCATTTGATAGATTTTAACAACTTTAATATTTACAAACATTACTAACCACATCTGCAGCACCTCCTTTTACCACAGACTTGACATAGATTCCAAGTTTATCTTGACCCGCACCCTGCAGATAAAAAGACATTTATGAGGCCATATTTAAATCTTCTCTTTTGTAAGAAAGTGCTCCATGAATCTGTTACATTAATGTATCAACTCTGACGTTTCGTTATTTTAAAACTTCCCCAACTTACAAAATCAGTGATATGGAAAAAGTTCATATCTTCATAACACCAAAGAAAGAAAGAAAAGGTGTTAGTATTTGGTTTCTTAAAACTGTAGCAACTAGAGTACAGGCAAAGGTTATTTGGTTCCATGATAATCAAGAGACTAGGAATAATCCAACAAGAAAACAGGTTTATTAAACCTGTGCTTAACAGTTAACTTTTAATCCTTTTTTAATGAAAGGATTTGTAGTTTTATAGGTATATTTATGAATCCAATAGAAGGGCCTGGTTGTATCCTCAATATCCCATGGTACACCAAAGCATTACACTGCTACCCTGGCCATCTGGCTGGTGAAACAGAGAGCAGTTTGGAGGTGACTTATTTAACCTTGAGATGACAAAGGGAAGGGAGAAAAAGTGCATTGTAAGTTCTTTGGGGCCGAGTGTCTTTCACTACATATCTGTAAAGCATCTAGCACAATGGGACATCTAGGTGCTAATGTAACACAAATAATAAATAATGGATACAGGAGAAAGGAGATGAAATAAAAAAATTCACTTTCATAGTTGACAGGTCCAAAATTTAAATCTACTGTAAAATGTACAATTGTATTCTTAATGCCACCTTCTTGCTCTCTAAATGTACCTATAAAAAACCTAGAAGAAGACAGGTGTAAGCATACAGTAAAGTCATACTGTTGCGCAATCATTTCACATGCACTCACCTGCAAGCTACTACGCAGTGGATTAATCTAACGATAGGGGTACCAGCTTCAAGTGTCACGCTAAGTATAATGATGGGAATGTGACATTATTATTTACTACAGCGATCTGTGCCTTTTTAAAACTGCTCTATCAACTGAAGTCTACCAGTGGCATTGCTAGTGAAACGACAACATATTTTCAGCTGAGATAATACATATATAAAATATTCCTCCTCTGAACAACATCCCAAGTTACTTTGTTATAGAGCAGAGGCTCTCAAACTGGGGGCAGGGGGCATGAGGATTTGTTCGGGGGGGGGGGGGGGGGAGGAGAGAGAAGAAGGGGAAAGGCAATGAGAAGCTTTAGGAGAGTGGCAACTGCTGGACGGGTGCCTAGTTCTGAAGGCAGCGCCGCCACTAGCAGCAGCAGAGAAGTAAAGGTGGCAATGCCATATCATGCCACCCTTACTTCTGTGCTGCTGCTGGCAGCAGCACTGCCTTCAGAGCTGGGCACCCAGCCAGCAGAGACCACTCCCCGTTCTGCCTTCAGAGCTGGGTGGTGGTATATGTACTAGTGTGGGGGATGGGAAATGACTACAGACACAAAGAAGGGGAGTGTGATCAAATAAGTTTCAGAACCAGTGTTAGAGGGAACACACCTATACTACTTACCAGCATAAATTCATCTCCACATTTTGATTTATGTATTTGTGATATTTTGGTAGCAGTACTATTTGTGGTATTTCCTGCTTAAAAAAAGATTCTATAATGCTTAAGCCACTTCCATTTTAACTTCAAGCCAATCATGCTAAAAACTGAATTTAACAGTTTTTTTGGAGAGGTAGAGAAGGACTGGATATGTATTAATGAAAACAATAAAATGGAGTTAACTTGAGTTGATCCAAGTTTCTCCTGTTCTAGATTTCACAAATTCTCAAACACATACAAGATAATTCTTCTGAACTCTAAAATATTCAAATTACTAGCTGATCATAATTGCTTTACTTTTATTTTGGTTCTTACTCCCAATAATGCTTTTTAAAAAAATCTGGAATGAGTAATAAAAATAATATAGAAAGCAATAAATCCAATCACTCAATCAAGACATTAAACAAAAGAATATTTTTTATATACCACCTAGAGCCATATAAATATTCACTTTAAAAGCAGTCAACTATACATTTGTGCAAGAGTAACCTTGAAAGTTTAAAAAGCAATCACTTGCTCAACTGGCACTAAACTCACTGCCCCTTCCCCACACCATCTTTTTGCAGTCTATACAATTTGGCAGTCGCAAAGCAGCACTACCATGTGTACAGGTATCCTTCTTAACTGCAAGTCAGCACACTTACAGAACACTACTGAATTTTAAGAGTCCCAAAAATAAATTATATTTTTAAATCGTCTCATTTAGACCACATCAAGGCCCTTCATAGCCTATCCTCACCCGTGCCCCCTCATTGAGATGTCAACTCCTACCTCTATTCTGCCAATGATGCCATCCTTTACAACTTACTTGTTACATTTCCCCCAACAAGCACTTTTGTGCTGTCTCCCATTTTGCACATCATACATAGGAAGAGCTCCTAGTAAACATGCTCAAAGCCACCTCCCTGTGCTTCAAAAAACTTGACAAGTTAGGGCAGCTGGTGTGCTGACACCGCTGCCTACCAAGCTGACCAATATTGTCTCACTGTTTCCCTGTGTATCAATTCTGTCTGTATCTGCCTCTTTTCTTATACTTAGATAGCATGCTCTTTGGGGAAAGTATGCTGTTTCATGTTTTGTACAGTGCCTATCACAATGGAGCATGACTGGGGCTTCTGAGCACTACCACAACACTTATAATAATATGAAGCAACATCCTTCCAAATGCATGGATGCTAACATCCAGGACTTACATTATGAATACTTTTACACAGCCGAAAACAAACAGGCAACACTGAGGAAAAATGATCCTCTGGGAAGGGCACTAATAGCTTTGGAATTGGGAGACCTAGATTCATTGCCCTTCTGAGCCACAGACTTCCTGTGTGACCTTGGGCACTTAGCCTCTCTGTGCCTCAGTTCCCCATCTGTAAAATGGAGATAAATGGCACGGTCTACCTCACAAGAGTAATGTATGGAAAAATACCTTTAAAATTGTGAGGTGCTCAGATACTACAGTGATGTGGATCATCTAAGTACCTAAGATACAGAGACACTTGTCATTATACCCAAAGAACAGTTTTAAAAATGTGGATTCGACTATGAAAACATATGACCCATATATTATTTCCCTGAGTATCATTTCAGAAAGATACATTACAGTAACATTTGGACCTCTATGGACAGGATATATTATAATACTTTTACCGCAAAGTGAAAGACAACATGGTAAAGTATTCCCTTACATATAAACTGTGTACACTAGTCTAATTTGTTGTCTAATTTATAGCTAAATAGGAAGTTAATATTTAGACAACCTACTAAAAGAATTTTTTCCAATGGCAAAAGTTTAACTCCCCCCTTCCATTAAAAAAAACTACTGTACATTTATGTATGAAGATTGTGAATTTGCCTAAAAAGTTGAATTGCAGTAATAAACTGTATGTGTTAATGGAAAGTGAGGCAGTTTAATATAGATAAAAAAATCAGGACTGGGAAAGCCAAGTCTCCCAGGAGCATACTACAGGTAAAAATTCAAAATTACTCAGAGCTAGATCTATACCAAAATGTATACAAAATGTGCACAAAACAAGAATATCTACAATACTCTTTTGTAGACCAAAATACTCAATTCTGTAAGCAAAGATCTGTCTGCAGAAGTTAACTTCAGAGTTTTAGACCATTTCCTCTGTCTTTCCTCCCACTCAAAACACAATTTTTGAACATTCTTGTACGTGAAAGAATGAAATTTTCCAAGGAAAAACAAGAATGTCAAGACATCCCGCACTTCCAAAACTTCTATTAAGTAGTAGACAAATTTGTCTATAACTAGAAAAGCCATATAAAAATATAACTGACAAAATGCTAGCTATCTTTTAGCACTCATGTTTTTAAAAAAATTCTTATTTTCAACCAAGAGATTACCTGTAGGAAACCTATTGCACGAGTCCACAACAAAACAGTTTTATTAGTTATTTAAACTTCACAAAAATTCTGGATTTATATTAATGCACCAGGATTAAAGAATATTACTGTTACTATTTATCTCTGTATAAAAACAATAAAAAGTATATTTATTAACAGGATCCACATCTTTCCAAGTTCAGGTTCTCTGGTAGGAGTACTACAATAAAAAAGGGTAGCAGAAAATGGTGAAAATATTAATATGACATGCAAATTAACTCCACACAACAGTTTCACAGGATTGTGTATAATAGTTCAAACCTCTTCAGAGCTCACAAGTTTTGGGCAGTTCCATTCCACATGTGAAATTTAATTAAATGTTGTATATTATACAAAAACCTACATTAAAAGAAAATGAAGGCTGCAAACAAAAGCACTTAAAATTGGTGGTATTACTCCCATTTTGTAGATAGGGAACCGAGGCACACAGATTAGTGGAAACTTTCACCTTAATTTTAAGTGCCCAATCTGAGATAACGAGCAACTGATTTATCAAACTACTTGGAATTAAACAGCAATTTATGAGGTCAAGCACAGCTCCCACTGATTTCAGTTGCAGCTGGGAGTGCTCAGCACATCTACAAATCAGACCCCTTATGTAAGGCATCCAGAAAATGAGGAACAACTATTAACGACCACTTGTGAAATGTGTGGTTTAAGTGACTTGACTAGCATCATACAGGAACTCTGTGGCAGAAGGTGGGATAGAAATCAACTCACTAAGGCAGCATTCAACTGCCTTAACCATAAAACTATCCTCTCTCTTCCTGCAATCCCCGGCCTTATTCAACAACAAACAGGGATCCTACAAATAGTCTCCTTCTCTATGAAACCCTTATTTACCCCGAGCAGGTCTATAGATTCATAGATTCTAGGACTGGAAGGGACCTCGAGAGGTCATTGAGTCCAGTCCCCTGCCCACATGGCAGGACCAAATACTGTCTAGACCATCCCTGATAGACATTTATCTAACCTACTCTTAAATATCTCCAGAGATGGAGATTCCACAACCTCCCTAGGCAATTTATTCCAGTGTTTAACCACCCTGACAGTTAGGAACTTTTTCCTAAGGTCCAACCTAGACCTCCCTTGCTGCAGTTTAAACCCATTGCTTCTTGTTCTATCTTTAGAGGCTAAGGTGAACAAGTTTTCTCCCTCCTCCTTACGACACCCTTTTAAATACCTGAAAACTGCTATCATGTCCCCTCTCAGTCTTCTCTTTTCCAAACTAAACAAACCCAATCCTTTCAGCCTTCCTTCATAGGTCATGTTCTCAAGACCGTTAATCATTCTTGTTGCTCTTCTCTGGACCCTTTCCAATTTCTCCACATCTTTTTTAAAATGCGGTGCCCAGAACTGGACACAATACTCCAGCTGAGGCCTAACCAGAGCAGAGTAGAGCGGAAGAATGACTTCTCGTGTCTTGCTCACAACACACCTTTTAATACATCCCAGAATCATGTTTGCTTTTTTTGCAACAGCATCACACTGTTGACTCATATTTAGCTTGTGGTCCACTATAACCCCTAGATCCCTTTCTGCCGTACTCCTTCCTAGACAGTCTTTTCCCATTCTGTATGTGTGATACTGATTTTTTCTTCCTAAGTGGAGCACTTTGCATTTGTCTTTGTTAAACTTCATCATGTTTACCTCAGACTATTTCTCCAATTTGTCCAGATCATTTTGAATTATGACCCTGTCCTCCAAAGCAGTTGCAATCCCTCCCAGTTTGGTATCATCTGCAAACTTAATTAGCGTACTTTCTATGCCAATATCGAAGACGTTGATGAAAATATTGAACAGAGCCGGTCCCAAAACAGACCTCTGCGGTACCCCACTCGTTATGCCTTTCCAGCAGGATTGGGAACCATTAATAACCACTCTCTGAGTATGGTTATCCAGCCAGTTATGCACCCACCTTATAGTAGCCCCATCTAAATTGTATTTGCCTAGTTTATCGATAAGAATATCATGCGAGACCGTATCAAATGCCTTACTAAAGTCTAGGTATACCACATCCACAGCTTCACCCTTATCCACAAGGCTCGTTATCCTATCAAAGAAAGCTATCAGATTGGTTTGACATGATTTGTTCTTCACAAATCCATGCTGGCTGTTCCCTATCACCTTACCACCTTCCAAGTGTTTGCAGATGATTTCTTTAATTACTTGCTCCATTATCTTCCCTGGCACAGAAGTTAAACTAACTGGTCTGTAGTTTCCTGGGTTGTTTTTATTTCCCTTATTATAGATGGGCACTATATTTGCCCTTTTCCAGTCTTCTGGAATCTCTCCCGTCTCCCATGATTTTCCAAAGATAATAGCTAGAGGCTCAGATACTTCCTCTATTAGCTCCTTGAGTATTCTAGCATGCATTTCATCAGGCCCTGGTGACTTGCAGGCATCTAACTTTTCTAAGTGATTTTTAACTTGTTCTTTTTTTATTTTATCTGCTAAACCTACCCCCTTCCCATTAGCATTCACTATGTTAGGCATTCCTTCAGACTTCTCGATGAAGACAGAAACAAAGAAGTCATTAAGCATCTCTGCCATTTCCAAGTTTCCTATTACTGTTTCTCCCTCTTCACTAAGCAATGGGCCTACCCTGTCTTTGGTCTTCCTCTTGCGTCTAATGTATTGATAAAAAGTCTTCTTGTTTCCCTTTATTCCTGTAGCTAGTTTGAGCTCATTTTGTGCCTTTGCCTTTCTAATCTTGTATATCTATGCTATATAAAATCCTAGACTTCAATAAGCTATCATCGATTTGGTAGCATCTCTGTTCTTGCCAGATTTCCTGCATTTACTAGCACACATGCTTAACTTTACACATGTGAGTAGCTCCACTGACTTGAATTTTGCAGTTCTGACTTACAAAAGTCTGAGCAAATATTTTCTCTCATTTTGATCCAAGCATGTTTGTACCCTCATCCCTGAAACGTGGGCGTGAACAAAACCACAATCAGAGCTCCATTGAAATCACTGGGTTTCACCTGGAATCAAGTCATGAAATTAAGAACGAAACTCACATGAAATGGCTAAACTATGAGTTATGCATCACTAATTCAAAACCATACATTGATTTATGCTTGCCCAAATGTGTCACAAACCTTAAATGAGCCTTTTGATGAAGCCAGAAACAGAAAGATTAAATAGAAACCTTTAAAAAGTCTCTTCCCACTAAAATAATATATTTTGTACATGCTATTCAGATTTATTTGTCCTATAAAGGTTTGTCATATCTTCATTTTAGTCAACCTGCTCTCTGAAATTGGCACTAGCAACTACTACTTGCATTTTCACTGCCAGTAATCAACTACTTCTCAGACTATCTACATAACAGACTGACCTATTTTGTAAAATCACTCCACAACAGCAGCAGTCATTAGGGGAATTAAGAAAACAATGTATTTTACGCAGCGAACAACATTTAAGACTGATTACAACTAAAAGAACGGTCAGTTACCTTACATTCCAGTTTTGGAATCTAGTGACAGTTCTCTTATTTGAAATTAATGACAGCTTTGAAGTTTGGAATGGGTAATAAGTGGCAAATATCACATTACCAAATTATTGTACACTGTTCTAAAATATTAAACAGCACACAAGTTTGTTTCAAACGTACATGAAGAAAATCTACAGAAACATTTTATTTGTGTTGCTGACTTTTGGTGAGGTTACAAATTATCTATCTATGAAGCATTTAATAGTTCCTGAATAAAATATAGTGACACTGTGTTCAATATACAAGACTGAATGTAAAATAGGTATGGTAATTAAACTAGGTAATGTTATCAGACTGTTAATGGAAGATAATTTGACCTATGCACTGCAGCATAAATGAAGCTACGTGTTTTATTGTTTGTTGGTTATTATACCAAGTCTCTCAACTTTGAGCACCAAGTGTCAAAGTTGAAGAAAAAATTTGTACAGCATTAAGATGTTCATCTCTCCTACAGTGCACACTGATTACAATTCTAGTCTGCATTCTTAGATAACCTGCATAAATACGGACTTTTATGGATAAAAAGTTTCATGTACAAAAGAATGTAGTTTACATTATAAAAATGCTTTACAGCATATATACAGAAAACACTTCATCCACTATTGAAATACAGGAGTCATCTAACAGCACCAGCAACACTATAACGGGCAAGACATCTTATACTGCTCCCTATATCACTGTGGTATCTGAATGGCATGTTCACCTTATGTGAAGAACTTCTCCAGCTGAAAGTAAAGGTGAACTTTTTTTTTTTTTTTTTTTTTTTAAGTCCATGATTTTTAGTGTTTAGCAGAGTTATGAATTTAAGATACCAACTAATTTAAGCTCACAAAGTGATCACCCTATGTCTGACCTATAGGTCCTAACTTGCACAACTTTCAAAAGATGAGCCTGGGTGCTTCAATTCATAACACTGTTAGACGCTAAAAATCATGGACCGAAAAGAGACTGGATTTATGGCTTATTACAACAAGCTGTAACACACTAACTCTCCTCTTTTTGGCCTATGACTGCAGGGGTGTTAAAGGACCACTCTACCTTGACTGGTCCCTTAGTAAAGAGGTTCCCAAACTGTGGGCTGGGGCCCAAAAGTGGGCCACGACACAGTCCTGGGTGATCCGCCATCATGGGCGGAGTTTCGGGGGGGAGGGAACAGGGTGAGCAGCAACGCCAGGCACTCTGTGTGTCCAGATCAGTTTCCCCACGTGTGTTGTGTATCAGCCGCCATGCCCTTCAGTCTCAAGTTGGTGTAGTTCTTGTTGCCCGCGAACCACTGGTGCCAATGGCCACAGTGACCGTATAGGACAGCTTGGGCCAACCCAACCTTGCACATACACAGCCACAAGGAACGAAGCTGCCCCCACTGTGTCAACTACGAACTGAGCATATGGACAGACCCTGCAGCAGCACCACCTCCTTGGGCACAGCCCCTCCCTGCACACCTGAGTACACCCCTCCCAGCACACAGCCCCTAACTACCCCCTTCCCACACCCTGAGCAACCCCCCTTCCTGCCCACAGCCCCTAGCTACCCCCTGCCTGCACCCTGAGCTGGCTGAAAGGCTGAAAATTGAAATTAAGATCAGGTTGAACCTCACTAACATATGTCCCCAGCTGAAAAAACTGTGCAAGGAGAAGCAGGCACATCCATCCCATTAAGACGACTTCTGGTCTATAAGTTATTACATATTTTTACTTACAATGTTTGATTCTTTTCTAAATAGTAGAGAATATCGTTGGTCTTTACTTCGCACAGAAATTCAGATTTTACACTAAAAATTGAAAACACAATATAGTGTTCAAAGTTGGACAAATGTTGTTTTAAAATCAACCACCAACACAATTTTAACAACAATGTGGTAAACATTGTTGTGTTGCTTATTCAGTTTTATACAAAATTGTATTTTCCTTGTTTGAACACATTTTGCTCTCAACTTTTTTTTAAAGTGTAGTTTTACTAAAACTGTTTGGTTTCAAAGATCTTGAAGCATTTCTTTAAGTGCATATTGCTAGGGATTTCTATAATTACAATTGTTAACATTAAAATGAAACAAAACATGTCCATTGTTTATTTACAGTATTATAATTTGTATGTATGTAATGATTAAAATTAATAGTTTTCCTCAAGAAATGTTAACAGTGGAGTGCACAGGTAGACCCCAGGGAAAAAAGTTTGGGAAGCCCTGCCTTACGCTATGTGCTAACTACTTATGCTAAACAATCTGTTCCACCTTGCATTTAACTGCGATGCTCGGAGTACCTTTCCCAGACCTGAAGAAGAGCTCTCTGTGGCTCGAAAGCTTGTCTCTCACCAACAGAAGTTGGTCCAATGAAAGATAGTATCTCACCCACCTTGTCTCTCTTATATGCTTCCTACTTAAACAAGACATTCTCCTAGCACTTAATTTATGCACAATAAGGATTACAAATTTTGTAAATTAAAGGCTTACAGAGGATGATAACCTTTGAGCACTCAGTTTGGACAGTATGACCAAATCATTTTCTGATCTGTATTATTCAAATATAAAGAAAAAGATGGCCTTAATTCAGCTTTTAGCCGACTTAAAAATCTATATTAAGTACAGTACTGATTTTGATGTATCACATTATGTTCTTAAAATTAGAACAGATGCAAGTTGTCAGAAGAAACAGAATAGGATTTTTATAAATGTGTTTCACAGGAGGAAGTACTAGATAGAGAATAGGCCTGCTAACAAGTGAGGATGTGGATTAAATTAACATAGAAATGGTTAAGTCACTAAATTCCTCTGTTATATACCTAAGAAACAAAAGTTTGAACTGGGCAATAATGAAAACCTTTTAACAGCTATTACTAAAAAGCAGGTAAAGGAATAAATGGGGTAGAAGAGAATGTGACAAATGTAACATTTGAGTTTTAGCAAATCACATGGACTGAAAACTCACAGAAAGATAATTTAATGATAAACAGTGTCAAATTGGGATAAGAGAATTTAGCAGGGGATAAACTGTGGTAGGTACCGATTAATTCAACGTAATTAACAACAATCTGGAAGAGGAAGTGGAGAGCAAGTAAATAAAGTTTATTTACAGGTAATGCCACACTGGGATAATTTGCCCCAGTGAGAAAAGACAAATACAAAAAAGAGATCTAGTGAAATTAGAGAATGGACACACAAAATGAGAGACTCACCTTGGAAGAATACAAGCTAATATAACAGAGTAAAATCATTCAACACAAATATTTAATATGAGAGAAATCTAGAAATGAGCTCCGCTGAGAAAGTTTTATGGTTGACAATGACAGCAAATTAGATGCAATGACTATGTATATGCAGTCCAAAATTACATCAGCCCTTTTTACTATCATCACATTGCAAACTCACATCATACGAGTTCCTATATGTTCTAGCCTTCACTACAAAGTTAACATATTAAAACACAACCATGAAAGGTTGAGTTAGCTAACAGTGCATGACTCTGCAGTCAGCCTAGATAAGGACAAGTCATATTCAGCGTCATTTCAGCTATTCAGTTAAGCACTTCTGTCTAGCATCACATTAGTTAATGTAACTTCAAAGTCGTGTTTTAACATAACATGTTTTGGAAGCCCTCTAGGGCCATGATGTAGCTACATCTGGAATACTGCACTTATTTCAGAGAGACTCATTACTAAAAATACAGACAAACTGAAGGGGGTGCAAAAATGATACAGAAACTATTTGGGAATGAACAGACTGATTTATGAGAAAAGGAACGCAACAATCCTGAGATATCTGAAGAATCTAAACCAAGAAAGGAGAAGAATATAGTAGTACAAGAGAGTAACAGCTAGGAATAATGGTGTTAATCTAAAGGAATAGTTAAGAATAGCAGAAAATACAGTGAGATTTATTAATAAAACTGTAAATTAGACTCCTAAGTGAAGTCACAGAAATTGCACCATTTGGGACACTTTAAACTAGACTGACCACAGAACTAGAAAATATACCATATGGAATAATTCACTCTGCTTTTTCAGCTGAGAATGGTAGTGGATTGACCACATCCCTATTTGCTATAGTGATGGTGACTGGACCTTGAATTAAGATCTTAAAGGTAGGCACAGGACAGAAGTCTAAACTTCTTTCCCTCTGGGCTCTGTGCTGCTGGAATAAATACCCAAAAGAATAAGGTGAGGGTCATGGGCTCCAACTTCTAGTGGGAGTCATTATTCTCATAGCTTCCAAAGCTGATCATTTGAGGGTGATGGATACTTAGCCGGGGGGAGCTAAAGCTCTCACTATGTTTAAAAACAGTGGTCTACAATTTTTGAGAAGTCGTCTGCTTCAGAGATAAAATGTTCTATCTATTATGTATTTTGATGTGCTGAATTCAAATATGACAATTAAAACAACTGATTGGCTACTGTTTCTAAGATATTTAAGTTTTTACATTTTATGTCTATGTATATTGTGTACATAGTAGAGTTTTAATCAAATTGTAAACCTAGGTCTTTTCATGTGTTTATGGTTGCTTTACATGATCATATTTCACCTGTCCTGTTTATGTAACACTTTAAAAATCAGCAAAAGGGTTATATAAATCAAATTTATTATGAAACAAAAGGCAAAAAACTATTATGTACATAGTTTAGTCTTATTCAGTGTCTACTCGGCGCTTCTTGGCTGGTCTCTTGTATTCATTAAATGGAGCATCTCTTGTCACTGTCCAGCAATCTCTTGTCACTGTCCAGCAACAGTCTGCAAGCATTGATGGGCTCCATTTGCCCTGATAGCGTTTCTCCATTGTTGCAATGCCCTGGTGAAATCGCTCGCCGTGCTCGTCGCTCACTGCTCTGCAGTTCGGTGGAAAAACAATCTAGATGAGAGTGCAAAAAATTTATCTTTAGTGACATGTTGCAACCAAGGCTTTTGTATGCCTTGAGGAGGTTTTACATCAACAACCTGTAGTTGTCTGCCTTGTTGTTTCCAAGAAAATTTATTGCCACTAACTGGAAGGCTTTCCATGACATCTTTTCCTTGCCACGCAGTGCATGATCAAATGCATCATCTCGAAGAAGTTCACGAATCTGAGGACCAACAAAGACACCTTCCTTTATCTTAGCTTCAACTTAACCTTGGAAATTTTCCACAGAGGTACTTGAAAGCTGCTTGTGTTTTGTCAATGGCCTTGACAAAGTTCTTCATCAGACCCAGCTTGATGTGTAAGGGTGATAACAAAATCTTCCTTGATTCAACAAGTGGTGGATGCTGAACACTTTTCCTCTCAGGCTCCAATGACTGTCGGAGTGGCCAATCTTTCTTGATGTAGTGGGAATCTCTTGTACGACTATCCCATTCGCAGAGAAAGCAGCAGTACTTTGTGTATCCAGTCTGCAGACCAAACAAGAGAGCAACAACCTTCAAATCGCCACAAAGCTGCCACTGATGTTGGTCATAGTTTATGCACCTCAAAAGTTGTTTCATGTTGTCATAGGTTTCCTTCATATGGACTGCATGACCAACTGGAATTGATGACAAAACATTGCCATTATGCAGTAAAACAGCTTTAAGACTCGTCTTCGATGAATCAATGAACAGTCTCCACTCATCTGGCTCGTGAACGATGTTGAGGGCTGCCATCACACCATCGATGTTGTTGCAGGCTACAAGATCACCTTCCATGAAGAAGAATGGGACAAGATCCTTTTAACGGTCACGGAAAATGGAAACCCTAACCATTTTAGGAATTGAGGAATCTCCTCAAGTGCCAGGAGCTTCCACTGCTGTAGTCTGGAGCCCAACAGCTCTGCCTTACTCTTGGGTAGTTCCAAATCCCTGACAAGGTCATTCAGTTCACCTTGTGTTATGAGGTGTGGTTCAGAGGAGGAGGTTGGGAGAAAATGTGGGTCCTGTGACATTGATGGTTCAGGACCAGAAGTTTCATCCTCTTCCTCGTCTGACTCAAGTGAGAATGATTCTGGTGCATCAGGAACCGGCAGTCCTTCTCCGTGGGGTACTGGGCGTATAGCTGATGGAATGTTTGGATAATGCACAGTCCACTTTTGCTTCGTTGACACACCTTTCCCAACTGGAGGCACCATGCAGAAGTAACAATTGCTGGTATGATCTGTTGGCTCTCTCCAAATCATTGGCACTGCAAAAGGCATAGATTTCCTTTTCCTGTTCAACCACTGGCGAAGATTCATTGCACAAGTGTTGCAGCATGTGGGTGGGGCCCACCTCTTGTCCTGATTTCCAATTTTGCAGCCAAAATAAAGGTGATAGGCTTTCTTAACCAGAGTGGTTATACTGCGCTTTTGTGATGCAAAAGTCACTTCACCACAAACACAGCAGAAGTTATCTACACTGTTCACACAAGTACGAGGCATCTCTGCTCACTTTGGCTAAACAGAAATGTGTCCCTTTGCAAAATCAAACACTGACAAATAAAAGAGCATGACACTGATTTCTAGAGCTGATATAGGGCAATTTGTTCAGCAGAGTGATGTAAGCTTCGTTATGATTGCATCATCCTTCTAGGAATAACATGATGAAATTCATATCATGTATGATGCAATGCCAGCTTCAGATTGCATCATTCGTTGTTTTGCCTAAAAAGCAAGTACTGTCCAAACCCAGTCAGAGATTTATTCATAGATCCAGTCAAAGATGTATTTTAGTCATTTCTGATTTAAACTGAGATCCCTTCCCTTTATAACTCACTTATCCTCCGCCATTCCCAAGTCAAGGGTCGTATATACTGACCCAATAGCATATCTTGAAAACTAGAGCCAATCAACAATTTTAAGCATCATTTTCGTTCTCAGTGACCCAGAATTAGTAAAGTTTGACTACATTTATTTCAGAAGCACTTTGGCTGTAGAGCAGTGAAATCGGTGTGCAAAGTGGTTGGCTCAGGCAGCCAAAATAGTGCTCCAGTACAGTTCATCAAAGTGGGACTGCATAGTTTATGTTCAGTTAAGAAAATGGTAGTGAGGACAAGTGTGCACTCCTAAGGTCATTTGCAAGGAGTATCTCTACCCCTCAGGCACTAGTAACTTGTCTTAATATATTGGAATTGGAAAAGGTTCAGAAGAGGGCAACGAAAATGATTAGGGGTATTGAACGGCTTCCGTATGAGAAGAGATTAATAAGACTAGGACTTTTCAGCTTGAAAAAGAGACGGCTAAGGGGAGATATGATTGAGGTCTATAAAATCATGACTGGTGTAGAGAAAGTAGATAAGGAAGTGTTGTTTACGACTTCTCATAACACAAGAACTAGGGGTCACCAAATGAAATTAATAGGCAGCAGGTTTAAAACAAATAAAAGGAAGTATTTCTTCACACAACGCACAGTCAACCTATTGAACTCCTTGCCAGAGGATGTGGTGAAGGCCCAGATGATAATAGGGTTCAAAAAAGAACTAGATAAATTCATGGAGGGTAGGTCCATCAATGGCTATTAGCCAGGATGGACAGGAATGGTGTCCACAGCTTCTGTTTGCCAGAAGCTGAGAGTGAGCGACAGGGGATGGATCACTTGATGATTACCTGATCTCTTCATTCCCTCTGGGGCATCTGGCACTGGCCACTGTCAGAAGACCGAATACTGGGCTAGATGGACCTTTGGTCTGACCCACTAGGGCCATTCCTATGTTCTTAATAAAACTGTGCAATGGCACAGACCAAATACGTGGTGATCATTTCACTGGGTCCACAGCATTTCACTGGGTCCGGTGTTGTCAGCAGATGGACTAGATGACTTAACAGAGTTTTCCCAATTTTAATTTCGGTATTTCTATGGTTAGAACTAAACATTATGAAAAATACTATGGAAATTTTTTTCCAGGTGACAGAAGAAATGATCAGAAAGCTAGCATTAGACAGTCTCAAACATGTGAACTTAGGCATCTGTAGAATATATTTGCATATGCAGGTACTGTAGCTAAACCTGTATTTCTGCAGATAATTAATGGCAATGCTTCGTTGCTACAAGTTTTAGACAACTATTGTTTGCCTATACCTGTTCAGCTTCACACACCTTGCTTTCTATTCAGTTAAAAATGCCAATAAAACTGGTAAAGCTAAGAATTATGCTTGATTACAGAGTGCAAAACATTAATACACACATGAATTATGTTACTACAGTATGTTACTGTATTAACATCTACTTTAGGTTACAGGAAATATATTCAAATTTTACAAGTGACTTGAGAGAGGACTTGAAGATTTCTGCTTTAACTCCATGATATCTTTCAATGGTTTGAGAATTCACATGCTTAGTATTCTGGGGAAACAACTTTAAAATAAAAGATATCTAAATTTTCCAATTATTATATAATTGAAACATCTGAAGTTGTATTGAGCCCAATTCTCCAATCATTCCCTGAGTATTATTCCCATTGAAATGGTTGAAAAGATCAGGCTTACGTATCAAGCCAGAAGTCCATAAGGCAAAAGAGCTTTGTTAATCAGAAGTCTGATGGGCACCCTGCCTTTTTGTTAATGACAATCATGAACGTTATCTACAGGAAATATATATTTCAGAAAACATTCCAAAAGAAGATAAAGAAAATAACACCACAAATATTTTAAAAAGTGAGTAGAATAATTGGTATGCACTCTGCACACCATTCAGCCATGGGAATAAAATTGTTTGTTCTTGTCATGGAGAATTTTTTTTACAACCTATTTGGGAAGGAAAGAGGGAATGATACAGAAAGGAACGTAGATATAAGAGCATAACACATTGACTAAATCAATTTTTTTATAATAAAAAACCATGCTATTTGAAATGGATTTCTGAAAGGATTAATCACAAAACTTTTGCTTGGAGTAAGCCTAGTCCTAAAATAAGTGATTTGAAGAATAGTTTAAAACAAGCCTTATTTTATTACATTTAATTTAGATTAATCTGAAATGTGTTAGATGATCAATCTACTCAACTGAATTTATAATTAAAATCTTACTTGCTTTCAGGATGCTTCATAAATGAGGATATTATAATACAGAAGAAAAGAAAAAAATAAAAAACTTTTTATGTGTATCTTTGGATTAGATTTTTTGTGCATTATAGTAACTGAGCATATTTTCAGGGATACAAAATAATCTGTGTAACTAGAACATTTTAGCAAACCAATATAACTTCTCCTCTATGATAAAAGAGTCCAGGCTTGATAGCTAGATTTTTACTCCATTCTTCCCACCACCTCTGAAACAGTAGTATTCACTGGTGTCATCAAGACTAATTCTCATTTTCCAATCTCTGTAAGCTTATACAGAAGATCAGAAGTTTTATAAACATCCTTAAAGGCAAGTTTATGCAGGAGAATCAGTCTCAGCCTGACTTGTCTGGCAAGCAGTAAGTCTACAAGTATTTAAATAAGCTATATTTATAAGCATTCTACGAGTACACCAGTTTACTAAAACACTCCAGCTGGTTTACATATGCACTTACTATGAAGTATAAAGGAAAGGCTTCTGAAAAACCACACACCCACATTCCCCCAAAGTTGTATGATTTCACAGGTCAGCCTTGGTCAAGAATGTAAGCATGTAAATCTGCTTATCTATGTACAGAACACGTTGTGACCCTGACATTTTTTAATTTGCCATCAGGTCAGGAGAAGGGGGGGGAGGGGAGAAAACGAACTCAGTAACTACTGATTATACATTTAAAATGAGGACAAAAGGAATCTCTTGTATTTGAAGGTCAAAAACTCTTTGGCAGAGGAAGTTCAGTCCCCCCAAGTCCAATTTCAACTTTGGAAATCTAGCAACATTAGACAAAATACTCTAAACCACACTCCATATAATCTCCAAATATAAATGAGGTGAACCAGCTTGCTGTATGTAAAACTGCTTCCTTTAATTGTGGCTACAGCTGCTTTGTTTCATGTGGTGCTCTTCAAAAAAAATACTGATTTTTGAAACTGACTCATGCTCCACATATGCAAACTTTTGTTTCCCCCTCCCTTGAAAAAACCAGAAACATTTTAGGAATTGGAGAAAGTACAGTTGTAAGCAAAAAAACCTCCTCCAGTAAAACTAAAAGGTATTCAAACACTACCACCAAACAACGTCACCAGCTGGAAGAGACACACAATGCACCTGGATGACAATGACCATTTGAACATACTTTTGTTAAAATACTAAGTAGTGCGGGGTTGAAAGACAGACAAATTCAACCCCCCTAAAGAGCTGGAAAAATGCCACAGTTCATACATGCACAATTTCTTAGAGTTCAAAAACACCCAATGAATCTGCTGAAGCATATTCAGTGTTTACAATCCCAAGGAGAAGGGAATAAAAAGCAGGGCTAAATCAGTGCAAGTTCTGTCATTGACTTTAATGAAACCATGATTTCACACTAGGTATTTGTTAATTTGTTATAAAAAAAATTTCCAGTGAAAACACTACAGGTTCAAGCACAAAAGAGTAAGTTAACTGGACTTCACCTACATTTTCATAAGACTTGCTTCTCAAAGTAGATAGAAAAGAAAAGAATAACCTTTACATCTCTAAAAAATTATGCTTTTCTTCTATTAAAAACAGTATCAAACATATCTTATTTTCCTTCATTCTTAGCTTAAATTTTTACCTGGTTTTGGTTTCCATCTGATTTAACTGCCTTGCTATTAATTCTAATTTGTTAGGTAGATGTTATTTTGCAGGTGATATCTACTGATGTAGACAAAAGTACATTGATTTAGGTGCCATATCATCTTTGTCTCAGCACTAAATCGCACCCATCTGGAAATCAATCCGTTCCAAATAACCTCTTCATTGATGAAAAATACCACTATTTCTCTCTAATTGCTAAGGAATCTGGATTTCAGAAATTAAAGCTGAGTATGCAATGGGTGTTTTGCCTACCTGAATTTTACTCCCACTTTAAAAGACATGGGAGAAAAAAGAAAAAGTGAGAGGAGAAAAATACTTCAAGTGGACTTAATCTTTTCTAAACCTTCATGAAAAACCCTCTTTCACATGGCAGATATGTTATTTAGTATTCCCCAGCTTTTGCAACAGAAATCTAAAATATAAATCTGCATGAAACCCTTCACTTACCTCAAATTATGAACTTTCAAAATACAAAAATTGATTATTTGTTGAGACCCTTTGAGCTTAAAGGTAAAGTCCTCAGTTAGTAAACTTTAACATACACTTTCAACTAATATTCAGATCTGTAAAGCACTGAGATATTTGGAGTCAAGCCATTTACCAGAAATGATACTACTACTGATTCAGTGACACTTTTCCCTTGTGAGTCAGTACTGAACTGAACTAAACTAATGCCTGAGCCATAATTAATGGTTGGAGGTGCTACCTTGTGGGTGTGACATTAATTGGGCAGGACCTCTGTTGTACAATCCAAATATTCCAGAGCACTTTTTTCAAGACATGGGTTTTAGCCCCTGGTGTTGAAACCGAACTTGAGATAATTACATTCTACCCATCTCAATTCAGGTGGACAGTTTTAGATGGACGGAGTTTAAAGTCACATGTAATGTTGCTGGGTCCTGCTAAACAGCTAACAATTTCCAGACCAGCTGAGACTACTTTTCACTGGTGACAGAAGCTATTTCTTTAGGAATAATTGATAGATCTTGTGTAATATACTTTGAGATCCTCAAGAATGAGAGAAATCACAATCAGGATGCTATAGTATTACTATTTGCAGTGTTATTCCAGTGGCACTGGTCCCAGGATATTCAAGATACAAGGTGGGTGACGTACTATCTTTTAATGGACCAACTTCTGTTGGTGACAGAGACAAGCTTTTGATCTTACACAAGAGCTCTTCTTCAGATCTGGGAAACTCAGTGTCACAGCTAAATACATTAATGAAACAGATAAGCAGTTAACACCTTTACCGTCATATGATAAAGTAGTGTTAGTGAGTTATAGACTGTTGCAATGAGCCATAAGTCCAGTATCTTTATTAAGTCAATGATTTTTGGTGTCTAGCAGAGTTATGAATTTAAGTTCTCAGGCTCATCTTTTGAAAGCGTTGTGCTGGTTTCCTTTGAGGACAAGGACTGAGAGATCAGATATAGAGAGATCATTTTGTGAAAAGTGTTCGCCCACAGGTGACATGGTGGTTTTGTTTTTTTATAATTTTTCTGTGCAAGTTCATTTGAGAATGTAGTAATTGTCTGGTTTCACACACATATTTGTTGTTGGGGGCATTTAGTGCATTGGATGAGGTACACTACAAGTTGTAATAGGCATGTATAGGACCCCATGGATCTTGATAGGTCCAATAAAGTTGTCCAAAAGAAGCTGGTCCAATTAAACCCACCTTGTTTAAACTATTGTTTACTGTGCGTAGCTAAAAGGCTTATGAAAAATAAATTTCTTTAATGCCAAAGTTGATCAAACCTAGTAGATGAATACCAGTTAAACCTTCTACACTTACTATGCCCCCTTCCCCTCCGGCTTAATCAACAGGAAAAACCTTTGAATGCTGTTTCTATTGCACAATAAATTGAGCAGCTTCCCCACACACCTATTCTTCTGTACTTACAACAGATGTAATCTGTTTGTGACTGTCTTAATTAAAAAACAGAACACCCTAAATAGACTGTGATCCTTGGATTCTTCCTTTGTGGTTTTCCTCCTTCCAACATGCTGCAGTCTTTGGAGTGGGGAGGGAAAGGAAGCAATCAGAATGAAATAAAATATTTTGTGTATACTAGTAAGTGCCTGAATACTGAAGCTATTATTGCACAGGTAGAATTGGCATATCCACCTGGTTTTGCAAGGAGCTTAGCTCCAGGGAGAAGTGCTTTCCCAGCAGACGACATTAAAACAAACATCTGGGTGACCCATTTGCAATATATAGTCGAAACTTACATTGAGTGAAATCTTACTTGTCCAGCTGGATCAGATCTGTGGCTAGGGTGACCAGATGTCTGATTTTTAACTGGAACACCCAGTGGAAAAGGGACCCTGGTGGTTCTGGTCAGCACCGCTGACCGGGCCATTAAGAGTCCATTCGGCAGTGCTGCAGCGCTAAGGCAGGCTAGTCCTTCCCTACCTGTCCTGGCTGGCACCGCACTGCAGCCTGGAAGTGGCCAGCAGATCTGGCTTCTAGGCGGGGGGCAAGGCCATGGGGCTCCATGCACTGCCCCCACCCTGAGCTCTGGCTCTGCATTCCCATTGGCCAGGAACCGGTGAGAGCAGCCCATGGAGCCTCCTGCCCTCCCCCTCCCCACCTAGGACCCAGACCTGCTGGCTGCTTCTGGGGTGCACGCAGCACGGGTGCCAAGGCAGGCAGGCAGCCTGCCTTAGTCCCCCCTGCTGTGCTGCTGACTGGGAGCCACCACACCCCAACCCTGAGACCCCCCTGCCCCAGAGCACCCTCCTGCACCCCAAACCCCTCATCACCAAGCCAGAGCCCTCACTCCCCCACACCCCTGCCCCAAGCCCGCTCCCATACCCTGAACCCCTCATCCCTGGCCCCACCCCAGAGCCAGCACCCCCAGCCCAGAGCCCTCACCCCCTTCCACACCCCTCATTACTGGCCCCACCCCAGAGCCCGCACCCCCAGTTAGAGCCCTCACCCTCTCCTGCACCCCAACCCCCTGCCCCAGCCCAGTGAAAGTGAGTGAGGAATGTAGTGAGTCGTGGCGGGGCTAGGGTGTTTGGTTTTGAGCGACTAGAAAGTTGGCAACCCTATCTGTGGCCTCAGATAAAGGGGGTTTGGGGGGAGGGGGAGAGAGCGCGCGCGAGCGCAAGCCGCCATGGTGCCATAAGCTTATAAGATAAAGAAGTAGGAAGCAGTTACCTATCATGGAACTTCCCTCAGTACCAGAAGCTATAAAAAACGCTGGAAAATGATGGGGTGGCAGGAAGCAAGTCACTTAGCACCATGTTAGCTGCTTATTTGTATGTCCCATGGCATGAACTAAACTGGCAGCTTCCGTAATTACTTACTTCTAGGAGACCGAGGCATGAAAAAACAAAAACCCTGTGGTGATAATGCTAACGAAATGCTCTAGGTTCTAAAAAGTTATTAAGAAGCATAGGTAGTTGAGATGCCTGATCTGAAATAATAGGCACCAGAAAAACCTTCTTTGCTCAATAACATCAAATAATACACAAGATTTGCTTTAGGCATGTAAACTAACGTACAGACTGATCAAGTATAAGTCTATCCACATCCCCAGGATGCCTAAACACTAGAATTCTACCAGAAGAGAAGCTTGTATGAACAATGAAATAATGAACCGTACAAAAGTATACCAATGCTTTGTAGTTTGCTAAGTCATGATAAATATACTCATACATATTTGTCAGCATATACTGGAGAAGTTCAGATCCTAAAAGTACTATTGGTGACAGAAGAATCCGATTTTAAAGTTCTTTTTGCGGATACAGACTAACACGGATACTCTGAAAGTTTTTTTTAGTAAGTCAGATAATTCTGGATTGCCTAACAAACAAGTTATCTACACCACATGTGAAATATCAGAAAAAAATTTCTGATTTGCATAGATATCCCACAATATATTCAAAATTCCTGATATTAAAATCAATCCCATTTCAGCCCCTTTTTACACCACCAACTTATACTGATGTAATTTATTGGGCTAAAGAACCAGTAGCAGTTAGTACAACTAACTGATTATTTAATACAATCAATTTATTTTCTAGTCTAAAATGTCTTATCCCATATTCTGATTAATTCAACCTTAAAAAAACAAAGTTACATAATCAAAATAATCTGTTTTAGAAAGGTAATGCCTTTTTCTACAGTATCTAATGGCAAAATCTGTCTTGTTCAGATTCTGAAATTCTTGTAATTTTTTTTAAAAGCCTGTATATCCATCAGCTGGTCACTTTATTTCAATGGAAATACTTTATCCAATTACCATATTTTTACAGAAAAATACACTTATTTGTGTTTTGAAAAATGTTTTTCCTGAGTCAGTTTTCTTGTGGCTGTAACAAATGACCAATTTTAATAAACGGAAGAGAAAAGTCCCATATCCTTCGAAGTACAAAAACACAATATGTTTAAGTCAGTCTTCACACACTGGTTGTGTTAATTAATCAGCAGCTTCTTCTAAACAATTTTTGTTCTACTGTGCTCACAGAAGATGTTGAAATCCTGCCTTGTTTTGTACAGTATCAATCTAAATTTCTCCACTCTGTAAATATACCTTAAATTCAAGAAATAGTTTGACTCACTGGAGCACATTTTCTAGGTCTGTTAGTTATTCTAGTCACAGACCAGGTCCACGAAATATTAAAATCTCTCAGAAGTACTGTTTAGGATGTCAATTTTAATTATTCTTACAACACTTTATAAATGGTAAACAGGGACTTTTAGAGGAATCTGGATTAAAGCCAATTAATATGACAAGCAGACATCATAAGTCATGCTATTCATGCTCTTTTAAAGTAAAATAGTTGCAATCAGTGCTGTTACTTAAACAGTAAAAATCTAAAACTGTCACTACCACAAGTCTTTCTTTTGAGAAGTGCATAGAAAGAAAAGTACTTAAAATTAAAATTTTTTCCCCTTCTAATTTTTGAAAAGTTAGCCACTACCCCAACTGTGTAACTGCATGCTACATTAAATAGCTGCTACAAGAACAAATACCTACAGACAGGTTTAAACAAGCAAGAGTACAAGTATAACATTTAAAACTTTACAGCAAAACAGTTCCAAATAGAACTCTGAACAAAACTTACCATGGATTCTGTTCTTCCAACAACAGAAAACCACATTTTGATCTCCGGGACTACAGATCCTTAAAAGAAAAAAAAACCAGCAACAAACAATTCTCCACTTCTCTCTCAGCCCTCAACAGCAACCAACACTACAGTCTCCTGGGTTTTCCAAGACACCCATCAAGATAATTCTGAGCTGGACGCTATGACACTGTATGGCATTTATCAACACTAGCTATAACCAATACAATATTCAGACTCTTACGTAATCACTTATGCGGCTCTGACTTTCATTTACTTTAGGAGCATTATTAAACTTTGAAAACTGATAGAAAAACAAAAAGGGACCTCTTGTACAAAAGACAAAAAACCTCCAAATTAAACAGGAAGTAATGTGCTGGCCCACAGATGGGTACGTCGTCACATGCTAACCTCCCCACCCCCCAAAGTGATATATTTTTAAAGTAAACTGCATGCACATTCTGCTTCCAAATCATCTGGATTGCATAAAAAGTAACCGCAATGTGGTTGAGAGTCAGGCAGCTTTTAACATCACAACATCTTTCAGGGTTAGAGCAACCAAATTCTGCACACAACCGCAAAAATCAGTACTGCCACTGATGCTCAACCACTCCCATCTCCCTAAAAATCAATGCCCCTCTGATGCTATTTGAGGCACGATTACAACAGGCTTTACTACAGAAAAATATGCAACATTACAATAGTGGTGGAGCAGCAGTTAGACTTGCTGGATAACACTGGACAACCTGTATAATTTAAGCTTTTTAATCAGAATACAACTATTCATAGTTTTAAAAGACATTCCAAGGTATTTTTTCTAACTCTTAATCATTTTAATAAACTCTTATAAGCTCAAAACAGGTGTTTCATTACTAACATTTGTTTTCATTCATTGTACATGCACACTTGTTTGTTACATGGTTTCTCAAAAGCTGTGTTGACAAACATACCATTCATTTATAATGTAAAATTACACAAGTTGAAGGGTAGGGCCAATTTTGAATCACATTTATAATTGTTTGGGGGGTCAGAATAATGTACCCAGTTAAAACATTAAAATTGAAATTAAAAGAAATGCTGTTGATATTGTAGACTCTGATTAAGTGGAAAGAGGACCAAATAAACTGCTTCTCAGTGACTATATAAATGTTTTCATTCTTATATTCCTTGTTTCACACCTTCTTAACTTAACATGGGTTTGCAATCCCGTGTATTACAGACTGAACTCCACCATAAGGACAAGCAGGTCCAGCAAATTTCAGTGCAAATTCTGTTACTTTTCCTTACAACTTTAGGTTTGACCTGAACAGACTATCCTTTGAGATAGCAGAGAATTCTTTCTGTAGGAAGAAGTGACAATGGACTGTGCCACTAAAGTCTTTGTGTTCTTAATTAGTAAAAGTTTTGCAAGTTTTCCATTATGTCTCCTTAACTTCCATGGATTTTAATTCCTTGAAATATGAAGTTTTGAATATATGGTATGAGCCAAGAAGGGAATTTTAACATTTTAAAAATATGACCTACTTCATACGTTATTTAAATGTTTCACTCTGATTTGAGGGGGGAAAGTAGTTAATGTTTTTGGGAAGGGGGAAAGAAATGCAGAGTGAAAAGAATTTCATTTTCTTCACCAATCTGAGAACCTGCACACTTCCCTCTCTTCTCCAAAAATGCCTGTAACCTTGCATTACAGTCATCTTCTGACTGGCAAATGTTGACCAAACAGGAGTCCCTTCAAAGCTAACCAGTTTCACTCAATAAGTGAGAGAGGTCAGTGTTGAGATGGCACAGCACTCCCTTCCCTCCTTTATGAAGCATAGAAGATTAGGGTTGGAAGAGACCTCAGGAGGTCATCTAGTCCAATCCCCTGCTCAAAGCAGGACCTAATCCCCAACTAAATCATCCCAGCCAGGGCTTTGTCAAGCCTGACCTTAAAAACCACTAAGGATGGAGATTCCACCACCTCCGGAGGGAACCCATTCCAGGGCTTCACCACCCTCCTAGTGAAATAGTTTTTCCTATTATCCAACCTAGACCTCCCCCCACTGCAACTTGAGACCATTGCTCCTTGTTCTGTCATCGGACACCACTGAGAACAGCCGAGCTCCATCCTCTTTGGAACTCCCCTTCAGGTAGTTGAAGGCTGCTATCAAATCCCCCCTCGCTCTTCTCTTCTGCAGACTAAATAAGCCCAGTTCCCTCAGCTTCTCCTCATAAATCGTGTGCCGCAGCCCCCTAATCATTTTTGCTGCTCTCCGCTGGACTCTCTCCAATTTGTCCACATCCTTTCTGTAGTAGAGGGCCCATAACTGGACGCAATACTCCAGATGTGGCCTCTCCAGTGCCAAATAGAGGGGAATAATCACTTTCCTCGATCTGCTGGCAATGCTCCTACTCATGCAGGACAATATACTGTTAGCCTTCTTAGCAACAAGGGCACACAGCTGACACATATCCAGCTTCTCGTCCACTGTAATCCCCAGGTCCTTTTCTGCAGAACTGCCGCTTAGAAAGTCGGTCCCCAGCCTGTAACAGTGCATGGGATTCTTCCATCTTAAGTGCAGGACTCAGCACTTGTCCTTGTTGAACCTCATCAGATTTCTTTTGGCCCAATCCTCCAATTTGTCTAGGTCACTCTGGACCCTATCCACCTCTCCCCCCAGCTTAGTGTCATCTGCGAACTTGCTGAGGGTGCAATCTATCTCATCATCCAGATCATTAATGAAGATGCTGAACAAAACTGGCCCCAGGACCCATTCCTGGAGCACTCCGCTTGATACCAGCTGCCAACTAGACATCCAGCCGTTGATCACCTTCTGTTGAGCCTGACAATCTGGCCAGCTTTCTATTCACCTTACAGTCCATTCATCCAATCCATACTTTTTTAACTTGCTGGCAAGAATACTGTGGGAGACCGTAACAAAAGCTTTGCCAAAGTCAAAATATATGGCATCCACCGCTTTCCCCATATCCACAGAGCCAGTTATCTCATCATAGAATGCAATCAGGTTGCTCAGGCATGACTTGCCCTTGGTTGACTTTTCCTGCTCACCTTCCTCTCCTCCAACTGCTTCAAAATGGGTTCCTTGAGGACCTGCTCCATGATTTTTCCAGTGACTCAGGTCAGGCTGATCAGTCTGTAGTGCCCTGGATTCTCCTCCTTCCCTTTTTAAAGATGGGCACTATATTTGCCTTTTTCCAATCGTCTGGGATGATTGGAAATGAAATGAATGCAGTTCTTTTGTCACTGAAGTCAGAGACAGAGCTGTATTCATAATTTAAACTTTAGCACTGGAAGTATAAAAGTAGCTCCAGCAGAGTAAATTGATACTTGCGTTATTTGTAACAGTGCCATCTACTGACAAATCACTGTAATTTTCAGTTTTTATTGCCTTTTTTGAAGCACTCCTATTATCTAAGGGCCCAAGAGTTCCACCTCTGACACAGGTCTTCATTTCTTACAATAAAATATAATTTTACATTATTATTTGAAAGTCAATCGCTTTTCCAATTTTGAAGAGAAATATTGCAAAACCAATTTGCAAAATGTTAACAATGGTGTGTAAGTGCAACCGCCAAATTAATTCCACTCTGACACATGCCGTCTAAGTCTTTTTGGATATTCCATACATTTAAGAACTTCATTTCACAGCATAATTTTTTTTAGACCTGGCAAATTTCAAAACATATCATCTCTCTCTCTCTCCCCCCCCCCTTGTTTTCTGCAGGGGAAAAAAACAAACAAACACAAAACAACCACATTCTTCCCTCATTCCAGAATTTCAATTTCTGTATCAATGCAAAATATATGACTGAAATCCACTGGAAAAAACCAAGAGTCAATAGCTAAGGGAAGTAACAGAAAATGAGAGAGTATGTTCACTGTTACAACTTCTCAAATACCATTTACCTACTTTGAATTGCTCTTTTCTACACAACCTTGGAAATTGCACTGCCTGTACACTTTTTTGCACCTTTTATTACTTTTATGATCATACAGGAAAACTGAAAAAAGCAGCTCTAATAAGCAATTCTCTGTTCTATGCAACCACTTGAAAAATATCTCCATTCTATTTCTAGGACCATTTGATTCAGCTTTCAATGAAAGACCATCTCTTTTATGCAGCCAATATTCTACTGGTTTCTTAAGTAGTCACATAACATAGATTTCACTATTCACTTTGCTATTTGAAATATATATTAGCTGGGCAAAAAATATTTTCTACATATCCATGGATTAACATCAGGATAAGGAGACAGAACATCTGCTTTTTACTAATTTTCAGAGAGGTGAGAATTATTTTTTAAGCATAAACTTTTTAAAAAACCTATTTTGACACCAGCCAGTAGTCCAGTTGTATACTGCTGCTATAAATTAGGAGTATGCTTCCAGTGAAAACTGTGCCCGACAGGGAAGTCAGTTCCAGTGGAAACTGCAATTTTCCCCATCTCATATCCCTGGTCCTCCTTACATGAGAAAGTTTTTTCATGCTAAATTAGGACTTCCCATCGATTTAATAAAACAGTTCCACTTCTCATTTCCAATTCCATCTCAAGCAAACACTGAACTGAAATTCAGTTGGCAGTCAGAAGTCTGATGTGAAGATAAATTGGAGTACTCTCAATACTCATGTACTATTAGTCTTTCAGACTACTACTGTACTAACATGTCAACAGCACAAAATTAAAATTTTTAGTCTCCAATTTCGAGATTATTTTCTTGTAGTCACAACATGATCATTAGGTGTATACTCCTGAAAGCCCCCCAGCCCCCTCCCATGGCAGAAACAGAACATTAAAAATAAATACAAAATAATCAAATCAACACCATCAAGCAGAAACACATTCTGAAATATGCAAAATTTCAGCAAAAAGAAGAATCTTTACAAGAACTCAATCATGTTTGACAGCTTAAAAGCCATCAGATAAAAGCATCTTTAGGACGTAAACTCGTTGGGACAAGGGACTTAATTGTTTTGACACAGGTCATCTACTGCACAGCAAAAAGACACTGTCTCTATCGGTTTGTACATGGTCTACTCATGATTGGGGCTTTTGGGCACCACAGTTATATTAATAAATCAGTCACTAATATTTAAGCTGAAAAATCAAGAGAATGTTGTGTCTGCTACATAAAGCCCATATAAACGGACCTAGCCAATAGGTAGAGCCCTCCATCTGGTGGCTGGAGTAATATGTGCATTCTTTATGTTACCAGAGCCAAGATGAATCTATTGCCAGTACCCTTTATAAGGCAAACTTTCAAAAGGTAACCTCCTCTTGCTACAGCTACTCTGCATAAAGTATTTTAAAGAGCAATAAGATGAAATAACAAAACAAATTAAAATCACAGGCACCTAATTTCAGTGCACAGAACAACACTTCACTACACAGCGTAGATAGAAACTTCCATTTACATACTTGAATCTTATTTTTCTATTATCTCATTTTTAAATTGTAATACATATAAAAATAACACTTCCATAAAAATTGGCATTTATTACTCCTTATCCTAAAGAGTTTCTGCTACTTTTTAACAGTGAATCGGTTTTAATTATCTTTTCATACTCAGTTCAAACCCAAAATATCCAAATACAAAGGGTTGGAGGCATCAATATTTAACTTTAAAAAAAAAAATACAAGTATGAATGCAATATTTTAACAATTACTGTGATACAGTCAATATTAAGAGTGCCAAATTATAAAATTAAATCCAAAAATTCATTATAGGACAACTTCAATATTAAAATTTTCTGATTTAAATAGTTGTTTCTCTTACTTTGTTCATACTGTGTGTTGAGTGTAGACCAGCATTTCATAGTCAGGAACCTAGCAGGCTAAATATGGTATGCAACATATACTTTCCCAGGACATGTTTAAGGAAATGTTTAAGTAAAAAAAGGGTCGCTTGATGATTTTACTGCAATATGTTTTCATACCTTAGCAGCAACAATGCTTAGGCCCATTCCATTTTGTTTCTTTAATGTTACTGTGATGATTTCAGGTTCTTTCCTCAAAGGCTGAGCCTATCAAATGGAGGTGGGGGAGGGGGAGAGACAAACATGTAAGTTTGCATTAACAGCAAAACTAAGTATGACGAGAGCTGCATAAAACAGTTTAAATCAATAAAATCAACAATGAATGATTGGATGGAATACCTGCTGACACGCAAAAACTCCTTTTACAAATCATTTTCACTTTAAACACCGGTGACTCTTGATTAGAATTAGTTTAGACAGAGGTTATCAGCATTAAATCTGTGCTCATATCACTGCCAAAGGTAAGGTCAAAGTCCACCAAAAAATTTACTGAGGTCTAAGAGATCTACAATTCTAAAATCATTTAACAAAAATAAAAGCTGAAAACTAGTTAAATCATTTTATGATAACTGTGCTCTTTGAACCTTGTTTCAGTTTTTTTTAACCCAACTTCTAGAAAATAAAATTCACGTGCAAAAATACTGGGGCAATTAATATCTTCAGAGCAGATTAAAACCTTTAATACTTCACAAAAAAGCAAGACATTTAAGTTTGAAAAAATCGCCAGTGGATATTTGCAGTAGGTAATTTTCATGGTATTTTCTGATGGTGCCAATATACTCTTAGGTAATGTAGGTGACACTACAATCTTAAGCATATGAAGCCCATAGTAGTGTCCAAATGAAGCAAAACTCTTACTGTCAGTTTCATAAGACAAAAGTTTCATTTTTTTTAAATTGTGTAACACAATTGTGGTAAAGTTAATTAAAAAAAAAAATAAAAGCAAGGAAATTCTAAGCGAAGTCTACCTCAGCACACTTATGCCAAAGACTGCAGCAAAACAGGAGCCTGCTCCCATTTTATTTAATAGGAGTTTTTCTATTGATTTAAACTGGAACACAATCAGGTTTCAAGTCTATTAAAAACCCACTGGAGAAGTGACGAATTTCTCCAAAAACACTATGTAGATGAAAAAGTCACAAGACCCGGGGAACATATAGCTTTGTCACTGTTTCCATCTTTCAGCTCCTTTTCAAACAAAGGCTTAAAAACTAAGTCAATGTAAAGCAAATCTTCAGAAGTATTTATTTTTATAATTTTACAAACTACCCACCGGGAGTAAAACTCAATTTTAACTCTCAAAAAAATCGGTGTCTCAAAAAGATTTCATCACCTGCTCTAGAACCAAATTATCCACTTTGTTATGGATGTCACAAAAGTACAATTATTGTCAAAAAAGCAAATGGAAAAATGGCACTTTCTTACTCATGAGATCTACTTAGTGTGTGTAATTCAGGGTGATATTAGCTTACATTAGTGACAAATAGACAATGTGTTACTTGATTACTTCCTTTTTGGGACTGATCTCTAACTAGTCCAAGACTTCCAGGATACTGTCCCCCTCTGTTTCCAAATATTGGAGGCAGTTCAGATTTGTCCACTTCTTAATAGTAATGTCTTATACTATATTCCACTATCTACTGGAAGACATTTCTAACTTTTGGCTTGGCTAGACAGGTTGTCCCAAAGAGCCTGAATACCATAAGACTTGGATGAGCCTGCATTTATGGCATTATTTAATGAGGAGGCATGAGGTGTCATGGTCAGAGGTCTAATCCCAAAGAGCTGAAACATCTTATTTCCTTTGCCTGTTATTCCTTTTTGTCCACACTCCTTTTTAGTCCGAGATGGTGGAATGCCTGGCATGAGGCCAGAAGAGCCATTTACCTTGTAGGAACATCCAATGTATTTTAGAATTTATCACTGAGTAGCCAATCAATCAGATTCCAAGTATTAGGAACTGGGATATATAAGCAAACTCTATCCCACCTATTCAGATGATGGAGAACAGACCCCTGCAATAGCTCCATTAGTGTTAATTGTGTCACAAAGAGATACCATCTAATAACTAGGTACAGACAAATTCCTAGACAAGCCATCTAGTCTATTATTAATATTTTTGTGAACGCTCTTGGAGGAGTAAGTGAGACCAAAGAGTAACATTTTGTACTAAAAAAAGCAACTGCTATGGGTGAATGAAGACTTGGCTGATGAAAGTGTCATCTTGTAAGTCTGACAGGTCCACTGACATGAGGGGGTTTCCTGGAGAGATTACAGAGAGAGGAAGACTGTCTCCATCCTGACTTTTGTTTTCTTCATCAACCCCTTCAGCCTTTTGAGCATACACAGCCCAGACTCCTCCAGAGCTTTTTCATATTATGACGAATAAAGTAGAACCTTGTTACCTTTTCTTGAGGGACAAGTTCTACTGCCCCCAGCTGTAGGGCCTACAAGATTTCCTTCAGGATGAGTTGATACTTTTTGTCATTGCTTGAAGTGAGGAGATGAAAACATGGTGTGGAAGAATCTGAAGCCCAAGACAGTACCTCAGCTGCACTACCGCTTGTACCCACTTTTCTGATGCCTATTAGCACCAGATGTCTTAAATGAGATATCATGCCCTCAAGTCCATTTTAGAACCAAGGCAGGATGGGTCTCCGTAATAGTGACTGTCTGAACTGGAAGGAGATTTTTTTTTCTTTACTGTTAACTTAAATTTGGCATAGTTCTGAGGGGCTAAGCTTCTTTACGCTATTGCAACCAGGATATTGTGGTTTAAAAAAAAAGAAAAATTGCCAGTGAGGCTCCTAAAGGCAGTTTGGAAATCCTGTCTAATGAGGATTTCTACCATCCTGTCTATAGGGTCTTTTGGGGAGGAATCCCTCTCAGCAGGAATTGCCATTTCCTTTCCCAGGGATGCCACTGCTGCATCAGCCTTAGAAAGGATGAAGAAAAAACCTTTGGGTTCAGGATTTCTTGAGTCCTGATCCCCCACGTTGGCAGGCACTTTATCATTCCATCCTAATGATTTCTTCGAAGCAGTTGAGTAGGGGATGGCAAATTCTGCATTTCTTGATTTCATCATATTATATTTTTGGTAAACTAATGCAATTATAACAATGTCAAAACATTTAGGCTATGACACAAACTTCTCATTGAAGTAGTACTGGTCTTTTACAAAAAGGTTAAATAAGTGTTTTTCAGACTGAGTCTTGTTGCCTAAGAGTGCTCCAACAAGTAAAATGAAAGTGGAAAAAAAAACAACCCAAGAACACATTTCCCTGACGATTTGGCAAAAACAGAAGAATGTGCTAGATTACTGAATATTCAATATTAATATTTAGTTGGTGACTGCTGGTTTACACAGCCCAAAGCAGAAAAGAATACACAAGTAAACAAATGAACAGGTTGCCCTGTACATATAAATTAAAAATATACTTTCAAAATGAATCTTTTAATAGTATTTTTGAGGGAAATCCCTTTGCCTTCTGCTCCCCATTGAAAAATTGTTTACATTATGATAGACATGCTATGACAAAGATAGAGAATAACGGATAGAAACTGATCTTGAAACATTTCCACAAATTGTTATTTTTCTTTGCTAAGAAGCCACATAAACATCAGTGACATCTATTCTTTGGAATAAGGATAAAAACTGAGTACACAGAAAATATGGTTCACTGCAGGTTAACATTTATAGACTCTCGCTCTGAATTACCCCAAAATGAATACTTACTAGCTCAGCATTCTCACGTAACAGGTGACTTTCATAGTCTGCACCTTCAAAATACATTGTCCAAGTACCTGGTGAACGTGGATGAGGTGTCAGCCTGCAAAAGCCTAGAGGGGAAAAAAGCACAAGTGAACATGTGCCACTCACTAGAAGAATTAACTGGTGAAACACAGCTAAAAATAACAGTTTTGTTGGTGCATTACTACCATACAGCAATATTTATCCTTATCTGTTAACATGTTTTGAATGGTGTATGCTGAACAAAAGATTACAGGCATGTAAGAATTACACCGTCACAAGCACATGATTAACACCACAACCTTACAGTTCTTTATAGCATCTTCCACTGGAGGAACCCAATGTGCTTAGCAAACATTAAGGGGTCATTTATGACTCCTTTGAGCTTAAAGTGTTCTACAGAGAGAGGACTGGCTGTATAACCCAAGCAGCAGTTCTTGGTAGTATTGTGCCTTTGAAAGACTTGGTGGAACACATAGGAGACACTAAGCCCTTTTCCCCTCCTCTTTCAGTTTATGCACTTTCTCCCAATTCTTTCATGCCATGTTTCTCCTGTCTTTCCTGTTATTTTTCATTTCTGCAGGATCCGAAGTGGTAACCCTTTACAAAAGGAAGGGCCACACAGGGAACATTTCTCTCTTTCTACAGGTCCATGTATAAAGACCTTGATGTAGGTGCTTACTAAACACACACTGCCAATACACAGAAGCTCACTTCAATTATTTAGAAGCCTGAAATAAACATGCATTATGCCAAGGGGATTCACAATGTCATACGAAAGTAAAATTCAGAAAAGTATATAGAAGTTTTACATACCATGTGAGTGAGGTAAATTTAAATAGTTTAATGAAAGTGTAAAGCAAAGGATAATGAAATAAGGATTGAACACTATTGTGATTGAGGGGAAAAACACAATAAATACCTCTAAAGATACCTCAAGTTCTACATTTACTATACTACAGAAAAATAACATTAATATACAGTTTAATAGTAGCAGGACTGACCTCTCTGGCATAGTGGATCTAAAAATTCTTGTAAACCACTTGGAATGTTTCTGACAACATCACATGAATAGCCATCTTCTGGCAAAAGAAAAGGCAGCTGTAGATCAGGATCCTCTTCTAGCTGGACTTCTCTGCCATCACTACGAGCTAGTTCGTCAGCTGTATTTTCTGCAACAGCCACTACATTCTCTATCAACTCCTGTACATAAGACAAAAGGACATTGTTATGTTTAAAGGGCTAAATTAATTCCAATATTGATAGATAGATAGATAGATAGATAAATAAATAAAGAGAACGTTATGATTGTATCATTAAGCAGCCAAAATTCAGGAAATTACAAAGCTAAAGTTGCACATAAAACCTCAACTCTACCCCCAGACACGTGCCTATATATTACAACACAAGCTTTATCAAATCCAATATCATGCAACTTCATTCTCCAACCCTGTGTAGCATCTTCTAATATCGTCTCTTTTTTAACGTAAGTCAATACACTAATGAACATATATTAGACATTTTACATGAGGTCTGCATTTGAGAATTAGTATGTGATCATGCAATTAAAAACTATACTGTAATGCATATGCACAGTCAACTGCACATGGCAACCTTAATTATGACACTTCTTGTCTTGGGTCTAATAATTTTTGCATAATATTTTGTCCTTTTTTGTACAAAAGAAAGATAGGGGGGAAATGCATTAAAAGGGGCTGCTTATTCCAGAATATGAAAGCTCTAGTGGCTCACAAAATGTTGATGATCATGTACAATTCCATAATCTGGGCCTAGTTAGCTATTTGCTACCAGAATGCCCTGTCCCACAGTTCTTAGAAGGTTCACTGGAGGGAGGGCCCTTATCCTGTACCACAGTAAATAAATCCAAAGGGGCCCATATCATAAAAACTTTTGGAATAATCAAAGGTACATCAGAGTGATGCTCCCACTTGCACACACTATATAGTGCAAAGCAGCCCTTCATATCTTGCAAAGTTTCATGTACAACTTCAAAACACTTTTCACTGTGCAGCTAAATAAGCAACATATGTATACACAGTGATTGAGCTTTTTATGAGCTTAGCAAAAGAAATTCAAAAGCTACCAATTGTCACAGTGTTCACTTTTCATCGGAACATTCAAAGGGAAGACCATCTCCATGCCACAATTCTCTCTTTAGTTGCTTCCACTCTAGAGCTGTTCAACCACCACAACATTTTAAAAAATAAATAAGACATTTTGACTCTCTCTTCTTATACTCAATCTTCTAAAAATGTCACTGCAGGTCAAAGAAACCTTGGAAATTTTTAACCTGAAATGTGAATGTTCTAAATGGGCAAGATGCTCCACAGATAGTGTTTAAGAAACAAATATAAAAGACCCCACCATGCTCACCATTCCTCAGTTCCTCTCCAAATCAGAAGAAATGACTAACACGCCAGACATATTGGAGCATAAGCTTTTGTGGGTGAATACGCGCGTCTGACGAAGTGGGTATTCACCCACAAAAGCTTATGGTCCAATACGTCTGTTAGTCTATAAGGTGCCACAGGAGTCTGTCGCTTTTTACAGATCCAGACTAACACTGCTACCCCTCTGATATTTAACGCTCCAAAGTAGAATGGAAGGGGGTGGGGGGTTAAATGAGGATATACAGAACAAAACTCTTGTTACTGGCAAGTAATTTTTTTTCTTATGACTGTCTCTGCAGATCCCCTCCGCAGTGGACCAACTTAATAGCAGTGATAATCCTGAGAATAGCTAAACAGTGTGTGACTCTTACTAAGTGTGGATGACCAAATATCAGTACATAAAAATGCCTTCTTTCTCTTCGAGCTCCCTAGTGAACAAAATCCTTTCCACAATGATCCATGCATTTGTCACCTCCAGGCTGAATTACTGTAACTCACTGTATCTGAAGGTAAAAGTCAAGATAGAGCACAGCTTTCAGCTGGTACAGAATGTGGTTGCCGGCCTTCTCCATGGCTTAGATCGCGGTGAGCACATCAGACTGGTACTTGAGTCCTTATACTGCAGGGATTCTCAAAACTTCATTGCACCGTGACCCCCTTTTGACAACAAAATTTACTACATGACCCCGAGAGGGGCTGGGGGAGGGTGTGACAAAATCCAAACCCCGCCGCCCTGGGTAGGGGGCCAAAGCCGAAGCCCAAGGGCTTCAACCCCAGGAAGGAGACCTGTAACCTGAGGCCCGCCACCCAGAGCTGAAGCAGTTGAGTTTTGGTTTTGGCCCTGGGCAGTGGGGCTCGGGCTTCAGTCCTGGGTCCCAGCAAGTCTAATACCAGCCCGGGCAACCCCATTAAAAGGGGGTTGCGACCCACTTTGGGGTCCTGACCCACAGTTTGAAAACCTGTTATACTGGCTTCTGGTCAGCTTTCAATGCCAGTTTAAGGCTTTGGTCCTAATCTTCAAAGCAATTAATGGCTCAAGCCCCAGTTCTAAATTGTACACCAAATTTTGATCTATG
This sequence comes from Malaclemys terrapin pileata, assembly GCF_027887155.1. Lineage (NCBI taxonomy): Eukaryota > Metazoa > Chordata > Testudines > Emydidae > Malaclemys > Malaclemys terrapin. Next base: position 83,791,602 of record NC_071507.1, read on the forward strand.
AACCATTTTGACAGCTGTGCTTCTCTGGGACAACACAGATCACAAAGATCAAGACAAAACACATGAGAATCTTCTTCAGCTATCCCTCGATGCGAGGATAATGTCTGCCAAGAGGGTTCATTGGTGAGTTTTTAAGTGGCTGAGGAGCCCAATTCTTGCACTGCAGATTTTCCCACAGCAGTGGCAGGTGTAATCTTGGAGGAGTCAATTGTTGGCTGGACTGTTATGCCCTCTCTTTCCTCCTTTGTTACTTCTGTCTCATGAGCAAGTCTGTTCTCCTCAAAGTGAGCTGTGGCTTGGTGTATGGTGTGGCGTCACTGTGTTCTGTTCCGTGCCAAGTCCTCCCAGTTTGTTGGGTTGGTGCCTCCCTTTTTAAGACGTACTTTCAGTATGTCTTTGAAACACTTCCACTGCCCTCCACGAGCCTTCTTCCCTGACTTAACTGAGAGAAGAGCAGTTGCTTCAGGAGGTGAGTGTCAGGCATAGCCAGTCCAGCGGAGCTGGTATTTCATGACCTGCGCTTCTATAGTGCTCATGTTGGCTGCAGAGAGAATGCTGATGTTAGTGTGTCTGTCTTCCCAGCTGATCCTGAGAATCCTCCTGTTGGAACCACTACAGCCACTTGAGATGAAGGGTGGGGATGACAACTGCCTTGTAAACCAAAATGCAAATCCCTATAATTGAAGACTCGTTTGAGTAGTCTTCCAAAGGATGTGCTGGCACAGTGGATCCTGTATTCAATTTCTGTGTCAATGCTAGCTGTTTGGGAGAGGTGGCTGCCAAGGTATGGAAAATGGTCCACATTTTCCAGGGGGTCTCCACTGATGGCGATTTATGGAGTACAAAGAGTAGATTGTGCAGGTGATGGCTGATAGAGTACCTTGGTTTTCCTGATGTTGAGAGAGAGAGAGAAAGAGAGAGATCCAGACTATGATAGGCATCTGCAAAAAGATTTAGGGTGCTTTGCAGGTCAGCCTCTGTGTGTGTAAGAATGACAGTCATCTGCATACTGAAGGTCAGTGCCGCCAATTCTTGTGATCTTAGATTTTGTTTGGAGACGTCAAAGACTCCCAGAGATCATTGCTCCTGTCTTCCCTGCCACTTAGAGATTAAGGATAAAAGATTCTCAGTTGAGGAGATCCAGATATGGAACAAATTTCCAGAGGAGATCAGGCAAATCCAGAATCTGACTGTCTTTAGGTAATACTACGAAACCTCTGTGCCATAAGAATGACATTAAAAACAATGGAACACTCCCCTTGCAAAAAAGCCCATCAACCAATACAAAATGTTGAACCAAATCAACCTTAAAATAATGCCTGGTCTACTCTAAAAAGTTAGGTTGACCCAACTACATTGCTCAGGGGTGTGAAAAATGCACACACACACACACACACACACACACACACACACACACACCCCCAAGCGAGATAGTTAAACTGACCTAACTCCAGGTGCACATAGCACTTGGTTCACAGAATTCTTCCTTCAACCTAGCTAGCACCTCTCAGGGATGCAGATTACGTGTGTCAATGGGAGTCCCGTCGGTGTAGGCAGCATATACATTGAAGAGATCTACAGAAGTGCTGCTGTAGACAAGAGTTCAGCATCTGATCTGGATTTACAATTAAGAGAACAGAGCTTCATAAAAGCATGACTTGAAATCTAGACAACAGCTTTTGCAAATTTCAAGCAGGCCGCAAGAGCTTTAGAGAGTGAGGAGGATTCAGGATCAAAGACTGCTTTGCATCACTCAACAACTCACAGTGCAGAGACTTGAAAGACCACAAAGTAGGGCCCCAAATAGGTGTTGGTTCCAAAACACAAAAAACTAACACGCAGTCTTGGATCTGAAAAATCCTAACTCCTTCAGATCTCTTAAGTATCCAATGAGGGTGAGTTCAGAGCTGACTCCACAGCATAATTTTAAATGTCTACCAATTGAAAATCTGTGAATATGGCCTAAATTTGAAAATAAACACAATTTTCCATACTCTTCTTTACTGCAGAACATAGCTTAATTTAAACTGCCATTTTACAAGCAAGATTCACCCATCATTTTTTATTCATTCATTTGCTGTTAGAGACCTGGAAACACTTGATTAAACCATCATCTTTGCATTAAAAACACTGTTTGCTTTTTTCCTTTTCTTTCTTTTTTTTTTTTTTAAGCAACCTTTGCTAGTAAGTTACTTTATAATGGTATCCAGGATACCATAATTCAATATATACTAGAAAAGACTCAGTACACTGGGACATATCCCTAAAGTCTGAGAAGAGGTCCTAGATTCTAACAGAAGAGAATCCAAACTCTATAGCCAAAGTATTTTCCCCAGAAATGCTGAACAATGCATTAAATGACTTACTGTTGGGATAAATGGTTCATCTGGAGCACAGTGATAATTCTGCAGTAATGCCTGTAGCTGTAGAGAATTCAACTTAAAGCAGGTACTGTTAATATTTGGAATGTCATCATGTGAGTATTTATCCATGGTAAGTAGTGTAGTTGCCTTAAAAAAAAAAAAAAAAAAAACACCGGAGACTTAATTATAATTTAAGAATGGAATATAACAATAGTTCTTATTTATTTCACAGTTTCCTTCTGTCTACAGAGAAGGCAGAGCAGAGGACACCATGAAGCAAGAAGCCAGAATTGCTGCAAAAGTGATGTAAACTTCATTTTCAAAATCCCTCTTCTCTTCTGCAACACAAATACTCTTCCTCTTAGTTCAGGAACCAAGGGAACCCTAAATTAGGTAACATTAATTTTCCTGCTACTATATCCATGCAAACTAATCAAACTCAGTGTATTAGGAAGAAACTGATTTGATTCTCTTGGGGGAAAAAAAAAACCCACATCCAGATATTCAGTTCATTTTCAGTAAATGATTGCACTAATATACAGAGGCTTTTACAACTCTACACACTGAACCAGCGGTTCTAGAATACATTTACACAATTAAATCATGCTATATATTTGAAAAAACCTTATGAGGAGTACGTTTCACTGAGAACCAAGAACAACAATACTCACCTGCACTATCCTGCTTAGGTGGCAATCAGCAGCCAGCTCTAGGCCCTGTTTTTCTGCCCAGGCCTCTATATGGCCCAACTGCTGACGGATGATGGCTCCCCAGTAATGCGAACACAATCCTGAATCTGGGTCAGTAACCAATCTATTAAAAAGCCACATGTTGATAAAGTGGAAGAGCTGGGAGAAGAGCTGTATAGTCAGTGCAGCATTCACTCTACATCGTCGCAACAGGGACATAGCTCCAGTTAGTGTATGCAAGACATCATCTACAGAGACAAAAGAATGTATTAGTACACATTAGTATTTAGGGTTTAACAAAACCATAGGTTCAGGCATCCAAATGGAATTTAATATTGATATTGGGTACTATTACATGAATTATGAAAGACAATTTAGAACACTGTTCCAGAATGGCACCTACACACTTGATATCGGTTTATTCCATAATATATTCCAAGAACTTATTAACTGATAAAAATCTATTTTAAAATTAGAAAGCTAAGTGATTAAAGTTGAATCTTCATAGCATTTTATTAAGCTATACAATTATAGAAACCAACTAATTATACTCTTTAGATTCCAACACAAAATAAATACAGTAAAAAATTATTGCAAGTTATGGTTCCTATGCATAAAACGCATTTAAGCTATTCCATACTAGTGATAAATAGCATGCTTTTTGGCAGAAGACAAATAATTATTGGTTTTTCCACTTCTAAGAGAATATAGACAAGGATTGTATTGTAAGCCCAAATTAATATATGGCACATAATGTAGTTAAAATTACATAAAATGTCCTCTTGCTCACAAATGTCCAGGGTGGGTTTTTTTTAATTATTATTTTAGTTCCATCTTTCTACAACTACATTATAGACAGACACTTTGCACTCCCCCTCCTAGCTTTAACTCAAACAGGTAACTAAAACGGTGCTAGAGACTTCCTGATAAGAAAGTTTATTAATAGTCTGTAGAGCATGTTTAGCTTTTCAGATGAAGAAACACTATCATTAATGCCCAAAGATGGTGGGAGTTGTTTGGGGTCAGGGGAGTTGTGTTTTTTTTTTTTTTAAACATACATATGGAATTACTAGAACTTAAAGTTCTTATTAAATAAATCAGCTATACTATTTTCACCTTTGCTCAAAAATTTAAATAAGTCATGTGACTGACAAAAATCATCCCCTAAATGTTTCAATGCTAAAACCTATAAAAGTTACTTGAAAACACTTAGTACTTAAACACAGTGAATACCAGGATAGACTTTAATGTGGAAAATGCAATAGAGTCACATCTGACTGTATAGTGCAGACTCACATTATTACCTACTAAGCTTTATATAATTCAGATCTCAGAAAGATGTAAACATACTCTTTCGCTCCACAGTGCAGGTCACCATGTGAGAACATATTTACATTTTCAGTCAGATCAGAATATTGTACCTTTTCTTTATATACAATATTATAATTGTGATGACTAAACATTTTTCCTGAGATGATGTTTGCCAGCTAAAGGTTATAAGCAAAGATCAAAATGAAGGTTGAATAGTTTTTAAATTGTAAAGAAGGGCTTTCACACTCGAAGAAGCTTTAATATGCACTAAACAAAGCTTTTCCTAGTTTCTCATTTTTCTTCACATTTCCTAGTTTGTATTTTTTTTTTTAAATAAAAGCTTTTTTTTGCGCATAGTCCTCCTTCTTACACCCCTACTTGATCCCAGTTAAAACAATGAAATTTCTTCTTGTTTCCATACAACTATTTGTAATGTCAAATGAAAACTTACAACTATCTAGGTTTTTATATGGCACCCATCACCATAGCAACTGACTGTACTTCAGGATCATGCAAAAGAGGAAGCTGGACAATGACACAAACCCTTATTCAAGCCAAATATCTGAGAGAACAGTAAAGGAAATACAGAAACTGCTAGGTGAAAAACTGCTTTTTAATCAATATTTTTCTCTTTTTTAAAAAAATTCCGCAACACAGAAAAATGTTCTAATCTCAATCTTTTTATTCAAAAGATCTAAACTTTATATTTTATTTTACAAGAACGTAAATGTTTTCGTTCAAACCTGAGTATATTATTTAACATTTTTGTCAGTGGATGACATACCAGTAAATGCTCATTGTCAGTGGAAGACATACCAGTAAATGCTAATTATCTGGTATTCTATTACATAGATACACTCCCCACTTTCCAAAAGCTAATTTCTTTATCTACAACACTGATTAACCAAACATTTCAAGTGTTTTTCCCAAGACATTATCTAATGTGAGTTTACATGAAAAATACTCTTTAAAATAAAGGTAAATTCCATCCCAAAGAGTCTAGTATATTATCCATATATAGTGAATTTACCCACAACTAAGGTGTTAGTGAGAACATGTAAATTTCAGATCAATGGTAAGGTAGACCAACTCAATCCATTAACAGTGGCTATAGACTAGGTGTGGGAAAACTACGGCCCGGAGGCCACAGCCGGCCCTTCAGACATTTTAATCTGGCCCCTGAGTTCCTGATGGGGAGCGGGGTCTGGGGCTTGCCCTGCTCCGCATGTGCCATGGCTCTGCATGGCTCCCGGAAGCATAGGGGCAGCCAGGGGGCTCAACACGCTGCCCCTACCCCAAGTGCCGCCCCTGCAGCTCCTATTGGCTGGGAACCGTAAACATTCATAGTCCACCATACAATTTCCATACCCAGATGTGGCCCTCAGGCCAAAAAGTTTGCCCACCCCTGCTATAGACTATTGATTTAATAGCAAGACAAAAAGACCAAGCAAGACTAACCTATTTTAGGCCTTTGAGGATTATTTTCATCTGGATCATCAAGGAATGCTGGCATGTAATTGTTAAGCTCTGACTGAAGACAGTGAACTAAATATCTGAAAAAGAACACAATTTTGATTATCCAATATAAGGAATTTTGCTTTACTTACATGGAATCTGTTATCTGAAATATATACTGGACCCCCATATAGATTATTTAAATCTGGAGTTATTTGTAGCAATAAACGCTGACATTGTTAAGAAACAGGTGCCAATTTGGTTAATCTCTGTAGAGTTGCCCCAGTATAATGCAATTCTGGAAGGAGCTCGAGAGTAAAATTAACTTTATGTCATCTGACATTTGTACTTAAAAGGACTACATATTATTCTGGGGTTAGTAGGTACCATAAGGAACCTTGATTATTCTAAGAAGCAATAGCTGTACAGAACCCTGATAGTGACTATAAAAAGTGTTCTTCAGTGGAAATAAAAATCCAGTCCAATGACTGAGAATTGGTATACTGGTCTGGCTGCACTGCTAGCGATATAAAGGATCTTCTTTAAGAAAAACTGTATAGATTATTCACTGATATGGGCAGACTTTATAGAAACAGCAGAATGAACTGTAGGTCAGTTTATGACTCCTTCCAGTGCCTTCGCCTCACTTCCTCCCCTTCTTCAGTTTCTTTCTATCACCTTCTCATATTTTTATTCCCTTTTGCGTGTCTATTTCATCTTGTATGTAAAAGTTAATACACCTGAAAGTTTTATCCTCCGTATGGTCATTTCTGCTACCTTTTTTCAAAATATTAGATAAAAATTAAAACACATTTTTGCAGCCATGTACATGCTAATTATGCATCTTATTTTGCATACTTCCAAAGTAAAAAAGTATAAGCAACCTGCTGTAAAAATTATAAAATGCCTAACTCAGTCTTATGCTTATGACTATATCTGAACCAAAATAATACTCCTTGAAATGATAAAGTGTGACCAAAATCTAATACAAATTTTCTAGAAACATGCAACTAATAATTCAGCAAGCATTAAGAAATGTAGAGAAGATTTTTTGGACATCTGAGACTGAAACTTTCAAATACTCATTTATGTGAATGTCATGAATGAATTTAATTAAAGGGAGTTTTTGTCAGGCTAAAATTGACCCATAATTTGTGAAAATAACCTTACATAAAAATGTAGACTGATTTTTTTTAAATTCCAGTGAAAGTACTGTAAAAGAACAATGTCTCTAAGTATTATTTACAATCCAAACATTCTAGCACTGAGCTAGCATATGAGAACCCGATATTGTGTAGCTTTTTATATTGTTTATTCTTTGCATTTCACTCAGCTTGGAGAAACCAAGGGAAAGGTACACTTGATTTTTAAAATTCTTTCAGTTTTATATTAATGACTTTTTTTCTAAACATTGTTTTTCATTCCTAACATCATTTCTGTGTGTTGCAGAATGCTAAAATTCAAATCCAACTATTTGACTGGAATCAAGCTGCAATATTTTCCTCAAGTCTTTATTTAAGGAAGCCATAAAATATCATTACAAAAAGTATGACATCCCTATCTTCTTGTTCCATCTTAAAACATTTCTAATAATGGAAAGTACCTGATTTTTAAAAATTTCATTGCAAAATAATTTCAACAAGTTCTGGTACACTTTTTGATGATACCACTGAATTAAAATTTTTTTAAGAGCAGACAATTTTTTATGTTGCTAATATTTCATACAGTTGTGTAGTGGTAAAAAGTGGATAAACTAAACTAAACTCCATATTCCCCCTATCAGAAGTGGGTAAATTCTGTTCACCTGCATTTACTCTCAATTACACTACTTTATTCATGTGTCATAAGAAGAAAGAAAATATTCAAGTTACATGGAGTTAGTACTAGTCTCCTGGAAGCTTAGAAGTTACAATGGGAGGATAAAATATATTCAAAAAGATGGTGACTGCGTGTGAATAACTGTTGTAGTTAGAACCAATTAAGCTACAGGGGAAAAAAAAATATGGTCATTCTTTCTCAGTCATAAAAAATCTGTACAATATGCAAGCTAATGTATGAAGACAACAGAAAGTCACTTGGAAGATCTGTACACAAGCATTTCGAGACAGTAATGCAAAACACTGATCTAGGAGAAATTCTAGCTTGACTGAACAACCACTAAGCAACTTATGTTTAATATTGATCTATACAGTTGATTGTTATAAGTTGCTATTCCAAGCATCATTACTTACCTGTAGTAATTGCTATCTGAAAATAATGTTCTGCATGGATCCATTTTCATGGGCCTGATGTCTTTGCCCACAAATCAGAGAATATACTAGGTAATTGCAAAGTTTAGAAGCCCACAGATAAGGTCACGTTCCATAACTAAATACATATATACTCACTCTCTAGCCCCAGGCCATCAGTCCCCCTCCCCCCCTTTTAAATAATGTGGTACATCACCACCTGATCTGCCAGACATGCCTTCATAACCCTAAAGCCAATCTTAAGAAACAGAAACCCTTCCCTCCAAACTAAACTTCGAATATTTAATGCTGTTGTAAAAATCTGTCTTACTATTTGGTGCTGAAACTTGAAAACTCATTCAGACTTAGACATCAGATGGCCAGAAAGGCGGAAAGGGGGGGGGGGGGGGGGAGAGAGAGGAATCACCAATGTAAAGCTTTGGAGGAGGATCAAACAAAAATACATAGTACAGGAAATTATGGAACGAGATAGCTCCAGCCATTATTATGGGCTAATACAATGCATGGCTGCTGCAGATAACTACTGATTAATCCACAAACAACCTATCTAGGGATTAAGCTATATATATGGCTGCAGATACTGACCAAAATGTCAAACAAATACACCTCTACCCCAATACAACGCGACCCGATATAACACGAATTCAGATATAACGCAATAAAGCAGCGCTCCATGGGGGTGGGGCTGCACACTCTAGTGGATCAAAGCAAGTTCGATATAACGCAGTTTCACCTATAACGCGGTAAGATTTTTTGGCTCCCGAGGACAGCATTATATCGGGGTAGAGGTGTATGTAGTCAATAGCAACTTTGATTGGTATTTCAACATTTTCATGATCAGATGTGTAAAAATTTGGCTAGCTACTGTACACAATTATAAAAAGATACGTATATAGATTTAAACAAATCGAGTTAGCACCTAACCACTCAGAAGGGCAGGATCTCTGTAGAATTTGCTTAGCAAGGAACACGAGAAAGTGATGCAATTTACATTCTCACTACAGCCCAAACGATCCATCTCAATGAAATAACTAAAAATTTAATGCTTGTCCACTCCCTATGCATTTCTTTAACTGGTTTCAATATAACTAAAGAATCATGACATCTAGAACTTTTGAAAAGTACTGCGCACTTTTTCTAAGTATAGAAATAAAGCCTAATACTTCCATATGGCAAATATACAAAAGAAACAAAATTCTGAAAAAAAAATCCCTTACTTGAAAGCCATTTGAACCAAATGTGCCAGAACATCTTGCGCATCTAAAGTAATTCGGCTAAGGTCTCGGTCTTGCTTAATGAAATTGAGCAATTCAGATGCATTTGCCATCCAAAAGGCAAGTGCCCCAGCAATATTCTTCTGCTTCTGTAAGTAAAAAGAGAAGTAGCAAACAATATAGGGCAGGTCCTTTCTGATCAGAAATTATTAGATTAAGAGCTCCAAAGATAGACCAGTACATTTCCCATTTCAAACATACCTCAGATACCAGATATTTGCAAAATATTTTTCTATATATAACAAATGATAATACTGCAATTCTTCCAACAAATAAGTTACATTTTAAATATATACAGTATGTACAAAATTCTGTCCAGTTGCCATTAGTGAAATCAATGGAATAATGGCATTAGCATTTAGTTATGCAATGCTAAAAGATTAGCTGTATGCATTATCTGGTAATCTGCGTGTGCATAAGCACATATTAGCTGTTACCCACTGCCACCCTGATACTGCTAGTCACTGGCTTTGACACCAGACAGCTCAGTATCGAGTACTGATCTATCTCACCATCTCCCGACCACAAATGCCAGGTTAGGCAACCTCAGATGAGATCCAAAGAATAGGAACCACAGACAAAAAAAAAAAAAAAAGAAAAAGGGAAGAAAAAGAACTTTGGTCATTTCATATCCACACTGAAGTGCGTTAAGCAGAAATTATGGAATGCCGATAAAGGTTGCACAGTCAAAAAGAATTTTAGTACTGCATGTTCCAGTTGCTGAATGAGTGTTATGAACTGTTCAGTCCAGCTGTTTGAATATTGTATTTTGACATGGAAGCAGCATGAGAAACTGAGCTAAGCCAACATAGCTAGGATCAGTTCCCAGCAGTATATCCTACCTGATCAACCTGGTCTACCTCCTGGAGAAAAACGGACGAAGGAAATCAAACAGAATAGAAGAAAGAAACTTGTGAACAATCATGGTAGTTTTAGAAATCAGACACTAAATGTGAAGGTATAACACTTATGTTCACAGATACACCTAAATATATTTCATCAGTGGCTGACACACAACTGAGACCACTTATATTTTAGGTAGACCCAGTAATATGACAGCAAAGAACCAAAGTGCCAATTAGTTCAAGGAATGCCCTTGAACCACAAGCTGTTTCAGAGTCAGTGCAACAGACTTCCTGCAGAGCATCCGCCAAGTCTCTCTGTAGCAGAATGAATGCTAATTCCAGAGAGCTTGCCCACACATAACTGAAATGAAGACAATGTACAAACACAAACAGGGACAAAAGGAAAATTTAAAAAATAAAATACAAAGTGGGAAACAGATTAATACATGGTTTTCAATTTAAAACAATGGTTTGAGGTTTTTTTAACACAACGAAAAATACGGAGTCAAATAAAATATTGCACTAAACTTACAAAATTCTGCAACATGCAACCTACACTAACTATATTTTGCCTTCTGCTATTCCAATATAGATTTTACTTCACTACTTGACTTTTTCAGACCCTTCCATAAAAGTACTCCCCATCATATGAAATCTTAATATTTTGTGCTGTTTATCATTTTTACCACCAAAGATTCTGAAAATACTTGACAAAATTTTAAGATAGTAGCTTTTGGAAATTACACTAGAAGTCTCTTTATAATTCTGATCGGCAAAAATCAGAATTTTGACCAGTATCTCCTCTTCCCAGTCCCTGGCACAGATGTTTGTTGCTTTCCTCCTCTAGCTTCTCCATTTGGCTCCAGTGATCTCATCCCATCTACTTCTCTTGCCCCACTCGCTGTACAAATATGGTCTAGAGTGCCTCTCCTCCAACTGCATCCTGTATATCTCTCCAAATCAGCTTCCACCAATGACTCTCGAAGTCTCCAATGAACTCTTTCTGGTCAAAGCTCAGAATTAACATACTCTGTCTTTATCCTCCTTAACCATGCTCCTCCTGAAATCTTGTCCCTCACTTGGCTACCATGACCGTCCTTTCCTGGTTCTTCTCCTACCTCTGTAATCACTCGTTCAGAGGATTATCCTCATCCTCCCTCTTCTATGGTGGGGAGTGGGGTGGTTTACACAGGGCTCAATCCTTGATTCCCTCTTCTCCCTTCAGGCCTTGTCTCAGAGTGATCTCATTCATAATTTCAGCTATCATCTCTACGCTGATGTGTCTCAGATCTACCTCCCCACTCCTGACTTTCCTCCTTCCACCAAAACTGACGTATCACCTTTTCTCTGACTCCTCACGGATGTCTAGCCACCAACTTAAACTTAACATGGCCAAAACAGAGCTCTTCATCCTTTGCCCCTCAAACCCTCCCCCTGCTGCTCCTCTCTCAGTCACTGTGGAAAACAGTACCATCTTCCCTGTCACTCATGCCCAAACCTGGACATCGTCTTTGACTCAGGCCTCTCTGTAGATGTTCACACCCAGACCATATCTAAAGCCCGCAACTTCATCCTGAATAACGTGTGTAAAATCAAGCCTTTCCTCTCCATTCATACAGCTAAGTCTCTTATTTAGGATCTCCTTATTTCTATCATTTCTGCTTGCTGCAACATTCTCTTGTATGGCCAAGATGAATTCCCTCTTTGTCCACCTACATCCATTCAAAATTCTGCTGAAAAGATCATTTTCCTGGCTCACCACTTCAATCATCATCACTCTTTGAATCCTTCAACTTGCTACCCCTACATCACCACATCAAACTCAAACTAATTGTCTTCACTTTTAGGGCTTCTCAGGGTCTATGAATGCCCCATTTATTATCCCTTATTGTTTTGAGACATCAGCCTCTGTTCGCATTCTTCAAATGTTAAGTCCTGATTTCCCTTTTATAAAAAAGTTCTTACAAACACTACTGCACTTTCTCCAATGCCACCTTATGCACGGGAGAAGCATTTTGTAAATATCTGCAAAGCCACCTCATTGTTCTCCTCCCTTCTTAAAATTCTTATTCACTGTAATGCCTACGAAAGTTTAACAGTTGGTTTGCTGTGACCAGTTTTTCATGCTGACCAGCAATTTCATTATGCTCCATCTATTTGTTTTATCTGTTTTTTATAGTTGTACACTTAAGACTGCAAGCTCTTTTGGGGCAGGGATTATGTCTCTTTGTTATGTTTGTACAATGCCTAGCACAATGGGGCCCTGAGCCTCTAGGCACCAATGAAATATGTAAATCATAATACACAAATGTAAGTATATAACAATAATTCATTTATTGATAATTTTTAAGAAAACACTTATGTAATCTTGTGTTTTATGTATTATAAAGAATATGGATTTTAATGCTCCTGCTGAGAAAAATCTGCAACTGATGAGTTAGGGCTATTAGTAATAACACAAAATATTATAACTACTTTCTCAGGATATTATGGTAAAATTAAATACAGTAGAAGCATATTTCAACAACAAGATTTTCCTGTCTAGATTTCAAAGTCAAGACTGTGGATATGATCCTGCATTCCTTGTAAAAGCAAGAATGCCATAGGCTTCATTGGGATTTTTATATGTGCAAGGAACGCAGGATCAGGTTTCATATTATATACTAAAACTTTTACCCTGATATCTTAAATTTCTCTTTGTGCAAGACGTGTTGGTATCAAATCAGTATATTTGAGAAAAAAATCAAATAAAAATACTAAACGCTGTAATATCTTTGTGTGTACGTAGTAAGAGGAACAGGACCAAAGTTCAATAATTACATTCCTTTTTTAAGCTAAGTATTTTCTATACAACACTCAATTGATCAATGTAAATCCCAGTATTTATAAGGCATTACTAAAAAATCAATTACAAGTCACATCAGAATTGGTTGAGAATCAAAAATAATTAATGGAAAGACTGATTTTAGAACTGTTTGGGGTGTGGTGGGTTTTTTGTTTTGTTGGTTTTTTGCTATGGGGAATGGGGCAACAATGTGGAGATGGAAAAAAAATCACCTTTACTCTCCTCATATAGGTCTTTATCAATGGAATAATGGCATTAGCATCTGGTTATGCAATGCTAAAAGGGAATTTAGTTTACTATCTCACAAGAAAAAAAAACTTTACAAGAGAAATAAATACATTACAAGCTGATGCTCAGCAACCTTTTGAGTGAAACCCTAGAGCGGGGGAAAAAAGACTTTTCTGAAGAAATTTATGTATATATTTTAAATTCCTTTGACTTGTCTCTGCAGATCAAAACTCACCTGTATAACTCCTTCCATCATGCTCACCATCTTGTTGACTATTGCAATGACTTTGTGAGTACGCTCAGTAGGACTGATGTCAGGTCTGTACTGGTTTGACAATACATACCGACATGTCATGTACAAAACATAAGTAGGTGATAATTTAAAATGAACTGTCGAGCTGTTGGTATAATTAATAATGGCAGATAAGAAGGCATCTTCAGCTGTGGAAACAGACAAAAAAAAGTCACCCGAGGATTGGAAGAATAAAATAAAACTTCATAATTCAATGAAATGAGAAGGTGAGTTTCTTTTGTTTTATTTAGCTCATATGTTCCTAACTGTCTAAACTATGCACTGCAACTACTAAAGTAGGACAATAAATCATCCAGATATAAGCTAAGAGACTTTATGTAGGAGGAAATAGCTCTACGTTATTTCGCATTTATGTACAGTAGAACCTCAGAGTTATGAACACCAAAGTTATGAACTGACCCGTCAACCACAGACCTCATTTGGAACCGGAAGCATGCAATCAGTTGAGACAAAAAACACCCAACAAAAACAGTACTCTGCTAAACCTAAACTACTAAAAAAATTAGGGAAAGTTTAAAAAAGATTTAACAAGGTAAGAAAACTATCTGCGCTGGTTTCATTTAAATGAAGATGGTTAAAAGCAGCATTTTTCTTATGCATTGTAAAGTTTGAAAGCTGTATTAAGTCAAAATTCAGTTGTAAGCTTTTGAAAGAACGATCATAACATTTGTTCAGAATTACAGACATTTCAGAAAAACAGTGAGGAGTCCGGTGGCACCTTGAAGACTAACAGATTTATTTGGGCATAAGCTTTCATGGGTAAAAAAACACATTTCTTCAGATGCACAAAAACGTGGGTTTTTTACCCACAAAAACTTATGCCCAAATAAATCTGTTAGTTTTTAAAGTGCCACCGGACTCATTGTTTTTGTGTATACAGACTAACACAGCTACCCCTCTGATACTAGACATTTCAGAGTTACGAACAATCTCCATTCCCAAAGTGTTCGTAACGCTGAGGTTCTACTGTATCAAGTTAACTACTCCAGCGACAGTACTGTTCTTTAATAAAATAAAATACAATTTCCCTTTTCACTGTGCCCTTCCAAAAGCTCTCTTACAGTACATTTCGGTCAGAACAGTTTCTCTATTTGCTCATCAAATGTCCAATTTACAGTGCTGTGAGGTTTCAGACAATCACTGGCCTGAAATTTTCTTATACAACTGGAAGTTTTTAAAAATCCATAATAATGTGGCATAGCCAAGAGTCTACAATATTTTTGACAGTAAAAAAAACTATCATCAAAGCTAACGTTTTACTTGATACCCTTTATGGAATATTAACTCAACTGGCCTTTTGACCAAGATCTAGTTTATTATTAACTTACAAGCCAGTATATGTGGAACTTTTTATAAGGGGGATGGTTTCAATCTGATATCTCTTTTCTATTAACAACTCTGGTTCTATTTTAATTTATTTTGGAGACCGGGAATTCCAATGTGCTTGCAATAAACTACATAGGGACCCATCTACTACTTGAATAATTTTTCTCCCCTCTCCACCAAGCCAGCCATATTGGTAAAATAAATACCTCTTTTTAAGTGATTTCCAAACTTTACTGCTAAGTTTCCTTTTGAGTTTTTAAAGTGATTGACTTTAACAAAAAAAAAAGTTGAGTTTTTTACCTTGTTATATTTAATATTTTATTTTAAACTATAGTTAAAGCTTTATTAAATACTCACAACTTTCCTTGAATTCGATGCTTGCAGGTAATATCAGTTCTGGCCCAACCATGTCCTGAGGTCTAAAGGAAGAGGGTATATATTTAAAAAAACCAATTCACATAGATAAAGTTAATTCAGCTATCAAATGATGTGTTCTTCTCCAAGGGCTTTGTTTTTGAACCTTTATACAACATTTTCCCAAAAAAGTGTATACTGCAAATATGCTTTCCTTTTATTCGACTGCTTCCTCCCGCCCCTTTTAAATTCACACACTGTACTTGCTTGCAAGACAACAGATCACAATAAACCTGAATTGTGGCGTATATTATTAATGAACGTCCTCCTTTTCATGGTATGCTATAATGATCAAGTCAGTCTGCCACCTGCCATTGACATGACTCAAATATCACTATTAAAAAAAACCAACTCAGGAATACATGGAGAAAAAGTTAATCAAAGTCAGCCTAAAGAGCTAGCCTAGTTGTAAAGATATACTAAACAAGCTGTTATGAAGCAACTACACCAGCCATTTTAGAAGCAGCTTGGGAATCCATTTCCTATTTCTAAGGGTACGTCTTCACTACCTGCTGTATCGGCAGGTAGCAATCGATTTATCCGGGATCGATATATCGATCCCTGAACGCGCTCACCGCCAACTCCGGAACTCCACCAGAGCGAGCAGCGGTAGTGCAGTCGACGGGGGAGCCGCGGCCATCGATTCCGCACCCGTCTGGACTCCAGGTAATTCGATCCAAGATACTTACGCAACTTCAGCTACACTAATAGTGTAGCTGAAGTTGCGTATCTTGGATCGATTCCCCCCCCCCCCCACACACACACACACAGTGTAGACCAGCCTTAAGAGTGATGAATCAAGTTCCCCTTAACCTTCATCTAACTTAAATTACAGTGCTATCCTGCGAAGTGACTCTAAAGTTGGCATTATAGGGTTTAGTGTTTGCTGCCTTAATGATTTCTTTATCATATATGTCAAGTTCGCAATTCAACTGGCTTTTTTAACTGTCAGACTTACAAATTTAATCTAGGATCTAAAAGTCAAGCTAGGTACTTTTCTTCTTATGCATCATATTAAAATATTCTCTCATGCTCTCAGTGACAATTGTGTTACACCTTTGTCTCTGATGGTTCACATAGGTTTAACTGTTTGGACCTCAGTAAATGCTTCTGTTAATGATACATAAGACAGAAGAGAACCCAGCTTACTTGCAGTGGTAATGCAAGTAGTGGTACTTACTTTGTAGTGGTAATGAAAATGGCCCATTTCCAGCAATTGACAAGGAGATATGAGGAACTATAATGGGGGTGGGGGTAGGAATAAGCATGGGGAAATAGTTTTACTTTGTGTAATGGATGGGCCATCATCATATAATATAAACTCATATTTCCTTGCTGGAAATGGGCCATTTTCATTACCACTACAAACAGTTTTTTTTCCCCCTCTCCTGCTGATAAAAGCTCACCTTAACTGATCACTCTCCTTATGGTATGTATAGTAACACAGTAACACCCATTGTTTCGTGTGTGTGTGTGTGTGTGTATATATATATATATATCTTCCTACTGTATTTTGCACTACATGCATCCGATGAAGTAGGCTGTATCCCACGAAAGCTTATGCTCAAATAAATTTGTTAGTCTCTAAGGTGCCACAAGTACTTCTGTTCTTTCAGCAGCACAGGTGACCATGTACTCCCCCCAGAATCGTAGAGCATAGAATGTTTCTACGCCCCCCCCTAACCCCGTCATCTCCATCCCTGAGGTTATCACAGATTAGAAGGCGAAAAAAACACACTTGCAATGACATGTTTTCTGAGCTCAAGCAGTCCTCTGGCACTGATAGGGCACAGCTTAATGCATGGAGGCATTCAGTGACAGAGGCCAGGAAAGAATTGAGTGAGTGTGAAGAGCAGAGGCAGGATGCGATGCTAAGGCTAATGGGGGAGCAAACGGACATGATGAAGCGTGTGTTGGAACTGCAGGAAAGCCAACAGGAGCACAGACCCCCGCTGCATCCACTGTATAACTGCCTACCCTCCTCCCCATGTTCCATAGCCTCCTCACCCAGACACCCAAGAACGTGGAGGGGAGGCTCTGGGGCACCCAACCACTCCACTAAAGAGGATGGCCCAAGCAACAGAAGGCTGTCATTCAAACAGTTTAATTTTTAGTGTAGCTACAATAAGCAATGTGGCCTTGTCCTTCCCTCCTCCCCCACACCACCTGGGCTACCTTGTTAGTTATCAATTTTTTTGTTTTAAATTAAGAAAGAATGCATCGTTTCAAAACAATAGCTACTTTATTTCGAAGGGGGAAGGGTGGTTGGCTTACAGGGAATTAAAATCAACAAAGGGGGTGGGTTTGCATCAAGGAGAAACACACACAACTGTCACACCGAAGCCTTGCCTGACATGAAACTGATTTTCGAAGCCTCTCTGATGTGCAGCACGCCTTGCTGTGCTCCTCTAATCGCCCTGGTGTCTGGCGTGAAACGATTGTCTGCCGCTGCTTTCACAGAGGGAGGGGCGACTGACGACATGTACCCAAAACCACCCACGACAATGTTTTTGCCCCATCAGGCATTGGGAGCTTAACCCAGAATTCCAATGGGTGGCGGAAACTGCGAGAATTGTGGGATAGCTACCCACAGAGCACCGCTTGGTAAGTCAATGCTAGCCATGGTAGTGAGGACACAATCCACCAACTTAATGCGCTTGGTGTGGACACACGCAATCGACTGTATAAAATCGAATTCTAAAAACAGACTTCTATAAAATTGACCTAATTTCGTAGTGTAGACATACCCTAAGAGACAGCATCAACGCACGTCTAAAATTAGATAGGCTAGCTATAGCTTGCTTTGAGAACACATGAACAATCCTTACACTTTTATACATTAAAATATTGTTCCAGCTCACCCAGAACTAAGGCAGACACACATGATTTCATGCAGTCTATTAAATGTTTTATTATGAGGTTGCTCAGCAAAGTCATTTCAACTTTAAGGTGGTTACAGGACAAGATTGAGACAGATTTGCTGGCAGTACTACAGAAATATTGAAGTTCCATTAAATTTTGAACCAGTCAGCATTAACCATACCACCTACATAAAGGATATTTAATGGTGTTTAAGAACTTAACCCCCCTCCCCCGCCACCATTATTCACAATCTCTAAAATGTTTTATTAATTTCCCCCCATTCACATCATGAAATACATGGCTATACTTCAATTACTGTTAAGACAGCCAGCTTCAGGAAATATCAGTACTCAAGGTTCAAGGAAGAAAAAAGCTGGCCACCAAGGAGCTGGGGAGAAAGGAAATCAGAAAAAGAGGCCTGGAAGTTTATAACCATCAGAGGCAACAGGCCACGGCAGCAGCATTCTACACAGCTGCAGACAGACAATGATGTTCGGGCTGTGGCCATCAGAGTAAAGAGGACAAGGAGGAATTCCACACAGTTAGACATTTCCTTTTGATACTAGAAACATGGAAACTGTGGAAGATACCTCACAAGATGCAGCTGGTCCAAGGGAATGGAGGCCACACCTGTGGATTGCAGCTTGGCCTAATCCGTAAGAAAATCAAGCTTGTTGACAAAGTGTTCTCTAATCATCCACAGAAGACAGATGAGCCTTGTAGTGAATTCAATACTCAGAAGAATCTAGAGAACATTCTGCAAAGAATAGGCAGACAACAGGACAGCATGCTGCCTTCCTAGAGCCAAGAGACAAGACATCACTTAGATTGGATGGGGTTCTGAAGTCGATGGATGTTCATATTGGCCCTAATGATACAGCATGATGAGATGTCACAGATAATGAATGACCTCAGGGAACTTGGAAGCATGCTGAAGAAGAATATCCAACCATCTTCACTGAGATCCTTCCTGTCCCACAAGTGAAGGAAGACAGAAGGTAAATGATTCTTAAAGCAAACCACACTGGCTAGGTAAGTGGGACAGGGTGGAGGGTTTGGGGTTTTGTGCAACATTCGTTCACTTTCTATGGGGAGACAGGGCTGTATAGTTTGGATGGATCCCTTACAGAATGGTCTCCACTTCAGTATAAAGGTTATCGCAGTCTCCTCAGGGATAGGCTGGCTACAGTAGTTAGGAGGACATAAAACTTTTTTTAATAGGGGAGGGTACAATAAAGAGGGAAAAAATGGGCACTCTGAGCACAAAAATGAGATGTTGAGAACAAAATTAATCAAGAAACCAAAGGACATGGGGAAGAAATTTTTGAACTGTCTAGACATCAAGGCTAGGTGTCTGGGTAACGACCAAGAGGAACCGGAATTGCTCATTTATAAGCATAAATTCATTTTCTAGTTGGTATTACTGAAACCTGATGGGATGATTTGCATGATTGGAACATTATAATCAATGGTTATAACCTATTTAGGAAGGATCAAATGGGCAAAAGGGGAGAGGGAGTGGCACTGGCACTCTGTCAAACAATGTCAGAATCTGTTTCCAAGTCACTCATAACTTGGAAGAAAATCATCTGGAATGCTTATGGATCAATGTCCTAAGACAAAGCACAAGATGGGGTACTAAATGGCATTTGCACCTGCAACAGACCATCAAATTACACTAGGGAACAGGATGACTGGCTCTTTACACACCTATCTATAATGTATAGGAAAAAAAGCTGCAGAATCATGGAGGACTTCAATTTGAGTGACATATGCTGGAGAACTTATGTTACCAGTACTAAAACATCCTTAGACTTTCTAAATAATATAGAAGACAATTTCCTAATTCTGAAAGCGTTGCTACCAACATGGTAGACCTCTCTCTCTCTTTCTCTCTCTCACACACACACACACACACACACACACACACACACCTTGTCTCTTTTAAAGCACCATTTTCACAATTATGAGCCAAATCAGCTGGGAGTAAGAATTTAATCAGAAAATTGTGAATGATAATTGGGAACTGTTTAAGAACACTTTACTAGATATCCAAAAAGCCACAATCAAGGAAGAAGGCTGTTAAAAAAAAAAAAAAAAAAAAAAAAAGGAAAATCTATCTTAGAGGGGAAGTGAAGGCAGTTATATAAAAAAAAAGATAAACGGAAGAAAGGGGAAACTGATAGTAATGAATATAAATCAGAAGCTAGGAATTGTAGAAAACTGATAAGGGAAGCAAAGCGAGACAAGAAGAAATCAATAGCAAGCACAGTTAAGGAATCTTTTTAAGTATATTAGGACCAAAAAGAATCCTAACAATAGTATTGATCCCTTGCTAGTTGGAAATTGTAGACTTAATATTGCAGGAAAGGCAGAAGTGTTGAATAAATATTTCTCTTCTGTATTTGGGGAAAAAGCAGATGATGTAATCATATCATATGATAATGCTCTTTCCAGTCTACTAGTATCTCTGGAGGATGTTAAACGGCAGCTACTACAGATAGACCGTTTTAAAATCAGCTGGCCAGAGAACTTGCATCCAAGAGTTTTAAAGGAACTGGCTGAGAAGCTTCTTGGACCATTATTGGTGATTTTCAGAAAGTCTTGGAACATCAAACGGGCGTGTTTCTAGTGGGGTCCCACAGGGATCAGTTCTTGGCTGTACACTATTTAACTGGTTTATTAATGACCTGGAAGACAACAATATCATCATAATGTTAAGGTTTGCAGATGACTCAAAAACTGGGTGAGTGGTTAATAATGAAGAAGACAGATCACTAATACAGCGCTATCTGGATCACTGGGTAAACCGGGTGCATACAAATAATATGCATTTTAATGTGGCAAAATGTAAATTTATACATTTAGGAACAAAGAAAGTAGATCATACTTACAGAATGGGGGACTCTATCCTGAAGAACAGTGACTCTGGAAAAGATTTGAGGGTCATTGTGGATAACAGGCTGAACATGAGCTCCCAGTGCCAAAAGGGCTAATGCAATCCTTGGATGCATAAATAAGGGAATCTTGAGTAGGAAGTAGATAGGTTAATTTACTACTGTATTTGGCACTGATGTTGACCACTGCTGGAATATTGCATTTAGTTCTTGTGTCCATAATTCAAGAAGAATATTGATAACTAGGAGACAGTTCAGAAAAGAGTCATGAGAATAACTGAAGGAGCAGAAAGCCTGCCTTACAGTGATAGACTGAAGGAACTCAATCTACTTAGCTTAATATTTGATAATAAGTTCTTCAATCTAGCAGAGAAAGGTATAATATAATTGAATGGCTGGAAATTTAAGCTAGGCAATTTCAGACTGGAAGATGTAAATTTTTAAACAGTGAGTAATCAATCACTGGAACAACTTACCAAAGATTGTGGTAGATTCTGCATCATTGACAATTTCTAACTCAAGACTGGATGTTTTTCTAAACATGTTTTTCTAGGAATTATTTTGGGGAAGTACTATTGCCTATGTTATACATGAGGTCAGACTAGATGATCACAATGGTCCCTTCTGGCTTCGAAATCTATGAAAGACAGTATGACTGAGAAGAACAATTTTCTATTACATACTTGTTTTCTATGAAGTGTTAATACTAGTACATTACATATAGAACTGCGCCACTTCAATTCATAAGCCATATTGTCTCCCTCGTTGAGAAATTAACCACCAACAGTGTCTTTACCCTACAAGTGCTCATTAACTAAAATGTAAAAAACAGGAGAAAATATCTGCCCATTTCACAGGCTTCAAAAATAGCTTATGACTCAATATGACACTAACCATCTTAAATTGCTAAAAGATGGAACTAAAAGGAAGACATGGCGTAGACCAACCACTTCTCCAGTTACCCAGAATAGCCCTAGGATAAGGCTCTGCAGCAGAGTGAAAGAAGAGCTGGTAGTGGAATTCAGATAGGGACCACACATCTCTAAGAACCTCCAGTTATGGTATCAGTGAACAGCGAACCAACAGCATACCACCACCACAGACCCAACAGTATTGGTGACTGAGTCTGTGTAGATCGTAGTGTTCTCCAGGGCAGTGTACCTGGCTCCTGATACTGGAAAATGGACCAGGCTTCTGTCCATTGGTGACACCGATGGGTACCAACTTCAGGTGGACCATGGTCTTCAGAAAAAACGGTTACTCACCTTTGTAACTGTTGTTCTTCGAGATGTGTTGCTCATATCCATTCCAATTAGGTGTGCACGCGCTGCGTGCACAATCATAGGAGAATTTTCTACCCTAGCAACACCCGGTAGGTCAGCTGTGGAGCCCCCTGGAGTGGCACCTTCATGGCACTGGATATATACCCCAGCCGACCCAGCGCCCCCTCAGTTCCTTCTTGCTGGCTACTCCGACAGTGGGGAAGGGGGGCGGGTTTGGAATGGATATGAGCAACACATCTCGAAGAACAACAGTTACAAAGGTGAGTAACCGTTTTTTCTTCTTCGAGTGCTTGCTCATATCGATTCCAATTAGGTGACTATCAAGCCTTACCTAGGCGGTGGGGTCGGAGTGAGACATTGCTGTGTGCAAAACCACTGATCCGAATGCAGCATCGTCTCTGGACTGCTGTACAAGCGCATAGTGAGCGGCAAAGGTGTGGACCGATGACCAAACCACCGCTTTACAAATGTCCTGGATCGGGACATGAGCCAGGAAGGCAGTCGAGGAGGCTTGGGCCCTCGTGGAGTGGGCGGTGAGACGCGGCGTCGGGGCACCGGCCAGGTCGTAGCAAGCACGAATGCAGGACGTGATCCAAGAGGAGAGACGTTGCGAGGAGACAGGTAAGCCTTTCATCCGGTCGGCCACTGCAATGAAGAGTTGCGTCGTCTTCCTAAACGGTTTTGTACACTCAATATAGAAAGCAAGGGCTCTGCGTACGTCCAAGGAGTGCATACGCTGGTCTGACGGGTGACGTGCGGCTTAGGATGGAAGACCGGGAGGAATATATCTTAGTTCACGTGAAAAGCTGACACCACCTTGGGAAGAAAGGCAGGGTGGGGGCGAAGCTACACCTTGTCTTTATGGAAGACTGTGTATGGAAGCTCAGACATGAGCGCCCTGATTTCGGAAACACGCCTTGCTGAAGTGATGGCTACAAGGAAGGCTGTCTTCCAAGATAGGTAAAGGAGTGAGCAGGTAGCCAATGGCTCGAACGGGGGCCCCGTGAGCTTGGAGAGAACCAGGTTAAGATCCCACGCCGGAACAGGCTGGCGCTGCTGTGGGTATAGCCGGTTTAAGCCCTTGAGGAATCTGATGACCATCGGGTTAGAGAAGACCGAGGAAGCATGTTCTCCTGGTTGGAACGCCGAGATAGCTGCCAGGTGAACCCTGACCAAAGATATCGCCAAGCCCTGCTGTTTTAGGGATAGGAGATATTCAAGTATAAGAGGAATAGACGCCTGCAAGGGGGGCGTGGCCCACTGCTCGCACCAACAGGAGAACCGTTTCCACTTGGCTAAGTAAGTGGTCCGTGTAGAGGGCTTTCTACTTCCCAGCAGAATCTGTTGCACTGGGTGTGAGCACCGTAGCTCTATCCGATTCAGCCATGGAGCATCCACGCTGTAAGGTGGAGTGATTGCAGGTCAGGGTGACAAAGTCGGCCATGGTCCTGAGAGATCAAGTCTGGGCACAAGGGAAGCGTGATCGGAGTTTGTACCAATAGCTCCAGAAGCGTGGTGTACCAGTGCTGTCTTGGCCAAGCTGGAGCGACTAGAATCATACGTGCCTTGTCTCTGCATAGCTTGAGCAGCACCCTGTGGACCAGTGGGAATGGAGGGAAAGTGTAGAACAGCTGGTCTCTCCACAATAGGAGGAAAGCATCCGACAGGGAGCCTGGAGATTGCCCTTGGAGGGAGCAGAACACGTGGCACTTCCTGTTGCCTCATGAGGCGAACAGGTCAACCTGGGGAAATCCCCACCTCTGGAAGATGGAATGGATGATATCCGGGCGAATTGACCACTCGTGCGTCTGGAAGGATCTGCTGAGACGGTCCGCTAGAGTGTTCTGGACTCCAGGGAGGAACGATGTATCAAGTGGGCAATGCAGAACTCCCACAGGCGAATGGCCTCTTGGCATAGGAGAGACGAGCGGGCTCCTCCTTGCTTGTTGATGTAGAACATGGTCGTGGCATTGTCTATGAGGACTGACATGCAACGACCATGTAGGAGACCGAGAAATGCCTGACAGGCTAGGCGCACCGCCATCAGCTCTCGAACACTGATGTGCAGAGCTAGTTGGGATGCGGTCCACAGGCCCTGGGTATGGTGCTCCCCAAGGTGAGTGCCCCAACCTAGAGATGAAGCATCTGTGACCAGGTGCAGGGAAGGTTGTGGGGCGTGAAATGGCACTCCTGCGCAAACCGCCTTGTGATCCAGCCACCAGGTGAGAGAGGTCAAGTGAATAGTGACCACCATGTTCAGGCTGTCCTGATAAGGACGGTACACCGACGATATCCAGGCCTGAAGTGGGCGAAGCCGAAGTCTGGCATGCCTGGTTACGTAAGTGCAAGAGGCCATTTGTCCCAACAGGCCGAGGTACGTCCTTATTGTGGTGATCAGAAAGACCTGGAGTCCTTGGATGATGTAAAACGGAGTGTCTGGCAGAAGAGCTCGGGCGAGTCTGGAGTCTAAGACTGCCCTGATAAACTCTCTGGGTTGGCTCCAGAGTGGACTTTTCTCTGTTGAGTAGAATGCCTAAGTCATGGAATGTTTGTAGTATTATCTGGACATGAGCTTGAACTTGCTTCCTGGTGCAGCCACGCACCAGCTAGTCCTCTAGATACGGGAAACACCTATATCCTTTGTCAACGAAGGTATGCTGCCACAACAGCCATGCATTTGGTGAACACACTCGGAGCCGCGGACAAGCCGAAGGGAGGGACGGCAAATTGGTAGTGCACATTGTTTACTAGAAATCGAAGGAAGCGCCTGTGTGTGGGGTAGATTGCTATATGAAAATATGCGTCCTTCATGTAGAGGGCGGCGTACCAGTCTCCAGGATCCAGGGAAGGGATGCTGGTCCCCAAGGAGACCATGTGGAAGTTCAACTTTATTATGAATTTGTTGAGTCCGTGTAAGTCTAGAATGGGTCGCAGACCCCCTTTTGCTTTGGGGATCAGGAAGTAGTGGGAGTAAAACCCCCTGCCCCTTAACTCTGGGGGAACCTCCTCTATGGCCCCCCATAGACAGGAGCCCAAAAACCTCCTGTGTAAGGAGATGCTTGTGAGAAGGGTCCCTGAAGAGGGACGGGGAGGGGGAGGTGGGAAGGGGGGAACGAAGAAAACTGGAGAGCGTATCCCCTCTCCACCGTGTGAAGGACCCAACGGTCTAAGGTTATAAGGGACCAAGCACGGTGGAAACGGGAGAAGCAATCCCAAAAGAAAGGAAATGGATCCTGGGTAGTGGCTGGCACACCGTCCTCAAGCGCACCTTCAAAAGTTTTGCCTAGGTCCTGAAAGCGGTCTAGGAGGGCCTTGGTTCTGACCGGGTTGGGGGCCGGTCAACCTGCATCTACCACCTCGTCCCCACCTTCTGGGGAAGTCCTGTCTCGGACGAGGAGGAGGAGGGTAGAAACTTTGTGGCTGGGGCCTAAAGGGCCTGCGCTGGGGTCCTGGGACATGCATCCCCAGGGAGCGCATGATGGTTCTGGAGTCCTTGAGGCTCTGCAACCAAGAGTCCATCTTGTCCGAGAACAACCCCTGGCCCTCAAACGGCAGATCTTGCAGGGTCTGCTGCAGTTCTGGCGGTAACCCCGAAACCTGACGCGTCTCATGGCTATCCCAGACGCTAGTGTCCTGGCGGCCAAGTCCGCTATGTCGAGGGAGGCCTGCAAGGAGGTCCTAGCCACCTTTTTACTTTCCTCCACTAGGGCCCCGAACTCTTCCCTCGAGTCCTGGGGGACCAACTTTTTAAATTTACCCATGGAATTCCATGAGTTGTAATTGTACTGACTCAAGAGCGCCTGTTGGTTTGCAGCTTTGAGCTGCAGACCCCCCCCCCGCTGAGTAAACCTTGCGTCCAAACAAATCGAAGCGTTTGGCATCCTTCGATTTGGGTGCTGCCGCCTGCTGACCACGACGCTCTCTTGCGTTCACTGAGGAGACTACCAGTGAACACAGCGGAGGGTGTGTATAGAGATACTCATTGTCTTTAGAGGGGACAAAGTACTTCCTCTCTACACCTCTGGCAGTGGGAGGGATGGAGCTGGCGTTTGCCATATGGCATTAGCGTCAGCCTGGATCGTACGAATAATGGGCAACGCCACCTGGGATGGGGCATCAGCTGAGAGGATGGTCACCACCGGGTCCTCCACCTCCACTATCTCCTCAGCCTGTAGGTCCATGTTCCGTGCCACCCTACGCAACAAGTCTTGGTGGGCACGGAGGTCTATTGGAGGTGGGCCTGAGGCTGTTGTACCCGCTATCGCCTCATCTGGGGAAGATGAGGAGGACGCCTCAGGGGGTAAAGGATCCATATGAGGGTCCGGCTCCAAGGGTCCCTGATGTGCAGGATCCCCTACACCGGTGTCTGGGGCCTGCATGGGTGTCGGCACTGCCCCCTGGGGGAGGATGGGAGATGGTGGCCTCAGGAACCCTGGGCTCAGAGTGTGCCGAGCGAGAGGCCGCTGGTGGAGCCCCTTGAGCTTAGTGATATGCCCATGGGATCCAGAAAGACCAATGTGCAGGGTCCTGTCTAGGGTCCTCTGCCCCCTCCTGCCAATGACCGAAGTCGTCTGCAGCCTGACCCTGAGCAGGGTATGCTGATCGGGAAGCCCCTTCCGACAAGCGAGACACCGATCTTGAGGGCCAGGGCGGTGCTGAGCGTGGTTGCAGGGGCTCGTCCTGGTACAGTGCCGAGCGGTGCCAGTCCAAAGGCGAGCGGTCTCTGTGCGGTACCGGGATCGAGAACGGTGCTGATGGCCATGCCGGTACCAGGATCCAGATCTGGATCGTGAAGACGAAGACCATCTGTAGACTCGATGCTGGGAGCGGCCTCGCGAACGGGAGCGGCGCTCATACCGGTGCCAGAAACCGTGTCTGGACTCCGACCGATACCAATGTTCAAGTCGGTGCAGAGAAGTAGACCGGTGCCGGGAGGAAGATCTGGGCCGTGCGTACGACCGGTGCCGAGATGGAGATCGGTGCCAGGACTGCGAGCGGCATCGGGACCTGCTCCGAGAGTGGGAGCGGTGCCGCGAGTCCACGCTCGGAGATGGAGAGCCTATCAGGGCAGGCTTGCCCCTGGATTGCACAGTATGAAGGGCATGCGGTGCCGCGGGTTGAGATGGCGCCGGCTCCGTGAGAGCGATGAGGTCTTTCGCCATTGCAAAAATCTCTGGTGTAGAAGGGAGACAGGGCTCAACCATAGGACGAGGTAGTGAGCTAGTCCACACCAGACTCAACAGCTCTTCACCCGGTGCCGTAATCAACGGTGTTGACGATGCCTGCACCCTCTGGCGCTCCGAAGCCAGACGCGGCTCTACCACCGGTGCGGGGGGAGCCAGTGCTTGTTGGACGGCAGCGTCCTGGGTCTTGCGGGGTCTTTTATGCCCCGGAGACAGGGAACGGCACCGAGGGGCTTGCGGCGGACGCGGTGCCGAGGGAGGACGGTGCCATGGGGCCTTATCTGCGTCAGCTCGCGGTGCAGTACTGGAGGGTGCCGCTGGGGCGCTGAGCACCGAAGCGCTTGGTGCCGGGACTTGGCGCGCTGAAGGAGGATCTGGGCTAAGTGCCGCCTCCCTAAGGAGCTGCTGAAGTCTAAAGTCCCGCTCCTTTTTGGTCCTGGGCCTGAAAGCCTTGCAGATCTTGCACTTGTCTGTCTGGTGAGACTCCCCTAAACACTTCAGACAAGAGTTGTGAGGGTCTCCCGTTGGCAAAAGGTTAGCACAGAACGCGCACAGCTTAAAGCCAGGAGCCTTGGGCATGAGCCCGGCTGCGCGCTGGGTGGGTGGGGGGATAATAGCCCCCTTAACCCCAGCTAACTATTTATAACTACTCTACAAACTACTAATCTAAAGAATATAACCAACAACTATCTACAAGAACTAACGAGTAAAGCTAGGGAGAGTGGAAAACAGCTATGCTGCGCTCCACAGTTCCAACGACCGTCACGGGCGGTAAGAAGGAACTGAGGGGGTGCTAGGTTGGCTGGGGTATATATCCAGTGCCATGAAGGCGCCACTCCAGGGGGCTCCACAGCCGAACCACCGGGTGTTGCTAGGGTAGAAAATTCTCCGACGATCGTGCACACGGCACGTGCACACCTAATTGAAATAGATATGAGCAAGCACTCGAAGAAGAACTGACGACTCCTCTCTCCTCATTGGCATCAATAGTATAGGAGGCATCCACTGCCTTCTTTTCCTCACCAGTTCCAAGGATGATCCCTGCGCCCCTTTGGCTAGTCCCAATATGGGGGGGACTTTTGCTCTTCAGTTCTGGGAAACTGGTACTATGCTCCTTATAAGTTCCAGACACTTGGGTATTAGGGCAGAGAGTCTCACCTGACTTAAGCCTGGTCTATGCTGCCACTTAGATCGACATAAGTTACATAACTCAGGGAGTGTGAAAAAATCACCTCCCTGAGCAACCTAGCTTACATTGACCTAACATGGGGTCTACAGTGCGCTATGTCGGCAGGAGACGCTCTCCCGACAACTTACATTCTGTTTCTCAGAGAGGTGGAGTACTGAAGTCGACAGGAGAGTGCTCTCCCCTCAATCGCAGCGGTGCTGATTTAGTGGGCCAACGTAAACTAGCCCTTAGAGAGTGTCAGAGAGGAGGTGCTCTTTTTGAATGAGGGCTTGGAAGGGGATTTCTCACAATTTTTTGTGAGCTTGTTATGAGGGGGTAGGAGGAAACTTTCTTTGGAACAGTCTTTAGCACTGGTCTGATTATCCCCAAAGCTGGAGAATACTGTGCTCGGAGGGATGCTTCTCAGTGCCTCTGCCTGACGCACCGGAGGTGGAGGGTTATCTGACGGGCCAGGATCAGACTGGGGTTTCACTACACATTCCCTCAGGAATCTTCTATGCCTGGCTTGTACATAACTTGATGGGTTCACCTAGAAAAGGATGGCAGATAGGATATGAGCTTCCCCGGGACAATAGAGGCATGTATCATGCTCATTGCTAACCAGGAAAGCTCAGTTGCAGGCCACTCAGATTTTGAGTCCTGGAAACATGGGCATACTAATCACTCCAGATGTCCAGACAGGGGGTGGGGAAGAGATGTCCAGATAGGGAGACCCCCTAGCCCCAAGACTACTCAACTACTCTACTCTAACTGTAAGTTAGCTAAAAACAGGTTTCATTAGCTATTTACATCTACACTTTTTGAAGAATTCTAACTAACACTGTAGACATTACAGAAGTTGTCTCAGCCCACGGGTGGTAGAAAGGAACTGGAGAGATAGTCACTCCACGCAAGCCCTCAGTTTGGTGCACAGGAGAAGGTTACAGGCACGGACCAGTGGATACTGTTAGCAAATGTCTTCCAGTTTTGGATACATTGAGTGCATGTGCACCTCAAATACAACACATATAGGCCGTCCCTGGCAGGGGCGGGGTCCAAGACAAATCAGCCTCCCCACTAGTCTCCTCGCCATCCGCCTGCGCACCCGCTGCTCTCCTCCTCGCCGTCCACCTGTCACTCGCCTCCTCACTAGTTTCCTCACCAGCCATCTGGCGCTCCCCCTCCCCTGTCCGCCCGCCTGCTGCTCTCCTCGCCGTTCACCCACCCCCTCAACCCCTGCCTCCCAGCTAATCTCTTCACCATCCGTCCGCCTGCCTGTCTCCCCGTTCGCCTCCTCACCCCGAATGTCCACCCACCTTACCTCTCCACCCACCTCCTCACCTGAATATCTGGACAAATGATGTCCAGATTGTATATTGGTCAGGACGTGAGGACAAAGGGTTAAGTATCGAGACAGTCATGATTTTATCGAAGCGCGGGGCCTAGGGCGGTCACCCCAATTCACCCTACCCAAGGTACGGCTCTGCATATAGGCATCATCACTAAAAGAACTTAAACTTAAGAACAGATTTTATGAAGACTCACAGAGACAAACATCATACTTTGATTGTTTTACCAGGTTTTGATAAATGTTTTACAAACTAGGGAAGACTGAAATGACTAGAGGCTGAAATTGTCTGTCAACAAATCTTGCCAACTGCATTGCTACAAGGACTAACAGAAGCTTACAGTTGTGCCCCATGTTCAGACAGAAAAACACATCAACCCAAAGTTGACAAATGTAGAAGCCCAACCAATAGATGACAAGAAATTCTGTACCTGTTAAAATACTCCATTAGATGCATTTAAATTATCAAAAAAAAAAAAAAAAAAATCAACAACGGTCTAACAAATTCAGAAAATAGCAATTTGTCTGGAAAAAACTGATATAAATTACAGAAAAATCAAAACTAAAGATAAAAATAAGATATTTTAATATTCTCTTAATTTCATCCTTTATTTTGGAAAGGGTTAAAAACTTTTTTCCCCAGGCAGACACGTACTATTTCAATACAGCTTGATGAGACCTTGCTTCACGTTTCCAGAAAAGACATCTGTTTAATTGACAATATCAGAAATGATAGAATATGTATTTCCTACCTGCCGTCGTGCCTGCGATAATCTTGCTGCTGTTCCACTCTAATCATTGGCTTCACCATTCCTCGTTCAGCTGTGCTGGATGCTGATGAAATTCTGTCACTATCCAGTCTATTGGTGCTCTAACTCAAACAGGAAGACAAATCTTTAACATGCATGCATTAGATCAGCCAAGTCTTACGTTCATCACTATGAAAAAAAAAAAACTTATTTCAAGGCTGCCAGAAGGAGACCGTGAACAGAGAAGACTACAAAACAAAAGACAGCAATGCAGCATGTGTTATCACCACAATGAAATTTTCATACTAGCTATTCAAAACATCACAACAGCCAACTAGAAACATATTTTTGGCAACATATTGACAGGAATTTTAAAACCAACGAAGTTAACATTAACAGAAAGCCAGTAACAGTGCTTATAATGATGCAAAGATTCTACAGATTCTTGCTTAAAACAGTTTTAATATATAATAATTCCAAAACTAGGAATAACAGGCTGCCTTTCTTCAAAACGTTAGTTACTGAAGTTAAATAAAACTTCAGTAATAAAATAAAAAAAAAGTTTTAAAACACTGATTAAAAATCCTTTCCCCTCTCAATTGCTGTGTTTATACTTCTGACATATGCTGTTATTTCACTAGTTTTCCAATATTCAGTCCCTCCCCCAAGCTAGACAGAACCTGAATTTCTAATGTTAAAAAAAAAATTCCTATTTTTGAAAAAAAAAAAAAAAAATCTTGCTGTTCTTTATACATCATAAAGAAGCATAAAAGGGCACACATCCATTTTTTCCCTCTTTATAGGTCAGCTATCATCAGCATTATGGGCTTCAGTCTTACAGGTGGCTTTACAATGCATTCTTCCCCACTTCATTTACTCATGCACCTTTAACTGTGTAACATGTCCTCTGTCCAGTAAACCATTTCTTTGAGAACTTATGCTAATACTCCAAAGTTCTGACATGTTTCAAAGTATTTTTAAAAATTGCAGTTCTTTTCCTAAAAAAGTTCTTCTCTCCTTAAACAGAAAGTATGCTAGATGCTCTACAGACATATAAAAAGATAGTCACTCATCCAAAAAGCTTACCTAGGGCCACTCAAGAACCACACAATATTTCATAATTGGTGAGCTTTAACAACAAACTGGGAATATAAACTATAAATGTAATCATTTTTGACCAGTCTAATTACAGTTTGATACCTTGCTCGCTGGTAATGCTGTTCCACTGTGAACATCTCCCTCCAGATCAAATGTTGTTTCCTGAACAACCCTGAGAAGATTAAGACCGAAAAAACCTCTAGTAACTTTCAAGAAGAAATTACAAATATGCAGTATAAAAAACAATGGTACAGGATAGCTAAGGTACACTGCAAACCAAATAGCTCTGCTATACCGCCTTATTTTTTAATATTTGTATTTAAAATACTGTATTGATAGGACATTTATACATAGGCTTAACAGAATTCGATTTTTATTTTTTATAATTTTGATGTTTCAATATCAATGTTTACTGTTAAGCATTTGTTCTGTTTTTATTGATTTAAATTTTCACAGTTGCGCAAAATAGTGGGTTTTAAGGTGGTTTTTTTTTCAAATTTTATCTATTTAAATATTCACAGCTGCAGGAAACTACAGGGTGGTAAGACAAGAAAATTTAATGACAGTAGATGTTGAGATTCAGGAAGTGAAAGTTTTGTAACCACTGAAATAAATTCTATATTTTGACATGCAATGTTGACAAAAAGTAAATATCCTTAAACAGAACTCTAATAAATTCTTAAACAGCACTTTTCTTACTTCGCCTATCTGTAAATTTCAATTATTGAAATATTTTTTCCCTTGGTTTGTGTGTGTGTGTGTGTGTGTGTGTGTGTGTGTGTGTGTGTGTGTGTATGGTGAAACGGACATAGTAGTAAGAGAGCTCTGAGGTTCAGGATGGGTCTCCAACTTCCCTTCCATTTGGGTAATAGGAAGTAACGAGAATAGAATCCCTTGCCACGTAAATGTTGAGGTACTGGTTCTATGGCTCATAACTGCATGAGGCGATCTATCTCCTGCTGCAGGAGACTCATGAGAAGGGTCCCTAAAGAGGCATGATGGGGAAGGGTGTTCTGGAGGCGGCACAGAGGGGATGTGAATGGAATATCTGCAACTAATGATCTCTAGGACCCATCTGTCTGAGGTTATATGCTCCCAGGCACTGTGGAACACTGCCAAATGGTGGCCAAATGGGTGGATGGTCACAGATGATAGTGAAGAGAGGTCTTGCGGAGCCTTGACCTGCCCTAAAAAGTGGGAGTGGGAGCCTGATGGCTTTCACTTTGAGAACTTTTCCTTTTTCTGCTGGGGCTCATAGTTCCGTTGTTATGGGAATTGGAACGAATAAGGCTTCTGTTGGTATTGAGGGTTAAAATGTCTCTTTTGCCCTGGTGTGGAGATTCCCAGTGACCTGAGAGTGGCCCTGGAATCCTTCAAAGAGAGAGGCATCAGTCTTCTTGGTGAAGAGATTCACACCCTTAAAGGGGAGGTCCTCCACCATGGTCTGCAGCTCCTTCGGGAATCCCGAGAGATGGAGCCACGACTCCCATCTCATTACCACAGCTGTGGAGATGGTCCTGGCAGCCGTGTCAGCAGCATCCAGGGCCGATTGCAAAGATGTTTTTGCTACCAGTTGCACCTCCTGGATGATGGCCTTGAAGAAATCCCGGGAGCTTATCAATAAAGTTGTGTAGTTTATTGTAATTCGTCTAGTCATACTTTGCCGTGAGTGGCTGGTAGTTGGCAATTCAAAACTAAGTTGGCCAAGGAATACGCCTTCCAGTCTCTGTCATAGGTGTTGTCTTAAGAGTGGTTATGTCAGCCATGAGAGTTCACAGCATCACGATGGAATCTGGTGGTGTGTGGGTGAATAGGAATTCATGATGTCCCCGCAAAGGAATCAATTTTTTGTCCACCCACTTGCATGTTGGAGTCACTGAGGCCGGGGTTTGCCACACCATCTTAGCTGGTTTCAGAGTAGCAGCCGTGATAGTCTGTATCCGCAAAAAGAACAGGGGTACTTGTGGCACCTTAGAGACTAGCAAATTTATTTGAGCATAAGCTTTCATGGGCTACAGCCCACTTCATCGGATGCACAGAATGGAACATATAGCAAGAAGATATTTATACATACAGAGAACATGAAAAGGTGGAAGTAGCCATACCAACTGTAAGAGGCCAATCAATTGAGATGAGCTATCAGCAGGAGAAAAAAAAAAACTTTTGAAGTGATAATCAAGATGGCCCATACAAGGTGTGAGGATACTTAACATGGGGAAATAGATTCAATTAGTGTAATGACCCAACCATTCCCAGTCTCTGTTCAAACCCAAGTTAATGGTATCTAATTTGCATATTAATTCAAGTTCAGCAGTCTCTCTTTGGAGTCTGTTTTTGATGTTTACACCATCTTAGCTGGGTGTAGCATGGCCTTGTTGATTGACAATGTGATTTTGGAAGTAGATGAAGCATGGAGGATGTCAATAGGCTGGCGATGCGTATCTTTAACCAACTCCAATGGCATGCAAAGCGTGTCCGCCACTCTCTTCGCCAGCTTTTGGAACAAGCGGAAGTTATCCGCCATGGAAGGTGGCGATGGCATAATTGCTTTGTCCTGCAAAGAAGAGGATATGGCTTTGAGTGTGATCTACTCCTCTGTGTCCACCTCCTGCTCCTCCACTTTTTGGGATTCTGAGGTGTACAATGCTGTAGCTGAGGGGGTGTGCCTGAAAGGCTCTCAGGTGATGCTTGATGCCCTTGAGGCCACTGCAGAGGGATAGGGCCTGGTGAAGGTACTCATGGATGACCATACCAAGATGGTGGTGGTGCCATCTGGTTGTACATTCCTGGATCCTGTTGATAGTGTCCCCCATATAGAGCTTTGGAGGAGTATAGAGAAACCCCATCTAGCTCATTGTCCGATCCCTCACTTGACATCAGAGGGGCATGGCATAATTGTCGGGGAAATAACCCTTGATTGGCCATGGCTCAGTTCCAGTACCAAGGGACTGAGAGTCAGGAGCTTCCAACATAGCCAGGTCACCAGCCTGATGGAATACTGCCAGTACCGAATGTCCTGGCATTGGTGGTGGTGCCAGGGAGAAGGGGACCTCATCTGTACCAATCTCTCCAGTGCCGAATGCGTCAATGCTGCTGGTGGTATCGATGACAGCTCACATACCAGAAGCATCTTAGGGAGTTTGCTCTTGTGTTTTCGTACCGAAGATTCAGTGTCCAAGCCCAAAGGGTCTGTGAGCCTATCAACAGTACTGGACACTGAGTGTGCCATGAGGCATGGGTGCCAGACGATCTTGGTGCCGGCGGTGCTGAGGATACTAACCAAGTGAGATGGTGATCGCTTTCGGCTATTCCTGGGCTTGTTGAAGGGAGTTCCCACTCTCTTTTTCGACTTGGGAGTGGACTCCCCAGATAGTTTCTTTGATAACACCGTTATAAAACATTAATTCTTCAATGAAAATATTATCCATGAACTATCAAACATCTGATTACTACCTAGAGGTGGGGCCTACCTTGTATCACCTTATATTCCCTGGCAACAAACTTCTCCAGCATGAAAAACTCAAAAGAATAATTAGACACCCCTATAACCAATGGGAGTCTGAAGGATGACAAAATTAGGGACTTTGAAGCCAAATCCCAGCACAGGGGAGAAGCCAATGAAAATATAACCTTGTGTGTGTTTTGGGTACCCCCACTGCACATAAAGGCTTCTGTTGCAGCAGTACTCCAATACCCATTCTATGAGGATAGACAATGGAGATTAATTATAACAATTGATATTTCTGGACCTGAGAAAAGATACCCAGTCACAAAAAGAGGTACTACTTTCTAATTACTGCAGTAGTCCTGTAGAGAAAAAAAAACTGCATATCAACTATAAAATTATCAACTTTACAGACTTTTGGTCTGATCTGAATTGAGAAAATATGCATGGCAACAGAACTCAGAGAGGACTCAATAAGTGAGTACAGCCATTTTGCAAAAGAATTTATGAGTTTCAAATACTACAATAGACTGTTTATTAATGTCATTCCTCAGATCACAATTTAAAATAATCGTTTAACAGTAGTTTTTACCAGTGATTTATTTAGCTGAAGAACATAAAATTATTTAACTTACGCAATTAAAACTGTGTGTACAAGTTTTACAAAGGGGAGACACTTATTTCTTTGCTCTGTTAGGATTACATTTCTGAATGCTTGCCAAGGAGAGGCACTCTCTCTCCACATTCAATGAGCTGCTCCATCTTTGGACCGTGAATCTTTTTTAAAACAATACAAATTCACAAGTATGGTACTGTCCAAGAGTTGTCAGATGGGTTTATTGTATTTTGTGACCCTGAAAGGAATGTAACATCTATAACCTATACTTCAAAAGTTGACTTGACTTCCTCTGATATAGTGGGTCGGGGGGAGAATCACACAAAAAAGGACAAAAAACCTGACTGATTCTGGATCAATGCCTTTTAAGGTATAAAAACTTTTCATCCATAATGAAGATCACAGAAAAGCAGCTTTCACAAAATTCTCTAACTTCTCATACTGAATGCCCATGTATACTTTGAGTTTTAAACAAAAATCCAGAATAGGAAGATGACTGTGGTAAAAGTATAGATTTTTAAAATTAACTGGTAATTCAATGACAACATAATATGCCTCTCCTCACCAATGTGTTTCACAATGGATAATTTCTTACATAATCAGCTTTTGTGCCTCAATTTCTTCCATCCAGAACATCCTACTCTAGTAGTTTCCTTTGGACCAGTCAGAGAAGAGAGCAGATCATCAATATTTTACATCTTCCAAGTAGTTCTGTATGGTTTTAAATCCTGCGGCTCTCTGCATATTTTCATTTCCAATGAACATGAAGCCCTAAGGCCAGGCAATATTTGTCCTCATATCTAATCTATGTATCTAATACTGCACCCATCAAAATAATACGAGCACAAATAATAGGTGAAAACTTAGGATTGCTGGACTCTAGGCACAGAAAAAAGAGAAGCAACTGTTACACATCTGGAAGACAAGGCCACAAGGTAAAATATTGGGCTCCCTATTCTGACATCTCAAATGGAGTTTTGCAATCATCCATTTCCGAGGGGGAATCCAGATATTTTAGAAACTCTTGATAAAATCCAGTGTAAGTGGCAAATAGCAGAGACGCACTCAAAGTACATCTTTTTCTGTTTTGTTTATTCACATCTAGTCTAATGAAACTTCCGAAGTTACTGTCTAAGGAAAAAGAATACCACCAGACTCACTATGTAAAGTCAGTAAATTTCTTATGTTCCTGGTGTTTGACTGAGCTGTCGTGAAATGTATTAGGATTCTAATAATTCTCCCCTCCCCCACCCCCCATTTTGGACTGGTGGATCAGTGTCATGAGAAAAATATACTTCTATATTTAATAATGAAACAAACATATGCAAGTCCTAAAAACTTCACAAGGTGGAGCTAAAGTATTATAATAGTTATATTTCTACTATAAATTTTACTTAGAACAGTTAAGAGTAGGCACTCAGAGCCTGATGGTCTTACACTCAAGACTCCATATTATTTTATTATTTCAAGGCTCTATATCATTTTCACTCAAAAAATAGGATTGTGTACTCACCCAGTTTTGTGCCTTGGACCTTTGATCATGAGACCTGCATCTAGAGTTCTTTTAGGAATAATGTGGTCCTGACTGGGATCCACAAATTTAAATACATGAGATGATCCAAACTGAACCTTCATGCCACTTTGCAGCATGGTGGTCTCTGAAATACGCTGACCTTCTACATAAGTTTCAGCGTCAATGCTTCTTGGTGTAACAGTAACAACTCCATCCATATTGGTGAGATCACAGTGATGAGACTGAATTCCTGGACCAAACAACTGGAAATACAAATATTCAATAGTTCTAAAATTACCTAATTCAGAATCACTGCAGAAACAAAGCATAACTGTGTACCCCAATTCACCCTAATTGCAGTATATGGATATATTTTACTCCTGCCTCTGAATTTTCATGAGAAATTTATCAATTAAAGCATCAGTAATTTAATCTTAGCTTAAGCTTTGCTCCAAGTGAAGACAACCATAACGTGTTTTTGCAGCATATTTTAGCTAAATATTTCCACTCAAAATATACTTTGCACATTATTAATAAACTGTTATAAATATGCTGCTCATAATTGAATTGCAAGATCCACAAAGGGACTTAGGAGCCAAAGTCTGAGTTTTAGGTACCACTGTGATCCACACAAAACTGCCTTACCCCATAGGTTCCTTTGGTGCCTACATTTTTGCTATAGAAGTTCCTTAAGTGCCTAAGATTCTGCCTCTGATCATGCACACAGCTACCTGACACTTCAATCCCAGTACAATTCTCAAACTAGGGGAAGATAGGCACTGACCCACCTACCTTGCCTGTGCGGTCTGATCTGGTAGGCAAGCTTTGAGCATGCCTAACTTCACATAAGGGGGGGAGAGCAGGAGAGTGAGGAGGGGAAGGAGGCCTCCCTTGTAACTCTTAGCCCAGTAGTTAGGGTAATCACCTGGGACAGGAAAACTCCAGTTCAATTCCCTCGTCTTTCTGATAAGTGATTTGAACAGGGGTCTACCAGCTCTCTGGTGAATGACCTAGTCACTGGACTAGAGAGTGATTCTCACAGCTTCTGGCCCAAATAATATTTTATTAAAGTGGAATGGCTTCAACAAGAGAGACAGAAGGCTCATGTCAGATTATCCCATAGATCAGTGATTAGAGCACTAACCTGAGATATGGGAGATCCTTGTTCAAATGCCTTCTCATCGGGCAGCTGGGAAAATTGAGAAGAGGCCTCCTACATCCTAGTGAGTAACCTAGTCACTGGGATAAGGGAGGTCTCTCCACCCCAGCCATCTGTGTGGAGTTAGGCAGGCGCCTAAGTCTTTCTTGAAAGAAACTGCTTGGATGTCTAAGCTGCCTGACTCCTGGTGAGGGGTTCCCAGCTGCAGATCACTGACAGAGATAGGCATTTCCCCGCAGCCCGGATCCAAGAGGGGCGGGGCTTAGGTAGCTCCCCAACTAG
Organism: Malaclemys terrapin pileata; assembly: GCF_027887155.1. Taxonomy (NCBI): domain Eukaryota; kingdom Metazoa; phylum Chordata; order Testudines; family Emydidae; genus Malaclemys; species Malaclemys terrapin. Next base: position 83,830,517 of record NC_071507.1, read on the forward strand.
CGAGCTGACTTTTGTGGATCCCATTCTCCAGGTGCTTCTATCTTCCCATTCATTTTAGGCAACTAAAACTCATGGTTTGTGAATTCCAGTAATTTTCAAGAGGTCTAAAAGATAGACATTGCAACACCCAAGGCCTTTTGTGGATAAAAGACTTGAACCTGCAAATACTTACACACTAGTAAAGTGGATGAGGATGGATGGTTCAGTGGTTAGGGTGATAGCCTGGGACATGAGAGACTCCTCTGCCACAAACATCATGTGTGATTCAGGACAAGTTACAGTCTCTCTGTGCCTCAGTTCCCCATTTTACTTCCCTAGATCACAGGGTTGTTGTGAGGATAAATACATTAAAGACTGTGAGGCATTCTGATTCATTTATAACAATTGGTTTCAACTTTACGATGCTCAGTCATGCAATGGAGTGGATTGCAGTTCCGAGTTACGACGTTTTGACTTACGACGCAATTTTCAGGAACCAATTGCGTCGCAAGTCCAAGGACTACCTGTATTCATTTTTGCGTTTAAAGGATCACGCCTTCAGTTTCTGCTTTAAGCAAAACGGAAAAAACAAATCAAAGCATTCCGATCAACAGAAAATCATTTGTTTGCGCATTTAGATTTATATGCTCTTCTGACTTGTAAAGGTAAGTCACTTCGGCCAGATGTGCTCAGGATGAAGTAAACTGGTAGGTACAGAGTGGCTTTTTCTAAATGCATTTTGAATTAATGCTTACTAACAGGAAAGCCTGAGGCCCATGCTGAGGGGGTTAAATAATTAAATAGTTATGGTCCTCAGTGAACTGAGCTAGTTCCCAGGATTAACATGTGACTGGTTGAAGTTCAGATCAGCTCTTTCACTTGAGGCTGTTTTTCCTCACCTGGATGGAATTGTCATCAAATTTTTCAGTTCCAACTTCAGTGACACTTAACTGTAGACGATAGAGTTTTGGCTTATCTCTGGAGTCAGAACCATCTGTAGAGTAAGTGTAAAGCACTTGATTTGCAAATATTATAGCTTGATTTCTAATTCATATTACAAAACTCAAAACACCTAATTCTGAATTAATGTTCACCAAAAATTAATCTAATTTGTGTCCTTAAACTTTGTTAGAAACACTGAAGAGTTGCTAATGTTTATGTGAAAAAAGATAATATGGATGGTAAATCTTAAATAGGAAAGCCTATGCAAAAGAAAATTGCTTTAGCAACTGCAGAAAGGAAAATAATCTTTTCATTAGAGCTTTCTACTGTACATATTCTTGTATATTTCCATTTGTGCTTAAATAGTAGCCTACAGTATAGAGGAAGAAATTTTCCTCCGGCTTCTGATATATATGAACAGAGAAAGAAAAAAATAAGGATTTCAAAAATATTTGTATGAAATGTGTAGATGTCAGCACCACAGATATAGGTCTAAGCCTTGTCTCTATCACAGCACCTCTAATGAAATGCATATTGCCATCAATACCTCCATCACTGTGTCAGGTAGCCTGTGAGACCAATTTTTTTCCCCTTTACCAGATGCTGAAACAAGTCAAAAAGCCAATAAATAAATAAATAAAATAAATAAATAAAATAAGATCCTTGTAAAAACAGTTACCCTACTAAACATATGCCTGAGTCAGCTTCTTCCTCATGGATCAGAAATGATAATTCTGATACATTTGTAAGAGAACTATGACCTCAGTAATGTTCCTCCTGAGCTTATCTTCAGTCCCAGCGACCTACATTTTGATCTTGCAGAAAATGAAATGGGGGAGAAAAGAGGAACTTGAGACCCTAAGAATATTATTCTCTTTAAAATGTACACACTAGCCCCTACTCTCCCTTTCCCACCAAAGAAAACCAAATGTGCGCACATACATATGCACCCCTTTTAGTGAGACATATTGAAGAGGAGAGAACTTAGCTGCCATCTCCTCTAGCCATCTACCATTGATTTTCATGCATATACACAAACTCATTTTACAGCTAAGTATTACAGCTTTTAATGCTAATGGCAACTTATGCATCTTACTTTCCCCCCCAAAAAACGAGTGCATAAGTTCAAAATTCCCCTTTATTCGACATTGGTGAGGCCTCATCTGGAATACTGTGTCCAGTTTTGGTCCCCACACTACAAGAAGGACGTGGAAAAATTGGAAAGAGTCCAGCGGAGGGCAACAAAAATTATTAGGGGTCTGGAGCACATGACTTATGAGGAGAGGCTGAGGGAACTGGGATTGTTTAGTCTCCAGAAGAGAAGAATGAGCGGGGATTTGATAGCAGCCTTCAACTACCTGAAGGGGGGTTCCAAAGAGGATGGAGCTCGGCTGTTCTCAGTGGTGGCAGATGACAGAACAAGGAGCAATGGTCTCAAGTTGCAATGGGGGAGGTCCAGGTTGGATATCAGGAAAAACTATTTCACTAGGAGGGTGGTGAAACACTGGAACGCATTACCTAGGGAGGTGGTGGAGTCTCCTTCCTTGGAGGTTTTTAAGGCCCTGCTTGACAAAGCCCTGGCTGGGATGATTTAGCTGGGAATTGGTCCTGCTTTGAGCAGGGGGGTGGACTAGATGACCTCTTGAGGTCTCTTCCAACTCTGATATTCTATGATTCTATGATTCTATGAAAATCTCTGTCTGATATCTAGAATGGGAAACAGTGGGCCACAAGATGAAAAATATTGTTGCCTACAAATAGCATACCAATTATGTTTAATTTCAGTCTGTACACAAAAGCACTAGAGAATGTTATTCAAATTACAGCACACGTAGAAATACTCTTCAATGGGGGAGTGGTGATTTTGTAAGTTAAAATGGAAACCAATACATATGGGATCTTCATGGGGACAAAAGCCACTGGAAATCTCTCAAAATTATTGTATTGAAACTCAGTTTGGGGAACAATTGTACGTCTAGAATACATGTCATTTAAACAGCCCCACTACACATCTTTTATAGCAATCAAATCAATTTTATGCTTCAGCATCTGAAAACAAGAGGTAGGTATAGTGTTTATCCACATTCTTCCATACCCATGATTAATTTGGCAACATTTTATCAGTCAGAAATTGAAAATTTATTCATAGTCCAGAACTAAGTTTTACAGTGTAGTGCAGATTCCTGAAAGCCCCTTAAAAATCACTCCTAATTCCTGAGCTTTTGTTAACTTCCATTTTCAGGTCTCTGTCTAGGAATACAGGAACTGCCAGACTAGATCAACTCACAATCCATTTAGCCCAGTATTCGGTCTTCAACAGCAACCAGTACTTGATGCTTCAGAAAAGTTGCAAGAAGCCCCAATGTAAGCAGATTTGGGATGATTACCCTCTCATCCCCAATCTCCAATAGATATTGGTCTAAGCCCTGAAGCACGAAATCATATATTCATTCCATTTTTTTGTTTCACATTAATTATCAAAACTTCAGATATTATTATCCATGACTGTCTAATCCCTTTTGAAACCAAGAATAGAGCAAAAAGACATTTTGTGGCAATAAATTCCATAGTCTAATTATGCTTTGTATAGAGACAGTATTTCCTTCTATCAGTTTTGAATCTGCTACCTTTCAATTTAGTTGAACGTCCTTGTTCTTGCATTTTGAAATACAGAGAACAGCAGCACCTCATCTACCTTCTCTTTACCACTCAATGTATATACTTTTATAACATCCCCTCTAGTCATCTCTTTTTTAAGGTAAACAATCTCACTTCTTTTCAAGTTTCTCTTGATATCCAAGTTCTTCTTTACCAGTGAACCACTGAATATATGACTGTTTTAGAAGCCCATATCCTTAAAGGGCACTTCCCTTGCAGATTCATCTTCTTAGGTTGCTCTCCTCATCCAAAGTGCTTTACTTCCACTATACTGCTAGCTGCACTGCCCACGAAGTTCACAAACATACACATCTTTGAAATACTATATGCTAGTGCTTTATTGTACAGGATATTAATGAATTACACTTATCCGCCAGCACACAGAAGACAGCACAGCAGCTGATGAAAGCCACATTCAGGCCAAAAAAAAAAAAAAAAAAAAAAAAAGGAAGACACAGGAGAAGAGTTAAGTGATAATGTAGAAGAGGAGAGAAAAAATGTTAAGGTGGATGAGAGAAACAGCAGAATAGAAAGAAACAAGACAATGTGCTAAAAAGGAGAGAACATTCATTTACCTCTTACATTCCTTCAAGTGTGGCATGCACAACTGGCAAAAAGCTAACCATATGTTTGATACTAGGAATGCACAACTCAAGTCACTGCATCCCACTGAAATTTACTATGTTAACTTTGGTAACTACAGTAGTTCTGAAGGTGCACATTTTGTTAATTTAAATGGGTAAAAGTTACACAATAGCAAATCACAGAAATCTAAAATTTCACCATATGATGTTTCAAGGAAAACTACAAGCATTTATAGTATTTATCATATACACCTTTGATCATCTCACCTGCACTCTGCCCATTAATACTTCTCCCGAGGACTTATTTTTACATTACAAAATTCAAAACAGCGAAGTTTTGTTTTGAAATCTACAAGTGTTTCCACTTCCTCTTCCCAAATTCAGAATTCCCAACACCACAGATCCAAATGACACCGACTGATGCCCTGAAGATGCAAGTTTCAGGCGTGTACTAGTGGCAACTATTCTACACCTAAAAATACCACATTTTTAAAGACCAATAACTCAATATTCTGCAGTGCTAGTTTACTTAAAGGTTTTTACAGCTTCCGCTGAGCCGACTACTGTTGGACTCAGGATGAAATCCTGGCCCCATTGAAGTCAATGAAAGTTTGCTACTGATGTCATCTGCGGCCAGAATTTTAATCATGCTAACAAAAACACCTACATTTTCATGCAGGGAGATATGAAAAAGGATTTTAGAGATTATTTGGGATATTTCTAAAATAGTTCTTCTGTTATGTATGCCACAGAAAAAATACTTATAGGCATAAACAGACACTTGCTTGGGATGATCTATATCTCGCATTCATGATTTTCTCTCTTGTGAATAGTGAACCTATATCACACACTCTTACTAGTAAAACCTTACATCATTCCGTCAGGTATTTCCTACATAGACATACACACCATAAAATATAATTACACACACACACAAATACAAGGTATGGAGTTCAAAGTTTTCGTTTATCTAAATTACAGAAATCTTCATTACTCACTGAGTGTCCAAGCCAATAAAACCTTTTATATCACTTTGCATATGCCACATATTTTATAGTTTCTTAAAAAAATAATTAGTACTTTTTTTTTTAAATCCATCCACTCATAAAGTCAGGTGTCTTGGTTATCATGAGAACAACTTTACAGGCTGCCCAGAGAGAGAAAACTAGATTTAATAAAACTTTAGAAATCTCTGAAGAGTACTTTTCCATTCATCGTAATTCCACAATGTTAAGGTCTAACTCGGATTTTCAACAGATAAAAGCAAACACAGCATTTCTCATTGGAAAGCTTCTAACCATTAGAGGAGTGACGTTCTGGATCAGCCTTCCAAGGGGAGTACAGGGGCAAAAGACATATCTGGCTTCAAGACTAAGCTGATAAGTTTATGGAGGGGATGGTATGATGGGATAGCCTAATTTTGGCAATTAATTGATCTTTGATTATTAGCAGGTAAATATGCCTAATGGTCTGTGATGGGATGTTAGATGGGATGGGATCTGAGTTACTATAGAGAAATCTTTCCTGGGTGCTGGCTGGTGAGTCTTGTCCACATGCTCAGGGTTTAACTGATTGCCATATTTGGGGTCAGGAAGGAATTTTTCTCCAGGGCAGATTGGCAGAGGCCCTGGAGGTTTTTCTCCTTCCTCTGCAGCGTGGGGCATGGGTCACTTGCTGGAGGATTCTCTGCACCTTGAGGTCTTTAAACCACCATTTGAGGACTTCAATAACTCAGGCATAGGTTAGGGGTTTGTTATAGGAGTGGGTGGGTGAGATTCTGTGGCCTGCATTGTGCAGGAGGTCAGACTAGATTATCATAATGGTCCCTTCTGACCTTAAAGTCTCTGAGTAACAGTCCCATTCCAATGGTGTTAATTATTACAATGGGTTAGGTCTAGTTTACATATATAAAATACAATCCCTGCTCCCAAAAACTTAAGTTTAAGAAAGTTGTTCCTTTCCCTAATAGGGCAAAGGTATCAAACTTTAAACCTGTCACTGATCCAGAATGGAAATATGGTTCATCCTGGAACTCAGACCATGCAGGTTTTTTGGGGGAAGGGACGCATGTGTGTCAAGGGGGAATTATACATTTGAGATTGAATTATACATTTGAGATTGAATTATACATTTGAGAAATATAAATTTTATTTATTTGGCACGATACTAATTTTAAAAACTATCAATTTTTTTTTGTGTGTAGAGAATGAACTGTATATCTTTTCTAACTTGGCATTTTACACGTTTCAAATGTCTTGATAAGATATTTTCTCTATGACTTCCTTAATAGTATTAATTTCTTCAAAGATTTGTATTTGCATGCACACATTCTTACAAAGTGCCCACAACTAGAAAGCTAATATTATTTGAAGTAATAAAAATCTGCAAAGGTGATCTTTTCACCTAAAACTATTCAGGGAATAGTCATTTATGAAAATTTCTGATTTACTAACATACTGCCTAACAAGATAAAGCTGTAATTAGAGCTGGTTGGAAATTTTCTGATGAACTAGTTTGCTGAAAATACCGATTTGTTGAACCTGAAAGTTTCACAAAACACTTCAGATTCAACTAATTTTGTCCAGGATCAGTGGAGCATATTTAGTTTCAGAAATACCATTTTTCAGTGGTTTCTTGTTGTGTTTGGTTTTTTTTCCCCCTGGTTCATGGGAAATCTTTAAAAAATTGATTTTGTTCTGACAAAACTCCAAATTCTGACCAGCTCCAGTTGTAATAAGCATGTACTGCACAGTTAAAAAAACCCACAACATTGCCCACCACGGATACTTATTAAAATATAGCAACAAGTAAGCTGATAACATATAAGGCACTATTAACTTTCCTAGTGCTTTGTCATTCATCTTTTAGCTTAAAAATATAAAATGAAAGATGGAACTTCATACACCATTTGTTTTGCAAAACTAGTTTTGATCAAAATGTTCATATATTTGTTTAATCATGCTACAAAAAAAAATCAGTGCACTGTACCACTGATATATAGCCACTTTCATAACTACCAATTCAAAGATACTACACACTGAATTTATAAATTTGAGGAAGGTAGACTCTTGAAACAAAGTATACTACCATTCAGTATTACATACTCTGGATATATACATCATTATTTAGCTAGCTATGCACAGAGTAGCACCAGTTTAAAGGTGTAATTTTAAACTGATTTAGTTAGACCAGTGCAAAAGGCAATGTTGGACACACACCTCTGTTTAAACCAGGCAGGTTTACTTCATTGATTCACATATTCCAAGACCAAAAGTGGCCATTGTGATCATTTAGTTTGACCCCCTGTATTAACCACAAGCCAGATAACTTCCCCAAAATAATTCCTAAAGCAGATCTTTTAGAAAAACATCCAAACATGATTTAAAAATCTTCAGTGACAGAGAATCCACCATGATCCTTGCTAAGTTGTTCCACTAAGTTTACTCACTGTTAAAAATTTACACCTTATTTCCAGTCTAAATTTGTCTAGCTTCAACTTCCAGCCATTGGATCATGTTATACCTTTTTCTGCAAGACAGAAGAGCCAATTATCAATATTTGCTCCCCATATAGATGCTTGTAGACTGCAGTCAAGTCATCCTTAGCCTTCACTTTATTAAACTAACTAGATTGAGCTCCTTGAGTCTACCACTATAAGGTAGGTTTTCTAATTCTTTAATCATTCTCATGGCTCTACTCATCAACATCCTTCTTGAATTGTGGACACCAAAACTGGACATAGTATTCCAATACCAGCTGCAATTCCAGGATCGTATTAGCCCTTTGGGTCACAGCATCACACCGGGAGCTAATGTTCAGCTGATTATCACTACAACTCCCAAATCTTTTTCAGAGTCACTGCTTTTCCTATTCTGTAAGTATGGCTTATATATACACACACACATATACACACACACACTCTTACATTTTGCCATATTAAAATACCTATTGTTTACTTGCACCCAGTTTACTAAACACTCCAGATCATTCTGTATCTGTGACCTGTCCTCTTCATTATTTACCCCACTCCAATTTTTGAGTCATCTGCAAATTTTATCAGTGATGATTTTATGTTTCCTGCCAGGTTATTACTCAAACTGTTAAATAGTACAGGGTCAAGAGCCAATCCCTGAGGGACCAACCCCCTTGATGTTCCTGTTTGATGTTCCAATACTCACTGAAAATCAACATTAATGGTCCAGCTAGCTCTATAAAATACTCTTTGATGCACGTTATATAACCTGCTCATTTAAAAAAAAGTCTAACTTTAGAAACACCTGTTTAACATCCTCTTAAGAAACTAGTGGACTGGAAAGAGTGTTATATGTGACTACATCACCTGGTTTTTCCCCAAATGTAGAGCAGAAATATTTATTGAACGTGTTTGACTTTGCCGTATTATTGATAATTCCACTATTTTCATCTAGTAAGGGATCAATACAATTGTTATGATTCTTTTTGTTTCTAACATACTTTTAAAAACACCTCCTTATTGGTTTTAAGTTGTGATGGCCATCAATTTCTCCTTGTGTCCCTTTGCTTTCCTTATCAGCTTTCTACAATTCCTTGTTTCTGATTTATATTAATTACTATCAGCTTCCCCTTTCTTCCATTTGTTTTATATCTCTATCTCTCTAGCATAGCTGCCTTCACATCCCCTCTAAACCTGGTTGCATTTTTTAACCAATATGGTCTTCTTCCTTGATTGTGGCATTGAGACTTTTTGGGAACCTAATAAAGTGTTCTTAAACAATTTCCAATCATCATTCATATTTTTCTGATTAAATTCTACATACAGATTTAGTTGCAAATGTAACTGCTCAAACTTGTGTGGATACTTTTATTTCAATTGAAGTGTGTCTTACTTCTGATTATCTTAAATCTCTCATCAACTACAGCTAATCCTGTCAAACTAAGGGTATGTCTATACTATAGCCATTATGGTGGTACAGCTATGGTGTTGCAATTTTGCTGGTGTAGCACATAGTGTACATGTTGCTACATTGACGGAAGAGGTTTTTCCATCAATGTAGGCAGTCAACCTCTCAGAAGCAGTAGCTAGGTTGATGGAAGAATTGTTCTGTGGATCTAGCTACTTCTACAACAGGGATTATGTTGACCTGATTATGGTGCTTAGGGTGTGAAATTTTTCACAGCCCTCAGCAACACAGCTAGGTTGATGCAAGTTTTATGTATAAACCAGGCCCCACTTGATTTTTTTTTTTAAATGAGATTATAAGTTTGGCTGATAAAGGAATAGTGTTGATATAATATATTTAGACTTCTGTAATTTGACTTGGTACATCGAAATATTTTGATTAAAAGATAGAATGCTATGCAATTTACGTATAACATATTAAATGGATTAAACACGGTCTACCTGATAGGCCTCAAAATGTAACTGTAAACAGAGAATCACCACTGAGCTAAGGTGTTGATAGTAGCATGCCTGGCTGTCTCTGCAGCTTCTCAGCCATGGTACGTCCCTTTCTCCTTGTCAGAGGGGTAGCCGTGTTAGTCTGAATCTGTAATAAGCAACCGAGGGTCCTGTGGCACCTTTAAGACTAACAGAAGTATTGGAGCATAAGCTTTCGTGGGTGAATGCCCACTTCATCAGACGCAAGTCTTGCATCTGAAGAAGTGAGGTTCTCACCCATGAAAGCTTATGCTCCCTGTACTTCTGTTAGTCTTAAAGGTGCCACAGGACCCTCTGTTGCTTTCGCCTTAGTTCTACCTCCTGCCTCTGTCAGTGTTGCCAGTTCTCCCAATATTTCATGTTTTTCTTAAAGCCTGAACTCCTGGAGTTCAGTTATTGTATAAGAGTCTCAGCTTTTATTTAAAACTAGTTTCTAGACCTCCGGAGGCAGAGCAAATCTTGAAAACATGAATTCTAAAGGCTCGTAAGTGAAAAGGTTATTTTTTTTTTTTAAATCATGATTTCTGAGCTGCTGGGATTGACAATATTTCTCTACACACCACCACGCATATTCATAGCTAGGAAATTTGGTCTTTGAGACCAGCCTGGTCAGGAGACCTGAACCAAGGCAGCAGTCAGATGTCTTTTTCCTCCTCTTATTTTGCTGTATCTGATGGGACCAGGCAATAAGGTCAAACAATATTACCATAGTTCTTCTCAATTCACCATTACAAGATGTTTAATTACAATATAAATGGTTCTGGTAAATTGAGACAAGTTATGGAAGAATTCTGGAGAGCTACTGGTGTTGCCTGGATGACCTGTGCCCATCAATCGAACCCTGGGTTTGTGAGGGAGTCCCAAGAACTGGAGACTCATCTGCAAATTCTTTCTTTGGGTGGGAGAAGGAATTATTTGGCAAAATCACAATCCAGGTTTCAGAGGGTATACAGTAGTCTCCTATATACACCAGTCATTCTGCATCTCCAGCTACATCAACTACTCCCTGTGCCCATCTGGCTCCAGATCCCAACCTCCCACTTCTAATTTGGTCACTGGGCCCTTATCCTTAATAGCTTCCCATTGTTTATGTGAGAGCTATATTTGCGAAACATACAGTGAGGAAAAGCACCAGGGATGGTACCAAAGATAGAATTAATGTATATTTTTGCATCCCAACTGATTAGTCAACTGCTCTTGTGAATGCAACAGCTGTAAGGCTAACAAGATTATACACTAGACAGAATGTGAGGGATACATCTGGCAGCAAAATGCACAACTATCAGGCAGTAATTGCAATTGTGGCGTGAAGCTAGTCAGTATAAAGTCTGCCAGGCCCTTGTGGGAAAACAGTCTAGATGGCTAAGACTGTGACAATAGTACACACTCAGTGAGGAGGTAACTTCTACTGTAAAACAGAAGACTTTGAACATTGGAAAACAGCTTAATATACAGGCTCTAATATATGAAGAGCTCCAACAAAGGAAAGGCGTCTTCCACAATCTTAAATATAGTTTCCTATAGTAGGAATTGGTGAAAAATACATTAAGTAATATATTTTAAAGAACAAAAACTGCTTGAGTGGAAAACCTGCAATTGTAATACGAGTTATTCCTCCATGATGAAATCTACTCTCTGTAATCAAGATTTCATGAGGCTTTTCAACTCTATGGGACAATGCTCTCTGTGAAACTGGAGTAAGCTCCATAAAACAATGGAGCCAGATGCCAAATGTCTGCAGAGGGGATTATTATTTCACCAAGCAAAGATACTACACTTATACACTGTAATATCACTGCTGATATAAAAAAAACACTACTGTCTTTAAAGTACTCTATGGAACAAAGACAAAATAAGAGAACTGCTAAATAAATTGGGAAATGGTGTATTAGTAAAGGCTTTACCATAGTAGTTTCTCAAGTAGTAAGCAAGCTGCTTTGCACGCTTCTCCTGTTTGGCAAAATAGGCTGTAACTACATATTGTGTTACATTAACAGGAGAATCAAAGAACACTGCAATGATTTGTAAAGCAGGTTATGAGCAGAGCTTTAAAATTGGAGACTTATAACTGAGTGCAGCCCTGCTGTGGTTCCTCATCTCATCCCTCATAGAATTTTACATTGAGTAATTATTAAATTCGAATTTTTTTTCCAAAAATCTTTTGGCAGCAATCATAAAGGCCGTATATGTTTAGATATATTTCCCTTAGCTCAGAATTGGGGACTCTGTCCTGGGAAGCAGTGACTCTGAAAAAGATTTGGAGATAATCAGCTGAACATGAGCTCCCAATGTGACACTATGGCCAAAAGGGCTAACGAGATCCTTGGGTGTATACACAAAGGAATCTTGAGTAGGAGTAGAGAGGTTATTTTAGCCATATATTTGGCACTGGTGTGACCAGTGCTGGAATACTGTGTCCAGTTCTGGTGTACACAATTCCAGAAGGATGTTAAGTTGGAGAGGGTCCAGAGAAAAGCCATGAGAATGATTAAAGGATTAGACAACATGCCTTATAGTGATAAGCTAAATAGACTGAGCTCCTTGAGCCTAACAAGAATGTTAATGGGGGGAGGGGAGAGAGACTTGATTACAGTTTAAAAGTAGCTACATGGGCAACAAATATTTGCTATTGTGCTCTTCAATCAAGCAGAGGAAGGTGTAACAAGATCCAATAGCTAGACAATTTCAGACTGGAAATAAGGCTTAAATTTTTAACAGTCTGAAGGTAATTAGCCATTGGAACATTTTTACCACTATTAAGGTGGATTTTCCATTACTGGTCATTTTAAAATCAAATCAAGTTTTTCAATCAAGACTGGATGCTTTTCTAAAAATATATGCTCTAAGAATTATTTTGGGGAAGTTTTATGGTTTGTGTAATAACAGGAAATCAGACTAGATGATCAGGGCCTTTCTGGCCTTGGAATCTATGTGGGTGAGTCCCTCTGATCAATGCTCTGCCTAATAGACGTATCATATAGAGCACGGAGTAGCGTATCCAGCTTTTTGAGAAATACCGAAGATTGCCACTGGGACTCTATAGGGAAGACAGAAGAGAGAGTTCTTCCAGTGGTCCAAGCATCCGCCTAAGCAGCAAAGATTACTGAATACTTCATCCTCACTCGGACAGCCAAGAGAGCATTCAGAAAAAATCCTTCCCCCCTCTACAGTCAGGGAGAAGGTGGTTTAAAAAAAAAAAAAAAAAAAAAAAAAAAATATCACCACTCCCCTTGTGTTCTGCAACAAGGCAAATAAGGGAGCATTTTCCTTCACAGTAGAGTGCTGCCTTTTAACCACAGGGAAAGGCCTTATGAAATCCAGTTGTGAGCCTTAGCTGGAAGGTTTAGCTCTTGGGTTAATAGTATCTGATTAATTGAAGACCTATTTGACACCTCTTCACCAGTAATTAGACTATTTAAAATTAATCTGATATATGCAGGAAAATCAGTGTTTCATATAATAAATTGCCCATTTCAAAAAAAGGACAGTCTTTCATTCTTTGAGAAAAAATGTTTTTTTTTTTATTTTTTGCCAGCACTGTTTTTAGTGAGTAGGGAGAAAGAACAGTATTAAATACAGCATTACCTTCGTAAGTGTGATAGTTGTAGTAGGCAAAGTGATTCCTTCTCCCTGGGGTTAGAAACACATGCACAGGACCCAGGTGAAGGCAGCACCAGCAGGACAGATACCATGCAGAACATGCGGAAGAAGGCAGGAAAAGAAAAGACAGGAAAGGGTGAAACTGTAGCCAGACAATGCTTATTCAATTTAAAAGGATGCAGTGCATTTAACTCTTTCAACTTGAAAACCTACAAGGACTTTAATCCTGAAAAGTAAGTGGATGGATTAATTTCTATTATTGTTTAAGAAGCCAACAATTAGCTGTTAGAAGAAAGCACAAACAATAGATCAGTGTCCAAGCAAAGTGCAAAGGCTGTAGTTAGTTAACTGTATACAGAGTTGCCACCTGTCTCATTTTAAGATTCTTTATCTATTGATTATTGGATGTCTCGTTCCACTGGCCAGATGCACAATAGTTTAATACTAAAACAACTAGGCTCCATAAGCAGAAAATTTAGACCAGAACCAAAAAAAGATTGTTTTAAGCATTTTAATTTCTTATGAAATTCAAAGGCAAATCTCATTAACTTTAGTCCTAAAAATAAAAACAAAACACACATTTCTGGCATGTGCCACATGTTCTGCTGACCTCACCAGCCATTATCTGAATTTTTACTGATTTAAACAAAATCATAATTTAAAATAGTACCACAGGAATACTGCAGCCAAAAGGTTAACTGATTCAAAAATCACTTAATACAAAGTGTCCCATCCACTACAACTTTCAAATTCCAGAACAAATACATCAAATTACATCTACTGAAAGAACCAATTCAAATACACAAACAGTACAGCCAAATTACATAACCAGTAAAACAGAACTACAAAGAACTAATACTAACAAAAAAAAATTTTTTTTTTTTAAATCTAGGTTTAATCCCTAAAAGGCTAAAACACTAAAGATACACTGAAAAAACAAATTATACATTTAATAATAATAATAAAAAAAACCCTGATATGCTATGAAAAAGTAACTCACCCAGTGGAGTAACTGTACTTCTTCGAGATGTGTGCCCCGATGGGCGCTCCACTTCAGGTGCATGTGCGCTGCATGCACCTTTGATCGGAGATTTTCATTAGCAATGATGTCCGTTCAGCATGCCCATGTGCTGTGTTGATATGCTCGTGCCCCACACAGAGACTATAACAGGCTGCACGTGCAAACTGCCCTTAGTTCCTTTTCTCCATCACTGAGGGCAGGTCTACACTAGAAGCGCTACAACAGCGCAACTGCACCAACGCAGCTGCGCCACTGTAGCGGGTCTGGTGAAGACACTTTATCCCAACTGGGGAGAACTCTCCCACTGGCAAATTATTCCACCTCCACGAGAGGGAGATGCTATGTCCGCTGGAAAGTGTCTCTTGCCGACATAGCACAAGCATGGACAGTGCTTATGTCGCTGTAACTTGCATCGTTTTGGGGGGGGGGGGGTCTTTTTCACACCTGAGTGACATAAGTTAGATCGACTCAAGTGGTAGCACTTCAGAGTTGGGTCCATTACAGAGGAAAGGACTGCACCACCAACTGCCGCAGTAGATCTAGAGGCATCAACTAAAGCATGATGTCTGAAGGAGGTATGTACTGAAGACCATGTAGCAGCTTCACAGATCTCAGCAACTGCTACATTTTTAAGTCGAGTCATAGATGTAAGTAGAGTCATCCAGTGAGCTGACACACAGGCAGGAGCTGGAATGCTGGCAACACTGTAACAAGCTATAATACACCCTGAAATCTATTTCGTTAGCACCTGGGTAGAAACAGCAGAGATCATGGATCTGTCTGGAAACAAAACAGACAGTCTAGGCGATTGAGGAAATGGTTTAGTCTTATGTGGTAGAAGGATAAACGCCCTTCTGACATCTAGCATACAGAGCACAGTCTCCAGACAGGACTCAGGCGGTTTCAGAAAGAAAACTGGCAGGTTAATGACACGTTAGAAGGAACCTGGGATGCAGATATAAGGAAACCTTATCCTCGTAGAAAACTGTGAAAGGAGGGTCTGCTATTAAGGCCCTAGTCTCTCCATCTCTATGGGCTGAGGTAATAGCCACTAGGAAAGCTGTTTTCATAAATAAATTCAGTAAGGAGCAGGTCACCATCAGTTCAAAGAAGGCTTCATGAGACTTTAAAGAACCAGATTAAGGTCCCAAATAGGAGCAAGAACTTTTACAGGTGGAAAGAGATTTCCCAGGCCTTTCATGAACCTTGCAGTTGCAGGCTGACCAAATAGGAAGAACCCCTCAACAGTGGTCTGAAAGGCCATTAGGGCTGCCAGATGAACCTTAAGAGAACTAAGTGACAGTACTGTTTTCATTAGATGCAACAGATATTCCAGAACAAGTGGAAGAGGGGCAGAAGTCAGGACAGTGCCCTAGAGTTCACATTAGTGAACAAAACTTCTCCATTTCTGAAGGCAAGTATATCTGGTAGAATTCTTCCTACTATATAATGATATGTGCTGTACCTCTGCAGAACAGGATAACTCTAGTCCTGTGACCCATCAAGGAGACAGACCTTGAGGCAGAGAACATCAGATTGGGATGCAGCAGTGAACTGGTGTCCTGGAAGAGGAGTTGAAAAGTGACTGGAAGATTTCTAGAGCCCTGCAAATCCGCAGATATCCATGGACCACATTTGCGGATCGCACATCGGATGTGGATACCAATTTTGTGTCTGCGCACAGCTCTAGAGGAGGGGTTCTCAACCTTTTTCTTTCTGAACCCCCCCCCCCCCCCCCAACATGCTATAAGAACTTCACAGCCCAGCTATGCCACAACAATCTTTTTTGGGAGAAAAAAAAAAACAACAACACTTTTTTTTGTTTTAAACAAAAGAAATTACAAACTACTTCAACAAACTAAGAACCAACTAGCTAGCTAAGTTGGGATAAAAAAAAGCACAGCAAAAGCCAAGGCAAACACCAAGTGGACCAGCAAAGGCAGTTGATAAGGAACAGAAGGCAGTTCACCCAGGCAGCCTGATATAGCTTTGGTGCTGGGCACAAAGATATCAATGGCACATGTGCAGGCTGAACGGACACTGCTAATGAAAATCTCCGATCCAAGGTGCATGGAGTGCACAACCACTGACATGGAGCACCCATAGGGACACTACTCAAAGAAGAAACAGCAGATACCAGCACTTCAGGATGTTTCTCATAAAATTATGATGTTGTTCATGGAGCACCCTGAACAGTGGCAATAAAACCTCATTTTTGCTAATCATTTGGAGATCAAATGTAGATGGTTTTTGTATATTAGAAAATAAAACAAATTATTTTAAAGAAAAATCAGAGAAATACATGCAAGTATACTTCTATGTATAATATTTCACAGCCCATAGTAATGATTTAATAACTGTGCTGCAGTATATGGTAAAGCAATTAGGTAATTCAGATTTTAGCAACAAACTTTTTAAAAGAAGTCGTGTTTACAGTAGAACCAGCTACATGATACTACTTCTACCAATCTGAAGCCTCAAATATGTACACAATCTATACACTTGTAAACCACAAAAGGAATACAGTTCTATGAAAGTCTCAATTTATTCTACTTAAGGTGGCAACCCTATGTACAACTACTTTTTCATATTAAGTTGTAATATTGAAAGACATCTATAAATAAGGTGTTAAAAGGTGATAAAAGTGTATAAGAAATCTAAATACAGTGATGTATCTATCAAGTTTAACAAAATCCAAACAAAACTCCAGTTTATGCTTTCTTTTTTTTTTTTTAATACTTTGTGATCTGCCTTCAGTGAACAACTTATTTTTTTAGATGAATCTTCTAAAAATATGGAAAGTTAAAGAATATCAAACAAAGGTTCCTTTGCAACACTTTAAAGCTCATTTTTGTAGCTAGCTAGTAAAAGCTCAGAGAAAATCTGCTACTGAAGTGATATCCATTAAGTGTTTTAACCACTGTACTTAAAGTACCAAATCTGAAAGCTCAATATAACAAATCTATAATTCAATCTGAAGTGTGATCTGTTACAAAAACTCCATCAGTTACAAATCAGAACTCTTACCTGGGCTTAATTCCACCAGGTAGGGTAGTTTCTCAGGAGGAAGGCAAGAGCCATAGCCAGACCCGTCAACTCTTTCCTTCCCCTTTAATGGCTTTCCATCAGTTTGTTTCTTGGTTTTCTTTGGGATATAGTCAGAAGGCCGTCTTTTCAACTGAAAGACTAGTATTCCTAAAACACAACAACATTATACACATCCACTGAGTCCTACTACCAATGCGTAAACAAATAGAACATCCATAAAGCAGTAAATGTTCTTCATATTGCTTATAACATAGCATATTCAATATGTTCCTTGTATTTTTATTAAGTTAAATTATTTAAGGTTCATGAAACCATAGATTTTTTTTTTTAATGCGTCATTTATTTTACCCCACTAGTCAATTTTAAGGACTTTGGTAAATTCTTCCACTTTATTGTACATTTTGAGAATGTATTTAACCATAAAGAATAAGAAAATTTTACTGTCGGCCTTGAAGTTACCCTGGAAAATTCTGGACATGGATTATTTAAAAAAAAAAAAGAATACAATACAACTGAACACTGCAAAATATAATTCAAATGAACCTCCTACTTTACACAGATGGCTTGGACTATCTTACATTTCTGTATAATATTTTAAATATACCTTTATCACTAGACCATTCCCTGAATATTTGAAGTGGGCACTCATCATCATCAAGGATAATTTCTTTAGCACCTTTATCATCAGAGTGTTGAGCACCAGGAGGAAGCATAACCTATAAAGGAAAGTTAACTATGAGTTTCCACTGAAAAATTATCAGATTTGCACCGAGGACGTAGCGATGGATTTTCCTCACTACAGCTTCTATTTTGAGATAGTGAATTATGCAACTAGAAATATAAAAAAAACCTTAGCAAGCAACACATTAACCTATTTTCTAATTCTCTCCCTTTGCTGAACTAGGGTCAATCACACTTCTCATGGCACCAAGGAAAAACAAATTTCACTCACGATACACTATCATCCTCTGATAAAGCAATTAATTTTGTCTTCGCAGTTTGTAAATCAGAATCAAACATGCTTATTATCCTCTCCCACACACACTCTTACTTCTCACTTCGCAATTCCCCCTACACACACGCACCATATAATTATCTTGACCAACGCAATTAATGTACAGTACTGCACTAGATCTTTGGCCCTCTTAATGCTACTTTGTGCCACTCTGGCAATGCAAACCAATCTTAAAGTTTGCTTGATAGTCTGGTGGAGGATTACCTTTGTCAGAATCTTCAGAAAACACTGCAAGCCACTAACAAACCACTACCTATCATGTGCTAACTGTGGGTTTTTTCAGAGGTGTATAACTGGGTCAAATTTGAGTGGATTTTCATGGGGGCAGCAAAAGGTACATCACTGATACCAGGGTAACCCCTGTGGCAAGCCCCCACTCCAAAGCAAAGCAGCATTACAGCATTTCATTGAAATGGATGTAACAATTTTTTTAACATGGACAAAATAATTTTTTTCCTAACCTCATTTTCTGAAATGTATGATGAACCATTTTAGCTGAAACTTCCCCCAAAATATTCAGCCTAAAACAAATAACCAGCATGGAAAATTTCAACCTGAACAGTCAAAATTTGATGAAGTTATAAAAAAACTGTCTTATAATAGGATGTGTTCGGCAACTTAAGCTGCAGGAAAAGCTACTAGTTATACCTCTAATACAGTGGTACCCAAACTTTTCCTGTCACCCCTCCCTTACCGGCAATGGAATCTGTACGCACACCCCTCCATTAATGTACAGTTGGCTCAGCAGAAGAGCTTGGGCTGAAGGTGGAGCTGGGGGCAAAAGTGGGGTGAGGGAGGAGAGGGGGTTAGAGGCAGAGCTGGGTGGTGCTCCCTCCCCGCCCCCTGTGGGGGGCTGGCCCAGGTCCTGCTGCATCCACTCAAATATTCCTCCACACACCCCTAGGGGGAGCATACCACGGTTTTGGGATCACTGCTCTAATATATATTTTAAAAAATGTAACAGTGAGTTTCCACAGGCTGTGCTTTTGCCCTGCCACTTTTTGTCAACAAGCCAGTGTGCCATGTTACTAGTGATCTATTAAAAATAAATTAAAATTTTGATTTATAATCTTATATCATCACAAAGATCAGCTCAGTGGTAGTAAGATTTTTTCGTATCACTATGATAGAATTAAAGGTCACTGACTCTGCTACCCAAAAACAGCCACTAACATTTATGTTATTCACATGCTGGAGAACAAAAACATTTCATGTCATCTACAAAAAGTGTAATTTTTCTTTGAAAATGATCCATCAGCATGTGTGTGCTTTCATTTTGTGCGTTACAGGCAAAAAAATGTTAATTTATCTGAGGATAAGGAATAAAAGAAATAAAGCATCCTAAATTAAGAATATAATCCAGATACATCCTAAAATAGAATCTTGTATGCCACACAATATTTTCCAAGTTTTAGGTCACATTCAAATTAATATGTACAGGTAGCTTAGACAAAATTGTCTAATTAGACACCTTGAGAGGTGTGCAATGAATCTCATGATATGCAATGAACCTCACAATTAACATGCTGAAAGACAAAGAAAAATTAGTATTGGAACAAAAACTTATATTCACTTAATGTTTAGTTAGAACGGCACCATTCTCGTACCTGGTAAAGTTGCAGTATAGAGATAGGCTAACAAAATGTGAGAAGAAAAATGATAAATACAGCCCCAAGGAGCCATGTCCAACAAAAAGTCAGCACTGGCAAAATATGGATGTTGGTCTTTCAAGTGAAACTTCAGAACAAGTGAAATGAACTTTATTATGGATATTTTATGAAGCATTATAAAGGGTCTTTTCTCAGTAAAATAATTTAAAATCCAATTAGATAGCTAAGTAAATGTCAACCACTTGAATCCTCCCCAAAGACATCTCAACACTATCAACAAAAAGACAAAGAACCATATTTTCAAAATGCTAAACACTAGGAGAGGAAAACGTTTTAAAAAAGTGATGTTACTTTAGGTCAGTTTAATGCAGCTTTTCAAAGACTGCTTTAAATGAAGATCATAAATACAAGGTAAATCTCAATATAGCAGTCTTTTACAACACTGGAGGAAGAGGAGAAATTGTTCACGGGATGCTGACAGATAGCTGTGATTTCACTAAAAGTTCCTATAAACAGTACTAAAGAAGTTACAATGAAACCAAATCTATTTATTTAATCTATTTAGCACATTATTCACATGTCTCACCGTCAGGAAAATAATGATGTATGTAGTCTAAGCTGAATCAAGGACTTTTTTTTTTTTTTTTAATTAAAGAGTTCAAGCAATTCTTTACAGGAAAGTTCAGTTTCATAAAACATTTAGCTAGAATTAGGTTTTCAAGTTATTTCAGTCTAATAGTAAATCACTTCCACATTTAAGTTCATATACTACAGTGTCAGAAGTGTGGCAGATTCAGATCAGTTAGTGAAGAGTACAATATATTATCCAACCACAATGACTCTAAAGAGTCAGAAAAGCAGGTCTGCCACATTTATAAGGATACAGCACAAAACAAATCTATATAATTATCTATGGAAATCACCAGTTACCTCCTTAAAAACACATGAAAGCATACTAGATATACAAAGAAGAGTTGAGTTTCTGGGGAAAGTTTCCACTTTCCACATTAATGCTTTTCCACAAGCCTACAAAATTAAAGAAGCAATTTGCTTCTTTGGCAAGACCAGCAAAATCCTTGCTGAACTTCATGCAAAAGTCCTTAGACTACATTTCTTTATTTTAATCATACAAGATAAGGCTTGAAAAATTCACCATCGTAAGGGAATATTTCTCTGGCATGCATACAAGATTTAAGACACTTACTTCTGCAAAATATAAACTTTTTTTTTCTTAAGACACTCCACAGTGAACCAAAGAGAAACTGATTCAGTGCTATCTTCCTAAGCTGCAGTCTTAGGCTGCAGTATCTCTGCAGCTATTCACAGTTCTCTCAAACATCAGAAAATCGAATCAAAGATCTCTAGTCAGATTCCTTGATGCTATTTAGACCCAGGTGGGAACAGATGAAACTGTCACAAATCAGTTTCAAGCTGATAATGCCACTGAGAGCTATGAGCATGGCAGTGTTAGACAAAAAAAGAAACAAAAAAAACCAAAAGCTTAAAGCAGAGCCTGGAGAAGATTAGAATGGCAGGGATCACTCCCCACTCTCCATTCACAACAATTAGGAGACTCAGGGTATGTCTTCACTACCAAGATTAAAGCACTGCTGCGGCAGCACTTTAGTGTGGCTGTGTAGTCGTGGCCCCAGCGCTGGGAGAGAGCTCTCCCAGTACTGTAAAAAAACCCACCCCCTTAGGGGAGTAGCTACCAGTCCTGGGACCGCGGCTCCCAGCACCGGTGCACTGTCTACACCGCCACTTTACAGTGCTGAATCTTACATTGCTCGGGGGGTGTTTTTTCACATCCCTGAGCAAGAAAGTTTCAGCACTGTAAAGTGGCAGTGTAGGCAAGGCCTAAAAGTGGCGCAGAGAGGACACCTTCCCCCCTTCCCATCAAAAACCAGTGAGTCTTGGGGAAGGCAAGAAGAATGGAGAAAAGCCTTTTGTCCCTTCTACCAACTAGAGGAGTAACAGCTTCAAATTTAAATCAAACAGGTACTAGCCAGAGGCCGATATACAGGATGGAGTTCACAAACAAGGCCCAGACGTAGCACCTTATTTCAAATCCCACCACCATCCTCTCCTTACCCCAACAGCTGGAATGGGCAGATGGAGCTGTATTTTTAATCGGTGAGTTGCCTATGGACACTCCCTAGTGAAGCTACACCACTCAGCTAATAGGTACATTAAAAACAAATTCTATATAAAGTTTGATTTTTTTTTCCAAATTAATTAAAAGAAACCTATTTGTCTCATTTTCATATCATTCAATGAGCTGAGGGTGTTTTTTAATTAGACATCCTTAAAATATATATTCAACTTCTAAAAATTAAATACCAAACTGAAATTCAATTTTAGCTTCAGGAACAGCTCTCTTATTATACATTATTGAACAGCGTCTGAAAATATCTCAAAATGTGTACTTTGTCAGACTTGGGCCTGATCCTGCCAACGCTTATGTATTGAGTATTCCATTTAGTTCTGTGCAACCAACCTTTCACAAAGTTTCTCACAAACTTAAGTGTTGGCAGGACTGAGGCCTTAATTTATAAACTTTACTAAAATTTATTTGATATAGTTGCATAAGACTGCAGTATCAATTTAAGTATAAAAATATATTTCCATCAGTTACACATTGCTTTGCAACAAAGCAGCAATAAAAATGCTATCAAGCTGGAAGGTTTAGGTTCGTTTTAAAGATTTATGAAAATGAAAATAATTGAATTGCTTAAGAACTACTAACATATCTAAGTGACAAGATACAAGTTCTAAGATTAAAATATCAACAAACTTTGATAAACTGTGCTGATTTTTTAAAAGTTTTAAAAGAAAAACCCCTCAAACATAAGCATCAGGAGTGTTTTGATGTTAACAGCTTTACTTACCCGAGCAATACAGTAATCCTTGGGATTTTCCTTTTCCAGACCGTACTTCTCCAGTGCTTCAATAACTGCAAAGTCTGCAGTATCTGTAGTGGACAGCAGAATGGTCTTGTATGGTATATTTGGTTTTAAACTGTCTGCATAAATCCTCAGGGTTCCACCTTGAAAATATATGTAATTACTATTTTATCTGAGCAAAGGGATATGCAATCACAGATTTAAGAGTCATAAACGTTTGAACAGACTTCTTTGGTATACCTTAACACCAAAACTCTACAAATTCCTCCTTTCATAGATTCCATCTCTTGCCCATCCCTACATACAAACGCTGTGCCCACCCAAATAGAAAAAGCTATCTTTTAGCACATTATATAAAGGGATTCTCATTTGTTACTATAAATATTTGATTTCATGTATCTGAGAAAGACTCTGCTTATAAAACACCAGTATACAGCTTCTTCCATATTTCCCTGAGAGATCCATTTCTCCTTCCTTTTAAAGAAAAGGCCTGGGATCAGAATGAGCATGCAATCACTGAATCAAAACTAAAACTGTTTCCCAGAAACCTTTTCTGAAATATAAATGACATGAATGGGAAACCACACATTCTAACAATAGATCTTACAACCTTTCTGACAGCTAAATCCAGTTACACACAGGAGAGTTGTGATAAACAGAGATAATTTAAGCTCTTCAGTGTCCTAGTTTACCTGAATCCCCAAACACCTCCACACACATTGATACACTGAAGTCCAGGAATTTTACAGAACTAATTTTTACTTAATGGTTTGGCAGTAGTTTTTTTTTTTTTGCAAACTCTAGCAAGTGTTTTTTGTTTTGTTTTGTTTGGGAAGATGTTACTAGCAACAAGACCAAAGTAAACAATCCGTTATCAGATATAGAAACTGGCTTTAGTATGAGTAAGTTAGATTTCACTGGACTAATTTAATAAAAGAAAGTTTCAAGAATTGTTGGCCATGTGAAAAAAGGGCTAAGCTTCCTTTAAGTAGTATATCATTAAATTAAAACATACAAGAAGCAAATCTGAATCACTACCTGAGTCTGGCCGGCCATCAGAGCTGCGGAACTCCTGCATTCTCTTCTCTAGTTTCTGTTGTCGCCGTCGTTTCATGACTACCTCAGGATTGGATATTGTCCGAGTGAAGCTGGTCTCTGGCATATCTTTGTACACCTCTGCTGCGAGACGAGAATTCTCACTGTCAAATTAATTTAAAGAAAAAGAAAAAAAGGAAATATATTATTCAATACTTTGAAATATCTAAACACATCCTAATTACCACATGAACTATTAAACAATCAGATCTGTACCGTGACAGTCAGAGTACATCACTATACAAGGACAGTGTTTTCACTTACTATGCCTCTGTTAGACTATTATTCACATGTCTGCGTTCATGTACAATAAATAGTAACCAAGAGTCTTGTATATTAGTACTAGTCATCTTACAAAGACAAGAGAATCAAGGTCTTTCTAGAAAAAAAATTAAATTACGAAATGCTAGTCAGATTTTCACATATTTAATTTTATTCTGGTCTGCAAGTGTTGTAGATCATCTAGAAGCAACTAGGGTTGGTATGTGTTTGCTACTCAACTTTCATTTTATTGCATTCAACTTGAATCACAAAACCAAGTTCAAGCAAAATTGCATTAGGGAAGGCTAAAAAGATTATTTTGAATGTGAAGGCAAAACTACAAAAAAAACAGAACTCTGGACAAAACGAAACACTTGTATTCTACTAATAATTCAAATGAACAATTAAATCCACTGACATGTCAACCAATAATTTCTTTATATTAATGTAAAAAACATTAAAATTGTGCTAAAAAGAAATTGCATTATTAACAAAACTCCAATATTAATACACAAGAATAGTGTATTGTGGAGCTAAGTTTGCCCTCTACATAATATGTTTAACAAATTAAAGGATGTTGATAAATTGGAGATGATTCAGAGAAGAGCCATGACAATGATTAATGGATTAGAAAACACGCCTTATAGTGACTGACCTCCTTGAATCTATGTATTTAGCTTAACAAAGAGAAGGTTAAGGGGTGACTTGATAAGTCTAGAAGTACCTACATGGGGAACAAATATTTAATAATTGGCTCTTCGTTCTAGCAGAGAAAGGCATAACACAATATAATGACTGGAGGTTGAAGCTAGGTTGGTGGATTCTCCATCACAGGCAATTTTTACATCAAGACTGGATGTTTTTATAAAAGATATTCTCCAGGAATTATTTTGGGGAAGTTCTATGGCATACAGGAGGTCAGATTATGATCACAATGGTACCTTCTGGCCTTAAAAATCTATGAAAGCCTAAAAAAAACAAGGCTTTAAAGATGACCAACAGTAGTATATTTCCTCACCCTGAGACAAAATTCATCACTACCACAAGCACCGATACACCACAGAGAATGCACCACTAAAACCTGTCTCTGAAAAAATGCCGGCGTTCCATCACCTCCTCCCCAAATCCCACCCACACATTCTGCCTACCCCGTACACAGATCAGGCTCTTCCCTCTAATCCCATTGTCCCTTCTGCACAATTCCATGAACCTATATATTTTCATTCATTCAGGAATATGTTAAAAGATCTTGATTGCCATGAAACTATTCAACTGATCCACAAGAAAAGCAGGTGTTGAAGATTCTGGTCTTCTACAAAGTAGCCACGATTTTGTCAAAGATCTCTGATGCTATACAAACTACATCTGACTAGCCAAATTTATTCCCCATACACAATGTTAGCCCAGAGCTTTATCTCGGAGATCATATAGTTATTCCTGACGTTCACAAAGTGCTTGTAGAAGTTTTCGTATCAGATTAAGGTTCATCTACTCCAGTATCCTGTTTCTGTCAGTGGCCATACCAGATGCTTGAGAATCAAGTGCAAGAAATATCATGATGAATAATTATGAAAACATGTCTACAGGTGAAGTTTCTTGCTAACATCCAACAGTAAGTAGCTGACTTGCACCCTGAAGCATGAGAGTTTAGATCTCCCTTTTTATCCTGTTCTGATGTGGATGTTAATATCCATATAAGTATCCAATCCTTTTTTTAATCCTCATAAGCTCTTTGCTTCAATGATACTTTATGGCAGTGAATTACACAGCAGTTATCCATAGTGTAAAAAAATATTTTCTTTTAGCAGTTTTAAATTTGCCTTTCCATGATACTGATTGTCCACTGGTCCTTGTATCATGAGAAAGGGTAAATAGGTGTGCCTAATTCACCATCTATACCATTCATTATTTTTGTGTACCTAGTTCATGTTTCTTGTTATTTAACTCCTCTTTAAACAAGTCTTTTCAATCACGCCTCATATAGCATTCACCAGGCATCTATTTCCCCACTTCCCTCTCAAACTCTTATTTCTGCTCTATCCTTTTTGTAATAAGAGAACCAGAATTGAACAAGATATTCTGGGGAAGATATACTACTATACGTACACACATACATATATACACATACATATACCTATATAAAAAGGAATAATATTCCAGCATTATTTTCTATTCCATTCCTTACACATTCTAATATTTTGCTTCTTCAAAGGTGAGCACTGAGCAAATATTTTCTTTGAAATGTCCACAATGAGGCTTACGTGAAAACACAAGGTGTTTATTAAATTTCTGCAGCAAATAAAGCTGCAAAGCAGGAGTAGGGAGAAAACTGGTGCTTTTAAATCCCAGTGTGAGGTACTTCAGGCTCCTACTGACCGGGAAGAAAAGTGCTGTTATGAAGTGAATGACCCCAAATATTCTATTTAGATGAAAGTGTTTATGCCCAACAAAATATCCAGGTCCAAAAACTGGGAAAAAAGAAGAAAAAACAACTCTGCAGGACATGAGGTTCTGAGGCAACAAAAAAAGAAATTGCTGCTGTCCTCCAAAGATGTGGACTGGGGCTCCAAAAGGAAATCAAGCAATGGGTTCGCATTTGTAGCAGGTAACAATGGAAAAGGAACTCTCATAGCTCCCTCTGGACAAAATAAAATGGGTAGCAAGTAAATAGTTGTGGATTAGAAACATGAGAAATGTTATGGCACACATTTTAAAGAACAGGATTTCAGAACAACGTATGTGCGTGAAATTTGACTGAATTAACATTACTAAGAGAACCTTAACTTTTTCATTTCATAGTTTGAAAATTCAAAAGCTAATGCTATATGCTAATGTAACACTAAAGGTTATAAGTGTATGATTTTGTATTTTATTTTTCCTGTAAATCCCTGATTAGGTTTACAAGTTTTCAGTCTGCAAAGCGGAAGGCAAACGTTTTCAAAAATGTATGCCTAAACTTAAGACACCTAAATCTATATTTAGGCACCTGAACAAGTGACTTGATTTTCAAAGTAATCACTATCTGCTGCTTCAATAGGACATGATGGATGCGCAGCACTTTTGAAAATCAGGCATTTTATTTAGGTGCCAGAATATGAGAGTTCAGAACCCTAACTTTTGGTATTAATTTCTACAACTTTTAGCCTTAAGTTTATCACATTGACATAAGCTACAGTACTTAAGTTTCTTGGTCATCACAGCCAACATTTTCTTTTGTCTGTGAGCTCTACAGGCACCTGCCCACATTGCCTTTTGCTCTCCAGTTTTTCCAACAAATTAAAGTTCCATACAAGGATTAATAGTTTATGCTCCCTGCACTGTTCCACTGAACTAGGCAGCAATATATGTGGGAGTTAGAGATGGAGTCCAGTTTGCAGTTAGAGAACTGCAGGAGCCAGAATCGTAGGCTGGTGAGGTAAGCAGCCAGGAGAACAGTGAACAGTCAAAGACCAGGGAGCTAAAGAGATGAGCCGCTGAAGCCTGCTACAAGCTCTTCCGTTTCCTAACGGAAGCACATGAGCAGGATCGCCTGGACAAGATCCCAAGAGTGAAGGCCCAGGGAGTGGATCCAGGCTACCTGGAGCGCAAAAGGAGAAACTCATCTTTGAAAATAATCATTTCAAAAGAAGTTCCTGAAAAGTATTTTCACCTATGAGCAACAGCTGTGGATTTTCGTATGGGAAGAGAGAGTCAGGAGTGAAAGCTGTCTCATGACAACAAACAATTTTACTGCGAAATTTACAGGTTGTTGCACACTTTAGGAGTTACTGCCATAAAATTTCGTCCTGTTGTGGTAGCCAAATCTTATTTTAAATTATTCCCTCTCCACCCCCAATGTTAAGTGGTTACTTATTATTTAATTTTTTGAGAGGTAATAATACAACCAATTTATATAATAATTAACTCATAAAAATTAAAATAAACTTACATATCATCTCCATGAAAAGGTCTATCATCTCTATCTGATGCTTGCCGCAATGCTTCTTTCTCTCGCCTCTTCTTTTCTTTTTTTTCTTTCTTTGATAGAGTCCGTTTGAAGTTCTGGATCACTCCCTCTTTTTCTTGTTTTTCAGGCCCATTGCTCTGAGCCTTCTGAAATGAATCAAGTTAAACTGCTTTTGTCACTTGGTCTACTGCAAAGTCACTAATGATCTCTAATTACATCACAAACTAGATTTGGTAGTTCAAGTTTGTAAAGCATAAGCTAAAACACTTAGTAACGCCATATTGGAAATAGATACAGGAAAAGCAACCACCCCACCCCCCATTACCGGGGTCGGGGAGAAGGGGAAGGAACCATTAGCAATTAAGCATTTGATTTTTAAGTTATAAACAACTAAACACATTCTTCAAAGACTGACTGAAATTATTACAAACCTTGTAGCAGGTGCAGCAACTCACTACCACCTTCCCAACTAACTTACAGTACTTACTGGCATTTTAATTTTACTCTCTTCTTTTATACTTTAATGGAAATATGAAGTTGGATGCATACTTTGAATTTTTTTCCCCCTTGTATAATATACCCTCCATTCTTTTTATTTAGAAGGATCTGAAAAAGTTCTTTCCTTCTTTCACCACATGACATAGGTTCAATGGCTCCCTGCAGCAGAGGTTATATTTCTTGCAGCTTCTTTTCCTGATAAGATTGTACCCAAGTGCATTTTTGGGGAAACAACATAGCATTAACAAGTAATACTAAAACAATATGTCAGGAGCAATCAGTAATAAAAGGCTCCCAGACTGCCTCTGACAAGGAGATCCTTGCAGGCCACTGCGAGTGGCAGGCTGACTAAATTGCTTGGGAACCTTTTCAAAAACCATTTCAATTTTTGATATTTCTAGAAAGGAGATCTGGTGAGGCCAAAACACCTATACAGGGAGGTACTGATTTCCCTTATGGCTGGGCATCAGTATGAATACTGGCTTCCTCTCCTCTCAACATGGGAGGGGATTGATTGAAAGATATGACAACCCTGCCCAGGTGTAAGTCAAGTGGAGCCAAGCTTGTAAGCACCGCAAATTGAGTCTGATGAAAGATGTCAGATAGGTGCATATAGCCTAACAGGGAGAGGCACTGACACACGGTAGATCGAGGTTTACGGGTGGTGCAAGAGATCAGGTTGCTCGTTGCCTAAAATCTGTCTGCAGGAACGAAAGCTCTCACAGAAATTGAGTCCAGCCATGCTTCTATAAAATTTACCGTCCTTGTGCAGGACAAATATAAGTCTTCGTTTATGCAAACACTTAAGATGGCAAGGAGGCCCCGAAATAACTTTGTTGCTGATATAACCTCTTAGTGGGATTGGCCTACCAGAAGCCAGTCATCTAGGTATGGAAATACCATATATCCCTAATGTCTCATCTGGGCCACTAGCACTGCAAAAACATTCATGAACACCCTGGGCACCATCATGAGTTCAAAGGGAAGGACGTGGAATTGGTAGCACTGCTGACCAATCATGAAACACAGGAACTTCCTGTGTGATAGGTGAAAGCCCGTGTGAAAATATACATCCTTCATATCAAGAGCTGCATACTACACTCCCTCTTGAAGGGAGGTGATTATAGATGCTACTGTTATCCTGGATTTCAGCTTTCAGATAAAGTTGTTGAGCTGCCAAAGGTCCAGGATAGGTTTCCGCGCTATGTTCTTTTGGGGAATTAGGAAATATAGGGAGTAGAACCCTCTCCCCCGGTACTGAGGAGGGATGCTCTCTATCCCTCCCCGGAATAAAAAGGATTCTGCTTCCTACTGAATAATCAATTGGTGAGAAGGATCCTGGAAGGGGTTCGGGAAGATAGTTTATGAGGAGGGAAGGAGAAATACTCTATAGAGTACCCCTGATGGACAATCTGCAGAACTCAACTGCCTGTGGTGATCTTGTTCCAACTGTGGGTGAAGAAAATAAGATGACCCCCCAAAGATGACAGGAGGAGATGTAGGTGGCATCTGTGGTGATACATGGATCTCAACGTGCATGTCAAAACTATCCTCTCACCTGAGGCTGAGAGGATGTGGAGGGTGTAGGGTGGATGGAGCTGAGAAACGGGACCTCTGAATCCTCTGTCACTTACGAAGAGGTTCAGGTGGATGCTGGTAGAATAAGATATATGAATGGGGTAGTCATAGCCATAGGCTGGCACCCACCAGCAGCCAGCTCCGCCTCCCACCCACCAGTGACCACACCACTCAACTTCTCCGCCTCCCTCCCAGCGCCTCCCGCCCGTCGTGATCAGCTGTTTCACAGCGTACAGGAGGCGCTAGAAGAGATGGGGAGGACCAGGGATGGGGCGCGCTCGGGGGAGGGGATAGAACTGGGCGGGAAGAGGCAGGATGGGGACTTGGGGGAAGGGGTTGGGTGGGGATGGGGCCTGGGGCAGAGCGGGGGGTTTGAGCACCCTCAGGGCCCAGAGGAAGCCAGCGCCTGTGGTCACAGCTGAAAGTGCTGTCTCTGGTGTTTCCTCTTTGGGGCTGGAGTATAAATCCCAAGGGATTACAAGGTGGATCTCGAGTCCATGTGAGAATGAAGAGACTTGTCTGTCTTTTCATTAAAAAGGTTGGACTTATTGAAAGGGGGGAGGGAGTGTCTTGGATAGTATTTTGGACCTCAGAGTCAGACTAAGGCCAGAAGGGACCACCATAATCATCTAGTCAGACCTCCTGCACATTGCAGGCCAAAGAACCTCACCCACCTACTCCTGTAATAGACCCCTAACCTCTGGCTGAGTTACTGAAGCCCTCAAATCATGGTTTAAAGACTGAGTAACAGAGAATTCACAATTTATGCTAGTTTAAACCTGCAAGTGATCTGTGCCCCATGCTGCAGAGAAAGGCAAAAAAACCCCAGGGTCTCCACCAATCTGACCTGGGGAAAATTCCTTCCTGACCCCAAATATGGTGATGAGTTAGACCCCTGAGCATGTGGGTAAGACCCACCACACACATACCTGGGAAAGAATTCCCTATAATAACTCTTAGCCTTAACCATCTAGTGCCCCATCTCCAGCAGCTGTGAACTTTTGCTACTGGGAGTCGCCGATTGGCCACATGCCATCATAGACATTCCCATCATACCATCCCCTTCATAAACTGATCAAGCTGAGTCTTGAAGCCAGTTAGGTTTTTTGCCCCCACTGCTCCCCTTGGAAGACTGTTCCAGAACTTCACTCCCCTAATGGTTAGAAACCTTTGCCTAATTACAACCCTAAACTTGTTGATGGCCAGTTTATATCCATTTGTTCTTGTGTCCACATTGGCGCTTAAGTTAAATAACTCCTCTCCCTCCCTGGTATTTATCCCACTGATGTATTTGTAGACCGCAATCATCTCACTCTCTCAGCCTTCTTTTGGTTAGGCTAAACAAGCCAAGCTCTGAGTCTCCTCCCAGAAGGTAGGTTTTCAATTCCTCAGATCATCCTAATAGCCCTTTTCTGCACCTGTTCCAGTTTGAATACATTATTCTTAAACACAGAAGACCAGAATTGCACACAGTATTCCAGATGAGGTCTCACCAATGCCTTGCATAATGGTACTAACACTTCCCTGTCTCCACTGGAAATACCTCACCTGATGTGTCCTAGGACTGCATTAGCCTTTTTCACGGCTGCATCACATTGTCGACTCGGTCATCCTGTGATCAACTAGTACACCCACGTCTTTCTCCTCTGTTACTTCCAAC
Organism: Malaclemys terrapin pileata; assembly: GCF_027887155.1. Lineage (NCBI taxonomy): Eukaryota > Metazoa > Chordata > Testudines > Emydidae > Malaclemys > Malaclemys terrapin. Next base: position 83,862,331 of record NC_071507.1, read on the forward strand.
TGATAAGTCCCCAGTGTGCAAGAAAAATTCTTGCGGTTAGTCCCTAAATGTATGACCTAGCACTTCGCACTATTACATTTCATCTACGTTTAAGACCTCTCTAAGAAAGCCCGAGGATTGAAGACAAGTCCCTTTGCATGACCAGTCTTGTGGCTAAAGATCTGGATGCTGTACCTGCAGCATCTACTGTACCCTGAAGACAGAACCACTCTTGCTACCAACCTCCCTTCACCCAGAGAGGACTGGAACTGGGCTCTGTCTTTCATGGGTAGCTGGCCTTTAAATTCCACAAGCCTAATGTAAGAGTTAAAATAGTATTTTGCTAATAAGGCTTGGTAGAGGAAACGATCTGGACCAGATTGGGGAGCAAAAGCATTTCTTTTGGACAGTCCGCTGCAGCGATCTGTCCTTATGCCAATGCAAGTGGCTTACTCTCATGGGAAGCTGTGATGCTCTATACCAATGGCTCTCAACCTTTCCAGACTACTGTACCCCTTTCAGGAATGTTTTATCTTGCGTCTTCCCAAGTTTCACCTCATTTAAAAACTACTTGCTTACAAAATCAGACAAAAATACAAAAGTGTCACAGCACACTATTATTGAAAAACTGCTTGCTTTCTCATTTTTATCATATAATTATAAAATAAATCAATTGGAATATAAATATACTTACATTTCAGTGTTTACTATGTAGACCAGCATAAACAAGTCATTGTATGAAATTTTAGTTTGTACTGACTTCGCTTGTGCTTTTTATGTAGCTTGTTGTAAAACTAGGCAAATATCTAGATGTGCCCCCTGGAAGACCTCTGCTTACCCCCAGAGGTACATGGACCACTGGTATATACTATTATGGTGACCACTTTTACAAGACTATGATACATTTTGTACAAAGTACGCCTCGTGAGATATTTGAAAACTCAAACTGATGAATATTGTTGTCCTGGTAAAATGTGTCTACCAGCATTGTATGAGAAACTATTATGTATCACTTTTATAACATGCTCCAAGGTGAAGACAAGCAAGTCCAAACCAGTTTTTCAGAGACAAAGACACACTAGCATCCAAAACAGGTGTTAAAGAGTGATCACTGGCTTAAGCAGCCATTCTTCAGCAATGGGAAGGTGTAAACAAGAAATGTACACTGCATCACAGAAACGTTCAACCCTCGCGTCCACAAGGGACTATGTGTTGCCTACACCCCAGGGCGGGGGCCGGGTGGAGGGCAATCCTCAAAAAGGGGAGGGTGGTATAAAAGAGAGAGAGAGAGAGACAGTGACCTCCAACTCACCTCTCCCTCCTCCCATCTCTTTGCTCATGACATCAATGAACACCTGAAGGACTCTGAACTGGGAGAAGGGTCCCTGGCTGAAAGAAAATCCAGCCTGTGAACTATTACAACTTGTGGTGAGAGAAAGATATTGCTCTAAATCCTATTAGCTTGTTAAAGTTTAGGAATTAGCTTGCGTTTTTATTTTCTTTTGTAACCAATCCTTTCTGTAGATAATAAACGTATCTTAATGTTTTATCTTAACCAGTACATATTTGGATTAAAGTGTCTGGGAAATTCCATTTGGGATAACAAGGTTGGTGCAATATTTTCTTTTGATGAAATGACAGACTTTCCAAGAGCTTAAATTGTTCATGAGTGTGCTGGAGAGTACAAGACACACACATTTCTGGGGGGAAAACTGGGACCAGGAATTTGCGGGTGTCACCCTGTATGTAATTCATCAGTGACTGGTCAGAGTGCTCATATATTTAGGTGGGAGTGAATCTGCACTTAGCAATCATAGGTGCCTTACCCTAGATGGTACAGGTACCGTTGATGCTTGCTGCTGAGAGAAAAGGAGCAATGGCAGGAGATAGCTCTTGAATCCCAGGACCCTAGGCACAGTCCTGGGACTGGGGGTATTTTATTCTGCACTAAACTATGTACTGACTAGAATTAAGCTAAGATATAAACTATTTACAATTAAATTTTGTACAGGTTCTGCAATAGCAAAGGAGGACACAATTCCAACTCAAGCCACGTGGCAGTAATAAGGAACTGGAGTGACGTCGACCCACACAGCCTCTTATACTCTCTGTCAGGAGAGCGAGGAGAGCTACTGCGTGTGTGGGTCAGACACCGCTTTGAAGAAAATCCGGACTCAGGCACATGGTGCGCATGCATATGCATGTGTGGAATACACATAGGGACCATCTTTTGAAGAAGAACCAACACCTTAAAACTAGGTGAAGCAAGTCCAAAACATGGCAACCATGCGCGACCCGTGACTTTCACATCAGGTGAGGCTGGGCCTGAGCACCGGAAGCTCCCTAGAAGTGGGGAGGGCCACCGGCACCCAGACCATAGCCCACCCCCTGCTCTGCCCCGAGACCCACCCCCACTTGGCCTTGTCCCTCAAGGCCCCATCCACGCTCCACTCCCAGACCGCCCCAAGCCCGGCCCCCTCCCCTAAGAGGCTCCCCTGCCTGCACCTCTCAGCCCCCTCCCCTGGGGGCCCCCTGCCTGCTGCCCTCACCTCTCTGCTTCTCAGGGGGCAAACAGGCATGAGCAGCAGGTGGGGGGCTGAGGGGGGAAGAGAAGTGGTGAAGCGCGAGAGACAGCCGGGGGTGTGTGTGTGAAGAAGTACGAGATACAGGTTGGGGGGGGCGGGGGCAGGCCCGCAGTGGAAGAGGTGGAGCAGGGACAGGAAGAAGAGCAGTATGGGTTGGGCCACAGGGGAAAAGTGGGAGCCTAGAGCAGGGCCTCAGTGCGAAGAGTGGGTGGGGCCATGAGCACCCTTTCAGCGATAGCACTCCAACAGCTGCAGGCCAGTGGGGTGCTTCGAAAGTGAAGTGTCCCGCATCCCATTTGGGGAGGCTTAGCGCCCCCCCAGCCTAGTATACCAGCCGGCCATAATGGCAGACCTCTGGGTGCAAGGATATTAAACTAGTTCTCCACAATCTACACTGCCTGCCACTAGATTTGCTGGTAAAGTTTAAGTAGTTGTTTTGGCCTTTAAAGTCCTAAGTAAGTTTGAGAGTAACTAACTAACTCTCTTGTCATGCCATACTTACACAGTTGGGAGCAGCAAAAATGCTCAAACTGGGATCCCAGTGGTGTAAACCAGAAGGGACTACTGGCAAGGAATTCTTTGAAAGATCTTCACAGCTTTAGAATTCAGTCTCTCTGTACTGTTAGCAGGTTAATGTAAGTTATACTGAAGCACTTAAGCTATTTTTAAACTTATGATATGAACAGGTACACTTTTATAAATCTAAATAAATATTTATTGAATTTGAACAAGTCACAAAAATCACAACAGCACTTTCCTAAGAACTAAAACCATCACCTTGCATATTACTTTACCTTTGGAGGAAGTGTATCGTTTTCATTCTTGAGAACAAACCTCCCCTCTCGGTCATCCTTGTTCCAATTTAACTGTACAACAAGAGGCTTCTCATCTATATCTAATCTTCTTTCTTCTTCAAAATATGAAAGAGAAAATTGATAACTAATGGTTAATTCAGCACCTCAAGATTCAAGACAATTATGGTGTGTTACTTTGTCTTAGTCAGAGTTGGCAAATTTAGGATTAAACTGATTCTCTCTTTAAAAAAAGATTTGCTGTGCAGCAGCAAGTCTGCTTATGCTTTTCTGCAGCTATAGAAGGCTTCTCAATTCAGGGAGCTATGCCTTTTCCAGTGACTAAGAGGTTAATTTTTTACTCCTGTAGCTGCACAAACTGAAGATCCATTGTAAGTAGATCTGTGGAACTTGTAGGACAGACAGTGAAATTTGGGACGTATAAACTTCCCATGCGTAACTATAGGTGGAACACACAGCAATATCTATAGATAAGAATGCCTAAAGCAGTGGTTCTCAACCAGGGGTCCAAGCCCAGAAGCAGGTTTCAGGGGGGCCGCCAACAAGGACCAGCATTAGACTCGCTGGGGTCCAGGGTAGAAAGCCGAAGCCCCACCGCATGGGATTGAAGCCTAGAACCTGAGGGCTGAAGCTGAAGCCTGAGCAATATAGTTTCGCAGGGGCCCCACAGCATGAGGCGCTTGCTATCCCCTAACGCTGGCCCTGGCTTTTATATGTAGAAAACCAGTTATTGTGGCATAGGTGGGCCATGGAGTTTTTATAGCATGTTGAGCGGCCTCAGGAAGAAAAAGCACTGCCTTAAAAGACCTTTTAACTTTTTCAAACAAACATTCACCTTTCAGACTGAAATTTACCCAATCTGCACAAACACAAATATGTTTGGGAAGGTTGAACAAAAATAAACCAAGCCATTTTAGAGTATGAAAAAAAGTGAAAAATCCACTATGCACATATGTAAGGGGGCAGAGTTTAAATTGCACATGAAAGCTTAACTTAAAAAAAGTTGGAAAACCACTGGTCTAAACTTATGATTTCTTAGAACATATAAATAAAAGTTTCAGAGTAACAGCCGTGTTAGTCTGTATCCGCAAAAAGAAGAACAGGAGTACTTGTGGCACCTTAGAGACTAACAAATTTATTCGAGCATAAGCTTTCGTGGACTACAGCCCACTTCTTCGGATGCATCCGAAGAAGTGGGCTGTAGTCCACGAAAGCTTATGCTCGAATAAATTTGTTAGTCTCTAAGGTGCCACAAGTACTCCTGTTCTTCTTTTTATATAAATAAAAGTAAAATATGCTAAATCCACATGCCTCTGTCGAAAACAGAGTTAAAAGTTGCTTTTCTATAGAAATGAAAAATTGGGGGGAGAGAGTGCGGCGAAGAGTGGGGAGGAAACATGTAACTTTTGATGTCAAATTTTATCAATATGGCACAATAGGTCATGCACTGTATTAAGGGCTTGACCTAGTAGTGGATCCAGGAGCTGTGCAACAGACTGGCAAAGTCACCACAGGCTTTGGGACACAGCCTCTGACTCCAAGAGACACCATCATATATCTCATCAGGATCATCCATTGAGCCCACCTGAGTGGTCTCATACTCCTATTTTATACTTTCTCCCTAGCTGAGCTCTGATTGGCTCAGTTTCAAATGGAGTATTATTTATGACTTCACCCATATTGGAAACCCACTTTCCAGCTTATAGAAAAACAATGATTGCCCAGTGACTACCAGCCTTTGCTTCTGGATAGTTTGGGGCACTTGGAAACAGCCTTGATCTGTCTCCTTGCATGCGTACACCAATACAGATATAAACAAACAAATCTATTAGTTTCTCAACTGCCTTCTGCTCGGTTTTATTTATACTGCAGTGCAATTACAAGAGCAGAAATCTTGGATTGTTGTTTTTATTTTTCTAGGGGTAGGGTAGGGTAGGGCTAGGGGTTATGTAACAAGGGAGAAAGAGCAGAATGTGCAGCCAGACAGGAGGAACATTGGTGTCAAGGCAGGACACTGTGGAAAGAAGGTACAACATTCTTCAGTGTGCAGCCTCTAGAGTTGATTTAGACTTAGAACAGTCTTAGAAGGAAAAAACTGCCATGGCTGCAGGTCATAATAAAGATCCTAATTGGGAATCTTTTAAAGAAATTCCTATACCTCTGCATAAGAAAGGAACAGTGCCAAAATGTAAACAATGCAATAAAGAGATACAAGGCCTGGTTGTCAGAATGAAACATTATAAAAATGCTCCTCACAACGCAATAACTTTGATGATGATTATGAGGACATGTCTGAACAATCTCGATCAACTGGTTAGTAAACTTATTTTTTCACCTGTCATAACTAAAGGGAAGGGCAACAGCTCTCTTGTGTACAATACTATAAAATCCTTCCTGGCCAGAAACTCCAAAATCCTTTTACCTGTAAAGGATTAAGAAACTCAGGTAACCTGGCTGACACCTGACCCAAAGGGCCAATAAGGGGACAAGATACTTTCAAATCTTGGTGGGGGGAAGGCTTTTGTTTGTGCTCTTTGTTTTGGGGGTTGTTCGCTCTTGGGACTAAGAGGGACCAGACATCAATCCATGCTCTCCAAATCTTTCTGAACAAGTCTCTCATATTTCAAACTTGTAAGTAACAGCCAGGCAAGGCGTGCTAGGTTTATCTTTGTTTTCTCAACTTGTAAATGTTCCTTTTCCTAGAGAGTTTACCTTTGTTTGCTGTAACTTTGAACTTAAGGCTAGATGGGGTTCCTCTGGGCTCTTTAAATCTGATTACCATGTAAAGTTATTTTCCATCCTGATTTTACAGAGATGATTTTTACCTTTCTTTCTTTAATTAAAAGCCTTTTTAAGAACCTGATTGATTTTTCCTTGTTTTCAGATCCAAGGGGATTGGATCTGGACTCACCAGGAATTGGTGGGTGGATGAAAATTCTCCTTGTGTTAAGATCCAAGGGTTTGGATCGGTGTTCACCAGGAAATTGATGAAGAAGTCTCTCAAGGCTACTCAGGGAAGGGAGTTAGTACTTGGGAATGGTGGCAGCAAAACCAGATCTAAGCTGGTAATTCAGCTTAGGGGTTCACATGCAGGTCCCCATATCTGTACTCTAAAGTTCAGAATGGTGAAGGAACCTTGACAGCACCATTCTTATGGATTGCCTTCCATGTCTTGCTATATTAGTAAATGATGACAAATTATTGTATGCAGTTTTGTAGCCGTGTTGGGTCCCAGGATATTAGAAAGACAAGGTGGGTGAGGTAATATCTTTTATTAGACCAACTTCAGGTGCGGCTAGAAAGCATCTCTCTCACAAGAAGTTGGTTTAAAAAAAAAAAAAAAAAAAAAAAAAAAAAAAGACTTGCCTCATCCACCTTGTCTCTCTAACTTGTCTTTTAGATCTGTGTTTTGGGTGGATTACTTGCCTATGAATTTCAAAATGTTTGAGTTCAAAATATTAGTTTGTTCAGCATGTTAGTTTGTGGTGTGACCGTTTGTCAATTACATTTTTACTGTTACTGCTGGACTTCTGAAATGGATTTTTATTGCTCAGTATAAACAAACAGTCTAGGTAAAGATTTTCTGTTTAAAAAGTAAAGTTTTATTAGGGATTTATGAATTTTAACATTTAGAAATCCTTATGATTTATTAATTATTTTCCCTATAAAACTGGGTTTAGAATAAATTACTATTACATAATGGTACAAATCCTTTAAAAAAAAAAGGCAGTGAACTAAGTAATAGTGAGTGAGAGTGACTTTACCTTTTTGTTTCAGGGTCTAGCTTAGACATAGAGGTATGAACATGCATCATCTGCAATATCTACAACTTCAGAGACAGCAGTGCTGTAACTAAACATATGTCACAGTAATTTTTTTTTTAAATAAGGTAAAGAGTTTTCTTCATCATCCAGTAAAAATCATGGATGAGCTCATAATCAGGACCAGCAAATTCCAGCAATACTGCTTGGTTCATTTGTGCAACAAATTCTCCTTCTCATCTTGTTCAGAACAAACATTTCATTGATGTGGTTCAATCATTATGACCAGACTACACTCCAACCAGCAAAGCAGACATTCCTGGATACAGCATATGAGAAGGAAAATTGAACAGTGTGCAAAAAACATTGATGGTAAATTTGTTGATCTGCGTCTTGATGGATAAAGCAATATACAAAAAGATTCAATACGTGCTTGTGTGACAAGAAGAAGATGGGTTTGTCTATCTTACAGAAACATCTGATACATCAGGAAATGCCCATACAGAAGAATGCTAAAAAGAAATAGCAGTAAACGCTATTTCAAATTGTGAACAAAAATTCAAGTGTCCAGTGTATAAGCTTTGTCAGGCAATGCTGCAAATGTAGCAAAGATGAGGAGAATCTAGAAGAAGATAATGAAGGGACCCTGAAACTTAAAACAGATGGATGCCATGCTCACTTGATGCATCTTTTCACCAAAGACTTAAATACAGCTCAAGGGATAAAAGAAAACGTTGCTGAAATTGTAATGCTTCTGTAACAACCACTTTGCTCCAGGCTTCGCTGAAGAGAGCAAGAAGATCCAATCTAATTCTCCCCAAGATGTATGCTGGAATTCGGTGGTTGACTGTGTTGAGCTATTTATTAAAACTGACCTATTCTGATTACAATTTGTGAAGAAAATTGTGACAAAAACAGATGGAACTATCACACGCAAAGCAATCAACTTCAATGCTGAACATGAGAGGGTTACTCTCCTTCTGAAGTAACTGAGGTTCTTTGAGATATGTCCCTCTGTGGGTGCTCCACTTCAGGTGTCGGTGCGTCCCAGCACCGTCAATCGGAGATTTTTGGTAGCAGCTAAGGAGGTAGCTAACACTCTTGTCAAGTGGGTTCTGGTGCCCAGAGGGGCTTCAGTGTTGTGTAGAGAATAGCACATATGGATACAGCTGGATATCCATTTAGATAATCTTTGCATAGATATGGCAGAGCTTTCATCATTCTGTTGTTGACACAAAGTCTAGGTGATTTTTGGAAGGGCTTTATTATGTCCAGATAAAAGGATAAGACATAGCGAACATCTAATGTGTGTGGGACCGCCTCTTGAGTGTTAGTGTGTGGTTCTGGATGAAATGTAGGTAAGTGAATCAGTTGGTTGAGATGCAACAAAGACAATATTTGAGGCATAAACTCAGGATGTGTTCTAAGTTATCCTTGAAGAAAATTGTGTACAGGGAGTGAGCCATGAGAACCCCTACCTCACTGACTCTGCACGCAGATGTAATGGCGATGAGGAATGCCACTTTCATAGATAAGCGAAGTAATGAGAATGTGGCAAAGAGTTCAAATAGTGCTCTGGTTAGACTTCTGAGCACCAGATTTAAGTCCCATGCTGGCATGGGTTCTTGGATTTCTGTGTACATGTTCTGTATTCCAGTGAGAAATCACTTAGTAATTGGGTGAGCAAATAACGAAGTACCATCTGCCGTGTTGATGGAAATCCATGATGGCAGCGAGTTGAACTCTAAGTGAGCTTGTAGCAAGCCCTGAGTTTTTTAAGGATAATAAATATTCCAGAATTAGTTGCAGTGGTGCCTGGCTTGCAGATATTTGTTTGTTTCTGGCACCATAGGAAGAATCTTTTCCATTTTTGGAGGCAAGTAGGGTATGCGTGTTGGATTTCCTGCTGTTTATTAACACCTGTTTTACTTGTTCTGAGCAGGTTAGTTCGTCTTGGTGGAGCCATGCAGGAACCATACCTTCAGGTGAAGTTTCTCCGGGTCCGGATGGAGGACTTGACCGTCATCCTGAGAAAGAAAATTCCGCAGGGGAGGGAGAGTGAACGGTGTATAGATCGCCATGCATGTTAGACATGGTTCCCTTACCTGTCTGGGCCATGTCGGGACTATGAGTATTATGTTGGCCTGGTCAGTCTGTATTTTGTGTTTTACTCTGGAGATTAATGGTATCTGTGGGAATGCATATAGGAGAGGAGTGTTCCACCTGATAAGAAAAGCGTCCCCTAGGGATCATGATCCTAGTCCTGCTTGTGAGCAAAACTTTTACTTTTTCTTGTTTACTAATGTTGTGAACAGGTCTATGTGTGGGGATCTCACATGTGGAATACGTGTTGTGTTATTTCATTGTTCAGTTCCCATTCATGCTCTTGGGAAAACTGTCTGCTTAATGTGTCCACCATCATGTTCTGTCAACCTGTGAGGTATGCTGCTGTAATAGTGATGTGTGTTATGGACCAATTTCATAGTTTTAAGGCCTTTGTGCACAGGAAGAAGGCCTCTGTGCACTCGGTCAATTTATATAGAACAGACATGCAATGTTGTCCGTCAGGACCCTTATTGTTTGCCTCTTATAATAGGGAGGAAATGTAGGCATGCATTGTGGATCACGCGTAATTCGAGCAGGTTGATGTGGAAATGTGTTTCCGTGGGGGACCACTTGCCTTGGATTGTATACATGTCCAGGTGAGCACCCCATCTGATCAGTGAGGCATCTGTTGTGATTTATATGGATGGTGGAGCCTGTTGAAATGAGATACCCGAGCAAACATTTATTGGATTTGTCCACTTTTGTAGTGATTACAGCACCTCTGGGGTTGGTGGGAGTCTTTTGTTTAAACTGTGCTTTCATGGTATAGATACACCAAGCTCAACCATCCTTTTAGGCAGTGCATGTGTAGTCTTACGTGTTTTACAACTATAGTGGTGGCTACCATATGTCCCAAGAGTCGTAGGCTGTCTGAAATCACTGATACGAAGGAGGTCATTGCTGTGAATCGGACATCAGCAATGATGCTTTGGCCTCCACTGAGTTCAGGTGTGCGCCTATGAAGTCCAGTTGTTGTTCTGGAGTTAGGGTAGATTTTTGCTCATTGATTTGTAGTCCTAAGGAGTGAAAAAGAAATATAGCTTGTCGAGTGATGTGCAACATTTCTGTCTGGGTAGGGCCTTTTAGCAGGCAGTCATCCAGGTATAGTAAGATCAATATTCCCTGTTTGCGCAAATGCACCACTACCTCCGCTAAGGTTGGTAAAAACTCATGGAGCCATCGATAGTCTAAATGGCAATACTCTGTATTGGAAGTGATCCTGTCCCACTGTAAATCGTAGGAATTGTCTGTAAGCGATATGGATGGTAATGTGAAAATATGCATCCTGTAGGTAAAGGGCTGAGAACCAGTCCCTCTCTTCCAGTGCAGGAATGATCGAGTTCAGTGTGACCATTCTGAATCTGTGGGTACAGACAAATTTGTTGAGTTTTCTGAGATCTAAAATGGGCCTCCAACCTCCATTTTCCTTCTGAGTAAGGAAATAATGGGAATAAAATCCCTTTCCTCTGAGTTCTGTTGGAACCTGTTCCCTGGCCCCTTATTGTAGAAGGCAATGTACTTCTTATCTCAAAGGGTGCTTGTGAGAAGGGGAGTGGGTAGGTGGGATGGAGGTAAGGGGGATGGTATAATCTATTTGAATGATTTCTAAAACCTAGTGGCTTGTGGTGATAGAAGCCCATGTATGATATAACAGTTGTGGCCGATAACCAAAGGTTTGTGATACTCAGCTTATTGGCGCTGGTGGTGGGTGAGGTCAGGCAGACCCTCAAACAATTTTTCAAAATTGCCTCTTGTTTGGTAGTGTTTGGGACATCATAGCCTGAGATTGGGTAGGGCAATGTAGATCCCGAGGGTCCTCAGTGTTGCTCTACAGTCCTGCATGGAATGGAGGACCTGATCCGTCTTAGTGGAGAAGACCTTGTCCCTGTTGAACGGGAGTCCTATACTTTGTTCTGAAGTTCCCTTGGGATACCCGATGAGTGTAACCAGAATGCTCTGTGCATGACAATGGCTGTCGCCGTTGTGCATGCTGCTGTGTCTGCCACATCAAGGGATGCGTGGTGCACTGTTCTAGCAATACGTTGGCCCTCATTGATGATGGCTTGGAATTGGTCTTTTTTCCCCTCCGGAATTTTCTGGATGAAATTGTTCATTTTGGCATAATTGTCATGGTTGTATTAGTGAGTAATGCTGTGTAATTGAAGAGTTGCTGAAGAGTAAGCTTTTCACCCCAAGAGGTTTAATCTCTTCCAATCCTTCTCTTGGGGCATGGACCTGAATTGACGTTGTTTGCCTCATTGGTTGACCACCTCTACCACTAAGTAGTTAGGTTGTGGGTATGAGAAGAGGAGTCCACACCTTTATTTGACACACAGTATTACCTGTCCAAACGCTCATTGGTTGGAGAGATAGTGGCAGATGTTTGCCACACCATTCCTGCAGGTTCCATTAAGCATCATTTATGGGCAATGCTATTTTTATCATGGAAGAAGTGTGCACGATCTTGAGGCGTTGGTGTTGTGTGTCTGGTTCTGCCTCAAGAAAAATATTTTGGCTCTGTGCCACCCCCCTGAATAATTCCTGAAAGTGTCTGAAGTCATCTGGAGTAGTGGGGGGCAGAGACATTACTGCCTCATCAGGGGAGGAAGAGTTATGATGAGGGGATGTTTCATGTTCCATGGTCCCATCCCTGTCTTCCCCCACCTCCTCTGTTGCCTCAGAGGACTTGGGTATTGATGTCATTGCAAAACATATAGGTTTCCTGTGACAAGTGGGAGGTCTGTAGAACTGAGACCTATAGACTGCCCCTGGGTCTCCATTGTGGCCATTGAATGGGGAATGGCATAGGAGGACACATCCAGAGTTAGTGAGCCATGGGGGCATGTCCCTGGTTCTCTGTTCCCTGGATCTATAATGAGGTTCCATGCCTGATGGGGAGCAATGTCCAGATGAGAAAACTGCCTCCTCCATGTCTTCGTCCTCATCACTGGAAAAAGGTGAAGCATTGGGGGATTCTGGCTGGTCTGGCACCATCAGTACCGGCGAGCAGGCGGTGCAAAGCAGTGGAGATCTGGGAGCAGAGGACACTTCCATATCTGATCTGTGCATAAGGGAGATCGATGCCATTGTATTCGATACCGTACCCTTCTGCACCACTGCCTTAGGTGGAAGTGTGACCAGTGCCAGAGGGGGAGCCATCACAGGTGGAGAAGTTGCAGTACCATGCTCTTTTTAGGGGTAGTCGGTTCCATGGTGGAGGCGGCCACTTTATGCCTACTACTCGACTCCTTTCTCCTGCCAGCAGAGGTCCCAGAGTGGACGGTGCCGCAGGTGCCCAATGCATCAAAGGTGCTCACGCTGGAGGAAGTTGGCACCGCAGGCAGCGATCTCGACAGAGACCATTTCTTTTTCAATGGCTCTTGGCTTGGTGGAGACGTGGCCCTTTTCCTCGGTCTTGTAGAGGAGTTGGACTTAATCTGTCCATGGAGGATGTGCCTGGGGAGTCCCTTGTTGCGGGTTTTCTGGGGTCTGATATTCGAGTGAGGGATTTCTCCATTAAAATGAGTTTAAGGAGAAGATCCCTGTCTCTCCTTGCTCTAGCTTTAAGATTCTTGCAGTGAGTGCACTTCCGTGGTATGTGCGACTCACCTAAGCATCGGACACACAAGTAGTGGCCATCAGAGATTGGCACTGCATCCTTGCACAAAGTGCATCTTTTAAAGCCTGGAGAGCCAGCCATATTTGAGACGTCCCTGTTGTGAAAACTGGGGGTACGGGGAAAATGAGGGTTTTTTTTTTTAAAATGGCTAATCTAACTAGATTTAACTAACACTAACTATACTAGGTAAAATAAACTGTTAATAAACAAGGGTAAAAACGAAGATATCTAACTTAACAATCTTATTTTAAGGTTTTCAGCGACACTGCTAACGAACTCAGTCTCAAGCCAAGGACGGTTGAGAGGGAACTGAAGAGGGTCGGACATGCATGTGTTAGACGAGGCACTAGTGGCACCACAAGACTGCTACTGCACACCCCGACAAGACACTGCTACCAAAAATCTGTTTGATGGCGCCAGGACGCACTGACACCTGAAGTAGAATATCCACAGGGACAGCACTTGAAGAAACTAAAATCTATTTCCATAGCCTGGGACAAGTTGCAGAAAAATTGCTGTTGTATTGCTGATGATGTTCTTTCTACATTTCAATCGCTGATGGCCACTACTTGTGTGTCCGATGCTTAGGTGAGTCGCACATTTCAACAAGAAGAAATACCCAACAAGAAAGTTAATTGCATGCAGAAAAGAAGTGGCTGGATCAAGCACTTACTCCACTGCATTTTCTTGACAATATTCTCAACCCAAAGTATCGGGGTAAATGCCTAATTGCTGAAGATGCTGTTACTATGACATGGGCATCTAATAATCACCCATACATACATTCATGCCAACCATAATAAATTTCAAGGCTGGAAGTGACCCATTCAAGCAGTACGTATTTGCTGATGGCGTCAAAGAAAGACAACCAATTGAACTGGTAGACATCACAAAGTAAGCATCTGGAACCAGAGTTTGTTGGAAGTGCTAAACCAGCTTTTGACATCAGTAGCCAATTTTTTTTTTTTTTTTTTAATGTAAAGGCCCTATTTAGTTGTAAATCAAAATATTTTAATATTTATGTCAACCAATGAGCATACACCTTTATTTAGAAAATAACTGAAGTACAAATGGAACAGTTAATTAAAACTGATTATTTAAAAAGGCTTTCCACTTGATGATTTAAATTGCCATTGATTTAAAAATCAATCAATCCTTTCCTATTTAAAAATCTTTTCTTTCCTCTATTGCTATTTGTAGCGGGGCAGTCACCCCGCTCCGACCGTGAAGGGGTTAAAACAGCCCTGGGAAAGGGCTGCCCTGGGGAGCCAATCATGGGTGGGCTTGAGGCAGCCAATCAGGGCCCAGCTGGGCCAGTGTAAGAAGGGCTCCTGGGGAGAAGGCAGGCGAAGTCTCACTCTAGCCCTGGAGTGGGAAGGGCTAGCTGCCTGGGAGCAAGGTACCTGAAGCGGAGCAGTGCTGGGGAAGGGCAAAGGGAGCTGGGAGTTCCAGCCTGGTAAACCCTCCAGGCTACAGGCTGGGGAAGGTCTACAAAAGGTACTGAGGCTGCGGAGGGGCGGCCTGGGGATAGGCAAAGGCAGCAAGTCCTACCCTCTTGCCAATGATGAGTGGCCATTACAGACTGCAGTCTGCCCCAGTGAGCAGGGGCTAGATGGTGACTGGCAGTAGCCACTCAGGCAAGGTGGGTTTAGAGCGCTGGGGGATCCCCTGGGAGGGGAGACCCAGAGAGTGGGGGTACTTCTGGGGCAGAACCCCAAGGTAAAGGGTCCAGGAGGGACACAGGGCCAACCGCAGACGAGCCACCGGCCAGCAGAGGGCACTCTGTGTGCTGGAAAGAGCTAATTCCCAGGACGACCAGCAGCACTACGCTACACTATTTCTCTATTGAAAGGAGAACAGGAGAATCTCAGTATAGAACTGGAAGAGGAAAACTGACGATACACCAAATGCTATCAAATGCACCAACAAACATTTCCCCCCCCCCCGTATTTCAGTTACTATAAACCAGGGGTCGGCAACCTTTCAGAAGTGGCGTGCCGAGTCTTATTCACTCTAATTTAAGGTTTTGCATGCCAGTAATACATTTTAATGTTTTTAGAAGGTCTCTTTCTATAAGTCTAGAATATAAAACTAAACTATTGTTTATGTAAAGTAAATAAGGTTTTTAAAATGTTTAAGAAGCTTCATTTAAAATTAAATTAAAATGCAGAGCCCCCCGGACCAGTGGCCAGGATCCGGGCAGTGTGAGTGCCACTGAATATCAGCTCGCGTGCCGCATTTGGCACGCGTGCCGCAGGTTGCCTACCCCTGCTGTAAAATTTGATACTACTTGTAAAAGCAGATAAACCTTTTCTGAGAGAAATGTGTTTAACGTGACAGTGTCCCTTCACTAGATTGTGTTCCTTTAACTATAGCTGTGCTGTGTACTGCATTTATATTAAACTTAGTAGTTTTTGAATGAAGGTCTTTTATTTAGAAATGAGTATTCCCACACCACTGACATCATCCACCAAAAGGATAAGTATAATATTTTCAAAAAGGTCAAACTATCATCACAATTTACACAAATTGTATCTATGTTACACCCCATTATATTTTGAAATACTACCACCACCAGTTGAGAACCCTTTGCAGTTTTATATTTAAGTGCCAAAGAAACCGAAATAATTTGTTATGGTAATTAGTAGGAAACATTTATCTTTCTGTATCCTTTAAAACACACAAAACACACACACACACACGCACACGCACACGCACCCAGGAACGAGACCCAGACAGCATATACTAACCTCCACTGACGTGCACTTCATAAAGTGAGTATTTAGGAGATGACAACATTCGCATATCTGGTCGGAATTTCTCTGCAAGGGTTTCTATTACATCTTGCGTTGTGGCAGTGCTAGAAACACGAATACATTTTGTTGCAAAGTTTCCAGCTGCTTTGTCTTGAAAATAAAATCTCATTACCCCATGAAACTCCAAATCCTGTAATGAAATAAGAAGTGAATGTAATTCTGATTGGTGACTGAAAGGTTTTTTTTCCCTTGGGAATGGATAAAATTATTCCAACCATACACCATTGATTTATGTCTGTATAATTTATTAAAAATTTTCCTGAAGTATTCTAAACACACTGCATTTCATTAAGCAGAGGAAAGGAAAGTTGGAAAAGCCTGGGATATTCTAGAAATGCAGGTGTTTATTTTTTAAATACTCCATACTGTTAGGGATGGTTTTATGAGCTATGCCTTCGATATAGACACCCAAGAATCATCAGTTTTAAACGCAGAAGAATTAGCTCAGCCCTTCTTCCTTCCAGAGTAGGCTGAGTAATACACAGTTTATGCAAACGTGTGTGCTTTTTTAAACAAGACAAACACCAAGGTCCTGTCTGTTTTGCATGGATATTAAAATCCTAATGATTTTTGTAACAGAGTGTGTTCCCAGGTGTCCTTGCCAAAAAATTTCTGGGAGGCTGTTGTCTAAAGTTTTGAGCCAAGAGCCAGTTTACACCTTGAATATTCATTAATTTAATATAACTATTGACTGCACCTTTAGCTCCCAAAGAGTTAACAGCAGATGACCACCAAGACAAACCTAAATGCAGCATTAAACCTATGTAATAAACTGACAGGAGCATCCACCTGACACCATGGTAGAAACAGAACAGTCATAACCTTGGTGATATTTTCTCTGAATCACAGATGATTGAAATACTCATGAAAATTATGTTTTTATTCTAAGATGTTAGTGGCAGAGAATGTGTTATGCTCTAGGCCTGTAAAAGAGCAAACTTGATCCAACAAGATGTATATGTGACCAGAGAGTACCAATTTTTTCTGTGATCATTGTTCTTTCTATAGCACACTTCCCCTTGCTCTCCCTTCCCTTCCCCACCCCCATTAACAGACTACGGGCATGGCTACACTTGCAGATATAGAGCGCTGTGAGTTAAACCAGCCCTCGGACAGCACAGTAGGGAAAGCGCTGCAGTGTATCCACACTGTCAGATTCAAGTGCACTGGTGTGGCCACATTAGCAGCTCTTGCAACGCCACAAAGAGTAGTGCATTGTGGTAGCTATCCCAGCATACAAGTGGCTGCAACATGCTTTTCGAATAGTGGGGGTGGGACAGAGTGTGACAAGGAGTGTGTGTGTGGGGGGAATAGAGTGGGTTTTTTGGGGGCTGAGAGCATGTCAGCATGCGGTCTTGTAAATTCAGACAGCAGCAGACCCCCTTACCCCAACCTCTCTCTCTCTCACACACTCACAGCAAGCAACATTCCACACTAATGGCTTTCTTTGTCCTGGAACAGATAAGCATGCCAGATGTCAGAAACGGAGCTTTGAAAGGGCACATCCGCATTCCTACAGCAGAGTTCAAAACAGTGACAAGAGTGGCCATTTGACTTAAGGGGATTATGGGACATTTCCGGAGGCCGATCAGAGCGCAGTAATGCAACACCTCTTTCACAGTGATGCCGAGGCATTTCAGCCGAGGCGCAGCAAGCGTTATGCTTCTCGTGGAGGTGGAGTACCAGGAACGCTCCAGCTGCAGAGTTCAGGCGCTCTAAGTGCCTTGCCAGTGTGGACGGATCGCAAGTTAGGGCGCCTGGGGCTGTTTTAATGTGCTCTAACTTGCAAGTGTAGCCAAGCCCTAAGCTTCTTCGGGTAGTGACATGCCTTCATCTGTCTGTAAAGAACCATGCACACCTAATGCACTACAGAAATTAACATAGGCATAGTGGTTAATGTCAAAAGCATTACAATTGCCTTATACATAAACGTTACTTCTATATTTGTGATGCACCCTAAGTTAGGTATTCTATACAAGTAAACAGAATATTATGGTAATGTTATCTAACGCAAAACTGGAAAGCTTTTTTGAAGCTATTAAAGCACTTTTATAGCGTAAAAAGGTAGATTTAAAAGGAGAAAAATGGCAGCCCCTAATAAAGGAGGGAGACAGATTAAAACGGAAGGACCCCCATCAGCCTGTCCATGCAAATACATTAGTTTGATAAGTTCCCTCTTGAAATATACTTCTGGCCTGGAATAAGGGAAGAAGAAAAGATAAAGTGAAAATAGTTGCCACAAAAGATTGTTTTATTTTTAGATCAGCAGGAATTTTTTCATATCCATTTACCTGAGAAAAGCACGGACTCTCATGGTGTTTTAACTGCTGCACAGCCTTTTAGTCTGTGCACTAAGGGGTCCTCTCCTATTCAAATTTATCATTCCAGTTCAAATTTAATCTCTTCTCCTATATTCTGGCAAACTTCAATTTTCTTCCAGCAGGATTAGAGAAAGTTTCTCTATCTGGATCCATTCATTCATTTAGCTGATGTATTGTATACTATCAACAAAGTTAGTTAAACTTCTCCGGTAGCAATGCTTTAGATGGAGAAATTAATAAAAATAGTGTATCAAAAGTGTGTACCAGATGTGTATATGAGAACTTTAAAAAAGTAAATGTGCCAATGGACAAAGTAACGTACCATACTGTTAAGTGTACACTAAGTAATCTATGGCCTCTTCCACAGATACTCTTTGTTATTGAGTTATGCCTTCAACACAAAAGCAACTGATTTTCCCCAAAAATTTCACTTTGTGATTAACTGTATTGAAGATTAGTCTATTTGTACTGTCTAAAGCAGGGTTTGGCAACCTCTGGCACGCAGCTCGGCAGGGTTAGCACCCTGGCGGGCCGGGCCAGTTTGTTTACCTGCCGCATTGGCAGGTTCGGCCGATCGTGGCTCCCACTGGCCGCGGTTTGCCATCCCAGGCCAATGGGGGCGGCGGGAAGCTGTGGCCAGCACCTCTCTCAGCCTGTGCCGCTTCCCACAGCCCCCATTGGCCAGTGGGAGCCCTGATCAGCCAAACCTGATGACGTGGCAGGTAAACAAACTACCCTGGCCTGCCAGGGTGCTTACCCTGGCAAGCCGCGTGCCAGAGGTTGCCGACCCCGATCTAAAGAGTTAAAACTGGCTTGCTTTAAACCACGAACACCCACAATGGATAAGTTTTGCTTTCCCAATAAAGCCAAAATCTAATTAAGTATGATATACATCAAGTACTAATAACCTTCCTTTACAAAGCAGAAAAAAAAAAACCACAGCAATTTGCACAAAATGTTTTACTAACCTCTTCCAAAAAAGGTTCAAAATTCACACCATAATTTTAGTAAAACAATGGAGACATGGATAATGTGAACACAAATGTTGGATTTTACTGCTTCAAGTAAAAATAAAAAATATATACCCCATGTCCCCTACAATGAGCACAGAAAAACGTAGGTAACATTTATCTGCCAAGTTTCTTCCTGTTTCCTGTATAATAAAGTGACTGTGATTAATATTTCCACAGCCAGTCAGATCTGCCTCTCACATTCAAAACAATATATTTTATAGTTTCAGTTATGACTTTTTTACTGCAAAATAAAACAGCAATAAATACTATGTGCCACAGGAGAGAATATTTTTAAAAGATCAGTATCTTTATATAGACAAAGCATGTACAGGTGTCAACAAAAAGGTCACATACAAGCTAGCTATGCTACAACAGAAAAGATTTCAAAACACAATGAAGCCTCATGAAAGGCTTTAAAAATATTTTGTTTAGAAACAATTTTGGGGGTGTCTTGTTGTGTTATCATGGGTGTTTGCTTAAAAACAGCATCTCGTCTTTGTGCTTTAGGCTATGTCTACACTTGCGGAGTTTTTGCGCTATAAGTTTCACCGGTGTTAGGGAACCGGTGAAAGCGCTGGTTTGTGGACTCATTTAATTCCTCAGGCGACAGAGAGTGTTTACATTAGCAGCACTTCCATCTCTGATGAGCCGTGCTCTAGGGCAGCCAGTGTACAAAAAAAAAAACCACACACACACACACCCCACCCCCCACGAGGGGAGTAGCTCCCAGTGCTAGTGCACGGTCTACACTGCCACTTTACAGCGCTGAAACTTGCAGGGCTCTGGGGAGTGTTTTTTCACGCCCGAGTGAGAAAGTTGCACTGCTGTAAAATGGCAGTGTACACAAGGCCTTACTTTCAGCAGAAAGGTGAGCTGTGCTCTTGGGGACAGCCAATGGCAATGTAGATATCAGTCATTAAAAGAGATGCTACCCCAAAAAACTGCAAGAGAATATAGGTCAAGTATGAAATCTAGGAATAAAGGTGTGTTAAATATGCAGTGTAAATAAACTATTAACAAGTCAATGGATGATTTTGAGATATTTCATAGCTAACTGAATTTGTGTATGTTCAATATATTTCCCTGCTTGAAAAACCCTGTTGGGAAAAAGGTCTTTGATGGTCTTCCAATTCCCCTTGCTCCTTTGGAGCAGGAAAATATAGGCAAATAGCCAGAAAAAGAGATTCTGGGAGCGAATGGTGCTAATAAATGTCTGCACTCTGAGGCAGGAGTTGAAAGGAGTCTAAATGTGATACAGTGGTCTGAGCTGTAGAGGGAACCTGGACTTCCCAAAAAGTGGAACAGAAAGGCTTCAGCAGTCAGACTGATTATACTCAGCAGTGCAGGGTTGTGAGTTCAATCCTTAAGGGGGCCATTTGGGGATTGGTCCTGCTTTGAGCAGGGGGTTGGGACTAGATGACCTCCTGAGGTCCCTTCCAACCTTGATATTCTATGACTGCACGTCTGTATCTCTGGATGCTCATGTATGAGAAAGCAGAGCACTCCATTCCAGCAACTGATGTGACAAGGATGTTCTCTTTTCTCAATAGCTAGAACAGGACAGTGAATAAGGAGACTGGAGCACATAATTCCAAGGAGCCAATGGAAATAATGGGGAATGAATAGGCCTATTTAAAAAAAAAAATCACTTTTTAATTACAAAACAATAACGGTATCATTAAATGATATCTGAACTAGAGATTAATACATACAAGATCAAACTTTGGACAAAATTTTATTCCTTTAAAGCACAGCTTATATGTATGAGTTTCCCTTTGGGACACTGCAACCAGAATCCTGCTGGGACGCCCCTCAGGGAACACACTTTTGGCATCAGCCCTGGCTAGCGGAGTTGTTTTTTGTTTGGTTGGTTTATTTTTGCCTCCTAGGTGACTATTTCCTAGCCCCAATTGTCATAGTAAGCATTTTTTCTTCCCAGTATCTAACAGGTAATCATGCAAGTATTACTGCAATTACAGCATTAATCTCAACTCTATCCATTCCCCTAATTCTGGCTCTGCAGAGATTTAGGACAGGACTAAAATCCCAACTTCTAATCTATGACTGTTATTCAGACAAATATATTTTCCAAATATTCTGCAAACTTAATACAATAATCAAACTTTTAAACTGACAATTAGTCTTAATTTAAAATTAATACAAATTAATTTCAGGACACACCACACATACAAAGCCTGGCATAACAATAGAACTCCTATTGGAGAAATTGCTGGGAAAACTCCTGGGATGCCTGCACTATATCGGACCTGTCAAAAAATGCTTGATAGATTACAACGGAATTAGTCCCTCCCTCTCTCCATAACAACAAATATGCACTGATTCAGTCGACCTTCAGACTACCACTGACAATACAAAGGAAAAGGGAGTGATCTTTACAAGATTTTAAAACTAAGGATGTTTAGCCATCATATGCATCAACATTTATGTTTGAATCATGGATAAATCAGAATGTTTTTAGCATTCACTAACAGCAGCTACATCACTTCATAGACAGGCTAGATTTCATTGTATACCATCTCTAAACTCAAGTATTTAAAAATCCTAACTGGACTTGAAAAAAGGTGGATAGTACTATTTGTGGTAATTGCATTAAACTCTCTTCCATCTAAAACAATGTTTTTTGCCTACCTGTAGCATTCAGTCAGCTTTTAAAAAACAATGCAGCTTTATTATCAAGATAGAGACCTTTTGAACAACCAGAAGTCTCAAAATGTGACTTTAAAAGTTCTTACATAGGTATTTCTGAACCCATTCACAGGATTCAAAATACTCAACATCATTTTTTTTTCCATGCAACTAAGGTGGACTGATTTTAAAATGAAGTAAATCATTAATTTTAACAATACTTTTAAAGGAAAATAACTTGATTTAAAATAGAATTGTAGTCATTTCTTTTTTTCCCCTCCCAGTTTCCTAAACTATATTCTCTTTGGTTAGTAGTAAGGTCAAAACATTTTGGTCATCTATTTGATGTATTAAAATTATTAGTTGCCTATCTAACAGTTCTTTTTGAAAGGAGACGGGGTTAGCCTCCTTCCCCTGCAAAAGGCTGGTACGTAGTAAAACTGCAGAAATAGCTTCAGCTACATTTTTAAAGTTGACCAAAAAAAGGGGAGAGAGGCCATCTCCACAAAGCTGATTTGCTCCAAAACTGCTATTTATAATTTACAACACAATAATCACTCCTAGCACAGAAGGGAAACGTAGGATGTACTAGATTTTATCAATACAAAAATATACTGCAGTGATTACCAAAATGAGAGCAGTAACACTACTGCAGATTTTCCCAAGGGTCTATTGCACTGTATTTATGGGGAGACATTATGGTCACCAAACACACACCAAAACAGAATTTGACTTGCTCCCACATAACCACACATGTTGTGTAACACTAGCAGAATTAACTAGCAGCATTTTTTTTTTTTTCATTTTATTGTTGGGGTGGGGGAAGTGAAATAATTAGAAATGACCCAAAATATACAGGAAGCACATCTAAATAAGAAGGTGGTATTTTTTAAATAGTCACTTTTCTGAAGAGAGATACAACTTTCAGAAACCATGTCTGCCAGTTAGACCCACAGAAGCAGAATCCAGCTCCACTGAAGACAGCGAGGTTCTACATGGACACAAGGGTTTATCTCAAACATTCAATTGTGGGACTGGTACGTAAGACCTTTTCTGCTTAAAGTTACATCACTTTAATTCAAGGTGTGTTCTTCATTTCAACTTTCTTAGAGCTCTTGGACAAGGGTGTATGAATATTGATGCGTTTTGATCATAATTACAGTCATGGAGAATAAATTGGTTTAAGTGAAATATAATGGAAAAGAACAGCTATACTAAAACTGATTTGATTCCCCCATTAAGGCATAAACACTAAATGCAGCTTTTTATTCATGCAGTTACACAGGTGTTGTTACTAACAGAAGTTGCATACAACATTGATGTGAATTACACACATGAAATCTTCCAGCTGTTTACGTCTTTTCAGGTGTTAATATTTACAATGGATTAAAACAAATGTCATCTTAAAGGTACACCTTGTTTGTCTTCCTTCTCCCTCTGAGTACTAATTAGTTGCTCTATAGGAAAGCTTGCAACATTTAGCACAACAGAATGTAAGTTATTGTAATTAAATAAACATCATGACTGCTCTGTCAAGCCATCAACAGTGACGTTAAACATTCAATTTCATCTTGGTTTAAAAGCAGTATCAAAGAATAAAGCTTTATTTAGGGGTTCTTAATTCCAGGTTCATAATAGAACTGCCTAAACTAGGTAAATTCGGCAAAGATTCCATATGATTGCTAACACCGTTCAGCTTCACAATCATTAGCGACATTGGGCTGTTTTCCATGTACCTCGCATTATATTATATATTGATAATAGTTTGGCAGAAATATCTATATACAAGAGATAACAATTATCATCGTATTAAGTAACTGACCGTAGCGTTATGAAAATCATTTTCAAAAAGAACTTCAACCAAAAACTTAAGTGTTATATAAGCTACAGCTGAACATAAACATCTTCAAACAGAAAATTTCATCACCCCAGAAGCAATCCAGAATACAAGATACAATGCCTATTAAAGATAGAGAGTACTATATGGGCTCTTCCATTATTCTCACAGGATTACACATCTTTTCTTGACAATCTTCATAAGAGTATTTTCTATTTCACATTCTTTAAAATCCACTTTATAAAATTATTTTCTTGATTAAATTCTGCCTTAAAATTTCATAAAGCATTTAACCTTTTTTTTTTTTTTTTAAAAATGTATTCAAGAGAACTACAGACAAAATCCTTTAGCCAAATTTAGGGGCACTATGGCATGTGGTCAGTTTTCACTTTGCATTTTTTGGTGATGTAGCCCATTTAGAAATCAGTCCACAAATGTTTGATTTAGCATCCTTGAAGAAGGAAGGGATTATATAACAAACAATTTTCAATAAAGTTTGAACATCTAAGGCACCATAGCTTAAGTTAGTTTGAGGTAAGCCTGTTTTTACCAAAGGTTTGACACACAAAGATGCATCAATAAAGGAGTACTAAACATATGAAGACTGACTGCCACCTAGGGGTTGTTCCTGTTAAACTGCAGTTTCAGTTGTAAACTACAGTACTCCCAATAGCAGCAAATCAAAAAATAATACAGCTTCAACATTATACTTGTAACAGGAAAAGTAGCTTACTATAGCCAAGTGCACCGTGATTCAATCTCAGAGTACATAGCAAAGGAAACTGATTATAGCAGACAAAAGGTGTAAAATATTGTTTAGAAATCTAGATACAATTTTTAAATATGAAGTAGTTCTTATTCTGTTCATATGACCAACCTAAAAATATTATCTCTACCAAGTTATTATAGCAGACACATATCTAGCTATATTTTGATTGAAAAACAAAAATAAAAATACAATGCACTGTATGCTACATATCCTTTAAAAAGAAGGAAGCTAGTTAAAGTTTGAAGACTAGAGTTAGGAATTCAAAAACCCTGGAATAAGTATGGAGGCTAAAAATACTATATCAGAGTTACAAAAAAAATTTGGTGCCTAGATGCCAATGTAACCGCACAATATAAATGCAGCCAGGACAAAAAAAAGGAAGCAGAAAAGACAAGGAAAATATATAGTTAATCAGGAAAATAAAGTTTATTCAAACAGTGGAAAAGATACCAACAGAAAGCAACATACCACGATAGGGCAAAATGCAAGGTGGAAATTAAGAGGGTACCTGAAGAGAAAAACCAAGGAATTCTTTAACTTCAGAGGCAGAAAGCCTACTAAACAGGTCGCAGTCATCTGCTCTCCTGGTCTACCAGGGAATAAAAAGAACATTCAAAAAAGAGGATACAGTCATTAGAGAAAAGTTAAACTACTACTTCTTTGCATCAGTTTTCATCACAGAGGATGATGGAAACATAGCCAGTACAGAAGCTACACTTTGCAGACAGACAGAAGATATTGTCACAGAGCTTCAGGTGTCAGAAAAGTGGTACTGCAACAACTACGGATATGTCTCAAGCCAGATCATATTAGGGAAACAGGCAGAGAAAGGAAAAATTAGTTTAGGTACTGAAAGTTTGTCTTCTCTTTGGTACTACTGCCTGTCATTCACCTGAAGAGCTGTAATCCTGGTACTCAAGCTTTTTTTTTTTTTTTTTTTAAACAAGTACAGCAAGCTAAAATTACATTCTGTAATCATTTGATTATCTATCCCAATAGTAAATCCGAACATGAAAAGAAATCTCAACAACCTGCTCAATGTTTCTGATCCATTTTAATGCCCAACATCCCTTTGAAAAAAGCTACCAACTGCAGTCTATTTCACATCTTTTGAATATGGAGCTGTCATCACCACACAGCTTTCACTTGATTTACAATACCTGAGTGACAAAAATTAGATTTCTACCTCTTGATGTACGGTGTGCATTCCTGAAGGAGTAATTATAGCATTGTAGTAATATTTTTTTTTTTTTGGCAATTCATTTTAAGGCTCTATTTTACTTGCTTATATCTTTTTTCAACCACCACCACATTAGCTACTGAACAAACATTTCTAAAGTTTAATATAAATGAGGAATTTTTTTATTGTTAATTTTTTTAAATGGTGTTGGAGTTTGATTAAATCTAGCTCAGTCACTTAAGTTATCCAATGCAATGCCAGATGAGATTTTAGTCATAACAGCTTGGTTACCCAGCAACCTATAGAGCAACCTTAGTTTCAACCCCTTGCATGTATGCACATTATAATAGGACAGGGACACCATTTATTTCTATTTCATTGCATCTTATTATATAATTAAGCAGCCAAACAAATGGCTGCATCATTGCCTCTAAGTTGTGCCACTGTACTGAACCACCTCAAGAAGTTTCCATGGTAGGTTGAACCAAGTCCTAGCACTGACTAACAGTTTTGACTGACAAAACATTGAGCAGAAACTTTAACCCACTGCAGAAGTGGCAGACCTGGATATGGGGGGGGGGGGGGGGGGGGGATAAATAAAAATAAAAGAGAGTGGTCTAGAGGATCATTCCCCAGTCAAAAGAAATAATATTTATTTATGAATTATACAAGAGAATCAACTAAGCTTAAAATCTCAGTATTTGTTTCCTGGACACGTATACTTTTCCCCATAATTCCTATAACTTCCACATACTGTCAAAGAAATAAATTACTAAATACAGATGACTTTCTGTAAATTTTAAAAAAACAACAGGTTGGTTAAAGCTATTTTCCATAATGATTAAGTTTTGATACTTTTTAACAGTTAATTTATCTCAAATCTAGAAGTGATGACAGGGAATTAGTGTCCTCTGGAACAGTGCTTTTTTCAATTAATCATCATTAAACTGGATGAAGGATGATAATGAAATTACCACCTCAGCAAGTTGTGAACCCACTAAAAGTTATACTCTACTGTTCTTATAGTGAGAATTTGATGTATAAAGCCTCGTTAAGTTATTTTTATGCTACCTACTCACTGTACTAACTTAATTTTAATATGCTGTGTGTACCAACAGCAAATCCAATGAACCAAGGCTAATGCTTAAAATATCCATGCTGTTTCCAAAACCTGGTAAAAAACAGTCAATCACTTTTGTAACTGTTGTTCTTCGAGATGTGTTGCTCATATCCATTCCAATTAGGTGTGTGCGCGCCGCATGCACAATCTCCGGAGAACTTTTATCCTAGCAACACCCGGTGGGTCGACTGTGGAGCCCCCTAGAGTGGAGCCTTCATGGCACTGGATATATACCCCAGCCGACCCAGCGCCCCCTCAGTTCCTTCTTGCTGGCTACTCCAATAGTGGGGAAGGAGGGTTTGGAATGGATATGAGCAACACATCTCGAAAAATAGTTACAAAGGTGAGTAACTGTTTTTTCTTCGAGTGCTTGCTCATATCGATTCCAATTAGGTGACTACCAAGCCTTACCTAGGAGGTGGGTCGGAGTGAGACATCGCTGAGTGCAGAACTGCTGAGCCAAATGCAGCATCATCTCTAGACTGCTGTACTAACGCGTTGTGAGCGGCAAAGGTATGAACGAATGACCACACTGCCACTCTACAGATCTCATGGATTGGAACCTGGGCCAGGAAAGCAGTCGAGGACACTTGAGCCCTCATGGAGTGGACGGTGAGGCGTGGCGTCGCGACACCGGCCAAGTCGGAGCAAGCACGAATACAGGACGTGATCCAAGAGGAGATACGTTGCGAGGAGACCAGTAGGCCTTTCCGGTCAGCCACTGCAATGAAGAGTTGAGTCATCTTCCTAAACCGCTTCGTACGCTCGATATAGAATGTGAGGGCCCTGCGCACGTCCAGAGAGTGCCTATGTTGAGCTTGCTGCGTAGCGTGCGGCTTAGAATGGAAGACCGGGTGGAAGATATCCTGGTTCACATGAAAAGCTGATACTACCTTGGGGAGAAAGGCAGGGTGGGGGCAAAGCTGCACCTTGTCTTTATGGAAGACTGTATACGGAAGTTCCAACGTGAGGGCTCTGATTTCAGAAACACGCCTTGCTGAAGTGATGGCTACAAGGAAGGCTGTCTTCCAAGATAGATAAAGGAGTGAGCAGGTAGCCATTGGCAAATTCACTCAGAAAGTAACATCTTCAGAGAGTTACTACCACTTGGAGAAAGGCTCACATATACTGTTTCAAATTGGATGCTCCAGGGACAAATAGACAAAGAAAGGATTTTTGTTTAAACAGCCTGTGTTAAAACTGACTCAGGGCCTTCTTTCTGATCCAACAAAGAGACAGACTTTTGGCCCAAGAGGGTCCCCAATTCTTCCTGGGGAAAGTAGGAAGGTCTTTTGCCCACATAGGCCCCATAAGACTTGGGGACTAGTTCTGAGCAAAAGTTATGAAAGCTGTTATGAACTATTTGCCACAGGAAAAACCCGAGTGGAGTTAAAGAACTAATCACCAACCAGAACCCTTGTTGGAGTGAAGGATTGATCTCTGGTAAGCTTATTAGCATGCATGTAGGTTGTTTTATTGCTTTTAATATATTTTCTCCATAATGCTTTCACCTTAAGAATCAATGTGTTTGTTTATAAATGGCTGCGTGTTAAATTTACTGTGGCAGTTATACTGTGTACCATCACTGAGGAAAGAAGCAAAAAAGTCCTTCTCAGGGAGTCTGTCATTCACTGCAAAGGTCACAGTATAGTCAGGGAACTCTTCAGCATGGAAATACCATGGACAGAAGATGCAATAGCTGAGGAGCTGGAAGCTTAGAGAGGGTGCCCTTGCTGGACCACAGAGAGGAAATAGAGGTAGAATTGCCCTGAACTGTGACAAGTCCCTCTGTAGAGGGAATCAAAGGCAGAGGGCCAACTTTGATCGGCACTACAAACTGACCCACATGATTGTAGCACCTCTCAAGTTTGGCAGATCCTCCCTCTATAGATAAAAGAAGAACAGGAGTACTTGTGGCACCTTAGAGACTAACAAATTTATTAGAGCATAAGCTTTCGTGGACTACAGCCCACTTCTTCGAAGAAGTGGGCTGTAGTCCACGAAAGCTTATGCTCTAATAAATTTGTTAGTCTCTAAGGTGCCACAAGTACTCCTGTTCTTCTTTTTGCGGATACAGACTAACACGGCTGTTACTCTGAAACCTCTATAGATAGAAACAAAGGTAGAGGGCCAAACCAGTGTCATGTTGCTACCTACCACATGGGGTCACAATGACACTCAGGTTTGGTCCTCCACCCATCTCCATGCACAGAGTAGTGGATGTGCTAAACCTCAATGGTGCCGAGACCATGCACGACACAGAGAATGGATTCCAGATAAGCAGGAGACAGGCACAATATTTCTAGAACTTACTGCTGCATACCAAGGATCTGGCATACAGGTCCTTTTAAAGTGGGTCATCCTGACTGTGGAACTGTTGTGAGAGGCTACCTGGTCCAAGTTTCACTTTGAATAACAAAAAACAAAACATCACACAGCTCCCCGGAGGTCCCAAAACAATGGTCTACCCTCAGTGCTCAATTCTAGCAACAACACTTTCCAATCTCTTCACAAATGATCCTCCCAAACCCGCTGCCAGGCATTTTATCTACGCAGATAACATCTCTGTGGCAATACAAGACCAAGATTTCAGCCACCTAGAGGAAGTCCTGAAAGCTGACAAGAAAGATGGCACACTATTGCAAAAAACGGAGACAAATCTAGTACCAAAAAGATAAGTCTCCAGCTGTTTCCATCTATATCACACAAAGGCCAACAAACAGCTCAACATCTGCTTGAATGGAAGTCTGCACCATGACCCAAAGCCTATGTACTGAGGTGTTACAATGGCCCGTACCTTGACTTTCAAGGACATCTCAGTGAGATCTCAGTGAAAATAAAGACAAGAAACAACCTGATCAGCAAATTAGCTGATTCTACCTAGGGGAGCCAACAAGCAGGTATTGAGAAACTGAGCTTGCCTTGTGCTATTCTGTAGCAGAGTATTGCTCCATGGTGTGCTTCAGCTCTTTTCACCCAGGACTAGCTAGTATGGTAGATGCTTAGCTAAATGAAACCATGCATATAACAAGTACTATAAGACTGACCCACCTGACCTCATTGCTGGTCCTGTTCAACACTGCCCCTTCGGACACAGGCAACAAGTCGCCTTGCAGAATTCTGCTCCTTAAGGTGCAAGACATGCCACATCTACCCCTGTTTAAAGAGGTTTTTTATAATCCATCAACCCACCATCCCAACTCAAGGCTCCTCGTTTGGACACTTTCCTTAAGGAACCTCAGTATCACCTCCAGGTGGCAAGAACAAGCTTCAAACACAGCCATTTTTAATCTCATTTCAGACCCAATAGCTCAGCCACTTGGTGTTGACATTTCATGCCATCTTTGGGTCAAGCTCAGTTGCTTCAGGTGTGGAGAGAAGGTGTGTTGCAGCAGCACTGCTGCTGGTGACTGTAAGTGGGGCCTTCGTGACTTTCCCTCTTTGCCACTGCAGCCAGTTAGAAGATGTAGGCCACATATTTGAATGTTGCACCCATCAGCAAAGGCTGCCTGGTTCCCTCATGGCATTGCACAATACCTTAAGTATCTTAACCATTCAATAGCTGAAGGAAAGGCATATCGACACTAAAAACTTAAGTCAACCTACATTAGGGTCAACTTACAGCCACGGTGCATGTCCACAACTACCCTCCGTGGGTTCATGGTGCATCTCCTCATCAGTAGCGCTTTCACTGAAGTAAGAGGGGCAGTGAGGGGAGCTAAGAGCCTACTCTCATAGGCTCCTGGCAGGCTTCCCCCTGCTGGGAGCGGGGAAAGGGAAGAGGAGGGTCCAGCCGCCCTGCTTTCCAAAGGAGCAGGGGGCAGCTGGGCTCTAGCTGCCCAGCTTTGTTGTCAACTACACAGCTCCTGTGAAACTGACAAGAGAGCTAACAGAGGTAAGTAACAGTATCTACACAGACATTGCAGCGCCCCAAATACAGGCATAAGCCCTGCGCCTCTCATGGAGGTGGAGTTATTACGCCGGTGTTGTAGGGCACTTACATCAGCAGAACAAGGCTGTAGTGTAGACACTGACATAATTAGGTCGACATAAGCTGCCTCATGTTGACCTATGTAGTGTAGAACAGGCCTTAGACTAACACGCCTGACTTGACAGTTTATGCAGATGCAATCATTTTTCCACAAACTACATTCCTTTCTTAGAATTTGATCACACATACACAGTATCAATAGACTAAAATTTGAAAGAGTAATTATTTTGTTCTTACTTAAAAATTCCACAAATACATATTTTAAGTTTTGATTACACACACCTTTTTAGCTGCAAACCCTCATGCTACTATGCGATTTTATTCCTTAATTTCCCCAGACAAAAAACTTCCATTAAACTGGAATAAAGCACTTAAAGCATATATCACTAAAGCTATGTCTACACTATGGACCTTACAGTGAAACAGGTTTACTGCTGCAGCTGCACCACTGTAAAGTCTCCTGTGTAGCGACTATGCCAGCGGGAGAGAGCTCTCCTGCCAGCATAATTAAGCCACCCCCAACGAGTGGCAGTAGCTATGTCGGCAAAGAGCAGCTCTTCCCAACACAGCGCTGTCCACACCTGTGCTTTTGTTGGTGAAACTTATGTTGGTCAGGGTGTGTTTTTTTCACACCTCTGACTGACAAGTTTTGCCAACAAAAGTGGTAGCATAGACAAAGCCTAACTTACAGTAGGAAAAAAGCAGACTACTTTAAAGCAGATACAGTAACACAAAAGAAAATTCAGAAAATTTGGTTTACACTTGCAAAAAAACCCACAAAACACTGAAAGTATGGAAATGCAAAACTAGTGTATCTTAACTTTGCCACCAGATATGCACTACCCTGGGTGTTCTTCATGGGAGGATGGGAAGGGGAGCACAACAGGTCTATGACAGGTGTAACCTGTTAAATCCCAAACACTTAGGCCAAGTCTACACTTAAAACCTGTATCAGCATAGATGTCGGGGGTGTGAAAAACTACACTCCCAGTGACACAGCTATGCTTACAAAAATCCCAGTGTAGACTCAGTGCTTCTGTTGGCACAGCTAATATCATTTGGGCTGGTGGAGTTCCTACACTAGCAGAAAATGTGTCAGCATATGCTTATGCCACCATAAGCTCTGAAGATACTACCTATATCAGTGGTCCCCAAACTGTGGGGCACGCCCCCCTAGGGGTGTGTGGAGGAACATCAGGGGGCACAGGCCAGCCCCCACAAGAGGGTGGGGAGGGAGCACCACCCAGTCCTGCTCTTTCCCAGCTCTGCTGCAGCCCCCAGCTGCAGCCCCAGTTCCACTCCCAGTTGCAGCCCGGCTGCTGGCCCCTGGCCACAACAGCAACTCTACGCCCGGCCCAGGGGGATGTAGACACATTCTATTACATAGAGGAAAAGTTTGGGGACCATTGCCTTACACACACCAAGGTTTCCAACAAAACTGCAAAATATTTTAAACCCTTTATATCTCAGGGCTTGTCCTCACGTACAGTGCACCTATGTCACTATAGCACTTGAGTGAAGACACTCCTACACCAACGGGAGAAGTTCTCCAGTCAGCATAGATAAACCATCTCCCCGAGAGATTGTAGCTCCATCAACAAGACAACATCTTGTACGTCATCATCTACACGTGGGGTTAGGTCAGTTTAACTATGTCACTCAAAGGTGTGGATTTTTCACGAGCAATGTAGTTATACCTCTATAGGTCTGTAGTATAAACCTGGCGTCAGTGTTTTGCCTGCAGCTGTAGTTATCAAACCACATTCAGTGAGGTTTACCATGCAGAATACAGGTAACGGAACTTAAAAGCATAGAGACTTTTAGATGTCTGCAGCTGCAAGTAACTCTGTGGATAGTAAAGGGTTAAAATGGTTGTAAAACTTCCAACCCCTGATGTGTGAGGAGCATATGAGGAAGGTGATTGGGTCTCTGGTATATCAGAAGCACAATACTACTTTGTGCTTATACAGTTAATTCTATCCAATGATCTCAACACAGTTTGCAAATATTAATGCAGTAAAGATGCCCCCTGCAATTCATTACCTTGTTTTTTCAGATGAGAAAATAGAGTTATAAGATGTTACATGACATGCTCAAGGTCACACAGACTGTCAGAGTTAGGAACAGAAACAAGATATCCTGGGGAAAAACAAAAATCCATCCCTTAACCATTTTTCAGCCTCCCAAAAACAAGAGGGTGGTTATTTCACTGTATTAGGGCCACATGGCTCTTATTATGAATGCCAAAAATATATAGTGCACAGGCATACTGGTGGAGGATAAGCAGAGATACAAGAGCAGAATTAAAGTTATTCAGGGTACCTTAAATCTATATTTTCATACTTCCCAGAAATTGTTCTGTTTTTCAGCATAACTAACTTTGAATTTCCTCACTTGGACTTTTAAAAACTATTGTATATGATTAAACGTTACCAATATGCATACTGTGTCACTTAGTTTTCAGTCTAAGAATTTCCTTTGATCTTTCCTTATTTTTTTGATCGGAGTCTTAAAGAGTATCTCAGTACTTGATGGACATTATAGGCTCTCAAACCTTTGCTACCATTTTAAAAACAATCTTAACATGGTTCAAATATAGCAGATTGGGGGAGGGCACAAGTAACTAAACCAGTTACACGGGGGAGGGGGGAACGAATAGCATTAACAGAACATCTCACACCACATATCCAGCTTACAGGCACTGTTCAAATACAAAATTACAGCATGCAGTAATACTACAGCTTCATTCGTCAGGAGTGACTGCAGCTGCTAGTACCAGTGTAGCTAGTTGTGCTTTACAATTAATTCCTAAAATAGCTCAAATTAACTTAATTTTCCACCAACACTCACAAGTGATCAATATTTCATTCCTCAATATTTTAATTATATTTTAATATATGAAATAAGTTGAATGTTATAGGTTTGACAAACATTCAGAAGACAGTAGTCCTTTAATTCTGCACCACATAATTTAGTTTCTTTGTAACCAGCACTATATATTTTTACAGTATTAGCTTCAGGACTATTAGATTACATGCAACAGTACTGTAATAAGACAAAGCACAGATGTGATATCCTCATGAGTAAGTGGCACTGTTTTCTTTTGACCTCTGGTTACAACTACACTTATTCTTTTCCACTGAGACACTCAGAAAACAGAGTGATTGATCAGAGTTTTAAGTCTATAGTAGTATATTCATTTTATGTGAATTACAAATATCTGTGTGTTACAGGTTGGACTCTTCATTACAGTGCATTAAAATGTACTGCAAGACATTCTGCAAGCATTAATGACCTGCATAGAAGCTGGTACCTGACACTCTGGCTGTAAGCTATCTGGCAGCCGGACCTAATTAGTCAGGAGTTCCACGGAGGAATGCTGACAAGCCTAATAAACAAGCACCTGACTTTCCTGGAGTAGACAGAACGAACAGCAGCAGGGAGTGAGCTCAAAAAGGTCTGAAGGCTTGACCACACCAGATATACTGAATCACTCACTCCTTTGGAGTGTGGACCTCTAAGAAAGATTAATCCCTTCATTATACTTTATCACAAATTCCATACTTTTGCATACCAACGTGTGTTTTAAGTAAATACATTAGTTCATGAAACGAAGTGTAAACTATGTCTTATCCTTTTTTCTTTTGTGGCTTTGGCTCTAAGCAGTCCTAGCCTCTTCTGTTTGAGACTTGAGTCACAGGTTGCCTCTTTCCACCTGATGTCTAGCTATAAGGTGGACCAGGATTCCCCAGGATTCTAAAGTGTGTAGGTTCTTTTGAGAACAAGTTGCCACTGCCCTGTTCACACTGTTAAAGTGTAAATAAGCTTTCACCATTTAATGCGGTAGGTCAAGATCTTGCCAAAAACTAATCTAACAAAGAGCCATATTATTAGCCAGTTTCATTAAGTCTTATTATTTACTGATTTAACTATCTGAAGAGGCATTTATGTACAATACTTCATTCAAACTGCAAAACTTGTGTGCTAGCAGGTCAGAATGTGTTTTATATTTAGACGTCAGATTCCCATACTTCTGATGACCCAATTACACCACACTCCGGCTCAAATTCAGCTCAGAACTAGTTAAAAAAAAAGAGCCAAGTAAAAGGTATACCATTGATAGCTACATGTGTAATTGGTAGTACTGTGGGCTCCCAAAAGCAATACCACTCCAATATTTTGACTACACAATCCTCGGGGCACAAATTGTGTTAGCAACAGTTCCGAAAAATGCTTTAGAATCACTACTGCTGTCTTTCTTCCACATCTAAAATCTGTCGTCTTTTGTATCTCCCTTTGATTTTGTGGGTCTCCTCTCAATGTTCATGATAACCACAAAAGTAGTATAATTTCAATTCTGCATACAAACTTACACCCTGAGATCTGCACCATTAAGTGAAATTCATTAAGATTGAGTTATGTTAGTTTATCTCACTCAAACAGGTTCAGGCATTGTTTCTATGCAGATATGACACCCTGAACATTAAACACAAAGCAAGCAACAGCAAATCAGACAGACAGGCATGCCACCACCTCTTTCAGACATCAAACTGGGGAAAGGAAAAAGGAGGAGTTGAGGTTTTTTTTTTTTTTTTATTATTTTATTTTTTTTTTTTTAAGAAGATATCCTATCTCCTAGACCTGGAAGGGACCTTGAAAGGTCAAGTCCAGCCCCCTGCCTTCACTAGCAGAACCAAGTACAGGTCTGTCTCATCTTACGCGAGGGTTCCGTTCCGTTCCGCGGTTAGCATGTAAAGCAAAAACCACGTATAGCCAAAACCCCATTGAATTCAATGGGGGGCGAAATCACCTGCACTACAGGTAAAACATTTTCTCTTTTTTTTGTTTTTGCCGACCGTATAAAGTTGAAATCGCGCATGTTAAATGTGCGTAAGATGCGACAGACCTGTACTGATTTTGCCCCAGATCCCTAAGTGGCCCCCTCAAGGATTGAACTCACAACCCTGGGTTTAGCAGGCCAATGCTCACACCACTGAGCTATCCCTCCTACCTCCAAGTACTGCTGAGATGGGGAACCAGGTTTATTTTCTCCTGAACACAATATGCAGTGGAACATGGTTGGAAGCTCTGGTCACCATGTGAACATATAGAATGTAGAGAAAAAGGGATGCTATTTCCTCCATTACAATTACTAAAAATTAGGGACATACCTAGCAAGCATGCTTTTAGACTGTTTTTAAAAACAGTGACCCGATAGTAAACATCAACTGGAGGAATTTAACATACTAATCCTACTTAAAATAAGTAAGGTCACACCCCATCCTGCACAAAATAGTAAAATGTCATTCACTATCCAATTATTTTTTGGTTGCTGATATCAATACTAGAGTACCTTAGGCTAGAGTTAGCCTGAAAAATCTTTAATACAGTAGCTATAATACTTTAGCAAATTTTATCTGCTAATAGCCTTCCCTCCATAAACCTACTTAATCCTGTTGTATAATCATTGGCAGCAATTTCTTCAGTCATTCTGCATCAACTTGATTAATACTGTATAGCTTCAGTTAATTATATTTACCCCAAGAAGGGCTCCTGTTTTTTACATTTCAACAACTGTTTTAAACAGTGACTACAAAGGCTTTATTACTGATTCTAAATTCCCAATCCACACTCCTCTGAAGCATTGTACATTCTATTCTTATTCAAACATGCTAAAACCAAATAAATTCCGCAGTTCCAACATGGAAACTAATCTCAAGCAAATGAAATTATGCTATATAATCTTACACATCATTTGAAAAGATCTCCCTTTACATTACCAATTAACTTGTTTATTTAACCAAAAAAATATTAAGTTAGTTCTGCTTCTTTTGCCAGATTCCCCAGATACTTACCTGTATAATCTTCAACATATCAGGATACCAGCATTGTGTATTTGATTTGGCATTCTTTATTTCACAGCCATAAATGAAATATTTTTTACTCTCCATATTGCACCAGAAATGTTTTGTCCTAAAAACTATCCACTGGTTGCTTATTACAATGACCATCTCAAATACTCCAGACAAGGAGCAAGTCTCATTAGCTGATTATCTTACTCATCAATGGACTTGTTTTGCATTCAGATCTCCATGGCTCCAAATTCTTTCCCCTAACAAATCCCACAGGCTGTGTCCTATATCTTACTCAGATATATTTACCAGCAGATTTTATATTAGAGGGGATTGGGAATTCTGCAAGGCCATAACCTATTCAAGCCAAAGTTCAGGTTACTCTTCTAATTATGTATGCAATAACTGAAGTGACACTTCGCCCATTACTTCAGAACCTTGCATAGTGACCTCCAATTTGTTTGTTGGAAAAGACAGCTGGCCAAGAAGGCTATCCAATAATTCTGCTAACACCTTTTCCCAAACTTTTTATTGGCTAAGATTTCAAATGATGATGACAGTTACTTTGAGTAGGTCTAATATTTAGTTTTTCAAACAGAAGTACGGATGGAGCAATAATCTCCCATTATCTGCTAGTTCAATAGAAAATTTAAATAGTACTGATAAGCAATTTCAAGAAAAAACCCTCAAACATGCTAAAGTCAGAGAATGCTATTTATTAAATCTATTACATTTAGATGTTCTTCCTATAAATTGTGTTAAAAATAAGGAAAAATGTAATTTACACTAGTAAATATCAAATGCCAACCACAAGAGCGCAGTACAATTTATTAATTTAATTTATGATAAACTCATTCATTTTCAACCAATTTGTATTTAACATGCACTATCTATACAGGAAGCAGTGTGCCCTAGTGTCCAGAGCACTGGACTGGGACTCAGGAAACCTGAGTTCCATTCTTAGCTCTGTAACTAAACTACTAGGTAACCTAGGGCAAGTTACTTGAAATCCGTTGCGGATCTGGGCCAAATAGGGGTTTTTCTCCTCTTTAGTGCCCTAACCTCTTGGCTATGGAGTCACTCTCTCTGGTCCGTCTCCTCATGAAGCAGAAAGGGGAATTGAACCTGGGTCTCCCACACTACAGGTGAGTAGCCTAATCATTGGGCTAAAGCAGGGGTTCTCAGACTTTTGTACTGGTGACCCCTTCCACACAGCAAGCCTGAGTGCGACACCCCCCTTGTACATTAAAGGCACTTTTTTTATATATTTAACACCATTATAAACGCTAGAGGCAAACCGGGGTTTGGGTTGGAGGCTGACAACTCGTGACCCCCATGTAATAATCTCATGATCCCTTAAGGGGTCCCTTGGGCTAAAGATTATAAGGGAGGCCACCTCTTCCTCCCCACCCAAGGCCATTCTCTGTGGAGTTAGGCATGCATCACTATTGTCCGTGTAAGAAATGGCGTAGGCACATACAATGCCTGACTTCAGGAGAGGGTTTCACAGCTGTGGATCCCAAGCAGAGACTGGTGCCTAACTCCCTAATAGGGGGAGGGCTCAGGGCAGACCTTTCTCCTTAGCATTGCCCACTAGCTAGCTCAGGCATCTCCTTACTTGGTGTGCTTGCTGTCTTTTGTGGATACCATTCTTAGGCACCTATCACTTCCATAGCATTGTATAGGCAGCCTATGTACCTACCTCAGGGTTTGCCGATTCCACTAAGTGACTAGGAGTCCCTTTGTGGATCCAGGCTTTCCCCTCTCTGTGCCTCTGTTTCCTCATTTGTACAACGAGGCCAATAATACTAATCTCCTTTGTTAAACACTGAGATCTGCTATGAAAAGAATTATATAAGAGATAGTTTGTTATAAATAATACCACCTATCACATGATTTTAGGGAGCACTGATGCTTTTGAAAGTTATTTCATCTTGTACTTTTACTACCCCGAGCTTAGCGTCATCCACAATACATCTCAAGGTTCTCCAGTGAATCCCAACCAGGCTTTCTTCTCTAGAGGATATTACATTTAAAAAACACATTCTCAATGCTTAGACATTTTCCTTTCAGGCCCCGGCATGTAAACTAATATGATGCTCGCCTTTTTGTGTCAAGCAACATTAAACCTGCTTAGCTATGGGGTTAGCTCAACGAGTCATGAAACTACCACAGAGCAAAACAAGCTCAGGAACTACTTTAGACTTCCCAGATTATGTTAGGAGAGACCAATTACATTAGAGGCGATCTGCTGAAAGAAGGAATGAGTGACAAGCCATGACATGCCAAACCATTTTGTGTTATCTGACTAACAAAACTAAGAGAAACCTATTTAAAAAACAAACAAACAAACAAAAAAAACCACACCCCATGAATCCTCAAGTATTCACACTCCAACATGAATCTGGCCTACTCATATCAATTTATGCAAGATGAATAGGTTTCCAGGAAAAAAAAAAACACTAGCACCATGTTAAAAGGAAATGTGCACTCTTCAAGAGCATTAAAAATAGTACTGCTCCTTCTGATTTCGTTTAAGGTAAGAGGAAATTACATATTGGTACTTATTGCTCTCTGCCAGTAGGAATCAAGCTAGAACCATATGTTTTTGGTGGTTTTGGGGGGAGGGGGGGGGAGTTGGAGAATGAAAAGAGTGGGGCAAATGTATATACCTACACATGATAGGAATCAGAATTCTTCACAGAGCATAACCTACATCACCAATCTATTAACTAGCGATGCAGTTCAATGTCAGCTTTTTAGTTTCACTTTTTTTATGGTCAACCTATTTACTAACCAAGAGAAAACCAGTAATTCCCAATTTAGGAGACCGGGAAGTAGAAGGTCTGTCATAAACCAGTACTGGTCAGAAAAGCAAAATTACACTTTTTTCCTCACTAAAAAGGATTTGTTACTGAGCCATATTGCTGGAAGCTAGTGCTCCAGTAACATCTGTATTAAAAACAAAAAGGTAATGCAGTGCCAAGAAGCATATCCTTTGATACATATAATCATTCATGTGTTGTGAATTCTAAGAGGTTATTTTGTATTTCAGCACTCATATATTATGTCAATATTTAATAGTAATCGTTTACTAGGAATCTAGAGGTAAAAAGCAAAGTTTTGTTTCCCAATCAGCTACACCAGATGACCACATCCAGATTAACTCCACAAGGCTTTGCACTATTTGACAATGGGAAATCAACAACTTTCAATGGAAGGGAAAGTCAGTGTCCTGGCTAATTCATAGAATGTGTCTCTTGGGACTAGTATCATTTCTATGTTGCCTGGGTTTAGATTTATATCCAGGAGCTGATTTCTTGTCAGCATTATGAAATCCTTTTGATGGTGTGGGACTGTGGAAACCGAGATACACAGCTGGGTATCATCAGCCCATCACTGGC
Organism: Malaclemys terrapin pileata; assembly: GCF_027887155.1. NCBI lineage: Eukaryota > Metazoa > Chordata > Testudines > Emydidae > Malaclemys > Malaclemys terrapin. The sequence continues at coordinate 83,902,142 of NC_071507.1, forward strand.
AAAAGTAATGTCTCACCACCTCTCCAAAGAGTCTCATGACAATATTGAGGAGGGAGGTGGGACAGAAAGATCCCTGCAAAATTTCACATGTGAAAACCTTGGAGAACTGCTCTCATTGCCTAACACCACACTCTGGGCCCTCTTGGAGAAAAATAACTGCACTCGGTGTAGTGCTGCACTATTTAATCCAGCTCGGTCAAAAAAACATGTTTAATAGTACTTTGCTTGCAAGTGAGCGGCAAGGTACGCAGAAGTCAAGCAACATAAGCACTGATAGTCTTCATCCATTGCTGCTGTATTGTGTATTGGGCTGAAGCATCCAGGATGTTGGTGCCACATGCTGTCAGAGATTAGTTGCACTACTTTCCCAATGATTCTGTCTAGTAACAGGAGGTTGGAGACAGGACAGGCTGGAGAAGAGACAGAGGTTACAGCATTTTTCTGCATCAAGTAGTGGCTTTTTAAAGGTCAAGTAGACTATGGTATTTTTCTGAGTGGATGACAGGTTTGCTTCTCCAAAATAGGAGCTGATAATTTCTGTTAACAGTGGAGGCCTTCGTTGAGTTTCCCCAATCAGGAAGGTGTCAGATACATTTCACACCTTGTAGCTTAAATATTCCTAAAAACTTCTATAGCTCCATTTTATGGGATGGAGCCAAGTTCACTCAGGAATATTTTGACAATTTGGGGAGTTAGTAATGAAAGGAAGGGAAAATCTAGAGGTGATACTGGAATGGAACTCAAGGTAGAAAAAAATAAAAGCTAAAGGACTACATGACAAGGAGACCGCCCATCTAGCAACAGATAGGAAGAAAACCAAGGATTTTGATACCTTGGAGTCTCTGTGTTAGAGACACTATTGATGAAACATGGTACAGCTCCACTGAAGGCAATTATGATACAGCAATTTAAACCAGCTGAGGATGTGGCCCTTAGGGCAATCCTTTACATTACTGAGACTGATCAATATCTGGCCAGTTTTCAAGAGGAACTGTCAAACTGGATGTGAGAGATCCTCCTTCCCACTATCTAAAACAAGTCACATTTTCCTGTTGATGAAAGACTAGCAAACTTCAGATTGATACTTACTCCACCAGTCAGAAACTACCTGTAACATTACAGAAGTTAAAATACACAATTTGAATCTTGCAATAGAAGAGATCTATCATCTTTCATTTCTATTTATGGACTTTTACAATCCTGCTTCTTTTAAAAATAGTATGCTACTAAATTTGCAGATTTATGTGAAAAGAATGGGAAACAAATAGCATATTTGTGTGAACATAGTAGTATATATTTAATTGCCAAAGAGAACAAAAAGGTGCAATACTGACATTACAAGAAATAAGTTTATCCTTGCATTATTTAAAAATTTTGCTTCAACTAACTAGGTAGAAATTTTTAAAATGTTGTGTAACAAGGTAGTAACAACAGAAGCATATTAGAAAAATATGTTTTCTATCATAAGAAGCCCTTCTTCATATCTTAAGACCTGCAGAAAACAAAGCTGCTATTAATATCTACCCTTATTGTGTCACACTCAAACACATTTTTCAAGGCTTATATATAAAAAGGTTTTATTGACATGAGTTCAAATAACAGTCATGTGATGTAATTACTTCATGATACCGACAAAACTTTGTAAGATGTCACATCATCATACATTTTATTTTATGCACTATCTTACCGAATTTGTTTTTATTATTTAGATTCATTATTTGTATATGATTTTGTATTCATTTACCTGCAACACCAGGATATGTTGGTACTAAGAGTCAAACAGAAAAGAAAAGAAAAAAAAAGAGGAACGTTAATACAGGTCATTGAATACTCAGTGATTTGAGGAAAGCAGGCTTGATAGAAAAAAAAACAAACAAACCACAATGAATAAGGTGCATCCTGCTGCAAATAATTTGGACTACAACCTATTACATCTATAGTCAATTAAGTCTGTTAGCCTAGTTTCTAGACATCAAACCATCAGAAACCTTTCACAAATCAACAAGAGAACTTAGAGGTCCCCGTAACTACACTAATCAAAACCTTTTATTTAATTTTTTTTTTAAATCATCAATAGTTCATCCATGACCTTACATTTTCTCACCCTTAGTGAAGCTACTGTTTAAAAGACTATTTTCCAAACTCAAGGCAACATTACAAATTTAGTGACTCAGTAATGGCCACATCTATTCCCTAAAGAGGAAACAGCAGTTGACCACTTGATTACATAGAAAACTCCCGGTTTCCTGTGCTGTTCTCTCCATAACTTGTACAAATAATCTAGAAAATGACATCATGTGGTGTGCATACACAAATCATTTTTAGTGACTAACTTGTCAAATGATATTTCATCAGAAATTATAACAACCTTTTGGCCTAAGCTTTTCAAACACTGGAGTTCAGGTATTTGCACAGCAAATGTTTCAATTAATAGTGGCCTGAAGTTTATTATTTGCAGATCCGGCACTTAGAAAGTATTCTTACTGAAAGCCTGTTCAGGTTAAAATCCTCTCAAAATTTCTTTGAAACACTGAAATGACTTGATTATAAGATGGGAGGAAGAAAATAGCCATGCAAGACACTAATTTTTAAATAAGAATTTCTATTTTAAAAATGTAATAAAATGGCTCTCTTCCTTTCCATTTATACGTTAATCTATACTTTATATTTTGTTTAGTCTTATGCCAATTGTCTTCCTAGTTGTGTCACTGGATAGGAAGAGAACATAGGTTTGATATTAGTCCATAAATATGTTGGGGAGTTGTAAAGATGATCCCAGAAATTAACTAGCTCATTAACAGTATTAATCACAAAATCTTTAAAACAATTACAAAGTTGGGTGCTTAAACTAAGCAAGTAGCCTGATTCACTATTTGATTTTTTTTTATTAAATAAAGATTTTTTTTTAATTACCATTAATAGGGTGAGCAGACAAATCCATGTGAGCCAAAAAGTAACCACTTCATGGCTGCTTGCTTGTCACATCACCAATTTAAAAAAAAAAAAACACAAAAAAAACCTGCTACTGTTGGCACCCTAATGCTCAAGTAAGATACCAAAGACTGAATGAATACACAGAGAAACCGAACTAGTCTAAATCCTAGAGCGAGTCCCTCCAATGTCAGGGAACAGGGCACACCAATGGTGTTGTATATGGAAGCTTGCACTTCCTCTGCTGTACCTGATCTATAAATGAATGGAGGCTAACAATTCAGCACTTTCCAGAAACAAATTAAATTAAAAAAAAAAAGCCAGTGAAACCCTGAGATTTTAATCAGTGTAACTGACAAAAATAGAACCTCTTAAATTTTTAGCTATAATCTACAGGTAGATTAATACACTCAGTACAAAGGCAAATACTTATTCTTCCAAAATACTGCAAGAAAAACCAGGTAAGTCATCAGTAAGTACACAGACTATACTTGAAAATCTTAGTAAGAAAAAATAAGTGCATCAAACAAAGCTGAAGAGCCATACTCAACATCTAAAAGTTCAGTAGTTATTCTTAATAATATTTGACAGAAATAAGAAAATTAGTTTATTACTCCAAAGGATAGAATACATATACTGTAATATAATCTGGTATGGTCTGATCACTAATCATAGGAAATTACTATGATGACTTTCACCTGACAACTAATACGGTCAAATGCTCCCCAAATATTTGGTAAAAACTGAGGTATAGATGAAGGCTGGCTGGCTAGAAAGCAGTCTAGTTAAGACAAAAAAAGGATGCTGAGAAGATAGGGATAATGAGAAAGTTATTTATCTTTGTAAATGGAGGTTCTTCAAGATGAATGATCCCTCTCTGTATTCCACTGTGGGTGTGCATGAGTTTCATGTGCCCAGAGCTGGAGAATCTTGAAAGCAGTGCCTGTTAGTCCATGCACGCACCCTCATTCTCCTCATGCCTCCAACTGAGAAGAAGAAGGGTGGGGCGGATCGACCGCCTCTCCAGTTCCTTCTCTACTTCAAATCCAAGGATGATCTGAGGCAGAGAAGGGAGGGAAGATAGTGGAATATAGATAAGGACCACACATCTCGAAGAACCTCCAGTTACAAAGGTAAGCAACTTTCTCTTTTTCAGTGCTGATCCCTATGTGTATTCTGCTGCCTGTGTCTGACTAGAAGTATTCAAGTAGGAAAAGGGTGTGAAGATGCAGATGTCTGAAGGATCACTGTTCCAAAGGATACGTCAGTGGAGTAGTCCTGTATTGAAGCATAATGCCTTACAAATGTGTGGATGGAACTCCATGTAGCTGATCTGCAAATGTCAAGTAGACACAAGTATTGAAATGATCCAACTGACGTTGCTTATGCTCTTATGGAGTTAGCTCGCACACCATGAGGGGAAAATTAGACAGCTGACAGTAAAAAAACAGCCCAAGATCCATTTAGAGATTCTTTGAGAGGACTTAGCTTGACCTCAAGCTTTTTCCACTATGGCAATAAGCAATCTGGAAGATTTTCTGATTGGTTTTGTTCTTTTTGGGTAAAAAGCTTTATGCTCACTGCACATCGAGGGAATGAAGCCTCCCCTCTTCCACAGATGTATACCGTTTTGGAAACATAACAGTGTTGCATCCACCTCTTGCAAGCGCCCCCTGGCCGAGTGTGTGTCTGCACCTCTCAGTCTTTAAGCAGTCTCAGTCTTTACACAGTCCCAGCCATGATGTTGAGCCATATCCCCGGGGCTTCCTCCCCAAAGGCAACGGTTTCACACTCTCTGGGCCTATTTGGCCCCAGTGGAGCCACTAAAAGTTCAGGTCCCCTTCCAGAGGTGTGTCAAAGTCCAATATTCAGGCCTTCCCCCAGTGGCTAATGTGGAGGACCTGGGCCAAACCACTTCTTGGGTGGAGGACCTGGGCCAAACCACTCCCAGCCCAGGTACCAGGCACGTGCTGCCATGACCCTTTAATGTGACTGTTTTCAGTTCCCTGAGCCACTTCCCCATGACCCCATCTTTCATCAATGCTTCATCTTTAGCTCAGTGATCTTGTGTGTTCAGGCCCAGCAGCCAGACAGGAGTTCTTTCTCACTGCCCCAGTTTCTGCCAACACTGAGTAGTCTGTGGTGCTGCAGTTCATTTTGACCAGCCAGGAGCACCATCTGCACACTTCTGGCTCCAGCAAGGAACTGACTGACTGTCTCTAGCTCTGCAGCTTCTTTCATATGGCTTTCCTGAACCCTGATGTGGCTGCTTCCACTGCAGCCACTCCAGGCTGCTTGGAAGACTCCACTACTGCTCCCTTCCTAGGACGGGTGTGGCAGGACCCTGAGGCCTCCAGCAGGGCAGCCTCTGGGCCTAGTCCACCCTGTCACAGGAAAGACTACAGGTAAGAGAACTGACTGGTTCAAGTGAAATTGTGCAACTACTTTGGGGGTGAATTTAGAATGTAACTGCAATGAGACTGTCTCTAAGGCCTGGTCTACACGGGTGGTGGTGGGGGGAGGAGGAGAATTGATCTAAGATACGCAACTTCAGCTACGAGAATAGAGTAGCTGAAGTCAACGTATCTTAGATCGACTTAGAATCACTTACTTCGCATCCTCATGGCGCGGGATCGACGGCCGCCGCTCCCCTGACTTTCCTTCCGCCTCTCGCCGAGAAATTGGAATAGTTCAGATAGTCCTACTTAGTCATCAGTGCTTGGTAGTTGGCTACCCTGAACTTGAGGCTAGCAAAAGTAAACATCTTCCTTCCCAACAAAATCGAGCCATTTGCCTTCTTTATCAACTGGAGTAGATCTAGTGTGCTGCTGTCTAGACCTCTCCACGACAGTGTGGACAACTAAAGAGTTAGGAGCAGGAGGGCAAAAGAGAAATTCCGTCCCTTTTGCTGGAACAAAATACCATTTTTCTTCCATCTTAGGGGCAAGGACAAGTGGCTGGGTCATACGAGACCATTCTACCTGGTTCCCTCAAGATATTAAAAAAAGCAAAAAATAAAATATAACATTTTAAATGGGGGGTTTACAATTGATGCGTATTTTCGTTTGCCACATTTTCCCCAGTGTCCCCTCACCATTCATTTAAGTTTTTCCTGGAATGCTCTTGTTACTTCTGCTCAAAGCACTTAGTTGATGGCTCGTAGACTCAGCAACAGAGTGTAACACAGCTTCACTGTGCTGTTTTCCAGGGACATAGGGAAATCTGAATGAAAGAGCAGCAGTGCAAGCGATCCTGAAGAAGAGGAAGGAAAGTTGTGGGACATGATAAACACAAGAGACAAGCTGAGAAAGCAGGAACAAAGGGATAATGAAGTGGGGATAAGGAAAGAAAGAGGAAGAATACAGAAAAGGGTGGATTAACACACACTAGGCTAGCCACAGCATCAACTGAGTACCAAACTTGCTCTTTCACTTCATATAGTAGGGAGCACTTGAATTGTTACTAAGGCAGCATATTAAGACACAGACTAGAAAGAGGTTTCTCACATTATTCTATAGGGACCTCAGACCAACTGAAAGAGTAAGACCAATCAACGAAGGGCCATCCTTCCTGAATCAGAGAGAAGATGGCTGCTAGGTGTTGCTTTTAAGGAAGGAAAGAATGGAGAGAGACCAGCAGAAATAAGTTAGGGAGGGGTATGAGACAATAAATAGCTTTATTTTAGAGGAAGAAGTGCATTTGAGGTTAATTTACCAACCCCATACTTTGAAATACTAGCCAATCAACTCAACTTTACGGACTCCCCTTAAATTGCTAAACCTCCACCACTTTAAAGTATTACAGTAAAGTAGAACTACCATCTTATTCTAGGACAATGATTTAAGCATTTGAAAGTACCAAAGAATGGAGCAGCTAATATGTTGTATTTAACATTTTAAACAATAAAAAACATTCAGGACCAACTGAGAACATCTGGTCTATAAAACGGTTTCTAAAATGTATATTTCATGTCTCAATTTATATTTTAAAGGTGACAGAAATACAATGACTACACTATTTAACAGACAGTTAAAGTTGACATTTCTTCGACACATGCTTTCAGACTCTTTAGATTGCTGTATTTTGCAGGAAAATCAATATCAATCCATGAATCAGACACCATGCTAATTAACGTATTTGCTGTAACCAAATATGCAAACAACTACACCAAAGGTGAATGCAGACGAAAATAATTTGCAGGGAAGAAGAAAATCAAGTAAATGGAACCCTTTTGTACAGATTAGAACTATTCGCCTTTGCATAGAATATTATGGCTATAACCTTTTAAAATTTTCAAAACCCAAATGATATTATATGCCTACCTGATAATCTAAGATCCATTCTATCTTGGACAGTAATTCCCAAACTGTGGTTTACTGGATGTATACAGACTACATCCACTTTGTCAGTTAATAGCGCCATTCATAAGCACTGAATTAGACACTGTACTGAGCAACACCAAACCTGGAACAACGGCAGGATATGACAATATTTCACCAGGGTACCTTGGAACCAACACCGGTCAATGGTTATCCAAATTCCTGATGTGGGTTGTTAATGAGGGTAACCTGCTAATGATCTAGATGTCAAAACTGATCACCCATCTAAAACTCAGAAAGGACCCACAGAATGTGGCAAACTACTGCCCAATCTCTCTGCTGTCATCTTCAAAGTCCTGGAGCAGCTTATCCAGAAAACGACTGAAACATGAGGCAAAACTGCTCTATCTTGAGGTCACGTGTCACGTTATTGATTTGAACTGGGACCATATAGAACATGGTTGCAACTGAAGTCCTGTAGTGGCACTAAATCTTGTATAAAGGGGGGGGTCAAATGAGGTGTCTAAGACAAGGTTATGGTTTGCTGGTTATGACTATGCTGTCTATATGTGTGTATCAATTTTGTAGTTGAAGTTATGAATACTGGCTCTATACTGTCTGTATTTCAAACTTATGCTATGCTTCTGGGAAACTTCCCAGACAAGTTGGTGTTAGCTCTGCCTAGCCTGCTTGATGGCCCATTAAGGACCATCAGCTATACAACTGACCCATTGGGAGAAAGCAAATACGCCTTGCAACTCAGCAAAGTATGTAAGGACTGGCCCATGTGACTCCAGACTCCATTTAGCTGTAATTTTCCACAGTAAGGACAAAGATGTTTTTACACCTGGAAAAGACTATAAAAAGCTGAGGCCTCTCCTCCATCTGGTCTTCAATCCTGCTTCTTACCTCTGGAGGGACTTTGCTACAAAGAGAAGCTCTGAAAAAAAGGACTGATGACCCATCCCAACTGGAGATGTATTCCAGAGACTTGAGTTAAACCTGCAGTTTATGCTATCACTGCTACAAGCCTCAACCAAGAACTTTGCCATTACTGTATATAATTGATTCCATTTAACCAATTCTAACTCTCATCTATATCTTTTTCCTTTTATAAATAAACCTTTAGATTCTAAAGGATTGGCAACAGCGTGATTTGTGGGTAAGATCTGATTTGTATATTGACCTGGATCTGGGGCTTGGTCCTTCGGGATCAGGAGAACCTTTTTTCTTTTATTGGGATATTGGTTTTCATAACCATTTGTCCCCATAACGAGTGGCACTGGTGGTGATACCGGGAAACTGGAGTGTCTAAGGGAATTGCTTGTGTGACTTGTGGTTAGCCAGTGGGATGAGACCAAAGTCCTCTTTGTCTGGCTGGTTTGGTTTGCCTTAGAGGTGGAAAAACCCCAGTCTAGGGCTGTAACTGCCCTATTTTAAGAGATTTGTCCTGAATTGGCACTCTCAGATGGGTCCCACCAGAACTGCATTGTTACACCATGATCATTAAAAGACTGCTGCAAAAATCAGGATCAGGAATAATCTAATCAGCAAATTAGCCAGTTCGACATGGGGTGCAGAAGTAGACACTTCGCACATTGGCTCTAGTGCCACGGGGAATACTGTGCCCGGGGTGATGTCGTTCACCTCACCCTCAATTGGTCAACGTTGAAATGATATTCATGAAAGTGAATGAGAGATGAAGTGGTCCACGAGACTCCACACTACAAAACAGTTTAATAGAATATCAGGGTTGGAGGGGACCTCAGAAGGTCATCTAGTCCAACCCCCTGCTCAAAGCAGGCTCAATCCCCAGACAGATTTTTGCCCCAATCCCTAAGTGACCCCCTCAAGGATTGAACTCACAACCCTGGGTTTAGCAGGCCAATGCTCAAACCACTGAGCTATCCCTCCCCCAAATGCACGTGTCTGTGTTCACAGATGTTAAGGCCAGCTACATATTAAGGTCTGCAGCGGATTAGACCCAATTTCAACTTGCAACCAGTAGTACACAATGCACGACACTTTCCATTGCTCTTCTAAGCTTCTATGTATAATTTTGGGTAACTAGAAGATAGTATCTGAGCACAAAAGCTCCTACCATAAAGGATTTCACATAGTTTCTTCAAATATTCTTTAAAAAAAAAAAAAGTGACATTATCTTCCTAAGTGATTTAATTATTTAAACTAACACTGGCAACTGCAGAACTAGTGAAACTGTGACTTCACAAGAGATAAAGCTGAACAACTGAAAGGTGAAGGAATTTTTAGTCAAGAATCATACTTTTCAAATGTTGATTTCAAGGGGGGGGTGACTCATTTTAGCCCCAAACTTGTGTTCCTTCTCATAACATAAGAACTATGGGTCACCAAATTAAATCAATAGGCAGCAGGTTTAAAACAAACAAAAGGAAGTATTTTTTCACACAATGCACAGTCAGTCTGCAGATCTCTTTGCCAGAGGATGTTGTGAAGACCAAGACCATAACACGGTTCAAAAAAGAACTAGATACATTCATGGAGCAAAGGTCCATCAATGGCTATTAGCCAGGATGGGCAGGGATGGTGTCCCTAGCCTCTGTTTGGAATGGGAAGCTGGGAATGGGTGACTGGATGGATCACTTGATGATTACCTGTTCTGCTCATTCCCTCTGGGGCACCTGGCCACTGTCGGAAGACAAGATACTGGGCTAGCTGGACCTTTGGTCTGACCCAGTATGGCCGTTCTTATGTTCAAAATTATCTACGGTCTACAAAAATTTAGTTTCCTCTCACTTTTATTATTGAATATTATTTTCACCAGAAACAAAAAATTATGAAACTCAGGTTAACGAAAGTGTTGCTTATGCTAACAGAATGCAATACCATGTCATTTTAAATTTGCTACAATTTCTTGTGTCCATCACTTTGGGTCTATCACACGCAGTAGCCCATATTTGATCCTTGGCAGGTTGAGGGGTATGGTCAGGCTAAGATTTTTTTGCCAAACTAAAAGACCCATGTCCTTTCAAATTGGTCAGATTTCAGCCTCTTGTGAGGTCATAACTCCATTAGCTCCCCCATCATCTTGGGTAGACAAGATTAAGTCACTAAAGGAAAAAACAAGCAAGAAAACACACCCCACCACCCATCACCAAAAAACAAAAACTTTGAATGTATTATTTATCCCAACAGGTACATGCTCGATCTTCCCTTACATGTCACCTATAAGGACCCAGGTCCCAATTCTACTTGAGTAGCCCCCTGCCAATTGTGTTATTGGGGCTCCCCACAAATGTGAGGACCTGTGCACATGGAGCTGCTTGCAGTATCAGGCCACTCACTGATATTTCCATATAATGATCCTCATACAAGACTTCCCCAAGTCTTCTTCTCTACGCATTGCCAATGTTCTCCCAAAATGTTGCTTTTCACATTTAAGATGACATGTGCTTTATCTACCTTTTACACTTTTCTGACAATGAAATGGAAGCTTCCATGTTTGTTCCATCAACAAAATATGCGCTCAGAGAATCCAAGATAGAATCTAACATAGAAATAGAATCCAGTCTAAACATATTTTCATTTTAATGAGACAAAGAAACTAAATTCTATAAACAAAACAAACATACTTTAGCTTTAACACAAATGTTTAAGAATAAATCATAGAATCAAAAATGCATCAAAGACACGGTGTGTTAGAAGTTTTTTTTTTGCAATTTTAATGTACTCTTGGAACATTCCCCTTTTGACAGATGTCAGCCACATTAATGATAAGCTGAAAAAAAGAGGTTCATGAATGTTCCTCTGCATACCTCTCACAAACTTACATATAGCCCGCAAACCATTTGTGCTGGGATATCCTTAATTCTAAAGAAAAAGCATTTACTCTAAAAACTGCCCATTTGATTATTACATGAGTTGTGAACTTTAAAACTAACATGAAAAATCTCATAAAACGTATCTGTGTAATTGGTACAACATAGGTCAATTACATGATTTATCATGTAGCACAGATTACTTAAACAGCAGCCAAGTTAATCAGGAGCCACCAGAAGAAAATGTTTGCCAGTGCCCATTGTGTATTAAATCCTGAACTCAGCAGCTGGCTTAACTCTTCCCTGCCAGTGATTTTACTCTCAGCTGCACTAGTAACATCTTTGGTTTGCCCAGCTCCATGGGATCTGAAAACCATTTCACTTGTTAGCACAATACTATATTATATGCAACCTAAAATAATAAATCTGCTCTTAAAGTTTTATCATATGTAAACAGAAGAAAATGTTTAATATATAAACAAATTGTTTTAGCCAAGGTTTTATTAAATAACCCTCTATTCCTATCAAAAGTATTATACTTCCATTTCAATGGCATGTAGACCAAGGACAAGTTACATTCCAAGGCCCCAATCCTGCAAACACTTAGGGTATGTCTTCACTAGCGACATTAAAGTGCTGCCACAGCAGCATTTTAACATGACTGTGTAGTTGCGGCACCAGTGCTGGGAGAAAGCTCTCCCAGCGCTTTAAAAAAAAAAAAAATTAAATAAAAAGACACCCCCACAAGGGGAGTAGCTACCAGTGCTGGGGCTGGTGCACTATCTACACTGCCACTTTACAGTGCTGCAACTTGCAGCGCTCAGGGGGGTGTTTTTTCACACCCCTGAGCGAGAAAGTTGCAGCACTGTATAGTGGCAGTGTAGACAAGGCAAGTGTAAACAGAAGCAGGGCCCAAGTTACCAGATACACCCTGTAATAAAACAACAACTCCACTTTACTCAATGAAGCTACCATGCAAGTTCTTACAGCATCTTCTCATGCGTCATGAAGTAATTCGGAATTTAATCTGTGTCACTGTCCAAGGAATCCTACCAGCAAGCCAAGGTTACTTTAGCTGAAAAGGGGGTCTCAAGATTAAACCATCATAGGTCTATTTTCCCCATCAATAGAGTGAAGCATTTTAAATTAGCACTAAAACGTAATCTACAAAGAAAAACAATGAGTTTGTGCTCTTTTTTGCTTCTTGAGAATACAGAAAGGTGGCCATAACAATATTCTCTCTCTCTCACACACACACACACACACAGTATTCTGTGGGTTTGTCTGTTGAAAATCAGGAATTCCTCCTGATCACTTGTCTCTCCTTGATGGGCTCTCACCAGGAGACTTTATATTGCTGATCAGGAGCCTTCTCAGCACTTATTTTAAGGATGAAAGTGTTGGCTCTAACAAAAAAAATTTTCTTCTGTTTGTTAAATTACCTGAACAGCAGTCACTTCGCCAATCAATTCATGTTTCACTTGCTTGGTAGCTGCAATATTACCTTACCAGTTGTCCAAAGAGTCTTCCAAAAAAAAGATGGTAGACTTGGCCTGAATTTGTAATACAAAGAAGCTTATTTCTGACTGACTTTTGAAGCCTTTTTTGTATATCAAACTGCTACAGCTTTGAGAGACTGTTGCGGTATCTTCAATTAGCACTACAGCAATACTGGGGGTAGATCTTTACTAATTTTGGATACTACCAAGAAAAGTATGCTTTCTTGAAGGTTAATTTCTCTACGTCAGTTAAGTTCAAATAAATATAAACTCTGAACTGTTTGAACTGATTGCCTGTTTATCAAATTATTATAGTTTGGTTTTAGTATTTCTTTTGTAAAGCATTTTAAGTAGGGTTGCCAACTGATTACAAAAATTGTGATTAATTGCAATTTTAATCACACTGTTAAATAATAGAAGACCATTTATTTAAATATTTTAGATGTTTTCTACATTTTTAAATATTTCAATTACAACACAGAATATAAAGTGTACAGTGCTCACTTTATAGCATTTTTTATTACAAATATTTGCACTGTAAAAAGATAACAAAATCAATTTTTTCAATTCAACTCATAAGTACTGTAGTGCAATCTCTTTACCACAAAAGTGCAACTGAGCCCTGGTCCACACTACGAGTTTAGGTCGAATTTAGCAGCGTTAGATCGATTTAACCCTGCACCCGTCCACACGATGAAGCCATTTTTGTCGGCTTAAAGGGCTCTTAAAATCAATTTCTGTACTCCTCCCCAACGAGGGAATTAGCGCTGAAATCGACCTTGCTGGGTCATATTTGGGGTAGTGTGGACGCAATTCGACGGTATTGGCCTCCGGGAGCTATCCCAGAGTGCTCCATTGTGACCGCTCTGGACAGCACTCTCAACTCAGATGCACTGGCCAGGTAGACAGGAAAAGCCCCATGAACTTTTGAATTTTATTTCCTTTTTGGCCAGCGTAGCAAACTGATCAGCACAGGTGACCATGCAGAGCATATCAGCACAGGTGACCATGGTGTCCCAGAATCACAAAAGAGCTCCAGCATGGACCGAATGGGAGGTACTGCAACTGATCGCTGTATGGGGAGACGAATCTGTGCTATCCAAACTCTGTTCCAAAAGACAAAATGCCGGAATATTTGAAAAAATCTCCAAGGGCATGAAGGACAGAAGTTATAACAGGGACCCGCAGCAGTGCCGTGTGAAGCCTACCAAAGAACCAGAGAGGCAAACGGCCGCTCCGGGTCAGAGCCCCAGCCATGCCGCTTCTATGATGAGCTGCATGCCATTCTAAGAGGTTCCCCTACAACTACCCCACCCCTGTGCTTCCCTCTTCCTCCACCCCTCCCGGGCTACCTTGGCAGTTATCCCATTTGTGTGACAAATTAATAAAGAATGCATGAATTTGAAACAATTACTTTATTGCCTCTGCAAGCGGTGATCAAAGGGGGGAAGGGAGGGCGGTTGGCTTACAGGGAAGTAGAGTGAACCAAGGGGGCGGGTTTTCATCAAAGAGAAACAAACAGAACTTTCATACCGTAGCCTGGCCAGTCATGAAACTGGTTTTCAAAGCTTCTCTGATGCACAGCACGCCCTCCTGTGCTCTTCTAACCGCCCTGGTGTCTGGCTGCGCATAATCAGCGGCCAGGCGATTTGCCTCAACCTCCCACCCAGCCATAAATGTCTCCCCCTTACTCTCACAGATATTGTGGAGCACACAGCAAGCAGTAATAACGATGGGAATATTGGTTTCACTGTGGTCTAAGAGTCAGTAAATTGCACCAGCGCGCTTTTAAACGTCCAAAGGCACATTCTACCACTATTATGCACTTGCTCAGCCTATAGTTGAACTGCTCCTTACTATTGTCCAGGCTTCATGAGCCACGGGAGCAAGGGGTGGCTGGGATAGGTGCGACCGCACGGTGCTGCCGACTGGGAGAGCAGCCTGAGGCAGAAGCCTCCAGCTGGCATGATATTCCAGGCAGGACTGAATCTCCATTAGACAAAACTTAAAGAAGAGAATGACCTGGAGTCATTCCCATTTTTGTCCAGGCGCCCCCGACTGACCTCACCAAGGCCGGCCAGGAGCACCCATGTCTGCCCAGGCACCCCCGACCAACCTAACCGAGGTCGGCCAGGAGCACCCACGGGGGGACGACGGCTAGCAGTTGTATTGTACCGTCTGCCATCCGCAAAGCAAGGCAAGGGGATGCTGCTGTGTAGCACTGCGGTACCACGTCTGCCAGCAGCACCCAGGAGACATACAGTGACAGTGAGCTGAGCGGGCTCCATGCTTGCCATGGTATGTCGTCTGCACGGATAACCCAGGAAAAAAGGCAAGAAACAATTTTTTGCCATTGCTTTCACGGAGTGAGGGAGGGAAGGGAGCCTGACATCATGTACCCAGAACCACCCGCAACAATGTTTTTGCCCCATCAGGCACTGGGAGCTCAACCCAGAATTCCAATGGGCGACAGAGACTGCGGGAACTGTGGGATAGCTACCACAGTGCAACGCTCCGAAAGTCGACGTTAGCCTCGTACTGTGGATGTACACCACCGACTTTATGCGCTTAGTGGGGGGACACACACAATCGACTGTATCAAGTCGATTTCTAAAAAAATCAACTTCTATTAAAATCGACCTAATTTCGTAGTTTACACATACCCTTACAAATATTGTTTTTTGTTACATAACTGCACTCAAAAACCAAACAATGTACAACTTTAAAGCCTACAAGTCCTCTCGGTCTTACTACACCTCTAACCCGATAGAACGCTGTCCTTGAGAGCCAAAAATAAAAATCTTACCGCGTTATAGGTGAAATTGCGTTATATCGAACTTGCTTTAATCCATCGGAGTGCGCAGCTCCACCCCCCCGTGAAACTACAGACCCTGAACCATCAAATAAGAAAATCAACCTTCTTGTTGGTGGCAGCATCTGACTCAAATGATGAAAACGAACATGTGTCAGTCCACACTGCTTTGGATCTTTATCGAGCAGAACCCATCATCAGCATGGAAGTATGTCCTCTGGAATGGTGGCCAAAGCTTAAAAAGGGGCATATGAATGTTTAGCATATCTGACACTTAAATACCTTGCAACACCAGCTACAAAAGTGCGATGCAAACGGCTGTTCTCACTTTCAAGGTGACACTGTAAATAAAAAGCAGGCAGCATATCTCCAAAAATGTAAACAAACTTTTTTGTCTTAGCGATTAGTTTTTGAGTTATGTAACAAACAAAAAAAATCTACATTTGTAAATTGCACTTTCACAATAAAGAGATTGCACTACAGTACTTGTATGAGGTGAACTGAAAAAAATCTAATTTTATCTTTTTACAGTGCAAATATTCAATCAAAAATACTATAAAGTGAGCACTGTACACGTTGTAGTCTATGTTGTAATTGAAATCAATATATTTGAAAATGTAAAAAAAATTCAAAATATTTATCATAAATTTCAATTGGTATCCTATTGTATAACAGTGTGATTAAAACTGCAATTAATCACGATTCATTTTTAATCGAGTTAATTTGTTTTTAATCACTTGAATTAACAGCGATTAACTGACAGCCCTAATTTCAAGGTATTTAACAAGGGTTAGGATTTCATATTAGCAATTAAATGACTGTTTAATTAGTGAGCCACCAACATGAAATTTTAATAGTGACTTTTTAGAATTTAATAAATTAACACACTTGAAAGCAGAACACTGTTCTTTTGTGAGTCAGGAAGAGAATTTTCTTCTTCTTAAGTGAAAACATGAGATGATAAATTGTCAAATCATTCTAAATATGAAGGGCCCACGGCTGCTTTTTGTCCTAGATAACTATCACGTACAACAAAAAGATCAATGTTATCAACTAAATGATAAATATGAATACAAACTGTTTAGTTAAAGTTTTGTATTCAGAGGCCTACAGTAATTAAAAGGGATAATTATAAAACATACCTTCTTTGTTGTATAGGATAACATCTATAAGCAGTAGTGGGGTCTAGGGATGTAAAATGTTAACCGGCTAACCAGTAAGCATTAGTCTTACTGGTTAAGCCCAACACTAGCCGCACCGCGCCCGACAGGATCAGCCCCCGGTCACTTAATCAGTTTAAACAATTAAAATACGTCATTTAAATGGTTAACAGTTAAGATTTTTAATATATTTACATCCCTGGTGGGATCTAGAATAGAACAATTGGATGGAGAGTCAGGAGACCTGGGTTCTAATTCTGGCTCTACACTATCCATGAGATCTGGACAAGTTACTTTACCTCTTTATATCTCTGTTCCCCACCTGACCCATTGTACACTCTTCAGGACTCTCACCTAACACAATGGAACTTCCACCTCAGTGAAATACATACATAACACAAAACACCATACTCACACAGACAAAGAGTAGAAGGGGGGAGATGAAAGTGAGTACGAGAAAGCATCTCATTTAATCATAAAGTTCAAGAAATGCAGACTAAATGTCTACATACAATTTAACAGAGATAGAAGCAAATCACAGATCTTAAATGACTAACACATGTAAAGCAATCATAATCAAACTGATTATTTCTAATGATTGATTATAAGCCCTGCTAATAATAGCACTTCTGAAAAATGGGCTCTTTACTACACAATCATTTAGATCTACCTGTAAAAATAGCATCAAATATTCTGTGTCAAAGGAAAGCTGCTGAATAATGAAATAAAGATCCTAATCAATACAAGCCATCATTCAAGCACCAATTATGGCAGACCTACATTTAATAGAATGGCATTTCCAAACCCTGATAAGCAAAAAACAAAATGAAATATATCATCTGCATATGTAAGAAAAGAGTTACCTTTTCTGTAACTGGTGTTCGAGATGTGTTGCTCATGTCTATTCCATAATAGGTGTGTACGGGGGCTTGGTGGTCACTGCCCTGAGTTCTGAGACCCGCTTAGCCGACGTGATCGCCACCAGGAAGTCTACCTTCCACAAGAGGTGCAACCAGGAGCACGTAGCCAGCGGCATACTGTGTGGCCCTGCACTGGCGGGTGGAAGGCCGATACGGCCGCCAAGTGCACTTTGATGGACGAGGGCAGCAGGCCCTGGGCTCTAAGGTGAAGGAGGTAGTCCAGAATGAGCTGGATCAGGGCAGCCATAGGGGAAAATGCCCCACTCATCCGCCCATCGGGAGAACCGAGACCACTTCGCTAAGTAGGCTTGGCGTGTGGAGAGTCGCCTGCTTTCCAAGAGGACGCGCTGAACCCCTTCCAAGCGCGTCCTCTACTCCCAGCCTAACCATTGAGCAGCCACACCGTGAGGTAGAGTGCCGCTAGGTTGGGATGGAGCAGGCGGCCCTGGTCCTGGGACAGCAGGTCCGGGCAGGACGGCAACGGCCACGGCAGGGTGACCGCCAGGCTGAAGGGTCCCCTACCAATGCTGCCTGGGTCACACTGGGGCAATCAGGAGGACCCGGTCCCTGTCCATCTTTATCTTTTCCAGGACCTTGCCTATCAGTGGGAAAGGCATAGAAACCGGCCTGACCAGGACAGGAGGAAGGTATCGGAGATAGCGCCTCATTCCAGCCCCCACCCCAGAGCAGAACCAAGGACAGCGACAGTTCTGCCAGGTCACAAACAGGTCCACCTGGGGCGTTCCCCCCTCTTGGAAAAGCCTGTACACCACCTCTGCGTGAAGGGCCCACTCATGCTGAGAGGAGAAGTCCCTGCTCAAGCGATCTGCCCACAAGTTCCAGGCGCCCGGTAGGTGGTAGGCCTGTAGGCAAATGTTGTGGGCTATGCAGAAGTCTAACAGCTGAGGGCTTCCTTGCAGAGGATCAGGCCCCGCCTTGCCTGTTGATGTAAAACATCGAGGCCGTGTTGTCCATGAGAACCCTGATCACCCAGCCCTCCAGGTGCGAATGCACACCAGCCGCAACGCCCTGAGCTCCTTGACGTTTATGTGAAGGGCCAGGTCCTGCGCAGACCACCAACCTTTGGTTTGAAAGTCCCTCACATGGGCTCCCCACCCCAGATCCGATGATGGGGCACCAGTTCCATCGACGGGGGCCTGCCTCTGAACAGGACCCCGTGGAGCATGTTCCTGGGAGAGGACCACCATCGTAGGGAGATGATCACCGGTTCTGGCACAGTGAGGACCTTGTCCATCCTGTCTCTGGCCTGGGAGAACACCGAGGCCAACCAGAGCTGGAAGGGCCTCATCCTGAGTCTGACATGGCAGACCACATATGTGCACGCCGACAAGTGACCCAAGAACTGGAGGCACGCTCTGGCTGTGAAACTTTGTGACCGTGTCAATGAGCCTTTTCAGGGTCTCGAACACCTGTCCGGTGGGAGGGAGGCAAGCTCTGTCTGACATGGCATCTAAGACCGCCCCGATAAACTCCATGCTTTGTACCGGGACTAACATGGACTTTGGTGTCGTTTACCAACAGGCCCAAAGTGGCGCACATGGACAGAAGCACCACGTGATCCCGCACTTGCGACCAGGAGCTGCCCTTGACCAGCCAGTCGTCCAGATACGGGAAGATCTGGACCCCACAGCGCCTGAGGTAGGCCACCACCGACATACACTTCATAAATACCCTGGGGGCAGTGGACAGGCCAAATGGGAGGACCGCGAATTGGTAGTGTTCCTGCCCAACCGTGAAACGGAGGAAGCGTCTGTGCCCCTTGAATATATGGATGTGGAAGTATGCGTCCTGCAGATCGAGGGCGCTTCTTATAGTCCCATGACTTTTTATAAGGAGGTTCGTATTTAGAGTTGGTGGTCTGGGCGGGAGCCTGCTGTGGCTTCAACTTAGGTCGAGCCGGAGCCAGAACATAAGAGACCCAGAATCTGAAGAGTCGTGCAGGAGTCTTTCAGGCCATGCAGTTTTATATCAGTCCATTCTGCAAATGGAGTTTTGCTGTCAAACGGAAGGTCCTGCAAGGAGGTCTGCGCCTCACTGGACAGCCCAGAGAGCAGGAGCCACAACGCCCTTCTCATGGACACGGGTAAGGCCATGGACTGTGCGGCCGTGTCCGCTGCATCCAACGCTGCCTGCAGGGTTGCCCTGGCAGCCGCTGTACCCTCCTCCACCAGCGCTTTGAACTCCTTCCTGTCATGCTCCTGGAGGGAGTCCTCGAACTTGGGCAAAGAGCCCCACAGATTGAACTCATACTGGCCCAGGAGAGCCTGATGGTTCGCCACCCATAACCTGAAGCTCGAGGACGAATAAATTTTCCTTCCAAATGAATCCAGCCTCCTTGAATCTTTATTTTTTGAAGTAGGGGCTGGTTGGCCCCACCGTTCCCGGTGGTTGACCGACTCGACTACCATGGAGTTAGGGGCAAGGTGAGTTTATAGGTATTCGTGCCCCTTGGCGGTCACAAAATGCTTGCGTTCCACTCTCAGAGATGGGGGCTAACGACGCCAGGTTTTGCCACAGAGCATTTGAAATTTTCGCCACCCCTTCATGGAGGGGCAAAGCCACCCTGCCCAGTACCGAGGCGGATAGGACGTTAAACAGGGAGTCCGAGGGCTCCTCCACCTCCTCTGCCTGAAGGAGGAGGCTTGATGTCGCCCTTTCCAATAGTTCTTGGTGGGCTTTAGAGTCCTCCTGTGGGAAGGAGGGGCTGTAAATCACCTCATCAGGGGAGGGCGAGGAGGCAGGCGCAGTACTTTGCGTGTCCACCGTCACCGGAGGATCCACCACCTGGTCGGTCTCCGGGCATGGCGCTGAGGATGTGTGTCACACTGACTCCTTCCTCGGAGGCCGGGAGAGGGATGCTGACAGTTGTTCTGAGGCTCCGGCCACCGAGCGAGCCCCCACCGGGGGCTGAGTCAGTGGCCACGGTGCACACTGGTACCATTACAGCAGCCACGGGGCCCAGTGCCACTGCACCTGCTGTGGCACCAGCGGAGCAGGCTGTTTGGCCTGACCCATCTATGGATGGGGAGGCCAGGCTGATGTTTGAGCTGCCACTGTCCCTGGACTGGGAGGAGCGGTGGCGCCGGGAGTGGTGCCAACCTCGAGACTGCGACCTCAGTACCATCAGTAACAGCTGCTCAGCGATCAGCTCCAGCGGGCAGATCCGCGATGGCGAATTGCCAGCAATCGACACTGAGGGCTGCAGGAGCGGTGCCGTGGCAGGGTCCTGGAGTGAGACGACGAACAGGAACGGGCGTTGACATTCGTGTAGCGACCGGTTACGATAGGCCCTCTGAGATGAGGACCTACGGCGTCATCTGCCTCGGTCCCGTTGGTGTTCGCTCCTCGTGGCGGAGCAGTGCCTGGAGACTGTCAGACAGAACCCAGACAGACAACCTGGGGGGAGTCGATGGCGACCCACGTGGACTACGCACGGAACAGTTGCTGAGCGGCGAACGGTGTTGGGAACGTTCCCTCGACCGAGACCGGTACCGAATCGGGGGTGACTGCGGAGATCCCAGTGGCGGCTTGCCTCTGGAGCGTGGGGCCCAACGTTGACGGTGCTCCTGGTACCGGCATGGACATAACGTCCCTGGCCGCCTACAAGGCATCCAGGGAAGCCTGCTCCAAACAGGCCAGGCTACTCTGCTTGACTTGAGTCAGAGGCCTAGAGACCAATGTGGATCGAGGACTGCCCAATATGGATCTAGCCTCTGCCCCAGTTTTACTCGGATGCCGTGGACGGGGAGTGGTGCCGACTAGTAGATGGCGCCGAAGGGTCATCACGCACCAACACCGCGGTGCCCAGTGCCAACTCAGAGCAGCGCGCCAGAGTCGGGGTCAACGCCAACTCCATCAGGATAGCCTGGAGCCTAATGTGTCTCTCTCTCAGTCAGACTTAAACGACTTGCAAAGCTTGCAGCAATCGCTGAGATGGGTTCCCCCAAACAGCTTAAACAGTCCGCGTGCGGATCACTCACTGGCATAGGTCACCTACAAGTGTCGCACAACTTAAAACCCAGGGCGTGGGGCATGCCCCGACCTGGGTGCACTAGCTAAACTAAACTACTCAAACTAACTAACTACAGGTACCATACACTGAACGAACAAGAGTTCTGGGGATGAGCTACAGAAAGCTGGAGCAGAGCAGTTCCGAAGCACCTTCACTGGCAGCAAGAAGGAACTGAGGGTGGGAGGAGCGCGCAGCGCCACTTATACCACACCATGGAGGCGCCACTTCAGGGGTTGCTAGGGGCGCTCCCCTACGGATACTGCTAGGAGAAAAAACTTCCGACACTGGTGCATGCACACCTATTGTGGAATACACATAAGAATCACTTGAAGAAGAAAGCAAAGTTCAGGAGCATTCAATTTAACAATTTCCGTGATCTTTATCTATTTGCAAGTGATATTTGGGTCACAAAGGAGCTTTGACTTAGAACACTTCACAGAAAGCAATATTTGATTAAATAATTCAGAACATTAAGTAGAAGACAAATTAGTAACCATTTCAACTGCTCTGAGTGATAATAGTTTCATTGAACCGCCAAAGGGAATACCCAGGTTGGCCAAAACAGGAGAACTCAAAGGCAAGGCAGCCAAGCAATTATTAGGGGTCCAACAGGGAAATTTAAGACTCTGAAGACTAGATTAATATATTCCAAAGCCAGAAGTTCTAAGTCACCAGGCAGACAGTTCCAGTATCTTTATTGCTGCTCATTATTTTCCCAAGCTGCAAAAGAGTAAATGTTGACAAGATACTAGTCAGTTTTTACTGCTACTATTCAGAACCCTTGGGAGGCCATAACACTGACAAGAATCAGGTCAATATGATTTCTGCTACTTAAGAAAGCTATTAACACCAATGAAGGCAGGCAACAAAGCTATCCACAAAGGAAGAAATTCAAAAAGGGAGGACGGGAGAAGCTTTAGAGCAGTGGTACTCAGACTGAGGCTCACAAGCAGCTCTTTAATGTGTCTCCTATGGCTCTTTGCAGTATATGATATTAAAACACTGATTTAATTATTAACCAATCAGGATGCTTTTACAACATTATTAACCAATTGTAGTTGATAAAATAATACTTAGTCATTCTGCTCTGAGAATAATTTTTATATATATATATATAAAAATAAAAGAATGAATTCACGCTACTATAGCGCTTTTGGGTAACGTTGATTGCTAATTTGACTCCTGAACCACTGAGGTCTGAGTATCACTGTTTTAGCGTGTCAGAGAGACACCATGGTACAGCAATCAAAGCTAAGAAAGGGCAGAAACTCTTTGCCAACTCGCCCTGTGGTCCAAAAGCTCTGGGAGTAGGAGCAGAAGAGTGAAAATGCTCCTCCTTCCTTCTAGCAGCCAAAGGGATTTGGTGGCGCTTCAAATTCATTAGCCACCTATTAATCAAAGACTAATATGAAACATGAAACTCCTGAGGACAGCCCAGAGACAGCACCTTCATATGAACCCAAGAACCTTTGACAGCAGTTTGGGGCAGGGGAGGCGGGGAAGGGAAGAGTGTTTTCAACTAGTTCAAGGGTAGGCAACCTATGGCACGTGCGCTTATTTTCAGTGGCACTCAAAATGCCTGGGTCCTGGCCACCAGTCCGGGTGGCTCTGCATTTTAATTTAATTTTAAATGAAGCTTCTTAAACATTTTAAAAACCTTATTTACTTTACATACAACAATAGTTTAGTTATATATTCTAGACTTATAGAAAGAGACCTTCTAAAAACATTAAATTGTATTGCTGGCAGACGAAACCTTAAATTAGAGTGAATAAATGAAGACTCGGCACACCACTTCTGAAAGGTTGCTGACCCCTGAACTAGTTGTTGTCCCTAGACAATGTGGGGGAGGGGGTGTCATTTTTCATATCTTTCTTCGGCTTGTAGATTTAGACATTTAGTTGCCACATCTGTCGTAACATTTCTAAGCTCTATATGAGGTGATGGTTGCAAACAGAGAATTAAGGTGCGAGTTAGAAAAGAGAAATATATTATTGATAAAGATACTCTGGGGGGAAGAAGGAGGGTAAATATGAGACTAAATACAGGGAGGTAGGGGGCAGAGAGGAAATTAAAAAAAAAGAGAAAAAACACTGAAAAGAATGTCAGAAAAGTTATAACATGATCTATTAAAGGCGGGGGCAGAGAAAAGAGAAGCCAGGAAATGTAAAAAGATTCAAGAGCAAGAGACACACAGGGCTTATACACTCTCCCCACTGCCCTATGGAACCATTCTGCACTGGGAAGAAAATGTAATCCCAAGATGGGGAAGAGGAGAGAGTAGGACTGGATTTGGGGATGTTGCAGTGGGCACCACGGCAAGTCTTCTTTCTGTGGCTGGGAAAGAATTGTTCCCTCGCTGCCAAATCAGCCTGGGCATTGTGGGTTTTTGCCTTCCTCTCAGCAGCCAAGGGACCCAGTGGGTAGGTTAGGTTGTAAAATCCATTTTGCCAGACCTTGGCAGTGCCCAGTGCAGAGGGCTTGGCTCCCTGACAAACCAGAACGGGAAGTGGATTAGGAAAAGGGATCTCCCAAACAAAGTGAGGAGAGGAGTTGGGGTTCCTAATGTCTGCTACGGCAAGGACATAGCCACACCACGGTAATCCTAGAACACAGGGAGAGTAGTGTGGTCCCCAACAATGACATGGGGACCTGGTGGATTACAAAGGAAGGATGACCTGCACAAGTTATTGGTCCATATTTCCCAGATGTCTTATTTAATACAGGTGTGGCCTAATTAAACCACATTCCTGCTGTCTTTTTTTTTTTTTTTTTTTCCCCCATGCAGTGTCCTGGACAAGTATTTATTTCTTTAAGCTGCAGGATGTGCACATTTGTAGGATATGGCAATGCAGGCAGGGGAATGCCAGCAACTATTTTTCACCCTGACTAATTCTACACAGGGATGTTTACCAACAGAACCAAACCAGTACAAATACACTGATACAACTTCCATGTGGATACAACAATTCCAGTATAAGAGTTTCCACATGGGGAGATATATAAACAATATACAGCTTGCACAATCAAACAGTTCATCAGGAAACTAGGAAGTGGCACATTTATTTAAATTAAAACAGACACTTAGTTTCCCCAATAACTGAGTTTTACTAGGTTTTTTAAAACCTCACATTTCCACATTCAGACTGCTGCAGTACATTTTCCTTCGGTACTTATTACAGTACTCAGTTTTCTGTTTTAAATCTACATGTTAATACTGTACTGCTTTTCACATCAATTATCCCACATTTAAATTCTAAATAATTACTTCTGTAAATAATTACTTCCTAGTCAGTTATATTAGCTTATACATTTTTTTGTGAGATACAGTTGTTTTACCTACAACATATATAAACTACACTTATGAATGGGTCTACTGCTATCAAAGTTTTGTTCTGCCACCCATCATCATGGTATTTGAACACAACTCAGTCTCACCTTAAAAACTCAAGCTTGAAGAAATTCATGTATGTTTAACCTTTATTTATAACCTTAATTTTGCTCTCATTCTAGGACTACACACCTTTGATTAGTTTCCACTGAGAAACCTGTTTTTCAGAATACAAATATGGTATCTCATATGGAGAATACTGTTGAATTTGCTATACTAAAAATTGCAATCATTTCACCAAAGAATTACTAATTAACAAGTAAGAGCTAGGATTACCTCCAATGTTATATGCCAATAGGCAGGGCCATGCTATGACAACATCAAATTGAGTGGGTTACATCTCCAATAAAAACAGTTTTACATATTTAGAAAAAATCTATGTATAGAAGAATCAATAATATGTTGTAATAGCAACCCTAATCTTTTTATAAATCTGTTTAAACTGTTGTTTTAATGACCAACAATCCTCTCTCTGGAGACCACCTTTGGTCAAAGCCCTTTATATTCAGATTAGACAGAGACAATAACCAGAACACAGAGGAACAAGCCAGACTTCCTTTCTTATTGCGAATCCTGACAAGAGGTCTAGGAGACACAAGAGATTAAAAAAAACAAACAAAAAAAACCACTGCATTTTTCCTGTTAAAAGGCTAAAAGGTAATGGCAGATTGCAACCTAAACTTCAACATCTTCAAAAATACCTTAATGGAGGTGTGTCAATTACTTTACAAAAGGTTGACTAGCTTTTCAGATGCTTCTTACTGGCTCCAGTGGACTGATTACACCTACTAGTACTCCAAGCTAGAGCATAAAACTAGTTTATTCCCTATTATGTTTTTTTTAGAGAATGCATGTGTGATGCTAACGGCCCCCCTACGACAGCTGGGGAACTGTTGTCATGGTATATACCCAAAAGGTAGCAAGTAGTACTATATAACTGGAAAGCTAATAACTCACTGATCATTAGTATTCTTGCCTGACAGATGTATGGTAAATGCACAAATGAGTTTATAGATATGTGCTGGAAGTAGGTTCTTAAAATGTATTTGGCAAGTAAAGCCTAAGCCACACCTGCTCCAG
Source organism: Malaclemys terrapin pileata (assembly GCF_027887155.1). Taxonomy (NCBI): domain Eukaryota; kingdom Metazoa; phylum Chordata; order Testudines; family Emydidae; genus Malaclemys; species Malaclemys terrapin. The sequence goes on from NC_071507.1 coordinate 83,928,084, forward strand.
ACCGAAGAATGTCGTTCTACCTGCTTGAATGCATCTCCAATGTAAATTAAGCAAGGTATGATCAAAGACAAAGAAAAGCATATTTACGGGCAAAGTAAAGGAGCCATCAGGAGAGCAAGTGGGAAAAGATGACCATTTAATCTCAATGAGGGATGGAGACTGCACCCCCAGGCAGCCTTCCTGCCTCTTGAAGCAGGGTCAATTAACTTTGGGAAAATATGAGAAGAGAAAAAGCCATTTTGGTATCCTTCACCTAAAGTGACAAAGAAACTGAGCACTTTGAGCTTTGTGAATGGTCCTGGCCAGATAGTGTGGTCAGCCATGCTGGAAGAGAGCCTTGGTGAGAAATATTTCTTTGAAAAAAGAGAATCTAATTTGTTATATCAGGTTTTAGTCTTAGAAGCGTATTTTTACTTTTGTTTCTGTGTAACCCTTTCTGTCTTTATTCCTTATACTTTCTATCACTTTAACCTATGTCTTTTTGTTTAATAAACTTGTTTTACTTTTACTATAAACCAACTGTGTTTTGATTACAAGAGAGGGTTTGTTAACCCCAGTTAAGGTAATCAGCTGCTGGGTACCATCTCTTTAAGGGAGCAGCGAACTAAACTTCTTTAAGTGTTCTGCGAGAGGGCTGGACCCTACAAGACAGATGGCTTTGGGGAAATCTGGGACTAGGAGGGTGTTGGGGTCACCCTGTGAGGAATAACCAAAACCAGGGTGAGGGTATTGTGTTGTAAGCAAGGTGACCTGCTGGGGCCAGGAGTCTGAATCAAGGCTGCACAGCACAAATACACCCAAGTCTACAAAGCAGGCAGTGACAACACCTTACCAGTTTGGGCTGACCCCCAAAACATCACAGTATATCAATCCTTACCTGTCTGAAAAGGACAGACTAGAGCATCAAGGCCAACATAAAGCTCCTGAATTACACCTTGTGTGCCCTGCAATGACTAAGGTCATATAATTTTAATACTACACACAATTTGAAATATTCAACAAATTCTACAACTCCATACCATTCATTTAGATAGAGAGATCTCGACTTTCATTCCTTGCTTTGGAATTGTTCAGCTCTTTTTTAAATTCTTTCCTCTTAATTTAAAAAGGGAGTGTTCAACAAAACTAATGGAATTAGACAACAGTGTATGTCACATTAAGATTAAATACCGTATATACTCGTTCATACCGTATATACTCGTTCATAAGCCGAATCTTTTTAGTAAAACAGGGAAGCACCACAGAAGGGGGTCAGCTTATGAACAGGTATAGAGAGGGAGAGGTGGGACACAGCCCCTCCCCCCAACAGAGGGAGCAAGGAGAGGCAACAGAACCAGAAGGGAAGAGGCGGGGCCAGAGTCTCTCCACTTCTGGCCACGCTGCTCTCCCCCAGCCTCCAAAGCAGCTGCAGCGCCGCCCGGCCCGGCCCGCCGGGGCAGCGCCGTCCGGCCCGGCCCGGCCCAGCCCGCCGGGGTAGGCTGCGGCCGTGTCACCCGGTCTGGTCCACCGGAGCAGGCTGCAGCTGCACTGCCCAGCCTGCTGGAGCAGCTCCAGCCAGGCCAGAGGCATCCTCCCCAGATAAAGTGGGAAGGGATGGGGAGAGTGTGGGGGACCCAGGCTAGGGGTAGGGTCATGTGGGGGGTGGTTACAGGGGTTACTCCCCTGACTCCCAGCTTCCTCCCCCCCATAAAATTTCCCCACCAGTTGCTGTCCCGGCCCATCAGGGTAAGCAGCTGGCGTACCCCGGGACACTTTCTTTACTTAGGTTTACCTTCGTGGCTGTGGACACTAGAGGTAAACAAACCATCTCGGCCCACAAGTCGCTTATCCTGATGGCCCGAGAGCCAAAAAGTTTGCTGACCCCTGAATTATAGGGTCGGCTTATGAACGGGTTATAAAAAATTTCCATTTTTACTTATTTCAGTTGGGGGGAGGGGAGGGGAGGTTGGCTTATAAACAAACCAGCTTATGATCGAGCAAATACGGTAACTCATGTTATCTTTTGAGTTTCCTTGTTGTAAGTTAAAAGCTACAATGCTGCCCCTAAATCTACAAAAGGAAAAAAATTAGTCCACCAAAACAGAAATTATCAGGGTTAAGTAATTTCTTTTAATTGCCAGATTTATAAAATAATCTTTTAAAAAATGTAAACTTTAAAATGCCAATTAAACACTATTACACAATTTGACTAATTTTTCAGGTTATAAATATGAAAAGTACTTCTCCCAGGAAGACACAGTCCTCCGTACAAATGTAGCTTGCTATAGAACACATTTCTCATGAAAAGTTATATCTTAAATATGGATAAAACAGAAGAGATACTTACATTTAATTCTTCCATGATTGGAATGTGGAAAAAAAAATCTTATTTACTACATTCCTGCCTTCCACATTTCTCTCAGAGAATGCAGCTCTAGGAAGTATGTACTGTTCAGACACACTTTTTTATTAATTGAGCCAAGATTAATAAGATGGGCTTGATATAATAGTTACTAATATATCAAGAAGTATCTCTTTCACCTGTGCTCTTTACAAGATTTGGCTTTTTACTAGATTAAATATACATTCAAGTAGTTTATACCAAAAATGTTTGGAAAGATTTACAGTGTTTATTAGAAAGATTTTCTTTTCTTCCATTTCATTGTGAATACTTTTAATTGAATATCCTTCTCCAGGTCTGGACCTAAACAGCATTGCTCTTATGCTTGTGAACCACAAAGCACAAGTGACCAGTCATTAAAATGTGCATTTTGAGTACAAGCAAGTAAATCGATTATATGGCATTAAGAAAAAAAGATTTTTCAAAATGTTAATTTAAGTTATTGGTAAGAGTATAATTCTTAGATTGTGTCCTTTTGTACCAAATGTAGACTATAATCTCTCTGGGGCAGGAAATGTCTTCCTTCTCACTTTTTTGTACAGCTATTAGGACAACAGGGCCCCGCGCCTTGGTTGGGGCTCCCAGGCAATACCATAGTATACATAATGCAAAATAATAAATCACTGTTTAAAAGTCTAAAAACACCAATAAGATTACATTTAACAGTAAGAAAACATCTCAGTGTGGACTTAAACACAAAAGGCAGCTTGTCAAGATAGCGGGGGAGGGAGGGACAGCTACTTTAAAAATGCTAGTGGGGGGGGGGGTCCATTAAAATTAAGTAGTTAAAATTCTGTCTAGCTTGCTAGGACAACCAAGGACAACTTATTTTGGCAACATATACTTGCCTAACCTACAAATGAATCATTTGCTATTTCATTAGTTTTATTATGAAGGTGCTCTCACCTTTGGGCAGATAAGTGTTTTCACCCATGCACTGGAAGACAGAACATAACCAGGGCAAACATTAAAAAAAAAAAAAAAGGTTCACCAAGAAATTCTAATGGAAGATCTGTCAGTAACTTACTACTTAACTCTAGTTACAAAATGTTAAAAACAAAAAGTAAAAATAAACAGACATCTGAGTGAAGAAAACAACTTGGGTCCTAATCCTGCAAATATGTAGACCTTGTCTACATGGGGTAAATGACCGACATATCTATTGTGAAATAAACTATTCCTCATTATCTATTCCTGAATAGCTTCCCATAAGGGCACTCTATTCCAGAATAAGAGTAATTGTTATTCTGCAATAATTATTCTGCTTCCAATTAAAATAAAATCCTTTGGTTTTGAACTTGTATGAAGAAATAATAAAACAATTAGTACAGTAAATGTTTTAACAAATTTTCAATTTTTGAAAATGTTTTCCTGCACCCTCAAATTTTCTATGTAAAGAAGATTTTGATATTAACACCACATAACTGCATTTTATAAGTTGTCACAGGAAATCGGGAGGTTTTAATCTACTGAGTAAGGGACAGTTTCTATTTTTTACCACCCAGGGTTTTGACATCAGAAAAATGAAATACATATTTGCTTCCCCTTTATTTTTTGGGCAAATAAACAAGAACATTTTTTGTGAAGATTGAACTAATATTTCCCCACCTCAATCTTTTCTGACAGCAACCAGCTACTCAACTACCACTCCTGCCCCAAACATCCATCACTGTATCCAACAATGGGGTCCTGATCCATGACTGGGGCTCCTAGGCACGACAATAAAAATAAATAGTTTTACATAAACACTATCTGGGTGATTTGTTAAAATGTAGGAGAGTGAAATGATTAATGCTGACAGTTAAATGGAAATTAGGTTTCAGAATGAACACTAAATTGAAATGAGTTAGGCAGATCATAAAGCTCACAGCTATTGTTCCCAGCTGTCTGTAGATTCAGAAGAAAAAAAAACTATCACATTTAAAAAATGTAAATGTCTAGCCCCTCTGTTTAGAATGTGCATTAGGAATATGAAACTTTGATTCTGCAAATGGCAGAATCTTTGGCAGCAGAATCACAGGAGCCTATGTATAACAGACTATATCCAATCCAAAAATATACTGGACCACACTAAGAAGCAACTAGACTATTTGGCAAGAACTAAGTAGCCATGAGTAGTAATCTCTGCTCCAGAAAGGTTCATGACTTGAACCGATGTTATAGGTTTCTTAGTCTACATGAGAAGAGTATATAATGTCCTTAATCACACAGTAACATGCTCTCATCGAGTTTCTCTTTTTTTATGATTCACCCAAAAAGAAAAACAAGTCAAAATATTAATTATTTAAAACTTCAGACAAACTCTGGGAACATTTTTGACGTTACTGTCCTGACACAGCAGATTTTCCAGTTATCCTACATAACATGGTATGTTGAGGCGTTTAAGTCCACAGCCTTAGTCTGAGCACTTTTGTTACTCAGTTTGGTCCTTTACAGACAGGTATTCTGAAGGCTGTAGTTTCCAGAGAAAACATGTGACCACAGAAAGGCCTCTTGGAACAGAGAATAATAAAAGAACTCTCTTCTGCTCAATATAGACAACTGGGGAGCTGTAGCTTGTTCATAGGGCTTCTCCAGTGATGTGGTGACCAAGGTCTGGGTAGGACCTGAGGTGTGGTTCCCGGTTGAGAAGGAACAAGGATAAGGAACTGGGCTAAAGATGCTCTGAGGAAGAGCTGGGCAGAAGGCGAAAGCAACAGTAAAGAAAGAATGCCAGGCAAAAAAGTAGTTCGGGAGCTGTGGGGGGAGAAGTGAAATAGGAACATGAGTCTGACACAGCCACTTCACTGCTCTGAACCCCAAGGTTGGAGTCCCTTGTAGAGGAAGGGTACAGCTGCCGGTATGGTACCACAGAGGCAGCATGAGACCCCTTCCATGAAGGGGCAAAGGAGTGTCAACCTCCTAATGCAAGGGAAAAGATCACAGACTTACTATTTTTGGGCCCCAGCCCTCTTGTCAAAAACGTTTTGGGAAAAAACCCTGTTTGGGGATTTTTGTTTAACCTGGAAGGGGGGGAGGGATAGTTTAACCAGGGGGGCAGACTACCATACCAGTGAAGAAAAACTGAGGTCTGGCTGCAACTCAATGACTGAGGGGTAAGCAACGCTGTTAAATCATACTGTGAAGACGTCGTTCTTCCACTGAGAGATTATATGTTGTCTCCTAGATGCTGAATAAATCATCTTCAAGACGTTCACAAGGCAACATACAGTCCCATTTAAAAAAAAAAAAAAAAAAAAGCCACCCACCAACCAACCAGGCACAAATACATCTCTGTTCCCATCCCAGTGTTTCCAATCTAACTATAACAAGGACGTTACAAAAGAGTAGAGGACAAGGAGAGAGCAGACAAGATTACATAGTTCCTGAAAGTATATGCGTAGCATATTTTTTTTTAACATTAAATAGGAGTCTTGGTCAATTCATTTCTTGTTGGCATTGTGGCAAATATGGGGTTTAAGATGGGATTTAAAAATTAAAGAATGACAGCAGTTCAGGAAGGTAATTCCTTACCTAGGGAGCAGCACAGGGAAAGGTACAAACAGTTGCAAGAATCAAAACAAATTGTATATTGACAGCAATGGCTAGAACAGAATGGGTAGAGGAGATTAGGCAATAAGAGACTAGGTCAGGTAAGTAAATACAGTAGAACCTCAGAGTTACGAACATCTTGGGAATGGAGGTTGTGCATAACTCTGAAATATTTGCAACTCTGAACAAAACGTTATGATTGTTTTTTCAAAAGTTTACAACTGAACAACTTAATACAGCTTAAAGGCTTTACTATGCAGAGGGAAAACGCTGCTTTTAGCCATTTTAATTTAAAGTAAACAGGCATAGAGTTCTCTTACCTTGTAAGAAACACACTTTCGTTGGGTTTTTTTTAGTACTTTATGTTTAACACAGTACTGTACTTGCTTTTTTGGGGGGGGGGGGAGGGGGGGTGTCTCTAGTTCTGCCTGATTGCATACTTCTGGTTCCAAATGAGGTGTGTGGTTGATCAGTTAGTTCATAACTCTGGTGTTCTGGAGATTTCCATTACTTGCATCTGAAGAAGTGAGGTTCTTACCCACGAAAGCTTATGCTCCCAATACTTCTGTTAGTCTCAAAGGTGCCACAGGACCCTCTGTTGCTTTCTGGTGTTTATAACTCTGAGGTTCTACTGTAGTGGCAAGTATTGTGCTGGGCTTCCAATGGGACAACAAGCAGCTTGGATTTAATGCAGTGGAGCAGAAAGAGCCAGCAGCGTGATTCAGAAAGGATAACAGGGGTGTGGTAACATGGACAAGTAAGTTGACTGTAGCACTACCACAAGATTATATTTTATAAGACAAATTATCTAACAGGGCAGAGTTAAGGTTGAACACTCAGCCTTACCTCTGCATTTCTTGACTCTGGAGTATTTTATTTTTCAACCTTAAATTTTGTGTTGGTGTTTGCCTGGAATTACCCATATTTTGGGCACAGAACTATGACTACTGCATATCTGAGGAGCGGGTGACACTGTATGTTGAAAAGCAGGAGTGACACTGATAGTCATAACAGTTTCATATTTGCCATTATGAGCAGAAGCAGTGAAATTTCAATTTCCAGCTATTTGGGAATTCTTGAACCTTTTCAGATGTCTAGCAATCTCTTCTCGTCTTCAGTTAACGTGGTTAAGCATCCTTTTAACACTTAATATAGCTGACTATCAGCAATATCTTTAACGCAAAATGGATACTGAGGAAAAAGTGGTATCTGCATGACCATATCAACAATGGGGCAACAATTTCAATAGTAGAAGTCAATAGATTCTACTAATTCATTTACAAGCTAACAGTAAAATCTCTCATACATTTCCTATATTTTTAGCTCACCGAAATGAACTTTACACAACTGTATTATGCATAAAAATTCTGCCATATATTAGGCACAAGTATATTTTGCTTAAAAATATTTCAAGAGACTTCCATTGAAGTTTAAAATACTTACGTTTTATTTTTTATTTATTTATTTTAAACAGATCTGCCCTCCTACATACCTAACTTCACTGACAGCATGGCATATCATTAAATTACTACTTCATCCTGTGGCTTCCTACTCCACCTTCAGCAACATAACACTTGCCAAACTGGAATTTCTCTCTCACACACCTCTCTGGGTTTTGTGAGTCACCCCCTTACTTTCCTTAGTTAATAAAGCATCTGTTCAAATAAAAAAATATTCTGACAACAACGTTAAATGCAAGAGTGTTTTCCTTCACAGACATATACTCGCTATCTACACTATTAAAATTAAAAGAAGTCAAGATGAAATATGGTCAGTCTGTTCAATTCTTAAAATTATTTTAAGTTTCAGATGATCTTCATAACCCATCTGGTTGGGCACATTTCTTTTTGATTAGGAGGGACATAAAAATTGTTATTCTGATATCTTTGCATTACTGGGGCACAGTTATACATAAAATTTAAAAGTGTCTTCCATTTCCTTTATTTTGTTAAGCCTGCTTTAAATAGAAGACATCAAGAAGTCTCATGTTTTATTGTCAGAAAAAGCACATTTGTACAAACATAACACCCTAATATTTCAAAAGGGCTCATTTTTCTCAATTGAGTCAGTAGCACTTTAGTCAATAACAGATTCACCCATCAGGAGGGAATTCTTTAAAAAAGTATTTGTCTGAACCTTACAGAATTAATTAGCCACTAACCCAAGAAGTAACTTACATAAGAAATATTCAGAGAGACACATAGTGCATCTTCTTACAAGGAAAAACCTTCAGGCCACTGCTATGGTGCCTTTGCTATGCTTTACATAGCGGTCAAGAACTTACACTTATTATGGTTCTCAAGGCAGCTTACAATAATGTTAGGTTTGCAAAGACTACACATTCACTTTACTCAGTTAATAAGAAGCTTGTGTAATGTAATCAAGCAGACTATCGTCACCTGTTTTCCCCTAAATTAGCTTTTCAACCCAGCTTTCATGCAAAATTGTGAATCAATGGTGAGCCAAATGAGTAATTCCATAGTACAAGTTTAAATGTAACTGAGCTAAAAATCATTAAACAATAAATTTAAAAGGTATCACCACTTTTATCTTTTGTAAAACGGTAAAAGATGTCAGACTGAAATTTCTGTAAAGTCTTCTATTCATTAAAAGAATAGGTACAGCACAGGTAGCTGCATTTAAAGATTTTCCACTTTGCCAATTTCTCTAAAACTCAATCTTCAGTGATTCCCTGCAAAGAGAATTCATTTTCCATGTTCATTCTGTTTTTGGAAATCTCTGAAAGTAATCTTACAGTAAACACAGCCTTAAGCTTTTTCAGACCCCATAATTTCTAGCTAGTGAAGCTCCTCAAGTGGTAGAAGGGGTGGAAGTTATAGTGTACAAAAAGCACAAAAAAGATACAAATGTTTTTGACACCATGTTGTCTTATCTTGTTCTCCGCAGGTTTGGATAACAAAGTGGTAAAAAATGCACAAGACTTGTCTATAATTCAGCTTCCATCGGTGCTACCATTAATGGAGCTGCATGCATTGGGAATTATGCATTTGAAAAATTCTTAAGTGTTCTAAAGGCCTATCAACTCACGTTCATATAAGCTCTATCAGACATCCCTCAAATGATAATGACTTTTAACCTCTATCAGTCACACAGGATCAGATCTGAATCCATCGCCTAAAAGTAAAAAATGACATCTCATTTCCAATCCCCTTCCCATGCCATCCAATCAACATCTCACCATTTTTCCTAATTATTTTTTTATATTATATATACACACACACATATATATATATATATATATATATATATATATATACACACACACACACACACACACACACACACTGCCTAGACCAGGGGACGGCAACCTTTCAGAAGTGGTGAGCCGAGTCTTCATTTATTCACTCTAATTTAAGGTTTCGCGTGCTGGTAATACATTTTAACGTATTTAGAAGGTCTCTTTCTATAGGTATATAATATATAACTAAACTATTGTTGTATGTAAAGTAAATAAGGTTTTTAAAATGTTTAAGAAGCTTCATTTAAAATTAAATTAAAATGCAGAGCCCCCTGGACCAGTAGCCAGGACCTGGGCAGTGTGAGTGCCACCGAAAATCAGCTTGTGTGCCGCCTTCGGCACGCGTGCCATAGGTTGCCTACCCCTGGCCTAGACCAAGTTTCTGTTTGCACTTACATGGTCTCCAAACGAGCAACAACAACAAAACCCCTCAATATTGAGATCTGAACCAGTCAGAGTTAGCCTAACATATGCTGCTGTTGAACCTACAAAGGCAGATTTGATATCTGCAGGCAAAAAGTCTCTAATATTTGACTTAAATGAAACTAGACAATTTTTCAGAAGTTTGCTTTTTAAAAACAGTAATTATTAAATATGAAGACCATCTATTTGACTTCAGAAGCTAGATTTAACATAAAACAAATACAAGATTAACCAAAGTTGTGCATAAGCTTACACACATGAAAATTACAATATATGTTATGAATGAAAATGTCATAAGATTAAAATAGTTTTTCTGGAAATTCTAAATAAAATAAATTTTGGTTCATGACAACCATCCTACTCAGCAGCCCTCGGGCAAGCTTAAAACTGCTCTAAAACGTTTCTCCAAAAATAAATCTAACTCAATATGTAACATAGCTATGTAGGATAAGAAAGCTGAATTATCAATATTATGAAAACCACAATCCTTTTAGCCTTTTTCACTTTGATTTGAGAATAAAATGCACAGTAAAGTTAAAGATGTATGGTCATCAAGACGATAATAATGTCTAGTTTTTACACATACTGCTTTTCATCAGTAGATTTCAATGCGCTTTACAAAAAAGCAGGTACACTATTACAGCTGGGCAAATAACTGATTTTTCAGTTTGCTGGCAGTTCTGACGAAAAAAAAAAATCAAAAGAAGATTCAGGTCAAGCTAAACCAAAACTGAAAATTAAAAAAAGTGTCATTGAATCAAAAAAGTCAAGAAAAAATTCATTTTGGTTAAATGAAATATTTCTTTTGACGCTGGCTAGATTGACTAAATAGCCAGAGGAGGACAATGACAAGATGGTGGTGGTGATGCCTCTCTTATAACCTTTAGCCCAGTGGTTAGGGCACTCACCCAGCATGTGGGAGACCCAGTTCAGTTCCCCCTTCTGGCTGATGTGAAGGAGGAATTTGAACTAGGGTCTCCCACCTCTCAGTGGAGTGCCCTAACCACTGGGTAGGACCCTACCAAATTCACTGTCAATTTTGGTCAATTTCACGGTCATAGCATTTTAAAAATTGTAAATTTCATTATTTCAGCTATTTAAATCTGAAATTTCACAGTGTTGTAATTTTAGGGGTCCTGACCCAAAAAAAGGAGGTGGGGGGGGGTTGCAAGGTTATTGTAGGGGAGGTTGCGGTACTGTTACCCTTACTTCTGCACTGCTGCTGGTGGCGGCGCTGCCTTCACAGCTGTGCAGTTGGAGAGTGGTGGCTGCTGGCTGGGAGCCCAGCTCTGAAGGCAGAGCCTCCGCCGGGGGCAACGCAGAAGTAAGGATGGCACGGTATGGTACTGCCACCCTTATTTCTGTACTGCTGCCTGCAGAGCTTGGCCCTTAGTCAGCAGCTGCCACTCTCTGGTCACCCAGCTCTGAAGGCAGCAGCGCAGAAGTAAGGGCGACAAGGTATGGTATTACCACCCTTAATTCTGCGCTGCTGCTTAGCAGTGAAAAATTCTTATAGTGAAGTGAATTTAAGTAATGGCACCCCCCCCACCTACACACAGTTTAAAAAAATATATATTTGCTACTGAATAATATTTTTATCTGGTTTATGGTACCCAAAGTACCAAATCAAGCTCAAAGCACGACTGTGCTGGGTGATAGCCAAGCACATAATGTGACATGTTCAAAAAATATAATATATAGAGATATACCTCTCTCATAGAACTGGAAGGGACCCCAAAAGGTCATTGAGTCCAGCCCCCTGCCTCCACTAGCAAGACCAAGTACTGATTTTGCCCCAGATCCCTAAGTGGCCCCCTCAAGGACTGAACTCACAATCCTTGGTTTTAGCAGGCCAATGCTCAAACCAAAAAAGCTCAAATTCTAAATAGATAAGTCAGAAACCAAGTAATAGACTAACAAGCAAAATTTTAAGAGTACAAGAATTTGTTAGTTCCATTTTCTTTCTGGAAGAGAATTGTTGTTTTTGACTCTTGATTCTTTGTTGATTTCCTCAAACCACAATATACACATTATTTGGTCCAGATGTCCCAACCAACTTGCCGTGCCTTAGATGACCTAGCATTCTTTAAAATGTTGTTGAATAGTAAACTATATTTTTAAAAGCAATTATTAATTGTAGTTTAATCCAAATTCAAGCAAGTCTCTCAATGTTTCATAAACCACAGCAAAGCAAAATTCCTTAGAACTATGAAATTATTGCATTCCACTATTTCCATCGATCTTGACAACATAAGAATTCAGTTTATGTTAGTTGCACTGATATTAAATTAAGTCATAACATGTAGTATTTTATATTAATTTGTAAACTTCTTGTGTCAGGAACCTAATCTTATTTGATACCTATAAGTGTCACATGCTGTACATCTGGGGCACTAATAAGTAACATGGACTACTAAAAGTTTTCTGAAACACACAATGTTTAAAAAAAATATTTAAATACCTACAATGCTATTAGGTGTAAATGTTACCTTACTTTCAATAAGTCCACACAGTATTTCTGTAAAAACATTTGTATTTAAAGAGGCTTGTTCACAGTGTAACAAAATATGAACCCCTAAGTGTGCAGTATTCACTTTACTTGGCAAAACATCTTGAAAGTTGTGAAGTATTTTGATTGTATTTCACATAGTAAAAGTTCATCTATAGAACTTAAAGCCCTTTAGCAAAATGTCACACACACACACAAAAAATCTATACAGCATGTCTATGAAACAGAAGCCAAGAGAAGTTAAGTAATTTGCTCAGATCAAACAGCAAGCCAGGGAGAACTGGGAATAGAACCCAAATTCTATACCCTACCCAATGGATCACACTGTCCAAAACCCTGTGGATGACTTGTTTCATTTTTACAACTAGGATTTTCAAAAAAGCCCAAAGGGAGTGAAAACGGTCAATGGAATTTGGACAGCTAATCCCCTTAGGACTGATCCACACAAACTTGCACTGAAATAACATACATTCCAAAATAAGAGTGTCCACCCAGACTTGCATCGAAACACCACCAGGTGTGAATTAAAACTGATTATTTCTCATAGACTCATAGACTTTAAGGTCAGAAGGGACCATTATGATCATCTGGTCTGACCCCCTGCATGCTGCAGGCCACAAAGCCGTCCCTACCGCTTCCCTTGACTCTGCTGTTGAAGTCCCCAAATCCTTTTCTGGTCCACACACGAGCTTGTACTGTCTTCAGGCTCATTTGAAAATCCTAGCCTACATGTCTATAAAATAGCACTACAATTCACAATCAAATCAAGACTTGCATCTGAAGAAGTGAGGTTCTTACCCACGAAAGCTTATGCTCCCAGTACTTCTGTTAGTCTCAAAGGTGCCACAGGACCCTCTGTTGCTTTTTAATCAAAGCAATGGGACTACTCACAGTAGTAAAATTAAGCACGTACATTTGCAGTATCTGGGCCTAAATTGCAAATTTATTTGTCCAAAGTGAGTAAAATATAATTTCTCATTACAATCATGGTAAAGGGCAATCAAATAGCTTATATGCAAGGACTGGTAAATCTCCATGGCAAATGTGCAAAGCCAACCTAAAGAAATGATTTTTTCAAGCTGGCTGTCACTAGCACAATAACACTGCACAAACATAATTTGCCCTAAATGGGAAGAAAGAGATGAGATATGAAACACTGGGGGAGACAACAGGGAATAGGTAAAAATTCAACTACTGATATTTTGTGTCAACCTATAGGTTATCCCTGGAGGAATTCTATGACAAAAAATTAAAAACTCTGCATCCAGAAGATCTGCATATCTTATTTGTCAAAACACCACAATATAATCTCCCCAGTTTCAATTATTTTGGTAATTTATTTCAAAGTATCTGTCAGCATGTACGTATGTATGTATGTAACAATGCACACAACAAAAAAACATTGCCCCAGCAGTAGAGAGTTAAAGAAACCCCTATGACAACCCAGTTTCTGTTATGCTTTGTTGGGCACCTCAGTCTGGGTGTGTTACATGTGACAGCTAGGCACACCTTGGGGAAAACTCTACCCCTTGGGTCTTTTAGTTGATTCTTGTTTTTTCACCCTGCCTCCATAAGAGTTACCATATTTCAAGCTCTGACGGGGGTATAACAGGGAAGGAGGGTGGGGGGCTGTGTGGGGCCCCTCTATCCCAGACTCCTGCTCCACCTTCCCCCAGAGCCCCGCAACAGGCTCTACTCTGCACAGCTTCATTACTGTCCCACCGGGCAGAGATGACCCATACCTGCTGATGGGGGGGTGCGGGGGGGAGGGGACGCACGGCACAATTTAAAGGTTCAGCCGCCTGCGGAACAGCTCAAGTCATGCCCCCCACCTCCAACAGGCCCCCCCACACCTACCCTCAGTTTCCCCTCCCAGAAAGTAGCAGCCTTTCCCTGCAGCTCCCATCTGTTGCTCCTGCCTCTCTCCGCTGGGCACCGCGTGCCAGCTCCAGCTCCGCATCATATGAGCAAGCGGGGCTGGCAAACTCAGGAACTACAACCTGTCTTGGTCTCCCGCACAGGCACACTGTGAGCTGGGGAGCCGGGGTCTGCCAGGTCCACCAGCCCCTAGAGGCGACCAGCAGCTCCACTGTGCCAATTGTGTGAGGAAAAATGAAATTCTGTGCAGAACATTAATTCTGCACAAATTCTGCATTGCGTGGTGCACAGAATTCCCCCAGGAATAAACAGGTCCACATTGGAAGAGTGCTTTGCTCCCAAAACAAGCTATGAAAACTGCATTAGTGGTAGCACCTACTTTTTTAAGTGCCTATAGGATATCAGGTTTCAGAGTAGCAGTCCTGTTAGTCTGTATCCACAAAAAGAACAGGAGTACTTGTGGCTTAGAGACTTAGATACATCTGATGAAGTGGGCTGTAGCCCATGAAAGCTTATGCTCAAACAAATTTGTTAGTCTCTAAGGTACCACAAGTACTCCTGTTCTTTTTATAGGATATCAATGTGTTTTGTAATTCCTAGTGAATAAAAAGCAAAGAGCTGGAATTACGATAAACGCAGCAAGATACCACAAATTACACAGAACACTTATCTTGGTAATATTAATAGAACAAGAAAAGTTCACAGCAGTGCATAGAACAGACCACGTCCAATTAAATATATTACTTTTTTCAAGCTCTAATAATTTAAAGATATTAGATTGCTTTTAGCTTTTTCATGGTTTCCCCACCTCTATATTAGTCTGTACTTGGAACTCAAAATGGGACTGCAATTTAAAGAAGGCAAGATTCTTTCTGGGACCTTTGTTAATAAACAACCACAAACAGGCCCAGGCCAAAAGCTAGTGTTAATTTCCTTCTTTTCCTTGGGAACATGCACATGATCAGTCTCCACCCTATGAGCAGGGACCTCACTGTCAGACAAATAGGACTATAACCTACCTACCCAAACCCTCCCCCACCCCACACCCTTTCAAACCAGACACACAACACTGACCAGCTGATGTGAATATGACAAGAGGTAGCGATGGGGTGTGGCTTGAATGTTACTTTTTAAAAAACAACTCCAGCTTCATTCCAGTCATTAAAAAACGCCCATTTCATTAGGAAGAAATCACCCACTGTGTTTTTCCGGTACAACATGTGAACTCTCGGGACTAGGAATCTGCCCGATATTTACTTTAAACTGAACGTTGGCAACCTCAAAGTTTTCAAACACATTGAGCCAAAAAGGCTCCATCGTCACGCCCTTTGAAAGCTACACAGGAGATTTCACCAACAGCTCACCCTGAGCTGTGAAGTAAAGGAAACTGCGTTTTAAAGGGGGCATTTTCCGCACAAAGCGAAACATTTAACACACTCCCAGCGTTTCCCTCGCCGGCCGCTGCCCTCCCATCTCTAAGCGTTACAAAGCACAGCCCCCCAAACCAGTCCTCCTGTTTGCATCACCCTGAAGCCCCTGGCAGCACCTCTCCCAGAGGGTCCCTCCCTGTTCCCACTGGGCCGGGGGGGTGCGGTGTCCTGTGATCTCTCCCGTCTCTTCTCCGTCGCAAACCTGCCCCCGCCCCAGAGACTCTCGGGGCATTTTAAAAGCGAAAATCACTCCCGCCTCGTCCCCCACAGGGCACAGCCCCACCTCGGCCAGGGGAAGAGTCACCTTCGGGCAGGGGGCGGGGGTCTAGGTCATTCCTCCACTCCCCTCCTGCCCAACCCCAGCACTCCCAACAGCGCCCCGCGGTTCTGGGCAGAGCCGGGGGAGGCTGCCCCGTGTCCCCGTCCCCCCCGCAGCAGAGTCTCGGGGAGGGGCCGGGGTATCGGGGAGGGGCGCGCCAGGCTGACCCGGGGCGGGGCGGGCGCGGCCTGTGCCGGGCGCGGCGTCTCACCTCGCGGGGGGAGGGGTCCCAGCGGCCGGGCCATGGGGCGGGGGGGGTCCGCTCTCGGCGCGGGGCTGGGCCGGGCGCAGGTGTTGGGAGCGAAGGGGGCCGCGGTGGGGCCGGGCTCTCCCCTGGCGGGGGGCCGCAGGGGGTCTCACCTCGGTGGGGGGGCTGATCTCGAACAGGTCCAGCCGGTTCGCGTTCCAGTGGTTGATGATATCGGCGAGTTTGCGCCGCTCCTCCTCCCGGCTGCCGCCGCCCGACATCCTCCGCCGCTGCCTCCGGGGCGCTCGGTGCCGGGGCCTCTCCGCCGGGGGGTCTCCTGGGCCGGGGGGGTGTGGGGCGCTCCTCGCTATTGGATTGTTTTTATCCC
Organism: Malaclemys terrapin pileata; assembly: GCF_027887155.1. Taxonomy (NCBI): domain Eukaryota; kingdom Metazoa; phylum Chordata; order Testudines; family Emydidae; genus Malaclemys; species Malaclemys terrapin. The sequence continues at coordinate 83,944,388 of NC_071507.1, forward strand.
AGTCCCCGGGCGCGCCCGGCGCTTTCCCTCCGTCTCAGTGATAACGCGGGGAGGGGGGGACCCGGGGCGGCGCCTCCTGCTCGGCAGCGTCTTCCCGGAGCCGAGCGCAGCCGCTTCCCCTGCCCCGGTGTCTCCCTCGCGCACACACACCGTCCCGTGCGCGCCGCCGCCGCCTCTGCGCGCACTCCCCTCCCACGCCGCTCACCTCCCCGCGCCCGGCCGCGCGGCCCCGAGCCCGGCGACTGCGGCGGGAGCGCGCCTCGGGTGGTTCGGCCCCGCTGCAGCCAGGGCAGCGGGCGGGGGCGGGGGCTGGGGCGATGCGCTCTCGCGGGCCGGGATCCCGCGCCGCTGGTGCGTGCCGGCCGGCTCGCCGGGGTAGGGGGCGCTCCCGGTGCGCGACCCGAACGACGGGGGCGGTGCAGGGATCCGCCGCCCAGTTCTCAGGGTAGGATCGGAGCGCTGTGTTGAACTCCTAGTGATAAAGGGCGGACCCACCCCTTTCCCTGAGCCGATCCCCGAGAGGATTGGTTTTATAGAGTGGTTGTGTCCTTATCAGAAGGAATAACAGTTTTGGTCTTTGTATTTCCTGGCTCTGTTGGCAATCTCACGCTTTGGACAAACCAACCCCCCAGCAATTGGAGCACATGGCTGGGAGAGAGGGGGAGATCCCTGGGCTCTCTTTGATGCTCTGCCACTAGCTCCCCATGTGGCCCTGAGCATGTCACTTCACCTCTCTCTCAGTCAACCTTTCTCCCCTGTAAATTGAGGAGAATGATACTTTGCTGGCCCACAGCGGTGTTGCAATGTTTAATAACATTTCTCCAGCTTTGGTAGCCTTGCATGAAAGCAGTTGTATAAGAGCAAAGTGTTGATATAAATTTTCACAACCTGAGAGCAATCTGAGGTGACATTAAAGGGCCAGGTTTTTGTTTTTAAAAAATAATATATATTTTTTTTTTTTTGCAAAATCTACTGGATATATATGTTCAATAGGTACTTGTACTAGATTTTGAAATCCAGCACATTTTCTTTCATGGTGGAGTTACAAGGCTTTAACCAGTTACAATCCATACTGTACTGTGTGTTTGCAGTACTGCAATGTTATTTATTTATTTTGCCCTGGAAAATGTAAACAAAACCCTATCTTGAATGTCTGCTCTTGGCCCTATTATCAAAACATTTTTTCAGTTTTGTTCAATATTTGAAATAACAAAATAATATAGTATCTGTTGTGCTAGAGCTGTGAAATGTACTTGCCAGAGTATTTCAAGTCTCTCCTTAGCTAAATAGTTCAGATTGTTTTTGTCGATGAGGTTTTCATTGGCTGGCCGATTTTAAAGTGGAGATTCTAGTACTCAGAGAATTAAATAATTGTGATTTTAGCAAGTGGGCGATGGTACCAATGTAAGTACAAGCAATGGTGGGTAGTCTATGGTGGTTTTACAGGTGCAGGTCAGATACAGTTTTGCCCTACCTCTATACTTGTGCTGTTTCACACCTTTGCAGTTGCACAGCCCTGTGGGAACTTGTGCCCAGGACAGGGCCCTGAAGCAGTGACCTCTGGGAGATTTTAGAAGGCTTTCTGGAAGCTCTGGTGAATTGTAAGAGAAAAAATTAAGCTCTATAGTCCACTATAAAACTCTCATAAATCTGCTAATACCAGCAACCTTTCTTAGTCCTTTAGCAACATGGAAAATTTAGCTCTCAGCAAGAAAAGCCTTTTTTTTTTTTAAAAGCAGCCCAGCTGTACCAGATAACCGAGGATGTTCTGGCAGTGCCTGCAGAGAGCTAGAGACCATATAAACTTCATGCTATAGTAGTTGTGCACCCACCACTGCCTGAGCAGACAGCTGTATGCTTTGCTTGCAGATTACATTTGCTGAGTGGAGTGCTGCTTTTGTGTCTGCACCCCTCCTACAGGCTCATGAAACCAAGTTGTTCTCAAGACCTGCAATGAGTAATAGTGACTGTTTAACTTCAGGATTAGGAAGGAGGCTGTTCTGTGCCTGGTATAAATTGATCCCAATATTGCTGTGCCAGACCATAAGGATAATAATAATAAATGGAATTATTTAACAGAGTTTCAGAGCTGTTATCAAAAGTCATCTTCCTTTAAATATCACCTGCTGTTATTTGGGACTATTAAAACAATTTTCTGGAATCTGTTTTGAGATTTATTTTCCTTTATCACTTATATCGTGCCATAAATGGACATGATGCTTCATACAAAAATGAGAAGACAAGGTCCCTGCTGGAGGATATTATAGCTTAATGCCCAATCCTGCTAAAATTACTCCCATAACATAGCTTCAGTTAAGTCAATGGGACAACTGGATTTGACTCTAAATTAGACAAATCATCAAACAGTTGATGACAAATAATGGAGCAAAGCTGGCAGAAACAACAGAAGAAAAGGAAAACTGCTCTAAGGAGAGTATTTTTTTTACAAGATGTAAAATTGCTTTTTCAAATTTTGTTTTCCCTTACATGAACAATGTAATGTTTGATTTACTAAAAAAAAATAATCATAGATGATTAGGTAATTAAACTATCATAAAAAGCCATTGTTGTGATTATTTATACAGTGCCCAATGTGTGACAGGCACTTTACTGAACAAATAAGACACATGCCCTTCCCCATGGAGCTTACAATCTAATTTTAGTCCTGATAAGACTGAGCACAATAAACAGAACGGGGGGGAGACTAAAAATGATGATGGTTGAAATATTGAAAGTGGGCAGTTATGGTTCTGTTAATTTATATTAGATTATTATTTTCTTTCTCCCTCAAATTTGTTTGTAAGACTCTCAGAAGAAATGTCTTTAGGAATGATTTGAACAAAGAGAGGGCACGCAACCTGGCACATTGGGGTGGAGTGGTCATTTTACACAAAGCAGCAGCATGGAAGAAAGTCATGATGCAGGTCTCAAGGCTGGGGTAGCAAAAGGGGTTCCTAGGGGGATATATAATAAGAATGAGGTTTGAGATGTAGAATAGGGCAGATTTATGAAGGGTCTTGAAGGTGGTGAGCCCAAGAAATTTAAAAACTTATACAGTGGATAATGGAGATATTTGAGGGGGGAGTGCAATGGTCTGATTTTAGCAGCTGCATTTCAGACCAATTGACAGGGAATTAGTGTGCATATTAGGAAGGCCACGGTGGAAGTGGTTTCAGAAGCAAGATTACTAGTGTGTGGACAAGTGTCTGAGCTGTTGAGAGGAAAAGAAAGCAAGCATCAGAATTTTTGAAATATTGAAGGGGGAAAAGCAGCAAGACTTGGTAACAGTCCTGGTGTGTGGTAAGAAAAGAGAAGTTAAAGATTACCCCTAGGCCGAGTGACTAAGAAAATAGTTGTGCTAGCCACAATAATGGAGAAGAGCGAAGGCAGAGGGGCTTGGGAAGAAAAAATAAGCAGCTGCAGTTAAGTTTTGGCAGCATACATGTAGCTAAAGTCATCAAATATGCAGGGTTGAGGACAAATGCTGTTACAGTGGTCTGTGCAGGGGACAGAGTAAAACAGACTTTAGAGACCTTCCCTCTTTGGTGATCACAGTCATGAGGGAAAAGGAGATTGCAGCAGGCACCACCTTGAGAGTGTACAGATGGTAGGCTAACCAGTGGTTTAAAGAGAGCTGCCTACTGGCCAAGATCTCAGAAATCAGCTCCACGTGGAGAGTGTTCTTACTGTGTGTGTGGAGTAACTGCATCTCTGCTCCTGCCCCTTGCTGCTCACTCTCTGCTACTTGTAAGTTCTTGGGGGCCAGTTAAGGACTGGGTAAGAGTAGGGCATTGTTTGGAGGGCTGCCCACTTTTTGAGTTTCTGTCTGCTAGTCACCAGCTGCCATAGTGCTAGCGGTCAGAATTCAGTATATATATTTAAGAGATGTACCTAGCACAGAACCTCAGACACTAGTGCCATACCATATAAATCAGTACACTGCTGGAGATTATGAAGAAATTCAGGGTGAAACTATGACCTAACCCTACTTGAAGCCACCCACTTTTGTGTTTGTGCTGTAATTTATATAATGAAATGCAACTCCTACATTAAAGCAACATTAAATTGCAAACTTAGGGCATCAAGCAGCAGCCTTTATTTAGGCAAAACATCCACTGAAGTCAATAGATGAGCCAAGTAAGGACTGCACGTTTGGACAGTATAAATTTACAGAAGTCAGGTATGGGGAAAAAGTGTTTTTCATTGCATCATTAACTCACCTACATTACTTGAACACACTGTATACATCAAAGTATCAGTTATCAGCCTAATTACTAAACAAGAGTACTACATATGTGCTATGTGGGCAAGTTAATATTGCATTAAAAATCTCTTATTTTGTGTGACTTTTTAGTATGTCTAAATCTGCAGTCTTATGCTTCTAGCAATGTCGGGGCTTGCATTTAATTTGACTTGTTTTTCTTAAATAACTAAATGGAGGGGGTGACCACAATCAAGTTATGCAACTGTGTTTTGTGGAACTCTAGGTTTTAAACTCAACCATCCTCACTTTTTTGGGGGGGACAATGCCATACAATTGCAGGTAATCACACAACTTAATAAAATATCATACCTAGTTTTGTACATTGAAGAATCACAAAGCAGTCAAATGGATTTCCCTAAGCAAAATGCTTAACTTTTATGAAACAAAGAAAAAAGATCCCAGGTAGTTTAGAGATAAAAACAGCAATCTCACCAACTTCCAGAAGCTGGTTTCTCTAACAGCTCCTAACTCAAGACCACTTGAAGCTCTTTTGCACAGCTCTGGCTTTAGCCTAGGAGCCCCACCCTGAAAGGATTTATGCACCTGATTAATCCCATTGGCAATGGCACATCTCAGGCATGTAAGTGTTTGCAGGATCAGGGTCCAAGGTCTCAATTCTGCTTGCCACTGAAGTCAATTCTTTGGCTTGAATTCACAAGACACTTAAGCATGTGCCTATCCTTACGCATGTGAATAGTTCCATTGATTGCAACAAGGTACTTAAGGGCATGGCAGACTTCAGTGGGACTACAGTTAGAAAGCAGAAACATTCTTAAGTACCTTGGTGAATTTGGCCCTTTAATGGCTCAAATCCTAGTTAAATATTCATTGTCATTAACCACTGAAATAAACTGTCACAGGAAGTGGAGGATTCTACATCTCTTGATGTCTTCAAGTCAAGTCAGGATGCCTTCCTGGAAGATATGTTTTAGCCAAACACAAGTTATTCTTTTATAAATGGAGATATCCCATCTCCTAGAACTGGAAGGGACCTTGAAAGGTCATCAAGTCCAGCCTCCTGCCTTCACTAGCAGGACTAAATATTGATTTTGTCCTAGATTCCCTAAGCGGCCCCCTCAAGGATTGAACTCATAACCTTAGATTTAACAGGCCAATGCTCAAACCACTGAGCTATCCCTTCAACTTAGTACAGGGGAAATGGGGGAAATTGAATGGCCTGTGATATAGAGGAGGTCAGCTTAGATGATCTAATGGTTTTTCTGACCTTAAATTCTATGAATCTATTTTTACAAATGTTTAAGTAGTTTCAAGTACTCCCCTTATTTCCAAGGCTCCCTGCAATTTTCTTATTTTAAAATGTTTTACTCTCCCCTGTTGCTTTGTGAAAGACCCATATAAACAACAGAGGAAATTAGGTGACTATGAAGAGGGAAAAGAGAGAAAGACTCTATACACAGTGCTGTCAAACACACAATGTAAACAAACTAGGGAAGAAACCCACCAGAAATATATAACCTCTAATCTCTGTGTTATGTTAGGTGCTACTTGTAACAACAGTAGGTAAAAATATTTAGACAGAGATTTTATTTTTAAATTGACAGTGACACATCAGTCAATAAGGTCAAATTAAATTATTAGTTGCAGCAATGTATGATTGTTCCAGGTTGCCCTGCTTCCTGTCAGCTCTTGAATTACTTGACTAAAATATAACGCTGTTTAAAGCACCCACTGTATCTAACATGCCGTTATGAAAATACTAAAAGCATTTTATATACTCACACAGTGATAACATGTGCAATTCGAAAGCTCAGCAGCTTTTGAGTTCTTTGTGCAAGAGGAAATCGTACATATCTTTTTAATGGAGAAAAAGTGTGTGTGTGAGAGAGAGAGAGAAAGAGAGCGGGTAGAATATGGGCAGGAAGCAGGGGTGTTCCTTCAACAGCTAACCCAAAAGTGACTGAAGGGATTTTCTTCAAAAATAACTTACCACTGGCCTAAGAATGAGGACAAGACTTGAACTCCTTACTCCAGCAAAACACCCAGGGAAGTCAATGATACTTTTGCTCAACTAAGGACTGCAGGATCTGGTCCTGAGCATAGTTTTAGCCTCAAAAGAGAATGTTTCAGAAAGTTATTATATGTGAAATCATAGGTGTAAACTGGTGGAGTGAATCAGCTGGTTCAGCAAGAAAAGAACTGTCCTTCAGTTGGCAAATTTTCCTTAATAATCCCTTAAACATTCTTGAGGTCTTAGAATGTTTTGGTTACAAGAGTAACAAAAGGTTGTTTTCATACATAGAAAAGAACAACAACAACAAATTCCAGGGAAACCCCACCCATGTAACAACTTGGTGTCATGTCTTACCTTCTTAAAGACTTCCCCCAACCCCCTGACAAAGTATATAGCTTTTCTTTTTAGCGTCTCCTAATACAATTTCTCAGGGCCGGATTAACTTTTTGTGGGCCCGGCGCCAAACATATTTGTTGGCCCCCATTGGGGAAATAGGGCATGTGATGGGGGGTGGTCAGATCTGCAGAGCGAGGGGGCGGTTGGGGGCAATGAGACGCAGCAAAGCAGGAGTGGCCCCACTCAGCCCAGCACAAGGGCACTGTTTACAAACCCCAAACTGCTAGACGCACACTGGCCCGCCCAGCCCTGCGCTGCCAGCGTGCCCCTTCCACACTGCCCCCCTGCCCAGTGCCCTGACCTTATGCCAGCGCCTCCTCACCCAGAGACTTCCCCCACAGATCCCTACGCCCAGCACCCCCTGCCTAGAGACCCCTCCCGCTGACATCCCACCACAACTGCACAGCACCCTGCAAACCATACCCCCTGCCCAGCTCCCCCACCCACAGATCCCCTACTGTCCAGCATCCCCTTCACAGCCCCACCATCACAGCTGTACAGCGCCCCATATTCCTGAGGGAATTCTGCGTCAAATTCTGTGCATAATATTTTAAAATTCTGATTTTTTTTTTAGTAATAAATAAATGTGGAAGCTCCACCATGGCAGTGGGGAGCACAGGCCACTGGCTGCATGGAGGAGGGAGAATACCCTGCAGCCTCCCCTGCCCCCCTGGGACAGAGACTTGGCAGTGAGACTGAACCTGACCCTGACACAGCACAAGGGCCATGCCTGCCACAGAAACACCCTGGGGCCCTGCCCCTTTTGTGCCAGGCACACCAGATGTGGGCAGGGAGGCTCAGCCCAGCAGCAGGATCCAAGTGCAGAGGGACTTAATGTGGGGGTATCCAGATGGGGGTAAGAGGGTTCTGTGGGGGGGGGGCGGGGAAGAGGGTTCTGTGGGGGGGGGTAAGAGGGTTCTATGGGGGGAAGTCTGGGTGCAGGCAGCTCAGTGGGAGATCTGGATGCACAGGGAGGTTCCAGGTGCAGGGGCAATGGGAGTCTGCGGGGGGACCAAGTGAAAGTGGTTGGAGCTCAGTGGGGGTGGGGAGGAGGAATCTGGGTGCAGGGGAGGTGGGGTTAAATTAAATTAAATAAATTAATGGAGATATCCCATCTCCTAGAACTGGAAGGGACCTTGAAAGGTCATCAAGTCCAGCCCCCTGCCTTCACTAGCAGGACTAAATACTGATTTTGCCCTAGATCTCTAAGTAGCCCCCTCAAGGATTGAACTCACAATGCTGCATTTAGCAGGCCAATGCTCAAACCACTGAGCTATTCCTCCCCCACAGGATCTTTTCAGGGGGAATAAGGCAAACACCACATTCATTGGTAATACATACATCAATCAACACTGTATCATATGCATATGATCTATATTACACTCATGCACTCACATACACACACACAAACACACTCTGTCTTGTTGTTGTCGCCAACTAGTTGCTCCCCTTAACTTCACTGGCCAGGTGAGTTAGATAGGGGAGAGGTGGAGCTGGGCTTCTGCTGATCTGGATCAATGCTCCAATGTTGACAAGACCCCAGGGTCCTCTGCAAGACACCTCACATTTAGAGCAGCTTCCCTCTCATGCAAATCTATACCAGATTCAAAATCTGTGTCCGTTGGTCCTTTGTGCTGCTTCCTTCTGGGTGTTGTCCCAATACTGTTCAAAGAGGTTGTTTCCAAAAGAAGGTGCTGTTCAAAGAGGGTGTTTCCAAAAGAAGGTGCTTGATTCTAAACCATCCCCCGCTTCCCCCCCCCCCCGTGAGGCCGTCAATATTAGGGTTACCATATTCTGTGCCTCCAAATGGAGGACACTCCACGGCCCCCGGCCCCGCCCCCAGCCCCGCCCATACCCCCGCCCCAACCCCGCCCCCTCCCAAAAGTCTCCGCCCCCTCCCCTGCTTCCCGCGAACATTTGATTCGCGGGAAGCCTGAAGCAGGTAAGGGGGGTGTGGGGGGGAGGAGGCGCGGCCCAGGCTGGCCCCCTGGCGGCTCCAGCCTGGGTCGGCTCGGGCCCTGGGGTGCCGGCCCCGGCCCCCGGCCCGCCCAGCACTGCCAGCCCCCGGCGGCCCGGCGCACCCCCGGGCCCCCCGCGGGCCCGGCTCCCCGCGGGCCCGGCTGACCTGCTCCCCGCCGGCCCGGCTCCCCGCCGGCCCGGCTGACCTGCTCCCCGCCGGCCCGGCTCCCCGCGGGCCCGGCTGACCGGCTCCCCGCCGGCCCGGCTCCCCGGCTCCCCGCCGGCCCGGCTCCCCGCGGGCCCGGCTGACCTGCTCCCCGCCGGCCCGACTCCCCGCGGGCCCGGCTGACCAGCTCCCCGCGGGCCCGGCTCCCCGCGGGCCCGGCTCCCCGCGGGCCCGGCTGACCTGCTCCCCGCCGGCCCGGCTCCCCGCGGGCCCGGCTGACCTGCTCCCCGCCGGCCCGGCTCCCCGCCGGCCCGGCTGACCAGCTCCCCGCGGGCCCGGCTCCCCGGCTCCCCGCCGACCCGGCTCCCCGCGGGCCCGGCTGACCTGCTCCCCGCCGGCCCGGCTCCCCGCGGGCCCGGCTGACCTGCTCCCCGCCGGCCCGGCTCCCCGCGGGCCCGGCTGACCTGCTCCCCGCGGGCCCGGCTCCCCGGCTCCCCGCCGACCCGGCTCCCCGCGGGCCCGGCTCACCTGCTCCCCGCCGGCCCGGCTCCCCACGGGCCCGGCTGACCTGCTCCCCGCCGGCCCGGCTCCCCGCGGGCCCGGCTGACCGGCTCCCCGCGGGCCCGGCTCCCCGGCTCCCCGCGGGCCCGGCTCCCCGCGGGCCCGGCTCCCCGGCTCCCCGCCGGCCCGGCTCCCCGCGGGCCCGGCTGACCGGCTCCCCGCCGGCCCGGCTCCCCGCGGGCCCGGCTGACCGGCTCCCCGCGGGCCCGGCTCCCCGCGGGCCCGGCTCCCCGGCTCCCCGCCGGCCCGGCTCCCCGCGGGCCCGGCTGACCTGCTCCCCGCCGGCCCGGCTCCCTGCCGGCCCGGCCCCCTTTCCCTGCCGGCCCGGCTGACCGGCTCCCCGCCGGCCCGGCTCCCCGCGGGCCCGGCTCCCCGCGGGCCCGGCTGACCTGCTCCCCGCCGGCCCGGCTCCCCGCGGGCCCGGCTGACCTGCTCCCCGCCGGCCCGGCTCCCCGCGGGCCCGGCTCCCCGCGGGCCCGGCTGACCGGCTCCCAGCCCGGACCCCGGCCCGGCACCGCGCCCCCGGCTCCCCGTCCGGCCCCGCGCCCGGCACTGCGCCCCTAGTTCCCGGCCCGGCACCATGCCCCCGGCCCCGCACCGGCCCCGCACCGCCGGCCCCGGCCGAGCACCACCCAGCCCTCCCGATTTTCCCGGACATGCCCGGCTTTTGGGGATTTCCCCCCGGACGGGGATTTGAGCCCCCAAAAGCCGGACATGTCCGGGAAAATCCGGACGTATGGTAACCCTAGTCAATATGTCTGCTCTTCTTTAGTGAGCCCACTTGACAAGTTTGATTGTCCTTGGCTCTGGCTTCCATCCCCTCTCCAACTAGCTGTCTGGAGGTGCTTGCGTTCCACGCCTTGCTCATTCACACCTCATTCATTCAACATGCCAATTGATTAAGGGAGTGTGGGGAGAGGGAATCTTATTCTACTCCTAGCAAAAAGACATTTTTCTTCTACTTTAACTATCCTTAGGGGCTATAACATTATACCAAGGCTTAACACAAAGTTTAATATAAGTTTTTCTACATAGGGATCTGATACAAAGTTCCTATATCAAAGGACTTGATACAAAGTTATATGAAAATAGCTTAATACAGGGTTATATGAAGAGGCATAATACAAAGTCATATGAAAATTAGAGGTTATATATGGATAGGCTTAATACAAGGTTATATAGAGAGGCATAATACAAAGTCATATGAAAGTTATGTGAAGATTAATACAGAGATTTATCTACAGGGTTCATTTGGGTGGGGATCTAGGTGTAGGTGGTTGGGGCTCAGTGGGAAGGGTGTCTGGTGGGGCTCATCGGGGTTGTACAGATTCAAGGTGGGGCTTGTCAGGGTGAGGTTTGATGGGCCTGCTTAACAGGGGAGCCCCAGCTGCTGCCAAGGGAATCCGCATGCTGGGCCCCCCCTTTCCCCAATCTCAGGGATAGGTAACCTTCGGCATGTGGCCCACCAGGGTAAGCCCCCGGTGGGCCGGGCCGGTTTGTTTACTTGCCGCGTCCACAGATTCGGCCAATTGTGGCTCCCACTGGCTGTGGTTTGCTGCTCCAGGCCAATGGGGGCTGTGAGAAGCCGTGGTCAGCACATCCCTCATCCTGCAGCCCCCCATGTGCCTGGAGCCGCGATCGGCCGAACCTGCGGACGCGGCAGGTAAACAAACTGGCCCAGCCCACCGGGGGCTTACCCTGGCAGGCCATGTGTCGAAGGTTGCTGATCCCTGCCCTATCCCCTTCTCTTCCCCATCCCATGCCCCTTCCCCACCACTCCATCTCCTCCCCATCCCACCCCCTTCCTTCCCCACTGCCTCTGTCCCCCTGCCCTGCCTGCCCCACCATGGGCACTCACTGTTGTACAAGATGAAGGATGGCTCCCAGCACACAGAAGGGAGCTCAACCAGCACTAGGGCCCAGAAGGTGGTGTCCAGCTGCAAAGTCCCGGGAGCTGAGCAGCATCTTCTTTTTTCAGCTTGGCTGTGCAGCTCTGCAGTCAGAGTATGTCTGCTCGTTCTACCCCTCCTCCCCAAGGCCCCACCCAACCTCTTCTCTGCCTCCTCTCCCCAGGTTAGCATGCTGTGGCTGTGCTCCTCCCCCACCCTCCTGCCGGCAAACAGCTGATCGGCAAACAGCTGATCGGCGCTGGGGGGGGGAGGGCGGGAAGGGAGCAAGCTGTGAGAAGAGGCAGGGGAGGGGGAGCTTGGCTGCCCTACTGCAACAGGAGCCTCACTGCCAAGAGCACCAAGCTTGTGCCCCCCGCAGGAGAGAGCAGGGGGCGGAAAAGAGTGGGCCTGGTCGGGGCCCCCTTGGAGTGTGGGCCCGGCTCCATGGTGCCAGTGGCTCCATGGTAAATCTGCTACTGCAATTTCTCACAGAACATGACTGAGTTTTCAGGCCAATGGGCTTACCTGATCACATGGCCTCCTACATCTACATAAGAGCAAAGAAGGGAATTCCTAGCTTGCCACTTCAATTACAGCAGACTCTCTCCCCCTTCAAATGTCTCCACTCACTCCCCCTTGGCTCCACTGTATCAAACACAAACTTTAATGCAACATCACAGTTTAGTCCCATCCTAGTGATTATCTCTTATGTGCTTTCGACTGGCTGCCCCCTGACTCTGCATTGTTAATTATCCCAGCCTTTAATACAATTTAGTCCAGTTTAATCTTCAAACATCTTCACATTTCTTCCCATGCCATACCTTAATCATGGGAGGAGCTCTTTGTAAAAATCTACAAAGCTACTATATTGTCATCTTCCAAACTCATCTCTGTCCAGATGCATACAAACCACTTAACAAAAGGCTAGGTAGCTGGGGTTCCATGAGCTAATCATGAGCATTCCACTGTTACCTTGTCATCCCACCCCTACCCACACACACACTGTCTGTTGTTGTGTCTCAACATACACTCAGATTGCATATTCTTTGAGGCAGGGGCCATCTTTTCATTATATGTGTGTGTTACACCGAGCAAAATGGAGCTCAAATGGCTGATTGGGCCTCTTAGGCATTGCCACATTACAAATAAATAATAATAATAATAATTAATAATGTTTTCTGGTAATCTGGTGCGGCCACCAGATCCTGTTATAATGATAGTCACTTGTGTCATTAACTATAGTATTCTCTACTGCAAATGTTACAATATATGCCACAACATCCATTAGAAAAATCAAAATATCTCCTGGAAGTACATGAAAGCTTACACCAGGGCTCCTAGATCTTTTTGTTAATAGCCATCAGAGTCTGTCATGTACAATATATAGATTCATAGGTAATTTTTAAAATGGGTAGTACTGTACTTACTTGATATTGCTGAAGGATACATTATGGTTTATTTATACAAGTTTTAAAACAGATTACGTACTCTATTCTACAAGCGCCTTCAAAATCATCAACACCTATCATGTAAACATGCATTTACACATTTTTTAAATGTATCGTTTGACTTAGATGCTGTTGCAGTTCACATTGTAAAAATGTATGTAGTCACTTAAAAAATTACACACACACACAGAGTTAGGATCTGATCCAGTTCAAACAATCCAATCTTCTAAGCTGCACAACCCATAGGAGGCTGTTCAACCTGCTTCTGCACCAGACTGAGCTATTCAGAGGAAAGGCCAAGCTGTTGTAAAAGTCAAAAATAAAAACCACTGCTCTCTAGACAAAAACTGTGGAGTTATCCAAGCTTCTGGGTGAAGGATCTCCTGAACTACACTCCTCCCAGTTCTCAGGACAGGAAGGCCAATACTTTCAAACTTGGGCCCAGGTCCTCAAAGCTATTTGAGTGCCTAACGCCCATTGATTTCCATGGGAGTTAGGTGCTGAAATACCTTTCAGAGTCTGAGCCATACATCCATATTTAGGTATCTGTGCTAATGGCCTAATTTTCAGAGGTGTTTGAACACCTGCAGCTCTTGAAGTCACCTTTGAATCTTCAATATGGATTTAGATGTCTTACTATAGACCCCTGAGTTTGAAAAATTTGGCCTATGTCTCCAAGCAGCAACTGCTCAAAGCCATGAGAGTTCAGTGCATAGCACTGTGGAAACTCTCCACTCCATGACTGTATGGTTTATAGAGAGACAAGGTAGGTGAGGTAATATCTTTTATTGGACCAACTTCTGTTGATCAGAGAGATAAACTTTCGAGCTTACACAGAACCTTTCTCTAGACCTGAAGAAGAGCTCTGTATAGGCTGGAAAGCTTCTCTCTCTCATCACAGAAGTTGGTCCAATAAAAGATATTACCTCACCCATCTTGTCTCTCTAATATTCTGAGACCAACACTGCTACAACAGCACTGCATACAATGTATGGCTTATGGCAGATGGACAAAGATTGTTTATTTTTTAAAATTACTGAGATCTAGAGCCACCCTTGAAGTCAATAGCCAGGAAGTGCTGGGAGATTTCTATCCTTGACTCCCAGGGCTGGTCCACACTAACCCCCCACTTCGAACTAAGATACGCAACTTCAGCTACGTTATTCACGTAGCTGAAGTCGAACTATCTTAGTTCGAACTTACCGCGGGTCCACACGCGGCAGGCAGGCTCCCCCGTTGACTCCGCGTACTCCTCTCGCGGAGCAGGAGTATCCCTTGGAAGAGGGTGGATTAGAAAATTGACTCCAGAGATTGATAGATTTTAAGGCCAGAAGTGATCATTTAATTCTCTAGTCTGACCTCTTGTATAACACAGGCTATAGAATTTAATCTAGCTACTCCTGTATGGAGCCCAATAACTTATGTTTGACTAAAGCATATCTTCCAGAAAGAGATGAGGCCATGTCTACACTAGCAAGTTTACAGCACAGCTGTACCGATGCAGCTGCACCACTGTAAGATTGTGCTGTAGCCACTCTATGCTGATGGGAGAGAGCTCTCCCATCGATGAGTGGTGGTAGCTATGTTGGCGGGAGAGCGTCTCCCGCCGACAGCACTGTCCACACCAGCGCTTCTGTCGATGTAACTTATGTAGCTCAGAGGTGTGTTTTTTCATACCCCAAGCAACATAAGTTATACCGACAAAAGTATTAGTGTAGACATAGCCTCAGACTTGACTTGAAGACCTCAAGAGATAGACAATGGACTAACTCCCTTAGTAGTTTGTTCCAGTGATTATCCGCACTCGTTACAAATTTGTGCCTTGTTTCTAATTTGAATTTGTCTGGTTTGAACTTCCAGCCATTTGGTCTTGTTATGCCTTTCCCTGCTAGATTAAAAAGGCCATATAATTTACTCCATTGACTGTAACTCTCCTCTTGAACCATTACAACGCATGTTATTGTTTCCATCCAGAGTACAGTGCAGTTATAAGATTAATACAGAAATATATATTATTAAAATGTTACTGCATGTGCGCAGTAACTGACTTTTAAATACAGTATTAAATATAAAGCATCTTTTTAAAATAATTTAAAATATTTAAAGGGTTGTATCTGCAGTACTGTAATTAATTTGATTCTAAAATCAGAGTTGATTTGAAATTGTGGAAGTGCGACAAGGCTCAAACCGACAAACTTCTCTTTTGTACATAATTATATAAAATAAATACATAAAGTCAAAATAAAAATGGATCAAACATATTTTAAAATGTCACGCTTTTAGGCTGAGTCTTTGTATGGCAAATTACATTGTGAGATAGACTCTTTACAAATGAGTTCTAAAACTTGAGTGACATTTATAATGGAAATGCTAAGAGATCCTTAATGAAAGCCATCCTGTTTGTTGCTGCTATAGTTACTTTCAATGGATCACAAACTACAGTGACCATACAGACTGTGTATGCATGACAACTCTTCTTTTGTCAGGGATTATAGGATGCTTTATTACCTGTTAAACACAGTACAAGAATTACTGTAGATCTGAGAGTACTGTCATTGTTTAAAAATTACTGCAATTCACAGTATTGCTCAGCTGCCAAGTTTTAGGCCTCCAATCTCATAAAAAGCTACATCCCATGTACAGTAAGGGGGGAATTCAGAGATATGAAAATGTAAATACTTTCTGAAGGCACAAGATCTTCTGAATCCCTAGTTATTTCAATGTATCCTTGGAAAGCAGATATACAGAGCCAGAGCCTTAGCTTTTCAGTTTTCACAACATGCTACACCAGTTTTGAAACTGATTTTAGGAAAATAAAAGCTTAATACGGTCATATAAAAAGAAAGTGTTGGGCTCCAAGGCCTCTGCTAGACTCCAGAAGAGAGAAATAAGCTATTCATTAATTATTATTCCCTCTAAAAAATTAAAATTTTTCTTTAGTAGCATACTGGAAAAATTTGCACTCTAACCAGGCTTTCTTTGATGTTTGTACAGTAGCCTGTTGGATTAATTTGAATATACGATTTAAGAGGGCTGGGTCACCACTGTCTTATTGCACTTCTTACTTCTCACAGCGCACAATCGACCTGTGGAACTCATTGCAAGGGGATATTGTGAAGGCCAAGAGTACAATTGAATTCAAAAAGGAATTAGATAAGTTCATGGAGGATTGGTCCATCAATGGCTATTAACCAAGATGGTCAGAGAAGCAGCCCCTTGTGCTGGGTGTCTCTAGCCTCTGACCGCCAGAAGTTGGGACTAGATGACAGGGGACGGATCACTCTATGACTGCCTGTTCTGTTCATTCCCTCTGAAGCATCTGGCACTGGCCACTGTCAGAAGACAGGATAGTAGGCTAGATGGACCTTTGGTCTGACCCAATATGGCTGCTTTTATGTTCTTATTTATTTTATGGCTCCCTATAAAGAGAATGTGCTAACTTACGAAGCTCTGAAGAAAAAAAAAAGTATGTGAATTCAATACAAATTGACCTGTCCTTTAGCCTGGAACAAATCAGCCTGTTATTTTGTTAACTAATTCAATAAAAATAATTACTTTACCAATACATAATAGTACCCTGAGTCTATCATCAGATAAGCATAGCTATAGTCCTGTAGATAAGCACTGGAAGAAGTCATTAGCAACAGAGTAATAATTTTAACAGTTTTCTGTTTCTCTCCCTTGAGGAATTTCATACATTACCAGCATCTTTTAAAAATTAATTTTAGTAACCAAATGTAAAATATTATATACAGATAGATTCATTAGCCTAATTTAGACTCAGCTTGTTGTGACACCAGGAAATAAGTATCAGAGTAAGTGTAGATTTATGTTTTTTAGTTCAGATGCTCAGCTGCTGTAAATCAGTACAACTTTCAATGACTCAGCTCTGAATTATATTTATGCACACAAATAAAAGGCAAACAGACTTCAGTGGCGCTACATGGATTTACACCAGCTGAAGATCTGATGTGACTCTTTAGTAGCTAAAGTGAAAAACCAGTGCAAAATGATTGCTACTCCTGTAACATGAATTTTAATATATAAATTTAACATGTGTATTTATATTTATACACATCATATATATACATATACATTATATATACACATACACATGTAAACTGAAAAAATATATTTACACGCATATACATTTCTAATATCTAATATGACTGAGGAAAGCTGAAGGACCACAGAGCCACCCACTACACACACTGCAATGTGCTACTGCAGGTAAAGCAGCGGGTAGTTTATGTAAGGCACCCACCTTGCCTCCCTATCCTTATTGAGACCCTACCTAGTATAGCCAGCTGTGGAAGCTCACACGTATAGTACTCTAGGTTCATTCAGTAGCCCACCGGTCCAAGCTTCTTGTCTTTGCTACTATGGCAATGTCACTTGGCTCAGTCTTGAGGGGTACCAATGGAGCATGTGGCCTCCTAGTGAGTGGAAGAATGGCGAGAGGGATTGGAGCTGCTGGAAAGAATGGAAAGAAGACTCATAAGAAATGCAAAAAAGTAAAACAATAAAGAAAAAGGCTAAAAATAGGACAGGAAAGAATGAAGAAAATGGACAAAAGGAGAAGCAACTGGAAAGAAAAACAGAAAGGCAATGGGCAGAAATAGAAGAGCTGGTAATAACTGTGTCAGGACATGGTACAAGAAAGCAATGGTGGGTGCCCATCTGCCAAGCTATCTCAAGTGGAGGGTCAAACAAAAACATCTGGGAACCACTACTTTAAAGACTTCTTCAGGTTGTGTCCTTTAGCTGTGCTCCTCTAACAACTTGTCTGGGTCCCCCAATCCTGTAGATTCTTTCTCTCTCAGTTTTGGCAGACTATGAGCATGTTTTTGTTTGCTCATCTGTTCCCACTGCGTATAAGGGAAGAAACTTGCCCTTAATCTGCCGGTGCTTTAGGATCCCCATAAAGGTACTTATGGCAGCCCAGCCCTGTCAGCAGCTTCAGTTATCTCTGCTACTTAGACTGTACATATAATTAGCTGGAGTTTATCTTTCCATTCCTTATTTTTAAAAAAGCCACAGGTGTTATGTTTTGTGTCTTGCTTAAGCCCCTAGGGTGACATTTCTTACTAGAACTGATTTTATTTTCATCTGCTCGTTCTAACTCCAAACATAAGTCTCTCTATAAAGAAGTGGTGTAAAACAAGCTAATCAGATTCATGCAAACAACAGCACATTCTGTTACAACAGGCACCTGAAATTGGTGACATCCCAATAAAGGCAGTTCCCAACCAGAATGTCATGACAGGAGAAGCTTCTACTGTCCCTGTTACAACTATTCCCAGTCATTACCGGCAGAACTAGCTATGGAACCTAGATCTTCTGAGTGAGAGGAATAGTTTATATAGGACTATATATCTTATGTAACATTTTAAAAATTATTATTTAAACGGGTTTAATCTTGATGGGCTTGTAATTTTTCCTCTATCAGCATAAAGATTCCAGAATTTAAACAGTTTGACTTATAGCCCAATTCCAAAACAGAAAAATTACTGTAAATCCTTTGTCTAATGGAGGTGATGAAACTGATAACTGATCATAACTGTTCAAATCTATTTTTAATTTTGTGGAAGAATGCTGAGTGACTCGCTGCTGCTAGGATTCTTTTTCAATCAGTTCTTTTTATACAATTTTTATGTTTAACTTTCTGTCAAACTTGTGACACATCATCTCACCTGGATCAGACCATGCCAACATCCTCAAAACTGGTCTCCTGTGTCCAGATTTTTGATAGTTTTGGGGGAAGGGACAGGTCACAAATGTCAGTCCCTGTGGTATGCAAAAACACCAAATATTTTTTAACTTGCTGATCTAAGTGTTTTTTTTCTCCAAGTTGATGATAGCTAAGGATGACCTAATTTGAACCTGATTGGACCAAGTTGCAGGACTCCAAAATAGGCCTTGCATATGATTTGTCCAAGACCTTGAAGGGAGGATCTGCAAGGTGGAATAAGATAAGAAGTATAAGACAAACTATAAGAATCAAGGGTAATGCTGAGAAACCTCTCTTTTCAGGTGAGCAAGTTGCCTCTGGGAAGAATGATATTCTACAGTACCCAAGACCCCTTTGAGGAAAGGAAATTAAAACCTCATCAAACAGGCAATGACAACCTTTGACCAGTCTCTCCCTGAGCCCACATTGTCCAGACATCTGAAAAGCAGAATCGTTTGCAAAACCCTGTTATATGAAGTATCTTATTTTCCTTTTTCTATTTTTATTGGCTGGGAGATGTCCCAACCTTTTTATAGTTGCTAATATTAGGGTGTGAAAGTGTTATATGCATGCATGTGTGTATGAGCACCTATAAGTTCACATGGGGAAGGCACCAAAAAGGAAAATTCCCCAGATTTAAACAGCCCTAAATAGTATCTGATAAGATCATTCATCAGAGTGTGTTTTGTGTTTAGAAGTCCTGACACCCTTGAAATAGTCATCCAATTTCTGGTGAATAAGAGTTGTCAAACTTCTGCGTATCAAGAGTGTTTTATTAAAGTCTGTATTAAAATATCTTAATTGGGGGTAGGGCAGGAAAGGGTTAGGACCAGATAGATTTTTTCAAAGCTATGAAGTAGCTCTTGGGACTTAGGTATGTAACCTACTTAGGTGCTTTTGAAAATCCTACTTGGTGCCTCTCTGCATGTTTGGGTACCTAAATACCTTTGAAAATCTGGTCCTTAGCCACCACTTAAGAATAGAATTCTAAGAAGGATGATTTATAATTGGCTCTGAGGTTGTGATTTAAACATTAGACAGTTTGATTTCAGTAAAAGATACTCAACTACTGAAATTAAAGATTCTATTTACTATGATTAAATTATTTAGTTGGCATTTATAACAAACAAGGACAGCTACCTTCTGAGACTCTTAGAATGTATAAGTATGATTATCTTTGGTGTTAGTTTGATGATTTAACTAATTTGATGATGTAATTCCAAACCAGTATCAAGACTAACTTAGTTTATCTTGAGCTGATTTTGAGTTGATAGATGTAATGCTTTATTGCCAGTTATGTTTAATATTAATAGCTTAGCTTGTGATAAAAGATAAAATCAAGAAAATGTAAGTATTTTAATGTGCTTAATAAAACTGAGTCATATTTCCTGCAACATGGGTCCAGAATATCAGAAACCAAGATGAGTATGGTCAGGCCTAGAGGTCAGAGCGATGGTGGTTAGTCCTAGGGGTCAGAGCCAAGGGTCATAGCTAAAATCAGAGGTCAAAAGCAGGTTTAGAACAAGGCAAAAATAGGGCTGGGAGCTAGGCTGGAGCCAGATCAGGACTAGGGACAAGACTGGAGGAAGACCATAGCTAAAGCAGGCTGAGGCCTATGGAGTCTGTCACCATTATCTAGCAGAGAAGAGTTCTAGGTCATAAAATGACATTGAGCAGACTGAGCTGCTGTTTGGCCTGAGAGGCTTATATGTCTGTTCTGAGAGTCACCAGACTGCTGCTGGCTTGTGGATTGGCTGGAGCCTAACACAGGAATAGCTCATCACTGCATATGGCTTAATTAGGCTCTAGATCAGGGATGACTCATCACCTCACACAGAAGTTTCCAGAGGCGATGTGTGGAGGGGTTCTGGGGGGTCATGTGGCCCACCGGAGTTGTTGCTTGGCTTGTAGTAACACTGCTGACGCTGGCTGCCTTCACTTTGCCCCTCCCCCCCACTATTGTCAGGCATGGGTCATCTCTGCACAGAACCTTTGAGGACCTGAGTGGATATCAGCTGATCAACCTAAAAGCTTTTCCAGCTCCCCTTAATTAGTCTTTGGTTCTCACACCTGCTCCCCAGCTCTGTTTATTATGGCTTTTCTACATACTGTTGCACCGGTTTAAGTTTTTGTGATTTTGAAACCTATTTAAAGCAGTGTAAAAGGCTATGTGGACACACTTACTTTGGTTCAAACACAGATTATTTTGATTTAAGTTAATTAGGAACAGATTTAAGCTAAACAAAAATAAATCACTCTTAGATCAAAGTAAGGATCTCCATACAGAGGTTTTCACTAGTTGAATTAAACTGGTACAAATGTGCTTAGCCATAGACCATCTATGCCCTCACAACAACATAGACTTGAAAAATAATAATTTGCCCACTTGGGCAGGACAAATAGTTTTCTTGGATATGCAAGTTACTTAGAGTAAAATATCATCAGTTTTTCCATTGTCATCAGTCATTGTGACAAAGGGCAGGTGAGTCAATTTTGGGCCTGGGCTAGTACAATTTGTATGAAAATGTTGCAAGGCTGCAGTAGCACATGTGAACATAATCTTAAGAAAAATTACAAGACCTTGTTTAGATTGTAAGCTCCATGGTTCAGGGCCTCAACGTTCCTGGCATTTTATAGGGGGTTGAGCTATTAGCCAATATTTAACAAATAATAATTATATGGACTTTGGACATTCTTGAATTGTTTTACGTTCCAAGTCCAAACTGACAGTGTAGAACAGATATGACCTTGCTTCCACATGTGGCAGGCTATTTAAAAAGGAACGGTGCCAATTTTCCAAGAGATTTCTCCCTTAAATATTGTTCATGCACAGTTCTAAAATTATATCATTTATTACACAGCTATTAACAAGACAAACTCATGCAAGGAATATGACAAAGAATCAGAAATGAATACATGTGATATCTAGTTACCGTGGGTTTGTTTGAATAAAGGGACATTATCTGAAAAAAAAATCACATTTTGTGCCTTCTGTTATTACAAGTCACCCCAAGATCATTACAGCAGAAAGAAACTTCTCTATATTCTCAGTTTGTTTAGATTGTTCTTTTAACAGTATTGTTGTGTTGATGCACCAGCTTGGCAACAGCATTTTTGTAGAGGGCTCTGGAGAAAGCTCATGTACATGTTCTTGTCTCCAAGTTCTGCCAGAGGGTGTTTACCAGTAACAGTCGCAGCAAACCGGAAACTGAAGGCAGATGTGCACAGAGCAGAAGAAGAGGGAGGTGGGCCCAAGCCCATCTGGTGTCGCTGTTCTTGTGTACACCCACAAGACCCTTCTAAACATCACCAGTGGAGCAGAAAAACAGATATATTTTAAATATATGTATATATTTGTCACAGTTAAGGGCAACTGCACCTGTATTCCCCCTGCAAGGGTACTCACTTTCAGACCTCCAGCTCTGCAGCTGTTACCTCTGTTGGGTGGAGACATGCATCTCTCTCCCTCCTGCCTGGGCTGCACTCCTCCCTGCCTTCGCTGTGAATTCCCCAGCAAAGTCAGACTTCCTAAGCTAGCCTGCTTTACTTTTCCCCTCAGAGATAGCATACAGTGTAATTGCCACAGTCAAGTTACCACATGGTTGTTTCTAAGTAAGCACATTAATTCTTAAGGTAAAAACATTACAGAAAAAACATACATCTCTACCCAGATATAACACGACCTGATATAACATGAATTCGGATATAACGCGGTAAAGCAGTGCTCCGGGGGGGGGGGGGGGGGGGCGTGGCTGCGCACTCCGGTGGATCAAAGCAAGTTCGATATAATGCAGTTTCACCTATAACGCGGTAAGATTTTTTGGCTCCTGAGGACTGCGTTATATCGGGGTAGAGGTGTACTAAAAACAATAAAGGAAGCTATATGCATGCTAATAAGCTTACCAGAGAACAACCCTTCATTCCAACAAGGGCCCTGGCATATAAACAGTCATTCAAACCCTACTAAAGGTTTTTTCTGTGGTTACAAGTTCATAACAGCTGTTAGCTCAGAATAAGCACACCGACTGGACCAAGTCCTTCCAACCTTTCCCAGAAGGACTAGGGTCCCCCTTGGACCTCAAATCCTGTTCTTTTATTGAATCAGAAAAGAGTGCCCTGAGTCAGTTTTAACTCAGGCTATTTAACCAAAAGTCCTTTCTTTGTCTGTTGGCCCCTGGAGAATTGAGTTTGATCCAGTATATGTGAGCCTCTCTCCAGGTGGTGGTAGCTGTCTGGAGGTGCTACAAGCTGAGTGAATTTGCTTTATCACACTCCACTGTTCTTAGTTCCTGGAGGGCTGTGGTCTTCTCCTCTCATGGAAATATACTCAATCTCTGGCCCACAATGATACATAAACTTAATTCAATAGGGTTTGTCCAGGATATTGCAAGAAATTGCCATATCTGTCCCAATATAATTTAAAGGGAGCCCGGGGAAAAGGGGAATTTTAAAAATTTCAAATCATAACACCCAACACAAAAGCTTTCTCAGATGCTGTTTTACTATAGAAATGTCTGGACTTATTTGTACTTACACATGTTTTCTAATGTAGTGCAACAGTCTCAATGCAAGCACTGATACTGAGAAACACTATATGAATTTTGGCCTCTGGGGATTTTAAGAAAGTGGAATTCTGTACTTACACTAAGGGCCTGCTTGGGCAACCCTTCCTCACGTTAATGATCATGTTCTCATGAAGTCAGCTGAACTACTCCTGTACATAAGTGCTTCCCAATGTAAGAGTAGCACAATCAGACCCTGGAAATTTTCATACTCTTTAAACTGTAATTGTATCCAGTTTCCTTGTAGCAGAATCTGTAATTTAAGACGTTAACACTTTTCTGAAGGGTATATTGAGAAATATTCCTTTGCTATATATTTCTTAGTTGCTGGCTTCTGGATGAAGAAAATGGGTGCAATTTTTGTTTTGTTTTCCTTTAGAATATCGCATGTGAACAGGAAATTGTTCTCCTGATATGATAGAGGGGCTTCAACATCTTGTAGAAATGTTGCCTGCATTTTAGTGATGTGACAGACATGTCACACACCTACTTTTTGGCTTGTGTATGCCATTTAAGATTGCTTATGTAAAGGATTGACAGCTCAAAATGATACCTCCCAATTTGGTTAGAGTTTAGTCTTAAATAGTTCAAATACTCAATAACTGCAAAATGCATACGGCACAAAAAAAAGCAAAACAAATACCTTTGAAAAAATGTTAAAAGGTATTGGAACAAGAACAAATCACTGTTACATCACTTTTACCAAATGTAGAAGTGAAAACCACAGCAGGAAACCATCAAAACCAACTGTGTTGAATCTTCCTGTCTACAGTGGTTAGTTCTCACAACATGTAGCTGGTGTAGAATCTTTTTCATTTGATTACTTATTTGAAAAGACCTATCAAATGGAATATCTCCGCCTCCCCCCGTCATTATTTCTGGTGCCGTGGATGTACTTTTTTTTCTTGAATATTTGTCTGAAATATTTTTTTTTAAACCAACTATGGTTGAAAGTAACACCTGACATTTCTTCCCGCTTCTTGTCATGTAAATTACACCAATTTAACCTCCTTTAAACATCTGTAGAGTGGGAGGGAGTAGATCTCACCAATGGGAGTAAGGAGTTAACAGTTTGTCCCTGTGGGATTATTTCATGAAAACCATGGGAACTAATAGCAGAGATAGGTATCACTCAACTTGACTAAGGGTTGCAAAATCTGGCTCTATGTATTTTTCTTTTAAATTAGAGGTTGTGGTATTTGCTGTTGTTGCTTAGAATTGATTCCAGAGGTTTTGCTCATTTTATCATGATTTTCTTCCATAGTTAGATGCTGCCAGTAATAATTCAGAACAGAAACAGGATCTGCATTACTGTCTTCCAACAACAGTCTATTAGTTTAGACCCACAGGGATAAGTTTACAACTTTGGGGGCAAATGCTAAACCCAACCTCTCCTGGAAACACAATCTTTGAGCTTGGACACGAGCCCTGACAATGCAATTTCTGTGTGTGTGTTTGTGTGTGTGTTTGTGTTTATGTGTGTATGAAAGAGAGAGAGAGAGAGAGGCTTGCAAGATTTGGGCAGTTTGGCTAGACTCTCTCTCACACCCATGTATACCAGGGAGCTGTATTTAAGACCATAAGAACGCCCATACTTGGTCAGACCAATGGTCCAACTAGCCCAGTGTCCTGTCTTCCAGCAGTAGCCAGTGCCAGATGATTTAGAAGGAATGAACAGAACAGGGCAATTATCAAGTAAACCATCCCCTAGTTCCAGCTTCTGTCAGTCAGAGGTTTAGGGACACCCAGAGCATAGGGTTGCATCCCTGACCAGCTTGGCTAATAGCCATTGATGGACCTATCCTCCATCCACTTATCCAATTCCTTTTTTAATCTAGTTATACTTTTGGCCTTCACAACATCCCCTGGCAATGAGTTCCATAGACTGTGTGTTGTGTGAAATACTTCTTTATGTTTGTTTAAAACCTGCTGCCTATTAATTTCATTGGGTGACTCCTGGTTCTTGTGTTATGTGAAAGGGTAAACAACACTTCCCTATTCACTTTCTCCACACCATTCACGATTTTATAGACCTCTATCATATTCCACGTTAGTAATCTCTTTTCTAAAATGAACAGTCCCAGTCATTTTAATCTCTCCTCATATGAAAGCTGATCAATACCCCTAATCATTGTTGTTGCCCTTCTCTGTACCTTTTCCAAATCTTTTTTGAGATAGGGCAACAGAACTGCACACAGTATTCAAAGTGTGGGTGTACCATGGATTTATATAGTGGCTTTATGATATGTTCTGTCTCATTATTGTCAGTCTCTTTCCTAATGGTTCCTAATAGTCTGTTAGTTTTTTTGACTGCCACTGCACAGCAGATGACTCCAAGGTTTCTTTCTTGAGTGGTAACAAATTAATTTAGAACCCATCATTTTGTAAGTATTGGTGGAATTATGTTTTCCAGTGTGCATTACTTCGCATTTATCAACATTGAATTTCAACTGCCATTTTGTTGCCCAGTCACCCAGTTTTGTGAGATCGCTTCATAACTCAGCAAAGTCAGTTTGGGACTTAACTAGCTTGAATAATTTTGTATCATCTGCAAACTTTGCCACCTCACTGTTCACCCCCTTTTCCAGATCATTTATGAATATGTTGAATAGCACAGGTCCCAGTAGAGATCCCTGGGAGACACTGCTATTCACTTCTCTCCATTCTGAAAACTGACCATTTATTCCTATCCTTTGTTTCTTATCTTTTAACTAGTTACTGATCCATGAGACAACCTTCCCTCTTACCCCAGGTTTGCTTACTGTGCTTAAGAGCCTTGGGTGTGGGACCTTGTCAAAGGCTTTCTGAAAGTTCAAGTACACTATATTCACTGGATCATGCTTGTCCACATTGACCCCTTTAAAGAATTCTAATAGACTGTAAAGGGAAATCATGCCTCACCAAAAAACACCTTGACTCTTCCCCAGCATGTCCTGTGTATCTATGTGTCTGATAATTCTGTTCTTTACTATAATAGAACTGAACTGTAGCACACTGGAAGGCTCTGAGGGTAGGCTGGGGCTAGTGGATTCACAACTACACCAGCTGTTCACAGCAGTTGTTGGAGTAGTGCGGCCCTGAGATGGCAGAGTGGCTTCACTTGTGCTCCACAGCCTACTGTACTTCACTATCCTCCTGCTGCTCCCAGGCCTCTCCAGTAGAGCTGGTTGGAAATTTTTCAACCAATTTTTTTTGAGGGAAAATGCTGCTTTATCAACACCATATCAAACATATCTTTTTGGACAAAAATTTCATCAGGAAGGTTTCTCATATTCCAAGATGGAATAAGTGAAGTGGGAACTTGAACCTGGGTCTCCTACAAGCCTCGTGGATGCCCTAACCATGGAGCTATTGGCTATTCTGAGATGGGTCTGTGTCATTCTCTCTGTCTCAAAAAAATCTCATTTTTGTTCCACTTTAGAGCAAAAGGAAATAGAAATGTTGTTTTCTGGACAGTTCTACTCCCTGGCACCTGACCTGTAGTATCCAGCAGTATATCCAGGATGGGATTTTCCTTTTGTATCTCTAGCTATCTCATTTGAACAGACTCATTTGTCATTTTTTGAAGAGACATAAGTTGACTAGCAAAGGAACTACACTGTTTGTTCATGTTTTTTTCTGACACATGGTACTGAGAGGAACAGCTCTAGAGGAAAAAGCTAAACATACAACTGAAACATCATCTTACAGCTCACAATTTATATTCGCATGGGATATTGATGACCAACGGAAAGTTCTGACCTATCCATCTTATCTGTCTCATTTAGGATTTAAATGGGGCCTATCAACTTGCTATCTAATCCAGCACATGCCATATCCAAGATTCTGTAAAAGAGATGAGCCTGATCTGTTGTAGTTTCCTCTGACATCAGAGGGATGAGAAAAGATGGAGGTTTGTCGCATTATCTGTATAAATGCATCCATATCTCAAGATCTGTTTGTCTCAGATGAGAGATAAGAACAGCCCAGTTGGCTAAAACTCCCTCCTTTTGGTTAAAACACATCTTTTTGGAGATGTGCCATAACACTTATCAAGGGCATACAGATGTGATGAAGCCCACACCTGCAGAACTGAACTTTAAAGGATGGGAAACTCAGTCATCCTATCAGAAAGCTTGTTAAGGCATAAATTGGTTTGATACTTGTAGATTGCATATGGCACAATTGTATAGAATGGAGATAAATTGTAGTGACTGAATTAAACTAGGAGAGCCATGTTACAATATATAGAATTAAAAAACCTGTATTATTTGCCATTACAAGCCTGAAAAAAGAAATCACACTTGTAGTTAAGTTATGACATTTTCTAAATAGTACTGTCACTGGATTAACAACAGTTAGTGCAAAACTTTTACATAGAACTAATACGTATACATGAGGAATTCAAGGAAGGGAGGGCTGCTTTGCTGTCTATTGTGGGCATTTTAAACTAATGTACTGCTCTGTTTATATGCCCTGATTCCACAGTGCTAGATGCATAATAAAATAATTAAATACCTGCATTATGACAAAAATATCTGATTTTTTTTATAGCCACAAAGACCTCCTTGAGTTAACAAAATGCTGATATATAGTTATTTGGCAGTGACAGATATTTCTTCTTACCAGTTTCATAGCCTCACATAACTAATTCCAAAGTATCAATCTTTCTGTGCGCTTTACTGACAAGAGCATTGACAATTTCAAAAATCTGAGGTCTGCATCTAATTTGTGTACCATGGATCCGACTGAAGACAACCTCATTTTACATTTGTATTTATTTATAAGGCATTTTTGAGCACCCACCATTACAGAATACAAGCACCTCACAAACACATTATTTAAACTTCATAGCTCCCCTGCCAGGCGTGGAAGCATTGTTGATCCCAAATTTACAGATGGAGAAACTGAAGCACACAGATACTAAATGACTTACCTAAGATCACAGTGGATGTTTGTGGTATTGCTGGGAACAGAACTCAGATCTCTTGACGGCCCTGCCTGTACTTTAACCACAAGTCCATTCTTCCTTGTGTAGGACTAGCTTCTGATGCACACCTCAATATGGCGAAGGACCTTACCTCATGAATTGTCCCATTTACTCCACTGCTTCTGCTCACATAGTGATGTGCTTCTAAATGAGTGAGGATATCAGAATCTAGCCCTTCATAAGTAAAATCTGAGAGCCATGGAGACTTCAGGTCCTGCATGAAATCTTCCACTCTGATCCAAGCACAGATCTTCCAGATCAAGATGGAGCATTGCATGTTACACGCTGTACTAGCATTGCCACTCATTTGAATTTCTCCAAAGGGGCACGCTCATGAATCAAGATGTCAACACTGAGCCTGCACATCATGGTACAATGTGATGCTCTTTATCAGTGCAACACACCTCTGTGTTACATTAAAATGTGACCACATTGCATCAACTGTGTGATGACATTGCATCAAAATGTTATCACGATGAATTGCAATATGAGTGATAATATTTCACAGGCACCAGAAAGAGGTTGTGGGACCTGCTAATGCTCCATGATCTAGGCTTATAGTGTGGGACTGCCCCAGCCAAGTCAGGATAATCCCAGATATCAAAAGGAGTAGTGAACATAGACTTGTACTCTTGAGGCCTTATTCTAAATCAGGGTTATAAATGCAAAAAACAAGATAGTGCATAAAAAATAGCAAAAACCTTAAGCAATTTGATAAATGATTGAACAAGATATAATCCCCCACAACCCACAAAAAACTCCACCCAGTGTCCACCTTGCCCCTTTTCCTCAGAAAGGGAGGTTATTGTAGTAGTTCTAGAAGTTAGAAATGGAGAAGTCCTATTCATTTATCTAGTCCATCACTCTGTGAATGCAGGGATCATTCCATTTCAAGCATCTTACCTTAACAAGATGATTTAGGTTTAATACTCAAGGAAGTGATGACATATAAGCATTAGGGTTTTATACACAAATAGTTTTCTCTTGTTTGTTTTATAAAGTTAAAATAGTTCACTGTCCTTCAGTAGTAATAAAAAAAATACTACTACCACCACCACTAAGCTCTTGTATAGCATTTCTCATCCTTGGATCTCAAGTTATCTTTACCAGTATCTTAGTCTGCTCCTTTTTGTACATGCCAACTATCATTCTCTCACAAAGAATTATCTGATATTTCGCTATGCCAATTTTTCAGGGTAGAAACAATCTTTATTCTCAAAGGTTTGGACTGGAGAGAAATTGAAGCTACAGCTAGACACAGAGTGTAAGTTGAGGGGGTATCATGAATGAATCAACCCCTCTTTCTCATTTTGGCCAAGAGTAACCAGGGCTCACTCAGAGCCTCAAAAGGTATTTAGGTGCCTCACTGCCTTTGAAGATCTGGGCCCCGTGTCTTTCATAAACTACTACCCTGTGCTTTGAGATCTAAAGGCTACTTGGTATTGGCACTATAGTACTCAGACTTGGGGCTTTCACATCACCAGTTTAACATGTTAAAGATCTCCTTTTTCCACACATACAAGATAGCATATACTGGTGACTGACTGACTCCCATGATAATGAGTATATTCAGAAAGAACTGCAAGATCTAAAAAGATGCTGTGAGCAATAGATCTGCAATTACATTTCTGAAAACATGCACTGGTATTTTAGGACAATCCACACCATCACAAAACTTGTAGCCTAATAAAAGTACCTTAAGTTTGGCAGGGATTCATGGGTAGATGACCTACTTGATTCCTTTGCCTGGGCTGTTCTATTCAGTGGCATGACTTTGGCAGGCATGACCTATTTAGATGGAGACACTATTGGAAGGCAAAAGGGAAGTGTTCAGAGTATCTTTCTCTGCCTGCTATCTTTGCTCTTTATTCCTTCTTTTCTGACAGTGAAATGATTGCACGACAGACAATGCGTTACTGCAGTGACAGTCATTGCCTGCAAAAATACACTCTATTCTCGTCACTGTGAACACCTTATAAAGCTGAGACCACTTGGGATGTGGGAGACAACCTCCCTGCAGCTAAGCAGCCATACATAGAAATACACAACTTTGTGGGTTAAGCTGGGCTGTGCTCTCTTAAGAATCATGCACAGGCTCTGCCTCATGCTAGCTGTAGCCTGCTGTGTGTTGCTATACCCACAGACTGACTAAAAGTACAGAAGACTCTTCTCTCTGTCTGTGTTTTTGCTTAGATAGGGCTAATTTTCAGGTAGAAAAAATTGGTACAATCTTGTATTGCTATGAGCAGATGTGAAGGAAGGGGTGTGTGTGTGAGAGAGAGAGACACACACATGCTGGTGCTGACTGCTCTGGATTGTGCTCTTCCAGCTGGGAGCCCACTGTGTGCAACAAATGTTTGACCCATCCCTTAAGCAGGGCCGGCTCCAGGCACCAGCCGACCAAGCACATGCTTGGGGCAGCACCTTAGGGTGGGGTGGCGCTTGGGTTTTTATTTATTTATTTATTGGTTCGTCGGAGCAGCACTGGAAGGGTTTTCTTTTGTTTCCGCGGCGTGGTGCTCGGGGGGCGGGGCTTCGGGCGGCACAGCGCTCGAAAGGGGGCGGGGCTTCAGGTGGTGCGGTCCTCGGGAGGACGGGGGCTTGGCGCGGTGCTGGAGGGGTGGGGCCTGGCGTGGCACGGCGCTCGGAGGGGGGCTTGGCGTGGCACTGGAGGGTTGGGGGTTGGCGCGGCGCTCGGGGGGGCAGGGGTTGGCACAGCGCTCAGAGGGGCAGTGGGGGCTGGCGCGGCGCGGTGCTCGGAGGGGGGCGGGGGCTTGCCGTGGCTCTCGGAAGGGGGGCAGGGGCTTGGCGCTCGGAGGGGGTGGGGGCTTGGCACAGCGCTTGGAGGGGAGGCGGGGGCTTCATGCGGCGCGGCATTTGGAGGGGCGGGGCTTCGGGTGGCATGGCGTTCTGCGAGGCGGCACTCTTCTTTTTTGCCTGAGGCAGCAAAAAAGTTAGAGCCGGTCCTGCCCTTAAGTTCTGATGGATTTGTTCTTGTGTGGTTTCATGTGTTGCATGAGGTCACCTGATAGAAGGGTGTGTTTACCCAAATCCACTGCTGGCAGCATTTCCATGGTACCTATTTTCTGACATCTGGCTGAAGGGTAGTTTTCCTGCAGAAAAGAAGGTTTCTACAAGATTTTACAATCTGCCTATTTAAAACTACGAGGGCTATGTGCTTACAATTTAGAGACAAGTTTGAAGGATTGCAGGAATAAACTATATAGAAGGCTCTCTGCTACTAGGTTATGTTTTTGGGATTAGGTGTGGAAATGCACTTCAGATTCTTCTTAGGTGCTTTGCTACTCACCACACACAGTTCATAGATTTTAAGGCTAGAAGAGACCATTATGTTAATCAGAATCACAGTCCCTGCATTGAACTACTGTTATTCCTCACCACTCAAACGAGTTGATTAGGTACTGAAAATGCTTCAGTTACAAACCACTAACATTGTAGTTTTATAATAAATTCTCCTTATAGACTTTGGAACTGTAGTCAAACCTTTTCCTTCCTCCCCTCCTCTTCTTCACCTGCAAGCACTACAGAGAACATCAGCAGCAGCGCTATAGAAATGACAAATGATTATATCTTGTTCAATCATTTATCAAATTGCTTATGATTGTCCAAATGCCATACATTCCACCTTGTGGGAGCAACTGAGGGAAAAGGGGAGGAGAGGAAGGGAGATAAGAGGATATAAAGAAGAAAGGAAGGAAGGTAGCAATTAGAGGGGAGGGGGTGTGCGAGACAATCAATCAGGGTGAAGAGCAGTAGATGCACAACATGGAAGAAAGGGCAGAGGCTGACAGAGGGAGAGACTAAGGGACAAGGTGGAAAGGCAGCAGACATGTAGGGGAAAGAAAATTAAATAAACGGGCACATGAGTTAGAATTGGTAAACAGCAATGAATAGCAACAGTAGATAAATGGCAATTAATAGCAGTCAGCTAACGGCATAGGACAGTGAGCAAATGATGATGAACTAGCGATCAATTAAAGGCGGTAAACAGGCCATCTATTTAAGGCAGTGAGAGCAAGCACTCAGTCAATCAATAGCAATGCAGAGCTGGGAACAATATTAATAGTGAGCAGGTACTACAAACCATGGTCTCTCGAAGAATCACAGTGTGTGTTTGAAAGATATGTATGCCTGTGTAGAGAATGTCTGTTGATAGGGTGCAGAAGTCAGAAAAGTGCACTTTTCTGTGGGCTTCTGCACAGCAAGGAGGTGTAAAATTGTAATTATTGACAGGAACCCAATAGCAACTCTGCATCAGACCTCAGATGCCATTGAATTTATGCTGCACTGGTATGAGAAACACAATTGGCAAATAATGGAGTTTTGCCCCTGCAGAAGACGTTGGCAGGTGTGAAGTTGCAGCATCCAGCAACCTGGACAATCTCGATAGCAGCTGGTGCTCAAAATAAGTAGTAGGGCCTTGGCTGGCATTTAGATAACCTTTCCCTCTCTAACTATATATTTCTAATACCCACTCTCCCATATGTATGCAAAAATCACATGTGATCTCCCTTCAAAAAAGTCAATTAAACCATTTGGGGCCCTTCCCTCCTCCTCAAAAAATAAATGTTACCACCACAATCACGCCTCTGCTGTAATTCCTACCATTGCTCTCCCCTCTATGCTATCCCTTCCTTTCATTCTCTGGTTACAGACCCTCTTCCTACCTGCTGCCTTCTTACAATTTGAAGCAGCCAGCTCCTCACTCCCTGCCTCAGCTCTCCAGAGTCCCTCCTACTGTGCCTGGAGCTCTGCCTGTGCTTAGGCACCGGGGCTGCTATAATTCTGTCCCACAGGGAACTGAAAAGGCAGCCCATGAGCAGCCTCCAATGTCAGCACTGCTCTATTTTTTTCCTATAGAGGGAAGAGCTCTTAGTGTCTAGAAACCAGCAGCCTGACCTGCCTCTCCTTCTGAGATTGCACTCCATAGTGTTGTACTGAAGGCTTCCAACCCCTCCACCTCTCCCTCACCCCCCACCCCCAGCTGTCTCCATTGAGAAAAGGGAGAAAAGAAGGCATTTGCCACAACAGGTTGTTTGTTTAAAGAAAGGAGGGGGAGATTTAATCAAGGGGACATAGTTCTATTAGTATCTCAACACCAGACACCACTGGGCAACCTGCTTATGTTTTCTGAATGAGTTTGGCTCTGATGAGGCAAAAATCATAGCTATTCCCTACTGTATCAAACGAGGTTTCATATATAATTCTAGCACCTTCAAAGTTAGGTGTAATCATTTATGTGGTATTGGTGTGATTATCATTGGTGGATATAATTTCCGGTATGTCCAGTTCATTGCCATCCAAACCCTCAGATTTGTACGTGCCCTAAATACGTAACTAAAACAAAATCACAAGTAATTGGGCAACATGCCCTCATACACTTTGTAGCCCAGTGGGCTAGCTTGCCTTTATTATATTCACTGCTTTGCGTTATATTCTGCTTTTATTATATTCGGCAGTAATGCAAGGAACCTACAGGCCTGTATGCTGTTAGACATTAGCTTCAGCAAGTTAGCATAAGGCTCGAGGCCTATGAACTTTGAACAGATAAACGGCCCAACGGAAAACCTCCAGTATTGGGGAGCTGAAAATAGAGTGTTTAAGGGGAATTTCTGACCACGGGAACATGACCCAACCACAAGAATGTCATGGCAACAAGTTGACATATATGATAATAAGTTGAAGATCATTGCTGTACTAACCTATAGGAGAAGGACACTCCAACCTTAGCAAGGGGAGGATATACAAATAAGGAAAAGGGGAAAAATCCCCTACTGAATATGCATCAAACATAGTGGCATCAGCGTAACATATTATAAAAGTTGCATCCCAGCCTAGGGGCAGTCAGAGAAGGAGATGCAGTCCTTGGGAGGTGCTAGAATGATGGCCACTGCTGATGAGGGGGAAGGTGATGAAGAAGATGATGGCTAACAGTTCAGGTTGTTCTACAAGGGATGGTGATGGATGTGCAGATGTACATTCCGTAGTATCTCTATCTACCTTACTGGGATATTTGTGACTGTGCTAAATGTATTATTAATAAACTATATATAGTTCATGTAGTGTGAATGTTGCAACTGTGCACATAGGGGTTCCCAACTATAGAATAATTTGAATAATACTGGGCCTGATATTGGGACAAGAAGCTGTCATACCTCAAAGTGACAACTGGGGATTCTTAAATAATCAATACATGGGCAGTGCATGAAGCCCCCCTTCAGGAAGGCTAAACCCTGGTCCCACCCCTTCTGCCCAAGTCCCCTTCCCTCCCCCAGCCCTTCTGCCCTCTCCCCCATGTCCTGAGGAGGAGCCCTGCGCCAGCCAATTCAGTCCTCAGAGAGCTGGGCCTCACACTCACCTCCTTCTGGGGGAGAGGCTGAGCAAGGGCAGGAAGAGGAGCAGCTTGGGGGAAGAGCAGGACACAAGAGGGGTTCTCGGGGCAGAGTGCGGGCAGGATCATGCCTGGCTGTTTGGGGGGGGTGGGTTAGACTCCCCTGGCCTGTGATACCTGCCGCCCATGAATCCATAATTTATAGATTGGGCTACAACTTCCACAATGAAGAGGAACACAAACAAACCCCTACATCTCTTTCCTGAAGCAAGCGTGCGCGCACATACACACACACACACACACACACACTCAAAATATTAAAACTCAACAAAATAAAGTCAGAATTCAAGTGGAAACAATTTCAGTTTTTCCCTGGTAAATAACGGATGTACATTATTCGCTATACAGGAGAGAGAGAACCAGGGCCTGGTCCTTTTCATGCTGAGTACTTTCAAATCCTAGTGAAATCCAGAGGAGAGAGAGCACTAATCACCTCAGGAGGTCTTCAACACTTCACAGGATCAGGACCTAAGAGAGCAGTAGATCCTCAGTGGAAGAGGCCACATTTCCTCTTTTCTCCCCTATACTTTTCAGGATTGTATCTTGGGGCAGTTGATGGTACCAATTCTTCTAATCTCAGTGGCCACAGTCCTTACTTGAGCTGCCCCTATATTATTTAGGGCTTTAAATATTGATACAAATGTAAAACTGATGTGCGCTTGTTGACTTACAGCCAACCAGTGCAGGCTGAAGAGAGAAAGCATCATGAGTCTTGCAAGCCAACGATCTTGAGAAGCTTTTTTGCCATGTTCTGCAACAGCTGCTTTCTGGGGTACAGCTTTCAAGGGTAGGTCAAAATAAAGGGCATTACAATAGTTTAGCCTCTTTGCCACAAAAACCTCAGCAGTCAAGCAGTTTTATCAATACCGTCAAAACCAACCAACACCACCTCATGAATGTGCAGGATAGGCAGTGGGTCTCTGTCATCAGTGCAATACATATAGCACTCAGTAAAATTGACCCTTAAATTCACTTACCACATCATGTGGATGAGTTTGCACATGTCATTGAAATAGAACCTTTTCAGAGCAGTAAATGCCTCTGTGGCACAGGCCTGCAGCTGTTCCTTTCGGTGGAATTTCACATATCCATGTGACATTGCCCTATGATATTGCTCAGATGACTCATTACACTGAAGCTTGTCTTTCTGGACAGTCTTTCCCAAGCATCTTGTAGCCTTTCATTGTTCAGCAGGAAAAACAAAAAGGAACATCACTGGTAAGGCCTAGTGCATAGAATGGTGCATGGAGTGTCCATAGATAGTGGCTCATGTGCCTTTTCCTAGTCCAGGTAGCACTTGTACAATTTGCCAGTTTACTCATCAGAAGTGTGGTGGCTTAGAAAGGTGTGACTGAATGGTGTCATGGGTTAATACTTGGCATGTTTTTGTAAACCATGAGTCTTTCTGACACATTTTTGGACTTGCATATGTCACCTAACATTCTTGTTGTAGCATGACAAGAATCCAGCGCAGAGACAGCTAAAGATGTAAAGTGAGGGGAGCCTTGTAATGCCCACTATTCTTCATTCTAAAAAGATATGCATGTGTGC
The DNA here is from genome assembly GCF_027887155.1 of Malaclemys terrapin pileata. NCBI lineage: Eukaryota > Metazoa > Chordata > Testudines > Emydidae > Malaclemys > Malaclemys terrapin. Next base: position 83,980,268 of record NC_071507.1, read on the forward strand.
ATCAGACATTCATAGCAAGCCCTAAGAGTCAAATCTGTGAATTCAAAAACTCTGTATTTTAGATTTTTTTTTTGTTCAGGATAGTGTGTGTTTGACCTAATTTAATTTGCCTGTGGCCAATTTGAGAAGAGACCTATTATCCCCTGCCTCAAGACATGGGGTCCCAAATCTCCAGGAGAGCCAAAATTCAGAAACAATATTGAAGAATGGGCTGGGCCAGATCCTTAGTTGATATAAGAGGGCACAGAGCAGATATAGGGCAGATCCTTAGCCGGTGTAAATGGTCACAGCTCCATTGACTTAGTGAAGACACAATTTTCATCACCTAAGGATCCAAATTTGTGTATACTTAACAGCAGTGGGTGCCATGGCATGGCAGATTTTTTCCACAATTTTAATCTGTTCATATTGTTTACTCTTGAATTAGTCCCTTAAAACACTGGTAGAGACAATAATAAAAATGAAAGAACTCTGCTTTCTCTATCAGAATCTTGGCACAAATCTCAGCAGAGAGCATCACTCTCCTTTTTGGCAAGGAGATCTCTTTTCTATCCCAATAAAAAGAGCCTCTAGAGAGCAAATAAGATGAATAACTTTGCTCAAGTAGTTTATTATAACACATGCCGCCCCAGATGGCCATAGCACAATGTGAACTTCTGCCCCCTTTCATGTGCTGGAGTTGATATTTTGGCAAGTCCAGAAAGTCTCTAAAAACAATTAGATGTTTAGTTTTCTGGTCAAAGAGGGGAAACCACTCCAGACAAGTAAATAAGATGCTGCGATAAGACTATTGTAGAATTAAAAGTTTGAATGAATATACAAAGGTTTCAAGGAACATACTAAACATTGAATGGAAATACAAATAAGCAGCATTTATAAATAGTATACAGTTATTCATTTGTTATTGGTTTCTCTCCAATTATTAGAGTTAAAAAAAAGACGTTCCATAAGGATGTTTTCCTTGAGCCTATTTAATTATAGCCAGTAATGACTTTATGCATTTAGAAAATTAAGCTATTTCACTATTGTAAAATGAGACCTCATACAAAGATGCTTATTTTAATTTAATAAATTCTGTTGAGTTATTATTGGTTTACCATAAACTAGATTAATTTGTTCTATTTTTTCTCTTCCTAGTGACAGGGAGCAATGTAAATTCTGAGTGAAATCCTGCTCCTCTTGCTATGATTACAGAAGAGTCAAAATTTATTAGATGGGAGAAAACATGTAAGGAGATGCCACAGGAGAGATTTTAACAGCCCCTACATTCCATTAAACTGCTACTTGGGCTCCTCCTCTTGAGAGTCTTTTTTTATTTTGTCCACTTATCAAAATATTTTGGAGAAATGATAATCTATTTAAGGACTTCTAATGCACCCATCACAATATAATTTAAGTATTGTTATAATACTTTGCACTTCTTTAGCACTTTCCACTCAGCGATGTCAAAGCACTTTGCGAACAATGTCACAACACTCCTGTGAAGTAGATCAGTACCAACATCCCAATTTTATAGTGGAGGAAATTGAGGTGCAGAAAGATTAATAGTGGGATTTTACAAAGCACTCAAAGTTGGCTTAATTCTTCTCCTATTGGAGTCTCTGGTAAAACTCCCATTGACTTTGATGGGAACAGGGTTCTGCCTACAGTGAGTACTTTGGAAAAAATCCCACTTTAAGTGACTTACTAAAGGTCACACAGGATGTCAGTAGCAGACTCCAAAGTAGAAATTAGAACTTTAAACTCACACCTGTTTGTTACCAGTAGGACACTCTTCCTTTGGTAAATAAAGTAGAATTATATAGTGTCAAATGAAAAACCGTGGCCAAGATTTTCAAAAGTGACTGGTCATTCTGTGAAATTCGTGTGTGCTCTGCTTGAGACAAGGGGTCTCATTTTCAGAAGGAGGGGAGTATCCACATTCTGGAGGAGGGGGGGAAGAACCCCAAATACAAACCAAGCTGGTCTTTTAAGGTGTCTCCAACTGAGCACCCAAATAGTGAGACACTCAAAATCACTAGTCACTTTTGAAAATCTTGGTCTGCCCTTTTAAATTGCAAGATATCAGCTATTTGTTGGCCTTTAGCCCCTTCCCCCCCAAAAAAGGGGGGTGAGAGAAAGAAAATTCTATTCATTTTAAGAAGCTTATGATGTCATATGTGAAATGACAGATAGACTAAGTTTAGACAAAATTCCTAAAAAGATGACCTACTTGAGGGTGTTTTACAGCCTATGCAATCTCCGTAGAGAGTCAACAAGACATTTTATGAAGCTGGATTTTAAAATGTATCAGATTTTGTGCAAGACAGACTTATTATTGGATTCAATTTGTATTATCTAATCTAATGTTTAAGTGTTAAAGAGACAATATATTCATTCTCAGTAAGCTCTGCCTTCAGATCTGATTTTTTCACGTTTAATTCATTTTTATCTGAATTGTTCTTTTTAGTTTCCACAGATGTCAAGCTATAATTTTCTTATAATTGTATTTCTTTCCATAGGCTTATAACTCCCACCTGCTTAAGTGTTTGCTTCCATTATAGTCAATGGGAAGTTTGCCATAGACTCCAAAGGAAGCAGAAGTGGGCCCTGAAGGACTTAGATAAAAATTACTGTGCAACATGATTCATATGTGTAATTTGAGTGAAAAAGAAAACCAATCTAGACCTGGCAAACTAGCCAGCTTCTTTCAATGTTGGTATTTTTATACAGAACAAATAATGTTGCTGAGCCATAGAAATGCTGCTTGAGTGAAATGCAGCCCTATTCAGAGGGCCAGCACATGGTCTTAAATGATGCATAGGCCTTGTACTGACCCTTGGCACAGGAGAGAATTTCACCTTTTATACAAATAAAACGGATAGCCTTGTCTGCATTGAGACTAAGAGGCATGTGCCAAGAGTGATTATATAGACAGATATTTTGTTAATTTAACTTGTTTCCTCAGTGCTTTTGGCTTAAATACAATGTTTTCTGAATATGTTCTTTAAAAAATCCTGCCAAATAAGACATTTAGGCTGAGATAACTACACATAAAATATTGAAAAGCTGATTTTGAAAATGAGAAAGGGGGGCATGAGCTGTGTAAGGACAAAGAGCACACCCAGAAGGGTTACCATTGGAGATAACTACTACAGTAACTTTGAGAATATACCTTTACACTGCAGGGAACATAGAAGGTCTGTTCTAGTTAGCATATACCTAGGGAAATACATTCATATTTACGGTAATCAGACCTCCAATTAAGTCATTGGGCATATAAACCTGTTCTGTAGCCTGTTAGCAAAGTGAGGAGGGACCTTAGTGATTCTAATGTGCATAAAAAGCTAGATCAATCAATTGTTTAATTTAAATGCAACAGAATAGTGATAACACAATGTTGAGTCAAGCGCTCAAGAATCAGGAACTTCCAAAAGGGAAGGTTACCCCAGTAATATTAATCTGGCACAATGCATGTCTAGTACATTTTATAGAATGCATTAATGGTAAAGACACTAGGATCAGAAAACATTACATATGTGCAGAGCAGCTGTGTTAACATTAACTGCTTACTGAGGCACAACTAAGGATATACATAGGATATACAGATTCAGATTTATAATCATGTCTCTAGCTGCCTGGTTTCAGTATTGATGTATTTAAAACAAAACAAAACAAAATAAAAAAAAACACACAAATCACATGGCAGGAGCAATAAAGGAAAACGATTTTGAAGTTTGTGTCTCTTCCACCTCCAAAAATGCATACATCTTTTTTCTTACTCTTCTCTACTAGATAAAAATCTATATTTTAGATAAAGAAAAGTTTGATGCTTTGGTGAATGAGATGTACCTTTCATCTCCCTTTTCCCCACCTACAGTAGACAAAATAGAGGTAGCTTTAGAAATATTTAAGTATCCATCTGTCTTAAAAGACCTTTAAAAATGAAAATGGAAAAAAAAAGGGGGGGCAGGGGGCTAGACAATAAGTAAACAGAATGGGGAACAATTTACTCACTATAACTTAAAAGTGCTCGGTATTTAATGAGATATATATTTATAAAGACTCATTTATGAATTGAATATCTTGATATTCAAAATGCAAGCATTTCACTAGCCACTTGCTACATAGTTAAGTCAAGTTATAGCAATTATGTTAAGATCTTCTGATAGAGACTTGACAAAGTGAAGCAAAGACTAGTATTTTTGAACCACAAATAGGCACAAACAGAATGCTCGGCTAAGATTCCGATGGACTGAAAGTTGATAAGGCAAACTAGAAGCATATTTATAATAACACCACAATTATCCAAGGTTCATGATCAAGTTTAGACCAGCTAGTCAGTTGTTTTTCCTGGGTCTTCATGTAATCCTAAGGTTTGACTTTCTGTGGTCCAAAGTATGATTGTTTTACTGAGCTAGTGACAACCTGCTTATTGTTTATGATTATCAGTATTCCCCTAAGAGATCCTCCCTGCTATGTTATTATTGTAGACATAAGTCAGGAAAAGAGTTTAGATTCTCCCCCTCCCCCTCTTAAAATTGTTGTGTAATTTGGGGAGAAAGATCATTTTGACCTTACCTGAATTGGAATTTTACTAACACCTCATTTGGCAAGAGAAGGAGAAGTATGCACTGGACATATTTAGACTTACACTGCTTTGAATATGTTGCTGGACTTCATCCTTTCTGTTTTATAATTATGTTCTCAGCACTGTAGTATGAAACAGCAGATATATAAAGATGCAGTTCTGAGTAGAGATATAATGGTTTTATCCTCACTACTAAATATTTAGAAGAGAAAACAAGTATGTTTTTCCATTACACTGCACAATACTGTTGATATACAATGGTTATTTGAACTTTAATTTTTGTATACTTTTCTGCACTACATCAGTGGGTTTGTAGAGTCTCACTTATAGGGCCACATTTAATGTTTACCCTTCTGGAATATGTATCTGCCAGATATATACATCCACAACACATAGTAGGGGTTACTGTTCCTTTCACCAGAAAAATTAATAAACTTGAAATGAAACAATTAAAATTTGTACAGTTGGACAGAGCAAGAGGGCAATGCCATTAGCAAAACAAAGTAAAACTAACTGCAGGTATTGAAATTCTTTACTGTTTGCTTCTAAACATGCAATAAGAAAAATGATCTGGGCATTATAGGACAGCATAGCTACTCCATAGTTAAAGCTGAAGCTAGGTTTGTAACTGATTTTCTAAACTGCAACTTCCCCCAAAAGAAACTGATCCCACTGAAAATCTCACATGCCACATCCGTTCAATGGTACAGTTTGTGTGGAAATCAGAAAAGAGGTTTTCAGTGTATGGCATTTATTTCAAAATGTCTGCTGACTAAAAAAAAACAAAAAAACAAACTTTTTTTAGCACATAGTATCTAAATGGTTTGGCCTACCGACTTCATATTTGTTTGTCTGAGGAGGGTCTTTTAGGTTTTTTTTTTTTTTTTTTTTTTGCAGGGGCGGGGGGAGAAATAGAGGGGAAATTACACAGAAGTCTCTGCAATACCATCTGTGCAGGAGATGGAACCTTTTCTGGGGTTGGTCTGAGACTGTGGAATGAACTCCCCTAGTAACTAAGACTCACAAAACCTCACCAGCTTCCATTCCAAGGGAATAAGATGCATTTCTTTGACCTTGCCTTTTCCAATAAAAACATGTATATTTTAAAACAACTTTAAACCCTACCAAATAATAAACACTCCACTGCACACACTTCTCCCCCTGGTGGGAGGGTCATAGAATCATAGCAGTGTAGGGCCAAGTAAACCCAGACCATCCCTGACAGCTGTTTGTCTAACCTATACTTAAAAGCCTCCAATGACAGGGATTACACAACCTCCCTTAGAAGCCTATTCCAGAGTTGAACTACCCTTATCAGGAACAAATTTGTAATTATATCTAACTTAAGTCTCCTTTGCAGCAGTTTAGCCCATAACTTCTTGTCATACCTCTAGTGGACAAGGAGAACAATTGATCACAGTCCTCTTTGTAACAGCCCTTAACATGGAGGGAACAAACACCACATGCCATATGTGTAGTCATGTTGCTTAATGCACAACTGGAAGTTGCTCAGCTACTACAGTGATGAGTGTGATACAAGAACCTATAGACTCTATAGCGCCAACAGCTTTATAACAAACTCTGCGCTAAAGTAGGCAGAGGAGGAGTTAATTAAGGGCTCATTAGAGCCAGGCTATAAATTGAAGCTACAAGAAGGCTGGAGGACAGGCCCGGAGGAGAAGCATATATAACCAACACTATTTATTCATTTGAAATTCCCAGAATGGTTACACTAGTTTTCCAAAAGACAAATGCCTGCCCTTACTGCTCATTGCCTGGAATCTGGATGTCCTGAGGAATTTCTTCTGATGACTAGCAAAGCAGACTGGCCCTTTCCAGGTGGCCTGCAAGCAAATTTGGCTCCAGTCACTTCCCAGTTTTCCCTTTTAATCTTTGAGCTCCTTTATTGATTTGAGTTCTTAGTTGAAACTTACCATTTTCAGCACTTCAGATCTTTTCTCTGAGAAGTCGTTGTGATTTCTGAATACCTCGTTAGCTGATGATGGACTGGGCTTTACTCCTCAGTGCCAGACCACCAGCCTTCTTCTTCCACTCATCTCTGAATCAGAAATAATTGCTGTGTAGATTTAATATAGTACAGGTGAGCTATTCAGTTCTTGCAAATGCAACACTTTGTGCACTTCCTCTTTAATTAAAACTTGAGAGACTCATTCTCGGTGCTTCAATTATTTTTGAAATAGTTTTGGAGTCTTTTGCTGCATTTGCTAGCTGCAGCAAGACACCAGCACAGGACCATGATTTCCAGGGAGTTAGACACCTAGGTGCGTTTGAAAAATCCCACTACGTGCCTAATACAAAATGTGGCTCAGAGTACTTCCCACAGGCCCTATTCTGCTCCTCACCACCAGAGTGAAAGGCAACAAATCCCAGGGGAGAAGAGGAGGGCTATATCCTGGAATTTACAAGGGTGGGAGCAGTAGCATTTCAGCTGCCTCCCCACTTTCCCTGATTCCACAGAAGCCCTGTTCCTATAGCACATGTATGCTGTGAGGATGGGGGTCCATGGATTGGGAGGAACTATTGCTGGGTGTGGAGAAGTATAGGAGCCAGGAGGCTGGCTGCTCCCAGTGGCATCAGTTCCCCATCAGAACTAGAGATTTTTCAGTTTAGAGTATTGCTGACCACATAGGGGGGCTTAGCAATACTTTTCAGGAGGGAGCTTGTAGGCATACCTGTGGACATACCTGTGGGCATACTTGGGCCAGTGGCAAGGAGAAACCCAGTGATCGGTGTGATGTCACTGGACCTAAGTGTAAAAGCCCCAGACTTTGGTGGATGTCTGAAGAGACTCTTTATTTCCTTCTGGACTTTGGGACATCTGCAAATTTGGAGAGCAAAGCCACTTCTTTGCTTCCTGGAGAGCAAATGCTGCCCACCCTCCCCAATGGGATAAGCACATGGAAACTCCACAAATAGAAATTCGATGAATTTCCTGGCCTTTACTAGTGTTTTCCCACTCACGGTACACTCTTACCCTGAGCCATTGGACATGATCCTTCTGCTCCATAGCACTAATCTTAAAGCAGCTCGAAAATCGTCATTTCTTGGCAAGGGACACTTGCACGGCAGCTGATTCAGCTTCCAGTAATCAACACAGAAGCACAACTGTGTTGGAGCAGCTGAGGGTATAACTCACAAATTGTGTTGGCATCTAATCTCCTTGTCACCTTTTTTCACTGATGTAATGTGGGAGAAATGGTACAAAAATCTTTCACTGATAGTGGATGGATGATCTGATGAATTATTTCTGAAATAACTCCTTTGGATTTTGAGTGTAAGAGGGCTTTATTATTCCTACTAATCAATTGTAGCAACTTTTCTTTCTCTTATACTCCAAGTACCAATACTAATTTTAACCCCCTGCTCTTTATCATTTAGGTTAATATACCATTTCATAATTAACCTCTTCATTACTACTTTCTGCTTTAGTTTTGGTTTTACTGATTGCCACTTGTAGGTAGAAATTTACTTATATGTACCACTAAAACTCTGGATTTCACTCCATGAGTATTTAAGTGACTCAAACTGTACTTTCTAAAGCACTTTCGACTGCTGATGTTGTTTATGCCTCTCTCTTTTGGTAATTGAGGCTTTTCGTCCAATGTGATCAGACAAGATACTCATCTTTTTCAAGCGAGAGCCATTTGACTGCAGGTAAGGGATGTTACAGCTTTTAGAATGCCAGCTAGAGCTAATAAGAAGCTGACTGGCCTGCCTTAGCATTAAAATGCCTCACAGAATTCACTCTGTCCTTGCAAAAATGGATATTTTGCTTTTCTGCATATGTCTGACTTAGGAGGCTCATAGTTTCATGTGCCTGTAGTGACTGGCTATGAGGATCTCACAGCAGACCCAGATTTATCCTTATAAGAGCAATCCACTGCATCTGATACAGTGTGAATAATCTCTGGAGTACAAAGTGAAGGGAAGGAAAACAAATTCTGCAGTAGAAGGAGGTTGTTAAACTAGTAGAAAAATGTAAGTAGGTTCAGTTATTTCAATATTAGCTAACAAAAATTATCTTGAGTGACAGTTAAGATTATGGCAGGATACACTCCATCCACCCAAAACTTTTAAAGAATGGAAATAAGAAGAGCAAAGACTTGTGTATTCCTTTCCACCCTCACATTGCCTGCAATGCTGTTGATGATACACTCCAACACTCCATAAGGTTTTTCCTTCCATCTTCAGATATCAAAAAGGAATATACACCCAAAACTCCACCAAACCTGCACTCTAATGAAAAACCGTAGTGGTGACCTCATGTGCTTTTATATCAATTATATCAACAGATCAGCACATCTGACTGTCACACATTCCATGCATTTGGGAAGTAGGGTGACCAGACAGCAAGTGTGAAAAATCGGGACAGGGAGTGGGGGGTAATAGGAGCCTATATAAGAAAAAGATCCAAAAATCGGGACTGTCCCTATAAAATCGGGACATCTGGTCACCCTATTGGGAAGTTATTCTGCCTGAACACTGCTAAAGTTTTGAGTATAGCTTTTCCTTAACTCTTTAAGTTGGAGTCCACAGGCTTAGTCATTAATAAAGGTAGAATCTTAGAATATTAGGGTTGGAGGAGACCTCAGGAGGTCATCTAGTCCAATCCCCTGCTCAAAGCAGGACCAACACCAAACTAAATCATCCCAGCCAGGGCTTTGTCAAGCCTGACCTTAAAAACCTCTAAGGAAGGAGATTCCACCATCTCCCTAGGTAACACATTCCAGTGCTTCACCACCCTCCTAGTGAAATAGTGTTTCTTAATATCCAACCTAGACCTCCCCCACTGCAACTTGAGACCATTGCTTCTTGTTTTGTCATCTGCCACTACTGAGAACATCCTAGCTCCATCCTCTTTGGAACCCCCCTTCAGGTAGTTGAAGGCTGCTATCAAATCCCCCCTCACTTTTCTCTTATGCAGACTAAATAACCCCAGTTCCTTCAGTCTCTCCTCATAAGTTATGTGCTCCAGCCCCCTAATCATTTTCATTGCCCTCCTCTGGTCTCTCTCCAATTTGTCCACACCTCTTCTGTAGTGGGGGGACCAAAACTGGACACAATATTCCAGGTGTGGCCTCACCAGTGCCGAATAGAGGGGAATAATCACTTCCCTCGATCTGCTGGCAATGCTCCTACTAATACAGCCCAATATGCCATTGGCCTTCTTGGCAACAAGGGCACACTGCTGACTCATATCCAGCTTCTCGTCCACTGTAAACCCCAGGTCCTTTTCTGCAGAACTGCCGCTTAGCCAGTTGGTCCCCAGCCTGTAGTGGTGCATGGGATTCTTCCTTCCTAAGTGCAGGCCTCTGCACTTGTCCTTGTTGAACCTCATCTGATTTCTTTTGGCCCAAACTTCCAATTTGTCTAGGTCACTTTGGACCCTATCCCTACCCTCCAGCGTATCTACCTCTCCCCCCAGCTTAGTGTCATCCGCAAACTTGCTGAGGGGGCAATTCATCCAAATCATCCCGATCATTAATAAAGATGTTGAACAAAACTGGCCCCAGGACCGACCCCTGGGGCACGCCTCTTGATACTGGCTGCCAACTAGACATCAAGCCGTTGATCACTATCTGTTGAGCCTGACAATCTAGCCAGCTTTCTATCCACCTTATAGTCCATTCATCCAAACCATACTTCTTTAACTTGCTGGTAGTGAATTGCATGGGGACTTAAACAGCAGTCAGAAGAGAGCAGATCTGAACTCCTAGTCACCTCTTTTGTAGCTCAGGTAGCGTTCCGTAGAGCACAGAGGTACTCGGTGAAAGTCTCATACACACTTTTTTGCCCTCAGTAGTTAGTGGTGGCATTCATGCTGCAGCCCATTTGTTTTCAAATTAAAATTCAGCTGGTTCAGCATGGGGCACATATTTTCCGTTGTGTCTCAAATGTTATAAAATGCTGTACAGATAAATATTATCTCTGTATAAATGACATTCTAAGAATCAGCCCACGTGTAGCCACAATCTGGCCAAAGGACACATCCCAGAGTGTTTTACATTTCTTGCAGAAGGAGTGCAAAGAAAACCAAGACAATAAATCAGTACAGTGAATCTCATGCTTTTGGGGGATCTGACTCATGATTTTTGATCTCTTGTGGTTGGGACTACTATAACTGCATCTACCTTAGAGCTTTTGCTGGCATAGCTATGTTGGTTTGGGATGTGTGTGTGTTTTTTTTAATTATATATTCAATATATATATAAAAACACAATCCTAACTGACATTGCAATGCCAGAAAACTTCTCAGTGCAACCACGTCACAGACATTCTTAACAGATTTCTACAGGCAGAAGTAGGACTCTCCATCATTTTGGCTAGATAACCTATGATTGTCAAAAGACCCACAAAGTGTGTTTGGAATAGTGGAAGGAGGAGTTGGACTAGTCAAAGAATAATCCATAGCACTCCTGTATTTTAATCAAGTCCCACATCCCTTCCCAATCTTGCCAGCAATTTTGGACAACGTCAACATAAAGCAGTTACAGCCGCTGCCAAAATACTACTGGCAGAGCTACAGGGGGAAGGAATGTTTACCAGCACAGTCCAATGGACTGAGCATAGGGCTGGAAACCAGGAGCTCCTGAGTTCTGATTTGCTATGTGGCTTTGGCAAACTACTGAATCTGTGTCTCCATTTTACTATCAATAAAGACAGAGTAATAATAATGATAATACCTACTTATCTCACAAGGGTGCTCAAAGGTCAATTAGTTAATGGCTGTAAATAATGGCTTTGAATATAGTATGTGCCTTTTGATTCAATTACTACTACAGGGACCTCAGGAGCAGATGCAGCAGCATCAGAGAAGTGTGAAGATATTTCAACAAGGCTGACAGGATGGTGGGGTTCATTGTCAGCAGGAGACAGCTCTAAGGTCTTACTTTAACTTGATGTAGCTTTCAAGTGTCTTATGCTTTTATTATACTTACATAATTCCTATCTTTTTGTGTTTATACTTTTCAAGTCCTGATAGACCATTTTCATGTGCTCCTTTGCTCATTGCTAATCCAAGTTATATAACTGAATTCAACCTTCTCATACATTAATCCCTCTACTCTACTAACAATTTTTGTTATGCATCTTTGAATACCTTCCAATTCAGCCATGTTTTTCTGGTCATGAGGTACCCAGAACTGAGCACAATAACTCAAGCACAGTTGCACTAGAGCAATAGAGAGAAGCTATACCTCTTGATTACATGATGTAACTTCAAAACTTCTATTGGCTTTAGTGGGGCCAGGATATCACCCATGGAGTCCAAAGTTACATTGGTAATTTTTGTCACTATATTAAAATAGAAACTTATAACTAATTTATAGTTCACTATCACTTCTAGTCTCTTAAGACTTAACTCTGCAATTATTTAATCTCATACATAATTTTAGACACATAAGTAGCCTCACTGATTTCAGTGGACTTATACACATGTTTAAATACCTTGCTGAACAGGAACCTTAATGTACTGTAGGAAAGAACATTCAAACCTTAAACCATTTAACTTAATGAGTAGTTAATGTGCTACTTTCACCCTGGATGAGCACAAGTGTCTACCTATTTGCTTGGTGGGAACTCATTTGTCAGTTAGTAGTTGCACTGACCAAGTTCTCATTGACTAAATAAATAAATATTAATTTTTACCATTTAAAGTTGCTAGATGATGTTTATTAGGCTTGACTATAATAGTATCTTTAGAAGAAATGCCTGGAATACTGGTTTGGGTGGAGTAGTAGTACTTATTAAATCTCTTATCTAACCTATTCATCACCTACTAATTTAACAGTAATTAACTAGTATCTCACACCAATGAGCACAAGCTGAAGAACTGGCTAAGCAAGTCTCTCAGCACTTTGAATGAATGATAAAGAATCCGGAATCATGAGGTGTGCCACAAAACTGGCTCTCTCTTCTCAGTGATGTGAGGAATGAACTCCCCCAGAAGAAAACCAAAGTTCTAATTCCTCTCCTGTTCAGGGGTATAAACAAAATCCAGCTAAAAGCCCTGTATTTTCCATAGGCTAGGAAAGGTCCAAAGGAGGGCCCTCCCCCTGCTTTTCAGGCCCCACAAAATTAGCAAAGTCTTTTTGTGAGTTGAGTCTAGTCTCATCAATCCCAAATTCACCACTTTTGTCTTACTCTTTTTACACATGGCAGTTAGACTTGGTAGGTTAATGAACTCCATCTGCATCCACTCCCTCCAACCACTTTCACTTCTCTAGCTGGCTTCAAACTCACTGCAGGTGTAAGAGTGGGAACAAAGACTTAGGCTTTAGTTCTAACAACCACCCAGGGCCCAGATACCATGGTGATGAGTGATTCCTAAAACCTAGATACCCAGTTGTAAGTTATAAATTCTCATTTAAAAGAGACAGGAGACATCTGTCTAGGCAGCAGTTCTGCAGAGAAGGACGTAGGGGTTACAGTGGACAGGAAGCTTGATATGAGTCGACAGTGTGCCCTTGTTGCCAAGAAGGCTAACGGCATTTTGGGCTGTATAAGAAGGGGCGTTGCCAGCAGATTGAGGGACGTGATCATTCCCCTCTATTCGACATTGGTGAGGCCTCATCTGGAGTACTGTGTCCAGTTTTGGGCCCCACACTACAAGAGGGATATGGAAAAATTGGAAAGAGTCCAGTGGAGGGCAATAAAAATGATTAGAGGGCTGGAGCACATGACTTATGAGGAGAGGCTGAGGGAACTGGGATTGTTTAGTCTGCAGAAGAGAAGAATGAGGAGGGATTTGATAGCTGCTTTCAACTACCTGAAAGGGGGTTCCAAAGAGGATGGAGTTAGACTGTTCTCAGTGGTAGCAGATGACAGAACAAGGAGTAATGGTCTCAAGTTGCAGTGAGGGAGGTTTAGGTTGGATTTTAGGAAAAACTTTTTCACTAGGAGGGTGGTGAAGCACTGGAATGGGTTACTTAGGGAGGTGGTGGAATCTCCTTCCTTAGAGGTTTTTAAGGTCAGGCTTGACAAAGCCTGGCTGGGATGATTTAGTTGGGGATTGGTCCTGCTTTGAGCAGGTGGTTGGACTAGATGACCTCCTCAGGTCCCTTCCAGCCCTGATATTCTATGATTCTATGATCTGTGAAAGGCTAATTTGCACACAATATCTAAAGCCCAAATTCACAAAAGGGAGTTCGGCACCTAGAAAAAAATAAGTCACAGGAACGCCACTGTGATCCACAAACCTTGAGTTAGGCACCTTAGAATACAATCTAAATGCCTGCACACTAGGCAGCTCCCCACTTAAACTAGCCAATGGGAGGACGTGTCCTAAGCCCAACCCCTCTCACAGAGACAGGCACCTAAGCCCTGGCTACATGGAGGTGCCAATCTCTGCTTGTGATTCACAAACTGGGGGAAGGGAGGTGTTTGGCACCTAAGTTGCATGAGGGACTTGATCTACTAGGCTCGCTCAGAGGCTGCTTATCAGATTGAGCCCCTCTGTCATGTTCACACAAAATAGCTGGCAGGGGGTGGGAGGTGAAGGAGGCTCCTCCTTGTAACCATTAGCCCAGTGGTTAGGGTACTCACCTGGATGTGGGAGACCCCTAGTTCAATTCCACCATCCGCTTGTTCAGAAGGGATTTTAATAAGGATCTACCACCACTGAGGTGAGGGCCCTAACTACAAGGCTAAAGAGTTATTCAGTTATTTAATTAAAGTAGAACAACCTGAATAGGCAAGATTGAAGGAAACTCACATCAGAATATTCCCTATCCTACTGGTTAAGGCATTCACCTGAGAGGTGGCACACCTCTGTTCAAATCCCTTCTCCTCATTAGGCAGAATGGGACTTGAACTGGGAGGGGGGTGTCTCCCATTTCCCAGATGAGTGATCTAACCACTTGTGAGTGAGTGGTTGTGACTCCTGCTCCAGCCACAAGGTACACCTAGGCATTAAAGCACTAGTTGGTAGCCAGGAATAGATGCCCAAGGTCACAGATTGAGTCAGAGGCCAGAACCAAAGTCAGGAATCAGAGCTGAGGGCCACACCCAAGTCAGAAGCCAGAGCAGGAATCAGAGCTGAGGGTCAGAATTGAGTTACCTCGAGCAAGGCAGGGTAGGAGTAGGACTAGAACAAGCAGGAGCTATCGTAGCTGTGAGAAAATGCTTTGAGCACCAATCAACCTGCTGGTGCTAGGCTTAAGAGCTAGTCTGCTGGCTCTTCCCACCAGACAGACAGCGTAGCCAATCAGGCAGCCTACTATAGGCCAGCTGTGCTCACTAGGTTGCCTGGCGACCTGACACCACTGGGCTACAGTTATTAAGAAGTTCTTCTTCTCCCCCAGCTGTTTTGTGTTAATTTCCCTGAGGGGCCTGATCCAGTAGGTGGCCTCTGAGAACACCTATCAGATTGGAACCCACACATGACGTAGGCTGCTGACCCCCTATCTTCTCCAGTTTGTGAATCACTCTGGAGGTTAAACAGGATATAGGTGCCTGGACACAGTCTTCAAAGGCTGTCTTGATTGCCACTAGCTCTTTATCCCAAATGCTATTGTTCCTCTCTGCTGGGGCTAACTTTTGGGAATAAAAAGCACATGAGTTGAGCTGATTATGTGGACCCATTAATTGCAACAGGCAAAATTAGATGCATTAGCCACAGTGAATTGCTTGGTGGGGTCTGGATGGATGAGGATGGGAGCCATGGTGAAAGATTTCTTTAGTTGGTCAAAGGCAGATTGTCTGGTCTTCAGAGGGTCAAACTGGATTCCATTCCAGAGAAGTGCCATTAGAGGGGCTACCAGGTGGGGAAACCCCTTGATTAAATGCTATTCAAAGTCAACAAAACCAATGAACCGTTGTACCCCTCACTTGTTCCTTGGAGCCATACACTCAGAGGTGGCAGATACCTTACATGGATCCATTGTCAGCCCTTGAGGCAAAATAATGTACCCAAGGAACTCATTTGTACTCTGGTTGAATTCACTATTCTCTAAGTTAGCATAAAGGTGGTTTTTGTGGAGCCTTTCCAAGATGCAGCACACATGTTGTTCATGGAGGACTTGGTTCTCGGAGAAGATGAGAATATCATCAAGATAGATCATGAGGAACTGATCCAGTTTGTCTCTAAAACTATCACTGATGAAGTGTTGGAATGTTGCAGGGGCATTGCACAATCCAAAAGACATTACCAAGTATCTGAAGAGCCTGTATCAAGTGCAGAAGGCAGTCTGCCACTCATTCATGCCACAGAGGTCCAGCTTAGTAAATCTCTTAGCAGAGCGGTGTCTCTCAAGCAGCTCATTGATGAGCAGCAGAGGTATAGACTCTCAATGGTTACCTTTTTCCAAGGCTCAATAGTCTGTGCAGGTGTGCAGGGAGCCATCTTTTTTGGCCACAAAGAAAACTGGGATGTGGACATGGATGGCAGGATGAACCCCATTTCCAGATTCTCTGGGAGGTATTCACAAAGTGCTGGCAGCTCAGGAACCTCAGCTCCTGGCTGGAGATCAATGGAGCAAAAGTAGAAGTGATATGGTGGCAGTATATTGGCCTTCTTTTTATTAAACACATCTGCCAGATCCCTGTACTTTGCCAGTACATCCGGGGCTACTGGGGGAGCTGTGAGTGTGATGGAGGTTTTGCTGACCTGATCTGCTCTGTTCAAGAATCCCTGAGGGTCTTGGGTTTCCTTAGATTTAAACTATGGGATGGCCTCTGGCACAGAACTGGATTTAGAGAGACAAAACGGCTGGCAAAATGGTGAGCAAAAACAGACTGTCCCTGCCCCCCAGCTAATATGTAGTGACCAAGGATGACCAGGAAATGTAGGAAGTGAACCAAGCCAACTGTAAGATTTCATGATGGTCCAAGAGTTGTGACTTCCTGATGAGAGGAGGGACCTGGGAACTGATTCCATGAGGTCAGGGATGGCCTTGCACTGTGCCTGGGCAAACTTCAAGTTTGTAAAATTACTAGTGGTGCCAGAGTTGACTGGTACTTCTTTACAGACCTCTTGCGTGGCAGGGTGCCACAAAGTAGAAGCTGGAGGGTTGTTGGCTGCTGGTTGGACACCTGAAGAGCTCCTGTGGTCAGGTGCAGGCTCTTGTGCAAAAATGAGGGGAGGAAAAACAATTCAGCCCAGACCCATCTATCAATGTTGGGGTGTGGCATTTTCTGACCGAGATGTGGGTTGGGCAATGCGCAGGCAATACAGAGACCCCCACACCCAGCATTGAGCCGTCTCCCCTTCGAGGTGGTGAGTCTGGGCCATATCAACTTGCATTGTTTTGGGCTGTGGGGTGGGTGCAGGAGACTGACAGGTCAGGTCTGTCAAAATCAGAGTGGTATGGAGTGTCATCCTTCTTTCTTGGCAGTGTTCAGCTAGACAGCTGTCAGTTTTAATGCACAGATTGATAAAAGAGTCCACGCTGGCCAGAGGTTCCATCCAAGCCAGCTCATCCTTAATGTTGTCATTAAGACCATGCTGAAAACGATGTTGCTGAGCGGCCTTATTCCATTCTGTGTCCGCCACTAGGTGCTGGAAGTCAGTGGCCAGCCAGCGTCCCTGTTTTAGGGTCTGAAGCATGGCCTCTGATACGCAATTCCTGTTCGGGTTGCCAAAGATCACTGACATGGCTTGAACAAATTCTTTGAACCATTTAAAGAGAGGGTTGGACTTTCAAGGGCTGTGGAGGCTCAGATCAATACCTCCCTGGTCAGCAAGCTGATGATAAGCCCCACCTTGGTCTTGTTGGCAGGAAGCAGAAACAAGAGATGGCACTGGTTTAGAAACCTTCAGAACTTCCCCCAGTCACCATCCAACCTGTGAAGTAATGGTATCTTCGGCTCAGTTACTGGTTAAGCTATTTAATGTATTAAATTGCAGCTCTCTTCTGAAAAATGTCTATGTAAAAAATGGCACTTTGTTGTTCAACAGATCCGCTTCTTGTGCATATCCAGAATCATATCTACTGATTTTACTGAGAAACATTCTGTGGGCTAAATTCTACCCAGATTTATGCCTGTGCCACTGTCTTCAAATTAATGCCTCAGTGATACAATTGTAACCCTGTTGCCTTCACTGGGTCTGCACATGTATAAATGATTGGGCCTGATTGGATCTTAGTAGACATTTCTGTGGGAGAACAAAAGGAACAGGCTCCAGCTCTTTCTCCTTTAGCTGTATAGGCTCTGCAGGGCCCAGCACAGAAAAAGCGACACAGGCTTATTTTGGCCATGAGTTGATTATATGCCCTACTTGATTTTCAGGCCTCTTGTAGAATTTTCAGGGTTACTAGGTTTTTGTTTTGTTTTTAAAAATATACCTTTTTACTTGTAAACTGAGCACATGATCTGGAAATCACATAAGACCCCATAATGCTATTAGAGCAGAGATTTTCACAACTTCTGCTTTCCCCATCAAAGTCCTGGCTCCAAGACCCTACTGCTTCCTTCAGTCATCTCTCTCCTCCCATTCTCGCATTGGTTTCATGCCCTGCAAATACTCTTCTTTCCAGTTTATGACCTGACTGGCTGCCCCATGTTATCAGATCTTTTTGTGTACTTCTGAATTCCACCACAGTAGGTGATCCACTCCACTGCAAGACATAATTATTTACTGCTTTACTTCTGACCTTCAGCAAGGAGGAAGCTGTTACTCCTCCACAGTCAAGCTAGTTCTTCATGGAGTGTATAAGTCTCTGCAGTGTTGCCAAATCTTTTGATTTTATCCTGAATCTTGTAATGTTTGGTATTTTCCTTAAAACCACAGATCCTACAGTTATATGATCACATGAGAATCTTCGCATTCATTTCAATGAGGGAAAAAAAACCTAAGTTTTTAGCCCTCTTAGTTGCAGTTAAAGCCTGAAAATGTGAACCCTACAGTCTCAAAAACAAAGGCTAATAAAAAGACCGTACATTTATTTTTTTAAAAAAATCTAATGATTTTGGGGGGTCTGACACATGATTTTTTGAATAGTTGGGGTGGGCAACCATAGGTAGTCCTAGAGTGGGAGTATTGAGTGACGAGCCTCAGCACGCTGACTTGCTGCTTCAGGCTGCTCAACCTCAGGTCTCCATTTATAAGTGAGTAGGTGCAAGGAGATGATTTTACCTCTATATACAACTTTGGTTAGATCAGTTCTGGAATAGTGTCTCCAGTGCTGGCATCCACATTTTAACAAGAATCTTGAAAAATTGGTGAGGATGCAGAAAAAAGTCACAAAATTTGTTTGAGTGCTGGAAAAAATGCCTTGCAGTGAGAGACACAAGGAGCTCAGTCTGTTTAGTTTATCAAAATGAAGATTGGGAGATGACTCAATTACTGTGTAGAAGAATCTTCATGGGGAGAAAATACCAAGTACTGAAGAGCTCTTTAACCTAGCAGGGAAAGTTATAACAAAAACCAATAGCTGAAAGTTAAAACCAGACAAATTCAAATTAGAAATAAGGTACACATGTTTAGGTGAGGTTGATTATACATTGAAACAAACTACCAGGGGAAATGGTGGATTCTCCATCTCTTGATGTCTTCAAATCAAGACTGGATACCTTTCTGGAAGATATGCTTTTGCCAAGCATAAATTATTGGGCTCAGTACAGGGGTAACTGGGTGAAATTTGATGGCTTGTGATATACTGGAGGTTGGACTAGCTAAATTCTTCTGGCCTTAAATCTGTGACTATGAAAATAAATCCAAGAAGTGTACTCTAATTTCCCTTTGCCTCAAGAGTACATCTTAAATAGCCTTATCTTCTAAGCACATCCAGAACTGTCTAAAAAACATTCCAGTTCTCCACCTTCATCTCCTGCCTCATGGAGTGCTCCCCCCAGTGCAGAAATTTCATTGAGGTATCTGGCACCAGTACTACACCACCAGGGTTGTCACAAGGTACAAAAGGCCAGTCCACCACTCTGCTTAAACAAATACTGAATGATGATGAAGCAGAGAGGCTTCTCTGTAACAATAGACTAGAAACATTCTTAATTTACAAGCTTTTTCTATTCAGGAACCCTATCAACACGTTTTACAAGAAAGACAGAGCTGCGGAACGTGTTCTGGGCATGTCTGTGAAATCCAATTGGTTTTCGGACATGAAACTGTCATTTTCAATTACTGTCCTACTTCTGAATTAGATACTGAAATACATTGTTATTATTCTATGGCCATATACAAGTTGGGGGAAAAATACTACCCTCAGTTAAAACTGTTCAACTCCACTGAAGTCAATGGAGTTGAATGGGTTTTTGAGGGCAGAATTAGGTCAAGTTGTATAATCTTTCAGGGTATGTCTACACTGCAACTAAAAACCTGCCAATGGCCCATGTCAGGAGCTCGGGCTAAAGGGCTGTTTAATTGCTGTGTAGACGTTTGGGCTTGGACTTTGAGCCTGATCTCTGGGACCCTCTCTCTTGCGGGGTCCCAGAGCTTGGGCTCCAGCCTGAGCCCAAACTTTACACTCCAATTTAACAGCCTGTGAGCCTGAGCCCCGCAAGCCCGAGTCAGCTGACACGGGCCAGCTGCAGGTGTCTAATGCAGTGTAGACATATCCTCTAGGTCTTGATGCTTTTCTTAAATATTATTTTTTTAAGAATATGATTAAGTTCATAGGAAAGTTTTCTTGAAAATGCAAATTCCCATGTGGCAACACATACATATCATTCAGAAGTGGACAAAGATATGCTGTAGTAAATTCAGGGGTGGATGGGATGGATTAGATGATCAAATATGTCTTTCCCATTTTTAATGTCTAGGATTCCCATAGAATAGAAAAAATCATGTTGTACCTACACAAGGAGATCTTTCCTTATGTGATTTGTATTACAAGTATCACCTGGCAGCTTGATTATAGCCTTGCATCTCATCTGACTACATGTATGCTGATCCCTCCCTGATAATGGTCTCCCTGCCAAGGATTAGTATAAAAATGCACATCCCTCCCAAAGCTTTATCACATCTTCATTGCAAAGCCAGCATGAGCTCTTTTCTCTTATGACAGAATAGTTTCTCTCTCATTCCTTAATCTGTCAGTATTCTGTATAGAAGAGATGATGGGATTTGAAATTCATCCTCCAGGCTGGGCCAGCTGAATAAAAAATAAATCTGAACAGGACATATTTATACCACAACCCCTTTCTCTGCCCTGAACTTTGTAAAGGTAAGAGACATGTCTTTCCTTTAACAATTGATCCCTGAGTGATCATTATTCTATACCACTAAAATATACAATAATAAAGTGTACATTTAGAACTGTGCTTTCACTTTGAGTTTTGTCTAATGTATACTGTAAAAATCAAGTACTTCCTAAACAAAAGTGAGTTCATAATCTGTGGATAATAAATATTGTTACTGCAGTGGCATAGCCTACAGAACAGTGAAATGACTTTGATGTGCTGCCGGAATACTTTATGTAAATATGCTAGAGTCTATTCCATCTTCCCCCGGTCCCCCACTACGCCCATCTTTTTATTTGTTAGGGACATTAGAGGAAAGTATTTATTTCCCTGATGAATGCTGTCTGCTCATGTTTGTTATGATTCAGTACTATGTAGATATGGCTGGCTGGATCAGAATAAAAATATAAAATATGGAATATAAACATAAATATAAAACATAGAATTCATGTGCTTATAAGGATCATAAAACAAGTAATAGAACGTATATGTTTGATCCTTACTTTCAGTTACTACAGTTAGTGCACTCTGGTTGCTGCTTACTGAGCCAATCAATTTGGCCTTGTTGTTATATTGTGCTCCACCTATCTGTTTATTTTATCCAGCTGTTGTCTGTTCTCTGGTACTTAGGTCCTGATCCTGCAACCACTTATGCCTGTGCTTGACTTTACTACACTGAGCAGTCTCCTTGAAATTCATGGGACAAATCATTGTAGCAGATTTGGTGCCTTAGAGAAATCTTCTAGACGTAAGGACCATCTTTTTGTTCTGTGTGTATGGTACCTAGTAGAGTGCAAGCCTGGTCCCTGACAGGGGAATCTAGGAGATACCACAATACAAATAAATAAATAAATAATGCATCAATAGTAAAATTAATTTGGGTGGATTTCTACCTGATCTTTTTTCCAGTTAACTGCAATAACTGAATCCTATTAAGGATAGATGTTACAAGGTTAATAGCAGATAAACAATAACACTGATTTATTTTATATTAACAGAGCGACTTTTCTATTCAGTTAATATGTGAACACTTTGCCCTCTCTGTTCAGCAGCTTTTCTTTTTGTTTTGTTGGTAATTTCATGTCTTTTGCTTTTAAAGGATAGAAATTAAAATGGGAAAAACCTGTTTTTGTTTCAAATAATACAAACAATAACACCACACATTAGAACCCAGCTCACATTAAAAAATACTTTTCTAAACAGGGTGTCCTAGAGAGTTTAGTGTGGATGGGCTGCTATCATGCAGTGTCTAAATGGAACTGGTGCCCGTCCAATGACACCTTTGTGAGATGTGAGAAAGCTGTTTGCAGAGAGTGAGAAACTGTGGCTAAAAATAGCAGAGCTTCACCATCAAATGGGGATAAGAAGAACTTACATGTTAACTTCATTCTGTATGGGATTTAGAAGTTGACAGAGAGATAGAAAAAGATAGCAACCATGAATATCTACTGAGTGGCCCAAAGTGGGGAAGGAAATGAAGTATAGGGAGACAACGGTTGTCCAGTTGGACCAAGCCTCCTCAAGGTTTATCACAGTGTATACCACTTCTTAAAAGAGAAATCTTTTCCTGGATAACCTCCCAGCCTTCTCATCACTAGCCTCTTCAGGATCCCACCCTATCCCTGTGGGCAATTATAGAACTTGGGGCCTGATTCAAAGCCCATTGAAGACAATGGGAGTCTTCCCTTTTACTTCAAGGGTTTTGCACCAGGCTGTTGATGGTTTTGTACCTACAGTTATTATTGTCACTAACTATCAAACTAGTTTCCTTCCCCAAATTCTAATTCTGATGGCTTCTTTTCTCCCACTCACTTCCATCAGTCTTCTTCAGTCACCACGGCATCTTCGGTCCTGTGGCACCTTTAAGACTAACAGAAGTATTGGAGCATAAGCTTTCGTGGGTGAATGCCCACTTCATCAGACGCAAGTAATGGAAATTTCCAGAGGCAGGTATAAACCAGTATGGAGATAACGAGGTTAGTTCAATCAGGGAGGGTGAGGTGCTCTGCCACAGGACCCTCTGTTGCTTTTTACAGATTCAGACTAACATGGCTACCCCTCTGATACCTGACACTGCATCTTCATTGACCCTGGACAACAGAAGAAATAACAGTAAAGGAAAAGGTGCAGCTAGCACCATGGCCTGGATCCACAAAGGGTCTTGGGCGTCTAGAAAATCATCAGGACCACTCTGTGATCCACAAAGCCTGAGTTAGGTGCCTAGGCTCCATATACAATGACTGGGGAGAGATAGGCACCTCAGAATGGGATCCACAAAGCCAGCACACTAGGCAGGGCACCAGCTAAGCAACCCCATGAGAGATACTGATGAGAGGGACATGTCCTAAGCCCAGCCCTTCTCATGGAGTTCTGGGCTGCAGGGGGGCACCTCTTTCTGTGACTTAGGTGCCCAGTCATTTTTTGTGAGACTGAGTTAGGCAGGCATCTAACGCCACACAAAATGGCCCAGGGGTTGGGGAGGAGCAGTTGGGGGGGAAGAAAGTAGGAAGAGCTCCCTTATAACCCTCAGTCCAAAGATTAGGGTACTCACCCAGAATATGGGAGTCCCCTGGTTTAAGTCACTCTCTACCTGATGCGGGGAAGGGATTAGACCAGGGTTCTGGCAGCTCTCAAGTGAATGCTCTAACTAACCCCTACGTTATAGGACAGTCCAATGTGGCTCGCTCTGAGTCTCTCCTGGTGAAGTTGTTCAGCTTTAATTAAATAATTAGATATTATTTGGGCCACAGAAAGAGTGAGACTCACTGTATAGCCCAGCAGTTAGGGCACCCACTTGAAAGCTGGCAGATCCCTGTTCAAATCCCTTGTCATCAGACAGAGGGGGACCTCCTACATCCTCTACAAAGTTATAAGGGAGGTTAGTGTTGGCCTCCCCCACAGCAGGTCTTGCGTAGAGCTAGACAGCATCTGAGCATGCCTACAGGATCAGGCCCAATAGGCAGACATACCCCAATCTTGCCTTGGTTCATGGAGCACACTGAGGCTTAGGCAGGAGATGGGTGTCCAGAGACAGAAACATAGGCACTTAGAGAACTTTTAACCTGGAAACTTAGGTGCTGAGTGAGGTTAGAGCACCTACAAGGAAAGGTGGCAGCTGAGTGGGGGTTTTGTGGATCACAATGGTGCCTAAAATGGAATGTAGGTGCCTAAATCTGGGGTTAGATACCTAAGTCCCTTTATGGATCTGAGTTTACATGATTAGCACTATATAGAAATAGGATAGTACTTCTTTAAATAATTTGTAAGACCTCCAGTGGTGCCCACTGCGTTCTGTATTTTAGAAACAAGCCAAATTTAACCACACACGTTAACAACCAGCAAGTGCTCCCCTGTCTACAGTATGAGAGCCTGTGACAAAAACAATGCAGGTGTTGGTAATGTGATCTTTAAAATATTCAGTCAATTTCTATTCCAACCAGAGTTAGTTAAAGAATAATCAGCAAATAAAAATGTTTGGCTTTTTGAAACGTTTGCAAACCAATCCCTTTATTCCCAAATTTAGTCAATGTTCCAAAACATTCTAGGAAATCACAAGTGACAAAATGGCAATCTATGGGTGAAGTATCTGATATTGCTTTTTGGTGTTCAATATTCCAACTTCAAAACTGATCACATATTTACTCTAGAAGGAAGAGCACACACACTCTACTTTGAATACTGGCATTCATGATCAGTACCCATAAGTGATGCTGAAGATGTATATTAGGAACTGAATACATGCATTCAATGTTGACTCCGTGTATTCAATGGAAACATGAAGTCCAGTTTCAAAGTGTCATCAATCAATGCACAGCAGTAAGAAATGAACCAATGTCCTACCATCTGAATTTTTTACCCAGTATTCAGCCATCTCTGCTTCTGACAATGTCCCATATACAATGAGTTGGAGCATTCAGAAATATGCTTTAGCGTAAAGTCCACCAACATTGAATGGGGGAGGAGGAGAATTTGGCTGCTGAAGAGCTACTCTTTTCTGAGTATCGGATAAAGGACATTCATATTGCTAGACAATCTCCTAATTTCTGCCTCTTTTGGTACTGCAATTTCTCCTTCAGTAATACTCTCCATAACTTTATGAACTACGCAGTGAGAAGTGGCCTGTCCGTAGACGGTAAGCTCCTTGGGGTATGAGCTCTCTTTTTGTCATGTGTTTGTACACTGCCTAGCACAGTGGAGTCCTGGTCCATGGCTAGGGCTTCTAAGTGCTACGGTAATACAAAGAAATGATAATAATTGTTAGTGTCACTTTAGCAGTTCCACAGTTAGGGCCTGATCCTGCAAACACTTCCACAAGTTTTTAGTTTTACACACGTGCAATGCTCCACTGAAGTCAATAAGTCACCAGTGTGCAATTTAAGCACATGCATAACTCTTGCAGGATTGGTGCCTTAGTAATTTTTCAAGCAAAGCAATATGTTTAAATTTCAGATATTCTTTTTTGTGCTGATTCTTTCAGATTTGTCAGAAACCAATGAGCTTTTGCTGACCATTGGCCAACAGGTTTTGTGACCTGTTTGCAGATTGTGGGTCACTCAAGTGGATTTGCTCTTTTCTTTCAGGAAGATCCCAGAGGGTGGTAGAGGTTTGCCCTTATATGTCTACATGGGGATAACCCTTCCCACCCCGCCCCGGCTGGACTGGCTTGGCTGACTTGGGCTCACGAGGCTTGGGCTTTGGGGCTGAAAAATTGCTCTGTAGCCCTGTGTAGACATATGCTCAGTTCTGTTACACTGCAAGGTTTCCTTCTGTTACTGCTCCTGCTCATCGTATATATGTAACCCTTCTGCCAGGTGGAGCCAGCAGCAACAAGGGCCGGGTTCAGTATCTAGGGGTTCCTTTTCAACAATACAACCCAAAAGCGCCTTGAGCCCCCACCCAGTGACCTGGGACAATTACACATCACCCACTGGGCGCCTCTAAGAGGCCAGACTTCCCCTTTCGCAAGCACAGAGTCTGAGTGTAGCAAAAAACCGTTTGAATGAAAGGGAAATAATGTAGCCAATGAGGTTAATCCGAGGCGCGATTATTGTTAATTTGGGGGAAACACTGCAAAGAGGGTTCATAAACATAAATGATGAGCAAAAGACCCACCGCCAAGTAAGTTGGGCAGTGTCCTTTTCCCCTCAGGTTCTTAAGTCCAGCAACTCAAAAGTCCCTTTCATGTGCCCGTCCCTCCTCTGCACCCCACTCACAGTTGCTGTCCTTGGCCAGTGCAGCCCCACAGTTCGGAGGTTCATCTGCAGAGTTCACCTCCCACCCTAGGTGGAAGAGGGGTTAAGGAGGCACTTTACACGCTCCGCTGCTTGGGTACTCACTCATCGCCCCAATGGCTGATTGCTGTGTCTCTTTGCAGGGCTCTGCTCTGGGCCTCTCTGCCAGCTACCCTGCTGGCCGTGCCTCTCCACCAGCCGCACGGCTGGCCACTCTTAGGTTATAGCCCTTCCCCTGAGCAAATGTGCAAGCAGAGGGAGGGGACCTTAGCTCAGGAATGGGGTGTGAGCCTGTTGTTTCCTTGGATCCCACACCTCATCACAATATCCCTCCATCAATTTTATTTAGGACTCATCAAATGCAGAGCCATTTACTGCCTACTGAATATTCCGTGCAGTGTTCTGTTCTTGCTGAGTTGTAAGTGGAAGTGAGCCAAAAAGAGAAGAAACAATTAACAGCCAGCTCTGACCACAAGATCAAAATGCAATGCAAAATGAAAACAATCCTCTGAAAGAGTCCTTTGCATTAGAACCCTTCCATCCAAGGGAGCGTGAATACCTTCTCCATATCTAAGGGGAGGGCACTGTGACAATGTTGGAGAAACTGTAGCTTATGTCAGTTCTTAAGAATCTTCCTTTCCAATTCTCTTGATTCATTGTTCATACATTATATAATCTATATACAATTAATACTGTACTGTGCATTAAGACTATTTCAGAGGGTCAGCATGCACACGAATACTAGGGTAGAATTGATATGGATTAATGGCTCTACTTGATAGAGAGGTGGCCCAAAAGGGAATGGCTGAGCCCACTCATCCTCAAACACTGGGGGAGTTTGGATCCAGATTTGGATCTGAACTTTGCCTTGTAGGCTTGTCTCTCTAAGATGGATCTTAACTAGAATACCAGATTCAAATCTACTTGCAGCTTGAGATCTGGACCAGAACTTTGTAGCTTGGGTTTTCTCCGGAAAGAAATCAGGAAGGACTATTTTAAAAACTTAGACTCTGAGAGTAATGGAGGGAAGAATTCAGACCCTATTGCAGTCAAAAAGGTTTGAAAGTGCCTGAATGCTGCATGGTCCCCTTTAAATCTCAAACTTCAGTGTGTCTACCTAGGAACCAAGAAATTGTTTAGGGATTTAATATGAGGTCAGACTAGATGATCATGATGATTCCTTCTGGCCTTAAAGTCTATGAGTCTATAGTAGCACACTGCTGCCTATTGGCCAGATTATCAGCTGTGTTGCATTGTTTCATGCTGAGCTACTAGTGCCAAACAATCATGATCCCAGCAGAACCAGCCAGTAAAAGGCCCTCCCCTGTGTTGGGGAATCCTTCAGCAGCACAAAGCAGACTGTACCTTCACCTCCCTCATAACCTCCAGCATAGTGATCTTGAGTGGGGGAAAGAGGGCTTGGTCAACTGTTCCCGGTTGCTGCCATAGCCTCATTGGTGTGTTGGCACTGCAGCAGCCTTAAAATAAAGCAGCCCTGAATGTATTCTGCTTTACACCAGCAAGCAGCCCACTGTTTTGTAGAAGTGGGGGAAAAGGGACAGGGAGAAAGGATGCAAAATCATCTTAAAGCCACCTGTCAATCCTGCCCTCCCCTGAACTGTTCTGAATGCAGCTTAGACACAACCCAGAATCAGGGCCAGGGTGTGGCTGAATCCCTGTGTGCTCTGCATGGCAGCAATCTTCCCTGCAGTTCATTAACAGGCTCTTTCATGGGGAGAGCTTCAAAGGTAAGTGCCTCTATTTATTCAACCGCCTCTCCCCCCCACCCCGCAACACATCACCTCCAAAAGACATGTTCTGCCAGAACTGATTTTTTTAAATAACGGAAAAGCTGCCTTTACATGTTCACCTTCCTCCATCAACCTCCCGTCCTGGAAGCCAAACTAGGAAGATTTTTACCTAGTAAAATGAAGTCAATAAATGACATATATTTCACTCCAAAACACCACCACATAAAGGAAAAAGGGAAAATTCTCCTCTCACTTACGTAACCAAGAGAAAAACTTGGCTCTTTACTACCTGATGGCTGGTCAGTGGGTTATAAGAAATGAGCTGTTGTGCTCAGCCTGGTTTCTAGTACATACCACAAAGGCCAGCATCTTCTTGGCAGTGTCAGCAGGGAAGCTAAGGATTGACTAGACTAGGAGACCAGCTGCTCTTCCACCCAAAGAGATGGGCTTTCTAAATCGGGATTCAGGTGCAATGGCAGGGCAGCGTGGGGGAAGCTTGTCTTGCCACTGCTTTGTTGCTCCTGTTCTGTCATCTCTAAGGTTGTTAATCTGGGAAAATACTTTTTAAAAGCTAACCTGGCTGGCTACAATGCTTACTGGATGATAATCAAATATGCTTCAATCTGGGGAAATCAGCAATGCCAAATGTCTATTTGACCAGGTATTGTAAGATTGACATGTCAGACATTTCCTGGACAAGCCAGGATTAGGTGCCCTGAATAGCTGGGGATAGTTATTCACCTGTAACTCCAAGGATGTCTCCTAGTTTTCAGTGTCTTAGGTGATTGCCCATTCTATGGTGCCTGGCACTGCAGCTTGGACTGCTATAATGTGTTTGTACAGGAGTATCATTTTAGGCCACACATTTAGATCTGGATTGCAGCTAGTTCTGTGTGAATGGACAAAGTGGGAAGGGAGGCCAAGAATTTCTCACCTGCACAAAAGGCAGCCACAATCTTAGTCCTTGCCTTCCTGATGCACAAGGAGCAGCAGTCTCTAGTGCTCACAGAAGCACTAAGTTGCTTCAAAGTGGACAACAGTGGGGCCAGAGTTCCTCCACCCCCTCAACACCTAGCACAGGGGTGGGCAAACTTTTTGGGCCGAGGGCCACATCTGGGTGGGGAAATTGTATGCAGGGCCGGGGCAGGGGGTTGGGGTGCGTGAGGGAGTGCGGGGTGTGGGAGGGGGTGCGGTGTCAGGAAGGGGCTCAGGGCAAGGGATTGGGGCAGAGGAGGGGTGTGGAGTGTATCAGGGGGCTCAGGGAAGGGGGTTGTGGTGTAGAAGGGGTGCAGCAGGGAGCTCAGGGCAGGGAGTTGGGGGGCGGGGTGCAGGCAGGGTTCGGACTCTGGCCTAGCACCGCTTACCTAAAGCGGCTCCGGGGTGGCGTGCACCGGGACCGGATCCCTGCATGCCTGCCCTGTCCCCGGCCCCGCGCCACTCCCAGAAGCACTGCGGCCCCTGAGTGGGGAGGGGGCGGAGTGCTCCGCATGCGCTGCCCTTGCCGGGCCTCCAGGTACCTCCCCTGAAGCTCCCATTGGCCGTGGTTCCCCGTTCCCAGCCAATGGGAGCTGTGGGGGGCGGTGCCTGGAGGCAAGGGCAACGCACGGAGCCCTCTGCCCCCCGGCCCGGGGGCCACAGGGAAGTGGTGCTGGCTGCATCTGCAGAGTGGCGCGGGGCCCGCAGCACCACGGGGGGGCAATCCCATGGGTTGGATCCAAAGCCCTGAGGGGCCGGATCCGGCCCGTGGGCCATAGTTTGCCCACCTCGACCTAGCAGCACAGCAGGACCAGCATAGGGAAGATCATAAACTCCATTTTTAAAAGGAGGCCATAGCTCCCATTCTGGCATGTGTTCCTGAGTCAGCCCAAATGCCCTGATTACTACCTCCACATTTCCCCCACCAATGCAAGCTCTGGCTGTCAATCCCAGAGTAGGACCCTTAAGAAGGATTTTTTCCCCAGGTAACCAAAAGGACAAAACACATTGAATTAAAGAGTTAAGCAGGGTATTAAGTAATTAAAAGCTTGCAAGATGGTATAAAGCTAATCACAGAAATAAATAGTTACCTAGTAGCTTTATTACATTAAAATAAAAGGCCTATACACTACATAACAGAAAAACAGTTCAGGGACCTTTGAAACCTCTGAAAAGCCATAAATCATATTCTGAAACACAGGAA
The DNA here is from genome assembly GCF_027887155.1 of Malaclemys terrapin pileata. Taxonomy (NCBI): domain Eukaryota; kingdom Metazoa; phylum Chordata; order Testudines; family Emydidae; genus Malaclemys; species Malaclemys terrapin. The sequence goes on from NC_071507.1 coordinate 84,010,154, forward strand.
AAAGCCTGCATAGCTGCTGTAGTACATACTTAGGAGAAGGCAGACTGAGTTCTGGGCTATATCTGTCAGGGGGCAGATGACATCCTGATATCCTTTTTAAATTACATGACATGTGTGCCCCCAGGTACTGTGTCTATGGTCTGCATATGTATAGCTTGCCTTGCCTATGCTAGCCAGTGGCAGGGGTCGGGGGATTTACACTGGCGGTCTATCATGTAACAACCAGCCTGTGTTCTAAAAAGGTAGCAAGCCCTGGAGCAAGCAATTTACCCCCGGAGCTAGACTATTAGAAACTGGCTGAATTCCACTCTCCTAGCAGAGGAAACCCTCCCCCACCCATAGCTAAATCAGTAATTTAATTTAAATTATTCTACACTGGTACTGTCCTGAGGAAAAATCAGCATGCATCTCCTGGTCTTGGAATAGGATTGTCCCACAGAACAAGTTACACCTGTTCTTCTTTCCTGTACAGAAAAGGAGAGAGCAGAGAAGAGCTGTCACTGCTGAAATGAAACATTTTTCTAACACTAGCATGTGATTGAACTCCATATGCTTCCATTCCCCCAATCCACAGGCACAACTCCCACTGACATTGATGCAAGTTCTACCATGGAGTCGGACTGATGGCAGTCTATGGCCCACTGTGTTAATGTCCTACTATGAACTGAATCAAAGGTGCATTTTATTATTCCAAAAGACAGAATTCCAAGCACAGTACATATCTGTGGACTCAAGCAGCACTTATGAGCACAAGGCAGAGATGTGAGTGTAACTCTGAGAAGGATAGGGACAAGAATTATGTAACTGTATAGACAATCAGTCAAAGTAATCTGGAAAATTCCTCATGGAGCACAGAACAAATACTGATCTTTTGGATTCAAAACAAATCACGAAGACTCAGAAAATAGGTAATTCCCTGTGTTTTGCAGATGCATTTTGACTCTAATTCTGTAGAAGCTTTAGAGGGCTGGCAGAACCAGCTGTCATACAAGCAGAGGAGAGATCTACATTCAAGGAGTGAAAATAACTCCAGCCTCACTATCTAAAAACAAAATGGAGACAATTACTGTAGCTGTAGGACTGTTTTTAAATTTTGGCTAAATCTTTGGCCTTCAGACTAGAACAGATGCTCCTATTTTGCCAGATGAACATTATTTAAGTGGGGCTAGTTGGCAACAATTGTAGCAAGGTTTTGTAACCAATGCTATGTTATATACACTGCTATACATTTATTAAATAAAGCACATTTCACTTACTAAATGACCAGACTATAAACACATTTTGTAAGTGATAAGAATTATGATAATTTTTATTGTTATTATTCTACAATAAAATGGTGGTAACTGCTTGCAACTCTTCCAGCTACCTCAATGACAAAGTAAGGTGCTTTGTAAGTGTCAGACTCATCCCAAACCAGTTCCCCTCTCTATTTGCCTCCTTTTTGTCCAATAATATCATGAGGTAAGGAGAACGGGGGAAGAGAACAAAGTCGATCAGGACTGTGATGCTGGAAGAATAACATTCTCACAATGCAGGAAGTCAGGCTTGTGTTTGTGTGTCGATTTCAGAATTCTTCCCTGCAGATCAAGACATTCCTTCCGCTCCCTTATTCTTCAGGTTGTTGATTTGATTATTCTGAATTCCTTGCATTGCTCAGTGTTCTTATAAATGAGGCCTGCCATGCCCATCTGTTGATATCTGCAGGTCACTGGCTTTCTTCTTAGCCTCCTGCAGTTTTGAGCCAACCCTTCATCTTCCAATCCGTGAAAGTCAGGATAGTTTAGATATTATTCAATATGCCAGAAATATTTGCTGCTTGTTTTCTGTGAATCCAGTAATGCATGGCACCTCTTGCAGTTCCCTTGTCTTTATTGTGGGCTATCAATGCAATGGTTGTGCCGGGGAGAAAATGGCAATCTAAACCAAAAACGCAGAGAGTCACACAAAGATGTTTAACTCTGCATTTGTGATGAGAGTTGACCGAAGCTAGTCAAATATATTACTTTGGTATTTTAGCTACAGAAAAGTTGCTCTATTACAGTGGGTCTCAAACTTTTTTTACTGGCAACCCCTTTCACATCGCAAGCTTCTGAGTGCGACCCCCCCTAATAAAATTAAACACACTTTTTTATATATTTAACACCATTATAAATGCTGGAGGCAGAGCGGGGTTTGGGGTGGAGGCTGACAGCTCACGATCCCCCCATATAATGACCTCGCAACCCCCAGTTTAAGAACCTCTGCTCTATTAGGACCTGATCCAAAGCCTTTGAAATCAATGAAAAGGCTTCCACTGACATCAGTGAGGTTGAAATAGGCCTTTAGAAGGTATTTTTTTCTGCTTTAAAATAAAGATTCTGTGAATGTAGAGCCCAGGGAAGTGCCCTTGAGACTGAAGTCCTCTGTGTCCACAGAACTGCATGGGCAGTGGCAGCACAAGCATCTTACCCTGCCCTGTCAATGTATCTCAACCCTGACCTGAAGGAACTAGCTCAAGAATTTCTGAGAATAATTCCATCTCTGTTCTCATTCAGGCCCCCAGTTTAGTAAATCGTGTGCTTAAAAGTTTTGCTGAATTGGGATCCCAGTCCTTCTTTTCTCTGCCATGACTCTACAGGGGCACCAATTATTGCACACTTTGGTGGTGGACCAAGTCTGCAAGCTATCTCCACAAAGGCCACAGAAGAATTCAACAACATATTTTGGTCACTATTTGCATATCTGTCATAGGTACTTGTATGGCCCTCATCACCATAGTACCTCACTATCTTTAATGTATTTAGCCTCATAAACACCCCTGTTAGGCAGAGTGGGGAACTCAGGCACAGCAACACCTAGTGTAGGTCTACACATCAACTAAACACCTGTGGCTGGCCCATACCAGCTGACTTGGGCTTGCAGGGCTGATTCATTGCTGCATAGACTTTTGGGCTCAGGGTGGAGCCCACACTTTAGGATCCTGTGGGGTGGGAGGGTCCTAGAGCTCAGGCTCAGCTCAAACCTGGAAGTCTACACACCAGTGAAACAGACCCACACCCTGAGCCCCAAGCTGGCTGGAGCAGGTCAGGTGCTGGTTTTTCTTCACTGTGTAGGCATACTCCAAGTGACTCACCAGGGTCACACAGGATGGCCGTGGGCAAGCAAGACTAGAAGCCAGGTCTCCTAGCGGACTAGCTTAGGGCCCTGACCAGTGGACCATCCTTCTTCTGGGCTAGTTTTGAATAGTTGATGTAGAGGTTATTATTATGAAGAATTATGACTTTGTTGCAGGATTTGTATATTATAAATGCATTTAATTTTTTTCTGCCGCTGTTCTAGAGGTTTGCACTTGTAAGAGAAGAGGGGAGTTTTGCAGGTTCAAACACGTAATCATGTGCCTCCGATTTACTGTTTCAAATATAAAATATGTTAAGAGCATAATACGCTAGAGATACAGTTAGTAATCAAACCCTACATGCTTGTACCTTTCCATGATTTGGAAGAGTAGAGTGTTTGGTTGCATCTGTATATAAGTCAGTGTGTAGCACTTAATTTTTCCCCGAAAGAGGAAGGTGCGTGTTGTGTCCTAGGAGCCTGGAAGTCTTTAATTAGCTTATTGACACTGAGGATTAACGTAAAGAATTATCGCACAATGTGTGTTTTAGTTAGAGGCACAGATTAATTGCTGAAGGCCAGATGGGAACCTTGGGGTAAATAAGGGGTGTTGCCAGAGATGTGCTGGGACTGTGTGTGTGCCTAGCTGTGGCATCCAGGATAGCCAGCTAGCAAGGAGAGTGCTAGAGCTCTGAGGCATTCTGCCTACACAGGGCAGATGAAGGCAGAATGGTTATGGGGCGTAGGGGAGAGGAATAGTCAAAGCAGGGCTTCTAACACCCCCTGCAGACAGGTGCATTGTGAGCTCCTCCTTTGCCTGTCTTTGACTGTGCCTCAAGTGATTGCCCCTCTGGGCCTATGGAGTGCTGCTGGATGCAGTAGCATCACCTCGAGCCATTAGGTATGTCTACACTGCCCCCCCCCACCAAAAGAAGCCCCACAGCAGCAAGTCTCAGAGCCTTGATCTACAGACTTGGGCTCGTGCTATGGTGCTTAAAGTAGCAGTGTAGACATTCTTGCTTGGGCTGGATCTTAGGCTCTGAGACCCACCCCTTTTGCCAGGCTTCAGAACCTAAGCACCAAGGGCTATTTTTGGTGCCATAACATGAATCTGATCCTGTAGACTTGACTCTGAGACTTGCTGCTGTGGTTTTTTTGGTTCTGCTGTGTAGACATACTCTTTGTGGTTCAGGGAGCATTGTTCCTGACATGGGTGTCTAGGCTTCCTGCACAGTCCTCCTTTTTTCCCCTGGTCAGTGCACCTGTGCAAGCAAGGAAGAATACAGAGCAGGATTTTGACAAATTCACTACTGTGTGTGAAGCAGGTTTTTAAATGACATGGTGATGTGCACCACACACCTGAAGTTAGAGTCTTGGCCTGAAAATGGGAATGGATTAATTATTAGCACATTCAGAAAGGTGGGCATGACTGTCAGCAATGAGAGCATAGTTTTGTGTGCTATTGGATTAAAGGTGGGATAGTTGGACTGGTTTGCACAAAACAACAACCCCAGACCTTTGCTCAAAACAAAACTAACTTTTTTGTGGTTCAAACATGGAAATAGGTCTTCTGAAGGAATTATTGCAGGAAGTTACTTTTTCCTCTGCTAACGCTCCTGTTCCCTCCAAAAAATGGCCGTTGGAGTAAATATTTAAATAATTCGATGGTTGCTGAGTGCAATCATGAGAACCTCTGGCCATGTCAGTGGGCTCCTAACATAGTTCATGTAAGCGTTATAAACATGGATAATGGTATGCCTAAAATACTGTAAACCCCACTATTCTCCTGCTTTTACGTTTAAGGCAGGGAGTTGAGAAAGGCACAGGCAGAATGGTCCATATGGGAATATGAGGAACTGAGATGTATGAGGGAAATGCCACTTTCAAGCCAAACTGGCACTGATATAATTTCAGGTTTTTTTCCCTCCTTCCCCCATCACATTAGAGCATGATCCAGCTCTCTCAGAACTCAACAGGAGTATTGCCAGTTGGATCAGGCTTTTAGCTGACTTACAACAGAAAGTGGCAGTGAGTATAAAGTTATATGTGGACAGAAGTGAAATGCAAATTACAGAGCAGATATAGGGGTGTTTTTTTTTGTTTTTTTTTCAAAGGTAAAAAAGTTTTATTGACACTGTAACAGGGGGTGAGCCATACTTTAAAATCCCAAGTAAAAACAGGAAGTAAACAGTGAACATTTATGTCCAGGTATGTAAAAGCTACTACAGTGTAGTAGGCTGTGATTACATATAAACCAACCTGTGGTTTTCACATGTGGCTATTGTTCTCTTTGTTGTCTGGAGTGGAGTAGTAGGGGTAAGGATGTATACTATGCTGCCACCTGGTATGTTGGGGAGTGTAGTTCTCCAAAGTTTGGAAACGCTGCTGAGTCTGATGTCTTTGGGCATGTAGATCAATAATTCTGTGACTGCAACATTTGAGATTGTTGCCTGAGCAAATCCACAATGTCTTGGTGCATTTCCCAGAGCATCGCTCAGTTCTTTTGCCTCTTCTGCAGCGATCACTCTCTCCATGGTCATATTGAGATGCCCCCTCCAATTCCTTTGTTTATGGTCTGAGGCCGTTCAGGATTGGAGAATCTCACAGAACATATTCTCCCTAGATCTTAGCTCTGATGTAACTCACTGCAATTTATGTTACCGTTCTAGGCAGGGATGCTTTTTTCAAGAGAAAGGCTCCCATAATTTAAGATGGATCTGGACACTATTGCTCATCTTTTATTGACAATGTAGAAATAAATCTGCTGCGGAAAATTCTACCTTCCAAACAACTCAGGCTAGCTGAACATTTTAATCCTGACCTTAAAACTGAATTGGGAAAATGACAGACAATAAAGACTAGTTTATAGGAATATAATTTTGTAGCAAGCAAAAAACTTGCAGATGTTTTCCACAGGTAATTTCAGTATTCCTGCATTTATATTGATTTACCATCACAAACAGCATCTTTTCTTTAGGCCAAGAAGTGCCATATAATTTTTCTATTATGGTGGCACCTTATTGCTTGATTTAAAAATGCATTTCATCACCACAGTTAAAATAACAAATGATATGCTTCAGTTTACTGGCATTTCATAGATCAGTGTTAAGATGTCATGGTTTGAATCTGAGGCACTAGAGCAGCAACAATAATAGGCAGTCGTGGGAGTGGATTCTGAGTGTATCTGCTTGTGGTTTTTAGGGGTGGCTGGCTCCTAGGCAGAACTGGGATGTTATGCATTTCTGTAATTCCATTTATCTAAGGCTAACAAAGAGCTTTAAATCATCATAATATCCCTGTGACATAGATACAGTAGAATCACAGAGTTACAAACACCTTGGGAATGGAGGTTGTTCACAACTTTGAAATGTTCGTAACTCTGAACAAAATGTTATGGTGGTTCTTTCAAAAGTTTACAACTGAACATTGACTTAGTACGGCTTTTAAACTTTACTGTGCAGAAATGAAAAATGCTGCTTTCCCTTTATTTTTTTAGTAGTTTATGTTTAACACAGTACTGTATTGTATTTGCCTTTTTTTTTTTTTTTTGGTCTCTGCTGCTGCCTGATTATGTACTTCCGTTTCCAAATGAGGTGTGTGGGTGACTGGTCAGTTCGTAACTCAGGTGTTTGTAACTCTGAGGTTCTACTGTAAATATTATCCTTGTATGGGATAACTGAGGCCCAGGGAGTTTATGTGACTTGTCCAATGTCACATGGAGCATCTGTATCTTAGCATCAAAGAGATCCAGCTCGCCTTACTTCCAGACTCATGACTGAATGACAAGATCATTCATCTATCCTTTTACTAGCCTAAACCTGCATTCATTTGGTAGGGTGTAAGCTACGCAGTTTTCATGCTTAACTAGGCTGAAAACCCCACATTGAAAACCAATATAAACAAGTGGGATTTTCAACCGAGCTAAACTGAACAGAGCTAACTGAGCTAACTCAGGTGAAAAACATACCTTGTTTCTCATCTAAATAAGGGCATGGTTGCAAAGCAACTCTTCAAATGTGACCCAGACATGATCAATGCAGCCGTATCTGCCTGAGTCTGTTTGTAAGCTATCTGAAAAATTGTGAGTGGTGTGTGAACCAGCCCTTCATCTCAGTAGTTGTGAATGCAGATGCCCCAATTATGGCAATTTAAGTGTCAAGATTGTTAACTATTACATTGCTGATCAAAGCATGTAAGAAAGGAAACGGCAGCTTATATTATGAAGATATACACAATCTACTGTGTCTGGTATTTACATCACGAGTGCAGGGCACTTGGGGAAGAACTACTAATTATTTTTTTCACCAATAAAGGAATCAAGCTCCAGTGAGAAGGATCCATGCTCAAGCAGTCCAGTGGGACATCTGAACCCTACACCAGTGGAGAGCTGACCCTGAGGAGCTTAGCAGAATCCATAGGTGGATTTAAAACCCACAGAGGAGTGCCAGCCAAGAGCCTAGAGCCTAGCAGATCATATTGTGAATATCTGCATGACCTACTGTCAGTGGCATCTCATTTTGGTGTCTCAAGTAGGTGGAGCTTATTTGGGGCGGGGAGAGAGCTTGGTGGAATACCACTATTTTCCCCCTTTCCATATCCACCCTTGCTTAAAAATAATCCTTGCAGTCAAAATGCTGTACAAATGCAAGGTTTCAGTTAGTGGAAAGTTGCTGAAGAGGATGTGGGGAATGAAGAAATAGAGCTGGAGTAGGCGGTAGATCAAGGTGGAAGGGAATAGAAGTTAAACTTTTGAATTTCTACAGAGTTGAGTCACCTTGTTTTCAGTACACTCCTCTGATTTGTCCTGTGCTCTTAAATATATTAGAACAGGCATCAGAGAAATATATAACACACTCAGAGCGTTATTATATGCATCTGTTTGCTGTGAATTGGTCTTTACTTTTATCACTTTAAGAGAATTTGTTATGGAGGACAGTAAATAGGACCAAAATTGGGAAGGAAGAGAAGCAAAGACTGTTAAATATAAATTAGCCTGTGGGGAAAAATTTATATCCTGGTTCATGCATAATATTATCATGTATCAGGAGGTATAGCTGTCATCACCAAAGCCAACACTAAAAATCATTTCAGAACAAAATACATTGTTATCTTTTGTGATATGAAAAAGGCCTTAGAGACAAATAGACCAATGAAACAAAATGGCCTGAAGCAGCCGTAAGCCAACATATAGCAGAGCTAGCTTGTGATTACATGAGTGTATTTGATGGCGCTTACCCATTCTCAAGTGCAATTTTCTTTTGAGAAACAGGATTCCGTAGGAAGGTAGGCTAGCTATTCATTAGTACTCAGGAATTATTCAGCTAAATTGAGGCTTCAATTTAGCTACCGGCTATTTCAGGCAATTTGTGACTGCAATGGGTAATTTTTTTTAAACTCATTGACCTACTGCTTATGTTAATAGCTCACAAACAGAACAATGAGATGATAAATGAAAAATTTTATTGAGCACCTGGCTTAACTGGATACATGTAAGTTTGTCTTGTCCTACTGCTTTTTATATGTGACACTTGACAAGGAATCCTCAATAGTGTGGCCTTCTTTAGAATGAAGACTGAAGAGCCCGGCTTGTCAAGAGCAAAACATGAATAATTTCATGGGGCCATGTGGTCTCATGGCTTGTGTGCCACAGAGTGACAAAGATTCCAGTTCTGTGAGGTGCTGAGCACTGAAGTCAGCAGAAGCTCATCACCTTGTTGGGGTGGGTCCAGAAAGCTAGAACAAGTAGCCTCAAAAGCCAAAGCACTGGCCAATATCTTGTACTTATTGTGATACCGTTCCAGATTAGAACAGAAAGATGGCGCTAGGTAGAAAATTGCCCAGGTCAGCCAGCCAAATATGTGCGGGGTGTAATCTGTAAAAAGTTGGGAGGAATCAGGGAGAAAAAATTACTATTTATGGCACTCTGCATGACAACAAGATCGATCTTGCTACCAAAAAGACATGGCAAGTTACTCATGGCATGAGTAGCCATATGCACTTTGAATAATAAGGGATATAAACATCATCTGATTTCTGAGACTTATTTGGGGCCAAATTCAGAGGGCATGTGTACAGTGGTATAAGTTACAACCCTTTACGCTAGCTTAGAATGCCACAGAGCTGCTTACAGTCATTTTCCCAACATGCAAGGGAGTCTAAGTGGGTATAATTTACATGGTGAGAAGTCAGAAAAAGCTGTAAGATAAAGCAGTGTAGGAGCTATGCAGAATTATTGCCAGTGATAGGGCTAAAAGACAGATGGCCTCCAGTGAGCACTGGAGACTAAAACCCATGAAACATTGCTCCCTTACATAAGGAGTGGTGGGAATGTGCATCATTCCACATGGTACCAGAGTGGGATTGACTGTGACCCCCCCCAGGAAGGAGGAATGAGAGATAGTCTGAGATTTTAAAAAAAAAATAATGTTATTGGAGGTTCAGTTGGTTAAATGGAGGAAGTAGTTCACATGCCAGTAGCACAGCAGGAGACAGACTCACATGTTGTTACTATGGTTTGTACAAGGGCAACAGAAGCAGCAGGAGGCCCAACAGTTACAGCAAGAGTGTTTTATCCAAAGCCTTGAGAAATGGGGCCCTGGCAGATGGGTGGCTCTGGGGGAAGAGAGCCCCAGTAGGCTGGTACTAGTTTTGTCGAAACTAGGCCCTGGAGATAATCCAGAGGTGTTTTTAGACATGCTTGAGCAGGTGGCAGTGCTGGCAGGTGGGGCTGAGGTGTCTTGGGCAGCCTGGGTGGCCCCGTTTCTCTGACGAGAGGCACAAGTTATGTACCATGCCCTTTCATGTGAACAAGCAAAGCCTCATATTGTTGTAAAAGAGGCCATCTTAGACTCTTTAGGTCTAATTTTGGAAACCTACAGACACCACTTTAGAGTTGAATCTCTCCCTCTGGGAGGGCAACCCAGGTGGTGGCTCAGTCCCTACAGGACTTGGAAACACAGCGGTTGCCTCCCAAAATGAACTGATTGAATAAAGCATTGGATTTGATGTTTTATAACAGTTTCTAAGGGTCTTGCCTGCTGGAACCCAAAGTTGTATCAGAAGGTTTCAACCACTCCCCTCCGAAGAAGCTGTAGAGATGACAGAAGCCTATCTAGAAACATGGTGAGACTCCTTATTTCTCAGATGACATTGAACTGCCGAAGTGAGGGCCTAAATTAAGCATATTGTACTGTGGGAAATGGGTTGTTGGAGAACCCCAAATGCCAGAGGTCAAAGGTGATGTACGAGGAGAGAAATTTTGAGATGCTTCTAAGTTGCAAGGACAAGAGGACCTATCAACATCTCAGCAGTTCCCACAAATCTGCAAAGTACCACTGGGGGCAACAAGAACACTATATGGTCTGTTTTCACTGGAGTAAGTCTGTCCATATAAAAAGAGACACCCCTTATGCAATGCAACTATCCAGGGTGTTAGAGCCAAGTCTGTGGCCTACAAGTCTCCCTTAATAGGGATTGAACCCTACCATATATAGTACCTGTTCGACTAAGGGCACTAGGTAGTAAAAGTCAACTCCAGCTGCAAGCAGATGTTAGTCTGGGGGAACAGTCTCCAATTAATAAAGGCGGGCAGACTTCTGCCAATACATAATTCTTGTGTGCGTGGTGAGACACATGCGTACCCAATGACAGAGGTAGACATTAATGTATGAGGTCAGCAGGGCTGGTGGAAGGTTGAGGTGGTCAGGAAACTCCCTGGCCCAGAACTGTGGGCAGAGACTAGTGGAGTTTCCTGGCCCTGATGCAACACAGGGTACCCACTGAGCTGATAGGCTTGGGATTGGTTAGCTTTGCTGAACAGGCGGGAAGATTAGACAGTTCTTGCAGGAGATGTTGAAAGGCCCAACCAGAGGCTTTAAGGTGCCTTCAAAGCCTGGAGGTGCAATTATATAAGAGAGGAGGCGAGAGGAGGAAGAAGTGAAGGCCTCCTGGCAGAAGATTATGATGGAAGCAGAGAAATGGGAACAAGAATTAATCCAGACAAAAATAGAATTGGAACAGGAAAAGTATTTTTGCCAACTGCTCAAACAGGAGCTGGCCACACGGCAGGCAGAAAAACTGGAGGCCAGACCATGTTAGACAGGTACAAACACCCATTGGGACTGAAGAGGAAAGAAATTGGACAGATCTTTGGGAAAAGGACATCCTCTGTGAAAGGACAGAAAAGGCTGCACTAACCAGCACAGTAACTCCTGAAGAGTATCCTATTGGAGGGGTGGATGAGTGAAACCCCGCATCATGGGCAAGAAAGGGCTAAAAGGCCCAATTAGTCATATTCACGTAACCTGGGTGGTAATTAGATCATTATCTGTCAGCCAGAGAAGGTGGGACTAAGGCAGGATAAGGTGATAATTCAACAGACACCTGGGACTGATAAATAGGCTGAGAGTTCAGTCAGGAGTGAGAAGCCACAGGCAGGCAGACTGGCTCCTAGGGGCCAAAGAACCAGAGACGGATGGAGGCCAGAGGCCTCAGGAAGACTTAGGTTGGATGGGACAGTGTTTGATACCAGAGCCAGGAAAGGCAGTGGATCTCCAGGAAAGGGTTGAGCACAGTGCCCCAAGGACAGGTGGATTCTTTGGGATATGGACCTCATTTGGACATTTCTTACCCCAGTAGGGGTTTGGACTAGCTGCTTCTCAGCCAGAGGGATGGGTGGGGTTCAAAGACAGATGGCCTGCAGAGGGCACCAAAACTAAAATCACTGCAACACTGCACCCTGACACAAGGGGGCTGCACTGGTGGTGAGTGCGCATCATTACACTGTCTGACTATAGACATGCTGACCCGTGGTTTGATCTTTGGAAAGTGGCAGAGAGTTCAGTAGTTGTGACACTCTGTACCTCAGGGGAACACCCTGCACCCCCATGTTCATCCTTATAATATGATTGTGTGGTATCCAGTGTAAAGTTTGTTCTGTCGGGTGTCTTTGGAAGGCTCATGATGCACTGAGCATTGTTGTCATAGTAATGTTATAGGTTGTAATTTCATGTATATAGTTATGAGGCTGAAAATGTGTCCTCATGGCTTAAAACAAGCCCAGGCAAAACTCTTCAGGAGCAGAGGGGCAGTTCACACCTCATCAGGGCATGTATGGGACAAACCCAGCCCAGCCTCACAGGAACAAAGGACACTGGCCTAGGCAGCAACAAAGGATCTGTTGGACTCTCGAGTGAGTCACCCCCCCCTTCCCTTCGGCAGTCTGGGACTACAATGAGGTAATGCTCACCTGACTCTGAAGTGGGGCGACAGAGCCAAGAGGGAAGAAAGAACATGATAAAAGGGAGAGACATTTGCCATGCTCTCCTCTTCTACCTCCATCTGCAGACATCACCACCAAGCAACTGAAGCGCTGATCAAAGAGGACAGCCTGGCTGAAGGGCAACGAGCCAGCCTGTGGTGAGAAGCATCTAAGTTTGTAAGGGCACTGAAAGTATTAAGATCAGCTTAGAATGCAAGACGGAGGTTCCTAGGGTTGTGTCTGGGACCAGAGATATTGTCTCGTGTTATTTGGTTGCACAATCCAAGCAGCGGCTGGCCAAAAGTGCTCACTCACGTAGCTGGGAGCAGCTTACATGCTAGAGACTGTGCGTGAACAGCCCAGGAGTGGGGGTTCTCACAGCAGAGCAGCGTAAGGCTGGCTCCCAGAGTCGAGGATTGGAGTGACCTAGCAGATCACCGTTCCAGAAAGCACCAGGGGAATGTCACAGTAGTGAGCTGCTAGAACAGAGAAATAAAAGCCTCGGGCAAGAAGGTAAAGGAAGAAAGAAACCTGAATTTCTTTTCCCCCTTCCTTTGATGTCCTGACATACCACACGCTGATACACACATCTTTACCCAGAGTACAATTGTGTTACACAAAATGTGTCCACAGTGACAGTGATCAAGCAGACCCCACCCTTAAAGAGACGTGCAGAAGGAAAATACTAGGATAGAGTTAAAAGCTCCACAGGTGCAAAAGGCCTAAATGCAGTGGAACAGGCTCCATTCCATTGTATGAGAGAGGGTGTGAAGTTGCCATGCAGGGCGTCCTTGCTTCCATGTTCCATGGCAACACAGATTGGAAGCTGCAGTGAAATGCACTAGGCAGGGGTAGGAAAATGGACAGTGAAACTGCAGATTCAGAGATCTACATCCCTCGTGCAGCATGTATACAAGGGAGCCTGCTGCTACTACAGTCCATTAGTTTACTGCCATTTCCATGGAAATATCTCCATTACACAGAGCAAGAAATGGAGGGGCAAGGAGATTAAGCCCACATTTTCAAAAGCGGTCAGTAATTTTGGATTTCTAAGTTTGTAGATGCTACTTAGGGGTTCAAGTTCACACAAGTATCCTGATTTTTATTGCCTTGCAGCCTGAGGAGTCATTTGCACCTGTACAAAAGGCTACCAGGTTGGAATGGCAGCAGGTCACACACACTTTGCAAAGGCGAAAGTAATTCCACAGGTTTCAAGGCAGTGTGGAACCAGGCCCATGATGTCAGCAGCGGCAGACCCAGGAATAGAGCTCACATTGCCTGCCTCTTTGTTCTGTGTGTAACCACAAGACCATCCTTCATCCCAGGGGATGCATAGTGGTGGCCGCAGTGCAATGGCTATATGCCAAAGATGTGAAGAGGATTAATTCCCTTTCCACTTCTATTTAGACCTCCTCCATTTACTTGGATTTTGCCTTCTGGGGGTGAGGAGTAAGGAGGATTTGACCCAGAGTGAGTATTATTGCAGAAAAGAAATAGTAAGCACAAAAGAGAGATTGGACAAACAGCTAAGGTAATCCCAATTGCATTACTGGCCTAGCATACGTGAGAAGAAAGAGTATTTTTCAATCAACTGCATGTTTACAGAAACAACAGTCATATGACTTTCCATCTAGCCTTCAGGATAGCAGTGGAACTGGCTTGGCTTGACCTAAAAATATTGTTAAATAAATGTCACATAAAGCTCCATGGTGCAGCAGTTCAGTAAAATTGGGCAAAAGTGCATGGACCTCCTACGTTAAATTCTAAGGGTGGAACAGAAAAGCTGATGTTCTGTCAGGAATAGCAGAGATAAATATTTGTTTTCAAAATAAACAGGTAACTCCCTCTTAAGCCTCAGAAGCCAACATTACTTCCCTTCCTGCAAAGCGTGATGGAGTAAGGAATTATTCTTAGTAACATAACACAGTGTAAAATAGTCACTAGCTCGCTGCAAATCTTGGGGAAAAGTGCCTTGATATTTTATTTTAAAAATCTTTGCAAAATTCATCAAAACTATGCTGTGAATGCATTAGCAAATTATTTCACCAACTTTAAAAGCTGGGAAAATTGGGGTGGGTGGCAAGGAAAAGTATTTGTCAAATTATCTATGCAAAAATATCCTAACTGAGGCAAAACTCCATTATTTTCAATGGAAGTTTTCCCTGTAGACCACAGGATTAGATTGCAAGATCTTAGTTTATTTATAATAGTGGTTTATTTATATAGGGAGGGAAGGATGATTGTGTGGTTAGAGCACAGCATCGGGAGCCAGACCTAGTTCAGGCTCCACCATACGCTTCTCGTGTGACCCTGGGCAAGTCACATGAAGGCTAAATTTAAGGCACAGGCAGGGCAGTGAGGAGGTGCACCACTCCAGTGAGAGTTCCTGGAGGGATGCACAGTTGGGGGACTCTCTCCCTCGTGCATGCATGCCCCCGGATTCTTTATATCTAGCTAGCTACTTATATGGCCCTCATCACATAGTACCTCAAAATCATTAATGAAATTTAACATCATACAGGGAAGTGCTATCCCACTTTTACAAGTGGGGAACTGAGGCACAGAGAGTTTAATGCTACGTCTACACGTATGGTGGCATGTAGAGTACATGAACGACATGTGTAGCTACATGCTGCTGTGAAAGGCAGGCTGCGTCCATGCTTGTCACTGTGGTGTGTTGCTACACATGGCAGTGAAAGGCTCTGGCAGTGGGAGGCAGCATGTAAATGCTCCAGCAGTGGGGAGCTGCTGGAGTCTTTTCCCTCTGCCTCCTCCCTGCCAGAGCCTTTCCCCACTGCTGGAGCCTTTCACTGCTGTGGGAAAAGGCTCTGGCAGCGGGGAGGCTTGGCGGGCACTCTGTTCAACTTGACAAAGCCATGCCTCACTGTCTACATGGCTATTTATACCAGCGTTAGCTGGGTGTGCAGCATCTGTACTCTACATGCAGTGCAAATTAAACCTAACCTAGGTGATTCACCCAAGATTACACAGGCAGTTTTTGGCTGATCCTTGAATTGAACCAAGGTCTCCCAAGTGCCACAGCAGTGCCCTAGCCATTAGGCCATCCTAATTGCCCCTAGGTGCAGTCTTACCATGTGACTCAGTCTTCTTCATCTGTAGGTGGATGATACTTTGAGTGCAACGAGGACTTGAGGTCCCATTTTGGAAGCTCATACTCAAGAGAATAGTCCCATTGACCTCCTGAAGTCTCTTGGGTAAGGCCTTAACTCCTGAAGACCAGGTTGAGAGGGTCCCTTGCATAACTGCAGTAAGGCAGAGGGGTATACAAGAAGTCTCTGCCACCCAGAACCTGCATGAGGGCTGCTCACATTAGTTGTCCCTTTGAGCAGGGACTTTGTGTCCTTCCATCCCCATTGAGCCAATCACACAAAAACAAGGGGCAGGCAGGGACAAGGAAGAGATGGGATGATGGCTTCCACAGCAACCTGTGAAATGGGACCAGTGCACTGGGGGGCGCTATCTGCACCTTTGTCCTAATGGCTGGCACAGAGTTCCCATCCCCCAGGCACACCATGGAACACAGGGACAGATTGTATCTCCTGAGGATGCTGGCGGAGGTGATGGATTGTGATTGTGGGAGGCAACCCGGAGTTGCTCTGGAAAGTGATGTGTAGAGGAGAGCTGGTGTGTAGGTGATTGCTGTGTATATCAGAAGGGAAGGAGGCCTGAAGGAAATTGACTGGTGGGGAGGAAGCCTCAATGCCTCAAGTGGATTGAGTGGGGCTGTGTGGGGGCATCTTGGTGAGGGCAGGGAGGTTGTGACACATCCCTGGGAAATTCCCACACGTGGAAACATAGGACTTGCCCGATAGGATGATACCCCTAGTCCAGTCTTCGACAGTGACCAGTTTCAGAGGAAGGTGCAAGAAACCATATAGTGGATAATTTGGGGAAAGTTTCTCACTAGCCTCCCCATTAGTGATTGGCTTCAGTTTTGTAAGATTGGCTCTGCACAAGAAAATCTCTTCTCCTGAGATTTTTGGGTGGATTTCCAGAGTAAGTAGGTCCAGCTGAGATTCAAATTAGCATCTGAACTGCATCAATCAGCTGCTTAGATTTGCCCATCACCAGCCTTAAATTGGGAGACCACATTCAATAACAGCAGTAGAAATTATGAAGTCACCTGTATACATAAAATAAATAATTAAATAACAAATACTTAGGATCTTGGCACAAAAACTCAGCTAGGACATATCCTGGCACTGACTAACTGGGAGTACCAATCACCTCTTGATTTATTTCAGCCCAGATTCTCTACATGTCATTCCAAAGACAGAGTGGTACATGGACACTTTTTTATCTTTGTATTTAATCTGAGCCTAGAGAGACTCGATTGGACAGCTGTACAGGGATTTTAAGGGCACAGTTGCTCAAGTTCCTTGTACTTGCCAATTCTGTTGTGTTTTGAGAGTCCATTAAATGCAGTGGAATGGACCTAAGGAAAGACATGAAAAATGATAAGGCTGGTGTCACAAACCTGCTCAGTAGGCTTCAAATGTTGTTCTAAAGTGCAGGTCACCTGTAATTTCAACAGTTTCACTACCAATACCTTTGATCTATTATTTCTATTATTAAATAGCACAATAATAATAATTGTGCCTTTATCCAGAGATCTCAAAACATTTAAAAAGATTAGCTGATTAGTCCTCAAACAGCCACATCTAACAATTGGAGAAACTGAGTCACGGAGAGGTTAGGTGACCTGCCTCACAGAGCTAGGACTAGGCATTCTGGGTTCTGTCTCCTGGTTCCCCACTCTCACCACAAGTCACATTTGTAAAACAGTTTTGTTTTAGTAGCCAACAAGTTACTTGAACGTTTGGTTTCCTGACCCTCCTATAGGCTACACAGGCAACACAGTCACCGAAAAGTCAAGGTGTATAAGGCAGGGTTGGTCACTGAATGTGAGCAAAGTGCTTTAACCATAGAAAATACGTTACCTATTACCTTGTTCACCCTTCTAATAAATCTGATATGAATGTGTCAGTGTTTCTCCTACAAAGTGCAGTGTTTGAGGACTGCTGTATGTAAGAGCCACATCACACAGCCACATAAGAGCTAAAACTTATTTTTAAGTGCAGCATCATGCACTGAGAGTGACTACCACACACACACACACACACACACACACACACACACACACACACACACACACACACACACACAGGCATATAAACTGACCCTCACATAAGACCATTGATAAAGAAACTAACAAAAGATGGGTGAGCTGTGTATAAATTGACCCACATCCTCTATAAGCTTTCCTCTGCATTACATACACTCTTTTCACATCACTTCTATCTAGGGCTGCCACAACCTTTTATTCAGCTTCCCAAGTCTTCCCCTGTTTCAGCTTGGATATTGACCTTTGACGTCTCTGGATTTCAGAGCTGACCTTGACCTTCCATACCTTTTTTCCAGCCTCCCAAGAATTTTCCCCCTACCCGCTCCCTCACTTCTGTCTCCTCAGCTATCTGTGTCTGTGTTAAGAGTTACTGTAACTGACTCACTAAAGCAGTTGTATGCAGTGTTGTTGTAGTCGTGTCGGCCTCAGGATATTAGAGAGACAAGGTGGGTGAGGTAATATCTTTTATTGGTGTTTTATTTTATTAACACCAGAAGTTAGTCCAATAAAAGATATTACCTCACCTACCTTGTCCCACTAAAGTAGTGACACTGAGCTTCAAGGAGCCAGAGAGCCAATTCATCATCAAACAGAGTCTCAGGTGAACCAGAAAATAATCATATTGAGACTAGAGTTGGGTAAAATGTTCAGTTGTAACTTTTGTTGTTGTTGCAAAAGATAGTCAGGAACACCTAAAACTTTCACAAACTTGTGTCAGTTTTGCTGAATTGTTCATGTAAAAAAATTTGTTTTTGAAAAAGTTCAGAAGTTTTCCTTTGACTTTTTTGAAATGAAACATTTTGATTTTTCAGTTCATAACAACTTTGTTTAGAAATTTCCTTCAATTTCATTAAAAAAACAGAAACTCAAAATCAAAATGAAACATTTTGTTCAACCCAAAACTTTTTTATTTTTACTTTTTGATTCCCTGAAAATTAAAAAAAAAATAAAAAAATTGGGATCAACCTCAAATTAGTTTTTTTTAAATTATTTTTCACAACTGCCAGTGCATCAAAAAAAGTTATTCGCACAGCACTGGTAGTGACATCCTTGTGCCATGTTTGTCACGGCTGTGTAGTGATAATGCATCATCTCAACCCAATGCTGTCAAATAGCAACCTAACATACTGATGAGCACGCCATCACATAAGGACACTGACTTCTGTCTGTCTCCATTTTACTCTCATCTTCCCCCCTGCTCCCCAATTCTTCTTCCTGCCTGGGAAGATGGGGAAGGATTCTAGTGATTCCAGCCAATTTCCTTACTGTTTTCCTTGCTGCCTTGCGGGTGTGGAAGAATGGGGGAGGGGAGGGGTGCCTCTGGGATCTGTATTTGGATTGCTCAAGCCTAGGACTAGCCCTTACCCCCTAATGCCGTTGACCTTGCTCAGGCAACACTCCTCATTGAAATCAAGCAGAGTGTTGAATGAGTACAGAGTGCAGGATCAGACCCTTAATTATCTCTTTGTAATCTTGTCTATTACTTGGCTGCTGTGACACGTCTAACTGTGTTTTCTCAATTCCAAATTCTCCTCCCTCCCTGAGTTTCCATCAGGTTAAGGCTGATTTGTGATGTATTCTTGCTTTCATGTACTGGAGTTTGGTTTAGACCAAGCAAGCTCTAACCTTTCATGTAGATATGTCAAAGTAATTTATTTCTGTATTGCCTCAGCCCCACAATTCTCAAGATATTTTATGTTCCCTTGTGGTGAAGGTTCCCTCCTTCCCGCTGAACTTCAAACAGTTTGAAAAAGAAATTGAATGGTACAAATGTATATTATGCTGGAAAAAGAGCATTAAGCAGGAGAAATGTTTTCTCCTTAGAAAGCTTCAAATCCAAAAGAGCTTTGGAAAAGATGGCACAAAAGTATCATTTTAAAATGAAATGTGTCTTTGAGAGGTCCTGCTTGGTTAACAGGCTACAAAATAGGAAAAGGTAAGTGAAGATTAATGCTTTGTGGCTTGATATTTAGAAGTGCTGAGCACCTACAAATCCCATTAACGTCAATGGAAGAAGCAGATGGTTAGCACCTTTAAAAACATCAGGCCACTGGTATCCAGAGACTCCAGATGGTAGGAACAGAAGCCTCTGAAGCAGAGACTGCTGCAGTGGTGAGCTGGTGATAAAGTATGGCCCAGCAGGGGCCGCACGCTCCACAGAACACCTCTGGACTCAGAAATGTGCAGAGATGACCCTCCGCCACTGGAGGGCACTTTGACCAGGTGGTTCCTCCCCTCCAGGGGTATATCTACACTGTATTGTAAACCTGGGTCTTTGGGACCTGGTCTTGTGGGCTTGGTGTTTCCAAGCCAGTGTTTGAACATCCACACTGCATTGTAAACCTGGGCTTACAGTCGCTGGACCCAGATCTCATAGCCATGCTAACATGTCCATACTGCTCTCCAGGGACCTTCTCACTGAGGTCTGCCGCTTGAGCTGCATCCCCTCAGCAAAATGACAGGGCTTGGACCTGAGTCACAGTGGGGAACATAGCCCACCTTCCCAGGAGGGTCCTAGGAACCGAGTCCTGAGAGGTTGCTGACCCAAGTCAGACTGATTTGTGTGTGGACGTAAGTGGGACTTGGGCTCAAACCTGAGTCAGAGCCCAGGCTTAGTGTGCAGTGTAGACATACCCTATATGGGAGAAAACTGCAGAGGAACCAGCCAGGAACTCCAGCTGGTAGGGGCAGAAGCAGCCAAAACAAAGACCTTTGGAGAAGTTTGTTGACTGGACTCTCTCTGCCTTGTGCTGATTGGATGTTTGCTCCAATCATCCCCACTCCTCACCCCCAGGGCTTGTCTACATGGGGACACTCAGGAAAGTTAAATTGAATTAAACACAGGGGTGAATTAAAAGTGAACTAGTTAAACTGCATTAAACCTGTGTGGATACTCTCATTCGGGATTACAGTCGTCTTAATTCTGGTTAGCTTAATTCAAACTTTAGAAGTCTCGTCACCCCACACCTATCTGTCCTACCCTCTGCTCCCCGGCACTATCCTCCTCACCCCCACTCTCCATCCCATACCTTTCCATTTAGCTGATCCCCTCCTAAGTAAACCCAACTGCCTCCCCACCAAAATTGTGGAACTAACATGACATTTGCCACCATCACATTACTCACTCTGCTTGTGTATTAGACCCCTTCCCCCACCCTGTGTCTGTCTGGTCTATTTAGATTGTAAGCAAATTGAGGCAGGGACTGTCAGGTACTCTTTGTTTGTTGAGTGCTTAGCACAATAGGGCTCCATTCTTGGTTGGTCTTTAGGCGCAACTGTAAACAAACATGTTAAATAATATTACATTTAAAAGATTGCTTTGGATGTGTGGCTACAGCTTCCCCTGGGTCCAACGGGATGACGCTATCACCTTGAGTAATGAGTAGTCCCGTTAAAATCAGTGCAGGATCAGGCCCTTTGCAGTCACCGGTAATATGTTTCAGAGTAGCAGCCGTGTTAGTCTGTATCCACAAAAAGAAGAACAGGAGTACTTGTGGCACCTTAGAGACTAACAAACTTATGAGCTCAGTCCCTACAATATGAAGGGTCAGACTGTGGCTTCTTTCCTCTCTGGAAGGCTGGGGGTGGAACCACAGTAACCAGTCAAGATGCTCGGAGGAAGTTTTCTGCACATACAAGGCAGAGTGTTGTGGAGGAGCAGCTGCACAGAATGTTTTCCTGGCACAGGTCGATGAAATATATAATATGTGCTCCTCACAGTTTCTGCTGCAAAAAGGTAGCAGGTGTGCTAGAGTGTACCTGGTGGCCACTCCCCCATGTGATTACAACCACATAGACCTTGGACTGCAGCTGAGAGTTCTAGCTTCCGATTCCCACACTCAGGCAGCTGTTAGCATCTGGGTGGGATGGAACTCCCTAAACCCACTTTCAGCAGGGGGCACCCACAGGATTTCATTCTAAATTTCAGAGAAGTCATGGATGTCTCACACTCATAATCAAGATCAGTCTCCAAGGGGCCAGATTCTGCTCTCATTTGCATTGGCATAAACCAGGTATCGCTTCATGGAAGTGGTGTGAGAGAAAAATCAGACCCAGAATTGAAGATGCATTATTTGCTCCAATTCAGTATCTACCACTCCCTGCCTGCAATGGTCCCTGAACAAACAATGACGTGTTGGGAGAGAACCTAGCGCTTAAGAACACATATGGATTTCCAGGATTTTCTTTCAGACAGAACAGCAGGTTTCATTCGGTAAAGCCCCAGATATGCTACTACAGTGGCTTTGTGCAATGCAGGGTTTTCAGCATTTTGTGGTTAACCACAAGTGACATTTAAGATTGAGAATCCTCTTTACATTCCTGCATTGGTCTCTCTCATTATGTCACTGTACCTGACAATTAGTTATGCAAGGGCGAAAAAAGCTGCGTTCCTCCCCTTCCACTATGGAGTAGAATTTGAGGCCAAATTCACCCCCACTGGCAAAGGGAGGTGCAAATCATAGCTCCCTGGAGCAGCCTCGCCCCTTTTGCCCTAGGAGGGATTCGACCTTTGGGCGGAACAACAAGCAGCATTTTTGCAGCCACCTTCTTTTCAAACAGAGTGATTCAGACCATAGGACTATTTACATGCCAATGGAGAAGTGGTGTAATTTAGCTGACCAGGTATGATGCACCTGTCCCCCATTAATATTTATGAGGAAGGGCCATCTTGTTACACACTGTAACCAGATGGCTAGGCCAGGAGAAAGAAGAAAATACTTAGAAGATATTTTTAAAAATCTGTTTAAAATTTTTAGGTTGTCTTAAGACTTCTGAGCATGACAGGGCTGACTGGACGTTCCTGGTTTTCTCTCTCTGTGACCTTGGGCGCCTCTAAAGCTTGACACCGTCCATTCGGTCCATCAGTTGCAGTTCCAATTCATTTCCAATACTTGCAGCAACGCCACTGAGTCCCATAACCGTATTTTTATAGCCATATGAGAACAGTTCTGTTTATAGGGAATTACATTGAGTTTCTCCAAGACACATCTTTGCTGATACCTTCAGATTTTCTGGACCATTGCTTAGCATCACATGTAGTCATTTACTTTAGCACAAAGCAACTACAAACACCACCATCTCTGGATACCAGCATTTTTACCCTCATTTTGCATTGGTGTAAGAGACTGTCGAAGATACAGGGCAATGGAGAATGAGGCCTCCACTATGCTCGTCACTAGAGCAGACATGGCTGCCAAAGCTTCCACATGTCATGTGACCCTTACACTGCTTGAGACCTAGTTGTTTAACACCATCTCCAAACAATCAAGAAAGACAAACACACACTCCAAAAGAAATATTTGTTTTGGACATAAGAAGAGATCATATATACTATGTCACGTGTGCTGGTAGCAGCTGGTATTTCTGGTTGAGTATCTTGTGTGGGCTCCACTCTGGTGCCTGCTGAATCTGCCACCCCTGTAGTTCCTGTCACCTAGGTACACTGGGCAGAGATTTTGTTTCACTGTAGAATCAAACATAATTAACATACCTCTGCCTTTGCAGTTTTTGAACCAGTTAAGGAATCGATCATGGTTCAAAGAGCCAGAGCTGGGGGGAAAGAGATGAACTGCCCAAGCAGCAAAGGGCAGAGGCAGGATGTCTGTCAGGGGCAGAGGAAGGCACAATGCGTTTATGGATGCTGGAGGGAGTGACCTCAGTGATGGCTACTGACACAGGTGTACCCTATGGCATATACACAGGGACCTGGGCTTTTCCTTCAGCTTTCTCTGTAGTACCGGACAAGGGTCAATTTCTTGCAATTGCAGGTAGGGACAGACATGGGTGGATGTTGGTCTTTTCTCCATATCAGACATTCCCTTTTCCTGTATTGTTGGTATCTTCCCCCTGCCCATTGCTATAGGTCCAGTAATGGATTAATGCCCAATGGTGTGTCACTAAGACATGAGTTCTGCCACGGTAGGGGCAACTAGATCATTTCCTTTTGAGAGCATATTGCACCTCTGGTGCATGCACACACACGGAGTAGTAGGGACAGGGGAAGGTCTCATTGGCAGTAGAGGGATATGGAGAAGGAAGAGGAGGAAAACTATTCGACACCTGCGCTCAGTAAAGACAGCAGTTTCTTCCATCTGCCATTGTTAGCCACATAATATACACCTCCAGCAACTATGGGGCGGGGGAGGGGGGGAATTCCAGAGCATGCATTCCATATGGCTGTCTCTTCTTCAGACACTTCTGCCCTACCCTGCAAGTGGTTACCTTTCAGATTAAGTCCTGGTGTCCATCTCTCATTTAACGTGGCAGAGTAAGAATGCTGTGTGAGAGAGAGCTCTGGGTTTGAGCTGGAGGAGAGAAGTAGAATTGGAGAGGAGAAGGCAAGAGATCTAGGAGGGTGCAGGGCCGGCTCCAGGCACCAGCAAAGGAAGCAGGTGCTTTGGGCAGCCAATGGAAAGGGGCGGCACGTCGGGGTCTTCCGCGGCAATTCGGCGGCGGGTCCCTCACTCCCTCTCGCCAAAGAATGAAGTGGTGCGGTAGAGCTGCTGCCGAAGTGCCGCCAATCGCGGCTTTATCTTTTTTTTTTTTTTTTTTGGCTTCACCGCTTGGGGTGGCAAAAAAGCTAGAGCTGGGCCGGGTGGGTAAGAATAACTGGAAGGAAAGTTGTTGAGGAGACCCAGCCAAGAGGGACCCCAAAGTACTTGTGGGCCCCATTTAGACACCATTGCACAGAGACTTGAATAGAAAGAGAAGGGAGGCTTGTGACTGAAGCTACTACTAGGATCCCTACTTCCCCAGCTTTTGAGCCATCAGCCAAAACCCAATAAGAGAAGCACAATGCTGACTTATTCCTGCTACTAGCATATGCAGTCACCAAGGAACTATTCAGAAAAAAACCACATCTTGCACATGACGTACAGCATGGTATTAGTGGCAACCTGAGACAGGTGCTGCTAATGTTGCTGTCTGATGAGTCAATGAACAATGAGTGCTTGTTACTTTGGCTTTTGTTAATCTACATAATCAGACCTATTAAGTCATCAAGCCCTTCTCCCTACAGAATGGTTCTCCAAACTATATCTGCTAATTTTAAAATTCCTATGCAATGTGTGTGGGGGTGGGGGTGGGGTGTGTGTGTCTGCCACAGCCCTTGGGAGCCGTTCTTCACTCTAATACATTATGCCTCACTATCAAGAAGTTTTGGGATGATAGTCAGCCCAAGTGTTCCTT
Source organism: Malaclemys terrapin pileata (assembly GCF_027887155.1). Taxonomy (NCBI): domain Eukaryota; kingdom Metazoa; phylum Chordata; order Testudines; family Emydidae; genus Malaclemys; species Malaclemys terrapin. Next base: position 84,034,840 of record NC_071507.1, read on the forward strand.
TTTCCTAAATTCAGCCTGTTATTCTTTATTCCACTTCATTGTCCCACTCTGCTTTTCCACTCTACCACCACCAGACCTCACCACTTCTTGGGGCTCCTTTTCCCCACAGGATACAAATGAAGTTCCATTGCCTTTCACAGGAGTTATTCATATCCTGAAATTTGAGAATCAGGCCTGTGGCAGAGCCTGGAATCTCTTACTACACTGCCTTCCCCTTGCTTTTACAGACAGTCAACTCAACATACAAAGCAAATAGGGTCGCTCTTAGTTTCTTCCTCAGAGCTCATTGCCCTGACGTCTGCTGAGCACATACATATGTCCTTTCCTCTGCTGAGAGGCACACAACTTCCTTTTAAGATGTTGAGCCTAATTATGCTCAGCTACACCTAATTATCTCCCAGATGGTAGTGCCTGCCTGAGCTGACTCTGAACCTTGCCTGAGAAAGAGTACCCCCCCCCCCGGCAAAAACGCCAAAGTGGCTCCACAGGACCTGACCTAAAGGGCATCCCTTAAGTGGGCTGGGGTGCAGTGAAGCGGCAGTGTCCCCACCAGGGGGCATCAAAGGATCTGTGTGCCCTGTCATTGGGCCTTTGGTGTTATACACTTTCCAATATGTTTTTTTTTAAATGTTCTCCCCACACCCACCTCAGTCTTCTTGCCAAATTAGAGAGATTTAGCTCTTCTAACCCAGTCATCATAAAACTTCCTCCCAGGCCATGGTCGGTTTTATTGTTTTTCTCTGAATTCCCTTCAGTCTGTCAATCTGTCTCCACTAATGGGATACCCAGCATTGATCTTGGTAGGGCAGTGTGTCCCTCTGCAGTGTCCCCACTCTTCATCAGCTGACAGCCTTATCCCCTTGAGAAGGTGGAAGTGTCACATTTCCATTCCATTGTTCATTTCAGAAAGCCAGCAGCACAGAACTGATGGCTACCTGCGCCTTTTGAAGGCTCCCTGAGGAGTTGGAAGATACATGCCACCCACGGGATTGCAACTTCAGGCTTTCCTCCCATGCCTCACTGGGCCAACTTAAATAGCTTTATGTCAAGAAGGTAATGGAAGCGTGAAATTTCACATCTTTATTTAAGATGCCTCTTTTTCCAGCTGCATGACATTGGCAAGCATAAGAACACTGCACATCAGCAGAAAAGAAAGTGGAAAGCACTGGGGGCACATGCCTGTGACTGCAGACCAGAGTGTACTTCTTAATGAAAGGCCAGCTTTGCTGTTTAAGGGGCCAAATCCTGCAGAACTTTCTCAATTTTTGGCCCTTGCTCAGGCAAAAGTCCCAGTGAAGCCATTAGGGAAATTTGCCTGAATAAAAATGGAGATCTTCAAGATCTGGCTAAAGATGATTTGAATGTTCATTCTGGAATTAAGCCTGGTTTCTTCATTTTAGTTAACATGTACAATAAAAAAAATTTGAAGAGAATGCTACTTGAGAATAAACTAACTTGAACTACTGCAAGCAGTCCCTTTGGATTCTTCTGTAATATATTTTTCTTTTCTATATATACAGTGCCTATGAAACAACCTGGAAGCTGAACTCCATTTAACCAAAGTACAGTGATGATAACACTAAGTGAAGCCACTCTAGCCTTCCCACTCCTCAGACTGCCTGGCTGATGTACTGCAACCCTTACTTTGAGGACCCACCTCTGTGTGAGAAAGCAGCTCAATCCCTATGCCCATTCATTGCCTCTCTGTCGTGGCTGCCAGCAAAGGTGTGATTTAGTGCTAGTTTCAGTATTCATTAGCGGAACTGCTCTCCACTAGCAGCTGTACATTGCATTCTCTGTCTTTCTAATGCTTTCTAGGTGTCAGCTTGGAAACAACCAACTGCAACCAAGGGTTGCAGGATTGAGATCTGTGATACCAAGCCGCCACGGCAGAGGCAACAATGCCAAAATCTGATGGAATTGAGCTGGTGACCTAGAGGTGAAAGATGATCCCATCTGAGCCATTCATTCAGTTGACCTCACTCCTTATATCTAACTGGGTACTTTACACATAGAACTTTGCTTATTTCAGTTCATTCAGTCCCTAAACATTTTGGGAGTGGCCCTAGAAATGTGAATTTGCTTTGTTGGATGTGATGCTATGATGCATTAAGAGGAGTGTCATATGTAAATCACGGGAGGTAATTGCCCCGTTCTACTCAGCAGTGGTGAGGCCTCAGCTGGAGTACTGTGTTCAATTCTAGGTGCCACACTTTAGGAAACGTGGACAAATTTGAGAGATCCCAGAGGAAAGCAAGAAAAATGACAAAAGGGTTAGAAAACCTGACCTATGAGGAAAGGTTCAAAATCTGGGCCTGTTTAGTCTTGAGAAAAGAAGACTGAAGGGAGACCTGATAAGAGTCTTCAAATATGTTAAGGGCTGTTGTAAGAAAGATGGTGATCAATTGTTCTCCATGTCCACTGAAGGCAATCTGCAGCAAGGGAGATTTAGGTTAGATATTAGGAAAAACTTTCTAACTGTATGGGAATCTGGAATTGGTTTTCAAAGGAGATTGTGGAATCCCCATCACTGGAAGTTTTTAAGAACAGGTTGGACAAGCACCTGTCAGGAATGGTCTAGGTTTACTTGGTCCTGCCACAGCACAGCGGGGCTGGACTTGATGACTTCTCAAGGTCCTTCTGGCCATATGTTTCCATGACTCTATGCTTTTATATATATCCTGGCTTGGACATTGTTTGTCTGGAATATTCTAAGAAATTAGTTAGCCACTTGTAATTATGACATGCTATGCATTTATAAATGTTATTGAAGCGCGTTAGCAAACTTTGAAGTATGCTCAAAATATATAGGAGCAGGGTTAAAATGAGGCAGATGCAACTTCAAATGCTTCATTGCCATACTTAACAGCTGGAGTCCATTAAAAGTGTATTAGGAAAAATATTGGAGATCCATGAAAATATGGTTTACTCTGTTTTGTTGAAAAGCAAAGGACCAAAGCGATTGTAAACTACCTTTACTATACTTAGGTCTACCTGAGTCCCTCGATCTATTAAATAAACAAAGGGGCCAGATTCATCCTTGATGTAATGGAATGATACCAGGGCTAGTTTGACCTTAGGAGACTGAATTTTTAAATCTACAATTGAACTCAAATTTTCATCCATTCTATAGACCAGTTGCAAGTCTGCCTTGTGTCCACTAAAGTGAGTGGCAAAAAATTCAGCACTAATCTAATTAGGGAAACAATGACAATCTGTTTAATTACATTCCTTTAGAGGAAAGTAAATTTCATGGCACATCCCCAGAAGATGCCATTGGTTGGGTCTTCAGCTACACAACTAGTTCTTTGATACCTTCTCCTTCCTTTTCCTTCACCCAGCCCCCCAAAATACCAAAGTTAGAGATGGGCCCAAGCAAAACCCAGGTTTGGATCCAGACATGGAATTGAATTTCCTCAATGATCTGTTTGTTTTTAGGATTTTGATTGGGCCTAATTCTATCTGAAATCTTTTATTTAACATGAAGCATGTTGCATGGGATTTACCTTTCTTTAAAGAATATGCATTTTCATATCTAAACAGATTGAAACGAGTGTCCCTCGAATGACTAGAGAACCCAGTGCATTATCCTGAAAGCCTTCGCGCTGTGTAATTTTAGTTCTGAATATAAGCTAAAACCTCAAAAATGCAATACTCCTGTATTGTCAGCAGACAAGGGAGTGGCAGCACAGATGCTGCTCATTATACTCCTTGAGCTTGATTGTCCCCATGTGTGTGCTAAAGTGTATATGTGTAGAACATATGAAGAAAGGAAGACTGGAAAGAAGCCATGAACTGAGTGTGGTGTTGTACCTCATAAATGTATAATAAAGGTGGTGAAATAATTATGCAATGCAGAATGTAGATTTGCAGGTAGACCATATAAGGTCAATGGGCAGTCCCTAAAGCAGGCTGTACTACATGCAGATAGAAGGAGATGTGGTAAACAAACAAAAGTGGGCCCAGACTTACAACGCTTTTACTCTCATGAGAAATTATTATTAGAATCTTCCAGGTGGGTAAGGGCTATTAGGGTGTTTAAGGGTTGCAGGATCAGGCCATATGGTACCAAGCAGTTATGGCAGAGACAAATAGCACCACACAGTGGTCAGCAGGAAGAAGTGGAAAAGCAGAACTTGAACCATAGCATGGAAAGTGAAAGCAAGGAAGGAGAAATAGTAATGTCAAATAACAGAAGGTAAACGTTTGCAAGCTTTGACGAATGCAACGAAGATGACAGTCTGGCCAAAGTACATCCTAGCTCCTTCATGGAATAGGCTCTCTGTAATGGCCAGCTTCAGACCTGACAACTCCTTTACCTCCACTGGCAGGAGGAATGATGCCACTGCGTCTACCACACCTGTCCCAAGTAATGTTAGATAACATATAAAAATACTGTGACTGGTCTAAATTAGCGTTCCCAACCTTGCTACCGGTGGTGGAACTGCACTGCTGCTAATGCAAAGCTGAGAGAATTCTCCAGGGCCTGCACACGTGATGTGAAAGTTTGCACTTTTTCTAGCAGTTTTTTATGTGAAGTCTTCATAGCATAAAAAAATAATGTGAACACTCGTAGTAGATCTCCAGTTTAACTGGGAAAAGGACTAGCACTTAAATTTCTCTATCAGTGCTTATGAACACTGATTGACTGGATGCAGAGAGAATCTACATTCTTCAGTGCAATTAAAAAACTCTCATTTCATATGTTTGTGACAGTGATGAAGATGGTTTTGTTGGCACAGAAGTCATTATTTTCAGTTTTCTCAGGTGATCTACATGCAATATGACAAGCTCACTATGCATATACAGGGCCGACTCCAGGCACCAGCTTAACAAGCAGGTGCTTGAGGCGGCCAAGGGAGAGGAGCGGCACCTGCGGCAATTCGGGGGCAGCAGCTCCCTCACTCCCTGTAGGAGCGAAGGACCTGCCGCTGAACTGCTGCCGCCGATCACAGCTTTTTTTTTTTTACTTGGTGCGGCAGAAATGCTGGAGCCGGCCCTGTGCATATCCAGGTTAAGAATCTGTGGAACCCATTTTTACACATAGCCTAGATGATCTCCTGCATCCACAATTTCTGGAAGTACTAATACCTCCATATTTTTTGCATGGAATTCACTTGGACTCCTGGCATTCTAGTTGTCTCAGTTCTCCCGTACCCATTTTTTCTTGATAACATGTCTTGTGGGTGCACCTTCTGTAGACGGTATACTTGTTTTCCAGTAAGAGTGCTGATGCACTACTAATAGCAATGGTTTAAGTGCTAGCATAGAGAGGGCTCAAGTGTTTTTATCACTGTATCATTAGAGTCTGATTATCATTTCATTTCAGTAAATATGCCTGAGCCTTCTCTACACTACACATGGTACATCTGCATCTTTGCTGAAAATTGGGAATAACATGTTCTTAGCTAGATAAGGCCTCGTGTGTGCAGCTGCAGTGCACAGCAGTGAGGTTCACCCTGTGCCCAAGACTGAGAAGCAGCATGGGCACCTCTTTTGAGCACTTTGCACAGCATGGCAAGTAAGCTGAGGCTTTCACTTCTTACTGGGAACTGCAGAGCACAGGGGATATGTTGCCTTCCACAGAAAGTGCTGGCTGACTCCACCCACACAGAGCTCTTTGTTTCAGAAGGAAGCAAGGGTAAGGGTATGTCTACACTGGAAAGTTTCTGCACCACAAGCTATACCACTTTTATTAAAAAGCTAAACTGCTGTTGCGTGTCCACACTGTGCTCTTTGTGACGGTGGCGCACATCTACATTAGCAGCTCTTGCAACAGCAAAGACAGCAGTGCATTGTGGTAGCTATCCCACTATACAACTGGCCACTGGGTGCTTTGGGAATGGTTTGCAATGCCTCATGGGGCAGGTACAGGGTCACATGATGCAGTTCCCAGTCCCATTGTTCCATGGGAATCCTACTATGATTGCCAGCTGCTTTTCAACTGAAGTGTGTGTTTGTGTATGGAGTGGGAGAGAGAGTGTGTCAGAATGCTGTCTTGTAAGTTCAGACAGCAGCAGGAAGCAACCAGTCCTGAGGCAGAGGGAGGGGGGAACCCCAACATCAGCCTCTACCTCCCTCCATGGGCTCTCTCTCTCTCTCACACACACACACCTGCCTCTGTGTTCAATAGCACGAGCATTCCACATTAATGATTTGCTTTGTGTCGTGGAGCAGATCAGCACAGCACACAACAGCTGTCAGAAATGGTGCTTTGAAAGGGGAGGGGCGCCTCCAGGGCAGCCGAGTTCAAAACAATTAGCAGAGCGGTCACGTGAGGCATTATGGGACAGCTCCGGAGGCCAATTACAGCACAGAAAGCAATCAAGTGTCTACACTGGCAATAGAGTGCTGGAGCCTCTGTGCAAATACCCTTACGACTCTCGTCGAGGTGTTTTTTTTGGAGCGCTGCAACTGAAGAGTTGCTGCGCTCAAAGTGGCTTGGCAGTGTGTACACGTCTGCAGTTTGAGCACAAAAAGCTGCTTTACTGCACAGAAACTTGCCAGTGTAGACAAACCCTAAATCTGTTGTGACATTGCACTCTATCTGATTTTATGAAAATATGCTAATGAGTGTGAATATAATGTAACTGGAATATGCTTCATGCAAAAGGTCTCTTGTAAGGTATCATTACAAAGCTTATAATCTACTGAGTGTGGTCATCCTATTTGTATAAATGTATCATTCTTGTATCTGAAACTAGAAATATGAAATATAACTCTGAGGGCCTATTGTAATTATGCAAAGTGTGGGCCATTAATGGTGGTTTGGAATCTTGATGGCTCCCATTAACCAGGACAATTGACTGTAGATGACTCTCTTTTACTTGTAAGTCTTCCTGTATATGTGGCCTTGGCTACACTTGGGGATTAACAGCGCTGCCGCTGCAAGTACTCCACCTCTCCGAGGGGAATAGCGTGCAGCGCTGCGAGCGAGCGTGCAGTACTGCAGGCGCTGATTACACTGGCGCTTTACAGCGCTGCACTCGCTGCACTCGGGGGGGGGGGGGGCATTTTCACACCCCTGAGCACAGCAAGTTGCAGCGCTGTAGAGCACCAGTGTAGCCCAGGCCTGTGTGTGCTGACAAGTGGGTAATGAAGTCTTACAGTGACATGTGATCATGTCACCTGAACTGGAATCCATCTTTAATCTTGTGCTTTTCCATTTAGAAGGAGGGGTGGGAACCCAGAGAGGGACAAAGGATTCCTGCCTTATGCAAAAGATATATAAGTGGGTGGAACAAAACAAAGGGGTGGCAATCATGAGAAATCCCCTACCTACCAACTGAGCTGAACAAGGGCTGTACTGGGGAAAGGATTGTGCCAAGACTAGGAAGGTGTCCAGTCTGTGATAGAAGCTTATTGAAACATCTGAGGGTGAGGTTTTATCTGTATTCAGTTTTCTTACTGTACTAGGCTTAGACTTGCATGTTTTATTGTATTCTGCTTGGTAATTCACTTTGTTCTGTCTGTTATTACTTGGAACCACTTAAATCCTAAAAAAGCAACAGAGGGTCCTGTGGCACCTTTGAGACTAACAGAAGTACAGGGAGCATAAGCTTTCGTGGGTAAGAACTTCAGTTGCAAGACATCTTGCATCTGAAGAAGTGAGGTTCTTACCCACGAAAGCTTATGCTCCCTGTACTTCTGTTAGTCTCAAAGGTGCCACAGGACCCTCTGTTGCTTTTTACAGATTCAGGCTACCCCTCTGATACTTAAATCCTACTTATTGTATTTAATAAAATCATTTCTTACTTATTAATTAACCCAGAGTATGCATTAATACATGGGGGATGGGGCAAACAGCTGTACATAGCTCTCTATCAGTGTTATAGTGGGCAAACAATTTATGAGTTTACCTGTATGAGCTTTATACAGGGTAAAATGAGTTTATTTGGGGTTTGGACCCCCTTGGGAGCTGGGCATCTGAGTGTTAGAGACAGGAGCACTTCTTAAGCTGTTTTCAGTTAAGCCTGCAGCTGTTGGGGGACGTGGTTCAGACCTGGGTCTGGGTTTGCAGCAGACAAGCATGTCTGACTCAAACAAGGCAGGGTTCTGGAGTCCCAAATTGACAGGGAAAATGGGCTCAGAAGTAATCTCAGCACATCAGGTGGCAGTCCCAAGGGGTTTCTGTGATCCAACCTGTCACATCTGTGTCCCTCGCTACACCTAGTTCTGCCTGTTCAGTGAAGGCAGAAATTCCCTTTAACAGATTATGCTTTGCAGCCTTCTCTCTGACCCGCTACCTGTGAGGCTAGGCCTTCTTTACATATGCCCAATATTTGACTTGAAGATCGTATCTCCCTGAAACTCAATTTATGCATTTGTAAAATGGCTATAATATTAATACCAACCTACCCAGCGGGGTGCTGGGGAGGCTTATTTAGTTACACGTTTGTAAAGTAAATTGAGAGCCTCAGATAAAAGGTGCCAAATGTAATTATAAAGTATTATAATGATGGTTATTAGGCATCTAGAGTTGAAATTCCGACAGGGATGGCTGTAATTTTGAGGAGAAATTTTTAGGGCACCTGTATCTTCTGAAGGAAGGGGAAATTATGCCTAACCCCTCCCACACAGAAAGACCATTGTGAAGAATGACGTTTGCACATGATTTGCAGGACGTCTGTTACGGTGCCAACATGGGGCAGTTTTCAGTAACAAAGCATTTAGTCACAGAATACCTTTACAGGTCCAGAGCACCTGCAAATTTGCTTTGGGTAGCATGGTTTTCATTATCTCCATAAATAACAGCTACAATGTAAGATGAAGACCAAATGTGAGAGACTTCTCAGTGAAAATGTCAGCTCTGGGTATGAGACACACATTGTTCTTTAGCCTGCCCTCCCCATGCTTTGAACTGCTGAGAAGGCGGGAGTGGGGGCGGGGGGGGGGGGACACACTGAAAAATGAACAGTTTTTAACTAGATTGCTCGGATGGCTGGTAATGAGCCATCATGCCTTTCACCTCTTGTTTGCTGACTTGATTGTAGCTTAGAATGGTGGTGACCAAAAACCGTGGCCATCTGCTGTCTGTTAGGAGGCCTAGGTGAAAGGAGTCTGGTGCTGTCACCCTTCTTCCCCGTGAACAAGCACCCATCTCGTCACAGGGAGGTCATAGGGTTCAGTAGCTAGAGCATGTGAATGGGGGACAAGGGAGCTGGGGATGTAAGCCCAGCCTTCACGCTAACTGGCTCTGTGATCTTGGACAAGTCACTTAGGTTTTCTGTGCTTGAATCTCCCCATCTGCTCCATGGGGTGAGTAATACTCACCACATCTACCTCACAGGAGTTTAAACCAATAGGAGTGCATTGCAGCATTAAGCTCTAGCCCCTCTTTGGAGGAGGGGTGCAGCCATGCCAGTGGGAGATCCAAGCACAATGCCTGCTAGAACTCAGGAGGACATCTGTGCCTGGATAGCTCTGTTGGCTGCTGTGGAGGCAGTGGGGTCAGGGCTCCACCCCTCCATTCCTTCTCCCCATAGCCTTTTCGGAGGCTAGTGGCAACAGCAGCACCATACCCAGATCAGTCCATCTGCAAAGCGGGGTGGGGGGCTGGCAGCATCTACTTGTGACTTTTCCTCCTTTCCCACCCACACAGGGACAAGTAAAATCTAGCCTTTAATGTTGCCCTGGGAAGCATTTGAGACCCTTGGATAGAAGGTGCTGTACTTTTGGTAGCCTCAGCACAGAGACCAAGGACTGAATGAGACTGGAGCCTGAACTACCCTCTCATTACTAAAAAAAAGTCAAAAAGAAGAACAGGAGTACTTGTGGCACCTTAGAGACTAACAAATTTATTAGAGCATAAGCTTTCGTGGACTACAGCCCACTTCTTCGGATGCATATATGCAAGTACTCCTGTTCTTCTTTTTGCGGATACAGACTAACACGGCTGTTACTCTGAAACCTAAAAAAAGTCACTGTAGTATAGGGTGTGAGGGTTATGGGTGGAGGGCAGTGTGGGGAAGCTTGCATTACAAGCTGGGTAACAGCACTTACTCTGTGGTTAAATCACAGACTCCACTCTCTGGAACTAGGGTGAGCAGACAGCAAATGTGAAAAATCGGGACAGGAGGTGGGGGGTAATAGGAGCATATATAAGAAAAAGACCCAAAAATCATGACTGTCCCTATAAAATCGGGACATCTGGTCACCCTATCAGGAACTGTCAACATGGAAATTTACATCAAAGTGTGTGTGTGTGTGTGTGTGACTAAATTAATGAAATAGGGAAATGAGAGATGGGCTACTGTGGTCTGGAAAAGGCCAGTTGTTATTATGAATGCCTGAGTTACAGTATCTTTGAATGATCATCTCATATGAGGCTGTTCCCATACCTACTGCTTAGGGTGGTATTTCTAGAAATGACCAATTCAAATTCACAAATGGCTGCAAATTCCCTTAAAGCAAACACTTATTTATACAGGGATGAATTTAGCTTGGCATTCTAACTTTAGCCAGGTCAAACTGGTCAAATTGCAAAACCATTGGCTTTGTGTCTCTACCCCTCAAAATGTCTGTCTCAAGTCTGCAAATACATTTGGTACAACAAAGAGAGAGCAGTAACTCTGTGGGCAGCCACTGTAGTTGTAGCCATGTCAGTACTAGAAGAGCTCTGTGGAAGGAAGCTTGTTTCTCTCACCACCAGAAGTTGGTCCAATAAAAGAACACCTCACCCACCTTCTCTCTCTAGGTTATTCAGTTTCAGTCAATCTGTAGTGAACACAGTTCAGGAGCACCTGCTGTGGGATTTCCCTTACTGGGCTTTTGCATTCTGCCAACACTGTTTCAAGAGTTAATCTAAAAATTACATGATATTAATGAGCTCAGGTTGAGTAAATTTAATTAAATGACAAGAACCACATGGCAGGGTGTGCCTTAGTTTCAGTCAAAGGTGGAACATTATTAAGTACCATTTACATCAAGGGAAACACCCACTTTTGAAATCACTGATGCCAGTAACACATGCTTTGTATTTAACTCACTCAGTAACATGGGAAGCCTGTCTATAGAACACAGAGTTTCTAATTTGCTTTCTGCCAGGGTGATGATTAATGTAGTTTCAACACACCCCATCAGCCAATTATGACGGATAGTAAACCCTGTAATAGGAATCTCTGGCTGCATCCTTGTTACTTGGATTTACTGTTCAGACCAGTTAGGCCATAAATTACTTTCTCCCTGGGAAAAGAATGAACATCTAAGGCTAATAAGTAGTGACTCAAGCTTTTAATTTTCATATATGTCCAGCTAAATTACCAGGGCACTCTGTACGTTCTCTTAACCTTACACAGCCACTTGATCATCTGTGCAATTAAAAATAACTGCTTTGATCTATAGGCCTCTGTTCTCTTGGAGAACTCTCAATACTTGGGGGAAAATCTTAAAGTAGAAATTCAAGCATTCAGATAAAATAGGGGAGATTCTTTGGACTCAATATCTACCCTTATAAAATAAAAAGTCCTAGAAAAATCTAGAGTAATGGCTCCAAACACTACGGTTTACAAAGCTGATAAAGTGTTTGGGCTATTAGTAGAGAATACAATAGTTGTGTAATTTTTTTTATTAGACAAGATGAGACTTATTATTTTAGCTTCTCCTGGTAAGACTAGCAGTGGAAGATTATAATGAAGTAGTTGGCTTTTTTGTTTTGTTTTTAATACACCCCAGAAAATCACAGAGGGGGTGGGACTCAGAGCCCAGGCTCTAGCCCAAACAGAAACATCTACTCTGCTATTTTTAGCCCTGTAGCACAAGCCTGAGTGAGTTAACCCAGGCTCTGAGATTTGCTGCCACCGTGTTTTTTTTCTTTTTTTCTTCAGTATAGAGGTACTGAGTGTCAGGTGAACTAAGGGAATTCTAAGTACCCGTGAGAGCATGGACAGCTCAGAGAATCATCTTCACGTTTTCTCTACTTGCTCATTGCTGCTTAGGTTTTGGATCTAGCTTAACACATATACTCATTGAAAAGAGATGCTAAAATGGACTTTTCTTTTTGGATCCAGTATATTTAGAGTTACGTGCTTCACAAACACATCCGAGTTATATACTTACAAAGGATTGCCAGATTGGATTGGAATAATGGTCCATCTAATCCAAACTCCCGTCTCCCAGCTGCTTCAGTGGGAAATGCAAGAATCTCTGCAGTTGGCTTGTATGGGATAAGTATTCCTACAAGTGGACAGTATGCAAAGATATTTAATGAAATAATTTTTCACTGCAGCAAAACACTTGCCCTATGGCTGATGCAGGATGGAGTCCCCTCCTGTTATACCGTACTGTACTGTTACAATCTCTTTTAATGGCAGATTAAAAAATATGTTATGTGTGCTGACTAAAGGCAGTAAAAGGAGTTTTAAAAAAGCCAGAAAAAAATGTGGCAGTTCCAAGGCTACACTCTTTATATAACAATCCCAAACTGGGTGAATTCCTATATGAAGCGCTTGCTTGCCTGGTGGTAGTACCTGTCATTGTTTCCTTTGCCTTGTGTCTGGTGGACATCAAAGAAAGTGACACCCATACGATACACTTGACAACCCATTAAAATGCCATGTAATTCCACATCAAAGGACTTTTATGGAAGTAGCGTTATCAGAAGCAAGAAGATACATAAGGCACTGGAGAAAGGAAAGACCAGATTATAAATAGGAAGGAATGTTTTTTCTTCCTGCATTCATCTTTTTTTGTTACCTTAGAGAACATCCAGAGATATTTAAGAAAATATCAGACCCATACTTGACTTGAATTTGATTAATATAACCTCTAAATGTTGTATATTTATTATATATGTTATAAAAGTTATAAACATTATAAATGTTATATATTTATTATAAATGCTTATAGTTCCACAGAAGGTTTTTATTTGATTCACTTTCATATCAATATTGTTTTATATTTATATGTACGTGTCTTTGATAAGGTACAATTTCATATGCTAGCAAATCAAAATATATATATATTGTGGTCCAAACATATAGTGGTGGTCCATGTTTACACAATTGGTGGGGACTTAAAACATGCAATGACACATGTGAGAGCAGTGACATTTTTGAAATGCACTTTGTAGGAATCTGTTCACCAGGTATGAAGCAACCTTGTGTAGCTGCCTCAAAACCATCCTCTTCTAAAGGACGTCCAAATAATTGTGAGCCCGGTCATCAGGTGTGGTGCTGAAGAGGTTAGGTATGTGATTACCTGTTGAAGTTTAGCCTATTTATTTAAACAAGTTTCAAAAGCCTCTTGAACTTGAATGAAGTGCAGTTTCATATTTTCTCCAGCAACAATGACATTCAGGAGGAGTCCTGATAAATGAATTTGCTAAAGAAGTAGCTAACTGTTTAAATAATGCCCCATGAAACTTGTTTGCTGCTCTATAAACTTCTTGAAAAATCCCCCCCCAGAAAATCCCAGCTTGATGTTTACTTTTGACCTTGACACAGTGAGCCCTTTGTAAGCAGTTTTTTAGCCCAAACCAAGGCCCAATCCATCTTCTGTCAGCAAAGGATACAGTGAAGAACTGACCCTTCATTCCTTAACACCCCAAACTCCCAATGACTGCGGTGGGAATATTCAGAATGCAGGACAGGGCCCTAAGCAAGCTTGTTTTATTTTCCTTCATTCACAATCCAGACCTGTTTGTTCATTTCAACACAAACAGCAGGAAAACAGCAACAGACCTCCCTGTGTGGTCAGCTTTAGTCAATCAAACAACAGCTCTCCAGCACACCTGTCACATACACAGGGCATTTGTTATTCCAGTTAACCCCCAAAGTCCCACCAAACATTGTTTCATTGCATGTGTGGTAGGATGGATGGGACAGTCTAAAATTGGTTCTGAAGTTCCTAGGCTCTGACTGGTCCCTAGCAATAAGGAAATGTATAATAATTATTACTATTGCATGGATATGAATCACATTTGATACTCTAATTAGAGTCTGTGTAATGAAATCTGCCATCAGGCAAAATTCACCAAGCAGTTTCAGATGAATTTGGTTGAATTTTGAGCATGTCGGAGCCAGATATCAAGCAGAGCCTGAAAAAATTGTGATTATAAACCAGGAAAAACTTGGGTGTGAATTTCAGTTTGAGTCAGTGGCACTGCTATGGGTACCCGCATAGCCCCACAGTATGCCAACATTTTTATTGCTGACTTAGAACAACACTTCCTCAGCTCTTGTCCCCTAGCTCCCCTCCTCTACTTACACTACATTGATTACCTCTTCATTATATGGACCCACGGGAAGGAGGCCATTGAAGGATTACACCTGGATTTCAACAATTTCCATCCCACCATCAACCTCAGCCTGGACCAGTCCACACAAGAGATCCACTTCCTGGACACTACAGTGCAAATAAGTGATGGTCACATAAACACCATCCTATACCGGAAACCTACTGACCACTATACTTACCTACATGCCTCCAGCTTCCATCCAGGACACATCACACGATCCATTGTCTACAGCCAAGCCCTAAGATACAACCGCAATTGCTCCAATCCCTCAGACAGAGACAAACACCTACAAGATCTCTATCAAGCATTCTTAAAACTACAATACCCACCTGGGGAAGTGAGGAAACAGATTGACAGAGCAAGACGGGTACCCAGAAGTCACCTACTACTGGACAATTCCAACAAGGAAAATAACAGAATGCCCCTGGCCATCATGTACAGCCCACAGCTAAAACCTCTCCAGCACATCATCAACAATCTACATCCTATCCTGGAAAACAATCCCCAACTCTCGCAGACCTTGGGAGGCAGGCCCATCCTCGCTTACAGACAGCCTCCCAATCTGAAGCAAATACTCACCAGCAACTACACACCACACCACAGAAACACTAACCCAGGAACCAATCCCTGTAACAAACCCCGTTGCCTTCTCTGTCCCCATATCTACTCTAGTGACACCATCATAGGACCCAACCACACCAGTCACACCATCAGGGGCTACTAATGTGATATATGTCATCAAGTGCCAGCAATGCCCCTCTGCCATCTACATAGGCCAAACCGGACAGTCTCTACGTAAAAGGATAAATGCACACAAATCAGACATCAGGAATGGTACCATGCAAAAGCCAGTAGGAGAACACTTCAATCTCCCTGGACATTCAATAACAGATTTAAAAGTAGCCATTCTTCAACAAAAAGCCTTCAAAAACAGACTTCAAAGAGAAACTGCAGAGCTACAATTCATTTGCAAACTTAACACCATCAATTTGGGCTTGAATAGGGACTGGGGGTGGCTGGCTCACTACACAAGCAACTTTCCTTCTCTTGGTATTGACACCTCCTCATAAATTACTGGGAGTGGACCACATCCACCCTGACTGAATTGGCCTTCAGCATTGGTTCTCCACTTGTAAGGTAACTCCCTTCTCTTCATGTGCCAATATATATTTATGCCTGTATCTGTAATTTACACTCCATGCATCCGAAGAAGTGTTTTTTTTACCCACGAAAGCTTATGCCCAAATAAATCTGTTAGTCTTTAAGGTGCCACCGGACTCCTCGTTGTTTTTTAGTTTGGGTTTTGCAGTTTGGTCCAGGGACTGAAAGCTAGATTCACGGAGTGTGAACTCACAAGAACTGAAATCTGGATTAAAAAACCCCATTGTTTGGTACATTTCTGAAACTGAACTCTTCAACATGAGGGCATTAAAGAAATCAACATCTTGTTCTCCAGAAGCAAAAAAATCCATGGAACTGCCCCCATCAACAACACCAGATTTATCAGTCATTTCATATGTTAATAAAAGGACAATTTAAAAAATAAAGATTCAGAGCATTTTGTTTTTAAACATATTAGGCCTTCATCCTGCAAAGCGTTACGCATTTTGAGGGGGCCAATTAGGCATCTGGGGCAAAATCAGTACTTGGTCCTGCTAGTGAAGGCAGGGGGCTGGACTCAATGACCTTTCAAGGTCCCTTCCAGTTCTAGGAGATGGGACATCTCCAATAAGTCTTTGCAGGATCAGGGCCCTAGAGAGATGGGCAACTCTGGGTGTCAATGGGGCACTAAATCTGCTGTGAAAAATTATATTGACAAAGTTTCTTCCCCCCACCAAGTATTAAACAGTAACTATCAAAAATAACTTTTCTGCTTATAACAATACTTCAATAAAAATGTATTTTAGTTTTAACTGAAGAGTGGTGAGAAAAGATAAACTCATTTAAAACAATAGGGTTGTATATTTGTATTTAACACTATTTAAATGCTAAATGATGTATTTTTAATTTATAAGGGGGCGGGGTCGCACTCAGATGCTTGCTGTGTGAAAGGGGTCGCCAATACAAAAAGTTTGAGAACCACTGGGTTAAAACAAATGTCATCTTAGCAATTTGGCAATTCTTGGATGTGATCCTTGGTACACAGTGGAAAGTATTTTCCCACTAGCACAAGCTTGCCAGTTTTCATGTAATTTATTGTCTCTTTGATCTCCAACTCCACCTGGGCTTAATTGGATCAAGAACATACAATTGCAGACACTTTTAGGGGTCCTATTGGGCTCTGGGTTAAAATGGACTATTATTAAAGTGTTCTGGGATCCACGTGGGCTGTAGTCACATTGAGGCAGCTCAACTTATTGAAAACCTCTTCATATCTTTCCCTTGTGTAGGAAGATACCCATCACTGCATCCAACTGACTTTAAATAAGGTACAGCCATAGCAGCTGGATGTGGAATTTAGGAATGAGAAAGAGCAGCCACATGTGAAAGTTTGAGACAAGTGTTAGAAAAAAATTATACCATTCCGATTCCATTGCGGGGGGGGAGGCTATAAAATAGCTTTTTTCATGGTTTGGAAAATGTTTTGAGCAGTATGTATTATTTTTTCTGGGGAAGCAGCATGGATCGAGACCCTTTGCATAAGCTTTGGACATTTTTGTAGAGCAGCTTTGCTAACGCTCTAAAAACTGCAGTGCTGTACTATAACCCATTCTCACAGAACATGTTTCATTTGGTCACACTGCAGTTACATCAAGAGCCACACTATCAGCCAGTACCTGTACCTCATCTTACATTCTTGCTGTACCTTACCAGGGGCCAAATCCTGAGATCCTTTTGCAGACAAAACTCCCCCTGAAGTGAGATTAACTCCAAAAGCTCTGCAGATGAATATAATCATTGGCTCCAATTCAGTCTGTGTTTGAGGTGAATTCTGGTGGCATAAACTCAGTTGAAGGTCCCCAATGGCAGAAAGACTGCTGCAGGGCATTTATAGCCACTTTCCAACATTGCAACTTTCTTGCTAACCAGTGTGGACACTGCAGGAGGCCAGCATAGTGTTTAAAGTGGGCAATGTTTGGCAGGAAACCTGTAGCCAAATTGTGCAGGAGATGTGGTCTAGGCCTTAGAACAAAGGACTGCAAGTCAGGATTCAAATTCCATTCCCCACTCGCCACCAGCTCTCTGCATGGCCTTAATTTCTGTGAGCTTCTATTTTCAATCTGTAAAATGGGGACATTAATATGGAGGGGGCTTATTTAATTAATGTTTGCAAAGTACTTTACAATAAAAGTCAGTGCAGAAGTGCAAATTATTATATTTGGTGTTGATATTTTGCATTTCAAAGGCTTACAGTATTCTGAGCTATTGTCACATTTTAATCTTTACAACATTTTAAGTGTGAGGGAGATACACTATTTTAATTTTAAAAATCAGACCTATTGGTTGAATAAAATAAACCCTTCAGAGAAGGCCTGAGCTTTTGCGCATGCAGAAATGACAGTGGGCATTTGAACTTGTCTCTCTATGTGTTTGAGGATTTCTTTTTTAAACGAGATGAGAAAGCAAGGTTTAAGATTACACTTCACACGTTTTCAGATTCTAGGGAGATTTTACTCCAAACAGTAATTGTTTGGCTTGCTGCTACATGGGTCAGGTGTGAGGTGACCCTGTTAGTCTGGATTCCTGCTGTGCAAACTTTAAACCCCGTTGGTAGGAATGTTTAGCTTGCTACAGAGATGTCTTGTATTTGAGTATAAATCGCTGTATGAAATGACAAAATATAAGACACTAAAAAAATTTCATGCTGCTATTTACTAACTTGCTATTTTAATTTTATGTTGGGTGGGATTTTCTCCACTGGTCTTCTCCCGCTCTCGCCTTCTCTTCCTGCATTCCCCTTCTCACTCTGCTTAGGACTTTTTATCTCACATTCCTAATTTGATAAGATCCTTAGGCCTCATCTAATTCCCACTTATGTGAATGGAAAGACTCCCATGGAATCAGAGGAGTTTAGATCATGTCCTTTCTCCTCTCCTTCCCACTAATCACAACTACATGGGGTGTTGTTTCTCATTCCTTAACTATGCAATAGACATTGCAAAAAAGTCCTGGATTGTGAATGGAGGAACAAGTCACATGACAGTACAGGTAATTACCACTACTGAATAGAGAGGAACTTCTTTTCAAGTAGATGACCTCATAAGAATTGAACAGAACAATAAAGCACTACTCCAGATATAGGGGAAGAGCGTTGCCTAGTGATATTTAAAGCCCATTGTAATAATCTACTGTGGCAAACATATAACACATACATTCATTCTAAACATATATTTTATCTGAGGTGAAAGGAAACTTTTAGAGACTGGAGCCCATTTAGATCTAGTTTCCATGGCAAGAAGATGGAAACTTCTTTAATAACTAGTTGGGACTAATTAGGAAAATACTTTCTCATACAATATTCCCGCTATGCAGTACTTGAGTTTTGCTTGAGGAACAACTGAACCAAGGACTTCCAGATTTTGGGTCCAACTACCTTAGGACATCTACAAATGTAACAGGCACCTTCAAACCTGGGATGGGAAATGGTGCAGAGTGCGATCCCAGAACATGGCATCCTGTGTTGTGACACTGCAATCACCTCGCCTCAGTTCCCCTCTTGGTTCTGCAGTTAACTCACACACAGCCAGGAGTTTTTGTAAACATAACATTCTTCCTCTGAGGGTCTGATTGATCGATTCCTCACAAAAGAAACATTCAGTTTCTTATGGCCCTTCCAGGCTTAGTCCCTTCCTTCCTCAGAGCTTCCTCACTTGGCTTTTCAGTTCCTCTGAGCAGGGGAGCTCTGCCAATCCAACTCCAGCCCTAGGCCTCTCTGGTGAGACTTTCCCCTAAGTCTCTTCTTAGCCCCTGGTTCCTAGGCTCAAACTCACTCTGCAGTTGCGGCAGGGTCTCCCCAACCCTCCTTCTTTAGGCTGTGCTTGAACGTTGGCAGGCTTCTCCAATCCACCATCAATCTGTCAATCACCTTCAGCCTCAGCCTGGCTCAACCACAGGAGACCCTCTATGGGGGTCTCTCCCAACTCTAGGCTTTCCCGACTGAGCTAAGAGCACTCTTTTGTAGTCCCCACCAGGTAGTCACTTTCATAGTTTCACAGAGTTTAAGACCAGAAGGGACCCTTAGAACATCCAGTCTGAGCTGCTGTATATCACAATTAAATTTCACCCAGTTACCCCTGCATTGGGCCTAATAACCTGTTTGACTGAAGCATATTTTCCAAATTGGGATTCAGTCTTGACTGAAGACATCAGGAGATGGAGGATCAACCACTTCCCTTGGTGATTGCTTCCAGGGATCAGTTACCCTCACTGTTAAAAATTTCTGATTGAAATTTGTCTGGCTTCAGCTTTCAGCCATTGGTTCTTGTTTTGCCTTTCTTTGCTAGATTAACGAGCCCTTTGCTACCTGGTATTTTCTTCCCAAGATGGTACTTATGCACTGTAATCAAGTCACAGCTCAACTTGTTTTTGATACGCTAAATGGACTGAGTACTTTAAGTGCTTGTCTACATGAACACTTAGTTCACAGCAAGATGAGGTGTGAATCTACCCTGGACTAGCCTGCCCCATAGTGTCTGTGTGGACCCTGCTGCCCTGCACTAACAGTTCCTTGATCTACCCTTCTTTGAAACGGGACTAGATCAACGCTCACGAGGGAATTGTTTTGGTGCATGGCAGCAAGGTCCATACGGACAGTTAAAGCACAGCAGGCTAGTGTGAGGTAGATTTACACCCCAGCTTGCTGTAACTTAAGCATTTGTGTAGCCAAGCCCTAAGTCTCTCTCACTATAAGGCATTGTCTCCAGGCCTCAGATCATTTTTGTGGTTCTTTCTGCACCTGCTCCAATTTTTCAACATTATTTTTAAAATGTGGACACCAGAACTGTACACAGTATTCCAATACTGGTCTTACCAGTCTTATACAGAGGTAAACTCACCTCCCTACTCCTATTTGCTACTCCTCTGTTTATACATCTAGGAAACACATTAGCCTTTTTGCTACAGCATCATACTGGGAGCTTCTGTTCAGCTGCTTGTTCACTATGACCCCTAGATTCTTCGAGTCACTGCTTTCCAGGATACAGTCCCCCATTCTGTAGGTATGGCCCTGCATTCCATGTGGAAATGCATTGTGTTTGAATGGGCCCAGGTTACCAGGTGATCCAAATTGCTCCATATAAATGCCTTGTCCTGATCATTATTTACCACTCTGTCAGCCTCAAATTTTATCAGCAGTGATTTTATATTTACTTCCAGATCAAAATATTGAGCACAATTGGCCCTAGAACTGATCCCTGCAGAACCCCACTAGAAACACCCCCATTTGATGATGATTCACCATTGACAACTGGCAGTTAGCCAGTATTAATCAATTTAATGTGTGCTCTATTGACATTGTATAGCAGTAATTTTTTAATCAGAATATCATGTGGTACTAAGTCACAAACTTCAGAAACGCCTAAGTATATTATATCTATGCAGTCACCTTTATGAACCAAACTTGTTATCTCATCAAAGAATGAAATCAGGTTTGTCTGACAAGACCTATTTTCCATAAAAACATGTTGACTGACATTAATTACATTCCTATCTTTTAATTCTTTATCACTTGAATCCCATATCAGCTTTTCCATTATTTTGCCAGGAACTGATGTCAGGCTAACTGGAGTAGAGTTACCCAGGTCAGCCCGCTTGCCCTTTTTTTAATATTGGTACAACATTCTTCCAGCCTTCTGGAATTTCCCTGGTATTCCAAGATTTATTAAAAGTGAACATCTGCAGGTCAGAGATCTCCCCAGGCAATTCTTTTAGGAATCTGGAGTACCAAGTTATCCAGGCTTGCTGATTTTAAAATGTTTATCCCTAGTAGATATTGCCTAACATATTCGTTCATAGAAATGAGATCATAGAATATCAGGGTTGGAAGGGATCTCAGGAGGTCATCTAGCCCAACCTCCTGCTCACTAATGGATTGGAAGATACTCCATCATCCTCATATGATTCAAGTACACTATCCTATTTCTTTCCAAATATGGAACAGAAATATTTATTGAACACTTCTGTGGTTTCTGCATCATTAACAGTTTTACCATCTATATTTGGTAATGGTCTGATACCATTGCTAGTATTTCTTTTGTTTCAAATATACTTAAAACCCCCTTCCTATAGTCCTTAACCCTGCTAGGCATGGATCTTTTCCCTGATGTCTTTAGCTTCTCTTATCGATTTTCTGCTCTCCATAATTTCTAACATATCAATTTCTATTTCCCCCTTTCCTCATGTGTTATATATTGTTTTTTATTTCTAATCGCTATTGTCATTTCACAACTGAATCAGGATAGGCTTTTTAGCCAACATTGTTCTCTTTCTTCATTTTGGAATCATGGCTTTTTGGACATCTTAGTAAACTCTTCTTAATGAGCTCCCAATTTTCATTGACATTTTTCTGTCTAAATTTTTCCTCCCAATTTTGCTCATAATTTTCCTTAGCTTTGGGAAATTAGCCCTTCTGCAGCACCAAGTATATATATATATTACTGGTTGTGACTGTCCTCTGTTTCCCCATATTGAATGTAATCAAGTCAAGATCACTGGTCCCTAGGCAATCACCAACTTTTCTGTTCAGTTATTAATTAATCTTTGTCTGTAATCATGAGATCCAAAATACGGTTACCTCATGTTGGGGGCAATTCTTTTTGTGTTAGTCAGCCATCTATAATTTTCAGAAACTCTAATGATATTTTACTACTGGATCCATGAGATCACCAGCATGTCTCCCAAACTGAAGTCCCCCGTAACAACACCATGTTGCTTTCCACACTGTAGACTGGTGTTTAACGAATAATTTATCCTTTTCACTGGTTTGATTCAGTGGTCTGCAACAGACTTCCACTGGTATCCCGTCCTGGGCTTTGTGAATTAGCACATTGATCCATATGCATTCAACATCCTATGGTCCTAAGTTATCAATAATATTGAACAGGTACCAGTGTCTTTAATGCAGAGTGCTCCCACCCCCGATCTTTTATCCACTCAATTCTTCCTGAACAGGTTATAACAGAGATTTTAACATTCCAATCATGCAAATCGTCCCACCAGCTTTCAGTAACACCAATTATATTCAATTTCTTCTTATAAATGAGAATTTCCAATGCCTCTTGCTTGTTACCAAGACTTCTAGCGTTGGTATATAAGCACCTGAAAAATACATTCTCCTCACATTCTGTCACACCAATTCAATTTGCTCATGACATGCTGAGGTTGAATTTGTACTACATTTACCTTCTTAGCACCCTCCCTTTATGTTGCTAGTTTAAGGACACGTGACTCAGACACCTCCTTCAGCTTGGTCAAGTGATCCTTTCCTTAACTACCTGTTCTTAAAGGGCCATGCCTTGGACAGGGTTAGCTAGCCCTGAGCCCCCTGCCCTTAAAAGGGATAGGTCACCCCCTTACAAGGAAGTTCAGTAGGATATAACTGAGCTGTTGTCTTTAAGAGGGAGCGTAAGATAACGTCACCCTTGCTCCACACATCTAGGTAATATCCAAACCCTGTTGCTTCTTCCGTCTCAACTTTCCGAGATCCATCATTTTCTTTCTACCCCCACTGCCAAATCTCTTGTTCCAGGGCCTCATTTTATCGCACCTTAATTACTGCAACATCCTCCTCTCTGGTCCCCCAAACACACACACTATCCCCTTTCAATCCATATACAATGCAGCCAATAAACACATCTTCCTTGCCAGCCTATTTTATCATGCAACTTTCCTTTCACATCTCTCCACTGGCTCCTCATTCAATGTCACATCAAATTTAAGCTTCTTGTCACCACTACAGCTGGTCAGCATTTCTCAAAGTTCACAATTTCGACGATACTTTCCTTGATGAAAAAACTGGTTGAAATTTTTGCAGAGATTACGTCTCATTTTTCAACTGGCTGTAGACACCCCTTTCAAAGCTCTCTGTATATGTGCCCATCTCTACTTATCCTCCATTGGAAAGCACTGTGTTGCCCCCCCATGCCCTCCACTCTGCCAGTGCTCCCATCCTTTTCTGCCCATTTGTCAGTCTCTCACACAATCTCTTTTATGCCTACATCCAGATAGCTTCCCATGTACAACCTCCTTGAGCTCGCCTGCAAAGCCCCTATCCTGTCCACATTTAAGTCCCTCTTAGAGACTCACTTCTGCCATGTCACAGTGAATCATACTGACTCGTACGGAAGACAGATTGGTCAAGTCTATATCCTGACTTCACCCCCATTCAATCTTACTCAAGTCAAGAGCAGGCCGTGGCTCATGATAACAGGTATTATCATTTATTAATGTCATTTATTTGCTGCATGCTGACTGTGTCCTTAAGACTGTCTATAAGAAGGAGGAAGACACCATCCCTGTTTCAAAAAGATCGTCATTTACATCATTACCTTTCGGAGAACCCACAACTTCAGCTGAAGTCAGTGGGAGGTGCAGGTGCTCAGCACGTCTGAAAATCTGGCTGAGAAGGTACTGAGTTGTATCGCGTGATATACATCACATGTTGTAATATGTAACATGCATGTTATGTGGGGAACTCACATGTCAGAAATGTAGAGAGAAAGCTGTGGGGGGGTGTTTGTTCTTAGGTAGTTACCAGCCTCAGTGCAGTGGCATGGGCTAGGCTGGAGTTGCTTGCCAGGAGACACATTTTCACTTGCACCCTTCTTTATTCCAAATGAATAAATGCATGGAGGGTATCTGCTGCTGCATCACAGTAGGGCATGTATGTTTTGCTAATTAATACTTTCGTCTTGGGAGTGAAATAGGAAAATCCTGAAGTAGACTTTGGCTCCCATTATAAATGGCGTATGGAAACATCCCAGGCTCAGTGGGTAGTAATACCAGGGCTACCACTTTGTCATAGGACATCCTGTGTTTGCAGCTGATAAAATTACCAGTGGATAAATCAATTTCTCTTTCCTGGCACTGTTGTAGCTGATGGATGGGTAAGTGTTTGCAGGAGTCATGAGCTGGTGAAGGGTATGGTTCACTGACTGCCTAAGTCGCTTTGAAGCTCTGGCACATCTCCAGATGTCACACACTTCAGTTACAATAATTAGATCACTGTGACAGTTCAGTGCAAGAGGTTGAATCTGTGCAGTCTGTCTCTGTTCTGGAAATTCATCCTTTTGAAAGCTGCTTCCTTCGGTAACACACTTCCTTGCCTCTCAGCATTGCTGCTGCTGCCTTCAGCTTACCTCCTGGGAGGGTGGGGCTGAGGGGGTCAAGTTTGTGCAGGGCCATTGCATTCAGGAAATGTCTCTGTTCTTCCACTGAGAAAATCTGCATTTCTCTGAAGATAATGGACTCCTCTGAAGTGTTTTTTTTTAACCTTGAGGAAAAGGGAGATGTATTTTTCATATTAATATCAATGAAATAATTAAAATGCATGAAACCATTAGGATTCCTATCCAGCTTTAGCGTGTGTCCTCATCACTTATCAGCTTGCAAATTTCCTTCAAGGCATCCAACAATTGCATAGCCCACATTACGAGTAAAAAGCCCTTAAAGACAAATCTAAGGCTTGTATTGCTTGTGTTCAGCAGCAACATTGCACAATCCTTCTGAACAACAGCGTTCTTTTCAACTTTTTCAGCAGGGAGCATATCCATTGCTTAGCCAGTTCCACAGGGAAGAGGGGTAGTGAATAATTCATTAAAATACTCCTTTCCCTTTCACTGACACAATCATTCACAAGAGACAAAATCTTCCCTTACCTGACTGTGCAAGTTTCCTTTTGTCTTGCAAAGTTTAAATCAGCTCTGATCGGAAAGGGCTGTATCTACGCTTATGGAAGAGACATTCAGGATGGACAGACGTACTGATGACTGGCAAGCTTGTCTTTAACACACGCAGTTGATGCTGCTGGTGTGGGATCATTCCACTCAAGTGTTAGGAAAGCTGGCACTGTGCCCACTCACAGCTGGGTATTCTACCCGCCTACCAGGACAAATGGTCAAGCCCACAAAATGAGTTTAGATGGGAAGGTTTAATCATAATGGAAGCACCATCTGTTCCATAGAAAGACCCTTGTCTGTGGCAACATTGAGACACTGATGTTCTTAACATATGATTACATATGTTGACATTTACACAAGAAAATAAATGGCAATGCCTACTGTAAACAGAGAGGGAGATGAAGAAAACTGGATTGCGAGTGATTGCTGGGCAGAAACAGTGTTTAGAGCAGAGGACTAACAGTCAGGATTCCTGGATTCTGTTCCCCACTCTGCCAATGACTTGCTGTGTAACCGTGGGAAAATCCTATGCCTCAGTTTACCAGTTAGCCACTCTGTGCCTCAGTTTACTTATCTATAAAATATCACCTACCTACCTCACAAGGTATTGTGGGAATTAACTTCTGCAAATCACTTTGAGATCCTGGGGTGAAAAGAGGCATTATAAGCATATATTTTGCCATGGAAAACCTTTTAAGAAAATGTGGAGCGCCTGCATGTATGTGGATAGATGCACAACCAGAATACACTTAAAACTGCCTGTCCCACCACAGAGGGGCACCTGCACTAGGCTAAACACAGTGGAGCCAGGTTGAGAGCATCCAAAGGTCAGCATGTTTACTTACCCTAAAAAATGAGCAAACAGCTATCCTGACTGACTTCTTTCCCCCACAATGCATTTGAAATCCTCCCAGGAACAGCACAGAAGAATTTGAGACTTCATCTGTATTAGGCCTGAGCCTACTCCCATTGAAGTGAATGCCAAAACTCCCATTGACTTCAAATCCAGGTCCTTTACTTGTTTCTGCATTTGGGAGTGTTCACATTCATTCATTTGTCAACCATGACTTGTCTGTGTGGGCTAGTATAGGTAAGTGACAAAAACAGAGAAAATGAGTCATTCTGCTCATCACAATTGTCAATGACTCAGTGGATAGATAGAACAATGAGCATGTTCTAACCATCATGGTTGAGATTCTGGGGACATCAAGTTGTTGTCTTCTTGGCATAATTTCAGTTCTACTCCAAGGAAATCAACCAGGAAACCCATATTCCACAGATGGGTGTAGAAGGGGATGAGCCTTCATGCTTTGTGATGCAATGAACTTCAGGCAAGGTAATTAGAGTTTCTGTAGGAAACTGATTTACGTTTGCAGTTGAGCTGCAGAAACCAACAGAAAATGGAAACTTTGCAGCTGGAGCCATATAATTCGGAATATTTGCTAAATAACATGGTTAGGATGGTACAGCCATTTTAAACATAATGGGCCAGACTTGTGGATTTATTAGTCCATGAAAAGCAGTGGAGTTACAGCAAGGATTCATCTGGCCAATGGGCAAATTGTTCTTTCAGTTACACAAGTGCAACTCCAAGTGGGGTTCATAGATGAAACAGAACAGAATTTGGTACAGACTGACTTCACATGGGTGTAAATGAGGCAGATTTTGGCTATAAAACAGCAAAAGCCCCATGAAGATGGGCCATGAGGCCATGCAGAGGGAAAATACTACACAGCTACATGGAATATTCCCCTTCTCTAGATAGCTGCTAACTTTCCCCCTTACAGATATTCCATGCCACATGGAAATAATTGGAGTGGCCATGGAGCAGTGAAAAGGAGTAAAGAAAATCTCTCTCTTTTTTGTGGTGATGTCTACAAAAACTTGACAATGGTTATGCAGCAGCTGTGTTGAGATCACTGCCTATCTTGCTGACTGATATTGTCTCATTGTTCCCTTGTGCTTCACTGTCTGTCTGTATCCCCTTGTTGTCTCTTGTCTTTTACTTACATGGTAAGCTTTTGGGGGTAGGGAGCATCTTTATGTTCTGTTTGTACAGCATCTAGGACAGTGAGGTCCTGGTTCATGACTGGAGCTCCTAAGCACTATGGTAATACAAATAAATATTGTGAGTGAGACCAGGTGGTTGAGGTAATATCTTTTAATGGACCAATTTCTGTTGGTGGAAGAGACAAGCTTTGGACCTGTACAGAGCTCTTCTGCAGGTCATCTCATCCACCTTGTCTTTCAAATATCCTGGGACCAACACAGCTACAACAACACTGCAAACAATATTCTGAGCAGCATTCTCCCCACTGTATGGGTCCAAAGTTCTGTATAAAAATAGAGGATTAACTATTGCTGCAATTCCATGCTCATATTTAAGAGCCTTGTACCTCTGGTCAATAGTTAACATAGGTCCTTGATAGCCAGAATATAGGCTAGGGACCAAATGTGTAGAACCAATATAGGCTTGGTTCTACAGTGTGTCCTGTGGCTTGATCGTGATAGAGCATTGCATGCTGGGACCTAATGTTTCTGTGGATCACCTCTCTACAGTAAAGACTAAGTCAACTGCAATCTGCTCTATTTTATGCAAACCAGGTGCAAGCCTGAGGCTCTTGGTGAGTTGCCAATGAGGCCCTTGGCTGGACAAAGTTTGGGCATCCCTGACTGAGTGTTAATTGCCTGCTGTTTGTGACTGGCTTGCTGCCAGTGTTGGAATGAGCGTGGCGTCTTTGAAGCTGAAATACTGCTTTTTCCACTGATGAAGTGGGCTTTAGCCCACAAAAGCTTATGCCCAAATAAATTTGTTAGTCTCTTAGGTGCCACAAGTACTCCTCGTTCTTTTTGCTTTTATAAAATAATCATCTTGGTTCTATTTAGTGCCTTGCAACAGTTACATCTGTGCTGCTCTGTCTGTAGCATCTGCACATAAAGATGACCTTCTACAAAGCTTAATGTAGTAATATAAATACAGTGTATGTGACATTCAGGCTGCCTGTTCCAGTCTTGAGGTGGGAGGTTGTGCTAAATAGTGTTGCTGCTGAAAGAGCTGCTAACTTATGGCTTAACCCACTCATTTTCATAGACATATGCATCAAGTTGCTCTTGCGCTTCTGAACCGGGCTATATAAACCTGCACAGCCCTACAAGCGTCATCGTTGCATCTTGTGTATATAATAATAGTTCCAGCCAAGGATGTCTACGAGCTTTGTAGCTATTCAGTCTCACCACAGTCCTGTAAGACAGATGTGTCTTTTACAGAGGAGGAAATGGAAGCAGTGAGGCCAATATTTTCAATCCTTAGTGCCTACAGCTAGGTATGGAAACCTGTACTCAAGTGACTAATCATAGGCACCTATGTTTAATAATTTTGGCTTAAATGACTCTGTAACCCAAAGTCACACCGGGGCACAGCTGGGCATAGAACTCAGACCTACTGACGCTAAGCCCTATGCCTTCACCCCAAGACCATCCTTCCATATTTGAGAATGGCTTCAGGGAGGAAGCATGTCTGGTAGCTAGAGCACAAGGCTTAGGGCTTGTCTATATGGCGGTGTAGTTGGCGGCAAGCCGGGGTGTGACTCTACAGAGCACTATGGAGCTTTTAGTCTTTGGTAGGAGGGTCCCTGCAGCCAATTAGTGTGCGGCAGACTAGAGTGCTGGTGATTTACACCCCAGCTGGACGTGCAATAAATTGCTCTGTAGACGTGTAGCGTCAGAAGGTAGGGGCCCCCGATTCTTCCACCACAAAATGCAAAGAACTAGCTTTGCCTTCGATGGGAGTTATTTGTGTAACCCTCCTGCCAAGTGTCATTAGCCAGGTTGAGATGATGTCTAGAGGTTCTGTTTAAAATATATACAAAGATTGGCTCACTCTGCTGCTTAAAACCTTAGCCATTCCCAGGTTTTAGGAACCTGAGATGTAACCCCACTCATCTCTCTGGCGTCCTTGGGAATAGGAAACCACAAACACTTTTTATTTGGGAAAGGACACAATCATATATTTCCATAAAAATCATATTAGCAAAACCCAGACAATATATCAGTTGTATGACTGACTTCCTGGTCTTAGTTATTAATTGCCCGTTTTTTTCCTTTGGCCCAGAATTATTACAAATGATGTAAATCCCATTCAGCTCTTGCTCATAAATTCATTAGACTCAGGAGATGTCACCATAGTCTCAGAGCACTACACAATGTCCTTGTGAAGCAGGGAAGTACTTTTACCTGCATTTGATGGATGGGGAACACAGAAAAGAGGCAATTCTGCCCGGAAGTGCCAGCTTTCCCTCTTTTTTCTGGAGGCAGCTGCTTTCCCAGTAAGACTCTATTTGGGTCAAAATGTTACCTAGTTGCATAAATAATAAAATATAGCTTTGTCTTTTAAATTACAATTGCCACCTGGGTTAAAAATTGCTTTCCTCTTCTAGAAGAAAAGATCATACTGGCATCCTCTGTCTTACATGTAAAAGACATGGGGTGAAATCCTGGCCTGGTAGTTTTGCTATTGACTGCACTGTGGCCAGGATTTCACCCAGGATTTTAATAAATGATTGTATATTATGGGTTGAATGACCTTTGTTTGGTGGTTAGTGTTTTTAGGGAAGGGTCTTGTGATGCAGTGTGTTATCCTTTGGTGGACTTCAGCTCTTCCAAGCTTCATGGTTTGTAGGAGTACATGAATGCACTGCTGTCCTAAGCAAGGCAGATCTGCTCCACTTCAGCTGATGACATTCCAGAACAAGGAAGGTCTTCTGGTAAAGACACTGGATTGGGACTTGAGAAATGCGAGTGCAATTCATGTTTCGATCACATGCTTCCTGTGTGACCTCTGGCAAATCATTTAACCTCTCTGTGCGTTAGTTCATCTGTAAAATGGGGGGAAACGACGCTTCCTTTTGGGGCAGGAACGGTCTCTGACTATATGAATGTCGAGTACTTAGCAAAATGGGAAGTCCAATTTTGGGAGGTGGCACTAGGTGTTACTGCAGAGTAAATATTTACTACTAATAATTTTTAAAATAAAGATGTTACACCTTTTCTTTCTATATATATTTACAGAGAAACAATGAAACAGTACCAAGCTAAAACTATACCAGCAATACAGCTGGTGCTTTTGCAAGAGCTATAGTTAAGGTTGCCCAGGCTTTTTCATTATAATCACCCCCGTTGCAGTTGCTCATAACTTTGTGAACTTTTCACATGTCAAGCTGAAACTTTCCAAATCTAGTCTTTGTCTACGTGTGAATATATTTTTGCAAATTTGAGCAAAATTAATTCATCCATTTCTGAAAATGAGGAGAGTTTTACAAACAATTTACATTCCTTATTCTTGCCACATAGCAAAAACTACATAAGCCTCATGGGACTAGCTTAACAAAGGTCTGATGGGTGTTAGGAAGACAAATCAACATTCTAGATTGGAGCAGTGGTTCATTAAAGCCATTACCCTGCTGCATGGATAATGCAGAAATGTTTCAGTGTACAGAGCAAGAATCTCGACAGTAGTAATTTAAGAACACTGAGTGAACTTCCACAGCAATATAGTTAGCAATATCTCCCAACACCTTCCATGGCTCTGCTAAATGCAATTTCATCCAAATGGCTCTACAATTCAGAAATCACGCCTTATACCAACAAATATTGTTCTGTGAGTCATGCTGCCCTTAATGGGAACATATGCTACAATGCTTCAGAATGAGCCAGCAACCACTTGAAAGGGAGATTTATATCTTTTGCCTTGAAGGAGATTTAAGACCGTGAGTGCTTGAGATAGGTTACTGCTCCTGCACTATTGCCCAAAATTACAAAGAAACTCTGGTTTTCAGTGTCACTTAATGCAATTGTATAGTGTGTAAAGCCAGCCATCATTTATCAAAGGAGTTTTATATTTAATAATTGTCATATTTGCTGTATACAGATGCAGTATGTGCAATATGGCTGTTTGGTGGCATTGTAATGACTAGTGCAGGTTGGGGAATTTTCAACAAAATGGTTCTTGACAGAAAATGGGATATTTTTGGGAGGTCAAGAATGGTTGTCAGGGAGAATACACTGGGGTTATCTTCTGGAGAGAGCGGGACTAGGCTGAGATCAGGAGATTGGAGAGCGTTCTTTGGCGGATAAGAAGAGGTGATAGGGGTTGGAGGAGAAGGAGGATGGAGCAGAAGATAGTGAGGAAGGAGTAGATAAAAATCAATGAAAATCTCATCCCCACTCCTAGATAATTTCAGTTTTTATGCAACTTTACTACATTTTAAGTTGGCCCCTATGGTTTCATGAATATAAAAGTGTGAACTAAATAATATACACTTTTCAATTTATCCAAAAGCATTAACACAGAAAGGCCAGAAATTAAATATAAAGGCCAGATAATAAGACCAGTGCTGGTCTAGCTAGTCGTATGTTGCTTTTTCTTATCTGGAGTTATATTCTGTCATATTTAGTTTCTCCATGTCTTGTAATATTATGCATAATGCCTCTAGGGAGCAATACCTAATAACTTAGGATGTGCTCCTCAGTATAATTATCTTTTTACCATTATAATAAAATCTATATTCTGATAAAACATTAGGCTAATAATTTGAAAAAATATGAAACATTATTAGGTTATAAAACATAATTTTACTGTAAGGTAGTTGTAATTCCATGTTACACAAAATTAAATGATAAACTATATATAATATACATTCATATCCTTTCTTTAAAATCACTTTTCCCACCAAGTTTACCACCTCTTACCCTCTATTGCAACACTACTCACCTCTTCATAAATTCCACCTCACCCCTTCCACAAACGTATCTCACTAAAAATCAACAGTGCACCCAGTATTTATATCTCTCTCACTGCACCCCCAAGGGCAATGAGAACCTCTGTTTTACACATAGCTACTGCTGTTTTACCCACACCTTCTTTATTTGTTGCCCATTCGCTATGACGATCTACAATGATACCGTAAACTCTTCAGCTTCGAACGCTTGGGCTAAATTCTGCTGTCACACCTGTGCAATTCTACTAACTGGGATTGAGGTTGCACTGGCATAACAGGGAGCAGAATTTGTCCTCTTATCCCCCTACCACTCATACTTATATCATAAAGGGCCAATCCTGTAAGATCCTGAATGTCTCCTGAGAGGTGCTGAGTGCCTTCAACTAACTTCAATGGGAGTTGCAGGCACTCATCACTTCTCAGGAGGTGCTTAGTACCATCTAGCATCAAGCCTGTATAGATCACAAGAACACAGCTGTGTCTCTTACTGAAATGCATACCCAAAAGAGATAGCATGATGATTATCTTGGGGGGCCTGGGATGTGGGACGTGGCTTCAGTTTAATTTGTGTAGCATTTCACTGAGGGCCAAGATTATTTAGCTAACTTGTCATATGTCTGAGCAAGATTAAGGTGGTCAGTCAGGGATAGCTAATGTGTAGCAGACATTTGACTTTTGTAATGTCATTGCTTATGTTGCTCAGAGCTTGTGCAATTCTTTAGAATGTACACACAGAGAGACTTTAACTGCTGTCGAGCCTTTTGCTATATTTAGAAACAAAATTTTACAATTCCTTTCTTATAGCAAAGAAAAATTTGCCTGGATGGGTACAATGCCATTATTATGCATGATTTAGAATACTGACAGTCTGGAGTCTCATGCAGAGAGAGCCTCCCCCAAAATAAATACTGTCGAGGGAGCATTTGCAGATTGCCATTTCCCCTTGTGCTTTTGCTTTGGATAGGAGCTGCCTGCAGCTTGGGGCTACTGGTTCTGTCTTCTGACTCAGTGTGCTGGGAATACCCTTTGCATCTGCCAGGCTTACTTGGCCTGCAGAACTCTCAGATCTGTCAAAAAGATAAGGCAGAGAAAACGCTGTTTTCAATGGCTTATTTATTGTAACAGGAATGGCAGAGCCAACTACTGTTGGCTACAGCTGTGGAGAGAGATGAGAAAAATCACTGAAGAGGCAGAGTATATGGGGCGAAAGCTCCAAAGAAGTCAGAACTAAGGGCCTACCTACACTGCAAGTACATATTTGTGGCAGGGGACTTGGTTAAAACATTGTGGCCTAAGAACCAGTTACGACATGGCTCTATTCATGACCAAGGCTTTAGCAGTTAAGGTAGCATCAAAATAAAATCATGTTATGACGGGGTCATGAGTCAACAGTGTTGTAACTAGGTCCCCTGCCATGGTGATAAGTGTTGTGTAGCTGGGCACGGAGAGAGGCTGCTGTGAAGCTTGGGGTGCATGGGATCCAGCATTCTGATTTGTGTCCATTTCTAAGCTAAACACCACAAAGTCAGACCCACCCATCTCCAATGTGAACCTCCTAGAGCTGGGTTTACAAAACATAAGTTAGGGACTAAAGTAAGCCTTAATTAAGTCTGAATTTAATAGTTGAAATGGAAAACTTTAAAAAAAAGTATATGGTTTAATTTCTCATTTTAACTGTATTTTTATCATTGTTTGCTCCATCATTATGTAAACATCACTAATAATTTACTACTGCACTGAATCCGGTACAGGGATTTATTTGCTCAAAGTATACAAGTCACACTTTAACGCCAACACAATTGTTATCAACACAGCTAAATAAGGGGATTTAAACCATTGCCTCCCCCATTGCACAGGCAGCAGGAACTAGGGAGAGGGGGCTGGGGCAGAGATAAACAGTTAGGATTTTTCACATTGCACAGAAATGTACTAAAACAAGATAATAATATAATATAAATAGTCTACCTGGTAGTGCTTGCATTGGGGAAATAAAGTGAGAAGAGCTCAGTGAAAAATGTATTTTATTTTCCACACACAAAAAAAAAATTGAAAACATTTTTTTTGTTTGTTTTCATTAAAAAATCATTGATTTTTTCAGGTTTCTGTAAAAAACAAAACAAAATAAAAAAAACCCAAATGCCCCCAAAACGATTTTTGTTGTTATTTTCCGTGGTCAAAAGCTGAAAAAGTTTGTTTTCAGGTTTTTCAATGTATATACAAAAATACTAAAAAAAAATAAAATCTTTTTTTCAAAACCCCATGTTTCTTTAAAAAATGTGACCAGCTCTAACAGAGAGGTGTGATCTCCATCCTATATCCCTTCCCCCTACATTTTCTTGAAAGAGATGTGAATACAGCATACCTGAATACTCTACCCCCCTCCCCCCCGTCACCATTTGAATACTGCTCCCAGGCCTTCCCCTCTCAGAACTAGCCAGAGCCATTTCTTGTTTTACTTTGCTGACTCCCTTTTCCAGAACATACTGGGCTACATCCTCAGCTGGTCTAAACTGGTCATTGACATCAGTGGAGATGTGCCAATTTATACCAGCTGAAAATCTGGCCCACTGAATCTGATTTGGTGTAATTAGAAAAAGGATCGGTGCAAAACCCTGGATCCTAACACTCTCGAACTTTGTGGAAACTGAAAACTGGATCTGAACTTCCCAGCTGGACCATATCTCTTTTATAACAGAATGAATGAAAACCCTGAATCCAGTTATCCTCGCCCCTCAAAAGTCAGGAATATCCAGATCTTCATCCAGATTTTCATCTGAACTATGTACCTCGGGCCTATTTCTAGTAAATATACACTGTATGACTCACAAGGAAGCAGGCTAGAGCACTGATGCAGACACATTCATCTACACAATAGTTTTATAAGAGACAGTTAGTTCACCTCTTGTCCCCTAGCCAATAAGGCTGGGATCTGGAGGAAAAACAATTTTCTCAGCTTCTTATTTTATTTCAGATTTTTTTTGTAGTCTCATGGAATACTCAGTCATGATCAACTAACTCTAGCAACATCACAATAATAGTCCTTCCCAGTCTGCCCTTCCTCTGCCTTTTCCCCTTTTGGGGATATGAGCATTCGCCATATATGGGATCTTCTTCAGGGTCAGTGTCTAATATCTTAGGGCCCTGTCTTGCAAGATGCTGAGTACCCTCAATTCATGTTAAGTCT
The DNA here is from genome assembly GCF_027887155.1 of Malaclemys terrapin pileata. Lineage (NCBI taxonomy): Eukaryota > Metazoa > Chordata > Testudines > Emydidae > Malaclemys > Malaclemys terrapin. Next base: position 84,069,871 of record NC_071507.1, read on the forward strand.
AAAACACTCCCCACTTTTCAGGGTCTTGTTATTAACAGTTCCAACAACGTTATGGCATCTTTGCCTTCATTCTCTACTGGGATCAGATGGATTCTGATGTTGTGGCATCTTTGTCTCGTATTCTAAAAGCCGTGGGCATCTGTCACTTGCTGCCTTATACTGAACCAAAATTCTGAAGCCTTTCTTGTTTCTCAGGAATGTGATCAAACCTCTTTGCTGCCTAGATTTTCAAATGAAACTTCTTCCCATTTTCTCTAGCTGACCTGCCATGTTTTTACCTTGGCCTCATCAGCCAGCCTTGCAAATGTATCTAGTTGTGAATGCAGAGGTTCCAGTAGATCTAGGAGAGCTGACTCTTCTGCAGGGTTCATCTGAGGAAGGTTATATGCTAGGTGCATGAAATGATGTCCTCTATGCCACTTGTACTCCTGATGCTTGTGGTCCTGAAGTGTGATTTCTCTCTTTATTTTTGCTCTCATTGGGCATTTTAAGTCTCGTATCTCTTCAGGTTTCTGAAGCCGTTGAAGAGAAATTCACTAACTCTCTTCACTTTTAGAAGCATCCTGTTGTCTTTGATGCTGCACCTGCTCAGGAGCTTTCATCAGGCAGATAGGACCATTGATAATGAGCTCTGATGCTCCCCAAAGCATGAATTATTTTAAAGGTATCACCTCTTTATATTGCTTCACTGTTTTTTAACTCTGCTTCCTCCCCCCCCCCCCATAGAACATCTGTCGGAGCAGATCTCTGCCCACAGTAAAGCTACTGTTCACCTGTAAAAAAATAATGGAGGTGATTCCATGTGGCTTCCTTTGGAAGCAAAGGCCAGAACTCACAGCCCAGAGGAAGGGAAGACAAAGGGGGCTTCCCACATTTCCCATGTTCAGGCTGCTGCAGGCCTGAAATGACGCACAGCACAATGTTAGATGCTCAGCACTTCACAAGATCTGGCCCTTAATGATCTCTTGAGTTACACAACCAGGCACAAGAAATAGCAGAATGACATGTTATCTTTACCAGAATGACTTTATTTATTTGTTACCTCGCTGCTGTTACCACTGATGCAGGAATCTCTTACCATGAAATAGGACAGCTAGGTTAACCAGGAATTCCCCTCTCTCTAAGCAGTAATCGGGGCCTCCTTTTCAAAGATGCAACTGTCCCCACCGTAGGTTAAAATAAATAAATAAATAATTGTCACTGAACAATTTAATAACATTTGCATTTAAAAGTCTTTATTTAAAACTCATATTTAATTAAAAAGTGGCCAGTAACATTTTAAATAATATTGCCATTTTAGGCAGTAAAGGATCCAATATTACATTTCTAAATTCTGTTCGGTAGCTATACTGTAGCAGGATGATGCATTACCCCTAGACTCAAACCAACATCCCTGATAAGTCGCTCTACACATGACCAGGGCACTTATCTGCAACACTGAGGTGTCTGGTCTTTCTTTCATGTTTCTCTTCAGTTGTTCTTTGGAATTATTTCTTATTCCAGAAGCTTCTCTCTCTCTCTCGCTCTGCTTCAAGTTGCTTTTACTCACTTTGCATACAGAACCCTTTTCTGCTTCTTAACTTTGCCTGCTCCTTGTTATTCTCCACTTCCTGGAAATGTCTGTGCTCACAACCCTCTTTCTTCCCTTGGCTCTTTCTTCCCAGCAGCTTCAACCAGCAGGAGGTAGGTAGGTAAGGGATAGAACAAAGGTGATAGGAAGGAAAGATGTGGTATACCACGATCTATGTGGGTGTGGAGAATAATCTGAAAGCACCAGGGGATAAGCACAAGGAGTACGTGCGAGGTGTGGAAGACGTGTGAATGTCATCCATGCTGCTCATCAGCTGGAGCACCAAGAACATAGCAAACAGAACTTCCATTCCTCCCACAAAATGTACAAGCAGCTTACAAGCGTCATCACTGGCTGTCCATTCTAGTTTGTGGACAAGTGTGCTGCGGTCTTTTTTGAACCTGGATCACCCTCATGGTGTGTTGGGGAAGGAGGTTGCACTGTTCCCAGGCCAGTGACTGGATTTTCCCTTCTTGTGAGGAAGTACTTGGGGAAGAGGGCGTATTATTAGTGCAAATTAATAATTTGACAATTGAATGGAATTGTATTGAGCTGGCTAGTGTGTGTGCACACATGAGTGTGCATATGGCCAGACCATTGCCCACTGCGTATTGGAATCAGAACTGCAGATCCTGTCTCATAGGTTGTACACTGGTCATAGCTAATGGCTCAGTTCTGTTGGTCACCAATCCTTTAGCTCAAGTGGTATTATAAATAAGATCTGAGTTCTGTCTTTTCTATCACTGTGAAATTCTTATAATAGGTGGCCATGGGCCTGTTATATTATCTTAACCCAGCATATCATCATGAATTAAAACATATTCACAATGAAGCCAGTATGCCTGATGCAAGGAACCTGTCTGTCTTTGTGTTTAAGTAGCAGTCATTGAACTTTTCAAAGACCTTAGGTAAAAGTATTAATGAGGTGGGAGCCAGAAATCTGAAATTGAGTGTCGGTAATGTGAGACAGAGAATGAGTAGCTTGGCAGTTAATGGCAAGTCCTGGAGCAAGGGGGGAAGGAACTGTAGTTTAAAATCCCTTTCTCATTTAAAGTAAGAGAACTAGGAAAAAGTAGAAAACAGATTAGAAAAAGTCAAAAGATTTTACAAGGATTGGGAGCTGTGACTTCTGGCCATGGAGTCACATGTCCATAAGCCTGAAATATGAGAGATGCTTTTCCTTATTGTTGCCCCAGCTTGCATAGCTAAAATATATTATGATAGCACCTATGAATCCTAATCAAGGATCAGGGCTCCTTAGAGTTAAGGACAATTCTATTCTGTTTTGTATAGGTTTTTATACCGTGCTCATCACTGTAGTATCTGAGTGCATTCCAGTCATACATTAAATAACATGACTACACATCTGTCATGTGATGTTTGTTCTCTCTTCTCTCCCCCCCACCCCGAGGGAGAAACATGTGCAGCAAAGTACCTTGGTTTGGTAGGGTGTGGCTTTTTTTTTTTTTTTAAATAAAATATAAACATGCTTATCAAATAACAAAGAAGAGAGTCCCTGACCCAGAGAACTCACAATCTCAATGTCAGACAGGATGCAACAGGTGGATGAAAGCAGGACCAGCTCTAGCTTTTTTGCTGCCCCAAGCAAAAAAAAAAAAGCGGCCGGACTGCCGAAGCAAATAAAAGAAAATGGCAGCCGCAGGGAGCACGTGGAGGGCGGTCAAGGCGGCTCACAGGGGGGTGAAGGGCGGCGCCCGCCCGCTCCCTCCACCCGTGGGCAGCCAGGCGCTGCAGCCCTCTCGCAGCCAGGTGAGAGGGGCTCCTCCCTCCGGCCTTGGGGTGCCTCTCCCAGCCGGGCAGACAGAGCCCCTGGGGGCTGCAGGAGGTGCTGGCTCAGCTGCTCCTTTAAAGGCGGCTCGGCCGGGCCGGGCTCAGAGCGGTGTGGGAGGCGGAGGCCGGCGCAGGCAGTGGGGAGTGGCGCGTCCCGGGGAGTCTGGTGGCACGGTGAGCGGCGGGGATCACTAGTTCCTGCCACCCTGGGCTGGGGTCCGTGCCCCTGCAGGGCTGGGATGGGACTGGCGGAGCGTGGGGAGCCAGCCGGGGGCTCCGGAGCTGCAGACTGGGCTGCCAAAGCAAAAAAAAAGAACCACGGCAGGGCGGCCGGAATGTGCCGCCCCAAAATTGGCCGGAATGCCGTCCCTTACAATGTGCCGCCCCAGGCACGTGCTTTCTCATCTGGTGCCTGGAGCCAGCCCTGGATGAAAGAGACAAATAGGTGTGGGTTGGGAGACTGAAGTAACAGTAAAGAGGAGTTTAGCAGAAAAGCAGAAGTCTCAGCTACCACTAACGTGGGTTGTGGCTGTTTAATTTGTTTTTTGTTATCTCATAACTTCTGTGTGTCAGAGCGAAGGGGATATGTGTGCCTCTTGGATCAGATCATTCCCCCCAAACAAATGAAACTCAGAACTCTATTCCATTGTTCATTGTGATGACAATCTCTGTTCATTCCCTGGGACATGCAATTTGCACTGAAAACAGAATTTGGCCCCTTTATATCACAGATACTGCATAAGAGCATTTCCCTCTTCCCTTTTCTAGAAAATAGGATGACCCCTTTCCAGGTGGTAGCTATGGCTGGAAATTGCAGTGAAAGAAATATCCAGGTGGCAGTCATAGTATTAAGAGATTTGTTCTCAATATTTCAGAGAGACTGTAGGTGTAATTAGAAATTTTTGCTACTTACTCTAAGGGTAGTGCGGTTATATTTAATTAATGTGCTGTTTTCATATTTGACTCCTATTATGAGCCATAACTATCCTCTGCAAAGGGATCAGAAGAAAGTCCAGTGAAGTGCATGGGAAAGTTTCTCCTAAGTGTGCTATACAGCAGGGGTAGTCAATAGGGAGACTGTGGTCCAAATCTGGCCAACTGAATGCTTTTGAACAGACCCCATTTTCTTTTTATTTAATTATTATTATAATAATTTTCTTTTGTTATTATTTTCTCTGGAGTCTGGACCTTGGCTATACCTTGACCAAGAAATTTGTACCTTGACAAAACATAATTGATTACCCCTGGTCTACAGGATGAAACACATCACAATGAAAGCAGGAACCATTTTTTCCTCTGACCTATGCTGGATGATACAGCCTACCTGAGCTTCACTTGAATGCCCCCCAAAAAGGTGTGTGCATGGAGGGAGCTGTGCAAGGGGCAGCTGTGGTCTAGTGGAGGGAGCATGGGGATGGCAACCAGGACACCTGGCTTCTATTCCTAACAGATTGAGTGTGAGCAACTCATTTAACCTCTCTGTGCCTCAGTTAACACCTCTGTAAAATAGAGATAATACTTCCCTCATGTTTGGTGATAGTTTAGGATGCAAAATAGCTATATAACTTCAACGGGTGGGCCCAGTCCGCAAGTGCTGAGCACCTTTAGTTCCACTGGAATGAGTAGGACTTGAGAGTGCTCAGAGCTTGGTAGGGTTAGGTTCTATTGCAATAGTGTAAGATGGCAGGCTATGAGGGTTGGAAAAGAAGCTGCATTATGTTCTCTTTCACCTTCCTTTGAAGCTGCGATCACTTCAGAAGGACAGAGCTACTGGACTAGGTTGTCCAAGGGCTTGATATGGTATGGCAGCTTGTATGTAATTACATTGTTCTATTCAGCAGGATGCATTATTCTCTATTTATCACCTGTTGTTTACATTCGTTGAGGAAAATCAAATATTTAGTTCTATTGAGCAATTCTTATTCTGACTGGAGTTTCACACAATGGAATAATCAGTTACTGTTTTAACATTTGAATGTATGCATGTCTACAGCTTCCTTCAGTAGGGCAGAAAACAGACAGTACATGTGTGCGTATATTATAATAGCAACATGCAATACTGGCGCTGCTATCCATAATTCCATCCCAGTTTAACCTGGCAATAGAAACAATGGCATTTTAGAGGAACGCCCCTTCCTGGGTGTCACAAAGGGCTGCATATAGATGTTACATCAATACCATATAGATGTTAACTGTGTGTGTGTGTGTGTTGCAATACCATATAGATATTAACTGTGTATGTGTCTGTGTTGTAATATCATATAGATGTTAAGCTTGTGTGTGTGTGTGTGTGTGTGTGTGTGTGTGTGTGTGTGTGTGTATGTGTGAGAGAGAGAGAGAGAGAGAGAGAGAGAGAGAGAAATGGGAGCCAGGCAGATCATATAGTATAATAGTAATACTGAGCATTTGTATAGCACTTTTCATCCATAGATCTCAAAGTGTTTTACAGAGGCTGGTAAGCATTAGCAGCCCACTATGACAAAGCATAGATGTTAAAGCAAAATCTGTCTAGCAGATAGACAGTATAGCACAGTATAATATAGATGGTAAACCAATGACCCAGAATCTAGACAGCTAAAATCTTAATCCCCTTTAAATAGATTCACAGACATCTTTTCATTGCAAACATTTGATCCGATGAGACGCTGTGTACTGTTGTGCTGTATTTATAGACCAACATGACAAAGGTTTGCAGTGTTTTTGCTTAAATAATTCCATTTTCTCCTGTTAATTTGTCAACACACTGTGGTCTTTGAAAAGCATACTTTTGAGATGGGAAAGAAAAAGAACATCAGATCTGTATCAAAACAGTCAGATAATAAACAAAGGGCTATGTACAGCGAGTTCTGAGTCAGCAGACACCCTGATTAGTAAGGGTACTTTCAGTCTGAATAAGCCAAGAGTAATGATCTTCCATAAAGAAAATTTTTTTTGTCTCCCCATGTCCAAAGATTGGGGAAGTTACTTACAGTTTAACTTACATAAGCAAAAGCCTCACTTCTGTGGAAAAGGAGGAAGCAGCCCCTCTCTCTATAGCTCTGGTGCAGCTGCCCTTGGAATACATTGCATTCAGTTCTGGGCACCATGGGGCAACTGGAGAAAGATCAGACAAGAGCAACAGACAGGTCAGGGCTAGAGTGGTTAACCGTGCCCTGATTCAGTCAGGTGCTTAAGCGTGTGCCTAATTTTAAGCATAGACATAGTCCCTTTGATTTTAATTGGACTACACATGCTCCAAGTCAGGCACTTGCTTAAGTGCCTTGCTGAATCAGCAACCTAATAAGGGAGAATAAAAGAGCTAAGTATACACACTAAGTGGGGGACATAAATATTTTAAGAGTGTGAACCCTGATTTAGAAGAGATATTTAGTGTGATACCTGAGGTTTAAGTTGGAACAAAGAGAAGAAGGTAAGAAAGGGAAAATGTAGGCAGTGTAGCAAGAACTTCCTGGCTTTTGGTTCTTTGGCCAAGAGTGAGCAGGGTCTTTAGAGGTCTTCATTTTTGGTTGCCCAACATACAGCATCCGAAACAGGCATAATTTTCAGAGGGCAGGCGATGAGCACTTTCTGAAAGTCAGGCTCTTTTAAGGTTGGCCATCCAAGTCACTAGTAACCTTTAGAAATCTTGGCCCTTAACTGTGCACCGGCAATGTTGTATTAAGACACTATTTATGTATTTAATTTCCATTTTTATAGAAGACTTTATTTCTTTAGGAAAAAGGGGGGATATTGAAAAAAGAAAGTCCTCAGTTCTATCTCAAAGAGGCAATCAGTCAACAGAGGCCAACCGGTGGCCATCTTTGTCATTAGTAACTAAACACTTATAGACACCTTAAAAGGGACCAAATCCTGTAGTCCTTGCACAGGCAGTATTCCTACTGAGCGAAATTCTGCCCCCACTGAAGTCAGTGGGAGTTTTGCCTGAGAAAGGACTGCAGAATTTGGCCCAGGAGAAAGAATTTTCAACTTGAAGAAATTTCTCACTAAATGTTTAACTTAATTAATCAATCTATAGCTTTTACTACTTATTAGTGGGCTTACTGCAATCAGTCAATAGGGAAATGGTGATCTCAACTTCGGAACCCAGGTCTCTGTGGCCGAATTGCTATTGGAACACATGCAAATGAGAAAGGTGACTGTTGGTGGAAATTCTGCAGTGTCAGGAAAATGATACTTGTGGTTTACAAAACAAAACCAGAGCCCAATCCTCAAAGAATTGCAAGTATGCTCATATACAACCCCAATTCTCTTGCCACTGCTGCTGCTACGCACACATTAAATTTGGCAGGCCCTTACTGAGAGACTTGAAAGATGCCCTTCTGCCATCTTAGCAGTGACGTGGACTGAAGGAAGGCATTTGGTCTGAGTGTGGGCTTAATAAGGAGTGATATTATCTTAAATACCAAGCACTAATTTTTTTTTAAAGCATACATCCAGGTTAGTCTCTGAAGGGCCCTTGGAGTACTTGCTGTCCTTCCCTGGCAGCCAGCCATTAGAAATAAACCAGGGAGACATTTAAGAGCAGCAGAATGGTACTCTTTGCACCCTCAAAGAATGCCGATAACCATAGTGCATGGAACAGAAGAGGTGCCTCGAAAACGCATTATTTAGCTCAGAGTCAGGGATTAACGTGTCTCCAAAACAGTATCCATTCCCAGTGTCCATTCCCACTCCCCTTCCCTTGATCCTCCATAGTTTAGTCTCCTTTTGCCAACTGAAACACCCCCAACCCCCAAGAATCAGGAAGAACTGCTGACATTATGGCAAGCTGTGCACGAGCTGTATTGTTTGCTAAACTCCCTTCATCCTTTTCTTACTCTCCCATGTCACAGTCAGGGCCAGCCTCAGAAACCAGCCAGGGGCTGTTGGGTTATAGAATAAGTCCTCCAGGAAGTGTAGAGATGCTTCCTGTACACTCTTCATGCAGTCTTTGGTTTCCCTGGGACACTCCTGCTGGGGCAGAAATAAATGAGCTCAGGATAGGGCAGTTGTAGGCTGCAGCTACGCAGAGTAGTAGGAAGTTTATCTCATTTCTGTACATAGTTGTTGTTCATAATAAAGAGTTTATCCTGACACCACTCTGCTTGTCATTAAGCTACTACAGTTGTGGCCTGGTTCTTTTGCGGTTCTACCTCCCACTGGAGCAGCCAGACTGAAGGAGGAAAACATCTCACCTCCAATCATGGCAGCAGGGTGAGAGGTGGAAGAGACTGGTGGTCACTATCAGTAGCTAATGTTTGTACTAGAGGTGGGTGAACCTCACAGAGTTTTGCTAACCCCATGGCCTCTTCACAAAACTAGCTTGAGTTCATGAACCTTTTTTCCTCTTTTAATGTAAACCCACATTCTTCCCCCTCCCATCGCCAACGGGGTTAAGTCAATTAAAATACGCTTCTTGTTAAAAGGAAGACAGTGCCAAGTATTAGGGATAGAACATACCCCTACAGCTAGGCAGTCGTGTGCTACATATTTCATATGATTTTTTTCACCCATCTTTTCGGCTCCATTTTCCCAGTCCCTCTGTATTTATTTTTCTCGCAGCTCCATTTTTCACCCAATTTCTTCATGGGATTTCTTCTCTTTTCTTGTAGTCTCCCCTACGTGCAGTGTGTTAAAGTCTAATCTTTGAACTCAAAATGTTCGAGTGGGTTTGAACCTAGGCCAAGAGAGTTGCCTATCTCTTTGGATATGTACAGCCTTATATAAACGCTAAGTGTTATTAGATTCCTCTCCAGCAGACTGGGGAGGAAGAGTTTCCCTGAAATGGTGCAACCCTAGTTGATTGTTTGACTGCTTGTAATCCTGCATGCCTCTGTTCTGTTCATAACTCCTCCAAAGGGTCCCTATCATTTCAAAATTGTCAGGGTAGTATTTCAGTGAGTACCAGCTACAACTAAACCACTTAGCACCTAAAAATAAAGTCTGTGCTCAGATGCAGCAGACCCATAACTCTGACTGAGGCCAATGTCTATTTGCAGTTAGATTGTGGCCCTCAAATTTATGTTAATTTTTTCCAATGCCTTTCTGGTTTGGGCTATGAGAGTATTTGTAAGGTACAATAATAGTATACGTTAAGGAATTTGGAGCTTATTTAAAAGGTTAAAACCTAGCTGAAAAACATTTGATAGAGTTTTGAATTTCTGGTTAGTGGAATTTGCTGTACATGAGATTTGAAATAATGTGCTGAGCATATTTAAGTGATGAATAATAAATAAATAAATTTGGAATCCATGGGCCAGATCCTCATCAGGTGTGAATCAGACATGCCAAACCCACAAAAAAAAAAAAAAAAAAAATGCAGAAATTGGGCTTGTTTTGGGCTTAACTGGCATGTGGGTTGCTTGTTGGCTTGTAGCTTGTTTGGCTTGTAGATTGTTGCTTCTTTTTTTTTTTTTTATATCAGCTCCTGGCAAGCAGGGGCAAGTAGGGGCAAGGCAGGGAGAGAGTCAGGGATGCACAGTGGGCCCACCACAGTCCCAGACTGCACGCCAGGGGGATCTAGTCATGTAGAGTGTTGGGGTTCTTAGGGATTGGCTTGTTTTGGCCTTGTTTTGAAACGGGATTAGCTTGATTTTTGGCTTATTGTGAAAGTCGGGGTGCTTATTTACCGCATGAAAGTTGGCAACTGGGGTGTGAATCAGTGTAGCTCTAAGGGACTCAAAAGAGCTATGCCAAGTTACAACAGCCCTATAGTTTTCTAACCCAGGGAGTGGCTAAAAGGCCTATTTTTTTTTGATACTCCATTTCAGCATCCAGTTTTAGAAGATTTATTTTTCACTTATCTCATCCCTTCAGCCAAGGTACATTTATACATACAACCCAAGTCTGGTGAGCTGTTTAGATTGATTAACGCACCTGGCTGTTTGTATTTCAGTGCTGATTTGGTATAAAAAGAGCTCAAAGAAAAGTGTGTTCAATTACATGAAGAAAAGCATGAAGAAAATGCTGTGTTTTTATTGGCTTGTTTCATTAGATTCCGTACACTAGGGATATTTTATTCGGTTCTCCGGTCACAGCACATTTCCTGGTCTCACCATTCCACAAAAGAAATATATTTTACTATGGCAGTTTTCTACATCTTGAGCTGCCCCAACTCTCTCCTCCATTTCTTGTTGGGATTTTGTACTAGGCACAGATGGGCCTGATTCTTATTTAACTAAGGCCTCTTTACACTCTCAGAACAGTATAAAGGGGCCTTAGTATAAATGAGGATCAGGCTCAAATGTGTGGCAAAGGGATAACTGAAGGGTCAGGGATTTAGAACAGAACAGAGATTCGGGCCCCAGTGGTGTCAGAGTTGTGTCACTGACTTCAATGGGAGAAGGACTGAGCCCAGAGCTTTTTACCTGTAAGGGTGTGTCTACACTAGAGCTGGAAGGTGTGACTACCAACCCTAGGAGACATCCCTGAACTAGTTCTGATCGAGCTAGAACACTACAAATAGAAATGTAGCTGTGGCAGCACAAGGGGCAAGAGGAGCTAGCTGCCCTAAGTACGATCCCTCTGAGACAGTAGGTGCATATTTGGGGCAGCTAGCCCCTCCCACTCCTGGCACTGCCAAAGCGACACTGTTTTGGAGCACTACCTTAGAACGAATGCAGGTATGTTTACTCGAGCTGGCAATTACAACCTCCAGCTGCAGTACAGACATACCCTAAGTCATTGGTTTGAATGTGGCCTGGTTGGCAGTGGCCCGAAATTGTTACTATATGACAGCCCTTTGGGAATCTAGGTAAAATTGAGTTGGTGGACTCTAGAGTTGGTCCAGTTTCTAGTGGACAGGGGTCACAGAAAAGTTATTACAATTGGCCACTGGTACTCTTGTTGGCATGAGCAGCAGAAATGCCAAGGACTCCACTGATGGAAAAGACCTCCACGGGTAAATAAATAAATGTATTTATAAGTAAGTAAATGAGACCAATGAAGTTGTATAGAAATTGAATAGGAATCTATAGCAATCAGTCTAAGAACCTTTGTAGAATTTAATAGAGAATTATAACTTTTCTATAGGGTTTTGAACCATCCTATAGAAGAGATAGGTCTCCATTAAATTCTATAGGATGGCTCAGAAACCCAATAACAAGGCTATCATTTTCTACTGAATTGTATAGGACTTTTCGAAAGGAGCTGAATGAATGTGGAGACTGAAGTGCCCTCTAATTCCTGAAGGTGTCTGAGTTACAATGCCATTAGGAGGCTTTTGCCACTGCTGTTGCAGTTGTGCCTGTTCTGTGGATAAAAAGAAAAGTTCTCTCTGGGACAAGTTTTCAATACACTCGGGAAATCTGTATGAAAAGCAGTTGCACAGCTGGCCCATTAGCCCAGCAATAATATAGATCTGGGGTTTGAGTCGGATGTTCAGTCCCTTGTTCCAAGCTGGTTTGGGAGCATTATACAGGCTGCACATTCAAACATGTTGGTTACAGTACTTCTGTCTCCTCAGCAGAGGGAGAGTTGTCATAATGGATGGGCCCTAAGGGTAGTGATGGTGAAATTGGTTCTGATGAAAGTTGTCATACTGGGAACACTAGGCCTTGTCTACATGGGGAATTTTAGGGAATTCTCTCACTGGCGCTAACAACTAGTGTAGGCCAGCCGCTGCTGGTGCTTTTACTACTGTGTCACAAGACTTGCTCATAGAAATTGTGACATTATCTGATTAAAATCTGACCATGTAGATCACTGTTGCTGCCACTGTTATATAATTGCAACAAATCTTGTACAAAGTGTGGCATGTGAGATGTCTATGGAAAAGTTATGATTTGCTGAATATGATTATGCCATTTATAGGCATGCATCATTTTTGTATCTGAAGTTATGAATATTAACTATGTACCTCTGTTTCAAATATTTGCTCCTGTGGTGACACCAACAAGGTATTTAGCCAGCACATTGTGAAGGGACTATTCAATTTGAATAGCCCATCAAAGAACACTTAACTCACAATGAACCATGGAAGACACCTATTTACACTTAATGGACTTTCCTGAGGACTTTTTTTTACTAGAGTATGGGTAATGGCTTCTGGTATGACTAAGCGAAGCATGCATGGACATAAGACTTGCCCGTGTGACTCCAAACTCCATCTGGTTACCTGTAATTTTCCACAAACGTAGAACAATGGGTTTCCCTTCACTCAGAAGAAGCTATAAAAGGCCCAGGAAACATCTCCATTTTGCCTCTTTACTGTTCAAACCTCTGGACTATGAACTTATACTAATGGGAGCAGCCTAACCAAAGGACTGAGGACCTTCCAATGATTTGGAAGCAACCAGAGACTTAACAAGCCAGCAGTTTATTTCATCGCTGCTACAAGACTGATCCAAGAACTTTGCAAGTACTGTATGTATTTGATTCCTTTAACCAATTTTAACTCTACCTTTCTTTCTTTTTATAAATAAACCTTTAAATATTAGATACTAAAGGATTGGCAACAAAGTGATTATTGGGCAAGATCTGAGTTGTATATTGACTTGGGTGGGTGGCTGCTCCTTTGGGATCAGACGAACCCTTTTGTTTGATGAAATTGGTTTTAAATAACCACTCATCATTAAGTCTAGTGTCTGGGTGTTGAATCCAGGATTGGAATACCTAAGGAGGCTGCATTTCTGACTTCTTGATAGCCAGTGTGGTGAGACACAAGTTTACTTTTGTTGCTGGTTTGGTATATTTCATGGAAGAATAACCACCAGTTTTGGGGTGTGTCTGCCTTTTTTCCAAGCAGCTTGTCCTGAATTTGGTATTCTCAGTTGTGACCCATTAAGGCATGGTGACACAAATATTTCCATTTGCTTTAGGTTTCATAAAACCATTTTAAAAATAAATCCTACAACTGGGCCTAAATGACTTGACCATATCCCTTCAAAGCCCTTACTTCATAAAGCAAATTAATGAATAGGTTTTGTATATAAAAAAGAAGGAAAGATTGTATCAGAAAATGCAATTCCCATAAAAGGTAATACTTGACTCTTACAACTCCTTGGATTTTTTCAATGCACAAGAAAAATGAAAAATAACTAACAAAGTACAGTATAGAACATTCTAATTAGCAACTAGATGTCTCAGCACCATGGTCAAGATCGGAGTCTATAATTTCACTGGTTGCTTTACAAACTCTTAAAGGACAGAGAATCATCAAACTCATAAAAAAAGTTAAACTAAGTGTGATCTATAAAGGGATAACATGTAGAGAACGAGCTCCCAGGCTTCTCAAATCATTTCTCATGAAAACAGATCCATAGGGTTGGGTTGTTTTTTTTGTTTTTTTTTTTAAAGCCAGAGCATTCACAGAAGTTCTGATTACATTTTACTGCAGGAGAAGGAAAGAAGAAGAAAAAAAGCAGTTTTTCAAGTATTCACTGAGTGTATTCTTCTCTCATGTACCATGGTTTACTTCTACACCGACACATGCAAAAGAGAATTCTGTACAGGTGGTCAAGTCACCTCTCTATACAAAGCTTTAGCCTGAAGTCATCCCATTATAGAACATACAAATACATTCTAAGTGACTTATAGTAATATCATAGACTTATTTAAAAGAACAACACAGCTATTGCATGGAATACTATTGTTTTCTGGTTAAAACTCTTTTCGATACTCACAGGTACCTGGAAAACACATGGCTTTGAACCTCCAAATCAAATGAAAATTTAAACTTTGTAAACAATTCTCTCTTATTTCTCCACCTGGGGGGAGGAAGAGGAGGAGGAGAAAGAGGGTCTGTCTGGATTACTTGGGTGACCTCTGACAGTCACCTGAGGGGTCTATCTTTTTCTTACACTGTGGAACACTTATATAGCTTGTCATGCCCATCAAGTCTCATTCAATTTTCAATTGAACTGGATGGGCTGGTCTTCTCCAGGCTAGCTCCTCCCTGTCAGCCAGGACAGATGTGACTGACTTCTCCCTTCTGTTTCAGTTCTTTCCCTCCTGGCAGGTTTGATCTAGTGGACTTTTCTCCTATACAGTTTGGATCCAGACCCTCCTCTCCAGGCAGGGCTGGCTCCGGTCTAGCTCCTCGAAGTCTAAGAGCACCTCCTCTTCCAGGTCTGGCTCCACTTCACTTCTTGGAGAAAGCCTTTTCAGTGCCTTTCCTCCCCAGAGGAAATGTAGCTCTTTTCTTAGGAGAACTACTTACTAGAGCTGGTCAGGAAACTGTTTTCCCCTCCTGTTAGAATTTTTGAGATTTCAAAAATTTTCCCGCCCCCAAAATCAGGATGAAAAGTTGAAATCACAAAACATTCCAAACCAAAAATCCAAACAAAAATTAGCATTGGGTCAATCTAAATATTTCACTTTGGTAATTTTGAAATGGCTTGTTACCATTTTTAAACAAAGGTGTTTTAACCTGAAAAATGCTACGTTTTGTATTGAAAGTGTAAAAATGGGATGTTTTGACAACGTTTTTTTCCCCAAAGACTTTTCAAAATGCAAATTGGTTGAAACTGACCCTTTGCTGTGAACAGTTTCAATAATAAGAACATTTATAAATCACACACAGACAAACCTGGTTTTGTTGAAAAACAGAATATAGACAATTCTAAAGGAAGTGTGTCTGGCGCTCATCTCAGCAGCCTGTTAAATTTTCTAGGTAGTGTGCAATAATGCTAATACTCATGTATCTGGTCAACACACAATCATAAATCACATGGCAAGAAAGACGGTGCTAAGAACTCAAACATTTAAACAAAGTCAGGCAAAGGGGTTTAAAGCTTCTTATAAAACAAACAATCAAGCACTTGATTGCCATGCCACCCACTGAGAAAGTCATGTGACAGCCAAAGGAAGGGCCGTTTGCAGCCCTTCCATCAGATTAAGAAAACAGCTGCACTGGTTTGTGCTCTACCCTTTTAGGATGAACTACTCCCTTAGGCCTTGCTTGAGGTTTTGCAAGAGTCTGGGTTACAGGCTGTTGGGACCACAGTGGTAATGTACAGCAGGCAGCCTGGATATACAAACACAGGCCTACCTCTTCTTTCCCGTACAAACAACCCGGGTTAACCAATGTGCACTTAGTACACTTGCACAGGGCTCCCATCTCAAGGGGGCCCCCTGACCACCAGATCTATGGGTGGCTTTGCAACGGGCCAAACCTGAGTAGTGCTGTGACCTCACACGCTCCAGGCCACAGTGCCACTCACTCAAATTTGGCCTGTGTTGTGGGAGTACAGGACAGGTGATGGGAGCAAGCGGAGCTGCTGGGAAGCCAGGACCAGGAGGAGCCCTCCTAGCCCAGGATGGGAGTGGAGCACTGAGCCTGGCAGGGTGGGGGGTGGAGTGAGCAGGTTGCTGGTGAGAGGCCAGGAAGGTCCCAGGGGAACTGGGGAGGGACTGGGGTGAGTGGGGCACATTGGGGGGCTGCAAGATGAGGGGTTGCAGGCAAGTGGGGGATTAGAGGGAGGTGGAGGGAGTTGTGGGGAGAATGGGGGATGTTGGAGGTGATGAATTTGGGGGCAAGGATGTTGGGGGCTGTGGCTGGTGGACTGGTGTTGGGGGTTGTGGTGAGCGGAATGTATGTCAGGACTCCTAGGATGCATGTGGGGCCTGAGGGTTGTTGGGGTATATATGGAGTGGGAGGACCATTCGGGGGAGAGGTCTGTGTGTGGGGCGGGCAGAGAAGAGCACTCGGGCTCTATGTATGAGGTGGGAGTGCTTTGCTGAGTGGCCCCTGTTCATGCCATGCAGGGTTGCAGCCTGGCTCGGGTTTGACCAGGCCGCCCCTCTATCATGTGGGTGGGGGGGGGTGGAGAGGGAAGGACAGTTGGGCCAAATGTGAGTGACGGTGGCAGGGGCAATTTCCATAGTGCACAGGGCCCCAAAATTCTTTAATCCCGCCCTGCATACAAAGTTTTTACAGTCCATTGACATCAGTAGATTATTTACTCTTGGTTTACATCAGTGGGATAGGAGAATCAAGCCCATATTCTCCGGAATGGAGCATTTGAAGGTGGGTAATGCTAATCTCTGCTCTCTTTGGCTGAAATGTCAGTATGCTGAGTCTTGTAACACAGAACTTTGTTAAAAGGTAGGAGTGTTTGCAATTAAGGGACATTTCTTAGAGGCAGTTTTGAGGGGTTTGCATGAGAGGATGATGGATACTGTGGAGGGCTTGAAGACAAAACTTACACAAGTTGAAACCAAACTGTTTGTGAGGACCATCGCGTTCCCCACACTGCCGTGACTGACGCGCACGCAGTCTCAGGCTCACTCTGCTGCTGAACAAAGAATGGACCCATTATGGCAAAGAAGCACGTAAGCATTAGTCATTAATTACATCTCACAGGTGTTGCTGCAGCACAATCAAGCAGGGGAAGGGAGAGAATGTGAGGGGGAGGGAGAAGAGGAGGGATAGATTCATTCCTATTGCGCTGTCAGTGCCAGCATCAGAATCCCCTTAGTTTCCTTCTGCCACTCTCATCTTTGGCCCTAATGCTCCTTATCATGCCCCATGTGTAGTTATTAACTCCTTGTGCAAACTGAGTATAAAATGCTACTTTTCTTTTTTGGTAGCACACTGCATGGCCAGGTTTCACAGGTATAAGTACGTGCACAAGGTACACAGCTCTTTGTGCTGCCTTTCACATTACCCCTCGTGCTTGGAATGACCACGTAAACCCCACTACACCAGGCCCTCAGCCACGTCTTACTCAAATCCCTCCTAAAGGCTCACTTCTTCATAAGACCAGCAAAACTTAGCCTACACCACTCCAATGTCCTCCCTACTCACAATGTTACATAACTGCGGTCTGGAGGCCCCCAGGACCTCCACAGTGCTAGGTGCTGTACAAAACAGAACAAAAAGATGGTCTCTGCCCCAAAGCACTTACAATCTAATGTGGGCTCTTATCATCTAGCGTGTGTCATCTGGTCCTTTCTGGGTCTGCCTTTTACACTGTCAGTTCCTTGTGCCACAGACTGCCTTTTGGTATGTCTTGTACAGCACTAAACATGCTGTTGATGCGTAACAAAGAAATAAAATAAATACAGTCAATTATTACATTTTAAAATAGTGCCAAAGTCTGGTAGGGACTAGTTGCCAGATGTGTTTATGGTTGCCTCCCATAGCATAATCTCAAAAGACAATCCAAATAAATACAGATCAAATCTAAGGATGCACTGCTGCCCCCAGAAATGCACGTATCATTCATACTGAAGTTCTGCAGTGATAGTGCGTGGCTTTTTCTCAGCAAACTCGGCAAGAAGCCAGCTCCCATACTGACATGCCAGGACTTCATGGAAAGGCAAGCGAATGAGGCTAACAGTGAGGTTTTCAGACTACGTGAAGCTATTTATTCTGTACAGGTTCAGTTGTTGACCTGAAATATGACATATTCTTGACTACTCTGGGCCACATTGTACCCTCTAGTTCTGTGAGAGGAGATTACAAGGATCTAGCAGGTCCCAACTCAGGCTACAGGGGGCAGGGAAGGGAGATCACCGCCTCTGCAACATTATTCTCTCCCTCTAATGACCCTACAGAAGCCCCTCGGCACAGACTCCATAGACTTGGGATCCATGCATGGGTGGAATGTGAGGAAGACTAGAAAGGGCTTTACTCTCTTGCCATGTCCTCCCTTTCCCCCAAACCTATGGATCTTTTGTAGTTAAGTTAAATGAATACAGACAGGATCAGCATTATCACCGCTCCCCTTCCACAGACTAGACTTCACCCTGTTAGGGAGGATTCTGAGGTCAGCAGATGGTGAGGGTGACATGGATTCTAAGGGGAGCTGGTAGGGACCAGGACCAATGCAAAGGTACAGGGTGTTCATGCAGATTACTCTGTGTTCATGGCTACCACAAGATCTACTAGTTTATGGGCTAGGTTGGAACCCCTGGTCAGGTCCATAGGAGGCAGGAAGGAATTGTAGCTCCTACATTATCCAACAAAAGTATTCCAGATTCACAGAGTTCCCTTGACCCTATGTGGGAGAAATCTACCATTTAGTAAAACTTCATCTTCCTCCTGAAATCCTTCTGTCATGAGAACTACAAATCTGTTTTTTTTTAATTCAATGAATATTATTAATAATAATTCATTCATCTCAAATGAATTTCAACCCAGCCTCCATATTCTGCTGTTAGTTGAAAAAAGAATGACATATACTAGTATCAGTCATGTTACTTTTTCAGACCAATTTTGTCTGACACCTGGAATGATCGCAGACATTGCCTCAACCTGGTTTTTAAGATATGGGGTGGGGGGGGGGGGGGGAGAGAGATGGGGAATCATCTGAAACCTGACAGCCACTGTTGGAGGGAGTGTTTTACAATAATACAGAAATCTATTAGTCTATTATGTAATAGACTCAGACCTTGAATGTTTCAGCTTACAGTGCATTTTAAGCCATTTTTGGAAGCATAGTTACATAAACCACTGAACAGTGATTTGGGACTGTAATGCAGAGAGATTTTGAATGGTAGAGATGCTAGTGGGGAAAGGATGTAAGTTAGAGATGTGCCTTGATGGGCTACTCTTCAGAAAGCAACAGGGATCCAGTACCCAGTCTTTCAATTCCCAGCAGGACCACCTTTCACCTGTCTGAGGTAGATGGAGCCAAGTTTACAATGTGAGAGCTTTTCAGATGAGACCTTAAATACTTTGCCGTTGTTTATACTGTATGGATATTAGTGCTCTTTTGGCTCTTGTACCTTTTGGCCAAAATCTCCTTGCTGTTGTGCAGCATGCTATGTATTTGCTGGTTGCTGCTCTCCACCCAAGACCGGGCTGCATTTCACTGATATTGTCTAATGTGAAGTACTTAGGGATTCTTTGGGATGAAAGGTACTGTATAACTGTGTCATTAAACATAAACCTAGTATAAATGTTTTAGATTGCATGGTTCCTAGGGTAGGGATAATCATTTACTATATGTTTGTATAGTGCCTAACACAATGGGGCCCTGATGTAGTCTGTCTCTCTTGGCACTACCACAAAACAAATAAATAAAATAATACTACAAAGACAGGCTTTATAATATTAATGTTGCTTTACATGACATTAGCTCTAAAACCTGTTACCACATAGATTCACATAGGGCCTGGGCAATTAGGTTAGCCTCTGAAACCAAGCTATTGCACTAGGGGGGGGACAAAACCAAAGCCCACTATAACATCTCTCCCTTAGCTCATGCAATGAAGCCTATAATTGCATTTAATCTGGGGATTGTTTGTGATGCAAGATACCTATTCTTCTTCCAAACTTATCACCATACATTGATGTTTCCTGTGGTAGCATCTTAGCACTTCCTTCTGAATGAAGTGGCAGTGCCAGGAATTACATCATAGCAGCAGCCAGAGTAACACAGCTGTTATTTCTGGGCCCAATTCCCTACACCTTTATAGTGTACTTGACTTCTATGGAGTTACTCCGGATTTACACCACAGTCTGTAAACGAGAACGGAGTCAGGCTCACTGAGACTGGGGAGAGTGGTGAGGAGGGTGATTCTTCTAGGACCAACGAACAAACCCAATTCTGTGATTGTGCTTCTTATTTTCAGTGGATTTTGGAAGCAGCATGAGTATGTTGTGTATACCCAAACTACCTGTGCTTGCAGTTGGCCCTGGGTTCACTCGGTCATTCCCCATCATGATAAAATTTCCTCCCTGTTTAAGTTGTTTCATATTTCCATCAGCCTTTAATGAAACATGTTCTCCTTTCTCCAGAACATTAAGTGAGGCTCAGCTGTTAAGATCAGGCAGCTGTATTTTCCCCAACAGGCAGTGTTCTGGGATGGCGGATGGGGTGGGGAGAAAAAGCTAGGCGTGGGTGGACTAAGCTTGGTCCCCCTCTTCCCTTTAAATTTCAATATTTCTTTAGAAGCTTGAAAGAGTAGGATGCTCGTGTTGTTTTGAGCCATGTTAGAGTAAATGGCACAGCATTAATGGACATGGCCTGTTACACTCTGAAACAGGCATACTACAAAGATAACATCCTCAAATGATGCTGTGGGAGAAAGCTGACATTAGAGCAAGTTACCGATCTTTTTGAAGGAAAGCCTCAAAGCTGTGGCGACTGTTTGAAAAAAGAGAAGCGAAATTCTAGACTGTTACAAGTGACCCACTTAAAAAATCTGACATAGATTTTCTGCATTTGCAAGATACACTTCCAGCCCTGTGCTGTTCACATAGGACCACAGAAAGTAGTCACAACAGAGAACACCGGCCACAGCTGTTCAGATTGCTGCTTGAATACTGCCAAGCTTCAGCCAATTTGCCTGTAATTCTATTCAGATGTTCAGAATCTGCCTCACTGCTTTTCAAAGTGCCATGCACTGGCTTATCACTCATCACATCAGATGAGCAATGACTGCACTGCATTAGAGAGTGATGGTGACAGACATTAATGGGGGAATTAAAAAGATCATTAATGCATGCTAGCTTTGACAGTTCTTTCCCTTCCCCCACCCTGCACCTACACATCCAATCACATGGCCCAAAGTGAAATCACGTGAGAGAGAAAACAGTCAGGGTGTCTCCCCACCATAGATAATGTTGCAAAATCTCTTGCTGTATTGATGACATACTTTATATCCTCTTTATACACCGGGGAGAGACAATATTCAATTACTTGCATATGGCAACAAGCATTCTTTTACTGTGCCAGTTCTTTCCTTATGAGGCAGTACCTGCATAACGCATGGAACAATATGAGACAATATCATACAGTACTATTCCTTTACACAGGAATAGTCTTCAGTCCCAGAGCACACACCCCTCAGTTTCTATTCTGAAGAGGAGGCTGTTGCTTAAGAAATTTCCTTAAAGCCATTGGGCCAGTTTCATCCTTGGAGTAGCTCTGTTGTACTCAATGGAGTTGCGCCAGGGGTGAATCTGGCCTGTTTTCTGCACAGTTACATTGTCATGGTGGACTCAGCAGGAGACTGGAATTTAGACACTGCATGACACAACTTGCCATCCCGGGTCTGTAGCGATAAAATGCATAATATAATATCTCATAGGATAATTAATGTCCTTTATTGTATCTTTATGACGGTCAATTATGCTCTACATCAACAGCGTCCATAATGTAATGAAGTAACTAGCGCAGTAAGCAGTCTGCTGCAGAACTAAAATACATTCAGAACTAGGCTGAGCAGAGGTACCCAGCTCCTGCCAATGCTGGTAGGGATGGTTTGGGTCAGTGTGCCCTGAATTTTTGATCTAATATTCCGGTAGCAGTTTAAACCTGTACCAGGAGTGGAAGAGTTGGAGGCACCTCTTACTCCCTCATTATAGTGAAGCTGCCAGACATTCTCCTTGTTCTGCAACAGCAGTGAGCTGGCACATGTGGGCTTTTAACAGCACTGCTCACTGACTGCAACAAAACAAGGAGGCAAAGTCCACATTCTTTCTTCTTCAAATATTAATGTGCTGGTGCCAAAAGAGTTCCACCTATTTTAACAAAAATGGAGCCTAAATAAAAGGAAGGGGATAGCCAAATGAAAGAAAAAACAACATTTCCCTTCCCAGAGAATGCTGCTGCCCATGGATAAAGGGCCAGAGAATTTTGAAATGGGCAAAATTGTCATTCAATGTATCTGTGAAGATGTTTGTCTCAACGTTGCTTTGCTCTCTGATATTCCTTCCTTAGCTAATGAAATGCTAAGGGTTATACCATGGCGATATTTGTTGCATTAAAATAGTTATACAGTCAGGCTCAGTCAGTGTCTCAGAATAGCCAAGATTGGAAACTGGTGCAAGACTCTTTAATGAAGGGATTCTTAACTGCACGAGTGTCCTCTGATTTACTGATGAATGATGAATACATCACTACTGTATTCAGCCCAATAACTTGTGTGTGGTTAACACATCTTCTAGAAAGGCATCCAGTCTTGATGTGAAAACTTCAAGAGACCAAGAATCCACCCCTTTTCATGGTAGTTTATTATAATGGTTAACCTCCCTCACTGTGCTTTATTTCTAATTTGAATTTGTCTGGCTTTAATTTCCATCCATTGGTTCTTGTTCTGCTTTTCCCTGCTAGGTTAATGAGCCTTTTAGTACCCTATATTTTCTCCCTGTGAAGGTACTTAAATATTGTAATCAAATCACCTCTCAGTCTTCTTTTTGATAAGCGGAAAACATTCAACTCCTGGAGTCTTTCACTGCAAGGTGTTTTCTCCAGCCCCTGAACTATTTGTGTGGCTTTTTTCAGCACGCCCTCCAATTTTTCAACACCCTTTTAAAAATGTGGATGCCAGAACTGGCCAGAGTATTCCAGTATTGATCTCACCAATGTCCTATACAGAAATAAAATCACCTCCCTCCTCCAAATCCTGTCTATACTTCCAAGTATTGCATGAGCCCTTTTTGCCACAGCATCACAGCGGGAGCTCATGTTCAACCCTTTGTCCACAAGGATTCCTAAATCCTTTGCAGAGTCACTGCAATGCAGGATACAATCCCCGGCTCGATACAGTTGCCTGGTTACAGCTCGGACACGTGATTCTTCTCCCTTCTGATCATCAGGATCTACAATATTAACATAAAATAGTGTAAAGTACTAACCCCAGCCTGCTACGTGCAATGTGCTGATTGTTCTGGGCCTCTCAAGAGAAGCCAGGTTGAATCTTGTGTGTAGTTTCTCATCCTTGGGCTGGCACAGGCTAGGAGAGCTGAAGGAATCACATTAAGTCCTCTAAGGATTAGATGGAAAAAATGCCTCATGCTGCTCCCTAATTTTTTACCTACTTACCCATTAGAAAATGTTAAAAAGTGTGCTCTATCTGGGGTGCCTTTCCATAACTAATTTCCACGCGAACATGAAATCGGACCACTCCTCCCATTCCAAGAAATAAATTAACCACAGAAATAATAATAAATGAGTCCCCTCCAGAATAGTCAATCAACCCCTCCACTCACAGGGCTGGAGCACCCACAGGGAAAAATTAGTGGGTGCTCTGCACCCACCAGCAGCCAAGCTACCCCTGACTCCCCCTCATCCTCGCTCCTCCGCCTACCTCCCAGTGCTTCCCCCCGGCCGCCGCCAAACAGCTGTTTAGCAGCATTAGCACGCTCCAGGATGGAGGGGGAGAAGTGGGAACATGGCACGCTCAGGGGAGAAGGCGGGGCCAGGGAGGGAATTTGGGGAAGGAGTTGGAATAGGGGCAGGGAGGGGGCAAAGTTGGGGCGGGGACTTTGGGGAAGGGGTTGGAATGGGGGCACGGAAGGGGTGTGAAGAGGCGGGGCAGGAGCAGACCCTCAAGGAAGGGGTGGAGTGAGGGGTGGGGTCAAGTACCCACGGGGAGGAGGAGAAGTTGGCGCCTATGTCCACTCCTCATCCCCCCCAGCAACAAATATATGGGAAACTAACTATGTTTTATTGTGTACCTGATGGATGAGAAAACTGAGGCTAATTTGGACAAATGGGAAGAGCAATTTCCAAAGTAAAGGATAAAATTAGATAAAATGATTATTTTGCTATTGAAAATATGCCAAAAAGTTAATTTATTTTAAGTCAGAGTCTGCTTTCTGATACACCAGAGTAACCTTGGACTAACTCTATTGGGGTCACTCCAGATTGACACTGGTGGAAACTAGAGCAGAATTTGGCCCTTTGATTTTGGAATTATTATTTGTATGATGGTAGAACCTAAGGCCTCAATAAGGACTGGAACCTCATTGTACTAGTCTCTCTTGTTGGTGCGCATGATGATGACAGAACCCCCTATTATTAAGGTTGCCTGAAATAACCCTTTTTTTTAAGTTACTTATAAAACTTATCCAAACTATAGGCATTTGGGCTATCATTTCCCATACTGGCTGTCTGTCTCAAGCTGCATTATTAATGATTAATTATTATTATTACTATTTTAATTTCAGTGAAAACCGTTCCGCTGTTTCCAAGAAACTAAGGAAAACATGATCAAATATTACTTTTCCCGCAGGACCCCTGCCTCATTCAGTGCACAGCATCTGCGGTTGCATCAGAGTTGTATAGTGAAGGAGGCTGCTTTCTATAGGACCCCCAACTCATTTGTTGCAGTAGTGGGAAGGTGTGTAGTGAATGAGGCAGGGACTGCAGGAAGAGAAAGGACGGTCTCATTGTTAAGGTGGTTGAAAGTTGCCCTAGAAATTGGATTCTATCCCTGGCTTTCCCACAGAGTTTGTCTGTGATGCTGGGCAGGCAAGTCACTTAAATCAAACTGGTCACTAGGTGTATGTTTCTTATTTTCTAGGTGCCTGTTTTGAGACCCGGGGGTCTGATTTGCAGAAGTGCTGAGCACTCACAACTGCAACTGAAGTCAATGAGAGCTGTGGTTTGAACATATAGTCCTATCTAATGCTAAGTAGACCAGAGGTTCTCAAACTGGGGGTCGGGACCCCTTAGGGAGTTGTGAGATTATAACATGGGGGGGGAGTCATGAGCTGTCGGGCTCCACCCCAAACCCCGCTTTGCCTCCAGCATTTATAAAGGTGTTAAATATATACAAAAGTGTTTTTAATGTATAAGGGGGGTCGCACTCAGAGGCTTGCTATGTGAAAGGGGTCACCAGTACAAAAGTCTGAGAACCCCTGAAGTAGACCGAAAAATCATGTCCTAAGCATCTCGGCCATCCAAAATTAGTGGTTGCTTTTGACCTTAATCTCTTTGTGCCTCAGTCCCCACCTGTAAAATGGAGATAATACTACCTCATCTCACAGGGGTACTGTGAAAAGCCCATGAGAAAATTAATAGTTCTGTCATCTAGACAGGATTTGATTAGTGTGCAGTAAATAAGGTCTAGGGTCACACACATTGAACAATGAGGAGAAAAGAAAGAATTGAACAGCTGCTCAGTAAGTGAGTGTCATCCACTCTGTGCACTGAATGAGGCCAGGGTCCCGTAGAAAAAACAATATGTGAACATGTATTTAAAGTCTGTATTATAATGCATAAACAGAAGGGGGCTGAATTAAGGTTGCCTTAATTCTGACATTTCCTAATTTTGGAGTGCTTGACTTTGCAACCTTAAAAAATGTTCTTTTAATGTAGTTGTTTTTATGTGTAATATAAATAAGTGACAGTCTCTGCCTCAAAAAGATTAGACCATTTGGTCAGGAGGGATGCATTGTCCCTAGGAAAGGGGTTATTTTCAAGCCAAAAAAATAAAGTGGCAAACTTGAGCTAATCAAATCAAATCAAATCCCCCTCTAATTTTCAGTCCTTTCCTCTTGTTGGAAATATTTCCCACACTTCTACTTCTGATTGAACCAACACCAAAGCTACTGCAAATTTCTTGGCAGAGCCTGTTTTTGCAAGAGTTTCAGACCAAAGTAATTTGGATACATTTTGGAAAAGCAGCCAGACTTGTGTGGGAGCTTATCCAAACCAAACTGCTAATCTTTTAGATATTCACTCATTCTTCTTAGTCCTATATCCTAGTCATAGAATTTCTGGTAACTTTTGAGAATAGCAGTGCCATATTTTGGTTATAACTAGGAGACTATTTCCACATGACCTGGAGCTAACAGGTTAATTGAGGATTTTGAACATGTAATTCACTGGAAATATTTATCTCCTCTAACTCCTTGGTGTTTGTTTACTTTACAGATACCAGATCCTGATTTGTACAAAATGAATTACAGTAGAAGACCATCCCTGACAAAAAAATGTACTGATAGAAACTGAGGATTGTTGCTTATGCAGAATCGGGGCCACAGAGCAGGCCATTGTAGGCCACGGTGACTATAGTTATGGGACCAACCCTAATTTGGAGGATTGTAAAGGAGAATCTCAGCTTTTATTTGTTAAAACGCCGAGGGCCAGATTTGCAGCTGGTGTTTATCAGAGTAGTTCCACTGCCTTCAATGGAGCTATGGCAATTTACACCAGCTGAAGTTCTGGTCCTAAGCTTCTATATCTTTTCCTTTTAGAGATAGACTTGAAAATGTAAATGGATGCCCATCAGTGCAAACGGATCCCTAGTTTGTCATTCTTCTCTGGACCCTCTCCAGTTTATCAGCATCCTTCTTGAACCGTGGATACCAGAACTAGATACAGTATTCCAGCAGCGGTCACACCAGCCCCAAATACAGAGGTAAAAGTACCTCTTCACCCCTACTTGAGATTACCCTGTTCATGCATCCCAGGATCATATTCTCTCTTTTGGTCGCAGTCTCACACTGGGAAGTCATGTTCAGCTAATTAATTCCCAAAATAAAGTTCCCCATTCTGTAAGTACAGGCTACATTCTTTTTTCCAAGATGTAAACATTTACATTTAGCCATATTAAAACACACATTATTTGCTTATGCCCAGCCTACCAAGTGATCCAGATTGCTCTGAATCAGTGACCTGTCCTCTTCAATATTTGCCACTCCCTCAATTTTTATGTAATCTGCAAGCTTTATCAGTGACAATTTTCTGTTCTCATTGATAAAACGTTAAATGCCATAGGGCCAAGAACTGGTCCCTGTGGGAGTCCAATAGAAATACACCCGCTTGATGATAATTCCCCATTTACAATTACATTTTGAGACCTATCAGCTAGCCAGTTTTTAATCAGTTTAATGTATGCAAAGTTAATTTTTGTATCTTTCTAGTTTTTTAATCAAAATGTTATGCGGTACCAGCACCTTACAGAAGTCTAAGTACATTATGTCAATCCTATTACTTTTATTAACCAAATTTATAATCTCATAAAAATATCAAGTTAGTTTGACAAAATGAAAGCTAATAATCAAATGCATTTATATATTGGCTTCCATATGAAGATCAATCTCTAATGTAATTTACAAAGCGATGGAGAGAGAGTGAGTACTGTAAGGTTGGGATGACAAAGCACTAACGTTCAGAAATTCACAGTCCCGGGGGAAATATGCCAGCTGTTCTGCAGTATTTAGCGTTGACAGGGTGTCATCTTAATTACTCTTTAAGGCACCCTCTCATGCTTAGGTACTACAAGATGTGTTGTCTTTCCTCATTCAGCAGCCTCTCCCTGAATTCATTGCTTTGGTCTCAACCTGAGGTCATTGTATAATAGCTTTGTGTGTGTGAATAGTTTGTGGACAGACTGAGATTTTCAGTTTTAACAAGCCCATGGAGTTTTCTTAGAGATTCACTGCTGGCTCCTAGAAGGGATAAAGGGCAAGTTGTGCCTATACAGCTTCTAAAATGTCTCACTCCAAAGTTCTTCAAGGTACAGAAATTAATTACTAAGACTAGTGTTTTAATTACACACACGCTATTTGCAACAATTACAATGGGTGCCCAAAGAGGAAATAGCTGTCTGCATGCATCTGCTCCTGATATCTTAGGATATGGTTCTTTGTACTAAAATAGATGTGTGAACTTGACAAGCTGATCAAGAAAATAGCAAACATACTATAATAGCAACAATAATCTTAGACTGTGTGTGTGTATGTGTATATATATATTCTGTACCCCGTCACATATTGAATTTCTACACCAGTCAAAACACGGTATATACAATGTTTCTGGTCTGTGCCAGAGTCAGGAGACTAGGAGTGTGTCTGGATTAGGACTAAGAGAACCCAGAGAAATTCAAGTGTGGATCTGGGTTCTGCTTTTGACCAAAGTTCTGCAAAATATCAGAATTTGCAGAACCTGAATGTAAACATTTCAGAATTTGGTGAGAAAGTTGTTAAGCGTTAAAAGTAACACAGCTAAAAATATACTACTACTGTATCTTTTAGAAGCTACTGTTTATGTGAATTATTGATCAAGAATGCTCAGTAACTTTTAATGTAGGCCCTCTCTCCCCTCAGAGCCACTCCTACCTCCCTTACATCCAGAGTGGAATTAACCATTTGGTTCCTAAACTGTGTTATATTGGGGGACCCTATTCTTCCAGGACATCTATTTTTTCTCCTCTTTGTACCAAACATTGTCTTCAGTCAGATTGTTGTATTGTCCTGACCAAACAAAAGGGGGAGCCATGATTTGAAGATAAATGTCCAAGGAGGCAGAGAGAAAATGTCAGAGACAGATTTTACCTGGGAGACCTTTAGGAGTGGAGAGAGATTAATGAGGCATCCTTGGAGAAGGATGCTAAAAAGAGATAGCCAAGGCAACAGCGCATTGCTGAAGGATTTAACACTGGGGGATCAAGCCAGCAAAATTTACTATTGTAAATCTAGGACTTGTTAAAATCCATATTCATCAATTTGTTGCCATGAGATGTACCATGATTGGATTTTAACACATTTGTATAACAGTCCAAATAGTTTCCCGTGATGATCAATATTTTTACAAAAGTTTTAAAAGTTTAGCAGCACTTTTTTGGGGGGAAGAGACTGTCCTAAAGTGACTTTAAATCTCTAAAGTGATCTAGGTTCTTCCATTGCTACTTGAAAAGCCAGCTATACATCTGGGCAGCAATTAGATTAGCACAGCAGAAAAATCAATCCGAGAACTAAATTGAAATCCTAGCACAGCCTCGTCTAGCATAAGGAGTGGATGAATAGACTCATCTGTACCAGCTCGCAGTCAAACAAGAGGTAACCAGAGGCTTTTACCAACCATTTTCTGTGAAGGATTTTTAGCCTCTGATTGCTGCAATGAATGCGGGCACAGTATCTCCCACAATGACTGCACTAGTCGCGACAGACAATCACTTGTGTGAAAACATTGCCTGGCAAGGATTTGAACATCCTTTGCCACCTCCTGTCTATGCCAGAAATAGTTGTTTGTCAGTGACGGGGGAAATTAATGGAGTGTGTGACAGGGAATGGAATAAAGTATTACAAGGAACCCAACAGGGCAGGAAGATGTTAAAGCAAAGAAAACATCTGGGGTGAAATCCTGGTCCCACTGAAGTCAGTGACAAAACTCCTTTTCTGGGCCAAGATTTTGCCCCTGGAGAAGAATCCACAGGAGTAGGATGGGAAATGCCTTAACATGGAAGAGCTGGAGTGACTGAAGCCATGGGAGAATTTCAGATGGGTGTCTTAGCTGCATGTAATTGATCGAAATGGATTATTCAGTATGTTGTATTTTATTGTTATAAGGGCACTGTCAAGGTATTTACCATAATTAAAAGAAGTCACTGTTATTTACCTATAGTGTTTTATAATAACCCCTTGGAATCTTGAAATAAATTCTATTTCTTACGTTGCAGTCTTCTACATTACTTTGTTATTGTAGGGCTGTGTGCATGTGATTTCAATAACTGATATTAATTTTATGAATGATTTTAAATAAGTAGATTTAGAAATTCAGAATTCTGATTCTGACTTTAGTGCAAAATCCCGTGCCCTGGGTGCAGCCTGAATGAGTAACTTCTATAGGGAAGCTTGGTGGCTGGAATCCTCTCCCTCCAAGGCACAAAACAGCTGTGCAGCAGGTGCAGAGATATTTTTTTCTTCATCTAAACTAGCTAAATCAAAACAGATGGGGAGTTGAAGGGTGTCATGGTGATGGGGCTAGCTGCACCTCTGCCCTTTTTCTGGTCCCTGTGAATGCATCTGCCTCAAGGATTTGTCCTCTTGCTTGTGTGTGGGGTGAAATCTTGCTGACTAGGGCCCAAGTCCACTGCCCTATCTAAACCAACCACTTAACGCCCTCCAGGTTCAGCTGAGTTTTGGAGCTCTCTCAAGAAGACCAGGTTATAGCCATTAAAGCTTCCTGTTCTGGCATTGTCTCTTAACAACCTTAAAGTGTAATCTGTTTGGCAACTACTAGAAAGAGCCTCCCAACCCCACTCCCCATGCTCTGCCTGTGGCACATAACAGTCTAGGCTCCTGTGGGCTCTCATACTTTGATCTAATTTTGGTTGTTGGGTTCAGTGTATGGGTGCTGGGTGGCATTGGTGGCCTGTGATTTATAGGAGGTTCAGATTAGATGAACTGGTGTTCCCTCCTGGCCTGAAACTCTATGACTCTGTAGGGTAGGGAATGATTCTACATTGGCATGTCATTGACTTTTAATGGGACTTGTGTTCACAAATCACTGAGGCAATTTTGAGAAGCCCACCTATTATTCCTAGCAACCCCTTGCACTCTGCTAAACAATCCCTCTCTCTCTGGGGTGCTTGACTCTCCTCTCACTTATAGCAGTGTAAATCAGGAAGAAATCTATTTATGTCAATGATATTATACTAACATGAAAGGCAAATCAGGCCTTTAAATATCCATAGCTTGTTATGTCCCTCCCAATTTTGCATAGTCATTGATTAGCACAGCCTTATCTGGGACTAAATTCTGCTGTAGGATTACATAAATGCATCTCCCAGTTATTTCAACTGAAAGCAGCATTTGGTCCATTTAGTTCTGATGACCCTGACAGAGGGTTTGACTGTCATTAATAGTAAGCCACTTTCCACCACTCTGGCAGTGCAAAGGGACCTTAAAGTAGGAGTAAATTATATTTGTACCCACTTTAAAAATCCCTTTACACTTCTAGAATGGTGGAAAATGGCCATAGTGTAAGTGACAATCAGGGTCAGTCCTTGTGTTATCTACAGGGCAAGTATCTCTAGTTCAAGGAATTTCCATTATTGAGTGAACCCAAAAAGATTTTGTTCAAGAAAGTTATGAGCAACTGAGAAAGGTCAGGTTATAATGGGAATTTAAGTTTGTATTTAACTATCTGTGCTTATGATAAAAATGTTAATCTATGACATATTACAAATGTGAAATGAGGTCATACCTGGACCTACCAAGTTTGATAATACCCCTATCTCTTATTGAGAGAATAGCTGAATTAAATTGATAGGCATGATCAGTCACATATAAAATATCTACACATTTTCTTTAAAATGTGTATTGTACTGCATATTTTACTGCAGCACTCTCCAGATTTTAACTAGTAATTCTGCAATTAAACCTGGACAATTCCTTTAAATAGGTTATTTTGAATCCTTGCAGCATATATTCAGCTCTGGTGACCTGGTGACCACTGATTGAGCAGCACATTTGTAAAATTAGATTGTATATAAATCTACTTTTCTGTACCTGAGGCTTTCCAGATGCTGTAAAAATCTTATTGCATCCATAAAATGTATCCCAAAAGAACTGGTGCAAAGCCTGATGTGATAAAATGCATATCTCTCAATATATGTATTCATTAGGTTGTTTAAAAACCACCCAGTATCAATCACTGGTGTGGACATGTTTAGTGGCTGTCTGAAATATTAACTTGGACTGGATAGTGATTTTACAAGCAAGTGAAAAAGCAGCTTCATTGGACATTTAATTTACTGAACAATGCAGTGGATTGAAAAACGGAGAAGAAAGAGGGAGAGCAATTCCTGAAAGAAAACAATTATTGGAGCTTCAACAATTGCATGCAAAAGCCCAGTAAACACAGCTAGAAAGGAGCTTCTGAAGTTGAATCTTATGTTGATCATTTGTTATTTTGTTTGCTGATTGATGTAAATTGAGGTTGTGAAAAGTACGTGTTTCCTGTAGGCCAGTGGCTCTCAACCTTTCCAGACTACTTTATCCCTTTCAGGAGTCTGATTTGTCTTGCGTACCCCAAGTTTCATCTCACTTAAAAACTACTTGCTTACAGAATCAGACATAAAAATACAAAAGTGTTACAGCACACGATCACTGAAAAACTGCTGACTTTCTCATTTTTTACCATGTAATTATAAAATAAATCCTTTGGAATACAAATATTGTACTTACATTTCAGTGTATAGTAAATAGAATAGTATAAACAAGTCATTGTCTGTATGAAATTTTACTTTGTACTGACTTCGCTAATGCTTTTTATGTAGCCTGTTGTAAAACTAGGCAAATATCTAGATGAGTTGATGTACCCCCTGGACGACCTCAGCATACCCCCAGGGATACGCACACCCTGGTTGAGAACCTCTGCTGTAGGGGGTTCTATGGCTCAAAACTAGTTTAGGAAAAATAAGAATGTACTCCATGCTCGTCAATCAGTTTCTAGAATCAAACTCAGAAAATCAGCCTTTGAAACCAGATATGGCTTCTGGTTTCTGGCCTGCCCAAGAAGGAGAAGTGCTGAAATACTGCGGGGAGGGGAAAGGCTATACATGAGGTATTCTTTCCATGACTGAATACTGAAAGCATCAGAAATCTCAACCACACATGCTGTCCTCAAAGATTTCCATTCCAATTTTAGGGACTTCAAGAGGCCTAGAGAATATTCAAATTTGCAGTGCAGCTAAACTAATCCCAATGGCCAAGTGTTTTGCAGTTCACCCATTGCTATTTAATGCCCAGTCATATCAGGGTTATTAGCTTGTGTATCTGCTGCTATACCTGGCTGGTTCTAAGCAAAGCTGGTTTCAAGAATTAAGCACTGCTTGAACTCCTTATGTCAGGTGTCCCCATATTGTTCAAACTCTTAGGGAAGAGAATGGTGACAGAGTAAGTGTATTGAACTAACTTCTTATGTGGCCACTCCCCATATCTTTGTGTCCAAGTGCCCTACAAAAGATGAAGGAATTTATCCTTCCAACACCCCATGAGGTAGGGATTATTATCTGCATTTTAGGTGCAGGGAGCAGAGGCATGGACAAAGTTGCTTACCCAAGATTACGTAGGAAACCTGTAGCAGATCCAGGAATTCAACACGGGTCTCCTGACTCTCAGTCCACCACCTCAACCACTCGCTCAGTCTTCCCCCACCTTAAGCAGAGAGGGAATTAAGCAAAAAAGTTTGGCTTTGGATTAGGATTCAAAGTTGTTTTCGGTGGGAGCATTCAGACCCAGGATTTTGATATAGGCCCATTTCGAAATATAAAATTGCGTTGTGTTGTTTTTAAATCAGCCTAAAACAGAAGTGATGAGAGCAGTGGAAGCCTCAAGGGATGGAGGAAGGGGAGTGTTGAGGAGGAAGGCGACTGAAGACACCGGCATTTCTATGGCCTCCCCACCCCCTCACACACATACCTTCCAGGTTATTGTCACACTTCTAAAAGTGCGAAAGCAAAGCAGGGGCTCTAGGAGAAAACACATTGACTAGTAGTAAACAACTTTTGATGCTGATGACCAGTTATCAAAAAACAAAACAACAAAACAATGTTTTTCATTAATCCTTTGAAAGATGCCCAAACAAAGGTAGGAAAAATATTACTCACTCCCCACTGCATTCTGGGGAGGATTCACATTTATTTTCCTACTGTGACAGTGGCAATGGTGGGGAAATTAATTCCATATAATTTCTTTGCTTTTTTAAAGCAGAACAGGGATAGAAAATTGCTACTTGTTTTTAAAAAACAAAACAAACAAAAACAAAAACAAAGGTAGGAGGCTGCAGTGAGCTAAGCATCCTTGGCTGACAAGGATTTAATTACTTGCTGAGCTGAAATGAGGACCTCACACAGTCTGGCCCTTGGAAAGAGTTCTGTGGGGGATGTCTGTCCATTCCAGCTAAGTATGTGCAGTTCTAGTCTAGTCTGATGAGCCACAAGAGAAATCAGGTATTTCTCATCCCGTCCACAGACTGAGGGTGTGTACAGGGCCATAGGGAGCAGCAGTACAGAGAGAAGGCCTTTGGAAACATGATGAATTTAAAACTTCTTGGTTAATTTCAGCTCTGTGACATGAAGGCCTCTTCCAATTAATTTTCCATTGAATTTGTCCTACCTTGCTTAAGTCAGAAATGTGATTATATGATGGTTGAACACTGAGCAGATGCAGAGAGAAGGTCTCTCCTTTCCCAGCTTTTCTCCATTCACACAGAAATATCCAGGCTGCAGAGAAATCCATTGTGTGGGCTGCAGAAATTAGTTGCAGCTGTTAATGGTCATTGTTTAAGGAGTGTCTTGGCACTTCTTTGGGGTTGAGAATTCCCTTTCAGGAGCCTTTTGTGGTAGTTTTGCACAGTGTTTGTTGCAGTCCTGAGCCCCCTTTATAAACCATATATTAACATGAAATCTGACTATACAGATATTTGGAAGGTAGTTTGGACAGGGGGAGCAGAGAATGTTGGGTTGGAATGGTTTTGATTTATTTCTTATTGTCTGTGACTTTCTCCCCCTTCCTTTGCAGGGCAAGAACTAGAGCAAGAGAAGGAATAGCTATCTAACTTGTTTATAGACAAGCACAGGTGTGTGGAGGACAACTCCTCTCCATAGGCTGAGGTTGACAGCACCTGACATAAAGGGGAAGAATTATCTATGAGGGCCCTGCTCACAAGAGTTTCTCATAAAGAGAAGGGGTGGTGGGGCAGGAGTTTACTTCCTCACCCTGTGCCATGGAATGAGCCTGGTCTTTAGGGCCCTGCTGCAGGCTAAGCCATCAATTGGAGGCCTTGTGTCTCCATATTGGCTCTGTGCTCCTGGCAGCTTCTACTAGCAGAGACTCCTCTGACCATGGCTGATTCCTCAGGCTTCTGTACAGAGGGATACCTATCTTGGAGGGGGCTCAATGAGATTGTGACAGTGTACATTTGTACCCAGCCCAGGGCTGCCCACTGCTCATCCATCCCCCAGTCTGCTCAATTCCTGTAACCCTTCTTCTTACTCTTCACCGATTCCGACTCCATGGAGTGCCCTCAAAAGGTGACAGCACCACACAGGTGGCTGACCCCGTCACTCACTCTTCCATCCCTCTTGCGGATCTTTGCAGATTGGGAAATTATGCTTCCTCATATTTCTAGCTGCCTGCCTGTTCTGGCAAGGTAACTTCTCTTTTGTAGTGACCCTTAATATGTCTGTCAAGGACACATTTGTTCTGAAACTTTAAAAGGCAAGCGGCTCTTTGGTTCAGAAGGTTTTTTTTTTTCTTTTCCCATGAATTAATTTCCAATACAGGCAGACCTTCCAATTCTGTGTGTGTCCCAGTGCCATTGCAAATGATTGCTTTTTAGGCTACGTTTGTTTTTCAATTTGTGCTGCCACATATCGATCCTGACAGAAGAAGCTTTTGTACAAACAAACAACAATTTTTTTTCAAAGCCCAGGATTAATTGTAAAATAATACACAGTTGAGACATATGGTGTGTGGCATGTAAAGTATCTCGCATATAGAATAGACAATGCCAAGTCCTTCAGACTGCTTCCCTTTCTATAAGAGATGAGGAAATTCGGGTGGTAATGAGCATGGGGTCTTGATTTTTCCTCTTCACTCTGTGAGCCCTCCATCTTCCCACATATAAATCTCACATGCATGCACTGTATAGTCACGCCCAGATATGCCCAGCGATTATAATGATCACTCCCTGGAATACACTGACACTGAAAGGACATATTTGGGCATTTCTTTTCCATGGCCATTTCTCTCTCTCCTTCCCTCTCTCTCTCCTGTCTAAAGCGGTCTCTCCTCCCACTCCCCAACAAAAGCAGTAAAGAGTCACTCCTCACAGACTCCCTTTGACAGCAACCCTGGGTGGGCGTAAATTAAGTGATTACACTGCTAGAGAAGTCTCCTGAGGAGGGGATTAAGGCAGCTTTGAGATCCAGGCAAGGTCAGGAAAAGGTGGCCACATGTGAACTAAAAGCGCAAGCTGCCCTTTCAAGTGCCTAGAATTATCAGTCAAGCAGCACCTACATTTCATGGCAGCGTGCGCTTGTTCTCAGCCACCATTCAGGGAAAGGCAAGGACATTTTCCTCCTCTTTGTCCAGTTTCCCCCCTCTGAATTCTGCAGTTCACGATATATCAATGACCAGAAGGGTAAAAACACTACAATCCTATATATTGTTACAGAATGCACCTACATGCAGCAGCATTAGAGACGAACCCCAGGATTGAATGCTCATACTGGATCAAATCCATGGACTAATGGACAGGCAGATCATTTGGATCTAAACTTCCCAATTTAGAGCTCTCTCTCTAAGCAGCCTGAGCAAGATCCAGAATTCAAACAACCCCTTGGGGGAGCATTCAGATTTGGATCTAGTTTCACATCTGATTGTTGCCATTCCCCTCCCTAATTAGTATCTTTGGCTTGGATCCACAAAGGCATTTAGGCACCTAAGTCCTGTTTTTAGGCTCTATTGTGATCCACAAAGCTCTCACTTGGCTGCTGCCTAACCCTGTAGGTGCCTAAACTCACTTGACGCCTACGTTTTCCGTAAAAATTCCCTAAGCGCCTCTGTTTCTGCTTCCCACTAGGAGTCCGGATGCCTATCTCCAATCTAACCCCCACTGCCATCCACACACTGGGAGAAGATGGGCGTTCCTCCACCTAACCTGCCTGTGGGGCCTGATATGGTAGGTTTGCTCAGGGGCTACCTAGATGTGCACAAAACAGCTGTGGGGGGAGGGGAGGAAAGGAGAAGGACGAGAACAATGACTGTAGAGTCACTGGAGCTCTTTCTCTGGCCCAATTAACATTCAATTATTTAATGAAAGTGGAACTTCAGTAGGAGAGATTGAGGGAGTCCAACCTTAGCATGTCCCATAGTCCAGTGTACTCACCTGACAGGTGGTAGATCTCTATTCTAAACCCTTCTTATCAGGCAGAAAGTAGACTTGAACCAGAGGTCTCCCACATCCCAGGTGAGTATCCTAACCACTGGGCTAAAGGTTATAAAGGAGGTGCGCCTCCTTGGCTGTTTTAAGCAGATCTAAACAGTCTGCAAACACCTACCTTTTCAGGCACCACAGGTGACTTCAGTGGAAGAGTGCTCATCTTCCCCAGGATCTGTGGATTGCAAGCAAGCTAGGTGTCTCCTTGCAGCCCAGATTTAGGCACTTATCTTCATAAGAGGGGTGATTATTTGGGTACATCCCTCTCATTGGCATCTCCCATTGACTAGTGTAGGCAGCTCCTTCTCCCAGCGCTGGCTTTCTGGATCCTATTCCAAGGCATCTCTCTCTCTCTCTCTGTGCATTCCTTGTATAGGGAGCCTAGGAACCTAACTCATAGGCTTTAAGGCCAGAAGGGACCATCATGATCATCAAGTCTGACCTTCTGAACATTGCAGGCCACAGAACCTCACCCACCCACTCTTGTAATAGACCCATAACCTTTGGCTGAGTTACTGACATCCTCAAATCACAGTTTAAAGACTTCAAGTTACAGAGAACCCACCATTTACATTAGTTTAAACCTGCAAGTGATTTGTACCTCATGCTGCAGAGGAAGGCGAAACCCCTTCTCCCCCACAGTGTCTGCCAGTCTGACCCAGGGGAAAATTCCTTCCCAACCCCAAATATGGCGAGCAGTTGGACCCTGAGCATTTTGGCATGACCCAACAGCTAGATACCTGGGAAAGAATCCTCAGAGCTCTCCCCATCTCATGTCCCATCACTGCCATTGGGGATATTTGCTACTAGCAGTTGCAGATTGGCTACACGCCATTGTAGGCAGTCCCATCATACCATTCCCTCCATAAACTTGTCCAGCTCAGTCCTGAAGCCAGTTAGGTATTTTGCTCCCACTGCTCCCCTTGGAAGGTCTGTTCCAGAACTTCACCCCCCAGATGGTTAGAAACCTTCCTCTAATTTCATGCCTAAACTTGTTGATGGCCAGTTTATATCCATTTGTTCTTGTATCAACTTTAGCACTTAACTTAAATAACTTCAAGTCACTTGAAGTGAGGTTCTTACCCACGAAAGCTTATGCTCCCAATACTTCTGTTAGTCTTAAAAGTGCCACAGGACCCTCTGTTGCTTTTTACAGATTCAGACTAACATGGCTACCCCTCTGATACTTTTCACTTGTGGGTTATCACCTATCATTTTACAGCTTGCCTCAGGTGAAATTTGTAAGGCCCTTGTGCCAAAACAATTCACTCTCTCCTTGACTATAAATAGGAGTAATTTATGTCTTTAGCAGAGTTTGAAGCAAACCTAGTCTTTACTGTCACTAAAGTGTCTGCAGAAAAAAACGTTAATAACCCCCTATAGGGGAATTGTTTAAAAAAAAAAACCCATCATACTGAAGCCCATAAAATTAACAGTGAAAATATAAATTTTGAAGAAAGATTTTTCTTCTGCTACTCAAAGGTATAGAAATTAAATATGCTGTATAAACTAGGTATGTGTGTTAGACATGGGCTTCAGCTGCCTAGGTCTGATCCATATTTGAATCTGAACAATCCAAAGTTCAGGGGTGTTTGAAACTGTATTTTGGTTTGAACCTAGCTCCAAATATTTTCCGCAGAATCTTGAATCACTCACATCATCTCTTATGCTGGAATGGTTAGCACAGGCCTCCTCAAATTTATCCATCTAAATGTAGCATTTAGTTGCACCTTGTGGTCCATGTGCTTTCAGGATGTAGTTGAATTTTACTGCCTGCACCATCTGACACTTGGTGTCACATGTCCGTCTTTCTAGGTGCTTCTAAGCTGCTATTTGTCCCTTCCAGAAAGGCTGCCTTTGTCCATCTTTCCTGTAGTAATACACTGGCTCTTTGTATATAAGCAAGCCATATTACCCTCTAGAGCCTGGTCACAGAGAAGATCAGAGACCTACTACTAGTGTGTGCTTTACGATTTCTCCTTCAGTTTAACTGGTAGAGACCTGAAGCTTTTTGGAGCTGAAGGCTCAGTGTTTCAGTCCCAGTTTCCTCTGTACTTGTGTAATTTACATAATAATTTCATCTGTCTGCATCACCTGGTTATGCCATCGACTATAACCATGTAGTCATGTTCCAAATATCTAGCATGACAACCTGGCCAGGGTAGGACAGGTGAAAAAAAGAGCAACTCCTATTCATCTTTGTGAAACAGTGCCACACCTTCTGAATAACTTGTATGGTGACATTGTTTCTTTGCCAACAGCAGATTACCTCCCATTGTGGGACATCAGTTTATTATCGTAGTTCCAAATCTTCATGTGATGGGTTTGGGAGGTGCTGTAGCTGAGTGATCTCCTCTCTCTATTGTTGCTACATTTAATAAAATGATAAGGCTGTATTTGCTCCTAGGCTAATTTAGGGGGCAAGTTATTGTCAGCTGTGATCTAGGGTACATTTAATGAGCGAAAGTCTCATGCATTATTATGTGTAATTGGGGTGAAAGGCACCAAACAATGCTCAGTAGCCAAGGAGCTTTGAAAAAGTGCTGTTGTCTCTATGTCCCTAATACAGGAAATACAAGGATAAACCTTACAGGGAGATAGAGAAAATAAGGCCAAGACAGGTGACTTGCCCAACGTCACAAATTTAGTCTAGGGCAGAGCTGACACTAGAATGCAGAGCCCCAATCCCCAGTGCCATGGTCTTGATACAGTGGGTCACATTCTGCTCTCAGTTACACCAGGGTAAATCTCGAGTAACTCCACTGCCTTCTGCTTTGCATTGTGTTAACCTCCAAGACCAACATAGATTTTTTTATGAGGTTTTCCACTGGTAGTAGGTTCCTGTAAGCTTCCTGGATGTACATGCACTGTCATATATTGACTCAGTTGACTCTGGGACAAAAAACCAACAAAACAAAACAAAACAAACAAACTGTTGCAAGCCAAGCCCTTGCTTACTACAGGCTGTTCCACCCATACAGGCCCAGGGCGTCATCTTTATGTTATGCCCTGTTAGCAGGGCCGGCGCAACCCATTAGGCGACCTAGGCAGTCGCCTAGGGCGCTACGATTTGGGGGGAGGCAACCGTGGTGGTATTTCGGCAGCGGGACCTTCGGCTGCCTAGGGCCGATATAGCTCTATTTTTGTCATCCCCTCGGAATTAGATTCTGTTCATTCCAATGAAAGAGATGGTTAGCTACACGAGCCACTGACAACAGTGGGGATACCATTAGGATACACCTGGCTTTGAGACCCCTTTTTCTGGGGCCCTCACAGCATGTGGATCCTCAGTCCACCATTAGGTGATTCTCCATCAGCCAACTCTCTTTAAGTGCCTCCTTTTTTTCCTGTGCAGTCTCCCACAGACATGGGGGATGTAGCCCATTTGACTGTGAGCCTAGGTGCCATACTTTCAGCACACCAACAGCACGACAGACTCAGGGTGGCAGTAGCCATTTAAAGGCATTCAACCCTTTTGGTAGCAGAATTTCCTTCATTCTGCCCCAGCAGCACATTCTTCCTTCTTGTTCTTCCCTCCCATTTCTCATTCTCCATCGACAGGGGTTCCCATGAGTACATGCATCTTCACAGGCTGCATTAGCTGGCTGAACACATGGCCAAGCAAAGTTGGGTGGACACTAATTGAGTATATCCTCCTCCGCCAAACCCTTAACACAACCACCACCACCCTTTTTACAAGGAAGACTAATAGACTAAACTGCTTTATTTGAAGGGGAAAGAGAGAGGAACTTTGTTCCTCTTCCTTGTGGGAACTGAGGTACTGCAAGTTTAAATTCAGAAAAATGCATGCAGGTAGTGCAGGCACAAATGCCTTAGAAGTATTATTAATACATACTTATTATACATACACATGGAAGAGGACATGAGGAAGGACTTGGGTGTGTTTGCAGGTGACTATCTAAAAATAAAACAAACAAAAATTATAATGGTTTGACAATGCTCCTGTTAGTGATGGGTGAACTTATGAAGCAAAGGTTTGGATAAACATGAAAAGGTTTATCCTAGAAAGTCTACAAAACTCTGATGGGAGATTTTTGACACCTGACTTTAACAAAATTTCAGGCACTTCTTGCTTCCATCTATGTTGCAAACAGGAAATACCATCACCATGTAAAGAAAGGAAAAAGTAATGAAACAAAAATTTTTCAGACACTAGCAAAGCTAGGGGGAGGGATAGCTCAGTGGTTTGAGCAGTAGCCTGCTAAATCTAGGATTGGGAGTTCAATCCTTGAGAGGGCCACTTAGGGATCTGGGGCAAAATCAGTACTGGGTCCTGCTAGTGAAGGCAGTGGGCTGGACTTGATGACCTTTTGGGGTTCCTTCCAGCTCTATGAGGTAGGTATATCTCCATATATTTGTATTTATATTTGAGATTCTGTTTTTTGGATGAATGCTTAGGCCAGTCTCCTGAAGTTGCCCATTCATATTTAGTTTCTATAGACATCACACTTACACAACACCATCAGCAAGTTCCAGTATTCCCGTAGCATAGCGTTAATTCCCTTTTTCATGGAACACACTGTTATAAATCCCTTCCCTCTACTTAAACAAGCCTGTATATGTACTGAGTTGAGACTGGCCCTGTAGAATAGCTGAAGGACTCCCAACACACAGTATTCCCGTGGGAAATAATTGTTCATGTTTACACTTTCTAGATGCTTTACACAAAGATTAACTAGTTGATCTTTTCAACACTTTTGGAAAGCAAGTAGATATTGTGAGCCCTGCTTACAGATTTGAGGAAAAAATCAAAGTTATTTATACTCAAGACCATTGAGCTAGGGTTTGAATCCTGTGATCGGTCCACTAAGGTGCACCCTTCACATAGCCGCATGTTACTTTCCCCCCAACTACATATCATTTTGAACTATTCATCACTATGGACAAAAAAAATTGTACTCCATACATCTGTGGTCCAAAATGACCAGAGCAGCTGTCAGGGGCCCTCTGGACTCTGAATATCACAATGCTTCATTACTGATCTGGACACTGAATGAAATCAGTCATCTTAAGAAAGATGCAGTTTGAAAATGTGTCTGTTTGCCTAGAAGAAAAAACTATGAATTATTCTGTGTAATCATTCTCCTGAAAGCACAGCTCCTGTCAGCTTATATTATATGTGAGTTACAAGCCAAACTTAGACCCACAGATTTTAAAAGAGAACAAAAACCCATGAAGTCTATAGAACATTAGCAGAATGGAACCAAAAATACTAAGCAGTTTTCCTCCTAGCTAGACAACGCTTGTCCTCAAGAGTTGCATTCTATATGAACAAAAAAGCA
This sequence comes from Malaclemys terrapin pileata, assembly GCF_027887155.1. Lineage (NCBI taxonomy): Eukaryota > Metazoa > Chordata > Testudines > Emydidae > Malaclemys > Malaclemys terrapin. The sequence goes on from NC_071507.1 coordinate 84,111,870, forward strand.
AATATATATCACTTACAATGCTAAATGAAAGCAATACAATCCCCAATGCAGAAAGCAAAGAGCATATTAGAGTAAATCTCAAAGGAAAAACAGCAGACGTCAGTCAGGAAGTCACAGAAGTATGAACAATGATTAGCATTTTCCCCACTTGTCACTATTCTTCATTTATACTTGGTTTCTTTGATTGCATCTATGTTGAAAATGTTAGGCATTTCTAGAACCAGTGCAGCTCCACTCCTGCTAACAATGATAGGAGTGCTAACGTAGGCAAACGATAGACATTTTTATCACTGTCTCATCTAACCATGCTCAGAACAGATCTAGACAATGATAGTATAAAGTTGCCTGCAGCCAGTCTACACTAAAGATCCCATTGTTGCTAGCACTGGTTTTAGGACAAATGCCTAATTTTCTGGGGACTGGACTCTGGCACTTTGAGCTGATCAAGTGGCACAGAATGGGTGGATTTTGGCTGTAGTTGACCAGAGCAGAATTCCCTTTCCAACATGGGAACTTCCCACTGGCATAACTGGTACCAGGTCCTGTGCCAGCTGCCCCTCCTCCCCATATCATAGGGGGAAGAGGGACATGTGGGACAGCAAAGCTCCCCTACATCTATCTTTCACCTGCATAAGGTCCCATAGAGGCTTTGCACCAGTGGCACAAGTTAGAGCAGCTAAAGGCCTGCTCTAAGTTTTGCCAGGCTTGGCTGGCACAGGATCAAGGGCTGCAATCGCTCCTTGTGGCCTCCACTCTCCACTTTTCCTGAGCTCCCCTTGGATGCAGTTGTCCTCACCACAGACGATGCCATTCTTGCCTAAAACCAAAGTATGTTGGGCAGAAAGTTCTAAGTGTCTTGAATGGTCACTAAGGATATGTCTACAGTACCCACTGGATCGGTGGGCAGCGATCGATCCAGCGGGGATCGATTTATCGCGTCTAGTCTAGATGCTATAAATTGACCCCCGAGTGCTCTCCCATCGACTCCTGTACTCCAGAGATGCGAAAGGCGCAGGCAGAGTCGATGGGGGAGCGGCAGTAGTCGACTCACCATGGTGAAGACACCACGGTAAGTTGATCTAAGTATGTCGACTTCAGCTACGTTATTCACATAGCTGAAGTTGCGTAACTTAGATCTATCCCTCCCCCAGTGTAGACCACGGCTAAGAGACTAGCTATTTTACTTCCACTCCTTCACTTTGCTGGTTGGAATCAGACATACCCAGATGTTTGTGCCTTTGCCACCATTTAGTGGCTGACTTAGAAAGTAGATAAGCACCTTTATGTGACTTCCAACTAATGGGAGCACATGTTAGCACAAAATGCAGAGACCAGTGGTTCTGGAGAGGAAGGGTCATAAGTTTTCTTTCATATGCTACAAGTAAGCAATTTAATGGTGACCATGGCATTTGTTTTTGTTATTTAACTAAATAAAATGTGAATTCCATGCCCACTGATGTCATTTATGTCTTCAGAACCACCAACACTGTTAGCTAAGGGAGCGAAACGGGATTCTAATCAGGTTTAGATAGGTGCTCTTGAAAATTTTACCCTCCAACAGAAAATCAAGGGAACGTAGCTAGCTCTGTGCCTGTTGCTTTTGAAAATGGGATAAAGGTACTTTTGAAAGTTTTACCCAGAATGATTTTCTTCAGCTTTGAAAAACAGACTCAGCTGCTCTACATGCAATTTTTTAAAAAAGCAACAGTTGTTGTCTTTCTTCATTTAAGAATGATCTGAGCAGAAGGATCATGTAGCAGGGGCTACCTAGATTGAAAGGGCAGAGACTTTGTTTTCATACAAGTCCCGGTTCCTACGACATTTTCTTGTTTCCTGAGACTGGCATTTCAAAGGTTAACAGTCAAGTTTAAACTCTTGGATGACCCAAATGTAGCCAACCACGGAGCTTGCTTCTCTTTCCCTTCTCCTACCCCATCTCAAAGAAAAGGATGGATTTTTACTTGTTTAATATTTAATGCAGCCTCTCTAAAGGAGTTCCAGCCCAACAGAAATACAAGCCTTAAGCACAGAACACTGCAGTGTTTCGACTATCTCGCCTGATCAATGAATCTTATTTTGTGAGAGGTTGGGCACCTTCGGAGGGTGTTGAGCATCATCAAGTCCCATTGAAGCCCAGGGGAATAGAGGATATTCAGCACCTTGCAGGAAATGCTGAGCAGCTTGCAAGATTAGACCCTAATGTAGTCCAAAAAGAATGGATGATCGAAGAGAACGATTCTTCGTAATCAGTATCCCACGTAAGTGCTGAGGGTATCAAATCCAAGTGCTGAGGGTGTCAAATCCAACTGCTGCATTCACAGCAGTTCAGCTATTTTACAAGAGTTCCCCCTTCTTTCCCCCCCCCCCAATTGTATTATGGACTTTTCTCTTTTAGGATAGAAGGCACTGTAGACACGTACAGTATTTTCCAGGGATGTCTGGAGTTGTTGATTCAGCGTGGAAGTGATGGGTGGTAATGCGTCAGAAAGCTGTCTGGCAGACGCGTGTATAGGCCTTTGTTTTATCATTTAGACAAACTGCCTGGTGGGTCTGCCATATGTAGCAGTGTCCCAGTCAGCCCTGAATATGATGTGTTAATGTCTGACACTGACTTGTTCTTTGCTTTCACCAGAAGCAAGAAAGCTCTGGCCAGGCCAGAGCTCTTTAATGGGAATTTTTCACTCCTCCAGTTCTTTTCTCAGCTGTGCCTTGGCCTATCATACAGCCACTAGAAGCCTCAGAGGACAATAGAATTGTTCTTTATCAAACTCAAGTCTTCCCTGCTCCCTAGATTTGTTAGAAATATTTGGAATATTACAGGCTTTTCCACATTCAAAGTACTGAAGGTTTTCTTTCTAGCACCAATGCTGCCATTGTAATAAACAAGCCAGCTGATGACATATATACACTCTGCTAAAGAATCAGAACCCACATGCCATTTGTATATATTTGATTTACTAGTAATCATTTGAAAAGAAATAGCAAACATTGTATATTTGCCTAAGCCAGCACATACATCTCATAACAGGTGCTGTAACATTTATGCGGCATACACAGAATACAGATCTTAGTCTATATTTCCTCATCTGTCTGACCCAGCATTACACAACAGTTAACTTTCATGATGATCAAAAGCCGAAGTACCTTTTGTTTTCCCCATAAAGCATTCAGATTAAAATTGGCAGGGAAACCCCCATTCTCCCAAACCTACAAATCAAAATGCCCTCAGTGGTCTTAAATTTGTGCTGTTGTTCTAAATTGATTAAGATCTCCTGGGTTTTAATCATTTTTTCAGGACTTGCCACACAGATTTGTCCCTCAGATCTGTCTGCTAGAAAATGTATCATTATTATTTGTATTGCAGCATCACCTAAGACCTAGTCAAGGGTCAGGGCCTTAATTTGTTAGGCACCATACACACATAACAAAAGGACGTTCCCTGCCCTAGGCTAGGTCTATACTACCCGCCTGAATTGGCGGGTAGAAATCGACCTCTCGGGGATCGATTTATCGCGTCCCGTTGGGACGCGACAATCGATCCCTGAATCGGCGCTCTTACTCCACCAGCGGAGGTGGTAGTAAGCGCCGCCGACAGAAAGCCGCAGAAGTCGGTTTTGCCGCCGTCCTCACAACGGGGTAAGTCGGCTGCGATACGTCGAATTCAGCTACGCTATTCACGTAGCTGAATTTGCGTATCTTAAATCGACTCCCCCCTGTAGTGTAGATGTACCCCTAGAGAGCTTACAACTTTGCATACTGGAGGGTGAAATGGATCACCTCTGATCAATCTTTCAGAAAGGTCCCCAGAAAATAGACTTCATAGCTGTCTCAAACCCTGAGAGCTGCCTGAAAGGCAGATCTAGCCCTTTTCCACAGAACAGGAGACAGTATGTTGAGCAGGAGTATATGTGTGTGTGTGTGTGTGTGTGTGTGTGTGTGTGGTTACACAAATTTCACAAATGCAATTCTATGTCAGGGTGAGATTTGATTTATTCTTTGGCCCTGTGTACAGTACAGGATGTTAGTGTGTTTAAACATATATGTGAACAACTGAGTTAGATGTCACAATGTTGACCACAGGTTAATGGTCAGGGTAGACCAGGCCAAATCATGTTCAGCATCATGTTAATTAATTATAATCAAAGCCTGTTGGAACCAAGGCTTATTCCTGATTGGCTGACCTGATGCGGACTATTATGGGGTCTACACTGACAGCGTATGGCCTCCTCTGTTACAAGACCCTTCCCCAGAAGGAACGATTCACAAATGGACGTATGGTAGGAGAATGGACTGACCTTGTTTGCTCTTTGCAATTTGCTCTCTCAGAAGTGGTTCTGTTGGTGGCGCTTATCAGTGGAGATACTGCCAGAGGCTGTGAGACCTTATTAAAACGTCAGAGCGATCATTATCTTTACTACTTTAAAGACCTCTTTTCAATGAATCCCTGTGAAGTTTCCTTTTGAAGATCTTTCCTGTCAGGAGGTTCACATCCAATGTCCTTTCAAACCACAAAACCCTTTCCCCATGACACAATGACAGGCTGCATAGACTCCATGTGACAACCTTGTGGCATATTGCAGAACGATGAGTCAAATGGATAGACTGGAAGAGAGGAGAAATGCAGTATGGGGGTAAGAGATCTACTCTTCTCTCCTTTGTTTCTTGGTGGGGGAGGGGGTGGACTCCCCGTAAACATTCGCAAAGCTACCTCATTAGCCTCCTTCAAACTCTCCTTTGACATGTTGCCTACAAAAAACTTGACAATGGTTAGGCTGCTGGTGTGCCAACCATGCTGACCAAAATTATCTCATTATTCCCTCACACGTCCCTGTTTGTATCCATCTGTTTCCTATCTTCTTCTTCAATTGTAAGCTCTTTGGGGGCAGGGACCATCTTTTGTTTGGTTTTTGTACAGCACCTAGCACAGTGGGTCCTGGTCCTTGACTGGGGCTTATAGGCCCTATGGTAATACAAATGAATTAAATAAATAAATATATAAATAATAACACAGTACTATCCACAGATCAATCAGATGCTCCCAATTTGGTAAATGTAGGATCGGAAGGGACCTCAATAAGTCATCTAGTCCAGTCTCTGCACTAATCCAGGATTAAGTGTTAACTAGACCAGTGGTTCTCAAACTAGGGCTGTCGCTTGTTCAGGGAATGCCCCTGGAGGGCCGGGCCGGTTTGTTTACCTGCCGCGTCCGCAGGTTTGCCTCCCACTGGCCGCGGTTCGCCGCTCCAGGCCAATGGGGGCCGAGGGATGTGCTGGCCGCCCTTCCTGCAGCCCCCATTGGCCTGGAGCGACGAACCGCAGCCAGTGGGAGCCGCTTTTCCTGAACAAGCAGCGGCCCTAGTTTGAGAACCACTGAACTAGACCATCTCTGAAAGGTGTTTGTTTAACCTGTTCTTAAAAGTCTCCAATGACAAAGATTCTACAGCCTCCCTAAGTAATTTGTTCCAGTGCTTAACGATCCTGAGAGTTAGGAAGCTTTTCCTAATGTCCAACCTAAACCTCCCTTGCTGCAATTTAAGCTCATTACGTTTTGTCCTGTCCTCAGTGATTAAGGAGAATAATTTATCACCCTCCTCTTTATAACATTTTTCCAGTTTGTCAAGAACATTTTGAATTCTAACCCTGACCTCCAAAGTGCTGGCAAACTGAATATCGTCCACAAACTTTATAACCATACTTTCCATGCCATTATCCAAATCATTTATGAAGATATTAAATCGAACTGGACCCAGGACAGATCCTTGTGTGAATACACTTGATATACCTTTCAGCTTGAGTGTGAACCATTGATAAATGCTCTTTGAATACTATTTTCCAATCAGATGTGCACTCATCTTATAGTAGATTCGTCTAGGCTATTTTCCCTAGTTTGCTTATGAGAAGGTCACGTGAGACAGTATCAAAAGGCCTCGTAGAGTTGAGCTATTTCACATCTACCACTTCTCTCCACTCACAACACTTGTTACCCTGTCAAACAAGGATGTTATGTTCGATTGACATGATTTGTTCTTGACAAAGCCATGTTCACTGTTACGTCTCACCTTATTTTCTAGGCAGGTGCTTGCAAATTGATTATTTGTTCGAATATCTTTCACGGTACCGAAGTTAAGCTAACTGGTCTATAGTTCCTGGATTGTACTTATTTCCCTTTTTATAGGCAAGTACTATATTTGCTCTTTTTCAGCCCTCTGGGATTTTTCCTGTCCTCCACAAGTTCTCAAAGATAATCGGTAATGGCTCAGAGCTCTCTTCAACCAGTTCCTTAAGTACTCTAGGATGGATTTTATCAGGCCCTCTGACTTGAAGACATCTAATTTGTCTAGGTAATTCTTAACTTGTTCTTTCCCTGTTTTAGTCCCAGATCCTACCCCATTTACAGTGATGTTCACTATATTAATCATTCGATCACTGATAACCTTTTTGGTGAAAACTGAAAAGAAAAAAACAAACAAAAAACCAACATTCTGGCCATTGCTGCATTTTCTGTTATTGTCTTTCCCTCCTCATTGAGTAATAGGCCTACTCTGTCCTTGGTCTTTCTCTTGCTTCTTATGTATTTGTAAAATGTTTTCTTGTTATCCTTTATATCCCTAACTAGTTTAATCTCATTTTGTATGTTGGCCTTTCTAATTTTGTCCCTACATGCTTGTGTTGTTTTTTTATATTCATCCTTCATAATTTGACCTAGTTTCCATTTTTTATATGGCTCTGTTTTGAGTTTCAGGTTGTTTAAGGTCTCCTGGCTAAGCCAGGGTGGCCTCTTACCATACTTCCTATCTTTCCTGCGTACTGGGATAGTTTTCTCTTGTGCCCTTAATAATGTCTCTTTAAACAAACTGCCAACTTTCCTCGACTCTTTTTTCTCTTAGGCTTGATTCCTATGGGATCCTACCAACCAATTCTCTGAGTTTGCTAAAGTCTGCCTTCTTGAAGTCCCTTGTCTTTATTCTTCTGTTTTCCCTCCTACCATTCTGTAGAGTCACGAATGCTGTCATTTCATGATCACTTACACCCAAGTTGCTTCCCACCTTCAAATCTCAACCAGATCCTCCCTGTTTGTCAGAATCAAATCTAGAATAGTCTCCCCCTTAGTTGCTTTCTCCCCCTTCTGTAATAAGAAGTTGTCTCCAACGCATTCCAAGAACTTGTTGGATAATCCATGCCCTGCTGTAATTTTCCCAATAAATGTCTGGATAGTTGAAATCCCCCATCACCACCAAGCCTTGTGCTTTGGATGAGTTTGTTAGATGTTTCAAAAAAGCCTGATCAAACTCTCCTTCCTAGTTTGCTGGTCTATAGTAAACCTCCCACCACGACATCACCTTCCCTCTTTTTTTTTTTATCCCTTTTATTGTTATCCAGAGACTTTGATTGAGTATTTTCTCCAATATCTTTCCAAGTACCAAAGTTAAGCTGACTGGTCTATAATTTCCTGGGTTGTACTTATTTCCCTTTTTATAGATAGGTACTATATTTGCCCTCTTCCAGTCCTCTGGGCTGCCTCCCACTTCTACCTTGGCTTCAGTGCAAGTGTATATATTTTTGATATACCAGGTAACACCTCGCTTTGTCCTTACTGAACAAACTGTACCCTTCTTTACCAATATTGCAGTCATGTGAATTATCCCACCAATCTGTGATGCCAGTTATGTCATAATTCACTAGTATTTCTAGTTCTTCCTGTTTGTTCTCTATAGCTCTTGTATTAGTATACAGACATCTAAGATGTTCATTAGCCTTCCCTTCTATATTCCCTATTGTCTCTTCTTTGTCCTTGCTATGATTACCCATGCTCCCCCCAGATTCTGACCCTTCACCCTGGTCTCCATGTTCTGAACTTACTTGTGGGCTTTTGTCTCCTGCCCCTGTTGAACCTAGTTTAAAGCCCGCCTCACTAGCTTAGCAGTCTGAATCCAAAGATAGTGTTCCCCTTCCCTGATAAGTGGACCCCATCTCTGCTCAACAGCATCCCATGGTCAAGGAAGCTGAAGCCCTTCTGGTGATACTTAGGATGCGCAACCATGGAGTCACCTCCAGGATGTGTCTGTCTCTGCCTGGGCCCTTACCCTTCACTGGACGTGAAGACATTACAATACACCATTGCAATACACCTTGAAATGTCATTTACATCAGTGCAAAATGAGTATAGAGTAGGTGTAAAATGGTCCCTGCATATATGTTGCCAGTAAAGATGGTTTAGCACCAAAAACTGATTCCAAACACCTCCAAAGTTCAAGAAAGATCAAATCCAAACTTCGTGGCTGGCCCATATTTCAATAGTGAGCCAAACAAATGTGCCAGCTCCATACAGCGCTGAAATCTGAGGCATCTTGGATCCAGATCTGAACCCAAATTCTGCAGCTTAGGCCTATCTCCTCTGTGTGTGTGTGCATGTGTGTGTGTGCGCGTGTGCATGTGTGTGTATATCCAAGCTTTTCCACCTCTGTAAGCCAATCTTTATGTTATTTCTATTGGGTGTAAGCTATAGATTTATGGCGCAAACTATGCATTTTGGTTTCTGCTTACTGTGTATCCAAATGTATCTGAAGTAGACATACTTACAGTACATTTTATATGGCAACATTGAAGGATATATTCGATGCTATTCTGGGAAAAAGTCCTTAAGATTAACTCTAGCTGGCTGTGCTAGTGTGTAGAATGGCAAACAGAGAAGGAGAGAGAAAAGACTGAGATCAACAGCAAAGGCATACAAGGTTGGTCAGATTTGCACACAGCAGGAGGTGCTGCTGCAGTCAGTAAGAATTAGGATAGGGGCTTCAGCCAAGGGACAGAAAGATATCATAGACATTAACCACAAAATAGATAGTGTAAACAAAGCCTCAAGGAAAACACTCAGAGAAGTAGATTTCAGTTACTCAGTGCAGAGGCAATGCATGGGGGGAGGGAGGGAGAATAGGGGGACACATGCCAGATTTCTGCCTTCCCTTTAGTACAGAGTTTCTCAAACTGCTTGAAAAACATTCCCTCCTGCCAGGAGCCAGCTGATCGGAAGCTGGTGGGAGCCACCTGTCCTGCTCGGGCCCCTGGCTCGCCATGCTGTGGGAGCCGGGGTGCTGGCTGGCTGCCTGGCAGCCCTCTTTACGTGGCTCCCCAAGCCGGGTTGCTTCTGCACAGCCGGATGCTCCCCAGCTGGGCGGGCAGTACAGCTCCAAACTGCAAAACTGATGCTCTCTTGCTTCTCTGTCCAAGGAGCCCAGTGCCGGTTGGTGATGCCCCCTGGAGCTGGCCGTGCCCGCGGAGCTCGGCTGCCATGAGCTGCTCCCCAAGGCACTCGCTCACCCACTGCTGCCCTGGTGCTCCTGGCTCTGTTGCTGTTCCTCATGAGGGAAATGCACTTCAAGTTAAGAACTTTCAATTCTTCAGCTTAAATTAATTCTTTAAGCAAAAAATATTTGCAAGTGATTTATACCGTGGAAAGTTACAGTATTGAAACAGGAAAATCTATTTCATAGTGAAAAATAATTGTCTAATTAAACAGAAATCATTATTTCAGTGTTTTAATGAAACCTGTAGATGCTTACAGTCATTAATATGTATTGATCAAACATAAGCGTCTTGATTTTTCAGCTCAAATGACCCGTGATGAGCTATTAATGTGAAGTTCTATAATGAGAATTAAGCTTCTCCTCCAGGTAATTACTATTTCTTGTTTAATTGCTGGGTATAAGGTCATACAAGCCACCTCATACTCAGACGTGATCATGAGCCCTCTCCCACTATCAAGAGTTAACCGTTGCCTCTGACTCGGAGTAAAAGTGGAGGGACACCATTGACTTCAAACGAGTTATTCCAAATTTACACCAGTGTAGCTAAGAATAGAATTTGGCCCGTTGGTTCCACTCTCCCAGTTGATGCACTAGGATTTGGATTGGCATTTCCTGTTAAGAGTAAAGGAGTCACCCCAATAGATTACCCTCATCTGCACATCAGTAGGAGACTGAGAGCCCCTTGTCAACTAACAAAGTGCGCCATATACAAAATAAATAGAGTCAGAGCATAGAGCATGCTAATTATTCTCTACAATTGTCATTGACTTTTATGTTGGTGTTGCGCATTCTGTAACTAGGAAAGCGAATATACTCATTTCTATAGTGTCAACAATGTTAAAGCCTAAAGTGGCTATTCAGGTCTAGTGAGTTTTCTTGAGTACCCAATGCCCAAAGGACATAGTTGTGAGCAATACAGCACAGCAGTGACACGTCAGAATAGTTCTGCAGGCAGATTGTACAGCATTCAAAGCTGGTGGCAACCTGGATGCTGTTTATTTCAGGCAATGTACAAATCTGTCTCCATAAACTGTATCCAAATGGGAGTGTTCCAGGTTTACTGTGGGTGCTAGAATTGTAAGCTTAGTGAATGAGCATGGAAATCTGATGGGTTATTTATAAGGACCTCCAATATAAATATTGATGAGCCACCTGCTCATCAAATGTGGCCAGCATAGACACACTGTACCTGTGAACCAGAAATGTAAGAAGCTTAGCCAACAATTAAGCTCTTTGTATAATGAAAGGCAGTCTTTGGGGCCTGCAAAGTCTTCAGTCCTGGTTTCCTGATAAGTATAAGCACCAAGGGGGGATGTAAAAGCTCAGTGTTCTCTCCTTTTGCTCATTTACAAGTTTACTTCCGGCCTGTTTCCTGACAAAGACAGTTTATATTTGCAAGGCTGATTGCTAGGCTTGATTCCCCCCCAGGTCATAGATTTTTGATGGTTTTCACCTACAGCCACCTAGGGATGGTCTTCGGAGTCTAAAAACCACAGGTCTGTAGCTGGATCAGTCAGCCTGTAGTCATATGAGACTGTGCCATCCAGACTACTGGTGGTGGTGGCATTAGAACCACTGGCAAGCTACTTCCCAGTCATCCGCACATAGGCTGCTCTGATGAGCAGCCATTGTAATCTTTGGACACAAGGAATAACAGTTAAACAGAAGGTGAGGCAGTGAGGACTAGGTGGAGTAATCATGGGAGTGAGAGCAAGGGACTCCTGGTCTTACATGGGAGGTGGGGATGCTAAGTGGAGAAAGGAATGAGAAGGGAAGAAGGGGAGTGAGGGGATTGAAGGTGAGAAGGTGGGAGGAGATTGGAGGAATGAGACTTCTTCCCACAAGGAATAACCTCTGTGGGAGCCTCCAAAACCTAGCGTCAGTCCTGCAAATGTTACTTGGCCTCTATGTGCCACTGCACGGCTACCACGCTAAGTGTCTTGCATGGCTGCAATAAAGGACTTCTGCCAACACCAGCGTCCAGTTTTCACCTTTTGAAGAGCAAAGGGATCATAGCAGAGGAATTTGGATTGTTCAGCTCTTGAAGTTGGAAGGCGGGAACTTGAAGCTGAGAAAAGTGTTAATTGTGCAAATAAACAAGTGAGAAATGAAGGTCCAATTGTGATCTCCCTTACAGCGATATATCCCTATTGGCTTTGACTGCGTTTCTTCTGATTTACACCAGTGTGAGATAGTTCAGAATCCGCCTGCTATTGAGTTGGAAGAAATACATTAGCCCTCACAAGTAGGTGTTTGTAAAAACCCTTCGTAGCTGCAGTTTGCTAGCACGAAATGAAGAACTCTGGAGCAAAATGTTGTGCATTCTTTTCATCTTTATACGTGTAGTAATTATCTATATTCAGAAGGGATTGTAAATCCTAGATTTAGATGCCAGACCCAATCTTGCATTCCGTAATCCCATTGATGGAAATCAATGGGAGATTGTTCTGAGTAGGGCTTGCAGGATTTTAAGGAGAGAGTAGCTTTACATCCCCAAGAGCCTGATTCTATTCTCAGTTGTACCAACTTCTACCAAAAGTAACTACAGTGAAGTTGATGGAATTACACTGATATTAGTGAGTTGTGGGGGCCCAATTGTCTAGGAAGAAATACTGATTTAAAATGTAAACTAGAGCTAGTTGGAAAAAATCCAATGAAAAATGTTTCATTGGTATTTGCCAGTTAATCAAAACTGAAGCGTTCTGTGGAGATGGTTCAAGTTCAATGAAGTTCTGATGGAACCCAGGGTAGGGATTTGAAAGAACTCTGCATAGCAGGCACATTTGGAAATCTGGCTGGTTTCCTGCCAGCTCACTGCCTGGCTCCAGTCTAGTCCATTTGCTGGACTGCCTTAGAATCTGGGTCGCCAGGGCTTCCAGAGACCAGAGCTCTGGGGCAGCCAGCCAGATGGACTGCCCTGGAACTGGGGCTCCCTTCCCTTTTGCAGGGAATTTCAAAAATTTTGGAATCAGAACAAAACCAATTTTTGAAATATCGAAATCCTTTTAAAAGCTGTTAACTCTCTTCAGATAGCTCTATTTAATACATATTACAGCCTCAGTTTTCATCTGTGTTGTATCCAGTGCAGTCATTTGGCCCTGTGTAATGTGTGTATAAGGTGCTACCCAGTCAGGTTTCCCAAATTCCTTAGCTATAATTTCTCTCCCTAAGAGCCCTCAGTCAGGCTGGGTTTACAAGCAGAGGGATATACAAATTTCTATTGTTCTGGCTATATTTGTTTTAAAATTCAAAACTATTATTAAAATGATCCCCCCTCCTTCCTCACCACATCTGTGGCATGTAACTAAACAAACAGATATTGGGGGATATGACTTCTTATTGGTATGAATTTGGGATGGTCTGCTTGATACTAATGTGGTTATCCCAAACACATGCCAATTAAACATCTCTCTCTTTCCCCCTCACAGACCACTTTTCCCGCCTCCTTTGCCCTCCTCATGTTCCCTCACCACTAGTTTATCCTCATACTGGGGTCCATAGTGGCCTACTTGTAAGCCGTACCTGTGTTTTCTCTATGGGGCATCTTTTTGTTACTGATTCAGCAGAGGATGTTGAGGCGCTATCATTTAGATTGTCTTTTTGGTAGGGCACAGAGGATTTCATACACCAGCTATGTGACAGTCCACTGGAATGTTACCCACTGGAACAACGTACCAAGGGTTGTGATAGATTTTCTATCACTGGCCATTTTAAAATCAAGATTAGATGTTTTTCTGAGAGATTCTAATTCAAACAGGAATTATTTCAGGGCAGTTCTAGGCCTGTGCTGTGCAGGAGGTCATAGTGGATGATCGCCGTGATCCCTTTTGGACTTCAATGTATAGATTTTATTCCTAATTGCATTACTTGAATAAACCTCTTTTGTAAAGCTTCACTAAGCTGTTGTGTTCAGTTTTACTCCAAAACTCAGGTCTGGTTGACACTACAGAGGTAGGCTAATGCAAGGCAGCTTCCATTGACCTAACTACAGAAGTGTCTACACTTAAATTTTGCTCCCGCCGATGTAACCGCCCTGCTTCACCAACTTAATAACCACCTCCACGAGCGGCAGGTTGACACAGCGTCAGTGTAGATACTATGTTGCTGGCATCGACTGATACTGGCTTGCAGGAGCCATTCCATAATGCCCCACACTGACAGTACAATCGATTCAAGCGCTCCTGGTGAGGACATGCACTGCTGACACAAGGAGCAAAGCGATGTAATTACTGCGGCGGCTGTATGCCGACATAAGTTAGGTCAACTTAATTTTGTAGGGTAGACATGGCCTCATTCCCTGCAGTGGAGGCGTTGGCTTATTGCAACAAAGAAAATTCTTCTGGGTCTCATTGCATTAGACCTGCTAGCTAGAGCTAAGCACTAAAATCCCAACCAAACAGTTTAATACATTGCAGGCAGGCATTGCCAAGTTCTGAAAGGCTAACCATTTTGTAACTTTATTACTGAGATAGAGATTTTCTCTCTTCCTTACAACTTAATTCTGAGGACCTTTCCATAAAAATCAGATTAGGTGTAGAGAGCGAGTGGCAGTGGTTTTAGCCCTAAAGATAAGACTGTGAAAAGACTTAATGGTGGTTGTAATCTTTTTTTATCTGCCCTTTCAAAGGAAGAAAGTCATTTACCAAAAAATACACGTGAAAGGCCTACAGACTGTATATTTTAGATCAGCTTAGTCTCACTGATCTTTGTTTAACTCTTTTTTTTTGATTATAAATTAAATTCTTCACTTCTTCTCCCTTGTCTGACATTTTCTATTGAGAAGTATAATATTTACCTTTCTATGTCAGAGCAGTCTCAGCAAAATATCTGTAAGAGTCTATCTAGGGTTACCATACGTCCGGATTTTCCCGGACATGTCCGGCTTTTGGGGGCTCAAATCCCCATCCGGGGGGAAATCCCCAAAAGCCGGGCATGTCCGGGAAAATCGGGAGGGCTGGGTGGTGCTCGGCCGGGGCCGGCGGTGCGGGGCCGGGGGCATGGTGCCGGGCCGGGAACTAGGGGCGCAGTGCCGGGCGCGGGGCCGGACGGGGAGCCGGGGGCGCGGGGCCGGGCCGGGGTCCGGGCTGGGAGCCGGTCAGCCGGGCCGGCGGGGAGCCGGTCAGCCGGGCCGGCGGGGAGCCGGGCCGGCGGGGAGCCGGTCAGCCGGGCCGGCGGGGAGCCGGTCAGCCGGGCCCGCGGGGAGCCGGGCCGGCGGGGAGCCGGTCAGCCGGGCCCGCGGGGAGCCGGTCAGCCGGGCCGGCGGGGAGCCGGGCCGGCAGGGAGCCGGTCAGCCGGGCCGGCGGGGAGCCGGGCCCGCGGGGAGCCGGTCAGCCGGGCCGGCGGGCCCGCGGGGAGCCCGGGGGTGCGCCGGGCCGCCGGGGGCCGGCAGTGCTGGGCGGGCCGGGGGTGGTCGGCCGGGGCCGCGCCTCCTCCCCCCCACACCTCCCTTACCTGCTTCAGGCTTCCCGCGAATCAAATGTTCGCGGGAAGCAGGGGAGGGGGCGGAGACTTTGGGGAGGGGGCGGGGTTGGGGCGGGGGTATGGGCGGGGCTGGGGGCGGGGCCGTGGGCCGTGGAGTGTCCTCCATTTGGAGGCAGAGAATATGGTAACCCTAGTCTATCCAAATAAACACAAGACCAATGGGATCAAAACCTCAGACCTTAAGAACCAGCCAATACCATTACAGCTAAAGTAGTAACTCCATTAGCTGTCAGTAAGGGGCAGACACTTATCTTTGCTAGGATTGGCCACTGGAGAGACCAAGACTTTTTTTTTTTTTTTTTGCAGTGAAGACAGTGTATTTTTTTGTTTTGTTTTACCCTGGAATAATTAACATGCAATAATTATCATGCTGTGAAATCTTAGTGGAGACAAAGCACCTGTAGTTTTTACCATGAGATTGCTAACTGAGGTCAACACTCAGTCTACTTCCACCCATGGTTGACCTCTCCTAGTTTATGTTATGGTAATACTAGTCAGTGCCCTTTATGCATTAGGATTTTACCGTGGGATAGATAACACACAGTAGTTATCCTGCAGTGAAAAGAGACCTTTTTGTCAGTGAAGACAAGACCTAAGTTAAAAAATTACAATAGCATAGAAAATTTGAGCTAAATTCTGCCTCATTACACTGATATCATCCCTTTGATTTCATCTCACAGACACTGATTGGTTTACATGGGTTGCAGACTCCAAGCAGAGTTTTGCCCATTATCTGTAGATTTTGTTCCAGTGCTGTACTCCCTTCTTTATTTGCCCTGTGTTTACCAACTGCCAGAGCAGAGTTCTCCTGGTATCCTAAATATATGCAGTAAAATTCTAGTTTCCCATGTCTAGTGCATAGGATATTGTCCCATGGTTTCATGATGCTGCTCCATAAATGGCAAGGCAAAGCCAAACTGTTTATTTTCAAAAGCAGTGTGGAAGACCTTTCTGAATCAGTGATCTGTTGCATGGACTTCATCCCTGTTAAGCCAAAGCCCACTGTATCATTACACTGCTGCATTCTGATTTGCTTGGGAAACAAAGCTAGTGTGTGCGTTAGCCAACCAAAGCTGAGAATTACTGGATTTTTTTTTAATCCAGGATCTTGCATTATTATGAATAAACAGGTTTCTGAATGACTGAGTTAGAAGCTGGTTTTAAATATATATACCACTAAGTTTTACAAGTCAGCTAATAAAAAAAAGCTGATTGTCTGGGACAGACTCCTGTTGGTATAATGCAGTACTCATTCAAATTGTTACTTACGTAAGTGAGATTCAGTCAAACCCTAAGGGAGCAGCCTCTGTTTCCTTGCAACTCTGGCAGTGGAATCTCTTTACATAGAAAGTTGCTTGTAAAGAGCAAAACAGCTTCCCTGCATACACTCCCCTCCCCCATCTACTTTTTATTCCTTCTGCGGTCCCACTCTCCCTCCTCCCCCTACACACACAGCCAACTCCCAGATCAGAAGCAGCTCTCCACTAAAGACAGGAAACAATTCATTTGTCTTGAACCTCAACACCACACTAATCTGAAACATGCTGGAATCATTCTTCTTTGAAATAGTTTCTAGCCCATTAGCTGTAGTTATGGAGCATGGAGCAGTGCTACTTATGTTACAACACAGGGATCCAGGAGCTGGAAATGAGGATCATTGTCTCAAACCAATAGCAGAGAGGTAGGACAAAAGATTATCTCAGTCAGCCTGCAGCTGCCTGTCCGAGGGGGAGCATAGAAGTACAGTCTATTCCTCTTTCTTGAAACTCCCATACATTTCAGCAGGGTGTTGGCTAGCTTTGAAATTTACAGAGGGGAAGGAATAACGAATCCCTTCCAATCTCCACCATGCCCAAAATTCCCCTGGAAGCTTAAGATTTCACGTCAGATGCAAAGTTTCACATCCAAAACATTTTTTTTTAAATGGAATGATAAATACAACGGAGCCCAGGTAGAGTGAAAGTAGATTTTTTCAGTATATCGTGATGCCAATAAGCCTATTCTTAAACTGAAAGGAGTTTTTTTGTTTGTTTTTGTAAGGGAGAGAAATGAGTTCATAATCAAAGGGCATGATTATACATTGATATCAGCCTGGGCCATTCCAATCCATCCAAATACTCTACATTTTGAAAGTAACTTTCCTTCTTCATGAGAGGGCACGGGTGAGAGAGAGAGAGAGAGAGAGAGTAGTCATGTCTTGAAAATAAGTAGAGAAAGCCACTGACTTGTGACTGACAGGAATTCCTTCAGCAACATGGAGAGACTCATTAGAATTTTCCCATGACACACCACAAAAGATGGCTGGAGAAAACAAAGTGAGGTGCTGGAGCTCAGTATATTCCTTTGTCCTTGAGAATCCTGGCCTTGCTGAATCTCACGGGCTGGTGCATGCATAATGTGGGGCAGCTGATTAAGTGTTCTTGCCAAAATAAAGGGGGTTGAAAGGGGTGGGGGAAAGACACAAAGTTGGCTTTAATTAAAACCCTGTGATTGTCTTTAATATTTACATAACGTGCTATCATAATTGCCCCTGATTGGAGACTTAAGACTGGAAGGAGGAAATGGCAGGCTGGAATTTCCCAACTGTGAAAACCAACCACAAGCACCTTCAACCAAACTTAACCAAAAAGCCACAGCAGAGGAAATACATTTGAGCAATTTTAAACCCAAGAGTTATGAGCTGGGCTCAGATCAGCATATTTGTTATCATGCATTAACAAGTTTGAACAAATTGCAACACTAATGGAGGCCATAGGCTTCTATGGCCCTCATTCATGCAGGTAGTCATATGAGCACCATTATTCTGGTTTATGGCTGCACACTTCATTGGTGCAGACAGGTTGCACTATATCAGATGGCAGTGGGATGAGGGGGGCTGTTAAGTAAAGCGTGTTTTGTTTGGTGCTGGTCTCCTACCTCTCAGATTTGAGAGTCAGCAACTAAATGCTAGGGAAGGAAGAGAGTCTGATAAGAGTCTACATAAAAGGAAGAGCAATACTTTCTAATAAGAAGGGAATCCTGTCTTTGGGTCTTCATTGTACTAAAGTAATGTTGATCATGATGAGCTTTTTAGATGCAGATTGAATGTATAATTTTGTAGGAATTTAATAGGGCTGTAACTCAGTACATAACAGGAAACAGATGCGCCCTGTACCTGAACCCTCTGAAAATTGACATCTGGATCCAAATATTGCAGTGCAGAACCATCTCTATAATAGGCCGTAACCTGAACCCAAGCATGCTTGAACTTAATCACTTGTGGACAGGGGTGAAAGTAGAAATAGGGACTTACCGGTACGGGGCTGGGTTGGGCTGGCTCTGGCCCCCGGAAGGGGCAGGGTCTTGGGTGGAAGGGACGGGATGGGGGGGGTCAGAGCCAGCCCTGGCCCGCCTTGTACCGGTAAGTGCCCTCCCCCGCCGGGGTCGCAGAGGCAGCTGGGGGCTCCGGCAGCAGCTTAAAGGGCCCAGGGCTCGGTCGCTGCTACCGCCCTAGTTCCCTTTAAACCGCTGCTGGAGCGCCCGGCTGCCGCTGCTACCCCAGGGCTCCGGCAGGCTTTGGGGGCTATTTAAAGGGCCCAAGGCTCCCCTGCCTCTACCGCCCCAGGCCCTTTAAATAGCTGCCGGAGCCTGCTGGAGCCCTGGGGTAGCAGTGGCAGCCGGGGGCTCTGGCAGCAGTTTAAAGGGCTGGGCCGTAGAGGCAGCGGGAGCCCCGGGCCCTTTAAATAGCCCTGGAGCTCCGCCGCTACTCCAGGGCTCTGGGGGCTATTTAAAGAGCCCAGGACCCCCCTGCTTCTACTGCCCCAGCCCATTAAATAGCCCCCGGAGCCCTGGGGTACCGGCAGCGGGGCTCCGGCGGCTATTTAAAGGGCCCAGGGCAGTAGAGGCAGCGGGAGCCCTGGCCCTTTAAATAACCCCCAGAGCTCCGCTGCCGCTACCCCAGGGCTCCAGCAGCAGGGTTCTGACGGCAAAAATTCTGGGGCTTCAGCCACGGCTGGGAGCCCCAGGCCCTTTAAATTGTCACTTGGGGAAGCCGGTATGCTGTACTGGGGCGTACCGGCTTACTTTCACCTCTGCTTGTGGAGTGAAGATAGTTATAAAACTGATGCATTTTGTGTGCGTGTGTGTGGGGGGGTATTTTTAAATTTAAAGACAGCAACCCTTTTTGCTGCTATGATGTGCAAAGGCAGAAACCATTTTGTGCTCAGAGAGCCTGTTATGGAGGACAGACATTCACTGTGCTCTCCCTCAGGGAAACTTTATTTTGTTATCTCATTGTTAACCTTGACCTACAAAAATGTATAAAGTTGCTCTTTGTTATGGAAAGACATGAGAAGTGTGCTGATTTGGAACTATTAGAACAAAAATAAAATTTCCGTGAGAGAACACCCAGTGTGTTTGTGCAACCCACACTGTGTACAGCTGCAGCATCTCTGATGAAAAAATGGCAGCTGTCTCTACATGCATTCAAAGTTCTTAGAAATTTAAAGGTGCAGTATTCAGAAAACAAAGGCATACTGTTTCATAGCTACTTACAACATGGGCTTATAGCTAATGAGAACCAAGTACAAAGAGAAACGCAATTGTATTGTTCTGTGAAACATTCTCTAGGCTCATATAATGAGAAATTGTTAAGCTCTGCTTTCTTTCCCCCCCCCCCCGCCCGAGTAAATTTCTATCCTTTTCCTTGCAGAGATAGCCTTAAAAATGCAAGCCAACATATTGCTAGGATTGAAAGTTTGGCACCGATTTTTCCTAAAAGTAATGGAATAATCGCTATTTCTCACACTTACAACCTCCTACAGCCCAGCTTTAAGGATCTTGAAAACCAGGGTCACAAGTCCTTTCTATTTTTGAGAGGACCCCAGATCATTTCACAGCTATTGAGTGTAATTCCACGCAACTTGCCATTGGTAGCACCAGGGCCACTGAATGTTCTCTCCTAGCCTTCCAAATGAGCTGGCTCTGCTAAGCAACCAGCACAACCTCTGACCACAAGAAGATGCACCCGAATAACATTAGTGAAAAGGGGACTCCTGGGTTCTAATTATAGCTCCAACACCAGCTCTCTTTGTGACCTTATTAAAGACACTTAGGCCTGATGATCACAGCCTATCTATTAATTCAGGATCTGTAGGGGTGCTGAACACCCACCTTGACTTCAATTGGAATTATGGGTGCTCAGCATCTGTGAACATCAGGCACTAAGGCTCAGATGAAAGTTAGGAGCCTAAATACTTTTGTGGTTCTAGGCCTATCAGACCTTGAGTGCTCAAAGACGAAAATTTATGGACACAGGAAACTGTTGCCCTTAACTTCACTGCCTTAGTTTTTCCTAGTATAAAATGGGGATAATTGTAGCCTTTTTGATGGGTGGGTGATTTGATTACTGGTTAATCTCTCAGACTGCAGTGATTCAAGATTCGGTCTTCTGAGGGCTACAGCACCACCTGCCCCCAGCACGTGGGCCGGACAATATAATAGTACTTCCCTACCTCACAGGGATGCTACAGCCATTGGTGTGTGTAAAGTGCTAAGATTCACTGGAACACACACACAAAACCCTTCAGTGGCTGAGGGCTTAGTGACCCTCACAGTCCCTTATACATTGACCGCATTGCAATCAGCTGGTCTCCATTTCTCCTGAACAGCTGAGAGGGACCAGAAGGCTTGTTGTTTTAGTGCTACAGACATCATGCTAATTACCTATATGTTCTATCTAGCTTCACATGTTGTGTTAGTGAACATACTGAGAGCAACGCTCTGTAATGTACAGGGGACATGCAAGACCCTCTGCATGATGGGTTGTCTGTCGGGAGCCCCTGGCAGAGTGGCCACACAGTGGATGGCAATGGGGATGGACCAGAGTAGTGGTGTCACAAATTCTGCCGATCTAATGGCTCACATGCAATGGGTGAAGAAGAGCTACAGCTTCTATTCTGACCCAGGGTTGGACTAGTGGCCACAATGGGGCAGTATGTACTGCAGCCCTACATCCTCTATGCCCATTTTATTGATTAATACCACTCAGCATCATGGTTTTGACTGTGAAATGCCGCTGTTCACTTGCCATCTTTGTACAAGCAAACTTCAGAAAGTTTCAGTGATTAACTTAGTTTCTGCCCCTTCCATCAGAGAGAAACTAGTGACCTGATGAATCTACAAATACATTTGGAAATCCAATTTGGTATTGTTGTGTCATTTGATCATTTCACAACAATGACAATATGAAGAAACCACTCTGCCACAGTCAGGTCCCAAATAACCACGTTTGCCAGCTGTACACAGATACAGTAGATCTAATTGCATACACATTGCTGCTCTGACTAGTTTCTGGCAGTTTCCAAAAGATAGAACGTTGTGAGCGCCACTACCAGGTTAACAAACTCTTTAAAGGGATACTACTCATTGCTATATACTACATACACCTCACCCCTTAATGTAAAAAGAACATAAAGTCATAACTTCATTACTATCATTAAGTACAAATTAAGTCTGAGAAGTGGTTTACAGCCTCTCTCTGGATAACATCTCGTAAGCATCACAACAGTGTTTAAAACAGTGTTTGTACTTTTTGGTATTGCTGTACCAGCAATATCTTCCTGCTCTATATTGATAATGTATTTTGTGGTAGAAACAGAAATTATACTACTCTATTCCTATTGGTACATCACAAGTGCCAAATATTCCTTTTCAGTACTCGAAAGAATTGACCTCAATGAGACAAATCCATCTGTGTGACTTCACTCTCTTGGTTTAGGAAATCATCTGCACAAGAAACTACATTTCAGTGCCATCAGTGATCTAGCAACAGAAAAGTCAAGAAGCCCATATTCCATCCAATAAAAATCACTGAATTAAGAGGCATGAAGTATGTCTAACCATTAAGATAAGCAGCCCAAGTGGGAGGTGGGGGTCTGGATGTGGATGGGGTCTGTTCTAAAGTAGCCTAAGTTACTGGTGTGAGGAGAAAAGGGGAATCAAACTTCTGGAGTCCCAGGCCCACTCTGAAGTCTTTAATCCAGCCTGAGGCATCAATGAAAGCTCTGGACAGGAGTTGAATGTGGAATAGATTATGGAAAGTGCAGGGCGGGCATTGTGAATTGGAGGGGAGAATTTTGTCCTTGCTGTGATGACAAGCTGCCTTTCTTAGTCTGGCTGCTGTAGTTTGGGTTACATTTTCAGACACGTACATATTATGTGGGAGTGGGGTATGTGGGTGGGAAATATTTTTCTTCTCTTTCACATTTGGATGGTTTTTCCAAGGACGGATGAACACAGAGCACTGGTTGAGGTGTTCTCCCTGTAGCTGCCATCTGCCATTTCATAGTGCATCAGAGCATTTATTGGTTTTATTTAACGGTTAATGAAAAACAACTACCAACAGCTGCCATCATTCCCTGTAATAAATAATAGTCTGCTTGGGTCATGTTTCTGACTAAAACTCTAGAGAAATAAGAACTTGGGGCTCTGGAAGCAACCAGTAAGATGAGGGCAAAATGAGGCTGCTGGTGGTTCTTTTAAAAAGTGACCTTAACTTTTATTTGTGCCAATTTTATCTTTTCAGGGACTGGATAAGCACCCACACTTTTGATGGCTATAAATCTGGGTTGGAAATTTCATGAGAGCGGGCATCCTTATCAATTTTTGCCTACCTCTAGTTAAACCAAGAAGTCCCCTGGATATGATAGGGACTGGTGCTTACTGGCCTGCTTTTCAGAAGGATTTAGATCCGATTTAGGCACCATCATGAAATAGCCAGATTTTCAAAAGTCCTCAGCAGTTTCCACTGACAACAATGGGAGCTGCTGAGTGGGGAGCTCTTTTGAAAATCTGGCCATTTCATAATTGTGCCCGTGGTTCTGGGGTCTTCTGGAAGCCTGCTGTCAAATGCTTGAGACAAGACAGAAACAGTGTAGTTTTGGCTGAATTTGTTGCTTCTGGTCATGGCTGGATTCCTTTGTTGTTAGTACTTCATCACTAGATACTAAGTAATTCTGAGGGTAGGACAAGTGGAAGGCTCCCAGTGCAATAAAACAATCCCGATTCTACTGTATGAGGTTATTAAGTGACTGGAGAGCAGGCATGGAGAGGCATTTGAGACTTAGCATGAGGTGAGCTCCATACCACTTACCCACTGGTCAGTGAAAAGAGGAGGTCAGAAGATGGGGTGGGCAGTGGCATGGTCAGAAGTTCAGGAACTTCATGGATTATAACCAGAGACTCCACCACTGATGTGACCACAGATGGGCTACAGAGCTGTCCTTTGCTTTGGTTGGGGAGGTGGGGTAAGGGTGGGCTGTGGCTCAGCCAATCTTTACTCAAAGCCCCTTTAACTGAGCTTTGCTGGGAACTGGGAGCCACTATGGCAGAACCTGCTAGAGAGAAGAGCTATCACTGTAAGAGAATTCAGAGTTCAGCCAGTAAACTATCATCATTGGAATACTTTTTAAACGTGTGGGAAAGTATGAAATGCCTCAGGGCTATTTTAGAAGAGCTGGCTCTTGTGCGTGCTAGTTTAGTTTCCATAACCCATACAGTAGTTTTTTATTTTCTGCTTTTAAAAAGTGTGCATCTTACTGTTTCCAGGCTATGACATATCTTTGGGGCGGTAGGGGAGGAACCCTCTTTTTCATCTACATTGCATTTGATGCTGAACTAGTAGATAATTGGATGCATAAAGAGAGGAGCATGAGGTGGTGATTTTACCTCTGTATACAGCATTAGCGAGACAGATCCTGGAGTACTGCATACAGTTCTGGTACCTCCATTTTAAAAAGGATGTTGAAAAATTGGAGAGACTGCAGAAAAAAGCCACAAAAATATTTTGAGGGGAAAATGCCTTGTAGTGAGAGACTTAAAGAGCTCAATCTGTCTAGCCTATCAAATACAAGATTATGAAGCAACTTGATCACAGTTTATAGGTATGTTCATAGGGAGAAAATACCAAGTATTAAGGGTGTGATGTTGCACTCCATGTTTTATGGACATATGCTAATGAGTGTGAATATAACGTAACTGGAATATGCTTCATGCAAAAGGTCTCTTGTAAGGTATCAATTCAAAGCTTATAATCTACTGAGTGTGTTCATCCTATTTGCATGTATGTAACATTCTTGTATCTAAAACTAGAAATATGAAGTATAACACTGAAGTCCTATTGTGATTATGCAAAGTGTGGGCCATTAATGGTGGCTTGGAATGTTGATGGCTCCCATTGACTAGAACAGGGCTCGGTAATGTTTGGCACGCGGCTCGCCAGGGTAAGCACCCTGGCGGGCCGGGCCAGTTTATTTACCTGCTGACGCGGCAGGTTCGGCCGATTGCGGCCCCTACTGGCCGCGGTTCGCCGTCCCGGGCCAATGGGGGCGGCGGGAAGCGGCGCGGGCGAGCGATGTGCTGGCCGCGGCTTCCCGCTGCCCCCATTGGCCCGGGACGGCGAACCGCGGCCAGTGGGGGCCGCGATTGGCCAAACCTGCTGCGTCAGCAGGTAAATAAACTGGCCCGGCCTGCCAGGGTGCTTACCCTGGCGAGCCGCGTGCCAAACGTTGCCGACCCCTGGACTAGAACAATTGACTGTAGATGGCTCTGTTTACCTACAAGCCTCCACTGCATACCTGCGGGCCTGTCCTGAAAGAATTGAAGGGGGCTGAAAGGACATGTGAACATGTCACATGATACTGGAATCCATCTTTAACCTGGTGCTTTTCCATTTAGAAGGAAGGGTGGGAATCCAGAGAGGGACAAAGGATTCCCGCCTTGTGCCAAAGCTATAAAAGGGGGTGGAACAGAACAAAGGGGCTGCAATCATGAGAAATTCCCTAGTTACCACCTGAGTTGGAACTAACAAGGATTGTACAAGGGAAAGGATTGGGCCCAGACTAGGAAGAAGTCTAGTCTGTGATAGACGCTTATTGGAACATTTCTGAGGGTGAGATTTACCTGTATTCTGTTTCCTACTGTATTAGGCTTAGACTTGTGTTTTGTTTTATTTTGCTTGGTAACTTACTTTGTTCTGTCTGTTATTACTTGAAACCACTTAAATTGTACTTTTTATGCTTAATAAAAATGACTTTTGTTTATTAGTTAACCCAGAGTAAGTGATTAATACCTGGGGGAACAAACAGCTGTGCATATCTCTCTATCACTGTTATAGAGGGCAGACAATTTATGAGTTTATCCTGTATAAGTTTTATACAGAGT
Source organism: Malaclemys terrapin pileata (assembly GCF_027887155.1). Lineage (NCBI taxonomy): Eukaryota > Metazoa > Chordata > Testudines > Emydidae > Malaclemys > Malaclemys terrapin. The sequence goes on from NC_071507.1 coordinate 84,136,856, forward strand.
AAAAATGGATTTATTTGGGATTTGGATCCCATTGGGAGCTGGGTGGTTGGGTGCTAGAGACAGGAGCACTTGCTGCATTGTTTTGGTTAAAGTCTGCAGCTTTGGAGGGCGCAGACCAGATCTGGGTCTGTGTTGCAGCAGGCTTGCGTGTCTGGCTCAACAAGACAGGGTTCTGGAGTCCCAAGCTGGCAGGGAAAATGGGCTCAGGCATAGTTTCAGCACATCAAGTGACAGTCCCAAGGAGATCTCTGTGACCGAACCCGTCACAAAGGGGCTCTCTGATCTACCAGGAAAGGCATAACAAGAACCAATGGCTAGAAGTCAAAGCCAGATCATTTCAAATTAGAAACAAGGAACAGATTTTTAACAGTGAGGATGATTAATCATTGAACCAACTACCCAGGGGAGTGGTGGATTCCCCATCTCTTAATGTCTTCACATAAAGACTGGATCCATTTCTGGAAGGTATGCTTTTGTTAAACAAGTTATTGGGCACAATACAGGGGTAACGGGCTGAAATTTGATGGCCTTTGTGATATACAGGAGATTAGACTGGATAAGTTATGGTCTTTTCTAGCCTTAAAAACCTATGAAACTATAATACAACACCACTAATTGAGGGGAGTCAAAGAACGTGATTGGTAAGCTTGCATCCCAGAAATAATGAACAGCAATCAAATCTGAATGTACCCCACACAATGGTACAATCCATACAGCTCTGAGATGTAAATGCGCCATATACTATAGAGATGTTCGCTACAACATCTCCCAAAATGCAGTTTCTTAAACAAGAGATTTTGGCATCTTTTCAAAAGTTCTAAGAATGAAGAAGGAAGTAGCTCTGGTTCTTAGCAAGACAATGAGTCAGGACTCCTGGGTTATAGCTCAAATGCTGCTTCCAACTCGTTGTTGAATCTTGGGGTCACATCATATGTGGCCTCTCAGACTTAGGGCTTGTCCATACAAACACTTAGTTCATAGCAAATTGGGGTGTAAATCTACCCTGCACTAGCCTGCTGCACACTAATCGTCCATGTGGACCTTGCTGCTGTGAAGTGACAGTTCCGCAGTGCACTTTGCTCTACTCCCGCACCGCTCTAGCACACTAGGGAATTTACAGTGCAAAGCAGCGGAATCCACATGGACAGCTAGAGTGCAGCAGGCTAATGTTGGGTAGATGTACACTACAGCTTGCCACAAATAAGTGCTCATATAGACAAGGCCTTACTTTACCCATCTACAAAATGGATACATTAGAATGGGGAAACAGAATGGATACACACTAGACCGAAAGTTAAGAGACCTGGGTTCCCTTCCCACTCCTTCCATTGATTCCCTGTTAAACTGCAAAGTCTCTTAACTTCTGTGCCTCAGTTTCCCCCTCCCCCAGAGCTGTAAGAATGGGGAGAAATAATGCTTACTCGCCTTTGTAAAGCATTTGGAGAAATACATAGGCAAGTCATTATCCAACTGGAAAGCAATTTCCTTTTTAATACTTACATAAGAAAGGTCGTACCGGGTCAGACCAAAGGTCCATCTAGCCCAGTCTACCGACAGTGGCCAATGCCAGGTGCCCCAGAGGGAGTGAACCTAACAGGCAATGATCAAGTGATCTCTCTCCTGCCATCCATCTCCACCCTCTGACAGATAGAGGCTAGGGACACCATTCCTTACCCGTCCTGGCTAATAGCCATTAATGGACTTAACCACCATGAATGTATCCAGTTCTCTTTTAAACTCTGTTATAGTCCTAGCCTTCACTTAACAAAGGAATGTTCTAAGGATTAATATTGGAAAGGGACTCTGTCATGGTAGGTGTAAATTATTATTTCCGTGAAGTTGATTTTTGTCAGAGTAAAAGCATCTGTATGTTTGTCTTTGCCAGGAGAAAGCAAAAATGTGACCAGTTCAATAGCACTGCTGTGGAAAATTCAGACAACCTTCAGACAGGAGAGTGCTCCCCACAGCAATATTAATCTCATAGTTTACGGTTGTAAACAACTAGACAAGAAGCTATTTAGAATATAATAGGCTCTTAAACATATGTTTTGAATGTCATGCATTTCTAAACACAGTTTCAACACCTCGCTTTTCTGGACATTTCAGTCACGGACTAGGTGTTAAACTGGTCATAATGTGTTGTAACTGCTCCAGATTAACAAATCATATTAGCAAATAGTTTGGGTAGCACAGAGCTAGAATATTTTCTGCATTCCTCCCATCCCCTTCATGTGTTTCTACTAGGGTTACCCCTACTTGCCCGTATTTGACTGGCCTGGTCAGTTTTTTTTATGGATTTGCCAGTTGCCATAAAAATAAATCAATCTGCTGGGGTTTTTTTTACATGGGTCTAAAGATTTACATTATCACCACAATACACTGGGATATCTAATGTTAAAAGTTTCAGTGCCCAGCTAAAGATGCTGCAGTGATCCCATTGCTGCAGTTTAAGCACTAACTAGGGCCCTACCAAATTCACGGCCATGAAAAATACGTCATGGATGGTGAAATCTGGTCTCCCTCCGTGAAATCTGGTCTTTTGTATGCTTTTACCTTATACTATACAGATTTCATGGGGGAGACCAGGATTTCTCAAACTGGGGGTCTTCACCCAAAGCTGGGTAGCCAGAGAACAGCAGCTGTTGGCTGGGTGCCCAACTCTGAAGGCAGTGCCCCACCAGCAACAGCGCAGAAGTAAGGGTAGCAATATCATACCTTGCCACCCTTACTTCTGCGCTGCTGTCTTCAGAGCTGGGCAGGCAGAGAGTGGCGGCTGCTGACTGAGGGCCCAGCTGTGCAGGCCGCAGCTTAGAAGTAAGGGTGGCAATAACATACCAGGCCATCCTTACTTTTGCACTACTGCTGGAGGTGGCTCTGCCTTCAGAGCTGGGCTCCCAGCCAGCAGCCGCTGCTCTCTAGCTGCCACCAGCAGCTGCGCAGAAGAAAGGGTAGCAGTACCGCAACCCCCCCTACAATATCCTTGTGACCTCCCCACAACTCTTTTCGGGGTCAGGACCCCTACAATTACAACACAGTGAAATTTCAGTTTTAAATAGCTGAAATAATGAAATTTACAATTTTAAAAATCCTGTGACCATGAAATTGACCAAAGTGGACCATGAATGTGTGTGTGTGTGAGAGAGAGTTTGAGTCATATGAAAGTGAGGAGACATGCAATGTTATCAATCTTATCTATATGTGTTCTCTCTCTAGATACTTTAAGTGGCTGTTGAAGGGGGAGTTTGCAGAGTTGCCTTGTAGTTGGGGGGATGGAGTTGAGGTGGGCTTGTCTGCCTTGTGTGTGGCAGGCGTGCTGATTTTTTACATTTCAAAGGTGGTAACCTAGTTTCTACAATGAGAGTACAGTAGAACCTCAGAGTTAAGAAAACTTCAGGAATGGAGCTTGTTCATAACTCTGAAATGTTCGTAACTCTGAATAAAACATTATGGTTGTTTTCAGAAGTTTAAAACTGAACATTGACTTAATACAGCTTTGAAACTATACTATGCAGAAGAAAAATGCTACTTTTAACCATCTTAACCAGCTACCCCAGGGAACTACATGAACCTTAAGAGCCTCCAAACAGTTGGGGGAAGATAGCTCAGTGGTTTGAGCATTGGCCTGCTAAACCCAGGGTTGTGAGCTCAATCCTTGAGGGGGCCACTTAGGGATCTGGGGCAAAATCAGTACTTGGTCCTGCTAATGAAGGCAGGGGGCTGAACTTGATGACCTGTCAATGTCCCTTCTAGTTCTAGGAGATAGATATATCTCCATAATTTAAAAAAAAAAAAAAAAAAAAAAAGTCATAGGCCAGAACTGCTCACCTCTGGCTTCTGTAGGCAGGAAATGGGTAGAATGCATTCCTTCCCACTTTAGCAAGCACACCTCCTTTCTTTAAAAGTCTAGTCATTTATCTTCCTCTGGTGTAGTCATAGCTCCATTGACTTCAATGGATTTATGACAGTTTACAGAAGATGAGGATTTGGCTTCTCCTCTTTAATGAGGCCCAGCTGTCAGCCTCTCCTTCCAGGACTGACAGGCTGTACTAGCTTTTCAGGGTGTGGTAGGTTCTTTCCTCCCTCTAAGGAATCTGATTAACCTCAACCTCCCTTTGCTATAGCCAATGAGTATAGACCCTCTAAGACATGCAGTGAAGACCATATTTTATAGACTAATTAAGATTTTAAAATTAACAGGATCCCTGTTCACAGACGTACCTAACATGAGTCTCTTGCTCACTCTGGGATGCCTGGAGTATGGAGCCGCATTCTATTCTGAACTTGCACATTTTTATACCATCTCTTCTCCACTTGTGTTCTCTAAAATGCCTCCAAAGAGTCATTATCTTATCCTCTCAGCTTTGAGCTGGACACAGGCAAAAAAATCCTACATTTTATTAAACTGATTTACAGAGGCATATAAGGTCAAGCTTAATCCCTGTGTTTTGTGTTACATAATGAAACTTATCACAGCAGGCTTTCAGTTATTAAGCTTTTTTATGTTACTCAATTTTTTTGTTTATTGCTGCATTCTCCCCAAGGATTTGTTGCTTTATTGTTTTTGGTTATATGGCAATAGTGAAACTCATTTGAATTCATTTGCTTTTGCATACCATGGCCCCAGCACCTATGGATGTGAGTAGCTTTACATATGTGAGTAGTCCCATTGACTTCTCAAAGAGTAAAGTTACTTGTGAGTGAAAGCCTTTGCAGTACCAGGGCCCATGCCTTTAACAGCCATTGTATACTGTTCTGAAATATTTTGGGCTGCTTCTGGGTAATGCCAGTGAAATCAATGGATTTACACCAATGTGAAGGTGGTGTCAGTAGGATTAGTATCAGGTCTACTGACTGGAGTAAATAATTAGCAAAGCTATTTCTCCAGCTAGCCTAAGAAATCTGACTGTAGTTTAGAAGTAGTATCTCCTTTTATTAGTTTCAAAAGGTAATTTCTAATATAGAAGTTCTCCCTTCCTGGTGCTAAACAGCTTCAGGCTTTCTCCCCCCCCTTCAATCCTTGCAGTCTCTAATTATAATATATTTTGCACTTCTACAGCATCTTTCATCTGAAGATCTCAAATTACTTTCCAAACCTTAATTCATTAATCTTCACATCATCTCTTTGACATAGGTGCTTATTAATATACCCATGTTACGGGTGGGCAAATTCAGGCAGAGTGAAATTAAGCAGTTTGCCCAAAGTCACAAAGCAAGTCAGCAGAAGGATAAGAATGGATCCCTATGGGACACCATTGGAAACACTCCTGCTCAATGATGATTCCCCATTTACAGTTACATGTTGAGACCCATCAGCTAGCCAGTTTTCAATCCATTTAATATGTGCCATGTTAATTTTATATTATTCTAGTTTTTTAATCAAAATGTCATGCTCAGTACCTCTGAAGATCAGATCCAAATTGGCTGCTACCCATTTCTGCAGTAGCTTATCCACTCTAATGAGGCCCACAGCACTTTCATGGCTGCATTCTTTTCCTTTTTACTGAATGCTGTTCTGAATTAAAATAATCTATCCCCCGACCCACCCATTCCAGCCCCCCTTTTTCTTATTTTCCTCCTAAATGCTACAGAAATTGCTTTCATGGGACTCAAACTAATTTATGCAAATTGTTACAGAGCATTACCACTGCCGTGGTGCCACTACATTGGTGAGATGGTTAATTATCAGGATAATGTAATTTGTCTGCTCTCAATACCCTTGCGCTGCTCTTAAAAGGAAACAAACAAAGCGGCATCAGTGAGACCAAAAAAAAGAGAGAGACTTCAGTACTCTATTAATAACAGCCATAAAGGAAATAAAAGATTAAAGGCCATTCCCAGTAAAATGGCATGCAGCTTTATGCAGCACAAAAGCTGAGGAGGGGCTTGGACCTTAGCGACGTACCTGGCCTTGTCATGAGGAGATAAATCCAGAGGTCCTTTCTTAATGGTTATTTAATTACTTTTACCTCAGTAGGAATTTCAGAGAAGAAAGAACGGAGTAAAGCTGAGGAACTGTGATGAGAGGATTGGACTTGGATTCAGAAGGCCTACATTTTCTCCTCAGCTTTGCCACTGACCTGCTGTTTGACCTTGTGCAAGTCATATAAATTCTCTGTGCCTCAATTTCCCCATCTATAAAATGGGGATAACTATGATTATTCATGGTTGTGTTGGGAAAAGTGACAGTAAAATTAATATCAGCTTACTCAACCTTTATCCTCTGCATGTGTCTTCAAGTTATATCTGCTTACTTTCAGAACAGAAACAAGAGTATCTTGTGTTAGGGCCAATACAGCTATAGGAGAGCAAACTGGGAACTGTTTTGGCTCCCACATGAACAGATTTGTCAGCTAAGTCCTGCCAGCAGTTCTTTACTACTGGCGACGCTGTAAGATGCAAAAAGAACCAGCTTGACTTTCAGATCCCAGGCTGCATTTGCAGAGCTGCAGCTCTGAAGAAAACAACTTTTGCTAACTGAATAAATTTGTTGAGAAGCCCATGAGAGAATAATAATGAGGGGGGGATAGCATACAGTGAGCTTGATCCCATGCTCACAGGGACCAATCATGGAACTTCTCCTTATGCAGAGGGAGCAGGAACAGACCTGATACCATTTTCCAGTCACTTTCCTGACTGCATCTGCAGCTTAAACTGGACTAACTGCCCCCTATGCTTGTGCATCACTAGCCAGATAATTGCCCTTCGCTGGCTGAACATTTTTAAGTGCTTATTTTTCCACTAGAAAAAGTCTCTCTCCCTTCAATCAAGCCCAATTACCTCAACCTCCATTTCTAATTGTTGATTTTACACACACACACACACACACACACACACACACAATTCCCTTGGGGGTTTTCTGCCACTGTCACTAGATGCTTTACCAGCAGAATCCACTGAAGCTATTTGAGCTGGCAGCCAACTTTCATCTGTGGCTGGTAGGTACTAAACCACCCAGTATGGGGATGTCCTGAGTGGCTAGTGGTATGAAGGGGAGGAGCGAGAGATAGAGACCTAGAAACACACAAGTGAATAGCAGTTGTGTCTCTTGAATTAGAGCCAAAACTCCACAGATGCCCAGCTGGGAGAGCCCATATGGAGCCTCTGAGGCCAGGAGCTACGGAGATGTAATATATTTCCTAGATGTCTTCCCATTTTAATTGCTGAAGTAGTCTCTTTTCTTTATCTCAACACGAGCTGCAGTAGGAGAACAGAGATACATATCTTGGCTGCTCTTCTATTGTAAAACCATCCTGACAAGGGCAGTGGGAAATTAAAATCAGCTGCCAGACACTTTCCACAACTCTCGGCTTCAGGCCAATCAAGAAGAAACAAAAGAGGCAACAGGAACACATTCCCTATTCCCAGTGTCTCTGAGTCAGACCAGTCCCAGCCATGTGCAGTGACTGCAGACTGTACACTGACAACAGTCCAGTGGGATGAATAGAGCCAATATAGATTTTAAAAGAAAATCTATAGTTGGGGTCGGTCTGTTCCCTCTGTTTAAGGGGGCGAAGACATGTTGGCTTTGTATAGCACTATAAGTGGGGCCGGGAGGGCAGCAGAGGCCTCAAATGCAGGAGACAAGAGCTTTATACAGGATAAAAGAAAAATTACTTCTGTTCCATTAACCTTGAAAAACGATTTAGAACCTCCCTCCCCTAGCTTTTATTGAATCTAAATTATAGCAGGGTTTTCATCATCTGTGTCATCTCTGCCTTTTCTTTAGCAGGCTTGATTAAATAAGTCATCATTGGACAGTTTTTTCCCCACCCCCAAAAAAAGGCAATTTGGACAGTTCTTTTTCTGTTAGTCTTTTGCAAAATGGTGCACACGTGGCATTTGAGATGAAATTATAGCATTTATCCTACTGCTTCTTCACTGGGTAATGCCGCAGGGATGTACACAAATATGAACAGGATGCTTTTCAGAACTTTTTGGGGATCCTGCCAGGGACAGGTTCAGGGGGCTCCTCAAACAAGTCTGAGGTGCAATGGTCTGTGAGAAACCACCAGTTAGGTCAGAACAGCTGGAGTGCAGAGCAGAGTGGAAACATCCCCTTCTCCCATCCTTACACAGGGTACGTCTTCACTACCCACCGTATCGGCGGGTAACAATCGATTTATCCGGGATCGATATATCGCGTCTCATTAAGACGCGATATATCGATCGCCGAACGTGCTCACCGTTGACTCCAGAACTCCACCAGAGCGAGTGGCGGTAGCGCTGTCAACGGGGGAGCCGTGGCCATCGATCCCGTGGCGTCTGGACCCCAGGTAATTCGATCCAAGATACTTTGACTTCAGCTACGCGAGCTGAAGTTGCGTATCTTGGATCGATCCCTCTCACCCCCCCCCCCCCGAGTGTAGACCAGCCCCAAGTGTGGATTCTGTCTCCTGGGGGAAGATCAGCTGCTTGTCAGCCCATTCAAGCTGCAGAAGCCTCATAAGAGAGTCAGAACAAAACCCCAAACTGGGGCCTAGAAATCACCTTCTGTGATTTCAAGCATGTTTCCAACCCCTACACTGTGACCAAACCACAGGCCTCTGGTGACCTCTATCCTTCTCTGTGACCCTGGCTTCCAGGTCTCTTCCTCCCAGTAACCCCCTTATCTCCCTGAAATTTCCATTTCCCTTCCACCCAGGACACTACTTGCAAAGACCCCCTATCTTTGATCCCATGGAGGCAGCTTTCTTCTCTGGTACATCTGCTGCTCTCTCAAGCCAGGCCAGCTCCTCCCCCTTGCTTCCAACTGATTTAAAGAAAATGGGCCTGAACAGGAGAATTTGGATATCAGTTCAAATTCTGAAACCTTCCCATGTTCTGGGGTTATGGATCTGAGGGGTTGGTTCAGCTCATTATGGAGATAAGGCCAGACAGGACATTTTGATCCAGACATACATTCAGATTCTAAACCCCACCCAAAATGCAGGGTTTACAGATTTACAGTTTTGGTTTGGGCCCGTGTCTAATTTACATCTTGCAGCTCCAGAGCGTTCCCTTACCCGGAGAGCTCCTAAGGAAGCTGAAACAGAGACTCCCAAATTCTTGTGCATGGACCACATGCTGGTGATCTGCAGAATTTGCAGGCACATAGTGATGAAGTTTGTTGTTTTCCCCTCCCGTCCAGCTGCTTCTACAGGTGTCCAAGGTCCTCACTGCAAAAATGCTGTAAAAGCTGCTATGGGCTGTTGCTACAAGAAGAGGAAGAGAAAAAACAGGAACTTCCTGGAAAGTTTGGAACCACCAGGTTTCCGGGGGAGAAGGGAACAGTGCAGCTAGGCAGGATGTTCAGAGGAGTGAGAGGGGTCGGGAGAGGAGAAGAGATTCAGGTGTCTGGCAGAAGGGAATCAAGTGGCAGGGATTTGCATGCAAGGCGAAATAAGCATGTGCAGGGAGGGAGGAGGAGATGGGAATGTGGCCTGACCAAGGGCAGGAAAGAAGAAGGGTGGCAGGGACAGAAAAAATAGGAGGGGACAATGGGCCGATCCTCAAAAGTATTTAGGCACCTAACCCCCATTGAAATCAATGGGAATTAGGTGCCTAAATACCTTTGAGGATCTGAGTCAATATGATTAACTTTCTGAAAAAAACCACATACGCACAGATTTCAAGTGACAAATGATTTTGATTGCCTCAATTTCTGGACAACCAACTCGAGACACCTTCCAGAAATCAGATTTTCAGAAAGTGCTGAGCACTCCCCTTCTGAAAATCCAGGACTCTTTAAAGGTGTCTCAGGCTGGGCACTAAAAATGGAGGCAGCCAGAATCACTAGTCACATTTGAAAGTCTGGGCCTCATTGTATTAAAGGAGTTAACATGAATAAATACTGCCCTCGCTACTTCTGCCTGGGAGCAACAGCTCTTGTTGCCACTGAAAATGGGAAGGCAGGGGAGTCCACAAGACAGGCTCTCAAACCGGGGGCACTGTTATGAAAGAGCTTCAGCACACCGGAAAAATATACCCTATGTAATAATGGGGGCGGGAGGGAGGAGAGGAAACGACAAGAGGCTAGTGCAGAGCTGTGAGCATTTCCAGAGATGGGCCTTCCCCAGCGGGATCAACAAATGTAGGGAGGCGTCAAGAGGCTTGTGGGGTGGGACGGAGGAAGACTGAAATCTCAGTCTTGTAAGAAGGGAGGATAGAACAAAGCCATAGACAAGGAAAGCATCTGAAGAGTCATAGCTGGGGGAGGGATGAGCAAACCCAGCCTGGTCAAAAATCCAGATCCCAGGTTCTATGGCACCTCAGTAATATCCATAATTTTTCATGGATGATGTTAAGACACAGGACAATTCAAATATTTAAGCTTTCTAGCTAGAGTAGTTTCTCCCTTATTTAATATGACTTCTTTTGCTATCCAAATGCATATTTTATCTCTCTCCACCCCTGTCCGTCCCCCCCCCCCAGCCTCCAAGTGCTGATTTAGATGCAACTCTTCAGAATCAGCTCATTAATGTTAAACTCCATGTATCCATTTCCCTTGGCAAAATAATCTAACTACTGGTATCCTTGCTCTGCCGAGATGATTCCTGCATCCTTGAAAGACAGGGAGAGAAAGCTAAAAGAAAAGTTAACAAACAATCGGGGGAATGTAGGTGACTACAAACAAACAGAAACCTGGAGGACTGTAATGAGATACAAATTGAAAATGAGACAAAGCATTGGCATGCTATCCTACACACAGAGACAACATCATTCACCTTGACTAATGAGCACTGTGGAACAAAATGGGCAAAGGGGGGGGGACTTGGCTGCACTGAATAATATTCTAGTGCAAGTTGAACTAATAGGTAAATTTCATCTGGTGATGAGTGAACATGTTTGGCATGTACAGCAGAAGCCCATGATTATTTCATGAGGGGGAAATGATCTGAATTGCATTTATGGAAGGGGATATAGGCAAGGTATTTTTTTTTTAAATTAAATCATTTTTTCCACTCACTGTGTTTATAATGAATCACCTCTTGGAATCTTGAGACTGAAATCTGTTTTCCTAATGAATCCCCTTCCCCCACTTGGTGTTGTATGACTGCACTCACATTGATTATTTTAATGATGTATCAATATTTTGTAATTAGTACCAAAAGGGAATACTTTTTCATACAAAACACAATTAGCTTGTGGAACCCTGGCAACCAGATATCACTGAGGCCAAGAGGTTTGGTCACTTATACAAATCACAGGAATATGCAGGAGTTAGAACAGTAAATATTTTACAAGTAAACAAGAGTTTTGGAAGGGATAAAAACCCTTATGCTTCAGAGCATAAGCCGGCCTCTAGTTTATGGAGATCAGGACAAACAGTTTATCCCATAGCTACCAGTAGCAGGATTTCTTGCACCTTCTTTCTGGCCAGTGTTGGATACAAGTCTAGATGGACATTGATCTGATGCAGTGTGATTATTCTTTTGTTCCTACTTATATACCATCAAGAGGTGCATCTAGAGCACCTATAATTCCAGAATCTCAAAGTGCTTTACAGGCACTAAGGGTATGTCTACACTGCAATTAAAAATCTGCAGCTTGGCATCTTGCAGGGTCCTAGAGCTTGGGCTCCAGCCTGGTCCCAAACACCTGCAGTTAAACAGCCCCTTAGCCCAAGCCCCGTGAGCCTGAGTCAGTTGTCACAGGCCAGCCATGGGTTTTTAATTGCAGTGTAGACACACCCTGAAGATCTAGTTCTATGAGATTCTTAGTATCTTAAATCCCATTGGAATCAATAGGAGTTAAGGATGAGCTAGAATCAACTCACACAAGGACTAGAACCAACTCAAAGTTACTGGAAAAATTCCTATGGACTTTAATGGGAGATGGATTGAGTGCTAACTGGTTAAGGCTCGCAAACCCTTGTGAGATAAGTAAATGAAAGACAGGGAATACTTCACTCACTGCTGAAATACAATGCACGGGACAAGGCAGAGTTTTAGGGAAGGAAGTGAAGAAGAATAGCATATCAAATTGAAACTGCAGGGAAAGTTTAGGGAAGCAAAATGCAATTACCGGAGCTGGCATATGGCCAGGAAAGCAGAAATATCAGCTCCTCTGGGTAAAATGCTCTGTTCAGATTTAGATTGGGTTTGGGTCAGTTCTTATTTTACCGAGAGTGGTTCACCCATCCCTAATTCATAGAGGTAAATATATTAGTAAGCAATAATCACTTAACAATAACAATTTACATTTCTATAGCACTTCTCATCCCAAATCCTATGCAACGCCTTGCATATTCATATGCAATGGTTAGTTTATGCATGGGCCACTTACACCACTGAAATGCAGCCTTCTCTGTGGTGAGGGTGACATTCATCCAGCACAACAGGGTGGGGGGTGAGAAAGGAAGATTTGGGTTAAGGATGATGGGACAAACCCTATTCTTGTTAACTGGGCCATGGAATCCTTAGTGTCTATGCACAGCCAATAGCAGCTTGGGGGCAGATTCTTAAAGGTATGTAGGCACTTAAATTGCAGTTAGGCGTCCTGGCACTCTGGAAAATCCCAGTAGGCACCTATCTGCATCTTTAGAAGCCTAAATACCTTTAAAAATCAGCCTGTTGGTTTTTAAAGTCTCATCCAAAAAGCCCAAACATAATAAACCATATGGGACATAGTTCATCTTCCAAGAAGAGAAAAGTGTTCTGTTCTTACACACCAGACACTAACTCATCCATCCTGAACATCTTGTGGCGACCTAGACTTTTCCCTAGCCTGGAACCAGAGTTGTCAGCCCATTAGCAGTAATAAAAGTATTATTGGTGCAGTAGCCAGGGTTAGGGCCCATGCCATTGTGAGCAGGACACACACAGAATAAGAGACAGTCCCTGTCTCAAGTGCATGCAATCTTAGCGTACGAGAGAGAATTCTGTCCTAAAATCAGTGAGAAAGGAGAGATCTTGGCCACCAAAAATATGAGTCAGAACTTTGCCCTGCAGTTGCCTCAGCTTCAGCCTTGCCTGCAAGAGGACATTCATCACAGGACTGAAATGGCTGAATTGCTCCCCTATCCCTCAGCCACATGTGCCTGACCATTATGCAGAGGGTGCAATGTGTATGGGTGGGAAGGAGCCCCATTTCATGGCCTGTATGAGGGCTGGGCAGAATTACAGTCCTGGCACTCAGAATAATGAAGGAACTGCTCCATCCCTATTCCCCCAGGGATGCCTGGCACTCCAGAGAGGGCTATGTTATGTCTCCACTTCCTACGCATGAGAGGTGGCCTGCCATGTGTGAGGTACTGCAGCACACAGAGGGGAATAACAATGGGTGCACTGCCCTGCCATGCCCAGCAGGAGTTCTCTTTCCATAATGCTCAGACCTCACGGAGCAGCCCTCTTAGTGTAAATGTGGCAATAAGAAAATGCACACATCTGCTAACAACTATTCCAGGCAGGGATGGTCCATCATTGACAGTGCTGCTTTACATCTTAAAGCCCCAGACACCAGAGCGATGTTAAGGAGTAGCCAAAATGGAGGGAAGCTCCCTGAGCTTAAGGTTCACTTGGACAGTTTGGAAGGACAAGGTGGAGGGAGGCGAATGGCTAGAAGACAGCAGGAATAGTTTCAAGATCCAGAATGAATTCCTAACTACTTTTAAACTAAACAGGTTTCTCCTTATTTATACAACCCATTAGTGGGTTGTACGGCATGTTTATCAGAGATAATGTGAAAAGAGGACCCTTTTAATTCTGGTCCTCTCCATGAAGCACTGATGTTTCCTTCCCGCTTCTACTTCCATCTCTGTGGCCATCAGCACATTCCTTCAGACTAGAGGAGAAATGTCCCCAAGCCCCACAGCTGCACTGCCTGTGATATGCTGAAAGGGGGCTCCTGGTGGCTTCAGGAAGTCCCTTGCTAAAATTCTCTCACCCCATTGAAGGCAGGGAGTTGGGGTGATTTCCCAAAGCAGGGTGGGCCCCTCTCAGGGAAATACCCACAGGAGTCAAACCTCAGGGAAGAGTTTGTTGGGATTGCTAAGAGGGGGCGGGGGCAGAGCTTTTGCTTCCCTGCAGAACGGGCAGCAGAAATCGCCAGAGATTTACCACAAGCACCCAAGTAGGCTGAGTAGCACATGCACGGCACCATGCAGCTGTTCCCTCCCGTGGCCCATGTATGCACCTCTGGGGTGCCTGGATGTGTAGTTCTCCAAGCAGCCACAGAGGTAGCATAACCATGGGCCTGTCACTGATAAGCACTGATTTAGCAGGCAATTACCAATAGCTTGCCATAATGAATGTCGATCAGAATGGCTTGTAATTGTAAAGAATCCCTTTTGTGTTTTTAGGGTTAAATACAAGAATAATATTACCATATCCAAATGTCATAACTAGGGTTAATCATTGGGGGTGGGTGTGGGTGCAAGTGTCCCATGCAAACATCTGCACTTTTATGCGGGCAGCCTCCTGACAGTGCTGTCCAATCAGAAAGCCATTCGTGTAATTTTTCTAACATCTAGCTCATAGCCAGCTTGCAAGTAAAAGGTTTTCAAATGGTCATTGGACAAAGGAGCTGCCTGAGCCCTTTCTGCTGCCAAAGTCCCTCCACCTCATGTGGTATAGAAATCTTGTTTACAAAGTTAGAGCGTGACTAAAGCAGCATTCCAGCGTGGTCATAGTCAATGCCACTGATGATGCATGCCAGCTCATTACGCGCTAGAAATGCACCTTGTCGTTTGTAAGCTCCTTGAAGAAGTTACAAACTTCTACAGAAAGTCATTAACTTTGACATGAAACCTAGGTGGAAAACCCCACCCTATTTTTATTCTGATAGTAGGATTTTACTATTACCTGATTTCACCTTTTAAAAAAAAATCCTCAAATTAAACAAAATATAAAACCTGAAACTCAGGCTGGCCCACCTTTGTTCCATTTCGTCTGATTCTGGAATGTTCTTTGGCAGCTCCTCTGCTAACTGATACTCAAAAGCAAGGTACAATGGTGTGACTAGTTCAGTTTTAATAACCTAAAATTCTACAGGCACATATTTCAGCCAGCCAGAGCCATATACAGTCACACCTTGTGAGTGACAAGAGGTTAGAGGGAAGTCGATGTGGATTTTGTGCAGTGTAATATAAATGACCAGCTAGATAATGTGCTGTCAGACATTTGCAGACCCTAACCACTTTGTAACTGCATGTGGGTTCATGTTGTGTATAGATACTGCAGTGATACCACCAAAATACCAATCAGATTACTAGTTAGAGAATAGATTTCAATTGAAATCCCTGTTTACACACGAATGGGACACTGTGAACCACCTACAATGGAAATTTAGGTTTTCCTAAATGCCACTGTCTACTTGCACCCACCCAAGTGGTGTAACTTGCACAGACTGGTCAGACTGATACCAGTGCTTCTCACTCTGGCCCTTTGACTGTTGTTCTGCACTGCTCTCGTTTTGTAGAGCTTCATCCAATGCCTAGTGAACTCAATGGGTTTTTCCATTGGGGGCCTGGAATGGACACAAAATGCAGTGAATGCTCATAAAGTACAAAACAACAGGATCCGAAAGGAAAACATTTCTTGAAAAAAATATTTGAATGAGAAATACTACTCTGAATCCCCCATACCCTATGACAATCATAGAATTGGAGCAATGTCGGGCTGGAAGGGACCTCGAGAAGCATAGGCACCAAGTTTCTAATCTGCCTGGGATGCTCCCTCTGGCTCCACCCAGGCCCCACCCCCACTCCACCCCTTCCCCAATGCCCCACCCGCCTCTTCCCAGCCCCGCTCCACCCTGCCTCTTCCCTGCCCAGTTCCGCCCCCTCCTGCAAGCATGCTGCACCTTCCCTCCTCCCCACCCAATGCCTCCAGACACCGCAAAACAGCTGATCTACAGCAGGCGGTAGGCGCTGGGAGGAAGGGGGATGGACTGATCGGCAGGCAGGAGGCACTATGGAGAGGGAGAGGCATTGATAAAGGGGCTGCCAGTGGGTGGTAAGCACCCACCATTTTTTTCCCATGGGTGCTCCAGCCCCAGAGCACCCACGGAGTTGGTGCCTATGTTGAGAGGTCATCAAGTCTAGCCCCTTGTGCTGTGGCAGGACCAAGTAAACCTAGACCAATCAGAGCAACGGAAGCTGTCCATCACCAGAAAGCTTTGCAGTGTAATACCCCATCATCTCCTGGCCTCAGTCTTGGGGCTGTTCCAGAATTTAGTATTACTTTCACATGACACTGGACAACTCAGTCAGGAACTTATTCAACAGCAGGGGAAAGCAGAGACTCACGTCTGACTGTGTGCACCCTGCAGTACTAGTTTATATAATTTTTAGGTAGAGAGTGACTCCTGCTTGTTTCTTAGCTTGTGACTCTTGGGGAAAGATCATAAGAATAAATAGGATTCCATTTTCCAGGTACATTTTTCTCAGCCCACCAAGAACATAAGAATGGCCAAACTGGGTCAGACCAAAGGTCCATCCAGCCCAGTATCCTGTCTACTGACAGTGGCCAATGCCACTTACCCCAGAGGGAATGAACCTAACACCTAAGTGATCTCTGTCCTGCCATCCATCTCTACCCTCTGACAAACAGAAGCTAGGGACATCATTCCTTACCCATCCTGGCTAATAGCCATTAATTGACTTAACCTCCATGAATTTATCTAGTTCTCTTTTAAACCCTGTTATAGTCCTAGCCTTCACAACCTCCTCAGGCAAGGAGTTCCACAGGTTGACTGTGTGCTGTGTGAAGAAGAACTTCCTTCTATTTGTTTTAAACTTGCTGCCTATTAATTTCATTTGGTGGCCCCTAGTTCTTATATTATGGGAACAAGTAAATAACTTTTCCTTATTCACTTTCTCCACACCACTCATGATTTTATATACCTGTATCATATCCCCCCTTAGTTTCCTCTTTTCCAAGCTGAAAAGTCCTAGCCTCTTTAATCTCTCCTCAGATGGGACCAGTTCCAAATCCCTAATCAGTTTAGTTGCCCTTCTCTGAACCTTTTCTAATGCCACTATATCTATAGTTGGGGTTATTTTTTCCAATGTGCATTACTTTACATTTATCCACATTAAATTTCATTTGCCATTTTGTTGCCCAATCACTTAGTTTTGTTAGATCTTTTTGAAGTTCTTCACAGTCTGCTTTGGTCTTAACTATCTTGAGCAATTTAGTATCATCTGCAAACAATAAAGGTCTGTCTGCGTAACATTCCTTGAAAGCTGTGGGCCACTGAAGAAGGCCACTGCAGAGGAACACTCTTTCACTGCTCTGCTGTGTTACCTCGAGCAAGGCACTTCACCTCTCTGTACCTCTTTTGCCCTCCATCTGTTACATGGGGCTGATATTCACCTGCCTTCGTAAAGCACTCTGAACGCGAAGGATGAAAAGTGCTATATAAAAACTAAGTATGAATAGATTTTTCCAAAAAAAATAACATGAACAGAAGAAAAGGAGCCAGTACAGAGTGTAGTCATGATGAATAAAGTTGCTATATAATAAAAAGGAACCTGTACCAAAAAAAGGTCAGATTACAGCCTGATATTGTTCCCAGAATGTAACTGGCTCTGTAGCAGACTTTGTACACTGGTATAATTTGTTATTTCCCTATGTCCAGGTTCCAGAGGATAATGTAACAACCATTTCCTCTGCACAAATTCTTTAGCCGAAGTAAACTCAGAACAAATACAAGTAAATAAACACTTGACTGCTGGTCTCGTCTGTTACGATCATTATTTATTATTTGTATGGCTGTTTAACCTACAAAGTACTAGGTGCTTTCCAAGCAGAGGGGAAATAGTGCTTTTGCCAAAGAGGTCAAAGTCTCAGGTCCTGCTGGTCCAATACCCATCAAAGCCAATGGTTAGGGCCTACGGTGACCAGATATCCTGATAAAATCGGGACCATCCCAATATTTAGGTGTTTGTCCCGTGTCCCGATCGATCTTCGGTCGGGACGCTGCACTCCGCTCTTTTTCCCCCCCTCTGACTGCTGGCAGCATTCAGCTGTCCTCAGTTGTTTCCCCCCCCCTCCTGAAAACCAGAGGTTGAAGGTATGCATAGCTAAGGGAGGTATCAGAGCATAATCTCCTCTGACTGCCCGCAGCACTCTGCTGTTCTCGGCTTCCCCCCCGCCCGACTGCCGGCAGCACTGGGCCACAGTAGGGAATTGGGAGAGGGAGCTGTTTGTGTCGTTACACCGGCAGCACTCGGTTTTGGGGTTTTTTTGCTCCACCGGTGACCTCCCCACCCCCCCTGTGTCCCGATATTTTCTTCCTGTCATCTGGTCAACCTAGTAGGGCCTGATCCCTAAGTAGACAAGACAGAAAAACAATAATAGAGGCCTGATGCAAAGCCTCAATGAAGTCAGTGGAAACACTCCCACTGACTACAAAAGGCTTTGTATGAGGCCCTGTATGAACAACAAAGAAGCAAAGTGTGAAGGGGATTGGTATTTATTGTGTTCTTTTTTTCCTTTACAGGACCTACATCCCCAGCCACTACACATCTGGCTATCAAACTCCTCCCTCTTGGCCCTCTTGCACAGGGTATGTGCCAGGGTGCCATGGGGCACGGCCACAGCATGCTACACTCCAGCCATCCCAGAACAGCAGAATGGCCCCTAGGAGACTGATCTAAACCAGCAGGAAGCGAGGCTGCACAGAGTTAGGATAGGAACTGAATTGACCACCTTTGCCCACCCCAGCCTCAGTTTTGCTGAGCAGAAGTCTGAGATAGCTGAGGATCTGGTTCCCTGTACCTTAGTCAATGCTGAGCACCATGTTGCTGCTTAACAAATATAGAACAACAATAATAGATAAAGCATCTATCATAACAGTTCTCTGCTACAATGTAAGAAGAGTTGAGCTAAAGGAAACTTGTTCCAGAACAAACAATGTACTCTTTTATTTCAGAGATTACTGTGCTATGACTCATTATATGTCAACTCACACAGAATAGAGCCAATGAAGAGCCACTTGTATAGCCCAGTAACTGTTTTCAATACTTATGCTAATGTAATTAATGTACACTACCTATATAGCTCTTTTAAAAAACAACAACTTAACTCTGTGTGTGCGTGTGTGTATGTACACGTGCACCAGGATCTCAAGGGATTATGTATCAGCTGTTTCAGCGTGTGACATACGATGCTGAGCAAACAATAACAAAACTTGTAACATGAAGGGCAGAACCTTTGACTGGGAGCTATCTCAAGGGACTGGAGAATCCAAGAAATTCCAGGTTTTTCTAAAGCACTTTGATCTCTCAGAGCTCTGTAAACAAAACTTTGGCTTGGAAAAGGCACTCCCTTTGTTAGCATAAAATTAGTGCACTGTTGATGGAAGGTGCCTGAATGACAGGCTTGAGGACCAAAGTCCTCTCTTTACACAGCAGCACTGCAAACCTCATTACATTCCCTTGCCAAACTACTTGACCCTTGCCCTGAAGGAAATTATAGGTGTGAACTATAGTGCAGTCTCCAAGCCTGTTTGCTGGAGCGTGAACAAAGCAGCTTTACTAGTTGTAATGCAGGTTTCTGTTAAATACATAGGATTGTCCATTAGGAACTGTACTAAAACCCCCAACTCATTTCAGATATGGATCTAACGGTCTTTGATTTTTCTACAGCACCTCTCAACCTGGCATCTGGGTAGCCACCATATCCTGCTATATCCTCTATCAGCCTGGACCATACTTGAACCAATGACCTGGACCACATTTTGAACCAATGTGCAAAAGGTTCCCTATCCTGCTAGTAATTTTCTTAGAATAATTTCCTATTAACATTCCTGATGGCTATCTCTAGTCACATTTATTTACTGAGCTCATTAAACCAACGAAAGCAGTGCAGATTAAATGTCTTGTTTCCAGGCACATGGGGGGCAGGGTACCAGAGCTGGGTTACAATGGCCTCCCACCAAATATAGTCACTAAAAACTGATAAAATAATCTTAATACACAAGTGAATCTCCTTAGCTTAAATCTACATACTGTTCAATAAAGGAGTGGATTTCCTTTCTTTTTTAAATAGTAAAACAATTTCTTTTTAGTATCACTGAGAAGCCTGTTCATGTTCACTTGTTCTTTATCAGCAGATCTTCAGCTGATTTAAACTGGCATAGTTCCACTGAAGTCAAGCCACAGACCTATGCCAATGTACACAAGCTGAGGATACGGCCCTTATCCTCATCACCGTTGAATGGTAGCGTATCAGAGGATCTGAATCCACATTCAGAAAGATATTGCTAAAATACCTTTCCCAGAGCAATACTTAGCAATCTATACATGCACTTCATAAAGTCACTTTGGCTCAAGGGGTAAATCCATCTGATTTTGGTCAAATGATTATGGTGATGTGAGTTGATCACAAAGAATTCCAAACAGCAAATCTAATTAAGCAGGGGTGTAATATGTATAATTTGTGCAAAGTTGTGGCTGAGCAGCTATAAATTATATCACCATATTCAATTACAGGAAGCAATATTTCCTGTGCCAAACAACCTTTAAAGTCTGTAAGGAGATCTCCACATTTCATATGTACATTTTTAATCAATGCTTCAATTTTTCACTTGAAAGAAAAGAATAGAATCAACACACAACAGGAAGGTCAAAAAGTTCTTACATTCTAGAATTCTAAAAGCATCTTAGTTTGAGAACTTTGGGTTCATGACAATAGATACACACACAGTATATAAACAAAAAGTCTTAAAGGGACAGGTACCTGACACATGAGATCCTTCACATGCTCATTCTGTGGTGCATCTACAGCAGCAACTAGTAGCATGAGACACAAACACACCACATGAAGGGGCTGTGAGCAGGGATGGGGGAAAAGGTGTGCCAAATCCTGCCTTCATCTGGGGTATCTAAGCATCCAAGTGCCAATCCTGGAGTGTCCAAGGGTCAATATATTGCATCAATCACCTGGCACTGAGAGGACACTATTTGCTGATGTGAATGCCCCTATTATCTGCCTAGCTTTATTACATGGGATGACCCTGTTTGGAATCGATCTCCCTCATCTCAAACAAAGCTACAGTTCCCATTTTGTCTCCTTGCAGTTACAAGGCATCCAAGGTGGTAAAAGTGGTAAGAAGCCAATGGTCAAGGAGCTAGAGCAAAGGGCTTGTGAGCTTGGAAGTCCTGGTCCTGATTCTCCTCTGACTTGCACTGTGTTTGCAGCACTGTAGCCCCATTGAGTTAAATGGCGTTACTTTGAAACTATGCCAGCATAACAGCAGAGGGGAATTGGGACCTCTGAGTTTAAACCCCAGCTGAGTCACTGACCGATTGGCATTGTCTTCACTAGATTTATTTTCCTAAAACTTCCCACCATTGCAGCTTCACCAGCAGTAGCAGTAGTGTAGAAAAGGCACTGACTGCTGCTGGTGTTTTAACCACTGTTAAAGTAGCCTAGATGAAAGAATGGTTAAAATGCTGGTGGCTGGTCTTCACTTGGGCTTTCATCACTGCTAACACTGGAGGAATATTAAATCCACTGCTCTGGGATCACTGGGATTCCACTTCACACTTGCAAATACTGAAGAAAACTGCTGCTAATGCACCACCAAGGCTTAAAGATAGTGTCCAGGGAATGAAAGGGGCAGCAGGGGTGCAAGGGAGTGAGCTACAGTGATCAGCTTCATCGTATTTTCATCAGAGTAAAAGCTGTAATAATGCACAGTCTGGAGATACAGTGAGACCTAGATAATCCACACTAATAGATGTACCTAGATGACTGGCTATTTGAAGGAATGAAGTGTTGATTTTATTGCCTGAGCCAAAGGGACAGCTGATTTGCTAATCTAAAGATTTTCTTTAAGTCTGTATAGCTTGGCCTTTTCTACAGAGGAGTGGATTATAGAAATACAAACTATGGAGCAGATTCTCTCTTGGCTGCACCCGATGAGGGAATCCCTTTATACTGGGACTACTCTGTACCTGAAAGCTCTTCTAAATTGTGCTAGCTTCCCATGGCCCAAAGGGACTGTTGTAGCTGTAGCAGGATCACCAGAGCAGACAATTGTTCTTCTTTTTCAAGGTTGAGGTCAATTTTCCTGGCAATGTGGGGAAGTTCATTCTGCCAGTGCTTATTTGCTTTACTTCTTCAGTTTCTAGGGCTGTCAGTCTGGCACCCTTCATGAGCACCAACCTTATTCTCACACTCAAAGAAATTAATAAAATAAAATAAAATAGTAGCAATAAATTTGAATGCTATGTAAATAAAGGGTTCTTTAGTGAACAAAGCCAAATTTCAAGTATTGGCAGTGACAGATTATAACCTGAAGTTTAACAGCAGGAAAACTATCACTTAGCAATTGTTATATATTCCTCTTGCCAGGTGTTGTTGGGAGCAGCAGGGACTGGGATCAAATAGCTATGGGTTCCTCCTAAAATTCACAAACACCACTAGCTCAAGCCCTAAGGTAGAATTTCTGGAATCACTACATACCTTCTTTGGGCATTCTTACTAGGCAAAACTTCCTCACCTCCAAGTACTGAGTCTGTGTATGAAACAAGGAAAACTTTATTTGGGAAAATACAGCAACAATATATATATATATGAAGGATAGGTAAAATACTCTCCTATAGTAACTTTTGCAGTAGGCTGATAACCCAGTTCCCCGCCCACCAGTAGGAACATCGAATAGGCAAACATCCCTTTACCACATCCCCCTTCTACATCTGCTAACCCCAACTCACGGTTTGGAGTCAGTAGATAGCATAATCCAAAAGTCTTGAGGTACATTCTGAAAGGCCTCTGTCCACTTCCTTGGAAAGTACTGCTGGGTCCTATCTTCAGGCTCCAATACCTAACACAGTTATAGTAACTATAGCTTTATTTAGCAGCTAGCTAGGAAGAACCTAACTGGAGCTCAACCAGTTCTACTACAGTAATCTGCAATATCAACAGTCCTTCCCATAACACACAAGCCTCAGTACTATGTAACCTTCATCATAATCCTTAATATATCATAGAAACTTTTTTCTTTGCAAGTACTTCAGTTCTAGGACCCAGCCCGTTCTGAGTTTGTGAATAGTTATGGTGACTGACTGTGATTGGAGGAATTCTGGGTAGAAAGCTTATGCAAATGAAGCTCTCTCTCTGTAGCAATAATTCCTCCTGTTAGCCAACAGATGGTGCCAGAAAGCTCCTTGCCTTCTACAGCCACAGGGTTCACATTAGTTTAGCTGCAGCCTTTTATTAGGGTACAGATTCCAATGTCAAAACATTGGCCCAGATCCAGAAAGGTATTTAGATGCCTCAGCCCCAGATGTAGGTACCTAAGTCCCAGTTTTATGTAGCACTGTGATCCAAGAAACCCCTGCTTGGTTGTCACCTAATCCCTAGTGCCTAAACTCACTTGGCTCTTATAATTCCCCTGTAAAAGTTCCCCAGCTGCTTATGTTTCTGCTTGCAGGCATGCACATTGCTGCCTCCCTCTAGGTGTCCAGACACCTTTCTGAGGCCTAAGCCCCAGCATGATCCAAGGGAGCTAGGTACTCTTGTGCCTTTCTTGTCCATTCCAGATAGTGGTGGTGCCACTGCCCCCCTTATACCTTCTTGCCTCGTGGTCAGAGCACTCACCCAGGCTGGGGTAGATGTGGGTGGGTTCAATTCCACCTGCTGTCTGAGGGGAGAAAGGATTTGAACAGGGGTCTCCCATCAGGATGCCCTAACCACGGGGCTATGGGATATTCTGATTTGGGGCTCTCTCTCAATCTCTAAAGTTGAGGCTATTTCACTATGTAAATACTTACATAGTCACTGGGCCAGAGAGAGAGAGAGAATCACTGTACATCCTGACCCAGGGTCCAGTCTCCCTGCTCTAATGACTCTAATTATTTATCTAGAGTAGAATGCCTTCAACAGGTGAGAGTAAGGGAGACCTGTGATGATTCCCAGGGGTACCTGTGGCTGTGAGGCACCTGCCACCTTCCCTTAGCATGAAGAAGCCTTGACTGTGTCTGCTGGGGGTCAGCTCCCCAACTCCACTGGCCACAGGCAACCCATGCACTCACCTCTGTACTTACGCAGGCCCTGCTGTCCCTCTACAGGTTAGCCATAGGCACACTCCAACCCTTGAGCCCTCTAAGCATCTCCCTAGAATGTCCAGCCCCTGATCCACTGGACACTCACAGTAGTCACAGATTTGCTGCTTCCAAAGGAACACTCCAGCTTACCAGTTCCACCCCAGATCACGGATCCGCTTAACACGCAGCACTTAGAGGTGTTTATAGTGAAATAAAGTAAAAGTTTATTTAACAAAGCAGAGAGATTTAAGTGACAGCAAGTTGAGGTATTGGAAACAAATGGTTACATATAAAATGAAATCCTAACATGCATTCTGGAGCCTAGACTTAAACTAGATACTCTCATGTCTCAGAGAAATGCTCACCCAAAGTCCTTCCAGCCAGTGACCCTCCTTTCAGAAGACAAACACGCTGTTAGCTTGTCTCCTCGGTGAAGGATACCCTGTGTTTCTTTGTATTTCCTGATATACCTTTGGTTTTTATCATAAACAGGACATCCCCCTGTAGATTGCCGTTTCTGTAGATTTTCTTTCTTGTAGATTTTGCAATCTTTCAGCTGGTATCTGGCTCATTATGCACATAGGCATCCCAGATTTTAAGAACATATATTTTTACTTTAGATACATAATTCCTTAAATATTATCCATCCATACATTTCACAATGATTATGATGACCAATTGGCTCATGGCTCTTGGTAGAGACCTCACATAGCAGCCTTTGGAGAACTATTATGTATATATCTGACCCAGGGGATCCAAGTAAAACCCTACACATCCCTTGTGTCTCTGCCAATTGACACCGACACAAACCCCACATCAGAATATCTCATAGCTCAGTGGTTAGGGCTCTCTCCTGATTGAGAAAGGCACTTAGCTCATGGTTGCAAGAAACAGTTTAGGTACTTAAGCTGCCTGACTCCCAGAGAGGGGTTTCTGACTGGGGATCAGAAGCAGAGATAGGGGCCTTTCTCCAGCCCAGAGTTAGGTGCCTAAATCTGTGAGAGGGGTGGGGCCTAGTGTGCTGGCTTTTGGGGATCCCATTCTTAGGTGTCTATCTCTCCCCATTCATTGTATAGGAAGCCGAGGCACCTAATTCAACGTTGTGGATCCTGCTGATGTTCCAGACATTTCCTAGGTGTCTAAAGGCTTTAGAAGCACTTAGTAGGTATACTGACCTTTTGAAGTCATGGTGAAAAAGCATGAGAGCAGAATCAGGCACTAATGCCAAAATGTTCAAAGTTGAGTTCCAAATTAGACACTTATTAAAACTGGCCTCTGGTGCTGAGCACCCACAGTCCCCTGGGAGTCAGTAGAAGCTGCCGGTGCTCCACAGCTTTGAAAATCAGACAACTAATTTGCAGAGATAGCGAGTTGCTGAAGCTCTTACTGACTCTTCCATCTACCAGCATTTTTCAGGCATTTATGACCCTGGTGTGTGAGCACTCTGGGTCCCAATCTCACTCGTCTTTCTTCTATACCATTTCAAGACTCCATCTTTATTCTGCCCCTTCAGCTAAAACTCTCATTCAGGTTCTCAACACTTCCCATCTTAACTACTATCACTTCTTCCCCACTGGACTCCCTGACATCCACACTGACCTCCTTGTGCATACAAAAACCAGCTGCTCAGATCTTCATCCTTGCCTGTTGTTTTGACCATTTCATCTCTCTCTCTGAAACCCTCAGCTGGTTCCCTCTTTCTCGACCAACCTTCTTGTCCTGGTCTTCAAAGCCCTGCATAGCTTTCCCCCACTCTACTTTACTTATCTCATTTCCACCCCTCCTCCAGCCCAACAAATGTCTGATATCCAGTTTGTTCACTTCTGCCATCATCATCTCCATGTTGTCTTTCACACTGCTTCCTAGGCATAGATATCCTTCCTGAGCTGTCTCTGAGAGAGACTTACTTCTGATGGTATGTCTACAAGAAACTAGCCAACTAATAATGACTAGATAGAGGAACACTATATAAATCCTATATAATCGTAATCCTATATAAAATGTCTGTATGTTTTATCTGTTTCCAGAACTAACCCCATTTCTTTTCTTCATAGAACATAGGCTTTTGGACTGTCACTTTCCATGTCTGTCTGCATTTAGCACACTGTGGATGCTGTAATTAATAATAAAAGACATAGTTCACTAGTGTGAACACCT
Source organism: Malaclemys terrapin pileata (assembly GCF_027887155.1). Classification (NCBI taxonomy): domain Eukaryota; kingdom Metazoa; phylum Chordata; order Testudines; family Emydidae; genus Malaclemys; species Malaclemys terrapin. The sequence goes on from NC_071507.1 coordinate 84,162,990, forward strand.
GTAGCAACTGTGTAGAAAGTAGTTGCAATGCTGATTTTTCAGTAACAATATGTAATGGACGAGTTTGCCAAGCAGTAAAGCTTTGGAGAATGGCATAATAATGGGAAACAGTATTGCGGCCAATGCACATACCTTAAGCCAGACATGTACATCCATAATTGAGCACCTAATGTAAATAAGTCACCTGATTTTCAGAGGCGTCAGTGGGCGTTTGTGGCTGCTCAGCAACTGTGAAAATAAACCAGGCCACTTTTGTTTAGGTTCCTAACACCCAAGCTTGAAAGTGTCAGCCTATGATTCATGATTTAAAGAGAGAGAGACATTAAATTGTGTATGGTGGACTTGCAGGGAGTTTTGCACAAATTAGAATGTTTCCATTCCACACAGTTGATCAATGTAGGATTTCAACATATCATACAATTGCTTTACAATGATTTTCCCTGTACAGAGCATTGGCACTGTCCTTTTCAGTCCATTTTGAGTGTGGTGGAAGGTTAATGGGAGGTTTCCATAAGGTATCCAGATGGCTGGGGCTGGCTCTGAGATACACAGAGGGTTTAAAGAAGCTTTTGACCCAAAATGAAAAACAGAAGCCATGAGTGGTGTCGGCTTCCAAGTTACTCATTTTCCTGTGAAATCCTTGACTGACACTCAAGCTGACTGGGGAGTTGGATTTGTAACAGCCTGCTGCCGTTAGCGCTACACTGTTGCTCTAAGGCTGTGAGAAGTCAGATGTGTCAGCCATTAGTCATAGACGTACAGTACAAGGTTATAGCAGATGTCCTGAAAACTTGGACGGCCTCATTCTTGTGGGTGAGTTAAAGAACTGAGAGTTAACAAATCAAATACCCTTGAAGGCCAGCACTTGTCCCTGAGTATTACCTTTGTACTAGTAGCTAAGGATTCGCTTGTATTCATAGCCTGTCTAGCTTTTTTTTTTTCAAACCCACATGCTAGTTTCTAACTCACTCTCTTTCCTTTGAACTTAGCTGTTCTTTAGATAAGGCTCCCCTCCCCTCCTGGGACTCAGTAAAGATTTTTACATCCACTAGGTTATTTTACAGCAGGTTTAACCCATTTTCCAAGTATGGCTTCAAGCACTTGGCCCAAAGAATTAACTCTAAGGGCCAGATCCTCAGCTGGCATAAGCCAACCCTAGCTCCATAAAGACCTTTAAAAGAAAAGAGTCCATAAAAAGGCTACAAAGTGAGAACTCTTCTGAAGGGGAGAGGAGAGTCCAGGGAATGAAGTTCTGCACAGCTACAGGGCTCTTTTTCTGATAACTCTGCCATTTATACTGTCAGAAACAGTCCCATGGCTCTGGCTGATGGAGTCAAGTCTGAAATTAAGTCTCTTGCTGAACACAGGAGTAATTGACAATAACTGATCTCTCAGGCTGTGACCTGTGACCTGTGAGCATGCAGTGTTATTTGGGGCTCTCCAGCCACAGTTTAGAGACTTCAAACCGTCCTCTCCCCATTTAGATTTCATTAGTCTTGTCTTCAAATGGCACTCTTGGAGTCAACCCTTTGGAAACTGCAGGCATCCTTCTGAGCATTTGTTTGGTTGGCAGTCTGCAAAATACCATTGTACAATTTTAATTTTTGAGGGCCAATATATGTTAGCACCTAGCGAGGCCTCTGAGTAACATGCTGGCTGGATAACGTGCAGCTTGCTGTACCCATAGCATTGGTGGTCACATGAAACCAAGTTGTTCCCTCCCACAAATGGAGGATACACAGCGATCATGAATCTGAGGGTTACCTTCAAAACTTGCCCTCCTGGGGATGGCTTGGGTGGTACCTTCTCTCAGAACCAGGGGATCTCATAGAAGGGAGACATGGAGGATTGGAATCCAGTGGGATGCTGCACCTGCACAAAAAGCCAAACAAAGGCCCAAACAAAGGCCAAAGCAACCTTTTCCCCCCTCATCACCCTTCCGAAGTATGCTCAGGCATGGAGATTTAGTAAAACTCCTTCCGACAGCCCTAGTTCAGGTGGTGATACCCAGGAGGATGGAGAGGGGAATTCTGTGGATTGTGGTTCCTTCCTCTTTTCTCCCACCTCTTCCCCTCAAGCCCCACAGAGCCCCAGAGGAGAGGGTCCCATAGGGTACAAGGTAGAATTTTGTTTACTGGCAGGTCTATCTTGGGTATTCTGGCTATACTGAGTGTGGGAGGAAAGCAGAAGCCAGGGAGTGTGTACAAATTTCCAATGCCTAGCTACCTCTCTGAACTATGATAGGTTATTTTGGCGAGGGAGTCAAACTGTAAAATTAGTTGCTATCCTCCTTCCAGATAACAGGTACAGAGCCTACTTTGGGCTGAAGTGCCAGTGGATTTGCTGGAATAACTAGTGCAGTACAGTGAGGCCGTAACAAGCATCTTCTTCTGGTTATGGATGAAGGTCAAACACAGACTGTTGCTGGGGCGCCAGCTGCCTATTCAGAGGAATTACTAATCACTGCAGAGGTGCTCTCTGTTACAAGATGGGCCCCTATGTAAAGCTCTCAGATACACTGAAAGTGACACAATCAGACTTACCATATCTTGTCAATTATCCTATATGCATGCCTGATTTTCAGTTGGCTGTTCATTGGGCCTCACATTTCACACCTGCAGTTACTTGCATCTACATACTTTACTTTGGACACAAAAAGAGAGCTCAGGTTAGGAAAATCTGGTCCTAAAACTCTATCCCTTAAGGACTCCAGCAATAGACATATTTTTAAACCCACCTTTGCTACAGCATTAAATTAAAAAAACCCACACAACTAAAAAACTCCCCATGGGCTGGATTCTGATACCATCATGCATACCGAGTAGCACCTTACTCCTTGAGCAGTCCCATTGAAATCACAGTATCTTACATGTAAGCAAACTCAGGTATGCACCCTATCTGCTGTCACTGCACACATGCAGGAATTTGGGACACAAAGCAAGCTGTGGGAGTGGTTTGATTTTTTTAAGTAAACTCTCCAAAAATTAAAATAAAGATATAAAATGTACACAGCTGCAATCCTTAAGGTGAGTTCCAAGATATGGGATATCTGTTGAGTCACACTGATTTGAAGCCCTACCACAACCTTGACAGTGTCCCTCAGAATCCATTATGAATACACCTTATTACCCTTACACAATGCTTGTCTCAAAGAACAGCCCTATATGAAGGGAGTTCTATACTCATAAAACTAATAGAGCTTTCTGGACATTTGCCCTTCCTGGTTCTGATATTTGTGTTTAGTGCTGCCTGCAGTACACCCGACTGGGTGTTGAGAGGTATGCCAGAGCATGCCTCTGAGTATGTGAACATTATCAGCTGAGACAGCACCATCAAATGCTGTGCAATAAGTGCCTGCATCTAGCTATCCTGCTAAAGCTCTGTCTCGCTGTTTCTGGCTGAGTCTCTCTCTCTCTTGTTTGCAGTCATTTTCCTTTCAGGCTGATTTGGCATATCCTCCCCCCCTCGGATATTTTGGAATGTACGGCTGATCACAGGCAGCTGTAATTGGCATGAATGGCAACGTGCTCTGGAAAAGAGGAAATACAGTATCTGTGACTCATCTATACTCCAGGCAAATTCTCTGCTTCAAGAGAAAAGATCGCCTTTAAAAACCAGGGGGAAATAAAATTAAAGAGACAGAGTCGGAAGACATTTTGAATGAAGTCAACTGGCTTTAGAAAACAGCAAACTTCTCACCCACAAGGAGATAACAGGCTGAGAAACAAGTTATTCCAGATGTATTGTATATCCTGTGCACACATGAAATACCGCACAGAAATGTACAGTGCGCTTCAGTTCCTATCTGCGTGCGCCTGCTTCTGATACACATACAATACATAGCATCTTACTTCCCATCGACTTAGATGGCTACCTCTTGTGGAGGAAGATGCCACTCAAGGTGAGTAAAGGGTATCAGAATCTGGTCCTCTGGGAGAAGTCTTTTTACATTAGACACAACTGTTTCTCTGCACCACGTTTTCCATCTCCTCTTTTGCTAGTGTCCATCATGTTGATTCATTTAAGTCTCACACTGTAGCCTTAAAAGGTTGTGAGATACGTGCACAATCAACGGGCCAAGTCTCCATTCAGCTTCTATTGTTGCTCTTGACCATGGCTGTCAGTCCCCTATAGCAATGACTCCTATCGCACTGCAGGTATGGTTCATACATATCATCCCTTATGCCTTTCAGTCTTCTGTATGATAGTTCAGATGACACACCCCTCCCAGAATTCTATACAGAAGCACATCGGACTCTCAATCTGTCACTATGTTAATTTGTGCAGCATTTAGTATTGTTATTAATAAAGGGCAATTATGGTTAAAATGCATGATTCTGCTCCCTCACTTAGGCTAGTGTAAAACTCAAATAACCCAAAGGAGTTATTCCAGATTTCCCTTTATGTAACCAAAATCAAAATCTGGCCCAGAAGCTGTATGTTAGAAACAACACTTCCTTACTCAGCAGACTGCGTGAACACCAACTTTTCTGACAATAATATATTTTATTCCAATCCTGATAGCTTTGCAGAGCCCAATGGAGAGAGACTGAACTGGATTTTTCTGGCTCATGCACCTTACAATGCTTGTAATATTTATCAGCTTCTTCATAATTAACAGAATTGTTAAGGATTCTGCAACAGGAACTTAGCTACTAGTGTCGTCAGAGCAAGAAAGACTCCAGCTGGACTTTTAGATCCGAGGTGGAGTTTGTGGGGCTGGCAGTTAGAAAAAGGCCATCTTTTTACTTGGAGACAGAGCAAAATTGTTATTGAGCCACTAGCCATGCTAACTCACAATGCCATTTGTAAAGCCAGGTCATGAAGTATAACTGCATTTTTATCATCATTATTGTGTTCAAGACTTTACAGAACATAGGGGAAAATCTGGTCCCTGCTTCCAGAAGCTTACACATTCTCAGAGAGACAATTCAGTTCAAACACATAGCACTTCAATCCTGACTAAATCCCCATTGCACCACTCTAGCAGCATAGAGGGAATTTAAAGCATCCACAGACATCCACAGTTCAGATATATTGTGGTGTGGAGAAGAAGGTGGAGCCAGTGTGTGATGCACTCCAGTCGTCCTGAGCCACCACTAGGGGACCATTGCAGTTGGCATAATTTAGAGCAGCCCCACAGATGCTCTTACTTGCATGAGGGCCAGTTTGGCGCTCAGGAAGGAGAGAGAAATGAAGGCGGCTGACCTTTGCCTCCCTCCTCAGCTTTGCTGACCATAAATTTACAGATGATGGTCTAAACTCAAAGCAGATTCTTAATCCGTATTCCTGTGATTCATGTTGCAACAGCGGATGGTCTAATGCAGCTGCAGTTGTGGGTGGGCTGGTAGCGTTTCCATGGAAGATTGGCTCTGCAACATAAGCAGAACAGGTAGTTGCCCAGGGCAGCAAAACATTAGGAACAGCAAAGCGACAGTTTATTGAGTGAGTAACTGCAGGTCCAGAAAGCCTGGATGTTTTCCAACAGAGCGGCAGACCTCAGTGCTGGCCACTCTGTATCTCCATGCATCACTGCTCAGACCAAAGGAACAGTGCTGACCATTAGTGATCACAGCAGAGACAAGAACAATAAATATGGGGAAGGGTCTGATTCATTGTACTTTATAATGTTTAAGGCAGTGCTAGGGTAACAGAAGAATCAACAACAGAGACAGCTAATCTTATTTTTTCAGCTGCTTAAAACTTAGATCACCCTCCTCCTCCAGCCCCACCATACTCCTTTTCTCTGAATAGCTGCACATATAAGCCTCGGGTGCTATTTAAATAAAGTTACTTTATTTCAGAGAGGTTTCCAAACCTCAAAGTTCAGACCTGGATTTAGATCCAAACTTCTCCTGAGTTCAGATCCAGTTCATTCCACTTATTAGAGGTAGAAGCCAAGCAGGGGATTCTGAGGTAAACTTTCCCAAAGTTCGGGTACTGTATATTTAGAACTGGATTATTTAATTTGGGCCCATCTCCACTTGATTGATAATGCTGTTTGTTGGTGGTTCAGTAGGTGGCACTCTTCCTTCTGAGTCACTGGCCCAGCATAGAGCTAGAGGTTATTAGGCTACAGAAAGTGATATCTTTGAGATGATAGGCAAAAATCAAGGACCAGACAGTTAAGAAGGGTATTTTAAAGTCTAGGCCAGGGGTAGGCAACCAAAGGCAGCACGCGAGCTGATTTTCAGTGGCACTCACACTGCCCGGATCCTGGCCACCGGTCCAGGGGGCTCTGCATTTTAATTTAATTTTAAATGAAGCTTCTTAAACATTTTAAAAACCTTATTTACTTTACATACAACAATAGTTTAGTTATATATTATAGACTTATAGAAAGAGACCTTCTAAAAACGAAATCTTAAATTAGAGTGAATAAATGAAGACTCGGCACACCACTTCTGAAAGGTTGCTGACACCCTGGTCTAGGCCAAACTCCAATTTAGCTAATGTAGAAGTCCCCTGCGCAGTTCCAAATGGACAGTATAACCTTGACTTCTCCTAAGCAATTTTGTATTGGCTGGGAGGAGGGAAGGAAAGGGGGTATTAAAAAAATGCTTGTCAAAGCCTTATCCAGAGTCCATTGAAGTCAGTGAAAAGACTCCAATTGACTTCAAAGGGCATTGGATTAGGGCCAGACTCCTCCTTATATTCACTAGTAAGAGAGGAGAATCGGGCCCTGAGGGTTTACCTATCTGGCCCAAATGCAGTGAGATATGTGTCCTGTTGTAGGGACGTTTCCTCTGCACTCCCAGACAGGTCTTTGAAAAAATTAACAAAGCTACTGCCTCCAGAGAATCCACTGCAGAGCCCAATGCATGCTAAGAAATCATTGTAAGACTTTTTTTCAAGTAACCATAAAATCTGCTTACCTGCATGGAGAAGTCTCCCCCACAGAGTGCATGCCCCTTGCTACAATCTACCAGAGGAGTTAGTGGCGTAAAGGATGCTGTGTCCTTTGGTGCTACAATAATATAAAGATTTACTACTAGTAGTGTGTTTGGAGTGGCAACTGGTATCTGCATTTATTGAGCCTGTTTCTCCCCCGCCTTGCATCTTGTGTATTCATTTGCACTGGTGCAAAGTGGGTGTAAAATGCTGTCAGAGCAGAATGGTAGCATTTTACCCCACTTTGGAAAGGGGTAAATAACAACACAAGGTGCAAGACTAGAGAATCAGGCCTCCTGTTTTTATTCATGGGGATATATGAATAAATTGTCTGCAGAGTAAAATCCTTCAGGAAGAGAATATCAATGTAATTGGCTTCTGAGTTTGATTTGTGTACTGGATGCCCTGTGAATTTTGATGGTACTCAAATCCATTGATGATTCGAAAGGGGTGTTACTAATTATATAACAGTGGAGTAACGGACAACAAAGACTGGGCATGTTGCTCCCAAGGGCAGACATGCTGAATAGCATTCTGGTTATGGTAGAAAAGCTTTGTCAAATAAGGAAGATTGTGCAGTATTTCCTGGAGGTAGTTACACTCTGCATTTGTCTAACCTTCTTGGAAATTCATTCTGAAGCTAGATCCTCTCAGCTGGGAATACTTTGTCCCCAGTTGCTCTGACACTTGGCGATCCAACCAGCTCCACGCATTCTTAGAGGTTAGGGTGACTAGACAGCAAGTGTGAAAAATCAGGACAGGGGTGGGGGGTAATAGGCGCCTATATAAGAAAAAGTCCCAAAAAACAGGACTGTCCCTATAAAAACGGGACATCTGGTCACCCTATTAGAGATGCCTCAAGCTGAGGTTTGGAGCACACTAATGGGAGCAGTGTGGTTAATCCACCATTGAAACTGAGGACTTTAAGTCTCAAAGGCTGACAAGGCTGCTTCTTTCCTAGCATCAGATTAACTAAGTAAAACCAAACCAAGTACATTTAGTGAAATTTGCTTTCTGAAGAGGTCAGCAATTCATATCCCCTTGGTGTACCCTACCAAAGCCTTTCTGTCACTCACCCGTCTAATTTTAGTTGCTTGGATTTCGTGGCTGCATTAGTGATGCGTCCTGGCTCTGACTGCTTAGCCTGCCTTGGGTCTCAGATTTACACTGGAAAGAGACCAGCAAAAATAATTTGCAACTTGCTTCAGAGCCAATAAACACAGTTGGCATTGTTTTGCTGTGCCACTCTGGTTGTAAAACACAGATGGGCTTCCCTTTATTCCTTGGATTCTTTTTTTATTATGATTATTTCAGAAATGTCCAAGAATGTCAGCTAACTCCTCTCAAACTGATACTTCAATGACATCTGGTGGTCAGGTCAATAAATTGTTTTCAGATGCTATGAACAATCATAGCGGGGAATTGTCTTTTAAAGGGTAGGGTGCGTTTCCATTGCAAAAACCTTTTATTGCTTGTAGGTGCTTTGTTGATTGACGTTTTCGTTAAACCCAACATAAAAAATGTGTTAGATTTTACTTTGAGCGGCAGCGTCATAAAGCAAATGAGTCAGCACTTGGCTTCCCTCCACCACCATGGACATCTGGGGAAACAGATGTCACCCCATAAAACTGCCAAAGTAATTCATCTCTGTCACCAAGAGGAGTAAGCGGGTTATTTGGTATAGTTGCTGAGTGGTTACCCATTAGAATAACTGACTCGTTCTGCTGTACCGGGGCAGTGAAGGCTTTCGGGCTACTGTGGACAAAAATTCTGAGTAGTCTTACTGAAGGATCCCCAAACTGGCTCTGATGTTGATATATTCTGGAGTAGAATCCAGATCAGCATTCTGATTGTTACTGGAGTGCAGACCTTTTCCCAATTTCCTCTAATATAAAATACAATACATGTACAACTTTCCTGTTAATAATCTGACCTATAATAAAAAAAAACAGTCTAACCTGGGCGTGTGAGCCCCAGACTCTGAGTTGTAAGCCTGGCCAGTGAACTGTTGCAGATACCAGCTCAAGTAAATGAATCAAATGCTGATAAATATACATATTACATACATAAAAGTAATCAGGTTTAAGGCAAAAGCCCAAACTGGGCTAGGCATTAAAGAATAAAAACATTTAATATTTACTGTAAGTGGAGGAATAATGGATACAGCTGGGAGAGAGAAATGAAATACATCGGGAAACATGTAGTAAGTGCGGAGTCACTTTCCAAAAGCAAAGTTATGCATGAGTGAGATGCATTTGATGACACAGTAAATGAAAATGAGGAATGCTACACTGGGGTTCTGCGTTCAGATAACTGTGGACACATAACTGGAGACACTGATAAAATATAATTAAGAAAGGTTCAGAATAGACACAGGAAAACAGACTAATGCAATTTCCAGAGGAAAATGTAATAGAAATAAAAAAGAATACACAAGCCACCTGGAGAAAAATGATGACTATTACTGTCTTCACCAACTGTCCTTGTTCTCAAGGGGCAGTTCCTGTTAGCAGCTTTAAACTCCTGCTGCAAAGTGTGGAGTATGAGACCAATGCAAAGGTTAATTTGTAAGGCCAGCTGTTTTCAGAAGTTGCGAGAGAACAGTGTGCTGCCCTCAGCCAAAGAGTGGATTTTCAGGGAAGTTGTCCTTATATGTTAATTTGTGTTTCACTGGTTGAGTTCACTTAATATCTTACTGCCAGAGTTGTGAGGGTACTTTCTGGAATAAACCATCATTGGTGCAAGTGAGAGCAGAACCTAGCTGAAGAAGCAAGGCATTAAAACCTGTAGAGGTCTCTTATTACTTGTTCTGCTTCATCCCTCCACTTTCCTGCCCAGTTCTGAGAGGTCAAGAGGTCCTTTGAAATGTTGTGTTTGACTAATTGACCACATAACTTTGTGTTCAACTTCCTCAATTGTTTAGATATGGGCAGGAGGGGAGATTGACTCTTGTTAACTGGAACATGATGTCTGGAACAGGGAGGCTTCCCACACTGCTACCCTTAGAGAGACAAGTAGTTTGGAAGTGTCAGGCTGGTCTAGCAGCTCTTGAATAACATGGCTTTTGAAACAGAGCATTACAAGGAAAGGCCGGTATAGTACACATGTGTTTCTTTCATATCACCACAGGGTTGTTTTTCTGTTTTGGTTTGGGTTTTGGGGGGAAAAGTGTGTTTATTTTTTAAGCTGCAAAAAGCAGCCAAACAATGCTAGGGGGTGTCTTTTTTTCTAACTCCATGATATTTGGTGTTTTTCTTAAGGTCCCAGTTCTTGGAGTCACATGACTATGTGAGAAACTCAGCTTTCATTGTAAAAAACAAAGTTTCTAGCCCTCATAATTGTGAAGAAAAAGTGAACCACAAAGTTTCAAAAAACTGGAAGGCAAATAAACCCCAACAATGATTAATGTTAAAAATCTGCCTGCTCTGCCACAGACTTCTAGTGTGACCTTGGGCATGTCTCTTAGTTTCTCTGTGCTTCAGTTCCCCATCAATAAAATGGGGATAAGAGCAATTCCCTACATCACAGAGGTGTTGTGACAAGAAATATATTAAAGATTGTGAAGTGCTTTGAGATCTACGAATGAAAAATGCTATACAAAAGCTAGGTGTCAATATTATTATTTATTAAACCAATCTCATGATTTTTGAATACTTTGGATTGGTAATACTGTCTGTGTTTTCGTGAAGGTGGGACAAAGCAGCCTAAATGCTTGAAGATAGCTTTAGTCAGCCAGGGAATGAAACCGCACAAATCTTTGTTCAGACTGATCAATTGTTAGAATGGTGCCACCAGCTCAGACTATATATATACCACGCACATCTCTTCACTAAACATCCATTAAACCCAAATGGTTTGATTTTTATTTGCACCCAAGGCATGATAGTTCATTATAAAGAATATGTTTTTACATGGGCAGCTCAAACCCATTTCTGTGTGAGAAGAAAATAAGTCTACCAGAAAATGTAAAGCCTTCAGGTGTGAGATAAACACAAACTAGCTAAGCTTCTTTATGGAAAAAACAACCAACCAACCAACCAGTTAACTACCTTTTAGCTGGAGACTAAATTTCAAGTAGGTAAACAAAGCTGGAGATAAGAAGTTATCTGCTTAAGATTTCTAAGTATCCAGCCATATGAAAGTCAAGAACACGGTCCACACACTATCTGGTGAAGATTGTGCATGACTAGGCACAGAGTACGTAAACAAGAACAGCACTGGATTATATATAGTGCCTTTTAAACTCTGGGAGTCTTTAAAGCATTGTAGGTAATGTCACTTCCCCAGTGAACTGCATTTAGTCAATCAGATCATGAAAGGACATGAGTTGTGAGAGGTTTCCACCTTGCACATGCACCAGCATGATACATTAAGTATGTAGAGCCTACTGACTTTTCCTAACATATTCCATTGTGAGAGTGGGCAAATCACAATCTCTTTTTGCCTCAGTTTGCCATGAATAAAATGGGGATAATATTTCTTTTCTCCTATCCTTTGTCTGTCTTGTCTATTTAGATTGTAAATTCTTCAGGGCAAATAATGTCTCTTACAATGTGTTTGTTCAGAGTCTATCTCAATAGGGCCTTGATCTTGGCTAGGGCATCTAACCGTTACCATAACGCCCATAAGAAATAATAATACAGGCTAGAAAATAATGCATATGTCAAAAGATTGTGGGTTCCACTGATGGCACCACAGGTTGAAACCCTATTAAGCAGGGCAATTGGACACATGAACAGACTGGGGTTTGGCATGAGAGGAACTGCACAGTTTCAAATCCTTCCTCCAGATTCAGATTCAACTTGTTCAACCTATTTTAGTCAACCTCGCTCTATGCCCTAGAGTCCATCCCAAAGACGGGGCAGAGGAAACATTGGTCCTCCTTTCTCCTTCCTCACAGACCTGCAGAGGTACATTGCAGGAAGCAGGCGGCACCATCCCAAGAAATGTTGTTGCTCGCACATTCTCTCTGAGACACTACCCCTCCCAGAGCTTCCCCGGGGCGGGGCAGGGCAGCTCCCCAGTGCATGCAATGCAGACCCGTGGTTACATACCACAATCTACACATACATAAATTACTCCCTCCCTCATACAACCTTACAGGAGAGTTTAATCTTCTGGGCAGCTCTACCATGTGCAGTTAAGTCTGCTTTATCTTTAACTAACACACATACTGCAAGAGCAGGGGATCACTTACGCTAGGAGTAATTCTGGATTGGCTATGACTGCAATTAATGGAAAGGGGAAAGGTTCTGGAAGAAACAGTAACCCTTTGGATTTACAAGGCATGCAATCCCACTGACTTAATTTGGCTTCTAGGAGGTGTAAATCAGACAGGAAAATTGGAGTACATATTTATATAGTATGGGCCTCATCCTCAGCTGGTGTCAATCAGCCTTGCCCCATTGGCTTCACTGAAATTGTACTAATTGACACCTGCGGGGATCTGCCCTGTATAGAAAAATAATCCTGAACTTTCCCACTCACAGCAACAAACTTGCCTCATCAGTTAAGACTCGCTTAGTCCAGACAGCAATACAGCTTCCCCTCGATTACTATTAATGGGAGTTAGGAGCATGCATCAAGTAGAGAATGCAGCCTGCTGTGTTCAGTGACCTTCATCTCATTTAATCAGAGTACTATCTCATTGGATCTACCAGACACTGCCTTGCACAGTGTCCCAGTTTCCCTTGGTGCTTGTGTGTGCTATAGGTAATTAATAACAACCCATGACAGGGTGTGCATTGGAGTCTCAAGCACCAGAGATGTATTACACTACATAACGCAATGCGTGACCTGGTGTGCCTGAATGCATTTACTTGTGCAGTGAGGAGATAACTTGTATTCCAGTTCCCTGCAAACTAGCCTGAAATGTCTGCTGGATGGGAGATTTAGGTCAAGGAAAAAAAAATATATGGATGATTTTTCTCTTGTGTTTCAATTTCTAAAGCATTGCTAAAGTACTTTGTGAGTTACCAAGGATTGGCAGAGGTGATGTAATGCATAATCTCCATGAGCACTGTGAGCAATTAGGCAAGTAGGTGGTGTTGGAGGAGTCTGTTGCCTTGTCTTACAGTTTTAAAAAAATGTATTTTCATTGTTCCATGGTGACTTTCCCATTAAACAGTCAGATTCAAATTCTGGCCAGACGCACACCCAATACAATCTGCTTTTAGCTGATGGGGTTGCATGGGAACTATTCTTGTCATAAATAAATGATTTCCTGCCTGCCTCACTGACAAACTGATGCTACCCAGGTAATTTCTGCACATTATTAGAGGAGGTAGAACAACAGTTCTGAATAACGGTCCCATTTCTCTAGCACAAGAGCCCTTTTTTCCCAGACCTGAGTTATGCCCAGGAAACTTGGAGTAATAATATTGCACCGATACAGAGCACCTTTCATGTAATGTATCTACTTATAGCTCCTCTGAAATGGAGCCACCTCTGGGTGGGAAACCAGAAGACAGTCAACTGTGGATTTGTGGGGAGGAATGGATGATTCTTTGGTCAAAGTCATGAAGTAAATGCCTGCTCTTAGACTCATAGACTCTCAAATCAGAAGGGACCATTATGATCATCTAGTCTGACCCCCTGCATGATGCAGGCCACAAAAGCTGACCCAACCCCTTTCCCTTCACTCTGCTGTTGAAGTCCCCAAATTCTGTGATTTAAAGACTTCAAGTCGCAGAAAATCCTCCAGCTAGCGACCCCCGCCCCATGCTGCGGAGGAAGGCGAAAAACCTCCAGGGCCTCTGCCAATCTACTCTGGAGGAAAATTCCTTCCTGACCCCAAATATAGCGATCAGTAGAACCCTGATACTTTTGTCAAAAGTATCTTGGGATCTTTCATGTCAATAAAGGGCTGACAGGTTTTAAGGGTTCACCTAAAAACCCTGGACACAGTAAGATGTGTGGTACTGACCAGAGCTCACTGAAAAAATCTGAATTTTGATTTTTTGATGAAAAAAGGGATGATTTTTTTTTTACAATACATTTTCTCATTTTTCCCACTTGTTCTAGTATTGACTTCTATCATCTGACAGGCATTAACCGTTGAATCCCTGACCCAGGTCAGGTGACTAGAGCCAAGAAATAAACTCATTCTGTCTTGCCAGCACTTGTGTGTGTCTCAGAAGCATGTTATATCACTCTGTCAGGATCTGAGCCAGTTGTTCTCGGGAACCTAAGTATTCCAAATCTCCCTCTGATAACTATGAAGCCAGGTCCTTCCAGTGGGCTGTCAACTCTCCTTTCCAACAATGGGGAGTATTAAAACTGTTACGAGTCATTTACCAAAAAAGAAATTGTTCCACACGCATTTTCACCTTTATCTTCCTGACATACAATTTTCCGCTTCCCATCTATATCCCGCTCCTGAAGAGACAGAAAAAGATTTTTAAAATTTCCAAAACTGTTATTCTCTGTTTTGTGCTTTCATCTGACAGCTCATTCCTCACCACTAAAATCTGTTTTTTGAAACTGGGCAAAGTGATATTTTGTGTGACTGAGTAAATGAATTCCAAACCTTCCTGCTGACCTCTCAATAGCTTAGTCAGTGACCAATCAGATGACTGGATTTATATGGTCCATTTTATAAATGGAGTTCCTGTATTAAAGGATAAGCGTAGGAAGTGTTTATTTTAGCTCCAAATATGGAACACTGAGACACAGTAACCACCTGTTACCTTGAGTCATCTTTTGAAGTTTCATGAAACCATATGGATGATCATACTGTTTTTGTAGCTCCTGAAGTAACATCTGGCTTTCATTTTCCTTAGTCCTCTTCTGATGCACTTCTAAATCTAAGACTTCTGAGTCTTGGGAAGGCAGTTTTTACATTTTATATGCTTCATGACACTAAATAGATTTTCACAGAAAGTTTTTAGAGAAAAGGACAAGGTCATATGGGCCAGAGATCCCTTTGATAATTCGTCTTGCCTAGTTTTTACTTAAACTGACCCAGATGCTGAATGAGCAGATTTCCAGGTTCGAGTTTGCTTCCATACCTTGCTGACAAGTTGACTAACCCTGCTATTTGTTATGTGCAGTTTCTATGTTTATCAGCTCTTCACTCAAAGTTTATGAAAAAGATGTTCTGATGAGAGGGATTAAAAAGAAGTAAAAATCCAGGGCCAGATTATCCACAGTATTACGTCAGTATTATGCTGGTGTGACTCCTCAAGAATCACCTGTGTAAAACTGATGGAACTTAGTCGAGAATTTGGCTTTCAGAATAAGTAGGGAAGGGCCACTTCTCACAAAGGATAATATATGGAGTAAATTACCAGGGACATGATTGAAGCAAAGAGCCTAAAGGAGTTCAAGAAATATCTAGATCTTTTCTGAAGGAAGGAATCTGTGAGGATAGAGAAAAAGACTTAGAACTAGATACTAATTCTACATCTGGATCTGAATCCAGAATTTGTCAAAGAATTGGATATTCAGATCCAGCGTTTAGATTCAGCCCATTAAATAAGTACAAGCTATGAACTCAGATCTGAGGTCCAGATCAAGATTTGGGGTCATAACAAGGGTTTTAATATATGTTCATCTCTAAAACATAGTCACTCAATTACTTTTCAACATTTTCAAGCTGGATTTCAGAAAACAAGCCCTAATCTCTCCACGATGACATCTCTAGCTTTGTAAAATGTCATATTGTGACAGAGAAGTCTATATATATTGTAACTTTACAAGCCTCTCCATGTCACACAGCCATTCCATGATTGGAAACCTTGCTAGTGTATGCCCAGGGAAAAAAAATCACAATAATAGGGTCTCCTGGGTTTGGATTGAGTTTTGTTAGAAGAGCTGTATGGAAGAAGCTTCCATAATGTTCACTATCACTTGGCTCAAACCAAGTGCTATCACTCCCTCAGATACACGAACATTATAATTCATTCCATTCTAAATAATCCCATGCCCCTATCTATTTAATCTTACATTTTTATAATGCACCAATCCCTGTGCAATCTAAGTATTGCACAAAATTAAAGAGTACAAATGCCCCCAATCTGATATATTTATTTATGCTGGGAACCACCTTCCTTCATAAATAGTCACATTGACTTGAATGCTACCCTACATGAGCAAGAGTAGCAGAATCTGACCCAGCGTGTTTTCCTTTTTGCTCCTCTGGTGCAGAGAAGCATGAGTTAGTCCACATAGGATTTTTTAAGAGCATTGACAAATATGTTTACAAAACACTTTGAAACAAATGGAAGTTAGCAGTAATGAATTATTTCTGTCCCACAAGGTTGTTTTCTTTGTTCTCAGGTCTGCAGCAAATATACAGTATACCGGAGTTTGATTTTTCTTTACTTCCTCCCCCAAAGATCTACAGAGTTTCAGTGGTCTCTAAATTGTTAAAGTCAATTTTACAGCCAGAAACCAGTTCACATATTGACGGTCACCTATTGAATACAAGTAACTCCACATTGGACTTTCTGTGGGTGACATTCCAAGAGGAGACAATAATGACTCACATTTACAAGAAGGAACTGGGAGAAAGCTACAAATCACAGTATTTCTAACCCATTAGGAATGCCATCTCTGACACACCGGCTCTTAGATCAGATTTTCAGAAAGCTCTGCTCCTGTTTAAACACTTAAATCAGATGTCTTTGCCCATTTTTAAACCATAAATTAAATGAAGTTTTTCTATTGCAACCCATTGCCCCAAGTTGAAATCTGTTTCTCCTGGTCTTAGGATATATGTGTACTGCCAAAAAACTTATCTTAATAAAAGTCAATCACTACAGGAATGCTGTACCTAAAATTTGAACTTTTAAAAAATGGAAAAGAATAGAAAATAAAAATAATTAAAACTCAGGATCAAGGCCCTGATTCAGCAGAATACTTAAATATGTGTTTAACTTTAAATACATGCTTAAGTCCCATTGATTTCAATCCCAAACACAGAGTATTTCATACCCTCTGAGGTCAGTTCTGAGCTCCACTCCAGGTCCTTTGTGCTGCTCCAACAGCAGTGCAAAGGGGCAAGAAAGCCAGTGGTTCTTCCCAAATGGGGATTCTCCTGGCGTAGGGGCATTCTTGGGTGGCACAGAGCTGGTATCTAGTCTACTCCTTTCCAATTCCAAGCACCGACTGCAGAGGGACATTCTGAGGGTGTGGCCTGAGGATACTGCCCTCCAGTGAGCCCCAGTTGGTAGAGCAGTCCCTTTGAGCATAGCCACATAGGAATTGTTTAAAGCAGCCTGAGTTGAGCTTTGAGACCCAGGATTGGTGATCTCCTTCCACCCGCCAGCTGCCTCTGGCATTTACAGAACACATGGACTTAGGCTTCTGTATGCAAATGAGGAGACACTCAGCTGGTGAGTCTGCATGGATACTGAGCAGTTCCCTTTCAAATCCTCTTTTCAGTTAATGCTGTGGGTTTTTTCTCCTTCAAGTTCCATAGAAGATATTCTCTGTTCCACTTATGCTTAAATTATACATGCTTTTAAACAGAGGGAGAAAGAGCTAAAATCCAAACCACTTTAGGTTAACATATCCATATAAAATAGTTATATCACAAACTGGAAACCACCATATATCAGTTACATTATCCCTAAACCAAAGCAAAACTTCTCCAGCAAGATTATATGTGATATCTAGCCACAGGGAGTGATGTACATTAGACCCCAGCTTCCACAATAATTCTTTTGCAGCTTGTCCATTTCATCATGTGCCCATCAAGTACAGAGTAATTGAATCCCTTGCCCTTTTATTTAAAATGTAGAGGGCTTTGATCAGTTTTGTCCCATGTGATTTGAATCTGTGCACATGTAACCCCTGCTCGGAAAACATGGAGCCATTTTCCTCTCTAGTGGCTGGTTCATATAAGAGATTAGTGAGCCTACTGCTAAGTGCTTCTGAGGCTCATATTTTAGCTCTGCAGGTTCTGGTTTCAAACCCTCAGTGTTCAAACATTCTGGAAATTATCAGAACTATTGCTAGAGAAATTTTTGACTAATCTATTGAAATCACATCATGATTTTGCTTGCTGGGAAATATGACCACTTTAAATCTGAAGGGTGGAGAGAATCATGCTTGTATTAAGTGTAAACAATGCTAGTGACTAGAAGAAAGTGTCTCATGCCCACATGGGTTGGCCCACACCCTCTTTCATTTAATATGTGGGCAGAATTCCTATTGAAGGCCTTGGTTTATAAGAAGTGGCATTGCAAAAGAATGGACAAACAAGAAAAATGTTACAGACTTGTGATCTCTTGGAGATCACTCCCACAAAGTTACTTGTGTTGAATTTATGAATGACTTCCTATACTGTACAGACATAGCCTGCCAACATTTTGAACTGCTGCTGTTCTCATATCCATCCACTTAATGCTGAATAATGGCACATAGATATTTTGGCTACTTTAGCTACTTTATGCATCCGAAGAAGTGGGCTGTAGTCCACGAAAGCTTATGCTCTAATAAATTTGTTAGTCTCTAAGGTGCCACAAGTACTCCTGTTCTTCTTTTTGCGGATACAGACTAACACGGCTGTTACTCTGAAATTTGGCTACTTTAGTACACATGTCAGAAGCTATGTTTATATGCAAATCTACATAATTCATAACAAAATTTCTTCTTAAAATAGCCACAAACAAATGCTCTGGCTCACTGGCTTTAGAGAATCCAGCAAACATCTCTCTTTTACCAAACAGCGACTGTGAAGGTTAATGAAAGTGGTTTAACTGGGAACTGGCTGCTGCTTTGTGGTTTCCCTCATGCTGCTCTGACAGTCTTTTCTAGCTGGTTCACAGACTGTTCCCTCCAGAAGTGCTTGAAGGGTCTCTAGACATATGCTTCTGACACTGCCCCACCACTCATCCTACAGAGCCTTAATGCTGCTCCAACAATGTTTATTGTATCACAGGCATTTGTCAGCATAGCAGTCTACTTGCTGCAAGCCATGGATACAAGCATATCAAGGACGTGATCCATTGCTCACTGAAGTCAATGGGAGTCTTTCCATTGATTTCAGTGAGTGGTTTATCAGGCTCCACGGGTGGTTCTTAATAAGAAAACACTAAAGGGAAGCCAGTGTCACAGTTCGGGGCAACTGCACCTGCACCCACTCTAGGTTCCCAGCTCCTCAGCCATCACCTCTGTTGAGTAGAGACCCATGTTTTTCTCCCTCCTGTCCAGGGCTTTTTCAGGCTGCACAGTTCCCTGCCTATACTGTGATACCCACATCAAGCCAGACTGCCTAACCAGGCCAGTGTCTGTGCATCACTTTCTCTCTGAAGACTTATGAACAGCATAATTGCCAGCAGTTATAAATTACCATACAGCCCTTTATAAGCAATCACATTTATTCTTAAGGTAAAAGCATTACAGAAAAAACATAAAAACAATACAATTTCTGAGATGCATGCTAAAAGCTTCCCAGAGGTCACCCCTCAGTCTTATGGGGTCAAAGTCCTTCTAATTGTTCCTAGAAAGGATTGCCCTCCCCCGGATAGAATGTTTTGTCCATTTGCAAGATCAGAAAGGAGGCCCTGAGTCAGTTTAAATTCAGGCTATTTAAAAGTCCTTTCTTTGTCTGTTGGTCTCTGAAGAATTCAGTTTGAGTCATTATATGTAAGCCTCCCCCATGGTACTTCTCTGGAGGTGTTACATCCTGAGTGAATTTGCCTAATCATTCCCCCCTGTTCTTAATTCCTGGAGGGGCTGTGATTACCCTGCCCCATGGAATTAATCATAGAATCATAGACTTTAAGGTCAGATTTAAGGGACCATTATGATCATCTAGTCTGACCTCCTGCACAATGCAGGCCACAGAATCTCACCCACTCACTCCTGTAACAAACCTATGTCTGAGTCACTGAAGTCCTTAAATCATGGTTTAAAGACTTCAAGGTGCAAAGAATCCTCCAGCAAGTGACCCTTGCCCCTCGCTGCAGAGGAAGGTGAAAACCCCCAGGGCCTCTGCCAATCTGCCCTCGAGGAAAATTCCTTCCCGACCCCAAATATGGTGATCAATTAAACCCTGAGCATGTGAGCACCACAGATCACCAGCCAGACACCCAGGAAAGAATTCTCTGTAGTAAATCAGATCCCACACCATTTTAACATCCCATCACAGGCCATTGGGCATATTTACCGCTAATAGTCAAAGACCAATTAATTGCCAAAATTAGGCTATCCCATCATACCATCTCTTCCATAAACTTATCAAGCTTAGTCTTGAAGCCAGATATGTTTTTTGTCCCCACTGCTCCCCTTGGAAGGCTGTTCCAGAACTTCACTCCTTCAATGGTTAGAAACTTTTGTCTGATTTCAAGTCTAAACTTCCTGATGGCCAGTTTATATCCATTTGTTCTTGTGTCCACATTGGTACTGAACTTAAATAATTTCTCTCCCTCCCTGGTATTTATCCCTTTGATATATTTATAGAGAGCAATCATATCTCCCCTCAGCCTTCTTTTGGTTAGGCTAAACAAGCCAAGCTCTTTCTCAGTCTCCTTTCATAAGACAGGTTTTCCATTCCTCGGATCATCCTAGTAGCCCTTCTCTGTACCTGTTCCAGTTTGAATTCATCCTTCTTAAACATGGGAGACCAGAACTGCACACAGTATTCCAGATGAGGTCTCACCAGTGCCTTGTATAATGGTACTAACACCTCCTTATCTCTACTGGAAATACCTCAACTGATGAATTACATGCAATCCCGGGCCGACAATGACACATAAACTTAATATAACAGAGGGTCCTGTGGCACCTTTAAGACTAACAGAAGTATTGGGAGCATAAACTTTCGTGGGTAAGATCCTCACTTCTTCAGATGCAAGTAATCAATTGGTATGATGTCCATCCGTTTGCATTTGGAAAGGAAGATGATGTCTGTCTGTATTTGTGCAAGTTTCTTCATGAGGTTGATAGATTTCCATTCCATACGGCTAAAAGCAGTGCCTTGCATGTGAGGTTCTTACCCATGAAAGCTTATGCTCCCAATACTGCTGTTAGTCTTAAAGGTGCCACAGGACCCTCTGTTGCTTTTTACAGATTCAGATTAACACGGCTACCCCTCTGATACTTAATACAGTAAGCTCTCCCAAAGAGATCACACAAAATTGCCATATCTGTCACACCCTGAGCTTCCAGAAACATGATACAGTGTTAAAACGTGTATACATGGGGTGTTTCAGAGGTGTCATTGAATGACTGAGGGACTGGGAATGGAATGTAGAGTGTTTCACCTTTTAAAAACTCAGTTTATTAGGCTGAGGATTACTGAAAATCATTACAATCCTGAAATTATTTGGTGACTTATGTGAGATGCATTGTAGGCCTTTCTGACTGGACAAGTGATTATGTCACACATACACAAAACACCACCAGAGTTGACACTAATTACTTACCACTATTTCCTGACATTGCAGTGCAATGGTCTAGGTAAAGTGAGCTAAAGTCTTGTTTGGGTTTTCTACTGACAAACTCACGATTACAACTGGCAGCCTCAGCAGACACCAAGAAAAGAACAGGCATGGAGAACTAATTACCTACTAACCCCCGAGTTGGATCATCCAGAGTCAGTGGACATGCTTTTCTACTTGGGCATGAAAATTGGGATGTACTTGTAATGTCCCCTGGGACCATTACTTGACTTTAAGCCCTTAGAATGCTTTCTAATCGCCAAATGTATACCATCTGGAAACAGTATTCTGAGCGCTGGAAAGAAGACTGCAATGGGCACTTGCCCAACAGCTAGGCTGACCAGACAGCAAATGTGAAAAATCGGGACGGGGTGGGGGGTAATAGGAGCCTATATAAGAAAAAGACCCAAAAATCGGGACTGTCCCTATAAAATCGGGACATCTGGTCACCCTACCAACAGCAGCAGGAAAGCTCAGCAGCTGAGAAACTGGTCTCCAATCACCCAGTACCGTTTCCTGGGGCTGGGTAAACTGCATTGCAGTGTTTTGACCATTCAAAACTAGATATGCAAGAAAGAATCAATTTAAAAATTGATCTCAAGATTCTGCTTTCTTTGGGAAATATGGATTGCTATTATTTTTCATGATCAGCAAGGGATGAGGTTATGTGGGGGTGGCTTCATAAATATTATTTTGTTTTACTAGCTCAGGGCATACACCAGGAGCTGACATGACTACGGGAAGGTTTCAAGCAGAGAAGGAAGAGGAAACAGTTTTGCAATTCTAATGAGCACACTGGGACTGTTTGCTTTTAGATCTGGGTGAGATTAGAACTACACAGGAATGTTTGCCAGCCTCACAGCACAGAGGGGGAAATCAGGACTGATTCAGATGAACAGGCTGTAAATTGCTGCCACTGCAGTGACAGACTCCAGTGACTCCTTTTGAGAGGTCTGTCATCAATATTGAAATTGCAATTCACAGCAAGCCTCCTGAAAGGTAATTCAATTGAACAAATGGCTAAGGGCTAGAGTCTGACTAGCTTGTGAACATAGCATGTGTGTGTGGGGATGAGCAAGGAGCTTCCTCCCATTATGCAGCATATGTAAGGCCAGCCACCACTACAGTCCCTGCACTTAGGTGCTTTGCACCTTGCAGTTACTTACGCCTCTGCAAGGTGGGTATAATGATTTTTTTGAACTCTTCCATGGGGGAAAAAAAACAAAAATGAAACATTTTTTGACTAGCTCTAATCATAACTCTTTTTTTCTGCAATGTACAATTTACCCTACAGGAGCCCTTTCATTGCACCTCAGGCATATACCACTTTTTTTTTTCTTTTTGTTTTTGTTTCACTAGTTTGCATTCTAAGAGTCCAATTCTGCAACCCTCTCTCACATTCAGTAGCACCTGCTCCCACTGACCTCAGTGGGCCTGCTCACATGAGCAAGTGCTAGCTACAGAGCATAAACTAGGCTTGTAGCAGGAGGGTCAGAGTCTCTACTGCCTCGCACTTTGCATGGTCATTTGCACCCGTCAAAGCGGGTATGAAATGCTTCCCGAATAGCACTCCCCTTGCACTGGTGTAAATGACCACACTGGGGACAAGGCAGTGGTGAATCAGAACCTCAAGCTCTTAACAGGCACTCATCACCAAGAACACTGGGAGACCGAGAGCTTTCTGTACATTACAACAGTGGTTCTTGGCCTTTTCCATCCCATGATCCTAATAAAAACATGTTTCAGGCTCCCCCCTCTCCTATTTAGCTATAAAGACAGGTGGGGGGAGAGTTGTGACCCCTTGAGGCTTGTTTGTGGCTCTTCTGGGGATCACAAAACCCATCTTGAGAATCTGTGTGTTATAGCATCTTTTGTGTTAGTTTGGTAATGGGCATTGCTGACATGGGTATGTGCCTGGCAAACTATCTATGGCATTTATATGATTCACCCATCACTGTTGTGTCTGAGTGCCTCACAATTTTTAATCCCTGTGAAGTAGAGAAATTCGATTATTCCCATTTTACAGATAGGGAACTCAGTCACGGATAGGGAAAGCGGCTTGCCCACAGGTGCACTGGAATTCTGAGATGTAGTAGTGAATTGAACTCAGAGATGCTAAACTAGGACATTAACTGCTGGACCATACTTACTGTCCAATTGGAATAGGCAAGATGTTGCAAGCTTATGGACCGCATGGAAGGGGGCTTAGAGATGAGTGCAGGAGGAGTAGGTTTCAATAGCACAGAGAGGGGAGGAGTAGTAAGAAGTGATGGCAGAGATGTAGGCATGGTGGAGTCGTACATGGCTCTGCAGATAAGAGAAGAAAATTAAACTTCAAAGCAAAGATGCCAGGATACCACTAGAGGGATCCAAGAGGAGAGTGAGTCATGAGTGCACCAGTAATTTTGAGGCGTGATCATATGAGATGTTAACAAGCAGTTGAGTGAATTTCCTGAGTTGCCAACAAGTGGCGACTGAGTTTTGCAGAGCAGCCGTGATACAAGCCTCTGTTGTTCACAAACAGGAACTGCCTGCTCCTTTCATTAGAAAAGGTCCATATCACAACAGCGGCATGTGCTTTTTCTTAGCAGTGCTCGGTCCTGCTGAGTCAGAGTCACCTTGTATGCAGCCAAGCAAAAGCCAGTAAAACGGGCATTAATAAAGTTGTTCTGAGCCACGCAAAAGAGCAGAGGTAATGCAGATGTGAACTGCTCAGAGGCAGGATATTTTTAGAAGATAAGACATGGATGGGCTGAAGGCTTAGCAGAAGAGAGCTACTGCAGGTAGAGAAGTGAATGCAATACGCATTCTAGAGAAACAGACTACTTCATATTTGGGGAGCTCCCCGCTGAGTTTAATGTCCTACTGGATCTGTGACACAAAGATTAAGTCTGGCACCCTGACTGAGCAAGCAGGAAATGCTTCTTTGTCCTGGCTCTTTGGGATTCAGGGGAGGAGCCCTACTATGTGAGAGCACCCTGCCCCAAGCCAGTCCCAGCCTCTACTACAGGACCAGCACAGGTTAACTGAACAACTGGACTCAGCAGAGGTGGCAGCTGCTGTGAGCCTCCTGCAAGTAAGGACCACACAGCCCCATGGACGTGCAGGTAAGAAACCATAGCTGAGACTCCCGTCTGCAGTCACTCTGCTCTCTTTCTAGCTAGGCACCTCTCCCCATCCCAGCTCACTCTGAGTGCAGAGCAGGGGAAGTTTCTCCTCTTCCCACCTTCGGGGATAGGTAAAGGGAGCAAAGTGGTGTGGACATGGACAGTGTGGGAGGGAAGGCAGAGGGGGACCTTGGTGAGGGCAAGGCGGAACATCAAGGAATGAAGAAAGAGGAGCATGGCAGGATGTGCAAGGGATTTGCAGGAGGGGAGCCTGAGAGGCAGAAACTGGGTTGGGGACTTGGGGAAGAGGAGCTGTGGAGGAGAAAGCAGAGAGATGAAGGATGAAGACAAGGGGGGGCTGGAGAGATGGGACTGGGGAGAGGCAGAGCAAGGCGGGATGATAGGATACATCAAGGGGCAAAGAGGGGGAATGAAAAGCAAATGGGTGTCATAGAAGGAAGATAGAGAGGGGGACATCACAGGATAAGATTTAGACAGACCTAAGGGTAGAGGGATACTGGATGTGGCAAAGGGGTTATAGTCACCTTGGAAGAGTGAATAGAAGTGGGATAGCTATTGGTAGGTTGTGGAGAGGAGAATGGATGGTGTTTGACGGGACAGGAAGTAGAGACTGGATTTGTGGGTAGAGGAGAAGCTACATACCTGCTAGGAAATGGGCAGGTTCAACCTACCCTACCTCTACCCACAGAGAAAGTGGAGACCCTGCAAAAAGCCCATTCCCTAAAACCAAGAAGCAGGTATGATCCTTCTTGTAGATGGCCGGCTATTGCATGGGTTCCTGCCATATTTCACCACACTTGACTGAGCTTAGAAAACAGTGAGGCACCACAGCAGACATGTGAGACAGAACCATGTGACCAGACTTTCACAATGATACAAGAACATATTTTGTAAACAGCCTGGACTGAGCAACCTGGATTTTAACTGGACGCTTATTCTACTGAGCAGATTAATTGGATATTGGATTGGGGGCTGTATGATTCCAGAAATTTCAGGGTGAAGACCACAATATATTATACTGGAGATGTAGACTCCTTCCCATCGGGGTGCGGAGTGGGGAAGCTGTTTAAGGTAGAGAGAGTGGTTGCTTTAAGACAGTACTGGCTTGGGAACCCTTTTATTTTGGTTACAGGCCATGCTGCCCTGTATTGGTTACATACTGTGAAAGAGTCTAATCTCCAGATCATCCATCACTACTTGAGGCTCCGGCCTTATGTTTTCCATGTACGACACCGACCTGGGAGGCAGCATGGGAAGGGTTAACTTCCTTTCTCAGGACACTAATACTGCTGCAATCTTTAGAGAGTGAATCACAGGTCACATTCGGAGAGGATGAGTGTGTGAGGTGTTTCTGGCCTTTCACAGAGAAGAACTTTTTCTGGTCTGACAGCACCCTACCCCCAAGTTGGTCACTGGAAAGAAACCCCAGCATCCATCCCTCTAATATAATGAGGCCAGCATGGGTTATACAAGGGGAGTTTGTTAGACAAGTGGGCCTCGTTAACTTGCCAATTTGGGGCATGCAACTTCCTGACTTTGTCTGTGGGGGAAGCTCAGAGAACAGTCAGCCCACAAGAAAGGGCGGCTCTAAACCAAGTAACTGGGAAGGGGGTCTCCCTCCACAGTGACCTATTTAAGTTTCTTTTTTTTTTAAATTGCTGCTGTTAAAGACAATCCTGGGCCTGCATTCTAGTCCATGTGTGACACTCCAGCTGTGGAAAGGGGCTGGTAGAGTTACCATACGTCCTCTTTTTCCCGGACATGTCCGGCTTTTCGGCACTCAAACCCCCGCCTGGGGGGAATTGCCAAAAAGCCGAACATGTCCAGGAAAATGGCGGCTCTGCTCTTCCCCTGACTCTTTGGCTCTGTTTAAGAGCCGAGCTGCCCGAGCGCTATGGGCTTCAGGCAGCCCCCTTGCCTCCGGACCCCAGCCGCCAGCCGGGCACTTGCCCTCCCGGGCTCCGGCGGTGCAGGGTCCGGAGGCATGGGGGCTGCCCGAGGCCGGTAGCGCTGGGGCAGCTCGGCTCTTAAACAGAGCCAAAGAGTCAGGGGAGGAGCAGAACCTCCAGCCGCAGCGGCTCTGCTCCTCCCCGACTCTTCAGCTCTGTTTAAGAGCCGAGCGCTACGGGCTTTGGGCAGCCCCCATGCCTCCGGACCCTGCGCCGCCGGAGCCCAGGAGGGGAAGTGCCCGGCTGGGGGCGCAAGGTCCGGAGGCAAGGGGGCCGCCCGAAGCCCAAGCGCTACCGGCTTCACGGTTTGCCGGGCAGCCTCCAGACCCTGCACCCCCGGCTGGGCGCTTCCCCTCCCAGGCTCCAGCTGTGCTGGGGAAGCGCCGGCCGGAGGCGCAGGGTCTGGGAGCTGCCCGGCAAACCGTGAAGCCAGTAGCGCTGGGGCAGCCCTTTCCCCGTGGCTGGGAGTGGGAGGAAGGAGGGGGCGGAGTTAGGGCGGGGAAGGGGCGGAGTTGGGGCAGGGCTGGGGTGGGGAAATGGGCGGGGCCAGGGCCCGTGGAGGGTCCTCTTTTTTTATTTATTAGATATGGTGACCCTAGGGGCTGGAAAACAGCCAGATGTCTCCAGCTGGCGTGTAAAGTTGGCATCACTACCTTCTGTCATCCCCTCTCCCCCCATAGCCTGATTCCAGCGTGGGGAACAATCTGGGGGGAAAGCATGGCCAAATGTCAGTGTGCTCTGGCAACCCCCAGTAAGTGATCAGCCCCTGGGGGGCCAGCAGCAGCCAGGGATAGTTTCGAGCAGCTCTTGGGCTGCTGTAAACTATGCTGGTGCCCGAAGCAGGGAGTGGATGACGGGATGGATCACTCAGTGACTGCCTGTTCTGCTCATTCCCTCTGAAGTGCCTGGTATTGGTCACTGTTGGAAACCAGGCTAGATAGCTGGACCATTGGTCTGACCCAGTATGGCTGTTCTTATGACCCAGGATCAGGGAGCCACAAAATGCTATTCATCCCTCCCTCAGCTGCATCCATTGGCTAGTGGGCATAGCCAGAGATCAAAGCGAATAAAGTAACAGCCAGCCTGTGGCCTGAGGTAGAGGGGTCTAGGGTGGATCTTCTGTTTTTGTTGGGTTTATTTAACGAAAGCCTAAAATGAACAGCTACCCTAGTAAAAGGTGGATGGCTAGAGGGAGGGGTGAACACTTGGGGAAAAAAAAATCAGCCAGAAGGTCTGTTGTGATTTAAGAGATGCCAGGGCTCAGTGATAGTCACCTCAGAGAACAGACATTCCTTACTGTGGGATGGAGTCATTCATTTAATAGGTCCATTCCATCTCCAGTTTCAGTGAGCCCTCCATGTGAGTGCTTTTAGCTAGGAGTGTGTCGATCCCCTGCTTGAGAACTGAGATTGCACACACGTTGGGCTCAGATCTCAAGACTCACTTAATCTTAGATAAACTGACAGAAGGAATGAAAGGGGTGTCAGGCTGATACACAGCAGGCCCACTGGAGACGCTCACAGCTTGGTACAAAATGAAGAGCATCTCAACCTTATCAGATTTCATCGGTAAAGAGTCTGCACATTCCTTTGGAGAGACTCATTAGAAGGCAGATAATCCAAAGGTCTGGACAGGGACATCGAGCAGGCCAAAATGTCTCTCAGATCAATCAAAAAAACAAAGGGCCCAAAAATGCTTTCCCGGAACAGGTGTTGCTGGCAGGAAAGATTGTGTGTTGGCTCTCAACTGACAATCTCTCCAATTGTGCCTTTAAAAAAGAGTGGCATGTTAAAAACTATTTTAAAAAAGCTTCCCTATCTGAGTGACTACCAACACGGTGAAGTATTACAAAACAAAGGATTTTGAAAATTTAACGTGCCTCTCACTGTTGCATGTGTGCTCTGTTTATTCTTGCATCAGAGTGGGCCGTGAAGCGTTTCATTTTTGTTTAAAGTCAGTATCACTGTCATGTTCTTATGCACTAGTTCAGTTCAGCACTGGTTTGGGTTACAAACACTACAGGAGAAGGCTAGGTATGTAACTACCAATATTTCCACCTCCAAAACAAAGGCTGGGTTGAGGCTCAGCTGAAAATTAGACTCTATGTATGTGTGCCAAGTGTGATAGTCCTTAACATGAAGAGACAGTATTTCACTGTCTATTTAGAAAGTCTTGCATTTATTTATAAACATGCTATTCACAAACTTCTTCACTCTTACTTGGGGTTGGAAGAATATTTTTCTTCTGCATTTACTTGAATTATAAAACAAGAACTAAAAATATCAGAAACTGGACGGACGTTCCTCAAAAACAGGAGCTAGCTTTGACTTCTTGGTATGTTAAAATATATTCAGCCTTTTTCATGTTTTCTTTGTTTTGGTCTTGAATGAGTGTGTGTATGGGAAGCAACACTGTGCCATCTAGTAGCTGGTAGAATGACTCCCAGCTGTGTATTCCCAAATTCCACTGGGTTTGCTGGGGGTAGGGTATCTTCCATTAGACAAACAGGCAACAAACTTGTTTTTGTGTGCTATATCTTTGTAAAGATTGTGAAACCCTCTAAGTAATAGTCTCACATTACCTAGTCACATAAACAGCCTAGTCACATAAACAGTCTGGTTTGTTTGTCTGGTTTGCAACCTTAGTTAAGGAACAGACCTGATATAGATTTCCAAGCAACCTTTTAATCTTTGCCCTTTAAGATTGAGCTGTAATTGTATTCCAGCTATGCATTTAACTATCTGCATTCTTCTGTGCCAGGAACAGAAAGAAGCCACATATTATGCAGATGAAATATGAAATTTTGCCTCATTCTTACAAGTGATTTGTAAACTTGAATATAAAGTACAGAGATCTAATGGAAGCTGATAAGTCCTAATTATTATTGCTTCACAGCAACTGAATGAGTAACAGGTTCATATGGAGTTTTCAGTATCAGAGAAAGTAAAGTTCACTGGCTGACACACACCACAACTGTCTAACAATTCTTTCTACTACAGATGCAGTGAGAAGTTGATCCTTACCAACAAGCAGACCTTGTTTTTCTCTCCCTAAGCACCAGCTGGGCCACTTGGATCACCACCTTTAACTGTCAAGCCTTTATCTTCTATGAACCAACATGGAAAGCAATCTTAAGAATGTTCTTGTCATTTCTTTTGGATTTTTACTTCTATTTACTGCTTATGGAGGGCTGCAGAGTCTGCAGGTAAATGTAGCTAGTTTCATTAGTTGCTATGATATCCATTCCTATAGTTGTATCAGTCCAGTCAAGGGGTGTGAAACATAATCTTTTCTTGGTATCTTTGAAGAACACATGTGCTTTTCTGGTGTGGGTTGAGATATCAGTCTGGCAAAAGATGATGTGTTTTACCCAAGTTCCAGAGCTTCTGTTAAGAATTTTATCTGTTAATGCAATGGAAGGTCTCAGAAAGAGAAGGGATTTTTAGGAGCAGAAATAGTTCTAGAAATGCCTAGACGTAAGTTGGCCAGGAAAAGGTGACATGCTATCTTGTTTGCAGACTTGTGCAATGCCAAAAGCAGGATGTACCCTTCCTGCCATATGATCTTAAACTGTGATCTTGTCAGATCTCAAATCAAATTTCGGAATAAAAGGCTGTCTCGAAAAACCCAGAATGCTGCAAGTAGGGATGTTGGTAATTCAGGATGTGGTTCTCTTCTTTCTGTGGCCCCCTCTTGATGAAGAAAAAGGGTGCATTTTTCAATCATGTAAACTTAATATGATTGGAAAGTCCTGTTAATATGCAGTCTAATACATTTGAAGCCTGGTTGACTGGTTGCATTGTAGCCTAGCAGGAACCTTTAAAGAATTTCTTTTTCATCTCATGATGTTTAAACCGATCTCATGATTTTTTGTGTTCTGACTAATAATATTTAAATGCTTGGAGCTGGCAATACTTTAAATAAGAATCCCCCTCTGATTTGCAAGCCAATCTGCATGTCTATTGAACAATGAGTTCCTTACAGCTGCACAATGGCAGCCATGGAAGGGAAGTGGCAGAAGCTAATATTGCTTCAAGGCAGCATTACTCCCACTGGGATTTCCGAACTGCTCTCAGAACCAGCCAGGGATTATGGGCAGCTGGTCTTCAGATCCAACTTTGAGGTCCAAACCCTGCAGAGCCAGTTCCTCCACTGGTGGAGAAGCTGCTGGAGGCTCAGATGAAGGATGAGACGAGGCCATGGAGATGGTACCCTGCACCCACTCTGAAAGATCTTAACTAGAATGGGTCAAAATAATGGCAACGCACTAGTTTTATGTCAAAATTCAGTTTCATCTAAATTAAAACTTTTTGCAGAAAAATGTTGCTTTCAACAATGTTGAAGCTGAAACCAATCATTTTGACTTTCTCATTTCAACTTTGTATTATAGTTTAATATTAAAAATACAAAAGTCAAAACGAGAAACTAGAAACAATATATTTTTACCTTATTGAAATGACACATTTCGATGCTCCCAAATCAAACCTTTTTGGAATTGTTGTTTTGTGGGAAACTTCAAAATTTTGATTCTTTTCATTCGGATTGGGAACTTTTTTTGTGTGGGTGTGTGAAATGTCAGAATTTCCCATGGAATGGAAATTCCAGTTTCTGACCATCTCTAATTTTAACTCCTTGTGCTCATGGAAGTAGAGAGCATGATCTGACCAAGGTTCTTATTTATTAATATGACTGTAGCACCTAAGAGCCCTAGTCATCGACCAGAACCCCAAACGTTTAGGTGCTGTGTTTAGCTACTAAACAGGAAGCACATTTTTGCACTTTACTAATTACTCTATATACATCCAAGAGCTGTAGCCAGCCACTGAAAAGCACCCGTCTCTAGAGTGTAGAGCAGCAGACAACCAGTTACCCACCATGCAACATGTCATAATAGTGATGGGTAGGGAGGAGACAATTTTGGTCAAGGTGACCGCATTCTACAAAAAAATGCCCCGGGGTTTACATGGGCACACACAACTTCAATTTTTAAGGTATCCTTTGAAATAACCTTCCACAGGGTAAATTGTCTGGAACTCAGATCTACCTAGGAAGGGCCAACTAGACCATGCTGGAATTTGAACCTTTGGGTCTAAGAAGTTTTCAAACCTTGTGCTTAAAGTACTAAGGCATTGCCTCAGGCAAAAATCCCCGTGGTATTATGAATCAAGAGACCTTCTTTTCAAAGTAAACAAGAAAGAGAGAGAAAGAAAACAGATTTTCCTTAAATCTCATTGCTCTAAAAATCAAAATGCGTTGGTTGCAAACCAAAATCCTGGATCTGAACCCCACTCTGCATCCCAAATGTTTAGCCAATTCACAATCCAAACCTGAATCTGGATCAAAATTTTGAAAGTGGTCCCTATCTTTGATGGCTTAAACCAAAATCCTGGAACTTGGATGGGTAGGGGACGTTAAAATACAGATCCAACTTCTGGCTTCATCCTAT
Source organism: Malaclemys terrapin pileata (assembly GCF_027887155.1). Taxonomy (NCBI): domain Eukaryota; kingdom Metazoa; phylum Chordata; order Testudines; family Emydidae; genus Malaclemys; species Malaclemys terrapin. The sequence goes on from NC_071507.1 coordinate 84,194,794, forward strand.
CTCTGGCCAAAGCCAGTTTTGAGTATCCCCTTCCCCACTCTCCCTTTTCCATCCTTACCCTTGTGGCTTTGGAAGCACTGATATTTCAGCTACCATATCTCCCCTTCTCACATGGTAAATTCTGGGTCAACTTGTTTTTGTCTCCACAGAGCAGTCTCCACTCTGAAGAAGGTCTTGGCGTTGCCTCACTAAGTGTTATCTATGCAGCTCTCATCCTCTCTTCCATGTTTCTCCCTCCAATCCTCATTAAGAAGCTGGGCTGCAAATGGACCCTTGCAGGCTCCATGTGCTGCTACATCGCATACTCCTTGGGCAACTTCTATGCCAGCTGGTACTAATGGCCTTTTATACTGTTCTGCCAGAGTTTAACTAGTGAAACCCCATTCATTACCTCTGGGTTAGATATGCAGAGGGGCAATTTTTCCTCCTCAGAGGGTTATCAGTGTTTGGAATTTCCTGCCCCCACTGGAACTGCCAGAACCAACCAAATGGACAACTACTTGGGCAAAGTCGTCCCTTGGGTAGGGCGAATCAAGGCAACCACCCCGGGTCCCGCACTTTAGGGGGCCCTGCGCTTCGATAAAATCATGAGGAGGCAGGTGGGGAGGTGAGGTGGTCGGGCGGGTGAGCGGGGTGAGGAGGTGAATGGGGAGGCAAGCAGCAGTCAGGCAGGGGAGTGAGGAGGAGCCCCCCTACCAAAACCTTCCCCTCCTCCCCAATGCCTCCTGTCTGCCAGTGGGCCCTGCCGATCAGCACCTCCCCCTCCCTCTCAGCGCCTACCGCCTGCCACGGATCAGATGTTTCGGAGCGTCAGGAGACATTGCAGGGGGTAGGGGAGAGGAGCGAGGGCACAGCATGCTCAGGGGAGGGGGCGAAACTGGGCAGGGAAGAGGCAGGGCAGGGGTGGAGGGGGGGTGGGAAGAAGCAGGATGGGGGTGGGGCCTCAGGGGAAGAGGAAGAGTGAGGGCGGAGCCTAGGAGGAAGCGGGGAGGAGCACCCCCCAGCAGATTAGAAACTCGGGGCCTATGTCCCGGGCCCCTCAGCCCCCTAGGGATGGCCCTGTACTTGGGCACCAATGGTATCTTGGGGTATAAATAGAATTAGAAGTTTAACAATGGTGAGATTCTTGCTCACATATAGAGGTTTAACTAATGGGGGTCAGGAAAGAATTTCTCCCCTGAACCTGTTGTCAAGGCTGTAGGGTAGGGAAGATTTGCCTTATTTTGAAGCAATCAGCAGCAAACATCCTTTAGGCTCAGGTGGGTACATGCCACATGATTAATTTACTGTCACTGCAGCAGTAGGAATGGCAAGGCATTGGTGAACACTAGTCTAGCCAATCGTCTTCTATGCTTCATTTAGAGATGGGCGGAAGCTGCAAAGTTTGGATGTGGATCCAAACTTTCCCATAGTTTGGGGGTGTTCAAATCTGGGGTTTGGCTCATTTTAGAGCTAGTCATGAAGTTCAGATCCAAACCAAACTTCCCTAGATCAGTTTTTTTGGTTCTTGTCCATTTCTATATTTCAGTCAATAGCTTCTCATAAGAATAAAACAGCTAAACACATACAGCTTTTTGGATCAGTGTAAGAGAAGAAAAGCCATAGCAGAGTAAATAGATAGCCTACAACATACCATTTAAGCTGTACTTGTATATGTCCATTTCTTGTAGCCTAGGTGATCATAAGGTTCTCCTCCATCAGTAAACACTGTTCTGTGCCAACTAAAACCAAGCTGAGGCCAGAAAATGGGGCTTCTAAGGACAGGATTTTGGATATTTCTAGCACTAAAGATGTGGGGAGAAACCAGCTGACCTAGTGGTCTGATATGCAGTATTTATTTCCGCCAGAGTCCATCTTAGACATTACATTAACAAAATCCCCAGGAATTTCCCCAAATGTGAGTCCTCAAAACTGTTAACCCATCTGCAGAAAAAGAAATAGTGCCCCAACTCCATCCACTTTATGCTTTAACAGTTCAGTTGTCTGCATAAATCACCATTTGTTTCAATTGAGGATGGACACTCTTGTTTTGCCTCATTCCTATCCTGCCTTAGTATTATGGATTAGAAAGTACACCACTCCCCTGAACTTTACTGGTTCATGTTCTTCCTAAGGGAGGTTGCAAGAGGCTATCCCAGAGAAGAAAGGAATATGTCTAGCCCAGAATGAAAAAAGGATTAAAAACAAATAGATATGAGAAAAGAGCAGACTGTGAGACTGTAAAATTCTAACTAAAAAATAGAACTGAATGCAGACCATCCATTTGAGCCACTTTACTTTTGGGGTTTTTCTTCTATCCAAATGCATAGCACAGACTTCCCTTTAGCTACAAAAATGTTTCCTTTAAGTTGATTTTCCCTTTAACATTTTTTTCAAAAAATATTTAGGACAAGACTGCAGCTTTAATCCAATGCTTCTGGGGGGGAGGCTGGGGTATTGTGGAACTGGGCAGCCCCTGTTAGACCCTTTTTCAAGCTGTAGCACCCTTCATGCCAAACCCAGTTCCACTCGTCATTGGGTAGGGGATGTGAAGCTGGAGGGGAAGGCTACTTGTTTTGTACCCCTCCAGCCCACTTTACATCCATCCAGGGTAGGCACAAGCTAGTCCTTAGATTACAGAAGGAAAGGGTTCATGAACTAAGACCACTTGTATGAACTGCACAAGTCCCCCCAACCCCAAAATATAGTTGGCATCATTCTCAGATTTCACAATGTTCAGTCATTCCTAGTTTAAATTCATTGGAGCAGATTTGTCCCTGCAGTAACTCCACTGATTTACACAAAAGTTGAATATGTTTGGGTCATGGGTAATGGAGTCTGGGGGAGGCTAAACCTCCCCAAACCTACAATTAATGCTCCCTGCCACTGGCCCAGGGCCAGGGTGTGGCAGAGCTCAGAGCTTCTCTGGGTGGCTCAGGCTCAGGGCTTGGCCCCAGCTGGCTGGCTGGGGCTCAGGGCTTCTCCAGACTGCTCTGGGCAGAAGCAAGCCGGTGGGAGTGGGGTAGCAGGCTAGCCAGGGTTCAGGGCTGCTCCAAGCACTAGCCAGGGTTCAAGTCTGTGCTGGTGGGCCAGCTGGGGCAGAAGAGTAGGAGTGGTATCAGGGCCTCAGGCACAAGAGGCAGGGCAGGGAGCTAGCCTCCCCAAACAGGGGATGCACACACTGCCCATGGTTTAGGTGTATTGTGATATCTGAGGCTCTGGGAATAATTTGGCTTATGTATTTTATTTATGGAATGCAGTGTTCAGTGATCTGCCTTGGAGGGCAGATAGATGGACAAATAGATAAAATATATGCTAAATAAAGTATTCTTTGGCAGGTACACGCTAATCCCTACCTCCATAATCCTGGGACTTGGGGGAGCCCCTCTCTGGTCTGCTAAATGCACCTATCTTACAATAGCCGGCAATTTGTATGCCCAAAAGGCAGGGAAAATTGGAAGAGACGTCATCAATCAGTATTTTGGGCTCTTCTTTCTCATATTCCAGTCTTCTGGAGTCTGGGGAAATCTTATTTCATCTTTGATATTTGGCCAGACTACCACCACAGGTAATATATATATATATATATATATGTATATTTAAAGATCTAAAGTATAATATTTATTTCTTGTACCCTTCCATCATGCTTGGTTTCTTAAAGAAAAGATTTATTGCTTTAAAGTTTATTTTTTAAAAACTTGGTTAAAAAGGTCAGGCAGAATAATGCAGAAGCAAGTTCATGGATGATTTGGGGTGAAAAGTCAAATGTGTTTTACATTTTTAAAAATGAAAGTTTAATCACTGATAATAATTGAAGTGATTTTGAGGTTACTTAGATTTAATGCTTAAACTAAGTGCCAGAGAGAGGCAGAACTGTCTACTGTCTAGAACATGGGACTGGGAGCCAGGACTCCTGTGTTCTAATCCATACTCTGACAGTGAATTACCATATAGTTTGGACAAGTCACTTAACTTCTCTGCCTCAGTTTCCCATTTTTAAAATGGGGATAACAAGAGTTAACAAGAATGTTGTATTTGGTCAACATCTTGAAGATGGGAAGTATTATAATGTATCATTATCACCTTAATCTTGCTGCTTCATTCAAAGGTCGGTATATAATGGAAATGGGAGATTATTGAGTGGAAAGAAGTTACAGACATCACTGGATCAAGCAGGAAAAATTGCTTCTTTTAAAGGAGGTTTTTGTCTCCAAGAGTTCAGAGTTCAACTAGAAATTGGGTTTAACCTTATATATTCAGGAAGCTCACATCAGGTTTTATTAACAGTATAAGTCTAAAAATATTGTCCAATCTGTTGCACCTGTTTTATGCCAGCGCAGCTCTTGAAGTCAGTGAAGTTACCCTGGCTCAGACTTGTATAACAGAGCGGAGAATTTGGTCCCCTGGGTATGAATCTCTACTCCAGTCCTTTGCCCCTGAGCAAGGTGGATATAACACACCACCATATCAGAATAGTGAATGGCAACACAAGGTGCAAGGCAAGGAAGAATCAGGTGCAGTCTCACTAGTCTTGAACTGTATTGTGGCTCACGGAGATACAGCAGATCCACTTGGAGGAGGTTCCCTCACTCTTACATTTAGGTTTGCATGTCTCCCTTAAAATGCTGAGGCCATCTCTGTGGGCCTCCGCTTGTATTTCATTGATTGACTCCTTTGGATTTTAGTGAATGCTCTACTTGTGAAGGGGGCTAACTTAGCAGCTCTCACGTATGAAGCTTTGTTTATCTAAACAGTGACAACATGGGCAGAACCAGTATAAGCTTCCCCCCATTGCATCACCAATGAGCCTCAGCCTTGAAGTGGAGGGACCTTCTATACAGCGGAGATTGAACGCCAGTCTCCAGCTAATTCAGTTCTTAGCCTCTCTTTGGACACTACCAACAAGGGCGTACTTGTACTTTTCAGCACCAACATTTGTTTTTGTTGTAGCAAGATGGAAAAAAACGTAAAATGTGCTCATTTGGAATAAAGCCTTTACAAAATGCAGACCTCCTTCCCACACACACACTTATAAACTGGGCCAAACCCGTCACAATAGCTAGCCATCCCCATGAAGGCAGGACACCCCTGATTTTAATGGGAGACCTTGTAAGAATGAGATGCTCCCGAAATATCGAGGGGCTGGCAGGACATGCTGCTTGGCTGCATCACGAGGGAACGACACAGGAGATAAAATTGTAAAGGCAATAGCCACATATAAAATGCAACATTCATTTTCCTCTCCCCTTCCTACTAGCACCACTTTGGGCTTGATTTTCAGAGGTGCTGAGCACCTATTGACCTCAGTTAGAGCTGTGGGTCCTCGGCATTGCTGGAAACCAGGCCTCATACTACTTAAGTTCCCTGTGTCACCACGAGGATATTGCACGTGAGAAGAAAGAGCACCAGGTTTTGCTTTACATAGTTGAAAACTTAATCACGTTCTTGATTTATTTTTCACTCCTGAGCCTCAGGACTGCTGTACATTATACTTTGCTCCCAGGGGCCTTTGCAGAAGCTGAGAATAGCCAGAGTGCAGTGTCAGGCGGTGATGTAAAACTGCTGAGGCAGGTCTCTGTCATCTGGAGAATCCCTTTATACCAGGGTTATTCCCCAGGGGCCATTTACACTCTGTTTAAGCTTCCAGTATGACATAAAGACTCTGGGACAAAATGAAGCGTTCACCCTTGTTTATTTAACACACTTCTGGAATACAAATGTTTTCCTGAAGTTCCACTGGTCCAAAGCTATGCAAATGTGGCCACTGGCCACGACAAGGTGATCACTTTATCCACCTTGTTAATTTTTACCTCGGGGCATGTCTACATTATTGCCTACGTCGATATAAATTATGACTCTCAGGGATGTGAAAAAGTTTCCCCAGTCCCAAGCAACACAAGTTTTGAACTGTCCACACCATTGCTATGTCGGCCAGAAACACTCTCCCACTGACATAGCTTCTGCATCTCGCATCGGTGCAGCTGCGCCAATGCAGTGCTGTAGTGTAGACTTGCCCTCAGGATAGGATGACCAGACAGCAACTGTGAAAAAACAGGACGGGGGTGGGGATTATAGACACCTATATAAGAAAAAGTCCCCCAAAACGGGACTGCCCCTTTAAAAAAAGGACATCTGGTCACCCTACCTCAGAGTAAACTTGATTTGTGTATGTGGTCAATAAACAGCTTATGCACGTGGTTGTTTAGACTAAAAGCTGTGATGAAAACAAACCAACTGCAATTAATGTTTAAAATAACCATACAATAGAACTAATTAAGTAAGGAATCAACCTAGATAAACTTTATTCCCACTTATTCATGAACGGATACACTTTGCAATGAAAGCTGTTGAATTCATTTTAAGGTTTTCTCTTTTCCTCCTAGCATGCCCCGGCCTATTCAGGTTCACAATTCTGATGACTATTTTGCATTCATACAATGAGTAACGAGTGGAATGAGTAATGAGTAACAGGAGGGAATTAGCATGGTGTGACCATGCTACAGAGGGATTGTGGAGGGGGGGAGGGGTGAAGAGGGGTACTGTCATATGCTCGGCATAGGATTTAGACGATTAAACAAAGCAAAGCCATGTGGAGTTGCTTTAGTTTCAAATATATTCGCAAATAACAATAAAACCTGGAAGAACTGGTTCTTTGCAGGGATGGATTATGGCTAAATGTCACCTAGATCAATCAAAAATGAGTGTCTCAGAACTGTCCTCCCAGACAGAGTGCTACTGGAATGTGAAATTCTATTAGGGAGCAGAGTAAAGAAGAATGCTGCTCAGAAAAACACAACAACCAGGGCCTGTGTTTCCTCTTCAGAAGCGTTAAGAGCAACCAGAAATGTTAGATCATTCTTTAATATTATTTCTTCAGTGCCATTCATCCAGAAAGATCCCAACATTATTTTTTTACAAACTAATTATTGAATACTTTGATCTTTTTCATCCATAGATGTCAAAGTACTCTGTAATGAATGGTAAACATCATTAGCTCCATTTTACCAACTGGAAAACTAAGAAAAGTGACTAATTAAAGTTACATAGCTAGCAAGCTTCACTGGTGGGACCAGAACTCAAGTTGCTTGGGCTCTAGTTTGGTAACTTTGTCCACTGTCCTCCTTACTACAACAAACATGTATAGAAACTAACCTGCAATGGATCCCAACTGAAGAATTCAGATCTAGAACTGGATTTTGTACACCCCCAAGTTCGGGCTATTCCAAACAAGGGGTTTTGGTTTGACCTAGGATAACAAATTGGGCCCATTTGAAAAATCTGAAATCCAGATACTTATTTGAACTTCAAACACTCACAAAGTGAGGATGAGCTCAGAACTGTGATTACTGATTTAGGACCATTTCTACAGATAACCACTTATTCAGTACTCTAACTGGCGCTACTGTTGCACTGGAAATACACACTATGAGGTGGGAGGACCAGTTTGGACAAACTAAGAACCTTACCTATCCAACCTTTACACAGAACTTGCACTGATTTTTTTTTTTGGTGGTTCAGAAAAGCTCATTTAACTTGCATTTCATTTTCATGGATGTGCTAAAGTGCAATATCTCAAGGAAAGCAATTCCTGTGGTTTCTGTGACCCAGATGGAAATCTGCTAGGGAAGCGTTTTCTTCAGATTTCCAGCCCAGCTTTGCAGACCCAAGTAATTCAAATACTTTACTTCAATAAAAAGTAAAAAAAAAAACCTTTTGAGTGCTGAACTGAACCATCAACCTTTTTGAAGTTTACTCTGGGTGACTTCAGGCCTTGGAAGCATGCCCCTCCCGCACAGGGCTTATTGATAAAGAGTGGCATGAACCAAAACCCCAGCTAAGAACAGTCCCAAACTTTGGAGCAGCACAACTCAGGATTCAAACTCTGTAGCTGGTCCTTTCTTTATAAATGGGTAAACTAGAATATTGCTGAATTTTGGGGAAGTTTGGATCTATGATCAGCCTGTGTTACTTGGCTTCATTTCTACTTACTGCCTTGAACTGTGCTTATCTGACCTCCCTCATGTTCTGCCTTTGTTTTCATTGTTACTGAAGTAGCGGAAGTCTCAGCAGAAGACCTGATGTGCTGTGGAGCATATGACTGCATGACAAATGCTACAACTAACACCACTGCATCGAGTGGGCCAACCAAGACCTTAATCTACATCCTGTTGGGTGTCTACACTGGTACGTGCTTCTAGCGGTCTCAACCAAACATCACTTACAGGGAAACTAGATGCAAATGAAATCAAAAATGAGCTTGCAGAGTATGTTTCCAGCTTCCTCCTCCAATCTGAGCTGACAAAAAGGAAAGCCCCTTTCTCCTGAGCTGCAACCAGTTTCCTTCTGAGAAGCCCAAGCTGCTTTGTGCAACTCTGTGTTCCTTTAGTCCTTAAAGGAGCAGGACATCCTTTATATTTACATTTGTACTTAGAATGAAAATTACAATTAAGGTAGAGTTTAGAGATTTAGGCACACACAATCCTCTCCTGCTTGGACCAGTCTTTACTTCGGCTAAGGAAAGCCCCATAGAATATGGCTTTCTTCAACCAATGTCCAAAAGAAAGGTTTAAAATGTGGCTCACTTCAGACAACCCCCACAGAGGAACCCCCAGCCTCTTCCTAGAGAGCCTGTCAGAAACTGAGTAGTGGATGGTCTGGGGTAGAGGTTGGAGCAGCAGCAGTCAAGCCTAGTGGTTGGGCTGGGGACAGGAGCCAAAATCAAGAACGGGGTTGAAACAAGACTAAAGCAGAAGTGGGGACAAGGACAGGCTGGGGCTGGGACTGTAACAGAACAGGAGCAAGCAGAGACTGGGGCAGGAGCAGAGTGTCAGTGCTACCAAGCGGCAGGTGATACTCCCAGTGGGGTAGCAATGTTGAACAAACTGAAGTAGCTGCTCTCAGTGGGTCCCTGGATTTGGGGTCACCTGGTGAGATCTGCACCTGTGGATTGGCTGAGCCCTGGTTGATGACATGGAGGCTCTGAGAGCACTCATTAGGTTCAAAAATGACTCATTACAGATCCTACCTCCCTGAATCTTACGCCAGATTCCGCTTCAACCCCAAACAGAACGTCTGTCTTCTTGGATGTGCCTAAACTAGGATAAAAGGAGTTTTCTTAAGTGTTCACTCACTTATTTTAAAACCTAGGGATGTGGTAGACTCTTCATCACTTGAAGTCTTTAAATTAAGACTGGATGTCTTCCTAAAAGACAAGCTGTAGCTCGGACACAAGCTATGGGCTTGATGCAGAAGTTATTGCATGGAGTTCATTGGCCTGTCTTCTGCAGGAGGTCAGAGTAAGTCAATAATACAAATAAATAATAGTAAATAATAGTGGTTCCTTTTGGAAAAACTATTAAAACCCTAGTGTAGACAGAGCAAGTTGTATCTTTAATATATTTTAGCTGGTTCAAGTGAATCCTAGGAGAGAACCTATAAAATACAATTTGTCCTGTCTACACTAGGGTTTTGAAATAGTTAAAACAGGTTAGCTAACACTTTAAATAAATCCTTTTAACATAGTCTAGATACACCCCAGCTGTGCTTAGAGGACATAATTCCTTACAGCTGGTCCAGCCCCACAACACTCAGGGATAGGCATAAATTATTCTTCCTCTAGGCAGAGGGAGAGAATTAACAGCTTCCATTCTACCCTCTGGAATAGACCCCATTGCAGCACCACTATGATACCAGTACATTGGTATTGTATGCACTACCCCCTCTCCCACCCCCACACTGGATGGAGTATGTGAAAGCTGCTCATAGGTTCCTTCCACTGGCCAAGCTAGTGGAGTAGAGTTGGGCCCAGAGCTGGTACAGTTGTCAAGTGACTATTTTGTCTGTCTACATGTGGCCAAAAGCCCATTATAAGGAATAAAGAGTGCACTTCAGCCTGCCCACCTTAGTGTGGCTGCATTTTGCCAATGTAGTGTTTTCCTAGATCTGAAGTCAGGATCTAGCTGTTGACAAGGGGAAAAGGATAAGGCAGCACCACATCCTCTGCTCTGAGGAAACACATGAACAGAGTTAGGTATCTCTTTTCATACCCTCTTTTCCCCTCAGTGTGCACTTGTAAATTAGGACTAATGCAGCCAATGAAACAACTTTAATTGGAATCCAGTCCTCAAGACAAAGAACGCTCATGTCACTCAGAGACATTTTACAGCAGTGAGTAAAGCTTATAATGCAGCTGAGTCCAAACTGGATAGATAAAAATCTTCCCCTCTGGTTAAAGGGGAGAGGTTTTTGACAGCCACATATGTCACCTTTCACCTTTTGACATGGTTTTATGTTTTCTACCGATATATGCAATTTCTGTGTGGAGATATAACACTAAATGTGTAATACACCAATGGAAGGGAGTGTGTCATCTGGCAAAACTCCTCAAATCTGCCATGCTTAATTAATGGGAAAAAGGAGGAAGTAAAAAGGAACCCCCCCCACACACACACCCTCCACCTCATCTGGAGTATGTTGGAGCTGCTACCTTTCTGCAGAGTGTGGGTTTGGGTTGTGAGTTTGAACTCTAAATCTGATTACTAATGTGTGCTCCCCTAAGCTTTGCTCATACAAAATGAATGTAATCCTGCCTTCCACTGACCTCACTCCAACAGTCTCAATTTCTCTTTCACTCTTAATAAGAGATATTATTTTCCTACCTTGAGGGAAACCAAATATCTGAATATTTCATTCATAGACATATTTTAAATGTCTCTTCAGTTTAGTAGATGACTATATACACCTCTACCTCGATATAACACTGTCCTCAGGAGCCAAAAAAATCTTACCGCATTATAGGTGAAACCGCGTTATATCGAACTTGCTTTGATCCGCCGGAGTGCGCAGCCCTGCCCACCCCCCTCTCCCCCCGGAGCACTGTTTTACCACATTCTATCTGAATTTGTGTTATATCGGGTCGCGTTATATCGGGGTAGAGGTGTACTTGGCAGTTCTTGGCTGGAGAGAAGGATAAATAGCTAGGCTATCTTGTAGAGTTTTTGGGGTTATTTTGAAAACAGAGTGTGGACTTCTCTGTTTATATTTATAAGCCTCACAACTGCTAATCTCTTGCAACTGCTCTCAGTTCACTATAGGAATTTATAGACTATTCATCCTGCAAATGTCCCTTGATTTTTCATGCACTCCTCACTTCCCTGCAATAAGTCCATAACACTGCTATAAACCCTAACTGAATTAAAAATAACTCACATCACTAATGGCTACACTCCAGCGGTCACAGAACACCTGTAATTGCTTCATGAGAACATTAATATTAACACTGTCTTAAGGGGACGTACCTAAGAAGCAGGTTTAGTGGTTTTGTGCAATTTATGGTGAGCCTGCCCCTGCATTGGGAGGAGATATGAAAAGCACAAAGCATCTGGCTCTGAGTTAATGGATAGGCAGATGCATACATACAACTACAGTGTTACAGTGATGCATGGATGCGCAGCATGTTAAACATGCAGTGGGCCTGATTCTCCTCTCACTTTATAACTCCATTTACTTCAATGGAGTGATGCCTGCTTTACACCAGTGTAGTAAAAAAGATAGTCAGGCCCTGAGTTTTTAATCAAGGAAACGATCACCTGCTGCTGCTTCAGACATCCTGGGCCAAAATTCTGTTCTAATTTATACTAATGCAGTCCTGTTGACTTCAGTGGAATGACACTATAGTGACAGGAGAATTTGGCCCTATATATATATATATATATGATCATCTGCGCTGACTGTCAATGTGCTCCGTTACTTGTAGTTTTTATATTAGTGTACAGCCACATAATTGATCTATCAAGCTATATGCAGTTGCCTCCTATCATTGTTCATGTCCCATACATTCACTACTGTTATAGGCAAGTCAGCTCCCAGCACTATTTTGAGATGACAATCAAAAAGGAATCTGTAGCAGGATCCAGGAAAATAAAAGTTAAAATTCTACCTGTGGCCTGATATTTGTTTCAAGTATTTTGGGGAAGACTGTTACTCACATGAATATCTTGGCATTGAACGTGGATGTAACCTAGTTGAGCTAGGAGCTGCTGATAGCTGCAAAGGGAACTCTTTCATGCTAGCCTCCCTACGACCTCCGATATGACTTGGAAGAGTGAGAGATTGTTCTGATGTAATGGTGCAGCTGACTTTGCGGCTGTCATAATATGTATGTCACACCTCAGCTGAGGGAATTTTGTGAAGTGCACAGTGGCATATTGCGGACTGGACCTTAGATCAGGCATTTTTAATTAGATAGTAATGGCCACAAGGCTGTATTTAAATCAGTCTTTCAGCCACCAAAACATGTGACCCAGAACTAAACACTAAGTCTGAATAATAATAAACCAACTGGCTGTCATTCTCTTGGCTTCCCTCCTGGTTTCATGCATTTGTTTTGTTTTTGCAGGTAGTGGTGTGATAGCTGTGCTGCTGATTGCTCTATTTCTGGATCAAATCAAAGCCAACCAAGCAGAGAGTGAGACAGAAAAGATGCAGACACAGTCCTTTTGGTCCACATTCCTAGCAACTTTCCAGCATCTTAAAGATAAGCGACAGTGTCTCCTAATCCCTCTGACAATGTACAGTGGGTTTGAACAGGCATTCCTTGCTGGTGACTATACAAAGGTGGGACTGAATGTTCCTAGTTATACCCGATCTCTTTATAATTTACCTCTGCTTAATACTATTTCATCTACCAGATAATTACTCAGAGTAAAATGATATATATTCAGTGGCAGGGGACATTCTTGGCAAGGCTAAATTACTGCCTAATACTATTTGAATTAACTCCAACTGAGCTCTTCAAATACAAGTGGCTGGCAGTAACCAAATCAAAGCAAAAAAAAATCTGGAAAGAAATTATTTTGAGTTTACAGCAAAAGGTTTTTTAAAAATTTCCTTAGAATTAGGTATAATATTTGTATTTGTTCAGTAATGAATACATTATTGATCATTACAATGTTATTGACTTCTTTTTAAGTATTGCATAGACATTTTGGTTCCATTTTTGTTTAAGACTATTAAACTATTAGTTCTATTAAGTTGTCTAAAATTATATTGCACATTTCTTTTCCAGGTCTATAAATCAATGGCAGTTTTAAAAAGGCAGAAGTCAGTGCTATTACAGGAGGCAGCATAAAATTGGAACAAAAATTAGAAACTTCTAAAATAAGATTTGCAAATACAGGACACTGAGCAATTGCTGATTAGCTCATCCTGAATTCTGGAACAGGTCCAAAAATATTGCTAGTTCAAATACAAGTTTTTTCTTCTTTAACACTATCATGCCACCTTGTCATTCTTCAGGCTTCCTTTTGTCTTGGCTCATGCTTTTCACATTTTTGTCATAGTCACTAGTACAGTAAGTTTCAGAAAACTCCAGACCTTCTCAGGGGATGCCATGCCACCCTTACTTCTGAGCTGCTGCTGGCATCAGCACTGCCTTCAGAGCTGGGCACCTAGCCAGCAGCTACTGCTCTCTAGCCGCCCAGCTCTGAAGGCAGAGTGTAGAGTGGCGGCTGCTGGCCAGGCACCCAGCTCTGAAGGCAGTGTTGCCATCAGCAGCAGAGCAGAAATAAGGGTGGCATGGCTTGGTATTTCCTATATACTTAAATGGCTCTGTTTGAATCAATGCCTTACTGTTTTTAATATTTAGTGAGCGTTGCATGTTGATTTTTTTATTGGTATATGTACTTGTGTAGCAGGCGGGGGGCATAAACTACTAGACAAAGAAGGAGGGCATGAGCAAATACATTTGAGAACCACTGGTATAGGGAGACTAAGTTAGGGCTGTGAAGTTAAATCCCCCTGTTGAATCCTACTGAATGGCTTGATGGCTGATCTGTAAGCTGGCTGGCTACAAAACATTATCTAGCTACTTGTTCAAAACCAGACAGCCTGAAGTGATAAGGAAGAGTCAGAACCACCCCTCCTCACATGCATTCTCAAAAAATCAGCACAAAACAGACTTACTCCTCAGCTGTACATTCCGAAAGTCTTCCAGGAATCCGAAATAGGGAAGGAGATGAACATCTTTTTAGACTGCTCAACTGAAACTGTAGTGTTCAAGCACCATGCACAACCAGGGAGGGAGGATGTACCCATTACTAATCCATTCCCTTTCTGGGGGTGCTCTTTTATGGAGATTAGAGTTCAAATCCCAATCCCAGCCAAGGAAGGGTAGAGAGTTCTTGTGCCACTATGTAGCAAGAAGGTCTAGTGACCAGATGGCCTAGTGGTCAGCTCATGTTTCTACTGGTCTAGTCATCCTGGCTGTGGCCTCAATCACCCCCTCATGCTCCAATTGCTCCCCCCAAAGCTCAGTCACTACAAAGGACGGGGGAGCAAGGTAGGGGGACCTGGGCCCACCTATTCCACCAGGTACCAACACAGAGCACTAGGAGTTCTCTCAAAGTGTCCAGCCCAGTTACTGAGCTACCCCAAATTATATTACCCCCAGGTCACTTCCTACCAGTCTGGAGCTCCTCAGTTTGGAACAGGGTCACTGGCTTAGCAGACTCTCCTCAGTCTCTCAGTGTCCTGTTCAGTCAATCTCTCTCCCTTATAAAGAAGAACAGGAGTACTTGTGGCACCTTAGAGACTAACAAATTTATTAGAGCATAAGCTTTCGTGGACTACAGCTCACTTCTTCGGATGCATATGCATATTAGAAGTGGGCTGTAGTCCACGAAAGCTTATGCTCTAATAAATTTGTTAGTCTCTAAGGTGCCACAAGTACTTCTGTTCTTCTTTTTGCGGATACAGACTAACACGGCTGCTACTCTGAAATCTCTCCCTTATGGCTTTCAACTCCCAAAGAGGGAGGGGGGAGCCCAAGTCCCTGCTGCTAGCGCAGCCTTCACAAAACTGTTGTCATTCCTTGAACAGCTCTCAGCATCAACCTTGCTTCCTGGTGCCAGCTCATTCTCACCTTCTCCTGGGCTACCAGTGTCCCTTTAAACTGTTCCTCCACTGGGAACATGCCTTGCACCTGTTGAGGGGCAGGACCAGTATTGTCTACTCCTTGCCCTGGTTCAGCATGGGGCCTGTAGACCCCATCACACACTACTATGGGGGCTGATCTGAAGGGGAAATAGGGCTCCAAATGCAGCCCCTGTTCCTTTAAAAGAAATGCTGCTACTGTGGTGCAGGTCTCACTGGGAACTGGGATGGGAATGTTGCTGGAGGCCAGATACAGCAGCATTCCAGAGACTTGACAGTGGAGATACATAACTGTGCTTTATTGATCATGTCTACACTGTATGAATATTCACCAGCTCTGAGAATCAGACCCTCTGACTTTGGCCACAAAGGCGAGTCGTAGTCTGTGAATAATAATGCCGTGTGTCTGTTCTCTTTTCTTTAGGCATATGTGACCTGTGCCCTGGGGATACATTTTGTTGGTTATGTGATGATCTCCTTTTCAGCTGCAAATTCGTTCTGCTCTCTGTTCTTTGGAAAGATTTCCCAGTTTACTGGCAGAAAAGCCCTATTTGCATTAGGTATGTAAAGACTGCTTGGAGGACCAATTATCTCATCCGGTAAGACAAATCCTGTGCTCCCTTCCCAGAGCATGGGGCAGGGGGCATCATGCTATAGGTTACCAGTTAGAAGGAGATATACCTGGAGGCAAACTCTTCATTCATTAGAGGAGCTGGGGAAGAGAGGAGCTGCAATTAAGCGGCATATTCAAGTCATTCCATTGACTCATTTCAGCATGTCTCCATTGTTGACAGGCTCAGCTCACCCTGCTTTTGGTGATACTATGTACTCAGGCTGAGCTGTTAGTTCTTTGGAGCTAATGTGACTGATGCCAGATGGCCCAATAAGGAGAGACAAAATCCTGATCCTGTTGAATTCCATTGCAATATTGCTATTTGCTTCAACGAGATCTGAATTTACCAGTAGCTCTGTCAGGACCAAACTCCTTGCCTACTTTTGGTTAAAAAACACAGTGAGTAATGAGCTAACATATTAGCTTGGTCCTTGGGGAGGAAATGTGAACTTGGGGCTACTGGCAGTCAGTCTAATAACTGCAGGATATGTTTTGAACATTAGTCCTGTGCCCTAATTGCCATCCATTTTGTAGGACAAAAAAAAAAAAATGAAAATAAAAGCAAGAGAGAGAACTATCTCAGTGTGCCAGTTTAGAATGAATGACGTGCTGCATATGGACAAGAAGTGTGTTGGGTACTATGAGGAGAAGAGACTTATGTGATGGATATATTTAAGGGCTCCTTTCAGTGGACATTGAAAAAAGGTGGTTCCAATAAATAATTTACCAGGGCAGAAAAATATCAAGGCAAGTGTTTCATTTTCAGCTGAGTATCTGAAAATGAGATTTCTGTGCCATTTGAAGAAAGTTTATTACAATGAGTTGTCCTGAATTCCATAGCATGGTTCCCTTTATTAATAGAAACCACATTGCTTGATTCCACATGCATTGCCCTAGAAATTTTCCCTAAGGTAGCTTTAAAGCTAGAGACAAGAGATTTAGAGTTCTTAATCTAGAACCTCAGAACTTTGCAGGTTCTAGTTCAGTTTTTGCCATACATATTTTTGCTCTTTGTGTATTCCTCCCTCTTGGTGACTCATTTTATTTTAAGGAAAACAAAGAAGTTACAGTCTTTATAAACATGTGATTCAAAGCCACCGCCCATCCACCCCTCTTTCCACTGATTTCAGTGGGTTTTGAATCAGGACCTTGGAGCATGAGATCAAAATGCAGTGACTCACTAACATTCTCCATCTAAGCAGAAAGATAAAATGGCAGCCACCCCTTCAACAGGCAACCTAGATGATCTTAATGGTTCCTTAAAAAAACAAAGATCTATATTTAAAGACAGTATAGGGAAAACAGAATAAAACATCCTTTCAGTTATCTACCAGTAGACACATACATCACATTAGGATTCAAAGTCTTCTGGGGTCCCCTATGCCTACTCAGTGGTACACTGGCTTGACTATTCCCATTGGTAGGTCTTAACCTGTGGGTTAATATCTACATTAGCTCAGAATTCCTCTCTATTTAGGACATGGCCTGGGATGACTATGTGAAAACAGGCGCTTACCAACTGTTTCATTGTACAATATTAACTGATGACCAAGAGAGTATTGCAGTGTCTTCATGTAACTTTAAACTGATGAGTACAAATGTTGGAACCTTCCTGGTTCACTGACCTTATTTTACTCAATAGAGTTTGAAGAAGTCTTACAATAGACTCTGAAATACTGTATATCTAATATGAAATTTCCAGTTTATAACAGTAATTATGTTTTCTCCTCCTCTCCTAAACATACAGCTACAATTACAAACCTTGCCTGTATAATAGCACTATTGCTGTGGAAACCTCACCCAAACCAACTTGCTGTATTCTTCATATTCCCTGCTCTTTGGGGCCTAGCTGATGCCATCTGGCAGACGCAAACCAACGGTAAGTCCCAGCGACAGCTAACCGAGCCTCACTGAGATATAGTATTCTGTATGTTTTTTATTTACATGCAGTCTGTTTTACTGTACACGGGCATAAAACATGGTGATGGGTTTAAGACGGGCTTCAGAAAATATGCTTACCCTCCTTTCAGTCAGAAAAACACTCAGGAATGAGGAACTAATTAAAATGCTTATTAGCCTGGACAAAATGGAGGAAGGGGACATCCTTGAACAAGGTAATGGATGATCAAACTATATCTTTGAAATGCTCATTAAATTCCAGAAGGAAAATCAAAATTCAGAGGTAATTAAGTTAATAACCAGGTTGTGATATAGAGCTATCATTGTAGACATGGCCTGTATATACTGACATCTGAGATAAACAGTTGATGCAAATGTTCTCAAAACTCCAAATATTAATATATTTCAATACCTCACTTTGCTGAGAATAAAGGAAGTTCTTCTTTTTAAAGATAGGGGCACACACAACCTAAAGATTAAAAACAGGACAAATCAAGAAAGAGTCATGCACTATGGTGGCCTGAGGGACTGCCTTTGAACACATAAAGTCTAACAACCACCAACCTTAGTCTTCCTAACTGAATATCCCAACCTGTTCTGGCAAGATTTTCCATAGCCTGCCACAAGCAAGACACAGTTTAAGTGCTGTAACGAGGCACACCCACCTCTCGTGAGCACCCCCTTGGCTGAGTGCACGTGCCAGAGCCTGCACTCTCTCTCTCTCTCTCAGGGCTAGTCTACAGCGCTTTAACGTGGCTTGTGTGATCACTGCAGAGCGCTGGGAGAGAGCTCTCCCAGCACTCTAAAAAAAACCACCTCCATGAGGGGCATAGCTACCGGTGCACTGTCTACACTGGTGCTTTACAGCGCTGAAACTTGCTGTGCTCAGGGGGGTGTTTTTCACACTCCTGAGCGAGGAAGTTGCAGCACTGTAAAGTGCCAGTGTAGACAAGCCCTTAGTTTGTCCTTGCTCTGGGATAGTGCCCCAAGGTTCCCTCCCTGGTGACAATGTCTTCGCCCTCTTCTTGGGCCTTCTGGCTGCAGCTGTCCAACTGGGACACTATAGTTCAGTTGCCTCTCTAGGGTGCCTCAATGTCCAGGCTACTTCCCCCCAGAGGCTAATGGGTTGTGCTGGGGACCCGTGCCCACTCACTACTCCAGGTCACAGCCTAGGAACCCTGTAGATAGCAGCCGTCTGCTATATCCCTTTATCTATGTCGCATGGCTTCTCTAATTCCCTGGGCCACTTCCCTGCAGCCCCCGCATCTTCACCCTTACCTCAGTGCCTTGTCCTAATGGAGTCCCAGCAACCAGCTCAGAGCGCCTTCTTGCTTTCCCTGGCTTCTGGCTGCAGTGCCCTGTCTAGGATTCTGTAGGTCAGTCGGTCAGCCAGCCACACTACTACAGCTCCAGCAAGGAACTCAATTCTCTCTGGCCCTGCAGCTCTTCTTATACTAGGCTGCCGGCCCTGATTGGTGGTGTCCCACATAGCCGCTCTAGGCAGTTTGGAGGACCCTCTCCACTGCCCTTTTCTGGGGCGGGGTGTGGCAGGGCCTCAGAGGGTCTGGTATACCCCATCACAAGTGCTCTCCTATCTTATCATGTGTTTCTTTTCTCTCCATTTCTTAATCTTTTTTAACTGCAACTATAATTCAGATCTGGCTATTAACATAGCATTACAGGTGCTGGCTGACTCTCTCGAGGGTGAGATGGGGGGAGTATTACATGGCCAGCCTACCAGGTTCTATGTCAGATTGTATAGCTGGGCGTCCCTTCCCCTGTAATGCTTCAGCTTCCCTCTGGTTGGTTGGGTAGTTCGGATCAATTTACCTACTGGCTAAATCAAAATGCTCTACCCTTTCATGGTCCCAAATAGGCCAAAGGAAACAAAACACAGTCCCTTTGCCCTGCTCAGGCTATAATCCTCTTCCCAAGATCCATAGTCTTCCCCTTAGATACAGGGCAGTGAAAGGTGAGGCTTCCTCTAACCCACTCTGGAAGAACCCCCTCTCCCTGTGGACCCCTAAATGAGAGCAGGTGCACACACCAGGCTACAAGCCCACATCTCTTCTCTCATGCCAGGCCACATCCTTCTCCTGCATCCAGCACAAGCCTAATCACCCCCACCTCTCATATCCAGGTTCACTTCTGAGGTAAGGCTGATATCGACAGTTATTTGTCCTGCCTGGATTAAACAGTTCATTCATCTTCTGCCTGGAACAATATACTGATCCATGGGGGTCCTGCCTATTGGGCTCACCTTTCCCAGGCTTCTTCCCCAGCTCTCTTAACCATGCAGCAGTTCTTGTTTCATCCCTAGGCTCTCTTCTTACTGAGGAACAGGCCCTGTCTTTTATCCTTCTTCCCTCTTTCCCAGCAAGCCTTGCGCTCCGCAACTTGCTCCTTCTGGATAGCACATCATTCAGAATGCCTGGCCTTAAAGGGACCATAGCCCACTAACAGGAGGCTTGGGCTGCATCTCCCTTAAAAGTGGCTGCACGTCCTTACAGCAGAGAGAAAGAAAAAAACAGGGGGGGAAGTGCCCAAGGTCATAGAAGGAGGTTGAGGAGGGATGGCAGTTCCTAACCATAGAGTAGTCACTGACAACGGATGGTTCTTCATATTGGTGTAGAGTGAGTGATTGTGGCTAATGTGCCTTGTGGTGCAGCGGCATGGTTACCCACTGTTATGAACTGTTCCCTAGTACAGGTGTCACCTTTTTTTAGGGTGACCAGATGTCCCGATTTTATAGGGGCAATCCCGATTTTGGGGTCTTTTTCTTATATAGGTTCCTATTACCCCATCCCCACCCCCCTGTCCCGATTTTTCACATTTGCTGTCTGGTCACCCTACTTTCTTTCCTAAGTTCCTGGAAGGTCATTCAACCAAGTTCACATTTAGTGTTTGACCAGGAAGCACAATAAGTGTTCTTCATACATGTACAACCCCCCTATATCTTTTCTTCTTATCTTTAGCTGTGCTGCAGGACAAAATAATATCACTACAGTGCAATAGTTTGCATCTTCACATAGCATCACTGATGATAACATTACCCCTTTGTGGAGAGATGCAATGTTATTACATCTTAATGCTGCATCACACCATGGGATCTCCAGTATTATATGAGTCTGTTCAGGAGTCCTATATGGGTCTGATTCTCCTCTCACCTACATCAGTTTTGCACAGGTATGACACCACTACCTTCACTGGAATTACTCCTGATTTACAGCAGTGTGAGTCAAGATTCATGCCTTTTACAATAAAAGTTTAAAGGACAAATCTTGCATTTCTTACTCTGGCAAACCCCCATTGAAGTCCATTGGGATCTTAGATTAAAGGTTGAGAAAAACTGAGTAAGACCACTAGGTTGTGGTGCACAATTAGGACTTATGAGATCATCAGAGAAGATTTACTTTGATCTGGTATGGATATGTACCCTAATACTGATCAAGGGTTCCCCCTAGAGGATATTAATTAGAACTGAATGAATCCTTTCACCTATTTCCTTATATATATATATTCTAATATTTTTGAGTGGCTGGGTGGTTATGTGTGTCCCTAGTTATTTTGAATGGAATCTGTTCCATTTTAGTGTGAGCAGTACCCACTCTTATCTAAACTGAACACAGCTGCCACAGGCCTTCCTGCTAATAATTGCAGTTCTTCAATAACAATTGTATACAGGACAACCAAGTAGAGGGTAGCAAAATAAAATTCTTTCCAGCCTTGCGTGCCTGCTTAGAAATGATATGAATCAGTCTGGAAAGCTGATAGAACTGGAGCTCACATTATTTTCAGCAGCCCTGGTTTGTGCCCATTCCTAATCGTAATTAGGGGGAAAGGAGTTAAGGGAAACGCTTGAAAAATGAGGTTGGGGCTTATGCTTCTAAAAGCAAGGGGCTGTTTCTGGCAGCTGGAATCAGGCATCGCACCAAGGAAGCACAGCGCTGCTGGGGCATCTCAGACCTGACCTGCCAATTTGTGCCAACAGTTTTATGCTATGGACAAACATTTGGTTAGGGCCTGGATGAGACACCAGACTCATGTTCCTGTGTGACTTATGCTCAGCTGTTAGCACATGTTCAACCCAGAAGTTAGAGTTACAGGTCCAGATTTACAAAGGGACATAGTCCCAGACCCTCAGAGCTATTCAGGCAGCTCACGTCCATTAATCTATCAGTTAGGTGCCTAATTACCTTTAAGGATCTGGCCTTAGTCATTGCCATGCTGAGTGTTGCAACACTTAACTTTTAGGTGCCTAGAAAATCATTGGAATCCACAAATTCTGGGTTAGGCATCTAGGCTCCCTATACAATGAATAGGGAGAGATAGGCACCTGAGAATGGGATCCACAAAAGCCAGCATGCTAGGAGGGGCCTACACTAGCCAATGGAAGATGCCAGAAAGAGGAGTGTGTCCTAAGCCCACCTCATTGATCTTACACTGAAACACTAGGGGCCAGATAAGTACCTAGATCAAGCTTCTCATTCTACTCCTCATCCTACTTCCTCACTGCATCTAGCACTGTCCTCATCTCCCTTCTTCTGTTCTCATCACTTTATGTAAGAGCCTTTTGCTTCATGGCTCTTGGTGTCTAGAATAAACTTCCTGCCATCTCATTTCAATCTTCAACAGAAAACATCCTTTCTTCCTTGCCTATAGCTGTCTCCCCCACCTTCCCAACTAGGATATATTCACCAAGTTACATGTATTATTTAACTTCTTATAACACTATAGGATACAGTTTGCATGATAGAGAAGAATAAAATATAAGCTTGTATTTTCCTGTGATTTGACCTTTACAGGGAAGGAAATATAGCTGCTGTTGTAGGAAATATAGAATGTGTTCAGACTTGCCATCACAAAGATCATCTCTCTTTCTTTGCAGCACTCTATGGAGTTTTATTTGAGAAGCACAAAGAGGCAGCCTTTGCTAATTATCGACTCTGGGAGTCATTGGGATTTGTCATCGCCTTTGGATACAGCACCTTCTTACATGTTTATGTCAAACTGTACATCGTAATGGCTGTGCTGGTGGTGGCTATAGTGATGTATGGGGCACTTGAATACCTGGAAGCAAAGGACTTGCCTGGAACACCTACCACTGTGAAGGAGGAAATAACAGGATCTGTAGTCCAGCAAACACGCCTTTAAACCCAACAGGATCAGAGCGGTGGAAACAAAGAATGCTGGGCAGCTCAGCACAACTGATTTCTTTAAGGGAGATTCAAAGTGTTCAGTCAGATTTTAGAAGAATATAAAAGAACTGTTTTCCCAGTCAGGCTAATATAAAGAAATAGGAATAAATCTCCTTTCATACCTCTGGTTTTTAAAAGATTATCTGACTTTGTCATTTCACTCAAACTCTTACTAATAATGACCAACTATTTTTTTAAAAATTGTATTGGATTTTTGTTTACAAATAAAATTTTATTAAACAAGATAAAAAACCTTTTATTAATGTAGGATAGTTTTTGTACCTAAGTATTAGATAAATAGATAGGATACAAAAGGGTCTGATCCAGTGGTGCAAAAGTCAATGGGCATAGAGCGTGCTCAGCCTTTTTCAGGGGGCACTCCTCACCTCATGCGAGTGAACCCCCTATTTATAACTACCTCATCATAACATCTACTCCCATGAACACAAACCCAAATTACTGCAGTTCCTTCCCACCTAGTTTTAATGCAAGGCTGCTCCATTGCTTGTAGCTTGTGCAGAATGCTGCACTGTGTGCCTAAGAGTATCTGTCATCATATTATTGCCATCCTCCATTAGAATTTTTTTGTTTTACACTTGCTCTCTGTAACTACAGAGAACGTGTGGTTGGCCTGGTTCATGTTTAAAACCTTAATGGTGTAGGCCCTGGCTCTACAATATTTAAGAATTCTATCTGAGCTGTCTTCATGTGTATTTACACTCTGCAAAATCCACTCCACCATGTCTTAGGAGAGCAGACAATTGTGTCTGTGCCACTGTGGTTCTTGCATCCTGGTACTCATGCCTTCCTATTGTTCCTTTCTTCACCTCCTCCCTCACCACTTTAAAACACCCCCCCCCCTCAAAATGTCGGTCATCAACATTTCTAAAAAATCATAACCATAGTCACCTTGTCCCTCCACTATGTACCAGTCAGGGTTTTCCCAACCCCACTTCCTTTTTGTTTGGAATTTTATTACATTGTTGGGGTTATTTTGTGCATCATGAAATTATTGAACAGTGTCCCCAGCACCTTGGCAGGTGGGTACTGTCCAAAATCAATGATTATTATTATTAGTAGTAACAGCAGCAGGACAGAAATAATCCTGTTTGTAAAGCTAACAAAATGTAAGAGAAGAAAAGTTGAAGACAATGACTGTCAATCGTCAGGATTAGCACCACACCTGGAAACAAATGACATGTAAGATAAATTATGTCATGCCATGAAAGCTAACATTTAAGACTAATAGGTTCAATTATTAACTGCACCATGAGAGTGAGGCATTAATGAAATAAAAACAAATGTGGATGTAACCAGAAGATAGAAAGAAATAATCAGATTAATGTGGGAACCCGCCCCCCCAAAGTATTCCTTTTTACAATTTTGTTCTCATACCACTTTCCTTCCTCAAATAGTATTTTCTAGTACCAGGATTCCTGTCCAAATTTCATCCATGTTGTGTCTAGCGTTTCATATTATACCTTTCTTTACCTTCTAGTTTATAATTAAGTATAATTCATTATGTCTAGAAAAAACAACAACAAACAAAAACAGGCGAGCTCCTTTACAGCTCTGCCTCCCTGATGGCTCTGTCAATTCTGAAAAAAATCACTCTGTTTGTTATATGTGTGACTAAACTATTATAGCAGTGGAATCCTCAGGAATGTTCACCATACATTCAGTGATTACAGATGGACTTTCAATAACATCTAGTTTACCTCCTGACTCCTTTACCGTTCTGTTGCATATTCTTAACACATGTTCATAGAATCATAGAATATTAGGGTTGGAAGGGTCCTCAGGAGGTCATCTAGTCTAACCCCCTGCTCAAAGCAGGACCAATCCCCAACTAAATCATCCCAGGCAGGGCTTTGTCAAGCCTGATCTTAAAAACCTCCAAGGAAGGAGATTCCACCACCTTCCTAGGTAACCCATTCCAGTGCTTCACCACAATCCTAGTGAAAAAGTTTTTCCTAATATCCAACCTAAGCCTCCCCCACTGCAACTTGAGACCATTACTCCTTGTTCTGTCATCTGGTACCACTGAGAACAGTCTAGATCAGGGATCAGCAACCTTTGGCATGCGGCTCGCCAGGGTTAGCACCCTGGCAGGCCGGGCTGGTTTGTTTACCTGCCACATCTGCAGGTTCGGCTGATCGCGGCTCCCACTGGCCGCAGTTCGCCGCTCCAGGCCAATGGGGGCTGCGGGAAGCAGCGCAGGCCGAGGGATGTGCTGGCTGCCGCTTCCCACCGAGCACTCTCCCGTCGACTCCTGTACTCCAGCACCACGAGAGGCGCAGGCAGAATTGATGGGGGAGCAGCAACAGTCGACTTACCAGGGTGAAGACACCACGGTAAGTCGATCTAAGTATGTCGACTTCAGCTACATTATTCACGTAGCTGAAGTTGCGTAACTTAGATCGATTCCCTCCTCCCCCCCCCCCCACTGTAGACTAGGGCTTAGTGTCCTTCAGCGCAATGTCCATTTGTGTGCATGCAACTTTGCATCTGTTGATACAGCAGGTTTTTTCTATCACCATACTATCAAAATACTTTCAGTTACCTCCTCTCCTTCCTTCCAAAACTATTTGGCTATTTTTCATATTGTGGACATGTCAAGCAATGACACCACAATGGCTTTCCACAGACACCATAGATTCCAACTGAAGCTACAACGGATGAAGCAGGCAGTATGCAACAAAATGCTGCTGGTATCGGGGAATCTCAGCACACAGGCTAGGCAGAGTCAGAACTGGAAGGATGGTCTTGTGGGTCAGGCACTGGACTGGAGATTTGTGTTTAGTTAGTGGCTCTGTCACAGACTTCCAATGTGACGTGGGCAAGTCACATAATATCTCAGTGCCTCAGCTCCTCTTCTGTAAAATGGGGATAATTACATCTCTGCCCCACAGGTGTATTGTGAGGGTAAGTTCAGATAGTATGGCAATGGGAGCCATAAACATACCCAGATAGACAGTTAACTTGAGATGCCTTAGTCAGGGCAGAGTGAGGTGAAGCATACGATAGCCTCATATGCGAATAACACAGCTGAGCTGTCTGGCAGAGACAACTATCAAACTTGATCTATTCAGCCTGAACTTTTCAATTAGGCCGTGGATGAGCAGGCCCCATAAGTGAGTTAGAACTGTGGTGATTTAATATAAAGTTAATAAACCAAGCCTGTGCTATAGAATGACTCACAACATCAAAATATTGGTAGGGAGTTGAGCCAGGGAGGCCTCTGTGCTCCAGAGGGAAAACAAAGTTACGGTTGGTGTCACTGTGGCATGAAGCTTCTGGCCTTCCAGAGGAACATTCCACAAGCCTTGCTTTGGTTGACTGGGTATTAAGCAGGCAAATCATGTTTGGATGGAATGAACTGAACCAGAGGCAGGACCCACTTGGAATCGCCATCCCCTCTCACCTCACGCTTGGCTGATGGCCAATCTATTATAATGCCACCAGCAACAACTGTGTTCACCCCAGTAGCTTCTATCACTGACTCCACCTGTATGAGGTTAATGAGTGCCCATTCTGGTAGCATGCTGAGCAATCCCAATATGTACACGCTGCAGGCTTGAAGGTACTGAAAAGATAACGACCAATCACCTGGACAGCAAACAGTTTATAAGCAGACTGCCACTAAATGCTGTGCATGATAGATGTTTATACCAGACAAATATTATACAGGGTCACAGCTTTGCAAGGTGCTGAGCACCCCCTGCAAGCTGCTGAGTACCTCCTGTCAGATGCCGAGTTCCCTCCGTTCCCAGGTCCTGGCTGAGGAGACACTGAAATGCGGAGCGAGGGAGCGGAACTGAATTAGTTGGAGGAGGGAAGCAAAAAATAGATGATGGAGACGAGGGAAGTTACCAGTTTTTCTCCCTCTGGGACCTTGTCTCACACTTTGTGATCCTGTTTTCCTAGTTCGGTGCAGCTGAGATAAAAGTTTGATATGGAAGTTGGGGGCACTGATGAGAGCCCTGGCCCAAGCAGCAGCCACCGGGGGATGGGGGGAGAGGAGAGGAGAGGAGAGGAGAGGAGAGGAGGCAGAAGGTGGGGCATCCTACTTTACCACCTGACTTTCTAAATTAAACTGAATATCATTAATATTAATCATTGTCTACATACATCCAGTGACTGCAGTAAGAGTCCTACACATAAAAACCAAAGCCCATCGCTGCGCCGCATGAAACCACAAAAGAGAATAAATTAAAACCACCATAAGCTAAAGTTTGATATTACTTAGCCAAGGCTTTCATTGACTCCTATGGGAGTTTTGCCTGAGCAAGGCCAGCTGGGCTCAGTTTTGACACCACAAGGCTGGCTGGCTTTGGCTAATGGAGATTAAAGAAGAGAAAGAGGAACCTATAGGCTGGTGACAGAAGCTGAAAGGACTCAATAAAACACTTCGCCTACTTCCATGATGCTGTCACTCTTTGCCTTTGTATACAGGATTGCTACTTTGTGTTGCTAGGCAACAATACTTCAACCCTCTTGGCCTGCCCTTGGAGACATCCAGGCAAGAAAAACCAATCAGACAGCTGTAGCTGCTGAATCAGGCAGCCTGCAAATCCCCCTTTGGCGTTTGTGAGCATAAAGAAGGGGTTTCCTTATGTTCGTATTTGAAAATTCAAGTGCATGTTGATGTTTGCTGATTCTCTACCTAGAGCCTGGAGTGTCCCGGTCAGCATGCATTGTTGATTAGGACAATTACCATACAGAGAATGCACCTGTCCAGAAGTGTAGATGTACCAGCGGGAGAGGTACGTGCACATTTTGAATTGATGAGTACAGTCGTGTGTGGGTTAAGCACTTTCTAGTCCTTGGCCTTTCTTGTGAAAGAAGGAATTTATACAGGAAAAAAAATATCCTGTGAAAAGGATTTCATTCCCAGCTGATGATGGAGGACACACAACAGGGGTTGAGAGCATAAGGGTTAGCAGCCTTCTTTGTTTCATACCAGATTCACAGAGATGTAATGATTTGTAAGATGCTGAATTCAACTGCATTTCAACTGGCAGAGTAAGAAAAGGGAGGTTTTTTTGTAAGTCTCTCTCGACTATCCTCAATAGTAGCGTTTTTAAATAAGAACAAGGTGCCAATAAATAAATATTTAGTATGCACCTGTCCAATACATCTTTTGTCCATTGTACAATGGCTTTTACAATATTAATTCCAACATAATGCAGCTATGGCTAGATTTGATGCCACAAAAACTCTTTTGTGCAAAGAAAATCAGTTATCTGAACTAGCTTGTATGCCTCCTTGGAAGATATGCTTTAGTCAAACACAAGTTATTGGTACCAATATGGGGTAACAGGGTCAAATTTGATAGCCTGTGATATACAGGATGTCAGACTACTAGATGATCTGATGATCCCTTCTGGTCTTGAAATCTACGAGCCAGGAGAGCAGGGTGAATAATGGATTTTTTGATTCATTGGCAATTTCAAAAAGTTGAAAAAATTCATTTTGGGTCACACCAAAATAAAATAATTTAAAAAAATGGGCAAATTGAGAAGTAAAAAGAAAAACATTGTTTGAGTCAAATGAAATTTTGACCAAGCCAAAACAAGTTATTTCGATTTTGACCATTTTAAAATGTTTTAGAATTTTAAAAATAAAATTAAAGAAAATTTTGAAACAAAATCATTTCAAATTCAAATGTTCAATTTCAAAAGTGAACTTTTAAAACTGGACACCTGTACAGTAGTGGTCATTGCAATATCATCAGTATACAGTTATTTGTTACGGAGTCACTGTAGCACAAGTATTTTTTATTTAAAATACAAGGAAATACATTAGCCTCTCAGATACCACTGTGTGAGAACTGTGGGCAGATGTTAACTTTTAATGGAAACTACTGCAAGTGCACTGTGCAACAATGATTGCAAATAGGTGGAGCTTAAAATTATTATATTTTCATAATTTGCAAAAGAAAATTGAGCAACTCAGGCAAATTCATCTGAATGAAAGGACATTTGTACAGTGATTCACACAAATTTGTGTTCATGCATTTAGCTGATCACTAGATGATAGTTCTCCTCTGGTGGTGCTTAAATTGTGTTCCTTATATCTGAAATCTTTTTACTGTCTTTGCACTCCATATACCATAGATACTGAGTTTCCAAGGAATTTGGTGTTGATATTTGTTATGTCTATGCTTGCAAAACACTTGTCTTTCCAGTCAACTTCCCTCTGAGTGTAAATGGCAAGAAAGGTTTTCCATTGACACAACCTGACATGAGCAAACCACTGTCAACAGCTTTATTGTTTAGGTATTGTTAGCAGCCAATAATGAGTAATTTACAATGTGTTAGTTAAGACTCCTTGGTGGCAGCATTTACTGTGCTCAGTAGTCATATAATATGGTGCCTTTCAATGAAGGGTTGCTAGTAGCACTACTGATCAGTGCATAACACACACACACAACTAACTGCAACATTTAAACTATGACTCAGAGCTGTCAAGCTTGGTCAATTCAGTTAAATGTTATAAATCTTTTGCCTTTTACTAAAGATTTCCTTGTCAGGGGAGCTGAGTCAGAGCCTAGAAAATTTGCAGCACGAATGTTTCTTTGCAGGGCTTTTTAAATGGATGATTAATATGTATTTTCAAAGGCGATTTTATAAGAGAGAGTGGAACTTTAGGGAAGAAGATGGAGGCAAGGACAATAACTAACATGTACTTACTTGCATCTGAAGAAGTGAGGTTCTTACCCACGAAAGCTTATGCTCCCAGTACTTCTGTTAGTCTCAAAGGTGCCACAGGACCCTCTGTTGCTTTTTACAGATTCAGACTAACACGGCTACCCCTCTGATACTTAACATGTACTTACATCACTGGGGGCTGCCATGGCAATGTGTGTTCTGCCCCAGCAGTGTCCACCACACTCATGGGACCTTAAAAAGAATAGAAAATAGACATTGGTGGGCTGCTTTCCCATATACCCAAGTAAATCTACTGGGTGCTTTAGTACCCACATGGTTCCCCTCAATCCTATCTCCCAAGACTGGTACATCCCCTGAGGACTCTGCCTTATGTGTAGGAGAGAGATGGGGAGGAGGAATTCCTGAGTCACCTGAAGAGGCTCAGAG
This sequence comes from Malaclemys terrapin pileata, assembly GCF_027887155.1. Taxonomy (NCBI): domain Eukaryota; kingdom Metazoa; phylum Chordata; order Testudines; family Emydidae; genus Malaclemys; species Malaclemys terrapin. The sequence goes on from NC_071507.1 coordinate 84,224,514, forward strand.
GGGTGTCCTCAATCCAAACCTTGGCCTGGCTGACTTCCATCTCTGGCTCAAACACAAGAGAGAAGGAAGTTATAAATTCAGCTGCAAAACAACAGAAAAAATATTCATTTATTTATTAACTACTTTGTTTTACTATAAATAGTGTTGAGTAACAGATTAGAAATCATGAAATGAAGAAATTCAGCCCCAGTTCATGGGTCCTCAATAGTTTCTGCTCTCACTGGACAGAGATTCTCCTTGTCCTCTTTCAACAGGGATCACACTATTCTTCACCTTCCCGCCACTTCCCCCCAGTCCTTCCCGCTTGTACACAGCCATTTCCCTACCACCTACAGGTGGTGCCATAGGAGAAACCAGGCCTTCCCTCTATGCAGGGTCCAGCCTTTGGGTTTTCCCATGACACAGCTGTCTGACTCAAACACTAACTGTGCTGCTTCACTGCTTCCTGGGGCCACTTCCTATGATGTCTGTCTCTTGTTAGGCCCTTCTCCTCAGCCTCTTGCCATCAATCCTCTGCTGAAACCCTCCTGGGTTTTGGTCTCAGTTCCTTGTCAGGGGCACCACCTCCAGTCTCGGTTCAGATGCCTGGTCACTGGAGGGCACCTCTGCTATCTCCAGATCTCTCCCAGCCACTGCCCTGCCTGTCAGCTTTCTCCCTTGACTGAACAGCACAATCTGCCTTTGAACCTGGCTCCTTCTTCCCAGCAGACCTGGCTCCAGTCCCACAGTCTGGGCGGCAAGTCAAACCTAGATGGGAGCTGGTCCTGAGTTCTTCCTAAAGTCCTAACTTGTCCTGTGCACATGGCACCACTGAAGATAGCACCAGACCATTCATACCTGTTTCAAGTTGCAACAATGAAATTCTCTAAGGTAGACAAGGGTTAAAGCTCACAAAAGAAAGATACTTAATGTGATGAGCCGACAGCGCCAGTTGACAACAGCACAAGGCTCAGGTAACCAATACATATACACCGGATAAGAGTGTCACTGAATACTGGAAGAGGGTGGGAAATGGTTTTCCCATCCTGCAAGAAATTTTTGAGGTTTTGAAATTTTTTCACATCCTGAATCGGGAAAAAAAGTCAAAATCTTGAATATTTTGGTGGACTGAAAAATCTGAAAAAAAATTAAAATCGGGTCAATTGAAACATTTCATTTCAACTGTGCCTTTTCTTTTCAATTGAAAAACAGAACTTTTCAACAATTTAGATTTTTTTTTTTTTTAAATATTTCAAAGCAGGAAATTTGTCAAACCAACCACTTTTGGCGAAAAGTTTCAGTTTTGACAAAGTGCCATTTCCCCATAAATACTCTATCACAGGAAAGGAGGGGTGAGGGAATGCTGTGAGGTGTGACACGCATCCTAGGTTTCTATGGCGATTTAGAATGTATGGAATTTATATTCTGGGGATTGTTTCAAAAGTTGGGAGTTTAAACCTCAGGAGAAAAGATTCTCAACTTTAAAAAATATACCAAGATGTCGGTCTGAAAACAGGTTGGGCAGAGGATTGACCACTGTATAGCTGATGTACGTGTCTTGGGAAATGTCAGACCTGTGCAGACACTAAGGCTTTGTCTACACTGGCAAGTGAACGACAAAACTTTTGTCGTTCAGAGGTGTTAAAAAAACACCGCCCCTGAAAGACAAAAGTTTTGTCGAGGAAAAGTGCCGGTGTGAACAGTGCTTTGTCAGCAGGAGTGCTCACCTGCTGACAAAGCTACCACCACTCGTTGGGGGTGGAAGTTTTTTGTCAGCAGGAGAGAGATCTCCTGCCAACAAACAGTGGCTACACTGTGCACCTTTTTAGCGGCACGGCTGTAGTGGCATGGCTGTGTCGCTAAAAGCGGCATAGTGTAGACAAAGCCTAAGAGTTGTGATTAGGAAAATTCCTTTCTTCTTTTATTTTCTAATGTTGTTACATTCCAAGAGTAAAATTTAATGTCCGTCTCTGGAGGCCCCATCCTGGGGGATTTCAGAGTGTGGAGTGGTAAAATAAGTAAATTCATGCTGATCTTAAGGGCATGGATTTCAATGGCAGACATGATGCCTTGTAGAATTGCTCTCCCCCTAACTGCAGTCTCTCCTCCTTTCTAGATGTAGAGGAGCTTCTGCAGCAGGTTTGGGGGAAGGGCAGAGCACTGCCCCAGAAGCAGCAATACCCCCTTAGGCAGATATCGACTGGGATTTTGTGCCCTCCACAGACAACAGGGGCAACAGAGCCTTCAAGTTGTACCCCATTTCTTTATATTTAGAATTAATTGGGGGGGTGTGGTGTGGTGGGAGGGTGGGAAGGGAGTGTCTTATTTAAAAGTTAATAGTTCTGTGTTAAAGCTGCTAATTTCCCTAGGAAACTAGAAGAATTAAAATGCATTTCCAACTCAAAGGAGCTGGCATGCACCATCTGCTGTGCATATTCTGAAATGGTGCATCATTTAGAGTTTACATTAATTCCTATAGGAGATTATTTACAAACCCCAGGGAGTATTAACTCCTCTGCAGGAGGGCAATGGGAGAAGGAACAGTATATGGAGCTCTTCAGGAAGGAGGAAAAGCTTCACTGATAACAGCAAAGTATTAGGTAGACCAGCCAGATGATACCAGGACTTTAGGCTGAGATCCAAAGCCCACTGAAGCCAATAGAGTCTTTCCATTAACTTCACTGGGCTTTGGATCAGGTCCTAAGATCTTGTCTACAGTGGGGTTTTCCTCAGAAAAGGGTTTGATAACATGGTGGTAAAATGTCTGATCCTTGTCTAGAAGGCAACTGTTGGGAATTACGGGTCCTAAATTACTAGTGTAGACCACTAGCGTAGCTAGTGGGGTGCAGGGGAAGCAGCCGCTTCCCCCGACTTTCCAAAAGCGTCCGGAGGAGCGAAGGGGGACGCAGGCTGGCGGCCTGGCAGCCGCGGCCGGGTCGGAGGAGTGAGGGGGGATGCAGGCTGGTGGCCCGGCAGCCGCGGCCAGGCCGGAGGAGCGAGGGGGGGCCCAGGCTTGAGGCCTGCAGTGGGGCCAGCAGCCATGGGGGGGCGGCGGGCACGGCATGGTGGCCGGAGGAGCGAGGGGGGGGGCCATGGGGGTGGCACGGCGGGGCCGGAGGAGCCATGGAGGGGGAGGTTCGGTGCGGCCAGAGGAGCCGCCAAGGGGGCGTGGCCATAGGAAGAGCCAAGGGGGATGCCTTTTTTATCTTTGCTCCCCCTCCTCTTAAAAGCTGGCTATGCCACTGGTGTAGACAAGGTCTAATAGGGGAAGTTATGATCATTGGACTGAACAATGACATTGTAAAATAATAGATATCTGTGAATTACAAAAGCGCAAGCCCAATACTGCTAAGATTGGCCACTTTAAATTAAAAAGCAAAGCAAACGGAAATATATGGACATTCAATTTGATAGAGACAGCCATATTTCATGCTGCCTTAAAGTTTTCTGAAACCAGTATTGTACATGAGGCTCGTACAATTGCTCCTTCAGCAGTAAATAAAGCTTTGGACTCCATTTTTCATTTGCAATTTGCACATTCATGGCAGAAAGAACCATGGGAGAGAGAGGCTTTGGGTGTGCCGAGATGTATATGATGTGTTTCAGCTCAATTCGTGACAATCATTTATTTATTTATTTATTTATTTCCCTCCTGATAATTCTTTTTCAGAAAATAAGGCCCACACAATGGCATATGACCATGATGCAGAAGACATCCTGAAGCCTCTGGTCTTCCGTCTCCATGAGAGCGTTCCTGAAGCAGTCCGTGAGGTCTTACTGGAACGTGGTTGGAGTGAATTTGATGAACAAGAGCAAGATGAAGCAGACTGGAATCTGTACTGGCAGAACTCCCCTTTCCGTATGACTGACCACCGAAGCATTAAACCATGGCAGAGGCTCAACCACTATCCAGAAACAGTGAGGATCACAAGGAAAGACTATCTGGCAAGGCATCTGAAACGCATGAAAGGAATTTATGGACCATCTCTTTATGAGTTTAGTCCAGTGGCATTCATCATGCCTAATGACTATGTCAAGTTTATAGCAGAATACACCAAGGAGAGACAGTCACAGGGCAAAAAGCCAAGCTATTGGATTTGCAAGCCTGTGGATTTGTCTCGTGGAAGGGGCATACTCATTTTCCAGGACATTAAAGACTTTGTATATGATTGCATGGTCATTGTGCAGAAGTACATTAGTAACCCTTTGCTTATTTCTGGGTACAAATGGGATCTCCGCCTCTATGTCTGTGTCACCAGTTTTTGCCCCCTTACCATTTACACTTACGAAGAAGGGCTGGTGAGGTTTGCCACTGAAAAGTTTGACCTCGGTTCTCTGGACAATGTCTATGCCCATCTGACAAACACCAGCATCAATAAATTTGGCGCCTCGTACAAAAAAAATAAAGAAGGGATCGGCCGTGGCTGCAAATGGACGTTCAGCAAATTCCGATCTTACCTACGCAGCCATGAGGTGGACGACCTGCTTCTGTGGCGGAGAATAAACAACATCGTAATGCTGACCCTGCTTGCTATAACCCCTTCTGTTCCATTGACGTCCAATTGCTTTGAGCTCTTTGGGTTCGACATTCTGATCGATGACACATTCAAACCATGGCTTTTAGAGGTAAACTACAGCCCAGCCTTGCGCCTAGACTGTTCCATCGACACAACAGTGAAAAAAAGACTTCTCCATGATATCATTGAATTGCTAAATTATAAGCAAACTGACACCTTGAGAGAAAACAACGGGCCTGGCACTAAGGCTTCATATGCTGGTAGGACACATATCCCCTTGACGACACAGGGTGAAAATGCAACAGATGACACTCCCAATTTCCTTGCTTCTAGGCAAGAGAGTGAATGCACTGCCACTTCTGCAGTGCAGTCTCTCTTGGAGGTTGCAGGAGGTTCGTTTAAGAAGGAGGCCATAGTGATGGGGAAAATGGCCAGAACATATCCAAGGAAAACACTAACCTCACAACTCCGGGAAAGGATGAACAGGCCGAAAACATCTTCGCAATCAAAGGCGGCATCTAAAAGCAAACAGCTGCCAGGAGCTAGACACCCTGCACATGCATCTGTCCAAGTCACCCGTTGGTTGCCTACCACTGAGTTATGTAACTACAAATTAACTATTCCTCCATATTTTCTCTCCACTAAAGACAAAAGGCCCTTCCCTCGAGTAGGTGATTTTGTCCTTATATTTCCTTTCAACGATGCTGCGCTTGAAGCCTCCAGAAATGGAATAGATGTAAAAAGCATCATACAAGAAATACACAAGTTAATGAACAAACAGTTGCCCCCAGGACAGCAGAAAGTAAAGAAGAGAAAAGATTATTTAACTTTTAGATAACTCAGTGAATGTTAGGATATAAGCTGCCACACAATGAAAGAGGAAGACAATAACCAGATCTGAATGGTGCTATTGACACATCTTAGCTGGTGGTTTAGTTTGAAGATGGTGGGTATGTGCAGAAATCATCTCAGAAATAAGGATCTTGCAAAACCACACACAATTTGAAAATGTCTCTTGTAATTTAACAATGACACTAGGAAATTATTTTTTTAAATAAAAGGATGAATTGCATAATTAATTTATACAGTATTCTTCTGCCTGTGAAATAGTCCCAAAATGAAAATATAAAGTTGTATATTCTTTCAAAAGCTTTAAAAATCTCCATCTTTGCTTTTGTATATGAGTCATTTATTAAGTCCTACCCTTCGTTGCCAATAGCTTTTCTTTTCCTGCCTGGGAGGCTTTATAACTATAAAATGTTGGTTAGTTTACCCCCTGAAGCGTGCAACTTGGATATCCATGTCCCATAGTTTACAGTGTTATTAATGGTCATAAAACTATCAAGTCTCTTTAAGAATTCAGTACACAATCTCATACACTGAGCTTTTGGGCAGTCACAGCTGCAAACTGACTACATGTTGTGTGAAGAAATACCATCCAAATAGAATTACGTTCATTTTACTGAAAAATGGGTTTCTGCAGAAATTCTTATGAAATGTAATTTCAGAAATATCCTACGTGCTGTTCCAGACTGGTTTTCAAACCCACTTCTCAAATACTAAACAAAGAATCCCCAACAGTCTTTGTGAGGTAGAAAATATTATAATTAAGTCTCCCACGGCAATAGAGGAATTTAATATTGGAGCTGCGATGAGACCGCCAAGTGCCATTTTTGGATCACCAGATAAAATCTCTCTCCCAGACACAATACATTATATATCTGCTGGGGCCTTACTAATGTTAAACAGTTACTCAGCTTTGTTATGCCATAATTATACAGCCTTACATCAGACTGCTGGTTTAACACTTTTTGTGCAATAAACTGAGTAGGGAGAAACCACCCCCCACTAACACTGAATTGAAACATTTGAGCTCCTTGTGCATCTCTACTGCCACCAACTGTCCGTCTGGCAGTAACTGCATCTGCTTGATCTACAGAAGTACATTCTCATTTTGTTCCAAACATTAGGCAAAATTCGAACTGCCGTGGCATCTAAGTCTGATGCCAGAAAATCTGTGCGAAACAAAGAATTGAGGTGTTGCAACTGTATTCTATCTCCCTACAAAGTCACCCCTTACAGCTTCTATAAGAAGAATCACAGAGGGATGTTTTGGTGCTGGTTTGTTCTGTGTGTTTAGGGTTGGTAAGACTCTGATCCTGCAAATGGAGTATGCAGCCACACTGATACAGGTCATCTGTGCTCTTAGAAGGAATCATCTGTGGCTGGGAAAGGCCATTGTCAGTCTGAATACAGGGCAGAGGGGTTTTGCAGCATGAAGGATTAGAGAAGAGAGGGGTGTGAGGAAGAGGTAGGGAGCTGTCTTTTTGTATTAAGAATAACCAAATCAGGGGTCATTTTTACTATGTTTTGATTTCCATTGAAGGTGTTCTGGTTATGGCATGAGCTACATAGCTCTTGTGATTTATGCCATCACCTTCTCCCTCTCTCTGATAGAAAAATAGTCTTGTGCTATTTATTTTGATGGCTCCTTTGCTTTTATACTATTCAGCATCTCCTGAAGCTTGCTTTCTAGCACCCCAGGTCAGACAAAACAACAAAATTACCATTAAATATTCGTTCCTACTCTCACCCCAAATGGTTATACTATGGGCAATTGCAGCTGTAAAGGGTTCTACTAGCTAGGCTCTGGTTTGCCACTACCCCAGGCAGTATGGTGCCAGGCTCCTGGGAGAGCTAGCAAAATGATTTGGGGTGTGGTATCATTAACATGCACAGGACATGCAGCTCTAAATCCATCAGACCCAGATGGTGCAGTGGCTTTCCTAGTGGCTGGCCAGGACAGGGACTTAGAGCGAGTTGCCTGAGACTCAGTCTAGACAAGACATAGGTGATACTAGTGGGTTGGAACCTGGGGATACAACAGAAGTAGTTCCTGCCCTGTGCCTGAAAGAGATTTTGCTTATCTTTTCTTCAAGATGTTTGCAATTTGGGGGTGCTACTGGTGAAGCTTTTGGCCCAGAGAACCTTTTTTACCTGCATATGGTAAGTAGTGCTCAAATTATGGGGAAAAAATAGGGGGTGGCTTTAATGTAAACAGTAGTGAGAAGTAAGGGGGAGTCATAAGACAGAAGTGAGGTAACCACTAAAAGTAATATGGGGGCCTGCCCCTCCCTCCCCAGCCCCACCATAATTCAAGCACAGCTGGTAAGACATTTGTGACATTTTATTTTGGATCAAGAGCCTGCCAAGGAAATACCATACTTTTGTGACTTTTATTGGGATTACTACAATGTATTTTTCATCTACATGAGCCTATACATGAAGGCCATGTGGAAGTTTTGGTAGTGGACAAGGCAACTATATAACTATTAGATGGATATTACTCAGAGGAAATATTTTACATCAGTTTTTTATTGACTTTACTGTTCTCACTTTTACTTCTGGGTCCAATTCAAGGTGCTGACTTCGATCTGTGAAGCCCTACAGTACATAGTTTAGATTAGAACCTGGTTACTTGAGAAGTTGCCTCTCCTCATGTACATGTAAATGTAAATGTCTTTATGTCACTTACAGAGTATACTATTACCCATGGCACATTTAAATAAGAACAATCATATAACAGTACAATGCCTCCAGCATCTAATAGGAGCCAACACAAATAATCCCAAACGACACCCTCAGAGAAAGCCTAGGTAAACAAACCTTACAATGTGCCCTTAAAGGCAACTGATTCAGGCTGTCAGATCTCTCCACTGTGAATGCTCTGCAGCCCTTCTTATATGGGCCTGCCCAGCCCTGATTGACTGCTCCTCGCAGCCCTTCTCTGATTGGCTGCTTCCCACACAGGCTAACCCCCTTAGAGCCCAGTGTGGGGCAGGCACCCCATAACAGGATTATAATTAATGGTGCAAACAAGCAGATTTCTAGATACTTAATCATGATTTACGGATAAAAGTGACAAGCAAAAACCACCAAACATTTCCTCAATACCCGTAAATGAGCACAAATCAGCTGCTTCATTGATGATCAGTAAACTTTTTAAAAAACAGTATTCTTAGGAATAAGCTTGATGTTTCTCATTTGCAGATGCAAACGCCATGTCTATTTTCCTAACCTGACTGAATGCAGTTTTCAATGACAGCTTTGCTGTGATGGCTATTTGGGACAAACCACTTAGCCTCATTTCAGCCTTTATGTAGCAGCAAGATGTATTACCCTGTAACAAAGGACATGGAATAGAGATCTTTTTGGATTTCTTAAATAAGCTGCCTTTCGCAAGCTATGTAGAAATGAATTAAAGATTATGATAATGAAAAGCACACAATTCTAAATAGTTTATTTTACACATAGAGAGTAAAAGGAATAAAACTACAACTATGTTATCACACCTGATCACATTAAAAAGTATTCATTATCAAATGCTTAGAAAAGAGTAATTACATTTATACACACTGTCATCTGTGATCAATATTAATGGGAAATAACTTGTTTCATACACTTTCTGTCTAGTCAGACTACATTTTCCAGACTGCACAGTAATTTGAATGCAAATTTGTTTGTATTCTGAGCTGCAAGAAACAAAACAGAAAAATGAACAATTGCATAATCTTGCAATTATTTTACACTTGCATGTGAGGAAAGAATAAAGGTAGATTGCTAGGAGTCTGCAGGACTTTACACATGTATTTTGGGTGGCGGAGTCAAAAGAAATTAAATAATGCTAGAGAGAGAGAGACAGAGACAATCAACAAGAAATATTTTTAAAATTAAAGACTTCAGTCCAGATCTTCATGGAGTGTAAATCAACATGGCTCTATTGAAGTCTGAGGAGCTGGACCGTGGTCTTTAGATTTTTACTTAATAAACTGCGTTCACATTAATGATTTTGTTTAATGCAGCATGTCTGGGTGGATCTATCATGCTGAATAATAAAAACAATATTTTTTACATTTATATGGTGTCTTTCCAAAGGATCTCAAAGTGCCTTACAGCTATGGGGTATACATACAACACCATTGAAATGCAGGCACTTCTGGGGTAGACAGAGGAGCCAACTAGCACCCGAGTAAGGGGAAGGGAAATTTTGGGCAAGGTCATCAGGCAAACACCTGGTGGAAAGGAAAGTACTATGGGTTGGTTATAGGGTGACCAAATGTCCCATTTTTAAAGGGACAGTCCCGTTTTTTGGGACTTTTTCTTATATAGGCACCTATTACCCTCCACCCCCTGTCCTGTTTTTTCACAGTTGCTATCTGGTCACCCTAGTTGGTTAATGTCTATTCAGGGCAGACGTGAGTGCAGTTTTAGAAGCCTCATTCAAGAAACACCCACCCAGAAAGCTGTAGTTCAACTAAAATTCAGTGAATGCAAGTAAAATTCAATCCTACATATCTACTTGGAATGTGAACTTATGGTCCACGTGACAAAGTGGACCATATCATATCATATGCTTATCATATCTAGGCATATCATATGCTTAGTCTCCTAGTCCATCCCCTTCTTCTTTACACCCGGTGGGAAGAAGTGAAATGTTCTCCACACTGCAATTTCTGGTTTTCCTTGAGACACGTGGCATTCATTTATGATTTTAGAGAACACAACTTGTTATGAGCCTGATCCTTAATTGACTTTGAGAGGAGTTGTGGGTGCTCAGCGCCACTCACAGTCAGGCCCTAATTCTTTCAAGGAACAGAAAGGCAGGCAAAGGGAAAAGGAACAAATCACATCAGACTTGTGCACTTCCAGGGGATACAGATATCTACACTATAAAATAATAACCAATCTCAACCAGAAACTGGCTTGAACAACCTACATACAACACTGCGCCTAGAGCAGATGAATCACTTCTTATTGAGGATGATGTTGCCCTCTTCGTCTTTGATTCGAACCCGTCCAGAGGAATACTTTGTTTCCTGTTGGCCACTGGAGTACACAGTCTTTATAGTGCCATCGGGGTACTCCCTCCTCTTGAACTGTGACGTGTGAATCTCCTTCTGCCCATTACTGAACATCACCATTTTATCGCCGTTCCTGAAAAAAATGACAATCGATAAAGTATTCAGCCATGTACAAAAACCCAGATTCCCCATGGGTGTATAGTACATCCTGACCAGGAGTGGTGAAAGCTCCCTAAAATGGGGGGGGGGGGGAGGGGGCGGGGACTGGCATCCGAACCGTGGCCCTGCCCCTCCATGCCACCCTTCCCCCCTTGAGGCCATGCCCCCATGCCACCCCTTCTCCCTGAGCCTCCACCCTCACACCACTCCTTCCCCTGAGGACCTGCTCCTGCCCCGCCTCTTCCCACCAAGACACCCCCCCGCACTCACTCCTCTCCATCTCCTCCCCCTGTTGCTTGGTCTTATGGTTGGTAAAAAGTGATGGGGCCATGACCCCCTGGTCACCCCTGTTCTGGCTCCCCTGATCCTGACAGACTCCAGCAGTGGAAAATACACTGTGGGGAGGCTGCTACAGTATAATAGATAGCTGCAGAAACCAATGCTGAGGGCCAGGGCTGCCTCCAAAATGGCCAGCACTGAACAGGGAAGGGGTGTGGATATACTGAATCAACACATTCCAAGAGCTGCTTCCAACAGTGGGGCTTTAATGGAGTCCCATCCATAACTTAAAACTGCTCCCTGCAGGTGAAAGCAACAAGGGAGGTGAAGCTGCAATTATGCTGCGTGAAATGAATCCTCCCTATGGCGGATAGGCCCAGGCTGGTGCAAGGACACACGATTGACATCTCCTTGTGTTCACATGGGTGAAAGTAGCCCTAATGTTATATATGCTGCTGCAGGAGACGGACAGGGTGCACAGGAATGCATCACTGAGACTGAATGTTCTTATGAATATATCTTATGAATATATATAACACCTCAGATGGAAGCTTTCCCCTCCAAGTTTCAGCACAGCTCTGATCTTCAACCACCCAAACGTAACAGTGTTTACAGAAGAACTGCGGTTCTCAGCAGTTCTCACAATGTGGTCTTCATCACAGAGATGCGTCAGTATGTAAACTTAACTCAAATAATAATGAACAACATAATCTGCACTTACAGAGCACTCTTCATCCAAGAATCTTAAAGCACTTTACAAACAGTGGTTCTCACAATACCCCTGTGATGTATGTGGTAGTAAGTATTATTATTACTCATTTTTCGCTGAGGCACAGGGAGGTGTCACTTGCAATGACTTGCCCAAGGAGAGAGAGTCAGCCACAGAGGTAAGTATAGAGGCCAGGAGTCCAGATCTTCAGTCCCCTGCTGTATGCACTAATCCAGTGCACATGACCCTCTGGTGCCTTGCCCCTTGCGTAACAAGTCATTACAGCTGAACAAAGTGAGTGTAAAGTGCTACTAAATCAAATCACACCCACTATATCCTGCTGCAAATGACTATACAAGATGCAAGGCCGTGAGGAATCATCCCCAATGCTTCGCTCTGGTAAAAGCTTTCCTCCAGTCGTACTCCAAATCCTGTCTCTTTTTAATTCTTCTGAAACCTCCGAACAAATCGGTATGTACTGAAAACAAAACAACCCTCTCGTTTGTAAAAATGAACCTTGTAAGACACAAACTAAAGCTGTAACCTTCAGCCCTCCCACCAGGAGAGCCGGTACACATCTGCTCAGTACCCCAGTCACGTCACCTCACAGGATACTTACTTTTCTATTTTTACTACTGTACCATCTGGAAAAACCGTTTCCTCAAGCCCACCATCATAGAAGCGTTTCACTGTCTGATCTGGGAACACAATTTCTTTGGTGCCATCTGGGTGGTGTTTTTCTGTAGAAAACAATATTTTTAAAGTCTATTTAGAAACTCCATCATGTTGGTTTATATGAAACTACAGCATGTTCTTTCACAAGACATAGGGATGAGGAATGAACTTTATAGATGATAACCTATTAAAAATGGTAAAGAATAGATAATGATAAGCATCGAAACGGTGCTTTTACATCTGTAGATCTCAAAGCAAATATCGATTATCCACATTTTATAGATGGGGAATCCAAGGGACAGAGTGGTGACGTGAAAAGTCCCAGTCTCCCAGAGTTAGAGTCAGGCAATTTTTTATAAGAAGATACTCCTGTACAAATTATGAGCTACCACATACCTATCTGATTGTTAGGGAACTGCAGCACCTCCAAGCCATTTGGATAAGTGGTATGGGTTGTCTGTGCATCTGCATAATAATAAATCTGCAAGGACAGTGAAGAGTTTGTATTTTGTTGCTAATATTTTAATAATGGGATACAGTTATAACAACGTTTTTAAAAATCTCTCACAGAAAAATGATTTTGAATTAACGTAGGGTATTTGGAATACGCACAAGTAACTGTATTTATATTTCAACTCCTTCCTCTCCTCCTTCCCTCACATATAGGATGTGTCCCGATTTTAGTGCTTTCTCCTCTACAACATACAAATGATCAACACAGTTGCTAAAATTATCTTCCTTGCCCACTGGATCCTTCCTCTTGCTCCTCCTTGCACACGTAATGAAGTGTAAAATTCTCATCCTACCTTCAAGAACCTGTTCAACTCCACCCCAGCTCACATTACATTATCATCTCCTATTTGTATTATGGTAGCACCTAGAGGACAGGAGCCTATTTCACTGGCACCCTACAAACGTATAATAAAGAGACACTTCCTGCCCCAAGGAGCCATGTCTCACACTTCGCTTTGGATCATGGTTTCCATTTCCACCTGCTCCACCAAAGATGTCAGCATCAGTGCGCCATTTGTTCCATCTTCGACTGCTATCTTGGCATCTTTTCACTCTTCCACTTGTCTGTGGGGTAGACTCTCTAGCCCAGGTCACCAAGCCACCCTGCTTCTCCTTCAAATCTCTACTAAAAAGTCTCTTCTTCTACCATGGCCACAAGATGTAGGGCCTTGTAGTACTAGTCAATCTGCATAAAATATTGACAAGCTTTAAAAAAAAAAAAAAGAAAATACAGGTGTTTACACACCACTCTCTGATCCGGCATGACCTTCTTTACATCTCCATTGAAAAAAGTAACCACCGTCATCCTTTTATCAGCACTGATCTCTTTCTTGGTACCGTTGCGGAAAGTAATGATTCGACGGCCATCAGTAAGCACCTCTTCTACCTTTAAACACACAAAATACCCTGAATAAGAGAAACAAAATGGGCCAAACACCCCTCTCAGCTACACCAGTGCAGCCTCAGTGCAGTCAGTAACGTTGCAGTGGTGTAACTGAAATGAGAGTTTGCTGCTAAATATTTCATTAACACAGGGACCTGAGGCTATGCTGCAGCCCTTCAAAGCTTATTTCTATAGCATGGGTAAGTAATTCCTATGTCACCTGTGTGCTAACACAGAAACCTCCACATTGTCTCTCTCTCCCCACCACCCCCAAATGCGGGCTTTGGCAGGTTGACCAGATTGTTATTTCCGCTCATTCAGTCTGAGTTTCAGAGCACCGGCAAGCACTGTGATTTCAGTGAAGGATCACAATTCTGCAGCTACTCAGTTGGAGTGAGCTAAGACTCCTGATTAAGACAATCTAGTTAGTCTGCATATATCTCCACACAAGTCAGAACAAACTGAGTCCCCCACCAAGAAACCTAGGATCTGGGTGGAGGGGACCAAAATGATCTGATCAGATAAGCTGGCATATGGTGGTAACATATGCAGATGGCAATTTTACTTCCAGATAATGTGACCCCATTAACAAGCACTTCAGCTCTATGGAAGCTAAATTTGCTGTATGCAGAGAGCCCCTCAAGACCACTTGACAAGCAGACAGTGAACACATCATCCGTGTACTCTTCTGCAGCTGATGTGTTTATCAGATGAGACCTGCTGTCTAGCAGAACCTCTAGTTAACCCAAGCAGGGTAATCAGGTTGCATTGATTTACATAACACAATCCATTCAGTGAAATCACAGTGGAGGAGGCGCTCAGAAGAGCTGTGCCTTAACTCTACCATATGGCGCCAGTGTCATAAGCCATTCCTCATGGGAAAGGAAAGTCATGAACAGGAGAGAGGAGGAATACAAAAAGGAAGGGAGGAGGAAGAGAGGAAACTAGGGCTTCCCAAAACAGGCATTGTAATGAATACTTGGGACAATATTTTTATTTAAATGCAATTGTATTCAAAGATGCCTGGATAATAACTGAAAATTGTTATGAAGAACACTTTAACAAGAAGTATTGCTACTAAGAGGTCCACGTGCGTTAGGGTGGGTGTTAATGTCTCGCTCCACCTTTAATGCCATAACACCTCTCTATCCCATTTCTCTAGCCCCCGCAAACAAGCCCAGAACAACTCTTGATTTTATGAGCTGAAAGAAGTGGTGAAAATGCCTAATCTTTTCATGATTGTTTTCCTTTCCAGATGCAGAACTACAGGTCCTGCATTTGCTACTTCTGTGAGAAGGAAGTATGACAGGTAGAGGCTGTCAGAGCCCATCTCAATAACAACTGTGAAGAGTTGGTGGTCTCTGGCCAGTCCCCACCAGCCAGACAGTATCTACATCACATAAACTCCCATTAAAACAACCGTCATTAATTGACACCCTCATTGGTAGCATTTGCAGAGAGGTCTAGAACTGAATGGACATGAGGAATGAACTAATGTCTCATGCCTTAAGCCCTGGTCGATGCCAGAAAACTGACCCATAGCTGACAATGGGTTCCCCCTAAATTAGTGCTGAAAACAGTTTAATGGGACAAGATGGTTTGTAGCAATGTTACACAAGAGTTGGCGGAAGCCTGGGTGCAAGTCTCAACCGCACTTCCTGTAATGGTATTGGAAAGAGGGCTGCCCAATCCATGCAAGCAGATAAACACCACACCTAGGTAGCACTTTTTCATCTGTAGATGGTAGGTGTCATTATCTCCAGTTTACAAATAGGGTAACTGAAGCACACAGGATAAGTGACTCGCCAAAGGCCACACGGTGAATCACTGGTGGAGCTGGGAATAGAATCCAGGTGTCTGGATTCCAAGCTCGTTAGTTGAATCAAATTTCCCATAACATATGGTGTGATCTTTACATTTTTGCTTTCCTGTGGAGAAGGGAAACTTCACTTACAAAATGTTCTCTAGAGCCTGTGTAACGGTAATTCATAGCCATATCAGGGATCCTATTGATCCCCCTTTTTCTACCCTTTTTCTACCCTTACATCTGCGTAAGGTCCCTTACCTTGCCATCTGCATACTCTATTTTTTCTCGGACCTCCTCATCACTCTTTTTGCTTTCTTCATATAGTGAAGATCTTCTGGATAATGTTGATTTTGGAGGAGAAGTCTGTGGAAACATTATAGTCCCTGTTATATTGTTACATGAACATAGAGTTTTGCTAATATTTTTGCTAATCTTAATCAACTCTGCCAAAAATATGGTAATCAGAAGAGCATTACTATGGGAGACAAGCACTGCACAGAAGGGTGAGACACAGGGCCCTCTTCTCATTTACATGGAGGCCCCTTCAAGCTGCTCTGGCTTAAAATGGGCTCAAGTTATATTTACACCCACAGTGTAAAGGGCCCTCAATGTAAGTGAGAATCAGGCCCACAGTGTCCAGACCCATCCTGAACCAATATTAGCTACAGTCAGGGAGTGTGTGTGTTTTGTTTTGGAGGCAGAAATCCAGTGGAACACAAAGTCTTTCTCCTGGCAGGATAGTAACCCATTCAGGTGAGCAACACAAGAGGGAAACAGTAAGCTGCAGACAGTTTAGGGTGTGAGAGTGAGCCAGCACCCCAAATCACCAGCCCTATCTGGGACCCTGGGCCTCTCAGTTTCAGCTGGCAAGGGGGTTACAAGAATATCCTGATCTGATGTGTTCTGGTTCACCAAAGAATATCATATGAGGTCTTAAATGAAAGCCAGGGTCACACTGGTCATTGATACCACTGTGAAATGTATGTACAGATACTACAAAGGAGTTACATATCTATGCTAAAAATATGTTCTTAAATTCTGTATTACAGCAGAGGTGGAGAAACAGGTTTCCTGTCAGAAAAAAAGGTATTTATTCACCTGTTTCTCTGTTGCATGTAAATTAAGCATCATAAGCTAACACAATGGAGGCATATTTACATATGAAGTCAACAGGGAGACGTGAAATCAACAGGAAAGAGCATACAGGAAAAGCAAGCGATGGGTTATCCCATCTCAGAGTACAGACAATGAACTTTGGGGATATAGGTAGAAGACAAAAGTTAGTAACCTGCACCTAGGAAGTAAACAGGTAGAACGTTTACATTCATGAAAACGGGATCTTAATCAGCCTTGGTTGAAATCGCTGCAAAAGGCTTTGGGCGAGATAAACTAGACAGGAGGTTAACCTAATAGTTAAGTTTAGTCTCTAGGAAGCAAGTCAAGATTTTGTTTTATATATCACCCTTTTGTTCCGTTATCCTTACTCACTATCTCTTGAACCTTTGATAATAAACTTATTGTTGTTCTCACTATACATAAAACTCAGTGCTGGGGTATTAAACAAGGTGCTGATCCTGAGCTGAATCATACAAGCTGGTAAGTATGCTGTTCCCCTGGGGACTGCAGCCCTGGTATTTCTGTGAGTGTTCAGTGGAGAAGGGGCCAGATGCTACAGGGCAAATGCTTCAAAGGGGTTCAGGGACTGGGGTGCACCTATTGCTAAGCTGCAAGGCAAAGGAAGGGCGGGCACAGTCCAGAGGAGAGGGTTTGAGTGGCTAACAGGCTGGAGGTATCAGGTTGCTGAAAGCCAGTTAAGCACAAGGAAGTCTCCCTCTCATTAGAGACGGGGGGGGGGGTAACAAGGTGACCCCCAATCCTGGGGACCCCGAACACTGTCACAGCATTCCAGAAGCTGTCCACCCTCTCTGAAGTTCCTTAGCAATGCCTCTTCCCTCCCTGCCAAGATAAGGGCCTCCCTGACCTTTTGCATTATTCATGCTTCCTCAGTGGTATTTTCACCAGTGGTTCCCCTTCTCTCTGAATTTAACTGTCTTCCATTCCCCATTTCTTCCAAATCCAGATTTCCTAACAGTGGCCCAAAACACTTTCAGGTTTTCTCTGCTGCCTGCCGATGTATGCCAAGATATCTCCAAAGGGTCAGAGTGCTGCTTTTGCAGCAAAGCCTTCTGGGGCACATTAGCAATGTCAGGCAGTGACAGAAAACACACACTCTGAGGAGCTCTGAAGACAGCTGTGGCAACTAAACTGTAGTTAAAAAATATTTAGTTTTGCTTAAGCTTTGCACTGGAGCTAAGAGCAGCCCCAAGTCTTGCAGAGAAAATAATCCTTCTTCCTACCCCCAAAGGTCATATGCATTTTCATCAGGCAACAGAAGGCAAGGCCTTTCAGGAGCTTGAACTAATATTAGCCCATGAAAGAAATGTGATATAGTCTAGTGATTAGGAAAGAAGGCTGAAATGGAGGGTTCTGTTTTCCCTGGCGTATTTTATTTTGCTTGGATTCACGAAACAACATTTCAGCACATGGTTGCATGGCTGGAGCTACGGGTGTTGAAGATCAATACGTGAGCCAGTACCTATAATTAGCTCAAACCTTTGCTTCAGCATCCAGTAATGCACAAAAACTTCCTGCTGGTGTTTTTCTGCCACTTGGGATTATGCTGTTTCTCCTGGAGAGTGTCACAGAGGCTGTTTGATCCCAAGGTTTAAGTGATTTTTGAGTCCTTTTAAGGCACAGATTCTCTTTCTCCTGTGTCAAGATGAAAATATTAAGTTGCAACATAAACCTCCTTAAAACCAATCGTTATAAAGGGCTCTTTTCACAGAGAAACATACCATAGGATTTGTAATAGGCTTACCATATTTAAAAAATAAAAAAAGAGGACACTCCACGGGGCCCTGGCCATGCCCCTTTCCCACCCGCCCCCGCCCAAATTCCGCCCCTTCTCCACCCCAACTCCGGCCATTCCCCACCCCTTCCCCAAAGTCCCCGCCCTAACTCTGCCCCCTCCCCTGAGTGCCCTGCATTCCCCCTCCTCCCTCCCAGCCGCGCAAAAAGGGCTGCCTGAGTGCTACCGGCTTCACGGTTTGCCGGGCAGCCTCCAGACCCTGTGCCCCCGGCCAGCGCTTCCCCAGCGCAGCTGGAGCCTGGGAGGGGAAGCGCTGAAGGCTGCCCGGCAAACCGTGAAGCCGGTAGCGCTCGGGCTTCGGGCAGCCCCCATGCCTCCGGACCCTGCGCCGCCGGCCGGGCACTTCCCCTCCCGGGCTTCGGCTGCTGTGCTCCTCCCCTGACTCGTCGGCTCTGTTTAAGAGCCGAACTGCCCAAGCGCTACCGGCTTCGGGCAGCCCCCATGCCTCCGGACCCTGAGCCCCTGGAGCCCAGGAGGGGAAGTGACCGGCCGGCGGCTGGGGTCCAGAGGCATGGGGGCTGCCCGAAGCCAGTATCGCTCGGGCAGCTCGGCTCTTAAACAGAGCAGAAGAGTCAAGGTAGGGAGCACAGCAGCCGCGGGAGGGGAAGTGCCCGGCCGGAGGTATTTTTCCCCGGACATGTTCGGCTTTTTGGCAATTCCCCCCGGACGGGGGTTTGATTACCAAAAAGCCGGACATGTCTGGGAAAAACTGGACATATGGTAACTCTAATTTGTAAGATGTCACTATATTGTTTTAAGTACAGTGAGCACCAACAGATGGGAGGGAAAATGAAACAGACTGAATATTGGCCCCACTGAAGACAATGGTAATTTTGCCAATGACTGAAATGGGACTAGGATTTAGCTCAGTGTCTGTGAAAGCTGAAGTATAAATCTTGCTGGATGATTAAATATTTCTCTATGTATAAATATACCTGTGTTTCTGCATTGTTATTGCAGGATTCAGGGCTACAAACATCATCGTTCTGGTTGCTAAAGAGGACTGTGTCCTCTGAACTACCTGAGGTGGACGAAAATCTGCCTACAGGGTGTGGAAAGAAAAACAGATTCAAAAGGTCAGTGCAGGCTTAGGAAAGTGCCCAGTCATACAACTGCCACGGTGTTGTTTCAGAGTCCATTTTTAAAATGCTGACTTTCAGATTCATGCAACACATTGCCTATTGCAGCAATAATGTCATTCTTGTTGACAGCAACACTTGGTGCTGCCTCCTCCTGGAGCAGAAGAAAGAAGCCGTACACTCACCTGCAGACCACTGCTGGCAGGTGGAAAGTTCCCACAAATCGTAGCCATAGAAATGTAGGGCTTGCAGGAAATCTTACCTTTTATGTAAGATGATGAGTTGGTTTCCTTAGACACAGTCAAGTGTGAGACGGGAAGTACAGGTGACTTCCTGCCATAGGTTCTTTGTTCATTAAGAGATGATTGATGCATAACCTAAAACAAAACGAAGAGTTTTAGACAAATATACAGTCCTACCATCTCTGTAACTTGGCAATTCTCAGTGTATGAATGGTCACATGTGAACTTCTCCTGGGCTGTCAAGAAATGAAGCTTGTACAATAAATAAATTTGTTTCTATTTAACTGTCTACCTCTCCCCCAACATAAGCGTATTGCTTGTCATCTTAGATGTAAACTCTTTGGGGCGGCACATGTCATAATGGATCCATGATCCCAACCAGCGCCTCTAAGCAATATCATAATATAAACAGTAAATAATCATAACAATCAGAATAGTCTGCACTATTAACTGGTTACCTTCGCTGGCTCAAAGGGTGTTAATCTTCCCTGATGGGGTGTTCTCTTGCCAGTGGGTGTCGTACTTCTGCTATGAAAGTGATTAGATGGTGTCTTTTCTCTGGGTTCCCTGATTACTGATTTCAAAGACTCAGTCCTTTGCACTGCCTGAAATGGATTCAATATTTTTGCATTAAGTATACACTGTCATGTTAAAAAAAATCACACTGAAGTCATTCTGTAAAAGTAACAAAAATAATTTGCTTATTTCAAAAATGTTAGAATTTTTTTTTAAATTTACTTTTCACTATTTTTGCTGTTTGTTTACTTTTCACGTTTCTCTCTCTGCTTGGAAAATGGAAGTGGACAACCCACTTTCACTTTTGTTTCTAAGCAGTTTCATTTTCTGGTTCTTGTAAAGCTGGAACAACCCTGCGAAAGGTTGCAATCACAGCAGCAGGATGTTCACATATTAAGCACTTATAGATTCATAGAGTGAAATCTGGCCCTACTGAAGTTAATGGCAAAACTCTCATTGACATCACTGAGGCCAAGATTTAACTCACAGTTTTTAAGGCCAGATGGAACCATAACAATTGCCTTGTGTAAAATTTTCAAAAGCCCTTATGTGACTTTGGAGCCTAAGCCTCATTTTTAAAAATGGCATAGGCATTCAGGAGCTAAAGTCCCACTGACTTTCAGTGTGACTCAGAGGCAGTGCTAGCCCATTGGGGGCCCTAAGCAGGAATATTTTGCCCCCCCAACACATAATAAAAAGCAAATGGGGGTCCCCTTGAGCTGCTCAGGCCCTAAGCAATTGCTTAGTCTGCTTATGCCTTGCACCAGCTCTGATGTGACTTAGTCTCTTTTGAAAATGGGATTTAGGCTCCCAAGTCTCTTAGGTGCTTCTGAAAATTGTATCCCTAATCTGACCTCATACGTAACACAGACCATAGAATTTCACCCAGTAATTCCACATCAGCTCATAGCTTCTAGTTGAACTAGAGCATATTGTTTAGCAAGACATCCAGTCTTGAGGACAAACATCCAATCTAGGCCACCCCATTCAAAAGTGGGGCAATGACAAGCTAATAGTTCGCACACAATATAAATGTTGCCCCTTTGTGTCTGTGCACATTACACAATACAGTCTTTATTCACCTGATCACATTTTACTTCACAAATAATACAGTATAGAATTTTAAGGGTTTTTTCCTAAAATCTTCCTGCCATCTCTATTCATGTTGCACAGTAACCTCATTTCACAAGTAACTGCCTTTTACATGTTTTTAAATTCCAAGTTACTTCAGTGACTGGGCAGGCAAATGTGGTAATTGCTGCAGCTACTGTGGGAAGTAGCTTCCACATGTCCCTGGATGTTAGAACATATTTGTGTCATGAGATCATTAACTGCAGAGACAGGAGGAATCTCAGTTCATCTGACCGACAAGGCACAGATATAGACTAGGTGTAAAAAAAAGGCAGGGGAAGGATTATTATTCGGGATGTTCAAATGGAGACAAAATAAAAAGTTACAACTTGAAGCCAGGAGGAGGAAAATTCTAACTAGATATTTAGGAAAAAGTTCTTAAAAGTGAGATGCATCAGACAATGGCGTAATCCAGCCACAGAAGAGCAGTCAAAGGGCTATCAATATGAGCCCAGTGCTGCACTCATTATGGTCAAATGGGAGTTTTGCCATTGATTTGACTGGAAGTAGGATTAGGTCTTATGTGCACTAAAGAGAAATTGGGTTTCACACTTTGGGCCAAATTCTGTGTGGTCTCTTTCGTAATTACGCAAAGCCTGAAACAGTGAAAATACTGGATTTCAGCTTTGCAGAGACAAGGCTGCAGAGAGCCCATGAAAGGAGACTTCACAGCCTCCCGTGTGCCGTGGTGCAATTCTCTAGTGTGTCTCTCTCTTCAGAACCAAAGAGCCAGGGAGGGTTGGGGGAAGGGGAGGCTGGAAGAGTGGGTGGGGCAAGGCTACTGGATCCTCTCACACTGTGCAAATTCAAGGGCCAAAACCATGCATTGGGGCAGGGGCACAGTATACTGTGATAACTACAAATAGGCAATTCAGTTAGGCTTAAAATAGGAGACAGATGATTGTCTCACACCATTATGGAGTTAGGAAGAGTGCAAGGAAAACTTTACTACTGCACGTTCTTAGTGCTGAGTCACAACACGGGGCTATGTAGAAAAGGTGACCCCATGTATCTGGACACTTTCATTTACATAAATTTTGGTCCCAGAAATCATTCTCTAAAATAAGTCTCATGTTTTTAAACTGTGGAAATGTGACTGTTTGCAATAAGGACCCGAGTTTTATCCATACTTTCATATTCACATCTCTGGGGGGGTGTTTCTCCACTGGAGTTTTCCTCCCCACCGGAGTGGTGTTGCGACTCTTATGGCTACTTCGCAATGGCCTGTCTTCTAGGTTAGCCAGAGACGATGTCCCTCTCAAAATAGCTTCTGAAACCTAATGGAGAATTTATGATAAACAAAGCAATGGTTTATCCATCACATCTAATAGAACCAGTCACGTCATCTTGTACCTGGTGAAAAAACTCACACCAAACCTTCACATTTTCTGAGGTAACAAGGCAATATGTACACAGGTAGCTACTATTCAGTCAGCTAGACCACAGGGGGGTGGAGGGAGCAGGGTGCACCAGTTTTCTCCCAAGCAAAGAGATCAATACGGAATGGAAATCCCTCACTATTAGGTGCCTGGAGTTGGAAAACGTAATGGCTCATACAGGAGATAAAACAGAATCACCCTAAATTTATACACAAAAGACTAGATACCCCATCTGGCTGAGTTTGGGGCTAGCCAGGGACAAGGTGGTCCCCAGCATAAGTTACAGCCGCCTCAGGGTCATGTCCCCTATACAGTGCCCTTATGCCAGCTGAGGATTCTCCAGCCCAGAGGGAATCTTCAGAGGCTGAAGGCCCAGGCTTTATGGCTCTTTTGCACCACCAGAGCAGGCCAAAGCAGGTGGAGTGGGGGCCAGAATCTAGACAAAAATGTCCAGCGTATTTTGCGTTCTCTAGCTCTTGCTTTGATTGGGATTGTTATACAGTTTTGTTCCGTACTGGTGTCCTTTATGTTGCATACAGCACAGCTGGAATCATTTTTCTGTGTGACCTTCACTATGCATAAAAAAAAAGGGTCATCAGAAGTAACAGGCAGATTCCAGTCAAGTTAAATTTGAATTTGGGATTATATTGTCCAAAGGAGCCTAAGGGAGTTAGGGGCTTCATTCTCATTAATGCTATATTAAAATATATAAAGATTATTTACCATTTCCCTTGCTTTATCAAGTGAAATTGGTGGTTCCAGGCACCTTGTAAAGAAGAATGTAGTTACTGTCACTTATAAAGGGAAGGATGGCCCAGTGGTTAGGGTACTAGCCTGGGACTGGTTATTTCCCTGAGAATAATTGGCTAAGAGAGAGAGAGAGTATGCTCATGCTCTCCTGATTCTAGAAATCTTAAAACTTTGAATTGCTCTGACATTGGTATACCAGACACTTCCAATGCTCACACAATCACCTACAGACAATAGATCCTTCAGTACCGGGGTTTCAGATTTTCTGCTTATGAAATCCACAGCTCTAGATTTCTTTTCTGCTTCCAGCCTCTGATGCTCTGAAACTCTGAGCTCATCCCGAAGGTCCAGGTTCTGTTTGGTCAGCATCTCAATCTGATGTTTTAGCTTGCCATGGGCAGCATGCCAGTGGGACTCATTTCTCCTGAACTCCTCCTGGAGCCCTGCAATCTGCTGTTTTAACATCTGTTATTAGGGAAAGGCACAGAACGTTAGTGCACCATTCCAGACGAGGAAAGCGCAGCTCATGCATTTGGAAAGACACATGAAATCTGTTGTTTTGCTTAAAGCTTTATTGAAACTTTTCATTATGACATAAACACACACAAAACAAAATCACACCAGATCTACCAAAATACACAGCAATAAAACAAACAAACAAACAGAAATCCATGCTGCAGAAGAGCCAAAGAAAAGGAGCCTAAGAAAAAGGAATAGGTATTAGCCTCCTACAGTATTTAAGGTGTACTGACAAGCATCTACAGCAGTGAGATATTAAGCCAAAAGGGATGATTTTCAGAACTGCTGAACACCCACTATAAATGAAGTCAGTGGAAGTTGCTGGTGATCAATACCTTTCAAAATCAGGATCTAACATTCCAACCATCATGGAGCATCTCACTGTGTTTGCATTAAAAAAAAAAAAGATTTTCTTTAAGCGGCTTGGACTGATGGAACAATTTGACTGATTCAGGTTCTGATCCTAATGAGTCTAGAACATCTACAACTCTTGCTGACGTCAGTGACAACTCAGGCATGGATGTCTTTCAAAAAGACATGCTATAGCTCAAACAGAAGTTATGGGCTTGATGCAGAGATTAGTAGATGAGGTTCTTGGGCCTGTGTGATGCAGGAGGTCAACCGAAATGATCATAATGGTCCCTTCTGATCTTAAAATAAAAATCTATGAATCTATGGACACTGGCCAAGCCATTTTAGAAATATATTTAAGCGCACGTTTCCTTAGACATGCCCTGCCCCTTTATTAATCCTGCACCTTTAAATGTAAAGGAGTGGATGTGCAAAGATCTCGAGCCTTTCCTTTGCTCAGGGAGAACTACACCTAATGCTTAATTGTAATCTGTCATTTTGACAGATAGGGAGGAACTGGCTGAGAATTTGAAAGTGGAAGGCATCTTGGGTGAAAGTGATCACAAAATGATAAGAGTTCATGATTCTAAGGCATGGTAGGAGGGAGAACAGCAAAATAAAGACAATGGATTTCAAGAAGGCAGACTTTAGCAAACTCAGGGAGTTGGTAGGTAAGATCTCATGGGATACAAGTCTAAGGGGAAAAACAATAGAAGACAGTTGGCAGTTTTTCAAAGAGACATTATTAAGGGCACAAGAGCAAACTATCCCATTGCATAGGAAAGATAGGAAGTATGGCAAGAGATCACCCCGGCTTAACCAGGAGATCTTCAATGATCTAAAAATAAAAGAAGAGTCCTACAAAAAGTGTAAACTAGGTCAAATTACAAAGGATGAATATAAACAAATAACACAAGTATGTAGGGACAAAATTAGAAAGGCCAAGGCACAAAACAAAATCAAACTAGCTGGAGACATAAAGGGTAACAAGAAAACATTCTATAAATACATTAGAAGGAAGAGAAAGACCAAGGACAGGGTAGGCCTGTTACTCAATGAGTAACATAGTGAATGCCAGTGAAAATGAGGTAGGATCAGAGGCTAAAATAGGGAAAGAACAAGTTAAAAATTACTTGGACAAATTAGATGTTCTCAAGTCACCGGGGCCTAATGAAATGCATCCTAGAATACTCAAGGAGCTATTAGCGATTATTTTTGAAAAGTCATGGAAGACAGGAGAGATTCCAGAAGACTGGAAAAGGGCAAATATAGTGCCCATCTATAAAAGGGAAATAAGGACAACCCAAGGAATTACAGATCAGTCATCTTAACTTCTGTACCCAGAAAGATAATGGAGAGAATAATTAAACAATCAATTTGCAAACAGCTATAAGATAATAAGGTGATAAGTAACAGTCAGCATGGATTTGTAAAAAACAAATTGTGTCAAACCAACCTGATAGCTTTCTTTGACAAGCCTTGTGGATGGGGGGAAGTGGTAGCCACGGTATATCTTGACTTTAGTGAAGCTTTTGATACTGTCTCACAAGACCGTCTCATAAACGAATTAGGGAAATGCAACCTAGATGGAGCTACTATAAGGTGGGTGCAAAACTGTTTGGAAAACCGTTCCCAGAGAGTAGTTATCAGTGGTTCATAGTCATGCTGGAAGGGCATAATGAGTGGGGTCCCACAAGGATCAGTTCTGGGTCCGGTTCTGTTCAAAAATCTTCATCAGTGATAGATAATGGCATAGAGAGTACACTTATAAAGTTTGCAGACTATACCAAGCTGGGAGGGGTTGCAAGTGCTTTGGAGGATAGGATTATAATTCAAAATGATCTGGACAAACTGGAGAAATGGTCTGACGTAAATAGGATGAAATTCAATAAGGACAAATGCAAAGTACTCCTCTTAGGAAGGAACAATCAGTTGCACACATACAAAATGGGAAATGACTGCCTAGGAAGGAATACTGTGGAAAGAGATCTGGGGGTTATAGTGGACCACAAACTAAACATAAGTCAACAGTGTAACATTGTTGCAAAAAAACCAAACATCGTTCTGAGATGTATTAGCAGGAGTATTGTAAGCAAGACACGAGAAGCAATTCTTCCGCTTTACTCTGCGCTGATTAGGCCTCAACTGGAGTATTGTGTCCAGTTCTGGGTGCCACATTTCAGGAAGGATGTGAACAAATTGGAGAGAGTCCACAGAAGAGCAACAAAAATGATTAAAGGTCTAGAAAACGTGACCTGTGAGGGAAGATTGAAAAAATTGGGTTTGTTTAGTCTGGAAAAGAGAAGACTGAGAAGGGACACGGTAACAGTTTTCAAGTATGTAAAAGTACATACAAGGAGGAGGAAAAAAAATTGTTTTTCTTAACCTCTGAGGATAGGACAAGAAGCAATGGGCTTAAATTGCAGCAAGGGAGGTTTAGGTTGGACGTTATGAAAAACTTCCTAACTGACAGGGTGGTTAAGAACTGGAATAAATTGCCTAGGGAGATTGTAGAGTCTCCATCATTGGAGATTTTAAAGGGCAGGTTAGACAAGCACCTGTCAGGGATGGTCTAGATAATGCTTAGTCCTGCCACGAGTGCAGGGGACTGGACTAGATGACTTCTCAAGGTCCCATCCAGTTCTATGATCCTATTATTTTTTCTTGCACTAAGTGGTTTTGCATTCATTCTTTGTGTATTTCCAGACAAATTGAACTGTATATTTTAAATCCTTGACCCTTTGGAACAAAACCCTGCAAACCCCAACCCCTAACACTAGCAAAGGCAGTGAGGAAAAGCAGCAGTTTTCCCATCCTCCCTCTCCCGTGTCTTCATCCTCTCCCTCCTTTCTTCCTTCAAGCACATAATTCTTTCTTCTTCTGCAACTTCACCATGAATAGTGCACTGTGGGGTAGCGGAATTGTGATTTACCTCTTAATCTGCCAGATGTGGGACATGCCTCCAAACTGAGGTGGATACAAGAAAGTTATTTATTTATATATTTATGCACCCACCATTATGGCACTGGGGGCACTTGATGTACATTGACAGGCTTGATCCTGCACAAGGGCAGGTGTGTATTGTTGCTTGTTAAAAGC
The DNA here is from genome assembly GCF_027887155.1 of Malaclemys terrapin pileata. Lineage (NCBI taxonomy): Eukaryota > Metazoa > Chordata > Testudines > Emydidae > Malaclemys > Malaclemys terrapin. The sequence continues at coordinate 84,251,891 of NC_071507.1, forward strand.
AGAAGGTGAAAAGTGATGAGCAAGCAAAGACAGCGGGGGTACCCAATCTTGCAAGGATGAATGATGTTGTGCACCTGCTACGTTATTAATGAAAGACATTTGACTTAATCTTGCATGCAGTGTTGTTGCAGCCATGTTGGTCCCAGGATAGCGGTGAGACGAGATGGGTGAGGTAATATCTTTTATAGAGAAGTTGGACAATCTTGAAAAGTTGGTCCAATAAAAGGTATTACCTCACCTACCTTGTGTCTCTTGATCCTGCACGACTTTGTAATTTAAAAATTAGCACTATATAAAATCAATGTAGCCCATATTAAATGGATTAAAAACTGATTCATTGATAGAGCTCAAAAAGCAACTGTAAATGGGGAATCATCATCCAGTGAGGTGTTTGTAGTGGATTCCCACTGGGATTTGGAGTGGTAAATAATGATAGGAACAGGTCAGTTATAGAGAGTGATCTAAGCAAGCTGAGCTCATTTGAACAACGTGTATTTTAATTGAGTCAAATGCAAAGTCATACATTTAGGAACAAAGAATGTAGGTCATAGTTCCAAGATAATGGACTGTATCCTGGAATGCACTGGCAAAGAAAAGGACTTGGTAGATAACCAATTAAACATTAGATCCCAGTGCAGTGCAGTGCTGTAGCTAAAAGGGCAAACATGATTCTTGGATGTATAAGGAGGGGAATATCAAGTAGGAATAGGCAGCTGGTATTATGTCTGTGTATGGGATTGATGAGACCATTACTGAAATGCTGTATCAGTTCTGGAGTCCACATTTCAAAGAGGATATTGAAAAATTGAAAAGGATTCAGAAATATCCACAAGAATGATTTGAGGTCTGGAAATCATGTTTTATTGGGAGAGACTTAACTCAGTCTAGTTAGTATATCCAAGAGGAGTTTAAGAGGTGAATTGATTATGGTCTACAAATACTTACATAGGGAAGTGATTTCTAAATCTAGCAGAAAAAGGCATAATGCTATCCAGTGACTGGAAACAGAAGCAAGACAAATTCAGACTGGAAATAAGTTTTAGATTTTTAACAGTGAGGGCAATTCACCATTGGAACAAGTTATCTCAAAGCATGGTGGATTCTCCATCACTTGAGGAGCAATTCTCATATCCATTCTAGGATGGACTACAAACTGATCTTTAAAATCACATTTTCTTTTTCCCCTTCTTTATACACTACTTACTTGTATTTCTTCTGATTTGACTTCCTCCCTAGTGACTCTAGCTGCTGTTGCATACTTCTTAAATTCAACCTTTTCTTTCTGCGGTGTGTGAATGCGGTCTGTCTTATATTCTTCTAAGCAATTAAGTTCTTGAGCCTTGCTGGTCTCAAGCTGATCCATTTGTGTTCTGTTCAAAAGGTAAATTTGGGGATTATAAAGCTGATGTAAAGAATGTAGGTTGAATCCTGTCTTTGGATGAGTATCCAGGATTCCCAGATTTAGGGCTTGATTTTCAGAGGTCTCGGGCATTCACAGCAGACACTGAAGTCAAAGGGAGCAATAGGTACTCAGCACTTCTGAAAAAATCAGGTCCTTAATCACTGAGCGTCTCAGGTGAGTGTTTGAAGATAGAGTTTGTCCTTTTGAGCAAATGGAAGGCAATTCCCATTGGGATTTTCTTCCCAGCCAGCTCTATAGCCATGAATTTTATAGGCTTTCAAACACATTTTCTTAAGCCATGAAGGGATAAATTATGGCAGCCAGTGTCAGGCCAGGACATTTTTAGTAAGGCACGCAATGATTCAATTCTAAACTTGAATGCCTTAGGTAGTCCAATCTTTTTAGCGATGTTGCACAATATGGTGTCCTTTATGCAGCATGACCATGCCCCTGGTGACTGTGAGGTCACACTGTACAGAAGACACCAGACAGAATCATCCTACAGGCCAGATCTGGCCCATGAGCCACCAGTTGGATCATGTTTTTTAATTCTGGGGTATGCAGTGCATGCGTTGCATACCTAGACAGCACACCATTGATCGCAGCCCAGAGCAGTTGTGCTTGAAAAGAGAGAGAGAGCATAGGTGGCTCCTTCCCCACACATACCCATGCAGGGTGCAAGGTTGGAGGCTGAGCTTCCGGAAGCCCTAGCTTCCCCAGAGTGAGAATGGCCATAGACCTTACGTACCAGTTAGTGGATAGGGAGCTGTTGGGAATTCTTGCTAGAGGTATGGGGCAAGTCCAAGTGCCCAATGTACAATCTTAGCACCTAGGAGACATTTTGCCATTCCAATCCTAAAGCCTCTAGATGCCAGCACTGGGGCAGTGCATGTTTTCCCCCACGAGAGCTCCAGGCTGTAAGTTCTTAATAGAGCCCAGAATCAGGGCCAGCTCCAGGCACCAGCGTAGGAAGCAGGTGCTTGGGGCGGCCAATTCAAAGGGATTGCACTCTGGGGCGGCATGTCCACGTCTTCGGCAGCAATTCAGCGGCAGGCCCCTCATTCCCTCTCTTCCTCTTTGAGCTGACGCCGAATTGCCGCCGAAGAGGAAGAGAGGGAGGACCCACCACCGAACTGCCGCCGAAGAAGCGGCGCGATTTAGCTGCCGCCAAAGTGCTGCCGCTTGTCTTTTTTTTTTTGCCACTTGGGGCGGCAGAAAAGCTGGAGTCAGCCCTGCCCTATTTGTATGAACTGAAATCAGTGTTTGGCCAAAATGCTTACCCCATTTTTTGAATATTATTATTATATCATTTGTTAGCCTCATAGGCAGGCACATGAGGTGGCAGTGAGATGGTTAAGAGCATTCACCTCACTAACTGAGCCTGTCACTGCAGAGTGTTCTCTAATGTACAAAATGGAAACTAACACTGACATTAAGAGACGCACAGGCCCCCTCCTCCTCCTGCCCAAAGGAAGGTGCCACTGCAGGAGAGACCTTTACAGTTTATTCATTTGGATTTAATTCATTCGTTCCTTTTTTTAAAAATGAGCCCTTACGGTATTCTGGGTTCATGAACATTAAAAGTAATACATCTCCCCAGTAACCAATTAACTCCTCACCCCAACCCATCTAGTAGGAGTAATAAATACAACACCGCTACTTATGCCCATCTTCTCCGTGCCCCTTGTGAGAACCGATGTGTTACCCAGAAAGTCAACAAAGCAGGACCACAGCAGGAAGCAATTCTAAAGTGGAGGGTCTTTCACTGCAAATGCCCTACTTTCATAGCTAGACCAGTGAGCAATCAGTTCCAGCACCTCAACTGATTTCATCTGCTGCAGAATCACCCAAAGAGACCAGACATGTTTCAGTTAGGGTTGACCCCAACCTTTTAGGGGCCTTATACAATTGATTAAAACCAAAGCCTTGAATTGCACATGGAAGTGAATTGGCGGCCAGTGCACATCACAGGTGTAAAGTGTTCCCTGCAGAAAACACTGCCTACAAAGCAGACCTCCATGTTCCATGCAAACTGAAGTTCTCATGAGGTTTTCAGCTGTAGCCCCATGTAAAGCACATCACAACGACCCAATTGTGAACTGACAAAGACCCTGGTGATGGAAGCAAAATCCACAGCCAAGAGAAAACCTTATAGCTAAATGGAGGGAAAAAGCACCCATGATTGCTGTTGCTACCTGGACATCCAGAAGCTGCTGTAGATCCACCAAGAACTGCAGGTTATATGTCACAAATGGCAGAAAACTCCCCAGAAATAATCTTCACCAAATCTCCTTACAGCTTCCCACAGCCAACAGCAATTACCTAAGGTCGGTCTGGGTGGAGTCTCAGTCTACTAGCTCTCATCTCCACCCCGGTCTCCGTTAGGCACTGTGTATATGCCAAATTCTAAACTCAGAGAATGTTCACCCTCCAGTCTGCACTCCTCATGCCTGCAGAGGCCTAAGGAAAAAAATGTGTTTGGAAACCAGAGAATGGATAGAAGCCTGGACAGGTCCAGGCATGCCAGCTGACTCTCTCAATAGGGCTCTTATTGCTTCAACCAGGCAAAAAAGTCAACATGGAATAACTGATGAGCTCTATCACTGTGGTTACAGGCCAGGGCTCCTGATGTGCTCATTAGTTTAAAAATACAGAGCCAGATCCTGAGCTGGTGTAAATAGGGTGACCAGAGGGCAAGTGTGAAAAATTGGGACAGGGGGTGGGGGGTAATAGGAGCCTATATAAGAAAAAGACCCCAAAATCGGGACTGTCCCTATAAAATTGGGACATCTGGTCACCCTAGGTGTAAATCATTGTGAGGTCATTGACGTCAATGGAGCTAAGCGAGTTTACCCCAGCTGAGGATTTGGCCCACAAACTGGAAAGAGGAAATGAAAAGGTCTACACTACACAGCATGCCATCTATGGATTTGTGGATAACCACCTTTGTGAAAATGGTAGAGGCAACTACAGCGAACTCCACCAAAACACTGTCAACAACACTCTTTTTAGGACCAACACTATTATTAGACGCCAAAGAACTATACTCAGTAAGACAAACCCACCAGAGGGCACCATCTATCTAGAGGAGCAGAGTACAGTGCTGTCTGGGAAAGTATTGCATTAACTCTGCATGAGAAACATCACTTAGCAGCTGAAGGTAACACCAGTACATAACTTTGGAAAAACTGCAGCCTACTTTCTTTTACTGCTTTTTTAGATGTTAAACATAAACAGCCCAAACCGACAAGCTCTCACACATGGAACTCCTATTGCAGGCCATTGGAGATCAGCCTGCAGGATGCTTGTGGGATCATACCCAGAAAAATATCTTTAATGAAGCAATTTATAATAAATGCAAAATATTTTGGGCAAGGATAGCTAAGGAAAACTATAGCACATTGTAATGCTGAAAGGACCTGATCCTAAGCTCTTTGAAATCAATGAACATATAAAAGTGTAAACCTATGGTTTGGTTTGGGGCGTGTTCAGTTTGCAACATGTATTCAATTTTTTTTAAAGGAATGCAAAAAAAATCGAAATCAAGAAATTACTCTTACTTTACATAAGAAAAAAAAATTCTCATACCGAGTAAGAAATAGAATGAATACCAAAAAAAGGCGTTCGTATTACAATAGATATATGGTGAGCAGGGCCGGCTCTGACTTTTTTGCCACCCCAAGCAACAACAACAAAAAAACCAGGGTGCAGGGCGGCCGGACCTGGTGGCAAAGCCAAAACAAAAAACAAAAAAAACCAAGGTGCAGGGCAGCTGGACCCAGAGGCAAAGAAAAACAAAAACAAAAACCCTGGGTGCAGGACAGCCGGACCCAGAGGCAAAGCAAAAAACCCCCCAAAACCCTGGGTGCAGGGTGGCTGGACCCAGAAAAAAAAGCTAAAAAAAAAAAAAAAAAAAAACCAGGGAGCAAGACGGCCGGACCTGGAGGCAAAGCAAAAAAAACCAAAACCCCAGGGCGCAGGGCTGCCGGACCCACAGGCAAAGCAAAAAAATAATAAAAAAAAAAAATTAAAAAAATAGGGCAGCCGTGCCGCCCTACGATTGGACGGAATGCCGCCCTTTAGAATCTGCCGCCCCAAGCACGAGCTTGCTTGGCTGATGCCTGGAGCCGGCCCTCATGGTGAGTGTAGGTTCTAACAGCTTGCAGACATGTTTTAAAAAAAAATCACACTGGGTTTGAATTTAACCATGCTATGATTTTATTACAGGCACCCCAATGGCTACTGAGTACCTACAGCTGAGATGGTTCCCTCTATTCCAAACCCCTGTTTTCAATCATCATTTTCTTCAAAATATTACGTTTTGGACGGAAAATTTTCCTGCGTGATCTCAACCGAGGAGAAAATTGTTTGAATTTTGCAAACAAACATTTTACAGCTAAGCAATTTTTCAGATGCTTTATTGCACTTAGATTATTTACAAATCAGCTCTTTTGAAACTTCAAGCTTGGTACATCCGTAGTTCCAAACACATCCTTTGCCTGGTTTGGATAGATACCACTGTATAAAGGTGAGTAAATCTAAATGTGACATAGGATGATAACCAGGTTGGGCCTGATCTTCTGAGATGGGAGTGCCCCCAGCTCACAGTGACTTCACTGTGACTTGAGGATGCTCAGCAACTTGTACAGATCATTCAGCATTTCACAAGATCAAGCCCTAAAACTAGTCATCTGGCCACAGTTTTCAAATTTGTGTGCCTCTAGTTAGTCAGCTACATCCATATTTGGACATCCACATAAATGGCCTGCTTTTCAGAGCATCCACAGCTCCCACTGAAATGAGGCCATTTATGTAGGATTTAACAACTTAGCTTTAGGAATCCAAGACTGAAAATATTGGCCGAAGTGCGTGTTCAGCTAGATTTGTTTTGCATACCACGGGATGGTTTACGTACCTGAGAAAATGCCTTGCTTTCTCTTGTTCTTCTTTCATCCTCGCTAGAAGAGGGGTTTCTCCATGATATACACCAACTTCCTTTTCCAATTCCTCTAACTTGTCAGTAAGCCTTCTCTGAGCTGCTTCTACGAAGACAATCACGTTAATACATATAACTTACTGTGTATTCATTACAATAGTGCACGTATTTAACTACAGTAGAATTGCAAAGACCAGGAAAATGTAAATTTCTTTGACATTAACATCTTGAGACCCAATCCTGAAACTATTCACTATACAGCAGTAGGTCTCAAACTTTTTTACTGGTGACCCCTTTCACACAGCAAGCCTCTGAGTGCGGACCCCCCCCCCCTTATAAATTAAAAACACTTTTTTATATATCTAACACCATTATAATGCTGGAGGCAAAGTGGAGTTTGGGGTGGAGGTTGACAGCTCATGACCCCCCATGTAATAACCTTGCGACTCCCTGAAGGGTTCCGACCCCCAGTTTGAGAATCCCTGCTATACAGCATAATGCTTACTAGTGCAAATTAAGCACTACACCTGGCAGTAAGTGTGATGGATTGCGGTTATGTCTGGGCCAAGGTATAAATTCCATTTTGGTTTTTGTTAATGCCACGCTGTATTTCAACCTCCATTTTGAATGTAACTTTTGAAGTGGCTTTGAGTATCCATTTTGTAGCAGGAACTTGACAGCTAGTGAAAAGTCTGTGTCTGAGGAAGTGTGACAGAGCAATCAAGGGCTATCAACACTAAATGGCTCTACTCCAGTGGAACAATTATTATTATTAATTATTTGCATTATTGTAGCTTCTCTACCAGCAGGATCACTGGCATTGAACGACTCTCTGCCCAGACATTCCTTGTATAAGAAATTCCTTCACTAAGCCTGTGTTTCCTTGCTTTCCTGCCATGTTGTCCCCAAAGTGCGTAACTAGAAAAACCAGAGCTCCCATAGCCAAGAATGGAACAAAGGAGGGGGATGTGTATGAGCAACAAGGGGCTCAGGCACTGGTTCCTGGACCCAGGCAATCAGACTGTGAGGTCCCACTGCCCAAGAAGAGGGTCAGACATGGATCTGCAACTGGGAATGTGCCTGAGCTAGAAACAGTGGCTATCCACTACTCATATCCAGATCCTGTGTATTAGTATGTGGGATTCAGTGATTGGATCCAATTACTACAGACTAGAGTCCATCCAGAGAGTGGGACTGGACCAGGTTGTGACAGTATTTGCAGGATCAGGCTCTTGGTTACTGTAAAGCCAATTGGAATTCACCCCCATTAAGTACAATGTGCTGCACCAAAAAATTTCTAATTCAGAACAGAGGAGCCTCTCAGAACTTTCACCTGGACATCAAACCGATCCAGAGGGGAAAGGAGACTGAACATGGCAGAAGCACAGTAATAAATAAATAGATAATTAACTTCCACTCAACCCCAGAAAATAAGTAACTAAATTGCATGGACATGTGGTATTTTTATAATTTTAGGAATTGCAGCCCTGGGCTTCCAGGGGTCCAATGAACCAGAAACCACAGGGCAGGCTCTTTTTCTGCCACTGTAGTTCCAAGTATTGTCCTTATCGCTCAAATGGAAATAGAAAAATCCCTCCTGAAAACCCACTTTCTCTGCAAGACTCTCCCCACATTAAGAAGAAATGTAAGAGGATCAAATAAAATATAAGATTAAATCGAGTTTGTAATAGGGTTACCATATTTGAACATTCAAAAAAGAGGACACGCCACGGGGCGGGGGGAAAGCGGGGGTTAACCTTTGCTGTTGCAGTGCCCTCCCGGACGTTTTTAGATATTTAAATAGGGTTACCATACATCCGTATTTTCCCGGATGGCGATTTAAGAACCAAAAAGCCTGACATGTCCAGGAAAATACGGACGTATGGTAACCCTAACTAAAGTTCTTTTTTAAAAAGATGGGCCTGAACTAGAAATGAGCTCCATTTCACATGTGTGGGTCCCAGCTGCTCCCTGCCCCTCTCATTGAAGCAGGTGTGCAGGGTTACTGCCCTGGGAACTGCAGGGCAGCAGTGGACATGGGGCCGGCTGCAGACAGGGGCATGGGGCAGGGCTAGCTGGAGGCAGGGGGTGTGATGCTGGCTGCGGGCAGGGCAAGAGGTGTGTAACTGGCTGGAAACGGGGTGTGGGGTTGGCTGGAGGCAGGGGAGTGCGGGATTGGCTGGAGACAGGGGGTGTGGGGCTGGCTGGAGGCAGGGCAGGGGCTGACTGGAGGTAGGGGCTGGCTGCAGGCAGGGGGTGCGGGGCTGGCTGGAGGCAGGGGCTGGCTGTGGGCAGGGGGTGTGGGGCTGGCTGGGGGCAGGGGGTGCGGCAGGGGCTGGCTGCGGGCAGGGTGTCGGGCACTCGCGGGGAGAGCGGCTCAGGGCAGCAGGGCACGGAGCAGCCCGAGCCGAGCAGCAGGACTCAGCCCAGGCCAGCAAAGCAGCCAGGGACCCGCCAGGCAGCAGCAGCAGCGGGAGCCCCAGGGCCAGGGGAGCAGCACAGCAACAGGGCCCGTGCCCAGGGCCAGGCGGCGGCCACATGACTCCCGCTCCCACAGCGCTGCGCCCCCGGCCGGTGTGGGGCCAGAAGAGGAATGACATCACTTCCTGGCTGGCCAGAGCCCATCAAAGCCGCAGCGCCCCCTCACACAGCGGGGTGAAGCGGGTTACACATTTAGCCGGGGCTGGGCGAGCATCCCAGACACACAGCTCCTACAGGTAACTCTAGGCTTACCATGCCTCCCTATTTTCCTGGACATGTTCGGCTTTTTGGAAATTTCTCCCAGACAGCGATTTGAGAACCAAAAAGCCGGACATGTCCGGGAAAATACAGGCGTATGGTAACCCTAGTTTGTAAGGTAACTATCTCCTCTGGTTCTTCCAATGCATCCTGCTTTTTCTTGTGGGCTGAATGTCTCCTATACTGTAAACTCTTCAGGGCAGAGGCTGTCTTAATGTCTGTGTCTTGCACAGTGCCAAGCACGTTTGCCTGTGCTTAATAGCAATACGAATTAATTACAAAATGAGAGATACGATGTTGGCATCTGAGCACATGGCCGGGAACCAGGATATAACAGGCATAACTTCACTGACAATTCACCAGGGATGAATTTGAACCCTGCAGCTTTAATCCCAGATCTCAAACCAGCTCCCATTCTGGCCTTGTACATGACACTTAAACTCTCTCTCAGTTTCTCCATCCCTAAAATGGCAGCAACTCAACTTTGGTGACAACTCTGGGTGCGGTGAGGATGAATTAACAATTTGTAAAGTGCTGTGAAGATGTGAAGCATTATGAGGGCTAAGCAACCACACCTACACATCCACACCGAAACAGTATTAAATTATATACAATTAGTGGTGGGTGGGCTCAGTCCAGCTTCTAGTGCACAGTTGCTCTCCTCATGAAACCAGTTACAAGTGGCACTGATAGACGTCCTTGTTGGCAGTCTCTGCAAAGAGGCCTAGACTGGAACGGGCATATAGACTGAACTATCCCCTCAGCCCTAGCGGGAGCTTGGTTTTTCTAGGTCAGGGCTGAGGAATGTTGGCATGGTGGTTGGCATGGCATGGGATGGTGCATGCACTAATGGAGCATGTGTAGAACAGAGATGCAAGTATGGCAGTACGGTCTGGTACGCCGTACCAGTAAGATATTTATAGCCGGTACTCCATATCGGAAAGACAAAGGAGCACAACGTGGAGCTGCTGGGTGGCCATACACCCGCAGCTCCTCCGGCATGGCTGTACCACCTCCATCCCCGCCCCCAGCCCTTCCATGCAGCTGCATCTTCTTTCTGGGGTCTGTACAGCAGCCCTGCCAGAGGACAGGGCTGGGGGCAGTACAGCCCACTGGAGGAGCTGCCAGGTGGCCCCATGTTCTGCTCTTTCGCCTGTGGTTCCGGAGAGCCCTGTGGTTCAGAAGTCTCCGGCGCAGCGGGAAGAGGACAGAGGCCTGCCCCCCCAGGTAACGTGGGTTGGATCATGGGGAGGGGAGAGCACCGGGAGAGCATGGGGCCCTGGGCTAGGGGTGGGGCAGGGAGAAGTCACGTGGGGTGTCATGTGCCCCCCCCCCTTTAGCTGGTGCCTCCCCTTTGTGTCCCTCCCATGAGTGCAGCGTACTGGTACGAAATGAATTCTACTTTAACCACTGGTGTAGAATCATTATAAACCAAGAAAAATTCAACTTCTACTGACATGGGGAAAGAAGTTTTACTTAGCCCTTACCTAGCGTACCCAGAACTGGTTTTCTTTGTGCCCTCTCCTCTGCAAGGGTTTCTTTACTTTTGAACGCAGGGAATAGGCTGGCCACCAGATCACATGTGGAGGGTGATGACTGCAGATCTACATTTTTAACATCCCCAACATTACTCTCACTCCTTGGCTCAAGCTCTCTTCCACCTCTCGCAGATCTCAGGGACCGAAAGGGAGACTTTCGAAGAGAAGAGCAAGTCTTGTTTCCTTTCAGCCTGGCAGCCCTGTTACCAGACTCACTGCTGCTTGTGCTGAGGGAGAGATCCTGCTTGCCTTTTATCTCTTGAGCACCCAGTTTCTTTGGAGGTGGCTTGGTGTGCTTTTTCAGGGCCAGCTCTTCTGCTCCACTGGGCTCATCAGTAGCATAATCAGCATCAGAGAGATCCAAATTTTTGTCTGTGCGACCTTTCTGAGGCATGTGCGTTGTGGGAGACTGAGTGCAGTAAGATTTGGGGTCATCCTCACTGTCAGTGGACGTGCAGCCTGACCCACTAGACAAAGGTTGAGCATTCAACCTGTTGGCAGCACTTCTATTGCTTTGCCACTCTTGCTGGTGGCTGACAGATGTGATATTCTTTTTCCTGTCCATGCCTTGAGTTGATTCGTGGGTAACTTTCATTATTCTGTCATTAACCATCTTAAACCCAGTGATGGTTCCTCTTTGGGTCTCTGGGCTTTTGCTCACACTGTAATCTTCATTGTGGCAACTGCTAATTCCTTTCACATCTGGTGTGAATTTGAGGCTTGTGCTCCAATCCATCTGCTTGGTTTGGCTTCCTTCTAAATTCTGAAGCTTAGAACCTTCTTGAAGGATTTCCAAGGGCTTTTCTGCTCTCTGAGTTAGATTACCCCTCACACGCTGATCCACAATATCTAGGTCCTTTTGAACTGTAGACTCCATGGAACTTTTGTCTGCTTTGTCTGAATGTCCTAGAGAATCAGTACTTTGAGCTTTATTTTTCTCACCTATTTGTAGCTTCATTTCAGTAATTTGTTCCTGACACTGCTGCAGGAGTTCAGCCCAGTTCATCTGCAGTGGTACAGCAGGATCCTCCTTTGCACACTCTTCTCCACCACCTCCTTCTCCTCTTTCTTCTGGGCATTGCTCAGGATCTCTTGCCTTACTGTCAACCTGAGCCTTTATTTCACTCATGGACACAGTGCAATTTATATTCTTCTCATTAGAGAGCAACACCGTGGGGCTGCTGGCCCGTCGATGTAAACGATTTAAATGTTTCCCCAGCTGTAATTTTCCTGCATCCTGTTGGCGAGGCAAAGAGAAGAGATTCTGGCAATCAAAGCTAACTCTTCTGGGATGTTTGGCTTGTTCTTTCACAAGGTTCTCTTTATTTTTTTCCAGCCTTGCAATGCCTTCTCCACGTTTCAGGAAAGATTTCCGAGGGGTCACTTTAGCCTCAAAGAAGTTCTGCAAATACCAAAAATTATGTTTAAATTATGAGACATTCTTCAAAAATGGAGAGAGAAATCAGATCCCATTAGGCGGAAGCCATAATAATAAAAACAATTTCTTTGTTGTATGCCACATTTCTCTATTTTCCTTTATATCAAAACTTTTTAAAAACACACAATGCTAGTTTTCCAGCATTTATACTGCTCAAGTCACAAAGCACAAAATAAATTTTCACAGGGAGGAATATTATACTGAGATAATGTTCAAACAGTATTATTTGAGTTAATCATTTTTTAGAAAGTCCTAAAAACCCTTCCAGAGTATTTGGTTAATGTAAGTTAAAATTCACTTCTGAAACGCCCAGATATTTTTTGTAACCCTGTTAATTCAGTCCTTGTGCACAGCTATCTTAGAATTTTTATTTCCATGTGATCAAAGTGTTTTCCTATTTCTGCTTTCATAACAATGAAATAGTTTCAATATCTCAGATGAAAGGTATAAAAAATGTTAAAAAGTCATTCAATGATCACTTTGTGGCCAAGGCCCTGCATTTCTTTTTTAAAAAAATAAAAATTACAGAAAATATATAAATTAACCTGCAAATATCTGCCTTCATGATTCTGTGCTCTCTGCAACAGGTGATGACATCAAAGCTAGCACAAAATCATGTCCTCTTTTTCTAAGCTCAGGTATATGGACAAATTAACAAACTGCCGGCAGTATAACTGAAAACAGAACCTGACCCACAGTCACTGCACTAAAGAGTTTAGTGATGACATCAGATGTTGCCAATAAACTCAGATTCTGGCAAGCAAATGATTCTCACTGTTTCTCATAATTTAACAACTGCACTGAAATACATTTTGAGTCTGCGCTTAAATCCAAAATCTGCTCAGATTATTCACAAAAGCAGTCCCGTTGATTTAGTCCATGTTCTTTTAGGGCAACGTTCATCCCTGTGCAGATGGACAGGACCAGACCTTTCTGTATCACTTAAGTCCCACCAAAATTCTATTTTGAGGCCTCCGGTGGTGCTTAGGTCAAGTGATGGCCCTTTTGCACTGGGGGAAAGAGGATCTTAAACAGGATTTTATGCTGTATTTTTTTAAAGCCGGGTCAGTTTACTTTTAAAGCACATCTTGAATTACTATACTCTGGGGAAATACAGAGTGATAATGGGTGGAATTTTCAAAAGTAACTAAATCACTTACGAGCACAGGTCCCACTGAAAGTCAATGGGACTTGTGTTCCTAAGTAATTTTGGAACTTTTGAAAATCCCTCTCAACATGCACAGAATTGAAAGACAGGAAACAAATAAAGGATATCATAGAAGGCAGAATGATAGACGAATGTAATGAATATAACTATGCATTACATACCAAATAATTCACTACTTCATTTTATTATTACATTTCCATGTAGAAAGAAATACTAAGATTTCCCAGAATTTCAGATTAAAGTGAACCATGGATGCCTGCTATTGTGCTGATGTGATCTGGCAAAAGCCTCCCAAAATTCTGAGAGGTGTTAGAATTCTCCTTTATTTAATTTCAGGCCAGTGAAATTTATTAACGTAAACACCTTTGCTTTTATGTCATATGGACAGCACTAAACGGTGTAGTGAAAAGGTTTATGGTATTAAGTAGTTTGAGTTCTATAAATCTAGATAATCTTTAAAAAAAAAGTTTTCTTACGTTACTTGTATTTTTATAGTAGTACCTGAATTGATTGAGGAATGTATACTGTATACTGTATCACCTTGAAGTTTCCAAATGTTATACATTCTATTCTGGTTTAGTGATATAGAGTACAACGTTCTGGTTTGTGGTGATTATTTTGTCAATTCTGCAATGCTTACTGATAGATAAATTAATAGATAATATTTAAGAGGAGAAAATTGTTGTCTTAATAATCTGTTTATAAGGATAATTTTCCTTGAATTATATTAAAGTTGACCTTTTTCTGAAATCTCACACACCCAGGGATGAATTCCCAGCAAGTGGTCTCAGATTTTTTCTTCACTTGAGTTTTAATTGTATTTATTTGAACTGGAAAACCTAGCTGTAAACAATAGGTCAGCACTTGACAGTTTGCATAGTTGAAAATTACCAGGCTAAGGAGCCTTCTGATTAGAACGGGTCAGGAATATTGAGTGGGGAGAGAAAGGAGATTTTTTTGGTTGTTGAAAAAATGCCAATTTGTTGAAACCAAAACTTTTCACAGGAAGTAGTTGGATTCAATGCATTTTTCAATTCAAAAAAATTTTGTTTAAAAAAAAGATGTTGATATTTTCAAAATAAAAGTTTTCTTGTTTTCTGGTTCAAAACAATTTTTGCACAGAAATTTAGGCTAATTAGAGTAAAAAAAGTAAAATAAAATAAAAATGGTCAAAATCAAAATGACAGGTTTTGATTGACCCAAACAGAATTTATTTTCAATTCATAAACATTTTTGAGAGTCCAACTTTCTGTCCTGATTCAGACTGGGGAAAAAATGTTGCAATCTTGAAAACTGTCATTGGACAGGAGAACCATTTCCTGCCCAACTCTTCTTCTGATGCTTAACCAACCCTGTGAGAGATTTATAAGAACCTTCTAGATTCTGTATTGTGCTTATCACTAAACTAAGATAGTTTACTCTTTCTGTTAACCTCATGTCACATCTGTTCTAATGTGCAAGTGTTCCCCATTATTGTTCAGATATCTGAATTGAACAAGAACTACACATGACACCATAAAAACTTTCAAACCCAAAATGTGTCCTTTAAGCGCTAAAAAGGCCATACACCCTCCATGCCACAGAAGACCCAAAGCTTGACAGAAACAATATGTTATGATGGGAAGCAAGAAGCAGAAAGCAGAAGCCTCCACATCCCTGTGTGCTGTGGAAGCAAGACTAGGGTTGTTTGTGGGTAGACAGCAGAATGGTGGCATGGACAATAGATCTTCAGACTGCACTGATCCACTGGACCACAAAACTGTGTGTGTACACAAGGAAAGAGATGCTGTACAGCAAGCTACAGCTGCTACTAGGGCCCATACACTGTACCAGCAGCTATGGCCTGAGTGAAAAGGTGACTCATATCCACTTCCAGCTCAGAGGAGGGAGAAATTCATCCTCCTTTACCTGTGCTTTGCACCCCAAGAGAGAGAGGAGTGAGGTCCAGTGGACTGAGTCTTGGACTAAGAGCCAGAAACGTCTGCGTTCTGGCTGTGATATTGATTTCCGCAGTGACCTTGGTCAGCCGCTTACCTTCTCTATCTGATTGTCCCAATTTGTAATACACTTAACTCACAAGAGTACTATATGGATCAATTAATATTTTTAAAGTTATCTGGGGGTGGAAACTACCACACAAAACCTAGAGAAACAAGACGAGTGAGGTAATATTCTTAACTGGACCAACTTCTGTTGATGAGAGAGAAAAGCTTTCGCGCTACCTGAAGAAGAGCTCCGTGTAGCCCAAAAGCTTGTCTCTCTCATCAATAGAAGTTGGTCCAATAAAAGATATTACCTCACCCACCTTGCCTCTCTAATACCCTGGGACCGACATGGCTACAACTACACTGCAAATGCAAAAGTAAAGAATTTTTATTTTTAGGCGTCCTCGGTGCCTGCAGGGAAGTCTTATTCACGTCATTGCTATGAGTGAGAGCTGTCATGTGGTTCCAGACAGGCTATGGCCCTAAGTGCTCTATTATTCAGAAAGCACAGTGGCTTCACCCAGTGCAAAGGTTCACACATGACAATACAAGCAAAGGATTCAATAAGAAACCTAACTGGGCCACCAGAAGCCTAGTCTACAGTACTGGCTTTAGGTGACTGCAAATGAATCATAGCTAGCCCCCAGAGAGGATATGAGAACAACCAGCAGCAGCTGTGGGGCTTCTCCTTTAGCTCAAGTGGTAGAGGCCTGTGTGTTTGGAGTTAAAAGAAAGGGGTCTGGTTCAACTCCTTAGATTTATGTATTTTCTGTAACAATTTTTTCTGATGTCCACACTTATTAATCATATTACACTAGGCTAACAGTTTCAAACTTGAATGCCTAAAGTTAAAGCACTTAAATCCATAATGAGGCACCTATATTAGTAGTCTGATTTCAGTTGTTGAGGCGCTGGGCTTCTGACTGACTTTGGATTTTTCAGCGTCTCTGAAAATCAGCCACTAATTTAGGTGCCTATATATGGATTTAAGTGCCTAATTTTAGGCACCCAAGTTGGAAAATTTTGGCCCTAATTTCTACTACTATTTCACATTTTATTCAGTAGCACTTACATACTAGCTATCCCTTATGCAAATGGAAGTACTAAATGACACACAACAACTTATTTCCTTCTGTGTTATCTCTAGTGTTACTAAATATGGTACTGGAAAAAAGAAGAACAGCCCCTAAGGATGAGATAAGTTTGCCTGCAGCTAAGGCAAGTATGACTGTTTTGTGTAATATCATATAGAAAGGAAGATAATGTATCAGTTTGAGTTTGTGCGTTACTTTGTTGGTGGACAAAGAGGAAACAGGAATCGATTGCTCTGGGTTTCCAAACGTTTGATACTGAATTGTATGTCTTCCAGGTCTGTAAATATAGCAAGGTGGCAGAGCTGGTAGACAGGATTGAAGATAAAATGCAGGTCTCAGTCATCCCAATTTCAAGTGGACAAAAGCCACTGCTACATTTGACACTAAGGGCCAGATTTTCAAGAGTGCTCAGCACCCAGTGGCTCCCGTTGTGACACTCATCCAGTGCGCTGAGCGCTGTTGAAAATCTGGCTCCATCCACATTGTACCCTTGCTGTCAGTCTCAGCAGAAAGGACTTAACGAGCCTTGGAAAATGATGTGTCTTCTCACCCCCATTCCCACATAGCTCATCCAGAACAGATTTGGAGTTCAATGTCAATAAGGCATGTGAGAAGTCTGGACTGTTAGTGTCCAAGATATACCTGTTCTGTGAATTATTTGAAGATCTGTCGTCAGGGCAGCCAAATCAGAACACGTCACCAGGATTAAGGGTTTGATGCTGCCCAAGGTGCTGAGCACTCTGGCCCCAGTTCAGCAAAGCACTTAAGCACATGCTGCTCTTTAAGCATGTGAGCAATCTCACTGATTAAGCACATGGGATTACTCATGTACTTAATTTGCAGGATTGGGACCAGCATGCTCAGCACTGGGCAGAATGAAGCACTAAATTCACATTAGAAAAGACAAAAAGCAGAGGGACATGATTATCAAACACCACCAGTTTTAGGATAGGGAACGGTGACCAGTGGAATAACAGAGCCATCCTGAGATTTAATTTAGTTTAAATAAACTGGAGGAGGCTAGAATATAGGCCATGAAGTACCTAGATGAGTAGGATACTGTGAATATTAAACAGCCCACAAAATGTCAGCAATATCATAGGCAAACAGTGCATTTCTGGGGACACAACTTTAATTTGTGGAACCTAGTCTAGGCCCCTCTAGCATTATTAACAGGTGAGGGGAGAAATTCACCCTTGTGCAAAGAGCCAGAACAAGGCCCATGTACCACTTAAGCCCATAGGGACTTGTAGAAACAAGCTGAACAGTTTCATCAATACAGCCAATAACACAGTACCTGCTGGTGGTTTTCTGTTATTTGAGAATCTACTTTAAGTTGTTCTTCAACAAATTCTTCAAAAGTCTTCTGTCTTACACCAATTCCTGGTCTGATTGGTCTAGGCAAAGAATAAGATGGCATCAAATGTAATGACTTCCCAGCTATTTTTGTTTATAATTGTAGTACAGCTGACCTCTACTTCCGATTTCAAAGGTAATCTGCATTTTTTAAAAAGGGGAGGTGACAGAGGAATGAATGGAGCATAACCTGGCACCTATTAGGGCCAGGACATAGGAACCCATGCCTAGTGCGTGAAGCCAGGGTCAAAAGCCAGGAACCAGAACTGAGGGTTAGAGCTGGAGTCAGGAAAGGGAGCAGGACAGGTCTGGAGTAAGGTCTGTCGTAACAGTCAACCAGTGATCCACCTCGTAGAAGAGACAGCTTCCTGGAACTCTCTCCATGCTTAAATAGTGCTCCTCCTGGACCAATCAGAGGTCACAGGGACACTGCTAACTGAGGCGTCCATGGATGGCAGTTCCTGTGGTGCCTAGTCTCCCATGGTTTACAGTGCATTGATCATGGCTCTACCATAGCTGCCAGAGAGTGGCAGGACAGCATTGGTCATCTGGAGCCCTACAAACCAGGGTTCTGGCCCTCTGGATCCTTACAGGACCCACCTTTCACTTTGAAAATATCCTGTGTGAGCCTGAATATATATTTTACAGCCAGAGAGATAGCAAATTTCTCCTAAACACTGGGAAATGGAAAATACCTAAAGGAAAAATAAATCTCAAAAGCAGGACTATTTTCCAACCCTGCACAGCCTGCTTATTCCAAGCACTTGTCCCAGACCCGCACCAGCTCCAGCAGAGAATAACGCAGTGAGAGGGAGAAGTCTAAAATACTTGGTGAAAAAAGCGACATTTCACAGCATGCCCTTACTTTGTCAGAGGAGAAAAAATGTCTGTAATGCATTGGAAGGCCAAATGGAAGTCTCTGAATAACAGACCAGGGTAGTGAAGCAGAGGTAAACCTTTCAGTATTATACTGGGGATGTATCTAAAAGCTTATTTAAAAGGTCTCTGAAGTCTCAGGGAAAGCAAATCTTGAAAACATCATAAGATGTGAAAATACAAGCATGCTGAGGACACATATGGAAATATTTTTGGAGGGTCTTCTTAATTTGCTTTAGAAAAGCATCTCAGTATTTATCATTACTTCCTCCTTCCGGGTGGATGATCCATGCTTGCTGATGACATTATTGCCTGATCTGGAGCTCTCTGAAGCTCAATGAAGAGTAAAATTATGGCTATAATTGTTGCTAATGCTCAAGAGAGGTCTTGAGGCACCAGGTGACTTTTTAAGCATAGGCTTAATCACTTAAGGAAGCTAAGGCTGCATTTTCAAAGGGCCTCAAACTGGCTTTCACTTGTTTGCATGAAACTTTGCACTTGCAGACACCATTTCAAGCACTAATTCCCGTGTGTGAAAGTTGATACATTCTAACACGTATGCAAGAATGGGTTTTGCACTTGTACATGCTACCACCCGTGTGTGCAGGTGCTAGTGCTCGAAAAGCGTGTGTGCAGGTGTTTGTATATGCAAAAATGGAGGGTGCTTTTGCAAAAATTAGCCCTAGTCTTCTTGCCCACAGGAGTCAGCTTTTTTCTTCCTTGTTTCCTGCTGCCCCGCTTCTTTGTAAACTATGCATAGTTGCTAATATTTAAAAGTTGTTTCTGGAATAATTAGGGTTGCCCCAGGGAAGGAGGAGTGAGTGAAAGAAAGTGTGCGTGAGAAGTATCTGTGTATGTAGTGTGCATCTCAGTGTTGCCAATATTGGTATTTTTTCTTAAAGCTTCAGCTCCAGGAGTCCTCTGATTTTGTGAGAATCTCAGCTCTCATTTTTAAAAAAAACAGTTTTCTAGTCCTCAAGACTGCAGAGAAGAGGTGGAAGATTTGAACCCGAAATTCAGAAGGCAAATGAAAGAACCCCAAAATTATCATTTTAAAAATCTCATTCTGGGGTGTGCGAGGCTGACTCATTATTATTATTTTTAAACACTTGTGGTTGGCAATCCTGAATCTTGGGGAATTCTAGGTTATTTAATATGAATGTTTCCCAGTGACAAGGTGTAAGGGTGCTTTGACACAAAAGGGGTTATCTTGGTCCTCACTATCGCATAGCTGAGCTAGGCAAGATTATGCAAGAAAAGAGGAAGCTACTGCAAAGGAGGCTGTTATAGGGGGGAAGGGTGCATCCTGTTCCCTTTCTCTTTAGTTACATAAAATTTTATATAGGCAAAACCCATGTGTGACAGTCTTTTAGATGGCATTAAATATGGTCTTAGCTGTCCTTTGTGGGGAGGAAAAGAGAAAAGGTTCGTTGAGATGATCTTGAGCAGTTCTTGTAGCTGAAGTCTGGTCCAGTTTCCT
This sequence comes from Malaclemys terrapin pileata, assembly GCF_027887155.1. Lineage (NCBI taxonomy): Eukaryota > Metazoa > Chordata > Testudines > Emydidae > Malaclemys > Malaclemys terrapin. The sequence continues at coordinate 84,271,903 of NC_071507.1, forward strand.
TTAAGGCAAAACAAGGCAAAAGCACATGAAAGGGGTGAGAAAGGAACAGTAAAGATAGGAAATGCAGCTTCTGCCTCTGGGGCTGATTTTCACTTACAACCTTGCTGCTAGAGAAACACAGGCCCAGCACAGTCAGATCAGCCACTCGAACACCTGGCAAACTTTTACCAGCATCAGGTGTTTAACTGTGCTTTTAGCTGTCCTTCACAGCAGTGTAACAAAAGGTGGAGCTGTCCCGGCTGGCCAGTCTTATTAGGTAAAAGGCAAAAGGAGACAGATAGGAAAGAGGAGAAATAAGGGAGGGTGGGGGGAAGTAAGTAAGAAAGACATTCGGGAGGGGGTGACAGCAGGTTCACATCCCAAGTGTTGGTCAGGATTTAGCCAAAGCCAGTGGAAGCAGCAATGCCATCTGGTTCCCTCTCTTTAACTGGGTCTGGTGAGGATGCCTTTGCAGATGAGAATGACAAAGGCCCAGCAGTGTCGTGGTGGGTCCCGGGATCCCTAGATCTGACAGGGCGGTAACCCCAAAGGTAGAGCTTGCTTCTTACAACCCAGGTATCCCATTGTTCCTTTCAGTGATGCTCAGATGGGCAATATCAGACAATGGGTGACAATTATCATTAACCAATCAAAACACATGTTGGTGATTTCAACTGCAAACATTTCCTTCCATTTCTAGAATCATTCAGCTCAGTCATGCCAGCCAGTGACTTTAGCTTTAAAGACCCTTTATCCCAGTTCTTTAATGTAAACAGTCCAATTTGTACCAGTCTTGGTCTCCATCTTTTACTTTTACAATCAATTGTATATAAATAGGCTAAATTGGACTTCGATTACCTGGGCAACTTAGAAAACAAAGCTCTCTGTACAACAGTCCTCTCCTCTCCCAGCTGTCCTAAACTGAAAAGGCCTCTCGGGGGGTTATTACCCAGTAGTTTGTGCTGATCTGTTCTGGTATGTTTGGAAACCCTGTGAAAGGGATATGAAGAGGCCCACCACTGGGACTTTATTTTCTTTCTCTGGCTGGTTAGCCTGCACACCCACTTACACCGGTGTGCTCAGGGTGTCTGGCCCCCTCCCAGCACACCTCCTCCATTTGACTTTTTTTCTAGGAGGTGATTGAATGTTGTCATCGGTGTTTCTGCTCTGGAGCTGGCAGCCCTATCAAGGAGCCATGGATCTGTCCCACCTTCACCCATGCACACAAGCTAATCTCATAATAGGGAAAGGAGCTTTGTCTGTGATACCCATTGATATGCTAGCATTTGCAATTTACTGTATGCAGGGGCGCTGGAACAATTTTTATAGTGGGGATGCTGAGAGCCATTGAACCAAACTGTAAACCCTGTATTTAGAAACTACTTCAAGCTAGGGGGTGTGGCAGCACCCCAAGCACCCCTAGTTCCAGCACCTAGGACTTTATGTGTATAAAAGTGAGGAAAACTAGTAACTGTTCACTGACAGTTTTATCTATGTCATTGTAAATGACAAACTAAACCCTTTCCTCACCTGTCTTCCAGGTTTCTAGTCCTTGCGTCCATCCTTATGCCAAAAGGGGAAAGGGGAATCTGTTCATCAGTTTGCTCTCCCTCTTCTTCTTTAATGGCAGGCAGAGTATTAGGACAAGCCTCTTCCTTTAGTGGGCTTTCATCTAAACAGCAGTAAGGAGGGACATAAGAAGAAAGCCTTGACATTTTTCAAGTTTTCTATAACTTCTAAGATTTTTTAATGTTTGAAAATGCTTCCTGGAATATTTTAAACTTAACTAGACAGAAGAATGAGACTCACAAAAGACCACAAGAATCTCTAATCCCTAAATCTAATGATTACAAAGAAGGAAAGTGAAAATGAATTCATTTATGCCCGTTCAATGTATAAAACTGAAATTAACTGGCTAGTAAGTGTATTGCACAGCATTGCTATCTGCTGGATAGAATTAAACCTGCTCACGTGTGTCTGTTTATGTCACCTACTAAATGGATACAAAAAGAGCTGCATGTAATTTTTGTAATAGGAGGTTTTGTCACAAAAATGTGCCAACCCCTCACACTCTCCAAACTGAACCAACTGGCAAGACTCACTACAACTGGTAGGTTGTCACTTTGATAAAAGCCTAATACTAGTGTCAACCAATGGAGAACTACTTCTTTAGTTCAAATCACAGAATTCTGTGGTCTGGGAGCAGAAGAGCCTATGTTTGATCCTTCATGTTTCACAAATATGACATTGCTGGCAACTCGTGTCCACTCTTTGCAGCACAAATACAGCAAGCACTACTGAAGCCCTGTGGAGACATCTTGATTTTCCCCTCCAACAGACATCCCAACCCCCAATGCCAAGCCAAGCTACTCCAGCTTTGCACACGGGAGAGTATTTTGCTCCTAGAGAAAAAGCATCTGCAAGTGTTTAATAGAGGTTAACAACTAGTTTCATTTAGCTTGAATGACCTAATGTAGGTGATTTACCAAGAATCAGATTCACCAGGAACTGGTGCAGAGAGATGTAAGTTACTCCTCCTTGGGATCAGCTGTAGTTTAGTTTATGGCTGGCACACTCCAGAGGAAGTAAACAGAGCAATGCTAATTTATGCCAGATGGAGATACAGCCCAAATTGTTTAAGTGGCACGTTCAAGGTCACACAGCAAGTTAAGTAGCAGAACTGGAACTAGAACCAAGCTCTCCTGGCTTCCAAGCCTGTGCCCGATGCACTGAGCCATGCTGTGTCCCTTGCCTTTCTATAGTGCCTGCCTAACTCTGCAAACAGTGCCAAGATGAGCTCTCTGATATATGAGTTGCTCTAGCTCTAAAATTTTGAAACTAAGAGGAAGAATAATATGCATAATGCGCAGTGTACTGGAGAAAGAAAATACTCTTCATAACCCCTCCCAAAACACACTTAGCATGTTTCCTCTTTCTCTTACAGGAACTCAATACATTGCTCAGATCTGTTCCTGTAAATCACCTTTGCTGGCTGTGATTTCCTCTTCTTGAGCATCTTGTCTGGAAAGTTTTCTTGTGGGGCTTCCAGCACTTTGAGATAATGACTCGATCTCTTTCCCTATAGTCAGAGAAACACCTTTTTTTTTTTTTAGTTTATATACATTTTGACACTAGTTGTTAGTTTTCAAGTCTAGGTCCTAACAAAACACACCCATCGTAATTTCGACTAGGCCCCAGTTCAGCGAAGTACTTAAGCATATGCCTAACCAGTCATGTTTAAAGTCAGGCACTGGCTTAAATACCCTGCTGAATGGGTCCCTTGGTGTCTCCCACTGTAAAAGGAAACCATACCATTGTCTGTAGCTGGTCTTGATATGCAATAAACTTAAAGGAAGCTAGGACAAAGGTCTGATTTACATTTTCTCCCCTTGGCATTTAATTGCCTTCACCATTTGCACTTTTTTGCATCCCTTCCATAATAAATTCTCCCTGCTTTACCCTGGTTTCTCATTTCTTGTTCTTGCTATCACTTTCTTTGACCACTTTGGCTTTGCTTCCTTCTCACTCCTCATTTTCTTATAAAGCAGTTTCTCAACTACCAGTCTGTGGACTGGCACCAGTCCCTGAGATCTCCCTGAAGTTTAGGAAGGCAGCAAGTCAGTCTCTGTTATCAAAAAGGTTGAGAAATACTGTTGAGGATGAATACAGTACAGTGTGATACGGGGGAAAAAAAGCCAGACTGGAGCTTCCATCACAGTCCTTTTAAGGCAGGACCACGTGCCTCTGTGAAAACACGGAGAGTGCTAACACAGAGACTTCCTCCTTAGCTAAGCAGACGCATCTATCACCTTTGGAAGCCATATCACTTAGTTCCTTCTTATCGTCTCTCCCCTGGAAACCACCATGTTCCCTACACTCTATGACTCAACTTTTTTATTTTAGTCTAACATTTATTTCTGTTCCATCCACATCAAGAAGCCTCTGATTACTTGGTTAGCACTGGAAATAGCATGGCCACCATCTCCAACTAGTGGGGAAATGAGTTTAAAACTTTATTTCAAAGTTTTTAAAACAAAAAAATCATCAAATCATATAGATTTTAGCTTTCATGATTTGCACAATGTCCTTGGGTGCAGATTTCCAGTGCCTTGGTTAATTCCCCACCTGGATTTGGAGGTTGCAGGTGCTCCCCTAAGGTTTCTGAGCAGCTATTGTTGGGTGAGGACGCTGGGGAACGTCTCTGAAGGGAAGTCTGCGTTATTGATGGACTGGTTTGTAAATGTCCGTGGTTCTGGACTGGTGAAGAGTTTTCCAAAGGGAGCTGGACAGGAAACAAAGTGGCAGGAAATCTTGGAACTGTTGGCACCATGGCAACGAGCTGGGAAGGGGTGCTGGGATAGACTGAAAAGCCTGCGATAACAAACAAAGGAGAAAGGTCAGTCTGGTATAGAACCAGTTCTGACCCAGAATACTCCTGCTAAACAGGCATTGTACTAAAATACTCATTTTTTCATGTTTACTGGTGTTTACATGTTCAGCCAAAATGCTAAAATAATCAATCTTGTTATAAGATTTATTTTTAATGTTTAAACCAGGCCTACCACAACCACCAGTTACAGGCCCATAATTATTAAACACCACATAGATCAGAGAATAACTCAGCTGACACATTGTCATTTAAAGGGTCCTCACAAAGTATCCCCAAGCAAAGAAAATCAGGTGCCCTCCATCTCTTCTAGGCCAGCTCGTCAGGCAAAAATGTGACTAAACAGAAAGGCCTTGCAATGGCTCCCAAAGGGGAACTAAGGCATTCTCAGTGCAGTGATGGAAGTGAGGAGGCCTTCCCAAAGAGCACCCAGACACCAGAAATACAGAGTAGGGACTGTCAGTATGAACATTTCTAGTGTCAGGGTAGAGCACCTGGAGAGAAGAGGTTTCTAGACATTCTAGATATAACTTTAATACCGCTCTGAAATATTTAATTTTGAAGGGACTATGCCTCCTAATGAGATACATCAAATAATAAAGGTTTCAGAGTAGCAGCCGTGTTAGTCTGTATCCGCAAAAAGAAGAACAGGAGTACTTGTGGCACCTTAGAGACTAACAAATTTATTAGAGCATAAGCTTTCGTGGACTACAGCCCACTTCTTCTAAGGTGCCACAAGTACTCCTGTTCTTCTTTTACCAAATAATAAATTAAATCTATTCCATACTGGCTAGCAGCTCCAACTAGATGACCAGGCCAATCTCATCTTTCCTTGCTGGGCCCCACTGAATACTGGACTTGAACTCAAGGTTCTGAATTGTTAGGAGGTTTTACCTGCAATGCTGTCCTCTGCCACCAGGGACTATAGCTCTAACTACTAGACAGAGTCCCTGTGCCAGGAACCTAGCTCCCTGTTCTTTGCCTCTCTGATTGCACAGCAGGGAAACAAAGGAACAGCAGCTAACAAGGAGGCAGAGAAAGCAAGCAAGCAGAGGCACCAGGTCAAACCTGACTTGTTTTGTAGATCTCTTGGAGATTTAAAATTCATGCCCAGTATTAAGACAGCATACGACAGGCCATCACTAGGGGGGTGCGAGGCCCTGGATGGAGGTGATGAATCCGTCACTTCCAGGACCGACTGCTCCGGCCAATCGCACCGGCCCGAGGGCCCCCCCAAAGCGCAAGGCCCAGAGCAGTCACCCCAATTTGCCATACCCAAGGGACAGCTCTGACTGCAGAATTAGGGCTGCTAACTTTCTAATCGCACAAAACCAAACACCCTTGCCCTGCCCCTGCCCCGAGGCTCTGCCTCTACCCTGCCCTTTCTCTGAGACCCTGTCCCTGCTTGCACCATCCCCGCTCTCTCCGTTGTTCACTCTCCCCCACCCTCAATACTTTCACCGGGTTGGGGTGCGGGAGGGGGGCGAGGGCTCCTACTGGGGGTGCCGGCTCTGGGGTGGGACCAGGGATGAGGGGTTTGGGGTGCGGGAGAGGACTCCAGGCTGGGGCAGGGGGTTGGGGAGTGGGGTGTATCGGTTCTGGGTTGGGAGTGCGGGCTCCAGGTGAGGCTAGAAATGAGGGGTTCAGGGTGTGGGAGATGGCTCCAGGCTGGGGCAGAAGGTTAGGGTGCGGGAGGGGGTGGGGGTTTGGGGTTCCAGCGGCACTTACGATGGCTCCCAGGAAGCGGCTTCCAGGTCCCTGCAGCCCCTAGATGCATGGGTGGCCAGGGAGCCTCCATGCACTGCCCTCGCGTCTGCAGGTGCTGCCCCCGCAGCTCCCATTGGTCGCGGTTCCTGGCCAATGGGAACTGCGGAGACGGCACTGGGGGAGGGAGCAGCGCACAGAGCCTCCCTGGCCGCCCATGAGTCTAGGGGCTGCAGGAACCTGGCAGACGCTTCCAGGAGCCGTGTGGAGCTAGGGCAGGCAGGGAGCCTGCCTTAGCCCTGGGCCTCCACTGCACCATCGACCCGACTTTTAATGGCCCAGTCGGCGGTGCCAACTGGAGCCACCAGCGTCCCTTTTCGACCAGGTGTTCCGGTCAAAAACCAGACGCCTGGCAACTCTATGCAGAATGTATCTGGTCTATAGGGTAAAAGGTCTATCATGCTGTCCCAGTTGTGTCATTTGTGCACCAATGGAATCATCAATAATTGGTCATGAGACTGAAAAAAAAATGTATTTTAATATAAAGATAATATATGACATTATGTTAGCTAAGGAGAGGGGTTAAGACCTTCCTCTTACAGGCAATGGCTAGAACTGCCTGTTACCCTCAAAGTCTGGTCCTGCCCCATCTGATTCAGCACACTAGTAATCCCCCAGAGTAAATTGCATTTCATATACAATGTAAAGCTAAGTTCCAACCACCCTGAGATTTTTGGCTCACATACACTGATTTCCATATGGAAAGTGTTCTTAACAGATGGCTTGGACTGGCCACACAGACAGCTGCATGCTCTTTGCTCAGACCGTGCTCTGAAAGTCATGACTTAGAATTATAGAAGATTAGGGTGGGAAGAGACCTCAGGAGGTCATCTAGTCCAACCCCCTGCTCAAAGCAGGACCAATCCCCAACTAAATCATCACAGTCAGGGCTTTGTCAAGCCACGCCTTAAAAACCTCTTAAGGATGGAGATTCCACCACCTCCCTAGGTAACCCATTCCAGTGCTTCACCACCCTCCTAGTGAAATAGTGTTTCCTAATATCCAACCTAGACCTCCCCCACTGCAACTTGAGACCATTGCTTCTTGTTCTGTCATCTGCCACCACTGAAAACAGCCGAGCTCCATCCTCTTTGGAACCCCCCTTCAGGTAGCTGAAGGCTGCTATCAAATCCCCCCTCACTCTTTGCTTCTGCAGACTAAATAACCCCAGTTCCCTCAGCCTCTCCTTGTAAGTAATTCGCCCTAACCCCCTGATCATTTTCATTGCCCTCCAATTTGTCCACATTCTTTCTGTAGTGGGGGGCCCAAAACTGGACACAATACTCCAGATGTGGCCTCACCAGTGCCAAATAGAGGGGAATAATCACTTCCCTCAATCTGCAATGCTCCTACTAATGCAGCCCAATATGCCATTAGCCTTCTTGGCAACAAGGGCACACTGCTGACTCATATCCAGCTTCTCATTCACTGTACTCCACAGGTCCTTTTCTGCAGAATTGCTGCTTAGCCAGTCGGTCCCCAGACTGTAGCAGTGCATGGGACTCTGCACTTGTCCTTGTTGAACCTCATCAGATTTCTTTTGGCCCAATCCTCCAATTTGTCTAGGTCACTCTGGACCCTATCCCTGCCCTCCAACGTATCTACCTCTCCCCCCAGCTTAGTGTCATCCGCGAACTTGCTGAGGGTGCAATCCATCCCATCGTCCAGATAATTAATAAAAATGTTGAACAAAACTGGCCTCAGGTCCGATCCCTGGGGCACTTCTCTTGATACTGGCTGCCAACTAGACATCGAGCCATTGATCACTACCCGTTGCGCCTGACAATCTAGCCAGCTTTCTTTCCACCTTCTAGTCCATTCATCCAATCCATACTTTTTTAACTTGCTGGCAAAAATACCGAGGACTTGCCTTCCTCGTAGACAGATGCAGTGCATCTTCCTCTAAACTGCAACTTCTCAGATTCCTTCTCTCTTCTCTGTCATTACCGAAACCTCAGCTAGCTGCCTACTGCAGCCACTGGCACTTAGAATCAGAGAAGATCAGGGTTGGAAGAGACCTCAGGAGGTCATCTAGTCCAACCCCCTGCTCAAAGCAGGACCAACACCAACTAAATTCTTCCTCACCTCACCCATCTGTCTCTTCTATGCTGTTGCACCCCTCACAAACCATTCCTGACAGCTACACTTAACTCCTGTGCACACTCCCAACTTGGAGCCTTCTTCTTCCACACTTGGAGCAGACTCTCAGAAGAGGGACACTGCTCACCTACGGCACCTCGTGTGGGTATTGTGAGGCATGGGGACAGATTCTGCCCCCCAAAACAGCCCTTTTAAGCAACTGCAACAGCATGAAAGGTCTGCAATACCCCTCTAAGAAATTATCCCAGCACAGGGCCAAGAGCCCTTCACCACCCTCACACACATCCCTGGCGTAGGGGCATGGCTAGGAGCAGATCAGGAGTGGGGATGGCTAGAGCACTTTGTGCTCCAGTTACTCTAGGCTGCAGCAAAGCCCACAGCAAAGGCCACCCTGGGGCTTCTCTAACTTGTACCTGGGGCTGCACCAGCCCCTGGAGCACCCCAGAATTAGGGAAGACACCTCTGCATCTCCCCACCTGTTCTACATTTTCCAGGAATTCACAGCTTTTCCCTTGGATTTCTGGGTGGCTCCTGTTAGTCTTTAAGGTGCCACCAGACTCCTTGTTGTTTTTGTAGATACAGACTAACACGGCTACCCCTTGATACTGGGTGGCTCCTGGATTCCTAGATAGGCGCTCGCCAATCACAGGCTCCTTCTGCAAACAGCCAGGGAAAGAGAGCAACTGGCGTTTGGCTGACTCTCTCCCTGTGAAGCACCAATCAAGTGTGCTTCCCACTGCTACCCTCTGAAGGGCTTGGAGAAAGCAGTCAGTCCTGTGGAGAAAGCTGAGCAATTCTAGGAGAAGAAGCATAGCTTCCAACTTTCCCTGGGGGTGCTCAACCCCCACTCAACCCTAGGCCCCGCCCCCACTGCACCCCTTCCCCCAGTCCCCCACCCCTGCCCCACATCTTCCCACCACTGCTCCGCCCCCATCCTGCCTCTTCCCACCCAGTCCCACCTCTCTCCTGAGCAAGCCCCATTCCTGCTTCTTCCCCTCCCTCCCAGCGCCTTCTGCACGCCATGGAACAGCTGATCCGCGACGGGCAGGAGGCACTGGGAGGGAAGGGAAGGAGTTGATTGGCAGGGCTGCTGGCGGACGGGAGGTGCTGGGGGGAGGGGAGCTTGGCCCTGGCGTTCCCACAGAGTTGGCGCCTATGAGGAGAAGGGTACTGTAGAAAAAACCACAACAGATAGTGTGTGTGTGTGTGTGTGTGTGTACACAGAGAGAAAAGAGTCAGAGAGAGAAGAAGTGTCATTTGGGTTAAAAAAAAAATGTTCAATGACTTTCAGTTCCAGAAACTGGAGTCATTTTAAGCACACTGGGGAAGAAATCATGTGACATTATGTTACTGCATTTCCAGTATATTCTCTGGGAACGGCAGTGTAATTAGTGTCACTTAATCCAGTGCTAGTGACTCGTTAGTAACGAGACTTGAAGTACCATTGTTCAGACATGCAGAAACATGTCACCCCCCTCTTTTTTTAGCTGCATAGAAGTGGTAGACATTAAAATGGAATCATCTCTCTTATTGGGATACTGATTTTCTCAATAAATCGCCATATTTTCTTTTCCCTAAAAAGGATGGCAATATAATAGTGACATGTTTGTACCATGGAAGACTAAATAACACTTAACACTTTTCTGGGGTTTTACATCTGTAAAGCATAAATAGAGCCAGATCATACAAGGAGCTAAGCATCCTCAACTCACATTGTTTCACTGGGAGTTGAATGCTCAGTGCTTCACAGGAGGTGCAGATTCAGGCCAAGATTTCATGTCTGGGAAACCATTCTGTATGTGGTTTTGTGTACACACATCTATAGGTATGTATAAATATACACACATACGTAGTACACTTTACATTTTATTTAATGATGCTTAATAGTGTTTACTTTTGACCTCCTGATGCTGATGGTATACTTCCTTCTCTGAGAAATGCAGAAGTAATTACAGTATTAGGAGGAAAAGAAACCCTTTTTTTGGGGGCTTTAAAGTGTAACACGATCCAGAGGGGTTTCAGTTTTTCAGTCCTTTTGAGGAGCCAGCAGAAAATGACAAGTTCTAACTGCTCGGTTTACAATGAGCCTGTGGAAATAGCCATGCACATCCTACTAATTTTGGAATTTGGGCTGGGACTCACAAGCAATGCTATTGCTTTTTGGACGTTCTACTTCCGTTTGAAAATTTGGAAGTCACACGCTGTCTACTTGCTCAACCTGGTTATTGCAGACGTCTTGCTGAACATTTGCCTGCCGTTTCGACTGGTGCTTGCTCTCAGGTTTAGCATTATAGAGACATGGGATTATAGAAAGCGACTCTGTTCAGTAATACTCTTCGCACTCTCTCTTTCCCAAGCAGTCTCCATCGCATTTCTCACTGCTGTGGCTCTGGATCGCTATTTCCGGGTGGTCCACCCTAACAATAAAACCAGCTCGCTCACAGCCAGGAATGCTAAAGTCATTGCTTGCTTGGTTTGGCTTTTAGCAATTGGATTGACTGTTGAGATCCTGGTTGCTCCTCGACCCAAAAACTCCACGGAGTGCCGCAGTTTCACCCTACAAGGAGAAGCCAACTTCTACAGCATCTGGCATGTCATCGTATTCTTTTTGGAGTTTCTCATTCCCTTTGGCCTCATTTTGTTTTGCACAGTTGGCATCATCCGGAAGCTGAAGAAGAGCCCCCGTGATTTGAGCAGTCAACCTAAGCTGCGGAAAGCTATGTTGTTAGTGATTGCAGTAGTGGTGGTGTTCGGAATTTGCTTCCTGCCTAGCGTGTTGGGCAGAGTGCTTGTGTATATTCTCCAAAGCTTTGAAAGTTGTGCAGCTTTTCGTTTTGCTGTGAATGTATTTGATGTTACTATCTGCTGGACCTATCTCAACAGTGCTTTGGACCCCATCGTGTACTGCTTCTCAAGTCCGACTTTTCGAAGTTCCTATAGAAAGATCTTTAATTCTCTAAGGGTGAGAAGAAATGAAGTGGAACCCCAGAGCTTGGACATTTCCAAAGATTCTGAAAGTTGAAGCCATTGGAAAGATTCTGATAATCTCTAATGTATATGTCAGGTTGGAAAGGAAACTCCCCCCCCCCCCCCGGCCCCATTACCAAATGGAGGGTCTGTCAGAACTCAGCCGTTCTAAATCCTTTCATTCCATTGGGCTGGAATTCTAGTTAAACAAGTCAAAAACCTAGATGTAACGTTAGGTGATGTATATCAGCATAGCTCCATTGACTTAAGTGGAGATATGCCAATTTATGCCAGCAGAGGATCTGATTATTTCTTTTTACAAAATCTACAGTCTAAGGGCCCTGATCTTGCTCCCACTAAAGTTGATAGTAAACTCCTACTGACTCCAGTGGAAGTAGGGAATGCTGTCTTAAATCAGTTTAAAATTGTGATATATACAAAAGCCAAATAGATTCTCCAACCCTTAAAATTATTTTCTTATACTTAGCTGTACCTAATATAAAGATTAACATGAATGAAGCTTTACAAGCAGTTGTTCCTTATATGTTGACTGAAACTTGAATTTAGATTATAAATAATTCTGTCCAAACTACCCATGTTCTGTTTCTTCATGTACATGTGAGGCACTATTGTAAAAATAAAACAGGGATAGAGCAGGGGTGGGCAAACTATGGCCCGCGAGCTGTCTTAAGCTGGTCCGCAAGCTCCCGCTGGGAAGCGAGGTCTGGGGCTTGCCCCACTCCAGTGCTCCAGCTGGGGCGCTGGGTTGGGGGCCACACCATGCAGCTCGGCCACGGCTCCAGCACTCTGGCCGGGGTGCAGGGTTGGGGCTGCAGCACATAGCTCCTGGAAGCAGCCGCATGGCCCTGCTCCAGCTCCTACGCGCTCCAATGGGAGCTGCAGGGGCAGTGCCTGCGGATGGGGCAGTGTGCAGAGCTGCCTGGCCGTACCTCCGCGTAGGAGCTGGAGAAGGGACGTGCCACTGCTTCCGGGAGCTGCTTGAGGTAAGCGCTGCTCAGGGCCTGCACCCATGAGCCTCTCCTCATGCCCCAACCCCCTGCCCCAGCCTTGATTCCTCCTCCCGCTCTCCAAACCCCTTGATCCCAACCCAGAGCACCATCCTACACCCCAAACCTCTCATCCCCAGCCCCCACCCCAGAGCCCGCACTCCCAGCTGGAAACTGCACCCCTTCCTGTACCCCTGCCCCAACCCTGATCCCCCTCCGGCCCTCTGAACCACTCGGTCCCAGTCCAGAGCACCCTCCTACACCCCAAACTCCTCATCCCCACCCCCACCCAAGAGCCCACCCCCAACCAGAGCCTTCACCCCCTCCTGCACCCCAACCCCAATTTTGTGAGCATTCATGGCCCACCATACAATTTCTATTCCCGGATGTGGCAGTCAGGCCAAAAAGTTTGCCCACCACAGGGATAGAGGGACTTAATTATCTTTTGTCAAGAATGTTTCCTATACATAGTACAGCAGGAGTGGGGGAAGTGAAACTGAAAAAGATTTACACCTTTGATTGCAAAATGCTCCCTCTGTGAACCAATGAAGCTTTGCAATTCACTCATTCTATTATCTAGTGGAACAATATCTTGGGTCTAGTGAGAAATGCAGAGGTGTGGACCACATTTTACCAAGAATCATTATGAATTGCACATATTATTTCCTGACGGTCTAATTTTTAAGTCAAGTTTTTATTTCTTTACCAATCATTATTTCTGCATTATAGAAATATAAAAAGATAGCAGCGTGAAGGTCCATTTAACACCCAGTCCCCTACAATCACAGAAGATGGACCATGCAAGAGACACCCATAACATCCTTAAGGATCATCGGTCGCTGCTGAATGCTCTAACCAAGACCTATGCAGTATAGTTATAGCTGTTTCGGTACCAGGATATTTGAGAGACAAGGTGGGTGAGGTAATATCTTTTACTGGACCATTCAAGAGCTCTGTTGAATCCATGATTTTTAGTGATTAACAGAGTTATGACCCTGGATTTATGGATTATTACAAATCTATAATCCACTAACCCCCTTTTTGTCCTATGACTGCAAAGGTGTTAACAGGCCACTCTACCTTGATTGGTCCCTTAGAATATGAGCTAGCTACTTATGCTAACCAATCTGTTCCACCTTGTATTTAGCTGTAACGCTCTCAGTATCTTTCCCAGAGCTGAAGAAGAGCTCTGTGTGGCTTGAAAGCTTGTCTCTCTCACCAAAAGAAGTTGGTCCAATAAAAGATATTACCTCACCTTAGCCAAGACCTGCTTGACTCAAGTCTGAGTCAGGGCATGCAGGTTGTCCATTGGAATCTAGGTTTCCCTCTCTCTCTCTCTCTCTCTCTCTCTCTCACACACACACACACAGTGAAAAACCAGTTCTGAGCTATACAAGAGTAAAAAAGTATCAAATGTTGAATTATATTTTCCACCAGAACTCAGGGATTTAAAGAGTCAAAACCTGTTTGTTCCAGCACTTCCCCACTACCAAAGCAACCACATTGCAGTCTGAAGCTAGTCCCATAATTTTACACCCTGACATCCCTACTCAAAAACACACCATGGTAACCCACAGATACGCAAAGAATTCTGTACTGCTTCATACTATACTATATATGAGGGACACAAATGGAACATGATTTTCTTTACAATGACTGCACTGCCTGTATTTTTTGCGAAGGGAAGGAGGTGGGGGAAGATGGAAGGACATGCATGCCTGGTGTTGGAAAAAGCCTGTGTCACTAAAAGGATGGAGAAATCATTTAACAGCAGTTTAACCACATAAAATATGACCCTGTCCAAAATTAGTGACATTTGCATCGTAAGTGCTGTTTGAACAGTTTAAAGCTACTTGTGAGCTCTGCAATCCTAAGCATTTTGCCAAACCTATTCAGAATTGTGATAGAAGACCTTTTCTAAGGGATGCAGGTGATCCATGATTACAACATTGCAGGAATCATTGTTCATGGGTTCTTGATGAACTAGAGTTTAGCCTAGCATACGTTATGGCATGTCCCACAGCTGCAGACCACCAGCAGTGGAAAGTTTGTCCTCAAGGCATCTCAGCAGCACAAGATACTTGCAATCCCCAAATTGGGTAATGTAGCCCAGAAAGTGGAGAGGGGAGGCCAGGATGCCAGAGCAATGTACAGATGTACATACCGCAGGCAATGTCTGCCAGTGGGGCACTGTGAAGCCCTGTCCAAAGGAAAAAACTGTTCCCCCCTGGTGGAACACCTCCAGGAGGGAACCAATTCAAAGATCCTTTGGCTTTTCTGTGCCTCATTCTCTACTTCCCCCTGCTTGCACTCATGCAGAGGGACCCTGCAAAACCAGACTCGGTGCAGTGGGTGAAGTTCCCAGCTGGTCCCTTACATATCCAGTCTCACTTGCACTGTGGAACCACACCCATTCCAAAGTTGGGAGGGGGGCAAGGAAATCCCTGCAGAGGATGGATTCTCCTTTTCTTATCTGCTATGCTGATGACATTTTCTGGCACTGCTACCATTAAGGACGAAGCTGTTCTGGAAGTTATATTATAATCTTGTATTGTGGGGAAGAGACTGAATTACCAGCACTAGAAGCCCTGTCTGCTGAATCCCTTCCCTTCCCCTTCTCATCTAGTTTTGATATAATGAGAAAGAAGATATTTTAGGTTTTAGCAGTGCCTCCCACTACACTAAAATTTATTACAACACTAATGGATTTTAATCTAAACTTTAGTCGACACACATACATGAATGTCTGTTAGTATTAAACAGAAATGCACTTTTACACATGAAATGTCTGTAGGAAATACTTTAAGTCAAAGAAAAGTTTTCTGGAGTTACCATTTTTGTGGTGTGAATAAAATATTTTAGTACAACTCTCGGATGAAGATCCTTCTACTTCCTCCGACCAACCTCATATCATAGCTTGAATTTATTCTGGGAACTACAGCATTTCATTGTAGGAATGTGAACAGCTGCCACGTACAGTACTGAGTTCTTAGGAGGAAATCCCGGTAGTACCTGGGTTATAGTATGTGATGATTTTCTGTTGTTCAGTTACCAGCCTTTGCAGCTGCTCCATCTGTTCCATCATCACAATTTCCTGCTGCCCTGGGCTCTGTAAATAGCACCAACAAAATGAATTAAAATATGCTCATCTCTCCCTTTTAACAGGAAGGAATCTTTCTTTTCGGAGTCTAGTTTTGAGGTGTTTGGTTTTTTTAAAAGGTGATTCCATTGTTTTATTCCAATAAAAAGAGAGTGTATTTGTATTTAAATATTTTTTTGCAGATATAACGCTCAAAGAAAACAGCAGTGTGACAGGTTAGAGCCTTGCAGCGGGATTGGGAGCCCATGGGTCCTGCAGGACCCGCTGGCATAATTCTGGGAGCAGATAAACTGTACTTTATTGCGGGAGGGATTGGGTGGGCAAAAAAAAGCAACAACCAAAAAAAAAAAAAAACCAGACCGCAGTAATTTGTGGCTAAACACTATATCTCTCATCAGTTTGTCATAAATAGAATTTCAGCAATGAAAAGCAAGTTTTTCTTTTTTTTAAATAAAGGTTTTAATACTTAAATTTAAATAAGGGATAGAAAGAGATTTCATGTCCATTATAACAGGAGTTGAAGTATTTTTACATGGTTTAAGCAAGATTTTTTTTATTCTTTTAATGGTAAAAATTGTGTCTGAATTCCGCATATATATATCCGCATATATATATCTGCATATAAAAAAAAATCAAAAAATGGTCAGTTTATATATATGTATACATATATATAAACTGACCATTTTTTGATTTTTTTTAGCGACGCGGGGGAATTTGTCTTTCTTGCGGGATTTGTGGGATCTAAGGGTTTTGCGGGTGGGAGTGGGATAAAAATGCAAGAAACTATGTGGGACCCGGTGGGAGTTGGTATTGCAGGGCAGGATGGGAGCCAAGATTTTAAAAATAGTCCTGCACACAGCTCTGTGCTAGGGTATCAGAATCAGGAAGTGAAACTGACCATTTTTTCACTGTCCAACTTGAGTGAAATTCTAAATGTAAATTAACCACATAAATGATGAAAAGTAGAGTTTTTAAATTCTTTCATTTGCAATAGTCTATGATACTGTTAGTAACGTATATGGAAAAAAAATTAAACACAATTTTAATCTTGACAGTATTTCCCAAGCTTTGATGTCTTATTGCAGTTTTTACAGTCAAATCACACATAGTTAAAAACATATTCAAGAGTGAATTATTTCATAGTGTTATTCAGTATTATTGCTGGTAGAAAAATACACACGTTTAAAAAACAATGAAATTTTTCCAGAACATTTTTCTTTGAAAATTTAGACCACTCTATAAGCCAGTCAAAAAGCAGTAAAACATTTCTGCAAAACAATTTCCTTGAAATTTCAAGTGTTTTAAACATTTCAACCAGCTCTATTAGAATAAGCTACATCAGTAGAATGAAACACGTTTGCTGGCAGATTTCTGAGCTATGTCAATAATTCATGACCTGATTTGCAGAAGTACTGAGCACATACAACTCTCACAAAAGCCAATGGGATTTGTAGGTGTCTCTGTAAACCTGGGTTCTATTCTCAGCTCTGCCGCTGACCTGCTGAGTGACATTGGCCAAGTCACTTCACTTCTCTGTCCCATTTGCCCTTCTATTTAGACTCTGAGCTGGTCAGGGCAGAGACTGTCTCTTACTACATATATGCATAATGCTTAGCACAATAAGGCTGTGATTCACTTAGGGCATCTAAGTGCCATAGTAAGATAGATAGATAGCCATGTTCCACTCTTTCCACATGCTGAAAATGCCTTACCTGCTTGGCACTCTGTGAATTTGGGCTGGGTGGGGGTCATAGAAGAAGAGAGAGAACAGGTAGAAAGGAGAGATTTAAGAGTGCCCCTAAAATTTCAGGACTTTCAGCACTCTACAGCTGTTAGTGTCACAGTCATAGGCACTTCAAGCATTAAACTATTACGGAATAGAACAGGTCAGGCGCTATCCTTCTATCCCCAACACAACTCCCTACCTCCATAGAACTCCTGGTCCAGAGAAACGGAGACCCAAATCTGCCCCAAATTAAAATGCTGCTACTAAACTGTCCACTGCTCCTTCTAGTCATTCTCTCCTTCTTTCTCTCTCCTTCACTTGTGCACTCCCCATTCACCTTGTTTGTCTCCTTCCCATCTCTCCCCTTCTGCTTTTTGGCTGTTCCCCTCACTGCCCTGCTTCCTCTGTCCTCTCTGTTGAACAAAACCTCCAGCCCCTAGCAGTGCAGGAATGAGTTAAGCCTTGCGGAGTGGAGAGGGAATAGCTCATAACCTAGCAGAGAAAAAGCAATATTCTAGTCTTTGTGGCACCTTAGAGACTAACAAATTTATTTGGGCATAAGCTTTCGTGGGTTCTAGCCCATGAAAGCTTATGCCCAAATAAATTTGTTAGTCTCTAAGGTGCCACAAGGATTCCTCGTTGTTGTTGCTGATACAGACTAACCTGGCTACCACTCTGAAACCTGATTCTAGTCTTTGTGCATAACCCCTATCCTCCCTCCATTACACCACCCCTTCAATTTGTCCTCCTTGCCTTTCATCTTTGCTTAGACTGCAAACTCTTTGGGGTAGGGGCCATGTCTTCTTTACATTCTGTGAAGGCCTAACTCATTTCAGGAATTAAACAAACAGTAATAATGTGACTGTATTATTTCTGCATCTGGTATTTCCCTAGCAGCCTGACTGAGAGCATTATCTTCATTCTCCTGCTGCCCCTTCTGGCCTCTCTGGGGAAGCACCATACACAGAAGCCACTCAAACATGTTCTTTCTCTGTAGGAGTCTCTAGCAAAAGCATTTCAGAAAGTCAGAGGCAAGGGCCTACAGGAAAATCTAGGATCTCCAGGACCCTATGCCAGATTTTAACTGCCTGACAATAAACTGAAGATAAGTTTACACCTCACAGAAAATGTTGCAGACCATCTACACGGCAACCTAATCTTAAATAACTAAGCCCCAGCAAACTCCATTTTCCTGCTAGACATAGTCTTCAAGTAGGGCCT
This sequence comes from Malaclemys terrapin pileata, assembly GCF_027887155.1. Taxonomy (NCBI): domain Eukaryota; kingdom Metazoa; phylum Chordata; order Testudines; family Emydidae; genus Malaclemys; species Malaclemys terrapin. Next base: position 84,290,154 of record NC_071507.1, read on the forward strand.
TGTTCACAATAGCACTTTTCCCAACATTGGTCTATTACCAGGCATTTCCCAGGTGTGGCAGTAGTAAAATAAAGTCTGTGCCTCGTCAACACCACTGCTTCTGTCATTGCTATCTCTAGTTGCGCTGCACAATGGTGGGGAAAGTGCTGAAGATTCCCAGTGTAGACGTACCCTACATTTCAGATAAGCTGTTGCCTATTATAGGTGGTGTCCATAGTGCAGTTTTATTTGGTAGTTAGAAACCCAGTGCAGCAGGCTGCTTTGGTGCAGGAAACAGTACAGAGCTACTCTTGTCCAGCTGTCTGTCTGCCCTAAAAGAAGAAAAAAGAGAAAAGGGACAGTCAAAAGGGAAGAGAAGGAGGTGTCGGAGAAAAACAGAGGAAAAAGACACAAAAGTTGAGAAAAGAAAAAAGGCATAGGAAGAAGACAGAGAATAGTGATCACTGAAAAAAACAAAACGCCCAACTTTGGTTTTCCATATCATTGTCACATACATGATATTGTGCTACCAAAGTCTGGAATTCTTCCTAAAGGAGGGAAGTGGAGAGGAATAAACATCAAAATGACAGGAACAAGGGGTGAACAAACTGATTTGTTCTTAGAAAAAGGAATTTGCTACTACAAAGTATCATAACAAAGCAGCATTTTATTGCCTTGATGGCTTTAAAACAGCATAATCAGACACAGGGTCACACTCCACATCCTGGCATTGCCACTAAAGCCTCTCCATTGCAGACACAAAAATTAGCAGACCTGTTCCTTCTTAGGACAATGCATTAGATGTTATTTGTGTAGTCTTCAAAAACCGGGCGTGATCATACTCCATTGAAATGCAACGAATGCTTAAAGCAAACCCACCTGTTCCATGTTTCTGTAGCATGCGGGTTCCTGACTTATCTGAGGAGCAGGAGCAGCAGCAACAGGACTGAGTGTTTCCAAGTCACTACTTTTACTGCCCTGGACAATTCCAGTCTGAGTTATGCTGGATGCCAACAAATGAGGAAAAAGAGCAGAGCTGGCCAAATAATTGAGTTGTTTTGCATCCTGAAAAGCTTGGCCATGGAACCTGTTATCTGATGAGCTGCCATTACTGCCCATCATACTGCTGTCAGCAGAGTAGCAGAAAGGTGTAAACTGCTCATTGAATGAGCCATTTGTGCTGTTTATCTGGCCCGGGGGCAAAAAGCACATGGCCTTCTCAGTGATTTTGCTAGGAGATGGCACCAGTCTTGCTGGATCATTGGCAGTCCACTCAGCCATATGGTCTTCATCTTTGAGAGTATCTGCTTCCATATCCCGCTTTCTGAACTCCAACCTATGGACATACAGTGAATGCAGTTGAAAATAAACATGCAGTGCTAAAGCGATGGCCCGAGTGGATCCTACTGACTGCCTCCATTTTTTTTTAAATCCCAGAGCTTTTTTTCAGGCTGAAGGCAAAGGCTCTTCCATCCATAATAACTGTCAAAATATAATATTATGCAGTCAGGAAACACGCAATAAAACAAAAACAAAATCCCACATTTCTACCACTTGGAGTGTCCTGCCTGCCAACTGCTCACTATTAAGTTCTAAAGTGTCACACAGATGGGAAGCAGATCTAAAGGTATATTGCAAAAAATATACTTTTCAACACCAAAAACATCCTTCAGAAGTGAGCTGACTAGTCCCTTAGCTTCACCGTAAGCCTTTAGGATCAGAAAAATCTGCTTAGTGGCCAAACACCACAGAAGAAACATAGAGAACAGAAGATGATTATGCAAAAAATGCACTACTGAAAAATTGACAGGTTTAGGTTACTCAGAAGAAAGTTTAGTTATAAAAGGAAGGGGAAAATACACTCATGACTTACAGCCCATTCTCTTTGATTCATGTGATTAAGAAGATTAGGGCATCTGAAAGCTGTGGGACAAAAAAAAGCACATTTCCCTGTTTTAAACTTTCTTAACCTCTCAGTCCTCCTCTCTGAGAGAATGGCTGGCTGCTCCATTTTCTACATAGTTGATTTTTAAAAGTATTTCATCAGTTGAACTTAGTGGGGTCTTCCAGGTATATTTTAATTAGATTCACAGGCAGTTTCCTGCCTTCTATGAAATGCAATATAGGCTCTCCAATAGATTAAGCTCTGGGATAATTAATGACTTTTTCTCCTGACTTTAATTTAAGTGGTTTGAAAAAGATGTACAGACCCATTTTATCTTGATCAGTTATTATTATTATTAGTTAAGCACTGAGATGTGCTTGGTGCTGGTACAATACCTAAAATACGGTCTCTGCTTCTAACAGCTTGCAATTGGTATCTCACTGTTGTTTGCATTAGATGTGTAATTTTATTCATGTGAGTAGCTGCATTGAGTTCAATGGGACATGTGATTTGAGTAAAGTTAGGTCTAAGTGCTTGCAGGCTAGAGGAGAAGACAGTGAGAAGACAAGATGTCCTGGGAAATGAGAGGTGGGAATAATGAACAATTTGAAAAAAAATTAAACTAAGATATTAATTAGTCAAAGTTTAACACCTTCTTCCTTGTTTGAAATGCAGGCTTCCAGTTTCAGAAGGTGTCTGGAATACAAAAATTTAAATTACTATAGTATCAGAGGGGTAGCCATGTTAGTCTGGATCTGTAAAAAGCAACAGAGGGTCCTGTGGCACCCATGCGTCTGACGAAGTGGGCATGCACCCACGAAAGCTTATGCTCCAATACATCTGTTAGTCTTAAAGGTGCCACAGGACTCTCTGTTGCTAAATTACAATAGAAACTCAAAAATTTTAGTACATCAGAGTACCCATAACATTTCATATATCAGTATGTTATGTGAATGTACAGGGTGTATCACAGATAGTGTACAGGGTTTGCTGTTGCCAGGGCTAGCACTAGTCTTTCATCTCCAGAGAGCTGGGTTCCAATCCTGGATAAGTCCAGAAGTAAACGTGAGTTTGGTGCCTACAGGACAAGCATTTGCACTGCATGACTGGCAATTTCTATTTAAATACAGCATGGCAGGGTGGCTTGTGCAGAGTCTGTCAGCACCAAGGAGTCCATCCTCCTCTGAGGGCACACACATAATTCCAATTTATGTTTCTGGGAGTCAGTCGCACCCCAGGTGAGGCAACTTCAGTTACCAGAGTCCTTGAAAAATCAAGTTAAAAGGTTATGTTGGTTAAAAGGTATGTATAGTGAATATCGGGCTAAGAATCCAAAAGCCAACACAACAGAATGCAGAATGAAGAGACAGAAGAAAAAGAAAACCAAGACAGAAGTAAAACCCGATCATTAAAATTATCTGGCAGACATGAAAGTGAAAACATTAGCATAGTAAATAATATTTTATCTTAATTTTTAAGCAGAGTAGACTTCTCTTATTTGAATAATTGCAAGAATATAATATTCAGCATTGAACTACTAAACCTACATATTGTATGTTAAAAGACTAGCACTAACAAACTTTATACATTAGAATCCTGTTCCAGGAATTAATATTTCTATTAGTTATGAGCCCTAGAGAAGGTACATTTTGTAGATTACTTTGTACTACTTTTACTTGGAGTGTGGTTTTATCGTAAGGGTTTTCTTTTAATATCCCCTCCTGGCCTCCTTTAAGCTTTCCTTGTGAGCTAGTGCAGTTGACAAGCATGGAGCTGTAGTAATAAAATTATTGTACGTGCCAAACACCAAACAATCCATCACTCTGATGTGATTAGTGATTTGGGCTGCTGAGAATGAAGCACAATGAATATTTTCAGGCACTTTGGACATGACATTACATGCTGTTGCTTCCAGTCTGCCAGATTTGATCATGCATAGCATAAGCTTAATTCCTTGAATGCCATATATTAATCTCACTCAAGGCCCCAGCCAATTCTATTGGCTGTCACTGGTTAGAAATGGAAGAGCCTTGACCTTCTCTTTTCTTCCTCTCCTGAGATCCTCAGTGTTGGGAGAATTCATGATCGCTGATCCAGTGTTTCCAGATCCACTTATTATAATTAGTACCACTTGCCTCGCTCCAGATCTGGATGCCAAAGTCGGAGTGAGGACAAGAGTATCAGTTATAAGTAGGCTTGGCAGAATTTGATTTTTTTTTAAATAATTTTGACCAATAATATTGACTTTTATTGTTAAATATTTTATTCTATTTTTATCAATTTAAATAGTCACAGATGCACAAAATTATGGGCTTTAAGCTTATTTTAATCTATTTAAATTTTCATTGTTGTGGGAAGTTATGGAGGGGTCAGAGGGTACGGGAAGGTCAGACAATAATTATTAATGAAGTAGATGTTGAGATTCAAAAAGTTACACTTTATAATGGTTAAACACAAACTGTCAACATCACATGTTTAGATATACAAAGTAAATACCTTTACATCAAACCCTAATAAGTTCTCAAGCAGCCTTTTTCTTATTTTGCCCATCTGTATTTTCGATTATTGTCAATGGAAATATTTTTTCAACAGTATGCGTGTGTACTGTGAAATCGATGTTTACTGACATTTACCCAATAAAAATCTAATCCTTCCAAGTCTAGTTATAAGACGGGGGTGAACTGGACTGAAGATATTCAGGGCTGGTATATACTAAAAGTTAGATTGATCCAGCCACCTTGCTCAGGGATGTGAAAAATCTATCCCCCTGAGCAACGTAGTTAAGCGGATCTAAACCCTGGTGTAGACAATGCTAGGTTGACGGAGAAATTCTTGAGGAGGTGGATTAATTACAGCAATGGGAGAACCCCTCCTGGCTGCTGAGATAGTGTCTACACTGAAGTGCTACAACAGCACAACTGCAGCCATCAACTACAAAACCCTCAGCTACAAACATGCTGACTGGAGGAGATATCCACTATCAGCAGGCACTTAATTAAGAAGCTTAAGTAGCAACTCACATTTGCCTCTTCAGAAATCCAAGACCAATAAGATAGATGTCTGTCAGTGTGGGGGTTTTCTGTAATACCCATCACGGTACTATCTAGGTGCTCCCCTGGTAAATTAAATGTGCCTGGTGAAATATTCTGCTCTTCTCCTTTCTCTCAAATAAAAAAGCATTGTTTGAGGAATGATATTATAGGTGTGGCTGGTAGCACCACCGGTTACTAAATTAGCCTGACATTTCTATTATAAGCAACTGAAAACAGGTTCTTATAATGTTGCCAAACTGGAAATCTTTGGGTTGAAATGTCCCATGCTGGATGTCTGCTTCTAGTTGAATTTTTTTGGAAATGTTCAGCCAAAACAGTTCAGTCATTTCCAAGAATGAGATTAGGAAATAATCTGTTGTTTTGCCCATGTTAAAACATTTCTGACCTTTTCTTTGAAAAGCGTTGGCTTGTCCATGCTTTGAAGTGGGGGCTTGTAATTTTTGGAAGGTGGGTGGCCTTTGTTTCAGAGATGCATCTTTTGCTATTCCTGTGAAAATCCACCCAAATTTGGCCAAGTTATAAACCTTTGAAAACTCTCAGTTTGCACATGCTCAGTAGAGACTTCTTAGATTTAGAAGTTAAAATCTCCAACACATCTGTGAGCAATGAGCATGCTCTACCCCCTCACAGCTCCTAGTGCTGACCAGACCGTGCATGCACCATTCTCACAGGGCAACTGAGCATGCTCCAGCCCCTCACAGTTCTTATATTAGGCACCAGAACTGAGAGCAAAAAGCCTGTCTCTCCTATGCTCCCAATTACCCCCCTGCTGGCACCCAGGCAGCCCAGACGGGTACTTGAGCACATTGTAGACAAGAGCCAGAGACTGGAATTTGGAGGAGGAGGCTGAGAGGCAGGGGCAGCTCTAGCTTTTTTGCCGCTCCAAGCACGGCAGGCAGGCTGCCTTCGGCGGCATGCCTGTGGGAGGTCCCCTATCCCACGGATTCGGTGGCATGCCTGCAGGAGGTCTGCCGGTCCCGCGGCTTCGGTGTACCCGCCGCCGAATTGCCACCGAATCTGCGGGACTGGTGGACCTCCCGCAGGCAAGCCGCTGAAGGCCGCCTGACTGCCACCCTTGCAGGGACCAGCAGGGCGCCCCCCGCGGCTTGCTGCCCCAGGCACACACTTGGAGAGCTGGTGCCTGGAGCCACCGCTGCTGAGAGGAGTAGAGTGGGACAAGAAGCTGGGGAAGGCAGGGATACAGAGTGGATGAAAAGCCCGGGGAGGGATGCTGGGACCCAATGGGGATAGGACACAGGAGAAGTGGAGAGGATGACAGGAAACCAGGGGAAGAGAGGCAGATTGGGGCATAGAGAGGAACCTGGGACTGGCTGAGCAAGGAGACTGGAGACAAGGAACCAGGGTGGTGGTAGTGGGACTGGGAATGGCTGGGCAAAACTAGGAAAAGTACCTGCTGAGAGACTGGGACTGAAAGGGGATATTGGAACAGATAGTCCTGAGAGGTAAGACTAGGACTTTCTAGCAAGGATACTAAGAATAGGATAAGCAGTCTGAGAAGCAGAGACTGGAAATAGGACAAAGAGCCAGGGTGGGGAAGAGACAGGACTGAGGCAGGTATAGGGTGGAGGGCTTGAGATAGAAGGGGTCAAGCGTGGGCGGAAATGGACAGAAGAATCTGTGCCCACTACAGAACACACCCTTACAGAGCTTGGAATGGAACTGAAGATTCCTGAGTCTCACCATTCGTCTGTTGCCTGCCAATATCTTGAAACACACCAGCAAAGCGATCCACTCTCCTCTAGTGCGGCGCTACCTAGAGGATGACAACATACTACTTCTACCAGTTACTCCACTAACTCAAGTGACGGAGGTCTGTGTGGTGGATCTCAAGGTTCCAGTGCTGCTGATGACCTATGGGGCGGTCAATATAATGCCCGATTAGGAATTTATGTTTTTTTCAGTTTGCTTTTCTAAAAAACTAAGAAATTATACCCCCCAAAAAACCAATGTGAAAAAACATTATTAGGTTGCAAAAATTAGTAAATGCCAGGTTGCTTATGCAATCTTAATTTGTTCCCCTTGTGTGTATGTGTTATAATACAGCCTTTATCCATCCAAGTGATCATCACATACTATTTTTCCCACAGGACCCTGTTTCATTCAGTACACAAGCTAGATGGTGCTCTGGAGGTGAATCAGTGTTGTGCAGTGGAGGAGACTCTTGTCTGTAGAACACTGCTTCACTTGTTGCAGAAGTGGGAAGGTGTGTACTTAATGTGGTTCTGGGACATGGCGGCCTTACTGCTCAGAGCTAAAGGCCCTTCCCCTCAGTTGAGGGAGAGGGGGCCAGCAAACCTAGGCCACAAGTAACAGTGAGGGACAACAAATGTAAAACCCAGGGATGGGAGTGAAGATCGTAGGTGAAAATCAAGTAACCGGAAGGGGACACTCAGCAAAGAACCCCCGATAGCACCCACTGCTCCTCAAAGGCATTTAAGGAGTTACTGGATACTACCCAGAGGAACTCTGCTCAGAGGCATGACCGAACAAAAGAACAGAAATAGGCCCTGCAGTCACCTAGCACCACTTGCATCCGGCTTCCTCCTCTTGGGGTGATGGACGGCTACTGGTCAGGCTCAGACTACAACCCCCTCGCCTAGCTCTTCGGGGGTGACTCTCAAAAATAATAATACAATTCTGCTTTGATACCAGTGGAGTAAAAAGATGACATACCCATGTGTGTACAAGTCCCTCTGTGTTCAGATACACCTGAAGTCTTGTGAACTTGGTAACAAATTTCTTTACCTATTTTTTAAATAATTAAAATAACAGATTAGAACTGTAATCAGAATTTTAAATCAGTTCCTTGATTTCCAGTTCCAGTAAAAACAATTTTCATTAAAATGTAGGGTAATACATTGCTTTTTTTCCCCTTGTGAGATAAAAACAAAATCTTTGCAGCCAAAAATTTTTTTTCTTGCCTCTCTCCTAGGATTGCTGGGATATATACATCTTCAGAAAATAGCTACTTATGTAAACTAATTGAAAGTTCCTGATACATCATTTCACTGTAGGCTAGTTATGCTTTGATATGAAAATTAGGGATTGGAGAGGTGGGGAGCATTTATGCCCAATCCTACAATTAGTGCTGTGTGGGTGGACACCTACTGAAGTAAATGGGACTCTGTACATGCAAAGAGCCAACTACATGGACTTGATTGCAGGTTCAGGGCTATATATTGTAGCAGATGCTTCCTTAACTGCTTTTATGGATTTTAAATTAGCAATTATTTTCTGTACATTGATTTTTTAATTTATTTCATTGAACTCCTGTTGTGCAGTATGTTTGCGTCAATGGTCTGCTGATTTTATAGGAATTAATATGTTTATTTCAGCAAAGGAATGTCTGACCAGACAGCCTAATTAAATTGTCCATCACCACCCAGGCTGTCTTCCAGGCTCCAATGCAGAGTTGATAGAACTCACTGCTGTAAATTAATCTGAGAGCAAACATTCATTTACAAAAATTATTTCCAGTCCTGGAGCCCGATCCTGTAATCCCTTACTGATGGATATGGGCCCATTCTTCTGTATGTTTTGAAATGGAGCAAACCCCTTTCTGTAAGTGGCAGCAAGGAAGGATTTCCCTGCAGCCCAGGCTCATGCCGCATCACCCACAGGTGCTAATGAGAAGGGGTGATCCCAGCAGGTTGCATGCATCCCACGGGAACTTAGGTGGGAGCCTCCTGGTGGGGCATGACCCCCGTCCCGAAATGAATAGAACTCCCCATTCAGCGCACTTAGACTTTTCTCCTATCCTCGTGTTCAGAGCGTGCAGAAGCAATGCTGGGGGGGGGGGGGCAGATGGGGTCATGTGCACCCCTGATTTCTGCCAGGGTTAATATCCACTGGAGACACCTGACTCACCCCAGGACACTGAGTAGAGGCCGAGGGCGAGCTGCTGTATGAGACTCACGCCAACTTCTCCCCTCCTCACGGAGGCCTGGGCTCAGCAAAACGGCTGCAGAGCTTCCCCTGGGCAGGCAGGGCTCTTAGCAGTGGGGCGTCGGGCTCCCTCGACACGCTGCAGCGCTTACACCTGCTCTGGGCGTCATCCCCAGTGCCTCTCCCCCACCTCACCTCCCCAGCCCACAGCTGCCGGCTGGCTCTAGCCCCCAGTGCCGTGTCTACCCCCCCCCCCCAGCACACAGCTGGCTCTGAGCTTTTACTGACAGCGTCTGCAGCTCCTCCCCCGCCGGTGCTGGGCTCTCCGCGTTGCGCAACAGCCCTTCCCCGCCTGCCTACCCCAGAAAGCCTCCCGGGAGCAGCAGCTCTCTCCCCCAGCCACTGGCTTCCTTACCTGGACCCTGGCTGCAACAGCCTTTCCCTTGAGTCCTAAAGCCTGACGCGTCTCCTGGGCCAAGGAGGGAGTTTCCAAGCTTGCAGGCCCACTGCGCTGTAACCTCAGCAGTGGCTCTTTCCGAGCAGCCTCCACCTGCTACTACCTAGTGTCGTAAAACGGGCGATCAGCAGTCCCTCTCTCTGGAGGACGCTGCATTATACAGCCAGGACCTTGACCTTGTGCCCGTCCCACTCTCTGCAGTCCCGGGGCCCCGCGGGGAGCGAGAGCCCCTCGCCCTGCTGGGGAGCTGCCAAGCCCTGCAGCAGCCTGGAGCCGTTGAGCTGCGGCGGTAGCTACAGCAACTGTAAACAGCAAGTGCGGCCCCAGGCAAGGGAAGCGTTGTCCCGTCTCTCTGTCCCGGCCTCCCGCGGCCCTTCAGTGAGAGCCCGCCCTGGGGAAGGTGGGTCAGGAACTCACCAGCCGGGCGGGAGCGGGGGAGCTGCCCGGGGGAGCACCCCAGCAGCCGCCTCCTTGCACACCGGCCTCACGTGTCTCCAGAGGCGCTGCCCAGAGCCCCTGGAAGAAGCTGCACAATGCAGGGCACCGATCCCTGCTGGCGGCAGCAGCGCAAACACCGAGGCGGAGCATCTCACTGCCCTTGGTAACAGCTGTTCAGCCCTACAGCGTTTCACCTCTCCACGCCAGTAAGTGAGTGGAGGGGGCTACGAGACAGGGGATGCTGGCCAGCTAGTCGCAGTTTAACAGGCTAAAAAGGCCGGTCTGCTCTGGGTGCACATTGAAGACCCATGGAAGTACTCATAAGGGGCAGAGGTCCATGTGTCAGCTAAATTTTCCCTTCTTGTAGTGCACTGTGAGCTTTATGAACCACTTTGAACCAGAGTTCCTGATGATTAAGGATACCATTTAGTCATGGAGGTCATGGTAGGCATGGGCTCCCTGACTTTACCAGACCTCTGTGATGTTTTCGGCTTCAACTGTCAGCCACTGGAGCCAGGTCCCATTCCCCACGCTGCGGCCTGCTGCCCTGGCCTCTTAGAAGTCAGAGGACACAGGGGAGAGCTTCTCGGGCACGCATGGGGCAGGAACTGATGGGGGGTAGTGACAGGCAACCGATCTAGTCCCTTCCTGTGATCCACTGGTGGGTCAGGACTCACTGTTTGGGAATTACTACTCTACAGAATGTTCACCTAAAAATAATGATGTCATTAGCAGTAATGTACTCAGCTAGCAAAAATACTGATTAATCATTTGAATATTATATATTTTAAAATTTTAAATTGAATGTAAACTAATGTCAAAATTGTCTTTGTACTTTCAGGAAGAACTTCTCTCTCCTAGCCAATAAAAGTTTTAATGCAGATTCATAGTGAATGTTATTTGCTGACTCCATTTGCTGCATCAAATACAAGTACACACATTCTGGTTTGAATCTTCAGCCAGGGTAAATCAGGGTAGCTCCATTGACTTCAGTGGAACCACAATGATTTACACCAGCTAAATATATGGTCCTTATTCTTGTTATTTATCATTAAAAGTGCATTTTAAAGTCTCTAAACGTCTCTGGTCTGAATACATATCCTCAGCAATCCTGGAGAGCCTCTTAGATGGCCCACCATTCAGTGACACTTAGAAATTAGACTGTAATAGCAACAAGAACTGAAAGATGAAGAATATTGTATCTCCACCATCCAGCAGGGTCATGATAAAAAATACATGGCCAGACACACAAAATCCTAGTTCTGTATGCACAGTAAGTTGATGCCACTGGAGACTGTAGTTAATCTAAAATGTTGTCCTACACTTCCACAGATTTGCACTGTCCATATGTGATTTCTTAACAAGTGTTTGTGTTGTACTTTTTTTTCTTGCTGCTACAGATTCTGGTACTTTTTTAGCATGATTTGTTCAATGGTTTCTAACACAGTAACAACTACCAAATTTGGTGCAATAGTCTAGTTGTCATAACTTATTTTAATTTTAGCACAATTATGTTTCTTTAGTGCCTGCTATTTAGTATACACTGGAGTGCTTGAACTGCAGGTGGTTTATCTTGGCAGTTCTAAAGAAGCCTGATGCCCCAATGCCATGGGAGATTTTTGTTTTACAAATTGCTCACTCAGGTTGATCTAAAGCTATCACAGTGAAAAACCTCCTCATCAAGCTTCGCCTTTCCTCACTCGTAACCTTCTGCATAGAAAAAGTATTCCTCTATGAAATGCAGTGCAAGATAACTATCTTCGAATACTGCCAGTTAAATCATTGTTCTCACTTGCATACCACATGGCAAATGCTGTGGTGGTCACTAAAGATCACATTTATCAAGTGAATATTAATTGTTCATGGTTTTGTGGGGAATAATATTTAACCAAATGCTAAACATTTTTGAAAAGTATACACAATTTAGAGGCATTTTACTGCAAAAACTTCCCCTTTGGACATGTTGGGCCATTACATTGATGGAAAACTAGAGTAACTCCATCAATGTATTAATATTTCTCAGCTACAGCACTGCTTGTTATGTAAATCCTCCGCTCAAATGCAATTGTAAGATCTGTAACTTGTATGATTAAGTTCTGCAACCTTTTTGCAGATTTTGTAACTTCAGTTATTGTTAGCATAGCCTTTTAAGTTTTGTAACCTTTGCAAGCTCTGTAACCTTTTAAAGTTATCACTTGTATGAACTTCCAAGCTTTGTAATATCCCATTCCTCAGAGAGAGTGTGAACGAGGGAGCGTATGTGGGACTGGGCAGAGAGGAGCTGCAAGGAGAAAGGAGGCCGGAGACAGGTGTGTCTGATATAATCTGCCCTGAGAAGGCAATCACGAAGTGCTGTAAAGAGAAGAAGAACCTGGTATGCATGAAAGGAACTGGCCTGGGAATGCTTCTCGGTGAAGGACACAGAAGGGAAACTCAGTGTACATGACAGGAGCTGCCCAGTTCCAGAAAAAGGAAACAGCCATGCACACAAGGAGCTGCCGCTCCTTGACCTGCTCAGCAGCCTGGATTAGTGACCGCCGGCGGACACACCAGATCTCCCCCGCTTCAGCTTCTCGGTCTCCATGCTGTCTCTGGTAACTCTCCGCCTGTGTAAGTGTGTGGGTGCATGAGGGTATGAATGCGGTGAATGTGCACGTGTATGAATAAGCTCCATCTCTTTTCTATCTGACCCAACAGCGGCATCGTAATAAAACGAATACAAGTGTGACCCTGGGTTGGTTTTTAGGGGAACAGAGGTAACACTGGTATTTCAGGGCTGTACCAGATGCTGTGTTTTAAAATGGAGTGGAAGCTGCCAGTACCACCTGGCCTGCAGTGCTGGTGGCCAGATTTCCCCCCCAAAGCTTCTAAATTCTGATTCCAGGTTTCTAATTTGCCTAGAGAATTTAAGAATGAATGAGCATAAGGCAGGAGCAGAGAGGGAATTAGAAGCATCAGAGGAAGGGGTAGATAGCTGCCATGCTCCAATCTGTCTTGCTTCATATAGCTCCTCATAGCTGGGGCTGATGCTGAGCCACTGAAGTGGGGACCACAGCCTGGTGGGCAATTCCCTTTAAGCAACTGGCCTGCCTATCTACAGATTTCTATGCTCCTTTTGCAGCCAGCTATAGGACCCACTCAGAGAGCAATAGCAGGGAGGAAAAATGAGGAACAACGGGAAAGGGAAGATCAACAAATGAAGATAAGTCATTATGAGACCAGGGGGGGCTGTGAATGGGTAATAGGGGTAAGTTGTACCCAATTTTGTCCCTAAAATGAAGGGAATGCATATTTGTTTTGTAGTTTTCCCATCTTAGGGGAGCAGTTGATTTCTCCTGCATTGTTTCTAAAATATGAAGATACTAGAATCTTGTCTGTAAGCAAAAGGAGGCACTATAGTGATGGTAAAATGTTTCTCTCCTATGTGCAGTTTTTATCTCCCTACTATAGTTATCTTATGCTTACCTGTCTCTTTCCCCTTGCCTACTGTCACTTCCTCATGTCCATCTGCATTTCCTTGCTTGTTACTGTTCCCATTTAATTTGTCTGAGGTGCTGATCAGTCACATTGAAACAATTCAGCTTGAGGCAGCAGAAACTACACTGGAGGAGAAAGTGCTATTTCATTTGGATTACACAAAGCTTCTCTCTAACAAAGAATGCTAAATTCAGTTTAATAGACTAGAGAGGAGCAGGAACAGAATGAAAAAGCAGATCACAAATAAGAACATCCTACTCAAGCTAGACGGGGTCACGATCCACAAAGGACTTGAACACCTAAACCCACGACTTAGGCACCACTGCACTCCACAAAACTCCTGCTGAAACTTGTAGGTGCCTAAACTCATGCAGTGCATACGTTTTCAGGTTAAAAGTTCCCTCAGCACCTAAGTTTCTGCCTCTGGGCATGTACACAGGAGAAAGGGAATGTCAGCAAATTAAGATAAAGAGAAAAGTCATCATGAGACAAGTGGGGTCTGAGAATGGGGAACAAATGAGGTGTACCCAATTCTGTCCCTAAAATGGAGAATATGGAGGGAATGCATATTTGTTTTGTAGTTTTCCCATCTTAGGGCAGTTGATTTCTCCTGCATTGTTCCTAAAACACTCCGATACTGGATTCTTGTGGATTCCAGCACTGCAGGACCACTGCAGAGATAGGTGCCCAAATTCAGGCTGAGGGAGGCACCTATCTCTGTGAGGGCAGCAGGGTTTAGGATACAGCCCTCTCCTGGGCATCTCCCACTGGCTACTTTAGGCAGCTCCCCACCTAATAGGCTGGCTTTTGCAGACTGCATTCTAAGGCACCCGTCTCTCCCCATTCATTGTATAGGGAGCCTAGGCACTTTAAAAATGGTTACCTTTCTTTCTGTAACTGTTGATCTTCGAGATGTGTTGTACATGTCCATTCCACTGTAGATGCATGCACACCTTGTGCAGTTGAAGAACTCTTTCTCTCAGCAGTACCATCAGGGCAGCTTGAGTGCCCTCTGTTGCCACACATTACTGCATGCCAATTTAAAAGGGCAGAAGCACCCTTTACCCCCCTCAGATCCTTCTTGCCAGATAGACTGCAATAGAGAAGGGAAGGAGGGAGGGTCATGGAATTGACACATGCAACAAATCTCAAAGAACAACAGTTACAGAAAGGTAGGTAACTGTTTTTTCTTCTTCAAGTGATTGCACATGTCCATTCCATTGTAGCAGATTAATATGGAGGTGGGCTCTGAGTCCACCTGAACAGTGATTGAAGAACAATCTGTCAAAAAGTGGCATAATTCCTGAACTGTTGGGAAATGGTATAATAAGCAGCAAAATTGTGAACTGATTATCAGGTTGCTGCCTTACAAATGGCATGAATAGGAGAACTTTTGATCAGGAAGCTGCTGATGCTTGTGTTCTAGTCGAATGCACCAATACTGTTGCGAGCGGCATGACATTAGCTAATTGGTAGCAAAACCGAATGCAAGAGCAAATCTAGAAGGAAATCCTCTGAGTGAAAACTGGTTTGCCCCTCACTGTGTCTGCAATTGTGGCAAATAACTGCACTGAGGATCAAAATAGTCTGATGTGGTCCAAATAGAAGGCCAATACCCTCCTCACATACAACAAATGAAGCCTCTGCTTATCTGTATGCATAAGGCTTTTGGAAGAACATTGGCAAATAAATTGCTTGGGTCACGTGGAAATTAGAAACCACCTTTGTCAAGAATTTTGGGTGAGGGCATAGATAAACTTTAACCTTATGGAAAACCATGTACGGAGGTTCTGAGACCAGGGCTCTCAGTTTGCCCACTCACCTTGCTAAGGTTATTTCAACCATAAAGAAGATGGAGTAGGGAGCAAATCACAAGAGGTTCAAAGGGAGCCCCCATGTGGATCTTTATTTTTTTCAGGTATTTGTTTAACTCTCTTAGATATAAAATAGGTCTAAGATGGCCTTCTGCTTTGGGAATACAAAATAGTGGGAACTAAAATATTTCCCTCTGAGGAACAGAGGACCTTCTTCTATTGCTCCCACTAGGCAAGACTGGATTTCCTGCTGAGGAATGGTCTTGTGAGGGTGGTCCCCAAAGAGGAATGGGGAAGTGTTTAGAAAAACTGGACATGCACAAGTCCATGGGTCTGAATCTAATGCATCTGAGGGTGCTGAGGGAGTTGGCTGATGTGATTGCAGAGCCATTGGCCATTATCTTTGAAAACTTGTGGCAATTGGGGGAGGTCCTAGATGATTGGAAAAAGGCAAATATAATGCCCATCTTTAAAAAAGGGAAGAAGGAAAATCCGGGGAACTACACACCGGTCAGCCTCACCTCAGTCCCTGGAAAAATCATGGAGCAGGTCCTCAAGGAATCCATTTTGAAGCACTTGGAGGAGAGGAAGGTGATCAGGAACAGTCAACATGGATTCACCAAAGGCAAGTCATGCCTGACCAATCTGATTGCCTTCTATGATGAGATAACTGGCTCTGTGGATATGGGGAAAGCAGTGGATGTGATATACCTTGACTTTAGCAAAGCTTTTGATATGGTCTCCCACAGCATCCTTGCCAGCAAGTTGAAAAAGTATGGATTGGATGAATGGACTATAAGGTGGATAGAAAGCTGGCTAGATCATCGGGCTCTACGGGTAGTGATCAGCGGCTAAATGTCTAGCTGGCTGCCAGTATCAAGCAGAGTGCCCTAGGGGTCAGTCCTGGGGCTGGTTTTATTCAACATCTTCATTAATGATATGCATGGTGGGCTGGATTGCACCCTTAGCAAGTTTGCGGATAACACTAAGCTGCGGGGAGAGGTAGATATGCTGGAGGGTAGGGATAGGGTCCAGAGTGACCTAGACAAATTGGAGGATTGGGCCAAAAGAAATCTGAGGTTTAACAAGGACAAGTGCAGAATCCGGCACTTAGGACGGAAGAATTCCATGCCCTACTACAGGCTGGGGACCGATTAACTAAGCAGCAGTTCTGCAGAAAAGGACCTAGGGATTACAGTGGATGAGAAGCTGGATATGAGTCAACAGTATGTCCTTGTTGCCAAGAAGGCTAATGGCATATTGGGCTGTATTAGTAGGAGCATTGCCAGCAGATTGAGGGAAGTGATTATTCCCCTCTATTCGGCACTGGAGAGACCACATCTGGAGTACTGCGTCCAGTTTTGGACCCCCCCACTACAGAAAAGACAAATTGGAAAGTCCAGCGGAGGGCAATGAAAATGATTAGGGGTCTGAGGCAAATGACTTATGAGGAGAGGCTGAGGGAACTGGGCTTATGTAGTCTGCAGAAGAGAAGAGTGAGGGGGGATTTGATAGCAGTCTTCAATGACCTGAAGCGGGGTTCCAAAGAGGATAGAGCTAGGCTGTTCTCAGTGATGGCAGATGACAGAACAAGAAGCAATGGTCTCAAGTTGTAGTGGGGGAGGTCTAGGTTGGATATTAGGAAAAACTATTTCACCAGGAGGTTGGTGAAGCACTGGAATTGCTTACCTAGGGAGGTTGTGGAATCTCCATCATTAGAGGTTTTTGATGACTGGCTTGACAAAGCCCTGACTGGGATGATTTAGTTGAGGTTGGTCCTGCTTTGAGCCGGGGGCTGGACTAGCTGACCTCCAAAGGTCTCTTCCCACCCAAATCTTCTATGATTCTATGATAAGTGGCGTGGAAATGGGGAGTAGAAACAAACTGAAGGGAATATCCCAAATCCATCTTGCTTAGGACCCAAGCATGGAGGAAGTGAGATAGACAATTGGCAAAGATATGGGTAGGAACAGACTGGTCTACAAATACTGGTATGCTGCCCTTGACAAGCCCATCAAAATGTATGTTTAGACGGACTGTTGGTCAAGAAGAACGTGCTGCTACAGATGATGAGTGGGGTCGGTGATCAACTGCTGCCCTTTTTTTAAGCAGGTCCTGGGGCCGAGTTACAAAGTTCTGATATCTGTGAACCTGCTAGGGTTGGAATTGCTTCCTCTTCATTGTTGGTGTGTAGATTCCAAGTAACTTCAATGCTGCCCTGGAATCTTTTAAGCTATGCAGCCTATTGTCCATCTTTTCCACACACACAAAAAAGATGGATCCTCAAATGATAAATCCTGGAAGGTCTGCTGTACTTCAGGAGGGAAACCAGAACCCTGCAGCCATGAACATCCCCTCACAGATATGGCAGATTCCATGGAACAAGCCACTGAGTCCACCACATCCAAACTGTCCTGAAGTGCTGTCCCGGCCACCGGCTTACCTTCTTCTACCATGAAAGTGAACTCCTACCGAGAGTCCTCCAGTAGCCTGTCCTTTGACTTCATGTTTTCCCATACAATGAAGTTATAGTGACTTAGGAGGGCCACTTATATGGTGGTGGTAGGCCCCATGGTTGTGCAGGCCATTGCCCCTTGTAATGTGCCCGCTGCTGGGACTGTTGAGACATCCATGGACCCCACAGCTTACATGAAGGATAAGCTTCCCATCTGGTATGGGACACAAAAGACACCTCTTCGGAATCTGATGATGATGACTGAGTTCTGTGATAACAGTGGAGCAAAACCTTTGTGGACAGGAGACAGGTAAGCCAAACCTGGAGGTGGCGGTACCGGAGATATTAACGATGGCTTGCCCTTGGAATGTCCCAATCTCCTAGGCACCAGAAGTGCCATTGGTACCATATGCTCCTGCGGGTCTGATGTAGGAATTACAGTTGCCAGTACTAGCTGAAACCCTTCCTGCACCACCAGGGACACTGGTACAAAGAGGACGAGTAGATCTCTGGCAGCATTGTCGGTACTGGAACTGGTTCCTGGGTTTGACGAATAGAAACTTCAGGGGTCAGCATCAATGGACCTGGCACAGGTTCTAGAGTCAACGAACCCTCCTTTGTGGCAGAGGATCACTCTGGAGAACGCTTTCCCTCAGAGTCCCTTGCAGGGTCCTTATTTTAGCAGGCCTCAGTACCAAATATCTTGCCAGGTGCAGTACTTCGTCTTTGGCAAATTGTGTCTTCTGCAGTATCAGAAACACCAAAGCTGGAGTCAAAGACATTTTGAGAGGCGCACTCTGCACTGATTGTGCCCCACTCAGAGTATGCGCTGAACCCAAAAGATCTGATGCAGGGCAAAGTGCCACTTCCATAAGAAGACACTTAAGCCTTACTGCTCTATCTTTTTTTTTTTTTTAAGCTTGAACCCTCTACAAATGTGGGACTCCCCCAAATATTTTAGGCAACTGAGCTGTGGATCACAGACTGTTAAAGGTCTGGCAAACAACTGGCAGGACCTGAACCCCAGAGAGCAAGGCACAGTTCCGGTCCTAGTCCCAAAAAATCAAATTTGGTCCAAAACAGACTTAAAAGCTAAAAACTTAACACTAACTATATACTGTATCTGACTAACTACTAAGTACTAAACGAGAAACAGATTATATATAAAGAGTGAGGAAAATAAACTTGCAATAGCAAGAGCGGAAGTACTCCAACAACTGTCACTGGTGGTAAGAAGGAACAGAGGGAAGTTGGGAGTGGCTCTGCCTTCTCATACTGGTATGCACAGGTGCACAGTAAAAGAGGGTGCTCAAGCCACCCCGAGGGGTACTGCTGAGGGAAAACATTCTCTAACAACTATGCATGAGGCATGCACACCTCTACAGTGGAATGGACATGTGCAATCACTCAAAGAAGACTGCAGGCTTTGTGGATCACATTGATGTTCCTATTATTTTCTGGGCACCTAAAAGTTAGCTGCCGTGACACTGAGCATTGTGATGCCTCAGTGCCTTTGTGGATCTGGGCCAAGATCCTTTACAAATAATAACGATTCTGTTGGGAGTCTGAACATATCCTGTGGCTTTTATTAGGCTTTAATTTTATACACATTACATTTCTCCTGCTGCTCCCTTCACATCTGATCTCCAAACTCCAAGTCTTCAGACCATTATTAGACCTTGCTTTTGGCTTATCTGATGGTTCTTGCACTCTCAACATCCATAAGTCTTCTAGATGAGACTGTTGGCAGCCCTCTCCTCCCTTGAAGTAGCAATGATATTCAGGAAAAGCCCATTGACCACCCACCTCCCTCAACCAACTGCAGAAAATATTTAGGTCAGAGACAGCCTGCACAACCTTTTTACCTTGGATATGTTTTGTGAACTCCTAACCATATCTCTCATATGTCCTTGTTTTTTTCACCCACGGAGCTCTGGAGTATGTTTGATTCCCTGCCTTGCTCCTATCTCCTGAAGCTGCTTCCTGAACAGAACTGGTGCTCCCCATACATTCGGGTGGCTGTATGTGGCATTGTGTCAGTTGTGCCTCAGTTTCCCTCTTGGGGTTTTGGCCTATTCCAGCTATAGGACCCTCCAACCAAGACACAGTCAAGAATCTGACTCCTTCCAGAGTCACAGAGTCCTTTAACACATCCAATGAAAATATAAAGACAACTAAATCTTCAGCCCCAATAGGGCACATCTCGCCACCCCTCTTCCTCCCAGGCAAGCTTCAGCTATAATGCAATGTCCTCACACTTCTGTACTTCACTCCAGTCCAAAAGCTAGGGCTGGCACAGTTCTCTACCTTCTAGGATCGCAAGCAGGCCATCATCCTTCAACAGCTCCTGATCTGCCCTCAGGCTACAGGCTCACCCGAGGAGGAGACTGTCTGCTTCTCTCCCCTCCTAGCCTTCTATCAGGCCCTTCCCAGAAAGAGGGCGCTCACTACATTCTCTCCCTAACCTCTGTCCCCAAATTAGCTTTCCTTTAAGTCCTTTCCCTTCACCTGACCACACCCTCCCCAGATGCAATCAGTGAGGTTCCTAGTACCCTCAGGCACTTTATGGTACCTGTGTGGTATTTACACTCATCACAGTTCTCCATTAGTTTTCATAAGAAACAGAGACGACAGCATTATCTAGAGGTTAGAGGCCAAGGATATGTCTAAGTTTTGAACTGGGGGTGAGGGGGAGGAGGGGTGTGATTCGAAGTGTGGATGTACCCTCCGAGACAGGACTCCTGGGTTTAAGTCCCATTCCTAATATGATCTCATAGGATTTTGGTCTAGTCACAAACTGAGATATAGAGAAGATATCTATCTTTAAAGCGAATAAAATCATATAATCTACCACTAAGAGATATTGTGAGACTTAGTAAACTGTTAGTAGAGTGTTTTTAGATCCTTGGATGAAAGGATATGGGCTAGATCTTTAGCTTGTATAAACTGACCCTTAGCTTCACATACTTCAATGGAACACTTGTGGATCTGGCCCACTGTGTTAGTGAAAAGTATTAATATCTTCAAAAGAATAGCTAACCAATCCATCCACTCCCCCACACCAAAGGAGCTCATCAGAACTAAAATAAGTAATTTGCTAACAAAATTTAATATATTTAGTGTTTGTTTAAAAACATGCAACATATTTAAAGTGTTCTAATCCCACTATGGTTTATATTTTAAAATGCTTGAATGTTCCAATTTTACATACAATATTAAACAAACTGATTTTATATATGAATTATGAAACAGAAGTATAATTAAAACAAGAATGATCTAACAAATGTTAGTCAATTCTCCATCAACTTAGAATATAGCATAACAGAGTAAATTATTACTGACATGTTGAATAGCTTTATCTAAATTTAAGATCCATTTGTTTTCATACCACTGATTTAACTACTGCTGGTGATACTTGGATCATTTTTGTTCATCATCATGTAGGTCTTCATCTTCATGTTGCTCAGCATCTACGAAAGCCACATGTGCTGCTTTTTTTGAACCTGAAGCCTCACCTTCTTCAAGAGGTATTTCTTGTACCTTTGCTGTGTCTTCATCACGTAGGTCTTCATCTTCACGTTGTTCAACATCTACGAAAGTGACACGTGCTGTTTTTTTGGAACCTGAAGCCTCATCTTCTTCAACAGTTACTTCTTCCTTTGCTGTGCCTTCATCACGTAGGTCTTCATCTTCATGTTGTTCAACATCTACGAAAGTGACACGTGCTGTTTTTTTGGAACCTGAAGCCTCATCTTCTTCAACAGTTACTTCTTCCTTTGCTGTGCCTTCATCACGTAGGTCTTCATCTTCATGTTGTTCAACATCTACGAAAGTGACACGTGCTGTTTTTTTGGAACCTGAAGCCTCATCTTCTTCAACAGTTACTTCTTCCTTTGCAGTGCCTTCATCACGTAGGTCTTCATCTTCATGTTGTTCAACATCTACGAAAGTGACACGTGCTGTTTTTTTGGAACCTGAAGCCTCATCTTCTTCAACAGTTACTTCTTCCTTTGCAGTGCCTTCATCACGTAGGTCTTCATCTTCATGTTGTTCAACATCTACGAAAGTCACACGTGTTTCTTTTTTTGAACCTGAAATCTCACCTTCTTCAAGAGGTACTTCTTCTACCTTCGCTGTGCCTTCATCATGTACATCTTTATCTTCATGTTGTTCAACATCTATGAAAGCCACGTGTGCTGCTTTTTTTGAATCCGAAGCCTCATTTTCTTCAAGAGGTACTTCTTCTACCTTCGCTGTGCCTTCATCATGTAGCGCTTCATCTTCACATTGTTCAACATGTACAAAAGTCACATATGCTTCTTTTTTTGAATCTGAAGCATCACATTCTTCAAGAAACACTTGTTCTACCTTTGCTGTGCTTTCTATTGAAGATGCTACAGTAGTATCGTCAACTTTAGGTAAGTCTGCTCTGGAAGTCCAAACAGAACTGTACTTTGTATATGAATCATTTAGACTCTAAGAAAATACATTAAAAATGAAAACATAAATATGGACATGATACATTTAAATATCTAAATTATATCAGAAGTTCTAACAAAATGGGATGTTCGTAGATCAAATAGGTTTTAAGGCAGAAAGGACTATGATGATCATCTAGTCTGACCTGTCTAACACAGCCAAATAGACTTCTACCCAGTAATTCCTGCACTGAGCCCATAACTTCTTATTGAACTAGAACATACATTTTAGAAAGACATCCAATCTTGATTTAAAGACTTCAAGGTGATGGAGAATTCACCATATCCCTTGGTAACTGGTTCCAGTGGTTAACTGTTCTGTTAAAAATTTACATCTTATTTCTAGATTGAATTTATCTAGCTTAATCTTCTAGTCACTGGATCTTGTTATGGCTCTCTCTGCCAAATTAACAAGCCTTCTGGTATCCAATATTTTGTCTCTGTGTAGATACTTATGGATTGTGGTCAAATTATCTTTTAACCTTCTCTTCTAATAAACTAAATAGAATAATCTCCTTACATCTCTCACCGTAAGGTAGGATTTCCAGGCCTCAACTCATTCTGGTAGGTACTTGCTCCAACCTTCTCCAGTTCGTCAACAAAACCCTATGTTGCAGAAACTATACATAGCAGCAACTAACTATAACTTTTTAGAATATCCATTTCCACTTTATCTTTGAACTGGGCTCTGATAAATGGCTCATCCAGAAAAGGATAGAAATGGATCTCTTCTCACCATAGGGCTGCTACTAATACCATAAGAGCTTTCATAAATAATCTAAGCACTGTGACCTGTCCAAAAGGCAATAATCAATATTGAAATACTGATGCCCACAGGCTAAATGGAAAAAAAATTGAGAAGGAAAACTGGAACATAGAGGTAAGCTTTCTTCAAGTCTGTGGATGACTGGTTGTCTCCCCTACTGATGGTTGGGAGGGTAGGCTTGAAGGTTTCTATCTTGAAAGATAGGTTACTTACCTTGTACAATAACTGGAGTTCTTTGAGATGTGGAGTCCCTATCCATATTCCATGTAGGTGCTCATGAGTTCCTTGCGTCTGAGAACAGATTTTTGCTGGTAGCATCTGTTGGTTGGCACCAACGCTCTTCACCTCCTCATGCTCTGTGCCAAGGGTATAAGTGACCACACAGACCAACCACCTATCCAGTTCCTTTTCTATCACAAATCTCATGTCAAGATCTGCAGCTCTGGGGAAAGAGGGAGGGTAGTGGAATATAGATAGAGATCACACATCTCAAAGAACTCTAGTTTCTGCACAAGACAAATAATCACTCCTTCTTTGAATGATGGTCCCTATCTCTATCCCATTGTGGGTGACTGACAAGCAATACTCATTATGAAGGAGGGTGCGAGGACCTCTCTGAAGTCAGCAATTGCAGGACTGCTGTGACTGAAACCTCAGCAGCAGATGTCTGCATTAAAATGTAATGCTTTGCAAAGGTGTGCATAGAACCCCATGTCACTGCTCTGTAAATATCAATTAAAGGAACATCACTGAAGGAGGCTTTGCTCAAACTGAGCTCCTGTTAATGCTAAGAGGACTAAGTTGAAGTCATATTCCAGAATAGGTCTCATTCTTATTAGTCCGTTTTGGAAACATATTGTCACTGGATGTTTGTGTGTATGATAGAAACTGGTTACAAGCCTTAAGGACTGCTTGCAGTTCTAGGAGGTTTATGTGCATCAGAGCTTTTGTGAAGTCTATGTGCCTTATGCTGTAGGTTTGTCTAGATGAGCACCCTTCCTAATTGGGAGGCGTCCATTATCAATGTTATCTTGGGAGAAGGAGGGATGAACGGAACCCACACATACATCTGTTTTCTGTTCTTCCACTTGCATAGAGATACTCAAACTCAGGGCTTGGGACATATGCTGTCCTGAGCCAAGCTTGTAGGCAATGAAGTCAAAGCCTTGCGAATGATGTCACGTATGTGCAGGCAGCCATGTGACCTGAAAGTGTGAGACACAAACAAACAGATGTTTGTGGGCTGATCTGGAGCTGGGCAGCAAGTGTCTTCATGGTCTGGAACATGTCCAAAGGAAGGTATCCTCTGGCCCTGATAGAATCCAGTGTTTCCCCAATAAATTCTATGTTTTGTGTAGGAATTAAAGCAGATTTATCTGTGTCTACACAGATTATCAGTGATCATAACAGCTTAAGTAGGAATGATGTTGCTGAGAGAACCACTTGATAAGAGCTCCCCATCAAAAGCTGGCCGTGGAGGTAGGGAAAAATTAATGACCTGCTGTGGCGGAAGTGAGCTGCACACTCTTGGGGCTGTTGAAAGACTGAAGGGAAGCACCTTGTGCTGGTAATGGTTCATACCTACAGTGAACCTGAGAAATCTTTCTGTGTGCTAGATAGATGTTTATGTGAAATTGGCATCTTTTACGTCGAGAGCTGTGAACCAATCTCCCTTGTTCGATGAGGGAATTATTGCTGCCAAAGTTACTATTCTGAAGTGTACCACACAGATGAAGACATTGAGCTGATGCAGATCCAAGATGGGTCTCCATCCTCCCTTCTCCTTGAGAGTATGGAAGTATTTTGAATAAAACCCTTTTCCCACAGTACTGGTGAGTTACCAGTTTTATGACTCCTAGATGAAGGAGTCATTTTCCTGAACAAATATCACCTCAGGAAAGTGGTTCCTGAAGAGGGAAAGGGATAGAGGTTGTGGGGAGAGGAACTCTATAGTGTAACTGGTATGAAAGATGTCGAGGATCCATCTCTCCAATGTTTTACTCTGCCAGGTGTGGATGAAACAGGCTAGACAAACACCAAATTGGATATGACAGTCTTGGTTAGATAACACTGGCAGTTGAGTTGGTTTGCAGTTCTCTACAGTCCCATTAAAAGTGTTTCTGTACAGATGGCTGGAATTGGAAGGCAGAAGCAGGAGGAGTGTTATGTTTGCCTTGTTGCACCCTTTGTCATTTCCTTGGTGGTTCATAACCCCTCTGGTGGAAAAAAAGGTTGGGATGTTTGTCTTTGTTTATCTGACTGTGGCCTATAGAACTTCCTCTTGGGTGCTGGTATGAAAATCCTCAGGGAGCAGAGGGTTGCCCATGAGTCCTTCAATGAACATGGGGACTCATTTGTCATCTAGTTAAAATGGTTGTTTCCTTCAAAGGGCAAGTCCTCCACCGTAGACTGAACGTCTATCAAGAATCCGGAGGAGTAAAGCCGTGATGCTCTTCTCATGACAACAGCCGTCGCCATTGAGTGAGAGGTTGTATCAGCTGCACCGAGTGTGGTCTGCAGTGATGATCTTGCAATCAATTTACCTTCCTCAATGAGTACCTCAAACTGACCACTAAACTCCTGTGGAAGATTATCTGTGAATTCCATGAATTTGGTATAGTTGACAAAAATCATATTTAGACATTAATGCCTGACAGTTTGCTATACAAAATTGCAGGCTGGTGGAAGAAAAAACCTTCCTGCTGAATAGATCAAAGCATTTAGCTTCATTATCAGGAGGTGGATCTTGGATGATGTTGCCTGCTGCTTTCTGAGGCTGTCTCTACCTCCAATGATTTTGGTACAAGGTGAATGAATAAAAATACTGCTCCTTTGGCTGTCACAAAAAAATCTTTTTTCTGTTGTCTTGAGGGTGAGAGCACGTGACCAGAGTGTGCCAGACCACTTTTGCAGGTTTCAAGATGGCTTAATTGATGAGCAGTGCCACATTGATGTGCCCCACACACTGCAGAATATCTAGGAGTCTTCCACAGGGATCTGCAGCGTATCTGCCACCTTCTTTAGCAAGTCTTGAAATTGCCTGAAATTGTCAGAGGGAGATGGGGAGACAGAAGCAACTACCTTGTCTGATGATGACAAAGAGAATCCTGTTGGATCAGTCAGCTCCAGTTAGTCTTCCTCAACTCTTTCCTGTGGTAGTTTTGTTTCCTCTCTGTGGGGAGAGGGGTGCTGTAATTCAAGGAGGGATCATGTAGACTTGGAACCATGAGTGTACAGGTCCCAGGATCGCCAGTGTGATCTGTACAATGAGTCTTCAGAACTGGGAGCTCTGGGTAAGCCAATCCCATACCAGGATGACAAGGCATCAAGGACTTATAAGTTGGAGCGGAAGGCTAGTGGGAGATTTGAAGAAAGGCTAGTGGGAGATTTCTCTCTCCTACTGTGGGAGTATTTTCTCTCATCCTCTGTTTACAGGAGGAGGAAGTCTTACACCTAACTCTCTTGATGGCAATACCAGAGGTGGCCAAACTTGCAGGCATGCTCCTAGACTCTTCAACCCTATGTAAAGGGGGGTCTACTGAGCCTGGATCAGACTGCGGCCTCAACCTGTACTCACGTGCCTGGCAGGTTCTTATAGGCAAGAATCAGCAAATTGTGCACTTGGAGGAAATGTGTGCTTCTCCAAAGCAGTAGAGGCACCTTATGTGGTTCTCACTGACTGGGAAGACCTGAGGGCAGGACGCACACTTCTTAAAGCCCAGGATCTTGGGCATAGCATTTGCTTCAGACAAGGCATCTGAGAGGGAGGAAAACCCCCATCCCTAACTACACTAGGACTATGAACTTACTAACTAAACTAATATTTATAATTTTTTACAGAAAGAATCATGAAGGAAGCAAATGCTATGGACACTGGAATGTTCCAACTCACACCATCAGCTGTAGAAAGGAACTAGAGAGGAAATCGGTCTGCACGGCCATTTATACCCTTGGCCCACAGCACTAGGCGTGAAGTGCACAAGCACAAACTAATGGACACTGCTAGCAAAAATCTACTGGTTTCAGATGCATGGAGCACATGCATACCCACAGTGGACTACAGATAGGAACTATCACTCAAAGAAGAACCTGGACTTTCTCAGGAATCTGTTCAAGTGTTTCATATCAAGTATTGCTCACAGTTGTCCTGAACTTTTGAGATCAGAAGAAGTATGGAGCATAGCCCTCGTGCTCTCTCTCGATGAAGGACTACTTCCAGTGGATAAATTAGATCCCTACAGATCCCAAACTGGAGTATGTGGGCCCAACCCTCAAGTCTGTTCAAGCTGCAGTCAGTGTGGGACATAAGTATGGGGGTAAAGGTTGCTTTATCCCCCTTTATGATCCTACAACTGTTGGATTTTCACAGGGGCAATATGACTCCTAGTATACATTTAGGGAAGTTGTAGGGCTGCTCTAGTTTATGCCTGGCTGCAATGCTATCAAGAGGTCATTGTGGCAGCCAGAAATTAGCAGGACTCCTACTACACACCCATCCTCCTGACTTGTCCCTGACATGTGCCTTATGCCAGAGGTTGTGACACAGGCTAGCATAGGGCAGACTATGCCAGAACCATGGAGCTGAAGGACTCCTCTTATGCTAGAAGAATCGTCTTCTGGCCACTTAGACCAGCTTTAAGTATGACCTGCAATTCCAGAGCAGGACAAAGTAGATTTCAGGCTAGGCTGTGGAACCTTCACTTATGTCAAGGTGCATTTACTCACACATGAAGTGAGATTACTTGTGTGAGTAAAACTTATTAGATCAAGGGCTGAACAAAGTAAGCCTTGGAAGAGCCATGATCTGCCTTGCTACTCTTCTTTACCACTTATACTTATTTTCTGGCCAATTTACCATACATTTAACTACCATTTTATGTTTCTGTGTCACTGCTTAATTTGATCATATTATATCTTAACTTAAATATCTGCCTTCGATACACTCATTTTATACAGTAAATCAAAGGTTTTCAACCTTTTTTCTCTCATGAATACTTTTCTATCCTTCCTTGCTGCTTGAAGGAACAAAAGACTCAAGAGATGAAAAAGAAATGTCTTTGCAAGATTATTCCCTTTTGTACATTTACTAGGGTATTGTCTTGTGTTGCTTTAGATGTGCAAAGTGATAGGAATTCTATCAATTGCCTTGGAAGAGTGTTCTACAACATAGGCAGTGTGTGACTCCAGCATTTGGGGACGCTTTAGAGCAGGGGTCAGCAATCTTTCAGAAGTGGTGTGCCGAGTCTTCATTTATTCACTTTAATTTAAGGTTTTGTGTGCCAGCAATATATTTTAACGTTTTTAGAAGGTCTCTTGCTACAAGTCTATAATATATAACTAAACTATTGTTGTATGTAAAGTAAATAAGGGTTTTAAAATGTTCAAGAAGCTTCATTTAAAATTAAATTAAAATGCAGAGCACCCCGGACCAGTGGCCAGGACCCGGGCAGAGTGAGTGCCACTGAAAATCAGCTCGCGTGCTGCCTTCGGCACACGTGCCATAGATTGCCTACCCCTGCTTTAGAGAGTGCCGGAAGCTCCCTACAAGTGTGTGTGTGTGTGGGGGGGGGAGCCACCGGTGCCCAGACTGTGCCCTTCCCCCTGCTTCGCCCTGAGGCCCACCCCCACTCAGCCTCTTTCCCCCAAGGCCCCATCCATGCTCCAACCCACTCTGCCCCAGGCCCTATCGGGACCCCTCCCCCGAAATCATCCCCCTCACCTGCTCCTCCCTGTCCTGAGGCCCCCTGCCCACCACTCATGCCTCTTTGCCCCTCCTTCTGAGGACCCCCCCATCACTCGCGCCTCTCCATCCTCTCCCCTGAGGACCCCCCTCCCACTGCTCCTTGGCGAGGGGGCCTTGGAGAACAGGGTGGAGAGGCGCAAGCGGCGGGTGGGGGGAATCCTTGGAGGGGAAGAGGTGGAACAGGGGTGGGAAGAGGAGTAGCGTGGGCAGGGCCATGGAGAACGAGGATGAGCAGGAGGGGGGCCTTGGGGCAGAGTGCAGGCAGGGCTCCAGCCTGGGCACCCTTTTGGTGGCGGTGCTCCAAAGGCAGTGGGCCAGAGTGCCTCCAGAGGGAGGTGCGCTGCATCCTGTTTGGTCTCCCCTGGCCTCTTATGCCTGCCGCCCATGTTCTACAACCTACTACATCTTCCTATCAAAAGTTTCTTAAAACATTCGGCCTAAATTTTCCCTCCCAGTTTCATCCAATTGCTCCTAGCTAAAATACCTACTTTTACGTTGCTAAGATAAATAGCACTTCTCCCTTCTTAGCATTTATACCCTTCGTAAGTTTACAGACTTTTATCATGTTTCGTCTCCTTCCAGTTGTTGCTTAGTCAAGCAACAGATATGCAACTCTTTTAATCCTTTCTCTCAAGAAACTCTTCCCATGAATTCTGATGCTCTTTTCTGATTTCACTCCATTTATCAATATTTTTCTGGTGGCTAATTGCTTGTTCAAAGGCTGGAGGGCTTAAGGAGCTTCTTCCCACATGCATCCTGCAAAAAGGCCCAACACAACTGCACTTATTGGACTCCCTTGAGCTCAAGGACTGCTCTTAGCTAGCTGTGTTGTCTGTAAAAGGGACACAGATGGGAGGGAGGAGGCAGGGCTATGAGCCCACTATCTGTGCTTCCCAGGAGCACTGACAGGATTGTGCCTGGTGTAGGTATAATATCTTCAGGAGCTTCTTCTGGTGGAGGGCAGCTTCATCCCACCCCCAAATGTAGGGCACTACTTATTCATCACAAATGAGCCCCATAAACTAGATTCTCAGGTCCATTAAGTCTATTTTGCACTGTGGACTTAAAGTGACTGAAGATGGCCAGTGGATAATTCCACCTGTGCAACGCTTGCTCCTCTGGTGGAAAGATAATAGAGGTGGCTCTGCTACCTACTGTGCTAGCTGCACACACTCCTGGTGTAGAGGGGAGGAAGGTATGTTGGAAGCATTCCAGGACTAGGATAGGGAGGACCAGCAGTATATGTTAGAGTTGCTCTACTCAGCTGTAAATTGCTCTAGGCCTGATGGCCCTCCTCTCCACGGCACCAGCTCAGGTGGAGAATCTGCCCCTAAATATTTAAGGCCAGATTGTGAACCCTTTATTCACTCTGGTGAACATTTACTCTCATGAGTAATCCCATTGGCCTAAATGGGATTCTTTGTGTGAGTAACTGTCACCAGTAAAAAGTTCACAATTTAGCCATTAGTGATTTAGTGATCTGGATTGCATGGTAAGCTGGGCACAAGCAAACAATATACATTTCAATATGGCCAAATGTAAATGTATACATCTTGGAACATATAGGCCATACTTACAGGATGGGGGACTCTATTCTAGGAAGCAGTGACTTTGAAAATGATTTGGGGATAGTGGTGCATAATCAGCTGAACATACGCTCTCAGGGCAATGCTGGGGCCAAAAGGACTACTGTAAACAATGGGATCTCAAGTAGGAGTAGAGAGGTTATTTTATCTCTGTATTTGCCCCTGTTGCAACCTCTGCTGGAATATTTTGTCTAGTTCTGGGGTCCACAATTCAAGAAGGATGTTGATAAATTGAAGAGGGTTCAGAAAAGAGCCCTGAGAATGATTAAAGAAGTAGAAAACATGCCTTATAGTGATAAATTCAAGGAGCTCAATCTATTCAGCTTAACAAAGAGAAGGTTAAGGGGTGATTTGATTATAGTTTGTAAGTACGTACATGGGGAACAAATATTTAATAATGGGCTCTTCAATCTAGCAGAAAAAAGTATACAAGATCCAATCTTTGGAAGTTGAAGGTAGGCAAATTCATACTGGAAATAAGGTGTAAATTTTTACCAGTGAGGGTAATTCACCATTAGAAAAAATTACCAAACATTATGGAGGATTCTCCAACATTGGCAATTTTTAAATCAAGATTGGACATTTTTGTAAAAAGCTATACTCTAGCTCAACCCAGATTTATTTTGGGGAAGTTCTATGGCCTGCGTTATACAGGAGGTCAAACTAGATGATCATAATGGTCTCTTCTGGCCTTAGAATCTATTAATTTATTCTCTATCTTGCATCCATTATTTTAATAGTAATAGAAGCTAGACTCTGGGATAATAATTGTAATGCTCACTTTCTTTTTTTAAAGACAGGTACTTCATTGATTTTATTGTATGTAATGGTGCCTGTCAATTATTTTAGATGTAGAAAACAACTTTTAAAAAACACATATAATAATGTGAATTAGCATGTCAAAAATATATTAATAAAGGCTTCCATATCCACTAATGAAGAAAAATTGCCCAGCTGAACCAACTCATCTGCCTGGAAAATGCCTAATTAAATGTGTTTTTCTCTAATCTTCTTGTACCTCCCAGTTTTTCTTTTTTTTTTTTTTTTCAGACAGAATATTTGGAATTTTTAACCAGAACATGTCAAGTGCCACAAAACTCCATAATGTAGCTTTCATTATTCCATTAGAGGACTGGATGGAAATTTCTTGACTGGAGAGGCTGGTGTTGTTTGACCCCATGCAGTATTCTCCACTTCACTGGCCAGCGAATTGGAAATATAACCAATTTCCCAATATTCCATCACTATTTCATTTTCAAAAATAAAATAAAATCTTCCTTATAAATGGTGGTTGTGATGCTGTCTACCCTAGTGCCAGCTCAGGACAGGGATGCAGGCTAATTCACTCATATGCTAATAAAAATCAAAGGAGTGTCAAAAGGTATTGTAGTGTAATCAGGCCAATTCAACTTGCATGTTAATTTAGTTCAAAGGAAATGTTAATGGTATTGTCTTCACTTATCTAACTTGTTGATTGCTATGGCATTACCTTCTGTATATCCCTGTAACTAGTTAACCCTAGATCAAAACTGTGTGTTAGCATTAAGATGAGAATGTACTTGATGTGTAAATGTAATGAAAACTAATAAAGGATTGTTGTTTGCTATTACATTGGGAGACAATCGCATAGTACGATGAGAAAGTGTGGACAGAGGACCACATAGCAGCCCTACAGATGTCCTGGATAGGGACATGAGCCACATAGGCCGCAGACGAGACCTGGGCTCTCGTCGAATGAGCCTTCACTATAGGAGGCGGGGGAACCCCTGCCAGGTCATAGCAGGTGCGAATGCACGAAGTGATCCAGTGGGAGATCCGCTGGGTGGAGACCGGGCGTCCCCTCATGCGCTCGGCCGAAGCAATAAAAAGCTGGGGGGAACCTCCTAAAGGGCCTGGTTCTGTCTAAGTAAAAGGCCAGCGCTCTGCACACGTCTAACATGTGCAGGCTGCATTCCTCATTAGAGGAATGAGGCTTAGGACAGAGGATCGGGAGGAAAATGTTCTGATCCATGTGAAAAGCCGAAACTACCTTCGGCAAAAAGGCAGGGTGAGGGCGGAGCTGAACCTTGTCCTTATGAAAAACCGTATACGGCAGTTCAGAGGTCAGGGCCCTGAGCTCAGAGACCCGGCGGGCTGAGGTGATAGCTACTAAGAACGCCACCTTCCACGACAGGTGGGACCACGAACACATGGCTAACGGCTCAAAAGGAGGCCCTGTGAGGTGGGAGAGTACCAGGTTTAGATCCCAGAGCGGGACTGGGGGTCTGGCGTAAGGGAATGCCTGATCTAACCCTTTCAGAAACCGGG
This sequence comes from Malaclemys terrapin pileata, assembly GCF_027887155.1. Lineage (NCBI taxonomy): Eukaryota > Metazoa > Chordata > Testudines > Emydidae > Malaclemys > Malaclemys terrapin. The sequence goes on from NC_071507.1 coordinate 84,322,498, forward strand.
CCGTCATGTGATGTGAAAACACAGACAGTCCCTGCACCGGAGGATGGAAGGCCGAGATGGCCGCCAGGTGCACCCTGATAGAGGAGGGCGCGAGACCTTGAGTCCTAAGGGACAGGAGGTAATCGAGGACCTGTTGGATAGGTGCAGAGAAGGGAGAGGAACCTCTATCTCTTACCCATCTAGAGAACCTAGACCACTTAGCCAGGTAGCTTTGCCGCGTGGAGGGTTTCCTACTTTCCAGCAGGACCCTCCTGACATCCTCAGAACACCTGCCCTTCTCCGCATTCAACCATGAAGCGGCCACGCTGTCAGATGGAGCGGGGCTAGGTTGGGATGGAGGAGACGTCTTGCCTCCTGGGAGAGGAGGTCCGGGCGTAGTGGCAGCCTGCAAGGGGGGGCCGCTAAGAGTTGCAGGAGGGACCCGTACCAATGCTGACGGGCCCAATCCGGGGCTATGAGGATCATCCTCGCTCTGTCTGACTTCACCTTCTGCAACACCTTGTCTATTAAGGGGAAGGGCGGGAAGGTGCACAACAGGGGCCCCGACCATGGGAGCAGGAACGTATCAGATATTGCCCCGTCGCCCTGCCCCGCCCTGGAGCAGAATCGAGGACACTGTTGATTCTGGGCGGTGGCAAACAGGTCTACGTGGGGAGTGCCCCACTGTAGGAAGATCCACCTGGCCACGTCCCTGTGAAGGGACCACTCATGCTGCTGGGAGAATACCCTGCTCAGGCGGTCTGCAAGAGAGTTGCTCTTGCCCAGCAAGTAAAAAGCCTGCAGGAGTACATTGTGGGCTATACAAAACTCCCACAGGAGTTGGGCTTCCTGGCATAAGGCCCTGGAATGCGTACCGCCCTGCTTGTTGACATAGTACATGGCAGTCGTGTTGTCAGTAAGGACTCTGAGTACCCTCCCTTGGATGTGCTGGCGGAACATCACGCAGGCGAGGCGTATGGCCCTGAGCTCCCTGACATTTATGTGGAGTGCTAACTCCCCTGGGGACCACAACCCCTGGGTCCTGAAGGGCCCCACGTGCGCCCAGGTCCGAGGCGTCCGACACTAGGTCTAGTGAGGGAGGAGGGTCCCTGAAGGGGATACCCTGGAGCATGTTGCCCGGGAGGGACCACCATTGGAGACCTGCCACCACCCTGGGCGGCACTGTGACTACCATGTCCAGGCTGTCCGTGGCCTGGGAATACCTGGAGGCCAACCACAGCTGGAGGGGCCTCATTCGAAGCCTGGCATGTCGCACTACATAGGTGCATGCCGCCATGTGGCCTAGGATCTGAAGGCACATCCGTGCCGTGGTTACTGGAAAGGCTGTGATCTGGGCGATGAGAGCTTTGAGCATCTCGAATCTGTCCCTTGGGAGGGAGGCCGAGGCTACCTGGGAATCTAGCAGTGTGCCTATAAAGGTTATGCACTGAACTGGTATTAACGTGGATTTCTCCTCGTTTACCAGCAGGCCTAGGGTGCCGCAGGCGCCTAGCAGGTAGCTTGTCTCCCCAGGAAACGGAGATAGCGCCTGTGACCCTCGAAAATGTGGATGTGAAAATATGCATCCTGGAGGTTCAGTGACGTAAACCAATCCCCCTGGTCTAGGGATGGCATAATGGAGGCCAGGGACACCATGCGGAATTTGTAACGCACCAGGAACTGGTTGAGATTCCGCAGGTCGAGGATGGACCGAAGCCGCCCTTCGCCTTGGGAATGAGGAAATACCTGGAGTAAAACCCCTTGCCCTGGTACTCGAGGCACCCTTTCCACCACTCCCAAGGAAAGGAGGCATTGTACCTCCTGACGGAGGAGGAGGGCATGCTCCGGAAAGGCGGTCTGACACCCTGACGGGGGACAGTTGGGAGGGGTTGCCACAAACTGGAGCCTGTACCCTTGGGAGATGGTGCTGAGGACCCATTGATCCATTGTTATACTGGACCATTGGAGTCGGAAAGCCGATAAACGGTTGAAAAAAGGCAACTTTATTAACTGGATGGGGGGGGAGCATTGGCAACAGGCGTGGTGACCCCCCTCAACAAGTCAAAAACGCCATTTCCCGGGGTGCTTGCCCTTCGAGGCACCAGGTTGCTGGGCCGAACGGGATTGGCGCTGTGACCGATGCCTCTGATCTCTCTGCCGCTTAGGCGGGGGTTCATATCTACCCCTAGCTTGTGGAGCGGGGAGTTGAGGCCTGGGTTTGTCCTTTGCAGGTGGGACGTACAGGCCCAGCGTCTGCAGGGTGGTATGGGAATCCTTCATCCTATATAGACGGGTATCAGTCTGATCAGCAAACAAGGCCTTGCCATCAAATGGCAGGTCCTGCATTATCAACTGCGATTCAGAGGAGAGCCCCGAGAAGGAAAGCCACGATGCTAGCCAAATGGAGACGACTGTAGCCAAGGAGCGAGCGAGCGGCTGTGCCCGCCGCATCCAAAGCAGCCTGGAGAGCCGCCTTGGCCGTGGTCGCCCCTTCTTGGATGAGCGCCCGAAACTCCTTCACCTCGGTATCAGGGAGGAAGTGCTCAAACTTGGGGAGAGATCCCCAAAGGTTAAACTCATAGCGGCCTAGAAGCGCCTGATGGTTGGCCACGTGGATTTGGAAACTCGTCAGCGAGTAAGACTTTCATCCGAAAGAGTCAAGTCTACGAGCGTCCCTGTCCTTAGGCGTGGGCGCAGGCTGACTATTCCTCTCGCGGTGGTGGACTGACTCTACTACCAGGGAGTTAGGGGCTGGGTGAGTGTAGAGGTACTCAAGACCTTTGGCAGGGACGAAGTACTTCCTCTCAGCCTTTTTGGAAACAGAGGCAAGGGAGGCCAGCGTTTGCCAAAGGCCAGTGGTGATATTGGCAACTCCTTGATGAAAGGGGAGCGCCACACGCCCCGGGACCGAGGAGGCGAGGACATAAAAAGTGTTGGAGGGCTCTTCCATCTCCTCGGCCTGGAGCTCGAGGTTGGCTGCCACCCTCCGAAGCAGCTCTTGATGGGCCTTAAAGTCCTCTTGCGAAGAAGGAGACGGTACCGCAACCGAATCACCCTGCGCCGTCGAGGTGGAAGGTACAGCACCTTCAATGGCAAGCAGCACCGTTGGCTCTACTTTGGGGTCCGGTGCTGGAGCTGGCGTCAGGGGATTGGCACCCACAGCTTGATCCCAGTACCGCGGCGACGCAGGGCGGCCCTGGGAGGCTCCGCCACGGAGCACAGACCGAGGTGCGCCGGAGCCTGAGGCCACGGCGCTAGCTGGCACCACTGACCCTGCCATGGCACAGGAGTAGAGGCAAGTCAGGCGCCGGAGGTGTAGGTTGGTCCAGCGGCATGGCTCGGCCCCAGGATAGACGACTGCGTATCGACACCGAGGTTCGGGAAGAGTGAACAGTGCCATAAGAACGGCTGGAACGGTCCCAATCGTGACAGCTCCTGCCCCGGGACTTTGACCTGGAGGACGACGAGATGTAAACGTCCGAAGAGCTGCGTCTGGACTGTCCGTGGCACCTGTGGGCCGGTGCCTTGGTGCGGGGAATGCGGGGATGCGCTGCGAGTCTGACCTCTACAGTGCCGGGTCCTGGAGTGGGAGCGTCGGTGCCGACAGCATCGCGACCTATTCCTCTCGGAGTCACTAGAAGAAGAGGGATGGTGTCACCTCTTTCTTCTTGCACAACGGCACTCAGGACCAGAAGAGTGGGAAACGCTCATGGCGGAGTCATGACGTGGGGTCGATGTGCATCGTGAAGCCCTGCTAGGTGCCTCAACCCAGGAAGGTGCTTCAATCTTCGACTCCTCCAGGGAAGGCTGGTGGGCAATCAAGGATGGCTTCCCCCGGGACCGGGGGCCCGAGTGCTGCAGCACTGCCGGCACGGGAAGCATCAGTATATCACGTGCGGCCTGAGCTGCCTCTGGCGTCGAGGGCATGCACACCTCCGGAGAGGCTCGCGCAGATGGGACTGGACTACTCCGCTCAGCGCGAGTCGGAGGTCTCTGTCCCGATGGGGATTGCGGGGCCTCACCCCTGCTCTTTTCCTGGTGCCTCTGCAATTTCCCTGTCTTTTTCGCTGGGGAACGGTGCCGGGACGTCGAAGTTGCCTCGCTGTGCACCAAGGACACGGTGCCAGATGCCGATTCGGAGCGGCGCACTGGAGGCACTTCGCCATGTGTCGATGACGTGGAGCCCAGTGCGGTGCCAGCTTGACGCACCAGTGCCGAGGCCAATGTCGACTCCATTACGAACTCTCGGAGTCGGATCTCAGGCTCCTTCTTCGTTCGCGGCTTGAAGGAGCCGCAGATTTTACACTTCTCACTAATGTGAGACTCGCCCAGACAGCGAAGACACTGAGAATGTGGATTGCTTCTGGGCATAGAATTGCGACAAGAGTCGCACGACTTGAAACCTGGGCCACGGGGCATGCCCCGAGCCAGGCACTAACAGAAGAAAAGTTCAGCAAAGTTCAGTGTACTAGATACCAGTAAGGCTATAACGCTGCAGCCAAGGCTGGAGCAAGTTCCGACTACCTTCACTGGCGGCAAGAAGGAACTGAGGGTTGGGGGAGCACGCAGTCCCCTTTATGGCGCGATATGTCAGCGCCACTCCAGGGGTCGCAGTGGTGCTCCCCCACTACGGGTACTGCTAAGGGAAAAACTGGTACCGATGCACGTGGCGAGCACACACACCTATAGTGGAATACACATGAGCAATCACTTGAAGAAGAACAAATGATCTGCTAGCATAATTCCACTGACTTCAATGGGAAATTTAGCCCACAATGTTTCCACCAGTTTGCAAATTATCAGTTTGAGAAATATTTTCTATATATACACAAACGGGGAATACCAGGAAAACCCATAAAATCTTTTAAATAGGCAGAAATTTTTTAAGTGGGCCTACTGCACTAGTATTACATTATTAAGAAGATGGAGGGAATATATCAATATAAGAACATTAATAAATTATAAGATTGTGCTAATCTTTTAATGAAGGTTAGAAATATCTATCTATCTATTACTCCTGAGGGAATTCTGTACCACTGCACAATGCATAATTTCTAAGCAAATTCATGTTCTGTGCAGAATTTCCTCCCTCCTCCCCCAGAAATGGGCTGCAGAGCTGCTGGCCACCAGTAGGAGCCAATGGACCTGGCAGAACTAAGCTCTCATACAGAAGACACTCAAGCAGGAGAGTTCTGGGCAGCTGAAGTTCCTGGCACGCCCTAAGGAAGGAGGTGGCATACAGGCAACTCCACACAAACCTGTGACCCAGCATCAGGCTGTTTCTCCCTCTGGATCCCTGGGCTCTGGGAGGGTAGGGGGTCTGTGCAAGTTTCTGGGCGGAGGGGGGGTGTGCCAGCTGGGGTATGGGAGGGACGGGGTGTGAGTATCTGGGCTGGGGGGGGACCCACAGCTGGGGGGCGGGAGATAGGAAATGCAGGTGTCTGGGCTGGGGAGGGCCCGCAGCTGGGCTCTGGGAGGTATGGAGTTTGGGTGTCTGGGCTGAGGGGGGCCCGCAGCTGGACTTTGGGGGTAGGGGGTGCCGGTGTCTGGGTGGGGGAGCACCCCGTGGCTGAGCTCTGAGGGTAAGGGGTGCAAGTGTCTGGGCTGGGGGGGCACCCTATAGCTAGGATCTCGGGGGGGGGGCGTCTGGCCCCCTGGCTGGGCTCTGATGGTGGGGAAGGGGGCAGAGAAAACAGGAACTGGATTGTCATAGGAGTTTCTTTAACTGTCTACTCCTAGGGGAATTTTTTTGTGTCTGTATTGTTACAGACATAGTTGCTGACAGATATTTTGGAAATTTATTTCAAAATTATTGAAACTGGCATGATTATATCGTGTTATTTTGACAAAATATGCAGAATTTTAAAATACTGTATGCACAATTTTTAAATTTTTGGCACACAATTTTTAATTTTTTAGTGCAGAATTTCCCCACTAGTAATATATAGCTACTTTAGCATCATGTAAAATTTAGAAAACCAGTTCCTATATGCATAGAATAAAGACATTTTAGCATAGAAAGACCATTTTAGCATAGCTGCATTCAATCTTTTGTTTACCTGTATTGAATGAGGTGGTGACTCCCAAGGTATTATACTGTTTGTTATCTCACAAACAGAAGCATGAATAATGTTCTTCTTCTGTTGTACTGCTGTATTTTTAAGCCGTGGAATGAAAGCAAGAATACCTGCTGCTGCAACAGAGCAAAGTCCAGGCACTACAAATCCAATGTTGTAACTTCCTAATAAGTCATATATCCAGCCTGAAACAAATAATATCCCAATTGCATATAATCATATTCTCCCTGCATCAAAGCAGATCTTTATCTCCACATTGTTCTTTATTATCCTATAATACAATGATGAGTGCCTTAGAAAAGATAGAAAACCCTATAACCTAAATAAATTAAACTCCTTTTGAAACCCTTTATTTTATTTAATCCAATATTTTTAGACACATTATGTACTCAAGTGTGAGAGAGCATTTTCAATTTATATAGTATATATGGAATCACCAATCTTTATGGAGAAACATCCCACATCTCTTAGAAAGGTTTCATGGTGGGTCGAGTAGTCAGGTGATGCAGTTCCTGGTGGGCTGAAAGCCCATTACATCAAGATTTGTTTCTATGGTGCATGTGAGGAGTAGAACTAGGTGAATTTTTTTTTGGATGGATAGTGTATTCACTAAAAAATTCAGTTTCAGGTCAACGAACTATTTGTGAACTCATGTTGAGTTTGCTGAATAGTTTTGACTGAACCAAAAAAAGTCAAAAAGTTTTGGCAATGACAAATGAAACCTTTTGTTTAGTCCTGAAAAATTCGTTTTGCTTTTCATGGCACTTTGACAAAGGAAAAGACTCACAAAATAGCCAGAGGATGAGGTGCTGCCTCCTTTGTAAGCTTTAATGAACTGGTTAGAACACTCACCTAGGATTCTGGAGATCCAGATTCAATTCCCTACTCTACCTGATGTGGGGAAGGGATCTGAACTTTGATCTCCTACATGCCCTCCTGACCAGGGGTTTAGGCTGCAGTTCAGTCCCAACGCATCATCAAGGATCTACAACCTATCCTGAAAGACGATCCCTCACTCTCACAGACCTTGGGAGACAGGCCAGTCCTCGCTTACAGACAACCCCCCCAACCTGAAGCAAATACTCACCACACAACAAAAACACTAACCCAGGAACCTATCCCTGCAACAAACCCCGTTGCCAACTCTGTCCACATATCTATTCAAGGGACACCATCATAGGACCTAACCACAACAGCCACACCATCAGGGGCTCATTCACCTGCACATCTACCAATGTGATATATGCCATCATGTGCCAGCAATGCCCCTCTGCCATGTACATTGGCCACGCCGGACAGTCTCTACGCAAAAGAATAAATGGACACAAATCAGACATCAAGAATTATAACATTCAAACCTGTCGGAGAACACTTTAACCTCCCTGGACACTCAACAACAGACTTAAAAATGGCAATTCTTCAACCAAAAAAAACTTCAAAAACATACTCCAACAAGAAACTGCAGAACTGGAATTAATTTGCAAACTGGACACCATCAAATTAGGCTTGAATAACCACTGGGACTGGATGGGTCACTACAAGAACTAAAAACTAATTTCCCCATGCTAATTTCCCCCCCTACTGTTACTCACCTTCTTGTCAACTGTTTGAAACGGGCCAGCCTGATTACCGCTACAAAAGTGATTTTTCCTCCTGCTGGTAATAGCCCACTTTAATTGAATTGTCTCATTAGAATTGATAAGGCAACTCCCATCTTTTCACTTACTATGTATATACATCTTCCTACTGTATTTTCCACTCCATGCATCTGATGAAGTGGGTCTTATCCCATGAAAGCTTATGCCCAAATAAACTTGTTAGTCTCTAAGATGCCAAACGTACTCCTCGTTGTTTTTGCTGGTAGAAACTAACATGGTTACAACTCTGAAATCTATTACAATTAACTGTGATTGCCCCAAGCAGGTCTAACTAATGTCTAGCCCCTGCTTTTTACTTTCTCTCCAAGGACAACGGTGATTTAACAGGAACCAAACTGCTCTTTCAAAGCATAGTACATTTATTTAAGGACAAAGGCATACAGAGAAAACATATAAAACAATAAAAAGGTCTTAATCTAAATGCACACTAAAGGTATCAGAAATCACCAATTTTCCGCAGGGTGGAATCTGACAGGTTCAAGTCTTCCAACCTCCCAGCAGGGTTGGGTCCCTACTTGGATCAAAAGTCAGGTCTGCTTGTTGAATAGAAAAGAAAGCCCTGAATCTGTTTAAACTCAGTCTTTAAACCCTAAAGCCTCAGGCTATGTCTACACTACAGCCTATGTCGGCAAAATTTATGTCGCTCAGGGGTATGAATAGTCTCCCCACCAAATGACATAAGTCACACCGACGTTGCTTATGCTGCTTGTGAAGATGAATTTTTTATGCCGACTTGAAAGCTCTCTCCTGTCGGCATAGAGCATCTTCACAAGACACGCTGCAGTGGCACAGCTGTATCAGTACAGCTGTGCCACTTCAGTACTGTACATATAGTCATACCCTTAGTCTCTCAGCCTCTTGAAAATGGGTAAAACCAGTCACTGTCTGTATCCCCAGGGGCCTAAGCCATAAAGATGGACATTTATACAACTGGCTTTGGGATTTTGCATTAATTACCCCATAGTGATTCCAGATTCCACAGGGAACATCCCCAATCAGTTAGGAACAAACAAATACATAAAGCTTATTGATACAAAGATCTCTGAATAGTCCATGAGCCCCTCTCGTCTCACTCATCTCGATATCATGGTCTTTGACGTTTTCAGGCTTTCAAGAGTTTGCTCATATATACAGATAATATTCATAAAATTAAACATAATCGTCTCAAGATAGCTGTGTGTTTGTGTATCTGTCACAGTCACAACAGAAAAAAGAACAGAAAAATCATTCATCTTGAGAGAGAAAACGTATGTATGGCAACATCAGCTTGAAGGAAGGGAGGTTTAATATTTCTCTCCCTACCATTCATTTCTCCAATTTCATCCCTAGTTCTATGAGGAGGGGGCTGTCTCAAGAACTACAGACAGTGGAAATCATTAAAGGACACTTTAATATTGCTAGCAATGCTATTAATAGATAAAGGGCTAAATATTGTTCTTCATATGGATAAAACATATAAATACCAGCATATGCAAAGCATCATTATTTAGGAACACATTCAAATACAACTCCTCTGTATTAGATAACTCACCTGCAAATGGTGGACCAAAACAACTAATTGTGTGGACAGCCATCATAAATCCCCAGGCCACAGGCATTTTCTCTGCTCCCATCAAGTCTAGCGTTAGAACAGGTAAAAGAACATAGTTTCCTGCATCAAAAAATCCCAACAGCGAGCCAAAAGCAATTAGGGAGGGGAAAGTTGTGCACAAAGGAATTGTCAAGTACAACAGCCCTGGAAAACAAAACAAAAACAAAATTGTTAAGGGGGTTTTGGTAGGGCATTTGCTTATACTTCTTATAGATGAAACACCTGTGTTTGAATGGAGCCAGATGAAGGCCATGTTTTCTATAAGTAGTTAGTTATGTAGTCTATCTTACATAACTTGATTATGGATTGACTCTTGGATTTCTTGCTAACGTTAAATTCTCACATAACAGCATCCATAAGTAATGTTTTTTTACCATCTCCAGTTGGCTAGGAGACACCATACCATCCTGGCGAATGCTGATCTAACCTTGGTTATACATGTCTTAGTTACCGGTCTACTGGACAACAGTGCAATATACTGGGCATGAAGTCATCAGCGCTTAGGAAACTTTAACAGCAAAGAATGTTACATCATGTCTTCTCAGCAACACAGGCTATCACAAGCAGATCACACCTGTCCTTTAGTCTCTACATTGGCTTACCATAAAATATCAAATCCAGTTCAAGGTCTAATCCCTACCTTACTTTCAAGGCACTCAATGTCCTGGGCCCAGGATGTCTAAAAGATCACCCACAGCTTTGACACAGCTCCATACCTCTGGTCCAACAGAACTTTCCACCATAATGGTAAAGCTCATCTGTGCGGGGGACAGAACTTTCTCAGGGGCTGGTCCAAGACTGTGGAATGAACTCCCACAGTAAGTAAGGCCTATCACAAACTTCACCATCTTCCCACTCCAAGTGCAAGGGGCGCTTCTGTGATCTTGCCTTTTCCAATATAAATACAGAACATAACATGGACACACACAAAAATAAACCCCTACCACAACAAAACACTCCACTATTCACACAATTCTTGCCATGGCAAGAGAATGAGAGAAAGAACAAACCATATGTAGCAGATGTTAGTCATGTCACTCAATGCACTACTGGAAGAGGCTCATATACTATAGTGATGAAGGCAGTAAACAAACCTGTATAAAAGAGATTTCATAGTTTAAACTTAAGATTGGTGGTGGTTGTAATTGAGCAACCTCAACTGTTATACAATGTAGGATTTTTTGTGTTAGAACATGAACCATATTTTGATATGTATGGTTTGCTTTCTTTATTCAGTTGTGAGTTGTAATGTGGTGCTAAATTTGTTCGCTGTTATTAAATAGCTTGAGTAAATGAGTATTTCTTTATAATGCTATATACTCTCTGATAAGCAGAATAGATCTGAACTAGTATAGCACCTATATTACGTATTTGAACTTAAAAGCTTTGCTAGGAAACAGTGATTCTTTAATGATCTATTTGATACCTGTGGAAAAGTGACTTACAGTCAGAGCATCCCCTTACGGCTAGGTGTGACATTGAAGCGATTTTCTCCGCTACAGTTCTGCAGACCAGCCATCCAGGCCTGCTAGCGGTCCCATTTGCCTTGTGAGTTGGCCCTCTGGCCAGGCCATTCTTGAGACATGCCCCTTTCAAGGTAATTCAGAGTCCAGGTTATAAAACAGGAAAAACCTAAAGTCTAGTAGCCTCTATGCCAGGGCCTTGGCCCCCATCTGGGGTGTGTAATTCCTGACCTCTTTCAATCTGGAAGCCTGTCCGTCTCCTCTTGATCTGGGGGAGAGGTAGGGGAACACAGGCCCAGCCTCTCTTCTGGGTGTCAGGAATCAGGGTCTGCAGTTGATCCTGAGACCAGCTAGCTGTCCCACAGCTGAACACCCTGATCAAACAAATCACCAGATTGACGGAGAAGCATCACAAGACCTGCTCTAAAGCCCAGCAGCAGCACTAAGCCAGTAGTTGCTCAACGCTTATGCCGCAGCTGCGATCATTCCTGTGCAAGCCTTGTTCCCAAGCCTTGCTCCAGCCCAGCTTCTGCCTTGCTCCTTCTGCTGTGCTCCAGTCCATGCCAGCCTTCCTTCTGTGCTTGGTTCCTGACTCCAGCTCTGACCTTCAGCACTGTTCCTGGTCTCTGACTCCAGCTCCAACCACCAGGCCTGACCACCCATGCTTCTGTCTGCGACACAGATTTCCAGCCCAGGGACTATGCTTAGGTGGCTAAGGATTGTTCCTTCAATTCCCCCTCTGCTTCCATGCGCTGTTTTTACCTTTCCCTGATTATCAGTGTCTTCCCCAGGCCTGTGAATGATGTAATTCCCGACATGAAATTGTAGCTGCTTGCCGCTTTTTTCCAGCTGGCTAAAGTGAGGAACTTCTGCAAAGCTGCTGCCCAACCTCTCCAGCAGTAACTGGGCTATATTCCAAAGAGTTCTTCTGGTCCCCCCCAGTATTCCTCCTGGAGCTGGAACTGTGATTCAGGTAGTCCCTTGGTCACCCTCCTCGAGGCAGGAGTCCTCCAGGTCTCCTTCATGGTGCTGGACTTCTGCCACCTATAGGACCTCAGCTGACTGCTCTTTCAACTGGGTCCTTTTCCCCAATTAGTCCCCAGGTTCAGCAGAGTCAGTAAGTCAGTTTCTTCTTTTTCGTGTCTCCCGCCTAGCAGCTAGTAGAAAGAAAACTGTCCACCTGCCAGGGTTTGGCCCTTCTGAATCTGGCTTCTTCTTTTCAAGGTTCCTCCTCCATGACTGGCATGTCTTGCGGATGCAGCAGGATAAAGCTGCCTGAGGCCACAGCTGCTCCTGAACCGCTTCCTGCCTGGTGTAGCATTTGTATCCCATGTCACACACCCTTTATCTGTGTACGCGGGGAATGGTCTGCCTTGCTTGATAGCTTAATTTGTGATGGAATAGAATTTAAACAGACCTAGGCACGCTAAGAAAAAGGTGGGCTGTACAATTAAACACGGTACACTTGTGATCTTTAAAGAACAAAGACAAATATTCCATAGTGCTAGAGACCTTTCATGTATCTGCACACTCATAATTCAGATTAAAGATCTGACATTCTACTCTTTTCTTTGCAACTTTAATACCAAATTATTGATATAAATATTGGGAGTACTATGATTGCGGATCATCCTTAATTTACTTTGACTTTCCGAAGTGGCCAGATTAAGCAAGTGCCCTTCTTAAGAAGATTTCCTTCTTATAATTTTCTTTTATATAAAGAAGTATCTTTACACAAAAATTGTGTATTGTATAAATTGTGTATTGTATTTTTATACAAAAAGTGCTTGAGGAACCTGACTTTGGAAACTGTTTAAAAGACTATTATAATGAAGCTATTTTAATTCATTCACTTCGTGCTCACTTTTCCCCTGGCCAGATGACTGGTACTGCAAAAACCTGGAGAAATTACAGGCTCAAAACTGGAGCAGAATATTAGATTGTGGAAATATAATCCTGTGTCTGAAGCAAAGTTGACATAAATGATCTCCACTAGAGGGCAATTGTGCACTACTCCGAGCGAGCAAAACAGGATGTATGAAAAAAGCAAAGCAAAGTACCTTTAAAAAAAAAAAAAAAAAAAAGGTAACCAGGAAAATAGCCTCTCACTTAAGAAACTTAAGATCAAAAGAACTGAGTGGATCAAAAGCAGCTTTCATCATCTTATCTGGACCATATTGTCTCATGACAGATGAAGCTTTTAAATGTGAAGATTCAAGCCAGACAATTAGGGGCTGCAGTCACACTGTCTTACCTAAAATTGACTTAGAGAGACAAGATGGGTGAAATATGGTCTTTTATTGGACCAAGTTCTGTTGGTGAGAGAGACAAGCTTTTGAGCTACACAGAGCTTGTCTCTTTCACCAACAGAAATTGGTCCAATAAAAGATACTACCTCACCCATCTTGTCTCTCTAATATCCTGGGACCAACATGGCTATAACAACACTGCATAAAATTGACTAAGGCACTTAGAAGCCTACGGCCTGGTCTACACTAGGAGGTTTTGTCGAATTTAGTAGTGTTAAATCGAATTAACCCTGCACCCGTCCACACAACGAAGCTATTTAGTTCGACATAGAGGTCTCTTAAATTCGATTTCTGTACTCCTCCCCAACGAGGGGAGTAGCGCTAAATTCGACATGGCCATGTCGAATTAGGGTAGGTGTGGATGGAAATTGACGCTAATAGCTCCGGGAGCTGTCCCACAGTGCACGACTCTGTTGACACTCTGGACAGCAGTCCGAGCTCGGATGCTCTGACCAGCCACACAGGAAAAGCCCCGGGAAAATTTGAATTCCTTTTCCTGTCTGGCCAGTTTGAATCTCATTTCCTGTTTGGACATCGTGGCGAGCTCAGCAGCACTGGCAAAGATGCAGAGTTCTCCAGCAGAGGTAACCATGCAATCTCAGAATAGAAAGAGGGCCCCAGCATGGACCGATCGGGAAGTCTTGGATCTGATCGCTGTGCGGGGCGATGAGACCGTGCTTTCGGAGCTGTGATCGAAAAGACGGAATGCAAAAATCTACGAGAAGATCTCAAAAGCCATGACAGAGAGAGGATGCAGCCAGGATGCAATTCAGTGCCGCGTGAAAATCAAGGAGCTGAGAGAAGCGTACCAGAAGACCAAAGAGTCAAACGGACGCTCCGGAACCCAGCCCCAGACATGCCGTTTCTACGAGGCACTGCATTCCATTCTAGGTGCGGCCGCCACCACTACCCCACCACTGACCGTGGACTCTGAGGATGGGATATTGTCGACAGCTGCTTCCTCTAAGATGTTAGCGGATGGGGAAGATGAGGAAGGTGAGGAGGACGACAAGGCAGTCGACAGCGCTTACAACGCTGATTTCCCAGACAGCCAGGATCTCTTCATCACCCTCACAGAGATCCCCTACCAACCGTCCCCAGGCGTTAACCCTGATCCTGAATCAGGGGAAGGATCATTCGGTAAGTGTTTTAAACATGTAAACATTTATTTTAAACAGAACAGGAATATTATCAATAGGTTTTTCATGATTTGTTTGCCCTAGACGCTTATTCGTTTTAGTCCTTGGCAGCAAGGCCGGCTTTAGCAAGAGCGGGGCCCGATTCCTGGGGGCGGGGCTTGCTGCAAGCCCCGCCCCCAGGACCCGAGCCGCGCCGCGGGGGTGGGACAAGACGGGGGGACCCGAGCCCCGCCGCGCCGCGGGGGGGACGGGGACACCCGAGCCGTGCCGCGGGGACGGGGGGGGGGACACGGGGGAGCCGCGCCGCAGGGAGGGACGGGGGAGCCAGGCGGTGGGGGCTGCGTGGGGGGGGGGGGATCCGAGCCGCGGAAGCCGCGCCGGGGGGGGGGGGGGGGACCCGAGCCGTGGGGACCGGGCTGGAGCCAAGCCGGGCCAGAGCCGCTGGGGCCTGCGGGAACGGGCCGCGCCTCCCCGGAGCCCTTCTCCCGCCCCCACCACCCCCACCCCAGCTTACCTCGTGCTGCTGGCCCGCCCCTGCTTCATCTCAGACTTCCCACGAATCTCTGATTCGCGGGAAGCAGGGGAGGGGGCAGGGCGTGCAGGGGAGGGGAGGAGGGGGAAGTGAGCTGGGGGCGGGGCGGACAGCTGCAGCGCGGGGCCCTCTTGGCGCGGGGCCCAATTCAGCCGAATCGGCTGAATCGGCCTAAAGTCGGCCCTGCTTGGCAGTGCAGCTACTGGAAAAGAAAGTCTATATGTACGGGGATAAAGCAAAAATCCTCATGGGACATCTCCACGAAGCTCTCCTGGAGGTAATTGGAAAGCCTTTGCATGAGGTTCCTGGGGAGAGCGGCCTTATTGTGTCCTCTGTAGTAGGAAACTTTTCCTTGCCAGGCTATCATCAAGTACTCCGGGATCATTGCCTTGCAGACCATGGCAGCATACGGCCCTGGTTTTTGCTGGCTTTCATGCAGCATGCGTTCTTTCTCGGTCTCCGAAATTCTCAGCAGAGTGATGTCGCTCATGGTGACCTGCTTAGAATTAGGGGAATGTTACTATTGGGACTGCTTGTCTGTTCCTTTACAGAACTCTCACCAGCGGTTCCTTTACAGAACTCTCACCAACGGTGGAGGCGGGAGAGGGGCAGCTTACAGGGATCTTTCGCAGGGACAGCCGCGAGGGGGTAGGAAAGGGGCAGAGTTCATACTTGCCGGATTGCCGGCAGCAGGAACTGGCCAACGATAGGAGCATTGCTTTGAACGTGAAAGGAGGGCACAGCTATAATTTAAGTTTTAAGCAGCCAAAAATCTATGGCTTACCATGTCAGCCTGCTACCCGAATTCCGCTGTCCTGACCCGGTTGTCTGATCTCCACTGCAAGACCCCAGACACTGAATGCGAAGGCCGAAAATTCGACCTTGTCCTGAGTGCGCATGTGATAGGTGTTGTGCATGGTCTTGTTCACAGAGAAAGACTATGTTCATTGTTCACAAAAAATTATCTTTGTGAGGAATTCACTCCCTTTTTCCCATCCCAAAGCCGCGAATGTCTCCCGACCTACCATGCCATCCCCCTCGCAGAGGCTGGTGCAGATTAGGCGGAGAAAGAAAAGGACACGGGACGACATGTTCTCAGAACTTATGGGCTGCTCCCGAGCCGAGTCGGCACAGCAGACCCAGTGGAGGGAGAACGTGTCTCAATACCAGCGAGCACACAGCAAACGGGAGGAGAGGTGGCGGCAGGAAGACCAGCAGGCGACAAATGCTGCTTGGACTAATGAGGGAGCAAACAGACACGCTCCGGCGCCTTGTGGATATTCTGCAGGACCGGCGGCAGGAGGACAGAGCCCCGCTGCAGTCTCTCTCTAACCGCCATCCCCCGCCACAAAATCCCATCCCCCCCTCACCCAAAGTCCCAAGAAGGATGGGCGGCAGGTGCCGTGAAAACTGTCACTCCACCCCTGCAGACTGCTCAAATACCAGAAGGCTCTCATTCCCAAAAATTTGATAAGTCCTTTCCTTCCCGCTTCACCCAAGCCCCCGTCCCAGTTTCATCCCCTAACTGTGTAGTTGTTAATAAAAGATACATTTCTATTAATTACTGTATCCATCATGTTCTTTTAGGGGAGACTGTGTTTGAAGGGGGAGAAGGAGGTTGGTAATTGGAGAGGACAGTCACCTTTACCAGGGTACAGACACGGGGGCAGGTTCAACAGAAGGTCACACACACACATTGCAGTCACTAGGCACCCTGGTCAGTCTGGGAGGTGGTTTTCATGTTCTGGGGGGGAGAGGGCATGTGACTTTGTGGCGGGGGAGGGCAGATAGAGATCTTATGCAGCGGTCCTTGTCCTGGATCACAGAGCCACGCAGCAGGGGATCTGTAACCGTCCTCCCTAGCCACAAAGTCACATAGCCCCCACACACAGAGTCCCGAAAAGGAGGGGTGGCAGGCTCCATTGAAACAACCAGTCCACCACTGCGGACCACTCTATTAGCAGAAGCCTGTCATTCCTCGAGTTTAGAAGCGTTCTTTCCATCAGTACGCCCGCTACCCACCACAGTCTGCGTCCCACTTTCAACACTTTACCATGAAATGCGTAATAAAGAAAACGGTGTCCATTAACAAAGTTCCGTGTCTTATTTTTAAACGTGTGTTGGAAGGGGGGGACGGGACGGGTGAACGGGGTATGTAGCTGGAGAGGATAGTCAACAGTAAGTGGGTAAAGAAACAGGGGCAGGTTCAGCTTCTCTTTA
Source organism: Malaclemys terrapin pileata (assembly GCF_027887155.1). NCBI lineage: Eukaryota > Metazoa > Chordata > Testudines > Emydidae > Malaclemys > Malaclemys terrapin. Next base: position 84,339,466 of record NC_071507.1, read on the forward strand.
AACAAACTTAATAGTCACAGGTTACCCTGCTCATTGAGGAACCTAGCTTTCAAAGCCTCCTGGCTGAACAGCGCGTCCCGCTGGGCTCTTCTAATCGCACGGCTGTCTGGCTGGGCGTAATCAGCAGCCAGGCTATTCGCCTCAACCTCCCACCCCACCATAAATGTCTCCCCCTTGCTCTCACAGAGATTGTGGAGCACACAGCAAGCTGCAATAACAATGGGGATATTGGTTTCGCTGAGATCAGAGCGAGTCAGTAAGCTTCTCCATCTCCCCTTGAGACGTCCAAAAGCACACTCCACCACCATTCTGCACTTGCTCAGCCAGTAGTTGAAGAGTTCTTTTGCACTATCCAGGGCACCTGTATAGGGCTTCATGAGCCAGGGCATTAGCGGGTAGGCTGGGTCCCCAAGGATCACTATAGGCATCTCCAGATCCCCAACAGTTATTTTGTGGTCCGGGAAGTAAATACCTTCCTGCAGCCGTCTAAACAGACCAGAGTTCCTGAAAACACGAGTGTCATGAACCTTGCCCGGCCATCCTACGTTGATGTTGGTAAAACGTCCCCTATGGTCCACCAGTGCTTTCAGCATCATTGAAAAGTAGCCCTTTCGGTTAATGTACTGGCTGGCCTGGTGGTCCGGTCCCAGGATAGGGATGTGAGTTCCATCTATAGCCCCATCGCAGTTTGGGAATCCCATCGCAGCGAAGCCATCTATGATGACCTGGACGTTTCCAAGGGTCACTACCTTTGAGAGCAGTAGCTCAACGACTGCGTTGGCTACTTGCATCACAGCAACCCCCATGGTAGATTTCCAGACGCCAAAGTGATTCGCAACTGAAGCTGTCTGGCGTTGCAAGCTTCCAGAGGGCTATGGCCACTCGCTTCTGGACAGTCAGGGCTGCTCGCATCCGGGTGTCCTTGCGCTTCAGGGTAGGGGACAGCAACTCACAAAGTTCAAGGAAAGTTCCCTTCCACATACGAAAGTTTCGCAGCCACTGTGATTCATCCCAGACCTGCAGCACTATGCGGTCCCACCAGTCCGTGCTTGTTTCCCAGGCCCAGAATCGCCGTTCCACAGCATCAACATGACCCATTGTCACCATGATGTTCACTGCGCAGGGTCCCGTGCTTTGCGAGAGGTCTTTGCCACTCTCAGACTTCATGTCCTCACCGCGCTGCCGTAGCCTCCTCTCCCGATTTCTCAGCATCTGCCTCTGGAAAAGGTGGATGATAAGCTGCGAGGTGTTGACAACGGCCATAACTGCAGCGATGGTCGCAGCGGGCTCCATGCTCGCAGTGTTGTGGCATCCGCGCTGTCACTCACCAGAAAAGTGCACGAACTGATTGCCCGCCGGCGCTTTCAGGGAGGGAGGGCGGGAGTGACGGTTGGATGACGACAGTTACCCAAAACCACCCTCGACACATTTTTTTCCCCAGCAGGCATTGGGGGCTTGACCCAGAATTCCAATGGGCAGCGGGGACTGCGGGAACTGTGAGATAGCTGCCCACAGTGCACCGCTTCCAATGTCGACGCTTGCCTCGTTAGTGTGGACTCACAATGTCGAATTACTGTCCTTAGTGTGGATACACACGTTCGACTTTGTAATATCGATTCCACATATTCAATTTAAGTACAATCGAAATACTCTCGTAGTGTAGACATACCCTAAGTCTCATTGAAAAGTTATAGGACGTAGAGTCCTAAATTACTTACTCAAATTACTTTTGAACATTTTACCCTGAATTCCTTTAGTGTGTAATCCCTCTGCATGGGTTTCCCATTCCAGAGTGGCTGCACCGGTGTCACTATGATTTGGACTGGAGGCATCTAGGAATCCATCTCTAAATCAAGATTGTGCCTGGAATGCCACCAGGTCAGAAAGGCTATGAAGCTGTCTGTTACCTGAAGCAATGTGAGAGTCCCTGGGATGCTTGCTTTTACTGAGGTCACTGAAGTTGTCTCTTATGAACATATGCCATGGCTACTACTGAATATGTTTGCAGCCATCAGATTCAGTGTTCACAGTATTGTCCTAGCGGTCACCTGTTGGCTTTTGCTTAATATTAATGCCCATCTGGTGATGTCTTGGATACTGTCTGGGCAGGAATATTTGAGCTGTGTCTAACAGGGCTCCTATGTACTCCAATCATCTACTGGAGACAAGATGGGACTTGGGCAGTTTATGATAAACACTAGGGTATCCAATATCCCTGTTGTGTTGGCTTTTTGAATGCTAAGAAGTGCCCTTGACAACCTAATTGTCTAAGTGGGGGAACACATGCACCTACAGTTTGTGCAAATAGGTTACAACTGTGATGGGTTCAGTCACAGAGATCCCCTTGGGACTGTCACCTGACGTGCTGAAATTACCTCTGAGCCTGTTTTCCCTGCCAGTTCGGGACTTCCAGAACCTTGTCTTGTTGAGCCAGACATGCTAGCCTGCTGCAACACAAACCCAGGGTCTGGTCCACACCCCCAAAGCTGCAGACTTAACTGAAAACAGCTCAGCAGGTTATCTGTCTCCAGCACCCAGACGCCACGCTCCCAATGGGATCCAAACCCCAAATAAATCCGTTTTACTCTGTATAAAGCTTATACAGGGTAAATTCATAAATTGTTCGCCCTCTATATCACTGATAGAGAGATATGCATAACTGTTTTCTCCCCCAGGTATTAGTCACTTACTATGGGGTTTATTAATAAACAAAAGTAATTTTATTAAGTATAAAAACTAGGATTTAAATGATTTCAAGTAATAACAGACAGAACAAAATAAGTCACAAAGCAAAATAAAACAAAACATGCGAGTCTAAGCCTAATACATTAAGAAACTGATTACAGGTAACTCACTCTCAAAGATGTTCCAATAAGCTTCTTTCACAGACTAGACTCCTTCCTGGTCTGGGCCCAATCCTTTCCCTTGTACAGTCTTTGTTAGATCCAGCAGACATCTCAGATGGTAAGCAGGGGTTTTCTCATGACTGGCAGCCCCGTTTGTCCGCTCCACCCCCTTTTATAGCTTTAGCACAAGGTGGGAATCTTTTGTCTGTGCTTGTCCCAACCCTCACCTCATCAATGGAAAAGTACAGGGATTAAGATGGATTCCAGTATCACATGACATGGTCATGTCACTGTAAGATCCCTAGTCTCCATTCTTCCTGGGTTGGCCCACATGTACACAGGAAGGTTTGCAGGTAAATAAACCATTTACAACCAATTGTCCTAGTCAATGGGAGCCATCAAGATTCTAGATCACCATTAATGGCCCACACTTCGCATAATTACAATAGGACCTCAGAGTTATACTTCATATTTTTAGCTTCAGATACAAGAATGATACATGCATGCAAACAGGAGGAATATATTCAGTAAGTTATAATCTTTTTTATGATACCTTACAAGAGACCTTTTGCATAAAGCATATTCCAGTTACATCATATTCACACTCATAAGCATATATCCATAAAACATAGGGAGTGCAACATCACAACCATTACTGCCAAACATTTTGTGAAAACATGGTGTCAATGCTACTCCAAAAAGCTAAACATTAGTAATGCTTTTCCTTTACAACAAAAGAGAAACTTCAGGTGCTTGTAAGGTATCCCTATGTTCACATTATCACAATACCTAAGTTCTGTCCTTGACTCCGTGGGTCCAGCGTTTCCTGACGGATTTTTGCTAGCCTCAGAGGCTCACTGTGACCCTCCACATAGCCCTTCTCTCTCTAGAGGCAAGGTCACAGTTTACGGAGCCATTTTCATCGTAAGCCAGCAAGGGAGGTGAGGAGAAACAACCCTCCCTCACACAGTCTCTGTTGTCTCCCAGTATCAGTGATTAATCAGGGAGGGGAGGGGGAAGCCCGGGCCCGCCCTCTACTCCGGGCTCCAGCCCAGGGACCCTAAACTTAGCAGCTATGAAAGCTGACTTTTTGGAAATAGGGCGTGTACAATTCCCTGGGCTACTTCCCCACAGCAGCCCCCACTCAATATCTTCTTCACAATTACCTCAGGGCCTCCTTCCTTGCACCTGATATGGATTCGTACTACTTCGTTCCTCCAACAGCACAGCTCCCTCCTATAGCTCCTGACACCCATACCGCACTAACTGGGAGGCTTTTAACTAGTTCCAGACAGTCCTTGATTGGCTTCAGGTGTCCCAATCAATCAATCTAGCTGTCTCTCCTGCCTTCTAGAAGGATCTTAATTGGCCCCAGGTGTCTTGATTAACCTGGAGCAACTGCCATTTGGTTACCATGGTACCAGGGATTTGTTTAGCCTGGGGCTAACATACCTGTTCCTCACTACTTTACTGTAGCCATCTGGCCTTGCCCCATCACAGTATCCATAATGTCCAGATCTCATAGGCAGTTGTCTTTCTCTAGAAATGGTATAATTGTTCCTAAGATGACCATGTTGCATTTTTCCTTTACCTAATACTGGTTTAGGTTCTCAAGAATCGGAGTGGGCTGGAGCTCTCGTGTCTTTTTGACCATCAGAAAATTATCTGTTATCAAAACTCTTTCCTCTTTAGCACGTTGACATAGGCTTGATGGCTCTCTTTCCAAGAAGAAATGGATATCCTGGAGTATTTATTTCTTAAAATAAGATGCCCAAGAGCACTTATGAGGTGGGAGTAGGGACAGGCAATCTAGAGGATTTTCTGAGAACCTGATCTTGTCACCCTACCAATCAATACTCATCTGTTTGAAGTAACCAAAGGCTATCAGAGATAGCTCACAGTCTGCCTCTGACAGGGAATTCCTGGCAGGGATTAAAAGGAATCAGTTGGCTATATGCTCTGGAATCTTTCAAAAAAGCCTTTGCGTTTTAGAATTTGCTGAAAGGACCCACAGAATCCTCCGAGAACTCCTTTTAAAAGGCTGCTTACTTGGATATTATGCAGAGGTCAGGATTTGGCCCTTAATTTGCCTTTTTCCTTCAAAAAAAAACATGACTGAGATGGCATAGAGTGCAGTTTTCTGTTATGTGTGTATGTGTAGAAAGCTGCTGTGAAGATAACTGCATTATATCAGTATTTGATAAACCATTTTAATATCAAAATATGTATTTTTCATAAAATCTGATCACATCAAAAACAACATTTTAATTCTCTACATTTCCAAGCAACCATTACCTCTTTGTCTTATCAGAGTCAACTTCAGCAGAAGAACAGAACCAATTTTATTCTGCAAATAATATTGTCCTTCCACCTATGCTGTGAAGTAATACCAGACCTCAAAAGTCTTTAACCTATTTCCCCTGTTTCTTCAGACTCAGTTGTCTATTTACAGCATATACTGGCTACCACTGGCTGACAAAGGCATAAGTTAAATAGTTCATGGGTATTCTCCCACAATGCAAAACACTGGAAGGACAGCAGAATTTTTCAGACAAGAGAAATGTAATTCAATGTCGGATTATATCTACTTATTTATTCTCTTTTTGGGATTGCAGCACAATGCTGAACCAAACAAAATGTGAACTGAAAACATATATATTTAGACCAGGATACTGCTACTCTTACTCATGTTAAGTAGTAATTTACTACATATGTAGTCCCACTGATTTCAGTGAGACTATTTGCAAATAAGTTAACTATTCAGTGTGAATAAGCGCAGCAGAATCAGAGTCTAAAAAACTGAATTCTATAGGAACTAATAAATTATTGCATAAAATATATGACACAAACAATAAAAGGACATAAACATACATGCCTGTTTGAAAAGTAAATAGATTTTGCAAAGCTACCATCACATTAGCTACTGAGCAGGAATACAGTAATTTAAGTGCAACACTGATAGAGAAGTATTATGTAACTCCATTCCATTAATTGAGATTCTCCATTCCATTTTATCAGCTTTATGCCAGTGCAACTCCATTTCAGGAGTTGTACTAATGTGAAACTGGTGTAACAAACAAGAGAATCAGGCTGTGCACGTCTAAATACGGTGGAAGGATAAATGGTAGAGACATTCAAATACTCAAAGGCAGTTTTAAAAAAAATTCTTATTTTTACTTGGAAAGGGTAAGACTTACCAACAGACAGTACAGATGCCTGGTTAATATAAAGGCGGTTGATACTTTCTAAATCACATATCTTCCCAAATAGAAGAGAACTAAGCAGGCTGCTTATTCCAATTCCTACCATAATGTATGATGCATCATCCAAAGAAATGCCCAAGTCACCTGCAAGTTTCATCTGTAAATAGAATATCAATTCAATGTATCTATCACAAATGATACAGTGCACATTTGTTAGCTTGTGCAAGTTTAGAGTTTGGCCATTATTTCGAACAATTTGAATTAAAACTCTGCTTAGAAGGAGGTTATCAAAATACTGCATGTTTCGTAGTTTTTAAAATATTTTTTGTCCTCATTGTTTAAACCTCTTGGAAGCTTGAAATTTAACTGTTCTCTTGCTAGCTGTTTTATTTTTTTATTTCATGAGCACACAGGTAAGCTTACCCATGACATAATGTTTGATTTCACTCCAGTTCTGAGAGAGGACTGGCATAATATTTAACATTTATCTAGTGCCTTTCATCCCAAATAATCCCTAAATGTTTCCGATGCTGCAATTTATGTTGAGAAGGGTAGCAACCACCCGGTGTACAGCAGTGGGAAGAGAGAGGTCTAGCTAATGACATCAGAGATTAACCCTTCCTCTTATGAAGAATGTGATGCTCTTATTTGCCCCACAATGTCCACCACTTAGATTATTCCTATATGGGGGGGAAGTGGAAAATCACAAACTGTTCCTTGACAACCTTCTGTCAAGGGGCAGGGTTTCCACCACTGCTCCACCTGGAAGAGTCTAGAAGTTCTACTCCCTAAACTGCAGATCTCAGGTGATCTGCTTGAAATAAGAGGCTTTCATATGGAGAACCCAAGCCTCTGCAGTGCTCTTTAGCCCACCAAACCAATTACAGGACATGCTGCTCAGTGCTCCCCAGCCATGGATGGATTTTTATGGCACTGAGAGGTAGAAGCTGCACAAGTTACTGTTGTGATCAATGAGGCCTTGATCTCAGTTGAGGCCTGTAGGTGCTACTATAATACAAACAATAATAAATAATAATAATGAGTCTAATATTTTCTTCTGAGGTGGAGAGGAAAGGCCTCTGTAAAAACGCTTTAAGATAAGACTCCAGACAAGGGGAAGCAGACTAGAGAACACAACATTGGGGCCATTTATATGGTGCTCCTTGTCCCTTAAGTCAGCGGTTCTCAAAGCCGGTCCACCGCTTGTTCAGGGAAAGCCCCTGGCGGGCCAGGCCGGTTTGTTTACCTGCCACGCCTGCAGGTTCGGCCGATCGTGGCTCCCACTGGCTGCAGTTCATAGAATCATAGAATATCAGGGTTGGAAGGGACCTCAAGAGGTCATCTAGTCCAACCCCCTGCTCAAAGCAGGACCAATTCCCAACTAAATCATCCTAGCCAGGGCTTTGTCAAGCCGGGCCTTAAAAACCTCCAAAGAAGGAGACTCCACCACCTCCCTAGGTAACGCATTCCAGTGTTTCACCACCCTCCTAGTGAAATAGTTTTTCCTAATATCCAACCTGGACCTCCCCCACTGCAACTTGAGACCATTGCTCCTTGTTCTGTCATCTGCCACCACTGAGAACAGCCGAGCTCCATCCTCTTTGGAACCCCCCTTCAGGTAGTTGAAGGCTGCTATCAAATCCCCCCTCATTCTTCTCTTCTGGAGACTAAACAATCCCAGTTCCCTCAGCCTCTCCTCATAAGTCATGTGCTCCAGACCCCTAATCATTTTTGTTGCCCTCCGTTGGACTCTTTCCAATTTTTCCACATCCTTCTTGTAGTGTGGGGCCCAAAACTGGACACAGTATTCCAGATGAGGCCTCACCAATGTCGAATAAAGGGGAATGATCACGTTCCTCGATCTGCTGGCAATGCCCCTACTTATACAGCCCAAAATGCCGTTAGCCTTCTTGGCAACAAGAGCACACTGTTGACTCATATCCACTCATAGTTCACCGCTCCAGGCCAACCGGGGCGGTGGGAAGCGGCAGCCAGCACATCCCTCGGCCCACGCCGCTTCCCGCCGCCGCCATTGGCCTGGAGCGGTGAACCGCAGCCAGTGGGAGCCACGAACCGCAGCCAGTGGGAGCCGCGATCAGCCGAACCTGCGGATGCAGCAGGTTAACAAACCGGCCTGGCCTGCCAGAGGCTTTCCCTGAACAAGTGGCAGACCGGCTTTGAGAACCACTGCCTTAAGTGACATATTGCTATTTTAGATGAAAATGCCATTAAACATCAACTACAGAAGAAGTTTGTCTTAATGAAGTTAGCTTGACTGATACATAACTTTACTAATTAGTATTCAGTCTCTATTTTTTTGACAATAAATTTGTTGCTTTTCTAAACTACAGGTAAACAGTAGAAATTTCAGAAATTTATTTTTTAAAAAAATCACAAATATATATGTCCATTAATCAAAATATAGAAACTACATTCTTACCATATGCACAAAGGGTATGAAGAATCCAAATTTTGCTAATCCAAGAGCACAAACCCATAACTCAAAGATACTATCCTTCCATAAACTCAGATCTACAATAAAACCTCTTAATGTTGATGTCTGAAAGTTTTCAACAACACTTGGATGTCTTCCTTTAAGAAAAAAATAAATAATTAAAATAAAATTATATTTACCATTTACTTACACACATTTTATATAATATAGATATTTTAAGTAGAGCTCTCACTACTAGGACTCAGAAGCTCTTTCATTTTCTTCTTACATGCTGAGAAAAAGAATGTATATATGCAAGTATGGGACAAGCCCACACAAGCCCAATACAGGATAAGTCTGATTTTATAGTGACCAACATACATTATGTCATTTTTGCCCTCGTATATGATCCAAACAACTTGAGGAAAGCAAAATTGTTATGAAGAATCCTACAGAATCATAGAAATGAAGGACCTTGAGACATCATCTAGTCCAGTTCCCTGCACTGAGGCAGGACTAAGTACTATCTAGGCCAGTGGTTCTCAACCTATTTATTATTGTGAGCTGCATATGTGGCTCACAATGTGTTACCTGGGCCACACGTTGAGAACCACAGCAGCCCCCCCAACTCCTCACAGACCCCTATGCCCAGCACCCCAGCCCCCCGCCCAGAGACCCCCTCCACAGAGTGGGGCCAGGAGCAGACCCCACTGCGGGGCTGCGTGGCAGGGCAGCCCTGGTGGCCCCAAATCCCGGCACGCCCCACCGGGCAGGGCAGCTTGGCAACCCTGGACCCCGCCGCACCGGGCAGGGCAGCTCGGCAGCACCCGGACCATGCCAGGCCAGGCAGCAGGGCAGCCAGGACCCTGGACCCAGACCTCGTCGCACCGGCAGGGAAGCCTGGCAGCTCGGACCCTACCACACGGGCCTTACAGCCTTTAGCACACAGCTGGGCCCCAGATGTGTGCTAATTGGGCCGCATGCAGCCTGTGGGTTGAGAACCACCGATCTAGACCATCCCTGACAGTGTTTGTCGAACCTGTTCTTAAAAACCTCCAATGACAATGATTCCACAACCTCCCTGGGTAATTTGTTCCACTGTTTAACTACCATTACAGTTGGGAAATTTTTTCTAATTATCTAACCTATATCTCCCTTGCTGCAGTTTAAGCCCATTACTTCTTGTCTTTTCCTCAGTGGTTAAGGAGAAAAATGTATCATTCTCCTCTTGATGTTTTACATACTTGAAGACTATTATCATGTCCCCTCCCTCAGTCTTCTCTTCTCCAAATTAAACAAATCTTTCCTTATAGGTCATGCTTTCTAGATCTTTAATCATTTTTGTTGCTTTCCATCTGGACTGTCCCCAGTTTGTTCATATCTTTCCCAAAGGGTGGTGCCCAGAACTGGACACAATACTTGCTGCTGAGGCCTTAACAGTGCTGAGTAGGGTGGAAGAATTACTTCTCATGTCTGGCTTTGCACTCCCGCGAATATATCCCAGAACGATGTTCACTTTTTTTCAACAGTATAACACTGCTGACTCATATTTAGTTTCTGGTTCACTGTAACTCCCAGATTCTTTTCTGCAGTACTCCTTCCTAGGCAGTCATTTCCCATTTTGCATTTGTGCAGCTGATTATAAATTTAAGCTCTATGTGCATATCCTGCATTTTCCCCTAGTCGCTAAGTGGCCAAAGAGGATGGGAGTAGAAAACTGAAATTTACTCCTTACTCTAAAAATGGGGAGCATTGCTCTCTACCATCTTCATGTGTTCCCCCAGCCTCCTAACCCACAGTTCCAAGTTCCTCTTAATTTCCCCACCTGGATTGTTACCCTCCATACCCCTCACTCAGTTCAGCAGATGCAACAGCACAATCTGGAGTCAGCAGCAAGTCAGTTTATATTTGTAAACATTTTAAATCATTTTAAAAGTTGTTCAACATACATGTGAAAACAGCTTTGAATAAATATGGCCTTGCTAGAGCTGCAAGTAACAAGAGAAGTGAAGAAACAAGAAAAAAAAAAAAACCTATATCCTGGCACTTGAAAGCACAGGTGCCTCTATGTAGACCATTTCTCTAATCTGGCCCAATATACCATCTCATAAGGGCTGTCTTCAACCTTATGCAAAAATAAAGCAAAACAGTACATAAAGGCTGTTTTGCTTAGCTAGGGAAGAAAGCAAATAGTCCTTAATTACAAGTGTCTTGTAAGCAATACAGAAAGATAATCAGTGATCCATTTCCTTGTTGCTGACTGAGTGAGGACCTGTGCCAGCTTCTTGATTTTGTGTCCTGGCTGGACCGTGCAGAGTTACAGAGAGTGTTCCTGAACTACTAATTGTTATCCCTGCTCTAATGAGCTTCTAGTTAGCACCTTCCCTGCATACAGTATACATCTTTGCAACTGTCCCATTAACCGATCCAAACACACATTTTTCAGAATGTCAAACATAAAAACAAAACAAAGATTATGGTAATATGATGACTCAAATAAAGTTAGGATTTTTTCCAAAATCTCAATGGCAGGGAAAGTTTTAAAATACCATAATTTCAAAAGTTTTTCTGAGTTTTTCCCAACATCCCAGAAACCTGGCAGATGTGGTATGTGAAATTTCAGGGAAACTGTTTTCTTTTAGAGGAATTTGGACAATGAAAATTGGAATTATAAGGGAAAGATCATTTTAACTATTTTAATAGAGCAGCTACCATCTCTCTATTACAATTAAAGAGCTAATACTCATTAGCTTTCAATTTTGCTTTATATATTTAAGCTAAATCTGAAAGCATCCCAGCTCTGAATTTTCTTTCTCCCTCTTTTGCTCACTACAACTATGGATGTTTCTTTCAGACTTAAGTTTCTATTTGAATGTCTAATTTAATTTTTTTTTAATTTAGCCTGGTATTTTCAGAGGAGCCTAAGGGGTTTAGATACCCAAATCCTACTGAATTTCAATGGGATTGAGATACTATATTAGGTTGCTTTGAAAAATCTAAGTTTAAACTGTTAAAGAAAACCAACCACAAACCCAGAAACTCTTTATGAACCACATGTGAGATGGAGAACAAGAGCAACAGACCACAGTTTGAAAGCCTCTTTTTTAACCACTTGAATAGTCTGAAGAGTCAGTAACATTCAAATATAATTCAAGTAACATCCAACAATCAAGAAATTAATCATAAAAGTTAAGCAAGTTATAACATTATGGATCCTAGAGTGAAAATACTTGTGTAAAGCAATCCAAACTGAAAGCATAACTGCCCTCATAGACTGCTGATCTGCAAAACATAAGTTGCTGGCCTCCTTTCGTCTGCGAGAGACGGTGGAAACTGCAGCCTATGCTGTAGATGCTTTGCAATGTCTCATGTGACTGAATAGGCCAATCTGAGATTTGCATGATCTTTGGCAGTTTTTGCAAATGTATGTATCTTGGTTGGGAGCTGCTTGCTTGAAGAGAAAACATAAGAGGAATCTCACATTTCCTATGGTATCACAATTAAATGAAGAGAATTTCCATGAAAAAATGTGAAGCCCCAACATATTTTAGTTCTGACTGTTGTATTGTTACTATCCAGTTTTTAAAATCTGAACACCAAAATTATGACTTCTGTTGGAGTCAACCTAAGTAGACAGTGGGTGAAAAATGAGCAAGGACCTCAAGATTTGCTCAGTGTTAGTACTTTTTCTGTTTCACAAGATTATATCCTCTGTTTCATATTTTCCAGAATTACCCTAGTTAGAAAGCATATCAGTTGATGAAGAATTTTGTGTTTTTATAACAGAAACACAGGAATAACAAAAACTAATCTAATTTTTAACAAAATTTCAAAAAGAGTGACATACGTTTTTCAAGTGGTCTGTATGCAAACCCAGCAAAAATACATATTGTTAGAATTCCACAATACACACGCAGACTAGTTCTCCATCCAAATGCCTTGATTAGGTATCGATGCACCTGATTCTGTACCAGAGTTCCTGCTGCCCCACCAGCCATCACAATCCCAGTTGCAAAGGAACGCTTTGTGGTGAAGTAAAGGCTCACCATTATCAAGCCTATCAAAAACAAATAAAAATGTTAAAAGTTGAAAAGGAAAAAATTGTTTTACATTAAAAAAAATTAAATTCAGCTATTCCCTATCCTCTTCACTCTCGTCAAGGGCAATAGAAGCAACAACCCTCTCAGAAGGAGAGGGCAGGGAGGGACGGGGCATCTTGGCTGAGACAGTGAGGGGGAACCTCACACAGAATGCTCTATTTCAACCACAAGTTGGGATCAATACAGGAATTACTGGTTGAAGCCTGTGTTACACAGAGATCAGACTAACTGATTGTATTGGTCCCTTTGGGCTTAAAATATATGAACAGAAGAGGCCCAAGGGCAGTTTGTGGAGAGGGATACAATGACATCTGAAGCAAGGCTCCATATGCCCAGATAAGCATTAGAACTTTAGGATGTTTCTCAGAATCAACACCAAACTCCAAACATTTGGCATTCTCTTACCATTAGTTTTGTACGTACAGTGATTTTGCAATTGTAATAGTGGCTTTCCTATGTTTTTGCAATGTCATTATGATGAAACATCAGTGTGTATTGTTACAACATCACGATACAATATATATGGTAGACAATGTGGGATTTAGTGGATTTTTTAGTTTAGTCCTCTAGGTCAGTGGTTCTCAACCAGGGGTACATGTACCCCTGGGGGTACGAAGAGGTCTTCCAGGGGGTACATCAACTCATCTAGATATTTGCTAGTTTCACAACAGGCTACATAAAAGGCACTAGCGAAGTCAGTACAAACTAAAATTTCATAAAGATAAAATGAAAAAGTCAGCAATTGTTCAGTAATAGTGTTCTGTGACACTTTTGTATTTTTATGTCTGATTTTGTAAACAAGTAGTTTTTAAGTGAAGTGTAACCTGGGGGTACACAAGACAAATCAGACTCCTGAAACGGGTACAGTAGTCTGGAAAGGTTGAGAACTACTGCTACCTAAAAATTCATCAAAATACACACAAAACACTCTACTGCCTAGAGGGTTGACAACCTTATTTTGTACAGAGCTTCATCTATTAGAATGTTTTGCATGCTGGCAACTATATGCAACCTAATTAAGTCTAGAACAGGAAACAATATTGAAAATTCAACAGGAAATATATTTGTTTCCTGAATAGATTTTTTTCCATTTAAAAATACTAATGCTCTTTGTGAAAAGTCCATGACATTTGTAATCTTTTTCACTTGTAAAACAAAATGAGTACTTATGCTTAATTAACATTACAAAGGAAGGCCTCTATCCACAGAGCTGGTACAGCAGGAATAATATTTTCACCATACTGCCCAATCAATGTGCTTCAACCCTGCCTTTGAAAGACCATCTACATAGGTGAGTGAGGTCATTCAGCCTCTAATCCAATTCCATTTTTGCCTCTCTGCTGAGACTACCAAAAAGCATGCCAATCAGTGTCAGTGCTTGTGAAGTGGACACCTGGGATACATACTGTCAAGGCTAATTACCCACTCTGGCACTTTGAGTGCAGAAGGTGGGGGACCGCAAGGATTCTAAAAATTAATACTGGCTTCTATTAAACTCCTAAGGTTACAGCTTTTTTCTGACCTTGGATTGGTAGATGCTGCCACAATCCAAATGCAGAACCACTTTGAGAGCCCAGGAAGGTGCACTTGGGAATTCCTTCCTGTGGGGTACCCTCAAGCCCTTTAACCCCCCCCCACCCCCCGGGGAAGAGCTGAGAAAGAAAAAAACGGAAGTCAGCTGTTCCCACCAGCTAATTAACCAACATGTGCACAAACCTCTTACAACACAAAAATTCAATTCTGTTCTTTAAAAAGGTACATTTTATTTTAAAAAAAGAAAGAAAATACATCTGGGAACTCAGGCTATTGCTAGATTTTAAAAGAGCAACTACAAGGATTAAGCACCAAGAATAGCTTTCTTGAGGTCTAGCTTAAAGGTTACAAGCAAAACAAAAGCACCTGGGATTAGCACAGAGGAATCCACAAGCCATAAAGAAATAAAAGAGAGAAACCTAATCGTGTCTTCCTAGACATTTCCTGAACTACTTACATATCTGGGCTTTTAAATGAGAAGTTTCTAGGTATGATACTGATGATTTTTTCATACCTGGCCCAAGCTTCTTACAGCATAGCTGCAGCCCTGTCCACCTCTCTCTGGGAGAACAACCCGACAGACAGACAAAAGGGGAGTTTTTTCTTAATTTTAAAAAGTTCTAGCCTTCCCATTGGAAGTGCCCACTCACTTCCTTTTACCTATGCATAGCAGTGAGACTTTTTAACCCTTTACAGGTAGAGCAATTAGAGAACAGCTAGTAAGAGGGATTTTATAGCTACTGGCTGGCTGTCCATAAAAGGGAGCTATCCTACGCGCGCGCACACACACACACAAGTAGATGGTCTGAGAATATCAATACATTTCACATAAACCTGCACAAAACTGTAAAATGTTAATGATTTTTATCAATATTAATATGGATCAAATTTGAAATAGCAGAATAGATAGGAAAGACTTATTTCATTATTAATCCCATAAATCATCTAGTTCCCAAAGCTTTTCAAAAAAATTTTTGTTTATTATAATTTCTCTTGCACACATATAATGATCATTATTATTTTAGAATGGAAAAAAGGAATATCTTAAGAACTGTACTGCCCATCACAAATGCAAGATGCATGCATCCAATTCATATTTTTGAATGAAGAATGTGTTTTCTTCATTAGGTCATGCAACTTTATCCTCCACTTTTTATTTAAGCAATGGAAGGAGGAATTTAAAAACAAACCAAACACTGATATTCGTTAATTTTTTAAATTATTTTGTGTGTAGCTTGCTACATTTTTGCCTAAGATCCTGGTCTACTGGTAAATAAATAAAATCAAGTTACCTGGAGTAGAAGCGAAACTTGATCCTACACCTACTAGGATTCCATGGGTTAAAAACAGAACACGTATATCACCAGCATAAGAGGAACAAACAACACCTAACATGACAACCAGAGCTCCAAATATTGCTACTTTGATGGCTCCATATTTCTGCAAAAGTTTTCCAGAAACGGGACCAAAAATCATAATGAAACCATAACTGACTGATCCAATCCAGGCTGAAAAAGAAAAATATACTTTTGCAATTAAATGCATTAAATAAAACCGTAACAATGACATCAGATTAAGTGCCAGATACTCCACCTCTGTCAGTTGTCATAGTCAATGCATGTATGCTGACATTTTTACCAGTTGAGGATGTACATACTTACTACTTCCAAGGTATACTTGTACTTCTATCATCAAATACTGGATACTGTGGGTACTAAGTGCCCTCTACTTTCACTGCAGCCTCAGCACTTCACAAGGTTCTGTTTAAAATTTCTAATTATTATACCAGTGCATTTTATTAACATTTAAAAGCAATTTCAGAAATAATAGCAGAAGTAGCTCAAGGTGGCTTAAATCACAGCTTTTAAAATCTTTCACAAAGGGAAAATGTATTAAATTACATTGTGTTAAACTAACTTTACAAATATAGCAAATTAATAATTCAGTATTTACTTTGTACTTCTAGTAAAAAATCAGACACATTACACCAGAGGCATGAAACTCATTCAAGGCAGAGAAACAAATTTTACTTGCAGTTATAGGCAGTAGTGGCCAGGATACAAATGTAGACTATATGCTACCCTCAATCCCACCACTGTGAAAATATGTTCCCTTTTCAGGTAACCACTACTTCTACCCTTTGTTTTTCTTCCTTCCCCATTTTCCTTTCTTCCCCTCTCCTCTCTTTCTGCATTTTTCATGTTCTTCCCTCTACATTTCCTTACTTTCAGCAACTCCCAAATACCACGTAGTCTTTTGTGCCTACCTGCACACCAGTTTTGGGCTGAGTGACCCAAGGTGAGAAGTTGTAAATTATCAGGCACCCAGAATATTAACTACTTAGCATTATGTAAATGTAATAACAAAACCCCCCTGTATTTATAATGCAGTATATTGATCACAAATTTCTCTTTATTTTTGTAATAAGATCAAAATTGAATACCATAATGTGAACATTATTAAACTTTCAATCATTTAAATTTTAAATTTAGAAGTCACCAAAAAGTTCTAACGAAGTTATATCATTCATTTTTACACGATTCCCACAAGTTAAACATTGGTTGGGGCTATATGGGACACCACTGGATTGACCCCTCTATAGGTGTTTGATCCTGCCCCAGGGAAGTTAGTGAGAGTTTTATCATTGACTTTCAATGAGAGCAGGATCAAGCCCTACATGCTTTTTTCTAGGAGCCCGCTGAGGTGAGGAGCAGGTAACACCTGCACTAGGTGTACCATTGTGTCTTGCCCCTGCATAGAGGACATAAGGGTGAGGGGGCTGGCCTTCCTTGTGCCCTATTCCTCCCTTGTGCACCTGCCCAGGGCCAGGGGTTAAGCACAATCTGGCCCCAGAGAGTAACAGACCCTTGAGCAATAAACAGTATGAGTTTATAACAGCCAGATAAACTTACAAATCTAACTGATTTTAATAAGATAGTAAAACAAGTGGATGAATAGAAAAGAGAATATAGTGTATTTGGATTTTAGGGTCTTATGAAATCCTAATTAAAAATGTAATGTATACTGGCTCAGCTATGAGCACTAACACATAGCGACTGGATCTCTCCCCAAGTTCCAGTCACTTTATGCTACCCTTTCTGATCAGAATCTAATCACAGCTGCCCAGCACAAAATTGTCCCTAGGCTACTCTAACTTGCATTGGGGATCATAGAAACTGACACTTGAGAATAAAGAGCTGCCATCAGATCCTTAATGACCACCCAATCCTGTGATAAAACGATCTAAGCCTAGGACAGACACTGGTCCATAGGCTGGTAATCATCTGAAGTACTGTGAACAGATCAAAAGGTAATATAGCAATTTACCCATTTAGGGAGGCAGGTGTGTAGTTGGCTGCTGCCAGGGTTGACATTAGAGTCAGGCTTAATTGATATCTTCATTAATAATATAGACGTGAGCGTAAATAACACCTTAATGAAATGTGTAGGTGGTACTACATTAGGAGACAGTCCAAATACCAATGTGGACAGAGAAACGATACAGTGGGGGACCAAAAGTGGTTACCAAAGATTAACAGAAAATTATAAAATAAAATTCAGCTTGCAAAATGTAACACATTTGGGAAAAATAATTTGAAACATACATATTCAATGAGAAGAAGAAAACCGGAAAGCAGTAATTTCATGGGAGACCTAAAGTGGTATTCAATGAAAAAAAAAAATCTTCATATGTCACTGTATTTAACTTTCTAGTCGTTCTCATGCCAAGCATAGGAATATATTAAATACCACAAATATCATGGTAAATTCAAACACCACAATATGACAAAAGGTGATTATTCTTTTTTTAAAGATGATCACTTTAGTGGTAACAGCAGACAGTAAATTAGGTGAGTTTTCAACATGATATGGTATCAAAAAAGATTGATTTAGTTTTGAGCTACCTGCACAGAAACATCAAGCCTTGGTTTCACATTATACATGGATGACCTACCTGTTCGTGACCTACTTGACTGGAAAGTCTCAAGTAAGGAAATCATGTACACACCAAAAGCATTGTGGAATCCACTGACAAGCAAAGAGTGAGTACATGCAGCCAGCACCACAACCCAACCCCAACCCCCATCTGGGGGAGGATAGAAAAATGACGACTCTTTCCGGAGATTATCAGCATTATCATCTTTCTCCAATCTGTGCATGGCATGATGCAGCACAGTACGTATCCTTCTCCCTTTAATCATGACAGGAAATTACGACCTATATAAAATACATTATTTTAGTCTTAAAAAGTAGTTTGATTAAAAATGTACAAACACAAAAGAAAATTAAATAGATTTATAATACTGTACAAAAACAAAATGTCTGTTACTATAGAAATATCTTGTCATGATGACAATGAGAAATAGAAAAAAATCTACTGTCTAAAAATCACACACTAAAATTTCTTAATCATAATATGATTATTTCATGACATCACTATAGAGCAGAGTCAAGGTTTGTTAGGTGCTCTTGTACATTTCTATACCTTAATGTAAGTTTAACCTTAAGTCTCAATTTCCTGGGTTTATATAATTACAATTGCTGCAACTTCTATAACACCTCCTCCTAAACTACTGGTGCTCTCACTGAGTTAGTGTAGGGCTAGCTCTGCTACTGCTGCATCCATCAAAAGGAACCAATGGCACTTTGAAGCAGGGCAGGGAGTTTTTAGAGGCTAGATCCACAGAGTCTAAGGCATTGCCCAATGCAATTCACAGCCCCAAGTGAGGCATGTAGGCTCTCTATATAATGCATGGGGAAAGTTAGGTGCCTACGTTAGCCAGTGGAAAATGTTGAGGAAAGGAGTGGGGACTAAACCCCCTCCCTTCAAAGGTAGCGAGGTGCTTAACTTTAGGGTTTAGGTAGGTACTTCTCTCTTAGGGTGACCAGACAGCAAATGTGAAAAATCGGGACGGGGGTGGGGGGTAATAGAAGTCTGTAAAAGATAAAGACCCAAAAATCGGGACTGTCCCTATAAAATCGGGACATCTGGTCACCCTATTCCCTCTGCTTAGGATTCAAAACCATGAATCCTTCCTGGGTGTTAGGCACCGAAGCCAGCTCAATTTTTCCCACACAAATAAAAAGAGAGCACCACCACATTCCAGTCAATTGGTTAAGGCACTCCGCTGGGATAAGAGAGACCTATTTTCAAATCCCCATTCTGCCTGATTTGAAGTGAAATTGCAAGCTCAAGGGTATGCAGTGGTGTCTCCTGAAAGAAGAGGAAGTCATACTCTGTGGAGAGACATTCTCACTCTCCCTGGGGCCAACGCTTAATTTGTTTTACAAAGCGGCACAGCTCCAACAGGAGGGAATTGAAAGAGACCCACCCAGGAATACCCATTAGGCTGGTGATTAAAGCACTCAGTTGGGAGTGGAGATCTCAGTTCAATTCCCTGCTCCAAATCAGGCAGAGTCTCACACTCCAGGTGAGTGTGGCTACTACAACTCATACCTCAGCTAGCCCCAAAAATTCCTGATCTGCTTGCCCCCAGCTGTCTCGTGCAGGTTAGACATGCTCAGAGCATCCTGATCAGTTGGCAGGGGGGAATAGCCTAATCTGAGAATCCTGCCAGAGTTTAGGTCTGAGCAGCTCAGCAGCATCAGGAATTAGGCAGTTTTGCACATTCCCACCAGCAGAAAGTTAGGGAAACCTAGGGAATTTAGGTGACAGTTGAGCCATGGTTCTGAGGAGCTCAGTAGCACCTAAATGTTGGCTTTAAGCATGTACAGTGGGAGTTAAGCACCTAAGTCCTTTTGTGGATTTAGCTCCAGGTGCTTTCTTTATTGCTCCTCTGACTAAACTGAATGCCAAGAGGAATACAAAGGAAGCAGAAGAAACTCTCCAAGTGTGGTTCTATCCTGAAAATAACTGTAAAAACTCTACTCTCTTATGGCCTAATCCTGAATCTCTCAAATCAATGGATGCAGCTTCAGGTCCTTACTTAACAGATCTGATCTTTGTTAATATTCAGTCACAACTATATCTATTGTTGAAAAAAATAATTTTTTATTACTCTTGCTAATTAGGCTCCATTTTCAAGGCTGCTTGTGCAATCCAAAAGCCTTCAAATTATGTACTCAGGTTGAACTCCGATTCAGTAGCTCCTAGGCTAGGGGAAGGGCCCATAGACAGGGGCAGGCTTGCGCCCACCCACTACCAGGATTCAATAGGTACACTTGGGCAAACAGGCTGTACAGGTGTAAGTAAGGGCAGCATTTGGCCTGCCAGAATTTGTATTAATAGTGGTGATTCAAAAGGCAGAAGGCATGTAGCTTGATTTTCAGATCATATGCTGAGTTTGCATAGTTGGCAGTTAGAAACTCAAATTGTAAACTGAGAAAATTTAATATGAAAATATTGATATAATATATGTGAAACCCCATGATGCCATTTTTACAAAGTCACTTTTAAGAGTACAAACCACTTTTAGAACTGCAGCTGAAGAGGATGAAAATTAAAGCACTGTCTCCAAAGAATTCTCTCTGCATCACTCCAGACTGGGGGGAAGCCAGGAGAAGATGCCCCAGCAGTTCCAGGGACTTCAGAGGTAACATTTTTGCTTCTTACCTAGCCTGCAGGAAGTAGCAGTTAAAATGCAAAAAGAACGAGGAGTACTTGTAGCACCTTAGAGACTTAGAGCCACAAGTACTCATTGTTCTTTTTGCTGACACAGACTAACAGGCTACTACTCTGAAACCAGCGATTGCAGTAATTGCTTATTAAACACTTGATTCAAAGTCTGCTGAAGTCAATAGGATTCTTTCCATTCACTTCAATGGAAACTGAATCAGGCCATACTTGGGGTACATTTTAAATAAAGTAGCTAATTTTACAAGATATGCAATGCTGCAGTAAGACTGTGTTTTTGTATCAAAGCTGGATGGGAAAACAGAAAGGAAAGAAAGAAAAAATAAAGAAGGGAAGGAAGGAAAAACAGAATAAGAGGATAAAGTGGGGGCAGAAACAGAGAAAAAGAATCAGGCTGGTAGCTTAAGACCTGTTGAAATGAACCTACCCTTAAAATGTAGATCTTCCCATTTGAAAGGCATTTTGGGGTAGGTGAAAAAGCCTGACTTCCACAGACAGATCTTGAGAACTAAGAAAATTGCAAACGAGTGCCCCTTGTGAAGTCTCTTGCAAGAAGTACCTCCTTTAGATTCCCATACATTTTTACCTTTATTTCCTCTATATTTGATATGCCAATGGCTTAAGTCTCTTCAATATTTTGCTATCTTTGACTTTTATGAGATAATACTATTCACAAGTCATACTTTCATATTGTAGCTATCAGTTATATTCAAGACAAAAACCATAAGAACCTGAAACTAACTACAGAAAGCTGCCTATTCAGGAGCAGATTGAATTAATTTCATAACCCATTTGAGCTTTTTTTAACCTTTCCCTCACCTTATTCCTTTCAGAGGCAGATAGGTCACCTCTGGGATACTTACCTAACTGTACCTCCAAGGGATTTGTTAAGGGATCTTTGTACCAGAACAATCAGTAAATCAAGCCACCTACCTAATCTAACTTGCTCACAGACAATTCATTTATCTTTGGTTAATTTGAGAACACTCTTCATCAGAAAAATATGGAGAATGTGAGACTCTTACATACAATTTGTTCTTTTCTCCTGTTTGCTAAATGGTCGATTTGTTTCTTTTCCTAGGGGAGGAGTAGGTAGATTTCAGTCTGAATCTGGGGAGCAAAGCTTATTTTATTTCTCCTTACTCTCTTCACTCCAGATGCCCCTTACCTATGTTAATTATTATAATTCATGGGCTCTGCAGTGTAATTATTACTTTGTATTATGTACACTACAGCTGCCTGCACCACGGCCTGGAGCATCCCAAACCATGGACGAAGAGGCAGCAACTGTGAAAGAAGAGTTACTGTCAGTCTCTCTCTGGACCTGTCTAGCTGACAATGACGCTCCTTGCATCCTATAATCCCTTACGCCCCCCTCCCCCACACGTTTCTCCGACCGCCCCCCCCCGCCTTCTCCTCCCCCCAAATCACTCATCACCCCTCCCCATAACTACGACTCACCTATCATCACCCCTCCCACTCCCCAGAGCCCTGCCCCGCCCCCACACATCACCCCTTCCCCAGAGTCCTCCTCTTCGCCACCCATCGCCCCTCCCCACAGCCATGCGGCTCCCCCGCCCCTTCCCCAAAGCCATGCCCCGCATCACCCCTCCCCCCACACACCGCTCTACGGCCGCTCCCCTGGAAGAAATGGAGGTGACGCTGCCGCCGCCGTTATTCCCCAGCAGGCCGGGGGCGGGGCCGAGCCAGGCGCGCGGGTGGGGCTGGGGGGGGGTGGAACCACCACCGTGAGGCGCACGCGGCCCCCACTCCAACTCGGGAGGGGGCAAGTGGGAAGCGCGCTGGGGGTGTGGCCGGGACCTGATTCCCTGAGGGGCGGGGCAGAGATAGCTGGGGGAGGGGCCTGAGGGATGTGGGAGGCAGATCGTGGCACTTGGGCGCTGCTTCGCTGAGCAGCTGGGTAGGTGCCGTGTGCCCGTGGGGGTCGCCCTTCCCCGGGTCCCTGCGTATGGTAGCGGTGGCGCACCAGGGAGTCCACCGGGCCTGGAACTACTCTGCAAAGTAACCGGGGCCAGGCTCGGGAGCTACCCGCAGGGCTGCCAGGCGGCCTCCCGCCCCAATTGAAATACCCAGTGGTACAAGTAGAAATCATTTCTTCCCCGTACTGCACTCACGGGAGGGACACAAGGGGGGCATGTGACTTCCTCACGTGACCTTCCATGTTAGGGTTGCCATACGTCCTCTTTTTCCCGGACACGTCCGGCTTTTCGGCACTCAAACCCCCGTCTGGGGGGAATTGCCAAAAAGCCGAACATGTCCAGGAAAATGGCGGCTCTGCTCCTCCCCTGACTCTTCGGCTCTGTTTAAGAGCCGAGCTGCCCGAGCGCTATGGGCTTCAGGCAGCCCCCTTGCCTCCAGACCCCAGCCTCCGGCCAGGCACTTCTCCTCCCGGGCTCCGGCGGCGCAGGGTCCGGAGGCATGGGGGCTGCCCGAAGCCAGTAGCGCTGGGGCAGCTCGGCTCTTAAACAGAGCTGAAGAGTCAGGGGAGGAGCAGAGCCTCCGGCCGCAGCGGCTCGAAGCCCAAGTGCTACCGGCTTCACGGTTTGTCAGGCAGCCTCCAGACCCTGCGCCCCCAGCTGGGCGCTTCCCCTCCCGGGCTCCAACTGCACTGGGGAAGTGCCGGCCGGGGGCGCAGGGTCTGGGGGCTGCCCGGCAAACTGTGAAGCCGGTAGCGCTCGGGCAGCCCTTTCCGCATGGCTGGAAGTGGGAGGGAGGAGGGGCGGAGTTAGGGTGGGGAAGGGGCGGGGCTAGGGCGGGGCTGGGGAATGGGCGGGGTCAGGACCCATGGAGGGTCCTCTTTTTTTATTTGCTAGATATGGTAACCCTACTCCATGTATCAGAGGGGTAGCCATGTTAGTCTGAATCTGTAAAAAGTCACAGAGGGTCCCAAGCTTATGCTCCCAATACTTCTGTTAGTCTTAAAGGACTTGCATCTGAAGAAGTGAGGTTCTTACCCACGAAAGCTTATGCTCCCAATACTTCTGTTAGTCTTAAAGGTGCCACAGGACCCTCTGTGACTTCCTACTCCATGTGACTCTTCCCAGGGCCCCCACACTCTCCCCGTCCCTGTTTATATAGAATATGGAAGTTGGGTGAGGAGTCTTTTCAGCATATGTATGACTTATTAAAAGACAAATTTTAAGTAGAACTATATCCTAAACTGCTTTATGGTATCGTACCCAAACATTGCATTTCAAGAGGGATTCAACTTCCTTTATAGGAACAGGTTTCAGAGTAGCAGCCGTGTTAGTCTGTATCCGCAAAAAGAACAGGAGTACTTGTGGCACCTTAGAGACTAACAAATTTATTAGAGCATAAGCTTTCGTGGACTACAGCCCACTTCTTCGGATGCATACTCCTGTTCTTTTTATAGGAACAGACTCCTGAAACTTTTACCCCAAAAAGTGCTCCATAGTCATGCAAATAGTCCCATTGTTGTCAATGGAATTGATCAAATGATGAAGGGTTTGCAGGATTAGGTTCCAAGTTTGTAAATTGTTCTGGAGGAAACTGACAATGCCTGAACTCTCAGATGAGAAGGAGCTTCATTCGAATAAAGGTGGGCAAATGTGTGATAAATCTTAGCTCCGTTGCTAAGATTAGGAATATATTTTCAGCAAAGTTCTTGGCAGATTCCTGAGGCAGCTGGCTGGTTTAAGGCTGTCAGTGTCTGGCATTATAATCTTCACTTATAGTTCTCTCACCCACAAAGCTGGAAAATGAGGCATTTGTTTTCTTTGTTTTGCTGCTCCAGTTCCAGTTAACAAAATGCATGTTAGACTAGTTTAGCTGCAAAGAGGAATTTTAGATACACCAGGGACAACACCTGATTCCCATCAGGTTGCAGAACTGGGCTGACATCAGAATCCAAACATCCTCTGGTCAGTTCAAGCAGAGGCATTCCTGTAATGATTCGGACTTGATGTGATGCAGAATGGATGTCATGGATCATCCAGACCAATGGGGAGAAACATAATAAAAAACACTGTTTAAACAATTTCCGTCCCCCCCACCCCTCCTTTCTTGAGGACTCCTGACCAGTTTAACAGCACAATACGTATGCTAACAAGCTTAAACAAAGCCTTCGTTTAAGTTGGTTAGCATACGTATTGTGCTGTTAAAGCCATATAAAGAATGAATGTCCTTCCCAGCTGCGTTCTGCTCCTTTAAGAAGCAGAGTGCAGCCCCCCCCCAAGGGGGAGGGGGCTAGCCCCAAGTCTTTCCTGTACCCCGTACCCACTAAAAATCTCTTGCCGGTACTGCGTACTGGAGGGTACCGCCCTATTTGCACCCCTGGAAATACCCCTCCTCCCTAATGTACAGACAGCTCCCTGCAGCACAGGGAGTCTCTGCTTAGTGCCCGCATACCTGGCTGGGTGTTCTCGGATGCCTGGTGCTTGTTAGCGGTAGGGGACGTGGTTACAGACGCTATAAAGGAGCTGATCCTTTTGCATAAAGACACTTTTTTCTATGTTCAGTCCTAGGGCATCACGTCCAGGAGACAGACAATGTTGTCTGCTTTGTCAGCGGCCCTCACGTTTCACTCACTACATATCAGACATTGAGTAAGGTAATGAGGGCAAACCGTGAGTAAGAGTGTAAGGAGGACATGGAAAATGTCATTCTTGAGGTGCTATCAACAGCCCAATCAAGTGTAGCAGAACGTGTTTTTTTGCACGGGACTTCTGCTTTAAGTGCGGGTAGTGTAGCAGGCACTAGCAAGATTGCTAAGAAATCTCCAATTAATCTCACTTTCCATATATTTGAGACAAAAGCCAACATTTTCAAACCTGGGTTCCTAAAGGTAAACTTAAAAGCAGCTTGATTTTCAGTAGTTTGAATCATTCACGTCAATAGAAGTTATGACTCCTTTTTTTCCCCTGATGCCTAAATGATAGATTTGGGAGTTTAATTGAAGGCGCCCAGATTTGAAAATTTTGGCCAAAGGTTCCACTTCTACTTTTATTTAAACTCAGATTGGCTTCAAAGAGAGCAGGATTGGGTCCCGCAGGAATTTATCAAATCACTTTGTTGATGGGGAGTGTTTCATTCACTTTTATTTCTTTATTATGGCTGAGTCAATAAAGTGATAAGTATAATGATAAAATCCTGGAGTTTGTTATTCCTGTGGCTTTTATTTTTCCTTTTGATTAATAGTGTGTGTGTGGGTGGGGAGGGGGTTCAATACAAAAAAGAACAGTACAGGAAGTTATACAACAAAAAACTATTAGCAAAGGAAAACATGAATGATGCCTCACCAATCTATAAGAATTCTTTGAGGGTGTCAGCAAGCATGTGGACAAGCATGATTTAGTTGCTATAGTGTACTTGGACTTTCAGAAAGCCTTTGACAAGGTCCCACAACAAAGGCTCTTAAGCAGAGTAAGCAGTCATGATTAAGGCTGCGAGTTTGTCACAGAGGTCACGGAAGTCACGAATTCCGTGACTTTCAGGGACCGCCATGACTTCTGCAGCCGCCAGTGTGGCTGGCCCGGGGGTTGCCTGAAGAGTTCGGGCAGCCCCTGGGCCAGCTGACCTGGCCACTGCTAGAGCAGTCTTGGGCCATCGCCCCCTTCGCTTCCCGCCCCTCAGCAGCAGGATTTTGAGAGCATGTGGAAGGGGACTCAGGGCTGGGGGTTCGGTGCAGGTGGGGATGAGGCGGCCTGTGGGCGGCGCTTACCTTGGGAGGCTCCCTGGAAGCGGTGACATCCCCCTCCCTCAGCTCCTAGCAAACGGCTTTGCACACTGCCTCTGCCCGCAGGCACCGCCCCCGCAGCTCCCATTGGCTGTGGTTTCCAGCCAATGGAAGCTGTGGAGCCAGTGCTTGGGCAGCGCACAGAGCTAGGAGCTGAGGGAGGGACATGTTGCCACTTCCTGGGAGCCACGAGGAGCTGGATAGGGAGCCTGCCAGCCCCGCCAACCCCTTCACCCCCCAGCATCAGCGGTGGCCCCCCCCGCACACACACACACTAGTGAGGTCCAGGGCCACCCCTCCCCAAGCACCATGGCGTCCCCCAGGCTGCCGCCCTGCCCCCTCAAGATTTAGTCAGGGGTATATAGTACAAGTCACAGACAAGGTGGTCATGGGTTGTGAATTTTTGCTTATTGCCTGTGACCTGAACATGACTTTTACTAAAAATACCCATAACTAAAACTTAACTTTAATCATGAGCTAAAAGGGAAGGACTTCTCATGCATCAGTATCTGGTTAAAAGGTAGGAAACAAAAGATAGGAATAAATGGTCAGTTTTCAGAATGGAAAGTGGTCAGTAGTGAAGTTCCCCCAGATATGTACTGGTACCGGTGCTGTTCAATATATTCATAAATGATCTGGAAAAGGGGTAAACAGTGAGGTGATGAAGTTTGCAGATGATACTAAATTACTCAAGATAGTTACGTCCAAAGCTGACTGAAGAGGTACAAAGGCATCTCACAAAACTGGGTAACTGAGCAACAAAATGGCAGATGAAATTCAATGTTGATAAGTGCAAAGTAATGCACCTTGGAAAACATAATCCTAACAATACATACAAAATGATGAGTTCTAAATTAGCTATTACCATTCAAGAAAGAGACCTTGGAGTCATCATGGATAATTTTCTGAAAACATCTGCTTAATGTGAAGCAGGAGTCAAAAAAGCTAACAGAATGTTAGAAACCATTAAGAAAGGAATAGCTAATAAAACAGAAAATACCATAATGCCACTATATAAATCCATGGTATGGCCACACCTTGAATACTAAGTGCTGTTCTGGTTTCCCCATCTCAGAAATGATGTGTTAGAATTAGAAAAGGTACAGAGAAAGACAACAAATCTGATTAGGGGTGTTGGACTCATGTTCCATACAAGGAATGATTAAAAAGACTGGGACTGTTCATCTTAGAAAAGAGATAACTAAGGGGGGGATAGGATAGAGGTCTATAAAATCATGAATGGTGTGGAAAAAGTGAGTAGGGAAGTGTTATTTACCCCTTTATATAACACAAGAATCGGGGGTTACCTCATGAAATTATTAGGCAGCAGGTTTAAAATAAACATAAGGCAACATTTTTTCACACAACACAGTCTACCTTTGGAACTCATTGCCAGAGGATGTTGTGAAGGCTAAAAGTATAACTGGGTTAAAAAAAGAATTAGATAAGTTCATGGAGGATAGGACCATCAATGGCTGTTAGCCAACATGGTCAGGGACACAACCCCATGCTCCAGGTGTCCCAAAACCTCTGACTGCCAGAAGCAGGGACTGGAGGAACGATGGATCACTCAACAATTTCCCAGTTCTGTTCATTCCCTCTGAAAGACAGGATACTGGGTTAGATGGACCACTGGTCTGACCCAGTATTGGCATTCTTACGTTTTTATAACGATGAAGATACATACGTGATAACGGCACTGTGACTTCTGGGTGGCTTGCAGTTTGTATGCTGCTTATCAAGCACCTAAGTATGTATTTTTGTTACTTCCCCTTGACCACTGTGTAAAAACATCTTTGAAACAAACTATGATCCATTTATTTAGCTGGCTGGCAACGAATATAGCATTGAGTTCTATAGATTTTGTGTACTCTATTTAGTGATGCCTTCAGCTTCTAATATGCTAATCACTAGGCTCCAGATCATTCCCACTGGCAGGAAACCCCAAAAAAGTTTCTTCCAATTTTTTTCTGTTGAGGGGGTAGAGTTTAAACACAGTCACACAAAATTAAGCACACAAACCCTGCAGGATTCCTTGAGAATTGTGCAGATTTTGGTGGTCCTGTGGAGCACAGCTTCATCTGCATGGAGGCTCTGTGTCTCTACACCTGCTCCAGGACCTTCCCCCATTCACTCAGACTCGCTGGCAGCAAAGTTTCTCCTGCCAGCAACTATCCTCAGAACTATTTTAAAATGGAGAGCCTAGGGAAGGGATAATGTGTGTCTACTCAGTCTTTGCACTCCTACTGCCTTGTTGCTTGCAGATCCCCAGTCCTGTCCTCTGTGGTCAGGGGACAGTGTCAAAGTCTGTCCACCTCTCATTCCTACCCCACCTCACCTCCATACTGACTGGAGCAGATCCGGAGGGTCTCCTCTGCACAGGGGTCACAGAGATAAAACAGGATTGGAAGTGCTTCCTCAAGTCCTCTATCATTTCAAAATCAACACTCATACGCCACAATTTAATAATATGCAAACCATCGTGGGATTTGTGTGAAGAAAAGCACACAAAATTCAATAAGGAGCTAAGTTCCCTCTAAGCTGCGCGCCTGAACAGCAGGCTATCAAGGGCCGTACAGGCGGGAGAGGCACTTCTCCCCCAGCCCTGGAGCTGCCGCGGCTGACAAGAGGCACCTCTCCCCCGGTCCCACCTCTCCCTGGGGGGAGCCCTCTCTCCCCGCCGCAGCCCTGAGGCAGCCTGCATCCCAAACCCCTCATCCCCAGCCCCACCCCAGAGCCCACATCCCCAGCCAGAACCGTCACCCCCTGCACCCAACCCTTTGGCCTTGAGCCCCCGCACACATCCCAAACCTCTCGGCCCCACCCCCGCCACTTATCACTTCCATATTGGTGCACATAACAAAATTCATTCCACACATGGATGTAAAAAATTAGACAGAATATTGATAAGGAGTTTATCTTTTTTAATATACACAGAATATGAACTATAATAAGCATATTTTATTTATCCAGGTTTTTCAAACACTACCTAGGAAATCTGTTACAGTTCCATTTTCATTTGCAAAAATCATAGAAGTAATATTAAACACATTTTAAATGATATTTTCTACTATAAACAGCAAAATACAGTTCAAAACTTGTGTCTAGTGATAGGGGAAGGAGGAAACATTGAATAGGCTTTATAATAGAGCTTTTAAAATGAATGAGGAATTTTCAATGTAATCAAGTGACCCTGTTTCAGCTATTTAACATTAGGATAATGAAGACGGAACTGTATTATTTTTCTGCCAATCTGTTATCAAACTTCTATTTGCTGGAATTTCTACTAGTAAGAATGCTTTGCTATTTATAGGTAAATCTATCCATCTATCTATCTATCTATATAATATTCTCCTACCAATCCCGTTATATATAGAATATTTGTATTTTTGTATCATGTTTGTATAATTTACAGTTAATTAACAATAAAAGCCAGATCTAATTTCCAAATTTGAGAGATAGTCAGAAAAATCAGACTGATGTCTATAAAATCATGACTGGTGTAGAGAAAGTAGATAAGGAAGTATTGTTTACTATTTCTGATAACACAAGAACTAGGGGTCACCAAATGAAATTAATAGGCAGTGGGTTTAAAACAAATAAAAGAAAGTATTTTTTCACACATCACACAGTCAACCTGTGGAACTGCTTGCCAGAGGATGTTGTGAAGGCCAAAACCATAACAGGGTTCAAAAAAGAACTAAATAAATTCATGGAGGATAGGTCCATCAATGGCTATTAGCCAGGATGGGCAGGAATGGTGTCCCTACCCTGTTTGCCAGAAGCTGGGAAATAGCAACAGGGGATGGATCATTTGAACTGTTCTGTTCCTTCCCTCTGGGGCACCTGGCACTGGCCACTGTCGGAAGACAGGATACTGGGCTAGATGGACCTTCGGTCTGACCCAGTATGGCCATTCTTATGTTCTTAAGAAAAAAATAGACTTAACATTTATATCTGAAAATCTCAAACTACTTTACAAACATTGATGAATTGCTCCAATGAGAACAGTCCCCATGTAACATGTCCCATCTGTGTTCTCCCTCAGTACCCCATCAGCACCAGCGGTACAGCTCTTGGCCCTGTCATGCTGCCACTGGCAGGCACTCTGCTGGCTCCAATCTGCTTCCCCCTTCTGCAGCCAGTTAAAATCATGCAAGGGTAGTTACTCTGCCAAAGCCAAAACTTATACTGATCTGAGAAAGGAACGGTCCATATGCAGAAACTATTCCCCAGACACCTATGGGGATCTAGCTAGTCACTTCCCCATATTTCAGCTGTTCTGCAAAGGAGCTGTGCTTGTAGAGATTGAAGCAAAGCAGTTGCTTCTGCCCACTACCCTCCATTTCAGACTGAAATTGATTGCCTGCTACACTTCAGAACCAAAATCATTCCCTCAAAGATTCCAAGCTCCTGTCTAGAATATTCTCCTACCAATCCCGTTTATGAAGGGGTGAGACTTCTTCTCTAGTTCTCTTCTGACCTCTGTTACAATTTTATGAGCTCCCATAACAAACAGAACTTTTAATTAACTAAACAGAAGTATTAAAGAAACTCTAACAACCATTTTAAGGTAGCTGTGCTATTTACATATTTTTCTGAGTGTTGTGCATAATTTAAAAGATCAGTTAACTTCCATCCTGAATCTTTATTGCTGAAATCTTGTGTAAATATAAAATGTGAAAAAAGCTAAATTACATAACAGATGTATCCCAGTTTAATGCTGGATCATGATTAGGTTGTACTGTATGCCTCCAGCACTGACTAATAATCCTTATAGTTTATCGTATAGGTATTCAAGGTTTATTCATAACGGGTCAAATACTGAAGTCCTTACTCAGTATTAACTCTGGCAGACTTTACATTGCAGTCAATGAGCCAAATTCTGCTCTCAATCATATCAATTTCTGAAGTCTGTGGAGTTACTCCAGATTTGCATCAGTTTAGCAGGTAGCACAATTGAGCCCAACAGGAATTTTAATGACTAATAAGTTCTGAGAAAAGACTTCAGGATTTTTCTCCATGTCACTGTTTGTCCAATAAAATAAAATAAAATATCAGAGTATCAAGTGAGCCAAATACTGCCCTGTTAGTCCATCTTCAATGAAAAACAGAAAGCACTCATGTGAATTTAAAATTTCATTTAATAAAGCAAATAGAAAAATATTCAGAGTGGTGTCTTGGCCTTTCTCAAGGACAAATTTACAAAATGGTCAGTTTCAGAGGAGTCTACAACCTGAAGTTCCACTGCCAAATCAGGAAAATATCTCTTCTCAAATAAACCTTATTTTCTGTTCCACAGATGATAAAAACTGAGGAGATGTTACAAAACCTTTCAGTGTGTATTTTAAAAATATATATACTATTCCCTTCAGTAGCCATGCTAGTATTGGCTCTGGACAATTCAAGAAGGCACAACTATATAGGGAGGCAGCAGTCAGTAGTTAGGGCACTGGACTGCACGGGGACTCAGGAGACCATTCTACCACAGACTTGTTATGTGACCTTGAGCATGTCCCTTCCCATTCTCTATCTGTCTTGGCTATTCAGAATGCAAGCTCGGTGGTGTGGGGACTGTCTCTTACTATGTGTATGTACAATGCTAGCACAAAGGGGTCCCAGTCTTAGTTAGGACCTCGAGACACTACTGCAATATAAATAATGAATAATAACATAAGTATAAATGGAGTTGGGCTGGTGGTGAATTTGTCCTTTTGATTCTTTAAAAATTTGTTGTTACTCTTTTAAAATTGTTGTTATAATATGAGATAGCTGAAATGAGCCCTGTTTTAAAACCAAAATACCAAGGAAATGTTCAAATTAAACTTGCAATTTTTCATTAGAATCAAGGAAGTTGCTTGATAAATTTATCTCTCTGGAGAATTCTAAGTGCCTGTATTTGAAAACAGCATAAGCATTAGCTAGACGGTGATTAATACGAGTTTTCCATAGTCGTGTCATTCTTCTGTTTATGTTAATTGTTTTGATGGAGGGTGCTGTAGATCATAGAAACTACTCTTTAGGTTGTAGGAAAGTCAAAATCACTAGCTGTGACATGAATAATGAGATTGGTTTGGATTTTTGGATGAATATAATCAAAGCTCCTTCATAATAATATTGAAGTTATATTACATAGTAAAGGATGACACATTGTCACTCATAATTTCACTTGTCTGCCTTGAGTGATAGGTATCAGAACTTATCCTTGAACTCTTGGTCTTGTATTTCTTGTATCTCGGGCACCACAGATCCTTCATCATATTCACAAAGTAACTTCTAAATTTCACCCCAATAAAAGCGTAGAGCACTGGGTTCAAACAACAATGGAAGAAGGCCAGGGCTTCTGTAATGTACTTCGTAAAGGCTATTTGCTTTTCACTATCACACAGTTTATTCAATTTACCCATATTTATGGCAGTCACAAGAAGAACCATGTTATATGGTACTTGACAAATCAGGAAAACAATCACAATTAATACAATCAGACATATTGCTTTGTTTCTTTTGGAATTCTGAGCTTTCACCAAGGTTTTGACAATGAATGCATAGCAAAATACCATAAACAGCAGAGGGATAAAAAATCCAAATAGAAGTTGCATACCCAGCAGCAATAATTTCAACGTAGTGCCTTTTGTCTCACTATTGGATCTGTGTTCACAAATCTCATTTGTTTCATTGACGGAGTGGCTGTAGCTTTGACTGAATATGAAAGTGGAACTGGAAATTAAAATTGATGATACCCATACAGCCAAACAGATCAGTTTACTGTATGTTAGCGTTCTAGCCCGAAGTTTAAATGACTTTGTTGCCTGTACAATAGCAATGTATCGGTCCATACTGATAAAGGCCAAGAGCAGCATACCACAATTGAAGTTGATTGCATAAATACCTCTGGTAATTTTGCATATGAAGTCACCAAAGATCCATTTATCAGCAGCATAATTCACTGCCCAGAATGGAAGAGTGAGAACAAACAATATGTCTGCTATGGCCATGTTAAAGAGGTATATATCTGTCATAGACTTGGGTTTTTTATATAAAGCAAAGGTCATTACTACAAAGATGTTACCCACTAAGCCCAAGACACATATAATTGAGTATGCAATTGGCAAAAATACTTTTGTGAAGTTTCTGACTTCCCTCTTGTCACATGGTGATGTAATTTTGTCATAATCAAATGTATAGTCTAGATATTCTGTGTAGTTGGGTTCTACCTGCAAAAACAATACAGCCAGTTAGTGTAAACATTAGTGCTCATTTCTGCAAGTTCTCTCTATTGCGTAAACAATGGAGAATTGATGGTATGAGACATAAAGGATCAAATTGTGCTTTAGATACATCCTGGTGTCTCAATAAAAGTAATGGAAATATTTGGCCCCAACAGTGTTTGAAAGTTAAGCATACAAATACTACTCCCAGTCACTTTTCTTTCAAATCAACCTTTTCCTCATCATCTTGACTAGCAAAATCCTTGTGCACTCCAGTGATATGCTGTCAAAACTCTAACAAAGGGCTCCCTCAGAAATGTTCTTCTTCAGTTGGTGATACACACAACGTTCTCTAAATAAAATTCTCTCTCCCCCACTGCGTACTTGCACAGAGCACAGCTCAGACAATCCAGATCTTTATTGTCTCCTCCAGCATTAGTTCTTTCCCACAACTGTGAAAATACACTTTTTCAACAGAAGAAGAATTTTCTCAAAGTGACAGAAGTGTTTGAAGGAATCTGGAGAACAGCTGAAAAATAACTCAGAGACTTTAAGGTCAGAAGGGACCCTCATGATCATCTAGTCTGACCTCCTGCACATTGCAGGCCACGGAACCTCACCCACCCACTCCTGTGATAGACCCCTAACTGCTGGCTGAGTTACTGAAGTCCTCAAATCATGGTTTAAAGACTTCAAGTTACAAAGAATCCACCATTTACATAACACAGACCCTAACCTTGAATGTTGTTTTACCATATTTACAAGGCTTTCTTCTAGCATAGTGTATTTTTATTGTTTTTCTTGCGCTTTAGCAATGTTACTAGGAGCCAATGAAATATCAGCATTCTTTCTAGCATTCAAATTAGTGCTGTACTCCTTGTAGTGTTGTTCATTGAGTTCCTGGAAATATGGTGGCCAATGAGCATAATAAAATCGTAACTGAAGTTATTGAACTATAAGTGGGGGAGATAGTCTTCTGGAATAGTCCACAGAACTTTATATGAAAACTTCAGCAGGATATCCAGTGACAACACAGTCTATGAAACATCACATCATCACAAACAACTCTCATTAGCCAATCACTTCCAAGGTCATGACAATTTGTCCAGCACTTCATAGAACTGCCAATTCCAAATCAACTGTTTCACTGGTATATTAATACACTTCACCAATACACTGCTTACCCCATCCATTTTGGTGATATGCTTCTTCTAATGAGAAAAGAATTGGTGAGGACAGTTCTGGTATCCTCGGAGTCCCTGTGCAGGAGGGAAGTGGATTGGATTAGGAGAGCAAAACAGGAAGTGTCAAGAGATCAAAACAAGAAATATGCAGCAACAGAGAAAACTAAGACTAACAAAATTCATCAAAATATATTGTTTTCACTGAGATGTTCTGGTTTTGATGAAGTCTTTTTTGAAAAGGTAGGAAGTTTTTTAAGGCAGGGGAAAGTGAGTCTTATACAGTATTCTAGAGCCTGGTGGTTAGGGCCTTGGCCTGTGATGTAGGAGACTCAGGTTCAAGTTCCTGCTCTGCCAGATTCAGAATGATCTGGGATTAAAAAACTCTGCTGGGGAGCAGGGACTTGAAACTGGGGTCTCCCACACCACAGGCCAGTGCCCTACCCATGCACTCTCCCTTGATGTTTGTGAAAATGTTTGAAAGGTTTTGCTTTCATGCCAATGCAGAACAAAAATTAATTTCAACACCTCAGCAAGTTGCCGCAAAACAGAATTGTTCTCTGATCAACTGTATTTGAAGGTGATAGTAATGTTGAACTGAAATTGAGAGTGTTTCTGTTGGTGAGGAAGAGCGGTAGTGGACTAACACTTGGAGACTGTGTTAACCTACGATTTCTTTGCTTTTCAGTATTTGCATTGTTGTGAGGAAACACACACAGTCAACCTTAACTCTAATTTAACAAGCTTTTTTTGTTTAGGAATTATTTGGGTTTAAAAAAATGTGCATATGGAGCTGTGGGGACTGCAGACTCATTTGTGAAGTGGCTGGAGAGAGGCTCTCTGTGAGTGGGACTGAGGAGATGGTCTTCTCTGTTCAGACTTGGCACGCCCATTAGAGAAAGCTTTAACCAGTGCTCCAACTTCCTTTGCCTGCTGCTCAAAGTTTTAGTTGTGAAGCTGCAGGAGCCGAAGCCTGAAAAGGTTTGAGCACCTGGTGGAGGAAGCTTGAATACCATTTAAAGCTCTTTCTTGAGAGTATAAAGTTTCAAACCAAGCAGATGTGATTGTTTAACAGGCTCCATTGTTTCCCCAGCTCTGCTTCCTGGCCAGCTCCACTCTCAAGACCCTCGGACAGTCTCTATCTGCTCCTTTAAGTCTTGAGTAGGCAGTTTCTGTCTCCATCCAGCCATTGTCATTTGTGCACTGTCCAATCTCCATTGTCCCAGCTGATTTTCTTGTTTGCTGTAAGTATCAGCACTCACATGCAGGACAGCTGCTCCTTCCTATGGCTTTACCAAGATGCAGGAGACAGGCTGTACCTGAGTCCTTGCTTATAGTTCAGCCAATGAAGCCCTGAATTAAATAGCTGTAAGACAGAGCTATCTCTGTCAGTTTCTCCCTAGGCGATTTACCTTGCAATTATATATTTAAAACCACAAAAAGAAGAACAGGAGTACTTGTGGCACCTTAGAGACTAACAAATTTATTAGAGCATAAGCTTTCGTGGACTACAGCCCACTTCAGCTTTATGGACTACAGCCCACGAAAGCTTATGCTCTAATAAATTTGTTAGTCTCTAAGGTGCCACAAGTACTCCTGTTCTTCTTTTTGCGGATACAGACTAACACGGCTGTTACTCTGAAACTTGATATTTAAAACCACACACTCTGTCACAATTAAGCAGTGTGAAATCAATTATTTACCACAATAGTTGCTGTAAAATGCATTTAACAACAAATAAGTTGAAAAATCGCATGCAATGTAAATAGAAATAGTTATGGCTCAAAATATTAACAGACCATGCACATCAATTAAAAAAATAACCCATGCCTTAGATTTTGGAATAATCTACAAGTGAGTCTGTTCTCAATTCTCAAACTCCAGGGACCCTAAAGATTAGGTTCAGCTTCTCCCCCCAAGCAAAAAATCAGAAGTGGTGATATAAAAAAGTTCATAACTCAAATGAATTAACAGATTTACTTGAAAAACTCTCATAAATTATACAAAGTAAATTCTGTCAGTTTGATGAGGATATAGAATTTAATCCCCATTTTAAATGGGGTGAATAAGGACTGCAGT
Organism: Malaclemys terrapin pileata; assembly: GCF_027887155.1. Classification (NCBI taxonomy): domain Eukaryota; kingdom Metazoa; phylum Chordata; order Testudines; family Emydidae; genus Malaclemys; species Malaclemys terrapin. The sequence continues at coordinate 84,376,361 of NC_071507.1, forward strand.
ATTTAACTCTGAGTCCAAAGACTTGCCACACTTCATGCTGACTGCAATAGGAGCTAATTCAGACCCTATATAAGCAAAAATTTGTTGCCAATAATAATTATTTTGAGAGGCCTCTTAACAGGCATTTGGTTAGTGTGCCTGCTTTTGGCTCTATTTTTCTATAACATATTAAGTAATTATCAGGGGTACGTTTCCATATGGATCCACTAAAAACATAAGTTCTTTAATAGTGCTTCTATATATATACCCACTCACATATAGTCTATACACTATATGTAATACAAACCCAGCAACATGCTTTGTTGTGCCATTTTTCAAGTGCATATACCTCAGTACATTTCATTTCACTATCAACCAATACATGAGTTGTCAAAAGTACTAATAAGATGCAAAGGTAAACAAGTGAATAACCTGGAATTATAACAATATAGACAGAAGAGTCTTATGGGGTGGATAAATGATAAGCCTGGATAAGGAAGATAGATTTCTGAAAGGTAAGAAGATTTCAGATACTTCAATTAAATCAGTAAGTAACCTACAAACATTGCTAAAAATCATCACAGCTCCACTTCTTACACTTTCCAGGTATATGGATTAAACAGATTTGGTCAGACTACCATTCAAATATTTGCATAGCCTTGTTTTATTTTATTACTCACCAATACAGAAAAATGAAGCGTCAGGCAAAGAGGAAGTAGGTATTCTGTTCTGTTGTGCTCACCCTCAACTTCAGTAAAAATGCATTTGAATATTAGGAACTCGAGAAACAAGAAATAGCAGCATTATTATAAGTAATGGTTAAATTCAAATGATCACCACTTCCTCCTAACATGTAACAACAATAATCTGTTGTGCATGTAAGGGCAGAGATTCAACAATAGGCGTATTGTAGATGACAAAACTGGATGTTACTTGTTTAGTCATTAGACACTATTAAAATTTTGATAGTTTTGATTAAATGGTCCTATTAGAATTGGAACCATGGAGAATAGGCTTGTATCTAATTAAATGGTTTCATTTTTAATTAAATAGTTTCATTGTGCTTGGAACATATAATGAATTATGGCCTCTATCCTGCAAACTATTAAGCAAATACTTAACTTTATGCATAGGAGAGTCCAGTTGAAGTCAATGGAGTTACTGGCAGTGTCTATAAAGTTAAACACATCTAAGTGTTTGCAGGATCAGGGCCTACCTTAGTTACTTAACTGAGCAGTAATTATGTTCTGAAGTACACATAAGATCTTACTACATATTGAGTTCTAAATTTTCCAGATGATGTACCTGAATTGTACTCACGCAAAATGTGCACTTGCACAGACAAAACAGGAAAATCTTTGTCGCCTATTTTTGTGCACACTTTTGCTATTTATATATTCATAGCTCAGGCACAATGTTAACATTTGTTCTAATTAGCCTTGGAAGGATTTGATTTTATGTTGTATGAATGCTGGATAATATCCATGTTTATTTCCATGCATTTTATTATTCATTTATGTTAATTCAAATGTTTGCAGTAACAGGAAATTAAACACAAAATAAATCACTCAAATATGAATGATTTACTCAATATCCTAAGTGTAAAATTGTCATAGTTTGTAATATTATTGGATGTCACCAGATGACGCTGTTTCAGTGGGCCTTACAAATTTTGTTTAAATCAAGAGGAGGCTAGAGCTTGGAGAAATACTAGATATTGGGTGTGACACAGTTCTTTTTGGAAGTTGAACATACAGCAATAAAGTTGGTTCCCTACCTGAGTTTCTTTGACTGGAATAATTTTATAGATGCCAGGATGCTGTCTACGGGACATACCCACAGAATCAAACACACTGCATGATGTCAAAACATTAAATAACTGATCACACTATTATGTCAAAAGTCACTAATAATTTACAGTTACTATCCTAGATGTGTTTCTAAGGTTCCCTTCTCCATATGTCAGCCTCAAAGGCCCTGAACGGAATTATGTGATAGAATCCAATCCTTTACTAACATTACTGACACAAGCACATATACTCTCTTATTAGCCCTCAAGTGAAATCTAGTTTTTCCCTACATATCCACACACACATTTTCATTATTACTGATAAAAAATAGGGCTGTCAAGCAATTTAAGAAATTAATCGTGATCAATCACGCTGTTAAACAACAATAGAATACCATTTATTTTAAATATTTTTGGATGGTTACTACATTTTCAAATATATTAATTTCAATTACCACACAGAATACAAAATATACAGTACTCACTTTACATTTATTTTTTATTATAAATGCACTGTAAAAATAAGAAATAGTATTTTTCAGTTCACCTAACAAGTACTGTAGTGCAATCTCTTTATCATGAAAGTTGAACTTAAAAATGTAGAATTATGTACAAGAAAAACTGCATACAAAAACAAAACAATGTAAAACTTTAGAGCCTACAAGTCCACTCAGTCCTACTTCTTGTTCAGCCAATCACTCAGATAAACAAGTTTGTTTACATTTGCAGGAGATAATGCTGCCCTCTTTTTGTTTACAATGTCACCTGAAAGTGAGTACAAGCATTTGCATGGCACTGTTGTAGCCGGTGTCACAAGATATTTATGTGCCAGATGCGATAAAGTTTCATATGTCCCTTAATGCTTCAACCACCATTCCAGAGGACATACAAATGTTTAGCATATCTGGCATGTAAATACCTTGCAACGCCGGCTACAAAAGTGCCATGCAAACGCCTGTTTTCACTTTCAGGTAACACTGTAAATAAGAAGAGGCAGCAGTATCTCCCGTAAATGTAAACAAACTTGTTTGTCTTAGTGATTGGCAGAATAAGAAGTAGGACTGAGTGGACTTGTAGGTTCAAAAGTTTTACACTGTTTTGTTTTTGAGTACAGTTATGTAACAAAAAAAATCTGCATTTGTAAGTTACGCTTTCATGATAAAGAGATTGTACTTCAGTACTTGTATGAAGTGAATTGAAAAGTACTATTTCTTTTGTTTAGCATTTTTACAGTGCATATATTTGTAATCAAAATAATAATATAATGTGAGCACTATGCACTTTGCATTCTTTGTTGTAATTGAAATCAATATTGAAAATGTAGAAAAACATCCAAAAATATTTAATAAATTTCAATTGGTATTCTATTGTTATAAGTGCAATTAATTACAATGCATTTTTTTCATCGCGATTAATTTTTTTTTAGTTAATTGCGTGAATTAACTGCAATTAATTGACAGCCCTAATAAAAAATGTTCTTCAGGTTTTGGTGTGTGAATATGCATATTGAACAAAAAAAGGGGTGAAATTAATTTGTGATTTGACTCAATTGACTTCAATGGAGTCATTTTGGGGATGAATTTAGCTGCTTGTCACTATATTGCCTAACCCAAAGTGCCATTTGGATAGGCCTATGGCAGATTATTAAAGTCATAAAACAGTGGAGAGACTGACCCAGTGTCTAGTGGAGATTGAGGCATGGAAGAGAGAAAGATGTCTGGATTGAGGCTCAGCCAAGACAGAGGTGATGTTGGTAGAAACAACTGGAAAAAATGGCAGAAATTATATCTGCCTCTAAATTCAATTGCCGTTAGTCACCTGAGTTTATAACATATGGCTTTGCTAGGCCAACAGCTGCATTTAGAAAATCGGGTGGGAGCAGTGGTTCCAAAGGTATTTTACCATCTATGCCTGGCCTGACAGGTGTGACCGTATGGAAGCTTGCTCCCACTATCCATGCCTTTGTCACTTTCAGGTTAGATTACTACAGTGCACTTTATATGAGACTACATCTTAAAACAGTTTGTAAGCTGGAACCTGCTGCAGAAGGTGGCTGCTTGGTTTGTAAGTACAGTGTCCTTTAGAAAGCACATAACGCCTGTGCAATGGTATCTGCACTGATTACTTGTGAGCTTACAGGCAGATTTAACGATGCTGGTTTTAACTGATATAGTCCTAAATGATCTAGAGCCAGTCTATCTGAGTGACGGTCTCTCTTCCTATGAAACACTGCCACAGTTGTGGTCAGTAGAGATACTGATGTGAGTTCACCCTTGATATAACAGAGAAGGTGGCTAACAGAATTTCAGAATGGCTCCAGGGCTCTGAAATAGCCTGATTTAGTGACTTTCATGGCATGCGCCAGGGCCCATTTGTTTCACCTGGCCTTTGAAGAGGGTAGATGGAGTGAGATACTGTCCAGTGTCTGATGAGGGATAGTATTTAAGCACATGTTAATGGTGTGTTAAAATGCATGGGCTGAGCATATTGCATTTTTGGTTTGTATGTTTAGATAACTGGCAGGGTTCCCGGAGCTTGTGGATGGGTGCTTTCTACTTATTGCAAACAAAAATAAATTGTAGATACAATAATCTACTCTATATAATGTATTTGTTTTATGATGTATAAAAATGCATTCATCATTAAAATTTCACAATCTTGTAAGTAAATTAGGTCCCCAAAGGCCTGTTTTAACAGCTGTTAAACTTGTTTTATTAAGAACAAATGAAACCTACAGTTATTACAATCAAAAAATTATGCAGCTTGGTTAAAAAAAGCTTTTCCTTAAGATCTTATTTGCTAATACTTTTTCTTTAGATTGTTTATTCTGTTTTGCCGTCTAGTGAATACTTGCATTTCCAAAGGGTCTGATCCAAAACTCACTGAAGTCAATAGAAGTCTTTCAGTAACTTCACTGGGCTTTGGATTGGGCTCATAATGCGGTTTCTGGACTGTTCTGGAGGTATAAATACTAGTTTTATTTCTAATTCTCTTGCTTCTGAAATATCAAACTATAGCATATAACCTCCTGAGTCACTAACAGTTTACATGAAAATAGCATGTGCAAATGTTTTCATAATGCTGATAGAAATTATTTTCTTTCTAATAAATTATTATAAAATATTTTAAAAATCCCTAATAGGAAATTCTGTTGCCTGTTACAAGGCATTTGTAAACTGAGATATAGACAGTTATTTATACCACGTCTTTATTATGGGTGATAGCATGTCTTTGAGGAACTTGCTAAAGAAAAAAGCAGTTTCTATTAATATATAAACTGGTTCCCTTGATTCATAACGATCTTGCTTGCCATATTAAAATTTTGGCCCCAGTCCTGCCATGAGCCACACCCAGGCAGACCCCTGGCTCACAGAATGCGTTGCAGAATATGGGCCTTTAACATTTCTTTCTTGCCATTAGAAAACTTTTGACAACTTTGGGAACGAAAAGGTGATTGTAATTCTTTCAGAGCCGACTTCATTACACAAAGCCAACTCCAGCTCACCTCACTGGTGTGAGTAGTCTGATCAGCTTCAGTGGGATTACTCACATGAGTAAAGTAAGCAGGATATGGTAATGATAATGATTTATATTCTTCTAAACTGGCTACATAACTCAATATATGTGCTAGTTTTTAGTCCAGATGCTCACTTCCAAATGAAGAATTCTGCTGCTAGTAATGGGCTTAATCATCCCTATCAGGTGCTGGCCCACATTCTAAGCATTTACAAAGCAATGGTACAACTACCTTGGGAGGTAATTAAATATTATCATCATCACTGTGCTACAGACAGAAAAACAGTCCCAGAGTAGCTCCATGACTTTCCCAAAGCAACACAAGGAATTGGTGTCAGTGGTGGAGATGAGAAGTCAGAAGATACAGATTTACAATCTGAGCCCTAAGCACATTTAGTTAAAATAAGAGGGATTGTTATTGCCCATTAAGTAGACAGATCAGATGTTCAGCTTGGACACTATACAAAGCATTGCTGATTCTTTTCTATATTCTAATATTCTCTAATTAAAGTGTAGCTTTTGCTTTTAGTCTGTAATAGATACAATTAGTAGCAATAAAAGCAGACTTTGAATATAAAGAATTAACTCCATTTTCATTGGCTAAGGTAGCTAGTCTGACTTACCGCCACTGCACATCTTCTTTTGACCCATTTATTAAGTCCAGACAGCCATTCGAGCAGACACCAGACTTCTTCAAAGTGTTGTAAGGAGAGGGGTTTTTTTTCTTTTTAAGATAGCTTACTAAAAATCTGCATGTTATGCAAATTAAACCCCCACTCAGTCCTATATTTCAGCTCAAAAGGAAACTTACTCTCATTTTGCTAATATGGTTATTGTGGTTTGTCAAATCTCACCACCTGTGAGCTGTCTGCCACCACTAACTGAATAAAGAAAATATAAAAGGTAAGAAAAATACTGTCTATGCAGATGAAACCCACAGGCTTAATCTGGGCTGATCCTGGGGTTTTTTTTGCTACTCTAGGAAAACTTCAGCATGTGTCATCCACTTTGTACCATCCCATGTTTTGAATTCATTTAAATTTAGATTGACATATATTGATTTATAAAATAGATGTACACAAAATGACATCCATCACAGGCTCTGGGCTCCCTGTCATTCCTTAAGAGCACAGAATTTAAATAATACACAGATATATTAGTTTATTATATGTAAGTTAACACTTCATATTGTCACTGTACTTTCTCTCAGATCTATTTTTACCTTTCTCCTCTGCCTATCTCCTTATTGTTTCCCTCGCAAACTTATTTTTCTATAGTGCATAGTTTTTCATCTTTCTCTCTCCTTCTGTCCCACTCCTTCATCTTTCTGTTGTATTCTTTCAGTCTTTTCCTCCCTTTTCTCCATCAATCTCGCTCACATTTTTCTCATCACCCAAGATAGCCCTCCCACCACCTACTTGCTGCCTTTTATTCTCAAATTGCTCAAATTCTCTTTTTTACTCCCAACCTTGACTCTTTCTCTCTCTCTCTCTTTCTTGCTCTCATACACACACATTCTGCTCTTCCCCTTCCAATATCCATCCCTGGCCCTCACAGACACATACTTCTGGAAGGATTGGGGGTTCTTCCTTCTTCAGGGTAGGATCAGCTAGAAGAGGGTATTTCTAACTCCCATGGAAGTGAGAGGGACAGAGTTAGGTCTCCAATGTTAGGGTTTAGCTCAGATTTTAGCTCAATCTACTTGGTCTAGTCTCAAGCCAGGCAGAGAAAACTGAGCCCTCATCAGCTGATCAGCAGGGTTTTTTTCTGGGGATGGAGGAGAAAGGGAGTTGCAGATCTGGGAGAGAGGAGGAGGATGGGGACATGATTGCACATGGGGCGCAAGTGAGGTGGAGGGACTGCATGGTTGACCCCTGTGCTTAGCTCTTGTTCTTAGCTCATGAGATACTTGACATTTTACTCTGATTGCAAAAATCTCATCACATTGTCAATATTCTGTTACCAATGCATGCACCATTTGCCATGGAAGGTAACAAATAAGGCAAGAGCAAACACAGAATGAGTGGGAAAATAGGAAGTGACCTATGTGGCAATGATAAAGAATTACAGAAAGTCTCTCTTTCTTCTACATTGAACAAGGAAGTGTCAAAATGAGGAAAACATTATTATTTCTAAAGCTTTTCTTTCTTAATCTTCTTCACTGTAGAACTTCTGTTTAGAACCTTCTCCAGCTCCCATGCTTCCTGGCTTCCTAAAACAGATTTAAAGAAACAGTACATGTGTCCTCACACTTGTAGTTAACTTTTTAGTAGAGCTGGTGAAAAAATGTTTTATTTTCCCACAAATATTTTTTAGGAAAACAAAATTTTTATCTAACTTGTCAACAGAAAATTTTGATTTTTCACCAGAAATTTGAATACCAAAACATTTCTGCAGAAAAGACAAACAATATGTTATGACAACGTATCAAAATAATTGTTATGGTCAGAACTAATCTGACCAAAGAAAGGAAAATCTGCTGAATTGTCATCTTTAATCTACCTAAGCATGCCTAAATACAGGGGTAGCGGTGTGTCCAGTGAATGAATCTCCATATCATAAATGCTGCAAACTTCAGGCACTAGAAGGGAGTTACATACGAAATAATAATAATAATAATTTCCACATTTTTGATGGTTTAGTCAGAGCATGAACCTTGTGGCAATTTTTTTTTCTCTGTCTGAGTTTAATGCCTCCTTGAAAAAAGCACCCTGGTAGTTTCTCAAAGGTTCTCTTTATTTATATAAACCCCCAATGGTGACATTTCTAGCCAAGCACATTGAATACACTGACCTGATTTCTGCTCAGAGTTATGCTTTCTTTGTATTACTCTGTTTCTACAAGAAAACTGGTTCTTGGAATGCCCCAATTGAGCAGAGGCAGCTAATAGGAAAGTTTTGGAGGTGCTTTAGACCGGGAGTGTAAGAGGCTTTCCTTCCAGGTACAGCTCTGCATGCAATTTCAATATGGCTAGTAATGGAACAGTTCTGGTGACTTGCAATGGATGTGCCATGCTTCTTTTTCTGCCTGAAGCCAGACAGACAGCAGGTTCAGGAAATATCATTACTTCAGTTTCAAGGGAAAAAAGAGCTGCCCACCAAGAAGATGGAGAGAGAGGAGGCCTAGAAGTTTGTAACCACCAGAAGCAAAAGTTCACTCTGGCTTTATACATGGCTGGAGACAGATAAGGATGGGCAGACTGTGACCACCAGAGAGAAGAGGACCAGGAGGAATTCCACACAGCTACAAGTTTCAACACCAGGGCCTCAGTGCGGAAACTGTGGAAGATGCCTCTCAAGATCCGGCTAGACCAAGGGAACAAAGAGGTGTACGGACACACATGTGAATGGCAGCTTGGCCCAACTGGTAAAAAAAAAAAAAAAAAAAAAAATCAAGTTTGCCCACAAAGCGTTCTCCAATTGTCCAAGGAAGATAGATGATCCTTGTTAGGGATTCAATACGCAGAAGAAACAAAAAAACTGTCTGCAATGGGTAGGCAGACAACAGGACAGTGTGGTGACTTCCAGGAGCCAAGACATGCGTTGTCTCTCTGAGATTGGATAGGCGTCTGAAGTCGATGGGCAAGGATCCACTGGGTGATGGTTCGTATCAGCACTGATTATACTGCATCACAGGATATCTCCTAGATACCAGATGACTCAGGGAACTCAGAATCATGCTGAAGGAGAAGAATACCTAATCAATCTTCTCTGAGATCCTTCCTGTCCCACAAGCAAAGAGAAAGCAGATGGTCCTGGAAGTGAACAGCTGGCTAGGTAAGTGGTGTGGAGGGGTTGGTTCTGTGGAACATTGGTTCACCTTCAGTGGGAATAGGGGGCTGTATAGTTTGGATGGGTTCCACCTCAGCAGAAGGGGAACCAATCTCTGTGGGGATAGGCTGGCTAGAATAGTCAGGATGGGGTTAAACTAACAACAAAAGAGGGAAGATGTGAGCACTCATTTAACACAAAATTGAGATGTTGACAACAAAATTAATCAAGGAACCAAAGGATATGATGAGAAGAAGATCTTAAATTACCTACATACCAATGGTAGGAGCCTGGTGACAAACAAGAGGAATTGCTCATTCATGAGCATAAATTTTATCTTGTTGGTATTACTGAAACCTGGTGGGATTATTCACATTATTGGAGTGTTACAGTCAATGGTTGTAATCTATTCAGGAAGGATGGAGTGGGCAAAAGGGGAAGAAGAGTGGCACTGTATGTCAAAAATGGCATTACCTGTTTTCAAATCAATGATAACTCAGTAGATGATGATCTAGAATGCTTATGGATCAACGTCCTAACAGATAACTCACAAAATGGAGTACAGGATATTAGTCTGTGTTTGCTATTAATGTATTTCAACACCAATGGCTTTAATGGGCAGATTTGCCTGAGGAAGAACCAAGGAATTTAGGGCCAGTCATCAACTAACACATTTATCTGAACTCAGATGTTGGCAGTTAAAATGCCTTTCATGTCACTTCTAAGAGTAGGCTGCTGCTGATTTTGTCTGTTATCTTTTGATCTCTAGTGTTTAATGCATGTAGTTTGTTACTGGGGATTAGCAGTTAAATTAATAACTGCTGTTTCCAGAGTTGGTTACAGTAACTCCAAAAAGATACATGAAAATAATGATTCAAAAAAGTAACAAGTTGCACATCACTTATCACTTTGTCTCAGGAGGAGTAGGTAGTGATTGCTTTATATTAATTCTACATTGTACATGGAGTTAAGGGGCCCATTATAATTTAAGATGATCGCTACTCCTGAGAGGTACTTGCTTTGTTTCTTTCAGAATTGCTGGGACTTAACCTCGCCATAATGCTAACACAGATGTAGTCAGGCACACATGAAGATGTGGGTGTGTGGGGAAGAGCTGTACAGCGAGACCGTGGCCACCATGACGTCACTGAAGGGAATCAGGACAAGGGACAGGATTGCCAAGAAAAATAGACAAACATAGCCCAAGTGTTCAAGTAAAGAGATTGCTTTTTAATATCAGGTTTCTAAAAAAGGATCCTTTACTGAAGCCAGTTACTTAAAGTGATAGGATTACATGAAGTTACTGTAATTGGTTCCTTTACTTTATTTCTGTTTCAATATAAATAAAGACTTCGCTATTTAGCAAATTCTCTAGGGCAATTTTTACTGAATGATTTTTTAAAATGTTTATTATTTTGGTAGTGCCCAAAGAGCTAAGTCAGGATCATTGTGTTAGCTGTACGGACACATAAGACAGCAAGGTCGCTGACCTGGTGATCTTACAATTGAAAGTGACAAAGACAGGAAAAGATTGGGCTAAAGAGGAGCAGCAAAGGAGGGAAACATGCTAGACGACAGCTCACACAAGTACGTGACTCAGTGTAATGGGTTAGACTAAAGAGAAGTGAAACAAAGGTTACCTCATGTTCAGAGCAGCAGCTCAGCACTATCATCAGAGGTAATCAACATGCTGAAGATTCACATTTTTTGCAGAGATCTGAGGCAACTGTCTATTAATCTGGGTAATTATGTGGCTCCCGTCACCGTGGCATTTGAGCACCTCACAAGTATTTAAAAATAGAAATAATAGGAACAATCTTTCCTTTTATCTTTCTCAGCCTGGGGGATAAATCTTTCCCCCTCCCCACATTATTTGTGTGTGTCTATACCTTTCTGTCTGTACATGGAGAAAAGCCAAATAGAAGAGATGAGCTTTGCCTTTTATTGTGAATGGTTGAATTTCTTGTGGGAGAGAATTCCATAGTCTAGGTCCAACTCCTGTGAAAGTTCTGTCTCCTCCTCCTACAAGCCTTCCTCTTGGTTATCATTGCTTCAGTGGAACATAGCTCTCATGGGAGATCCTGGAGGGAGAGGCACTCTCTCAGATAGCTGGGTCCAATCCCATATATCAGGACAGAAACCATGAATTGGTTTTTGTTTGCAATGGCGATCCAGTGCAGAGAGTAGAGCACCAGGTAAAGTGTTCATGACAATCTGTGTTGCTAAGCAGATGGACTTCTGCTTTTTGTACCCATGGGAGCTCATTCAAAGTACATGGTTTTGTTTCTAGATATAAGTTGCAGTAATCAAGCCTGGATGTCACACATTTGTGAATCACTGTGGGCCAGTCTGACCCTCAGATATTCCTGTACAGAGTGATTCTGATTCGGGGACGCATCACATACTTGGTGCAAATTACTGCGCTTTTATTTCATGCTAACTCAAGTCATCGCTCTACATTCTATTCTGAATCACATATCACACAACTTGAACCATATATATCACAAACTAGATTGGATACAAAATAGATTGGTTAAATTAAGCAACTAGTTAAATCTAAGCAACTGGCTACTGATTCAGATATGTTGGTGATCATTCTACAGTGCATCAGGCTGTGAAGGGATGGAGAAGTCTAAGAAAGATATAGGACTGGGGTTCAATGGAGAGATGCAACCCAAAATTCCGATGCCTATCCAAAATGTATCTGAATCGCTTGGGTTTGCAAAACTGGCTTAAAATATCATGAAAATAGGATTTCTCATGCATTTCAGAGCTGATGGATCCTGTTCTGGCTCAAACATACAACCACAGAACAAAAAACTAACAAAAAAGAATGACAAATATTTTAATATAAACTTTATTGCACCTCTAATATATAGTTTGGTTTGAATTTTGGGCAGAAGTTTGGGGAGACTGGAGAGTGTTTGTCCTTATTGTATCTAAATCAAATAATTAATCATTAATACCAATCCAGCCCTTTAATGCTAAACCTTAAGTAATATATTAAAGCGCATAACAAATAACATTTACTGAATATACAAGAACTGAACTCATTATACTAGGTACTATATCTGATACATCAGCTGTTAACCCAGAGAGATCTGTTTAGAGAACACCATTCATGTAAACAGAGCAATATATCATTTGGGAGTCCTCAGAAAGGGAAGAGGATTCAAGGGCGATAAAACCAATTATGTCTTGATGGAAAGCAGTATTCTGTACAAACACTGTATTAGCAAAGGGACAGCTTCCTCTAGCACTTCTCCTTATTCTAAACCACATTTGGCTCAAAGAAAATAGCAGTTTTATTACTTCACTATAATCCACAGTGGAATGCTAAATCCCATTTTGTATTTTAAAATTCTGTAGTCAATTTAATCAAGGCACTAGACACTCTGGCCCTGATCATGTAAAACACTTTAAGCAGGTGCTTAAAGCTAAGATAAGCCTGTGAATATTAGCCTCACTGATTCCACTGGGACTACTCACATGTTTAAAGTTAAGCAGATGCTTAAGTGCTTTGCTAGATCAGGGTTTTGATGCTTGTTAAAAGCTGGACTGACAGTCCTGAAGACTAAAATTCCCTGTATATTAGCTTCTAGATTATGCAACACTTGCTTCCATCAGTGAACATGTTTTCACGCAAGCAGTCCCTTTGAAGCCAATGGGGCTGTTCAGGGGAGTACGTTCTCACTAATGAGAAGAAAGATGGCACAGATAAAGCACAGGCAGGATTCCCCAGGCTGCTCCCATCAGTGTATCTCAGTCTTGATCTGGAGGAATAAATTCTCTCTGTAAGGTCTGGTCTACACTAGGAGGTTATGTTGAATTTAGCAGCATTAACTCGAATTAACCCTGCACCCGACCACACAATGAAGCTATTTATTTCGACATAGAGGTCTCTTTAAATCAATTTCTGTACTCCTCCCCGACGAGGGGAGTAGCGCTAAATTCGACATGTCCATGTCGAATTAGGGTTAGTGTGGACGGAATTCGACGCTAATAGCTCCGGGAGCTATCCCACAATGCACCACTCTGTTGACACTCTGGACAGCAGTCCGAGCTCGAATGCTCTGACCAGCCACACAGGAAAAGCCCCGGGAAAATTTGAATTCCTTTTCCTGTCTGGCCAGTTTGAATCTCATTTCCTGTTTGGACATCGTGGCGAGCTCAGCAGCACTGGCAACGATGCAGAGCTCTCCAGTAGAGGTGACCATGCAATTGCAGAATAGAAAGAGGGCCCCAGCATGGACTGATCGGGAAGTCTTGGATCTGATCACTGTGTGGGGTGATGAGTCCGTGCTTTTGGAGCTGCGATCGAAAAGACGGAATGCAAAGATCTACGAGATCTCAAAAGCCATGATGGAGAGAAGATACAGCCGGGATGCAATGCAGTGCTTCGTGAAAATCAAGGATCTGAGAGAAGCGTACCAGAAAACCAAAGAGTCAAACGGACGCTCCGGATCCCAGCCCCAGACATGCCGTTTCTACGAGGCACTGCATTCCATTCTAGGTGCGGCCGCCACCACTACCTCACCACTGTCCGTGGACTCTGACGATGGGGTATTGTCGACGGCCGCTTCCTCGGAGATGTTCGCAGACGGGGAAGATGAGGAGGACGAGGCAGTCGACAGCGCTTTCAATGCTGATTTCCCCAACAGCCAGGATCTCTTCATCACCCTCACGGAGATCCCCTACCAACCCTCCAAAGGCGGTAACCCGGACTGTGAATCAGGGGAAGGATCAGTAGGTAAGTGTTTTAAACATTTATTTTGAATAGAATAGGCATTGTATGTTAGCAATGGGTTTTTAATGATTAGTTTGCCCTAGGCACTTTACTTTTTAGTCGTTGCCAGTGCAGCTACTGGAAAAGTCTGTTAACATGTCTGGGGATAGAGCAGAAATCCTCCTGGGACATCTCCACGAAGCTCTCCTGGAGGTAATGTGAAAGCCTTTGCATCAGGTTCCTGGGGAAAGCGGCCTTATTGCCTCCTCCATGGTAGGAAACTTTTCTGCGCCAGGCTAGCAGCAAGTACTCCAGTATCATGGCGGCGTATGGCCCTGGTGTTTGCTGGCATTCACTCAGCATGCGGTCTTTCTATGTCTCCATAATCCTCATCAGAGTGATATCACTCATGGTGACCTGCTTTGAATTAAGGGAATTTTAGTATGGGGACTGATTGCCTGTTCCTTTAAATAACTGTAACCAGCGGTTTACAGCCACACGGTGGGGGCGGGGAGGCGAACCGTTCCTGCTGAGCGGTTTGCCGGCAGCATGGAGTGATCTTTCCCCAGGACAGCCGCGACGGGGCTGGGACAGGGGCAGAGTTCATGCTGGCTGGATCGCCGGCAGCAGGAACTGGCCAATGCTAGGAGCATTGCTTGGAACGTGAAAGGAGGGCACTGCTGTAAATTAAGCTTTGAGCAGCCAAAAGTCTATGGCTTACCATGGCCGCCTGCTAGCCGAATTCTGTTGTCCGGCCCCCTTGTGTGATCTGTACAGCAAGACCCCAGGCACTCAATGTGAAGACAGAAAATTCGACCTTGTACTGAGTGCACATGTGATAGGTACTGTGCATGGTCTTGTTCACAGAGAAAGACTATATTCATTGTTCGCAAAAATGTATCTTTTTGAGGAATTCACTCCCTTTCTCCCATCCCACAGCTGCGAGTGTCTCCTGAGCTACCCCGGCATCCCCCTCCCAGAGGCTGGCGCAGATCAGGCGGCAAAAGAAAAGGACATGGGACGAGATGTTCTCAGAACTTATGGTCTGTTCCTGAGCCGAGGCGGCACAGCAGACCCAGTGGAGGGAGAACATGTCGCAATACCAGCCATCACACAGCGAACGGGAGGACAGGTGGCGGCAGGAAGACCAGCAGGCAACTCAAACGCTGCTTGGACTAATGAGGGAGCAAACGGACATGCTCCGGTGCCTTGTAGATGTTCTGCCGAACCGGAGGCAGGAGGACAGAGCCGCGCTGCATTCTATTGCTAACCACCCTCCCCCGCCACAAAGTCCCATCCCCCCCTCACCCAAAGTCCCAAGAAGGAGGGGCGGCAGGGACCGTGAAAACAGTCACTCCACCCCTGCAGACTGCTCAAGTAACAGAAGGCTCTCATTCCCAAAGATTTGATACGTCCTTTCCTTCCCTCCAAATGCACCTCACCCAAGCACCCATCCCAGTTTCATCCCCTAACTTGTTCTTAATAAAAAATACATTTCTGTTAATTATTGTTTTCGTCATGTTCTTTTAGAGGACAGTGTGTTTGAAGGGGGGAAGGGGGTTGGTAATTGGAGAGGACAGTCACCTTTACCAGGGTACAGACACGGGGGCAGGTTCAACAGAAGGTCACACACGCATTGCAGTCACTAGGCACCCTGGTAAGTCTGGGAGGTGGTTTTCATGTTCTGTGTGTGGGGGGCTATGTGAGTTTGTGGCGGGGGAGGGCAGTTACAGATCTTATGCAGCGGTCCTTAGACTGGATGACAGAGCCACGCAGCAGGGGATCTGTAACCGCCCTCCCCTGCCATAAAGTCACATAGCCCCCACACACAGAGTCCCAAAAAGGAGGGGTGGCAGGCTCTGTTGAAACAACCAGTCCACCACTGCGGACCGCTCTAGGGGCAGGACCCTGTCATTCCTCCAGTTTAGAAGCGTCCTTTCCATTACTACACCCGCTCCCCACCACAGTCTGCGTCCCAGTTTCAACCCTTTACCGCAAAATCCTTAATAAAGAAAACGGTGTTAATGAACAAAGTTTCATTTATTTATTTTTAAAGGTGTGTTGGAAGGGGGGGGGAAGAGGGTTGGTAACTGGAGAGGATAGTCAACATTAACTGGGTAAAGAAACGGGGGCAGGTTCAGCTTCTGTTTAAACAAACTTAATAGTCACAGGTTACCCTGCTCACTCTGGAACCTAGCTTTCAAAGCTTCCCGATGCACAGTGCGTCCCGCTGGGCTCTTCTAATCGCCCGGCTGTCTGGCTGGGCGTAATCAGCAGCCAGGCGATTTTCCTCAACCTCCCACCCCGCCATAAACGTCTCCCCCTTGCTCTCACAGAGATTGTGGAGCACAGCAAGCTGCAATAACAATGGGGATATTGGTTTCGCTGAGATCAGATCAAGTCAGTAAGCTTCTCCATTGCCCCTTGAGACGTCCAAAAGCACACTCCACCACCATTTTGCACTTGCTCAGCTGGTAGTTGAAGAGTTCTTTTTCACTGTCCAGGGCGCCTGTATAGGGCTTCATGAGCCAGGGCATTAGCGGGTAGGCTGGGTCCCCGAGGATCACTATAGGCATCTCCAGATCCCCAACAGTTATTTTGTGGTCCGGGAAGTAAATACCTTCCTGCAGCCGTCTAAACAGACCAGAGTTCCTGAAAACGTGAGCGTCATGAACCTTGCCCGGCCATCCGATGTTGATGTTGGTAAAACGTCCCCTATGGTCCAACAGTGCTTGCAGCACCATTGAAAAGTAGCCCTTTCGGTTAATGTACTGGCTGGCCTGGTGGTCCGGTCCCAGCATAGGGATGTGAGTTCCATCTATAGCCCCACCGCAGTCTGGGAATCCCATCGCAGCGAAGCCATCTATGATCACCCGCACGTTTCCCAGGGTCACTACCTTTGAGAGCAGTAGCTCAACGATTGTGTTGGCTACTTGCATCACAGCAACCCCCATGGTAGATTTGCCCACTCCAAATTGATTCGCGACTGACCGGTAGCTGTCTGGCATTGCAAGCTTCCAGAGGGCTATGGCCACTCGCTTCTGGACAGTCAGGGCTGCTCGCATCCGGGTGTCCTTGCACTTCAGGGCAGGGGACAGCAACTCACAAAGTTCAAGGAAAGTTCCCTTATGCATACGAAAGTTTCGCAGCCACTGTGATTCATCCCAGACCTGCAGCACTATGCGGTCCCACCAGTCCATGCTTGTTTCCTGGGCCCAGAATTGCCGTTCCACAGCATCAACATGACCCATTGCCACCATGATGTCCATGGCGCGGGGTCCCGTGCTTTGTGAGAGGTCTGTGCCCCTCTCAGACTTAATGTCCTCACCGCGCTGCCGTAACCTCCTCTCCCAATTTCTCAGCATCTGCCTCTGAAAAAGGTGGATGATAAGGCGCGAGGTGTTGACAACGGCCATAACTGCAGCGATGATCGCAGCGGGCTCCATGCTCGCGACGCTGTGGCGTCCGTGCTGTCAATCACCAGAAAAGTGTGCGAACTGATTGCCTGCCGGCGCTTTCACGGAGGGAGGGCGAGAGTGAGGGTTGAATGACGACAGTTACCCAAAACCACCCTCGACACATTTTTTGCCCCAGCAGGCATTGGGGGCTCGACCCAATGGGCAGCAGGGACTGCGGGAACTGTGGGATAGCTACCCACAGTGCACCGCTTCCAATGTCGACGCTTGCCCCGTTAGTGTGGACTCACAAAGTCGAATTACTGTCCTTAGTGTGGATACACACGTTCGACTTTGTGATATCGGTTCCACAAATTCGCTTTAAGTAAAATCGAACTACTCTCGTAGTGTAGACATACCCTAAGAGAGTAATGCATTCTCTATGCATATTCACTCCTGCTCCTTTCTGCTGAGACAGGTGCCTGGATAACTGGGAAAGCTCATTCATCAAGAACGAATTTCTTCCTACACTCTGCTGAACGAATGTTCTGTTTCTTTAAACATAAAGATTGATATTCATGGAGTCATTTTGTTTGGACAATTCTTGACCTCACTGGCCTATTAATCCAATTAAAGGTGGATTGTCATGAAGGTCCATTTGTCATGAAGGTCACAAATGGTGCATTGCTTCTGCTCTCTGTCTGGATTACACAATGGTAACCAGGAAGCATCCAGTAATTTAGTATTTATTTTCATTCTACTCTATCTGGGTACTTGAATGGCCCTCCTCATTTGACTCTTGTTTTAAAGTTTTGATATTTTTAAAATGGGCAGTTTCTACAAATGAAACATGAAACTTAACTGAATTGCAGAGGCACGTGGTGAGAAAATGTTGGATAAACTTAATCTAAATGTCAAATGTGACAAACTGGCATTCACCCCGGTGTCCCAGTTAACTGTGTTGCAGAATTACTGTTACAGGAGTTCAGTTTCGTCTTTACTGTGGCCCAAGTGCTGCACTCAGTTACCCAGCTGCAAAGCCTGATAAACAGCACTGAAATCAAAGGAATGAGCCTGGACTGAGAGCCGTGTAACTATAGAATTTGTAGAATTTGTCTGAGTAATTAATCCAAACTACTATATATTACAGTATACTATAATATCAGTAAGTAACGTGTCATTTCAGTACTCTTATACCCTTTTCTGGATCAGCTGGATCATTTGTTTACCCAGATAAAATCCCTGATGCACGAGATTGTCCAAGTTCTCAGAATAAGTGTATGAGAGAGTCTAGCTCCCCATTCTAATAATAATCATCTTGTGAGGAATCCATCTACAATACACCATGCAGACAACCGAGGGACAACCCTCTTCGCCAAAATTAAATAAATAAAAATTGAAGATTTGGGGTCAGTTTGGATAAACACCAAAAAGTTTATGGACCAAATCTTCAGCAAGTATAAATTGACATAGCTCCATTCATTTCAATATTAACCAAAACTTCTCCTTACCTCTTGTGTCTGCAAAACTGCACTGGAAATCCCGTGGGACCAGATTCCTCCGTGTCATTTTGGTGCTTCCTATTCCTACACAAGCATGAATACGGAAGGTCAGGAGGGCTCTATAAAAATGAAGCGTTGGTGGAAAACAGGGTAAGTCTGGCACTACAAGCTTCACAAAGCAAGTGTGGGGGAAAACTTGTTTCTCCTTCGTGTTTGTGCAGGTTTTCTTATGACTTTAAAAAAATCTGTACTTTCATGTTAATATTCTGCCTGGGTTTTTTCAGTCTTTGTCATTCTCAGAAGTGATGGGAAAAAAAGAATTAGTGTGCAGAAAGGTTATTTAAAAGTGTCAGGAGGCTTGTGGTTGAAAATTTTTTTATTTAAGATACTGTGAGCTACTGGTGTGAAAAGTGTCACGCTGCTGAAAACAGCTCAAGGTTTTATTCTCAAATGAGAAAACAGCTCTGAATGAGTTCTGTTCTATTTTCTGTAAGTAACATGGTTTAGGTTCTTTGTTTTGTCTTTTAAACAAGTTATAATGTTTATTCATCTACCAACCTTCAATCTTGTATCTAATCAATAGGAAATGCTAGAATGTATTATACATAAATCCATGGCTGTATAGCTAGCTCAGGCTTACCACAGCCAAGCTTTGTGTCTGAAGTGGGCCTGCAGAGTAGAGGGAGGATGAGAAGAGACAATGAAGGACAGCAGACAGGAGGTAACAGTCAGGGCCGGCTCCAGGCACCAGTGAAGGAAGCAGGTGCCTGGGGCGGCCAATAGAATATTGAGTCTTCGGTGGCAATTCGGCGGCGGCACTTTGGCGGCAGCTCAGTCAGGTTTTCCTTTTTTTTTTTTTTTCTTCGCTCCTTGGGACGGCAAAAAAGCTGGAGCCAGCCCTGGTAACAGTGGCTGGAATCAGGTGCAGTGGGAGACAAAAAGAGGAAGAAGAGGCAACAAAGGAGAGGAAGGAACAGAAAAGGACATGGAAGAAGCAGCAGACCGGATACAAAGGGAAAGGGTAAGGAACAACTAACCAAGGGATTTTTTAAGCCGCCAAATAGTAGCTACCAAATGGACATTTGAGTCCCCTTACAAAGGACCTCAAGGGCTAGTGGCAAGAGGCATTCCTAAGAATACCACTGTCTACTCTGACCCTACCATCGAATGAATGGTCAGGAGGATGACAACCCCAAATCCCTTTCTAAATTCTCTGTACAATCCTGAATCCAAATAAGGCTCCATTCTACTCTATAACCTCAAATCTTTGTTGGCCTCTCACCACTTCTCTTCTGGGAGGGATTACAGCACTAGTTAGTGACAGTTTATGCACCAAATATACAGGCAAGGATCTTCCACCCCTCTTGTCTCCCACTCCTTTTTTCCATTCTGCATCTCAGCCCTGATCTACGTTCATAGCTGCACCATTTAACAGAAGGCATGCTATTTATTTAAAGGTGCTTTTTGTTACAGGTTTAAGCTAAACTGTTATCAGCAAGATTTAAACTGATGTCAGTATCCACATACAAAGTTATACCCATTCAGCTAAATCAGTATAACATCATGCCTTTAATTAACCTGGGACAATTGTGTATAGCTCAGGCATCAGGTGTTTTGTAGGCAATGGGTGACATGCTCACTTTTAGGACTTTTCAAAGGCTGAGGATGCTTCAACTCTAAACTCCCTGGATTTTCATAAAGTCTGGGAGAATTTTCGATTGCTTTATTTTATTTATTTTTTTAAAGACTTAATTTTCAAGAACTGTTCAGGTTTGTGATGCAGCATTAAATACTGCAAGGCAGTGCCTCATTCCAACTCTGTAGGTACATGGCGTACGCTCATCTCAACTTGACAACTGAGCAACTCTCGCTATGTCATATCATTGGCGGGGGGAGAGGGGGTGGTGGGCGGCAGGGCAGTGAAGGAGAAGTTCAAATAAGTTTGAAACAATCAGGGCTGGTCTGCTCTACATAGTTAGGTCTACACAAGGCTGAAGTTGACCTAGTTGTGCACGTGCCTACACTTAAATTTGTCTCCCACCTCTGTAAGCTCCCAGTTACACCAACATTGTAACACCACCTCCCTGAGTGGCATAGAGCTAGGCATGGTCTATGTACTTAGGTTGACGCTGTGCATGTGTAGACTGTCCTCCAGCAGCTGTTCCACAATGCACCACACTGATTGCTCTGGTCACCAGTGTGAACTCCATTACTCAGGGGTCAGGGAGACCAGAAGCCCATCTATCATAGAATCATAGAATCATAGAATATCAGAGTTGGAAGGGACCTCAAGAGGTCATCTAGTCCAACCCCCTGCTCAAAGCAGGACCAATTCCCAGCTAAATCATCCCAGCCAGGGCTTTGTCAAGCCGGGCCTTAAAAACCTCCAAGGAAGGAGACTCCACCACCTCCCTAGGTAACGCATTCCAGTGTTTCACCACCCTCCTAGTGAAATAGTTTTTCCTGATATCCAACCTGGACCTCCCCCACCGCAACTTGAGACCATTGCTCCTTGTTCTGTCATCTGCCACCACTGAGAACAGCCGAGCTCCATCCTCTTTGGAACCCCCCTTCAGGTAGTTGAAGGCTGCTATCAAATCCCCCCTCATTCTTCTCTTCTGGAGACTAAACAATCCCAGTTCTCTCAGCCTCTCCTCATAAGTCATGTGCTCCAGACCCCTAATCATTTTTGTTGCCCTCCGCTGGACTCTTTCCAATTTTTCCACATCCTTCTTGTAGTGTGGGGCCCAAAACTGGACACAGTATTCCAGATGAGGCCTCACCAATGTCGAATAAAGGGGAACGATCACGTTCCTCGATCTGCTGGCAATGCCCCTACTTATACAGCCCAAAATGCCGTTAGCCTTCTTGGCAACAAGGGCACACTGTTGACTCATATCCAGCTTCTCGTCCACTGTGACCCCTAGGTCCTTTTCAGCAGAACTGCTACCTAGCCATTCGGTCCCTAGTCTGTAGCAGTGCATGGGATTCTTCCGTCCTAAGTGCAGGACTCTGCACTTGTCCTTGTTGAACCTCATCAGGTTTTTTTCTGCCCAATCCTCTAATTTGTCTAGGTCTCTCTGTATCCGATCCCTACCCTCTAGTGTATCTACCACGCCTCCTAGTTTAGTGTCATCTGCAAACTTGCTGAGAGTGCAGTCCACACCATCCTCCAGATCATTAATAAAGATATTAAACAAAACCGGCCCCAGGACCGACCCTTGGGGCACTCCACTTGAAATCGGCTGCCAACTAGACATGGAGCCATTGATCACTACCCGTTGAGCCCGACGATCTAGCCAGCTTTCTATCCACCTTACAGTCCATTCATCCAGCCCATACTTCTTTAACTTGGTGGCAAGAATACTGTGGGAGACAGTATCAAAAGCTTTGCTAAAGTCAAGAAATAACACATCCACTGCTTTCCCCTCATCCACAGAGCCAGTTATCTCATCATAGAAGGCAATTAGGTTAGTCAGGCACGACTTCCCCTTCGTGAATCCATGCTGACTGTTCCTGATCACTTTCCTTTCCTCTAAATGTTTCATAATTGATTCCTTGAGGACCTGCTCCATAATTTTTCCAGGGACTGAGGTGAGGCTGACTGGCCTGTAGTTCCCCGGATCCTCCTTCTTCCCTTTTTTAAAGATGGGCACTACATTAGCCTTTTTCCAGTCATCTGGGACCTCCCCCGATCGCCATGAGTTTTCAAAAATAATGGCTAATGGCTCTGCAATCTCACCCGCCAACTCCTTTAGGACCCTCGGATGCAGCGCATCCGGCCCCATGGACTTGTGCACGTCCAGTTTTTCTAAATAGTCCCGAACCACTTCTTTCTCCACAGAGGGCTGGTCACCTTCTCCCCATGCTGTACTGCCCAGTGCAGCAATCTGGGAGCTGACCTTGTGCGTGAAGACAGAGGCAAAAAAATCATTGAGTACATTAGCTTTTTCCACATCCTCGGTCACTAGGTTGCCTCCCTCGTTCAGTAAGGGGCCCACACTTTCCTTGATTTTCTTCTTGTTGCTAACATACCTGAAGAAACTCTTCTTGTTACTCTTAACATCTCTTGCTAACTGCAACTCCAAGTGTGATTTGGCCTTCCTGATTTCACTCCTGCACGCCTGAGCAATATTTTTATACTCCTCCCTGGTCATTTGTCCAATCTTCCACTTCTTATAAGCCTCTTTTTTGCGTTTAAGATCAGCAAGGATTTCACTGTTTAGCCAAGCTGGTCGCCTGCCATATTTACTATTCTTTCTACACATCGGGATGGTTTGTTCCTGCAACCTCAATAAGGATTCTTTAAAATACAGCCAGCTCTCCTGGACCCCTTTGCCCTTCATGTTATTCTCCCAGGGGATCCTGCCCATCTGTTCCCTGAGGGAGTCAAAGTCTGCTTTTCTGAAGTCCAGGGTCCATATTCTGCTGCTCTCCTTTCTTCCTTGTGTCAGGATCCTGAACTCGACCATCTCATGGTCACTGCCTCCCAGGTTCCCATCCACTTTTGCTTCCCCTACTAGTTCTTCCCTGTTTGTGAGCAGCAGGTCAAGAAAAGCTTTGCCCCTAGTTGGTTCCTCCAGCACTTGCACCAGGAAATTGTCCCCTACGCTTTCCAAAAATTTCCTGGATTGCCTGTGCACCGCTGTATTGCTCTCCCAGCAGATATCAGGGTGATTAAAGTCTCCCATGAGAACCAGGGCCTGCGATCTAGCAACTTCTGCTAGTTGCCAGAAGAAAGCCTCGTCCACCTCATCCCCCTGGTCTGGTGGTCTATAGCTGACTCCAACCACGACATCACCCTTGTTGCTCCCACTTCTCAACTTTATCCAGAGACTCTCAGGTTTTTCTGCAGTATCATACCGGAGCTCTGAGCAGTCATACTCCTCTCTTACATACAACGCAACTCCCCCACCTTTTCTGCCCTGCCTGTCCTTCCTGAATAGTTTATATCCATCCATGACAGTACTCCAGTCATGTGAGTTATCCCACCAAGTCTCTGTTATTCCAATCACATCATAGTTCCCTGACTGTGCCAGGACTTCCAGTTCTCCCTGCTTGTTTCCCAGGCTTCTTGCATTTGTGTATAGGCACTTAAGATAACTCAACGATCGTCCCTCTTTCTCAGCATGAGACAGGAGTCCTCCCCTCTTGCGCTCTCCTGCTTGTGCTTCCTCCCAGGATCCCATTTCCCCACTTACCTCAGGGCTTTGGTCTCCTTCCCCCGGTGAACCTAGTTTAAAGCCCTCCTCACTAGGTTAGCCAGCCTGCTGGCGAAGATGCTCTTCCCTCTCTTCGTTAGGTGGAGCCCGTCTCTGCCTAGCACTCCTTCTTCTTGGAACACCATCCCATGGTCGAAGAATCCAAAGCCTTCTCTCCGACACCACCTGCGTAGCCATTCGTTGACTTCCACGATTCGACGGTCTCTACCCCGGCCTTTTCCTTGCACAGGGAGGATGGACGAGAACACCACTTGCGCCTCAAACTCCTTTATCCTTCTTCCCAGAGCCACGTAGTCTGCAGTGATCCGCTCAAGGTCATTCTTGGCAGTATCATTGGTGCCCACGTGGAGAAGCAGGAAGGGGTAGCGATCCGAGGGCTTGATGAGTCTCGGCAGTCTCTCCGTCACATCGTGTATCCTAGCTCCTGGCAAGCAGCAGACCTCTCGGTTTTCCCGGTCAGGGCGGCAGATAGATGACTCAGTCCCCCTGAGGAGGGAGTCCCCGACCACCACCACCCTCCTCCTCCTCTTGGGAGTGGTGGTCGTGGAACCCCCATCCCTAGGACAGTGCATCTTTTGCCTTCCAATCGGTGGAGTCTCCTTCTGCTCCCTTCCCTCAGATGGGCCATCTAGTCCACTCTCCGCATTAGCGCCTGTAGAGAGAACATGGAAACGATTGCTCACCTGTATCTCCATTGCTGGTGCATGGACGCTCCTCTTTCTTCTTCTGGAGGTCACATGCTGCCAAACCTCCTCACAATCCTTCTGTCCCTGCTGCGCCTGCTCTGAATCTTCAGAACATTGTGGCCGTAGAAGCATCTCCTGACGTCTGTCCAGGAAATCTTCATTTTCCCTTATGCAACGCAGAGTCGATACTTGTTTCTCCAGCCCTCGAACCTTCTCCTCCAATATGGAGACCAGCTTGCACTTTGTACAGACAAAGTCACTTCTGTCCTGCGGAAGAAAGACAAACATGGCACAACCTGTGCAGGTTACAACAGCTGATCGCTCACCTTCCATATCACCGTCCTCTTAGGAGCTTCCTCAACTGTTGCAGGAACTACTCGGAGAAACCTGCAGATGAAAGCCTTAGTGCGCTCTCCCCACGCGAACTCCCAGGCAAACTCCTGCTGTTAGCCTCTGCTGTTCGCCGCTCAGCTGGTTCGCTGCTGACTGCCCTTATATACCAGTCAGGCCCACTCAAGGCCCACCTGGAACAAAGCACTCCCAATTCACACTTTTCAAACAAACAAGCAAGCAATCAAGCACACGGTCAAACTGACCAACTGTCCCAGCAGCAGGCACTCAGATACTCACCAACACAGCCCCCCTAATGCAGCACTTAGCGTACCTCCTCTTGGACAGCTCCCAGGCAAACTCCTGCTGTTAGCCTCTGCTGTTCGCAGCTTTAAAGCTCCTGTGGTCGGTGTCGGTCCACCTGAGATGTTCCTCCCAGTTACTGCCATAGATGACCACATCATCCAGGTAGGCGGCGGTGTACTTGGTGTGTGGTTGCAAAATCCGATCCATCAAGCGCTGGAAGGTTGCTGTCGCGCCATGGAGGCCGAAAGGCATCCGGGTAAACTGGTACAGCCCTGAAGGGGTGGCAAACGCGGTCTTCTGGATCGAGGTTCCAAGGGGATCTGCCAGTACCCCTTAGTGAGACCTAATGTGGTGATATAGTGGGCTTCCCCAAGTCAGTCAAGGAGCTCATCGACGCGGGGCATTGGATATGCATCAAACTTTGAAATGGCGTTGACTCTCCGAAAGTCAATACAAAACTGCCGGCTCCCATCTGGCTTCGGAACGAGGACAACAGGGCTCCGCCATTCGCTCTGGGAATGCTCAATAACACCCAGTCCCAACATGGCCTGGACTTCCTCCTCCACGGCCTCTCGCATTCGCCTAGGCAATGGCTGGGTCGTCTCTCAGACCACTACCCCGGGGTCGGTCTGGATTGCATGGTAGGCAAGCGTACTCCATCCGGGCTTTGTGGTGAAGGTCCGGGGGGGAACGCCTTCACTAGGCAGAGGGCCTGTTCTCGCTGCTCGGCGGTGAGCATCTCGGCTAGCTGTGGTTCCCTATTATCAGACTCTTCGGGGGGTTGTGGCCCCAGGTCTGGTTCAAGCAGGTATGGGGCAATTAGTAGTCCTTCCCGTTCCTGCCAGGGTTTTAAAAGATTTACATGATAAATCTGTTTTCCCTTCCGGTGATCAGGTTGCCGGATTTCATAATTGACGGGCCCCACTTGGCGAAGGACTTCATACGGGCCCTGCCAGCGGGCAAAAAGTTTTGATTCCTCTGAGGGGAGCAGGAGGAGGACTCGGTCCCCTGGGGCAAATAATCGGACCTGGGTGCCCCGATTATATTGCTGCTCCTGGCCCCTTTGCGCTGTGTTAAGTTCTCCCTTGCGAGCTCACCCGCCCGGGCCAGCCGCTCCTGCAGCTGTAAGACGTATTGTAAGAGGCCCTGCGTTGAGGATGGTGTACGTTCCCAAGTGTCTCTCAGGAGGTCCATCACTCCGCGGGGTCATCGCCCATAGAGGAGCTCAAATGGAGAGAACTTCGTGGAAGCCTGCGGAACTTCCCGAATCGCAAGTAGTAAAGGGGGGAGTAGTTAATCCCACTGATGGAGGTCCTGGGTGGGGAAGCGTCCCAACATTCCCTTCAGGGTCCAATTAAAACGTTTGACTAACCCATCGGTCTGGGGATGGTAAACCGAGGTCTGCAGCTTCTTAATCCCTAGCAGGGCACACACCTGACAGAACAACTTAGAGGTGAAGTTGGTCCCTTGGTCAGTAAGTATCTCCCAAGGGAGGCCTACCCTGGCGAAGATCTTCACGAGCTCTGCCACGACAGTGCGGGCAGTGATACTTCTTAAGGGGACAGCCTCCAGGAAGCGGGTGGCATAGTCCATCAAGACAAGGATATATTGGTAGCCCGCCTGACTTTTCGGGAAGGGTCCGACCAGGTCCATCGCTACTCGTTCAAAAGGAACGCCCACGGTTGGTAACGGAACCAGGGGGGCCTTCCGGACCCTGGCCGGGGCGGCGTGTTGGCAGTCCGGGCATGACGCACAGTAATCCTTCACCTCGCAGTGGATGCTGGGCCAGAAGAACTTGGCCAGGACCCTAGCCGCGGTTTTCTCTGGTCCTAAATGGCCTGCGGCTGGGATGTCACGGGCTAGCTTTAGGACCGCCCACCGATGAATGCGGGGAACCATGAGTTGGGTCCGGACCTCTTGGGTTTGAGGGTCCCGCTCCACGCGGTAGAGACGATCCTGATCAAGTTCAAATCTAGGCCATTGGGTAGCCCACTGGGCCTCCACGACCTTCCCCTCTACCCGTGCCAGCTGTTCATAGGCAAACCGGAGCGTAGGGTCTTCCCTTTGGTCTCAGCTAAAGTCCATAATGTCCACCGGGGGGCCCCCCGTCTCCCGGCCATCCAGCCTGGGTGAAGGGGATGGGTCAATGCCGGGGTCGGGACACAGCCCAGTCCGTCACAGAGGAGGTCCGTCACAGAGGAGGCTCCCTCGAACGCCTCTTCCGGAGATAGGAACCGGAGCACCTCGACGAAGTCTGGCCAGTCCCGGCCCAGGATGATCGGGTAGGCAAGGGATGGGGCCACTGCCACGTTCATTAACTGAGTTGCCCCGTTCACTGTGAGAGGGACCTGAACCGTGAGGTACGGTTTCACATCTCCATGTATACACTGTATCCGTACCTCCCCAATGATCTGCTCGGTATCCGGGAGGAGAGACTGGCGGACAAGAGTCTGCCCACAGCCCGAATCAATTAGACCCACAACGGGTGACCCAACGATGCCCATGGGGGCCATCAATTTGGCCGCGGATGGCGGGCGGGCCCGTCGCTCCCTGGTGTACACCCGGCCAAAGTCGCATTCCATCGCCGTACAGTCTCGTTGCAGGTGACCGTACTCGCCACACCAGAAGCAAGGTCCTATCTCTGTGTGCCCCGGCCGCGTGGGGTCACCCGGGTGGCCGCGGAGTTGGCCGGGGCCCGATGGACGGGTCAAGCATCCAGACGGCGTGGGCTGTGGAGCATCGGGCCGTCGTGAAAAAGTAATGCTGCCGCCATTTGGTCGTCGGGCTCGAGTTGGCACGTCGACTTTGAGGGTGGATACCCTTTCAGGCTTCTGAGTGCTGGGTCCCGAACTTGGGGGTCGGGCTGCCGGTCCTACTGGGGCCTCGGCCTCTAGAAAGTTCTCCATAAGCGTGACAGCTGCACTTAGAGTTTGAGGTCGGTGCCGCAATATCCATGCCCTCCCTGGAGTCGGGAGGATATGCATGAATTGCTTGAGGATGATCTGTTCTGTCACCTCCGCCACAGTTCGATGCTCGGGTTGTAGCCATCGGCATGCTGCATCCTTTAATTCCTGGGCCACGGCCCAGGGCCGGGCACCCGGGGGGTAAAGCTTTCCCCGAAACCGTCGCCGAAAGGTCTCCGGGGTGATGTCGAGGGCATCCAGGATAGCCGCTTTCACTCGGGCATAAACACGGGCCTCATCATCTGGTAGTCCCCGGTAAGTTTTCTGGGCTGGCCCCGTTAGATAGGGGGCAAGCAGGGTTGCCCATTGGTCCGGAGCCCAACCAGCTACTGCAGCAACCCGCTGAAGGTCACCAGATAAGCCTCTGGATCATTGTCAGGCCCCATCTTGGCCAGACAGATTGGTGGAGCAGGGGGGTTGGGGGTGACCGCCCCGCCCGGTTGGGCTCCACCGGGGCTCGGCCACAGGGTGGCAAGTTGCTGGAAACATTGGGTCTGTTGTTCGCAGTGCTGGGCCCCCAAGGTTTGTAGTAACTGCTGCTGGTGGGTACCCAGCTGCTGTATGAGTTGTTGCTGCTGCTGCTGCTGAGTCTCAGCCAGCACCTTGATAAGCCTCTCCATCTCCATATTCCGTTTAGGGGCTGTCGCTGCCTCCTTGCTCTAATCCCTTCCGGCTGCCCACATTCTCCACCACTTGTGGTCAGTGTCGGTTCACCTGCCCGCTAGGGGGCGATGGGGAGCTACGACGTCACTGGGCGGCCTGGGTCATGCCTCTGCCACAGGGGAATTAGCGGCGGGAAGGATGCCAGCCAGTGTCTGCAGCGCGCCCCTCAGGCAGGGGAGCGCCGGCAAAGGTCAGTAGCACGCCCCTCAGGCAGGGGCGCGCCAGCAAAGGTCAATAGCGTGCCCCTCAGGCAGGGGAGCGCCGGCAAAGGTCAATAGCGCGCCCCTCAGGCAGGGGAGCGCCGGCAAAGGTCAGTAGCGCGCCCCTCAGGCAGGGGAGCGCCGGCAAAGGTCAGTAGCGCACCCCTCAGGCAGGGGAGCGCCGGCAAAAGTCAGTAGCGCGCCCCTCAGGCAGGGGAGCGCCGGCAAAAGTCAGTAGCGCGCCCCTCAGGCAGGGGAGCGCCGGCAAAAGTCAGTGGCGTGCCCCTCAGGCAGGGGAGCGCCGGCAATGGTCCCGGCGTGGGTCGGCTGGGTAGGGGAATGCAGGCCCACCCTACACCACTGCGTTCCAGCCCAGGGCCCTGACAGTGGCAGAACGAGGGTCCCGCCACTGGGTCAGCGGGGTCGTCCCACTACATAGACTCACCACTGTGCAGCTCTGTCCCTGGGCTACTTCCTACCCGATTGCTCGTCTGAATCCCTCTGGTCCCGTCAGTGCGTTGGGGTAGTCCGCTGCTGGCAGCTCCAGCTCCCCCTCGGGCTCAGGCTCCTCCAGCTCCTCCCGGTACTCAGCTGCTGGCAGCTGCAGCTCCCCCTCCGGCTCCTCCAGTCCCTCTGGGTACTCGGTGGCGGGCAGTCCTGGCAGCCCCAGTCCTTCCTCCAGGTGAGGTTCCCACTGGTCCAGGGCCTCCCCTGGCGTGGCAGCAGGGTCTGAAGGGAGCAGCCCGCGGTCTGCGTCTGCCTCCCTTCCTGGTGCTGCCCTGAGCTAAGGGCCCCGCCCTTTATACTTCCTGTTCCACCCCTCCCCTTCCGGGGGGTAGAGCGAGCTTGGCCTGGCCCCGCCCACTCAGGCTGAGAGAGCGGCCTTTTACCCTCAGGTACGGAAGGCAGCCACCCTGGCTCCCTACAGCTCCACAAATATTTGAAATTCTTTTTCCTGATTCCCTGACTTGCCAAACACACTTAGCAGCTCTCCACTGTTGTGTGCAACTGCTCAGATGACCATGCTGGCTACACGCTCCACACCCTGCTCCTGCCTGGAGTACACAGGAGATATTGGATCTCCTTGGCCTGTGGGAAGAAGAGGCGGTTCAAGCACAGCTCCGATTCAGCCATAGAAATGTCACCATCTATGAGCAGACTGTTCAGCGGATGCAGGAGAAGGGGTATGACAGGGACCAGCAGCAGTGCCATTTGAAAACCAAGGAACTGCAGCAGGTGTACCAAAAAGCCAGGGAGGCCAACAATCAACCCGGTGTCGAGCCGCAGACCTGCCTCTTTCACAAAGAGCTGCATGCCATACTTGACGGAGACCCCACCACGACCCTGGACAAACCAGAGGTAGCATTGCTATCTGCTTTTCATTCTCGTCTAGAGTTTGGTGGGGGGAGGGGTGGATGCAGAGCAGTTTGTTTAGGTACACGGGGATTCGCCTTGAATCCTCCTGAGAGCTCTTGAGGAAACTTCCATGGAGGTATCTGCAATCCTCTCCCAAAGGTTTCTAGGGAGGGCTGCCTTTTTTCTGCCATGGCAGTAAGATACTTACCCATGCCACTCAGCAATAACTCCTGCAGGCACCACTTCAGTGCACAGGCTAGCAGCATTCTGTCCTGGGTGGCTTCTGGACACCACCAGCAGCTGTGCTCTCTCTGCCTTTGTTAGCCTGAGGAGTGAGATATCAGCTACAATCACCACCGCCTGTGGAAAATGGTGCCAGTATTCCATGCCAGTGCCCTACAATACTAGAATCATGCAACCCAACCCCCAGCGGGCCATACTCGCCATGGCTGGCTCTGTGACTGGCACCGCGCACAAGCAATCCCAAGCAGAAGTGACAATGTAGTGCTTAAAACTTTAGGGGAGCAAGGGGAATGAGTTTGGCATCTTAAGTTTTGCTTTCTGTAGTGAATATGCTGACAATGAAGCTTCTGTGGGTTTTATCCTCAGCTGCTGCTATTGCAGCCTTCAGGGTCTCCCCTTCTCCACCCACAGAATGCCTGAGCCAGATAGTGAGGCCAAAGAAGAGGATTTGGGATGACATGTTGAGTGAGATGCTGCAAGTCAGTGCGGCATCGGATCGTGAGCACAGGGCCTGGGAGGAAAGAGTGCAGAGGAGAAAGGCCCAGGAGTCCCAGCGGGAAAAGGAGAGGGCGACACACCAAGACATAATCGGGCTTGTCAGGCAGCAAACACAGATGCTGCGGACTCTGGTGGACCTGCAGGTTCAACAATCCTGGGCTCGCCTCCCTCTGCAGCCCATTGAGCATTCAATATTGGGACCTCCCTACCCCACCCTCAACATTCCATGTGGCATCAGGAGTCACTGCACTACCCCTTCCACTCCACCCACAGGGGACATTTAAGAAAGTCACAGCTTCACATATAGTGACCTGTGAAAGCTATCACTGGTGTATGTGTAGCTTAAAAGGACATGAATGTTCTTTCCTCTTCATTAGTTCTGTTATCTTAATTTATTACATTTTTAATGTATTTGTTATAAAATTGCACCATTTTTGCACTGATTTTGGTATAGAATAAAATTCTATTATTTGGAACATAATTCATCTTGATTAGTTCACAACATATGCTGCTGAATGCTCGGCAGTCCTGAAAGCAACCGATGACCTGTTACTGCACAGTGTCATACAACTCATAGGATCATCACAGACAATATTAGTAGGTGCATTGATAATGTTATATTTCTACATGTAAAGGAATCACCACAAATCCTACCAGGCCACAAAACAGCAGGTCCAGGTAGAGCACAATACAACATCAAATGCTACTCTGGCTCACCGTTAAAATGGTCTTTCTAAGCCCCACTGAGTGGCATAGCCCTCTGTTGAGCTCTTCTAATAGCCCTTGTGCCTGGCTGTTCAAATTCAGCAGACAGCTGCTCCACCTCTGCCCTCCATCCTGGCAGAAACTTTTCCCACTTTGTTTCACAGATATTATGTAGGACACAGAAGGCAGCTATCAGAAAGCCAGTGGGATATTTTTTTCACGGAGGTCCAATCTTGTGAGTAAACAACTCCAGCGTCCCTTCCAATGACCAAAAGCACTTTCGATTGTCATTCTGCACCTTCTGAGCTGGTAGTTGAATCTTTCCTTGGTGCTGTCAAGGGGGACAGTGTATGGCTTCATGAGCAAGGGGTAGGCTAGGCCCCGCCAGGATCAGTATTGACATTTCAACATTCCCAATGGTAATTCGTTGGTCAAGAAAGAAAGTACCTGCATGCATCTTTCTGAAAAGTTCTATGTCCTTAAAGATGTGTGCATCATGCACCTTCCCTGACCAGCCCACATTGATGTTGGTGAAGAGTCCAATAGTGACCATAATATAATAAAATTTAAGTCCCAGTGGGGGAGACAGGGAGAAAAACCACAGCAGGCCACCATGGTAGCATTTCATTTCAGAAAGGGGTACTACACAAAAATGAAGTTAGTTAAACAGTAATTAAAAGGTACCGTGACAGAAGTGAAATCCCTGCAAGCTGCATGGAAACTTTTTAAAGACAGCATAATAGAGGCTCAATTTAAATGTTTACCCAAAATTAAAAAACCTAGGAAGAGGACCAAAAAAGTGCCACTGTGGCTAAACAATAAAAGAAGAAGTGAGAGACAAAAAGGCATCCTTGAAAAAGTGGAAGTTAAATCCTATTGAGGAAAATACAAAGGCGCATAAACTCTGGTAAGTGAAGTGTAAAAATATAATTTGGAAGGCAAATGAAAAATGTGAAGAACAGCTAGCCAAGGACTCAAAAAGTAACAGCAAAAAATGTGTTAAGTACATCAGAAGCAGGAAGCCTGCTAAACAACCAGTCAGGCCACTGGATGATCGAGATGTTAAAGGAGCACTCAAGGAATATAAGGCCATTGCGGAGAAACTAAAAGAATTCTTTGCATTGGTCTTCATGGCTGAGGATGTGAGGCAGATTCCCAAACCTGAGCCATTCTTTTTAGGTGACAAATCTGAGGAACTATCCCAGATTGAGGTGTCATTAGCGGAGGTTTTGAAACAAATTGATAAACAGCAGTAAGTCATCAGGACCAGATGGCATTCACCCAAGAGTTCTGAAGCAACTCAAATGTGAAATTGCAGAAGTACTAACTGTGGTTTGTAACTTATCATTTAAATCAGCTTCTGTACAGAATGACTGGAGGATAGCTAATGTGACGCCAATTTTTAGAAAGAGGCTCCAGAGGTGATCCCAGCAATTACATCCCAGTAAGCCTAACTTTAGTACCAGGCAAATTGGTTGAAACTATAGTAAAGAACAGAATTATCAGACACATAGATTAACACAGTTTGTTGGGGAAGAATCAACATGGTTTTTGTAAAGGGAAATCATGCCTCACCAATCTACTAGAATTCTTTCAGGGAGGTCAACAAGCAAAGGTATTCTAGTGGATATAGTGTACTTAGATTTTCAGTACCTTTGATAAGGTGCCTCACCAAAGACTCTTAATCAAAGACTCATGGGATAGGATAAGTCATGGGATAAGATAAGTCATGTCATGGGATAAGAGGGAAGGTCCTCTCATGGATTGGTAAGTGGTTAAAGATAGGAAACAAAGGATAGGAATAAATGGTCCGTTTTCAGAATGGGGAGAGGTAAATAGTGGTGTCCTTCAGGGGGCTTTACTGGGACCAGTACTGTTCAACATATTCATAAATGGTCTGGAAAAGGTGTAAACAGTGAGGTGGCAAAATTTGCAGATGATACAAAACTACTCAAGATAGTTAAGTCCAAAGCATACTGCAAAGTGTTACAAGGGATCTCACAAAACAGGGTGATTTGGCAACAAAATTGCAGATGAAATTCAATGTTGATAAATGCAAAGTAACGCACATTGGAAAACATAATCCCAACTATACATATAAAATGATGGGGTCTAAAGTAGCTGTTACCACTCAAGAAGGAGATCTTGGAGTCATTGTGGATAGTTTTCTGAAAACATCCACTCAATGTGCAGCGGCAGTCAAAAAAAGCGAACAGCATGTTGGGAATCATTAAGAAAGGGATAGATATTAAGACAGGAAATATCATATTGCCTCTATCTAGATCCATGATACGCCCACATCTTGAATACTGCACGCAGATGTGGTCGTCTCATCTAAAAAAAGATATACTTTAGTGGGACGAGGTAGGTGAGGTAATATCTTTTATTGGACTAACTTCTGGTATTAATAAAATAAAACACCAGTAAAAGGTATTACCTCACCCACCTTGTCTCTCTAATATCTTGAGGCCAACATGGCTACAACAACATTGCATACAACTGCTTTAGCGAGCAGAGCCAGCTCTAGCTTTTTTGCTGCCCCAAGCAGCAAAAAAAAGCGCCGCACCCCGAGCCCCCCAGCCGAGCGCCGCCCCCCCCAGCCGAGCACCGCCAGAACCCCCCCAGAGCACTGCCCCCCGCGCCACCCCCCCGCCGAGCGCCAGAGGCCGCCCCCCCACACCCCCCCACGCCGAGTACCGCCGGAACACCCCCCTGCCGAGCGCCGCATGCCGGAGCCCGCCTCCCCGTGCCAAGCGCTGCCAGAACCCCCCCCCGAGCGCTGAGCCCCGCGCTGCCCCCCCGCCGAGCGTCGCGCAGCGCCGCCGGAGCCCGCCCCCGCCCCCTGCCGAGCGCCGCCGGAATGCCCCCCGCGCCGCCAGAGCCCGCCCCCCACCGACTGCCGTGCCGCCGGAGCCCCCCCCCCTCCCCGCGGAATGGCGTGCCGCGCTCCCCCCGCCGCCCCTTACCAGGTGCCGCCCCAAACATGCGCTTGGGTGCCTGGTGCCTGGAGCCGGCCCTGTTAGCGAGTCAGTTACAGTAACTCTTAACACAGCCACAGATAGATGAAGAGACAGAAGTGAGGGAGAGGGTAGGGGGAAAATTCTTGGGAGGCTGGAAAGAAGGTATGGAAGGTCAAGGGCAGCTCTGAAATCCAGAGACGTCAAAGGTCAATATCCAAGCTGAAACGGGGAAAGACTTGGGAAGCTGAATAAAAGGTTTTGGCAGCCCTAGATAGAAGTGATGTGAAAAGAGTGCTACGCAGAGGAAAGCTTACAGAGGATGTGGGTCAATTTATACACAGCTCACCCATCTTTTGTTAGTTTCTTTATCAATGGTCTTATGTGAGGGTCAGTTTATATGTTAGTGCGTGTGTGTGTGTGGTGTGTGTGTGTGTGTGGTAGTCACTCACAGTGTATGATGCTGCACTTAAAAATGTTTTAGCTGTTATGTGGCTGTGTGATGTGGCTCATTACATACAGCAATCCTCAAACACTGACACATATTGGATTTATTAGAAGGGTGAACAAGGTAATAGGTAACATATTTTCTATGGTTAAAGCACTTTGCTCACATTCAGTGACCAACACTGCCTTATACACCTTGACTTTTCGGTGACTGTGTTGCCTGTGTAGCCTATAGGAGGGTCAGGAAACCAAACGTTCAGGTAACTTGTTAGCTACTAAAACAAAACTGTTTTATAAATGTGAGTAGTGGTGAGAGTGGTGAACCAGGAGACCGAACCCAGAATGCCTATTCCTAGCTCTGTGAGGCAGGTCACCTAACCTCTCCATGACTCAGCTTCTCCAATTGTTAGATGTGGCTGTTTGAGGACTAATCAGCTAATCTTTTTAAATGTTTTGAGATCTTTGGATAAGTACAGGGTATTATTATTAATTATTAGTGTGCTATTTAATAATAGAAAGAATAGATCACAGGTATTGGTAGTGAAACCCTTGAAATTACAGGTGACCTGCACTTTAGAACAACATTTGAAGCCTACTGAGCAGGTTGTGACACCAGCCTTATCATTTTTCATGTCTTTCCTTAGGTCCATTCCACTGCATTTAATGGACTTTCAAAACACAACAGAATTGCCCTTAAAATCCCTGTACATCTGTCCAATCGAGTGTCTCTAGGATCAGATTAAATGCAAAGATAAAAAAGTGTCCATGTACCACTCTGTCTTTGGAATGACATGTAGAGAATCTGGGCAGCGGCAGTACTGCGGCTGTGCCTCTGTATCAGAGGGGTAGCCGTGTTAGTCTGAATCTGTAAAAAGCAACAGAGGGTCCTGTGGCACCTTTAAGACTAACAGAAGTATTGGGAGCATAAGCTTTCGTGGGTAAGAACCTCACTTTTTCAGATGCAAGTAATGGAAATCTCCAGAGGCAGGTATAAATCAGTGTGGAGATAACGAGGTTAGTTCAATCAGGGAGGGTACCACACGCGTGCGCGCGCACACACACACACACACACACACACACACACACACACACACACACACACACACACACACACACACACACACACACACACACAACACTTCAACCTCCCTGGCCACACAATAGCAGATGTAAAGGTAGCCATCTTACAGCAAAAAAACTTCAGGACCAGACTCCAAAGAGAAACTGCTGAGCTCCAGTTCATTTGCAAATTTGACACCATCAGATCAGGATTAAACAAAGACTGTGAATGGCTATCCAACTACAGAAGCAGTTTCTCCTCCCTTGGTGTTCACACCTCAGCTGCTAGCAGAGCACCTCACCCTCCCTGATTGAACTAACCTCGTTATCTCCACACTGATTTATACCTGCCTCTGGAGATGTGCCTCTGTAGTGTTTTAAGTGTTCACATAGCCTGAGTTATAGAGAAGTTGTTCTCTGCCAGAGAGCTCTCGCATTGATGTAATTAATCCACCCCAATGAGCGGTGGTAGCTCTGTCAGTGGAAGTAGCTCTCCAACCGACATAGCACTGTCCACACTGGCGCTTAGGTTGGTGTAACTTATCTTGCTCAGGGAGTGGCTAATTCACACCAACGTATACCAACGTAAGTGGCAGTGTGACAATAGAATGTCTGCTGGCTGTTTAGTGTATGGGAGAGCGTGACAAACTGGGAAATAGCTGTGTTTATTATTATTATTTTTTAAAAATATGGTGCATGCCTCTGTGTATTTGTTTATGGTGCATTGCTGGCTATGGAGTTAGATCAAAATGGATTGTTCAAGGAACCAAGCCAGAAAGGCAACATCAAATGCCTTTCCTAGATAAGGAGCATCCCAACAAGTGCTCCAACGTGATGGCCAAGTTAACAGCCACGAAGAGACGTCTCCTCGGGCCCCAACCCGACTGACAGGACTGTTTTGCCAAGGCTGAGAAGAAAGAGACCAAAGGAAACACTGAAACATTAGAGGACCCTGGGCTTAGAAAAGGGTGGGGATTGAGTCAGTGACCAAAGACTGCCCAGGAAGTGACAGCAAGAGCTGACAGGCTGGCATGGGGACATGCAGAGCATGCTGCGAGCAGGACACTCTGTTTTGCCCAGCGAGACATGCGGGTTAGCTGGGTTGAGCAGAACCTATAAAACTGGCAAAGAAAGAGTAAGGTATAGGTAAGACCCAGGCACACAGGCCTGTTATTGTTTTGTCTTTTGCTCCTCATGCTTTGCATCTTTGGTGAATGAATAATGCTTTGTTCCAAAGATGCTGCTTTTGAGTTGCTTTAACCACCTTGCTGGTCAGTCTCCAGAGTGAAAGGATTTACAAAGGCCAAACAGTTGCATTAATATGGTTGCAAAATAGGGGGGCTGGGCACACTCGGAGAAGCAATTCCAGGTGGTTGCGCCACCGGGCTCCACTCAGAGGTTCAGGAAGCCAGGCCTGGCACCTGCTGGGTGCACTGAGGAGGAACTAAAGGAGTCCAAAGTGCAGTTCGCCCTATACCAGAGACAGAGGGACTGTAGGACTGGGGATTCTCTAGTTTGCATAGAACCAGCTCAGCTCCCATAGTCATCTCCAGCTCTGGGCTAGCTACAAGTACCCATGTTATTACACAACTATATGAGTCAGACTGCATCCTTTTTTTTTATTCAAAGACCACATGTAACAAACCACAATGGGAGAGGAGCAGAGTGAAAGAAAAGCGTTCTGCAAGATTTCCTGTTCCATGATGCATGTGCACCTGGCCTATATTTGTGACCCCATTTTGCTTTCAGGGTTGTTACTTACCGTCCAAAGCTACGCTCCTTTGGCTCAAATACTCATCGTATCTTGCTTCTTGAGGAGAAGTGGGGAATAATCTGTGCTGGATAAAGAGCCAACATTCTGTTGGGTGACAAGAAAGGGTCGGGTGTGATACCTCCTCTCCTTATTCCCCCAAATGTAGCTTGCCTTATAAATATCACGCAGCCCTGAATCTGAATCAAGCACCATTCTAATCTTAATAATCACAGCACAACCAAACACAGTGAGGGGAGGGAGAGGAGACAAAGGGACCATTCCCTCTCCAGTGCACTTAAGAAAGAGGCAACTGTAATTTAGCAGCTTGTGCAGCCAAAGTCCAAAGGTAGCGGGAGCTGGTTAGTGCTGCCTCTGATGTCAAACAGTCTGAGGGGGCATCTCCATGGTTCTACCCCTACTAATCAAATGCTAGCCTTAGAAGGCAGGGCTGGGGTTGGGTTGGAGAACAAGCTACACCTGTACAGTAATTGCTGCAGGAAACCATGTGACCCTTGAACCCTAGGCAACTGTGCCTTAGGCTATGTCTATGCTGGTAACGGGAGGTGTGAAGCTAGCATACTAAAAATAGTGTAGCTGCAGCGGCCCAGGCTAGCTACCAGGGTCCAAGCTTGCTTGGGACTATGGGTATGTACTCAGGTGATGAGCCTGGGCTGCGGCAGCTTCACCTCTGCCTTCAGCACACTAGCTCGTGAGAGCCTAACCGTAGCAGCGTAGAGATACTCATAGACACACTAGCTATCTGCACTGCTGGGGCCTGGAACATGCTGTGTCCCTTTGTGCCCCGTTAGCCCTCACAGCCACAACTGGGTTACAGCATTTATAGCAACCAACTGACAAGAGGTGGAAAAGGCCTAAACAGATATTGTGTGGCACTGCCAGTGCAGGATTGTTCTTTATGTTTAGTGCTTTGTCCAGGCAACGGTTACATTTCCCAAATGTGGCTTTCAGCACTTCCCTTGCAAGCCTATTCCACAGCCAAATATAAACCCCACTTTCTGGGCATTTTTCAGCCTATGTTTGTGCTTCTAAAAATTAAGTCTCATTATTCCTAGTTATTCCTACTGCCTTAAGTAATTATCCATCCCTGCTGCTAACAGTGGGTTCAGACTGTTGTTTCCCCATTAGTCTCACTTCACTCATGAATCAATCCCTTCCTCCATCCTCCTGCTCATATTTGTAGTTTTTCTCTAAATTCCCTGTGATTTCTCACTAACTGATTTTCCATTAATAATATCACACATAGAAGTGAACACAGTATTCATGTGCCCTTGTACAAGAGCAGCATAAATGGGTTTTCTGTCCTGATATGCCTCTGTGTATACTAGACTTTGTTATGTTGTTGTATTAAAGTTCTGTGTAACTTGCTGGCTCATATCACCCATAGCTTTGTCAGTTTCACTAGTTTCCAAATGTCTCCCTCATGAATGTGTAGTTTGGATTTTTCCCAGTTGTACAGTATTAATTTGCATTTTTCCAAGGTGTATTTGCATGTTAGTTTCTGACCGTGCTTCTAATTTCTCTATGTTCCATTGTATTTACTTCTGTGATCTCAGGGGTGTTTGTAACTCCTCCGAATTTCATACCACCTGTAAATTTTATCTGTCATTTAATTTCTTTTAGATCATTAAAAATTAAATAAGACTGGAGCTGGCATATCTGCAGTGCCTTAGACTGCCTCAACTTGATATTTTGGCCTTTAACACAACCTTTGGTTACTGATTTTCAATTCAGGTGTTTATTTTAATGGAGTGTAGGATTCTGAGACACTATCTGATGTCTTACTAAAACACTAAATATATTTGATAAACTAATTATACAATCAGATGTTTCTGGCAAGATCTGTTCCTTATAAACTCATGTGATTTATTCCTTGTAGAAATAATTGTCATTATCCTCTAGAAGTTTCATGATTTTTTCCTCTTTTCATATTTGTCCTATTTTACAACGGGACAAAATTTCAATTTATGAAATAGTAGGTGCAAGAAGCACTTTCTGTTTTGAAGATCAGTACTTTGATTCTGACATTGTACCAATTTACCCGAGACTTTTCTAACTCACTGTCATTTGGATCATACCACTTCCCTTCTTATCTTTAACTGCACACTCTCTGGTGCGGCTTGTTTGCATAGATATACATTTTCCTAAATATTTCCTCACTTGTTCTTTACCACAGTGTTTTTGAAAGTCCTTGTCTTTGGCTCATTAAGCAAAATAAAGGCAGTTTTGTCTCAGGACTGTAGCCAGAAAGTAATTTTATATCATTTAAGTTGTGACCTCTCCCTAAAGAACTGATCCTGCAGTCCTTAGGCAAACCAACTCACATGGATTTCAGGGAATTTTGCCTGAAACAGAGAGACCCCAAACCTATTCTCAGCTATTTCTAGGATTAATTTCAAATATTACTTTAACATTACTGATATTTAGCTATAAACAGACCTCAGACAACACTCACCCATGACAAAATCCATCTGCAGACCAACATGCTATCCCATCTCCCACTCTACACCTCCCCAGACACCCCCCACCCCTAAAACAAGCCGCCTTCGTTGAGTGCTTGTCCATATGTCTAGTGAACTTGAGGTTAGACGTGCACCTGGAATGGGAGAATTCTTCCTAGCAGAGGCTGGCTGGGCTGCGCATGGTCCCCTGCTCTCTTCATGATCCACATTGAGGTATAAAAGGAGCTGCCAGATCACTGCCATTTCAGTTCCTTCCTACGCAGTGTGGGCTGAGAAGGAGCCTGAGATGTTCACTGTGCCTCCACAGCCTTACCTGTAAATAGTGAGAAATAGTTTATAGTGTAACTTGGTATATTTTGGGGTGCAGTGCTCTCCTTGGGACCCCACTCAACGCCTTCCCCCAATGCTATTCTCTGGGGGTATGGAGCATATATCCAAAAGAGCCCCAGCTTCAAGAGCTGAGTGGACTGCGAGAAGCCCTTCCTGGTAACCAACGCCGGTTTGCACTGCCTTGAGGAAGCCCATATTCCTTCCAGGTGCAGTAAGTTGTTTCACTGGAGAACGAGGCAGCCGACAGAGTTTCACCTCAACATGTTTCTCATGGATAAGCCCTTGAGGGTGGATCCAGACTCTGGCCAGGGATACTCCCCTGTACATCCACCTGAAAAAGATAAGAGTGTCCCCTTGGAACACAGCTTTGGCTGGTTCCATGGCCTCCCTGTTTCCCCCATTGTTCTCGGGTGAGCAGAGTCAGGTTAGAGCAGAGGAAGGGAGACATAGGAACGCCACAAGGACAAGAAGGGAAGTTCCCCGTCTATGTTTTCCAAGAAGAAGCAGAATTTCCTATCCCGTCCCAAGTCAGGCGAGACATCGCACTCTGGCGCTGTGCAGGATTGGCCCAGGGCATCAACTATGGCCAAAGCCCTGGTGCCCACCAGTACAGAGAGAACTCACACCTCAGAGAGATACAGAGAGAACAGCACCTCAAGCAGTGCCTTCATAGGCAGGATAGTCCTGAATTCAATAGTGGTGCAGGGCTCTGGGCAACCACCATCTTGGAGAAAACACTGCTTCTGAATCACCTAAAGTGCACTACGCATAGAAACAAGCACTCATGGGAGGAATTGTTACTCACCTTGTAGTGCTGTGAGATGTGTTGTCCCTATGTCAGTGCACTGTGTCCCCTACCTCCCCCCATACCACACTGCATCATATCACATCTGAAATGGTGGTGGTCTGGCAGCCCTCTGTATATCTTGGTGCAGAGCATGAGGAGAGCAGGGGCAGATGCATAGGCCAAATGGACACGGCGAGGAAGAATTCTCTGGTTCTGGATATGTGGAGCGCATGTGTAATCTGAAGTGCATTAGACCGAAGGATAACACATTCCTCAAAGCACTCCAGGTACTATAAGGTGAGTAATCTTTCCTTGCAGAATACCCTGAAGCTCAATTGTATTAATGCACTTGCCCGCTAAAAGATACAATATTGAAATATCAGATTGCGGTGGCAGTGTTTTTCTACTTACAAGAGTGAAGGCTCTGAGGCAATTCTTACATGTGCTGCTCTTACAGGGGAGCTGTGCAGATGACCTGATTTTACTACCAATATCCGTTGTGGTTATCTGATTGTTTTTCAGCTGTTCAGTAGTTTCATTGCTTTGCTTGAATTTTTCTACTAATACAATTAAAAAAACCCTTTGATGGTAAATGGTTATGTTTAAATATACAGACATATGATTAGATGCCGAACAGCCAGCACTCAACAATGGTCTAATGTCAAGATTGTCAAAGATCAGAGGCTAGTTAGGTTTCTTTAAATGTGTACTTAAGACACCTGCCTGATTTTTATCAGTGCT
Source organism: Malaclemys terrapin pileata (assembly GCF_027887155.1). Lineage (NCBI taxonomy): Eukaryota > Metazoa > Chordata > Testudines > Emydidae > Malaclemys > Malaclemys terrapin. Next base: position 84,418,764 of record NC_071507.1, read on the forward strand.
GAGCATCTAACAGTTCCCTCTAAGGTCAAATTAGGCTGCTATTTTGAAAATGGCCCTAATCTGCAGGTAAAATTGCAGCTATTGCATGCACATATCATGTACGTAAACGATTCATTGACCCACAACTGGTCATTTCTGCATGCAATCAAGGTAACTAAATGAAGCATGCATGCACACACAGCTAGGTTCACAGATCAGTTCTAGTCTTTTTGGTAACTATCCTGCATAGAGTGTTTTCTTTCCATGTTTCTCTTCACAGGTTGTATAACGTATGTTCCTTTAATAAAAAGTTAAAAAATAGGGACCAACTTTCAATAGTTTTTAATAAAACAGCTCCTCCCCCATCACAGCATCCTCTTATTCACCTACTTATGTCTACTGTAACCTATATGGCATTTCAAAACGACTCTACCATGAGACAGTGTAGTCTTTCAGAAGTAAAAAGAGAACTCCTCTCCTCTTTCCATACTTAAAAGCTTTGTGTCATTTTTCTGGCCACCTTTCCAGTGAGAGGATCCATATCCAACTCAATGCCCAGACACTGGGCAAAACAGCTTGAAATGAAATTATTTATAAAGCTTGTGAGAACAAAGGCTCCATTCATGCCACTTTTTTGTTCACTTAGTTGCACAATTTATTTGCCTGAACCTCTCTTTTCATCTCTTTGAAATGTATTTAAAATAAAATATTTGAAAAAAGCTCTAAGTGCAGGAAGCTTAACGTTGTGGCTGGTTTTAATATATTGTAAATATCAAAGAAAGTGATATAAAATATTGCACATATTCATAAGACTTAGATTTAAAATTCCTCATTTTCATTTAAAATCTCAGCTGTTCCATGGCTTTCAGTATCTCAGTGCTTAAGACAATAGCGATAATAAAATATCAGAGAGCAGTTTTAAAAATATATGGAGAATTCAATGCTTTCCTTGGAATTCATTTGTTGAATTGAGAAACTGGCACTTTAAATGTCCACCAAATAGTGCCATACTCTCAGAGGATCTGATGTTGGGTTATGCATTGAGCCTCAATGGGCAGGTACCTTTTTTTGGACAGGTAGTCACGGTGGTGATTCCCAACATTTTACATGTTGGACTTTTGCCTTATAGTTAATTTTGCCCCTGGATGTATGTGACTGAGTTCGAGCTGAAGTCAAGTGAAGCTGCATCTTAAGAAACAAACAGTTTTGCTTTCAGCTTCAAACTGACTACAAAGGAAACTAAAAAGGCACATGAAGACGCTTACATAATCTATAGCTGGGACGTCTAACTTAGGTAGCTACTGAAATCAATTGGGAATGCTTACAGATGATGCAGAAAGAAGACATTTAAGCCAGTTTCCACCTTTTGCTGAACAGAAATGCTTTTAATAAAATAACCAGAGATACTTCCTAAAATACTCATTCCATTCCCCAAGGGGAAAAGTATTTAGTCAGTGCCAGTTAAGTATTTTAAACTATCTTCTGCCTATTTACCCCCAAAAGAGTTTTAAACTGGATTTAAAGGTTCTCTTTAGTACTCAGTATCACTATTTAAGTGCATTTATGTTTACTGAGGTTTCACAGGATAAATCTTCAAAAGCACAAAGCTGAGAGTGGGTTTAGTATAGCTAGAAAAAAGTCACTTTGGGGAAAGTGCTCAGTCGGTTTCTACATGTATGGCTGTGCTATGGTTTCCCACTTTTCATTTAAACAATTTAGAGACACAAAACATGAATTGATTTTGGGAAGCAGGGACAGTCTTGTTGAAACAGAATTACAACTGTTTGGCAAATCTCTCTACATGCTACATGTTGGTTTTTGTTCATTAATTCTCAACTTTTTTGACAAGTCATACTATGATTAATAGCATTCTGTCTGGAAATGCAGAATTCAGTGGGCTTTTTTTGTTTTGTTCTTAAGAATCATATATTCAACTATATTCCCCAGCACACAATTTGGGCTGATGTTTGTAAATTATGTTTTAATAAAAGCAAACAAACCCTGGTGACCTTCTTCCATTCCCAAACTTCTTAAGTTTTGCAGATGAAGAAATCTCAAAACATACAATCCAACCCCCCCTGTAGCTTTATTTTGCAGCTCAAACTATTACTGTATATGCAATTCAGTAAGGGCATGTCTACACTACGAAATTAGATCAATTTGATAGAAGTCGATCTTTAGCAATCAATTTTATACAGTTGATCATGCGTGTCCCCACTAAGCGCATTAGGTCGGCGGAGTGCGTCCTCAATACCATGGCTAGCATTGACTCGGAATGGTGCACTGTGGGTAGCTATTCCACAGTCCCCCCTGCCCATTGGAATTCTGGATTAAGCTCCCAATGCCTGATGGGGCAAAAACATTGTCACGGGTGGTTTTGGGTACATGTCGTCCATCTACCCTCCCTCCCTCCTTAAAAGCAATGGCAAACAATCGTTTTGTGCTATTCCTAGGTTATCCATGCAGACGCCATAGCACGGCAAGCATGGAACCCACTCAGCTCTGCGCTGCTTTTGTGAGCATTGTAAACACCTCACGCATTATCCTCCAGTATGTGCACAGCCTAGATAGGCGCTGCCAGCACAAGGAAGATTGTGAGGAGAACATGGACACAGACATTCCTGAAAGCATGGGATGTGGCAATTGGGACATCATGGTGGCATTGGGGAATGTTGATATAGTGGAACGCCGATTTTGGGCTCAGCAAACAAGCACAGACTAGTGGGACTGCATAGTGTTGCGGGTATGGGATGATTCCCAGTGGCTATGAAACTTTCGCATGCGTAAGGCTACGTTCATGGAACTTTGTGAGTTGCTTTTCCCCACCCTGAAGCACAGGAATACCAAGATGAGATCTGCCCTGACAGTTGAGAAGCAAGTAGTGATAGCCTGGTGGAAGCTTGCAACCCCTGACTGCTGCCTGTCAGTCGGGAATCAATTCAGAGTGGGCAAATCTACCGGGGGGAGGGGAGACTGCTGTGATCCAAGTAGCCAAGGCAATCAATAACATTCTGCTAACAAGGGTAGTGACTCTGGGAAATGTGCAGGTCATATTGGATAGCTTTGCTGCAATAGGGTTCACTAACTGTGGGGCAACAGACGGAACAAATATACCTATCTTGGCACCGAACCACCTTGCCAACGAGTACATAAACCGCAAGGGGTACTTCTCAACGGTGCTGCAAGCACTGGTGATCACAAGGACCGTTTCACCAACGTCACCATGGGATGGTTGGGAAAGGTGCATGACGCTCGCATCTTTCAGAACTCCGGGCTGTTCGAAAAGCTGCAAGAAGTGACTTTCTTCCCAGACCAGAAAATTATCATTGGGAATGTTGAAATGCCAATAGTTATCCTTGGGGACCCAATCTACCCCTTGCTCCCATGGCTCATGAAGCCGTACACAGGCAGCCTGGACAGCAGTAAGGAGCAGTTCAACTAGAGCTTGAGCAAATGCAGAATGGTGGTAGAATGTGCCTTTGAAGGTTTAAAAGGGTGCTAGCACTGTTTGCTGAGTAGATTAGACCTCAGCAAAAGCAATAGTCCCATTGTTATCGCTGGTTGCTGTGTGCTCCACAATATTTGTGAGAGGAAGGGGGAGATGTTTATGGCAGGGTGGGAAGTTGAGGAAAATCGCTTGGTGGCCAATTTTGAACAGTCAGCACCAGGGCAATTAGAAGAGCATACCGAGGCATGCTGCGCATCAGAAATGCTTTGAAAAACAGTTTCATGACTGACCAGGCTCTGGTGTGACAGTTGTGTGTGTTTATCCTTGATGCAAAGCCGCCCCTTTCGGTGAACGTACTTCCCTGTAAGCCAATCCCCCTCTCCACTTCAACCACAGCTGGCACAGGAAATAAAGTCACTATTGTTCTGAATCCGTTCATTCTTTATTTAAAAAAAAAAAAAACCTTTGAGATCACAGACAACGCTGACTAGTAAAAGGTAGCCCGGGTAGGGTGGGGGAGGAGGAAAGGACAAGGCCACATTGTTTATTGTAGCCGCACTACAAATCAAAGCTGTTTGAATGACAGCCTTCTGTTGCTTGGGCCATCCCCTGGAGTTGAGTGGCTGGGTGCCTGGAGCCTCCCCCACCATGTTCTTGGGCATCTGGGTCAGCAAGATATGGAACTTGGCAAGGAGGGCAGGTGGTTACACAATGGATGCAGCGGGCGGTCTGTGCTCTAGTTGCCTTTCCTGCAGCTCCCCCAGATGCCTGATCATGTCCGTTTGTTCCCCCATGCCCTCAGCAAATCTGATACGGCTAAAAGGTGAGGACATACATGTTACAGTTTACTAGAAATGTAAATATTGCTGTTTCTACATGGATCTTATACATATTAAAAAATGCAATGTTAAAAGCAAGTGTTCCTTTCTATTTTCCTCAGTAGGTTTTAACTTCCACTTTTTAAAGGATGCCTTTTTGTTTCTCACTGCTTCTTTTACTTTGTTGTTTAGCCACAGTAGCATTTTTTTTTTTTTGGTTTTCTCTGTTTTTTAATTTGGAGTATACATTTAAGTTGAGCCTCTATTATAGTGTCTTTAAAAAGTTTCCATGCATCTTGCAGGTATTTCACTTTTGGCACTGTACCTCTCAATTTCTGTTTAACTTCCTTCCTCATTTTTGGTAGTCCCACTTTCTGAAATTAAATGTTACATTGTTGGGTTGCTATGTTTTCCCTGCCACAGGGACGTTAAATTTAATTATATTATGGTCACTATTACCAAGCGGTCCAGCTATATTCACCTCTTGGACCAGATCCTGTGCTCTACTTAGGACTAAATCAAGAATTGCTTCTCCTCTGGCGGGTTCCAGGACTAGCTGCTCCAAGAAGCAGTCATTTAAGGTGTCAAGAAATTTTATCTCTGCATCCTGTCCTGAGGTGACATGTACCCAGTCAAGATGGAGATAGTTGAAATCCCATATTTTATTATTTTTTTTATAGCCCCCCTGAGCACTTCACATTCACTATCATCATCCTGGTCAGGTGGTTAGTATTATATCCATGCTGCTATATTCTTATTAGAGCATGGAATTACTTTCCATGAACCAAACTGTATCACAGAATCTTTATTTAAGATTTTTACTCCCCCAACAGGATGACCTGTTCCGTCCTTCCAATATATTTTGTACCCTGGTATTACAGTGTCCCATTGATTATCCTCATTCCACCAAGTTTCTGTGATCATAGAATCATAGAAGATTAGGGTTGGAAGAGACCTCAGGAGGTCATTTAGTCCAATACCCCGTTCAAAGCAGGACCAACCCCAACTAAATCATCCCATCCAGGGCTTTTGTCAAGCCAGGCCTTAAAACCCCCTAGGTAACCTATTCCAGTGCTTCACCACCCTCCTAGTGAAATAGCTTTTCCTAATATCCAACCTAGACCCCCCCACTACACCTTGAGACCATTGCTCCTTTTCTGCCATCTGCCACCGCCTGCGGATTAATGATTTTGCCCCCCCCCCAGGCCCTGAAATAATTGCCACCCTGCCCGCCCCAACTCCACCTTTTCCTGCCCCCATTCCAACCCCTTCCCCAAAGTCCCTCCCCAACTCTGCCCCCTCCCTGCCCCATTGGATCCCTTCCCCAAATCCCCGCCCCAGCCCTGCCTCTTCCCCCAGCGCACCACGTTCCCCCTCCCTCCCTCGCGAAAAGCTGTTTCGCGGCGCAAGCGCTGGGAGGAAGAGGAGAGAAACAGGACGTAGCGGTGCGCTCACGGAGGCAGCAAGCTGGAGCAGGGGACCTTCTCCAGGGGTGCTCAAATGTGCCACCCTAGGCCTTGTCGGCCTAGGCGATAACACACCACTGGCCACCACTGAGAACAGCCTAGCTCTATCCTCTTTGGAACCCCCCTTCAAGTAGTTGAAGGCTGCTATCAAATCCCCCTTCACTGTTCTCTTCTGCAGACTAAATAAGCCTAGTTCCCTCAGCCTCTCCTCGTAAGTCATGTGCTCCAGCCCTCTAATCATTTTCATTGCCCTCTGCTGGGCTCTCTCCAATTTGTCCACATCCTTTCTGTAGTGGGGGGCCCAAAACTGGACACAGTACTCCAGATGTGGCCTCTGCAGTGCCAAATAAAGGGGAATAATCACTTCCCTCAATCTGCTGGCAATATTCCTGCTAATGCAGCCCAATATGCTGTTAGCCTTCTTGGCAACAAGGGCACACTTAACTCATATCCAGCTTCTTGTCCACTGTGATCCCCAGGTCCTTTTCTGCAGAACTGCTTCTTAGCCAGTCAGTCCCCAACCTGTAGCAGTGCATGGGATTCTTCCGTCCTAAGTTCAGGACTCTGCACTTGTCCGTATTGAACCTCATCAGAATTTTTTTGGCCCAAACCTCCAATTTGTATAGGTCACTCTGGACCCTATCCCTACCCTCCAGCATATCTACCTCTCCCCCCAGCTTCGTGTCATCCGCAATCTTGCTAAGGGTACAATCCATCCCATCATCCAGATCATTAATGAAGATGTTGAACAAAACCAGCCGCAAGCCAGACCCTTGGGGCACTCCGCTTGATACCGGCTGCCAATGAGATATCAAGTCATTGATCACTACCCATTGAGCCCAACAATCTAGCCAACTTTCTATCCACCGTACAGTCCATTCATCCAATCCATACTTTTTTAACTTGCTGGCAAGAATACTGTGGGAGACCATATCAAAAGCCTATTATATCAATAGCCTCATTTAATACAAGGCACTCTAGTTCACCCATCTTATTATTTAGACTTTCCTAGTGAAGAAAATACAAGGAAGCATAAACTCTGGCAAATGAAGTGTAAAAATATAACTCGGAAGGCCAAAAAAGAATGGAAAGAACAGCTAGCCAAAGACTCAAAACGCAATAGCAATTTTTTTTTATAAGACCATCAGAAGCAGGAAGTCTTCTAAACAACCAGTGGGGCCACTGAACGATTGAGATGCCAAAGGAGCACTCAAGGACGATAAGGCCATTGCAGAGAAACTAAATTAATTCTTTGCATCGGTCTTCATGGCTGAGGATGTGAGGGAGATTCCCAAACCTGAGCCATTCTGAGGTGCCACTAGAGGAGGGTTTGGAACAAACTGATAAACTAAACAAGAAGAAGTCACCAGGCCCAGATGGTATTCACCCAGAGTTCTGAAGCAACTCAAATGTGAAATTGCAAAACTACTAACTGTAGTTTGTAACTTATCATTTAAATCAGCTTCTCTACCAAATGACTGGAGGATAGCTAATGTGACTATTATTTTAAAAAAGGGCTCTAGCGGTGATCCTGGCAATTATATGCTGCTAAGCCTGACTTCAGTATTGGGCAAACTGGTTGAAACTATAATAAAGAACAAAATTGTCAGACATATAGATGCACATAATTTGTTGGGAAAGAGTCAACATGGTTTTTATAAAGGGAAATCATGCCTCACCAATCTATTAGAATTATTTGAGGGGGTCAACAAACAAGTGGACAAGGGTGATGCAGTGGATATAGTGTACTTAGATTTTCAGAAATCCTTTGACAAGGTCCCTCACCAAAGGTGCTTAAGCAAAGTAAGCTGTCATGGGATAAGAGGGAAGGTCCTCTCATGGATTGGTAATTGGTTAAAAGATAGGAAACAAAGGATAGAAATAAATGGTCCATTTTCAGAATGGGGAGAGATAAATAGTGGTGTCCTTCAGGGGGTTTTACTGGGACCAGTACTGTTCAACATATTCATAAATGGTCTGGAAAAGGTGTAAACAGTGAGGTGGCAAAATTTGCAGATGATACAAAACTATTCAAGATTGCAGGCTGCTTTGGACTTAATCTAAGTGTTACAAGGGATTTCACAAAACAGGGTGATTTGGCAACAAAATGGCAGATGAAATTCAATGTTGATAAATGCAAAGTAACGCACATTGGAAAACAATCTCAACTATACATATAAAATGATGGGGTCTAAAGTAGCTGTTACCACTCAAGAAGGAGATCTTGGAGTCATTGTGGATAGTTTTCTGAAAACATCCACTCAATGTGCAGCGGCAGTCAAAAAAAGCGAACAGCACGTTGGGAATCATTGAGAAAGGGATAGATAATAAGACAGACTTGGGAAGCTGAATAAAAGGTTTTGGCAGCCCTAGATAGAAATAATGTGAAAAGAGTGTTACGCAGAGGAAAGCTTACAGAGGATGTGGGTCAATTTATACACAGCTCACCCATCTTTTGTTAGTTTCTTTATCAATGGTCTTATGTGAGGGTCAGTTTATATGCCTGTGTGTGTGTGTGGGGGGGTAGTCACTCACAGTACATGATGCTACACTTAGCTAAAACATTTTTGTTATGTGGCTCATTACATACAGCAGTCCTCAAACGCTGACACACATCTGATTTATTAGAAGAGTGCACAAGGTAATAGGTAACATATTTTCTATGGTTAAAGCACTTTGCTCACATTCAGTGACCAACACTGCCTTTTACACCTTGACTTTTCGGTGACTGTGTTGCCTGTGTAGCCTATAGGAGGATCAGGAAACCAAACGTTCAGGTAACTTGTTAGCTACTAAAAAAGACGGTTACTCACCGTTGTAACTGTTGTTCTTCGAGATGTGTTGCTCATATCCATTCCATTAGGTGTGTGCGCGCCGCGTGCACGATCGTCGGAAGATTTTCTACCCTAGCAACACCGGCGGGTCGGCTGTGGAGCCCCCTAGAGTGGCGCCTTCATGGCGCTGAATATATACCCCAGCCGACCCAGCGCCCCCTCAGTTCCTTCTTGCCGGCTACTCCGACAGTGGGGACGGGGGGCGGGTTTGGAATGGATATGAGCAACACATCTCGAAGAACAACAGTTACAACGGTGAGTAACCGTCTTTTCTTCATCGAGTGCTTGCTCATATCCATTCCATTAGGTGACTCCCAAGCCCAACTTAGGTGGTGGGGTCGGAGTGAGACATTGCTGTGTGCAAAACCGCTGATCCGAAAGCAGCATCGTCTCTGGACTGCTGCACTAGTGCATAGTGAGCTGTAAACGTGTGGACTGATGACCAAACCGCCGCTCTACAAATGTCCTGGATCGGAACATGTGCCAGGAAAGCAGTCGAGGAAGCTTGGGCCCTCGTGGAGTGAGCGGTGAGGTGCGGTGCTGAGACACCTGCCAGGTCATAGCAAGTCCGGATGCAAGACGTAATCCAGGAGGATAGGCGTTGTGAGGAGACCGGTGAGCCTTTCATTCGGTCGGCCACTGCAACGAAGAGTTGCGTCGTCTTTCTAAAGTGCTTTGTGCGGTCAATATAGAAGGCCAGGGCCCTACGTACGTCCAGGGAATGCAAACGTTGATCCTGGCGAGTGGCATGTGGTTTAGGATGAAAGACCGGGAGAAATATATCCTGGTTGATATGAAAAGGAGAAACCACCTTAGGGAGAAAGGCAGGATGTGGACGAAGCTGCACTTTATCCTTGTGAAAAACTGTGTAAGGGGGCTCAGATGTAAGCGCCCTGAGTTCAGAAACACGCCTTGCTGAGGTGATGGCTACGAGGAAGGCTGTCTTCCAGGATAGGTACAGAAGTGAACAGGTGGCCAGTGGCTCGAATGGAGGACCTGTGAGCTTGGAGAGAACCAGGTTGAGGTCCCACGTCGGGACGGGCTGACGTTGTTGTGGGTACATCCGGTCTAAGCCCTTGAGGAATCTAACGACCATCGGGTTAGAGAATACCGAGGACGCGAGTTCCCCTGGGTGAAAGGCCGATATAGCGGCCAGGTGAACTCTAATTGAAGATATCGCCAACCCCTGCTGTTTTAGGGAGAGGAGATATTCCAAAATGAGGGGAATGGGTGCCTGCAACGGGGACGTGGCTCGTTGTTCGCACCAACAGGAGAACCGCTTCCACTTGGCCAGGTACGTGGTGCGTGTTGAGGGCTTCCTACTGCTCAGCAGAATCTGTTGGACAGAGAGCGAGCATTGCTGCTCTGCCTGGGTGAACCATGGAGCAGCCACGCCGTGAGGTGGAGTGATTGCAGGTCGGGGTGACGCAACCGGCCGTGGTCCTGAGAAATGAGATCCGGACATAACGGAAGCGGGATCGGAGTCTGAACCGAGAGTTCCAACAGTGTGGTGTACCAATGTTGTCTCGGCCACGCTGGAGCGATCAGAATTACCTGTGCCTGGTCTCTGCGCAATTTGAGCAGTACCTTGTGGACCAGAGGAAACGGAGGGAAGGCATAAAACAGGTGGTCTTTCCAGGGAAGGAGAAACGCATCCGAGAGGGAGCCCGGAGCTCGACCTTGTAGGGAGCAGAACACGTGGCACTTCCTGTTGTCTCGGGATGCAAACAGGTCTATCTGGGGAAACCCCCACCTCCGGAAGATGGAATGTATGATGTCCGGACGGATAGACCACTCGTGTGTCTGGAAGGACCTGCTGAGTCAGTCCGCTAGAGTGTTCTGGACTCCAGGGAGGAACGATGCCGTGAGATGGATTGAGTGGGCGATGCAGAAGTCCCACAGGCGAATGGCCTCTTGGCATAGAACTGACGAACGTGCTCCTCCTTGCTTGTTGATGTAAAACATGGCCGTGGTGTTGTCGATGAGAACACACAACGGCCACGTAGTTGATTGAGAAATGCCTGGCACGCCAGGCGCACCGCCATCAGCTCCCGAACATTGATGTGCAGGGCTAACTGGGGTGCAGTCCACAGGCCCTGGGTATGGTGTTCGTTGAGATGGGCGCCCCAACCCAGAGATGAAGCGTCTGTGACCAGGTGCAGAGAGGGTTGTGGGGTGTGAAAAGGCATCCCCTCGCAGACCACATTGTGATCTAGCCACCAGGTGAGGGAGGTCAGGACCGAGTTCGGGACCGTGACCACCATGTTCAGGCTGTCCCGATGTGGACGGTATATTGATGACACCCAGGTCTGGAGTGGGCGAAGCCGAAGTCTGGCATGCCTGGTTACGTACGTGCAGGAAGCCATGTGACCCAGCAGGGTAAGGCACGACCTCACCGTGGTAGTTGGGAAGGCCTGGAGCCCTTGAATGAGGCTCGTGATGGTGCCAAAGCGGTTGTCTGGCAGGATGGCTTGTGCACGTCTGGAGTCTAGAACTGCGCCGATGAAATCTATTCTCTGGGTAGGTTCTAGAGTAGATTTGTCCTTGTTGAGTAGGATGCCCAACTCGTTGAATGTGTGCACTATTCTGTGGACGTGAGCTTGAACTTGCTCTTTGGTGCGACCGCGTACCAGCCAGTCGTCTAGGTACGGGAACACCTGTATCCCTTGCCAACGAAGGTACGCTGCCACGACAGCCATACATTTCGTGAACACTCTTGGGGCCGAGGATAGGCCGAAGGGAAGGACTGCAAATTGGTAGTGCACCATGTTTACCACGAATCGCAGGAAGCGTCTGTGAGGTGGGTAAATTGAGATGTGAAAGTATGCGTCTTTCATGTCGAGGGCGGCGAACCAGTCTCCAGGATCGAGGGAGAGGATAATGGCCCCCAAAGAGACCATGCGGAACTTCAACTTTACTACGAATTTGTTGAGTCCGCGCAAGTCCAAGATGGGCCGCAGGCCTCCTTTGGACTTGGGGATCAGGAAGTAACGGGAATAAAATCCCCTGCCCCTTAACTCTACTGGAACCTCCTCTATGGCCCCCATAGCAAGGAGCGTGGAAACCTCCTGTATAAGAAGTTGCTCGTGAGAAGGGTCCCTGAAGAGGGACGGGGAAGGGGGGTGGGAGGGGGGAATAGAAGAAAACTGGATAGTGTATCCCCTCTCCACTGTGCGGAGGACCCAACGGTCCGAAGTTATAAGGGACCAAGCACGGTGGAAGTGGGAGAGACGATCCCGAAAGGAGGGGGCTGGATCCTGGGGGATGACTGGGGCGCCGTCCTCGACCGCACCTTCAAAAGTTCTGCCTGGGGCCTGAAGGTGGTCTAGGTGGCCCCTGGTTCTGGCCGGGTTGAGGGCCGGCCCACCTTCTTCTACCACCTCGCCCTCGCCTCCGGGTCGAGTCCTGTCTCTGACGAGGCGGGGGGGGGGGGTAGAAGCGCTGAGGCTGCGGCCTAAATGGTCTGCGCTGAGGGCCCACAACATGCATCCCCAGGGAGCGCATGATTGTTCTCGAGTCCTTGAGGCTCTGCAGACGAGAGTCCGTCTTGTCCGAGAACAATCCATGTCCCTCAAAGGGCAGATCCTGTAGGGTTTGCTGCAGCTCCGGAGGCAAACCCGAAACCTGAAGCCAGGAGATCCTCCGCATAGCGATACCCGAAGCCAGGGTCCTCGCAGCTGAGTCTGCTATGTCCAAGGAGGCCTGCAAGGAGGTCCGAGCCACCTTCTTACCCTCCTCTACCATGGCTCCAAACTCTTCCCTGGACTCTTGGGGAATCAACTCCTTAAACTTCCCCATAGAGTTCCAGGAGTTAAAATTGTAACAGCTCAATAGCGCCTGTTGGTTCGCCGCTCTAAGTTGCAGCCCTCCGGCTGAGTAAACCTTACGGCCAAACAAATCGAGCCGCTTAGCCTCTTTTGATTTAGGCGCTGCAGCCTGCTGGCCGTGGCGCGCTCATGCGTTCACTGATGCCACCACCAGTGAACACGGTTGGGGGTGGGTATACAAGTACCCGTAGTCCTTAGACGGGACAAAGTACTTCCTTTCCACCCCTCTCGCTGTGGGTGGGATAGAGGCAGGAGTTTGCCATATCGTATCCGCATTGGTTTGTATCGTGCGGATCAGGGGTAGCGCCACCCTCGATGGGGCATCCGCTCCGAGGATGTTCACGATAGTGGAAGTACATGACCCAATCTCCTCCGCCTGCAGGTCCATATTACGGGCCATCCTACGCAGGAGATCCTGGTGAGCCCGAAGATCTATCGGAGGGGGACCCGTACATGAAGTGCCCGCCAATGCCTCATCCGGAGAGGAGGAGGAAGACGCCTCCGGTGGTACTGGATCCAAGGGGGGGTCCTGATCCCCCTGCTCTTGGGCCGGAGCATCACCTGTACTCGGGTCTATGGTGTCAGGTGGCGTGGACACGGAAGCCTCCATGCCCCCTGGCGGAGGTCGAGAGATGGTGGATTCTGGGGCCCTTCTAACCGAGTGACCCGAGCGAGAGGTCGATGGTATTGGACCCCTTTGCTCCTGGTGGTACGCCCACGGGGTCCAAAATGACCAGTGAGATGGTCCTCTGCCAACTCCTGCCAATGGCCCAAGTTCCGTTCCTCGGCTTGCCCTTGAGGGGGGTATGCCGATCTCGACAGGTCCTCCGAGGAGCGAGACACCGATCTTGACGGCCATGGCGGTGCCGAGAGAGATGAAACGATCCCCGTGTGCTGTGGTGCCGCATGGTACCGGTCCGGAGATGATCTATCTCTGCGCGGTGCCGGCGAACGGTGCCGGGACCGCGATCGGTGCCGATGACCTCGTCGGTGCCGGGAGCCGGATCTGGACCTCGACGAGGACCTGGAGTATGCCCGGTGCCGGGAGCGGCCTCTCGACGTCGAGCGTCGACCGTAGCGGTGCCGAGAACTACGTCTCGACGTTGATCGGTGCCGACGATCATAGCGGTGCCGAGACGTAGAGCGGTGCCGCGAAGAAGATCTTGGCCGCGAGTACGACCGGTGCCGAGGCGATATTCGGTGCCGGGACTGCGAGCGGCGTGGGGACCTGCTTCGGGACCTGGATCGGTGCCGAGGTTCCAGCCCTTGCGATGGAGGGCGCATCAAGGCAGGTTTCCCCCTCGACTGGACCGGGCGAGTCAAAGGTGCAGTCGGTGCCGGTGGTTGAGGCGGTGCCGGCTCCGTGAGAGCTATTAAGTCTCTCGCCGCCGCGAAGGTCTCTGGAGTCGACGGGAGGCACTGTATCACCGCCGGTCTCGGTGGAGACGCTATCTGCACCGGACTCAACGGCCTCGGCGCCGGAGTCGACGGTGCTGGAGGCACCTGTTTCCGGTGCTCCACCGGCGGACGCGGCTCTACCCCCGGCACTGGGGGAGCCGGCGTCTTCGGCACGGATGTCCCCGTCTTATGGGCTTTTTTATGCCCCGGGGATAATGACCGGCGCCGAGGCACTGCTTGCGGTGCCGACGAGGTCCGGTGCCGGGGAGGCTTGTCTGACGCCACTCGCGTGGTCGTCATAGCCGGTGCCGCCGGGGCACTGCGCACCGAGGTGCTAGGTGCCGGGGCCTGACTTGTAGATGGAGCGTCCGGACTAAGTGCCGCCTCCATCAGGAGTTGCCGGAGCCGAAAGTCCCGCTCCTTCTTGGTCCTTGGTCTGAAGGCCTTACAGATCTTGCACTTATCTGTTTGATGGGACTCTCCCAGGCACTTCAGACAGGAGTCGTGCGGGTCGCTCGTGGGCATAGGCTTAGCGCAGGAGGCGCACTGCTTGAAGCCGGGAGCGTTGGGCATGAGCCCGGCCCCGCGGCCGGGGGAGAAAGGGGGAGACGACCCCCTTAATCCCCTGAACTACTTAGAACAACTAAAACAACTTTTAAACTATTTAACTATTTAACTATAAACACTAGAACTATAACTATAACTATCACTGTGATACAACAAACTAAGCTAGGGAGAGTGGAGAACAGCTAAGCAGCGCTCCACAGTTCCAACGACCGTCAGGGGCGGTAAGAAGGAACTGAGGGGGCGCCGGGTCGGCTGGGGTATATATTCAGCGCCATGAAGGCGCCACTCTAGGGGGCTCCACAGCCGACCCGCCGGTGTTGCTAGGGTAGAAAATCTTCCGACGATCGTGCACGCGGCGCGCACACACCTAATGGAATGGATATGAGCAAGCACTCGAAGAAGAACAAAACTGTTTTACAAATGTGAGTAGTGGTGAGAGTGGTGAACCAGGAGACCAAACCCAGAATGCCTATTCCTAGCTCTGTGAGGCAGGTCACCTAACCTCTCCATGACTCAGTTTCTCCAACTGTTAGATGTGGATGTTTGCCAAGCAGATTGTGAAGAGCTACACAAGGATTTTACAAAACTGGGGGACTGGGCAACAAAATGGCAGATGAAATTCAATGTTAATAAATGCAAAGTAATGCACGGTGGAAAACATAATCCCAACAATACATATAAAATAATGCGGTCTAAATTAGCTGTTAGAACTCAAGAATGAGATCTTGGAGTCATTGTGGATAGTTCTCTGAAAACATCCACTCAATGTGCAGCGGCAGTCAAAAAAGCTAACAGCACGTTGGGAATCATTAAGAAAGGGATAGATAATAAGACAGAAAATATTTTGCCTCTATATAAATCCATGGTACACCCATATCTTGAATACTGCAAGGAGATGTGGTCACCTCATCTCAAAAACAGATATATTGGAATTGGAAAGGTTCAGAAATGGACAATAAAAATGATTATGGGTATGGAATAGCTGTCATATGAGGAGAGATTAATAAAACAGCTTGGAAAAGAAATGACTCAGGGGGGATATGATAGAGGCCTATAAAATCAGGATTGGTGTGGAGAAAGTAAATAAGGAAGTGTTATTTACTCTTTCTCATAGCACAAGAACTAGGGGTTACCAAATAAAATTACAGTAAAAACTGTTACAAAACATGTTGATTAAAATTCAGGATAACTAAGAGTTATACTTACCAATGGATTGACAATTTTCAAAGAATTAGAATACAATAAAATGAATAAATATTCCTATTCTCGCCCTTTTCAAGACATGTACAAATAGATATTTTCTGTTTTAATGTCAACACAATTCTCTTATGCTTCTCTCCTTTGTTTTTTGCTGGTATTTTGGATGCCATAATGGTAGGGTTGCGTTGATGTTTTACGATAAAAACCAGACGATGTACCGAGTAATAAACCAACCAATCACAATGGCAGATTCAAACAGAAAGAACAGCATTTGGCTCTTCTTGGCTAACTCGATGGTAGTCGGACTGCTCTCAGAAATACTCAGGTCCTGAATAGCTTCAGCATCGGTCCCGGTTACTATATTGAAGATTTGTATTGGGAGATATTAGAAATGACTGTTTCTAGAGCTTTCCAGTTGGTAAAGTGCCAGATAATACAGCTTTTACTGTAATAGGCAGCAGGTTTAAAACAAAAAAGGAAGCATTTTTTTCCACACAATGCAGAGTCAACCTGTAGAACTCTTTGGCCTTCACAACAGCCTCTGGCAAGACTATAACAGGGTTCAAAAAAGAACTAGGTAAGTTCATAGAGGATAGGTCCATCAATAGCTATTCGCCAGGAGGGACAAAGATTGTGTCCCTAGCCTCTGTTTGCCAGAAGCTGGGGATGGGCAACAGGGGATGGATCACTTGATGATTACCTGTTCTGTTCATTCCCTCTGGGGCACCAGGCATTGGCCACTGTTGGAAGACAGGATGCTGGGCTAGATGGACCTTTGGTCTGATGCAGTATGGCCGTTCTTATGTTCTAAGTGCCTCCGGTGGAAGTTCTAGTGGAAGAATACACCCTCAGACGTGCTGCTGCTTTATTTTTCCCCATGTGCTCCTTTACAGGTAGTAATTCTAGGCACAAGATCTCCCATATCTTAAAGAATCTCAACCTCAATAGTGAATGCTACAAGGTCGTTGCTACTTCAAGACTGTGGCACGTAGATTCTGGGATGGTCTGAGCCTGGGGAAAATCTCTCTTCTGTGCTCAAGACCGCTACATTATGGAACAAGGTAAGACGCTGACGCCATGGCTCATGTTCTGTTGCTTTATGCTGGCTATTTGGGGGATGCACATAAATAAAAGTCACTTTTCCCCTCTGCCCTCAAATAATCTACCTACTGTCCAAGTATAACCTTCCAATACAGCCCCACATCTGCTAGCTCAGTGTGTAAGAGCCTAAGTCAGACTCAAAATCAAAGTAAAGCAGCTCTATAAGCTGTACCAGTGGAGATGGTCTCACATGCTACTGTTATTGAAATGGCTACTAGTTTACCAGAAATAAAATTACAAAGCCTACAAAAAGGTGATTATCTTTATATTCACTGACATGCATCTTTTCCCATGTATTTTTTTTTTAACAATGCTCAAAAAATACACATTTTGAAGGCTTGTTTCAGTATTACAAATGTCCATGACCTATATACTACAGCAGCGCTATGCATGACAGTATGGTTAAGAAACTGTCAATGTTTCCATTACTGACTCTGTTTTTCAAGAGTTGATAATGGAAATACAAAAATGTGCTCCTGGCTATAACTTAGTGTGTTCAATATCTTAGGCCCAGTATTATTTTTAAATATTTGGGTTTAAATCCATTCATTAGTCATTAGATTCTGATACACAGAGAAGTTTAATTGTTTCATACTTTTTTGGTGCTCTTTTTTAAAACAAATATGGATTTTAAACAATGAAAGTGAGTCAATACAAATTAAGATCCCGCCCAGTAACATGAACTCCACAAACCATTAAACAGCTCTTCTCAGAAATTTTGCTGTTCTGTATTATGATCTGTGGATCATAAGGGAATCTCACATTTTTATTGGGATTTTAACAGCTGTTAACATTAATGAAATTATATCACAAAAAAAGTAGTTCAGAGTAACGTTAATGGTCTGACAAATACATTAAAACAAGAAAGCTCAGAGTTGACAGATACTTCAGCCAAGATTTTCAAAAGTGCCTACTGATTTTAGGTGCCTCAGTTTGGGCTGTTCAACTGGAGACACCTTAAAGGGGCCTGATTTTCAGAAAATGCTAAAAACCAGGCCCCTGACAGACCTCCAAAGTTGGGCTCCCAAAAGTCACTAGTCACTTCTGAAAAATCTTGACCCCTTAAAGTAGGCATGGAGTGACTAGGAACTGAGGCAGATTTATTAGATATTATGTAAATTTCATATAGACTGCTGAAGTTTTTAGTAAGTTGAAGCAGTAACTCTTAAGTTTTCTTGCTTATCTTAGCTAAAAATCAGACTGTTACGATAACAGTGTAAATTCATTATAAAGCCATACATCTGTGTAGAAGTTCTGCAGCTTTGCTGATTTCTTCAGTTATGTTCTCCTATAGACCGATGGTTTTGTGTATCCATCGCCAGCAATGGACATCCAGCTGGAAAAATTCAACTCCTTGTGTGAAAGGTTTCGCTGAACCAGACAAAGAACAATTCCAATATTAGACTTAAGCTGGAATGAACTATTTCATTCAGTTCTTGCTATGATTTTATAAGAGCTCTCTACACCTCCAGTCTTTCTGAAACACAAGGCACAAATAGGGAACAGACATTCCAGCAAAGAATGATTGTCTGAAAATAGCAGTCCACAAGAGTCCTCAATTCAGCACTTGAAACATCTCTACTATCCAATTCTATGCCACATCCTCTAGATAATCTGCAACATCAACATCACTTAACTGAGAAATGGTAAGATCTTGTGTGAGGTCTTCAAGCTAGAAAACAAAATCAACCGGATAAGATATATATATTTATTTACATTTCAAAATCTATTAAACTATACAGTCCTGCAAAAAGCATCTTGCTAGCTTATGGCCCCATCCTGAGGGACAGCTCAGTGGTTTGAGCATTGGCCTGCTAAACCCAGGGTTGTGAGTTCCCTCCTTGAGGGACCATTTAGAGATCTGGGGCAAAAATCTGTCTGGGGATTGGTCCTGCTTTGAGCAGGGGGTTGGACTAGATGACCTCCTGAGGTCCCTTCCAACCCTGATATTCTATGATTCTGTATCAATTCCAACATATGAGATACTGTGTGCATTCAACTGCCTTTTAAGTTAATGAGAAGTACCTTATAGAACTGGGCTCCTAATGCCACTACTTTATTTTTCCAACCAAATAAAGAACAATTGGTTCAAATGAGAATTTTTTTTTTTTTAAATCAAGTAGATTTGGAGTCATTTGCCCTGTTTACAATTTTAAAAATGCACTGAAATTTTTTGGAAGGTGATGTAGGCAATAGGCTGTTAGCATGCTGTCACCAAAGAACAATTCAGCTGGTAGCAGTACCTATTAATTCTAATATCTCAGAGTTCAACAGAATCCCAGCAAAAATACTTTAAAGCGTTCCGATTTAGAAAGGGCATATACTCTAACAATGCAGACAGAGGTATGGAAATTTGATAGCCAGTGCTGAATAATGAAAATATGAGCACAACTGAGGCAGTTAATAAAAACTCTAGCATATGCAAAAAGATTACAAGAAACTCTCTCAACTGTTAGTTACTGCACAGTTAGACCAAATGACTTGACAAATAAATAAATAAATAATAAAAAAAAGTCAGTATAGAATCTAACCCTAACAATAAGTGAATGGTTATAAATAGAAGGCAGTTTTAATGAATGGCATGACTATTTCCACCTGTGCCCAAAGTGTTTATTACGTGATGACAGTTGTCCAGAAAGGACAGCCAAACATCTAACCACAATATCTAATAAAAGATTAAAAGCACGTCCACACAATAAAAGTCATACTTTATCACTGGCATTCAAGTCTTCTATTTCCACAGAAATTTCTTCTATTTCTTCACCAATACTGATGTCACTTTTTTCTGAGCGATGACTGGTACTAATGACAGAAAAAAGAATAAAGGTGAAAATAATTAGATTTTCTTTTTCTGCTGTACAAGAATTCCCACCACACTCACACACCTCTATAGGGAAAAATCTTTAGGTTAGATAGCCCAATTTTTACAGAAAGGAAATTTAAATGATAAAAATATTTGAGAACACACTGTAACTAAATTAAGCTGTGCCATGTAAATTGTAATTGCTCAGGACCTTAAATATTATTGCTCAATTGTCTTCCCTTCATGCTGCTGAGTTTTCTAGATGCAAGATTCAATTTGGACTCGTATACAGACAGTTAGCTAAAAATACTAATTAAAATGTATAAAAAAGTAAATGATAAAACTGCATTGTTGAGAAGAGCATATTTTTCTTTGATTAAAAACCCCCAAAAGCTTGTCAGCATCTAGAGGACACTCCTGCCTACAGAAAGTATAAAGAAGATTTATATTCACAGATGTCTAGCAGACAGATGGCAGCATTGTCAAACTGATCATGATAAGACTGAATCTACTTCTGGTTCAATGTAACTAGAAAACTGAATGATGTTTACTATCCATTAAATATCACACTGTAGCAATATAAGTATTTTTCTCTTACCTGTTGAAATCATCAACATACTCCTCTTCATCTCCAGTTCCTAAGTAATGAAAAAAGTATTTTACTGAACAAAACAGAATCCCTCTGTAGGAAATACAAAGAGATCAAAATTATATTTCTGTGTCAGAACAGAGTATGTAAATCCAGCTATAGGGAGCAGGAAGAGTAGATCCTCTCAAAATTTGTATAGATTAGAAACAGAAATCAAGTCTGATGTTAGCTAATTGCAACCTAATCTCTTTTCCTAATTTAGACAAACCCTAAATCAAGCGCAGCATTTCAGTTAATTGGACATGGCTTTCAGCTCTGTAGCCAATTAGTAGTTCTATTTTGTTGTATAACTTGATACTTCAGAAATTAGTATATCACCATCATCATCATGATGCAAAGGAAAAATAGGAAGAATAGTAAGACACCAATATGGTTCCATCAGGGCTCTTTAATTACTTGAAAATCAAAAAGGAATCCTGGAAAAAGTGGACAAATTGCTATAAAGGAGTATAAAAGAATAGCACAAGCATGAAGGGACAAAAATCAGAAAGGCTAAGGCACAAAATGAGTTGCAATTTGCAGGGGACATCAAAAGCAATAAGAAATTATTTAATAATACATTAGGAACAAGAAAAAAAAAAGTCCTCTGTCTAGTAGGGAAGGAGAACTAATAACAGCTGACATCAAGAAGGCTGGAGGTATTCAATGCACATTCTGCTTCAGTTTTCACCAAAAAAGGTTAATGGTGACAAGATACTCCACACAATATTAATAACTAGGGCTGTTGATAAATCGCAGTTAACTCATGCGATTAACTAAAAAAAATTAATCGCGAATAATCATATTTTTAATTGCACTGTTAAACAATAGAATCCCATTTGAAATGTATTAAATTTTTTTGGATGTTTCTCTACATTTTCAAATATATTGATTTCAATTACAACACAGAACACAAAGTGTACAGTGCTCACTTTATATTATTTTTGATTACGAATGAAATAGTATTTTTCAAATCACCTCATACAAGTACTGTAGTGCAATCTCTTTATCGTGAAAGTGCAACTTACAAATGTAATTTTTTTTTTGTAACATAACTCCACTCAAAAACAAAACAGTTTAAAACTTTAGAGCCTACAAGTCCACTCAGTCCTACTTCCTGTTCAGCCAACCGCTAAGACGAACAAGTTTGTTTGCATTTACGGGAGATAATGCTGCCTGCTTATTTACAATGTCACCTGAACGTGAGAACAGATGGTCACATGGCACTTTTGTAGCCAGCATTGGTATCTACATGCCAGAAATGCTAAACATTCATATGCCCCTTCATGTTTCGGCCACCATTCCAGAGGACATGATTCGATACTGATGATGCTCGTTAAAAAAGTAATGTGTTAATTAAATTTATGACTGAACTCCTTGGGTGAGAATTGTATATCTCCTATTTTGTTTTACCCGCATTCTGCCATATATTTTATGTTATAGCAGTCTTGGATAATGACCCAGCACATGTTGTTCATTTTAAGAACACTTTCACTGCAGATTCGACAAAACGCAAATAAGGTATGAATGTGAGATTTCTAAGGACAGATTCAGCACTCGATCCACAGTTTAAGAAGCTGAAGTGCCTTCCAAAATCGGAGAGGGACGAGGTGTGGAGCATGCTTTCAGAAGTCTTAAGAGAGCAACACTCTGATGTGGAAACTACAGAACCCGAACCACCAAAAAAGAAAAATCAGTCTTCTGTTGGTGGCATCTGACTCAAATGGTGAAAATGGACATGTATTGGTCCCCACTGTTTTGAATCGCTATCAAGCAGAACCCGTCATCAGCATGGACACATGTCCTCTCGAACAGTGGTTGAAGAATGAAGGGACATACGAATCTTTAGTGCATTGGGCACATAAATATCTTCCAACACCAGCTATGACAGTGCCATGTGAATGCCTGTTCTCACTTTCAGGTGACATTGTAAACAAGAAGCAGGCAGCATCATCTCCTGCAAATGTAGACAAACTTGTTTGAACGACTGGCTGAACAAGAAGTAGAACTGAGTGGACTTGTAGGCTCTAAAGTTTTACATTGTTTTATTTTTGAATGCAGGTTTTTTTGTACATAATTTTACATTTGTAAGTTCAACTTTCATGATAAAGAAACTGCTCTACAGTACTTGCAATGGGGAAATTGAAAAATACTTTTGTTGTTTTTTTTTTTTTTTTTTTTTTACAGTAAATGTATTTTGTAATCAAAAATAAATATAAAGTGAGCACTATACATTTTGTATTCTGTGTCATAATTAAAATCAATATATTTGAAAATGTGGAAAACACCCAAAAATATTTAAATAAATGGTATTCTATTATTGTTTAACAGCATGATTAATCACATGATTAATCAGAATCAATTTTTTTTAACTCGCTTGACAGCCCTATTAATAATAAGGGGAAGGCATGTATGACAAAATAAGGATAAAAAGATTAAAGAAGATTTAGATGAGTTAAATGTATTCAAGTTGGCAGGGCCTGATGAAATTCATCTTTAGGATACTTAAAGAACTAAGTGAAGGAACCTCAGAACCAATAGCTAATTATCTTTGTGCACTCATGGAAGATGGGTGAGGTCCCAGAGGAGTGGAAAAGGGCAAACATAAAACCTATTTTTAAAAAGGGGAACAAAGATGACCCAGGGAATTATAGACCTGTCAGCCTAACTTCGATACCTGGAAAGATACTGAAACAAATTAAACTATCCATTTATAAGTATGTAGGAAATATTTTAGGGAAGTTGTATGGCTTGTGTTATACAGGAGAGCAAATTAGGTTATCACAATGGTCCCTTCTGGCCTTAGAATCTAGGGTTATAAGGAATAGCCAGCATGCATTTGTCAAGAACAAATCATGCCAAACCAATGTAATTTCCTTCTTTGACAAGGTTACCAGCCTACTTGATAGTGGGGAAGCAGTAGATATTTATCTTGATTTTGACAAGTCCCACCTGACATTGTCATAAGCAAAGTAGGGAAATGTGATCTAGATTAAATTACTATAAGGTGCATGCACAACTGGCTGAAAGACCATACTCAAAAAGTAGTTATCAATGGTTCGCTGTCAAAGTGGGAGGGTGTATCTAGTGGGGCTGCAGGGATCAGCTCTGGAGTTGGTACTATTCAACATTTTCATTAATGACTTGGATAACAGAGTGAAATGCATGCACATAACATTTCCAGAAGACACCAAGCTGGGAGGGGTAGCAAGCACTTTGCAGGGAGGATTACAATTCAAAATGACCTTGACAAACAGAACTGGTCTGAATTAAACAAGAAGAAATTCAATAAAGACAAGTGTAAAGTACTACACTTAGGAAGGAAAATCAAATGCACAGCTACAAAATGGGAAATAACTATTTAGGTGGTAGTACTGCTGAAAAGGATAGGGGGTGGGGGGGTAGAGTGGATCACAAACTGAGTATGAGTCAACATTGGGATGCAGTTGAAAAATGGCTAATATTTTTGGGTGTATTAACAGGAATGTTATAGGTAAGATACAGAAAGTAACTGTCCTGCTCTACTGAGCACTGGTGAGCTCTCAGCTGGAGTACTGTATCCAATTATGGGTGCTACATTTTAAGAAAGATGTGGAAAAATTAGAGAGTCTAGAGGTGAGCAAATAAAATGATAAAATGTTTAGAAAACTTGACTTACGAGGAAAGGCTACAAAAACTCGGCATATTTAGTCTTGAGGGAAAAAAAAAAGACTGAGGGGACAGCTGATAACAGTCTTCAAATAACTTAAGGGCTGTTATAAAGCAAACAGCGATCAATTGTTCTCCATGTCCACTGAAGGTAAGATAAGAAGTAATGGGCTTATTCTACAGCAAGGGAGGTTTAGGTTAGATATTAGGAAAAACTTTCTAACCATAACAGTATGCTCAGGAACAGGCTTCTAGGGAGGCTGTGGAATCTGTGTCATTGAAGGTTCTGAAGAACAGGTTGGACAAACATCTGTCAGGGATAGTCTAGGTTTACCTCAGTGCAGGGGGCTGGACATTTCTATGATTCTATGTTGATACTATAATTGGGAGAATTTCAAAGACACAAAAGGCAATTAGAGGTGCCTAAATCCCACTGAAAGCCAATGAGAGTTGCATGCCTAACTTCCACTTGTGCCTTTAAAAAAATCTGCCTTGAAAACCTATGCTACCATTCTAAATAAAGATCTTAAGTGAACACTAATTCTGAGGTGCATTTCCATGCTGGATAAATTTACTCGTCTTATATATTTTGCCACAGAATTGAGAACAATGGTAACTGGACACTGATGTCATCAAGCATACATCCAGGAATAGTTACTTTTTCAGGAATTGTAATATAACTATGTAACACTCATAGCAATATGGGGAAATGCTTCATAAAAGCTAGTATCATATGATCTTAAGCTGCTTTACAAGACATTTTATTTTTTTCTTACAGTAGGTTTCCCTCTGGTGTTCTAGTCAATAATACCTTATTGACAAGCAAACCAACTACAAAATTGTCACCAAAATGTACGCATGGGGTGACTTGAATTTCAGTTGTATGTGTAAAATAATTCTGGTAGAAACATACAAATAATTCCTGCCAGTTAGGAATTTTGTATAACGAATATCTTGCTTCTCTTACTCAAGCAAGACTCCTGCTGACTCCAATGAAACTTTTACCAAAGTAAGACAGCAGGTTTTGGCCCAGTATCAGTATATTTCAGTGTCTCAGTTTCCTTGAGGAGCTGAAATGGAACTCAAATGTAGGCATATCAAAACTAGGATGTTTAAGTTCCCTCATGCTCAACAACTACTTGCCTAATTCAAGCGATCCAAATTTTGCATTCACCAAGCGTAGATCTTTCAAAACAGAGTTTCTATTTGCATCTGTAACCAAAAAAATATTTAAAATCAGAAATATGTTTGGTTATTGTTTGAAAAAAAAAAAAAAAAAAAGCATACTTAAATACATCCATCAACCAATTAAGTCTAGTATATTTTCCTATAGGCTAATATTATATTCCAATTTTAAGAACCAACCCTGCAAACACTTACAGACCTATAATAATATAAACGTAGGACTGGAAGGGATCTCGAGATCAACTAAGTCCATCTCCCTTCTCTTCTGCCCTACTCAAGATACAAAAGGATTTCAATATTATACTTACTGTCAGGCTCTTGTAGTGAAGGTGCTCCAGCAAGGGAGCTTAGCCCACTCCTTAGGGGGGGTGCATCAGAAAGAGATGCAAGGCTTCCTCCTTGTTTGTTGGACTCTGTTTTCCTAAAAAGGGAAACAATTTGTAACTAGATATGTGACTCTCTCGTCTACCATCCATTAAATATGTATGCACCTAGAAACAATACTGTATGCCGCAAAAGATCAGGTGAAGGAACTATTTACTCTACAATCTAAAAAAGGCCAAAAACTTTCTACTGGAAATTGGTGGTAAACGTGTCAAGCAAGACATGCAATAAGAAAGTTATTTTCTCACCTATTCGTGGATTTCTGCCTGCCTTCTGTCACAAACAGACCTCCTGCATCTTCTTCAGTATCACTATTTTTATCAGGGAGCCTTTAGTTATCCCCACAAATACCACGTAGCCAAGAGGAAAAGATTGAGGCATAAATAAATATATCAAACAGTTTCTGCTTTTGAATTATGATCAGTCTTGTTCAACAAAACTAGGAACAGTCATGTTGTAGAAAGCATGCCCCTTGAGACTGCAGCAAAATGGATTTCTTTCATCGCCACATGATAAACTGGTTTAGCTGCCATTACATTTAGGAATGGAATATAGATTAACACATTATTTACAAATAAAAGATGCAAACAAGCACACTGAAAGTCTAAGTTTAATCTTCACCATTCCCAGAAAATATTTTCCGTGACCAAGTTGTGACTGGTTTCATGTAATGTATTTTACAGGGGGGGAGGGATAGCTCAGTGGTTTGAGCATTGGCCTGCTAAACCCAGCATTGTGAGTTCAATCCTTGAGGGGGCCATTTAAGGAACTGGGGTAAAAATCTGTCTGAGGAGTGGTCCTGCTTTAAGCAAGGGGTTGGACTAGATGACCTCCTGAGGTCCCTTCCAACCCTCATATAATAAAAAAAATAATAATAATAATGAGATGATGTCTGAGCAGAATCTGATTTTGAATTAACTTTCTATGGTTTTGGTGAGTTTAATGTACATTTAAACAACTTATATAAATTTATGACAACTCCATGTTACATGTACATACACATGAAATATGATACACTGCGGCAGAAGATTACAAACTATTATTTTACTACACATATAATAAGTCCTAATATACTGATCTGTAGAGCCTTGCTAATTAGCATTTTGCTAATTCATTTACCACAATTTGCATGCACAAAGATGCCTTACTATGGAATTGCTATCAATATCTGCATGCTACATAAATCAAATTAAGATACACAAGTCTAAAAATGTAATATTGATATGGAAAGAGATCATTAGCATAATCCATGTAATTTGACAAATCTTGTTTCTTTTCTGCCATGGAGATTTGTTCCATACAAGGCAATTTAGTTTTGCTGCATAACAAAGGCTTCTTTTCTTGAACTCTTATCTTTCAAGCATTTTCAGGTAGCAATTATAAATAAATATTACCATTCAAGTCATTGGCCTTTGATGCTTTTAACAACTGATGACCACTTGAGTACTCATGTAATACTGTAGTAGTAAAATTCCTGAACAATTGTTTTTATTGCATTTCCTTACATTTATAAATATAGGTTAATTGTATTGCACAATTATTGCACAAACCTATTAAGTTCTTCTAACGTTTTGTCTTTTGTTTTGAATTATTAGATTACAAACACGGGTCTATTAACTGTAGAATTTGCACTCATGATTGTTATATTTAGTTTTCAAGGACAGTAATTAAACACAGATGCACTGGGCATGTTATTCTAACTTATGAATAAGGCTGCGATTTGGTCACAGAATCCATGACTTCCAAAGACTTCTGTGACTTTAGGCGCAGCAGGTGGCAGGGGGGATCCCCGGCAGCTCCCAGTGGATCCTCAGAGCTCTTGCCCGTGCCGGGTGGCAGGGGGGGATCCCCAGAGCTTGGAGACACCAGCAGAGGGGGACTCTGGAGCTCCCAGCCTCTCCCACCCCCCCGCAGCTGCCTAGGCTACCCATTTTGTCATGGGTATTTTTAGTAACAGTCAAGGACAGGTCACGGACTTCCATGAATTTTTCATTATTGCCCATGACCTGTCCATGACTTTTACTAAAAATATCATTGACAAAAACTTATCCTTATTTATAAACCATGATGTCAGTTAAAAGCCAAGGTAATCCGGCAAGATAAAAATGTAGGAAATTGCAACAATCCTGGGAATCTACCTGCTTTGAAAGACACTATCATCATCTCAGATTCAATGATTGGAGGAACAAATTCCTTTTAAAGTTTCATTTTAATATTTTAAAGCTGCCAGTTTAAAGATCATGCATAATTATTACATCTCTCGGACACTGGTATTCCCACCTATTGTTTTATCCCAGTTTATGACCTCACAATCAGTTGGCTGTAGAAATTAACATGATGTTACAATCAATTAGTACTTAAGCTCCTAAATAAGCAGGAGCAAATCAAAGATGCTATTTTAATCCTGATATGGCTACTGATAAAAATGAAAAAATAATCAAAAAACAATAGAGTTCTTTCTAATGCATTTGTTCACTATTTTTCATGAGAAGTCAGCTGCTCTTTAAATATATTATAGGAGCATATCTTGTAATTTTTATTTCCCACTAGATAACAGTCATAAATAATCCCTTTCTGAAAGGAGAAAGGAGTTTGCCAGTTTATTAGAAATAGAGGGGAGAATGATCTGTGTGATTACTTTGTGCCACACCAGGATCCTCCTAGCATAAGAGTGAGCATCTGATACTGCAGGGCCAACATAAGAGGGCTTAGACCGGTGGTTCTCAACTAGGGGTATGTGTACCCCTGGGGGTACGCAGAGGTCTTTCAAGGAGTACATCAAATCACCTAGACATTTGCCTAGTTTTATAACAGGCTACATAAAAAGGACTAGTGAAGTCAGGACAAACTAAAATTTCTTAAAATAACATGTTTATACTACTCCATATACACTGAAATGTAAGTACAATATTTATATTCCAATTGATTAAATTTTATTATGTGGGTAAAAATGAGAAAATAAGCAATTTTTCAGTAATAACAGTGATGACACTTTTATATTTTTATATCTGATTTGTAAGCAAGCAGTTTTTAAGTGAGGTGAAACTTGGGGGGGTACGCAAGACAAATCAAACTCCTGAAAGAGGTACAGTAATCTAGAAAGGTTGAGAGCCACTGGATTAGACCACCTTGCTGTCTGTTGCCAACGTAAAAGGGAAAGAGTGGGCATGGATGGGGCAACCTCCTGCTACATCAATCCTCAGGTGCATTTTTGGCCCACCCAGAGTTAGTACAACTTTAAAGTTGCTCTAACACAGCACAGTGGAAATGGCTCTGCTCAGAGCTGCAGCACGATCAAGGAAATGATAATGTGGGCTTTGACACCTTTGCACCTTTCAGTCAGACTTGCACTTCAAAATATCATTTCACTCATCATCAGACACTACAAAACCACAAAGTGCCCTAAAATCTTTGGGCCTGCAAAGCTGACATGTTCCAGAAGAACAATTACTCTACTGAAAACAAGTCTGCTTGGACACACTGGGTAATAAATGTGAACGCTGATTTATATAAGGGAACTTTTTCCATGAGCAAAAGTGTCTTTCCTAATACTTGTATTGTATGAAGAGTGAGTGAGTGTGTGTACTAACAATATTTTCTTAACTACTCCAATACTATGGGTTAGATTCTGCCACTCTTCCGAAGTTAGGCAGAGAAATAAAGATTCTCCCCTCCCACTTGTGCAGCTACTTTAAGGTTGGCCACAGCTGCATCTCCAGGGCTCAAGGAGCATAGGGTTTGTACCTCAGATACGAATTCCTGGCATCAAATGGGTTGGAAAGAGCAGGTTTTAGCAGAGCCAAGGCTCCACCTGCCCTTCTCCAACCCCACCAGCCAGATCAGTTGGCTTGGTATCAGAAGGAACTATGCAACATCCCCAAAAGGGTGAAAAATTACTCACCAGTGCAAGCAGGATGTTTTACAGTGCACCCACACACCACCTTTTACTACAGGCTATGTGCAAATGACACCTCTAACCCAAACCTACTAAGCATAAAATAAATGTGTTAACTAGGGAGCACGGTTTACTTACCAGCCATAGTTTCTCTCTGGTTTGGGTATGGGATCATCAAAAAAAGAATCTCCCTCTAGGTCATCCTCATCTACAGCTGGATCACTT
The DNA here is from genome assembly GCF_027887155.1 of Malaclemys terrapin pileata. NCBI lineage: Eukaryota > Metazoa > Chordata > Testudines > Emydidae > Malaclemys > Malaclemys terrapin. Next base: position 84,448,170 of record NC_071507.1, read on the forward strand.
TTTTCTTTGGTATTTAAGTCTTTGTTGTGTGGTTGAGAAACTAGCTTTGTCTCATTGGGAAGAAAGTGAATGCTGCTTTTGCTCTTTGTTTCTCCTGATGAAATACTTGTATCACTTTGACTGGTTTCAGCAACCTTAAAAACAAATAAATAAATAATCAAATTTACAGGAGGGAAAATGCCTTTCCTTGAGTGAAGTCATGGAAATAGTTTCTCATGACTGAACTGTAGTCCAACTGTTAATAAAGGACCGTCAGGGAACATACACTATGCAAAAACAACAAGGAGTCTGGTGGCACCTTAAAGACTAACAGATTTATTTGGGCATAAGCTTTCGTGAGTAAAAACCTCACTTCTTCGGATTTTTTATTCACGAAAGCTTATGCCCAAATAAATCTGTTAGTCTTTAAGGTGCCACCAGACTCCTTGTTGTTTTTGTAGATACAGACTAACACGGCTACCCCCTGATACTTTACACTACGCAAGTCATCCACGTAATCAATTTTTCAAATTAGATTATTTACATGACATTCCAGGGCACCAGGGAACCTGGCGTACCCAGCAGAGGCTGCTATGGAGCTTTTACTGGCCTGGGGTCTTTGTTACTGTCCGACAGTACTGCCGATCCTGTGACCCCTGTCAGAGGGGGAGGAAGGCCTGGGACAAGGGGAAAACGGCTTTAGGATCCTTGCCCAGCATAGAGGAGCCTTTCCATAGGGTGGCCAAGGTTAAAAGGGGGGCTCTGAACCAAGAGAGCCCGAATCACAGACTTCCAGACTGGAACGCTGGGAGATGACCCCAGCCCAGTTGGAACCCCAGGGGTATTGGGGTGGGAAAAGGGCACAGGCCGCATAAACCTTCCCACATGCGAACCACGAGTGCCATTGAGCACACCCGACCTAAGGGGGGGGGGGGGGGCGTGAAACTGGAAGGGCCTGGTGTAATTCTCACCAAGGAATGGGAGGGATGCTGGGGCATCCACGGGAAAGGGGGTAGGTTCGAACTTCCCCAGGTCACTGGCTAAAGTGACCCCGCTCAGTTTGGTCTCGAAGGGGGGAGAGACGTGACAAACTGGGACTGTTCTTAATGTGGTCTTTGAATGCTGAGTGGGGAGTGTTGGCTGAGAAGGCAGGGGTGGTTGGCTAGGATGGTCTGCATTGGGGGATGGGAGACTGGCCTTGAGGAAAGATACCTGAGCATATAACATGAGAACCCAGGAAGGGGTTAGAGGCCAGGTGACACCTCTGCCTGGGAAACTGAACAAAGGCTGTGGAAGGGGTCGCTGAAGGGAGAGTTTCAGGAGCTGGCTGGTGGAATGACTGGGAGGCAGACAGGGCTCTGACCTTCCAAGGGGCTTTGGGGCCCTGGGACCCCAAGATGGACCTAACTGGGGGGGATCCTGTTGTCTGTGCCTGCAAGACCAGTCTTGGACTGTGTTCCTGTCGTCTAAATAAACCTTCTGCTTTACTGGCTGGCTGAGAGTCATGGTGAATCGCAGGAAGCCGGGGGTGCAGGGCCCTGAGCCCCCTGCACACTCCATGACAACTGGTGGGAGAAGTGGGATTTTTCTATTTTTGTACCCATACAACTGTATCAACTAAGAAAAAAAATCTTATTTCAAAGCCATCTAAAGAGCTCTTTAAAAAAAAAGAAAAAAAAATTTCTATCCCCATTCCCTCTGTAGGACTTTATAATATAGGTTATATCTAGAAGCAAAGTCAAATGAACCAAAAATACTGTAATGCAGAAAAAATGTACTAGAAATTAGTAAAATTTACTTTTTGTGTAGGCAATTTAGTTACTAACTAGGCATGTTTCAATCTTCCACTTCTGCCTGAGCAACCTTAGTTCTGGTTTTTCCTAATATTTGAGTACTTGATTTTTTTAACCTTGCGAACATAGTTAACAGATGGTGTCGGAATACAGAGATAGAGAGATTAAGTATGGAGGCTCTACAGCTGGATTATTTATGGGACAAAGCTAATGACTTGTGTTCTAAACTTGGTTCCAAGACTAACTTGCACCACCGTAATCAAGGTACTTAACAGTGTAAAAAAAGAGGTTATCAATATTTACCTACCATAGGGGTGTTGCAAAATAAATGTTTATGAAGATACTATATAATTGTAAGAGAGACAAGATGCATAAGGAAATATCTTTTATTATAACAATTTCGATTGGTGAAAGAGAAGCTTTTGAGTTCCACAGACCTGAAGAAGAGCTCTGTGGAGCTTGAAAGCTTGTCCCTTTCACCAACAGAAATTGGTCCAACAAAAGATATTACCGCACCCACCTTGTGTCTCATATATTCTGGGACCCGCACAGCTACAACACCACTGCAAACAAAATATCAGTGCAAAGTATTCGCGTGCAGAACTATGTAAAGTCACTATGCTAACATGGCACTCCATGTTTCCTAATGACTTCCATGACCATATATGTTCATTTTTCCAAGTAAAATGCTGTTTATTCTAATAATTATGGCACAAAGTTAATATAAACTGAGAATTAAGCTATGGTTCCCTCCTTCTTATGCAAGGTCACAAGTAGTAAAGCCAAACTGTGCATTTAATGACAACTGTACAAACCCACTGGCATCAAAGGGGTTTTGAAAGATTTAGATGATTGGAACTTAAACAATTAGCTTGATGATGCACAAGAAAGGATGGAATACTGTTTACTCAGTCTTAGTTGCATTGGCTCTTACAAGTTGAACAGGAATAAAATACAATCAAAACTTACTAGTTAATATTCAGCAGATATGACTCTGAATGCATACAAGCAACAAATCCATTGAGTAAGAAAGTGCTATTTTTAGACAGTCACTTTTCAGAGTACAGGTTTCAGGGTAGCAGCCGTGTTAGTCTGTATCCTCAAAAAGAACAGGAGTACTTGTGGCACCTTAGAGACTAACAAATTTATTAGAGCATAAGCTTTCGTGGACTACAGCTCACTTCTTCAGATGCATATAATGTGAAACATATATTGAGGAGATATATATATACACACACACACACACACACACACATACAGAGAGCATGAACAGGTGGGAGTTGTCTTACCTACTCTGAGAGGCCAATTAAGTAAGAGAAAAAAAACTTTTGAAGTGATAATCAAGATAGCTCAGTACAGACAGTTTGATAAGAAGCAAGTGTAAGAATACTTACAAGGGGAGATAGATTCAATGTTTGTAATGGCTCAGCCATTCCCAGTCCTTATTTAATCCTGAGTTGATTGTGTCTAGTTTGCATATCAATTCCAGCTCAGCAGTCTCTCGTTGAGTCTGTTGTAGTATTCTGTATTGAGTACAAAAACACTGACCCAGGAACCTATCCTTGTAACAAAGCCCGATGCCAACTCTGTCCACATATCTATTCAAGTGACATCATCATAGGGCCTAATCACATCAGCCATACCATCAGGGGCTCGTTCACCTGCACATCTACCAATGTGATATATGCCATCATGTGCCAGCAATGCCCCTCTGCCATGTACATTGGCCAAACCGGACAGTCTCTACGCAAAAGAATTAATGGACACAAATCTGACATCAGGAATCATAATACTCAAAAACCAGTGGGAGAACACTTTAACCTGTCTGGTCATTCTATGACAGATCTGCGGGTGGCTATCTTAAAACAGAAAAACTTCAAAAACAGACTCCAACCAGAGACTGCTGAGCTGGAATTGATATGCAAACTAGACACAATCAACTCAGGATTAAATAAGGACTGGGAATGGCTGAGCCATTACAAACATTGAATCTATCTCCCCTTGTAAGTATTCTCACACTTGCTTCTTATCAAACTGTCTGTACTGAGCTATCTTGATTATCACTTCAAAAGTTTTTTTCTCTTACTTAATTGGCCTCTCAGAGTAGGTAAGACAACTCCCACCTGTTCATGCTCTCTGTATATATATATATCCATCCTCAATATATGTTTCACTCTATATGCATCCGAAGAAGTGGGTTGTAGCCCACGAAAGCTTACACTTTTCAGAGTATAATCACACTTTAAAGGAAGTCAGTGAAGGTGGGAACAGAACTCAGAAGTAGAGCTTGGTGGAGAAAGATAATTCCATTTTGTGGAAGTCCCGCCCGCCTTTGGAACAAAACGTATACTTTCTCTGCGAAAGAGACTGGAGCCCCATCTCCAAGGCAAGTCTACATGATGGGCTGCCCCAGAGGCACGGACCTCAGGAACCAAGGAGCTGGGTGAGCAAGTTAGCAGAAAGCCAGGCATGTTTCTTGCCTAGGTTTCAAAGGAATTTAATCAAAGTGGAACCATCTCCATGAAACTTTTCAATTTAAATGAATCAGCAAATTCTGATGAAAAAGTGTTACACTGGAATTTTTCCAACCAGCTCTATTCAGAAGTATTTTGTTCTCAAATGACATTCCACAGAATACCAGTGATACTTTTCCAGGAGATGTGCAGAATGAAATAATTAGAAACAGTTACTGGATGACTGACTATTTAGAGGGTGAGGTTATTCATGAGAAACTCTCTTAGTTAGAAAAACACTGAACTACATTCATATGGCTTGTGGAGGGGCACTCGATCCATTATATTTTAAAAAAAGAAACCACTCAGCATTTTGACTATCTTTACAACAGCCCGCAGACCCTATGTAAGCATTACATGGGCTGACAGACCTAAGAAGCAGCCTCATAGGGAATTCTGACAATTCTAACACAGAAGAGAGCGATTTCTGCAAGATCTTCTGAATAAGGCTCATCATTTTGGAAGTTAAACATAGCAAACAGCATTATAGTAATTTCCCCACATCTGAATTATACCTAGTTTTCCAACTTCCTTTTCTCAGAAATAGTTTGGCCAATTCACCTCAAATTGGCCAGAAGAGTTACTGTTTGTCCATAGACAAGTCTGCATCAGGTCTGAGGAGGAAACATCTCTGAAGGAACTTAGAGCAGTAGTTCTCAACCTTTCCAGACTACTGTACCCCTGAAACCAGAGCCGTGCCACCCGGCACTGTATCCTAAGCTCTGCCACCCGGGACTGAAGTTTGTAACCTAGCTTTGTGTGACCCCCTGTGGTGTGGGGTCTCGGGCAACTGCCCTGCTTGCCACTCTCTAATGCTGGCCCTGCACTTGCACCCCCCTCAAACCCATCCTGTGACACCCCCCTTCTCCGCCCCCTCCCCCCCCGAGGGTCACAACTCCCAGGTTGAGAAACACTGATCTAGAGGAGTTGACATACCTCTTGGAAGACCTCTGTGTGCCCACCAAAGGGTACATGTACCCCTGGATGTGAACCACTGACTTAGAGGAATGTTGAAAATCCATCTTATAATTCAAATATTGTTGTAACCTTAACTATGGAGAGAGCTATTGCCATTCCATAATACCTTTAATGACAAATTTTAATACAGAATTGAAAAAACTCATTCATTTTACAAGTACTTGAGAGGGAAGTCAACTAACATACATGGGGTTTTAGCATTTATATCATTCTCTCCCACACACTCTTTTTCAAATTAAACATCCTAAAAAGTTAGACATTTTAAATGTGAAGAGGTCAAGAATGGTATGTGCCAGGGAAGCTGGATCATTTGTGATTTACAAGTTATCTTCCAAAAGTGTTTATTAGTGAATCTCGAACCACGTTACAAGGCAAAAGAGTCAGTTTTAAAAATTATTCTTTCAAGAAATATACTACAGTGGGAGAGCAAAACACCTCATGTTATATAGCAATACTACTAAAACTGAAGTTATATTAATATTTCCACGTAAGTTTCTTTTTTAAAGGGATTGTAAATATTAGTGGAAATCTGATGCAGACAAGGTTGCAAACCAAGAGCAATTTTTTCCTAAATTAATGGAAAAAATCAAATGGCTAATATTTTTATAAAAAGCTGATTCTTAAAGTTTAGTTGTTTAAGATCCTATTCGCAAGCCTAGTAACTAATAAAGTTCATTAAAATACAATAAAATTTGGCAATTAAACTATTCATATACTCTAATCACTTGTGATGCAAAACACACAGAAAAGAGCAGATAGTAAACTCTGAAAGGTGGCTGTGAAATTTTTTTCAGAAAGGTCAAATACACAGCAGTAACTATTTGTTATAGTCCTGATTTATACCATCCTTATACAGTAAGATCCCACTTCTCTTATCAAGACTGAGTGGTACTTTAACCTACAATCACTCCGAGTTTTAATGGGAGAATGCAAAGTAAAGTACTAAACATAAATAAGGGTAGCAGAATCCGATTATCATTTAAAGACAAGAAACAAATGCAATACGCAACGAGAGGAAAGGGAGAGGAGTAAGCATGACAGAAGTAAAAGCACGTACATAATGGTTCCAAAAAAATATTTTAAGGATTTATTTTACAATTAAATATAATTTATCCCCACTAGCTTTCTATCTACTCATTATCATCTGGTGATGTCTTGTAGACAACAAGGTAAAAATGGATCTTAAGGAGGGTTGTGAAGGAGAAGGTTAATGGCTTCACAGATTAGTTTTGGGAGGATATGCCAAATTAATGCAACATTATGAAAAAAGCCCCCAAAAATTCACACTTGAAGACATTCTACACTTAAACTCATGCGGTTGTCGTTCCCTCCACCCTTCAACAGCATTAGTTAACAATGAAGTGCCCAACAGAAAGCTTAATTTTTCATCATTTGTTAATATGATTTATGTAGTAAGATTTTTATGTGTACAATATTCCAAGTATGGTGCCTTAGAGAGGCATTTCTATACCTTTACATTATATTAATAGCTAAATTACAATAAACTTTAGTGTTTGCATTGTCAGTTTATTTTTTAGTATAATCTGTTTTTTCCTAAAGGAAGACTAAAAGCACCTGCCAGCATCTTCTCCTCTCATGCATTTTACCTGCTCACCAGCCTTGTCCAAGCACTTTTTCAGTTTACGATGTCCTTTAAACCTTGGTATCTAAGCATAAAATAATAATAGCACAAAGAAATGGGGAAAAAAAAAAAAAAAAAAAAAAAAACATGAGTAGTTTAAACCACTCTAATCTGAATTTATATATAGCAAGTTTTTTTAAGCAGTAAATCATTGCAACTAAATTTTCCCATCTTCAGAGATGTTCTCTCTGTGGCCATATGGAAATTTTCATGAGCACATTAACAACCTATCCTCATCTGGAAGAGGTAACTGTCTGGCAATTAAAATAATGGACACTGACTAACATCTGTTTCTATATGAACAAATTTCATGAGGAACTACCCAGAGAAGCCTGTAATAGAAGCGTTTTTAAACTAAGAATTGAGGGAAAGCCAACAGATATGGAGGAGCACATGGTTTGGACAGATACATCCCTTAGGGAAGGATTTATTAAAGAGGATACTCTAAAAGCAGCAGTCAAGGAAGATAAGGCTGTTGTGGAGAAACTAAATGAGTTTTTGCATCCATCTTCACTGCAGAGGATGTGGGGGAAGATTCCCACACCACAGCCATTCTTTTTAGGTGACAAATATGAGGATCCGTCCCAGATTGAAGCGTCAATAGAGGAGATTTTGGAACAAATTAATACGATTCAATTTATTAAGTCACCAGGATCAAATGGTATTCACCCAAGAGTTCTGAAGGAACTCAAATATGAAATTGCAGAACTACTAATTCTGGTACGTAACCTATCACTTACATCAGCTTCCAAACCAGATGTCTGGCAAATAGCTAATATAAAACCGAATTGTAAAAAAAAAAAAAAAAAAGGGCTCCTGAGACGATCAAGGCAGTTACAGGCCAGTCAGTCTAACTTCAGACAAACTGGTTGAACTATCGTAACAAACAGATTTATCAGACACATAGCCTACGTCTCTACTTGCAGCTCTAGAACACCGGGTGTAAAACCAGCCCTCAGAGACAGCAGCAGGGAAAGCGCTGCTGTGTGTTCACACTGTGCTCTTTGTGACTGTGGAGCATGTCCACATTAACAGCTCTTGCAATGCCACATAGAGCAGTGCATTGTGGTAGCTATCCCAGTGTGCAAGTGGCTGCAGCGTGCTTTGGAAAGAGTTTGCAATGCCTAATGGGGCAGGCACAGTGTCACATGATGCAGGTTTCCCAATCCCATTGTTCCATGGGCATCCTACTAGATTGCCAGCTGTTTTTCAAATGAGGGGGTGGAGAGTGTGACAGGGAGCGTGTTGTGTTTGTATGGAGGGAGAGACTGTGTTTTGGGGGGGTAGAGTGTGTTAGCATGCTATCTTGTAAGTTCAGACAGCGGCAGGGGGAAGGGGGAAACCCAACATCAACCCCCACCCGTGTGTGTGTGTCTCTCTCTCTGTGTCTGTGTCTGTGTCTGTGTCTGTGTCTGTGTCTGTGTCTGTGTCTGTGTCAGAGCAGATAAGCATGCGGGCTGTCAGAAACGGATCTTTGAAAGGGGATATACGTATACCTGCAGCCAAGTTCAAAACAATGACCAGAGTTGCCACTTGACTTCAGGGGATTATGGGATGTTTCCAGAGGCCAATCACAGTGCAGTAATGCAACACGTCGTCCACACTGACAACCCGGCGCTCCAGCCCAGGCACAGCAAGCTCTATGCTTCTCGTGGAGGTGGATTACCAGGAACGCTCCAGCTGTAGAGTCCAGGTGCTCTAAGTGCCTTGCCAGTGTGGACACCTCAGGAGTTATGGTGCCTGGGTCTGATTTAATGTGCTCTAACTTGCAAGTGTAGCTAAAGCCATAGATTAACACGATATGCTGCGGAAGAGTCAACGTGGCTTTTGTAAAGGGAAATCATGCTTTGCCCATCTATTAGAATTCTTTGAAGGGGTCAAAAAGCATGTGGATAAGGGTGATCTAGTGGATAAGGCATATCTGAACTTTCAAAAAGCCTTTCACAAGGTCCCACACCAAAAGCTCTTAAACAAAATAGGCAATAATGGGATAAGAGGAAAGGTCCTCCCATGGATCAGTAACTGCTTAAAAGACAGGAAACAAAGGGTAGGAATTAATGGTCAGTATTCACAATGGAGAGAGATAAATAGCAGTGTCCCCCAGGGATCTGTACTGGGACCAGTACTGTTCAACATATTCATAAATGATCTGGAAAAGGGGTAAACAGTGAGGTGGCAAAGTTTGCAGAAGAAACTAAATTACTCAAGATAGTTATATCCAAAGCTGACTGAAAAGTTACAAAGGGATCTAATAAAACTGGTGGTTGGGCAACACAATGGCAGATGAAATTCAATGGGGATTAATGCAAAGTCATGTACATTGGAAGACACAATCCCAACTATACATACAGAATTTTAGGGACTAAATTAGCTGTTACCACTCAAGAAAGAAATTGACGTCACTGTGGATAGTTTTCTGAAAACATCTGCTCAAAAGAGCAATGGCAGTCAAAAAAGCTAACAATGTTAGGAACTATTGGCATTAGGATATTATCTATTCCTTTCCCACTATATAAATCCATGGTATGGCCACACCTTGAATACTGCATGCCCCATCTCAAAAATATAAATAAATATTAGAATTGGAAAAAGTACAGAGAAGGGCAACAAAAACAATTGGGAGCATGGAACAGCTTTAATATGAGGAGAGATTAAAGAGACTGGGACTGTTCATTTTAGAAAAGAAACGACTGGGGGCGGGGGGGAGAATGATAAAGGTCTGTAAAAACATGAATGGTATGAAGAAAGTGAATTATTATTTACCCCTTCACATAACACATTACCAAGGGTCACCCAATGAAATTAATCGATAGCATACTTAAAAACAAACAAAAGAAAGTACTACTTTACACAACACACAGTCAACCTGTGGAACTCATTGTCAGGGGATGTTGTGAAGGCCAAAAGTATAACTGGGTTCAAAAACGAATTAGATAAATTGATGGAGGATAGGTATCAATGGCTATTAGTCAAGATAGTCAGGGATGCAACCCCATGCTCTGGATGTTCCTAAACCTCTGACTGACAGAAGCTGGGACTGGACGACAAGGGACGGTTCACTTGATAAATTGCCCCGTTTTGTTCACTCCCTCTGAAGCATCTGGCATCAGCCACTGTCAGAAGATAGGCTAGATGGACCATTGGTCTGACCAGTATGGTTATTCTGATGTTTCTTATGTAAAGATTGCTAACAAAGCAATCACTTTATCTGTACAAAACAAAATTTTCCACAGAAGATAGAAAAGACATACAGCATTTCTCTATTACATTTCTGATAATGCAGAATGATTCCCTACTGTCAGTTTACTATAGCTTTGTTCCATTCCATTTTAAGTGTTCCAAGAGAGGGCATTTCTACCATTTCCCTTTGGAAATTATTTCACATTGTAATAGACCTAACTGTAGAAAGTTTCTCTCAGAATGCTTACTTTTTCTTATCCTTATTGCAGTATACTTTCCTAAAAATTCTTATCCTTGATGCTTACAATTTTCAAATATTTGTGTACTATCCTGTCCCTCTCTTAGCTGTCATTTCCCCCTCATATGTACATTAATAAGCAAATTAAGTTCAATAAATACATCTATATTGCCCTCTCACCTAACTTGATTAGATACCTTTGAAGTTCCTCAGAGTCGTCTCTGGACTTTACTAACCTAAATAAGAAATGGTTACTAACCTCCTCTGAAACTGTTTTTCTTCAAGATGTGTTGCACACAGGGTGGATAAAAATCAATGATTTTTTTTTAATAAAAAAATAATCTGATTTTTTTAATTTAAATTGGATTTTCTTGATAAAAAAGTTTTTTTCCTGAAAAAGCAATCTAAAAGATAGTTTTAATTAAGATACATTATAGCTCAAAGATATCTCATCATGGAATAGGGATTATAAATTCTATAGTATAAAACAATATATTCATGTAATGTTTAAGAAAAGTTTTGTAAATGAGTTCCAATAGTTCATGGATTAGGGATTGTAATCAGGCGTGGACTCACCCCTGCGGTGCCTCCTGCTTGTCGTCTCGGGAATTAGCTCACCCAGCATCCGGAGCGCCCTCTGCAGGCCAGGTGTCCCGCCTGTCGTTGGCCCAGTGTCCCTCGGCTTGGGTGCTGCCCCCCTGGCAGTACCCCACTCTCTCTCTGGGTCTCCCCACCCAGGGGAACACCCACCCCTTATCCCAATGTCGCCTCAGTCGTGGCTACTGCCAGTCACCATCTAGCCCCTGCACCCTGGGGCGGGCAATCATCACCGGCAACAAGGGGTTTGGACTGGCTGTCTTTACCTACCCTCAGGCTGCCCCTATGCAAACCCAATACTTATTTGGCCTAGGTCCAGGCCCTGCAGCCTGGGGAGTTGCTGGCCTAGGGCTTCCCAGCCCCCAAGGCCTTTCCCCAGCCCTGCCTTACTCTAGGTCCCCAGGTGAGCTCCCTGCAGCCAGACCTGTCTCTCTCTCCTGTCAGAGGGAGACTCCTCAGCTTCTGGCTACCCTGGTCTTCTTATAAGGCTGAGTTCCTCAGTTTGGGACGTGGCCTCAGCTGCAGCCACTTCCCCAATCAGCCGGGGTTTTGCCCCTTTACACAGCCCCAGCCCTCTGCAGGGCTTTTCCAACCCCTTCAGGGCTGGAGCGGGCGTTCACCCCACTACAGGGACCCAATCTTATGGGGTTCCAGAGGCTTCTGTATAGATTATTTAGGTTAATCTTTCTATCTACCCAATGGGGCTCAGTGTAGAAGATACCATCAAAGATGCTTAGTTTTGCAGTTCTCAAACTGTGGATTTGTCTCTCCAGAGAGAACAGCAAAAATGTTTTTAAATAAATAAATAAATATATATATATATATATATATATAGGTGAAAAATAACAGTCCTCAACCCTATTGTCACTCTGCAAATTTGTGTACACAGAGTCAATCCCTTACCTCTCTCTAAAAGTGCAAAGTTTCAAAAAGTTCAATGAATAGAACTCCAGAGAGGGAATAATGGAAACCAGTGTGACCATGAAAATTCTCATATGGGTCTGAGAACTCCCTTTGCTTTCAGGATCAGGAAATAGTGGGAATAAAAAAAACAACAACAACAATCTTCCTTCTGTATAACTGAGGAATTTCCTCTATGGCCCCCACTAAGGAAGAGCTTGCACCTCCTGAAGGAGGACCTCCTCATGGGAGTGGTCCCTGAAAAGGGATGGGGAAGGGGAGATAGAAAGAAGATGAAGGGTGTATCCCAAGTCCACTTTGCTTAAGACCTACTGGTCTCTAGTGGGACTAAGACTTAGGAAGTGGGATAGCTGGTTGGCAAAACAGTGGGATAGGAGAGGCTGGCACTCTGGAAACTGGTAGGCTGTCCTTGACAAACATCAAAATGTTTGCTTACAACTCCTACTTTGTCTGGATGAACTAGGAGCCGTTGCTGAAGAAGGAGGGAAAGGTCTTCTCCTATAACTGCAGCCTTTTTTCCTGGCTCGGTCTTGGTGACAAGATGTGAAAGCAGGAAAACAGTGAGGCTGCTGATAGAAGAATTGCTTCCTCTTTGGTGAAGGTGTATACCCAAAGATTTGTCCATCTCCCGTGAGTTCTTTAGGCTATGCAGCTTGTCATCTCTCTGCTCAGAGAAGAGCAATAACATGTCAAAGGGCAGGTTCCCTATGGTCTGTCAGACATCTTGAGGAAGACCGGATGACTAAAGCCATGAGCAGCTGTGATTTGTAATGGCCAATGCCACGGCTCTAGCTGCAGAGTCCAAACACATCTGAAGGGAAGTTTTGGCCATTAATTAAACCATATCCAACATGACGAGAAATCCCCGCCTTGCATCCTCTAGCAATTTGTCTTTAAATTTTAATATATTGTCTCAGACGCTAAAGTCATAATATCCCTGCAAAGTCTGCTGGTTAGCAATCCTAAACTGTAGGCCCACTGTCTAATAAAGTTTTCTGCCAAAGAGATCCTGCTTCTGTGCATCCTTTCCTACTGGGGTAAATGCCTGCTGACCCTGGCGTTCTCTCTCATTGGCAGCTGAGACCACCAATGACCCCAGAGGGGGGTGGGTGTAAAAATACTCAACCCCCTGAAAAGGGACAAAATATTTGCACTTGGCCCTTTTTGCTGGGGGTAAGGGGGGGAGAGAGAGAGAGAATCTGACACAGTACCTTGCTGTGCTCCAAGTTCACTTCATTAATTGGGACCACCAGTCCAGATCAGTGGCTCGCAACTTTTCCAGACTACTATACCCTTTCAGGAGTCTGATTGGTGTTGTGTACCCCCAAGTTTAACCTCATTTAAAAGCTACTTGCTTACAAAACCAGACAAAAAAATAAAAAAAAAAAAAAAGTATCACAGCACACTATTACTGAAAAATTGCTTCCTTTCTTATTTTATAATTGTATGGTAAAAATGAATCAATTGGAATATAAATATTGTACTTACATTTCAGTATTTAATATATAGAGTGGTATAAACAAGTCATTGTATGACATTTTAGTTTGTACTGACTTTGCAAGTGCTTTTTATATGTAGCCTGTTGTAAAACTAGGAAAATATCTAGATGAGTTGATGTACCCTCTGGAAGACCTCTGCATACACCCGGTTGAGAACCACTGCTTTAGATAGTCTCACATAAGCTAAGTTGTCAACCAGCCTGTGAGACCTTTCTTCAACCTCTTCCACCTGGATATACAGGGCAGCAGCTACCCTCTTACACAGGTCCTGATGAGCCTTGTAATCCTCAGTGGGAGTTGAGGAACCTTCCAACACAACTTCTTAATTGGGTGATGAAGAGGAGGAAGCCAAAGGCGGCTTCACTAGAGCCTCCACTGACTGCTTTAAAGCAAGATCTACTGGAGCAACTTCCTGCCTCTTGGCACTGAGCCTAGTAACAGGAGTGGTCTCCCGCTGCAATTGGTATAGTAAATCTTGGTGCCCACTCAATGAAAAGAAGAGCAGGAAGGGCATGAAACAATCCTCCCAAAAAGGCCACTGATAAGGCTCTGAAGCCCAATTTCCTCCTGGCCATGGGTCTTCTCTTGAAGGCCAAGACAGATCCTCCAGGGGATACCAAGGATGGTAGGTGGTGGAAGAGGAACGGAGTTGCTCCTGGTGTGGCTGCGACAAAGAGACAACCTCAGAGTCCGAAGATAAATCAGCCTCTTAGAAGGGGGCTATTCCCATTGGTGCTGGGGATTAATGTTGGGAGCCCGGAGACAGCAGTAATGGTAAGATCATGGCCAGCTACTCTTTGGACAGTAGAAGCATGCAAAGAGGCAGGCGGAAGACTGGAGGCATGGACGGTACCATCTGCTGGGATGATACAGTTACAGTAGGTGCTGGTACTGGTCAAGAAGACTCCTGGTTTGTTAGCAAAGCTGACCCTGAGACACTCAGTAGGTCCCATGCTGCCGCATAAGCTTCCGGAGTAAACAGTACTGGGATAGTCTCCTGTACCACTGAACCAGATGAAGCCACCTCAGAGGTGCCGATGCTGATAGTCCCTGCTGAGCAGATGACTGTCTCGGAGTGCACTTTGGCCTGAAGTGCACTCTGTTGTCCTTGTACCTAGCTCTCCCAGATACTGAGCCCTTACATACCATCTTGTGGTCGCTCTTCCTCAGTACTTGGGAGGCAGAGCACTCCTGATTGACACGGATGCACTCGGTACCCGCCCTGAGTGGGAACACTCTGAGGGTGGACACAAAGCCATCTCCGTGAGAAGAAAATTAAGTCTGGCTCCCTGTCTGTCTTGGTTCTTGGATTAAAGTCCCTGCAAATTTGAAAACAGTCCCTGATGTGAGATTCCCCAAGACACTTCAGGCAATTGGACTGCAGGTCACTCGCTGGCATCAGTTTCTTGAAGGAAAGCAGGGCTTGAAACCCAGAAACCAAGGGATAACCCAACAATGGGAACCAAAATATTTACAAACACTTCAAAAGAAAACTTATTTCCGTAAACAGTTTCAACTACTGAAATTACTAAAACGAGTAACAACCATAGAAACATCGGAAAAAACCTGCAATAGCAAAACCACACTTTCCAACAACCGTCAAAGGCCGTAAGAAGGAACTGAGGGGGGTAGGCAGCAGCTCTACCCTTTATATCTTTGCAAGGTGGCACATGCAGCAAAGGGCACACGTGCCATCCAAACGGGTACCACTGACGGAAACAATCTCTGACAACTGCACACACACACACCCCACCCACCCATTCCCTTCTCTGAAGTGGAATTGACGTGCAATCACTCAAAGAACTGTGTCTTATCTAAATTTAGATATCTCCCTGCTCACCCTTTTTCCAGATTATAAATGTATTAAACATTGGATATGACATGTAACCTTGAGACATCCTCCTGTCAACCTTTTGCTATGAGTAAATTTTTCCTTTTATTTTTCCTCTTAGCCAGGTTATGATCCAATACTTTGCCTCTCATCCCATGATTTCATTTCTCATCTTGTCATAGGCCCTTTGAAAGTCTAAATAAATTATGTCAACTTTATCCACTACTTTGACATGTTGCAGAATTCTAGTAGATCAGTGAGATACTATTTTCCTATGCAGACACCATGCTAGTTAGATCCTAACATAATATGATCTTCCAGGTGTTTTATTATTCTATTTTTTAATTATAAATTTTACCCTATTTAGCAGGTACAGATATATGGTTTACTGCTCTGTAATTCCACAAATCATCCATTGAGTCTTTTAACATAGGCACGTTTGCTATCCTCCAATCCTCTGGTACAGTATCTGTTTTTAATGAGAGAGCGCACAGTTTTGCTAGTGGTTCAACACTTCATACTTAAGCTCCTTCAGAACCCTTGGAAGTATACCAAGTGGGCCTGGTATCATAAAAAGCACAGTGGGTAATTAGACACAAAAGATGATTTCTAAATCAAGAACCAGCAGAAGAATCCACTGCACACAAACTGCACAAAAGCTCTGTAAGAATGACTGATTTTCCAGATAATTTTGTCATTTATATGCCTATTTTCAGGGAACAACTCAACACTATATGTTCAGTATGTCAAAGTATTGCACACATTTACTAAAAGGGAGTTTGTAGACATTCAGGAAACAGGAAAGCCAATTATACTGTCAAGGCAATGCCAGCACCAAAAGCAACTGATTATTTGCTTGTTTGCTCTCTAAGAAGCAGTTACCCTGGACTGGCATATAGCTTGATTTCAGGGTGTCCTGGCCATCAGTATGAGATTAAGGATCTTGTATGAACAACTGTACTCCCCTGAATTTCCTTTTAGAATGACCAAAATGGATATATTTGATCAATAAATGCTTGGTAATGTCTTAAGTAGATTCTAAAACTTCTGAGCAAGAATAACCGGAGACAAGATTCTGGCCTCAGTAGGGTCACATATCTGGTAAAAACTCCAACCTTATATAAATTGCATGTAGATAATTGTATAAAATGGGCCTCGCCTATGCCACGAGATTGTTGTTAGGATTAGTATTTGCTCAGTCCTTTGAATGTGAAGCTCTATACAAGTGCTCAATATCAACCATCTCCCCTGGCTCTTTTCATTTTTTTCCCCACTTTCTAACTATAACCTGTTTAAGTAAATGTAATCCGGAAGCGACTGAGGCACATACACTGATGTGTCAGAATGAAATCCTCCCTGTCTTAAGGGATCTTAACACTTTTTCTTGTCCGTTTTAATAAGTTTTTTTTAAATATATGTTTAAAGGGTATTATACTTTACTGTATGAAAACACTTCGTACATTTTATTTGTAATGATCACTGTACTACTTCTCAAGTCTATTAAAAATGCCAATCTTTAATACGTATGTTAGCTTTCAGAGTTAAAACTGTTATTTGCAATTATGAATATTTCTTCTACTTTCCTTTTCTGGGGGTTTGAACACCAAACGTTGAACAAAGGTTACCTAACTGACACGCACAAGTGCACAAAATACTTAAAGAACAGGATTAAGAAACTGTATTTGATAGCTGGTTAAAAAGCAATGATAAGCTGAGATGGCATTGATCAGACTTATTTTGTTTACTAGGCTACAATGCATTACAAGACAAACTGGCACTTCCAATAAGCAAAGACTTTCCTAATGCTCTTCTATAATTTCCACTCTCTTCAACAAAAGAAATGAATGAAAAATTCCAAAGCAGCCACTCATTACTAGTTTTCTTAATTATTTTCTTGCTATGCACTCTGACATTTCAAACTTTTTTAAAAATTTTGTAACATGCCTTCAGTTGTAATGTGCTTTATTCAGATATACTTGTTTTTTTTTTAAATTTGAGTGGCAGCTGAAGCCATTTATATAAGATGTGAATAATTACTTTAGTGGAATGAGTTCTGAAAACAAGTTTTCCCTATTAAACTGAATAAGAATGTTGTTGCTTTAAAAGAAGTGTACTTGCTCAAAGGTACTTTGCTGGGATGACTTCTGGCCTAATACAGATACAGATGTTAATGAAAGTTAAAATTCATCAGTACACTTTTGCTCTGTTCAACATAGTGACAGCCAGAAAACATTCAGTGATGTATAATTTGTGCCAATTTTAATGTTTTGATAATTGAAATAAATTACTAATTTTAAAGTAAGATCTATGCAGTAAAAATATAGCTAGTATATAACCAAGCATCAGTTAAGTGATTCAAGTTGCAGAAACATATGGTGATAATCTTAAGTAATGTTTGGGGAAACTATTTAAATGAAACAGCTGTTAAATCAAGATGATGGGAATTCACCAGGGTGTTCCAATTAAGCAGCTTCTACCATGTGAGTTTTTCGGTCCCCTCCTCCATAAGCTGTACCATTCTATCCTAGTTTATATATAATTTCAGCAATTGGACTCCCCTTCCTTCATCACAAGAATTTCCTTTTTAAAATTTAGTTTTTATTTTTACATACAAAAAAAATGAATCAAGTTTTTGTTGTTCTCTATTCTAAAGTATTTTTGGGAAGCAAGAGGATGGTTAGAGACTAAGCTGTATGTGATGTGTCATTCAGAACTGCTGATACATATATCAGAGGGAAAAAGGAAACAGTATGACTTTGAAACTACTGCTGGAATACACCACTTCATGTACTCCACATCCACATTCCAATTCCCCAAAACTGGAGTAAAATGGGAAGCAAGAAAACTAGTTTCAGTTTTTACGCATCTAAAATAAAAATTAAAAAAGGAAACCTTGTTATTGAGGAGAAAGTGAAGTGGACTAACCCTGGATGAGCACAAGTTGCCAGAGTAGTCTTTTTTTGTTTTGAATAGAAATTGCACAGGGTCACTTCATTAACACAGTTGAACACATCAGTGTTTATCTCATGATGTGATATCATCACTTGTTGTGACAATTAGCCGCTCACCTTGTGCTGAACAATCCCACAAGCTGGCTATAATTTGCCACAACACCAAATTTTTTGTACTGCTTATCTAACAGCATGCTGCAACACAACCTATGACAAGCGTCACAACATTTTACATTAAAACAATATGCAGAAAGTCATTTAGACATTGCAACTAACTAAATACTTTCAGACTGAGCACCTTCAGTTTAAGCATACAGTTTCACGTCTGAAAAATGGATGATTAGCACCAAGCAAAGACCATTTATTTAAGAGCTTGGTTATTCATCTCCCATTTAAGGCACTATTGATAAATTAAAGCCAATGACCAATATTTCAACTTCCACTGTCACTACACAAGGATTTACACAGCTCTTCTATATTTCAAAAATGTTTGGAAAAGAAAGACCAGAGTCTCAACCAGCTGAGTATGATGGCCAAAAGATTCCTGCTAAATGAATCAGTCAGCATTTCTGCAATAATAGTCTTTTACATTAAAAAAACCCTCTTTTTAATGCACTTTAACCAAAAATGTTACATTATTTAGTGTTTCCTTTTATGTAGCTAACTTACCTTACTTGATATTGGATGTGTAATTGATCTTCCATCAGGTGATTTTGGTGAAGAACGCATGTCAGACAGAACTGGAGCTACCTAAACCAAAGTTGCACAAAGAAACAACATACTTAAGATTCTATAAGACTGTGTCAGAATGCCAAATGACGACAACGAAGGGTGCAAAACTCTTTGCCCTTGACTACATACAAATTGTGGCATTGTGCAGCCACTTTAGCAATTCTAAGCCCGAACTATTTTCAAATTAAGTTTTCTTCTGGTTAATTTATTAGTGCGTATTTAAACACATTCTTGGTGTAAGTGAAAGAGCTGAATGCACTACTTCTGAAAGTCTGGTAAACATTCTTTCATTTAAATGACTATCCTGACCAGAAATGATAATAAATGCTATTGCCTGGATTTCATTCTCTGCTTACAGCGCAGACCCCATTAAATTTGGAGATCCCCTCTAACTTCACTATATTCATCTCCATGAATATTTTGTCATATAAATGCTTCAGTTTTCTTTTAGAAATACTTCTGATGAAAAATACAACCAGTTTAAACAGAAAAGCAATATTTCAGATTAACAGATAGTACGGATTTTCGTTACAACTAGGAATGTGCCAAAAGTTAACTAAACACTAACCAGAGAGACAAGGTGGGTGAGGTAATATCTTTTATACTGCACATAGTACACTGCATAAATACTAACCAGTCACAAGTGTTTGACTGAAGCTAAATTAAAAACCAAGTAGTAAATTAATCTACAGCTCACACTAAATGTTTGCTTGTTGATAGCATCAGGATCAAAAAATCAGAATTCATCATTGCATCTTCTTAACACATGTTGAATATTTTTCTTATTATATTAAACTGCTGTTATCATAACACTTTATGATGAAGCACAGTAGATAGAGAACATTTTTGATTTAGCAGTTGTACAGAATCTCATTCCATTCCTAATCATAATGGAAAGCTGTTCTCATTTTCTATAAAGACATTCTAGTAATTAAATCTATTTTGAAAAAAAAAATGTAAAAAGAACTAAGGCTATGTCTACACTGTGTACTTTACAGTAGCACAGCGGTGCCGCTATACTGGTGCGGCTGTAAGGTACACAGTGTAGCCACTCCTTGTTGGCAAGGGAGCTCTCCTTCCGACAAAATAAAACCACCCCCCAAAAGCTTTGTTGGCAGGAGAGCATCTCCCACCGACAAAGCACTGTCCACATTGGTGCTTTTCATTGTGGACACTGTCTGTCAGGGGGGTGTTTTTTCACACCTTTGACCAAAATATCTTTAGTTTATGCTAGTGACAGGGTTAAGTTTACATATTCGGATTTTCCTATTTTAACAAAAACCAGCTTGTATACATGTTTCTTGACTTTAAAAATAAAGGCTGCAAGAGATGAATTAAACAAAGAGTCTCTCCAGACAACAAACACATAGAAACCCACAGCTTGTGGCACTGCTGAATTCGTTTCTGATTGAGCGATGATACTAGGAAGGCAGTTGTGATGCTGAAGTGTTTCACATGAACCAACTGTAAGAAAGGAAGCAGCAACTGATGCCACAGGGAGCCTAGAGAAAGGAGCAGAGATTCCTATACAACTTCCCTATAACTTACACTTGGCTACCATCAGATCTAGCCCTGAAGGAGGAGGGAGAAGTTAGAACTGGCAATGCTGTAGCTGTTTTGGAAAGGAAGCAGTATTTCTTAAATATATATTCAAATATAAATGCTTAATGAGTTATCTCAAAAGCAGAACATAATTTTGACCAAATGTAACTCAATTAAGATAGACCTAAAGTTGAAGTTTGGTAAGATAGAGGATTTTGTTCTCTTGGTTGGAGGCCATGCGAAAGTGCACTTCATAAGAATGTACTATATAGAAGGCAGGTTTTTAAAAATATTTAGTGTTTTATTTTGTTCTTTTGGGCTACTGTTTACAGTAAAATGGACATCTGTGCTTACATATAATCCAATACACCAGTGAGCATAGTATTTAAGTGCCATGTATTGTAGGTGTATATACCATAAAAAGCATTGAGAATTTTAAGTTTGCACAGTTAAAAACCTCAAAGATCAGGAAATGAAAGAGCTATAACTGCATATGCTACTGACACAGCCTGCTTCAGATGCGTCTCCACTGCAGACATCTGTAAAGCAACAACATGACCTTCACCACATATTTTCAAAGCACTGTTGCTTTGATACAGCTTCCAGAATGGAATCCTGTTTCAGACTCTCTGTTCTCCATTTCTTTGGAAAAGATTTCTCAAGCAAACTCTCGTAGCCCTTTTATTTCCACTCCCCTAAAAATATTAGTTTCTTTTGGAATGGTTCCTTATTCTCAGTTCACTGATTTTTTTTGTACAAAGTTTCTCACTAATTGCTGACACCTCTTATAAACTAAAATATCGTTTATATATTGGACGATTAAAAAGCCTCTTCATAGGTCTGATCCTGCTCCTATTGAAGACAATGGCAAAACTCACACCGGGTTCAATGGAGCAGGATCAAGCCATATATTCATAGATTAGTAAAAGAAAAATAAAAGAAAAATCCACACTGCTGGCATTGGCCTTGCTGTTACTCATTGCAGCTTTATCCATTTTTCTTCTTCTTTTGGGACATCTCTCAAGCTACTTACTCCCCAAGAGTGAGAACTCTGCACAGATGGTATCTTGCTAAATAAAGATAAAAATACTTACATGTAATTTGTCTTCTCTGAAGATACAGCCTCGTAGGGCTCTCACTCACTTCCACTCAGAAATGAAAATATTTATGGATGTGTCTCAATTTTTATAATTTGTTGTCTTTTTTAATTTGAGGTATATTCTTGCTTGTGTGTTCATTTTGTACTGGTTTATCATGGAAACTGCAACCAAAGGAACTGTCTGGAACATTTAGATGGTGATATTTATAGGTGTCAAGAAATGGCAAATGATTACCAGTAGGGGGCTTGCCCATTCTATCTACTACTGCCCTCAAGGGTCAAAATACCCTAAAAGCTAAGACCCAGGAATGAAAATCCTGAAGATGGAAACTCTCTCTTAAGATATTATTTCCATACAAAGTATTCCAACAGTTCATCCCTAAGAGAAGATAAGCAGTTTATAAACTACCTAAAAATGTAAATTGTAAAAAAGGTGTAATGCATTTTAACAATACTTACTTCTCCACTACTGGAACCTTTTTTCTGCTGACATCTTCTGACCACTTCCAACAATAAGGGGCCACCTACAGTACCTTCGGCTTCTATAATTCCTAAATCTCGGGCTAAATTCTCTCGCCCTTCAAGCCCATTTAGCTGGAAAAAAGTTAGCATATAACCTTTAACTCAAATGAAAGTGGTAAACTTTTAGAAGTTAGCACAGCAACAATTTGACCAACCAATCAAGATTTCCCAATTGTAATCATGTACATATCAGGACTAGCTGACACTAAACAGCAACTTTATTTTATACCACATTATAGAACTTACAAACCAAAACAAATATTCCACGTCACTTAACACATAATTAAGATTAAAATAATTTTATATTGAAGTTATTTTAGTCTATTACCTTTTAAAACTGGGTCATACCATACTTCAACCAATGATTCTGCAACAAGCTCAGCACAAATGGACCACGGCCTCCACGCAGGGTTTCAGTGACTTCAATGGAACTGTGCAAGCACATGGCTTCACCTATGTGGAGCAGTATGCAGAATCAAAGCCTTAATTTCCAGCCTCTATGGGTCCAAAAAAATCCGATTTTAACTAACGACCCAGATGAAAATTTGTCCTAATCTTTTTTCCAAATTCCTTTGTTCTCAACATCAGCGACAAGATTATAGAATAGCTTGTAAATCAGTTCAATAAAAAATGAACAAAGGTAAGCTCTAAATTCAACTTTTACACATGTAGCTGAGACACAAAAATGTGATAGTATGGTTTGTCCAAGTTTCACTAACATGAGTACAGAATGCCTACAAATAGCATCCTTCCTCTTTTAAATTCTTAAGGTGACTTAATGGGAGCTGTAGCCCGCTCTTCAAAAATACAGGGAAATCAAACACTAAATTTTACTTGTGATGTAGACATCATCTCATTCAAAACAGACTAAGATCGCCAACATATTTCACATAGGCAACTTGATGAGCCATCACAACTATATAATCATTTAGTCCATAAAGGCCTGGCTTTACTCAAATCAAAAAACTTGATCTGAAAACATCTATACAACCTTCTAATCATCTGAATTACTCAATCCCATTAAATTAGGGGTCTACTAATACAGAAATAACTGCACACAATGTATTACTTTACTCTATGATCGTATAAGAGTGTGTGCTGTGAGGAAACAAAATCAATAGCAAATACAGTAAATAAATTATGGAAAGTTACTAAGAGAGAAACAGAATTCAAAAGATTATAATCTGAAAAATGACTGTAAGTGTGCCATTGTGGAATTCTATATTTATTTTAATACAGCTCCTTATCAAATATGCTCATTTTACAAACAAAGATTCCCACCTTTTCCACACCCCAAAAATGCCAGTCCCCCAATCTCAACTTGGATTTTGAGGCCTGGTCCACACTAACCCCCACACTTCGAACTAAGATATGCAACTTCAGCTACGTGAATAACGTAGCTGAAGTCGAAGTACCTTAGTTCGAACTTACCGCGGGTCCAGACGCGGCAGGCAGGCTCCCCCGTTGACTCCGCGTACTCCTCTCGCAGAGAAGGAGTACCGTCGTTGACGGCGAGCACTTCTGGGATCGATTTATCGCGTCTAGACAAGACGCGATAGATCAATCCCAGAAGATCGATTGCTTACCGCCGGACCCGGAGGTAAATATAGACCTACCCTGAGAGTCAAGCTGGGTCTTTTTCTTTTCATTAATCAATAGCAAACTATGCTCTTCCTTAAGTTTGCAGAGGTAGAACGGATTGCATCTTAGTTAAAAAAAAAAAAAAAAACTGTTGATAACACACAAAGAAAACTCAGCCTGCATTCTCAGCTATGTTGGTTCTGTAGGGCTAACAGAAGCAGTGTAGTAACAGCATTTTTGGCTTCTGAACTCAGCAGATGTGACTCTAGAGACATTGAGGGAGAAATCTGTTAGTAGGAAGTGCCATTTCTCTAGTATACAAGCTCCTCTTAATCAGAGCTGATTCTGAAGACACATGGAGCTGAGGACATTTGGCACAGCATGGGAGTCTAGGTGGTTTTAGGATTAAGTCAGTGGGAGAAGATTTTTCTGAATTTTCTTCTGTGAAACAGGGCAAAAGTCCTTCCACTAGGATTTAATATGAATCACCAGTTTTTATCTGTAAAAAGCAACAGAGGGTCCTGTGGCACCTTTAAGACTAAGGTGCCACAGGACACTCTGTTGCTTTTTACAGATTCAGACTAACACGGCTACCCCTCTGATACAGTTTTTATCTGTTTATCTAGATTGAATTAACAAATATCTTATATCTAGCCACTTTTTAAAATGGATATGAAATCAATATTCCATTCACATGTAAAAAAATTAATTCTTGCTCAAATTCAAGCTTAAATAACTAGGTTAGCAACGATTCTAGAAAACGAAACTGAAAAGTGATCAATAAGAATAAAAACTTTGTGAAGGAATAAACGTTTGTTTTAAAAGAGATGAAAAATATTTTCAATTAGAAATAATCCAGGTCATATATAAATATTTTATCATTGAAAAAGTGTTTAGAAGACATAACTAAATATAGTACTACTTTAATAAATAAATAAAACAAACAAACAAAACGAGCCATTTTTAGTCTCCTCCTCTTGTAACAGAATTATAGGCCAACACCCCAAGCAGGTAACCTTGTTGCCTATTGTGTTCTTTGGCTCACTTGCATACAATCACTTGTTTTTCCTCCAGTTTCTCTTACAGCACAACCACTTTCTGGCATTATACAGTGAGTTATTTTACTCTCAACTCAGTATTGCTGCATTGATAGAGACATGAAATTTGGCACACAGGCTAAAGAAATGTCACTATTTGATTAATAGAATCCCTGACTATTATGAGCACAGATAGCTCCACAGACAAAACTAATTTATTTAAAAATGACCGAGGTAGAAAAGAATTGATGAAGCACATATGCTTTTAACAGAGTCAACTTTGATTATTCATAGGTTCCCCCTCCACCCCTTAATTACATAAGCATCCTTTTTCTGTACTTGTGACAGTCTATGGCTTGGGTTACTGTAGAGATGCATGTACAGCTGATATTTAGCATATAAATCTGAGTGACAGGTATAGACCAAAACCAAATCCAATAAAGCTTCTGCATTTGTTCATTTCAGAGTCTAACAGTCAAGTTAGCATATAATTAAAAACAATATCTTCCTTACTGTGCTTGATTCAGGCTGAAAAACAGCCAATGTAAAGTCAAGATTGAAAAACTGAAGAAATTCTGCAACAAGACCAGCAACCAAGCGACCTAAAAAGAAAAAGGAAAAAAAAAATTGGTACATCAAACAGAATTAAATGCTCTTATATTAAGGACCTGATTTTTAAGAGATCCTCAATCTGGTCTCCTCTGTCCCACCCATAATTCTGCAGGTCTGGTTTAGGTATTAAACTACCTAATTCTCAGTCCAAATAAGGAAGACATTTAAATTAAACCAAAACGGCTGGAGCAAAACTCAAAGCTCCTTCAGAAATTCATGCCCCATTTAATCTTTTAAAAAAATAAAATAAAAAAAATAAAATAAAAATCTAGCTCAAAGACATCTTAATCTTGGTGTCTGTCCCACACACACTTTTAATGCTGTAGCTCTACAATCTATTTTCGTATTACAGCTTCAGGTTGCTGTTTCTGCTGCGCTAAAAAGGCTCAACTGAATTATTGTAAATCAACAAATGACAAAACAATGGGAAAAAATTTCCTCGACAATTAATTCAAATACCTACAGAAATCAGTCCTCTCAACTGAAACTATGGCAACAACAGAATACACCTCTATCTCGATATAACGCTGTCCTCGGGAGCCAAAAAATCTTACCGCGTTATAGGTGAAACCGCATTATATTGAACTTGCTTTGATCCACCGGACTGCGCAGCCCTGCCCACCGCGAAGCACTGCTTTACCGCGTTATAACCAAATTCGTGTTATATCGGGTGGCGTTATATCAAGGTAGCGGTGTATCAGTTTTAAAAACTCTGGACTCAATCTTGACTTCAGCATGTGCAATGGTAGTTTTGATATTTATCTAATAGGAGCAGGACTGGCTTCTATCTTTACGGCAAATCCGTTTATGACCAACATCAGGATCATATTGCAAAAACAAGAGCAAATGGATTTACCTTCATTTTCTTCAAAACATTTGTCAATATCTGAGGAATGTACAAGTTAATGAACAGGGAAGCTTACCATCTTTTGTACTTAGAAACTTTTTCAAGCTTTCATTTACCAGGGGTGTTGTGTTCTGTTGAAAGATGAAAAATCAAGGACAATTAATAAGGATTTCCCTGTGCTGCAAAGAAATTTAACACCTCATCAAGAGTTTTGGGCACACAGGCCTCACTAGTATAACAAACAGCTTAAATAATCTATTTTACCAAATAAAATGTACTTTTAGACTAAGTGTACTAGTAGTAATTAGCAAAGCAGCACATTTAGCAGCCATAATTAAGGCTGTCTTGATATTTCTGTTATAATCCCCCAGGGGATTATAGTTTGGCTACAGAAACATTATCATAGGTAGGAATAGTCTCAGCAGGTTACAGATTTTTATGTTTTTCCATACAGTTAAAAAAATTACAAGTTGAGCAAAACAAGTACTGAAAAATAGAAGTTTGCCAATTTTATTTTGTAGGGCTGTCGCTTAATCGCGGTTAACTCACCCCATTAACTAAAAAAAAAAAATTGTGATTAATCAGTTTTAATCGCACTGTTAAACAATAGAATACCAATTGAAATCTATTAAATATTTTTGAATGTTTTCCTACATTTTCAAATATATTGATTTCAATTACAACACAGAATACAAAGTGTACACTGATCACTTTATATTATTTTTATTACAAATATTTGCACCGTACAAGTGATAAACAAAAGAAACAGTATTTTTCAATTCACCTCATACAAGTACTGTAGTGCAATCTCTATCATGAAAGTTCAACTTACAAACGTAGAATTATGTACAAAAAATAAAACAATGTAAAACTTTAGAGTCTACAGTGCACTCAGCCCAATTTCTTATTCAGCCAATCACTCAGACAAACAAGTTTGTTTACATTTACAGGAGAGAATGCTGCCCTCTTCCTATTTACAGCCTCAACAGAAAGTGAGACCAGGCATTCGCATGGGACTTTTGTAACCAGCATTGCAAGGTATCTCCGTGCCAGATATCATGAAGGGGCATACGAACGTCTATTGTTGTTTAACAGTATGATTAATTGTGCGATTAGTTTTTTAAATTGCTTGACAGCACTACTATTTTGCACTCGCTCTGTTTAAAATAGAATTTGCAGATTCTTCAGGCAAAATATGGACTAAACTATTAGTTAACATGGGATTACTAAACAATAATTTTATTTTCTATTTTTTGCAATACCTTCCTGCAAGTGTCTAAGTGCTAATTTCTCCTACTAGATCTGTTCTATTTAACTTACATTTTAAAATCAAGGAGAAATTGACATGCAGTTTTTAGTTTAAAAAATCACTATACAATTTCGATAATGCCAAATTCTAAACCAAGATCACCAGCATACCAAAATATCACTGTTCATGAATCAGTCTAATAATGATGTCTGTACATCTCCAGGGACAGCCTTTGTCTGTGTTAACTATTGCTGCAGAGTCACCAGAAGCACAAAAACCACAGAAATTTCCAAATGAGAAATAGGTTTTCTTAAAACTTTATATTTAGAATTCAGAGGCTCTAATTTTAAATGTAAGCTTATACATGAGTAAACTGATAAAGTTCCTTCAAAATCTTTTTTAAAAAATGCAGAAGTACTCTTGGCAACTGCATGCATTAATTAATTTTTCATAATGTGCTTTCTGAAAGTATTTCCATCTTTTACATTTCAGAAGTCTTATGATCAGATATGATATTGATCGGGTAAATAAGAAGCATTTTAAAAGAATTTATGAACACACTTGATGGACTGGAGTATCTTTTTTAGATGTTTGTAGAGTTGTTGCAGCCGTGTTGGTCCCAGGATGTGACAGAGATAAGGTGGGTGAGCTAGTACCTTTTATTGAACTAACTTCCGCTGGTGGAAGGGACCTGTGAAGCTCAAAAGCTTGTCTCTTCCAGCAACAAAATCTGGTCCAATAAAACATATTACCTCATTCACCTTGTCTCTTTCCTATCCTCTTTAGAGTCATTCTGGACAACTGGATAACATGCTATTTGAAAACTAGCCAAGATCAATATTTACCCAAGAGAGCTAACCAATTGTAAATGAGATGTTATGAATCTAACCAGATCTTATAAAAAGTAAAAAATAGAAAAGAGACAGTGTATATTTTTCTGTGAATCTTTGTGTCACTGTTGTGACCCAAACATCTAAAAAACTAGAAAATTTTGAGTAAAATCTTTGGTATTTCTGTTGTCATATTTAAAGCCTGATCCTGTTACCACTGAAATCAGTAAGAATTTAATATTATCAACATACTTTTGGCAATGTGACAAAAAAAACGAACTTTTTATTTGTATTTTTGTACTTTTTATTGCATTAAGCATTTACTGAAAGCTGAAGTAGAAATTACATTATTTTATCTCCTTACCTCTACTTTTTCTTGCTCTTCAAGTGCCAAAAATACAGCTGCTCGTAGTTCTGCCTACCAAATTAAAAAAGAAACCGTATTTTTGCAGTCACTATTTTCTCCCCACAATTCGAATATAAGAAGCAACAAGTAGCCTGCAAGGTATCTGTTTAAACTGACCCCAGCTTCTTTTGGAGGTACTTGTATTGAATGTAATACACCTAAATGTCGTCATTATATTAAACTAAAGCTATATGCAACGTGGCTTGGGGCTGGGAAAGAAAAGTTTTCACAATCTAAAAAAAACAAAGAAGAAACAAGAATAGGAATGTGAACTACAGTAGAACCGCAGTGTTATGAGCACCTTGGGAACGGAGGTCGTTCGTAACTCTAAAAGGTTTGTAACTCTAAACAAAATATTATGGTTGTTCTTTCAAAAGTTTAAAACTGAACATTGACTTAATACAGCTTTTAAACTTTACTATGCAGAAGAAAAATGCTATTGTTCGTAACTCTGAGGTTCCACAGTACATGGCCTATTAGGTCATTTCTATTGTCAGGGTGGGATTTTTTTTTTTTTTATAAACACTGCTTAGGGGGACTGGGCACCTAATTCCTATTAATTTTGAATACAAGTTGGACATTTAAGTCCCTTATGTCTTTGAAATGCCCACATTTAATATACATTTCTATGACAAGGAAATGTACACAAACAACATACTCAAAGCTTCAGAAAATGTTAATAGTAAGGTATGGATATTTCTGCAGTGTCTGGTCAGGAGACATGCAACAGAATCTAAATGC
The DNA here is from genome assembly GCF_027887155.1 of Malaclemys terrapin pileata. Taxonomy (NCBI): domain Eukaryota; kingdom Metazoa; phylum Chordata; order Testudines; family Emydidae; genus Malaclemys; species Malaclemys terrapin. The sequence continues at coordinate 84,477,490 of NC_071507.1, forward strand.
GTGAATCTGAGCAGTATTCAAGGTATAAAACGATCTCTGTAAAATGAGTATTGCTTTTTTTTTTTATTCATTTTCATTCATTCATCGATTTTTCTTCTTGAACATTCAAATTTAAGTCTTGCATGAATACTTCCTTATGTTTGAGTTTCCCTACGTCCCTCATACAATATTCCAAAGTACAGCATTTTGTTCTATCCTTGCGTTTGTTGAAAAAAATCATACCTTTAATGAACCTTCATCCATTTAGATGGTGAATTCCCTGCTGGGTGCAAAGGTTGCAAATCTCTCAAGTTATCTAGGTAGATATGTGCGGTGCTGGGAGGAGCTGGTGGTCATAGTACATGTAGGTACCAATGACATAGGGAAAGGTAGGAGAGAGGTTGTGGAGGCCAAATATCGGCTGGTAGGTAAGAGATTGAAGTCCAGGACCTGCATGACAGCATTTTCTGAAATGCTTCCAGTTCCACGTGCAGGGCCAGTTAGTCAGACATGCAGGGTCTCAGTGCATGGATGAGACAATAGTGTATGGAGGAGGGTTTAGGTTTATTACAAACTGGGGAACCCTTTTGGAAAGGAGCCTATACAGGAAAGATGGGCTCCACCTAAACCAAAACAGAACAAGTCTGCAGGCATATAAAATTAAAAAGAGAATTGTAGAGAAGTTTTTAAAATAAAGGCTAGGGGAAAGCAAACAGCTGTAGAGCAGCGCACAGTTCAGACAGAGACATCCCTTAGGGGAGCATCTATTAACGGGGAGTCTATATTCTAGTAAGGAGGACAGGCTAGAAATTGATAAAGCACAGACAGGAATCGAAGAGAAACAGTCAAATAAAAGAGTTCCATTCAACTACATCAGATCATGGCAGACACCTAAAAAGTGACAAACTTAATAAGTGTTTGTATACAAACGGCAGAAGTATAAATACTAAGATGGGTGAACTTGAGTGCCCGATATTAAATGAGGATATTGATATAATAGGCATCACAGAAAGTTGATGGAATTAGGATAATCAATTGGACATGGTAAGGATACAAAATATATAGGAATGACAGAGTAGGTCATGCTGGTGCAGGAGTGGCACTACATGTGAAAGAAAGCAGAGTCAAATATAGTCAAAATCTTAAATGAAATCAAACTGTACCACAGAATCTCTATGGCTGGAAATTCTGTGTCGATCCTAAAAAAATCAAACCATTTCTCCAACTTTAACAACTGGCTACTTGTTCAATACCCGGTGTTTGAACATCAAAGTTAATAGGATATTCGAATACAAGGATCTGTCTGCAGCCGTGACAGCTGTAAACCTTCAGAAAACAGTGGATCTTGATCAGCTCTATGATGAATACTGTATCATCAAAGACATCAACTCCAAGTTGGAACCTGGAAACTATTCAGTTGGGGAGCTCTGGTCTCAAGTGCTGAGAAACAAGGACAGTAACACTGAATTCCTGAACATGGCAAAGCTGGTGTCATACGTGCTCAGTATACCCGTAAGCAACGTATACTCAAAGTGTGTATTTTCAATCATGAAAGGTGCATGGACTGATATCCAGAATCGAAGCAGCATAGACTTGGTGCGAGTGAAACCCTTGTCAAAATGAATTTCCGGATGAGTTGCAAGGACTTCTACAGCTTTGTGATTGCCCAGAAGCAAGTCTGACTATGGGCAAAGTCATCCAAGAAGTACTAGACTTCTGGCATATCTGAGAGGTATGCAAATTGGGAAGTTGATTTATTGACTGAATAAAAAACCTGGCCCTTTACCCCTGTGGTTTGTTGAGTGTACAAATAAATCTGTATGTTTAAATATGTATTACAACTAAGTCTATAATTTAGACTCACTGATTCCAGACCTCTGTGACGTAGTTTGCTTCAGCTGTCAGTGGCTGAAGGCAAGACTGGGGGGCTCACCTCTGTGACTGCGGCTGGAGCCAGAGCTAGAACTGGGACCCTTCGCTCCCCTGCCCTGCAACTGGATCTGACTTTGCAACCAGGATCCTGTGCCCCGGTCCTGCAGCTTCAGCCAGGGGCTGGAGCCGGAGCCCTGTGCCCCTAGCCCCATGGTTTCTACTGGGGGCTGGAGCTGGGTGTCCTGCCCTATGGCTTGTGGTGCAGGCTGCAGCAGGTGCCGTACAACTCCTCTTGCAGCTTCCTAGGACTGTATACCCCCCTCTCATGGCTCTGGTTGGGGCTGTGCACCTGTGTCTATTGTCATCTCCCCCACCCCGCTTGCCCAATGTGTCCTGATATTTCACTCTTGCCATTTGATCACCCTAGCCTCTGGTGATATCTCCTCCTGAGCCACATACGAAGTGATCCCCCAGTCCTATTAGAAATCTACATTACATCAATGCAAATAAGTGTCCCTGCTAAGATCCTATCATAGTGATTTAGTGCATGTGCCACAAGCAGATCTGGCTCTCATGTCATTAACAAAGTAGGGGATCCCTTCTTTTTATTTGCAGAGTGGGTAACACTTGAAATCAGCTCAAGCACAAGTTTTAAATTTAAAATATGAACAATTATTTCTTAAAAATACTCATTTACTTCAAAGAAGCTAAAAAATGCTAAAAGTATAGTTAACATTATTTATAATGGTACCTAGACAGTCATTCCAGTTTAATGAACAAGGTGTCCTCCTGAAGTGAAATGCTTCTGTAACAATATGTGTAAGAGGGATGGGAAGGCTGGAGATTACACTCTCTGAGACTAAATAGTACAAAATGTGCTGAGTATGACAGGCAATTAGTAATTAATAGACATTTTAAAATGTGCTTTATAGTAAATGGATGGTATGACAGATATGATCTTTTCTGCAATATCCTTGGGAGAGCTTATTAAGTTTAAGTATATTTGGGGTCCACTGTTTTAAATGGTCTGGGCCAGGACTGTACATAACCACTCTCCTAGAGGGGAGACAGGATGTGAACCTTGTGAAGGGTTATGAACTTCAAAGGGTTATGAACTACATTGAACAATGTGCTAAACAAGAATGGACTTCTGGGACAAACGTTGTCAAGTGGTTTGCCTGGGGAAATCTCCAGGGGGAAGTGAATGCAAATTCCCCACCTCCAGTTATGCAAAAACTCAGCTTTTTGAAACTACTCCATGAGGAGACAACCATTGTCTGCTGATTATCTGTTCCTGGAGTCTCAAGATCAAAAGCTCAAGCTCTATAAAGAAAAGACCAACTTATTGATGGGTGTGCTAGCTTAAGCTATTACTAAACTGTAACCACAGAAAAACCCCTTGGTGGAGTTTGAAGGACTGACTCCTACCAGTCCTTTTTGTGTTTGGTGGGGAGTGATCTCTGATAAGCTTGGTAGCATGGGTGTACATTCTTTTATTGTTTTTAATATATTTTCTCTGTAATGCTTTTGCCTTAAGAATAAGTGAGCTTCTTAGAAAGAGCTGTGTGGTAACTTGTGACTACTGGCAATCACAGCTATTTATAGCCTTCAAAGAAAAATACAGGCGCAGATGCTGGCCTGTTTGGGCAGTCTGGCTTGCTAATGATACCACAGGAAACCACAGGAAACCATGGCAGGAAACCATGCAGCCCTGGAAAAACCCTGGTCAAGAGGGAGAGACGCACAGATCTCTATCCAAGAGAGATCATGACTGATTAGCCTGGGTCCTCAAGTGGGTGCTCTTCATGGACCATGGAAGAGAATATAGGTGCAGTTGCCCTAAACTGTGACAGAAGGAGCTGTGGAAACCAATAAGTTCTTTAAAATAAAGAATCAACTTTATACCATCTTAATTAATATTTTATTCTTTTTTTAACCCTCTGTTGTGGCAATCCTGATAACTGCCCAACAGAAATAGTTTTTAGGCTGAACTAATAAAACTGACTTATCCAGGCTGGTGTTAGCTTTATGGTGTCAAAAGAATCTTGCTCTCCTATTGCTATGACCAAGAGGTGTTGCGAGTGTTGCAAACCCCATGTCACTAGTGACATTTCACCCAACTAAAGGAGTATAAAATGATTTTGAACAAGTCACATCCAGTCAGAAAACGGTTGTAAAGCAGGATATAGGGGAGGGAAAGAGTAGAGGCCTTCCTTGTTCATATGAAGACTGTCTCCCTGAAAGAAGAAAAGAAAAAGCACAAGCTCTTTGGAACAGGGCCCAAGTCTTCTTGTGTTTGTACAGCACACACCACATAGTCCATTTTAGTGGAAACAAGTAATAACAGTATGAATGTGAAGAACAGGCTTTTGTAGAAACATGTCACAAGAATACATGAAGTAAAAGAAAGGAAAACACACCTAGCTAGTTTTTGAATATTAACTAATTTCATGCTCATGGATTATGAACACTAATATATAATATTTCAATTTCAGAACTGTGTATCAGCAAAATGTGCATCAGCAAAAGAAGAAATGTGTATCAATTGCAAGTGGCCAATATATCAATTATTCATGTTTAAGTATCGGCCAGTGTACAAATTAAGGTTTTACTCATTCTGTTGTGCTCAAAGACTAGTAAATAAAATATAACACTTCTAAAATAACTGTCCAGTATTACTCTAAAGTGTTTTAAAAGGTAACAGACATTTTGCATTGTCAAGTTAAATAATTTACACAAATGCCAATGTGCACAAGATATTAATATCAAGAAAAGCCAAAACCGAGCAAACTACATTTATTATTATTACAACTGCATACAAACTACTACAGGACAAGTTCCTTCACGAATCTCTGTAGAAGGCCTAAAACTAACCAAATAGGTCTTGTATATTTTCCCCAGTTTTATCGTTGGTCACCTTTACAATATGTCTTCTATTGAATATATTCTGTTTTAACTAGAGTCCTTCCACATTTGTCTCTTATGACAAGTTCACATTCTCTCTACTTCATCTGCATCAGACTCACATACATACCCTTCTTATAGTTTGCTCTCATTTAGGTCTTACTGATCTCCACATGATATTGAACACACATTCTTCTATGCCTTACTTTCTAGCTTTTACCTTCACCCATTCTTGGAAAGTAGACTGTTTATACCTCAATATTAAATATGAAATATCAGAGCAAAGCTTGTTTTCCCTAACTTAGATATTATTTAAAAAAAGGAAAAAAAAAAAGTACTAACAGGTACACAATACTCAAGCAAGCAATACGTTGAGCATCATTACATTTAATGTGCTGTAAGAAAAATTCCTTATGCATGATATAAACCAACTTGAAGTGCAAATGCCTATCAAAATTGGTCAATAGAAGTAGCGTAACTCCCATAAATTACCACAACTACCTATCAAAAGTCTGTGCTTACCCCCATCCAGATGGCTGCTACTACATGGCCATTTAGAATACTGTGTTTAAGATATAAAAACTGTCAATTTCAGGGAAGGGCTTTGGAGCAGAGCCCAGAGCAGCAGGTTTTTGCCTGGAGCGGAGCTGGAGCACAGCTCCAAAGCCCTGGCTGAAGCATGGCATCAGTGGGAGCCACTGGCAAAAAAGGCCATCAGCAGAAGCTACAGGAACCATTTACAAGTCTCTGTAGGGCACAGGGGCCATGTGAGGAGTAGGATGTAAATGCAACTTCTAAGAGTCTCTCGCTACTTTTATCTCAACCAAGGCCAGCTTCATTTAACCTTATCAGTTACTGTGAGTTTCTGCATTATAAATAAACTTGGCAGAGTCCAATTTTTTTAAATTATTTTGACCCATAAATCCAACGTGTATTTTTAAACTTTATTTTTCAGTGTTTTTATCTATTTAATTTTCACAGTTGCAGGAAGTTATGGGTGATTAGAGAACGACAGTAAACATCAAGATATAAAAAAGATTTATTACCATTAAAACACAAATTGTCAACGTCACGTGTCAAAACATATAAAGTAAACATCCTAAAATTAAACTCTAAGAAGTTCTCAAGCAGCATTTTTCTTACTTTGCCTAATTGTTAATTTCAAATATTGATAAAATATTTCTTTGTTTATTTATGTTGGTGAAATCAATGTTTACCAACATTTATTGATAAAAATCAAAACTTTCCAAGCCTAATTACAATTTGCAGGACATTAGAACAGAAGGATTTATGCAAGGATACACACACACACACACACACACACACACAGAGAGAAAGGAAGGTTTTACATAAGAAATTAAATTGAACTAGCAACTACTAGTAGTAACCATACTATAATCAACTATATTTACATATGGTCTTATAGATGAAAAGTGCTCACTATATATGAATGAAATTTAAGAAAGGAAGCAAAAAATAGCATAATTACTTCAAACTACATGGGACAGTAATGTTTCAATTGCACAGTTTTGCTTTAAGTATGACACACATACCTGACCAAACCAAATTGATCTTTAAAGTTAGTGATTTCTCTCTGTCATCATATACTTTTCAACTTCAGGTTTTTCTAGTCCCCTTACATTTGCCCAAATAAATCCCTTGGTGCTAATTTTAACTCCAACTGGGAGAGTGACTAGATGGATGATCCAATAGGTTTATTATGCTGGTCCCAATTGAGGTCTAAGCTTCTTGTCTGGACAGGAATCCCTAGAACCACAGCTGCGTATCCTGGCGAACACAGGACCAGTCTATGAGCCATTCAAAGGGCTCAGTTACAACAAGGCCAATCCCAAACCCAGTTACACATGGCTCTCCCTTGTAGCATGCACAAGCCTTAACCATATTTGAGTCAGGCCCAAACAGTGAGACTGTCCTCAGGATTTGCAAGGCTCCAGCTCAATTCAGACACACAGGTGCAGCCAAGAATAAAAGATACCCAGAAACAAACAAGGAATTCATCCTTTTGGCATTCTGGGAAGCCTCACAGGTCTATTTTGAATGGGAATAGAAATTTGCAACCTGGGGATGTCAAAAGAATTAAAAGAAATTATGTGACCCAAGAAGAAACCAACAAGGTGGTTAACCTCATATAAAGGAAACCCAAGGGTTAGCAACCAAAGAAAGGCTCACAATTTATAACATGCAGTCACTAACCCTTATGCATATGAATGAGCCTTAGTGGGTGCAAGCATGACTCCGAATAAAAGGGGTTGGCCGGCCTGTGTGCAGAAGGAAGAAATGCATGAGAAGACACCAAGATGACAACCATGGGTGATGATAAGGATGAGGCAAATAATGACTGACACGCCAGGGACTCCCCCTGGGAGACGTGAGAGATGCTGGTCACACAGCTAAACCTTCTACACTATCTTTTTATCTGCTACTGTATTTTAGTATTTGAGGGATTGTTTATCTGCTTAGTGTTTCTTGCGTGCACCTAGATCTCTTAATACTAATACTATTCCTGCAGCTGACCTCAGGAGATCGATTCTTTTTTAACCAATACAATCGAAAAGATCAATCGGTAATCAATACACGCATCCATCAATAAGGCAACACGGGTCAGGCCCACGGACATTTAGAAGGAGCCCTATTTGACCCGGGACGTTGGACGGCTCTGCTTGCAGCATCGCAGGGCTCGGAGCGAGCAGACCCGCTCCAGGTGCTGCTTTGCTTGGGCTTTGCCAGGCGCGCCCTGGGCCCGGAGCTGCCACGCGAGCGTGGGGAGCGCAGCGCCGGGTCAGCGCGAGCGCGGACCAGCCGATCCCCCGCGCCCCCAGGAACGTTTGTTTCACGAGCACTTCGCTCCGGGCGGGTCAGGGGCGAGGCCTGCGGCGCTCCCCGGGCGCGCAAGATCCCCTAGCGCCATCGCGCAGGGCAGAGGCTCGCCACGGCTCCTGCCTAACCCACGGGCCCCGTAGGCCAGGCAGGTGCGGCGATCGCGTCCCGGACTCCCGGGGGCGGCGTTGGGCCTAGCAGCTCCCAGTGCGGGTAGGGGCGGCGCAGGAGGAAGCGAAGCGAACCGAGTCCCCGGCCCCGCCTCCCCCTCATGGCGCGGGGCGGGCGGAGTGGCGGTTAGTACCGTTAGTGCAGTTGACTCCGCCCGCTCCCCCCCCAACACACGCATGTGTCTCGCGCCCCAGGGGACAAACCCCTCCCCCGCCAGTACCTTGATTTTATTGAGTACCCCGCTGCTCTCCAGCGTCTGCACCAGCAGGTCCCGCAGCTCCGTGTCCTCCTCCGCCGCCGCCGCCATCTTGTTTCTCCCTGACAACCGTCCAAACTATGTTAGCGGCGGGACAGGTCGCGCAGATTCGCCGCGGGGAAGAGAAGAGGCGCTAACGTCAGGGCAGGCGGGAGGGGAGTGGGCACGCGGCCGTGCCGACTTACTGGCCACCCAAGAGGCGACGGGCTGGGACTGGAGCTGCTCAGTGCCTGTCTCGGGCCCGGCGCGTGGAATGTGCGGGTGCTAACAGGCAGCGCCGCGATTGGCTGGCGGGCGCGGGAGGTTTAAAGGGAAGGACGGGGGCGGGGTTGGGGAGCCTACCCGGGAAGGGGGGAGTCGCGGGGTCTCTAGAGCTGCTCAGGGGTGGGGCGGGCGGGCCCGGATTGGCGGCAGCTGCTGCCTGGTATCATGGGCTCAACATCGTCCCTGCTGTGCTGGGGTATTGGTGTAACTGTGGGGGGAGAGCGCGGGGCCGGGGTGCAGCTGGAAAACCAGCGAATAGTGGAAGAGGTAAGACAAAGGGCCAGGACCAGCTCGTTCCTGTCCAGGGTATTCACGCTTAACGCTCCCCCAGTGAATTATTTCCCCTGGCTGGCACTTATCCAATGCCCCGCCCCGGCCCCAGTGAAACGGCAGCCTCACTTGGCGCACGTGAGTAATCCCCTCCCTCTTCAGCAAAGTGCTCAAGGAGGCACAGTCCCCATGGACTTCAAGGAAATCAGTGGGGCTTAAGCGTCCCTGGAAATTCGGGGAAATTGTGCACGTGCCCGAAATTAACCAGGTGTTTAAGTGCATTGCCAAATAGGGTTGAATTTTGTGCTTAAAGTTAGGCACATGCTTAAAGCACCTTGCAGAAATGGAGCCTGGATGCTAAAGCCGTGCAAAGAGTGCTTCTTGATCACTTCACACTTTTTTGCTGATCAATTTACACCAGCTGCATAGTTTAAATCGCCATCTGAGTTTGACTCATAACAGCAAAATGGTGTAGAACAGTGGTTCTCAAACTTTTTTTTCCTTCGACCACTTGAAAATTGCTGAGGGTCTCCGTGGACCACTTAATGATCTTTCCAAATGTTGTTTGTACTGTTAGCTAACTATTGTAAAGCACTTTGGATAAAAGTGCTATATTAAAAAAACCCTTAATAATAAACAACTTTTAAAGCACATAACTCATATTTTAATATCAGTAGTCTTACCTTTCTAATGCAGTGGATGTGCCCTCTCTCCCCTGCTGGGGCCACCCCCGAGCTGGGACAGGGAGGGGGGTTTCTCTCCCCTGTCACAGAGCTGAGGCTGGGAAGGAGGGGGATCTCTTCCCCCACCACAGAGCTGAAGCTGGAAAGGAGGACTCTCTCTCCCTGGTAGCCACAGCCCTAGAACTGGGGAAAGTCACCTCTTTCTCTGGCTGCCACAGCCTTGCATATCCCAAATTCCCCTTAACCCACTTCCCCCCTCTATTCCCCCCAAGGCTGCCAGCTCACCTTACATGTGTGTCTTCTCCAGGGTCCAGGCACCTAATTAGGTGGGTGGTTCCACTGATTAGGTGGGTGGCCCTTCATTCTCTCACGTGCAGCCACCCAGGTGTGCACCTTAGAGAGAACTATCCACAGACCACCTGGACCACAGTTTGAGAACCTCTGGTATAGAATAATTAGGATAATGGGTGGTTCTGCTGTGTGAAAACTGAAAGTATAAATTCAGATAATTAAAATTGCTTTTATCTTAATTTGATAGGTTTCAGAGTAACAGCCGTGTTAGTCTGTATCCGCAAAAAGAACAGGAGTACTTGTGGCACCTTAGAGACTAAGACTTGTTAGTCTCTAAGGTGCCACAAGTACTCCTGTTCTTCTTAATTTGATACTTTCACATCTTAATTACAGCTGGTTGAAAACAGATAAGTATATTTCATGAAATATTTAAAAATGAATTTTTCATTTTCAAAAACTTCCTATGAATATTTTTGGGGTTTTCAATACTTCCCCCCCACACACACATTTCAGTTTTGTGTAAGTGGAAACAATACTTTTTTTTTCCTGCTGGGGGGAAAAAGGAAGGAGTAAAAGAAAAGTGAGAGAGAGTGTGTGTTTTTTCCAGTTGGGGGGAGAATTTAAAAGTTTCAAAAACATTTAGTTTTGAAAAATCACTACAATGTAATCAGGTATTTTTCATTAAAAAGTTTGTGAAAATGTTTCTGAGCCGCTCTATTGTTAATATAACTGAGTAGTTCTCCCAGTTGTTTATACTTCACTAAGTAACATTCATTTCAGTAGAATGTTTCATAGCAAAAGCAGCAGAACTTTAGGAAAGACACATGCAGTTCAATGAACAGCACATTACCCACAGCCAAAATTGAGAATCACTTTAAAAATGCTCTTGGGACCAAATCTTGCTCTGCTTAATTACTCAATTTATGGGACTATTTGTGTGAGTAAGCCAAACAGGAGTTGGGCTGATCCAACACCTGTTGATAAGCAAACATGCAACTAAGGCAGGGGGATGCAAATTAAATTCTATATGCAGAGTTACCACAGATTTAAGGCAAAAAAGAGACTGAGGATTCTCTAAATGTTTTAACATTTGTTAATATTGAAAAAATACTGTTCAACTAAAAAAAATGAGGGAGCAAATGGTTTTGATTAAATTATGTTTGGAATATGGTTAAGATAAGTATTTTATAGATTACTATTTATTTACCTCAAAGAGATTTTGTGATGATTAATTAATTAATGGTTGTGCAGTGCCTTGAACATGTAAAGCATTACTAATGCTATATATTAAGATATGCAAATACTTTACAGTATTGCATCCGAAGTAGTGGGCTGTAGTCCACGAAAGCTTATGCTCTAATAAATTTGTTAGTCTCTAAGGTGCCACAAGTACTCCTGTTCTTCACTTTACAGTATGTGACTCTTCTTTGCAGTATGTTTGTAAAGAAATTTTTGTATCTATTTGTAGTAAATTATAGAAATGAGGGGAAAGTTGTAGGAAGTTCAGGAGATGAAGCAACCCCAAATGAAATATGTAATTAGAAATTTTAAAAGATGAGTTAAGAAAATTCAAAGTGGTTAACCATAAGATGCAGATATTGTACACTAGTATACATGTATTGTTGATTGGTATCTTGTTTCCAGAAACATGCAATAGGTGGCACTCATGAGCTACATACTATTTTCCCTTGACACAATTCAAGGTTAAGATTATTTTTAAAAGAAATCTGAGAAGTCAGATTTTAGCAATGCCATGGCCTGTTTCACCATGTTAATATTTCTCTGTCCTTCCTGCTGCATGTATTGCTGAATGATTGAGCTCATACCTAGAGTGATGCAAAGAATGTAGTATTGCAGTCTAAAGTCCTGATCCTGAAAGCTGCTCTGCGTGGGCAAACCCATAATGTGAAACCCCATTAAAAATCAATGCTTAAACTTTTTTTTTCAAAATTATAAAAAATGTTTAACCTAGTTTTTCAAAATATTGTAATAAGCAAAACACAGAATCCAAAAATGTAGAGCTGGAAGGGCCCTTGAGGTCTAGTCCATCCTCCTACATTGAGGCAGAATTAAGTCTATCTAGATCATCCCTGACAGATGTTTGTCTAACCTGTTCTTAAAACCTCTAAAGATGGGGGCTCCACCTCCTTCCTAGGTAACTTGTTGCATGTATAATTATACTTATAGTTAGGTCATGTTCTCTAAACTTATTATTTTTGTTGCTCTCCTCTTGAGTCTCTCCAATTTGTTTACATCTGCCTTGAAGTGTGGTGCCCAAAAGTAGACACAGTACACCTGATGCCTCACCAGTCTCCCATGTCTTACATATGACATGTCTTTTTCATAACAGCATCACACTGTTGACTCGTATTCAATCTGTGATCCCCTATTACCCCAGATTATTTTTTTCAATTCTACTGCATAGTCGGTTATTCTCCATTTTGTATTTGTGCATTTGATTTTTCCTTCTTAAGTGTAGTACTTTGCATGTCTTTATTGAATTTCATCTAATTGATTTCAGACCAATTCTCCAATTCATCGAGATCATTTTGAATTCTAATCCTGTCCTCCAAAGTGCTTGCAACCTCTCTCAGCTTGAAGTCATCTGCAAATTTTATAAGCATACTATCCCCTCTGCACTCCAAGTCCTTAATGAAAATATTCAATAATACCAAACCCAGGGACAGACCTTTGCGGAAGCCCACTAGATACATCCTTCTAGTTTGGCAGTTCATCATTAATAACTACTTTTGAGAATGGTCTTTCAGTCAGTTATGCATTTAGTTTTTCTTTTATGCTTTTTTTCCTGGTGAGGGTCACGACAGCAGCATGGAGAGTGGGGAGGACCAGTCTTCCCTTTCTTCCGCAACAGTTTCCAGCGCCTCCTGGAAGGGATGGCGGGAGGATGTTCTCCAGCATTCCCAGGCCAGCCAGGAGATATAACCCCTTCAGCATCTACTGGGTTGGCCTTGGGGCCTCCTCCCAGTGCGACATGCCCAGTAGAGTTCCAAAGGAAGTTTTCCAGGGGGCATCCTTATCAGGTGCCCAAACCACCTCAACTGGCTCCTCTGGATCCGGAGGTGTAGCAACTCTAATCCGAGGCTCTCCCAAATAGCTGGGCCCCTCATCCTGTCTCAGAGAGTAAGCCCAGCCACCCTGTGGAGAAACCTCATTTCCACCTCATGTCCACCCCTGTTGCCTTACCACTACGAAGGCACTTTACTGCTGTGGTGACCTCTACAATAGAAATATATCCGATCTCACCGGGGGAGTTTTAGCACCGCCTCCTGAAAGGAGGGCATGTCCACTGGGTTGAGGAGTTCCTCAAAGTGCTTTCAACAATCTCCTCAGTTGAGGCCAGCGTTTCACCACCCTTGCTGGGAACAGTCTGAGCAATGTCCCGCTGATGTCGCCTAAGGTGACAAATGGTTTGCCAGAACACCTTTGAGACCATCTGGTAGTCGTTCTCCATGGTCTTTCCAAATTCCTCCCAAGCCCAGGCTTTCACGTAAAAAACCACCACAGCCGCAGCTCTCTTAGGCAGTGGGTACCTCTGTTGTATCGGAAGTCCAGTTCACAAGCATTTACCTTCTAGTAATTTTATTTAGATCATATTTCCCTAGTTTGCTTATGAGACTCATATGGGACCGTATCAAAAGCCTTACTAAAGTCCAGCTGTATCACATCTACTGCTTCCTCCTATCCACTAGACCAGTTACCCTGTGTAAGATAAATATGAAATTAAAGAATTAGAGTTAACTCAAGGAACTATATATGTGTTGTAAAGAAAGGACCTGACTTGCAAGTAGAAGGAATGCCTTGAAAATAATAATTTAAAAGGTCAGAAGGATGTCTGGTTCAAAAAATAACTAATTAAATAAGGGCAAGTTTCTAAAAAGAAGGCCTCTGACCAATAAAGGTGACTGCAGATGGTTTTAAATAAAACAAAATAAATCTGTCTTTAAATGATCCATCAGGGTCGTTCCCACCACACATACCAGTGTTATCTCAAAATTTAGGGCCTGTGTGAACCCAGGTGCAAAAGAAAAACTGTTGGTCATCAAGAAGGAGAGGAGGAAAGACCTGGTGAGAAAGGAGATTGTAAAATCTTATCTGTGTTAAGACTGGAAATAAGGGTGAATGGTCTCAAATTGGTTTTTAGCTGGAGTCCATAATGGGAAGTGACAGCATGTGTTTGTTAAAGGGTATAAAAAGTAACCTCTTAAAGCAGTGCTTCTTAACCTAGGGTGCATGCACCCCCTGGGGGGTGTGAGATGCCCTTTCTGAGGGTGTGAGACATGCCAGATTTTTTAGAAGGTAAATCATCAAAAACACAAATTAAGCACAGGCACATAAGTACAACTACTTTGTTTAATCAAACCTATGTATTTATTAACATTGTACATTTTTAACGATTACTGCATAAAATTTTAACTGCAAAATTAAATATAATTCTCTCTCTTCTATAGTTATGATATATCTAGGTTTAAAGAACTGACCTACTTCAATGATTTTTGATAAGGGGTGCGAGAACATATTTTTGAGAACCAAAGGGGTGCAAGCTGCAGTAAAGGTTAAGAACCACGGTCTTAAAGGATTCATTGTTAATACCTGCTGCCTGACCATGCTGGAGCCAACCAATAAGGGTCTAAGCACCCCTGGGTTTATCCTGTTTGTAAGTTTCTTAATCAAATGCTTATAAATGTTTTGTAACTGTTTAGACATAGTAAATTGCTTATTATTTAGGCTTTTGGGGCATGTTTAGAGCAATTGTATAAGTACCATTTGGCCTTTAAATTTAATAAAGGAATGTATGGTTAAATTAGTGTTTGGTTTCCCATATTAATATGAATAGTTTCAAATAATTCCAATACCCTGTCAAAGAAGGAAATTAGATTGGTTTAACATTATTTGTTCTTGGCATTTGGCTATTACAACCTTATTATTCTCTAGATTTGAACAAATTGTTTAATAATTTGTTTCAGTATCTTTCTGGGGATCAAAATTGTGCTGATCGGTTTATAATTTTGTACATTCTCCTCTTTCCCCTTTTTGAAGATAGACAAGGCCACATTGTTCTCATTAGCAGAAAACATTTGATATATTAGCATTAGTATATTAACTCTTGCTGCTATATTTGCTCTCCTTACTCACCCTGCTGAAGTCAGTACTTCCATTCATGTTAGAAAGGCAAGCACGATTTGGCTCTTCGTGAATTATCACGACAAAGGAGCTGAAGTTGAAAAAAATAATTTGACTTCACTGCACTCTGGTGATAAGAGTGAACTTCAAAGCGAAAGATTGTGTCTCTTTCTCATTCTTCATGATGTGTAAAGACTACCTCAAAAGTTTGGTGGGGTTTTTTTTAATAATTTCCCTTTTCTGACTGCTGTGGTGATCAGCTGACACCCTAAAACTGTAAACATGGGATTTGATCATTTCTATCTTAGCATAAAAACTATAGATGACACTGTCAGAAAAATAATTCTACCACACCACAGTCCTTCTGTCACTACTCCAGATAGCCTTCATTCCTGACACCATCTACCAACCCTAATATTTTTTCTAATAATAGAAAGGAAACAAGGATTCATCAGTAACATTAAGAATATCAGATGATATTACACTGTTGTAATTTGTCCTCCTATATACACTTGGCACCGTCCCTTGGTTTATAGTCATTTGTTGCTGTGTTTATATGGCACACTCCTTGGAGCAAAGATTCTGCAATCCCGTCTAGTTCTTGAAAAGACAAAAGTAACACAGGTGTTTTAGAAACAATAGCCAGGAAAGGCCTGATTACAAATATGGGAACTCAAAAGGAGTTGCTCTTTGAGCTGCTCAGGAAATAATGAGGTATGGAGAAAAATGTTCAATTACAGCTTTAATGCAAAAAAGCATTGTGGTAGGCTTGAGACAAGGTGCTATATCATCATGTTTCAGTCTTGGCTGTCGTACACAATTTTAATAAGTAAGTGTATATAGGACATAGTTACTTCCTTTATTTCATATAATTATATGATCCTTCTTCTTTTTATCATTAATAGAAGAACCAGAATATAACTCTTTCCTGCATGGTAACAAGTGCCTGCTGAGAGGTATAATGAGTGCCCTCATTCTCATTGGCTAAGTGGAAACTGAAAGCACTTAGCATTACATAAGAGGCACTCACACCTCTAATGATTGCCTTTAATGTATAATATAAACTGGTAAACAATGTGCTGGGTGAAAAAATTGAAGAGAAAGATCAAACAAAACTAGCTAGCAAAGTAAAATACCTGTTTCTGGAGCAGCTACTCTTGGCTAAGTGGCAATATACAGTTAAATTGTGGCTTTGCCACAAGCCCTGAAGAAGGGCCAGCATGTAGTTGCACTGATGCAGGAGCAGATCACAGACCATGAGATGATTCTTGCTGGCCCCTACTCTTCAGCTATTTCTGTGGAAGAGGGTGAAATGGCCCCACAGAGGCTGCTCTCCCTCCCTTACTGTTACTAGTAATATGAGTAGCTCCTGTGTGGGAATGAGGGAGGCCTAGATCCGTAATGGGCCTTACGTGCCTCAGTGCATGATTTAGGCCCCTAAGTACCAATCTCAGGAGCCACTGAGATCCACAAGACTCCTCCTTGGTTGCCACCTAACCCCGTATGTGTCTAAACTCACCCAGTACCTAGATTTCCAAGATAAAAATTCTTTAAGTACCTACATTTCTGTCCTGTTGCCTGGCTCCTGCCTAAATTCCACTGCAATTCAAAAACTGGGGAAAGAAAGGTGGGCAAATATGTATTTTACCTGGGGGGGCCCATTACCAAATTGGGCCACATTCAGAATCTGGCCAGAGGAGGAGATGGCAGTGCCTCCCTTATCATTCTTAACACAGTGCTTAGAGCACTCACCTGGGAGGTGGGAGACCCAGATTCAGTTCAGTCTTCTGCCTGAAGGGGGAAAAGGATCAAACATCTCTCAGGAGAGTGCTCTAACCACTGAGCTATAGGACAGGGGTGGGCAAACTTTTTGGCCCGAGGGCCACATCTGGGTGGAGCATTGTATGCAGGCCCATGAATGTAGGGCTGGGGCAGGAGGTTGGGGTGTGGGAGGGGTTGCGGTGTGCAGGAATGGGCTCAGGGTGAGGGGTGCAGAAGGGGGCTCAGGGCAGGGGGCTGGGGTGCAGGAGGGGGTGAGGAGTGTGGGAGAGGGCTCAGGGCATGGGGTTGGGGTGTGGGGTGCAGGAGAGGTTTGGGGTGCGGGCTCCAGCCAGGCACCGCTTACTTTGAGTGTCTTTGCAAAAATCATAGAAAGTAATATTAAACATATTATAAATTATATTTTGTACTATAAACAGCAAAATACAGTTCAAAATCTTGTATTTAATGATAGGGGAAGGAGGAAACATTGAATAGGCTTTATAATACAGCTTTTAAAATGAATGAGGAATTTTCAATGTAATCAAGTGACCCTCTTTCAGCTATTTAACATTAGGATAATGAAGACGGAACTGTATTATTTTTCTGCCAATCTGTTATCAAACTTCTATTTGCTGGAATTTCTACTAGTAAGAATGCTTTGCTATTTATAGGTAAATCTATCCATCTATATATATATAAATATTCTCCTACCAATCCCATTTTTTATATATTTATATATATATATATATATATATATATAATATTTGTATTTTTGTATCATGTTTGTATAATTTACAGTTAATTAACAATAAAAGCTGGATCTAATTTCCAAATTTGAAGAGATAGTCAGAAAAATCAGACTGGTGTCTATAAAATTATGACTGGTATAGATAAAGTAGATAAGGAAGTGTTGTTTACTACTTCTGATAACACAAGAACTAGGGGTCACCAAATGAAATTAATAGGCAGCGGGTTTAAAACCAAAGGAATTTTTTTTCCACACAACGCACAGTCAACCTGTGGAACTCCTTGCCAGAGGATGTTGTGAAGGCCAAGTCCATAACAGAGTTCATAAAAGAACTAGATAAATTCATGGATGAGAGGTCCATCAATGGCTATTAGCCAGGATGGGCAGGAATGGTGTCCCTACCCTGTTTGCCAGAAGCTGGGAATTAGCAACAGGGGATGGATCATTTGATTACCTGTTCTGTTCATTCCCTCTGGGGCACCTGGCACTGGCCACTGTTGGAAGACAAGATACTGAGCTAGATGGACCTTGGTCTGACCCAGTATGGCCACTCTTATGTTCTTAAGAAAAAATAGACTTAATATTTATATCTGAAAATCTCAAACTACTTTACAAACATTGATGAATTGCTCCAATGAAAACAGTCCCCATGTAGCATGTCCCATCTGTGTTCTCCCTCAGTACCCCATCAGCACCAGTGGTACAGCTCTTGGCCCTGTCATACTGCCACTCTGATGGCTCCAATCTGCTTCCCCCTTCTGCAGCCAGTTAAAATCATGCAAGGGTAGTTACTCTGCCAAAGTCAAATCTTATACTAATCTGAGAAGGGAACAGTCCACATGCAGAAACTATTCCCCAGACACCTATGGGGATCTAGCTAGTCACTTCCCCATATTTCAGCTGTTCTGCAAAGGAGCTGTGCTTGTAGAAATTGAAGCAAAGCAGTTGCTTTTGCTCCTTTCTACACTTTGCCCCCCCCACCCTCCATTTCAGACTGAAATTGATTGCCTGCTACACTTCAGAACCAAAATCATTCCCTCAAAGATTCCAAGTTCCTGTCTAGAATATTCTCCTACCAATCCCGTTTATGAAGGGGTGGGACTTCTTCTCTGGTTCTCTTCTGACCTCTGTTACAATTTTATGAGCTCCCATAACAAACAGAACTTTTAATTAACCGAACAGAAGTATTAAAGAAACTCTAACAACCATTTTAAGGTAGCTGTGCTATTTACATATTTTTCTGAGTGTTGTGCATAATTTAAAAGATCAGTTAACTTCCATCCTGAATCTTTATTGCTGAAATCTTGTGTAAATATAAAATGTGAAAAAAGCTAAATTACATAACAGATGTATCCCAGTTTAATGCTGGATCATGATTAGCTTGTACTGTATGCCTCCAGCACTGACTAATAATTCTTATAGTTTATCGTATAGGTATTCAAGGTTTATTCATAACGGGTCAAATACTGAAGTCCTTACTCAGTATTAACTCTGGCAGACTTTACATTGCAGTCAATGAGCCAAATTCTGCTCTCAATCATATCAGTTTCTGAAGTCTGTGGAGTTACTCCAGATTTGCATCAGTTTAGCAGGTAGCACAATTGAGCCCAACAGGAATTTTAATGCCTAATAAATACTGAGAAAAGACTTCAGGATTTTTCTCCATGTCACTGTTTGTCCAATAAAATAAAATATCAGAGTATCAAGTGAGCCAAATACTGCCCTGTTAGTCCATCTTCAATGAAAAAAAGAAAGCACTCGTGAATTTAAAATTTAATTTAATAAAGCAAATAGAAAAATATTCAGAGTGGTGTCTTGGCCTTTCTCAAGGACAAATTTACAAAATGGTCAGTTTCAGAGGAGTCTACAACCTGAAGTTCCACTGCCAAATCAGGAAAATATCTCTTCTCAAATAAACCTTATTTTCTGTTCCACAGATGATAAAAACTGAGGAGATGTTACAAAACCTTTCAGTGTGTATTTTAAAAATATATATACTATTCCCTTCAGTAGCCATGCTAGTATTGGCTCTGGACAATTCAAGAAGGCACAACTATATAGGGAGGCAGCAGTCAGTAGTTAGGGCACTGGACTGCACGGGGACTCAGGAGACCATTCTACCACAGACTTGTTATGTGACCTTGAGCATGTCCCTTCCCATTCTCTATCTGTCTTGGCTATTCAGAATGCAAGCTCGGTGGTGTGGGGACTGTCTCTTACTATGTGTATGTACAATGCTAGCACAAAGGGGTCCCAGTCTTAGTCAGGACCTCGAGACACTACTGCAATATAAATAATGAATAATAACATAAGTATAAATGGAGTTGGGCTGGTGGTGAATTTGCCCTTTTGATTCTTTAAAAATTTGTTGTTACTCTTTTAAAATTGTTGTTATAATATGAGATAGCTGAGTTGACCCCTGTTTTAAAACCAAAATACCAAGGCACTGTTCAAATCAAACTTGCAATTTTTCATTAGAATCAAGGAAGTTGCTTGATAAATTTAGCTCTCTGGAGAATTTTAAGGGCCTGTATTTGAAAACAGCATAAATATTAGCTAGACAGTGATTAATACGAGTTTTCCATAGTCGTGCCATTCTTCTGTTTATGTTAATTGTTTTGATGGAGGGTGCTGTAGATCATAGGAAATACTATTTAGGGTGTTGGAAAGTCAAAATCACTAGCTGTGACATGAATAATGAGATTGATTTGGATTGGTGGATGAATATAATCAAAGCTCCTTCATAATAATGTTGACATCATAATACATAGTAAAGGATGACACATTGTCACTCATAATTTCACTTGTCTGCCTTGAGTGATCGGTATCAGAACTTATCCTTGAACTCTTGGTCTTGTATTTCTTGTATCTCGGGCACCACAGATTCTTCATCATATTCACAAAGTAACTTCTAAATTTCACCCAAATAAAAGCGTAGAGCACTGGGTTCAAACAACAATGGAAGAAGGCCAGGGCTTCTGTAATGTACTTCGCAAAGGCTATTTGCTTTTCACTATCACACGGTTTATTCAATTTACCCAGATTTATGGCAGTCACAAGAAGAACCATGTTATATGGTACCTGACAAACCAGGAAAACAATCGCAATTAATACAATAAGACATATTGCTTTGTTTCTTTTGGAATTCTGAGCTTTCACCAAGGTTTTGACAATGACTGCATAGCAAAATACCATAAGCAGCAGAGGGATAAAAAATCCAAATAGAAGTTGCATATCCAGCAGCAATAATTTCAACGTAGCGCCTTTTGTCTCAGTATTGGATCTGTGTTCACAAATCTCGTTTATTTCATTGATGGAGTGGCTGTAGCTTTGACTGAATATGAAAGTGGAACTGGAAATTAAAATTGACGATACCCATACAGCCAAACAGATCAGTCTACTGTATGCTAGCATTCTAGCCCGAAGTTTAAATGACTTTGTTGTCTGTACAATAGCAATGTATCGGTCCATACTGATAAAGGCCAAGAGCAGCATACCACAATTGAAGTTGATTGCATAAATACCTCTGGTAATTTTGCATATGAAGTCACCAAAGATCCATTTTTCAGCAGCATAATTCACTGCCCAGAATGGAAGAGTGAGAACAAGCAATATGTCTGCTATGGCCATGTTGAAGAGAGATATATCTGTCATAGACTTGGGTTTTTTATATAAAGCAAAGGTCATTACTACAAAGATGTTACCCACTAAGCCCAAGACACATATAATTGAGTATGCAATTGGCAAAAATACTTTTGTGAAGTTTCTGACTTCCCTCTTGTCACATGGTGATGTAATTTTGTCATAATCAAATGTATAGTCTGGATATTCTGTGTAGTTGGGTTCTACCTGCAAAAACAATACAGCCAGTTAGTGTAAACATTAGTGCTCTTTTCTGCAAGTTCTCTCTATTGCGTAAACAATGGAGAATTGATGGTATGAGACATAAAGGATCAAATTCTGCTTTTAGATACATCCTGGTGTCTCAATAAAAGTAATGGAAATATTTGGCCCCAACAGTGTTTGAAAGTTAAGCATATAAATACTACTCCCAGTCACTTTTCTTTCAAATCAACCTTTTCCTCATCATCCTGACTAGTAAAAAATCCTTGTGCACTCCAATGATATGCTGTCAAAACTCAAACAAAGGGCTCCCTCAGAAATGTTCTTCTTCAGTTGGTGATACACACAACGTTTTCTAAATAAAATTCCCTCTCCCCCACTGCGTACTTGCACAGAGCACAGCTCAGACAATCCAGATCTTTATTGTCTCCTCCATCATTAGTTCTTTCCCACAACTGTGAAAATACTCTGTTTTAACAGAAGAAGAATTTTCTCAAAATGACAGATGTGTTTGAAGGGGTCTGGAGAACAGCTGAAAAATAACTCAGAGACTTTAAGGTCAGAAGGGACCCTCATGATCATTTAGTCTGACCTCCTGCACATTGCAGGCCACGGAACCTCACCCACCCACTCCTGTGATAGACCCCCTAACTGCTGGCTGAGTTACTGAAGTCCTCAAAACATGGTTTAAAAACTTCAAGTTACAAAGAATCCACTATTTACATAACACGGTCCCTAATCTTGAACGTTGTTTTCCCATATTTACAAGTCTTTCTTCTAGCATAGTGTATTTGTTGTTTTTCTTGCGCTTTAGCAATGTTACTAAGAGCCAATGAAAGATCAACATTCTTTCTAGCATTCAAATTAGTGCTGTACTCGTAGTATTTGTGACAGTGTACCCCATAAGGCTTTATGGGGAGAGGGTGCTTATAAATGTATGGATGACATAGCTGGAATATGTTTTGTGCTGCCTGTGCCATGTAACATATCTCCGTAAAGGTTATGGTCTACTATATCTATTCATCCTATTTGTACATATATAGCATTTTCTACTCGAGGTTAAGAATATGGGCTGTATGCTGGCTTGGTTTCTAAGTAAGCTCTGTGAGGCATTTGGTCAGCTTCTTTAGGAAGGAATTCGCCAGGTTAAGTACCTGATCAGGGAACACTTGGGGAACAATGCATCTTGGAATGCTCCAATCCACATGAGAAGTCTTCCTGGAGACATGCAAGATACCATGTGGACAATGGCTTCAGCCTGTAAAGACTGAGTCATGCAGGGACATGTGACTTGCCCAGCTGACCCCAGAACTCCATCTTGGAGCTGGACTTTGCATAGGAGGGAGGAGGGGGGGGGTCTCCACCCACAAGAGAGAGTCTCTTGCATAGGCGCTCGGCGGGGGGGTGGTGCTCGGGGGGGTTCCGGTGGCGCTCGGCGGGGGGCAGGGCAGCGCGGGGCTCGGCTCTGGGGGGGGGGGGGGGTTCCGGCAGCGCTCGGTGGGGGGCGGGGCAGCGCAGGGCTCGGCACTGGGGGCAGGCTCCGGCGCGCGGCGCTCGACGGGGGGGGTGGGGGCGGGCTCCGACGGCGCGGGGCTCGGTGGTGGGGGGGGGGGTCCGGCAGCGCTCGGCGTAGGGGGGATCTGGCTCCGGCGCGCGGCGCTTGGCGGGGGGGTTCCAGCAGCGCTCGGCGGGGGGACGGGGGCGGGCTCTGGCGGCGTGGGTCTCGGCAGTGTGTTGGGGGGTCCGGCGGCGCTCGGCGCAGGGGGGGTCTCGCTCCGGCGCACGGCGCTCGGCAGCGGGGGCAACACAGGGGGTGGTTTCCGGAAGCGCTCGGCGGGGGGACGGCGCGGCTCTCGGCTGGGGGGGGGGGCGCTCGGCGGGGGGGCTCGGGGGGCGGCGCTTTTTTTTGCTGCTTGGGGCAGCAAAAAAGCTAGAGCCGGCCCTGTGAAGGGGATAGTACTGTTGAACTGAAATTGAGTGTGTTTGTGTTGGTGAGGCAGAGAGTAGTGGATTAACACTTGGAGACTCGTATTAGTTGTGTGAATTCTGCCTTAACTTATGATTTCTTTGCTTTTCAGTATTTGCATTGTTGTGAGGAAACACACAGTCAACCTTAACTCTAATTTAACAAATTTTTGTTTAGGAATTATTTGGATTTAAAAAAATGAACATGGAGCTGTGGAGACTGCAGACTCATTTGTGAAGTGGCTGGAGAGAGGCTCTCTGTGAGTGGGACTGAGGAGATGGTCTTCTCTGTTCAGACTTGGCACGCCCATTAGAGAAAGCTTTAACCAGTGCTCCAACTTCCTTTGCCTGCTGCTCAAAGTTTTAGTTGTGAAGTTGCAGGAGCCTGGAAGCCTGAAGAGGTTTGAGCACCTGGTGGAGGAAGCTTGAATACTATTTAAAGCTCTTTCTTGAGAGTATAAAGTTTCAAACCAAGCAGATGTGATTGTTTAACAGGCTCCATTGTTTCCCCAGCTCTGCTTCCTGGCCAGCTCCACTCTCAAGACCCTCGGACAGTCTCTATCTGCTCCTTTAAGTTTTGAGTAGGCAGTTTCTGTCTCCATCCAGCCATTGTCATTTGTGCACTGTCCAATCTCCATTGTCCCAGCTGATTTTCTTGTTTGCTGTAAGTATCAGCACTCACATGCAGGACAGCTGCTCCTTCCTATGGCTTTACCAAGATGCAGGAGACAGGCTGTACCTGAGTCCTTGCTTATAGTTCAGCCAATGAAGCCCTGAATTAAATAGCTGTAAGACAGAGCTATCTCTGTCAGTTTCTCCCTAGGCGATTTACCTTGCAATTATATATTAAAAACCACACACTCTGTCACAATTAAGCAGTGTGAAATCAATTATTTGCCACAATAGTTGTTGTAAAATGCATTTAACAACAAATAAGTTGAAAAATTGCATGAAATGTAAATAGAAATAGTTATGGCTCAAAATATTAACAGACCATACACATCAATTAAAAAAAATAACCCATGCCTTAGATTTTGGAATAATCTACAAGTGAGTCTGTTCTCAATTCTCAAACTCCAGGGACCCTAAAATTAAGTTCAGCTTCCCCCCGCAAGCAAAAAATCAGAAGTGGCGATTGTTACGGAATCACCGGGTGATGCTCTGGAACTACTCCATATGAAGCCAGTCAGGACTCTGGGGGAGCATGCCTCCTCTCTCTGAGCATACTGTCTCCAGGGCAAGAAGCTTACACAGCTTCGACCTTCCTGAGTCTGACCTCGGAGCATTCAGCATTTCCTTTTCATACCATGCGCCTCCTGCAGTTAGGGTGATCAGATGTCCCGATTTTATAGGGAAAGTCCCGATTTTGGGGTCATTTTCTTATATAGGCTCCTATTACCCCTCACCCCCATCCAGATTTTTCATATTTGCTGTCTGGTCACCCTACCTGCAGTGAGTCTGCACAGGCGGGGCTCCTGGGGAAGCCGGAGGGCCCTGCACCCCAATTCCGCAGTCAGACGTGACTCTCAGACAGCTGGTAAAACAGAAGGTTTATTAGTCGACAGGAACGCAGATTAGAACAGAGCTTGCTATTACAGACACCAGTGACTTTCAGCCAAGTCCATCTTGGGAATCCTGGGCCAGAAGCCCTGGATTCCCCCTCTTCCAGTCCCCCCCAAGCAGACTGCTCGCTTCCAGCTACCCGACCTCCAACACCCTCCTTGATGCTCCTCCTCCTTCTCTTTGTCTTGCTTCCCCTTCCTGGGCAAAAGGTGTCATCTGGTCGTTCCTGCATCTCAGGTTACATAGGTGCAAACAGCAGGGCAGCCTCACCTGCCCTGAGGGCCTCAGCAAAAATCACACACCCAATTCCTACCACCTAAGTATTGGTGCAGTACACAGGGAAACTAAGGTACACACAGTATTAGTATAGGAAAGTAAGACTCACATGCAACATAACAAGATGAATAAATCCCCACTTTGTCACAGCGATATAAAAATGTTTATAACTCAAATGAATTAACAGATTTACTTGAAAAACTCTCACAAATTATAAAAAGTAAATTCTGTCAGTTTGGTGAGGATACAGAATTTAAGCCCCATTTTAAATGGGGTGAATAATGACTGCAGTATTTAACCCTGAGTTAGGGTGACCAGATCACAGGGATGAAATATCGAGGGGGGGCGGAGCAAAAAAAATGGCAGTGGAGCAAAAAAAAAAAAAAAAAAAAAAACAGTTTCGCAAGCTGGCCCCGATGCAGAAGGGGTTGGGGATAAAGAGGGCATGGGGGGGGACGATAAGAAGCACTGTGAAGCAAAGTCCGGGGCTGGCAGCGGGGCAGCGGCAGTGCATGTAAGGCGTGCAGGGGGCCAGGGCTGGCACAGCCGAGCCACAGTAGCGGCTGGTCTCCTGAGGGGCTCCCCGGGGCTCCAGGCTGGACAACAGAGCTTTTCCCAGCCCCGCAGAGCCTCCCGCCCCCCAGCCCGCTGTGGGCACATGCGGCGCGTCCCGCCGCCGGCAGGGAGCCTCGCGCCTCTCCTGCTCGGCTGCGCTCCAGCGGCTCCTTCCCGGCAGGGCGAGCCACTGGAGCGCAGCCAAGCAAGAGAGGCGCGGGGCTCCCTGGCAGCGACGGGGAAGTTTATGGGGACCCCGGCTGGCCCCTCGCCCCTGTCCGCCGGCCTCCCTGCCTGGGACAAGTCTCGCCCCCGCAGCCCCTCTTCGCCGCGTGTCTCCAGCGCCCCACGCTGCCCACCCGGGCCAGAGCCAGCCCCGGCTGCTGCCTGCACGCAGCCCGGGCCATGCCCAGCTAGCCCCCGGCAGCCGCGGCAACTTTCCCTTCCCCTCCCACGCTCCTGGTAGTTGCTCGACCCTCCTCCCAACCTTCTCCCTCCATGGAGGGATCCAATGGGGGAAGGAGGGGGCGGAGTCGGGGTGGGGGGGGCATGAGCGCCGGAGCAGAGGGCAAAATTGCTTTTTTGTCCAGTGTCCCGACCGAACATCGGTCAGGACGCGGGACAAAGAAGGAAATATCGGGACTGTCCCGATAAAATCGGGACGTCTGGTCACCCTACCCTGAGTCCAAAGATTTGCCACACTTCATGCTGACTGCATTAGGACTGCACCCAGCCCTGTGTTCTGAGGCGTCGGTGAACACCATAAAGGACTTGTCAAAGTCCGGGTTTACCAGCACTGAGCCCTTGACCAGGGTATCCTTCAGAGCACAGAGAGCCCTCTGGCACTGTTCAGTCCAGACCACCTTATCTGGCTGACCCTTCTTACATAGCTCAGTGATGGGGGCGGCTATCGGGGCCGGCTCTGGCTTTTTTGCTGCCCCAGGCAAAAAAGCCTCCGGCCGCACCCCCCACCCCCCCGCCCCAGCACGGCAGGGGAGGGCGGCGAGCCCCAGCTGGGGCTCCGCTGTCCCCGGCGGCCAGAGCACCGGGGGGAGGGCGGTGATCCCCGGCCATGGCCCCACTCTCCCCGGTGGCCGGAGCCGGAGCACCACACCACCCCCCTCCAGGTGCTGCCCCAAGCACAAGCTTGGTGGGCTGGTGCCTGGAGCCGGCCCTGGCGGCTATGGAGCTAAAGTGGGGCACGAACCTCTGATAGTAGCCCACCGTCCCAATGAAAGCCTGGACCTGCTTCTTAGTCTGGGGAGCGGGCCAATCTCTGATCACCTCCACCTTGGCTGGCGCTGGCTTTAGGCAGCCGACCCCCACTTTCTGGCCCAGGTATGACACTTCTGACATACCCACTTTGCACTTGCCAGCTTTTATCAGACCTGCGTCCCAGAGCTGGTCCAGCACTTGTTTAACCTGGGACTCATGGTCCTCCCAGGTCTGGCTAAAAACACAGATGATATCAATATACACCAGGGCAAAATTCCCCTTGAGTAACTGGTCCACCAGATGCTGGAAGGTGGCAGGTGCCCCTTTTAAGCCAATAGGTAGGACCCAGGAACTCGTATAACCCCAGGAGGGGGATAAAAGCAGACTTCAGACAGGCATCGAGATCCAAAGGTACTTGCCAGTAGCCCTTTGTGAGATCCATAGTAGTGAGATAACAAGCTTCCCCCACCCCCCTCAGCTTGTCTAGAAGCTCGTCAGACCTAGGCATGGGGTAGGCATCGAACTTGGTGATGGCATTAAGCCTCTGGTAATCCACACAAAACCGGATTGACCCATCCTTCTCGGGGACCAACACCACGCAAGAAGCCCCAGGGCTGGAGGACGGCTGGATCACTCCAAAAGCCAGCATGTCCTTGACCTCTCTCCCCAAGTTCTGGGCTGTTTTCCCAGTGACCCAGAACGGGGAGCATCTTACAGGACGGTGGGCTCTTGTCTCCACCTGGTGGACAGGCAGGTTAGTGAGCCCAGGCTCGTTGGAGAACAGCTGCTGGTAGGAACTCAGCACCACTCGGATCTCTGCCTGCTTGGCAGGGGTTAGCTTGTCAGAGAGGGGAATTGATTCCAGCGAAGGGCCAGCCCCTGTCTTAGCGAATAGATCCACTGGGGATCATCTCCCTGCTCCTCCCACTGGCCACACACAGTCAGTACCAAATTCTCCCTGTCAAAGTACGGCAGGGAGAATGTCATCATGTTGACATGGTACACGCGGTGGCTGTGAGCCCGGTTAGACAGTTCCACTAAATAGTTTACCTCATTCAGCTGCTTGATGACCTTAAAGGGCCCAGCCCAGGCAGCTTGTAGTTTGTTCTTTCTCACGGGAATGAGAACCATCACCAGGTCCCCAGTGGCATAGGAGTGGGCACACGCTGAATGGTCGTACTAGACCTTCTGCTTCCCTTGGGCCCTGGCTAGATTCTCCCCGACCAAGTCCATGAACTCAGCGAGCTTTTTCCAGAAAGTCAGTACATACTCCACCACTGATTCTCCATCTTCCCCTCCCATTTGTCCCTCATCAAGTCCAGGGGTCCCCTCACTCTTCTCCCATACAGCAAATCAAAAGGAGAGAACCTGGTTGATTCCTGGGGCACTTCCCAGTATGAGAACAGCAGGTGGGGTAAATACTTGTCCCAGTCCTGTGGATGCTGGTTCATGCTTGTTTTCAGCATCATCTTTAGGGTCTCACTGAACTTCTCCACCAGCCCGTTGGACTGAGGGTGATACACTAAGGCCCAGGTGTGTCGGACCCCACACTTCTCCCACAACCACCGGAGCAGAGTTGACATGAAATTGGAGCCCTGGTCTGTAAGGACCTCGTTGGGGAACCCCACTCTGCTGAAAATGCTCAGCAGTGCATCTACCACAGTTTTGTCTGCCTCAATAGAGGACAAAGCCACCGCCTCGGGATAACGAGTAGCAAAATCTACCACCACCAGAATGTATTTTTTCCCTGTCTGAGTTGCCTTGCTGAGGGGTCCCACAATGTCCACAGCCACCTTCTGGAAAGGCTCCTCTATGACAGGCAGGGGCCTCAGAGCTGCTTTTCCCTTGTCCTGGGCCTTCCCCACCCTCTGGCAGAGGTTGCAGGACTTGCAGTATTGCTGGATGGCATTAAAGACCTCGGGCTAATAAAAGTTCCCTAGCAGCCTCTGCCTGGTGCACTGGATTCCCGGGTGTCCCGAGAGAGGGACATCATGGGCCAGGTACAGTAGCCTGCAGCAGTACTTCTGGTGGACCAGTAGCTGCCTCCTGATCCCCCACAGTTCCACTTCCCCTTGGGGAGCCCATTCCCAATTGAGGAATCCCTTCTCCCATAGGAATCTTTCCCGGCAGCCTTCCCCCAGGGGTTTCGCTGTGCTGTGACCAGCAAGTTCCTTCAGCTTCTCTAAGGAGGGATCCTTCTGCAGCTTGGCCTGGAATTCAGCATCTGGGGAAGGGATGGGGACCTGCTCCCTCTCAGTGGTTGGGTCCAATGCCGCAGCCCCGCCAAGACCTATCCCCAGTGGCTCCTTTCCCACTGGGGTAGGAACCTGCATCCCCGGCAGGGCACCACCCCTGGTGTTAAGGCAGAGTGCCCTTCGCTGGCTCTGGCTATGGGTGATGATTAGGGTGACGATCCACCAGGTCACCCCCATCAGTGCCTTGGTTGGCAACTGATGGTGCACCCCCACATCTTTGGGCCCCTTCTTGGTCCCCCATTTCAGATGTACCCTCACCACGGGTACCTTAAACAGGGGTCCGCACACACCCATCAGGATCAGGTAGGTGTTGAGCACCACCTCGGGCCGGGCCAGCGTCACCTTAGCTCCTGGGTCCCAGTACCCAGTGACCAGCTTCCCATCGACCTCCAGGGGAATGAGGCACTCGCTCCTCAGGGGCCGCCCCACAGCCACCCTGCAGACTGAGAACAATGAATCCAGAGCATCAAGTCTCCCTGAGGAGCTGACCTGGGAGACTCCTCCCTCTTGGGCCATTGCTAAACTGCCAGCCCCTCCTGCCTGGGGAGCCAGCCCCTTCTCCAGCTGGGCTCCCACCCAGTTAACGCTTTGTGGGCTTGGTTTGCTCAGCCTGTCCCTGAGCTTTTGGCACCAGGCCCATCTGTGGCCCCTCTCCCCACAGTAATTACACCTCAGGTCCTGTTGGTCTTCTGGGGCTGGTCAGTCACTTTGGGTCCTGGCTGTGCCCCGGCACTGGGAGGGATTTATCAGAGACTCCCTTCAGGGAAGCCCCTGGGTGACCTCCCTTCTGCATTGATGAGGGCCTGTTCCCCTGGGATTCCATTCTATATTCCGACCTGCTGTCTACAAACTCATCAGCCTGCAGCCCTGCGTAGTGCAGGTCCTTTGGTCTCTTGTCCACCAGCCACATCCTCCGGTCAGGGGGACAGAGTTCATATAGTCGCAGGTGTATTCCCCCATCAGCATGACCAGTTCCAGATAGGTCATCCCCTGGGTCTTCTGCACACCTCGGAACCTTTTCCTCTACGCCTCAGGGATCAGCTCAAACTTGCACAGCAGTGCTTGTTTGAACAGTCCACAGTCCCCTGCTTCCACCTTATTCATCTGGGTGAACATCTCTATGGTTTTGGGACCTAGTAAGGAGGTGAGATGCCAAAGCCTGTCTGCAGGGACAACCTGGTGCACATTGCAGGCCTTCTGAAAGGCAGTGAGGAAGGCATCTATATTATCCCCTTCCTTAAACTGAGGCAGCACTTTTTTATCGGAGTTCCCTGCGAGCTTAGCCACCCTGGGCCCATCCCCATGCACCACAGTAGGGGTCTCTCTGCTTCTCAGCTCCACCATCGCCAGTTCATGCTGCCTCTGTCTCTCATGGCCCTGCCGTTCCTTCTCACAGCCCTCCAGCTCTTTCAGTTTCAGATCCATTTCCAACTCCAACCATCTCAGCTCCACCAACGGGGAACTTGGCCGTGAAGATCCCGTGCGGTCAGGTAGGTGGATCCTGGGGCTGCCTGGCTGCTTTCAGGCCTCCCATGTTCCTGGTTGGGTCAGTGGCTGGGATGACCCCTGGAGCTGCCTGGCTGCTCTCAGCCTCTCTCGCAGCCCCAGCTGGGTCAGGAACTGGCTCCGACACCACGGTAAGGAACATCGCAGTGAACGCTCTGCGTGATGCGACAGAGAAGCAGATCAGCAGAGCCCCCTCCAACCAAGACATCGCCACCTTCCTGAGCGGCTCCCTGGATGGGGAATTTGGACGGGACGGGCGCGACATCGCTTCACTGTGGTCCCGCACTCGCAACGCCACGCGTCGCCTAGGGAAGTGCATCAGTTGCTGCTGGGAGTGGTGTGAGGAGCGCCAGGAGCTGGGAGTCCGGGTGCCGCACATCAGGTCCAACAACAACACCATCGTCACCCCGAGCACCAGGGGCTTGCTGGAGAGGACTCTGAAGGCCGCCATCCACTCGTACCTACTAGAGAAGGGAAATTTATACTTGGGGGGGGGGGGGGGGCGTGGGGAGGAGATTCCTAGCTTCACTGTTCACTGCCAGCCCTGAAATGGCTTGCACTACTGGACTTCAATAACTTTTTCAGGAATAAAAAAAACTCTTCTAGGTTATTTTTAAAGGCTTTTATGATTCCTACTGAGACCTACACAGTTGGACTCATGGTAAATAAGGCACTTGGGATTACAGGCAGAGACATACATTAAAAGACTAAATACATTTTTTATAATCTCTCTCAAATATTTCTGCAATAGTTTTTTTGTAACTTATATAACATATACAGAATACATTATGGTGGTGTGGTGTAAAGGTTTTATTGGAACCTGTTTAGAATAGCCCTGAATCTGCATAACTTACTCACTTCACCATTTCTGAGTAGAGTGCCCAACCCAAATTCATGGGGCTAAAACCCTTTTACTGCCCCAATTATTAAATATATATAATAGAGAGCTAGAGTGCTTTCTTGGGCATAACTAATCACCATAGTTTTCTCATAAAGATCGGATCCTAAAGACTCACACAACAAAATAAAATGATGGAGAATCACAATAGAAAAGCAGAAATGAGAGAACTATTTTATCAATAAATGGGTGTATATAGAACCTGTTTTATAACAACCTCTACCATGTAGTCTATGGAAAAACTGCAAATATGAAGGAAATCAATATCATCAGGGTAATATTCCCCCCCCAAAATTAAGTTTAAGATATTTAATGGGAAAAATCTTGAAGTCTGCATTCTTATAAGCTATTTCTACAAATATGTATGGCTCAAAATTAGAGGACATGAGAAGAGAAAAAAGAAGTGAAATGTTAATAAAAAATAAGGAAAATTGGAGAAAAGAAAGATCTTCTAAAATATATTTTTAGCCAGTGTACCATACTGCACAGTCTGGCATTAATTCTGTATCATCTTGTACATATCTTTCAATCATAAAACTCTCTGTAAATAAGTGATACTGAACACACAGGTGTCCAATAATATGGAGCTGACTTGGGTTCTGAATCTGCACTTGGTACTCTGACAAAGCTTTAATTGACTTTCAATGGATGTTTTACAAGATTAAGGAGAGCAAACCAGTGTTCCCTTCATTCTGAGACAAAAGTAATGAAAGTAACTTCAGCAGATTTAGAATATAATTGAGTCAACTAAAAATGTTTACATGTCTGTGAGGCTCATTTCTGTATGATGGCACCCTGCTCCCAAGTGCATCTATGACATTTGTACATCCAGTGCACATAGAACCTTCTGTCTCCTACAAAATGCCACAAATTTATGTAGCTAGACACCCCGCATCTAGAGCATTCGAATAGTCTGACTCTCTCACTGAGGCCTTGGCTACACTTGCAGCTGTACAGCGCTGTGAGGTAAACCTGTCTTCATATAGCTGCGTAGGGAAAAGCGCTGCAGTCTGTCCACACTGCCAGCTGCCAGCGCAGTGGTGTGGCCACACTTGCAAAATTTGCAGCTGTGTTGGGAGCGGTGCATTATGGGCAGCTATCCCAGCATTCGTGTGGCTGCAACATGCTTTTCAAAACGGAGGGGGATGGGTGGATTGTGACAGGGCGTGTGGGGGGAGAGAGAGTGCTTTTTGGAGTATGTCAGCTCTCTATTTTGCAAGTTCTGAACTCCCAGCCCCCTGCTCATTCATTCACTCACTCAAAGCAAGCTGCAAACTGTTTGCTTTTCTCTGTCTTACGAGCTTTGAAACTGGCACTTCGGCATTCCTGCAGCTGGTCACAACAATGGAGAGGATTGGCCACTTGACAAGGTGATTAGTACAGTGCTGCAAGCGTTTACACTCTCACCCGTAGCCACTCCGTTGCAGCTGTTATTCCTCTCGGAGATGTGGAGTACCTGCAGCGGTGTACCCAGGGAGATACAGCGCTGTAAGTGCCCTGCCAGTGTGGACGGGGAGTGAGTTACAGCGCTGGGGGAGGCTTTACAGCGCTGTAACTTGCAAGTGTAGCCAAGGCCTGAGTCTGGCAGCCAACATATTGGTTCAAGTTGTCTATGATGTGCAAAATTTGAGGGTATTTTAATTTGAAATACACTAAAGACCCACATCTATCTTTACTGAAATCATGTTACAGCATCAAAGGAGATACAATAAATATTACATGGACCAAAATTATTTTTATACATTTATGCAGTGACAAACGTGCACGACACTTTACAGTAATAAGTAGAAAGAGTCCTTGCCCCCAGAAACTTAAGTGTGGCTCTGCTCTGAAAAGTGACTGCAAAAATGGCACCTTATTACTCAATAGATCTGCTCACTAGGTAAAATTCACCCATGTGGAAAGTGTGGGCACAAACTCTGTGCACCAATTTGAGTCCAATTTAAACAGTGCAATTATGCAATCCCATTGTCTTCCAATTTGACCCTTAGTGACATCTATGCATCCCCATTGCTTTTAATGTGTAGCTTACTGGACATTTGTAAACAATTCCCTTAATGATTCATAAGAAGGAATAGAATCTGGCTAGCTGTGTTGGCTCTGCAGGCTTAACAGGAGTAAAAAAGCAATAAAGTTTTTTTGGCGATGACGCAAAAGAAAGAAAGAACCCAAATTGCCTATGAGATTTCAGACTGAACTTGCAGGGCTAATGGCTAGAAAAACATACTTCTTAAGAATATAAGGATGGCCATAGTGGGTCAGACCAATGGTCCATCTAGCCCAGTATCCTGTCTTCCAACAGTGGCCAATACCAGGTGCTTCAAAGGGAATGAACAGAACAGGTAATCATCAAATGATCCATCCCCTGTTGTCCACTCCCTGCTTCTAGAAAACAGAGGCTATGGACACTCAGAGCATGGTGAATGAGGAGGAGAAAGTAAATCATCAACAGCAGTGCTTATTACGTTTAAGGGAGACACTCTAGCTGAGAAAGTAACACCAGTGTTTCAGATCTTTAGAATCAAGCCATCTATTTCCTCTCCCTTCAGGTGTTAAGTGCCAACAGTATGGTATGGGCATGTAGCAAATGTTTGTAAGGGGAAAATGAGATGTGGTAAATACAGGGGAGAGCATTCCTATGGAAGTTGCATAGAAGGGGAGGATGTCAAGTATAGTAACTGTGGTGGTAATCACAGTCCGGCATATAGAGGGTATAATCTGGCAAAATAAGATAAGTAGATACAAAAGGCAGAAATTATTAGTGGCAGATCTTATGCAGAAGCTATAAGGAGACTCTCAAAACATCAGGCAGAGAAGGAAGAGAAAATCAGCAGAGGAAAAGGGAAACTGAACACAGCCTCACTCTATAAAAATATGATAAACATTGCAGAAGGAATAGGCGATGATATATTAGTATTGAAAAAAGAAAGGTTTATTGCATTTATTATTAAAGTGATAAATTGCACATCACAAACAAAGAACAATCAGAAAAAAATGAGCATTGCAAGGGCAGTAGAAAAATATGTGTATGTTAGCAATCTGTCAATAGACAATATTTATATGATTTTGGATTAGTCTAATGGTGAAATGACTAGTACAGGAATCACAACCTTTTTGGAATGCACATAGTTTGATAGTTCATGGTGAAGAACTAAAAGAAAATATCCTTGTCATAGGTTTCACCCCCACTCTGAACTTTAGGGTACAGATGTGGGGACCTGCATGAGAACCCCTAAGCTGATTTACCAGCTTAAGTCAGTATGTTGCCACCACCAAATAGTTTAAACAAACGTTTATGGGAAAGTCATTTGGAAACTTTTCCTTCCCCCTCCCCACCAATTCCCTGGTGAACACAATCCAAAATCCTTGGATCTTAAAACAAGGAAAAATTACTCATCCCCCCTTTCCTGGCAGGATTTGAGTCTAATTTCCCTTTCCCCCACCAATTCCTGGTGAGTCCAGATCCAACCCCCTTGGATCTTGAAACAAGGAAAAATCAATCAGGTTCTTAAAAAAAAGACTTTTAATTAAAGAAAAAGAAACCTCTGTGAGATTAACATGCAAGGAAATTTCACAGACAACAGATTCAAAACACAGAGGGGTTCCCTCTGGGCAAAAACCTTAAAGTTACACAAAAGAAAAACCCAATTTAATTCTCCCTCTTATGCAAAAGAAGTCACAAAAGACAATAACATAATCTAATAAATTCCTTCTCTAATACTCACTACCTTGTTTGATTCCTGGATCTTTTCACTCCGGCACACACTTACAGACAGAACAAAGGACAAAGATTTCCCTCCTTCCTCTTTGAAAACATCTTGTCCCCCCCATTAGTTCCTCTGGTCAGATGTCAGCTAGGCTATGTGAACTTCTTAACCCTTTACAGATAAAAGAGGAATTAACCCTTAACTGTCTGTTTATGACAATCCTAGAAATGAAAATTAAACCAGATGTCATACGTATCAGGAAACATGGTTGGTTAAAAAGCTTGCTTCTAAAATTCCATTGTATTTTGCCTTTAAGCAAGACTGAAAACTGGGAAGAGGAGCCGGTGCTTGTACTTTCATGAGGGAAAGATTAAACTACATAGCAGTAGAGAACAAAGAAATAAGTTTTGAATATAATGCTGTTGAAATCTGAATGCAGAGGAGAAATCTTTCTTTAAGGAATTATAATATAGCCCACATAGGAAATTAGAAACTCGGAAGTTACAGGAAATAGTGAAGAGTGCTAAAAGACCATACAGTGACCTAAATAATCATCATAAATTGTGGGGCAGTAAGACAACTGATAACAATGGCACATTCTTAGAAAAGTTAATTGATGAAAACCATCTAGTGGTTTTAAACTGTAGCACCCCAACTAGATTTAATGCAGCAGATGATAGTTTTTCTTGCTTAGACCTTAGAATTATAACAGCAGACGTTGCAAGTAGATGCAGTTGAGAAATATATAAGGAAAAAGAAATCCCTATCCTTACTAATTTTCAAGGCCAAGGTAAGTGTAGTAGGTCCTAGCCGGGGCTCGACCCTTCCGGACAGGAGGGGAGCCACACCGACTCACTACTGTGGGAACAAGTAGTCAGTTAGTCCCGAAACTCCGGCTCTTTAGTGCAGAGTCGGAGCAACCACAGTTAAAGCTCAGGCCCTTGACTGCAGGGGCTGAGTGAGCAAATAGTTCAGAGCCCAGGCCCTGGATCAGGGCGGGGCAAACACAGTTAGGCTCAGGCCCTTGTTTGCAGGGGCTGAGCGAGCAAAGAGTTCAGAGCCCAGGCCCTGGATCAGGGCGGGGCAAACACAGTTAGGCTCAGGCCCTTGTTTGCAGGGGCTGAGCGAGCAAAGAGTTCAAAGCCCAGGCCCTGGATCAGGGCGGGGCAAACACAGTTAGGCTCAGGCCCTTGTTGCAGGGGCTGAGCGAGCAAAGAGTTCAAAGCCCAGGCCCTGGATCAGGGCGGGGCAAACACAGTTAGGCTCAGGCCCTTGTTGCAGGGGCTGAGCGAGCAGATAGTTCAAAGCCCAGGCCCTGGATCAGGGCGGGGCAAACACAGTTAGGCTCAGGCCCTTGTTGCAGGGGCTGAGCGAGCAAATAGTTCAAAGCCCAGGCCCTGGATCAGGGCGGGGCAAACACAGTTAGGCTCAGGCCCTTGTTGCAGGGGCTGAGCGAGCAGATAGTTCTGGTAAGGTACGCCTAGGCTTGCTGTAGCCGAGCGTTGGGTGAGGGGGAAGCCTGCCACCCGTGCAGGGGGTGGCAGGGGGAACGCAGGCCCACCCACTCCACTGCGTTCCAGCCCGGGGCCCTAACAGCGGTTGCTGCCGCTGCTGGTCAGTGGGGTATCCAGGCCGCAACACACTGACATAGGCTCACACTCAGTTGCAGCCGGACCGGGGTCGGCTACCCCCGGGCTACTTCCGTGATCCCCCTCAAAGCCTACCTCGTTCGTTACGCCGGGATCGGGCCAGTCCATCTCCATGGGCTCCTCTCTGCCCGGGCTCGGCGGCAAGTCTGGTAGCTCTGCCGGGAAGTCCGGCCAATGGTCCTCAGGCGGCTCCTCTGGATAGCAGCAAGGGCGAAGGGGTTCGGGTCCAGTCTCACCCTCAGGGTTAGTGGGGTCTGGTTCCCAGGGGTTCTCCCAGTGGCGGGCGTGAACAGGCTCCGGCGGCTCCTCCTCGTAGCGGGCCCGGGGTAGCTCAGGCCAGCCAGGGACCAAGCCCCGGTCTTCGACGGTCTCCTGGCCAGGAGCTACCGGCCGCACGTCTGCTCCCTGTGGTGGCTGGGCCCCAACTGAGCTCTGGCGGACGGCCTTTATACTTCCTGTCCCGCCCCTTGACTTCCGGGGGGCGGGGACAGGCGGTGGTGGTCCCACCCACTCTGGTGCCGGCACGTGGGCTCCCTCTTCTGGACAGGAGGGGAGCCACACCGACTCACTACACACCCCCCCCCTTAAGACTGGCTCCCGCCTGTCGGGGCCAGGTCCTGCCATCTCCCCCATGCGGGATAGGAAGTCCGCATTCGTATGGTCCTTACCAGCTCGATGCTGGACCGTAAATGCGTAGGGTTGTAAGGCGAGGTACCACCGCATAATGCGGGCATTATTATCTTTCATCCGCATTAGCCACCGGAGGGGGGCGTGGTCTGTGACGAGGGTGAACGGGGCCCCAAGGAGGTAGAAGCGCAGGGCATCGCAGGCCCACTTCACCGCGAGGGCCTCTTTTTCCACCACTGAGTAATTCCTCTCACGGGGGAACAGCTTCCGGCTGAGATATATTATGGGGTGGTCCTTTCCCTCCACTTCTTGGGACAGGACTGCCCCTAATCCTACGCCGGAGGCGTCGGTCTGCAAGATGAATGGGCGTTTAAAGTCCGGGCTATAGAGAACCGGCTCCTGGCAGAGGCACTTCTGCAGTGTCCGGAAGGCCGCCTCACATTCGGGGGACCATCGTACCTGCCGGGGGCTGTCCTTCGTCAGAAGCCCAGTTAAGGGTGCTGCGATGGTCGCGAACTGGGGGATGAACCGTCTGTAATACCCAACGAGGCCCAGGAACTGCCGAACATGCCGTTTGGTCGATGGGGTGGGACAGTCCAGGAGGGCCTGGACTTTCCCGACGAGGGGCTTGACCCGCCCGCCCCCGACGGTATAGCCAAGATAGTTGGTCTCTTGCCAGGCAATCCGGCACTTTTTGGGGTTGGCGGTCAGGCCCGCCTGTCGTAGGGACCTTAGGACCGCCGCAACCCGGGGCAGATGATCCTCCCAGCCGCGGCTATAGATGACCACGTCGTCTAGGTACGCCGCCGCATAGTCCTGATGGGGCTGCAGAAGTTGGTCCATCAGCCGCTGGAAGGTGGCCGGGGCTCCATGGAGACCGAATGGCATCCGTGTGAATTGGTACAGCCCCGTTGGAGTGGCAAAGGCGGTCTTCTCTTTTGAGGTCTCCTCGAGGGGGATCTGCCAGTAGCCTTTGCTCAGATCCAAGGTGGTGATATACTGGGCCTCCCCCAGGCGGCCCAGTAACTCGTCTACACGGGGCATCGGGTAGGCATCGAAGCGCGAGATGGCGTTTACCCTCCGAAAGTCGATGCAGAAGCGGCGGGTACCGTCCGGCTTGGGCACCAGGACCACCGGACTACGCCACTCGCTCTGGGATGGTTCGATGACGCCCAGAGCCAGCATGGCTCTTACTTCCTCCTCGACCGCACCCCGCATCCGATAGGGCAGGGGCCGGGTCGTCTCTCGAACCACCTTTCCCGGCTCGGTCTGGATGGAGTGTTTGACCAGGGACGTGTGGCCCGGTACGGCTGTGAAGGTTCGCTTGAAGGTTTGCAGCAGGCAGTTAGTCTGTTTACATTGCTCTTCTGTGAGCGATTGTCCTAATTGGGGTGCCGGGGGGTCATCCGTCGAGGGTACCTGGGGTCCCAATTCCGGCTCGGGCGGGCATGGGTTGATTAAGAGGCCCTCCCGGTCCTGCCACCGTTTCAGCAGGTTGACGTGATACCGCTGAGTTCCCTTCCGCTTGTCCGGTTGCCGCACCTCGTAGGTGACGGGACCGACCTTACGCACGACTTCGTAAGGTCCCTGCCACCGGGCTAACAATTTTGACTCACTAGACGGGAGGAGGAGTAGGACACGGTCTCCTGGTTGGAACTCCCGGACTTGGGCTCCCTGATCGTAGGTCCGTTTCTGCCGTTCCTGCGCCGTCTTCAAATTTTCGCGGGCCAGGGCTCCGGCCTGGGCAAGGTACTCCTGTAACTGGATGACATATTTCAGGAGGCCCTGGGCTGGGGACGCTGACTGTTCCCAGGTCTCTCTCATCAGGTCTAAGAGGCCCCGCGGTCTGCGTCCATACAGCAGCTCGAAAGGGGAAAATTTTGTTGAGGTCTGCGGGACTTCTCGGATGGCTAGCAGCAAGGGTGGAAGGAATTGGTCCCAGTGGCGGAGGTCCTCTGCGGGGAATTTCCGCAACATGCTTTTCAAAGTGCGGTTAAACCGCTCCACCAACCCGTCCGTCTGCGGGTGGTACACGGACGTCCGGAGTTGTTTGATGCCTAAGAGGGCACAGACCTGTCGCAACAATTGGGACGTGAAGTTCGTTCCTTGGTCGGTCAGTATCTCTCGAGGCAGTCCTACTCGGGCGAAGATTTTCAGCAATTCCCCCGCGATAGACCGGGCGGTAATACTTCGCAGGGGGATGGCTTCGGGGAACCGAGAGGCATAGTCCACCAAGACCAGGATGTATTGAAACCCCGCGGCACTTTTCGGGAGAGGGCCCACGAGGTCCATGGCGACCCGTTCAAAGGGCGTCTCCATCACTGGCATGGGGACCAGGGGTGCCTTGGGGATCCCGGGCGGGGCGACCCTCTGACACTCGGGGCAGGAGGCGCAATATTCTTTCACCTCCTGAGAGATTCCTGGCCAAAAGAAGCGCGCCAGGATTCGAGCGAGGGTCTTCTCTCGCCCCAGGTGCCCGGCGGCTGGCACATCGTGGGCCAACTTCATTACCGCCCTCCGGTGACACAGGGGCACTAACAGTTGGGTTTGTGGTTCCTGGGTGCGGGGGTCACGGTCCAGGCGGTAGAGCCGGTCCCGGCGCAGCTCAAAATGGGGCCACAGGGTGGCCCGCTGGGGGTCCACAACACTCCCATCTACTGCCGCGAGCTGCTCGTAGAAGCGGCTAAGGGTGGGATCCTCTCGCTGGTCCCGACAGAAATCGGTATCGAAGCGGGGCTGAGGGGCCGGCTCCGGTGGCGGTCCCGCTGCGTCCGTGTCGTCTATCTCGGTCGCCGGACCCTGCTCGGGGGTCTCGGAGGAGGACCCCAACCGATCAGCCCCCAGGGCCGGCGTGGACCGTAGGACTTCCTCAAAGGCCGGCCAGTCCCGACCGAGGATCACAGGGTATGCAAGATGGGGAGCTACCCCAACCACCAGGTGTCGGGTGATCCCCGCGATGGTTAGGGGGACCCGGGCGCTGGGGTATGGTCGGACGTCCCCATGGATGCATTGCAGATGAATACATCCGAGGCGGGTATCACCCGGCGGTACCAGGTCCTTACGGACCAACGTCTGACCACAACCCGAGTCGATCAAGGCCCGCGTAGTCCGCCCTCTGACGGCCGCCGGGACGGTCAGCTTGGGGTTCATGGCTGGCCTGGCTCGAGTGTGGCCCGCCCACACTTGCCCATAGCTGCAATCCATCTCCGGACAGTCTCGCCGGAGGTGCCCCATCTTCCCACAACTGAAGCAGGGTCCGAGTTCAGGTCGTCTGCTCCGGGGGCCTTCTCGGCTTGGGCTCCGGGGGGGGGCTTCGCCGAGCCCTTGGGGGCCCCTGGCCCGGGGCCACTGGTCCAGTCCGAGGAGTCGGGTCCGCGTGCCGGGTCCGGATCTCGCGGCGGGGGTCGGGCCTCGGTGCGGGGGGTCGTGGTCCGCTCAGGGTTTCCCCTTTCTTTTCGCCGCGGACTGGTTCGGGCCCGGGGCGGCGGAAGGTGGGCCCTACTGCATCTTCGGCGGCCAGGAAGTCCTCCATTAGTGACACTGCCTGGGCCAGCGTCGTCGGCCGGTGGCGAAGCACCCAGGCGCGCCCTTGGGAGGGTAGGGTGTGCACGAACTGTTCCAACACCACCTGCTCGGTTACCTCCTCCGCCGTCCGGGTGCCGGGCTGTAGCCACCGTCGGCAAGCTTCTTTTAAGGTTTGGGCCACTACCCGCGGTCGGGCCCCGGTGGGGTAAGTCTGGCCCCGAAACCTTTGTCGGAAAGTCTCGGGACTGACGTCGAGGGCCACCTGGGCCGCCCCCGTCAGGTAGGGGGCTAAGAGGGTAGCCCACTGGTCCCTGGGCCACCCGGCGACGAGGGCTACCCGCTCGAACGTGACCAGGAATGCCTCCGGGTCGTCGTCTGGGCTCATCTTAGTCAAGCGAAGGGGGGCAGCTAACCGCGGCATCTCCGCAGCCTCCCCTGCCGGCCCCGGTGCGGGGCGAGGGAGCGTGACCAGCAGCTGCTGCAGCTGGACTCCCAACTGCCGCACCAGCTGTTGCTGTTGCTCGAGCTGGGCTGTGTGCTGCTCCTGCTGCAACTGGAGTTGGGCGGCATCTCGCTGCTGTTGCTGCGCGAGCTGAGCGGCCTGCTGTTGCTGTTGCTGCTGCAGCTGGGCCGTCTGCTGCCGCTCCTGGCTCTCCGTGAGCAGCTGAAACAGCCGCTCCATATCCATTCCTTAGAACGGGGGGGGGGGGGGGGGCAACTGCCACTCCCCCTCTAGCCCCTTCTCACAGGGGCAGGGGCTCGTGCCCCACGTTGGGCGCCAAATGTAGTAGGTCCTAGCCGGGGCTCGACCCTTCCGGACAGGAGGGGAGCCACACCGACTCACTACTGTGGGAACAAGTAGTCAGTTAGTCCCGAAACTCCGGCTCTTTAGTGCAGAGTCGGAGCAACCACAGTTAAAGCTCAGGCCCTTGACTGCAGGGGCTGAGCGAGCAAATAGTTCAGAGCCCAGGCCCTGGATCAGGGCGGGGCAAACACAGTTAGGCTCAGGCCCTTGTTTGCAGGGGCTGAGCGAGCAAAGAGTTCAGAGCCCAGGCCCTGGATCAGGGCGGGGCAAACACAGTTAGGCTCAGGCCCTTGTTTGCAGGGGCTGAGCGAGCAAAGAGTTCAAAGCCCAGGCCCTGGATCAGGGCGGGGCAAACACAGTTAGGCTCAGGCCCTTGTTGCAGGGGCTGAGCGAGCAGATAGTTCAAAGCCCAGGCCCTGGATCAGGGCGGGGCAAACACAGTTAGGCTCAGGCCCTTGTTGCAGGGGCTGAGCGAGCAAATAGTTCAAAGCCCAGGCCCTGGATCAGGGCGGGGCAAACACAGTTAGGCTCAGGCCCTTGTTGCAGGGGCTGAGCGAGCAGATAGTTCTGGTAAGGTATGCCTAGGCTTGCTGTAGCCGAGCGTTGGGTGAGGGGGAAGCCTGCCACCCGTGCAGGGGGTGGCAGGGGGGAACGCAGGCCCACCCACTCCACTGCGTTCCAGCCCGGGGCCCTAACAGCGGTTGCTGCCGCTGCTGGTCAGTGGGGTATCCAGGCCGCAACACACTGACATAGGCTCACACTCAGTTGCAGCCGGACCGGGGTCGGCTACCCCCGGGCTACTTCCGTGATCCCCCTCAAAGCCTACCTCGTTCGTTACGCCGGGATCGGGCCAGTCCATCTCCATGGGCTCCTCTCTGCCCGGGCTCGGCGGCAAGTCTGGTAGCTCTGCCGGGAAGTCCGGCCAATGGTCCTCAGGCGGCTCCTCTGGATAGCAGCAAGGGCGAAGGGGTTCGGGTCCAGTCTCACCCTCAGGGTTAGTGGGGTCCGGTTCCCAGGGGTTCTCCCAGTGGCGGGCGTGAACGGGCTCCGGCGGCTCCTCCTCGTAGCGGGCCCGGGGTAGCTCAGGCCAGCCAGGGACCAAGCCCCGGTCTTCGACGGTCTCCTGGCCAGGAGCTACCGGCCGCACGTCTGCTCCCTGTGGTGGCTGGGCCCCAACTGAGCTCTGGCGGACGGCCTTTATACTTCCTGTCCCGCCCCTTGACTTCCGGGGGGCGGGGACAGGCGGTGGTGGTCCCACCCACTCTGGTGCCGGCACGTGGGCTCCCTCTTCTGGACAGGAGGGGAGCCACACCGACTCACTACAGTAAGGTTGAAGGTAATAGAAAATTACCCACCTGGAATTTTAAGAAAGCTAACTAGACACTATTTACAATGTTCATTGTGTGTGATGACATAGAGAATTTCAAGGGCAACATAATAAAGAGATTAATAGCTGCAGTTTCAGTAGCCATACCTAAAATATTGAAGTACCCCAAAACTAAAAAATTAATTCCATGGTGGAAAGAGGAATGCAAACTGGCAATTAAAGAAAGGAATAAAGCCTATAAAAAGCAAGGTACAATGAATAGTAAAGATCTAACAAAGTATAAAAGAAGTAAGGCAGTCGCACAAAGAATTATTAAAAAAACAAAACCAAAGAGAGTTGGAGGAAATACTGTGGGTAGATAAATAAAGATACCAAGACATCAGAAATGTACAGGCAAAATAGAAGAATGAATGAAATGCAAACTAAGTGTAGTCACATCCCAGGTCTTATTTGGACTGATAAAATAAGTTCTGATAATGAGAAAGCAGAAGTTTTAGCACAAATTTTCCAAGGGGTAAATAATGATGAAAATCAAAGTGCAGTTTTTCATCAAA
Source organism: Malaclemys terrapin pileata (assembly GCF_027887155.1). Lineage (NCBI taxonomy): Eukaryota > Metazoa > Chordata > Testudines > Emydidae > Malaclemys > Malaclemys terrapin. The sequence goes on from NC_071507.1 coordinate 84,520,939, forward strand.
TTAAAAGACAATTCATTGAACAGAATCATAAACTATTATGTAGGTGGGGTAAATATGAAGATACTGTACTGAATGAATGGTTTTGTATGCAGGAACTTGAGAAAGTTACTGATATCAGCAAGAATACATTTCCAGGTAAACATAATATATGTAACATAATATTTAAATCTCTCTCTCAAACCAATTTGAGAATTCTCTTGGAATTATATAATACTATATGGGGAAAAGGAGCGATACCAGTAGGATGGTAACATGCAGTAGTAATTCCCATACAAAAACCAGGCAGACTATCCACAAAAGTAGATGCTTATAGATCTATTGCTCTTATGTCTTGTTTGGGTAAAATTATGGAGAGAATGGTGAATGGAAAGTTTGGTTGCCTATTTGGAAAACAAGGGCATTATGGGTAAGGTGCAGCGTGGTTTTAGGAGAGGAAGATGTGCCATTAGTCACTTTGTGCCTCATTTTTTATTTTTTCCTACTTCTGTTTCTAATTTAACAAAGTTTTCATTATAGCTGACTTTCTAAATATTGCACGGGCATATGGCATGCTATGGAAAGAAGGATTGTTGTACAACATAGGTGCACCAGGGATAAGGGGAAGAATATATGGATGGATTAGAGACTTTCTGAGTAAAAGGACCATGAAGGTCAGAGTTGGGAAAGTTATGTCAACTATATATAGTATTAAAAATGGTACATTGCAGGGAAGTGTTATCCGCCTGACCTTATTTAATATTATGATAAATGATTTCCCAAAACAAGTAAATGTTGAGGTAGGTGTCACTCTGTCCACAGATGATTGTGCTCTGTGGGTTGGGAGCAGAAATACTGGGGTGACAGAAAAGAGAATCAATAAAACTTTAGGCTAGACCTCTGACTGGGGAAATGCATGGAGTTTCAAGTTTTCCATTGCCAAAATCAAAGGACTGATCTGTACAAAAAGGAAAATTACAAAGGAATGTAAACTGTATCTGTATGGAGGACAAATAGATATAGTTAAAAGGTTTACATTCTTAGAGGTAATATTTGATACTAAATTACTTTGGAAAGATCATATAGACTATGTTAAAGATAAGCGTACAGGAAGGATTAACCTTCTTAATAGTCTTGCTGGTACTAATTGTGGGGCAGATAAGAAAATACTGCTGATGGTATAGAGAGTCTGAATCAGACTGGTTATTGACTATGGTTGCCCAGCTTTTGGGTCAGCATCAAAACCAGAACTTGAAAAATTAGATTTAATATAAGCCTCGGCATTAAAAATTATGTGCAGGGCATTTATTACAACATTACATGGATGCTACAGATAGCATCTTGTGAAATGACAACATGAATGAAACAATTGGACCAAACTTTCTGGGCCAAAGTTAATGGGTATTGTAATGAGGAAAGTACCTAACAAATATATGAAGATTGTTGGGAATTTGATGGGCAAACTATAGCACATAATGTTAGAACTCCACATGCAAGTCAAGTTAAAGTGTGAATGCAGAAGTTGGAAGATAAGGAAAAACTAATTGGCATCAAAACTTTTAGTCATGGGAAAAATAGTTATGGATGGAAAATCAGATGATCAAACATGGATTTAGATTTATTTTATAAATTTAAGGATAAAAAAGAGACAGTAGGTATTTATAATGAAGTATACCAATATATAGATGAAAAGTGGAGTCAGTTTTGTCAAATATATACAGATGGGTCCCTCCCCACCCCCCAAAAAAGCAGAAAGAATAGGAGCAGCATATTGTATACCAAAATTTCAAATTAATATATCTAAAAGAGTGTCTGATTTTGTAGCTGTCATGACTCCCTAACTGGTAGGAATAATGCTAGCACTAAATTGGATTTGGGATGTACTACCAACAGTAGTATTCTGTCTCAGGTCTCATGGTGATTAAAAAAGCGTGTCTCAGTATGTAGAAGTGATTTAATCAATGCAATTATATTTCTAATAACAGAGTTAGTATAGATGGGGATACATGTAGCATTAGCTTGGATCCCAGCGCATATTGCGATAACCTGGAATGAAATCGTGGACAAAGAGGCTAAAGGCACTGCAAGGAATGGGAAGATTGACATATAATATCTTTGAATAAACACAAATTTCAAAGCCTAGACAGAAAAATGTAAAAGAGGAATGGTAAACAATTTGGATTAATGAAAAAAGAGGAAGAAGGTTTTTTGACCTGTGCCCTTGAGTTGAGGATAACGACATATGTCAGGGCCTGGCTGGGAAAAATGAAGCGATTTTGGTTTGACATGAATTGGTCATTGTGGCTTAAACAAAAACTGTTTTCAAATAAATAGACACAGAGATGGACTATGAGTGCTCTGCAAAATGCAAGAAAAACTTTATCACCCTTTGGGGGTATGTAAGGGCTTTGATAAAGAAAGGGAAACGTCTTAAGATAACAAAAATTACATTATGTTGTTTAGTAAAAATATCAGGGAAATGGGGTAGTATTAGGTGGTTTTATATTCCCTGAAGAACACAGGGCAGAGTGAGAGAATATAAGTATTCCTAAGTATCTAGGAATTATAGTTGGTGGCTATAGACTATTCAGTCAAACCTGCTTTGCCATTAAAGAAAGAAAAGAAAAAGAATTAGGAGAACCTGTCATAATTAATGTCTAGGTATAACCCAAAAGACAGTGGGCATCTCAAACCTTAGTCCCTACCAGGGATCGGCAACCTTTGGCACGCGGCCTGGTTTGTTTACCTGCTGCATCTGCAGGTTCGGCCAATCGCGGCTCCCACTGGCCGTTGTTCGCTGCTCCAGGCCAATGGGGGCGGCGGGAAGTGGCGGCCAGAATATCCCTTGGCCCATGCCGCTTCCCGCAGCCCCCATTGGCCTGGGATGGTGAAACGCAGCCAGTGGGAGCCACGATCGGCCGAACCTGTGGAAGAAGCAGGTAAACAGACCGGGCTGCATGGTCAAAGGTTGCCGATCCCTGGTCCATACCATAAATAAACATTAACTTGGGCTGGGATTTCAATACTTTGCTGTCAAACTACTGACTGATACTCTGGCCAAAAGATGGAAGGGAGTGGGAGAAAGTGATTATTATTTGTATTACGGTAGCACCTAGGAATCCCACTTATGGACTAGGATCCCATTGTTCTAGGCACTGTAAAAACAGAGAACAAAAAGACAGTCCCCAACCCAAAGAGCTTGCAGTCTAAGGCTAGGCTATAAAATTAATAATTTGAGTTTCTTGAAAAGCCGGTCATGTGGGGATTGTGTGTTTGCAGGCACTGAATTTCAATGTGGCCTGGCAGTTAAAAAAATAAAAATAAAGCCAGGTCTCAGATTAGGGGGAAAATTCATTTTGAGAGGACCATGCCATGAAAAAGGTTAGCGGTGACAATGGATTCTAAAGGAAAACACCTTGTTAGGAATTCGTAAAAAGATTCCTAAGAGTTTGCATAATCTCTCCATAGATATTTTTGTCATGTAGTTACTGTTTAAAACTCTTTAATTTCTTGTCATTCCAGTATGACTTTCGCTGTAATTACAAGCCTCATTTTATATGTGTAGGACCAGACTCTACCACTCTTACTTGTGTTGAGTAGCACCTTTTTCTGCAAGTAATTGTGTTGAAGTCAATGGGGCTATTCATGGAGTAAGGTCCTACTCAAGCTGAATAAAGGTGGCATAATCTGACCCCTAGTGAACCTAAGTATCATACACTATTATAACTGAGAATTAATTAGCTACCATTCTGCCTGGCATCTATGAGGTAAGCAAAATCAAGCAGAAGTGACAACCTGTATATTGATTTTGGTTAACTGGTACAGAAAGTACCATTCCATGGGTGTCCAACTGGAAATTTGCCAACATAGACTATTTGCATTGGAATAATGATCACAAAGTACAAGGGTCATATCACACCAAGTCATAAAGTTTTGTTAGTGTTAATTAGCTAATATTTATAAATCACTTAAAAATTATAAGTGAAATTCCTACATTGTACAAATATATGGCTTTCAGTTGTCTTACACTAAGGATGAATTTGTCCCAACAAACATTATATAAATGCTAAGAATTTTTTATTCTGGAGCCAGAGAAACAAATGAATAAAAATCCTTCACACTGTTAATACAGCTGTGGGAGTCCAAGGGGAAAAACAAACCAGTAATCAAAGTACAACAGCATTTCATGCTAAAGAAAAGAAAAAGCATGCTAAATTCAAGAGCCTCTGAAAAGCATAGTGGGTTTAAAAACTAGAGTAGTAATAAATAATTTTAAATTAGGAAGAACCTTTCATTTCAGGCAGCAAATTAAAAGGTTTTAATGCTAAACTGAAGTTATACCAATTTACATCAGAGATTATTTTCCTGGGTTTTCGGATATGCTTGTCTGTAAGCTTACTCACCATTAATAAAAGGACAAACTCTTCATTTCAGAAATGATTACTTGATCAAACCCAATCTTGTTGTATTTAGCTTTTTATGTTTTAAGTTGGCTTCTACTGCAGAAGCTGACATTATTGAATTAATGGACTTTAATAGCTGTATTGTTTCCTGCCTTAGTACATCATGTATTGCAACACATAGAAATAAAGTGCAACTTGTCTTTATTTCTCATTATAGAGCTCAGCATTTGCATTGGATGTGGTGATTGATTTAACTGCTATTATTGACCTATACACATAGTTATAAATATTAAATGGAAAGTCTTAAGAAGATAGTCCTTCAAAATAAGTCTTTGAGGTTCTCTTCCTACTTTTCTCGTCCTCACCAAAAACTATATTTCATATATACACACATAACCAGAATACATAAAAATTTCCTACTGAGATCATGGCACAACAATATAACTTTTCGGTATTAATAGTTCCATAGGTTTGTGTCATTTTATAGTAGCTTGACAGAGGGCAATTTACTGAAATAGACTGGAGAAAACATATTGAATTAAGTTTAATACTTTTGGGGTCCATTGTATTAAAAATATTTGTTATTGTAGGATTGTATGTGACTTTTCTAGGAGACTGACTAATGTAAACCTTGGGGAAATGTTAGAAACTTCAGATAACTGTTTGAGACAATATGTACGAAGTTGGTTTCCTAAGAGGTACTTTGGCAGGCATTTTGAAGCTTCCCTGGGAAGAAAAACCCACTATCTACTTATTACCTACTTCTGGAAACTCCAGATCAAAGACCCCTGAACTATATAAAGGAGTTACTAAACTTTTCATAAGTGTGCTAGTTCTGAGCTGAGGCTGTTACGAACCTGTGACTATAGAAGAGATCCCCTTGTGCGGTTTGAATAATCACCCATGTCGGAGTCGGGGTAATCACTGGTAAGCTGATTAGCAGGCATGTAGTTTATTTTATTGCTTTTAATATGTTTTCTCTGTAATGCCTTTACCCTGAGAATATATAAGCTTGTCTAGAGCTGTGTGATAGCTTAACCATGGGCAGACTATTATTAATCTCTGAAGAGAAAGCAAGCAGGTATGCTTAGGCAGTCTGTCTTTTGCTGGGAATAACACAGTGAAGGCAGAGAACTGTTCAGCCTGGAGATACCCTGGTCAAAAGCGAGAGAGATACAGATCTACACGCCAGAGAGGCAATGACCCAAGAAGCCTGAGAATGGGTGCCCGTGCTCTACAACTGAGGGGAAACACAGGTGCAGTTGCCCTGAACTGTGGCAAACTGCGCTATCTATTACTAGCTTAGTGGGGAAATAGCTTTGGGTTTGTTTTTTCTTAAAGTGAACTAAAGTGCCAATTTGAGAGCATGGAAGTTTAATTCTCTAATTTCCCACAGAACAGGTATGGCATGAACAGCAGCAACAAAATCTTGCAACCTTCACATCAATGTAATACAACCCTCTTCATCTCATAAGTGTGCCTTAACGTTGACCTGGAGACATTATCCATGTCCATTCAGTCCTTCTGGGAGAGTTGACAAGGATTTCAGTTCTTTGGAGGTTGCGTGATTTTTTTATGTGGATACTTGGTGATGCACTAGTGGGATTTAAAGGGCTTCCAGAGACTTCTGTTTTTACCGCTGTTAAACTCTTTGAAATGTCCCATACTGGCCATTGGCAGGGGCAGAATACTAAACTAGATAGACCACTGTTTGTATGCAGTATGACAATTCCTGTGTTCCTATACAAGGATGAGGAGAAAACTACTTTTGCCTCCTCCCCTCTCCCATGGTGCAAATGCATGAACAGGAGCATAACATCACCAGAAAATCTCACCCAGACAATGAGAATGTAACCTTGAACAAGAGCCTAAATAGCAAGTTTATTGAAAACAAGTCTGCCCACAATTTTGCACTTATATTAACAGAGGATATTTGAAACTTGACCAAGTGTATTCATAACCATATAATAATAATTAATCATGCTTAGTACTCAGGATGCATGTATCAAAAGGGAAACACATAACTGATTGTTGGATATTTTTCTGATTTATTACATCATATAGAAAGCTCCTAACCAAAGTGATGTGTGAGAAACTTTGTGGTTCATTCCATTGGGTTCTTTCCTGCTGGTTTCTCAGAACGTGAATGTGATCTTTTGCAACTTCCCTCATAACACTGTAGAAGAAAGAAGTACAGCTCAAACCATACATAAACTCATGTCTCAGCACTCATTTGTTCCTCTACTATGCTTACTGTACTCCATAGCACATTATTTGCTGTTTGAGTACTGTGTGTAGTGAATAAAATAATTTTTAAAGCACCCCCACGGCCTCACCAAAAGGCTCATTGTATTTCACAAATTATTACTATGTAGTCAAAATAATAAATAATAATTAAAATATATTTTAATACTAAAATACTAAAAGAACAGACAAAGCTGTATTACAAAAATGGAGTATGTGGGAGTGTCTTATGCTTGGATATTAAAAGAGGGGAGCAGTAGACCTGAAAGCAGGAGCAGGTTACATATGCCCTACAGCAGGGGTTCTCAACCTCTTTCTGAAGCCCCCCAGCATATTATAAAAATTCCATGGCTCGCCTGTGCCACAACAACTCCTCTTTTTTCTCCATATCCAGTAGATTAAAAGCCAGTGCTGGTGTTAGGGTTCCCCCCACACACTCTGGACTCTGGGGTACAGATATGGGACACACATGAAAGACCCCCTAAGGTTATATTCTACCATCTTAGATTAAAAACTTCCCCAAGGCATAAATTCCTTTCCTTGTCCTTGGACGGTATTGCTGCCACCACCAAGTGATTTACACAAAAATTCAGGAGTGGGTCACTTGGAATCCCTATCCCCCCAAGCCCTTTCACCCCTTTCCTGGGGAGGCTTGAGAATATACCAACTAATTGCCTTAGCAATGTGAGTACAGACCAGACCCTTTGTCTTTAGGACAATAAAAATCAGTCATGTTCTTCAAAGAAGAACTTTATTTATAAAGAAAAAAATAAAAGAACCTGCAAAATCAGGATGGAAGGTAACTTTACAGGGTAATAAAAAGATTTAAAACACAGAGTATTTCCCTCTGGGCTCAGCTTTGCCATTACAAAACAGGAATGAAATTACCTCTTTAGCATAGGGAAATTCACAAGCCAAAACAAAAGATAAACTAATGCATTTCCTTGCCTTACTTAAAATTTTTGTAATGCTAGATGGATCATTCCAGGTATGTTTTCAGGAGATGTTGTATCTGCTTGGTCTCTCCCTCTGTCTGGAGAGGAAACAAACAAACAAACAGAGCCACAAACAAATCCCTCCATTTGAAAGTATCTTTTTTCTTTATTGGTCCTTCTGGTCAGGTGCCAACTAAGTGATTTGAGCTACTTACAGGTAAAGTGATTCAGTACAGCTGCCAAGGAGGGATTTTATGCTATCCTTTTCTTTATATTTATGACATCTGGCATTAGGGGGTAGCAAGCCCTGGGGCTCCATGTCACAGGGGACCCCGTGAAGATAAGTTGCCCAGGCTTTTGCTTCAGCCCCGGGCCCCAGTGAGTGTAATGCCAGCCCTGTTCTCTAGTTTATTTTGATGGACCCCCCCTGAAACCTACTCGTGGCCCCCCAGGGGTCCTGGACCTCTGGTTAAGAATCATTGCCCTCGAGATCACAGCTACAATTAGGGCAACTGACCTAAATGGTGGAACCCCAAAAAGTTGGGAGGTGAATAATGGAGATAGCCTTGGGGCTCCAGGGGGAAACATGGGCAAATAGATCATTTTGCATCATGGCTTGAGTCTGGAGAAGCGATCCTTAAGATTTAGATAGGAAGAGGTCATCAGTAACTTTTGTGAAGGTAGTTTTAAGAGGAGTGGATTTTGTTGTGTGTTTCGGTGCTCAACCCCCTGCACCTTTTTACACTTTATTTTCATGCTTTATAACAGACATATTGGATCCCGCTGTGTTGTTTGGTGCATGGGCACAAGCAGATATGTACATATATACACACAGGGCTGTCAAGCTGTGTCATCTTGAATGAGGGAGTTAATATTGATATATGAATGCAGTCTTCAAATGTCTCATCTAAACCACACCGCAAAATCCTTCTCAGGAGAGCTTTTGAAAAGAACGGCAGCTTAGTGTACAAAGAAGGTGTCTCCCCCAACACAAGTGAGCCTCAGCTGGTGGGTGCTAGTGGAAAGGTGGGGTGTGTGAAGTCAGGGAATGGTGCATTAGGGTAATACAAACACATTGTGAAGCCTTAGCCGGAGCAGACTGTACCTACTTCTGCGAGATACAGGAAGGTTCAGGCTGAGATTTCCCAAGGAAGAAGTTGGACACCCAAACCCCACTGAATTTCAGTGGGAGCTGCTGGGTGCCTAACTCTCTTTGAGGACCCCAGCCTCTTTCTAACACATTGCTTAACGCTCCCAGAGATAGCCCCGCCAACGGGAGCCCACTGCACTGAATGGTGCCTCACGTGTCTGCGGCTCACCCGCCCTGGCTGAAAGGGGGAAAGGGCAGAGCAGGGGCCGGGATACAGCCCTGTCGGGGGCGGGGTTTAATGCCGGCTGCTCCGAGTTGTTGACGGAAGTGGCCTTCTGCGCTGTAGCAAGGCGGCTGCTTCCTGAACAAGACCGTGTCTCCGGCGTTGCGTTAACAAAGGCCAGGTAAGGGGTGCGCATGGCTGGGTTCGCGCCTCTCCTCTCTGGGTGGCGCGGGGGAGGGAGCTGAGGCTGAATCCCTGGTGCCTGCTTTTCCTGGGAACTGCTCAGATAGACAAGCACCGGCCAGCGTCACCCCGTCGCTCCCCAAATCAAAGCTTTGTTGGTGTGACTCGCCACACAATTGCTTCCCCGGATGTCTGTTACAGCTGGCTGCAGTGTATTGAGCAGCTGCCTAGTTTGTTGTCTGGACTGTAATCCCAGGTGTCAATTTGCCAGTGTTGTCCCTCTCTGATTGGGTAGCAAGTTGTTGCCCCGCACGATGCAAAATGTCCCATCCCTTTCCTTTCTCCTGGGATTATGCAGTTTTTATTCAGTTTTCAATGTGCCCCACCAAATTTAGCAGACACAAAAAATATGGCTAATGGGCCAACGACCAAAAAATATCTCCTAATTCTTAATCCACACACAGAGTCCCTCATTCAATCTTTCCCCTCAGAGGAACCCTTGAAGAGCAGATGTGATCTCTGGTTATAAGGTTATTTAGTTAGTTAATAAAACCTGGAGAGGGATTGTGTTCTCCTGAGTGTTATCATAGCAACTAGCACAGAGCAGGACAGTACTCTCTTGACATTGTTGCAAATTAGTTAAGTGTCCCTGAAGATCAACAGATTCAGACTGGGGTGTATGTGTGTGTGAAGTGGGGGGAGTCAATTCCAGAGCTAAGGACTAGGGCTATCGATTAATCGCAGTTAACTCACACGATTAACTCAAAATATTAATTGTGATAAATTAATCACAATTAATCGCACTGTTAAACAGTAGAATATCAATTGAAATGTATTAAATATTTTGGATATTTTTCTACATTTTCATATATATCGTATTCTGTGTTGTAATTGAAATCAAAGTGTATATTATTTTTTATTACAAATACACCTCTACCCCGATATAACGCTGTCCTCGGGAGCCAAAAAATCTTCTTGCGTTATAGGTGAAACCGCATTATATTGATTCGCTGGAGTGCGCAGCCCCACCCCCACCCCCGGAGCGCTTCTTTACCATGTTATATCTGAATTCATGTTATATCGGGTCGCGTTATATCAGGGTAGAGGTGTATTTGCACTGTAAAAATGATAAACAAAAGAAAATAGTATTTTTCAATTCACCTCATACAAGTACTGTAATGCAATCTCTTTGTTGTGAAAATGCAATTTAGAAAAGTAGATTTTTTTTTGTTACATAACTGCACTCAAAAACAAAACAATGTCAAACTTCAGAGCCTACAAGTCCACTCAGTCCTACTTCTTGTTCAGCCAATCGCTAAGACAAACAAGTTTGTTTACATTTACAGGAGATAATGCTGCCCTCTTCTTATTTACAATGTCACCAGAAAGTGAGAACAGGCATTTGCATGGCACTTTTGTAGCTGGCATTGCAAGGTATTTACGTGCCAGATATGCTAACCATTCGTATGCCCCTTCATGCTTCGGCCACCATTCCAGAGGACATGCTTCCATGCTGATGACGCTAGTTAAAAAAATTACGAATTAATTAAATTTGTGACTGAACTTCTTGGAGGAGAATTGTATGTCCCCTGCTCTGTTTTACCCGCATTCTGCCATATATTTCATATTATAGCAGTCTTGGATGATAACCCAGCACGTTGTTCATTTTAAGAACACTTTCACTGCAGATTTTACAAAATGCAAAGAAGGTACCAATATGAGATTTTTAAAGATAGCTACAGCACTCATCCCAAGGTTTAAGAATCTGAAGTGCCTTTCAAAATTTTAGAGGGATGATGTGTAGAGCAATGCTTTCAGAAGTCTTAAAAGAGCAATGCTCCGATGCAGAAACTACAGAATCCGAACCACCAAAAAAGAAAATCAGCCTTCTGCTGGTGGCATTTGACTCAGATAATGAAAATGAACATGCGTCGGTCCGCACTGCTTTGGATTATTAGCTAGCAGAACCCATCATCAGCATTGATGCATATCCCCTGGAATGGTAGTTGAAACATGAAGGGACATATGAATCTTTAGCACATCTGGCACGTAAATACCTTGCGACGCTGGCTCCAACAGTACCATTAAAACATCTGTCCTCACTTTCAGGTGACGTAAACTAGAAGCCGGCAGCATTATCTCCTGCAAATGTAAACAAACTTGTTTGTCTGAGCGATTTGCTGAACAAGTAGGACTGAGTGGACTTGCAGGCTCTAAAGTTTTATTTTTATTTTTAATGCAGTTTTTTTTTACATAATTCTACATGTGTATGTTCAACTTTCATGATAAAGAGATTGTACTACAGTTTTTGTATTAGGTGAATTGAAAAAATACAATTTCTTTTGTTTTTTTACAGTGCAAATACTTGTAATCAAAAATAAATATAAAGTGAGCACTGTACACTTTGTCTTCTGTGTTGTAATTGAAATCAATATATTTGAAAATGTAGAAACATCCAAAAATCTTTAAATAAATGGTATTCTATTATTGTTTAACAGTGCGATTAATCATTTGATTAATTTTTTTAATCACAGGATTAATCGCGGTTAATTTTTTAAATCACTTGACAGCCCTACTAAGGACCATTACATTGAGAGTATCTCGCACCGAGTTTCCTCATATTTGAAACAGGATCTCATATGCAATTGTACTGTGATGTAATCTCTATGACCTGGATCCTGCAAACAGTTATATATGGGTTTAACTTTACACATGTGAGTTGTCCCATTGGCTTCAGTAGGATAATTCACATGCATAAAGTGAGGTTTACCATGTGTAGTTTTGCAGGACTGGGGTGGCAGGTAACTAGGACTCCATAAAGTTCTTTTGTAGGTCAACACCTACACTATGGATTGGCAACCTTTGGCACGCGGCCCGGCTGGGCCGGTTTGTCTACCTGCCGTGTCCGCAGGTTCGGCCGATCGCAGTTCCCACTGGCCGCGGTTTGCCATCCCAGGCCAATGGGGGCTGCGGGAAGTGGCGCGGGCCAAGGGATATGCTGGCCGCCACTTCCCGCCACCCCCATTGGCCTGGAGCGGCGAACTGCTGTCAGTGGGAGCCGCGATCGGCTGAACCTCTGGACGCGGCAGGTAGACAAACCGGCCCGGCCCGCCAGGGTGCTTACCTGGCAGGCCGCATGCCAAAGGTTGCTGATCCCTGACCTATACCTTATACTCCCCCTGAAAACAAATCAGAGGGCAAGGCAAGGTTAGAGAGCCCCAGTATAATATCCTGTCTACCAGAAGTGCTGCATAATTCTTTTCTTCCTCTCTTTTTGATGAAAAGTGTTATTTCTGGTAGTTTGAAGGAGTATCTTTCAACAACTCCTTGGTAAATTAGACAAGGGAGTATAAAATATCTTTCAATTTCTATCTCCCTTCTGTCACATTACATTCACCGTCATACCTGTTGTATCTCCATGATGCTGTGTACTTTGCAATTTCAGTATTATTTAATAAGATATTTATACATTGTCGTCATGGTATGAACACCTCACAAATACCAGTGAATTAAAGTTTGCAACACTCCTGGAGGTGTGGAGTATTATTATCCCTAGGTGGGTAAATGGAGGCACAGATCAGCCCAAGATCCCACTGGAAGTGAATGGTACAGATGGAAACAAAATGTAGATTGCCTCATTGAGCGGCTTGTGCCCTAACTATAAAACCACACTTCCTCCCTTTCATGCTGCCTGTATGGGGTGATAGTCTGTCTGCCTTTTTGTTGTTTGTTTTACTGTGGTACAGTTGTCTGCTAGTGAGCAGCTTCTATTTAGGCCCCTGTAAGTGGTCTAGCCCATTGTAATGATCTATTCTGCCCAATGAGTTATATAATTTTTTTTCTAGTTATTTAAGTACTATTCAGACTTGAAAAGGGTTGTTTGCTCCAATGTTGTGGAGATTTAATGTTGCTGAAGCTAAAGAGCATTGTTATATCAGAATTTAATGTGTGTTGATCGGGTTTTTGGATGAGGCCCCCTACTGCTTTGCATTGGAGAAAGTGTGTGCTGTCTTGCTTGAGATGGCACCTGAAGCTTAGTGTCCATTTGTGCATGTTCATATGTAAGGGTGACTGCCATAGTTTTCCCCTTTGGCCATCATTGCAGGAGTTCGTTTGCATGTATAATACGTTGTGATAAAAGTTTTAAAACACACATTAGTTAATTAAATTATTTAAGCAGTTACTCTACTACGTTTCTCAGCATTCTTTGGATCTGTGTTCCTTAACTGAAGTACAAACTGGAGAATTATTAGAAATTTGAGTTTTATAAGCCAGCCTCTCTTTTAAAGCAAATAAGAAATCACAGAAAGGAAACTAAACGTGGTTAAATGATAGTGTTTACAACATCAAAATTGAACTCAACGTGGAATGTTATGCTTTTCAAGAGATAATAAAGCAGATCAATTAATTCACAGTTTTAACTTAATCTAAGGCAAACTTCCCTAGTTTTAGACTAGTCTGAGCAGGTGATTTTTGATATCAACGTGGAACTATGGTTCTTTAAGCTTGATTTGAGATAAGAATCTATATTTATCTGCCAATGGAGTTACGGGACTACTGATGTCATTTCAACTAAACAATTCTAAGTGGAATTTTAAAAATTTAGAGAAGCTTCTTAATTACCAAAGAATTGTTTTATCCAGGTGACACTCAAGCTTTACCACTAACACACACACAAAATTATCAAATATTAAACCCAAATATAATATGCAGGTAATTATCTGGAAGCTTTTGTAATTTCTCTGGAATTTCACCAACACTGAAAGCTCTTGCCTTAGTTTAAACAACGGTTGAAATAGTGATAAAACCTTCATCTTGCTAGCCAATTCAAAGCTTTTTACTCTTTTAAGAAGCTATCAGTTCTCTTGATCACAAAATCTGTATGATTTTTAGACTGAGCTCTCAGAAACACTCTGGGTTTCTCACAGCTAATTTTTGCTGTAGGGAAGCACAGTTTTCTGTTGTAAATAGTACAAAGCTTAGTTAGGGTAATGAGTTTCTCCAGCATCAATGCTTTCCATTGAGTTAGTGATTCAGTATAACTAAACTAAACGTGTTAGTGAAATACAAGTGCACATTATACATTTTAGTCATCCAGAGGGTTTTAACTCAGGTTTATGCTTTCTGAGAAGCACTTAGTCTAGCCATAACCAAGTCATCGTTGGGTAAACAATACATTGTTTTTATAAAAGTCATTTTGCTGATTTTTAGTTAGAACTGCAGTGAAGCTTGGTTCTCTAGCTCAGCTTCTCAGCTGCGTTTCTCTGGACTGATAAAGTTCATTCAGGTGATTCACTGTTGGGATTATGGTCTTATTCTTTTTCCAACCTTCACAGTGATCTTCCTAGATAGGACTTTAAAAGTCAGAGTTAATAGAAAGCTAAAATCTTGTCTATCATGAGCAAATACAAAGCAAGGGGGCACTCTAACTAGTCAATGACAGTCCAGCTTAAAGTCTCTCTCAGCTAGGTGTTTTGGCTTTGGGAAGCAGACCAGCAGGTTGAACAAAATGGAATTTCCTGCCCCACACTTTCTGCTGGGCAATGCTGCTTGGTTCTCTTCTTGGCAAAGACTTGAAATTTCCACCCAGGATATGAGTTGTGTCCCTTCTGTTCATCCAATGAGAGAAAGAGGCGTCACCTTTATGGCTTCTTGCAACTTTGTCTAGAAAACTCCAGTTTCGTTGTTCAAACCACCTTGTACTATACCGATTTGTGTAATAGGAATTTGATAATAGGGAGGTACATGGAAGTAATTAGGTCATTATGTTTTGCCCCCAATTTCTTTTTGTAATGATTCTGACACTGCTCATCTCCAGGGAGGCTCATTTCTCTTGAATCACCTTTTCTTGCTCTCACTGGGTTGATCTGCAGCTGATGCAAGCAGTTTCCCCAAAACAGAACAGATTTTGCTGGTCAGGAATTTAGTTGTAGGGGAAGAAGCTGTAACCACTGGAGTTGCAGATTGGCCTCTGTCATGTGACATATTAAGCTTTGTGTCACTGGTCCAAGTCATATGACTGAGACTAGGAAATGAAATTTGAGTCTCTCACCAGCACTCCTGCATGTTACAGTGCTGATGGAAAATGGTGGGGAAACTACATCAAAATTATCTTATTTTTTCAATTCAAAATTTTAATTGAAAACTTGTAGAATGGTTGAAATCTGAAAAAAAAAAAAAAAAGATTAGCAATAGGGTCACACTCTTTTCCAAGAAATCATGAAATAGCTCTTTGTTTTCTAGCTCCAAACTTTCAGGACCAGATTTTCAAACTAGGTCTCCATTTTGGCAGGCACAATTTTCCACTTGCAATTAATTGTTCCCACACAGCTTTCCTGGCAATGCATTGTGGATGCAAAAGAGAAAGTCTGCGTTAAAAATCAGGCCCTCCCTATGCCTTTGATCCTACCTGAACTGTGTGCGGAAGGCTTTAAGTTCTAGTTATCTTGGGTGTTACTTTTTACAATCTCACTTTCAGATAGATGTGAGTTCTAACTTGGTGGTGTCCCCTGAATAAGCACTCAAGGTGAAACTCCACACTGTGCAAAGGGCCAGCACAAAGATTACAAACCACTTAAATGCCACTTAAACCTTATTGTGAGGGCTGAAGTGTAACTATTATTAAGTAGAACATAGGCCTTCCGCTGGCCTTCTGCATAGGTGGGAGTTTCAACTGTAGAAAATAAATGATACTTTAGTCCCAATGAGCTTTCATGAAGGTCCAGCCTGGATGGGCCAAACAGAATATTAGTGTTAAATTTGAGGTTTCCTAAATTAATCACGTTGTGCATTTGAACTCAACAGTAATGTAAGTTTATGCGACATAAAGCTTATTTACATATAAATATTATGGTTCAGCTCTCAATGTATGTCAAGGGCCAGCTTTCCAATGGTATAATGTGCTGTACAAGTAAGACAAAAGACAGTGCTTTCCGCCCTGATTCTAGTGAAATATGAAATTTAACACTTCAAACAAAAAAATCATGTACAGCTTTCAATATTCATGTGTTAAAATAAGTTGTGTTGTTTGTTTTAAATTTCACATAGCATTGATAACTTCTGTTGTTTCTGTAGTGTCTGCAGGTTGTTTATTTCTAACACTAAAACCTAGAAAATATCTGACTGGTAATTTTTACAGATTTCTTTTTCTCTTTATAGATATATATTACATAAAATGAAGCCGGCTACAGGACATTATTTGATTCTGGGTTGTTTTTGTCTGGCTTTCTATTCTGGGTGTACTTCATATAAATTCCTGGAAAGGTAAGTTATCAGTTGGAAAAGTTTCTAATATCTTACCAAGTTTGTTTATTTGTTTTTAAAGCAGAACTTAAACTTCTGGAATATGGTCAGGTTTTTATCAATGTGACATTTTTGTTTCATCTTGTGCTATTTTGATGCACTATATTTTTGTCTCTGTCTGCATAGTTAGCATAATGATACCGTATGAATAAAGTTGCTTTTTTATGCCTAAGAAAAATTTGTTAATATGGTTTACATTTGTTAATATGGCAGAAAGAAGAAGGGAGGGAACTTGTTTCAGTTAAAAACATTACAGTTGTGCTTCATAATTAATTTTAATCTAGTATTTGTTTTAGGCAGTGCCTATAAATAATAAATGGAAAACCTGCTCAATGTTGTGTTAATTTAGATAGCTAATGAAACTGACAAGTTTTTAAGCATGACCACTGTGACAATGAAAATGTTTATTAGGCCTGAGACAGACCCATTTTTTGCTGTGTTAGAGGTGGTGGTAGTAGATGTTCTTTAAAAGGTATATCATAATTTCAGTTAGTAAAGGTCCTAGGTGCTTTTGACTCACTAGCTAAGGGTATATCTACATTTAAAATGTTACAGCAACGCAGGGTACACCATTGTATCACTTCTGTGAAGACACTACCTACACTAATGGGAGGGATTCTCCCGTCAGCATAGGTAATCCATCTTCCCGAGAGATAGTAGCTAGGTCCATGGACCTAGTGCTGGCTACACTGGGGAATAGGTCAGTAAAACTACATCGCTCAGTTGCAAATTTTTCACACCCCTGAATTACTTACCAATATCCATTCCTAGTGCAGACCAGGCCTAAAAGATGCATAGCTCAAAGTGGCAGGTAATGGCTCAGTTTTTCTGCAATTAATTATTCTAGAATTATCTGTTATGTGAATGGGTCATATTCAGAGAGGGAAGCTATTGTGTTATCAAGCCTAAATCCATTGTATGGTTTCTGATATTCTGGGGGAGAGACTCAAATTCATGACATTTTCTCTGAGAAGTAGGTTGATAGTTCTCCACAATGGGAGCCATGTAGGTGCCAAATGAGTTTAGTTGTCACAGGATTAGGCGGCAGGTGTGGTGTGTGTGTTGTGGTGCCTGGGCTTTAAGCACCTAAATCCGTTTGTGGATCTGGCCCTAAGTTAATAAAGTTTTTGAGTCTGTGTATAGGGGGTAATGTTTAGTTTTGGAATGATTAGTATAGTAGTAGAACTTCTACAATTTCAAGTCCAAAAAAAGAGAGTTTTGTTGTGTGGGGGGTTATTTTTTATTTAGAACTCACATAGCACAAGGACATCTTTCACTGTTGCAAAATATTAGAAGATCCAACAATAACTGTGTAATATAAGGCCAGTTAGTGATCTGATCTCAGTAGGAAAAATGTTGATGGTTATTATTGTGGCTATGCCTGATTTGTTCCACAGCTGTTGAGTATAATGAATTAAAAACCACACATAAATCTGTCTGTCTGTTTAGTTGGCTACATTTTATCTCTTAATAGTGCAAAACCACAGATGGACAGATTCAGAATTGAGGATAACTTCATGACAACTTAAAACCATAAATATATTTTTCTGCTTCCCCCTGCTTGGGGAAAATTAATCTTCTCAAATAATTGCTTTATTTCCTTATTCTCTTTCACATTCATTCTAACGAAGGGCATATGACAAATTGGCAGTTCATAAGAGGTTAACAGCAATTTACTCTGTCAGTTCTGCAGGTCATTCTGTTGGCTTGAGCAAATTGAGGTTTTGAAAGATTTTAACATATGCTTTATTTAATAACTACTATTATACATGACAACCTTTTCCCCCCATTATTTCCACCCCCTGTTTCTGAATGCATCTGCAGCTATCCAGTCTCCTTATTCCACTCTTTTCCTAGCCCACCCCAAATTGTTAACCTGGCTTTACTCCTCAATATGAATCTGTTGTGTAAGTGCATTGCCCTTACAGTCATGTCATTTTCACCACTCCTGTGTGATCATAGTGATTGTTTTAGAAGAACACTTACCATTTCAAGAATGCTGTCCACACCCTTTTCAAATAACACAGACATGAAGAAAAATTAGGAGATTCTTGGCACCCTCTAAATGTGCTCTTATTGTAATAAGAAAAAGGGTCCACGTGCTCTTCTAAATCTAATAAAATTATGTATTACTATTCTCTATATATTAAATAGAAAATCTGTAGGGAGATGAGCTGCCATCAGTGGAATTTGTTTAGCAATAAGTAAAATATTAATAACAATCAAAACCCACTATTGCTTTGTGCACTGCCTTATATGGCAAGTCCCTACTCCTTGTTTGGGGTCCTTAGGCAAAGCTGCAATAGAAAGAATAAATAATAATTGATTAAAATCAATGTGTGTTACACTACTTAGCAATGTGGAGGAGTTTTGCTTTTTGAAATGCGTGAGGAAACTAAATATTTCGTCTCTTCTTCTCCAGTGAGCACCATCCTCACACTTGGAAAAAGCTGTTCCTTGTTCATCACTGGCCCGTGACCGTATGCAAGGTGAGCTTTGTTTTGTTTTTGATTTTTAAATACATCATTGTAAATGGAACTGTGTAGATCATGCAGTATATGGCTGAAAATAAGATGAACCTAGTATTATAGTAAAATCCCTGAAATATTTAAACCTACTTACATTTTGGTACTCTCACTTCTCTGAGTATTGGTTAATATCTGTTGTTTGTCACATCTTTCAGTGGCTCGAGAACAACAGTAAAGAACAAAAAGAAGAACAGGAGTACTTGTGGCACCTTAGAGACTAACAAATTTATTAGAGCATAAGCTTTCGTGGACTACAGCCCACTTCTTCGGATGAATATAGAATGGAACATATATTGAGGAGATATATATACACACATACAGAGAGCATAAACAGGTGGGAGTTGGGTGAATGCCCACTTCGTCAAACGCATGACGAAGTGGGCATTCACCCATGAAAGCTTATGCTCCAATACATCTGTTAGTCTTAAAGGTGCCATAGGACCCTCTGTTAGTTCAATTTAGTGGGCAGTTACTTACATGATGAAGTCAATGGACTATTCATAAGAATAACTGTCTACCAGTTTGATTAAGCTTCGCAATATTGGCTCTATTGTTTTAGTGCTGTCATTAAATATGGGTTAAACTGAAAAAATCAATATCTATCACTGATATGCCCAGGAATTCTGGCAGGAATTCTAGAACACAGAGTTTCCAGATACGTTTGTAAAGTGCTTAGCAAATAAATATACTTCCCTTCAGTCCCAATGACATTAAATTCTGTTAAGTGTTTTTTTTTTTAGCGACGTAGGAGACACAACAGAGATCTGCTTTTTTGCTGCTGACTTGAAATTTAAGTTTAATTTTTTGGGGGGTTCTTAATCAGATTGGCTGAGGCAGGGTGGTATGATCCTGTGAGTAATAAAGAGAAGCCTCAACTAGGGCAAGTGTTACTGCTACACATCTGGAACCACAATTCTGAGAGAGACACGTTTATACCTCTAACTGTAGCATTTGGGGGCACACTCTCTTGTTTAAGGGCAGCTTTTTAGGCTTGTCAGCCCTGTTTCAGGAATCAAATTAGGGAGAAAAGCAGCAACAGTAAAACATATACAGTGTTAAACTCTTCTGAGGGGAGCAGGAGTTGTGCTCTACAGTATTCTAAATTGGGGGCGGGGCAGTGATAGTGGAGAACTTAACAGCCAATTTTTCAAACATGATAGTTGATTTCGGGTGTCCAATTTGAGGCATGTTAGGTCTGATTTTCAATGCTCTTGGGTGCACACAGTTCACAGTTACTTCAGTTGTACTTCTGCTGGTGTGCACTTCTGAAAATCTGGCGACAGGTCAAGCATTTAAACGGAGGCAACCCAAAATCAAGGGCCTTGCAAATCTTTGGTTAAATGAATGAGACATGCAGACCATCAAAGTAAAATATTTTACTACTGTGCATCCACCCTGGCTGCTGCTTTTAATTTTAGAACTCTGATGTTGGCTGAAAAGTTGTATAACCCTCTGAGCTAAAATGGAGAAGCTGCAAGCAGGATAACTGAAGACTTGGCAAGCTACCGAAAAGGCAGGCTCTCTAAACAGTAATCCTTACAGTGTCTCATGTAGGGAGAGGAATCAACCTGGATACAAGTGTATCTAATGGACTAGAGAAACTCCAAAAGAATATAATCATTAGGTGACTTTTTGT
Source organism: Malaclemys terrapin pileata (assembly GCF_027887155.1). NCBI lineage: Eukaryota > Metazoa > Chordata > Testudines > Emydidae > Malaclemys > Malaclemys terrapin. The sequence goes on from NC_071507.1 coordinate 84,541,459, forward strand.
ACTGTTTCACACCCTTGAGTGGTTACAAGTTCCACCTCCTATGTTTTCAAAACTTATAGATTTCTTCTTGTTAACATCATGTAATATATGGAAGTAGGATTCCAGAATGCAACTGTAGTTGGTTTAAAAAAAATAGAGTTTTTTAAGCTGCAAAACAATCTGTTTCTTAAGTGTCTTTCAAATGATTTACATATTAATTTCAGGAGGAAAATATCACTAGCATTGTGCCTTCTTTTTTCAAAATGATTAATAAACTACTCTGATGACTTTAAAAAAATGACTGGATACAGGAGATTGCAACACAGATTCTATCATTCATGTTTGTGAAGTGCTTTGATGATGGAATACTCTATGCAAATGATTATTATTATTATTAGGTTATATTTCCTGAAGGGGTGGAGTGGGTGTGTGTGTCTGTCAGTCAGTCAGCCACTTTGCTTATATGCAGGGCTGTCTCCAGGAGGTTAAACTCTTGCTTGGCGTGCAGATGACTTTCATCTTTATTCCTACCAGCTGTAATTGTTTGTGTGTACAGAAAAGATATTCAGAAAACTGCAGATCTTTCTTTAGTAAATTAAAATGAAATCTGCTTAATGATCACTTTGAAATCCCTTGAGTGTACATGCTAGAAAATAGAGACCATATGTACCTTAGATGTTTATACATTTTAAGCTATTACTTTATTGTGTATGGTAACTTTTGAGTAAATTTTTTCTCTGACTTGATTAGATTGGACATTATATGTTTAGGTTTTGTGTTAATAGATTAAGGCCAGAAGGGCCCATTAGGGTCAACTAGTCTGACCTCCTGCATAACACAGGCTTTAGAATTTCACCTAGTGATTCCTACAGTGGAGAAAATTGTTCTTCCTGCTCCATAAGTGAACATTATTGAGCCCAGTAACTTGTGGGTGAACTAGACCATCTCTTTTAGAAAGGTATCCCATCTCAATTTAATGACCCCGAGTGATGATGAATTTACCGCTTCCCTTAATAAATTGTTCCAATGATTAATCAACCTCCCATAAAAGTAGCACTTTGTGCAATTAATTTTTTTCTAATGTCAACTTCCTATTACTTAGCCTTTGAGTCACTTTGACACTTTCACTGCTATTTGTAATACAGAGATAATATAAACTACTTAAAAGCTGTGCTTGAGAACTCTTTTTAAAGGAGGGGTGTGCTGTTACGCTTGACTCATCATCGTGGCTTCAGTGATGGTGAGCTAACAGTTACTTTATGATTCTGTAGGAGTTAGAGGACTATTCAATCCTAGGGGATTGTGAACCCTGTTAGATGGGAATGGGAACAGTTAAATAGGAAAGGTTGTCTCCCCAGCTAAGGAACTGGAGGAGGGAAGCTTTTATGACTGTGCCTTTCTTTCTTGGAGTTGATTAAGGTAGAGGGTCTATTTTAAGTGCTGCCTGCTCTGGAGATACTTATTTTGGCAAACAGTAGCAGTAGCTGCCCTGCCATTCATTGGGAATATGGAGGCCTGTGGAGAGGAGAAATCTGTTGCAAGAGTTTGGTCATCCAGTCTCTGTCTTGGTGAGCAAGGGGAGAACAGGAAGGAGGATAAAGGCCACATCCTCAGCTCTGCTTAAATCTGCTTTGCACCACCCATAGCAATTGAACAAGTGAGAAATGAGAGAGCCACCTAGGAGAAAGGAAACAGGGCTGACTGTTAAACAGAATGCACTGGTGACACAATGGTGCCGCAATACCACCAACACCAATTCCAGGGCAGACTGCTTAAAACCAGGGCACAAATCCCTAATTGGTTGAGAGTTTTAAACATAAATTTTATCAACTAACTGCACCAAGTGCAAACTCCTCAGGTACTTTAACAGTCTTAATATGGAGTCACAGACAGTCCTTGGGTATTCCATCTGTCTTGCCACCCAGGTGAGTCAGTCTCTGTGATAGATGGTCCCTCATGCTGAGAATCACAGCAATAATCAGGTTACTCCTAATCCCAAGGGACCAGTCACTTACCCCAGGTCAATTGTGCTTTAGATCTCACACCAAAGACAACACTTGTAAACTATATGAAGTCCTATTAAATAGGGAAAGGAAACTAGAGAGTTATTTACAAGGATAAAGCAAGCAAATATAGGCTCTGTTTACATTGCAATTGGACACGCGTGACTGGTTCATGCCAGCTGACTCAGGCTCGCGGGGCTGTTTAATTGTGGTGCAGATGTTTGGGCTGGAGTCCGGGCTCTGGGACCCTCCCACCACAATTAATTAATTAATTAACACCATAGTTAAACAGTGCTGACTCAGGCCAAGGGGCTGTTTAATTGTGGTGTAAATTAATAAATGTGGTAGGTTTTTAATTGCAGTGTAGACATATCCATAGACACACAAATGAGTTAGTCCTAGGTTTCAAAAGGTAATATAGGCTTCTATAATCAGCAAGCTCTGTTTGTCCTTCAGGCCTAATCCAGGCTAAGCATCTAGGGATCTCTTGCTTATACCTAGAAACACTTTGCCCCGCAGAGTCCAAGCAGCATAGAGATCCTTAATTTCTTGGGTTTGGGGTTTTTATCCCCCTCCTGCCATGTGTTCTCAGCTGCAAACTCAGCTGATGGGAGGAGTCCACTTGTATGACTGATTTTCATGAGGAGGAGAGCAAAACAATAAGAAGTATCTTTAGTCCTGTTGACTGCTGTTGACTTTTTCTCACTCCAGATGTAGGGAGTTTCCAGTTGTAAGATCCAACCCTAGCCCACCTGGTATCAATAGGTCTCCTCTTTCAGGAGGGATGTAACAATTTCTGTAGAAGAGCATCTCTTCACAATAATTAATGTCCCTCTCCTGTATGCAGTCACAGAGGCTCACAATACAACTGCTCAAGCATTACACTGCAATTTGGAACACAGATATTACAAATAAGATTAATGCATGCAGCAACTCCCAAGCATTCAATAATCTAAACACTTTCTTGAAATTCTAACAATTTCACTTTCTTCTATGTATTACTCGCCATATTTGTCACAATTATCTTATCAATATTAACCCACAAGTGAGCCAGACAGATTCCAACTATGTATTTATCAGTGTCCACTTGAGACCCAGGGACCTTGGCATGAGCTGGCGCCTGGTCTGCCAGCATCACACATTTCATTTAAGAATGAAACTAGTTTTCAATAATAGATTCATTAACACTGATATGATCAAAAATGTTCCTAGCTGCAGGGTTTTAGTTGTGACTGTATATTAAAGGTTACAAGGAAAAAGAGACCCATCAAATAAAATAGAGTTATACTAGTTCAGCAATCAGCGGGATTATGGTGAACCACTGCTGTTTTGATGTGTTGTTAGACCAAAAAGTCCTTGCTTATGGACACCAAATAAAGTTGTTCCTTTCTTCCTCTGTTAGTCATGTGCAAACGTTGCTGTTTCTAAAAATGAGTTGGCCTGATGGCCTGCAATTTTGTGTCAGTTATGCCTTTCACATTTTCAAAATTATTTAACTGTACAGTTGCCTTTACAATATGTTCCATCTCTGAACTGGATAGTCTCGTATTTGTACTGGTGTTACCCAAGAGACGTGTTCCACTGTAGATACAATATATTAGTGCTCAGGGTAAAATGTATTCTTCTGGATGAACTTGTTCTAAAACCAGTTTACCTCAGAGCAATTGTGTTATAGTTCTACACATCTGTGAGTATTTCCAGCAAATGTTTACTTGCAAGAGGCCTGTGCTACATATTTGTGAGGGACAGCTCTCTTCCCATATGGTCCCCATAAACTACTAGCTTATATCGTAACTACAGAAGCCAGCCTCTAGTTTCCATTTTCACTGTTGCTTTGGTGTTCATCCTGGATGAACTTATTTTTGAAGGATCTATATAAATGAAACAGATTTTCATTGAAACTAGATCTATTTATCATAGGTACTTATATGGCCCCCATTACAGTGGTCTCTGAGCACCTCACAGTCTTTTATGTATGTATCCTCACAACACCTTATTAAGTAGGGCAGTGCTATTATCCTCATTTTACAGACAGAGAGCTGATTGTCCAAGATCACACAGGAAGTATGTGGCAGAACTGGGAATGAACCCAGGTCTCCCAAGGATAGGGCTCTAACCAACGAACCATCCTTCCTTTCAATATAAGAAGTGATAGATGGGCCCTCTGGTGGCTTGCATCTGCATTCTGGTTTTACAAATACAGTTTGAAAGATGGCTTATCATACCAAATTGGACTGTGCTGTACAGTCTGATTGCCAGATGGTTCTCAAAATGTTGAAAACCAGATTGTTGTTGTTCTTCCACACCAACTACAACATCTCAAAGAACCACAGATACTGTAAGGTAAGTAACTGTTCTGTCTTAATTGTGACTCACAAATCTAGAGGGTAATATAGAGAAAGGGAAATCTGTAAAAGGTACTATGCCAGCCAGTTCAGTGTTGTGGGCCTGATTCTCTGGTACCTTGCACCTTGTCCATTTACGCTTGTGCAAAGTTTGGTGTAAAATGCTACCAGATCAGAATTCATCACTCACTTGCACTCAGTTTGCATAGGTTTCAAATGATTACATAAAGTGCAAACCAATTGAATTTCAAGCCTGGTGAGTTTAATCCATGTTCACACCAGTCTAAGAAGGATTTCAATTTGAAGGACTGCCAACCTTTGATGTTTGACTTTCTAGGAATTTCAACGCAAGGTCTTGATCCAGTTTGCACTGAAGCTAATGGAAGTTTTGCCATTTACTTTGATGGGAGCTGGAGCTGGCCCCAAGTGATTAGCAAACTTAGTGGTCCGAGCTATTTAGGTGTAAGACAATGTTCAAGGGAAGATGTAACTTGCTGGATAGTTGTTAATTGACTGTGTTTCTGGTTTAGCTATCTGAAGTGTTTTGATTTCACAAATCTCCTTTGAGGAGCAATGTTGTTTGTCTAATTTCCCTTCTGGAATAAAACAGACACTGGGTTTAATTGCTGTCTAGTCACTGGACTATGTAGGTGGCAAGATCAGAGAGGAAGAAAACTGGCACACATGGAAAGAAAACGTGAAAAATTAAGAATGCTGCTTTATGCATGGCATAGGACTGTAGAAGCTTGGACAATTAGTGAGGTTACAGGTCTTATTCTACCCTTCTGCAGTGTCAGAGCAGTAGCTCTGACCAAGTGAATCACACTAATTAGGGCAGGAAGGAACATGCAGAGATTAAAAGAAAAGCTAGTAGGGAGTTTTTGTTTTTTAATCAATATTTACATTAAACTATTTGGTGGTTACCAGGCAGAATATTGGAGAAAGTATAAAAATAACACTGAGTCTGACAGTCTGAGCATCAAGTTTAGTGACTGATCAGGAGCATATAACCTACCCTAAAAACAACATTTTATGCACAGAGCGCTCTGCTCTCCCTGTGTAATCAAGGGCTCTGCTTCCTTTCAGGTGGAAACCCCAACCCCTATATAATATACCTCTACCCCGATACAACGCTGTCCTCGGGAGCCAAAAAATCTTACCACGTTATAGGTGAAACTGCATTATATCGAACTTGCTTTGATCCACCGGAGCGTGCAGCCCCGCCCCCCCAGAGCGCTGCTTTACCGCATTATATCCAAATTTGTGTTATATCGGGTCATGTTATATTGGGGTAGAGATGTAGTAATAGTCCGTACTCAAGCAAGTAGTTAAACTGAAATCAGCAGGATTAGTGCAAGGGTTTGCAAGACTGGGTCTCCATATTATATTTACTGAGCTCCTGGAAAGTTCCTGTATCTACTGTTCTGCCCTTTCTTTAGCAGTTAACGTTTTGCATAGGTAATTATTTGGGCTGTGAATGTGTGGTTCTCTCCCTTAATCATTGTATGTCTACTTGTATACCAGCAGTAGAATTGCTCATGGACATATACAAATTATTGTTGGCGTCAGGGCCCAGAGAACACTTTTGTGCCCCCAAGAGTGGCTTAGCTGGCTAACCAGTGGAGTGGGGAAAAATGGCACGGTGGAGTGGTGCGCCAGGGCAACCGCCTTGCTGGCCTTCCCCTAAAACTGGCCCTGGTTGATTTCACTAACACACCATTGATGGCTTCTCACAACGTTTAAAATCTCTTTGTTTTGGGAACTCTGAACTCATTGAAAGGGTCTGCTGATCTCTTAAATAGGAAACTGCTGGGAACTGCAGGCCAGATCCTCATTAGATGTAAATAAGACTTAGCTGCATTCACTTAGATGGTGCTATGCTGATTTACACTAACTGAGAATCTGCCCTTGATCTTTCAATTATTCGTGCTGCTCATTCAGCATGTTTGTGGTAAATCCCTTAGCATGCTCTAATGTTTTTAAACCCAAAATGGATTAGGTGATCTCTGACTAAGTAATGTATTTAATAAATGTTATGGACTTTTGCTTTCTTTAGATGAGTGAAAATGACTGCAAAGATCCCCCCCAGTACTGGACAATTCATGGACTATGGTAAGAACTTAAAACAAATCCTTTTAATTTCAAATTAGAAAAGAATGCCATGTTGGTCTAAATTCAGTGCTGGCGTAAGCGGGTACAGCTTCATTGACTTCAAGTGTAAGGGCCTGATTCTCCTCCTATTTACACCGGTGTAAATCAGAAATAACTTCATTAGAGACAATGCTGTAAAATGAGTTTGAGGGAGAGAAGAATCAGGCTCTTAGACTTGGGGGGGTGGGTCAATGGATCTGTACCCACTTAAAGCAGCACTGAATCTTGTCTATATCCTTATAAAAAGAGACCCAGATGTGCTTCTCTGCTATGGGATTTTAAGTCTGAAAGAGCCATGGGGCAAAATTCTGGATCCATAGAAGCTTATGGCAAAATTCCCATTGACTTCAGTGGAACAGGGTTTCACCCATGGTGTGTGATTTCATCACAGGACTGGAAGCCAGTGTGGGCTCTAATCCCATCTCTGGCATTGACTCCTGCAGTAGCTTTGGGTAAATAACTCAATGATATTTTTTTTTAATCTGTAGAATGGGGATGATAGTATTTAGGCATTACAGGGATTAGTTATTTGATTCTAGACAGGACTTTGAAGAAGAAAATGTTCATATTATGTGTCATAAGGATTAATATGCAGACTTTCAGCAACTGTAAACAGCTCCAAACTGTGGTCTGTAATCCAACTAAAAGCATCACCAGCCTTGATACGAATGTAACTTCTCTAAAATTTGTCTTATCAGTTTTATTTCTGCTTTCACTGCAAATTTACCCAGTAGGATGCATATTACAATGCCTAATTATAGTGTGTTTCTCCTTGAGTTGCTTGATTTTTATAGTTTTATGTAGGCATTTTCAGTAGCATAGGTTACAGAGGTTTAATAGCATGACATATGACTTCTAATTTTGATAATAAAGTCACATCAATTTAAGATATGTTTTCCCCTTTTCCATTCCACCTATGGAAAGGAAATTATGAGAAACTTCTGAAGTGTGTTTCTAATGTGAAAAATGACTTTGTAAACATGGGATTGAGGATTACATGTTTGTTGTGTCCAAACAATTTCCTTATTAAATGTGCTCATTTTACAAGTTCAAATGTTGTTTTCTGTCAGCCCTACAAATTCACTTGGATTCTGAAGGCCCGATTGTCTACGCATGTAAATCTGCTCAAGTCAATGGATTTACATGAGTGTAAAACTGGTGCAACATAAGAATCAGGCACTGAGAGTTAAGATGGGTTTTTTCCTTCTCCAATAATAAGTCCTACAGGTCCAGTTCAGACCTCTGTATTACCATCCCATTGTCTTCAAATTATGCTCTCATTGGTGCCTAAGCAACCAGTTACCATCAAAGGGATCTTCGCAGATGTAACTGATCAGATCTTAGTAAACAATACTGATGATAATGCATCCAAAAAAAGACTTCAGTTCATTCTCTCTTCTTAGTTCTGTTGGCTCTGCAGAGCTAGAAATAATAATAATAATAATAAATGATACTTTTGTCTGCTGGTCTGACTTTGAATACACACAGGGAACAGATCTGAGGAGGGAGAAATGATCATGTTTTCCACAGGCAGTTTTCAGAGCAAAATCCCATTTATCACTGAATCTGTGCTTTTGCAGGTTCAAGTCAGACCTCTAACTTACTAGGATTTTTAGTTTTTGTGCTGGTGGATGCTCCACTGATCTGCTCTTATGAATGTGTAGCGTATTGAAGTATAAGAACCCTGCTCTAGCCAGAGACCAAAGTTGTATAGTTCAATACACCGCTAACTTATGATCTTGCATGCTTGGTGATCATGTGCAGGCACACAAATCAAATTGCAGAATAAGCTTTTTTTTTAAAAGTCTATTTCCAAAGTTGCTAATGTAAAGGGGAGTATAACTTCCTCTTTTTCTGAGTTCAGAGCACTTATTAGTGTCTCATGACTGAATGTGGCCTGAGGAGTCTAAACATGTTACAAAAAACTCATAGAAACTTGTGAAAAACATGTCTGTCTCAAAGGAAACAACTGGCTGGAATCTCTGAAGATGTAGAGACTTTTCATAAAAAAATAAGTGATTGGAAGAAAACATACAAAAGATTGGTCGCCTATCCTCTATAAAACTATCGACAGCATTACAACTAGGTTCCAAGGCAGTTAGAATTTGTGTGGGTCTCGGGAATCGTAAATTGAGTGACTCACTTAGGATGGAATTGACTTCATTGGAGAGGGCCCAGGCAAAGTCCTCCACACCACTCAGGCACTTTATGCATAGCTAAAGTGGTGTGAAGGGCACAACAGGGTCCTCTGCACTTAGAAGAGTTCAGCTACAATTAGCACGTAATGAATTTTAATGCGTTTGTGATGGTTAAAATGCTGTAGAGATTGACTTGGGTTCCTTGGATTTTTAAACTCAAATTTCAAAGCTATAATCTTGTAACTTTGAAATGTAGCTCCGTGACACGACTTTTTCCACCCAGTTCCTAATAGTGGGCATTCTGTTTTCATTTGTATATTTCTTCCCTAGGCCTGATAAAGTAGACGAATGTAATAGAACATGGCACTTCAATGTGACTGAGATTAAGGTAATTTTAATTTATTTAAATTAAAATGTTAATTCTGAGCAGGATTGAACACAATTACCTTTTCAAATCCCAAATATATATAACTTCATAGCCTATCCCTTCTGATTTAATTTGTAATCTGAGATGGTTATGCTTTTAAAAATTCCCATTCCAACATTCATTAGGTGCTTTATTCCCTTATTCTACGTCTCTGTGAAGTTCAACGACTCCTTCAAATCACCATTGGTTTTGTATACACACATGGCTTGAGTCATTCCCTAGTCTTTTCAAGTAGAAACTGGCAGAACACTGGCTCTGGGCCTCCCGGGGCAAAAAGTCTTTCTGGAGGGGAGCGTTAGAGTGACCAGACAGCGAGTGTGAAAAATTGGGACGGGGTGCGGGGTAATAGGATCCTATAGAAGAAAAAGACCCAAAGATCGGGACTGTCCCTATAAAATTGGGACAGCTGGTCACCCTAGGGAGGGTACAACTAGAGCACCCCTTGCAACTTCTGTGCTGCTGGGCAGCCCAGCACCTAGGAGTGCATTTTCCACAGAGCGTCCAGTAGTAGGACTCCTGTTGATTATCATCTGTTGTTTAAAGCTGTTCCCCTGATGGAACCAATAAGGGAAGTGAAAGCAGTGGTGGCTGCAGCCTGTCCTTTCCCAGAAGTGAGGTACATCTGCAGGCAGGGGTGCAGGGAATGCAAATTAAGGAGAGCTGAACAGTAAGCTCTATGATGAATTTGACTTCTTTCAAACCATAAAGAATGGAAAAGTCCATTTATCAGTCTAACATTGCTTTATAATACAGGGTGGGGGATTAAAGGCTGGAGATGAGTAAGACAGGAACTGTACAATTTAAGAGGATTTCCATAGGGTTGCAGAAATTAATCAGTTAATTAAACAGTTACAGAAATGTATCTGATTTCAAGAAAGGAAATATTTTTGTTCAGTGTTTCAAAATCTAATTGTATATTTGCATCTGAAACAGCCATAAGGATACATTTTCACAGGGCACAAAACCTCTTACTCACCTAGCAATAATTCTTTTTCACCTATATAACGGGTTTCAGCCAAGAATCTCCAAGGAGATTGGCAATGTTTTGAAAATGTATATTGAGTATGAAATCCCTTTTCAGCTACACAGGGTAGATACATATTTTTAATTTCTAGGATCTCTTGCCAGACATGAGACAATACTGGCCTGATGTACTCCATTCATCTCCTAATCGCACCCAGTTCTGGTGAGTTCAAGCTACGATGGAAATTCATTTTGGATGTATCTTATAGTCTTTCTAAATGACTTATCTGAAGGAGCCTTTGGTACCAGGCTTTAGACGCTTGCTGTAGTTGCATCAAAAACCTTGGAATAACAACTTTAGAAATTATTCTGCACTTTCCTTCTGTGTTTCTTATGCTTTGTCAATATTAATATTTACATGGAAGCAGGATCTCTGGCCTCAGTCTTCCAAAGGATTACCTGTGTAGACCCTTACACCACTGTTGTGTCCCAAGGACTACAGTGAGACTCTATGCAGTCATCTAGACCTAATAAGTGTCATAACAGACTTCTTGTAGGTGTATCACACATTCCTATAGGACTGGTATAATGGCACACATTTAGAGAGACATTGAAATTCCTCATACAAGAAGTATATGAAGGTGCAGAGAGCTCCCATGAGTTCTTGTCAAACAAACTTGGTAGTGTTCTTTCAGATTACAGGTTTGGTTGACAAAGGCAACTGTGTTGATATCCTACACATCTACTTCTGTAAGGCATTTTGATGTAGTACCACACTATTTTTTTTTAAGTTTTTTTTTTTTTTTAAAGTCACAATACAAAAATCAGTGCAGCCCATATTGGATTGATTTAAAAACTGGTAACTAACTGATAGATCTTTTAAAAAAAAAAAAAAAAAAAAAACCCAAAACGTAAATGGAAGTCATCATCGAACATTGGTGTTTCTAGTGGTGTCCCACAGGGACCTGTTCTTTCCCCAGCACTATTCATGATCTTTATCAATAATCTGGAAATAAATATAAAATTAGTGCTGGTAAGATTTACAGATGGCCCACAAATTGGTGAAGCAATAAATAATTATAAAGATAGGTTTGATCCAGATTCCTCTGTAGAACTTATTGTAAACTGTCCTCACTTAACAACATGCATTTTAGTACAGCTAAACACAAAGGCATACCTCTGGGAATCAAGACTGTAGGTCACATTTATAGGATGGAGGACTGTGTTTTGGAAAGCAGGACTGCAGTGTAGGGTCCAATATTAGTAACAGGATAAACACGATTCTTACTGTGTATGGTATTCTGCAGGGTCTTTGGTATTTGCAGTAGGTTAAGCTTGTTACCATGGTTTCCATGTCTCCTCTGTGTTCAGTCAAAGAAGGGAAGATAAAAAAACTGTTTTTTTCTTTGTCCCATTGCAAATGTATTAATTCTTCATATCTGCTTGATATATGCTTGAAGTTGCTGGCTCACTAGAGAAATTGTAAGTCTGTCTCACAGCATGGGTTCCTTGTATAGATGTGAAAAGGAGACAGAGCATGCCTGTGAATGAAGAGTCTTTCCTACCCTAAACCTCAACCCAAAAAGTTGATGGACTCATTCAGTATTTTATTAGATTCTCCCAGCTCCTGAGTTAAAATCCTTCACTGACTTAGTATCAGAGGGGTAGCCGTGTTAGTCTGTAGCCACAAAAATAATGAGGAGTCTGGTGGCACCTTAAAGACTAACAGATGTATTTGGGCATAAGCTTTCGTGAGTAAAAAACCCACTTCTTCAGGAGACTCCATGCATCTGAAGAAGTGGGTTTTTTACCCACGAAAGCTTATGCCCAAATAAATTTGTTAGTCTTTAAGGTATCACCGGACTCCTTATTGTTTCACTGACTTAGTTTCTGAGGTGCTTTCATTAGGATTGGGTGGGTTATCTCCACCTAGAGGACTGAAAATTCTCTGGGGCAGTATCATAAAGCAGGCAGGGAGAGTGTCTGTCCTTTTGACCCTGCCTTCTCCCTACACAGAGCCCAATCCCCGCATAATCCCAGGGCAAGAGAAACATGTCACAGAACTAGCACTTCCTGTACCCTGATCAACTTCTCTTTACTCCACTTTGCTCATCTAAACAGTTGGGAGCTTTTGGGCTGAAGACAGTAGTATATAGGATCTTCTGTTGGTTTTTTTTTTCTGAGGGGGAAAGTCAAGATATGATGTCATGGTAGTGGACAGCAGATCTTGATAAATACAAGTGAAATATTTTCATACAAATCTGTTGGTAAAAAATGACTATTTGATCAAAATGAAGAAAAATCCTTGAAAACTTTGAATTTACTCTAGTCCCATATATCATCTTGGCTATTGATTCCATTTAGCATTTCTGACTCAAAGGCTAGCCAACAGCAGTCTTGCCAGAAGTTGAAATAACCTGGGGTTACCAGCAGTATAAAAGCAATATGGCAGTTGGTTTAGGTATGTTTTAATTTTTTTTTTTGTGACCAATATTTGTTGACTGTGAGAAATCCTTCCCTTTAATACTGGGAGTTGTTTAATAAGGGACAGTGTTGCCTTAAATATGGCTCTAATTACAGATTTTATGAACCTACAAGCTTTTAGCAAACTTAACACCGCTGAAATGCTTCCACATTTTTTACTTCAGTTAAAATAGTTCTTATGAAACAAATAAACCGTCCTTGTAAATATTTCTTTTTAGAGTATAAAACCGTGAAAATTCAGCATGAAGAACCTAAAAGTGAAATGGACTACATAGATTTTCATAGTTGAAAGCTAAATGAAAGAGTTATATTAAAGAGCATACAAAGTGACAAGTAAATGGATTTTAAAAAATCCTTCCACTTAAGAATCTAAGATCTTAGTATCGTAGGAAAGAGAAATGTATGTATTCTACAATTTATGATTTTTAAATTGAAAGTGTCCCATGTGGAGTAATTGTTTAGGGGGAAATTTTTGAAAAGATTGTTCATCCCAAACACATAAGGGTGTAGGCTCAACCCAAATGTGTACAGCGCAGAAGAAAGAATCAACAGACCTGGCAACTATCTGCATCTAATCCCCTTCGAGTACCGCAAGTTATGGACAGCTGTGGGTTGCAGCTCCTCATTATTCCTCCCGCAATATCTATATGCCTGTGAGCCACTGCATTTGTTTAGTTCTCAGACCCATCTGATATCTGATATGACTCTAGCTTTGTCCACCACACACTCAGGCTTCAGTGCTCCTGCAAAGTGGAGCAGAGCTCTGCAGTGCTGTTTGGGAGAAAGTGACATCCCATCTTCCCTCTACAATGGTGAGCACAACAATTTTTGCTGCATTGTGGGCATTCTGCAGCTCTGCGTAGTGCAGAGGCAGAATTACTCATGTCAGCACAAGGTCAAAAGTGGTGGAGCAGGGCAGGTTGCATAAGTGAGTGCTCCTGCGTGCCCATTAGCAGAAGGAAATCAAAAGAGGGAACTGCCTAGCTTTGAATGCTGAGCATTTGAACTCATGTCTCCTCAGACACACCTGTTGTGCACTAATGCCTTGCCTCTTCTTTCCCCCCACGCTGCTGAGGGTCAGAGAGATCCACAAGAGGTTTGTTGTTGGGTAGTTTGTTTATTTACTCATTGATGCCTGTACGGAGGACTGTCTTGCATCCGTATTCGACACAAGCATGAGCTGATGCTCAAGTGCGGTGACCTTGCCTTTCTTGCTGTTTGCCACACAAGCGCTTTGAAAAATCAAGGCCTTTCTGAGCATTAGACAAGAAAGAAATTGGTCTCTTATTTTTCACTAGGAATTTCTGCAGTTTCCATAGTTTCCTTAGTTGTGTTTTGTTAAGTGCAAGAGGTGAAGGTAAAATGCCACATTCCTATACCCAACAGTTAGAAATAATGAATTATTTCTACATCTTTTCTCTTCTTTCATATAGTTGTGCTGTGCAAAATAGGTAGCTTGTCTTTAGGAAGGGTTATTTTAATTTTTTTGTTGCAAGCTGGGGTGAGCACCCCCTCCTGGACACTCACCAGGCTGTAGTGAACCCAAACTTTGGGTCCCATGAGTTCTTGCTGGGCTGGGCTGGGCAGAGCTCTGGGCCTCTTGGCAGTGGAGACACTACAGTCCAGTTGCCAAGGCCCTAAAACTATCAGCAGTTCTCCCAAGCAGCTGCTGCATACTCCTAAAGTTCAACCAAATCTGCAGACCCTCTGATTTGTAGTTTGGCATGGATACCTACAGATACACTTTGATCTGTCACATTTGTAATAACTGTAAAGAAACAACGCTATAGGAATGAGAGAAACATTTTCATTCTAAACCCCTAATTTCAAGAACTTATACAGTCTTCCAGTTACACATAACCACCCCCATCCCCAAATTTTGAACTCAGTCTTCATGCTCACTTCCAGCTCAAAAGTAAATGTGCCACTTTTTCCAATTCCAAGTATTTAATAAGAGTTTTCATACTTAAAGTAAGTTCTTTAACTTTTCTGGTAAACACATAACTCAAAGGCATCCTGCAAAAGAAAAAAAAAAGATTGGACTTGTGCCCCTTCTTTGTGATGTATAAAGGGGACATCTCAAGAGTCAAGAGATTGAAAGCAAGGCATCCAAAAAGCGAAGGGATTTTTAATCATTCATTACAAGCTTTTTGTGTTTTGTGCTGACATCTATTTAACCCCAGTCACTAATGAACATTTTGGGAAAAGGATGTCGGTGTTAAAGATTCCATACTTGCATCTTTCACAGTAAATATGCCTTGAGATATAGCTAAATTTCCTGCTTTGTATGTGTTAGTCCACTGACAAAACAGAGTATGGCTTTTTTATTTTATTTTTTGCATTCTGGGATACTGACAGGCTTGACATTATAGTAAGGAACCAGGTTTTAGGACATCTTCTTCATTGTTTTTAAAATTCAATTTGACGCATGGCCTGCTATTGTAGTATACAAGACCTCACTAAAGTTTATACTAAAAGAAATTTAGAAATGTTAACACTTGAGGAAAATTCTCACAGTTTAACTTTCTGAACATGACTCATTTCTCATAATACAACATTTTTTATCACACTAGTATGACTAAATTTTGTCAAGCCGTGACTAACTTGGGTATGTTCTGCTTACCTAAGTTAGCCCACAATGCATATTTTTCAGATGGTTTTCTGTATCTGTCTAAGCTATTTATATGGGCCACCATCACCATAGTTCCTGGGCACATCACAATCTTCAATATGTTTATCCCACAACACTCCTGTGAAATAGGAAAGTATTACTTATTCCTAATTTACAGGTGGAAAACTGAGTCACAGAGAGACTAATCTATTTGCCAGGGTCATACAGTATGTCTGTTGCAGGGTAGGGAATTGAACACAGATATCCCAGTCCCAGACTAGTACCTTAACCAATGGACCATCCTCTTTTTCTCTCTTGTATACTTTATAGGACAGTCTGAAACTCACTCATGCAGTGTTACTGAAAAAAATGTTCCCAGTTCACCAGCCAGATAGAACTCTGTTTCTGTACTAAATAATAAAATCTCATGGAGGCAGGGCTTTTGTATTGTACATTCTACTGTATGTGGCACTAAATTATCAGACTTGAAAAATATATCCTGTCACTGGATGGCTTCATAAGTCTTGTTACATTTCAGAATCCACAAAACCATGAAGCACAATATGTAAAAAGTAGCTCTGCCAATGACTGTTACATTTATGGTCTCAGTCAGTGGGCAAGTTAGCGTCTCTCTTCTTTTGCCTCATCCTGATATTTCCTTAGCAATTTGCACTAATAGAACTGTGAAAATCTGCCCTCCTACAGCAATGTTTTCTCTTTGTGTTGTGTACTCTACTACATACTAGGATTCTCTGCCTTATCACATCTAATCGAGTCTCAGTCTGAGATGCTGGCACCAGGAATGGGAGGCTTCTCATTTTTTGCACCTGGCACCTATGGCAGAGTGAACAAGATGTATTTGTAGAAATCAGTATCTCTGCTTACTTGTATTGAGGTGCAGGGCGATACAGGGAGAGGATTTGGGGGATTTTTGCCTACTCTAGCTGATTGTATGTGCGGTTGTTTGTAAGAGATGTGATGATTTTCTCCTGTTTCAGTTATGAACTTCATCTGTCAGATGCTTGTTCTTACACTAATATTTGGATAAGAACTCTTTACCTTAAAGGGGCATTCTGAGTATACCTGGGCAGATTCCATGTCTCTTAAAAACTGAATTTAGCTTTGTTCCCATAGGAAGCATGAGTGGGAGAAACATGGGACCTGTGCAGCCACAGTGGAGCCTCTTAATTCTCAAAAGAAATATTTTGGTAGAACACTGGATCTCTACCAAAAACTTGACCTCAACAGGTATGGAAATCTACCCCTTCTGTCAGTTTATTATTTTAGTGGTGCAAAAGGCTTTGATGTACACTTAACAACAAAGAAAAAACCCTAAATCTTTCATTCACTCTGCAGCGGAAAAATGACTGTTGATGCCAGTTGTCTTTAATACTGTACTCTAGAGCCAGAGCAAGGTTTATTCTGCTACCATTTTAAGTTGTAGTATGGTCTCCTTTTCTCATCACATGATACTAGGCACCAATCCAACTTCCATTTCAGTCAGTAAGTGTCTTCATTGTCTCTAATGAGTTCAATTTTGCCATCCTTTTTAGGTAAAACTCAAATTGACTGCAGTGGGAATGGCAGGATTGACCCTTGAGGTAGATTCATTTTTAGATATCATAGGCTGCCATTTGTTTACTGAAGTCCTGATCCTGCACACACTTACATATGTGCTCAACTTTACTTCTGTGAGTAGCCCTACTAATTTTTATGGGATTACTCATGGCAGTAGAGTTAAGTATGTGCAAAGGCATTTGCAGGATCAGGGCCTGAGATATTTGCATGGTGTTATAATAGACAGTCAAATTGGGAGTCAAGTTTTGGCTACTATACCTTTTAGAAGTGTTGTAATGTAACCAGAAATATTCTTCTAGATTTTTAAAAACCTATATACAACATAGTGCTTGAGAAACTCAATTTTACAATAGTAGGGCCGATTAAAAAAAATTCAGAAAATTTAGAAAATAAAATGCATGCATCGTTTCTCTTAGTGGAAAAGGACAAGACAAGGGCAAAACTCTTGTTCAGCTTCTGAGAGAGAGAATAATAGACTAGGATTTAGGGACTATAGAGGAAGGATCCAATAGGAACAGAGGACAGCCTGAAAGACCGATGTCAACCAATGCCAAAGCCCCCACCATGCACTCATAAGCAATTAACAGTGTGTTATGTCTTCCTATTCCGATTGGAAGATCCCTTCTCACTGCTCCAACACACTGGTGGCTACACACAGAAAATTTAGATGGGAGATAACAACTTGTCCTAGCTTCTTAGGTATACATTAATTAGGAGCACTTTTTAAAATGCCCCCCTGTGTAGTGACTAGCAGGCTGTTCAGCTTCTCAGTTCCCTGCTTGAATGTGCAAATTTGCAGCATACAGATGTCCATGTGAAACCTACATGACATTATCAGCCTGGGAGCGGATTTTAAATATTTAATATTGTTGCCAATATTTAAAAAAGAGAAATAGGATGACCCAGGGAATTATGTCTGACATCAATCCTGGACAAGGTAATGGAGCGGCAGATAAGGGACTCAATAAAGAATTAAAGGAGGGTAATATGATCAACATGGGTTTATGGAAAATAGATCCTGTCAATTTACCTTGATATCTTATTTTGATGGGATTACAAGGTTGGTTGATAAAGGTACTAGCCATGCTGTAATATACTTAGACTTCCATAAGGTGTTTGGCACTGCACAATATTTTGATTAAAAAACAAGAATTATATAAAATTAACATGGCACACATTTAATAGATTAAAACATGGAAACTGACGGGTCTCATGATGTAACTAGTAGGGGTCCTACAGGGATTGGTTCTTACCCCTATGTATTTTAATATTTTTATCAATGATCTGGAAGAAAACAAAGTAATCACTGATAAAGTTTGCAGATGACACAAAAATTGGCAGAGTGGTAAATAATGAGGAGGACGGGTCATTAATATGGATGTGGATCACTTGGTAAGCTGGGAGCTAAATGTCAATGTATACATCTAGGAACAAAGAATGAAGGCTGTACTTATACTGTGAGGGACTCTATCCTGGGTAGCAGTGACAGTGAAAAAGATGTCGTCATGGTTGTGGTGGATAATCAGCTGAACATGAAATACTAGTGAAACCCTGTGGCCAAAAGGACTAACATGATCCTTGGATGCATGAATAGAAATCTCCTATAGGAGTAGAAAGATTATTTTACCTCCGTATGTGGCACTGGTGCAACCAAGGCTGTGTCCCGTCCTGGCATCCACAATTCAAGAATGATAGAATCATAGAAATATAGGACAATGTCATCAAATCCCGCCACCTGCACTGAGGCAGGATCAAGTAAACTTAGGCCATCACGGAAAAGGGTTTGTCCAACCTGTTCTTAAAAGCCTCCAGTGATGGGGATTCCACAACCTCAGTTGGAAGCCTGTTCCAGAGCTTAGCTGCTCTTATGGTTAGAAAGTTTTTCCTAATATCTAACCTAAATCTCCCTTGTTGCAGATTAAACCCATTACTTCTTGTCCTACTTTCAATGGGCATGGAGAACAATTAATCATTGTCCTCTTTATAACAGCCCTTAACATATTTGAAGACTTATCAGGTCTCTCCTCAGTCGTCTTTTCTCAAGACTAAATATGCCCAGCTTTTTTAACCTTTCCTCATAGGTCAAGTTTTTCTGAACCTTTTATCATTTTAGTTGCTCTCCATGTAAAATTATTTGTCATAGTGAGGTCCTGCCTAGCGCACCCTCCGGCTGCAGGCCATGGCACAACAGGCATGCCTGCCTCAGTACGCCTGCCTCTTCAGATCCCCCACTAACTCTACAACAGCTCTCTTGCCTTAAGAACATCTTTCTCTGGGGCCGTACTGCAAATCCAAAGCCGTACTGCAAATCCATCCATTACAAAAAGTCCCAAGCATAGTCAATTTCCTATACTCAGTGGATATAGTCCTTAAAACACTGCTTTTCCCAGCAGGAACCCCTGCCCTCCCCCCTCCCTCCCCACACCCCAGCATCTCTGCTGGGAGTCCTTCCATATTAGATTTTGGTGTCTTCCACTACACCTGAGCTCCTTGTCAGTCCTCTTCTGTTCCTCTGAATGCAATTCCCAGAGGGACCCCCCCACACAGCTTCTCTTTTGGGAGATTGTTCTTGCCGGGGAGCATCCCTCCCTCCCTCTGGACCTCTCATTGTTCCCCCGGATCCAGCTCTCCAGCATGGAGATGTCAGCTGATGAGCAGCTCTACTGTTCCCTGCCTTCAGCCATCTCCAGCCCTCAGTTTCCAACTAGGCCACCAGGCACTTCCTTCTGCTGCTACTCCTCTTCTCTCCTTCAGCCCTCTGGCCCTGGCTCAGGGAGGTCAGCCAGCATACCCCTCTATTCTCCTTGCCTTCAGCCTTCCCCCAGGAAACACCTTCTGTGTCTGGCAACCCTTATCTCCTGCCAATCTTCTCCTCCTAGACAGCCCTCACTCAGAGTCTCAGATCAGGTTTTGCTCCTTTCAGATTCTCTGTGGTTCTCTAAACCCCCAGGTGCTGCCCTGCTCTCTTAATTGGCCAAACTGAGAGCAACTGTTCTGGCACAGCGAAGCTGAACCTACTTCAGGGCCAGCCACCATGTCACAGTACTTTACTCTTACTTTTTCTCAGTTTTCTGATTGGTCCTGTGCTGCTACAGAGAAAGGCAAAAAGAAAAATCCTAGGTCCCTGCCTGTTCACTGGATGGGGAAAATGTCTTCATGGCTCCATATCTGACAATCAAGATACCCTCTATAACAAAACAGCCTTCTAAGAGAAGGGGGGAAATCCTTCAGTACTTAACCTAAATTAGCTTTTTTTAAAAATTAGTTTTGTTGTGGTTGCTGTCTTAATTCAAACAGCTCCTTACCAAAGTCTTGTTTACTCCCTTTACATACACAGAATATGAAATAGTGATTTTCATCCCCTCCAGTCTGTGTAGCTGCCTTCTAATATCCAGTCATAGATTTTTCTAGACCTAAGTCCTGAGCATTTCAAATGTAATAATAAAATCAGTTTAAATATGTCTGATTAGTAAATTGCCTGTGTTCTATTGTCCTGGGTAGCTTTTACAATGTGACTAAGGAATGAGTTGCAGATGGAATGGTGACCGACAGTAGAGCTCTTTACTTTGAGTGAATGTTGCGCTGTGAAACAAAGAACGGAGACTGAAAAATTTTCAAGTTAACAGCTAGTGGGTTTTTTCTTATCGCTTAAAAAAAAGAGCATTACCATTCTTCATTATTCTTCCAGTGAATATTGAATTAAACATTCTTATTGCACTGATTTGCAAATTCCAACAGGAAAATGTACAGCTAGAATTGCTAAAAGATTTCTTTTTTTAATTACTCTTCTTTCAACTTCTATATAAAGGTACATGTTTGTTTGTTTTTTAAATCATTTTCTTTGAGGTAACAACTCCAGGCTGTTGAAAGAATAACATTGTATCTTCCTAGTTACCAACCTGCAAAAATCTCAAATGACTGAGTTAGACAGTCACTTATTGGGAAGAGGACTTCAGTCGATTTGATTAAAACTGGTGTGTACAGGACCTGATCTTGCCAGGTGCTGAGCTCCATCAGCTTTCATTTGACTAAACCCTGAGAACTGCTGAACACTTACAATTCCTCTTGAACTCCTATTGTTGGGATATGGCCCATTGATTTCCTTAGCAATTGAATGGTTGAGCTCCTCATAGGATCAGGCCTAGAGGAATGAGGTACACCAACTTCAGGTTCTGGAGGGTGGAATCCATGAAGGGACTAGGCATCGCAATGCTGAGTCCATGGCACCTAACTTTTAGGCACCCAGAAAAAACAGGAACAACGCTGAGTTAGGCACCTAGGGTCCCTATACAATGAATGGGGAGAGATAGGTGCCTAAGAATGCAATCCACAAAAGCCAGCATGATAGATGGGGAGCTGCCTAAACTAATCTGAGGGGGATGTATTAAGATTTCTTGGAGATAGGCACCTAAGTCCAGGCTGCAGAGAGGTGCCTAAGGACACCTGCTTCCTAGAGTTAGATGGCTTAAGCAGAAATGAGTTGGGTGCCTGCCTCTTTCCACACAAAATGCCCTAAGGAGAAGTGGATGCTACCCACCTTATAATTTTTAGCCCACTGGTTAGAGCATTTACATGGGATGTGGAGACCCAGATTCAATTCCCCCTTCTCTGCTAGAGGGGGAGAAGGGATTTTAAGAGGGGTCTCCCATCTCTTAGGAGAAGGCTTTAACCACTGACCTGTGGGGTTGTGACAAATATTGCAGTTTCCTGCAGTATCTTTGGGAAATCTTACTGTATTAAGTGTGTATCACTGTGGGCTAGGGACTGTATGTAGTTCCATGGGGGAGGGTAACCACATACCCTCCAGGAGCTAAGAACAGTGGGGGGTGATTAGGCAAATTCACTCAGGTTGTAACATTTCCAGAGAGGCAGCACCTCCTAAAGAGGCTCACTTACGCTAAGCATTCAAGCAGCATTCTCTAGAGGCCAGCGGACAAAGGAAGGACTTTTGGTTAAATACCCTGAGTTTAAACTGACTCAAAGCCTTCATTCTAATCCAGCAAAGACAGGATGTCTGGTCCAAAGGGGGGCCCCAATCCTTAGGAAAGGTTTCGAAGGACTGACATGGACCAGAGCCCTTTTTGAAGATTGGGGTGGGGGAGCGCAGGGAGGGAATCTCTGATAAGCTTATTTAGCATGTGTAGGTTCTTTTATTGTTTGTAATATTTTCTCTGTAATGCTTTCACCTTAAGCATAAATGCGCTTGCTTAGAAAGGGGTATGTGGTAACTTATACCTGTAGGCAATTATGCTGTTTATAACCTCTGAGGAAAAAAGCAAAGCAGGCCTGCTTAGGCAGTCTGCCTTGCTGGGGAATTCACAGTGTAGGTAGGGGACTGCGCTGCCTGAAAATACTTTGATCAGAAGGCAAGAAGGGTGATGGCAGGGGAGCTGGAAGCCTGAGAGTGAGTGTCCTTGCTGGAGCACAAGGGAGAAATACAGGTGAAATTGCCTTGAACCATGATAGGGATATGCAGATGTGGGATTCCCTTAGTCTCTCCTGTTGAAACTGTGGATAAATGAGAGTTTAGAGCTGGGGTATTGGTCCCTGGGATCTCCCACCTCCCAAATGGGTGCTCTTACCACTGGACTACAGCGTCATTCTCTCACTTTCTCTGGTCCAATGACATTTTAAGTATTTATACACAGTAGAACAGTCATTGGAGGAGAGAGAATGAGTCTGTAATCTGTTGGGTAGGGTACCCACCTGGGAGCTGGAAGACCCTGGGTCCAGTCCACCTGCTCCAACCATTATTTCATTATCTATCCACAGTGAAACAGCTTCATCAGGAGAGCTTGAAAGAACCCCATATCTGAATACCCCAAGCTCAGTGGTTTGAGCACTCTTCTGGGAGGTGGGAGACTTCTGTTTTGAATCTTTCCTCCCCCTTTCAAAGAAAGGAGGGAATTGAACGTGGGGTCTCAGGCGAGTGCTTTAGTCACTGGGCTAAAAGTTGTAAGGTGGGTGGCGGCAGCATCACCACCTCGTCGTCCTCTGGCAGAATTTTGAATGGGACCTTTCAAGCGCACCTACTGGATTGGGCACTGCCTCTACTTAGGTGGGCTAAGGACTATCTTCCCCTCATTCATGGATCAATCTGGGACTTAGGCAGGAGACAGGTGTCAGAACACCTAGAGGAAGACAGCAGTGAACATGCACAGAGGCAGGAACATAGGTACCTACAGAACTTTTACTATGAAAAACTTAGGTGCTGAGTGAGCGTGGGTGCCTACAGGGTTCAGTGGGAGTATTGAGGTTCTCTGTGGAGGCAAAAGAGGGACTTGGGTGCCTAAAACATGGACTCAGATGTCTAAAACAGGGATCCATCTATCCTGCTTAGCTTTATTGAATGACTTATAATTTAAAAATATGCTTTTAATATTAAATAAACTGGAAAACTTGATTATTCTCAGCTGACAATGGTCCTGAATCGCGAGCCACACTCCAGCCGCTTTGTGCTCTTCCACTGGTTACAAAGTGACCTTAAACTTGGCAAATCTCCCCATGTACAGGGATTTCCAGTAGCACACAGTGACCATAACAACTCCTACTCCTCTCCCTCCCTCTGGTCAGCTGAGGGAAAAGAGATGTGACCTGCTGCTCTAACCTGTATCAGGTGACTGGCACACCATAGCTCATGGATTTGGGGAGTGCAGAGAATGCTGTGGGCCCCCTCCCAGCTGCAACTGAGGATCTGGCTCTAATGGTTAAAGTCAATTCAAGCAGGAGAGGAGGGAGTTCTCACTGCACTAGCCAAAGGGTAAGGGGAATGCTAGTTACCCAAGCTCAGGAAAGGAGGGGAAGTTGAGCTTCTCCCATTCTCCTTGCTTTAATCTGTCTGTCTAGCTCCCTCACTAGGATTTTCCGTTTACCCGTTGATTAGCTGTAGTATATCTACCTGCAGTGACTCCCATGAAACGTAAGATGTATTACTCCACAAAAGGCATTTTGTATTCATTTCAGTTGTCTCCTGAAAGTTGGGATAAAGCCAAGCAGTACCTATTACCAGGTAAGAAGCTGTCATACTTATAAAGTCATTTTAATGTACCGCTGCTAGAAGGAGTGGGTAGCTTCAAACCTGCTGCAGATAAGCAATCTCTTCTAATTGTATAGCTGTTTACAGTTGATTTTCATGAAAAAGGCTTTTTGTGACTATACAAATATGGCTTTTAAATCTTCAGATGACAGCCATAAAAGAAGCCCTTACAAGTGTTTATGGAGTAACACCAAAGGTTCAGTGCCTTCCTCCAGAAGAGGTAAAACTTTCTTTTATTTTTCCCTTATTGATTGAAGTAGTAAACAAAAGTTTACCTTGATGAAACTAAATTTATTAACTTCTGATGATTTTCCTCTCTTTTGCTTCTATGTTGGGACATTCCAAGTATCCCCTGAAATATATTTACTTCAAAGCATACAGTACTCAACTGACTCATCTTAAGCCAAATTTTAGCTCTGTCCTACTAAAAATAAAAAGACTTTGCCTGATAACACATGTGGATCAGGCAAATTCAGAGGCTTACCCGGTGTCCCCAAAGAATTCCTGTTTGAAGAAGTTTAAACAAAGCTTTATGGCTTTTCCTATGATTCAGAAAGACAGAGATAAATGGTCTGCCTTCTCCAGCCAATGCTGCCTAAAACTCTGATTCCATTTTCCCTTTCCATGCCAGCAACTGATCTGTAAGTTAGCGTGCAGTAGTGAATTTAGTGTGCGCAATCAGTACATTATTCACAAATATAATTCTACCTATCTATACCAAAGTAAAATAAACAATATATTTAAGCTACAAAACAATGCACATGACATTGAGTTTAGTTAGCTATATAGCTGTGATTTCCCCCTCCCTTTTAACTATCACTTTGTGATGTGACCTTTCCTAAAAAGGTCACAGAACAGCTCTAACAATCACTAGACTCCCTTTATCACAGTTTAATAAAGCTGTTTTGCTGGAAAACATTTGGTGGAGTTAGCCCACACATGCAGAAAGCTATTTCATGAAAACCATTCCAAGTTAAAATTGCTTTTAGAGTTGAATATCTTTTGTGTTGTCAAGTTAATTTGCTTTAGCAATATTCTGAGTCTTTGTGCTCAGCCTCTCCTTTCTCACATTTAAACCCACTAAACCATAGCTTCTAAAGTCAGAAGGGACCCTCATGATCATCTAGTGTGACCTCCTGCACATTGTAGGCCACAGAACCTCACCCACCCACTTCTGTAATAGACCCATAACCCATGGCTGAGTTACTGAAGTCCTCAAATCATGATTTAAAGACTTCAAGTTACAAAGAACCCACCATTTACACTAGTTTAAACCTGCAAGCGATCCTTGCCTCATGCTGCAGAGGAAGGCAAAACAAAAAAACAAAAACAAAAACAAAAAAAAACAGGGTCTCTGCCAACCAAGGGGAACATTCCTTCCTGATCCCAAATATGGCATCAGTTAGACCCTGAGCATGTGGGCAAGACCCACCAACTATCCAAACCAGTTGCCTCCCTTTTAAGGGCTTTTTAAACAACAAATTAAAATTGGAGTTTTGCTATCAATTTCAATGGGAACAGGAAGTTGCTCCAGTGCTTTTAATCAAGGGAGGCTGTATACATGGGAACTGGTTAAAGACTGGTTCTTTGTATTCTGGGAAAGGAGTAATAGGGGAGGCAATGATAGTGTTGCAAACAGTGATTGCTGTCATGAAGACTGCTCAGATGCTGCTATCACTCTTATATTTGTAATGCAACAGTGTCCAAAGGTCCCAGTCATGATTGGTGCCCCATTGTACTAGGCGCTGTGCAAACATATGTGGAAATATGCTCCCTGCCTCAAAGAGCTTATGGTCTAGTTACAGAACAACAAGCGGCTGCTAGTTGAAATAAAAAATGATAAAGGGAAATACATCTTTATAGAGCATGTAATCAAGCTGTGAAATTTGCTCCTGCACAATATTTAGATAGTGGGTTAATTAAGAAAAAGATTTTTACAAGAGTCTCCTCAGGCTTCTAACTCCATTCCAGAATTACCTTGGGTCTGAGTTATAACAGTTTCTTATTATGTATGCGAGAGGGCACCAATACAGTAGTTTGGGATTGCTGGCAATGACAGGGTTGAAGGCGTATGATTAAAACAGTAGTAATAATTACAACAACATTGGGACCCAATCCTGCAAACACTTACTACCCAATAATATTTGTGACTGTAAGTTACCCTACTGAAGTCAGTGGGGCTTCTTCTGGTAGTAAGCATTAGGCTAGGACCAGGAGTGTTTGCCAGATTGGATCCTTAAATTATGACATATACCAGCTGTGTATGCATTTACTTTATTACAAAAAAAATCCAATATATTCCTTCGTTTTGTAGGATGACCAAATACTACAGTGATGAGAAATCTCTTTATCAGTGTAAATTAGACCTTCCCTCTACTAAGAATCTTAGAAAATGATAGCCAATATCCTAGGTATCCAAATGGATTCATTTACCTGCACCCTTTGTGAATTGCATAAGGGGAACAAGGTGTCTGTACTATGAACTGTATGCAGTAGATACTTCTAGAAACATCATCCACCTGTACCTTTACAGTGGCATATCTTCAATATACCATAAGAACAAGCAATCTGTATCTAGAGGATTAGTTTGTCTCCTCTACAACAAGAAGCCTCTGTAAGTGCCTTTAAAAGCTGAGTATCTCATTTTTACTGTTTCTAGGGTGAAGAAGTGCAAACAATTGGTCAAATTGAATTCTGTTTCACCAAAGGGTTGGAGCTGAGAAACTGTACAAACTCAGAGGCTGATTCCTATGTAATGCCAAATAACTGGCATTTTGGACCTGAGGAGTTGTCTGTCTGTAATGACACCCTGACGTATTACCCTGCACAGGTTAAGTTTTACAACTGAAGCCTCCAGAACTTGAAATACTTGGTAACAGATACTTTGCAAAGCAATGGAAAAAGCTGTTTTGAGTAAATGATACTATGCTCGCCTACCTCGCAGGAGTGTTGTGGGGATTAATGTTTGAAGTGCTATAAGTATAAGGTGATTCTTTTGTATTAAAGAGGCAATGGGCCAGATTGTAATGTCAGATACATAGCTGGAAATCTACAGTAATTGCACTAGTTTAACTAAGGTCGGAATCTGATTGTGTTTTTTACAATAGAAAACACTGTTTAAAAGAGAAATGACTTCAACGTTCAGAATTGCATTAAAGTCAGATTCTTTATCTGGGCACTCTTTTTTGTTTATTTGTTTGTTTTTTTGGAATTGCGAACAGAGCATGAATTAATTCCTCAGACCACTATAAAAAGATTCTTATTTCTCAGTTTCTTGGGAGAAAAACTTATTCAGACATGATAACTAAGGGGCTTGTTCAGAGCTCCTTATTCAAGCAAAACACTGATTGGCTTCAATAAGAATTTTTCCGGGGAGTGTTGAATAGAGGTCCTGTCCTATGTGGTGTTAAGCCCCTTTTAGACCCATTGAAGTAATTGAGCATTTTGTGTGACTGTTATCTCACAGGACTGGGCTTGTTATCTTTGTGTTGTCTTGTTTGGTGAATGAAAAGCTGCCCTTTTCAAAATGCCAAGATTTCCCTCCCCTCCAGGTTCTGAACATCTGTATTTCTCATTGGTCTGAGTTGTGAGTGCTCGGCTAGTCTGAAAATTACACACAAGATGTCTGACTGGGCAGCCAAAACTGGAGGCACCCATAATCAGTAGCTAGTTCTGAAACTGCTAGCCTGAATGACTCCATATTCTTCTGACATATCTGATAACACCAAGCCCAAATGTTTGAAAACCTGAGTGAGACAGGCCCTTAAAACATCAAGATTAAAAAATTGGATTCTGTTTATATGCTCTCTTCTAGCTTGAGTTATTAAGGTTCATAAGTCCAAGCTTTTCTCCACAATGGCTAGAATTTTTTTTCTTTTAATGAAAACTGAGATCATGTAATCACATGACTTCAGGAGCTAAGACTTCAAGAAAAAACACCAAATATTGTAAGATTTGCAATAAAAAAAAATGCAAGAGTTGGCAGCATGCATAGCTATCAAATTTTAGTTATATAACATTAAATATGGTTAAGGTTTTTTCATTTGAGGCCAAGTATGTGTTGTATCTAACACAGAGAAGTATTTTGATGCAAATTTTTTAAGTTGCTTTTGAAAGAAGGTGTGGTCTGGGAAATTATACAGGTGGAGTTGCACCTCTTCAGATGTAATTCAGCAGAATGCAGTACAGTGTGTTCTGAGTGTTAGGGGGAAATTAGTGTAGAAACATGAAGTACTATATTAGTAAGTAAAATGAACATTTCCTCTTAGAATCAGATTGAGTAAATATAAATGGTTTATTTGGTTTTCCTCTGTCTCACTCCTTTGTGCCATCCCATATTTTAAAGAGCCCACTACAGTAACATTCAAAATGCTATGGTAATTGGGCAATTACTTCAGAATACCATAGAACTTATTCAAATAAAGCAAATATTAATAAACCATGCAGATAAGTACATTCCATGATCTGTTTAATTCCTTTTCCTGCTAGCGAGAGCTTCCTGGATTCTGTATTTTCTTTTCATTATGAAAGAGGGAACTTACTAATGTGAAGTGTTAATGTATAGACTTGAGCCATTAAAATTCCTCTTGTCCTACAGGAAGGGATTCACCCCTTTCCTCCTCAAATTTTATGTTATTGTTTTTTTGTTTTTTTTTAAAGTGATGTTCAATAGAACTGACTTGATAGGTCAGGAACATAAGAACAGCCATACTGGGTCAGACCAAAGTCCATCTAGCCCAGATACTGTCTTCCAACAGTGGCCAATGCCAGGTGCTTCAGAGGAATGAACAGAACAGGTAATCATCAAGTGATCCATATATCCCATATGAGGAATTTTTTAAAGGGACAGGACTTATTGCATTGTTGCATCAATAAAGAATAAATCACATTATTTTGTAACACTTTAATATTATAAAGCAAACTGACTTCAAAAGATGCTGGTATTATATGGTTTGGTACGTTTCACTGATTCCTGTGTGGGGTGGCCGAATACACTATTGAATTTTACTAATAAATATTGAGACAAATTCTGTTCTTCATTTTGTAGGTGGGGACTCCAGCTGAGTTCTGTGGGAATTTTGCATGTATATGAAAGAGCACAGATTGGCTCAAAGGTCAGAAATAATTCACTGCTTGTCAGTATTACTTTGGACTGAATCCAGAGAAAGTCAGTGAAACTTTCAGGGATGGTGCTTTGTCTTCTGCTAATGCTGTGAGCATCCATAGTTCTTTGATCAGGACTGATTTAGTAATGAACAAGGTATGAAATGATCAGTAATAAGAGGAAATCTTTGTTTTGGGATCTTTTAAAATTTCAGTATGTATGTTTGTCCAGTAACACATCTGTTTGTAACGGTGAGTGCTAGTGCAGGATCCCTTAATGCAATGATTTTCAATAGAACTGTGTTGGTATTGTTGAATAACTTCAGTGCACAGTAAAGAGTTACAGGGACATGGCCTGCTAGTGGTAGGGCCCAAAGTCAGGGCCGCCTTACCCTGAGGCGAACTGAGGCAGTCACCTCAGGTGCCAGACTGTGGGGAAGGGGGGGAAGGGGCGCCACTAAGACCCAGAGTGTAGAAAATTGTTTCTGCTACTGGTGCATATGTATTCTCTCTGGTCTAGATGCACAGAGATGGTGGAGTGCTGTGCTGGAGGAAGGAGGGCACAAGAGACATAACAGGCAGGCAGGAGTAAAGCTGAGAGGGAATAACAGAAAGCAGCAGGAGCTGCAGGGAGAGAGAGGAGGAGGAGTCCTCTTATGCACCTCTCTAGCAACCCCAGGAGCCTGGGCTGATCAACATCAGCTTCTCAGGGAGCTTCCTGTTTCCTGCTGCTTCCCTGAACCCACTTGAGGAGAACAGGCAGTCAACTGAAGTAGTAGGAGCCAGTTAGGCCCTTAAGACGCTGATATCTTCCTTCACTCAGGCCTTGCTACCAGCCTGCTGATTTGTCCCCTTCAACTGGGTGTTGAAAGCCACTATAACTGGCACAGAACAGCAGTCATGAGTGAAAGAAGAAAACGCCCCTCTGGGGCAGCATTCAGAAAAAGGAAGCAAGCAAAGGAAGCTTTTCTATCTAAGCAGGAAGGAGCTCTCCTGAGATACATAGACACAGATGTTCATGGTGAGCCTTCCGGCCCCAGTGAGGATGTGAGTGGTGAGGAGATGCCTGATCTTCCAGTTAGTCAGAGTGCAGATGACCTGGCAGCTACTGCAGCATCCATATCTCCATCTCAAATGGATGTAATTATGCATATTCCTGAAGAAAAGTGTAGATCAGAGAAGAGTGTGGTGGAGGCGCAAGAAACAGCTGCTGCTGAGTTTAGTTCCTTAAGTCTAGGACTGTGGACCCACTTGAGCAGTAGCCTGAGGGACTTCTTTGTACTGCATGGGCCACAGCAAGTGAAAAACTTCATGTTCCCCAAAGACAATGAAAATAGAAGTTTCCATCCAACACATTACTGGTGTGAAATCCCCAATGGTGACAAAGTGGAGAGGCCATAGCTTATGTACTCAAAAACTCAGAATGCTGCATACTGTTTTTGTTGCAAACTTTTCCAGTCTAATATTCCAGCTACATTGGGTTCTACAGGAACTAAGGACTGGAAAAATCTGGCTAGAAATCTGGCATGCCATGAGAAGGCAGCAAGTCACTAGAGAGCATTCCATAGGTGGAAAGAGCTTGAGATGAGACTAAGGTTAAAGGCCACCATAGATGATCAGCATCAAGAGATGATTGCATCAGAGTCTCTTTACTGGCAAAATGTTCTGAAAAGGCTCATTGCCATTGTGAGAATGCTTGCTACCCAAAACCTAGCACTCCGTGGCACTTCAGATCAGCTGTATGTGCCAAACAATGGAAACTTTCTTAAAATTGTGGAACTGATGGCTGAGTTTGATGGGAGCATCTAAGAAAAGTCACCACGCAAGAAATGTACACACACCACTACCTTGGAAAAACAATTCAAAAAGAGATCATACAGTTACTGGCAACAAAAGTCAAATAGGAGATTGTGGCAGATACGAAGTCAACAAGATATTATTCTGTTATTCTGGACTGCACACCTGACATCAGCCATACAGAACAAATTACTTTAATGGTGGTGACAGAACATTTTCTAGAATTTATTGACATTGATGATACTACAGGAGCTGGTATGACAAATGTGCTTCTTAAAAAGCTGGAAGATATGGGAATTGCGATAGCTGACATGAGAGGTCAGGGCTACGATAATGGTGCCAACATGAAAGGAAAGAACAGAGGAGTGCAGACACAGATCCGAGAGTTAAACCCTCAAGTTTTTTGGGTTTTTTGTCCCATGCAGTTCTCATTCATTGAACTTGGTGGTCATCAATGGCAAATTTTGAAGCAACATCTGGGAACATCCTCTCTGACTCTGAAACCACTGAATGCCACACGATGGGAAAGTCGAGTGGAGGCAATAAAGCCTATCAAACACCAAATTGGGAACATAGATGATGCCATCATTGCCATTATGGAGGATAATGCTATGACAGGAATTGTTCGTGGGAGAACAGTGGCAGAGGGAAATGGAATCACCAGAAACATACATAACTTCACATTTCTGTGTGGCTTAGTGTTGTGGCATGACATACAGTTTGAAATAAATGTTGTAAGCAAGAGACTCCAAGGCGTTGACCTTGATATATCTGGAGCAATGGAACAACTGGACAAAGCAAAGTCATACCTACCATCTTACCGGTTAGATGAGGGATCTCAAAATGTTCTGAAGAGTGCACAGAAGTTGGCAGAGGAACTTCACACTGAAGCTATTTTCCCACCCATTCAAGAATACAAGAGTCACCAAAGAAGAAGACATTTTGATTACAAGGCACAGGATAATCCCATAAGAGACCCCAAACAACAATTCAAAGTTGAATTCTTTAACCAGGTGCTAGATTGTGCAATACAGTCAGTTGAAGAACATTTCATGCAGCTCAAGGAACACAGCAGTATATTTGGGATGTTGTATGATATTCCAAAACTCTTCACTATACCTGAAGAAGACCTACACCTGCAATGCAGGGCACTAAAGACAGTGTTGACACATGATGACATGTGCGATATTGATGCGAGTGATTTAGGTCAGTGGTTCTCAAAGCTGGTCCGTCGCTTGTTCAGGGAAAGTCCCTGGCGGGCTGGGCCGGTTTGTTTACCTGCCGCGTCCACAGGTTTGGCGGATCGTGGCTCCCACTGGCTGCGATTTGCCGTCCCAGGCCAATGGGGGCTGCGAGAAGCGGCACGAGCCGAGGGATGTGCTGGCCACCGCTTCCCACAGCCCCCATTGGCCTGGAGCGTGAACTGCGGCCAGTGGGGGCCACGATCGGCCGAACCTGCGGACGCGGCAGGTAAACAAACCAGTCCGGCCCGCCAGGGGCTTTCCCTGAACAAGCAGCGGACCGGCTTTGAGAACCACTGATTTAGGTGATGAGCTGAAAGCCCTTTCAAGGTACATTTCAGTAGGATCAACTCCAAAGGCTGTTCTGGAATATATGTGCACAAATAAGATGATCACCCTCTCTCCAAATGCTTTTGTTGCTCTGCTCATACGTCTAACACTTCCTGTAACAGTTGCCAGTGGAGAGCGCAGCTTCTCCAAGCTGAAGTTAATAAAAACACATCTACGCTCCACAATGACACAGGAGAGGCTGGTCAGCCTTGCAAACATCTCAGTAGAGCATGAGCTGGCCCAGACTGTGGACCTTCAGGAAGCAGTTCAAATCTTTGCGACTAAGAAGGCACGGAAAGTACCACTTTGATTATTCAAGCAGATAAAAATGCCAGTGTTTACTATGCAGACAAGAAAAGTTACTTTTGCTGTTCAGGCGTTTGAAAGTTAAGTGTTACTTAAAATTTTTGAACGTGGCATTTTAAGTTGTTCTCCTTTATTGGGGTAGGTAGCAGAGCAGTATCATGAGAGGAGTAGAACAGGAAGAAGGCAGAATTGAGACCTTTCAAAGTTTTGGCCCAAGCGAGGGGGCAGGGGGGCGTCATTTGAGTTCCCCGTCTCAGGTGCCAAAATGTTGTGGGCCGGCCCTGCCCAAAGTTACATTTACATCAGGCTTTTGGAAAATACATTTTCAAAAGCCTGATGGAAATGTTTGCATGAAACTAAACAAATATGTTTGCTGACTAATGATTTCCTGAAAAGTTGTGAATCCAAACTACAGCACTGTGTGAAGTGCACGAAACTCAAAGTGAAACAAACCTTCATCCTAGAAGCTTGCACTACATGCAGAGTGCTCATTAACATTCCATTTTAGGTACTTACGCTTTCCTCAGTTCATGCCAGAATTTTCCAAGCGATCGTAACAGTTGAGACTTACCTAAAATGCATGAAATAAGAACATACTTGCTTTCAACAGAGTCTTTCTGAAACCATTAATATGGCTTTTTTCTTCTAATTATGGAGAGCTATCTTTGACAGGTAGGGAGACTGGCAGAAAATTAATCCCTGTTGGGTGAAATTCTGTTCTGTGCAGAAAACCAGCACAAAGCTTATGTGCTTCTTTAATACCATTTCAACTCTCAAAATAGGGCTTCAGTGGTGCATAAGCTTTGTGCTGGTCCTTTATGCAGATGTTGATTTCATCCCAGTATGAACAACAAGTTACATTGCCAACCCCAGGGATTTAAAAAATATCCCATGAATCAGTCAGCTGGGTTCTTTTTATTTGTTTTCTGGAGCTGGATCCATCAGGCTCTGTGTTTTCAAGCTTTGCTACACAACCATGAGGGCTGGAAACATTTCTTCTTCAGTGAAAGCTGTGATTCTCACATAACATAAATCTAGGAGCCAGGGCTTAAATACCGCATATAGTGAGAGTCATGATAAAATCATAGGAGTTGGCAACACTGCTAAGCCCTCCCACTTCAATTATAACTTGGGCACTTGAAAGTCTAAAGCTACTGTTTTTAAGTTAGTGTACACCTCAAAGGCTTCAGCAATAAGTACTCTAGGGTACTTTTTTAAACTGCCTTCATTTTATTCTGCTATTGGAAACTTATTGGCCCAGTTTTGACATTTTGTGATACTGTCCATTATCAAAAGTACAATCAGCAGCTTTCATTCATAATTCAGGATATAATGATTGAGTTTAACTGGCCTTTTGAAAGTCTTTTTGAAAAACACGCAAGTTGTAGAATAAGAGCTTGATTACGTGTGGAAGCTATTGCGAAATAAACTAAGGCGTGAATTTAAAAAGTGCAATAACTATTCCACACTAAATCCCCATGTGGACACTCTTATTCTGCACTAAGGGTGCCTTTTTGTGGTTTAGCTTAATCCACTTTAGGTTAATCAAAGTGCACAAAGGTATGTTTAGTGTGGAATAAGCGTGCCTACACAGGGAACTATTGCGGAATAACTATTCCAAGCTATTTCCCAGTGTAGACAAGCCCTAAGAGTCACTTTTGCTAGGTGTAGAAAATGCTTATTAATTGGGGATTGGCTAAAAGGGTACCTGATCTGTGTTCTCCATTGCCCCAAGAACTTTCAAGATACTACATCTTAGTATCATTGTTAACCTTTTTAATGGAGAGAAAACAATGACATGATTCAATAGCTGCAATCTCCCCAGAATCTCTCATGGAGAACTAGTTTAACATTTTCTATCACTTCCGAGTTTTATTATTAACTCAACTGTGACATTAACCCAACTAAAAGAAAATAGAATGCTCGAGACTTGACAGTAAATATGGCTTCTTCGGAGCCTACATTTTCTGCAGGCCTTTGTTTAGTGCTAACAAAAGTGGATACAGCATGGAAAAAAATCATACCAGCAAATGCCGAATGCTGTATTGTACAGTTATCAGTTGTTGTTTGGCTGAACTTCTGCAACTTTTTCTCAGTCATACTCATACCTGGCTGTCAACAGCCAGGAAGGTTTTTCAAAATTGAGAAGTGACAATAGAGTTGTTGATTCATGTTGTGCAGATTGTTTAGTGGACGTTTAAATCAATAACATAGTGTTCAGCTTTCTTCTTCTCTTCCTGTATCACAGGATGCTGCTAAGAATAATATCTTTATGTATAATGCCAAACAAAAGTTGGGGGGGCGTAATGTTAATACCTATAACAACTCTCTGTAAAGATTAGAAATCTCTAATACAAACCAGTTTTAATAAAATCTAGGCGAAACAACCAAGAGTGCAAATATGTACTTTAAATGTAGGGAAATAAGAAAATAATTGTCTAGATGTGACACGCTAGCAGACAACCTTGCCACAGTGAAATATACAAAGATAAAGCCAACTCTTCCCAAATACAGAACCAGTGAAGACAAACAAGTATAAACTGGAAAGTACAAAGCACATTGCCAGCCCAGAGAGGAATAATTGCAACTAATGTAACAGAGGAGAGATTGTGATTGACAAGCACTTGCTATGCTAGTGTACAAGCTTCCCATTACTGTGAGAAATATATTCCATACTTTATCACAAATGTGAGACTTTTCATTTAAAAAACTACATAACTGAAGGAGAAAGATGGCAGAGATAGCATCATGCTAAGTAGCAGCCTGCTATTGAATATAAAAAAATTAAAAATAATCATGAGTCAGCCCAGGAAATTAAACACCAAACACACGCTGAAGTCCTGTTCTGGGCACATGAATTTACCTTAGAGATCCCCTCCAAGATCTTGGGTTCCGTTACACTTTGGCCACACTTATATATCTCATATTAAAAAAAAATATTTTGAATTTGCTTTGCCACTAACAGTTTAACAAAACACTACAGCTGTTAAGTATAGTACCTTGGTTTTGGACTAAACTACCTGCTTAATTTCAAAGTCCTGCTGCAAGCCATGGAGGTATGAGGATTCTTTGTAAATAGTCAGAATTTTTGTATTGGAAAGCATTAGGCAACCTTAATATTGAGGTCTTTGCTGCTCACCCTACAATCCAAAACATTACAAAAATCCAGGTGAAGTACAGGATATACTTAAGTCTGGGCCAACATCTGACAAGCTCTCTCAGATTTATCCACGGATATCTTAACACTAAGAACATAAGAACAGCCATACTGGGTCAGACCAATGGTCCATCTATCCCAGTATCCTGTCTTTTGACAGTGGCAAGTGCTACATGCTTCAGATGGAGAGAATAGAAGAGGGTAACCAACTGAGTGATCCATCCCCTATCATGTAGAGCCAGCTTCTACCAATCAGAGGTTTAGGGACACCTAGAACATGGGGTTGCATCCCTGACCACCTTGGCTAATAGTCATTGATGGCTGTATCCTTCATAAACCCGTCTAATTCTTTTTTGAACCCTGTTATACTTTTGGCCTTCACAACATCTCCTGGCATGAGCTCCACTGGTTGAGTGTGTGTTGCGTGAAGAAGTATTTACTTATGTTTGTTTTAAACCTGCTGCCTATTAATTTCATTGAGTGAACCCCTGGTTCTTGTGTTATAAGAAAAGGTAAATAACACTTTTTCCTCCACATCATTCATGATTTTATAGACCTCCATCATATCCCCCCGTCAGTTGTCTCTTTTCCAAGGTGAATAGTCCCAGTCATTTTAATCTCTCCTAATATGGGAGCTGTTCCATACCCTCAATCATTTTTTTGTTGCCCTTCCCTGTACTTTTCCCAATTCTAATATATCTTTTTTGAGACGGGTCGACCAAAATGGCATGCAGTATTCAAGGTGTGGGTGTACCATGGATTTATTTTGTGATGTGATATTTTCTGTCTTATATCCCTTTCCTCATGAGTCCTAACATTCAATTAGCTTTTTTGACTTCAGCTGCACTTTGAGCAGATGTTTTCAGAAAACTAGCCAGAGTGACTCCAAGGTCTCTTCCTTTAGTGGTAACAGCTAATTTAGATCCCATCGTTATGTATATAAAGTTTGAATTATGTTTGCCAGTGTGCATTACTTTGCACTTAATATTGATTTTCATCTGCCATTTTCTTGCCCAGTCTCCCAGTTTTGTGAGATCCCTTCGTAACTCTCTGCAGTCAACTTTGGACTTAACTAGTCTGAGTAATTTTGTATTGTCTGCAAACTTTGCTTCTGTCAGCCAACGGTGATGAGGGCAGGCAAACCTAGTGGCTGGAGCAGGCAGCAGACCTAGTAGCTGGAGTCAGAGCCAGAGTCAGTTGTTGGGAGACAAAGCCACAAGTAAAACTGGGAGGCAGAAACTGGGTGCCAGAGCCAAGTGTCGAGCTGGAGTCTCTAGTCAGGAGCCAGAGCCAAGGGTCAAACCAGAGGTCAAGAACTGGAGCGAGCATGGTAGTGGGCAAGAAAGAGTTCAAGGCAGGGGGAGGACAGAGGCAAGGCTGGGTGCAAGGCAGGAGCAGCAGGAACAAGGTAACACAGGAGCAGGCACAGTGGTGGGCATGAGTTGAGAAACCAGCAAGCTGCTGCTGGCTTAAGAGCCGGCCTGCTAGCCTCTGCAGCCAATCAGGTTGCATAGCTAATCAGGCTGCCTGCTGCAGACCAGCTGCACTGATGAGGCTGTCTGGAGACTAGCTCTGCTGCAGGCCCTGATTCCTGACAGCGACCTCACTATTTACCCATTTTTCCAGATAATTTATGAATATGTTGAAGAGCACTGCTCCCAGTACAGAGCTTTGGGGGACCCTGCTATTTACTTCTCCCCATTGTGAAAACTGTCAATTTAGTCCTATCCTTTGTTTCCAATCGTTTATCCAGTTACTGATCCATGAGCAGTCCTTCCCTCTTATCCCATGACTGCTTACTTTGCTTAAGAGCCTTTGGTGAGGGACCTTGTCAACGGCTTTCTGAAAGTTTAAGTACATTATATTGATCACCCTTGTCCACATCCTTGTTGACCACCACAAAAAATTGAGGTAGATTGGTCAGGCATGGTTTCCCTTTACAAAAACCGTGTTGACTCTTCCCCAACACATCATGTTCATCTATGTGTCTGATAGTTCTGTTCTTTACTGCAGTTTCAATCAGTTTGCCTGGTACAGAAATTAGGCTCTACCGGCCTCTAATTATCAAGATCACCATTGGAGCCTTTATTTAAAAAAAAAAAAAAAAAAAAAAAATCGGCATCACAAGAGTTCTCTGCCAGTTATCTAGTACAGAGACCAATTTAAGCGATTAGGGTATATACCACAGTTACTAATTCTGCAGTTTGGTATTTGAGTTCCTTCAGAACTCTTGGGTGAATACCACCTGGTCCTGGTGACTTATTACTGTATAACATATCATAAAACCTCAATCTGGGACAGTTCATCAGCTCTATCACCTAAAAAGAAGGGCTCAGGTGAGGGAATCTCCCTCACATCCTCTGCAGTGAAGACTGATACAAAGAATTCATGTAGCTTCTCCACAACAGCCTTCTCTACCTTGAGTGCTCCTTTAGCACCTTGATTGTCTAGTGGCCCCACTGATTGTTTGGCAGGCTTCCTGTTTCTGATGTATGTAAAAAAATTTTTTTGCAGTTAGTGTCTTTTGCTAGCCACTCTTCAAATACTTTTGTGGCCTGCCTAATTATACTTGACTTACCAGGGTTTATGCTCCTTTCTATTTTCCCTGGCAATTACTTTTCTAAAGAAAACACACCACCTCCATCCTCAGTCATGTCTGCATTCTTTAAAAGCACAAAGAAAATTTACCGTCAGCCTTGCAGAGCCAATACAACTTCCGGAGAGTGAGCTGGATTATTTTCTGGCTCATGCATCATCAAGAAAATCAACTAAATTCCAATAGCAAGATCACCTGTGCTACCTCATTGATTTAAAATTATATGGTTAGTTCCATCTGCGCCACCTCATTGAAGCTGGTGTGCAGAATTTTTATTACTAATAATGATGCCGTTGCCCACTCTGACACCAGTGGCCTGTTTGGACATCAGTGGTGCCCCTCTGCTTAGCGGTAGATGTTCAAGGCCTTGCGGGTTAGTTTCCCAGTGGGGAAAAAAGAGGAGTGATGCGGAGTCTGGTTTTACCTTGTGTAACTTGCTTTATTTCCACAGAAGCAGCAGTCCAGAAATGAGATAGTCAAACAGCATGCAGGGCAAGCCCTTCGTCCAAGAATCTCAGCCCAGTACCAATGCCCAGATCTCATGGCGCAACGCTACCTCAAGAATGGCTTTGGGTGCTGATTAGAGTTAGAAAGCAAACTCTCCT
The DNA here is from genome assembly GCF_027887155.1 of Malaclemys terrapin pileata. Taxonomy (NCBI): domain Eukaryota; kingdom Metazoa; phylum Chordata; order Testudines; family Emydidae; genus Malaclemys; species Malaclemys terrapin. Next base: position 84,580,309 of record NC_071507.1, read on the forward strand.
GCTGTTTGCACAGCTTCCTCTCTCCCAAAGCTGCTTCTACAAACAGCCTTGCATAATCCAAAGCTAACGCCACCGCATGTTTTATCAAAGTTAAAACTTCCTCTCAAGCTAAGAAAAAGAACCTGGAGGATTGTGTAATAGCAGCACAATATCATTGCCATGGAAAATTGTTCAGGCCAAGAATTTAACAAGATTCTTAAAGGGTTTGGACACTTATCCTGGTAACAAGAATATCTAGAGTTGTTATAATTAATATCAAACATTTCAAGGCTTAAACCAGTCTTTAACTAGTAGAGACTAGGATGAGACCCTAATGTGTGGCGTGGACAGATTTCCCTACATCTTGCCTGCTGCAGAGGTCTTGTATCTTCCTCTGAAACATCTGGTACTGGTCACTGTCAGAGACAGGATACCGCAGGACTGATGGGGTGTGATAATTCCTATGCAACTGGTGGCATCAGCTTTAACGATACTGTCAAGGCTGCTTCCCCACTTTGAACTTTAGGGTACAAATATGGGGGCCTGCATGAAAACTTCTAAGCTTAAGTACCAGCTTAGATCTGGTCCGCTGCCACCACTCCCAAAATGCTAATTCCCTTCCCTGGGTAGCCTTGAGAGACTCTTCACCAATTCCCTGGTGAATACAGATCCAAACCCCTCAGATCTTAAAACAAGGAGAAATTAACCATCCCCCTCCTTTCTCCCACCAACTCCTGGTGGATCAAGATCCAACCCCCTTGGATCTAAAAACAAGGGGAAAAAAATCAATCAGGTTCTTAAAAAGAAGGCTTTTAATTAAAGAAAAAGGTAAAAATCATCTCTGTAAAAATCAGGATGGAAAATAACTTTACAGGGTGATCAAACTTGAAGAGCCCAGAGGAATCCCCTCTAGCCTTAGGTTCAAAGTTACAGCAAACAGAGATAAACACTCTAGCAAAAAGGTACATTTACGAGTTGAGAAAACAAAGATAAAAACTAACACGCCTTGCCTGGCTGTTTACTTACAAGTTTGAAATATGAGAGACTTGTTCAGAAAGATTTGGAGAGCCTGGATTGATGTCTGGTCCCTCTCAGTCCCAAGAGCGAACAACCCCCCCCAAAAAAGAGCACAAACAAAAGCCTTCCCCCCACCAAGATTTGAAAGTATCTTGTCCCCTTATTGGTCCTTTGGGTCAGGTGTCAGCCAGGTTACCTGAGCTTCTTAACCCTTTACAGGTAAAAGGATTTTGGAGTCTCTGGCCAGGAGGGATTTTATAGTATTGTACACAGGAGGGCTGTTACCTTTCCCTTTATAGTTATGACAGATACATTAAGCAGAAAAAAACCCCACAGCTTTGACTGTCAGAAACAAGATTCCATTTGCAGAGCTGACAGTTAACTCCCCTTTTACCTGTAAACTGAGCAAATTTGGTATTAAAATTGCTGAGAAAAAGATAGTGTAAAACAATTCTATGATGTTGTTTGTATAAAGTCACTTTTCAGAATAGAATCACACGTTGTAGAAAACAGGCGGCTAGTTTCTATGGTGCCCACCATTGTCCTTTGTACCAAGAGCTTACATAAATCAGACAAGATAGGCCAGAACAGAATCAGCAAGAGCTAAAAGCTCATCAGTTATACTGTAATGATTACAAACTTCATAAACATGTCTGAGATATTCCAATAGGCAGCTTCTATCAGATCAGCTACTCTGCCAAATAATTATTAAAATTGCCATCATCAGATTCTATACTGAGAGAAACTATTATATATTTCCATCACAGGCATAAAACTTCCTCTTGTTGACCTATGTGGCAGTATTATCTGGGTAAAGTCTCACTTTAACCCAAAGACTCTTCCACAGGTTAAAGTGTTAAGGGTTCTTTCTCATGTTGGGAGAGTTGCACAGGTTATAACCATCATAGAAGTTGTGTTTGTCCAGAAAGCTTTTGCTGTCAGTCCCCCAAGACTAGATTCTTGGAGGCTACTGTTAGAGCAGTCTCAGTAAATGGACCCTGGCCCTGAAATCACTTTCTGTGGGATAATCAAAGCTAGAGTTTGACAACATCCAAGTTGTGTTGTAAATCCTTTTATTTTAGGTACTTACCAGATGATGGAGGCATGCAGTTTTGCAAGATTTGTTGGCTATCAGGTAGGTTGATTAATAGTGTGATAATTTCTTTTGTTACCTAATGTGGGAAACAGCATTGTGGTCCATTGGGTGCTGTGACAAAGTTCCTCCTCTATCTTGGTGGGTCCTGTGCTTATTGGCAGATTTTCTTGCCACAGAGATTCATCATGTGGGTTGGGGAACAGCACAGAGACCTTCCCCTCTGGAAGAACCCATAGTCCAGGTCAATTGGAAGGTTTGGGGGGAACCCGGGCCCACCCTCTACTCCGGGTTCTAGCCCAGGGCCCTGTGGACTGCAGCTGTCTATAGTGCCTCCTGTAACAGCTGCATGACAGCTACAACTTCCTGGGCTACTTCCCCATGGCCTCCTCCAAACACCTTCTTTATTCTCACCACAGGATCTTCCTCCTGGTGTTTGATAACGCTTGTGCTCCTCCGTCCTCCAGCAGCACACCCTCTCAGCTCTTTGTGCCTCTTGCGCCCAGCTCCTCACACTCACACCACAAACTGAAGTGAGCTCCTTTTAAAACCCAGGTGCCTTGATTAGCCTGCCTTAATTGATTCTAGCAGCTTCTTAATTGGCTCCAGGTGTCCTAATTAGCCTGCCTGCCTTAACTGGTTCTAGCAGGTTCCTGATTACTCTAGGGCAGCCCCTTCTCTAGTCACTCAGGGAACAGAAAACTACTCATCCAGTGACCAGTATATTTGCCCTCTACCAAACTCCTGTACCCCACTGGTCTGGGTCTGTCACAGTGCTTAGATACTTTGAAATTATTATGACAATTTTATGACAATAATAACAATTTTAAAAAAATATCACAGTTGCTGGACACTGGCTTCACTTTTATGTAAATAATGGTTCTTGCTGCTTTTTGTTTGTCCTTAACCTTCTGAGAAATTCTCATAGGTTTCATTCTCTAAGTTCTAGAGGAGTCAACACCTGGCTCAGCCATTATGGAACCAAACTCGGGATCTTGGGGACCCATTGACCCTGTATACAAACTACCCTGTAATTTCAAATACAGTAGAACCTCAGAGTTACCAGCACCTCGGGAATAGGAGGTTGTTCATAACTGAAATGTTTGTAACTCTGAAGAAAACGTTATGGTTGTTCTTTCAAAAGTTTACAACTGAACATTGACTTAATACCACTTTGAAACTTTACTATGCAGAAGAAAAATGCCGCTTTCCCTTTATTTTTTCGGTAGTTTACGTTTAACACAGTACTGTACTGTATTTACCTTTTTATTTTTTTTTTGAGTCTCTGCTGCTGTCTGATTGCATATGTCCAGTTCCAAAGGAGGTGTATGGTTGACTGGTCAGTTCGTAACTCTGGTCTTTGTAACTCTGAGGTTCTACTGTATGTAGTTTTGTTTTCAGTTAAACCCACTTCATAATCGATAATGACTTCAGAAAACCAAATTCTTATATCAAGTCAAGTGCGAAAAAATTTCATACAATCTTTCAAACTAGTGAATGTTCCTTAGCAGTGATGTTCTGAGAGAGCCTGACAACTGGATCCCTTGAAATTCAGAGGAAGGCATGTGCGCCCATTAATGGTTCTTAATCCTTTATTTGTGTTTCCCTCGTGTTCTAAAGACTGCAGCTAAAGAATGCTGACTGATGGCATTGGTTTGTTGTGGGGCATCTTACTGACTCACAAGCCCCCTGACAAGATCACAAATAACATCATCAGCATCTCCAAAAACTAATAGGAAAAAAAATGGGAAAAGCAGATGGGGGCGGGAGACAATTCAAATGGTACTCCCACTGAGGGCATCCAAACTAAGCAACTACACCACCTAACTGCCACTCTAGATGCTTAAATCCAAAATTTAGATCCTCAAGGCTCCTACTCAGGTGCTGCCTAACCATGTAGGTACTTAAGTTCCACTGGTAAAATTCACTGGGTTCCAAAATGTCTGCTGGTGGGCATGCAAAAAGCCAGCTCTGTCCTAACAGGCACCTTACACCTAAGCCCTGGCGGGATCCTCAAACTAGATATTTTCCTGCTTATCTTGTCTGCAGGGCCCGATCTGGTCGGGGTTCTTGGAGCACTCCTACCAGAAACAGGGCCAGTACAAAACAATGGTGGTGGTGCCACCGCACCCAAACCTCACACCAAATAGACCAGTGGATAGGACATTCACCCAGGCTGAAGGAAACCCAGGTTAAAAACCTCACTCTGTTTGAGTTGGAGTAGGGACTTGAACTTAGGTCTCCTACGCCTAACTCCTACATAAGAATCATAACCACTGGAAGAGTTCCTGGGCGTGGCTCTCTCAATCTCTCCTGTTGAAGTTGTTCCACTTTTTATAAAATCCCTGACTAGTGAGAGAGAGTGACTCTATAGGCTAGTGATCAGCACTCAGCTGGGAGACCCAGCTTCTAGGCCCTGCTCCAATAAAAATTTCATACAAAGTGGAACAGCTTCAATAAGAAAAATTTTCCCCAGCTATCTTATATCCCAGTAGTTCGAGCAATCACCTGGAAGATAGGATACCTGGTTTGCCAGTACCTGCTTCAACTCAGATGGATTTGAACCCGAGTCTTCCCCGTCTTGAGTGGGTGCTCTGGCTAGTGAGCATAAGGGAGAAACTGACACCTCCCTTTTTTCCTCAGAAAAGGACTGATCTGGCTTAGGTGCTGAACTCCAGGAGAGGTCTGACAGCTGAGGATCCTAAATGGAGGCAGGCACCTCCTGTTAGGCACCTAGCTCCTTTTGAGGATCAGGGCTTAGGATCAACCCTTCTCCTTGGCATTTCCTATTGGGTAGCTTAGTTGGCTCCCTGCTCAGCATGCTGGCTTTTGTGAATCCTTCCCTTAGGGACCTGACTCTCCTCATCTATTTTATAGGGTGCCTGAGCACCTAACTCAGGGCTGCGGATTCCACCAGGGAGGCAGGGCACCTAAAAGTTAGATGCTGTGTTGCTGAGTCTAAGTCCCCTTTGTGGTTCTAGTCCTCTGAGGCTGGTGATCAGAGGTCCTGAGCTCCTGCTTTCCAGTTGTCTTCCACTGGAAACTGACAGTGGATCTAGGGACAGAGGTAGGAAGTTTTCATGCATTGGCAGTTTGATATAATCCCTCATGTGACAGATTCAGCCAAATATACATATATTTGAAAAAACAAATAACATACTTTTAATTCAGATTACACAGTCCCTCCAGGTTTGCAAATCAGTAAGACAGGCAATAGTTTTTAGTTTGATACATACTGCACATTCTAATAACCCGCTGTCATTTTGAATGTGAGGTGATTAAGCATTCAGTATACAAGACTAATGGAGACTCATTACAGTCACTCAGAGAGTGAGAATGTACCTGTGCTTAAATTACAGATATTTAGCATCATACAAAGATTATTTTACTAGATACTTGGGGGGGGGGGGAGCTATAGCTTCCTTATTATTCTGAAAAATGAATGCCTGCCTTACAACGGTTGTTCTAATCATTTCTCATTACAGTAAAAAGCATTGATTGAAATTAGATGTAGGATGACAGAATGTATCATTGTAAAATGAGATCATATGTTCACTATTATCTGATGAAGGCAGTTTCCTGCTGAAATACCAGCTTTAAAAAAAAACAAAAACTCAACGGTTATTAGCATTTGTGATTAACTGAATTAAGATTCTTCAAAGTGCATGTCTGGTCAGAAATGTGATTATAGAAAACAATTTCTTACCAAACCAGATCTGTTCTTTCAGAGTTCTCCTTTCTGTTGACTTTTTGACTAAAATGCATTTTTACTACTTTTTACTCCTGTGAACACCAAGGACTAATTCAGCATTGTGAGAGGGAGCTAGATTTTATTCTGACTCAGCCATAGAGGCCTGATCCAGCACCCACTGAAGTAAAGATCTCCACTAACTTCCAGTGGGTGTTGGATTAGGTCTGCGGCCCTCACACGTGTTCTCAATGCATGCACGTAGTCCTTTGGAGTTACAAGATGTGGTCAGCCTCCATGGGCCGGTCAATCCTTGTAACTCTACTAAGACTGCTGCTAAGGGTAATGCCATGCACAAGGACACCTGTGCACACTGGAACTGAATTGAGACCACTCTGGTTAAGGAACTAGCTTAGCACTTGGGGATCCTTTTAAGGTTCTGATCCTTCAGTTCATAGCATGCAAAAAGACTGCTGTGCCCGTATGAAAGTAATAGATCTTTGTGTTAGCTGTGGCGGTTTCCCAATGCACTACCAGCTGTAGGATTAGAGCCAAAGATAGTAGCCATCTTCCATTGTAAAAGTCTGTAACTATGGCTGGGGAAACTTGATTTGCCTGAAAATTGTCGTATTTCCTCCAAAGGCAAAGGAAAATGTTTCCAGAAAGTTTGAAGAAAATTCAAATAGTGTGAGAGTTGCAGGTTTTGTGTATAATTACCAGATATGAAACCTCAACTTTAATCTAAAGTATTTTTGGGTCCCTTTAGCTCAAATTTGGCTTGTTAATTACCCTGCAAACTTTTTATATTATTAAATCGCTCTGAAAATATCATGTGTCAACTCCATTTGAAGAAAATTAGTTGTAAGCAAAACTATGCTTTTTTTTTTTTTAGTTAGTTTTGGGCCCAATCCTTGTTCCCATTGAATTGAATGGGAGTTCTGAGCCCAAGCCTACTCCAGTTGATGCCAGTGGGAACTTTTGCCATTGACTTTAGTGGGATTAGGTGAGCATGTTGCCCTATAGTGAATGAGTACAGGTTAGAAAGAACATAAAGGCATTTTCTATAGGCAACCATGATCTTCCTTTAGCGCATGCAGTAAAGGCCTGTGGGTTTGGAGCTGCTGGCCCAAGGTTCCAGGTATGTGTCTTGTTTTGTTATGGAGAGATATATTTAAGGTGGTTGACATGGTCCTCTTATAGACTTGACCACGCATGTGACTCCAGTAAAGAAAGAAAAAAAATCTTTTGTATTTAGCTTGTGTTTGATCACCGTGGAAAATTATGAGAATCTTCCAGTATTAAAGGGCTCTCTGTCCCCAGTGAAATGAAGAATTCAAAGTACATTTAAATACAAATTGACATGCAATTTTTCTCTGACTTCAGTTTTACTCTCCATTTTTTGTAAGATTTATACCATATTGATCATCTTTTTAAATGTTTAGCTAAACTGTAAAAAAACTGCTATGAACCAACTATCAGTATCTGGGTAGTAATAATAAATTGCAGCCAAGGAACTGGGCTCAGATTAGGAAAGGCTTTCACAATTAAATATTATATAATGAGAAAACAACCAAATCTAGAAAAACAGGAATAGACTGGGGATACTTTTCCTAACCTCTTTAGCATTTTCGTCTAACTTTTTATGGTGATAGAAACCCACTGCTATTGGTTCTATTTCCAGGATTAGAGGGCTGGACTGCTTTAAATCACAGTTTTGTTATTATTTGAGTGTCTGCAGTCAGACTCTACTAATCAATAATCTCTGCATTAGGAATGGTTTACAGTAAAGCTCTAGCTCAGATTCCCTGTGTTCAGTAACAACACCCTCTTCCAAGTGATCTGGCATCATTCATATTTATGCTGATCGTCAGCCTCATTTTTCTCATTTGTTCTTTACAGAGACATTGTTCCTATTACCATTTCCCGAAATCTTCTCACAAGCCACTCAATTTAAGTGTCATTAAGAGATGTTATTATTCCAAGATAGCTGGAAACCGTACTTGGGTAATATAGCAGAAAGCTTTGCAGGGTGAAGCCTAGTTATGAGGTGTTATTGTCTCAGAGAAGTATTCAATTTCTTGATTCCTTGTTGCTGTTATCTCTATAATATCTGGTTTCACTGTTCTGCACCAGTAGTTCTAGTTCCTCCATTTTGTTACCTAGTCTCCTTGCATTGGTGTACAAACATCTTAGTTGTTTCTACTTGGCTTTGCCCAGAGTGCTCACCCAACTACTGCCATTATTGCCTACCTGACTGTTAGCTACACTGGTATTGGCACTATCTTTCCTTTTAATGTCCATTCCTCTACCCATTGCTATTCCTTTCACCATTGCTGTATCTTTCTTCCTTGATTTTCTTCCTGCTTAATGTTAGAATCAGGCATGGAGAGTATATGAGCCTCTCCCCTGAGTTCCTAGTTTAAAGCTCTTTTAATCAGTTGTGCCAACCTCCATCCCAGGAGTCTGTTTCTCTCCCTACTCAGGGGGAGTCCATCCCATGAAAACTGCTCTGTCCGTGAATGCCTCCCAGTGGTCAAACATCCCAAAGCCCTCCTTGTAGCACCACGGCCTGAACCATCTGTTGATCATAATCTTGTGTCACCTTCATTCTCCTCCTCTAGGGACAGGTAGAATTCCACTAAAAATCACCTGAGCCTCCATTTCTTTAAGCATCTTCCCCAGCCTGGCATAGTCACCATTGATGTGTCCCAGCAAGAATCAAGCAGTATCATTTGACAATCAGTGGTTCTTCTTCGAGTGGTGTCCCTTGGGTGCTCCACTCTAGGTGTCAGTGTGTCTCTGCGCTGGAGATCGGAGATTTCTCACAGCAGTACTCGGTTGGAGGAAGGGCACTCACAGGAGTCGTCTCTTGCAGCCATTGGCACCTCCTGTAGCTCACAGACCCCCCTGACCGTCCCCTCAGTTCTTTCTCAATCGTCCTCAGCTGCAGACGGCCCTCCATGGCAGTGCTCTCTTTGATGCTTTACACCATACCAGATGTCACGAGACACCTCGTTTAACCGTCAACAACCATGATACTTCACTCAGAACAGACCCTAACAACGGGCTCAGAGACGACGAGCTCCACAGAACCAGGCCTCGTCCATCTACATCTAAGCCACAATTTTGAAGTCTTGGTCGAGGGTATGCACGACCTCCCCACACCTCTATGCCAAGAGATACCCCCATATCACAATTTTGGTCACCGCCTACACCCATTTTACCATGCCTGGGCTGCGCTAACCACAGATCAATGGGTTTTGGATATCATACAATCTGGCTACACCATTCCTTTCACAGCCATCCCCCCTACTCTCCTCCCTTCCCTGTCCATCTTCAGGGACCCCTCTCACGAGCACCTTCTGCAGCAGGAAGTAGACCACCTCCTACTCCTGGATGCTGTAGAACAGTACCACATCAATACTGAGGGAGGGGTTTTTATTCCAAATATTTCCTGACAGAGAAGAAAGGAGGGGGCTGTAAACCTATCTTAGCTCTCTGAAAACTCAACAGGTTCATACGCAACCACAGGTTCAAAATGGTCAATCTGGCCACAATAATCCCAGCGCTAGATGGGGGGGACTAGTTTGCAGCCCTCAACCTCCAAGATGCATACTTCCATGTTACAATACATCCTGCCCACAGATGGTTCCTGCGGCTCACAGTAGGACCCAACCACTACCAATACAGGGTCCTTCCCTTCAGACTGTCCACTGCTCCCCGTGTGTTCTCAAAAACGCTCACGGTAGTAGCAGCACATTTATGATGCAATGGAGTCATAATCTTCCCCTATTTGGATGATTGCCTTCTCAAGGGTGCCAATTGACAAGAAATGGCAGGCATGCTGAAGACCACAATAGACCTGTTTCACCAGCTAGGTCTACAGATAAACTAAAAGAAATCCACCCTGGAACCAACCCAGCAACTGGAGTTTATCAGAGCCAGCCTAGACTCCATACAAGCAAAGGCAATATTGCCAAACCACAGATTCACTACATTGACCATTCCTATTTCCATGGTGACCATCAGCCCACAAACTTCAGTGAGGACATGCTTTCAGATTCTGGGACATATGGCAGCTTTGACATTCATAGTAAAGTATGCCAGACTCCATATGTGCTGTCTGCAGCACTGATTGAGCACAGTCTATGCACCCAGCAACACTCTCTCAGCAGACGTGTGACACTACCACCATGGGTTATCCTCTCCCTACAATGGTGGACACAGCCAGGGAATGTATGCTCCGGGATTCTCTTTCAACAAGACCCCCCCCATCAGTGACTATTACAACAGATGCCTCCCTGATAGGTTGGGGCGCCCACTTGGGCCACCACAATGTACAAGGCAAGTGGTCTGTGATGGAAACCTGACTACATATCAATCTCCTGGAACTCCGTGCGGTACACAATTCATGCCGACACTTCCTCCCACTCATACAAGAAACCTCAATCTCTACTCTCACCAACAATGTGGCATGCATGTTTTACATCAATCACCAAGGAGGAGCCAGGTCTCACTCGCTATGTGTAGAAGCCATGAATTTATGGAACTTCTGCATCCGCAATAATATAAACATCACAGCTTCATACCTACCAGGGTGCCAAAACACTACAGCCGACAACCTCAGCAGGCACTTCTCACAGGAACACAAGTGGGAAATCAACAACCGTGCTCTCGGCACGATATTCCAAAAATGGGGACACCCAGTAATCGACCTTTTTGCCTCAGCGACAAATCACAAATGTCCACTATTTTGCTCCAGGGCAGGCCTGGCACTGGGATCATTAGGGGATGCCTTTCTCATCCCATGGAACACGTCACTCATATACGCCTTCCCGCCGATATCACTGATCCCACTGGTCATCCGCAAGATACAACTTGACAGAGCATACATCATTCTCATTGTCCCCACATGGCCCAGACAGACTTGGTTTCCATACCTCTTACATCTAGCAGTCTGTGCCCCACAACTGCTGCCTTTCTGGATGGACCTCCTGTCCCAGAACAAGGGCCTGACACTCCATCCAGACCCATCAAAACCCCATCTCAAAGTGTGGCTCCTCTCTGGTTCCAACATGGGAAATTGAACTGTTCGGAGAAAGTAAAACACGTATTACTAAATAGCCATCGCCTCACCATTAGAAATACTTACCACCACAACTGGAGAAGATTCTCCCTTTGGTGTCAGCAAAAAAACAGCTGGACGCGACCACGGCGCCTCTATCTATGATCCTAGACTACCTACTAGAACTGAAGGAAACAGGGTTAGCCATAAGTTCTATTTAAGAACACCTGGCTGCCATCATGGGCCTCCACAAACAGAGAGAAGGGGCTTCAATATTCGCTCACCCGATTACATGGCACTTTCTAGCAGGTATACAGAACATGTACCCAGAAGTACGCCAACCTGCACCACCACAGGATCTCAATCTTGTGCTCAACTGTCTCACAAGACCACCATTCGAACATCTAGCAACCTACTCCCTCCTACATAGGTCAATGAAGGTCGCATTCCTAATGGCAATCACGTCTGCCAGACGTGTCAGCGAAATAGGAGATTTGATGGCTGAACCACCATACACTGTATTCACCAAAGACAAAATCATGTTATGTCCTCACCCAAAATTCTTGCCCAAAGTGGCTACAAATTTTTATATTAACCAAATCATACACTTACCTGCCTTCTATCCCAAGCCACATAATGACTCTCGAGAAGCAACGTTGCACATGCTAGATGTCAGACGGTCTGTAGCCTTCTACTTGGACAGAACTAAACCATTTTGCAAGTCACCAAGACTATTCGTCTCTACAGCAGAGCATTCCAAGGGCTCTACAATATAGACCCAGAGACTCTCCAAATGGGTCTCTATCTGTATTCAAACTTGCTACTACCTGCATCACAAAGAACCCACCATGGGCATCAGATCCCACTCAATGCGAGCCAAGGCGACATCGATTGCATTCTTGAACAATGTCCCCTTAATAGATATTTGTAGAGCTTTTGCAAAGCATTACCCAGTGATCCCCAACCTTTTTCGTCTGGAGGGCGCCAGACGAGGAGCCACCATAGACCGTGGCCGGTGGATGAGCATCCGCTGAAATGCCGCCGAGAAGCGGCAACGTCAATTCAGCGGCATTTCAGCGGCGATGCCTCTGGATGACGCTGCTTGTCGGTGGCATTTTGGCAGATGCTTGTCCGCCGGCCAGTACACGGGCGCACATAGATGCCCCGGCAGGCACCATGGCACCCGCGGGCACCGCGTTGGGGACCACTGCATTACGCTATCACTCAAGGCCTTGTCTCAGACTCTATTGTTGGCCTCACAGTGCTCTCATCACACACTTTTATACATAACTCCGAACCCCTACCAACCCTGGTGGGGTACTGCTCTACAAGCACCTAGAGAGGAGCACCCACAGGGACACCACTCGAAGAAGAAGTTACTCACCTTGTGCAGTAATGATGCTTCTTCAAGATGTGTGTCCCTGTGGGTGCTCCACTACCCACCCTCTTCCCCTCTACTTCGGAGTTCACACAGCCAAGCTCTGCGGTAGAGAAGGAATGGAGGGGACAGTCAGGGGTCCGTGCACTACAGGAGGTGCCAACGGATGCACGAGACAACTCCTGTGAGCACCCTTCCCTCGACTGAGTACTGCTGCGAGAAATCTCTGATCTCCGGCGCACGGACGCATCGACACCTAGTGTGGAGCACCCACAGGGGGACACATCTCGAAGAACCATCATTACTGCACAAGGTGAGTAACTTCTTCATTCTTTCCAGCTCCCATTAGGATCCTCTTCAGCTTCAGGTCCACATCCCATATCTTAGCTCCTGGCAGACAGCACACCCTTCTGTTTTCCAGATCAGCTCTGGTGACAGGCCTGTCTGTTCTTCATAGTAGGGAGTCCCCATTCATGTGGGCCTGCCTTTTTATGGTGTTGGTGTGATTCTCCGGCCTTCCTCCTGTTTTTTTCTGGCTGCAAGTCCTCTCTTCTCTATTTCTCCTTCACTAGTCGGTCTTTTCCTCTGCCTGATTTTCATAGTCACATGCTTCCACTGGCCACTTTCTTCACCCAACAGTCTCCCCTCACAGTTCTCCAGTCAAGCTTACATCTGTGAGTCTTGACTTTTCCCTTCAGCCTTCTCTTGCCTTCCCTCCTTCATCTACTCGAACCCCCTTCAAAACGCAACCATAGTTTCCACCTGCATCTCCAAACCTCAGATTTTCTCTTTCATCAGCTCTAACAGGTGGCACTTCATATAAATAAAGCACTTTTTGGGTACCTACCCCAGGGTAATACACATCCTGCGGTTTCCACATCTGATCATCTTCATTGTCTTTTCCATTCCTGGGGTCACTACCACTCCCACTTCTGTATCTATGATAGTCTTTTTGCCTAACTTCCTCTCAAGGAAAAGAAAAAGAGCAGAAAAAAAAAACCCCCCAAAAACAAAAACACCCCACCAAAAAGCAAAACAGCCAAATACCACACATCCCCAAAGGCCCCTTACTCAGACTCCCCTGTTTTCAGATCTGTTTGCTGGCTCCTGTTCAGTGTATTTTAATTAGTTTGTCTATTTTGTTGCATGGCATTTGTGAGGACTTGGCAGGAAGAGTCTGTGTGAGAGAGGGTTTTATGAATAAAGTTGTTTTGGGTGTATGGGAGTTGCTTGATAAATACAATTATTATTGCAGAAGAAATGCAGAACTCTGATCTCAAACAGTTGGCAGTTTACAGTTGAAGTGCATTTATTTGTAATTTTAAGGCTAATCACGTATTCTATTAATGATTTCAAGATGTACATTTTTAAAGCATTTTTTTTAAAAAGCCTTTCAATTCACCTACAGTGTTTTACGTCCGGCATTATACACTGCTTATGTCCGTGTTCGTTTGTGTTGTCCTTTAAATCTTACACATTAGACCTGAGGGAGTATTTTCAACTAAATGAAATTTCATAGAAATATGCTGTCTCATCAATGCATTTCCTAGAAATATGTCTGTTTCAATGAAGTTTTCATCAAGGTTTTTTGGTTCAGAAAGAGCTCTCGTGCTTGATAGCCTAGTTGGCTATCAGGGGAAGATGGTCACAGAGTGATTGGACCCTTTAAGGGGAGTCGGGGGCAAGGCCAAGTCTATCCCTGATAGGCTTCTTTAAGAACAAGTCCATCTCAGCCTACCTGTAGTAATTAACTGCCTAGGTGGCCATTTGGCAACTAATTGACAAATGAGTACCTGGGCCTGTTAAAAGGCTATCAGCGCTCAGTGGGGTGCTCCTAGAAGAAGTCTCTCTAAGCCTGTGGAGAAAGTAGAGAAAAGAGGCTAGCTGGGTAGAAGTTGGCTGAGGCCTACAGCTGGCTTGAGTTACCTCCCAGCTCTGGGAGGACAACTGGGGATTCCTGATTAAAAGAGACAGTGACTATTTGCCACTTAGCTCTGGGAGGAGGGTTGCTGGGAGCTCCTGGTCCAAGGAAGAGAGTGATTGTTTACAACCCAGCCCCAGGAGGAGGGCTGTAGTATACCTGAATTGTCACACAGGCTCAGATGAAGGTTCTTGGGCGCCTGGATTTAGGAGAGGTTGGAGGCCTGTTTTGATTAACACCCAGGCTCCCAAAAGAAGGGTGGATTTGAGGACTGAAGAGTTTGTACCCTGTGTCTCACTAAGGATCAAATTTTGATTTAAGTACTCTAGTCTGATAGTAAATCATTGCAAGGCCACAAGCCAAAGAATCCAAGCTGGTACCAGGCCTATGCTGTGGCACACAGGAAGCATGCCAGGCCAACCATAGAGACATGTGTTCAAATCCCTACTCTCCTTAATTGAGTGGTCTGGGATTTAAACAGGCCCATATTCTGGAGCAGGGAATTGAACATGGGTCTACTACAAACCAGTACCCCCACCACTAGACCATACAAGTACATCTGGCCTGCTCCCTCATGTTTTGATTTAAAAAAAAAAAAAACAGACACTTCAACACAACTTCATTTTCATGAAAATGTTTGAAAGAGTTTGTTTTTGTTCCAATATGGAATGAGACCAAATTTGCAGTTGCTGCAAAGCAGAATTGTCATCCTCTGGCCAGCTTTATTGGAGATTTTTGCTATTAATCAGAGAGAAAGTGGCCAGTACTGGGAATTCTTCTATCACCTCAGTGGTCATTTTACTTCTAATTCTAAGCCTTTAGTGACTGGTTTCAAGATTCTGTCTGTTAATGCAAAGCTCACCAATTAGAGGAAATCAGGAACTAAATGAGCTCTGAAAGAGCACAGCAGATATAGGCTTAATTCATGAAAGCTAATGAAGTAATAAGAGCATGACAAATAGGCTCAATGATGGCTAGGCTGGGTATTTTATACCCCTGGGGAATCTGTCAATGCTGGAGTTTGTGCTCTTGATCAGAAAGTGTGTCCACTTTCGCTGTCATTAACTATAGCAGGGATTAAGGGAAAAAAGTTTATCTCTATCAAAAGCATCTCTGGTAGGATTAGTAATTGTATATGCACCTTAACTCAGTTCAACTCGCTTTTTCCTAGATGGCTTTTAGCTATGTAGTAATGTTATTGCAGGATAATACTGTCTTGGGGTGGTTTAAATTGCTTCAAATAAGAAAATCTGGCTCAGTCAAATCACAGAAACCCCACAAGCAGAACTGCAGCCAAATTTATAAAACGTTCTGCAAACAGAAGTCCTTTTGATAGTCCTCGTGACATTTATACTCACTGATTATTCTTCAATTTCTTTATCTTTGCAGTCAGGATAGCCTTGTGGTTTAAAGCATTGTGCTGTAAGTTTGGAGATCAGGGCTCTTTTCCCAGGTCTGCCACAGACTTCCTGTGCGCCAGTAGAGAGGTATGGGAACCTCTCTGTGCCTCCCTTTCACTTGCTACACACTAGGGATAATAACACTCCGCTATTGCACAGGGGCATTGTAAGGGCTCATTTATTAACGTTTGTAATAAGCTTGGAGATCTTCTGATGGAAAGTGTAATTAATCACTGGAGTGAGCAGATATTGACCCTTTTCCTGGTCCCAGTCTCTTGACCTGGCTCAAGCTTCAAAGATTAATCTGAGACTTAATATCAATTGATTTCAGTAGCTACTCTTATAGAAAGCAATATGTAAGTATGATTGTTTCCTGGAAATCTTTGTTAAACTATCATTGAATTTGAGAAAGTATTAAAGGAAAAAACCCATAAGTTAACTTTGCAAGCTAAAAAACCCAAACATCTGAAAGCCAGAAAATTCCAAGGTAAGGCTAAACTTTAAAAACAAACCAATCCTGAAAGTATGCAAAATCACAATTAAGGTAACCTAAACAACCGTAACTCTGCCCTTCTTAGACCATACTCAGGTCAATCACTGTTAAGGTGGCAAATTTAGATGGAGGATAAACTGGAAATAGTTTATGGCCAAGTGTATTGCAGTTTTGCCTAGAAGGTGACTAAAAGCATGAATTTCAATATTAACTGTAGCACAATCTACAAGGCAGCATTTGCAAAATAACCTTTGCATAATAGTTAACTCTTCGTTAATTGTCAAAGGAAGGGGATGGGAAGAAAGGAAGCACACTGATAAGGGTACACAGCACAAAATGTGTTCCAAATTTCTGGTGACTAAACAGAACTTTGACCTTCTGTTGGTTCCGTTCCTTTGTAAAACTTCCAACCCCAAATGTTAAAAACTAGTTTTCTCATTTGTAATTAAAAAACCTAACAGGAATATTTTCTGATGCACGTAGAGAGGGTTGGCAAAATCAGTCTCTGAAAAACTGGTTGTGCCCTTCACTATGGGAGGGACTCATTTCTCTCTGAAACATATATGCTTATGTGGTGACCTCCGCACTTGTCCGGAAAGGGTTAATGCAGAGTGAGAAAGGGGCTAATTAACCCAACAAATCACAGCTGAGGGAAATCAGGTGGCCTAGTAATCCCCTGACTGAGTTAGGGGTTCACCAACCCCCCCACTGAGGAGAAACCAGTTGGGCTGGGACTATAAAGACAGGAGATTGGAAGCAGAAGGGATGGCTGGGAAAATTTGCAGTCACCCCTTGGGAAAAGGGTTTAGTGGCTACAGGGCTAGGTAGGCCGCAGTTACTCTTTAGGCAGGAGGAATTAGAAGGCTGGCAAACCCCAGAGAAGGGGGAGCGCTAGATGCTAGGAGAGGGCTCAGGGAAAGGCAGTAAGGCCGAAAAGGGAACAGACCTTGACTGCTGGCTAGAGGATTTCTGAGCCACAAACTGGAGCAGAGGTTGGGCCTATGTTCCCCTGCCAGCCACTGAGGAAGTGGTAGCGACACAGTAAATGGGAAGGCTGCTTAGGACTATTGAAGGAAGCCTTCCTTACCTCAGAAGGAGAAAACAAATAGGCTGACTTGGATAGAGGGTAAAGTCACAAAGAGGAGGCTATGGCTCATGCAGCTATGCAGGGGCTGCAGACCAGGGAGAAAAGTGGAGGGATGATGTGCAACTGCAGGAATGGGTGTTGACCTCTGAAGCTATCCTCTAGAGAGACCAGGAGGAAATGCCATCCTAATGGTAAGTGGTGCACCCATCACAGCTCAGAAAAATAAAAGGGCCAAATTCTACTTTGTCATGTCTGTGCAAGGGGTAGCAGAGCAGAATTTATCCTACAAACTTAAAATTGGATTGATACCATTTGCAGAATGTTTCTGCTCCCCGCATAGTAGTCTCCCCTCACCACTGGTTATGGATTGAAACCTCTGTATGCAGAAAAAACTAGTTGCTAAAGTAAAAAAAAATTAAGATATTTATTTGGTTATTTTGGGGAAATGTAAATCTCTTCAGTGCACTCATTATTTGCAGAACAATTTACATGTCATTGAACGCGCTCTCCCATTTTTAACTAATTAGCTTGAGCTCTCTCAGGTCAACCTCAGCTAGAGAATTGTCAGGGGACATCACTTTTCAAAAACAAGAAGTGTGACTGCAGGAAAAGAGAACTGACCTGGAATTCATCAGTGTAGAAAGTATCAGGGGGTAGCCGTGTTAGTCTGTTAGTCTTAGTAAAAAGTAACAGAGAGTCCTGTGGTACCTTATAGACTATTGTCAGATGAATGAGGGAGTGGGTATTCACCCACGAAAGCTTATGCTCCAATATGTCTGTTAGTCTATACGGTGCCACAAGACTCTCTGTTGCTTTTCTTCAGGGTAGAAAAAGCTCTGCTCATGTCTATATAAACAGCAGCTAATTGCTAGGACCCAGCAAATAAAATGGAGGGAGTCAATGTAATTTTCGTACCCTTTCCAGCCTCCCTATACCTTCCAAGCTTCCCCCAGTCTCTCCCATCTGTACGGGCCCTATCTCCCTTATCACTCCCTAAAGCTCTGCTTTGTGCTTTTCCCCACCTCTGTCTAGAGGATCTTAGGGTTCAGTTGTTTCTTTGGGACCACAGTGATGCTGCTAATTCCACCAATTGTGAGGGCTCACTGAGAAGCCTCTTTTGGATCTTCTGTGGCTGAGGCGCCTACTTTTGTCTCTGCCAACATCCTCAGGGGTCTCATAAGTCTGAGGCAGGGGAGTTGTGGGGCCTGATAAGCATCCTAAGACTCATTGAGGGAGCTGTGGGGGCCAGGAGTCTGACCAAAAAAAAAACCCAAAAAACTTTGTGTAGGATAGAGAAGGTGCTGATGGATGGCAGGAATGAACTCCTGAAGCTGCTCAAGTGGTGGAAATTGGAGTCTATAAGGGGGCTAAACAGGGAATGGTAGGGGTTGATCACTCCCTGTGCTGTGACCCCCTTCATGGGAGTTTGAAACAGCAGGAAGGCCAGGGAGATGCTTTCCCCTTCAGTTCAGCTGAACCCCAAATCTTCTGCCAGATACATTTTCCCCTTACGGCAGACCTTAGTGGGAAAGGCCAGTCCTTTGGACATTGGGAATTGGACAGGAAAGTAGTCGGGAGGGATACGCCCATCTGCTTCCAACGTTCTGCGAGAGAAGTCCAGAGCCTGTGAATCTCTGTAGAAAATCAAAAGTGAGATGCTATTTTTGCAGACCTTAGGAGGTCTGTAGCACCAGGACTTTCCTACACAAGATGGTGGGTGGCAACAGTGGTTAACTGAGAATCTGTAGCTGGCGGACTTAGTGTTGTTCCCAGTTCTGTTATCAACTGTGAACTCTTCAAGCAAATCTAGGATGCTTTTTGAGTTTGTGTCCAAATGAATATGAAACTTGGAGGTTTTGTCTGAGCTTTGTTTTCATCCTCACATTTGAATGCCCACAAGACCGCAACCTCAAAGCAAAATTCAAGGGCTGAGAATTCACACCGAGTAAAACTGAAGGTGGGATTCACTCAAGTCCCTATGCTGAAACTGCTGAGTAATAAACAATGACAGATACTGTACTTTGCTACAATACTTGTGCTGGGGCTTAAAAACAGTAAGAGTAAACCACTGATTTCACTCCTTTCCTGAACTTTGGCATAGAGATGTATAAATGGCTAACAACATTTGTCGGTTTCTTTGTTAGACCAACTCTGTCCAGCGAATAAAATGTCATTAATTATTTCATGCTAAGAATGCATCTGGCCAGCTGGAGTGGTTTGGATTTTCCTCCCCTACTCTTACAGAAAGTTCATACTCAATTCACCCACAATCTTAAATGGGTCCAGACCACCTACGTGACTTCTGTTGTTAAAATCACATTCATCAGCAGATTAGCCAGAAGGCTTAGAGCTAGTCTCAGCAAAGGCACCAGCCCATGGTATCTAAGCATGCGTGCTTGGTGTCTTTTACCTCTAGAGCACCTGGCGCAGACTATTAGACACAACAAAGAGGAAAGAACATACAAATTGCTGCTTATGCTCTCTTCAGGCTCAGATTCCCTCACTAATCTCTGTAATTGGTGGGAAATTGTGATAATTTTACTTAGCTTTTTGTGTTCCACTATCATTATGATAAATAGGAGGCTTTTCCAAATGTCTTAAAGGTAGGGTAAACCCCTTAGCTGAGACTAAGCTATACTTTTCCTTTTAGACAAACTAAAGGCTCTTTTTAGTAATCTGTGACTTCAGACATCATACAGCACCTCTTACCTTAATGATGTGCCATTATTTCAGTCCATGATGGAGGATGTGAGCTGCTGGAAATCACTCAGTATTTCTTGGCTAGCTTGAAATCATTAATCAGGGTTTCTGCCCTGATTGACTTTGCTGGGTTGTGGGGTGTATGCGTTCTGAGATCTATGGATCTGAGAGCAGTAGGTAGTGGTTGGTACTGATGGGTTATATGAGTATGATGCACAGTTCACTGAAGTTGGTGGAAAGACTCCCATGGCTTCAATGGACTCAGGACTTGTGAGATAGGAATAGCTCAGTAGTTTGAGCATTGGCCTGCTAAACCCAGGGTTGTGAGTTCAATTCTTAAGGGGGCCACTTAAGGATCTAGAGCAAAACCAGTACTTGGTCCTGCTAGTGAAAGCAGGGGGCTGGACTTGATGACCTTTCAAGGTCCCTTCTAGTTCTAGGAGATAGGACATCTCCATTAATTTAATGTATGAGTCTGTTCTTCCCATGTTTTAAGACTTTTAGGGGGCACAGCAAAACTGTTACAAATGTATGGCTCTGTAGGAATGCTCTAAAATCCTTAAAAGTGTATTCTGTGGTGTTCTGGGCAATTGCTGTAGAATATGTGAGTATTATTTATATAAGTAGTAATTTTAAAGGTAGTATTGGGGAAGTAAGACTACAGTGACTAGTGGGCTTTGGAGCAGACCCATAATCATTTATTGGCTAGGGTCTCCTTGCCATATTTCTGGCTGACATAGGAAGTGTCAAATTGTGTGAGAAAGGAACTCTTTCCACTGGATTGCCAACGAGTCAAGGAGTTATATACATTTGAAAAAGGCATCCAAACCTTTGAATACTTACTTGAGGCTATCTGAAGCTGACTTCCTAAATCTTCTGAGTTTCTGCCAACACTTTCTTCCTCAACTTTACCTTCTTGGTACAACTGTGAGGCTGCCTTTATATACATGTCTTCGTGTTATAGGAAAACCTTTCTGCACTATTCTGGATGCCAGTTTCTACACAGTTGCCTTAAGCAGAGTTTTAACTCAGGCCTGGTCTACACTACGACTTTAATTCGGATTTATCAGCTTTAATTCGAATTAACCCTGTAACCGTCCACACAACGACGCCATTTAATTCGATGTAAAGGGCCCTTTAAATCGATTTCTGTACTCCACCCCAACGAGCGGAGTAGCGCCAAAATCGATTTTAGCAATTCGAATTAGGGTTAGTGTGGCCGCAATTCGATGGTATTGGCCTCCGGGAGCTATCCCACAGTGCATCATTGTGACCGCTCTGGACAGCAATCCGAACTCGGATGCACTGGCCAGGTAGACAGGAAAAGCCCCGCGAACATTTGAACTTCATTTCCTGTTTGCCCAGCGTGGAGAGCACAGGTGACCACAGATACCTCATCAGCACAGGTAACCATGCAGGCTGATAATCGAAAAAGAGCACCAGCATGGACCGTGAGGGAGGTACTGGATCTGATCGCTGTATGGGGAGAGGATTCAGTGCTTGCAGAACTTCGTTCTAAAAGACGAAATGCAAAAACTTTTGAAAAAATTTCCAAGGGCATGATGGAGAGAGGCCACAATAGGGACTCTGAGCAGTGCCGCGTGAAGGTCAAGGAGCTCAGACAAGCCTATCAAAAAACAAAGGAGGCAAACGGTCGCTCCGGGTCAGAGCCGCGGACATGCCGCTACTACGCCGAGCTGCATGCAATTCTAGGGGGGGCTGCCACCACTACCCCACCTTTGTTCGTGGATTCTGGGTCGGGGATAGTCTCGACGCCTGAGGATTCTGCCGATGGGGTAGAGGAGGAGGAGGAGGAGGATGAGCTTGCAGAGAGCACACAGCACTCCATTCTCCCCAACAGCCAGGATCTTTTTATCACCCTGACTGAAGTACCCTCCCAAACCTCCCAAGCCAGTACCCAAGACTCTGACCCCATGGAAGGGACCTCAGGTGAGTTTACCTTTTAAAATATAAAACTTGTTTTAAAAGCAAACGGTTTTTAATGATTACTTTGCCTGACTTTGCATTCGCGGTCAGTTCAGCTACTGGAAAAGTCTGTAGCTACTGGAAGAATCTGTTAACGTGTCTGGGGATGGAGCGGAAATCCTCCAGGGACATCTCCATGAAGCTCTCCTGGAGGTACTCCGAAAGCCTTGCCAGAAGGTTTCTGGGCAGTGCATCCTTATTCCCTCCTCCATGGTAGGACACTTGACCACGCCATGCTTGCAGCAAGTAATCTGGTATCATTGCCTGACAAAGCCTGGCAGCGTATGGTCCCGGTGTTTGCTGGCATTCAAGCAACATCCGTTCTTTATCTTGTTGTGTAATCCTCAGGAGAGTGATATCACTCCTGGTAACCTGGTTGAAATACGGGAACTTAATTAAGGGGACAGAGGTGGCCGTTCCTACTGGGCTGTTTGCCTGTGGCGGAAAATAAATCCTTCCCTGCAGTTAGCCAAGCGCAGATGGGAAATTGGCCCTGAAGTTTTCCGCGTTTGGCTAGCAGGGATCTTCCCTGTTACCAGCCACGCGGTGGGGGGAGGGTACCGTGATCATCCCAGAGAATTCATGGCGAGGGGGGGGGTCGGCGGCGGGGGGGGTAGTTTGGTGCCTGCAGGGATCTTCCCTGATACCAGCCATGCGGTGGGGGGAGGGGTACCGTGATCATCCCAGAGAATTCATGGCGGGGGGGGGGTTAGTTTGTTTTCTGGTGCTGCTGAATGTTAACAGAAAAACCGCAGCACTCTACTTGCCTGAAGGGGCCCAGACAAGCCCCCCCACACTGCCCCCCCCCCAACTGGCTGAGATTGGCCAGGCTTCTGCAGCACTCTACAGGCTATGCTTGGTATGTGGGAAAGGAGGGTGCAGAAGCTGTAAAACAATGGCTTACCATGGCCGCATGCAAGCCGAATTCTGTTGCCCAGACCTGTGATCTCTAGCAGCAAAGCCACAAGCACTCAGCATTAAGAGGCAAAATGCGACCTTGCACAGAAATCACATGTGCTATGTAATGTGAACAATGTTGGTCACCGTGAAAGAGTATAAGCATTGTTCTGCAAAATGTAGCTTTTAAAACAATTCTCTCTTTTTTCCCCTCCCTACAGCAGCTGCAAATTCCTCAAGCCTCCCTCCTCCATCCCGAAGGTTATCACAGATAAGGCGTCGTAAGAAGAAGACGCGGGAGGACATGTTTTCTGAAATTATGCAATCCAGCAGGAGTGACAGAGCTCATCTGAATGAGTGGAAGGAAACAGTTTCAAAGTATAGGAAAGAAGTCAGTGAACGTGAGGAGAGGAGGGACCAACGTGAGGAGAGGAGGGACCAACGTGAGGAGAGGAGAGACGATCGAGATGAGAGATGGCGGCAGGAAGACCAGAGGATGAAGGATGCAACGCTGGGGCTGCTCCGGCGTCTGGTGGAGGTTCAGGAACGGCTGCTGGAAAACAGACTGCCGCTTCAGCCCCTGTTCCACCCTCCCCCCTCCCCATGTTCCGTATCCTCCTCACCCAGACGTGTAAGAACGCGGGGGGGGAGGCTCCGTACACCTTCCCATTCCACCCCAGTAGACAGCCCAAGCAAAAGGCTGTCATTTTTTTAACCTTTTCTTTGTGGCTTTTTCCTTCCCAGCAATCCTCCTCCCAAATACCACCCGGGTTCCCTCCCTCTTTTTCTAATCTATTAATAAAGAATAAATGATTTTTAAATGATAGTGACTTTATTTGGTTTGAAAGAAAGCTGGGGGAAGGGGCAGGGTGGGTTCCTTACAGAAAATCAGTCAGTAAAGGGGGAGGGTTTTCATGAAGGAGAAACAAACAGATATTTCACACGGTAGCCTGGCCAGCCATGAAACTGGTTTTCAAAGCTTCTCTGATGCACAGCGCTTCATGGTGTGATCTTCTAATCGCCCTGGTGTCTGGCTGCGCGTAATCAGCAGCCAGGCGATTTGCCTCAGCCTCCCACCCCGCCATAAAGGTCTCCCCCTTACTTTCACAGAGATTGTGGAGCACACAGCAAGCAGAAATAACAATGGGGAGATTTCTTTGGCTGAGGTCAGAGCGAGTCAATAATGAACGCCAGCGACCTTTTAAACGGCCAAATGCACATTCTACCACCATTCTGCACTTGCTTAGCCTGTAGTTAAACAGCTCCTGACTCCTGTCCAGGCTGCCTGTGTATGGCTTCATAAGCCATGGCATTAAGGGGTAGGCTGGGTCCCCAAGAATAACTATGGGCATTTCAACATCCCCAACGGTTATTTTCTGGTCCGGAAAGTAAGTCCCTTGCTGCAGCCCTTTAAACAGAGTAGTGTTCCTGAAGACGCGAGCGTCATGAACCCTTCCCGCCCAGCCCGCGTTGATGTTGGTGAAACATCCCTTGTGATCCACAAGTGCTTGCAGCACCATTGAAAAGTACCCCTTGCGGTTTATGTACTCGGTGGCTTGGTGCTCCGGTGCCAAGATAGGGATATGGGTTCCGTCTATTGCCCCACCACAGTTAGGGAATCCCATTGCAGCAAAACCATCTACTATAGCCTGCACATTTCCCAGAGTCACTAACTTTCGTAGCAGCACCTGAGTGATTGCTTTGGCTACTTGCATCACAGCAGCCCCCACCGTAGATTTGCCCACTCCAAATTGATTCCCGACTGACCGGTAGCTGTCTGGCGTTGCAAGCTTCCACAGGGCTATCGCCACGCGCTTCTCAACTGTGAGGGCTGCTCTCATCTTGGTATTCTGGCGTTTCAGGGCAGGAGACAGCAAGTCACAAAGTTCCATGAAAGTGCCCTTACGCATGCGAAAGTTCCGCAGCCACTGGGAATCGTCCCAGACCTGCAACACTATGCGGTCCCACCAGTCTGTGCTTGTTTCCCTTGCCCAGAATCGGCGTTCCATGGATAGAATCTGCCCCATTAACAACATGATCTCCAAAGCACCGGGGCCTGTGGTTTCACTGAATTCTGTGTCCGTGTCCGTGTCCATGTCCTCATCATGCTTGTCGCTGCGCTGCCGCCGCCGCTGCCTCCTCGCCTCGTTTTTCTGGTCCTGGCTGAGCATAAACTCCACGAGAACGCGCGAGGTGTTTGCAATATTCATGAGTGCTGTCTTGACCTCAGCGGGCTCCATGCTTGCCGTGGTATGGAGTCTGCAGTGTTCACCCACCCAGGAAAAAAGGCGCGAAAATGGTTGTCTGACGTCCGTTGCTTTCATGCAGGGAGGGAGGGAGGAAGTGAGGCTGTACCCAGAACCACCTGCGACGATGTTTTTTGTCCCATCAGGCACTGGGATCTTAACCCACAATCCCAATGGGCGCAGGAGACTGCGGGAACTATGGGATAGCTATGGAATTGCTACCCACAGTGCAACGGTGCAGAAATCGACGCTAGCCCCGGTACTTGGACGCACACCACCGAATTACTGTGCTAGTGTGGCCGCACTCATTTCGACTTTATACAACCTGTTTCTCAAATCCGAATTATCTAAATTCGGATTAATCCCGTAGTGTAGACATACCCTCAGTTGTGGTTAAATAGGGCATCAGGTGGGGGAGGATCCTGACACTGTTGGCTACATGGTGTGCCGTTAATCTAGTTATACAGCCTGTTTGTTCTAACATGCTTTGACACCACGATTCAGCATGGTTTTGAAACTCAATTATAAGGCCAATATTCTGCTTTGACTATAAAGATATATAGGGTGATATTTTGATTTGCTGCCTGTTGACTGACAGCAATAAAACAAAACAGGGATCCTGCAGGGCTCTGTGATAAGCCTGAGAATCTTTTGGGCAGAGCAAAGACTATGACAGATGAAAGGTGGGGAAAACATTACCCGAATGCTGAGAGAAAACAAGGAGTCTAGCAATACGGAAAAAGCCAGGCACACACATGATGCTAGAAATGAGGGAGGGAGACATGAAAAATTGAAGTTGACTCCAAGAAATCCCAAATCCCTATATGAGGCTCTGGATAAATAAATACTGAGAGAAGAAATTCTTGTATCCTTTGCATTTAGTTCTCTCAGGCCTATCCTTCCACCTTTCCAATGTCTTTGAGGGTGTGTGCTCCTTTTCTGGCTGCCATTTCATTTCAGTAAGTATTGTTGGCTTCCTCTAGATACAGGGAAAATCCAGAGTAGTCTCTCCTCCCACCCTCAACCCCCCAAATTAAAAACACGTCTCCCTGAGATAACAGGGCCCAGGTCTGTACTTGTGCAAAGGGTGGAATTAAGGGGGAAACCAGCTCTACAGTACCTAAAGCACCCTGTCTGTTTTTTTCCCCTTCTAGCTTTACCTTGGGGCCTGAAATTAATTTCAAAGCAGTGTTTTGAATAAAGTTAGAATGCTTTCTGTATTAGCCCTTGAGTTCCTCTCCCAAAGGTATTCTCAGTCATATATTCCAATTAGGAAATAGAAACAAGACCTGTGACTTAATTAACCAACTACAATGCTCAAATAGCAAATTCTGAGTATTAAAAAAATCTACTGAATACTTGCTATGAGCAATTTGCAAAATAAATAAATAAATTCAGAGTTCAAATATATTAAACATATTCTTCAGAAATGTTGAATTATGAACAAATTATAAATACTGTGATCTGCTCATGGACATTTACAAACAAAGGGGTTACATTAATTGAACAAATTACTTGGGGTGGAAGAGAAGTGGATTTATGTTAGAGATGACACATGGGATAAAATCATGGCCCCACTGAAGTCAATGACAAAACTCCCATTGACTTCAGTGGGGCCAGGATTTCACCCATGGTTTGGTAATTAAAGCACAGGACTAGTGGTGAGGAAATCTGGGATCTCTGCTCTGCCACAGGCTTGCTGCGTGGGGTTGAGAAATCACCTAAACAATTTGTCTGAGACCCATCTCTCTATAAACCTTAATGAAATAAGCCTCAATACTCATTTTATAAAGTGCTTTGAGAAGCCTGCGTGGAAGATGCTATGGGAGTGCAAAATATTTTTAATGAGGAAACTGTTGTGTTACATGCTTTTGTTGTCTTTACCTCACCAAAGTGGGTGTAGGCAGACCTTTGCAAATTTTTTTATATCAACTCAAACTCGGCAGTAAAGAGTAAGGGTTTGGCCTGTAGCCCATGTTTGAATTCCTATGCTGACATGAACAGCAACAGAAGACTTCTAAACATGGACTGAGGTTCCCCCAAAGTGATTATATAGTACTTCTCCCCACAGTTGGCATCCTGGCATCTCTCCTATAAACCCTGGCACCCTCCATTCTTAACGTAAGAGTCTTCATGAGACCTTGTGTGTGGTGGCCTCATTCCATCCTGGTCATCATGTGGTAGTGTGCGACCTCTCCTGTAGGTTCTTCAGAGTTGCCCAGTGTGGGCAACTGCCCCATAATCTCTATGGGGTCTCCTGGAGGAAAGGGTACAATGAGGCGCCAAAGCCACTGCTAGAGCAGGCAGGTACTCAATGAAAAGCCTAAATGGCTGAGATGCCACAATTTCTAGCAAGATTGCTAGGCAACTAAAGTGGGTTCCTTAGCAACTGCTGCTTAGTGATTATGGGGGGTGTCTCTTCACCTGAAATGTTTCTTTCTGAGCTACCTAGAAATCCTCTTCATATCACTGAACCATGCATTGAGGTGAGATGGCCAGGAATTAGTAAAATAAATCAGGGAGTAGTTATAGCTCAAACTGAGCTATATTTTTGCAATTCTCATATTATTGATTATATGATCTTTTGATGTTTTTACTGTTTGTTTTGTTTTTTCCCAGCCTCGTGCCATTTGCTTTTGTCTTTCTTGGTAATCTCGGAGAGTAGGTAGCCCAGTAATGTGATCACCTTTTAATCATGCTGCTACTTATTGACAGAAAAGAACCAAAAGCTAGATCCACAAAGTGGACTTAGACTCAGTGTTCCGGTACCTAACTTTAAGTGCCTTGCTGTCTAGTGGATGCACAGCCTGGAGTTAGGTGCCCAGGCCCCCTTTACGCTCCCTGGGGAGAGTCAGGTGCTTAAGAATGGGATCCACAAAAGCCAACCTGCTGAGTAGGGAGCTGCCTATGCTAATCAATAGGCAATCCAGAGGAGGGGGTTGTCCTAAGCCCTGCCCCCAAAGGGAATTAAGTTCCTAAGTCTGGGCCACAGGAAGGCATCTCCCACTGCTTGGGCTTCACAGCTGTGAACCCTCTCCTGGAGTGAGGTACGTAAGCCCTTTCTCACAGAAAACAAAGGAGGTGGTGATGCCCCCTTCCTAATCTATAGCTCAGTGGTTGGTACAGTCACTTAGGATGTGGGCAGACCCAGGTTCAAGTCTTCCCTTTGCCTGACATGGAGTAGGAATCTTCTCCCCACCCCGAAGAGGATGCTCTAACCACTGGGCTATTGGCTATTCTGGGTTGTGCTGCTCTCAATCACTCCCTTTGAAGCTGTTCCACTGTGTACAAATAAACATGCATTGGGACAGGGAAAGGGTAAGAATGACGCTATAACCTGGGGATTAGGGCACCCAGATGTATGTGGGAGACAGCTTCCAGGCCCCTTGCTCCACCTGATGTTTATTATTTATGCTCAGTGGAACAGGTTCAACTGGAGAGACTGAGAACAGCCTACACCATAGCCCAGTCGTTAGGGCGCTCTCTTGGGTGGGGTGCTGATCTGTTAATTTAGATGCAATATTTGGGCCCAAAGCGTCAAAGGTGTTAACATTAAACAGTTTTTAATGAGATTCAGGGTTTGGTATACAGAGATCTCCGCCTGCTAAGTACCATGGCAAACACCTTATTAAAAATCTTGTTAACCTTTTGTTAAAGATACAGAAAAGAAAGGGAAAAACTGTTAAAGCACTTGAAATGTAAGACTTAATAAGGCTTTCATTTTAACACATCTTGTTCCGTGTCCCTTTAGCTGTAGAGAGCCTTTATGTCCATTTTGTTTACAGCTTATAAAACAACATGAAGTGAAATGCAGCTAGATATCAATCTGAGTTAAATCTGAACTCCTGCAATCAAACCCAACCCAGAGAGGATGATTTGTGTTCAGAACTGAAACTCTATTGCCCTTTTCCTCTTAGTGTTCTGCTGTGGCCCTGTTATTGCGCTGCTCCAAACAAATCTGCTAAACCCTGTGGTTTGAATCACAGTAACAATGGCATTGATCCTGCAGTGAGTGCAGTGTGGGTGGACTCCAGCCACTTGTAGAGCTGCGGTTAAGTCAATGGAGCTCTGTGCTGGTATCTTGTTGCAGTTATATGTGAACCGAATCCTGCATTGTTCACAGGTGTAGTCCAAGCTGTGAGCTTTGATTTTGCTTCTGCTTGTCAATCATTTTGAGAATCTTGCCTGAGAGGTCCTATACAAATTTATAGACCTGTATTAAAACCTACTTTAAAAAATAGGCAAGTAAGAGGTTTGTTTCCTTAAGCCTTTGGTAGTCCCTAACTGACATCTTGGTCTTCTGTGCTCATGGCCTTGAGCGTCTCACAGAATATATATTTAAAATCCTACGTTGCATTGATAGTAAATGCTGCCCTTCACTTCACAGGAGGCCTAGCTTTATTTTCTCTCCTAATGTAAACAACCTCTTGTTGTACAAGTACTTGTCAACACTTTAGTTATGTGGTTGCTTTTGTCTTAGCAGTACACCTCCTGCTTTTTAAAAAAAAAAAAAGATTTGTTTAAGCTTATGAAACATAAGAGTATTCTAGACAGAAGGTGAAAGAAAGTATTCATATTTTTATATATAATATATAATAAGAGGGTGTTGATTAATCACAGTTAACTCAAAGATTAATCGCACTGTTAAACAATAGAATACCAATTGAAATTCATTAATTATTGTTAGTTTTTCTACATTTTCAAATATATTTATTTCTATTTCAACACAGAATACAAAGTGTACAGTGCTCACTTTATAATTTTATTACAAATATTTGCACTGTAAACATGATAAACAAAATAAATAGTATTTTTAAATTCACCTCATACAAGTACTGTAGTGCAATTTCTTTATTATGAAAGTTGAATTTACAAATGTAGAATTATGTACAAAAAAAAACTTCATTCAAAAACAAAACAATGTAAAACTTTAGAGCCTACAAATCCACTCAAGCCTACATCAGCCAATCGCTCAGACAAACAAGTTGGGTTACAATTTGCAGAAAATAATGCTGCCCTTTTCTTGTTTACAATGTCACCTGAAAGTGAGAATAGGTGTTTGCATGACACTGTTGTAATCAGTGTTGCAAGATATTTACATGCCAGATGCGTTAAAGATTCATACGTCCTTTCATCTTCAACCATCATTTCATAGGACATGCGTCCATGCTGATGATGGGTTCTGCTCGATAATGATCCAAAGCAGAGTGGACTAATGCATGTTCATTTTCAGCATCTGAGTCAGATGCCACCAGCAGAAGGTTGATTTCCTTTTTTGGTGGTTCGGTTTCTGTAGTTTCCGCATCGGAGTGTTGCTCTTTTAAGACTTCTGAAAGCATGTTCCACACCTCGTCCTTCTCACATTTTGGACGGCACTTCAGATTCTTAAACCTTGGGTTGAGTGCTGAAGCTATTTTTAGAAATCTCACATTGGTACCTCCTTTGTGTTTTGTCAAATCTACTGTGAAAGTGTTCTTAAAACAAACACGTGCCGGGTCATCATCTGAGACTGCTATAACATGAATATATGGCAGAATGCGGGGTAAAACAGAACAGGAGACATACAGTTCTCCCCCAAGGAGTTCAGTCACAAATCTAATTAACGCATTTTTTTTTAACAAGCATCATCCGCATGGAAGCATGTCCTCTGGAATGGTGGCTGAAACACAAAGCGCGTGAGGCAAACCGCCTCTCCAGTGCTGCCCCCACGACCTGCCGGTTCCACAAAGAGCTAGACAAGATATTTTGGGGATAACCCCACCTCAACTCCTAAGCGCACCATGGACACTTCAGAGGCCATGGTAGCCCAGAGTGCAACAAGGCAGGAAGAGGAAAGCAGGAGTGAGGGCGCTGACGAGGAGGGGGGCCCAGAGCCAGAGGACGGCCCGGCATCCCTAGATGCATGCAGCCAGGAGCTGTTTTCAAGCGAGGAGGAAGGTAGCCAGTTGCAAAGGACAGTGCTTGGGGAAGAACAAACAGCAAAGGAGGTGCCCAGTAAGCAGCTTTTATTTTGAGAAGGGAGTTGTTGGGTGCAGGCTGTTGGGGCGAGGAGGGTTGCAGAAAGAAGGATTAGGGCTGTGTGCATGCCTAGATGCAGAATAGGGCGTTGATACACTCTCTCACATCGCGGCAGTCGATCTCAATGATCTCTTTGAAGGTCACATTCAGAAGCTGGGCAATCCACTTGTGCTGGTTCCTTGGCAGAGCTACTGTGCTCCTTGTCCCAGTAAGGCTAACGTATCCACGCCACTGTACTGTGAGGGGTGTGGGGACCATTGCTGCACACAGGCAGGTGGCATAAGGGCCAGGGTGGAAGCTGTATTGTTGCAGAAGACCCTCCCTTGCTTCCCAGGTCACCCTCAGCAGCGAGATATCTTCCAGGATGAAGAAAATGTGGGGACAGTGAGTATAAAGGCCCCCTGCAGCAGTTGGCTCTCCCCAAGGCACAGAATCCCAGAGGACAGTATGGCCCTGGAACAATCAGGCCCCCCCGTCCCTGTGGTTATTCACTATTTCAGGTCTCTTGTGGGTTGAGTGTGCTCGCCTTGGGACAGGCAGTTTGTGCTAATGTGTGCACTGTGCTTGTCTATAAGTTCGGCCAAATCATTGTTAATGCTAGACAGAGCAATGCTGCCTCTGTTAAATGTTTCATGTTGCATTTTGGCTTTACAGATGCAATCTTGAGATCCCAGCCGTCCTTGTTATCAATGGCCAAAAGGCTGCAAAGACTCAGGAAGCAGCCTCAAAGAAGCAAGGAAGACCTTCTGCATGAAGTCATGCAGCAGTCTCTTACAGACAATAAAGTACAGGAGTGGCGGGAGACTGAAAGGAGGATCTGCCAGCAGAATGCGGATCGCCGGCAACAAACCACGGAGCGGCTCTTAAGCATTATGGAGCACCAAGTGGACTTGATGCAGGTGCTCATTGCACTGCATACGGAGCAGATCTGCGCCCCCAAGCCCTTGTCCCAAAACTTTCCCTTGTGCCCCCATGTCATCGCCAAACCACATTCCCCAACATCTGGTTTCTTATCACCACCAGCTGCCTCCAACACCTTTAGCTTCACCACCCAGCCCTGCAAACTACGACCCTTACCCACTGCACTCAACTCCCATCACCATGCATTTTGGCGAGCCTGAAGTGCAACACTCATTGCATGGCACTCCAGACAGAAGACTGAATATGATAACTGGACATACGCAAATCTGTGATTGTTCCGTTCCCCACCCTGCTCCCTTCCCTCCTCCCACACAGAACAGATGTGTCATGCCATGTGTGTTTCCTCACCAGTTGTTTCTTTTCAATAAATGAATTTTTTGGTTTTGGAAACATTCTTTATTGCATTAAGTAAAAGATAGCGTATCCCAGGAAAGCAACAGGCACTGCTAGTCAGTGCATCATGCGTAGCAAAAACAGATGTCTACTAGCATTGGAATCACTGCACTTCACGGCCGTGCAGAGCCCCAAACATTACTGGTGGCTTTCAGCATCAAATTTGTCCCTCAAGGCATCCCTAATCGTTATGGCCCTGCGCTGGGCCCCTCTAATAGCCCTGCTCTCTGGCTGTTCAAATTCAGCCTCCAGGCATTCAACCTCAGCGGTCCATGCCTGAGTGAAGCTTTTCACCCTCTCCTTCACAAATGTTATGGAGGGTACAGCACGCGGATATAACCGTAGGGATGTTGTCATCAGCCAGGTCCAGCTTCCCATACAGACAGCGCCAGCAGCCCTTTAAATGGCCCAAAGCACACTCAACGGTCATTCTGCACGAACTCAGCTTGTTGTTGAATCGCTCCTTGCTGCTGTCAAGGGTCCCGGTGTATGGTTTAATGAGTCATGGCATTAAAGTGTAGGCGGAGTCTCCAAGGATCACAATAGGCATTTCAACTTCCCCTATGGTGATCTTCTGGTCTGGGACGAAAGTCCCGGCTTGCAGCTTCCTGAATAGGCCTGTGTTCTGAAATATGCGTGTGTCATGCACCTTTCCAGACCAGCCTGCATTAATGGCCGTGAAATGCCCACAGTGATCCACAAGTGCCTGGAGAACCATCGAGAAATACCCCTTCCGATTTATGTACTCAGAGGCTAGGTGGTCTGGTTCCAGAATTGGAATATGCCTGCCAGCTATCGGCCCTCCACAGTTATGGAAACCCATTTGTCCAAAGCCAGCCACAATGTCATGCACGTTGCTCAGAGTCACAGTTCTTCTGAGCAGGATGCCATTAATAGCCTTGCACACTTGCATCAACACGATTCCAGCCGGTCCAAACTGGCTAGCGACTGATCAATAGCTGTCTGGAGTAGCCAGCTTCCAGCTTGCAGTCACGACATGCTTCTCCAATGACAGGGCAGCTCTCATTCTCATGTCCTTGCGCCGCAGGGTGGGGGCGAGCTCAGCACACAGACTCTAATGTGCCACAAGGACTCCTTGTTGTGTTATTTTTTTATTTTTTTTTTTATTTTTTTTATTTTTTTTGCTGATACAGACTAACATGACTACCACTGAAACCAGTCCCATAAAAGTGGCTTTCCTCATCCGAAAGTTCTGCAGTCACTGCTCATCATCCCAGACTTGCATGGCAATGTGATCCCACCACTCAGTGCTTGTTTCCCGAGCCCAAAAGCGGCGTTCTATGGTGGTGAGCATGTCCATGAATGACACAAGCAATCTCGTGTTGCATGCGTTATGCGTGTCAACATCATTGTCGGACTCCTCATTGTCACTTTGTAGCTTAAGGAGTAACTCAACTGCAATTCATGACATGCTGGCAAGACCCATCAGCATATTCCTCAGCAATTCAGGATCCATTCCCACAGACCAAAAGGGAAGACAGAGCACGCAGTACAAAAACCATTGAAAGATGGCACCAAATGTGGATGGAAGCACAGGGATTGCTGGGATTTGAAGCGATGCATCACAGGGCATTGGGACAGGACCCAGGCTACCCCGCACCTCCTATCCCCCTTCCCACAAGCCTCAGCACCAGAATGGGAAGAGGTGCTCCGTGGGGTAGCTGCCCATAATGCACTGCTCTGAATACCTCTGCAAGTGCCGCAAATGTGGACATGCCAGTGCGCTTGCATCTGACAGCATGAACATACGGCAGTGCTTTTCCTGCTGCTGTCTCAGAGGGCTGGTTTAACTTCTGGCGCTCTACATCTGCAAGTGTAGCCATAGCCTCAGACTATTTCAATAGTTTCTACTGAAGCCACAGAAGCTCACTCATTGTGAGCTCATAACATGGTGTACAGCCCTTATGAAAGCATCAGGCAAATATTCATGCCAGAAATGCCATATCCCTTCTATTCCAGTGAGAGAGACGGCAAGCTAGCTCTATTTAAAAAATTGCAAGAGTGGGCACAGGCCACCAGCAGTGGTATAGGAAATACAACTGCTTTTTTCCTTTCTCAGCCTGTCTGGACTAAAAAAAAACAAAAATCTTTGATTTAATTGATCTCATCAGTTGGCATTACCCTGATCAGCAAATATAAAAGGCTGGTGTTAGTTCATAAGCAGTAGTCTCTTGTTGACTGAGATGCAATTTATTAGCAGTTGAGTGGAGTTAAGGTTGAAGAAAGCTCTCATATAAGCGGAATTTGTTTCCTATGAGGTATGTGATTGAGTGACTAACTACTGGGTCTGTCGAGCAAT
This sequence comes from Malaclemys terrapin pileata, assembly GCF_027887155.1. Lineage (NCBI taxonomy): Eukaryota > Metazoa > Chordata > Testudines > Emydidae > Malaclemys > Malaclemys terrapin. Next base: position 84,614,911 of record NC_071507.1, read on the forward strand.
TAAAAAAATTTAATAGCGATTAATCACACTGTTGAACAATAGAATACCATTTATATAAATATTTTGGATGTTTTCCACATTTTCAAATATATTAATTTCATTTACAACACAGAATACAAAATATACAGTACTCACTTTTTATTTATTTTTTATTATAAATGCACTGTAAAAATAAAAAATAGTATTTTTCAGTTCACCTCATACAAGTACAGTAGTGCAATCTCTTTATCATGAAAGTTAACTTACAAATGTAGAATTATGTACAAAAAAATAACTGCATTCAAAAACAAAACTATGTAAAACTTCTGAGCCTACAAGTCCACTCAGTCCTACTTCTTGTTCAGCCAATTGCTCAGACAAGCAAGTTTGTTTAAGTTTGCAGGAGATAATGCTGCCCACTTTTTGTTTACAATGTCACCTGAAAGTGAGAACAAGCATTTGCATGACACAGTTGTAGCCATCGTCGCAAGACATTTATATGCTAGATGTGATAAAGTTTCACATGTCCCTTAATGCTTCAACCACTATTGTAGTGAAAGTCTTCTTAAAACAATCAACATGCTGCTATAACATGAAATATATGTCAGAATGCGGGTAAAACACCAAGCAGGAGACATACAATTCTCTCCCAAGGAGTTCAGTCACAAATTTAATTAATGCATTTTTTTTTTAACGAGCATCAACATGGAAGCATGTTTTCTGTAATAGTAGCCAGCGCATGAAGGGGCATACGAATGTTTAGCATATCTGGCACATAAATACCTTGCAGTGCCAGCTACAAAAGTGCCGTGCGAACACCTGTTCTCACTTTCAAGTGACACTGTAAATAAGAAGCAGGCAGCATTATCTCCTGTAAATGTAAACAAACTTGTTTGTCTTAGCGGTTGGTTGCACAAGAAGTAGGACTGAGTGGACTTCTAGACTGAAGTTTTACATCGTTTTGTTTTTGAGTGCAGTCATGTAACAAAAAAAATACATTTGTAAGTTGCACTTTCACAATAAAAAGATTGCATTATGGTACTTGTATGAGGTGAATTGAAAAATACTATTATTTTTACAGTGCAAATATTTGTAATATAAAGTGAGCACTGTGCACTTTGTATTCTATGTTGTAAGTGAAATCAATATATTTGAAAATGTAGAAAAACATCCAAAATATTTAATCATTTTTCAATTGGTATTGTTTAACAGTGCAATTAAAACTGCGATTAATCGGGATTAATTTTTTTTTGAGTTAATCATGTGAGTTAACGGAGATCAATTGACAGTCCTACTAACTATGTAACTGATATGTAAGGCGCAGAATAGATGTTTTTTGGTGCTACTGTCAGTGAAGGTAGGAAAGTGGCTTCAGGACTTTCTTTTCCCCTGGTTTCTCCTTGTATCATCAAACAGAGAGAAAGGGCCTCTAGGTCTCTCCCTTACATAATGAAGCATATAATCTTTTCAGTAAATCTGAAGATGTTTTCCCTCTTTTATTCATTTTTGAGAGTGCACTTCTCTAATTGTATTGCTGTCTGGCAGTAGGCATCTAGTCAAACTCTGGAGAGATGTTTACTGTCAAAACAATGCTTGAATAGATACCACTTGGCTGTTTACTTCTCTTGCTTTGTGTGCTTCAACTGCAAAAAAGTTTCAATAAAAGCTGGAGTAGTAGCCTAACATGAAGGTATGTATACACTGAAAAACAAAATAAAAAACAGGGCAGCAAGTTTCAAAGGCTGGGTCTACTGACTTGGGTTTGCACTACAGGGCTAAAAACTGCAGTGTAGATGCTCCTTCTCGGGCTCTGAAGGTAGGCCTACACTGCAAAGAAAACCACCCATTTAGGTAAATTCTAGTCAGTTTCCTGACCATGTGAGCCAATTCACCAAAGTTTAGGAGAGTATGAAAGAATCTGGGGAGCGGGAGAAATTACAGTGGCTGAGGAGTGCCACTATAGTTAAGATGGCAGCGTGACATCAGTTTAAAAGTTGAACTTTTTAAGTCCTTTAAAATGGACCAGTTTAGCCAGATTTCTTTGAAATTTGCTACACCTCAGAAGGGTGCAGGTGGGGTTAGTGACCCAAATTTGGAGTAATTTTGAGCTAGGAGTCCCAGTGATATAAGCCCTGGGGGAAAATAGCTGTTCAAAAAAAAAAAGTCTACAGTATTTCTTTGTGCCACCCCATAGCTAGAGGTCAAACTATTATTGGACCAACTTCTGTTGGTGAGAGAGAAGCTGGTCCAATAAAAGATATTAACTCACGCACCTTCTCTCCAACATCCTGGGACCAACACAGCTCCAACAACGCTGCATATAACACATTTTACACTGCATATTCACCAGTACGGCAGAATGGTTAGAGGGGTTCCAGTTCCACTATTTTATATGTGAGTCTAAGTATTCTAATACGTGAACAATTACTCTGAGTGCTTGAAATGTGGTGTGACTTATGCAGGCAAAGGGTAGCATTAGTCACATGATGCCAAATTTGGATTACTGAGGGGTTCCTGATTTAAAGCCGCCTCCCAAAAAACCCAGTTTCCTTCTGCTGCCTTATACTGTTAAACTGAGAGGTACTAATAATGACTAGATGAGGCTGTGAATTCCCCCTTTGATTAACATAACTAAGGATAAATTAATCATAAGCCACCACCTAAAAAACACAAAAGGAGGTTTTAATTGAGTGGCTGGAGCTTGCTACAATGTGTGAGTCATGGGTGGCAATTTTCATTTTGGGAGAAATGTAATCAAAGTATTTGAAGGGTAGGGAAAAATTAGACTGTGAATGCTTCCTGAGGGGAGAGGCATTAGGGAGCAGAGAAGCGGGGAATAGGGGGAGATGAGTTTGAGGCTGTACTGAGGGGAAGGGGGGTTTATAGAGATGGATGGTAGGGGAGGTAAGAGGTTGGGGGCTCAGGCATGACACCCCCAGCTCTGCTAGTGCACCCCAACATTGCATGGAAGCTATAAAGTGTCAGAAGAACATTAATTGGGAAATTGGAGGGTTCATGGCTGCTGAGAAAATGTGCTGTATGGCACAGAAACACTACAAGCTCTGACACCTCACTGTTTCTCAGAGATGGGGTACATCTATTGGACCGGGACTAGAGGATCTTTCTTTCCTACTATGACAAAGTCAGGCCGGATGGCTGCAGGAGGGTCTGGGAAAGCAGGTATGTTAGCCCTAGAATGTGAAAGGCCCTTTTTCCTACAAGCTGGGATGGGGTTACTTCAGGTCAATTAGGGACACCTGAGACCAATTAAGGGCTGCCTGAAACCTGTTAAAATCTCTTTGGGAGAGACATAAACCACTCTAAGGTTAAAGCAGTTTTGCCAGCGTGAGAGACTGTGCTCCTGCCCATGGGAGACACCCAAAATCCAGTGCCTGTTTAGGGGAAGGACTGACACCCTGGGGCCAGAGACAGGGCCACATCTGCCCCAGTGAGGGGGCTAGGAAAAGGTATTCCCCCTCTTTTTTTTTTTTTTTTTTTTTTTTTTTTTTTTTTTTTTTTTTTTTTTACACTATTGCTCCTGCCGTGGGGATGGGCTACTTGCAGCCACGTTAGCACCTACCTCTGCGGGTGTCCTCTGCAACCATGGGCCTGGCTGCCTCCCTCCACCATACCCCACATCACTGCCTGTCCGTGGCCCCCCACCAGCCTGGAGCTGCCTCCTCCCTGAGCCCCCTCTGGCTCTGGCAGTCCCAGACCCACTGCTGCAGCAGTGGCTACTGCCCAAGGGCTGCCGGCTGCAGATGGGAGCAGGTGATATCAGCCTGCCTGCAGCTGGTCCTATTGACAGCAATGCAGTGGCGGGGGTGGGGGAAAGGCAGACCGTGGCCACCAGTCCACCTGCGGGGGTGGATCATGGCCCTGCCAGAGGATACAGGGTTAAAGAGCTGCAAAAGTGTAACCGTTCTCAGCACGTGCCATGTTCCAAGACTTCATCCCTGCAGCCCTGTGGAGCAGGTAAATAGAGCCCCATTTGGGGGGAAACTGAGGCAGAGAACAGGGACGTGACTTGCCCAAGGTCACCCGGGGAGTCATTGTCGGAGTCCTGCTTTGAACACAGGAGATCGAGGCTCCTAGTTCTGCACTGGCTCAGACCATTAGACTAGAGGCCTTCAAGTCCTGAGCTCTGCACCTGCCCACACAAGGTATTAATCTGGGATTCAGGGGCAGCACACTGCAAGTTTTCAGTGAAGAAACATGGCTATCTCGAGCACTTATGGCTACAAGGAAAATCTTCCAAAGGTGATGGGCGTCTAGCCAACACAGTTCTATCTGCCTGAGTCTGCAGCCAGCCTGGGACAACAGCTCTAGGAAATGCGGCAGTAACGGTTAAGTCTAATTACGACACTGTCAGAGCCAGATTTTCATGTAACAGGGGTGACCAGTTGCGTGGTGCACGACTACTGCAAGTACGTGAGCAACTCAAGTTAAGTGCAGCTGAACCCTGGGCAGGCTGCAGCACCCAAGAGATTTTTTTGTTCTCCCACTGAATGACAGCAGATGCACCAGTAACTTTACTAGGTAGGTTTCAGAGTAGCAGCCGTGTTAGTCTGTATCCGCAAAAAGAAGAACAGGAGTACTTGTGGCACCTTAGAGACTAACAAATTTATTAGAGCATAAGCATAAGCTTTTGTGGACTGAAGTGGGCTGTAGTCCACGAAAGCTTATGCTCTAATAAATTTGTTAGTCTCTAAGGTGCCACAAGTACTCCTGTTCTTCTTTTTACTAGGTAGAAGTTTAGTGACCCTATTAGGGCCATATCCTCCCCACTCCCAGCATTGGGCCAACTGCCCCTCATCATTCTCCTGATTGCTTGTATTGTTATTGATGGGAGATCTACTTTGGATGGAGAGGTGTATATGGACCTGCCTTTGCAGGCTCAGTCCTGGCCCAGCTTTCAAAATAAATTGCCCTGAGTTTCAGAAGTACTGAGAACCCTGGAGTTCCCACAGACATCAGGGGAAATGCAGGTGCTCAGCATCTCTGAAAATCAGGCCCAGAATGACACTGACACCCCTGCACTGGGCCAGAGCTCTCTGAGTAAGGGGCTTCAGCAGCAATTGGCGTGGAGCAGAGTAAAGCAATCAGGACGGTCATGACGGAGGCTGGAACTCTGTCCTCGCCTCATACCTGTGGGGAAGACAGGCCTTCAGACACCCCCTCCCGCCTGCACTGCACTTTCCAGCCCAGGAACAAGGAACCATTTCACACCTTAACGCTGGGGGGAGCTGAAGCCCAGAATGGGGAAGTAACTTGCCTGAAGTCATCCAGTGAGTTGGTGCTAGGGTGGAGAATAGAAGGCAAATCCTGACTCCCAGCTCTGTGCTTTGATCCCCCAAACACCTTTTCCAGATCCATGGAGGGGGGCAGGAGGGACTTGAGCCATGTGCAGGAGACCCAAGGCCATTTATTTTCATTAAATATAGAGACTAAATAATAAAATTAATAAATTTTCAAGCAGAGTGTGTATTCATTCTAATGAATAATGCCACATTATGCAGTATTCATTTTTGAAAGTTTATAATAAGCGATGCTCTCGGGGGACACAAAGTAGAAGTTTTGCCTAGGGTGCAAAATATCCTTGCACTTGCACTGGCCCTGGCCCCAAGGCCTACGGGGAAGGCTCTGAGAAACAAACCCTGAAAAGGGAAGACAGACCCACTCCAGAGTGGAGGGGCTGATTTACCCCTGTCCCTGCCAGAGGAGGGAGCACTAAGCCCAGCGAGGCAGAAGTGGGGCCTTGCCACACTACATAAAACTATCAGTATGTTGGAACAGAAACCCTGTCAGTGATTTCTCTCACCAGTGGTGGCACGAACGTCATGCCCCAACCATTGTGAAACCCCATCAGGAATGCCACATTCACTGTAACATAGTTGTTCTTCACTCCACGCACTGCACATGAGTTGGGTTATAGGAGGGGGGAAGCAATAGCAATAGAAATGGTTGTATATCAGGGAATGAAAGCTTCAGGGAGATGCGTTCCCTGCTTGCAGCGCAGAGGCTGGGATACAAAAGTGGGGAGGGGTCAGGGGCATGGCTGGAGAGGTGGGCCAAAGCAGGGCTGGTAGGGCATAGGTGCGTGGGGGTGTGTGTGGCTGGGGAACAGGGGAGTAGCTGGCTCAGTATGTTAATTGTGGGACATAACTACCTATATGACTACTAACACCTACCAAAAACATATTTTTCCTGCTAAGTCTAGGAAATTCAATGGCAAAAAACAATGTTAACACAGAGTGAAGTTTTCTTAGTGGTATGTTGTCCTCTTGTGGAGCACTTAGCTGAGCAAAACCCAAACTTCTGAAAACCAGGAAATGCACAATTAAGGTTTCCCATGCAACCTTAACTGTGTTCTCTTTCAGCAATGAGGCCAGTACACCTCATTACACACACACCTTTACTCTGCTAACCCCCCAGTTTCTGAAATGTACAAGCTCTTCTCCTTTTACTAGCTGTTCACTCTCTCCCACAGGATTCAGTAGTTACAATTGCTATTTTTTGTGTGATAATTCAAGCAAAGCTAGCATGGGTATGTTCATGAGAACTGGGGAAAGGAAGTTGTAAAAGGCTATAAAGTGGTTCTTAAACTGTCTACACATGTTACTCTTTCTGGGAAGTGAGCTAAGTGTGTGAGTGTACACGGGGATCTGGAATCTCTTGAGTCTTATAGTGCCAAGGGCTAGCGTGAGTACATGTTATGTGCCTACTGTGGCATTGATTGAAGAGGGCAGAGAGAAGGTGGCATGGTCAAATTTTTTTATATATAGATATTTTTTCCCCTTTTTGTTCTTTAATAATGTTAGGTGGAATCCTGGGGATGAGAGTGAATGGAGTGTAAAAGGAGGTGATGAGCTTGTACATTTCACCAACTGTGGAGTTGGCAGACTAAAGGTTTGTGTGTTACTGGGGCACTGCTGAAAGAGTACAGAGTTAAGGTGGCATGGGCAACCTCGCCTGTGCATTTCCTGGTTTCCAGAAGCTTGAGTCTTGCTCAACTCAGTACTCTGCAGGGGAATGACATAGCACCACGCACGCAACTGTAACTCTGTGTTAATAGTTTTTTGCCATTGAATTGATTTTTTTTCTAGAGTTTTTTTTCATTTAGCAACTGTACTAAATCAGAGATCTGACCAGTAGAAAATCAGACCTTGTGTCCGTATTCTTATAAAATGGCTATTGTCTGGCTTTTCATTTTATTTATTTTATTTTTGGAAATCCGCTTTCCTGTTGTCACACTTGCTCGGTAAATGGCTCCACAGAATTCGGATTTTGTATGTATTCTTTTGCTGTGTTAATGTTACCATTATTGTTGATTGCATTCCAAAAGAACTGCTTGGGGTCCACTGATATTTCATTACGACTTTATACTTGCAGCCTTTTCTTTAGTATAATTCTTTCTTGCTTTCTTCTAGTACATTGGCTCACTTTTTTCCTTCTGCAAAGCAAGTTTTAGACTTGGCATTAATGGGATTTTTGTATGCTATAATTCATTTTGAAGGTTTGAAAAAATAATCTCTTAATGCACCCTAGCAACAAAATACCTACACTCAATATCTCTGCATTTCAATAGCTAATGTCAACAGAATAGCTTCATAGTAAAGATTTTAAAAGTAACTGCATCCTTGATTTGCTAAAGTATTAGGAAAAACCATCTACTGACAAAGCAAGCCAATGGACCTCTCCCACAGCCAATAGCTGTCTGTAAGGAGAAGTTAACTCATGTACATTTCATGGAGTTTTAGTCACCTCTCAGTAATATCAGTCTGACACCAGTGTAACTCCATTGATTTCAATGGAATTATTCCTTGTTTATCCCATTTACACTGGTGTGCACAAGCCCCATGAGACTTGAAGTGCAAGAAGCCAGGGAAGGGCACTCCCAAGAAAACAGCTCCATCTGAAAGAATAAAGATCCAATTCTGAAAGAACCGGAATGTCTCCTTCAAGGTGCCAGGTGCTCTGAAGTCTCACTGAAGTAAATATTCCCAATGGGAGTTCAAGGCACTCAGGACTTCACAGAATCTGGCCCTAACTTTGGTTTCCCCCCATATTTCTCTGGTACTGTAAGTTAACAGACTTGTAAGATGTGACTCACTCTCAGTAGATGGATGATTTAAAATGCTTCTAGAACAGTGATTCTCACACTGTGGGTCAGCACAACCCCATTTTAATGGGGTCGCCAGGGCTGGATTAGACTTGTTGAGGCCCAGGGCCAAAACCCAAACCCAAGGGCTTCAGCCCTGGGCAGCAGGGCTAAGATTATAGGGCCCCCTGCCTGGGACTGAAGCCCTTGGGCTTGGGCTTTGCCCCTCCTCCCCCCATGGGAGCTCAGGCTTCAGTCCCCCCTCCTGAGGCCCTGTAGTAATTTTTCTTGTCAGAAGGGGGTTGCGGTGCAATGAAGTTTGAAAACCCCCTGTTCTAGGATTTCATTCTATTTAGGTGCATCTGAAGAAGTGAGGTTCTTACCCACGAAAGCTTATGCTCCCTGTACTTCTGTTAGTCTCAAAGGTGCCACAGGACCCTCTGTTGCTTTTTACAGATTCAGACTAACACGGCTACCCCTCTGATACCATTCTATTTACGTGTTCTTTAAACATTTAAGGGCCTGATTCTTAGTTATACTAAGGCCACACACATCATTCGACAATGTGAGGCTGCTTTACACTTCCAGATTAGTGCAATGGGGCTTTAGTGTAGCTGAGGATCGTGTCCTTAAAGAAGTGGGGTGGGTGGGAGTATGGTCTGCAATGCTCAGAACTGGGCATTGAGTAACTTGTTTTGGATTTCAGTTGTGACAGACTTGCTGTGTGACCTTAATTTCTCCATGTCTGTCTGTGTTTCCCCATCTTTAAAATAGAAATAACACTTCCCTGTGTGCTGAGGTATCTACCCCCACACAAGGCCTGAGTAGGTAAAAAGGGACTAATTAACTCCATGAAAGGCTGCACCTGGAAAGGAGTCAGGGCTGTTAAGGTCTATTTGATGATGAGCCCCAGCTGGAGAGGGGCAGACTAAGCTAGAGAGGAAGGGAACTGGTAAAAGACAAGGAGGAGTAAACCCTGGGATCCCTGCCTGGGAATACAGACTGTGACAAGAACTTGAGAGTCTGTGAACTAGCCATAGGAAGCTCTAGTGGTAACCCAGGGGTGGGTTAGAAGACAAAGTAGGAAAGAGCCTAGGGCAACAGTAGCTGGGTCTGAGATTGGGTAGATTGTGGTCACTAGACATAGCGTCCCTGGGCTGAAACCCAGAGCAGTGGGCAGGCCTGGGTTCCCCTACCAACCAGCCACAGGAGAATGGGCACACTCAGGGCAGTGGATCAGAAGACTGCCTGAGAAAGTTTGGTACCTGGAAGGGGAAAACTATAGGGACCTGGCAGGAGGAATAAGCCAGGAAGAGGGAGTAACCTGAGCTGAGAGAGCAAGTCGACAGGATGAGCAACCAAAGGAGCCGGGGCACCAGACTAGTCAAGAGCTAATCCACAGGTAAGCTGCAGGGAAGAGCTCTAACAGTGAGTAGTAAACACTGTGACACCCTGCCTCAGAAAGCAATGAAGGTATAATTCATTGATGTCAGGATCTTTAATGGAAGGAATTTTATAAATGCAGGTCTTATCTTCCGCAGACATAAGCATTAATATAATACAGCAGGCTATTGATCCAGCTAAACCAGCCTTTTACAGCTGGTTGTAGCCACTAGTGTTCAGATGAGAAAACAAGATAAAAACCATTCTGCTAACTATAATGCTGTGTTATGAAGAGGGGCAAAGGAAATAATCTTGTATCTTGAAAGAAGGGGGGTTAAATAAAGTGCCTCAATTCTTGATCTAGATGATTTCTAGTCTTTTTAAAATCCTGCTAAGCTATTTAGCACCTTATGGCAGCAAATTCCACAGCTTTATTCTTTGTAGCATTTCAGTGTTTCCTTATCTTGGTTTTAAACTTGCTTTTCAATTACATCAAATATACTTTTTTTCCCCTGACATGAGCAAAGGGTACAAACTTAAGACTGATCAAACAATTCATGTAAAATAGGGATTTTAAGCACTTTGAGACACCCACAAATTTTCCTGTGTGTGTAAAGACTGTAGTAGAACCGTGAATCACCAAGGCAGTACAAAAACAGCCATTCTCACTAATGAATAAGAGCCTAATTCTGTAAACCATTAGTCATGAGTAGTCCTGTTGAATGGACCAGAATTGCTCTTGTGAGTAAAGGTTGCAAAATCAGGCTCTAAGATCTTAATATGTGGAGAGGGGAAATGGATTTTCTTTAAAATGAAAGTTTTAATTTTTAGTTGGATGTAAAGTGTTCCTTTCAAATAATTGGTGTGAAATGGTCAGGGATGCAACCCCATGCTCTGGGTGTCCCTAAACCTCTGACTGCAAGGTACTGGCACTGGATGATAGGGGATGAATCACTTGATGTTTGCCCTGTTCATTCCCTTTGAAGCAACTGTCATTGGCCACCGTTGAAAGACTGGCTACTGGACTAGATGGACCATTGGTCAGCCCCAATTTGGCCATCCTTATATTCTTGAAATACAGTCTGCAGGTTTTGATTAAAATATCCAAACATTTTAAATTTAAAGAAGTGACCTATTGTGCAGCCCTTATTCTCTAGAGTAACCTCATTGAATTCAACAGTGCTAATCACAAGAGTGATCCCTGCAATAACACCAGCTGTGTGCTGGAGGAAGGATAATGTCAAAGTATTCTCTGTCTCTTTCCTCCTTTTTTTGTCTCTACTGCATATATGTTAAGGCTGGAGGCTAATGTCATAGTTCCTGAGGTAACCACACCTCTGATCCCTTTGTGGTGTTCCTCAGGGAACTCCATTCAGGTTTAGGGCCTTTAGCTGAGCTTGTCATCTTTGTCAAGATCCCTCCAGACAGAGGACTTAGGCTTCATACTCCTGTAATTCACTGACTCTCTCTTAGCAGGTCTGAGGACAGCTCTACACCTAAAAAGGTAGGTTGATCCAGCTATGTGGTTCTGGGGTATGGAAAATCCATATCCCATAGTGATGTAGTTAAGCCAACCTAACCCCTGGTGTAGACTGCACTAGGTGGATGGAAGAAGTCTTCCATCAATTTAGCTACTGTGGCTTGGGGAGGTGGATTAACTACACTGATAAGAGAACCCCTCCCATTGCTGTAGTGAGTATCTAAGCTCAAATGCTACAGCAGTGCAACTGCAGTGCTTCAGTTGTGCTGTTGTAATGTTGCGAGTATAGACAAGCCCTGAGACTCTAGTTGAGCCCCTGCAGCCCTGTTCTCTCAGATGCAATGACAGGGTGAACCAGTGACAGCCAGCTTTCACAGAGCAAAGCATTTGTAATGCTTTTGTTCAGAATAACTAAGAGAACCACTTATTTGCAGTCGTTTACAAGACACTTACTGATCTTTCACATGGGGATCCTGGCCCGTTTCAAAGTATTGCAGGGCCTGTTTCTGCTGGTTGCAGGTTCATGTCCATTTTTGGTTGGTGTGTGAATGAGCCCATTTGGACCAGGGTTGTCTCTTTTTATACTGTTTACAGTTCTCCAATTGCCAGGACTCTTGAACCAGGTCAAACCAGCATATGCTATCTCCCCCAGGGAGTGAAACCTCCACAGCTCTATTATCTGAACTAGGGATTTGCATTAATTATCCCCCCAGTGATTTCAGTTCCTGCGTTGAGCCAGGAAAACAATCGCTAGCTAGCATCTAAACACTTATAAAGTTGATGCAACAGTCTTTGAATATTCAATGTGTCCATAGCATCTGTCACATTTTAAAAAATCGGGAGTTTTTAATAATGACTTTAACCAAATATGCAAATTGGAGTATTATGCGCATTATAAACATGTAACAAGAGGCTTCATAAAGGAGCTCATGGATACCTTGTCTGTCTGTGGTGGTGGTGAAATATGCCCAACATCTTATCCTGGGAGAGGTCAACGTGTGTGTTGACATGGCCACAAATGCAGACCCCACAACACTCATCTCCTCACTTGCCTCCTTAGGACTTCCACAGGTAACTTCTGGTCCAAACCACACAGCTGGTCTCAACTTGGGCATGTATTGATATCCAGGCAACTCCAGTGGCTCTTTTAGTCTCTGCCCCTGGTTTTTCTTTGTTGGGTGGAGGGCTATGGCTGGGTTGCAGGCTGCTGCTGCTGCTTGTGGTGGGCTGGGAGGGCATCTTGTTACTTCCTGCCATTAGGGGGAGATTGCTCTGGTCAATTTTCAGGTCCCTGGCTGAGTGCCTGACACTAGGCTGCTCCCTGCCTTTGCTCCTTGATGGATGAGGGGGTGTATGGCTGTGGCTCCCTGGCTACTGCTTCTAGGCCTCTGGCCAGAAAATATCAGTAATGTAGCTTAGTTTTGCATTAGACTGTTCTAATTCTGTGGCCATGGGTGAGTTGAAGGCTACATCTTTATGGTTACACTCCTCCAGGCCATGTCTTCCGCTTAGAGTTGCGGTGACTCTAACTCTAGCTGCCAAGAACGCAGCTTCAGAGGAGCAGCGCCAGGGTTTTTGCTGCCCTAGGTGGCAGCGCTCCTCCTCTGAAGCTGCGTTCTTGGCAGTGGGGGGTCCTTCCGCTCCGCGTCTTTGGGGCACTTCGGCGGCAGGTCCCGGAGCGAGTGAAGGATCTGCTGCCGAATTTCCACCAAAGACCCAGAGCGGAAGGACACTGCACTGCCGAATTTCCACTGAGGATGGAAAAATGCCACCCCCCAAATCCTGCCACCCTAGGCGACCACCTAGGGTCACCTAGTGGAAGCACCGGCCCTGCTCTAACTCCCTAGTCCACACGAGGGTGACCCTCACCATAGAGCTGCAGCGGGAGGGGCTAGTTACCTGGAGTACGTACCAATGGCTTGAGATGGGATTGTACACGTGGCTTCCTCAAGCTTCTACTTCTAGTGTGCTGCTCAGTCAGAGCGAGCAGGCATCTGTCTCCTCAAGCTGTAACTTGCACAGGTCCAGCGTGAGACGGTACCCAGAAACAGGCTTCCTGAGCCAAACAGGAGACTTATCAAGTCGGTTCATATCCAAGTCATTCGTGTCCGATAGAGTTGGGCCAGTGCTGCTGCAGACCAAGGATAAAGCCCCAAACACCCCCAATTCTGAACAGTTATTTAAGTTTGTAAGATAAAACTTGCATCTCTTCGTGTTTTTTTTGCTTTCTGTGAATATTCTAGTCATCTAGTTCACTGGCAGAAGGGGTTGCCACAGCAGCTGACTTTAAGCATGGAGCATCAAATTATCAGAAAACAAACTTCAGATTTGTTGGCATTTTTTGTAAAAGTATGTGTTGCATGTTGTCAGGGAACAATAATGCACCATGTGGCCAATACGTTCAGTCAACGTATCTTGAATTTGGAATATCTCCAAGGAGCAGGAGATCAAGAACTATTTGTGCAAATTCTTCAGCAAATAACTTTTTGAACAAATTCAAGGAACTCGGGATCAGATTGGGCAATCTGCCTAGATGAAGTGGCATAACTAGAATCAACTGTCGTGAGTTCTCTCCGTTCTGGCAGAGATGTCAGGAAGATTCCATTTGCTCCACTTCAAAATTAAAAGGCCAACTTCTATTAGAAATATCTGTGGACACACCCCTGCTTGTGGCTCTACAATTGACTGACAGTAGCCTGCTAAGGCTCTTATTGGAGCCATTTTCTTCTAGAAACTATCTTCCTTTGATGCAGTTAGGGTTTCCTAAGACTTTTTCCTCCCCAAAGTAATACAATAGCTACCATAGTGATGAATTTAAAGATTAAGGAAGAATGTTTTTAAAAAAAAGCCTTAATTCACTGAGAATCAGAACTGCTTTTTCAAATCTTACTCTAGTTCATTAAAATTCATAGTGCATTTGCACAGCCATGCAACAGAAATATAATATCTCTTTATTTTACACACACACCTTAAAATGTGTGTTCACACATCTACTACTTGTTCTTAAGCAGCTATTTGAACAGCAATCTGGGGGGGGAAAACACTGATATAAAAGTTGACAGCCCAATATTTGGACTAGGGGGTGGCAATATCTAAACTGGGAGGTTCACATCAAAGCTGTGTTAATAACTATGATTTCAAGGGGTTGGGGACTTAAGACCATAAATAAACTGACCAGAAAAGGTCATCAGATCAGACAAAAAGCAGACAAGTTGATTCTAAGGTATTGATTACAATCAATCATATCTATGATGAGACCATCACTCAGTGGTGGAAGTGTATTTACATACAGAAACTAGTATCACTATTGTCATAGTGTGTGACTGTTGGACTCATAGTATGTGGATGTGTACATTTTACTTTCACTCTGGCACTGAGTAGTCTTGTCATCATGTCTTTACTAATTTACCCCAACCCTGCTTTTCTGCTTTTTTAATTTTTTTTATTTTGTATTGTACTGCTATACCTAATTTTCGAATGATATCAAAATTGCGCTCTGCTAGTTCAGGGGCTGAGGGTGAACCCCTCTCATGATGTCAGAGTAGGCTAAATTAAAGTTACCTCCCACCCTCCCTCTCGCGCCCCCCCCCCCCACACACACATTAGATCAAATCGATACTACCATAATTGCTCTCCTTGTTGGAAGGATGGGAGTATCATTGTCCCACAAGGGGCTCCAATGAATATCTGGCTCTTTCCGTTATTGTGACATAAACATTGTATGTCCCATAGAAAACAGAATGCTGTCCTCCTAGAGGTCTGACTGATAGTTTTATAGCAGACTCTGTCTAATGGACTTGGGCAGGGTTTAGAAGATGCATGATTGTTCCCCCACAGAATATATGCATATTTTAAAACTTAAACTCCACTCACAGGATGCGCAGAGCTCAGCATAAAGTCAGAGAGATCCTCTTTGGGCAGTGCCATCTTCATTTGCTCTGCTCAGATTCCAGAGAGAGTAGCTTCCCAGCAGATAATACCACCCTGGAAAAATAGCCTACACAAAGGCAGTATGTTGTACCCTATGAGGTGCAACTTGCCAATTTGCCCAAGCAAATGTCTGCAGGCCCAATGGGAATTGTAACCTTCAGGAGACAATCAAAAGATGTGGAAGGATGGAGTGATCTTGAGAAACATCATTCTCATAGGAAAGAAATGCAGCTTCTTAAAAATACCCCTTCTTGGCTGAGAATTTCTCATAGACAGCTCTCCCACATGTGCACCGTTGCTGATCTCTTATTATTGTAGCTTATACTGGCCAGTTTATTTACTTAGGATGTGTTGGGAGTTACTCCCATAAGAGAGAGAGTCAACAGTACATTGTATCGGTGACTACATTTTTGTCAGACAGCTGTATCAAGATCGTATATATTTACTCTTTCCCCACACTATTAAAAACCAGGGGGTCACCCAATGAAGTTGGTAGGTGGCAGGTTTAATTCAAACAAGAGGAAGTACTTTTTCACATAGCACAAAATTAACCTCTGGAATTCCTTGCCATGAGATGTTGTGATGACCAGGAGTAAAACTGGGTTCAAAAAAACTAGATAAATTCATAGAGGATAGGTCCATTATTGGCTATTAGCCAAGATAGTCAGGGTGTAACCCCACGTGTGGGGAGGACTGTAAACCTCTGATTGCCAGAAGATGGGAGTGGATCTTTCAGAAATTGCCCTATTTTGAATACTATCTGTGAAGCTCTGGTACTGGTCATTGTTGAAGATGGGATTCTGGGGTAGATGTTCTTACATGTATACATATACTATCCATTGCTACCATACTGTATGGGGCAAATACTGAAGGCTTTACTCAGGTTTTTATGTAGTCCTTACCTAGGTTTTAATCTGCATGAGTTTGCTCACTGATTTACGTACTGGGACCTGGGATTATATTTTGGCTCTGAATGAATCAAACCGCTCCCATCTTTCTCCCTAAATTGCTCTTATCTACCAGGCGCTGAATCGTAGTCAGAGGGAGCTGAGTGCATTTAGCATCTGGCAGAAGTGAGCCCTAAGATTGTTTGTTTTTTAACTGGTGTAAAAAGAAAAACAACAACAAGAGGCTGCATATTCAAACAGAACACGACTGCAGAGTAGGCGATGCAGGAGGGCCAAGGGGAGTTCACCTTTCTCTTCCCGGAACAGCAGCGCTCTTGGCAATCAGTCAGTGTTTTGATAGTTTGTTGGTATTTCCTTACTTCACCGAGGCGGCTGCCGCCCCTTGTATGAGAACAGCTGCAAATCCATCATGCAGCGCGACATTTGGCCACCACCTGGGGAGACTTCCAGCCTGAACGAATTGTGCCCCACTGGGAGCTGCCGCAAGTGCGGTCAATGCCGGAGCCAGCAGCTAGACCGGGAGGAGTGGCTCTGCCGCGCCTCCCCTCCCCTGCTTGCTCCGCGGTTGCTATAGCAGCCGCAGCAGCATCCTCACATTCAACTTGCACCCATCATTTAAAGAGCAAATTAAGGTTTTTCTTTAAAAGTGGGTGGTGGGGAGGGGGGAGAAAGGTAGTTGAATTCTCTGTTGCAAGAGAAGCATTTACTCTGACAAAGTCACTTTGCAAAAGCTAGAATAGCAATTATATCCCTCCCCCTCTTCCCCCCCCTTCAAAGCCTGAGTGTGAAGCAGCAGCATAAGCAGCTCCTCTGTGTGTCTGTCTCTCTCTGAGGAGTGGGAATTGGTGGTGGTCACACAGGAAACCACACTACAGACCCCAGCAAGGGGCTCCAGCAAACCTCAGATTGCTGCATTCTGCTAAGTTCTCTGTGTCTGCTGGGCACAGCGCTCTCACTCGCTCACCGTTCTGGCTGTGAGTCTCATCCTCTTCCACTCACTCACACGTTTTCTTCCTCCCTCAACCTTTGAAAGAAAAACTCCAACATGCCAATTGCCCACTTACTGGAGCTATGGAAAAAGATAGAGGTGGAACCCATGGACACAGAGGTGAGCCGCAAACCAACCCTTAATGATTTCCTCAGGCATCCCAAGTCCATTGCAAATGGACCAGTTTGAAGAGGTCATTTATATAAAATGCTTTATGTGAGTGCTTTGGGGAGTTCTCTCTCAGCGTGGGACCCACTGCTCTGTTTAGCAAAACTTTAGGATGTCTTTCTTTTTAGTGACTTGTATTGTGTTGTAGGGCAAACCCACTTGATGGTGATGGAAGATGTATTTTCTGGATGGGGAGGGAGTAGCTTAATTTACTTTAGCAATGGGTTAAGTATTAGTGGAATGAGATAAGTCTAATGTCATATTAATCCCTCTTTTGGAATGATTCTTATAAAAAGAGATGACCAGGAAGCTTGGCATGCCTGAGCTCAATGGCTGCTGATTTCTGAAGTGATGAAAAACTTCAAGTCCTTGCCCAGTGACAGTGTTGGATGCTTGCTTAGACACCTACTTTGAGCAAAACAAAGTACTGATCAATATAGGTTGCTTTACAGAGGTACTTTTTTAATAAAGGGGATCTCTTGAAGATATTCTGGGGCACTCCCAAGACTTAAGACTGCCTGTTGTACAGTTTCACTATATAATTTACATGTAGATTGATTTCATTGACTTTTTTAAAAAGTGTAAATAGGTGGAATTAGTCTAAAATGTTTGACCAGAATAATTTTGCTTCTTGAATGTAATTAGCTACATTGAATGTGTTCTCTTGTTTCCTAGCTAAACCATTCCTCTTACTGCTAGATGTAGTCTTGCTAAATAAACCTGTCTCTCTTGTATTCCAATATCTACTGATATTTTTTTTTCCTACTACAAAATGCTTAAAGGGAAGGGGCAGAGATGTTTTTTGTATTTTTTTTTCCCTGCACTTGATTCTGAGCTACCTTAGGTTCGTTTTACATCTGTGCAATTTAATTGACTTCAGTGGAGTCACTCCTGATTCTTACCATTGTAGGTAAGATCAGAATATAGCCACTGTCTTTACTCACCTATAAAAATCATTTTTCAAACATACTGTAAGTACCTACCAGAGAAGGTAATTGATAACCAATTATAAACCTCTAAGAACTATTATAATATCATTAGAGCATCTTGACTGCATCAGCCATTTATGTCTGCATACCTGTAGTTTTAGATTTTGCCTTGTACTTGGGCCAGGTCTACACTAAAAAGAGAGTCCACCCAGCTACGTTGCTGAAGGGCGTGGGGAAAAATCCACACACCTGAGCAATATAGTTATGCCGACCTAATCCCTGGGGCAGACAGCGCTAGGTTGACTGAAGAACCCCTGCTGTTGCTGTAGTGAGAGACTATAGTGAAGCGCTGCAGTACTGCTATCGTGGATTAAGCGTAGACACAGCCTTACTATCTGCCCTGAAGAGCTTACAACCTTTCTTTTTCTGCTGGGTTTTCTGTAGCACTGAATACAATGGGGAGCTGGCCCAGACTGGGGCTCTTACGTTCTACCACAATATAAATGATTATGTTGGAAATGAACACAAGCCACAAAAACTAACGACAGTACTAATAGTTACATTACTAAATGAGAGCAAGACTACTTTTTTTTTATGTAGACTTATGCTTAAATGTTTAAAACCGTGTGGCTTTTTCTAACCATAGTCTTAGTTAAGTAACAGATTTCTGAAGTGTAACTTAAATGACAAGATTGCAAGAAACCAAGTCCTGTTTCTCAAACTGAGATGCTGAATTTGTGAAGGTTTAAGATGTGACAAAGTGAAATACATGAAAGATAATGGGAAAGCATTAAAAATAGTATTACAATAAATAACATAGCCATAGCTTGGTGTGGAAAAGACCCTACATTAGGAATGTATTTGTCTGGGGTTGGGGGAGGATGATCAAATGCTATCTTGAGCCATTGCCTTCATTGCCTTTCTTGTGGCAGGTCACTTTCTCTCAGTTGATTTGTGGGAGAATCCCTTATGTAGTCCAGAATAGCCCTGAAAAATTGCTGTTTTAGGAAAATCCAAGTGTGCTATCAAAAATGGCACCTCTGGGTATAACACCGTTACCCCTTTGGCCCACACAGATGGCCAACATTTGGGGCCTTGCTGGGCTGTTTCAGTTAGGAGGTGAAATTGGCGATAGGGGTTGGGTGTTCCTTTGGTGGACTTCTGTTTATTTACAGACAATGCACATGCAGGTCTGTCTCCCTGAACACAGTAAACACAAATAACAGCAGGCAGTAGCCTTGCTCAGAAATCCGAGTCTGCCTTTCCAGTGAGTATTGGGTCCAAAAGAACCTGTCTCTCTGCTTTCTCCAAGGACCTTGCTTGCCACTGCTTCTCTCGCTTTCTGCCTTTCTCACACAGCTGCAGCCAATCAGTCTCTTGGGTTTGCAATCAGTCCCAACAAAACCCTTCAGCCCTCATGGAATTCGCTTCAGTGGTAGCCTCAGCTGTTGCTACACAAAAGAGCATTTAATTGTTCCTTCCTTTTAGCTTCACGGGGTATGTCTACACAGGGCCGTCCAGAGGGGGGGGCAAGTGGGGCAATTTGCGGTCCGGGTCTTCGGCAGCATTTCCGCAGCGGGGGGCCCTTCAGTCGCTCTGGGTCTTTGGCGGCATTTCGGCGCCAGGGTGCCCTTCAGTGCTGCCGAAGATGCGGAGTGACTGAAGGCCCCCCCCCCCCCCCGCTGAAATGCTGCCGAAGACCCGGACCGCTGCCAGGTGAGTACAAACACCACAGCTTCCCCGCTTTGCCCCAGACCCCCTGAATCCTCTGGGCGGCCCTGTGTCTACACAGCAAAGAAAAACCCACGGCTGGCCTGTGCCAGTTTACTCTGGCTCAGGCTGTCTCATTGCTGAGTAGACTTCCTGGCTTGGGCAGGAGCCTGAGCTCTGGGACCCTTCCACCTCACAGGGTCCTACAGCCTGGGGTTCAGCCCAAGCCCAGATGTCTACACTGCAGCGAAACAGCCCTGTGAGCCTGAGTCGACTGGCATGGGCCAGCTGTGGGTGTCTAGTTGCTGTGTAGACAGACCTAAATAAGTGTGCTGAGCACACCCATCAGCTTTAACCAGATCTGTGATTGTCTTTCAATCAAAGACCTGCTCTGATAGTCATTAGCAATTCTTCTAGCATAGCAACTTTTTCTAAAATGTACTCAAACTTGTATTTTGTACCGAGATACCATGATGCTAGGGCACTTACAAACATAGGGTAGAGCTGGGCAAAATTTTGGACTAACTTTTTTTTTTTTTTTTTGGCTGAAAAATGCAGGTTTGGGACAACCAAAACATTTAGTGAATTTGTGTTAGTTTCACCAAACTGCTTAAGTCAAAACAAGAGACATTTTTGGAAATGTCCTAACAAACAATTGGACACTATCAAAACAAAACACATCAGCTTTTTGGGCTAGATTCACAAGGGTATTTAGACACCATTCACAAACCAGGTAGTTGTGATAGTTTCCCCTCTCTTTCCTCCCCCCCCCCCCCCCCTTACACTCAGCAGCCTGTTGGGCAGGGCCCTCTCTTGGGAGGAGGGAGACCTAGGTTCACACCCCCACTCTGGAGCAGAGACTTGAATCCAGGTCTTCCCACTCCCAGGAGCATGCCCTCACCATGAGGTACTCTGGAGTGGGGGGTGTCTCAGTCTCTCCTGGTGGAGCTTTTCCACCTTTCTATAAAGTACTTGAATGGTCATTGGGGCTGAGAGATGGGGAGTGACTCTGTAGCCCACTGATTAGGGCACTCACCTGGGAGGTGGAACCCCTGGGTTCCAGTCCTTGATCCAGAGTGGAGACTTCCACCTGGCCTCTCCCATTCCAAATGAGTGTCCTAACAACTGGGCTATTGAGTGTAAGGAGATCACCTCCTCTTCCTCCTCCATTCTTGTGAAACCAGTCCTTATTTTCCATTTGCTTTTCTCAAAATACACACAACAATCACTTTCTGACTTTTCAGTTTGACAAAAATTTCAGTGGGGGGAGCGATAGCTCAGTGGTTTGAGCAGTGGCTGGCTAAACCCAGGGTTGTGAGCTCAATCTTTGAGGGAGCCACTTAGGGATCTAGGGCAAAATCAGTACTTGGTCCTGCTAGAGAAGGCAGGGGGCTGGATTGGATGACCTTTCAGGGTCCCTTCCAGCTCTAGGAGATAAGTATATCACCATATATTATATTCTAACCCAAACCAAAAAAAAGTTAGGTGTCCCACCATCTCCCCTCTGGAACTGCCAGCAAACCAAAGTATTCAGTACTTCACAATAGAGAAGTGCTAAAATGCAAATCCATTACATACCTCATACACTATAAGTTGTCAAACCCTGCCACTGGGTTGATGATGGGACAGTTTTTGTGTTTGATATGAACCAAAAATAAGCAGACTATATACTTGTTCCTTATTTAAATTAGGACCCTAGATCAGTATTCTTGTTGGGCTTAATTTCCAGCTTTAAAAAATAAGTTTGAACAAGTCTGTAGCCCATTACCATTCTTTATATTAAGATTTTGTTTTATGAATAGTTTAACAAGGGTTAAAATTGTTAGCGTCAAAAAGGTCTCCATCTTGCTCCATAATCCTGGCTTATGTCTAATTCCTTCTACTGATTTTTGTTTATAACCATCTATAACACATTGTACTCATGTCTGTAACATCCTTATAACCTACATTAATTTTTAAAGGGTTAATACATTTTTAGAAAAAACACTTTAATATAAAGTGTGACTGTTTAATTCTAGCCCGGGTGAGTTTGATAGCTGTTGAGTGGCCTTTATGATTGATTTTTAAATGGAAACTAGGAGCCTAAATACCTTTTGTGAATCTGGGCTTTTCCATCTCCGGTGGACAAGTGTCCACATTACAACAGCCACCACAATGATTTGAATGCAAATAACCTTCCTTTTTTACAAATTATTACATTTAACATTTACCTGGGCTACTCTTTAAAGTCTGCCATGTAAAAACTAATTAATGGAATACTTTTAAGGAATTGGAGTGGTGTTCAAATCCATGCAGGGTAAAATGTCACTTTTTGGACTAGTCTGACATTTGTCTCCCCCATAAGATTTTTCACGTTTTGTAAACATGCCATCTGCCAGGGAGGAAGACAAACGTCTTATTTCTTTTATATGTGCAAACCTTCCCCCTTATGCCAAAAAACCTTTTAAAATGCATTTACCAGTATCTGAGAGTGACTCAGTGCAAACATTTAAATACAGCACTTACACTAAATCAATTTTGTATCGGTAGGGGTTCAGTAAGGACATTACTCACTTTACACAATGCAGTACAACAAGGAAGGATTAAGGACTGAATCCTACTTGCTTTACCCATTGACTTTCAAGGGAACTACTTCTGTGAGTAAAGTAAATGGGATTTGGCCCTAAACCTTTTAAAGATGTTGAAATGAGAACGTGTTTTGAGTGGATCTGATCTTGCAGTCTGCTCAGGCAAAGCTCCATTGATTTCAATTAGGTATTTTTAAAAAAGTGAGTGACTTCCCTTGGGGATATTTTTCTGAGTAAGGACTTGGAGAATCATCCCCTCAGTTACCCTGTCTGCTTTAAAAGCCAATATTTTTCCAGTGGCCTCCGCACCCAAAAGCTCCATCCCAGATAGGTACCAAATAAATTCTGAACTCTTCTGAAAATGTGGCCCTATTTGTTTATATGTTCTTTTTCTCCTTTGTGAAAGACTATTACCTTTCCAGATCTCCAGAATAGTCTGTTCATGAATAATCTTGCTTCATTTTTATTCAGTCTTGACATGTTAATTGCACAAGTCTGTTTTTGATTATTCACCCATAATCTTGTGTAATAGACATTGCACTCTTAGTCCTGTCTATTATAGTCTTTTTCCATATGTTCCCCAAACTTGATGCAACCTATATTCGCTCCTTACTTAGTTAAATAACAGGTAAGTAAAATACACACTATTTAGTGTATATACACAGTAGATTCAGTATAGTTTTGTCATAGCATTACTGTATCTTTTAAAGGAAAAAAATAGATAACTTTTTGGAAACTAGTTAAGTCTTTTAATTATTGTAAATCTGGAGCAACTGCCTTGACATAAATTGATTCAGACTTACACCAGTGTAACAGAACAGTCTGGTTCAGAATTGTGTTTTTCTGAGGCTTTTCATAATCCATCTTCATGAGGCTTTTCTTCTTTTGATTACCAGCCTGCAGTGGAAGATGCCAGCTTGGATGAAGAATTTAGAAGTGAGGTAATTCTGTGCATGTTATAATTTCCTGGATATTTTCATGCTTGTCAATTTTCTACCTTCATGAAAAAATTTCTAGTATTTCCCACCACCCCAAGGAAATACTCTGAGAATTGACTTTCACTCAAATGCTACTTGGAAAACTGAAAATATACTATTTGGGTTGGATATTGGGGCTCTTTCCTAGCGGTGAGGCTCTTAAACTGTGAAGAAGCTTTTTAAGAAAAGCTATGGATGCTACATGGCTTGTCATGTTTAAAACTGACCTGGAGAAAACAACGGGGTCTATAAAGCAGGGAACTAATCTGCCGTGGCCAGGGAATGGTCAAATTGCTCTAATAATACTTTTCTTTCCGTAATTCCTGACATGTCAAGAATTGTTACTAAACTATCAGTGGCCATTCTGTCCTAAGCATGAAGATTCTATTATTTCAAGAGTGAGACAACAAAACTGTGTTGTGAAAGAGGCAGTCTTGTAGTTTAAAATAAAGGAAGAAAGGTTTGAGATGTTGGCTGGAAGGAGTAGGGGAGAAACTCAACAAAGAGGAGAAAAATGAGAGACTGGATTATATGAGTGTGTGTGTGTGTGTGTGTGTATGTATGTATGTATATGTATGTGTGTGTATATATATATATAAGAATAACACAATACACACACCCACAGACCAAGGAAGATCTATGTATTGACTAGTAGGGAAGAAAAGAACTGAACTCAAAGTTAAGTATGAAAGAGTAAAAGGTGAAGGTAAATATGGCATATTCTCTCTTTACATTTTTTTACAAGAGAGCCTGTAATAGTGATCTGTTACGCTTAGGGGCCATTAAGCAGTACATTTGCACAAGTTACATTGAACTGGACTCTACTAGTGAATTGATACTAAATGCTACCAAGCTTGTGGGTTTACTTCATTCATCCATTAGACTGGCTCTTCATCCCAAATAGGTTGTGTGCTCACTAGCTTAACAATGAAGATAAACAACCACTACTACTGTCTTGTCTACACTACAAAAATACTTGCTTCTGATAGTGGTTTGACCTGTAAGTGTAGACAAGGACAAACTGTATTCAGTGCCATGTCAGAAACTGGGATTAAAACCTGCTCAGCAGAGCTCCTCATATCATCCTCATGAGCCTCGGGCTCATTGAAACACCGTATCTCTGAGAACCAGAAGGCTTCTTAGGAGTCACCCCACAAGACTTAGTATACTTGTTAGGCCCCAATGAGACTTCTATATGATGGGGGCTAGAGAAGCTGCCATAGGCTCTCGTAATTCTTGCATGGTGGTAGGAGCTTGGAAGGGCATCAAAAAGTCTTCCAAAGCCAGGGGAGTCCTGCAAACTCCTGAGGCTTGGGGGTGGAGTGGGGCCAATGAGCCTCATAAGACTTGTGGCTTGGAAACCCCTTAAGAGACAACTGAGGCTGATGTGGTGGTAAACTATGAATCTGCGGGGATCCACAAGTTGCCTAATCCCCACAGGGAAGATTTGGGGAAAGGGAAGTTGCCAAACTTCATAAGTAGAGTATGTAGAAAATATTTTAAGAAAGTATATCTGTTTTATATGGCCATCTTGTGAATACAGACTTTCAGTGGGAAATGGCTGGTTTCCCAAATCAAATTTTTTTTGCCCTTTTTTTCATGATACTTTTTAATCACAAGGGTTACTACAGCTCTTGGCTTTCAGTAAACAAAATTTTGATTTAAAAAAAAAAATGTAGCGAACCCTGTGGAAACAACTTCAACATTTTAATTTTTTCACAACTCTTTTTTTTTTTTTAATTTCCAATCCTCTCTACTTGATGGTCTTTCTGGGGGCTGATGCACTTACCCAGGTGGAGCCCCCTCCTGTAGACATCAGGAGGTGCATGAGGATTGGGCTCCCCTCTTAAGTACAGTAGAACCTAAGAGTTATGTACACCTCAGAAATGGAGGTTGTTTGTAACTCTGAACAAAACATTATGGTTCTTTCAAAAGTTTACAACTGAACAATGACTTAATACAGCTTTGAAGCTTTAGTAGGCAGAAGAAAAATGGTGTATCTTGTTCTGCCCCAAGAGGAGATTTAACCCTCTTGCACCCCTGGGTAGCAATGCAAAGTACAGAGGGAAACTCAGGCATACATAGGTGGCAGGCATAAAAATATTACAGAAAATTCTCACTTCATCACAGTTGCATTATGTGGAGTTCTCACTGTTTCTTGGCACCTTGGTCTTGGGTTTTCTCACCTTTTTATGTGCTTTTGCCTTCTGTCTATAAGTGTCCACAAAG
Source organism: Malaclemys terrapin pileata (assembly GCF_027887155.1). Lineage (NCBI taxonomy): Eukaryota > Metazoa > Chordata > Testudines > Emydidae > Malaclemys > Malaclemys terrapin. Next base: position 84,640,260 of record NC_071507.1, read on the forward strand.
TGCTTACATGGTGGTATCATATCGTACTCTGTTTTCTGTACTTTCCCTAGCAAGTGGGATGTAAAGTGAGTGACCCAGAACAGGGCATGGCTATGCCTGTCTAAATTGCCTGCCACAGTGGCTTTTATAAAAGGTGCACACAGAATAAGGAGGCTAAGAAGGCAGAGTTAGAGGTGAAGCATCATCTATTTTTCAGTGTAGGGAAGTGTCCTCTCTCCTCATCTAAAGTTTTCTCAAACATTCATTCATTTATTGCAGGGGCCCACAAAAAAACTATGTTTGCCTTTCCCATTCATACCCTGCTGATCACCATGAGATTTGAGCTCTCGGACTGCAAACTGTCCAAGCCAGAGTCTGTACACACCAAGAACCCTTCTAGGTTTAACTTAGGCAAGTCTACATATAAAACCACTACAGTGTTGCGCTGCTGTAGTGCTTCAATGTAGACACTACCCATGCTGATGGGAGGGGTTCTCCTGTCAGTGTAGGTAATCCATCCCTGAGAGGAGGGAGGTAGGTTGACAGAAGAATGCTTGCATTGACTTAGTGCTGCCTCCACTGGAGGCTAGGTCTGCGTAGCTATATCTTTAAGGGGGGGGGTGGATTTTTCACATCCCTGAGAAGTGTAACTATGACTATCTAAGTTCCCTAATAAATAGTACAGAGAAGGACCAGTTTCTTGAATGTTGAGTTCCCATCACCATGGATATATGGACTCCTGGCTAAGTGATTAATAAGTCTGCCATAGGATGTTAGGCAATCTTCTAGCTGATGGATGTGCTGCACCCAAATCCAAAGCTAGTTTTATCAGGGAACCCTTGATCTATATTTTTTAAAGGGTGGCCTGAAGGCACTTAATGCAGACAATAGATCACATTCGTTGCAGGGATGTGTTAAACAAAATGCTTTGGGCTATATTAGCATCCTTCCTCCCTCCCTCCAACCCCCACATAAATCAGATAAAATAGCAAAGCCAATAAAAAAAATTACATTGCCTATTGTCTGAGTTAGTGCTGTCTGATTTTTGCTGTCACCGTGGACAAGTTCTTTGAATGTCCCAGAGGGCAAAAATGACTAAGAGAACATTTATAGACAATGATTTGCCCAGTACCAGCCAGCAGCAGGAAGTATTGGTGTTACCCATGCTGCTTCTAAGAATAATTAAACACATAGATGGCTGGGGTGTTTTGATTGTCAAAGTAGGACTGCTCTCCAGGAAAATTTATTCATCTGTAGAAGAGCATTTCCCTCTGTCTGAAAGGTTTAAAAGTGGTAACTGATGATTTAGTGACTTAGAAAGAGATGTTTTGGCCAATGGAAGGCCTCACAACTCAGTTAAAGATCCCATGGTGGTGTTAAGGGATGGTGTTAATCCCAGATGCTGTTCTGGCCAAATTCCTTTCGGTCTAGGATCTCCCTGTAGTTTCCATTGGGGGCTGTATTCTTTATTTCACTTCCTAAGCTATTGAGAAGTTATGCTGTGTGCACTGTAAAACAGTAGGTGTGTTCCTCAGAAATTTTAGCTTCATTTTAGGTGGATTCAGCATTTCCTTTTCTACACTTCTGCTCATTTATACCTTTTCCAGAAGTGTTGCAAGTCTTAACTTTTAGAATTTTCAGATCTGCTGCTGGAAACATGCTGTTGAAGTTCAATGTATTGTCAACAAAAATGACTTCTCTGTCAGAGCTGCCACCTATCCAGAAATAGAATTAAACACATTGAGCGGTTTTGTCTAATGAAAACTTCATGGCACAACTGAAAAATGTAGGATTTCAGAGCCACCCCTCGTCCCCGTTCTGAAATTTTCAAATATTGCTGTTGCTTCGAAAAATGCATTTCCTCCAACAGTAAAATCAGTAGCTAGATGAAAGCTGAGGCAGAAATTGAATTCTTGTGGTAATGTTTGGAGAGAGCACAGAGTGACATATAAGCCATGCTCTTTGGTGTCTGGTAGTTCAACAGGCAGGAGAAAGGCCACTAGCAGTACCCTCTGAAGCTACTATATTATACACATAATTGTCAAAGGCAAAATAGGTGCCCTAAATACACTTATCCATAGTTCTTCCACCTCTATTTTTATATAAATGCAGAAGTTGAAAGAAGACTAGACTAAGTACCAATATTAAAGGATAAACACAGCACTCTCATAGGAGGAAAAATGTAAGACGTGTTGCTCTTGTATTCCTGTCATTATGCCAACAATGTATTCAAAGCACGTCTGTTCTTATGTAACACTAAAGTCAGTTGACGACAACAACACAAATTTTCCGTAACACTGGGATATTACTCAACTGCCAACTATAGAAAGGCTGGAAATGCGTTTTCCAGGTTATTTGTTGTTAATTTAATGTCACTGAATTTACCTCTACAGCAATTTCTATGTAGCTTCAGTATGCACAACACCTGGCCTACAATCCCTGATCATTCAGTGGCTGGGCAGACAACTGACATAGGTCAGGCTAGTAATTTTCTAACCTACTGTCCCAAGAGTTGTTTTCATTACAATGTCAGATGAGGCCATTACCTTAAAGTTTAGTAATGGTATTTCTGCTGATGAGGTTTCCCTATTAGGAAAGGTTCTATTAACTGGACATATTGGAATGGGACAGGGAGGTTTTTGCCTGGTTAAAGAGCTATCTAATCATGATCTTAATGATGGCTTCTAATATTGGACCTAAAGATGGGATCCTCAAAGGTCCTTAAGGACCTAGCTCTTGGGTTTAGGCTCCTAAATCCCAGTTTTGGCTCCACTGTAATCTAGGAAACTCCCAAGTCCCACCAAACCCTGTAGTCACCTAAACTTCACTTGGCAGAGAAGTTTTCAGAGTAAAAGCTCCCTAGCCACCCATGTTCCTGCTTTTGAGCACATCCAGATGCCTAGATGGAGGCAACAGTGGAGGAGATGGTGCTGCTGTCACTCACCTCATCAATTTTAAACCAGTGGCTAGAGCACTCACCCAGAAAGTGGGAAACCCAGGTTCACTTTCCCTCTCAGGAGGCTGCTCTAACCACTGAGCAATGGGATATTCTGATGTAGTGTGCCTTCAAACATTCCTGTTGAAGCTGCTCCACTCTGGATCAATAATGAAAGAGTGACTGAAGCAGCAGAATTGGCCCCCGAGTCTCCCACCTCCAAGGTGGGTGCCCTATCCATTGGACTACAGTCATTCTCTTTCTCTCTTGCTCAATGACTGTTCCATTGTGCATAAATACTTAACTAGCACATATCATTCAGCATTGCAAGGACTAAGTCCCTTTGTGGATTGCAACCTAACTGCTTGGCTAAGGAGATAGAAATGCATGTATGGGAAACAAAGGTCACTACCAATACATATGTGGGATATATACAAAACTATTTGCTGTGAATTGATCTTTTGGCTGCCCAGAAGACTTACTTCTCTGTTGTATTTTGTGTGTTGGAATAAACCTGAAACATGTAGTTTTATCTTGCGACAGGAAGGATAGTAGATAAGAATGTTTAAAAGGCTTTGTGCCTTAAAAGGTTTTTTGATCCTAGGAATAGTTTGTTCTTACCAGAAAAAACAAATTTACGATACAATGTGTAAAGAGAGAGATGGTGTATAATACAACATAAAAAACTTCTTTTGTTTTAAAAGCTGGTTGAGGTTGCTAAGTGACAGCAGTGCATTTAGCCACCAAATTGTTTACAAAATCCAAGCTCTTGGAAATGAACAGATAAAGACATTATACATCATCTTCTGCTGAAATAATGAACAAACACGTTCTTATCAAGTAATGCATTTTTATTCAACCAAATAAGCTTACCTTTGACCCCAAATCCTAGACTACTCAGTTATGAGGAATCGCAAAATAGAAACATAACCTCTTTGAAAAATAAACATGAATTTAAAATTGACTAACCTTACATGCATGTCCACATAGGAAATTTTTACCATAGGTTGGTATTGATAGAGTAATTTCTTAGAAACACATGTAATTTTTTTTTTCTTGATAGTACTGTCAGTGTTACTTTGTTTTCTACTAGATAAGAATGTTGTATGTGGCAGTGTAAGATTTATGATGTCCTTAGCTGTTTGTGTTTGTTTTTGTTTGCTTTTAAAGATTTGGCAGGCAACAATTTTTGTAACTTAGCAACGTTAATTGGCTTTTGAAATGGATTTTTATGGGCTTTTTGGAATTTCCAAAGGGGTCTCTTTTCTTTAAACATTTCTCATTATATTTTTTTAAAAGAGCCATTTCTTCATTTACTTACTAAAAAGAAAAAACAAGTGGAGTTGGTCAGGGCACCAAGTTAATACTGGCTCCTGAATTACCCTGTCCAATTCAGTGCATACCTGACCAAAAAAACATGCTCCCTTGGTATCTAAGGCCCAATCCTGTACACGGTCAATTGCAGAAGTACCCCTCCACCTGTGTTGAACTCACTTGAAGTCATGGGGGGGGGGGGGGGGGGAAATGTGGGTGCAGGGATTTGTGCATGTGCAGTCCGCTGCAAATCTATATTAGCCATTCAAGTACAATCTAGTTTCCTTCTGTATCCTGGTAAGCAGTACTAAAGTCATAGCCAGTTAAGGGCAAATTGGGGCTGGCTGTTACATGGGTGAATGGGCTGAGTGGATGGAGAAGAGAATAGGGGGAAATGTGTAAGGAGCCTCCCTTCCCTGGTGCATTCAGATCCTGTTCAAAGGGCCCTGATCATATACCCCTGCTCAAAGGAGACGTTGCTGTTTTTTATATTCCTTCACTAGCTGAACCAGGGCATCTGATGTATCTTTAAATGAGTAGGAGGGGCTGTTACTGTATGTAGAAAAACAAAAATTCTGCTGTATGGGATTTTTTGTCCAACATCATATTCATTTTTAATTTATTAAGACTCAAGAACATGATGTGATAACAAAAAATCCCGTCCCAAGTACTGCATCCCTTCAGGCAAAGGCAGTAACTTTACAGATATGGAGCTGCGCATCTACTAGTGGCGTATGTGTAGGGGTCTACCAAATTCGCAGCTGTGAAAATTGCATTATGGACCATGAAATCTGGTTTCCGGCTATCCAGCTCTGAAGACACAGCAGAGAGCATAGGCTGCTGGCTGGACACCCAATTCTGAAGGTAGTGCTGTGGCCAAAAGCAGTGGAGAAGTGTGTGGGGCGTGATATGGTATTGCCACCCATACTTCTGCACTGCCATAACCAACCCATGAAAAATGTGCGATATCTCTACAGCGTTTATCAAAGTGGGGGCCCCAACCCAAAAGGGGGATTGCAAGCCTATTGTGTGTGGGGGTGTCATAGTATTGCCACCCTTACGTCTGCGCTGCTGCTGGCGGCAGCACTGCCTTCTGAGCTGGGTACCTGGCCAGCAGTCTCTGCTCTCAACTCTGCTTTCAGAGCTGGGCAGCTGGAGAGCAGCAACTGCTGGCCAGGCACTTAGTTCTGAAGGCAGCGCTGCTGTCAGCAGCAGCACAGCTGTAAGGGTGGCAATACTGTGACCCTCTCTTCCACAATAGGCTTGCAATCCCCCTTTTGCGTTGGGGCCTCCAGTTTGATAAACGCTGCGGAGAAATCCCACGTTTTTTTGGGGTTGGTCACAGCAGAATAGCAAACATCACAGATGTTAGACATCCACAAAATTTGCTATTTAGGCTGTGCCCAACCACTGAAAAATGTGGGATTTGTGTATGATTTAAGTAGACCCCTATGTTTGTGTGCTGAATATAGTGCAACTAACATATCTTCTCTGCTTTGAGACAAGACAGGAATATGAGCATAACAAATACTGGGTAAAGCAGAACAGTCTTACCATGAAAATGGCCTTTACACTTGCAGGAGATGTTAGGAAAATGTGGAAAGGTCACATGATTTACAGGCCATTCTTCTTTCATAACCAACCACGCTTGCTTGATGGGTTTATATTCACTTGAGCCTGACACTGTGTTTCTGCTAAAGGCAAAGAATAATCTATGGCCCAATAAAAACATTACTGTACCTCTTCTTCTGTTAGATACACATTGCAGGCAGAGAGAAGTGACTGTGAAGTACTATCACAACAGAATAAAATGCAACATTTCAATCAGATGTAATTACAGCCCAAAAGTGATGTTTAATGCAATGTTAAGATTGTGCAATTAAAATAAAGCCAGGAACTGGGTATGTTTGGCTTCTCTTATGCTGCCTAGCCTATATGGTATGGTATCAGGCCTGAGTTGTGTGCTATTGGGCTTTAGCATGGGGCACACTGTTCATGCTCCTTCACTGCTCTAGCTTTTTATATAGCTAATCCCAAAACGTTGCTTACCTACCCCTGGTAAATAGCACAGCATTCAGCTTATTTCTCTTCAGGACATGGAGTGGTGAACAGTACCTGATTCTCTTCCTCAAGAGCCTTTGTGTATGGGGTCCCACAGGGATCCATCCTGCCAGCTCCCACCTCAGTCTATATGAGACCACTTGATGAGATGGTAAGAAACCAGGTTGTGCAAAATGTGGCAGCCTCCATCCTTGATGGGCTATTTCTCCTTTGCTCAGATTCTTCAGTTGACACGTAGTCCACTATCTGTCGGTTAAGGCACCTTGACCGTGATCTTCAAAGCCTTTGTTGGATCAGGGTGCAGTTAAATAGGTGACCATCTCTACATCCATGAGGTGCCCAGGGAGCTTTGCTCCCATGGGACAGTGCAATCCACGCAAAGCCCAGGATAAAGGGCACGAAAGCCAGCAAGCAAGAGGTTTCAGGTGTGTGGGTGTGGCTATGGAATGAGAAACTACACAAATGATTCTCCAAATACTCTCCCAGTCAGTGAGGGATACACAAGCAGGAAACTCCATGAGGTCCAGTAGGGACCTCTAGTAGGCAGATTTAATAAACCAGGAGGCAATTGGTACCATATTGATGGGAGCTATTTTAAAAAAGAACACCCTTGAAAGATTTTGCAATCTAGACAGTAGCGTTTGTTCATTAGCAACGGCTATAATATCAAAGGAATAAGCAAGGAAAGACCTGAGAATTTTTCAGAAGGTACAAAACCCTTAATGGAGTTAGACTGCATGATTAGTGGTAAATTAATAGCTCTATTTAGTTTAAACAGTTTTCCTCCCTGGGCAAACAGTCCCCTGTGAGAACCCATCCTTTCATATTGGCATTAAGAACTCATGGGAGTATGTTGTTTATGAACTAATCATGTTGTCTGGAGAGAAGAGTCACTTGACAATCCCTAATGTCAAGAATAATTATTTCTGTGATGAGTACAGCATCTTCTACAGCATTGTTGTATTTGGTTTTTCTAGCTTTATAGATACAGGGTTATGGTTATAAACTAGCCCTGCCATGGGCAGGCCAGTCTCTCTTTCCTTGTAACTAAGAGCTGGAAAGAAAAAGAAATAATAGGCTTTTACTCATATTGAGAATGGTATTCACTCACACAACTACTCAGACTACTTCCTCTGCCAGGCTCAAATAGGGACTCTCTCCTTGCTTCCTCTCCCCGCCCCCATATTTTTGGACCCTGTCTAACTCTGACACTTGGAGAACTCTAGCTAACCAAAAAATAAAAGTGTAGAATAATGCATGAAACACTACAACCCCGCCCTGACCACTGCTGGGGAACTGAAGCAATTTCTTCCATTCCACTGCTCGCTGCGACAGAAAACATTGGAAGAAGGAAAACTCTAGCATCAGTCACAGGAACTACAATCTCACATGGGCAGGTTCATTTACAGAATTTCTACAAACCTATCCCCCTGCTGTGAAAGTGGTGAAGAGATTTTACCTTTGGGCTGCGAACTTTCTGAGTAGTAAATTGATGGCTAACCCAGACTTCCTCCATTCTGTTCCTGAATGCAGCACCCTTCCTGTGGAGGATTACCTTATTCGCAGTGGATCATCTCCTCCCACCATGAGAACCAGCTGAGAGCGGGAGCTAGAACTGTGAGGCACTTATTACAAGAATTCATAACGTTCACACAAGAAGTCCATGGAAGCACTAATGGCAATCAGGGCTTCTACCTGGGCCTCTGATCATTGCCCTTCCTCGAAGGCTAGAGAGTAGAAAATCCCTGGCACCCTACTCGCAGAGAACCTTTTGAGAGGACTCTACCATTCACCTTAAAATAAGCACGGGTCTGACCAGTACTAAAGAAACCCTAGTTCAGAAAGCCTTTGCCAAGGAGTCTAGCATGGAGATTCCCAAAACCTTAAAGAAGTTTAGCTACACACAAAATGTTGTAAGGTGTGTGGATAAGTCCCCTGTTCTGGTTTGCATATCTCTGTATAGGTGCCTTTAGCGTATAGAAAAATGTAGGCCCATGACTGCAAATGAAAGTGAACTTAACAGTGCCCTTCAACCTAGTAAATCTCAGGGGCAGGAGTGAGCATACTCCCAAGTTTGGCAAGGAGTTCGCATGACCTGATCTGGCAAGAGTAGTTACTCCCATCAGTGCAGCGAGCGTGGGATGGCAGCTAACTCCTCAGTTGTAGAGACAGGGGTCTGATATAAGCGCCAAGCTGTTGGTGATGGTGGTGGAAATATTATTTTTTATCATAGTAGCACCTAGGATCCCAAGTCCTGTGCTAGTCGCATTGTGCTAGGTGCTGTGCAAACACAGGACTTACCTTCTCAATAGTTTGATTTCATCCTCTTGAGAGAGAATGTTAAGGACTTACATTTTAATTGTTTTTCCTATTCATGTGTAAGTGAACAGAAATAAAGGAGTAAACTAGAAAGGAGCAGTTATGGATCTAGGGTGGGAACCACAAAAGTACTTAGGTGCATAAGTCCCATTCCCAGGCATTGCTGTGATCCATAAAATTTCTGCTAGGCTACCCCTGAACCTTGTATGTGCCTAAGCTCGCTTGGTGCCTCAGCTTTTTGCCTCTGGGCACTCAGACTATGACTGTCTCCTGCCTAAGCCACAGAGCAACTCTCAAACTGGGGGCTTGTCTACACTACATGTGTGAATGCTCTCTATCAGTATTTTGTCGGCAAAAGTGCTTTTGCCGACAAAATACTTCCAGCCCCATGAGCGGCATAAGCTTTGTTGGGAGGAGAGCGCTCCTGCTGACAAAGCCACGTTCACACTGCTGCTTGCATCGGCAAAACTTTTGTCTTTCATGGGGGGGGAGCTTTTTAAGTACCCGTGAAAGACACAAGTTTTGGCGACAATGTTGCAGTGTAGACAAGCCCTGGGAAACAGAGTCAGGCGTTCAACTACCTAAGTCACGTGTGGAAGCCTGTCTGGCAGGTAATTCTGAGCATGCCTACTGGATGGGGCCCCTGGGGAGAGTTCACACAAAACCGCTGGAGTGGGGGAGGACAACCTTTCTTATAACCTTTAGTGTGGTGGTTAGGTTACTCAACAAGGATGTGGGAGCTCCCTAGTTCCAGGTCCTTGCTTTTCCTGAAGGGGAAAAGGTATTTGAACAGGTCTCAGCCACCTCTCAGGTGAGTGCTCTAATGACTGAGCTATGGGATATTCTGATTGTTGGGCTCCCTCAGACTGTCCTACTGAAGTTGTTCCACTTTTTAATTCAGCCATTAAATATTAACTGGGTCAGTGAAAGAGTGACTTTATAGTCAGGGTACACCTCTCAGGAGGACTGGGGACTTGAACCAGGGGTCTCCCACTTCCAAGGTAAGTACCCTAGGCTAAAGGTTAGAAGGAAGGTCCTCCTGCCCCCAGCTATTTTGTTTTGGGCCCCCCACACAACTCAGGTGGCCAAATGCCTATCTTCTCCTGGTATGTGAATCACAAGCAGAGCCAGGAGCCTCCCTGCAGCCGGGACTTAAGTGCTGAACTTGGGGGCGGGGAGCACTTGGGGAAACACTCCTCAGGTTGGCATCTCCACCCTTTGGCTAACTTAGGTGGCTCCCTGCCTAGGGTGCAGGCATTGTGGATTGCAATCAAAGGCACCAATCTCTCCTCATTTATTGTACAGGAACCTAGGCACCTAACTGAGGCATTGTAGATCAGTGTTCTCCCTATGATTTTTCTAGGCACTGAAAAGCTAGGTGCCGTGAGGCTCAGCGCCACAACATATAAGTTCTTTTGTGGATCCCACCCTCACGGAATTCCATAGACAACCTACCTTGGGGAAGATAGGAAAGAACACTGTGGACATTAGTCAGATGTAATTACAGCCCCAAAATGATGTTTAATGCAATGTTAAGTTTGTGCAATTAAAATAAAGCCAGGAACTGGGAATGTTTGGGTTCTCGTACACTACCTAGACTATATGGTATCAGGCTTGAGCTGTGTGCTATTGGGCTTTAGCATGGGGCACATTACAACTTCAATCTTAACTTAGAATTTCCTGTATTTTTTACGTGGTGTGGTTTTTTTTTTTAATATACACTAAAATGATCTAATGAGGTGGGGTTTTTTTAGTTGTTTTAGACAAAGTTACAAGTTTAATTCCAATTGAACAAATATTTTTCTCTGGTAATTAGAAAAGGACAATAAAATGCTGCTTATTAATAACCAAATTCTAACTTCACTTAGACCTGTGCAACCAGAGCAATTTAGATGATCTTTGCTCATTATTTTTGTCTCTGTTCTGAAACTGTTTTCTTCTCTTTTTGAATTGGTCTGTTTATGTGAAATGAGTAATTAGAAGACTGATTACCAGATTCCTTCAGCCTTGTCTGGCAACTTTCTTTGTTACAGATTCTTGGAGGAAGACATAATATATATATTATGTGGCACAAGACTTGCTTTGTATATTTTCAGTAATGTTTGGAGTTACCATATGTCTAATACTCCAAAGTTTGAAACACAAATGATTGATTAGATACTGAAATCTATATTTAGGCACCTAAATCAATTACCTGATCTTCTAATGTACTGAGTGAGCAACCACCACTCCCATTTGAAGGCATCAGGAACCCCAGGGTGCTCCATACCTCTCAGAATCAAAACCACTTTGTAGGAGCCTTGTTTTTGGCTCCTAAGTTTGAAAATGTTGACTAATGCATAGAAAACATGTTCAGATGTGTTATGTTTGTAATTCCAAAACATTTCATAGTGCATGTTATAATAGAAAACATGTAGTATAACAGAAGGATGAGCAGTATGCCAATGTAAAAATGTTGACCTGATATCTAATCACATACATGACTGTGACATTTTAAGTGATTTTTACATTCAAATCCCTTCTCCGAATCTGGCGAGCACCCCTCTTAAGACACTTCTGTTGAATTCACCAAAACTTCTATGAAGAAGTCTTCTCAGGTCAAGGATGGAATTTCTGGTCCAAACCATAGAATATTTTGTGGTGGGTCTTGTTCTATCACCTGCTGGTTAGGGCACTCCCCTAAGAGGTGAGAAACCCAGGTTAAAATCCTTGGTACAAATAAAGCAGAGTAGGGACTTTAATCTGGGTCTCCCACCTCCCAGGTGAGTGCCCTAACCATTGGGCTATTGGCTGTTCTCTCTTGCTTCTCTCTCTTTGGCAGAAAAAAATCAAAAAGATCTTGGTTTCATTCTGCATTGGAATGGACTCAATTGTCAAAACCTCAAAACTTTTCACAAAGCAGTATTCTTGTTTTACAGCCGACCCTGTTGAGAAGGGAATACAATATAGAAACTCTAAAAAGAGGTGACCCTGGTACAAGGAGAGGCAATTGGCCAGTCAAAACTCAGCACTATTATCAGATTATTGTGCAGTGGTTACTTCTCTGCGGAATAAAACACTTCAATACCATCACTTGATGGCTACATGATTGTGATATACAACCCTTCCTTAGATTTTCCATCATTATGCTGAGAGCCGACTTCTGTTTTTAGTTCAGTAGCAGTGTAGCAAATTGATCCCAGGCCTCTTGCTTCCCACTGCCCCATTAGATATAGTGGTGTTATGGATCCGTTGGTGGTCAACACCAAGCAGCACTCTGCATGAACCATTTCCCCATGAGGGAGGAGTAAGTGAAGCAAAACAGGTGGAGGCTGATGTCTGACAGAGAAAAGAAGGGGTGGCAGAGAGAGTGTCTCCTACCATATTTGGTGCCCTATTAAGGTTTGTCTCTATTTAAATAAAACAAGTGCAATTGTAGATGACTTCACGGAAACTGCATCACTTGCTTCAGTTAAACAAAATCTGATTAAAAAGAAGTTCAGCTTGGAGGCACGTATCACATTAAAAGAATGACACAACACCTGCATTTCCTTCCACACTGTTGCAGTATTTCTGATCTTATCTCCCTCACCTTGGCTACCCGATAAAGTTTGTGATAAGAGTGAGCTCTTTCAGAAATGAGAGATGTATTTCTCTGATCTGAAAGTGGATGCAAGTAAAGATATTTCAGGTTCAGTGACATTCTGTGATGTTCAGGAGTATTTGTGAAATAGAGAAGCCTAAGATTCCCTTACTCACCCAAAAAGAGGTGTTTATTCAGTTCAATCATCAAAAATAAAAAATCTTCACTTGGAACTTCACTAACAATCGTGTTGATAAGCAGGCTAGGCAGAATCCAGCTCCCATTCCCAGCCCTGCATAGTATCTACAGGGCTATTTTGAATAACAAGTATATGATTTTAGTCTTTCAGGTCAACTGACAGGACTCTGAATAATCACCAGGAGAAGAGGAGTTGAGAAACAAGATGGCAATTTCATAGTCACTCTTCAGAACAGAACCTCACTTTAACTTTTTTAGTTTTCTGATTCTCTTCAGTTTGTAAAAAGAACAGGAGTACTTGTGGCACCTTAGAGACTAACAGATTTATTAGAGCATAAGCTTTTGTGGACTACAGCCCACTTCTTCGGATGCATATAGAATGGAACATATATTGAGGAGATATATATATATATACACACATACAGAGAGCATAAACAGGTGGGAGTTGTCTTACCAACTCTGAGAGGCCAATTAATTAAGAGGGGAAAAAAAAAACTTTTGAAGTGATAATCAAGCTAGCCCAGTACAGACAGTTTGATAAGAAGTGTGAGCATACTTACAAGGGGAGATAGATTCAATGTTTGTAATGGCTCAGCCATTCCCAGTCCTTATTCAAACCGGAGTTGATTGTGTCTAGTTTGCATATCAATTCCAGCTCAGCAGTCTCTCGTTGGAGTCTGTTTTTGAAGTTTTTCTGTTGTAATATAGCCACCCGCAGGTCTGTCACTGAATGACCAGACAGGTTAAAGTGTTCTCCCACTGGTTTTTGAGTATTTTGATTCCTGATGTCAGATTTGTGTCCATTAATTCTTTTGCATAGAGACTGTCCGGTTTGGCCAATGTACATGGCAGAGAGGCATTGCTGGCACATGATGGCATAGATCACATTGGTAGATGTGCAGGTGAACGAGCCCCTGATGGTATGGCTGATGTGATTAGGTCCTATGATGATGTCACTTGAATAGATATGTGGACAGAGTTGGCATCGGGGTTTGTTACAAGGATAGGTTCCTGGGTTAGTGGTTTTGTTCAGTGATGTGTGGTTGCTGGTGAGTATTTGCTTTAGGTTGAGGGGTTATCTGTAAGCGAGGACAGGTCTGTCTCCCAAGATCTGTGAGAGTAAAGGATCATCTTTCAGGATAGATTGTAGATCTCTGATGATGCGCTGGAGAGGTTTTAGTTGGGGGCTGAAGGTGACAGCTAGTGGTGTTCTGTTATTTTCTTTGTTGGGCCTGTCTTGTAGGAGGTGACTTCTGGGTACTTGTCTGGCTCTGTCAATCTGTTTTTTCACTTCAGCAGGTGGGTATTGTAGTTTTAAGAATGCTTGATAGAGATCTTGTAGGTGCTTGTCTCTATCCGAGGGATTGGAGCAAATGCGGTTATATCTTAGAGCTTGGCTGTAGACAATGGATCGTGTGGTGTGTCCTGGATGGAAGCTGGAGGCACGTAGGTAAGTGTAGCGGTCAGTAGGTTTCCGGTATAGGGTGGTATTTATGTGACCATCGCTTATTAGCACAGTAGTGTCCAGGAAATGGACCGCTTGTGTGGATTGATCTAGGCTGAGGTTGATGGTGGGATGGAAATTATTGAAATCATGGTGAAATTCCTCAAGGGCTTCTTTTCCATGGGTCCAGATGATGATGTCATCAATGTAGCGCAAGTAGAGTAGGGGCGTTAGGGAACGAGAGCTAAGGAAGCGTTGTTCTAAGTCAGTCATAAAAATGTTGGCATATTGTGGGGCCATGCGGGTACCCATAGCAGTGCCGCTGACTTGAAGGTATATATTGTCCTCAAATGTGAAATAGTTGTGGGTGAGGACAAAATCACAAAGTTCAGCCACCAGGTTAGCTGTGACATTATCAGGGTTAGTGTTCCTGATAGCTTGTAGTCCATCTTTGTGTGGAATATTGGTGTAGAGGGCTTCTACGTCCATAGTGGCCAGGATGGTGTTTTCTGGAAGATCACCGATGGATTGTAGTTTCCTCAGGAAGTCAGTGGTGTCTCAAAGATAGCTGGGAGTGCTGGTAGCGTAGGGTCTGAGGAGAGAGTCTACATAACCAGACAAGCCTGATGTTAGGGTGCCAATGCCTGAGGAGATGGGGCGTCCAGGATATCCAGGTTTATGGATCTTGGGTAGCAAGTAGAATACCCCTGGTCGGGGTTCTAGGCATGTGTCTGTACAGATTTGTTCCTGTGCTTTGTCAGGGAGTTTTTTTAGCAGATGGTGTAGTTTCTTTAGGTAATCCTCAGTGGGATCAGAGGATAATGGCCTGTAGAATGTGGTGTTACAGAGCTGTCTAGCAGCCTCTTGGTCATATTCCAATTTATTCATGATGACGACAGCACCTCCTTTGTCAGCCTTTTTGATTATGATGTCAGGGTTGTTTCTGAGGCTGTAGATGGCGTTGTGTTCAGCATTGCTGAGGTTATGTGGCAAGTGATGTTGCTTTTCCACAATTTCAGCCTTTGCACGGTGACGGAAGCAATCTATGTAGAAATCTAGTCTGTTTCGACCGTCCGGAGGAGTCCATGCAGAATCCTTTTTTTTTGTAGTACTGGTAGGGAGGATTCTGTGGGTTAGTATGCTGTTCAGAGGTATGTTGGAAATATTCTTTGAGTCGGAGACGTCGAAAGTAGGATTCTAGGTCACCGCAGAACTGTATCCTATTCATGGATCCTATTCTCTTCAGTTTGTGTAATCTTATTACTTACACATAATTTAAACAAAACCAGACCTTACTGAGCTCTAGTAATGACACAATATCAATCTAGATAGAATATCTAAATGAGGGCAACATGTATTAAAACATCTGTTTAGCAGACCTGCAGGAGAGGAATTGTTTGCATCTTTTTCAGTCTGCCAGTGATTCACTGTTGTGTCTGATTATATCTATCAGAAATTGTTGTTCTTTGCCTTTGTTTTCAGTTATCTGCTTCCTGTGGTTCCTCCTTTCACTGTAAAAAGTCTTAATTGTCACTTCAGCTTTGAGGAGAAATGCAGGCAATCCTTTGGGATTGTTGGAAAGTACTGAGATATGCATGTTATGTATATATGGATTGGTATATTAAGTAGGTCCTTGGTCATACACAATGCAGAGATCATCTCTAAGTCTACCAGTAGCTCAGAGGCTCACAAAGATTATATGCTGGGTTTTGATCCTGGCTAAGAAATGGGTGGGCCAATGGGAGGGACAGTGACCTATTCTTTCTCCATCTCCGACTGTGTCTGTTTTATAAATTGTTCTTTCCCACAAAGCATGTTTCCAGGAGCAACTGTGGCCAGTAGTGTCTGCTGGGTAGCTACAATGGGAGCTTGACCACAGATCCTTGGGCATTTGCCAAGTTTAGGGTTGGGACTGCAGCCATTTCTGTAGGGAGCAAATCTTGTGCCCTTTCTCCTTGATATGGTGATATGAGGGGATGTCCACAAGGAGGATCCTCAGAAACCCTTCTTTCCCCTGTAGCTGGTGGCTTTACAGTGGGAGGTGTTGGTCCTGCATTTTTCAGAACAGTTCTGAAGCATGTCCTATATACAGCTGTGACACACATTTTGGCCCAAACTCTGTTTTACCAAAAAATGCAAATTTGGGTTGACAGAAACATTTCATGAATTCACATCAATTTCAGTGAATTGTTTCAGTTGAAACAAATGAGAATTTTTGGAAACGTTTAGATTTTTCTCACTAGATTCACAGAGGGATGTCAATGCCATTCAAAGGGTGGTGGTGATGGTGTCTTCTATAGCCAATACCCTGGGGTTAGGGTACTCACTTGTGATGTGAGAAGCCCAGGTTTGAATCCCTCCCTGCTATGGAATTGGGATTTGAACCAAGATCTTCCCCTTTAGGTAAATGCTCCAATTCCCAGCTGTTGGCTATTCTGTGCTGTGCTGCTCTTGATCTCTCCCATTGCAGCTGTTCCAGTTTGTATAAATAATTTAATACTCACTGGAGCAGGGTCTGGAGCATGGCGTTCCCTCTCCCAGGTGAGTACCTTAACCACCAAGCTATAGAGCCATTCTCTCTTACTGGCCTAATGACTACTCAAGTATTTATACAAATTGGACCAGTTTCAACAGAAGAGACTCACTCCAGAATAGCCCAGTGGCTAGGGGTTAGGGCATGCACCTCATAGGGAGGAGACCTGGCTTCAAGTCCATGCCCTAGGATGGGGATTTGAATGTGCATCTCTTGCATCTCAGCTGAGTACCCTAACCTCTGAGCTGTTGGGTATAAGGGGGGTGGCATTTCCTCTTCCTTCTTTAGTGAACCTAGCCCTTCATTTCCTCTGCTTTTATTGGAACAAAAGTCAAATGTGCCCAAAATCTAAATGAAACATTATATTTAGGTTGAGCCAAAATGAACTTTTTCTGATGTATTTTTCAATTTGCTGAAAATTAAAAAAAAAAAAAAAAAATCCATTTTGGTTTGATCTGAACTGACTGACACAAAGAAACAAAATCAGTTAATTAGCTAGCTTTAGTCATACATAAACTTTCACTCATTCTCTCTCCCTCGGTACTAGGTAATGGTTGTTTGACTATATTATCCTTTTCTCAGATAGTCTCACTGAATTCTTTTTCAGTGCTCATTTTCAAGGCACTAAAACTCTCTTGATATTTTACATAGTAACACACTGTTCCTTAAAGGTGCACTGTAATACATTTTCTAAACTAGAGCTCCAAATTGAAAACACAATTAATCTCTGACAATTATACTGAACCAGATATGACTGAATATCAATTTAAAAAACGGGTTACAAAGTACAGCCATGTTAGTCTGTATCCACAAAAAGAACAGGAGTACTTGTGGCTCCTTAGAGATTAACAAATTTATTTCAGCATAAGCTTTCGTGGGCTACAGCTCACTTCTTCAGATGCATAGAGTGGAACACACAGACAGAAGATATTTATACATACAGAGAACATGAAAAGGTGGAAGTACGCATACCAATTGTAAGAGGCCAATCAATTGAGATGAGCTATCAGTAGCAGCAGAAGAAAAAACTTTGAAGTGATAATCGAGATGACCTATAGAAGGTGTGAGGAGAATTTAACATGGGGGAAAAACATTTAATTTAAAAAACATAAGTCTTCTATCTATTGCACTTAAAACCCAAGCGATGGTGATGCCAGCCTTCATTGCCTACTCGCTAAATTTTCAAACAAGCACCTTCGTGCTTTCTCACGTAGTGAGAGAAGTTCCCTGTAAACACTCACAATGCTATCTCAATATCTACCTTCAAATCCATCCTCAAAACTTTGTTATGATGCTTACAAAAAAACAACGGTGATGCTACTAGTGTGCTGAGACCACGGCTTATCATGCTGACCAATATTCTCACTGTTTCCTTGCACTCCCCATCTTTGTATCCATCTGTCGTCTTTTGTCATATACCTAGTTCTGGCCACAAAGACCCTACAATCTGTCTTTTTGTTATGCAATTGTACAATGCCTAGTACATACGGTTCTGGTCCGTGACTAGAGCTTCTAGGTGTTATGCTAATAATGTACTAACATAAGAAGTGGATCTCTATTTTTATTCGCTAAGTTAATGTTACTTTTCCTTTTGAACTAAATGTTAAGATAGTTATAGGGCAATAGGCTACCTATCATCACTAGCCATTGGTCCTGCACTTAAAAATACCCTATGTCATAAGCCAGGTGTGACAATGCGGTTCTGGCGGAACCCAACTGAGAGTGCCAACTCAGGACAAATTGCTCAAATAGGGCAGTTACAGCCCAAGGCTGGGGGTCTTTCCACCTCTGAGGCAAACCAAACCAGACAGACTAGGAGGACTTCGGTCTCACCCCACTGGCTAACCGCAAGTCTCACAAGCAATCTCCTTAGACACTCCAGTTTCCCAGTATTACCACCAGTGCCACATGTTATGGGGACAAATGGTTATGAAAACCAATACCCCAGTAAAAGAAAAAAGGTTCTCCTGATCCCAAAGGACCAAGCCCCAGACCCAGGTCAATATACAAATCAGGTATTACCCACAAATCACGCTGCTGCCAATCCTTTAGAATCTAAAATCTAAAGGTTTATTCGTAAAAGGAAAAAGATAGAGATGAGAGTTAGGATTGGTTAAATGGAATCAATTACATACAGTAATGGCAAAGTTCTTGGTTCAGGCTTGCAGCAGCGATGGAATAAACTGCAGGTTCAAATCAAGTCTCTGGAATACATCCCCCGCTGGGATGGGTCCTCAGTCCTTTGTTCAAAGCTTCAGTGTAGCAAAGTTCCTCCAGAGGTATGAAGCAGGATTGAAGACAAGATGGAGATGAGGCATCAGCCTTATATAGTCTTTTCCAGGTGTAAGAACACCTCTTTGTTCTTACAGTGGAAAATTACAGCAAAATGGAGTCTGGAGTCACATGGGCCAGTCCCTGCATACTTTGCTGAGTTACAAGGCTTATCTGCCTTCTCTCAATGGGTCCATTGTATAGCTGATGGTCCTTAATGGGCCATCAAGCAGGCTAGGCAGAGCTAATCTCAGCTTGTCTGGGATGTCATCCAGAAGCATAGCATAAGTTTGCCATACAGACAGTATAGAGCCAATATTCATAACTTCAACTACAAAACTGATACACACATATAGACAGCATAATCATAATCAGTAAACCATAACCTTGTCCTAGACACCCCATTTGACCCCCTTTATACCAGATTTGGGTGCCACCACAGGACCTTGGTTGCAACAATGATCTATACGGTCCCAGTTTATGTCAATAACGTCACACCAGGCAAGGAGAAATCATACATAGTTCTAGCCCTGAGGTAATGTGGGTTGGAAAAAGACATGGTATGCATTTATATATCTATGTGAGGGGCTGAGTAGCCACTGGAAATGTGCATTTTCCAGGGTGGGAATGTGCAGAGCAAATGTCTACAGCAGGATTCAACAGGTTACCTTGGGAGCCTGTCTTCAAGCAAGAAAGGCCTCATTCTGATTTCACTTACCCTGGCACAAAATCAAATGTAAGTTGGTTGAAGCCAATGGAACTATACCAGTGTACATTTGGTATGAGATCAGAATTGGCCCTTGGGGGAGGAAAGGACTATTGGAGACCGCATTCATCCAACCTGTAAGTTCCCCCAACTTCCCTTCTTCCCTGATGCTCCTAGAGTAATGCAGAAATAGCTCCATATGAAAGGCTAGAAGAGCGCTTGGTAATTTTGACAATAAATCAGAATCAAAGTTATTAACATAACCCTGTCACTGTGCAACACTAAACAGTTACACATGATTTGGGATTTTAACTACAGTGACCTCTGCCTACTTCGTCCCATGGCAACAATCACCATTAAAAATCTTTTTAACCTTTTCTTAAAGGTACAGAAAAGAAGAGTAAAAAAGGGTCCAAGCATTTGAAGTGCAAAGTATGAAGTTAGGCTTTCATTTTAACAATATCCCTTATTCCCTTTCCCTGTACAGAGCTTTTATAGGAGAAAATCCCCTGGTTAACTGCCATTTAGCAGGTATTAAAGATGGTAATACCTGTTCTTTTGGGGGAAAGAGAAAAAATTAGTTGAGATGTGCTGGAGCTGCTGCTGTTAAAGTCCAGTCCTGCTTCCTTGAAGACACAACAAGACAAACCCACAAAAGGGGAGAGAAAAGACCAGCTTAGATTGAACATGCAGCTTCTGGCTCTGGTGCTGACTCTCACTTGCAGCCTCGCTGCTGGAGAAACACGGGTACAACACATGGTCTCATCAGCCACTCTGAGACCT
Organism: Malaclemys terrapin pileata; assembly: GCF_027887155.1. Classification (NCBI taxonomy): domain Eukaryota; kingdom Metazoa; phylum Chordata; order Testudines; family Emydidae; genus Malaclemys; species Malaclemys terrapin. The sequence continues at coordinate 84,660,365 of NC_071507.1, forward strand.
GGCAAACTTGTAGCAGTGTTGTGCTGTTTTGGCCATTGCTTTTAGCAGCCTCTTGGGTCACAGGCTCACAGGGGTGTTGCAACAGCTGCAGTCTTGGTAGCAGAGCCAGGCTTTTATTAAACAGAAGGCAAGAAAGGGGGGAGAGAGAAAAACAGTTGGGGAAGGAAAATGAAAACTGAGGGAGTGGATGACCGCAAGACCCCAAGGCTCACTTCCCATGATTTAGCCAAAGCTGCTGGAGCTGGCAGTGTCATTTGTGTTCCTCTTTTTGTCCCCATCTGGTCAGGACACCTTTCTGGATCAGGACAATGAAGGCCCGCTGTGTTATGGTGAGTCCCAGGAGACAGCAGGCAGGTTGGCAGCCATGATGGTGAAGCTTGCTCCTCTCAGTCCATTTGTTTTCCAGCCCCTAGTATTTAGGGGAGAACCGAAAGTATTTTTAAGGACTTTAGCCCATCCCTCCCTCCCCTTTTATTCTGGCCATTGCCTCATTACTTTGTCCACCAGTTAGGCCAAATTTCCAGCACACCAATTTAGGTCCATTGATTTCCGAATGCATTTTCCTTTTGTTTACCACATATCTTAACACAGTCTGTGGGTGATTACAGTAGACCTTTTTATTTGGATAATCCAAACAAAATCCACATCTCATCTTTATCTAACTTTTGCTGACTTTTCAGTAACAGGCAGAGTTGGACTCTTGTTACCTTGGTCAACTTAGTGCAAAGGCCTCCACAGGACACAACCCCTTGATTGCACTAGATGCAGCTCTTCTTTCTCTTTCCTTCCCCAACTGCAGGTGAGACTGGGGGAAGGGTGTAACTCCACACTGCAAGCTGCAGTAACTTTTTACTCCAGAGGGCATTCTGCGCCAAAAAATTCAAAATTCTGCACACAATATTTTAAAATGCTGCAAAATTCTACAAGTTTTATTTGTCAATAAATAGGCAGAGGTTCCAGCATAGCAGTGGGGAGCACAGACCACTGGCTGCACCAAGGTAGGAGATCACCCTGCAACCCCCCCACCCCTGGGACACTGACTTAGTGGTGAGGCTGCACCCGACCCTGATGCAGCACAAGGTCTGGGTCTGCCCCAGAAACAGGCCCTGCCTCTCTACACCAGGCACACCAGGTGTGGGGCAGGTAGGGTCAACCAGTCAGGATCCAAGTGCAGAGGAGCTCAATGCAGAGGGCTCCAGGTGTGGGGTGATTGTCCCACACAGAGTCCTATCTGGGGGCAGGTAGCTCAGTGGGGGGGGGGTCCTAGATGTGAGGGGATCTGGATGCACAGAGGCTCAGTGTGGGCTGGTTCCAGGGGCAGGAGCAATGCGACTCTGCAGGGGCTTCCAGGTGAAGGTGGTTGGGGCTCCGGGAGGGGTGTGGGGGTCTCAGCAGGAGGGTCTGGGTGTGGGGGAGTGGGGCTTGGTGGGTGAAGGTCTGAGTGCAGCTAGTTCAGGTCAGTGGCATGGGGGTCTGGATCTGGGGGATCAGAGTGGTGCAGGAGGTGGGGGAATCAGGGTTTGAATGCAGGGGGCTCATTGGGGGGTGGTCTGGGTGCAGGGGCCGGGGTTGAGAAGCAAGGAGTCTGGGTGGCGGGGGGCTCCAGATGCAAAGGTTGAAGTTCAGTGGGGTGGAGTTTGGGTATGGTGGGCTACAGGGGTTCTGGATATAACAGGTGAGGTTTGGCAGGGGTGTTTGGGTATGGGAGGTCTGGATTCATGGGGGTTGGACGGATGGGGGAGCAGCTCCCTGTACAGGGATCCCTCCCCACACAGCTGTGGAGTGATGTTGGGGGGAGGGAGGGAAGCAGGGGAGGATGCTGAGTTCCTGCAGCTGTGGGAGGGTTCTGGGGATGGGTCTGACACAGCCCCAGCCACTCCTTGCAGGGGAAGAGGAAGTCCCGTCCTCTCCTGCCTCCAGCCCAGCCGGGACTAGCAGCTTATCCCAGCTCAGGGTAGGAGCCACTAGCTGAGGTGGCCCCAGCCCTGTGGTGATCTACCTCTCTGACGGCTGCGTGAAATGATCTACCTGCTCAGTTAGGGAATGGTGCATATCTGCTCTTGCAGCTTCCCTTTGCTTCCCTGTCAGTCATTTTTCTGCAGGGAAGCAAATAAATCTGCGGGAGACATGAATTCTGTGCACACACAGTGGTGAGAATTCCCCCAGGAGTAACCTTTACATGAGGGAGCTGCTGACTGCAGATGGAAATGGTGTAGAATTTCAGTTTCCCTTTCCAGCTCCTTCTCAGTGTAAAGGTTTGTGCCCTTGCTACAGGGAGAATCTAGCTAGGACTGGCTTGTTGCTTTCTGTACCAAGGACCAAATTCTGGGAGATGGTGAGAATTTATTTCATTGCAACGAGAGTTTGCTGGTACACAGCATCTCCCACAATTTGACCTGATCAGTTTCTGGCTGCAGCCTGCTCTGCAGAAAGAGCTTGCTGGTAGTCTGTAGCTGCGATCCCTGTACAACGGGGCTGTAAAGAGGAACTTAATAAAATGCTAGTCAGCTTCTGATTTGCTGCACAATGCTCTGAGAGTGCCATGCTGGTGCAGTCTGTGCCTGGTGGAGGAGATGAGTCCTTTTTTAGGTTGTCTAAGGCTCCTGCCCTACATCATCCTTGGGGGCAAGACACTAGGGGGCATGGTGCCCTGTTATCTCGGGGCTCTCTGGCTCTCTTGCCCTCTTCCCTGCAGCTCCCATAGCAGCTGCCTATGACATGCTGTCTAAATACATTTCTTTTATATAGTATTTGCAGTATACCCAGCCCCAATTGTTCAACAAATCATGAGATTTAAAATAAACAGAAATCTGAAATTCTTATCTAATCACAGGTCTCCAGGGACTGAGCATCTGAGAAATACATGATTTTCAGTAAAATCACATGCGTTGGCAATGCTGTAAATAATTTGCTATGGTCACTGACACCAGGTAGATAGAAGCTTGGGAGCACAAGTGCCCCATGGAAAATGGAGACATGACTCCTATACCCTCAGTCTGTTCAGCAGCAAAACTCCCCTTATTTTTCAGTGTGGACTATGGAAGTCTGCTGGGCCTCTGCACAGCTGACACTGCAAAGGGCCCTGCAAATCCTGACACTGCACAGGGCCCTGCAAATCCCCCAGCTGGCCTTTGCTCTGTAGGGCATTATGTATACTGTAAATGTAGTGGGCAGATGTAGTGTTGTCCTCTGTGGAGGAATTCAGGCCTACTGGATTATGCGCCACAACCCCATATACAGCTAGAGCCAAAGGTGATTCTGCTTTGATGCAAGCAGCAAAGACTTGTGCTTTGGGGGGCGGTGGAGAAAAAAGCATAAAGCTTGGTCTACACTACAGACTTATGTCAGTATAATTACGTCGCTCAGGAGACATTACCGCCTCTTGGGGAGGTGGAGTCCATACACTGGCAGGAGAAAGCCCTCCTATTGTCGTAGGTAACGTCTTCTCTAAGCACTGCCATGGAGCAGCTGCAGGGCTGTATGTGTAGACAAGCCCTCAGTTCTGTCCTCACTTACAACCACCAATCTCTGAGCAGATGCAGTGTGTGTGGGGTAGAGATTGATATGTTCATGGCATACAGCCAGAGAAGCCAGATAAAAACGTAGGTACTCTTGCTGGAAGGGTGCAGCCCTCACACTACTTTATTTATGAGAATTCATAATGGTAACATACAAGAATCCACAAGCAGAGGGACAAAGCAGGCTGCTCGCTAAAACACAGAGGCACAACTCACCCCACGTTGCTCCAGGCTGTCTGGCTGCAGACTGACTGTTGATACCAGGCTAGGCCCAGCTCAGGCACTTCCCTATAGACCTCCTTAGCCTGCAAGCAGAAGCAAGAAAAAACCCTGAAATTTAAAATGACAGCCTACAATTTTAACAGTTTTCAACACACCACAGAGCTAACCAAGTCCATGACAGCAGGATTAGGGCCTGTTACATGTTGATATTGAATGTGAACATTGAAAATGATCGCTTAAAAAATTCTGGCCTTTTTCAAACTGACCCAACTATTACATAACTGTCTGCTATATTTCTGGATAACGAACACAAACTATTGCTATGAGATCATTATCCCTCTCCCAGCAGACACAACTCTGTATGTCTTACAGTCTGTCACCAGGAGGGAAAAATAATTCGCCTTTTAAAATTCATGGATTATATTCAAATCTCTTTGAGACGTGCAAGCCCTATAAACGCAACAATTATGCTAGCAAGTCACTCAGTTTCATCTCTGTAGTTGAGAGTCATTGTCAAGGTTGATGGATTCCATATTTAGCTAGAGTAACAACAGTGTGTGCGTGCGTATATGTGTGTATCATCTCCTCTTTCCTTCTCCTCCCCTCCCCCACGCCCAACTGTATGCCTGAATCTGGGAAATCTATTTGTTCCTCCAAAATAGCCGGTGCAGCAGTATGCTCCAGTTTCTGTGACCTTACAATAACAATCTCAACTTCTTCAGGGGATACATGTAGGGGTTGGGTCTCATTTTTGCTTTGCTGCCCTGTTCCAGTCTTGTGAATAGGATGGTTTCAAGAAAGAAAGAAATTAGAACAAAGGCCTGGTATATGCTAAAAAGTTAGATCAACCCAGCTATGTCGCTTAAGGGTGTGTGAAATCCACAACCCCTGAGTGACGGAGCTGTGCAGACCTAAACCCCCGTGCAGACAGTGCTAGGTCGATGATCGAATTCTTCCGTCAACCTAGCTACCACCTTTTGGGGAGGTGGATTAACTATAGCAAAGGGCGAACCCCTCCCATTAGAATAGGTAGTGTCCACACTGTAGCGTTCCAAGTGTAGACAACCCTTAGAACCTGTCTGCAAGAGACACAGAGCAGGCTTTACTCTCACACCCTCCCGGACAATGCTACGCAGATCTAAACCACTGTCCTTAGCCTAGCACCAAAGGACTGAGCAGTGCTTAAAAATACCACCTTCAAACACAGCAGGCGTTACTGACATCTAGTGGTGTTTACTGAGATTGAACAAACAAGAAAGAAAGTCACAAGCATTTGAACCAATTGGGCTAGAAGAACTGGAATAAATTTGGGGTTTCACAAAACCTTTAGAACATTTGAAAAAGTTAGCAACCAAGACAGTACCAGTGTCTTAGCCACAGGATCCTGATTGGCTTAATCGTATAACTCAGGCTGATGCTGCTCTTGCTGTTACTGATGACATCAAAGAATTCTGAGTTATAACAGTGTAACACAGGGGTGGGCAAACTACGGCCCACCAGCCGTTTTAATCCTGCCTTCAAGCTCCTGCTGGGGAGCGGGGTCTGGGACTTGCCCCGCTCCGACGTGCCAGCCGGGGAGCAAGATCAGGGGCCTCTCGGCGTGGCTCCTGGAAGCAGCAGCATGTCCGCCCTTCAGCTCCTACACATGGGGTAGCCAGGGGGCTTTGCTCTGCACTATGCCCTCATCCCAAGCGCCGCCCCCGCAGCTGCCATTGGTTGGGAACTGCGGCCAATGGGAGCTGAGGGTAGTGCCTGTGGATGGGGCAGAGTGCAGAGCTGCCTGGCCGTGCTTCTGTGTAAGAGCCGGAGAGGGCACATTCCACTTCTTTCAGGAGCTACTTGAGGTAAGCACCGCCTGTACCCTGCACCCCCGAGCCTCCCCTCCATGCCTCAACCCCCTACCCCAGCCCTGATCCCCCTCCCACCCTCCAAACCCCTCAGTCCCAGCCCTGAGCACCCTCCTGTACTGCAAACCTCTCATCCCCAGCCCCACCACAGAGCCTGCACCCCCAGAGTCCCCAATTCCCCCCCTGCACCTCAGCACCCTGCCCCAGCCCGGAGCCCCCTCCCGCACCTCGAACTCCTCATTTCTGGCCCCACCCCGGAGCCCGCACCCCCACCCAGAGCCCTCACCCCCTCCTATACCCCAACCCCAATTTTGTGAACATTCATGGCCTGCAATACAATTTCTATACCCAGATGTGGCCCTCAAGCCAAAAAGTTTGCCCACCGCTGATCTAGGGACTGACAGGGCTTTCATTACAGGAGTATCTGAGCACCTCACAAATATTCATGAAATGATAGTCACAAGATCCTAGTGAGGTAGGGAAGTGTTCTCTCTATTTTACATTTGGGGAACTGAGGCACCAAGTGTCTTGTCCAAGCTCACAGAGGAATCAGTAGCAGGGCTGGAACCTGAACTCAGGTCTCCTGCTTCTCAATCCCACTAGCTTCACTGAAGGGCTACTGTGATGGAGTCTATCAGATCTTCTTTTCCCCTTGCTGGAGGTGTTATCTCCCAGACACCCCTTGGCTTAGGAAAAACCCACGCAGGCTGGGCTACCATAAAGACTAAAGTAGGTGTGACGGGTTGGATCACAGAAACCCCCTTGGGAGCTGCCACCCGATGTGCAAAGACTACCCCTGCTTCTGCTTTCCCTGCCAGCTCAGGACTCCAGCACCCTGTCTTGCTGAGCCAGACACTCCCGTCTGGCTCCAGACACAGATCCAGGGTCTGAATCACTTGTCCCAAAGCTGCAAGTTTACCTGAAAACAGCTCACAGTAGTGTGCTTGTCTTTAGCATTCAGATGCCCAACTCCCAATGGGGTCTAAACCCAGATAAATCAGTTTTACCCTGCATAAAGCTTATGCAGGGCAAACTCATAAATTGTTCGCCCTCTATAACACTGCTAGAGAGATATGCACAGTTGTTTGCTCCCCCAGGTATTAATACATACTCTGAGTAAATTACTAAATAAAAAGAGATTTTATTAAATACAGACAGTAGGATTTAAGTGGTTCAAAGTAGTAACAGACAGAACAAAGTAAGTCACCAAACAAAATAAAATAAAATGCGCAAATCTATGCCTAATCAAACTGATTACAGATAATCTCACCCTCAGAGATGCTTCAGTAAATTTTTTCTCAGACTGGACATCTTCCAGGCCTGGGCACAATTCTTTCCCCTGGTACAGCTCTTGTTGCAGCTCAGGTGGTAGCTAGGGGATTCTTCATGATGGCTCCTCCCCCTCTCTGTTCTCTTCCCCCCTTTATATATCTTTTGCATAAGGCGGGAACTCTTTGTCTCTCTGGGTTTCCACCCCCCCCTCACTGGAAAAGCACCAGGTTAAAGATGGATTCCAGTTCAGGTGACATGATCACATGTCACTGCAAGACTTCATTACTCACTTGCCAGCACACACATATATAGGAAGACTCACTGGTAAATACAGCCATCTGCAGACAATGGGAATCATCAAGATTCCAAACCATCATTAATGGTCCACACTTTACACAATTACAATAGGCCCTCAGAGTTACATTTTATATTTCTAGTTTTAGATACAAGAGTGGTACATTTATACAAATCAGATGATCATACTCAGTAGATTATAAGCTTTGTAATGATACCTTACAAGAGACCTTTTGCATGAGGCATATCCCAGTTACGTTACATTCACTTATTACCGTATTTTCTCTAAAACTATCTCAGTTACATTATATTGACTTATTATCAAGTTTTTATAAAACCATATAGACTGCACAACGTCACAGTAGGATTACCATACGTCCGGATTTTCCTGGACATGTCCGGCATTTTGGTCCTCAAATCCCCGTCCGGGGAGAATTGCCAAAAAGCCGAACATGTCCGGGAAAATACTAGTCCCCTGCTTATCTTAGAGCGGCTCCGGCAGGCTGCAAGCTGCAGGTGGATTCCCCTGCGGCGGCGGCTGCTGCTGCTCCCCCCAGACACCTCAGCTCTGTGTAGCTGAAGAGCCGAGCTGCCCGAGCGCTACCGGCTTCACGGTTTGCTGGGCAGCCTCCAGACCCTGTGCTCCCGGCCAGGCGCTTCCCCAGATAGCTGAATTTCACCTGGCAGTGGATTTTGCATATGGATGTTTTGCACTACTTTGTTTGTCATACTCATATGACCATGTACCTTGGAAGATTAGATTGTGCACCTTTATAAATCTGTGCCAGGTGGTAGCTCTCTTAGAAAATGAGCATCTGATTCTTAATGTATAAATCTCATTTTTAAAGACTAATAATTTGTTTCTTTACTATAATTAGAGCATAAGTTGTTTCTCTGCAAAAAATGTGTAAATGATTTTAAAAACCAAACCAAACCCAAACCCTCCCACCTCCCAGTAGCATGGTTTTGTAGAAGTGTTTTACAAACTGACATAGATCAATATGGCCTTTTTTACTTTGGGAAACTTACCTGGCTGGTGAAGGGCTCAAGCAATTTTAGGGTTAAGAAGCAAGGGACACACATCTCTTGTCAGTTAAGAGTTTTGAGGTTTATGATCCAAATATTATTACTTCCGCTAGCTGAATAAAGAGTTGTGTAAAGCATTGTCATGCTTTCTGGACGTTTATGTAAAATGTTTGTAACAGGTCAAGATTTCAGCACTCATTAAAAAAAATTGTAAATACGAGGCTTTTTTATGTCTCGTAACAAAACTGATATGTTTTTGGTAATGGTTTCTGTCTGTCTGCTTGTCTCATAGGAAAATTATGCATGCTGTTATATAAACGTAACACACTGCTGGGGATACACAGAGCTGTGAGCCACTGTGTTACCTTTCAGCCTCACCAAGAGTGAGTTTTGCTGGTGATTAGACTGAGTGTGTAAGCTGCCTCCAATACCAGTCTTCCTCATTAGCAAACTCTGACAAGTCTCTCCTGGCCCAAATCTTGCCTAGTAGGTAACAATCAGTGAACTCCAGCCCCTGAGGCCCTCAGAAATGTTTCTCTTCAATGCACAGCTACTACCACTGTGCATTCACAGAAGATATTAAGTTTGCTGCACTGGTAAAGAGTCAGTACACCACAGCTTATTAATTTAATGGGGGTAAATACACCCTTTCCTTCAAGCACAGCATTGAGTTTGTAGTAAAAGTAAAAAAAATAAGTTTATTAACAAAAGAGCAGGTTAAGTGATGGCAAATAAAAGAGATAAAGGTAGAAATGGTTACCAGCAAATCAAAGTGAAAATACATATCCAAAAGTCTAAAACTTAGTCTAGCAAGTTACAGTCTTTGTTCAAGATAGTTTATTTTACCCACAATCGCCTTTCCAGCTTTTTACTGGCCAGCCTGGCCAGGACCCATCACAGAGATCAAATCACTTGGTTTCTTTGTCTGGTGAAGGATAAAGATGGCATCTCTCTGTTCCTTATATCCCCAAAGGGATTGCCTTTACCTTACAAGTCAGGAAGGCTTCCTGGGGATTCAGTCTCCTGTGTCTCTCTGGGGTGCAGGAGCCATGTTAATTCTCTGTCGTTCAGGACCAGGATAACCTCTGCTGGTTTAACTCGATGGCTTTGTTTACTGCTAATATGTAAATTGAGGTAAACTCGTCTGTCCTAGATAAAGAAATACCTGTTTATCACCTTTACCTAGCCTAGGCTGTCTTGTCTTAAACATGTTCTAGTAGTCAAACAGTGGGAATTCATAACTTCACATATAAGGTTAACACTTGTATTTTGCAATGATATAAATAACCAGTGTATTATTAGCTTTCATATGATACTTCACAAGGCACATTGTGTACAAATGTCATTGCAGTAGTGGGTAGGATGTGAATATAGGGGTGCCTAGGTCACACTAAACTAGGGTGACCAGATGTCCCGATTTTTGGGTCTTTTTCTTATATAGGCTCCTATTACCCTCCACCCCGTCCCAATTTTTCACACTTGCTGTCTGGTCACCCTACACTAAACCCCAGTATTTAACTTCTATGTTTATCAGGGAAAGCCAGAACTAATCTGGCATGGGAGAGGACCACATGAAACAGAGAAGACAAGAGAAATCATAGGGCATGTATTGTCTCCTTCCTTATGCTCACAAGTTAGTTAGTACAGACTCAGGGAAATGCTCTGGGGTGTATCTCAATTCAGCATTCAGAGCCTTGACCACGTGGTTTTCAATAAATGCTAATAAATGAAGGGGAAGGATGGTCTTTTGGTTAAACCCACGGGGGATTAAAGAGAAATAGGTGTGAATCCTAGCTCTGCCACAGACTTTCTGTGAGACCTCGGGCAAGTCTCTTAACTTTTTGTCTCAGTTTTCCTACCTGTAAAAGTGGTGATATGACTTTCCTAGCTCATGGGTGTGTATGAGTGTATGTGTTAGGATTAATTCAACCATGTCTGTAAAATGCATTGTTTTCTTTAAATGAAAGGTGCTAGAGTTGTGCCTATTTATTTATTTATTTATTAATTAACAGAGTGGCTTTAGCTACCACATGCATTGGATTGGGAATCATATAACTGGAAAGACTAAATTATTTGTCATTCTGTGGTAATAGAAGTAAACGGGTTAAACCTGCAGTAACTTTATCTGCCAATAGAGGTCTTTCTTGTATGAAAAAACAGAACTGAATTTTCTTTTAAGTATGACTCTAAACCAGAGCTGTATTAACTGTATGACTCAGGAAGCGAAGAGCCTTGTGTTTGTCTCTTAGAAAAGTAACTTTGCTGTTTGTTCTTGTCAGTAAGAGCTGGTGTATAAGTACCAGACAGAATTACGGTATTCAGTGAATAATATTTGTCAAATATATCATTAATATCCCACCAGTTGCATAGCTAGTTGACTAACATTATCTGCTGAATAATTGATTGGATCAAGAGCTACAATAATTCATCAACTGAATAAGACTGTCAATATTTATTGAACATCTATTTTACTTTCATTTGGCATCAGCGAACTATATATCCTAATGGTGAACCTGGCTAAATAAGCCCACTGAATTCTTCTGTTAATAGATAATAGTGGGCAAACCTCAGATGATTCAGTTCAGGCCAGTCTGAATGCTCACCTGAAACCTTTTTTATCTGGAAGTCGAGGAGTAATTCTCCTGTGAACAGCCTTTCTAATGGTACTTTAGTCTTTCAGCTTCTTATGTCTGACAAAACCAGGAAGCCCAGATGCACGAGGAAATGTGAACACAAAAACATAGTTTACAGAACCTTTTCAAATATCAATAAATGGTTTAGGTTTAACTTGTGATTTGGGCAAAGGTTCAGGCCAGTTCTTATTTATCCACTCCAGCTGATCTCCACCAAAAGAGTTGTTTTAATAAAAAAAAAATACGGATTCTGAATTACTTGTTTACTAAACAGTGGTGCATAACCTCAATAGCACTTCATAATACTTTTAGTGGCGAAAGGCATGACAAGAACCAATGCCTGGAAGTTAAAGCCAGACAAATTCAAATTAGAAATAAGGCCCAGATTTTTAACAGGGTGAGCAATGAAGCATTGGAACAAACTACCAAGGGAAGTGCTGAATTCTCCATCTCTTGATGTCTTCAAGACTGGATGCCTTCCTGGAAGATATGCTTTAGTCAGATACAAGCGATTGGGCTCAGTGCAGTGCTAACTGGGTGAAATTTTATGGCCTGTGATACACAGGAGGTCAGACAAGATGATCTAATGGCCGCCTTCTGGCCTTAAACTCTATGAATCATACTTGTATTAACATTACGTACAGATACATTAAGTCTTGTGATGTGTAGAGTCTCAGGCTGCAGAAGGAAGTGATGAGACCATGACTTTGTTCCATTCTGGAGCTGTTGCCAGAAAGGAGTTTTGGGGACTGGCTGAGAGTTTTCTCCAGCTCTGATCTATCTGCTGGGCAGGTGAATGAAGGAATTTGGGACAGTCTGGAAGGTGCTCATTCAGCTGAGGCTCATAAGCTCTTCAAAAGCACAAGGCCCCAAGTGCTTGTTCGAATTGCTTGTGGCTGAGTCTGATTTTGTGAGCCGATTAAAGTCTGTTGAGCACAATGTCCTTATTGCTTTAGGTAGAGACCTGAAGGTGGTCAGGCACACCCACAGAACATTCAGGTTAGCTGAACACACCTAGTTACCACACAATTGTCTCCCCTTAAGACAATGATGCTGCATCATGTTGAAGTATTGTAAGTTTGTTCCTTATTTCACTGCAGTCAGAGCATAGAGATACTGTACTATTTCTATGGTAGTTCTTAGTAACGGTTCCAGAGAAAAATACCTACACCCTGACTAACTGTACAATCTGCAAATATCCACACTCTTGCTGTGTCCTCAGAACTTAACCTCCGTTGATCTTCCACAAGCATGGCTGCTTTCAGCTTCCCGTTTCCTTCAGCTGACAAAAGATGAAGTGAAGACTGCTATAAAAATAATATATATAAAATAAATGGAAGAAAAGGGAAGTTGATAGTAATGACTATAAATCAGAAGCTAGGGATTGTATAAAATTGATAAGGGAAGCAAAAGGACACAAGGAGAACTCTACGGCCAGCAGAGTTAAGGACAATAAAGAAGAAGGTTTTTAAGTACAATTGGAACAAAAGGAATGGTATTGGTACATTTCTAGATGGAAATGGTAGAATTATCACTATTAGTGTAGAAAAGGCAGAAGTGTTTAATAATACTTCTGTTAATGTATTTTGGAAAAAACTGACAATATCATCATATCATACTTTAACACTCTTTCCATTCCATTAGTATCTCAGGAGGATGTTAAACAGCAGCTACGGAAGTTAGACATTTTTATATCAGCTGGTCCAGATAACTTGTGTGATAAAAGAGGTGGGGAGGGTTGCTCCCTTTTATGGACACCCAGCCAGCCAGTAGCTATAAAATCCCTCTTAGTAGCTTTTCTCTAATTGCTCTACCTGTGAAGGGTTCAAAAGTCTCACTGCTATGCATAGGGAAAAGGAAGTGAGTGGGCACCTGGCCAAAAGAGCCAATGGGAAGGCTAGAACTTTTTACAATTAAAAAAATCCTCCCCTTTTGTCTATCTGTGGTTGTTCTCCCAGAGAGAGGCGGACAGGGCAGCAGCTATGGAGCTTGGGCCAGGTATGAAAAAATCATCAGTATCATACCTAGAAACTACTCATTTTAAACCTCAGATATGTAAGTAGTTCAGGAAATGTCTAGGAACATGCAATTGGGTTTATCCCTTTTATTTCTTTATGGCTTGTGGATTCCTCTGTGCTAACCCCAGATGTTTTTGTTTTGCTTGTAACCTTTAAGCTGGACTTCAAGAAAGCTATTCTTGGTGCTTAATCCTTTGGTATGGTACCTTGTCAAAGTCTCGCTCTCGGGGAGCGGTGCTTTTTTTTGCTGCTTGGGGCAGCAAAAAAGCTAGAGCCGGCCCTGGAGGCAGCTCAGACTGGTGGGTTGGAGGGCTTAGAGGTCCCACAGTCCAGGTTGCACCTCGGGGACCCCGTCACACTCCCTTATTCTGTTTTTACACTTCACTTGCCAAAGTTTATACTCCTTTCTATTCCCTCAGTAGGATTTCACTTCCAATTTCTAGAGGATGCCTCTTTGCCTCTAACTGCCTCTTTCACTCTGCTGTTTAGTCATGGTGGCAATTTTTTTGTTCTCTTACTGAGGATGCTTAAAAGATGTGAACCCTCATATAGCAGCTGCTTTTGCCATGTTTCAGCCTTCAGCAGCTTCTCGGGATGTCATGACATCAAACTTGCTACAAAGTTGCAGATCTGTAGAACCTTGGCTATACCAAATCTACTGTGGAGCTGTGAATTGCGGACATTGAGGAAGGCTGAAGAGCACCCAGACTGATGTTTTTGATTCTTGTTGTCTTTGTTAGCAGTTCAATATTAAGCCACATAATGTGATCCGAAAGGAGGATATTTGAAGTCAAACTCAGCAACACCTCCATCGGCACTGGTTCAGATTCGGTCTTTTCTGTATGAACGTATTATTAGGATGGAAGAGCAACAGATTCCAAAGTGTATTTACCAAGTAATGCTGCTACACAGCTGGCAACCACATGGTTGCTAAAAGCTCTGGTGCCATTATAAGATAGCCAGTGATGAACACAAATTGAATATCTGGCCAGACAACCTTGTGTTTTGGATGAATATTTATGAATAAGTACATGTGACATGCACAGGTCTATAGGTATAGTACTATATATAGGTAGGAACATAGGCAAGTAGTATTCCATTGTTCTACATTAAAAAAAACATGTTTACTTGGTGCAGTATTGTTCTATGCTAATAGGTCTCCAAGCAGTCAGTGTAGCGATTTATTCAGAGTTAGGTATGTGGGTATGAGGATTAAAATGATATATTTAAATGAGATTGATGTCTTTTTAGATATGTAGTTTTTGCTGGAGGTTTTTGTTTGTTTGTTCTTTGCACAGAACAAATACAATATCACATCAGCTAATGTCCATGACTTCTCAAACTGGTCCTGGATTTATCTAATCTAAGATGTGATCTGTTCTATATCATAACATCAGAATATTTTTCCTATGAGCCAGTGTTGACAATGAATTTTCTCCCTGCTGCTATTTATAATAATCTGAATACATATATTTTCAATGTTGGTGCTTAGGGGGTGGGAGGAGTGTCATTTTCCTCTAGAACAAATTAATGGGAACTTATACCAAGTGTGTTGTGGTTTCCTGTAAACTGGTTTTGATAGATGGGACCTGAAATGTTTGGATCTCTGGACAGTCACAGAAAATAAGTAGGTGGGTGATTTACTTCCCTACAACCTCTCCACCTGTGGTTGGAGGTGTTTGAGGTTCATTTGATGGTGGTTACTGTGGGTAAAAGAAGAATGCAACTTTTTCACAGCAGAATTCAATCCATGATGGATGATGGCATATACAATTTGAAAGATATCTGCCCAGGAGCTGATCTGGCATTAAAATTCTGGTTTCCCTCTGTCTTTAATATGCTGTAACCTAAGAGTTTCAACACCACTGCGCAGAGTTGCAGAAAAAAAAAAAGTGTCTCTCAGAGCTACCTATTGTTCTTAGTCTTTGTAATGAGTTTTCAGACTCTGACATGGGTTGCTGTATGTTGTCCCAGTGTCTTCTAGTGCCGAGATAATGTCCAGTCATGCACTCATTTTAATGGGAAAGTTTCCTGAGGATGCAGGCCCAACAACTTGAGTGTATTTCCTGCTAACATGGTTATATCATGGACTAATATAAATACCTGGGGCTTAGGTATTCAGCCCAAGATATAGTTATTGCCTCATAAACAGGGATTTTCTACGTTTTTGTCCAGTTGAATATTGTTTTCACGTAGTTAGTTAATTTTATTGAATATGTTTTTTGTAGATTACAGCCATTGAAGCAATGGATGATAATGATGACAAACAATGTAATTACTTGATATGATGAGATAATGGGATAATTTTCAAAGCTGTGAGGATGGTTTTAGCTGTGTGACTGGCAAAAACCTTGCATGTCATTTAAAATGTTTTATCTCTGTGTGTAATAATATCACAGAAATGCATAAAGATTTCTTTAATTGGGAGTAAATGAACTGAGCACGTGCAAAGTAAGGTTTTTAAAATTCAGTAGCTTGGCTGTTTCTTATTTTTCTTCTCCCCTCCTAGAATACAGTTGCACAGGCACTGCCTTTTTGTTCCAACTCGTGTGTTACTATTGGTGTCTGTAGTGAATGCAGAATACTGACTTCACAATCCTTTTTAGAGCTGTGGGGCCTATAACAGGTCCTGCATGAATGAAGAATAGAATACAATATAATTACTGAAAATATAATACTGGCACTATGTAAATCAATTGTACTGTGTTCTGGTCACGTTATATCAAAAAGGAGTTAGCTGAGGAGAAACAGAAGGGGTCCAAAGACAAGCAGTGAAAATGATGAGAGGTCTGGAGAGACTTCTATATGGGGAGACTCTAAGGCTAGGTCTACACTACCCGCCTGAATCGGTGGGTAGAAATCGACCTCTCGGGGATCGATTTATCGCATCCCGTCGGGACGCGACAATCGATCCCCTAATCGACGCTCTTACTCCACCAGCGGAGGTGGGAGTAAGCGCCGTCGACAGGAAGCCGTGGAGGTCGATTTTGCCGCGGTCCTCACAGCGGGATAAGTCGGCTGCGATACGTCGAATTCAGCTACGCTATTCACGTAGCTGAATTTGCGTATCTTAAATCGACTCCCCCCAGTAGTGTAGATGTAGCCTTAGAATGTTAGGTATCAGGGGGTAGCCGTGTTAGTCTGTATCCACAAAAATAATGAGGAGTCCGGTGGCACCTTAAAGACTAACAGACTTATTTGGGCATAAGCTTTCATGGGTAAAAATCTGTTAGTCTTTAAGGTGCCACTGGACTCCACATTGTTTTTAAGAATGTTAGGCCTCTTTAGGTGAGAGAGGAGACAGGTAAGAGAGGGTATGCAGGAGGATATAAGATAATGAATGACCACTGAGGCACTCTTAGTCACCCTCTCTCATCATACAAAAACAAGGTAGCACCTAATGAAATTAAAAGGCAATATTTACAAATGATAAATGGAACTACTTATGTGATGTGTAATCTGTAGAACTCACTGTCTCAAGATATTATTGAGGCACAAAACTTAGCTGGACTCAAAAGGGATACAAATTAAGGGGCATTAGCCAACCATTAATTGCCTGGGGATAGGAAAAACTTTCCCTCTGGGTAAATTACATAGTTGTATAATTGGCTTCCCTACACTTTCCTCTGAAGTATATGGTATTGCTCACTGGGCTAGATGGGCCAATGATCTGATCTAGTATGGCAATTCCTATGTTTCTAAGGACAAGGCTGGCCTAAGCGTTGTGAGTAAGGTTAGTGTGATGATTGTAATGTTACTAATGTATATATTTTGCATTTTGATTGGCTGTGGCCCTTCTAATACTTACACAAGCAAAATTAAGACTGGCCAGAGAATAAAAGAACATTAATAAATTAGAGTACTGCAATGCAATTTTCAATTCGGCATGCTGGATATACGAAGCGTTACATCTCTGACTGTGCAGCTTCCTGACTCACTGAATGCAATGAGAAATGACACCAACATGAATCCATCCTTGTGGCAATTATTGTAACAAGAACAGTGCCTGGTATAAATCCTAATCCATTCTCATAACAATTTAAAGAGCCAAATTCTATCCTTGGATTTATACTAACTACTGTGAAAATTGATCCAAATTATGAGTCTCATGATTTTAAATCAGCCTTTGATTCAAAATATGATCTTCCACTGGTGACTGAATATATTCTCCTTAAAGTAATAATCTTTTACTAGAAAGACACAAAAATGTTCAAGTTTAGACACATACAGCAAATGGATAATGTACTATATATAGGTTAAAAACTAGCTATTTGCAAGAAGCAGAAAAACACTGTAGAATTCCCATTCTCATCCAGATCTGCAAAATCAAATAGAGTTTTTATGTATAGTTTAGCATATTTGCAGCAAGTATAGCGCACAAAGGCCCATAGAAATTGTTCTCTGAATAAGCTTTTTTTTCTTCCAAAGTGCAGAATTTATCCCTCAGGCCCTCATTCTGCAAGCAGAAGCGCTAATGCCAATCTCCATGCCTGCCTGGAGTCCTGACTTCATTGGGCCACTGTGCAGGTACATGGGATTGACACTAATGTTTGTATTTGTAGGTGAGGGGGCTAATGTTGTTGTACTGTGACCTTTCTCCAGGTGTCTTACCCCCCCCACTCTCTGGCAAGCATAAGAAATATTTTAACCTGAACCCCAGAAAACTGCTATGTGCTTTCATTCCCCCACTCCTTTCACCATAATTAATCAAATAATTGTGTGTAAATTTAAGCTTTTCCTTTTAATGAGTTTTCCTCCTTTGGCCAGTTCCTTCAATTATTTCATAATTCAATGTCTTGTTAATATGTCAATTAGCTGCAGTATGTTGGAGGTTAGTGTAATTTCACAAAGCATGGACTGTGGCATTATTAATGAATCGGACAGCAAGAGGAGGATGGTTATAAAGGGGCAAAGCTCTATGTGTTAGACATGAATGTCTTGATAATTGTTCAGCTGTAGAGACAGGACTCACAGCTGGGTGTGTGGGTGTGAGGGATGTGACAGCTGATATTTTGGTCAAATATATATATTTTTTGCAATTTGCCTGATTAGTGACAGGTACTCTTTAAAGGGACATTGCCAGCTTATTTTTTAAATAAAAAATTATATTAGAAACCTAAAACTGAAATCTGTTACCAAATATTAAGTATTAACTAAGAACTGTTTAATCAGATATGTCTGTCTCCTCTTTAGGGACATGTATTCGCCAGTTCCTCAGCATCACAATCTCCTCACACAGACTCTGCTTTGCAAGTCTCACAGTATGTGCCAGTCTACACCCTTTATCTCATACCTTCCCCCTCACTTAAGCCTTGATTCAGCAATTCACCTAAGCACATGTTTAGCTTTAAACATGTGAGTAGTTCCATTGAAGTGATTGCTCATGTGCTTAAAGTTAAGCACATGCTTTGGTCACTTGCAAAATCAAGTTCAAAATTCTAATTTCTCCTCAGTGTTTTTCCCCCCACTAGTCTAGATTTTCCCACATGCGTCAGTAACCCTGTAAATCCCACTCAGTATCCCTTTTCCTGGTGTGTTACAATCAACACATTCCATATCTCCTCAGGGCCGAGAGGATGTCCAAGGGTTTTCCCCACCAGCAAGAGGTGTTTTCTTAGGGAAGGGAGGGTCTATGCTTAGATAAATACCTTGAATCTAAGTTTACCACAGGTTACCAGACCTAACAAGCATCAGAGAAGATAAATACTAAAAAATGTTACAGTGGAAGTAATGTAATCATTAAAAAGTATGGAAATAAATGAAAGTAAAGAATTATAGTTCAGACATTTGCTTACAAAAATTGACACCTATGAAAATTAACATTCAACATCCTTGACTTTGATCTCTTTTACTTTACTTTGTGAAGTTCAGTTGCTCAGTACTGTGCTTAATAAACATGGCATGATATAAAATGTCAATTGTCTGAAGCTGAATGATGCAAATGGTGTTTTAGCTATTATGTACTTAGCACAATAGATGTGATTCTGTAGGAGGATATGTCTTAGTTACATAAGTATTGGATACAAGCCAGTGTTCCTTTATAGTGTCTTCAGAATTAAATAAGTAAAATGTAAGTATTCAGCAGTTAGATGTGTGTTCAATAGACCTTGAAATGCATTGCTTTATGTAGATTGGTGCAAGACAATTAGAGTTGTACCATTTTTTTATGTGTTGAAATAAACGTCTACTTTTTTTATCTTTTTATAACTCAAACACTGAAGTACTGTATTTCTGGGTACTGTAGCTACATCTTGGAGGTCAGAGTTAAGATGATAGTTGGAATGTCAAATAGTAATTTTCATGTCTCTAGAATGTTGTTAGAAACAGTGTTATGGTTCAGGGTGACCTGTACCTTTGAGCTCTCCTGTCTCTCCGTGGGCACCCATTGCAGGTGACCAGCCCAGCACCTGCACTTCTTTCAGAGTGGCATGCTGTGATTCACTCCACTTTTAGTCTGGGTCTCCAGGTTACAGCACCCCTGTTTACCAGCCATGTTTTCTTAGCAGGCTCAACTGGGTTTGGTGCCTACAATGAGACTTCCCTTCAGGAGCTGTGATCAGTAGCAAAATTCAATGACACCAGACCGCTTTTTCAAAAGAAAATATTATTTTTTTAATCTACAGGAGCATAGCAATGAGAGGGCAAAGGGTTAAAACAACAAAAGGTCTACATCTATATGGTCTTACCTAAAAACTTTTAATTTCCCTCAAGACTTAGATAGACTCTGTGTGTCCCAGGTACCCCTGCTCAATGGGCCTAGGTTTCTGTCCTCCTTCCTGCAGACTCTGTCTCCATCCCTCTCTTCATTAGGGCTCCTCTTTTTAACATTTCCCAAGATTTTTGTTTAAGGTTTCCCACCTAACGGCCCCAGCCCTGTCCCAGCCGGGGGTGGAAGCATGCTCAATTCAGACAAGGACAAAACTTCAAAGGCCTTGACACTTGTATTGTCAGTTAAGCATCAGTGATGGGGCTATCTAAAGTCATTGACTTTGGTTCTTCCACATGGCCAAAACCACCTAAGACTGACTTAACTCCTAGATATCCTTTAGCAAGCAACACCATAACCCTCAAACCCATAGAAGTAAACATAATATTCATTAAAATTATATTGATTTCTCCCACATTTTTATGGATCAGATGGGAGGAAATGTGGACGGGGACCTTAGACTTGATTTTGTTTGAGGAGAAGCGTGGTAATCCAAAGTAGGAGGAGAATAGAGGACTCCTTCAAAACTTTCCTTTAAATAATTCTGCCATGATGCACACAGAACACTCATCAGTAGCTAGATAGATGGTGTGCTGTGACTGCTGCTTAGTATAGAAAATAGGATAGTGTAATGGGGTGGACTAGGCCCAGAGGTTCCTTGATGGAGCCCTCAGTGTCCTGCCACACCCATCCCAGTAAAGGAGCAGTAGAGGAGTCCTCCAAGCTGCCTAGAGTGGATGCAGGGGAAGCAGCCAATCAGAGAAGCTGCAGAAAACAGCCAATCAGAGTCCAAGAGGAACATATAAAAGAAGCTGCAGAGCCAGAACCAGTCAGTTTCTTGCTGGAGCTAGAGGAGTGCTCCTGGCTAGCCAAAGGGAATTGTAGCACCACAGACAGCTCAGTGCTGGTAGGGATGGAGGCAGCAAGGAAGAGCTCCTGGCTGGCTGCTGGGCCTGAATTAAGGCTATACCTACACTACGGACCTTACAGTGGCATAGCTGTACCACTACAGATGTGCCACAGTTAGGTCTCCAGGAGAGCCTCTCCTGTCGACATAGTGCTGTTCACACCACCACCTTTGCCTGTGCAATTTATGTTGGTAAGAGGTGTGGTTTTTTCACACCCCTGACGAACAAAAGTTTTACAGACAAAAGTATTAGGGTAGACAGAGCCTTAGATGAGCCCTGAGGTAAGGGTGAAGCTTTGGTGAAGGCTGGAGCTGTGAGAAAGTGGCTCAGGGAACCAAAAGCAGTTAATTAAAAGGACATGGCGGTGTGTGGCCGCTATTCTTAGGGTCCCTAGGCTGGGACCCAGAGTAGTGGGCAGGCTCAGGCCCACCCATAGGACACTGGAGAACTGGCCTACAGTCGGACAGCAATAAATCCCACAAGGGAAACTGAACTGTTAAGAGGCACGGGTGGACAGCTGGGGCCAGAAGGGACCAAGAGGGCGAAACCATTGCCTCCAGGGAGGAAGCACTGGGGGGTATGGCCCAATACCAGGGCCAGGACTATTTAAAAACTGCAGACACACCCAACCAGAAGGGGTGCTCACGAGAGGTGAGCGCCACGCTGTTACACATAATTTCGCTGTTACAGATAGTTTCACTGTTACCTGTCTTCTTCCCTTCCCCTCTGTGTGTATGCTGTCTGCACAATACTTTTCTTGTCATATGCTAAGATTGTGAGCCTTCTGAGGCTGGAACAGTCTCTATTATTACATGTGTGTATAATACTTATCAAAATGATCCTTGCCTGGGATCCCTAGCCACGGTTGCAATACAAATAATAGCTGATTATAATAATCAATAATAATTAAGTGCATATTTTTTATCTAGACTCCAACAAGTCTATGGCCTGTGTTGTGCAGGAGATCAGAAAAGATGATCACAATGGTCCCTTGTGGCCTTGAAATCTGTGAATCCATGAAAGTCAATTAACTTAAAATTTTCCCTGCTCACAAGTGTTGGCATACAAAGCATTCCCCGTGAACAGGATTTGTATTTACTATTTAATTCTGCTTTGAATACATAAATTGTACCTATTGGCATGTTTTTTTCCACCAGCTACAGTGACAGTGGCTCATCTCTACTTTTTAAAAAATGCTAATTCTGGATATTTGTTTTTATTGCTTGACTACTGGCCTAGCCACAAAGTTACGTTGCAAAACTAATTACCAAGGGATTGCTAATTTACAATCCGACTCTATTTTCAATATATCTGGGGACATGAAGAAACATTTAGAAGCACAGCGATTTTCAAAAAGAGGTCCTTCTAAAAACCCTTCACCTGGAAAAGTATTTGCTCAACTTTCTTCAAATTTGCAGGAGGGAAAAACTTCTGCTTCACCTTGAGAGTTAACCTTTTAATTGAAAACATGAAGTTGAATTTTTAAATTGGAAAGGTGATGGCTGACCTTAAAACGTAAGTTGGGTTACAACCTTAAATATTGGCAAGAGTATATTTCTTCATAACAACAATATGCATCTCCTCATGATGGACCAGACTTCCAAAACAGCTCAGAGCCAAATTTTCATGTGCTCAACACCCACAATCGGGGCCAGATTTTCATTCTCAAAAAAGCTGAGTTCCCATTTAGGTACCTAATTAAGGGCCACATTCTCACAAATACTCAGCACCTGGAAGCTCCCATTGGGACACTTATGGTCAGACTTTCAAAAGAGCTCAGCGTCCAATGTACTGAGCTCTTCTGAAAACATGACCACTTATTTTGGTGCCTAGATGACTGCTGGGACCTTTTCAAATCTGGCCCCAGTTGTGGGTGCTCAGCTATTTGAAAATCTGCCCATGTGTTTGTGGGGCAATACTGTGTGACATGCCTCCTAACTGTAAGAACAGTAGGACAATGGGTTTTAAATTAGACACATTGCAAACATTTTTTTAAAAAGCCATATTTAAATGTCTTCTCAAAAACTACCTTAAAATTTTCTTTGACCTTTTCTGGAAAACTTCTCCTACCAACTGAGAGATCTGCTTCTTCTTTTGAGAACGTGAGCTGGTTTCTTTGTGGTATGAATAGGTGGCTGGAAACTGGCCTTGAAAAGAAGCCCTGATTGCAACCTCAACCATGGAGAGGGTTGAGGTTGCAACCAGGGCTTGATCTCCGTCATGCTACTTGACATTGATCCTTTAGTTTAATTGTACGTGTGAACCTAAACTGCAAGCTGTAGGCAACTGGACTACAACTGAATTTCCTATCCAGCTGGGTATTTGAAAGCCCAGCGTAGTGATTCATTTACAGGAATAAAGATGTGGAAATGTCTCTGATGTTTTTGCTTTTTGGCCTTTCTCCAAGGAGACTCTCTAAATAATTTATTTTTAGTGGTGTGCAGTTAGAGTTGAGATATTATATTAGATTCCCAGATGGGAGTCATTTGGGTTCCTGATGCATCTGTTACAAAATTTACCAAAACAAGAGAGGATTGACTGACATTTGTGGGATAAAAAGACTTCAGTAAATTCTAGCACAAAACTCTCAGACCCCCTAAATGCAGTTACTTCCTTTCTACTGCCATCCAGTGATATTGACAATGTACAGCATAAAACAAGGTTACTGGTTGCTTTATAATGGACTCTGAGCAGGAGTGACTATGTTCGTACCTGTGTGTGTCAGATACAGAGGAAAAATATAATTGGAGTTTGTATAGGTCCCACATACCTCATCACCCCCTCCCCACTCCTATTACTCTGCCCACATGACTTTCCATTTCCCTCCCTCCCACCATGTGATTTTCATAGTAATATACTGGTGCACCTGGCAAGCTGGCTGGAGGTTGCAGGATAGAGCCACAGAAGTATGTGGGAGAAAGGGTTTGGCAGTGGAGGAAGAGAGGAAAAGATACCTACTTCTTCCACTCGCCAATACAGCCAGCTATCCCTTTGGGTCTCCTTTGTTGTCTCCTTTCAGACTCACATTTAGACCATGACTACAGTAGGAAAACAGGTTGCACAGAGGTATTAACTAACAAGATTTTAAACAGGACTTTGCACCCAGCATAAATGGGGCAAATAGACTCAAGTTCTTTTTACAAAGGTCATGAACTACAATGAAATGGTACTTGTGCTTGATCTGAGTTTTGGATTTTGTGAGAACAACACCAAACCAGAAGTGTTTTGCATTGTTGCAAATTTTAGTATGAAATTATTTCTTCAAGAGACCTCTTGCTACTCTGGCCTTTAACGCGAAACATTTGGGAATGGCTAAACCAAGTTTCTTTCATGAACTGTTGTACAGATGCTGTTTAAAAGGCCTGCAAATTGGAGATAATTTAGAAGACTTTAAAGAAATATGTTGTGCATATATTGTAAATTCAGAGCGTGTGTGTGGTGATGGTGTGTTGAGCTTTGCAAAACTCCCTAGCAGAAGAGAGAAGAAAAAACTGCATCAAACTCTGATCCATGTGTATGAAGTCACAGTGATACATGGAGTGAATTCCTTAACACTTGGTTGAAAGTTGATTCACCCTTGGTTTATAACAAGTTTCAAAAAGTTGGAGGCTTCTCCCCTTTAGAGTGCTGCTCTCACCTCCCATGTGATGCTCCTAGATTTTAAACTTCTTCAATAATGAATATGCAGCGTTGCTTTTTAAATGTTAGTGTCCCCATTAATTTTTACATTGTATTTCTGTTTTAATGATCCTGCTCCCATATCATGGCTGAGGACAGTGGCATGAAAGTTGTCCCATTGATGCCTTGGGCAGGAGGGAAGCAGCTGCTGTGGACAGACAGGGTCCCAGCTTCTGCCTACAGAGTTAAGAAAACCCAACCTTGCTTGCCTCCTCCAAGAAGGAATCCCCAGAAGAGAGTGTATGTGTGTGACACACTCTGTGTTGAGTGGGAGCTACCAGCTCAGCCATCATGCCTGCTAATTCAAGCAGAAGGGCAAGGATGACAAAGCAGATGCATATGCTGCTTGTAGTAGTGCCTGAGGACATACTAAAACTCAACCCTTTGCCACAAAGATGGCCACGTTTGCACTTTTGATCTGCCACCGAAGCCTGCAGCAGTGCTAGCAGGGAGTGGGCACCTTCCCCACCTTTTTCATACACTCCCCCAACCCTTCTCTACTGCTTCCTGAAGGTGTGTCTGGAGATGGTAAGGGGTGGAGGTTCCAGCTTTAAAAAGTGGCTGCAAAAATGGCATTGTGATCTGCTATGATTCTTGATTCTCAGAGATTCCAGATTGCATGTGACCAGTTTGCCAGTAGCTCAACATTTTTTCTAACTGTCATTCCCACATATTTATCCTGGGATTAGAGAATTAAGTTGGTTTCTTTCCTTCTGGCAGATCACCAGTAATTTGGGGGGGGGCACTTATGCCCTCATTACATCTGTGCAATCCCTCTATCATGGATTTGCACATGTACAATTGACTGGGACTTAAGCAATTCCAATGCTGCACCAAAAGTAATAGAATCCGTCTCACTCCCTTACATGTGTTGGCTCCACAGGGCTAATGGGAGGCAAAAATGCAGGAAAAGTTTGTTTTTATCATTACAGTATATAGCTAGGACTGTAGGTAACAGATCAGAGGAAGACAGTGAAATTTTTACATAGGCATTTTTTTCTGAGTAGAGTTGCACTTTCTGGGCTTGATCCAGTGGTCCTTACTTGGGGAAAACTCCCATCCACTTTAAGTTTTGCTTGTACCTGGAGCACAAGATCAGGCCCTAAATGAATTGCACTGTGTAGCTAATATGTGGTGTGTGACTCCAACAAACCCAGCAGGACTGCTCTTTGAAAAGAAGGGGTTAGGTTTTCACACTGAGAATTAAATATACAGTGTTATTGTTACCAGTCATTGAGTGTCCAAGTCCCCTCTGTGACGATGAAATTAATCCCTTGGGCTGTCCAAGTTGATTTTAAAAAGTCACAGTTCCAGGGGTAACTGCACCTCTGTCCTTTTCATGTCCTTCACAAAAGCACCCCCTTAGGTCTTAGGCCTCCAGCTGTCACTTTTCTCAGGATGGGAATCTGTGTCCCTCTCTGTTCAGACCAAGGCACAGTCCCCTTGCAACTCACTGTGTTTATCCCAGCAGCTCTGACTTCTGTTCAGCACCTGCAGTTCTGTGACAGAGTTAACAGTGATATGCCAGCTTTCACAAAGCATGGTACATTTTTTTAGGACAAAAGCATTACAGAAAAAACTTGTAATAAAACAGTTAACAGTTTACTGGTAGGTCCATACATAAGTGTTTTTTTTTTTTTTTAAATCCTGTGAGTCTCCCTTGAGTCAGATCAGGCTGACCCTTATGCAGTTTTTGGGGCCTTTGTCTCCCGGGGCTCCTGAATCAGGTAAAACCAGTCAATGCTATTTCCCGCAGGGAGCAAAGCTTCAAAGGGCTGGCTATCTGCATAACTGGCACTGGGAATCTGCATTAATTATCCCCTAGTGACTCCAGCTTTCACAAGAAACCCAGCCAGCCAGGAACACAAAGGTAGAAACAACACTTACCGATACCATAGTCTATGAAAAAAGGACAGGAGTACTTGTGGCACCGTAGAGACTAACAAATTTATCGGGCATAAGCTTTCGTGGGCTAAAACCCACTTAATTGGTTGACTATCCTATGTGCCCACAGTGTCTGGCACATCTCACTATAATAGACTTTGAAATTTCCTGCTTCTGAGGTCTAACATCTGTGTATAGCATCTCTAAGCAGAGGCAGATATTGATGTGCCCAATCAAACATAAAATATATATGGAGTCGCAGGTAGGCAGTTAGCCAAGTAAGAAACTAACTTGCACTAAGGGACTGTCCCAGCATTATCGGAGTCCCCAGTTTATCACTCCTATCAGACTGCTCAGCCCAAGTGTCATGGTAAGTGCGGCAATCAAAGTCTCAGACTCAGTCACCTCAGGACGGGAGAGGTCATGGGACTCCTGATTTTTGCATCCCACAGCTGTAGGTTGTAAGGTAACAGATGCTCTTTTTATTGTGTGTTTGCACAGTGCCTAACACAGCAGGGTCCTGGTCTATGCCTAGGGCTCCAAGTCACTGCCTCATTACAAATAATACTAATAAGCCTCAGAAATATAGGGTAGATTGAATGACTATCAGTGCAGGCACTGATTTAATGGACCAAATCTAGCCAAAGAGACTTAGTACTGATAGGGACAAAATATAATACTAAGTTCAAAGTATTTACCATTTGTTTATTGAGGAAGTATTAACAGGCTTATAGATTCTTGCCATGGAACACAACAAGAATCATTACAACAGTGAGCTTTTGTGGAAAGAGACATTGTACAGTAATATAGCCATTTAATAGGATGTTACTATATTACAGAGTGAGCATCAATATCATACCTATGACATAGTGTTTCTAGTGATTTTTTTCTTAAATGGATTGACATATCCGATTGCCCATATTAACAGACTAGCCATGTTGATCAAATGTTAATAGTCAAAAAAACTGGACAGGTGTGCTGGGTTTTTTTCAGGTGAATGTATTTTGTCTGAATAAATGGTAACCAAATATCTAAGTATCTATTTGTCCTCTCTATTTTGCAGGATACATAAATGTGCGCTTCCTTCAAGTTCCCTCCCCAGTCCCCGCTCTCCCTGGAGTAAAGCAACTGTGTTTTTTCTTTTTAAGAATGATTTGATTTTACAATAACCTAAAGAGAAGAGAAAGAATACAGTCTGGAATAATATAATAAAATAATAATACCTAGCTCTCATGCAGCACTTTTCATTGGTAGAGCTCAACATGGTATAGTACAGTATGATATTTACCTACATATACTACAAAAACAACAGGAAGTCTGGAGGCATCTTAAAGACTAGCAGATTTATTTGGGCATAAGCTTTCGTGGGTAAAAAAACCTCACTTCTTCAGATGCATGGGTGAAGGAGGGCTACCTCCTGATACTAAATATACTAGGGTTTTTTATTTGATGTTCGCACTCAAAGGTGCTGTACAAACACATTGGAATACACACTGCAAAACGAGAGGAAACCAAATACTGTATTAGTTTACCAGAAAATATTACATCCATTCTTCAGTCAAAGGAGGTATAATTTTGCCTACTGTTGAATGGTTTCTGTTGGTTACCAAGTCCCTTCATTTTCCCTAGGGGTTGAGCATCTGGCAGGGTTGGACCTACAAAGAGCAAGGCTCTTTTTTGATGAAATCTTTCTGCTATTTCATTTAATTGAGATGCTGAATTTCCTACATTGGTAAGATTGGTAACATAAAGGAGTAAAATAAGCATTCATCAATGCATGAAACCCCTTCTTTCCTCCCCACAAAAAGGTACCTTTCAGTGCCATATATAGCACAAAACAACATGCAGTCTCTGACAAAAGGGCATGTGGTGATGCTTGGATATAAAATGCATTCATTCTTTAAATGACACAATTGGCTGAAAGGATGGTGAGTAAGATGAGATTGATTGTGTCATGTTTATTTACAGTGACATTTAACAACAGCGAATTATCTACCATAGTAACCACAGCAGAGTTTAGAACATATTCAGACACACCTAAAATACCTAAAAATAATGTTAAAAGTATGTCTTAAACCATAAAGAGAGTGGGAAGGGGGGTGGAAAAGCAGGAATTGAGAATTATAGTTCAGACTCTACCTTCAATCTTTCCCCTAATGCAGTGGTTTTTCAGATGTCTTCAAAGACTGGGGATGCATTAGCAAGGTACAATGGGGCACTTAACTTCCATTTCCAGCTTAAACCCAAAATTGTTTAGTTTAAAACAGACCCTTCTTTGAAAAAGTGGGGGATCCCAGAGACCCACATCTGGGGTTTTTCCTCAAAAGCACAACTTAGTCCTTTGTTAATGTTTTTAAGTAGTTTCCTCAAAATACTTCAATATAATTAATTGATTATAGAAGTCTATATAGATGCCCATCCTACCTCTAGATGCCATTGCATAAATTAAAATACAGATGAGTGGTAGTATAATATAAATGACTGCCATCCTAATTTGACATCATCAGCACATATAATGAGGATAAAATTTAAATCCCAAACCTTCCAAATCTCAGCCCACTCCCTCCTCAAAATCTTTGTCAGGAAAAATAGGCTTTACAGTGTGGCTAATAAATTCAGACTCTGGCGGATCCAGAGGGAGTGTGTTCCACAGACAATGTCCTGTGTGTAGCTCCTTCCGATTTGTTTGTATCAAAGGAGTTCCAGCTTAAGTTCCCCTGCTAATCTCCCTTGTTGAAGCATAGCAAGAGCGGGAGATAAGTGACCTCTCAGGTAACTAGGTCCTATCACATTTAGGCTTTTTAGTTTAACTCCAATATCTTGAATTCTCCTTGGAAACCTATTGGCAGCCAATGCATATTCTGGAAAACTAATATAATAACCTTATCTAATTATGTTTTTAAGGGCAACCACCCCCATCAATACAGTATATTTCATGTACCATGTGCTGGATAATAACATAAGAGAACACCATGTTTCTAAGACTAAACTGGCTGTTTATTAAGAGACCTCTTTACACAGATGTTGCAATTGCAGCTAGCATTCTAGCTATGTGCACGCAGACCGACTTCTTGGTGCCTCTTCCAAACTGTTCCTCCTGCAATCTGTGCTCTTCCCTCCCCATTGATATCTTATCTATGTATCTGTGATTGATTAGATTCCTTGATATTTATGTCTCAATTTTACCTCCTTTTCCCTCCATGCTGCAGGGCTGTTTGAGCTCCCTATTCATTTCTGGGTTTTCTGAGGGGCAAATGAAATGTTTAAAAGGCCTGTAAATGCACTTTGTGTTTACTGTCAATGTTTTCATTAATCTTTTCCCTCCCTCCCCCAAAATAAAAATGTTTAGGCCCCAGTCATCTAAACACGTATGCAAGTGCTTACCTATAAGTATGTGACTAGTCTTACTGGTTTCCACAGTGGGCTGAAAGTTAAGCATGTTCATAAGTGCTTGTATGATTAGAACCTTGCAGTAGATTATGAGAGTGTATATGGCATGTCAGTTCCTAGCATTGCCAACCCTCCAGAATTGCCCTGGAGTCTCCAGGGATTAAAGACTAATCTTTAATTAAAGATTGTCATATGATGAAACCTCCAGGATACGTCCAACCAAAATTGGCAACCCTAGAGGCAGTAGGGCAGTGAGAGGGGAGAAGTAAAAGTAGCTGTTGCAGGGGGTAAAGGGAAATACAGAGAGAGGGAGAGAGAGAGATTGAGATTGGCTACAGGTTTAACTGGTTTTACAGCTGTAACTTGTTTGGAGAAAAATTCCTGCCACTTAAAATCAGAGATGGATGCTTTAGGGTAGTGGTATTTATTTAAAAGCATTTCCCTCCTGTTACATTTTTGCCCTCACCCATTGTACATAATGGGCATAAGGATATTTTTTGTTTATGCCAATTCTGTGCTGTTGGCTGTTACCAGACAGCTCTGATATAAAAAAGGCTCAACGGGCCAATCAGAATGTAGCTTTGAACAATCATTCCTGCCCCCCTCTCCCTCCCCCCCCCCCGACTCTTCTAATCAGTGGGTTATGCTGCCAGCTTCTAATGGTGTAACTCAGAGTAGAAGGCCCTGGTGGTAGAAAGTATGGTTTGCCTCACAAGGCACCTACAACTTCTCCTCCATTGAAGAGCTCATGAAGTGAGCAGCATTGGTCAAGGATATGGCTTGGCCAGGATAGCTGGGAATGTAGCAGTTTAGGCCCCAATTCAGCCAGGGCCGCCCAGAGGATTCAGGGGGCCTGGGGTCTTTGGCAGCAGGGGGCCCCCGCCGCCGAATTGCCGCTGAAGACCCGGAGTGGAAGAAGCTCTGGGGTCCCGGGCCCCGCAAGAGTTTTCCGGGGCCCCTGGAGTGAGTGAAGGACCCCGCTCCAGGGGCCCCGAAAAACTCTTGTGGGGGCCCCTGCGGGGCCCGGGGCCTGGGGCAAATTGCCCCACTTGCCCCACCCCCATGGGCAGCCCTATATTTAGGTAGCTGCTTGTACAGATGCCTAACTTTAAACATCCGGGCTCTCCTATTGCCTTCATTGAAACATCTCCTGTGCATAAAGCTTGGCCCGTAGTTAAGCACTGTGCTGAATCAGCACCTCAGCTACCCTGGGCAGCTTCCACCAGCAGAACCCCCCTCAACCCCTGCTCACAACTTAAATTGCACTCTCCTGGTAAA
This sequence comes from Malaclemys terrapin pileata, assembly GCF_027887155.1. Lineage (NCBI taxonomy): Eukaryota > Metazoa > Chordata > Testudines > Emydidae > Malaclemys > Malaclemys terrapin. The sequence goes on from NC_071507.1 coordinate 84,691,039, forward strand.
ACTCCGAAGGGGGGGGAGGACAGTGGTGAATAAAACTTGCATCTCTTCACAACAATGAATCAAGCCCAGTATTTGCAAATTATATAAATCTGTGTGTGTGTGTTTGTAATATCTTTGTGTAGTCTTCTCTTTTACCCATTGCAAGGAAAAAGTCTCCAATTCATTTCAGAAAGTAATATAAATGACAAGCTCTTTTATTGTGCTTGGCTGAGTCACACAAAACGCACACAATTAACAGGTGTACTGTGGCGCACGGCACACAGCAGGCATAGCTGGATATCTTTCACAGTCCCAGATACCGAACTAGTTTCTTCTGTGGCATGGGCTTTGAAGGATCAGCCAGATGTTGAGCTCCAGTACCTTTTTGCTTTCCCTTACATTTCTTTTCCCTGCGGATAAGAATCTATTGTAACTTTGCAATTATTTTTAAAAGATAGGTGCAGCCTGGAGGCTTGTTTCCTTTTTTCCTCCTCTGTGCTGACAAACAAAGCTAGGCTTCAGCTAAAGCCAGAAATGCCGTGTCTATCCACCTGATTTGAGTCAAAGATTAGATCCAGTCTAGCCCTCGCTTTTTAATCTGTTGCTGTGTTGGGGCTGCTGTCTGACATGCTGAGCTAAGCTGGTTGCAACAAGATAACAGGGAAGATGAAAGGTGTCGAACTCCTGCAGAATGGTTCAAGTACTTGCAGAATCTGACCCACATCACGTTTTTGAATGCTGGCAAAAATGATAAAGCTGTCTCACAAGAAACTACAAAAATTGTTCCTTAAAAAGGTAAGACACTTCTCTGCTTTGTTTTGTTTCGAACTGGACTGATGATAAAGTTTGCCAATTGCATTGTTCTGATGTGCTCACTCTTAGGAGGGCACAACTGCCCTCAGCCTGGGATGCATTGCCCTTCTGCTTCACCAAGGTAGTTCTTTTTCATTTGTGGTGTTAATGCTTTATATGATGTCCCAAACTATACCTAAAGTACAGTATGTGGCATAGTTTGTCAAGTATAGTCACTGTTTATAGGCTCTCTCATCCTCAAGTTATCTTGTCTTTTTTTCCTACCCTTGTTGCACTGTCTCGGAAGCAGTATGCATTCCAACTTAACAAGTTACATTCTAATGTTCTCTGGTAGTTTCAAAAAGTATGGGGCATCTCATCCTAGTAAGCAGAAAAGGATGCACCCCACTGAGTACTGCTCAGTTTAAAAAGAATATTAAAATGAAGAAGCTGTTGTTAACTCTGTGACCAAAAGCAGAAATGCCCATATTTTAGAGTTATACCATAAACTCAAATATACCCATGCAATTAGTGCACTTCCACTGGGTGTAACTGAGAGAACTTGGCATATTACTTTCAGGGTTCAAATCAAACTCTGTCTAAAATTCTCTGGTGAATTTGTCCCAGTCACAGTTGTGTGTCTAAGCACTGCCAAATACAAGCATTTAATAAAGTAGTCTGAAAAAAGTGTCAGGTGCATGGGACAGGAATCTATCATAATCTGGGAGTAGCAACTTTGGTAAGACGGTGTTTAAAGTCTCTCTCTCAGCAACCCAACTCAATTTTTTATTTCTCTCCCTCTCTTCCCCCCTCCCCCCCCCCCCCCCCCGGGTCTTTGACTCCTTGCGACCCACCCCACTTCAAGTACTGGTATTTAATATTTAGGTACTGTGGTACTGGCCTTCTTAAATGCCTCATTAGACTGGGTGCTATCTGAAGGGCCTCTTTTTTTCCCAAGTTTTAACATTTATCCCATGGTTTATAAATGTACAATCACTGACTTTTCCCTGCCTCTTCATATACTTGCAGTTTATTAGTGATACATGAGACGAACAGTCTGTTAATTCAGCATGACTCTCAATTTCAGTGTATTGTAATTTCACATTTTCCACAGTGTATTGTTTCACATTCACAGAATGTCACACTGATTTCCATAATATATGCTTTTGCTAAACAAAACAGCCATTTTGATTATATTCTTTTTGGAACAAAAAGAAACAAAACACATTTTAAAAACATTGTGAATATGGCACATTAATAGACAATCTGATTTAACCCGTTCATTGCTGAAGATATGTATACTCTTGTTCTGAAGGAATTCTGCAATTTTTAATGGTAGTATCATTCACCTCTATGTAACTGTCCTTTGGAGATTCTCTATGCAAAGTGAACAGTATATTGCCCTTCCCCCCAAGAATATGTACTTTTTATAGTCATTAAGGTGGTGTATGCATCTGATCAAATGATCAGAAAATTGTTGATTTGTGTGTGTGTATAGTGCTCCAAGTCCCCAGAGAATTATTAAGATTAAAAATACATGAGGAGAATTTCAAGAAGGTATAATTCACCGTTCCTCATTTAGTGTACTTTCAGGAAATGCACTGAGCTGAGCTTCTGTTTTCATCTGATAAAGTGAAGGTGGGTACAACCCAGAAGGGACTGAGCAGAATTCACCCTGGAAAAAACAGTAGGGCATTGATAGCATTTGGTGTCCCGTAGCAACCTGCTTTCCCATGAAAAGGTACATCTACATGGTACCACACAGTCAATACACGAGGTAGAATTGTCACCTGCCTATGTTTATGGTTAAAGGCTAAGTTTTAGACAAGGGTATTTATATAGTAAAAGTCATGGATAGGTCATGGGCAATAAACAAAAAATCATGGCTCGTGACCGGTCCATGGCTTTTACTACATAAATATCCCTGACTAAAACTTAGCAACTCCTGGGGCCCTGGGTGCTGTGGCTCTGGGGGGGGCCCTAGGACACCGCTGCTCTGGGGGCCCCCGAAGTCAATGGCTTGCCTCTGCACTGGCCGCAGAGGCTGACTTCCCCCAGCCACCCCTGCTCCGAGGCCTCGGGAACTGCTACTCGGGTGCTCCCCAGGGCCACCTCTGGGACCGCTGCTCGGATGCATCCCCCAGGCCAGCCACCTGAGCAGCAGCAGGTGCAGGTGGCCCTGGGGCAGCCCCTGGGATCGCTGCTCGGGCACTGCCCGGGCGACCCTGGGATCAGCCGCACCAGCCATTGCAGCTGCAAAAGTCACAGAGGTTGCAGCAAGTCACAGAATCCGTGACTTCCACGACCTCCGTGACAGAGTCGCATCCTTATTTATGGTTCATGTTGTTTATCAGAGTTACTTGGACAGAGGGGGTAAAGAATGAACTTCTTTTCAATAAAATACCTTCTATTAATAGTAATAAGCCTAAAAACAATTTATAAATGTCTCTGCAGCACCTCTAAAATTTGGAGGAGGATGAATCAGTATATAGACCTTTTTTGTAAGTGCTAGGAAAATGACTGCAAAACAAAAGATCTAATTTTGCCCTTGGGTGCACATGCACACCTCCAGTCGAAGTCATTATACCTGCATATTTAGGTCAAAATTTGGTTTGAAATGAGATAGATCTGCATTTTATGGTCTGATGGAAAAATCACAGCATTAAGTGTCAGCAGATTGGGGTCCCATTCCTGGCTATGCCGCAAACTTGCTCTGTGGTTACTAGAGCTGTTTGAAATTTCAATGGAAACTTTTCATGAAAAATTGTAGATGTTTTTCAACCAGCTGTAATGACCAGGTCACCCTCTAGTGGCTAGTCTCTGAAAGGGATATAACCTCCAATACTAGGACTGCTAATGATACCTTTAAGTCAGGGGTGGGCAAACTATGGCCCACGGGCCACATCTGGCCCGCCAGCCATTTTAATCCAGCTCTCGGGCTCCTACTGGAGATCGGGGTCTGGGGCTTGCCCCGCTCCGGCACTCCAGCATGGGGAGCAGGGTCAGGGGCTGCTGTGCGCAGCTCCCGGAAGCAGCGGCATGTCCCCCTTCTGGCTCCTATGCATAAGGGCAGCCAGTGGGCTCTGCTCTGCACACTCTGAATCGTGGCCAATGGGAACTGCAGGGGTGGCGCCTGCAGACAGGGAAGCGCGTAGCAGAGCCGCCTGGCCATGCATCTGCATAGGTGCCAGAGGGGGCACATGCTGCTGCTTCCATAGTAACCACAGGAGAGTTTAGAACATATTCAGATTTGTCACACAGTGCCCGTATTACAGAGCAGATTTCTAAAGGGACCTCAACCTGGCCTCCAACTTTTGTGATGCAGTTTTGCACCTGCAGTAAATTGCAACTAGTGTACAGCTAACTACAGACACACAGGCTAGTGTTCAGACTTGTGGAGGCAGTTAGGTAGTTGAGGTATAAATGCTAGTAATTTTGAATACAAAAGAGGGTCTGCAAAATTTACTTGGTCCCAGTGGTCTCAGTGGAACTAATATGAATAAGGATGGTTTGTAGACTCTCAGACTTTATGGCCAGAAGGGACCATCATGATCATCTAGTCTGACCTCCAGCACCTTGCAGGCCGGAGAACCTCCCCTACCCACTCCTGTAGTATGCCAAAACCTCTATTTAAAGACTTCAAGTTACTGAGAATCCACCATGTACTCTAGTTTAAACCTGCAAGTGACCTGTGCCCCGTGCTACGGAGCCACTTGTTAAAATGTGGTTCTGCTCTGAATGTGGACCGAAAATGGCATTGTAAGGTTCCATCCTTGTCTCAATGGTCCTGTACCAAAGTGTTCCGTTTACAAGTAAAGTGATGGGCTTTTTTCTAATTACCAGCTCCAGGAGCTCAGACTAGTCTCTGATAGTCAAGTGTGGTGTCCCCCTCACCCCCACGCCCACCAGTCTGTCATCATCATTAATAAAGGCTTTGCAGGCCAAAGTCATCTCCATGACACCCGTGCAACCCCTTGGTAATCAGTGGTGGTCTATAGGTGTATCTGATTGGAAATTAGTTAACAATTCCTTTGATGAAGAAAAATATTAATAGAATCTGGCATCAGTCTCTCTTAGATGGTTCAGCTTTACAGGGCTAGCAGGAATAAAAAGAAATACAAATTGTTTTTGTCACTAAATTAAGATGGATGTGCAAAAGGAACAGATCTTTTAATTGGGTACTATTGTTAAATAGTCACTTTTCAAAGCAGCAGCACACTTTAACAATGGACAAATACTTTAAGACATTTTGCAGTATAATGCTCTTCTCCTAATATTGTCATTCATGCAATTCAGTGTTTCTTCTGACAGTGTTTTAATCTAATAATACCTACAGAAATAGTAGTGAAAACTGCTTCTACTGGCTTTTGAACTAGAGGACTCTATGAAAGTTGGCATGCATAAAAAAAGCAACCTTACATAAGCTACTTAATATAAAGTATGGGTATAAAAGTCATTGATTGTAGTAAATTGTAATTTAATAACTAATTCAAGAGGAAAATGAAAAGCTAGCAGAGCACATTTTAACTGTAGTGGCATGTGGGAGGAAAAAATATACTCTACATTACCTGTTTTTAAGAGACTATCACTGTTATTAACAGAGGATGCATCCTCTGTTAATAAGGACAAGCACTTCAGCAAAAATGTAAATAAAGATTTTAGTGGTCATCACCCCTTCACATGAAAGTGGTGCTGCCAATATTTATTGTATGATTTGTAAAATGCATATAATCTCAGCAGTGTTAGCAGGGAGGAACCTGACTTTTTTTACAGTGAAGAGAGTGATGATTTGGTAATGATTACAATAGTGGCAGAATATAGCTCTGTGATAGCTTGTAATAAATGTCTATCTCAGCCTGATCACCACCACCAATGAAAGTTTCTGTGCTTAAAGAACATATGGTTGAGTCATTGATCCCAGGGAGAGAAGAATGAAAAACAACATAAAGCCGAAGGAATCGGAAAGTGTAAAGATCCGCTAGATGTCTTTGGGTACATTCATGCATATGCGAGTCATATACATGGGCAAGGTATTTCTTTAATCTTTACAATGAGTCTCACTGTTCTTCAGATACTGTGTAAAAACAGAATTTTACCTGATTCTTAACATAATGATTTTTCTTTGTGGCATATGCATGCTTGTTTTCTATTGCAAGGTTGCTTGTGAATTCTGAGCTGCTTATGCAGCATGTTGTGTGCTAGCTGGTTTCCCCACTCCACCCCAGAGCTGGCTGCATTTCAGTGATGTAGATACAGTTTGTGTAGGGGTTTGGAATCCATCAGGATGGAATGTCAGAGGTTGGTATGTGGATTTTTGGATGGTGCCATTTTTTTTCACCCGCATCTCCAATGCAACAAATTCCAGTCTGCTGCAATGTTCTTATGTTCATATTCTTATGTAGAACTAGATAAATTCATGGAGGTTAAGTCCATTAATGGCTATTAGCCAGGATGGGTAAGGAATGGTGTCCCTAGCCTCTGTTTGTCAGAGGGTGGAGATGGATGGCAGGAGAGAGATCACTTGATCATTACCTGTTAGGTTCACTCCCTCTGGGGTAAATGGCATTGGCCACTGTCGGCAGACAGGATACTGGGCTGGATGGACCTTTGGTCTGACCCAGTGTGGTCATTCTTATGTTCTTATGTTGATGACACCACAGTGTTGGGCTGACAATTATGGGGAATGTTAGTGATATTGAACTGACTCATTTTATTGGATGAATATATCTTGGGTTTTTAAGGTGGGGGGAATAATCAGGTCCCCTACCTGCTGCAGGATTTGCAGAGACCCAAGCTGCTTGGGCCATGCTTAGTGCATAGTTACCAGGGCCGGCTCCAGGGTTTTTGCCGCCCCAAGCAGCAAAAAAAAAAAAAAAAAAAAAAAGTTGCGATTGGCGGCAGCAATTCGGCGGGAGGTCCTTCGCTCCGAGCAAGAGTGAGGGACCGTCTGCCGAATTGCCCCCGAACAGCTGGACGTGACGCCCCTCTCCAGGGGCCAAGCTGGTGCCTGGAGCGGCCCTGATAGTTACCAGCCTTTTAAAAAAAATTTGCCAGAGACAATTGTTCAAATAAGCTGGGAGACTGAGGCTTCTAGGCATTGGGGCACTGCAGGATTTGTGTGCATTCTGGTAAATGTTAGTGCAGCCCGTTGGTCAGTGTGTGTGTGTTACACATCCCCCCTCTGTGCCTGATCCACGGATGTGAGTCTGTTACCGTTCTCAGCTACAGAGCCTGGCTTTTTAGTTGCTGCTGTAGACACGCATGCTGCTAGCTCTGGAGATCTCTGGTTCGATTCCTGTTGGCCAAGATGGCAGCTGCCATAGAAGCATGTTTTGTACATAGTGTCTACTAATGTTAACTGCTTGCCTTAACAGCCAGTAAAATATTCCTATCCTCATCTCGCAGTTGTGGAAAATAAGACGAAAAGGTTAGGAACTTGACTATGCCCTCAAGGAGATTAATACGTTGCCAGCCTAAGTGGCAAGCAGCCAGTTAAGCTCCTGGCAGCCTACTGGGAAAGAGCGTGTAGTAAACTTGTCCCCATCTGCTATAGCCTGGGCAACACTACCTCTACAGCCAGGAACTGATCTGGGATCCCCCTCACTTGAGGGAATAATGGTAAACTTTCAGGCAGAGGAGATTGTTTACATTTTCAAGGCAAGTAGCTGAAAAACGTATTTAAAATGAAATTTAGATTATCCCTGATGTTCCAAGATTCCAAAAAGTCAAAGGTGGGTGAGAGTCAGGCATGTCCTTAGGGCCAGCTTTGTGCAAGACACTGTATACATATAAAATCCTAATAAATCAACATTTGAAAGTGTTTCCTGGGGATAGGGGAAAGCACAATGAGTTACATAGAATTGCAAACAGGGATTAACAAATTAAAAGTTAGGCAAAGTTGCTACCTACCAACTTCAAGGTGTTCCCTTCTGCTCTTACCAAAGTCTTCTGAAATTACACCAGTGAATATGGTTCTGCTCATGTGTTCATCTACTCTGTGTGTATGTGTGTGTGAGAGAAATCCTGCCTCCCACTGATTTCAATGGAACCAGGATTTCACTCCTTTGTTCTAAAATGTCTAGCTTGTCATGGACTCTTTGAGCTAAAGGTTTAAATGATTACTGTTACGTTGTGTGCAGCACCTGATACAACCACTTATTTCATTAGTTGCCCATTTAATTAGATCACAGGTAAAAATTTCAAATGCTCCTAAGACTTAGGAGCCTACATTATATTGAACATTAATAGCACTTAGTTTCCTAAGTGAGGGACACTTTCACATTTTTATCCTGTATCTTTATGTACTGCATTTATCAATTGGTCCTCTACTTTTTTTAAACATTAAAATTAAATGTTCCTCTACTCCACTCACCAAAATAAAATAAAGAAAGAAAATAAAGAAAAATCAAATAATCTTTGCTTGGGCTAAGATAAAGATTTTAAAAGTAAGGAAATTAAGTTCTGATTTCAGCAACAACCATAACTCAGCTATATTGCATATTTATCTTAAGACATACATTCAACGACATATATAATACTAGACAATAGATTCCATATTCGATTAAAAGAACATCGACTTCACAAAGTCAAGTACTCAAATGTTCAGAAATGCAACATTAGTTCGGCCCCCTTGTGCGCATGCTTTATGACAGTCTTTAATTATGTGATCACATACTATTTTTTCCACAGTACCCCTGCCTCATTCAGTGCACAGGATGGGAACGAATCATGGTTTTTTAGTGAAGTTTGTAGGAATTTTTTTTAACATGAGCAAAACATTATTTTTCCCTAACCTTGAGCTCAGAAACATCTGACCTCGTTTTAGCTGAAACTTTCCAGAAGAACTCAGTCCAAGGCAGACCCTTGACATGGAAAATTTCAGGCCAAATGGATTCAGTTTGGCAGAGTCTCAAGCACTTTAAAACTAGGTCTCATCATGGGATGTGTGAGGCAGCCTTAACAGTAGGTGGTGCTACCTGCATCGCCTATAATGCCTAAAGGTGCTAAGAATTGGTTGCTGTGGGAACCATGTCTTTGACATTTTTAACCTTTTCCCATAGTGCATATGAACTACGTTTGGCCCCAGCCTGCTGCCTTGACTGACAAGAGCATCCCTCACTTGCATGCATGCTTCCATTTAAGTCAATGGAACTACGTGTGCTAGTAAGGGTTGCAGGATCAGGTTCAACCTTGTGTGCATTAATATTAACAAATATTGAGCCCAGTCCTGCAAACTAATCATGGATTAATCCCATGAGCAATTGCTGATGGACTACACTTGTTACACACACACTCTAAGGTGCCCCACTTTTACCCTTCTGTGTGCTCGATTTAGGCACCCCCACCCTTTCCCAATTCCTAAGGCTCAGGGCATAATTTTCTGTGGGTTTGCAGGGCCTTTTACCGGTGAAGGAGCCTTACACAGTAATATCCTTAACCTCTATTTATTAACAGTTACCAAAACAGAATACACACCCTAAGCATACAGTGCTCACTACTGCCAATAAGGCAGCTGAACTTTTCCTGCTGGCCAGTCAGGATCAGGTCATCTGGGACTCCTCCAGCTTGTGCACGATATGGTTGACAGGGTGTTGAGGTCTGGCAACTCTTATCTTGGCTGTGACCTGGAGTTAGGTTCCAAAGAACTTCCTTTTGGACCCCAGTTTATATAGTTAATCTTGAGTCCTGCTTAGCTATACCGTAACCCAGGGATCGACAACCTTTTGCACGCGGCCCACCAGGGTAAGCACCCTGGTGGGCCGGGCTGGTTTGTTTACCTGCTGCATCCGCAGGTTCGGCCGATTGTGGCTCCCACTGGCCGCAGTTCACTGCTCCAGGCCAATGGGGACAGGGGGCTGTGGGAAGCAGCGGCCAGCACATCCCTCAGACCGCGCCGCTTCCCGCAGCCCCCATTGGCCTGGAGCGGCTAACCGCAGCCAGTGAGAGCCATGATCGGCCAAACCTGCAGGCACGACAGGTAAACAAACCGGCCCAGCCCCCCAAAGGTTGCTGATCCCTGCCGTAACCAGTCCTTTTAAACTAAAATATTACAAAACAGTATTTTCCCCCAATCCTAGCCCATTACTAAACAATTCTTTACCCAATCAGACCCCACCACCTTATTCAATTTACACATTGCAAAATTAGTTATGCAGCAGTCAGAAACAATTAAAGAATCAGACAGAGACCATACAGATAAACAATAGAGAAGTGGGGACTATAAAGGCAAAACAATAAAGAAGTAGCGATTTCACAACTGTTCAGTGATTCCTTGCCAGAGCGAATGCTGGCAAACAAAGTTTTCTTTAAACATCTTAAGATCTGTTTCTTTATCTGGTGATGCTGGCTACTATTAGGACAGGAGTGCCGCCTTAACAGCCTGATATTACATTGTTTTGATATAATATAAAGGGAATGTGAGAATGTGACTTTGTTTCTTAGCTCATGGCTTCTGCTGTCCTAATTTGGCTGTGGAAAAAGGCCTCAGACTTTACACACTCTCTTTCCATTATATTAACCATGTTATAGCAACTACTGTGAGATTTAGAAATGGCAAGGATTCATACTGAGCGAAAAACCTTTGACTTGTGTTTGAGAGAAACAAGTTGCTTTTAACCTCCAAGGAGATCAGCAGTGCTCCTAATGAGACTTTTAAAATGAAACAGAGTGGCACTCGCTCTATATAACTGATTTATGTTGGACATGAAAACTCCTTGCATTTCCGGTGTAAATTCTGGAGATGAAATGGCTCATTTGTCCTCCTCAGCCCAAACAACCGATGAGGTTGAGTCTTTGTTCTTCGTGTGTTCCCTCCCCTTCGCTCTTTAAAAATAAAGATGAAAAAACTGGCAAAGAATGATGCTTCAGCACCTATGACATTGACAGCAAATTCCTGCATTTTAGCTGCTCCTCCTGATCTCTTACAAAATTGCTTATATTGAACCTAGCACTTGCTTAATGCTTCAACGGATGTTTGTCAACAAAGAGAACAAAACAACTTTTCTCATAGCCCTATGTCTTAGGTCTGTGTATTGAAAGAGAAAATACCCCAGGGATCATAGCAGCTCCCAGGAGATCTCCATTTCCAGCCTGCTGCAATTGCGCCTTGTTTCTTTCTCTTAGTCCAACTTGGGCGGTGACATCTGTGGCAGTTGCCAAGCTTTCTTTGATTTGCAGTCCACGGGCTAACATATCTCCTGCAACCATGACCCACTGGCATGTTCTCAGTAGCACTGAAAGGAATGCAGTAGAAAGCTGGACCTTGCTGTGTTTGGATATGGGCATGCTTTCAGTGGACAGTGCTTTTGCCTCCCTGACTGAGGACGAAGGACCTCTTGAGCTGTCTCCTGAAACGTACACATCTCCAGTGGTAGGTGACTTTTGACTGAGAGGATCTCTTTAGTGTTAGAATGAAAATTCTGTAGAATAGTGTTCAAACGGGGGATATTGCTTATGGCTTCAAGACATAAAAGATACGGAAAAAGATGCCAAATTGGCAATAGTGTGCTTGAGTGATGGCAAGCAAAACAGCTGGGGATTTGATTTTGACTGATGTAAAATTGAACTGACTATAACTGACACATTAACCTAGTGTGTGCACTAACTGTATGTCTTAATTTATTATCTAAATTGTATTTAAAGAACTTGGAAACATAAAAAGATAAACTAGTTTCTTTTGCATCATCAACGTAGATTTTTACAAAAAAGTTTGTTTATTGATTACAAAAATAGCTTCCTTTTTAAATTAAAAATTATGTATTTCCCATTCTTGCTCCCCTCCCCCCAATCCTGGAGAGTTATTCCTACAAAGAAGTAGTAATAGCTTCCCTGGGGCGCTGGGTAGTAATATGCTCTTTGAAGACGAAGCAGTAGTGTTGTTATGGTAACTAAAGGCTAAGGCCATATGCTGAGTGTGCAAAAATGCAATGTTTGATTATTACGTCCGATTATTCTTGATTATGGCACACTTTGATATTGCACTGCTAGCTCTTGAAACTTGCAATGAAATGAAACTTAACAAAATTTGAAAAGGAAAAAAAAGAAGAGAACTTCACCTTACGTTATTTTCACTTTTCCAGCCAGACTCCTTCACTTAGTAACACATTGCTTGAAACTACACAGGGGTTCAAGATCATGCATGATGACCCCCCTGCCTGCTTTATGTATTTATTAAGGATGTCACTCTCAAGCTTCTATCTTTGTCCAGCTGGGAACAGACTTTGATGCTTGGGCCTGCAGAATGTTGCCCCTGGCATTTAGCAAACTTCTCTGGTATTCAAAAATGTCGGTGTGCTTTGTGTATTCGATGCCTCTGGGAAATCCAGTCGTTTTCTTTTTTTAGACAAATAGTTCATTTTCATGCGAATGCTCAGACAGTATAAACCCCTTAACAATGAACCTCTTCAGGCTTTTAGACAGGAAAAACCTGAGAGGCTGACTCATGGGCACATGCCTATTGTCTGTTGCATGCCAGAGAGGGCAGCAGCTGGTTGTAAGTTATGATCAAAGGTGCCTAAAATGCTACTGGATATGTATGTGCTTTTTTGAACAAAACCAAACCTGTGCATGGCTTATTGCTATGGGTATACTTTAAATCTCAAATGAGAAGAGCACAGGAGAGCTGTAGGCACCTAGGAGCAGCTTGAGAGGGGCTTATGCTCAGGTGCATAGTGAGAGGAATTGTCCTCTTGTCCAATGATACCCCCCACAATCCGTTTGTAATGAACTCTTAAAAGTCAGTAACTTGCACTCACAGCTTCTTGTAATACCCAGGTGCTGTGTGTGTGAGATGTCAGTCTGTAACGCAGGGGTTGGGAGATGTCTACACAAGTATACTCTCTCTCGCTTCCCTTTACCTCCCATCATTGAATCTGTAGTCCTTACTGTGATGGGCACATGTGAGTGCTTAATATGTCTGGCACCATGTGCTTGCAATACATGATTGCATTGTAGAGAACATGTCATTGTCTGATGGGAAATACCTGACCTTTCTCTTATCAGATCTTTGCTTTTTCCATGCCCTCTTCTGCAGGGGAAGAGCATATGATTCTTATTTATAAAACCAAGAAGATAGAACTTTGTTGACTGTTGCCAGTGCTGGCCAGTACTGTTATTAGAAAACAGGACAAGATCTCTATATAGTACTTGATCTTGGAGGCCTCGCTTGGCACAGAATCACATTCGTGCAACACTGAGGTTGATATTTTAAATGGTTAAAATTAGCAATTCAGAATTAAGGTTCCCACAATCCCTATAACGTTGCCCCCTTTCACTTGGCACATGCATTATTTGTATTTTGTGTTACTGATCCCGACGAATTCTGATATCTTAGGCCCTAGTCCTGCTCCCATTGAAGCCCAATGGGAATTTTGCTGTGGAGTCCAGTGACAGTAGAATTGGACTCTTGGGGCCCTGATTGCCTCTGACGCTTGCAGGATGCACAGTAGAGGGGGAGGGCCCCAGAAGTCCCAGGTCACCTCTATCTCTCACATATATGCCCATCAGCCTCCTTGGGGGGAAATAAAACCCCTGTAGTAAAAAGGCCAAATAACTAGGTGTAGACTCCTCCTTCCCATTCCCCACATCCTATTTACCACATATTTGACATGGTTGTAGCCTGATCCCCTGCCCAAGTTGTGGCTTTATTGACTATGTTCTTATAGGAGCCCAGAAAAAAATATTATCTCCGAAGAAAGTTTCAATAAATGTAATTTTTAATGCTTGAGGATTCTGCAGTCCCATAGGCAAGTGTTGAGTCTTTGAGGTACATACAGCAAAATCAACCACTCTAAAGTAACTTAAAGGTCACAGTATGAGTCTTTCAACATAAAGACCTCCTCGGGTAAGTTGCCTAGTTTTCTAATCCCTTGTGCGGTTGCTTAAGACCGGATTCAATGTAGTAATTCATGTATTTTTAGAAAAGTCAATTTCTCTCATAATTTGTGGCCTCGTTCTGTATTTCTGGTATTGATTTCTCTCTCTCATTCACACACACACACACACACACACACACACACACACACACACACACACACACACACACACACACACACACACACACCCTTGTTTAACTACATATTGTGACTGCAAAAACCTTACACTCTAAGTTTTTATCTCTGCACTACCTTGTTCCTTAAATCAGATAAGCAGAGAGTTCTTGGATATTAACTGAGAGTAACTACCCGGCAACAAGTGGTTTAATGCTGAATGGTCCCAAACATGCCTAACACCCTCTTACTTGAGGTGCATGGTACTTTTTCCGACCAGGTCAAAACATACCACACTGAAAATTGCTGACCTCTGTCAATGAATGAGAACTGTAACTGCCCCTCCTCCCATGATTTTATAATTTGGCTTGGTGATTTTTCCCTTTGCTGGACTGCAACATGCTCACCAGCCATTCTGGGTGTATTTATTTTTGGGGGCTGATTCAGCCATAAACTGTACAGTACCAGCCTCAGGAGTATTTTGTATTGGATTATGAGTGTTTTCCACAGTTTTTTTTTTTTCTTTTTGTATCCTCAAGGAATACCAGTGATGGCTTTTAAGTACAGTTCTATACTCTAGCCATTACCTGGTCATTACTTCAATCACTTTGATCTGGGTTATGTATTCCCTTTCTCTTTGTTTCTTCTCCCTTCATCATCTCTAGCTAGTAGCCCTCCACTCCATAGCAGTTTTATTATGGAAGAATGTCTTTGCCGCTGGAACTGAATGTACCACTGACTTCTTGGTGCTATTTTACCTCTAAAATTTCGAGAGGGTGATAAACTTCTAATGTCTAACCTGCATTTTGGAGTGCATTGTAAAGTCAGGTTGAGACAATCAAATGCTTTCATAGGTTATTAATACTTAGTTTAGAGTGTTTGCTGTCAGTTGACTTTAAGTCTTTTCACTGCCTTCACCTCTTTCTCTACTACCTCGTTACCTAGGGGCTAGAAATAGAATGTCTAGATTCCACTTGTAGGGTTCTATATCTCGGACAGTTCTTACAGTATGATGCATTTGTGGAGTGCCACAGTGCCTCAGTTTGTCTTTGGCCACTACAGAACACCCATGGCTCTCTTCTGATACTCATTTTATTTTTAAATCTCCAAATGTCCTTCATGAATTAGCTGTGACATTTCATGTCTCACCAATGTGAGAATCACAACTCTCTGGCCTTTAACACTGCACTTGGGATAACTGAGAATTGACTGTGAAAATGGACATATGGCTTGCATAAACATTTCAGCTTTGCTTCTCTGTTCAGACTTAATGCCGCTTATTTATCCCTTTGGATACACTTGTCATTTCCATTGTTGATATAAGTGCAGTAATTATCATTAGATTTCTACCTCACTTTCTATGGACACAATCACAGGACCTGTTGGGTGAGAGGAGAGGAGAGACTTCAACCTTTGCTAGATATGCAGGGTATTTAAGTTGATTTCATGTTTATCTTTCTGTACTCCTGAAGATAAACAGAAATATTACTGGGTGTTTGCTAAATAAATTCTTAGAATCAACTTCTTAAATTTTAAAAATACATTTGATTTAAAAATATATAATGTTACTGAATATTTCTAATCCAGGTGGAGTGGAGTGGCCACTCCAAGTTTCACTTCTGTCTTCATACTATTGTTTTGCCATTGTAATTGTGGGCTTGTCTATGTTTAAAACACTCCAGTGGCCATGCCGCTGCAGCACTTCAGTGAAGATGCTACCTACGCTGACACGAGCGCTTCTCCCATCGGCATAGGTATGTCACCTCCCTGAGAGGTGGTAGCTATGTCGACAGCAGAATTCTCCTGTCAATCTAGTGCTGCCCATACCAGGGGCTAGGTCGGTTTAACTGCTTTGCTCACAGGTGTGGATTTTTCACGCTTCTGAGCGACGTAGCTGGGTTGACCTAACTTTTAGCGTAGACCAGGCCTATGCCTGACTGCAGCAGACATTGGAACCACTTATTTAGAGCAGCCTGGATACTCTGAGCCTTTCTGCTGATCCAGGGATTTCCAGGCACAGAACAGTGACACACTAGGTGGTCTTGCCATAACAGCCTGTCTAGTTCACCTCTTAGTGCCTGTGACATTTTATGGGGATTGTGATACCTGATTGGGAGGCAACATGATCCAGTGTTTAGGGCACAGGACTGGGACTCAGGAGACCTCTGTTCTATTCCCAGCTTTACCACTGAGCTGTAGTGTGATCTTGGGTGAGTCATTTCACCATGGGCCAGTTTTCCTATCTGTTAAATGGGGAAACTGATACTTACCTACCTTACTAAAGTGAGATCTATTGTTGAAAAGCTCTATAGAAGAGTCAATTTTTTTTATACTGATTTGACTTCACTCCTCTTATCCTGCCCCAACCTCAGTCCCTCACTTCTGGCCCAGTAAAGGATAGGAGTAATGTGAAAGCAGCACACTCTGGACCTGGGGATGATAGAGCATCTGCTGTCACTCTGGAACAACTACATCCCACCCCTTCCCATTCCTCTGGCTAATCTTTAGGGAGATATGGCTTGAATCACAACATCTGAACCTGAACCTTTTAAAGGTCAGGACTGTGTGGATCTGGATTTTTGATTCAGGCCCATCTCTTCATTTGGAGCTACATTTATTTTTCTCTGGATGAAGCTGCTTTTAGCCTTCCTTTGTAGAAAGGTCACCTTCTAAAGGATGTAATAGTGGGAGCAAAGAAGAAAGATGTGGAACACAGAGATGCATTTCAAAGATGTCTCCTGTTAAAATATCTTTGAGGCTGTCCAATACATTCTTTTTGCATGTAGTCCCATTGCCAATTCTTTGCTTCTAAAAGGCGTCTCAGTGCAACAGTTCTGGCTGACAAATGGGTACAGACGTGTTAGGCTAATATATTAATTCCATTCCCCTCTGGAAACTTCTTCTGTTTGGTGCATTTTCTTGACCTCACCTTTTCAGGGTTGGTCTGCACTACTTCAGGGGAAAAACCTGTCAGTTAGGGCAGCTCTTGAGATACCTGATCTTTTTCATGGCTTACTTTCACAACATTTTTTCTGACATGCTACAGCAGTTTATGGAATCTTCCATCATGTTCTGCTTCAGTTTTCCCTTAGACTGTGATTCTTTAAAAATACCTGCCATCTAGCTCTTCAAAACAAAGAACCACATTATGCCAAATGTAGGTCAAAAGATGCCCTCAAGAAAAGGATTGCTTGCTTGAATAAGAGAGTACATGCCTTTGTGCGTCACTTCTTTACAGATGTTTGGTTAAAAAGCAGAAGATAAGGCTAAGCAATTACAGCATTTACCTTTGAAACACTTTACAAACAAGCCTCAGCTGTAAGAAAACTGAGGCACAGGGGTTAAAGATACTGGAAACTTGTGTGATCAAACATTTTGCATCTGTTACAAGTTTATGTTAACAGTCCACTCTGTAGCATGGTAGTACAAGCTGAGGCAAATATACCCACATGAATCTAACAATAAGGTTCAGTTTATCATAAATTTTATACCTAGGATAGATGGTCACTTCTCCTTGACTATTTTATTATACCAAACACTGCAAACACAGCAAACACAGTCTGGCACTTTCATGTATTTTTAACTTTAACTCTGCACTTATTTGTCCTGGGCTCTGTTAATAGCTGAAGTAATAAAATCTGCAAATTTGTGTTCCAGTGTCTAGTTATCAGAAGCATTCACATCATAATTGCATTAGTTTAATTGGCTCTGAAAAGCTTTTTCTTTTTATTAAAGTTAAATCAATTTCTCCAAGTAAATGCCTCCTTACTCTTTGTAGATCAGTTAGCTCTCTGCTTTTTGAGTCAGACAGCAGACCACATTTAAAGCAGTGACTCAAAAAGCACACCTTGGTGACATTATTCTGTTGTCTTGGATTCCTTCTGAATGCAAGAGCAAAAAATACTTTGTACAGGGCACGCTCTTTTGTGGAAGGTAGTAGGACTCAGGTTTTTCTCCTCACTGGAGAATAGTTACTGTTCTTGTGCACCAGGAGCACAAAGAGATTAGAGCATGTGTCTCCAGGGTTCTTCATTTCTTGTACGGCTGATTACAGGGGTGTTTCATCAGCTCCTTTGGGGTGATACAGAGTTAAAAACTGGCTGAACTTTTGTGATGTTAAGGTTGTTTCTTGTTAGCTACAGCTTTGTTTGGCAATGAATTCATTCTTTGTACCATATTATGGTATGAAGGAGGGCACAACATGCTCAGTCTAGACAAACTATTATCCAGGTCCACACCTCTCTCTTCTTAGGCCAAGATTTTCAAAAGTGAATACTGACCTTGGGAGAGAACCACCACTTTCTTTTCTGTTCCCTCCCTCCCCCAACAATTGAACCCTGATCAGACCCTTTTAGGTCTCAAACAGAGCTGAGCAAAATTTTGAATTCCCATCTCCCAGGAAATTCTGATCTTTCTAAATTTGTTTCCCTTCTGAATCAAGACTAAAAGTCTGAATATCAATTTTTCACAGAAGAGAAAATTTCAATTCAGAAATGTCAAAACATTTCACTTTGACAGTTTGGATTGAACTGAAATGTTTTGACATACTTGAACTGAAAAGTTTCATTTTGGTATATTGAACCAAATTTACACATTTCACTTCATTTTGAGTCAGTTAAACATTAAAATGCATCTGCATATGGTGCTATGCTGTCACATTCTTCTCTATGGGTTATCTGGACTGACTACATCTTTCATAATGCATGGTGGATATGTGATTCCCATGATGCACCACATGGCTCAGTCAGAGGGTAGATCATGGGAGACATAGTCTGACCAAGGAGCCCAACCCGTAGGAAAGAATGGGGACATGATACATCTGAACTACAACACCCATGAGACTCGCACATTACACAGATGCAGTTTAATGTCAAACTGACCTGAAACAAAATATTTTTTTTAACAGAAAAAAAAATCTGTAAAATTAAAAAACTTTCCACTAATAGGCTACCCTTGGTGGCGTTCTAGTGCCCCCTAGAGCTGTGTTCCTCCTATCTGGTCTTTTGGTTTCACACATCAGATTGGGAGGAAAAAATAGTGGTACACTCCCAAGCACCATCCATTTGTGGCATCAAAATTTGTGAAACATTTGACCCAGATAAACAGTCTTCCACTTCAATTGTATAACTTTGAATCTCGTCCACCAGTACATTTGACATGACTTTTATCATCTTGTGATTTGTGTTCAGACCGGTTTTCCTGCTTGCCTCACCGAGTCCATGTAGCATAGTAATAACATACTATACATGTAATAGTTTCACAGTTCTATACACCCCAACATTCCCCCAGTGCTGACGCTGGCCTTTGTAAATTCTGAAACTGAAAAATTTGCAAACATTTTCTCTTGAAACTCTTATGAATCCAAACTTATGAGTTTGGGGCAACTCTTTATCACCTATTTATAGTGCTGACATACAAGTCACACATTTAGGAATACGAGTCCGATAAAGACAGGAGCTTGCAGTGCCCTTCTAAAAATCTTAGAGATTGTTAAGAGTCTTAAAAGATAAATAAACCAGAACAACAATAATACACATACAAATTACTGAAATGCAGTAAAACCAGTTGGTCTTGAAGGCAGCATAAACCGTATCCTTTGTGTTTCTCACTCAAGAAACCTCTCCGTTTGAATATAACTCTCACCGTATTGATTAGATGGTCTGTATTGAAACTCCTCTTTCAGGTTGGCCTTTTCATATAAATAGAACATTCCATCAAAAGCATCAGAAATAAATGTATTAGGCAGTGCAGTTAAAGTTAAGAAAGTCCTATAAAACTGTATAAACTCTAGCCTCAAAATCAGTCTGAGCTGCTTTCAGCATCACCTCTCCAAAGCCGAAGGATGACAAAGCATGGTGATAAAGGCCAGCAGTAGGGGGTCTGATACAAAGCTTGTTGACATCATTGGGTGTTTCTCTTGCCCAGGTCCAAAGAATAGATTTCTTTGGAGGTGTGTGAAGGTAGGGGCTTTTGCTTTGGGTGCTAAGAGGCAAAGGTGGAACAGGAAGACAGGAATTAAAACTCTTTACTTATAGCACTTTATACAATCTTGAATTCATTTGGGGAAAGACGAATTTGTAGGGAGGGCAGCTGTGTGTTTGATATGACAACTCAAACATATTAGAGGATCCTGAAAGCCATAACTAGGCTGGGAAAGGTAAAGAGAAGGGGAAACCAAGAAGGACGTGTGTCAGACAGGCTGAGCGGATGAAAAAGTCAGGGCAGGTAGAAAGCGCTCTCTAGAAACGTAATGCTGTTACTTTACTACCACTAATCCAAGATATACCTTCTTAGCATAATTTATTGTGATTTGTATGGCTAGATATGCTATGCAGGCTGTTTATTTTGTTTTAATCTGATTTTCTCTCTTCTTTAAACTTGTCTTTAATTAAACTATTTTAGTCTTAGGTTGGGTAGAAGTAAAACCATGGCATGGCATGGCATGACATTGAAGGGAAAACAGCCTTTGGACTAAAACTGGATAGGAAATGGAATTTCCATTCCAGGGGAAATTAGGATACTTTGAATTCTTTTGCAGAAAATTTCAGCTTTTTATTTGGCATGAAAACAAAAACTCTGAATTTTTGATTCAGGACAATCAAAACATTTTGTTTCAATAAGGTAAAACCATTTAGCTTTAAACTTCATTTCAATTCATTTTGTTTCAATTTTTGTATTATAAAATTAAAAATTAATTACAATATTTTAATACTATAAGTCAAGCAAAACTAATTGAAACAATAAACTCATAATGAACTATTTTTATGTTCTGGAAATTAGAAAGTTGAAATTATTTATTTGTATTATCATAGAGCCTAGGAACTGTAGTCTTGGATCAGTGTTAGTTGCTTCACAAACACACAAGAAAAAGTTAATCCCTGTCCCCAAAGAGCTTATAATGGTTCACTTAAACTTTTGCCTGTCAAAGTCAACAACTTCCTACAAATCATTTAGATTTTTCCAAAACTGCATATCTTGATGAAAAACTGTCCTGTTTAAACATTTTTCTACCAGCTTTACTTTTGATCTCTTGTGAGAGGCAGTTGGGGAGAAAAGAGTATCTTTCCTGGAGCAACTCATTAAGTTTCACCAAGATACTGGCTGTGGCCCATCTCAGCTTTTTTATCATTGTTGTGAAACAAACATCCAGGATGCTGAATAATTGCACATACTTTCAAAGGAAGGAGAGAGGGAGAAAAGGAAATGGGTTTCTTTGCAGACGAAGAGAAATTATTAGTAGATTGACATTATCTCAAACAGTTATTTTAAGATTAAAGTCACAGTAAAATGGGTTTTTTTTATCATTTTTTCCAGTTATAAAAACTGATATACTAATATACCATTTGAAAATGGTTTCATTACAGAAGCATAGTGCAGATCTTCATCTTGAAATATATCTACTCCCACAAATTCTCGCCACACAATAGTGTTTCCTCTGATCAGAGCTAGATAGTGTTGTCCTAGATCTTGCTCCATCCCACTTAAAAATATATATATATATATATATATATATATAGCAGTAGCCATAAGACCAAGAGTCTTTTCTGTCCCTTTTAAAAGAAAATAAAGCCAATTTTTGTTACTATGATGTTGTGTTCTTTCTCATCTCATCCTTCAGAATTATCATTTGTTGCTGTCATTTTTCCATAGCTTAATATTTTTTCATTACACTGTACAATTTTCATGTTATGTAATCTATCATAATAAGAGTGCTACCAGTCTTTTACAGTGGTTAAGTTGTGTTTCTGAGACAATTTTTGTGGTTCTTCTTAGGCCATTTTCGACACCTTTAGAGAATGAACCCAGAGAAGCTAAATAATTGATTTAATGAAAATCATTTTGGAAGCTCTCTCTTTTCTCCATGGAATATTTTCTCTTCCAAAACACTTTGCTGTGGATTTCTCAGATGCTTTCAGAATTTCAGTGTGCCAGATTTCATTGGCCTCTCAAAACTCTGTTTTGCTTAACTTTTACAATTTATTTTAGAAATAGACAAGCCATAGAAATTGGATTTAAATCTGGATTTTGAATACCAGGAAGTTATGTGACATGTTCTGATTTTGCCTTTGGCCCATTATTGTTAGGGATTAACTGCAAATTTTAGATTTGTGTCAAGGTTCAGATTTTTAAATCCTCCCCACCAGATTCTGGGAGTGTTTGTTTGGAACCAGGGTTTTGGGTTGGGGCCGTCTGACTAACTTCTAAACAAAGATAATAGAGTGATAATGCTTTGAAATAAAGAACCCATTATGGATTTGTAGCTCATCTACAAGAAGTATGGTCTCTGTCTTCTTTTCAGTTTTGGAAAGAGATGTGTATACCATCTACCCTGTCTGGAGAGTAGGATAGACTGTGTTTTAAAATGTGACATGTTGATGTGTCACGTGACAAGTCATATTCATAGATTCATAGATTCTAGGACTGGAAGGGACCTCGAGAGGTCATCGAGTCCAGTCCCCTGCCCGCATATCTGCCTTTGTGCATCATGCCATGATTCGGTCAGATGTGACATGACTAGAAATATATCACAAGAAGATACAGTGACCTAAACAACTCATTTCAGTCTTGTGAGGTTGGTGGCACAACTTTTGGCCTGTAGAGTAATTTTCAAAACTCATTCTTTGAAAAATTGAGGTTTTCAGGCCAAAATATTTAGGAAAGCAAGAGGAATTCCCAATACCATTGATCATTCTGTGCTGTATGCAATGCACATGTGTTTTCTGAATTATTTAGACAGTATCATTACTGACCTGAAACAAGGAGGGCCAGAGTCAAATAGCGTCAATGGAAATATGCCAATTTACATCAGCTGAAAATCTGGGCTATCATCTTTATTGTTCTCCATTTACCTATAACTTGACAGAAATATAAGTCTATTCCTTGCTAACTAGAATACCAATGTAGACACATGGCCATCTTGTGCCATATTTGTGTGGCAGGCAGATGCAGCAACAGTAGCCCTCTGTTTTTGATGGCACCCTCTGACAGGAGTTGGCCTTTCTTTTTATTCTCCACTTTCCATTCTGCTGTGACTGGTACTAGAGCCTTTTCTGTCTAGGACAAAAATCTGTAGCAAAAAGAATCCAGAAAAGGGTTTCTAAAAAAAAAAATCCTTCTTGCTATTCCAAGCTAATTTATTGCAACAAAAAATGCCCAGACAGAGGCAGAATTTTCTGCTCAACCTACTTGCCCCTTACCATTTGCTCAAATGGAAGGGCCTTGCAGGTCCAGATAATGAGAATGCATTTACCCATGAGGAAATGGCAGACAAATGCTTCAGACCCCCGCTTTTTGCCTAGATTTTTTCCTTAGATGGATGATGATTTTAAATTCATAGTAAGCAGAACCACTCTGGAGGCTTAGACAAAACTTGTTGCTCAGTTCTGAATTCAAGGAGACAGTCTTGCAAGACACAGGAGCTCCCCCAAAGAATCATCCTCGCTCCCCAAAGAATAACCAAATATCGAGGGAGAGCATTCACTGTGCTCCAGTTCTAAGTAGTTAGCACGAGAGGGAGAAATAGCTGAATTTCCCTTAGATTAGGACACCTATCAGAAATTATCTTCCTCAGCTAGGGAAATTGCCAATGTCTGTCTCATTTCAGAAAAATGTACAGAAGAGTGGGTGGGTAGCAGGAAGACATTTCTAGTTCATGAAACATTAAAAGAGACTATTTATCTAGACTCTTAAGATGTTTGGATTCTATGGCCTGATTCTTCACTGCCTCACACCTTGTATAGTCACATGTGCTAAGTGAGTGTAAAACACTAGCGTTTGATTTAGATAGCATTTTATACTCATTTTGCATGCACTTCTCTCAGGTGTAAATGAAAACATGAAGCAAAGAAGTGGAGAATCGTGCCCCAAGCATTGGCTTGCCAGAGTTACCTCCTTAATGATGTAGAATTGCAAATATTAGCCTTAATATATTGCAAAGGAAAGGTAGCTACTCAAGCAGACCTGGAAGAGAGTAAGTAGTTACAAAAACAACCCTCCTCCACAAATAAACACCAACAAACCTGCAACTAAAATCTTCTTTTTTTCCCCCTGGAAATATCTTTCTAAAAGCTCTTGTGGTAAATGGACTTTGCATTTATCAAATGGTATGAAAGCTCTGTGAGACATCTGAGGATTATAGGAAATAGCAGAAATTGAAAAAGAAAATGAATAGGAAGTCTATGAATATGTCTACACTGCAATGTAAGCGCGGGCTCAGACTTAGGCTGGAGCCCAAACTCCCCTTTCGTCTACACCCAAATCTTGCAGACTTGGGCCTGGACCTAGGACCCTGCAGGGGTGGAGGGTTTGAGCCCAAGTCAAACCCAGACCCAGGGTTTGAGTCCTATTGCTTTTCGTTGCAGACACAACCCTCTCCTGACTTGGGTCCTGGGAACCCACCAAAGGTACCCCACAATCCCATGGGCCAACTTCCTTTGTCTTCTCTATCCCAAGAATCTTCAGGGAAACTAAAGCACGTTATCCGAGGCAGGTGTTTTCTGTTAGTCCTCCCAAGTGAGGGACTCCACAGTTTTGCCAAATGTTAACAATTATTAGTATTAATTACTGCACCTCAGACTCTACTTGGTTCATCACAGATTTCTGCCTTGAAAAGCTCAGAATCTAATTTCAGCTTTGTGGCAAAGAAAGGGATCACAGAACAGTAGGGAGGAGTAGGGGAAGGAAGAACAAGGTTACAGTAGTAGGATTATACAGTTACTCAGCAAAGGCTGAACACTGGAGAACAAGAATTTTTTTAATGATTGTTTTTACCACTTTGGTTTAAAATAAATGCAATGTAAATGAACGCTCTTGACCGTTGTGAAACAGCAAACGTGGTTACTGAGGAAGAAGTTTAATGAGAAACTAATTCCCAAAGTGGGCGATGTCCATCTATACTGGTGAACCCAGAAGATCAATGGACATTGTCCATCTCCAAGTCACTAAAGCCATCATTTCTGTACTGGAAGAATTGAAAAGGGAGGGCATTATCTGTGCTTCATGTGGATCTGGTCAAAAAATGATGAATTTTTTTGTGAAAACATTTTTTTAAAGTTCACAAAAATATTCTGCAAAAATGTAACCAAAATCTTGATTAAATCAAAACTTCACTTATAGACATTATGACTGAAGTAACTGAAGCAGGGGAGCAAGGGAATTATTCAGTGTCATAATGGAAAATGTGGTAACAAGTTATCAGCATTTTCTTGGCTTTCCCATAAGACATCAACAATTTTGATGTTTCTGCTACTGACACAGTCTATGCACAGCATCTTGGGTCTTTGCTGAAATCTTTTTAAGCAGTAGCACCATTCCTGGGCCATCAAATGAAACCTCTTATTTCCCTATCTACTGCTTATCCAGACTTTAATGTTCACCATTGTTAATGTTACCTTCTCAAAATCTGTCTTTTCACAGTTATCATGAGTATCTTATAGGGCAATATTAGTAGACCGGAGAAGACATACCGTATATTTAATTCCCTGTGAAAATGTCACTGTTGTGATCAATTGCCTTGGTATGAAAAAGCCTGTTGGTTCTGTCTTGTAGCATAGCAAAATCTTCAGGTGTTCCCTATACAGACCTGCCTCAGGAAGTGCTTAACTGTTGTGGTTTGCAATGATATTCATGGCCTCATAATCCTAATTCACGTGGGATGGAGCAAGTATTGTTTGCAAAACCTCACTGCTAATACTGAAGGGCACAATATGATGCCAGGACAGTCAGCCTCTCCTATTGTGTTTCTAATCCAAAGTAATATTTAAAATATGCCTTGTGAAAATGATTCATGCTGTAGCTCCCATCATACTTCTTTTCTGTGTACACTCAAGAGCAGGCTTTATCAAAGTGAAGTCATTATTTCCCATTATCAGCTAGGATATAAGGTGACAAAACTACTCAGCCTGCTCCTATGCTGAAATGAGAACCACTGAGAGCCAGTTTCCTGAGCCGAACCAAAGTGGCATGGAGAATCTATACTAATATATATCTGAACTGTTGAGTGTGTGTGTGTGTGTGTGTGTGTGTTTGTGTATGAAAGGAACTTTTCAATGCAATGAGCATCCGTAGAAGAAACATGGAAACAGAATAACAGATGTTCCTCTTGAGCAGCTGTTGAAACTGGCAGGGTTAGCTTTGCAACCAGTTTAATGGACAGTTAGTGAAGGAAGCAAAATGCAAACAGTCTGATGAATAAAATGTGTCTGAGCCCAAATCTTGGCTGCGGTTTCCATGGTAACAAGGAGCGTAGTAGCTGAGCAAACTGGCTGTACACCAAGCCACCCAATCATGGTTCAGCGTTGTACACAGGCAAAGGGGATGAGAGGGCCCCCCTCCAGTATCATGAGGCAGCAGGTGCTTCTTGTGGCAGGACAGAGAGCTCATGCAAATCAGTCCATATCAGCAACACAAGAAAGGAGGAAAGTGGGGTGAGGAATAAAGAGAAGATCCCAAAGGGGTGGGGCAGAAGGAAGAGCTTCCAAAAGAGAAGTTGAGGTAGAGGAGAGGAGATGAGGACACCAGTGATGGGTCCCCTCCAGAAGTGATGTGTGAGAGGGAGGAAAAGATGAAGCGGAGGGGGCAGGAATTAATGGACCCTAGTAAGCAGGAGTGAGAGGGTGACAGTGGGAGCCACCATCAGGGTGCCTGGGGTGTAGAAGGTTACTGAGGCGGGGGAGAGGGTGGTCTGGGTTAGAAAGGACATTTTACTGTGGTGAGTGAAAACAGGCATGGGAGCGAGTCCTTCTAAATAGTGTAGGAGGGAAGAATCCCTTGGAATAGGTGATTTGGTGCCTATACATCCATCAGTATGCCCTTAACATGGCATTAACCAGGATGATGCCCAAATACTGTGCAAACAGAGAAGAAATAAAGTGGCTCAAACTCCATTTTCACTACTGTTTACTGTTCACTACTGCCAGCCTCCGTCATTCCAAAAGCCTATATAAATGAATATTTTAAATAAGAAGTTTAGCCTAGAATCCTACAAGCCGATTTGAAAACCAGCATTTACAGATGGGTGATTTTAAATACCTTGTGATATGCTGTGATTGGGGAAAAAAGGGTCTCAATATCTTGAAGCTCAAGATTGAAGTGAGATTTCATTATGGAAAAGGGATCATGTGACAAAGTTTATTGCTATTGGTGGTGGTGAAGTCATAAATAGCAAAGTGGAAACACCTGTGTGAGTTGTACACCAAGCTGTGTTCAGGAATAATAGCAAGAGTAATGTGTGATGTGATAAAATTATCGATTCTGCCCACTCATTTTATTCGGAGTGTCTTTGTGGAATTGAACCTTCAATAACCAGTGAAAAACTGTTACTGGTCATGCTTTGCAGACAGTCAGAAATACAAACTGGAAATGACCCATAGATAGACGTAGTTACTGGAGGTCAGCAGAGTGATAGTGTTTCACATTAACTGAATTGAACAGAGTGAAGAGCACAAAAACATATAAAATCCTTTAATTCTTTTTAAATCCAGTCTAATCTGTATGATTGTGGATAATCCTTTGAAATTGCACCAAAATCAGCACATGGAGCATTGTCAGAAGCATGACATTTGGCCTTGAAACATCACTCTTACCCTGCTACCCCTTCCATGAATAATATGGCACCTCTGTTCCTACCCTTGACCCAAACACTGAAGTACTTTATTTCAGCAACTTCATGATCATCAGGCCTCCATTCTCTCTCCCCTCCCCTCTCTCTCTTATGCCCCAATTTGCAACTGTAAAAATACCTAAAATCCCCTGGTTATTAACAGTGACATTTTAGAACTTTCACTGTTCCTTTTTTTAAGTGCTTAAAAAAAATTAGAGTGAAGTGTAATTGTGTATAGTCAAGAAATTGAGACTGTAAGTTTCCCACGAGGAACTATAACTCTGGCCACTTGTAGAAATGCATTGCAGTAGGGGCTTTCATTATCTGATAACATAAATCAGTAGTTCTCAAACTATTGTACTGGTAACCCCCAGTTTGAGAACCCCTGACATAAATGGAGTGAAGCGGTCCATCTACAGCTAAAGAAGATTGCCCTTTGTACCTTTGAAAATTTCCCCCTTTAATTTTCTCCAAGGACACTTCATATAAGTTTTAAAAGGCCTTTGAAATATAATGAGAACTTGTTCTTTGTCTTAAAGAGTATAGCATAAAGGCTTGCATGCTAATGTTTAGTAACTCATGAATACAATGGAAACAAGAAAATCTTCTGGCCTGCAATAGAAGATGAAATTAATTTTCACTTTCATGCATACCACATCCATATAAACAGTAACCTGGGTTGATTACTTCATGCTATATTTCCTGTATCCCAGTATGCAGGAAAGTCTAGGTTAACAACACTCCTATCTATTAAAAAGACAAGTTACTCTGGGAAAGGGCATGAGCCCTCCATTTAGAAATATTCCAAAACTCAAGAATGCAAACTACTATCTAGCTAAGTATCAGAGGGGTAGCCATGTTAGTATGTATCCACAAAAATAACGAGGAGTCCAATGGCACCTTAAAGACTAACAGATTTATTTGGACATAAGCTTTCGTGGGTAAAAAACCTCACTACCTAGCTAGTGACAACTAACTAGAAAGATGCTCAACAGCCTCAAGAACAAGAATGATTTTCAGGTCACATGGCCATGTTGTCCCTCCTTTATTGGTCTCCTAATTTAATATTAAGTGAGTGCCATTTTGAAAAAGAAAATTGTAGTTTGTGGGGCGTTTGGATCTAGAATTATTGTTCAGGTCCATTTGTATAAAATATATGAGTTACAAAGCAAAAAGAGTTACCTTTTAAACTAACACTCAAATGCGTCATTAATTTTTATTTGTAATTGAAAATCAGCTGTATTTACAGTTTAGTTTTCTAATCTTTATTTTAGTCTTTGCAGCTTTAATTTCTGTGCAAATAGCTCTTTCCAAGCATCAGCAGTATTATCCCTACAACGGGTTCAGGCAGGCAGACAGATGGTATACAGTTTAATCCGCCTCATTGCTTCCTCAACAGTAGGGCCAGACATGAATGGTGTAGCCAGCTTCAAAAAAGCTGTCCTGATGCTATAATAAAGCGATGTAGCATTTTCCCCATTTCTAACAAATGTTCTTATTCATTGGAAGGTGACAGAGGGAGCATCTGAAATCCTTACATGAATTTTTCACAGGTAAATGATCCCTTACTCCATTTGCACTGCGAGAGATTCACTAAGTTCTATCTATCATTTATTAGATATCTTGAACCAGGGTTGAGAATTATGTTGCATTTATAAAAAGACCTTGACCGGATAGGTAATTCTTATTTTGGGAAGTTTAGGAGGGGCAATACAAGCAACCATTAGTTTGGGGTTTTTTTTTTTGTTTGTTTTTTAACATGAATGGCTCCATGCAGGCAACAGAACCACATGGCTCTGGGGTCTTGGTTTCTGGCAAGTATCTGTTAGAACAGAGCAGAAGCTGAGAGGGTAACCAGCTCACTGTTCTTAATCTTGGCCACGTTCTGATAGTTTCCTGAACCACTTATCGAAAGCTATTGGGAGAACTTCTACCAAATTTATAAAATTAGGGAAGAAAATAAGACTTAATCTACCCATTAGATTTCTACAAGGGGGATGTCCTTGATACCCCTCCCCCGCAAGGAGTTATCAGCAGGGATAGAACCTGGGACATACAGCACCAAAGTGGAGTACTTGAGCTGAAAGAGTAATAACTCTGCAACTGTTGCTGTTAGGCTGTCATCTTCTGAGTCGGTGCTACAGGCAGACCTGATCACTTCACCAGTGAGTTACGCTGATGTGACTTCTTATCCTTTTTCTGTAAACTGAATATTGCTGTCCTATAGAACCTGGAGAGCATTTAGAGCAGTTCTACAGTCCGTCCTCAGGCAAAGCTCCCAGCAACATATATAAGGAACTGCAGAATTTAACACTGAGTCCAAATTGGCTGTCAGGGCCAAGATATTGGGCTGTTTCATCAACTGAGAATAAATGTGATTCTTCTCCTATCTAAATGGCACCCACTAGATTTCTTGCTGTAGTTGTTAGAACTATTGTGTCAGTACTGTATTCTATTACATTTCATTTATATTGTATAATCAGTTTTGCTGCCCCTTTCTGTTGCTCACAAGGCTTAACATTTCTTGTTTTTATGAGATAGATCAGTGGTTCCCAAAAATAGTCCATCAAGCATTTGATGCTGCTCTTTGGGGAGTTGGCTGGTGCCCTGGAGCTAACTTGCCTTGTTTCCACTTGCTAAGTCTCATTGACAGCTAACAATGAATCAAATAAGTTCCTAGTATTACTTTCACATATTAGCAATTGCTGTAGTTGCCACAAGAATATTTTGCAATCACAAAGGGTGGGCAGTGTCCCCTGTAATTTTGATGAGGCGTGGATATAGCCAGAAGGTAATTTCACAAAGATTTGGTCCATGCTCTGAAAAAGTTTTATCAATTTTTTTTATTTGTAACTTTTTTCAACAAATTGGCTTCTTTTGAAAAATGTAGAAAAAATTCTGTTTGACTTTGATTTTTTTAAAAGTGAAAAAACGTTGTTGGGAGGCTTTGAAAACAAAATTGGTTTCCCATGTAATGTTCCCCCATTTTCCCTCTCCCCTGCCACTTATCTTCTTAGCCCTACCTCCCTTTTTTCCCAATGGAAAATGGCAACAGAAGAAAAGGAGGAAAAGAGAAATGGGGCGAGGGGAGTGTGATGGGTTGGATCACAGAAATCCCCTGGGAGCTGCCAACTGATGTGCCAATATTATCTCTGCTCCTGTTTTCCCTGCCAGCTCAGGACTCCAGCACCCTGTCTTGCTGAGCCAGACACTCCCGTCTGCTCTAACAAAGCCCCAGGGTCTGAATTACTTGCCCCAAAGCTGCGGGTTTACCTGAAAACAGCTCACAGAAGTGTGCTTGTCTTTAGCACTCAGATGCCCATCTCCCAATGGGATCTAAACCCAAATAAATCCGTTTTACCCTGCATAAAGTTTATGCAGGGTAAACTCATAAATTGTTCGCCCTCTATAACACTGATAAAGAGATATGCACAGTTGTTTGCTCCCCCAGGTATTAATACATACTCTGAGTTAATTAATAAGTAGAAAGTGATTTTATTAAATACAGACAGTAGGATTAAAGTGGTTCCAAGTAGTAACAGACAGAACAAAGTACGTTACCAAGCAAAATAAAATAAAATGCGCAAATCTATGTCTAATCAAACTGAATACAGATAATCTCACCCTCAGAGATGCTTCAGTAAGTTTTTTCCTCAGACAGGACACCTTCCAGGCCTGGGCACAATTCTTTCCCCTGGTACAGCTCTTGTTCCAGCTCAGGTGATAGCTAGGGGATTCTTCGTGATGGCTCCTCTCTCCTCCTTTGTTCTGTTCCACCCCTTTATATATCTTTTGCATAAGGCAGGAATCCTTTGTCCCTCTGGGTTTCCACCCTCCATCACTGGAAAAGCACCAGGTTAAAGATGGATTCCAGTTCAGGTAACATGATCACATGTTACTGCAAGACTTCATTACACACTTGCCAGCACACACACATACAGGAAGACTCACAGGTAAAACACAGCCATCTGCAGACAATGGTCCTGGTTAGTGGGAGTCATCAAGATTCCAAACCACCATTAATTTGCATATTACGATAGGCCCTCAGTTATATTTTATATTTCTAGTTTTAGATACAAGAGTGGTACATTTATACAAATAGGATGATCACACTCAGTAGATTATAAGCTTTGTAATGATACCTTACAAGAGACCTTTTGCATGAAGCATATCCCAGTTACATTATATTCACTTATTATCATATTTTTATAAAACCATATAGACTGCACAATGTCACAGGGAGACAAAAATTGCAACCAAACAAAATTCAGTATGTAAAACCTAAAATCTTTTTTTTTCATTAAAAATCAGAAAAAAATCAAAATTTTTCATGAAAAACAAATTGTTTTTGACCAGCTCTTGAACTAAATAAAAGGACTGGATGATCAAAGAATAGTGGTACATTTTCGCAGCATGAGTTTCCCTAACATGATTTCTTCCTTTCTGTGTTACAACAAGAACTTGTTCCATTGTGATGGTATGTACAGAGCGAGGAAAACATTATATTGCCACCTTCTGCAGAATCTTGCATCCTGTCTGTGACTTTAATCATGAGAGGAACCAAAGCCTTAATGTTGTTCTGTATGGGTGGAAGGGAATGCCTGTGGCGATCCTATTGCAGGTTCTAGGCCCAAGAAAGCACAGAAACTGAAATAAGTTATCCAACTGAATTTAGAGCAGTAATTTGTATGTCTTAGAGGCTGATGAAGCATCAGAGTCATAGTAGGTCTCCAAACAGCTAGTGACAAACCCTCTTAATTTTGTTCTTAACATAAAAAAAACCAACTCCCTTCCCTTTCACATCTCTATCTCACCTATCAAAGCCTTTAAAAGTAAAACTTACATACAATTTCAGTTATGTATCAGATTCATGGATTTCAAGGTCAGAAGGGACCATTTTGATCATCTAGTTTGACCTCCTATATAAAACAGGGCATAAAACTTTCCCAAAGTAATTCCTAGAGTACATCCTTTAGATAAATGTCCAATCTTGATTTAAAAATTGCCAATGATAGAGACTCTACTGGGACCTTGGTAAATTGTTCCAATGATTAATTACCTTCACTGTTAAAAATGTATGCCTTATTTCCGGTCTGAAATTGTCCAGCCATTGGATAGTGTTGTACCTTTCCTCTGCCATACTGAAGATCCCATTAACAAATATTTGTTCCCCATGTGTGTACTTCTAGACTGTGATCAAGTTAACCTTCTATTTTATTAAGACAAATAGGCTCAAGGAGCTCAATCTATCATTATAAGACATTTTCTAATCCTTTAATCATCCTCATGGCTCTTCTCTGAACCTTCTCCAATTTATCAACATCCTTCTTGACCTGTGGACACCAGAATTAATCACAGTATTCCAGTAACAGTCAATAATCCTTTGTTTGATGCAGCTAAACAGTCTCTCAGTGGTTTTCCAAAATCCACTTCACTCTTTGCCATTTGTAAAAATAGTCACTCTTTCCTTCATTGTAACATCCTATTTTTATCTCTTTATTGTATTATTGAAAATTCTTGAAAATAAACATAAAATCTCCCTGAGCATAGGTTTGTATTCTCCTGTAAATGACTATGCTTTTGTGGTGTCAGTGATCAAGCTTGCCAAGAACATTACTGAACTGACGTGATAATGTAGTTGTTTCGCCTGTTTGATGAAGACCAGTATTGTACTGTAGACTTCCAAGAATCAAATCAGCCATTCGATACGGTAGCATGTAAAATGAGTACACAAAGGTAGTCTGTGTTTTGACTCTTGTTCTCCTTTTTGGTGGTTTTGAAAATTGGTCTTACAGAATTGTTGAGATACTAGTCTAAACATCGCTTGTCCCCATGCTTATAATGAGACATAGTAGAAGCGTTTAGTCCCCTACATAGTTAAAAGTTCTAGCCATGTTGTTTCACAGAAACTCATGAACAATGGTTTCTTACAGCCAAATCAAACTCTGTGTCTGTGCAATTTTTTTTTTCAATTTTTAGAATGATTCCCTTCCAGTGTTATGTGCGTTTTTCATACGGTTCAGGGACACCCCTTAGGAAAAGTCTCCGGGGCGCATGCATCAGCATTTTCTACACTCTGAGAATGAAAAAAGCCATAGTACTTGATGGAACTCTGCCTTGGTCAATCATTCAATTATAGTTTCATCTCTGTGCTTTTGCACACTCAGACTTGCAGAAATCTCCCTCGTGGTCTTTGTGGAATGGAGTAGTCCCATTGGTTTGAATGCGACTACTTGCAGTGCATTAAGTTAAGCATATGAATAAAAGTCTTTGCAGGGTCAGAGACTTGGTTTGTATATATCCATAGTGATGTTATTACTCCAAGTAAGAAAATACGTATTCCAAATTAGGTGATGTACATTTGGCAACCCTGGTAGTTTCAATTCAGTATGGCATTGTTCAGCTACTGAACTATTGCATGGGATTGCTGTGTACTGTCAAGCAGCTGCAGCTTTCCACACAAAAATGACTGCGTTTCAGTGGTGAGTGAACTACTTCCAGTATATATAATCCTCAGGAGATTCAAGTCAATGGAGTTATGCTGATTTATAGCCGCTAAAGATCTGAGCCATAGTTTGTAGCGTTCGGTGGGATTCATTTGGATGAAAGACTCTATACAAATGTAATGTTAATATCTATGTCTTATATTTGGCTATGTTGGCTAGGTAAACTGAAATTTAATTGGAATTAATAGCCAGTCAACGGAAAGGGCAACTTTTGAAAAAGTAACCATGTGCTCCAAATAGTAGTTAAAGTAACTGGGAGTATGACCTAGATGCATGAAATAGGCCAATATTTATTCTGCATTCTCTTAGTGTGATAACATCTTTGTTTACTGGGGCTAGTCACCACACCTTAACTATCACTACATGATAGCATGCAAATAATTCATCTATAAAGTTGCAGCTCACTTGTTGATCTTTCATTAGAAATATGCTTTAAACCATGTGCCCACCACAAGTCTCAGCCATAATTTATTTCCAGCAGTAAACTTGACAGCAGGATACATTTATAATGTCAAGCACTTGATAAACTGATTTAAATACCTAAGGAAATCATCAGCTTGTCACTGAAAACACCTTACCATATTGTTGATGTATGTTTGAATTGGAGGCTATCATCTTGCTATATACAGAAAAAAAATATTGTCATCTTAGTGTGACATTCTTTTGTTACAGTGTTCAGCTTTGAGTTTTTTGTATGCTGCTTATTTCTTTTCTTCCAAGCCTCATGGGTTTGATGGCAGTTAGTATAGTGAGGCCATGGTGCTCGGTCTGTGGTAGTGCAAGCCCTCACAGAAGCTGTTACTAAGGGCAGGTCTTCACTACAGGGGGGGGTCAATTTAAGATACACAAATTCAGCTACGTGAATAGCGTAGCTGAATTCAACCTATCGGAGCCGACTTACCCCGCTGTGAGGACAGTGGCAAAATTGACCTCTGCAGCTCCCCATCGACGGCGCTTACTCCACCTCCGCTGGTGGAGTAAAAGCGTCGGTTTGGGGATCGATTGTCGCGTCCCAACGAGATGCGATAATTCGATCCCCAAGAGATCGATTTCTACCCGCCGATTCAGGCGGGCAGTGTAGACCTAGCCTTACTTATGCCACTGTAGTTTTATAGGACTGAGTACTGGCAAAAAGGCTTGCACCTTGCATTGCTTGCTTTCTCCTCTTCAGAAAGTGCCCTTCCTCTAGAGAGTGAACTCTTATTTTCTGTTTCTTAGCTAAACTCAATGCATTGGTTCACTGTTGCAGAGACATTGACAGCCCTTGATGTCTGATTTTATATTTACATTCTGCTTAATCTCATCTCCCAAGAGTTCATCAATCTTTGTCAGTAATGGGGCTTGCACTTTTGTCTTTGTTTACTTGGAATGCATCGAAAACAAGTTGATGGCTCTTTTTTATGAGTCATTCTACAAAAAAATATATTCTTTCAAAGAAGTGTCTTTGAGAAAAGTTCCATGCTAGTGAAAAGCTGGACGAACACTCTGGTGAATACAAGAGTTGACTCATGTCAACAGTGTTGCCTTTGAGAAGGAAACTGCAAAATATACTTCGTAGTGAATTGATTTCAGATATTTGAAGTTGTAGCAGCACAATGGCTCTGGGGAAAGAAGTGTGTGTAACCATCAGTTGAGTCTAGAAAACTGTGGACTTTTTCTTGTTCTTTTTCTGAGTCTCTCAAATTTGTGTTACTGAAACAGAGATGACAAACAATGAATGCCCCACCACAATTGTAAGTATTCAGCAATTCCATCAGTTACTTAAGAACCAATGTTCTGACAGATTTTATAGCCACTTGCGCAATTCTATTAAAAATTCTCTTTGTGAAATCTATCTGCGCAGTCTGTTAGCTTGGGATCTCTTAATTATTGTGTGCATTTTAGGACATATAGTTACAATGGACTATCCAGATTTACAACAGTGTAACTAAGTTCAGATTTGGGCTCTTAGCCTGGGTTTTATGTATCTATAAGCATTTATGTCATTTTCTTCACTCCAAAATGAGTTCATGCTGGCACAGTTGACTACTGAACCACTCTATTGAGATAACCAGCTTTTCACACATGCATAAAAAATGTTAGACCTTGAATGAAAATTCTTCACACATTTTGAAAAAGTTGTTATACAGTAATGATTTGCGATGCTAGAGGACTTGACAAACCAGATTCCACCATATCCTGCTCATTACCACCACTCTGTAGGCTTACTAATATCAGCCACCAAATCAAGCATTGCTAGGGGCTTCTGAAAAGCATTCAGTCCTTGCTGGACACAAGAGAGCGAGGAACTCTTCTGGCAACATCAAGCCAACAAAAGTCCTGAAACTGCAACGGCGTTGCTTGAGCCTTTAAACTCAGCAAGAAGAACATGGTGGTGTGAAACTGTGATGGCATTTGACTTCACAAGATCAAACTGCGAAGCCTGGAAGCTCCTGAGTCTTTTACGCAGTGTGGCTCCAGCAGCCTACAAACCACCATGAGTAAGTGCAGATGCCATCTCTTCACAGTTAATTGCCAACTCTTGTGTGCCAATGGATTAAAAACATCAGGAAGCAAGTCCTCAAACAACTTTATCACACACTAAACCAGTGCCAGATGTTTTCACCCCCCTGCATCATAGATGAAGTGGACAAGGGTCTCTCCAGGAAAGTGGCAGGAATAGATGGAATGTATCCAGAATTCCTGAAGAATCTTGGTCTGAAGGCAAGAAAGTGGCTAGCAGATTTCTTCAGCAACATACATTCTTCTGGCATAATACCAAAAGAGTGGAAGGTAGTCAAAAATATAGCCATTTTGAAGCCTAGAAAAGAGGCTACTGACCCAAAGAGCTACCTGTCCATCTCCCTTCTTAGTAGTTGCTATAAACTGTTGGAGTGGCTCCTACTTCAAAAGTTAAAGCTGATACTGGAGCAACAGGTTCCCAAAGACCAGACTGGATTTAAAACTGGACAAAATTGCTGTCACCAGGTGCTGGCCTTAACCAGCTACATAGAACCTGGGGCACTGCCCAGCAGCAGCCCAACAGTCAGCCCCCCGGTGGGGCTCCCACTGTTAGTCCCTCCTCCCCGTCTCCATCCCCCCAGTATTTTTAGCAAAAGTCAGACAGGTTGCGGTCTTCCATGAATTTTTGTTTATTGCCCACGATCTGTCTGTGGTTTTTACTAAAAATACCTCTGACAAAATCTTAACCTTATTCATGAGGGTAGGGGCTTAGTTGTAAAGTATACATTGCAATACATACAGTACTAACATTTTGTTGAGAATAGTAATGTAAGTAACCTACATAGTTAATGGGATTTCTTGGATACCAACATTTTATGCTAATTTATTCTATCTTGGCACTTCCTCAACTTACTCTACACACAGTTGATTACTGTTCCCTAGACAACTTATGACTCTCAGCTCTTTTAATTTTAAGTGATAGTAAAGATAGAAAAGAAATTTCTCAGCCTGAGAAGCTCCGTTTCAGTCCCAGATTTTCTTTCTTACATTTAATCCTTCAGCATGTCCTTTTCTTTCTTCACTGCAATCTACCATATGATCATTTTTAATCATACAAGTTACCCCTATCATGTATGATAATTAATGTATATCTATTACCATTGGCTGCAGGAGCTTTGCAAGAGGGAATTTTACAAGCAGATGAAGAATTCTAAAGCGGCCTTCATGGGACCATTTGTAGTGGCAAATTTTTTACAGCGGTTTCATGGAACATTTGAAAGATTTTGAGCAGTATTTCAGCAGGAAGCCTTTTTTTTTTAAGGATTGAACAAAGTTCTTATTGTTGCCAAGCTATTGAATATTGCCATCTGAACCTATTCAGGGAGCTACAGTCTTGTACGTTTTTTATTATTAGAGAGAGTTCTAAATATACAATGCTTAACAAAACACACACAGACACACCACCACCAAACCCCTCTCCCACCCTGAGAAGTATCATTAATTCTAAACCAGACAGAAACAATACACAGGACAGAAGTTCAAATGCAAGAAATCACTGAGACCTCAGGCCAGATTGTCCACTGCCTTATGCCTCATGTAGTCATTTACACCAGTGCACAACACTACCATCCTGGTTTGGTTTCCCCTTGAACCCCTTTCCACAGGTGTGAATGGCTGCACAAGGTGCAAGGCAGTGAAGAAGAGGCTGGCCCATCATTTGAGAGGTGCCCCATTCAGGAAGCCATGGGTTTTAAGGAAGGATCTGGAGGAGGAGCTAGTGGGTGCTTTTATGCAATAAGTGAAAGGGGGTAGTATTAATATTTCATTTATTACTGTTCAGTAGATTATTTGTTCTCTGGTAATGCCTAAAATCCCCAGCCAGGGGGAGGGCTCCATTACACTAGGCACTGTACAAATAATAGAATAGCATACTGCCCCCGCCCCAAAGAAATTACAATCTAAAAGCCAAGGCAGACAAACAGATATAGAAAGATAATGGAAAACACCTTCATAAATGTACAGAACACATTTCTTCTTCAGTTTTCCCTTCATATAACACACGCATTCCCCCACCACCTCCCCTGTCTCCAGCTGCCAGTCACACTCCCTTCACAGCCCTTGCTCAGACAGAGTGTCCTGCCACTGTCTTTTGCTCCCCATACGGAAACCCTGCACCTCGTTCTGGCGCAAAGGTGTGGGGAATTCACAAACCGTGTTAAGTGTTTGCAGGCCCCTCTAGTTAGCTTCCTCTCCCTAAGGGGCACAGGGGAGTGAGTCCCATGCTCCTCCTTAAGGGGAGGGGGCAGTACTGCACAGGTACCATATGCTCCTTTAAAGGCCTAACTATCCCCCCACCTCCTTTGCACTGTGAATTAATGTTTCCTATCCAAAATATTTAATAACTGTTCTCTGTCCTTTCTCCATCCACATTACACACATTATTGCAATTCTCTATTAACATGGGGAACTGTGTTTTCCTCATCCCACCATCTGAGTGTAATCGCAGGAGAAATCAATATCTAACATAGGTTATCTGTCAAGAGCATTAAACATATTTAAATCATAAACAAGTGGAGATTCAAATACAAAGGCACTAGCTGGCTGCATTGGTGATCAATCTGCTGCTTAGTTCTATTTTTAAAATGTAAAGGTAAGCAGCTATGTTTAAATATCTGTTAAGACCCCAAACCAGAGATAGAATTCTGTAGATAGAATTGCTCACCGGTTCCTCTAATTTTCATAAATCTGTCCATGATGTTATTTCTGGAGTCTGTATTCTTTAGCAATTAATGCCACCACACAAGTAAGCAGAAGAATCAGGGAGCATTGCTGTTTCTGCTCTATGTTGCATCAAATTTTAAAGTGGTCAAAATAGGCGTAGATTAATTTAAATCAGTGGGGCTATCCCAATTTACGTCAGCTGAGGCCAATGCAGCTCCTATTAGTTTCAGTGGAAGCCATGTGGGTGGACTGGAGCCCAGTGTGTCTCCCTAGATATTAGTATCTAACACGCATGCCTAACATGCATGCAAGCCTATAGTTAGGCTTTTGTGTAGAGGGCCAGTACAACATCTATGTACCACTTGAGAACCTATTTCAGCTAGGGTTACCATATTTAAAAAATAAAAGAAGAGGACACTCCATGGGGCCCTGGCCCCGCCCCTTCCCCACCCCTGACTCCGCCCCTTCCCCAAAGTCCCTGCCCTAACTCCCCCTCCTCCCTCCCAGCCACGCAAAAAGGGCTGGCCAAGCGCTATCGGCTTCACGGTTTGCCGGGCAGCCCCCAGACTCTGCGCCCCTGGCCGGCGCTTCCCCAGTGCAGCTGGAGCCCGGGAGGGGAAGCGCCCAGCCAGGGGCGCAGGGTCTGCAGGCTGCCCAGCAAACCGTGAAGCCGGTAGCACTCGGGCTTCGGGCAGCCCCCATGCCTCCAGACCCTGCGCCCCCGGCCGGGCTCTTCCCCTCCCGGGCTCTGGCTGCTGTGCTCCTCCCCTGACTCTTCGGCTCTGTTTAAGAGCCAAGCTGCCCAAGCGCTACCGGCTTCGGGCAGCCCCCATGCCTCCGGACCCCAGCCGCCGGCCGGGCACTTCCCCTCCCGGGCTCCAGCTGCTCTGCTCCGGCAGTGCAGGGGCCGGAAGCATGGGGGCTGCCCGAAGCCTGTAGCGCTCGGGCAGCTTGGCTCTTAAACAGAGCCGAAGAGTCGGGAGGACAGAGCAGCCGCAGGAGGGGAAGTGCCCAGCCGGTATTTTCCCGGACATGTTCAGCTTTTTGGCAATTCCCCCCAGACGGGGGTTTGATTACCAAAAAGCCGGACATGTCCGGGAAAAACCGGAGGTATGGTAACCCTATTTCAGCCCTCAAAATAGAGCTGAAGCAGAACTTCAGTGATGAAAAAGATGGTATCCACTGTGATTCCCCTCCCCCCCCCCCAGCAATTAGTTATACAATCCTGATGGTAAGACCAGCACTTAGAGGCATCAACAGTCACAGAAACAGGTTGGCTAGCCTCATTTTGGTCCAGGTCTGCTTGGTTACCATGGATTTCAAACATCTAGTCAAAATGCATATAATCAGTACTTCCATCAGAGATGGATCAAGAAGATAATGTTGGGATCTAGATTACAGATTGTAGTCTGTTTAAAATCACGTTTCATATCTAAGGTCCAAATCTAAAGACTCTGATCTCTCATGATCTGTTCTAGCTAAATTTTTCCCCAAATGGTAGAAGTCTTGAGACCATCTGACTGCAGAATCTAGTAACCAAGTAGTCAGTTTTAGATCTGACCTGGACTTAAAATTGTTGTAGGGGCAGGTTAGAGTTCAGGAGTTGTGGTTACATTTTGTTCAATGAAAATGAAAATTTCCATCAAAATGCCTTTTTTTTTTTTCAACAGTTGTTTGGGGTTTTTTTATTTATGTATTTATTTTTACCAGAAACGGAACACTTTTAAATAAACACTTTTACTGAATGTTTTTCAAAAACCAGAACTTTTGGAGGGGGACATGTTGTTGGATTCACTTTTTCATTGAAAAACTGAAAAAGACTCAGAGGAAATTTTGACAGAAACAAAAAACCTGACTTTTGAAATGTCATGTGAAAAATAATTTTCATTTTTTACTCAACTCTCATGAATATCCATAATTTGAGGTTCCAATTTATGCATCTATCTTATTTCTTTGTTTCTATTTCAAAATGAAAGACACAGAATAAATGAAGAATCGATTGTGTAACCAAATTTTTACTCCCGCTGTGATTCCTTGGGACATCAGAAATCATAAGGGTGAAGTCTGAGAGGTCTGATGACTATGAAACACTGAGATAAATAGAAATATGTTGCTCTGTATAGCTGGTTGTTACTGTATACGTGTCTAGAGCTTTTGGAACATAAAATAAATTAATATATGGAGTTTCCTTTTTCCTCGCTATACTGTCCCATATCTTCCACTATTCTGCCTTTCTTCACACTACTCACATTTATCTGTTCCACTCTATACCTACCTGACTTTCAATAACCCTGATCTGCTTTTAATTTTTACTCTTTTTTTAATTAAGAAACCTAAATTGATCATTTTAATGCCCAGGTTTTCTCTCTCTCTCATCATCTCTTTCTATCATTTTAAAAAGTACAGCCAGATTTATTTGAAAGGCTTATTTTTTTTTAAACCTACCTTATTGTTAGGGTCAACTTTTGTTCTCACTATGGCATAACTCCACTGATATAATGAGAGCAGCGTTTGGCCTTTAAGCTAGTGCTGGCTCTTATTTTCTCAGCTAAGGCCAGAAAATAAATGATGAATCCCAGCCATACCTGTACATATCAGACTTCTTTATGGTTCATTAAGGCTCTCTTGCCCCTTGCCTCCTTAGCCTAACTCATTCTTGGTGCCATTTTCTGAACTGTTGTATCATCCCCTCTTGTTCAAATTACTTGCTGCAACTTTAACATCTAAAAAGACGACAATCAGAAGTGTCAATACTGCAGTGCAGAAATTAACCAGCTGTTGTGGAGCATTCTCTCAATACTCTGGTATTGGTAGGAAGTGCTGCCCCAGAAACCGAGTAGTTCAAAACTTTCCCAGCCTGCAGGAAACTCTAATTGGTCCCCAGCTGCCTGTACAGCGTGCTATTGCTGTTGCAGATAAACTGCTGAACACACTCATTTAGCATTGATTTTCTATGGCGATACATATTACTTTGAGTATAAATTTTCAATCTAAACACACATGAAAAGTTGTATGATATTACAGATGGATAGTATTGTGTGAAGAAGATGTAGCAACTTTGGGTCCGAGAAGGAGAGAATATTAGAGGGTTATTGTATTATCTTGATCTATTTTTATTTACATACATACAACAGCTGCATAAGGCCTTGAACAGAATGGATTTTAGCAGCAAAGCAGTACAATTCCATCTTCTGAATAGACAAGCTGCATCCAAGGCTTTTTTTGCTCCCTCTCTTTGGAGTTTTTTTTTTTTTATCCTTCATAGTCCAGATGATTTTCAGACAGACAAGACATATTTCTTTGCTTTGTAATAATTAGGTCACAACTCAATGACAGTGAAGTTCTTTTGTCTATGCTACATTCCCTCAGGAGAGATGCTTTCACTTGTAGCAGAACTATTTTGTATGGGAATGCTCTGCACTACAAAAGGGGATCCACTATAGGTCATCTGCAAATGAAAAAAGTATAGGCTTGTAAAGGCCCCACCACCCACTTGATTTTATGAAAAGGAGATCTAAAAGGGCTTTTTTGCAAAACCACTCTCCTCCCCCCCCCTAATTTTACATTTCAAATTAAGCCTTGTCTACCCTGAAGAACTCACCTGGCCACTGGAGAACTGATTAGATTTTGATACGCAACACCAAGAAAATGAAGCTTGATTGAGAAAGGATTACGTCTCCCCACCCCACCCCACCCCAACTGTTTAAAACTCTCTGGGACAAATTCTCTTCTAGTGTAGAAAATTTAGCTCCTTGGTTTTTACTTATTTTTTAACTGCTTTTTAATTCAATCACCTTACACAATTTAGGAGAAACTAAAAAGATTCAACAACCCCACTCTTTAACTGAAGGGTAAGAGAACTTCCAAATCAAATCTGAGATACACACTTTCCTCAAAAGTTCTCTAGCAAAACCAGGGAAGATCAGACTGGTCATCCCTGAAATATCTAAGGAAAAAAGCAAGTAGAAAAATAACCATTTTTCCCTAAGCCAAATCGTCATAAAGGACAAAACTAATTTTTTTCCATTTACAGGTCAGCTTTAAGTCACTGCCCTTTAAGTCAAATTTCCT
This sequence comes from Malaclemys terrapin pileata, assembly GCF_027887155.1. Lineage (NCBI taxonomy): Eukaryota > Metazoa > Chordata > Testudines > Emydidae > Malaclemys > Malaclemys terrapin. The sequence continues at coordinate 84,734,136 of NC_071507.1, forward strand.
GTTGAAATCTACATGTAACTTAATATCTTTCCCTGGTGGAGATGGGTCTGGAGTGGCTGCGGTCTTCTTTGAGACTTCTGCCCATATTTTATCAAAAAATGTTCAGTAACTATTTACCAGTCCATATTTACATTAGCCCCAGACCCTTAGAGAACAGAGTACATTATATAATGGGCAAGGTAGATCATGGGGTATCTTTATTTTATCTATAAATGAATGACAGTACTAAACCTTTCAGGGTAAGGCCCACTTGTCATGTGTTAGTAGTTATTACAAATAGTGTTGTTCATATAGAGGGGTTTGCTGACCTACAGTTGAATTAACTGGAGAATTATAAATTTAATGAAACACTGAGATTATAAATCTGTTTTCCTATTGGTGACTGTACCAGCCTTAAAATGGTAAATAGTATGAATACTATAAATAGAACACTGTATGTAGATGATGATTTTCAAAGGCACAAATGCAGCTAGACACCAAACTCCCATTAAAGTCTGTACTGTTTCTGGACTATGTGTGAAAGTCAATGGGAGTTGCGTGGCTAACTTCATTTGTGCCTTTGACAATCTCCCACCGAATGTGCATTTAACTTTCAACATTTCAAACCCACACAAAAGCAATTATAGTTGGTATAATTAAAGTATCTTCCATTTTGAAAGATTTCAGAACAGCCACATTGTGTCTCTTTAGGGCATTTCTGATTATATAGTGCCATATACAGGATGTGTCGCCTGGGCATCCTCCGTTACCTTTTGTAACACACTTGATAAGTCAGTGTATGCTAGAACATGTCTGTTTCATATTTTTAATCACAGGAGACAATCTTGACTAACTGAAATGCCTCCCTTTGGAATGGTTTCTAATTATGTTTATTGCTATTGAAGCAATTTTAAAAATTACTGCTCTCAGAATTACCTGTGTTTAATGTGCACTGTAGTTGAACTCTTGCTTCAGAATTATAACTCCTCCTAGACTACTTTTTAAGGGTGGAGAATTTTCTTCCCTCTTTTCATTGTGTTTGCTGGAATTGATGCAGTTCCATTCAAGTTCAGAATGGCATAATGAGATATCTGCTATTGTAATAAAAATGCTCCCACACAAAACACCCACATCTTGTGTTTTGAAAAATACTTTTGTTCAGTTTTTTACTACAACAGAGAGTTGGAAACCATAACTATCATTATCTGCACCCTGCCGACCTCAAGTGCAAATACTAATGGGTGAGGAATGTTTAGCCTATGAACCACTGGAAAATCACTGTTCCATTAGCAATTCTATATGAATATCATCCACTATAACTAGAAATTACTTGCTTCTTCTTTCTATAATATTCCTTTCATTTGCTCTGAAATATTTTCTTGCTGACTTTCATACTAACATTGATCCACACACTAAGGTGGGCAAATGTTGACAGTTTGAATTTGTAGTGGTTGAAATTTGATCGTTTATTATTAGGGCTGAATGAATAATGGACTCTTTTGATTTGGAGACCAACTGTCCCCCCAGCCCCACCCCAACAATATCCAGTTCAATTTGAACCAAAACCATTTTTTAAAAAAGTCATTGAACCAAAAAAATCAAAAGTTCATTTCAAATCAACTGAAATGTTTCAGGTAGATTTGAAACAATTTTTTTGGATTTTTAATTCTTTTCAAACTGACCAAAATGTTTCAGTCAACCTGAAATTTAATTTTAATTTTTTTAAAAAGATTTTTCATTTCAGTTTGGCCATTTTGGGGTGGTTTTTACCTTTTATTTTTCAAACTTGAATTTGAAACACCATTTTGAAACAAAATATTTTGACTTGGAAAACTTTTTTTCTCAGCTGAAACTAGTCATAAAATTCAAGAATAGTTTCGGAATACTGAAAAATGCATTTTTGATGGAAAAAATCTATTCAACAAAAAATTTTGCTCAGCTCTATTTATTACTTAATATGAACCTTTTATTTTCTTCCAATAAACAGAGTTAAAGTATGTTTTTACTCACTGATTCCAGAGGGAAGGAAAAGCTAACTTTTATCAGTCAGTTGCTCCCCTTACCAATCCTGAATTTGTGATGTTAGTGAATGGGTTATTCTGCAGTAGTAGTGTATCAGATTGTCTTGTTTTACACATTATTGTTTCTGGACTACGTGTGAGAATGCAAAGCATCTTAAGCAAGGGTGATTTGGGGCTCCCTTGTGTCAGTCTATCTAATCTTCACAACATACATTACAGCTATAAGCTCACAGCATCTCCTTCAGCAGGAGGCTAGCTACAGGCTGGAGCTAGTGTCGCACTGGGAAAATTAAGTGGAACATTTTATTACAGTTGCTGGAAGAGAAGAACACTATTTTGGCACAAGAAATTATATCCATGATCATTAAATATTAGTACTCTATAGTTTTACTGTTTTTATGACATTTTTGCAAATTGTGATTAGCTTGGTAGGGGGGAGGCATTGCCGAGGGTTAGGTCATTTACTTTTCTTTTCTGCAGCCAGGAGCTCGAGTCCTGATTTAGGGCATGAATTAGGGAGTTTTGTAGATTGCTTTAAGTCTAGTTCGGTCACCTACATCACAAAACACCACGGAATGTACCATGATTAACAGTATGTCCAAGAGAGGAACTGAACTAGAACAGCAGGGATGTCTTGGGTCAGGATACAGTTGCCTCAGCATCGGGGAAGCTGGCACAATCCCATACCCAGTTGCGGAAAATGTTCCTTACTTTAATAGGCACCTAGAGCCTGTATATCCAGTTCATAATACATTCATCCAAAAAAGCAGTTAGGCATCTGTTCTTTATTAAGCATCTTTTAGGTAGGTATGAGCCAATGGACGTTGCATCCAAAATGTAAAGACAGCCCATCTGCACAGTGGTTCTTAAAAGACACAGAAGGTGTAGATACCTGTAGTTTGCTACAATATTCCTCAATAAAACTATAATTGAGAGAGCTGAGAAATGGTCAGGCAAGAAATTACAATAAATATCTAGTATCAGAGGGGTAGCCGTGTTAGTCTGGATCTGTAAAAGCAGCAAAGAGTCCTGTGGCACCTTATAGACTAACGGACGTATTGGAGCATGAGCTTTCATGGGTGCATCCGACGAAGTGGGTATTCCCTGGACTCAGTAAAAAGGGATTATCCTATTAGATTCCATTCTGATATTGACTATAGCATTTATCCAGTTGGCAAATCTAACTTGTTAGATTTCAACCTTAAAATCTAACTGGCACCTCAGTAAAATCATAAAATTGCCCCCTTTCATGCTTACAACGATCCATTTAATCTGATTGGCTGAATAACACAGGCCATAGAGAATTTATCCCAGTAATTCCTGCATCAAGACCAATAACTTGACCTAGAGCATTCATTTTAACAAGAGATACAGTCTTGATTTACAGACTTCAAATGATGGAAAATCCACGTGCCTTGGAAGTAGTGTACCCTGTTGACTCGCACATCTGCAGCTCAGTTTCTCTTCCAACCAGCACAAACACACAGTTGTTTTAATTAACGTGCCCCCTTTCAGTTTGTTTTATCAAGCCCCTTCGGTTCCATAATATAATCAATTCCTTTGGCCCTTCCAGGCAAAGGTGGTTGTCAACAAGTTCCCTTTAATTCACAGTTCCTGTCTCTTTTGTAGCATCAGACTCAACAGAACATAGTTGCAAGTTCCTCCCCTGTTCCTGCTACCAGCTGGTTCTCCCTGGAACCCAGCACAGTTCCTGCTGGTCTCTCCCTGGCTCCCTCTCCACAGGGAATTGCCTAAATCCTTGTGAACTTTCCCCACCTGCCACCATACTGGCTTTGCTGGAGAAGAGCCATCCCACTTCCTGCAGGTCTCCCTTATGTGTGAAGAGGAAGCCCATTTTACAGGAGCACTACCTCTGGGCTGTCACATGTCCATTGGTCACCTGACTCAGATGCAAGTCTGGGTGTCTTCATCCCTGAAAGTACCATTCCTTCCTGTGACACTTACACATTCCTTGGTAAGCTATTTCAATGCTTAGTGACAATAGCAGCATGTCCTGTATAGTCCATTAGGAAATAGGATGCAACATTGTGCAGTGGACAGGACCCTAGACTAGGGGTCAGGAGACTTGTGTTCTCTCCCCAACTCTTCCACTGACATGGCTGTATGACCTTGGGCAAATCACTTCTCTGTGCCTCAGCTTTCCTATCTGCAAAAATGGGGTGTCCTATGAGAGCTATACACAAAATGTGCTAAGAGCCCATTATTTATTATCCCTGCCAAGTCATTTATCTCTTTCTCTGTTTTCCTATCTGCAAAGTGGGGATAATATTGACCTACATGTGGCTCTAGACATCATAATCCTGTGGTCCTGATTCTTACAGTAAGGCCCTTTTACAATGCCAATATAGTGCTACACTCTCGTGTGGTGTTGCCAACTCTCGTGATTTTTAAATTTTTTTGCAAGTGAATAGGAGTCTGCTGATGACATGTCAATTCCAGCCATGTCAGGAGAAGTGGGGAGAACCTCTCTGATTGTCAGCCTGTCCCACTTGTCCATCTCCTGGGGTAGAGCAGCCAATCAGGGCTGCTGCAGGAAGCAGGCAGAGCTCTACCTGCCCCCCAGCAACCCAACCATTAGCACAGGAGGCAGTGGGGGAAAAGGGAGCAGAAAGAGCCCAATGGCTGGGGCTGCTCCACTTCCTCCTCTCAACTCCTGGCTTGTGAGCAACAAGTTTGCTCCTCGTCCCCTCCCCTTTCCCTCCTTGCAACACCAGGCCTGGGAATGGGAGAGGGGAGTGAAGAGCTCCTGAGGCTGCCCCCACAGCCTGGACGGGCGAGAAGGGGGCTGTCATGGACCCACAGGATCAGTGCTATGCCCTCAGCTTTGGAACAGTCCCTTGGATGTGCAAGGGGTCTCATTCTTCCTCTGTGGTAGATCATGCAGCCTCACCACCTCCTGAGACTGAACCTTTGCATGCCAGACCTCCTGCTTCCCACCATGAGCTCTGTTCAGCAAGTCCAACTCAGATAGACTCTTGGTAGAGACGTGTACAGTCTTCAGGGACTAATGCACCTCACCAAGCATTTACAGTGACTCTCAGGTAGCATTCTCAAAACAGTAGGGTTTATTAGTCAGTTGGAACACAGCATAGGAAGTCCTTAGCTTAGCACAGAGAAACGAAGGTTAAAGCATAGACCATTCTGGTCAGCCCAGAGCAATTCATCAGCCAAGCTATAGTGAAACTCCATTTTTCAGGCTCCGGCTATGTCTTCACTAGAAACACTACAGTGGCAGTGCTTCAGTGTAGATACTCACTACAGCAATGAGTAATGAGCAATGGAAGAATTTTACCATCTACCTAGAATTGTCTATACTGGGTGTTAGGTTGGCTTATCTCCATCGCTCACAGGGCGTGGATTTTCACACTCCAGAGTGACGTAGATGGGTTGACCTAACTTTTTAGTGGAGACCTGGCCTAAGTCTGTCTCTCTGTCTGATCTTCTTAGTCAGCTTCCAGGTGAGAGAGCTCCCAGCTTCCGCCAGGAGCCAACACTTTTTATTCCCACACCTCACACCTTCCAGTCTGTTGTTCTTGAGGTGGGGTCTTTGCTCAGCTTTCCTGCTGAGAGGCTGGGTCATTGGTTGCTAGGTGTCAACATCCTGGATGGTTGGGTTTTCTGTTGTCTTCCATTGATATGGGGTCGGCCTCAGTTAGTCCCTTTTAATGACACATTCAGGTTCAGACAGCTAGTCGGCAGCACCCATGTCCCTTAGCCTTCCCTGAGAGCTAATTAGATTGTCATCCTCACCCCGCTAGGTGGCCAGGCAAAATATAGAGGAAACTGAGGCACGTACATGCTTTATAAAATAATTACAGAAAATTTCTACTTTGTCACAGGGACCCCACACTTATCTGCCCCCCTACAAGCCTGGGAGAGGGGCAAGGAACCCCAGGAGGATTAGAAGTGAGGCTGGGGTGAACAGAACTGATGTGGGGGAAAACTGATCTGGAGACAGGAGGGACAGGATTGATCTGGAGGTTGTGGGTGCAGAGTTAAGTGCTGAGCAGAGGGCAGATGTCAGGTGAGATCTCCAGCAGCAGGGGCCACACTCGGCTGTCCCAAAAAATTTAGGAGAGTGGGCAACACTAACTGTCTCTCACACACAAAGTGGGGATGGTCAAGGGAGTTCAAAAATCATGAGACTGGCCTAAAATTTGAAAAAGATTATATTATATTTTTGGTCTATCTCATGATGTGAGTATGTGTGCGTGTGTGATCTGACTCATGATTTTTGGGGTTGGTAGTACTGCATATCAATCAAGTTACTCCCATGCATAAATCTATGCAGGATTGGATCCTACATCTCTGAATTAACAAAAGATATCTCATAAATTCATATTTCTATGCCCAGGGAATGGCTGGCCTTGTGTCATCAGTAAATTACAGTCAATTGAAGAAATTTTGTGGTAAATGATTAAGAAAAACAAACTTAAATAGTTTGTAAGAGATCTCTCCTAAAATTATGTAAATCACTCCCAGTGTTTAGTTAGATCATCATTCATATGTGAAATGCATAGGGATTAATAATAAATTAATGGAGATATCCTATCTCCTAGAACTGGAAGGGACCCTGAAAGGTCATTGAGTCCAGCCCCCTGCCTTCACTAGCAGAACCAAGTACTGATTTTGCCCCAGATCCCTAAGTGGCCCCCTCAAGGGCTGAACTCACAACTCTGGGTTTAAGTAGGCCAATGCTCAACCCACTGAGCTATCTCTCCCCCTGGTTAGTTATTTGGTGATTATTCATTGGTTTTGTAATCTTGAGTTACCGCAATTGGATTTATGTGGTAGATATTAATCTTCAAGAATCTTTCAACACATATTTGATACATTATAAAGTAAATAGTTTTTGATGTTGCTTGTGAAACTTCATGGAGCAGATTCTTTCTTTCTCATGGCCATCTGTTTAATCTAATCTGTTTTTATCTGGCACCCATCACTATAGTATCCAATGGTCTCCAAAAAGTGATTGACAGGAAAAATTCCAATAATGGACTACGTTTCTCTCTCCTTTCCAGAAGGTTACTGATTTTTTTTTAAATAAGTAAATGTGAATTTTCCTCTCTTATTCCTTTTCTCCTCTTTTTCTTATTTGATTGTTGCTGCTTTTGTGGTAAGACCAGGCTAAAGAAGTGAGCTAAAAAGTAGAAATGAAGAGAAAGTGGGTAGGGAAACAATTGTCTGACCATACATAACAGCATTCAACATTGCATGAGAGCTCTGTGTGGACACAGAGGGGAGAACAAACACCTTGTGCCATTACCTTTTGGTTTTAAATTTACGTTTTCTCCTATGTTAAGAAACCATTTAAAAGAAATCCTGTTATCCTCTCTGTTTTAGTTTACCTAGCTGCAAAATGGGGTTGCTGCATCTTAGTTTCCCCATCTCTAAAATGGGGATAATAATATTGACCTTTTTTTTTAAAATGCTTTAAGATCTACTGATGAAAAGCACTACCTAAGAGTTAGGTAGTATTATTTATTACCTAACAGAATTAGGCCCTGATCCTGCAATTGAATTCACTAGCACCAACACTTATGTCCATACAGAGTCCCATTGAAATCATTGTGGCTCTATGCAGGCATTGGTGCATCCCAATATGAAGCTCACTTCAGGATTGGGGCCTTAGTTTGTGAAGTGTAGAACCAGTCTCAAAATTTTTGAACCAAAAGTTTTGGCTTCAACAAATCTTACTGATTTTTTTTTTCAAGAGGAAATTTTAAACAAAAAATATGTTTCCAAGCAACATTTCAAAACTAAACAAATTTTTATTTTGTTTTAGTTTTTTGAAGCTGAAAAATATTGGTTGTCCATTTTGGGGTTTGGGATTTTTGGTTGTTTCCCCTCTCTTTTTTTACCCCTCTCCCTGTGCTTCCTCCCCAGTTTTCCAGTGGAAAAAGGCAGATGGGGAGATGGAAAAAGTACAAGAAAGTGGGGAAACCTCCACTTTCTCACATTTTCCCACTGTTTTCCAACTGGAATGGTTTCTGGAAATCAGGAACAAGGTGTGAAATTTTTTTCTCCACTTTCTCATATTTGTTTACCTTTCTCCCTTTTAACAAAGGAAAAGTTGTGGGTTTTTTGTTTGTTTGTTTTTTAAAAGAGGCAGGGGATAAATCCAAAATCTGAAAATGGACAACTGAAATTTTTCAGTTGCAAGAAACCAAAAACCCACAATCTTTTAAGAAAAAAAAATAAAAATTTTCATTTAAAATGTTGCTTTGAAACAAACCAACATTTGTTTCAAAATTTCCTGTGGAAAACCAAAATTTTTCAACTGAAAAATTTCAAGCATGCCTAATTCTCACAAAATTGTCTGCAGAAAAATGTTGGTTTTCCATCCAGCTCTACTAAAGTGCTTTTGAGATTCTTGGATGAAAGATACAGCTGCACAGAAGTGCACTGAATTATTAAAAATCCTTCTCTACCCTTTTGGTGTTTGTGGTGGGTCAAGTGCCCCACCCCACTGTGAGAGTGGGCTAAGACAGGCCAGAGAGGCGGCGCAAAGCGGCAGCCAATCAGGACTGGGCAGGAGGCGGCCAATCAGGGCCGGGCTCAGCCCTATATAAAGGCTGCCCATGAGTGGTGCAGTTAGTCTCTCCTAGGTATCTAACAGGAAAGGTCTGTCTCCTCAATTAGGAGAACAGCACCTGGGACAGCGCAGTGCTGGGCAGGCTCTGGGGAGCTGAAGGGAACTCCAGCCTGCTACCTGCCAGGCTACAGGCCCTGAGGGAAGGGCTTAAAGGGTCAGAGGGGAAGTGACCCTGGGAGTGTGGACAGCAAGCGAGGGGAGAGAAGGAGGGCAGGGAGGCTGCTGCTAGAGGGTCCCAGGGTCCCCCCTGCCCCTTCCTTCTTATATTGCAACTGGCTGTGAGAAGTGGCCAGATTGGACTGCCCCATACCCCTGAAGGAAGGGGTTAGACTCTGGGAGCAGCTGGCCACTGTGGCAGGTGAAAGACTGCTGTTGTTCTCTCCCCCCCCCCCCCTTGCCCCAGAAGGGGGTGAGAATGGACTAGGGGGCACTGCTGGAGGGCAGTGTCCTGAAGGGTATGCCGTGGGCAGAAGGGAGATGCCAGTGGAAGGTGAAAGATGGACAGGACACCACCAGGAGAGGGTGCTCCCCATGGACTGAGCTAATTCCAGGAGCAACCAGTGGGAGGTGCCAGCGGTGGCGTGTCCCAACCCTGTCACAGCGTTGTCTTATATTACTATGGAATGAAACTTGAATGTGTGATGGCCACCATAGCTGACACAGTGAGGACTTCCAGAGCTTAAAACATGAGTGTCTACAGCTCCAGCTAAAGAACTAGGCTCTGATCCTCTGTAGATCAGGCACAGAGTGGGACACCTCACACACCCTGACTAGCGGGTTACACATATATGAACTAGTATAGGGAAACCTGGAATATTTGGTACATAAGTAGTACTGTCATTAACAACTAGTTAATTGTTTTTCTTCCTCCTTTTACTCTTTCTGTTCCTTGGTTGTGATTTTAGCTATTTTTCCTTTCCATGTTCCTAACACTTTCACTGCAGCTAGTCTCACCATTATGTAGGCTTCTTAGAATTGTACTTGGGGAAATAAAAACTAAATGGCATAAGTAATGTTATTGATGAGAGCTGTTGCTTTTCTAGATTGACTCTCTCATTGCTTAAAAATCAAAATCTATACTGCTTTCAGATTGGGTTAAGTGCATTCATTGAGTTGTCTAGTTAACTCTGTAAGGAGCCTTTTATGGTACTGACTGTGACTCACCTAGTGTCAACAGTGAGGATGTTTGTTTATTTGAGAATCTCTTGCTCTGAGATATTTGGGGGGGGGCAACGAGCCTCTTTCATTTTGTGATATAGTTTTGATTGTTAGATTGGAAAGTAAAATGTAATAACATTTCGTGCTGTCTGCAACACCGCCCTTTATCCATTGAAGAAACTTCTCAAAACCTATGCAGCCACTTATCTTCCTTCAAATCTTCCTTATATGGCTCATTTCTGCCATGATCCCTACAAACCCAACCTGATGATCGTGGCTACACAAGTGATAAGACGTCACTGGTCTTCTCCCTCTTTCCTTTTCCTACTCCTTCAGCCTTACTAACTTCCTGACTGTACCTCTAACCCCACTTGAAAATTCATTTAAAAAACAAAAACAAAAAAACCTAACAAAGCTGTGCCCTTTTTTTCACTGTATAAATCTACTTGTATTCTACATTCCTGCTCTGAGCCCTTTGTCTTGTTTCTATCTTTTAGATTGTAAGTAGAAGTGGGCAAAACTTTCCCAGTGAATAGTAAATTTGCTGGAAAATGCATTTTTAAGGGCACCAAAATAACCTGTGAATTTGGATGAATTTGATTAATAGTTTTGGCCAAAAATTTTTTTTAAAGTTGAAAGTATTTGTTTCAGCCATCTCAAAATGAAACATTTCAGTTTTTTGTTTCAAAATATTTTATTTTGAATGTTACTAAATGTTTCAGTTTAACTGTTTTGAAAAATCAGTTGTGGGTGTTTTTTCACCCTTTTTAGCTAAATTTCTAAATGAAATGATTGCTTCAGAAATTTACCTAATTAAAAACACAAATAAGAGGATGAAAACATCCCAACATTGTCTGAAACAAGACACCAAAAAAATTATTTTAAGTTGAACAAACATGTTTGACCTGAAATGTAGTTTTTGTTTTAATGAGGGGAAAAAAACAGTTTTAGTTCAAATAGAACCAAATTTATTTCTGATTTTTTCAGGTTTGTCCCCATACTGAAAAATCAATTATTCGCTTAGCTCTAATTGCAGCATGGATTGTCCTTGTCTACGTTTGTACAGAGACCAACGTAACAGGACCACCCCAGTACTGAACTAGGCTTTTGGCACTGCCATAAGATAAATATTTAATGATGACATAAACAAGGGTATGATTTTAAGTAGCTAAATTTGTCCATTAGGCTTCTGTGAACCTTTCGTTATGAACCTGAGCCTTAGCCAAGGACTGCTGAAAGGTTCCCTGAGGCTTGTGAACCTTTTAGGGTAAGCATCACACAAGCTCCCTCACTCCCCACGGATACTGGGAAAAGATGTATGGTTTTGATCCAAAACCACAATATACATAACAGCTCTGTGTTGCCAGCTTTCATGAGTCTATTGTGAATCTTGTGGTTTTTAGTATAATTCTGAAGCCCTTGCTGCTGAAATCATGCCAATACATGAAAATCTCAACTTACTTCATAAAAAAAAAAAAAAAACCTTCTAGCCCTCCCTGGTGCAGAGAAGAGCTCAAAAACGTGAAGCAAGTGCAAGCTAACAGCTGAAAAAACGGGCCATGAATAAAAAGAACCCAACAATTGTATTTTTGGGGGTTTTTTTAAACTAATGATTTTGTGAGGCCAGACTCATGATTTTTGAATGTTTGGGGCTGCCAATACTGGTTGCATGACATTTTGGCTGGAACCTGAAAACTCAGAGCAAAACTCCGGGATGCATATACACTTATATGAACTAAAGCAAAAAAGAAGTTACCCATTGCTGTGGTATCCCAAACTGCTGAATTTCATATAGCTTTAGTGTGATAGGTAAGCTGAATACTTTATGATCCATATATCAGTTTAGTATTTGTTCTGCAAGGATAGAGCAATTCTAACGTGACATGATAAGCAGCAGGGATCTGGTTTCTATTTTGGGTCCTATCCTTTGAGGGAGGGCACCTATGAAGTCACTTTTGGCAGCTTTTTTTTCAATTGTGAAAGCCTCTGTGAACATAAGTGCATGAATGGGGTGCTTGACACTAGAGACTCACTTGAGAACGTTTCAGTTTAGGGTGGTAAACCATCCTTATTATTCTGGCAGGGTCAGAACCAGGCCATGGTATGTCACATTTTAGCCACATGGTGGCATGGTACTTAGTCTTGCTTGAGAAACTTTTTCAGCATAGTGTCAAGTATCAGGGGGTAGCCCTGTTAGTCTGTATCTACAAAAACAACAAGGAGTCTGGTGGCACCTTAAAGACTAACAGATTTATTTGGGCATAAGCTTTCGTGAGTAAAAACCTCACTTATGCCCAAATAAATCTGTTAGTCTTTAAGGTGCCACCAGACTCCTTGTTGTTTTTTTCAGCATAGAGATTTTGATAGAAATCATGCGAGTTCTCTGTCTTCCCAGGTGCCATTGGCTGTATATGCTGGTTGGGGCAAGGATGCTGCTGAATATATGTGCACCAACATTTTTGAAATGTTGTGTTTTTTAGAATTTCAGTTGCAAAGGAGTGTTCTGAATTTATTTGTCTCTTCACTTTTTATAAATCTTTCAGCTTTTGTCCTACAGAGGTGCTCTAGACATTATTATTAATATAGCGTGTTACCACAACACCAATTTAAACATAAATTCCTTTATTAAATCTAAAGGCCGAATGGTATTTCTACAATTGCTCTAAATATGTCTAAAATGTCTAATATTTACTACATCCAAACAGTAACAAAACCTGTATTACCATTTTGATCAAAATACTGATTTACAAAAGGGCTAAACGCAGGGGTGCTTAGACCTATATTGGTTGGCTCCAACTTGGTCAGGCAGGTATTAACAATGAACCCTTAACAAGTTTGGGTTTTTTTTATACTCTAATAAACAAGTGATGTCAGTGTGATTCTCAGACCTTAGCTAAGACTGGATGAAGCATTTTTTTATAATACATTAAACAAACTTAAAGCCAATTATTAATTGGTACCAGGTGCTGGAAACCATGTTTTATTTCTATTACTTCAGTATAATAAATAAGTTAAATAAGATAACACTGGTATTTTGAAGGATCACTACAAGTTTAACACAATGCTTCTTTCTCATGAGCCTTTTTTTTTTTTTTTGTTTGTTTTGTCACATGCTTTGGGACTATTGCTCACGCTAATATCCCAACTCAGCTTAAAACCATACTTCATCCAAGTCTAATGTGGGCCTGTATTCCTACAGGATGAGTGACTAGTGCCTCTCCCAAAACCATGCTTAATGTATTCCAGTTATATATAAATTGTATGGGAAATCTAGGCAGTGGGGTCCTTTCTGCGTACGATCTAATTTTTAGTTTATTTCTGGAATCTTAAACAAACTCGCTTTGGAAAACTGAGACCAACTTCCCGTATCCTCTTTTTCCCTAATCTCTTCATCATGGCCTTATCAGAGAAGACCAGGCTTTACAGCCTTCTTCCAAGAAGGCAATAAACATCTTGTATAATATTTCATTAAATCACATGTAAAAGCAGGAGTGTGGCCTTCAAATTGAATCTGGAAATAATTGCTGTAAGGAGACATTTACTGGCAGTATATTAGTCAAACACTAGATAGGTCTGTGTACAGTATAAGGTTCCATGGGAAGTGTGTTCCTGGTAAACAATGGGGAAAAAAGTGAGGACTCAAGCTGTGTGAAATCATGTTTGGTTTGTGTTTGTGTTTGTGTTTGTGTTTGTTTGTAGTTACAGATGTGTAGTAAATGACTCCTGTTTAAAATGGGCAATGATTCTGTATATCATGATGCTTGTCCAATCTTATCTTACTGATTCTATAATCTCTGAACATCTTAGACTGATGGCCAGCAGGGACAATTAGAGCATCTAATCCAGGCCTGCACAACATGCAGCCTGCATGAGCTCACTGTGCAGCCCGCGGGGGTTGAGTAGGTGGGCTCACTGTGCGGCCCGCAGGGGGGTGAGTAGGCAAACGGTGGGTGAAGGGGGGGGGCTGAGTAGGCAAGCTGGCGTGGAGTGAGTAGGTGAGCCGGGGCGGGGGGCTGAGGAGGCCAGTGGTGAGTCGGTGGCTGACCTGTTCTACTGATCTGGTCTGGCTCCCATCCCCTCTCCCAGGGCCGGCTTCAGGCACCAGCAAAACAAGCAGGTGCTTGAGGCGGCATAATTTTAGGGGCAGCATTCTGGCGCCGGCCATCATAGGTGCAAACTCCGAGGCATGGGGAAAAAGTGCCCCTGCCGCTCCAGCTCGCCTCAGCTTGCTCCCCTGAGCGCGCCGCCGCCACTCCGCTTCTCCCTCTTCCCTCCCAGGCTTGCCGCACGCGAAACAGCTGTTTCACGCAGCAAGGCTGGGAGGGAGGTCAAGCCAAGCGGTGGGGCGCTCAGGGGAGGCAGCGGTGGTGGTGGAGCGGAGGTGAGCTGGAGCGGGGAGTGGTTCCTCTACCCCCTGTTACTTCCTGCACCCCCCCACCCTAGCTCACCTCTGCTTCACTTGCTCCCCTGAACACGCTGCTGCTCTACTTCTCCGCCCTCCCTCGCGTGGGGGGGAGGGGGAGAAGCGGAGCGGCAGCACACCCATGGGAGCAGGCGGAGCGGAGGTGAGCTAGGGTGGGAGGTCGCGGGGGGCCTGCAGGAAGCAATGGTGGGGGGGGAAATGCGGTACGCCGGGGGTGGAGGCGGGACTGGGGATTTGGAGAAGGGGTTCAGAAGGGGTGGAGTTGGGGCGGGGCCGGGGGCAGAGGGGCATGAAAAAAGGGGGGCGGCCAAAATTTTTTTTGCTTGGGGTGGCAAAAATCCTAGAGCCAGCCCTGCCCTCTCCAAGAGTTGCAGCTATCTGGAGGTGCCTGCCTTCCACGCCTACCTCATTCATTCAACAGGGCAATTGATTACAAAGTGGGGGGAAGATCTTATTCTACTTCTAGCAAAAAGACATTTTTCTTTTACCTTAATTATACTACCTTAGGGGCCCGCTATAACAAATTACCGAGGTTCAATACTGCTGTTTCGGTGGAGTGGCGCTGGGGAAGGAGGGTTTGTTTCCGCGGGGCAGGTGGCGCTGGGGGGGGGTAGTGTTTCGGCAGCGCTGAGGGGGTTGTTTCCATGTGGTGTGTGGCGCCGGGGGTGTGTTGTGTTTCGGGGGGGCTGGGTGGCGCTGGGGAGGGGGGTTTGGCAGCGCTTGGGGTGTTTCGGCCCTCAGCTGTTTTCTTTGGAGTAATATGGCCCTTGCCGCTTTATGAGTTGTGCAGGCCTGATCTAAACTAACCTGATGTACATCACAGGCCATTCATTCCCACCCAGTTACCCCATATCAAGCCCAATAGTTTGTTTGACTAAAGCGTATATTTCAGAAAGGCATTCAGTCCTGATTTGAAGACCTCAAGAGATGGAGAATTAACCACTTCCCTTGGTAGTTTGTTCCAATAGTTAGTTTTCCTCATTGTTAAAAATGTAGGTCTAATTTGATTTTTGTCTGGCTTCAGTTTCCAGCCACTGGTTCTTGCTATGCCTTTCTCTGCTAAATTAAAGAGCCCTTTAGAATCCTGTAGTTTCTCGCTGTGATGGTACATTTACACTATAATGAAGTCACTTCTCAGTCTTCTTTTGATAAGCTAAAGACACCAAACTCTTAGTCTCTCATTATAAGGCAATTTTCCCAGCCCTTGAATCATTTTTGTGGCTCTTTTTTGTACCCTCTCCAATTTTCAATATCTTTTAAAATGTGGACACCAGAAATGAACACAGCATTCCAGAATTGGGCTTACCAATGCCGTATACAGAGACGAAATCACCTCCCTGCTCTCCTCTTTAAAAATCCAAGGGTCGGATTAGTCCTTATTGCCATAGCATGATACTGGGTGCTCATGTTGAGTTGTTTGTTCACTGTGACCCCAAAACCCTTCAGGGGACCCATCAGGCTGAACCAAGAATTAGCCCTGTACAAAAAACAAAAATGGAACTCAAAACTGAATGTGCTACATTCATAATTACAGGGATTTAAAAAAACATTTTTGAGAAATATGTTTGCTTCCACTACCCCCAACCTTTCTACACAAATACTTTTCTTTTGTGACAAGTTCTGTGCCATTGCTATTCGTATGGTTGCTTGAGCCTCTCAGAATGAAAATAACATTGCACAGACAGACATGCAAACTTGAGGAGAAGTTTGAAGACCTGTACTCTTCAAAATCTTTTTTTTTTTTTTTTTAAATGAGCCTGGCTACTTACAAATTCATGTTCAGTAATCTGTTCCTTGCTTTTCATGGGTTTTTCAGAGATGAAATAACTTGCATTTCCCCACCCCCATCTCCTGACAGGTTCTTTCTTCCTCTTGGCCATCTATACAGGACTAGTGGTACTCTGAGTTATCACATCCCATGATCTTGCAAGTGGGGGTGATCCTGAAAGACAACTCCAGTTCAACCCCTCCTGAATTTTGGGAACTTTCAGACCTGTTATTTGCATTGTAGTGAGGCCTAGAGGGCCACAAATAAATTCAGGACCTCACTGTGTTAGGCATTGTACGTAGAAGTAATCCAGTGCTTGCCCCAGAACTGAGCCTGGGCATCTCTAGACTTGGCAGTTCATAGCCCTGGCACGTCTGGGCTTGTTGCAACAGTTATTAATATAAAAAAATTGCTTGAGTCTGGCACCTCTTTTATTACATATTAAGCACTGAGGCAGTCCCTGCCCAAAGAGCTGACTATTTACATAGATAAGACAGAAAATTGGTGGGAGGAGACAGAGGCACAGAGAGGGAAAGTGACTTGCCCAAGGTCACACTGCAAGTCAGTGGCAGAGATGACAGGAGAAACACAAATCTCCTGACTCCTAATCTAGAGCTCTAACCACTAGACAACACTGCCTTCCATGCAATTTGCTACTGTACAAGTAGTTGGCTCTCCAAACCCCAGCAGTACTTTTTCTATGATCAGGATGATGATTCCTCCTGGTTCAGAGTGGCTGAATACAGCTTCCCCCTAAGCCTATCAATACTACTCTTGAAATTACCAGAGAGATTGCTGCCCAACCCAGAAGAGTTTGTCTTGGCTGATCTCTGCTTCTCTAGGCATTAGCACTAGCCTTTATATTCACTTAAGGCAAAGGTTTATAGAACTGAAAAGGGATGAAACCAATAAGTTTCTATGGAAACGAATTCCTCTCAAACCTTTGAATTAGTAAAGAATGACATCCCTTCTGTTGAATTTTTAACCCTTCCTCTAGAAGTTAATGGAGGATCATCTGCCATGGCATTCCATAGGTTGGTCTAAAAATTCTATGGAAAAGTTTGCATTCTATAATTTGTATAGGACATTCCCCTAAAGGAATCTGTGTGAATTGCAGTTTATTGACTTATTTGTTGGGACACATTGTCCATGATGTGAATGTTACATTACTTAAATATAACTGAGTGCCTCATTGTAGGATTTTTCACAATAAAATGGCTACAGTTTATGCTCCTGCATTAACTTTTCCCTACATTTATAACTGTTCACATGCTAATGTTTAAGGCATTAGCCATAATAGTAATGAAGACTAACTGCTACCTATTTCTAAGATGTAAATCTATAAAAACGTGTCCAGAGGAAGTATGCATAAATTACGCCAAATCCACACCCTGCTCAATGTCCAGTTCTCATAGCCATTTAAGTGGAAAATATGTAAAAGTGATCCATTGTCATTCATGTGTATAACTGCACACAAGATTATGCAGCTGGTGCACATAGGTATGACACTTAAACTGGATTTTCTGTCGATACAATTCACGCAAGATTTTGATTTTTTTCAGTCCATCCAAGAGTTGCAAATGTTTTTAAATATAGATGCAGGAGTTGCCACATCTTGTCATCTGATGTGTGTTTGCAGAACTTGCCCATAGAGTTGACCTAGAACACAAGCATCAATTTGTCATCAAATAAGAGTCCTATTTCCCAGCAAAGAATCAATCTCATTGTTTTGCCTTCCACAGTAACAGCCAGATTAAAAACTCCCTCACTTCCTCGGTCTGCAATAAAAGCTATTTTAGAACACTTTCAGATTAAATGAGTTTGATGTTACAAAGTTAGTCATTTTTTAAATAAATCACCCAACCAAAAATGTACTAGTTTGTATTATGGTGGTGCCCGAAGGCCCCAGTTAGAGTTGAGATACATTGTACAAACAAATAGGAAGACATCATGTTTGGTGCAGTAGTAAAAAAGTCTGCAAATAAATTAGAAAATATGACAACTATGTTTATTAAGTGCAAGAGATTAATTCAGACAACCTCAAATGATGATGTACAAGCAGGTCAGAGAGCATTCTCTGGCTCTGCTGAGCTCCACCAAGTCACTCCCACAGATTCCAAATTTCCAAGATGGACCCTGATGCTGCAATAGGTGGGCGTAAGCATCCACTTTGCAGGTTGATGGCCTTGAAGGATGAGAATTCTTATAGCATCTCAAAGTGATTTGCATAGTGTTTTTGTCCCCATATTACAAAGGGAGAAACTTAGGCACTGAATGCTAAATGACCTGTCCAAGATCACACAAAGAGTCAATGACTGAAAGGGGAACAGATCTCCTTGCTGTAAGTTCTAACCACCTGAACATGTGTTCTCCAAATACAGCCCACATTCTAGTGAGGTGGAGGAACAGCATAGCTCTGTTGCTACTTATGCTGTCGAAATCATTCCCAGAACTATGGCTTAATTTGAAATCATAATAATTACTATAAAAGTCCTGAGGTGACTGTTCACTGATCCAGAGGGCCTTTCTTGCTATATTATCTTTTCATATTAACATGTTTTGGTGCCTCCATCAGTGGTATGGAGCTTGTGTTTAGAAAATCTAACTTCACATCTTTGACTCTAGGAATAATGTAATCTACCCCTGTAGAATATTACAATTTTATAAAAGATGCATCACATTTAGAAAACACTCCTACACAGGGTTTGGAAGAAGCAATATTTCTAAGAGTGAAGAAAAAAATGGGGGGGGGAGTAATGAAGCCAATTTCTTAACTTTTGAAAGGTGTGGCGTTTTTTTTTGGTTTTTTTTTTGTTTGTTTGTTTTTTAAAGCAAAACATCTGTTAATGCCTGAATAGTTCTTAGATTTTCTCACAACTCAGTTTGAGGTCTCAGGGAATTTAAGGGTCTGTGTTTACTGTCAGCGGCCCTAGTTCAGTGAAATGTAACCTAGAGGATACTTCTGCTACGTGTGGTTGCAGAGCTGACAGCAGTTTGAACAATTTGGTAAATGCTTTCTTTTGGATGATTTATACAAGCAGCTGCTATTTATCTAGCAGTCAGTGCTCAGGAGACTTTGGATAAAATATGCTAGTAAAATTATTGCCAGAATAAGATTTATGCAAAGTATTTAGTACACAATCTCTGAGTAATATCCCTGAACTAGAGATGTGTGGAGAAACGCTCCCTATGGCTATCATGATCCATTTAAAATTATTTACAGTTTTCTGCTAATGAAATGTATTTGCATACATTTTCAGTTTGCTTTTATGGAGCAAATGGTAGCAACTCAGACCATATTTAAGACTGTAACATGCTTTCCATTACAGGCTTGATTCTCATTCTCTCTCTCTCTCTCTCCTTCTGTCTGCAATTTTCATAAAAAACAAACAACTTTCCTCTATGGTTGCCAGCCAGGGAGTAAATACTAAGTTTTTTGATAAGGTGTTTGCAATATGAACCTGAAAAATAAGATATTTCACTGGTTGTAAAGTTTCTAGCTTTATTTGGAGTATAACATTTCAAAAACTGCCAGTTCTGGAAACTCCACATTTCTTTATTTGTTTTGAACAAAAACTAGAGTCTCTGGGTACTGTTTTGTGTTAGGTAGGGTGGTCCGTTTTGGAAACAGTCAATATGACTATTCAAATATCTATCTTATGGTACCCCCATTGCCTTAACATCTGAGAGCCTCATAATCTTTAAAGTATTTCTCATTGCAACACCCCTTTGAGGTAGGGAACTGCTATTACCCCCATTTTACAGAGAATTGAGGCACAGAGTGACTGTGACTTGCCCAAACTCACATTGGGCCTCTGTGGTGGAGCAAGGATTTGAATCTCAGGCCAGTGTCCTGACCTAAACACTGCCTTCCTCTTGTGGTGGAGGTGAAGGTTCCCCAGTAGAGTTATAAATTCTGATAGTGGAAGAGAAACCAGTAGAATCCTTTGTATGCATCCGAAGAAGTGGGTTGTAGCCCACGAAAGCTTATGCTCTAATAAATTTGTTAGTCTCTAAGGTGCCACAAGTACTCCTGTTCTTTTTCAGTAGAATCCTGTGGCTCACATAAGCTCCAAAAGATGAGAACCACCAGGGTTCAAACCTTCACTGGTTCTGGAGAGTTAATTAACTCCAGAAGTGTCCTGGACCAGGTGACTTCCTTGTCCTACAGAGCTGGGTTGTTTTTCATAGGAGGGGCAGTTGGTTTATGCATTTATGTATAATTATTTTCCTTCATTCTGTTCTTAAGAATACAGTATGTCCAAGAAGACTACTACCTTAGAGGAAAGAGAAGACTTTGGAAAGCTTAAGGTTTGTCTACAGAGTTGGCACTAGTTTAATTTTAAGGTGTAATTTTATTCCACTTAGTTAAACTAGTGTAAAAGGGTGTGTGGATGCTCAATTTAAACTAAGATTATTGAAAACTTCAAAAATCTGGAACTCAGGGGAGTGTGTGTGTGTGTGTGTTACTACTTGTCCTGTCCTCAGTGGTTAAGGAGAACAATTTACCACCCTCTTCTTTATAACAACCTTTTACATACTTGAACGCTGTTATTCTGTTCCCCCTCAGTCATATTGCTTTGCTATAACATTTTTTTTGTTAGCAGACTGTGTTTTTTTTTTCCCTTTTCTTTTTCATTTATAATGTTTTAGTCAGCCCCAGCTGTCTCAAGCCAGCTTTCCCTTCTCTCCTGCCACGGGACTTATGCTCAAGGCAGTGACTCACTTTTAGATTTTGGCTCAGTTCTTCATTCTGGCTGTCATTCCCCCACCCCACCCCCTGTTCTTTATGCCAGAGAATCCTTGGTGTTGTGTAGCACCATACTGGCCTCTCAAAACGACCACCTGTAGCCACTTCCTTTCAAGCTGGCACCACACATGGCATATTCCCAGTGCTGTAATGAACCACAAAATTGCTTGGGTGCAAGGAACTAAATAAGACAACAGCTGTTCTGACCTACATGAAATAGGTCAAAACTCATAAACCTCTCTCAGTCAGAGTCAAAATGTCTGTCTGTGTGGTTTGCCTTAACATAGGCTGGATTTTTGTGATTTTTTTTCTATGTTTAAATAAAGCCATTACCACTAAATTACTGAGAAATGAAAAGAGAATTCTTATTAAATTTTGCCATTAGCTCTAACAGTTATTGCCTTTTCCTTTTTTTAAAAGGATATTTTAAATCACATTTCTTGGCATCTCTCTTGCTCTTTTTATCCAAGGATTTAAAGTACTTTACAAATATGAATTTAATTCAGCATCACTGCACCCTGGGCATTCAGATACCAGTGTGAGGAGTTGTGGTATAACAACTCAGTTAAAAAGTCAAGTAGCACTAGCTTTGTTTTACAAAAGGAAGGTGAGCTCAGAGAGGTTAAGTAACTTGGTCAAGGTCACATCTTGAGTCAATGGCAGTCGTCATAAAATAGAGCATAGGAATCCTGAATCCTTTGCACTTCTGTATAGCTCCTTTAATCCAAGAATCTAAGTGTGAACATTAATAAATGAGGCTTTACAATACTCTGGTTAGATAGGACAAGGAAGGTGGTAATACATCAATTTTACAGATGGGTAAAAAGTTACTTGCCTAAAGCCATGCAGTAGAGCTAGGAATAGAACCCAGTAATCTTGACTTCCAGCTCCCTGTACTAACCAGAAGACACCATTCTTTTGCCTAGTGATCAATATAGTTATGTGATCCACTATAACTAAGATATATCTGGAGCACCCAGTTGAGTAGTACACAAATGCTAATCTCAAATACATTTTTGGTCATGCAAAATCAAAATACTCTGAAGAATTTCAGAAAAACTACTTCTGCTGGACAATTTCCAGGGCAATCATTGCTTTCACAGTCACACAGATATATTTGGCATTGATGAGAGCACTACCTTAAGAATCATTGAAGGTCCATGAAGGAGGAGAGGGAAATAAATCAGTCCTTATACAATTTCTTTTATATGTTGTACTGCTTTACTATGAATTACAAAATACTTGGGTAAATGAGAGAATATTTAATGCAACTAGTGCACATGAAAGATGCTAATTCTCCAACAGCACTATTTTAGTTATCCTGTCCTTTCCCATCATTTTGTTTCCCATTAGCCTGATTTTGAGAAAAGGTTTTTTCTTGTTTATGGGGTTCTGAGATTTCAGGATTTCACAGGTGGTTATTTGTTCAGTTTTAAATTTTTATATACTTAATATTAAGAATACATTTATTAATGGTCTATAAATGATTGATTTATAAAAATGTTGAGACATGACTATTAAAAATGGTTATAAGACATGGTTCTAAGCAATTTATTTACCTGTTGGACTTTATAACAATTGATTAGTTATTAAAGTATCTATTAAACAGCCATTAGCCCTTTTTAAAAAGGGCTATTTATAAATATATCCTTAATATTAAGTGTGGCTTTATTTTTGGATGAGGATTCCACCAGCAATCTAGTGGAATGTGAAAGAGATCAGAGATGCATTGTTAGGTGGTCTAAGGAAGGCAAAGTAAAGAGTATTGTCAGACCTGTAAAATAAATTTCCCAAGGGAAAGTAGTGTAGGTCATGCACTGTTTGAGTCTTTTGGAAGCAATCACTTGAGACTATAGTTCTATAGTGCAGGAAGCAATCTATGATTTAGCTTACTTATTATTTGTTAAGCACTGACTGTGCTTGGCAATGCAAGACACAGCATGAAGATAGTACCTCCCTCAAAGAACTCATAATCCCAAAGGCTGATACAGAGAACAGTATCCACAGGACCTCTTTTTTTTTTTTTTTTTTTTAACCTATTGACTGACTTGTTGAGGATAATTGGAATTTATTTCCTTGAATGTCTTTGTTTAATTTTCACTAGCAGGACCAAGTACTGATTTTGCCCCAGATTTCTAAGTGGCCCCCTCAAGGATTGAACTCACAACCTTGAGTTTAGCAGGCTAATGCTCAAACCACCCTCTCCCCTGTGGAACTATTGTATACCACTCCTGGCATCCACTGAGGTTCAGATGACAGGCACTCTTCTACTCTGCACTTGCTTTCCTACACTCCCTTGTTACAATATCTGTCCTGGGAGGCCATGTGGCTCAATTAGTGTACCTTTCCTTCTTAAATCCCTGGTTGTTCTGTGGCCCAATTCAGTAGAGACTGAAAATTATTGTTGAATGACGACTATATGAGAAGTAACAAGGAAATGTTCAAGACCTTCTAGTAGTGGCTGTGTTTAATTTACTTTAACACAAATGCTTTGTACTAGAAGATCCCACCATGGCTGCTTCCTGAATACAAGTGTTCAGTGGTTTATGTGAAACTAGTTGGTGGTCTTAGTCCAGTTCTTATCTGATAAGTGTTCACGTCACAAATTATCCTTAATTGTCCCTAAATAGCATCTCGATGGGTGGTTTTATCCTAGCCTTTTCTGATAAGTGGGCATGAAGACTGAACTACCCTTCAGGAGAGGATGGAAGCGCATTAGCAAAGGAGCAAGGGGAAGTTTCCATTGCTATACCTGTTCTGTGAATAATCAGTCCATCAGTTGCCAGAGATGTTCAGTTTGGAAAACTTGCAAATGTTCAGTTCCCTCTTAAAAAAAGAAAGCATTAAAGGGAGAGACACCCATCTCTTACAATTAATCTCCTCCATAGCAGAGCTTGGTTCCAAGGAGGAAGAACCACACAATTGTGCCATCCCTGCTCCAAGGAGGGAGGGCAGTCTGGGCACATAAGGTGTTCATGTGGCAATTTGGCCCTTATGGAAGCAGTTTAACAGCTCTTCCCAGGAGAGGTGTGGCAACGCAGGTTGTCTGAGTGGTTGGCTTATGTCCTGAAGCATCAAGGTTTGTATCCCTAATATGTTTGTGTCCTATCTGATGTAACTGGATGTTCTTCTTTGTTTACGTCTGCTCTGTATATGATGGAAACTGCTTCAAGCTGGGGGTGCAGAAGCACACCCAGCACCTTGTAGGTCCAGCACCTATGTACCAATGTGTTTACAGATGCATATACAGAATGTTTGAGTGATATTTGTCAAAACATTTTTTCCTACATATCTGAAACAAAACGTGACTACTTATATCACAGAATAAGCATTTGTTGCTGGCATTTGTTCTACCCAGTGGTGTGCATTCTGTAAATAAATAAATACACAAAATATATTATCTATTGAGTAATAGGTAAATTTAGTTTTGATGGAGGGTTTTTACGATATTATATAACATTGGATTTATCGGTATGATTTTACCAAAGTTGGATTTTAATTCAATGTCATGGTACATTGGGAACGGGACTTTAATGAAGTGATACATATTTGACTGACTGAGGCAGGAAAGGTTTTTCTACTTTTATAAGTGCTGAAGGACCTGTCCTATTTAGAAGAGAATATGTAAATGTGTGTTACAAATCAAAGCTGCTTAACATGCAGATAACAATGATTTATCGTTAATCTTTTCTTTCAATTTAGTTCAGCTTCCTCATTGCAATCTGTTCAGGTTCACAAACTAGGGTATAGGCAGCCTTTTTCTAACTTTATTTCTATATTTTCATCAGGCTACAATGGATTGATGGGGTCTGCCAGTCCAGATGGCAAAAAATATAGAGCCTGGTTCTGATCTGACTTCTACCAGTGTAAATCAGGGATAACTCAGTTCAAATCAGTGGAGTTACATCAGTGTAAAAGTGGTTTAAGTGAGGCCAGAATCAAACCCATGGTATTTTTCCACTTCCCAGAAGGTCTTGCACAGTAGTCTGGGAATGCATTCAATTTTATTTTGAATTTCTGAGTAATCTGAAGTCTAATGTTGTAATTAACATTCTGAGCCAAATTTATCCCTGGGGTAACTCCACTGAAGTCAGTGGACTTGCACAATGGATGAAATTGGCCCCTGGGTTTTAATTTGTTTTTAAATCTTTCCAGTGCAGTGGAAAACAAATTTCCACAGACCTTTTGATATTTGTCATATGTATTTATATATTTGAGATGAATCAGAGCTGAAGTGGAATCCAGATAGTAAATGGGATGGTTTTTGTGTCCTCTTTTGTTTTTATTCTGTTCTTTTGTATTTAAGCTGTGATGAAGTGTCACACAAGTGACAAAAGAATTTAAGTGACCTGAGAGGCCAATTAACCTACTGGACTGCACTTGGAGAGATGTGTTAGGCATAAGTGGTGATAAAACCCAGCTAGGGAGGACCTGGGTCTTCATAGAGGAAGGCACAAAGGGCTGCTGTAGGATAGGATAAGGAAATGAGCAGTAGCTAGGAGCTTTGTCTCTTGGGCTGAGGGAAGCCTGGGAGGCTGAGCCCTGTGCTGGAATCCTGACTGGTTACAGGAGGTGATCAGGCACTGCAGTCTGCCTGACACCTGGGTAGAAGGAAAGTGTAACCACCTCCTGGCAGTAGGAGTGAAACCCAGGAACTCAAGTCAGTGTTAGGATGGTTTGAAGTTAGGATTGCCAGGTGTCCGGTGGGGACCCTCGCAGCTCTGGTCAGCAATGTTAAAAGTCCAGTTGGCAGTGCAGCAGGACAGACAGGCTCCCTGCCCAGCTCCTGGGAAGTAGCTGGTATAGCCCTCTGGCTCTTAAGTGGAGGGGTGGCCACAGAGGCTCTGCGTGCTGCCCCCACCCTAAGTGCCAGCTCCACAGCTCCCATTGGCCGGGAACTGCAGCCTATGGAAGCTGCAGGGGCAGCACCTGTGGCAGGGGCAGCACACAATCCCCTGGCCACCCTCTGCCTAGGAGCCAGAGGGACATGCTGGCTGCTTCCCAGGAGCCACCTGAGGTAAGCACCACCTGGAGCCCTCACACCCTCCTGCATCCCAACCCCCAGCCCGGAGCCCTCTCCTGCACCCTGAACCCCTCATTTCTGGACCCACCCTGGAGCCTGCACCCCCGCCAGAGCCCCCACCCCCTCGGCCCCTACCTGGAGCCCCCTCCCATACTCCAAACCCCTCGGCCTCAGCCAGGGGTGCTCTCCTGCACCATCGTCTCTGGCCCACCCCAGAGACTGCACTCCAACCCCCTGCCCCAGTCTGGTGAAAATGAGTGAGCAAAGGTGGAGGAGGGTGAGTGATGGAGGGAGGAGGGATGGAGTGAGCTGGGAGCAGGGTCTCTGGGAAGGGGGTAGGGCAAGGGTGTTCAGTTTTCTGCTGTTAGAAAGTTGGCAACCCTAAGTTGGGGCTAGTTTGCCATTTTCTGTTGGACTTTAAGTGAAGGACTTTGTGGCCCTGTGAAGGGTTGGACTCTGATACCTGGCTTGGCTGGAGGGCTGGGTCACATCAATGCCTGCAATAGGCCAAAGAAGGCATGGGGGGAAATGTGGCAGAGCTTTTGCAATGCCACATACAGCCAGCAGGGGTGTGGCGTGGTGACAATCTTGCCACAAATGCTTTGTGCTATTTGTAGACCCTCAATGAACTTCCCAATTATTAATTAAGCTTCAAGGCACCCTGATGAAGTAGGCAAGTATTTTATACCTATTTCAGTGATGGGTAGAGATGGTCCAAAAATGGTGACAAACTTTCTTCAAATTTAAAAACCTGGAAAATTTCTTCCAGCTCTAGTGAGGGCCTAAACAGAGTAGTTGATTGGGGCCCCATGTGGAAGCAGAGGTCCCACTGCTACATGAAATGCTTACAGGTTTGAGTTCCTTTACTACATTGCCATTAACATATGTGTCTGTATGGTGAAGGCAGATAGACATACTCTGTTTAGGTTGTCTGTATATTTCACCAGTATTATATAGGTTGGTAAGCAAGGATGTTATCTTTTGAAATGTTAGTTTGGTGTATGAGGGGAAACCAGGAGTCCTTGTGATTTGGCATTTCTAGTATTTCTTGTGGCACATATGTACTAAATGCTTCTGCTCTGTCCACCTGAAAGAACAAACTATAGCCTGGATATTTACTTCCTTGGAATGTGTAGTCAGGTTTCTTTTCCAAGTCAGTCTGTAGCAATTTGTGCTTAAGTGTTGGTCCCAGCCTTTATGTGTTAGAAATTCCTTTTGCAATGGATTGGTAAAACTTGATTTTCTGCCTGTTATATTGTGCCTCATCCCAAAAAGTTGCTACTGACTCTCCTCTCTATCTGGTCTTTCTGACTCTCCTGTTCTTTTGAGTCTCCTCTAATAATTTTTTTTTTTTGTACTATGTTGTGCTCTTTTTCTTGGAGTACTCTGGGATTTTTTGCTGCTTTCTAGTGTGTGTGTGTGTGTGTGTGTGTGTGTGTGTGTTGCATCTAGATAATCCACCCCACTCTTCCATTCTCACCAGATGGCTATATGGTGTTCAAGATGTGAAATGTTTTAGTTGTTTGTTTCTCTAGTTGAGAGAAATGCCATGGGAGAAGAAAAGCTTAGCTATACCTGGAGCTGGCTCCATAAGAGTTGCTGCAAGGGGAGAGAAGGACAGTGACTGGTTTTCAAATTTCAAATGCTTTACCCACAAAGGAAGTGGAAAGTGGCTCCCAGGTCATGCAATTATCCCTGCCCTAATGCTCCTCTCCTCTCCTCTGTCGTGGGCCCCTATCTGGACTGGGCTGTTATCCCAGGATAGGAACACTGAGTTAGATGATTTTTTACCTTGAAAATATGCTGTGCCATATACAATTGTTCTAATGAGTTACGCAAAATGTAAATAATTTTCCTTATAATGAGCCAGAACTGGTAACAAGTTAGCCAGTTCTTATGTAGGATAAATTTGGGCCTGATCCACATCAAGTGAGCTTCAGCTGTTGTGCTGGAGGCCAGATGGAGCTCCAAGAGTATTTTCTGCTCCCCAGCCCAGAGAGGCTAACTTCTGTTCTGAGAAGTACATAGTCCAGCCGCCCCTGCCTCTTTACTTTAGATGGAGTTATTTGCATGTGGGCAGATGGCAGTCTAGCTCTTGTGTATATTGCCAAATGCTCAATAAATCCACTAACATCCAAATACAGAGAAGGTTTTTTCTGGCTACTGGAATGAGGGCAGAAAAAGGTGAGGCTATTTGCTTAAGGTCTCATTCCACAGGGTACTTTTGTCACTAGATTCCTGCTGTAGAGCTGTTTTAGACCTTTCCCCATGAGACATCTAGCTGCTGCCAGACCAGTATCCAGCTTACATGGCTTGGCAGGTCCCAAATATGTAAGCAGGGTCTGAATGACCTCTCCCCTGACATATTGTGCAGAATAAGACTTATAAATTGAAATGGAGAGTCAGCAGATTAATTATGTGTCTCTCAAAATGACCTGGGACTTGGTAGGCAGCCTAAAAGCCATTTCTCCATAGAAATGTCCTGTAATAATGCAAAACTAGTTGACAATTAATATCAACATGCTAATCCACAAATATGTTCTCAGTTTCTTTTAATTTTGGCCTCTCGTGATGATTTTTGTGGGTCTTTATCCAAGTTTAACCATTTTTGAAATTAAACTGTTGACTTAATTAAATACAGGGATAAAGCAGCAGTGAGAGCCTTAGAGTATGTTTACTCGGCAATAAAACACACACAGCTGGCCCATGTCAGCTGATCTGGGCTCAGGCAGCAGGGGTGTACAGTTGTAGTGTAGATTTTTCAAGCTTGAACCTGAAGCACTACTCTGCAATTTTATAGCCCTGCGAGCCCAAGTCAGCTGACACAAGCCAGCTGTGGGTGTTTTTATTGAAGTGTAGACATACCCTGACTGACAACAAGAGTCCTGAGGTGGTTTTTCTAGACTTGCTCTGAGCAGGTTGAATTTACACAGCATTAAAAATGCTGGTGTTTGCAGGGGCCTTGTCTATCCTAGGGCTCCCAACCTTGCTCACAACAGGGCAGTTCAGGACCAGGGTCAGGAACCTGAGGATGTTCACATTTGAGGAGCAGCTCATAGAATCAGCCCCTATATTTGCACCATTTTCAATGTGGAATGCGGGTATTGCATAGATGAAATCATTTCAGTTCAATTGTAAAAATGAAACTGATCCTGGCAGCAATTTAAATTCGATTTACATGCACAAACACTACATTAAAAGAACAATATTAAGGTTGCAAAATCAAGCACTCAGATGTTAGAAATTAAGGTTATTTGTGCCAAAAGAAAATCTGCCTGAGGCAGACACCTGTCATGGAAAACTTCTGCCCAAATGGCCAAAGTTTGGCAAAATTATAAGCAACTGAAACAGCATCTTATAATGAAAAATGTCAGGCAACCTTAATAGCTGGTGCTACCAGCCCCTAGCTATTGCTACTCTAACAAATTGTATTTCCTTCCATTTCATTCAGCTTTTTTCTAAGCAATTTTCTCCCATGTATATTTTGTCTGGAAAGAAGCTTGACTAACATAGAAACTGTATTTAAGAAAAAAAAATGTATTTTTAACAATGTGGGGGTGTGAAAGAGAAATGACTCATTAATCATCTATGTCAACTTATGTAATATGCTGCTGAGAGGTGGTACTTCGATTCCTGTTCAATAATGTATCTTTACAACATGAACCTGGCGAGTGAAACAAAACACATCACTGTGACCATTGTCATTTAAACTTTTTTATAACGAAGAGAGGAGATATAAATTGGTTGGCTTTTCTGTGTTTGAATTACTCTTCACCTTGGACCTATTGTCTTGCTGCTTTTTATGCTGCTTCATCAAAAAAGAGCAGAGAAGAAATCAGTTGTGAAAATATTTCTTAGTGATGGATAATAGGTCTGTAACTGAATCAATGGACCAGTTACAACATTGATAAATGTTGTAGTGTGGACATGACAGATACTACCTGGGTCCCCTTAACTGTGTTAAGGCCCTGGATTCTCCTAGATTTCAGTCTCCTTATATGGACAAGGTTAAATTAATGGGGTCTAAACAGAAATTGGCTATAGCTGTTACCTCTTTGGAGGCAATCTTGTCAAGTCTCCATAACTAAATAGGATTGAACTTGGATAAAGTTCTCCAATGGGAATCCAGGGAATTACAGAATATGGTGTTGAGTAAGCTAGCTAAGTGTTGCCCCATGTCCCGGGATAGCATTAGGCAAGCTCGAGGTGCTAGCTGTAAAATTTTTATTTTAAATGAAGGTCCTGATCACTGATTCTGGCTCTCTTTGCAAAAGTAGGAGGCATCCTACAGGTATCCGAGTCAAATTTTCTGTTAGTGAATATTGGAGCTGTGGCTCTTCTCCCAGATAATACAAACCAGCTGGGTCTCTTCACTGGGGTACCTTCTGAGGTCTGCTTGTTAGTCTGGATGTGCAGGTGAAGGGATGTTTCCCATCCATTTGTTGCTGAACTGTGTGGGAGGCAACCTGCCTGCTCTCCTGACAGTGTCCTGGGGATGGAGGGGGAGGGTTATATATCAATCCTCTAAAGACTGAAGATGGGAGGGGGTGGAAGAAGTAGTTGAGTTTGAGATTATGCTGGTGCAGCCTGTGGCCAGCCTGCTTCCCCCAAAAGTGAGATTGAGGAATGTAGGCCATTTTGCCTCTCAGACTGCCAGTGAAAGGGTCCAAGAGCCTCTTAAGGCAAGGCTGGGTTGTGTGGGAGGGATGGCCCATCTTAATTCTACATCAAATCTTAAACTTTTGAGTGAGGGGGAGTTACATTGAAATTTAAAGCAAAGTGAGCTGTGTGAATCACTGGGAAGGGAAATGGGATCTAGTGGAATGAGACTAAATCTGGGAGCCAGGAAATTAAGAATTCTGAATCTGATTCTGCCACTGACTTGCTGAGTGATCTTGGGCAAGTCGCTTAACTTCTGTCTTTCCCCATCTGTAAAAAATTTGGATTACTACACCCTGCACAAAGGTGTTGCAGGTTAATTAGTTAATATCTGTACCACACTGAACATATAAAATGCTGAAAGTTATTAGTTTACTGTTATAATTATTGCTAATTACATTTTGCAACTTATAAATGTCCATGTTTCAGTGGAAGAGTATATTTTGCTATTTCCTACAGCTGTTGTAAAGAGTTTCACCCTCGGTGGCTGAAATTCTTTATATGTAGCTTGTAAAGTGCTCTAGGATCTACTGGCATGGTGGGTGTTGTAGATACTGACTTTCCATTTCTATCCATCTGACTGTGATATGCCCCCCCCCCCACATCACTGTAGTGAGCACCTCACAATCTTTAATGTATTTATCCTCACAACACCCCTGCAAAGTAAGGAATTGTTGTTTCTATTTTACAGAAAGGGAACTGAGGCACAGAGACTAGGTGATTTGCCCAGTGTGTCCCAGGAAGCAAGCCCAGGTCTCCCAAGTCCCAGGATGGTTAGTGCCCTGACCACTGGACCATCCTTCCTTTCCTCATTTGCTAATGTATGGTAACTGGAGGAGACTTTCTCTGAGATACACAAGTACCAGCAGTGGAGGGATAGATACTCTATGATAGAACTGGTTAGAAACTGGAATCTCCATGTCAGAAGAAATTCAGCAATTTTTAAAACATTGTTCCAAATCAGAATGAAACATGGAATTTCAATTTCTTGAAACATTTTGAAAAAACGTTGGTGTAAATTGGAACTTTTTGTTTTGACTTTCAGTTCCTTTTCTCGATCTTTGTTATATTTTAGAATTATATAAAACATCCAAATAAAATAATATAGAATATCATTTTGAAAGTTATTTTAATAAACAATGTTGAAATGGCACCTCATCAACATTCTTTATTTTTATTCAGCATAAAATTGTACTGAAATTGACAGTCCCATGGAACTCGTTGGCTTTGAATTCACATTTTCTGATGGAAAAATATTTGGTCTAAATATACACTAACTTTTATAAAATTGGAACTTCAGTAAATAAGGTCTCTCATTTCTCTTGAGACCCAGCTGCGTAATCAAAGACCTTTGTGGCAGCTGTTTCCTCAGTTAAAGCACTGACTTTTATAGACAAAAAATTTCAGTCTCTTGTAAGTATACTGAAAGGTGGCTTTCCTGTATTATTGACTAGCTCATTTTTATTTATTTATTGTCCTTTTGGGTTTTTCTTTCTTGCTGTCGTGGGGGTCTTACATGTTTAGCTGTGATCCAAAAGGAATAGGCTGGAAGAAGAGCTAGTTGTCTGCAGACAGCTGGACATGGCTCGCTCAGGGTTTGAGTGGGTGTTATTAAATCATTATAATTGCCTTTGGATCCAAATCATTCAATTGACCAAGCTGGTCACGGACAAAAACAAAGAATAAATCATGTAGAGGGGAGAGAGAAAAGACTAACTAGACTTGCATTACTAATCTCCCTCCACCATCCCCAAACTCCAGTGATCCTACAATCCCTTTCCTTCATTCAGAAAACACTGAATAGAAAAGTAGGCAGTTTAAAGGAGGTTCCAGGCCAGGAATTGTGACTAGCCAATTTTCTTTTCAGTGAAGGGAGATATATTTATCCTCTGTTTTGTACTGTATCTGGTGTGCAGCAGCACACCGTGGGTTTGTTTTCTTTAATTTTCTGGTTGGGCTTTTTGCTACTTTACAACATGTTGATTTATGGCTCATTTTGATGTCTTAACATTAGCCATTCTTGACTAATCCAAAGTTTGTGGTTTTTTTAAAAATTTAACACAAAAGGGCCTAGACCACCACTTCCTTTGCCCTCATTTTGAGACTGTTTGTATCTTGATGTGAACATCATGTTCAGTCACACCTCCAGGCTCTGATCCTGCCATCTGATCTGCCTGGCTGGACCCCCCATGAGAAGCCCCATTAACTTCAATGGGATTCTACCCAGGTATAAGGATCTGCTGTGTGGAGTCCTACTTAAGTTAATGAATCTTCACATGGATGCATGTATCCCTCTGTTGGGTTTGAATGCCATGTTCAGCGTCTCAATTACTATACACCTGTCTATGTGGGTGTGCCAGTAGATTATTTTAGCTGACCAACTGTATCTGATCCCTTTACATGCAGTGGCCCCATATTTAGCTACTCAGGACGAGCCCCCTTCAAAGGCACCTAGAATCTTTTGCTCGGTGCTTGAAGTGAGGTTCCTTGGTCTTGTGGGATTTCAAAGGAGGTACCATGGGAATTAACACAAGAGTTCTGACTGAGCAAATCTGCTACAGTGGAGGAGCAGAGGCAGGGGAACAAACTTGTGACTGCTTAGAGAATAGGTGGGGATCCCCTTTCTGGGGAGATGGGCTACTTATTACAGCTGTGAGAACAGCTCACCATGTGTCAGCTTGAACACCATGCAACAGATGAATCTAGTAAAGGTTATAAAATACAAAATGAAAGTTAAATGCTTACCAGACTTTTCTTACATGGGAGCAAATATGGACATGTAAGAGAAAGCAAAAGGTCAATCAAACAATGAAAGCACAAACTACAAAGCAATTCAAAATTGATTTTTTCTTTGAAATGACATAAGGATGGGGGTTCCTCTTCAGTCCAAGTTTCCCACCTTGAATTAAGTGTCAGGTAATGCAGGATTGGGACATTTCATTAAATAGCCTGCTTAATGTATTACTATGGTAGGACATAAGATAACCAAGGGTGATGGCAAAGAATGAGCATATTTTGTTTGAGTAGTGGGTAGGGGCAGAGTTTTGAAATGTGGAATGGGTAACCTTGGTACTCAAACTTAGGCAAGTAATTTTTGACTCTGTATTATGGCTATCTGATTGAGCAAGGCAATAAACTCTTCAAATGTCTTCTAGACTTAAAGCTCTCCGGAATAGGGAGTGTCTTCTTATTTACTAGTCTTTTAAAATGCCTAGTACTGATCAGGGCATCTAGGTGCAAATGTAAATAGTATTTTTTTTTCACTCATGACTTCTAATTTGTTGGGGGTGAAGGAGTATTTTTAGTTTGATTTGAAGGAAAAAGAGTGAGAGACTGATAGACCAGGCTGGAACCAGACATAGTGCCAATGTTCATGAGTATCAATACCTCTTCCATTTATAGATCTCTTGGGAAAAGACTTCTAAACATGATATGAGTGGCAGGTTTACAAAGAAGTCTTTGGTTAAGACTCTGTGTATTTAACCTGTGTCCTAAACAAGATTGGAGCTCAGATACCCAGAAATAATAGGCCAGTATGTTAGTCTATCTTTAATCTAAAGCTACAGTTACTTCCTCCTTTTAGCAATTTATTAAAGCTCTTTTGGGAAAATGGAATTTCTTCCTGGAGGAAATTCCAATATTTTGACTTTTTTTGTCCTGAAATGGAATGCAAAACTGTAATATCAAAGATGTTCATGGAATGCAAAGTTGTTGGTGGTTTGATGTTTTTTTAAATCTTGATTAGGAAATGACAATCAAAAATGTCAACATTTACAATCAAAATATGTTTTGTTTCAAAATGTTAACAATTTCAACACAACATGTTGACACTTTGAAACAATGTTTTGTTTTGAATTTTCCCACTGAAAATTTTGGAAACATTTGTCAAAATTGAAATTGCCCTATATTACACTGGGGATTTTTTGTTTAAAAATGCTGACCAACTCTGGTAATTATAACTGAGGCAAACCTGGATTATAATCTGTCATACTGTAGTAATTTAAGCATACATGTATGGAAAAACTATGAACCAAGAATTAGAGTCTAAGGCTAAAGGAATTCTTTATTTCCAAATCCCTGTTTTAGAAGGAAGCATCTCCTTTTCCTAGTATAATTCCTTTATCTCAATCTATTAATATATCCTAAAAATCTCCAAATTCTTCAACTCTTAAACATCAAATATACACAGAGCTTTGACTTCTATTTTTCTTTTCACATTGTTGGACAAGTCCTGTGAGGTCTCTATTTCAGTCTACTCTAAATTCAAATTGGAATTCTATTCATGCTAAACTTCCCCTATGTATTGGAGAAGCATCCAAATGGTCATTTTAGCATAAATTAAGTATTTTCATTTTTCCCAAATCATGGCTTATGAAGGAGCTTATTGTAGGGCTTGGAAGGTTTTGGGAACATTGTTTTAAAGATGTATTGTAAAATTGTAATATGCTCAGTTTGTGATAAGTGCAATAAACATAAATTGGCATCAAGAAAAATAGAAAGTTTTTATACAATAAAATTACAACATACTATACCTATTCTCTAACATGCACACACAGCACTTTTTTAAATTAAAATATACAAGACACTCCACTACACACGCATCTCCCTCTGAAGAGAGAATGGGAGAACAAACATGTGAGATTAGTCATTTTTTAACACACTACTGGAAGTTACCATAACAATATGAAGATATCAACACTAATACATGTGTATGAAAACATCACAGGAATAAACATACTGTAGCATTTTGATGCTGTAAATACACATGTTTT
Source organism: Malaclemys terrapin pileata (assembly GCF_027887155.1). Classification (NCBI taxonomy): domain Eukaryota; kingdom Metazoa; phylum Chordata; order Testudines; family Emydidae; genus Malaclemys; species Malaclemys terrapin. Next base: position 84,769,305 of record NC_071507.1, read on the forward strand.
AGTGAACATAGTTGTGTTAATGTGTTTCAGTTTACATTGTGTTATAACTTAAAAGTTATCAAAGAAAATATTTGTTTTTGATCACCTTACCTCTTCCAGTGAAGAGGCACCAAAAAGCTGGAGGGTGTCTTCTTTTTTTTTTTTGGGGGGGGGGGAGCAGAGTTCTTTAGCATTTTTCTCCATGTTTTTGGGAGTTGTCATTCTTTGGTATTTTCCCCATGATATTATTGGGGAGAAGGCAAAATATCTTTAGATATGGAGATCTGGAAGAACTGACAGTGAAAACCCCAACAGATAAGGTGATTTGGTGCTGTTAAATTCCATTTTCTTTTAAATAGAAAATATTTTTTTCTTCAGCATAAATTAACTAACCTACCAAATTCTCATTGACTGCTATGCAAAAATTTAAATAAACTCTCATAACACTATCTGCAGGCCAGCAACAAACTCATGTTTTTCTGCATGGTGTCTGGACTTAAGAAGACAGCTGCCACCCAGTAATACTCAAAGCAGACTGTTAGAAAGAATAGCTAGTTGTAAGTAAAGCTACACCAAAAAGCCATACAGAAGTGTAAGGAACTAACTACACAGTCATCGCAGTAGAGGCTGATACAAAACCACTTTTGCTTATTCTTGTAATTATCTCATCCATCATCTAAAAATAGTTTCTGAACTAGAAATATGTCAAAATATAGTACTTCTTAAACATTATGTCTTGGAAAAGCAGAACACTTTCCATTGCAGATACTGTAATAATCCACATCTAGAAAGGAGTATTCTCTAATGTCGAACAGGGAACATAGTCATATTGTTTCAGGTAACATCAGACTGAGGTACAGTAGCATGTGTATTGTGCAATGTCATGGATGTAAAATGACATTTCCTTACTAGATGCTGCAAGTTGCAAACTTGTTAGTATCCAAGAATATATTGTAGTGCATTCTTTGCTGTTTAGATTAATATTAATAAACAGGTGACTATGCAAAGAGGGTTGTGGCACAGGGTAGAAATAAGACTTGGGCGTGAGAATGTTTGTTTGTTTTATAAGGGATTTAATACCCAAACCGGTGAGATCCTAAGAACTTCTTGTAAGCTTTGGAGTGTCCTCTACTAGCATTAAAATCAGTGGGAATGGTGGGTTCTGGGCACCTTACAAGAGGCACTCCAACACTTCTCAGGATTGAACCCTTAGATAACAACACTGCTAATCTTAAAACCAGTACACTTCTCTTCAGGGCTGCACAGAGATTTTTGGGGCCCTGGGGACAAAAATTTGAAATTGAGGCCCCCTTGCCCTTCCAGAAAAATTAGCACTGAGCAGGGGATTCAGGAAGGGGCCTGGCTTGGGGCGTTGCTCCTTGGTACATGGTATCACAGCAGCATTCAGGCCAGTCATGATGGAGGGGCACTCAGGTCAAACCTGAGTTGTGCTGTGACCATGGGCACCAGGTCATAAGGCTGCTTGATCTGGGGGCTTTTTCAAATGAAGGGCCAGGGGCAAATTTCCCCCTTCCCCTTCCAGTGGCTCTGCTTCTATTCTGTGTGCTCTCTTAGAAATTCTCAAACTCAGTTCCACTCTTTCCAAAAGAACCCCTGTAAGGTCAAAAATACATAATAGGAGCCTAAAGATCAAAAACCTAATGAGAACCTAAGTTATAAGACAGCCATTAGAATCTTAGGAAATCCAGTGTTAAGGATCAATTTGGAAGAAACGCAAGAATGTTGCAGAATGGAAATTTAAAGAGCTAGAATAGCCGAAGTTGCTAAGACTCCAGGAATGATTTGACTCCTTCAGATGATTTGCTGGAATTATGGTTGTATGATAGTACTGTTAAATGAGAATATAGGAATTCAGTAAGATGTTTAGATTTGCATTGAATTTGAGTCATGGTGCCGTTTGTGTTCAATCATTTTCTTGAAGCTGATACAGAATAGCCTTAGCCCTGTGTTCATAGGAAGATCGGTCGTAGGCCTTTAACAATAGTGCCTGGTGTAAAAGAAAAATTACATATATGAACTGTTAACCATGTCAAGCTTCCATTTCACACAATGGTTTCCACAACTGGCATTAGCATTCTCAAGTTTCAGCAGACAGGCCAAGGATTAATCAAATGGTCTTGAATACTGTGTTCTCCTCTCCAGATGGTGTCTGCAGGTCATGGTTGACTTGAAGTATCTTGACAGGGTAGTGTGGGATAAGTTGTGCTGCTGCATCTCATGTCTGTACCAATTCTGTGGATAAATAGAGGCCTTCTGTCTCCAAAAGAAAACTGTATCAGTGAGGAAAATGAAGCATTAATCTAACCTTCAAGTTTTATAGACAAGTACTGTGTGTAAGGAGATGACTTCACTATTAATCTTGCTGTTTTATAGCTCACCATTTCCACAATACTGTAGTCTGCATCACATTTTGAAAAATAACTGTTTCATTAGAGACCAAAAGTTGCTCTAGTATTTATTAGCTGTGTCATTTTGAGAGTGTAGCTACTCATGGGAAACAGGGCTTCAGGATTTAGCCCTTTGATTTTTAATTGTTGAACCTGTCTCTAAAATGAGTGGCTGTTAAATAGTATAGTTGGAGTAACTTCAACTATTACTTGTCTCCACAATCTCTAGGAGACAACAAGCATATTGAAATTAAATTACATTTCCATCATAAATACAAAAGAGGCTCACTGTGTAGAATATTTAGTCTAGAAATCAAGACTACTGGTGTCCTTAATGGTAATTTCCTATGGCTCCATCCTCTGTCATTTTTAATAAATTCCATTGTGTTGTCTGGTGCCTGAGTCATTCTAAAATGTATTTTGTGGTGGTTTTTTGTTTTTGTTTTTTCCAAATAAGTCTTTGGTAACATGACAGATTTGAATAGAGCAGCCAGATGAATTCAATAGAGAAATAGCAGATCTCTTTTGCTATGGCAGTCCAGGCTTCTCCTCTCTGGAAGTGACTCCTTCGGGCATGAAGAGACAAACTGTTGAGGAAGCCTTGTTCAGTTTAACTACATTACTCTGATGCTCAGTAATTGGAGATACCAAAGTGAAGTCCTTTTCCATTACCATGGATAAAATGACATAACTGCAAATAAAATGATTCAGTTAGCTGGAATAAAAAAATCTTGCGGTCATCCATCACATGTTGACATCTTCTCTGAGATGTGCTGGGTCTTCAGATGTTAATGATTTGTCTTTAATAAGAATAGAGCTGAGTGAAACTTGGAATGTCTGTCCCATGGGAACTTCTGACATTTCATTTGTTTTCATCCCAAATCAGGATAAAAAATGTTCATTTTGGAAATATCATTGTTTTTGTTTTGACACATTCATAGACTCCTAGAATTCTCTGCAAGAAAAATGAAGCACTTCAGCTTTCCCGACATCAAAATAGATCACTTCCATTTATTGAAATGACTTGGAATGCTTCAACATTAAGGTGCATTTTTCTTGTTGTGGCACACTGCCTGATGGGAGTTGTAGTTTGGGAGCCAGATGCCCCCATTCTCCTCTAGGAGCCACACTTCTTGGGTGGACTACTTCACCCATGATACACCTAGAGTCGTGAGACTCCCCTAAGGCACCACAGAGGGAAATCCCCATTGCTTTATAGTGCATGTAGTTCTCTAAGGGGGCTCAGCCCACAGGAGAGAATGGGGGCCTGAACTATAGCTCTCATAAGGAATACTCTGATAAGGAAATGCAGTTTAACATTTTATTGAATTCCTTCAAAATGAAATATTTGAGTCACAGACCTGAAACAAATATTTCATTTTGTTCTTCCTGATGGAAAATCCAACATTTTTAGTAAAATCTATTTTTTTCAGTGAAAACTACTTTTTCCATCAACAAATCATTCTAATGGACAATTCTCAACCAGCTCAATTTAAGATTATCTGTGTCCTCCCAGAGAGAAGCAAGTCATTTTCTGCATTTATTAGTGAAGGACTACTTTGAAACAGACAGATTTGTGGAGAGCTATGGAATTTAAAGAGATGACTCTGTTGGAGGGAGGGAAGTTTGGGTTTAGTTTGAAGGGGAAAAACTGGTTTTAGTAACGTGGCTAGGGTGAGTCAGTGTGGGGGTGTGTGGGGGTGTGGTGTGTTGTTTTTTTTTTTTTTTTTTTTTTTGGTTTTCTAAACGTTGAGGAATATTAAAAGTACTTGAACATTTCAGGCTAAAATTTCAAACTTGGATGTCAAAAGTTAACCATCTAAATAAACTAACTTATTTTATTTAAGTACAAAAAGGACATATCAATATTGGCACAAATCAACTTGTCTGACCTCTTGTATGCCACAGGCCATTACCCTGTACTAAGCCCAACAATGTGTTTGACTAAAACATATCTTCTAGAAAGGCATTAAGTCGTCTTTTGAAAACCTCAAAAGATGGAGAATCCACCAATTTCCTTGGTGTGTTCCAGTGGTAAATCATCTAATAAAATTATGCCCAATTTTATTTATATGGCCTTTTAAGCCACATATGCATATTACGTGACTTCCCCCCAAACAGAGAAATCATGACATTTATGCTCTCAGGCATCACATGACAATCCACTAGGTTTTTAATTTCCCTTGAATATAAGTCTCGTTTAAATTATTTTTGCAATCCTAGGAATAATGAAGAAATGCATACTGTATTTCTTTCTGTCATTCATACAATTATTTCATATATTTTTTGCAAAGAAGAAATGTAATGTTAGATGCATTACTGAATTCAGGTGGGAGTTGCTGGTTTTCATGACTATTTCCTTTCATTGTTTTACTGAGTCTGAATAGATACGATGAGAAACATTACAAAGTATCTTTGCTTTTTGTTATAACTTGCTTCTGACTTCCCTATTTAATTGACTCTAGCTCAGGGGTTGGCAACCTATGGCACGTGTGCCAAAGACGGCGTGCGAGCCGTTGTTGTTTTTAATGGCATGCTGCTGCCTGCCGGGGTCTGGCTCAGCCCACTGCTGAACCCCAGCAGCGGGCTGAGCCAGACCCTGGCAGGCAGCAGCATGGCATTAAAAATCCTGGCCGACCCAGCCCGCTCTTCTCCGCCCCCAGCCTACCGCTCTCTCTGGCGGGGGCAGAAGCAAGCTTGCTCCTGCCGGCTGCTGCTGTACAGCAGGCTCCGCCGACAGCCAAGCTTCCCCCTCCCCCGCCTCTTCCCCCAGCGAGCTGCGTCAAGCCCTGCCTCCTCGCCCTCGCTGCTCAGACTGGTAAGGAGGCGGGGAAGGGCGGTAGGAGCAGGGTGTAACCCTCCAGCCCCCTGCCATGAGCCACTCAGGGCAGGGGGCTGGGAGCACCCCCCTGATCCCAGCCCTTTGCCCTGACCCTTGCAACCCAGTCCCCTGCATCCCACCCCCACAACCCCATCCCTGACTCCTGCACCCTCTACACATACCCAGCCCCCCCACCCTGAGCACCAGGTTGGCAGCGGGCTGAGCGGGGCCAGTGGCTGGGACCCCAAACCGGCAGCGGGCTGAGCGGGGCCAGCAGCCGGGACCCTGGCTGGCAGGAGCCAGCAGACGGAACCCCAGACAAGCAGTGGGCTGAGCTGCTCGGCCTGCCGCTGGTCTGGGGTGCTGGCCCCATTCGGCCCGCTGCCGGCCCGGGGTTCTGGCTGCCGGCCCAGGGTTCTGGCTGCCGGCCCCTGGCCACCTGGGTTCCCAGCCGCTGGCCCCGCTCAGCCCGCTGCCAACCTGGGGTTCTGGCTGCCGGCCTCTTGCCAGCGAGGGTTCTAGCTGCAGGCCCCGCTCAGGCCGCTGCTGGCCTAGATGAACAGAACCTCAGGCCTGCAGCAGGCTGAGCAGGCCGGCGGCTTAAGATCAGCATTTTAATTTAATTTTAAATGAAGCTTCTTAAACATTTTGAAAACCTTGTTTACTTTACATATAACAGTAGTTTAGTTATATATAGACTTATAGAGAGAGACCTTCTTAAAAAACGTTAAAATGTATTACCGGCACGCGAAACCTTAAATTAAAGTGAATAAATGAAGACTCGGCACAGCACTTCTGAAAGGTTGCCGACCCTTGGTCTAGCTGCATTACAAAGTTTTACATAATACCTTCTATTTTTAACCCATTTTAGTTCATTTGTATTGACAATTTAAGTACTTGGCTAAACTCTGTCCTAAGATGTGTGCTGCTGTCTCATTTATTTCTATACGTTATTAGCAAGTATCAGAGGGCAGAATTTGACCTATTGGCTTTCAGTGACAATTAGGTGGAGGAAAGACTTTTTTAAAAAAAAAAAAAAACTACTATGAAAGGTTAGAAGAGACTATTCTGATCTAGTCTGACCTCCTGCATAACACAGGCCATAGAATTTTACAAAATACTTCCTGCATGAAGACCATACCTTCTTGTTGAGTCAGACTAGCTTGTCATAGTTCAGGGCAACTGCACCTGTATTTCACCCTTCATAATCCAGCAAGGGCACCCACTTGAGGCTCCCAGCTCCTCAGGTGTCATGTCTTGGGCAGAGATCCCATCTTTCTCCATCCTGACTGGGGTTTTTCTAGGCTGAACAGTTCCTTGCCTATGCAGTTATTCCCAGGGGGCCAGACTGCCTAACCAAGCCAGCGTCTGCACTTTTCTTAATCTTGAAATGTGATTTAACCACATAATTGCCCAGTTATAAGTTGCCACACAGTTCTTTCTAAGCAAGCATTACAGCGAAAATATACTAAAAGCCATAAAAACATGGTCACAAACTAAAAAGCTTAGTAGAGGTTAGCCCAGCTCCACTCCTGGGCTCTGGCAGGTGTCAGTCCCTCTAACCCTTCCCTAAGGATTGCATCCATCCCCCATCTTGGACATAAGGTCCTGTCTCTTTGCTGGGTCAGAAAGATGGCCCTGAATCAATTTAAACTCAGGTTATTTATCACAGAATCCTTTCTTTGTCTGTTGGTCTCTGTAGAATTCAGTTTGAATCAGCATATGCAAGTCTTACCAGGTGGTGGTACCTCTCTGGAGGTGTTACAATCTGAGTAAATTTACCTAATCTTCCCCCACTGTTCTTAGCTCCTGGAGGGCTGTGGTCTCGCTCTCCAATGGAATTACATGCAAGCCCAGCCCCACAATGATACATGAATGTAATGTAGTAAGAGATCTCAAAGCCATTGCCTGAAATTATCATATCTGTCATAGCTCTTTTCTAAAAGTGTCCAATCTTGATGTATAGACCCCAAGTATTGGAGAGTCCACTCCATCATATCCATCCAAAGGTTAACTGTCAGTTGAAATAAGTGCAATTTTTTTGGTCTGAATTTGTCTAGCTTCAACTTCCAGCTGTTGTAAATTATTCTACCCTTGAAATGCTGGAGGAATCTTAGCTAGGCAGCGTGACTGTGCATTTACATTAGTCAATTTATCTCACCACACCTGTGAAGTGAGGTTTTTTAGTACTACCATTTTAGTGTCCTAGTGGGAACTATTTGCAAAAAAATCTTATGGGGGTGAATTCAAAAATGGCTTATGCCACATAAATGAAGATTAGTCTGAGTCCTTAGGACAGGCTGTTTGCATTTCATTCGTCACATGTCCTAAATTAAGTGCTAGTTCTTCATTCAAGCAATGATTTAAGGTGTTTAATACTCTGTAAAGCAGCTGATTTTTCTCAGTGTACTTATTCCTACAAGTTTTCATTTCTCCGTAAAGGAATTGCAAGAACACATACTTACTCGTGTGGTCAAATTCAGGACCCATATTAAAAAGCAGCCCACTAGTGTAAAATTGAAATTTCTGGGGTTTTCTTAATTTTCATGTTGAACACCATAAATCTAGTGTCCCACTGTCTCAGTGCTCTTGTAAAGAAATAAATATTATTAGCTTCCTTGAAGCTTCTTCAATAGGTGAAAAGCAGGAATAATAAAAATGACAGACCTGTATAATAGGCATATATGTTATTATATGGTCTTTCATAAAATAGCGTTAGTTTTCTGGTAAAATTATTTTAGTGTCTAATGGTCAGTAAAGGCTAAGAAAAGGAATGGGTGAGCTTTCTGTCATATGAACTTCGGTCAAAGCGAGTTCATGCCATTTTCTATTTTTTTCATATTTAAATTGTTAATGCAAATCTAGTGTTGTAGGGATGTATTTTTACAAAATCCGACAAAAAACCTCAATGAAAAGACGTGTCCAACCCATCCCCATATTTTCTTTTCTATATAAAATGAAGATAATTAGCATATCAATTTATGCACCAATCCCACTGAGCCACTGGGTTGGGCTGGGTTCTTATCTGTAGTAATAATAAACAAGAGAGCCATAAACTAATAATCATAAACGCCTGTAATTTCAGCCTGCAGCTCACCAGCCCTCCACCTCTCCAAATGCCAGAGGATAATATTGTAAATATGGAAGCTACCTATTTCTTTAAACAGAAAACTCAATATTTTGGCTCTCTTCCCCTTTAGCCCCATCGGTACGAGCATTGTCTACCTTAGGGGATATTTACGAAAGAGTGCCACCATTGCAGTGCCGTTCCCAACATTGGGAGCCCTAGTATAGAGGGCTTGCTGGTTCCAGTAGTCACTTTCCACAACATATCACTTAAACCAGCTCAGATCAAGTTTAATTGATGTGGTGTTGAAAACAGCTGCTGGAGAGAGAGAACCTATACTGTGGCTCCCAACACTGCTGATACTCATGCTGCTGAACTGGTGTTAGAAAAGGTGAGAATTTCCTAGTATAGACATAGCTGTGCATGGATCCAAACAATTTCAAATATTCAGGATTCAGTAAAGACTGAAGACTTTAAGCATAGCCTCCAGTTGGCCTGAGAGCAAAATATGTGAAAACATGAAAAAATATTTCCTTTGGCACTTTCTGCAAAGGCAATTTGTCAGTACAGAAACATACTGTACATTCAGACATCCTGTTAAACAAAACCATGTCAGTCATGCTTGTATATTCTTTGTGGAAAAAACATTTGTATAGTGATGTTATGAGTAGTGCTGAGTTATTGAAGTCAAAAACTAGACAATAAAAATTCAGTGTTGTGGATTTTTAAGTCCATCCAAATTGCTCAGTTTTAAATATATAATATGTGGGGAAACTAATTACAACATAAGTGCTTTCTCTATGTTCTTAACATAGTAGCGAATGTTTCACCAATAGTGCAGTTAATCTTACTGTTCACCTGTTCCACTAAAATATGTATCTACCCCTAGGTAAGGGGAGGAATACTAAGGACATGGTCATAGTAATTAGTTGTCTAGGCTGTTTGAATACTCCTTCAAGTTCTTTGGAGTGTCATCATAGCTGATTTGTGGTTCTTGCATTTCAAAAGTTGTCAGGCAACCAAACTGAACCACCCAAGGGACTTGGAAGCGTCCTCCCTCTCTGTGAGTGAACAGTGTGCTGATCCAGCAAGCTTAGATTTTGTTTATGCACCCAAAAAGAAGCACTTAACTAGCTTTCTTTCCATTACTATAAATGGAGATATTCAGATCCAGATTCAAAGTTTGGGACTGAGATGATCGTGACTTTTGTATTTGCTGATTATAGAAATGGGGACCCAGATGCCAAATTTGACTCTCTAAAATCTATTGAATGCATTTATAATGTGCCCATCACCACAGTACAGTCTCCCAGTTTTGCCTTAAAGGGATATGATGACCTTAATATTTGCAATATTCCCTATACTTGCTGTAGGGTATGTTACATACACTAAGATAATGTGACCAAACCAACTGCCAGATTTTTAAGGATGTCTGTACTAAGTGTGGTCATTTCCAAAACTTGAGAGTTTATAGCTCTGAAGTTTTGATTAGAGCCCATCTCTTTTTTTTTTTCTTAAATTCCTCCTTTCTCCACAGAGAATACCATTGCATAGTTATGCCACGCTAAAGCCTTGCCCACTGGGGATTTGTTCTGATTTCAGCCCTTAGTTGCTAACTACTCATGAGACTGTATGAGAACAAACCCTCTAAAGAAAACCAGAGTAAATGGCTATAGATCTGATTTACATCAGTGCAGCTTGAACAGTCGTCTTGTTCTGTTTGTTCAGAACCTAGCACAATGGGATCCTGGTCCATGACTGGGGCTTGTAGGCACTACAAGTACATTATAATAACCCAGTTTCAAGCAGGGATAAACTCCACCCATGAAAATAATAGCTTTGCCTGTTTACATGAGGAGTTTGCACCAATCCAGCTACATTGATGGCTATTTATGGTTGAAATCGAGACAAACCTCCAGTATAGATAAGGTCTAGGCTACAAGTGATGGAATTGATCCATAATACTGATTCTAAAATTCAACTGTTAATTATCTGCAAGTGGAAGGAGGGTGGGTGGGTGGTTATTCCTTATAGTAGGAACTTAATGAGTGATTCTGATGCAGTTATCCCCCTGGGGGAGAAAGATCTGCAATTAATAATGCATCATCTTTAAAATCAGTGTTAGGGCTTCGGAGGCAGTCTGATGACTAGCCACTTCCTCTTGAGATGGAATAGTTTCAAATTAAGCATGGTCAGGGAAGAGTCTTGTAATGAAAACACTTCCATGTGAGTGCCTGGGTAATGTAATTGGCAAAGCCAATGTGGTTCATGCCTGTTTTCTCTTATGCTATTGGGATCTTCCAGCATTAATTGGGAGTTAGAAGTTGGTAGGTTACATTCCAAAATTAAAGTACTGTGATTGTTTCATTTTTATGCAATGGGCCAAACTCTGGTTCAATATGTAAATGGCCTCCAAAATTATTGTACATTAATAGGCACTAGGAGTATTAATTTGTGTTTTCTAGCTAAGCCCAGTCCCATGCAGAACGCATGCACGCATACACCCTGCACTGGTTATTCAGAGCGAGCCTGTGGGAATGTGTGTAGGTGCCATTATTAGGTCAGCTAGAGGCCAGGAAGCAAAAATGTGTAGAAAGCAGCCCTTGCCCTAGATTGCCTCAATGGGAGTTAAAGATATTCAGCACTTCGAAGCATTAGGCCCTAAGAGAGGGTAGAAATACAGAAGTGCACATAAATTGGTAGAATAGTCATCCTTGTGGCTGAAATAATATATATGGCAATATGCAATGTAGCTGTAGTAATGTTGGTCCCTGGATAATAGAGAGACACGGTGGTTGAAATTATCTTTTATTGGACAACTTCTGTTGCTGAGAGAGACAAGCTTTCAAGCGTACACAGAGCTCTTCTTCAGGTCTGGAAAACTAAGATCAGGTCTACACTACAGACCATATATCTGTATAACTAGGTTGCTCACGGGTGTGAAAAATCCACCCCCCCCCCCCCCCCGAGTGATGTAGTTATACTGGCCTAACCCCCTATATAGACAGCACTATGTCAGGAGAAGCTCTCCTGTCAACATAGTTACTGCCTCTCCAGGAGGTGGATTAACTATGCTGAGGCCTTGGGGGGGTGTCTTCGTTAAAGTGCTATGTGCCTAGCAGATCCTTTATCAAGGAGCTTCTGGCCATCCATGTGGCTTGTTCAATGAAGAATTGCATTAATACAGCAACACATGCATGGGCTTAAGCATACTTTAGCCAATTTCCGTCTCCACAATAATGTCCTTCACTACATCTTTACCCAAACCTTGAGGCGTCACAATTGTGTTAAGCTTATTCAGACAGTATCTAAAATATTTCCAGCAACATACATTGCTTAATGTCTCACAACAGGACTAGGAGTATAATATTTGAAGATCTACAGATTAGCTGGTGAACCTCTAAAAAAGGGGTTGGTGGGGGAAAGCAAGGTTTGCTGGTCCAGGAAAGAGCAAAGTCAAGAGGTGGTGGTGGTGTTTCTCTCTCCCCCCCCTCCCCCGCTCGTCCCATCCTCCCCCCCCCCCCACACACACTCATTTATACTGGTCTGACAATTTTTCCACAGCTCTGCAGTATTTAGTCAAGATATTAATACATACTATACCCGCAGATGAAATTTCTGGCTAGTGGTACATAATTAGTAGCACAACTGTCCAGGTTCTTTTCTCAAGGGACTGACCGCATCTGCCTTGTGATTCTTAGTATGAGAAGCAATTCTGTGTCCCATTAATATGTTCCATATTACCACTAACTATTCACTGTTGCTGATAAAAGCTGCACAGGCTCTGTAAACATTTCTCATCTTGCAGAACAATTAATGCTATTGAATTACAATTTAATTGTAGATAAGTGGGTTTTTTAAACTTATATCATGGTCTTTGGCCTCAAACCACAGAGGATCCTCTCATATCCATCTGACACCATTGATTTCAGTGGAGTTACACAGATGCAAATCAGGAGTGATTGAGACCACAATCATGCCTAATATATTTCTGTGGTTGACATGGAAACTTCATAGTACCTGTTATTGGGCAAATGCTTCTCCATTCTACTCCCACCCCTGGAAAAATACATTTGCAACACCTTCTCTACATGGAAGCATGTCCTCTGGAATGGTGGCTGAAGCACAGAGGCATACGAATAGTTAGCATATCTGGCAGGTAAATACTTTGCAACGCTGGCTACAAAAGTGCCATGTGAATGCCTGTACTCACTTTCAGGTGACATTGTAAAGAAGTGGGCAGCGTTATCTCCTGTAAATGTAAACTTTTTCTTAGCGATTGGCTAAACAATAAGTAGGACTGAGTGGACTTGTAGGCTGTGAAGTTTTACATTGTTTTGGTTTTAAGTGTAGTTATGTAACAAAAAATCTACATTTGTAAGTTGCACTTGTATGAGGTGAATTGAAAATTTTTTATTTTTTATAGTGCAAATATTTGTAATATGAAGTGAGCATTGTACACTTTGTAATCTGTTGTAACTGAAATCAATATATTTGAAAATGTAGAAAAATATCCAAAAATATTTATAATACATTTCAATTGTTCTATTGTTTAACAGTATGATTAAAACTACAATTAATTTTTAATTGAGTTAATCATTTGACTTAACTGCAATTAATTGACAGCCCTAGTTAAAAGTAATACTGCAACTCATCTGATCAGTATTTAGATAGTTTTAGTTCTCATCTGTTTTCACCTTAGTTTCAGAAATGTGTAAAATGGTGTCCCAAATGACTCCAGGAGACACTTGTCAGGTTGTAAACTGTTAGCCATTTTTCTTGTCCCGGGCTTAGACTAAAACCCCAGTTCTGAAGTCTGTTCCACATAAAGGCAGAAAGTAAAACACAACCCCCACACGCTGACTGTAGGCTTGTAGGGCAATGGCAATGAATTGACTATATAGGCTGTGGTATCCCAATAACTGGAAGACTATTCAAGTTTAAATACAAACAAGAACAAACTTTATTCCAGGGGCCTTACTGGCACACCCTCTAGATTCCTTTTCCTCCTGACCCCCACCAGGGACTCTCCTCTTGCTCCTCCTGGTTTGTTAAAGGAGTCATGCCTTGTAAGCAGCTGTGCCCAAATACTACACAGACAAAACTTCAACTATATACAAAAAGGTATTCAGAGTCTAGCTGGTTAGAGAGCATCCGGAGAGCCATTGACTGATATGTTGGAAATACTTGCTCTTTCATGCACCATCCAAACTAGCACAGCTGGCGTGCTGGATCTCACTGAACAGCTTAACCAATTGTAACTGTTTCCAACAGGAAATGGAAGCAGGGGCATGTCACCAAGGAAGTATACATGGGAATAGCACAAGTATGTAGGGACGAAATCAGGAAAGCCAAGGCAAAGAATGAGTTACAGCTGGCTAGGAATGTTAGAGACAACAAGAAGGGGTTCTTCAAATACGTCAGACAAAAAAGAAAGATCAGGCACGGTGCGAGTCTGCTGCTCAGTGAAGAAGGTGAGCTGGTAATGGAAGATGATAGGAAGGCAGAGCTGCTCAATGCCTACTTTGCTTCTGTGTTTTCACAAAAAATAACATGTGACCAGATGACTAGCAAAGTTACCATAGACAATAAAGGGGAAGGGATGCAGATCAGGACAAGTAAAGAACATGTTAGATCTTCTGACCAATTTGAATTCAAGTCAGCAGGATCTAATGCTATTCACCCCAGGGTACTGAAAGAATTGCTGATGAAATCTCAGAGCCACTGGCAATAATTGAAAACTCAGGGATGACAGAGGTCCTGGGAGACTGGAGAAGGAAGTTATTAGAGCAATATATAAAACATTCAATTTGCAAATACCTGGAAGATGAAGGGGTACTCACTAGCACCCATCATGGATTTACTAAGAACAAATCATGCCAAAGTAGCTTGATTTCCTTCTTTGACAGAATAACTGGTTTGGTGGATAGGAGGAATGTGGTGGACATAATATACCTGTACTTTAGCAAGGCTTTTAACAGACCCATACGATGTTCTGATAAGTAAGCTGGAGAAATGTGGGCTCGGGGGAACTGCCATTAAGTGGATAATTGGTTAACTAATCGCAAACAGCGTAACTATTAATGGAATGTCAGATTGGAGGAAGGTCTCAAGTGGGGTTCCACAGGATCTGTTCTGGGTCCTATGTTTAACATCTTTATTAATGACCGGGATGTAGGAATAGAGGACACTGATGAAATTTGCACATGACCCAAAACTATGGGGTGGGGTGGGGGGGACTGACACTTTGAAGGATAGAGCTAAAATTCAAAGGGATCTTGATAAATTGGAGAACTGGGCTATAGACAACAAAATGAAATTCAACAAAGACAAATGTAAGGTACTACACTTGGGGAAGGAAAACCAAATGCACAAATACAGGATGGGACATAACTGGCTTGGCAGCAGCACTGCTGAGAAGGATCTGTTAGTTGTGATGTATCATAACCTCAACATGAGTCAGCAATATGATGCTGTGGCAAAAAAAGCAAATGCAATTTTAGATTGCGTTGACGGAGGCATATCATGCAAGTCACAAGAGGTGATAATCATAGAATATCAGGGTTGGAAGGGACCTCAGAAGGTCATCTAGTCCAACCCCCTGCTCAAAGCAGGACCAATCCCCAACTAAATCTGCTCTTACTTGGTGCTGGTTAGGCATCAGCTGGAGTAGTGTGTCCAATTTTGGTCACCAATGTATAGAAAGGATGTAGAAAAAGTAGAAAGGATCCAGAGGTGAGTGACAAAGATCAAATGGATGGAATGCAAGCCATATGAACAAAGGCTGAAGGAACTGGGTATGTTCAGTTTGGAAAAGAGGAGATTAAGGGGAGAGATTATAGCAGTCTTCAGATACTTAAGGCTGCCTTAAAAAGATGGAGAAAAATTGTTCTCTCATCCCACAGAGGGCAGGACAAGAGGCAATGGGTTCAAACTACAGCATAGATTAAATCTCAGGAAAAAACTTCCTACCTGTAAGAACAGTAGGACAATGTAACAGACTGCCTAGGGAGGTTGTGGAAGCTCCTTCACTGGAGGATTTCAAAAGGAGAATGAATAGCCATCTGTCTTGGATGGTTTAGATACAACAAATCCTGCGTCTTGGCAGCAGTTTAGATTAGATGACCCTTGCAATCTCTTCTAACCCTATGGTTCTATGATTCTAACTCCCCTTTGTTGGGCTGTGGCCCTTTGGGACTTAAACATATTTGTGAAAAATGCTCATAATGCTTTTGTTGCTCTTGAATCAGACAGCTCTTTAGAGAGAAGGATTCTGCCTGCAACTGTATCACCTTGCACTGTGATCCTGTCAGGTTTCCCAAGGTGCCTGTAAACAAGGTAAAGCTGAGAACTACTTGGTAAAAATGACCTAGGAAAACATAAAGTAGAAAATGGTACTTGTGGCAATCCCTCCCTGAGGCTTTACTTAACCAATGAGCCAGCATGGTGCTAGAGAGCACTGTACTGCTGGCTTTCCTGTCTTTCATATGAAAAGTGACCTCTGCTCCTGACCACTTTTACAGAGTGAATGGTATTTTTCCTAGCCAAAAGTAGAGTTGTTAATTTCATTGTCCTGGTCAAATTTCAACTTGGGAAATTGCATTCTTGCCTACCTAAGTTCCCCTACTGCTTTCTATTTCAGCTGATGACATCATTCTGCAGGTCATGTCTTATGCCCTTGTGCTGTCCTGTCGTGTGCTGGTAAATTGTTGCTCTGTTTTGCCTAAAAGTAGCTGCATTTCAATTGCATGTGGAGTGATCCTTGAAATAGTTGGTTTCTTGATGTGCAAAGCACACTGAAATCCTTTGGAATCAAAGACACTATATAAATGTAGTTGTATTATTGCCCCCAAAACTATAATGCATTAAATAATCTAGGGTGTATTTACAAGTTAAAAACAGTGTTAAAGCATGCAATAAGATAAATGCTATAAAGATATAATGACTTAAACATAAAAATGAGACTATTATTACTTGAACCCTAAATCTTCCTAGAATGTTTTATCACTTACTTTTATTATTTTGTGTAACAGCTCCCTGCACACAGGATTTGGCTTGTTTTCCAAATCTAACTTGGGTTAGACAGTGCTTCTCTTGCTCTTACTCCTTTTGTGCTGAAGAGGAAGTCACTAGCTTCCATAGAGGTTCTATGACAAATTCTGACAAATTCATTTCAGATTTTGCAGAAACACTCACTCTTCTTCTTCTCTCCCTCTTTCCTCCCCCACTACCCCCTTACATAGCTGCAAAAGTAGGGAAGCATCAGAACTTCAGATACCCTAGCCATTGTTCATCAGCAAATGGATCATTTGTTTAACTGAGACACGAATACCGTCTCAGTAATGTAGTGGTCATCAAAGCAAACTGACCTGCCATGTTCCAAGGGCCATCATTTGTTCAGTGGAATTAATAGCTCTCCATCAGGACTCCTTTATGGTTGCAGGCTTTTGAATGAAATATTTCGGCTTCATAGCAAAACCTACTAAGGAGATAGATAGATAGATGGATTGATTAAGAGGAGTAGAACTTTGTATCTCAGTGTATCCTAAGTCAGACTGAAGGTAAGGAAAACCAAGGCAAAAGTGTGTGTGTGTGTGTGTGTGTGTGTGTGTGTGTGTGTGTGTGTGTGTGTGTGTGTGTCTCAGTGGTCCATCTAGCCCAGTATTCTGTCTTCTGACAGTGGCCAGTGTCAGGTGCTTCAGAGGAAATGAACAGAGCAGGGCAATTTATCCAGTGATCCGGTCCCAGCTTCTGGCAGTCAGAGGCTAGAGACATCCAGAGCGTGGGGTTGTGTCCCTGACCATCTTGGCTAATAGCCATTGATTGGACCTATCCTCCAATATTTACAGATTAGATCAATTCATTATGATGTACATGACACACTGCAACATTTCATGTCACTTTTGCCTTGGTTTTCCTTACCTTCAGTCTGACTTAGGATACACTGAGATACAAAGTTCTACTCCTCTTAATCCAAAGGTCCACTTCATTATATTATTTTACATTGCTAATCTTGGCTTCAGATCTACAGAAAATTAGTTCTAATTTCCCCCCTCAATTAAAAACGATGTTCTTGTCGCCTGTTGGTGTGGTTCTCATGAACAAGAGCAATGAGCTTAGATGAAATCAGTTCCCAATTATCACAACTACTGAAATACTTGAGTGCCCTGTAGCATTTGACAGACTAAGTACTTCTCCATGTGTGAGCTGTCTTAAACCAGTCATATTAATGTTGACCTCCAAGCCTATGCGTACCATGTTGAGAGAGCATGATTGCTGAAGCTGGAAGCTTTATCTTTAGATTTGTCTACAGTTGTGGGCATGTGGGTAGGGTCCTTTAGTCTACAGCTGAGCTTGCCTAGCTCAAGTGAAATACAGTTAAGCTGTGGCAACATTATATAGTTCCCCTTATGTCTGTTGACCATAAATAACATATTGGCTACATATGCACCCTATAGTCTTGTTAGCAGATTAATTCAGATAAAAAGATGGCTGCATGGTACCTTCTGGGCATACTTTAACTGGTTAGTTATTGTCGTTCACTGCTTTGAGGCATTCAGTATACCCCAGTGAGAGAATACGTATGACCCCATGAATGTGTTGGCAGTTGTGCACCCTGATTATAGAAACTTCTTTCATGTGTGTTCCATGGGAGTTGCACAAAGGAGTAGAGGAATTAAGAAAACTGTCAGCTTTTAAAAGTTTGACCATTTGATTATGTCTAAGTCCATTTAAACATTTGTGGGTGGGGGTTTTAAAAACAAAACTACAGCTGTGGGTAAGATTTAGGAGAATTGTGTATAAAACAAGAATATTTAGGGTGCGAACTCAAATTAGAAAATTGACTTTCAAGAAAGATTAATTCATTCTAACTTAAAAGCACCTGAGCAAGCTGAAACAGGAAATTTCTGGTTCCATCTTTTTCAATAGGTTTCAGAGTAGCAGCCATGTTAGTCTGTATCCGCAAAAAGAACAGGAGTACTTGTGGCACCTTAGAGACTAACAAATTTATTAGAGCATAAGCTTTCGTGGACTACAGCCCACTTCTTCGGATGCATATAGAATGGAACATATATTGAGGAGATATATATACACACATACAGAGAGCATGAACAGGTGGGAGTTGTCTTACCAACTCTGAGAGGCCAATTAAGTAAGAGAAAAAAACTTTTGAAGTGGTAATCAAGCTAGCCCAGTACAGACAGGTTGATAAGAAGTGTGAGAATACTTACAAGGGGAGAAATCTCACACTTCTTATCAACCTGTCTGTACTGGGCTAGCTTGATTACCACTTCAAAAGTTTTTTTCTCTTACTTAATTGGCCTCTCAGAGTTGGTAAGACAACTCCCACCTGTTCATGCTCTCTGTATGTGTGTATATATATCTCCTCAATATATGTTCCATTCTATATGCATCCGAAGAAGTGGGCTGTAGTCCACGAAAGCTTATGCTCTAATAAATTTGTTAGTCTCTAAGGTGCCACAAGTACTCCTGTTCTTTTTCAATAGGTTATAGATGCACACAACTAGTGAAACACAGTTTATTCTGATGTAATACCTCTGAACTCCCAATGGTTCCACAAATTCAGAGGACAGAGTACTTAGCTTTCAAAAATTGTAAGGTTTACACTTTAACATACTCCTTGTTGATTTATCACAGGGGCCTTCCTGTGTACAGAGATGTGTCCATCATTATAGGGAATAGACTATATACTACCCAATGACTTCCACCACCCTAGTGTGTCTTATCTACAAACCAAGTACAGTAACTCTTTGCTTAACACTGTAGTTATGTTCCTGAAAAATGTGACTTTAAGCAAAACATTGTTAAGTGAATCCAATTTCCCCATAAGAATTAATGTAAATAGGGGGGTTAGGTTCCAGGGAAATTTTTTTCACCAGACAAAAAACTATATATTGTATAGATAGATACACACAGTATACGTTTTAAACAAACAATTTAATACTGTTCACAGCTATGATGATGGTAATGTTTGGTTGAGGGGGTGAAGTTAGAGGGTGGAAGACAGCGGGCTATTTCCCAGGGAATGCCTTGCTGCTAAATGATGAACTAGCACTCGACTGAGCCCTCAAGGGTTAACACATTGTTGTTTAATGTAGCCTCTCACATAAGGCAGCACGAACACGAGGGAGGGGAGACCACATAGCAGGCAGACACACAACTTGTGTTTGGGGGAGAGAGGGGGAGAGAGAAATGCACACTGCCCCTTTAAGTAAGCTGACTCACTCTTAAGTGTATTGTCTTTTTAAGTGGATCAGGAAGTTGAGACAGCAGCTCCTGCCCCAGACTCTCTGTCTCTCTCTCTGTCCATGTCCCCTCCCTGCTCTATATGGAGAAGGGGTAAGCAGGGTGCAGGAGTAGGGGCAGGGCCGGCTCCAGGCACCAGCTTGGCAAGCAGGTGCTTGGGGCAGCCACTCCGGAGAGGGGCGGCAGGTCCAGCTATTCAGCGGCAATTCGGCAGACGGTCCCTCACTCCCGCTCGGAGCGAAAGACCTGCTGAATTGCCGCCGCAGATCACAATCACGGCCTTTTTTTTTTTTTTTTTTTTTGCTGCTTGGGGCTGCCAAAACCTTGGAGCCGGCCCTGAGTAGGGGGGAGGGAGACACCCTGAGATTAGCCCGCCTTGTCCCCCTGCACAGCAAGCAGGAGGCTCCTGGGAGCAGCTCCAAGGCAGAGGGGAGGAGCAGCACATGGCAGTGTGGGGAGGGACAGCTGACCTGCCCTGCAATTGCTAGCCTGCTGGGCAGCTGCAGCACAGGGAACTTAGGGGAGCGGGGAGCTGATACGGGGGCTGCTGGTCCACCCTGGTTACAAGCCCCCACCAGCTAGCTGCAACAGGCTGCTCTTCCTGCAATCAGTGGGCAAAGCAGGCAACTGCCAAACGATGATGTTAGAAGGGAGCATTGCACAACTTTAAACGACCATGTTCCCTAATTGATCAGCAACGTAACAATGTTAACCGGGACGACTTTAAGTGAGGAGTTACTGTAAGTTGGACCTGCCTATGGAAACTGCATATTGGATTGAGTATAATCAGAACTGTTTAATCATTAGAGAGCCAGAAGTTCACATGGTACAGTGGTCACCAGGAAAAGCATTTCTACAGTTACTACACAGGGGTATTTGATGTACCAACATATTTTCCATTACTTAGAAACGGAAATAACTGTGGTATATCAGATAATTCTATGTGGTGCCTGTGGGTAAATATTGACCTCTTAAAGGCAACCACCATCCTGTATGCTATCGTCTCTTTTCAAAGAGCCAGGGGCTTTCTTCCCACAGCAATTGGTCCATAATTTAAGCATCATTTGGTACCACTGAAAACTAATTATTGTCAAAAATGTTTGAGGTCATGATGATTTTTCAGTGGGTATAAGTTGCAGGAAGCAGGGAACCTGTCTGAGAATTGTAAGACATGAGTTTCAAAAGGTTCAGACAGTTCACTAAGGATCAGATTCTCCACACCTTTATTAATGCTGATTAGGGCTTTATACCATGAATAGTCCCATCCATCTCAGTAGGACTACTTGTGGCTTAATAGTACTACCCAGCATGAGTATGGATCACATAGTCTGGCTGAAGAATTGCATAAGCATTATTAGTTTTGGATGCTTAAGTGAAACTGATCAACTTTTAGGTTCTTCCTTTGCTAAAATATGTCTGTCTCTTAGTGAATTCCCATGCTTATATAGACTCAGGAGCATCCCAGTGTCAATTTCCTGTTCCATCTTGCTCCGGTAGCTTTTCCTCTACCCTACATGTTTGTTTTTTAAACACAGCACTGTACCTCATGTGGAGTTGTTCCGTGCACTGTGTCCTGTGAAATCAAAGACAATATCTAAAAACATGCTTTGCAAGGAAAAAAGAACGTGGAATTGCGTTGTGCCGCCTCTGGCTATAGTGCATTACATCAGCGCAGATGAGATGTGACAAAACCATTACTCGTTTGATGTAACTTGACTAGATGAAATAAAGCATGAAGTCTAGCTTTAAAAAACCTCTAGACATGGATTTTAAAAAATCTGCAGTGCGTACAGTATTTGTATAAACTTGGGCAGTTTTGCCCAATATTCTTGTTTGTTCTTAGTTTTACGTTTTTGTTTTCTTTACTCTGGAAAATTAGAGCTACTAGAGTGTCAGAAATTACCAGTAAGAAAGACAGGCATTATTTCTGTTCCCAATGATAATCTTGCAATCTATAAATACTGTATTTACTGTAAGAGGCAAGCTGAAATGGACCCTCAGGATGTGTTGGGTTTTTTTAATCAATCGTATTGTGAAGTGGTTGGCTCAAAAAATTTACTATTGCTGCTCAGTGGCTTTTCTATCATTCTGTACTGCCCAACTCAGAATAAATCCATAGAAAGCAAAGATGGAAATGGCCTATTAGTTCATTCAGTTTGTCTCCCTACCAAAGCAGAATTGTTCCCAGTTGTAAAGGTACTAGTGCTTAAATGTCCTAAGCAATAGGGCTTCCACCATTTCCCTTGAATATTCAAGCCTGATAGATCTCACTGTCAGAGTTTGTTCTGTTAATCAGCCTAAATGTTCTTTCTATTGCTCCTAGTTCTTATGTGCATGCTGCTACCGCTACTTATGCTCCCTTGTTACCATCCCAAGTCCCTTCTCTCCATCTTCGGTGTTTACATCCTCCAAGTATTTGTAGATTATCATGTCTTCCTTAGTCATCTAGGAAATAATAACAGCTATACTGGGTCAGACCAATGGCCCATCTAGCCCAGTATCATGTTTTATAACAGTTGCCAATGCCAGGTGCCTCAGGGAATGATCAAAACAGACACAAGTACTCCTGTTCTTCTTTTTGCGGATACAGACTAACACGGCTGTTACTCTGAAACTTGTCAAAACAGACAATTATTGAATGATCCATCCCATGTTATCCAGTCCCAGCTTTTGGCCAATCAAAGTAAAATAGATTTGCATTAATCTCTGATTCTATGTGCCAGTCACAATCCTTGAAATACCAGCACAGCACTACCCTCTTCTAAGTGGAGCGTGCATGTTGGCCTTCTTGCAGGTCTGGTGCCTCGGGCTGTACAATGTTCACTCCAGTAGAGGGGGTGGCAGCAACAAGACTTTAAAGAGGGCACCTGCACTTCACTGAACACCTTGTCAGCCGTAGCAGGGGACTCAAGTTATTTTTGAAGATGGAGTTAATTAAGGAAGTTTACAGCATCTTGCCTACATCTTTTTAATCTAGAGCAGCAGCTGCTGCAGATCTTGTTTCTGATGCTTCCTCAGACGCTCAAGGGGAGATTGCCGCTTCTAATATTCTCTGATAATAGTGTCGCTATGTCTATTGAGTACAGTCCAGAATCTCCTAAAGGATGTTTTGTTTGTTGTTGTATGTGGTGGTGGTTTTGTAAACAAAAGGGTGCTGCCCACTGAATTCTCGGCACACTCCCTATTGCACATAAGTGTTCTGAAGAGGCCTCCCATCCAAACAGCAACTTAGCCAAGCCCTGCTTAGCTTGTGAGCGCTGACAGCGTGAAAGCCCATGCAAGTATGGCTGCACAAAATTGGAAAGCTAAACATTTTCTGGTTTTAGACCATATTGTATTAAGAAGTTTGCCAGCACAAGCATCGGACAATAATTATAGTAGAGAGAGAGAAAAATACACTGCAGACAAACCCAGTACCAAGCCCAAGCCATGTAAACTCTTTATGTCTATTGCCCCAGCCTCCACGTAAAAATATTTATTAGTCATTTTGCTTCTAAGAATCTATGGAAACTAGTGGTCAGGAGATCTTCCATAAGGAAATTAACTAACCAAGACACAATTTAAACACAATAGACCCATTGTTTGATTTTTACCAGATGAATACATGCATGCATTCACACATTTGTGTGACCAGTTAAGAGGCAATTCACCATCTCTTTTAAAGTAAATAGTAACAATAAAATATTGTCTTCAAACAGCTGAAATCAGCTGCTGCCACATGATAGATGTGACACAAGACACTGAGAAGCAGTCAGGTGCTGCTGCTAGAATTTCCAATCCCTCTTCGCTGTTTCTAGGGCTTTGTAGTCTGAGTTTAATGAATGATTCATAACTTTTTTTAAGAACCTTAATTACAGTGTTCACCAATTTGGTGACCTCTAATTACTGACTTTGTTTGCTTTGAACAAATCTAATCAGGTCCGGGGTTTTAATGCAGACTGCATGCCTTGATGAAATGTAGGCAGTTTAGATCTACACCTCCATCTTTATACTCGCCACCATTTACAGTCTAAAATGCAGAGCGATTGTATTTGCTTCTCTCTCTCTCTCTCCCCCTTCCCATTAGGATCCTGCCTTCTTGTTTTATCCCTGCTCTTTTCCCAAGGTCCCATTGGGGCTGGAGACTCCACAGATGAGGGGGAAGAGACTGGAGACTGGTTGGAAGGCAGAGATGTTGGTTGTCTCTGCCATGTCCTGTGATTCTCAGCTTCTTCAGTAGTGCCAGAACTCCACCACTCGCAGTGGAGTGGAAGCATGGCAAGGGCCTCATGATGCCATTGCTGAGTGGAAGAAAGAGAAGAGGCGACTGATGGTCTATCTACCATCTCTTCTACTCCTGCTCACCTGTGAAGACAGTATATGCTGTGGAGCAGGAGCAGAGTGGCTGGCAGATAGCCCATGTAGGGTAAAGAGCCAGATTACCACTTTGCAGTTCAGGAATACATCTCAGGAGGTGCAAACATCAGATATTCAGTCCTACATCCTGGTAGCCCACTCTGTGGGGCAAATCAACTTTAACATGGTATACAGGACAACCAAGTCAAAAGTGGGATTGTCTCTTGCAGTACACGGCTGTTGGCAAGCCTGCACAGCAAGCACTGTTGTTGACGGTTTCAGCAGAAATATGGATGGGAATGGGCACTGAACCACCATGTTATCTCAGAGGGGGTTTTCCTCCTGGGCTGGGTTCAGGCACATTGATAAGGCTGTGCAGGGAAGGTTGCCCTGGTCTTGCTCATGCTGCTCTGTGGATATGAAGACTGAAGTTCTCTAGTTCTCAGACCAGCATCTTTCAAAAGTATAAAAGTGTTTAAACTCCAGAGCAGATAATGTTTTTTCATCATGAAAAGGTGAATGGGGGTGGAGTTGATGGCAACACAAACTCAGTATGATACAACTGATATGATAGTTAATTTTACATTTTAAAATCTGGGGCTTCCACAGATGAGGTACTAAGATCCCATTTTGAACATCTGCTAAGGAAAAAAATGTTTCTCAAATGCATCAAGCCAGTTCCTAAACAAGCCTTAGAGATGCACAGAAATGATTAAAGGATTAGAGAACCTACCTTATAGTGATTGGACTCCTTGAGTCTGTCTATTTAGCTTAATAAAGAGAAGGTCACAGTTTATAAGTACCACTTGGGGAACAATTATTTGATAATGGGCTCTTCAGTCTAGCAGAGAAAAGTGTAACAACCTGTCATAACTATAAAGGGAAGGGTAACAGCTGTCCTGTGTACAGTACTATAAAATCCCTCCTGGCCAGAGACTCCAAAATCCTTTTCCCTGTAAAGGGTTAAGAAGCTCAGGTAACCTGGCTGGCATCTGACCTAAAGGACCAATAAGGGGACAAGATACTTTCAAATCTTGGGGGGGGGGGGGGGGGAAGGGGGGGGGAAGGCTTTTGTTTGTGCTCTTTGTTTGGGAGTTCGTCCTCTCTTGGGACTGAGAGGGACCAGACATCAATCCAGGTTCTCCACATCTTTCTAAACAAGTCTCTCCTATTTCAAACTTGTAAGTAAATAGCCAGGCAAGGCGTGTTAGTTTTCCTTTGTTTTCTCAACTTGTAAATGTACCTTTTACTAGAGTGTTTATCTTTGTTTGCTATACTTTGAACCTGAGGCTAGAGGGAGGTCCTCTGAGCTCTTTAAGTTTGATTACCCTCTAAAGTTATTTTCCATATTGATTTTACAGAGATGATTTTTACCTTTTTCTTTAATTAAAAGCCTTCTTTTTAAGAACCTGATTGATTTTTTTCCTTGTTTTTAGATCCAAGGGGGTTGGATCTGTATTCACCAGGAGTTGGTGGGAGGAAGGAGGGGAATGGTTATTTTCTCCTCGTTTTAAGATCCAAGGGGTTTGGATCTGTATTCACCAGGGAATTGGTGAAAGATTTCTCAAGGCTTCCCAGGGAAGGGAATTAGCTTTGGGAATGGTGGCAGCGGACCAGAACTAAGCTGGTAGTTAAGCTTAGAAGTCTTCATGCAGGCCCCCACATTTGTACCCTAAAGTTCAAAGTGGGGAAGCAGCCTTGACACAACCCAATAGCTGGAAGCTGAAACTAGACAAATTCAGATGGCAACAACAGAAGACGGTCCAATAAAAGATAGTACCTCTCCTGGTCTCTGGAAATAAGCCATAATTTTTTTTACAGGGTAATTAACCATTGGAGCACTTTGGCAAAGGTTGTGGTGGATTCTCCATAGCTGGCAATTTTAAAATCAAGATGGGATATGTATCTAAAATCTATGCTCTAGGAATTACTTTGGGGAATTCTATGGCCTATGTTACATGTCAGACTATATTATCACACTGGTCCCTTCTGGCCTGGGAATCTATGAATTTGATGTCTGTTTTAATCTACTAAATTGCATTCAGTCAGCTACTTATGGATTTTATCCACTAGTGAATTTGAGTTTTCAAAGGGTTCCATTAAAGGGAATTAACATTAAAAATGTACCAGAAAATTAACTCTCGATGTTGTGTGTAATGCAGCCACACACTTGAATAGGAAATTAATCACAACAAAGCAAAATAACAATAAAGCTGCAGAGATTCAATTTCTGGAAATAAGCTCCCGGAGATGCATTGTCATTACTTGTGAGGATTGGGATCCATTTCATTTGTTCCTTTGCAGCAACTGGGTAAATCTGATTTGCATCAGCTGGATGAAACTGATTACATCATACACTCCTTGGGTCTAAAGCTCTGTACTCGAAGCAGTCAGTTAAAATGATCAGAAAAGAGTAGCAGCTTGGAAGGAACTACTGAGATAAATTATTTAGTTTTCATCCTTTTAAAGGACACCATTTCCAGAAACTCTCAAAGATAAATATTGGAAAGGGAGAATAATAAACAGTGGGTTGGTTGATTTGTGTTTTCTTTTTTGCAGGGCAGTAATACATAAAAGCCATTTTAATGACTTCCAGAGAACCAGCAAACAAAGGGCCAAATTCTACCTTAAATACATGCATGCATTTCCTACTTCCTTGAAGGAGCTGTGCATGTGTGTGAAGGCAAAATTTGGCGCGGAGAGCTCCACTCTCGTATCCACAAGGCCTCTGCAGCGCCTCTGAATATTAATGATTATGGGGCAGGAAAGCACATTTAGCTGCATGTATCTAGCTGTTTTAGAAAAGGAATTTTAAAGGTCTTTGGGTTTCTGTAGTCCACCCCTTGTGAGCTCATGCTACTGTTCCCCACATGGAGAAGGAAGGGGAAAGGGTCCCACTGCGTCTGATGAGAGACATAGGCAGCCTTGTAGCTAGGACACTGAGGAGGGGCAAACTGCTTCACAAGAAGGGCAGTTTTGCCTGCCTTCAGAAGTTCATGTACTTAGTGGAAAATGCAGACTCAGTCAGAAACCGTTTTTCAAACTTTGTTTATGAACTACCTATGTATCCTATTTCTTATGTGATTGCTCAGTGTAACAAATATTCAAGTATTCAAAAAAATCATGTTATAATCCCTGTCTATAGTTCTGAATCTGAAAGTGCTGTGTAATGTTAAGACTGTTCATGAAAGTAAAGAAGTCGTCTTGGATAAGGGCATCAGAATTCTTTTACAAAGATATCCAAGTTCAGTTCTGAAGTTAAATCACTTTCATATCCTCATGCTCCAACTTAGCTACAGGGTTGGCCATATGGCTTATGTAACCCACACACCCTCTGGGTGTGGTATTCTGTCAGAATTTTTTTCACACAATGCAATCAACCTGTGGAACTCCTTACCAGAGGATGTTGTGAAGGCCAAGACTATAACAGAGTTCAAAAAAGAACTAGATAAGTTCATGGAGGATAGGTCCATTAATGGCTATTAGCCAGGATGGGCGGGGATGCTATCCCTAGTCTGTTTGCCAGAAGCTGGGAATGGGTGATAGGGGATGGAGCACTTGATTACCTGTTCTGTTCATTCCCTCTGGGGCACCTGGCATTGGCCACTGTTAGACGGGATCCTAGGCTAGATGGCCCTTTGGTCTGGCCCAGTATGGCCTTTCTTATGTTATGTTTTTTACCCCCCCCCTCCCAAAACTACATATAGCATTTCCAGACGGTATTGAATTGAAGCTTCACATAAACAAACATTTTAAGACTTACCTGCTTTATTAATGACTACTATTTTGTGTCAGTGTCAAAAGCAGATGAAGATGTGAGTATTATGGAGATACTATAAAAATGTTTGTTTGAATCAAATGCAACTCTCGATACCAACAATGCAGTGCCTACTATGCAGTGTATTTAGATTAAGAAGCATAATACATTCAGAAATTTTCTCTTAAGTATTTGAAAATACTAATCAGTCTGCTCAATGGCAATTATTATTCTTTTGGTTTTCTAAAACTACATATTTAAAAGGTAAGTCTTAAATCAGGGGTCGGCAACGTTTGGCACGCGGCTCGCCAGGGTAAGCACCCTGGCGAGCCGGGCCAGTTTATTTACCTACTGACGCAGCAGGTTTGGCCAATCGCGGCCCGCACTGGTTGCGGTTCACCGGCCCGGGCCAATGGGGGCGTCGAGAAGTGGCACCGGCAAGGGATGTGCTGGCCACAGTTTCCCGCCGCCCCCATTGGCCCAGGCCGGTGAACTGCAGCCAGTGGGGGCTGCGATTGGCCAAACCTGCTGCATCAGTAGGTAAATAAACTGGCCCGGCCCGCCAGGGTGCTTCCCCTGGCGAGCCGCGTGCCAAACATTGCCGACCCCTGTCTTAAATCTACAAAATCCTACTACCCTCCTAAATATATTTTTAGCAGTGTATTCTCCGTGTCTCGCTTCATGAATAAGCTAGTTGGCAAGGACAGAGTGGTGCATATATAATGTAGGCAGCACCCTCTTTCCTATTAGACTGTCCTAAAAACACACTACATTTTGCATCTACACTCTTTAGATTGTTTTTCAGCTCTGAAATTCAAATGTAGTGTATCGACTTGGTGACTGAAAAGTTACAATGATGACCTCTACGTTATCCATGGCACCCGTTTATGCTTGTTCTAGTGCACGTTATGCAGTCTACTGCTCATAACTATAGGTTGTGTGATTATGAACTGTGATGCTGAGATATAAAACTGTTCTTGGTGTTCCACAAGTAGCAAATTTTAGTTTTGACTGTACTACATGGTAGCTATCAGATCCCAAGAATTTATACTGACTGTGGTTCTAACTTATCAGTCATTGCAAGCAAATACACAGTGATGATCACTTCTAATATCATGTCCTATGCAAATTGTGCACATTGCTCAAAACTCTTCAAAAGAGAAGATTTTTAAAACATCTTTTCAGGCACTTTTTTTGATAAATTAGATTTAGTTCATCCAAACACATTTTAAGAGGGCATAGATCATTTTCACCTTCCATTTGTTTTTTACGGGGGATTAGATCAGAGCCCTCAATGCAAATCTTAACATTGGACATGATTTTATATACACATACAAAAACAAAGGAGGCAGGTGGGCAGTTCTAAAACTGAAACCTCACATCCAAACCTTTATGAATTTCGTGTAGTTTGGATGGGACCCAAACACTAGAAATTGCCTATTTTCAAAATCTAGTTTGAATGTGGCTCAAAATGTCAAACTTTGCAAGATTAGCTGATGTCACACAACTTCCTCCATTTTGGTTCAAATTCGTGCAAGAACTGGAAGGATTTTGGCACCATACTATGATTTTTGCATTGAAGTCTTGCCTAAATCTAACACTGCTCCATTGACATCTCTCTAATTTAATGGTATATCATTTTCTTTACTAATTAGAAATCTCATTTTGCTGTTTTAAATCATGTCATCTAAGAACAATTTTCCCTTTGCTTTTTAATTTTTTTTAAAAAACACAACACCAAATGGAAATTTCAAAAATTATTTTTGAAACCCTAGATTCCACTTCTTGGTTTAAGGAAAGGGCTGCAGTTATTGTTCTGATGAAATCACAAGCAAGAGTTGCCAGAGCAGCATCAGTGAGTGGGCAGGATTGTATCATGTAACCACCATTACTGTATTGGAGAGACAAGGTGGGTCAGGTAATACCTTTTACTGGACCAATTCGTTGATGGAGACAAGTTTTTGAGCCACAAACAGAAGTCAGTCCTGTCACCGTGCCTGGTACGGGTCACAGCTGAGAGGGCCAATCTCAGGTCAACTGTCCAAAAAAAAAATGGGCAGACACTCCCACACTGGTGGTATATTTTATAATTAGGTTTAACCAAACCAACAACAAATGCGTGCTTTTGAATCGCTATAATAACCTAACACAGAGCCACAGGCAGTCCCCTGAGACACTCCAGCCTATATTACCACCCAGACAAACTGTGATGAAAGGTTATTAAAACCAAAAATCACCACACATTGGGTTCTTCCAGCCCCAGGGGGCCAGGCACTTATCCATGTCAATGGATGTTCAGGATCTTACACCAAAGACAATGCTGTAGCCAATCTTTTAGCTTGTTAATAAATCTTTAGTAAACTAAGAGACATGAGTTACTAAAAAGTGAACGCAAATAAAATACATTACAGTTGGATCAAAGTATGTAGTCCAAAATGATAGCAGGGATGTTAAATCTGCTAGTTTTTCTATAAGTCTCTCTGGGTTGCCCAAATAGTTTTTGGGGACCTCAGTCCTTTTGTTCAAAATTTCCCATTAGAGTTCACCAGTCCAGAGATGGGGTAGGAAAAAGGTGGCCAGGGGTCTTTGTTCTCCGTTTTTATTCCTTAACCCTTTTTTTTTTCCTGGAAAAATCCTGACTGCATTATGGGGTCAGGTAGTTCCAGGGCATACATGC
Organism: Malaclemys terrapin pileata; assembly: GCF_027887155.1. Lineage (NCBI taxonomy): Eukaryota > Metazoa > Chordata > Testudines > Emydidae > Malaclemys > Malaclemys terrapin. The sequence continues at coordinate 84,799,617 of NC_071507.1, forward strand.
TTTGCCATCTGTCCTTCATATGAATTGCAAATTCTAGTTTGCACGTTTTGCATATGTGCTGTTTGAGGGGTCTTCACAAATGACATGCAGGGCTCTTGTTTACAGCTTCTTTTATTATCCCTGAAGACCTAACCTGTGGGAGTTTCTCAGACTCAACATGTTTGAGTTGCAAACATTTCATACTTCCACACACAATATCAATATACACATTATAACAAGATAATACTCAGCAGATTACAACTTTTCCAATGATACCTCAAAAGGCGTACTTTGTACACAATATATCACAATTTTGTAAAAGTGGTGACCATATTAGTGTCGACTGTCACCTTCTCTTTAGACGTCATTGCAGGTCCAATAAAAGACTTACCTTGTCTCTCTAATATCCTGCGACGGATATTGGATACATTACTGTATTGGGCAACAGAATCTTTTCCCCTCATTCAGGGGTTCCATTTTGTTGCCACCAACTTGTTTCAGTTGTTTCCATTTTCTTCCTTTTCTGTCAAAACATCATACTGCTGTACAATTCATTAACCGATTGCTACTGAAAGAGCGTGAGGGAGCTGGGATACAACTAACAGATTAACATATCTTGCATCCTGTGTTGATGGATGTTAATGAATTCTCTGCTCTCCCAGCCATGTTACCTGTGATTCAATCTTTAAATGACAAGGTTCCAAAAATAAATCTAAAAAATGTGAGCTATTTACCTTCTGTGCTCAGAAAAGATGGATTTGTAACCACATTCAGCAGTGTAAAGGATATCCTCTTCAGCTAAAATCTTGCTTCAGTTTTATATAGCACTTAAATATATGTAGGCAGGCAGAGACCTCTGTAGTATAGGATAATACTTTTAACTTCAACAGGGTAAGATTCTGCCTTGTGAAGAGTGACAGAAGTGGCACAAAGAGGTCACACAGTACCTGGAGTTCTCAGGAGAAATTCTAGAAATTCATTTCCTTCTAGGGGCTCCCAGGCAGCCTACACTAAATTTCCCACTGCACCATCCCTGAAGAGGATGCAACATATTGCCTCTTCTGTGCTTGGTGAGTTCTCCTGGCTGGTGAAGCCTGGTGATGGTAGAACCAGGGTCCAAGCTCTCCCTTGCAAACACCCAGGTCCTGATTCTGAGTCGGTGGAAACTGGTTCCTCAGCACCTTTAAGGAACAAGCCCATAGTGGTCATAAGAATACTAGGTAGAAGAAGGAAGTATTGACCAGCTCCTGCATAGGCCTTAAAAGGAGAGGGGGGAGCTCCTTAAATGCTCCCCTCCCCCTTGTGCCTCTCAACAGGCGCTGGCCAGGATCTGACTCAGTTTTTCATCTGTAGAACTCAGGGATTTACAAAGGTGGGTAGGGATAATTATAGTTAAGATGCAGAAGCCATTTCCATCTAACTCCACTTTGCTAGTTGCTAATAACATTGTGCACAATGTTCCTCAGAGGGTTGGTAGGTGGACCCAGGCCCACCAACTGCTGTTGGCAGGGCTGGCTCCAGGCACCAGCGCAGGAAACAGGTGCTTGGGGTGACCAATGAGAAGGGGCGGCACATCCGGATCTTTGGCGGGTCCCTCAATCCCTCTCGGAGCGAAGGACCCGCTGCCAAATTGCTGCCGAAGAATGAAGCGGCGTGGTTGAGCTGCCGCTGAAGTACTGCCGATTGCAGCTGTTTGGTTTTTTTGTTTGTTTGTTTTTGTTTTTTTTCCTTCGCCGCTTGGGGTGGCAAAGCTGGAGCCAGCCCTGGCCATTGGGTTTCAGCTCAGGGCCCTTAAGCTAGGCAAGCCAAATCAGCATTTGACTCCAGCCATGCCCTGCGCTCCTTCCTACTTCTGGTTTCTGTAGGCTCTTGAGCTTGCTGGTCCAGTTGTCCCTTCCTAGGGTACTATGTCCTGAGTGGCTTTTCAGCAGCTTGCTGGCCACCTTCAGCTTACTCACTCCTCTGGCAGCCACCTCTGCTTTCCAGTCCTTTGGCAGCCTCCCTGCAGCTGGGAGGATAAATCAGCATTGGCTGGCAGTACCCGTATTAACTCTTCAGTTGCTGGGACAGCATGGGGTACATACATCCCAAGACAGATACCAATATGCTATACAATTTTAAACTGTAGAGTACATCTACAGTAGACTCACTTAAATTCATTCTGGTTCTAGAGATATTACCAGTTTTAGCCATACTCCCCATCTGAAGTATAAGGAATATCTCAACCTTCACCAGGCTTAAAACCCAAATGAACTTTTTAAATGCTCCCGCTCTCAATGTGAACCTATTGATAAAGAGGCTGCACATGTCTCACTACTCTTAAGAGTGTCTATAGTTAATCAATATCTTACCTGGTAGCCCTACTGAACTTTCCATGCTCCCTGTCCCTCTGATAGGAAGAAACTCTTGAAAAGCACCTCAGATTCCTTGAATAATGAACAAGAAAAAAATGTTAAAACTGAGAAATCTTTGAATGAGGGATCAGCTTTCTAATAACAACTTCTCAGTATTCATATTATCCAGGTGTTGCATTTGGCAATCACACTTTGCTTTTCACTGAAGGTCTTTGGATAGACACCATGGGTGCCATTTTTCAAAGGCATAAATCTCACCTAAGTACTAAATCCTCCTTTGTCTGCTATAGCACCAAGCACTCTGCAACTGCTTAACAAATTAATAACATTCCTAATAAAATTTAAACACATGAATAATTAACTGCTGGGCTTCAATACCGAGGAGTCAATATAATTTTTGTCTGTTTAAGTATTAGGACTTACTTCTCATTCACAATAGTCCCTTTACTTTCCTTTGGCAGTGTAAAGGGGGCTTAAAATCCGTGTCAATTAGTTGTGGCCATTTTACACTGCCAGAACAGAGTAAAGGGGCCTTACTGTAAATGAGAATCAGGACCTCTATCTTTAGTGTTAAAGTCTTTTTAAGTATGATGCAAATACATTAGCTGATGTGTGCGGATAAAATAAAATGAGGATTCTGCATACAGCAGATCGAAAAAAGAAATGGGCACATGGATTTAGGAAGAGCAAACTTCAGGCAGAGTGAAGATAGAATGAGAAACCAAACTGAAATGTCACATCATGGAAAATATATTGTGTACTGTTTTCATTGTTATGAATAATATTAATAGCCAAGTATTGTAATTCAGGATTTAGTTATGGTAGAACATAACTGCACACTTTTAGAAAAGGATGCTGATACATTTATTATAGTGCTAGATAAATTGTCTGTTATATGTACATCTCTAGACACTGAAACTAAATACAATTTAAATTTGTTATTCAAAGGGAATGTATTGAGTTAGTGAGGATAAGAAATCCATAATATACAGGAGGTAATGTGATAACCAGTCAATAGATACGCCTGGCTACAAAGTGGAGGTATTGACTAATTTCCCTTCCTCCTTCTTGAGTGTATTAATGGGTTTAAAAAAAGTCAGTCACAGCCAGCCAACTCAAAAGTGAGAGGACTATTAGAGAGGCACAAAAACAGGGCTTGCTTACACACAAGTTGTATCACTTTAACTTCACCAGTATAATTAAAGCAGTACAAGACCACCAGTGTAGGTGCAATTATATCAGTATAAAGGTGCTTATGCTGGTATAGCTTTTCTAATGCAGGAAGGGCACCTTTGAATTAGTATAACTGTGTCCAAACTAGGGGTTGTACCCGGCATAACTATCAGTTAAAATAAATCATACACCTAAATGAAATAGTTATACTGTTACAAAATCTGTGGGTATGCAGGCCTCAGAATAGGTATTCCAGGGGTCTTCCCTAAAAAAAAAAAAAAAAAAATGACCTGTAAGATACAATTTCCTGCTTTTAAAATATGTTAAAAACTATATAAAGCAAGAAGTAGGCCTTGAGCTGGTATTTCTTTGGGATTCTCTACTAGAGGGCAAATAACTCTGGAAGTGGATGGAAATTAGTTATTAATTGGTATATTTGCATATTCAAAATATCCCTGAAAATTAAGTGTCCAGCTTTCTCATCAGAATTGCCTCTTTATCTCAGGTCAGCCTCCTTGCTTAATGCTCAGCATATGTACATGCCACATCCTGCCTTCTACTAGCTAGTGGCAGCATCAGCCAGAACCACTGCCTTTTCCTCCTGCCCCTGCAGGTTCACCCTTCCTTTCCTGTTTTACTTACTTACACACGCACGCACTCACGCTACTCCCAATCAAAATGACTGACTTTGACTTCAGAAAAACACCTTAAAGACTAACAGATTTATTTGGATATAAGCTTTCGTGGGTAAAACCCCACTTCTTCAGATGCATGGAGTGAAAGTTAGTCTCTATGTAAAAGGATAAATGGACACAAATCAGACATCAGGAGTGGTACCATACAAGTAGAAGAACACTTAAATCTCCCTGGACACTCAATAACAGATTTAAAAGTAGCCATACTTCAACCAAAAAAACTTCAAAAACAGACTTCAAAGAGAAACTGCTGAGCTACAATTCATTTGCAAACTTAACACCATCAATTTGGGCTTGAATAGGGACTGGGAGTGGCTGGCTCACTACAGAAGCAAGTTTTTCCTCTCTTGGTATTGACACCTCCTCATCAATTATTGGGAGTGGACCACATCCACCCTGATTGAATTGGCCTTCAACATTGGTTCTCCACTTGTAAGGTAACTCGCTTCTCTTCATGTGCCAATATATATTTATGCCTATATCTGTAATTTATACTTGATTTTTTTTTTTAAATAGTGCAACAGATTGAGGGGGTAATGGGCCACTGGAGGGAAAATGGTTTTTTGCGGGGTGGAGATTGTGTGGGAAAAGATTGAAAGACCCTGTTTTGCACTGTTCCACATTATTCAGGGGAGACACCAGGTGTTAGCCTGGAGCCAACTTGTCTAGATTTGGCAACAGGGGTCATTTTAGTGTTAGCACTTATTATCCTGCATAGCTGCCTTTCCTGTTTTTTATAAACATCAGACCCTAATGTTCCCAGGCTTTGTAAAGTATCTCCTACTAGTGAGGGAGCTGTGAGGTTCTGAAACACTTTCCAGTACCATTACACAGTGGGATCTGATGGTGCTCAGAAGTTTGCAGGACTCAGCCTTAAATTGATTTTCATTCTGAATTAGTCTGTAACGGTTTAAATCCTAGTGGCTTCTATTTTTGCTAGTTCAGCCACAAGTTGTTTCAGGAAATAATGAGATTATTGCATTGCAGGGCTCAGTTCAGCAAACATATATGTGAGTGATTTTCCTCATGTGCATAAGAATTCTTAGGATCAAATATGTAGATATGAAAGAGCACAATGTGCATTTGTTTTTCTCAACAGTAAATTGCTGCAAGTTTTTTTAGTCACCAGTTCTAAGCCCTTTATTTATTAAAAAAAGGACATATTTTTGTGTTCTGACTTGTAGATGTGTTCAGTTTTATTTTCTTCTTTTTGTTTTGTTTAAAATGTCAGTTTTCACAAAAGAAAATTGAGATAAAAGCTTCATTAGGTTATACAACAGAAATCAGTGGCATACATAGTTCAAACTGAATGCCCCTGATGCTATATGTCCTATTGATGGTTTTCTTCTGAGACATCTGAAGTGAAACAGAGCAGAATAAAATCAATAGAGAAGTTGTGATGCTTCATCAGTGATTAATATGAGGTTTACTGTCATGAATGCCTTTTCAATAGAAACTACAAATGGCTGAGCTGCACAATAGGTTATGAGAACTGTGGCATAGGGAAGAGATGACAGTGTTTATTTCTAATTGACTTTCTGTGTTGGTGCTAATTCATGCTAGGATCTGTAGTCTAATCAAAATGAGACGGAGAACACTTGAGGCTGGTTGAATTAATTATATTACCTATTGATTAGAAGTACAGCGGTCACTAGAGATAAACTTGTGGTATTTGTGTTTTTTCACATTCTAATCTGATTTAATAGAGAGAAATAATGTACCACAATTAAACAGCAAGGCGTGTGCATGGAGATTTGCTGACCATATTGTTTTCATGTGTAGTGGGGGCAGGGAAGGTTTATTGTGATACTGAATGCAAAAAACATTTCGGTAGCCTGCCTGCAGTCATTCATCTTCTATACTCTCTTTTATGTCTAGGTGGGAAGGCTCTTAAGTATGGTCCCCATTTTATAAAGAGTTGAGTTGCTAAGAGCTCTCGCCTCCCATTGATTTAAGTGGGAGGTGAGAGTGTTAACATCTCATACAATAGTGGCATTTGTGAGGGCTGAGCCTGATAGTTATCACATGCCAAGATGTCAGTGGTACCCCCAAAATACTGAAAACCATTTAAGATGGAAATTCCAACCCCAGATGGAGGGAATTTTTAAAAGAGATTGTCGTTGTCCCTAAATTCCTCAGCAACATTGCTTTAACTGAAAGCTTTGGATACATGGAGAACTTTTTTTAGTGGGGTGGTAAGTCTGCTTTCAATGCAGTCATGCCAGCATGAAGTAAATGCACTGATAAATCAGGCCCAACACAATATTGCTATTTGGCCCCATTGCTAGTACCCTCTCTTACTCACATCGACTTGCACAGTACCACACTTCACAAGCTGATTTTATTTCAGTTGGACTACTCATGAAGCAAGGCAGGGTTTCTGGATCTTTTTCCTTCTGACACCCCCCCACCCTCTGCAACATACTATAAGAACTCCACGGCCCACCTGTGCCACAACAAGTGGTTCTCTGCATATAAAAACCAGGGTTAGCGTTAGGGGGTAGCAAACAGGGAAATTGCCTGGGGTCAGATGCCACAGGGGACCCCACAAAGCTAAGTTTCTCAGGCTTCGGCTTCAACCCCATGTGTTGAGGCTTGGGGCCCCAGGCTTCAGCACTGTGCAGCGTGGCTTTGGCTTTCTGCCCTGAGCCCTGGTGAGTCTAACACCAGCCCAGCTTGGTGGACCTCTGAAACCTGCTCACGGTCCCCCAGGGGGCCCCAGACCCCTGGTTGAGAACTGCTGAAATAAGGTATCTACTTAGCATTGACCAAAGGGGGTATAGAAGGACCCATTGATAGCATAGTGCCAGGGGCAGCTCCAGGCACCAGCTCACCAAGCGTGTGCCTGGGGAGGCAAGCCGTGTGGGGCGGCCTGCCAGTCTCCATGAGGGTGGCAGTCAGGCTGCCTTTGGCAGCATGCCTGCGGGAGGTCCACCAGTCCCGTGGTTTCGGTGGCAATTCGGTGGCAGGTACGCCAAAGGTGAGGGACCGACGGACCTCCCGCAGGCCTGCCGCTGAATCCGCGTTACCAGCGGACTTCCTGCAAGCATGCCGCCGAAAGCCGCCTGACTGCCGTGCTTGGGGCGGCAAAATACATAGAGCCACCCCTGCATAGTGCTATTAGTGCAGATTAGATAGCATCAGATTCTGCTCTCACGTACACCAATTTAATTCCATTGACTTCAGCAGAGTTTCTGCAGATTGATGCTAGTGGAAGGGAAAGCAGAATCAGCCACTCGGAATTGTTTTGAAGATACACTGACATTCTAATCCCTAACGGTACCATGCAAATGGCCAAAGTGTAGCAGCTGTGGGAGTATGTTGGTACAATTAGTTCTTTTCAGACCAGTAATAAAAAGCCATGTACATTTTAATGAGGATCCTACATCATGAGCATTTTATTTCAATTATCAAGATTGAAACCAGAAATTTTAACGTGTCTCTTTATTCTGGACTTGGCTTTCTTTCCCTCTGCCTCATTATTGTTTAGCCTGGGCATCTGCCTACTTTCACTGATGCTGCTGGACAATGAGTGCAAATTCTCAGTGTGTCTGTCAGTGAGCAAAGATTTCTGATAATTGAAGGTTCTTTTACATCATACGTTCTTCACAAAAAGTAAGACTGAGCAAGGGGAGGGGCTTAATGTCAATGGGATTCTGAATCCTAAGTGCCTAAATTCCTTTTGAAAATTAGATTTAACCTCTTAAATCAGTTAAGTGTTGCAACACCAAGCATGGCAATGCTTAAATACCTTTAAAAATCTGGGCCCCAGTGACTTTTACATTTTCCTAAGGCTCTTTTCTATTTGATCTTTTCTTAATAGAGAAAGCAAGACAACAATAGTCTAATTGACAGCATAACAATAACTTACCCTGATGATTGAGAAAATGGTGGTGATTCTGATGTTTATTAAGGCTCTAGTGTCCTTAGTATAAGAGCTTGAGAAAAGGTGAATAAAGAATACTGCTATGGTGAGAAGTACTGACAACTGCTTGGATCACAAATCTCTTTGAGGTTGGGTGTGACCATATCCTTTAATTAACATAACTTTGAGGGTGAACTCAGAAGCCCCCTCTAAAGTAAAAGGGTGTTATGAACTTGCCCAGGGGTTTGGCCTGAGTGGGTGGAGGGGTTAGGGTTGAGTTTGGTTTTTAGTGGGGGCTGGGTGTGAGGGAAGGCAAAACTGGGAGCACCTGAGACAGCCAGCTCTAGAGAGCAGCTGAAGGCACGATGTCTGAACCTGGGGAGAGGTTTTTGGGTCAGGAGTGCAGGCTGAAAGTGGTTTTGGTGCTATGAGTAAAAGAAGCTGTTTCCTATTATTTGATTCCTTCTGTATTCAGAGAGACAGGACTTTGTATGTTCTTTGTAAATAAACAAAACTGCGTCCAGGAAATACCCGAATCACCAATTTCTACTCCCAAGTGAAACATCCTTAGGGCCCCAAACTTTGACTAGCTCCTCAGGTCAAAAAGGAGCAACAATACTTTCAGATAAAAGTATTCTGTTAGCTCATGCTTTCCTTAGCTACAGTCAGTCTGCCATAAAGCCTCTTCAAGGCAATCTTTTCTTCAAATTTGGGACTCTGGTAAAACTCCCCAGATCAATGAACAAGGAATAAATGCCTTTGAAAAAATGATCAAGAACCATTTTGGTGAGTGAAGAAAGATTAGGCCACACAGTTATTTGTTTAGTGGATTGTCAGACAGGTAATGAAGTCAATTTATATAAAATGCAAAAACTATAGGGCATGTTGTCATTAAATCTTTCAGTTCTTCTCTGTATATAACAAACCTTGTTTTTTCTCCCGTCTCTGTAGTTTTATGCTATGCCTTTCATAGGATTCCTTCTCTAGCTTTGTTTTGGTTCCTCAGTTCAGATTCTATTTCATGTATTATTTATTTATTGAGCATCCACTGTGTGTTCAGTACTGTACCAGATATACAGAGAACATGGTTCTTCCGAAAGGGGTTTACTAAGACCATGATCTTGAAAACATTTTTACCTAGGTTTGTAGCATTATGCCTGAGTACCCTTATTGAGTCTGAAGCTTTGTCTAAACTGCCAATTGAACAACAACTTTTGTCGTTCACAGGTGCTTTAAAAAGTCCCTCCCCCCAAAAAAAGACACAAGTTTTGCCGCTGCAAACGGCTCCTTGTCAGCAGAAGTGCTCTCCTGTCGACAACGCAAATCCCGCTTGTTGGGGGTGGAAGTATTTTGTCAGCAAAAGTGCTGACAAACAGCGTTTACGCTGCCTGACTTTTAGTGACACGGCTGTTTTGCTAAAAGCGGTGTAGTGTAGACAAAGCCTCAGACTACCCATGTGCACTTCTTCCCCAAATAAGTTTAATGAGACTACTCAGATGCTTAACACTGTGCAAGTATGTGTTCGCAAGAGCGGGGCCTAAATAAGCAGCTTATAGGCTAAATGTTTGTTTTTCTCCTTTGCAGTTAATTTAGTTCTAGACATAAATCTGCAAATGATATACTTGTACTTATTCCAGCAGTATATGGGGAAAATCAGAGTTCTCTGACAATTAGAACGTTACTGCCTTTCTAGTTATTAATTATAATGTTGTTGCTTTTGGCCTGAGCGGTTAGCCAGTTTTCTGGTGGGTTGGTTGTTAGGAAAAGAAATTGATGATGGAGTCAGGCATTTCTTTGATTCAGTCCCGTTTCTTTACAAAGAATGTACACAAAGTCCTGTTTCTCTGAGCGAGCATGCACATAGCATCAAACAATACCTAGTCCCCTCCATTTGCATTCAGCCCTCAGTAAAACCCCTCCACCCCATATAACTTAGTTTCTGATTGGCCTAGCACATGGCCTCTATTGGTGGCTTTTATCACTTAGGCTTTTTTACTCCAAAGAGGAGCTTATCTGTTTCTTACATTTACCCTAAAGGAAAGGCAGCTGTGCTCACCAGCTTCAACAAGGTTTCACCTAACCTCTGTCACAACCATATAAAGCCCAGCAAAACTTTTTATTCCCAGATTACCAAAGGGAGTTCTAAGATGAGCTCATAGCACGCATAGATGTATTTCCAGATGCTGGTAGCAAAAAGTATCTTCTCATGGCTTATGTCATTCTATAAATTTACTCACATGGTTCATGGTGTGGAAGAACGAATGCATCTTTGTGTAAGGTTTCAGAACCTGACAGTCCAGTTAGGAAATTTGAAATGTTGAAGTTTGCCCAAATTCAGTTTTAGAAACAGAGCTATGTTCTAAGCTAGTATAAATTGGAGCATTTTTATTGACTTCAGTGGAGCAAAGCTGACTTACACCAACAATCTGGCTGTGAGTATAATACATATGCAGTAGATGTGGTAGAGGGTTGAAACATCTAGCAAAACGGTATGAGAGGAGTGCCACTGCACACGTGCAGTCTAATGGGATATTCTTAAAGCAGAGGTTGTTCATAAATAGGGCTCTTCATTTTCGTTTTTTATTTTATTTAAATTTTCCTGGAAATGTATTGGTGTTTATTACTACAAAAACAGGTGAAAATGGGTGCAAAAAATATTTTTTCTGGCTAAGTATGAGGGTTTATTTTGGTGGATGGAAGGATGGGTGGGGGGAGTATTCAGTAGGTCAGGGTAGGCAACCTATGGCATGCGAGCCAAAGGCGGCACGCGAGCTGATTTTCAGTAGCACTCACGCTACCCGGGTCCTGGCTGCCGGTTCGGGCGGCTCTGCGTTTTAATTTAGTTTTAAATGAAGCTTCTTAAATATTTTAAAAACCTTATTTACTTTACATACAATAGTTTAGTTATATATTATAGACTTATAAAAAGAGACCTTCTAAAAATGTTAAAATGTATTACTGGCACACGAAACCTTAAATTAGAGTGAATAAATGAAGACTCGGCACACCACTTCTGAAAGGTTGCTGACCCCTGCAGTAGATTAATGCTTAGAGAAATGGAATTCAATGCGGTTTGCTGCAGAACTAAAACAGAACTCATAACACAATGCTGCCTCTGAGTTTAAGAAAACAACAATATATCTCTGATCCCCAAATAAAACTTTTAATTTGAATAAACAGTTTACTGTTGTAGACTTAGAACTATTAGCCTATAAATATTTACATTTAATAATTGGCCCACACCATTTGCAGTGCATACACTCATCTTCATCATTTTTTCCTGTTTTTGTTTTTTGAAAACTTTCAAAATCTTCCTTGTGTTCTGAAATGTATTCGGCTACGTATTTTCATTTTCTTCTCATTTTTGTGTGTCAGATCTTTAAACCATTAGCTGCTAACAGCTTTAAAAGTGTATGTGGTGGGTGTGAGATTCATCAGTGTGTTTGGGTGCGCATGCGGGCCTGTTTGTTGTGTTTATCTTCTAGACTAATATAGCCTTACTTCAATAGACAGCTTTGCATATACACAGACTAGTGTATATTATCATCACACATATATTTCATGCAATGTATTGTATTTTCCTAATGAAACAAGTTTATATATATATATATATAAATGAATGATACAAACCTAGGGTGAAAATAGGGGAAAATATAATACTTTTCTGTAAAATCCAAGGTTTTTCTTTTGATAAAAATTGATTTAAACTCAAAAATAAGGGGCTTATTCATAAATAAGAAGCAGGAAGGATATTTGAAGGAGAGACATGGTCTGTTGATTGAGGACCGAACGTATATCGAACAGGAGTACTTGTGGCACCTTAGAGACTAACAAATTTATTTGAGCATAAGCTTTCGTGGGCTACAGCCCACTTCACAGGATGCATGCAAGCTTATGCTCTAATAAATTTTAGTCTCTATGGTGCCACAAGTACTCCTGTTCTTTTTGCGGATACAGACTAACACAGCTGCTACTCTGAACGTATATCGCCACTGTAGCTGGGAGGTGTGATTCTCAGCATGGGTTGACAAATTAGTGCAAGCTCAACTCGACCTAGTGTGCTAAAAAGAGCAATGTAGATGCTGCAACACTGGCGGTGGCTTGGGTTAGCTGCCCAAGCTCAGACCCAGGGACTGAGTAGAGTAGTATGGACGTACACTGGGAGTCAGATACTGAGTTCTGTTAGTTCTGCCATAAACTGCTGAGACCTTGAGCAAATGACTTCACCTTTCTTTGCCTATTTTCCCACATAAAATGGCAATAACATCCTCCTGTAGATCATTGTCATTAGTGCTTTGAGTTCCTCTGATTGAAGGCAGTAAAAAAGTATGAAGTGCAGAGCTCTAAATCTGGAAGAAATACAAGGCAAACTCAATTTTTTTTATGCTTCAATGTTTGCTACACTGAGGGCTTTAAAAAAAGTACCTTTCCTTTTAATTAAATGGAAGGTTTCATTACTCGTAAGCAGATAAGGGCTTGGTATGAAAATACCAGTACTATTCAGAACTATCAAATCAATTCCAAGCCATCTGTGCATCATCTCTAATTAATAAGGTTCTCTGTTACAGGGTTGTCTGAACAATAACAGGCTATTCTTTGTATCTGTTTGAGCTGCAGTCTATTAGTTTTTTTTCATCTCATGTATTTATTTTTTAATATTATGGAAGAGATGTTCATGATTTTTCTGTGCCAACAAACCCAAACAAGCAGAGTTGCTGTTATAAGGAGAAGTTTATAAAATCTGCTTCCAACGTGTGGAGGTGTTTGTCTGCAGGGTCTTTGCTTGTAATCGATGTACACAAAAGCTGCCATTGTGTTTCTGTGCATTCTGGAAGTGTGAACATAAGACCTAGTGGGATGTAAATTTCCAGCAGTGAGGGTACTGTCAAAGTAAAATGGTTTTCTGGGGGAAAGGAGTGGGGGGGGGGGAGAGAATGAGGACAAATCAATTTTGTTTAGATTACTATCAAATGTTTGCAGGCTGCCTACAAGGAAGAAATATAGAATGGCTTCATTTCTTCCTGGAAGATGATGAACTGAGGTTGGTAGAGGAGATGAAGGGAGTAGAGGAAAAATAAATATGTATTTTTTCAAACACAGAATTTGTAAGGTGTGAATCTGAGCTAATAGCAAATTGTCAGCTATCCAGTACCTATTAACATTAACCAATTGTTTCAAAGCTATTCATAGCCCATTGGAAGTGAATTAACCACAGTCAGGGTTTGACAGCTACAAAAATAATGCATTGTGTGCCTGTTGATTTAGGGATTACAGAGGCAATGAAAACAGAAATGCAAGAGTATTGTGAGGCTGAGGAATACATCCTTGTTGTGGCTAAACAAAAAGGGCCTGATCCAGCTAGATGGGGAGCGCTTCGTGTAAAACCTCAACTCCCAATTAAGTTACTGGAGGATGAGGATGCTGTGCACCTGAAGTGACTCACTTGGCAAATTGCAGAATCAGGCCAACATATTGTGTCTGTGTGTCTGTGTGTTGCAGTGATACACATTAGGGTACATTTACCAATCTTCTCATGTGCTGATGGGAACTTGGGGGATCCTCTGGGGGGGGGGGGGGGAAGAAGATTTGGGAGCCATGACTAGCTCGATGGAGGTGTCTGCCTACTGTACAGCAGAAGTTTAACAAGTAAATAGAATGCTTGAAGAAAGAAATAATTGTAACTATGATGTTACAGGGAAGAATAGTAAATCTTGATCTGAAGTATATTGTTTCATGTGGGCATCATCTTGAGATAGCTCTACAGTGGGAAAAGAAAAGGTCCAGGGAAGAGTAATGAAAATGGTTAGCGGTAGGGCAGCATTTACTTAAGATACGGTAAAGCTAAGATTATTTAGTTTGGAAAGAGGAAGAGGTAAAGGGACTTGAATGATATCTTCAGAATTACAAAGGGCACACAAAACAGTTCAGTCATGCCTTTATAACCTGTCCAATCATAGAAAATCAGAGATTCTCATGAAAATTAAAGGGCACTAAATTTGAAGCGACTAAAAGAAAATATCTTAATGTGGTTTATAACCATGCTGTAGAATTCACTGTCACAGGAGGTCATTGAGAGACATGTATTGTGGCTGGAATTAATATAGGGCAAAGTAATTTTATGACACAACTCTTTAGTTATAGTTATATGCCAAAATAAGGATAAATAAAATATTATGCTTCTGGGTGTAAACTGATTGCATATGGGCTTCAACGAGAGACCTACAACCTTGCTCCACCCAATGTATATCACACAGTTGGCTAGGTTTACTGGGGTTTTTTATTTTATTTTTTGGCTTTCTTCTGATACTGTACTTATTGGCCAATGAAGGAGGCTGGATACAGAACTGGAAGGAACAATAGTATTATCTTTATGGCAAATCCAATGTAACCTTGAGGACTATGTTAATAGTATCAGAGTGTTAGTCTGGATCTGTAAAAAGCAACAAAGAGTCCTGTGGCACCTTAAAGACTAACAGATGTATTGGAGCGTAAGCTTTCTTGGGTGAATACCCACTTCGTCATGCGTCTGACGAAGTGGGTATTCACCCACAAGTTTATGCTCCAATAGATCTGTTAGTCTTTAAGGTGCCACAGGACTCTTTGTTGCTTTTTATGTTAATAGTGACGCAGGTGCAGATCCCACATTCTTATTTCTTATCATGAATCCATTAAAAAAAAAAAAGGCTACCAGCCATAATTTCTAGCTCAGGGACAGCTGCATAGTGGCTGTCTGCATATGGTGACAGTTACATATTGCTTCTGTGCATTTGTAGACTTGCTGAATTGCATTATATCCTGTGCAGCATATTTCAAAACCTGCTGAATTGTGAATATTGAGAAACATGGCAGAGCTGGAGCATGATTCAGTGCTCTAAGGACTTCTCAGACTATAGTCAAAGAGTAGACCTTGAGAAATCAATATAAAAGTTGGTGGTAGTAGTAATGTGTAATGCAAACATGATCTAATGTACTATGGAACTAAGTACTGACACTCCAATGGCTGGAAGTTGAGGCTAGACAAATTCAGACTGGAAATAAAGTGTACATTTTTCCAGTGAGGGTAATTAGCTATTGGAACCATTTACCAAGGGTTGTGGTTGATTCTTGATTACTGGCAATTTTTAAATCAGGACTGGATTTTTTTTTCCTAAGGCTACACCTACACCAGGGGTCAGCAACCTATGGCACGCGAGCCGATTCTGAGTGGCACGCAGCAGCTCCCTGCCGCGGTCCCGGCCTCCAGCCCCACTCAGCCTCCCTGCCCACCGCTCTCCCCTGCAGGGGCAGGAGGCAGAAGCTTCTGTGGCAGCCAAGCTTCCCCCCTCCCCTGCTTCTTCCCCCAGCGTGGTGCTTTCCTGCCCTGCCTCCTCTCCGTCCCTGGCCAATCAGCTGATGGCCCTGGGGAGGGGGAAGAGCAGCAGCATGCACACAGCTCGGTAGGGGAGGCAGAGACGGAGCCTGGGGGAAGGGGGTGGAACAGGGCATATCCCTTCCAGCTCCCTGCCAGGAGTCACTCAGGGCAGGGGGCTGGGAGCACCCCAACGAGCCGAGCACCCCACCCCTCTGCCCTGCATCCCCACCCCAACACATGCCCTGCACCCCCACACACTCAGCCCTATTCCTCTGTCCTGAACCCCCTACACTAAAAAGTTAGGTTGACCCAGCTCTGTCGCTCAGGGATGTGAAAAAAAAATCCACACCCCTGAGTAGCAGAGTTAAGTCAATCTAACCATGTGTAGCTAGCGCTAGGTCAATTGAAGAATTCTCCCATCAAACTAACTACAGCCTCACTGGGAGGTGGATTTAGCACAGCAACAGGAGACTCACCCCCACTCCTGTAGCAAGTGTCTGCACTGAAGCGCTTACTGTAGCTGTTCCTCGGTAGCAATTCAAATGTAGACATAGCCTCAGTAATGAGCAAATACAGATAACTATTCTCAACTCTGTTAAAAAATTATCAGATTCCAAAACTCATGAGACTGGCTTTAAAATAATGTTTTTTTTTCCAAATAAAAGTGAGTTTGTATTTACCTTCTGGTTTTTGAGAGTTCATTCTTCACATTTTCAAGTCCTTCCCCCCGCCCCACCAAGAGGGCTAGAAACATACTTTTTAAAAGAATGTAAGGTGAGGTTCCCATGTAATCACTTACATCCAAAAGCTGGGGGAGGGTGGGTCGGTCTCTTGGTCTCAAGAGAGATCAGAGTTTTATGTATATAAAAAACTCTGACAAATATTGAGAGAGAAATCACTAAGGTTGCAAGCACATGCACACCATTTTTTTTTAATTGAGATGTATCAGAATGCAGAATAACTTTACAAAGAAAGTGCTACAAGCTCCATTGCTTGGAACATGGAAAACCAGCCCAAACGCCATCAAATGCACTGTAGGAAAAAATCATGTATTGGCATAAAATTCTGTGATCATCTCTACAAACTGTGGGCCTAGTTCTGCAATGAACTCTTTATGAGTGGACTCCTGCACAAATGGGAAGCCCAGCTGATTTCAGCAGGACTCTCTGAAGGCTCAGGGGTCTGTCTGTGTGGAGCTCATTGCTGTACTGGGGCCTGAGTCAATTACATGACCACACATGCTCATGAGATCTTAAAATGTAGCTACATGAGACACCTTTTAAAGACTGAATCATAAAGTGTTTAACCTCATCTGACAGAAATAATGTTTAACTTTTTAATGATTGTTCTACCTCTATCACTTCCACTGTTTTTTATAAATAAGAATAGAGATTGGGGCATTTTTTTTTAAATGTACAGTCGATGTACCATACTAGAGTAGGTATAGTAAATAGTAGTTTTGTCAGAACCCTAGCAGGCCACAGTATTTTGGTTATATAAACTGCCCTGAGTTAAATTTCACAACAGAACTTTTATGAAGCAGGGAAATGCTGTGATAGCAATACCCTTGTTTTTGCAGTAGAAATAGTTCTAATGTTTATCTCTGTGGGCTACTAATCAGTAAACTATGAGCCTAACACAGCTGTGTTTGGAGAGTGTTATTAATTTTGCTATACATAGTAATGCTAGCCTGAGATTAATCAATATACATTCAAAGTACTGTATTGGAAAAGTAAAACAGTGTTTTTCACCAATGCAGCAAATAGGATTGCTATTTGGTAATACTTATTAATCTGTATTTTTATATTGTAACGCAAAGGTTTTCAGAGCAATGAACGACAGCTTTTTGCTTGGCTATACATTTAATAACCTTATCGGAAATATTTGCCATTTCTACGGTAGGGATTAGAACAGTGTTTTAGATCTAATGTGAAAATGGCTCGGCAGCTGCTAAAGCATGTGGGCCAAATTCTGTTGCAAACTACAGCTGTGTGACTCCTTTGAAGTCAGTGGGGTTTCATTCAGGGTTGTAAATCCTTCCCCTGTTGTACTTGGGGACCCAACTCAGGGCTTGTTTACACTTAAAAGGCTCCAGCAGCACAGCTCTCCCATTGGTGTAAGTAATCCACCTCCTTGAGAGGTGGTAGCTAAATCAACATGGGGACTTAGGTTAGCTTAACAACACTGCTCTGGGGTGTGGATTTTTCACACCCCAGACCAATTTAGTTAAACCAACCTAATTTTCTAGTGTAGACCAGGCCTCAGTAAGGGAATATTTTGCTCCACCCTCAGTCAATGCAAGCATGCTGGCAGCTCAGTACCAGAGTTCCAGGAGGGACTGCCACCTCTTGGTGCATTCCTGTCCTCTCTCCACAAGGGGAGAGCCAGGTCAATGCCTCTTCTGTCAGCTGCTGGCTCCTGCACTCCATCTTAACCCACTGTAAACTGTCCTGCTGCTAGGCCCTGGTCTACACTACAAAATTAGGGCGGTTTAACTATGTTGGTGAAGGATGTGAAAAATCCACTCTCCTGAGCAGCATAGTTAAGTCAACCTATGACCCCATGTAGACAGTGCTAGGCTGATGGAAGAATTCTTCTTTTGACCTAGCTACCACCTTTCGGGGGAGGTGGCAGAATCCCTCACGTCAGCACAGGTAGCGTCTATGCTGAAGTGCTACAGTGGCCCAGCTGCGCCGCTGTAGTGTTTTTAAGTATAGAGAAGCCCTACGTAGCAGCAGCTGGAAGGAGAGGAGGCTGCTGCTTGGCCTGAAGTCTGCTACTTTGAATCAATGATTCCTCGCCCCGCTCCCCCAATGCCCTTGGCTTAACACAGAGTGGGGGTGCTAGTGTAGAAGAGATGGGATCATGTGGAGGTGGTCTCCCCTCTCTCCACCCCAAGAAGAATGCAGGCGGAAAGGGGATCTGAGGGAAGACAGGCTCTTCTGCGGTCTTGGGAATAAGTGAAAGTCTTGGCTTTCATTTTTTTAAAATACTATGGGCTACTCCTGCCCCTTTAGCTGGGTTGCAGGAGGCTGGGAGAATGGGAATTGAAACCATGTTTTTGTGGTGTGTGGTGCTGCCTCTCACTAGCCGTACTAGTAGCAGAAGCTACTGTGTTAGGGCTTGGAGTGCCTGCTATTTGTGAAGATGTACAGCTGCAATATATTTGCAGCTTCTGTGAATCAGACCCAAGCCATATTGCTATGACCCTGTCAACACTGGGAAAGGAGCTGTTTGAAAGCTATGTTAAAGTATGGTTTCAGCACAGCTCCCACTGAATCATGTTCTGCATGATTTGGCTGGCTGGGGAAAATGAGCTCAAACCATGTCAGCTGTGTTCAAAATGTACATTGGAACTCATCTAATATTTGAACATGGCTGTACTGCAGCTATCCAAAATGTGCTAACAAGCATTTTGTCAAGAATTGCACTGTAAGAGTGTCAACAATGCAAGAGGTAGTAACTGCTTTCCATGAAAGAGCCCAATATTTCCAAAAGTTTTGGAAGTCTTCACAAAATAGAACCCAACTGTACCTCCTGAAATGCCAACCTGGGTTGTATAAGTTAAAATGTTTAAGCCTTTAAAGGCTTAAACATCTTCTGCATCCTACTCCCCCACTAGTCCTTTCCATGTGCCTATGAGGTGTGCCCTGCACATAGGAAAGGCTGGTGTAGATCTTCATCATATATTTTCTCCTCTTCCTTACATGCTTTGAGCGGTGACACATTTAACAATGATGACATTTGAGGTCTCCTCTTTGGCATCTGATTTAGCACCCATAAAAAAGAATGGGGCAGCTCACACCTCAGAGACACGATTTCAGGCTCTATACTCTCTGACAGACATGAGGTCATATTTTGAAAGTTGTCTTTGCAGTGTTGCAGCTAGAGACTAATCAAAATGAAAACTAAGATCCTGGAGAATTTATTTGTTCCTTAGTATAATTAACAGTATATTCTTGGGACATTAGTGTGATTGATTATTATTTGAATTTCTATAGGAATTCCCTTGTTACCAGAAAAAAGAAGAACAGGAGTACTTGTGGCACCTTAGAGACTAACAAATTTATTAGAGCATAAGCTTTCGTGGACTACAGCCCACTTCCACGAAAGCTTATGCTCTAATAAATTTGTTAGTCTCTAAGGTGCCACAAGTACTCCTGTTCTTCTTTTTGCGGATACAGACTAACAGGGCTGCTACTCTGAAACTTGTTACCAGAATTTCTTATACAAACCTTTCCTTGGGTTGAGTTGGTAACCTACTTCATAGTGGTCATGTCACTTGTCTTAAATCTCTGAAATATGGACCCAGTTCTTTTCTGTGGCATCTCTGTGGAAAAGAGCAATAGCAGTCCCCACCAACCTCCCAGTGGATAGATATTCTAGTCTGTGCTATTCCACAAAATAAACAATAAGATTGCATGTCAAACATCAAAGAAAAATATCGAATCACAATACATGGAAGTATTCTTATAGTGGAACAAAATGGTCACACTTCAGTGGTTGTATTTTGGCTCAGTTGTACACTATTTGTAAAGTACTTTATGATCTCAGGACACCTGTATTCTGAATGTAGCATGTATTCACCATTCATGAAAAAGGTAGCTTCTATAGGATCTTGCCCTGGTTTACAACAAAAGATTTCAAAGTCAGGTTACTGACAGTGTAATGAATTTAAGACGTGTGTTAGCATGTTGCGGCTCTCTTAGACAGGTGGTACTGCATTTAGATCATATGGGTCTCTTTATAAAAAATCCTGTTCTACAACTTCATGATTGGGAGCATCCATTTTATATGTTGCTCTAAAAACACAGCAGAAGTTAAAATATTTAATTACATCCTCCAACATATGCTTAGAAGTATTTAAAACATACATTAAACATTATAGGTTTAGAACTTTACAGCAGAATTAATTGTATATTGTTATCGTTAGTTGACAAGAAACAGACAACACAAAGCACTAATTTGGTATTGCACATATGAGAAATGGAGTCTTGTTTCCTATACTTTTATGCTTGTGTTTAAAAAAAAAAAGAGAGAAAAATGTAGTCGGTGTTACATTGCTAGATCTATTGATGCCACAAATGAAATTATTAGGTTACTTAGGAATTTGAAAGAATGTACTTAATTAAATGAAAAATGTCAAAGGCTACCAGTGACTTAATATGATGAGTTGTCAGTTCTTTGCCCGTTATGTAGGCATTAGATTAATCAGACATCTGGTTATTGTACGGTCTGCTCTAAGCTCCTTACAACCAATTTCACATACTTGTTGGATGACTGCATAGACATACACCATATGTTGAAATCCCCCTAGGTATTTGTTGAAGCATTATGTTCACTCATCTCATAAGTGGACAGGAATAAGTCCGCAAATAGAAGGCTGTGTACAACCCACAGCCTGATGGTTTGAGTGAAATGAGTCATGCTACAATTTAGAGGGAAAGGTCATTTATACAGCTGGACTCATGCAAGGCTATGAGAAAGGATCATATAAAATGGTGAACTCACCAAAATTATAATGGGTTTAGGTTCTGTTAAGAGGAAACAGTCCTAAACTTGAATAGATGGTATTCACATAGCTTTGCCTCACGCTCTTGCCACTGTCCTCCCTGCTCTGGGGTTCACCCAAACTTTTCTTAAATGGAGGGGTTTTTTGGAGCCCTAAAGCCTATCCCCATTCCTCCTACATTGTCCTCTAAGGGATGAAGGGCTCCATAGTTCTTCCCTAGGTCTTCTGGATGTCTGTCAGATAAGGGCTACTACTCCCTAATCCAGACAGTGCCACCTGTGCACACACCACTGCCTCCAGGGAGGGATCAGCACATAGTGTAACGATGATGTACATATAGCAAGGAGTTCTGATAATGTCATGGTAGCCATGAAAACTAACACTGAACTGTATCTAATGTCATCAGAACCCTGAGATGTATGTTGCCTTATTCATTTTGTTTGTTGTTACTGCTCCTTTTCCTGTTTCATTATGGTATTATGAAGTGCATAGATGCCCTGCTTGTAGTATTTACAAGTAAAATGAACTGAAGGTGATTTTAAAATTGGTTTTACTTCATGTGCCTTAAGACGATTCCTATTTTGCCTGAAACAGCTGACACCACCATGAACCTTTTCCAGATCTTGAATGGGACCCACACAATTGTTTTTTGAGGTTTGAAATTTTTTTTGGTAACATTTTTCCCCAATGTAAACTCTGTTTTCATAGGCCTTTCTGAAAGACACAGCGTTTGTTATGACGTATCAAACCTTTTTTTTTTTTTTTTTTTGCTCCATTTTTCTCTGCAGTATCCCATTTCAGGAATAGAGAATGCTGGGTGTTGTCTGGAATTGGTTAGTAGTATCACCGTGGCTGGAAGCAGGGCTTTCTTTATGTAGCCCAAAAAGGGATGTGACATCTGCATTAATAAAAGAAATCCAGGCCCAAGTTTTCAGAAGTTATTTTAGAATTTTTTAGTATTTCAGTTTCTGGGAGCCCAACTCTGTTCACCTTGGGCCTGATTCTCAGTAGGAGTTAGGTGCTTTTAAAAATCCTAATAGGTGCATATCTGCATTTTAGGTGCCTAAATATCTTTGAAAATCTGGTCCTGAATCCATTAATCTTTGAAGTATTTCCCTCATGACACCCTTGAGGGATAGGGAAGTGTTAGCTCCAATTTACATATGGGAAACTGAGGCACAGAGGCTAAGTGACTTGCCCAAAGTCAGAGGAAGTCTGTGGTGCAGCAGGGTCTTGAACCCAAGTCTACCAAGTCCCAGGCTAATGCCCTAATCAATGGGCTGTCCTTTCTACCTGTTCCCAACCCCCATATTTTGATTTTTTTTAAGGTGGTAGAAGCTCTCAAACGTTTGTCTCCTCAACATAAAAATTGTCCGTGCCCATTCTTCATTGCCTTCTGTTGATAGCTGAAGGAGTAATATTGACTCCACATCTCTTGAACCTGTCAAAGTGTAATGGCTATTTGGTATTTATCTTCCCGTATTACCAAAAAAGTTTTTGGGTGAAGTGTTCCAAATCCACATACCAGTCACCCATTTAGGTATAATTAAGGTTATGATTTAGTCAGAGGTCACTGAATCTGTGACTTCCAGAGGTCTTAGTGACTTCAGCCTGTGGCAGTTGGGAGCTGCAGGGTCCTGGGGTAGGGAGCTCCACCACCCATGGCAGCTCCCAGCCACCACAGGTGGCGGAGGACCCCTGGAGCTGGGGGTGGCAGGGATACCCTGTAGCTCCTAGCTGCTGCAGGTGGCAGGGACCCCTGCAGATCCCAGCTGTGGGCAGCAGGGGACCCTGGAGCTCAGGCACCCAACCTACAGTGGGAGCGCCTGGAGCTCCCAGCCACCCTGCAGCTGCCCCACTGTGGGTGGTGTGGGGACCCATAGAGCCCTATTTTGTCAGTGATTTTTACTAAAAATATCTGACAGGTCACAGCTTCTGTGAATTTTTCTTTAATGCCTGTGACCTGTCCAAGGAGTCTGGTGGCACCTTAAAGACTAACCAATTTAAGCTTTCATGGGTAAAAAACCCCACTTCTTCAGATGCATGGAGAGCATTCCATGCATCTGAAGTAGGTTTTTTTACCCACAAAAGCTTATGCCCAAATAAATCTGTTAGCCTTTAAGGTGCCAGTGGACGCCTCATTTTTTTTTTGTGGCTACAGACTAACACGTCTACCCCACTGATATGTGACCTGTTCGTGACTTTTACTAAACATATCCCTGACAAAATCTTAGCCTTGGGTATAATGTCTTCCTCTCAGGCATACCAAGAGGGATTTACATATTGCTGGTTCTCTAGTACATACATTCCTTCATGGCATTGCCAGTTTCCTGGGTTAGGTTTTGTTTTTGTAACCAAACCTAGTAAATATGAAACAAGTACCCCACACCTCTTGTACAGCAGCTGCTCTGAGTCAAGTGGATATTTGTGAACATCTGGGCTCAGACTATTGGTGAGTCAGCTGCCAAATAGCATCCATGTCTGCGAAGAATAATTCCACCTCAGTATAAGACGACAGTATCCATTACTATTGATTATCCAAAAACAAGCAAACAAAATTTGCATCCTTTGTCAGCCTTCATGGAGCATGCTGGGGCAGAGGCTGAAGTGGAGTTGGGGGAAAAAATTCCTACTTGAGCCTAAGGAAAATTCAAGTAGAAGCTGGGAAGCAATGTTAGCCAAGCAAGTGAAAGGCCCAGTGACAAGAGTAAAGGCTTTAGCTGACACTGTCCTCACTGGAGAGCTTTCAACACAGGCTGTTAGACTAGCTACCGTCCATGCTAAAAATAATCCCCAGCAAGCTGACATTGATATGGACAATTTATGCTATCATTTATTAATGGGGTGTGTGATGGGTGGACTAGACCCAGATGCCTCCTGCTGGAAGCCTCAGGGTCCTACCACACTTGTCCTAGGAAAGGAGCAGTGGAACTAAGTCTTTCAAGTGCCCCTGAGAGACTGCACAGGAAGCAGCCAATCAGAAGGAAGCTGCAAGGGGTTGGCCAATCAGAGGGTTGCAGGCTAGTATAAAAAGCTGCAGTGCAGACCAGAGGCAGTTCCTTGTTGGAGCCAGTGGAGTGCAGATGTTGGTCCTGGCTGGACAAAGGGAACTGCAGCACCATGGACAGCTCAGTGCTGGTAGGGACTCGGGGAGCAAGAAAGAGCTCCTGCCTGGCTCCTGGGCCTCAACATAGAAGAGCCATGAGGTGAGAGTGAAGCTTTCATGAAGGCTAGGGCCACATGGGAAGTGGCCCAGGGAACTGAAAATAGTTTAAAGAGACACAACAGCATGTGACTGCTATTCTTAGGGTCCCTGGGCTGGGGCCTGAAATAGTGGGTGGGTGTGGGTCCCCCCCATAGGTCAATTGAACAGTAATAAACCCCCAGAAAGGGATCTGAACTGCTTAGTGGCCCAGTTGGAAAGCTGGAGGGTGAAACCATCGCCCCCAGGAAGGAAGCCCTGGGGGTACAGCCCAATACCAGGGTTGGGACTATTTAAAGACGCAGACACCTCTGATCAGAAGGGGTCACTTGACAGGTGGGTGTCACACCATTACAGGGAGTCAGTGGATGAGAAAGCACATATGATAGAGGGAGCAGTAGTAATGAATGCCACAGTCCTTTCATAGTAGCACTCCCCAGACCTGAAGATCAAACACTATCTTTTGAAAGAACTAAAATGTCTTATTATATATACAGACAAATCTAACTCCCTTGTCTTGTCGTGCCACTACTGTTTCTGCTTTAGTCCCAGTTCTCTCTGTTCTAATAGGAACACCCTGTGTGTCTTCAGAGTATTTTCTTATTAGTAAGTTCTCTGCAGGTAACACCCAATACAATCTGATTTTACGTCATTTTTCATGAGACATAATGCTTTATTCTGAATTGTAGAGGTTGAGGGAAATGGATATTCTAGGCATCACATAGCTAGAATACAACCTCTTCATCACATCCATATTCTACAGTCATGAGCTCTATCTCTTTGGATGACATAGGTCTCGTATAACTACTGCTGAATGACAGCATATTGGAGTCTGTACTGAAAGAAAAGAGCAAAAAACAAGAGAAGGAAGGATTCCCTCTAGTTTGCATCAGGAAAGTTCAATACATGTGCAAATCTATGCCATTTGCTTCAAACACTAGTGGTCTCAGTAAAACTGAGCCAGTATACATCCTAGCTCCAAGAAAGGGCTTGTGAGGGGATGGGAAAAGATAGGTTTGTTTGCACTGTATTTTCCAGAAGAAAGGTATTACTTCAGAATCAATCATCCAACCACGCACAACTGCAAAGGAGCAGAAATGTTTGTTTGACTTTGCTGATAGCAACTGGTGCTCAGCAACTCTGAAAATTAAGCAGCTTGTTTAGGTGCCAAACTTTAAGATCTGGTATTAGAAAATGTTGGACAGAATCCATTAAAGAGAATATTGGTATTGAGTCTGAGGGCTTACAGTGCATATTGAGCAACACTAGTTCCTTCAAAGCAGAAAATTCTCTACATCTTTGGTGTGGTCATATTTATACTGGTCAGCTTTCAGAATTACCAGATGCCTTGGACATGCTTTCAGTAGTGAAGGCCATGCCTACACTACAACCTTTTGCATCGCAAGTTACATTGTGTGCATGAATACTTAGCTCCTTGTGTTGGCACTGTGTGCACTCACCAGGAGTGCTTGTGTTGATGCAGAGTGCAGTGCATCATGGGTAGGAGTCCCAGAGTTCAACCGGCAACCAGCTAGCATACTGTGTTTTGGGATGTTTTGACAATTCAGGGTGGGACAGAAATGAGTGTCACAGGGATGACTAGCAGAAAGGGGTCAACTTCCCAGCATGCAACTGTCTCCATCCCATATCGTCATCTAATATCCCATGATTCACACCTCTTTAAAATCCCACAAACCCACATAGTCATTCTCACTTTCCACCATCTCTGACAGAAGCACAGAGCCTGCACAGATCTACACCCTTTTCATACACATTGCAAGCACAACACCCACAATCCTCTAGGATTTGTGGAACCACAAGAAGAACTGAATGAGTGCGGGAACATGATTTCATGAAGGACAGATTGCTGAGGGACATACCAAGAACCAATTCAAGGTGGTGGTTAGTGTTCACAGAGTAGCTTCAGATGGAGGAGCGCTACTTCTGGGTCCGAGAAATGAGCACTGACTGGGATGCAGCAAAATGCAGGATGGTGAGCAGTGGCTGAAGAATTTCGGATGTGCAAGGCCACAATCCTCAATCTGTGTGCCAAGCTCACTCCAGCACAGGGGCACCAAAATGAGAGTTGTGCTAACAGTGGAGGAGTGAGTGGTGATCACACTGTGGAAACTTTCAATGCCAGATTGCTATCGGTCAATTGGAAATCATTTTTGAGTTGGAAAATCCACTATGGGGGTCATTGTGGTGCAAGTGTGCAGGGCCATTAATTCTCTCCTGTTACACAGGACTGTGACCCTCTAGCAATGCGCAGGACATAGTGAATGGCTTTGCAGCAATGAGGCTCCTGAACTGTGGTAGAACAATAAATGGCTCACACATCCCTATTTTGGTACCAGACCACATTGCCACAGTGTACATTAATAGGAAGGGCTGCGTGGTGATGCAAGCATTGGTGAATCACTGGGGATGCTTCACTGACATCGGTGTTGGCTGGTCAGGGAAGATGCATGATGCTCAGATCTTTAAGAGCACAGGGCTGCTCAGAAAGCTACAAGCAGGGACTTTTTTCTCAACTGGAGGATTACCATTGGCCATGTTGAAATGCCAATACTGATCCTGGGGACCCAGCCTAGCCCTTGCTCCCTTGGCTCATGAAGCCATACGCCAGCCACCTTGACAGCAGCAAGGAAAGATTCAGCTACTGCCTGAGCAAGTGCAGAATTAAAGTTGCATGCGCTTTTGGTAGATTGAAGGGTTGCTGGAGTTGTTTACTCTCAAGATTGGATCTCAGGTGGGAAAAATATCCCAATGGTTAGAGCTGCCTGCTGTGTCCAGCATAACATCTGTGAAGCAAAGAAGGAAAAGTTGCCAATGGGATGGGGGGTGGAGGTGGAGTGGCTGCATGCTGAGTTTGAACAGCTGGACACACTGGCTATTGGAGTTCAGTGCAGAGTTTTATATGGCTCAGGAAGGGTTTGAAAGAGCACTTTTAACAGTGAGCCACAATAAAACATTGTGATGGACTGTTCCTTATCTGGTCCTGTTGTTTTGGGGCTTGTTAGGAATTATGTGGTGCTTGATAGTCTTGTATTTGTAGATGTACACCAATGCAGCTATAATTTTGTGGTGCTTCCTGTACATTTATGAATATTATATTTTTGTCTCTGATCCTATAGGTTGTGTCACAGTGTGCAATAACAAGTAGGGGCTTTCAGTACCTCTAGGCATTCTGCAGCATGTATTGTAAACTGATAAAGATGAATTTTTTTCCAAAGAATAGAATATAATTAAGAACAAAATCAGTGCAAAAAAACCCCTGTATAATTTAAAAGCACATCTTAAAAACGTAATAAATTAATGGAACATAACTTAACAAGGGGAAAGAACATTCATGTGCATTTTAGCTACATATACTGCAACTGTGGCTTTCGCAGGTCAATGATGGGAAGTTATTGTCCTTAATGTTCCCCCAGTGTGTAGTAGTAGGGGTAGGGATACAGCCTTGAAGCTACATGGAGTGTTTGGAGGCAGTAATGTACAGGGAGGTGCTGTAATAGTTCCTCATGTACTGCAAAGGGAGGCAAGTCTGTGATTGATTGATCCTGTAGGTCCACAATTGTCTGCAGCATCTGTTTGCTGTCAGAGAAGCCCTATTATGTCCTGGTGCATCTGCCTCCCCTTTTCCTGCAGGGACTCCCAGGCCTTTCTGCAATATTCACCAGCTGCTAGGTGTGCTTGCTATGCTGAACAATCAGGCAAAGGAATTTCTCAAATTCACAGGACTTTAAAGAGGAGGAAGGGCCTTCTGGTCTCTGAGACCCTGGGCAGTGGAGTTCACAATTGTGACCAGAGCAGTCTTGGGTCCTCATGTGTCTTAGCAGGGCCAACCCCCTGATGTAGTCATTCACCTAACAGACTATGCACCCACCTGTTTCTCCAATGATTGTTGGGGTCACTAATGGCACAACTCACTGTCAAAATAAATCACAAGGGTTTTGGTCTCATGGACTCCATGCAGAGAGGCTGCAGCTCCAGCTGTCACTTCCTGACCTGGGCAGGAGGCTGCTGGGAAAACCCAGATGTATGGCAACTCCCCCACCCCCCAATACCCTATGACCCTTACTTCTGCGCTGCTCTGAAGGCAGCACCCCTGCCAGCAGCAGTACAAAAGTAAGGGAGGCAATCCCACAACCCTCCCACAATAGCCTTGTGACACACACCCCTCCACAACTCCCATTGGGTCAGGACCCCCGTGGTTCTACTGCCATGAAATTTCAGACATAGTCAATTTCATGGTTTCAGATGTTTCTTTTAAATCCTACGATCATGAAATTGACCAAAATGGACTGTGACATTTGGTAGGGCCCTACTCATAAGGTCACCAGTGATGGAAATGGACTTAACATCTACCCAGACCATCTGTATGGTGCTCAGTCTGCAGGGAGGCGACCTCCCTCAGGGATTTTCCACGATGATGATGCTTGCAAGCACCTTAAGCTTTGGGTGATCACTGAACACTGCATGCCCATTCAGGGCAATAACAAGGGAATAAGACATCCCTCTTAAGCTTCTGCCCTGGCAACCCACAACTTGGGTGTACATGTGCAGGAGTAAACGGGGGCTGTGAGGCTTCTGCTTCTCTCCTTGGAGCAGAGAGGGTTGTGGAGAGAGGCAGAACCTTTATACCCCCTATTCACTTCCCCTCCTCCCCCACTTGTTGGTCAGAACAACTAAACCTGTGCAGGCTACACTATAATTTGATGTTGGTATAGCCCAGCAGCAAATTTCTAGCATGCTGGAGCCGGGGTGGGGGAAGGGAGCTCTTTGCAGAGACACAGTGGGGCATGCTTTCAGACAAGCAGAGAGCAAAGCATTATATTTCACCCTCAACTTGTGAAGAAGCAGCCAAATAACTGCATATCTTTCTGTCAACACACACTAGGTAGGCTCTGGGTACAGCTTAAGGATCTGGCATCGGCACTAGCTGTCAACTACTGAATAGATGTCCAGGCTGCAACATGTGCCTCAGACAATGACTGTGGTCCAGATTACACACTTCCCTCTAGCACGCAGTACTGAGGACATGCAAAATCAAGTCTGGTTAATGTTTGGGTCACTTCACTTGGTTTCACATTAATAATTATGATTTTAATTGTTTTTTTCTGCTTTAAAGTGTGCCAGGTGTTTTATAGGCACACAGTGAGACAGATTTTTGTCCCAAAATTCATACTGGTAGGATGTAAATAGACAACACATGGACAAGGGGATACAGAGGGTGGAGGGAGGAAGGGGATGAAATAAAGATTTGTGTGTGTGACTTAATGGATAGAGCATCTGACTGGGACTCAGGAGACCTGGGTTCTAGTTCTTGCTCTGCTGCTGGCCTGCTGGGTGACCATGGGCAAGTAATTTCACCGCTGTCTGTTTTACCTTCTGTAAAATGGGGGTGATGGCACTGATCTCCTTTGTGAAGCACTTTTTGATTTGCAAATGTAAAGCTCTGTGTAGTAGGTAGGTATTTCTATTATTTTAAACCTTGCCTTCACTATTGTTTACAGTCCCTAAACCTCTAGCCATTTATTAAGTAAACCCTAATCTAATGTTCTGTGTATCTTCTTTTGTACTTAGCTAGAAAAATTAGCCCTTCTAACACCCTCTCCCAACCAGCAGCAATCATCTTCGATATGGTGTATGTGGCTCAAGTCCTGCATTGTATTGTGTGGGAATATCCCTGCACCCTCAGAGCCCCATTGCAATCCATGAAGCTCCGTGCAGGAACAGGAGTTTGTCCTAACACAGCAGCTTGAAGGCTAAAGGACTTAGTTTCATCAACATTTTTCTAGTGAAAACACTTACCCAAATCCATCAGTGTGTTTTTAAAAAACAGCAAGAACATGCCTCACAATTGCACATTGAAGAAACACATCAAATGAAAATGTGCCCACAACTCACATACCACTTCCTGCTCAACTCGTGACCCAGGAAGTGGTAATCCATTGAAAGTGCCATGTATCATATAACAGAGACAAGGTGGGTGAGGTAATATCTTCTATTGGACCAACTTCTGTCAGTGAAAGAAACAAGCTTTTGAGCTACACAGAGCTCTTCTTCAGGTCTCTATGTAGCTTAAAAGCTTGTCTCTTTCACTAAAAGAAGTTGGTTTAATTAAAAAAAAAAAAAGTATCTCACCCACCTTGTCTCGCTGATAATGTCCTGGGACCAACATGGCAACAGTAATGCTGCAGACATGTATTGCATAATCAACTGAGGGAAAGTATTCTTCATGCTGCTCAGTGGATGCTCCTGGAACAACTGTTCCTGATTCTCTTTTATGAGTGTAGCCTTTTTAAAAATTTGAATTGATAGACCTGGGTTTAAACTATAGTGTCCCTAGGGAGTGAGCTCGGCTCCTGTGCGGCCACAGTTTCAAATCAATAGGGTGAAAGTTACCTTTTAAGATTCTTAGACTGGGAGACTCTTAGGACACATGAAGAGCAGACACAATGACCACAAAACAGTTACGAGTAAACAAATCTTGTTTGTATTATCCGTTATAAGTTATACTCGCATACACATCTACACAACCTGAGAGCCCACGCAACAGCCAATGCTTTATGCATAACCAAAGATATTAGAGTCTGGTGGATTTCTCAACAGATGGTCACTGATAGAGGGGTGGTTCCTGCTAGGGTCTTCTGAATGAGGTCTTATGTTGGGGTCTTCCCACTTTACTGCAATCAGGGAATTACTTTTGCCTTGTTGTTCTGAGCACACCTAACCCATATACCTATACATGAGGGTTCCAACCCTTCTCTTCCTTAACTGTACTTCCACACCCCATAAATTTTTGGGAGCTCCCACTTTTCATAGGTTGTTCTTAGTTCCCCTTTTTCTTATTAGCATCTTATTGATATTTATGTACACATGTTCCCATGGTAACCTGCAGTCAGAACAGAACTTTCCATGATGTATCAATCAGGTACCATGTGGTCTAGATGGTATATTAGTTTATTTTTCTATAACATCATCTATTGGCACGTTTGCAGAATCATGTGGTTTTATTGGCATAGGGTTATTCTTAGTTCACCTGTTTATGTCAAGCTTCCTTAAACCTAGTGAGACTAAGCTGAAATTTTATAGGCCTTACTTATGGCTGTAATACAAGGTCTACAGGGTGCTTTACTTTATATATCTAATATGCAGTCATCACTCCTAAATACTTGTCAATCTTATACCCCTATAGTCTCACCCTACTTATGTAATCAATGTGTGATGAATAGATATATGAAATAGCATATGGGTTAACCACAACAATAAAACAATTGAATAAAGTGCCTACAAGAGAGTAAATAGGAATATTTAATTTACCTTCTTTATGCCATTTTTTCATATACAGGACACTCATAAGAATGGCCATACTGGGCAGACTAAAGGTCCATCTAGTTCAGTATCCTGTCTTTTGACAGTGGCCAATGCCAGGTGCTTCAGAGGGAATGAACACAACAGGTAATCAAGGGATCCATCCCCTGTTGCCCACTCCCAGCTTCTGGCAAACAGAGGCTAGGGACACCCTCCCTGCCCATCCTGGCTAATAGCCATTGATGGATCTATCCTCCATTAATTTACCTAGTTCTGTTTTGGGTTAAGGTTTGGGTTTATCCCGTTTATCTGAATGGTTTTGGGGAAACTGAAACTTTTGATGATGGAGTATTTGGAGAAACGAAAGTGCTACATTGAGCTGCAGTTTCACTGATATAGAAATATGGGGAACGAAGGGAGTAATGCTGATATTTGCTTAATACTTTGTACTTTATTAAAGAGTAAAAAATAAACCTCTTGAGTTTATTAAGCCACCAAAATTGTGTTAAAATTGTGTCCACAGTGGTTTTAATATAATTTTAGTGTTTACATTCAATAACATTGGTTTTATTCATTAATAAAGTAGAAAGTATTAAGTATTAAAAGTGCAAAGCCCTTGATTAGCACTAACCAGCAGTAAATGGCTAATTGAGAAGTTATTAATGGGTGAATAATGAATATAAGGCTACATGAGGGATACCCAATGGATTCCGATAACTAGGATTTTTGGGGTAAATGGAATTGGGGTAACTGGAATTATACTGTACCTCTATCATGACCCTCTTATTCTCCTTTCTAAATTTATGAGGTCCTAATTATATGCGTTTTTATATGGAAGCCTTTTCTTGCCTCTAATAATTTGTTGCCTGTCGCTGAAGCCCTTCTGTTTCTCATATAAACGTCTTGAGAAAGGGCAAGCAAAATTGAATGTATTATTCAACATAAGAATGCCATCAATTTGTACACTTTCAGTTTCATTCTCTATAGCAAGATTGATTCAACCCAGCATCTCATTTGCTTTTTGGACCACAATTTTACCTTAGATATTTTCATTGCATAGTCTTGTTGAGGGTTTCCTAGGGGCTTGTTCCTCAGCCCCCATTAAGTCTCCTGCATTCAGAGTCAACAATATATTCCTTTCAGAACTAAAGACGTTCATCAGGGATGGTAACATAACACTAACACTCCATGAAACATAGAGCAATAACTCCAGTTATCTGTTGCTTTGCTCAATTAGCAGAGTCATTGCAGTTTTATTCATAGTGTGACAGACCCAGACCAGTGGGGTACAGGAGTCTGGTAGAGGGCAAATACACTGGTCACTGGATGAGTAGTTTTCTGTTCCCTGAGTAACCAGAGCAGGGGCTGCACTAGAGTAATCAGGAACCTGCTAGAACCAGTTAAGGCAGGCAGGCTAATTAGGAAACCTGGAGCCAATTGAGAAGCTGCTAGAATCAATTAAGGCAGGCTAATCAGGGCACCTGGGTTTTAAAAAGGAGCTCACTTCAGTTTGTGGTGGGAATGTGAGTAGCTGGGAGTAAGAGGAGCAAGGAGCTGAGAGTGAGAGGGTGTGCTGCTGGAGGACTGGGGAGCACAAGCATTATCAGATACCAGGAGGAAGGTCCTGTGGTGAGAATAAGGAAGCTGTTTGGGGGAGGCCATGGGGAAGTAGCCCAGGGAGTTGTAGCTGTCACGCAGCTGTTACAGGAGGCACTATAGACGGCTGCAGTCCACAGGGCCCTGTGCTGGAACCCAGAGTAGAGGGCCCCCCAAACCTCCCAATTGACCTGGACTGTGGGTTTTCCCAGAGGGGAAGGTCTCTGGGCTGTTCCCCAACCCACATGGTGAATCTCTGAGGCAAGAAAATCTGCCAATAAGTGCAGGACCCACCAAGATAGAGGAGGAACTTTGTCACAATAGATAAACAGATTAAGGCCAGAAGGAACCATTATAGTTAGTCTGACCTACACAACACAGGCCCTAGAATTTCAACCAGTAACTTCCTGCACTAAGCCTATATCTTGTGGATGAGCGTCATATGTCTCAAAGACTTGTGTAGTCCTTCTTCCAATTAGTTAGCCCAATTCTCTTATCTCTACTGCAAATGGATAGTTCATGCAGCATCAACCAGTCCAGTCATGCCTGTCCTTCTAGGTTCTGGTTCATCTTAGGCTAGGTCTATACTACCCGCCTGAATCGGCGGGTAGAAATCGACCTCTCGGGGATCGATTTATCGCGTCCCATTGGGACGCGACAATCGATCCCCGAATCAGCGCTCTTACTCCACCAGCGGAGGTGGTAGTAAGCGCCGCCGACAGAAAGCCGCAGAAGTCGATTTTGCCGCCGTCCTCACAACGGGGTAAGTCGGCTGCGATACGTCGAATTCAGCTACGCTATTCACGTAGCTGAATTTGCGTATCTTAAATCGACTCCCCCCTGTAGTGTAGATGTACCCATAGACTGTTTATTGCTGAGTGTAAATGTCTTGGGTCTGTATCTGCAGTTCCTGGATAGAGCTGTGTGAATAACTGGTTTTTTTCTGTTCAATAGATAGGTGGAAATTTAAAAAAAAAAACAAACAAAAACACACCTTGGTTTGATCCCCCCCAAAAAAATTACCCACAAAAGCTTATGCCCAAATAAATCTGTTAGTCTTTAAGGTGCCACCATACTCCTTTTTTTTTTTTTTTTTTTTTTTTTTTTGTGAATCAAAACTGGAATAAATTTCTTTTTTGGGTTGAGCAAAATGTTTTGTTCTACCTGAAATAAAACGTTTAATTTTGCCTTTGAGTTCTTTAGCCTTTTCAAAATAAAACTCAAGTAAAATTCTAAAAGCAGTGATTTTGAATTAAAAAATCAAAACATTTCATTTAAAAAATGTCAAAACAAAACATTTCAATTTTTAAATGAAACATTGGGTGTTTGTGGTTTTTTGGCTTTTGTCAAACAAATTGGTGAATCTGACCAATTCACAAAATGTTTCAGTTGTCCCAAATCTGCATTTTCCAGGGGAAAAAAGATTTTTTCCAAACAATTTTGCCCACCTCCATGTGTGTGCTTGACTTTTTATTAATCTGAATGTGTTCTGTGTACAACCATCTGTGAGTCACACAAGTCCTGGTAGTAAGTTTTTTATTATTAGAAATCCTCCATTAAATTTAACTAAGACCTAGTCTCAGTAAACTCTAAGCCAGGGGTCTCAAACTCAAATGACCATGAGGGCCACATGAGGACTAGTACATTGGCCGAGGGCCGCATTACTGACCCCTCCCCCTGCCACCCTTGGCCCCCCGTCCCCACTCAACCCCTTCCCTGAAATCCCCACCTCAACTCTGCCCCCTTCCTGCCTCCCAGGGAGGGCAGGAGGGGGTTGGGCTGCAAGAGGGGTGCAGGGTACAGCAGGGGGTTGGGCTGCAGGAGGGGCTCAGGTGCCGGGCTCTGGCCCAACACGCACCGGTGGCGAGGCAGGCCACCTGCCTGCCTGTCCCCACACCGCTCCGGGAAGTGGCTGGAACCTGGGGGAGGAGGGGTACAGGGGTCTGTGTGTTGCTGTTACTTCAGGCACTACCCCCAGCAACTTCCATTGGCCGGGAACGGGGAACTGCGGCCAATGGGAGCTGCTAGGGGTGCTGCCTGAAGCAAGAGCAACACACAGAGCCCTGTGGCCCCCCCTTCTCCATGTTCCTTCTGCTTCCCGGAGGGGCAGGACAGGCAGGGAGCCCGCCCTTCCCCCCAGTGCGCATCAGGCTGGAGCTGCTCTAGGTAAACGCTGGGGGGGCCGCTAGGACCCCGCGGGCCGCAGAAAACTACCCCGCGGGGCGCGTGTTTGAGACCCCTGCTTTAAGCTGAAGTACTTTTTGTCTGTACATTTTGGTTCTAATCCTAATCAAGTCGAAGTAAATGAGTTTTGCCATTGACTCCAAAAAAAGCAAAATCAGGCATTTTATCTTTTTTAACTCTATGTTGGTGGCAATTAATGCTTCAATTTTGAAGCCATAAATCAGAATCAAAAATATAAATATTACTATGAAGTGTAAGTATGTCAGTTGATCCTCATCTCTGTTTATTCTTGCCTTAAGCACAGCCATTTGGTGGATTTCATTTCCATAGAGTTCTTTGGCAGTAAAAATTACTCAGAGGAAAGCCGATTAATAATTTACTACCATGAATTTCTAAGTGCAATGAATTTTTCAGGTTGATCTGACTGCTAGTATACTTATAAATAGAACAATGAGTGTTCAGTTTAATCTAATTTCTTCCTTAGCTTGTACCTTTTTATTAGTCATTGGACAAATTGGATATTCTATAGCTAACTGTAAGTTATGGGTCTTTCCTTCTGAGACCTCATCTTATTCATTTGTTCTTCTGAAGCTAAATTTAAATATGTTGGCTCAGAAGCATAAAATACACACAAGATACTTGTAGAATTTTCTATTTTCTGTACCTACGCTTCATATTATCTATGTATTTTTGTTTGTGTTTCCTGTATTTGGACTTTTTTGTTATCAAACTATTATATTTGGAGCATTCCCTCCCCCACATCCTCTTGCCTTGTAAAGAATTTTACACGGTACCATGTGGAAAAATATTAATTAAACTAGAGTGGATAGGGATTAGTACAAGAATTGTAAGGTGAATAAGGAACTGGTTAAAGGGGATAAGACAACGGGTTTTTCTGAAAGGTGAAATATCAGATTGGGGGTAGGTTACTAGTGAAGTTCCTGAAGGATTGCCTTGGGATCACTCTTAATATTTTTATTCATGACCTTGGCACAAAAAGTAGGAGTGTGCTAATGATGATACAATGTTGGAAAGCATTGGAATATTATAGAGGAAGATCTGGATGACCCTGAAGACTGGAGTGACAGAAATGGGATAAAATTCAATTGCACAAGGTGCAAGATCATGTACTTAAGATCTGATAAGAATTTTTGCTACAAAAAGCTGGAGACTAATCAGTGGGAAATGACCGAGAACGAGACCGACCTGGGTGTGGTGAAGTCAATCACAGGATGACTGAGCCACCAAAGTGAAGTAACTGTGAAAGAAGCAAATGCAATCCTAGGATGTATTAGACGAGGCATCTCCAGTAGTGTGTGTGAGAGAGAGAGAGAGGTATGCCATTATACAAGGCACTGGTAAGACCTTATTTGGAATACTGTGTACAGTTCTTATCACACATGATCAACAAAACTAAATTCAAACTGGAACAGGGGCAGAGAAGAGCTACTAGGATGATCAGGGGAATGGTGGGCTTGTCTTATGAAAGGAGAATGGAAGAGCTTGGCTTGTTTAGCCTAGCAAAAAGAAGGCTGATACGGGATATGACTGCTCTCTCTAAATATATTAGGGGGTAAACACCATGGAGGGCAAAGCGCTATTTAAGCTAAAGGACAATGTTGGCATGAGAACAAATGGGCATAAACTGGCCATGAAGAAATTCAGGCTGGAAATTAAGATTTCTAACCATCAGAAGAGTGAGGTTTTGGAACAGCCTCCCAATAGGCGTTGTGGGGCCAACAACTTAGTTAGTTTTTTTTAAGATAGAGTTGGACAAATTTGAGTGCAATTGTATTATGGGGCTGGTTGTGATGGTGGGGGCAGGACTCAGCAGCCCTGGGGCTCTCTTCCAGTTTATAATTTGTTCCTAAAGCTCATGCTTCAGGGTTTCAGCTGGCCATCTGCAGGGGTGAGTGAGGAAGGGATTCCTGCCCTCCCCTCAGTGGATTCTGAGGTTGGGGATGGGGTGTTGTGTTGGGTTTGGTTGGTTGGTTGTCATTCCTCTGAAGCATCAGGGATGGCCCCTGCTGCAGACCAGACATTGAATGGGGTGGGTCAGGACTCTGAGATGACACCAGTCATTCGCTCGCATGCTCTCTCTCTCTCTCTCTCTCTCAGGTGGCTGGCTGGCTGGCTCATGTGTGCTCAGGGTCTAACTGATCACCCATATGTGGGGCTGGGAAGGAGTCCCCCAACCCCCATCAGATTGACACAGACCTTGTGTGGTGCAGTGTGTCGATATGGTTCACTTGCCGGGATGTGTCGATTTAATAATTTCCCTGCCACTTCATGGGCTTTTGGCATTGGTGCACCTTGGTCCATCCTACTCTCGCCCTGTGGCACACAACAGTCTAGTTTTCTGTGATCTCATTTTCATTTGTTGGGTTAGTGTGCAGGTGCTGGGCAGTGTTGGTGGCCTGTGCTATGCAGAAGGCCAGACTAGATCTGGTGGTTCCTTCTGGCCTTAAACTCGATGACCCGTGTATATCAATGTGGGGGAGTGATGCCATGGCTCTGACCCTCCCTGCTCCTCAGCACCCACTTGCTGACCACCTGTTCCAGAGTACTTATCCAAAACTGTCATGTACTTAACTTTTCTTTGGCGTTTATTGCAGACCAGACTTGTTTAATGGCCTTTCATGACGATTGCAAATTGCAGTATATTAGATTGTAAGAATCCCATTGCAACATGAAGGCAGTGACAAATCTTGTAGTAAAAGCAGTCAATAGCTGTGTTTAACTCTGGGACTCTCCACATGTTTTAAATCTTCTTTTTTTATTGATGGTGCAGCTCCTTGTGCCATAAGAGTTGGGAAGGGCTAATGACATCCACATAAGTAAAGGTAACAGAATCTAGCTCAAATATTGAAATATTTATTTTGGTGAACAACAAATTTATTTTTTGAACTTTATAAACCCACTGTGGTTTTGAATGATGGCATACTAGATGGGCTTTCTATATATATGTATATGTGTATGTGATGGAAAAGATTTAAGAAAACTCAGCAATCTCATCTATTATACCATCAACCAAGCTATCATTCAAAACCACAATGGTTAATACAGTTCAAAAAATACTTTTGTTAATCACCCTCCAAAAATTACAATATTAGATCTAGATTTTGCTATCCTTATTCATGTGATGAAATAATGTACTCCTTGAATAGTCAAGAACAATGATTCTCAACCAGGGGTACACATACCCCAGGGGGTACGCAGAGGTCTTCCATGGGGTACATCAACTTATCTAGATATTTGCCTAATTTTACAACAGACTACATAAAAAGCACTGGCGAAGTCAGCACAAAGTAAAACTTCATACAGACAAAACGAGAAAGTAATCAGTTTTTCAGCAATAGTGGTGTGTGTGTGTGTGTGTGACACTTTTGTATTTTTAATGTCTGATTCTGTAAGCAAATAGTTTTTTAAGTGAGGTGAAACTTGGGGTACGCAAGACAAATCAGACTCCTGAAAGGAATAAAGTAATTTGGAAAGATTTGAGAAACACTGGTCTAGCACATGCCTTCTTCCAGGCACAGGGGGGCTGGGTGGAAACAAGATAAGAGAAGGATATAAAAGGCATTATTAAGCTTGCAGCAGGTATGGAGCAACATGGTGAGGGAAAGAAAAAACAAGATCAAAAAGTTAGGTGGAAACCTAAGTTCATCTACCTTGAAAGGAAGGATGCAGAGTTCATATTTGATGAAGAGGAGAAGCCAATGAAAGGATTGGGAGGAGGAGGAGGACACAGTCAGAGCAGCTGACAAGGTAGATGCTTTTCACAACTACATAATTGATAGGAGTTGGGGTGAGGTGCAGGAAGATATGATTACAAAAGTCCAGACGAAAAACAGATAAAAGCTGTGTAAGTTGAGATGATAAACTCCATGACATCTTAGGAAAATAGTCAAGGTTGCTTTTGCAGTTATAGATAGTGGTAAGGGTAAAAAACCAACCAACCAACCAAACCTAACAGATCAATAGAACAGGCGGTGACAATCATGACACAGCCCCTGAAGGTGCCTGCAGAGACCCAAGAAGAAGCAGCAGCGGCGGCACTGCCGCCACCGCCACTCTAGGATTGGGCGGAATGCCGCCTTCTACAAGCTGCTGCCCCAAGCACCAGCTTGCTCGGCTGGTGCCTGGAGCTGGCCCTGCTTTCCATATAAGGACATGGGAGGAAAGATAGGTCTTGATGGCCTTTAGTAGTTGGAAAGGAAAGATAACCAAGGCCAAGTAGCCCAAGCCGAATGTGGCTGGAACAGAAACACTTTGGGTCTCAGAATCACATTGAGATTTAGTAGTTTTCTAAAGGAAATCGAAAAGGTAGAGGGAAAGCTATAGGTCTGCATGCTTCCAGTATAATGAGTAACTCAGAATTACTGTACGAACAGCAAGGTTCCTATTCTGTATGTATGTATACATTTTTAACCCCCGGGGAGAGAAGGATTGTAGCTTCCCCTCACAATATAATAATCATCACAATACTTAACATTTATATAGTGCTTTATATTTTCAAAGTGTTGTACAAACTATTATTTAAATTTAAAGCCTTTAAGTAATCTGTAATATCTGCCCTGTGTTTTAACTTCAGATGGATAAAGGTAAAAAATGTAGTCCAGAGAATAAAATGAGGTTCAGATGGTACTACTTTAGCAATGAACCCACGGTGTCTTTGAATCTTCTCTTAGGAGAATCTTTCTTTTACAATAGCTTGTTTCTTCTCAAATCTGGCCCATATTGTATATGGTAATTATAGCTCTGCTGAAATTCCAAGCTAAAAACAGAAATGCAGCATGTGCTTATTTCCCCATACAGTTCTCAAGCCAAGAGATTGAAAAAGACTGACTGAGAGAACAGGAGTGCAAGCAATAGACACATCTAATATTTATTGCAAACCTGCTCTGCCTGGGAGTTGGGAGCTGTCATTTTCTGGTGCTTATTATGTATGCAGGAAAAGCTGAGTCTGATTGGATGTAGTAGGACCTAAGGCGAGAGAGTGAGGGAGTGGAAAGAGTTCAGCTTGCAGCACTGAAATGTAAACAGTGGAAAGAAAGACAGAGTGAAAAGCACTTAGCCCTGAGCAGCAAGCAGCACGCTGCAAGGTTTGATGGCTCTTGTAATATACCTTCTGTGCATCTAGCTGTACAGGACTTGATGAATCAGCAACAGATACTTCTGAGAATCTCTCTTCCGTGGATTTAATATAGGGCGCAATTGGGATGCACTAGCCTTCTTCGTCACTGCAGCTCCTGTGTGCTCTGCACTGTAGTTCAAACGGGGCAATGGAAATGAATATGAAGAAGTTCACAGTGCGTAGGTTCTTTTCAGTATATCTCCGCAAGAAGTCTCGGTCAAAGAGCTCAAGTTTAAGTAGATTTGAGGTAAATTTTTATTAAGTTCTTTATATGTGACAAATAAGGTTATGTGCTTGTTATAGAGGTGGGGGATGGCTGCACTTGCTGATGTAATCAGCAGTTAAAGGTAACCTTCCTCTATAGGGGGTGGTGTTTGCAATGGTATTACTTCAATATCACTTAGCAGGTTTTTTTGTAATGCACTGTATATTGCAAAATATATTTGGCATGTTGCTGAGGTTTATTTTGCCAGAATAACGCGTGAGAAGAAAACCCAAATCAGGACATTATAAGCTTGTTTGAAATAATTACAGATTCACCTAAATTAGCACAAACAGCACCAAAATCTATAGTAGCTGCCTGCTTTACTCTTCCTAACCCCACCCACAACTCAGTCTATTGCAATTCTTGGTGTTCAATTATTTTTTTTTTTCATGTTCTGCACAAGTGACTCACAGTTCTTTTATCCAGGATAGTAATTGCCCTTGCTTTGTCTGCCTATAGGCTCCCATCCTTGTCATGTATTTGCATTCATCTTCTCTTCAGCCCATCCAACCTGGCATTTTTCAGTTACTGATAAGGAGAAGTTGTTTGGGAAAATGTCAAAATAATCTATATAAAATGTGTTGGCACTATCGCCAAGTGAAATGCATTTTCAGTCAGAAGGAAGTATTAATGTATAAGAATGTTTGTTTGGACGGGGTAGGATCAGGATTTCTGTATTCCATCCATAACATCGTTTTTTTTTTTTTTTTTTGACCCTGTATCTGGAGTTGGGAACAGTCAGTTATATATTTTTGTTTTGTTTTGTTTTGTTCTTTTTGTCATTGCAGATGATCTGCTACCTCCCCATTAAAACAAAGGTATATGGGGCCTGATTCTCCCTTACTTGCATTTGTTTTTTACACTGGCATAATTCCATTGACCTCAATGAAGTTACTCTCAATTTGTACCAGTGTCCTGAGAGGAGGACATAGTTCATACTATGCAAATAAATTAAAAAAATATTTTCTTCATGTTATCTACAACATCAGATAACTATTTGATGATAAAGTTCTTAATATGTCATTGCTTAAGCAGGATATGATAAAGATTGAGTTTAAATCATTAAAAAAAAAAACTATTTCCTGAAAAAATTGTATTGCTTGCCTAATTCTATTTCACCTATCAGATAGGAATACATCACAATTAAAAAAACAACTCCATAAACTAATGTTGGCACCAATTGACAACCAGCCACATTAATCCAAACCTCATTGGCAGGGAAAAGAAATTCCTCCTCCCTCAGCTGTGTGCCCAAATCATGGAAGTAATCAAATCCGTGCTCCACCAGAGCAGATGCAAAGCCAGGTGCGGAGCTGTGGCTCTTCCACGAAGGAGTTCTACTCAGGGACTAACGAGCATCATGACTGATGATCAGTGCCAGGACAGAGCATAGCAGGCGATGTGACTTCTGAGGTATCAGAGTCCCAGCAGACCACTCGTGTTAACTATTCGAGTGACAATGCAGTTGGTTCGTTACACTGGGGAGGAGCAGTTTCCACCATGCTAATAAACTAATCTGTTCTATTCAGAATCAGACTATCCAACTCCTCTACATTTACAATAATTCAAATTCCTAGTTTTAAATAAGTCTTTAAAATTCTTTTGGCCATAGTTATGAACAATAATTGCCTTTTAAACAAATTATTAGATTTTCTTTTAAATGTCTGTGGGATATTTTCTCTAAACTTGTTTTCTTGTACCAGGATTTACTGACTTTAAGATAATCTTGTTCAAGAAGCAACCCAGTAGATCTATTGTAACCCATTTAAGTTACGAGCATCACATCCACACACCCCTTCCCTCCTTTATTTGGCAGTAATAACCCACTTTATGCAAAGTCACTCCATATTATAATGCAACAGGGAACTGGGGGTTTTCAACCAGGAAGAAGAAAAATGATTCAAAAATCTGTTCTGCTATTTAAGTGTGAAAATCCTCAGAAGTTCCAACTTGGTGGAAAAACCAAACACAAACACCAAGCCCCCTGTGTGAATCCCATCCCTTAAACTTCTGTATATACACTCGTAATTGCAAGCTAATGAGCATTGATCAGCAAAATATAAAGAGCAAAGGAGGCTTGCTGGTAGTTTGATCATTCAAAATAGGAGTATTCGCCTTCTAAATAGATATACGTATAAAGAGACAAAATATTAAGTCAGTACATAGAAATTATCATGAACAAAAAGTAAAATAAAGTCAGGGAACTTGGAGAAAATACAGAGTATTGTTTTGCTTAGTGGTTAGTTGCTAATGCACCTGGCAGAAATCATGTGTTGGTAGATCTGATTTGAAAATTATAGGAGGATCATTGTCTGTCTCTCTTCCCCTCACCCCCGCCCCCCTTTTTGCTTCAAGTAATTTATATCCTTAAACTACCACAGTTACTGTAATGCCAAAGATATATCTACTAGGTAAGGTTTTGCTGATTATTTTATCCCTCTTCTCCCCTCCATTCTTGTGGTTTAACTCTAGTTGTACAAGATTCATAGCTCTGTAAATCAGAGGTATGGATGCAGAAGATGACTTTGCAAGTTGCAGACCGAAACTTGACCTTTGCTTAATGGCTGCAGTACACGAATATCACTTCTTTATCGGAGACCTCCAAATCCATTGCCTCATTTACACGATTAGGTTTTTAACTTGTACATGACTTAGGTAGTGCATGAGTAAGGTAGTGGAAACCAATGTTATGGTAAATAAGGAACATGTTAGGGTTTTCCCCCCCCCCTTATCTGAAATGTGCTTTTTTATTGTTCTGGAGATACTCAGCTCAAATTTGTAATTTTTCTATAGATTTAGTTTTTAAGTTTATACTATTTTTTTTTCAATATTTCTTGGCCTTCATTTATATTTTGTGATGTAATATTATTCAACGTGCAGGGCCAATTTCTTCCCTTGTACATGTGCGCACAATTATTATTGAAGTCCACTGAACACCCAGTGAAGTCAAGGGGAATTGCATGGGTGGAAGTGAGAGCAGAGTTTTGTTTATAATTTTTACTGGGTGTCAATGAGCATAAATGTAAAACCACCAGGAGAAGGTGCATATGGCACGGATCTGCTAAAGACTTTGAGCTCCACTGGAATGTGTCTTATGACACAGATGGATGAAGATTCCTTGATTTATAAATAAGTTAAATAGGACATTCTAATAAAACAATTCAGTAAAGACCCAACAAGCAAAGAATTTAATTATATTTATTCCAATGATGCAAAAGCCTTTCCCGCCCTTAAATGTTTCTGGGAAAATGAGAATCTAAAACATTACCAAGGATGAACAAATGGCGATGTTCTCCATTTTTGTTATCTTGTTATTTTTACCTTTGTGTTTAGTCACACTAATATCTGTGGCCCATATTCTAGCCCTGTCTAGATCCTTGATATAAAGTCAACCAGGGCTCCAA
The DNA here is from genome assembly GCF_027887155.1 of Malaclemys terrapin pileata. Taxonomy (NCBI): domain Eukaryota; kingdom Metazoa; phylum Chordata; order Testudines; family Emydidae; genus Malaclemys; species Malaclemys terrapin. The sequence goes on from NC_071507.1 coordinate 84,843,654, forward strand.
AGTGAGTCAGTACAGCTCTTAGAGAAGACAGTCCTAGCTGATAGTTTTGTAGAGCTGTCGTCTTGGGGAAAGACTGTGACCATGAGCAAAAAGATTTCCCCTGGATCTCTCTCCTCCATGGAAATCTGATTAACCTCTGCAGAGCCTGAGCAAGGGGATCATGATCTGTGGGGTAGGGCTCTTCATCTCTGCCATAAGACACCTTCCAGTGGGGCTCAAAGTCCTTAGCAAATCCATGCTGTGTGCAGTTGGGTGGCCAGGGACCCAATAGAAATGATGTCTCCAACCTCTGAGAAGCTCTATTGGTCCTAGCCACAATGTGCGCATGGAGTCCTAAGTCCCTTTCTAAATTGGGCCTGACCATTTCCAAGGCTGGTTGTGTCACGCCAGATACAAGTAATGTGAATCTTAAAGGCTAATAGACCCCCCCCCCCAATAAACTCCTTCCACATTAGAGGGCCAGGATTTCGCCTAATATGAAGGCGGGGATGAGGGGAGTGCAACTTAATCAGCCACCTTCATAGTCTCAGGTCATCAATCCCAACGATTGTTCCACTATCATCATTCCTTTCCTTTTCTGGTGATTGAAATATAATCAAGCCCTTCCAAGTTCTTCTCCAATTCTTATGTGTTGCTTTGCAAATCCAGATCAGTACATCTTTGTCTTGGTATATAAGTCCTTGGAGCAACTGGATGGCTTCACGCAAAGTATTGTTTGTAATGTAACATCTTTGGAGCTGTAAAGATAATACAATTATTGGGGCCATATAAGTACCTAGATATAATTTCACATCTCACTAACAAACAGTAACACAAGGAGTCTGTAAAAGATAAAATTCCTTGCAGAGCTCATTCAGCATGGTACAGGATTATTTAAAATAGAAACTCGACAAATCACTTTTCTGAAAACATTCCTGGATTAGACCTTTCAGTGTGTTCAGGGTTTCCATCTACACTTATTATTTTTAACTCAACTTATTTTCAATATCCTCCTCCTTTTTCCTTGACTGTAATATTGTTCTCATGGTAATTATGCTTTTGTTGGGGGATTTTCAAATGTACAAATAGGGGTTGAGACCCAACTCCCATTGACTTTTTCAGTGGGAGTTGGGTGCTTAACTGTTTTGGGGGGTTTTAGAGAGGGTAGGTGAAGTAATATCTTTTATTATATCAATTTCTGTTGGTGGAAGAGACCAGCTTTCAGGCTTGCACAGAACTCTTCTTCAGGTCTGGGAAAGGTACTCAGAAGTTCACAGGAACAAACTGTTTAGCATAAGGAGTTATGCTGTAAGAGATCATTCAAGATGAAATGGACAGTTAACACCTCTGCACTCATTGTCAAAAGCTTTTTGTCCTATCTCCCCCTTTGTGTTTGGTGTACAATTTCCTTTTTTTTTTTTTAAATCCATTTCCCATCCTTGAGCTCACTTCTAGGGCACATTGTAGTTATTTTATATCATCCCAATCAGAGGTCGGGTGGAATATATGGAATGTTTTATGCATCTGCAATGACTCCAGTCGGTGAACATACAACCAATTTTATGTTGGACGGGTTCTGTAGAATTAAATAGGGATGAAACCATAGAAATTAACCAGGATTCTATAGAAATTATTCTTAAAAACTACATAATTAAAAGCATTAAACCAGTACATAGAATATAATCAAGTCCCTTCATTTTTCATTTATATTGTTTAAAATTCTGGGGGAATTTTTCTGTGCTGATTACAAAAATTGAAAAATTTGGGTGAATATTGGTGAAAAAATTAACTGCACAATTTTCTGGAAAAATATTGGTTAATATTGGGGGATGGGAGGATGGAGGAAAAACATCAAATAGAGAAAAATAAGAGTATTAAAACTAAAAGCAGTTTTATGCTGTGGCTTATTTCATGAATTGTACATTGTCAGTAGGTACACACATATATGTACATGCATGTGTGTATTTTCAACTACATTTCAACTTATTTTAACAGACAACCTTTATTTACACATTTATTAACATAAACACTACTTATTCTGTTGGCAAAGTTATCATTTTATATTAAATGATATAAGAGTCTGTAGGACTTTCTCCCATAAAGGATAGCACAATGCCTTTCTCTTCAAATTACATTATATTTGCAGTGTCTCTAAATCAGTGGTTTTCAACCTTTTTTCATTTGCGGCCCCCCTAAAAAAAATTTGAATGGAGGTGCACATCTCTTTGGAAATCTTAGACCTAGTCTATGGACCCTCAGGGAAAAAGAAGAGAAAGTAAGTCAGTTGATCCCAAACTGAGAAAAACCGACCGTATCCCATTATATTGCAGTCTGCTTATAATATCAAAAGAAACACCGTAACCTTGATAAGACTGCTGCTTCTGTGCATCGTCCATCAGGCTAAAAGTTGAAATTGCTGCAACAAATCAGCTGATTTATTATATATGATGTCCAAAACATCAGTAAAAAGCTACAATAATCTCTTTAAAATAAATTACCCCAGTATGTGAGACAAAAACATTTCAAAGTCAGAAGGTTTATGCAGATAAATAAGCTGATATGTTTGTTTCTCCTCTTAGCAAGTTCAGATACACATTTCTTAGACAAGAGCCTAGTTTGCATCCTGACTTTCAGGTATAAAAAAATAGTCCAATGAAATTGTTCAGTTCCTACAGTAATTTCCTAGATGACTTTGTGTTCACACACCAAAAATCCATATCAGACACATTGTCTCTCCAGACACACAGCACTCAGAGTTTGGTATCTCAAGAAGCAGATGAAGTGATAGATGAGAAGAACTTGACATACAATGAACTTGGCCTGCTTAAGACCTCAACCTCCCCAGGGTCAAGTCCTTCACCAGTTCAAAATTTGTTTACTTGGGTTTATTCAATGAAAATAAGTATAAACACTCCTCAAATACAGCACTCCTGCTTCATAAACACAGAGTGCCGGCCACCTGCAATATTGTTGTCCATTTTCCCCCCCGCTGCATCGAAGACTTTTTCCACTTTAGAGGAACTGATGAAACTCATTATCTAATCCTGAGTTACAGAACAGTTAGTGAAGCTAAGAGAGGTTGGGAGGGAGGAGGTGGTGGTGGGAAGGGCAGTTTTCTGATCTGAAATTTCCAATTTCAGAAGTAATGCTTATAGAACATACTGATGTCAGATCCAGCTGTGACACCATGCAAAATGCAACATCCAGCTGAGAAGTACTTAGTGCACTGTGCACAGGCTTGGCAAGGGGCAGGCTTGCTTTCTTCTCATGGCAGGTTGCTGCTTGCACAATGTGAGGATACTAGCTCTTGTCTTCGCAATGGTAAAATACAGGACCCACAAAAGGAAAGTCCAGGGCCAGAAGAGGGAACTTAACACTGAAATTAACTAAACCAATTAGTGTTCAGACCGCCGACTGGCAGATGCAAGAGAAGTCAGGGAGTATTTAGCAATGGTAGATTGCTAATGTACTCTTTTATTAAATACAGCATTTGGGAGAAAGGAGAATATTGCTGTATTTAAACGTTTCCAATTGCAAGTTGTGATGTGTGAAACTTCATAAGAAAACTCCGCACCAGGTAAAGCTTACCTAACTTCAGGTCTGATTACAAATGCAAAATAAAGTGCAGTTTGCATTTCGGGGGGAAGAGGGAGCGTTTTTGTTTCTTTCTGGTTTTGACTGGCATAGGCTTGCACCCTCTGAGTTTCACTGTGAGGTTCAAGTTTAATACAACCATGAAATCAAACAAGAGATGTAAAGCCCATGAAACTTGGTACTTTTGGGCTGAGTTTTACCGTTACCACCCAAAATTGTAAATCAACAGAAGTTGGCTTGAAATGTGACATTTGCTGAGATTTTTTTCAGACAACCTGGGGGTGGTCAATTTTGAATGGAAACCGTGCTCTGCGTGACTTCAACCATCTGAAACCTACAATAGAAAAAAGTTGGCAGTTTCAGTTGATTTTCGCTTTGAGCTGCTAGGTTCATTGAAGCACAGAACTCAAAGTGAAACACTGGGTAGAAACAGAGCAAAAAGGGTAAAAAGTTGGTAGAGGAGGCAAAATTACTGAGTTTCACCTAGCTTTAGTGACTGTTAACTAATCTTTTCCAAGGTAATGCAGATGCCATAGGAACTGGTCTTATTTCCGCCACTGACTTACAGTACCATGAAAATGGTGCAGAATGGAGCTAGAATCCCAGACAGAGGTTCCTGCTCATTTGGAAACTGAGCTGAATCATGGGTGTAGGTATGAGTCCTGATACAGCAGCAGTTGGGAGCCCAGGAATCTAGTGGGCCCTGCAGGAGTTTCTGCTGCTGGAAAGAGCCAGGTTTCAAGGTGAGGGGAGAGGTAAACCCACAAGGTGTTTGAACTGTGGGATGGTGAGAAAACAGACCGAGCCATCAGGGGCTGGGGTGAGTTGGGTACAGAAAGCTTTTTGTGTGGGTTAGGATTTTGGGTGAGGGGCAGAATATGGGATGAGGGTACTCTAGAGATATGCAGTGAAGGCCACATTTTGAATTTGCTTTGGAGCCATCTGAATATTGTTCCATCCCTGAACTGACTGTCTGCTATGAATAAACTCTTCGTGAAACAAATGTTCTGTTATTTTGATGACTGAATTTTCTCCCAGCTAGTGTCCTGGTCAAGTTTACACATCGAGGCAGAATGCTAAAAGCAACAATGTACTATTCCCAGTGTCAGGGTCTACAAAGTAAACAGATTTCAGAGTAGTAGCCCTGTTTTAGTCTGTATCCTCAAAAAGAATGAGGAGTACTTGTGGCACCTTAGAGATTAACAAATTTATTTGGGCATAAGCTTTCGTGGGCTAAAACCCACTTCATCGGATGCATGCAGTGGAAAATACAGTAGGAAGATATATATTTTCACAGAGAACATGAAAAAATGGGTGTTGCCATACCAACTCTAACGAGACTAATCGATTAAGGTGGGCTACTATCAGCAGGAGAAAAAACTTTTGTAGTGATAATTAGGATGGCCCATTTCCAACAGTTGACAAGAAGGTGTGAGTTAAAGTAGGGGGGAAATTAGCGTGGGGAAATAGTTCTTACTTTGTGTAATGACCCATCCACTCCCAGTATTTATTCAAGCCTAATTTAATGGTGTCCAGTTTGCAAATTAATTCCAGTTCTGCAGTTTCTCGTTGGAGCCTGTTTTTGAAATTTTTGTTGTTGTTGGAGAATTGCGACTCTTACGTCTGTAATTGAGTGACCAGGGAGGTTGAAGTGTTCTGACTGGTTTTTGAATGATATAATTCTTGACGTCTGATTTGTGTCCATTTATTCTTCTGCATAGAGATTGCCCGGTTTGGCCAATGTACATGGCAGAGGGGCATTGCTGGCACTTGATGGCATATATCACATTGGTAGATGTTCAGGTGAGCAAGCCTCTGATGGTGTGGCTGATGTGATTAGGTCCTATGATGGTGTCCCTTGAATAGATATGTGGACAGAGTTGGCAACAGGCTTTGTTGCAAAGATCGGTTCCTGGGTTAGTGTGTTGTGTGGTGTGTGGTTGCTGGTGAGTATTTGCTTCAGATTGGGGGGCTGTCTGTAAGTGAGGACTGGCCTGTCTCCCAAGATCTGTGAGTGAGGGATCGTCCTTCAGGATAGGTTGTAGATCCTTGATGCGCTGGAGAGGTTTTAGTTGAGGGCTGAAGGTGATGGCTAGTGGTATTCTGTTACTTTCCTTGTTGGGCCTGTCCTGGAGTAGGTGACTTCTGGGTATTCTTCTAGCTCTGTAAATCTGTTTCCCCACTTCAGCAGGTGGGTATTATAGTTTTAAGAATGCTTGATAGAGATCTTGTAGGTATTTGTCTCTGTCTGAGGGATTGGAGCAAATGTGGTTGTATCTTAGAGCTTGGCTGTAGACAATGGATCGTGTGTGGTCTGATGAAAGCTGGAGGCATGTAGGTAAGTATAGTGGTCAGTAGGTTTCCGGTATAGGGTGGTCTTTATGTGACCATTAGCACTGTAGTGTCCAGGAAGTGGATCTCTTGTGTGGACTGGTCCAGGCTGAGGTTGATGGTGGGATGAAAATTGTTGGAAATCATGGTGGAATTCCTCAAGAGCTTCTTTTCCATGGGCCCAGATGATGCAGATGTCATCAATGTAGTGCAAGTAGAGTAGGGGCGCTAGGGGACAAGAGCTGAGGAAGTGGTGTTCAAGTCAGCCATAAAAACGTTGGCATACTTTTGAGTGAAAATGTTCTAGGTGATGCATTGGTACTTTGAGGAGAGGGTCCCCAAGAGCCTGATTTCTAAGATGCTGAGCAGCCTCAGCTCCTGTTGACTTCCACAGGATTTATGGGTGCTCAGAACTTCTGAATCAGGCCACAAGATTCTCCACATCAGTGTTCAGCAGGTTCAAATCCTTGAGCTTTATTTATGGGGGAAAAGGAGCAAGACTAGAGAAATTCATCGGCACATGGTTGCCTACTTTTATTCTCCTTAGCCACTGGAAAATGGGGAATCGCTCTGCCTCCCAAAAGCCATGATGCTGAAACCCAGACCATGACAGTCCACTGATCATCAGGAAGATAAATGAATGATGCCAGCTGGAGAGCTGTATTCCTGTACCTGTCTTGGTCCTGTGAATGTCAAACTACAGGGGGGTTACAAAAAGCAAGGGCAGAAGGGTAAATCTCATCTGGTGTGTACAGTGAGCCTTAGCTTTACAGCTCTCCAAGATTATAATAGCCATGGTTGTTCCAGTCAAGAATGGCAGGAAAAAGTGGATGAGCAGAAGTGAGATGAACAGAGAAATAAAAAAACCCAGATTATAAAAAGAGGGAGGGGCGCATAGGAATGGCCTGTTTCTCATAAACCAGACTAGTCAAAATGTTCTATTTTAAAACCATCACAAATTCTGTATTTTAAGAAACAAATTATGCTTTGAATCTATTCATTCTAGATGTATTATCAAGGGATGGAAATCTTAATCCACAACTTCACGCTTCCATAATTACTAAAGAGGAAACACTATAAAAAGAGAAATCCGGGAATTTTCCCCTCCGAAGGAATAGCCCATCACCAGTCTGTTTGCCATGGAATTTTTTTTAAATGTTTTTGCCAACAATTCTTACTAGAGTGAATTTCAAGACTCAGGTTGGCCATCTCTATCCCAGAATCAGTGATAAATGGGTGTCACATCTGAGGAATGGCTCTCTCTCGCCCTAGGCAGAGGGAAGGGAGGGCAGAAGATGAAATGTGAGTCATCACCATTTTCATGATTATCTGTCTGCCAGTAATCAAAATGATTACATGTACCCTGTGGTTTTTGAGAGAAGGAATACTGATATTCCTAGCTAAGTGATGTGCAAAGCATAAACTGATACCCAGCAGATTGCAGTATTTTTAAAAGTTCAACCCTGGCCAATATTTCTTTTGGGAAATCTGAGGAGGTAAAGTAACTTTAGATCGGTACATCATGTTTCAGAAATGGTGGATCCCCAGAACACTTGACTGTGTTCTATCCAGGACATTTGGGAAAGGTAAATTCACTTGCTAGATTTTCAAGTATCAGGCATTGTGAATGTCCCACCAAACAATATAGACCAAATCATGGTTGCTTCAGCACAGGTGAGCTGAGAGGAAAGCAAACCCAGGGAGTAGTTCTTTATCCTGCACAGAAAGAAACTAGAGCTGTCAGCACCAATAGCAGGCAGAGGGAGGGGGAGTGTCTGGATGGAGCCCTGTCTGCACTGGTGGGGAGGAGGGGGAGAGGGAAGGAAGAATTGTTTACACCTGTTGTACAGGTGTAGCAAGTTCCACTGTCTGGCACTCCCCCCCTCCCCCCGGTGCAGCTGGAGATATTATGTGAGTAAAGTGGCATTTAGGTTTTTCATAGATATCTAGAGAATGTGGAGAACACCATGGGTGAGGTGTGAAGGGAAAAAAAATTCAAAGTTTTGTAGGGTTACTTCAATTCGGCAGAAATTTTGCAAATGCAAAGAGGAAAAATGTTCTCTATAATAACTTTTTGGATGACCCAACTCCCCATAGGAGCCGCCTTTTTGAAGCTGCTCTGTGTGCAGAATTGCCACTGACGTCACAAAACCAGAGCTTGTTTTGGGTTAAAAAAAAATCTGAAGTCACCACAGACACCATCACCTTTTCTCAATCTTTGATCACAGGAAATGGTGATTCCTTTCTAGCTTTGGCAACAGTTAATATGGCGTTTCCTTGCTTAGATCAATTTGCATTTAATATAGTACTCAACCAACTGCCCTATTTTCAGCTGTGAGTTAATGTCTAAAAATTGTTCATCCTTATTACATTCAGGTGCTAAAGATGGAATCAGCCACCAAACCCTAAACTAGTGAAGGGAGACAGTCTAAACTTACACTCAAAAATCAAATGTCAATGCAAAGTTATCTACTCACAGCTAGTTTCACCATGCCTCTGCTTTAGAAGGTTTTTTTTATACTTTTAAGTTTCCAAAACTGGTCTACAGACAGAGGTTTCCTTCTCAAGACAGTGTTATGCACAAATTGGCAAGAATCAAAAAGCTACACAACTTTGAAACTCTTCAGACACAGAAAATGGTAAGATTACACGTTTCTATTTGGGCTCTCTATGTAGATTCTTATCACACTCATGACTGTGGTATCTAAATTTCCATCTACTTTTAATTAAAAGTCTTAAACAGTTAAGGACAAACACTGTTCAAAACACTGGTCCTTCGTTTATGATGAGAGATTCAAGGAAATTACACAATACAGAAATAAGAGCCGATTTACTAATGTATTTACAGTACCTCACTTTATGCCTGTTTCACCAGTTATCACACATGACATCGGCAGTCCCTTCTAGCCCTACATTTCTTATGACTACAAAAGGTGCATGAATCTGGTAAAAATGAAATAGGAGCATTTCCATCTGAGAGAAGTGTATTCCTTTGCACTAGAGTTGTGCAAAATGTTTGCAAGTGAACTGGAAGACTTCAGAGTTTGAGGAGGTTTATGCACTTCAGTTACATGAAAATTAGACCATTTTGAAAAAAATTGTGTTTTAAAGAGATAATGGGACCACTTTTGAGTGAAAATAAGTGATTCCTTTTTCCAACAAATTCTTTGATTCTTTTCAACACGTGAAACTTTTTTTAACATAACTTTTTGAAACAACATAGACAAAATTTCACATCTGGACACATGACTACAAAAAGTTAGTGTAATGGTGTGAAATATTCATGACTTAATCAAGACTATTTTTCCATGAAAAATATTCAATTTTTTTTCAGATCATTTAAAAACTTAGCAGTGTTTTTTGGACAGAGCAATAACTGTGGAAGCTATTAAATCCCCAGGGCAGAGCATGAGATATTTACATTGTTGATTTTAAGTGTTGTTCACTTGCTGTCTCAGACATCTTCAGATCAAAGATCGTCTTGTACACATACCATGGGAAAGGAAGTGTGCCCAATTGAGAGACTATGGGGAGTTACATACTACAGAATCACAAAACATGGCCTCTAGCCACATTCTCTTTGTAACTGAAGGTGGAAAACAAAGTTGATCAGTTGCAGGGGGTGTGGATATTATTTGGCTGGTGAACCAAAACAAAGTTCTACTTATCTGTCAAGGAAGTTAGCCATACAAGCAACTATTATGGAGGTGTTCATTTAGATCTCCTAACAGTATTTCTGTCAGTTTGCATAAACATTATCTGCTGCATTTGGGCTCCTGGCAAATTGCCAGTTCAGCTCTCTGCTCTGCATCACGAAGTATGACTCCTGGCTCTTTGTTCTTAAAAAGCCCCAATCGAAGTACTGATTTTGGTGATTGTCAGGTTTGACAAATGCCAGGGGATTCTAGGGATCCATTGGTCTTTCACTAATGTGCTATCACTATGAGAAGAACTTAAACCGTGAACACATTTAGTTTTAATGGAACATTTCAAGCCACCAGTGTTTGAATAAGTTCTAAATTCTCCAAAGTTCTCACCATCACGTAGTGCTTACATTTACTCTACTATCTTCAAAAACCTACACCACCATGTTGATTTTATGAATTGCTGGGTTATGTTCCAAAGGCAGGACAAAAGGGTTTTGCTTTGTTTTTGGTTTTTAACTGGTAAAGAAAGGAAAAGAAATGGGGGTGAGAAGCAGCTGGAGTCAATTTGTAAATCTGGCAACTGAATTACTCTACCTCTTGGCATTATCTCTCACATGTTCTAATGATGTCCATGGCTGATTTCTGAGACTTACAGAAGAGATTTACAGAATTTTTACTATAGTGATAACTTTTCTATACAATTTTTAAATCAGCCAGTAGTATTCTGCAGCCAATAGTATTCTGCAGAAAAATGTCATTCATGGTTTTTTTTTTTACCTAAACATTCCCAGGTTCTACAAAAGCTATTTGATTTCTGCTCATATTCATCCAAAGTCTGGCCCATTCAAATACATGCAAATACTGATTATGTTCATAGATCCAGAGATTCCAAGGCCAGGTGGGATGCTTGTAATCATCTAATCTAACCTCCTGTATAACACAGGCCACAGAATTTCCCCAAAATAATTCCTATATATTAGAAAAACATCCAATCTTGATTTTAAAATGGCCAGTGATGGAGAATCCACCCTGACCACTGATAGGCTGTTCCAATGGTTAATTACACTCACTGTTAAATATTTACACCTTACTTCCAGTCTGAATTTGTCTTGCTTCAACTTCCAATCATTGGATTGTTTTTATACCTTTCTCTGCTAGACTGAAGATCCCATTATTAAATATTTGTTCCCCAGATAAGTACTTATAGAATGTAATAAAGTCTTAAACTTTTCTTTGCTAAACTAAATAGATTGAGTTCCTTGATTCTATCACTATAAAGCAGGTTTTCTAATCCTTTTAATAATTCTTGTGGCTTTTCTCTTAACCTTCTCCAATTTATCAACATCTTTCTTGAATTGTGGGCATTAGAACTGGACACCATATTCCAGCAGCGGTTGCATCAATTCCAAATACAGAAGTAAAATAACCTCTTTACTCCTACTCGAGATTCCCGTTTATGCATCCAAGGACCATTCTGAAAATCCAGTACATTATATTTTTTTTAACAATCCTACAGTTGTGAATAGTTATATTCCTGCTATAGAATTCTGTAAGATACTTTAAACATTACTTAGGAAAGATGATCATGGTATATTCAATTCTGTAGGCTTTAAGTAATTTCAATAGAACTGTAGAAGGGCAGCAGTGTTTCCTTGAAACACTCCCCCTTTGTAGTCTTTTCCCAGCAAGACCAAGGCATGCTATCACGGGCGCCAACGTTGTCCTTGCCCAGGGGATGCTCGACCCATGGCCCACCCCCACTCCACCCCTTCCCCCAAGGCCTGACCCCAACCTGCCTCTTCCTGCCCCTGTTCCACCCCTTCTCCCCCAGTGAACAGCTGATCGCAGTGGGCGGGAGGTGCTGGGAGGGAGGGGGAGGAGCTGATTGGAAAGGCCACTAGTGGGTGCTGAGCACTCACTATTTTTTTCCCGTGGGTTCTCCAGCCCTGGAACACCCACAGAGTCAGCACCTTTGGATGCTATGTGTGTTCTGCAGAGGCAAATTATTTTGTAATCTATCTGCAAATAAGGGAGGTGGGAGTGGCTTTCTAGGAAGAGAGGGTTAGCTCTGGTCCACACTACAGAGTGAGGCTGATGCAAGACAGCTTACATTGAACTAACTATGTAAGTCTCTACACTAAAATTTTGCTCCCACCAATGTAACTGCCCTGCTACACCTACTTAACTCCACCTCCATGGGAGAGGCAGTCAATGTTGGTGTAGTTAAGTTGATGCAGTGTCTGTGTAGATACTGCATTGCGTACATCATCTATTACTTTCAGAAGGTGTCCCACAATACCCCAGTCAGTACAAGCACTCCTGGTGAGGATGCGCACCACCAATACGAGAAAGCAAGTGTAGACACACACAAGCAATGTAATTACTGCAGCAGCAGTATGCCGATGTAAGTTACGTCGACTTGGAGCATGCCTATACTACAAAATTGAGTGTCAGCTGAGCAATGTAGGAGGAAACTTTGAAACAGCTGGAGCTTTGGGAGAAGGTTTAAGCTTATTTATATATAATATTGCTGTTTTCTTTATTAATAAAGCCAACACCTCAGGAAAGAGATGCTCTTGGACTTTACATAATGTGTGGACTGTGTTTGCAGAGCAAGTGGGGAAGGTGCCTACTTACAAGAACAATTCAGCTTCTAAAAAACCCTATTGTTCCATATTAAATGTACACATGATTTCCCCGTACATTTATTTTTGACAGCTATAGCATTATATTGAAAGCAAATGAGATTGAGGGGCTTATACAGAGCTTCTTAATGTTCATGCCTATTTATTGTAGTCTGACCAATGATTAGGTTATGAGAATAGCTCAGTGGTTTGAGCATTGGCCTCCTAAACCCAGGGTTGTGAGTTCAATCCTTAAGGGGGCCATTTAGGGATCTGGGGCAAAAATCTGTCTGGGGATTGGTCCTACTTTGAGGAGGGGGTTGGACTAGATACCTCCTGAGGTCTCTTCCAACCCGGATATTCTATGATTTCACATTTTTGGGGGGGAGGGATAGCTCAGTGGTTTGAGCATTGGCCTGCTAAACCCAGGGTTGTGAGTTCAATCCTTGAGGGGGCCACTTGGGGATCTGGGGCAAAATTGGTACTTGGTCCTGCTAGTGAAGGCAGGGTGCTGGACTTGATGACCTTTCAAGGTCCCTTCCAGTTCTAGGAGATAGGATATCTCCATTATTTTTTTTTTTTTTTTTTTTTACTCTGCATTATCCTTGCAATAATGATTTGTAGTCACCTTCAGTCAGAAGCTTGCTGTAAGTGCATGTTATTTACAAACTAATATCAGATCAAATTATTTAAATTGTTATAATGTAGAATTAGAACTGATGTATTGGTATCTTTCCCCTCCTCCATACACTCTGCCTCAAAGTGCTATAGTCAATAAATTAATACATGGGGTCAGGGGTGATGTTTTATGTGGGTACGTGTCACTAACGTTATGTACTAAGCAGTATTTCATGTACTATCTTGTCAGACAATCTGTTCTACTACTCACAAGAAAGCCAAAAATGTGTGGTGGTGTTTTTACTTTTTTTTCTTATTAGTTTGTGAACAGGATTCATAAGGAATATGTTGCAACTACAATTGCGTTTTTGTGTGTTGTAAGCACTTCAGTCGTGGACTAGGACCCCATTGTGCTATGCACTGTAGAAATGCAGAAAGGAAAAAAAAGGCAACAAAAACCTGTCCCTTTCCCCCAAAGAGTTGGAAATTATGGCTTTTATCTTCGAATACCTTATGTAGCGTCTCACATCACAGATTGGAAGCCCTCTAGCTTTTACTTCTGTTGGATGCCAAGCAGCAGGTTGGCAGCCCATATTTTTGCTGTTGCCCTTCCTTCTCATCTGAGAAACACTACAAGAAATGCTACAACAATTGAAATAGTGTAAAATATTAATCAAAATGTCACTTTAATAATATATTTAGTTAATAGTAATATTTCACTTTCAGCATTCTTCACCCATTGTTCTCAAAGTGCTTCACAAAGGGTGGTTAATTCTAAAATCTACTCCTTCCTTTCTGTTCCAGTGAACAAATCACTTTTCAATGCCATGATCATCTCCTATCTCCACTCATCAGATTTTATCCTTTTGGGTCTTGTTGACATTAACCTTTGACCCCTTTGTCTGTTTATGACCCTGACTTGTTCTGACCTTTGAAATTAAGACTGTAGGCTCTCTGGGGCAGGGACTGTCTTTGCATTTTATTCTAGGCAGCACTGACACATATTTGACCTAGGGAATTGATGATGATGATGATGATAGCAACCAGACACAGGTATTTTTTTTAACCATATTCTATAATCTGTTCTAGCGATTAGTGACGTTTTTACAGTGCAAAATGAAAATTGGAATAGGAAGTTGCCATTTGTATATCTTTTTTTTAAAAACACATAAACTATGAATGACAAGATTTTTCTCAAGGTCCTGAAAGTGTTATCCCACTAGCTTCACTCTCCATTTATAGTATTAGTAGTGGAATGAGTGCTTTGAATTCAATGTTTGTTTCACTATTGTTTGTGTTGCCAGTTTATTTACTAATATTTCTAATATTAAAGACAAACAGAATTGACAGCATACAGATCATTTTCTTACATTAGCAACAAAAGGCAGGGCATCGGTTATGTAAGATGATGGTACTCAGATGGGCTGTGTGGCAGTGTAAGCTATGGGTTACAGTATGTTATAGACAGGAACGACGGCCTAATGGTTAGGGACTTATCTGGGACTTGAAGACCTGGGTTCTATTCCCTGCTTTGCCATAGACTTCCTGTGGGACCTTGGGCAAGTCATTTCACTTCTCTCTAGAGTCTCTACCTTAGTCCTTCATCTGTAACATGGTGATGACAGCACTTCCCTACTTCACAGGAGCTGCTCAGATACTATGGTAATGGGGGCCATATAAGTAATAGAAATGATTTTGTTCTTTAATCAGCTCATCTCACTTTCTCCATCTTTCCTCACACAATTCAGTTTTGAACCACTATAGAAAGCTGCTTAATCACAAGAAATGGAAAAACATTTATTTCATAGTCCCTTTTTAGTCAAAATTATTTTCTCAGCATGATTAAAATGGCAAAACCTTGTCAATTCTGTACTTCTGTTATACAAATCATGATTTAAAAATGTTTCTCCCTTTCAGCTTTCCATCCAGGGAGGTCTCAAAAGTTCTTATTTAAATGAGGACCCGTGCAGTCTCTAGGCCTGTAAACACCAGTGTTCTGTGTTTCATATGCAGTCCATGTATTTCCACTATAATTTTCAGGGGTTAATTAACATTTGCAAATTATTGAAGATGGAAATCAATCTATGCTGTATGTGCTAAGTAATATAAATCAGCACCCTGACTCCTAATCATCCTTCAAGGTTTTTTCCTCCCTCACTACTTCCCATAGTCTTCTGGAGGGTGTGGGGGGGGGGGGTGGAGAGGGAGGGACTTTACTTATAAACATGGTATTGAGGTCACATTTTCAAGAGTGCTCTCTATCCACAATTGGGGCCACATTTTCAGGCATGCTTGTTTCTCATTTAAGTGAAGTGACCAGATTTTCAGAGGTACTCAGGGTCCAGTATCTCCTGTTCTTATGGGGAGCTGAACTCTTTTGAAAGTGTAGCCCTAAAGCTTTTGCCTACAGTATTTTCAGTATAACATTTCCCAAAACTACTAGTAAGTGGGACACTCAGAAAGGAGGGAGTGGACTGAAATAGAAGCAGGAAGAAGAGGAGCTGCAGAAGAATGGTGGTCATAGGAAGGGGAAGGAAGAAATTAGTGGACATACATTAATGAAAATAAGGAAGGCAGAAAGAATAGAAGTATAGGAGTAAAAAGAAAGGGGAAAATTGAATGGAAAAGGAAGGAAACTGAACTAAATATAGACTTCAGAAAGAAAAAATAAAACGAAAATCTTCACAGAAGATAGAAATGTCTGACATATGGCATAAAAGGTAGAGAAAGTCTGGGGGCGAGAGAGAGGATCATGAGGGTCAACCACAAAGACAAGAATGAAGAGAAAAAGCTGAGGTGTAGCTGGACTGTAGGAAAGGGGAAGCATGCAGCAGAGCCATAAGACCTTCCATTCCCTGTAGCAGTCAGGGATAACTGTTTTAGCTCTTCCAAAGCAGACACCAAAGTGTACTTGAGACCTTGTCTCCTGACTTCGCCCTTTTGACTCCAACATAAGAATGGCCATAGTGGGTCAGACCAAGGGTCCATCCAGCCCAGCATCCTGTCTGCCAACAGTGGCCAATGCCGAATGCCCCAGAGGGAGTGAACCTAACAGGCAATGATCAAGTGATCTCTCTCCTGCCATCCATCTCCACCCTCTGACAAACAGAGGCTAGAGACACCATTCCTTACCCATCCTGGCTAATAGCCATTAAGGGACTTAACCTCCATGAATTTATCTAGTTCTTTTAAACCCTGTTATAGCCCTAGCCTTCATAACCTCCTCAGGCAAGGAGTTCCACAGGTTGACTGGGCCGTGTGAAGAAGAACTTCCTTTTATTTGTTTTAAACCTGCTACCCATTAATTTCATTTGGTGACCCCTAGTCCTTATATTATGGGAACAAGTAAATAACTTTTCCTTATTCACTTTCTCCACACCACTCATGATTTTATATACCTCTATCATATCCCCCCTAGTCTCCTCTTTTCCAAACTGAAAAGTCCTAGCCTCTTTAATCTCTCCTCATATGGGACACATTCCAAACCCTTAGTCAGGAGAATAGTCCTGGAGTGTTGCAACAGCCACAACCTCACAAAAATATGTTAAGGCAAAAAAATAAATCTTCCTGTTATTCAGTAGGAAGTAGAGGTGACTAAATGGAAATATTTCAGAGTAGCAGCCGTGTTAGTCTGTATCCGCAAAAAGAAGAACAGGAGTACTTGTGGCACTTTAGAGACTAACAAATTTATTAGAGCATAAGCTTTCGTGGACTACAGCCCACTTCTTCGGATGCATCCGAAGAAGTGAGCTGTAGTCCACGAAAGCTTATGCTCTAATAAATTTGTTAGTCTCTAAAGTGCCACAAGTACTCCTGTTCTTCTTTTTAAATGGAAATACTACCCTTGAGAGATGTCACACACTCTCCCACCATGACCTTTTACTAGGTTTAGTGTCTTTTTTTTTCCTCTACTGTACTGACAAAAGCCCTGACTCCTCCAGAACAATTTAGACGAGCCTAATGCAGCATATCCTGGACTAAATATGGGACGAACCCAAACTGTTTTATCTGCACCTCTTTCTCTTTCTGTTCTGGGTTGTCTCCCCAATGGTGTATGGAGCCTTGTTTCTAGCGTGGACAGTAAACTCTGGCTGACACATTTTCGGGGTTCTTGTTCAGCTGGAGGTACAAATGCTGAGTGAACTGTTTTTCTAGCAATATTTTCTTAATAGGATTCAAAGCATGTGACGGCTTTACTCCCTGGTGAAGAGGCTCAACAGGCTCCCCTCACTTCCACACCCATCCTGCTTCTCCCATCCTCCCGTGTGGCTCCCCCCCTGCCTGAGGGGAAGAAGGGTGAAGAGAGGCCTGTGGCTTCTTTAGAGCTCCATTCTTGTGGGGGGAAGTCCTGGAGAATTTTATAGGGATAAACTCAACTGGATTCTTCAGAAGTTACTGTGATTAATAATAAAAAACCCCTACAGAATCAATAGAAAATATTAAGCTTTATAAAACCCTTCTGTAGATCTCTAGAGGAGGGGTATTAAATGGCTATTAAAGCCAATGTGGATGTTCTTTTAATTCTGTAGGAGGTTAAAATAATTTTAAAGGTTTTTTAATTACTGACTTCTACAGGACATCTCCATAAGGGTTACACTCCCTAGGGGGTGACAGAAGAAAGTGTTGATAAATGCAAAGTAATGTAAATGGGGAAAAATAATCCCAACTATAGATGCAAAACAATTGGTTCCACATTGGCTGTTATGACTCATGAAAGAGATCTTGGAGTCAGTGTAAATAATAAATGTGGATAGTTCTCTGAAAACATCTGCTTAATGTGCAGCGATAGTCAAAAAATCTAACAATTTTAGGAACCACTAGGAAAGGGATAGCTAATAAAACAGAAAATATCCTAATGCCACTATATAAATCCATATTACACACGCACCTTTGTAACTTTAGCGCCCTCGTGGCCAAGATGGAGTCTGCTCTGCAGGTAGCTCTGGCCAAGAGAAGGCGCGCGCAGGAATGCAGCAGGAGAAATCCCTTCCAGCCCAGGGGCACCTGTTCCAAACCCCCCAGAGTGAACACACACGCTAGGGTTACCATACGTCCGGATTTTCCCGGATATGTCCGGCTTTTTGGGCTCCAAATCCCCGTCCGGGGGGAAATCCCAAAAAGCCGGACATGTCCGGGAAAATCGGGGCTGGCGGTGCGGGTGCTCGGGGGCCGGGCTGGCGGAGCGGTGCTGGGCCGGAGGCTCGGGGGCCGGGCCGGGCCGGCGGAGCGGTGCCGGGCTGGGGGCTCGGGGGCCGGGCCGGCGGAGTGGTGCCGGGACAGGACGGGGGCTCGGGGGCCGGGACGGGGGCTCCAGTGCTGGGCCGGGGGCTCTGGGACTCGGGGGCCGGGCCGGTGGTGCCGGGCCGGGGGCTCGGGGACTCGGGGGCCGGGCCGGGGGCTCGGGGGCCGGGGGCTCGGGGGCCGGGCCAGCGGTGCCGGGCCGGGGGCTCGGGGGACAGGCCGGCGGGGCCGGGGGCTCGGGGTGCTCGGCCGGGGGCCCGGGGGCCGGGGACCGGCAGTGCTGGGCAGGCCGGGGGTGCTGGGCGGGCCAGGGGTGCTCGGCCGGGGGCCAGCAGTGCTGGGCAGGCCGGGGGTGCTCAGCTGGGCCCAGGGCCGGCACCCCAGGGCCCGAGCCGACCCAGGCTGGAAATGTCGGGGGGGGCCAGCCTGGGCCGCGCCTCCTCCCCCCACACCCTCCCTTACCTGCTTCAGGCTTTCCGCGAATCAAATGTTCGCGGGAAGCAGGGGAGGGGGCGGAGACTTTGGGGAAGGGGCGGAGTTGGGGCGAGGGCGGGGCTGGGGGCGGGGCCGGGACCCTGTGGAGGCACAAAATATGGTAACCCTAACACACGCCCACAGGAAAAGTACAATGGATAGAAGAAAGGGAGATATTTATTTACAGAGGGATGAGAGGAGAAAAACAACAAGGGGAAATATAGGGAGAGCAGTAAAACAGGGTTGCATCCAAGCCAAGGCCCCACAGGCCCAGTGGTTGCTCAGTGTCTACCCTTCCAGACTATGCTATGTGTCTGCACACAGAGTCGGGAGTCCTGAGCAAAGTTCCAGTCTGGTGGTGAGTCTTGGGTGCTCCTGGTCATCTTTGGCGCCAGTGAACTTTCCCCCAACAAACCCCTCCGGTGCCCTCTTCTGCCACTCTCTGCAAAGCCACACACAGCGACCACCTCCCCCCTTAACTATCTAGCAACCTCCCTCCTTGTTCCCACTGCAGAGTCAGAAGCCCCAGTACTCACAGCCCCGTGCAGCTCTGCGCAACCGTGATACTGGGTTCAGATCTGGCCTGTCCTTCTCGGGTGAGTCCTCCCTGGCACAGTGCTCCTCCTGGCTCCTGTCCTGGGCTGTTCCCGATCGGCCGCCCTGTCCTTCCCAGGCTTCAGGCAGGTTCTCTGCTGCTTCCTTTGGGAGGGCCTGCAGGCTGCTGCCTCTCTATCCCTCCGAGCTCCAGAGCCACCCTCTGGAGTTTCCCTCCTTTTTCTCACTTTTCCCCCTCCCCCCTAGGAAAAAAGATTTCAAGGGGCCATGTGCTCTAAACCCCAAAGGGGTTACACCTTGAATACTGCATGCAGTTCTAGTCACCTCATCTCAAAAAAAGATATATTAGAATTGGAAAGGTACAGAGAAGGGCAATGAAAATGATGAGGGGTATGGAACAGCTTCCATAGGAAGAGAGATTAAAAAGACTGGGAGTGTTCAGTTTAGAAAAGAGATGACTCCGCGGGGGGGATATGATCCAGGTCTATAAAATCATGATTAATGTGCAGAAAGTGAATGGGAAGTATTTCCCCTTTGCATAATGCAGGGATCATCCAACAAAATTAATAGGCAGCAGATTGAAGACAAAGAAACAGTAGTACTATTTCACACAATGCACAGTCAACCACACATGTCACAGCCAATTAGAGAAGAGCTGCAGGGAGCAGCCATTCTGGGCCCCACAGGCACATATAAGAGGAGATGCAGAGCAGGGTCAGTTGCTGTTGGGAGCTCAAGGAGTTAGGACTGTGTTCCTATCAAGCTCAGGGAACTGTAGTACCTTGGACAGAGCAGCTGCTGGCAGGGACTGGGGGAGCAAGAGGGAGCTCCTGGCCGGCTGCTGGGAGTGGGTAGCTGAAAGCCTTGAGGAAAGGATGAAAAAGGTGCGGGGGTCACAGGAAAGGGACCCAGGTAATTGAAGCAGTATTGAGTTACATTAAAGAGAGGCAGCAGGAGACTGCTATCTACAGGGTCCCTGAGTCAGGACCTGGAGTAGTGGGTGGGTCCAGGTCCATTCCCACCCCCATTAGCCACTGGGGAAATGGCTAGACTAATGGACTGAACCCTGGAAGAGGGAAATATGGACAGTGGTTTCTGGACTGAGACAGGTCTATAGGTGGAGAAGATATGGAGAGGCACCAAAGGAGAGGGCTCACCAGCTGGCGGAGCTAATCCCCAAAATGGCCCACAGGAGGTGCTGCTGTGGTGAGTGGACTCCATCACAGCAACATATTCTTCTAACAGTCTAAGTAGACCGAATGCCTAGCTGCTGTTGAATTCTTTTCCGAATTATAATTAAATTTGGCTTTTTTTATATTGCCAGACAATATTATATTGTTTTGCTTTCCCCTCTATGCTGTTAGTCTGCAGTTGTTCATATTTCTTGTTTAAAAACAGACTTGGAAAAATCTAGTGGTAGAAAATAGCTGAAACATATTGTATTCATCCCCATGTCTCTGTTAATGCCTTGGAGCAAGGTTCATCCACTCTTGTGTACTTAAAGGGAGACATTTGTTCTTTTCAGGCAAATTCTTCTATTGTCTGAGAAAGTATGAAAAAATAGGATCATATTAGAGAAGCTGAAAGTGGCATTGATCCTGGAAATTACCCCAGGCAGTGAGATTCAAACCAGCACAGGTGATAGCATTTTAGGATTTAATGCTCTTCATCATTTCGTCTAATAAATGGGAATGCACCATTCAGTTATTAGTTAATTATTATTGTAGTAAGGATTTTATTTTAGTTTTAGAAATGTGTTCAGAAGAAATATTCTTTTACCATTCATTTCCTGAGGGCATCCTCATGAATGGTGCCAGATTGACAGCGACAAAGAATTAAGCCCTCTGTTCATCCACACAAAAGGAGCCAGATCCTGCAAAAACATATTGGCTTTAATTTACAGATGGGTTCTTCTTTGAGAAACCACCCATGCTAAAGCTATAGCGGCAAAAAGCTTTAAATTAATCACAGCAAGAGGAGGAGGGAGTCTCTGTTATAGGTAAATCACTATCTGTAACTGCTCCTGCTGTAGCAGTATAATCCCACTTGAGCTAAACTCACAGCTAGAATTACCACGCAAGCCTGCTCAGGAGATGAGTACTGTGGCCACCATAGCTGGTATTCCAAAACAGAAGGTGGAATCCCTGTGAGTAAGGCGCAAGTTTGCTGGTCTAAGACTGCTTGCAGGTCAGTTGAGCATTCCCTACTTTTGCTAACTTCAGTCCCTTCCAGTCAAAATCATTTTCAGTGTTTTGTGTCAAATCTGCCCCCCACCCTCACAAAGACAATCCAGTTCACTAGAATATCACTTATTATAAAGAGAGGAAGGATGGTCAAGTGGTCAGGTCACTAACAAAGGATTTGGGAGAGCTGGGCCCAGTTCACTTTATCACCAACATCCTGGGTGATCTTGGGTGGTTAAGTCACTACAAGTATGTCGATATTGCATTTTAAAACCTGCAGTAGTGTGGCTCAGAGCCCAGGTCGACAGACTCTGGCTCGTGCTGCAGATGTTCAGGCTCAGACTGGAGTGAGTTTGGGCTCTGAAGCCAACACTCAGAGCCTGAGCCACAAAGTCCACACAGCCGTTTTTAGCACCATAGCGTAAATCCAAGTCTGTTGACTTGAGCTCTGAGCCTCACTGCTGTGGGTTTTAAAATGCAGTGTAGGCATACCATTGGTCTCTCTGTGCCTCAGTTCCCCCTCTGTAAAACGGGAATAATAGCACTTTCCTCCTTCACAGGAGTGTTGTGAGGATAAATACACTAATGATGGTGAGGCGCTGAGATACTATGGTGATACGGGGCCATACAAGTACCTGACGTATTTTCTTCTGCTAGGTGTGTCACTAAAAGAAGTACCCTCCATTCAGAAGCAGCAGCAGAGTAGATACATGATTATGGTTCTAGAAAATGGTAATAAGACACTTGCGGGTCAAAATTCAAACAGCTTCCACAACTGTGTGATTGAGAACATTCTAGATGAGTAGAATGGAAATAACTGTAAAAATCTCATTTATGCTTAACTCTCTCTGTGGCTTGTTTACTATTTGCTTTTCCCTTGGTGAAAATAGGCCAGTGAATGTCTCTTTTCCTTATGGACAGTCTTTGAGCAGGAATCTTATTCCTTTAAAATCCATTTCCACTGATTTTTTTTCTTTAAATAATATAGAACAGCTAAATAATATAGAACAGCATTTTTATTGATGTTAGGTTTAATTAAGAGCTTACACTTAATTTTAGATATTAAAGGGACCTGATAGTGTCCATTTTAAGGAACTGGTCCGTAATTACTTACTGAGGCAAACTTCCTTTGAAACCTGTGAGAGATTCATACTTAAATAAACCACCACCAGAACCAAATTAAGGCATTAGCTACTATAGACCTATGCCTAGAGCCCTAGCTCTTTGTCACATGATCTAAGCTTTGGTTTAAATGAAAGCTGCTTCTAGCCATTATGAATGCTAAGTAAACTTCAAAATTGTGACTCTAGTGTAACTGATACAGTGGTATCTGCAGATATCCTGAAACCATAACTCACTTGCCCCATGCATCACAATGGGTTGTTAACTCTAAAACCTGCTGCTCTGCAGGGACCCTGCCAACACCACCCCAGCAGAAGACCCTGGGTGAAAGGTCCCTTGCTGCCCCCAACCCATTATCAGGAGCCTCCACACTCAGTTTTGCTCCAGTGTGGGAGGGGCCTGAATACTTCCTTCTCTGGGATGGATCTGAACCCACTGGTAGAGAGGGAACAATAGCCTGTGGGGGAAGGAGCCACAGTCTGCCCAAAGAGGAGTACTAGTGGCTTCTTCACCAGCCCAACAGACTGTTATTGTGTGGTTTGCTCTAGCCACCACCATCCTAAGCAGAGTAATGCCTTGGCAAAGGGGTGGGGCTTGGTGCAGGGGCAGAGCGGCAGGGAACTGTTATTGGATCCCAGTTCTGCTCTTCTAATGTGTACATATTCCATTTCAATGCAGGTCAATGGGCATTTGATTAGAAAGGACTCTCTATTGAGGAACATTTCAAAGCATCAGTCAGAATAGTGGACTGAGTCTGACTTTTAATGAAGAGATAGAAAAACTGCATCCTGGCTGACTAAATAATAAATAAATTACACGAGAAGGAAAAACTAGGTACATTCTTTTCTACAAACAATAAGGTGTGTACAAAGAGAACCAGTTTATTTCAGAAATACAGATCACGTCTGTTTCTCATTGGGCTTTCCAAATATGCAAGTCAGAGTTGCATAAACACAGTGTGATATGTCTCTGTTTGCACTCATGGGAAGGAAGTGCAGAAAGTGTGTAGAGTCTCTTGCACACACATGCTTTTGAAAATTTGGGCCAATAACTGTGTTGCTGCTTACACACACTTCCTGATGCTTGCAGGAAACTGTAAAAACAACATAAAACAAAGCAACAGGGCATCGAGGGTTATTTGTCCTGTGTCTAGTGAAATCCAGTGCCCAACAGATCCAAAATGAGTTTCACATTATTTAGTTTAATAAAAATCTCTTTGAGGCTAGAATTTAATTTCCCACTCATTTTATTAACAGGGGTTGTGAACAATTGAGGCAAGGTGAAAATGTGCTTCCCCCTGGAGGAGTACAATGGTTTGTTTTAACTTTTCATTACAATCTACATAGAGCTTTATAATTAGTCTGCTGTAGCCATAGGCTACGGATCTTCACTGTGCAGCAAGTAATGGAACAACATATTATGTAAAGTAGAAATGAGGCCATTTCTGGTTAATGGTGGCTGTAACTTTTAACTATTGTGAATTAGTCATTTTAGCTTAGAA
This sequence comes from Malaclemys terrapin pileata, assembly GCF_027887155.1. Lineage (NCBI taxonomy): Eukaryota > Metazoa > Chordata > Testudines > Emydidae > Malaclemys > Malaclemys terrapin. The sequence goes on from NC_071507.1 coordinate 84,867,523, forward strand.
ATGCATCAACCTGGTCTTGGTTCAGCTGCCAAATATGTATAGAGAGTCAGAGATGAGTTTCCATGGCAGAATCCACCCCTTAATGGAGGAGCAATTTTCTGAAATGGATTCCGTTCTTTGCTCCTCACAAAAATTTACTTAGGCCAATTTCAATTCTCATCATTATTTTAACTTGTGGCAAACATGATAGCGCATCCCAGCACCATGTCAGTGACTGTGAAAAGCTCTGATAATATTTGTCTGTTCTCCCCCTTTTGTGTCCCGTCCCCCCCCCCCATTCTCTTTTCTTTTGACTGGAAACATGAAAAATAGGGAGCTGCTGGGGCTGGCCACTCACTTGCTTCAATGAACTTCCAGACTGGCCTGGTTAACTGAACTTAATTCTCTGAGCTGGTCAAAAGAGGCTCTATAGCCTCCTACCTGCCTGTTCTGCTCTGTCGGTGTAGTGTGACTGAGCACTGTTAAAGAGTGCACGGTAGGTAATAGTTTGTTCTGTGGATATATGGGTGAGTAAGTGAAAAATGTTACTCAGATGGCACCATAACTTCTGAAATGTTACACCACCCTCCTTGGACTCCAGTAAACAAGTGGAATTTATATCCTGTACCTCATTCTCCAAGTGAACAGTGTACAAAAAAGAGCTGAACCTATTTTCCCCAAAATATCATTGTCGGATTTCAGATTTCTTGGTACATCAGGATGTAGCTCTGAAACTATCATCTTTTTGGGAAGAGAACATGTCTTAATCTGAAAAGCAACATGTGAATTTATGATGCTCTGCAAATGATAGGTTATACTATTAACAATCACATACTAGGCAGAGAACGTGAATAGTACCCCAATGTATGTGTCATACCAATTGCAAACTACCATGAAGCAAGTCCAGGCAAAGATAACTATAAAGTGTGTTTCTGTATAATAGTGTATACTGTGGGGAGACTAGTGCAACCAGCTCATTGCAGATGCTTTGGACATTTCAGAAAACTGAAGTGTACTTCCCCCTCACTGAATACTCGTTGTCTGAAAAACAGGACTGTTCATTAGTACTTACTGTAGCTCTTTTCCCACCTGCAGCCAGATCTCACTCCAGCCATTCCCTCTCCACCTCTCTTGCCTTCTCTCAGCTGGTTATTCCTCCCACCCCCATCATTTCCTTTCCAATCCTTTCATCCCAATCCTTCTCACCATATTGAGTCCTCTTGTTCCATCAAGGCAGAAAAGGCCTCCTGCATGAGCCAAGGTTTGCCTACTGGGGAGTTCCCTGTCTGGAATGCAAGCTGCCTCTTATCATACACTCATTGATAGTGTATGTTAGGAGACCAGTCAGGAGGAAGGGGTCTGCTGCAAGGATATTGGTAGGTGCAGCCCAGCGTCCCCCCTTTTCCACCTACACATGAACATTTTTCCATTGGGCTGAGGTGAAGCAGCATGCCCATTTCTCCCTCCACACTCCATAAAGGCTGTCCTCAGCCCCAGCTATAAATGCACTGACATCCCACCTTACAGCTGATTGCACCACCAGCCAGCAGCATTGTTATCAAGAAGAAATTTCAGGAGGCCCTCTGAAGTGGCATGGTGTAGGTTCTGGTGCACACATATTCTGGCCTTAAACCACCCCCAATTCCTTTTGAGGCAAGATTGCAGAAATAATAATGTGTTTGGACTACAATGCGTGTTGGACTACGATATTGTTTCTTCTCATCTCTTTCTAGTCGCTCCTGCAGCAAACGTCACCATAGCGTTTAAACACTTGGCTGGTAAATTAGATCTGTATGCTGGAGTCCCTGCTTCCACTCTTCTCCCTTCCCTGATTACAGGAAGCTTTGCTTGGAGCTGGGGTTTGTGTGGAGGGGCCAAATCCTCCTTCTTGTAGTTTAAAAAACTTCATAAAGAGGAGTGTTTTACAGCATACCTTATAGGTGGTCAGACTCTAGTAAGTCTGATCCCTTCTGGGAGCTCATTCTACAGTGGTATCATCTCAACCAGGAACACCTTACCTCTGGTTCTCGGGTGCTTTGCCCTGGACTCCGTTAGCTGCATTGTCTCAAGGGAGGGCAACTGTCTTGATGAGTCATGGGTGAAGATGCAGCCACTTAGCTGGCATTTCATTCTACTTTTTCCACTTCCCCAAACCCTGAAAAAACTTGTTTACTTTCAGCTTTAAAGGCAAATGTTGAAGTGCAAATAATAAATCTAGCTGATAAGTACTTCTGTCAAATACAATTCTATTCCAGTCCTGTTGAAGAGTGCACAGTAGCTCTTCTGATAATATAGATCAGTAATATAGATCTAATTTCAGTTCTCTGAGCTAACCCTGAAAACACATTTTTAGAGCCAAGACATTTCTGAAATATGTCAGACACTGAATGCAAGCAGGTATATTCTTCCACTCATTACTGGAAAAATACTTGCTTTTCTCTAGTAATTCTATCTAGAGATTAACAACCATAGTGACTGCTGGGCTAATACTTATTTCAAATCTATCCATCAATAACATGGCCCATCTTTTCTGCTTCCCCACCCCCAAGGAACTGCAAGCAAGAGCAAACATTTTTATCAAATTTTCTGGGTGACATGCCATGTCAAAATGCATCACAGCAGGTTCCATTAAGCATGTGAACAGCAGCGCAATGTAAAACCACTGTGATAGAATGACACATTTTAATATGTCACTAGGGAAATATGAAGGGCAGACTTTCAAGGAGCTGCAATTTTCAAAGAAAGAGAAACCTTTCAGCAAAGATTTTTTTTTTTTAATTGTGCTTTGGAAGGAGGGACAGACATTCATTAAGTGATTCAAATCTGTTAGAAGGTATCTGGCTGTTTTCCTGCTCCTGTGCTCTACTCTCCACTTATGACTTACCTCCATAATTATTCCTTCTCCTTCTCCAGTCTTTATGATTTTTCTTCCATGCTTCCCCTTTATACTGGAAATGTCCCATCATCTTCTCATTCAAATTCATTATTAAAAAAAATATTCCGTGAAGCCTCTTATAGTAAATCCACCAAAGAAGGAAGAGCATGCAAATCCATGAAATAGCCGCACCATTCTGGTAGTAGAAGATATTCTGATAATCCGGTGCATAATGTGTCTGAATGGTATAGTCTGTCCCATTTACAAGGTAAGCTTCTTCGGTTGGGGACCTTATCTTCTCTATTTTCTTAAATATTGATGATGCTAAAGGCACTCAAGAAACCGTCACCTACAGCATTGAAATGGAGCTCTCACTCAGATTTCCTGGACTTCTGGGTAGTGATGGGGAGAGCATCTGGAGGTCAGATGAGCAACCAGCTCAGCAGGGGGAGGTGCACCACTAGTGTAAACAGCCATCGCTCCCTTGGAGTTGATGATTTGTACACCAGCTGAGGGTATGCTCCCAGATGTTTATCCAAACCTTACCTGCCTTACTTTAGCCTGTGTTTTAATAACTTCCTTATATGAATTCAGTGTTTGTAAAAGCTGATGGACTGGCTTAGAGAAGGTCTACACCAGTGGTTCTCAAAGCTGGTCTGCTGCTTGTTCAGGGAAAGCCCCTGGCGGGCCGGGCTGGTTTGTTTACCTGCCACGTCCGCAGGTTCGGCCAATTGCGGCTCCCACTGGCCATGGTTCGCTGTCCCAGGCCAATGGGGACTGCGGGAAGCGGCGGACCGGCTTTGAGAACCACTGGTCTACACTACTGCTGCCAGTCAATATAAGCCACGCAATTTGAGTTACATTAGTAGCATAACTGAAGTCAACGTAGCTTAGATCTACTTACCGCAGGGTCCACACTACACTGTGTCAACGGGAGAAGCTCTCCCGTCGACATTGCTTCTGACTCTCATTGAGGTGGAGTACAGAAATCAATGGGAGAGCGGTCTCCCATCGATTAGCGTGTCTTCACTAGACCCGCTAAATTGATGCTGCTGCATCGATTGCAGCAATGCCGATTTAGCTCCATAGTAAAGACAAGCCCTTAGAAACCAGTTGTTTTTTTTAAGTGACTAGAGGAGGAAACCTTCTCTTTGCTACTCTGCCAATGTGCCTCAACCCCAACCTAAAGGGACCACCTGTACCAATGAGAGGTTAGTTCTATTTCTGTGACCAGTCAGTCCTAGGCTTATGATTAAAGTGCCAACAAAACAATAAGTGGGGTAGTGGTTTTGTCATATATACTCCTGTCAATGGGAAACTGGCCTGAGGCCACAAAACTCATTTCACATAAGCCACCAAATACCAGCCAGCTTCTGCTAACTAAAACCTGGGCTGGGCTGGATTTGAATTGGCGATTGATATTCCCCTATCACCGATGCTGTGCACTATGCAGGATTCCCTCTTGATTTTCCTTTAAATTAAACCATTTTCCAACTGTGAGGAAAAAGCCAAGTGTTTGGTTTTGTACATCAAAAGAACACAGCTGTCACAGAGGGACCACTATTGCAAAAGTAATACCATTACTTTAGTTGTGGCAGACTTTTTTTTCCCCTCTGGTTCCTCATCTTCAATCTCCCCTTCACCTGCTGTTCGGTTACTTTACACTTTACCATGGAACTGTTGAACAGCTGCTGATAAACTGTGTGAAAACTAAAAACAGAGCTCTTGAAGCTTTGACACAGCTGCTCATAAACTTCTGGGCTTTTTCACCATCCTGAGAACTACAACACAGAGCAGTTTTATTTCATTGGCTCCAAGATAACTGAACGTTAGCAGTATTTCCTTCTAAGTATGTGTCATCTGGGGATTGTAGTCTCTGTTAATTAGGATTTGGTTCTTTGTTTCACTAGTAGATATCAAAGCTGTCTGTGCTTGCAAGTGAAGGAAGAACTATGAAGGTTTATAGCATACTGCTAGTAGTACAACTAAGGTGGCAGTAACTGATCACAGGCACTGGGTAATGGCAGCCATGGTGCAGGATTCAGGCTTATTACTTATTGATGGCTCCTTAACCAAATAGTAAGGGGGATTCCTACTGATGAATGGAATTACTTTCTTCAACAGCAGGAACCACAGTAAAAACATGCAGAAACACAGGTTTTTTACTTGGGTAGGAATGGCATACTGTACCTTTCTCAAATAGCTGAGTGACAATCACTGAACCGGCCTTTCAGAGAAACTGCACTAGAGAGAAAAAGGTCTTCAGATTTCTCTTGCACCATTGGAGTTCTTTATCTGCTTGGTGGCACTGAGAGTACTGGAAGGTCATGGAAGAGATCCACATTCTGCTTTGTTCCATGGGTTAACAATTAATAGGAGGTGCACCTTTGGAACTGAGAACAGAACTGAATGCACTTTATTTTTTAATATGTTTTCATAGTGGTTTTTATGAATGTACTTGGAAGTGTTTTGGCCAACAGGTGTTGCTTAACAATTGCAGGCCCTGAACAATGGGATTAGAGGTATTGAGCACCTGCATCTCATGCTGACCTCAGTGGGAGTTGTAGGTACTCAGCATTTTTGAAAATTGGACCCTTAGGATATACTAAATGAAGCATGCTGCTGAACTGGCAAAGCCAATACTGCTGCATGAGTTTTAACATTATATTTTCCCTACGTTGTCAATTTGATGTTTTAAAATCCTGCCTGCACTTCAAAGTTACCATTTTTACTTCCAAGGGGAGTGGGATAATACGCTTTATCAGATATCACAATCTCTTCCATCCCTTCTTGGTGTGGTTTCCAGTTGATTGTCTTCTTCAAAAGGATAGGAAATAGATCTGGACACAGATGAAATACAAAAGAGATGTGGCCTTCTTCTCTTCTCTCTTACGCAGCTGTAACAGTGTACGTCAAGGAAGTTAAGCCTGCTGTACGCAGAGAGAGAGGGAAGACAAGCAAGATAAATAAAATATATAAATGGAGGCAGGGACAGTCCCCACCAATAACACAGCTAGTAGTTTTTCCATCGACTTGAGCAAGGAGGGACATGGGTCAAAGCACCATGTTGTCCAAAGTTTATAGTTAATGTCATCTGGCCCTTCAAGATCCTTTTGAGGTCTGTCCTGCCCAGAGTGTGCTGTTTACAGCACCTATGATCAGCTAGCGGAGAATATAAATCCCATAGCAAGTACATCTAACAGCTGCATGAAAAGTCTCGGTGACAGCATTTTTGAAGTGTTTGTTTTGAAGGTTTCATTTCTCTGAAGAAGGCTCAGAAACAGTCTTTGACATGGATGTCAGGAAAAATATTGTACAAGGGATACTCCATCTTAGTGGAGATAAGGGATGAAAAGCACTTCAGGTGAAGTGGCGGGAGTTACTGTTGACTAGATGTTTCATAAGATTTGAGATGTGCTTCCGTGCAACAGGGATGTTGATTTTTACAAATAAATGCTCTCTTGTTTGGGGGATGTTGGGGGCACGAGACAAGGCATTTCAGAGAAATTTTGATTAAAATATTAAATTGGTTAGTGTTCATCTAATGCCCTCAAAATGTGGTGTGCTCTGAGTAACTTACTTTAACCATTTATTTTTCTTCCAAATTCTGGTGTGAAAACAAGTGGCTTACGTGCTGGGAATTAGAACCAGATTCTGCAAACACTTACACAGATGCGGCCACATGAATAATCTTAAATTTAATCATGCATATCATAGAATATCAGGGTTGGAAGGGACATCAGGAGGTCATCTAGTCCAACCCCCTGCTCAAAGCAGGACCAATTCCCAACTAAATCATCCCAGCCAGGGCTTTGTCAAGCCTGACCTTAAAAACCTCTAAGGAAGGAGATTCCACCACCTCCCTAAGTAACCCATTCCAGTGCTTCACCACCCACCTAATGAAAAAGTTTTTCCTAATTTCCAACCTAAACCTCCCCCACTGCAACTTGAGACCATTACTCCTTGTTCTGTCATCTGCTACCACTGAGAACAGTCTAGATCCATCCTCTTTGGAACCCCCTTTCAGGTAGCTGAAAGCAGCTATCAAATCCCCCCTCATTCTTCTCTTCTGCAGACTAAACAATCCCAGTTCCCTCAGCCTCTTCTCATAAGTCATGTGCTCCAGCCCCCTAATCATTTTTGTTGTCCTTCGCTGGACTCTTTCCAATTTTTCCACATCCTTCTTGTAGTGTGGGGCCCAAAACTGGACACAGTACTCCAGATGAGGCCTCTCCAATGTTGAATAGAGGGGAATGATCACGTCCCTCGATCTGCTGGCAATGCCCCTACTTATAGAGCCCAAAATGACGTTTGCCTTCTTGGCAACAAGGGCACACTGTTGACTCATATCCAGCTTCTCGTCCACTGTAACCCCTAGGTCCTTTTCTGCAGCTCTGCTGCCTAGCCATTCGGTCCCTAGTCTATAGCAGTGCATGGGATACTTCTGTCCTAAGTGCAGGACTCTGCACTTGTCCTTGTTGAACCTCATCAGGTTTCTTTTGGCCCAATCCTCGAATTTGTCTAGGTCCCTCTGTATCCTATCCCTACCCTCCAGCGTATCTACCAGTCCTCCCAGTTTAGTGTCCTCTGCAAACTTGATGAGAGTGCAGTCCACGCCATCCTCCAGATCATTAATGAAGATATTGAACAAAACCAGCCCCAGGACCGACCCTTGGGGCACTCCGCTTGATACCGGCTGCCAACTAGACATGGAGCCATTGATTACTACCTGTTAAGCCCAATGATCTAGCCAGCTTTCTATCCACCTTATAGTCCATTCATCCAGCCCATACTACTTTAACTTGCTGGCAAGAATACTGTGGGAGACTGTATCAAAAGCTTTGCTAAAGTCAAGGAATAACACATCCACTGCTTTCCCCTCATCCACAGACCCAGTTATCTCCTCATAGAAGGCAATTAGGTTAGTCAGGCATGACTTGCCATTGGTGAATCCATGCTGACTGTTCCTGAACACTTTCCTCTCCTCTAAGTGCTTCAGAATTGATTTCTTGAGGACCTGCTCCATGATTTTTACAGGTACTGAGGTGTGGCTGACTGACCTGTAGTTCCCCAGATCCTCCTCCTTCCCTTTTTTAAAGATGGGCACTACATTAGCCTTTTTCCAGTCATCCGGGATCTCCCCCGATTGCCATGAGTTTTCAAAGATAATGACCAATGGCTCTGCAATCACATCCGCCAACTCCTTTAGCACCCTCGGATGCAGCGCATCCAGCCCCATTGATTTGTGCTCGTCCAGCTTTTCTAAATAGTCCTGAACCACTTCTTTCTCCACAGAGGGCTGGTCACCTCCTCCCCATGCTGTGCTGCCCAGTGCAGCAGTCTGGGAGCTGACCTTGTTCGTGAAGACAGGGGCAAAAAAAGCATTGAGTACATTAGCCACATCTGGGTGGGGAAATTGCATGCAGGGCCATGAATGTTGGGCTGGGGCCGGGAGTTGGGGTGCAGGAGGGAGTGCAGGGTGTGGGAGGGGGTGCAGTGTGCAGGAAGGGGCTCAGGGCGAGGGGTTGGGGCAGAGGAAGGGTGCAGGTGTATGAGGGGACTCAGGGCGGGGGTTGGGGTGTGGGAGGGGGTGCGAAGTGCAGGAGGGGGCATGGGGTTGGGGTGTAGGAGGAATGCAGCAGGGGGTTGGGGGTTCGGGGTTGGGGTGCAGCAGAGGTTGGGGTGCAGGAGGGGTGCAGGGCTCAGGGCAGGGGGCTGGGGTGCAGGAGGCGTTCAGGGTGCAGGCTCCAGCTTGGCGCCGCTTACCTGGAGAGACTCCAGGGTGGCAGTGGCGTGCAGTAGGGCTAAAACAGGCTCCCTGTCTGACCTGGCCCAGCGCCTATCCCGGAAGCGGCTGGCACCATATCCCTGCAGCCCCTGAGGGGGAGGAGCAGAGGGCTCCACGCGCTGCCCTCGCCTGCGGGTACATCCCCTGAAGCTCCCATTGGCTGTGGTTCCCTGTGGGCCATAGTTTGCCCACCCCTGATCTAGTCTGACATCCTGCATAACACAAGCCATAGAACTTCTCTGAATTAATTTCTGTTTGAACTAGAACATATCTTTTAGAAAAACATCCAATCTTGATTTTAAAATTGCCAATGGCAGACTTCATTGGGTCATATTTAAGGGGCATCTTCCCACTAGGACAATGGCACACACAATGAAGGTGTATGTTCTAATTTTAATTAAAAATAAAAGACCTAAATCTGCATACACTTAAGCACATGAATAATGTTATGGATATGAATTGTTCCAGTAACTTCAGTGTTAGAGATCTTACAAATTCCAGTAACGTCAGTGGGAGAGCTTACAAATTTTTGCACTAAAGAAACACAGGACACTATTTATAGTATAGCATTAAAACCTAGTATAAATTATGTGCAGTAACCTAACTTCAATAGTTTTGATCTAATATGGATGGGTAAACACATTTTGAAATAGATTTTTGGGTAGATGGGCAAAAGCTTTAGAGCCAATGCACTTTTTCATTAAAGATAAAGTTGTTGACCATACAAGGTATTTTCATTCAAAAGTTTTAAAATAGATGGAGACAATATAAAAGATAAGGGAATACAGTAGATGAGAAACTGTAGAAATTGAGTTACAGTGAGTATACATGTTTGGGATTTTTAAAAGCGGGCCTAAGGGAATTAGTTGTCTAACTCTCTTTTTTGAAAACCCCAGCCATAGTTCTGATACCTGCTATATGTATTTTTCTAGTTCATATGACTCATCTTTCCTAAAATAGTTCACTTGATAATTCAATACACACAGTACCCTGCATGCATTTTTTTTCTACAGAACTGCAGCTATATTGATAATGTGAGGTTAGACCGGGGAAAAAGAAATTAATGAGCAAATCTCTCCAGAGGATGGGAAAGATATGATACTAGCCACTATGATGAGCAGTACGAGTCCCGGCCCCCATACCCCCATGCACATCCACATCACTGTAAGTTATAAGTAAGGCTAAGATTTTGTCACTGATATTTTTAATAAAAGTCACAGACTGGTCACAGGCAATAATGAAAAATTCACAGAAGCCCGTGACCAGTCCCTGACTTTTATTAAAAATATCCATGACAATATGGGGAGCATGAGCAGCTACGGGCGGGCTGGGAGCTCCAGAGACCCCCACTACCCAGGGGGGCTCGGAGCTCCAGGGTCCTCCTCTACTGGCAGCTCCCAGCGGCGGTGTTCCCCCCTGCCACCCGCGGCAGCTGGGAGCAGCGGAGGGCTCCCACAGCTCCCTGCCTCCGCAGATGTCAGGGGACCCGGCAGCTCCCAGCTGGCACTGGTTGAAGTCATGGAGGTATTTGGAAAACACGGATTCCATGACCTCTGTGACTAAATCGCACCCACCGCCTAGGGTGACCAGACAGCAAGTGTGAAAAATCAGGACGGGGTGGGGGGTATTAGGAGCCTATATAAGAAAAAGACCCAAAAATCGGGACTGTCCCTATAAAATCAGGACATCTGGTCACCCTATCCCCGGCCCAGGAATTCTGATGATATGATTACCAACGAAGCTCACCTGGTTTATGATGCCATCAGAACTGCTATTCATAGTGATTATTTTTTTGATGATCACCTGCCCTCTGAAAATGAGGACCCTTTAAGTGTCTCAGGCTGAGCACTAAAATCATCAGTCACTTGACAATCTTGGTAAACATAATTGTGTTGGAATTATAAATTTGCTCTTCTACAAAGAAGATACCTGTATATACCTTACATTAAAATGCATGCATACACATCTCGCTCACTCACTCAGAGGCAGAACAGGATCTCTCATCATCCCTTCCATTTTACCAGCATCAAACAAATACCTAAGAAAAGAGACAGGCCTTTCACTTTGTCCCACAAAGCAGTCAAGACAAGGCTTTAGATCAGAAGATGCAGGGAAAAACATCATTGCCAAATGGTGAGGAGTTACTAGGGGTCTGATCCTAAAAGGGCTGAGCATCCTTGTGGATTGGTCAATACCTTACGGGATTGGATTCTCAAGAATAAAATAACATAACTTTATTCGGTATACTGTGGTGGTTGCTACATTCCTGTTAAGTAACTGAATCGGGTGAACATTGAATGCCTCTTGTTTATTGCTGTGCAACAACCCCGGATGAGTTCCCCTGATGGCTACTCACCAGGTTCCCATACTGGACCCAAACCTTGGGTGCCACCTGGGGTTAGGAAGAGTTTCAGTGCTGTCTGTGGCTGTGGGCCTCCAGGCACATTCCTTGTGCCCACTCTGTCTCACACCTCTCTTGACAGTGGGGAATCTGTAGTTCAATTACCTAGGCCTGTGATACTCTCACTGAGGCTCGCAAGCCACAAGTGACTCGTTAATGTGTCTCCAGTGGCTCTTTGCAGCACATGATATTAAAACACTGTGTAATTTTAATTATTAACCAACCAGGATTCTTTTACTATGTTATTAAGCAATTTTAATTGATAAAATATATGTGGTCAGTCATGTTGTTGTGAGAATAATATGTATATATAAAAGTGAAATATTTCCCCTGTCATACCGTTTAAATATCAATAGTACTATAGTAAATGAAACCATGAATTCACACTACTGTGGCTCTTTTGGGTAATGTTGATCGCTGATTTGGCTCCTGAATCACTGAGGTCTGAGAATCACTGAGCTAGGCCATGAAACTGGGGCCAGCTCTCCCAAGCCTCCCCAGTCGCTACTACACACTCCCAGACTTCCACCAAAGCTGTGGACCCTCTGGTTTACTGTTCCTCTCTTCAGGGACCACGTGATGGTGTAAGCAAATAATGCACATAATCTTTTTTATATACACACACACACACTATACAGTTTATAGAAAAATTATAAAATCCTACATGTAAACCTCTGCCTCGGTCTCCTCACTCCAAGAATCCTTTAGGATTTGTTCAGTGTATTTTTAAGGAATCCAGCATTCTTCTGTACGCCCACTCCTCCAGCCTTATCTTCTGGTCTCTCTCTGCTCTCTAACATAGCTGATGAGAGGGCCGCCCTTTTATAAGGTTCCAGTTCCCCCTGTCATGTGAGTCTCTTTCTTGTCAGGTGATCCATTGCTTGATTACAAACTTACCTGATTGATCTGATTCCTCAGGCAGCAGTGTTTACAAAATGGAGAATGATGGTGCATATAGATATGTAAGGCATACACTAATTCATCATGTACTGAAAGATCTCAGACGGTGGAAGAGCTTTTAATCAAGAAAAAAGTACAAATTAATGTGTGCTTTGTAAAATCCAAGAATTTTATTCATAGTGATGCAACAGTGAGGCAGATCCTGCAGTGGCCATAAAGGTTGGGGAGATGATCTTGTATACAAGGGAAATATAAGCACAGGAGTAAGTGGCAGCAATATTGCACCACTGCTCATCACCAGCTCTCTCTGGTGCGTATCTACAGTTACTTCTGCATGTGTCCCACAGTAACTTAAACTAAAGTGGCTACAACATTCTGGATCAGGTTTAGTGACACTCGTAGCCATACCTACTTCAACACCTGCAGTGCCTCCTTGCACATCTTGGGCCTAACCCCTGAAAGACCTACAAATGTCACTTTATTCCTATGATTAGTCCCACTGAAATCAATAGAACTACTTACATGGGAAACTGCTCTGGAGTAATTTATCAATATTGTAAGTTGACCTGCTTATTGGGATGTCTACTGTATGACTATATTGGGATGTGGACTGTGTGACTAGGTTGGTTTAGTTTAATAGCAGGCTGTTAGAGAAACAAATAGAAAGGCAAAAGCAATGACTATAGACAAGACAGCCCCAACAAACCTTTGGGATAGTTACAGGACAGTGGGACAGCAATTAGCCTGAGGAAACAAGGTTGACTTCCCACAGAGCTGGTTTTGGACAGCAGGGTCAAAATGCCAGAAATTGAGAGAAATAAAGATTTTAGGGGACAGGCAATAGGTGCCAGGGACAGTTGTGGCTGAGAAACATTTCAGATTGACACACTGCTGCGGATGTTCAAAAAATTTAGGCCTCCATAGGCTTCCATCAGGGGATGGCAAGCCTTTAAGTCAGATAGATTGATGTGTAGACTGTGTGTTGCTTTTAAAATCTTGTTTCTCTTATGTTATGCTTTATTTCTACTGTTAAGATAAAGCAGTGCTTTGGTTTAAGAAGGCTACTGGTCACAGTACTCACCACTGGCCACAGAGTCCTGAAGGGAAGAATGGCATGTGCTAAACCAGTTGTACCTTCTGGGTAAGCAAGGTAGATCGACCAGGCCCTGGGTTACAGATCTCTGGGTAAGAGTGGGAGAATCAGGGGATTCCACCCAGGAGAGGTGAAGGCACAAGGCCTGACACCTGTGGGGTGCACTCAGAGAGACCAGAGTGGGGGGCAGAGGTGCAGCTAGCCCTGCAACTGTGACAGACTATTTTCCCCAGAATCATGCCTTGCAAAAACTCTATAGGCTCCCATGTACCACATGCTGATGATGTAGTTAAGATTCAGTTATTGAAATCAGAGTGGAGGGAAACTTCTTCTTAGCTCATTTGGAAAGAATTCTGGTAAAATTAACCAAATCACGGTAGTCTTAATCTTCTTATTTTGATATATTTTTTTGTTTTAACAAGTACATATTGTAGTATGTGCATAAATCAAATATACGTCTTTGTTTTCTTGTTTTGCATTACCTGACCTTAATGTGAAGCATTTATAGGAATGTTTCCAAAAATGTGCTGTTTATGGGAAAAATAAAATCCATTTTAGAAATTAGTGTCAGCTAAACCAGCGCAGCTATGAGGATGGCCAGTTGTTTTACAGAGCTTACAGAAACCTGTGTGCAAACTCTGCTGCTTCTATTTTTTTTTTTTTAAGGATCTTCAAGTTGAAAAGCTCAGATGGAGCTTAATTAAAGTTACGTACTGTTATTTAAAATAGGCCCATTCCTGCTTTGAAGCACCTTTCAAAGACTACCTTTCCAACACTGAATTAAAGGCACTGCAGTCATGTATCAAACTCTTAAACTATACCAAATCCTATAATTGCCATTCTTCCCTGCCCTTCCCCTCCAAGTTGTAGAATCATCACATAACCTGTACTTTGAACTAAATATACTTAAACTTATGGTTATAGGTTTCCTACATCTCTTAATCGATGAAGACTATTGGGTCTAAGTTTTTGTATAGCCCTTTGAAAATTATAAATGCGATTTAAGGTCTAAGTATTTATTTACTTTTGTTTTCACCATTTTCCTTTGGAGCCATGATTCCAGAAATACATTAAAAAAAATTTTTTTTTTTCCTTTTTACATTCCCAGTTGCAGATCCCCAGGGTCCACCCGCACCCTCTTTTGAAGTGCAATGATTAATTCAGAGACACATGAGGCACACAAGAACATGCTATGTTAAAATAAGGTTCAACTGCTAAAAGCCATGAAATTCAAAGATAAGGCTTTAACTGTGCCCTTAATCTGCACTTGTTGTTGTTTCCATCGAAGGCATTACAAGAGCAAGGTCATATAGCATCTACACTGCAATAGTTAGACGTGATTTGTCTCTCTTTTGGGAGCATTGTTGGTGCACTGCATAAATATATGCATTTAAAAAATGTTAAAGAAGTGCATTAAAACTCAGTACATTGGAAGTATTCCAATCCAGTGAATCCAGTGAAAAGGCTGCTGTGGACTTCAGCAAGTATTGCATCAGGCCTTAAATTCCTATTTACCCACACCCTTAAAAATTGATTTTTGACACAAATAGGACTGCAATGCCTCAATGTAGTTAATTATGAAATTATTTCATATTGACTTGGCCCCAAATACTGCATTGCACAACATATCTTCTACTCCCTGCCACACTCCCGCAACAAAAGGCAAGGATGTTGGGTGGCATTGTAAACACTGTATCACTTTTTAAAAATGGTTGCTGTGCAGGTGGGGCTGTTACTGTGCAAAATTAAATATTTCTGACATTTATTTTCAAAGTATTGGGCACTTGATGGGCTAACTTGCCTGTTGCACTTGTTTTGTTATTAAAGCTAGCTTAGCACCATGACACACATGCTCCCCTTTGCTTCTGTGCACATAGGCCAGTGCAGGGCAGTGAATCCATGCTGAGGAGAAGGGAGTTGATAGCTCTGTACTGTGCTCTTACCTTCCCCTTGAGTCCACAGAAGGGTCTCTGTGGGTGCCATGCAGGCACTCAGTTCCCTGGGTAATAAGCAGGTGAAGGAGGGTGTTAGTTGACTACAGTTTCCCATGGCATTGTTTCCCTACCAACCCCCATTGACGCTAATTTGGACCATATTAAGTAATGTGGTTTCCAGTCATCATCTGGGGCAGGGGGAGGGAGGACATGGCAGCATGGTTCCTCACGATGTGCTGCAAATAGGCCCCAGATGGGGGACTGGGAAGCAGTGCCACATGGGTGAACTTGACCTCCAGGGTTCCCTTGAAATCTGAGGGTTTCTGTTTCTGAGCTCCTAATCCCCTTCACAGCCAAGGATCCAGGTAAATTCTGAGTGGATCATCTTGTGTTTTCCATGGGAAATAAAAAGGGCATGTTTGAGTTTAGATCTCTGTAGCTACTCTTAGTTACTGCAGAATGTAGCAGCTTACTTGCATGTTATTTGTTAAATGTATAGGGCCATATCCTGTTGCCCTTACTCAGGCAGAACTTGAGGTAAGGACGTGGTAGAATTTTGCTCATGTCTAGTTGGCGACAATTAAGGAAAAAGAAGAACAGGAGTACTTGTGGCACCTTAGAGACTAACAAATTTATTAGAGCATAAGCTTTCGTGGACTACAGCCCACTTCTTCGGATGCATATAGAATGGAACATATAATGAGGAGATATATATACACACATACAGAGAGCATAAACAGGTGGGAGTTGTCTTACCAACTCTGAGAGGCCAATTAATTAAGAGAAAAAAAAACTTTTGAAGTGATAATCAAGCTAGCCGAGTACAGACAGTGTGATAAGAAGTGTGAGAGTACTTACAAGGGGAGATAGAGTCAACGTTTGTAATGGCTCAGCCATTCCCAGTCCTTATTCAAACCGGAGTTGATTGTGACAATTAAGGAGCTAATCTTGCTGTCTTTCAGCAGTAAAACTACCAAAAACTGTGGGATGTGGGTGTTTGCTGGTCAATAATCTGACATTTGGAAATGGGGAAAATCACAAATTATGTTTTTCTCTATTATAAAAGAGAGAACACAGACAATTTTCAGATCCAAATGTAGGTCAGCTCCTTAGCTTATTTTTTTTTTTAACATGTACAAATTGCCTAGGGAGGTTGTGGAATCTCCATCATTGGAGGATTTTAAGAACACGTTAGACAAATACCGGTCAGGGATGGTCTAGTTATTACTTTGTCCTGCCTTGAGTGCAGGGGACTGAACTAGATGACTATTGAGGTCCCTTCCAGTCTGACACTTCTATGATTCTATGAAAATGCTTTGTATTACATTTATTTAGCTCCTCATCATCCAGTACTAGAAAAAATATTGTCTAGTTACTTGATGAACTTCCATGTGGATTTCAATGGAGAAATGTGAAATTACTGTGCAACCATATTTACTTATATTTGTGGAGATGGATTTAGAAACTAAGAGATACAATGCGCACTTTTTAGTCACACACCCATGGCAGAGAGATGCTTTTGTTTAGATGAATTCCAGACATACCTAGTTTCATAATAAGTATGTCAGCTAAAAGACTTTATGGCCAAAGCAAACAAAAGTACAGAAAATAGGCAACTTTTTCTAGCACTTTTCAGATGATGAGCTCAGATTTTATGCCATTAATAGGAAGAGTAGAAGTAATTGAGGAGAAAGTCCTTTTCTCTAATTAGCAAATGGACAATGTCATTTTCATACACTTGTGGTACTGAAAGCTATTCTTATCTTCAAAGAAACACAAAGCACTTCAAGCAGAGCTAGGAGAATCACCAATAAGGTGGAACGAGAGATGGGACCATGACACTAAATTTAAAACTGAATTTTGAATACTCCCCTAAATTGGTTTTCTGTATCCAGGGTTTCGATTTCACCTATTTTAGTGATTGGCCAGAAGCAATATTTTGATCTGGGCTTAGACCGAGAAGTGGGGTTGGATTCTAACTTCCCTGTCTTCCCTCAATGTTTGGGTTCTCTGAATCTGGACACATGGTTCAGTTCCATACTGGACTGGAATACAATTCTCTGGCAGATTTGTGGTGAAATATAAACTTCCATTTTTTGCCATGCATTTGTACAGGTTTTCCCCTCGGGAATTAATTGCAGAGCAATGTTCACTCGTAAATACTGCTATTTTGCTTTTAAAAAAGAAAAGATAGTTACTTTTTCTCTGGAAACTTAACATGATCAGAAACTTTTCACACCCTCTGTAAATTGTTTAAGTAGTATTTGAAATAAAAGGATTGAATCTTGTCCTTAGACACGTACTTCTGTTGGAGCCACGTCATGCAACCATAGCAGTGCTACAGTAGTACTTGGGGTAAGACTTGGAGGTAATGTCACATGGATAGTCCTAACCTCCAGGCATCCCTTGATATCTGTGTGTTCATCCATGCTTATGCATCCAAGGACAGAATATGATCCAAAGGCCAAAAATTTCAAATGTGGGTGCCTAACGTTAGTCACCTATTAGTAAGCTTGCTAAAAGTTTCTTTGCCAAGGTAGCTGTGGCAAAGGGGACTACATTTTTCAGTGCATTGGTTTTTCTGTGGTTACCATAGCAGAGCAATTTAATTTAAGCCACCTTACTGGAAAATTTAAATTTAGGCACCTAAATAAGTGACCTGATTTTCAAATGTGCTGAACATACAGTGTTTCCAATTATGTTCACCCTGGGATACTAAGAGGACAAAAAGAAATAGTTAAATGACATTAAAGTAAATTGAATTATCTTTCTGTGGAAAAACAAATGTATGATTAATATTTGGACCATCAACATAAGTACATAAGAGGGGCCACACTGGATCAGACCATGTGTCCTGTCTCTGACAGTGGCCTGTATCAGAGCCTCAGGGGGAGTGTACAGAACAGGGCAATTAAGGAATGGTCCATTCCTGGCTTCTGGTACTCAGAGGCTTAGGGTCACCCCAGAGCATGGGGTTGTCCCCGAACATCTTGGCTGATAGGCATTGATGGACCTATTCTCCATGAACTTTTCCAGTTCATTTTGAACCTAGTTATGCTTTTGGCCATCACACCATCCCATAGCAATGAGTTCCACAGGTTAGATGTGCATTGTGTGAAAAAGTATTTCCTCTTGTTTGTATTAAACCTGCTGCCTAGTAATTTCATTGGGTGACTTTTGAATTGTGTGAAAGTGTAAATAACACTACTCTATTCACTTTTTCCCCATCTTTATTTCAAAGATTACTTAAAACAAGCTAGATGGTATCAAATCAACTAAGCCTTTTAGAAACAGCTGATTTTGAGTATACCATAGGGGATCATAGGATATCAGCTATCAGTTTAATTTTTAACAGGCATCAGGAGTCCTTCTAAATATGATATGCAGCAGCAGCACTTCATTATCCTTGACCAAGGCCTCATATTTCTTGCTATATGGCTATCTGCAAAACTGCATTCTGGTGACCTGTAGTGGACCTATAAAACTTAAAGCACCCAGGATCTCATTTTTTCATTGATCATTGTTTTTATACTGTATATCTACCTTGTAAATTCAATTATTGTTTGCAGTGTTGTAGCTGTGTTGGTCCCAGGATATGAGAGAGACAGGGTGGGTGAGGTAATATCTTTTATTGGGCCAACTTCTGTTGGTGAAAGAGAGATGCTTTCAAGCTTACATAGAGATCTTTTTCTTCTGTTGACCTAAAGAAAAGTTCTGGGTAAGCTTGAAAGCTTGTCTCTTTCACCAACAGAAATTAGTCCAATGAAAGATATCAGCTCACCCACCTTGTCTCTCTTATGAATTCAAGGTATTAGCATTTGGAATCATTAGTTTGTTTCAATCATGTGACAGTGTCACTCTGGAGACCCAGGGTTAGAAACTACTAACCTGGAGCCAGATTGTCCCATCAGACAGGAATCTGTGCTGGAGGAGGAAATTTGCAAGGATCTTTTCACAGAGTTCCTCCCTGGTTATTCCAATCTATAATGAACATCTTGTTAAAATGAAATTAAATATGTATATTAGTTAATGTTCATGCTCTGGGGCATGTAATTTAGAGAACTGCTGAAACGTTATTAAAGAAGAACATGCAATACCTAACAAAATAAATGCCTCTCTTGTGCAGTGTCACATAATGGGAGGGAATTGGTGAAGCAATGATATTTAATTTGAAAAGATGGACAGACTGATACAATAAAACTGACCAGAGGGGCATTTCTCAAGCTATCACTCCATTGTGGTTCACGGGCAACAAGATCTGTACTGCAGTCCCCACTCAGGCAATACTCAGTTTGATTTAAGTGGAAACTGTACATAAGTGGTTCTGGGAATAGTTTGGCCCTGGGTGATGGGGATAGAAGATTCGCTCGTAAGGCCATTGTTCTCCAGTTTCTGATTGATTGCCTTTATGTAACAAGGGCAGCTCATATAGACTTGTCAGAGCCACTGGAGAAGGTCAGCTGTGGCTGCTGCTGTTGTAACACAAGCTACAAAGGTTGCAGAATGGATTGGTGGTTTTTTACACAGTGGAGCAGCATGTTTTTAATAATGCTTGGGATGCTACCTGTATTTGCTTTCTTCCTTTAAGTACTATTACACTGCACGGTGGGCCTTATTGCAATTTTGCTCATAGTGAGAAATACGCCTAGACCGTAGTTCCTCTGTCAACTTCCACTTGCTTGTGATAAGACCATATTCTATATTCCAAAGTGTTCTCAGATTTTGCAAGCCTCTGGGTTGGGGGACCAGCTGGAGACACCTTCAAAGGGCCTGATTTTCAGAGGTGCCGATCACCACAACTGGAACGGATGTGAATTGGAACTGTTGGTGGTCAACACCTCTGAAAATCAGGCATCTATGATTAGGATTTATCTATGTTTTGTATTGTAGTAGCAAGGAGCCCCAGTCATGGAGCAAGAGCCCACTGTGCTAGGTGCTGAACAAACACGAAACAAAAAGATGATCCCTGCCTCAAAGAGCTTTCGATCTAAATAAAAATTGAGACATACAAAATCAGAGGCTACTTTAAAAAAATTGTCGTGATACCCTGTGCATAATGTAACTGTCCAGTCCTAGTGTATGGTTCAAGTCGACGTGGAATCCGGGGATTTTGTTTGGGTTTGGGTACTTGGGTTTTGTGTTATAAGCTTCGTTTATTAAGATTTTCTTTGGCTAAGTGTAGTTTATTGAGATTAGACACTATAATAGCTGCATGTATGCAAATCTCTCAGCATTTCTTTGGCTGTCTCACTCCTATCATGCTTCAGGCAAAGGGACTGAAAATCATTCATGGATGCCTTGTCAGGGCAAGAGATTTCTGTAAGTGGAGAATGAAAGATTAGTAAGGCTCCATGTTTGTCATGGAGGTCACAGAAGTCACAGATTCCATGATTTCCATGACTTCTGCAGTGGCTGGTGCGCCTGGCCCGGGGGCCGCCTGAGCAGCTCAGGCAGCCCCTGGGCCAGGCACACCGGCCACTGCTGGGGCAGTATCACCCGCCCCTCACCCCCCAGCAGCAGGAGTTTGGGGTGAGGGGTGGTGCTTCCCGGGGGGGGGGCGGGGGGCTCCCCGGAAGAGCAACAGTAGCTCCCCTCCCTCAGTTCCTAGCTCCATGTGCTGCCTCTGCCCACAGGCACCGCCCCCGCAGTTTCCATTGGCCACGGTTCCCAGCCAATGGAAACTGCAGAACCGGGGCTTGGGGCGGAGTGGAGGCAGCACGTGGCGCTAGGGTCCCCACTTCCCAGGAGCTGGGTAGGGAGCCTGCCCCAACCCCAACCCTGGCACCTGTGACGTCCCTGGGCCACAATCCTTCCCACCCCCAAGTTTTAGTCAGAGGTATATAGTAAAAGTCATGATGGACAGGTCACGGGCCATGAATTTTTGTTTACTGTCCGTGACCTGTCCATGACTTTTACTAAAAATACCTGTGACTAAAATGTAGCCTTACTGATTAAAGATGTTGTATAACGCTGCCACAGTTATATGAAGGGACATCAGTGCAAACAAGATCTGGGCGCAATGTCTATGAACGTTATTGAGAAAAATGTGACTGGGGTAGAGGGAATGAGGGGTATGAAGAGTTCAGCGAAAGGGAAACTTCAGGGTCAGGAAGAACAAGGCCACTGTGCTACTCACTTCCCCCTTGCAAACAACACTTTGTTCTCATCTACTCCTTCCCTTGTCTACTGTTAGATGTATGCCTGAATGGGAAGGGTGTAATTTAGTAGATATTCCACACCATGCAGTTTTTTGTTTCTTTTCTCATTTTGCAAGTTGTTTTTCCAGCCTAGAGACGCAGTTGAGCATAAAACCTATACCGGATACATATTTTTAAAAAATATCTTATACTGTAGAATTCTTATGTATTTTGCTATCTATTTTTCTTCTCAGAAGTTAATTTACTTATATGAGCTTCTGAGAAGAAATAAAAAGCATTGCTTTTTTTATGAGCCAGCAATTTTAGTTCCTTTAAACCTCATAATACTTGAGAAGTCACAAGGAATAACTAGATAAAGTGAGGTACATTAATCTCAGGAGGAAGATAGAATCTAGTAGCTGTATTGTAAAAACAATTAGCTTTGTTTAATGTTTTTTCTTCCATTTTCTTGAATTTCCTTGATTTATTATTGTTTGGTTCCTTGAACAATTTCTGGCCAGGAACTCGGGATTCGGGGTGTGAGCAAATAACTTTGCGTCCTCATCAAATCCTTGAATGTGCCACAATTCTACACAGGTTAAGGGGTTGCTGCAAATCTGCGGCCACCTCTTCTGCCGTAGCTCTCGAACTTAGGCTAGGTCTACACTACCCGCCTGAATCAGTGGGTAGAAATTGATCTCTCGGGGATCGAATTATCGCATCTCGTCGGGACGCGACAATCGATCCCCGAATCGACGCGCTTACTCCACCAGCAGAGGTAGGAGTAAGCACCGTCAACGGGGAGCCGCGGAGGTCGATTTTTGCCACCGTCCTCACAGCGGGGTAAGTCGGCTCCGATACGTCGAATTCAGCTACGCTATTCGCGTAGCTGAATTTGCGTATCTTAAATCGACACACACACACACCCCCGTAGTGAAGACCTGCTCTTAGTTACAGCACGTGTAGCCTGTAGCCACACAGGGAGCTGAGATGATAATGAACATGAGCTCTTGGCAACTGGGTGTAATATGCTCCTCTCACCTGCTGGCTTTGAGAAAGCATTTACTTGCATAAGCTGGGTAATCCCATCTACTGATACAGATGCCAACTCCTTAGAACTCTGATGTTTTTGAGCAAATGACGGTGAAACTCATTGGGAAATACATGGAAGCATTTCTGAGTCAGGAGAAACAGTATTCTCAAGTCTTGTCCTGAGCTTAAACATACTGTATCTTGGAACAGCATTCTGCCATTTGATGCTAATTTAACTGAGCCTAGGGAATACAGTCCTTAAACTGTAGAGCCCCCATGGGTATAAGTGTATACACATGTGCATGGGCTTGCATGTGTATATATAAACACTCTAGTCTGTCTTTGGACATAGTTAAAAGCCTTAAAAGAAGCAGAGTTCTGGGTCAGACTTGCTTAACATCTCTCATGTGATTTATTTTTTTTATTGGAATTCTATGAAATTATAGAGTCAAAGTGAAAGTGATCCCTCAAACACAGAATTTCAAAATTGCCCTAAAATTCCATTCCCAAATAGCCCTGTTCCTGCTGTGGTTGAAGTCAGTGTCAAATCTTGCCTTGTCTTTAACAGGAGAAAGAGCAGGGAGGTTGGACATGGTAGATAAGTAACATCATAAACGAGTGAAGCATTTTAAACAAAATTTGTAGTGCAGTTTATCAAAAGCTTGCATGCTTAGGTTTTTAAAATGTTTTTCTTTCCACGCTGGGATTCTAATTAATAATCATTAAGTTTTAGTCCCTCCCCTCTCACAGCATTTTGTATTTAGAGCTTTAGCTGCCTTTGAGCCTGGGACCCTTTTTTCATTTAGGCAAGGCACTTGTTATTCAGCCTCGCTAGCACATTTTTAGTGTATTATTATTACATTCTATTGTTGTGTCAGAGCCTACATTGGAACAAAGGTATTACTCAGTAAACGTTTGTGGCAACAGTGGGCTTTAATTGCTAATTAGGAAAATGCATGGTAATTTAGTAATGAGATATTATAACCATCTTTGGTTCAATTATCTGGTGGATGGATTTGGAATGTACAGTGAGGGACCTGGGGGGGGGGCAGGAGAAACATATCATAAATTGGTCAAATTGCTTCATTACACAGATTTTGCTTTTTTTCCTTGGGAAATGCATTTAATAAGCCTGGTTCCTTAAGTAGACCAGTTCCTTTAGGAATCCAGGCATAACTCAATGCCTGAAATCACGTCATTAATTATTCACAGCAGGTCTCCAACATCCACTGCACATTGGTCCCACTTCACTAGGGAAGGCTACCTTCCTTTAAAGCATTTGTAAGGCTAAAATGAGTGATGATTCTCTTGAGGGGCACTGGGAGAAATCGGTTTCCATAAACATATTATATTATTAGTTCTTCCTTCAATGCAATGTCTGTGATGTATAGGGACTCTGCTTGAGTTATTGCTTTATTTCCTTTGTCAAATATCTATTTATTGTGTGTGCCTGGAGAGGGGAAGGGGGGAACCAGGACCAGCTCCAGGCACCAGCTTGCCAAGCATGTGCTTGGAGCGGCCACTCCGGAGAGGGGCGGCACATCAAGCAATTCGGCGGACAGTCCCTCACTCCGGCTTGGAGCGAAGGACCTCCCGCTGAATTGCCATCGCGATCGCGGCTTTTTTTTGGCTGCTTGGGGCAACCAAAACCCTGGAGCCGGTCCTGGGGGGAACGGAATCAGGAGCCCTGACCCATGCTGTGCTGTACCATTTAAATACAGTGGGCTGGGTACTCCAGTCACACTGAGCAAGATGAACTTGGTGAAGTGGTATAAAGTGAAATTATACCAAGTGGAGATTCCCACAGCAGAATTCCCTCTGTGTAGGAGAATCTTCACCATCATCACTGCTTCCTATGCCAGCTGTCCCTTTCCCACCCCCAGTGAAAGGAAGAAGAGGAGGGGCATGCCTGGGAGGGGCGCCCTGCTAGCATAAGCTCTGTTACAGTAGGCTTCTCTGCTACTCCTGGCAGCACTGGGTGGCCAAGGATCTGGGAGTCAGTCTCAACTAGATCCTTGTGGCTTCTGCTGTCCACTGTGTTGGAGCACAGCATGGACATAGTAGAGAATTGGGAACAGTATATACACAATACAATAAAGGTCTGAATTGTCCCTAGCCTTAATGTGGCCATGAAGAGAAAGTAGGGGGCCCCCCCTACCAGCATGGTCACATTCGGGCTACTCACATCAAAGCTCCTGGTCTCAAACTGAACAAGGGGCCAGGGAGGGAATGGTGCCATGGCTCCACAACCTTCTCACTCACCCCCTGCACCCTGGGCAGCAGAGCTGGCAGGGTCCAACGCGTGAAGTAAACTACACCCTTTTCCTCCCTCCTCCCACAGAGAAAGCAGGGGGCAGCAGTGGAATTGGGGCTCTCTGAGTGGCATGTTTCCCAGTGCTTTCCCAGGACAGCACAGCTACATACCCCACTCTGTGTTCAGGGCTCAGTGTGAAAGCCTAGGGCTCAGCAAGTGAAGAGGGAGCAACAAGAAGTTGATAGCAGCTCTCTGGTTCTCAGCTCTGCCATAGCCCCTGCTCTCATTTCTCTTTCCATGAAATGCCTCCTCCCCTCCCTTTCCTGATACTCTCCTTCCCCACTTACGATGGGCAACACAGAGTCAACTTACACCACCTCTGCTAGTTTTACATTGGCAGAGATTGCCCCTGCCCAGGGGGAATTCTCCTGGGACAACAACTTTCAGCCTTTTTAAGCTCACTTACACAGCACAAAGTGAACTTGGCCAGCTGGAGAATTTATCTTCAGTCTAGTCCTAATTCAGTTTTCCCTTCATAAAAATCTCAAATTTTGTGTGTGTGTGTGTGTGTGTTAAAAACATATATTTTAAACTAGTGCTTAGATAATGTCATTTTTATTTAATACAAGAAATGTCTTGGGCATTAATAGTTTATTCTATCTGTTATATGAGAACTAGCTAGGCTGCTGAATACTAGATTTGTTTTCTCAAGGAGTTTAGCAAAAGGTGCTTGTAATCTAAAGTGGAAGCATTAAAAGCCATTTGACACAAGTGCATAATGGGGATCACTGTGACACTTCTCAGGCTGTCACCAAAAGTGGCAATTTATGGGCAAAAAAAAAACTTACTCCTGAACTTACATTTCTATTGATATTCTTTGCATGTAGATTAAATATAATTCACAGATTCAGTAGGAAAACAGCAATTGTGTTCATGTCTTAAAAAATAGAGAGCACCAAATTCTGATTTTATTGTGGTTGTACAGGTGTGATTAAGGGCAGAATTTAATCCTGTAAAGCTATTAATGTACATGTCAATCAGTGATCTTCTGCCCATGCAGACCCATCAGCAGTGGCAGTTTTGTAGGCTATATCATGGCAAATGTCATGGCAGTCAAAGATTGGCTGCCTTATTCAACCACTGAATGATCTGGGATCTGTCTGCATCAGATCCTGCTGCACCCTCGATGCACCACCATGTTTACATTTGACTGGAGCACTTCTACTGTCAGAAGTTGGTCCAATAAAACAGCGTTTCTCAAACTGGGGTTCGCAGACCCCTGAGGTCCACGAGGGTACTCCAGAGGATCCAGAGGCCCTGCTGATCAACTCCTCCCCCTCCCTCCATCCCTCAACTCCTCCCCCGCCCTCCCAGTGCCTCCTGCATGCCAGAGAACAGTTGTTCAGTGGCGTGCAAGAGGCGCTGGAAGGGAGAGGAAGGAGCGATGACACGGCATGCTCAGGGGAGGGGGCGGAAAGAGACAGAAGAGGAGGGGTGGGGTGGGGGTTGGGCCTGGAATTGAGCAGGAGGCTTGGGGGGTCTGCAAAAATTTTTAAAATCAAAATGGAGGTCTTCGGGTTGCTAAAGTTTGAGAACTGCTGCAATAAAAGATATTGCCTCACCCACCTTGTCTTAGGGTTGCATTTGTGAGGGGTCGTGGCAAGGTATTCTTGCCAGTGGATCGGTGGAGCTTATCTTGAAACTCTCTCATTCCCTTATAAGTCTGTGAGAACCCTTGCCCGCCCACACACCCCCTCCCCAGGGTGCATTGCAAGATGTTTGTCTGTCCTTACACTTCTTCGGTGAATTTTAGTCAGTGAGCATTTCCTTGTCTTTGTGGCAGGGCAGGAGCAATGGGTGAGTTAGTTTATTACATTTATTATCCCTTTTTGGGGTCTCTCCCCTCCCCCCTTTTAAAAGGGCACTATTGTACTCAGGGAATTGGCACTGCACTGTTCCAAACACAAACCCTGGAAATAGACTGCACTGCAAAAAAAAATCATGAAGTTGATTATTCCCCCACCCACACCCACTTGTATGTCAGCATATATCCAGTGATGGGATAACTTGCCCCAAGAGAAAATTCCTTCTAACCCTAAACAGTTAGATATACATAGTTTCTCATACCGGCCACAGTTGGTAACTATCACAGGGGAGCTGGTCCCTGTGAGTAGATGGGGCTGTGTTAGAACAAGTGAGCCCAATCCAGCTAGTTAAAAGGGGCTGGGCTACACCTGGGCCTATAAAGGACTGTTAGTGGCAAAGCAGAAGGGGAAAGTGATTGTGGTAGGTGGTGCATAGGGCAGGAAAACCATGGTGGAGTGGAGCTAACTCCAATGATGAGTCCCTAGAGTAAGGTGCCAGGTGCTCAGGGAGGCAGCCCTGAGGCTTAGTTACTCCAGGAAGGGAGCAGAGTTGATGAGAACTAGGAAACTGCCAGCAGCAGGATGCCAGAGATCCTGGGAGGGATGGCCTGGAAGCTGGAGAGCAAAGAGTAAGTTAAGACTGTTTTCTGTTTGTTTACTCACTTATGTTAAGAGAATAAACCTGCTTGATAGAAACTGGCTGTGGCACCACATACTTGGCTGATAGCTTGGGGGAAAGGGAAAGGGACAGAAGCCCCTGCTTGTAGAGTGACAAATTGTATCAAAGTTTGCCACCTAATCATGCACATTTTATAAAATCATAATTTTGTGTGAGCCTGTAATTTTTGTCTCAATACTGGCTTTTTTCTCACCCTGTCAGAAATAACACACATGCCTGATTTCTTTAAAATATTTTCAGAATGTGCAATGGGAATCTTCAGTGGTGAATAATACATTTTTGGAGTGGAAATCATATTTCCTAATCACTTTTCAGGGTTTTCAATAGCAATTTGAAATTCTCACTCAATATCACCTTGAGATCAGGTGGAATCCAAATGCTGAGGTACCTCATGAGGTCTTAATAGCACTTGGAAACTCAGCAGTATGCACATTAAGACAGATAGACAAAGCATGGACACATTAGATAAAAGCAAGAAAATATATTTGTGAGGTACAATCCAAGGAGATTGATATTTTTGCCTGGCTCAGCAACATAGCCTGAGAGAGAGAAAGGAGAGATTATTCTCTTATACATAGAAAGAAATTAAACTAGCTGATAGCTTTCATCTTCTTACGCTGATGTTACTCAAGAATAGCTGGGATTAGCATGCAATAAGAGCCAGTTTTCTTCATGAGAATAAGAAGAAAGTTTGGTTGCCCTTTAATAATGCTACTAGACGTGAGTAATCTTTAGGGCTGTATTGAATTGATGAGCAATCATCTGAGAAATTACACCGAGCCTTTTAAAATGCTGTAGATGTCCTTAGATCTGTTTTTAATCAAGCATTTTTAGTCTGAGGCTCAATTCTCTGTAGGAAAATATTAAAAATAATATTAAATTGACGTTTGTTTAAATGCTATCTTACTAAAAGTTAAATTCTGGAAGAAGCAAAGACATTCCCCTATAAGTGGTTTTAAAAAGTGATTTGACTACTGTAAATAACCAAATCACTACTATATTCTGAACTGGATATTGTTATACCACTAGACAACTGCTGAAAATAATATTTCTTGGACACACATTTATGGCTATCTACATCTATATAAACAGCTTTTTATGTTGTGTATTTTTCATAGGAAAGTCAAAAGGAATTTAACACTTCAGAGGCACTACTGAATGTAAACTGATTTGTGGCTGAAGAACATGTGGACTCGCCACTGTCATAGAAGCTGTTTCTTTAGGCTACCACTCATTTTAATGTAGGCAGATAAAGCAGATTTCATCTTTACATAGCTGCCCAAATCTGCTCCCTTCCTGAGTGCGTCTTCACCCTATGTTGATTATGACTGGGCACTTGAGAATTAAATCAGAAAATGCTCTGAACATGCTCAGTGTGTCTTGACATCTCCGTGTGCCAGTGTTCTTCCTTGAAAGCAATTCAGGGAAGATTCTAAAAGTGGCAATGTTCTTGAAATTGAAATCTCCTGACTGATAACTCCAGCTCTGTGTAATGAAGCTATCCTCAGCTAGGGAGAGCAGATGGAAATTTTAGGGCTAAAAGTTGCTCTTCCACCTGCTAGCACCTATAGTGGTTGCAAAGCGTAGAACATAGCATCTATAAGGTTTCCGTACTGAAGGATAAGTCGAATAAAGCCCACCATCACCTCTGGTCACTGGGAGCACAAGTTCCCTACAACCAACTCCTGCAGTAGCCAGGGACAGACACCCCACTCACCCGGCTTTCTATGGGATGGGGGAGAACATTTAAACAAGGACAGGCAAAAAGTAGTATTTTTAAGGGTGGCTGGAACTCCATGAAATTTGATATTTAGTGAATGTTTAGAACTGTTTTTTGGCTTAGAAGATTTTTTTGTGAGATTAAGTTTGTTAGCATATTACAGGAATATTAACTACACTGTAATTACATCTTTGGATACACGTGTGCATCCCATAAAATCCTGTACATTTGTTATGAGTATAACTATTGTGAAGTATGTGAAATGCATATTGCAAGTTCAGTAGAAGATTTGTAGTTAATGTGAAGGATTCTGTAGTAAGTACAAGTATCACAAGGTATAATTGGTGTCTGAATGCCAGAAATACTGAGATTATGTAGACAAAAATGATTCTACTCCTATTTTGTTACTTCCACCAGCTCTATAATGGCTGGATCCAAAGTCTGTTGGAGTCTTTCCATTGACTCAGTTGGCTTCAGAGCAGGCCCTAATTTCCTTCCTTGGAGTGGACTTTGTTGTTGTTGCTGCCTTGTGCCCCAGGCCGTGCCACTGATGACCTGTTTCTTGAATGCATTGGCCCAGTGCAGAAGCAGCATGTTTGGTGTTTCTCTCCTATCAGTTTGAAGTTGAAACTCACCGCTGGTTCATGTTGCTGTGGAAACACAAGTCCTGACTTTACAGTTGGGCCCATTGTACAATATTACTGTGACAGATATGGTAATTTCCTGCAATATCCTTGAAAGACCTTATTGTATTAAGTGTATGTATTATTGTGGGTCAGGATTGTGTATAACCTCTCTAGGGATGAAATATGACACATGGAAGACCTGGGAGTCCAAAAGACTGTATTGAAAATGTGCCAGGCAAGAAAGGACTTTTAGGACAATGAGTGTTCAGTTACTTTCCCGGGGAGTCCCTCCCCGGGACAAGTTAATTAAAATTTCCCAACTCTTGTTATGCAAAAACCCAGCCTTTTGAAACTCCCCCTTAGGAAAGTGCCATTGTCTGCTGATCACCTGTTACAGAAGGTCACGGTCAAAGGCTTGGCCTGTAGAAAGAAACTGCTGATGTGCCCTTGGTTCTGGATCTAAGACAGATGAACTTGTAACCACAAGGGAAACCCCCCAGTTGTGAGTTTTAAAGGACTAAAATACACTAGAGCCCTAAGCTGGAGTTGGGGGTGAACTCTGGTAAGTGTGTGTGTTTTTGTTTTGTTTTTTCAGGATGATAGGTTTTTATTGTTTGTTTTTTAATTTCTCTGTAATGCTTTTCCTTTAAGAATAAATGTACTTGCATAGAAGGAGCTATGTGGTAACCTGTAACTGCAGGCAATACACAGGTTATAGCTAAGGATACAATTCTGTCACAGATTCTGTGACTTTCTGGGACCTCCTCTGGAGCAGGGATGGACCTGTGGCCAGCCCCAGGGCCCCCAGAGCAGTTGACCTGTGGCCTGCTGGAGCAGCGGCTGGGGCTGGAGCAGGAACAGCGATGAGGCTCAAGCTAGAGCAACTGCAAGCCCTGGCAGTGCTCTGTTTTTGTCTCCCTTCACCCCCTGGGTATTTTTTGTAAAAGTCAGGGACAGGTCGTGGGCTTCTGTGAATTTTTGTTTATTGCCTGTGACCTGTACCTGACTTCTACTAAAAATACCCATGACAGAATCTGAACCTTGCCTTCTGAGAGAAAGCAAAGTGCAGGCAATGACCCTTGCCTTGCTGGGGATTTCACAGTGTAAGCAGAGAGAGATGCAGCCTTAAAGTCCCCTTTCTGGGGGGGTATTTGGGGGGTGGGGGAAGAGTGTGATGTGGGTCTCCACTCAAGAGAAGTGATACCTGGGAGCTGGAAGCCTAAAGTGGATGTCGTTGGTGGACCACAGTGGGGGAAATACAAGTGCAGTTATTCTGAAACTGTGACAACTGTGTAACCTTAAATTCTGGTGCATAGCCAGTGGAAGTTGAAGCTTAGAGAGGGAATGCCTTTAGTGATAATACCAGAGTATAATAACGTTAACTTAAAGAAAATAAGTGGCTTATACAAGTCACTTTTAATTGAGTTACTTACTTTGTCACTGTTTGGTTGCCCATGTTTGCTCTTTACAGCTTGCTTAGCTGCTGTTGATAGACTGCAAGCCCTTTTTTATTTAGTGGTAAGACTCGCTATTTCCCTGCAAGGACCGAGACGTTTTTGTAATAGTTCAAAAGTGGCTGGTCAGGCTAATCAAGGATGAGTTGGGAGCATCGTCCTGTACTCTCTCTGGATCATTCCACAGCTGAGAATTGCTCTTTTAACTGAGATTTTTGTCATTGTGCAAATATTGCATCTGCTATACGTAGTCACTTTTAGTTTGATGGGGAAAGAAATCTTTCTGTAATATTTATTGACTCACAATTACATGAGAACCTTCCCACAGAAGCAATTAAGATCACTCAGGTTTATGAATTTACTGAGCCTTATAAAAGAGACACTGTAGATCGAGGAGTAAGTTTTTTATATATCTAAAAATATTGCCACATTTTTCCTACAAATGGGTATTCATCTGGATCTGTAAGATGAGGGCAGGTGAGGACCAACAGATTTCCTATGTCCCTTATTAACATAAAGCACTTGCCTCCAGGAACCAACGATATTTTTCACCTGACGAAGCACATGGCTGCACAGAGTAGTCCCTTTTCCCCAGGGCAGCCTTTTAAATCATATGTGGGGTTCAGGCGTCCCTTGGATCCTAAAGTATCTCTGTTTGTGTGACTGATCTGATTTAGCAAGGAAGGTGGAATGGTGCTTGATTACTTTTCTGATTTTGGAACACTTTCCCTCCCTCTAATTTGTCCCATATTGAGTCTTCCCCCACCGACCCCCATTAGGAAGTAGATCACTATTAGACTAAACCCTCCTAGTTAAAATTCTTTGTAACTGTGAATAACCAATTACGAGACACTGAGAAATAAAAAACATATGTTTATTATTTCCAGTACTTGAAAATATGAACACAAAAGATGTCCTAAAAATAGGACTAGAAATCGGGGGTATAATTTCAGAAAAAAATTGGAGTGGGGAGGGCAAAGTTTTGTCAACGTATAGAGTGTGATATGTTATGTTCCGCAAAGTTCAGGGAGGGAGTGGGAAATACAATGGAGCAGATAGACTTTTCTTAGGTCTAAGGAGGCAAACCAAGGTGTGTGGGAGAGTGGGGGGCCAAGGCAACTTCCCCCTTTGCCCCAATGCTGCCCTTGGTAGAAAAACTTTTTATAAATAACAAAAACTAGGAAAAATAACTCTGGAACTGGGAATTAGGAAACGTGGATTCTAGTCCTGACTCTGTCATTGACTGTGCCCTTGAGCATGGAACTTGGGCCAATGTATTTATAAGTGGTATGATTTTGAGGGCCTCTGTTATGGATGCCCAACTTGAGACAGAGTGGCTTCTTGGACTCCTCTCTAAGGAATGAATCCAAAAATAGTGACTTGTGTTCTTTAAGGGGCCTCAAATCACAGAATTCACTAATCAAAAGTCCCATCAACTCCTTTATTGACTGTAACTCAAACGTCCTCTTAATAAGTAGATTTTTCAAATGTAAAAAGAGCAAAGCCATTTGAAAGGAAAATATAAAGTATGCCTATGTGAACTGATAAGCTGAATTTATTCAAGAAATTTTAGGTTCCTTAATATGCAGTGACCCAAGTAATCTGAATAATTTGCTATTATGGTGTTGAGCCTGAAAATACTTAAGCAAGTGCATGACTTAGTAAATGTGAGTAGTCCTAAAAGTTAAATGCATGAATGCTTGCAAGATAAGGGTCTGAGACACCTTCTATAGCTACAGGTACTACTCAATGTGGGTATATGTATTCGAATCTGTCCCTTAATAATCACTGTGACCACTTTTTTTCTTGTTTGCTCCAAGAAATATTGGAAGCAAAGTTTCTGGAAACAAATAAGCCTATTGTAGTATGGAACTACTAATGCCGCTTGTGAAATGGACGTCCCATCCTCACAATAATACTTTCTACCTCTAGGAATCACAGTAAAGGATTGTGGAGGTGGCTATTTTTTTAGTATCTGCAGGTAATAACTGTTTTCTAGCTTGCTAATCTCTTGTCTTTAATTAAACAGAGCAGATGCTGCCTCGCCCAAGTAGTAGTTAGGGACCAACAATTCTAGCATTTGAAAGATCAGTGCAACGTGTAGGTCAGACAAAAAAAAATGTATGCAGTGGTGGTGTAGCTGTGTCAGTCCCAGGATATCAGAGAGACAAGGTAATATCTTTTATTGGACCAACTTCTGGTGGTGAGAGAGAAGCTTTAGAGTTTACACAGAGCTCTTCTTCAGGTCTGAGAAACCTACTCAGTGTTGTTGCTAAATATAAGGTGGAACAGATTGTTTAGCATACGTAGTTAACACATTTCTAGGGACCATTCAAGGTGAAGAAACCTGTTAACACCCCTCCTGTCATAGGTGGGAAAGGGAGAAGGCAGCTGGGAGGGAGCGAGCGGGTATTAGTGGGTTACAGATTGGATTTATGGCTTATTACAACAGTGTCTCTAACTCCATAAATTTTAGTGCCTAGCAGAGCAGTGAATTTAACCTCCCAGGCTCATCTTTTAAAAGTATTGCACAGGTTTCCTTTGAGGATGAGGATTGAGAGATTTCCCCCCTCCCGCTCCAAATGACTGGAGGGGTGTTAACATGCCATTTCACCTTGAGTGGTCCCCTGAAATGCGTGTTAACGTCTTATGCTAAGCAATCTGTTCCACCTTGTATTTAGCTTTGACACTTTGAATATGTTTCACAGACCTGAAGTTGTGTAAGTTGGAAAGCTTGTCTCTCACCACCAGAGGTTGGTCCAATAAAAAACAAAAAGTAGTTGTTGTTTAAAGGTGTGGGGAGGGATGGGTTCTGAGTCAGCAAGAGGGCTGCAGCTGGAATAAAGGCAGAGAAACTGTAAATCTGGAAATGACATTTTCCATATGAGACATTTGCTTGAATGAAAACCTTTATTTTCTGTTTACGTTATATGTGTCAATGACAATATGCTTGGTACAGAAAGCATTGCTTGGCTGATTAAGCTGGGGACAGGCAGTCAGGAGATGGTGTACTAGTCCAGCCTTCTTGTGTGGCTTTGTGCCAATCACTAATGTCCTGATTTTCAGCTATGCTAGGCACCTGCGGCTCCTATTGACTTCAGCTGGAGTTCTGAGTGCTTAGCATCTGTGAAAATCAAGACTTTAACCTATTTGTTCTCTGTAAAATGGGAATGACCCTTATCTAAAGTGTTTTGTGATCCTCCAATGAAAGGTACAACTCGAATGTTCTCATCCCGGGTGAAATGCCAGGACCTCAGCCATTTGCTGCTTCAGTATTTAAGCTGTCCCCCCCCGCAGACGGCCTGAAACAATTGCTCAGAGGTGTGGACTCTGTCCTACTCATTTCAATGATCTATTAACTCTACATGCCCAATGGTGATTCTTTTAAATGATAGTTCTCATCAAAGCACATAAGAAAGGAGGGGGAGGGTCATGTTATGAAGATCTACACAATCTGTTGTGAGTAATATCTCAATATAGCATTGCCAGTTGGTAGCACCTGATAAATACCACCATTTACTCCCACCCACCCCCTCAAAAAGGAGCCAACCCCCAGGAGCCTAGCAGAAGTCAGATGGATGTCTGAGCCCATTACCAAATTAACAAGAAAATAGCTCCCAGTGATAGTGTTAAACAGAATGGTCTAATGGTTTTAAAAAATGGACTGTAACTGGTTTTATAATAATACGTATTTTAACTGGAAGAGAGATTGAAACAGCTTTGAACTACATACATGCGATTAGTTATTCTTCGGCCAGCTGAATAAGTTTAAGAAGTTGAGATGGCCCTATTTGATGTGGACACGTGGATGGGGAGCTCTGAGTGAAGGTAATGGGGTACTTAACATTTCCATGCAGTTCTGATACAGTAACTCTACAGCATCCCTGTGCTTAAGCTGAGGCTAGGGTCAGGGCCGGCTCCAGGCACCAGCGCAGCAAGCAGGTGCTTGGGGTGGCCAACAGAAAGGGGTGGCACGTCAGGGTCTTCGACGGCGGGTCCCTCTCGGGGGGAAGGACCCGCCGCCGAATTGCTGCCAAAGAATAAAGCAGCGGCGGTGGAGCTGCTGTCAAAGTGCCGCCAATTGCGCCTTTTTTTTTCCCCCGCCACTTGGGGCAGCAAAAACGCTGGAGCTGGCCCTGGCTAGGATTGCCAATTCTGGTCAGATGTATTCCTGGAGGTTTGATCACCTGATATGATCTCAAATGAAGGATTAATCTTTACTTTTTGGAGACTCCAGGACAATCCTGAAAGGTTGGCAACCCTAGCTGAGACCATTCAATTTCAGTAAAATAGAAAACAAATCTTAGTATATTCCACACAGATGAGCATGAGGTAAAACATTAATATACCTAGTAATGAACTTTGGGGATTTAGCAATATTACAAGCATAGGCCTCCAAATTAAAATGTAGTGGTTAAATCTGTGTGGCTTTGTGATTAGGACTGGGAGTCAGGAAAGTAAGCTTTTATCCCTGGCTTGGCCAGACTCATTATGTGAGCATGTGCAAGCCACTTAACCATACTGCACCTCAGGTGCCCCATCAAGTTTATATTTACTTCCCTCACAGGGTCTTGTGAGGCTAAATTCATGTTTCTAAACCACTTTGACGTATGATGGAAGATGCTGCAAATGCACACACAGTTGTTGTTAAGGAAAAATGGAATGTGGACTAATCGCTCTAATTTATTGTACCACCCCCCCCCCAAATGCAAAAGGTACAGCCCACACATGTATTTTAACATTCTAAATAACAACCTCATAGGAGTTCAATAACAATAGTTACAGCTAATCAATCAAAGTAAACTTGTGTGACAGTTTAATGCAATTTCTACTTTTTTTTAGAAATGTGACTAATCCCTGGTTTCTGCTGACCCAAATTAGGTCAGCATAGCAGGCACTTAAATGATACAGTAACCAAGGCACTCTCCAATAGAAAATGCTGGCAGTGCATTCCCTGGGGAAAGCAATGAACAAAACATCTGAAGAGACAAAGGGAAACTATCAATTTTTTTCATTGTTTTATAGATGCACTTGCAAATCATGAATAGTGTCTTCTTTCACAGCAAGTGGCTCTGGGGCTTCTGGGAATTAGTGGCCAGTAGAGTAACTCCCTGGGTTTGTTATTGGAAAATGCTTCAACAATGCAAACTTTGAAGAGACTTTAATTTTACGTGGGGGGGTGGGGATGAAAGAAAAGTGCTGTACTGTAAGAAAAGAGAAGACTGAGAGGGGACATGATATCAGCTTTTAAAATACCTGAAAAGGTGTCATAAGGAGGAGGGAGAAAACTTGTTCACCTTAGCCTCTAAGGATAGAACAAGAAGCAATGGGTTTAAATTGCAGCAAGGGAGGTCTAGGTTGGACATTAGGAAAAAGTTCCTAACTGTCAGGGTGGTTAAACACTGGAATAAATTGCCTAGGGAGGTTGTGGAATCTCCATCTCTGGAGATATTTAAGAGTAGGTTAGATAAATGTCTGTCAGGGATGGTCTAGACAGTATTTGGTCCTGCCATGCGGGCAGGGGACTGGACTCGATGACTCTCGAGCTCCCTTCCAGTCCTAGAATCTATGAATCTATATAGGCTGATTCATAGTCACCTTGGTCATGTGTTCACCTTGCATATCCAAATAGTATGTGCTGGATTAATGAGCTATAGTAACTAGATTACTTGGAATTCTGATGAATAAAACCTGATGAGCTGTACAGCTCATCAACTTAATATTCACTTGAATTAGTTCTGAATGAGTGGAATTTGATAAAGTTGCATGTTATGAAGCTGCAGCATCTGTCTGCCTTCTATATGAGTTTTCAGTCAGGATTCAAGACTGGATACTTGTGGAAAATCTCAACATAGGGAACATTTTCTGTATATCCTCTCTGTGTTCCTGATTACATGTCCTTGTAGTTCCAACTATCTAGCACATTTCTTAGGGAATTCTATTTACAGCTCCTCTTTCAGTAATAGTGTATCCTAGGACTGAACTCTTCTGGTGCTGAAAATTGCTAAAGGATAAATGGGTTGCATATTGGAGTTTCCTGTATTCAGGATGCCATACAGGGGAATTTAAAATTCCCCTCTGGAGATATTAATGTCAGGAATAAATGGCCAAGGCTTATTTTTGTGGAGTTAGAGTGTATGGCATTTCTCCTTGGAGGGAAGATGTTTGTATGCTGAAGGAAGGTGTTGGAATTGTGGTTTATTTTTAGTGCTCCCTTTTCAGGAAGGCTTGCAATAAAGCCATTTACCTGGTTCAACAGCATTGCCTGAGACTGGTGCAGTCAGCCATCAAGAGACCGAGGATCTGATTCTTCAACTCTGTAATCCTTTCTCGCTGTATATAACCACCACATAGGGCAAGACCAAGTTATTGACCTATTGTGGGCTTAGTCACCCCCACCCTGCCACACCTGTCAGAGGTTAGAGTTGGAGGGAGGAGCTTAAAAGGGGTGAACACAGCAGAGTTGGTGGCAGACTAGAGAGGATAGTGGACTTCCAGACTTCAGCCAGCCATCTCACTAGGAGCTGAAGACCAGAACTTCTTAGATGATTACTGCCCAATGCAGAATCCACCTTTAATGGGACTATTTTTCCTTAGTCGCCTGTGAGGCTAGTTGGGGACACAGTTTAGCAGAAGTTGACTAAAGGAAGAAAGCCTTGTCCCACTGTGGGGGACAACTCATTTGTGTTCATTTCTTGTAATGTTTGTTGACAGCCCTGGAAGGGGAAT
Organism: Malaclemys terrapin pileata; assembly: GCF_027887155.1. Taxonomy (NCBI): domain Eukaryota; kingdom Metazoa; phylum Chordata; order Testudines; family Emydidae; genus Malaclemys; species Malaclemys terrapin. Next base: position 84,904,989 of record NC_071507.1, read on the forward strand.
ACTGTCCAGGGCTAGGGTGACCAGATGTCCCGATTTTATAGGGACAGTCCTGATATTTGGGGCTTTTTCTTATATAGGTGCCAATTACCCCCCCACCCCCGTCCCGATTTTTCACACTTACTATCTGGTCACCCTATCCAGGGCTCAGCCATAAGACAGATCCTGTTACTACTAGGCTGTCATGATAGAACAGCTGGACATCGCAGAGCAGCGACTTGGGTGAGTGCAGGGGCTTGGCACAGGGCCTAGGGGGCACCTTGTTGAAGGAGCCTAGCGATACTCACATTACAGCTAGACCCACAAAGGGACTTAGGTGCCCAAAGCCCAGTTTTAGGCCCAATTGTGATTCCCAAAAGTGCTGCTCGGCTGCCACCTAACCTTGTAGGTGCCCAAACTCACTCAGTCCTGAAGTTTCTGCCTCTGAACATGCACGCTTCTGCCTCAGGGAGGGCCCAGGTGCCTATCTCACACCTAAGTCCCAGCATGATCCTCCAGCCAGGGGAAGATAGGCTGGGGAATACCTATCTTGTCTGTGGGGAATGATCCAGTAGGTGTACCCTGAGTATTTCTAACTCCACATCAAACAGCCAGGGAGGGAGAAGGCGGCAGCCTCCCTTACAACCTTAAATCCAATGGTTAGAGTAATCACACTAGATTTGAAAGATCCCCCATTTCAACTCCCTCTGCCTGATGAGAAGAGATTTGAACAGGGATTTCCCCACCTCCCAGGTGAGTACCCTACCCACTGGGCTACAGGTTATAAGGAAGGTAGTGGCCTCCTCACATCCACCATTCCGCCCCCCCGCTCCCCCCAAATTTTGGCATGGAGGTAGGCAGTCACCTAAGCTGTTCTCTCAAAAAAACCAACTTATTTAGGTGTCTAAACTGCCTGATGTATTGAATTCCTAGCTGAGGATCGCAAACAGAGACTGGCGCTTCCCTACAGCTCAGGGTTGGGCACCGAACTCAGAGAGGAGCAGGGCTTTAACATACCTCTTATCAACATCTCTCATTGGGTAGCTTAGGCAGCTCCCTGGCTTTTGTGGATCAGTCTCAGATGCCCATCTCTCCCCATTCATCGTATGGGGCTCTACATTCCTGAGTTGATGCTGTGGTCCCAGTGATTTTTCAAGGTGCCTAAAAGTTAGGCCTTGCAGCACTGGAGTCCCTTTGTGGATCCAGGCTTAGTGACTTCTCTTATGAGTTGGTATGAGTTGGGACTCCTCTCCTTTGTTAGGGCTTGCAGAATTGGGCCCCAACTATACTATATGGTAGTTGAGCCATTAGCAGTAGTTAGGTAGTTTTCAATGGACTTGATGCCCACATAGATCAGTACTTTATGTATTTAGAGCCTGGTCACAAACCCATATAAGTCAATGAGAGTCTTTCCAGAGTTTTTGGATCAGGCCTTTAATTTGCTAACTGGATGTTTGTTTTCTTTACTGCTTAACATTTAGCAAAACAAATGTAGAAACTCTTCATATTTACAAAAGAGGCAACAGTGCTATCTGACTAAAAAGGGTATAATTTGTTTCCCCACTTATCTCATTTTGTTGATTAGCTGCAACAGATGCTGATGCCCAATTCACTTTTTAATGTAGTAAATTTGGCACATTTGATAGCTCCTCCTCTTCTTGTACCGTCCTCAACAGACATTAACTGGTACTGTGCCATAATGACAAACATGAGTTGTTTTCACTAATGGCACATCTTGCATTAGCCATCTGCATCCTTCTTTCAAATTTCTTTTGAAGGGCCCAATCCTGCTAATTCTCAGTCACGCAAGCAGTGCTTTCTGACACCTCTACTCACACTGAAAGCAACAGGACTACAACCATGCATAAGAACTACACATATGAATAAGGTTTTGTAGAACAGGGTCCTGTATTTACAGGATTGATCCTGAGCAGAGCCGGGCAAGATTTTTTTCGAATGAATAGTTTTTACTAAAAAATGCAGTTTGAGTTGACCTAGAACTATATGTGAAATTGACATGATGAGAACCGTAACTGCCTCTGAGTTTAAAGAGAGATGAGTAGCCAGAACTTCAGCACTTGTGTTTGGAGAGAGGATTACTGAGTCCAAATTGGTTTCCACTCTTGTGTTGCAAAACAGCTGTAGTTGATGATGAGTGATACATCTGCTCCTTCCTCAGAGCTCTGGTCCCAGCTCTGTTGTGGCGTTGGCCGACACCTGGGTCAGCTGGGGTCAGTGGTTTTGACTAAAGCCTTCATCACAAAAGAATTTGTTGTGTTTAGGGCAGGATTAAAAGACAGGTTCCCTGATAGTAACAAAAAGCAGCTTTGTCTGGGGGTGTCCCAAATACAGCACTCTGTTTAGCTGGCGTTCTGAAAGTAGGGCTACATCCATATAAGCTGTACTGTTGCTCTTTGCTGTTAATCCTTCTTTGTGCAATGTAGGAGCTGGAGCTATATTTAGAGTGTCAACAAAAAAACAGAACAGGAGGAAGACCTGGAGTCCGTGCCCACTCTTTTCTTTCTGCCTGAGAAATTAACCCAATCAAGAAGTCCAAAATGTGTTTTGTGACTGCTCAGCAACTAGAGAGGATTGTGTATAGTCTGCTGTCTCACAGCTTTTAATTCCATTAACCATTTTGCAGTACAGTTTTTGTATCGACGATTCTATACCAAATAAAGTTTCACTGTGCAGTGTACATTTATCTTCCTTGAGCCTCTAATGGAACACATTCGTGTTCCTGTCTTTCACAGACACCCAGTTTTAAGAATGTCTCTAATTGAATTAACCTATTAGACCACGGTTTGCTGTTCCTTCTATTTCTGTCTTTCTGCCTGGTGCATCACCCTGTGGTTCAGCTGGCTGAGAGTAAGGGCAGGGTGGAACTTGCAGTCCTCCCTCCACAGCATGCTGTTTGGTGGACTGCAGAGGCTATTTCATCCATTGGGGCAGCATTAACCTTGGTTGAGCAACTCCATGACCAGAGGGAGGATTTGTTCTTCCTGCACATCTACCTAGACTGGCAGGGCTACTTGGGTCAGGAGATGGATCCTGTATTTGTCCTTTAATGCATAGGAACAACTATTACTAAGTTTCACCACAGATCAATCAATCTCTCTCTCTCTCTCTCATATGTTTTTACCCTGAACCCGAAGCAAATACTCACCAACAACCACACAACAAAAACACTAACCCAGGAATCTATCCTTGCAACAAAGCCTGTTGCCAACTCTGTCCACATATCTATTCAGGGGACACTATCATAGGACCTAATCACATCAGCCACACTATCAGAGGCTTGTTCACCTGCACATCTACCAATGTAATATATGCCATCATGTGCCAGAAATGCCCCTCTGCCATGTACATTGGCCAAACATGACAGTCTCTCTTCAAAAGAATAAATGGACACAAATCAGATGTCAAGAATTATAACATTCAAAAACCAGTCAGAGAACACTTCAGCCTCCCTGGTCATTCAATTACAGACCTAAAAATCGCAATTATTCAACAAAAAAACCTTCAAAAACAGACTCAAACGAGAAACTGGAGAACTAGAATTAATTTGCAAACTGGACACCATTAAAGTAGGCTTGAATAAAGTCTGGGAGTGGATAAGTCATTATACAAACTAAAAACTATTTCCCCATGTTAATTTCCCCCTGCTGTTACTCACACCTTCTTGTCAACTGTTTGAAATGGGCCATCCTAATTATCACTAAAGTTTTTCTCCTGCTGATAATAGCCCTCCTTAATCAATTAGAATTGGTATGGTAACACGCATTTTTTCATGTGGGGTGGGGTGGGTGGATGGGTGTGGGGGGGTGGGGGGGTGTGTAATATAATCTTCCTACTGTCTTTTCCACTGCATGCAGCTGATGAAGTGGGCTTTAGCCCGCAAAAGCTTATGCTCAAATACATTTGTTAGTCTCTAAGGTGCCACAAGTACTCCTTGTTCTTTTTTTCAGAAAAGCTTGTGCATTTAAACTTCTCATTTGGTTCAATAAAACCACTGGGAGTGTATTAATCTTTTATGAAACTTTCTAGTAGTTAGATACTGTGTAGATTTGCTGCAACAGGTGTAAGCTACAGTAGAAGAGTCAAATATTTTAGGCTAATTAAAAATACATGGCACAGACATGTTGATCTTGGTTTGACATATGACAAGACTTGCAAGAGTGCAAGGAAATCCTTGTAGGGTGGAGAACACTGCAGTGAAGTTGTTCTTGATCTGGAATGCTTGATGTTTTTAAAGCACAGGAGGATCGCCCGCTATAACCGATTGAAGGAAAGGCATTCCCTTCTATTGACTTCATCGGCTTGGCTTTGCTTTCAATGGCAGTTCCCTGCATTAAGTGACTGCAGAATGGAACCCACAGCACCTAGTCCTCATTTACACTAAAGGTGGCAGTGTAAAAGGGCTTTAGTGTAAATGAAAATCAGGTTTATAATCTTCTGCAGACAGATGACAGCAAAAGCTACAATCAAGCTCTGTTTTAAGCCCAGTTTTAACACCCCTCTAACTAAGCAGAGCGAAATTGGTGGGCCTTTCACTTAGCAGGCTGACTCTAAAAGCCAAGCAGTATTTTATCTGGAAAGGTTGAAAAAACTACTTTTGAGTTACAAGTCATTAAAACGTACCTCGATGTGATATTTTGACTTGTCTAAGGCCACTTTGTGTCCTCCTAGCTCGCAGTCAGCTCATTACTATCCCTCCAAACTTGGAAAGAGCATCAACATATTTGGCGAATGTATTACATCTTAATTTGTAAACATTGAGCCAAATTCTGACTCTGAGTCTGATAGCATAGGAGGAGACTTTCCCTCAGTGCAAGATGCTGCAATATAGGGCATAGGGGCCTGTCAGAGTGGAAGGGGGGAATGTCAGTAGTACCTTGTATTATGGCTATTCTGGGCTGCAGATGACCCATAGGCAGAAGTAAGAAGTTACTGTAAATTAAAGCAGAGGTTGTTCTTGGGGTGACCAGATGTCCCGATTTTATAGGGACAGTCCCGACTTTTGGTTCTTTTTCTTGTATAGGCTCCTATTACCCCCCCACCCCAGTCCTGATTTTTCACATTTGCTGTCTGGTCACCCTAGTTGTTCTTGAACCATACAGTGTGATTCTACCTACACTCTCTCTCATTCTCACACTCTTTCTCTTTCTCATTCTCATTGTGGGCCTAGTCCAAAATCCAGTGAAGTCAATGAGACTTTGCATTGATTTCAGGTGGGGTTGCATTTGACCCTATATAAACTATTGGTGCATTTGAATATCTATATACCTTCCTCTAATGGCTCTTTTGCACACTTGAATACAGAGGGGTGTTTTAGATTGTAATTTTCCTTGGTGTATATACATTGTTAACTTTAAAGATTTTTATATGTTAATATTTAGGAAATTGGCATTACAGTGTAACATAAATGGCATTTGAATCTTACAGCAGTGAAACTAATGATAAATTAAACTCATCAAGGTTCTATTCAGCTGAGAGCTGTCAAATTATTTTCCTATTTTGTTTTTGCAATGCAAAAATAAAAAGTATGCTCACAGTACATGCTCTTCTACCAGGACTGCCAAGATTTATGCAAAAATGTCACCTTGTCTGAGATGAGATTGAAGTTCTCAACAATTTTAAAAGGTGTTTGAGTGTCTGGAGGGATTTCCTGCATTTTGTTCTAGTTTCAAAATTTAAAAAAATCTTCTAATTGTGTTCTTTGATGGATGATTCCTGGTAAGTGTGTAATATTATACTTGGTAAATTAAAATATTTCTGCCTCTGAAGAAAAGAGGCTGAGTATGGTGGGAATATAACAAGCAAACTGCGCCCTCAGAGATATACCATGTGAATCATAGAGTTATGTAAAGTATGCTGAAGGGCTTCTTACTATTTCACAAAGCTGCAAAATGTAGAGGACCTTTGTTGGGCTAGACCTTCCAACAGATTGTTCTGCTATAAATCTGTTAATACGTGCATTTGTACTTGTACGTGGAAACTGGGTAACAGCATGCAATCCTTAGGCACTGAAGGTAACTAATTGTACAAATAATGGCCCTGTTTCTCATGCAGGTGCAGTAAATGTACACACATACAGGTCAAGACATACATGAATTTTGTGTGCTAATCTTAGCATTCCTCAGCTGAACATTTCTCCTTGTAATTGGAATCTAGTTTGAAGAGGTGTTGTCGGATAGTTTTTTTTTTTTTTTTGCATCTCTTTAATTTTACCTTTGAGAGCATAGTGTAAGACAACGAAATGAAATTCGTTCATAAGTAAACAGGCAAAGCAGTGGTAAGCAGAGAACCCATTTGTGTATTGGCAATGTTGTCTAGCTCATGTTGATCAAGAAATATTATGAGTAACCACTGGGATGTTGACTATAAGCTAAATTGTCATACCCCTTACAGGTGAGCAAGGTCCTCACCCTCTCAAGGTCCTCACCCTCTCTCTTACTCCCTTGCTCTGCCTTGTTCAGATTTCAGGCCTGAATATGGGGGGAGGAGAGAGGCTGCATGCCTGGTACCCCCGCTCCACAAGCAAGTGAGCAGAGAAGACCAGGGATTGGAAGGAGCCTTGGCTCATGTGTGCACACACTCTTGCTCACTGGCAAGAATAGTTGACTAGATGCACAGATAGTAAACTGCTGCATTAAAAAGGGTGTAGTAATTTACTCCTTTCCTAGATTGAGCAGGGAGCAAGGCAGGAATTGTGGCTCTGGGCTGTTCCTGGGCCAGTGCAGCTAAACACTGCCCCCACGCGGGTAAGGTTGCATCTAAACACAGGAGGCTAGACTGTAAGCCATGTCTCCAACTGAGACATTTTCTTACTGATTCTGAACTCTGCTGAAAATGAATTGTTCACAAATGACAGGTGGGGATCTGAAACTGGACTAAATGGATGGCTACAGCAAATGATACTGTCCTATTGAGTATTGTCCTCTTGAATATACAGGCAAGACTGAATAAAGGCCAAATCCTGATCCCATTGAACTCATTGGAAAACTTGCCATTGACTTGTGTGAGATCAGCACTTAGCCCCTAGAAAAGAGGGCTCACCTCTGCAGGGATGGATTTCCCTATTGTGCTGTTTTATGGTTCTGAGTGTGCACATGCACAGGATAGGGTAAAGTGCAATGATATCTTTCTACTGTTTTGTTGTGATATGCTAAACCTCTTACCATTTGCATAGCACCTTTTCATCCTGTGTGGCTTTACTGATGTGTATATAAAATTGTCCAGCACTAAATATTACCAGCTCTAGACTGACCCTCCTTCCCCCACCAGCAGATATCTCACATCTCTTCAGAAAAGAAATTAGGACAAATACCACATGTAATTGAAATCACTGGGTGGGAGGAAAGTAACTCCCTGAGTTGGTGCCAGTTCACTTCCTCGTTTAAGAAAAATCTCCTGGGGATGGGGTCAGAGAAGGCAGAAAACTGAGGTGAACTGAACCTCAACATTTTCCAGGAAGCATGGCCTCTTCCATGGTGCTGAAGATGGGCTGTAGAGCAGGCAGTGCATGAGGTTCCAACACATCAGAAGTAAAAGCCATTCTTTGGCAATGGTTGCATTTTCATGTGGCTCTCTGTGCTTTGTCTTTCCCTCCCTTCCTCACCAGATCTTTGCTCCTTGTTCCTCTCCCCACCATGGCATGAGCTTTGTTGTACTGTAGTTGGCAGAGGTCCCTGTGGTTGCTCATAGTCAACCATGGAGGGACTCTGCAGGCATTAATGCTGCTCTCTAAGATACGTGTATGTGAAAACCTTGGGGTTAACCAGAGGACAGTACCACAGAACAGCTAGTCCCCTGTTCCACTTACTGCTGAGTCCATAAAGCACCAAAACAGGAGCATCTGTATAGGGGTGCTATTTAGGGAGGGTAGGGGGAGCTCTTGCTCCCTCTCCCCCAGTTTCGTACCTGAGGTCTGCTCACAGAACACACCCTAGCCCCAGACTGAGCTTTTAACTGCAACACAGCTGGAGTGTGATGTGTGATGAGTTCTGTGCTGCCCCAGCTTCCATCCTTGGGGCAGGGAGTTTGTTCATAAACAGAGGCAGGGTGGTTAAGATAATAAAAAGGTTTGTCTGTAAATTAGATAAAGATCCCTTAGATGATCCTGAAAGCATTGCCAAGCACTCCAGTTAAGATAGAAAACAAAGGGTTAGGAATAAATGCTCAATTCTCAGAATGGAGAGAGAGATAAATAGTGGTGTCCCCCACGGGTCTGTACTGGGACCAGTGCTGTTCAACATATTCATAAATGATTTGGAAAGAGGGGTAAACAGTGAGGTAGCAAAATTTGCAGATACAAAACTACTCATGGTAGTAAAGTCCCAAGCAGACTGCGAAGTGTTACAAAGGACTCTCATAAAACTGGGTGACTGGGCAACACAATGGCAGATGAAATTCAGTGTTGATAAATGCAAAGCAATGCACATGGCAAAATATAATCCCAACTATACATACAAAATAATGGGGTCTAAATTACATGTTATTCATCAAGAAAGATCTTGGAGTCATTGTGGATAGCTTTTTTGTTGAGTGGGAATCATTGGGCAAGGGATAGATAATATGACAGAAAATATCATATTGCCTCTATCTAAATTCATGGCACACCCACATCTTGAATATTGTGTGTGGATCTGGTCACCCCATCTCAAAAAAGATGTAATGGATTTGGAAAAGGTACAGAGAAGGGCAACAGAAATGATCACGGGTATGGAAATGATAGCCGTGTGAGGGGAGATTAAAAAGACTGGGACTTTTCAGCATAGAAAAGAGAGAACTAAGGGGGGATATGATAGAGGGCTATAAGATAGAGGGCTATAAAATAATGGTGTGGAAAAATTGAATTAGTGTTATTTACTCCTTCACATAACACAAGAACTAGGGGTTGCCCAATGAAATTAATATGCAGCGGATTTAAAACAAAAAGTATTTATTCAGTATTTCTTCCCAGGATGGGCAGGGATGCAATACCATGCTCTGAGTGTCGGTAGCCTCTGTTTGCCAGAAGCTGGGAATGGGCAACAGGGGATGAATCACTCGATTTCCTGTTGTGTTCATTCCCTCTGAAGCACCTGGCATTGGCCACTGTTGGAAAACAGGATGCTGGGCTAAATGGACTATTGGTCTTGCCCAGTATGGCCGTTCTGATATTCTTGTATAGAACCCAGATATATCTGCCCCCACCCCCCTGCTGTAACCCACTAGATCCCACTTCCCTCCCAGAGCTGAGATAGAACCCAGGAGTCCTGATGGGGGGTCTCTCCACAGAGTTAGTAACAAAATAAGAACATAAATTAAAATTTTAAACCTAGCCAGAGTGCCCCTTCAGTACCTTGCCACAAGATGTCAGAACATGTTAGTATTCGAGCTGAGTGGGTCTAATATTTAATTTTCTTTCTTTTATATAGGCATTAGATACAGTGCTCCTTCAGCTAGCTAATTGCTAAGCTATCTGTCAAAAAACTAGAGTTTTTCAGGTGCCTAAATAGCCCCTGGAATCACAATTAAAGTTGTCCCACCCTACCAAAATCCGAAATGGTGCCCTGCATCTGTACCATCTATGGCTGCAAGGAGAAGGAAACTGCAGTCTCTTATTTCACAAAGTCAGATTGGGTTCCCTCCATGCAAATTTTGTATTCCTTGTGCACTCAGAAGTCCAACTCATGTCATTGGGAGTTTTGGGTGCATGATGAATGCAGGATCAAGCCCTAAATCACCAACATTCCTGTCCTATGCAGGGCACATACAATCATAGAAATGTAGGGCTGGAAGGGACCTTGAGAGGTCATCAAGTCCATTTGTACCCCCTCCCTCCCCAGCACTGAGGCAGCATCAAATATACCTAGACTATCTGTGTCAGGTTTGTCTAACCTCTTCTTATAAACCTTCAATGATGGGGATTCCACAACTTCCCGTAGTAACCTATTCCAGTACTTAGCTATCCTTGTAGTTAGGGAGATTTAGGTTGGCTATTAGAAAAATCTTTCTGCAAACTAAGCCAACTATCTTTGTCCTTCATTTGGAGAACATGTATTTGGAGAACTGTCTTCTTTATCACAGCCTTTAACGTATTTGAAGACTCATGTCCCCCCTCGTCCTTCTCTTCTCTAGCTTAAACATGCCCAGTTCTTTCAACCTTCTCTCATGGGTCACAGAAGCATTCTTTTCTACTTTATCAGGGGTGCAGGCTCATCTCCCTCTCTTTCTATTGTTCCATCCCATGCTTTCCACAAACAGACAGGAACATCCAATTCACTTGAGTAATCGTAGACTTCTGGCTCAAACAGACACATTTATAGAAGATTTAACTCAATCAATTCAGGCATTCCCTTGAGTGTGCTGAAGGGACAAGTCAGCTGGGAGTTAGAGGACTGGCTGCTGTACACATGACTGAATCATGAACGTTTCATTTTTATGTTCTCCCAACTGGACTGATCAAAACTCAGCTTGAAGCTCTAATGGGATGAGATCTTACTTCAAATGTTGCTTTGCCTCATCCTCAAATTTGGTGGTTGTAGATCTGGCTGAGGGAGGGTTAGACAATGCACACACCCTTTGCACCTGGTCAACATTCAACCAATAACTAGTCCCATATCTGGGATACCATTGCAGACATTTTCTCAGTTCAGCGTGCGTTATTGTAGTTGTGAAACACAAAAGGGTTTCTGCAGCCCACCTGTGCACAGTGAGAACTATCTGAACTCTGATCCACAAGCTCTGAGCCACAGTTGTGAGAGTGGTAAAATGACACTCATGTTGTTCAGCATGATTCTGATCACTTTAATCACATTGATCTGCAAATGATCCCACTTCTTTGGTGGGACAGGTACAAAATGCATTGGGAGTCTCTAGCCCTGGTGTAGCTGCATTGCTGCAAACCCCTACCACAGCTAGGCCACACCAATGTGAACAGTGGCTTGCACCTGTGTAACTGATCCCAAGTGAACTACAGGGGTGGGAGGAGGGAGTCAGGGGTGGTACCCATGAAACTAAACCTAAGGTGTTACTCAATGTGAAAAAAGGCTGGGAGACTCTGACCCTAAAGCTTGCACTCCTCCAATTTGGTGTTAACTGTATCTGAGAAAACAGATTCCTAGGAAGTGCTGTATATTGTGCCCCATCTTGGTTTAACAAAGGGAGAATTCAGCAGACATAAATGATATAAAATATTGGAACCAATAACAAACAATATAACCATACAAAATGTTTTTTCTACCAGGAAAGAAACAAAAATATTGTGGGTTTTGAGGGGTCTTACCCCCCACCCTCCCCGTGTTCTGAGAATATAAAAATGAGGTAGGCTGGGCAAGGCTGGATTTACACCATGTGTGCTCTTAGACACCCCTAGTGGCCAGGAGCTGTGGGGTACCCCTCATCTTGGAGCTCTGAACTGGCGTGGGCGATGGGGATAGCCCGCCACGTTTAACTTTTAGGTGCCCCACCGCACAGCCCACCACCACAACTGCCCAGTGCCCTGTCTAGACCCCCCCACTTCCAAGCACCCCAACACACACTTCCCCCTTCCCCCACCTTCTCACTTCCCAGAGCCTCTCTGCAAACCACCCCAGAGACCCACTCTCCCACATCCTGCCCCCGGCCACACTCACCAGCCCCTCTGGGAGGTGACTGCACTGGGCTGAGCTGGCAGCATGGCCAGGGCCAGTCGGGGATCACTCTGGCCCCTCGGGAGTGGCAGGATCAGCCAGGCTGGAGCAGGAGCAGGGTCTTCCAAGGCCCAGCAGGGCCCCCTGCATTGGACTGCTTAGCGCTTCCCCTGCCTCAGGGGGCTGTTTCGCCTCCCCTGCTGGCAGGAGCGCTCCAGCAGAGCTGCATGGGGCTGTCTCCCTCTCAGCCAGCCAGCCCCCTACCAGGACCTGAGTGACCGACTTAGAATTTTTAGGGTGGGTGACTCTTGGATTCATGGGGGATTGCTTGGTATTTCCCCTATTACCACCACCACCTTTGTAACTACTTTACATAAAATGTTTTCTTTATGTTCAATACCTGTCATGTCCTGCATCTATGGATTCTGGGTCATGTTTTGTGGAGTGTCTGTGCATATCTGTATCAATCTAGTTGATGTTCTGTGATTGGCAAGTACGATGGTTATACCTAACCCTATTAGCCATTGAGGGTGACGTTGAGGTTGGTAACATCACTAGTAAAATTGGTTAAATTATTTGTGGTTAATTTTGGCATTTTGAATTTTTTCTTAAATGGGTACCACAGTGCTACCCATTTGCCTGAAAGATTTGTTATTGGGATTCCACAACTGCCAGAGCATTGCCCATACTGATACCTGAAGGGATGATATGGAGAGATGAAGACCATAGACTACAGTTTCCAAAAGTAGTAGCGACTTTGGGTTCTCATCTTGACATCTGAAAGTAGCTTAATTTCCCCCTCCCCCTTCCCTCCTCCCACCCCTCACCCCCACCACACACATTCACTAGTCACTTTTGAAAAATTAGGTCAGCAGACTTGTATACTTACTACAGCTCTACCCTGAACCTTACGTGGGGCGGAGGCAGGGCCGGCTCCAGGCACCAGCTGAGCAAGCTGGGGCTTGGGGCAGCAGATTGAACGAGGCGGCATTCTGCCCAATCCTAGGGCGGCACGGCCGCTTTTTTAAAAATTTATTTATTTATTTATTTATTGCTTGGGGCAGACAAAAAGCCAGAGCCGGCCTTGTGGGGTGGAGGGGCTAGGGTAGAAAGGTCAGGCCCAAGATGGGCCAGCCTTACTCTGTTGGCACCTCCATCTCCAGTGTACTTCCCGATATTAATTGTTTCCTAGGCAAGACAAAAACAAAGACAACCTTAACCAGGCCATTCTAACAACCATCATCCAAATGTCAATGACACTTACCACAGACCACTGAAAATCTTGTGTTATATATGTCTGTGAACAACACGTGTAGAATGCAACTGTTCAGCTCAGAAAAAACCACCATTAAACTAACTTTTTTCCAAACAATTTTCCTGCAGAAAACCTTTTGAAAACCTCCTGGTTCATCATGCTTTGGAGTGATGAGCTGCATGCCTCTGTGTGCTGCTCGTAGCATTACGTTTTCCTGTCTGAATGCTAGCTATTCAACAGAATTAAAACCCTTCCTTTTAGTGATATGATCTCTTTTGTAATTAGATATAGTTCATATTTCTGTAATTATTTTCATTTTAAGTTGTATTTGAGTTCTCAGTGGGGCTCAGCTGATAGTATTTCTAATATTATTTTATCCCTGATTCCAGTCTTTGTATCCATAAACTAATCTCTGGGCTGACAATGTCCTGTGTATCCTGAGCACACGTAACAATATGATCCTTGTGCTGGCCATGGCTACCCTGGTTGAACCATCTAGCGAGAGCTGTTATCTCCCCTTACATAAGAACTGTGCTGCCAAAGCAAATGTTCATGGGACTCCTTTCTGTGAGGTCCTAAACACCATCTCCTACTGGTTTCAGCTAGAGCTGAAAGCAGTCAGCGCCTCACAGGAACTGGCCCTATGATAGTGTGTAGATAGGACTTAGTGATTTGCTACCTTGGTTGATTGACCGCCATAGTTTTATACCATGTTGAATTTAGACAACCACATACACCAGTATTCCAGAATCAGCTTATTTATTTGTATTACCGTAGTACCTATGGGCCCTAGTCATGGACTAGGACCCCGTTGTGCTAGGTGCTGTACAAATGTAGAATAAAAAGATGGTCCCTGCCTCAGGAACCATACAGTCTAAGTAATACTCATAGACTTTAAGGTCTGTGATCATGATCTATGGCTCTATGCTGACCTGGACATTGAAGGCCACAGAACCTCACCCACCCACTCCTGTAATAGCCCCCAAACCTCTGGCTGAGTTACTGAAGTCCTCAAATCATGATTTAATGACTTCAAGTTACAGAGAATCCACCATTTACTCTAGTTTAAACCTGCAAGTGACCCATGCCTCACGCTACGGAGGAAGGTGAAAAAACTCCAGCGTCTCTGCCAATCTGACCTGGGGGGGAAATTCCTTCTTGAGGCCAAATATGGCATTCAGGTCCCACACACCTGGGAAATAATTCTCTGCAGTAATTGAGCCCTCTCTATCTCATCACCGGCCCTTGGAGATATTTTGCAAGCAGTTGCAGATCGGCTGCATGCCATTTTAGGCAGTCTCATCATACCATACCATCCATAAACTTATCAAGCTCAGCCTTGAAGGCCAGTTAGGTTTTTTTGACCCCACTGCTCCCCTGGGAAGGCTCTTCCAGAACTTCACTACTCAGATTAGAACCTTCACCTAACTTGAAGCCTAAACTTGTTGATGGCCAGAGGGACTCTGTCAAAGTTCACAGGCTCAAGCAATCTATGTGATCTTTGCCCTTCACTTCAATGGGAGGAGGATTAAGCCCGTAAACTTCATTTTAAATAAAATAACAATTACCATTTATGCAACTGAGAACCTACTGCAGTGCTGTTCTCCCATTCTGCATCCCTGCGCCTCTAGTCAGCAGGGCCGGCTCCAGCATTCCAAGCAGGTGCTTGGGGCGGCAATCTGCAAGGGGCAGCAGTCCGTGTGTTTTTGCCGCCCCAAGCAGCACGCCGAATTGCCGCTGCGGACAGCGGGGCAGTCCATGTGCCGTTAGGGCGGCAAGCATGTTTCTGCGGCGGCAGCAATTTGGCGGCAGCTTCTATGTTCAGCTGCCCGTGGCGGCAATTCGGCAGCTTCTGTCTTCCGGCTGAAGACCCCCGCCCCCGTCCGCAGCGGCAATTTGGCATGCTGCTTAGGGTGGCAAAAACAATAGAGCTGGCCCTGCTAGTCAGGAGACTGCTTATGGAAATTCACAAGCATCCGATCTTTCTAGTGCTTCAGAGAACATCATGCTTGCTCCCAGGAACAGAGTAAGCAGACTTGAAGTAGCTTGACATGCCTTTGAGCATTTGAAACAAAGCCAAACTAAAGCAAAATAATCTTCATAGGAAGTGATCTAAACCTCATTGCCTGAGATATTCAACACTGCACTGGACAAGTCAAATGAGCTAATAGATCTTTTCTATCTCTAAAAATCTATAACTCTCTCATTAAAAATTTGGTAGGTCTAATTTTAGTTCTTGGGCGTCCTTTTTAACAATCTTTTTTTCTAGCATTAATTAAGTCTCTTTGTAGCTAATAAAATTGCTGCTTTATTAGAAGTTATGAATTACTCAATTACATTATGGTATTCCCAGGAAATAATAGATTTTTCTAATATTTTTTCAGCAAACAAAATTAGCAACACCTTAGCAATTTCAACATATCCCTGTAACAAAATGTCTTGAACTCAAGAGGTTACATTAAATTTAAAAGCATAATGTGAAATATGCTTCGGGTTGTAGGCATGTGACACTCATTATCAATATGAATGGATAGATAGAAAACTTATTGTATAATTTTACTTTATGGAAGCAACTTGAATGAATAGGAAATAGTGAGTGGAATCCTAGCCCCACAAACATTGCGAGTTTTGTCACTGACTTCCATGGAGCCAAGATTTCATCCAGAGTGTTTTGTGGACAGAGAAAGTTAGTGAAGAGAGGAGATACCAGTAGTTTTGGGGATGCCATTTTGATGTATATAAAACGAGGGTTAGTTTTTGTTTTAGCGTTGTGTTTTGAATTTATGCTTTGCCAAAACAAAAACAAGATCCATTTAGATCTGGGTCCCATTTCTCCTATGTACCTAGAGTTCAGGAGTCTGGTAGATGTTTCTGGTTTTAGTCCATTTCTATATGAAACAGATTAGCAAAACTATAGAGTGATTTAGGTTATCCAAAACCTAACTATAGTTTAGATCCAATGCTCAAGTTATCCAAACCCCAGGAGATAATAAATTGTTCTGTTTTAACCCATTTCTATTTTTTCTTAATCTCATAGTGATTTTTGTTAAAATATATTTTAATTTTATTTCTTCATTCCCTCCCCATTTTTGTATTTTCTCACCATGTGGAAACTACAAAATATGGATTACACACAGATGAGGCAGCCACCTAGTATACAGTAATCTAGCTCTGAGCAAACGCTATGTGCAAGAGTATAGAACGGCTGCATTGGAAGACACTTGTATTGTGTTGTAGTGATTATCAATAAGTTGACTCATATGGATGGTGAGATGGATGAGATGCTTTGGGGATACACACTAGATAAAAATGAATATGCTGTGCAAGTCAGAGCCAGGTAAATCTACTTGATACCGTGTCTTACAGCAAAATTAGGGCCTATTCCTATGATCTTGAGCAGCTCATGCAGGTCTGGTGAAAGGTTTTGTGCAGTCTCCCCTTCAGTAGGCGCAATGACAAACTTGTATTGTTACCCAGCATAAGATTGTTCTTCAGATATAGTGGAGGCAGGACTGGCGAACTCAGGCTCCTGGTCTTGCAAATACTCAAACCTTTAGGTTTGTGCTTAACTTTAAGCACAGATGTTTGCAGGATCAGGAGCCCTGTTCAGTGTTTGATGTCTTCAAAGGATGCCCCTCTGTGTTGACAATACAAATATTCCTAAGGAGCCTAGAAAACACGAAGTGGTGAGGCTCATTCCTGGCAGTGGGGGGAGGAATGTGTCATCATCCTTCTGCTGCCCCAGTAGCATATGGGATTTGTAAATTTTTGTGTATGGAAGGTTGCTAGTAGTAACCTTCCATTATTCCTTCAGCTGAACATCCAGAAGCACTGTGAGCAAAGTCTTCTCTCTGTTGCCCATTTATAGTCAGAGTCTCTCCTTAAAGATGATAAAGCTACAGGTTTTTAAATGACTGTAAATAATGTCTTTGGACAGTAGGTTGTATTTGGAAAGGACTGCAGTAGTGGTACTGTAGCACATGCACATAGATCACTCTAATAGATAATAAGGTCTGTGATGAACAGGCATTGTGAGCCCAGTCGCTTCAATTATTTACTCCAGTGTTTCAATTTACAGGTTCTGTTTTTATCTATCCACATCATGAAGTTTCATAGGCAGAAGTAGTGGGATGCTGACTTCTCACATTCAGACTCAATGTGTTGCACTGAAAATAATAAGTCCTGATATATACACGCTTCGTATTTGGCATAGCCTATAGTTTGTATTCTCCAAAGTTTCTGGTATTAGGGATTTAATTGTAGAAACAAGTGTGGTGGGGTTTAAATAAATATTGTGTTTTCTTTCACTCACAGTAACAGCTGTGATTTTATTTTTTCTTTTCTTTCACAGGAAGAAGGTATAGTGAAGGAAATAGACATCAGTCATCATGTAAAGGAAGGTTTTGAAAAGGCGGATCCTTCACAGTTTGAGTTGCTGAAAGTATTAGGGCAAGGTTCCTACGGAAAGGTAATTTTCTACAGTAGGTAATCATTCAGATTAGCATTGTGAGAAGATAACATAATGGACCTAATCTGCTTTGAACAGCACTAGTCCCATTCCATTGAAGTCAATGAAGTTGTAGGGGCAGAAGAGCATATTTGCCATTTACTGGTGTCCTATGTAAGACACAGGTTGGGGATAATGTTTATAGGGCTAGGCCTAGAACACAAGTGAGTGTTATGTACTGGTTATGTAATCCCCTCCTTGTTGCATTAACCTACCCCCCAGCTGTTCCAGAGGTGGTCATTGTGCTATAATTGCTAGTTAGGGGACATTGGTTGGGATTTTCAAAGAGGCCTGTGGGAACTAGGCATCCAATTCCCGTTGACTTTCAATGAGGTTTGGTCACATAATTCCCTCAAGTCCCTTTGAAAATCCTCTAAGGTTCATGTTCTGAGCTCTGGAAATTCCAGGCTTAGGGAGCAAGCTAGCAACCATTAAAGTTAAAGCATGGGACTGGGAGTCAAATGTTTTAGTTCCAGCTCTGCCAGTGACACCATGTATGGTCTTGAGCTTTCAATTACCTTCTTTGTGCTTCAGTTTGCCCATCTATAAAATGAGATTGATAGCTTCCTCACAGTGGTACTGAGAGAACTTTATGGTGCTCAGATGAAAAGTACTATGCAACTGCAAAGTATTATTATCTTTAAGAAAGATTAAACTAGTTTTGCATTGTCACATCCATTTTTAATGCCCACAAAAGCCATGTTTGTGCACACATTCCATTGCTGTGTGCATATTGTACATATCTATTACAAAACAACGTACAAAGACTAGAAACCACAAACCATCACCTGAATGTCCTTTGGTTAAGCATCTACATTTCTATGGTCTGAATGAATGAGATCTCCAAACCTTTGCAAGTGTGACCCCCCGCTAGCGGCTGGTGAGCCTAATTTAAACCAGGTGCCAAAAATCCTTGTTTAAAGTTTATTTTTCTTGGTTTGTTTGAAAACCTATTCCCCAGGCTGGAACCCTTGATCAATCTGCTTTGCTCAAGAAACTGATGCAGTCCTAAAATCAACTGAGTTACACCAGCATAAAATGGAGAAACAGTGTCAAGATGTCTAGAGTGGCTCACAACTGTGAATGCCGACCTCAGGGCAGACACTCCAAAGTGGTTGTATGTTCTAGAATTAGATTTCAACAACACAGTAACAAGTGTGAACTCCTGAAGCACTATAATTGTCTTACCATGGAGTCGCAGACAGTCCCCTTGGGCATTCCACTCTATCTTCCCACCCAGGCAAGCTGGACTATGTGATAGATGGTCACTTTACACCAAAAATCTCAATACTCAGTTTACTCCCATTCCCAAAGTACCAGTCAGTCACTTACCCCAGGTCATTTGTACTCCAATCTCAAACCAAAGATAATGCATGTAGTCAATCCTGTAATAAACTAACGATTTATTAATTAAGGAAAACAAATCGGAGTTATTTATAAGGTTCAAACAGGAAACACACACACACACACACACACACAAATGAGTTACCATTAAATTTAAAATGGTCATATAAGATTCTATGATAAGCAGCTCTATATGTCCTTAAGGGCTGACCAGGCCAAGCAGCATGGGGATCTCTTGCTTATGTTTAGGAATCTTTACTCCTCCAGGTCCAGACAGCATAAAGATCCTGGTTTCTTCTTGTCAGGGATTTTTATCCCCTGTTCCCCAGAATCCAAGCGGATGGGATGAGTTCATGCACAGGTTTTCACATTGTGGAAGAAGTTAGGAATGCTATCAACAAGGTCTCTGTTCTTGATGCTACATAATGCTAATTTGCCTTCAGTGGGCCATCTTGTGTGCAGGACGAACACTTTACCTGCTTTTCCTGTTTGAGTTATACAGTGACAGGTTTACAATGCAAACATTCAGTATAACATTATAATATTAAGTAGGATTAATGCATGCAACATCCTACTAACATTCCAGGAAGTCTACATACTAAACACATTCTTATAACATATCTATTTTAACTATACTAACCCACAGGTAAAGCCAGACTGGCTTCCAGCTATGCATTTGTCAGTGTCCAATGAGGCCTGGGGCATTGGCATAAGCTGGCACCTGGTCTGCCAGGGTCACATACTGATGAAGCAGACCCTACAATTTTATTCCTGAGACAAACTATAACTAGAGGAGTTATCCGCTTTCCTGAACACTGCAAACAGATAACTATCACTGCATCTGTTACAAGTTCCCTGGGATGAGGGAATTTGGAAACCCTTCACCAACAAATTTATGACCTGCAGCCCTGCATAGGAAAGACCATAGTATTCTTGTGTTCTGAACATCTGCATTTAAAAAACAGCCAGACCAAGTAAGCATTGGCTGCTGTGGTGAGATGCAATGGTTTAAAAAAAAAAAAAAAAAAAGTGGGGGAGGGTTTGTTCTTTCAAGATCAGCAATTGGCAGCTCTCCTTGTTCCAAATGCCCCAGATCTTTTGCTCTGTTGTAGTTTCTCTCTATCAAACTTAATCCAAACTTTTCAGAATATGGGTATAATAAATATTTCAGAAATGGTTCAATGGCCGTCTTAGAGTGTACTGCTGTATTTCATTGTTAGCCCTCTAAATTGGCTCTTTACAGTTAACATTTCACAGCTAAAATAGCTAGTCTCTGGTGCCACAGAAATACTTACCAAAGGAAGACTTGGTCCTGTTGGGCAAGGTCCATACACTTCAGTAAAGGATCAGTGAATAACTGGGTACAGATTCAACCTAGCTTGGGTTGTGGGTGATTGCAAGCCACCATTCAGGGAGCTATGTGAAATAAGTTAGTGCTCTCCATACCACAACAGGCACTACTTGGCAGCTTCAGCCGAGAGGCATGGGATTGAATGCCCCTGGAAAGCTAATCGTCTCTTTGCTCCAGTAATGGTCCCTAAGGTTAGGACAGGGTGGGGAAGCTTGCACTAGGGTTCCTTGTGCTGTCCTATCTAGGTTTTCATCACCATAATGTCTGAGATCCTTGTTTAACTTTATAGCATGTTAGTCTCCAGGACTGTCAAATCACCACTTTTCATGGCTACTAGCTGGAGCCAACTCTCTGCTGCAGGATGCTCAAAGAAACTTCCTTTGTCGTCTAGTAGAGCTGCAGGTGCTCAGCATCTCTGAAAATCTTATTTAGGTGCCTAAACAAGGGTTTAGTTGCCTAACTTTAGGTAACCACATAGGTTGAGGGGAATTTTGACAATTCTATTTGAATTCCATTGTACCTTTAAGAATAAGAAGACATCATTTTGCAATACAATGCATTTTTGTTTGTGCCATTTCCCTTTTGGTTTCATAATTATTTTGATGTCCTCTAAAACAGCACGCAGTGTTCCTTGACTCATTTGTTTTGGAGGGGAATGCAGACCAACTGCAATATCCCATGCTACACAGAACAGCTGACAAATGACTGACTAATAATTTAAGTTGATGATTTTTCTTATTACAGCCATAGGGATATTACTGGCTTTGCAAGATTATATACCATACAGTGAGAGTTATTTTTTTTTCTGCCCCATACTTCAGCCATTCCAGTTTAATATCCGTGCAGGTATAATGTGCTGTGCTGCTGAAAGTTCAAGGCCTCTTATGAAACAGTATATCTAATACTGTCCACTTGATTGGGAGTTAGATACCATGCCAATGTTTAAAGGTGAATAACAATGCTGAAACTCTGGGGTTTAGCCAAAGTTGCTTACTGTGATTTTTTTCCCCCACTTCCGATCCCCATAATGCTAGACACTATTTCTGAGTAGAATTGAGTGAAAAACACACACACACACGTTGCTGTGGATAGTTGAACTTTTAAATGATTAGCTTTGGCAATGTCCAGTCCTCTTTCTGTCTTTGATTGCCATGAATATTTGAGTAATTGAGCTTAACTGAGCAAGAATGTTAATTAAAAATGCATTTTTCAAGTTGTATCTGTAGAAGCTAGATTTTACACTTTGAACGCACAATTATTGGTGGTAGAGGTGCTTCACTTCTAGTATCTGTCCAGCAGTAGAAGTCCTGAAATACCCCAGAGAACAGCTTCTCTGATTATATTTCTGGCCCATGTGGAACCAATACATACTGGAAATTGACTGAAAGACCATGCTCTTCAGAGACTTCTTGCCTTATTGATATACCAAGGAGGTATGAATAGTTTGTAAATCTTCAAACTAAGTTTTGGGAGGCTTATAGTGACTGAACTAAATTGCCTATTTCTCCCTTTCCCTTTTGTCCCAAAAATTCACCTGGGACTAGATAGGAAGAAATTGCTGCACACAATAAAACAAAAACATGTATTTTGTATTTTCAGAGTCAAAAGGTGTAATAATAGGAACCTCTCTCAGATGTATGCTGGGCAAACTATCTGTATTGGTGACCAATTCATTGATCAAATGTAGCCCTTTTTTCTGTTCATGAAGTTTTCATGAACAGACTTTGATCTTTGCAATTTTTACAATACTTATGCACACACATGTCAACTTCTGGATTGTTAATGAACTATTCAACTACATGCTCAGATTGTCAATCATGAATAATGAATCGCATAATATGGCTTCTTCTCTCTGAGTCAAATGATTAAACCTCTTTAAATGGGCTGAACACATCTGGGCACAAATGGCAAATATCTTGTTTTCATGCAAATAGAGCAGTTACTCAAAGAACATCCATTCTCCAGACGTTCATGTAAAATAGCTGTTCAGAAATCAAACGTTTACAAACACTGTTACTATTCAACCAGCTTTAACTGGATGTGTAAAGAACTGATAATATTAAACATGTCACCTTTAGGAGAGGGCAATAGGGTAGAAAATGAAGCTTACAAGGGCCAGCTAAGCCAATTGTTTGTGAAGTAAAAACTAAACACTTTGAGCTATTAACTTTTCCTTAGAATTCTTGCTGTCTCAGTATCCATTACTTCATCAACTTCAGCAAATGCTCTCCCCTCAAACCACAGTACTTGATTACATAAATGTCTTATTTTTGTAGGTATTTCTGGTGAGGAAGATCAAAGGATCTGATGCTGGCCAGCTTTATGCCATGAAGGTACTTAAGAAAGCAACTCTGAAAGGTATGGATTAAGACACTGAGCTGAAAACGCTATCTCTTGTACTAGAGTATACTTTTATTGCAATGTTTAGGATTTGTTGGCATAGTTTTGTAGGATTTAAGAACACAAAAGCATGTTCTTATCAGCCTCCATCATTCAATTTCCTCATTATGGACTGAACTGAACTTACTAAAACTCCACACTTTCAGTGCAACATTGTGCCTTAATAATTGCACCCAAAATTTTGCACCTCCAAGTTATTTGCAGGCTCAAATAATAGATGTGGAAATAGCAACAGAGGGTCCTGTGGCACCTTTAAGACTAACAGAAGTATAGGGAGCATAGCTTTCATGGGTAAGAACCTCACTTCTTCAGATGCATCAGGGAGCATAAGCTTTCGTGGGTAAGAACCTCACTTCTTCAGATGCATCTGAAGAAGTGTGGTTCTTACCCACGAAAGCTTATGCTCCCAATACTTCTTTTAGTCTTAAAGGTGCCACAGGACCCTCTGTTGCTTTTTACAGATTCAGACTAACACGGCTACCCCTCTGAGAGATGTGGAAATGTTATTTTACAGCACCTGCAAATCAGGCAATAGGTACAGGTAGTCTCATTTGCACCTGCAGTAAATTGCAGGCAGTGTTATTTGTGGGCACCAAATTAGAGGGCAGTTCCAAAAACTGATCCCTAAAATTTTTACATCAAAAAAGTTTTTTTTTCATTTTTCAAAATTTAAGAATTTTTAAGAAAATGCTCAATATTGTTGTCACTGTCACTAGAAGATGCAGTTATATTTTGTGTTCATAAGAACTAAAATGTTTAGGCAAGGAAAGCTGTGCACTGATTGTTATAAAAAAAAAAAAAGTAAATAATGAAGATAAATTGTTGTTCCATCTGTAATAGGTACCATAGCTCAATCTGAGTAGCAAAGACAGACTTGGTTGCCGTATGGAAAAATCAAATGTTCTGCTTTCTCATTTTATTCTAGTTATAGCTGTGGTTGAGAGAGAGTTCAGTGTTTTCAATTCACTTGTTTTTTTTCTTTGCTGGCCATACAGTATGGGAGCCAGAAATTAAATAAGGAATTTGGTATTTGCTAATTCTGCATGACTTATTCACTATTTTAATAAGGATTATTTATAGTTCTTCTGGGGTTACTTTTAATTTGTATCTGAGAAAATAACTAACTATTGATAAAAGTAACCCTATTGAATGCTTCTCATTACATATTTGAAAACTCATGGGCTTAAACTTTCAAGAATGACAAGTTATTTCTGGGTGCCTAACATCTCTCAATTTGGTTATCTACAAATTCTAGGTAATCTTGGTTATGACTAAAAGCACAGTAGACGTCAAGTGGCTGATGACATGACACAGCAATTCTCTTGACCACCAACCAAAACGTGCAAACAGAAAACTAAGCACTCACATAGCATTATCTGACGTCAAAGCCCTTTACAAACATTAACTACAAATGCTGAAGCAGCTGCTGATCTTTCCATTTAGAATTTATATAGAAGAGTTTGCACTCTGCTGTTTTTCCTGGAATAAACATCCATCTAAATATTTCTGATTCTAATGGATAAATATTTGTGTGTTTATACATGGTTTATAAAGGAGAAAATCCTCAAGTCTTTATTCATAGTCAAATTCTGCAGTACCTCAACTAATCAAAACTGAGTGTTCTCCACCTGTGAAGATTATTTCTGCCCTCAGAAAGCTTGTTACTATTCTTGTGATCCCACAAAAACGTAACCCTTCCCTTGCGAGAGTTTTATGTTTTGACATCCCCGTATAGATGAGTAAGGTCCTTGGAGCAGGAATGACCTCTGGCTTTCTGTCTTGTGCAGCACCAAGTACACACTCACCACTTAACAAATAATAGGATACACTGTCTGCAGTTTTGCAGCTGTGTTGGCCCCAGGATATTAGGCTGTGGGCATGTCTACACTGGAAACTTCAAAGAGCTGCCGCAGGAACGCTCTTGCAGCAGCGCTTTGAAGTGTGAGTGTGGTTGCGTGCTCCTGGTAATCCACCTCCACAAGGGGATTAGCTCCGAGCGCTGGGAGCCTGTTTACGCTAGTGCTTTAAAGCGCTCAGACTCGCTGCGTTCGGGGGGGGTGATGTTTCACACCCCTGAGCCAGCAAGTTAGAGCGCTATAAAATGTAAGTGTAGACAAGCCCTGTGTCTACACTGCCACTTTCAGTGCTAAAACTTTAGTTGTTCGGGGGTGTGAAAAAAACACTCCCGTGAGCGACACAAGTTTTAGCGCTGAAAAGCACCAGTATAGAGAGCGCTTTATCACTGAGAGTGGGTAGACACCCCCTCATTCGGGGTGTTTATTTTTGTGACTACACTACCCATGTCACATACCCTTAGAGAGAGGAGGTGGAACAGATTGTTTAGCATAAGTAGCTAACACACATTTCAAGGGGTCATTCAAGGTGAAGTGGCCTGTTAACACCTTTCCAGTCATGAAGCAAGGAGGGGGAAAACCAGGGTGAGGTTGTTAGCAGGTTACAGATTGGATTTATGGCTTATTACAACAGTGTGTCTCTTCAGTCTGTGATTTTTAGTGTCTAGCAAAAAAATGAAGTTCACAGGCTTGTCTTTTGAAGGTGTTGTGCAAGTTTATTTTGAGGATGAGGACTGGGAGCTCAGATGAGTGATCACTTTGTGAAAAGTGTTGACCCACAGATGATGTGGTGTTTTTGTCTCATGTTTCTGTGCGAGTTCCTTCGAGCATGTCGTAATTGGCTGGTTTCACCCATGTTGTTGGGGCATTATGGCCCTGGATCTGGTACATCACATGGTGTGATAAGCACATGTAAGACCCATACATCTTGAAAGGTGTGTTGTAGGGGGTGTTGACCCTCATGGCAGTAGAGAGATGGCTGCAGGTTTTGCATCTGTTCTGGCAGGGTTTTGTGCTGTTTTGAGTTGGGGTCATGGGCATTGACTCCGTAGGTGCTCCGGGGCTGGAGCACCCATGGGGGGGAAAAATGGTGGGTGCTGAGCACCCACCAGCTTCCCCCCCACCACCACCACCAGTGCCTCCCGCTCCCTCCCTGCGACTACCGCCCACCGCAAACAGCTGTTTTATGGTGTGCAGGCGGGACGGGGGAGGAGCAAGGACACGGCGCACTCAGGGGAAGGTATGGGGGGGGGAAGGGGTGGAACTGGGCATGAAGTGGTGGGGTGGGGGTGGAGCAGGGGCGGGAAGGGAATGGGTCCTTGGGGAAAGGGTGGAGTGGGGGGCAGGGCCTGGGGCAGAGCTGGGAGTTGAGCACCCCCGGCACTTTGGAAAGTCAGCACCTGTGGTTGTCGTGTCTTGGTCTGTGGGGAGCTTGTTTCTAATGATGAGCTTGGAGAGATAGGGAGGTAGTTTGAAGGTCAAAAGAAATTCTACAACCTCATCTCTCATGAAACCACCCCAGAGACCTTCTGCATGCTTCCCAAGATACACAAACAAGGGAACCCATCATACCTGGTCCTTGCACTCTTACTGACAGAATATCAGGACTCATAGAAACCATCCTCAAACCACTCACTGCACAAATGTCCAGCTTCCTCCAGGACATAACTGGCTTACTCCACAACATTAACAAATTCTCTCAGAACCAGGGCCAGCTCCAGAGTTTTGGCTGCCCCAAGCAGCCCCAAAAAAAATAAATAAGCCCCAATCGCGATCTGCGGCGGCAATTTGGCAGGAGGTCCTTCGCTCCCAGGCGGAGTGAGGGACCGTCTGCCGAATTGCCGCCGAATACCTGGACGTGCCGCCCCTCTCCGGAGCGGCCGCCCCAAGCACCTGCTTGACAAGCTGGTGCCTGGAGCCGGCCCTGCTCAGAACATCATCCTTGCCACCAGGGATGTCACCTCCCTATACATCAACATTCCTCACAAGGAAGGCATCCCTGCCAGCCTCAAATATTTACAAAACAATGGACCCCACACAGATATCCACGCCAAACTCATCCACGTCATCCTCACCCATACAATTTTACATTCAACAGATGCTTCTGGTTCCCCTCCCCCTGCATCTGCACAACATCACCCTGCTTCCTAGAATACTCCACAGCTGCTTTTCAGACATTTAGGCCTTGGCTACACTTGGGAATTCACAGCACTGCCGTGGCAGCGCTGTGAAGCGCGAATGTAGTCACGCCGCCAGCGCTGCGAGAGCTCTCTTGCAGCGCTGTATGTACTCCACCTCTCCGAGGGGAATAGCGTGCAGCGCTGCGAGCGAGCGTGCAGTGCTGCAGGCACTGATTACACTGGCGCTTTACAGCGCTGCACTCGCTGCGCTCGGGGGGGGCATTTTCACACCCCTGAGCACAGCAAGTTGCAGCGCTGTACAGCACCAGTGTAGCCCAGGCCTTAGTGGTAACACCCGGAAGCTGTGACAGGAATGTGATCTCTGCCAGATCCCACCTGCTCCATTCAGATTGGTCACAGTGTGGAGATTACAGTCAGCGGGTATGTTTTCACTGACTTTTGTGCCCCTAGGGATCAGCATAGGGTAAAGAACAAAAGCTTGTAGCCCAGGTCAAAGGAATGGGGAGATCCACATTAACTTCTTACAAACATGTTATCTACCTCAAATTAACTGGCAATAAATTCACTTGAGTTACAAAAGTGAAGACAGCCCAGAAGTGTGGTGAAGGAAGGGAAATATTAAAAGAGCCGCAGTGAGAGCTGCTGTCAGTGAAGTTCCAAAGAATTTGGCTCAGAGGATAATAGTTTTGACAGCTTAATTTGATCTTTAAGTGAGTTCTAAATTGTCGCTGCCCACCCACACTGAGCAGGGCTGGAAATCCCTCCAACTTGAGGTATTTATTACCATGTCAAATGATGGGTGCAAATGCAGAAGCGCTTGCTAGCTATAATTCAGTAATTACTGGCAAAAGCATTGCTGCCCAGAACTTTTTTTTTTTTTTTGCGCTACCCACCTTGCACTGAACTGCATAAAGCTGAATGTCACCTCCTCATGAGTAAGGCTAAGATTTTTGTCATGGATATTTTTAGTAAAAGTCAGACAGGTCACAGGCTTCTGTGAATTTTTAGCTATTGCCCGGAAAGCCTGTGACCTGTCCCTGACTTTTACTAAAAATATCCCTGACAAAATGGGGAGGGAAGAGGGTCCCACACCTATAGTGGCTGAGACATCCAGGGGCCCCCACAGACTGGCAGCTGGGCAGCTGCAGGGGGTTGCCACCCGCACTGCTGAGAGGTGTGGGGTGCCCTCCTGCCTATGGTGGCTAAGAGGTCCAGGACCTTCCCACAGACAGCTGGGCAGCTCTGGGGGGGGCCACTTCCCACAGCAGCTGGACACTCCGGGGAGGTCTGGCCACCTGCGGCAGCTGGCCAACTCCGGGGGGGGGGGGATTCCCCCGGCTGCCTCTGGTAGCTGAGAGCTGCCCTGGGACTGAAGTGAATAGGTCACTGAGGTATCTGGAAATCACAGATTCCGTAACATAATCGTAGCCTTACCCGTGAGTAGCCCTGGCAACCCCAAAAACCACATTGGTGGTTTTTCTGTATGAAGGTAAATTTACAACAACATAAGGGAAGTGGGGGGCGGGGAATGACAGCTTAAAAAAAAAAAAGGCTGCAGAAAGCCTTGCCTGTTTGGATTAGTCTGAGGAGCTAGTTTGTGGGTAAAGAAGAGTATGAGGCATTTAATGCATGTTTTAACCAAGGGTTACCCACTTATGGTGAATCTCTTATTCTTTGTCAGTAGATAATCTCTCCAGGCTAGTTATGCCTCATTAGTCAGCATGATCCCAGAGTTCAGTGACAGCAAAGGTGGTTGTAAAAACAGTACAGAACCTTTCACCTTCAGCAATCAATAATTTCCAGCATTCACAGCTCACAATGAGCCAGTTCTGTACCAAGAGAGCTCTGAAGTTCAAATATCTCTGTCTATAGAAAAACATAGTATTTAGAGATGGAAAAGATCTATTAGATAATTGAGTCCCTCCCCCTTCAAGGGCAAATGTATCCCCAGTTGTGGCTGTATTGTATTTTAAACTGATATTGGATG
Organism: Malaclemys terrapin pileata; assembly: GCF_027887155.1. Taxonomy (NCBI): domain Eukaryota; kingdom Metazoa; phylum Chordata; order Testudines; family Emydidae; genus Malaclemys; species Malaclemys terrapin. The sequence goes on from NC_071507.1 coordinate 84,933,421, forward strand.
TTAAATATTAAACAGTCTTAGAATGGAACAGTTGCAAGGATATGAGTAGTACCCACACACTCTTGTGACAAGAAAAATAACCCTTACTAGTATTAAAATAGTACATGTATGAATAGTCCTATATTTATTGCATGGATATTTGATAGTGGAAAATGCTATAGCTGGGTATAGATCAAACCAAAATTAGTTACTTAATGACTAATTGCCTTCAGTGCTTGCTGCTGGGTGCTTAGCACTTCTGAAAATCAGACCATTTATTTTGAACCCTAAATAAGGATTTAGAAAACTAATTTTAGGCACTCACTTGAGGAAAAAACTTTGGTAATAATACTTAAAATTTGGAAGTATCTGTTAGCTGGATACTAAATGGGGATACAAAGCTGCAGTTAGGGATGTTTGCAGAACTTAAACTCTGAATTTTCTGACTTTCAAATTTTTAGTGTTTCTTTTAAACCAAGATATTAACATGAGGTTCTTTTTGTTTAATCTATATTTTCAAACTTAAAATTGCGTTAAAGTACTACTTGTCTGGGAATTTCTTTAAAGTTGTGAGGTTTTGAATAAGCCCTTTAAAATATTTCCACTTCTTAACACTATAAGAATTATTTTCTTGGAAGCATTTTTTTTTTGGAAAACAGACAAGAATATAATATGTTTTTAACAAAAAACTGGAGTATTTCAATGAAGCAGGGCTGCCCTTCACACCCACTGAAACCCAGAGGACAGAAGCAGTGGGGCTCCTCTGTACTCTGTCAGAGACATGGCACACAGGAAGGACAAATTTACTAACTTGATTCTCACATGGTTGCGCTTAAGGTGTTTACAGGCTCCATCAGCTCTGCCAGAAAAGGTTCAAAGTTCCTTGAGCAGGAGCTGTTTTGAATCACATAAATTATAAACTCCACTAAACATATCTGAAGAGTTTGTTGTAATGGAATACGAGGACCAACTGTATGAAGACACAGCCTTATAATATGTTCTATAGTAATTGGCACAGAAACTGTAGCCGTATATCAGTGCGTTTGAACTTCATAATTATAGCTGTACTGGCAATACCTGCAGACTTTGTAAACTTTGTAGTGGGAAGCTTCTAGAGTTTTTGAGGGACAGAAGCTATTTGGCTCCCAGAGCACAGCAGTTTCTGCCACACTGCAGTTTATGGAGCTTACACACCGCATAGGCGCCGCATTTTAAAAAAGATGTGGAGAAATTGGAAAGGGTCCAAAGAAGAGCAACAAGAATGATTAAAGGTCTTGAGAACATGACCTATGAAGGAAGGCTGAAAGAACTGGGTTTGTTTAGTTTGGAAAAGAGAAGACTGAGAGGGGACATGATAGCAGTTTTCAGGTATCTAAAAGGGTGTCATAAGGAGGAGGGAGAGAACTTGTTCACCTTAGCCTCTAAGGATAGAACCAGAAACAATGGGTTTAAACTGCAGCAAGGGAGGTTTAGGTTGGACATTAGGAAAAAGTTCCTAACTGTCAGGGTGGTTAAACACTGGAACAAATTGCCTAGGGAGGTTGTGGAATCTCCGTCTCTGGAGATATTTAAGAGTAGGTTAGATAAATGTCTATCAGGGATGGTCTAGACAGTATTTGGTCCTGCCATGCGGGCAGGGGACTGGACTCGATGACCTCTCGAGGTCCCTTCCAGTCCTATAATCTATGAATCTATGAATAGTGTTTATCTCCCAAGTTTCTAAATTCCTTGAACAAATGGCACAGTCTGTATCTGCAGAGTTGGTGATCTCTGAGACAAAGCTATTTGGTTTATGGGTGTTTACAGCTGTGCTGATTATGCTGTAGAATTTACAGATTCTGAAAAGCCTAAAGAATTTTATTAATTCTACAGAACTTGGAGTTCTCAGAGGTTAAAATAATCATAACAAACTTCAAATTAAACACACACATATATACAAAAGTCCCAGACAGTAGATGTCACTCAGGACACCATGCATCAAAAAATTGGAGTTTCTATACTGGTAACAGTGGCTTATGTGTTCAACCATCAGGTGCAGTAATTCACTCAGTTTTCCCCCTCACTGTGCCTGCCTCAGTTTCCTGTTGGTGGTTGTGTAGTTTAGACCTGAGGCTAACCCAGGGGTCTCAAACACGCGGCACGCGGGCTGCATGTGGCCCATGGAGCTCTTCCCTGTGGCCTGCCAAACTCCTTGCACCCCCACCCCCTGAGTTATTTTATGTGGCAGCTAAGCTTCCTGCTCGCTGCTCCCCAATGTTTGGGGCCAGGTCTCTCCCCCGGCTCCACCTGCCACCCCCACGTGTCTCCCCCGAGTGTCCCCCGGGCTCACTTGCTGCCCCTTCACTGCCTCGGAGCCTGCAGCTCATGGTGACTCCACTCCACTCTGCCAGCTTCCAGCATCACCGGCTGCCGCAGGGTCCTAGTGCCCCCCTTCTCTATGGCCAGGGCAGGCTGCCTTTCCCCTGATCTTCTGCCCTAGTCCTGAGCCTCTCCAATGCCCCAAACCCTTCATCCCCAGCCCCACAGCCCTCTCCCCTGCACCCCCTCCTATCCCCAAACTCCATCCCAGAGCTTGTACCCCCTGCCCCAGCCCGGAGCCTGCACCCCAGACCCTCTCCCCCACCCAAACTTCCTCCCAGAGCCTTAGTCAGGTGGGGGTGGAGTTTTTTTTGGGGAGGGGGCAGGTTCTGGGCACCACCAAAATTTCTACAAACCTGCCACCCTTGGAAGAGGCAGAGCAGGGGTGGAGTGGTGGTGCAGCCCAGTGCAGTGGGGTGGGGGCTTTAACAGAAGTAAATCTAACTACGTGCGTGGTTTGTCCTTTGAGTGAGGTGCATTACTGTTGGTGGCACTTAGCACTTTCTAGGAGGGAGGGGAGAGGAGCAAGGAGCCGCACGCTCAGGGGAGGAGGTGGAGAAGAAACGGGGCAGGGGCGGGGCCTCATGGAAGGGGTGGGGTGGGGCGGGGCCAGGGGCAGTGAGCGGGGGGGGGGGTGTCTGATGCAGCCCTCGGCCAATGCACTAGTCCCCATGTGGCCCTAGTGGTCATTTGAGTTTGAGACTCCTGGGCTAACCCCTAAAACTTCTCTGGTTCTGTTGTAACAAGTCCACTGAAACAACATGTATATGGAGAGTCTAAACATTCACCCCTTGGTGCAGAGTTTACAAATAACACATCACCCAAATAAACAAATTTCACTCATTGGTGCACAGGTACAGAGTCCTATACTACTGGACACTTCCACAGCTTGTGTTAAACCTTTGAATAGAACTACTCTCTCATAATCTCTGGTTTTCTAGCCCAAAACATTGCCTCTTCTTAAGCCCTCCCTCATCCTTTTACTGGCCCTCAAGACCTCTGCCCAAGCTTTCCAAAACCCTGGAGGGCCCTTTGCCTCGAGAGACCCAACAGTATGTTCTGTCCCTTTCAGGTCAAGAGACCCACAAAGGTCATCCCTGGTCACCCACTAGTCTGAGGGAAGACTGCTGCTTATATTTCCCCAGCAACCTGCACCACAGCCATTGTTGCCTAACATACAGGTCCCCTACTCCTTGGGAGCTACAAGTCCCAGAATGTCATGGTTCTGAACCTGGAAAATGGACAGAGCTGGACCCTGATATGAAAAACAAAATGTGGTTTATGCTCTTAATGGATCACTTGAAAGATATTTTTGTGAAGAATGTAGCTATATGCCATAAAGAAAAATAATAGTCATGGTTATACAAGCTCATTGTGTAAGAGAACATATATTCTGAGAATGTCACCCTGAACTGGAGAAATGTAAGTACTGCTGCTAGTATTGATTGCAAAATGATTCTCAAAAAGCCAACACAAAGACTTCAGGTCAAAACAGTTACCAAAAAAAAATCATATAGCATCACTGGAACTTTCTTTTTTATTGGCTGCATCTTTCCAAAGAGGTTCTTTAAAGATTTGACTCACTTGCATCTAGATCTTAATTTTTGTACGTGTGTATTTATACTTCTTGCTGTTTTCTTTAGTAATTCAGAGCACAGGTTCAGATTTGGATGAGAGGGCAACTTTTCTCTATAAAAATAAATTCTGAGCACACAGCATTTTGTGAGTTATATTGTCTCTTTCTATTCAAGCCAGCTGGAAATTCTCATTGTATAAGGTCCTGATCAAATTATAGCCTCATACCAATGATGCACTTTGAATTGTTAAGATCCTGCACTAGGGGGGGAAAAATCCCATTTCTGAGGACTTTAAGCCTCTAGGGTTATATAATTTCTTAAAATGCTATTGTCCTTCAGCAATGGAGTTTTTTTTAAATAGGAACTCAGTGTTATTCAATAGAATTATACCTACAGGGCAGGAGGAATTATAAGACTGTGTGCTTGTACTTTTTAAAATAACATATTGCCTAGTCTGCCCTTGTTTTAAACAATTGATGGAAACCCACTGAAGACTCCATCAGATGTCGTTTTCAAAAGTTATCACATTATATAGGGCCAAACAGAGAGATGCCATCGAGTTGAATATAGAGCCTCATTTTGGTCAGCCAAAATTAATCAGTTTGGAAACATGCACTCTACTAAATCCAGGGGAAAATAATTCAAAACACATCAGATGATGGGGGAGGGGGGGGGAATGAATACTGATTTGAATGACAGTAATTGTAGTAATTTAGTATTTTGCATGTTTAAAACTTAACTGGTTGGTTAATCACCATAACACAACAGTGAGGAAGATGGGTGTTATGAGGAAGAACTCAGAGCTGATTCAAAGGCCAGATTCTCCATTGCTCCCAAACAAAAGTTAACCTAAGTCATCTAAGCCACACCTCTTCTCTACATTTTATTGGTTTTGTATTTTGTATCCATTGATGATTCAATCCAGGGTCAAATATAATCCCCTGAAATGCTTGGTCTTTTGAAAAGGCTACATCTGTGCAACCGGCTGATGTCACATTGGCTGATGTCAACAACTTTGGATAATAGGAAGCCCTATGACTAGTCACAGCCCGAGCCAGAATCGAAAGAAATTGACTCCTAGAGCAAGTTCCATTTCTGGTCTTTTAGCAGTGAGTAATTGGTGGTCTAGGTACTGTGAAGGAATGTACTACTCCTTTAAAGGATAGGCTGGAGCCTATGGCTAGGACAGCTTGGGGTGTAACAAGGAGTTCCTGCCTCACTCTAGGGCTGTGCTATATAAACAGGAAGAGGAAGTTGAGCAAGAGAGGAAAGTATTAGTGCAATAGGACTCTACAGAGATTTTTATTTATTTATTTTAATCTAGAAAAAACTGCAAATGTATTTCAGGGAAATACCCTGATTGCATAAACATACCTAGCAATTTCTTCCACAGAACAAATTTCTGTTGCATTAGTTTTGACCAGTTTTCTCTTATGCTTGCACTCGTGCTCAAATTATCTAAAATTAATCTTGATACATGTTGGGTTTTACCTGGCTGTCAATGAGATAGGGAAAGAAAATGTGGAGCCTTTTTCAAAATTTAGAAAAAAAAAAAAAGCAACTGCCCTTGATCTGCAAAGTGCCTCTGAAGTTATTTCCGTAGAATGGACTGTCGAACTATTGGCAACTGTTTGAAATCTCCAACAAATTGATTAGCATTCCTCCAAATGGTTGGGTTGACATGTGCAGGTTCACTTGTCTACATCTTGCATTTTTAATTTTTTTTCAAGTACTGAGCAGCATATCCTACTTATTTCATCAGGGATTTTAAAATTGCAATTTTCCAAATCCTTTTGTTACTTATGATCCAATTTGCTATCTAGCTCTTTAAAGTTTCCATAAATTCAAATATGTAGAACACAATAAATTAGTGGCCCTGGAAATACAGCTGCAGCTCCTGTTTTTTTTTTTTTTTTTTTTAATTGAAAGCTTTCAGACCCAAATTTGCTATAAAAAGCTCAAATAATAGACTTGATCATAGTGCTTTTAGAACTTCCCAACTTTGTCTGATGGCAGCTATTTGCAATTATAGTAAATCCAAAATCTGCTGCTGTTCTGTAGAAAAGACTGCATGTAGTATTTCATACTGTTGAGTATCAATATATCACTCTTTGCTTTTGTTGTAGATATAAAAGATTGAAGATCACCCAGATTGTTGCAGTTATTATGAGTGGCCCTCCTAGGCGTGACTGAGCTCTATAGCACACGTTCCAATTTCAACCTGTCTAGCTACTCAATTTGATCCCATACCACCAGCAGCCATCCACTTAGGATTATTTTCAACACCAGCTTCATATTCATCCTTAACAACTACAATTTCTGACATCTGAGGCTCTTGCAAAACATTTACCTCAAAATTATCTTTCCATGTAGACAATCTGTTTGCCAATTGCTTCGTATTTTGCTATGTGACCTTCAAAACGATGAGTTAGCGATGATAATTGTTCTAGTCTGTATCTGGCACAGAACAGCAGGTGTTCTTCCTTTAACCCATCTTTGTCCTTTTTTGTAATATTTTGTGAACTCTGTTGGCTTATGCTGTGGACAAATTTCTAGTTCAGAAGGAAGAGCAGTGTCTTCTGCTTTCAGTGTGGATTGCTAGCTATTGTTCTAATTGAACATTAACTGATGCAAATACCCAGCTGCAATGATACAATGAGCATACCAGCAAAATGTTAAATGTTTCTTGGGCTGAGTAGTCAGATGGGAAAAACTGTACTGCAGTTTTTCCAATATTGTCCTTTTACATTGCTACGTTGAACATCACCAAACAATTCCTCAAGGATTCTCCACTTGGGTTCCCCTTTACTGTCCTATTTAGCTTTGTAATTAAGTACAGCATCAATGGATAAGATGCACTGTATATCTGTATTGGCACATCATTGTTCACATATGAATTTATTGTGCAGGTTCATCAAAAGATGTAAGTTGTCCCTGTCCTATTCTCGTGACCCGCTCAGTGGTGTCCTCTAGGTCAAATGGGAACTTAGAGCAGAACTCTTCATTACTGGTTTTCTGTTTTCATTTTGTTTTTTTTCCCTATCCACCTAACTCTCCTATGGACTGATAACTGTTCTTCATCAGCACCGTAAAGCATTGGGGGTGATCCTTCAAACTATAAAACTTCCACAGGTGTTGAAAATCTGTATACCACCAAAAGTTCTCCACATAGAAATGTGGACAAATTAAAGAAGAAATCAGCCCAATTTTGGAAGAACTATGAAACAATTAAAGGATTTTCCTTAAGTTTTGAACACCTTCCATTTACTGTATATTTTTTTGGCATTGCTAACTAATCTGTTTTTGAATCTAGCAGTTGATATAGCTCAAGCCAGTGCAAATCAGCTGCTCTTAATGTGAAGACCAGGGTCGGAGGTTGCAAAAACAGTATCCTGTCCAAGACTTCACTGTGGCATGTGCTAGTAGGTGTTAGTACCCCTCAAAGATGAATTGTAGAACATTAGATTTTTGGCAAGTATAAGCTCTGCTTTCAGTAGTCTTTCCTTTAGCTCATTAATACACCTCTACCCCGATATAATGCGACCGGATATAACACAAATTCAGCTATAACGTGGTAAAGCAGTGCGCGGGGGCTGTGCACTCTGACGGATCAAAGCAAGTTCGATATAATGCGGTTTCACCTGTAACGCGGTAAGATTTTTTTTTTGGCTCCCGAGGACAGCGTGTTATCGGGGTAGAGGTGTACCATTTAATTCATTCCTTCATTGGGCAGTATTTCCTAGAGGATAGAGCATTAGACTGGAATTCAGGAAACTCTGAATCTGTGCTTTGCTACTGACTGACTGGGTGACCTGGGAAGTCATTTCACTTCTCTGTGCATCAGTTTTTTCCATCTGTAAAATGAGGATAATGATGCCGATCTCCTTTTGTAAAGTACACTGAGACCTACTGATAAGCACTGTATCAGATCTAGGCGGTATTACACATACTATTCCATGCTGAGATGTGGTCTGTGGCGTTTTGGCAAAAAAACTATTTCTGTAATTCATGAAGTGTTTGAAATAGTCAGATTGACAGTTAGCAGTTGGCTCTCAGTGAGTAAATCTGCAATTCCATTGGGAAATAGCATTGGAAAGGCCATATCAATCTACCCAGTTTTCTCAACTCATTGATGGGCTGTAGAAATTTCTAGCCATCATATAGGCTCATTTTCTACATGAGCAGTGTTGGTTCTGTTTGCTGAAGGAGTTGCACCAAGGGAGCACCCAACTGTAATCACCATTTACTCCTTCTCAGCTGCCTCCAATCGTGGTATATTTGTAGTTGGCAGGTGACCAAATGCAACACTATCTTTAGGGAGCTGCAACAAACTGTCTTCATTTATTTCAATTTCCCCATAGAAAATATTACTACTTTTCAGTTACAAAAGAGCATTTTTACAGTTTTCCAGTTAACATGGAAATCAACATGCCTCTTTCCTGTATTATCACAATAATACCCTTGAAGGCAGTGAGTTTAATCAATGCTGAAGCCACCTTGGTATAGCATTGACATCTTGTGGAAAGTTGATCACCTGTCTGCAATAATCAAACTGCTGGCTGTTAATTCTGTATACCATGGGTAGGTAACCTATGGCACGTGTGCCAAAGGCAGCACGCGAGCTGATTTTCAGTGGCACTCGCACTGCCTGGGTCCTGGTCACCGATCTGGGGGGCTCTGCATTTTAATTTAATTTTAAATGAAGCTTCTTAAACATTTTAAAAACTTTATTTACTTTACATACAATAATAGTTTAGTTATATATTATAGACTTATAGAAAGAGACCTTCTAAAAACATTAAAATGTATTACTGGCACACGAAACCTTAAATCAGAGTGAATAAATGAAGATCTGGCACACCACGTCTGAAAGGTTACCGACCCCTGCTGTATATCAATGCTACTGGGCATACCCTGGCAATCTGCAGTACTTCACCCCAAATTAGCTTATGTAATTCAGGTGCCTGTGATCTGGAATCCATGCAATTTTCATCAGAAAATATATTAATGGGATTTGTATATTTTCTACATCACTCACCAATGCTGTCAATTATGACAGTCCCTATCAACTCTCACCCCAATTGTGGTTTTTGCTCCATGGGTTCCAGCCATCCAAATCCCAGAGAAAACCTGCTTCAATACAGAATTAACCCCAACCCCAACCCCCACCTCCTCCTCTGATCTATGTACTCAAGTTGTCACCTCCCACCCCACACTGGAACCCATCAGGGTTATAATCAAACTACTATGTCCCTTTCCATACCCTAGGGGGACCCTATCCTGAAAGCTTTCCTGAAACCTCTCTTCTGGCCTTCATAAGTGCCCACCCTCCCCCAGCCAATCTCTCGAAGATCATAATCAGAAGCAAGCTCCCCACAGACCAGGATATATCATCTCAAAGCAGCACCAGAAACAAAACCTACAGGCACATTTCCACTGCTACAATGACCAACAACCCTCCCCCCCACCAACATAAGATCTGTGGGTCCTACATATGTGGTGTACCTCATGCAATGCACTAAATGCCCCAATATTAATTATGTGTGTGAAACCAGACAAACATTAAGCTCTTAAATGAACGCGGACAGGAAAATGATAAAAAACCAACACCCTAGCACCTCCTGGGTGAATACTTTTCACAAAGCGATCACTGTATCTGACCTCTCAGTCCTCATCCTCAAAGGAAGCCTCTACAACACTTTCCAAAGACAAGCCTGGGAGCTTGAATTCATAACTTTGTGAGATACTAAAAATCATGGTCTTAATAAAGAGACTGGATTTATGGCTTATTACAACAATCTATATTCCACTAACCTCCCTTTTGTCCTATGATTACAGGGGTGTTAATGAGCCTCTTCACCTTGAATGGTCTCTTAGAATAAGGGCTAAGTACTTATGCTAAACTATCTGTTCAGTCTTGTATTTAGCTGTGACACTAAGGCCTTGGCTACACTTGCAAGTTACAGCACTGTAAAGCCTCCCCCAGCGCTGTAACTCACTCCCCGTCCACACTGGCAGGGCACTTACAGCGCTGTATCTCCCTGGGTACACCGCTGCAGGTACTCCACATCTCCGAGAGGAATAACAGCTGCAGCGGAGTGGCTACGACTCTCGGGTATGAGTGTAAACGCTTGCAGAGCTGTACTAATCACCTTGTCAAGTGGCCAATCCTCTCCATTGTTGTGACCGGCTGCAGGAATGCAGAAGTGCCGGTTTCAAAGCTCGTACCACAGAGAAAAGCAAACAGTTTGCAGCTTGCTTTGAGTGAGTAAATGAATGAGCAGGGGCCTGGGAATTTGGAACTTGCAAAATAGAGAGCTGACATACTCCAAAAAGCACTCTCTCTCCCCCCACACTCCCTGTCACAATCCACTCCACACACCCCCACCCCCACCCCGTTTTGAAAAGCACATTACAGCCACATGAATGCTGGGATAGCTGCCCCTAATGCACCGCTCCCAACACCATTGCACTGACAGCTGGCAGTGTGGACAGACTGCAGCGCTTTTCCCTACTCAGCTGTACGAAGACAGGTTTACCTCACAGCGCTGTATTGCTGCAAGTATAACCAAGGCCTGAGTACCTTTCCCAGTTCTGAGGAGGATTTCGGTATAGCTCAGAAGCTTGTCTCTCACCAACAGAAGTTGGTCCAATAAAACATACTATCTCCCTCACAAGTATCAGGGGTAGCCGTGTTAGTCTGAATCTGTAAAAAGCTTCCACCTCACCAACAACTTCAGCCTGTACCAATCTACACGGGAGGTCCACTTCCTAGACACCACAGTACAAATGAGCGATGGCCCCATTAACACCACCCTATACCGAAAACCCACCGACCGCTACGCCTACCTTCGTGCCTCCAGCTTCCACCCCGGACACACCATACGATCCATCGTCTACAGCCAAGCGCTGAGGTACAACGGCATCTGCTCCAACCTCTCAGACAGAGACCAACACCTACAAGATCTTCACCAAGCATCCTCGCCCACAGACAACCCGCCAACCTTAAACATATTCTCACCAGCAACCACTCACCGCACCATAACAACTCTAACTCAGGAACCAACCCATGCAACAAACCTCGATGCCAACTCTGCCCACATATCTACACCAGCAACACCATCACAGGACCTAACCAGATCAGCTACAATATCACCGGCTCATTCACCTGCATATCCACCAATGTTATATATGCCATCAGGTGCCAGCAATGCCCCTCTGCTATGTACATTGGCCAAACTGGAAAGTCACTACACAAGAGGATAAATGGACACAAGTCAGATATCAGGAATGGCAATACACAAAAACCTGTAGGAGAACACTTCAACCTCCCTGGCCACACAATAGCAGATGTAAAGGTAGCCATCTTATAGCAAAAAAACTTCAGGACCAGACTCCAAAGAGAAACTGCTGAGCTCCAGTTCATTTGCAAATTTGACACCATCAGATCAGGATTAAACAAAGACTGCGAATGGCTATCCAACTACAGAAGCAGTTTCTCCTCTGTTGGTGTTAACACCTCAATTGCTAGCAGAGCACCTCACCCTCCCTGACTGAACTAACCTCATTATCTCCATACTGATTTATACCTGCCTCTGGAAATTTCCATTACTTGCATCTGATGAAGTGGGCATTCACCCACGAAAGCTTAGGATCCTCTGTTGCTTTTTATCTCCCTGACCTCTTTCTAATATCCTGGGACCAGCACTGATGCAAAACACTGCATACTCTCTACAACGCCAATTTATTTTCCTATATGGGCAAAGTTTCTATTTGTGCCGATAATTGCATGATGCCCTTGGCTATCTAGTACACATTCATGTTGTAGCATAGTTTCCATAGCTAGGATAATTGCATTACACTCACTATTAGCTCAAAGCCACCTTTTGCGTTTAGAAGGAGTTTCATGTTGACAGCGTTCAGATTGCTGCTTAGTCTTTGTAGATGCCAAGTTGTTTGATTTTTGTGCATGATATAGGTAGTGAACTGTAAGACTGAAAACTAAACTTAATACACCTATGTAGGACATAAATGTAGTTAGGTAGGTACTTATTTTAAAGTTACCTGATATCCGTAGGAAGGAGTGTTGAATTATCCAAATTTGTAAAGTGAGAGTATTTTAGACTTTTTTTTAAACACACACACGTTCCCTCAGGCGAGGGGCTCTGTGTCCCCCCAGTTTCCCCTCTAAAGGACTATAGAAGAGTGGCTAGAGTTGGTGTAGCAATGCTCTCTGGTGTAGCACCGCTGCTGATAGTCACTCCAGTCCTATGTTGCTCTTCCCGTGACTCAGCCCTCCAGCCACATCTCACATTAATTCCATTCGTCCCAGCATAACAAAGACCAACAATTAAGTCAAATGTCCTTACAAAATATCTTTGTGCCCCACTCTGAGCACTATGGTCCTTGCACTCACTTGGCTCAGAGCCAATGTCCCTATCCCCTTATATCAGGAAGCTACATGCCACCTTCTCTGGTGACTGGTTGGGGAACACAGGACCTCCTGCTCCTCTGAGTTCCAGCCTGGGGACCCTGTAGTCTGTCTATTCAAACGTGCCCCTGCTATTTCCCTGGGCTTCTTTTGCTATAACATTTTACCAGGCTTTCTCCCCACAACCTCTTCAGATTCACCCTTCTCCCAGGGCTAGGACTTGTAGGTCTCTCCCCTGGAATCCCCTAACAAACTCTCAAACCATTAAAATATAAACATAAACCCACATCTGTCCTCCTTGGGCTTTACCTTACATCTGTCTTAATTTTCCCCTCTGTTCCCTGACTGAATGCCTCCCAGGGGCCTCTCCCTGTAAGTCCCCATCTTGCGCTTTTATGAGGGCTCATCACCAAAAGCCTGTTCCATGTCACTTGTGGCCGATTTGGCAGCCTTCTCTATTCAGGTGAGGATACCAAGGCTTCCTCCTAGACATGTATTCCTCAGGTGCTCAGTGGACACACAGTGATAGCACCTTCTGGGCTTCTCTGCTTGTACAGGAGACTTGGGATGAGTAACAGGGGAATGGGGAGGTGATCGCTCAGCCTCCTTTTTCCCAGGGGTAAAACGGTGATTCTGCTTTCCACCAACCCTGCACCCCTCTGCCAGTGGTTTATGTTTAATTGCAGCTTGTGAGTGCTCAAAAGAGTCTGCAAAACCAGCTAATTCACCCACTGCATCCACCTTTTTGTCCCACAAATACTGTTTAACATTATAACTGCACATAGTCAGGAACTGTTCCTGAGTAACCAGACCACACATTTCTTACAAGCTTGTAATGCCTTTTCCCCTCGCCCACTTGTTTAACAAATCTCTCATTTCATTTACATAGGCCACATTACTTAATCCAGATCCCCTTTTAAGACTTCTGAATTTAACCCTGTAGGTTTCAGATGTAATCTGAAACTGTTCCAAAACCAGTTCCTTAAATTTACCATACTTTGAAGCATCAGCAATAGGTATCTTACTGAATATGTCCAGGGCGCTCGCAGTCAATTTTGCAACCAAAGTGGTCATTTTTTGATCTTCGGGAATCGCATGGAGAGTGCACAGACTATCAAAAGTGACTAAATATTCAGCAATATCACTGGATTCATCATACAGTGGGTACAACCGCTCCCATTTGTGGATTTTGGGGGAAGTGGAGCCAGCTGCTGAAGGGTTCTGTCTCTTCCACTCCATTTCAGCCAGTTCATGCTTCTGGATCTCAATTTGGGCCTGTATTTCTCTGTCTTTTAATTCCAGGGCTTACTGCCTCTCTTCTTGAGCAGCTTGTTGGGCTAACTTCTGGGTGCACAAAGCTGCTCACTAAAGTTTATACATTTTTAACTCTGCTGAATACCCACTAAAATAGACAAGAGGGTGATTTCTTCTGCTGCTAGGTAGTTGGTGATGGCATAAGTAGGTAGAATATGATTTTTATTTTTTCATAATTTTGATGGATAGTATCAATGTCCTGGGGTTTTTCAGCTTTTTTTAAATCTATTTAAATGTTCAAAGTTGCAGGAAATTATGGCACATCAGACAGTAGATAACTATTTAATGACAGTAGAGTTTGAGATTTAAAAAGTTAAAGCTTTATAACTGCTAAACCACAAATTAGGGAGACAAGGTGGGTGAGGTGAAATCTTGGACTAATTTCTGTTGGTAAAAGAAACAAACTTTTGAGCTTACATAGAGCTCCTCTACAGATCTGGGAAAGATACTTGAGTGTCACAGCTAAATACAAGATGGAACAGATTGTGTTAACTCCTTATGCTAAACATATTGTAAGAGACCATTCCAGGTGAAGAGGGCAGTTAACATCTCTGCAGTCACAAAATAAAAAAAGGGGGTTAGTGAGTTACAGACAGGGCTGGCTTTAGGCCTATTCCCCTGAATCGGGCCCCGCGCCTAAGAGGGCCCCACACCCTAAAGAAGAGCACCTAACTTAAGCACCTTTTTAATTTTTACTCACCTGGCGGCATTTCGGCAGCGGGTCCTTCAGTGCCGCGGAAGACCCGGAGCGAGGACCCGGAGCGCTGCCGGGTGAGTCATCCCTGCTGGGGCCCATCGAAATTCTTCGAATCGGGCCCCACGCTTCCTAAAGCCGGCCCTGGTTACAGTTTGTCATAAGTAGTCATAAATCCTGTGTCTTTATGAAGTCCATTATTTTTAGTGTCTAGCAAAGTTATGAATTTAAGTTTCCAGGCTCATCTTCTAAAGGTGTCTTGAGGATGAGGACTGAGAGATCCGATATGGAAAGATCACTTTGTGATAAGTGTTCACCTATGAGTGATTATGTGTGACAACGCACCTCTTTGGTCACATCAGGGCTCAGCTTTTCTCCCTCTGGCATTAAGGGAGCCTGGGGTAAATCAGTCCCACTCGGGAGGTTTAATATTTCATGCTGGTTTATTTACAGTATTTTACAGGGTAGGTCCATGGGCTTCTTTAAAAAAAAATTACATTTCCTAATTCCCACTGGAGTTAGGAACAAACACAAGATTTCCCCTTATAAGGAAAAACAACATTTTATCTCAGAGAAGCCTTTTGCCCACACTGCACACAACCCTTCTGCAGCTTGCTTCTCGTACCTCCTTCCTTTTCTTGCTCACTGGAAGAGGTTTTTAAAAATCATAGGCTGTCCTCAATTAGACTCAGGTGCCTCTTTCAGTTCATAGGAAAAAAGGCTTTAACCATTCCAAAACTAATACACCTGCCTTCAACCACACTTACAGAACTGTCAGTTCTGACTTTGTCGCTTACGTCAAATTGTCAGCATCACATGTCAAAATATACAAAGTAAATATCCTTAAATCAAACTCTAAATTCTCAAGCAGCATTTTCTTACTTTGCCTAGCTGTAAATTTTGATTTATATTGATGGGGTGGGGGGATTCTTTGGTTTGTGTGTGTATGGTGAACTTGATATTTACCAACATTTACAGATTAAAAATCTAATCCTCCCAAGCCTAGATTTAAGGCAACTAGATGCATTTTCAAAGCTGAGTATAAGGATTTAGACATAGAGGGTGAAATCCTGGCCCCACTGGAATTGATGTGAGTTTTGCTATTGACTTTAGAAAAGCCATGATTTCTCTCCAGAACTATCTGAACCTTATCATGTCTTCCCTCAGGCTCCCTATATGCCAGTGGACACCATGCTAAAAAAATAGCTTGCAATGGATTAACCATTATGTTTTGCTGCTGAAGGGGAGAATGCTGTATAGCCTTTTCTGGTGTGTTCTTCCTGTTCATGTGACCCAGGACTGTCTATTACAAACCCTTAGTGACTTTGTGTTGGCACCCATCCAAGGACTGGCGTTCATTTTCAATTAAATTTAAGGAATAACCTTCTTCTGACTTTACATGTTAAAACACTTGATTACTAGACTGAAGACTTCTTTAACTATTCTGACAAAGCTTATTCCTTATATTAACAAACTATTCCTTATATTACTGGACAGACATAAACAATTGAGCCTCACTATCTAAGAATGTCTGCACAATGTGTCAAGAGCTGGAGAAAGCTAAGTGTTGTTCTGCCTAAATGTTACCCAAAAATGTAGTGTGTTTCTTGAAATAGTAGAACTCCAAATTCTCCTGGACTTGACATGTAAATACTGCCAGAGGCCAGGGTTGTAATATTCTGGGCCTGAAGAATTTATAAATAGAAACTAATTTAGGGTGTCTTATGTCTGTAAAGTGACAGTCCTTGTTTTTCATATGATGTCCTAGGAACTTGTTTAGGGACAAATGAAATGTATCAGTTTTTCATTTCACAAATCAAAACATTTGATTTATTTTTAAAACTAGAAAATGTTTGACCAAGGCATTTTGCTAGAGCAAGTAGAATTTGCTGTTTACCAGACACAAACCATCCAATGGAACAAGTGTTCAGTGTGCTGGACAGCATTTGGAGTGAAGAGAAAAGTCAATTCAATGTGGACATGAGCAAAACAGCAGCTTTGATCAAAGTGAATATTAACAATGTTTGTTCAGTATTTCATTATCAATTCACTGACAACATGAAGTCACTTGAAAAAAATCTACCATTATGTCGTCACAAAACATCCTGTTTTTAGGCTTGCAGGGATGGGGGATGTTTTGTGATTTGGAAAATATAGTCACCTTACTCCTGGGACATTGTTTTAGTTTGAAAGGTCGCTTTTCTCACCTTTGCCCTCTTGAACTGAAGCACTGCGTCAGAAAGATCCAATGACTGGCCAATGGAATTTCAAGCGATAAAATAGCATGCAATGTCAGTCTCTCATCGGCCATCATCGATGAAAGATATCTTTTAATGAGCCTGAACTTCGAAAAGCTGCACTCACGACTGTGACTGGCAGCATGAGCAGAATCCTCAAACCTATCCACACATTAGGAAAAGTGTCCTTATGCTCTGCATCACGAACGAATAGGAGAACTTGCAGTGGAGAGTGCTTCCCATTTGGCAAAATGTGATGGATGTTGTCCAATTTGACAGAGGTGTTTATCATTGATGTCCAAACATTCGCCATGTGTCAGCGTGTGGTGAAGGTCTGTACAAGTGTTCCAGAGTGTTTTCCTGCCCACCAGCAGCTTACTAAGATCATACAAAAAAACCCAGGTCTTTTCATGGTGCTTCATTTGTCCAAACCTTTCTTCGATAGACACTCAAGTAGTGTCAATGAGCAAGCAAAAAAACACCCTTTTTGAAAAAATTTTCTGAGCTTACCATCACCTCATCTCTACCCTTGTAACCAAACTCTCTCTTCTTGCAGTGAAAATGAGTTTCCTTGAAGACAGGCTCAACTCCTAAGTTTTCTGCCATTTCTTTGGCAGCACTGATGGTACCTTCAAACCCATTTTCTCTGGAGGCCACAATGAAATCAAGGCAGCTTCATCAAAGTAATAGTGGTTTCCACATCCATCAAACTGAGTTTGTAGTGCCTTGCTTACTTGGAACAGAGATCGTGAGACTAGAAATTTGAAGTCAGTGATCTGGTTTGCCAGGCTTTGCACCTTGTGTCGGATTCTGGCCTCATCTTTATTTGACTGCACCAGTTCCATGAGGCATCATAAACCTCAGTCACTTGGTACCTCATTGCCATTATGCTGTCAATGTGGCTCTCCCAGCGAGTGTCACTTAGCTGCTTCATAGTCAGATTTGTAACATTGTCCAGGAAGATCTTCCACCTGATAGTTGATGCTGAAAACAGGACGTATAGCCTTTGCAGTACTCTAAAGAGAGATACTGAATCTAAAGAAGATGATGCTGTATCTGACACAACCAAGTTGAGGGAATGGTAGCCACAAGGCATGAAGGAAGCTCTTGGATCCAGCACAAGGATCCTTGCCCGGTAAACGGCACCCCAAGCCCAGTGCCCCCCAAGCCCGGCACCCCAGGCAAGTTGCCTGGGTCACCTGCCCCTAAATCCAGCCCTGTGCATTACAACATATTAATGGCGATAATTTAAAAATTACTAAACTCTAATTTTAAGATAAAAATGTCAAAATGGAAATAATTGTTTTCAGAACAGTGTTTCAGTTGACCCAATTTTTCCCCCAGAAATTTTATTGTGTAAGAAATTTCAACTCTTTGTTCCAATTAGAACAAAAAGTATTAGAAATGTTATAATTTCTCATAGAATGGCAATTCAGAGTTTTGACCAGTCTACTGAACGTATAGTACTATGACTGGTCTCTGTGCCTGTCATGAATAAAACTCAATTGATGGCACAGTTCAGAATCCCACTAGGCATAATCTCCATTGTGAGAGAGTGTGTGACATTGTCCATTCCTCCCAAAGATTCATTCCCAGTTCCCAATTGATATTATTTAAACACTTTCAGTCATGACCCTAGCAATCTATATGTCTGAGGGTGAGAATCTGCTGCACTGAAGAGGCACAGCACAAGCCTCATAGCGCAGGAGGAGGTGGGGCTAAGTTGACTTTAAGCCACATTGGTGTGTCCTACTTCTGGGTTGCTATGGGAACTGGAAAGGTTTGTCATACTTTAGGCAGCCCTAGGGGCCTGTTTAACTTAAGTCAGCCTCCCAGGACTACCCTATGTGTTACAGCACTGCTTAGAATTTCAGTCCTAGCCCTGCCCCCAGCCTGCCCTCTATGCATGGGTTTGCAAATAGGTCCTCGGAAAGTAGCCCTATGGCCATCCACCACAGTGCCTGCACTAAGAGAATCTTCCTTTGGCCAGAATTGGGACTTCTTGAGCCCCTTTATGTCACTCCGGCTCTCCTACCCTGTGTAAAGGGGACAGAGCAGGGGTGAGGCTTTCACCACGTCTCTTTGGATGTTTATGGACAACTCAAGGGGGGCTCTTAACAGTTTTCAATCATAAAAATTGCATATTTCACTTCTGTGAAATACTGCAGAAAATAACTGCTGTAAAAGCCAAAACATTGCCATTTTCACGCTTTATGGCAAAGTGAAGTGAGCCAAGCATTTTGCACCACTGTGTCTGTACCAGCCACCTGGCCTGAGCATCTTTTTAAGAACAAAGAAAATAAATGACAATTGATTACACTAAGTTGGATATATGAAACTTGCCACCAGGAGAGATCCACCAGATCCTGGCTGGCTGGCTCATCTCCATCTCAGACTGGAGAAGAGAGAAACAATTTCTCCATTGTTCATGTTGACTTAGTGACATCACAGTAACAAACACAAGGCAGACCATCATTTAATTCAGGAACATCCAACAGATATGAAACATTTGGGCTCTGGATAGGAGAGATGTGGGTGCTGACCTTCCATGCTAGGCGAGCAGCCTGCTGGTGAACACTTCAGCATGACGGTAGCAATAAAGAGAACTAGAGGCTCAAAGGAGAAATGGTGGCACGAGAGCAATGCTGAGGGGAAGTTTAGACTCTATGTCGATTGATTGATTGTCTTTGGAGTAAATAATGTAATACGTGTAGGTCTTTTCCATGCCTAATTTCTATGAGTTGGGACTAAATGTTAAAAGGAAGAACATGCGTCTTGGTGAGGGAAAAGAGGCCATCCTACTGTGTAACTATTGTAAGTTTTTCGTTATTTAAATACTCTATACGTTGTCCGCTAACTCCGCCCTTCATGATCATAACAATTTTCAGAGCGACTACTGATCCCATTTAGCTGGAGCCCCTGTAGCCCTAATGACTGGTTTATTTGTTCGTTTCTTGTTTTAAAATTTTGTGATTCCTATAATGTGGGTAATTATCGCCTGTCAGTGGTAGTTAATGCAGTAAGTGCTGGTGTGGCTTGCAGTAATAATATATCATACATCTAGGCAACTAAAGGAAAATGTAATATTAAATAAGGATAGGTTACAGTAGAATTTGAAACCAGAATCCAATATTGCATGCATCATTTGACAGCAAATCATGTCAAATAAGGCAAATAATTCTAAATAAACATCATTTATGTAACCAAGAAAGTATGGCTCTGCTGTGGCGGTACTGAGAAGTTAGAGCTTTTATTTGTGTGGGAGACAGGCTGGATGATCTATGATTGTTAGTGTAGAATAGAAAGACACATTTCATGAACATCCATGTGTACAATTTTGTTATCCGGAGGTTTTCTCCTCTCCTGATGACTGGCAGATTTCTCTGTTCATTAGTCTTTTTATTAATGCGCTCTTAGATATCCAACAACAATTGCCTTCATTGGTGTTGCATGCGGTGAATGTCAGCACAAAATTTGGCCCATTGAGTGTATGGGCATATCTGCCTTTGAAGAACTTGAGATATATTGCATGTGAGGAGGCAGTGGATTGACGTGTGTGTTTGTTTGTACACATTTAAAATTTAAAATGTTTCTACATAGGGATTTTTTCTTTTCATTGCAAATGTGATACTTTATCCTTTAATTTTTTATGGATTTAAATTACTTTCATAATAAACTTACTTTCATTTTCAATAACATTTCTGATCAAGAACTTTGCAAAATTATGGCGTTTGTCCAGTGATTAGAGCTGGCGAGGAGAAAACCTGGGCTCTCTTCCTGATCTTGACACTGATTTATTGTGTGACATTGGACATGCCACTAAATCTGTCAGTGCCTCAGTTTTCCTGTTTACAAAATAAGAATAGCGGCCTCATAGTGATGATGTAAGATTAATTAATGTTTGTAAAGTGCTTTGAGAGCCTCACAAAAAGGTGGTGATATATGTTCTAAGTGAAAAGTATAATCAGATGTTTTGAGTTATTTTAGAGACATCTTTTCTTCTAACCCATAAAGTAAATCCAAGCACTCAAGGATATCATTTGTCTACTGATAGCTGACTTAAAAAAAGAATCCTAAAAGTGGAATGTGTTGGTCTATGTAAGAACAATATTGGGGGGGGGAGCGGATTCTTAAAGTACAGCCTGATCCATTATTGATTTTTCTGAGTGGCCTTTAAGAAAGAATGTCTTGATTCTCTCTGTCTGGTTGTTCCTGTGCAGCCACAGCTCTAAGCATAAGTACCAAAGCTCACTTTTTATTTCTCTTTTCTCATCTCTAAAGATTCCACATTTGGGGGGTGGGAAGTCTTTCTTCCAGAAAAGTAGCCAGTCCTCTAGGAAATGTTCAATGGCATTCTGCACAAACCATTGCCATTGTGCTTCGTTATTCAGGTGACAATAGTATAGGTTTAGGGGGGGGGGTCTGCATATTGTAACAGATCCCTATGATAAGGTAACACAAAGATAAGGCAACTCTGGTTTTAACTTGGATAGGAGCTCAAATTCAAGTCTAAAGGAGAACTCAAGCTGCAGTGCCAGTTAAAGTATCAGAATTGCCTCGTCTTTATTGCTATTTTTAACCTAAATTAGCCACTTGGGTTTGCTAACCCGAATGAAAGATTAAGAATACATTTATTTTTATTCTTCAAGGAAGGCATATCTTTATTGTGATTCTCTGTCTACAAGATAGTGGAGCAAGAGTAATGCATATTTTCTTTCAAAGCACAACCATTAGATCCAGATTCTGATCTTGGTTAGGAAGCCTATATTGCTTTGTATTTTGTAGAATCAGCTGCTGTGCATCTAGTTTATCTTCCATGCCATGCATGCATATCTGAGATTAGAATCTAGTTCTCTAAATTGCTTCCTTCAAATGCAATATACTGCACTTAAAAAAACCATTGAAGAAAATGCCTTGAGTAGCTTTACTTGTGTGTCCACTATTCTGTATTGTCTGCCACTCCGTAATACTAAAGAGACAAGGTGAGTGAGTTAACTGAAGGTTATGTAACTGAAGTTCAGTGTATCTTAGGTCAATTTACCGCCGTGTCTACACAGCGCTGAGTTGATAGGAAATGGTCTCCCACTGAATTACTTTACTTTTCTTGGGGAGCTGGAGTACAGGAGTCGATGGGAGAGCGCTCTGCCATCGACATAGCAGGTCTTTACCAGACCTGCTAAATTGACACCGCTGCATCGATCACAGCAGTGCCGATCTAGCTGTAAGTATAGACAAGCCCTTTTATTGGACCAACTTCTCTGTTAGTGAGAGAGAGACAAGCTTTCAAGCCACTCAGAGGTCTACCCAGACCTGAAGCAGAGTCCTGTGTGGTTCATAAGCTTGTTTCTCTAACCAACAGAAAAAACGGTCCAATAAAAGATAGCACCTCACCCACCTTCTCTCTGATATTCTGGAACTGACAGGGCTATGACTACACTGCATACTTCGTAATACAGTCTTAAAAACTTGAAACATATGTCCCCAAGTTTGAGTCCGTTCTCCTCTTTGTTACATCTGTGCAATGGCATTGAGATCTAGAGGTGTGGAGGAAATAATGGACGGCAGAATCTGACTATTAGTTTCCTTCATTTAACAAATGTTGATTTACCCCATCCCTCAATCACCTACATTAGCATGTCTCCTAGCTCCCGTCATTGTTTTGGTCATGTCCTTTATATGTTACCCATTCCTTAATAATCTCAATACAACATGGTAAAAATTGAGTTTCTTAGTTAATTTGTACTCTCTCTGCTTGCTGAGTAGAGACATTTCTTATACAATTGTAACAAATTATTTGTCTGTTAAATTTTGTCTTTCTTTTCACAGAATGTTTGTGAGTAGATTGAAACTCATAATGAATCATATGTTTCTTCACACATTTTCTTATACAATTTGCTCAAAAACAGCTTCTTGTGAGCATTTTTTAGTTGCATAAGGCAATAGGAGTTAGGTACCTAGGCACTCTTGAAATTCAAACGGAGTGCCTAAATACCTTTAAAAATATGACCCAAGGCCCTTTTGAAAATGGGATTTAGGTTCCTAAATCACATAGGTGCATCTGAAAATGTTACCCAGTGTGAATTGTGAACTTTACAGTTAAATATACAATGTGGAATGTGCTTTGGGAAGCTATTTTTCAAGGATTCCTTCTGTTAGTAAGGCTCACATTTTCAGATATTCATAGAAAATGCACACACAAAGGTTATGATCATTTAAATGAAGTTTTGAATTTGAACAAATATTCACAGAAAATGTTTTCCACTGTGACATAAGTGTTAACCCCCTGGTGAGTTTGTGTTCTAAGTCCCCTTCTGCGCCAATTTACAAAGGAAATGAGTTATTATAGGCTCCGGTTACAAAAGGCTTGTCTCTTTAGGATAAACTGTAGTTGCTCGTGCTTTTAGTTCTGGACATCCCCACTTCAATCCCTGGTATTTCAGCCATGAAGCCACCACCAGAGTTGCTCCCCATAAAAAGTAAATGTTGTTTTTGTGGTCCAAGTATCACATATTTAAGTATCTGACTGTTAAGCCAGGAGCCCACAATTTTAGGTGCCTTGACAGCTCCCTTAAAGACAGACTCAGGTCACTTACTCTTTTTTCATTGAATCCCTTGGCACCAGCAGTCTGAAATTCGCGCTGCTTAGCACTAACACAAAATGTATAGGCTTGAACATTCTCTCTCAGATCTCTCAAACATGAGATCCTGGCATGGATTTTAGAGGTGGTTAAGAATCCTTAACTCAGCCATGTGCAGTTCAGATGTCCTTAACCCAGGAATACTGAGATTCCCATAACAAGCACCCCTTCTTGACTCTTTCTCAATATACATCTTTAACTGAGGCATTGGAGGAGACGAGTAAGTGGAAAATTCTAGCAGTCATGAGAAAACTCATGTTAAATGGTCAAGTGCCACACTTACCCCAGCTGGCACAGGCAGGCGCACATCGTGATGCTCACTGTGCACTAGATGGGTTTCATCCCTTGTGGGAGGGCAGGGGTTATTTCCCTCCCTTGGAGATTCCAGGGTTCCTTATGGGCCCTTGCAGTACAGATTGGTGCAGGAATAGAGCAAACGTGCACATACCCTAGCTTCCTGGTGCACACCTCCTCTCTGGCTGGCACCACTCAGTTTGAAGACAGTAATGCCCAGCTAGTGGCTACCCACAGTGCATGTGAGCTTGTGGCCACCCTGTACTTGGTTTTAAGTTGGCAGAAGCAAGCAAAGTAAAATTCAGCCCTGTAACTTTACTGAACCAAGTTTCTTCAAATGTGATTTTCTCCCACAATAAGGACTACTGAACAAGTAAGCTTGATGTTTGTAGCTTCATCCTTTTTTTCTGAGTAACACAAACAGAAAATAAAATTGTGGTTTGGAACATATGAACAAATTATGGCTTTTTTCCGTGATTGTGTAACTCAAAAATAGCTCAGCTGGTTTTGTTCATACCTTTTCAAATAAATTCACCTTCAGGCTAGGGCCAAACATGGGGAAAGTGTCAGCCCAAGAAGAGCTGGTTTGACAAAGGTCTGAGCAACTAAGGAGGAGTTAAATGTTGTTGTTTGGAACACTGCATTACAGTAAAACATCAATTACGAACTTACTAGTCAACCACACACCTCCTTTGGACCAGAAGTATGCAATCAGGCAGCAGCAGAGACCAAGGAGAAAAAAAGCAAATACA
Organism: Malaclemys terrapin pileata; assembly: GCF_027887155.1. NCBI lineage: Eukaryota > Metazoa > Chordata > Testudines > Emydidae > Malaclemys > Malaclemys terrapin. Next base: position 84,957,695 of record NC_071507.1, read on the forward strand.
ATATAATATTGTATTAAACATAAACTATTTATAAAAAAAGGAAATGCAGCATTTTTCTGCTGCATATTAAAGTTTCAAAGCTGTATTAAGTCAATGTTCAGTTGTAAACTTTTGAAAGAACCATGACGTTTTGTTCAGAGTTACGAACATTTGAGTTACGAACACCCTCCATTCCACAAAGTTTTCCTAACTCTGAGGTTCTACTGTAATTATAGCTCCCACTATGAGCAGAAACTGTAGTATCCATGACCTTCCCTCTCATCCTCCCTCCCCCCACACACACTTTTTCTCTCTTGTGAAGCTATCCATCAAAGAAACAATGACAAGTTACAGTTTAGAACAAATACTATTTAATTTTATTAACCTTCCCTATATGTTAATACTACTTTGTTTTTCTTTGTAAATTAATACAATTTTACAGATCTATTAAATTGTATTGCATTTGTTTGCTTATGTACTAGCTAATAAAAATAATTCATGCCTTCTAGCTCCAATTTCATTGGTAAAATTCAAAACATTACTGCCAAAAAAATGTAAATGACCTTTCCAGTGACCTACAGTACAAAAATCAACTCCTTCAAATTAGAGAGATGGAGACCCCCACCCCCCCAAAAAAAAAATAAATAAAGCCCGATAAACTGCATGGGGACAAGCAGGGCACCATTTTGAGGGCAGCATTTGGCCAAACTAATCTAAGAATGCAGAGAGGAAATCTTTGCCCGACTGAAGTCAATGGCAAAACCCCCATCAATGTCAATGGAGCCAGGATATTACTCCAGAGATCTAATCATGAGCACTTAGGAAAGTTTCTTCATTTTTGTACTAACTTACCTACCAATTTTAATCAGTATTTTAATGGGGAAATTACCGTATCACCTCTATAATATCTCCCTTTGCAGATCATCTAAACCCCAATTTGCTTAATTAAAGGTTCCCATTGAGTTAGCCCAACTTCCTGCTGAATTAGTGGACATTCTGTGGCTTCTGCATCAAGCAAGGCCTTTTATATTTGACAGAGTCCATAGTTAGCGATGTGACTTTGCTAGCTATGGCATGCATTTAGTCTAAGGCACATCTCTTGAAAATTAATATTTTGTTCTTATTTAACTCTTGACCAGGTCAGCAAATCACTCAGCGAGAAGGGATGGGGATTTTTGGTTTCATTTTCTGGGGGGGGGGGGTGCAACTGATCATCTCTAGAGGTGGAACTTCTTTTTATCAGTGAAATACACTTTGTATTAATCTTCTTTCTCTTCCCTGTCACTTCAGTCTCTTATGACTAGGAAAACTACACCAACCGTCTAGCTAAAAATCCACTTTAAAAAAAAAGTTTCTCCTCCCATCCCAACCCTATCATGTTAAATGGACTCATTCAAATGTGGATCACTTTTATTGCAATTTGACATACACTTTCTCCATTGTTGTAGGATATGACAGTGTAGTCACTTCTGTTTCACATTCCCCAGGGTAGTAGAAGTAATTTATAGATAATTTATTTATCCTAGATTGGACAAGTGAGTCAATGGCGCAGCCACGATTAGCATTCATGACTTCCTGAATCTCAGCCCTATACTTATTCTTCTGGGCCAGCAGTGTCCCCAATTTCTTGGTTCATATACCACCACATTAAAAACTTGTTGTGAAGTGAACTGATGGAACACCAAGATTGCCTACCGTAGTTTAGGAAGCCCTGCTCTAGGTTATACACTCTCCATTTCTATTATGTAGCTTAAAGTTGAGAGGCAAAACACACATTTTGGCCATAATCCAATACTGGATATACAGGATAAAAGCTTCCCTGTCAGTGGGAGTTCAGCAAATGGGCACCATTTGCAGTGAACAAACTGTTTATGCAGATAAGTAAACATCTTCTGTTAGTATGTATGTCACCTGCCAAAACACTATACACTGCCGCTTCTTGTGCATGCTGCACTTAAACCTCTATAGGTGATGCAAATCTCAAAAGGGGCTGTTAGGCACTGGAGATAGGGTTTGGACATCTGAACAATCCCCTGCCAGTACCAAGAGAGGGGAAAGAATAGTGCAGCATAGCCCTCTCAAAGGCCTGGAGTAAGTTTGTTCGTTCAGCAGCAGACCTTTCTATATAGCCAAGTGAGGGGACAACACTGAAGTGAACCACAGCACGGGAAGCTAAATCTTCCAGGATGACAGAGTAATGCGATCCATAGGAATAAGTCCTTTTTATAGACAAGTTTGACTGAATTTAGGATGATGCAAGTTGTCTCCTATGCTAGCTGATCCAACAAAGGAAAGTAGAAAGTTATGCACCCCCATGTAATGACCTAGACAACAAGAGGTATCCACAGTTGTTCCAGAAATATGCATCAGTGCTTTTTTTGGTTCACTGGGCCTTCATCCCTCACATCCAACTGCATATTCAGACCCTACTAATCTCTCCCTATAGGATCTGGAGAATAATCTCAGAGCGACCAGGACCCAGCAATCTGGAATGACTGAGCCAGAATTGACTCACATTGCAGACAATCTATAAATGTCACCCATTTATGCTGGCCCCTACATGCTATGATGCAGGCACTAGAAGTTTTGGGGCCAATCCTGGGCACAAGCACAAAACTGTAGAATGCAGCAGGCAGAGCATTTTCATACATAGGGCCCCACCTGGGGAAGACTTGGTTAGAGGTTGTCAAACTGAGCCAAAGCCTGACCCTCTTCAGGAGGGCCTTAACCCATCAACACAGGCTCCACCTACATCAAAAATGTAGACAGGAGCAGGAAGAGCTTGAGCATATGGCAAATCCAGGATATGAGAGAGAGAAAACCTGACCTTCCCCCCCCCCCCCCACAACCAGAAAACCTGCCTAGAGTGGGAGCTGGAGGAGAGAGGGAGTGTGCCTTGATTTATATTGCCTATAGCCTTGTATGGCATACAAATACCATGGTGATAGGGCCTTGCAGATATTCAACATGGAATAGCAAACCATCAGCTGTCTCTACCCTGAAGAATGTTAAACTTATGTTTCCTTCTATGGATTAAAAGCATGCGCAGCCCAGAGACACTAAAGCAACAGAGAGGTAATATAGGAGGAGGGGAATAGAGATGGATTTGCTTTGCCATAGAATGTGAGAAAGCATCTGAGCAATGGACTAAATGACCGATGCTGTGACATCAGGATGCCACGTAATTGCTGTCCTAAGGGCGCCCATGCCAGGAAATATGTAAAGCAAAGGGGCGGAGAGAGCATATCATCCACCTATCAGTCAAACTATAGCCTCTGAAGTACCTGTGTGCCACAACAGTCTTTTTAGTTGCCCCTGGGTAGGGAATGGGAGATTAGAAGGATATGTAAAAAGGGGTCATCAGGCCAAGGTATCAGAGAAGCTGTGATGCATGTTATATGGAGACACACTCTCCTCAATATCACATGGGCATGCTACAGCTTCTGTCTCCATTTGGGGAGGCAGATGGCATACCAACATGGCAGGCTGATGAAGTCCCAAATTGTGTAACCACCACCTTGGTGAATTATGTCTAATGATCTGAGCTAGATAGACCCAGAGGGGAATGTTAAATGTGGCACAGAGACAATCACACAGTGTGTAACCGGGTTACATCCATTGTTGCCTGCCAAATCCCGAAATCCATTTTCAGAACAGACGTTTTCTTATGGAGAATAAGAAGGATTACAGAGCCGCAGTCCCCAGAAATACTGACTAGTAAGGACTGTGGAGAAGGGGCAGATGGCTGATGCTGAAATCCCTTATACACGTTGCTCCCCAGACCCATTTCAATCGCCTCTTCACAAGCAAACAGTATCCCCCCACCACCACCACTTAGTGCCGTCATACTATTATAATATCCCATTCCTCACAGAGCACTATCCTGATACAAAGCATGCCCTCCATGATCTCACCAGCACAACAGGATCCTGGCGCTCACCTAAAAACACAACACCCTAACAATGTGTCAGGAGAAGTACCCAATGGGGTGAGGGAATCCTGCCATTGTTCGTGGCCATAGCCACGCAGATGTAATGCACATGTACACACATCACAAATATCACCTCTGCGGCTACATTCGACTGCCCTCAAACTAATGACTAAAATAACTTAAAACCAAAGCTTTTTATAATGTGATATTAAAAAAAAATGTCAGCACAGCACTACTGTCAGGCACCAGGCAGTATAAGGGTATGGTTGGTGAGGTGGGCATAGCCGAGTGGTCCTTCTTTGTCTATGATGGGCGTGAGAGCATTACAGCTGATTTATATTGTTACCCAGTGGTGGGTAACAAACCACTTCTGCTTCTGCCCACTACCTCTCTACCCTGTCACTTGGGGATTTTGGGCCTCAGGGCTGATGCATGGCTTACGTGAATGTTTTGGGAGGTTGCCTGCATTTGGCATAGCTAGACTTCAGGAAGCACTCCTCGTAGTTTATCCATTTGATTGTAATAGTAAATATCTTATACAGAAAGGGCGTAGCAGTCTCTACCCCAAGCATTCCTACACTGGGTACGTGACTGGCTCCTTGTGGTGTATGGTATGTGCAGCATGAGAAATGTATGTCCCTGCCTAGCTTTCGCATTGCATGACTATATGATACGCCATCTTTGCACATGATATGGAATTTAATACAAAATGGCTTGAATTGAGGAAGCAGTGTGAATGGCTAATGAGGATTACAAAATCATGCTTATATGGGTCCTGTCTTAAATAAAACATTAAAATAGCTAGAGACCCAAATTTTTCTAACATTCAAGGGTTTTCATATCTGAGGTTTTGGTTTGGACGAGTGTCTATAAACCAACAATTTTAAAATCACAGTTGTACAGAAGAATGTGTCATTGCACTGTAATATATTCATTACTTGGGTGCTGGAGGCATTCAGCTTTTGACCTCCCATTTATCAATACACCCAATACACATACATGTGACAACAGAACCACAATGAGGCCTCATGCATTATTGACTAAAATAGACTCGCAATCCAGTGGGTGGGTGCTGCAGCTGAGAGATGAATAAATAATGTGGTACAAGGAGAAGGAACAATAAACCTAAACAACTTTATTAGAAAATCAGCAAAACTGTGATCAAGAATAAAATATAGCTTTAGGATCAAGGGATGTTAATCTGAAAAGTGGAACCCAGCTTGGTGTTGTGAAATTCTATTAAACACTGTTACTAGGTGATCTTTAGTTTCAGTCTTGATTAGCCTGAACCCTATACACGTCTGCAATTATTTTTTCTCTTATTCTTTATTCATCTGATCCATAAAAAAATCATTACTCTTGCTTCTGCCCTGCAGTAATTGTCTCTGCAGATGAAAATGATAGTTGCCTCTTTTGCCTCAGCCACAGACTTTTCCTTTTTACTAATTGTATCCGATTGGGAGCTTAAAATATTTCATCTAAACCACATCCAGGTGTTCAATGAGTCATTCTTATTACTAATATCAGCACAGTACAAGTACGCTTAAATGCACGCAAAATTAACCTACCATAGTCTCTTGATTAATTTGCCATGGTCAGTTGCTGTTATATTCTGTTTATTTTTATATTAGATATTCAGTTTATATAGTGTTGTTTTATATTAAAATTCCTTTTTGTAAACCTTAATCTTCTTCGTATTGTTTATATTGCTGTTGTGCCTCACAGCCCAGCCAACATTAGTACTAATCGTTGTACAAATGCAGAGAAAGAGACAGTCTCTGCCCCCAACAGCTTACTACTATCTACAGAAACAAGACAGGCGGTATGGGCAGGGAAGGTGAAGTGACTCGCCCCAGGTCACACAGCGCGCGAGTGGCAAAGTCAGGACTAGAATCCAAGTTTTCTGAGTCCCAGTTCAATACTCTTTCCCCTGTGCACCATGATGCCTCTTAATTGATTACTGTTCTTATTGTTCTCTCTCTTATAGTTCGGGATCGGGTACGATCGAAAATGGAGAGAGATATTTTGGCAGAAGTGAATCATCCTTTCATAGTCAAGCTTCATTATGGTAATTATAATAACATGGAATTCGCATTCACTCTTCCGTGTGTTTTGGGATTGTAACTGGATCTGTGTCATTTCATAAGAATACCACCTTGCTAAATACTACCCCATTTCCACTCAGTTACGGATGCGTATGACTTCATTTTCCTTATGTGACAGGAAAATTTTCGCATGAGGAGGGCTTAGCTACGCCTCTGTCAAAACAAATTTGATACAAAGTGTAATGTAATAATGGTTACTAGGGGTTGCTGGTGGGATAAAAAAGATGTAGAGGCCACTTCTACCACCCCTCTTCAGCAAACAGTTTGATTATTAGATTCTCTTGTTTCCAAAAACTATTAATAATTGATAGCACTCACTAAATTTCTATAAGCTATTTACTCCTGGGGGAATTCTGCACCACTGCGCAATGCAGAATGTTGCAGAAATTAACGTCCGCGCAGAATTTCCTTTCCCCCACAGAAATGGGTTGCAGTGCTGCTGGCCTCCACTAAGGGCTGATGGACCCGGCAGAGCCCAGCTCACACATAGAAGACACTGATATGGGGAGGGGGAGGAAGCTAGAGGGTTCCTGGTGGCTGCAGTTCCCTGCATGCCCTGATGGAAGGAGAAGGCAGTGCACAAGCCTGAGACTGAGCATCAGGCTGTTTCTCTCTCTGGATCCCTGGGCTCTGGGGAGGAGTGAGGCAGGTGTCTGGTCTGGGGGGAGGGGGTGTGAGTATCTGGGCAAGGGGGGGCCCTACAGCTGGGCTCTGAGGGGGGAGAGGGTGTGGGTATCTGGGGGGAGAGGGCCCGCAGCTGGGTTCTTGGGGTGGGGGGTGCAGGTATCTGGGCTAGGGAGGCGTGGCTAGGCTCTTGGGGGGAGGGGTTTGGGTGCGTTGGTTGGACCTGGGGGGGAGGGGAGCAGAGAAACAGGACCTGGGTTGTTGTAGGGGTTTCTTTAACTCTCTACTCCTGGGGGAAATTTTGTGTCTGTTTATATTGTCACAGAGACTTGATTATGTTGTGTTATTTTGACAAATAAAATTTGCAGAATTTTAAAATATTGCACGCAGAATTTTTATTTTTTTGCCACAGGATGCCCCCAGGAGTAACTATTGCAATGCTAATAAACTATTGCCATGCTTTCAGTTACGCAGAGCAGCTTCCCCCTAGATTTGCCTTTCTCAGCCCAACAAACTCCCTAAATTGCTAGTGCAAAGGGGCTTCTGTGAGCATTATGAAGAGCTGTAGCTCTCTCCTGCCACAATTCTGGGAGCCTCTCTGACTAGTTTTACTCTCTTTTCGTCTCCTCACCCTGTGCAATGGAGGACAACTTTAGCTTCATTAGGTATGTATACACAGTAATTAAAGGCCTGCAGCTGGCATGGATCAGCTGACTTGGACACCTGGGGCTCAGGCTGCGGGGCTCTAAGATTGCTGAGTAGGTCTGCGGGCACAGACTGGAGCCCAAGCTTTGGGACCAGATGCTAAGGGGGGCAAAGAATGCATTAGTAATACATCTCCATCTCCCAGCTAACACAGGATTGTTCCCTGTAGTATGGGCTAGATTGCTTAGTCCAGCAGAGATCTTAAATAATTCCATTCTAAAAGTGAAGCGTTAACATAGTAGGAGAGTTAGAGAATGATGCAGAATTAATCAATAATATTCATTCTTTGGAGACTTTGTAATGATTTAAAACATCCAACATCTCCATTCTTTTCTAATGCAGCATTTCAAACAGAGGGAAAGTTGTATCTAATACTAGATTTCCTGCGGGGAGGGGACCTTTTCACAAGACTCTCCAAAGAGGTAAGCCCATTGATTTTTGTGTTGGACACAAAATAATGTCTTGGATCATTTTCAGAATTTGTGTGTGTCCCTGGGTGTATTTTCATTCTATGTAACTGAATTGGAGCTGTAATTTGTTATAATTTCCCTAAACCTTTTTTAATACTTGTATCTACGTTGTGTGATAAGTGACATACCTGACAGAGTGTGAGCATCATGTTAATAGAAAACTTAATTACAATTTACTCCCAACGGATCATTGCTAGTTCCTTCTCATGGTAGAATAACCCCTGACTCATTGATAAAAAGAGACACATGCTGGCTGTGATGTGGAGAGAAAAGATATACCCAGATTCCCCACTCTATGAAGCCTATGCTCAAGTGACCACGTGTATCAGGGTCAGGTTCTGGGTGGCTAGGGAATTCACAGGACTCTCCAGTTGAAATGCCAAAATCCCTCCAGGTTTTCAAGTTTACTTCAGATATTTTACACTTCGCAGAAGTCTCTCTTTGCATTCCTTCAAGTAAAGGCCAAAATTCAAAACAAACAGGCCGGCAGGGTGGCCCTTATGTTCCCCCAGAGTTCCCTTCCGTGGCTTCTGGTGAATAAAATTCCAGTCTCTTTCATGGGAATAACCTAACCCCTCCTTATTGTAACTGGGTTCAATTATCCCTAATTAGCTAATTAGGGAGATTAGTCTCCCTGAGCTGACTCTGAATCATTAGGAATTAGCACAAAAACAAGGGTGAAATCTTGGCCCAATTGTAGTCAATGGCAAAACTGCCATTCATTTCACTGGGGCAAGATTTCACCCAAGGTTATGTGGCTCTGCAAGGTCTTTTCCTAGAGGCCTTGCTTGGGCAGGAAGCAGCAGGGTTCTGAGGGCCCCTCACTAGGTCACTGAAAGATCAAGGACACCTTGTTGTGCCAGGTTAGCCATGCTACTTTGTCTGTGCCCTTCTGTCCCAGTAATTACCGTACCCCAACCCTGGACTGAGGTGGTGACGAATCCTTCAGTTCCAATGATTTTTCCTTAATTTAAAGAAGAGTGATCCTGGCTCCTCACTCTCTTTCCCTGTGTAACTTTTTATTTTTGTTAGACATACATTATTCATAATACAGCACCTTTTAGTCTGAATAGAACATTTCATACAGTCCTTATCCCACACTGCTTCCCAGAGTTAAATCCCCATAGATATATAGTTACATAATAAAAAATAGCAGAGGGGAGAAAACTGACAGAGAGAAATGAGGAAATAATTGTTTTCAGATTAAATTTGAAAAGAGGGGGAGAGTCAATGAGGAGGACAGACACAAGACAGCTGCTGGTGGGGGCAGGAGCTGCAAGGGAGAAGATAGTCATGGTGAGACAATTTAAAAAAACACCTGGTACCACAAAGTGGAAGGTGCAAATACGGGGGGGGGGGAGGGGGAGAGAGAGAAAGAGAAGGTGCATGTGAATAATGCAAGCCAAATTCTTAAAGCATTGCTCTCAGCTGAAAATTGACTTTTTAAATTCACATAGAGCAATGACAGCAAATAGTTTTTTTTTTTTTAACGTATTACAATATTTTAAATTCTAGATTGAATTTGGTTCTACCTAGCACCTGGCAGAGACAGTGGCAGAGGATGTTATTCCAATGACACCATTGGCTGAGCTCATCGGAGATTACAAGTCTCTGACAGAACCCTTGTCTGGGACTATTGCCAGTGGCATTACAAATCCCAAGGAGTTTAACCTGGGGCACATGGCAGCATGCTGGCTCTGGCTGCTGGAGAGAAGCAACAGCTGGAGGTGGGGATTGGACATAGCCGTGAGACAGAACACAAGGCACAGGGTGTGGCAGCTGTGCAAGCTAACCAGGCAGCAACCTGCAGAATGTGGATAGTACTGTCCCCTGTAGCAGCTGGGAGTCTGAGTAGACCAAGAGCCACCACCTTCCCTTGGTGCTAGCAGTTCTTCTCTCACCTGTCGCAGTTGTGTACCTGCTCCTCTCCCTGCTTCCTTGCTCCTGGAAAGGGCATCTCTGCTTGTCTCCATTCCCTTCCTTCCTCACAGGTTTCCCCATATTCCTCTCCGCTCCCCTGCCCTCCTGGAGATGTGGTAAGAGCTGCTGCAGCCACCAAAGGAACAAGTCTGTACGTGGCCAGGACTTGAGCCACCAGCACCCGGAGGAAGACCACTTCTGGCTGGCTGCCAGCAATGTCTCTAGAAGACAGCATTATCCCACGTCCCCAAGTGATGCTTCAGAAGCAGCCAGCTGGGTAAACTGCAGCTGCTGCTCAGCTCCCTGAGTTCTGCCTCACAGCCAGGACCTGCAGTTGCCATACCTTACCAGTCAGGCTCCCCAGGGGTTTGCTGTCGCCCCAGGCTAGACTAGTGGGGGAGCCATGTCTGGCCCTGTAGGCGTTTTGCCTGTGGCTTTTACTGTGTTCTGTGTCTCATGTCACTAGGATGAATCTGATATCAAACATATGTCTCAGCAGGTAAATAAAAGAGGAGCTTGTCATAACTAAGAGCCCAAGCCCTCTGAAGTCAATGGAAAAACTCCTATTGACTTCAATGGAGGGTTTTTTTGATTGGGTCCTAAGTCTACGCATGCTGCATATTCTGTTAATATTTTGGAACTAAATATAAGTCATTTTATAAAACACAAAGCATTTCAGTTCACTTCTACACAAACTAGGTCCATATCTCAGCTTGTGGGAATTTGGGAACCACGTGCCAAGATTTTAGTAAACTAGGATGAATGCAGGTACTAGGGGCCTGGCTGTGCATTGTTGACTTTTTGCCATTGACGTCAATAGTCTATGGCTCAGCCCTGATTTATATTAGTATGTAATGTCAGCTGAACTGACTAAAAACAAGAATGAAAGCAGCATGATTTAAGGGAGAGGAAAACACAGCTGAATGAACAGAATTTTGTCATGTAACCAGGAGAACCCGGTGAGGAGGGTTAATGTGAGTGCAGACAAATACTGACAAATTGAATTTGATATGATGGTCTTTCTTGCAATCCTGAGTCAGAGAATTCTCCCGTGCAGCTGTTTGAAGCAAATCAACCTGTTATCAGACAATGATTAAGACTTCTTGTTCTTTTCTTTCTGGCTAGGTAATGTTTACAGAAGAGGATGTCAAGTTCTACTTAGCTGAGCTGGCCTTGGCTTTAGACCACCTCCATAGTCTTGGAATTATTTACAGGGATCTAAAACCAGAAAAGTAAGTTAAGGAAAATAAATTAACTTAAAACATATATATGAACCTTTTAAATCATTTCCTTGTTATTTTACTAAGTCACAAAATGCCAAAGAAAGTCCTTAAGTATCTTTTTCCTTTTCTTATCTGAGTATTTGTAGCACCCCCATCATCATATATCTGAGCATCTCACCATCATTACTAGATTTTATTCTCAACACCCCTATGAGGTAGGTATTTACCCATTTTATAGATAGGGAACTGAGGCACAGTGTTGATCAAGTGACTAGCACAAGGTTATTCTAGAGGGGGGCTGTGGTTGAGTCAGAAATTGCACTCTGGTCTCTTGAGTCTCATCCCAATGCCTTACCTATTCGACCAGCCTTCCTACCCTACCACTTCAGCATGATGTGACACAACATCTGCTACAGTCCAGCATTATATAGTCACACAGAGTGGGTTCCCTATTGATTTTGACTTGATAAATTATCTCAGTTCAAAACAGAGTATGGAATAAGGTCCCAGATAAGGTGAATCTAGAATAACTCCATTACTCTGGATTTGTACCATTTTAATGCAGATCAGATTTTGACCCTAAAGTTCTTTTCTCGATTGAAACAAGTTTACTTCTGTTTGTAGCAGTGAACCAATATAAACTGGCCTTAATCCTGCTGGTTTACAAACTATTCAGTGATGTTAGCTAAATTTTGCCAAGAGTAAGTTTACTGTTTCTAAAATGCTAGTGTTCCCTTTTTTTGCTGAAATAAAGCAAATGACACCCATAGTGAGATGACTGGGAATCAGCTGATATTTTTTGTTGTTGCTCTGTTCCAGTTGACTTGTGCTTAGCATACATTGTTCCATGCCAATTTTAATAAAACGTGCTTCAGCCTTTAAAAGTTATGAACCTTTTTAATGAAATATTCAGGTTTATCGATAAACTAGGCAAATACAACTTAGATGGGGCTACTATAAGGTGGGTGCATAACTGGCTGGATAACTGTACTCAGAGTAGTTATTAATGGTTCCCAATCCTGCTGGAAAGGTATAACAAGTGGGGTTCCGCAGGGGTCGGTTTTGGGACCGGCTCTGTTCAATATCTTCATCAATGACTTAGATATTGGCATAGAAAGTACGCTTATTAAGTTTGCAGATGAAACCAAACTAGAAGGGATTGCAACTGCTTTGGAGGATTGGGTCAAAATTCAAAATGATCTGGACAAATTGGAGAAATGGTCTGAGGTAAACAGGATGAAGTTTAACAAAGACAAATGCAAAGTGGTCCACTTAGGAAGGAACAATCAGTTTCACACATACAGAATGGGAAGAGACTGTCTAGGAAGGAATATGGTAGAAAGGGATCTAGGGGTTATAATGGACCATAAGCTAAATATGAGTCAACAGTGTGATGCTGTTGCAAAAAAAGCGAATGTGATTCTGGGATGCATTAACAGGTGTGTTGTGAGCAAGACACGAGAAGTCATTCTTCCGCTCTACTCTGCGCTGGTTAGGCCTCAACTGGAGTATTGTGTCCAGTTCTGGGCACCGCATTTCAAGAAAGATGTGGAGAAATTGGAGAGGGTCCAGAGAAGAGCAACAAGAATGATTAAAGGTCTTGAGAACATGACCTATGAAGGAAGGCTGAAATTGTCTATCAGGGATGGTCTAGACAGTATTTGGTCCTGCCATGCGGGCAGGGGACTGGACTCGATGACCTCTCGAGGTCCCTTCCAGTCCTAGAATCTATGAATCTATGAATTGGGTTTGTTTAGTTTGGAAAAGAGAAGACTGAGAGGGGACATGATAGCAGTTTTCAAGTATCTAAAAGGGTGGCATAAGGAGGAGGGAGAAAACTTGTTCACCTTAGCCTCTAAGGATAGAACAAGAAGCAATGGGCTTAAACTGCATCAAGGGAGGTTTAGGTTGGACATTAGGAAAAAGTTCCTAACTGTCAGAGTGGTTAAACACTGGAATAAATTGCCTAGGGAGGTTGTGGAATCTCCATCTCTGGAGATATTTAAGAGTAGGTTAGATAAATGTCTGTCAGGGATGGTCTAGACAGTATTTGGTCCTGCCATGAGGGCAGGGAACTGGACTTGATGACCTCTTGAGCTCCCTTCCAGTCCTAGAATCTAAAAATCTATGAAAGGAGATTACAGGGTAGTGCAGAAACAAAACCAGTCTCACTATCCTTTATGCTCCAAACTCTAAGAACATAGCAATATTCTTTCCCTTCCTACCATGCAATTTAAATAAATGCAATTATTTCTTTAGAGTGGTGTGTAATCCGTTTCATACTTGTGAAGGAAAGAAGAGGCCAAGAAAATTGGAAGCTTGATTTTGTAGGAGTGAGGAGTTGAGGGCAGGAAGCTTGTTTATCCACAAATACGATACAAATTACATAACCTTCAAATTCAGTTTCATGTATATATTGGTCATTTTGACAAACCAGTAGATAGTTTCAGTCATGTCATTATCTGTCATTTACTCAAAAGACCATTTCACAAATTACTAAAACTTCCAATCATTTTTGGTTAAATGAAAATAAGAACCAGAAATTTATCAAATGTAGAAAGTCACCCCCACTGAATTAAACATCTAAAGGAATAAATGCATCACTTTATTACCAAATATCAAATATAAAAGAACATCTGTCATCAGTAACAAGTGCCATATGTTTTTCTTTCTCTATCTGCCAGCTACCCTTTTGATTTTATTTTGTTTTGGTGCTTAGTTGATTCATGTTTGCTAGGCAATCACATACTGCATTCATGAGCACCATAGAAAAGCTAACAAATAAATAAATAAATAAAATAGTGTTTGTGATCTTTGATTCTGATTGCGCTAATTGAAAATCGTGCTAATGTGCTCTACTTGATGATATTGCTTCTTTTGTTGAGGAATGGCACATTCTCCACTGCCTGTTGCTTCAGATCAACCTGTGAAGTGCTGAATCACTACTAGAAAATAATCCTAATACAAACCCATTTAAAAAGCTGAGTTAAGGTGTAGTTAAATTTGTAGGCACATGAGAGTGAAGTTTTGTTTAACAAACAAAAAAGTTAGAAATACAACAAAGTCCAGAGTTAATGGTAAAGTGACTACAAAAATGAGAACAGGCTCATTAGGCCCCTTAAAAGCCAAAATAGGCTGACAGTGGGACTAATAGGCTTCCAAAGATGAAATAAACTGAACCGGTTTTAGCAGTGTTGGGAGCTATAATGTAGAGAGCCCACTAGCTGCTAATGCTGTTATTCATCCTCATGTCACCTAATCCTGCTTATAGTAAACCTAGTCAACATGGTGCTCAAAAAAAACGTGTTGGTAGCCCATTTACACTACGGCTCCCACTGTGCAAACATCAGTGGAGCTGAACCTGTGTTAGATAGGCCCTCTGTTGTCTTTATAGTACTATCCAGTCAAAAAGCTGAGGTACAAATACATCTCAGAATTTCATCCTTAAAAGAGCGAAATTAAAAGATCGTTAGTAAGGTTGCAAAGTTAAGTACTCAAAAGTTAGGAAATGCAAGAATTAAGATTCCCTAAGCAACCTTTATTCGACCCCCTTGTATTATGATAGTTTTTAATTACATTATCACATATTATTTTTCCATAGGACCCCTCCCTCATTCAGTGGAGTCATTCCACTCTGTTTTTCTCTCCAGCTTCCAGTCTTCTTGCACAGCTAGTCCAAATTTTGTTCCGTGGCTCCCCCCAGCTTTCCCCCCTTTTCCCCCACCTCCCAGGTTCCTTTGTCACAATCTACTCCTCCCACAGATCTGGCTCATATCTCCTTAGGTCACCTTTGCATTTGAATAAAGCAACTTCCTCTTCCCTGATGCCTGTTTTGGATGAAATTTTGACCTCCCCCACCACCCCCAAAAAAAATTCAACCTGAGACAGACATGGAAAATTTTAGCCCAAACACGTGAAGTTTGGCAAAGATTACACTGCTCTACAGCCAAAATGCTTCTAAAATAAATGTAGTCAAACTTTACTAATTCTGGGTCACTGAGAATGAAAATGATGCTTAAAATTGTTGATTGGCTCTAGTTTTCAAGATATGCTATTGGGCCAGTATATACGACCCTTGACTTGGGAATGGCGGAGGATAAGTGAGTTATAAAGGGAAGGGATCTCAATTTAAACCAGAAATGACTAAAATACATCTTTGGCTGGATCTATGAATAAATCTATGACTGGGTTTGGACAGTACTTGCTTTTTAGGCAAAACAATGAATGATGCAATCTGAAGCTGGTATTGCGTCATACATGATATGAATTGCATCATGTTATTCCTAGAGGTCATGGATGATGCAATCATAACGAAACTTACATCACTCTGCTGAACAAATTGCCCTGTATCAGCTCTAGAAATCATACAGTGTCGTGCTCTCTTATTTGTCAGTGTTTGATTTTGCAAAGGGACACATTTCTGTTTAGCCAAAGTGAGCAGAGATGCCTCTTACTTGTGTGAACAGTGCAGATAACTTCTGCTATGTTTGTGGTGAAGTGACTTTTGCATCACAAAAGCGCAGTATAACCACTATGGTTAAGAGAGCCTATCACCTTTATTTTGACTGCAAAATTGGAGATCAGGACAAGAGATGGGCCCCACACATATGCTGCAACACTTGTGCAACAAATCTTTGCCAGTGGTTGAACAGGAAAAGGAAATCTATGGCTTTTGCAGTGCCAATTATTTGGAGAGAGCCAACAGATCATACCAGCAATTGTTACTTCTGCATGGTGCCTCCAGTTGGGAAAGGTGTGTCAAAGAAGAAAAAGTGGACTGTACATTATCCAAACATTCCATCAGCTATACGCCCAGTACCCCACGGAGGAGGACTGCCGGTTCCTGATGCACCAGAATCATTCTCACTTGAGTCAGACGAGGAAGAGGATGAAACTTCTGGTCCTGAACCATCAATGTCACAGGACCCTATATTTTCTCCCATCCTCCTCCTCTGAACCACACCTCATAACACAAGGTGAACTGAATGACCTTGTCAGGGATTTGGAATTACCCAAGAGTAAGGCAGAGCTGTTGGGCTCCAGACTACAGCAGTGGAATCTCCTGGCAGGTGATGTTAGCGTTTCCATGTTCCGTGACCGTCAAAAGGATCTTGTCCCATTCTTCTTCATGGAAGGATATCTTGTAGCCTGCAACAACATCGATGGTGTGATGGCAGCCCTCAACATCATTCACGATCCAGATGAGTGGAGACTGTTCATTGATTCATCGAAGACGCGTCTTAAAGCTGTTTTACTGCATAATGGCAATGTTTTGCCATCAATTCCAGTTGGTCATGCAGTCCATATGAAGGAAACCTATGACAACATGAAACAACTTTTGAGGTGCATAAACTGTGACCAAGATCAGTGGCAGCTTTGTGGCGATTTGAAGGTTGTTGCTCTCTTGCTTGGTCTGCAGACTGGATACACAAAGTACTGCTGTTTTCTCTGCGAATGGGATAGTCGTGCAAGAGATTCCCACTACATCAAGAAAGATTGGCCACTCCGACAGTCATTGGAGCCTGGGAGGAAAAGTGTTCAGCATCCACCACTTGTTGAATCAAGGAAGATTTTGTTACCACCCTTACACATCAAGCTGGGTCTGATGAAGAATTTTGTCAAGGCCATTGACAAAACACAAGCAGCTTTCAAGTACCTCCATGGAAAATTTCCAAGGTTAAGTGAAGCTAAGATAAAGGAAGGTGTCTTTGTTGGTCCTCAGATTCGTGAACTTCTTCGAGATGATGCATTTGACCATGCACTGCGTGGCAAGGAAAAGACGGCATGGAAAGCCTTCCAGTTAGTGGCAATACATTTTCTCAGAAACAATAAGGCAGAAAACTACAGGTTGTTGGTGGAAAACCTCCTCAAGGCATACAAAAGCCTTGGTTGCAACATGTCACTAAAGATACATTTTTTGCACACTCATCTAGATTTTTTTCCACCGAACTGCGGAGCAGTGAGCGACGAGCACGGCGAGCGATTTCACCAGGACATTGCAACAATGGAGAAACGCTATCAGGGCAAATGGAGCCCATCAATGCTTGCAGACTATTGCTGGACAGTGACAAGAGATGCTCCATTTAATGAATACAAGAGACCAGCCAAGAAGTGCCGAGTAGACACTGAATAGGACTAAACTATGTACATAATAATTTTTTGCCTTTTGTTTCATAATAAATTTTATTTATATAACCCTTTTGCTGATTTTTAAAGAGTTATATAAACAGGACAGGTGAAATATTATCATGTAAAGCAACCATAAACACATGAAAAGACCTAGGTGTACAATTTATGATTAAAACTCTACTATCTACACAATAGACATAGACATAAAATGTAAAAACTTAAATATCTTAGAAACAGTAGCCAATCAGTTGTTTTAATTGTCATATTTGAATTCAGCACATCAAAATACATAATAAATAGCACATTTTATCTCTGAAGCAGACGACTTCTCAAAAATTGTAGACCAGTGTTATAAATAACTGGAACAGAGTCTTATAATGGGATGTCAGCAACTTTAATAATAGGCAGTGCTACCAGTTCAGTCTATAATAAATCACTCAGAACACATAGTAAATAAAACCTATACAAGGGAATCCTTATGATTACATTGGTGTAGCTAAGGGCTTGTCTACACACAAATGTTGGTACTGCTTTAACTATACCAGCATAGTTAAAATGGTACAACCCCATATGTGTGCTGAGTGCAACATTGGCTTGATGGTTTACATCACATCATAAAATCTCAAACAAGCCTGAATTTCCAACTGCCCCATGTACTGTTTTATATATATATATATATATATATATATATATATATATATATATATATATATATGGTCTTTTAAGGTGATGATTTACTAGTAAGTATTAGTTTTAACTGTAAATATCTGGAATATTTCTTAACTTTCCATTCTTGATATCAATAAAGAATTACTGGATACCATTTTTAGAAACTGTTAGGATGGTCACTCTTTAAAACTTTCTATTTTGCCTTAGATTACCAGATAATATTACCTTTAATATTAGCAGTGTTCCCTTTGCTTCTCTATGTTCCTCATACAAATATCTAGAGAAAATTACAAATACTGAGTTAGTGTTATTAACCACCTAAGACAATTGACAAGTTTTTAAGTGCAACCTCTGCACACCAGGCAATGTTGTGATGCTGAGAACTAAAGGATCTAATCTAAATAGCCAAAAATTGGTCTTTCTGGCTCAACTTTTATTTGCCAAAAATGCTTCTTCCTTCAAGTTGCTTACCATTTAATTCTGACTTTTACATTAAGTAATACTTTTCTGCATGAGTGATCTCCTTGTTTTCAATGAAACTACTCATGTAATAAGGTAATTGCTCAGTCCCATTGAAACCAATGGGATTATTTGTGTAGTAAAGTATGATTCAGTGTAAGAATGGCAGAATCGAACCCTTAAATGCAGCCATTAAATGCCAGAAAAACATGCACAGTTCATGAAACCTGAACATGAACATGTATGCTTGTATTGATGGTGTGGTTAAAGTAGTATGAAGGATTTGGGAGAGTAGCTCTACCTCCAACCAAGAAGTCTTACTTTTGTGATGCAAAGGACCGAATTCATACTTGATGTAATTCTGTTGTAACTCTTCATTGTCTTCATTAACTGCACTGGAGTTACATAACAAATGAATTTGGATGAAGAATCTGCAGTGCTGAGGTTGGGTGACATGATACAAATATTGTACCACAATAACCACATAATACAATGTGATGACATCCTAAATTTGTGAGTGTCTCCTGTTTTCTGAAGATATTTTGATCTCTGGAGCTGTGAGGAACTTTCATAACAAAACCTGCAACTAGATGAAACTCAAATGGTGTTTCAGATTTTCTTAGCAACCAGAACATCTGGCCAAGTTTGCAGAAAAGCATGAAATCTAGGTTATATTTCATGAAAGCCTGACCTAAGTATGGAGCAAATCTGACCAAAATCATGAAAACCTTGAATAGTTCCACATGATTTTGGCGCCAGGCCAGGCCCAATTTGATAGTTTGGGCTGAGTTTGATTCTGCGTTCAGGCTTGTTTGAACCTAAAGCTCAAAGTGAAGCCTAGAAGACACAGATCAGAACAAAAAACAGATTCAGAAATTGCTAGGTGTCACAGACAGAATCATTTTAGTATTGATTTGAGATATACAGTAATGTCACTCTCCAATGGGGAGGATTTTTTGTGTTTAAGATTCAGCCGTGGACTTCAGCTGTCAGTTGTAATCCCAGCTCTGCTGCAAACATCCTGTGTGACCTTGGGCATGTCACTCTACTGTCCCTGTCTGTAAAATGGAGATTAATGTACTCCCCTGCCTCAGGGCCTGATCCAGTGAAGGGCAATAGGTGTTGGTTCAGGCTGTCAACAATTAAATTCATTGTTTGTGTTTTAAGATCTTAACATTGAAATTACTAGAGAAGTGCAAATTATTATTATTATTATTATTTATTATTTATTACTAATTGTGAAATATAGAATGTGAAGAGCCATAGTTTTACACAGACGCTTTCTAACCTTACATTGAAAAAATAATTATGCAAAAGTTGAATATAGAGAAGTTCCATCTTAGGGTTTTGTGATACCATCGGCATCCTCAGTGGAATTATAACCTAGTATAACTTGCTTATCTGTTCTTCCTCTTCCATTGTTATAATTTCAAACCATTGAATTGGAAGAAAGATTTTTTTTTTCCCCATGCCTGAATCATATTAACAATATCTGATTTCCTTTTTTTTTCTCCCCCTGAAAACTAAAGTAGTGTAGTTCTGGTTTGTGCATCTCATATGCAGTAGCTGAAATAATTGTGATTGTCACAATAGAGTTTTCGGTTAATGATAGTGTAGAGTAAAAAGGAACTGTAAAAAGAATAAAACATAAAGAGACAAGACAGGAAGACTGATCGAAGAAGAGGTATGTTTCCACAATTACTGGTGAAGTTTACTAAATGCCAGTTGTTTCAGTCAGGATAATTAGTGGCGGATACAGTGGCTGCTTCACTAATCTTAAATTGATTCATTGCAATAATGAGCATGTTTTTCCCTCAAATTGATAGCTCATTTTCCTTTTTTCCCTCCAATGTAATTTTTGGTTCATAAATATGGAGTTCTGTATATTTTATACATTGTAAGGGGACAAATTACTCTGTGTGCACACGTGCATCCATCCACACACTCCCTCCCCATTTTGTCCGTGGGCAAGTGTAAGTTGCAGGTGTCAGTGACAAAAGTGTAGCACTCCGTGGAGTTTGTAGGCTGCTAAATACAAAGAAAATGTAGCAGGAAAGTTGAACATGACTTATCCCCTCAGTGGAGGTCTTAGTGGTAATGCAACAGGGACAGGAGCATAGTCTATCAAATCTGTGGAGCCTGATGCAGGGAATCTCATCTCCTGCATTGCAAACAAAAATTCTTTCTAATCTCCCCTGTCTAGACCCTCTTTGCTAGGGTTACCATATTCTGTACCTCCAAATGGAGGACACTCCACGGCCCCCGGCCCCGCCCCCAGCCCCGCCCATACCCCCTCCCCAACCCCGCCCCCTCCCCAAAGTCTCCGCCCCCTCCCCTGCTTCCCGCGAACATTTGATTCGCGGGAAGCCTGAAGCAGGTAAGGAGGGTGTGGGGGGGAGGAGGCGCAGCCCAGGCTAGCCCCCCCGGCGGCTCCAGCCTGGGTCGGCTCGGGCCCTGGGGTGCCGGCCCCGGCCCACCACCCCCGGCCCGCCCAGCACTGCCGGCCCCCGGCGGCCCGGCGCACCCCCGGCCCGGCTCCCCGGCTCCCCGGCGGCCCAGCTCCCCGCCGGCCCGGCCGACCCGGCTCCCCGCCGGCCCGGCCGACCCGGCTCCCCGCCGGCCCGGCTCCCCGCGGGCCCGGCCGACCCCGTCTCCCCGCCGGCCCGGCTCCCCGCGGGCCCGGACGACCCGGCTCCCAGCCCGGACCCCGGCCTGGCACCGCGCCCCCGGCGGCCCGGCGCACCCCCGGCCCGGCTCCCCGGCTCCCCGCCGGCCCGGCTCCCCGCGGGCCCGGCCGACCCGGCTCCCCGCGGGCCCGTCTCCCCGCCGGCCCGGCTCCCTGCGGGCCCGGCCGACCCGTCTCCCCGCCGGCCCGGCTCCCCGCGGGCCCGGCCGACCCGGCTCCCAGCCCGGACCCCGGCCTGGCACCGCGCCCCCGGCTCCCCGTCCGGCCCCGCGCCCGGCCCTGCACTGCGCCCCTGGTTCCCGGCCCGGCACCATGCCCCCGGCCCCGCACCGCCGGCCCCGGCCGAGCACCACCCAGCCCTCCCGATTTTCCCGGACATGCCCGGCTTTTGGGGATTTCCCCCCGGACGGGGATTTGAGCCCCCAAAAGCCGGACATGTCCGGGAAAATCCGGACGTATGGTAACCCTACTCTTTGCCATAGGGTCTGAGTGTCTCCCATTACTTAAAATATTACAATGTTCTTTCTCTCTCTCTCCCACTCTCTATACAGTAGATAGTGCTTTGGTGTGTTTGCTCATTTTTATTTAATAAATCCCTGAGAATAAGGGTCCTATCGTCAGAAAGCCCACTGCATGTTTTTAGGCCCCTTTCATTCTTGGCGATACAACTAGCCCAGGGGTAGGCAACCTATGGCACCTGTGCCAAAGGTGGCACGCGAGCTGATTTTCAGTGGCACTCACATTGCCCGGGTCCTGGCCACCGGTCCAGGGGGCTCTGCATTTTAATTTAATTTTAAATGAAGCTTCTTAAACATTTTAAAAACCTTATTTACTTTACATACAACAATAGTTTAGTTATATATTCTAGACTTATAGAAAGAGATCTTCTAAAAACGTTAAAATGTATTACTGGCACACGAAACCTTAAATCAGGGTGAATAAATGAAGACTCGGCACACCACTTCTGAAAGGTTGCCAACCCCTGAACTAGCCTGATTACCATTAGCTCCAGTCCAGTGCTGTTAACTGCTCAAGGAGGATGGGCATGTAGAATTCATGGTTCAGAAGTTAATGCTGCAAAAAACAGCATACCTTTCCAGTGGGAAATAAACTATTTACAGTATGGATGATTCAGGGGAGAATACAATGGATGCTTTGCAGCTCTGCTCTGTGCCTAGTTGGCAATACCCCTGGAATTACTGCAATCTTACACTGTTATCACAGAAGACTTCCCCTGGGTTTGGGAGTGAAGAAGAGTCATCATTGTGGGCCATTATACACTTCCAGGGCCAAAACTGTGTGATTACCACATGTTTGCTCCTGTTGCCCCTTTTTGACCTGACTGGCTAGTCAAAGTTCAGGGCTGTGTGGATGTTCCAGGTGGGAATAGAAATTGGTAGTAGCCAGGTATTTGTTTGACGCAATCTTGTTTATTTACAAGGAATGTACAAAGTCCTGTGTCTCTGAATGCAGAAGGAATCAAGAACAAAAAAGACTCAGCTCCTTAGCTTACCAGCCCCCCCAAGCCTCTTTAGCCAACACTCGGGCCAAAAGCTCTTTCTATAGCTTTTTCCAGGGTGTCCCTATGCTCACAGGCTCCTGCTTGCCTTTTTCTTGCATCCTTTCCTCTGCCTCTCTCTCTGTTCTGGTCTGTGACCTCAGTAGCTGTGTGTTGTCTCACACTCCCAGGAACACCTACCCAAAACAAATCTCAACAAACCCACTCCTGGCGGGTTCACACATGCCTTTTGTCTTAGGTGGGGCTTATGTTTGCAGTGATGGTAATTGAAGGGTAATTCACACCTATCAACCTGGGAAGGGAGGGTTAGCCCAACCCATAACAAGGTTTCACACCCAGCTCCTGACACTGGCCTCCAAACCACAGCGGTCACAGGAGCCTAAAATTCTATTATCTTCCTCAGGCCTTGGCTACACTTGCAGATGTACAGCAGTAGGGAAAGCGCTGCAGTCTGTCCACACTGACAGCTGCCCAGCGCACTGTCATGGCCACATTTGCGGCAATTGCAGTGCTATTGGGAGCGGTGCATTATGGGCAGCTATCCCACAGAGCACCTTTTCCCATTCTGGTGCCGTGGCTTGTGGGAAGGGGGCGTGGGTGCGGGGGATTCTGGGTCCTGTCCCAATGCCCCGTGATGCATCGCTTCGCATCCCAGAAATCCCTTTGTTTCCGTCCACCTTTGGCGCCATCTTTCAACGGTTTCTGTGCAGCGCGATCTGTCTGCGGGAAATGGAGTCCGAACTGCTGAGGCATATGCTGACGAGTCTCGCCAGCACGTCACGTTTGGCTGTCGAACTATTCCTTAAGATCCAAAGTGACAGTGAGAGTGAGGGTGAGGAGTCCGACGATGCTATCGAGCCGCGTAATGGGTACGACACGAAATTGCTTGTGGCATTCACGGACATGCTCAGCACCGTGGAACGCCACTTTTGGGCTCGGGAAACAAGCACCGAGTGGTGGGATCACATTGTCATGGAAGTCTGGGATAATGAGCAGTGGCTGCAGAACTTTCAGATGAGAAAAGCCACTTTCATGGGACTGTGTGAGGAGCTTGCCCCCACCCTGCGGCGCAAGGACACGAGATTGAGAGCTGCTCTGCCAGTGGAGAAGCGGGTGGCTATTGCAGTCTGGAAGCTGGCAACTCCAAACAGCTACCGGTCGGTCGCAAACCAGTTTGGAGTGGGAAAGTCGACCGTTGGAATCGTGTTGATGCAAGTTTGCAAGGCCATTAATCGCATCCTACTCAGAAGAACTGTGACTCTGGGTAACGTGCAGGAAATAGTGGATGGCTTTGCACAAATGGGGTTCCCTAACTGTGGAGGGGTGATAGATGGGACGCACATTCCTATTCTGGCATCGCCCCACCTAGGATCCGAGTACGAAGGGGTATTTCTCTCTGGTTCTCCAGGCGCTTGTGGATCACCGTGGGCATTTCATTGACATTAACACAGGCTGGCCCAGAAAGGTGCATGACACACGCATCTTTCGGAACACTTGGCTGTTCAGGAAGATGCAGGCGGGGACTTTTTTCCCAGAGTGGAAGATCATGGTAGGGAAAGTTGAAATGCCCATTGTGATCCGTGGAGATCCCGCTTACCCGTTAATGCTGTGGCTCATGAAACCCTACACAGGGAGCCTTGACAGCAGCAAGGAACGGTTCAACTACAGGCTGAGCCGGTGCCGAATGACTGTGGAGTGTGCCTTTGGCCGTTTAAAAGGCCGCTGGCGATCTCTGCATGGGAAGCTAGACTTTGCCGAAAACAGCATCCCCGTGGTTATATCTGCGTGCTGTGCCCTCCATAATATTTGTGAAGGGAAGGGTGAAAGCTTCACTCAGGCATGGACCTCCGAGGTTCAACACCTGGAGGCTGAATTTGCACAGCCAGAGAGCAGGGCTATTACAGGGGCCCAGCACGGGGCTGCAAGGATTAAGGATGCCTTGAGGGAGCAATTTGAGGCTGAAAACCAGCAGTGATATCTGCACGGGCGTGAAGTGCAGTAGTTCCTATCTTTAGGAATCAGTGTCTGCTAAGCAGACAAGCAGACTTGCAGTGCCTGTTTATTTCCTGGGCTAAGGAGTCTTTTACTTTATGCAATAATAAAGAATGTTTTCAAAGCCAAAGAATCCATTTTTTGAAAAGAAAAAAAAATTATTTATTGAAAAGAGAGAAGGGGGTGGAGTGGGGAACAGTACAATCACAGATTCGCGTATGTCCTGTCTGGTGTGCTGTGCAGTGAGTGCTGCATTTCAGGATAGCTATACTGCATGGTGATGGGGGTTGAGGGCAGAGGGTAAGGGTCGTGGTTTTCAGGGCTGGGTGGTGAAGATACTGGTGTTGGAGGCAGTGGGTGGCGTGAAGAACACAGAAGTTGGGGAAAGTGGGTTGGAGGTGACAGTGGGGCACAACGGAAAGAGTTTTGGGACAAGGGCTGTAGGGAGGGGTGGCGTTTGCAGTACTGCTCCTCTTTCTGCATGGCTACCAGCTCCTGGATAGCGTCTGCTTGGCGCTCCAGGATGCTTATGAGCCTATCAGTGCTTTGCCGCTGGTGCGCTGCGTTTTCCTGGCTGATCCTGCTTTCTCTCTCCCTCCAGTGCTGTGCTTTCTCATTCTCTTTAATAGATTGCCGCATCACTTCTTGCAGCATGTCTTCCTTGCTTTTTTGCAGTCTCTTCCTGAGTCTTTGCAGTCTCTGAGCAAGTGATAAGAGGGACGGCTGAGGTCTCAAGGTTGATGCAGCTGTATAGGCAAAATGCAACATTTAACAGAGGCAGCATTGTTTATACCAGACAGAGTAATGATTTCCCCTGCACTTAAGGAGTAGAAAACACACAGGGTCTACACAATAGCATAATTTTCCCGTCCGAAACAGAGCGCATACATCCCACGGGAGCCTCAAAATGGTGAGTAAGGGGGACTGATTGTTTCAGGGCTGCACTGTCCTCTGGGTTTCTGTGCCTTGGGGAGAGCCAACAGCTTCAGGGAGCACCTACACTGAACACTGTCCCAACATTTTCCACAGGAGTTCGTCCTGGACGATATCTCCAATGCGGCTTCTGCCCTGGCCCATATGTAGCTTGCCTGTGTGCAGCAATGGTCCCGCCGCCCCTCGCGGCACAGTGGCGCGGACACGTTAGCCTCACTGGGACAAGGACCACGGTGGCTCTCCCGATAAACCTGTGCAAGCGCATTGCACATGTTCTGGATGAGACATTCGAGGAGATTTACCGAGGCCGATTACCACGATGTGATAAACCATATCAATGCACTATTCCGCATCTAGGCATGCATGCCTAACCCTCCTCTCCCAAAGAGCCCGCACCGAAAAAATTCCTTCCCGAAAAAAAAAACCCGCTTACCGGGAACCTGCTCTTCTGTTTGTCCTCCACCAAGTACCGGCCACTGCGACTGGCTACCTTCCTCCTGGCTTGAGAAGAGCTCCTGGCTGCATGGCTCCAGGGATTCCGGGGTGTCTCCATCCGGTCCACCACCATCACTCCCGTTTTCCTCCTCTTCCTCCTCCTCCCACCCCGTCCCCACTGGCTCTGAAGTATCCATGGTGGTGCTCAGAGTGGAGATGAGGTTAACCCCAAGTATCGCAACCAGCTCTTTGTAGAATCGGCAGGTCGCGGGGGGGGGCACCCGAGCAGCCGTTTGCATCACGGCCTTTGTGGTAGGCACTCTGCAGCTCCTTCGCTTTAATCCTGCACTGCAGGGTGTCCCGGTCATGGCCCCTTTCCATCATGTCCTTTGATACCTTCCCGAAGGTATTGTAATTCCTATGGCTGGAGCGCAGCTGGGACTGGACAGCTTCCTCCCCCAAACACTGATGAGGTCCAGCACTCGCCATTGCTCCATGCTGGGGCTCGCTTGGCGCGTGGAGGCATGGTCACCTGGAAAGATTCGCTGATAGCACTCCACGCCACGCCAGGCTGAGCAAACAGAAAGGGGATTTTTAAAATTCCCAGGGAACGTAAAGGGTGGGTCACATGGTTGGTTACCTGAGGCCAGGGCAGTAGAGTTTGAACTGATGACCAGAGTGGCTAGAACATGCATTGTGGGATACTGCCGAATAATTCTGGAGGCCATTCACAGCACATTGGGCTGCCACACTAACGCTGCAGCGGCAGCGCAATACTCTCTATTCCTCTCAGAGAGGTGGAGTACATGCAGCGCTGCAACCACGGAGATACAGCGCTGCAAATGCCTTGCCAGTGTGGATGGGGACTGAGTTACAGCGCTGGGGGAGCCTTTACAGCGCTGTAACTCGCAAGTGTAGCCAAGGCCTCAGTGTAATCCTCTTGTGGAGAGAAGATTATCACTAGTGCATATGTAAACATGCCTGTTACATGGCTAGTGTTTAAAAATCACGCTTCCTCAGGAAGGTGGGAGGTGATGGAAAAGAAGCAGCTTTACTTATTGAGCAATAATAGTGACTAAGCTGTCAGCCTTTGATGTTGAATTATACTCTATAATAGTCTGTCCCCAACCTACAAATGCATTACAGATGATCTTCTGTTTAATTATGTTTTAGTACAAAGACAACATTTTCTGCATCTATATACTAATGTATCAGTTTTGCTTCTATTATGTTTTTTTTTAATTATATGTATTATGATGATCTGAAGGTCTGAGAGGATGGGAATATAAAGAGAGACAATGTGGTTGACTACTAACTTTACATATTTAATCTAATTGTTGATTAAAGGAGTGCTGACCACATTAGGGCTACAAAATTAATATCCTTACAAGTTACGAGTCACAATTCTGTTTCAACATTCTTTCTTGTTTCCACAAAAACTAAAGGTGATTTTTGCTGGCTGCCTTCATGTTTCATGTCAGAATGCTTCTGTGAAAACAGCAAATGTTAGCCTGGAGCAAATATATGAAAACACGAGGTTATAACTCCAAGGTTGCGTTTTGGTGTTTTTTGCAATCGTTATTAAAAAAAAATTGCTTATGTTAGTGGGGAAAGTGAAAATGTTTCCGTTATCAAAATCACACTACAAATGAGAAGAATCTCTAGTTTTTCCACACAAATATTTTTGAATAGTGAAATATATTACGATCACATAACGAGGAATCACTTCACATCACTGAAAAGAGAGCTGCCTTCAGTGTTGAAAATATAAATTCAACTGTGCATAGAAACACTACAGAATAGTTTGGGGCCGGAAGTAAAGAATTATGTCAGATCCAATTGGTATAGTAAGGAAATTTAGGTGGGTAAAATGCAATTACCCATGATGGAATTTGACCAAGAGACTAGTATTAACATCCCTACTGTTCTGAAAAGTGCAGTAGAATCTTTTTATGGACCACAAGCAGTCAGGAGATAAGAGTTAGATCTTCTTCAACACATGAATCAGCAATTAGATTAAATACTCCATATTACTGTTTTCATATGGTAAAAATAATTTATAAAGTGAACACCCTAAATAAATCCCTTGTGCAGCATGCTCCTTCAAGACACAGCATTTATTTACTGAGTTTGGAACAAATAATTCATTTGGATTTGTAGGTATCCATAGTCTCACTACCACGATTCTACTATGTTCCCTCACCAGTGAAGTCAGTCTGCCATCACTTTTCAATCTGTTATGCGTGCTGAATTAAATTTAACTTTAGGAAAATAAAAATGTATTTACTTCTACTATTAAAACCGAAAGACATCAAAATAAACAATATTCATGGGCTAATTTAAGCTGATATAAGCATGGAAATTCAGCATACTTACTCATGGCATGACCAGATCATTGCCTCTGGAGTTAAATTTCACTGGAAGGGATCTAGGGAGATGAGAACTGCGTAATCCTCCCTTGTGGCTGTATTACCTTTTCAGCAGATTTCCCATGGGATGTTGGAGGTAGAGAGGGGACAACACTCCCTCCCTCCAACATCTCATTTCTGGGCCAACCCCTCATACTCTTCCATTCACTGAGTCCTGGATGTATAAGGGTACTCCAACTGGTCCAAGGCAAGGTGGTGCCATGCAGTTGGTTCAATCTTCTGCATGTAGATCTAAGAGATATGACCTCATTCTTTTATTAACCTATCACATTGTGCCTATTGGTTCACAGGCTTACATGACACTTAAATCCTATGTGATAAAATTAACTTCTCTACTGAGATTGTTGCAACATTGAGCCATCCCGGGGAGTCGTGAACAGAATGGCAGCCTTAAAGCTAACTTGCATTATTTGTTTTTTGTTTTACCCTTGATGATGATGATACACTGTAAAAATGTGTGTAGCCCACTCTCAGAGAACCTCTGGTCTTCAAGAGTGGAAGAGTCCACTTATTTCTCCCTTTTAAGACTCTGTAGATCACTTTGCAACCAAAGAGTCTTGGGTTCTCTGTGCACCTTTCTCTCCTTTCCTTCAAGAGCAGGGAAAGCTCTGTGACTCCTGTTGCTGAAAGCAGACACACTGCAGTCAGCTCCCTTCCTTCAAACACTAGGTCTCTCTGGGCTCAGATCATGTGTCTGGGCAGACCCAACCAAACATTCAAGTCATGGAATTGGCTGCCTTGGCCTGTCAGTAAGGCTGATTATCCAGCTTGCATAGGCTGTTCATGTCTCAGGCACATAGGTATGTAGACCTTTGGGCTTCTGGGGATCTTTCTCTTCTCTGGAGTCTCTAAGAAGGAGGCGGGCTACATGTATATTTAATTTGTATATATTTCCTCTTTCACCATTTTTTATTCTTTATTGTTAAATGTACTTTGTATCTTTATAATCCTTCTTTGTTTTTTGCCTTTTCCCTTCCAGCATCCTCCTAGATGAAGAGGGTCACATTAAGATTACAGGTATGTAAAGAACAGCATTTGATCACTGAAACGTAATCTCTACAGGCCTGCCAACGCACTGAATTGGTTTCCATGCATCAAGCTGTGATCTTGGGTCAGTAGCTGGAACGAGGTTGCTAGAGAAAACCTTGGGGCTGCAGGAAGTGGGATTGATGATTCAGTAGCTGACATTATTCCCTCTGGTCATTGCTGAACCATTGGCCTGGTGTAGCATAAGGGCCCTATGCATGCAGGAAGTACCATTTTCCAGATAAAATTGGGCTCCTGGCTGTGGCTTCCATCTCCAGATTTCTAACCCAGGAGTCCCTGCAACCACATCCTTCTGGTATGGCTTCTAGCTCCAGATTAGACTGCAACCAAAAGATGCCTAGAATGGACATCCCTTTGTTGCCTTGGAGCTGCGGTGTGGGCATCATAGCATGCTTGTCCACTTGTGATGATTAGAAATTCCATGTTATTTTTTGCAAGAATTGGGTGTTAACTCCAATGTCCTGTGCAAATTCCAACTGGTGTAACTATATTCTCTTATCCAAATTACCTCTGCCATCTTGGGGACGTATCTTCAGAAGTGTGTGGAAAAATGCATGTGCCCAACTTCAGGGTACAAATCCCTACACGCAAGCAGGAATTTTGCTTGTGTACAGCCACGTGCAAATGTAACTTCCAACTTCTGAGTATGTTTTGGTGCTTATGTGCACATAAACTGCACATTACGTGAATGTGCACTTCTGTAAATATTCAACTCTCAGTTGGATTCAGTATTCTGCATCTCTGTCGAAAGCTGTTGGGTTTCATTTGAATGAAAAATGATATTTAAATGTGAGATAATGTTTATAATCATAAACCAAGATCTGACAAGAGTTCTATCTATTTACAAAATATGTCTAGATTTTGGCCTGAGCAAGGAGGCCATTGACCATGACAAGAGAGCGTATTCATTCTGTGGGACAATAGAGTACATGGCCCCAGAGGTGGTCAACCGGCGAGGACACACGCAGAGTGCAGACTGGTGGTCCTTTGGTGTGCTAATGGTAAGGATGAATTATGTTTCTTTTTTCATTCTTTTGGCAGCTGTCTGGATATTTCAGGCTAAGAGGGCTCACTTTCAGCAATTAATGGACTGGTAGTAAGGAGGACATAAATGGGTGATGATTGCTTTGATCGTTCACATGGCGTCAGCAGTAGGAAACTAATTACTTCTGACATTATATGAGATGACATATGGCCACTAATTTCTCACTCCCTCATTCCAATTCTCTCATAAGGTGGCTGTTATAATTGATTGCCATGAGTCATGATAACCTTATTCCAAAGAGATAGGCAGAACAAGATTAGAAAAATACAGTCACCCCAGGAATAAATAGGATCACTGTTTTGTTATTTACTAGCTTGGTTCTTGAGTGGAAGCAATTCCCCATGTGGGATCTGTCCATAGGATGTCCCTGACCTCTTAGAGAAACTTAGAGAAAAGGGGGTCATTGATAATAATGTCTATATCTGTGAAATGAAGGCTTCTGTCTTACTAGTATATACTAAACCTTCCAAGGTATTTTATTACATACTTATTTTTGGAGCATACTTTTCATGGTCTGCTTCCACTAAAGGAAAATTCATTATTGATATATTTGCCACATATGATGTCACTCTTTCTTCCTTTTATTAATTGTCTCCTTTGCATCATTATAGTGCTCAGTATTTTTAATCTTTTTTTCTCCGTTTCTTTCTCTCCTACTTCCCTCCTCGGTGACTTAATATATTGGAAAAGATAATGGAATACAGAAAGAGATGAGATAGAGATAGTAAAAGCATCTTAACTGTAAGCTGGTGCTTAAGCCTTTGAGTGCTGCCAGAGACACCTCAGAGAAAAAAAAGCTTTAATCACTTTAACCATTTTTCCTTTTAATAATTAATGGATTGAAGCAGTAAAAAGGGATTTCTATAAGCAAAAAGTATGGGAGGATATCTGCTGCTAGCATTTTCCTCTTTTTGTATCTCCTTATGGGGTATTTTCCTTGAACTGTAACCAACATACTCTGGTGGAGAAGCTGTTCTTAAGATAATCTAAGGATCAGAAGGAATTAAGTGATATTCAGATATTGGTTAGAATTCACCTCAAAGCAATTTGCAATGTGTTGTCAAATTCACATGAAAAAATATACTAGTTGGAGGCATGTACATACCTTGATGGAAAATATATGTAAGTGTATTATTCATATCCAAAGTCTTGATCAATAGGATAAGAAATATGTTCCCTGCAGTAAGTTCTAAATGATAGCGATAAAATGGTATTTACCCTAGCAATGAGACCCGTCACCAAATAGTGATACTCCCTTGTCTCCTTTTATACCATTTGCTTCAATTCATAATATACAGCAACAGCATAAAGAGGAAAAGAATTATACGCCATTTTAAGGGCTTGTTCACTTGAGCCACAATGTAGGATCAAAGCACATAAAATGTAGATTCAAGGATCAAAATGGACTGGATAAAAAGAGATCAAAGACTTGGCCCCAAAATAGAGATGGGTCAGTGGTTGCCAAGAAAATATTGTAATTCTATCTCATCAAGCTGTTCAAGCTCTAGTGTGTTGTTCCCACTTTATTATGGATGTGGGCTTGTCTAGAGCAAAGCAGATCTGAGGTGCTGAGCACCCTCCGCAACCACTGACATCAATACGAGGTGAGGGTACTCTGCACCTCCCGGGAACTGGCCCTAAATTATCAAAGCAAATAAGCCCTGGGACAACAGTCCAAGTGAAGGAGAGCAGTGGGATTGGCGATGGTGAAAAATGGTAGGAAGGAATGCTGGAAGAGGTGGGATATAAAGGAGCAGTTGAGGAGAACAACAGCCCATTACAAGCATAGGTAGGGGCAGCAAGACTGAAGATGCAAAGCTCTTTATTAAGAACTAATGAAGTTCTGTCAGTCAGCATTAGCAGCGTCATACTGTTAACACAGAAACAAACATTGTTTTTGGATCAATACCAATAGAAAGGCTTGTGTTCTGAGTTCAGGCTGGAGGATAGTAATTCATGAGTTCTGATCTTGGTTCTGACTCTGACTTCATCTGGGTCCTTGGACACATAAGAAGAAAGTTCTCTTCTTCAGATTTCACAGGTATAAAATGGAGATAACAGGGACAGAGTCTCCAGTCTGCTTTACATGGCACAAAGAGAACTTAGAGCATCCAGAGATTGTCTCACATAAGAGGAGGCAGGGGGCCTGGTGAGGTAGCGAGGGGGTGAGGATAAGATGAGACATGCAGCTTCAACTTACACCAGGACCAGTTGGCTGAGACTGGAGAAGTTATGACCAGGTCCCCATCAGCCTCCTCTCTTAAGCACAGTGGAGAATCAAGCTAAATAATATTTAGTTACCCATCTAATTGAAGTGTTCATCTAAGTTTGTCAAGCACTTTGAAGCTGAAGTCCAGTTTAAAATATTATTATTACTGTCACGCTGTCTGGAGTGGCTCATGATCAAGAATGCCAACCTCAGGGCAAACTGATATGTTCTATAATTAGATTTCACCAACCAGTTACAAATGTGAACTCCTGAGTCACTGTAACAGTCTTACCATGTAGTTCCAGACAGTCTCCATGTAGTCTCCAGACAGGCTGGACTTAGTGATAATTGGTCACTTACACCAAAAATCACAAAATATTCAGGTTGCTCCCAGTCCCAAGAGACCAGTCACTTACCCCAGGCCAATTTGTACCCTAGATCTCATACCAAAGAGAACACTGGTAGCCAATCCCATAGTAAACTAATTAAGGATTTATTAACTAGGAAAAAGAAATGAGAGAGTTGTTTACAAGTTAAAACAGGTAGTATATATCCACAAATGAGTTCAGTCTGTGGTTCCAAAAGGTGACAGAAATGTAGGAATCTCTCAGCACTGAATGTCTTTTTAGAGCTAAGCCAAATTGCCCCTGGGGATCTCAGCTTTTTTATTTTTTATTTCTTAGCTCCAGCCCTTGCAAGAGTTCAAATAGCAAAGAGATAAAAATCTTCCTGTCTGCGATCTTTATTTCCCTCTTTCTGAATTCAAGCGGATGGGATGTGCTTTCTTGCACCTAGCACCTTTGTGGGTGTAAGAGGGCCATTAAACCAGTCCGTGCATTGTGATGTTCCACAATGGCCCATTTAGCCTTGATAGTTCTTCTGCATGGGCAGGGGAACCACTTTTCCTGCCTTGGTTCACAAGTTCAGAGCAGGCAATTTTACAATTTTAAACCAAACCTTATATACTACTTTATAGCATGGGATACAGACATTACAAGTAATATTACTGCATGTAGCAACTTACAAGCATTTTATAGAGATTAAACACATTCTTAGAAGTTTAACAACCATCTTGATCAATATTAACATACAGGTAAGCTGGTCCGGTTTCTAGCTACGAATTTGGCTCAGCTGACACCTACAGCCTTAGCAAGGGCTGGCACCTGGTTTACCAGCATCACAATCATTATCGTTTTTATTATCAAAA
This sequence comes from Malaclemys terrapin pileata, assembly GCF_027887155.1. Classification (NCBI taxonomy): domain Eukaryota; kingdom Metazoa; phylum Chordata; order Testudines; family Emydidae; genus Malaclemys; species Malaclemys terrapin. The sequence goes on from NC_071507.1 coordinate 84,991,411, forward strand.
TGATCTTAACTGACAAGGTTATCCTGGTCTCTTTGAAATCAATGGGGGTTTTGCTATTGACTTCTCTGAAACCAGAACTTGCCTCACTTAGTACCAATAGCCTGTCTGAGTCTTTGATGGTAGACCTTTGTAAATCAAAAATGCTACTTATCCTGCTGTATTTATGATCATGTAAATACCACAGTTTGCCAATTAATGTTTCGGAATTTGCTTAAGGTAGTATAGTACATGTCCATAGGAATGGTCATACCAGATGAGATCTTGTATCTTGGCTCCAATATCCTGCTTTAAACACACAGCATCAATCCTTGATGCTCTTTTAGTAAATGATGGTACCTGGCGTGAGCCTACTTACAAATGTGTTCCAAGGGGTGTAAAGGTGTGTAAAGGTATGGCTTATCATGACCAGACTCCTTTTGTTTTCTGTCTTCCTGCCTGCCACTCACCCCTAAGACCTGAGATTTCAGATACCAGCTCACAGGTCCGTTCTAGTGGTGTTATAAAAGCTTTTCACCGAGAGAATCGGTATGAAAAGTTAATTGACTTAAATGGCTAAAAAGTTGTGTATAAACCTAGTCCATTTTCTGCTATGCCATGAGAGATTTGGTAACAACACCATAGATCTAGACCCCTGGTGGATTGGGCTGTCATTGAGATATCATCTGCAAATCTATTGGGAGGCCTGCAGTCACAATGGTCTCTTAGTATGAATTTCTGGCTGATTTACAGAGCTCCAGACCTGGAGGAGGTTGTTTGTTTTTCCTGAAGTGAAGAGAGTTAGACACTCTACAAACAACTTCATATGCATGTGGTGGGATGTGAGCGATGACTGGGCTAGAGATCCCAAGTAAAAAGATACGTGTTAATACTTATATATGCAATGTAGGAATGCATAAAGAATAAAGTGAAGTGCCTTTCTTTAGTTGCTGCACCTGCAGAATTTGTAAGTAGAGAAAGGAGATGCTAATGAACATCTTACTCTGCTTCTGGCCAGCCACAGAATGTTTTGCTCTGATAATTTTTGCCTTAAAGCTAACTGTACTACAGAGCTCTCTACACTAAGGACTGTACAGTGTATACACACTTACCTGGTTAGCTCAATACTAAGCATCACAGCAAGATTACCTCCTTTGCAAAATCCGGGTCTAACAATGTCCTTTTATTTTCATTGTGAGGGATGCTTTTCCTAATTCAGATTATTTTGCATGTGAATAGCAGTTATGTGAAGATCTTCAAGCTCTTTACAAACACTAATTAAGTATGCCTCTCTGGAGGTAGGTGATGCAATTCTGTCCACCAACCTGAGGGGAAGCTTCTACCAGCACCTGCTCATGTCCTGGGGTGCAGCTCCATCCCAGACCTTCCAGTGAACCCTTCAGTTTGCCTTCTCTCCCCCCTGCCTGGTCTACAGTGCTCTCTTTCTTCCTGGGAGCAGAAGTTTCCCATCTGCTCTCCTCCTCTAACCTTCCACTTGCCCCAGTGACCCAATCCCTTCCCATCTCCTGATCTCCCTCGCATCCACTCTCATCCCCTCATTTACTCATCTCCTTAACTGCTCACTCTCCTCTGGCTCTTCCCCTCACAATACAGCAGGGGTGGCCAACCTGTGGCTCCGGAGCCACATGCGGCTCTTCAGAAGTTAATATGCGGCTCCTTGTATAGGCACCGACTCCGGGGCTGGAGCTACAGGCACCAACTTTCCAATGTGCCAGGGGGGGTGCTCACTGCTCAACCCTTGGCTCTGCCACAGGCCCTGCCCCCACGCCACCCCTTCCCTCCCCGCGAGCCTCCTATACACCAAGAAACAGCTGATCGGGAGGTGTGGGGAGGGAGAGGGAGGCGCTGATCGGTGGGGCTGCCAGTGGGTGGGAGGCACTGGTAGTGGGGGGGAGAGGAGCTGATGGGGGGCTGCTAACGTATTACTGTGGCTCTTTGGCAATGTACGTTGGTAAATTCTGGCTCATTCTCAGGCTCAGGTTGGCCACCCCTGCAATACAGGCATGCTTTAGTCTCTCCGTTAATATAAAAACTACCCTTCACCCTACTTGCCCCATCTCCCTTCTCCCCTTTGTCTCTAAACTCATTGAACACACTACACCTCTACCTCGATATAATGCTGTCCTTGGGAGCCTTACCGTGTTATAGGTGAAACCGCGTTATATCAAACTTGCTTTGATCCACTGGAGTGCGCAGCCCCCGCTCCCCCACCACCACCACCCCGGAGCACTGCTTTACCACGTTCTATCCAAATTCGTGTTATATCGGGTCGCGTTATATCGGGGTAGAGGTGTATTTACAATTGCTGCCTGGAGTTCCTTACCTCCAATTTCATCCTAGATCTTCTCCATTCTGGTTTGTACCTCGTGCCCTCCACTGAAACTACTCTGGCCAGAGTTTCTGATGATCTCTTCTTAACCAAATCTCACCACCAGTACTCCATCCTCATACTTCTTGACCTGTCATCCACCTTTCACACAGGCGACCATGCTCTTCTTCTTGCAATTTTGTCCTCTCTTGTCCTCCGTGATTCTGTCCTCTCCTGGTTCTCCTCCTACCTCTCTAGTAAATCATTCAGCGTATTCTTCAGAGGATCCTCCTCATCCCCCCTTCAGCTTTCTGTGGGAGTTCCACAAGGCTCTGTCCTTGGTCCCCTTCTGTTCTCCCTCTACAGTTTTTCTCTGAGTAATCTCATCTGAAACCACAAATTCAATGACTATCGCTATGCGGAAAACTCACAGATCTACCTCTGTACCCCAGACTTGTATCCTTCTGCTTAAATGAAATTCTTGACCTGTCTCTCTGACATCTCATCCTTGTAGATGGCTAGCCATCAGCTCAAGATCAATGCAACAAAGCCCCTAATTGCCCCCTTTCCCTGCCCAAATCCTCTCTGTTACCTTCTTTCTCAAGCACTGTGAACTATACCACTAACCTGCCTATCATCTTGGACTCAGACCTCTCTCTAGGTACTCTGATCCAGGCTGTGTCTAAGTCTTGTAGATTCTTTCTGCATCTCTAAGTACGGCCTTTCTTATCCATCCACACAGCTAAAACTCTCATCATTCATATCTTGATTACTACAACATCCTTTTCTCTGACCTTGAGAAATGCAATTTTGCCCCATTCATATCTATTCAAAAATTTTCCTAACTCATCACTTTGACCGTGTCATCATTCTCTTTGCAGCCCTTCCCTGGCTCCCTCTTCTCTATCATACCAAACATATGCTACTTGTCTTCACTTTCAAGGCCCTTCACAGTCTATTCCCATCCTACCTATCATCTCCATTCAGTATCAAAAGGCTGACTTGCATGTCTGATCAGCCCATAATGCCAACATCTATGCTCCACTTGTTACATTTTCAAACAAGCACCTTTGTGTTTTCTCCCATGCTGTCTTTCATAAACATCCACAGAGCTACCTCACGATAGTCCTTCAAACCCTCCTTTGCCACGATGCCTACAAAAAGCTTGACGCTGGTGTTGGGGTTCTCTCAAGATTTCTTCCATTCAGCCTCTAAGAACTCAGTTTGACTTAAGTCTTGTCACTCTAGTTCTTTTATTTGGCATACAGCAAAGCTATGCTGAGTTGATCAGACTCAAGTGTAGGGGATGGGCACACCTCTTTCTTTATATATATTTACATATTACACTGGGTTTACTATGCACTGAATCACACATTTGGGGATTGGCTTGGTTATTTTGTAGGACTCAATCCCTGAATACCACGCACTGTTCATGCATGACTTACTCTTTACCTTATCTTACGTTCCAGGCTTATCTTATCCATTGTTATCTTGTCCATTGTAAATGGTTCCATGGGTATTCCCCCTTATCTTAGGTTGTACAGACATTCTGTTTACAGCCTGCTGATGCATTTACCTCCCAAATCCTGTCTCTCAAAAAATGAGGCCTCACCCATGTCCAGTTACTCATGTCAAGCCAAGCCTACTTTTGTTTTTTATATTAGCATTTGTTTTATGTGCATTATATTCCTGTCTTTCTGTGCATTTTTTTTAAGTTTACTACCCAGCAACACATCTTCAACACTACAGAAGTTATTTGAACTACTATTAATGCTAAGCTTAAAGTACAAACTAGGGGGCGCAAGCTCACCTGTGGCAGAGGTTCTCAACCTTTTTCTTTGAGGCCCCCTCAACATGCATGTTTGGGTGGAAGCAGGGCCCAGCGGGACTCAGGCCATCTCTGCAAGGCACAGGAAGGGAGTGTCACCTCCACCCCCTGACTTACCTCAATAGGCCATCCAGCCTGTCTGGGATGGGGGGTGGCACAAGAAAAAATTATAGCTTAAAGACGGTGGGGGGGGGGCGGTGAGCGCTCAGCTCAAAAAGTTTGAAAACCACTCAGGATGCAGGAAGAGGGGTAGCTAGGGGCTGTGTGCGGGCAGGGGGTAGCTCAGGGTGCAGAGAAAGGAGTAGCTAGAGGCTGTGTGTGGGCAGGGGCGGGTGGCTCAGGGTGCAGGCAGGGGTAGTTCAGGATGCAGAGAAAGGGGTAGCTAGGGGCTGTGTGTGGGCAGGGGGTAGTTCAGTGTGCAGGGAAGGCATAGCTAGGGGGCTGTGTATGGGTAGGGGGGTAGCTCAGGGAGCAGGGTGGGAGGTAGCTCTAGGGGCTGTGTGTGGGCAGGGGGTATCTCTGGGTGCGGGCGGGGATAGCTAGGGGCTGTGTGTGGATGGGAGGGTAATTCAGGGTGCAGAGAAAGCGGTAGCTAGGGGCTGTGTGCAGGCAAGGCGGGTAGCTCAGGGTGCAGGGAGAGGGGTAGCTAGGAGCTGTGTGCTGCGAGGGCACCCCCCACTGTGGTTGCTGCTTCCCAAGGGCTCTGCCAGCCCCGGAGCTGGTTCCCCCCCCCCCCCAAGCAGCTCTTACTGGCTGCACAAGCAGTCAAGAGGGGCTGGGAGCTGAGGCGCAGCCCCAGCCCCAGGCACCAGCAACACGAGGAGGAGACAGGGAAGCACTTGGCCGACTGCTCCATGGCACCAGCCAGAGCAGGAGCCGCCCCACCCTGGCCGGCCTTTGACTGGCCGGGGACTCAGGGGCGGGGGAGGGTGAAGCTGACGGGGGACTGCTTGCAGCGACCACCCCTCCCTTCCCCCCCCAGGGCCACAGACCTCCCAGATGAGAACCACTGACCTATGGTATAGCCCACCAGCATGTAATTTGACATTATAAGCTTGCTTTGCCTTTAAAGCATTTTTTCATCATTTCAAGTTTGCTTTATTTTAATTGCATTATAAAAAACTTGTACAAAATATAAAAATATTTTTTATTTATTACTATAGGAAATGCAGGTGTGAAACAGAATGCAAACAAATTAAAATACCATTCCCCGGGTCCTGGTGTGCTGAGACCACTGCCTGTGTCTTGCTGACTAGCATTGCCTTGTTGTTTTCTTGTACTCCCCTGTCACTCTGTATCCATCTGTTGTCTCTTATCTTATCCTTAGATTGTAAGCTCTTTGGGACAGGCACCATCTTTTTGTATGGTGATTGTACAGTGCCTATCATAGTGGGGCTCTGGTCCAATCCTGGAGCTCCTAGGTGCTGCAATAATACAAATAATAAATAATTATAATAAAATAATCTGTTTTATAAATGGGAAATATGAGACACTGAGCAATTAAGTGACGTTGCCCGAGGCCACCTAGATGAAAGTGAGAGTGGAGCCCAAGAGCCCTGACTGGAATGTTCAACTCTCTGAACCAAGTGATTTCAGGCTCCTAGTGCAACCTTGAACATCATCCCAGGTTCACAACATTTCAGCAGACCTGGAGTGAAGTTGTTTGTGCAACCTATCCTTTCCACCACCCCCAGCTCTCAACTTAATTTTGTTAGCTCACTGGATCTCATTGAAGATAAACTCCTTCCCCTCACTCCCTCATTGAGTGTAGATTCCCCATCCCCGGGTCTTCAGAGGACACTACGTGGCTGCTTCTCTTATCTTGCTGCTTTGTGGGATCACCAGGTAAATGTTACTGCCTCTCCCCCATCAAAAACGTATGATGAGGTGAAGTAGGAGAGAGGAAACATTTCCTCTTTTGCAGTAGCTGGCAGTATGATGAGGCAGGAGTGTATGGCATCCCATAATTTCTAACATGGTAGCTAAGGAGCCTTCAGGGATTTCCTAGCAACTACTTATTAGAGAAGGGAAACCTCATAATCCATAAAATGCTGTTGCTAGTGTTTTTCCTCTCCCACTGCTCATTAGTAAGGGTGAGAGGTCAGGATTAGGGAAAAGCAGCAGTCTTTCAAAGGTACTGGATGGAGTGGGCACACAGTGTCTCTGAATATGGGGGCTCATAATGGAGCTGGTGAGAGGGGAGGGAAGTGGTCAGGGACACAGCCAGTGGGCCCTCTAGAAGACCATCAAGGTAGGCAGGTGGTACACAAGGAACAAGCTATGAGATGGCTTATGTATTGGAAGGGGTGGATCCTGAAACTCTCAGCAGAACTGCAGGGTTCTGTGATGGGTTTGGTGTCAACTCACATCACCCTAATCCTGCAGTTTGTTTACTCCTAGGCCTGACACCCAGTCAATCTGCTGTGACCATCAGAAGCAGTGTATCTATGTGCAGGGGTGTCAGCTGTGAGGGCTAACTCTTTTTGTCAAGTCTCATGTTCAGTATTGAACTGAATTCTTAATTCTCTGATAATAAACAGGAAACGGGGGGTGTGCTGTGCAGTGGCATTAGCTAGTGAAGACATAAGCTATTTCAATTTACAAGGATGTTTTTCTGTTTACTTAATCTTTGCTAACCTTCTTCAACATTATGTTAAACACAAGGCATTGCCGTTACAGAAACATCAATGCTTTCTTCCAGATCCTGCCTTGATTCAGTTCACTGAAGGAAAAAGCATTGATGCATACAATGTGCTGGAGCCACACTGCACTGACTTTTAAATATTGATGTTAAGTGCATGTCTTTTGAATTTGATTTCATCTTTATATTAGAACCATGTAATTGTAGAAATGTGGTAACAAAGTACTAGTGATTGAGACATTGTGGTAAATGTTCTGTATGGTGCTCAAGGGAGTTACTAGCACAACTCCCTAATGCCAGTCAACAAATGTCTCTGTCTTTATTTTATTTTTTTAAAGAACACTGTGCAGGCAGGATGCTGGCTCCTGGGCTGGCAGAGCCCTCAGTGAGCAGCAAATGCTGGGGGAGGGTGCCCTCGGGGAAAAAAATCCTACTTATCCCTCTCCCTGCACCCTGAGTGACCCCCCTGCCTACACACAGCCCCTAGCTACTCATCTCTCCATGCACCCTGAGCTACCCCCTGCCTGCACATAACCTCTAGCTACCCCTGTCCCTGCACCCTGAGCTATCACTCTGCCTTGCAGGCTGATTTGCCTTCTATGTCCACACTGCAAATACAGGTCTTTCTATGGTCTCCCTGATGAACGGAAGCTACAGTCTTTTTCTTCCTCCGTGGCCAACAGCCAGGTTGTCACTCATATTACTGTCTCCTGCCTCGAATGTGTCAGGCTATGCCTTATACCAAAATGAACAAACTGCAGCCACTTTTAATTTTCTTAAATTAGGATTTTAAGAGCAAGAAGCTCACAGGAGAAGAAAGCATGAAAAACATAATGTGTTAGATATCTAAACATCCATGCTTCTAAAAATATGGAGACAATTCAGTATAATGCATATTCCTTTTCTTACCACTTAACGGAAGGGTATTTAAGTCTCATTTTTTAAAATGACTTGGGTGCTTTCAATGGGATAACGTGATATTAGTCAAATCAACAGCGTGCCATCGCTGGTAAATAGTATCAATGGCCAATGAGGGTCTGGCTGTAGAATCTTGCCTACGAGCTCGGGATTCTACTGATCGCCATATTTGGGGTCGGGAAGGAATTTTCCTCCAGGGTAGATTGGCAGAGGCCCTGGAGGTTTTTCGCCTTCCTCCACAGCATGGGGCGGGGGTCGCTAGCTGGAGGATTCTCTGCGACTTGAAGTCTTTAAATCACAGAATTTGGGGACTTCAACAGCAGAGTCAAGGGAAAGGGGTTGGGTCAGCTTCTGTGGCCTGCATCATGCAGGGGGTCAGACTAGATGATCATAATGGTCCCTTCTGACCTGAAAGTCTGAGTCTATGAGTCTAATGGGACTTTGGCCCCTAAGTCACTTAGGCACGTCTGTGAATTTTACCCAAAATCTTATTCCCCTCTAATAAAACAGCTACTTCTCTCTGACCCTTCAAGCCAACCACCCTTCCTCACTTTTCTGTCCCTTTGTTTTCTGAGTCTGGCTTATAATTGTCCACACATATTTGAAAGTCCTTTGTCTCCTTTCAAGTACCTGTTTTCAGTAGCTTCAGGGAGCTCGTTGTTTTCTAAGGTTAAGCCTCAACTCTCCCTCTCCTTCTGTTTCCTCCCCACAAAACTGTTATAACAATGTAATGGTTTTGTTACTCTGTGGTCCAAGTTATTAAATCATCAGGTACTTTTCCTGGTGACTATGATTGCTGAAGAAGGCATTTTAGTGCCCTTATAATTCAAATAGCCTCCTGACATAGTTCTGATTGTGCCTAGGCTTTTATAAGTTCGGGCATGACATGAGCATGAAAGCTTTCCCTTTAAGCCACAGAACTTCCCTCTATTTAAAACAGGAAATGCAGTTGTTTTGGTGTGGCCAATACTGTAGCATCTGTTGATAAGGTTTTCATAGTGACCATTACATCTTACTGGCCAGAGGAGTGGTGAATGATAATGAGAACTGCAAAATACAACTGACTGGTTAGAAAGTCCATGACCAGAATGCTAAAGGAGTAAAGAGGTAAAAGGACACCATTTATTTATTTATGTATTTATTTTATGAAAATATATTAGTCTGTCACACCTCTCCCCTTCAGGCTGCTAGCACTGCTAGTAAGGAAGAGGAACTGTTTCAGAATAGAATGGTACATGGTTTTGGACATTTTAAATGAAATTAGCCCCCAGTAACTTGGCAACTTGGTTTTGCAGGCTATGGCTTCATGAATTATTGCTATGCAGACACTGCCAAACGCATTGTGCTATGGGTCTCAGAGGTGAAATTAGGCTTGATTTCTATTTGCATTGGATAACTTAGTGCTGGGGAAACCACGTCTGAACTGAAGATTTAATATGCAAAATGTTCCAGTGTGGTTGATAAATTGTCACTTTTAAATGTGACCTGATTTAAATATCTATACAGAATAGAAGACTTGAATTTCAAGCAGTAATGTCTGAATAGCCCCAACCACTGTTAAGAGTTTAAAATGAGGTGCTTATGAGAGAAGACAAAGCCAGTTAGGGTGACCAGATGTCCCCATTTTATAGGGACAGTTCTGATATTTGGGGCTTTTTCTTCTATAGGCACCTATTACCCCCCACCCCCATCCTGATTTTTCACACTTGCTGTCTGGTCACCCTAAAGCCAGTTAGCATATATTTAATGAAATATGTATAAAAGTCAGAATATTTATTTGATAAAAATTGCAACTTCAGCTTTGAAGAGCAGATGTTAAGATACCACGGGAAGTGAATCTAGTACAATGGCACTTTGCAATGAGTTTCAATTTTAAGAAATGCCCTGATCTCACTGGAGTTTTACCTTGTCTGAATATTTCTGTTTCATCTCTCTTTATCATAGGAAGTTCTCTTACCTGCTATATGCACATATCTCCTCAAGGAAAAACATATTGATCCAGCAAGAAACATTCCTGCCTATCATCTTGAAATTTGATTTAGAGATTCAAATTCTGCCCTCCCTTCTGCTGGTGGAACTCTGTGCAATGGTGTTGCCCCATTGAAGTCAATAGGGTTTAGCTTTTATTTTTCTAAATTTCAGGGTGAAAATAATAGTAATTTCTTTGTACTTCCTATGGGTTGGGTTTTTTTAATCATTGGGAGTTTTGTACAGATTTTAAAAAGCCATTATCCTTTAAAACACACAGTAGCCATTCCTTAGGGCTTTTATGTTTTCCCTTTTATATCTTTTAAATTGCTGAAATGGATATAAGAGTATAACTCTAAACTAAATTTAGTATTTAATCATCATTTGTGTTAATCAAAGCAGAGCAGATATTGCACCTAAACTAATATTTACCAACTAGCACAAAGTAATTAAAAATGTTGTACATTAAAGAAAGGCAAATAGGACGAAGCATGCTCTAGCACTTAAGCGTCTGGACTGAGAGCCAGGAGACCTGGGTTCTGCTACAGGTTCTGACAATGGCTTGTTTTCTGACTTCGGGCAAATCATTCTGCCTTTTTATGCCTCTGTTTCCCCAGTTGGGATAATGCGACTTGCCCACTTTTATAACGTGCTTTGAGAGAGTGAGGTTTGAAATGTCGCCGTGAGTGCTAAATATTATTATGAAGTACTTGGGGGAATTATTGATCTATTTCATTTGAAAAGGGGGGAGTCCAGCTAAGAGTCAGATTCTGCCCCCCTTATTAACATTGAATAGTACCTTAATGCACAAGTAGTCCCCCGGAAATCAAAGGAGCTACTCCTTTGGTAAAGTACAACTCAACAGAAGGGTGGCAGAATATGGCACTTGTAAATATGTGCTTAATTATAAGTGTGAATATAAAACAGTATGTATTTATTTATTGTTAAAAGACCCAAGACCTTACTTGGTGCTGACATAAGCGGACAAGAATGCCTATTGACCTCAGTGGAAGTTGTCCTGATTTACGGCAGAGCTGAATTATGTCCCTGATCCCTATTTTGGAGTGCACAATACCCATCATTGCTTATCTTGGGGAATCAGCTACTACTTGTACATGCAAACAGTGCAGTGACTAGCGCTGTGTGAAACTCTCAGAATTCAACTCCAACCAGGCAAGCTCCCTTGATTTGGGCTTTTGTTACAAATGTGACATTCCAGTCAGGTTTGCTGAAAGAATCACTGTATTTCAGAGGAATGCTGGCTGATTTATGCTTTCAGATGGAAGCCAGTCAAAAATTGATGACCACTGCTGGGCTTTTGCTTTGAGTTTGTGGGTTCATTTAAACCTGAAACTCAAAGCAAAAGTCATGGGAGAATGAACCCAGGTGAACCAACACGGGTGGAAAAAAGTTCATGCAACCCTGTGAGCACCAGATTTTTGTGCATCTCAACTAGTGCATGATTCTCCATGCTACTGATGATAACAGTTCCTTAGGCAGCCCTTTGAACTGAAATATAGTCTTGGTCTCTGATGTCTTACACAGTAGAAATGGACTTACCATAATAAAATATCTTTTTGTATAGCTACAGTTTTTTAGACCTTTTTTTTTAGCATAAATAGTACATTTTTACAAAATAAGCATTGGTGTTTGAAATTAATAGAAACAAGGTAATGGAAGGTATTATAGTATGGTGCACTGTCAGATGGAGTCTTACATAAATACTGTATGTGCTTATTTGATTTACCATTTTTATTTTTGTTCTACAGTTTGAGATGCTGACAGGGTCATTACCATTCCAGGGAAAAGACAGAAAGGAGACAATGGCTCTCATTCTCAAGTAAGTAGTAATGTCTGTTTGGTTTATCTACTAAGTACTTGTTAGCTCTCTTCCTTGGATGGGCCTTTGGTCCTAAGTACATTTAACTGCATAAAATATATAGAACAAGAACAAATATACATAGAGGCTGAGATTTTAAAAGCTGCACAGGGAGTTAGATGTGCAACTCCTACTAATGTCAGTTATTGTGTGCCTAAATCCCCTAGGTAATTCACCCAGAGTAAATAACCAGAAACTGTGTATTGCAGGTCTGTGAGCATTCCATTGTGTGTGGGGGGGAAGAGGGGAGCTTGCAGAAAAAATATATGTGGTCATATAATACAAGACTGTATGATGATGCATATATAAAAGGGTTCAGAGATAAGTTGTACAAACAACATGCACGTTGTCATTCCTGACTTTCGAGTCCTTTCCTTTGCAAATCTGACATTGAATTAATGCTCAGCATGTGCATAAATGTTTGCACGACTGAAAACATAGTCCCTGCCAAATTACTTATTTCTGCCGTCTACCACTGAAGCACCAGAGCTATTAAAAACCAATTACAATTTTTAATAATGCAAAATGTGTATTTTATCATCACGCTCTTCATTCTTGAAAATGTCTAGGCCATTTTGGGTCAAACATTCCAAAAAGTTTGCTCTTGGATTGAGAACAAACCTGCCAAATTTAATCCAGAAAGGTAAAACTGAAAAAAGATAATAAATAGCTGAAAATGACCCCTTAGAATTAACAGAATGTCCCCACAGAATGTTCTCTGTGTGTATATATATCTTCCTACTGTATTTTCCACCGCATGCATCCGATTAAGTGGGTTTTAGCCCACGAAAGCTTATGCCCAAATACCTTTGTTAGTCTCTAAGGCGCCACAAGTACTCCTGTTCTTTTAGCTGATACAGACTAACACGGCTACCACTCTGAACCCTTAGAATTAGTAACCCTTGAGCAACATTAACTATAAGGTGATGTTCTGTGCTTCCGGTCAGGAGCTGCTCCCAGTGACATCAATGGTAAAACTTCCTTTAACCTCGATGGGTGCAGGACTGGCCCCTCCATTTGTGAGCTATCTAATCTGTCTAGGTATTATATCTTTGGTGACAAATGTGTATGGGTGTCTGCATGTCCCTATAAAATGCAGGTGTGGATTTGAAATTTTTTGAAAAATATTTTTTTCTTTTCAAGTGTTCTGTTCTTTCAGAGCCAAGCTAGGAATGCCTCAGTTTTTGAGCATAGAAGCCCAAAGTTTGCTGAGAGCCCTCTTCAAAAGGAACCCATCCAACAGATTAGGTATGGATGCTCATTTGATTTCTGTACAATATGGTGGTGGTAATTTCCCTTGATGCATTTTAACTGGTAGTTATCCTCTCCATTACATGTACATTTATATTCATATTTATTCTGCAGCAAAACACAAGCATTACTAGAGAGAGAAGCAAGGAAATCAAGCATAGCATTAGAATCCAAAGCATGAGATTAATTCATGATTTATTTCTTCAGTGAAGAGGGGAAGTAGATCACCAATCTTTATGAATTACATAAGATAACTCCTGTGGATAGTAATACAGGAAAATGAGAACCCAGTCAGGTATTTTAATGAACTCTCTATATTTCAGCTCCACATCTTGGAGGGGGGTGAAGTAGAGAAGAATTCTTGCAAAGCCACTCTGATTAAATTTCTGTGCCATCTCATTTGATTTAGTAGGAGCATTTTGAACAAAAGGCCTGCCCTTCTTTAGCACCTTAAAATGAATTGTCTGCTTTATCACCAAGATTTTGTTTTACTCTTCTTTCATTATTGCACCCAGTTATGTTTGAATAAGCATGGAGGATGTTTTTGATTTATTTATGTAAAGCCAACTCTGTCTATACTCAAGAGTTCCATTAGGAAACTCATGGTATTTGGGGGAGGGGAGGGGTTACGTAGGAGACTTAGTGTGTCCATTCATGTTTTAGCAGGTGGTTCCTTTGAAAATTTGTTCCCTAGAGATTTTAGTGAAGAACAAGAGTAACCATAGCAAATCAAGGACATCAGAGTCATAGCATTATGTTATTTTAAAATGTTGCCTCCGTCTGTAAAAATATTGTAGGTTCCTTCCAGCTCTCTAGTCTCTTGCTCTGTTCTGGGTGAATAAGAGAATGACTTGCTTTCTAAAATAGAGGAGCGCAAGAGGAAAAAATGGTTGCAACAAGATGTGTTTCCTCCTCTAGTCTCCCAATTTTTCTGTTCTCTCCTGCCTCCTATTCTCTTACCAGCTTACACCTCCTATGTCCCATTTATCTTCACTACTATCATCCTCTATTCATTCTCCTTTTCCCATCTTTAAAAGTCTCGAAATATCACTGTTATTACCAAATTTCTACTATTAAGTGATACTCAGTATACAATTAGGTGCAGTTCTAAGATGTGAGACTTAGGGAAGGAAAAAAGGACAACAAAGAGAAATTCTGAAGCCTATGATCCTAAAATTCCACCGGACAATGTTGCTAAGAAAAGGTTGAAATTGTTTTCCAAATATGTGATTTCCCCCCCCCCCCCATTTCTGAAATATTAATTTATTGACTCAATAAAGATGCAGTATTAATTTTAACACCCAGAAGGCCATAAACCACTAATAAAATGCAGCGTGTACTGCACAGAACTGCAAAAAATAGTGTTAGTCAAACCTCTGAACATATTCAGAGTTTAGATTCAACACAAGGGGAAAGTGATATATTCCTTTATAGCTCTTTTGCTGTAATTCCCCATCTGGATACTCTATTCAAGAACAAAAGCTATTTTACTCTAGAATAATTTCTCCTCTTTAGAAATAAGGGAAGTAAGGTTTTCCTGTGTGTGTGTGTATGTGTGTGTGTGTGTGTGTGTGTGTGTGTATATATATATATATATATATAATGTACTGTAAGGTATCCTTTCCACCAATCAGCCACATCATTTAGCTCTTCTGTGTATGCTCTATTGTATCAGTGGGAGTATATTGCTCTAGAAATTGTAGGTGGCTGTAAAGAAAAGGCCTCAGGGAAAAGAAGAATAGTTGATCTTTGACTTCTGTAAGGTCTGTCACAGGAAAAGAAATAACTAATTGGTCCTCATTAAATATACAGTTGACTGACATCAGCACCCATGGGGTTTTGGCAACTAATGAATTACTTTCTTTTTTGCAAGTAAGACACATCATAGTGTAAATACTGAGAAACTTTTGAAAAACAGGATGCTGTTATCTCCTTTAACTCTTCATGCTGTTTAGATTTTTTTTATTATTATTATTGGGAATAGGGGTAGGAGAGCAAAGCTAAATTAAGCACATAACTTGTTCCGAGATGTATAAAAAGCAAGTGGTGCAGGAGAGATTTTTTTTGCCCTGGCTTTCATACTTAGTTGCTCAATCACTTGAGGTGGTGTTATGGAGGGAATCTACTACTACAGAACATTCGATCCCACATGTAGCAGTCACAGCATTAGCATTCTGACTGACAGTTGTTAGCAAGATGTTTGGCAGCCCAATTACATCACCATCTGGCTGGGCTATGGTACTTGAAATTTCTAATAATAATCTTGTGTGGAAAATGGAAGATTCCCTCTTGCTATCTATGTCCTTATGCTGCTGAGTGACCTTTTAGGGTTTTGCTAACATACAAAAATTAACATTCTTCAAGGATGTGTCAGTGTAGAGCCACTCAAGGTGCTCATGCGCCCCATGTGCACGGGACTGGACATTTTAAAGTAGCAGTGTCTTTTGGGGCTGCACATGTACCATGTGCCTCCTCATGCTCCTATGCGAAGGCATAAAGAGTGAAGCGACTGCAACCCACCCTCAGGTCCCTCTTCTTATTTATTGCAGTGAGACAGAATCTGACAAGTTTCTAACCCACTAGCTCTTAGTTTTGGCTAAACCTTTTTAATTTCTTCAGAATTCTTTTGATTATCTTTATATTTGACTGTTGTGTTCATATCAACCCATCTTATCTGAGTATCAACAGCTAGATTCCCCTGTACACATCTTCATGCCCAGCGCTTCTTAACTTGGCAGACCTAAACCTACCAGCGTCAAACCCTATCCATCCTGCTATGGACAAATCCCCTTAAAAGATGGACATAGGAGGTGCCTCTTCTGTTTAGGGGGACATGGGGCCAAATGCCATCTTCTGGAACAATTCATGAGTCTCATCAGACCCTGAGATCCTGTGAGTGGACAAGCCAGCATTATCCAGCATCTCTGTTGAAGACTGGTGCAGAAAAAATTGTGTTAAGAAAGAAACTTGTGCTGGCACTGGTACCGACATTGCCATCTCTGGTCCCATTCTCTGCCCGTCCCCAACGGGCACTTATCACAGATGCTTCAGTGGGCTGGAGTACCCAGATGAACCACCTACAGATGCAGGGGCATGGTGTCTGGATGACCTGAGATTACACATGAATGTCCAGTAGCTGGGAGACATCAGACTGGCCTTCATAGCATTCCTGCCTGTTCTGTGGAACGCCGCAGTGCAAATCCTGCAACACAACATGTTGGTGATACACTATGTAAACAGACAAGGAGGTGCCCAATCATCCCCTCTTCTGCCAAGAAACCATCAGGCTATAGAAGTGGTGACATCAACACAGGATAGTCCCACTGGGTCTAAACCTCCTAGGGCTCAGTGAAGGCCTGGCAGACTTCTTAAGCAGTCACCCAGCGACCAACCACAATGGGTCACTGAAGGAGTTTATCATAGACCTCATATTCTACCCCGGAAGGACCCCCATAATAGACTTATTCACCACAAGGGACAATGTCAAATGCATAACTTTCTGTTCCAGAAGAGGCGTGAGCCTGGGATTATTGCCAGATGCTTCTCCTTTGCAGTGATCTGGAGGATTCATATATGCCTTGCCAACAATTCTCCAGGATACTGCCCAAGATCAAGAGGGACAAGGCTACAGACATCCTGGTAGACCCTTATTGGCCAAGTTTTGGCTGTCACATCTGCTACAGATGGCCCCGTGCCATCCCATTCACTTCCTGGCCTCCCTGGACATATCACAGAATCAAGGTCAGCAGCCAGACCCGCAGTTGTTACACCTGATGGCTCAGATGTTGGCTGTTTGAACAATACTGACAGAGACGGCTCCCTACAGGTTCAAAAGATTCTCATACAAAGCAGAAAATACTCCACCAGGAAGACTTATGCCTCGAAGTGGAAAAGATTTTCTATATGGGCAGCCCAACATGGTTTGGACCCAGTTGAGGCAGCAACGCTGAAGATCCTAGACTATGTTGTTTCTGAAACAGGCAAAACTATTATTTAATTCTCTCAAAGTCCATTTGGCAGCTTTATCAATGTGTCACACGCCAGCACAGTCACACCCAAAAATACTGACATTTTTTAAGGGCCTTCTTCATATTAGCCTTCCATTTAAGGACCTGACTTCCTCATGAGACCTCATTGTTATTCTTCTGAAGCATACGGACCCACCCTTTGAACCAGTGACAGAATACACCGTGCACCCCTTACCATCAAGAGGATCTTTGTGGTGGCTATCACCTCAGCTTGGAGAGTCAGTGAACGCTAGACTCTCATAGCTGGACTGCAGTCTTTCATATGGACAAGGTAGTACTCAGACTACACCCCAGTTTCATCCCCAAGGTGGTCTAGACTATCAACAAAAATCAATCAATTAGCTTGCTAGTCTTCTTCCCAAAGCCACACTCACCAATGGTAGAGAAGAAACAGCACACTTTAGACATATCCACAGCTCTGCTGTTTTGCCATAATGAGACCAAGACCAAGTTTTGTCTGACTCATTGCCACTTTGTGGTCATTTCTGGTTCGTCCAAAGGCCAAGCCATCTCACCACAATGAATTTCCAAGTGGATCATGTAATGCGTTTCCACTGGTTATCAGTTGGCTGGAGAGCCTTTTCATTCAAATATCCAGGCACATTCCACCAGAGCACAAGCTGCATCTGTCACCTGCTTCAGAAACTTTCTGATCTTATTTTCTTGATATGGCAGCCAGAGCAGCCACCAAGTTCAGGGGA
This sequence comes from Malaclemys terrapin pileata, assembly GCF_027887155.1. Classification (NCBI taxonomy): domain Eukaryota; kingdom Metazoa; phylum Chordata; order Testudines; family Emydidae; genus Malaclemys; species Malaclemys terrapin. The sequence continues at coordinate 85,008,930 of NC_071507.1, forward strand.
ACAGTTCTCCAATCGCTGATGCAGCTGAAACTCTTCACTCTCACCATCCTGAGGGGAAGTGATTGCTAGTCACCTACAGCAGGATCCACACTGAGACATACTCAAAGAAGAAAGAACAATCACTCTAAAGAAACTATGGTTCTTCGAGATGTTGTAGTCACTGTGGATCTCACAAACACCCCTCTATCGTCACTTTCAGAGTCCTCAACTAACACAGGCTTCGAATGGCAAGAGAACTGAGAGATTGGGACCATTCTCTCCTTTATGTCCTCTCACAAGAGCATGAGAAGGCACAGGGGTGCATGCACAGGCCAAACAGACACTGCTGTTCAACAATTTCCAGTCTCACACACATGAGACTCATGGAGCCCTACAGAGGGAGTCACACTGACCACAGGATCTCGGATAACCACTAGGGTAAGTAATTGCTCTTTCTATTGTATTACAAAGATGAAGCGAATAAAATCAATATTGTTCTGATTTTTGTAACCTAAATGTTGCTTAACTACTGAGGTGATATGTGTTGAAGCAAACTTATTGGCTATTACTGGCCCTAATCCAACATCTATTGAAATCAGTGGGAATCTTTTCCAATGGCAGTTGAATCAGACCCTTTTTTAACAATTAAATCCATTAAATATTATATTCAGTAGCTATGTTAAAAAGAAAGTTAAGGTTGCAAAGTCAAGCACTCAGAAGTTAGGACAGGCCAGAATTAGCATTGCCAATCCAATCTCAATTTGTCTCCTTGGCTTTAATGAGACATAGGCTCCAAAGCACCTAAAACCACTTTTGAAAATGGGATTTACACTCCTAAGTCACTTAGGCGCTCTTGAAAATTTTACCCACAGTCTTTAATTACATGATCACATACTATTTTTTCCACAGGATCCTGGCCTCATTCGGTGCATGGGATGGTCAGTGCTCACTGTGGGGGTAATCATTCAATATTCTTTTTAGACTTAACCACATACCATTCAAACTCTGCACTGAATACAGAATTATTAATTTCCTCATGGGCATTTCCCTGGTGTTCTCATAGTAATGTCTGAGTGCACTTCACAAACAACTAGTGAATTATCTTTACAGCACTTCTCTGAGGTGAGCAGTGGCATTAGACCCAATTTATAGTTGAGGAACTGAGGCACAGAGAGATTAAAACCAAAAGTGTCGACTGATTTTCGGTGCCCAATTTAACACACCTAAGACCTGTTTTTTTTTTTTTTCCCCAGAAAACTTAGCATTTTTATGGCACTTTATATGTTCAAAGCACAGCCCCCATTGACTTCAGTTGCAGCTGTGAACTATCAGCACTTCTGCAAATCTGGCCAAAGTGTCTCAAGTTGGGCAACCATAAAGTAAGGAACACACAGGTAGTGACCACCTGTGAGAAATTTGGGTTTAAGTGACTTGCCCAGCATCACATAAGCATTCTGTGGCACAGTCAGGGATAGACTCCAGTTCTTCTAAGCACATTTGCTGGTCCTGATACTCTTCTGATGCTGGGTTTATATTAGTGTAACTCTGTTTTTTTTTTTTCTGTGGAGTTTCTACTTAACTATACTGGTGTCAGTGAAATCAGAAGCAGACCTGCCATATATGTTTAGTAGGCAATCAGGACTGTACCTTGAACTTGGATGATGATTGAAAATTCCTAATAAGAAAACCATGGAACAAGGTTTGTCGCTGGCCAAGTTTTTGTATTTACTGATTTCTGGCAGCAGCCTGTTCTATGTTCAGAATACCCGGGGGGAACAAATCAAAACTATAAACACACCTACTGGGTCAGCTTTCCCATGTACATGGCTGATAGCCCTGCATGTAATATGCAAGCAATATTTGTTTTTAATACCTAGTCATGAGCCAATGTTAAGCAAGCTGTAGAATGCAGTTCTTGATCAGTGCACTTTGGCAAACACTAATAATGTCTTGTGTGCATCGAAAGCAGATGTCACATTTTACAAAAGCTTGAGTTGACAAGACCTTTTACAAAACTGCTTGTTAGGAAGTACAAGTATTGCAAATAAAAGGCTTAGTACGCTGAGGTGCTGAGCACCCACAGCAAGGTACTCAGTGTCCTCAGCTCTCACTAATGTCAGTAGGAACTGAGATGCTCAACACATCTGGAGATGTTCAGCATCTCACAGGAAATGGCTCCAAAATTGCAATGCAGAATCTTCATCTCCAGGTGTTACTTTCCCCCGTGGGAGAATGAAAGATGCTATTAATAAAAACAAATCAACCAATCACGTGGCACACTCAGTCAAATCTGATAGTTGTTTAATTATTACTGAACACCTGCTGATTTTCCTCAAGCCAGTAAACTAAACGTGCTGAAAGGAATAAACAAGAAAGATATTAAATAAGGACATAGAGGAAAAGCAATGAAAGAATTAGACATGTGCTGCCAAACCCCACAGAGTTTTGCTAAATAATCAATAGAATACATAAGAAAGTTGTTAGTGAAGAAAAAGTATCTATGACATTGGTGTATTTGGTGCCAATACAAATGAGAACCAGCTTTGAGGTACCCAAAATCAGCTGACTTTGTGTAAATTTGAGCCTAAACTATGTGCACCAGAGTTTCCCTATCTGTAAACTGGAGTTCATAAAACTTAACTCTCACAAAGTGGCTACAAATGCATATCTGTAAGTGCTAGGTAGCAGTAATACCATTGCCCCCATGTCAGGAAGCCCTTTGGACTCCTAGTTCTGCCTAGTTTTATTCTATTCCCTCCATTCTATACAGCAGGGGTAGGCAACCTATGGCATGCGTGCCGAAGGCAGCATGCGAGCTGATTTTCAGTGGCACTCACACTGCCCGGGTCCTGGCCACCGGTCCAGGGGGCTCTGCATTTTAATTTAATTTTAAATGAAGCTTCTTAAATGTTTTAAAAACCTTATTTACTTTACATACAACAATAGTTTAGTCATATATTCTAGACTTATAGAAAGAGACCTTCTAAAAACGTTAAAATGTATTACTGGCACGCAAAACCTTAAATTAGAGTGAATAAATGAAGACTTGGCACACCACTTCTGAAAGGTTGCCGACCCCTGCTATACAGGCTTTTAGACCACACTCCTCATTGTAGTATCTGAGTGCCTTTCAGTAGTGCATTAAGCAATGTGCTAACATCTGGCACGTTGCTGGTTGATATGGGGTCTATTTCACTTCACTAAAAAGGATAATTGTGACTAGATGCTTAACACAATTAATATTAACAACAAAGAGGAAGGAATACAAGCCAGAATAGGGACAGAACGGGTTAAAGAACATTTAGGTACATTAGCTATATTCAAGTTGGTAGGGCCTGATGAAATTCCCCCTAGGGTACTTAAGGAACTAGTTGAGGCAATATCAAAACAATTATCTTTGTGAGTTCATGTAGAACGGGTGAGGTCCAACAGGACTGGAGAAGTGCAAACAGAGTTTCTATCTTTAAAAAAGGGAACAAAGAGGACCTGGGAAATTATAGAGCAGTCAGCTTAACTTCAATACCTGGAAAGATACTGGAACATATTAAACGATCAGTTTGTAAGCACCTAGAGGATAATAGGGTGATAAGTAATAGCCAGCATGGATTTGTCAAGAACAAATGCCAAACCAACCTAATTTCCTTCTTTGACAAGGTTACAGGCCTAGTGGATAGGAGGGAAACTATAAAGATGATATATCTTGATTTTTAGTAAGGCTTTTGACACAGTCAGGGCCAGCTCCACGCACCAGCTAAGGAAGCAGGTGCTTGGGGCAGCCAATACAAAGGCGCGGCACTCCGTCCACTATTGGGGCGGCACGTCTGGGTCTTCGGCGGGAATTCAGTGGCAGGTCCCTCTGTCCCTCTCTTCCTCTTTGAGCTGCTGCCGAAGGAAAAGAAAGGGAGTGAAGGACCCGCCGCCAAACTGCTGCCAAAGAATGGAGCGGTGCGATTGAGCTGCCCTCGAAGTGCCGCCAATCGCCTTTTTTTTTTTTTTTTCCCTCCGGTTGGGGTGGCAGAAAACCTGGAGCCATCTCTGGACACAGTTCCACACGACAGTCTCATAAGCAAACTAGGGAAATGTAGCCTACGTAAAATTGCCATAAAGTGGGTGCACAACTGGTTGAAAAAACATGCTCAACAAGTAGTCATTGATGGTTTACTGTCAAACTGGGACAACATATCTAGTGGGATCCCACGGGGTTCAGTCGTTGGTCCAGTACTGTTTAGTATTTTCATTAATGACTTGGATAATGGTGTGGAGAGTATGCCTACAGTATTTGAGGTGATACAAAGCTGAGAGGCTTGGGAGCACTTTGGAGGACAGAATTCAAAATGACCTTGACAAATTAGAGAATTGGTCTGAAATCAGCAAGATGAAATTCAATAAAGACAAGTGCGAAGTACTATACTTAGGAAAATCATGTGAACAACTACAAAATGGGGAATAACTGACCAGGCTGTAGTAATGTTGAAGAGGAGCTGGGGGTTATAGTGGATCACAAATGTAATGAGAGACAACAGTGTGATGCTGCTGTGAAAAAGGCTATTATTCTGGGGTGTATTAACAGGATTGTTGTATGTAAGACACGGGAGGTAATTGTTGTACTCTACTCAGCACTGGTGAGGCCTCAGCTGGAGTACTGTGCCTAGTTTTGGGTGCCACACTTTAAGAAAGATATGGACAAAATGGAGAAAGTCCAGAGCAGAGCAACAAAAATGATCAGATGTTTTGAAAACCTGACCTATAAAGAAAAGCTGCAAAAACTAGGCATGTTTATGAGAAAAGAAGATTTGGGGAGGGATCTGATAAGTCTTCAGATACGTTAAGGTCTGTTATAAAAAAGATGGTGATCAATTGTTCTCCATTTCCACGGAAGGTAGGAAAAGAAGTAATGGGCTTAATCTACAGCAAGGGAGATTTAGGTTAGATATTGGGAAAAGCTTTCTAACTATAAGGATAATTAAGTGCTGGAATAGGTTACCAAGGGAGACTGTGGAATCCCCTTCTGTGACACAATTCAGCCAGGATTTATATACAGTTTGCTGGTTGAATGAGAGTCAGACTTCCAGCAATGGTAAAATAGTTTCAAGTGATTCTCGAGTAAAGAGGCTGGGAACTGTTAAAGAAGGGCTATAGTTTTATTGTTGTTGGTTTTGGGTAAGGGACATAGAGCAAAGGACGGTGTAAAGAGGAGTAAGCTGTAGAGAAGGCAGGAAGAGCAAAGGAACAGATGCTGAACTCACCAAGAAGCAGTTAGAAGAGCTGTGTGCAGTGAGCTCTGTCAGCGGCTGATCAGAAAAAATTGGAGCCGGTGTACATGCCGCACTCATATGCCATGAGGCAAGATGGGGCACTGCTCCAGACTGGGGAAGGGGTCCCTTTTTCTCCTACAGGGCATGCAAGAGATCAAGCAGATGGTTCCACAGATGATCCAGCAGTGGCAAGAGTATTAGAGCTGTGGAGGCTGGAGTGCAGAAGGCTGCTAGTGGAGGACAGACAAACAGAGTTGGAGGCCAGGTGTCAGAGTACGGAGACAGAGCTGGAGCAACAGAAGCTTGCTGACCAGGACAATTGCAAGCAGCTCTAACAGAAGAGGAGTGGCAAGTTATGCCCATGGGACCCAGGAGATGGACATAATGGGGTGTGCCTGATAGAAGCTAGCAGATGTGGATATGATGAATCCCACTACCCCGCCTGTAGCCTGAGTCATTATGAACACTAAAGTTATTCCAGGATTCTGACTGTGGAAATGCAGGGAAGTGTGTGTTCTTGGTGTGTTGTTTTCTGTAATTAGGTAACAGGATTGAGGCCGAGGGCTCAGGTACAAGTGTACTATAGCCAGACACAGGGGTCGAGGGAGTAAACCCTCAATGGGGAAACTGAGTCAGTGTTTGGTAGGTCTGGAGCAAAGCTGAAAGGGGCTAGGGTCCAGGATCTGCTAGGAGGGATGGACCCTGGCACAACTAGGTCAATAGTTGTGGGCCTGTACTCTGCTGAGAGCAGTCAGCCTCTGGGAAAGCTGTGGGCCAGCACTCTGCTGGGAGCAGGGCTGGCTCAGGATGGAAAGAGATCTGGTTTCACACCTTGGGTTGACAGAGCTCTCTACTGGCCTGGGTGACCCAGATGGGTGTGAAGCAAGCACTGGGGTAGTATGGATTTTAAGAAAGGTAAAAGGTGCCCCTTAGTTTATGGACTCAGGAGAACTTTGAACAGATGCCTGTAGCCAGTAGCTAATCTGACTGGTGGTTCACTACTGTGTGTCAGCAACTCTTGTCAGGCCTGACATATTCACTACATCTAACACACTGTTGTCATGGTACATGCCATGGTACACTGGAAAACTTCACACTTCCAGCAATGGTAAAATAGTTTCAAGAGATTCTTGAGTAAAGAGGCTGGGAAATGTTAAAGAAAGGCTATAGTTTTATTGTTTTCTGTTTGTTTCGGGTAAGAGACATGGAAGGTGTAAAGAGAAATAAGCAATAGAGAAGATCATTAATACTCTTACATATGTAGGTTTGGGTTGTGTACAAAGAGTGATGGACATGTGCTAGAAATATGTTTGTCTGCATAAGCCCAATCTGTTGTAGACAAAGGAAGATGTGTTTGTCTGACCAGCCTGGTCATCAGGCCGAGACAATGAAGGTGCATTTACATAAAATATAAACAAAGCTATCAACCTGGACAGTGGGGTCGGTAGCTTCTTGTGGGGATCTGAACCTCAAATGGTAAGTATCAACTAATTGTATACAATATTACTGTATTATAAAGTGTATTGAGTAACGTCTTTTGTGAAAGTCAGTGACATGCTGGTGATTAATATCGTTGTGAAATGTACATATTAACACTATATGAGGAATTATGGATATTCAGTGATATTATGCTTTAAATTCTGTGACCAAACACAGGGGAAAACGGGTTTCTCCCCAGACTGGAGGGAAGGTAGCATTTTGGAATCAAAACAATGAAAGCCTCATTTACATACAAATCAGCACAAGGATGGGATGTCCACAGGAAGGAAAGAACAGCATGAGGTCATCCTGCCTCTTAAAACAGAGTTAATGAACTCTGAGTGATATAAGGGGAAACAGAGAGCCATTTTGGCATCTGTCACCTAGGAAAACAAGGGACTCCAGCATGTTGTATGTTTGTGGAAGGTCCTGACTGAGAGAAACTCAGCCATGGCTGGAAAAAAGAAAAATCAGTAAGAAATCCATCCTGAACAAAGAGAGTAGTTGGTAAGTTAGGTCTTAGCCATTAGAAAGCGTATTTTCACTTGTATTTTCTTGTAACCATTTTTGTTCTTATCCCTTGCACATAAATTCACTTAAAACCGAATTCTTTTTGTTATTAAACTTCTCTCTTTTAAACTAAACCAACCCAGTGCTGTGTTTGAATTGAAGTGATTGTTAGCTCCAGTTAAAGTAATAAGCTGTGCTTTTGTCCCTTCAGAGGAATGATGAACCTTATTACTTCTCTAAGTGTTCCAGGAGAGGGCTGGACAATCCAGGGCAAGGGAAAATTCAGGACTGGGAGTGTGTTGGGGTCACTCTGCAAGTAGTAACTAAGGCTGGTGGAGACCAGTGTCTGGCTGTTGTGTTGTAGGAAGGCTGCTAGGGTCAGAGTGCTTCACAGCACAGATATTCAGGGTTTCTGGACTGTGAGCCACAGCAGCTGAGCATTTAAGGCATCCAGGGTTACAGGGCAGGCAGTGTCACAACCTCTCATTGCTCTGGATTGAACCCCAAAGTATTACATTGGCAGTTTTTAAGAACAGGTTAGAGAAAACACATGTCAGGGATGGTCTAGACCAGCAGTTTTCAAACTTTCTGAGCTGAAAGCCTCCCTTTGAGTTACAAGTTTTGGTGGCACCTCCCCAATTCAGACAAAAATAGACAGAAAAGGAGGGTCAAGGGGTGGAAGTGGTGCTCCCTCCCTGAACCCTGCTGTGTAAGTCTGCCCCAAGCCACCTGCCATCACTGCCCCCCCCCAAAAAAAAACATTCCTCTGCGCCCTTCTAGGGGGACATGCCCCCCCAGTTTAAAAACCTCTGGTGTAGGCATACTTGGTCCTACCTCAGTGTGGGAGGATGGATTATATGACCTCTTGAGGTCTCTTCCAGCTCTACATTTCTATGATTCTATTTCCTTATCTAATATGAAGCATGAAAGACTGGCCAGGCAGACCTGACACAAGCCTACAATCAAAACTCGCATGTTCAAGGGTTTTTCTTTCCTGGCTGTGATGTTTGCATTAACAAAATGTCCTTGTATATATTTGTGATGGCTTAAACAATTTCTGACATTTCTAAATTTTTTCAAGGGGAAGGGAGGGATATGTTGGTGATGGTTTTAAAGAATACAGCGTGTTCCTCCTGGCTTGGCTTTATTTTGACTCTTTCTTCTTGTTGTCTTGGCAGGTGCTGGCCTCGATGGAGTTGAAGAAATTAAACGGCACCTGTTCTTTGTTACTATAGACTGGAATGTAAGTAGAGCAATATTGTTGCTAATTGTAGTCTGGGATTAGGTAGATTTAGCAAAGGCCAGCTGGAAACTGAGTCTGTCATATAAAAACAAAACAAAACAAAAAAGCTTACTGGAGTGAGCTCTACCATAGAAAGCCCATGAATTAAAGCCTTTTGATTCGCATCCACGTTTCTGCTTTTACCCTAAAGAAAATAAAGGTCCATTCAGCATCCTCAGCTTTTTCAAATTTTTTGTTTGTTTTACCTAATCAGCTAGCTCATTATGATGTAATTTGGATCACTTTCCAGAGGTTCAAAGAATAATTACCACATTACACTCTGAAGAATTTAACGTACTGATCCCAGGAGTTGGATTAGAATGTAATGGAGCAGCTCTAAATGAAGGAGTGCCTGTGACATTTCATACTGAGTGTAAAACAAAGCTTAAGGCTTTGGTTTGGAAAAAGACACAACAGGGGAAAGCTATCTGCTCCTCTGGATTCTTCCACTGTTGTGCTCTTATTTTCTCTATAAAAGTATTAGGCCCTTGTGTCGGGCCTGACTGAGTTGTGCTATACCTTTGGGGCTCTATGCTACCTTTGTGCTCTCCAAAGCCAGGATTTGCCCCCAGAGTAATTTAGAGCAGTCTCACAACTGTTCTATCTTATGGCCCCCAGCAAAGGGAACACTGCAGTAGATCAGAGCACAACAGCGCTCCAGTCATGTCCCTACCCCTCCAGCGCACCCCCTATGCCAATGGGGCTGGCAGGGTGTTTTCCAGAGCTGCTGTTGGCTGTACATCAGCTGGGGATACCCTATGCTGTCAGAATCATAAATCACCCAGTTAAAGTAGCTTTGTGGCTTCTTTGCACCACAGGGGTGGCACAAAGTGGCCATAATGTGAACCAGAATCAGTCCCTTACTTATTGGGTGCTTTAGACAAGCATAAAGTGGACAGATTTTAAAGACCAATGATTCTAATAATAGAATATACAGTTTAATAATCCAGAGCTAACAAGAGCAACTCTTTTTATGGATGCTAGTTGTTTTTATTTAGGTGACTGACTAGTTTAGCTTCAGCACTTGAAATGAGAACAGCAAACATTTTAATAAATATAACAGTCCGGATAAGAAGTGTTTGAATGATGCATGGGATTGTAACCAATCATTTGCCTTTTTGCAGTCCATTTTATCTTATAATGAAATTAGCAGCAGAGCTCAGCTAAGCATTTGATTCAGACCTCACAGCGATTCAAAATAAACCTCAGCACAAGTTTCAAAATAAACCTCAGCACAAGTTTCAACTTATGAACCAGCACTAGCGTTAATACAAATTTTGTCCAAATCTACAAAGTTTGAGTTAAAGCTGGATGCACAAACTCTTTTTTGCTCTCTGCGTATCTGCCAGCATTCTGAGGCTTCTGCCTGCTAGAGCCTTTAAAACTCTCTAATCTAATTTTATCTGATGTAATTGGTTCCACAGAAATACCATAAATCACCCTAATATTAGAATTATATTCAGTGGGGTATGTCACATGGCCATGACTCCCACTTCTGGTTTTGGTGAACCTGTACGAATGCACCTAAACCAATCAAATCCATAGCGTATGGCTTCACAAAGGAGCTAATACTTGGGGGAAACTGCATTTGAACCCAATTCATTTTCAAACTACAGGCACTGAGCGCCCATGAAAGATCATTTTAATATTGTAAAAAATCATGCACCTGCTTTGAAGTGAACTTTGAAGAGCTGGCTCGGCTCTTGTTAATACCTCAGGAGCCAGTAAAATGAAAGAAAAGTAGAGTTTTAGGTTTTCATCTGCTGCCCAGCTGACTTGCATCCCATTTTCTTAAGCACTAGTTTCATGGATTCTCTTTTCCTTTTTTATGTAGCACTTTCCATTTCAAAGTATTTTTCGAACATGAAGGATTAGGTTGTGTCTGGCCTTGCGAGAGAGAGTTCACAAAAGGCCATTCCTTACTGTATCCAGGTTTCTGCTTTTACACTAAAGAAAAATCAGTATGATTTGAGCCAGCATGAGCCTTGAGATGAAACTAGGCCTTTATGTTTTATTATAATGATACAGCCAGCTGTTAGCAAGCCCTTCATGGATGGAAACAGAGAGGGGTTGGGGAACAGGAATGGATTTAGCACAGATGTTTCGTACTGATCACTATTTTTTTGCAGAAAAAGTCCCTGATACATTCATTTTGTTCTTCAACCAAATATATGGTACTCTTGGCTTATCATTGTTGATGTTTGCTGACTGCCCGCAAGCTGAAGCAAAGACTTCAGTACTGATATATTTTACTGCAAGAATATTTGAAGTCCTCAGTGGGGAAGGGACAAGGTGTCTCAGAAATTGCCTATCCCCTTTAACCCACTATGGCAGCTGTGATTGACAGGGACACTTCAGCTGACAGTCCAGAAACATTCAGGGACCATAGGGAAAGCTTTTTCCATCAGAAGCCCTCAGGATGAAACAGCCTTATCACCAAAGACCAGAATGAATCTGAGTCTTCTCAGGCTGAGCACAAGACTGATGTTTTTTGAAGCAGGCTTTTCCCCAGTACTGAAGTAGCATGGTGACCGGGCAAGCAACCACCACACGTAATCCCATTTGAAAAAGAGGCTCAAAATAGAAAGGAGAACTAGATCCTTCTCTCAGATATGTATATGGTGCCCAGATACCATGGTGATGGGTGCTTTAGAAATGCAGATAGACAAATGAATAGTTTAGATCTTCATTTTACAACACTGTCTATTGAAGTCATTCACTTGGCTTTTGTTAGCAGTGGTTATTTCCTCAAGGACTGGAATAAACTTCTTCACATTGGGGTAGTTGTGGCATGGTATACTGGCATAAACCGCCCCAATTCCATGTGAGGAAGCATCACATACTAACTTGTTGGGCAAGGATGGATTAAAGCATGTAAGCACACTGTCTGAGGTGACCTGTTGTTTTGCTTCTAGAAAAGCTTTTTGACACTCACATGACAAAACCCGCTTTTGACCAGACTGCAGTAAACAATTCAGCAGATGCAATAGAGTTGCTATGTTTGGTACAAATAGGTTATAGTAGTTGATGAATCCCAGAAATGATCTAAACTGTGACACATCCTTTGGCGGGGGAGCTTCCAGGACTGTTCCTTCTTCTGAGATTTATGTAGGGCTTGTACATCAATAACATGCCCACAATAACCTATCATGTCCTTGAAAAATTAACACATTATGCAATTAGCTCATAACCTGTATTCTTCCAGATGTTTTAATACCCTTTTCAGGGTTTCCAGATGTTGTTCATCACTTCCACCAGTCACAATAATGTCATCCAGATAATATTGTGTACTCAGAATACCTTGCAAAACTTGGTCCATTGCCATATAGTAGGAGCTGAAGCAATATCAAACACTAGTCTGTTGAATTGGTACTGATCCATTTGTGTGTTGATTGTGAGGTATGCCTTAGATTCTCCCTCAACTTCCATCCGTAGGTAGGCCTGTGACAAATCAATTTTGCTGAATCGTTGTCCCCCTGCCAGTGGTGCAAAAATATCTTCAATTCAAGGCAGAGGGTATTTTTCAACGGTCAGTCCAGGGTTTATGGTGACCTTAAAAGCTCCACACACACTTACTGCACCACACTTTTTTACAGTTGGAACAGTAGCAGTTTCCCACTCAATCCTGGCCAGTTTTGAAAGGATGCCCTCACTTTCCAGATGTTCCAGTTAAGCATCTAACTTCGAGAAGATACTGTAAGGGACAGGTCAAGCTCTGTGAAACTTGGGCTGAGCCTTCTCATCTAGGATTGTTTTAGCCTTCATGTGTTTTAGAGTTCCTGGGCCCTCCTTGACTACTTCCGATGCCTGACTTAGTATCCCTCCAGCTGTTGTTCAACTGTTTTAGTGGAGTCTGCTGAGAGTGACTGCAGCATTTTTATAGATACCTAATCCAGTGGGACCCTTATGTAACCATTCATGGCCCCGCAGGGCTGGCCCTCCTTTCTCAATTACATATAAGTCTAATAAACACTACTTATTGTTCTACTCCACATTTATTTGCATTACTCCAATTGGCACTGTTTTTTTTCTCCCGTATAAATTCTTAGTAACATCAGTGTCTCCTTCAGTTTGGTATTTTAAAAAGTTTTGTCATATTCCAAACATGAGATAATAGAAACTGCAGAGCCTGTGTCCAATTCCATTTTAAGCATTTTGCCCACCACCGTGGTGCCCACCAAATTATGGACTGGTCATTTTTGCTCATGCTATATATATATATGCAGGCTGGCTACTCCACGCTCACAGTCTGTCACTACTGCCTCTATCTACATAGTGTACATTGATATTCATTTTTCTTTACTGATTTGGTCTCTTCCTTATTTTTCTTAGTGCAAGAAACTGCTTGGAGGTTACCCTTTTTATTACAGCTTCTGCAATATGCATCTTTAAACTCTTTTCCACACCAATAACGTGTCTGTCTGCTGAGCGGACCGGCTCTGTGTCTGGAGTAAGGCCCTCAGCAGCACCTGTTCAGTACTCCTCATAGCCTAACAAGCCAGCCACGTTGCCTGATGGACCACCCTGCCTGATTGGCTGAGAAAGCCAGCCAGGCGGTTCTTAAACCTTACAGCAGCAGTAGCTTGCTGGCTGCTAAACTCACATGCCCACGTACTATCTGCCTTCCTGTGCTCATTTCTAAGTCCTGCTCTGCTCCTCCACAGCTCCAGCCCAGACATGGTCCTGCACCCAGCTTTGTTCCCATCCTGTCCCAGCTTCGCTCCTGCCTCAGAACCAACCCTGCTCCTGTCTTTCCTAACTCCTGGTAATCCAGCTCCAACCATCCACTTTGACTCTGACTCCGCTTCAACCCTTGACTCTGGCATTCATACTCTGACCACTAGCCTGACTCCTGTTCTGGCCGCTAGGCCTGGCTGCCTAGGACCCGGTCCCCTGACATTCTTGTCCTGGTTACAGATAGTGTAAGCATTCGTATTTCTGTTTTAGTGCCAGTATGCAATTCTATTTCATCCCTTTCTGCAATTTCCATTGCTACTCCAATTTCTACTGTGCGTTTAAAGGTATGAGCTTCTTCTGGGTGCTTTCATTCAGCAGTCCCTATATAAATCTGTCTCTTAGGGCCTCACTAAGCCCATTCTTAAAAGCACAGTGTTCTGATAATCTTTTTAACTCTGTTGCAAAGGAGGAAATAGATTCACTTTCAAGCCGATTCTGCTTATGAAACCTGAACCTTTCTGCTGTAAGCAGGGTCTTGGGTGACAATCTTGAACAATTTGCACCCTTTAAAGGTTTTGCTGGCTGGCTTCTCTGGGACAATCAGACTACATAATAAACTGTAGGTTTTTCCTCTGATCACAATCAGTAATGCTGCTGCATGTTTTGCTCGGGGATTCTCATTTATTTCAAAATATTCCTCCAGCCTCTCTAGATATGTGGGCCAGTCCTCCACAGCATCGTCAAAGGCCTCCATTTTTCCAATACCGCTTGCCATTTCACCTCGCTGCTGTTACGTTAGCTGCTGTTAGCTCTTAGGGACTGTAAACAAGGTCACAGATTGTCTTGCTGTTTGGATGGATAGAAGGTTCTTGACACCCCACCCTCGTCACCCATTGTTGTGTATTGTGGACGTAGCACAAATCCCTGATTATAAACCCAGACACATCCATACAGGTGGAGCCAGGATGGCTGACTCTGTACTGCATAGAGATAGAAGAAAAACAGAGTAACCACTATATAACAGTAAATTCAACATCAGCAGCTGCTTAAAAAATAACTGCAAATTCACACGAAGAGATTCAACCCTCCATTCAATACATTCAAATACATCACAAGCACCTTGGCAACTGAGCTAGGCAGAGTGAGGTCAGCTGCTTCCCTATTACTGTCCAAGGAGAGCTGAAGCACCAGCAGCCCATCCTCATAGAAGGAGCAGTACAGGAGAGCTGAATGCACAAGGAAGGCCAAGAGGAACAGTGTTCTCTGTATCTATCTTCAGCTCAGGGGTGGAAAGAGGAGGGTAGGCTGGGCTTTGCACGTTCTGATATTTGCCAAGCTCTGCCTCGGAACCCACACTGCAATTCGGTGCATTCTCCCATTCCTAGTTCTGAGGCTGAGTCCATTTGATGCCATATTTCAGCCTAGGCTGCATTTTCATGGCTGAGTTATCAGGGCCGCCCGGGCGGGGGCAAGTGGGGCAATTTGCCCCAGGCCCCACAGGCCCCACAAGAATATAGTATTCTATAGTATTGCAACTTTTCTTTATGGAAGGGGCCCCCGAAATTGCTTTGCCCCAGGCCCCCTGAATCCTCTGGGCAGCCCTGTGCATTATATACCCTTCTGAAGACAGACCCTTAACCGTAGTTGGGCAAGTGGGAACCAGTACAATAATTTGAGAACTGAGCTGTGAAGGCCTGATTCTCCACTGAACTTGAGTTCTGCTGAGATGCAGTGGAGAAGGGGGGCTCTTGGGGAGCTGGTCACTGCTCTGCTCCAGTGTAAAGTGAAGCTGCGGAGAGGCAGATTTAACATATACCACTGAGGTATAGTCCTTCAGGGACCTTATGCCAGTGGAGAATCGGATGTAATGGAACCTAGATCTGCCATGCCTCCTCACCCAGACACCCACCCTCCCTCCACTTTCAGCAAGAGGGAGGGCTCTGGTGCTGGAGGAAGCAGAGCAGCCTTCATCAGCTTTATGCCAACAGAGATTCCCCCTACACAAGGGCAATTCTCTAGTGCAAATCCCCAGCCACTTTAGGTGCACTCTGCTTTGTGTAAACAACACATAGTGAACTTGACAGACTGAAAAATCTGGTCCATAGTGTTTATCCCAAAGCCAAAATTGTAGCACTGGCCAATCTTTGTAAAAGCCTCCATACTACTGTTACTGTCAGTGCAATAACAGGGTCCTAAATCTGCACTTCCAGGGTGACATAGACAAAGGTGTCTCTTCTGCAAATATCAGAGGGGTAGCCATGTTAGTCTGAATCTGTAAAAAGCAACAGAGGGTCCTGTGGCCCCTTTAGTCTTAAAGGTGCCACAGGACCCTCTGTTGCTTTCTTCTGCAAATCTCCATCTCAGTGCTACGAAACATCCATCAGGCCACTGCAGCACAAATTTGGTAGATTCTCCTTTAAATAAATTGACATTCTTTCAGAGTAAAGGTCTGGGCTGAGATTTTAAGGGAGTTTGAGGGAGTTAGGTGCCCAACTCTCACAGCAATTCATGTGCCTACAATCTCTACGTTTAGGGCCCATTTGTTCCCCAAGACAAATAGACAACACTCCCATTGACTTCAGCTGATTTAAAAGCAGCAGTGTGTCTGAGGGCAGAATTTGGGTCCCAAATGCTTTTTCTTATTATTTTTCCCTTGCAGATTGTGCTTATAGAAGCTTTGGCTTTTCACTGGGTCTATGAAATCCCTTTGTACAACCCTCAGTCAGAAGAGATGGGCATGAATATCTGTTTTTTTCATCAGATCTAGGGGGAAAAGGCTGAGTTAGGACTCTATTCATCACAGATAGGATTGATGTATAAAGTAGGAGTGAATTTCATTCCTTTCATCAGATCTGGCTGATAGGGTGGGAGTTCTTTTTCTTCCCCACTCCCTCTGTTTTCTTTACCAGAACACACATTCATCATAAAGGTCAAACTAAATTCACAATATAAATTAATTATAGATGTTATCAACAGCAAAAGCTGATCCAGGGTTGTGAATTCTGGTGCCCTTTCTGTCATTTGCCATTAGTGTTGTTAAGGGCTAACATTTTAAAAGATAGCTTAGTATTTTGTCTGTTTATTAGATTTTTCTGTGACAGGTGTATGTATCAAGGAAGTTTATTCCCTGTCCTGCAAGTGCGTCACTGCAGAGAGCAGCTTCTTTCTATTTCTGGAAGGTGTCTAAGGAATAACTCAATTCTTCATCAAAGACACTTGGCTCAGTGCAGAAAATTACTAAATAGTTCTCAATTAAATTAAATCATTTTCTTTTTCTTGATATCTGCCAGATGCGTGCATAGGGCACTTACATCTGTATCTCTTTCATGTATCCATTGAAAATGAATTATGATAAGTAAAGTGTTCATGAATAATGAGAGACAGATGTGAGTCCCAAACACTTTATTGCCAGCTCATTACATGCATCACAGAGAAAGAAATATCCAGTGACCACCCAAGTTTGCAACAGGGACTGAGGGCAAAGATAATAACAAAGCATAATAGCAACACTTATTAAGTAGAGGTGGTACTAAAATCAGAATTTCCAGCCTGTGGAAATTCTGATAATTCTAAACATGACAATAACGGGACAAAAAATTTAACTATCAACAATTTTGGCAGAATGGAAAGTTCTGAAAATTTTCAATTCAAAACATTTTGTTTCTATATTTCCATTAGAAACTAAAACTAAATGATTTGACATCTTCAGATCAAAATGTTTCATTTCAACTTGGTTCAGCCTTAACCAGAGATGCCTCAGTGACTCATGGGAGCTGAATTTATGTGTCTTATACCTCCATTTCCTGATGTGGGCCAGGCTCCCTGGTCATACTACATCACCCATGATGCACCATTGGTCACATGAGTTCCATGAGGCATGGTGTTGGTTTAACCAAAGGGGAGACCGTGGTGTGTCATAGAGGTGTAGTCTAGCCGTGGAACCCACCCCATAGAGAAGAATGGGGGTATGAGGCATCCAAAGTACAACTCCCATGAGGTGCTGTGGCAGCTGAAGCATACCCAAAGTAAAGTCATACTGACCGAAAACAACCTGAAAATGAAATATTTAGTTTAGATTTTCCTGATGGAAAATTGACACATTATTTTCAAAATAATTCCCGCCGAAAATTTTGATTTTGCAGAAACTGCATTTTCTGTCAAAAAAATATTTCGACAGAAAATTCCTGACTAGCTCCAATATTAAGCTCTGTACAAAAAGCATCTCTATATAGCAGATATGTTCAGATGCAATAGAACCTCAATTACAGAATATAATTTTTTATCCTGTCAAACTAAGCAAATTCTTGACAGGTTTCCTAGCCTAGTGTCGGAAATATGAAATAGGTAATTGCAAAAAATGTCAGGGTTAATTCTCCAAACAAACTGGAGTTCTAGAAGCAAAGAGTCCTCAAACTGTCAGAGGTCTCTATATGCATTCTGGTGATTAGATGTGAATTAATCTGACTATAATAATTGTCAGAGCCTCAAAACGTTTGGGGATTTGATAAACATACAGAAGCTTGGATGCTTATCCAAACCTGTATGCCTGAGTATATCTCTCTTTTTTTTTTCTTTGAGTGCTAATCCCTATGTGTATTCCACTGTGGGTATGCATGTGTTCGATGCACCTGAGACTGGAGAATTCTTGTAAGTCTCTTGTTCCAGGACAGCACCTCTGCCCTCCTCGGGCTCCACACCAAGAGCATAAGGGGCAGGGCAGACCAACCACCTCTCCAGTTCTTTCTTACTGCTGCATGGCCTGGGTTGGAATCTCCAGTGTCCAGAGCTGATCGTTCTCTTCTCCTGTAAATATTCAAGTTATGCTGTTCTCGGGGATTTTTAATTGTTAGTTAGTGTTTTATAGCTCCCAAGTTACCCAGTGTTAGAATCCCCACCCTGGGAACTCTCCTAGTCACTTGGCGGGGTACTTAGATTTTGCTCAACATATCGGACTTCAAAAACTGTGTCTCCTGCCCCCACTCCTGTTCAGTTAGCAACAGCCACCAGGGTTCCCTCTGCTGCCTCAGAGATGCTCAAATCTCTGCTAAGTGCAGTACCTGCCACTCTTTTCCCAACCAAACGTGGCAAGCATGAGAACTTCAGCTTTGGAAGCACCTTACACATTGGCCAGGGTCAGCAAGAAGCACTCTCTTGAGTACTATGTCTGACTCCAGAGTGGAGACAGGAGTGGGAAAGACTTTTTGGTTGGGGCCTCCTTATGAGAATAAGGGGCACTCTCACAGATGTCAAAGCAGATCCACTTTTAGACCCTCAAAGAGGAGAGATCCCTCCCCAACCTTCTACAAGTCAGGTGAGCCTTTACGCTCAATTCAAAGCACCTGAGGCCCTCCTAAAACTTAATGGCCTCTTCAAAAGACTCATAGGAGCAAGATTTCTTCTGTATCAGCATCTGCATCAACTTGGACACTGACTGTGGTGCCACCTAAAATGAAGCACTGGGACAAGAAGGACAAGGAACCACCGGTACTGTCGAAAACTCCGCAGATGGAGACTCAATCACCAGTGGTACCATCATGGCCACATAAGGAACCGTCATCTATGCCTACTAAGGTGGCACAGAGTGACAAGACACAACCTCCAACGGTGCAGGTGATTTATACCACTATGGACTATATCTTTGACCTCCCAGATCTACAATTTCCCTTATTATCAGGACTGAATCTCATCAGAGAGATACAAATGCCTGTGGGAATCCAGGACTCTGGAAGAAGTCTATCCCCACCCAGTTCACTAGCCCTGGTTTCCTATCCACGGATCTGTTGGCACTGCCAGTGGACCCAGATCCAACCTTTGCATCTTTGGGAATATTGCTTGTTAGTCACTCACAGTGACATACACATAGCAACTAGCACTCAAAGAAGAAAGAGAAGTTACTTGCCTTGTTATAATTGGAATTCGCTAAGATACATGGTCCCCATCTGTGTTCCGCTACTAGCTCTCCTTCCCCTCTGCTTCAATCATGACTAGATTTGCAATAGAAAAGGAACAAGGGAGGCAGTCTACCCTGCCCCTTACACCCTCAGAGTGGCGTTTGAAGCGAGCAGGGGCACAGACATGGACTAACAGTTGCTAATTGAAAGAATTCTCCAGTCTCAGGCACATGGAGTGCATGCATAACCACCATGGAATACAGATAGGGACCACACATCTCAAAGAACTCCAGTTACAGCAAGGTAAATAACTTCCTTTTATTGTGACACATTGAAGTTGTTACATCACCCTGAATCCAAGGAAGACAATAAAATCTCTTTACACAGCTAGTAACTCTACATGGTTCTGTGTAATTCACCATGATTTCTAACATTAGTCAATTATATCTTTCTGTGACAGGCCAACATGAGAGTTCTTTTTTGAAGTTTTTTTATTTATTTGAGAGGAAAAAGAATAAACAGACAATAAAAGACTGAGACGCATGTAATGAAATCCTTTCTTTGGCTAAGGAAGCAAACTGAATTTTCCCGCCGCCTATATAGCATAAATAACACATGCCATATATTAGAGTAATTCATCCATTACAGAAACCATACATTAAGGAGAATCTTCCTGCATGTGAAGAGTGGGGAAAGCATGTGATCAGCTCCATTAAATCTTTTGAAAAATCAGCTAATTTATGAAGTTGTTTTATTTCTTAAGAGTTAGCTTAAAATATTCTTTCCAAACACTAATGAAGATGAACTCTCAGCTCTTATTGTGGCTTGAAGGTTAATACAAACATTATATTTGTGCTTAAACATATTAATTATTGAGGGTGTTTTGTTTTAATCAGATCAGCCCTTTGACGCCAGAAGATAGCAATGCTGATAGAAGAGGGAATATGGTCTAGTGATGAAAATAAAGGGCAAGGAGTCAAATCGAAGCTCTTTTCCCAGTACTGGCATAAAGCACACTATGTGGTCTTGTTCTTCTTTTGGCGAATACAGACTAACACGGCTGCTACTCTGAAATATGTGGTCTTGGTTAGCTCATAGAGGATCTGACCCAAAGCCCATTGAAATCAATAGGAGTCTTTCTATTTATGTCAGTGGGCTTTGGATCACACCCAAAAACTTTGTTCCTCAGTTTACTTATCTATCAAATTGATATAATTACCCATTGCATGGGAGTATTGTGAGGCTTAAGTCATTAATGTTTGGAAAACATCTATGAGATATTTGGGTGGAAAGTGGTATGGGGTGCAAAATACTATTATTACTGGTTACAAGTGTAGTCTTCCATATGTGCTCCCTCCCTCTCCAACACAAGCACACCTACACAGGAATTCTTATCTGTACATGCCGTCCCCCAATCCCTAGTATTATCCCTTGTTTCACCTGCAAGTGCCTTAACCAGACTCCTCCACCCATCTGCAGAATCCTCTTGCTATCTCTCTTTGGCAAGTTCTCATCTTCCCTGTGATTTTCCTAGCCAGTTCACATACCCTCTTTCTTTTCCAGTCATGACAAATGACAAGACACCAACTTGTCGTCTGTTTAGACTGTAAGCAGTTTGCGGCAGCAACTGTCTCTATTTTGTCTTGTATGGCATCACACACGTTGTTGGTTCTTACCAAATAATAAATACTAATAACAAAGTGTTATTTCCCTCAGGGCCACCTAATAAAGGCCACGAATGCTTGGTTCCTACTGTCATCTGCAAATTCATAGACGCATAGAATTTAAGGTCAGAAAGGACCATCATGATCACGACCTCCTGCACATTGCAAGCCATAGAACCTCACGCACCCACTCCTGTAATAGATCTTAACCTCAGGCTGAGTTACTGAAGTCTTCAAATCATGGTTTAAAGCAGGGGTAGACATCCTATGGCACACGTGCCAAAGGCGCACGCTGATTTTCAGTGGCACTCACACTGCCCGGGTCCTGGCCACCGGTCCAGGGGCTCTGCATTTTAATTTAATTTTAAATGAAGCTTCTTAAACATTTTAAAAACCTTATTTACTTTACGTACAACAATAGTTTATATATTCTAGACTTATAGAAAGAGACCTTCTAAAAAGTTTAAAATGTATTACTGGCACGCAAAACCTTAAATTAGGGTGAATAAATGAAGACTCGGCACACCACTTCTGATAGGTTGCCAACCCCTGGTTTAAAGACGTCAAGTTACAGAGAATCCACCATTTACTCTAGTTTAAACCAGCAAGTGACCAATGCCCCATGCTGCAGAGGAAGGCGAAAACCCCAGGGGAAAATTCCTTCCTGATCCCAAATATGGCAATCTGTTAAACCATGAGCATGTGGGCAAGATCCACCAGGCAGATACCTGGGAAAGAATTCTCTGTAATAACTCAGAGCTCTCCCCATCTAATGTCCCATCACCAGCCACTTGAAACTGTCTGCAAACCTACACACTGCCTCCCCAGAAAACCCTCTGGCACAGCCTGGAAAAGCAGCCAATTCCCAGGTGCACACCTAGCTTGAAATTTTGTGCCCTTCTGTAGCTAAAGGGTGCATTTTGTATAGACCCTGGGTCATAATAATTAAAAATGGCAAAGACTTAGTAGGACATAGATATAATCAGCAGAAGCAGCTGCTGCATCCTCAAGTATATCACTCCCTGCCAGTGTGGCACATAGTTCTCCTGACAGAGGACATGCTAAAGAAGTGTGTGATCCTGCACTTGGACCTGACTGCTGCTATGGGATGTTATATCATTGATTGTTCTCTATCATTGTTCTCGTAGAAACTATATAGAAAAGAAATCAAGCCACCTTTTAAACCAGCGGTGGGACGGCCAGAAGACACGTTTCATTTTGACCCGGAGTTCACATCACGGACCCCTACAGGTTAGCATCAATCATGAGATGGAACAGAAGTGATGGATATTTTCAGTTAATAGCTCCACCCCCACTGAAGTCAATAGGCCTGATCATTTGTGGAATCAGTGGGCCTTGTCGGGTCAAGCCAGCAGGAAGCTGTGAGTGCTCAGCATTTCTCAGGAACAAGCCCATAGTTACTTCTCCAACTTGTCATTGGGTATGTCATCCAGAAAGGAAAGGTGCCTGATATTACCGAAACTAAAGAAAAATTGCAGTTTTTATTATTTGATTTTTTTATTTTTATTTTTTTGGTTAGGTTAAATAATTGTAACTGTTTTAAATGACAACAATTTCAAAGGATTTGGCCACTGTGCAAGTTAGTATGTAACTGTGTTACACTTCTGTCTGATTTAATTGTGAAATGCCCTAGAACACTCTGACCAGTGGAACTTGATGAATGGTAACCCTGATGGAGAGGCAAATTCTCTGCTGGCAAAACTCCAGTGAAGCCAGTGGATTTATGCCTGCAGAGAATTCGGCTCATAACATCCAGCTGGTTAATGACCAATAAATGCTCCAGATGGGACTGTTGTTCCTATTTTTATTCATAATTTCCACTTCAGACTAGCGATAACATATGCCAGGCAGTTGTTACCCTTGTGGGTCAGTCTTTTGAACAGACAACAGTGGTACCAGTAACCTCCTAAGCACCAATCCCAGCTGCAACACTGACTCTCTGTGACCCTGGACAAATCATTTAACCACTCTGCCACAGTTTCCCCATCTGCAAAATGGACACAATAATACTTAACTATGTGCCCCACCAGTGCAAAGAGTTACTTTTTATTGTTTGTAAAGCCCTTTGAAGATGGTAAGTGCTATAGATAATGTTAAGTATTAGAATAAAATTGCAGCCTCTGGCTTCAAGCTTCAACCCCAAGCTTGTCTCAGAATTATAAGAAACAAGTGAATCAGTTCTGTTAAGAATAAAACCACTAGAGATGGATCATGGCACTTGGACCCAAAGCTGAACTTTCCCATAGTTTTGGTTCAGGCTGATTGTGGTTTTGCCTAAGGCCTCGCTCTTAAAAATAATTCAGACCTTCACCCAAAGCTTGACTCAAACTTTTCACGGTGTGAAAAATGCTTGTAACACTTTATTTTGATCACCCCTTTACACTTCCTAATTTTTTGCTATGGTCAGGCTCTTGAGGGCTGTTGCAGGCACAGGGAGAGATGCGTCCCCTGTAGGGTACCAGACATTTTTACACCACTATTTGTACATTTAATTCAGATCTCTATGGAACCTGGAGGCACATCTGTGAAATGCTGGAAACTTCACAAGCTAGTCTGTTCTTGTGAGATTTGTGGTCTGGCAATTAGTTTGAAGAAGGTGAGAGACACATTTGGACATCTAAATGCTTTTGGGGTTCACACTTTGCCAGTTTTATTGGCATGAAAACCACGGTCTGCCCGAGTGTGCTGATGAACAGAATTACATAGTTAATACTACATATGTTTCTTTTCACAGGTATTTTCTGATCATTAACTGTCAGATTCAGTTTGATATTTTGTGCAAAACAGACTTACATGAGGACTCTTTTTTAAATTATTTGGCCTGAGCCCCATTTGCATTAAGACCCTCTTCCACTGCCAGGGCACAAGTGATTACAGCACAGGAAGGCATACCAATGCTGGCTTTAATCTATCTAGCACAGGTAACAATAGTAGTGAAGTCATGGCAGGACAGACTTCAGCATGGGCCAGCTGCACCGGTACAGTCCCGCCAGGGAACCTGGGTACATACTCCGGTTGCTAGCCCACGCTGAAACCTGTGCCGCTACATCTTCACTATTCTTGTTACCTTCGGTAGCTAGATTAAAGCTAGTGTACATATGCCTACACACGCTACAGTCACACCTTCATTTGCAGAGATTCATTTAGATGTCTAAATAAGAATCAGGCCCAATAATTTTAAAATGGGTGTAAATGTGATCTGTTGCCACTTTAAGACCCCCCCCCCCTTACACTTCCAGAGCAGGGTAAAGGGGCTGCCATATAAATAAAAATCAGGCCCATCTACAGTAGTCCTTGTCCCAGCACCATATCTTTCCTAACAAATAGTTTTCCATTGAAATTATTTATTTTGTTAAGAAAAAGAAAAGGAAACAGTGAACAATCCCATGGTTCCCGTACATCCTATGGGTCTGTTGAAACTGTAAACCAATTAAGCTTCTCCGTTGTGGTTTATTATGTTTATTATGAAGCTTCTGTGTTGTGGGTCATTATGTCACCCTTTTACTGTAATGTAATTTTTGCCTTCTATTCACAATTAATCATAATAACTGTATCTTAATTTAATGATTGATTATGTTCTAGCATAAGTGGAATTATATTACAGAAGCCTAGTGTTTGATTCATAGATTCATAGATTATAGGACTGGAAGGGACCTCGAGAGGTCATCGAGTCCAGTCCCCTGCCCGCATGGCAGGACCAAATACTGTCTAGACCATCCCTGATAGACATTTATCTAACCTACTCTTAAATATCTCCAGAGACGGAGATTCCACAACCTCCCTAGGCAATTTGTTCCAGTGTTTAACCACCCTGACAGTTAGGAACTTTTTCCTAATGTCCAACCTAGACCTCCCTTGCTGCAGTTTAAACCCATTGTTTCTGGTTCTATCCTTAGAGGCTAAGGTGAACAAGTTCTCTCCCTCCTCCTTATGACACCCTTTTAGATACCTGAAAACTGCTATCATGTCCCCTCTCAGTCTTCTCTTTTCCAAACTAAACAAACCCAGTTCTTTCAGCCTTCCTTCATAGGTCATGTTCTCAAGACCTTTAATCATTCTTGTTGCTCTTCTTTGGACCCTTTCCAATTTCTCCACATCTTTTTTAAAATGCGGCGCCCAGAACTGGACACAATACTCCAGCTGAGGCCTAACCAGAGCAGAGTAGAGCGGAAGAATGACTTCTCGTGTCTTGCTCACAACACACCTGTTAATGCATCCCAGAATCATGTTTGCTTTTTTTGCAACAGCATCACACTGTTGACTCATATTTAGCTTGTGGTCCACTATAACCCCTAGATCCCTTTCTGCCGTACTCCTTCCTAGACAGTCTTTTCCCATTCTGTATGTGTGAAATTGATTTTTCCTTCCTAAGTGGAGCACTTTGCATTTGTCTTTGTTAAACTTCATCCTGTTTAACTCAGACCATTTCTCCAATTTGTCCAGATCATTTTGAATTATGACCCTGTCCTCCAAAGTAGTTGCAATCCCTCCCAGTTTGGTATCATCTGCAAACTTAATAAGCGTACTTTCTATGCCAATATCTAAGTCATTGATGAAGATATTGAACAGAGCCGGTCCCAAAACAGACCCCTGCGGTACCCCACTCGTTACGCCTTTCCAGCAGGATTGGGAACCATTAATAACAACTCTCTGAGTACGGTTATCCAGCCAGTTATGCACCCACCTTATAGTAGCCCCATCTAATTTGTATTTGTCTAGTTTATCGATAAGAATATCATGTGAGACCGTATCAAATGCCTTACTAAAGTCTAGGTATACCACATCCACCGCTTCACCCTTATCCACAAGGCTCGTTATCCTATCAAAGAAAGCTATCAGATTGGTTTGACATGATTTGTTCTTCACAAATCCATGCTGGCTGTTCCCTATCACCTTACCACCTTCCAAGTGTTTGCAGATGATTTCCTTAATTACTTGCTCCATTATCTTCCCTGGCACAGAAGTTAAACTAACTGGTCTGTAGTTACCTGGGTTGTTTTTATTTCCCTTTTTATAGATGGGCACTATATTTGCCCTTTTCCAGTCTTCTGGAATCTCTCCCGTCTCCCATGACTTTCCAAAGATAATAGCTAGAGGCTCAGATACCTCCTCTATTAGCTCCTTGAGTATTCTAGGATGCATTTCATCAGGCCCGGGTGACTTGCAGGCATCTAACTTTTCTAAGTGATTTTTAACTTGTTCTTTTTTTATTTTATCCGCTAAACCTACCCCCTTCCCATTAGTATTCACTATGTTAGGCATTCCTTCAGACTTCTCGGTGAAGACCGAAACAAAGAAGTCATTAAGCATCTCTGCCATTTCCAAGATTCCTGTTACTGTTTCTCCCTCTTCACTAAGCAGTGGGCCTACCCTGTCTTACTGTTCATATTTGTAGTTTCTTGTCATTGATATGTATCCATTAGGATCCGGGTTATTCCCTACAATAAAGTGGTGTCTACTTGCTACCTTCCTGCAGCATAAATATATAATTTGTCCTAAATGTTTTGTGGACATCAAAAATACTTGGACAAGTGTGATTTTGTGGTAATGGATTTTTGCTGGATAAGTGATTTGTGCAATATGAGGTTGCTTAGAATTAAAGAGTTTCAGATAAATATTTGTGTATGTGAATTTAAAAAGTATAATAAGCATTGGGTATTGTCTGCTTAAGTGCAATAGGGTAGGCCAGGAGTAGTCAATAGGCAGATCGTGGGCCAAATCTGTACCCCCAGATGCTTTTGAATGGACCCCCAAATTTTTTTATTTACTTATTATCATTATTTTTTTATTATTTTCTCTGAAGTCTGGACCTTGGCTATACCTTGACCAAGAAATTTGGACCTTGACAAAAAATAATTGATTACCCCGGGGGTGGGCTTTGAAGAGTGCCACTTTCTAAGAACCTATATAATAAAATTATATTACAGAGTTCTTCAAGTGCTGCACTGTGTGAATTCATACGTCAATGATGAAATGAAAAAACAATGTAGTGAAGGTTGGACAGGGCCCGCCTCCATTATACTTGTGTCCAAACCAATGTTTAGGTGAATTCTTTGCTTTTATGAACACTCTGATCCCCAAATTAGTGTGAATCATCTACAGCAGCATACTGTGGTGTCTGTTAAAGAACCAGCTGGCTGTGCACCTACTGCAGGTATTAGGAGGGGAAGGCGTAGGCCCACTCAAAACTAAAGGCCCTCCCCCTGAGCCAAGGTGGAGGAACCACAAAGCCCAGACCACAACTTAGTTCGAGGGATAAAAAAGGAGAATGCAGGGACAGGAGTCAAGCTCATAGGGCCAAAATGAGGGCTCCAGAGGGGGACATCAAGCAGAGAATAGCATCCACCACTCCTCCAAGGAATACAAGGAGCCAGTGGACATCACTCAGAGACATGAAGCAACAAAAGAATGGAAAGAGGCCCCACAGTCTTAGAGCAGCCTCTCTACTCCCCACCCTGATCAAACTTCTTCCTTCTGGTCTGCTGGATGGCCATTTTGACCAGCACCAGGAGGAGAGGTTGACAAGGAGGCCTCACGATTTTGCTGGGCCATGGATGAGCTGTGCACATACAAGGAGGTGTAGGAGAAAGTGCAGCCAAAACTTCTGGAGGAGGCAGAAAAAAGGGGCTGCAGCCTGACAAACGCTACATAAATGTGTGCCAGGGTCTCCCTCTCACTGCTTGGCTGTGTAGATCTACACTTGGAGGAGTATATTATACAGAAACTGCCATAATCATAGGAGCACATTGTATGTCTAATGGGGTCAAACAGGCGCATGTTTTATTGTTTCCTTTCTGTCATGATTCGGACCTGAGAATTATCCACCCTGTCACTAATGACAAACTCAAACAGACAGT
Source organism: Malaclemys terrapin pileata (assembly GCF_027887155.1). Lineage (NCBI taxonomy): Eukaryota > Metazoa > Chordata > Testudines > Emydidae > Malaclemys > Malaclemys terrapin. The sequence continues at coordinate 85,036,545 of NC_071507.1, forward strand.
GCTGTAAAGATGGCCTATACCTTGGTCATGATAATTCTGTTGCTGAGTTTTATTGAGGGTGCCAGAGAGAAATAAAAACAAAGTACAAGCATAACCTGTTGTTTTACATTCTGAACAAGTTCTCCAGTCTGGAAAATATTTACATATCAGTTTTGGCCCCAATAACTTACCAGTTGAATAATTTGCTACATCAGAAGTTGTTTTGTGTGGTCTAGAAGAGAACAGACAACAAGGAGTCAGGATTCCTGGTTTCTGTTGTGAGCCAGATATCCTGTGTGACATTGTCATTTCATCTCCGTATCTGTTTCTCTATCTGTAAAACAAGGATAACAATGCTTACCTCCCAAGTAGTATTGTGAAACTCAGTTAATTGATATTTGTAAAGTACTTTGAGATCTTCTTATGAAAGATGCTATAGAAGTGCAAAATGATTTTTTTTTTTTTTTTTTAGTTTGAGAGATCAATGTGCATTTGAGAGACTCAGTGTGGACAGATTAAATCATGTTTATAGACATACTAGCTAGTTGTGGTCAACTTTTGATGTTGGAAACAAAATAATTAGTGCAGTTGTCGATGAAGAAATTGGCTGTGGATTAGTAGTTAGCTTTTAAGTAGAAAGGCACTGGGGTCATAGAGTTTGGAGCAGGAGCTGAGTTTTCCTAAAGTTCAAGTGTGTTCAGATTTGGTTTTGATTTGGGCCTGTCCCTACACCAAAATGTTCATTCCTACTTTTTTATTAGCCAGGCTTGTAAAACTGATGTGAAGCATATGCCAGTGCAGCATCTGATTTTGCATGAGGCCTGGTGATTCAGTGTGAGCTTTTGGAAAGAGAGAACTCTCCAATATGCTGAGAGATGAACAGCCAGCTCAGATAATTTTAACAAACAAACATGATCTTTCTGACGCTCTGGAGATGGGTCTGACTCAGTGTGTTTATTTCTAATTCATGTCAAAGCTAAGAATGATCCCTGATGAAGTACGTACCAGCTACAACCTTGGCTGCACTAACCTCTACAGTGTGGGGCAGATCATTTCCTCTTAACATGTTTGTCATATGCTGGCCTCAGAAGAACTGTTTAGAGCATCTCTTTCTCTATTCATTATTCTTACTGCATTTCTTTGGGAAATGTTTACCTTGCTGGGTAATTCCAGGGCACTAAGGACCATGGACAACTGTGCATGCCAGGCCCATTGACATCAATTAACATCGCTATTGATGTCAACAGAGGTTGCACGCAAGAATCAAGAGTTGTATACCTGGCCCTAGGGGGATGTACGCTCTTTGCTCAGGTGAAACTGGATGTCCTACAAGTTTTCTACCAGGAGGTACTTTAATAAGGAAGGTTTAGCTCCTTGACCTTTTTGTAGAAAAATGCTTGCTTTGTAACTGGAGGAAGCATCAGAAAAACAATGAAAGGGGAAAAAATAAGTAGCATGGGTTTTAGAATACCCATCTAGTTAAAATCCAGGGATGGTACCAGTAGCTATTACTGAGCCCTGTTATTTGCTTTGTTTAAAAATGTTTATAAGTGTTCATTTTAAAAATGATAAATACAATGTAACTCTTATTTTCCTTGCTATGTCAGGTTAATTCTTGGGCTGGCTACCAGAGAATGTTGTATGGGTGTGTGACTCAAAGGGCAGAAGGATTTAAACTTTTTAAGACCCAGATCACCCCCTTCCATGGGCTTTACAATGAGAGAGGATCTTAAGGGAAAGAAATATCCCTGATGATCCCTTCAGAGTAGTTGGTCCAGTTGGTCTATCCAGGGGCAACCCTACATGCTCTCCCTCCCCCCCATTCCCACATGGAATAGGCGACTGCTCCCACCCCTAAACCTGCTAGATTTCAACCAGGCCGGGAACCAGCTGTGCAGAGGCACCATACATCTGCCATTGCTCCAGACCTGTGGTTTCTCCCCACTGCCCTGACCCAGACAACACATCTCCGTTCATGCTTCTCTACACTCCTTCTGGTCGTGGCAATTCCCAGGCCTCAGAGCAGGGCTCCGGGGACAGGGGAGAGAGGGGGAAATAATTCAGTAGAACCTCGATTTCACAAACATCAATCTTACAAACAACCATCTTATATGAACCACTTTTCACGGCCAGGAATAAAGAACCTCCGTAACAATAGTGATGTTGATGAAGAACACATTGACATCCCTTCACATTCCAATGGCTTCAGTGCCTTGGACTGAAGGACAAGAAGAAAGCCAAGCAGTCCGCCACCCTCCTACTTATGCACCATACCTACTCTAATTTTAGATGTTCAATTTTATGAACTGTTCGATTTTCTGAATTCAGTTCCCAATTAGTTCATAAAATAGGAGTTCTACTTTCTAGCCGTCGGTTGTATTTTTTTCCCCTGGGGAATCTCCACAAGGCCAAAGGGAGAACAGAGCCCCCAATCTGCCCACTCTTTCTCCCAGCCTGCCCAGCCCCTTCCCTCTCTGCATGGACCCCAGACTTGTGGAGTGCCCTCTGTTGTAATGGTGCTGTGGACAGGGCCGGCTTTAGGCCAATTCCACCAATTCCCCCGAATTGGGCCCCGCGCCTAAGAGGGCCCCGCACCCAGTGGCTGGGCTGCCGGGGTGGGGGCAAGTGGCCGAGAATCCCTTCCCGGGCTAGAGGCTCCTTTTTAATTTTAACTCAGCCGGCGGCACTCCAAGTCTTCAGCGGCACTTCAGCGGCAGGTCCTTCACTCGCTCCGGGTCTTCGGCAGCAGGTCCTTCAGTGCCGTCGAAGACCCGGAGCGAGTGAAGGACCCACCGCCGAAGACTAGGAGCGCCGCCCGGTGGGTACAAGCCCCACGTGTTTTTTTTATGTGTTTTTTTTTTTTTTTTTTTTAGTCATCCCTGCCGGGGCCCCATCGAAACTGTTCAAATCGGGCCCCGCACTTCCTAAAGCCGGCCCTGGCTGTGGAAACTGCTGTGCAACAAGACTGATGTGCAGGAGAGGGGAGATCCATGCATGGATGTTCCCCTCTGTGTTCAGATACAGGGCGAGAGGAGGTGATTCATGCATATCAGAGTCTTGAGATAATGACGGAGACTATGAGAGTGTGACTGCTAATTTAGTAGGGCTTGCTGTTGGATGGTAGTGGTGACCTTCATTGCTGCAAATGTTGTACCATTACTCACCTTCTGATCTCTAGGTGTCTCATGTAGTCATACCCTCGTTTCTTCTGCAGATTCCCCTGGTGTTCCTCCCAGTGCCAATGCTCATCATCTTTTTAGAGGATTCAGCTTCATTGCATCCAGCTTGGTGCAAGAGCCTTCACAGCCAGATTTGCACAAAATCACAGTTCATCCAATTGTGCAGGTACTGACACTTTGCATTATACTTCACATTTGATGAGCAGATATATAGCCACATAGTACATTTTAAACTACATCAGTCAATCAGATTATCCATCCCATGTCTATTTACATACAGCCCGCAGTTTATCCACCCTAGTCTATTTACATACAGCCGGCAGAAGGTGCAAAAAGAAAGATATTCCAAAGGCTTTTAGTTTTACGTTCAACTTTCCTATTTACTGGCATAAAGAAAATGTCAATCACACAATTTAAATACTGAAACAAAGTGCACTTCTAAATACCTGACTATGAGCTGGCTCATGGGCATATGAATGGCCATACTGGGTCAGACCAGTGGTCTGTCCGGATCAATATCCTGTCTTCCAAAAGTGACCGCTGCCAGATGCTTCAGAGGAAATAAACATAACAGGGAAATTTATCAAGTGATCCAATCCCTGTCATTGAGTCCCAGCTTCTGACAACCACAGAATCTGATTCACATCCCTGATCATCTTGGTTAATAGCCATTGGTGGATTTATACTCCATGAACTTATATAATTCTTTTTAACCCTATTGTCATTTTGGCCTTCACAACATCTCCTGGCAATGAGTTCCATAAGTTAACTGTGCATTCTGTAAAGACGTACCCTTCCTCGTGTTTTTTTTAAACCTGCTGCCTATTAATTTAATTGGGTGACCCCTGGTTCTTGTGTCATGTGATGGGGTAAATAACACTTCCTTATTCATTTTCTCCCCACCATTCATGATTTTATAGATCTCCATCATATCCTCCCCTTAGTTGTCTCCTTTCTAAGATGAACAGTCCCAATCTTTTTAATCTCTCTTTGTATGAAAGTTGTTCCATCCCCCTAATAATTTTTGTTGCCCTTCTCTGTACTGTGTCCAATGCTAATATATCTTTTTTGAATGCATCTACCAGAATGGCACGCAGTATTCAAGATGTGGGCATACCATGGATTTATATAGTGGCATTATGATATTTTCTGTCCTATTTTCGGACTTATCTATTTATCCTTCACACGACACACAGTCAACCTGTGGAACTCATTGCCAGGGGATGTTGTGGAGGCCAAAACTATAATGGGATTCAAAAAAGAATTAGATAAGTTCATAGAGGGTAGGTCTGTCAATGGCTATTAGCCAAGTTGGTCAGGGATGCAACCCCATGCTCTGGGTGTCCTAGCCGCTGACTGCCAGAAGCTGGGAGTGGACAACAGAGGATGGGGTCACTCAGGGGTGGCAGGTTTGTATAATTTTTCATGGTGCCCAGAACAGGTCCAAGTCCCCCCGCCCCACATGCCTTGTAAGGCGGCAAAAAACTTGGAGCTCGCCCTGTCTCCTTGGCTCTTTTGGGAATGGCAAAGAGAGTATCAGTTGTGTGTAAGGACTGTTTCTGCCCACTTACTCATTAGTGCAGATTTGCACGCAAACTAAAAGAACTCCACACACTTGAGTGAATAGCACTGTGACCACGTGAATATTGCAGTCTTGCACACAAGGACTTTTCTGATGCACTTCATAGTGAGTGCCCCTGCTTATGGTATCAGCTTTCATCCTGCTAATATTCTGTGTGATACAATGCAGTATAATTTTTATATAGCTTGTTTTGTACAATAGTAGCACAGAACACTTCACAGGCAATTACTGAGGCTGGCCAAAAAACAAGAATTCCATTTTGAAAAACATTTTGAGGATTCAGCATTAGGCTTCATTTCTCATTGGGCCAAAAATGAGACTTCAGAATTCTCTGTGAAAAACAAAACAGACAGACACAACTCCCAGAACAGCTAATATCTCAGTGGTTAGGGCACTCACTTGGCACGTGGGAGACCTAGATTCAAATCTCTCTACCTTAACCACCGTCCTATTGAGTCAGTCTCTCAATCTGTCCTGTTGGAGCTGTTCCACGTTGTATAAATACTTAACTATTCATTGGGCCAGAGAAAGAGCGTGATTAATTTCTAATGGGAATTGGATCTCCAAATCCCACATATGGCTAAAACCATCTCAGCCATTGTTTCTAGACATACAGTTGTAGTTTAAAAAAAAACAGGAGTACTTGTGGCACCTTAGAGACTAACTAAGTACTCAAGTACTCCTGGTTTTTTTGAGGATACAGACTAACACGGCTGCTACCCTGAAAGTTGTAGTTTACTGAGGAAGAACACCAATAAGGAAGGAGATACATTTATTTAGAAAGTGGCCACAACTTCATTGAACTGAACTTAAATAATTTCTAAGGACAATGGATCCTTGGTAGATGTTTGGAGAGGGTGAGCTCAGCAGTCCCTTTATTGTCACTGGCCAGGATTCTTCTGTTTTTATGGTTCCATAATGCTTGTCTTTTGATTTCCCTTGTTTTGTCTTTCTCTACAGCAGTTACATGGGAACAATATTCATTTTACAGATGGATATGAGATCAAGGAGGACATAGGTGTTGGCTCCTATTCAGTATGCAAGAGGTGTGTGCATAAAGTAACAGAAGCAGAGTTTGCAGTGAAGGTAAGAAATCATCCTGGCAGATGCAAATATATGGTCAAGGCTGCTCCATTACATTGGGCATCAATCTGGCCACTGACTCATTTGTTTTTTAGAAGGATTAGATGTTGACCTTTAAGGTTCATCCTTCTGATTTAACCTCAGCAAATGAAATTGCAGAAGGAAAGGACCTTTCATTCTCATACAGAATATCAATTCAGTCAGGTTTAGATTATTGTTAATCATTTCAGCCACTCTCCCTGCTACCTAGATAATAGATTTGAACAGGATCTAAATTGAAATAGCCCCCAAATGAAGAAAAAAATGTTGTGAAGTATACTCCTTATAAATGCAAACCACCTTTGTTTCTCATTCTCCAGGGTGTATTAAACTATGACACTTCCTTAGTATAATTAGAGATGTTTGGGAAAAGAAATATGCTGCACTATCATAGGCACCTATGATTAATCAGATTCCCTGCCCCTTCTGTCTCATTGGCATTCAGACACACTACCAATGCACAAAGGAGACCAATGGAGAGATCCAACAGAGAATTAAAATATTAATTAAATAGACTTCAGTTAGACATGAAAGAAAAAGCAAAGGACTTTACACTTGGTAGAGTAATACTGTGAAAACCAAGTCACAGTGCACAGCTGCAGCAAAGAAAGCCAGCAAGATGCAAGAGTGTATAAAAAGGGAATTATTTTCTAATAGGAAATAATGGTCTCTCTGTATAATTCTTTGGTAAGGTCATATCTGGAGTATTAAGTTGCAGCATCTGTTGCCTGTATTAAATAAAGGATATGCAGGTATTAGAGAGAGCAGAGGATGAAACCCACAGGAATGGCTGATGGTCTGGAGGGTTTGTCTTTGGAGGAAAAGTTCCAAACATTAAACATCCTGAAGAAAAATAGATACAAAAAAGCTCATGTGTCAGAGAAGTAGACAATGACATGTTCTTTCTGCAAGAAAAGGAGATAATGCATGGTCGTGATTTGAAGCTGAAATCAATGGGACTATTTCCAGAGAGATCTGAGTCCTCAGTGTGACTTAGGGTAGTAGAATCAGGCCCAATGATCCTGTATTATCTAGTGGAAACTGGTGCATAAATAAACATAAGGTAAAGGTGGATATTTACTTGAAATCAAATTATGGTATGTAGTTGAGTATGTTTGCTGAACTTGCAGTATATGAGGGACATCAGCAAATTACCTTTCTTCTGAATATTTTCCTTTTCTAAGTTTCAAAATGGATTTGAAACTTAGTTTTGTTATAAATTGTGTCTTTGCAGGTGGGATAGGGAGATGAGAGTTTCATGATAATTGAGTTTGTTGAGGTAGCAGTTGATTAAGTACACAACCATATGCTGAAAAGGAGCGTGGACTTCTGTGTGAACTTGTGAGGTTTTCCATTTAAAGTGAATGGAGAAGTTACAATTTTCCAATGTCCACTGTTCTTGTCAACAGATGGTGCTGGGTTGTAGTAGGAATAATTTTGCTTTAATGAAATTACATCTGTGCCTGCACAGAAACATGTTTTGAACCAAAAATGTATTTAATATTTTCTTAGTGTTAAATATTTTGATATCTTTGGTAGTAAGCATGAAAACAAAGCTCAAAGGGCTAGATGCCTTTAGGTATTACTAAGATCCTCAAAACCCCTGCTCAGCTGCCACTTAACTCTTTAGGTGCCTGAAGTTCCTTGGCAACTAAATTTCCATGTTAAAGTCCCCTAGGGACCTAGTTTCTGCCAGCGAGCATACACAGAGCCACCTTAATCTAGGTGCTCGGATGTCTATCAGATGCCTAAATCCCATTGGGTTCCTCAAATTAAGCATTTCCCCCACCCTATGGGGCCCAAATCTGGGAGGTGTGCACAGAGCACACCTAACCCACACAAAAAGGCCAGAGGAGGTGATGGCAGTGTCCCCCTTATAGTAGCCCAGACATAGGAAACACCCAAGACATAGGAAAATCAGGTTCCGTTCTCTCCTCTGCCCAATGTGGAGCAGGGATTTGAACTTGAGTCTACTCCCTCTCAAGAGAGTGCCTTGACCTGCAGGATGTTCTGGGGTAGGCCTCACTCCTGTTGAAGCAGTTCCATTTTGTCTAAATAATTAAATGGTCCTTGGAGCAAGAGGATTGGAACCTCCAGTGAGTGCCCCAACCACCAGGCTAGAGAGTCATTCTCACTCTTTCTCTAGCCCAGTGTTAGCACTTAAGAGAATATTCCCCCACAGGACAGTGGTATCAGCAGCAAAGAAGCTAGGAACATGACTTTGAGGAATCACTGCAGGAAGATATGAATAATGTCACTGAGTGAATAATCTCTGCCAATTGCCCAGAGGACACAACACACCATGCTGCACAGTCCCTGTTGGGATTTAGTTCCTATTTCTGTGTCGGAAAATAGATTCTCCATAAATTGAGTCAGAGTACTGAGACAGAATAACTCAGAGCTGCAACCAGAAAAGCCACCCAATAAAAGGAACCCCTTCCTAATCCAGAAACAGTGTGTTTGTTAAAATGTATGGCATTTCTCCCCTTTTTCACACTATTGTTCATCTGCCTTCTCTGTCCACATCATGCAACTAGCTGGGGCCATATTTATAAAGGTATTTAGGCACCTAAAGATACAAAGAGGAGCCTAGAGGGATTTTTTAAAGCACCTAAGCAGTTTAGGCACCTAATTCTCATTGGCTTTACATAGGCATTAGGCACCTAACTCACTTAGGTGAGCTGCGTTTGTCTATGCGGGGGGGTTGTTATGCACTAACTTTAGTTTGTGCACATTAAAATGACCTGCGTCTACATGACACAATTCTTAGAGTATTAACTAAATTACAATTAGATGTAGTCTTGCCTGGCAAGCTGGGATGTGACTCTGCTGTGCATTAGCTGTCCATGTGCACCCTGTTGCTGTGCACTAAGAATTCCCTAAAGTGCGATCCACTCCCGTTTCAAAGCAGGGTAGCTGAAAGCACACTAACAAACTCTCAGTGCGCATTAGCAGGGTCCACATGGGCATTAAGTGCAGGTTAGTGTGACATAGATTTACACCCCTGCTTGCCACAAACTAAATGTTCATGTAGGCAAGCCCAAAAGCTCCTGGTTGCCTAATTCACTTATAAAAATGAGCGTTACGTGCTTTTGTAATTTTTCCCTTGGGTCTCTTTTCCACCTCACTTCCAAGTTACAGAGAATTCAACTAAAATGGTTGCTAGGGGTTTATTGTTTGGTGTGCAGTTTTGCGATATAAATACAGGTAATGTCACTCACTTCCCCGAGATCCCTGGGAAGGCACAGACACAAGGAAAGGAATTGGAAAAATGATCATTTTACAGATCTCTGCTCTGGTTTAGAGCCTTCAAATATTGACGTGTTTGCAAAGGCAGGTATAGCAGATGTCTTGGGATTTTAAACAGCAAAGGGGTTTGGTTTTGTCGAGCACGTTTGCATGGATTATATTGGTGTCATTGTACCAGTGGTGTCAAAGAGTAAATGAAAATCAGGTCAATCTATTTAAGTTATCTCAGTATTAAGGGAAAGTAAGTAAAAGGAAAATGCTTCAGCAAGTGTGTGCGTATCTGGGGAGGATATTGTACCAAAGAAAAAAACAATTGATATGAAATCCCCAAAACAGATCGAGAGCTTTGCTTCAAAGAAGAAAGGCAACAGCTTTGCTACAACAAGGGAGTAGCAAATCAGACACTGGAAAACATTCCAGAGACTTGATACAAGTCAGCACTCCTGGAGAAAAGTTTTCTTTGTTTAAATACTGTTTCTGATTTTCAGCTTTGATCCCTATATGCAAATCGCAATGAAGATATGGGGCTAGATTCTCAGATGTGTCCATTTTCCACTGGCCAGAGCTGAAGTGAGACTGCAGAGGCGCTGGCTACCTCTCTCTGATTCTAGGGCGTGCTCTAAACTACATGGGTTGGTTCTAGCCCACAGGGGCTGTTACTCTAGTAGAGAATGGCCAAAGCAGAGTAGTGCTCCAGCCATGATCCCGTCTGCCCCAACATGCCACCTTCACCAGAGGCTGCAGATGTGAATGGTACAGGAGCCAGCTACATCAACTCCATGCCAGCTGTGGATTCTCCCATGCTGAAGGAATCTCCAACTAGTAAGATCTGATGGCTTTCTGGCCCCTTCTTACTATTGGAGCCAGCCAGAGTGACTGGATCATGGGAGAGAATCTGGCCAAAAAAGCATAAAGTACAGATGGGCACAAATGAACACCCGAGACCTGAACACCCCAACACCTTGAGGAAGTTGGATCTGGAAACTGCATCTGAATGTAATGACTTTATCCTATCTCTATAATGTGCCAAGCCAACACCCTGGCTCCAAACACTCCCCAGCTTTGAGCAGAGTCAAATTTTTGATATAGAGAAAAATTTTACAGCATAGGCCCCTCTCTAGGATAAAATGACATTTACTTTTAGCTTATAACGCTCATAATTAGTAAGCATTCTGTGGATGCATCCACCCCTGTATGTTTTGATATAGGCTGATTTGGAAGAAAGGTGCATTTTACGTAAGCAGTACAGATACAAAACAAATGGAGAAGCAGTGTCTACAAGTACAAATGGAAAGGCAGTGTCTACAAGCCATCAACAGAGAGCAGTTGATAACCCATCAGAGTGACGGGCTATTATTGCAGGGTCTGTGTAATCAGTCCCCCAAAATACTTGTATTTCTGTGCTAATGACCCTGAGTGAAGTGGTCTAGCGAAGAAAGCCCAAGTGGTATATATCATAATTAACCTTTGCTTCTCTTCTCCTTTCCGTTAATGTTCATAGTTGTAATTTGCTGGTTTTCAGATGCTTGACCAAAATAGACATGAAAGCATATTAGTCTGAAGGCTAGAGAGTACTCAATAAAATGTAGCTCATTGCACAATATTCTCCTCATAACCTGCAGCTATATCAGGAGTTTATTACTAAGTGCAGAAAGCACTGAATAACTACCAAGATAAATTTAGCCTTCCAACACTGTCTGGCAGGTTGAGGCATTTGTTCGGTATTCTTTTTAAGGAAACAGGAATTTGTATGTCTTTGTTTATTGAAGCAGAAAAAGGAAAAAATTCTGCCCCGAGGTCCTCAAGTCTGATTGCTTGTTGAGGTGTCTGTATTATTTGGACTGCTTTGCCTGGCCACTCGCTCTCTCTGAAAATGGGAGTCATCTGTCTGAAATGAAGCAGATTGTAAACTCTTCAGGGGAGAGACCATGTTTATGTGCATCTGTCCACAAGGCACCCACCACACTTGTGGGCATGGAATAAATAAATTGCCCACTAGGAAGTGTAATGAGAATTTCAATGGACAATCTCAGGTTTGCTATATCCTTTGGCCCCAATCTTGCCAGCTCCTAGAAGCAAGTGCCTACATATAGCCCCTCTGATTTTAGCAGGGCTCTGGATGGGATCCAGGGTCCATTTGTGTGCTTAGTTTGCAAGATCAGGGCAATTTTAAGAAACTTTTTTTTATTTAACAGTGAAACAAGTTTCACAGTAAATTGAACAAATCTAGCATACAGTGTAACTGCATAGTATCAAATGGGATATGTTCCTGGAGCCAAGCAGTAACAAAAATAATGCTCAGTGTTAAACCTGATTAGGTAACAAGGGAGGGAATGGGACGGACGTGTATAGGCCAAATTCTGAGGTCCAGATTTTACTGTCCTTTGTCATGCAAACTCCATTGATTTTATTAGGCGGGGGGTGGGGTGAAATGAGGGCTGCGTAAGGATCTTGAGATTTGGCTCTGTATTTCCGTCCCGGGGCACTGTAGTATAGGACCCAACACTACTGGGGAGAGTTGGCATCAAGAACAAGTTTAGGTGCTGCCAGGGGTTTCCAAGAGTCCCATGTTTAAATTCAGCTGGAGAGAAGGTTGGAATGATTTTCTTGTCTCCAATGTAATCTCCATGTCTTTGAGTGTTAACTGCACCCTTCCAGAGATTACTTACAAAAATACTTATGAAGAGGAAATATTTTGCCTAAAATCTTTAGAATGGACCAGATCACATCAAATGACAGGTATGTGTCCGTATTTCCCCAGGAGAAGAAATCTCCCCCAGGATTTTACCCCAGCTCTCCCCAACCCCCTTAATCAGACGATAATGCAATGAAAACTATCAATGTATGCCAGATATTTCTCAGGAGGAAAGCATGAAGATTTGAACATTTATAGCAAAGAGCAACTTAACATAAGTTTGTTGTCTCCATCCTTCATTATGATTATGAAAAAGCACTTTTGTTTAAACAGGAAAACAGATTAATAAATTTCCCATTCTCTCTCTCTCTCGCACATACACACACACACACACACACTTCTGCAAGCAGATTCTGTTATAGTACTATATTACATAGGGTTTGTCACAGATCACTAGCTAATTAATGAGGTATTAGTGCTGCTCTACATAGTCCCAGTGTGACCATATCTAGAATAATTTATGCAGTTCTAGTCCCCATATTTTAAAGAGGAATACAGACATGCCAAGGAAAATACTAAGAATGAACAATAGATATTACACAAGGACTGCAAGGCATGCTATATTAGGAGAGCTTGGGGAAGCTAGAATGTGTACAGTTGAGGAAAGACAAGCGTCCAGGGGGACATGATCAAAATCTATAAATATCTTCCAGGTGATAGAAATGATAGATGGCAAATATTCAGTCGCTGAGGAGGGCAGGACAAGAGGCAAAGGCTTGAAGCTAAGGAAAAGTTTTGGGGAAAAGTTGGATGGTGAGAGCAGTTAGTCGGTAGCATGGACTCCCAAGGGACATGATCAAGACACCATCACCGTCAGACAAGAACAGGTTTGATTTATCATTGATGATTAAATGATGCAAAAAGTAGCCCAGTAAAATGAAGGCATCAGAGACATGGTCTTTTCTGACACCAGAAAATGGGGGGGTGGGGAATCAGTACTTCCATTGTCCTTCTTCTTGAAGACACTAAAAATCCTGTAGGCCTAACAGTTCAGTAAAAGCTACTTATTATCAGTCAAAGGATGCTTAGGCTGGTAGCATGACAACAGCATCAGTAGAGTACAGTAACTCCTCACTTAAAGTCATCCCGGTTAACATTGTTTCGTTGTTTGTTGCTGATCAATTATAGAACATGCTCGTTTAAAGTTGTGCAATGCTCCCTTATAACATTGTTTGGCAGCCGCCTGCTTTGTCCACTGCTCGCAGAAAGAGCAGCCCATTGCAGCTGGCTGGTGGGGGCTCGGAACCAGGGTAGATCGGCAGCCTCCCTATCAGCTCCCCACACCTCTAAGTTCCCTGTGCAGCAGCTGCCCAGCAGGCTATCAATTGCCAGCAGTTCAGCTGTCCCTCCCCCCCGCCCCCGCTATGTGCTGCTCCTGCCCTCTGCCTTGGAGCTGCTCCCGGAAGCCTCCTGCTTGCTGTGCGGGGAAGAGGGGTGCTAATGTAAGCAGGGCCGGCTCCAGGCACCAGCTTCTCAAGCAGGTGCTTGGGGCGGCCGCTTGGGAGAGGGGCGGCAGGTCCAGGTATTCGGCGGCAATTCGGCGGACGGTCCCTCACTCCCGCTCGGAGTGAAGGACCTCCCGCCGAATTGCCGCCGCAGATTGCGATCGCGGCCGCGGCTTTTTTTTTTTTTTTGGTTTTGGCTGCTTGGGGCGGCCAAAACCCTGGAGCCGGCCCTGAATGTAAGGGTGTCACCTTCCCCTCTGCTTCTGCCTTCCGCTTACCCATCTCCATGGGGGGGGAAGGGGGACACACGACAGGGCTCAGGTCGGAGGGATCTTGCTAGCAGCAGCTACTGTCTCAACTTGCTGATCTACTTAAAAAGGAAATGTACTTAGAGTGGGGTCAGCGTACTTAAAGGGGCAATGTGCATCTTTCACTCACACTCTCACACACACACACACACACACACACACACACACACACACACACACACACACGGTATGTGTCTCTGTCTGCCATGCTGTCTCCCCGCCCTCCATTTGTGCTGCCTTGTAGAATGTGAGGCTACATTAACAACAATGTGTTAGCCCTTGAGGGCTCAGCCAAGTGCTAGTTCATCATTCAGCACTAAGGCATTCCCTGGGAAATATTCCACCCTCTGACTCCACCACTTCAACCAAGCTTCACAATCATCATTGCTGTGTACAGTATTAAATTGTTTGTTTAAAACTTATACTGTGTATATATATATATATAAAAAATAGTCTTTTGTCTGGTGAAAAAAAATTCCCTAGAACCTAACCCTCTCCCCACTTTACATTAATTCTTATGGGGAAATTGGATTCGCTTAACATCGTTTCGCTTAAAGTCGCATTTTTCAGGAACACAACTACAATGTTAAGCGAGGAGTTATTGTACATGGTGCCATTCAATAAACACAGGTTTCAGAACAGATTTGAACTCCTTGAGTTTCTTGCCCCTTGTGGAAGATTGTGGACTTGCACATGGGGCCTACTTTGCAAAAAAATGCTCATGTGATATTCTGCAAAAGGGAAGGTGTGGAAACTCTTAATAGCTAAAATTGTGTGTGCAGAGAATGAGATGGGAATATCTAAGTACAACAGTGACTGGTGCTTTACAAATATCATAGAGCATTTATAGAGGTAAAAATGGCAGCAAGAACAAAGGGATGGAAATGGGACAGGAAGGGCTTATGAGGATCTGCCTTCTGATCTGTGGGAATATTTTAAAACCTTTTTCCTAATTATCCTCTTTTAACAAATCTTAAGAGCCAAAACATACATATAGGCAGGGCTGGCCTTACCATGAGGCGAACTGAGGTGGCCGCCTCAGGTGCCAAACTATGCGGGGGGGGGGAGCGGCCACTAGGACCCGGAGTGTAGAAAATTGTGTCTGCTGCTGGTGCATATGTATTCTCTCTGCTGTAGATGCAGAGAGATGGTGGAGTGCTGTGCTGGAGGAAGGAAGGCACAAGAGACATAACAGGCAGGCAGGAGTAAAGCTGAGAGGGAATAACAGAAAGCAGGGAGAGAGAGGAGGAGGAGCCTCTTATGTACCTCTCTAGCACCCCCAGGATCCTGAACTGATTAACACCAGCTTCTCAGGGAGCGTCCTGTTTCCTGCTGCTTCCCTGAACCCACTTGAGAAGAACAGGCAGTCAACTGAAGTAATAGGAGCCAGTTAGGCTTTTAAGATGCTGATATCTTCCCTCACTCAGTCCCTGCTACCAGCCTGCTTATTTGTCCCCTTCAACTGAGTGTTGAGAGCCACTATAGCTGGCACAGAACAGCAGTCATGAGTGAAAGAAGAAAACGCCCCTCTGGGGCAGCATTCAGAAAAAGAAAGAAAGCAAAAGAAGCTTTTCTATCTAAGCAGGAAGGAGAAATGTTCACGGTGAATCTTCTGGCCCCAGTGAGGATGTGAGTGGTGAGGAGATGCCTGATCTTCCAGTTAGTCAGAGTGCTGGTGACCTGGCAGCTACTATAGGATCCATATCTCCATCTCAAATGGATGTAACTATGCACATTCCTGAAGAAAAGTGTAGATCAGAGAAGACTGTGGTGGCAGCGCAAGAAACAGCTGCTGCTGAGTTTAGTTCCTTAAGTCTAGATGATCCAGGACTGTGGACCCACTTGAGCAGTAGCCTGAGGGACCTCCTTGTATTGCATAGGCCACAGCAAGTGAAAAACTTCATGTTCCCCAAAGACAATGAAAATAGAAGTTTCCATCCAACACATTACTGGCGTGAAATCCCCAATGGTGACAAAGTGGAGAGGCCATGGCTTATGTACTCAAAAACCCAGAAGGCTGCATACTGTTTTTGTAGCAAACTCTTCCAGTCTAATGTTTCAGCCACATTGGGTTCTACAGGGACAAAGGACTGGAAAAATCTGGCTGGAAATACGGCATGCCATGAGAGAGCATTCCATAGGTGAAAAGAGCTTGAGATGAGACTAAGGTTAAAGGCCACTATAGATGATCAGCATCAAGAGAAGATTGCATCAGAGTCTCTACTGGCAAAATGTTCTGAAAAGGCTCATTGTCATTGCTACCCAAAGCCTAGCACTGCGTGGCACCTCAGATCAGCTGTATGTGCCAAACAATGGAAACTTCCTTAAAATTGTGGAGGTGATGGCTGAGTTTGATGCTGTACTCCAGGAGCATCTAAAAAGAATCACCACCCAAGAAATGTACACACACCACTACTTGGAAAAACAATTAAAAATGAGATCATACAGTTACAGGCAACAAAAGTCAAACAAGATTATGGCAGATCTGAAGTCAGCAAGATATTACTCTGTTATTCTGGACTGCACACCGGACATTAGCCATACAGAACAAATGACTGTAATGGTGCATTTTTGTAACAACAACAGAACCTAGTGAAAATGTCCCTGCAATGGTGACTATCCCAGAGCATTTTCTAGAATTTATTGTTGACATTGATGATACTACAGGAGCTGGTATGATAAATGTGCTTCTTAAAAAGCTGGAAGATATGGGAATTGCGATAGCTGACATGAGAGGTCAGGGCTACGATAATGGTGCCAACATGAGAGGAAAGAACAGAGGAGTGCAGACACGGATCCGAGAGTTAAACCCTCGAGCTTTTTTTGTCCCATGCAGTTCTCATTCATTGAACTTGGTGGTCAGTGATGCAGCATCAGCTTCTAGTGAGGTTGCTGAATTTTTTAATGTAATTCAAAGCATCTATGTATTTTTCTCTGCATCAACTCATCAATGGCAAATTTTGAAGCAACATCTGGGAACATCCTCTCTGACACTGAGTGCCACACGATGGGAAAGTCGAGTGGAGGCGATAAAGCCTATCAAACACCAAATTGGGAAGATAGATGATGCCATAATTGTCATTATGAAGGATAATGCTATGACAGGAACTATTCGTGGGAGAACAGTGGCAGAGGGAAATGGAATCACCAGAAACATACATAACTTCACATTTCTGTGTGGCTTAGTGTTGTGGCATGACATACTGTTTGAAATAAATGTTGTAACCAAGAGACTCCAAGGCGTTGACCTTGATATAGCTGGAGCAATGGAACAACTGGACAAAGCAAAGTCATACCTACAGTCTTACCGGTCAGATGAGGGTTTTCAAAACGTTCTGAAGAGTGCACAGAAGTTGGCAGAGGAACTTCATGCTGAAGCTATTTTCCCACCCATTCAAGAATACAAGAGTCACCAGAGAAGAAGATATTTTGATTACGAGGCATGGGATAATCCCATAAGAGACCCCAAACAATAATTCAAAGTTGAATTCTTTAACCAGGTGCTAGATTGTGCAATGCAGTCAGTTGAAGAACGTTTCATGCAGCTCAAGGAATACAGCAGTATATGTGGGATGTTGTATGATATTCCAAAACTCCTCGCTATACCTGAAGAAGACCTACACCAGCAATGTAGGGCACTAGAGACAGTGTTGACACACGATGACATGCGCAATATTGATGCGAGTGATTTACGTGATGAATTGAAAGCCCTTTCAAGATACATTTCAGCAGGATCAACTCCAACGGCTGTTCTGGAATATATGTGCACAAATAAGATGACCACCCTCTTTCCAAATGCTTTTGTTGCTCTGCACATACTTCTAACATTTTCTGTAACAGTTGCCAGTGGAGAACGCAGCTTCTCCAAGCTGAAGTTAATAAAAACACATCTACGCTCCACAATGACACAGGAGAGGCTGGTCGGCCTTGCAACCATCTCAATAGAGCATGAGCTGGCCCAGACTGTGGACCTTCAGGAAGCAGTTCAAATCTTTGCAACCAAGAAGGCACGGAAAGCACCACTTTGATTATTCAAACAGATAAAAATGCCAGTGTTTACTATGCAGACAAGGAAAGTTACATTTGTTGTTCAGGCGTTTGAAAGTTAAGTGTTACTTAAAATTTTTGGAAAAGGCATTTTAAGTTGTTAGTTCTCCTTTATTGGGGTAGGTAGCAGAGCAGTACCATGAGAGGAGTAGAACAGGAAGAAGGCAGAATTGAGACCTTTCAAAGTTTTGGCCCAAGCGAGGGGGCAGGGGGGCGTCATTTGAGCTCCCCGCCTCAGGTGCCAAAATGTTGTGGGCCGGCCCTGCACATAGGCCCTGATTCAGGAAGGTGATTAAGGTTCATGCTGAATTGGGGCCATAATGAACAATTTTACCACAATTTCATGTGGTAACGTATACAGTATAATTTACATGCCGTCCTCATTTTGTGAGATTTGTGTTTTACTCACAAGAAAACAGCTGCAAAAATTCACTCATTTTCATTCTTGTAATTGTTTTAATTTGAGTACACACACAGATTTCTGCCAGTTATTACAGGCTTGGAAATGAAGGCTGTCCTCTGAGGAGACAAAAGTAAATTGAGGCAGGATCAATGGACCTGAGTGGAAAAGGGATCTGTGGACAATACAGTTTGGATCCAAGGGCTTACAGGAGCACTACCAGTAAGACCTGGAGTTCACCACAAGCACTTGGGAGTAGGAGGCAGTATTGGCAGGGTAGGGAAACAGGAATGCCATGAGCAGTTTTGTAAGGGGGCGGTTTATTAGTTGCAGTCAGGGCCAGCTCCAGGCACCAGCCGAGCAAGCTGGTGCTTGGGGCGGCAGCTTGTAGGAGGCGGCATTCCGCCCAATCCTAGGGCGGCACGGCCACTTTTTTTTTTTTTTTCTGTTCCACTCCGGCCGCCCTGTAGGGGGCAGCGGCATGGAGGATGGGAGCGCCCTGCAGCGAGCCCGGCAGGGCAGCCCACATCCTTCCCTCCCAGCCAACTGGAGCGGTGCGGAACCCTCCCGGCAGGGGGCACAGCAGGAGGGGCCGCGTGGCAGCACCCCGTTGAAGCCCTGGCCGACCCCCTTCTCTCTCTCCCCCCGCTTCCTCCCCCCGCTAGCCAGGGCACATCTGCAGGGCAGGGAGTCCCCCTGCACCCTGGCTCCGGCCGCGCCACAGGTTTTCTTTTTTTTTTTTTTTGCTTTGCTGTTCTGGCTGCCGCGTTGTGGTTTTTTTTTTTTTTTTTTTGCTTGGGGTGGCCAGAAAGCCAGAGCCGGCCCTGGTTGCAGTGAGCCCTTTGGTTTGCTGGTGACCCTTTGGATGTATTGGGTCCAGGCCCCATTTAGTGCTGGTGGACCACTAGAGGAGTATGTGAATATATGTGTGTTGCCCATGACTTCATTTGATGGTTTTAGGGTTCTGTTTTGGTTATCAATTAAAAAGATGTCAGATAATTCAGCTCAATCTGTTTATTAAACATAGAGAAATCAGCAGAGAGAGGTTCATACTTTACCAACTCAGGAAACAGGCTTGCAGCAATCACACCTTACATCTTTTATCTGTGTCTGTCCAAAAATACGAACTTCATCTGACTTATGTTTATAGTGCACTTGTTTACGACAGATAGCAAATGCACCTTACTCTTGTTGCCTTATCTAGTTTCATACTTGTTTTTCAAGGCACAAAGACATCTGCACCAAACGTACACAGTAACATTCCAAGGTTACTAGACTGAAGAGTAGAAATCGCATTAGACTATAGAGACAGTAACTATTTTTTACTAATGGTGCCCAACACACAATTCATATATAAAACTCCTTAATAGAATATGCATATTATTTCTGACCGATTTTTCACATTCAAAGAATAAATGTTAGAACAGTTTAATTATTAGTTGATTTCCACAGTAAAGCTTAGGATGGGTACAAAGCTTTCTGGGAATCCATTTACACAATTTAGCATAAATACAAAGCATTATAATAGATGATATTGGCTAACAGTGTGCAGTGTGGAGAGGATAACATTTTAAATGTAAACTGGACCCTTTTTGAGAGAGGAAATATCAGATAGTAGTTTTCCTACAATTTAATAGGATCATCTCTCTCTTTTCCCAGCTGGCCTGCCAAATACCTGAATATTTTGGATGGAATTTGGTCTTTAGCAGTTCTGTTTTTCCTTTGAGACCAGGAAGTTTTTTGTTTCATATGTTTGGATTCTATGCTACTTTAAGAATTTTCTCCTTGTATCAAAAATAGTTGGCTCTTACATAGCATCCATAGAGCTTTATAAAGGAGAGTAAGTATTATTATCCTTATTCTACAGATGGGGAAACTGAACCTAAGAGAGGTAATGTGGTCACAGAGTAAGACCGTGGTAGAACAGACAGTAGAGCCCGGGTCTCCTGACTCCCATTCCAGAGCCCTCTCCACTGAACCTCCCAGCCTCTAGGGGGTCTCTCTATAAAAATCCTTTCCTACTGCACAAGGTGGGGCTCGGCTGAATTAGTTAGTGTTTGTACGTTGCTTGGAAAAGAGAAAGCACCAAACCAGTGCTAAGTCACAGGGCTATCATTGCAGGCTAAAGTTTTAAACACTGAGTCAGTTAGTAGTGGAGATAACTAGATATGTTCTGTGTGCAGAGAGCTTTACACTCCACCCACACAGATTGTTCTGATGACCATTTTTTTTTACTGTTAATTAAATCTGTTTTTAAAAATATTCATTCCACTGTTTTTCTGAAAAGCTTAACCATGAGGTGGGTGAACCCCTGAAACTGATCAAACCTAATAGCAGAGCAAATTGTCCCCCCAGAAACTATTAGACTGGGACTAGTTCTCCTCTGAGACATCTTAAATGTAAAATTTATACCATGTCCTTTTAAATGTTAGCCCTTCTGAAGTGATTTTCATCCAGCCTGAGTAACTTGAAATCAAAAGGAACCAAATTGAAACAAATGCTTGACATAAATAGGACTTATTTTTAGAAAGAAAGATGATTGAAATGGAAACCAGCAGCAAAGTTCTATCTTTGTGTCACTTCTCTTTAAATTTAATATTACAGATGAACCAGCCAGTTTAAAATCTCTGCACACGCTCTTATGCCTCTTTTCTTCAAAAGTGATGTTTATCCTATCTATAGTTAAAGGAACCATTTTATCAGGGTGACGTGAATATTAAATGTGCCATAGATATGGGGTATAAATAGTGTGTTCAAACCATGGAATTCATTTTCTTTTTTATTCCCCCATTTAAAGCCCTTATAAATCATATAATATGGTACTGATATATACAACTGTGTTAAATGTGATTAACCCATCCACCCCAACAGGCTTTTTAAGAATACTTCAAAGCACATTATACAAGATAAAGCAGCTCTAAGCAGTGACAATGTGAATATTCTCCTCCTTCCCTGCTTTCTCTGCACAGCTGGCATCTTTTCCCTGGTGTTAATCAAAGGGAGGTATTTATGGTCCCTCCTTCCAAGCTCTAAGCTTTAACCATTTCAGTGCTATATAATGCACCTGTAGTGCTTCCTCGGAATCTGATACACCTCCAGAAATGTTTAGTTAGATCTGTCTCAAGAAGTAAGAGTGGCAGAACTGGCTACCATTTTTTTTATCTAGAATGTATAGTTCTGATTTTGCCCTCCATGCATAGAACTCCTATCTGACAAGTACGGACTAACAAGCCCATCCAAGTTCTACATGCAGAAGATTTATAAGACTGGGGCACATTGTTAATTAGGATTGAGATAATGTTTGTTTCATACTTGCCTTTGCTTCCTAACCTAGATAAGGTAGAAGGGTTCAGTATTATTTTTTTAGTTGGGGGCCTCCTCTGTTTTAAAATGTCATGAGGCTTGTGCCCTAAATTCCTCCTGAAAGGAAATATACCTGTCTTCAGCTAGTCAGTAAAATACATGAAGGTTGTATTAGTCAAAGAGTAAGAGACGCCATATACCAATCTGCACTGAACCCACTCTGCTCAGGAAATGCTTCATCCAGAATTAAGACAGATGAGCTTTTCAGCAACCCCTGGGCTTTAGGCACATAGAGAAAAATCTATTTAGAGTGGCTGTATGGCTCACTTTCTTACATTTCTAAAGTACTGTAGTTAACCCTTCTGCTTTTTTTAGCTCTGATTTGCAAAAGCACCACAGAGCTTTTAGTATGTTCTCAGCTGAACTACTGATACGCTGTGATAGCTTTCTGGGTTAGTGTTATTCACCACAAAAACACAGAGAGAAATATCAATAGAGGCACATTTTTGCATTATTCCAAACCTCAGCACTGGAAACAGACAATAGAAGTCTCTTACTTTAACACTGGTGTGTGTGCTCATGCCTGTGTGTGTTTGTGTGTGTTTACTTGAGTTCAGTTCAAAATAAAAGTCACAATTAAGGCTTAGAGAAAAAGGTTGATCCCTTGCACACAAAGAGTGGAAAGGGCTTGTGGGGCCTCATATGGGGAGGGATGGAGAAAGATCAGACTCACTGCGCAAGAAATATGGTCTCAAAGGAACTGCAAAATGATCAGGGTGAGGGTTGGTCTATGTTAGCAGAAGGAAAGTCTAAGGACATGTCTACAACGGGCCGGGGGGGTGCTGCCACGGGGGTGCCTCAGGGTGGTGGTGGGGAGCTGCCGCAAGGCTCCCCACCCCAGCTCACCTTTGCTCCGCTTCCTCCCTGAGCACGCCGCCCCTGCTCTAATTCTCCTCCCCTCCCATGCTTGTGGCGCCAAACAGCTGATTGGCTGTTTGGCGCCGGAAGCCTGGGGGACAGGAGAAGTGGAGCGGCGACCGCGCACTCGGGAAGGGGGCATAGGAATGCTGTAAAAAAAATTGGGGGCACCGCATTTTGGTGCCCCCAAAACTTGGCGCCCAAGGCAACCACCTAGTTTGCCTTAATGGTAGCACTGGCCCTGGTGGCAAAGGACAGCATCAGTTGCAGCGTCCCAAGGTGTTAGACTCTCTAAATAGGCAGAGGCGAGACATTAGTTCTCATCATGATCTCTAATAATTAGTGATTGGCTTAAACTCTGAAGCATAAGTAAGAGAAAAAGCATTGACCCCAATGTGATGACAGAAGCCAGTTTCTAGCTGAACTCTTTCACGGCTGATCAAAGCATGCAAGAAAGAAGAATGTCAATCATATTAGAAAGATATGCACAATCTACTTCAAATGGCATCTGAGCCTCACCAAGGGAGAGCCATGCCCTCTAGGGCATCTACCCACCACTAAACCTGGGTAGCTCATCAGAATCTTGCTTGATTGTATTGGGAATATCTGCATAATCTACGGTGAGCAATGCCTCATTTTGGTATTTCAAGAGGGCAACAGTGATGACACTTATGGCTAGATTTTCAAAAGAACTCAGCACCCAAAACTCAGTTTTTTTGAAAATCTGATCCCAATTGTGAGTATTCAACTTTTCTTCCAGCCATATTGTGAATCACTTTATCCTTTGCTGAAATGCCTCCACCTCTGGGCTGGAACCTGGCTGCTGTTTAACAGTACATCATAACAATTTTGTAGTGGAAGTGAAAAAGAAAGTGCAGGAGGAATTTAGGCAGGCAAAATGACAACTTTGCCCCTGTGACCACTGCAGCATAAGAATATAAAAATTCCATACGCTGCAGTCAGTCTGAATTGGAGAAAGATTTCTGTTACCGGTGATGCAGCTGTCTCCCTTGTTATTTATCAGTCACAGTTCATCTGCAAACCACTGTGACAGTGTTGAAAAGAGGGATCATCACAGTGACAATCTATTCTAGCATATCCTAGTGAACTGCCCATGGGCCTGGGAGTCAGGAATAGAGGAGTTCTGTTCCCAGCTCTGACGGTGTGTTTTGTGGCCTTGGACAAGCTATTTATTTAACCCATCTGTCTGTTTGTGAGATAGTATTTATCGCCCACGGTTGTTATGAGGATTAATTGTGTGTAGAGCAGATTAAAAGCATCATGAATAATACGTATTAATTATTAAATGATTCGCAGAGTAGCTCATAGCTGAGTGTTAGTTGTCTGAGTATTTGATCAATGACTGAGATTTTTAGTGTATTTGTGTTCTCTCTTCTCTTGAAATAAGATGAATAGAATTTAAATAGACACTATATATTTTTTGTATTTCTGATTTAATCCTAGATGCTTTATAACATATGCACTACTAGAAGTTTTCTTCCATAGAAATGTGTGTGATGAAAACGAATTAAGAACGTGTTAAGGCATCTCTCATTCTACTGACTACATACCAGGGGACCAGATCCTTAGCTGGTGTAAATGAGTGTAGCTCCACTGACTGCAAAGGAGCTAGATTGACTTACACTAGCTGAGGACCTGCCCTTGGATACTTTTTTATATGAAACAGTTACTGATTGATTGGGACATTTTAAGACTCGGGGGTCCTATGTGTAAATTCATTCAATGAGAATATCCACTGTCTTTCTGAGCATTGGCTAGGTTCCCCTAAGCTAGTGAATAACACTATTCTAAGGAGAAGTTGCTAGTAGGATTTTTTTTCCTTCTACCTGTTTTTGGAGTTTCTTTTTCTCAGCATTTACTCGCGTGTGCACACCTGCTGGCCCACACTCTGACAGTTGATATATACTTAAAATGTGTGAACCAACTGTTGACATGTAATAAGATCACTGACCTATCCTCAAATGTGTACCCTCAACCACTGATCTCCACCATAAATGCAAATGTGTGCCACAGTTGATGTGCACTAATAAGTATCAGTGTTAAGAAAGTCAGTGCTTTTAAGGAGTTTTTAGTTTTGGATGAAATTGTGTTAAATCTATACCATTGTACTAGCTCTCATAGAGAACTACACGTGTCTGAAGCCTTAAGAGCCAAAAGTTATTGAATTACAAGTTTGTGAAAATGTCACAATTATTTTTTCAGAGCCCTATTATCCAAAAGTGTATCTGGTAGTGCCCCCAGAACTTCCCCGGGTGGGGGGGGGAAGTCTCATCTTTTGGCTAGAATTTCTCCTGGCCAGAAATTTTTTGGAAATTGGTCTTATATAGTGGAGTGGATCTTACACCTTTAGTTCTGGAGTTACAGCTGAGACTCCACGGTAAGGCTAATTTCCTCTAGTTGTTTTGTAATTACTTTTGTTTATCATTTACATATAAGAAATGAAGAACCATTTAACATTCAGCACTGAAAGCAATGCACTCAGCTGGGCAAGTGACCAAACCTTTTTGACTGACATCCCAATTGTAGCAGGTAGAAATGTCGATGAGAAATAAATGACATCCTAGCAGCAGGCTCTATTTGCAGGGGTGGCTTTTAAGCAGCAGGTGTAATGTTTTCCTTAGACCCGCTGTCTACAGACTAGAATTTAGTCAAACTGTTTATGCCCCTGTACAGTGCAATAGATGTGTATATGTGTTGAATACAGAAAATGATGATGTACCAAGCAGTTGATGTTTTCTTCCTAGAATGGAGGTGACCACAGTTTGGCCTAGTGTGTTCCACAGAGAATAAGGAATACAACTGGCTGCAGCTCAAGTCTGCTATACCTCCTTTATGCCTGTGAATGTCTTTCATAGGTTAATCAGCAGTGAAAAAATATATCTGACCAGCAATTCCTATTTATCTACTGAGGAGGATGCAAATACAAGCCAGTGTTATGGCTGCCTGCATTTATTTTTTATTACACTATTCAAGTAGCTAATGTTCAAATTACACCCCTTGTACTCACAATTGTGGTCACAAAGTTACAGGCATAAAAAGGGAGGCTGGGTGTTGTGCCATCTGTTTTCTGGCAGATTGCCATTGTGGTCCGTGGTATCACAGCACTTTGGCTGTCCTGTCCTAGAACAATGATGACCAGAAGAATATGAAATGTTAATACATTTAAATTAGACATTGTTGTGCTTGGTGATGGGTGCTGTCAGCCTGTATCTTACTGGTCTGTGCTTCCTTTATTCCAGATAATTGATAAGAGCAAACGAGACCCCTCTGAAGAAATTGAGATTCTCTTGAGATATGGGCAGCATCCAAACATCATTACTCTGAAAGATGTGAGTAGTCTATGAGGACTTCAGCTTTAAACAATTCTCCTTTTAATATCAAGCTTACCTGCTCTGCAATTGAGAAATTCTCCTGTTTTAATGTTCAGTCATTTTAATTTTCAAATGAGAGCCATCTGAATCCCAGAAAAAATGTTCATTGAAAAATTATTGGACACAAAAATGGCAAGATTATCAGACCAGGCATTCAACAAATACTATTTGGTCAACTCTAGTGAAAAGCATATTTGAAATGACCCGTAAGGCTGGATAGAATAGAAATTAATTTGATTTTAAAAGACTTTCCATAACCAAAATCTTTCAATCTTCTTTTTGAAGTAGATTGTCAAACACTAATAATGAGGGTTCTGTAGATAACTGGAATGGCTATTTCCTTGTCAGTAACTGCTGACATACAGCCCCAGGTACTTGTTTTATTGAGAGGAGGGTTGTTAACTAGGCCAGTAGGGCTTCCCCTGTTTTTTATTGAGTGCCAAGAAGCCTTTAACTTACATGTGAGCAACCAGAAAAGACAAGAAGAGATCTTATTTTAACATTTAATAGAAAGACAACATCTCTAAGGCCTTGTCTATGCTACAGAACTTTAGCAGAGACTTCTCACCAGTGCTAACGCCCCACCTCAGCTACACCAAAGGGAGCACCCGCCAAAGCCCTAGAGCCAGAATGACTTCTGGTGTTTTTATCCCCTTTCTCTGAGCAGCTTTAGTCAACATGGTGTAGAAATGTTGTAAGCTGCCGGAGTCTTGTCAACACTAGGAATCCACCTGTTGGCAGCCCTATTGGAAAATGTTCTTGCTAAAATCCCCTAGTATAGATGAGGCCTAACAGTGCTAGCTGTCTCATAAATGACAGTAAAGGAAAAAGAGGAAGCCTGCTTCTGGGTTGTAGTGTGCTCTTGGGTGGGAGACTACTGATTTGTTCACTCCCTTAAAGAAAACACACCTCTGTGAGCTCATTTGCATTGGAGCTCCTGAGGTATTGTATTTACAAAGCTCAGAGCCCTTGATTCCAGTGGAAGAGGGACAGCTGTGGAAAAGTCATCATGTGGACTTCCAAAATTTAAAAAAAATAAAATATGACATTTTCTGGCTCCCCATTTCTTCCCCCATAACAAGAATTGGGGAATGTTAAGGGACATAGACACAACCTAGTGCATATCTATCCAAGAGTTACAGGAATTGGGAATGATCTAGCGTGAGATTCTAGGCACTCAGAGATTACAGTGATGAGCATGGTATAAGAACCTAAATAGATACAGTAGAATTCTATCCAAGCACAGAATGCTAATGCTTCTAGAATGCTGGCACTTCGCAGATGGGTATCCAACTGAATGTTAGGAGAATGTGTGTAGATGTTGTTGGGGTTTTCCTGATAACTCTTCCACTCATTCCCCAAGAACTCAGTTTGACTCCAGTCTCATCATTCAGGTTCCTTTATTTGGCATACATCAAAGCTATGCTGAGTTGATCAGACTCAAGCGTAGGGGTGTGCATGTACGGTGTACCACACATCCAAAGTTACACAGCAAAACTTTACCTTGTATACATTTTTAATAACACATGCATTCTTAACTATACATTGCATCATATGCTTCATGGTAGGCTTGGTTAGTTTTCAGGAACCAATCCCTGTACCGTATGCTCTGTTCATGTAGAAACTGATCTTTACATTTCAGGTTTATCTTGCCCATTGTCCCTAGCATCCAGGTGCTCCTGCTTATCTTTGCCAGCACAGACATTCTGACTCCAGCATACTGCTTGTTAAGCCCCTACTTACAATTTAACCTTCCATTCGCCTTCCCAATGATGTCCACTAAAAAATGAGGCACGTTACATATATCAAGCCAGGCTTACAGACATATCTGTATTTAGTACTCACATTATAATTCCTAGTCAATTCATTTGGACAATAATTTACCATGGCCAGCACTTAAAGTGTAGTGGTGTGTG
The DNA here is from genome assembly GCF_027887155.1 of Malaclemys terrapin pileata. Classification (NCBI taxonomy): domain Eukaryota; kingdom Metazoa; phylum Chordata; order Testudines; family Emydidae; genus Malaclemys; species Malaclemys terrapin. Next base: position 85,064,080 of record NC_071507.1, read on the forward strand.
GTGTGTATGTGTTTGTTTCAATAGACAGAAACACAGAGACCTTATCCATAGTCTGTACACACAGGAACATAGGAATTGCCATACTGGATCAGATTTATCTTCATCTGGTCCAGTATCCTGTCTCCAACAGTGGCCAGCACCAGATGTTTTAGAGGAAAGTTCAAGAAATCCCTCGGCATATGTGGTCCCCATTAAGGTCTCATCCTAATCCGTAATAGTTAGAGATTGCCTTAAAACTGGCAGCATGAAGCTTTGTATCGCCTCCAAACAGGTTTAGCATTGATTATTATAACACTGGATATTCTCGTTGTCCATATAAATGTCCAGTGTAGCAAAGGGGTATGAAATTAAAATCGCTATATTCCAGTTTGGACAAAAAGCTGATGCAAACAACTTATTCACCAGAATGCACATGCTATATGCTATCACGGAAAGCAAGTACTGACTAATCATAATGCAGTTTGTTTGGCTGCTTATGAGACAAAGGGAAATATTGATATTTAAAATGGCGAGTGCTACCCTGTAGAACTGGAAGAGAGCAAATAATTGTGAGGAAGTTTGGGCTAATGCCAGAAAAGATTTCAGACTGCATTTGGAGGTGCTGCTTCTGCAGCTTGGTTTGTTAATATTTTGCAGACTTGATAGCAAATTATGAAAACTGGGTTTCTGTGCAGCTCAAGGTTCGATGAATAGTTGCTTCAGAGATGAGAAGTACAGTAACTCCTCGCTTAACGTTGTAGTTATGTTCTTGAAAAATGTGACTTTAAACAAAATTATGTTAAGCGAATCCAATTTCCCCATAAGAATTAATGTAAATGGGGGGGGGGGGGCGCCCTTAGGTTCCAGGGAAATTTTTTTCCCAGACAAAAGACATTATATACATGTACAGTATAAGTTTTAAACAATTTAAACAATGTAATACTGTACACTGCAATGATGAATATGAAGCTTGGTTGAGGTGTTGGAGTCAGAGGGTGAAAGAGAATGGATCGTCCAGCTGCTCCTCTTGCTGTTCTTTACAATGTGCCAGAGGGTGCTCAACCCTCAGCTCTGCCCCAGGCCCGTCCCCACTCCACCCTTTCCCCCAACACCCGTCTCTGCTTCACCCCCACCCCGCCTCTTCCCACCCTGCTCCACCCCCCCACCCCAAGCGCGCCGTGTCCTCGCTCCTCCCCCCTAGAACCTCCTGTGCACTGCAAAACAGCTGATCATGGCAGGTGGGAGGCCCAGAGAGGGAGGAGGAGGCACTGGGGGAACGATTGGGGAGGCTGCGTGCCATGTCCTTGCTCCTCCCATCTCCCCCTCCCCCCCAGAGCCTCCTGAACACCGCAAAACAGATGATTGTTGCGGGCAGAAGGCGAGGGGAGGTGCTCATCTGCAGGGGGAGGCACTGGGGCAGATGGAGGGGATCTGTTAGTGAGGCTGTTGGCCCACCCTGGTTCCAAGCTCCCACCTGCTAGCTCTAACCGACTGCTCTTCCAGAGAATCCCGCAAGTAGTGGACAAAGTACTGTACTAGCAGGCGGAGGCCAAACAATGTTATAAGTGAACACTGCGCAACTTTCAATGAGTATATTCTCTACTAGATCAGCGATGTAATAACGTTAACCGGGACGATGTTAAGTGAGGAGTTACTGTAATGATTAACCCTTTTTGTAAAAAGATCACTTTTATGTTGTTGTTAAATACAAGGAGTATAAAATTCACTTCTCCTGTATTAGCTCTGTTTTCTTCTTGCAGCATCTTGCAATAACATGGCAAGATATTGCAGAGTGATCACTACTTGCTAGAGTAATGGAACAGTGATGCATGATTGCTTCCTCTGCTCTTCTAGGTGTATGATGATGGGAAGTATGTGTACCTGGTGATGGAGCTAATGCGAGGAGGAGAGCTCTTAGACCGAATCCTTCAACAGAAGTGTTTCTCAGAACGAGAGGCTAGTGCTGTCCTTTGCACCATTACTAAGACGGTGGACTATCTGCATTCCCAAGGGGTAAGTATGATCACCTCTGTTCTCCATGTCAACCTTAGTAAAAGCTGACTCTTAGCAGCAACATCAAAGCTACTTTTCTCAGGAAATAAATATTAAATAGGGGGATTGCCCAAAATGAACATTCAAAGGTGCAAAGAAATTTGGAAAGGGTTAATTGTTTTAATATTTAAGCATTACATTTAAAAATGAGTGTCCGGTTTGTGAAATGGGATTAAAGCCACTCGTGCCATTCTCCAGGCCAAATATCTTATATTTATGCAATGCCAAAGATTCTAATTTTCAAATCTATGTGGGCATTATTTATTCATATCACAATCATTGTTGTAGTATCCAAGCACCATGCGGGCAAATATGAGCTCTTCAATAAAATATCAAAATCCTAGCCCTCAGACATTCACATCAGCATAAAGGTGCATAAACAAATTCCCCTTTTTTAAGCTTATATGCTGATGTGAACGTCTGATAGGGCAGGGTTTTGACCACCTATTAATAGAACAACTTTTGAAATTTGAGACCCCTGCAGATAGCAATTTGAAGTACTCTCCTTTCCCATTTGTCTGGGGCATGCAACATTGTGGATGGGCCTGTAAAGTACCTTTGAGTTTATTTTGTACCAAGGCTGATACATTTTCATGAGTTTTGCATGGCTGATATAGTTTATATCTTTTATTTGCCCACCACTGAAATGTAGCCACTTCTAGTGAAATACACACTGCACAAAGGCTTTTTAAGAAGGGAAATGAAGGAAAAGGAAAATGTCTCCCTTCACTTGAGAGCCACTCATGTTAAGAGCAGCCAGAGAAAGAGCCTCACACTCAAATGAGTCCACACTTTCCGCCTTTGGCAGTCTTCTCTCTTCTTTAATTGAAGGATTAAAACACTCAGATTCAAAGAGCTTCCTATACTTTTAGAGGGATGTATTTTATTTGTATAGTAATCCCTTCTGCTAACCCACAAAAGAGATGCCTTTCCACTGGAACATCTGCCTCCCTCTTGTATATCATCAGAGGATGCAATTTGTATTATTATTTCTGATTTTAACAGAAGTGCAATTCTGTATCCATGCCATCAATTCACTCATTCAAAAAAAAAAAATGACATTCTTCAAAGGCCCACTCTTCCCAGGCAGGAACTGTTTTGCCCCCATACACACACTTCCCACCATCAGGAAAAATGTATAATGATGGTAACCAAGCCTGCAAGCTGTGTAATCATGCCCATGTTATTTATTTTTTATTTGTTTCCCATTAAGGTTGTGCATCGAGATCTGAAGCCCAGTAACATTCTCTACATGGATGAGTCAGGAAACCCAGATTCCATTAGGATCTGTGACTTCGGATTTGCCAAACAGCTGAGAGCAGAGAATGGACTACTCATGACACCTTGCTACACAGCCAACTTCGTAGCCCCTGAGGTAGGGTTGTGTTTCATAAACTGTGGATACGGAATTTTATAACAAAAAGCATGTCTCTGTCCCTGTCCTTCCTTTCTCTCACTGCCTTTAAAAAAGGAACAAAGCAGGAGTTGGAACAGAGACAAGTTTCATGTGCCCTGTTACCAGCCGTCCCTAGTCCTCATTCCTTGTGGGTGGTTAGCTTTCCCCATGTCCTTACTAACTGTAGCCATGTCTGGTTGGGACTTACTTAGTAAACATGCCAAAAGCGGGGGGGGGGGACAGAAATTGGGTTTGTTTTTGGCTTAATTGGCTTATGAGTTGCTTGTTGGCTAGGCTAGTTTTTGGCTTGTAGCTTGGTTTTTTTGGTCGGCTCTTGGCAAGCAGGGGCGGGGGGGGGTGGAAAAGAGTCAGGGGTGCACAGTGGGCCCACCACAGTCCCAGACTGCACGCCAGGGGGGGATCTAGTCACATAGTGTGTTAGGGTTCTTAGAGATTGGCTTGTTTTGAAATGAGATTAGCTTGATTTTTGGCTTATTGTGAAAGTCAGGGTGCTTATTTACCGCGCGAAAGTTGGCAACTGTTACTTAAGTGTCACTTTGGCTGATTACTTCAGGCTGGGTATCTTTTTCCCCAGTTGCTTCACCTATGAGGTCAGAAGGTTGTTTCCCCTTCAATGTACCTCATCCAAACAAAGTTAGTCTCAAAATGATTATATTGAAGCCAAGATTAATTAAGAATCAAGAGAGAGAAATTCTTGGAATGAAATCCTGGCCCCACTGGACTCAATGGGAGTTTTGCTAATGGCTTCATTGGTTCTACGATTTCAGGAACTTAAAACAAAAGAAACAGCCTGCAAAGCATCTCTGACCTGGAACTCCTCAAATAGTAATCCAGCCAGATAGAATCTGTGTGGTTATAGTGAAGGTGAAAAAGGCGTTACAGGTTTAGTGAACTCTCCTCATCTAAGCTTAGCCCATCCTCTTCTTGCTCTTGGTGTGGCAGCATGTCTGAATTCCTTCTTGGCATCACATCTCTGGATTCATTTCCCATCTGGGACAGTTTCTGATACCATTATTCATGATGGATAGTATCTCATCCCATGAGCAGTCCCACTGAAGTCAATGGGACTACTCCTAGAGTAACATGTTGTTTAGTGTGAGGAAGGGTATCAGAATCTGGCCCACTGTGTTTTCTCTTCTTTCTATCTGTGATACTTATATGCCCCCGTCACTGTAGTATCTGAGCACCTCCCAGTTTTTAATGTCTAGTGTCCTTACAACACCCCTGTGAGGGTGAGAAGTGCTATTATCCTCAGCACTTACAGATGGGGAACTGAGGCAGAGAGAGGCTAAGTGACTTGAACAAAGTAACAGAAGCTGGATCCAGGTTAGCACGAATGCAAGCTAGTGCTCTTCCTCTTTATTGCCCCAAATGTTGTGGTAACCGTGCCCATGGCTTTGGTTCCTTACCTGTTTGGACTATTTAGGCTGCCTACTATGGTTCAGCGCTTGAAACTCATATCTGTCCTTCTATGAAGTATCAACAAGTTTATCTCCTGGATGATTGTTAGTTATTTGTTCCAGTCAGGTTTTACTAGCTTAATCAAGTCCCTAAATATACAACTCTAATTGTTTATCTACCTCTGCTGGTTACTACCCAATAACAGAATACACAATTATTACATATCACAAAATTATGTATCATTCCAATATCAAATACCATTTTTCCCTCGGACAGTATGTAATCCTCAACCTCCTTTGCCTCCTAATTTCCTTACCCTCCTGCCCAAAAAAGTAGCAACTCGGTATCTGCCTGTAACGATGAAGTAAGTAACTGGCTTATCTTCCTACAGACAATACTTTTGGGAAGTTTTTTAAAATTTGGATCATATACCCCGAATTCTCAAAAAATGACTTTTGTTTAATTGATGCCATCTCATCATCAGATGATGTGGCTCATTGTGTTAGACACAAAGTCATGTTCCATGACACACATGCCACAGCCATGATTAATATATAAAAATGCAGATATGTTATTAACTCTTCCATTGTCAAGTTACATTTTTGGTCCATTATTTTGTTGCTGTTGGTCTGGTTATCCATCGTGGAAATAGCTCTTTAAAATATATCAGAATAAATGAAAAATGTACTCTGGTACCATGACAGTTTAATTTTTAAGATGAAAATTGACCACATATGAGAGACTAAATATTGTCATTTTCTGAAAGATTAACATGCCTACAGTATCTGATTTCTCTTTTCATTACGGAATATCTTTTGTACGCTGTCCATAATCGGAAACGCTGCCAGATCAACACCTCGACAGATTAGACTTTAGTGAGCTGAATTCAGATCAGAAATCATACTCCTAACCATTCTCAATGAGCCAGGCAAGTCCTACTAATGCAGGAAACATTAGCAATCAATTGAAACACTGCCATAACTGACAGTTCGCATGAAAGCCTTAAGTGCTGCTCCTGTGACATAATGCTGCTCGTCCGCTCCGATTTGTCTTTTACTGGCTCAGTTCAACACCCACTGCAACCACTTCCTCCCATAAGCATGTGAAATTAAATAGGAAGTTAGGAAGGAGATTGAGCATATGATACAACAGAAGGATAGCAGAGGTGTAATGGCAGGTTTGCATATATAAATCTTTATTTTGGAAAGCATTTAATTTTTGGTATTGGATGCTAATGGGGCTATTGCAGGATAAAATATCATAGATGGTAAAAGATGCCTAAGAGGAAGAACCAGCATGCCACCTAGTGGGAGCAGTGCTCTCCGTAAAGAATAAATAGCATGGTTCAGTCAGGAATAAACAAACCACAAGCACCATGCATTACATGACTGAGTACAAGAGGATCATTTTGAGTAAAATAAGGAGACTTCATTCTTCAAAATTCAACCAAACTCTGGACAGAATCTTTTTTGGCATGCAAAAACGTAAGGTTTTTTTTCTTATTTTTCCATTCTTGTATGCTTCCTAGTCCCCATTATAACCAGAAGCAGAAATTCTAGAGTACCAGAGAGCCTATTTTCACAATATTTCAGCCCAGTAATGCAAAATCTAAAAGTTAGATGATTTTGGATATACATCTGGGTGATTGTTAGAAATCAGCGGAGCCATCTGAAGTTTGCCCACTACTACAAATAACCTACAGTATGTTGGCCTAAGAACCATATATATGTACATTGGAAACCACATTCTGTCCCTTAGGAGATCTCAGCTCTTACATACATGACAGGTTCTCTGACTTCCATGGGCCAGGATAACACACCACCTCTTGTAAAGCCCTTTTAACAAAAAGGCTTTTATGGAAGTTGTGGAAAAGAACTGGTATCTGATTTTAGTGAAGACGCTTATTGTTATTTATTATAGTTGTGCCCAGAACCCCATTGTGCTAGTCACTGTACAAACACAGGCATGGTCTGTGCTAGGCTTTTTTGCCAAAAATGTCCCACACCTGTCTGTTGAGTTTCACCAGTGGGAGCTGGAGCATAGATAAGGTGCTGGTGGCTGCTGGCACTTAAATCACTGTTATTGTAGACCTGGACATGATGCTTAAAACATCAGTGGTGCCTAGTAGCTCTGACTAGCCCCCACCCCCCCACCACCACTATTGTTACCACCAGTGGCAGCAACAATAGGGAATTTTTGGCAAACAGTCTTTTCTGAGTAATTGCACATCTACTTTTTCCAGATTTCCTACAGCATAAGCTTGCACAAGGGTAGATTTTGCACCAAAAAGTGTGCAGATTTTCTGCCTAAATACCAGGTCTTTGGCCTCCAAAGTGGATACATTATTTGAGGTACTTTGGAACCTCTCCATTTTATCTCACGCAGCTGTAAAAATCAGTGACACGGACTATTAAAGTTATTTTGGAAACTAAAGCACATCCCAATACCTGTTCTTATTTTACTGGATGTTAAAATTGTCATGATGCAGTAGCCAGCCAGCACAGTCAATATTTAACACAGATATACTGTACTTTTAAGCGCTTTAGAATTTTTTGTCTACTCTATTTGCCCCCAAGTCATGATTGTCTTGTGTAAGGTAGCTTTTTCCAAGGTAGCAGATGCACACTCAGCACATCTGTCAGATGGAGAGATTGTTTTGCCTTGTCATTTATATTCGCTAAAGTTTACCTAGGCAGGATTTTCTGAAGTCACTTTTTTCATAGATTCCAAGGACAGAAAGGACTATTATGATCATCCAATCTTACTTCTTGTCGAACACAGACCATAGAACTCCACCCCCCTCTAACAACAACAAAAATTCCTAGAGCAGATCTTTTAGAAAAACATTCAATCTTGATTTTAAAATTATCAGTGTTAGAGAATCCACCACAACCCTTCAATGAAGTGAGATCACTAATTGGTGCTAGGGCTCCAGGACAGGGGGGGGGGGGGGGGAATGTTGCAGAATGTTCCTTCCTTTCATAGTGTTTTGCAGGGAGGTCACTGTATCTAGTGATCCCAGCACATGGGAAAAACTGATCTTCTCTAACAACTGCAATCTCAAAATGTATGCAGAATACTGGCTCACTTTTAAAGCAGTAGGGAAGCAAATACAAAAGTTAATTATTCTTTCCTTCCGAGGGTAAGAATGCTCTAAGGCCTTTCTCAGAACATCAGGAATCCCCTATTCTTCCCCCACCCTGAGAGATTTACACCATTGTAACTCCACTGACCTGAATGGGGTTACTCCTGGTTTACACCACTGCAGATGACTTCTGAATCAGGCCTCTTGTGTTGTGCTAGTTGTCCATGCGGCCAAAAGGACTGAACATAGCTCCCACTCTGGTTCTGCACCAGTATTAAGTCAGCTGGGCAGATCTCTTCAGAGCACTCTAGGACTTGTCCACATGAGGGGAAATGATCAAGTTTGGCTTTGTTAATGTAACGCTGACAGACCCTGGTCGTCAGTGGACGGGATCAAACCTGGGACCTCTGGAGTTTCGTGCATGAGCCTCTACAGCATGAGGCAAAAGCCTTATGACTGTTAGCTAAGACTGTACAACAGACTCATTCATCCCTCTCTCTAAATGGTCTCAGTGCCACTAGATGGGACAGAAAACCACACTCAGGAGGTGTGTGGGTTATATTACCATATGCTCTTTAAGCCCAACCTAAACATGACCACTTTTCTTAATGTAGATGCAGGGTTTCTTCTTTAGCTCTAGTTTAGGAGGTAGAGCGTTACTCGTTATCTACACTGGGGGAGGGGAGGGGGTGAATAAACCTGACCTAAACACAATCTTTATCCTAGCCCAGACAAAGACAAAGTGCTTTCTCTCCCCCCTTAAATCTGAGCTTGCTGAATCTGCAACATTCTTTGTTACTTCCAACCCAGGAGTCTTAGACTAGAAAAATAGATAAAGTTTAAAAATGCCTTCGCTAACACATTTTAACAAATATGTTATACACTATAGCAGAAAGGACTTTACACCTTTATAAATGCATTAGCTGGTCACAATGGACCCTCAGGGAGCGTAAAGTAAAAACTGTTAACCTGTGTCTGCACTGAAGACAAGGTCTCGTTTAAATTGGAGTTAGCTAACCCTGATCTAATCTTGACCTCTCTTTCTAATGTAGACATATCCTTTGAAAGTTAGAACTCCACAGTGACATTTTTGCCTAGTCACTTTTCAAGGTATAACTGTACTTTAATTTAACCTTACTGTATTCAATTTTCTTTGTAAGCTAGCACATAGCTACTTCTTGCTTTTGAGGAATATTTATTGGTTTCCAAAAAAAAAAAAAAATCCCAAACCAATACAATTCTACATAGTACATTTTTAAAAAGCCAAAACGAAAAACATTGTAGACAGAGCCCCCTCAAAAAAACACCACCACCACCACTCCAGTAACAATTCCCTATTACAAAGCAAAGCCTAGAAGATCCATACATAGTTTTACACATATGAACATAGATCACCATTCCTCCGGCGTAGCCCTATTGACTACTGAGTGTAAGTAAAGGTGGCAGAATCTGGCCCTTAATGATCTCTAGACCTTTGTTATGGAAAATCCTAATACCAAAGGCTGAGACAAGTATATCCAGAATTTTACACGAATGAGAACAAACCAACCAAACCAAATCAACCCTCTCCAAAACAGTGGTGCTGGAACAATTTTTTATAGCAGGGGTGCTGAGAGGCATTGAACCAGACTGTAAACCCTGTATATCATAGAAACCACTTTAAGCCAGGGGGTGCAGCACACACACACACACACACACTTCTAGTTCCAGCACCTAGGCTCCAAAACTCCAGCAGGACATGATTCTGACTTTTGTGTTAGGTCACATAAGTATCATGACATGATGTAATACAGTGCAATGCCCATGCATCACGTTCCACAAGAGAGCCTAGGTAGATGCATGTATTTCCTTCCTCCTTCTACACACACCACCTGGTAGACATGTTACTGGGTTATTGATGTAAAATGAATATTGCTGCGTGTCCCCAAAAATTCTTCAGTTACTTTACTATCTTCCCACGTGCCGTAGCAGCTTTACTGTAACTTCAGAAGTTTTCAGGCCCTTATTTTCCAATGTTCATATGTACAAATGCCAATGATGCAAAGTCACATGTACAAATGCATGATTGCACACAGCTAGTGAGAGTGGGTGGGCAAACTGGGTATTGATCTGAAAATGATTGGTCATGTGTCATTCTGGCAATTTGTATGTACAAATACCTGATTTGTGCACACGGGACTGGTAACTGCATATGAATTGGTACATTGACCTTTTCAAAAGTCAAACCTTTAGAACCCAGTTCACACCACAGCCATTTTTACACTGTTCTGGCAGCTTAGAGGGATCCCTTAAGTGTGCGTAAATATACACCAGGCGTAAGCCCCCTTCACTCTGACTGAGCAGCATATAAGGTCTTTAGTGTAAATGAGAACGTTTCCTAATGTCCAGAATCATTTTAACCAAGCTCTGTAGAGAAGCTCGCATTTGCTGCAATAGTAAATCTAGAAATGTGTCTGTCAGTCCCTGTGTTTTCTTATTTCTTATTATTGTTTTCTTCTGTGATTACTTTGCATGTCATGGGATAACTATAACTTGAATTACAGTGTCCAAAGTATTTATATATTTTCCTAAGTGTGTGAGAATAGTTGCTTGTATTCATTGCCTTTAAAATCCACCTTCCCCCCCCCCCCCCCTTCCCAGCCCCTCTGTCTTATTTGGCTTCTTTAGAGTTGTGTGTCTAGGACCAGATAAATAGATTCTATTATCTTCAACAAAATGGTAAATGTGCCCCCCTTCCATCCGATAGTTTCCCACGCAAACAATTACTGACTGTTTTGCTGCCCTAGGCAACTCCCTATTCCACCTGTACACTAGAGCAGGCTCTGCAAAATATTAACACATCACTGCCATAATATCCACATTTTCCTGAAATTCAAAAGTTCAGAATTCAGGAGCATGAATTAACCTTGTCTCTCTTGATTTCCTTATGTAGGTCCTGAAACGACAAGGTTATGACGCAGCCTGTGACATCTGGAGCTTAGGGATCCTGTTGTACACCATGTTGGCAGGGTAAGTGCGAGATTTCTGGTGTAGGTAGTTCAAAACTGATTAAAGACATAAACAAGTCATGGATAAATACAAATGCAATGTATTTTGAGAGATTAAACCAATTGCAGCAGACCAAAAAAAAAAAAAAAAGGCACTTTCAGAACTGATTTAGGCACTTAGCCTATGTCCCATAGATTCTCAGTGAGACTTAAGCTACTAAATTCCTACATCACTTAGGATAAAATTTCCAAAAGTGCTTAAGTGTATAATGTAGGAATAGTCTATTAAAAAGCCAGAGCCTGTTCACCTTATTCATATGAGGAGTTTCATTAATTTCAATTTTAAGGTGTGTTCTATTCAGGTTCCTGTACTGTGCTCATCACTGTGGTATCTGAGCACCTATGAAAAGGAGAAAAGTTGTGTTTTCAGGTGCAATTTGAAAAATAGATGGAGGCTCCAAGATGCAGACAGAATAGGAAGTTTGCTTCTGATGGTAAGAGTTACTGCTGGTAGGAGAGCCTTCTCCTTTGTAAGATTGTAGAAAGGGACAAACTAGCAAAAGGAGTGAGTGCTGGGGGAGCTGGATGGAGGGAACTAGAAAGGGAAAGGAGGTATAGATGTGGTGGCGAAGGTTAAAGACAGACATAAGATGGTTCAGAGGATGAAGGTAAATTGAAAGGGGTAGAGAGGGCTGAGAATGAAGAAGAATTGGTTTGAATCTGAAAGTCGGTGAGAAATTCATAGAACACAAACCAGAAACAAAAATTGTCAAACCCCTTGCAAACTAAAAATGTCAAGTTTCTTATCGCTCAAGTAGAGGAATGGCTGGCTGGCTGGCTGGCCATAGCGTAGAGTACAAGCACATTTGTCATATGTAATCACTGGTTGCATTTTTGCTATGTCCTTTAAAACACAGAGCAGATACTTTCTAGTTCAGCAGTGGAGAAGAACTTGAATTCCTTCCTCAGATTTGTATGAAAAACACATATTCTGAGTCCATCTCTCTGTCACTCGTATCTTTTGCCTCATCCATTACAAAAAAAGATGCCAGCTCTTCCAATACTAGCTATTTAGTGGTGATTAGAATTGTTCAGAAACTGTGTTAGGCCTTGTCTACACTACGAGAGTAGTTCGATTTTACTTAAATCGAATTTTTGGAATCGATATTGCAAAGTCGAACGTGTGTGTCCACACTAAGGACAGTAATTCGACTTTGTGAGTCCACGCTAACGGGGAAAGCGTCGACATTGGAAGTGGTGCACTGTGGTCAGCTATCCCACAGTTCCCGGAGTCCCCGCTGCCCATTGGAATTCTGGGTGGAGCCGCAAATGCCTTCTGGGTAAAAAAAAGGTGTCCAGGGTGCTTTTGGGTAACTGTCGTCATCCGTCCATCACTCCCGCCCTCCCTCCCTGAAAGCGCCGGCGGGAAATCAGTTCGCGCACTTTTCTAGTCAGTGACAGCGCGGACGCCACAGCACTGCGAGCATGGAGCCTGCTGCAACCATCACTGCAGTTGTGGCCGCTCTCAACGCCTCGCAACTTATCATACACCTTTCCCTGAGGCAGATGCAGAAAAGTCAGGCGAGGAGGCTACGTCAACGCGGTGATGGCCTGAAGTCTGAGAGTAGCACAGACCTCTCAGAAAGCAGGGGACCCAGCGCCGAGAACATCACGGTGGCAATGGGTCATGTTGATGCCGTCGAAAGGAGATTCTGGGCACGGGAAACAAGCACTGAGTGGTGGGACCGCATAGTGCTGCAGGTCTGGGATGAATCCCAGTGGCTGCGAAACTTTCGCATGCGGAAGGGAACTTTCCTGGAACTTTGTGAGTTGCTGTCCCCTGCCCTGAAGCGCAATGACACCCGGATGCGAGCAGCCCTGACTGTCCAGAAGCGAGTGGCCATAGCCCTGTGGAAGCTTGCAACGCCAGACAGCTACCGGTCAGTCGCGAACCAGTTTGGGGTGGGCAAATCTACCGTGGGGGTTGTTGTGATGCAAGTAGCCAAGGCAATCGTTGATGTACTGCTGCCAAAGGTAGTCACCCTGGGAAACGTGGAGGCGATCATAGATGGCTTCGCAGCGATGGGATTCCCAAACTGCGGTGGGGCCATAGATGGAACTCACATCCCTATCCTGGCACCGGAACACCAGGCCAGCCAGTACATTAACAGAAAGGGCTACTTTTCCATGGTGCTGCAAGCACTGGTGGACCACAGGGGACGTTTTACCAACATCTATGTGGGATGGCCGGGCAAGGTTCATGACGCTCGTGTTTTCAGGAACTCTGGTCTGTTTAGACGGCTGCAGCAAGGTATTTACTTCCCGGACCACAAAATAACTCTTGGGGATGTGGAGATGCCTATAGTCATCCTCGGGGACCCAGCCTACCCGCTAATGCCCTGGCTCATGAAGCCCTATACTGGCGCCCTGGACACTGAAAAAGAACTCTTCAACTACCGGCTGAGCAAGTGCAGAATGGTGGTGGAGTGTGCTTTTGGCCGTCTCAAGGGGAGATGGAGAAGCTTACTGACTCGCTGTGATCTCAGCGAAACCAATATCCCCATTGTTATTGCAGCTTGCTGTGTGCTCCACAATCTCTGTGAGAGCAAGGAGGAGACCTTTATGGCGGGGTGGGAGGTTGAGGAAAATAGCCTGGCTGCTGATTACTCACAGCCAGACAGCCGGGCGATTAGAAGAGACCAGCGGGAAGCGCTGTGCATCCGGAAGGCTTTGAAAGCAAAGTTCCTGAGTGAGCAGGGTAACCTGTGACTTTAAAGTTTGTGTATTGAGAAGCTAAACCTGCCCCCGTTTCTTTGCCCAGTTAATGTTGACTATCCTATCCAGTTACATACCCCCTTCACCCCACTTCCAACACACGTTTCAAAATAAAAATAGTTCTACTTTGTTAAAGCACACCGTTTTCTTTAATACTGTATTCGCGGGAATTTTTTAAAACTGGGACGCAGACTGTGGTGCGGAGCGGGTGTACTGTAGTGGCGCGAATGCAGCTTCTAAACTCAAGGATTGACAGGCTCCGCTGCGGTGGGATGGTTGTTTCAACGGAGCCTGTCACCCCTCCTGATAGGGACTGTGTGTATGGGGGGGTCTATGTGACTTTGTGGCAGGGGGAGGACGGTTACAGATCCCCTGCTGTGTGGCTCTGTGATCCTGCCTAAGGACCGCCGCTTAAGATCTGTAACTGCCCTCCCCTGCCACAAAGTCACAGAGCAACCCACCCCCCACCACGTAACATGAAAACAACCTCCCAGACTAACCAGGGTAACTAGTCACTGCATCACTGCACTATGTATGTGCCCTGCTGCTGTGCCTGCCCCCGACTATATACCCTGCCAAAGGTGACTGTCCTGTCGAATTACCAACCCCCTATCCCCCCCTCCTCCAAAAGAACATGATGGAAACAGTAGTTAACAGAAACGTATTTTTTATTATCAACCAAACATGGAACTGGGAAAGTGAAACTTGGACGGGGGCTTGTGTCAGGCGGGAAGGAAAGAACTTGTCAAATTTTGGGGAATGAGAGCCTTCTGCTGCTCGAGCTCTCTGCAGGGGTGGAGTGAGAGTTAGCAGGGACTCTGCCGCCTCTCCTTCTGTGCACTTTGGGTGAGGGGAGTATGGGACTTGGTGGCGGGGGAGGGCGGTTAGAGATGGACTGCAGCGGGGCTCTGTCCTCCTGCCTCCGTTCCTGCAGAACATCCACAAGGCGCCGGAGCGTGTCCGTTTGCTCCCTCATTAGTCCAAGCAGGGTTTGAGTCGCCTGCTGGTCTTCCTGACGCCACCTCTCCTCCCGATCCATGTTGGCTTGGTGCATTCGGGTCAAGTTCTCCCGCCACTGGGTCTGCTGTGCTGCCTGGGCTCTGGAGCAGGCTATAAGCTCCGAGAACATGTCCTCCCGTGTCCTCTTCTTCTTATGCCTAATCCGCGCTAGCCTCTGGGAGTGTGATGACAGGCTAGGTTGTGAGACAGTCGCAGATGGGGCTGTGGGAATGGGAAAAAGGGAGTGAATTCCTCAGAAAGATAAATGTAGTTGTGAATAAAGAACATAGTCTTTCTCTGTTAACAAGACCATGCACAGCACCTATCACATGCGCACTCAGCACAAGGTCGAATTCTCGGCCTTCGCATTCAGTGCCTGGGGTCTTCTACAGCACATTTGAGAAGCCTCTCAGGAGAACGGAATTTCTGTTGCAGGCAGACATGGTAAGCCGTAGACTTGTGGCAGCTTAAAACTTTAATATTAGCAATGGCCTCATTTCACATTGAAATCAATGTCGGTCCCTGCTGCCAGCAATTCGGCAAGCAGGAAGTCTGCTCCTGTCCCACACCCTCGCGGCTGTCCCCGGGAACGATCCCTTTCGGCTGCCCCTCTCCCGCCTCCACCGCGTGGCTGCAAACCAGCGGTTACAGTTCTGTAAAGGAACGGCAAAGCAGTCCCAACACTAACATTCCCCTACCTCATTCAAAGCAGGTCATCATGAGCGACATCACCCTCATGAGGATCTCTGACAGCGAGAAAGAGAGAATGCTCCGGGAAAGCCTGCAAAGACCAGGGCCGTATGCCGCCATGCTGTGCAGAGCAATGATTCCAGAGTACTTGATAGTCTCGTGGCGTGGCAACGTGTCCTACTACGGAGGACCCAATAAGGCCGCTCTCCCCAAGAACCTAATGCAGCGGATTTCCAATTACCTCCAGGAGAGCTTCCTCGAGATGTCACAGGAGGATTTCTGCTCCATCCCCGGACATATAGACCGCATTTTACTGTAGCTGCTGTAGCAGTGACTAACCAGTAGAGCGGCTTGGGCAGGACAATCATGCAAAACCGGACATTGCTAGATTTTTTTTCAATAGTTGCACTGCCCATGACTGAATCGTTAAGCTAATCAAACTAATCATGAGAAACCCATTTTTTAAATTGTTAATATTCCTGTTCTGTTACAAATAAATGTTTAGATTTTTACAACACTTACTGGCTGATCCTTCCCCAGATTCTGTGTCCGGGGTAACGGCTGGGGAGGGTTGGTAGGGGATCTCTGTAAGGGTGATGAAGAGATCCTGGCTGTCGGGGAAATCAGCGTTGTGAGCGCTGTCGACTGCCTCGTCCTCCTCATCTCCTTCCTCATCTTCCCCGTCCGCTAACATGTCCGAGGATCCAGAAGTGGACACTATCCCATCCTCAGAGTCCACGGTCACTGGTGGGGTAGTGGTGGCGGCCGCACCGAGGATGGAATGCAGTGCCTCGTAGAAACGGGATGTCTGGGGATGGGATCCGGAGCGTCCGTTTGCCTCTTTGGTCTTCTGGTAGCCTTGTCTCAGCTCCTTGATTTTCACGCGGCACTGCGTTACATCCCGGCTGTATCCTCTCTCTGCCATGTCTTTAGAGATCTTCTCGTAGATCTTTGCATTCCGTCTTTTGGATCGCAGCTCGGAAAGCACGGACTCATCGCCCCACACAGCGATGAGATCCAAGACTTCCCGATCAGTCCATGCTGGGGCCCTCTTTCTATTCTGAGATTGCACGGCCATCACTGCTGGAGAGCTCTGCATCGTTGCCAGTGCTGCTGAGCTCGCCACGATGTCCAGACAGGAAATGAGATTCAAACTGGCCAGACAGGAAAAGGAATTCAAATTCAAATTTTCCCGGGGCTTTTCCTGTGTGGCAGTTCAGAGCATCCGAGCTCGTACTGCTGTCCAGAGCGTCAACAGAGTGGTGCACTGTGGGATAGCTCCCGGAGCTATTAGCGTCGATTTCCATCCACACCTAGCCTAATTCGACATGGCCATGTCGAATTTAGCGCTACTCCCCTCGTCGGGGAGGAGTACAGAAGTCGAATTAAAGAGACCTCTATGTCGAACTAAATACCTTCGCGGTGTGGACGGGTGCAGGGTTAATTCGATGTAACGGCGCTAACTTCGACATAAACGCCTAGTGTAGACCAGGCCTTAGATATGTTAGACGCTTCAGGAGTAACGTGCAAAGCCTGTCTGGCCTGCACTGCAAATCAAGTCCGTTTCTACTCTGAACTAAAGCAATGTCTTACAATCCTTTACTTCACTGTGGTCTCTGAAAAAGGTAGTCTCTGTTTAGCTAATACCACAGATTTACAGCAGTATATGGCAAGAAGAGATAAGGACTTTAAGGACTACACATTATCTGTGATCGGTTTATCTTATTCGTTAGATTAATTACCATAACTGCTTTTTAAAAATGTAATCCTTAAAAGAAAATCTGAATACCCATCAGACAACCTCATATGGACCCTGCCATTGGGCCAGGAGCTTGCCCTCGGAGCTGGGGAGGAGCAATAGCATGCAGTCTCCGCAGCTGAAAAACCCTCTCCCAGGTGCCTTTGTTGTAGTTTTGAGCCTGATGGGCGTGTAGGAGGTTCTCCTTCATAAATTGTCCCACCTGTTCAAGATGCTCGTACATTTGTAGGACCTTCTGTAACATGGTTTGAGGCCATGACTACTGCTTTTCCCTGGCATCTTTTAAGGAGGTCCAGGATTCCTCAAGGCTGTCAGCCATATAAAAGTTCAAAAGGTGAGAAGCCTGTTGAGATCTGGGCACCTCTTGTACTCCAAAGAGGAGATAGCTCAGGGGTGGGGAGACAGACTTTTCCATAACCCTATCACAGGTGATTTGTTTCCGCAATCTTTATTACGATGGCTAAAGAAGACCTGAAAGGTGGGCTTTTTAATGTTTTTTTTAAAAGGTGCTTGTTTTCCTGCTTTCTTCATCTCAGAAATATCAGAGCTTTTATCTCCTGCCTTTTATGTCATAATTCCACTACTAGGCCAATCACCCTGACTCTAAGATAGACTAGACCTGAATTTTTAAAGTTTAAAAAAAAAAAGGGGGGGGGAGAAAAATCCCATACACTTTATATTAAAAAAAAAAATCAGAAAGAAACAGGAGGGAAACAAAGGTGCATTTCTTTTTTCTTCACAGGACAATTTCAAGGGGATGGTAAAGCATTTGTCCATGAGAAACTCTCACCATTGCTGAATAAAAATTAAGGGCTTGTTTCTGAAGTCTTTACTTAGATTAAATGCCTAATGATATCAATGGGAGCAGAATCAGGCCCTATAATTGTACACCTAAAAATCTGCAGTACATAAAGATACATCTTTTTACAGTAAACATGTTTGTTTCACAGATTCACCCCTTTTGCAAATGGACCAGATGACACCCCAGAAGAGATACTGGCCAGGATTGGCAGCGGAAAATATGCACTTGCAGGAGGAAACTGGGATTCAGTGTCCGATGCTGCCAAGGTCAGCAGATTCTTCATGTTTTTATTCTGCTTTCTAAAAAGGAGTCCTTCTGCAAGATGTAAGGTTCTTTTAAGCAAGCGGAGGTGAAATCAGCAGCTGTATTAGTTCCATAAATTCTATTTGAATGAGAACTATGTAAAAATGGCTGCGTGACTTATTACATTATGCATTTCTGTATCCTATTTCAGGAATGTAAGACATAATGCAGCATCATAACACAGATAAATGAAATTTAATATCCAAGTCCAACAAAAAATCCTTTTCAATTTGGTTGAACTCTTCAAAATATATAGGGCAGCCCAAAACTGCAAATGTCCAGTTTAATTGTGGATCACTGTGTGACCCCTGAAGGTAAACCCTTTAAAAGGCAACCCATATATTAGTATTTTTAACATGCACTTAGGTATGTTTGTGGTTATAGTTTTGTATTGTTACTAATACTTTGCCTTTGCATAGCACTTTTCATTCCAGTATCTCAGTTGACTACAAACATTGATTTCTCTCTCACAGTCACTTGTGAGGAAGGTAAATATCCTTGTCCTGATTTTACAAATGAGAAAAGTGCAGCACAAAGTGATTATGGCCAAAATTTTCAGTAATAGCCACTAATTTTAGGTATCCAAATTTGTGATACCTTGGGCCTGGTTTTCAGAGGTGCACAGCTCCTCTTGACTTCATCTGAAGTAGTGGGCACTCAGCCGGGCCCAAGGTGTATCTCAAATGGACACCTATACCTCCAAGTATTGGTCATTTCTATACATTTTAGCCAAAGTGACTTGCCCAAAGTCACAAAAGAAATCTGTGGAAGAGCTGGAATTAGAATAAATATCTCCTAAGTTCTAACCACAAGACTATCTTCATTTCTCTTGGTCTCTTCTGGCCTTAAACTCTAAAGAATACATTAGATCATCTAATCTGGCCTCCTGCATATTAGTTACCATAGAATTTCACCCAATTACCTCTGTATTGAGCCAAATAACTTGTGCTTGACTAAACCTTATCTTCTAGCCTTGATTTGAAAATGTTAAGAGATGGAGAATCCACCACTTCCCTTGGTAGTTTGTTCCAATTGTTAAAAATTTGTGCCTTATTTCCAATTTGAATTTTTCCGGTTTATGCTTCTAGTCATTGGTGGTCCTTATACCTCTTTCCACTAAAGTAAAGAGCCCTTTAGTACCTGGTCTTTTCTCTCCATGGAGGTACTTAAATATTGTAATCAATCAAGTGACCTTTCAATCTTCTCTTGATAAACTGAACAAATTGCACTCTAAGTCTCACTGTAAGAAATTTTCTCGAGCCCTCAAATCATTTTTGTGGCTCTTCTTTCTGCACCCTCTTCAGTTTTTCAAGAACCCTTTTTAAAACATGGACCCAGCACTGTGCATAGTATTCCAGGATATGTCTTACCAATGCCATGAACAGAGGTAAAACAGATTTATTTGGGCAAAAGATAAAAAAACCTCACTTCTTCAAATAAATCTGTTAGTCTTTAAGGTACCACCAGACTCCTTGTTGTTTTTGTGGATACAGACTAACACGGCGACCCCCTGATACTTTAATATTCCTGTAGGAAACTATTTTTTCACCTCATTTGTGTGTTGGTTTTCGTTAGTTTTGTTTTCTCATTGTTAGAGAAGTAACTAGTTCATCTCACCTGCGCAGGCCAGTTGTCAAATAATGATGTTTTAATAGGGTGTCCAGTTTCATATTAATATGTTCAGATGGTCTCTTAGGTGCTTAAATGTCCGTATGAAATTTGGTTTTACTTCTGAAAATTACAAGGGATTATAAAGGCTTGGATGCATTGCACTGTCCATTTAAATACCGCTGATGAAACTACCATGAGTAAGGGGAAAATCTAAGTAAAAATATTTCCAGCCAGACTCTGAAAACATCAATTGATGGTTTTTACTTTTCTCCCCCATCCCCTTTCTTTCTCCTTCAACCACAGGATATTGTGTCCAAGATGCTTCATGTAGATCCTCATCAGCGCCTAACAGCAGTCCAGGTGCTAAGACACCCATGGATAGTGAACAGGGAATATCTATCTCAAAATCAACTCAGCAGACAGGATGTTCACCTGGTGAAGGTACACAGCATCTTTTTCCTGAGAAATGTAACTTCCTGAGTAACAGTGAAAAGATAGGATTTGCATTAACAACTTGGAGATACAGGAAATAAGGGGGTTATTTTCAAATGAGCCCAAGATAAATACGGTATTACATTAAATGTAATACTATTTTACACACATCATCTCCTAGTTATTAGAACTTTCTTCTGTG
Organism: Malaclemys terrapin pileata; assembly: GCF_027887155.1. Lineage (NCBI taxonomy): Eukaryota > Metazoa > Chordata > Testudines > Emydidae > Malaclemys > Malaclemys terrapin. Next base: position 85,084,574 of record NC_071507.1, read on the forward strand.
TTGTAATGAACTAGCGTAAGTGTAAGTGTGTGTGTACACATACCAGTACCCCTTGTGGGGTGGAATTGGAACCACTCAGCTGTGTGCCAGGGCCTATACTACTAACAGCTACTGGAGAGTCTCCTTTCTCTTGGTGGGAGGAACTAGGAAAGGGAGGGTAGTAATGAAAGAACTTATTTTAAGCCAAGTATTTTCGCTTTCATTTTGCAGGGTGCAATGGCAGCCACATACTTTGCTTTAAACAGAACACCTCAGGCACCAAGGCTGGAGCCTGTATTATCCTCCAATCTGGCTCAGAGGAGGGGCATGAAAAGACTTACCTCAACAAGGTTATAGCAGACCCCAAAAATGCCTCACTGAAACCCACAGTTTATTATTCAAGAGGTTCATCTTTATTACTCAGATAACAGAACTTTGGACAACATGCACATGAAGTCACCAGAATCAGCAGAAGTCCAGCATAAGGCAAAGTTACCCTTTGCTGTTTTATTTTTTACATTTGGGCCAGGATCCTGAATCAGCAACTTCTCCAAGACGTGCCAATTGCCCTATTTCCTTATTGACTTAAAGCCAAATAAAATAAGATTCCCTCCCAACCCCAAGTACTATTTTTGAATCCTTAAGATGTTCTGAGATCACTTTTTTAAAAGCACTTTTCACAGTGAAAGCAAGCAGTTTGGTTTAAAAGTTTTCAACTGTGCCAGCATCTGCATCACGGTGAATTGGCTCAACCAGTCAGCAGTATACATCTACTGATCATCAGCTGCACTGAAGCCCATCTCAAAGGACTTGAAGGTTGGGGAGACATGGTGCCAAATACCAGATTTAGAAAAAAATCTGTACTAAGTGAAGGAGAAAGAGCTGTCACTGATGAACGCATCTCCTGATTCTGAGAAATCTTGTGAACTCTCCCACTCTCATCTGATGTTGAATAAGGTATGGAACAGTGACAGCCCCTCTAAGAGCAGATGTCACGAGCCTTAATATATCAAGGTTTGGCAGAGAACTCTGGGAACTGCAGTCTCCAAAAGGGATTGTTAGGTCTCATGTGAATGAGGTCAGATGTCTGGCCAAGACTATACGAGTAGGAGCCTGTGGCTGAGAGAGGAGGTATGCCCTATGTTTGGCCTCTCCATAGTAGCAGGCTTGAGAAAACAAGCTGAAGATGGCTGGTGGAATAGAGCCAGGAAAAGACCTGGGAAAGACCTACAGACAGCACACAGAAAGACCCCCAGGAGGGTTATTGCCAGAAGGAAGTCGCTTGGACAAGATAGTGGAGGGGGGGTGATAAAGTCAGTTGAAACTCACAGTTAGGGTGGCAGGATGTCCCCCTTTTTATAACTGTGCCAACCAGACTAGTGGATTATTGAGCCCAGGAGAGGCTAAATGGACTATCATTCTTGTTCTCCCAGGCCTTTTTCTGGGTCTATTCCACCAGACTTCCTCAGTTTGTTTGCACAGGCCTGCTACTCTGGAGAGATCAACCCTAAAGCATATCTCCATCCACTGCCCTCCTTATATAGTCTTGGCTTGTCACCCGACACACACTCCCATAGACATGTGACACTCAAGAGTTCCTCCCTGGGAAATGTACTCTCCAGGTTTCCTGCTTTTAAAGGGTCAAACCTTCTATTATGCCTGGGCTCACAGCACTCTCCCATAAAGGAGCCACCTCAGTCTTACAAGGTATTTAAATAATATTAATAAAGAATACTGTGCTATTGAGACAAAAATCAACCATACTCTGCTATCTGGGTTTTCCAGGTGTAACGAGGCGGTTCTGGCGGGACCCAACTGAGAGTGCCGATTCAGGACAAATTGCTTAAAACAGGGCAGTTACAGCCCGAGGCTGGGGTTTTTCCACCTCTAAGGCAAACCCAACCAGCCAGACTAAGAGGACTTTGGTCTCACCCCACTGGCTAACCCCACGTCACACAAGCAATTCCCTTAGACACTCCAGTTTCCCAGTATCACCACCAGTGCCACTCATTATGGGGACAAATGGTTATGAAAACCAATACCCCAATAAAAGAAAAGTTCTCTCGATCCCAAAGGACCAAGCCCCAGACCCAGGTCAATATACAAATCAGATCTTACCCACAAATCACGCTGTTGCCAATCCTTTAGAATCTAAAATCTAAAGGTTTATTCATAAAAGGAAAAAGATATAGATGAGAGCTAGAATTGGTTAAATGGAATCAATTACATGCAGTAATGGCAAAGTTCTTGGTTCAGGCTTGTAGCAGTGATAGCATAAACTGCAGGTTCAAAATCATGTCTCTGGAATACATCCCCACCTGGGACGGGTCATTCAGTCCTTTGTGTAGAGCTTCCATTTGTAGCAAAGTCCCTCCAGAGGTAAGAAGCAGGATTGAAGACCAGATGGAGATCAGGCATCAGCCTTGTATAGTCTTTTCCAGGTGTAAGAACACCTCTTTGTTCTTACTGTGGAAAATTACAGCAAAATGGAGTCTGGAGTCACATGGGCCAGTCCCTGCATACTTTGCTGAGTTGCAAGGCATGTTTGCCTTCTCTCAATGGATCAATTGTATAGCTGATGGTCTTTAGTGGGCCATCAAGCAGGCTAGGCAAAGCTAACACCAACTTGTCTGGGATGTTTTCCTGAAGCATAGCATAAGTTTGAAATACAGACAGTATAGAGCCAATATTCCTAACTTCAACTACAAAATTGATACATACATATAGACAGCATAATTATAACCAGCAAACCATAACCTTGTCTTAGACACCTCATTTGACCCCCTTTATATAAAATTTGGTGCCACTACAGGACTTTGGTTGTAACCATGTTCTATATGGTCCCAGATTATGTCAATAACATCACACCAGGTGTGGAGAAAGAAAACTTCACCAGAAAAGTCTTAGTAAAACAAATCTTTTGCATTTCCTGATTTAAAAAAAAAATAGGCAAAATTTGTAATACTGGACTTAAGACTTTTTTTTTAATTCCCTTTCTTATCCATGTTGGCTTTTGATGGTCACAAGTTGGCCAGGGTTGTTATTTATAGTGCTTTTGTTAATTTGTTTTTCAAGTGAATTTCATCACCTCCCATGCTTTGCGGAAGCAAACAATATATTATGTTGGCTTTTGTTTTCTGTTGCAAAAGGTAAAAAGAAAAAAATGTGAACATGGAGCTTTGTATCCTAGAAGTGGTGTTTATTTTGCTGTGCATCTTGATAGTAAACTGGAATCAGCAGATTCAGACTCTTTGCAGCAGTATGTCCAGGGGAACAAGGAGTTGCATTAACTACAGCAATGTGCTTTCTAGGATTACATTTTCCAGTGTTGCTCTGAATTTTGTTTGTATTAGTCTATTTTAAAATTTATAATTAATAAATTAAACCAATATTTAATGTTCTGTTTTATGTGCTGTGCACACGGGACTGCATCAAAGCAGCTCTCCTTTAAACTGTATTTTTTTTTTTTTTAGAATAAAACAATGCTGTGAATCATCACAAGGTGAATGAATTGGCTCAAATTTGTGTCCTTGTTCATGTGTATGTTTATATAATAACACACACATGGCCCTGATGCTCTGGTCTGGCCAAGCTCTGCTTGGGACAGGACTGGGCATATAGGTTTTATGTCCCCTTATTAGAAGTCAGAGCAGCCCCAAACACCCAGTTCTTAACAGCCTCAAGGGGCTAGTCCATCAGCTGGGGATCACTGGGAATGCCTCCTAGAATAGGCATATGGGGGGGGCACAGAGTCACTACAGCAGCTGTACGCCAACCAGGGATTCTGTGTACAGATGGGAAATATGAGGGGACTGATCTACTGGGTGTCGACCTGCTTGAGCAGACTCAAGAAGGGGGCCCCCTGCGTGTAAATGTATTGTGTATGAAGAGACCGAGTACATATTGTGTACAGTTTGTCTCCTCTAACACTTCCTGTTGATCTTGCAGTGCTGGAACTGTCCTCTCTATTCAGACTAAATTGAAACAGCAAAGCTATTAAAATCCCATCCCTTTTGACATTTGGTTTTTTATTCTTTCTGTACCTTTTTTTCAATCTTAACACTGCAGTGGGCCCACTCTACTGCTTTATATGAGCCCTACCTTGGGTACTGCTTAGGGATATGATTCTGATCTCAAATACATGAAGACAACTCTCTAACTCACAAATTATCCCCAGACTGCATGTGCACAGAATGTGCCAAGTATGAAAGAATAAATATTAGCTTGCACTAATTATTTTGCTTCATAAGCTTAGAAATCATGTTTAATGATGTTTGCCTATTAGGGTTTTGCTGTCAGTGCATCGAAAAATACACAAATCCCATTTTATCCAGACTAATACAGTCAGTGTTTGAAGTGATAGTATAGAGGAGCTTTCTCATCAATATTATAAGTCTTTAAGTAGTCTCAGGTAAAGTGGCAGTTCCCACTATCACTAATAGAGCTGCTTTTCCTTTACAGACTCCTAACAACAGAGCGGTATAGCTTGGCAGTAAGCACTTGCTCTTTCTATGAGCAAATTTAGCATACAAAGGCTTAGCTTAATTTTTTTTAACCCTAATGGAGATTTATTAATAGGCAGGTAAAAACCTATTATTTTAGTGGGTTTAGATGTTTTTTCACTCCTATAAATCTAAAGTTACTCTGATTTACAAAATACTTGATCACAATGGTCCCTTCTGGCCTGGGAATCTATACCATGCTCCAGGCTGCTAGTCTGCATGGTGACCTAATGCCTTTGCATATTTAAGAATAGACTTTTCAGAAATGGAGAGAGGTAAATAGTGGTGTCCCCCAGGGGTCTGTACTGGGCCCAGTCCTATTTAACATATTCATAAATGATCTGGAACAGGGTGTAAACAGTGAGGTGGCAAAACTTGCAGATGATACAAAACTACTCAAGATAGTGAAGACCCAGGCAGACTGCAAAGAGCTACAAAAGGATCTCTCAAAATTGGGTGACTGGGCAACAAAATGGCAGATGAAATTCAATATTCATAAATGCACATTGGAAAACATAATTCCAACTATACATATAAAATGGTCTAAATTAGCTGTTACCACTCAAGAAAGAGATCTTGGAATCATTGTGGATAGTTTTCTGAAGACATCCACTCAATGTAGAGCAGCAGTCAAAAAAGTGAACAGAATGTTGGGAATCATTAAGAAAGGGATAGATAATAAGACAGAAAATATCATATTGCCTCTATATAAATCCATGGTACGACCACATCTTGAATACTGGCAGCAGATGTGGTCACCCCATCTCAAAAAAGATGTATTGACTTCGAAAAATGATTAGGGGTATGGAACAGCTGCCGTATGAGGAGAGTATGATAAGACTAAGACTTTTCAGCTTGGAAAAGAGACTAAGGGGGGATATGACAGAGGTCTATAAAATCATGACTGGTGTGGAGAAAGTAAATAAGCAAGGGTTATTTACTCCTTTTCATAACACAAGAACCAGGAGCCACCAAATGAAATTAATAGGCAACAGGTTTAAAAACAAACAAAATATTTTTCACACAGTGCACAGTCAACCTGTGAAACTCCTTGCCAGAGGATGTTGTGAAGGCCAGACTGTAACAGGGTTCAAAAAAGTACGAGGTAAATTCATGGAGGATAGGTCCATCAATTAGCTACTAGCCTCTGTTTGCCAAAAGCTGGGAATGGGCAACACGGGATGAATCACTTGACAATTACATGTTCTGTTCATTCCCTCTGGAGTACCTGGCATTGGCCACTCTCGGAAGATAGGATACTGGGCTAGATGGACCTTTGGTCTGACCCAGTATGGCCGTTATATTCTTAAATGCCTGAACCATACAAGTGTACAAAGAAATTACAGTGCAATATATAAATATATATATATGCACAGTAAAATGTACCTATTACAGGGCCAGTCTGTTACAGTGCTGAGCAACTTGAGCTGTCATTCAGCTCAACACTTCCCTGGAGTCTCTTGACACCTTGCAAGTTTTGACCCAGTCTAGAAAACTACTGCTTTACAACTGGTTACAAATACATTTTTAAAAGCAAGTTAAGCTAACATAAGGGGCCAAATTTACAAAACCTGGCCTCTTTGTCTACATGCAACTTGCCCATCCAGTCACCTACATAAATATTTTTTTGCGCACACACAACTCATTTGCAAACCCAGCAGAACCTTGATTTTATAAACACCAACCTTACGAATGACCAGCTGTACAAACCATTTTTCCTGATGGGGGGAAAAAAAAGTCAAATCACATGGACTGATTTTGGAAGAGATTAAACCTTGTGCTTTGGCACTTAAGCCAATCTCAGAGATCAGGATGAGACCCTTGTGGGGGGCAGATCATCCCCCATCTGTCTACTGTACAGTTCTTACACCTTGAAACATCTGGTACTGGCCACTGTCAGAGACAGGATACTGGACTAGATGGAGCTTGGGTCTGATCCAGTGTCATAATTCGTATGTTCCTATGATTTAGGGTATTCCAGGGACTAGATCAGTCCCTAGCTAAACCCAGCCACCAATTCCAGGTGTCACAAAGGGACACAGAGGGCTCCTATGCTCTCCTTTTCCCCTTCTGAGTAAGGCAAAACTGAGATACAGCTCAGAAAGACACAAAAATTCTATATTTTTTGTGCAGAAGCAATTTGTGTATGCAAGGTTGTGTGCACAAAAATGGAGAGCAGGTTGAGGCCTCTTTGAAAATGTGACCCTGAAGTTCTTACAACTCACACTAGCAAGGAGGTGCACAGTTACAGGTAACAGCCAAGAAAAAAAACTGGGCTTCTGCACATTTTACCTAAGGTGTAAAGGGGGTATGAACAATGTGTTGTTTTTAAATCAGACTATTTTACAGGAGAAATTCAGGTCTTATTTACTCTGATTCTGTGAAAGACTTGGGATTCCTGGAGTTCTGGTAGGATTAAGACAGAGACCATGGAAGTGAATCCTTTTTAACTTAGAGAAGTGATTTTTATTCAGACTGTTTAGAACTTTGTTTTAAGGCCTATGTAACTTAAATGGTTGGAAGAAAAGTTCTCTTGTTAAAAGTTCACATCCCACTCCTTTTTAAGAAAGGACAGATCTTCCCAGTCACATGTTTGGGTCATAAAAGATAGACAACCAGTGCAGCTGAGAAGACAAGTTTTGATACCTGTTAGGTAAAAAAGCAATCCTAAAAATTCTTCTTCAAAAGTTCAGGTCACCTTTATAAAACAAAGAAGAAAAAATGCAAGCCTCCAATATTTTTTCTTTTGAGGTTATCTTTAACATTCTAATCCTTCTATAACATGCCCCAGTATGTCTACAAGAATCTTATCAGATCTACAAGAATTGTGAAAATGGGTTGTTAAACATGCAAAAAACAAAATCAAGTAAAATTATTGTTAAGGCTTTTGTTGTGTTCTTAAGTAAGATTTCTAACAACTTTAAAGTACGGTTTTTTTGGTATGTCAAATTAAGACTATTATATAGTAGTCAGTAATACGTGGAGCCAAATTTTCAGCCAGGTTGTGAAATTATGTTAAGTTTTTTGAACACAAAAGCTGCATCTTTATGTGCAAATGATAACTCATGCAAATCCAAGTAGCTAACTACCTAATTGATTATTTGTGTAAAAACAGGCAGGCACATGTAAATATTTCATCATCTAAAACATCTTCAGTGTTCTGTTTTCAGTTACACAACCAATTATTTGTATCTAGTTATATCTTATTAGTCCCATAAAATGCATGGTTAGAGGTTCAATTTGTTCCCCATTATGTGTCCTAAATACGTGTGATGTCCATTATTTTCTGTAATGTCATAGAAAGCTGAAAAGGCAAAAAGAGGATACCATGTCCCTTTTGTTAAAGATGAATTTTGAAACCAGAGAAAAAAAGTATTGTAAAAGGTGTGAAATGAGAAATAAAATCAGTTGCTAAAGGCTAGCTTTTGATTATAACTCAGGGCCAAATCCTGCCACCCTTAGTTCCCACAGTACCTTACTCTGCAAGCAGCTCTTATGAAATCAATGGGACAACTCACACTGCATCACAATGGCAGAATCGGGCCCTTAGGAAATAATGTGGGTGAGGGGTTTTCATGGTTAATATTTGATAAATTAGTCTAGCACTTTATTTGCAGGCTCCATACCCATGTTTCCAAATGCTTTTTAAGTTTTCTGTTTGAAATGAGCAGCCAGTGCAGATTTATTATGCTTACCAGAATTTCTGAATATTTGTATATACATGGTTTTATGAAGTGTAGTATTTTTATAGCACTATGATACTTTGAATTTCCTGTATTGTTACATACAACTGTTTGTAGATAAGTTTCCTGCCCCCTTCTTTCTGTGCACTGTACCAGTGCTGCTGTGAGTGCTGTTACTACCACTGCTGGCCTCAGCGGCTGCTAAGTGACACTACTGATTTAATAGTATTGTGAAACTGTCTGAACTACACTTCAAAGCAGCTGTGATTGTGCTGAAGGGCTGGCTGCATGCCGGGGGACGCTGGCAGGAGAAAATGTTCAGCTGTATTGTGACAGGGCAAGGGTTTACTGACAGGTTCCTGAGGAGAAACCTCAGTACTGACCTTCATCTGTACTCTGCAATTTTGGCTTGTCATGCCCATTCTTTCTTTATAAAGAAATAGATTTAAAAAGACCCTATTTTGTTTTGCATGTCTGATTCCTTGTCAGTAACTAAGCACTTGGTCATGTTTGGATGTGTACATAGGGTCCTGATAAAACCATACAATACTCTTCTCAAACAATAGCTGGAGATGTTAACCCTTTGTCACCTCAGTCCTCAAACCTGCAATTTGACCTGCTGTTCGCTACCTGGGAGGGGACAACTGAGCCTTTAATCACTCAGCCTGTCATCCTCACACCAGACAAGCTTGGGACTTCGCTTCTGTTCAAAGCAAAGCTTCCACAGAGTTGTACCTTTAATGAGCGTCCCCTCAAACCTTCTGCATATGGATGCTATGAGTTTCCTTAGTAACTGGTATGCAGCCTGCATAACATCTGTTCTCTGCCCATTAGCCTTATTAGTGACCACAAAACAAAATCAATCTCTCCCAGGCCTGCACCAGAGATTCAGTTCTGCTCTTCTGGAAATAGTGAACCTGATTCTCCCCTCAGTTACACCAGTCTTATACCAGTACTTCCACTGATTTTGAAGGAATTGCACTGGTGTAACAGAGTAGAGAATCAGGCCCACGCTCTATGCAGGAGCAGATTGGGGTCTCCAACATTAAGTAAACACGATTCTGGTCCAGGGGAGCTTAAGCCTTTGATTTCAAATACACTCATCCTTAGTATTATGCACTGAATATATTCAATCTTCATGCCTCTTCTTCCTCCACCCCCTCCACCAATTGCTGTGCTGGCTACCTCTCCACTTGTCCTCTCTCTTACCCCTTTCCCCAAAGATACAGATTCCCTCCAACCTCCTTAGGCCCCACATCTGTCCCCAGAACAATTCTACTTCCTTCACACTGGGCTCTGGTCTCATGCACCAGATCAGCCTCCTCTTAGCCATCTTCTCTTCCCACTGCCCTCTCCATGCTGCTTTCTATGAACTACCAATGCAACCCACAGGCCCCTTCATGGACCAGGCCCAAGGGTAGACTGAATAAAACCAGCAACAATGGAAAGTGAGTCATGTTGGGAATGCAGGTTGGAGGAAGGAAAGGCAGAACCTACTGCATGCTTTGTGTGAGATTATGGGTACGTCTATACTTACCTCCGGACCCGGCGGTAAGCAATCGATCTTCTGGGATCGATTTATCACGTCTTGTCTAGACACGATAAATCAATCCCGGATTGATCCTGGAAGTGCTCGCCGTCGACGCCGGTACTCCTGCTCGGCGAGAGGAGTACGCGGAGTTGACGGGGGAGCCTGCCTGCCGCGCGTAGACCCGCGGTAAGTGCAAACTAAGATAGTTCGACTTCAGCTACGTGAATAACGTAGCTGAAGTTGCATATCTTAGTTCGAAGTGGGGGGTTAGTGTGGACCAGCCCTTTGTAATGAAACAACATTTTACAGCACAAGATATAGAAGGACAGAGACTGGATAGTGGGCACCCTGCTGGTCATATGGGCAACTCAATCAGGCACTTACTTTGCTAAAAGTGATAATGTACAGTGCTTTCTATTTATTTTGGTCCATTTTTTGTATAGAAAGTGTAAGCCACAAAAAGTATTGGAGTTTTGGGGCAAGAGAACTACATCTGTTTCATTCAGCTGACCACTTTGTAAGAGACGTATGTACCCCACAGCCTGAAGACCCCCTCTTACTACTCTGCATGGCAGAATACCCAGGTGCATGAAATCTGATCTGAGAAGTAAAGTGTAGGGAAGTGTCACCCATGCAGCCACAGGTTGCAAAGGAAAAAAACTCCTATTTTTTCCCCTGGTATTATATACCATTAGTGTAAAAATGATCACTATCAGCTCATTTGCACTACATTTGTGCATTTGAATAACCCACAAAAAATTTAATGATAGAATATTTACTGGCCAATCTGAATGTACTAGACTGGCCAGTAAAGACCGCTAGGTCACTCGATTACAGACCTAAAAGTCACAATATAACAACAACAAAACTTCAGAAACAGACTCCAATGAGAGACTGCTAAATTGGAATTAATTTGCAAACTGGACACCATTAAATTAGGCTTGAATAAAGATTGGGAGTGGATGGCTCATTACACAAAGTAAAACTATTTTCCCATGCTTATTTTTCCCCTACTGTTACTCACACCTTCTTGTCAACTGTTGGAAATGGGCCATCCTGATTATCACTACAAAAGGTTTTTTTTCCTCCTGCTGCTAATAGCTCACCTTAACTGATCACTCTCATTATAGTGTGTATGGCAACACCCATTTTTGCATGTTCTCGGTTAGTGTGTGTATAGATATATATATTCCTACTGTATTTTCCACTGCATGCATCCTATGAAGTGGGTTTTAGCCCACGAAAGCTTATGCTCAAATAAATTTGTTAGTCTCTAAGATGCCACAAGTACTCCTCATTCTTTTTGCTGATACATACAGACTAACACAGCTACCACTCTGAAACCTGTCAAACATTAATTACACTGAAATCTTGAATATCAAGAACTAGAAATATGCTGTAATTCAACAGCCTCCACTCCACTAGTGTGACAATAGTGCCAGATTTTTTTTTTTAAATTGCTGATAGAATAGATTTAATCAACCACTCATTTCAGGTATCTGTCTGGACAAGTTTAACAGTACCACACACTGAAATCTGAACAGAGTTGGTGTATGGGGCAATACTGTGCTTCATATTGGAGTTCATATACTATACACATGGAGGAGGGGAGGAGGAAGAACCTGTCAGGAAACTAACAATGGGCTTCACTTGTATTTGTACTGAGCAGGAATAAAAGCAGAATATGAAGCTGAAATATGTCCTTCTGACCCAGCCAGAAAAAAACTATATGTGAGCAAGAGCATGGAACATTTCTGTTGAGATAGAGATCCAGATTGTTTTGTTGCTAGTGTTACATGCACAGACCACCAGGCTGCTACTTTAAACTAGAGCATTAGATCTTTTGTCAAGATCACACACCTTTCACAAGCTCCACAGCTGGAGACTCTTCCAAGAGCCACAAACTCTTTTGACCACATTCTGCTCATCAGAGCCTATCCTTTTCACCTCTTCAATCCAGTTCCAAACCTTAAAGGGACAGCATCTAGAAAAATATAGTCCTGACTCCATCCAATTCTTAAACCAAAAAACACAAAAAAGTTAATTTACACTGACATACACTGCATATAATTAAGGCTATGATTTAGTCATGGAATCTGACTTCCAGCGACCTCCGTGACTTCAGCCTGTAGCTGTTGGGAGCTGTGGGGTACCTTGGTCCACGCGGGTGGCAGGGGAAATCCCTGCAGCCCCTGGCCGCTGCCCAGCTGCAGGTGGTGTAGGGACCTGCTGATCCCCATTTTGTCACAAATATTTTTAGTAAAAGTCAGGACAGGTCACGGCTTCTGTGAATTTTTCTTCATTGCTCACGACCTGTCCATGACTTTTACTAAAAATATTCATGACAAAATCTTAGTCTTATTTATAAATGCTACAATCATGTATAATCTTGTCCTCTTAGATTCTAATCTCAGCTACTGTGCTTAACTCCACTGAAATGCAATCAGCAGCCAAGAACAGAATTTGAAGAAAGAGAGAGATATGCTTCCTCACCTACTGCTTTTGACCCTCACTCCCATCCCTGTTTTTTCATTTGTTGTCCCCTGGAATTTCATGATGCCTGTGTCCAGTGGCTCCTCCCCTTAGGCTACGGCAGGGGCCTTTAAATGTGGGCAGGCTTGTGCCCACCCACTCCCAGAGCCTCAACAGATACAGAAATCTACCTCTAGATTAGGTAGAAGGCATGTTGGTAGGACTGCATGGAGAAGACTGCACTGCCTCTGGCCACGTGGTAGTATTTAAATAAAAGACCGTCTTCCCAGGGCTCTCAATTTGGAACTTTTTACTAGTACTTTATTCCCTTAAAAACTAATCATAGGGTGAAATCTTGGCCCACACAACGTGAACAGGAGTTTTGTCATTGCCAGCAAAATCTGAAAGAAAGTATTTTACATTTATGTAACCATACATCATCCAGAAACAGACATCCAGGGCCTTAATTCAGTGTCACCATTAAATGTTAATCAACACATTTAAATAGTATTACTTGATTAACATTGGAGGGGACAACTGTGCAGTGAAGAGTTGCCTTTGTTTTTCCAGATTGTTTTAAGAAAAGATCAGGGATAAATACCACCTGAGCACCACAGCACAATGTTATAATTGAGATTATCCAAAACCAGTTAGCAGAGGGTGAATGCACTGGGCATACAAGAGACACATTTTTGATGGCCCATCTCTAAAGTATCAGATGAAAGATCCCATGCAGCCACAAAACTGGAAAAAATAGACAACCATTATAAAAAGGTACTTGCATTCTCTGGTCTTACTGAACCTTTGATCTCCCCAGAAGCCTTGTCAGTGAAAGAGGTGAAACTGAACTGCTGTTCAGAGTTTCTACAGTTTTAGTTCTTTGCATTCTTTTACATTGTTTGTGCTGTACTGAAATACTTGTGACTGTATTAATGCTGTTCCCATAACAAAATTCAAGACTAGAACCAAAATAAATAATATTAGTGATGCACTAGTCATATGAAGCACTAGAGGGCCTAAACCGGATAGTCAAAAATGAATAAAAAAAAAGTTTCCAGTATAAACTGATGAGGAAGGCCTACTCCTTGAACAAGCTGTCTAATTAAACTGTTTAAAAACAGAGTGAACCAAGTTTATCCCTCATGCAGCTCCACTGACTTCATGAATTAGGGGGGCAAAATGTTATTTTAATTAGCAGCTGACCTTTTTCCATGCCAAATTCTTCTTGTACCTTTCTTGAGTAAAGGATTTCAGAAACAAGAGGCAACAGGATTTTTTCATAAGTGATCTGATGGGTTGGAAAACAGGCTAAATTTTTTTTTTTTTTTTGTAGTTTTATTTAGAAGTCAAGAGCTAAATCAGTCTGATTTAAATTCAGGGGTAAAGGTCCCAATGATTTTGATGGGATTAGGATAGTATAATATAAAAAATTATTCTAATTAGGTACACCATTCTCTTCTCACTTGAACCAGTGAAAATCAGGAGTAATTCCACTGAAGTCAATTGAGTTATACTTGTGTAATTACAAAATTGAGTAATGTCTGAACTTCCAAAAGTACTGAACATCTGAAGCGCTCATTGACCCAGATGAGATTTGTAGGTTCTCTGTACCTTTGAAAATTGGGCCATAAGCCTTAAACACACAGACACTCTTGGGATGGAAATGTGAGGCCAAAAGAAGAGTGGGGTATGGCTGTGATATTACATCATGTCAGCACAGCTGTTGTTTGTTATACCAATAAGACACTTGTATAATTAAGTATTAAAGTACCAATCTCATTTTCAACATTTCTGGAGAAAGTAAACAGAAGTATTTCTTGTTAATCCTTGAGAAATGAAACATTGGCACTGCCACCTGATATCAGGGTTTGGAATAACCAGTTACTAAGCACAAGACAGACACATACTTCCTTAGAATGCTATGTTTCAAACTCTTGGGGGGTGGAGAGAGAGAAATAGAAGAGTGATGTTGTAGAGTGTGGAGCTGAATGACACCCAGACAGCTGGGGGTATTCAGCTGCAAGGTTTTGATTTTAATCATGAGAGAGAGAGAGAGGGACAAGCTGTGAATTTCAAATTTAGCACACAGGTCAAAGTCCAACCTCTGCTTCTTTCTAATAAATACATATAAATCTGTGACTGTATTTTTGTAAAAGTTGTCAAGGACACCCAGAGTACTGGGTGGGCACTTTTTTGGTTACACTTCCTATAAGTCTAAAATAGATACACTATGTTGTTTCCCAAATGACCTTGCAGAGAGTCTACCAGCCCTGCTTGTAATTCAGCACCTGGCACTTCCACTTTGATCCCAGTAACTACAGAGAGGACTTTGGCACGCTCACTACAAGTTAATCTAGTGATCTTACACTTTGTTTATCCACTATATTTGATTTGTTATCTTTTTGCCCTTGTTAGAAAATTAGGCCAAAGGTAATATAGTTAAATCTATCTGGGTATGCATCAACTGATTTCATCAAAGTGAACCTCTGACTTCCTCTAAAAAGTCAAAAGGGTCCCAACTACCTTGTTGGCACAAGTCCTCAGATCATCAAGCCAAAGATCAGCCCTAATATAACCATGTTTAACTCCACTGAGGCTAGCATAGTTATGTCTGCCCCAATTCCCTCACCTTAAGATGTTCTTTGAGCTGAGGTCAGAGTCCTCTACGGTATCCAGGATCACCCCTCCTGCACATGGCTTCTTCTTGGAATCATGGAGTCTCTTTTTCTCTCTTCTCCTTTTGAAACCAGTTTCTTTCTTCATGGTCAGCAGTTAAATAGGACTCTTTTGCTACGAAAGCATGCCCCTCTATTCCACTCCCCTGCACACGAGTGTCTTGTGTCTCTAAGTCCCTTCCCACCAGCTCTCACCAAGTCTCTAAAGGTAATTCTACAATGGGGGGGGAGGGGGGCAAGGAGCCACACACACTGTGGCAGAGAGTCTCAGGGTATGTCACACAGAGAAGGAAAAACCCACAGCTAACCCCATGCTAGCCAACTTGGGCTCAGGCTGCAGGGGCATTTCATTGCTTCCAGCCTTGAGCTGGAGCTCAGGCTCTAGGACCCCACAAGATGGGAGGGTCCCACAGCTCAGGCTCCAGCCCAAGCCCAGATGTCTACATAGCAATGAAACAACCTAATGGCCCAAGCCCCATAAACCCAAATTGGCTGGCACAGGCCAGCCACAGGTTTTTCTAAACTATACAGACATTACCTTCAAAGCCCAGATGTAAAGAGCTCCACTCACCACAGATTAGCCTCCTTGTGGCTAGGTCTGGGAAGGAGCATTTGCCCAATATGGCACCCCATTGTTGGCTGCTCATAATGCAGTTCTTCTGGGTCTTCAGAACTAGAAGTACTCCCTCTTTAACTCAGTCCCACAACCAGGTCACTATCCAGTCCCCTCCCCCGACTCCTTCCAGGTCATCAAAGTCCCACCAGACAAGCTCTACCTCTGGGGCTCAAACCACTTCCCAGTAGCTAATAGGGGAGCCCAAGCCTACCTTTAACTCCAGGTTCTAGTCCAGGAACCTTATGACTAGGAATCCTGGTCTGCTCAGTGTCTGTTGCCCTGGACTCCTTCCTACCCTACCTCTCTATCTCTGGCTTTACCTCTAGAGCTTCTTCTCCTCCCTACAACTACTTCACTCCTCTGAGCCTCTTGCCTACCCCACAGTAGGTCCTAGGGCTTACTGTCCTCCATATTTCCTCCTTGTTTTTGGCTAGTTCCCTTTCCCTGCCACTTCTCCCTACTTGCACTTGCTAGTTTTATAATCCTAATCCATTTTCTCCCCTAGCTGGGCTTCAGCTACAGTTAGGCTTTATCAGGCCCTGGCTCCAAATATAGGAGATTAATAGACCCCTTCTGGCCCACATTAACTAGCTCAGGGCTTGTGTGGGGTGAATATCCCATTGCCTAAAGTCAGTAGTTCTCAAACTTTTGTACTGGTGACCCCTTTCACATAGCAAACCTCTGAGTGTGACCCCCCCTTATAAATTAAAAACACTTGTTCATATATTTAACACCATTATAAATGCTGTATGCAAAGCAGGGTTTAGGGTGTAGGCTGACAGCTTGTGCCCCTCCCCCATGTAATAACCTCATGACCCCAAGCAGGGTCCCACTCCCCCCCCCAGTTTGAGAACTCCTAGCCTAGGTCAACTGACTTAGGCTCTAACTACAAGGCTAAAAATAGCAGTATAGATGTTCCTGCTTAGGCTGGAACTCAGGCTCTGAGACCCACTCCCCTGACTAATGTCCTCTCTTTTAGATTTTGTGTGTCCCCCCCGTATGGGGAGGCACCAGTTGTCTAACCATTAGGATACACTCACTTCACATTTTCTGACTTGTCTCCACAACCATGGACATTGTTGGCATCACTGAAACTTGGTGGGATAATACACATGATTGGAATGTTGGTGTGGATGGGTACAGCTTGCTCAGGAAGGATAGACAGGGGAAAAAGGGAGGAGGTGTTGCCTTATATATTAAAAATGTACACACTTGGACTGAGGTAGAGATGGACATAGGAGACGGAAGTGTTGAGAGTCTCTGGGTTAGGCTAAAAGGGGCAAAAAACAAGGGAGATGTCATGCTAGGAGTCTACTACAGGCCACCTAACCAGGTGGAAGAGGTGGATGAGGCTTTTTTCAAGCAACTAACAAAATCATTCAAAGCCCAAGATTTGGTGGTGATGGGGGACTTCAACTATCCGGATATATGTTGGGAAAATAACACAGCGGGGCACAGACTATCCAACAAATTTTTGGACTGCATTGGAGACAACTTTTTATTTCAGAAGGTTGAAAAAGCTACTGGGGGGAAGCTGTTCTAGACTTGATTTTAACAAATAGGGAGGAACTCGTTGAGAATGTGAAAGTAGAAGGCAGCCTGGGTGAAAGTGATCATGAAATCATAGAGTTTGCAATTCTAAGGAAGGGTAGAAGGGAGAAGAGCAAAATAGAGACAATGGATTTCAGGAAGGCAGATTTTGGGAAGCTCAGAGAGCTGATAGGTAAGGTCCCATGGGAATCAAGACTGAGGGGAAAAACAACTGAGGAGAGTTGGCAGTTTTTCAAAGGGACACTATTAAGGGCCCAAAAGCAAGCTATTCCGCTGGTTAGGAAAGATAGAAAATGTGGCAAAAGACCACCTTGGCTTAACCACGAGATCTTGCACGATCTAAAAAATAAAAAGGAGTCATATAAAAAATGGAAACTAGGACAGATTACAAAGGATGAATATAGGCAAACAACACAGGAATGCAGGGGCAAGATTAGAAAGGCAAAGGCACAAAATGAGCTCAAACTAGCTACGGGAATAAAAGGAAACAAGAAGACTTTTTATCAATACATTAGAAGCAAGAGGAAGACCAAAGACAGGGTAGGCCCACTGCTTAGTGAAGAGGGAGAAACAGTAACAGGAAACTTGGAAATGGCAGAGATGCTTAATGACTTCTTTGTTTCGGTCTTCACCGAGAAGTCTGAAGGAATGCCTAACATAGTGAATGCTAATGGGAAGGGGGTAGGTTTAGCGGATAAAATAAAAAAAGAACAAGTTAAAAATCACTTAGAAAAGTTAGATGCCTGCAAGTCACCCGGGCCTGATGAAATGCATCCTAGAATACTCAAGAAGCTAATAGAGGAGGTATCTGAGCCTCTAGCTATTATCTTTGGAAAGTCATGGGAGACGGGAGAGATTCCAGAAGACTGGAAAAGGGCAAATATAGTGCCCATCTATAAAAAGGGAAATAAAAACAACCCAGGTAACTACAGACCAGTTAGTTTAACTTCTGTGCCAGGGAAGATAATGGAGCAAGTAATTAAGGAAATCATCTGCAAACACTTGGAAGGTGGTAAGGTGATAGGGGCCAGCATGGATTTGTGAAGAACAAATCATGTCAAACCAATCTGATAGCTTTCTTTGATAGGATAACAAGCCTTGTGGATAAGGGTGAAGCGGTGGATGTGGTATACCTAGACTTTAGTAAGGCATTTGATACGGTCTCGCATGATATTCTTATTGATAAACTAGGCAAATACAAATTA
The DNA here is from genome assembly GCF_027887155.1 of Malaclemys terrapin pileata. Classification (NCBI taxonomy): domain Eukaryota; kingdom Metazoa; phylum Chordata; order Testudines; family Emydidae; genus Malaclemys; species Malaclemys terrapin. Next base: position 85,102,788 of record NC_071507.1, read on the forward strand.
GATGGGGCTACTATAAGGTGGGTGCATAACTGGCTGGATAACCGTACTCAGAGAGTTGTTATTAATGGTTCCCAATCCTGCTGGAAAGGTGTAACGAGTGGGGTTCCGCAGGGGTCTGTTTTGGGACCGGCTCTGTTCAATATCTTCATTAACGACTTAGATATTGGCATAGAAAGTACGCTTATTAAGTTTGCGGATGATACCAAACTGGGAGGGATTGTAACTACTTTGGAGGACAGGGTCATAATTCAAAATGATCTGGACAAATTGGAAAAATGGTCTGAGTTAAACAGGATGAAGTTTAACAAAGACAAATGCAAAGTGCTCCACTTAGGAAGGAAAAATCAATTTCACACATACAGAATGGGAAAAGACTGTCCAGGAAGGAGTACGGCAGAAAGGGATCTAGGGGTTATAGTGGACCACACGCTAAATATGAGTCAACAGTGTGATGCTGTTGCAAAAAAAGCAAACATGATTCTGGGATGCATTAACAGGTGTGTTGTGAGCAAGACACGAGAAGTCATTCTTCCGCTCTACTCTGCTCTGGTTAGGCCTCAGCTGGAGTATTGTGTCCAGTTCTGGGCGCCGCATTTTAAAAAAGATGTGGAGAAATTGGAAAGGGTCCAAAGAAGAGCAACAAGAATGATTAAAGGTCTTGAGAACATGACCTATGAAGGAAGGCTGAAAGAACTGGGTTTGTTTAGTTTGGAAAAGAGAAGACTGAGAGGGGACATGATAGCAGTTTTCAGGTATCTAAAAGGGTGTCATAAGGAGGAGGGAGAGAACTTGTTCACCTTAGCCTCTAAGGATAGAACCAGAAACAATGGGTTTAAACTGCAGCAAGGGAGGTCTAGGTTGGACATTAGGAAAAAGTTCCTAACTGTCAGGGTGGTTAAACACTGGAACAAATTGCCTAGGGAGGTTGTGGAATCTCCGTCTCTGGAGATATTTAAGAGTAGGTTAGATAAATGTCTATCAGGGATGGTCTAGACAGTATTTGGTCCTGCCATGCGAGCAGGGGACTGGACTCGATGACCTCTCGAGGTCCCTTCCAGTCCTATAATCTATGAATCTATGAATAAACCAGGAGGGCTAGAAAATTACATGTTTTAGTGAAAGCTGGGAGTTTTGTTTTTTAAAATTGAACTATCCCAAAACTTAGGACAAAATCAAGAGAGTTCATATTACTGCTTTTCCTCTGCTGTGCTGTAAACTGCTGCTAGCAGGTGGTGTATCTAAAGGCAAACATAGGGTTACCATATTCTGTACCTCCAAATGGAGGACACTCCACGGCCCCCGGCCCCGCCCCCAGCCCCGCCCATACCCCCTCCCCAAAGTCTCCGCCCCCTCCCCTGCTTCCCGCGAACATTTGATTCGTGGGAAGCCTGAAGCAGGTAAGGGGGGTGTGGGGGGGAGGAGGCGCAGCCCAGGCTGGCCCCCCCAGCGGCTCCAGCCTGGGTCGGCTCGGGCCCTGGGGTGCCGGCCCCGGCCCACCACCCCCGGCCCGCCCAGCACTGCCGGCCCCCGGCGCACCCCCGGCCCGGCTCCCCGGCGGCCCAGCTCCCCGCGGGCCCGGCTCCCCGCCGGCCCGGCCGACCCGGCTCCCCGCCGGCCCGGCCGACCCGGCTCCCAGCCCGGACCCCGGCCTGGCACCGCGCCCCCGGCTCCCCGTCCGGCCCTGCGCCCGGCCCTGCACTGCGCCCCTGGTTCCCGGCCCGGCACCATGCCCCCGGCCCCGCACCGCCGGCCCCGGCCGAGCACCACCCAGCCCTCCCGATTTTCCCGGACATGCCCGGCTTTTGGGGATTTCCCCCCGGACGGGGATTTGAGCCCCCAAAAGCCGGACATGTCCGGGAAAATCCGGACGTATGGTAACCCTAGCAAACAGTCTTCACAATTTTCCACCATCAAAATAATGAGCAACAGCTGTTATCTATGCAAAGGATTATGACTTCTCAGGCAGGATCAAGCATGAAGAGGTAGTACGCTGGCAGGCAGCCTTTATCGCGGGCGTGTCTGTAGGCGGGAGCTCGCTCTCCTTCGCGCACCCACAGCCCCGCTTATAGCAGCAGCCGCCTCCTGTGCCCTTGACACAGCAAGTCAAGAGGCGGGCAGAAGACTGGAGAGGGCATAAGGGGGGGGACATCGACCAATAGGAGACAAGCAGCCACCTGCCAACAGCCAATAGCGGCTGAGAAACTCGCTGCTTTGCTCTCCGCGGGCGATACCGGCTTTGAGCTTTTACGACGTCACGCTCCCTCCTCCCACCACGCTACGTTACGCAGCCGCTCTCCTCCTCCGAGGCTGGGTAGGGGGCGGGGTGCCAGGGGCCAATGAGCGGCCAGAGCGCCATGGCGACGGAGGCGCGGCCGTAAAGCTATAGCCTAGGGGCGTCCCGCGGAGCCGGTTTGACCCCAGTGCCGGGGGCAGTTGTCATTGGAGTTGGGGACGCGGAGCGAGTGTGGTGATCGCCGCCGCGCTCCCTGCCTCCTTACCCCCCGGCGCCCGACACCCCCCTGCCGCCATGGCGGGGGTGCTGGCCCGCAAGGCCGCGGACTATGTGCGGAGCAAGGACTTCAGGGACTATCTGATGAGGTGAGAGCGGCTGGGCCCGGCGCTGCCCTGCAACTGGCCGCCCTGCCGCGCGCGGGGGCTGCTGTGAGCCGTTTAACGGGCCTTTCGGCTGGGTCCCTGCGGGCTCGCCGCGGCCTGTCACGCTCCGACTGTGGCGCTCACGAGCGGCTCCTGCCACAGCCCCGCAGTGCGGGGGGCTGCTCGGCCGCGCGGTGGCAGCTACCGAGCCGCGGGGGGCGGTCCCGGCGCGAGCCGGCAGGGGAGGGGAGGGGCGGGGGGGCTGGTGGCGCGCTTCGACCTCTGTCCGGGGAGGCCGCGGAGTGACTGACCCGGACCTGCCTCGCTATGCGCCCTGCTGGCCTCCGGGGCAGGCCCGGCTGTGTCCTGCCTTTAACGCCGCGAGGTTGGGTCAAGGAGGTGGTGTTCCCACAGCCCCCGAGAAACCCCTTTCCTCCGCGTAACGTGCGCCTGCGTAGCCAGGCTGGTGCCGCTCCCATACCTCGCTGATTCGCTGCTGTCCAGTGGCCAATCGCAGTGGGGAACTGGCCTCATTTACAGCAAAGCGCTGTGTGTTGTTAAAGCAGCAACATCAATGCCTGCTCCGTTTTCTCGTGTATAAATCTATCGTAATTTGAGTCATGCAACACTCAAAGGAGCCCAAAGTATACTTTAAAAACAGGCTACAGAAACCTTGCAACGTTCTGCTCACCCTTTTTTAATGGATGGGCAATTTAATTATTACTGTCATCGTGGTTAAGATGGGGGTGTAGCAGTAGCATTTGTGTTAGGGCAGATAAACTGTCACGTCAGTTTTACAAGGCAAAAATGGTATATGCTCGTACTTTATGATGCAGGCTCTAATTACATAAGCATAAAGAGGTCAAATAAAAGTTTTACTGGCAAAGTGGGCTGTAGTCCACGAAAGCTTATGCTCTAATAAATTTGTTAGTCTCTAAGGTGCCACAAGTACTCCTGTTCTTTCTGCGGATACAGACTAACACAGCTGCTACTCTGAAACCTTAATCAAGGCATTTCTTGAATTTTGAGTGATTGACTTTGAAAACTTAATGTTTTTATAATATTGTTTTTGTATATAATTTCTTATCTTTAAAAAAAAAAACACCTCCAACAGCTGGAGCCATATTCATCTCCAACTTGGGTCATCAACAGAGTTTGGACCTTTAGAGCCACATTACATACATAAGTGTTGCAACTAGAGGTGCAGGGGGTGCTGCAGCACCCCAAACCGGAAGTGGTTTCAATTATATACAGGATTACAGTTTGGTTCAGTGGCCTACATCACCCCCACTATAAAAATTGTTCCATCACCCCAGGTTACATTCTTCTACCACTTGAGCTGATAGGTGTAGTAGACTATCATCTAATAGTTATTCTATGTGGACCAACCACTAGAAGTGGTGAATTACACACTTTGCCAGGGGATTTCTCAACTATTTGCTAACAGCAGAGGAATGTAGAGTCTTGGGTGTCATAGGTTCAATTTCAGGTTTTGGAGGGGAATGTTACAATTAGACTCTTGTGGGCCCCGACTTTTCTTCTTGTAGCCACTCAGTACTCAAATAGAGTGGCTTCCTTCTTCTCTTCATTGCCTGTCACCAGCTGAATTTACAGGAAAGAGTCTCCTTGAACTCGGTTCCTGTGTCTAGTGCCACAGTGGCCTACAGCAGCTGTGAGGAGCAATTTCCGGGAGGTCCTGCTCAGCCTCTGCAGTTCTGGGGTGGAGTGAGGCTAGTAAAAATGGAGTCCTCGCAGCCTTTAACTCCCAGAATCTAACAAGTCTCTACTGAACATATGTGGGGTTTGTGGTTTTCTCCCCCCCCCTCCCCCCAGAGGCTCATAACTTGGCCAAATTTGAGTGAATTTTCATGCGGACAGCATAGGGCATAGATCCCTGACATCAGGGCAACCCTGCCACTTTCTTCCAAATTTCAGATTCTTGTGACAAAGCATGGAGGTGCTAGAGCTTATCAACAAAATGGTTGTAAGAATTTTTTTAACACTGGCAAAACAGTGAAATATTTTTCCTGTTAATCTTATTTTCAGAAATACTGAATTATTTTGACTTAAAATATTTTTTTACATCCTTTTGTTTGCTTGAGGCACACAAAGACCAGAGGAAATTTCAGCCCAAATGATTTAAGTTTGGCAAACTTATAAGTAAGTGAAAACAGAGTCGTATAATGGTACACTATTATTATTATAATATTATTATTATTATCAGGCAATCTTAACTCAGGAACCAGCTCTGCTTATAATATTTTCTCAATACTAATGTTGCTTGGTGTCAAGAAAGCACAAAAGACCTCAAAGGAACTTTCTGTCTAGTATAGACACAAGCAAGCATAATATACAGGAGATGGTGCAAGCCTTGGTGAAGAAATCTTGTAGTAATCAACATTTAGGCTTTGTGGGAGAAAAGGAAATTTGGCGCCTGCTAAAGCAAGTTCAAACAGAAAGGGTAGATGAAAAGTGTGAAGACATGAAGAATTCCAAGACAACAATAAGGAGACTATTTGAGTCAAAGCAAAATGAGGGAGAGTCGGAAAAAATGGGAGCAGACATGTAGGCATGGCTAGATATAACTCAAGGACTCCAAAGGTTTTCAGTACAATATATTTCATCTAACACTATCCTGTGAGATTGGAAGTGTCCAGTTGTGCTAGTTATAACAGAATTGAACTTGGAGCTGGAGCATGTATCTATCTAATGTAAATGTATGTCGTGTACATATCTAATAAAACCCTGATCTGATTTCTTTTTTAATGGACAAAAGAGACTGATATTCATTGTGATCAGTCATCCCACCTTAAGAACGTTACCCATGCCACATTCCAAGATGTAGGAACATTTATTTTTCTTGCAAAAAAGATGGCTGGGGGTTGTTGTTTTTTTTCCCCAGTTATTTTAAAGGCTTACCAGTCTGGAAGGAACTTGCTAAACAGGATACCATATTCTTCCAAATCTTAATTTCTTTAATGTTTCAAAGGGCTCTAGTTTCATGGAATGTGTTGATTTCTACATACAAATGATACTTATTCGATCCTATCTCTTACTGAATTAGTCTCGGTTCAATTTTTACAGTTTTAGTGCACTGGAAGTTTCTTTTTAAGTTGATTATTTTGTCCAGTGTGTATTTATAAGCACCACTTTGTATGAACACTGTTTCCTGTCTTACTGGGAGCCTTTAACAGCGATCTTGATTCCAAAGATTGAAGTTGAAGAATTGCAAAGACTCAAAGGATACCAGCCCAAAATCTCCATCTTAGCCATGACACAGGAAAAATCCCCCCCCACACACCTCTCCCCAAAAAATCATGCCTTCAAATTGTGTTGTCTTCCTAGGCTCCTTTTCCAAATTGGCCTTTCCTTCCCAAATTGGCTTTCCTGGAGAAGGTTACCTGTCTACCTTCCTCTTACAGGGATAGCAACATATCATGGGGCATTTAGATGGATTATGACTGAGACAACAACTTTGCAAGTCATAAAAGTGCATCTGTAAATGCATTTTAAATCAGGCTCATTTAATGGGTAAAATGTTTAAATTCATAGTGGGTTTTTTTCCAATCCTATACCCACAATTCACTTTTGACAGACAAACTTAGTGCCTCATATGTCTCAAAGATAGATGTTGATTCTAAATACTGTAATATAACAAGCTATCCTATTAAGCTGTGTTCTAAGTATAACAACTCTTAAGTTCTGGTTTCTCTGAAACGATTATTAAATGGGGATCTAGATGCCTGTATGTCCAATTATATTTACACAATTGACCATCAGTTTTTTACCTACATTTTTTTTCAATGCAACCGTAATAGGAATGTAAGCCACAGATAGATCTTTTGCGGTACCTGTTGATTAGTAATCTTCTTAGATTTGAAGACAGTGGATTATCATTTGAATGCTTGGTGACTGAAAATAGCTGGTTCGGAGCTAAAAGGTGTGATTAGTATGTATCTGAGGGTATGTCTACACTGGCAAGTTTCTGCACCACATGTTAAACCACTTTTATTAAAACACTGGAATTAAACCACTGTTGCGTGTCCACACTGTGCTCCTTGTGATGGTGGAGCACATCCACATTAGCTTTTGCAATGGCAAAGACAACAGTGCATTGTGGTAGCTATCCCACTGTACAGTTGGCCACAGGGTGCTTTGGGAAGCATTTGCAATGCCTCAGGGGGCAGATACAGGGTCATATGATTCAAGTTTCCCAATCCCATTGTTCCATGGGCATCCTACTACATTGCCAGCTGCTTTTCAACTGGGGGGGAGTGTGTTACAGGGAGTGTGTGTGTGTGTGTATTGATGGGGGTGGGGAGAGACATTGTGTTTTGGGGGACAGAGAGTGTATCAGCATGCTATATTGTAAGTTCAGACAGTGGCAGGAAGCAACCAGTCCTGAGGCAGGGGGTGGAGGAAACGCTGACATCAGTCTCTCACATCACTCATACACACACACAGGCACACACACGTCTGTGTTCAACAGGACGAGCATTTCACATTAATGGTTTGCTTTGTGTCCCGGAGTAGATTAGCACAACACGCAAGCGGTGCTTTGAAAGGGGCGTGCATGTCTCCAGGGCAGAGGCGTTCAAAACAATTAGCAGAGCAGTCACTTGAAGTATTATGGGACAACTCCGGAGGCCAATTACAGCGCAGAAAGTAATCAAGTGTCTACACTGGCAATAGAGCACTGGAGCCTCTGCGCAGATACTCTTATGATTCTCGTTGCAGTGGAGGTTTTTTAGCAGTGCTGCAACTGAGGAGTTTCTGCGCACAAAGTGGCTTGGCAGTGTGTACATGTCTGCAGTTTGAGCTCAAAAAGCTACTTTATTGCACAGAAACTTGCCAGTGTAGACAAACCCTGAACCACTGGCAGAAAGACTCAGTTGCCTAGCATTTCTTGCATCACTGAAATGAACATTGCAAAAAAAAGTTCTAATAAAATTCTTGCTTTTAATTTCTCCACTGCAGAGATGCCCTGCAGGTATTGTAAATACAAATGGATTTTTTTTTCCGCACTAGTTAGGATTCTGAAGTAGTTGGGATCCATTGTACAGGAGTACACTTTGAAAATCTTCTAAAAAGTTTTGGAGTCTATATCTCTTGTAGCTAAACATTGCAGTAGCAGTCCCATGATCTAATATAATTAGGGGTTGTTTTGAAGCAGGTTTGTTCCATTCCTTGCAAAACATGAACAGTTTTATTAACTCAGGTCACTTAAAATGTGACTAGAAATTCTAGTGGTATATTTGACTTGCATTTAAACAGAGATACAATCCCCTTTTCAAAAGACTGCTCTTACTTTCAGTGACAAAATTATGAACTGGGACTAATTGTTTTTGACCCTCAGTCCTCCTTGTTGATAAATTTTTAAACAAGAAGTGTACTTCAAAGTAAGCTCTTCAAAATGTGCACATAAAATATGTACACTTTGGCAGAAGTTGAAGGACATTGACTTCTAGGACTCAAAGAACCTCTTTCTTGCCTGTAGTTTAGTCACAATCTTTGTTGCTTTCACTCTTCTAATTCTAAACTGAGAATTTAGAGTTGTTTGGATGGACTTGGCTTTTGGGAGAGGAACCCATCTCTTGTGCAATGTCTCCTTAATGCTACCCATCTACTATTCAGATCTTTCTCTCTCCAGCAGCTGTGTAACATAGAGCCATATAGAAAGGTTCTCCTGGGTGGGGCAAACACAATTTGGAAATGTTTTGGGGACTAGTCATCAAGGGATTGAAGGATTACTTTCTTGTCTTTGCAAAAGGCTAAAATTCCTGCCATGTCACTAACCTGTTAGCTAGGATTATTTTATCACTCCTCCAAATAGACTGTCCTCAGTCTTCCCACTTTCAAAGAGGCTGAAAGTAAAGTTTCTTAGTAGAATGGTACCTCTGGTCACCAGGACAAATCATTGTAGCTGTGTAAGGTATTGTTTCCTCACCTCTGGGGTTGCAATATCTGTGATCCCAATTTGTGCAGACCTGGAACAAGGAGTTAAAAATCTAGTGACAGCCCAGCTATAAATGGTAAGGGCTGAGACTACCAATATTCTCCTCCTGCAATTTAGGAAACTGATTGCATGAGAGACTGAGGGGTGCCAGTTGAGAGCCACTTCCTGAGCTGTACCTGTGCCTCATCTACAACTCAGGACAGCTCAGTGTGAGGCACTATTAAAAGCCAGCAGAGCACCATTGATTGTCTGTTAGGGTTTTATAATACACTGTTATTCATGATTGATAGAGTGGCCCCCAAAATACCCTCTTTCCTGGCTTTGCTCTCATGGGTCATCATGGCTTATAGATGACCCACGACAGACATAGTAGGAGGGGGAGGAAATGACACATTTTCCATCTATGCTTGCCCAAGGCAGTTGAGACAGTTGCTGGTGAATGTGTATGCTTGCTATAGTCATTTCATGCCTCTGTCACCTTGACTAGTTCACTGCAATATACTTATTAATATTAATAAAAACACTGACCCAGGAACCTATCCTTGCAACAAAGCCCGATGCCAACTCTGTCCACATATCTATTCAAGTGACATCATCATAGGACCTAATCACATCAGCCATACCATCAGGGGCTCGTTCACCTGCACATCTACCAATGTGATCTATGCCATCATGTGCCAGCAATGCCCCTCTGCCATGTACATTGGCCAAACCGGACAGTCTCTACGCAAAAGAATTAATGGACACAAATCTGACATCAGGAATCCTAACATTCAAAAACCAGTAGGAGAACACTCCCAGCGCTCTTTTAAAAAACAAACAAACAAAAAAAAACACCTCCACGAGGGGCATGGCTACCAGTGCTGGGAGCATGGCCTACACTGGCACTTCACAGCTCTGAAACTTGTGGCACTCAGGGGGGTGTTTTTTCACACCTCTGAGTGAGAAAGTTGCAGCGCTGTAAATTGCCAGTGTAGACAAGCCCTAAGCCTTACCTGTTGTGACTAACCATATAGTTCTCTCTCAGGAGAAGAGGGGCTTTGCTTTTGAGGGGTTGCACTTACCTTTGTGGAGATGGCTAACGGGATATAACCGTTATAAAGAGTATTTAGAGGGTAACATTTGTATTCTACAATTGTTAGATATTTTAAGTTTTAGTACAATAACTTAATTGAGAAAAATTGCTGCAGCATTGCTTATGTCTTCCACTTTTCCATTTAAGATCAGTAATTTGAAGGAAACTAACTCTCTTCTCTGCTCCTCTTTCATGCGTCGTCTGAATGGTGAACCATAATGAACGCTGACAACATAGTACGGTAAGAAAAAGCTTTTTCTACTTCGTTTCAGCTGTTTGTAATCTTGCTGTACTAGCATTGTTGTGAACTGACCTGACTCCGTCTAAGGAGGTGCATTGCTAACCTTGCTAGGACTGGTGAGTTAGTAAAAATTTTCCTCGCCTCTCTACTCCCATGTGTATTAGGGTAACAGTTCCCTCACGTAAGGAGGACTAAAGCAGCTAAGGAATCAGAAAGATATGGGTTTCCTTCACAGCCCTCTCAGTCACTGTTTGCTAGGGGCATGGGATTGATTTAGAGCTCCATCTCTGACTACTGCACAGTCATGTGTTGTTGCTAGATGAATTAAATGTTTTATTTTTAACATGTTTACTTCAGACCGTAAACAGCACAGTCCCACAGCTTTCACTCTAGACTTTCTCTGATGGTCCAGTTATCTTCATTACTGAATCTGGAAATCATGACTCACTGTATTGTGGGATTCAGAATACTTAGTTCTGTACTATGGCTGAATACATACTGCTATAGAAGGCTATTCTAGCCTACTTCCCGTGTAGACTGAAGACAGCCTGTACATGTGAAGTTGCACTTTATTATATTTCTATTGAATCCTCTTACTTTTTAGATGAAAAACATAAAACTTCTGAGGGAGTCGGACTGAATCGCTGAGAGGATTGGAAAGGGGATTGTGGAGCCTTTTACCTCTTGGTCTCTAGTTCAAATGTGGTCCAGATCAGTAGTAATTGAAAGTTACCATTTGATGGCAGATTAGTGATTTATGTGAAACAAGTTGAGTGGACTCTGACTTTTTTTCTAATGAACACTCCTATATCACAATAATCATAGGATTTGGTACCTTTTGTAGGCAGTTTAATAAGGAATCAAATGCTGAATGAACATGAACTACCCTCCAGAACAAGAAGCTAGCATTAAGTCTCCTAAGGCTAAAACTGTTTTGAGGGTAGATGGACAGCCACTTTCCAGTGCTATCATTGTGTCAGTTCTCAAGCACTAAATTCCACTATTTTAAATGAATCCAAAGAAAACTGTAGAGGTTCTTAAAACAGTATTAGTGACAATATGCAGTATGTGTAATTCCGGTTACACTCAGAATTTGCTTAAAGTGATGCATTAGCAACATAAACTTAGTTAGGAAGTGGACTGGAATGTACCTCTAGTCACATAGAGCTGTAGTTTTAAACAGAACATTGAAACTATTACAATAACTTGGTTATATACAAGCCCCCCCAATAACAGATCACTGTTGCTGAATTTCTGCTGCTGTGATTCTAGCTATTACAGCGTATATCAACTTATATTGGTGTCTCAGAGTAAGTAGTAGGTGTCACTGTACTACATATGCCTTCACCTAGACATTGCCATTAATGTACAAATGAAATACCATAACTCAGAACGTTCTTGCTTGTGAGTAGTAATGGATTGGTTAGATTTTAATTAGTGATTCCACATGCATTTTCTTTTCCTGTCAACTTTCATGTTCTTCCACATTTTCAGTAGTAGAAATGGAAGTCTTTATACCTTCTCTAGTCTTGTACTGTCCTTCACAAGTAAATTGTGTCACACTATTTAAACTTCTTAAACTAAAGTGTTTGGATAAAATTTTCAGAAGCATCCAAGTCCGATTGTCAGGCACTTAAGTCACTTTTGGCAGTGTTACTTTGTGGTGGTTAGCCTTGCGTAGGGTTACCATCCATCCGTATTTCCCCGGTCATGTCCGGCTTTTGCATCTCTGAATAGCCGTCCAGGAGGAATTGGTAAAAAGGTTAAAATGTCTGGGGGGGTTTTCTCCCTCGCCCGCCTCCCTCCCTCCCTTCCATGCAGAGTGCGGCTGCTGATTAGGCAGCTTGGCCAATTAAGCTGCTCCCATTAGCCTCCAGCAACCAGAGCCCTCCCCTGCTCCCCCCTCCCTCTGTCTGCAGCCCTGCGTAACACACAAACCAACCCACCGGGCAGCGTGTTTTGCAAACACGTGGAGCCAGAATGGTAAGGGGAGTCCGGGGGGGGGCAGTCAGGGAGCGGGGGAGTGTTGAATGGGTCCCCGGCCTCCACCTGCCACTCCCTCCTCCGCCTTCCCTCCCTGTGGGTCCCCTCCCTCCCCCCCCCCAGGGCCGTCTCTAGGCACCCGCAAAGCAAGCAGGTGCTTGGGGTGGCAAATTTGCAGGGGCACAAGAATCCAGCCTGGGAGCTGAGAACCAACAGGGAGCCCTGGGAGCTGTAGTTCCTTGGTTAGCTCCCTGCCCTATAGAGCCAGCCCTGGAGCAGGGAAAGAACTATATTTCCCAGCATTCCCTCAGCCGCAATTAACAGGAAAGGGAAGGAGTGTGGAACTGAAATCTGCAGCTTGCTGTAAATGGTAGGGACAGAGCCAGCTCTAGGTTTTTTGCCGCCCCCCACAGCCCTGTGTTGCCCCAGCCCTGGACTCTCCCCCACCCGCACCCCCCTGTTGCCCCAGCTCTGGCCCCCACCCGCACCCCCTGCTGCCCCAGCCCTGGGCTCTCCCCCCACCCGCATCTCCTGCTGCCCCAGCCCTGGGCTCTCCCCCAAAGAAAGAATTGGGGGGACTAAATGGACATTGCACCTCTCTATCTGAAGCCTAGCAAGGCAGGTACGTGGATCCCACTAGAATTTAAAATGAAAAGTAAGGGAGGGGAGGCTCTACTAGACTGGGCAGCTTTAGATATAGTATCAGGCACGTAGGAGGATTTACACTTCTGAGCCCTGGAAGCAGAAATTGACTTTTCCTTTCCAGATTTAGCTAATATTCAGAAAGGGAATCCAGCACCTGCCTTCCAGATTTGAACACCCTCAAAATTCAGGAGTGCTCAAGCTCAATTTGGGCAGCTGTTACTTCATTTCTCCCAAACAAATATACTGATCCACTGTAACTTGCTGTAGAAAAAGTAGAATAAATTGAGCAAGAAATGCTTCCCAGTGGTTATTAGGACTGGAATTGCTATTTTCAACAGCCATTGCTTTTTTTTATTATTATTATTAAGTTTTAGTTTTATTTGTTTAAAAGGAAGACAGTGATATTGCATTGGCAAATTCCCCATAGAAACAAAGAACGGAACAAAAGAATAATAAAGGCACCTCAACTTTTCCTCATTTATGTAGGACAGTCTTGTAATATGCATCCAGATATCCTCCAATCACACAAGCTGAAAATTGTTCCCCTTTACTGCAGTTCTGTAACCATATGGGAACCAATCCTGTCTGTGTTCTGTGCACATCCAAAATTCCTGCTGAATGACCCGCCCTGGGAGCAAGTTACCAGTGACCCAGGGCTGGGGCAGCAGGAAGGTGCAGTGGAGAGGGGGGGCGGGGCAGCCAAAATTTTTTTTGCTTGGGGCAGCAAAAAACCTAGAGCCGGCCCTGCCTCTTTCCCCCCACCCCCCCTTGCCTGCTTGTACTGCCAGAGCCAGAGGCAACTGCTGTCTGCTGCCCCCGGGTCCTAGCGTCCCCCATCCGCTAATGGGAAGACAGGCTGCCCTTACCCTGCCCTTCCACCCTAGCCCCGAGCCTCTCCAACACCCCGAACCCCTCAACCCCAGCCCTCATCCCCCTGCACCCTAATCCTCTGCCCCAGCCCTGAGCCCCCTCCTGCATCATGAACCCCTCATCCTCAACCCTCATCCCCCTGCACCCTAATCCTCTGCCCCAGCCCTGAGCCCCCTCCTGCATCATGAACCCCTCATCCTCAGACCCACATCCCTCACCCCTGCATCCCCTCCTATCCCCAAACTCCCTCTCAAACCCCCTCCCCCCTTCCCATACACCCCGTCCTGCCCTCAAACTTCCTCCCAAAGCCTGCACCCCCTCCCTTTGCACCACCTCCCACCCCCAAACTCCATCCCAGAGCCTGCACCCCTTACCCCCTCCTGCTCACCCACCCCCTGCCCCAGCCCGGAGCCTGCACCAAGCACCCCTCCTGCACCCTAATCCCAAGCCCAGGACCTGCACCCCAGACCGCCTCCCTCCACCCAACCCCCCCTCCCAGAGCCTTAGGCAGGTGGGTGGGGGGGTTCTGGGCACCACCAAAATTTCTAATCCATGCGAGTGGATAAGGGTCAGGGCAGTCAGGGGACAAGAAGCAGAGAGGGGTTAGGGTTCTGAGGGGGGCAGTCAGGGGGTGGGGAGTGGATGAGGGGGGCTAGGGCGGGGCTCCCTCCCCTCACCCAGTGTCCTCTTTTTTGATTGTGGAAATATGGTAACCCTAGCCTTGCGACCTTAAACACATGAGGTCACGTCTCACTGTAGTAATGTAAAACTGCAAACCTTGCTACAAAACAGCACTTAACTCAGCAAAACTGATCATGGGGATTATTTTAGTTGTTTTTTGTAAGCTTTCTATTTCTTTTCTCATACATGGGCATCCACTAGTCCAGTGGTTCCCAAACTTTAACAACCTGTGAACCCCTTTCATTAAAATGTCAAGTCTCGCGAACCCCCTCCTAAAAATGAATACTTCCAGGGATTTTCTCCTTTACCTGAGTATAAATTATAAAAGCAGTGATCTTGGAAATACACAATTTGTTTTTATGACATGCTTATTACACACTATTTATTATTATTATTTATCATTACAGTATTTTTATTACATTATGAAAACAGCAACACTCTTCCAAGATCTCACTATCGTAGCTTGTATCACTTTGAATAAGCCTGTTATAAGACAAGGCTCCTATGTTTCATCAAGGAGTATCAAATGTGAAACAGCAGGAAGGTATTTAAGAAGTCAACTCAAAGAGTTCCTCTTACACAAGCATTCAGGTCTTGAGCAGTCCAGGCACACAACGCACATTACAACAAAGCTTAAACTTGTTCTTCATAATAATTTTAAAAACACCACTAGCTGCCTATTTAATTTTAAAAACAGCAAAAAATATCCACCTCCTTTTCCATTTCTTATAAGGAGAGTTGAAGTTTAAATCTCCTCAATGTAATAGATAGGCTTGCTTTGATCTGCTTAGCTCTTGGAAGCCCAGGGGCTCCGGGCAGCTGGCCCCGTGCTGCCCGGGGTCCTTAGGGACAGCTCTGTCCGCCATTAGGGATTTTTTTCCCGAGAACCCCCTGGAAAATTTTGCGAACCCCAGTTTGGGAACCACTGCACTAGTCTGAACACTGCTAATGAGTTAGATCTGCTTATTCCACCACAGTAGAGGCAGTTTAGATTTTATCTTCCTTCCTTTGAGTTGGAGATGGAAGCAAAGCTGTCTCTATTCTAGTGCACAGGTAAAATCCACAAGCTCCTGTCCAGACCATTGGATGGCCCTCTGCAAGAGAACTAAAATTACAGGTGAAGAAACCCATTTTCCCCCCTGCTTCTCTCCCCCATATACTCCCTTGTTCTGAATCACTGGAATATGTGTAATGTTAATTTTAAAATAGATGCAAAAGTGGTGTTTAATTGGCTGCAAAGAATTCCAGCTTTCACTTGCAAATAGGTATCCTAATCTTACCCCTTTTTGGCCTTAGCAGTTAGCCAACTTGCTGGTCTTGTGTGTGTGGTTTTTATTAGGAGGAGAAATTCCTGGTGGGTATTTATTTGATGCAGTCATATTTATTTATATAGAATGTACCTAAAATCCTGTTTTCCTGGACACAGTTCCAAGCCTCTTTCAGCCAGCACTCTGCACCAAAGCTTTCTCTCTTACCGATTTCTCAAGATCATGCTCTGAGTTCTTATCTGGGTTTTTTGCTGCCTTTTCTCTGTTCCTGTGGTGTTTCTTCTTTCTTCTCTCATGCACGTGCATGATACACAGTTGGAAATAAATGCAGGGATAAGGGTTTGACTTATCAGACCCCAAGAAACTCCTTGAACCGCATGGCTCAGACACTGCCCAGACTTGTATGCTGTCTAGTCTTTGGTCAGTGGTTTTCCATTGTTTCAGCTACCACTAAACAAAGTGCATTTAACTGTTCTCATTTACCTAAATGAAAGGTGATTATTGCCCAACAGCTTCCACAAAGTGGCATGATTGCCCGGAGCCCAGACCTGCTTGTTGGGAGCAATCTAGCATCCATCATAATGCTGGAATGCCCCCTTAAGTTAGTCACTGAGGGTTTTTTTTTCCTGCCTTTTATATTGAATAATGGTTTGGAGAATTTCTTGTATGAACAAGATGCACTTTTTGTTTGCCTAGGTTGGCTATAGACTCTAGCATAAACCTGAGGTTACAGTAGTGACCACAGAGTGGGTTCTGTTGCCACTTGACAGCCTGGGAAGAATGGTGTGTTCTGTCCTTGTTCCTCATGGGACAAACTATGCCAAACCCATCTACATGGGCTTGGGAAAGTGGGGAGGATTTTTTCCTGCAATGGAGAGGATTAGACCAGGGGTCTCAAACTCAAATGACCACAAGGGCCACATGAGGACTAGTACGTTGGCCGAGGGCCGCATTACGGACACCTCCCCCATGCCATCCTTGGCCCCGCCCCCACTCCACCCTTTCCATGAGGCCCTACCCCCATTCCAACCCCTTCCCTGAAATCCACACCCCAACTCTGCCCCCCAAGTAGGGCAGGAGGGGTGTGGGGCTCAGGGCAGGAAGTTGGGGTGTGGGGTGCAGGAGGGGTGTGGGGTACAGCAGGGGGTTGGGCTGCAGAAGGGGTGCGGGGTACAGCAGGGGGTTGGGCTGCAGGAGGGGTTTGGGAGGCGGGCTCCGGCCCGACACGCACTGGGGGCAGGACTGGCCGCCTGCCTGCCTGTCCCCGCACCGCTCCGGGAAGTGCCCGGAACCTGGGGGAGGAGGGGCACAGGGGTCTGTGTCTTGCTTTTGCTTCAGGCACCACCCCCAGCATCTCCCATTGGCCAGGAATGGGGAACTGCGGCCAATGGGAGCTGCTGGGGGCGCTGCCTGAAGCAAGAACAACACACAGAGCCCTATGCCCCCC
Organism: Malaclemys terrapin pileata; assembly: GCF_027887155.1. NCBI lineage: Eukaryota > Metazoa > Chordata > Testudines > Emydidae > Malaclemys > Malaclemys terrapin. The sequence goes on from NC_071507.1 coordinate 85,119,549, forward strand.
CTTCCCCATGTTTCAGCCGCTTCCCGGAGCGGCAGGGGGCAGGGCAGGCAGGGAGCCCACCCTTCTCCCGGTGCGTGTCGGGCTGGAGCCGCTCTAGGTAAACGCTGTGGGGGGTCGCGAGGAGCCCGCGGGCCGAAGAAAACAACCCCGCGGGCCGCATGCGGCCCCTGGGCTGCGTGTTTGAGACCCCTGGATTAGACCCTTATTTGACAAGAGGTGTTTTGTTTTGTTTTTTCCACTTAAGTGTGCTTGAAAGCTGTCTCTATTCTAACTTGAAAGGAAGCTCTACCACACTACTCTTCCAGAACTTCCTTTCTTAAAAACATGTAAGAATAACGTCGATGATAATAGAAAAAATGAAATCTTTCAAAATTAAAGGATAAACTCTTTGCTTCCTTCCACTTTATTTACAGCACTTTTGGGGACCGGTAGCCAACTGGGGACTCCCTATTGCTGCTATTAATGACATGAAGAAATCTCCAGAGATCATCAGTGGCCGAATGACATTTGGTAAGAAACAGGGTTGAAATTGGGACAGACTTAAAATGTCAAACTACTTAGTCCATAAAAAAACTTTCCAAATGCTACACTTCAAGCACTAATTTTAGTTTAATATACCTATAAACTCTCTTGTTGCATCTAAAATACTACGGATGTAAGTTTTAAAAAGTAACTAGTAGCTTCTGGGTACTTTTTTGAGTGCCCAACTTGAAACATCTTAAAGGGGGCAGATTTTTTTTTCCAGAGGGTGGATTAGTGTAGATGGGGAGGCTCTGAAAAGTGTCTCAGGGGTGGGCATTCAGAATCAGAAGTCGCTTTAGAAAATTTAATCTCCTTTGTCTACTACTGTAAAATGTTAGTTCCTGAACGTTTTCCTAACTTATTTCCAATGTTAACTTGCTACTGCCTCCCTCTTGTACCTGGGTTCTCACTGATGCTGCTTCTATGTGGTATGGGATTTAAGTTACAATACTTGCCAACTGGAGAACTGAAAGGGAATGTCTTCTGAAGCTGCCTGCACCTTAATAACAGAATTAAATTGCCTTTAGAGAGTAACAACTGTCTATTAGAAGGTTTTCTACAAATGCAAGGGAACTACAATCACTCTTTAAAACTTCTCTATACCGTTCATTCACTCTGCGTTCTGTTCAGAAGATTTGCTGCTAGGAGATGCAAGAATAGTTTCATTTAAACACTTGCTTCTGCTTTCCTTCTGACATATTGGATTTCCTTTCTTCTTGCATGATAAAAATAAAACCAAACAAAAATCCTTTTTAAGCACCAAGAGAGGGTTTGCAGTGGAGAATCCCAAGCAGAGGGAAGCACCTATCCCAGAGTTCAGGCGTCTATCTCAGAGGGGGAGGAGTTAGTACACACCTCTGTTTGGCATTTCCCATTAGCTAGTTTAGGCTGGCTTTTGTTTAATCTGGAGAAGAGAATCATAGAATATCAGGGTTGGAAGGGACCTCAGGAGGTCATATAATCCAACCCCCTGCTCAAAGCAGAACCAATCCCCAGACAGATTTTTTGCCCCAGATCCCTAAATGGCCCCCTCAAGGATTGAACTCACAACCCTGGGTTTAGCAGGCCAATGTGAATCCCTTTTAAGTTTAATATACAGCTCTTACTTACATAATGATGTTTATATTAGCCAAAGTATAGTGCCTTCCACTTAATTTGTTCAATAGTCTTTTGAGCAGATTCCCTCCAAAGCAAAAACGTGCTGCTTATAACAGAAAATATGACTTCTACCCATTTAATTTGATTGCTTCAAACAAGTATTATTGGATAATTGAGTCACTGCCTCTTGAACGTTGCTCTCAAGATGGCCAGTATTGCTTACTGAGATGGAAGACCCCTTTGCAGGGCTTTGGAGCTGTGCTCCGGCTCCGCTTCAGCTCCAGGCAAAAACCTGCAGCTCCACTGCTCTGGAGCTGCTCTGTGCTCCAGCTCTGGGCTCCGCTCCAAAGCCCTGCCCCTTTGGGCATTGTTACTGACATAAACATTGCTTTGTGCATGCTAGGTGGCATTGCTTAAACTAGCCAATGGGAAATGCCAAACTGAGAGGTGTGTACTAACCCCTGCCCCTCTGAGATAGATGCTTCCCTCTGCTTGGGATTCTCCATTGCAAACCCTCTCTTGGTGCTAGATGCCTGTTTAGAAAGAAGATGGAGGAGAAAGGAGGAGGAAAAGGACCTCTCTCATAACTTTTAGCCAGGGGTGTCATTTCAGAAAAAATTGGGGGAGGGGGAGACTGTTTAACATATAGAAGGTTGTGTGATTATATTGCATTCTGCAAGATCTCGGGGTTGGGAGGGACTGCTCCCCTTGCCCCATAGCAAATGCTGTCCCTTCTTTTATCCTAGCGGTTTGGTTACTCACTTGTGATGTGGGAGACCCCCTGCTTCAAATCCCCCTTGCAAACGAGGGGGAGAGGGGACTTGAACTGGGCTCTGACACTTCTCATGTGAGTGCCCTAACCACTGGGCTATGGGATAGTCTGATGTGGGGGCACCATCAAAGTCTCCTGTTGAAGTGGTTCCACTTTGGATAAACAATTTTTAAAAGTCATTGGAGCAGGGGATTCGATCCTGGGTTTTCCATCTCCCAAGTGAATGCTTTAACTACCAGGCTACAGTCATTCCCGTGCTCACTCATTCTTTCCCCTGCCCCCATGATGATTTTTTAAATTATCCACAGTGGAATACTTTCAACAGGAAAGACTGAGGCACCTAGTACATGAGGTAGTGTAGTCATGGTAGCATGGACAGCAGTGAGTGTTGGCACTGGCTAGGTGCCCCAAGTACTTACCCACAGGGTCTGGCAGTTTTGTACTCAGGGCTGTTAGCCCATGTCGCTGCTCGCTGCTTTCCATGCTACCCTGGCTATGCTATCTTTAGCACACTAGCTTGATGAGAGCTGACACAAGTATGTCCACTGGAGCTGGGAATCGCACCCCTAGCTCAAAGCATAGACGTAGCCTCCGGGAGTCCCATATCAAAATATCCCATTGCCCAGTGGTTAGGGCACTCACTTGAGAGGTCGCAAATCCCTGCTAAAATCACTTCTCCCCCTCACGTGCAGTGGGGATTTATGTAAGATCACCTATAGGGGCTTCAGCCAGTACACAAGCTCTGAATGCATCAGATTGGGCCCTGCAGACAAGTTAGGCGGAGGAATGCCTATCTTCCTGCAGTTGGTGAATCGCTCTAGGGCTTAGGCAGCCAGATGCCTGGCATGGGTCTGCAGTGTGCATGCTCAGTGGCAAAAACATAGGTGCCTAGAGAATTTTTACTGCAAAAACTTAGGTGCTGAGCAAGTTTAGGTGCCTACAGCAACCAGGGGCAGCTGAGTGGGAGTTTTATGAATCCCGGTGGGGCCTGATTCTGGGTTTTTAGATGTCTCAAGAGGAAATTGCCACTTTTAATCTAGCCCATGCTGCAGAAATTGATAAATAAAACACATCACTTCCTTTCCATCTTCACAGTGGAATTACCTTGTCCTAAGCAACTAATGAAAAGGGATATTTTGAAGTGTAACTTTGTTCAGCCTTTAGAGTCCCCTTACTATATAGTTGATGCGGGGTACTTAAAATTTTATTGCATTTACTGTACATGTTTTGCCAAGTCTTCGTTTTGCATAGGTAAAATAAATGTTTCAGGCCAATGTTGAAACTAACCATCTTCTCCGTGTAGTGAAATAGTGCATTCCAAGTGGGATGGAAGCTTAAACATCCATTTAGGTTTTGGGAGGATTTTTAAATAGTGAAATTACACAACTCTTCAAATATTTTGCCAAAGAACTTTGCTCTGTCCAATATATGTACACTACAACACAATGTTTAGTTAGCTAGTTCAGTTTCAACTTGGTACCTGTTTACAAGCAGAAGGTTATATGACTGTTAAGAAATAGTTTTGTTTACAATGTTGGATGCTGCAGTCATCCTCCAGTACTATTACAAAGGTTAGTAGGTGAGTGTTTCTCCCCACAAAGCGTTATTTTTGGTACAAGTTTCAATGAGTTGCTTTCATTTTGTAGAAAGTTTTCTTCCTTCTTCCAAATTTTCTGCTAGAAATGCAAATGATTCTCTTAAAATATAAGGCTTTCCCTTCTGAGACAAGGTCTGTTGTCCTATTGTCACAGAGCTATTTCACGGGGGCGCACAAAAGGTTTTGTTGCATCTGAATTTCCATCAAAAACTGAAAGTTTACACTACAGCAAAAATTTATTTTCCTTACCCTAAGAGCACTTAAATGGAGATTAAAATTGTTAATCATTTGCATGTCTACCTTAAGTTAGACTTTCCCTTGTAAGTTATCATTTTGGAAAATGTATAGGGCTTTTTACAAGGGGAGCGTTAGTTGCTTTTAAAAATACTTAATCCTTTCCTAGCAAGAACCATATTTAAATATGGTAAGAATTAAATTTTAAATAAGGTTCTTGCTAGGAATGTGCCAATAGATTCGTGAGGGCCTTATTTATTTAGGGCCTGATCCAACTCCCATTGGAATCAATATTGACTGCAATAGGAGATGGATTTGGACCCTGAACTGAAGATGCTTTGGTAACTTGTGTGTGGTTCTAGGAAGCCACTGAGAGATTCAGAGATCCATAGCTATTGCAACTCTGTGTTTCGATCCAAGCAAAACAGACAATTTATAGAATTGTTTGCCTCTGTTGAGGTGCTGCCATAGTAAAGAAGAAATGCATTCAGTAGTTGCTAAATAGTGGTTTGCCATGAAATGGTGTCTTAACAATTAGAAGTTTAAAATCTTAGGTGGTAAGTTTCTTAAACATAAGCCAGTGACGTTGGGTTTTTTTTTTAATTGCGGGGGCGGGGGGAGGGAAATGAATTTTTTTTTTGGTTTTGCCTTCTTCTGCAGCATGTGGGTACAGGTCACTTGCCAAGATTATCTGGGTATATCTCACTTAATTGTTTTCCTGCCACTGCAGAGACCTTGGGCATTGGTGCACCCTGGTCCCTCCTATTCTCTCCCTGTGGCTCATAATAGTCTAGTCTCCAGTGGGCTGTACTACTTCGGTCTAAATTTAATTGTTGGGTTTAGTGTGTGGGTGATGGTTGTGGCCTGCAATATCCAGACTAGATTATATGGTGGCTCCTTCTGGCATTAAACTTGGATTCTACGACTGACACTATGTTGACTCTGTTTTACAGCACTGTGTTGTTACTCTTTGACTTTTATGAGATTTGCCTACAAGGTACAGCCAAGAAACTGGCTTCTGTTTGCATGTCACTTCACTAATGAAATCGCACAGCTAATCCAAGGAGGACGACTGATGAAATACAGGTGAGTGAATTTTAAAATCTGGGTGGGGAAGGGGAAACAAACTGACATTTGCTAGGGATGTTCTCTGTACATGAATTCAGATTAGAAGGGGTGCAGTTTTCCATCTTCTATAATCAGCAATGACTATTAGCTGCCAGATTTTGGTGCCTCCTGCTGTAATATCCTATTGCTGGTTGTTCATCTCTGTCACAGAGAGCAGCTGCTGAGAAGGCGGGTTCCCAGGAAACAAATGGCAGAAAAGCAAAGCAAATGCTGAACATTTCATTTCCTCCTCATCTGCTGACACAATAGCTTAGGAACTCCCATCTTTTGGGACACTTTAAAAGTAGACTGCATAAAACAGGGAAGTTTAGGAACCAGTTTTGTTGTGGTAAGGTGAGAAACCAGATAATTTAGTAAGTCTTTTTCATACCCAGCCTTTGATTTTTCACAGTATGTTCAAGCCTTAGTCAATAATTGTATATAAATACTAAGACCTTCACTGAATTCTCCTGTTTTTCTTGGTAGGATGGAAAAGAAGAACTAAATATCTTTATCTGGGAAAAACAGAATGTGCTCCTCATCGTGAATTACAACAAAGGAAGAGCTCTACAGGTGCTGTGATGCAGACTTTTGCATTTTCTTCTCCATCATAAAATTCATCATGAATACAAGATCTTGCCAACACAAAACACATCAACCTTCCGTTAAATTTTGTAGCCTGCCTTTTTTGTAAAGTACTCTTCCGAATGTAAACAATTACATCTAACTCTTTGCTGCCTTACAAGTACTGACTTTACTTTTCTATTAATGAAATTACTTATCCAAATCATGTTTAATAATTTTTTTAAAAAGATGAGAACTTTTGTTTTTATTTAACCAGCTACATAACTGAATGGCACAGGACCATTTCATGCATCTTAAGCCTGCTAGATCAATGTGAACGTAGAGGTCAGTAAGACACAATTGTAGATGGTGTAATTGTTCTGCATATTTAAATATTTTAAAAACCATTTAACATAGTACTTGCAGAGCATCCATTCCTTACTGTTTCATCATTAAAATTTATACCAGACTTCAGCAAGACATTGCTGATCTAAAAGTATGCATTTGCAGGCTTGCCAGGTCACTCATTGCATGTCTGTTTTCAGTAATGTGACTAATGGATTTTACCTGAAAGGGCATGCTACTTACTTTTTTTTACATAATTCCTGGTCCCTAGAATCACCTTGAGAGAAGCAAGAATTTCTTGTAAACCTAAGGAGGGTAACAGGTTACAAACATGCATATTAAGAAGATTGGAATGTTGTGGATTTTTATATTTTGTTAAACATATTCATTTTGTGCAGGTGGGCCTCTGAAGGTCACTCCAGTCCTTATTCAGGCAAAAAAACTTCCCTTTCCTTCGGTGGGAGCCTTGTCAGGGTGAGATCTGAAGGATAAAACTCCATTGTCTGTTTTCCTCACATTGTGGCAGTCCAAGTGTGTGTGTGGGTTTTCTTTTTCTTTTCTTTTTTTTTCTCTCCTGCTTACTTCTTCATCACACTTGCTTGAAAGTGGCATCAGCAACTGCAAATAATGCATACAACATAAATAATGTATGTGCCAGACATAATTTTATTATCAGTAAAATGATTTTGGACAGTAAAATCTGTGTCCCAACTAAGTAATGTACTGTCAGAAAGTTTTAATCAAAATAATGGCAATAAATTTCAATAAAACTCTGATGCAAGTAGTCTCTTCGCAATGGAATGGAGTATTCTTCTTATATGCCAATATCAGATCTTAAAGGAAATCTCCTACATATGGGAAGTCTAATGATGGTCAAGGCCTCTCAGATAAGGGGCCATTTTTTGTTGCAATGAGCTGAATTTAAAATTAAAACAAACTGGTGTATGAAAATAGTGTTGCTGTTTTTACTGACTGTTGTGGAATTATTGACATACAGTTGACAGACTTCTTTATATAGAGAGAAACTTTGTTATTCTTTACATAAATGGGATTTGTTGGATCAGGACGGAGATAAGGAAACATCTCTCTGGAATTCTTACTGTAACACAGTGTAAATTGTACCAATGACAAATCAATCTCATTAGTTTTCACTTGAGGAAAATAATGTTGATCTTGATGTTGTTTATATCCCATTGATCAGAAAACACACAAATGGCCACTAACAAGGGGGTTACATGGATGTGTCTTTCAGCTGGGGGAATTTTTCAGTTGACAATACAAATTATGGAAAGGGGGGGACTACCAAAAATGCAAACTTTAGATAGTTTTAACAAAGCCCCAAGCAGCATAGCTATGCATCCGAAGAAGTGAGGTTTTTACTCACGAAAGCTTATGCCCAAATAAATCTGTTAGTCTTTAAGGTGCCACCAGACTCCTTGTTGTTTTTGTAGATACAGACTAACACGGCTACCCCCTGATACTTGACACCAAGCATCATTAGATTCATTTGAAACCTTAATGAAAACTAGAGTTAAATTGGTCAGAATTTCAGGTTTCTAAGGGACTCTGAAACAATTTGGGACTTCTCAGTGTTTGTTGCAAATATTGAGCATAATGCTCAAAATGAGGCAGAAGTCTAAATATTGTATAACTTCAGGTAACTGCATGACTTGGCTAACATGTTAACCCCCTCAAAACCAGTGTGGGGTCAGCTGTTCACTTCCTGAGTGTCTACTTACTTTAACAAAAGTGGTGGAATAGTTCATATTAGAATTTACCTCAATTCCTGAGTTCCTAAGGTTTGTTTTATTTCTATCTTTCTATAATGCCATAGAAATTAAAACAAAAGCAGAAGTGGAAAACTCTCAAGAAAATGTACTCCATAATCATCCCAAAGCTTGCATGCTTATCCAAACTGGGACTTCTTAAATGTAGTGTTTAACATCAGAATGAGGAGAAAAGGTGGCCATTAACGTGAGTGGGAGTTGGGAGGTGTCACCATCTCAAAAAATGAGGCCACTTAGCTATCTCAATTAAAGAATCTAAATCTGTATTTAGGAGTACATTTGAAAAGTTTTGCTAAAATTTGGTGTTTAACCACATTCCCACTCCCTAGTTCCCCTTACTTACGGCCGTTTCCTCCTTCTGTAAGTTGATATCAAGTTGGGTAACCTTGCCATAGATTTTCTGTATCAAATGCTCTGTTTTAGGCTAGGAGTTACCATATAACAGAACTTCTTTGCAAAACAATGTTTAGGAAAGCAGGAACTATACCCCCAACATGGGGTTTTTCACTACTTACAAATTGTGTGGTCTGCAGCAATAGTTGGGTTAGAAGTTCAAGAAGGCAGCAACTGCGCCTGCTATATTCATAAGGTGTCTAGCACATCACATAAGCTTTCAGAAATAAGAAGGCAGACTTCAGGATTGCTACTCAAATCAGTAGATATTCTGGTTGGCCCCACAAAATGAAAAACACAGACTGTTGCATTACATTACTAAAAAGTTTTCAGCATATCTAGGAGAAAGCATGTTATCTACTTCCCATCCTTAGCATTGTACAATGATCTGCCACCAGTAGGTAGTGGCAGATGGGCTATATACTGCTTGCGTCAGGAAGCAGGGCCTGCAGTGGAGTCAGTCTTCAGGCAACCTAATGAGGCCAGCAGCCTGTTTGGCTATTCCACCTGATTGATTGGAAGAGGCAGTAGACTGCCTGTTTAACCCAGCAGCAGCAGTTCAGTGGCTGCTCACAGCATTTGCCTAGGCCTCTGATAGCTCCTGCCTTGTTCCCAGCCCTGCTTCTGCCTTGTCTCAATCCAGGTAACTGAGTCCTGAACTTTGGCTTTGATTTCTGACTTTGGCTCTGAATCTTGGCTCTGGTACTTACCCTCTGACTCCACTTCAGACCCTGAGCTCCAATTCCTGACTGCTGACTCCTTCTCTAATCACTAGGCCTGACTCCTGCTCTGACCTCAAAGCACAACCACCTGCGTCCTGATCACTGGCAGTTTGGCCACCCCAACACAAATGATAAGGGAACTAGAGATGCAATGGTGAGCATGGAGTCTATAAAAGCCAACGTCTCCCATGGCGGGCTTGCAAGGTGTGCAGGGCTCCTGCTACCAAGTGCAGAATGCAAGCTCAAACAGCATTGCCTTCAGCTCCAGCCCCTGCTGTCTGTGAACCCAAGCTCCCTGTACCTGGCAAGTTCAACAGCAATCCAAACAAATTTTGTGGGCTCCTAATTTCGTGTCTGCCCTTATTTCTGCTATGTCCACCTCCATACCTGCCTTGTTTCAGCCCTGTTCCTGCCTTGGTCCTAGCCCTGCCCTTTGCCTTGCTTCACTCCAGGTAACCCAGTCCTGACCCTCAGCTCTGATTTCTGACTTTGAATCTGACCCTTGGCTCTGGCATCTGGCTTCTGACCCTGAGCCCCAATTCCTGACTACTGACTTCTGCTCTGACCACTAGACATGACTTCCCACATCCCAATCACCGACAGTTTGCAGCTTCTCTAAAATAAAGGTGTGCATCAAATGTAGTCCTAGCCAGAGCTTTTACAGGGCATAGGGATGCTGGCAGATTCCTCCTTTGCTCCTTGAATGTTGCTGGCCAGAGCAGTATTTAATGGGGAAGACTAAAGCACATATTACTGTTCCTCTGAAAAGGAGCACGTATGACCTAGACAGCTTGAGCTGCAAAAACAGAGCATGTATGCTAGTTTATGGGTGGTTGGCTGTGCTTGCCAGCTCCATGGGATTAAAGAATGGAACCAGAGTGCGAGTTGTACATTGTTCCTAATGCTCTCGTGAGACTGGAGAGAGATCTTGCCCTGCTCTTTTACTTTCATGAGGCAGTTGGGAAGAGAAAAACTACCGTTCTCCAGTTTGTCAGCCCTTAGCTCACCAATGCCACAGATGGTAAGATCTAGCCCTGATTATTCTATAGACTTTTCATGTCATTGCACCATGTTATAACACGAATGCATTCGGCTTGGTTTTACATATGTGGACAGGTCTAAATCACATTCTGATACTGTATTACAGGTATGGAAAGACCAGGTGCCTTTATAAACTTCTTGTGCATATGTGACTTAGGGTGCCTAGGGGAGCCCTCACTGGAAATGCCAAGATCAGGGTGGGCTGCAAAAGGGAGAGCAGATAGTCCCAAGACTGGTGGGTAACACTGAAGTTAACTCCCCAACCAGTCACAAACTGTTTCTGATCCCCCACACTGGTTATCAAGAAGCAAAAAAGAAATCACACAGCCCCCTTCATTGCATTCCAGAAGTTATTTTAAAACTCTACTCTCATATATAAAATGGGCTTCGGACCCCAAAAAGGATCAGGCATGTTACCAGGTCAGTATAGGTTTGGATCTTATCCAAAGTACCACAGCCAGCCAATCCTTTGGTGTCTAAAACTAAAAGTTTATTCTAAAGAAAGAAGAAGAGAGATGTTAAATAGTAAAGCAATCACATACAAAGACTTCATAGGCCATATACAGTAACTCCTCACTTAACACTGTAGTTGTGTTCCTGAAAAATGCAACTTTAAGCAAAACAATGTTAAGCAAATCCAATTTCCCCATAAGAATTAATGTAAATAGGGGGGTTAGGTTCCAGGGAAATGTTTTTCCCCAGACAAAAAACTATATATATATATATATATATATATACACATACACACACACATACACACAGTATACACTTTAAACAAACAATTTAATACTGTTCACAGCTATGATGATTGTGAAGATTGGTTGAGGTGGTGAAGTCAGAGGGTGGGATATTTCCCAGGGAATGCCTTGCTGCTAAATGATGAACTAGTACTCGGCTTAGGCCTTAAGGGTTAATACATTGTTGTTAACGTAGCCTCACATTCTACAAGGCAGCAGGAATGGAGGGGAGAGGAGATACATAGCAGACAGACACAGACATACACCTTGTGTGTGGGAGAGAAATGCACACTGCCCCTTTAAGTAAGCTGACCCACTCTTAAGTGCATTGTCTTTTTAAGTGGCTCAGGAAGTTGAAAGAGCAGCTGCTGTCCCAGACTCTTTCTGTCTGTGTCCCCACCCTGCTCTACATGGAGAAGAAGGGGTAAGCAGGGTGTAGGAGCAGGGGGGAGGGGGATACCCTGACATTAGCACCCCCCCTTCCCAGCAAGCAGGAGTCTCAGGGAGCAGCTCCAAGGTAAAGGGCAAGAGCAGCACATGGCAGTGGGGGGAGGGATAGCTGCAATTGCTAGCCTGCTGGCAGCTGCTGCATAGGGAATTTAGGGGAGTGGGGAGCTAATAGGGGGGCTGCTGGTCCACCCTGGTTCCAAGCCCCCACCAGCTAGCTGCAACAGGCTGCTCTTCCTGCAAGCAATGGACAAAGCAGGCTGCTGCCAAACAATGTTAGAAGGGAGCATTGCACAACTTTAAACGAACATGTTCCCTAATTAATCAGCAAAGTAACAACTTTATCTGGGATGACTTTAAGTGAGGAGTTACTGTATCAGGTTCCTAGCAGTACTGGTGAGTTTGCTGGCTTGACAGTTCCTCTGGTGTACATCCACAGCTTGGATGGGTCATTCAGTCCTTTGTTCAGAGCTTCAGTTTGTAGCAGACTTCCTCCAGAGGTAAGAAGCAGGATTGAAGACAAAGTGGAGAAGAAGAACAGGAGTACTTGTGGCACCTTAGAGACTAACAAATTTATTAGAGCATAAGCTTTCGTGGACTACAGCCCACTTCTTCGGATGCATATAGAATGGAACATATAATGAGGAGATATATATACACACATACAGAGAGCATAAACAGGTGGGAGTTGTCTTACTAACTCTGAGAGGCCAATTAATTAAGAGAAAAAAAAAAAAAACTTTTGAAGTGATAATCAAGCTAGCCGAGTACAGACAGTGTGATAAGAAGTGTGAGAGTACTTACAAGGGGAGATAGTCAACGTTTGTAATGGCTCAGCCATTCCCAGTCCTTATTCAAACCGGAGTTAATTGTGTCTAGTTTGCATATCAATTCTAGCTCTGCAGTCTCTCGTTGGAGTCTGTTTTTGAAGTTTTTCTGTTGTAATATAGCCACCCGCAGGTCTGTCACTGAATGACCAGACAGGTTAAAGTGTTCTCCCACTGGTTTTTGAGTATTTTGATTCCTGATGTCAGATTTGTGTCCATTAATTCTTTTGCGTAGAGACTGTCCGGTTTGGCCAATGTACATGGCAGAGGGGCATTGCTGGCACATGATGGCATAGATCACATTGGTAGATGTGCAGGTGAACGAGCCCCTGATGGTATGGCTGATGTGATTAGGTCCTATGATGATGTCACTTGAATAGATATGTGGACAGAGTTGGCATCGGGGTTTGTTACAAGGATAGGTTCCTGGGTTAGTGGTTTTGTTCAGTGATGTGTGGTTGCTGGTGAGTATTTGCTTTAGGTTGGGGGGTTGTCTGTAAGCGAGGACAGGTCTGTCTCCCAAGATCTGAGAGAGTAAAGGATCATCTTTCAGGATAGGTTGTAGATCTCTGATGATGCGCTGGAGAGGTTTTAGTTGGGGGCTGAAGGTGACAGCTAGTGGTGTTCTGTTATTTTCTTTGTTGGGCCTGTCTTGTAGGAGGTGACTTCTGGGTACTCGTCTGGCTCTGTCAATCTGTTTTTTCACTTCAGCAGGTGGGTATTGTAGTTTTAAGAATGCTTGATAGAGATCTTGTAGGTGCTTGTCTCTATCCGAGGGATTGGAGCAAATGCGGTTATATCTTAGAGCTTGGCTGTAGACAATGGATCGTGTGGTGTGTCCTGGATGGAAGCTGGAGGCATGTAGGTAAGTGTAGCGGTCAGTAGGTTTCCGGTATAGGGTGGTATTGATGTGACCATCGCTTATTAGCACAGTAGTGTCCAGGAAATGGACCGCTTGTGTGGATTGATCTAGGCTGAGGTTGATGGTGGGATGGAAATTATTGAAATCATGAATTATTGAAATTCAAGTGACATCATCATAGGACCTAATCACATCAGCCATACCATCAGGGGCTCGTTCACCTGCACATCTACCAATGTGATCTATGCCATCATGTGCCAGCAATGCCCCTCTGCCATGTACATTGGCCAAACCGGACAGTCTCTACGCAAAAGAATTAATGGACACAAATCTGACATCAGGAATCAAAATACTCAAAAACCAGTGGGAGAACACTTTAACCTGTCTGGTCATTCAGTGACAGACCTGCGGGTGGCTATATTACAACAGAAAAACTTCAAAAACAGACTCCAACGAGAGACTGCAGAGCTAGAATTGATATGCAAACTAGACACAATTAACTCCGGTTTGAATAAGGACTGGGAATGGCTGAGCCATTACAAACGTTGACTATCTCCCCTTGTAAGTACTCTCACACTTCTTATCACACTGTCTGTACTCGGCTAGCTTGATTATCACTTCAAAAGTTTTTTTTTTTTTTCTCTTAATTAATTGGCCTCTCAGAGTTAGTAAGACAACTCCCACCTGTTTATGCTCTCTGTATGTGTGTATATATATCTCCTCATTATATGTTCCATTCTATATGCATCCGAAGAAGTGGGCTGTAGTCCACGAAAGCTTATGCTCTAATAAATTTGTTAGTCTCTGAGATACACAGAGAACATGAAAAGGTGGGAGTTGTCCTACCAACTCTAAGAGGCTAATTAATTAAGAGAAAAATTCTTTTGTAGTGATAATCAAGATAGCCCATTACAGACAGTTTGACAAGAGGTGTGAGAATACTTAACATGGGGAAATAGATTCAGTGTGTGTAATGGCTGTTACCCAGAGGCATAGCACAAGTTTTGTAATACAGACATACCTATAACTCATAATACAAAGGTGATACAAACATATCAATGAGATTATCATATTTAGCAGATTATAACATTTTTGCAGCTATCTTGCATGGCAAATCTGGCATAACTCATTGCAATTTTACAATATTGGTATTCATAGTATCCTAACGTGTCCCCCAGATTCCATACAGCATCACAGCATAATAAATCCTTAAGGCGCTATGGGAGCCTGTCACTTTAAAATTAAATATATCTGACCAACTACCAGGTGGCATCCACTAGAACAGGGGTCGGCAACCTTTCAGAAGTGCTGTGCCGAGTCTTCATTTATTCACTCTGATCTAAGGTTTCGCGTGCCAGTAATACACTTAAACATTTTAGAAGGTCTCTTTCTGTAAGTCTATAATATATAACTAAACTATTGTTGTAGGTAAAATAAAAAAAACATTTTAAAAACCTTAAAGAAGCTTCATTTAAAATTAAATTAAATTAAAATGCAGAGCACCCCAAACCGACGGCCAGGACCCGTAGTGTGAGTGCCACTGAAAATCAGCTTGTGTGCCACAGGTTCCCCACTCCTGCACTAGAAGATGGCTCCAACTATAGGTACAAGGAGTCCTGCTCTAGAAGTGCCAGAGAAGCACAACTGTTGTGGTCTAGCTCATAAGGTGCTTATTGCTTCACTTACTCCCCTGTGTACATAGTATGATTCCTGCTAAGTACCAATCATTGCAGCTTGTTTCTACATTGTAACCCTTCCTGGCACCCCCAGCATCTGCAAGTACATGACAGTCTTGCAGAGACAAAGAGGATGCACTTTTATATCACATTCATTACCCTCATAAGGCTACGCTGCACCATTTGAGTAAAGCAGGCATGTATGCGCTTGTCTTTTTTATTCTTTGGTTGGGCCCTGTCATAAATGAAGGGAGGCGGGGTAGCTCCCTTTTATGGACACCCAGCCAGCCAATAGCTATAAAATCCCTCCTGGTAGCTGTTCTCTAATTGCTCTACTTGTAAAGGGTTAAAAAGTCTCACTGCTATGCATAGGGAAAAGGAAGTGAGTGGGCACCTGGCCAGAAGAGCCAGTGGGAAGGCTAAAACTTTTTAAAATTGCAACAAAGCCTCCCCTTTTGTCTGTCTTTGTGGCTCTACCAGCTGGAGAGGGGACAGAGCAGCTATGCTGGAAGAAGCTTGTGGCCAAGTATGAAAAATCCTCGGTATTATACTTAGAAACTACTCACTTAAAACCCCAGATATGTAAGTAGACCAGGAAATGTCTAAGACGACGCGATTAGCTTTATCTCTTTTTATTCCTTTTATTTCATTAGGGCGTGTGGATTCCTGTGTGCTAACCCCAGGTTCTTTTTGTTTTGCTTGTAACCTTTAAAGTGGACCTCAGTCTTAATCCTTGTAGTTGTTTTTTCTTTAAAATCTAGCAAATGCCTATGTGCCCAGATGTATTTTCTTTTCTTTTTTTTATTAATAAAATTTACCTTTTTTAAGAACAGAATTGTATTTTTGCCTCTTAAGAGGTTTGTGCACATGTTGTTTAATTAGCTGGTGGCAACAGCTGATTTCCTTGGGTTTTTTTTCTCAGCTCTTCCCTGCGGGGGTGGGGGTGAAAGAGCTTGAGGGTACCCCAGAGGAAGGAATTCCCAAGTGAGCCTTCCTGGTCTCTCAAAGGGGTTCTGCACTTGGGTGATGGCAGCATCTACCAATCCAAGGTCAGAGAAAAGCTGTAACCTTGGGAGTTTAATACAAGCGTGAAGTGGCCAGTATTGATTTTTAGAATCCTTGCGGGGCCCCCTCCTTCTGCACTCAAAGTGCCAGAGTGGGGAAAGGTAGTGGAAAGAGGGGAAAGTGTGGCTCCTTTCCTTTATCTTAGCCCCAAGCTGACTGTTTCAACCATGTTAGTGGAGGAGGAGTGTGGTATTTACACTTGCTGTTCACAAGCAGATAACGTCACAGGCATCACAAAAGCTTGGTTGTTTCTCAGCTGAGTGATGAAATGAATAAGTTAATGGAGCACACACATTTGGATTTACAAATATGACTCAAATACTTATGGGGCATTTCAACTGGCCCCTCCACTTCTGCACATGAAGGTAATCCAGACTGGACAGATCTGGGTTTGGGATGTGGAAGGTGAGGAGTGCTGGTTCAATGGCCCTCCCACAGGTACACCAACGGTGAGACTGGCTTGGGACAGGGTGAGCTTAAGAGCCTGGCTGTTCTCAGTGAAAGCATCCTCTCTGCAATGCAGTGTGGAGTCCTGTGGTGGACTTCACTGAATGAAGCCCTGCTTAGGAGACTTGGGATGGAGGGGTGGCATTGGTCAATTACAGACCATAGCATGGTAACGCCCTCAGACACCATGCTGCTTAGTGGCCTAAAGGGGCCTGTATGTGGTTTTTTCTTTTTTTATATTGTTGAAACAGGTTAAAACGTGGCTGGGTCCCATCTACACAGGCAAGAGCAAATGAAAAAGGAAGCCAGGTGTGCAAACATTCTGGAGTGAGTTCATTTGGAATAATCCTCCAGGAACATGGTACAGCTTGTTCTATAGTACAATCAGTAATGAGGCAGGGTGAATGTAACAATGGAACAGCTGACATTGGGTGACACTGGGTGACACCAGGTATTGTATAGTAGGTTATTGTTTTAGAGGGCCGAGAATGGGTTTGAGTGGGGCTTTGATGAGGTTCCACTTTGGCCCAACAAAATTCTGAGGGGGGATTCTAGTTTTCATTTTACTTCTAATATTTATACAGTCTGGAATAAATAGTGCTCCAGGTTATTGTCTGTCAGCTGTAATTGCCTGAAGCAATAATGCCCTTCAGTGCTCATTTGATGGGACTGTTATGAATATACTACCAACTACTCTTAGTTAAGAGACCTGCCCTGTTAAGTGCTGAACACTTGTAATGGGATTTGAGGGCGCTTAGCACTTAACGGGATGAGGGCATGTGATCTTTTGGCTGTTGCATGACCTGTCAATCTTTTTCCTATTGACATATAGTTTTTAGGGAAGGAGCGCCATCATGTGGTCTGATGGCTTCTTTGGAATCTTTACTAGCCGGAGTGACCAACCATTTAGCCACTACTAGATACATCCGAAGAAGTGGGCTGTAGTCCACGAAAGCTTATGCTCTAATAAATTTGTTAGTCTCTAAGGTGCCACAAGTACTCCTGTTCTTTTTGTCTTAAAGAGTTAATACTGTTGGTTTCACTACACCTGGAATTATTGTGCATTAGCTGACTACCTGTGTCTTTCCTAGGTTATATAGGGTTTATATGATGGTGCTATTCCAGAATAGCTGTTGCACTTTAAAGTCACACCATAACTTAATGCAATTTAACTTTCAAGTGTAGACAAGCCCTATTAGTAATAAAGCACTAATCACTGTTGTAACCACATTGTATTCCCTGCTTCTACATCTCCAGAATAGGGCAGAGGCCTCCATGGCCTCTCCTGTCCCTCTGTAGTGTGTGTTGACAACTTCAGTTGCTCTCCTCTTTCATGTCTTCAGACAGGAAAGAATCTCCCACCTTTTTCAGTGAGTGTCACTTGTCTGCTGCTAAGGAATGTTGCACCTCTTGGGAATTCCAATAGGAGGGAATAATAACTCCATTTACAAAACCGTAGCCATTTGAGTTGGAAAAGACCTATCGGATCTTTCAGTCAAGATGATTGAGAATTCATTAGTCTGTGATGATCCTAAAATAGCTCATAGAACTTGTTTTGTCCTTGCAAGATTAAAACATTGGTTCTGTGTACACCTGATTTTTGGAAGCTTGCCATTTATGGTTTACACATAGCAATCATTCAGCCAGCACAAGAACAAATCACAGAAACAATTACAGTAGGATAATGGGAGGGGAAGGGATGCCTTTTAAGGGAAAGATTCCTTTAATGAAAATAATAAAGCGGCTCTCTAGAGGAATTGTGTTATAACCTGTCTCATATGACAAGTACTGTATATTCTCTTTTCATTCTGTTCCTTTTGCTCCCATTATTCATAATGGGGTTCTTCCCACTATGAGGCCAACTGATGAAAATTCCCCTCAGCCTGATCACTGAAAATGCAGCCTTCCGGCTCTTATAGAGAACACACTATTAGTAAATTACATTTGTTGATGGCACAGTGGAGAGTGCTTTGTTCTCCATACAAAGCACAATGGTGATATCTGGGGCAGGCAGGGTGGGAATTTGGAGGAGAGATGGAAATTGAGAGAAAAGAGACCTGAGAGACGGGCACCAGAAAAGGAAAATTAACCACCCTTTGGAGGCAGCTGAGAATAGATATAAAATAGATCATAGAACTGCTGAGCTAGGTCAGAGTAGTGATGCAGCTAGTCAAGTATCCTGTATAATTCCTCCCCTAGAGATGCTGAACTTAATTCTGTTATGATCTTCATAACTTAGTGGCTCAACTACAGATACTATTTGAACCAAGTCCTGCATGTTTCTTTCAATGTACATATCTAAAATGTATGTCCTCTTAAACATCTATGTGGCTGCAGTCTGGAAAATGCCAGTGTTGTGTACTAGTACAGAGAAAGGGAAAGGAGTAAAAAGGGTGGGTGGTGAGAAGTAGAATGTAAACAAAATGCAGAAGAGAGTGAAAAGGGAAAAGTCCAAAGGAACAAGGAAGAAAAACAAGTGAGCAAAAAAGAAAAAAATACAGTCGGAAAAGAGGATCAAAAACATGAGAACAAAACCTGCATGAGGGTAAGGAGAGAATGCTTTTCTGCCCAGAAAAGTGACTTTACAAATGGCAGGGTGGGATCCCACCATTGTGTCTGATTTCCATATCAAAGGCACTAAGGGGGGGCGGGGCGGGGAACACCTTTTTACTAACTGCCAGACCTGCAACCTCAATCTGGGAGCCAGGCTGGCTTGTTTCCTTTTTGCATACCATCACTAGTAAAAACAAGGAATGAAAAGCCCACTTGCCTCTTACACACACACACAGACAACCCTCCCAGTAAGTCGAAATATTGCCTAGTGAGTGGGCTGAAGAGCCATATAGACTCCATCTGAGAGCTCTCTTAGCTGGAAGATACCTTCTGTCTTCCCCACTCCTTGGCTGAGTGAGTTAAGGAGTGAATGCTACTGTGAACAGAAAGTTTCACAAGTTTGTATGGGTGGCGGGGAGAACACTGTAAATAAATTGCACAAGGGTTTTGACCAGAAGAGGGTCTCAGAGTTGTTTGTGGCTAGAAAAGAGACAGGAGTGGAATGATGTCCTGTCATGCTTGGTAAAGTTGTTATTCGTGTCATTTTATACCCTAAGCAGCATACATTACTTTGAGTGGTTCATAGCATTTAGGGTGAGAAGAGACCATTATGATCATGCAGTTTAATCTCCTGCATAACACAGGTCACAGAACCTCACCAGTAATTTCTGCATCAACCCCATAGCTTCTGTTTGAGCTATAGCATATCTTTTAGAAAGACACCCAGTCATGATTTATTTCAGGTTTCAAAGTAGCAGCCGTGTTAGTCTGTATCCGCAAAAAGAACAGGAGTACTTGTGGCACCTTAGAGACTAACAAATTTATTTGAGCATAAGCTTTCATGGGCTACAGCCCACTTCTTCGGATTCATAGAATGGAACATATATTGAGGAGATATATATATACATACAGAGAGCATGAAAAGGTGGGAGTTGTCTTACCAACTCTGAGAGGCCAATTAAGTAAGAGGGGGAAAAAAAACTTTTGAAGTGATAATCAAGATAGCCCAGTACACACAGTTGATAAGAAGTGTGAGAATACTTACATGGGGAGATAGATTCAATGTTTGTAATGGCTCAGTCTTGATTTAAAGACTCTGGGAGATGGAGAATCCATAAGGTCTTTAGGTTGAAGCTGCTGCTTTCAGTAGACAAATGTTTTTTAAATGTCATTCCATCATCTCTAATAGAACAGTGCCTGAAGAGTAGGCAGGAAATCACTAAAAAGATGGGTGGAGATGTCTTTCCTTTATGACCCTGAATAAAAGGTTAATGTACATACAGCCAATTGCGGTTGTGTTCTCAGATAGCTAATTGGAATTGTAGACCAGCAAACAAAAAACACCATCTAAGGACTTGGAGTTACATTTGACAAGTTAGCAGCTGAGCTGAGGAGTTTGGGATTTTACCAGCAGCTGAGTGCAACAGTTTGTTGGTGGAGAGACAAGGTAGATGAGGTAATATCTTTTATTGTTTGGTGGTGACGTTTTCAGTAACGGCCTTAATAAAAAGATGCTTTTGGTGTCCCTGTACCAGACTCCAGTGACACACTCAGTAGGAACAATAGAGGCATTCGAAGTGTAAAGAACTGGACCCACATTTCACTGTTCAGTATGCAGCAGCAAACCGCAGAATACATTTCAACAGTTGATATCGGCAACAGGGAAAGCAACCTGCTCAGCCAAATCCCCTCTTTGCCTAGGGCATCAATAAGCCTGAGGCTCACCCTGCACAGGGGGCAAGGTTGCCAGATGGTAGGGGTAAGGGAAGTGGATTACAAATTACATTATTATGTGGAGCAAACCAGGGCATGCCATACAAAAGTGAGTTGGGTTGTGTGGGGTTACAGACCCCCAACTTTCCACCAAAAAACAAATGTCTGCGGAGGGGCTGAAATGGTCAGTAGCTGGTTTAGGCGCATTTGTTCTTGGACAAGTCACCTGAGACAGTTTTATTATGAACTAATGACATTCTGTTGTCTGGTAATCCCAGACCCAGCACTAGGAGACTAATATAAATTCAGCCCTGGGATTTTGTTCTTTTGGTGGTTTTGTTTTAGTTTGGGAGAGGGGGTGTATTTTCTGACAGAATCCTGCCCTGAAGAGAATTTAAGGCAATTACGACTAGACCACTATCGCTAAGCCACTAGTCCTTCTGCACTACAACAGTTATATAAAAGGAGAAGCGACTGATATTAAGAGAAGGAACCCTCCCACTCGCTCCTCCCAACACAGTCTCCTCTGAGTCCCCAGAGTGCACTGTTTTGTTTGTCTGACTTTTAAAATGTAAGGGCCTCCGGGCAAGGACTCTCCTCACCTTAGTCTATTGTACAGTGCTGTGCACACTGTCACCACTGAACAAATTAATAACAGAACGATCCTTCCAAAATCCATCCTGATCCTTTTGTTTTTCCTCAAAAAATGTATCATGGATGAACCAAAGCCTCAAATCCAAACTTTTCTGTAGGTTTTACAATCAAGCTCTTATAGTTCATGGCTCAGATGCATCTCTAGTCACGAGCAGACTGGGCTGGATACAAACTTGTAACTTATAGATTAAATGTTCCATGTCCTGTTACTAATCTCCTGAGCTGTCCACTCTGCAAGTTCAATATATACTCACACCATCTATTATTGGATAGAAGCCTCATTCCATTACATTTCTATCCTCTGACACCTCTTTGTGCAATTTTTTTCGAGAGTCTGAGATTAACCTTCCAGCCCAGGTATCCAATTCACTGCACATTTGGTCTGATCCAAAATCCAGTGACTTCATGGGCTTCATGTTATTGTGGTAGATTTCAGACATGATCAATTGCAGTATTATAAGGAATATGACAGACAATAACCAACTAACTTTGGGGCCCCAAACTATACTACTTGAGATATTCTGAGGGAAGATGGTATATCTAAAATCTTGTCTTGCATTTGGAGAACTGTGGTGGTAATTATTACCTTGTTTAAACACAATTGGAGCTAGCACAGTTCTGCTCCCATTGTAAACAGGGACTCAACGAGGTTTATTTTGATTGAACAAGAAGTAAGCCCCTGCAAAATCCAGTAGCTGTGCTGAGTGAATAGTCCTTTTTATCTTCTAAACTGTTACAGTTTGTCTTTATTCAGCACTGAACAACTGTTAAGAAGGCTCTCTCTCCCTTTGCTGGTGTAATAGCTGTCATTGCACCTCATTTTGTCACTGGGGTAGCCCTCTATAAGTAATGAATGCCGGTAAAAATCAGCACTGTAGCAAATAGACAATGGAAGTCATGTGAGCAGAAATAGTTAACTTACTTTTCGGAAAATGCACTAAGTCTTTATCATGTAGACCACATTTCTCGATAGTCACCCACACACTCCACATATCACGTTGCCATGATTTCTCGTTTTTCTCTACTACCCCTAGTCTCAGCCTCTTCTTGCTGCAACTTTCAAGTAACTGTGGCAACAAGCTTAACAATTTTCAGCCAACCGGGTTCATTCTCAAATCTGGGTCATGTCGTTCTCACTAAATGAAGTTATTGTACGACAAATGCTGGGACAAACTCAGCCCTTGGTGCCAAGTAGAAGCAACTCCATCCATTCGGTGGTGCCACACCTGCTTGTACGACAGCTGAGTTTGGCCCACTGTTTCAAAACTTGTGATTGTACTGGGCCAAAGAGTTAGGGTTCGGACAGAATTTAACCCCTGCCATGCCCTGGAGAAGAACCTTGCTGTAAGTATGGTTAAAGTTTATGGTTGCTGATTTTAAGGTCTGCTTAGGAACAGTCTGACCATTTTTTAAAAGTTACTGCCATGGGGAAGCATCAGCTGAGAAAGGGGCCTTATCAGAGTGGTGCTGAGTGATATGAGTGAGACTAGAAGCCTCACACTTACTCCTTGTGGAGTGTGACTAGGTCTCTGAAATCCTAAAACTGTCTCTGTGCAGGAAAAGGAATTATTGCCTCCTCAGCGCTCTCACTCCATTGGCCGGCTGGAGCTGAGATCATGACTGCTAAGTAGGGCCCTACCATATTCACGGCCATGAAAAATGCATCACAGACCGTAAAATCTGGTGGTCTCCCATGAAATCTGGTCTTTTGGGTGCGTTTACCCTATACTATAGATTTCACCAGGAAGACCAGCATTTCTCAAATTGGGGGTCCTGACTCAAAAGGGAGTTGCAGGGGGGTCACAAAGTTATTGGGGGTGGGGGGTCGCAGTATTGCCACTCTTACTTCTGTGCTGCCTTCAGAGCTGGGCAGGCAGAGAGTGGTGGCTGCTGACTGAGGGCCCAGCTCTTCAGGCAGCAGCGCAGAAGTAAGGGTGGCAATAACATACCAGGCCATCCTTACTTCAGTGCTGCTGCCGGCGGTGGCTCTGCCTTCAGAGCTGGGATCCCAGCCAGCAGCCACCGCTCTCCAGCTGCCCAGCTCTGAAGGCAGCACCGCCGCCAGCAGCAGTGCAGAAGTAAGGGTACCACAACCCCCCTAGAATAACCTTATGACCCCCCCCCAGCTCTGTTTCAGTAAGGACTACTACAGTTACACTGTGAAACTGTAGATTTAAATCACTGAAATCATGAAATTTATGATTTTAAAAATCCTATGACCGTGAAATTGACCAAAATGGACCATGCATTTGTAGGGCCCTACTGCTAAGATATAGAGGTTCTCAAGCTTTTTCATAGTGTAGATCATATCTTAATAGAGAGATTTGTCTCCTGGACTGCTCCCTCCTCCATTCACAACAAGGTAGACCACCTCCCTTTGCATAGGTGATCACTTAACATCCCTGTGGTAACTAAAGCAATTGTTTACATGGAAAAATATTAGGAAAATGGTTTAGGGTATCTTAATCTTTCTTTAGCGTGATGTGGCACTGTTGGTCCTGCCAGCAGATTGTCCATGACTGCTTATTCGACACATTTCCCTGCTTTTGTTTTTTTGTGACCTTGGCACAAAAAGTGGGAATGTGCTAATAACATTTGCAGATAATACAAAGTTTGGAGGTATTGCCAATACGAATGAGGACAAGACTATCATACAAGAAGATCTGGATGACTTTGTAAACTGGAGTAATAGAAATAGTGCAAAGTGCAAGGTCATGTATTTAGCGACTAAAAACAAGAATTTTTGCTATAAACTGGGGACTTATCAGTTGGAAGTGATAGAGGAGGAGAAAGACTATGAGCTGCCTGAGTGATGAGGCTGTGAAAAAGGCTAACGTAGTCCTAGAATGCATCAGGCAAGGTATTTCCAGAAGAGACAGGGAAGTGTTTGTACCATTATAAAAGGCATCTGTAATTCTGCATGCAATTCTATTCTCCCATGTTTAAGGAAGATGTATTCAAACTGCAACAGGTGCAGAAAAGGACTACTAGGATGATCCAAGGAGTGGAAAACCTACCTTATGAGAACAGACTCAGAGGTTGGCTTGTTTAGCCTAGCCTAACGAAGGCTGAGGGGAATATGATTGCTCTCTATAAATACATTCGAGAGATAAATACCAGGGAGGGAGAGGAATTATTTAAATTAAGCACCAGAGTGGACACAAGAACAAATGGATATGAACTGGCCATCAGCAAATTTAGGCTTGAAATTAGACGAAGGTTTCCAACCATCAGAGGAGTGAAGTTCTGGAACAGCCTTCCCCATAGAGCAGTGGGAGTAAAAAACCTAATTGTCTTCAAGACTGAGCTTGATACGTTTATGGAGTGGATGGTATCACAAGACTGCTTACAATGGCATGTAGCTGATTTGTGATTGCTAGCAGCAAATATCTCCAAGGGCCAGTGATGGGACACTAGATGGGCAGGGCTCTGAGTTACTACAGAGAATTCTTTCCCAGGTGTGTGGCTGGTGGGTCTTGCCCACATGCTCAGGGTCTAACTGATCACCATGTTTGGGGTCAGGGAGGAATTTTTCCCCAGGTCACATTGGCAGAGACCCTGGGTTTTTTTTCCTCTGCAGCATGGGTCACGGGTCACTTGCAGGTAAATGGTGTATTCTAAACTAGTGTAAATGGTGTATTCTCTAACTTGGAAGTCTTTAAATCATGATTTGAGGACTTCAGTAACTCAGACAGAGATTAGGGGGTCTATTATAGGAGTGGGTGGGTGAGGCTCTGTGGCCTGCAATGTGCAGGAGGTTAGACTAGATGGTCATGATGGTCTCTTCTGACCATACAGTCTGAGTCTATTGAAGCTACCCTCCATATCTGGAGGGCATTCCAATATCCACAATCCCTGGACATGATTGGTGGCAGATGACACTGTCCCTAGGAAGATCTTCCACTACCCAGTGTGTAATGGAGCAGCAGGTGATGCTGCTGCCCCTATAAAATGCCACACATGCCCAAAGACCATACTGGACACAAAGAATGTAGGCCACCATCAAATAAACCTGCAACCAGTTACAACCTGTGGGGGCACATGATTGGCCTTCTAGAAGTAATGAGGGGTTAACGGCATTCATAAGGGAAAGAAACTCTGAATTTAAATCTGCATCCATGTTCATCCCCCTACTTATTGCAGTTTCTGCACCAGTATGGCACATGGCTTGCATGGATGAGAGATGGACTGGAACTGTACACGCCTTTCCTACTATAATCCAATCACAGTGCAGGTGATTCAGCAATGCAACACTTCAAAAAAAAAAAAAAAGTTTGCTGAATCCTCATACATTGACATTGACAGGAGACTCCACCATCAGTGTGATGTGACAGCAGGAAACAGGGAGCAGAGCCAGTACCAGGTGATCAGCCACATCTCTGGACTATGAGCTAGTGCTTCATGGATCACAGGCAAAGAACCACTGGCAGAAGGTGGAGAATGAGGACCAGCTCTCAGCCCACTTATTATCTAGTAGTAGGCAAATCTCAAAGTTTGGTTAAGTACCCAAAAGCTCAGAGACTTATCCAAACCTCTGTGATACTAACCCTGAGTCTGAGATACCACATGAACAGACTGTCTCAGAAGCTTTTTAGTACTTTTAGTGCTTTCACTGGGACCAAAAATACATTGTAAGCAGCTATTTCCCCCCAACATTTCAGATGATTCACATCCAACTTTAGCTGATACTGTGGGTTGGGGGGAGAGGAAGTAACTACATGTATTTGAATCTCAAAGGTTCACATTAAGTTCACTTGAATTTTGGGTGAAGATCTAGGTTGGTCTTGCCTTTTCTGGATCCGTTTGCCTCTCACGATTAATATCCTGGGTTATTTCCCTGCGTATGGGATGGGCTCCTCAGCAGAAGCCTTCGTGCAGAGATAGATGGTATGAAGGAAAACCTTGGTTTGTAATCCTACAAACCCTGCCCATAAAACTGGAAAGCAATCCTCACTGGGGTATTAATAATATACCTACAAAACAAAAGATGAAAAATGACTTTTTTTTTCGTGCCTTTTTGTGTCAGGGGTTAAGAAGAATACTTAACAGCTTTATAGAGACTAAACATAACATACCTTGTATGCCTGAGTTGACCCACAGAAAGTGACAGAACAGATTTTTGTCCCTGCCTAGCCTTTTGGTCCAACAATCATGGCAGAGAGAAGCTTTTATTCCTCCCTTCTGTCGGGCTGTGTTAGGGACACAAAAGAAGGTAGAGACGTCATTACAGAGGGTAACATTTTCAAAAGCACCTAGGTGACTTAGGCTCTTAAGTCTTCTTTTTAGAACGTGACTCAGGCACTTAAGAGCCTGTGTCTCATTGAAAGTCCTTGAGATTTAGGTTTCTAAATGCTGAAGTCATTTTCAAAAAAGAAGACTTAGGGTATATCTACACTACAAAATTATGTTGACCTAAGTTATGGCCATATACCGCCACCGCAGTAATTAAATTGCCTTTGCATGTCCACACTGCACTCCTTGTGTCTGCTGTGTGTGTCCTCACCAGGAGGGCTTGCACCAATTAAACTGTCAGTGTGGAGCACTGTGGGACAGCTTCAGAAAGACAGCAAGAGGTGACATAAGCAACATAATGTCTACACTGGCACTGCATTGACCTAACGACATCAACCTAAGCACTACGCCTCTCACAGAGGTGGAGTTATTAAGGTCTGGTCTACACTTGGGAGGAGGGAGGGATCGATTAAAGTTACGCAACTTCAGCTACGTGAATAACGTAGCTGAAGTCGACGTACTTAGATCTACTCACAGCGGTGTCTTCACTGTGGTAGGTCGACTTCTGATGCTCCCCCGTCAACTCTGCCTGTGACTCTCGCTCTGGTGGAGTACCAGAGTTAACGGGAGAGCGCTTAGAAGTCAATTTATTGCGTCTATACTAGATGCGATAAATCGACCCCTGCTGGATCAATTGCTGCTCGTCGATCCAGCAGGTAATGTAGACAAGCCCTAAGTTGGTGTAGCGGACGAGTTACATCAGCGGGAGCAACATTTTAGTGTAGACATTGACACAGTTAGGTCAATGTAAACTGCCTTGTGTTGACCTAACTCTGTAGTGTAGACCAGGGCTTAGGCTCCTAAGTCACTTAAGCATGTTAGAAAAATATCACTAGTGTCTTCTCACTTGCTCCAGAACTGTCAAAGATCTATGATACAGTCAAGCTACTGCATAACTGAACGCCATGAACAAAGTGGTTTTTGTTGTTTATCTGAGCTGAATTAGAGACACGGGAAATACTAACAGCAAAATTCAAAATACTTGAAATTTGAGCATATGCCCCTTTTTGTTGCACACTTAATATTAGTCCAGATTTTCTAAAGTTTCCATACTAATATAGAACCATTTTTGAGTGAAATTGTTTTCACTGCAAAGACATGGAAAATCTCATGATTTTTCATGTTTATGCAGCTAAATTATTATTTTTTACAAAATGTGAAAATGTATAATGTCAGTGTCAGGAAAAATGGTGAAACTAAATTGTGGATAATTATCAAATATTTCCTTAGTATCATGCAGTAGTAATTAGATTATCATTAGTTCTTATTAATAGCTAGATCTTCTAACCTCTTTTTAGGCCAGCCATTAGAGGGCAACAGTCCATATGTAAAACAGTCCATATGTAAAACAGTCCATCCCACACTCCCCCCTATTCAAATAGGCTTACATTTTTATTATTTGATTTTCTTGCTTAAAGCAGGAGTATCATGTGTCCAAATCCATAATAACAGGTATATAATCTCAGCATGCTGTCTACCCCTGTGCTTGAAAGTCATTCGGGAATCCTATACAGGGTGAGTCAAATTTATCCCCAGTGTAATTAGACTGATGTCAACAAGCGTTACACAACATTGAATTTGGTTTTGCCTTTTGGATGGAAGCTGGTTTTGTGTTTTGGATTTGGTTCTATTTTTATATTTCACTTTTAGAACACCCTCTGAAAGTAAGTTTAATTTGTCAAAAACTATATGAGCAATATTTTAATGTTACCAATTCTTCCAGGTTTAGGGGAGCTGTTTAAGGCTTTGTTGTACATTGGCCAGTACTCTGTTGCCCAAGGCAGGGGCACAACCAGAATTTTCCTAAGGAAGGGGTCCAGGGAGAGGACCCCTCTCTAGTAGGGCACCTGTCCCCGGGACAAAAAAGATGGTGGGGCACAGGGCACCTGGCAGGCTTGGCTCAGCTTTGCAGATGGCTCAGAGAGGGCAGATCCAGACTCAGTTCCCCATCTATAAAGTGGAGATAATAATACTGCCTTTCTCCCTGTCTGTGTCTGTCTTGTCTATTTAGGTTGTAAACTGTTTGTGGCAGACACTGTCTCTTGCTATGTATATGTGCAGGACTAGCAGAATGGGGGCCTGATCTTTGGTGAGACCTTTAGGCTTGACTGTAATATTAATAATTCTTAAATAGATTAACCAATCATCATCAAGAATAATCACATTAATTAGTTTTATGAAAATCGAAACTATTGTAGCTTTACCTCGAATCTTTGCTGTTTGCCATGCAAACAAACTAAAGGTACATCTTGCATGTAAAAAACTGCCATTTTGTTATAAAAAAACTGTTTTTGGTTTTTGCTGCAGAAATTGGGGAAATTTCACATCAGGGGCATATGCATAAAATTCCAATTTATGCCAGAAAGAAATGAATGGCGGAGGCAAATGTTGGCCCAAAACTGAATTAGTGGATTCTAACTTTTGTATATCTAATCTATCTGAGGTGTCTCTAATAAGTCTGGCTTTTTGGTACCAAGTTTAAGCACTATAAAAGTGGATAATTTGACCGTTTTATCTTTCTCCACATAAAGCTACTACTATGACTCCAATTCAAAGTCTAATACTGAACCACTGGGCAAGCAGGAAAACAATGAATTACAGGCTGGGTTTTTTAATGTTGTTTTCTTTTAAACTAAAGGGGCCAAATTCATTTCTGATGTAACTTCACTGAAGTAAATCAAGTTACCTTGGGGCCAAAGGTGGTCCAAAGTTTTTAACAGGCTGCCAAGGATACCCCATATTGGACCAGATTATGCTGTGTAACACTCATGCAACTTTAATGCAATTGTGTACTTGTCATTAAGAACAGAATTTGGCCATTATCTTATGAGAGGCCTTATCACCAGGAGAATTATCTTGCAAATGCTTATTCATATTTGTAGTCTTTAATCACCATTGGGCATTACTGGGATACTCATGTGAATAAAGGTTTGCAGGATTTGACACTCAAATATTTAAACCCCGTCTCAGAAGCAAAAACTGACGAGTTGAAAGGCAACAATAAGGAATTATGCAGCTAGATGATTTGTGAGTTCTCCTGCAAATATTGTCTGTACCCAGATGGGTCTCGTCATGTGAGTGGTTATAGAAGCTAGCAGTCCATTATAGCTATAATTATATAATGAGTAGCAATGAACCAGCAGCTTTTCTGCTCAAGTTAATTGTTTTACGGTAAGTATGAGTGAGGGTGGGCAAACCTGTGTGTTGTGCTGGCAAAGTTATGATTTGTGTGTGAGGGGGTGGGGCTGTGTTGTACTGGTTGGGGGATTTTTTTGTTTTTTGCAGGAGATAAATGATGGGTCTGTTCTGTGTGAGGACTGTGTTGGGGTTATCATGTGAGCTGGTTGTGTTGTGTAGGCGGTTGTGTTGATTTGTGTCTAGGGATGGGCTGTGCTGGAAGATTTGTATTGATTTACTCCAGTGGCAGTTAGGCCAAATAATCCACCATCAGTACAGTCTCCTTATACAACCGATGAAACCGATGCATGCAAATTAGCCACAGAGTAAGGATGCTGCTTAGCTGATTTACCTGTGATATCACAATGGTTTAGGACTTTTGGCATGGCATAGATAGATAAGTGCTTTACTGTAGCTGTACACCATCCCGGGTGTAATTTGTAAAGTCAGAAAGGCTGAGAATTTAGAAATTGCACAGTAACAGACCATGGAATTTAGTGATGGTTCAATCTGATGATATTCTGAACTAAAAGAGCTCTCAACCATTCTTGTAGCTGTTTCCCTCACTTTTTACACTGACTCAACAGACATTATAGACTTCAGAGGGACACACACTGAGTGATGTTCCTGGAATCTTATCATATAGAATATATTCAAAACATGTGACTGGGCAACAAAACAGCACATGAAATTCAATGTTGATAAATGTGAAGTAATGCACATTAGAAAATATAATCCCAACTATGCATATAAAATGATGTGGTCTAAATTAGCTGTTACTGTTCAATAAAAAGATCTTGGGGGGTCAGAAAATATCTGCTCAATGTGCAGTAGCAGTCATAAAAGCTCACAGAATGTTAGGAACCATTAAGAAAGGGATAGATAAGACAGAAAATATCATAATGCTACTATATAAATCCGTGGTATGCCCACAACCTGAATACTACATGCAGTTCTAGTCACCCCATCTCAAAAAAGATATATTAGAATTGGAAAAAGTACAGAGAAGGGCAACAATGAGTAGGACTATGGCACAGTTCCCATTTGAGGAGAGATTAAAAAGACTGTTCATTTTAGAAAAGAGATGACTAAAGGGGGATATGATAAGAAGTCTATAAATCATGAATGGTGTGGAGAAAGCGACTAAGGAAGTGTTATTTACACCTTCACATAACACAAGAACCAGGGGTCACAAGAGGTGCTGGAACTAGGGGTGCTGCTGCACCCCCTGGCTTGAAGTGGTTTCCATCATATACAGGGTTTACAGTTTGGTTCAAAGGCTCTCAGCACCCCCACTATCAAAATTGTTCTAGCACCTAGGGTGACCAGATAGCAAGTGTGAAAAATTGGGACAGGGGTTGGTGGGTAATAAGAGCCCATATTAAAAAAAGCCCCAAATATCGCAACTGTCCCTATAAAATCGGGACACTTGGTCACCCTGCTAGCACCCCTGGAGGGGTGTGTGTCACCCAATGAAATTAATAGACAGCAGGTTTAAAACAAACATAAGGAAGTACTTTTTCACACAACACACAGTCAACTGGTGGAACTCATTGCCAGGGAAGTTGTGAAGGCCAAAAATATAACTGGGTTCAAAACAGACTTGGATAAATTCATGGAGGATAGGTCCATCAATGGCTATTAGCCAAGATGGCCAGGGACGCAACCCTATGCTCTGGGTATCCCTAAACTTCTGACTGTCAGAAGCTAGGACTGGATGATAGGAAGGATCACCTGATTAAGTGCCCTTGTCTGCTCATTCCCTCTGAAGTATCTGGCACAAGCCACTGTTGGTCCACCAAATACTAGGCTAGATGGACCATTGGTGTGACCCAGCGTGGCCGTTCTTCTGTTCTTATAGATCATTTTCATTGAAGATGGTTTTAGCTCATGAATGCAATCCTGTATAATGTGATGTGCTTTTGCCTTAATTTGGTAGGAAATTGATTGTTGCATTGTATTGTAAGCAATGACAAGATGTATGTATGTACATTTACTTAATTTTGGTAACATTTAAATATTACTGTAGGAAGTTTAGATTAATTCGGAGTATTTCTCTGCAGATACTTTAATAGTATTAATATAGTAGTATTTTATAAGGAATTATTTATTCACAATTTAACTGAGAGGTTGCATTTGAGAGGATTACCAGAGGAGGTGGCATGAGCTGTTATTCCATTTATGACAGTCTGGGACATGCCTACATTTGTACAGAAATCCCTCTCTCTGGGACTGATCGGCAGTGGGGACAGAGCGCGCTGTTGCAGATGACTGAATGCTGTTAGCAAGAAATTACGCAAACTAACACACTGGCAGGCGCCTGGCCCGCTGGCACTGCAAGGCTGCCCCAGAGCTGGGGATGCCCAAGCCGCCCCCCAGCCTGGCGCTCCTGAGGACCGTAGGCGAGCCGGGCGTGGGAGCACGAGGGCGGGAAGGAAGCCGAGCGTAGCGACTGCGGTGGGGTCAGGGATCAGGAAAGGGGCGGAGCCACGGCCGGCAGGGGGCGTGGGCACTAGGAAGGCTGAGGCAGAGGGACCAGGAGTTGCGCATGCGAAGGGGGCGTGGCGAGGAGGGAAGGGGCTGTGCTCGGGAAGCGGGGAGAGGGCGGGGCTAGTCGCGGGGCGGGGCGCAGTTGGGGCAGAGGGTGGGGATAAAGGGAGAAGTCAGGGGGAGGGGCGGGGCCTTTCTCCCGGAGGGGGCGGGGCTCCCGGCCGGACTCCAATGGTTGGATTAAAGTCCCGGCAGCCGCGGCTCTCTTTCCGTTTGTGGTCTCGTGACTTCCGGTGGGGTTTTAGCCGGGGGGGGGTCAGTGGTGCGCGGGGCTCGAGGGGGAGGGGACAGCGCGGGGCGGGCGGGACGAGGGGCCTGAGGCGGCGGCGGCGAGATGGAGAAGCTGCGCCGGGTGCTGAGCGGGCACGAGGACGAGGAGCAGGGGCTGACCACGCAGGTACCTCCCCGGGGTTCTCCCCCGTGCTCGCCGGGTGCCTGAGCGCTGCCCCGGGGCGATAATCGGTGTCTCCGATGGAGCAGCGACACCTGTTGGTAT
Source organism: Malaclemys terrapin pileata (assembly GCF_027887155.1). Classification (NCBI taxonomy): domain Eukaryota; kingdom Metazoa; phylum Chordata; order Testudines; family Emydidae; genus Malaclemys; species Malaclemys terrapin. The sequence goes on from NC_071507.1 coordinate 85,152,227, forward strand.
CCGTGTCGCTTGTTTCGATGAGGTTGGTAGTTCGGAATCAGCCGCCTCCCGGCGCCGTCTCTGGTGAGCGGCCTGTGGAACTCACCGCCACAGGACAGCGCCTGGAAGCCGGGCGGGCTGGCTCAGGGGTCACCCGCCCCTGTGACACGGGAGCTGCTCTGCCCAGCAGACAGGGCCCACCCCGGCCAATATCCCATGGTTCAGAACCCGAGCAAGAAACCCCACTGGGGAACGTGCTTCAGTCACTCAGTTTGATTAGTTTGTATCCTGAAGCGTGAGGGTTTAGAGTCCTCTAAGGTGTAACGTTATTTTATGCATGTCTCTTATTTTTCCTCTTTCTAGTTTTCTTTGTAAACTAGTCTCATTTTTTTAATTCTCTTTGTACAACAATCTCCCCTTCAATAATTTTCACCATCGATCTGAATCCCTTTTGTTTTTGCTAGTTCTCTACTGGGTGTGTTATCTGAGCGATATCACGTTATTTGAGTTGAAGGCATACCACAAATTTATATTTTTGTCATTCTAACTTAAGTATTTTGTGTGCTGTTTATTTTGTTGATTGTCCCAGCATACTGAGCAGAGGTTTTCATGGTACTGGTCACAATGATGCCCCGGTTTCTTTCCTGTTAATCTAGTAGTCAGCTAATTTAGAACTCAGCAATGTGTATGAGTAGTTGAAATTATTCCTTTCAATGTGCATTACATTGCATTAGACAGCACTGAATTTCATCTGTTTTATTCTCTTGCCCATTCACCTATCTTTGTTAGATTGCTCGGAAATTTCTCACATAGGATTTAAAAAAAAATTAATATCCCTTATGATTCAGTGTTTAAACCAAGCAGAGATTACGGGGCGCTAGTCAGAAATTTACCCTAGGAAGAGGTTCTTCTGTAAATTGTCCACTATAGGGTTGTGCCTTCCTGGGAAGCATTTGGTATTTGCCACTGTCTGAGGTGGAATAGTGGACTGCATGAACCATTGGTCTGAAATGGTGGGGGTTTTTTGTTTTGTTTTTTGTTTTTGTTTTTTAACTTAAATTCCTGGGGGGGAGGGGAGTATATACACCTGAGACCGTAAGTACAAGAGACTTCATCTGCCATCCTGTGGCAACTTTTATGTGGGTTGGAAATATTGTATAGATACTCACATAATTCTGCCCTACTGGACAATGTAGCATTCATTATAGGGGGGTGATCATAAGATGAGTGTCTGAGCATTTAATTAATTATGTCATAATTGTTGATGTATCTCTCCACAGAGTCAATTCGGGAGCTAGAAATGCATCACTCCTAAATATCTGACACTAAACTACAGTATAAGTGACTTGACTGTATTTTATTAGTGTAGTTTATAATATTACTTTCTTACATTTGTAATAAAGCTTTAAACCAACCTTGCAAAATTCTATTTGTCCAGTTTCCTGGGATAAATAACATTTCTTTATGGGAGATTTAAATGTAGTTTTCTTGTTAATATGGTAGAAGTAGGTGAGGGCTTGGCTACACTGGGACTTTACAGCACTGCAACTTTCTCGCTCAGGGGTGTGAAAAAACATCCCCTGACCGCAGCAAGTTTCAGTGCTGTAAAGCACCAGTATAGACCGTGCACTAGAGCTGGGAGCTACGCCCCTTGTGGAGGTGGGGTTTTATTAGAGCATGCTCTCCCAGCGCTGTGCCCCACTACACAAGCCATGGTAAAGTGCTGCCAGTGTAGACTAGCCCTCAGTCCCCTAGTGCCACCCCTTCCCCACACCTGCATCTGGCTGGTACAGCCATCAGCCACTATATAGTGGAATAGTCCTATCTGAAAAGATGCTGTTTGTGTCTACACTTTGAAATTGCATTCCTGGCAACTATATCAAGACAGGAGCATTGATGTTTTGGCCATGGATGGTTATATGGTGTGCATACTTGGAGTATTGTACCCTGTAGTGTATGTGCATTTGAATGTGTTGTCATACCAAATCTTTGGACTTGTTTGCAGTGGCCTTTTTCTTAATTTATGTTGTTACACTACCACTGTTCAGCATTAGCATAGATAGGTTGCAGACACTTTATCACCCTGTTTTTCTAGGCCTGTTTGAGCAGGTTAGGTGAGGTGGTGTAAACAGTGGTGATCTGTTACCACCACCAGTGAAGCTGCACCAATGTGGCCTCCTTTGAGAACTTGGATTCTTTTAAACAGGCCCACAAGAGAACTATTGCTAGTGTAGATACCGTTCACTTTTTGCTTCAGAAAGCATGCATTTGCAAAGCTATTCTCATCTTGGTATTATGCTGTCATGTTGTGGTTATGGTTGGCCCAAAACTCGAGCTCTGCAACAAAACTTGTATACTTTGTCCATGCTACACTTAAACCAGCTGAAGCTAAATTCTGTTCAGACATACCTTTGGTGACTCCTGTATCAGGTATTGAATAGCTTTTAAAATTGTAGTATGGATTCACATGATGTTAACAAACCATAAGTTGTTGCATCCCTTCATAGTGTAGAAAGGGCCTTAGCCTGATAGGCATATTCAGAAAGCCTTCCTTTAAAAACAATAAAATAAGATTGTGTTTTTTCTAGGCTATACTCAGTTGGTGTAGTAGATTCAAATCTATTCTCATGTTCTAGGCTATGCCTTCTCAGAACATTGGCGGTCAATGTGGAAGTAAAAATCTAACCAGTAAAGTAAAAACACCAAAACATTTAGATCTTTGGGTTCCATTTACCAAAGTGTTAAAAATCACAACAGTTGATATTGACTGTTCTTAAAAGTTTTCCCTCTTTTATATCCCACTACAAAAAAGGCATTAAATGATAGCATGCCTAATACTGTTTGAAATATAGGGATATGGGAGAAAAATAAGAGACCTGCATTAATGTAATTGAAATGTGTTGTACTAGGTAAGCTTTTTGAGGTAGCATATGACTGACAAATATTTAGCTGAAAACTGGTTTCTCTTAAGGATAGCTGGTAGTTAAGCAATAGATATCATATGTCTTGTTAATTTTATGTGTGTCTCATCTGTCCTGTTAACTTTCAATTTGGCAAGTAGGGCTATTTTCAATTGAATAATAAATCTGATGTTTTACAGTAACTGTCTGCAAAAACTAAGCAGAAGAAATTGAGAGAATTCTCTTTATCAAACAAAAGATCATCCCAGGCTTTCTAAACACTCAAAATACTAAATTACACTTTCCTGCTGCAATATTCTGGCAGTAACAGGGATGCATTTATTTAGTACTAACTGCATGATTTTCAAAATAAAATGAAGAATGTGTAGAAAAATGTATTGCAAGTTATTGGTGCATTTAGGATAGCACTATATCAGCACACCATTCAGAATACTTGTGTCAGTTTTACTTTCATTTTGACACAAACTAGTGTGGGGGAAGGGTAGGGAAGAGAGAATAAATTGAAATAGTTCTTTGTTTGTCTTTACCAAGAGAGGAAACTGAATATACAGGGAGGCTCTTAAATGCACTCAGGGAATTTTTTTAAAAGTTTGTTCATATGATCTTTAAGCAATAGTTTATGGTTTACCCAGGTTGATGATCAAGCTAACATTAACTCCCAGGAACAAAAACTCCATCCGTTTCCAGTACCCTTTTCCTTATTGAATGTAGTATTTGCCTTCCTTTATTCTGCATTTTAATGTTTTTTTTAATAGTGAAAAGTAAATGAGACTTCTAAAAAAGTTTCAATCCTACTCTAATACAGTGTTAAAAGCACAGGTGAAAAAACTTATTGAAGAAAGGTTAACATGCTTCTTTATAAGCCTTACAACAGTGTTACCTGTGACTGTAACAGTGATGTAAAAGGGCCATTTTAAGAGTGAGAAAGGAATAAAAAATGCTCTGTGTGGGCTACATGGCTGAGTTAATGTTGCAGCAGAGACCTTGCACTTTGAATTTCATGACTCTCTAAAGTGTAAATTTCATTTTAAAGTTGCATTCAATCTTTAAGGTAGAGAAGTTTGGGGGCTACTGGATTCTGGCCCCTTTTCTAACAGAGTGTTTACTGTGTCTTCTAAAACAGCTGGAATGCCTTTCTTCGAGTTTCCAAAATTAAATCAATCACCTGTGTGCTGAAACTTACTTTTTGGGCTAAAGCTTCCCAGACATATCTGCAAACTGTCAGCTTTACCGAAAACATGATTTAGTGAATGGAAATAGTGAAATAATGACAGATGATTCTACCGAATCTTATGAAAACTCCTTTTAAAGCTAGATCTTGCAGAGTGCTGATCACTTTCTGGGAGCTGAGGTTGCTCAATGTCTTGCAGGAATCGGGACTTTTGTGTACATATTGTTATCTTTGCTATTCAGAAAATATTTAGTTATTGTAGCTAACTACCAGTTTCTTCCTTCAAATGCTCTTTACAGAGCCACCATAAAATGTATATACCCATTCAGATATCTCCTGTAGTTCCTTTACTCTGTTTTACTAACCTCTGCTCATTGTTAATTTTGGAACTTGTTTGAAATGCATCTAATTCAGACTTAAATTTACTTAGCCCTTTTGAGAGGTGGGGTGAAAAATAGGTAGAAGGATCATTGCCACAAAAATGTCTGGAGATGTGATTCAGGGCACTGAGAGGACACACCCTTTACAAAAATAACTTAAAAATTTTCATTACATTTACAATAGCTTGATCTTGTCCTAATGTGTTTGTTTAATGCAGAAACTAGCCTGGTTATTCTTGTTTTAATTTACATAGTGACTTCTGTAATAACATTATCTTGTTTTGGTTGTTATTAACAAGGATGTTAGCAGAGCTCTAGGAATAAATAGTTCAGCTGCTTCTGCTGACCCAGTAGAGGGGTATGCAACATTATTGGTTCTACACAATTAAACAAATCCCCAAACAATACCTATTTTCATATGAACCTCTTAAATTGTAACTATCCATTTAGAACTGGAAGAATTTTCTCAAATATAAACTCATATTTTGAAGATTGAAACATTGAGAATCACTTCCTAGTCCTTTTTTAAAAAGTCCCTCCATTGCTGAGAATCTCTGCCCTAAAAGATTAGACCAGTTTTGTCAAGGCAATAGATAAATTGGTAGCCTCTAAACTTTTATTTATTTTTTCATTAAAGACTTCAGTAAAATTAAGTTGAAACTTCCTCTTAAACTAAACTTACACTTCCTGAAGAAAATGGGAACTATATAGTTAAAACTAAGGTGACAAAAGAAGTCATGAAACGAATCCCATCTTTAAAAAATTGAGTTATGGGAACAATGTAACTAATTTTAAATAAGTAATTTTATTGCTAAGTATAAACCATTTAATCTTATGTATTTCACACTAGATCTCACTGTCACAAACAGATGTATTGTATTAAATAAATTTTTGCTTTTTGTACTGGAATTCAACAGGTCAGGTTTAAATAACTGCCAAACAACTTGCTTTGCTGAATAGTCCCTACTCCAAAGGGGGAAAATATTCCTTTTTGAACCAATCTGCTCACTTCCTGGCTGACTCAGCTTAGTAAGGGTGGATGTGGTATTTTAACTTTCCCAGCATCTCCCAATATACATACCATCTGGGATATTTATTACTGACATACATATGTGTTTATTAAAGTTAGTTTGTTCTAATGAACTTCTCAGATCAGGATGTGGCTTCCTGGCAAAAGGTAAGCTGATGATCCCTAGCCTGTAATATTAATCATGTTGCCTTAATGTTTTGATAACCTGAAGCTGTAAAAAGTACATTACCTAGTGGGGATTGGGATGTTCCCAGAGGCCCCTTTATTTGGGCAGTTCTTGATCAGAGCAATGTTGTGTGCTAAATGTAACATGTAATGGTAGGGACAGCATGTTCCATCAAAGGCTTAACTAAATTATCATTAAGTGATAGTTTAAGTGGAAGGCTTTTTAAGGTATCTACGTAATGCTGAAGTGGGAAAGGAACTGTTAGGGCTCCTGCACAATAACATTTTGTGGGGATTACAAATCGGAGAATAATAGTACTTCTGTGTGGTTCTGGTCACCACAGTCTAGGAAGGCTTTTATTAAGGATGTTAAATGCTAAATGGCATTTAAATATTAAGGCTCTTCAGAAACATTATTCCCTCTTTTGGAGCCATATGCTTTTATTTTTTCCTTCCCTTTTCATTCTTCAGTGTTACTTATGGCTGTGAACAGTGTAGTTGTAGCCCTGTTGGTCCCAGGATGTTCGGGAGACAAGGTAGGTAAGGTAATAGCTTTTATTGGACCAACTTCTGTTGGTGAGAGAGACAGTCTTTTGACAAAGCTTGTCTATCTGCCCAACAAAAGTTGGTCCAAGAAAAGCTGTTACCTCCCCCACCTTGTCTCTCTTATGGCCGTGAAAGCAGTTTAATTAAAAGCCCCTATATTTTTACTGAGTTTGTGAAAAATATTATTTTTGGGGCTGGCATTTTTCATGCTTGCTCTGAACACTTACATTATTTTTTTTAAAGCTTTGAAGGAATCTGTTTAACACTAGCCCATATACCAACTAATCAGCTGTTTATACAAATGCAAAGAAAATATTTGTAGGGTTAATCTAAAAAGTCTTTCTTTTTTAAAACTTCAAATCCGGGACTGAATTCTGATTGACAGTTGAAGTCTTTCATACATTGGAAGAAATCACTTTTAGAAATAAGGAAGTTATAGAAGTGGCTGAAAGCAGCATGCTGCACCCATAGATGGTATGGGCAGGGCCGGCACAACCCATTAGGCGACCTAGGCGGTTGCCTAGGGCACTACAATTTGGGGGGCAGCGACTGCGGCGGTATTTCGGCGGTGGGACCTTCCGCTGCCTCTATGTGGGGTGGCATTTCGGGGCGGGATCTTCCGCTGCCTAGGACGGCAGAAAAGCTGGCGGTGCTCCTGGGTATGGGGCTGACTGCTAGATGTTTAACGCAGCCCTGGAGCATAGTGGTGTAGAGAGAAATGTGCTAGTGTAGGGTACCATGCACTCAACATGCTTTGAGGAGAATGTATATGCATGAATCCTAAATATCAAGCCCTAAATCTCTAGAGGCTTTCCACATAAAAGAATAAATAGAGTTCTAAGATCTCAATTACTAATTACTTAATTTGAGATGTTGAATTAAGTTTTAATTTAACAAGTCTCAGCTGTAGTATTCTTCCTACGCTTCCGAACATTCTTGTTAGTGATAGCCTTGTCAAAGTGCGAAATGCACAGCTTTGTATAAATTGCGATGATTTAGTCAAAAGGTATAATTTACTGAAAGATATTTGGAAGCAGCAAGACAAGGCAAATGGAATCAGACAGTTCAGCTTAGTAATGTAGGAACTGATGTACCAGTTCAGTGACCCATTAAATCATAGACTCCTAGGACTGGAAGGGACCTCGAGAGGTCATCTAGTCCATTCCCCTGCACTCATGGGAGGATTAAGTAATATCTAGCCCATCCCTGACAGGTGTTTGTCTAACCTGCTCTTAAAAAATCTCCAATGATGGAGATTCCCCAACCTCTCTAGGCAACTTATTCCAGTGCTTAACTACCCTGACAGTTGAGAAGTTTTTCCTAATGTCCAACATAAACCTCCCTTGCTACAAGCCCATTGCTTCTTGTCCTATCCTCAGAGGTTAAGAAAAATAACTTTTCTCCCTCTTCCTTGTAACAACCTTTTACGTACTTGAGGACTGTTATGTCCCCCCTCAGTCTTCTCTTTTCCAGACTAAACAAACCCAGTTTTTTCAATCTTCCCTCATGGTTGTTTTCTAGACCTTTAATTTTTGTCGCTCTTCTCTGGGTTCTTCCCAATTTGTCCACATCCTTCCTGAAATGTGGTGCCCAGAACTGGACACAGTACTCCAATTGAGGCCTAATCAGCACGGAGTAGAGCTGAAGAATTACTTCTCGTGTCTTGCTTACATCACTCCTGCTTAATACATCCCAGAAGGATGTTAGCTCTCTTTTTTTTTTTTTTTTTTTTTTCTCCAACAGCGTTACACTGTTGACTCATTTATTTTGTGGTCCACTATGACCCCCAGATTCCTTTCCGCAGTACTCCTTCCTATGCAGTCATTTCCCATTTTGTATGTGTGCAACTGATTGATTGTTCCTTCCTAAATGGAATACTTTGCATTTGTCCCTATTGAATTTCATCCTATTTACTTCAGACCATTTCTCCAGTTTGTCCAGATCACTTTGAATTTTAATCCTATCCTCTAAGGCACTTGTAACCCCTCCCAGCTTGGTATTGTCTGCAAACTTTGTAAGTGTACTCTCTATGCCATTATCAAAATCATTGATGAAGATATTGAACAGAACTGGACCCAGAACTGATTCCTGTGGGACCCCACTCATGTTCTTCCAGCATGACTCTGAACCACTGATAACTACTCTCTGGGAATGGTTTTCCAACCAGTTTTGCACTCACCTGATAGTAGCTCCATCTAGGTTGCGTTTCCCTAGTTTGTTTATGAGAAGGGCTTGCAAGACAGTATCAAAAGCTTTACTAAAGTCAAGGTATACCAAGTCTACTGCTTTTCCCCCCCATCCACAAGGTTTGTTACCCTGTCAAAGAAATCTAGTATCCTGTTTTGGACAGTGACTAATACAAACAGCTTCAGAAGAAAGTGCAAGAAATCCTGTAGTAGACAATTTTGGAATACGTTGCCCATAAGAGAATCTTTCCAAAACTCTTCTCAATGAATGACTCACTTATGGAAGAACCATAAGTAAACAATTTGGAAAGTGAAATAGATCTTTTTATGATCAGAAAGGCAACACTGCAGATCAGCATTCACTTGATCTGTTGGGGGCCCATAGCAAGCTTTGCTGCCGTTCAGCAGTGACATCATAAGGTGTTTTCTTTCAGTGGCAGACCCTACATTAGACTGCTAGAAAACAATTAATTATGTTTCAGAAAGCCTGTCCTCCTGATTTCAGTTTTTCACTTTTCATGCCCTTCTGATGTCTGGGTGGACAGTTCATCTCCTTGACATGTCAGTATCTGGGAGTCTCTTGTTTCAGTGTGCTTTCCTGTCATTGGGGTGAATTAAACTTTAATTACACAAAGTAGGGAGATGGTGATGGTGATTTGCTTGTTCCTTTTTCATCATGGCATTTTGGGTCCCTGGGAAGCGAAGTGGTAAAGGGCAGTACAGCTGAAGATGTTTAGGAGGATGTATGCTGTACAAACTCCCTTCCTTCCTATGCTACAGTTCTGATAATCTTTTTCCAGACATGGAATATGCACTGCTGTCTTTACCTGGGCCTCTACTAAGCAAAGGCTACTAATAATGCAAATATTGTAGTGTGTGGCATGATGCTATAATCAGGAGTCCAGGATGAAATAATCAATCTTGCTTTTGTGTTAAACCACAATCATTATAGTCTTTAATTGTACCATAATAGTGTCTTATTTTGAGGTTTCTATGTCTGTCATATCCACCTGTTTGACATGAAGGACAAATTAGATTGTAAATATTTTGACTGGGACTGCTCCTCTTTTGTGTTCAGTACTTAGCATGATGAAGATCCTAAGGCCAGCAAGTGGGGAGCCTAACCTCTGCACAACTTCTGAGCTGTGCTGCTGGAGAAGGTGTGAAGTTCTGTTCACAACACCCAGAACTGTAAGCCACTGTGTTAGCCCCCTGCCTCAGCAAATGGGAGCTTTGCTGCTGCTAAGTTGTGTCAGGGAGTTGACCCAAAACCTGTCTGCCATGCCAGCAAGCTCTTCAAGAGTCTGCCAAACTAACCCTTGGTAACAATGAAACCCAGTGAACGCCAGTTACTGAGTTCCCCAGAGATGTCTCTGCAGTATCCAGTCCCTCTCACTGAGACACACACACTCAGAAATTAAGTTTGCTGCCTCCAGTGAGACAGTATACACACCAGTGTGTTAAGTTAGTTGAAGGCACACTTCACTTTAATACACAGCACTGAGATGGTTTAGTTAAAAATCAAGAATGTTTGTTTATTAACAAAGAGCAGAGGTCTAAGTGGTATTAAGTGAGAGAAAAAGAAACGTGATTACAAACAAAACAAATCATGCTTTCTAGTGACTAAAATTTAATTTTAGGCAGTTAGAATCTTTGCCTATGCAGTTTTCTTACTCATATCCGGTTATTAGCATCTTTAGCCCTCCAGGCTCAGGGATCTAACTTTCATGGGCTCAAAGTGTGCTGTCCCCGAAGTGATGAATAACTAAAATTTCTTTTTGCTGTCTGTCTCTCAAGAGCCAGGAAGGATTCCTGACACACAGACTCTGTCCACTAGGGTACTCCCTGAGTTGCTGCTAGCTAGCCTGATTGCTTGGTTTACCTTTTATGTAAATATACTTTCGTTGTCCTCTGCCTGTAATCAAGCCAGTAGGACAGGGTAATCCACTTTCCTTTGTCTAGGGAAGGTTGGTTTATGTTTGGGAGGTAGTGCATATTTTAAGACCATATTTCCAGTACACATGTATGTATGGGTTTTGCACAAGTTCTATATCATAGTGATTTTCTGGATCAATGTGTCACCAGTTTTTACATAGGATACTTTACATGACATCTTGTAGATACATATTATGACAACAGTGTTTTGGGGGTAGTGGGTGTCGGGCCTGACATGAGTTGCAATATGGTGGGCCCTCTGCCAGTTGGCATTGAGGGCCTCCCAGGGACACAGAAGATGACTGCCATGTTCAGTTCCTAAGCCTACTAGAGCTGCTTGTCTCCTGTTTGCTAGAGAAGTCTGCAGTTTGCACACTTAGTAACTTGCCAGAAAGGTAAATTATGCAGCCATTTGCCCAGCTGCATTATTCACTAGTCTCCATTGAGAAGATTTAAATAGTACTCTGTTAAGCGTGTATAAAGTGGTAGTCTTGAGGAATCTTGTGTGGATATGCTAGGTGGGAAAGGAGAATAAAGGAAAAAACTAATAAGAAATCTGGATTGCATGCTGTTGCAAACATTCAAGTAATTTGGTCCAGATTTATTTCATGCAGGGTGGGAGGTATAAAAAGTGCCAGTAAATCAAACTCTTTTCTGACTTTTGACTCCTATTATTCTGCTCTGATCTGAATGTGGCTGCATATGCTTGGTCGCTTTGGTCTTTGCCCAAGCAGCCCTCTGTATGCTGCTACTTATTGTTAGGCAAAAAGATTCTTTTCCCCAAGAATCAGGCAAGCACAGACAATACTGAAGGGGATTTATTCACGGTACCAGGAAGATTGACCAGCAACTTCAAAAATATGGTGCCATAGTGGCCAGTTATATACATTCTCTTATCAATTCATTTGCATTTATTTGTACATCCAGAGACCGACATTGCTACAAGTCAAGAGAGAACCCTGAACAAAGATAAAAATAAAAACCGTACGTGTATATATAGAGGCCTCCTATTGCTTCAAGCATCTATGGTTACCTTGTGGGGGAAAGAGGCGGGGTGGGAGGGGGTAGGGATGAATGCTTACAGATATCCGGTGGGCTGTGAAGGGAGGGTTTGTTCTGTTCTAAGAACTGAGTTATTGGGCAGGTATTGACCATATAAGCTTATCAATTGTTTACAGTTGTCTCTGTCCTTGCTACTGAAGCATTCCTGCTTGTTCTGCAGTTTTTGTCTTAGCTGTTAGCTAAATTTTAATTCTTGCCTGACATTGTCAACCCTAAATATCCCAAAATCATGAGTCAAGTCCTTAAAAATCATTAAATTGTCTTAAATCATGAGGCTTTATATTGGGAGTGGTGGAGAAGGGCATTATTTGCCTTCTGGTTTCCAAGCCTTTAGGGTACCTTGTTCATGTTTTCAGGCTATTCTCTGCAACCAGGAGGGCTAAGAACTTACTTTGATTTAAAAATTAGTACTGAGATTCTCATATAATCAGTTGCTCCAAGGAGATTAGGCTTAAAAGAACCACCAAATACTGAGACCTGAAATAAAATTGCGAGAGTTGACAACACTATGCCTGATAGGCTTGAAGAAACAACTGCCCTCTTCCACCGCTTCCTTGTGGCAGACTGAAAATGGTGGCTTTCCAAAAGAAGCTGTCTGGTATCTTTAATGTGGTGATAGCACTTGCCATACCAGCACTTAATTTCTGAGTTGCAATGGAAAGGATTTAACATGTTTATGTGCACTTGTGGTTATTTGCATGAATTAATGTACCTGAACATGTGATTCAAATATGTATTTTCAGCTATTTGAATGAATGTGCTGAAAATGCTTCCCATTTGATTCTTTGTTCAGGAATATAATCACTACATATTCTTCCATTTTTTTGAGACATATAGTTACTCTTTTATCTACTTCCTTTATGCCTACATAAGGATAAAGAGTTTGATCTAACAAGGTAAGCAATATATTCTGTCATTTGGAAAGGTGAATCTTAATTGTTGAAAACAGAAGAGAACTCTGTATTGTACTTCATCACTGCATTGAATCTGTAAGCAAATGTAAAACATTAAGTACCTGTTTTATTAATCTGTTTTATTTTTAAATTACATATTTTGACATTTTAATTAAATTAAATAGACTTGGTATCTTTTGTTTTTCAAATTCAGTGTCTTTGAAAAGTCTGAGTGGTGTATCTTTTTTTTTTTTTTTTTTTTTTTTTTTTTTAATGGTCTCCTTTTTAACTGCAGTAGTATATAGGTAAATCCACCTCATGTTAAATCATTTGAAATCCTAGCTGTGATCAAATGATGGTTTTCTTCAGTGACTTTATTCTTTGGTAAGCATTACATACACTACAAATGTGGTTTAAATCTATCTCAATAACAGTTTTTTTAATGGCTTGAGCACTTTCTATAATTGTTTCATTAATATAGTCTTTTTTGCCAAAAAGATTTTTAATTAGTGTTAGAATTTAGTTTAGCTTTTTGCCTAAAAAAATTTCAAGCATTCACACTAACCTGACTATGCAAAAATTAACAGGTAGGTTTTTAAAATACATTCTTAAAGAAAATAAGCTTAATCAATAGTGGCATGAGGAGAAACAATATTCTGTCTCCCCCGTCCTTGGATCTAAATCTGTGTAAAGTAAACACATTGTATTTTAAGGTAATAAAGATTCAAAAAGATGTGCAACTAAATTTGCAGATTTACAATCTGCTGAACATTGTTCTTGAAGAATCTAGCCAGGAAATGGGTCATCCACATACAGAATGTGAAATCAGTCAAGTCAAATCACTATAAAGTATTATCATAATGATGTTTGTTTGAAAGTATGTAGAAAACTGAAAGCGAGGACATAAAATGAGGCAAAGTTTGAAGGTATGATTTAGGATATGCTAAATCAACTCCTTTATAGTCATCTTGGATAAATTGTAGCTAGGATTTAGTCTGTAGACTATTTGACCATGGTGCAGTTGAGTATAAATCTAAACTCACTGACTTTGCCCAAGGCAAATTATCCTATATTGTGCTTCTTGGTTGCCAAACTTGAAGCACTAATGGAAATGGGGATTACTGCTTGCAATGTGGCACTCCCTGATTATTCAATGTGTGAACTCTCCAACCATAACGAACAAAATCAAGAAGAGCCAGACTTGCTATTCTGCAACATGTGGTGCTTTGAAGTCATTCTTCCTGTCACTAGAGTGAATTTGAGGTTCATCCCTAACTGGTCTCTTGATACATTTTATTTGCAAAGTCTGTAACCAAGACCACTCAAATTACATATTGCATACAGTAATGTGTTAAAAACACTTCCCTTGTTTTAAAGGGATGTTTATAGGAAGATATGCAATTGAGTAAGAAATCTGGTATACAGGAAACACCTGAAGTTACACAGGTTAATTTCATTTGTTTTAATTTTGGGAGTGGTTTCTCAGCAAACAAACTGGACTGTGTCAAATTTTGTTATACCTCTTCACTTACTTAAATATCTTCTCAATTTTCTGTTTGGCACACATTCCATTTTGCTATTCTGTTTCTGTAGCAGCAAAATGTGACTGCTTTGTTTGTTTTTGACAAAGCTACCATTTTTGTTATCAAAGGGATGTACAAAGCTGTATGTTTAGAATGTTCACTAGCAAACTTGTATATGATCATTCCTTCTTTCTCTTCCATATAGCATAAAGGAGCAAATTAGTTGACAGCTGCTAAACACATGTTGCTCACTAGAGTGAACTTGTGCAGAAAATGGTCTCACTAGTTTGGCATGACATGATTTAGTTGTAACTGTCTGGTGATGGGTAGGTCTGCTTATCTGTGGGGGCAACATTTTATTATGGAATGCCATGGTATGCATATAATTTTAAGGTGGACTAAAATAACCTGTCTAATCAAATTGCTAATGCCATCTTTAAATTGGAACATATTAAACGTGAGATTTCTTAGGCAAGCAAGGTAAAATGTAAATACTTGTTGCAGGTTGAATAATCAAGACGATTGTACTTAAAGCTCATTAAATGCAAAAGAAGTATTTGAGTTTTAGGTACTGTCCAAAACATATTGTTCTAATTTTCATCTTTCTTTTCCCCCCCAAGGTCCTTGATGCCTCAACGCTTAGTTTCGGTACTCGAGTGAAATGGTTTGCCATATGTTTTGCAACTGGTATTTTCTGTTCTATTCTTGTAAGTGAATTTTTGTTCTGACTTTTTATGAAGATGCTATGGTAGAATCTTGCTAATCTTCATTCTCTGGGCCTGATCCTGTGGGGTGCTGGGCACCCTCTCCCTATTGTTACAATTGGAATAAAGGGCGATCAATACCTTGCTGGATCTGATGCTTCATAATCCACACTACTGGCAGTCTTCCCCTAGTGACAGTAAATGGTCTAGTGACATATCTTATTAAAAGGATTAAGTATTGACACAATGTCCTAGTACATTATGTAGTATTTTAAATTAAAACAAACATACAGTAACCAAAAAGGTTGAGCAAAACTTTTTTTTTGTCCACTTGCTAATTCACAAAGTTCAGTAACTTGCAATTGATCTCCCAGTTGTTGGTGTAATTAATAATATTTTGCTGGATAATATGTATTGTTGAAATGACTGAAAATAGCTTATACCACTAAATTTGAAATAAGCTGTATTCCGTGACCTGGGGAGGACAGGTAGTGGTAGGAGGAGGTAATGGGAGGGGATGCTTTGAAGCAAAAACCTGTGATATACCTCACAATTTCTTGTTCATCAAGGATAACATTTTCAGAAGAAACAATGAGGAGTTCTTGTGGCACCTTATAAATTAACAAATTTGGGCATAACCTTTGTGGGCTAAAACCCACTTCATCAGATGCATGGAGTGAAAAATACAGTAAGCGGGGTGGGTGTGTGTGTGTATGTATGTATTAAAAAACAAACAAACACGGCACATGAAAAGATGGGAGTTGCCTTACCAAGTGGGGGGTCAGTGCTAACGAGGCCAATTCAGTTAAGGTGGAAGTGGCCTATTATCAACAAAAGGAACAGGAGTACTTGTGGCACCGTAGAGACTAACAAATTTATTTGAGCATAAGCTTTCATGGGCTACATCTGAAGAAGTGGGCTGTAGCCCACGAAAGCTTATGCTCTAATAAATTTGTTAGTCTCTACGGTGCCACAAGTACTCCTGTTCTATTTGCAGATACAGACTAACATGGCTGCTACTCTGAAACCTATTATCAACAGTTGACAAGAAGGGGTGAATATCAGAGAGAAAATTACTTTTGTAGTGCTAACGAGGCCAATGCAATCAAGGTGGAAGTCACCCCTTCCCAACAGTTCATAAGAAGGTGTGAGTATCAGCAGAGGAAAAATTACGTTTTTGTAGTGACCCATCCACTCCCAATCTTTATTCAGGCCTAATTTGATGGTGTCCAGTTTGCAAATTAATTCCAGTTCTGCAGCTTCTCATTGGAGTCTGTTTTTGAAGTTTTCGTTGTTGAAGAATTGCCACTTTTAATTACCACATTCCACACAAAGATGGACTACAAGCCATCAGGTACAGTATCCCTGATAATGTCACAGCAAATCTGGTAACTGAACTTCGTGACTTTGTCCTCATCCACAACTATTTCAGATTTGGGGACAATGTATACCTTCAAAGGGTGTGATGTGCAGGAGGGGGCTCAGGGCAGGGGGTTGGGGTGCAGAGAGGGGGTGCAGGGTGCGGCAGGGGGCTCTGGGCAGGCGGTTGGGGTGCAGGAGAGATTCAGGGTGTGGGCTCTGGAGTGGCAGCAGCACGCAGGAGGGCTAAGGCCAGCTCCCTGCCTGCCTGCCCTGGCCCCCCACCGCTCCTGGAGGTGGATGGCACCATCTCCCTGCAGCCTCTGGGGGAAGATGGGGCAGAGGGCTCCGCGCGCTGCCCTCGCCTGCTCCCCCATGGGTACCTCCCCCGAAGCTCCCATTGGCTGCAGTTCCCCATTCCCGGCCAATGGGAGCTGTGGGGGGCAGTACTCCCTGCCCCCCTTTTCCCCCAGGGATGTGGTGCCAGGTGTTTCCAGGAGCGGCGTGGGGCCCACAGCACCACCGGGGTGGCGGGCCCACAGCACCACCGGGGTGGCAGTCCCACAGGCCGGATCCAAAGCCCTGATGGGCTGGATGCGGCCTGTAATTTGCCCACCCCTGCTCTAAGGTGCCACAAGGATTCTTCATTGTTTTTGCTGATAGAGACTAATATGTCTACCACTCTGAAATTCTTTTCAGAAGAGATTGCTAGTTCTGCTTGCCTAACTTGAGACACCTTTGTCTCGACTTTCAGTGGTGCGGAGCATCTGACTCCTGTTGACTTCACGTAGCATTGTTGCTCAGCATTTCTGAAATTAAGTCAAAGATGTCTCAAGTTGGGCACCCAAAATCAGTGGTCATTTTTGAAAAATCAGCTGCATGTGTTGCAGAGACCTCCAAACTGTACCAAACAGCCACATTTAGAACTGTAATTTTTGTGAGTATTTACACCTTTATTTAAACCACCCATTAATGTGTAAATCTCTCCATCCATTATGTGTAGGGTAGTAAAGTTCTTGTGAGTGTTGGTGTATAGTTGTGACATCACCCAAAAAGCACAACTAATCAGTTGAAATGTAGCTTGGAACAACTGTTTGCAAAGCGGTATGGTTTAAGTTACTACTTTTTGATGGAGCGTAGATCCAGTATTGATATAACATGACTTCCAACCACAAAGGATAGAAACGCTTTACAGACAAAGGACTTATTTAAATGTCTTCTATACAGTGAAAATCAAGTAAATAAGTCTCATTCTCTCTATCAGAGTCTTAATAAAGTATGAAACACACAGCTAACTTAGCAGAAGTGACATTCTTTCATATTAAGAAATGAAGCAGGCATAGTTTATTCCCCTCTACAGCATGTGACAATGGGAATAAAACCTTCCTTGTCAGATGCTTTAGACTGGCCATGTGATATCTTTCTCCCAAGAGTGAATGCCTATACCGTGGGCTCTATTTTATTGGCCATAACGTAAAATGATAATTTATTTATCTCCTATTTAATTTGACCCTTTTTCACATTTAAGCACATGGGTGAACAGCTTTCACTGTCACTTTAAAATATATATTTTCTGTGGTATTAAGTGGAGACATATCATCTCTGTCCCATTGATTGACATCTATTCCTGGGAAAATGCAAGTGATGCTGGCTTATGAGTTCTTGCGCTGTTTCTATATGATTTTGAATGATGCAGGGCAACCTGTGGTCTTTAGGAAGTGGAAATAGCTGTGAGCTGAAATATTTCAAAAACTTCTATCTGGGAAATAACACTTAGAACAGTTGGCTGAACGTAACCACTAATTCTCCAGGTCCCTGTGACTGGGCTGTTTTGGGGAGGGGTAGTGGAGGGGCATCTCCTATTTCAAGCCAAACCTTGTGGGGAAGGCATCTTGTAGAGTACTTGAAGCAGATGCGATGCAAGACTAAGTAGTAGTGACGTCATTTACTTTTTTAAATGTTACTTGCTAGTAGTAATAGCTCTTGCCCTGTCTTTCATGGAAGGCAAGCAAGAATGGGACACTGAGAGAACTAGTAGAGGAATGCAAAGGGAGCCAAATATTCAGAGAGGTGGCAATATGTTACTGTAGTGATCAGTACTGCTATCAGTCTTGCATTGGGTCTGACAGTGTACAAAATAATCATTCAATCTGAGAATTATCTGGTACGCTGACACTAGGCTCAAATTCACTTGGACTACTGCTAAAAAGTAGGGCTGTCGAGCAATTAAAAAAAATAATAGTGATTGTTCGCATGATTAAAAAAATTAATCATGCAATTGATTGCAGTTTAATCACACTGTTAATACTAGAATACCATTTAAATATTTTGGGGGGGTTCTAAATTTTCAAATATAGGGTCAGGGCTGGGGGCTCTGGGAGTCAGCCTGGCACAGGGCTTCAGGTTGGCATGGGCTGCTTCAGCCCCAGGTGCCTTGGAAGCCATGGGCTAGTGTTTCAGCCCCCTACTACTGATGTCTCCTGCCCCACCCTCAGGTATGCAAACAATACATTACTTTTTTAAAACACGTTAATTTTGCTTTCAGTTAGTCTCAGGCATTAACTGTGATTAATTGACAGCCCTAATAAAAATTTTGAGATTCCATTGGGTGGTTTTGCCTCTACAGGTCTGAAGCTGGTTGTACAAAGCAATTTGATGTGCTTTGAAGGTTCGTGTAGGTAGGGTGACCAGACAGCAAATGTGAAAAATCGGGACAGTGGTTAGGGGGGTAATAGGAGCCTAAGTAAGAGAGACCCCAAAATCAGGACTGTCCCTGTAAAATTGGGACATCTGGTCACCCTACATGTAGGTTTCCCACAATTCCATTGTCCCCTTTCCTCTGTTCTGTATTTCCATCCCCAACTGCTATTAGCAGATTTCTCCAAGAGCCTTAGGGCGGGATCGATCTAAGATACGCAACTTCAGCTACGCAAATAGCGTAGCTGAAGTCGAAGTATCTTAGATCGAATTACCTGGGGTCCACACGGCGCGGGATCGACGGCCGCGGCTCCCCTGTCAACTGCGCTACTGCCGCTTGCTCTGGTGCAGTTCCGGAGTCAACGGTGAGCGCGTTTGGGGGATTGATATATCGCGTCTTAACGAGACGCGATAAATCGATCCCAGATAAATCGATTGCTACCCGCCAATACGGCGGGTAGTGAAGACGTACCCAGAGATTGGACACTAGATGGGCAGGGCTCTGAGTTACTACAGAGAATTCTTTCCCAGGTGTCTGGCTGGTGGATCTACTTGATTACTGTATTTGGGGTAAGGAGGGAATTTTCTCCCATGTCAGACAGGCAGACCCTGCAAGTTTTTCACCTTTCTCTGCAGTGTGGGGCACAGGTCACTTGCTGGTTTGAGTTAGTGTAAATGGTGTACACTCTGTAACTTAGTCTTTAACTCAAGGTTTGAGGACTTCAGTAACTCAGCCAGAGGTTATGGGCCTACTGCAGGAGTGGCTGGGTGAGGTTCTGTGGCCTGCAATGTACTAGAGGTCAGATGAGATTACCATGACGGTGCCTTCTGGCCTTAAAGTCTGTGAGGCTGTTGGGGAAGATAGTGAATGAAGTAGGTGGACTGCAGTGTCTCTCTCTCTCTCTCTATATATATATATGGATGATGCCTAGCTTTACATTGCTCTTTTTGCAGGTCTGATTGATGCAGGCAAATGACTTATGCAGGGTCTAACCTTCATTAGGGTTTGGCTAAGAGCTAGCTGGCTGAGGTTTAACCCAGATAAGAGTGAGATGAACCTGGAGAAAGCATCTGGAATAATTGGCAGAGACTGTTTGTCATAGTCACATCCTGGTAGTCTTATAGTAATTTCTGGCCACTTCTGGATGATCAAGTAGCAGAGGCCATGTGTGCTTTTTTTTTTTTTTTTTTTTTAATCTGGGCGTGGCACAGTTTTATCTGAACCTAGCCACAGTCATCCACTCCTCTCTCATTTAGAGAGCGGCACTTGGGTCTTCATTGTAAGATGACTCAAACTGTATTTGATGCAAAATGTTACTTTGCTTGCTTAAATGGTACTTTTTACATGGAACACTATGCTTGTGCTCTGGTCTACGTTGTCCTCCTTTTGGTTTGTGTGATTTAAGGTGTTGGTTTTGTCTGAAGGCGCTAAGTGGGTTGGCTTCTGGTTACCTTTACAATCTGCCTCTTTTCCATGTTAGTCATGGCAGTTCTGATCAGCAGAGGGGTTTGAATGATCAACCCCCTGGTTTAAACCTGGAGGCTGATAGTGGAGGTGCTTGATTCAAACTTCTCCTTCCCTGTCCCTGCACATGCTTGGTCTGCCAGCCGAGGTTTGACGTCTCAGACTTCTTTTTAGAACTGTTATGATTGGCGTGTGAGAAGTGATGGAGGACTTTGTTTTATAGTGGGGTTGGAGGGATTGTGGATATTAGTTCAGTATAACTTCATGGATATCTTCTTTTCACATAATGTACAGGAGCTTCTAACTTGGACTTATGGATTTTAAAGAAACAAAGTCAGTCTGCTGTACAGTAACCTAAAAAGACAACATCTATACAATTACTACTAGAAGAACCAGTGAAATAGGCCTCTTGTACAAATGTTGGCTCTAGTAATATTGATAGGATTTATTTTCACACCTCTGCAATAACATTAGGGAGACTCCATTAAATCATTACATCTCACTTGCCAGTAGAGGGAGGTATTAATCTGATGGATGGTTAGTGCAGTCTCTGAAAACAGTGTATGACCAGTGTAGGTCATGGTGACTTTTTTGTGACTTTACATTTTATTTTCAGACACATTAAACTGGATGGACTAGCAATTGAAAGTACGAAAATATTTTTTTCTTGTGCAGGGGACAGCATTTCTGTGGCTTCCCTCGGGGCTGAAACTTTTTGCAGTGTTCTACACCTTAGGAAATATTGCTGCATTAGCCAGGTATGCATTATTTTCCTAGTTATTAGTAATAAGTTCTACCATTTTGGAATCTGAATTTCTAACTGCAAATTTGTGTGTAACATTAATATTCAAATGTGAAGAACAATGCTTTATAATTTCAGGTCATATGTATCTTGCACTTTACATTTTCATGTTACTAATACACTAGTTACAATGGGAATATACCAGTTACTTATTTCCCTCCCTCTTCTACACAATTATATTATGTTTTTTATGATCACTTCATAAATACATCCTGATTTCTATTTACTTTGGCTGGCAGGTTGTAGACTATAGGTTTTAGACTTCTGTATGTTTCTAAATCCATCTGCCATCTCCTCACATCCCAATTTCACTAATCACTAATGTAGGCATCTCAATATGGGCATCCTATGATAGGAACCATCTTGCTTTCAACCAGAGCTCCTTTAATTTTTTTTTTTTTTTAATGGAAAACCAGTCTGGGAGACCCTAAAATTAATCCCTGAAAATTCTTGGCTTAGAATAAGACCAAGCATGGTCTTTTAAAAATTGTTTAACTTTAAAATTTAAAACTCTGCTGTATCTTTATCTATTCCCACCACTCCTTCTTGCAGGCAGATGCCTTGCCATGCTGCTGAGACTGTGGCTTTTGAGGCTGTGCTCTCAGGAAAAACAATAGCAAACTTAACTTTCTGTTGCTGCTGCTGCTAAACTACAAAAGAGGCCTTGTAAGATTGTGCTGATTTCATTCTCCTATATATTTCACCAGAGTGAAGTGCCACACTCTATGAATATGAAGTATGAGTCCATAAAGTTCTTTCTCAGTCCTGGTCTTCCCTCCCCACTTTCACTAGAGTGTTTTGTGTAAAGGATTAGCTCCGGGCTTTTGAACTTTTTCTACTTTTACAAACCCTGTGCATAGCGCCAAAAAACTGTCAACATTTTCTTATTTTGATCTATATAACATCTTGGGTCCTGTTTGGAGCTCTTTGCCAGAAAGGATCATAGTTGGGCTGCTTGATGAGAACACTACCCCTTTGCCTCCTGTGTCATTTGTCTGAATTTCAGTGTCATCAGCTGCATCATCCCCTGAAGTGTAGCTGTCTTGAAAGATAAGGCCATTTGAAATAGTAG
The DNA here is from genome assembly GCF_027887155.1 of Malaclemys terrapin pileata. Taxonomy (NCBI): domain Eukaryota; kingdom Metazoa; phylum Chordata; order Testudines; family Emydidae; genus Malaclemys; species Malaclemys terrapin. Next base: position 85,174,117 of record NC_071507.1, read on the forward strand.
CCAGGTTGCAAGCTTGTGGGTTTTGCAGAGTAGGATTTTTAATTTGGCTCCCCATTTGCTTCAGGTGTAGTGTTTGTGAAGCATGATGATGGGTTTGCCTTTGACTTCTGAGGTTCACTATTGTGTGCTGCCACCATCTTCAGCCCTCTTCTGTCAGTTGTAGAGGTAGAGCTGCAGTAGTGTAACCTGAGAGAGACACAAGCATATTGCAGTGCTATCTGATAGGAAAAGGTCCAAATGGTTGTGGAAGGTGGAAAGAATGCATTGCTCCCTGTTATGACAATTTGTGTCCAGACATAGGGATGAGTACATGACTTTGAAGCATGTTATCCCCTTCTTGCAATCTGATGCCTTTATCTGAGGTTGATGATCGTGTTGGCAAATGTTACTGTTTTTCTACTCCCTTCACCTTCTGCTAAGATCACTTCAGTCTTTTCTGAGTTGAGTTTCGGCTGACCTCTTCCAAGCATTAGGATATGCTGGTAGTGGCAGAGACTGCATTGATGACAAAGGAGGTGTATAGTTGTTTCATCTGCATACTGGTAACACACAAGTCTGCAGCACCTTACAGTCTCTCTGGCCTTCTATAGAGGGGTGTGAGGAAGAACAGAGTCTTGTGGGACAACATATGGTAGGGTCGGGGTGATTAAGAGAGAGTGTCATCTCTTCATACCTTTTTAGACCAGACATGGGCAAACTACGGCCTGCAGGCCACATCCGGCCCACGGGACCGTCCTGCCCGGCCTCCAATCTCCCGGCTGGGGAACCTAGTCACCGGCCCCTTCCCCACTGTCCCGCCTCCCACGCAGCCCCGCCACCGTGCGGGCTGCGCTCTGGCCTGCTGCTTCCGCTGGGCAGTGTGGGTAGTGCAGCTGGCTCTGGCCAGGTGTTGCGGCTGCAAGCCGCAAGGTAAGGGGGCGGGGTGCGGGGGAGTTGGGCAAGGGAGCATGGAGTTCTGGGGGGCAGTTGGATGGGGTGGAGGTTCTGGGGGGGTGGTCAGGGGATGGGGAATAGGGAGGGTTGGGAGTGGGAGTCCCGGGGGGCCTGTCAGGGGACAGGGATGTGGATAGGGGTTGGGAGGGCAGTCAGGGGACAGGGAGCAGGGGAGGTTGGATAAGGGGGTGGGATTCCGGGGGGCAGTTAGCGGTGGGGGGTTCTGGGAGGGGATGGTCAAGGGATGAGGAACAGATGGAGGTTGGATAGGGCGTGGGAGTCCCGGGGGGGGGCTGTCAGGGGCGGGGGTGTGGATAGGGGGCAGTCGGGGCAAGGAGTAGGGGGTGTTGGATGGCTGGGGATTCTGAGGGGGGCAGTCAGGGGGTGGGAAGTGGGAGGAGTCGGAAGTCAGGCTGTTTGGGGAGGCACAGCCTTCCCTACCTGGCCCTCCATACAGTTGCAGAACCCCGATGTGGCCCTTGGGCCAAAAAGTTTGCCCACCCCTGTTTTAGACTAATGCCTAATGTGTTATCTATATTGCCCAGGACTCATACATAGGTAGAAGGGCTTGTCATTTCCTTCCTTATCTCCTGCTCCAGGAGGCAGTGATTGACAGCATGCAAAAGGCAGGGAGTGTGTGAAGGACACTGGATCTGAGTGGGAACCCTTGTGCTCTTGAGTGTGCCGACGCCTTCAGACCTCCCCTGAAGTGCAGTTAAAGTTCATATTCCTGTGCTGAGTACACTGCATTATGCCTACGGCTCAGTGTTTGTCATGGATTCCTTGACTTTCTGTGACTTCTGCAGCAGCCCCGGGCAGCTGGCCCCAGAGCTGCCTGAGCAGCTCTGGCAGTCCCCCGTTCAGTTGCACTGGCTGCTGCTAGGGCAATCTTGGGGCACCCCCACCCCCAGCAGCAGAAGTTTGGGTGTGGGGAGGGCTCAGGGCTTGGGGCTGCTGCTTACGGAGGGGGGGGGGGCAGGCTCCTCTCCCCTAGCTCCACATGCTGCCTCTGCCAGGAGCCAGGCACCACCCCCCACAGCTCCCATTGTCCATGGTTCCCAGCCAATGGGAGCTGCAGAACTGGGCCTTGGGGAGGAGCAGAGGCAGCATGTGGAGCAGCTGGCGCTGGGGCTGCAGCTTCCCAGGAGCTGGGTAGGGAGCCTGCCCCAGCCCCACCAACCCTGCCCCAGCACCCATGGCCCCCCCCAGCTATGCCCCCCTTCCCAGCACCTGAGGCGCCCCCCCCACCCCCCCCAAGTTTTAGTCAGGGGTATTTTTAGTAAAAGTCATGGACAGGTCACGGATCTGTGAATTTTTGTTTACTGCCTGTGACCTGTCCATGACTTTTACTAAAAATACCCCTGACTAAAACTTAGCGTTAACTATTACTTGTTGTCCTCAGCAACAGATCAAGGCATCTGTCTGCAACGGAACTAATGGCAATGACATGTACACATGAGGTGTAAGGAGGTCAATATAAGATTGAAATGACCTTTTTAAAGACCAAGCAGTCAAATAGCTAATTTAATTTGGAGCACTGAAAACATATCCTGAGACAAACCATATTTCCTCTTCTGTAGGAAACAACACAAGAAATTAAGTACATGGGGTAATACTTAATTTCTTAGTCTTGTACTGTAACTGTGTAATGATAAACATAAAACAATGCAGAATAGTTACTCTAGTACTAACTATAGCCCTAATTACCTAATGCACAAGTTGTCTTGTAGTGACCTCAAGCTCATTATTCTGCTCTTAAATCTAGGTATTGCAGCACAGATGACATCTCTCATTACCCAATGTTCTGAAACTTCTCAGTATACCCAAATCTTTCAGTAGAGTTTAGGCATTTACTGTATTGTTCCTGTTGCATTGCTTCTAAACTACACTTTTAAACTACATAAAATTAATATGCTGAAGGGAGAAAAATCTCATTGACTGCTGTTAATACTAATGAGTAATACTAATTCCCTGTGAACCAAGATGAATGAATTCCAGGATTCTTTTATTTCTTTTAAAGAACATTGACAAATTAAAAATCACACTCTTATCTGGGCTCTTACTGCTCTCTTAAAGCGGTACCTTAAATTAGGAGGAAATTCGCTTGTCTTTTTCTCAGTTTACTTTTGTATTTTTACTCTTCCTCCACTTTGTATGGCACTTTCACACAGCTGAAAGGGTGAGAAACATTTAAAACATGGGGAAGATACAACTCAAACTGTAAATTGGCACGGGGGGGATGCAAGGGCACATATAGTCTCAAGTTGCTTTAGACAGTTTTACAAGGATGTTTAGGGTTATATTTTTCGGTTACCACATTGTGCTAAAATCTACTAGCCTGTCATTCCCATAATCAACACGTTCAATCTACCTCTTCTCTTTCCCTCCCATCCCCCCAAATAAAACCCCATATTGGAAACACACTTAACTAGGGCCTGATTCTCTTGCAGATGAGAAGGGCCTCAGACCCTTTCTTCCATCACGATCCCTGGATTCATTCTCCTATCTCTGGATATGTGTTCACATCTATCACCACACATGTTCCTCACAAACACCTCACGCTGTTTGCTTAGACATCGTGTCACTCTCAACTCTGACACCACTCTATTTGCCATTCACCCCACCTCATCAGTTCTCTTCCCACCAGTTCTTCAGGGTTTGTTTTCCTTCTTTCATCTGCTCTCCTCTTTGCTCCCATGAAATTTCAGTAGTGCCTTTTCATGCAGCCTTCAGTACCTTTATTTCAGATCTCATGTTTTCTGTGAATAGCAGATACCTCACTACTTTTCCTGGCAACTCAGCATACAAGTCCCATGACCTAATTTTCCAGGGAGGGATGGGGCTTTCTTTTCTAACACCACCCTTGTTTAGAGAGAGGCTATTGGAGCAGATGAAATCTTTGGCCCCTCTCTGGAGAAGAAAGATCTTGGATAGCTTCTGTTTCCTGCCTATATATAGGAGGATAAGGCTGAGTCCAGCTGCAGAGTGGCAGAACAGGATTATTCTGACCCTGTTCTCTGCCAGACAACATGAGGAAGGAGCAGACCTGGCCTAGGGAGGAGAAGTTCAGAAGAGCTGCTAACCTTCATTGCCCTTCAGTTTTAGGCACGGGGTAGAGGAAGGCTGGAGGATTCAGCAAGGGCTGCTGCAGCTGTTCCTCTACTTGATCTGGTGGTGAGCTCAGGCACAAAGAATGGTGTTCCCCTGCAGGTTTGACTCTGTAATAGCAGCAGATACTTTCCCTGCCTGGCAGCTCAGTTGAGGTTTGAGTTTTTTTGCAACTGTTAGGGCGAGAAACTATTACTTTTAAATGAAAATTTAAGTTCTCTACAGGTTTGGTGTTTGTCATACTCAACCTGACAAATCTTCCTACTTAGAATCCTTCAGGTTTCTTCAATTCTGGTGAATTTCATTTTGAGATAGTCCTAGATAGACTAGACTCAAACTAGTGTCCCTTCGATATATCTAGGAATCTTTTGGAAGGAAATGAGGAGCAGATACACGTGTAGGCTGATTGCCAGGACAAACATATAAAGAGTATTAATCTTTGACCCTATCAGGAGCTGTTGTTGAAGTGTGGTGCCTTTCTCTAGCTTAAATATTGGATGGCTCTATAAATTACCTATTTTGATAATTTGCAAAGATTAATTGAATGTGACTTACTGTTTCTTCCTTATTTCATTAGTACGTGTTTCTTGATGGGGCCTGTGAAGCAGCTGAAAAAAATGTTTGAGCCAACAAGATTAATTGCTACAATTGTTATGCTGGTAAACTACATTTACTACTTTTTTTTTTTTTTTTTTTTTTAAATCTTACTGCATGGGGTGGGGGAGGAAGCAAATCTGAGGCTTTGGCCAGGAAGAAGTATTGCTTGGATGCACATTAAGTTTTTATTGGATTATTAGGTGCTGGACTGGTAACACCATATTTCAGTATTGCCTGACACTTCTCATTATAAGATTCTATTTTCAGTTGCTCATAAATTTTGCCAAACTTTAATCATTCACCTAAAACAGTTCAGCTGTTTGAGACCGAGGCTAGGAAAAATAGGGTGGTGTGTTTTTTGGTTGTTTTTTTTTTTTTGGTCTTTTAAAAAAAAAAAAAAAAAAAAAATCTGATCTTTCTTTTGAAAGGCTTTAGCGCCTGCATGCATTGGAGCAGGTACCTGAAATTTGCCAGGTTTCCTTTGTGTTAGGGTGTGCCTTTTGCCTTCCTTGTTCTCTCCCCCCCGCCCCCCCCCCCCCCCCCCCCCAAAAAAAAATTGGCCCGGTTATAAAACTTTGAGAAATCTCACAGTGCTTGTGGTCAGTGGAGACTTGCTAGAGCATCATAGCTAAATTCAGCCTAGGGCTGAGCAGAAATTTCTCTGCATTTGTAGCTCTGAGCTGCGGCAGGGCACTGGAACTAAGAGAAGGGAGATGCTCCTGTGCTCTCAGTGCCCTCTGCTAGGCTCAGGAAGCCTAGAGGAGGGAGCTGCCTGATATAATGCAACGGGGACGAGAGCCACACTGCAGGGTGATGGGAAACATATCTGATGATGAGTCAGGGTATAGGAGGAGAACGGGGCCTGGCTGGGCAAAAAGACTGGGACAAGGAGCTGTGGTGGGTCGGAGTGGGGGATCGACCTGGCAATGGCTGGACAGGGAGAGTGGAACTAGGATTGAAAAGCCAGGGTGGGGAAGAGACAGGACTGGGACAGGTTGGAGGGGACTGGGCAGAAGGAGCTAAGCTTCCAGGGACCAACTAGAGTACACTCCGCTCAGGGACCTGGAATGGAACTCTGGAATCTTGAGTCTCACCATTCTTTTACTGTCAGCAAATATCTGTGAAACTCCCTGGCAGTCTCATCTTTTTCCCTCCCTCTTCTCTTCTCTCTTCCCCCACATCCCCAAATCCCCCCTTCAATCTGCTGGTCCACATAGTGGATAACAACCTACCAACACAAGTGGTAAAGGTCTGTGTAGTAGAACTAAAGGTTCCAATCCTGTTTATGACCCATGTGGGTGTAAATATGATGCCACATGATGGAATTTGTTTTTTCTCTGTTTTTTTTTTTTAAAAACCCAGCAGGCTAATATGGGGTCAGTCAGGGCTGTCCCTACGGGACAAATCAGCCGGGATGCTCTCCCCCTGCCTGGGCTGGCGAAGTGACACAAACAGCTCCCTGGCAGAATTTCCTGTCTAGGTTGTACTGAGCAAACTCAACCAAACTGAGCAGGCACAGTAACATCTGCTAAAGCCTACACTGTCCTAGTGCCCCCCCGCATCCTAACCCCACTCCCCTGGGCCAGGCTATAGGTGCTGACTTTGTAGGTGCTCTGGGGCTGGAGCACCATGGGGAAAAAATAGTGGGTGCTGAGCACCCACCTGCAGCTAGCGGCCCCACGATCAGCACTTCCCCCTCCCTCTCCCCGCCTCCTGCTCGCCACGAACAGCTGTTTCATGGTGTTCTGGAAGGCTGAGAAGGAGGGGGGAGGAGCGGGGATGCAGCTCACTCGGGAAAGGGGGCGGAACTGCGTGGGATGGGGCCTTGGGGGAAGGAGTGAAGTGGGGGCAGGGCCTGGGGAAGAGGCTGGGGTTGAGTATCCCTTGGCAGTTTGAAAAGTTGGCGCTCCAGTTTGCTGGGAAGCAAGTATTCATGTAGACAAGCTCTTAGAAACTTTGAGCACAGAGTTTCAGTGGAGTGAAGAGGACAGAAACCAGATGAGGGGAAATTTAGTTGGATGAGGAACTCAAGGCAATGGTTAACTGTATATTTCTGCATTTTATACTTGATAAATTCTGAGACTAATCTGGGATTATAAACTATTTCATTTTTAATCGCTTAGTTGTAATGTTACACCAAGGAAAGGTGTATCATGAAGAAAGGGTAGTTGGAAAGCATAAATGTGTAAAACATGCAAGAAAAACTGTGCATTATAGAAACTGACAGTATTTCTAGCAAGAAACTTTAGTTTCTTCATGGCCCATACTCTGCCCTGAAGGGAAATCCTACTTTTCAATTAACGACTCTGTACTTACAATCGCAAATCTCCTGGGATTTTAATTAGAAAAACAAATTACTCTGTTCATAAATTTGGCCTTTATGCTGTTTGGAATCACATATTGCAAGATACTGAAGCTAAATATACTTGGCATCCCTCCTTTGTCCTATTAAAATGCAAACTGGCAACTGATAGGAAATAACAAAGAGCCACATGAGTAGCTTGAATAAAGTTTTGTCTGAGCTTTTTTTTTTTTTTATTGAATACAAAACAGCTGCTCCCTAGTGGGCCTCTTCTCACTATTGCTGGAAGACAAAAACATTGGCAGAAACCAAGTCTGTATTTGCCAAATACAATAATTGTGAACGGATGTTTTTAACAGTGGATTGTCCATCATAATGCTAGTGCCGGTTTTGTCAGAAGATGGATATTGTGAATTCTAGATTCACAGTGATGCTGTTTATGGCATTAATTCTCAGGATTAAGTTCAGACTGTTCATATTAGAAAAGCCTATGGATTTCCTTATTACAGATAATGCATTTGAATATGCTGATGACTTATTGATAACATATATGAACTATTTGCTTGATTGGATATTTGCACACTATTCATATTGATTTTTTCTTTTTCCTCAGTTGTGTTTGATATTCACTCTGTGTGCTGTATTCTGGGTAAGTGATATTAACTCAAATCCTTTTTGTGCCTCTTAAGAGCAAGCTGGTTTGGCTAGGTTTTTGGCTGTGGTAACACTCTTTGGTTCATCTAATGTTTAAGAGCAGTTCAGGGACTGTATCACTAAAGTTCAATGAAGTCAGAGGAATAGATGATCTTGGGCAGGAATGGTGTCCCTAGCCTCTGTTTGCCAGAAGCTGGGAATGAGCGACAGGCGATGGATCACTTGATCATTACCTGTTCTGTTCATTCCCTCTGGGGCACTTGGCACTGTCCACTGTCAGAAGACAGGATACTGGGCTAGATGGACCTTTGATCTGACCCAGTAGGGCCGTTCTTATGTTCTTGTGAATTATTTTAAAAAATTCCACTTTTAATAGAAGTGTGCAACGTTGGTGTTTGAATTGCATTTAGTTGGTGGATGGCATTGAGCATCTTGGCTACAGAGCAAGAGCACTCTTACAACTGCATATTGTGGGGAAGGACTTGCAGAACATAAGATCTTAATGAGTAAAGGAAAATAGAAATGTATCTGACGCAGTGGGTATTCATCCACGAAAGCTCATGCTCCAATACGTCTGTTAGTCTATAAGGTGCCACAGGACTCTTTGCAGCTTTTACAGATCCAGACTAACACGGCTATCCCTTTGATACTATACACTGTAATGTTGTACAGATCAAATATGGATCGTGAATATGAAGGAGATAGTAGTTTGGTAGTTGGAATTCTTTGTTCTGAAGAGTTTCAGAACTAGAGAAGACTTAAATCTCTTCAGTTGAAATGATATTCTAACAATTGATTATAGTTCTTGCAAAGGGGAAGGAGATCTGTTTAAGCTCCTAGACCTTCATAACTAAGGAGATTGACCATCATGGATCAGCTAAGGTTTTGGAGTGAACTGGATTAAGTAGGCTAGTACTTCTAGTTACTAAATTAAATTATTTTGTACAAATCCATTTTAATCTGCAGTGTTTCTTTTGTTTTAGTGGGGTAAGAAAGGTTTGGCCCTGCTGTTCTGCATACTCCAGTTCTTAGCAATGACCTGGTAAGGCTTTTTTTTAAATGTATCTTGAATTGTTTATCGCTTGACACGTAATTAAGAGATACCTATGAAAAAAGATAGGGCCAAATTCTGCCCACAAGTCACGTATTGCTCTAAATTGAGTTGTGTATGTGCAGCTTGGCAGGATTTTTCTCAAATTATCTTGCAGAAAAATGTCTTATAGCTTTAGATATATGAAAATGTGATCCATAATTCACTGGGTCTGAGAGTGAGTGAGTGACTCTGTATCCTGATGGGTAGGGTGCCCACCTGAGAGGTGGAACACCTAAGGTCCAGTCCCCTTGCTCTAATGACTGTTTAAAGCGCACCAGCTTCAGTTAGGAGACTGATGGAGGACCTCATCAGAATATCCCATAGCGCAGTGGTTAGGGCACTCTCCTGAGAGGTGGGAAAAACCCCTCTTCAAGTCTCTTCTTCCCATCAGGTGGGGGAATTGAACCCAGGTGTCCCACATACCAAATGAGCCTTCTAAGCACTGGTCTAAAAGTTTAAGGAAGGTACAACCACCTACTCCTCTTCCTCTGGCAGGATTTTGACTGGGGACCGATTCGGTAGGCATGCTCTGAACACACGTACCGGATTGGGCCCCACGGATGAGAGAGGCAGATAAATGCCTATTTTCCCCTGGTTTGTGGATCACACTGGGGATAGACATCCTGATGTTTAGAGCAAGGCAGCAGTGCATGTGCTCAGGGGCATAAACGTAAGCACCTAGGGAATTTTTACAGCAGACGCTTAGGTGCAATGCAGGGATGGGGTGCGGGTTGTGAATCCCATTGGTGCCTAAAATTGGGACTTAGATACGCAGATTCCTTTGTGGATCTGGGCACTGGTGATTTTAATATAGGAAAATCGGGTATGTTGTTCCTGTATTTCGAATAGGGAAGATGGGCACATTTATCAGACACTGGACAATGTATGGTCCAACCTCTAAGTTCTCCCAAGCAAGGAGATTGGGCAGTGGGCTTGGCTTTATGGCTAAGCTATTTGCTGGCACCCTTGGTGTCCAGTGCAGGGATGAGGCTCAAAATGGCCAGTTCCCAGAGATAAACAGAAGAAAACTCTGAGCTAACTGGTAAACCATTTTAGCCTGGAGGAAAAAGGGGAGACAGTAAGTTCCTGCAGATAGATGGCTTTCAAATGTACCCTTATGTCCCCTCTCATGGGAAAGAGGGAGGATTCAGAAGTAGGCTGAATGCCTAGGAGTTAGGCTGAAGCGGGCCAACCCTGACAGTTTTTGATATGGAGGCCATTTAATGTTGCACTGGACCCAAGTAAATAATAGGTAATTGGGGACTGGTGGATGTTAGGGACCTATAACTAAAACTAAAAGTTAAGGTCTTCTGATATCAAATCCATCCCAGTCTCTGATCAGGACAAGCAGGAGAATGAAACACAATTTCTTCTTCGAGTGCTTGTTCATGTTCGGTTCAAAGCCACGATGGACTTAAACACCCAAGTGTTGGCACACCCATTGACAACAGCCTGGGTGGGTCTACGTCTACTAGGTCACATGGCAGCATGTACATATGTGGCGTGGCACATGCTCCTGCACCTCAGACAGCTTCAGATGTGGCTCACGTCAGTCTACTTTCCGAGCAGGCACTGTCTGGATTCCATTCTCACCATCCCAGCGTTAGTCCTGGCTTCCCTGAAGTGGTGGTTAAGGTCTAACCCAGAGGCAGGCAAACTTTCTGGCCTGAGGGCCACATTGGGTTTCCAGAATTGTATGGAGGGCTGGTTAGAGGAGGCTGTCTTCCCCCCCACACCCTCCCCAAACAGCCAGGCGTGGCCTGGTCCCCACCTCCTATCTGACACCGACACCCCCCCGCTTCTCACCCCCTGATGGCCCCCCCATGACTGTCCCATCCAACCCCCTCCCCCCGTTCCCTGTTGGGGGGGCCCCCCGACCCTCCACCCCTGACTGCCCCCTGCTGCCCCATCCAACCCTCCCTCTCATTCCTGACTGCCCCCCCCCCGGACCCCATCCTGCCCTCTGACCGCCCCGACCCTTATCCAAACCCCTGCCCCCTGACCACCACCCGAACTCCCCTGCCCTCTATCCAACCCCACCCCCCTGCTCCTTGTCCCCTTACCGCGCAGCACAGAGCACTGGTGGCTGGCGGCATTACTGCCGCGCCGCCCAGAGCATCAGGAGAGGCCGTGGCTCTGCAACTGCACTGCCTAGCTGCCCAGAGCGTTGCGCTGGCGGCGTGGTGCGCTGAAGCTGCGGGGGTGGGGGCTAGCCTCCTGGGCCAGGAGCTCAGGGGCCGGGCAGGAGGGTTCCATGGGCTGGATGTGGCCCATGGGCCATAGTTTGCCCACCTCTGGTCTAACCTTAACCTGAGGCCAGGTCTAACCACCACTTCAGGGAAGCCAGGACATTTTGCTATAAGAGCAAAATGCCATAAAGTAGTCTTACTCTACAGCTGTGTGTATTTGTTTGCACTATACACACCACCAGGTACATATTTGCATAAGCTACTTTTGTTCTAGTCAAACTAGACAATGATGTCTTTGCTATCTTAATTTCTGGGAGAATTGTAGGTTTCCTATAGTTCAGTAATCAGTCTTCAGGAACCAAAGTTAAGAATCCTAAAGTGATAGTAAATCTCCATATTCCATTTTGTAGTGGAATTCATATTCAGTGGAAGTTATATACTACATAGCAACATTCAAAGAAAAAAGGAGACGAGAATCTCTTGGCAGTGCACTTAGTTCTTGCAGAGCCCTTTTATTTTCAAGTGGATATAATTTGAATACGTAATCCTGTCACAGGGTTTATTATACCAGTCTGCTTTTGTTAATTCTGGACTAAAATAGTGACTTGATATGTAGAAAACAAATGAAACCTCTCAAATTTTAACTATTGTTCCTCTCCTTTTTCAGGTATAGTCTCTCATATGTTCCTTTTGCAAGGTGAGTCTCCCTTAATTGCCCTCATTTTATAAAAATAAGCAAGCCTGTTCTATAATTTTTTCAAAAGTATAATTTTCTTGAAAATCACATCTTTTAACTTACTAATTTTGAAAAGCCAAATATAATATCCTCAGTCTTAATTTTTTCAGCATTTGGAGGATAATTGTTTAAATTAACAGTTGTACCATTAGTAGGCTTGGAAGGTTTAGATTTTTATTGGTATGTCTGTAAACATCGATGTCATCGTATATGCACAGATGAGAAAATATTTCCATCAAAATGTACAGATAGGCAGAGTAAGAAAAACGCTGCTTGAGAATTTACTCGAGTGTGATTTTTAAGGATATTTTGTGTGTTTTGACATGTGATGACAGTTTGTGTGTTAACAGTTATAAAGTTTGAACTTTTTGAATCTCCGCATCTGTCATTAAAAAATTGTCAGAACTCCAATAATTTCCTGCAATTGCGAACATGTGAATCAATAAAAATAAAAAAAAAGCTTAAACATGTAGATTATGGGTCAAAATTATAAAAAAATAAAAATAGAATTCTGCCAAGTCTACCATAACCAATGCCTGTTCTGAAGTTTAAGATGGGTGCACATAAAGATACCCAGCAATTTACTTGTTAAAGCATTGTAGCATTTTCTCTAGTTTTAATCACCAAAATAATTGTTATAACATGCTACAACACTGCTTAGTTTAAGAATATTTCCTACATAGTTTCATATACATTTGACAATATTTGGTAGCTTAAATGGACACAATGAACTTGAAATCTAGTCAGATTAAAAAAATTAAATAGTTTGTTAGTAAATTTGTTTTTGAATCACCTGCCAGTGTTTGTGGCTTTGCCATTTTCCTGTTTTTTTTAAATCTGCCACTCCCTCCCGCGCGTGTTCCCCCCCCCCCCCCCCCCCCCGTTATTCCTATGTGAAAGACCCACGTGCCCAGGTGAAACTGGCATTACACACAGTGCCGTCCAATGCACAAAGTAAATACTATTTTTTTTTTTAGTTTAATTGAAAGATTAGAGAGAAACTATAGTGCAATTTGGACTTTTAACAGTATATTAAAACACTTCATTCTGATTTTTTTTTTTACATTGACTGCTCCTATAAATATATCCTGCCTTGCTAAATTGTTCACAGTACCTCTTTCATCTTGTATTTTCTCACTGCTTTTCTATAATAGTCCAATAAAACCTGACATAAGCCACAAAAATCTATGCTATAGATTCTTAGGTGTGGCAGAATTAAACCATAATATAAAATTTGTTATAGCAATAGGTGATCTCATTAATTCTAACAAGACTGTCTTCAAGATAGTTGCAAGCAGTGAAATAATTCATATTTAAACACTATAAAATGTCACCTTAATTTTGACACATCCAACTTCCTCAGTCCGATTACTAGCATTCTAAATTTCTACATTTCCGGCAATCTTGTCTCACTTTCTATAGGCTTATTTTTGTTCAGATCAGTTTAATTCATACTACTATGTTTTAGTATGCTCAAAGATCTTAATAACCATTGGTACCTGGCCTTCTTTCTCTTGTTTGACTGCTGGTCTGATAAAACATGAGTTATATTATCTAAACAATTGAACTGAAGCAAATTAAGTGTCTATGTAATAAAAACAACGAACCCTATGATTTTTTGATAGGTTGTTGAAATACTGTACTAGCCTAATTCTTTTTCAGGTAACTGAAGTATTTGCTAGTATAAAATGCCATCACAAGTTGAGCTTCATACATTCTGTCTTATGCAAATAGTTGACTGAGTTATTACATGGTGCCAGGAAATGATACTGCGTAACTTGTCTAAAGTACTCATTTGTTTTAATTTACACTAAAAAAAAAAAATTGTAGCAACAAAAATACCCCAATGAGGCTTGTTCACTTCTAGTATACTGTGATCTGCCTTGTTTTTAGAACTCGTTTTATTATATAAATCTTAATTATAGGACAGCTGTGTTGGGGCATGCGGAAATAACTTATTTCACTTAAACTCAAGAATATGGGGAGTCCCTGAATTTTCAAAGTGGCTAACAGCCAAGTACAAAAATTCTGCTGACTAGCAAATAATTAAGTTTTGGGAAAATAAAAATAAATGAGGTTGAACAAATTCAGACTAATCCAAACTGAACAGTATACAATCCAATTTACAAAATGCTCAATAGGGAAGCAATGCCCCTTCAGATCTTTCAATCTCCCCACCGAGTTTAATAAGTTATCAGAATTCTGCATCTGACAAGTAATTAAAAGTTTCATTTTGTCATCCAAAATAGTGCATCATTGAATTTGTATGTTTTATAACTAATTTTGGGAAATGTAACACAAAATATTATGTAGTCAGAAAAATATTAGTGACCTGAATGTGGCCTGTAAAAAAATAAATGTTAATTGTTTTTGTTTTTTTTAAGGGATGCTGTGATTAAATGCTTCACGTCCTGCCTGAGTTAGACTAAACAAAACAAACTATTCAACATCTTTTAAAAGCCAACTTTATATTTTTGTGAAGTTTGCTCAGAAAAATTATGAACTTCCACTCCTGAAACGACACCTGGTGACAGTTTTAGTATTTTCCTTGCCTTTTGCACGCTGGGGATTAAATCATTTTAGCAGAACCAAGTTTAAATATGAGCCAGGTAAACAGTGTTTTATCCCTGTCTGAACCATTTGGAAACTAGAATAGGTTTAACACTTTATGCAATGTAATCTTAAAACTGTTTGACTCAGTTTCTGTTAACACAGTTTAATGACAATTCAGGATTCTGGGTAATATGAGACAAAACTTTATATGAAACTTTTACATATTTCTTATGTGTTATTACTATTTGTTCACTCTATGCGTTTCCCAAAGATCAGGATTTTGTCATTTATTATAGAGAATTTTTTTAGTTAATTATAGCTGATAGGGCTGCTTTTAAATGTTTGTACATGTGCAGTATGGAGAAAGTTTGGTGTGAACATGAGAGGTCTGGTAAAAGCTTGCTCAGTTTTGTTATGCTTACATTTTAAGGACCAATTTTTTCATTTTGAAACTTAAAATATATTTGATTAAAATGGCTTATGGATAATATATAAATCAATGATTACAAAATAAATGAATTATTGTAAGTATTTAGACTATGTAATTTTTAGACTTGAGCCACATAGGCAGGAAAATTAAAACACGCTTGCAATATATATTTCACTTTTGAAATTAGTCAACACATTTTCAGTTATTACCTCAAATCTCTTTTGCTACCCCGTTTCCTATCTGTTGTCAGACTAAAAATAATTGTGTTGGTACATGTACGTAACTCAAACTGTCTCAGAATACACACGTGACTTTAAAACATCTTTAATTTTTATGCGTTTTTTGAAAAAATGCTCCTGGTGGTATAATGTACATGAAGTGAATATATAACTATATGGAATACTCTAATAGGACACTCAATAAGGACAAATACAAAGTACTCCGCTTAGGAAGGAACAATCAGTTGCACAAATACAAAGTGGGAAATGACTGCCTACAAAGGAGTACTACAAAAAAGGATCTGGGGGTCATAGTGAATCACAAGCTAAGTAGGAATCAACAGTGTAACACTGTTGCGCGCAAAAAAAAAAAAAAAAAAAAAAAAAAAAAGCAAACATCATTCTGGGATGCAATAGCAGGAATATTGCAAGCAAAACACGAAAAGTAATTCCTCCGCTCTACTCTGCGCTGATTAGGCCTCATCTGGAGTAGTGTGTCCAGTTCTGGGCACCACATTTCAGGAAAGATGTGGAGAAATTGGAGAGAGTCCAGAGAAGAATGACAAAAATGATTAAAGGTCTAAAAAACATGACCTATGAGGGAAGATTGAAAAAATTGGGTTTGTTTAGTTTGGAGAAGAGAAGACTGAGAGGAGACATAAGTTTTCAAGTACACCACTACCCCGATATAACGCTGTCCTTGAGAGCCAAAAAATCTTACCACGTTATAGGTGAAACAGTGTTATATCGAACTTGCTTTGATCTGCTGGATGCGCAGCCCCACCCCCTGGAGCACTGTTTTACCATGTTGTATCCGAATTCGTGTTATATCGGGTTGCGTTATTTCGGGGTAGAGGTGTACATAAAAGACTGTTACAAGGAGGAGGGAGAAAAATTGTTGTTCTTAACCTCTGAGGATAGGACAAGAAGCAATGGGCTTAAATTGCAGTAAGGGAGGTTTTGGGTTGGACATTAGGAGAAACTTTCTAACTATCAGAGTGGTTAAGCACTGGAATAAATTGCCTAGGGGAGTGGTGGTATCTCCATTTGGAGATTTTTTTAAGAGCAGGTTGGACAAACACCTGTCAGGAATAGTCTAGTCCTGTCTTGGGTGCAGGGGACTGGACTAGATGACCTCTCGAGGTCCTTTCCAGTTCTATGATTCTGTGAATATACTTTGCTTAGCTTCTGTGAAAGCAGTGTTTCTGGGGCAAGCCTTGGTTGAAATATTTTTCCAATTTTAGCTATTTAGGCATTGAAGGGCAAAGATAAGTCCTATGAGGATCCTGAAGCTACAGACAACATAGCTCTTAGATGTCTGATGTTATGATGGTAGAAAGTTCTGTTTCCCGCTCTCCACCAGCAGTACCTCCATCTCTTCCAGGTTTAGCTTTAACAAGCTAGTCTTCATGTGAATGTTGACTCCTAGACAGTGGGATGGCTGGGAGATAGTGTTTGCATTTTCTGTGAAGGAAATAGCATGGTGGCTACATTTTACTAGCATATGCATCCCTGTTGCCTTCAGTTTTGTATAGGTGTTAAATAGAACAGGGCTGGGGGAGAGGATTCAGAGGTGAGGACTCTGCCTTGAGGCAGAAGGACAAGGAAGCCATTGTATTGATTAATGCTAAACCCCTGTATGTAAGACAACAGCATTCCACTGAAATTTATCAAATATGGTGAAGAGATCCTGCAGTATGGGTATGGTTTGATCAGCAGTTTAAGACATGTTGGCTTTACCAGTCAGTATGGGATTGCAGGGGGTGCATATCTTCTGGGTTGTCCGGTTGCAGCAGTTAGCCAATGGGGCAGAATCTCTAAGAGACTGGCTCTCATTAGGTAGTCCTGGTCCCTTCAACAGGTTGTTGGGTTGATTAGCTAAGATACAGGGCAGTTGACATTAGCAAACAAGGCACAAGAGGGCCTTTCACTGCTCTGGCCTTCCCATCTTTGTTTTTGGTGGAGGGTATTAATAAATGTTGAGTTGATTGCAGTTCCATCTGGTGACTTCCACAAGTCACCTGGACTGCAGCAATTGTACAGATATTGATGGACATGGAAGAATTTCATGGAACGCCTTGTGGACTCCTGCTGTCAGTTGGAATGGAAATTAAAGGACAAATGAGCACTGGGGTTTTGTTTATATGCTTCATAGGATTGATTTGAGCAGCTGTTTCTGGCAGCAGGGATGTCAAAACCCTCTCTTTCCAGTGGGATAGACATTGGTTTCGTTCTCCCAAAACAATAGAAGTTGTATGATTTTTGGAGACGCCTTCCTTTTCCATGACCGATATCAACATGCCTTCTCAAGAGAAGAAGTAGACTTGTGGGTGAGCCTGAGCCATCCTACAAAGCCAAGGCTTTCTCAGGCAGTAGGCTGTTCTGGCCATAGGCCATGATAGGCATCGAGAGTACATCAGGCTCTGAGAAGGCCTTGGTGTTAAACCTGGGATTCTTGTGCTTGGAATTTGAGCATCAAAAAGGGGTAAAGCAGGTGATGGGGAGCATTGATCGCCTTTTATCTTCCAAATTGCTGCCAAATCAGGTTGACCCAAAATGTTATCCTGTTATGGAATTAATAAGGTTGTGAACATTTGGCAAAAATGTCAGATATTTGTATTTGTCTTCATTAGCCTCTTCACTTCTCAGTGATACTTTAAATGCCCATTTTATAATTCCATTTATGCAGAAAGCATGCTTGGTCCATGAGAAAATATGGAAAAGGTAGACAAGACCTCTCATTTGACTGACAAGTTAAAAGAAACTAGCTTTAGGCTAAAACTATTCTACAGGTGTTATTCACAGATGCTAGCCACTTCAGTTGTCATTACTATACAGTCTGAAATCAAATGCTGCTGATCCACTCACCTTGTCTCATTACATATTTTAATTGTCTTCATTAATCAGTATCTTATTAATTAGATCACTATCTAGAAAGTTCACTTCTGGAAAATTCAAGTTACATTCCGTGCACATTCTATTACAAGAAATGTTTTGTCAGTTACAGCAGAATTCATCCTTTCTATAGTGAAGTGCAAGCATTTCCCCCTCAAAAAAATTGTTTCCCAATATTTTCATAAAATGAGAAAACGTAACTGCAAACTTTGTCATTAGTGAACTGAAATTAAAAGCAAAACCACTGACCTAGGCAGGAACTGCAGCAGTAGGATAACTGCTTATCATGGTCTCACTGTGTCAGCTACTTCCCTTATTTCCAGACACTATGCAATAACTGGACAAGTTGTCTGCATATACAACTGGATTCAACTCCACACAGTAAGAAACTTGCAATGCTACAGTTAAAAAATGTCCATAAATTTCAGGTACACTAATGAATATTAAAAAAATCTTCAATGAAGGTTATAATAGGGCCTCTCTAAGAACCAGCTGCTACAATTTTGCTCCCACCACTTGTGAATGGTAGTAATTAAGCTCCAGCTGATTAAATCAACATACATTTAACCCTTCATTTTAGTAGTTACATGGCACCATTGTATTTATCCTCCCAGCACTCCTGTGAGGTAGGGAAGTACTGCTATCTCATTGTATGGGGTATAGAGGCACATGTTGAGCAAGTGACTTGTCCACAGTCCCACAGGCAATCTGTGGTGAAGCAGGGAATCCCAGGTCTCCCGAATCCCAGGCTAGTGTCCTAACAACTGGGTCATCCTTACTCTCCTGCTTTTAACATCTTATCTGATTTGGCTTTAACAATTGTCCTTGTTTCCACATTTTTCTCAATTAGAATACCATGTTCTGAAACATTGTCTTTAAGCCATATGATTGCCCTTTGCAAACAGTCCTGCAAAATATTTCTCTAGTGTGGTTGCCCACATTCAATCACTAGCTGCTGTGGACTGTCTTATTATAACAATATGATATAGCTACTTTGTTGGCCTACTTGAAAGAATAATTTTGATTATCTTCCACTGTTGCTCTGACTACTTTTCTTTCTACATTCCGGGTGATCTCATCCATGCTCTTGGTGAATGTTACATAACCATTGCTCTCTGCTGCAGCCTAATGTAGTTCTCCATCCCAGCCAGTCTTACATCTCAGCCTGTCTACTGATATCTTCTCCTAGCTGTTCTACCAAATCCTCTCACTAATCTAACTTCTCTCTTTTTTTTTTTTTTTTTTTTTCTTCCTAGGCTCTCTCTCTTCACTTTATCACTGCTGACAACTTCACTGTCCTCCCCATCACTCATGTTTGCAAGCTGTTTTATATAACTTTTTAAACTGGTCCCATAGTCAGTTAGTATAAGGGAAGGATATATTGGTTTCTCTTCTTACCCATCCATTCAGTTGGCTGGACCTTAATATTGGAATTATTGTGGGAAAGCTAACTAAAAAATGAGTAATACTTTATTTTGAAAGCAGTGAGGTGAGTTATCATTTTCTGGGTGGGAGACTGTGTCTGTGTCCAAAACCTCATTTTGATTGCCTGAGTGAGCCTTTTTGATGGCACAGCCATGCAGCAGCTCTTAATAGTGACCAGCCTGAGGAACAGCAGCTCCATTCTGCTACCATACTCAGCTGGTAGAGGTTAAGTCAAGGAACAAAACAAAGATAAGAGATTAAGGAGGGGGGGGGGGCTTAAAAGAGGCTGGTGGCTATGGCGAGGAGAGTGTGAATGAAGGATGAGGGGCTGAAAATGTAATGAAACTTCCACTGTGCCACCTTATTTCAGAAGAAATTTGTCCCTTGTAGGTCTCTTTAAATTTACTTATCAATGTAAAAAGGAAGTGGTAGCTATTGACTAGTTCACAACATTTTAGTAGAGAAGATGAACTGGTAACTTATAAATAGCTGTTGCAAGGGGGAGGAAAGCATGTGGGGGGCAGCAAAAGGGGAAAGTGACCGTCTGAATAGATAAGGGAAGCATTTACAGTTTCTAAATTTGAACAATATATTCAGTGTTCCTTTTTTTAATTTGTTTACTAGGAACTAATTATTACAACAGAAATATTTAAGTAATTTTTTTAAATGTAAAAAGCAGTGACCCCCTGCAAGGGCTGCAGTGGGAGGGCATTAGTATTGCCCTAGCACTAGCTTTTAAAATACATCCTGAAATTGTGTCCTAATCGTTTACAGATATAAATTTCATAATCTTGCTCAAACTGTGCTTACAGCTCTTGAGAACGTTTTGGGGGTTGTGTTTTGACGTCTCTGCCTCTTCCTCCTCACCGCTACTCTTTCCTCTTATTTTAATACTTAAAAAAAAAAAAAAAATCACGTCCCGTCTTTCCATCACGGCTCAAAGTGGGAGGTGAGCCGCAGCCCTCCCCGGTGAGTGCTTTCCCCCCCCCACTGAGCCCCGCCTCCCGCTCAGCCTCGCTGCTGCGTGTCTGTCTCATTCATCGGGAGCCAGCGACGGAGCCTGGAGGTCCCAGCACGGTCGCGCTCTCCTATGGAGCTGCACCTGGGACCGATCCGTCCGCGGGGGATGCTCGGCCCTGCCCGGGGTGCGATCTGCCCTGAGCAGCTGTGAGGAGCAGAGGGGGTCACCCGGCACCACCATGTCCCTGCCGCCCATCCTGCCTCCCCCCGCCCCGGCCGCTATCCCCGCCGCCCCCCGAGCGCAGCCTAGGAAGCCGGCGGCCCCCAGGAAGGCAGCGCCGCCGCCGCCCGCCGAGGAGAAGCCGCCGAGGAAGCCGCGGGGGGCGCCCCCGGAGCGGGCCGGTCCCTTCCCCAGCTCCTGGCCCTGCGCCTCTCTGCAGAGGCAGCAACCGCGGAGGCCGGCCCCGGCCCCGCCACAGCCCCGCGGTCGCTCCTGCGAGACCCTGTGCGCGGCGGCGGGGCCGGAGGCGGGGGCTGGAGAGGCCGCTCTGCGCTTCTCGCTCAGCCTCCCCCCCGAGGCGGCCCTGGTGCTGCAGCGCCGCAGCCTGGAGAAGCAGCGGGGGCGGCCGAGCCCCTCCTCAGCCACCGAGCGCCTCCTGCCGGGCTCCCGGAGCAAGGCGGCCCCGGCGGTGGGGGGCTCGGCGCGGAGGGGGGCCCGGGCCGGGCCGGGCTCCAGCCCCGGGGACCTGCGCGCCCTGCTGAAGATCTCGCTGCTGAACGAGCGGCACCGCTACGACGACGTGGAGTACGAGGAGGAGGCGGCGCCGGGGGCCGTGGCGGACGAGGGGCTGGTGCGCAAATGCACCGAGTGGCTGCGCGGGGTGGAGAGCGCGGCCGGCCGGGACCGGGCCGACAAGCTGGAGACCCTGCCCCACCTGGGGGCCCTCTGAGCCTTGGGTGGCACCTGCCTGCCCAGCCCCCGCCCCTCCTGCAGCAATATCCCGGGGGGCTCCACATGTGATGTGCCCCGCAGCGGGGTTCTTCCTCTCTCTCTATTAACCCCCCCGGGAAGCTGGACAGCACCGTATCCTGCTCCAAAGCCACCTCACGGGTTCGTCTCCCCAGACTGAGAGCCACGGAGAGCGGAGTTTTAGTGCCGGGTTTAACCGCCCGCCTTGCTGCTATCCCCGCTGAGGAAACTGACTAGCGTTTTGACCCCGTGGGGGCTGGCGGCTGTTCCAGGCGCTACATAAACGGGAAAAAATGTATTTATAGCTGCTGTGTACTGTGTATTTTCATTCACATCGTGTGGGGAGAGAAAAAAGTGGGGGCTGACTAATCAGTGTTGTAGAGATACTTCTCCTGATCCGGCTGGGCTGCTGGATGCTTTTTATCTGAAATCAGGAGACAGAGTTTCTAGCAGATGATGGGGAGGTTAAAATCTGCACGTGGGGGGTGTTTGAATGTGATCAAATGTGAGCAGAAACAGAGGCAAACGTTCTCAGCTAGTTAACTTACTGTAATGCAACAGGTGCTTAATCTGCTGTAAGAAGAACAGGAGTACTTGTGGCACCTTAGAGACTAACAAATTTGTTAGTCTCTAAGGTGCCACAAGTACTCCTGTTCTTTTTGCGGATACAGACTAACACAGCTGCTACTCTGTAATCTGCTGTATTCACTTCAGTGTTTTTTGTAGCAAAAGCTGACTCCTGACATTTGCAGGAATTGTTTATGATCTCTGGGTTAGGGTAGGGAGAGGAAGATGGGAGAAACTTGTTAAAACTATAGAGCCTTTATCAGAAACTATCACAAAAGTGTCTTTGTGTTAAACAACAAAGGGCAGTCAAGCAAAAAGGAAAACAAAACTGCTGCACAATACAGGCCCTCAAGACAAAGTGTTCAGTTACTGAAGGATAAATGTATTGATTTCCTTTTGAAAAGAAACTGCTTTGTAAATAGAGGTAGGGTACATTGATTTTGTCTTATTTGTACATAAAGGAACATTTTTATTTATTTGAATAAATGATTAAAGCCTTTTGTGTTGCAACAGCAGCACCTTTGTAACTGTGAATGGGGCTGTTTCTTAATCTGTTGCAGGCATCTGACTGTATTTAGTTGTGGGATTGAGAGAAAGATAAGCAGTGATTACACAAAGATAAAGATGGGCTGATAATATGCAGAAAATGTGCAGCTTATTTAGGATAATTTTATTTCCTTTCTAGACTAAAATGTCCAGAAGATTTAAAATGTAAGGAATTGGAACCAAAACCCTTACAGGTAGCGCCCTACCAAATTCACAGCTATGAAAAATGTGTCACAGACCATGAAAAGTGGTCTTTTGTGTGCTTTTACCCTATACTATACAGATTTCACAGGAGAGACCAGCATTTCTCAAATTGGGGGTCTGGACCCAAAAGGGAGTTGGAGCAGGGTCTCAACAAGATTATTTTAGGGGGGGGTCACAGTATTGCCACCCATATTTCTGTGCGGCCTTCAGAGCTGGGCAACCGGAGAGAGGGGTGGCTGCTGGCTGGGAGCCCAGCTCTGAATGCAGAGCTGCCGCCAGCAGCAGCACAGAAGTAAGGGTGGTGTGGTATGGTATTGACACTCTTACTTCTGTGCTACTGCTGGCAGGGCGCTGCCTTCAGAGCTGGGATCCCGGCCAGCAGCCATCGCTCTCTAGCTGCCCAGCTCTGAAGGCAACACCGCCGCCCGCACCAGCCCAGAAGTAAGGGTAGCAGTACAACCACCTCCCCTACAATAACCCTGTGACCTCCCCCCCCCCCCAACTCCTTTTTGTGTCAGGACCCCGACAATTACACTGTGATGTTTCAGATTTAAATAGCTGAAATCATGAAATTTACTATTTTTAAAAAACCTATGGTCGTGAAATTGACCAAAATGAACCATGCATTTGGTAGGACCCTACTTATAGGAATATGAATTAAATCTAATGATTGTGTTCAAATAAGCATAATCGTGCTGATTCAATTAGATGGATAGCTGTGCAGAACAGAGCAGGTTAAGATGAGCCCTTCAACTGGTTTGCACTCAACATGCAGAGCTGTAGCTCTACATATGTGTGTTATATATATGGAGCACTTACCTGGGTGTACAGTTTGAAAAAAGTGGCATTGTGCATGATCAGTGTATGAATGTTCTAACACTTATAATCACATTGTGTAAATTAAACTCTTTCCGACACGTTTAAGGGCACTTGTCTTGATTGAAAAAAATGAGATTTTAAAGTTGCTACATGCTAAACATATTTTAGTGGAGGTGGGGACCCTTTCTCTCTGCTCCACACTATTCAAAAACTTTAAAATGCACAGCAAAATAGTATTTAACCAAAAATTTCCCCCATCATTGAGGCTGGGAACAAATGTAAAAAATGTCAGTTGAAAGGACAGTGCCGGCAGTAGGCATAAGCAGACTAAGCAATTGTTTAGGACCCTGAGTCGCTAAAGGGGGCCCCTTATTTGCTTTTTTAGTAAGTGTTGGTGGGGGGACCCAAAATATTCCTGTTTAGGGCTCCCAATGGGCTTAGCAACGTCTCTGAAGGGGTAAGTCTTTAAATAAAGTTAAGGGTGTGAAAACAGGCTGATAACTAAAGAGTCTCCCCAGCTACTTGTTGCCACCACAATACTATAATTTACTAACTTAGGAATTTTCTAAGTAAATACTTAAGATGCTGTGGCAAACCTTTCATAAGAAACACATTTGTTTAAACATTTATGAACATGTTAACTTGAATCTATCAAGTATGCTGTAAAGTGCTACTTAGTGTTAGAAATTAAAAACTATAAATGTTGCTTTGATGTAAAATGTTTCATGGGACTTTAAGAAAGATTCACTTTTTATGCAAATTGGTTTTAGCTTTTTATGCGGTGGATTACTCTGACATTAAAGCAGCAGAGCAGAAAAAAATGGTCTATGTTGGCAATGCCATGAACTCCCAGGAGATTTTGTTTTTACAGTTAAATTGCTCAAAGTGATAGTGTATTTTAGCTTCATTTTAAATGACATTTCATTATTGAAATAGCTCTTTGATTTTGTTCCAGAAAGTTGGGCCTTTTCATACTCTCCCAATATAAGCCACAAAACCTATATGTCTGGATTTCTACTAATTAAATACCAGAGTGCTGGTGGCCATTGTAAAAATAATTCACTAATCTATCGCAAATGTGAAATAGTTGTGCTCACAAGCCCAGAGAAAAATGTGGTGCATGAGAAAATAAGTCAAATAATTTAATGTTACTAAAAATCAATTTAGAGGCTGCTTTGCAATATTGTGTATGAAATGTAACTGCCACTTAAAATTTCCTTGCCATCTTTTAAACAATGCATTGCATATGCCTCTGTCGTAGCTGTTTGATTTAATTTTCAGTACAGCAAGAATATTAGCACCTTGAATCCATTCAGCCCTAGCAAATAGAAATTCCCTACACAAATCTGATTTCTACTGGATCAGTCTCAGACATTCCATTTATGACCTCAGTGAAACAATAGTTGAAGTTTCAGTTGGATTTTCTTTTCTTTTTGGCATCATTAATTGTAAGGTACCATGTTAGTCTGTTTTGGAAATTACTACTTATGGTTAAAGACAACTGCAATGTACTTTTATATACAAATATATTTAATCAGTACATCTAGTTGCAAAGAACAGTCAACCACTTTTAAAGTATCAAGTATAAAAAAAATCTCTTGTATATTTGGAACTTGCTAAGTTCAGTGTGAGGTGAGAATTCACCTCATGAATTCCTGACAGCAGCATAAACTCTTGGTAGCATGATTTTATTCCATATGAAATCAAGTGAAATGAATTTAAAGGGAATATTACATCATGAGAAAATATGGAACACCTGAAGGCTAGTACTTGCTTTTGGAGATAGGTGGGGAAGCAAAATTCCAAAGACTCAAAGCATCAAGGAATTTATTATCCCTAATTGCTAATCTGATTGAAAATATCCAGTTTGAAGATTGCCAGTAGCATTTTTCTGAAGGATTAATTTCTGCAAAGGTACCCAGCTTTTACTGCATTTTGGGCTAGTGCACCACTGTGCCTTTGAATTAGAGATGGGCCTGAACCACTGGCTTAAGATTTGGGTCCAGATATTAAGGGTTACCAGTTTCTCAGATGTTTGAACCCATGAATTTGGTTTGTGTGCCTCTCCATTTTAGGTGCACAGTAAGCAGAAACCAACTTTACTTGAAATGAATATTTAGTGTTATTGACTGGAAGGATAACAAACATTGATGTTCATCTAAATGTGTCCATAAACCTCTACCTTATAACCAATGTTTTCAGAAGTGTAACATGTTTTCCTTTGTACAGTAGTATTCTAAAGGTGAGATAGATGTAGAGGTTCAGCAACTGTTATTCACCTATGAGCCAGACAGGAAGTACAAACATTCATATGCTACAATCATCTTGTTGGCTCTTCAAAGAAGTACAGTAGCTTTTAGTGAACTCTGCTGAAGCCAGTGCTAATACATATATTTGCTTATGCCATCTGATTGGCTAATATAGCTTCAGACCTCAGTACTCATTTGTGAGGTAAACTCTAGAAAATGACATCACGAGAATGTTTTCATTCATTCAACTTTTCCACTGAACATACCAATAGCATTTCTAGTGGTCTGGATGCTGAGCCTCCCTGTCTTGCTTTGGGTCAGTTACTTTATGTGTTTACCATCTGTAAAAAGGAGAACTTCACTCTCAGGGATGTTGTGAGTATTCATTAATGTTTGTAAAGTGCTTTGAAGAAGAAAAATGTTAAGTATTTTATTTCCTGTTAATACAGTATTATACTATTTCTTTGATGTGCATCACCGGACCTGTCAAAAGTTAACAAGCTCTTTAAACCTGTTTAAATTGTTAGTGCAGGCAGGCTGTACCTAAAATGACACTGCACTCTACATCTTTTGCAAACCACTTTCCTATGCAAAGATTTCCCTTTCACAACAGAATCCATCAATTTGTGGTTAGCGAATATTTTTCTCTTTTTTTGTGAGTTGACTTGATTTTGTTTGAAAAAGTGCCACATGTGATTGAGAAAGATAGACTCCTTTTTAAGACATTGGAGATGATTTTATCCTTCAAGAAGTGTGCATATCATGAACCTCAAGTTATTTTTTTACAGATAAAATATGTCCTTAATTAATTGCGCTGTTAAACAACAATAGAATACCATTTATTTTAAATATTTTTGGATGTTTACTACATTTTCAAATGTATTCATTTCAATTACAACACAGAATACAAAGTGTACAGTTCTCACTTTTATATTTATTTTTATTACAAATATTTGCACTGTAAAAAACAAAGTATTTTTCAATTCACCTCATACAAGTACAGTAGTGCAATCTCTTTATCATGAAAGTTGAACTTACAAAAGTAGAATTATGTAAAAAAAAAAAAACTGCATTTAAAAATAAAACAATGCAAAACTTTAGAGCCTACAAGTCCACTCAGACTTCTTGGTCAGCCAATCACTCAGACAAACAAGGTTGGTTACAATTTGCAGGAGATGATGCTACCTGCTTCTTGTTTACAATGTCACCTGAAAGTAAGAACAGGCGTTCGCATGGCACTGTTATAGCTGGCGTTGCAAGATATTTACATGCCAGATGCGCTAAAGATTCATATGTCCCTTCGTGCTTCAACCACCATTCTAGAGATATGCTTCCATGCTCATGATGGGTTCTGCTTGATAACGATCCAAAGCAGTGTGGACTGACGCATATTCATTTTCATCATCTGAGTCAGATGCCACCAGCAGAAGGTTGATTTTCTTTTTTGGTGCTTTGAGTTCTGTAGTTTCCACATTAGAGTGTTGCTCTTCTAAGACTTCTAAAAGCATGCTTCACACCTCATCCTTCTCAGATTTTGGATGGCACTTCAGATTCTTAAACCTTGGGTCGAGTGCTGAAGCTATTTTTAGAAATCTCACATCAGTACCTTCTTTGCATTTTGTCAAATCTGCTGTGAGTGTTCTTAAAACGAACATGTGTTGGGTCATCATCCGAGACTGCTATAACATGAAATATATGCAGAATGCAGGTAAAACTGAACAGGAGACATGCAATTCTCCCCCCCCCAAGCAGTACAAATTTCACAAATTTAATTGACACATTATTTTTTTAATGAGCATCAGCATGGAAGCATGTCCTCTGGAATAGTGGCCGAAGCATGAAGGGGCATATGAAGGTTGAGCATATCTGGCATGTAAATACCTTGCAACACTGGCTACAAAAGTGCTATGTGAACGCCTGTTCTCACTTTCAGGTGACACTGTAAATAAGAAGACAGCAATACCTCCCATCAACGTAAACAAACTTGTTTGTCTTAGCGATTGACAGAATAAAAAGTAGGACTGAGTGGACTTGTACGCTCTAATGTTTTACACTGTTTTGTTTTTGAGTGCAGTTATGTAAACAAACAACCCGCATTTGTAAGTTACACTTTCATTATAAAGAGATTGCACTTCAGTACTTGTATGAGGTGATTGAAAAATGCTATTTCTTTTCTTTATCATTTTTACAGTACATATATTTGTAATAAAAAATAATATAAAGTGAGCACTGTGCACTTTGTATTCTGTGCTGTAATTGAAATCAATATTGAAAATGTAGAGAAACATCCAAAAATATTTAATACATTTCAATTGGTATTCTATTGTTATAAGTATGATTAATTGCGATTAATTTTTTTGAGTTAATCATGTGAGTTAACTGCGATTAATTGACAGCCCTCATTCTTTCCTTTTAATCCAGTGTATCCCATCTTATTAACCAATAATCTAGAGTGCAGTAAAACATAATAAAACTTCACATATTTATTTAATCTATGACTAGGATAACATATGTTTTTTGCTCATTTACAGGCGACAATAGGGTTTATAAAGGAGCAGTTGTAACAGTTGGGCTGACATATTTACCCTAATTGTAAACTCAGTTGTAACAAGTATGAAAAAGTTTATAAAATAATACAATAATCTAGAATAACCAATGTTAATGGAAAATAGGTCAAGTTGGTTTTTATAATGAATGTTACAAACAGGGGCAAAAAACAAACAGAGACACTCCATTTGTCCAAACAAATAAAAAGTCCACGTTAATATAATTCCAGGACTATATATAATGCTAAACACAATATATAAAACCAAAAATTAATAAATTAGTGTGTCAAATTTAAGTGTAATTAGTAAACAAAATAATGAGAGGATGGCCTATTCCATCATCACTCCCTTTGTGGCTCCTTAAAGAAAGACTTAGAGGAAAAAATAGGGAAAAACAGATGAAGGCTACTGAAGCGAGCTTCACCCTCATGGCTGCTCTGCTGACCATTTCCTGGGACCCCAGACCTTTGTCACCCTGATCCTGAGAGGTGTCCTTACCAGACCAACCAAAGAGAGGGACCCCGCTAACATCCCCTCTATTTGCTCCAGCTAAATCCCAAACACCACCTGGGATAAAATAAAACCAGACTTTAACAGCAGCAACACCTCCAGCTCATCTCAACTAACTTCTCTTTTCCGCAAAAGGACAGGTATTACCATCTTGAATACCATCTAAGACAGCAGTTCTTAACCAGGGGTTTGTGGCCCCAAGCTGGTTTTAGGGGGCCATGGAGCCCTGTGACTGAAGTGCAGGGCCCTGAGCCCCGGTACTCCCCCCAGAGCTAAACCCCCAAGCACCAGTGCCCCCCACTGGAGATGAAGCCAGGAGTGGAGCCAAGAGGCTAAAGCCCGGTGCTCCCCACCAGTACAGAAAGTGGGAGTGGAGCCGCAGGGTTGAAGCCCCAAGCTCCGGTACTGCTCCCGAGTCTAAAGCCCTGAGCTCTCCCCCTCCCCCCGGCTGAAGCCCCGAGTCCCCTCCCCCGCACCCGGTGGCTGAAGCCAAGATCCCTAGCCCCAACATACTTGAATTCTGGGGGGGGCCTCAGAAATAAAAAGCTTGAGAAGCCCTGATCTAAGAGACTGCCAAACAAGGGGCGTTTTCCTTCTTCTAAAACTCTCTCCAGCTACATGGAAAGGCAATAACCGATGTTATTAAAATGAAAGCCTTACTTAATATTTTACATTTCAAATGCTTTAACTGTTTTTCCTTCTTTTCTGTATCTTTAATAAAAGATTTAAAAAGATATTTAATAGTGTGTTTGCCATAGTACTAAGCAGCCTTACATCCATGTATACCAAACCTCTGACCTTGTTTAACTATCTCTACATTCTCTGACTTCACTATACAATCATCTAATTCATGCGAATATCCTAGACCTGGCATAATCTGGATTCAGTCCAGAATATGGGATGGAAGTTGCTTTAGTGGCACTGATGGATGATCTCATCCTGTGAATGGATAGAAGGCAAACATCCATTCCCATTCTCCTGGATCTATCTTCAGCATTTGACACTGTCAACCAGGAGACGTGGTTGTGTTACCTGAGAGATGGCAGAGACCCAGGGTAATGCACCAACATGGTTTGTGTCTCTCCTGGAGGCATGCATCCAAAGAGCAGTGATGGGCAAACTGCACCTCAACTGCTGGATCCCTCACTTGTGGAGCTAAAAGGAAGCTTACATCAACCTAACTGTGTAAGTGTCTATACTAAAATGTTGCTCCCACCAATGTAAGTCACCCACTACCCCGCTTTAATAACTCCACCTCTGCGAGAGCTGTAGTGCTTAAGTCACTGTAGTTAGGTCAACGCCGCATCTGTGTAGACATTGTGTTGCTTACATTGCTGCCTGGGGCTGAGAGTGGAACCCTGCCAGCCAGGGCTGACAGCCCGAGTCCTGCCACCGCCTCCTGATGAGGGATTGTGGGGGGGTGGCAGGGAGAGGAGAGTCTGGCTGCCTCCCGGGAGGGATTGAAGGGTGGTGGGGCTGCAGCTGTCAGTGCCCCACAATGTCAGTTAAATAGGTGCAAGTGCTGCTGGTGAGTATGTGCACCGCCAACAGGAGGATGCGTGGATGTTAAAAATTGAATTAATTACTGCGGTGGCTGTATGTCAACTTAACTTAAATCGGCTCAGGACATGTCTGCACTACAAAATTGAGTACCTGTCCCAGACCTTAGGAAGAGCTCTGTGTAAGCTTGGAAGCTTGTCTCTCTTGGGCCCATAGAGAGAAACAAGAAACCCACCTTCTTTCTTTAATATCCTAAGACCAATGCAGCTATGACAACACTACATGCGGCTCTCATCTGTTTAATGAGGCCAAATCTTGAGAGGTGCTGAGTAGCTTGAAACACCTGTTGGCTTCAGTGAGAGTTGAAGTTACTTAGTACTGCTCATGATTTGGCCCACAAAATTTAACAAAGATCTAAACAGTTTTTAAATGCTGATTACTCTGACTGTGCCAGACCCATTCGAAGAGTTTCTGTTACCTTCCCAGAAAAGAGAAACCACAGCAACAACTGTTGGAAGCAGAAATATGTTTGATATGTGCTATGGTTTTTGCTTCTCTGTTCTGAGATTGCTGTAGTTATGGTTTCAATGTTCTTCCTTTTTCAAGGTGTTATTTCAGATAGCCACTTAGTTTGGCTAATTGACCCAATGAGAGATTTCAACAAGGGGGATACAGTTTTACTATTCCGCACCGAAGGCTTCTTGTTATCTGCTTTTGCCACTATGAGGACATTGCTGTCTTACTGGAGGAACTGATCAATATCTACAGTGTCTGCATAGATCTCTCTCAAAGTATAGGTGGGGCTGTTAGCACTGCCTATTATTACGATTGCCAGACACTTCCCAGTATAAGATCCTGTTTTCAATTGATTATAACTTTACCAAACTGTAACTGTTTGGGCTGAAATTTTCCATGCTGAGTGTCTGTCTCAGGCTGATTTTTCTTCTTCTTTTTTGACAGTTTCAGCCAAAATGGTTGAACAGTTTTGAGAATGACACTAGAGAAAAAATATTTTGTCTGTGTCAAAATTCTGCTTACCTTTTCTTTGAACAGCTCTAGCATCCCCATGCTTTGGAGCAGGGACTTGAAATTTGGTAAGGGGTGGCCTTTATGTCAGGGATGTGCCTTCTGCTGTCCCAGTGACTCTGCCCAAGTTTTGAGCATGCTCAATAGAGACTTCTTAGATTTTTAGTAACGAAATTCTCTGAAGATACCATTCTCACTGAGCATGGGGCATTTGCCAGGTGCATGGGGACTAAAGAGGCCTCAGTTAGCATGCTTAGCCTCTCAGAGCTCCTAGTACTGACCAGCCTCCACATGCACCAGCCCCACAGAGCGACTGAGCAGCTTGTCACAGCTTCTAAGTGTGACCATACTGCCTATGTGCCATCCCCATAGTGTGACTGAGCATGTTCCAGCCCTTGCTGTGGGAGGCTCAGAAGGACTTTGCCTGTAATGGCTGTTCTGGACTGTGATGCAACTAGGCACTGGAACAGATAGGCATCCAGCAATTCTCCAGAAAGAGCCATAATTTTGGAGTTTAATATACACACCCACATCATACACCATTTGAAAGCTTATTTTAATGTATGTTTAGCTGAGGTATGATGTGAAGCTATCACGTGGTGCTGTAAGCCTGTAGGTGAGAGGAAACAATGATACCCAAAATGAGAATGTCTCACATTTTTGCACCATTTCAGAAATACTGCAACATGGCTAAGTTTTTACTGTTTAAGTTAATTTTAACACTGTAATGTGGTGTTTATTGGTCAAAGCTACCAAATGACAATGTATTAAAAAGATTTTTATTGGTTTTGCCAGGGCAAGCTTTTTTTTTTCCTCCAGAAATGATGGAGCTGTTTAGCATGTGACAAAAATGGCAAATATCAACATTTTGCAATATACTAACAGGTTGCATATTCTTAATTGTCAAAGTATCTCACAAGTGATTCTAGTTTTTTATATTTTCAATTGAAATTTGCTCACAGACTGATCTATCTCACACTGAAGGTTGTGCACCAGTAGCAGTACAGTGCATGCCCACAGTTTGCCCTACCTAGTGGGTAGATATAAATGTACATGAATTCCTAATATAATGCTTCTCCATTTGTAATCTTTGGTACATACAATAGCATCTAGTCTGCCTGATTGAAGGTTTAATTGGTAATTGCCTATGCATGCTGTACTAGCCTTTGAAGTATTCTAGAAACTAGATTTTTAATTCAGTGTCACTTATGCACGTCAGTATTAGTGTTAGAGATAATACATAGTTTTTGCGTATTCATAATATGAAGCTATGAGAGAAAAAAGTGGTCTAACAAGAAATAGTGAAGACAAAGTCCACAAACAAGTCCTTGCCTCTATACTGAAGAGGGATGAAGGGCATGTTATAGCTCTTATCAACCATGTCATCAGCAATATGACAAACCCATTTGACACCAAATCACATGCTTATCAACATGTCTACTGGACTTCATGCAACATCAGATGTACAAGGGTCTCTACTGAAAATAGCAGATATCGGTGAAGAGCAAATGGAGAGATTTATGAGAGGTGCACTTGATTCTGACAGGACACATAGCTTCTTCAGCCCAGGCAAGAAATCTGACGTCAGAACATTTGCTCACATGGCCAAGACCACCAAATTTAAATTTAGCAAGTGAAGGACAATCACAGCATCTATCAGTCCAGAGAGTGTTTTCCACAGAGCCCTGTCCTTAGCAATATGCAGAGATTATGTTTCAATGGCAACTGTCCTTAGTCATTCAATCCAACAGGACCTCTGCCCATGTCCTCCTTCCATGCTGATGGAACAATGAGCAGAACAGACAAAGATGAATTAGGGCATCAGCTGGAAGCTCAAGCTGAAAGAATCCCTGAGCGAAGAGTATGCCACAAAGAAACAGTGTACAACAGAGTGACCATGGCTGTCATACAAATGAAGGCTGCAGACAAATTCCACACATTCAGTGAATTGGCTGCTGAATCCTTGAAGCAGATCCTAAAAGGACTTGACAAAGCTAACTCTGTAATCAGTCTTTCACAGATATAACAGTAACTCTGTGAAAACTGCAGAAAGCTGGTGCTGGACAGGATCTAAGGATGGGTGCAAGAAATAACAGGTGATTGGTGGATGCCCTGTGCCTCCAAGGAAAAAGTTTCTAACCTCTAACCATGGCATCCAACAAGCAGTCACTTGTGAATATATGGTTCAAAATGCACCTCAGTGTAGGCGCTCCCCCAGCACAAACACTTATTCTTGCTGGGGGCTTTTACAATGGTGAAGTAGCAAAGTCCAACACCAGCAGAAGTGTTGAAGAAGCCTGAGACTTGTATGGTATTCAAGAGGAAGCAGACACAAGAATGCTTCTGCATGCTGTATGGTTTTTGGGTTTCTTGGTGTCAAAGGAACCACAGGAATTAGGTCACCTGATATAGATGTTTTGGTTCTTGTTATTCATTACTTTCCAGAAATGGGAACACACAGATAACACGTGGATTGAAACAGGCACCATTGCCAGCACAACTGACAACAATTGTTTCATACCTATGCATACAATTTGTGATGCACTCACTCCTGCGGTATATGCATTAACCGGCTGTGACTCTGTGTCATCCCTATTTGGTATGGGCGGGGGGGATGTTTAATGTTGTCAAAACAAAAGTAGCTTATTGCTTCAGAGATCTTGCCACGCTGGGGGAGAGTGATGGACAAGCCACAATTCCTGGAGACCCACAGACACCTGAAGTGCAATCTAGCCATACAAAAGGACAAGTCACTGGCCAAACTTCCCATATGAGGACAGTTTGGAAGAGCATGTCAAAAGAGCATCTTGGCAAACAAAGACTTAAATGTTTTTGCACATGTGTAATCCAGATATTGGATCACCATTGCACCATGGATAGAAAAAGGTAGATGATGAACTACTTTTATTCTTCAAGGGCCCAGTGCCATCTGAGCTTCTACAAGACCTTATTTAGATCTGTACCTGTAGGGGGTTGCTGTACAATCCACTGTGTCTGGAGTCAGAACAATCTTCCCTGCACAGAACTGTGTACGTTCCAAAGCAATGAAGATTGTGATAATTCACACATTCTTGGGAGTGATCATAATGATGAGCAAGATGATGATGATGTTGACCACAAATGTCACAGCGCTATTAATTTCAATGACATCTATACCCTTTTATTATTAGATTGTGACCTCAAAGCATCAGAACCACAAAGAAATACGTTATGTCTTAAAATAATACAAAGAGCCATTAAACTAACAAACAAATGCAAACGTTTTAAAATTGTCACTTTAACATGTTGATAGTGTCATTGTTTATCACTGTTTCTATGGTAACAGCACCACTTGACAGCTCTGCATCATATCTCATCTTAAAGTAGACATAATTAAGCTTTAAAAAGATGTATTATGTGTGTGTGTGTGTGGAGAGAGGGTATATTAAGTCAACTAAATCAGTGGTGTCTGCCGCTCACCGGAGAGAGCAGGGAGGCTCTCCTGTTCTCTTAATGACCTCCTTGCCGGCACTCAGCAGCGTGGAGGAGGAAGCTGCCAGATTAATGGGAATGGAAAGGAGTAGATTAGAACAAGGAGTCTGGTGAGACTCGGACTGGAGAATGTGTGTGTGGGAGAAACAGGGACAGGCTTGGCAAGGAGACTGTGAACTAGGGGGAGGGGTAGCTGGAACGGGGAGGTGGAAGAGGGGATGCTGGGACTAGGAGTTGGGGTAGGGTGACCAGATGTCCCGTTTTTAAAGGGACAGTCCCGTTTTTTGGGACTTTTTCTTATATAGGCGCCTATTACCCCCTCACCCCCAGTCCCGTTTTTTCACAGTTGCTATCTGGTAACCTTAAATTGGGGACGGGATTGGGATGGAGCCAGTGAGAGAAATGAGGTTGGGTGGAGGGAGGGAGGATTGGCTGTGGTAGGGAACTGATATCAGATGAGGACTGGGATTGGCTGGATGAAGAGACTGGGATTGGGAGCCAGTGGGAGAGGGTGGAGGAGAGAGACCAATCAGAAAAGGATAGTGGGAGAGGGGAACTGGGACTGACTGGGCAAGGGGACTGGATTTGGAAAGGGAGAAATTGGGATTTGAACAGTAAACCCAGAAAGGGAGACTAGGATTTGCTGGGCAAGGAGACTGTGATAAGGAGCCCGAGGAATGGAGACTGTGACTGGTCTTGCCTGGGACAAAGAGCAAGAGGTGGGGAAGAGACAGGACTGGAGCAGGGATAGGTTGGAGGGGACAAGGAAAGAAGGGATCAAGCTGGGGCAGGGGAGAATGAATAAGAGTCTTTGCCCACTAGAGCATTCTCCCCACCAGAGCCTGGAGAACTCCAAATTCCTGAGTCTACCCATTCTGCTGTTGTCAGCAAATGCATGTGAAACTCAGTGGCAAAATGTGTCTTGTCCCCGTAGAGCTGGTCTGCACAGAAGATGACAATCTACCACTGGTATCAGCTACTTTGTTAGTTCAAATGGCAGAGGTCTGTGTGATGGATCTAAAGGTCCCAACTTTTGCTGAAGACCCATGTGGGTGTCAATATGATGCCACAACATGGGATTTCTGTTTACTCAGTTTTTTTTAAAAAACCTAGGAAATTACACATACAAACTATGTTAAAATTGCAAAGTGAAGCACTAAAAAGTTGGGAAATGCCAGAATTATGGTTTCCCCAACAACCTTATTTTTCCCCACTGTTGTCTGCACTATGATAGTTTAATTACATGATTACATACCATTTTTTTTCTTCCACAAGACCCCTGCCTCATTCAGTACACAGAATGGACCTCCTTGGGGGATGAATCAGGGCTGTGTAGTGTAAAAAACTATTGTGTGTAGGATCCTTGCCTCATTTGTTGCAGAAGTGGGAAGGTGAGTAGTGAATGAAGCAGGAGATGTCAGGAAGAAAGGATGGTGTCCTGGTTAAGGCAGTAGAATGCTGCCCTGGAGAACTGGAGTCTATCCCTGCCTATGCCACAGAATTCCTCACTTAAGCTAAACTTTCCAGAGATGGTCACTAATTGTTTATTCATCACTTTCTGGGGTGTTCAGCTAGATACCCTGGAATCTGATTTGTAGAAGTGCTGAGCACTCACTCCCGCAAGTGAAGTCAGTGGGGGCTGTGCATATTAAGTGCTATAAAATGCTAAATACTCTGAAAAATCAGGTTCTAGGCATCTCTAATTGGACGCTCAAAATTAGTAGAAACTTTTGACTGTAATCTCTGTGCCTCAGCTCCCCATCTATAAAATGGGGATAACTTCTCACAGTAGTGTTGCGAGGAGGGGCTAAATTGAATTAGTATTTGTGAAGCACTCGGCTACTACAGTGATGAGCACCAGAGAAAAGTCCATGATGAAATTTGATAATTCTGTCTTCAGAGCGGAGTTTGAATAATGTGCAGTAAATAAGGCCTGGGGCCACACACTGAACAAGGAGTATAAAACAAATATTTAACAGCTGCTTATTAAGTGAGCACTGTCCATCTTGTGCACTAAATGAGACAAGAATTCTGTGGAAAAAAAACAATTTGTGGTCATGTAATTAAGGACTGTATCATAACACATATGCACAAAGGGGCCAAGATTGCATAGGCAACCTTAATTCTGGCATATTCTAATCTTTGAGTGCTTGAGTTTGCAACCTTAATATTGTCTTAGTGTCATTTTCTATAGTACACCTCTACCTCGATATAACGCTGTCCTCGGGAGCCAAAAAATCTTACCGCATTATAGGTGAAACCGTGTTATATCGAACTTGCTTTAATCCACTAGAGTGCGCAGCCCCGCACCCCGGAGCACTGCTTTATATTCGCATTATATCCGAATTTGTGTTAGATCGGGTCACGTTATATTGGGGTAGAGATGTGTATATAGTAAAATTATAAATAGAATGGGTGAAATCCTGGCTCCTTATCATCGACTTCAATGGAAGCAGGATTTCACCTAATATTTTATCTGAGCAGGAAAGACCATGTCATTTTTTTGTGTATTTTTGTGCAATGTAAGATTTGTAATAGATAACATATGTTACATGCAGAACCTGTTTAAGCCTTATCTGCACTCTGCTCACTAATCCATCTCCACCAGGCCTATGTTTAACATTCCAAACCAGTAAACAGCTTTCAAGCAACCCACAGTGGGGGAGAAAAACTGCCTCAATGTTTTATTTTTTTCACAAATATAGATTCCCCTCCCCCCATTTTACATCCAGCCCATAAAAAAGTATACAGGCCCAGCACTGGTAGTAGTCTAATATGTGAACTAAATTAATCTAATTTCACAAGCCATGAAGGTAAAAATGACGAGAGCTGTGACTCTCCCTTTCCTAGTGGTATATGATGCTTGTTTCTAGCCTTGACAGCTCACCACGTGTGAATAATGTGGCTATTACAAATCCATGCCATAATGCCTTTTTGTAAATCTAATGTTGTTGCTTTTGCAGCATACAAAATAAAACATCGTAAAACAATACTTATGAAACTTCCCAAGACAAGAGAAAGAGACAAAAAACAAACAAAAACATTCTGAACAGGATTATAAATCCTAACGTGGTCAGAACCTTGGAAGTAATTGTCTCTTTAACACCATGTAAGATTGGGGGTAGGGAGGAGTCAAGCAATGATATAAAAGCAGGCCTTTTAGAACTTCAATTGTGCACTAAGAATCACTTTTTAGCTAATAGGGCTGTTAAAGGTTTCTTGCAAAATGTTTATAAAAAGTTGGGCTTCTTCCTTTTTTGTTTGTTTGTTTTTGCTTCTTTGTGATGTATAATGAAGGCCTGAAAGATTGTGTGAGCTTTTAAAAGTTGGTGGGGTTTTTTTGTTTTTGTTTTTTTAAACTCTGGAAATACCAGGAACACCAAATTTGTGTTTTGCAGGAGGACCTCTTGGGGCAGTGATCTTAGAGCATGTGTATTGTGAGATATTGCACCTGGTTGAAGGGGGGAAGGAGAGAAGGGAGATCTATTTATTTACAAAACTTCTTTTCTCCTAAATGTTCATTGCTGAGCCTTTGTGTAATTCCAATAAGCAGAATCAAAGTAAAGTCATAGAGTTGACTGATCTATTTTCAGTCTGTTGGCTTTTGTGATGTCATAATTGCATACGTTTTCCAGTAATGACAGTGTCTTCCAGGGCTGTTAAGAACTGAATTTCTAATTCAGAAAAACAAAAACATTTAGGCACTCTTTAAATAAACAGAGGAAAGGGGACAAGCAAAGTTTTATTTTTTCTTTGCTGGTTACTTATGGATAGTGAAATATTGTTAATTAGACCCAACTTAGCCACTTTTGGAATGTCACTGATTGTCCTTAACACGGCTCAGTGTTTCTTATTGTATCTTGTCAGGATTCTTTAATTGTGCTGCAAAGCCAATAGAGAAGACAGTTCTGCACAAAATGCTGGACTCCACAATTTGTTGTAGATGTCAAAGGTTGTATCTCCATAAGGAGTGCTAACCCTTATATGAAATCCTTAGCAGTATCCCTGTAACATCTATGCACACAATTGCCATAAAGCATAGGTTAGGATTGCATTTGTTGTATGCAAGTCTACCCATCCTGTCAGTCTCCAGTCAGTACTGCACCAGAATAGATAGCGAGCACTGGCATAACAGTTGCAATGGTACATACAATCAGTCCTGCCATCACAATCCTGTTGTGTAGACTGCCTCACCAACCCGATGTAAACTTCTTGGAACTGGCCACCATGAGGCACCAAAGTTTGCATCATCATACAGGGATAGTCTTTTATATCCAGGTAAGGACAGCGAGGCTTTTGTTACAACCATGTGAGTCTATGTGCTAAATTAACTACAGAAGCGACAGCTACCCCCAAAGACATTTTAAAGTGTTTTTTAAAATAAGTACAGAAAAGAACATGTTAAACACTTATGACATTTCAATTTTTAAATATTTTCAACTTTGTCTGAATTACACTCCCAAATTTGTTACTGAGAAGTTAAGTAATACACCTTCAGATGGGTCCAATACAGTTTTTCAGCATATAGCTTTTCCTGTGTTGAATGAAAGAACATTTTCTGAATTGAAAAGTGTAATTTGGCAGAAATTTGGACCAAATTGCTTTCAGTTTTGTTTTTAATTTAACTGGTAAATATTACATGTAGGTTGAATATGAGTAATGATTTTCATAAAATAACCAACTTTCAAGGCAAGGGAGCACTGTAACCTTAATTATAATTAATACAAGAAACTGCCCACCCCAATTTTAATTAATATTTTAGCATTTTTTTTATTTTGAAATCCACAGCCCCTGTTCTGCAAATGTGCATGTAACTAATTTTACTCCTGTTGAGTAGTTCCACTGATAAGTGCACAAGGGTTGCAGGATTTGGGTCTTTAACCACAATCTTGCAAAAATATATCATATGCAAGTGAGTAAATGTTTGCACTATTGAGTTTCCTAAGTAAAAGAATGGTAAGTTGCAAAATGGCACATACCTATTCAAAGATCATAAACCAGTTGATTGAGAAAGATAGCAACAAGAACACTGTCAACAAAACAAGTCACATCGCTGCTAGATGTTAACAACGGCTATGGGAATACTGTAACTATTAGCCAAGATGGTCAGGGATGCAACCACATGCCCCAAGTGTCCCTAAGCTCTGACTGCCAGAAGCTGCGACTGGAAAACTGGGGATGGATCCTGTTCTGTTCACTCCCTGAGTTATCGGGCACCAGCCACTGTCAGAAGAAGACAAGATACTGGGCTGGATACACAGGGGCCTGCACAGGCATTTAAATTTGACTGCTTTTGGAGAGGTATGTTAAATACATGATGTTATGAGGAAGTACTGTACACCCTCCCTATAATAAAGTCCTGGGGATACAAGCCATTTAGCCATTATAGCCAGGGATTCATTATAGCAAAAGAGGGCAGGCGGGCGGGGAGGGAACAGTTCCCTTGGCCACAGGGGGAGCTCAGTTCCCCTGGCTGCAGGGGAGAGTGGGCCGGAAGAGCTCACTCTCTCTCTCCCCTGTGGCCCTGAGGCAAGAGGAGCTCGTGTGCCCCTGCCTGTCCCCCCTTGTAAACACATCCCTGGCTGGCTGGACCCTTGCTCTGACCTGACCCAGTAGGTTCTTAAGCTGTGGTCCAGATCCATGATAGATCAATGGTAATTAATCAAATGCCTCATATTTTGTTGATTTCCATTTCAGTTGACGTAAGCCTTCATTGCATGATGTCACGGCATGCGATGTTTGCAAAAGAATGAGGTGGGATTTGATAGCAGCCTTCAACTACCTGAAGGGGGGCTCCAAAGAGGATGGAGCTCAGCTGTTCAAAGGGGTGGCAGATGATAGAACAAGAAGCAATGGTCTTAAGTTGCAGTGGGGGAGGTCTAGGTTGGATATTAGGAAAAACTATTTCAGAAAGAGGGTGGTGAAGCACTGGAATGGGTTCCCTAGGGAGCTGGTGGAATCTCCATCCTTAGAGGTTTTTAAGGCCTGGCTTGACAAAGCCCTGGTTGGGATGATTTAGTTGGGGATTAGGTCCTGCTTTGAGCAGGGGGTTGGACTAGATGACCTCCTGAGGTCCCTTCCAACCCTAATCGTCTATGATTCTGTGTGCACGAAATGTGACCCCACCCTGATTTCTTCATTTCACTCATTACCGCCAGTCTGCATGTTTGCTTTTCCAACCTGGTGCCCAGCTCAAGTGCATAATCAACAACACGTGCCCCGAAAGCAGAAAAAGCATGCACGCACCCCACACGCCTATGCAGCTGATCGCTGCACGGCTTATTTAGCGTGCAGGGCGGAAGCCGCCGGACCGCTCGCGTGGCTGCTGCTGCTACCCCCTTTGCCCAATACTGCCCGAGGTTTCTTCCCTTGCCGCATTGCCGCGCTCCGTCTGGCGCAGCCGAACGGTGCCTGGCGGCTCCCGCTTGTCCCGCGGCGCGGGGGCTGGGCAGAGCCAGGGGCGCTGCGAGGGACGGCGGCTGGCGCTAGGAGGACCCGGGAGCGGCTCGTCTCACTGCGCCCGGGGCCACCTCGCAAGCGGTAAGTGCCCCCCCGGCAGGGCTAGCGCGAGCCCCGCCACGGAATAACCGCGCTGGGGAGGCCGAGTCCCGCGGGAGTGGGGCTGTCTCCCACACGTGCGTGGGCAATCGGGGGGGTGGGCTCCTATGTCCAGCCCCAGAGGAGTGGGGACCGGACGGTGCTTCTGTGGCCAAGTCTCCCAAGCTGGGTCGCGGCCAGGACACGACTATTTATCAGGGAAGCTGGTTCTGCTCTGCGGGGTCTGATACCAACATGCACCCGCCTCCAACCCCCGTTAATAGGCTTATTGCAGCTACATGGTGGTGCTAAACGGGCGGGTTTGAAACAACCGAGAGATCGCCTTGCGGCGTCTGTCCTTTCTATTCCCACTGGATTCACTGCATTTCCTTAGAGTCGCCTCCCCGAACAGTGCATCTGGCTGAATTTCATGTGTTGCACATGAATAAGGCTGCACTTCATTTTAAAAGCTAATCAAACAATGTTTGACTTATTCTGCCTTTCAGAAACCAGGATTCTGCATTTCTATGTTGCCACTCATCTCAGAGTCCCAAAGCATCTAACAGCACAAACCATAGGATGGGATTATTTCTTGCACCACTGAAATGCAGCAAGCTCTGGGGTGCAGCATAGCTGCTATTCATATTTTTAAAAACTAGTCCTCACCATGTTCTAGCTTAACTGAAATCTACATTGACATCCCTCTCCTCCTACCTTTCCTTCCCACTCTCCTTACAATTTCCCTTTAAACTTGAATCCCCCATAGAGCGTCTCTTTGTTCTAAATAAATAAATTTCTGCAATCTGGACTCTGTTGTGGGTGTGAGGGGAAGCTCATGCTGCCTCCGTGTGAGAGACTTGAGTTACCATTGATGAGGTTTCCTGCAAATTGTACTTTTGTAAGTGGAATGGGTGGGGTTTGCTCCCTCTCTCCCACACTATTAGCAGTAGGCTTCATCCAAACTTACAGGGGGGGCAGGATCAGAGGTTTAGGGTGAGATCCATGAAGGGATACCGGCATTGCAACACCGAGCACCTTGGTGCCTAGACAATCACAGGGACAATGCTGCAATCCACAAAGACTGAGTTAGGCACCCTTAGGCTTCCTATGCAATGAAAGGGGAGAGAAATAGGCACCAGAGAATGGTGAGCTGCAAAGCCAGCATACTAGCTGACCAATCTAACCAAAGGGAGACCACTGGTAAGAGGGGGTGGTGGTAAGTGCCAACCCTCAGTCAGAGATAGGTGCCCAAGTCCATGGAGGCACCTTGTACCTTGACTAGTGATCCACAAACTGGGCAAGAGGGCATTTGGCTGCCTAAGTTACATGAAAGAAAACAGGAGGACCACCTCCATTATAACCTTTTGCCTAGTGGATAGGGTGCTCATCAGGCTGGGGGATCCCTGCTTCAAGTTCCACATCCTCCTCATGAGGCAAAGGGGATCAGCCAACTCTCAGGTCAGTGCTCTAACCACAAGGTTATGGGATATTCTGATTTGGGCGGGAGGGTCTCTTAATCTCTGCTGCTGACGTGGCGGCACTTGAATTCAACAATGGAATATGTAAATATTAATTGGGCCAGAGAGAGAGTGTGTGAAGCACTCTATAGCCTGGTGGATAGGATGCTTCCTGAGCAAAGGCAGATCCTGTTCAAATCCTTTTTCCCCATCAGGCAGAGGTGGGGACTTGAATGGGGATTTCCTACATCTTGGATGACTACCTTATGCACTAAGTTGAAGATTATAAAGGAGGTTGTCTTCCTAACCCCTTCCCTCCTGCCATGCCACAGCTATTTTGTGTGAATTTGTCTGAGGGGGCCAATCTGGTAGGTGTGCTCAGAGGCCACCTACTGGACAGTCCCCTGCCCATGACTAGGGCAGCTGAATGTCTATCTTGGATTGTGAATCTCTCTGGGTCACGGGCAGGAGACAGGCCTCCAGATGCCTATTATGAGGCAGCATTGTGTGTATGTGCTCAAGCAGGAGGTGGGCATCCTGGTCCTGCAGTGCACATGCCTAGAGGGAAAACTTAGATGTTGAGAGTTTGTGCTGACCGTGTTAGGCGGTAGCCGAGCAGGAGGTTTGTGAATCACACTGGTGCCTAAAAATGGGACTTATGCACCTAGGTACCTTTGTAAATTCCACCCTTCGAGCATGCGCGCACCAGGGAGGAGGAGTTAACTGCTAGTCAAACCCAAATTAAGTTCCAGATGGATAGCTATTCAGCAATTTTCATGGACTTGAGGAGAAGGCAGGCACACTATGGAACGTGGCTGCTTCCCTTCTTCCTTCTGCTCTGAGCTGTAACGTTCCTACCAGATGGAGGGGTTTGGGAAGTGTCTGTGAGGAAAGGATTGAAAGCAGCAGGACTGCTACTCCCCTCCCCTCTCCCGAGTTTGATCCCTAATGAGCCATATTTTCTACTCTCTGCATCAGAGTGGCAGGTAGCACATTTTAAAAGGAAAGCTATGCAGCTTCTCCATTTTAAAATCATGGCGAAAATGGCAATTATTTCAGTAAACAGACAATTGGAAGTGGTCTAAAGATTTCATAACTCTATGTAATACTGTTAGCTGGTGGAGGGTGGGTAATATTCATGGCTTTTCATGGGAGTAAAGGTACAGGAGTAATGGTACAAGGTCTGTATATCTCCCATAAAGATAGTAGTAAGTCCTGGAATCAATTTTTCAGAATTGGAAATGTCCTAGCCAAAAAACAAATAAAAAAAAATCCTTGTCTGGAAAAGTAATGCTTCAGAGTGTGTTCAGTTACCTAGTATTTACTTTAAATACAACATAATTTACTAAGGCAGTTGACTTGTATTCTACTTGCTAAGTCATTTCCCAATAAATTGACATCTTATTACTTAAATGATAAATAAAATCTGTTTGTAATATAAAGCTTTATAAATATGTTGGCTTTGAAGATTGGCTAATATAATTAGATGTAGTAATATTGTCCTTTATTTATACTGTTTTGTTTTCCTTCTGTTTCATAACAGACTGGTAGTGAAACTGTAATAGGACATGGCAACCAGCTTACAGCTTTATAAGAAGAGTACATTTCCTCCTCTTCTGAATATTTATCAGCCACCACATTACAGGAATGAGGTAATCATTTTAAAAGATGTCAAAGTTGTGAGTGAAATACTTCTTTAAAACGTGAGAAGTATTTGCATTCTGGAAGAATGTCTTTATTTACTTAAAACATGCAGAAGATATGCAGTAACAGAGACCTAAGTGTTTTAGCACAAGCTCAGCTGATGAAATCCTCTTTTCTATTGTGACTTGTATTGCCATTTCTTGTGTAGTTAATGTTAAGGACCATATTTCTCCCCTCCCCCTCCCCAAAGTTCAGGTCAGATGAAAGTTACAAAACAAACAAACAAGGAAGGAGTAGGCTTCTGACTGCCTGCTTCTCTGACTAGCTGCTTGCCATCAAATGCAGACTATTGTTTGGGTCTGTGCGGCACAGGGAGTTAATTTTCAGCACCAGAGCCTTATCTAGTAAGTTCAAATTCTGAAGATCTCACAAGAGAGCAAGTTTAGTTGTCTCAGCAGGTCTTTTACTGGACATTCTTCCTCCTCAAAATTAATTGGACATGACTTAGCCCTGGTCTACACTAAGTGGGGGAACGATCTAAGTTAAGCAACTTCAGCTACGTGAATAATGTAGCTGAAGTCGATGTACTTAAATCGACTTACCGTGGTGTCTTCAGAGTGACACAGTGAGTCAACTGCTGCTGCTCCCCCATCGACTCCGCCTGCACCTCTTGCTGCGGTGCAGTGCTTCCATATCGTGATGCCAACTTTTCCCAACTTACCGCTATAAATTTCCCAAATCTGGTGAAAAATTCCCAGATAAAGTTTTTTACAATGCTTCTGTATCCTG
The DNA here is from genome assembly GCF_027887155.1 of Malaclemys terrapin pileata. Taxonomy (NCBI): domain Eukaryota; kingdom Metazoa; phylum Chordata; order Testudines; family Emydidae; genus Malaclemys; species Malaclemys terrapin. The sequence continues at coordinate 85,219,045 of NC_071507.1, forward strand.
ACAAATTCTCAGGTTTTGGGAAATTTCCCAGTAAAATGTTTCAACTTGAGAAATTGGGAATTTTCATTCAAAACCTTTTACTCACAAATTCCCAGATTTTGGGAAATTTCCCAGGATATAGAAGCACTGCTGCGGTCGAGTACAGAAGTCGACGGGAGAGCACTCGGATCAATTTATTGCGTCTGGACTAGACGCGATAAATCGATCCCTGCTGGATCAATGGCGGGTAGTGAAGACATACCCTTAGGCCTTGGCTACACTTGCAGATGTACAGCGCTGTGAGTTAAACCTGACTTCGTGCAGTTGAGTAGCAAAAGCGCTGCAGTCTGTCCACACTGACAGCTGCCCAGCGCACTGTCGTGGCCACATTTGTGGCAATTGCAGCGCTATTGGGAGCAGTGCATTATGGGCAGCTATCCTACAGAGCACCTCTTCCCATTCTGGCGCCGTGGGTTGTGGGAAGGGGGTGTGGGTGCAGGGTATTCTGGGTCCTGTCCCAACGCCCTGTGATGCATCACTTCACATCCCAGAAATCCCTTTGTTTCCGTCCACCTTTGGCGCTATCTTTCAACGGTTTCTGTGCAGCGCAATCTGTCTGTGGGAAATGGAGCCCGAACTGTTGAGGCATATGCTGACTTATCTCGCCAGCACGTCATGTTTGGCTGTCGAACTATTCCTTAAGATCCAAAGTGACAGTGAAAGTGAGGAGTCCGACAATGCTATTGAGCCGTGTAACGCGTATGACACAATTGCTTGTGGCATTCACGGACATGCTCAGCACCGTGGAACGCCACTTTTGGGCTCGGGAAATAAGCACCGAGTGGTGGGATCACATCGTCATGGAAGTCTGGGATGACGAGCAGTGGCTGCAGAACTTTCGGATGAGAAAAGCCACTTTCATGGGACTGTGTGAGGAGCTTGTCCCCACCCTGCGGCGCAAGGACACGAGATTGAGAGCTGCCCTGCCAGTGGAGAAGCGGGTGGCTATTGCAATCTGGAAGTTGGCAACTCCAAACCGCTACCGGTCAGTCGCAAACCAGTTTGGAGTGGGAAAGTTGACCATTGGAATTGTGTTGATGCAAGTTTGCAAGGCCATTAATCGCATCCTACTCAGAAGAACCGTGACTCTGGGTAACGTGCAGGAAATAGTGAATGGCTTTGCACAAATGGGGTCCCCTAACTGTGGAGGGGCGATGGATGGGACGCACATTCCTATTCTGGCATCGCCCCACTTAGGATCCAAGTACGTTAATCGGAAGGGGTATTTCTCTATGGTTCTCCAGGCGCTTGTGGATCACCGTGGGCGTTTCATTGACATTAACACAGGCTGGCCTAGAAAGGTGCATGACGCATGCATCTTTCGGAACACTTGGCTGTTCAGGAAGATGCAGGCCGGGACTTTTTTCCCAGAGCAGAAGATCGTGGTAGGGGAAGTTGAAATGCCCATTGTGATCCTTGGAGATCCTGCTTACCCGTTAATGCCGTGGCTCATGAAACCCTACACAGGGAGCCTTGACAGCAGCAAGGAACGGTTCAACTACAGGCTGAGCCGGTGCCGAATGACTGTGGAGTGTGCCTTTGGCCGTTTAAAAGGCCGCTGGCGATCTCTGTATGGGAAGCTGGACTTGGCCGAAAACAGCATCCCCGCAGTTATGTCTGCGTGCTGTGCCCTCCATAATATTTGTGAAGGGAAGGGTGAAAGCTTCACTCAGGCATGGACCTCCGAGGTTCAACACCTGGAGGCTGAATTTGCACAGCCAGAGAGCAGGGCTATTACAGGGGCCCAGCACGGGGCTGCAAGGATTAGGGATGCCTTGAGAAAGCAATTTGAGGCTGAAAACCAGCAGTGATATCTGGTGCCCTGCACGGGCGTGAAGTGCAGTAGTTCCAATCTTTAGGAATCAGTGTCTGCTAAGCAGACAAGCAGACTTGCAGTGCCTGTTTATTTCCTGGGCTAAGGAGTCTTTTACTTGATGCAATAATAAAGAATGTTTTAAAGTCAAAGAATCCATTTATTGAAAAGAAACAACGGGGTGGAGTGGGGAACGGTACAATCACAGATTCGCGTATGTCCTGTCTGGTGTGCTGTGCAGTGAGTGCTGCACTTCAGGATAGCTATACTGCATGGTGATGGGGGTTGAGTGCAGAGGGTAAGGGTTGTGGTTTTCAGGGCTGGGTGGTGAAGATGCTGGTGTTGGAGGCAGCGGTGGCGTGAAGAACACGGAAGTTGGGGAAAGTGGGTTGGAGGTGACAGTGGGGCACAACGGAAAGAGTTTTGGGACAAGGGCTGTAGGGAGGGGTGGCGTTTGTGGTACTGCTCCTCTTTCTGCATGGCTATGAGCTCCTGGATAGCATCTGCTTGGTGCTCCAGGATGCTTATGAGCCGATCCGTGCTTTGCTGCCGGTGCTCTGTGCTTTGCCGCCAGTGTGCTGCGTTTTCCTGGCGGATCCCTCTCCCTCCAGTTCTGTGGTTTCTCATTCTCTTTAATATATAGCCGGATGTCGTCTTTGCTTTTTCGCGGTCTCTTCCTGAGTCTTTGCAGTCTCTGAGCAGGCGATAAGAGGGACGGCTGAGGTCTCAAGGTTGATGCTGCTGTATAGGCAAAATGCAACATTTAAGAGGCAGCATTGTTTACCAGACAGAGTAATGATTTCCCCTGCACTTAAGGAGTAGAAAACACCCAGGGTCCACACTATTGCATAATTTTCTTGTCCGAAACAGAGCACGCACATCCCACAGGAGCCTCAAAATGGTGAGTAAGGGGGACTGATTGTTTCAGAGCTGCACTGTTCTCTGGGTTTCTGTGCCTTGGGGAGAGCCAACAGGGGGCAGCTACACTGTCCCAACATTTTCCACAGGAGTTCGTCCTGGACAACATCTCGCTGCTGAGGGTGACCTGGGAAGCAAGGGAGGGTCTTCTACTGCAATGCGGCTTCCGCCCTGGCCCATATGCAGCTTGCCTGTGTGCAGCAATGGTCCCCCAGCCCCTCGCGGCACAGTGGCGTGGACACGTTAGCCTGGTTGGGACAAGGACCACGGTGGCTCTCCCGATTAAACCTGCGCAAGCGCATTGCACACGCTCTGGATGAGACATTCAAGGAGATTACCGCGATGTGATAAACCACATCAATGCACTATTCCGCATCTAGGCATGCATGCCTAACCCTCCTCTCCCAAAGAGCCTGCACTGAAAAAATTCCTTCCCGAAAAAAACCAAAAATGCTTACCGGGAACCTGCTCTTCTGTTTGTCCTCCACCGAGTACTGGCTGTTGCGACTGGCTACCTTCCTCCTGGCTCGAGAAGAGCTCCTGCCTGCATGGCTCCAGGGATTCCGGGGTGTCTCCATCTGGCCCACCACCATCACTCCCGTTTTCCTCCTCCTCCTCCTCCTCCCCCCCCCTCACCCCCCCACCGGCTCTGAAGTGTCCATGGTGGTGCTCTGAGTGGAGGTGGGGTTAACCCCAAGTATCGCATCCAGCTTTTTGTAGAATCGGCAGGTCGCGGGGGGGGCACCCGAGCGGCCATTTGCGTTGCGGGCTTTGCGGTAGGCACTCCACAGCTCCTTCACTTTAATCCTGCACTGCAGGGCGTCCCGGTCATGGCCCCTTTCCATCGTGTCCTTTGAAACCTTCAGGAAGGTATCATAATTCCTACAGCAGGAGTGCAGCTGGAACTGTACAGCTTCCTCCCCCCAAACACTGATGAGATCCAGCAACTCGCCATTGCTCCATGCTGGGGCTTGCTTGGCGCGTGGAGGCATGGTCACCTGGAAAGATTCGCTGATAGCACTCCACACCACACTGGGCTGAGCAAACAGAAAGGGGATTTTTAAAATTCCCAGGGAATGTAAAGGATGGGTCACCTGGTCCATTACCTGAGGCCAGGGCAGTAGAGTTTGAACTGATTACCAGAGTGGTGTGACAGACCCAGACCAGTGGGGTACAGGAGTCTGGTAGAGGGCAAATATACTGGTCACTGGAGGAAGTTTTCTGTTCCCTGATTGACCAGAGCAGGGGCTGCACTAGAGTAATCAGGAACCTGCTAGAACCAGTTAAGGCAGCAGGCTAATTAGGACACCTGGAGCCAATTAAGAAGAAGCTGCTAGAATCCATTAAGGCAGGCTAATCAGGGCACCTGGGTTTTAAAAAGGAGCTCACTTCAATTTGTGGTGTGAGTGTGAGGAGCTGGGAGCAAGAGGCGCAAGGAGCTGAGAGTGAGAGGGTGTGCTGCTGGAGGACTGAGGAGCACAAGCGTTATCAGACACCAGGAGGAAGGTCCTGTGGTGAGAATAAGGAAGGTGTTTGGAGGAGGCCATGGGGAAGTAGCCCAGGGAGTTGTAGCTGTCATGCAGCTGTTATAGGAAGCACTTTAGACAGTTGCAGTCCACAGGGTCCTGGTCTGGAACCCGGAGTAGAGGGTGGGCCCGGGTTTCCCCCAAACCTCCCAGTTGACCTGGACTGTGGGTTCTTCCAGAGGGGAAGGTCTCTGGGCTGTTCCCCAACCCACATGGTGAATCTCTGAGGCAAGAAAATCTGCCAAGAAGTGCAGGACCCACCAAGATAGAGGAGGAACTTTGTCACAATGGCTAGAACAGGCATTGTGGGATACTGCCGAATAATTCTGGAGGCCATTCACAGCGAATTGGGCGGCCACACTGGTGCTGCAGCGGCAGCGCAATACTCGCTATTCCTTTCAGGGAGGTGGAGTACCTGCAGCGGTGTACCCAGGGAGATTCAGCGTTGTAAGTGCCCTGCCAGTGTGGACGGGGAGTGAGTTACAGCGCTGGAGGCGGCTTTACAGCGCTGCAACTCGCAAGTGTAGCCAAGGCCACAGTCTCTTCTCAGAAGAGGTCCAGAACTTTAATACAAGGGGGCATTAAAATAAAATTGACATTATTGCATTCAATATTTGGCCAATACAAATCTTCAGGACTTCGTTTATATAAATGAAGATATTCCGCTTTGACCTGAAATATTTTACTTGTACACATTCACATCAGAGTCCTATGTGTCAGAAGGGTATGCCTGCTGTCTTTATGCTGAAAAGTACTGTTTTTATTAAAAAAAAAAAAAAAAAAAAAAAAGTTGGCTTGTTGGATGTGTACTGTAGTATAATACTACAGACACTATTGGCAAGTGATTCACTGAGATTAGAAATGGGGGGGGGGAGAAATATATTAAGCCATGCAGTCCAAGCCCCTGACTACTGGATTTTCCCCTAAAATGCATACAATGGGCATCAGTAAAAACTCAACATCCAGTGACCACAGTATTTTCCTGAAATTAAAACCGGATATACTACCAAGTGGCAAATGTTGCACTTTTTTTCTTTTTTTTAAAAGATGCCCACAGTATCCCTTGGATTGACTTTTTTTCCCCTTTCTGACATGACTAGAAAAGGTTGGCTCTGCAGAATGTTGGTTCACATCTCCATGGGTGACATGATTATGATGGTGGTACTGAATATTTGCCAGTTTTACCTCAGATGGTGTAGTGCATTATATACTTGTACAGTATTTCCCTGTGCTTAGTATATGGAATACCTTGAATACTGTGCAGTACTGGAGTTAGCGAATGGCAGATCTTAATTATCTAAGGCAACATACAAATTTTTAACCATTGCCACTGTATGAACTAGAATTTATTATGCTAGTTTACTCATACTTTGCATCCTAAGAAAATATTTTTCTCTTTTCTGCTGTTAGGACATCAGTGTTACGCCTACCCTGCAATCAGAGGTGTGACTACAGCTCATGTAGACATGTAGCATGTAGACCATGCTAGCTATAATGCAGCTGGTATGGCTAAAAAAAAATCTATGAATGCAGACTGTACAAGCCTGCCTGGACGGGTATGTGCTTACTTTGCTAGCCTATGCCGGGGTCCATGCCTGATATACAAGGCACTCTTCCTGTGACTGAGTGAGCTACTGTTGCCAGCCCTGGACCTAGAATGAAGGACTATGTCAGGGACCCACAGCTGAACCCGGATGCATCTCATTGCCCTCCGATGGTTCAGCAAATGAACCTGGCCCTCTGATTGGCCGAAGACTCCAGCAGGCACATTCTTAAACCCTGGAGCAGGACTGGTTTCTGGCTGCTCAGTAGCATTCCACATTCTGTCGCAGGACTGTTTCTGGTCCTGCTTCCTGCTCTCATCATCTTCCTTGCCCCTATCCCTGGCTCCTGTTCCTGGTTTCCTCCCTCTGGCTCTTGCCCTGCTCTGGCTTATACTCTGACTCTGATCCTTGGCTTCTGATTCCTGGCTCTCGGCTCCAGCTTGTTTGCTGGGCTTGGTAACTCAGCTACTGATTGGGGCTCTGGTCGCTAGGCTTGGTCACCTGCTCCAAAATTAGGTCAGTCTCCTGCCCTGACCATTAGGCAAGACTGCACACGGCCCAGCCCTTAACATGAAGGAAGAAAGAAAGAGTCTTTCCTGGAACACAACAGAAAAACCATCTCATTTGAATAACTGTCCAGGAATCAGAAATACACTACTGGACACTATTGTGTGAATATCCACCCAGAAACCATAGAACAATAATCTAGCAGTTACCAAAATACAAATAGAGTGAAATTCAGTGCCCTAAAAAATCCGAATAGAAACTGTCCAAGGAAACTGCTAAAGAGAAAAACAAAGACATGATTGTTCAAGGCTTTGGAAGCCACACTGGGGAAGAAAAATGCTTTATAAAGCATTATTGCTTCATCAAGTTGCAGAATGTAATGCCCCAAACCAGTTAAGTTTTCCTAAATAAATAACTGAAACTATTTCCATGAGTTAAATGTTTTCCTTATAATATTACTTTGCACTTCTATAGAACTTTTCATATGAGGATCTGAAAACGTTTTACACCTTTCACTGAATTAAGCCTCACAAACTTCCCTGTGAGTGAGGGAAGTAGTATCCTCATTTTAGCGCTAAGAAAAATTATGTTAATCTGAGTGACTCACTCAAGGTCACACAGTATGTCCATGGCAGAGACAAAAAGAGAACCCAATTCTCTTGACTCCCTGTCCCCTGCTCTGACCCTAAATAACCCTGCATTCCCCCACCTAGGAATCACCAGTCAAAAAGAGAAATATTATGGGTAGAAGTATGAAAGACCTAGTAACTCTACCAGTAACTAATTAATTTAGCAATTAAACAGAACAGTCTGCAAGATTTTGCTATAAATCTGTCTGCTGTCTTGCATCCAGTTCAGTTGAATATACTTTTTCCTTGTCCTGGATTCCCCACCTAAGAGTTTGATCTACGTTCAGCTTTTTTGCCCTGAATTATTTTGAGTTTGTGTTTAATGGGAACAGAATGGCTATTGTTAGTAATAATGCATCTACCTACTTTCACCATTTTTTGTGCCTATCTATCAAAAATGTACCAAAAACTAATGTTTAGGTTGTTGCCAAGAAAGCTGTGGGTATGCAGGTGTGTGAATGTTTCTTTGCTCCCACCCTTGCCTTCCATAGTTAAGCAAAGGGTTTCAGTTTTGGTCTTTCTTCATTTGAAGAAGTGTAGCTACACTAAATCTCTTCTGAAGGGGGAAGAGAATATGGTTTGCCAGTTCCTAATTTAAGGTTTCTGAAATTTGTCACACACAACCATCAGTTTATCTACTACAGTTAATAGGAACATTTAGAAAATAAGCCCTTGTCTTGAGACTCAGAAAAGTTCAGTCCCCTTTATAGTTAGTCACCCTCAAAATAAGAAAAAGGAGTATTCTGTAAGTACAAAGAGAGATGAAAGCATCCGCTTGTTGGTGTACTTCACATGTAATATTGCCATAGTAACAAAGTGGTAAATACAGCCATTCATCACAGAATGCTGAGCTAAAACAGACGCTATGCTTATTTACTGTAATAAAAGTAAAATGTAGAATGTTAAGGTCTCCATGATGAGGTAAGGAAAAACAGGTCTCCCTTATATGGCCCATTCTATAACTCAGGAGTTAAGTGCCTCTGTACATTATGTGAGGGTAATTAGGGCATTCAGCAAACATTTGTAGAGCTATCAATCACAGCATTATATCTTCCACATGAAAGCCATGCTGAGCTGCAAAGTGCAGTCACAGATAATGTATTCTGACATTTAATTTATCTGAGTATATCAAGTGTCTCCCTTCAACGTATTCTTCTGCTTATTTTGTTTCTATAAGGTCACTGTCTGTTGTGTAAATATTTGTACTACAGTAATGCCCAGAGGTCCCAATCAGGATCAATTGTGTAAAGTCTATGTGCATTATAGATGGAGCTGGTAGTGCTGCCAATTAATTACGGTTGCCCAATGCTTTCCATTATAAGACTCTTATTTTCAATTGCTTGAAACCTTGCAGAATTTTAACCATTTCAGCTGAAGTTTTTCATGTGAGGTGTCAGTCACAAGCTAAATATTTTTGGAAAGTTTCAGCAAAAATGGTTTAGCCATTTCAAGAATGAGGTTAGAGAAAAATGTTGTTTTGCCCGTGTTAAACCAAAAAAACAACAACAAAAAACCACCTCGTACCCATTTTGTTGAGAAGCTTTAGCACCTCCATGCTTTGGAGCCAGGGCTGGCGCCAGGCACCAGCTTGTCAAGCAGGTGCTTGGGGCCACTGCTCTGGGGGGGCAGCACGTCCAGGTATTCGGTGGCAATTCGGCAGACAGTCCCTCACTCCGCCTCGGAGCGAAGGACCTCCCGCCGAATTGCCGCTGCAGATCGTGATCGCAGCTTTTTTTTTTTTCTTTTTGGCTGCTTGGGGCGGCCAAAACTTTGGAGCCGGCCCTGTTTGGAGCAGGAACTTGACATTTGGCGGGAGGGTTGACTTTGTGTCAGGGGTTTGGCTTTGCTGTTCTTGTGGAAAAACTGCCTGTAGTTGATCAAATTATAAGCCTTAGAAACACCTCATTTCACATATGCTGAAGAGTCTTTTGTAAGATTTTGGCAGCTAAATTCCCTGAAGATTCCATCTGCGTGGAACATGCTCCAGCCTGGGGCTGCAGGGGATCTGTCACTCCTGTTCTCTCTGCACTCCCCCAGCTGGTAACCAGGCAGTGAGGAGGAGGAGGCTGGTTGACTGGACTAGAGTACAGAAGGAACAAGAGTCAGACTTGGGGAGGTGGCAATGGAGGGAGTGGGTGGAGGTGTCAGGGAAGGCAGGAGACTGGAGTGAGGAGCCTGACAGGGGAGTGAGGAAGAGCTAGGATGGGGAAAGGAACAAGCTGGAGGGGAGAAGGGAGTCAGGCTTGTAGGGGAACAGAGGTAGATGGGTTTCTAACCATTCAAGTATCCACCCCTCAGAACCTGGAATAGACCCCAGCTTTCCTGAATCTCACTATTCCCCTGTCAACAAATATTGGTGAACCCCACTGGCAAAGTGTGTGCCATCCCCCTCTAGTGGCTTGGTCCTTAGAGGATAACAGCCTTCAACTGCTACCAGTTATGCTAGTATCTACAGTGGAAGAGGTCCTTGTGGTGGATCTAAAGGTCTGAACCCTGCTGATGACCCATGTGGGTGTCAATATGATCTCACATGATAGAATTTGTTTATTCTATTTGCTTTTTTTAAAAAAAACCTAGGAAAGTCTGTCTGTCTACACACGCAAAGTCAAGCATTCATAAATTAGGAACTGCCAGAAATCAGGTTTCTTGTACAACCTTAATCAGCCTCCTTGCACATACGCTTAGTGTTAATATTTAAATACATTGACACACTAATTTTCTGTTGGGATGCCTGCCTCATTCAGTGCACAGATTGACAAGCACTGGGGATGAATCGGGGTTTTGTAGTGAAGGAGGCTCTTGAGTCCTGCCATGAATATTTTTACCACAGCTCCCTCCCCTAGTGATAGGAAATTCTTTCAACAATTTTTGCATGCAGTTTGCTGACTAGTGTGCTCAGTTCCCTCTAAGCTGCGCGGCTGTGCAGCAGGCTATCAAGGGCCATGCAAGCGGGGAGAGGCGCCTCTGCCCTGGCCCTGTGCTACAGCGGGGAGAGAGCTGGGGGGAGTCCTCTGTCCCCACCACAGTCCTAGGGCAGCCTGCACCCCAAACCCCTCATCCCTGGCCCCACCCCAGAGATCTCACCCCCTGCATCCCAATCCTCTGCCCCAACCCTGAGCCCCCTCCAACACCCCAAACCCCTCGGCCCCACCTCAGAGCCCACACCCCCAGCTGGAGCCCTAACCCCCTGCACCTTTGCCCCAGCCCTAAGCCCCCTCCCACACTCCGAACCCCTTGGCCCCACCCTCGCCACACATCAGTTCCATATTGATGCACATAACAAAATTCATTCCGCACATGGATGTAAAACAATTAGAGGGAACATTGCTGGTGTGTATTGAGAATAGGTTTTTGAAACTATTAAGCTACTTGTTAGCATATCACTGGATACACCATATGCAGAATTATTGTGGTATTATTGTACTGGACTTTTGCTTTGGTAAAGGGCTGCTTATGAACTGAGTTTTTGCTTGGCAGAGGGCGTTCCTTATATCTTATCTGCTATAGAATTTTGAAGTTGGAATAAATAAGGATCATGTGACCCAGTCTCTTTTCATTACATTGAAAAATTGCCCAAGGGACATTCCTGTTTGTCTGTAAGCGTTAAATAATTCTTTTGTAAAACTGTGTTGTATATGACTTGCAGGGCCAGATTTTCAAAAACAGCCTCTAAATTTTTACCTGCAAATGTGTTTGTGCAAAACACTATAGGTATGTGTGAAAGAAGGATTTATACAGGCACCCCCATAAAAACACCTGACAAATTAGCTTATGACATTTTTTTTTTCATTCAGAAATGATTGCTGTATAAACTTTAGAGGCTGGATTGAGGCAAAACTGCAATAAGGTGTTATTTAAGAGCAAGGCACATTGGGAACCCTCTCTAGGATAAGAGTTACTAGAGGGTGGGAGAGCAGTCGGAATTAGACTTTGGGAAAGGAAAGACCTGTAGTCACTGCAATAAGGAGTATAGCAAGGGAATCTAGCTTATACCTGCTTTTTTTCTGTTCCCCTTTGATGCTAGTAAACTGAGATTTGGCCTTCTATCCATTTAGTTCTTGGGTGCTGAGATCCAGATGATGCATTACACAATCTGTCTTGAACCTTCCTGTTTGTTACGGTGGCACAATATAGTGCAGTAAAGCTGAAATGTGTTCTTCTACAGTACTGTTTACTTTGATACCTTGTTTAAACTCCATTCATAAGGCAGGCAATACATAACCTAAAACAAACATTAACAAAAATGTTGTAACTGTGACATTGGGCAATGTTGGTTCATATAGCCTCAATGTAGTATCACATCATGTACGCCGTGGAGATAGTTCAACAGATAAATAATCAGTTAAAGGAAAGAGCTACATTAACACACCAAGTGAGTGACACTCCTATCTAGTTTAACAGTGCATTTCCATTGACTTCATAGAATTGCAGGCCTGAATTTGGTTTAGGCATATTAATGTAGCTTTTGTTCCTTTAACTGGATTATTCATCTGTTGAAATTTCTCTGTTTATCATGGCATTTATGCTGTGATACTGCACTTTGTATGAATGAATTTTACACAATGCTGTCATTGCATCATTTATGCTGCTTCTTTTCCTTCCTCTACAAATTGTTTCCTCACCTGCCTGCTTGGAATTGAATCCCACTCAGCTGGCATAGCATAGTGTTTGGAGCCTGTGATAGCACAAAGATAACTACATACAGAATAATAGGCATTGCAGCTGAGCAGCCCAAACAAATGGCTTTAAAGGGGTCCCAAACATTGCTTTGTTAAGTTCACTCCTGGTTATTTAATTATCTGTAGCCCTGAGACTTTTGCAGTAATAGGTCACCGTTTTTTCTTTCTTTCTTTCCCCTAAGCCCTCTTGTTCTTGGGCCAGAACTCCAGAATTAGATTTCCTTGTTAAGAGATAAATGAGTAGACAAAGACTCATGATAGTCACTCCTCATTCAGATTTAGGGATATCGTTCCTATTACAATATTATTTACTTTATTATCCGTGCCCAGGATTGTCAGCCACCTTCCAGTACAGACAAGACAGGAGCTTACATGAAGCTTATAAATTAATTTCAGACATGACGCAACTGGGGGCGTGGGGGGTTACAAGACAACCGAGCAGGAGAGAGGGAAAGATAGGGCTAACTTTAAGATTATACATCTGCTCAGTGAATCAAGTGCACACCATGATGGAGCAAAGACTTTGTTCTAAAATATAATAAAAACAGGAAGTTGGGCACCTAACTGGCCAGTTTCATGTAGGTATGGTGGAAGAGGAAGGAGATGATGTGGCTTTGGGGACCAGCTCAGAAGGGCATTCTGTTTTGGGGAGAGGGTGGTAAAAAGCACAGAGACAGTTATGAGATGAGTGGCCAAACAGGGTGCTAGGCTGACTTCCTTGGTGGAGCAAAGTGCCTGTAGTTGCATTGAGAAGGTATGGGAAATCAACAGTAAAGCTTAAAATTCCCAGGGCTTATCTACACTACTGGCTGGATCGATGGGCAGCGATCAATCCAGCGGGGGTCGATTTTTATCGTGTCTAGTATAGATCGACCGCTGATCACTCTAGCGTTGACTCCGGTACTCCACCTCAACAGGACGCGCAAGATGAATCGATGGGAGAGAGTCTCCCATCGACATGCTGCAATGAAGATACCATGGTAAGTAGATCTAAGTACGTTGACTTCAGCTACGTGAATAACATAGGTCAATTTCTCCCCCCCTCCGTAGTGTAGACCAGCCCTAAGCAAAGTAATCTTACATGCTTGGAGAGGAATCAAGAGCATGTGTTTGGAACGTCACTCAATCTCTATTCAGACATGAGCCATGTGTCACTCAAGGCTACCCCAGCATGGGAATAGATATGTCTGCATCTGTAATGTAAAGGATGTTTATTCCACAGATTTACTTTTGATAAGGACCTCTGAGCCTTTGAGACAGTGTGCTAATGATTGTCTCAGTTCTTGATTCAGGCATCTGAGTTGTAGCCCATCCAAGGCATTGGGAGGTATCTTCTGTGACAGTTTTGAGTTTAGCTCTTCTGTCAGATTTACTTCTCCCGCTCAAATAGAACTGGCTGCATAGCAATGGCAGTGTTTTATCCCTCCATCACATTTTTTGCTATAGTTACAGTTGATGCATCTTGCTCGAAGCAAAGTTGTGCTCAGTCCAGGCTCTCTCCTTCTCGCTTTTGTTGCAACTGCTGTGCTGTGGCAGGCTTCCATTTTTCTAAACTCAGTATTCACATACAGACCTTTCTGCAGGACGGGAATGGCCAGGATTATGCATGTTTGCAGTGTGTCCTTGGTAGCAAGGAATTACTTACAATGCAAGGGGGATTCTTCCCACTGTGAGCAATGTGCTTACTGAGCTGTACTTTGGTCTCCATCCAAAGAGACAGACAGATTTTTGTAAATAGGAGGAAAATCAATAGTTTGGGTTTTTGTTTTTAACATAGATTCTTTTTAATTTTCTATATTTTTAGCAAACTTTTGTCCTGTGTGCTTTATTGTGTTATACAGTACTTTTCACTAACTACCACAATAAATTCAATGCTATCCTGGACATATTGCAACCAATTGTTTCAATGTGGAAGAATATGCAGGGTTGCATAAATGGGTTGGTTTTTTTTTTTGTGTGTGTTTTTTTTGTTTTTGTTTTTTTAAATAGTCCCAAATTTATTTGAGGTAGTAGTTTCCAATATTGACTTTGGTCTCCTGTCAGCAAAAGGGATGTGTTCACACTGAATCCCAAACAAAACATTTTCACTGCCTGGGGCAAATACACATAAATATTTAAGAGTACAACCAACCTGCTATAAAGCTTGTTCTTGCCCTCTCAAGTTTGAGGAGCAGACTAACTTTTTTTTTTCATTTGACTTATTTTTAGCTCCCAACCACTTAATTATTGGTGTGGGTGCTTCTATCACACCCAAAACAATTACCATGCAAATCTGGACCTTTTAAGAATTGCTTCATACAATGATTGGTTTCTGTTGGGACCAGGTTCCCAGGAATATCACCCTTCTGGGTGCTCATTTTATGGGAGTAATTTAGGAACATGGTAAGCCCATAAGATTGGCTAAGTAAGCCAAGGCTGGCTGATGAACAAACAAGCCACAGGTTTGTGATTTAAAAAATAAATGAAGCAAGAAGAGTTTTTCACAGCCAGAATTTGCCATATAAAATTAAATGTCTTCATGCAGCCAGAGCTCCAAGATCAAAAACTGAGCTCCTAGAGTAGGCCAGAACAGGCTGAGAGAGACACCAATACTCACTCCTATTATATTCACTCTGCAACCAACAGCCTTCACTAACTGCAATTCCAACAAAATCTCAAGATCAAAGGTTACCAGATCCTTACTTTGAACATGTCTGCTCTCTAAATACTGGGATCCTGATCATTTTCTAGAATCTATAAATCTAAGTCCAGAAGGGATTATTGTGATCATCCAGTCTGACCTACTGTATAACACAGACCATAGAACTTCCCCAAAATAATTCCTAGATTTTAAATCAAGATTGATTTTAAAATTGTCTGATGGAAAATCCACCATGGTGCTTGGTAAGTTGCTCCAAATTCTGGATACAGCCTGAAAGATACCTAATAAACCAAACAGGGCAGCACAAACAGTGTGCAGAGTAGTTTAAGGTCAGAGTTAAGGGTGATTGGATACCTCAGTTCTGCCTTTCCATGCTTCATTTTATTTATCTTGACATAGTTTCTTGGTCCTCTAACGTTTATTGTTTGTAAAACCACAAGGTTCTAATCAGGTTTAGTTTGAGTAAGGCATTGATATAATCTCTGCTATATCACTAGATTAACTTTTCTTTGGGGGCGGGGGGGCTGTGATTCTTAAATTTTTATACATTTTATAAGAAATAATCTGTGGCACCTTGATATTCCAACGTTTGAGTTTAGAAGAATTTACTAAGTGTGTTGGACCTATCAATGCACATTACAGGTCCCTTGATTTGAAACTTTTGAGTTTTGTATGTGCATGCAGCTGCGTCTAGCAGGCTTTGGGTTCTGGCAAATATTGTAAAGTATGTATGGGGAAACTTCTACAGTTTGCTGGTGCAGCTTGCAAAATCCTGGCCCTAGGCCCAATGATTTAGGACTGCATTACACACAAGCACCTGGGTTATGACTTTCAAGCGGAGCAGAAATATATATTGTTGATACAAGTTTACTTCTCTACCTCCAGAGTCTAATCCCAATTACCAAACGTACACCTTCATGAAACTGGAAGTGCGTGGGTGGGTGTACACTATTCAAAATTGCTTTTTAAAAAAAGGTGACAACCCCATTAAGTAGATATAGCCATTCATGAGGCCTTTGCACTTGGAGGGGGGCTGTGGGAGATCTGCCAGTGATCTGGTTCAAGCACATACCCAGTGAAGTCAGTAACTGACAGCCACAGAAACAAAGTTCTTATACTAGTTTGTATATATTCTCTGGAATACTTTACTAACCAATATTAATACTGAACAATAACTGAGTGGAAAATATTTATGGATTAAGATTTATAAATAAATTCTCAAGCTAAGCCAAGCATTAGCTCCACAATTCTGAAAGATTAACTTTTGTATTATTTGGCTATTCTTTGATTCCAGTGAAAGAGACAAAGCAAGGGTTCTGTTATGCACTGAAGAAGGTATACATATTTTAAAGCCCCTGTTTTGACATCCATATATTTCTGTCCAGAATGACAAAAACCCCAAAAAGATGATGAAAGATGACAACGGGAAGAAGAGGAACAACAAATCATCCTTTAGCGATGAAGACCAAGAAGATGCAATGAAACGGGCCCTGCTAGAACAGGTAATTCCAGTACGCTGTTTGCAGATAACTTAAACTACTATGTGGGGTAATAATAATAGAGTTAGAACATCTGGATTGCCAGAACCCAGAGAGCTCTCCATGGTTATCCACATGCCCTGATGGCTTCTCTGGTTGTAGGGCTCATTCATTCCTTTGGCTGATAAAGGAACTGATGCTGATGTTTATGCTCATTTTACCCTTGTGTGGTGTTCCATTAATTTCAGTGGCATTGCTCTTGACCTACTTCAGTGTAAATGAGGGAAAAATTGGACCCAATGATCCAGATCTAGTATTAAAAACTCTCCTCAAACTGGAAGACTCATGGGAATTGAGGTAGCTGTAATTACCAGTACATTACTTGGGAGAGTCAGGTTGCTCTTATAACGGATAGGTGTGGTGTGTGGGGTTTTTTTTAAAGCAGCTTGCAGATAAACTAGGGAGTACGGCATATTAGCTATTCCTAAACTCTTAGGTTAGAATGCTCAGCTGTGTATCAAACTGAAACTTTAGCAAAAGGAAACATTTATATGGACAATATTAGTGACAATATGTTCATTTAATAATATGGCAGTTGCCAGGTACCACCTTATGTGGTGTAATGGAAGGCAAATTTTTTCACCTTTATACTTCTGTACATTGCTGTGTAGTTGTGACCTGGCTTGTGCCTACCTGGCGGGTTTACTACTGCACTTTGGATGACGCAGAAACTGTCAGGTGTGCGTGTCCTAACTCCAACATTGCTAATGGCTAAAGCAGATTCTCCGTTAGCTCAAGTGCCTGTGTGAAGTTCTGAGTGGCCATGGCATGTAGTAGTGTGCCAGTCTTGAAGTCCTAGAAGGTGCCAAAGGGGTGTTACTATATTAAGTTGAAGAGGCACTGTCGTATTTAAAGCCCCAATTTTCATTGATTTAAAGAAGGTAAATCTTATAAATATTTTTTTCTTTCTGTAATATCTCCCTGATGGACATCTGTACAGACCCACAGACAAAGTAGTATACAACATATAGAGATGTATACACTATGATGCTATAAGAACAGGAGTACTTATGGCACCTTAGAGACTAACAAATTTATTAGAGCATAAGCTTTCGTGGGCTACAGCCCACTTCTTCGGATGCATATAGAGTGAAATATATATATGTATATATATATATACATACACACACACATATACAGAGAGCATGAACAGGTGGGATAATGCTATAATAAGTTCTTTGGGAACTTGGCAATCAAAATGTACATCTGTCAGGGTCCAAAACCGTTTATATAGAAAAGCAGGCACCCTTACTTACTTAGCTGCCATTGAGTAAAGCACGCATATCTACTGAAAATTGATTTGGGGCCTGGCAGTTTACTGAGACACTGATCACAGAAATTCTTCAGCTGTGGCAGGGGTAAAATGGATGACCATATGCTTCGCTTGGGCCAGTGGGAACCTGGTAGTATTGAACTGGACCATAGTCAACAGCACCATCTGCTGGGAACTCACTATAATACTTTGAGTTTATTTCAGTTATTCTGCAATATATTAACCTGAGAATATTTATATTTGTAAATATGCAGAGTGTTATCAATATAATAGTAGGTAGTATATTGGCACTTTGAATACACAGAGAAGTGAACAAAATAATTCATACTGAAGTTTCTTCTAATTTAGAATTAAGAACACAGGGTCATAGAAGATAGAGAAAGAAAAGATCTGGTAGATTCACCTGTCCCCAAACTAATGCAGCACATCATTCCCAGATAGATCAGACAGAAAGGTGATATTGCACATGCATTTAGCTCAAAGACACAAGAAAGCACTGGCTGTTGTATTGTATGATACTTATGCACTTCCAGCTTTAAGTATTGAACGGTACTTGAATATAGGTTTTTATTACTAGTGTTCAAATGACTTACTATGAAATACATAGTGACCCAAATTTTTAAAGGCGTTTTGAGATTTGTGTATAAAGTTTGTGTACAACTGTGCTCTTACATTTGCATGCACAATTGTTGGGATTTTGTATATTCAATGTTATGTAACACCAGAGTTACGAACTGACTGGTCAACCACACACCTCCTTTGGAAGTACGCAAACAGGCAGCAGCAGAGCGAGAGACACACACAAAAAGGAAATACAGTACAGTACTGTGTTAAATGTTAACTACTAAAAAAAGGGAAAGTTTAATAAGATTTGACAAGCTTAAAACCTGTTTCTGCACTTGTTTCATTTAAATTGAGATGGTTAAAAGCAGCATTTTTCTTTTGCACAGTAAAGTTTCAAAGCTGTATTAAGTCAGTGTTCAGTTGTAAACTTTTGAAAGAACCATGACGTTTTGTTTGGAGTTACAAACATTTCAGAGTTATGAACAACCTCCATTCCCAAGGTGTTCATAACTCTGAGGTTCTACTGTAATTAGTATTGAACATGCAGTCATAGTAATTGCATGTATAAATATAGGTGTGCAGTTTTGCTCATGGATTTTTCAGCCATCTTTCATTATAAACCTACCCCTACGGCCTGTTCTTGAGCCACTGAAGTTGATGGCAAGACTCATTGACTTCAGTGGCACAGAACTGGGCCCTAAATATACTACTGGGTAGTATTCTAGTTACTAGAATACTAACTGTATGCTTTAATACAATGATGTAGATGCAAGCTTGGCTGAGAGAGAATTTTGTTACTTGAATTATTCATTATCTAATTTCACGATATCATAGAGGGAGACCTTCTAATTGTCTGATAAGTGCTAGCCATACAGGACCTGTATGTGCACTATGACTTGGCTGACAGACTCACTGCAGCCAACAGTTAGTGGCAAGTCACTTTTTTCCATACGTAGTATGCTCTCTTTTTATGAGGTATTCCTTATAGTGACTTGTTGGGGCTTAGATTTTTTTTTTCCACCCAAATCTGACTCATACTTAGAGCATCCAAATAACAAGTGTTTCCAGTGCAGCCCAGTAAGTCCCAGCAGTCATTTGACTTGAATGGCAGTTCTACTAAAACTTTTCCTGAGAAGCCCAAAAGGTCCTGGAGCTAGGAAGTATTTTAAAGTGTTAACTCACATGCCCTGTCATATGTCTGTTTCCTTAGCTTTTTTATTATCATAAGTAATTCCTAAATATATCAAAGATTTTGTCTTTCACTGTGTTTTTTCTCCCCCCCCCCTTAATTTAAAGACTATATAAAGCAAGTGGGGATACACAAAACAACTGTTAAAAAGCGCTTTGCCATTTTAATAGTCTCCAGAATGAGCCTAAACTGAAACTGCTTTCAAAAAACAAAACAAAAAAAACCTTGTTCTTTTTCTTCCCCATTCTCTTGGTTTTATTTGTCACATCAAAAGCCTCTTTAAAAGAGCATGATATAGGTGTCTCTTTCTCTCTAATGCTTTGTGAAGCTAGTCCCTCTGAAGGTATCTTATGACAAGAAACATCACTGAACGTTGGTGCCTGCACCTTAATCCAGGTACTGCATAAAAACATATGCTTAGATGTGTGGATTAGATTAGAATACATCCACAGCTGGAGGGTTGTGGAGGCGAAATGTGAAGTCAACCCTTCCAGTCAGCACTGCTGAATATGCTTCTCTGTTTTCACAGCAGCAATCACCCCTCTTTCTGCTGAATTATTTCTCAGCCTTCTAGGAATGTTTAATCAAAAGGTTTGATAGGTTTTAAATACAGTAAATGCTGTGTTATCTGGTCCTGTACTAACCGGAAAGCTCTATAAACTGGCATTTTTAATCTTTATAGAAAGTCCAGTTTATAGTCGGGTTGCCATGTCCGCATGGCTCCCCGGAAGCAGCAACATGTCCCTGCTGCTCCTAAGCGGAAGCGCAGCTAGGCGGCTCTGTGCATTGCCTCTGCCCACAGGCACTGCCCCCGCAGCTCCTATTGGCCGTGGTTCCCAACCAATGGGAGCTGTGGAGCCAGCAGTCTGGGCAGGGCGGGGGCAGTACGCAGAGCTGCCTCAGCAGCAGGGACAGGTCACCACGCCCAAGGTGAGCGCCCCCTGGATCCGGTGCCCCAAGCCCCTTCCCAAACTCCCTTCTCCAACCCCCAGCCCTGCACCCCCTCCTGCACCCAAACTCCCTTCCTCTTAGTTGACTGGAATTTTTTACTCACAGACACCCCCCCCATTCCCCCAACATGCAGGATAAAAAAGCATTTACTGTAATTGTTTAAACTACAATGGTGGTGCTGCTGCTGCGGTCACTTCATAACTTCCTTGGCTTTTTCTTCCATCTTTCCAGGAGTTCCGGGGCCCAGGAGCTTGCTTTTCCTCCTTGCTTTCAAATGAGGACTGAATGTAACTTCCAGTGGTGCCTACCAGCTTACTTCAGGGACCAAATTCTGTGCTGATTTACATCCTATTGAAATCAGTAGGACTGTACAGGATTTCAATGCAGAATTGGAAGAGCCAATGTGTCTGCTAGAGGGGGTTGCAGGGAGAAATACTATAGATACCGCCATTAGATTGATAAGAGAGACATTTTCTCTTCACCCCATCCCAACTGCCTCTTTCCGGTTGATATCCACCTCAACACAATCTCAAGTATCATCCATTCCTCACAGCAGATTGGATGCCCATATCATTTCTTTGAGAGCAATGCAAGATGTTCTCTCCCTTCACTCCCAGCCCCTCCTAATCTGGGAGTTAGGGATCCCACTCAGCACATGGATTCTGACTCCATTCCCTGTTTGTGGTGATTCTGATGTCTGTTCTTAGAACAGAAATGAGTAGAGCTGGTTGGAAAATGCAGATTCGTTGAAAACTAATTTGAATGTCATTTTGAAACTCTGCATTTTAACCTTTTTGGAATGGAACATTTTGATTTTTCTGTTTGTTTAATTGTGTTTTATAAAATGACTCAAGTCCACATTGAAACAATGTTTTGATCATCCCAAATTGCAGGGTTTTTTTTCAAACTTTGATTCATGGGAAATCTCAAAAAAATATTTCGTTCTCTTCCAGAACGGGGAAAAAAATTCAAAATTGCAAAACTTTCTCTGAAGCAAAAAATCTGGTTCCTGCACAACTCTAAAAGTGAGGCTCTATTCTGATCAAGAAAGTCCATGTCAATTATTTTTGGAAATGGAAGTGATTAGTGTAAAGGTGGAAAGAAAATATGCATTTAACAAAAAAATAAACAAACCCAAACCCCAAATTCATATGGATATTTTCTTCCAGCACCATCTTGAAAACTACAAGAATCTATACAGGCTGAGAAATGCCATGTATGTGCGTTACAGGGATTTGTTGAACAAGAAAGTTCAAAAGCAACGAATTCAGATCCAAATGTCTGATCTCAACTTCAGACAAAATCTTGAACAGCAAGGAAGAAAAAAGGTATGTGTGTGTGTTGTGGTTTTTTTTGAGGGAAAAGGGAGATTTGCTTACTGAAAATATAAGGAAATGTTTAGAAAGAAATGGAAGGCTTGACTGGAAAATTTAAGAGATCCCCTCCCCCACCCCCAATACCCTTTCTAAGTTGTATGAGTTTCTTTTCTCTTATGAATATGCAGGGGTTAAGTGGATAATTCCCATTAGCATTAATACAATGTAACTATTAATACAATGTAATGGGAGGGTGGGCAAGTTGGTCTGTTGGTGGGGAATTAATCCTGAAAGTTTCAAACTCAGGATTTTCTCCTGGAAAGTGAGCTTGTTGCAAGAAGAAAAATGACTGATTTAAACTGGAAAATGTTCCTAAAAGCACAGTGAGATTAAAGATAATCCTCTTTATATATTAAAAAAAAAAAAGTCCTTGCCTGAGTCACTAATAATTATTGATTAAAGACAAGCCAGACTTCTAAGAAACTTTTTGCCATTTTTGGTGTATGAAAACAAACTAGTTCATTTCACTTTTTCTTTCAGTAAGTCACTTGCTAGAATGTATTGACATTTAATAAAATCCATTAAATGTCGTTAGCTTTTATAAAGCCTTCCCCCCCACCCCTCCCTTATGTAAAAACTAAAATTTGGACTTTAAACTACCTGGCAGCATTGCTTTGAAGTAATGGATGCTGAATCCCTAGCACGATCACCTACAGTGCTTTTAATCTTCTTCTTTAGTGTGGAACACAAGCCACAAAAGTAAGGCTGTGTCTATTCTGAACTTACACGTTAATTAGTCTGGAGCTCGCCCTGTTGGTACCACCAGTGGAGCTGAACTGATGATGATGCAAGAATGGGACAGTCTGAGAGAGCTCTGTAAAACGCAAGTATAGGACAGCCACTTTCAGAGGAAATTAGGACTAAAATATTTTTAAGAAATATCAAAATGTTTAAAACAAAACTAATATTTCTAATGTAGCAATCACAAAATTCTGATTTGTGGGGGGGAAAAAAACAAATGGTCTCCTTGCTCTCCTATGACACATGAAATAAAACCGATGTAAACTGAAATGAGGAGGATGGTCCCTTATGATGATGGAAGGCTTGAGAGAGAGACATGTAAATTTTTTGGAGTTGGTTTTTAGGCATCACTGGGAAATGTAATATCTGTGTGTGACTTTTCTCTTCTTTGAGAATTGCCTCTGTGCCTTTTGCACTTGTGGGATATTGTGCTCTTGGTGTTGAGCTGTGGAACTGAGCAAAAGAGATCTTGCGTGAAGTTGAACTTCTTGCCCTATTCTGCAGAGGGAATGCACCTCCCTATCTATAGAGTCCTTACATTATATAGCACTCCAAGGCAGAGGGGAAGGCGGGCAGGTAGTCTGAATGCACGGAGATGACTCTTGAAGAGCAACAGTTACTGTTAAGTACCCTCCCTCTTTTCCAAAGTCATTCAAAAGAAAAGAGGCTGATGCATGTGAACCAATAAAATCACTTTTCAGGCTATCATGCAGTCATTAAAGGTATCCACATTTCTGATCCTTTGTAGGTTATGTGCTACTTTTTATTATTATTTCTCCCCCCTCCTGCTTCTTTATAACATTTGAGCACCTAAAATGCAGGAGTTCTGCAGAGGGTTTAACACAGGGGTAGGCAACCTATGGCATGTGCGCCGAAGGCGGCACGCGAGCTGATTTTCAGTGGCACTCACGCTGCCTGGGTCCTGGTCACCGGTCCAGGGGGCTCTGTTTTGTTTTAATTTTAAATGAAGCTTCTTAAACATTTTAAAAACCTTATTTACTTTACATACAATAATAGTTTAGTTATATATTATAGACTTGTAGAAAGACCTTCTAAAAACGTTAAAATGTATTCCTGGCACGTGAAACCATAAATTAGAGTGAATAAATGAAGACTCGGCACACCACTTCTGAAAGGTTGCCGACCCCTGGTTTAACACAACTTCTGACAACGCAAACCTATAGAGTCTGTCTGTGCTCAGGATTTATTGCTAACTCAAGGGGATACATTTTAGACAGCAGTTTTATTATGCTTAAAGAGCTTGTATGTTGCAAAGACTTTAAAAAAAACAAAAACAAAAAAAAACCCACCCTATGATGTAATACTGAGGGATAATAAAAAAATGGTCGTTTTAGACTCTGCCTTATTTGTGGACTGTGTGTTAAAGTAAGTTAAGAAAAGCACCTGCTTATGCAGTACAAACCCAGTGGTCTTTCCTTTGCAGATGACTTCAAAGGCTATGGCCAAAATTTTTGAAAACAGGTGCATGAAGTTGGAACCTATATCCTTGCTTAGGCACCTACATAAATGGCCTGTCTTTCAAAAATGTTGAGGACCCAACAGCTTCTATTAAATTCAAATCAGTTATGCCAGCAGAGATTGTGCTGTGTGTGTGTGTTAGTGTAAGATTTACAATATCCTTAAGTATTCATGTCTTTGCATTTAAACACTTGGGTTTGTACATGTTGTGAGAGCTAAATAAATTTTTGTCAATTAGCAAATTTAACTAGACTTTGAAACTAGGCAGAATTATGTTGCAATATCTAGAAACAGCTGCTCCACAAAAACCAGTTTCCAGAGGTTGCAGCTCCCCAAATGTGGATACTGGGAATTTGCTACCCATCCATTGCTAATGGAGCTTCTTTCCTGGAGTCCGCCTCAGCAGTGTTTGTGGATCTGTGAGAGGTTGTTAGGAGGACTTACATTCCTCTTCTAATTTAAAAAATAAATAAATAGGAGCTACCCCCCTGAATTTTCACTGCTGAGCATGTCATGTTCACCTTAAGCACTAGAGAACACTGCTGCCTTAAATAAAAGACCACAGTTTATTTCTCAAGGCTGCATGTCAAGTTGAGAAAGTGAAACTGGGATGGCAAGTGAGTTCTGGATCTTGGTAATCCCTCAGGAGTTAGATGGGGAAGAAGAATTGTAGAAGGAGCATTTTTGAGCAGCTGTTTATCCTCCACTGATGAATAATACTGAGGACTCCAGTATTTGATATTTTGATCTCCGGAACTAACTGGCCTTGGTTGTACAACTCGTATTGGTGAATACTTACTAATGTGAGGAGTCCCACTGCAGCCAGGCAGAGTATGTCAACACTGCATTTTAAAAACCACAGCATCAAGTCTCAGAGCGCTGGTCTGCAGCCTCAGCCTTGCAAGGCTTGTGCTATGGCACTATAAAAAGCTGTGTAGATGTTGCAGCTCAGGCTCTGAAATCCACCTTCCTCCCTGGGCTTTAGAGCCCAAACTCTAGCCAGAGCCCAGATGTCTCCACAGCTGTTTTTAGTGCTGTAGTGCGAGCTCTGAGACTCACTACTGAGGGTTTTAAAACATAGTGTAGACATACCTGCTTCTCTTATCGGGAAGGGTTCCACAGTCTAGCCTGTTTCACATGTTGTAACACATGATGATGTGAAAATTATGTTGTGTGGTGATGACAATGCACTGGGCAGGGACTGTCTCTTGTGTGTTTGCACAACTCTAGCACAGTGGGATCTGGTTTATGATCAGGGTCCTGAGGCACCATTGCAATAAAATATTATTTAATAATAATTTTCAAAATTGCTGAACTATCCTACTAGCAGGATGTGGGAGTGTACTGGTGAAACTGAGATCCCAAAAAACTGAAACTAAGTGACAATGCTATGCTAGGAAATACAATGTTTTATTGTTGCATGCGAACTTGTAGCATTATCTATGCATAGGGTCCTTAACAAGTTGAAGTCAAAACAGTAGGGCAGCAGTGGGTCTCTTCCCCTCCCCCTTGTAACTGCATGATCACAAGCTTCACTAGATGGCGCTTGTATTAGGTTCATTTGGTGTTAACAGGTTAAAACTGTGTGGGAATTTACGCTACTGTTTTCAAGACTATCTGGAGACAATAAAACAGACATGTTTATGAAATTGCAACCATTCTTACACGAGTACATGACGCTATTACAGAAATATTCTGAGCAATTTAAACTATTTAATCAGAAGCTTAGATTTTCCTGTAACAGGTTGTAATACTGAGGTCCAAATTCTCTGCTAGTGTCAATGGGAACAGTGCCAGTGACTTCAGTGGAGTTTTGCCACAATTTGCTAGAGACTTTGGTCCTATTATTTTTATTTCCTTCCTTCAACCCCAGTGCTCACTGCACGCACATGCACATATAGATTTTTTTTTTTTTCTACACCCTGTAAGAACTGGCATGCTTTGGTTTCTTCACATTGTAAAATGAAGGAAAATCACCCTTTTAGTGCCCAAAAAATACAAGTACTGAAGGTTACGGTCTAATATGAAAATGAAATAGGGTTGGGGAAATTTTGACTCGGTTGAAAAACCAAAAAGATTTTGGATTTTCATTTTTTTGACAAAAAGCTTAAAATTATTTCTGGAAAACATGTTTTCATGGAAAATGTCCTTTGTGTAGTCAAAAACCATGAATTCTCCATCAAACAGTTGCAGTGGAAACTTGTCAACCAGCCCTACAATAAAGACTTAAAGGCAAATAAATAAAATTGTACTCCCTTGGGATATTGCAAGTAGGTCTCAGAACGCTTCCTGTTTAATGCCCGAGTGACCTGCTACTTATATACAAGCCATACAAAATGGAAATCAAGATGATTTCCATGTGCTCACTTCTAACATTGTTTAGTAACCAGATCCTGGTTTCCTCCTATATGCCAGATAATATAATAGAAAGTATGTGTAAACTTCACTGTTACTTTGGCTTTGTTTTATTTTAAATAGTTTTATGGAATGCATTCTTGGTTAGCAGGGAAGGGGTTAATGAATTTTGTATTTTATTGCAAGAAGGTCTCTGAACAGATAATTGCACTATCCTGCAGGATCAGGGCCAGTATTTTCTTTTTGTCTGTCCCTTTGTCACCTTTTTAAATGTCTACTATTTCTCATGGTAAAACAGGTTTTCGAGACCTCATGGGGAGAAGAAAATGCAGAAGTCTGAGCTGTTAGGTGTAAATTCCCACTTTCTTTGGATTTATTCGATCTGGTATGAAACTACATCGCTCTTCAATATATTTACACTGCATATTAGTCCAAATAACAAGTAAACCTGAAATATTTTAGTAAATTATTCCTACCCTGGGTTCTACCAAACATGGGTTCTTCTCAAAGGCTTTAACTTGAACTTTTCTTTCAAACCTACAAACCTTTATCCTCAGCTTCTTTATAACATTTCAAAACAAAATAAACACTCATTTCACCAGACAGCTTGCAGGGTCATATCTAGCTAACTAGCATTCTAAACAGCCACAGGAGTTCACAGAGAAAATAAAAATAATCTGTTCTCCGTTTAAACTAATGGAGGAACCAAAGAACCTCTGCAGACAAAATTATATTGCCCATTTTAAAAATGGAAGAACTCACTTGCACTCACCAGAGCAGTCAACTGTTTCTTTTTGGCTCCAGTTCGGGAAAATGTTCCTCCTCAGGACAGAAAGTGCATACTTAAAATAAGCATGATTGAAAGTGCTGTCTTAATAAGGGTGGATGTAATCATGTGCTTAAGTTCTTTCCTGAATTGGGGCCTCTGTGAGGGACATCCATAATTCAGACTCAAGTTCATGACTTGTCTTCACATATTTATCGTTGTGAACTGCTTATCCGCAATGAAAAATCATGAAACTGAAGTGATTTATACTAAAGCAATGAATCCTGCATCATTTCCAGCTCCCTGAATAGATAATCTTTAGGGCTGTCGATTAATCACAGTTAACTCAGGTGATTAATTTTTTTGAGTTAATCTGTTTTAATCGCACTATTAAACAATAGAAATCCAAAAATATTTAATGAATTTCAATTGGTAGTTTTCTACATTTTCAAAATATTATTTCAATTACAACATAGAATACAAAGTGCAGTACAGTGCTCACTTTATTATTTTATTACAAATATTTGCATTGTAAAAATGATAAAAGAAATAGTATTTTTCCATTCATAGCATAAAGTACTGCATACTACAGTGCAATCTCTGTATCATGAAAGTGCAACTTACAAATGTAGAATTTTTTTTGTTACATAAC
This sequence comes from Malaclemys terrapin pileata, assembly GCF_027887155.1. Classification (NCBI taxonomy): domain Eukaryota; kingdom Metazoa; phylum Chordata; order Testudines; family Emydidae; genus Malaclemys; species Malaclemys terrapin. Next base: position 85,246,225 of record NC_071507.1, read on the forward strand.
TGCACTCAAACAAAACAACGTAAAACTTTAGAGTCTACAAATCTGCTCAGCCCTATTTCTTGTTCAGCCAATTGCTAAGAGAAACACGTTTGTTTACATTGATGGGAGATAATACTGCCTGCTTCTTAGTTACAATGTCATCTGAAAGTGAGAACAGGCGTTCACATGGCACTTTTGTAGCTGGCATTGCAAGGTATTTGTGCCAGATATGCTAAACATTTGTATGTCCCTTCATGCTTCGGCCACCATTCCAGAGGACATGCCTCCATGCTGATGATGCTGGTTAAAAAAAAATTCGTTAATTAAACTTGTGACTGAACTCTCTGGGGGGGTGGTGGGGGGGAGAATTGTATGTCTCCTGTTCTGTTTTTAAATGCATTCTACCATATATTTCATGTTATAGCAGTCTTTTATGATAACCCAACACATGTTTGTTTTAAGAACACTTTCACTGCAGATTTGACAAAATGCAAAGCAGGTACCAGTGTGAGATTTCTAAAGATAGCTACAGCCCTCAACTCAAGATTTAAGAATCTGAAGTGCCTTCCAAAATCTGAGGGGGCAATGTGTGGTGCCTGCTTTCAGACGTCTTAAGAGCAACAGTCTGATGCGAAAAATACAGAAACCGAACCACCAAAAAAGAAAATCAACCTCCTGCTGGTGGCATCTGACTCAAATGAAGAAAATGAACATGCGTCGGTCTGCACGGCTTTGGATTGTTATCGAGCAGAACCTGTCATCAGCATGGACGCCTGTCGTCTGGAATGGTGGTTGAAGCATGAAGGGACATATGAATCTTTAGCACATCTGGCATGTAAATATTTTGCGACACTGGATACAACAATGCTATGTGAACGCCTGTTCTCACTTTTAGGTGACCATGAAACAATAAGCGGGCAGCATTATCTCCGCAAATGTAAACAAACTTGTTTGGGCAATTGGCTGAACAAGAAGTAGGACTGAGTGTGCTTGTAGGCTCTAAAGTTTTACATTGCATTCAAAAATAAGTTATTTTTATGTACATATTTCTACATTTGTAAGTTCAACTTTTATGATAGAGATTGCACTACAGTACTTGTATTAGACAAATTGAAAAATAGTATTTATTTTGTTTTTACAATGCAAATATTTGTAATAAAACTAAATATAAAGTGAGCACTGTACACTTTGTATTCTGTGTTGTAATTGAAATCAATATTTTGAAATGTAGAAAACAGAATACACTTCTACCCTGATATAACATGAATTCGGATATAATGCGGTAAAGCAGCGCTCTGGTGGGGGACGACTGGGCACTCCGGCGGATCAAATCAAGTTCAATATAACATGGTTTCACTATAATATGGTAAGATTTTTTTTTTTTTTGGCTCCCGAGCATTATATCCGAATTTTTTGGCTCCCGACAGCATTATATCGGGGTAGAGGTGTACTATATTTTTGGATATTATTGTTTAACAGCGCAATTAATTTTTTTCATCACTTGACAGCCTTAATTATCTTATGTCCCTTATTTTGAGTCTATTAAGCCCAACTTGGTCTCTCTCACATTTGGGCTTTGATAGGTTGAATGAAATCGTTCCTTCCCAATTTACAAAATGGCTACTATTGCAGGAAGCATCAATCATTAGCTTAGTTTTGACAGTGCTGTTGAATTTGTACCTTCCAAAAAGAGAAAATAAAACCAAGTTTAAAAACAAAAACTATGGGAGAGTCAGCTGATATGGAAAAAGTCTATTGCAATCCATAAAGAGTGATTTAAAATGGCTACAGAAAAGTTAATCTATAGAGTTGTATAGTAGGAATGTAGCTTTCTAATCCGTTCTATTTCATAGGTGTTGGTGGTTTTTGCTAAATCATATTGATGTCCTCTCTTTTGAAATATACAGGCTGTTTCCATAAGGGAGATGATTTATGTACTCTTCCTCTGGTCCCAGATCTTGCTCTAAAACAAGTATTTTGATGGTGGGAATAAAAACAAAGTTATCACTTAAAAACATGACTCTGCCCAGCATGAATAAACTAAAGAGTAGCAACCCTGCTATTACTTGCCAGCTACACAGATCTGAGTCTCTTTCATATAATTCATGATTGACACAATTATCCTGAAAAGGACATGATTATTGGCAAGACTGCTTCCAAGCTTACTATAGTGTTTCTTGCACTACCAAGTCTGCTGGTGAAGCATGGTGATAGCTGCTGAATCAGGCGCTAGGCCTAGTGAGCAGAGTCCTGACTGCAGGAACAATTCCTACTCCAATGGGATTAGAAGGAGCCACGTGGAACATTTTCCCATTAGGACGCCAGTCAGTACTGAAGTGTTTTACTGCATCAGACTGGTCTGTTCCCCTGGGGTTTATGGGAGCCGCTGAAGAGCTTGGCAGGCAGGAATGTGAGGCTCAGGCACCTGTTCTGGTGCTGTTGGAATGGGAGTTGGGGGCAAGAGAAGTTAGGGAGCAGAAAGAGTCTCTTTAGAGAGAGGGAAGTGGAGTGTAAAGTGGGACTGGTGTGGGTAAGGAAAGGGTGAGAAAAACAGAACTTTTTTTTATTCTAAAGACAAGTATGTTCTTCCTTTAGGCATCATCTAATGGTTTAAAAAGTATCCCACAAAGCAGTCAGCTGGGATTAGATAAGTGGGTGTGGCACTATCTAGGCACTCAGTTATCTCTCCTAGAAGAGAGCCTTGCACTCTAGAAGTAGAGCTATGCCAGACTTGCTAGTTCTGGTTCACACAGTTTGAACTTCACACCCCTGGAGTTTCACTTTGAGCTCTAATGAGCTGAAATTCAAAACAAACTTGACTGAAACCAGTGAGTTTTGCATGATTCTCACACACAATTTGTGTGTGTGTGGGGGGGGGGGGGAGGCGGGGAGACAAGACACTCATTTGAAACTCTGCTTAGGTTCACTTGAATGGCTGGCAAACCTCTGGGGGAAACTGGGCATTCATAATTTTACATTCATAATAGATTACATTTGGTCTAGGACTGTCATTGGGGAAGTTTTCATAGGGGGATATGGGCCAGGACACTGGGGTTATTGTCTGAAGGGCTCCCTAGAGAAGTGCAGTTTCTTTCTTTCTTGAAAGATAGTTTAGATAATGGAGGTCCTTCATCCTGTGGGATCTCCACTCCACCAAGGACAGGCTGAGATGCTGGTGTGATGTGAATTGTTCGTGCTTCGTTGTCCCCGGCATATAGTGCCAGCAGTGGGGCTGCTTTTTATTGACTGAGCTCTAGATTGTAACTTGATTGTTCCAGGGGAGTTGAGATGTCCTCCCATTTAGCGTGGCCCTGGCTGAAGTATTTCACAGGTTCACCCTTCTCCTGCTGTCCTTTAAATCCCTTCTTCATAGGTACACTCTAGTGTGCCTATGAACTAATCCCCCCAGACTCATTCTGATGCCATGGCATTGCAGCTGGGGAGAAGAAGGTTGACACTGAATCTTGGACTATCCAGCTGGGGAACCTAGAATAGATTTGCAGGATGCCCCAGATTTGCTTGACTCATCCCTGTTCTGTAGTCTGACCACCTCCATGACCAGCCCAGTCATAGCACTGACACACAAATCATTACTTTGTGAAGTGCGTTGGGATTCCCTGAACGTGCCATATAGCAACCTTCCCCTTTCTCTCAGCAAGAGAATCTGGTGGCTGCTACACAAGAACCGCATACAGGAGTTTTCAAAGCAGGAGTCATTTATAGGAGTCCCCTTGCTAGCAACAGGTGGGACTAACCAAAGAGGGTTAAAAGCAGCTTGGTGTAGGAAGTGATTAACAGTAATGGATCTATCCATCTTCACTATAATACTAGATGGGTCACTTCAATCCATGGCCTTGTTGCTTGTTTGAGAGTGATTTGCAGGGGATTAGATGAGCATGCAGAGGCTCAGTGCATTTTGACTAATTTGCAATTCCATCTTGAAATACAGCTGAATGGCTCTTTGACACCACACCCCTTTCATCAGCTCCTTTTGAGAAAGAAGTTAATTTTGCTGATGAAACTGAGTTTTAGAAATGCAAAAAAGCATTCAGATTGGTTATTTTATTAAACCATTTAGCAACTTCAGAAATTTAAGAACTATTTTAATTTCTAAAAATTATATGTTTACAAAACAAAAATACCAAAACTCACCATGGCAAGTTTCGGCCTTAGAGGTAACTAATGGCTGAGGTGAACTCCTTTTTCCATGGAACATAAGTTTTTTATAAAAGAAACTTAGCTGTCATCTGCACTTCAAAAATAACAATGCTTAAAAGTAAACGTATAACACTATTGTGCTCTAGCCATATTTTAACCATGTTAGAGAACTGTTTTCATTTTGAGAGCTACTTAACCACAAATATATTTATAACACGGTTTTCCTCTGTCTATCTAGGCACAGTTTAACCCACAGTTTAACTATTATATTTAATTTTTAATAGTTAAATAATGCAATGGTTTGTCTAATGGTTCAGTAATGTGCTTATTTTAGTAGTGTAGATGGAGAGTTGGACACAATCTTAGAATTACTGACGTTTTCTGGAGAACTTTGGAAAACATTGTTCTGTGTTGTATAGTACACAGCCCCACGGTGCACTATACATGTGTCTGGGGCTCTTGGGGGCTACCACAGTAGAAAAACAATAATCAATAATTTTCTTTTAAATCCTTATAGATGGAGTTAACACATGAATTAAGGTCTAATTTTAAATACGGTTTTATTTTTGCTGTACTTTAACAAGATTTGGCCAGCCAACGGGAATAGGGACGAATGTTGTTAGAACTCTTTTATCTTGTGGGTAGGAGGGGAAAAGTCTTCTAATTTAGGGCCCTAGTAACACAGGAGGAAAAGAGTATTTTTAACACAGTTCTAACGCCATTTGGCCTCATCCATGACGTCCAGCCAGGTGAGACCATGTTAGAAATCCGCTTAGTTGATACTAGGTAAAATTTTCATAAGTGCCTAAATCACTTAGGTGCTTTTGAAAATGTTGCCCATTGTGTTTTAATGAAGTAAATGTGATCCAGTATTTAGGTTTTGTATAAATAGTCTAATCCCACGAGTAATGTTTTTCCATGGATTTTTCTTTTAAACTCCAATGGATCATGATTTTTTTTTTTTTTTTTTTTAAATCAATAAATATTTTCCTTGCAGTGTCTGAGAATGAGACTGAGTATAAACCAAAGTGAAACTGGCTTAATTGATTTCCATTTTTTGGTGGTTGAACTATGAAAAAGATAAACAGTATGAATGGTAAAAAAGCTATTTTGATTTGTAAAAATCTTTCAGTTCTACTCATCTAAGGGGGGTGTTCATATCACAGGTAAAAACATTGTTTTCAGTGTATGATTTTTAAATTGTCGGTGTACCTCTAAATATAGTTCCTGAGTTCAGTTCTTGGACCACAGCACAACTGGATGTATATTCTCTGGGGCTTTCTTTCCTTTGTATTGCTGGGGAAAAATGTGTGAAAACAAGATCTTTGTTTCTGAAGATTTAATCTACTCCCTTATTCCATTACTTGATGTTAAAATCCTGTCTTTGTGACATCACCTTTTGGCTTTGTAGAAATGATTATAATGTCACTAGAGAGAAGATAGCAGCATTATTAGCTGAGAAGTAAGCAGCCAGGATAAAATTAACTGTTGAGGAACAGAGGCCTGGTTTCATGTGAAATTCCCAGGGAATTTTAAGAAAACAACCAAAGGGAAGAGAAATCTAGAAAACATAAACAGAATTGTCTTTAAATCGAATGTTTTTCAAAATTTTCCATGAGACCTCAGCAAACATTTAAATACAGTTCTATGAGCTTCAGTGCAGCGTTATTTTGATGTGTTGTGTTTGTTTTTATGACCTCTTTGATATATGTAGTTTTCCTAATTTAGTCACTTTTCCCTGTCCATAACAATACTGATAGAGAATATGCTACTAAAGTTCATTCTAGACAGATCTGGTTCCTTTCTCTTGATGATCAAAGATCATTTTAACTGGTCAGTGACACTGCTAAGCAGTCTAACCTTAAAATAACTTAATAGGCAGCCTTTGCAAGACTTTCTCAACTCAAAATTAAAAAGGCATGATCCGATTCCCTCTTTTGCAAGAAAGGAACAAAATGTCCCTACTTAAGAAGGTTAATATATTTGGTGCCACATATCAGGCTGTCTCTACAGGTCCATGTTAAAGTAGAGTTGTAGACTTATTAGCATCCTATTAATATGTGCATAAAATGTAGTCTGTCTGAGCCCAAATACACAAATCGGAAAATCAAAGAGAAATCCTTCACACCTTTTGCTGGCTTCATCCTGAACTTTTATTTATCTTAAAACAACTTCCTTAAGAGAATTTCCTCTTCTAAAGGAAACACTTCTCCACATTTAACAGGAGAATACTGCAGTGAACTATGTTTTGCAGCCACATAGCCACTGAGAGGAAAGAAACTACTTTAATCATAATGTTCTGAATCTTAACTTTGACTTGTATAACAAACATTTATCTTAAAGTGCAACAATTTAGATCCTTTTTCAAATGAAAAAGAAATAATGAATTGTTGCTGTGACAAAGTATGCATACACCCAACATCAATAAGTATGAACAAGAAAGGAATTGTAAAGAAATTTCACGTTGATAACTTGTTTTGTTTATATGCCCGACTGCAGTAGCAAGTTTTGTTTCTGAGAGTCTAATAGTTTATTTACATAGGAAAATTACAACAATTTAATTAAACTTATTTAGGTACTGCAGTGAAAAACCGTATGTAGACACTTCAATTTAGGAATGGCTTATTTCTTTCTAGCCTAAGTTAGTAACCAATTGATTTAAGCTAAATCCATAAAAGCCACTCTTAAACTAAAATAAGAGCATCTACACAGTGGTCTGCCTCACTTTAACTGAGGCCATGTCTACTCTATCCCTGAGTGACATAAGTTTTGCTGGTATAAGTGGTAGTGTGCATAGCGCTCAGGGGTGTGAAAAACAACACCCCGCCGAGCTATATGAGATTCGCTGGCATAAATGGTAGTGTGAACAGCACTATGTTAGGGGAGGGAGCTCTCTCCCGTCAGCATAGAGCGGCTAGATGAGAGATCTTACAGCGGCGCAGCTGCATTGGTACAGCTGTGCTGCTGTAAGATCTCTAGTGTAGAGAGATCCTGAATCAATTGTAAAATACTTGTAGTTAAAATAGTGCAAGTTTGTGTCTAGGCAAGGCCTGTAATAGTTGTAAAATCTCGTACAGTGACTATCTGATGACTGCATAATTAATTTTTTTCAATTAGAAGAGAACCAACTTGGAACATGACTAACAGCATTTTTTAAAATTAATACATTTAAAAAAATTGTAAATAGAAAACCGTATAAAATTGACAGAACACTGTCTGCCTAACCTGCCTGTATTTATGCTGCACCTTCTCCCATGGAGATTTTCTGGAAGTGTTCTTGTATTTATTCTGCTTTCCTTTGTACAGTTGTTTATGGATGATTCTGTTTTGCAGTTGTGATATTCAGAGTTGGCTATATTTGAAGAGCACAATAATTTTAGATTGCATTTATCGACGCGCACTGTAATGTTTATGCCTGTGCAAATCAATTAAAATATTAGTGTAAAAATATTACCTGAAAATATCATCTGAAGCATTTAGCAACTGGAACTGATGGAAATGCTGTTCTAATTCACTAATAATCCCATATCTTCATTCCTTAACAGGAAAGTTCCCACTCAAATGGTGAATTCCCTGAGTGAGGACTCTGCGGGTCTGTAGAATTAGTCATATATGTATATATTTTTTTTCTCTCAAGGCCAGCCTTCGCTTTAACCCTTCTTGGGGGCAGGAGCGCTGCCAGCTTTTTCGCCGCCCTAGGCGGCAGAAGGTCCCGCCCCCGAAATGCTGACGACGACCGGGGCGGCCGAAGATCCGGCCACCGCGGTCGCCGTCCCCCCAAATGTTAGTGCCCTAGGTGGCCGCATAGGTCACCTAATGGGTTGCGCCGGCCCTGCTTGGGGGCCCCACACTCACTACATATATACTTCTCTGATCTGCCAGCCCGCGCACCATCATATGTCTTGTTCTATGATGCAATTTGATTGTGCTGGCTGGCTGGCTGCAGAAGAGAATGAATTCCCCTCTCTCTCAAAGCTCATTTGAAAAGTGGTTCTCTGAATCCAGTCCTGGCTAGTTGGCCCCCATATATGAATCACCGCAAGCTGTGGAGAGGGGTGTTGGGAGCAGGGATTCACCATTGCAATCCCCACAGAGGCATGCAAGATGATGTGAGCATAGGTCTATGTCATTTTGCATACTGCCCAGCAAAGTATAGGTCCATCCCTATATTCTTAAGGAGTCAGAAAATAATTGTGGGAAATAATTTTGCAGCATAATGGTAAATGAGAATTTCATTTAGTTAAGGGAACTGAAGTTTTAATATTTGTTTATTTGTATTTAATCTGTGCATTTAAATGTATTTTTTCTTTTTTAAAAAACAACTATTTCTAGCATTTTAAAGCCATAAATGTCTGTTGTCCAAAGCTTCTGGAATCTTGTGTTGGCTTCTTACCTTTTTTTTATAATTTTTAGTGAATTAACTGCTGGTGAAAGTGTTGGATGAATAGCTCTACAGACTGATGTCCTTTGTTTATCCACTGTACTGAGGCAGTCAAGAGTGTTTCTGTTCTATCTCCCCCACACTGCCATGCCAATGTGCCTAAAAACCTATGGAAAGTCACTGCATCCAATTACTAAGATGTCATTCAGATTTGTAAAACTATGCTAATGCTTTATATTATGGGTTCTATTCACACATCAGTGATTAGGGGCTTTATGTGACTATTTCCCACTCAGTGTTAATGTGAATGAAAGCCATACATTGAGTGAAAAATATAGACCCCACTTTACCCCACCCTATGCCACTCCTAGAGAGATCAATGCAAATTTTATGTTCTCAGATGGTGTAGCATTGGTGTCCCAAGTTGTAAAAATGGGCACTATGTTAATTTTTCCACTCTTAAAATGAATAGCTTCTTAAATATTTATTAAACTGGGTATATTTCTGCACTGCAAAATGTATAAGGTTAATATGAAAATTCATGGAAAACACAGATCTTGTGCATAAGAATATACTAATAATTATAGGAGACCACATCTGCATAGACATTTTAGTGTAAATTATTTTAACATTTGTTATGAACTCCTGTGTTCGCTGTTATAATGTTGTGTCAGAAATGCTCTCTGAGTTGAACTTCAGCACACGCAAGAATAGCCTGTGTGTGTGGTTTGGTGGTGGTGTTTTTTTTGGGAGGGAGAATAAACAAATTTTAGATAAAATAATTGAAACAAAGAATTCTAAAACCAAAATTAAACGCCCCTACTCCCACAGTTTTTAATTGGATGTAAAAATTTTCTTGTATTAAAGAATTTTTTTCAGGCAGTTAGTGCCTTTTCGAGAGTTAAGAAAATTGTTAAATGGCCAGGTTTTCTGCACTTTATTTTTCATCAGAAATTTCATAAGAATTCTTAGCATGCAGCATTAATCATCACATCCACAGATTAATGGATTACAGGTTTCATAAACATGCTTTGAAACAGTTGTTAGATTATTTTGTCAATGCTTTGCAGATTGAGGACTCCCTAGATACTTGACACAATAGATGGCAGTAGTTCTGTGGAATAAGGTGCAAAGATGTGCATCCCACTCTGTGCTAATTTCAGTGCTCTTGAAGCATCTACTCTGTGCATGAGGCAATATTAAGTGCATGATCTATTGAGCCCATAATATTGATGAAACAGTATTTGGTCTTCAATTCAGTGACTAGTTTATAGAATGCATTAACATGGGATCAGCTCATAATGTCCATCTACAATCTCTATCTTTATTTTAAACAAATAAGTTAATATACAAACTTTGGGCCATGTCTTACCCTCCTGTGGAGAAACCTGTAGGAGGGGGACAGAGGTCCTCATAGTTTCCTTCTAATGCTCCCCTTGGTCGGTACAAATTTGAGAGGTTGCAGAGGGGGGTTGCTCTCAGCCTCACAGATCCTAGAGTCTTTTCAGGGATCTGCAAAGTGGCCCCTTCCCTGTAAAATAGCTTTTAGGGAGCAGCTTTGGCCATTGGCTACCTCCTGGTGCTGCTGGTACTCTACAAGCGACAGAGAACCCTTGAGAACCCTTCCAAGTTAGGCCCTGGTTCAGCAAATCATTTAAACGTGTTTTTGTACCGATGAGTTCAATGCTTTTCTGAACCAAGATCTTAAGGCTTTTTGTGACTATGCATAAGTTATATATGGATCTGGAGGTGACCATGCACAGAATGCAGCTGCTGCTTGGCTGTACTCTTTGTATGCCACTGTTTGCCTTCAGATCACCAATTCTGTGGGTTTCTATGAGCTAGGTTAATTAGGAATCATGCTGCAGAACTGTTGCACGGATGTGTTCGTTCTCTCTCTCTCTTTTACAGCCCTGGTCTGCCCAATCTTTCTCTCTGCTCGCATTACTGGAGGGGAGCATAAAGCTAAGATAAGGCAGGGTTAGGCTGTGATGAATTGATGAGTAAATTATGGCTTTTTGCTCCTGTCCTTAACATGACAGGGGCTACAAATGTGGTTAAAGTGATACAATGAAACATATATGTAGGTTGCTGTGTGATAATGAGGCTTTATGGCTTCAATAATTTAAGCCACTCTGCCTTGGATCAAAACACTGTGGTTGTAGGTATAACTTAATCTGCCTCAACCAGGTACAGAAACGTAATTGAAGGCTGGGTTTTAAGTTTACATTTTTCTTTCTTCCATTCCTCTCAAAGGTAAATATTTACAAGGCACATCTTATTTCAGATCCACATCTAATTTCATTTGACGCTAACCTGGTGTCAGCTCTGTATTTTTGTCCCGCTTACAAATAATTAACATCAGAAGTGAAAGTCCTAAATCAGAAGATAGTAGAAGCCTATAGGAAAAAATAAATAAATTAACTCTACTTCATTATCGTGCCTTTCTCAATCTGGTTTTGGGTGTGTGTACTTCATTTGGGGTCATAGTCACATATTCAGCAGGTCGATGTCACACATTTGGTTTATGAAGGAGTGAGTGCTCTGCTTGCTTGCTTGTTATCTGAGTTCTGAATTTTCAATATTATGATGTAGATTGTGTAGCAAGGGCACAGCCCTGAAGTCCTTAACCCTCCTGCTGACTGCAGTGGGAGTTTTGTCTGAGTAAGAATGGCAGGATTGGTCCCAAAATGAGTATTAATTTTAAACATCACACACTAACTAATGTAAGTAACAGTGGCATAAAACAGTTTCTGCATTTAAAGAGGTAGAAGATTTTCAGTTTCCCAGTGGTTTTGGTGGTTTTTTTTGTTCTGGGTTGTTTTTGTGGGAGGATCTTATTGCATTTGCTTCACTGACATGGGGAGGGAGAAATAACTCTTGCTGCTTTAATAACAAAGGTGAAGTAAATAACTATTGAGGCCATTAATTTATATTTTTACTAGGGACATGTTGTTGTATAATATATTCTTGTAAATTAAATCTAACCAAAAAGCTTGCAGCACTGAAAATAAGGAGAACTAAAGAGAAAAATCATCTGTGTAATATAGTAAATTGATAGTGTGATATCAGATGAAATGAGGTAGCAAACAAACGAGGGGTTAGAAGAAAAAATTGTAGCTGTTAATAAGAGTCAAACAAAGGTATAATGAATGGATGATATAGTTGAGACTGTACATATCTCTTCAGTGAGGAATTTAAATTTTGAATTCCTTCATGAATATAAAGAAAATATCGTGTGTGTGTGTGTGTGTGTGTGTGTGTGTGTGTGCGCATTTAATTCTTTATAGTATGCTACTTTTATATAAAGTATATAGGTTGGGATTTTCAAAAGTGTCTTTCACTGCATAAAAGATCTAACCTGTAGGATGAGAAGTAATTGTCTTAATTTGCAGCAAGGGAAGTTTAGATTAGATTAAATATTAGGAAATACTTTCTAACTATAAGGACAGTTAAGTACTGGGATATGTTACATAAGAAAGTTGTGGAATCCCCATCAGTGGAGGTCTAGGTAGTGTGTGATGGTGCACTGGGGCCATAATGAGAGATGCTAACTAAGCCTGGCCTGGAAAACTACAAGGTCCTATTTGGTGGGATAGAGACTGGACTAGAGAAGAGCCCTGATTCTTGACTTAGCTGCCCCAGGAACCCTTATTGCTCACTTGAAGTTTAATTGTTTAAGACTCTATATCGAGGGTATCTGCAGTCATTCCCTTTCCTCCCAGCCCTACTAAAATATCATTTCACTGAACTAGGTGTGCAAGTGGTTACTGTAGTGCCTACAAGATGTAGGTGTTTTTCAGCAACTAGAACAGTTCTCGCCTCCAATTTGCAGTAACGTGGCATGCTGCGGGCCCCTTTAGAGGTTTGGTGTATCCTGCACCAAACAGCTATAATTATTATAATGTATTTAATCCTGCCTCAATGCAGGGGGCTAGACTAGATGATGTTTAGAGGTCCCTTCCAGTCCTACAGTTCTATGAGTTCTATGTGCGTACATGCACACGTGCTCGCACATAAACTATGTTAACAGGAGTTGTGTACCTAAATCCCCGTGCGGTGAAGTAAGACTGCATCCCCAGTTGTCGTTCTATGGTGCAACCCAAAAATCCTTTTTGAGAATATCAAGACAGAGCTGAAATCTTTGTGCCACAACAAGGAAGCATGCAGGCAATGAGGCTCTTTTTTTTTTTTTTCTTGCTGCTAGATTTCACTGTAGTTAGTAAAATGTACATCAAAGGGTTTTACATGGGGCCTATTTAAGCCAACCAGAAGAGGAATAAGTAGTCCTAAGAAGGAAAATACGCTTTCATAATGCCCTACTATAGTAGGGTAACCAGATGTCCCAATTTTCATAGGGACAGTTCCAATATTTGGAGCTTTGTCTTACAGAGGCATCTATTACCCACCCCCATCCCCATTTTTCATATTTGCTATCTGGTCATCCTAGGGGTCAGCAACCTTTCAGAAGTGCTGTGCCGAGTCTTCATTTATTCATCCTAATTTAAGATTTCGCATGCCAGTAATATATTTTAACATTTTTAGAAGGGCTCTTTCTATAAGTCTATAATATATAACTAAACTATTGTTGTATGGAAAGTAAATAAGGTTTTTAAAATGCTTAAGAAGCTTCATTTTAAATTAAAATGCTTTCCCCCAGTCCTGGCCAGGACCCAGGCAGTGTGAGTGCCACTGAAAATCCGCTTGCGTGCCGCCTTTGGCATGTGTGTCACAGGTTGCCTACCCCTTCACTATACTACAGCTTTGCCCCTGGTGGATAAAAAGTAAGGGAGGATGATTGTGCTTGTGGTTAGGTACAGAGCCAGGTACCAAGAGCTCTGGGTTCTATTTCTTGCCCTGCCATAGGAGTTCTCTCTGACTGTGGACAAATTACTTCAATTTCTCCAGGCCTCAGTTTCCCCACCTGCAAAGCATCTGCCTGTGTTTCCAAGTGACAGTACTATTTCAATGCCTGGAGGGGGTCAGTAACTCAAACTCCAGCTACAGAATTCCTCTGCTTCCATGTGTCAGTTTTGGCACTGCAAAGGCTCCTCAGTGCAGCTCCCTGATGTGCTGGGAGGAACTCTTATTCACGAAGAGCCTTGGCCCCTGCAAAGACTCTCCCGGCTCTGAGCTTAGGTGCACAGGGAGGCAAAAGAGCTGAGGTCTGCTTGGTACGCTATTGAGGCTCTGACAATTTAGTGTCCATGTTTCGTCCGCTGATTCCCTTTGCACCTGTGGCAGCAAGGCCTCCCTAAGGTGCTAACCTGCAGTGCAGTGGTGTAAACACCTCACTAATGCCAAGCATGCAGCGAAGTAGCACCTCCACAATGCATGGGCCCTGTTACATTACATCAGTGCTTGGAAGCCTGCCAGCTGCGTTCCATCAAGTAGTCATCTGACACAGTGAGCCATCAGCACGAACTGGGATTCTGAGGTATGGAGTGATTATCCTTCTAGGGAGGCCCAGTGGTGGGAAGTTTGAAGAGCATCTGTACACCATGTATCTATTTACACTAAGTTCCAGGATGTGCACCGTAAGGTCCAAGGCATCTCGATGTTCTTTCCAAATCCATTTTACAAGAAAGCTTGAAGGTCGGTTGCAGACTTGTCCCCACTTGTGAGCACATGACAGAAGTGAAATATCAGGATGCGGGGGGGGCAGAGCAAAAACAACAAGCCTCTCCCCCATGCGCGCCTGGACTCCACCCAGTGCCATAGGGTGTGCTCAGGCCACGTCCCCCAGCCCACTTCCTCCGCCCGCTCTCGGCCAACTGCACTCGTCCCCTCCCGCTCCGCTCGGAACGTACCAACGCTGCAAACGGGGGTGGGGAGCCAATGGCCAAACACGCCTCCCCTCACACCCCGCACTGGGGCTGGACCAGCACGCGTGGGAGAACCCACCCGACGGGACGCCGAGCTACTGGCCCTTTAAAGGGATGGAGAAGCGTCTGGTTCGCGGCCGGATCGCGGTGCCCACAAGTGCGGCCCCATGGCCCTGCCCGAGGGCCGGCCCCCAGAGCACTGCCTCCACCCCGGCCTCCCCATGGGTCTCCCGTCCCTGCAGCATCATCACCCCACCCCGCACGGGTTACCCAGAGCGGCATCGGACCCCCCCCATCCTCTCTCCCAGAGCCTGCCTGGCACAATCCCCCCACCACCACAGTGCTAGCCTCAGGATCCAGCAGGCAAGTCCCGTCGGGGGACCCCAGCGCCCTGCACCCACTTACTGCTGCACTCTGGGTCGGTGCAGCGCTTGCACTCGGCAAAGCACCGGTCCAGGTGCTTGGCGGCCAAGCAGAGGGGCCACTGTGCGGACAGGAGCAGGGCAACTAGGGCGAGGAGCAGGAGGGAGAAGTACGGTCGTGCTGCAGCCATGTTCGCAGGGCTGGCAGCGGGGGGAGGAGGGAGCATCCCTCTGGCTCCTGTCCGCGTAGCTCGTGCACGGGTCAGGTTGAGCAGGGTAGGGGTGGGGGGGCTCGCTGCCGGCGCCTACAAGCCCCGCCCCTGCCTCTGTGCATGCCTGGGGAGTGGGGCTGCAGCACTCTGTAGGCGCCTGCTGGCCGGCAAGATCTCAGCTGCACTGCCCCAGGGCCCGGAAGAAGAGGTGAGCAGTGCCGGCTTGCCGTGGTCCCCCCGATATCGGGACAAAGTGCGTCCCGACCGATGTAAGGTCGGGACGCGGGACAAGTCCCTTAAAATTGGGACTGTCCCGATAAAATTGGGACGTCTGGTCACCCTATCCCCACTGCTGCTGCTAGTCACATTTTACTGGGGCTTTTTGGTTCCTGCAGCTATCAGGTAGGGGGACTGTACCTATAGAGCTCTGAGAGGCTAGAATTGCAAACTTTCATAAAAACTGGCAACGGGCTCCCTGAAGTGAGTAGCTGGCCAGAAATGCCACAAGTAACTTGGACAGGTGGTTTAATGTGAGGCTGTGTTGGAAGCTGACTTGCTAATCTGCTGATTATTGCAGATTTGATTTCCTGAAAAAAAGGCAGGGGGGAAATGCAGGAAACTAAAGACAAAGACGGAATCATATCCTAAGGCATCATAGGATCTGAATGAGTTGCGGAGTTCATAGAATCATAGAATATCAGGGTTGGAAGGGACCTCAAGAGGTCATCTAGTCCAACCCCCTGCTCAAAGCAGGACCAATTCCCAACTAAATCATCCCAGCCAGGGCTTTGTCAAGCCTGACCTTAAAAACCTCCAAGGAAGGAGATTCCACCACCGCCCTAGGTAACCCATTACAGTGCTTCACCACCCTCCTAGTGAAATAGTGTTTCCTAATATCCAACCTAAACCGCCCCCACTGCAACTTGAGACCATTACTCCTTGTTCTGTCATCTGCTACCACTGAGAACAGTCTAGATCCATCCTCTTTGGAACCCCCTTTCAGGTAGCTGAAAGCAGCTATCAAATCCCTCCTCATTCTTCTCTTCTGCAGACTAAACAATCCCAGTTCCCTCAGCCTCTCCTCATAAGTCATGTGCTCCAGCCCCCTAATCATTTTTGTTGCCCTTCGCTGGACTCTTTCCAATTTTTCCACATCCTTCTTGTAGTGTGAGGCCTAAAACTGGACATAGTACTCTAGATGAGGCCTCACCAATGTTGAATAGAGGGGAATGATCACGTCCCTCGATCTGCTGTCAATGCCCCTACTTATACAGCCCAAAATGCCGTTAGCCTTCTTGGCAACAAGGGCACATTATTGACTCATATCCAGCTTCTCGTCCACTGTAACCCCTAGGTCCTTTTCTGCAGAACTGCTTCCTAGCCATTCGGTCCCTAGTCTGTAACAGTGCATGGGATTCTTCCGTTCTAAGTGCAGGATTCTGCATTTGTCCCTGTTGAACCTCATCAGATTTCTTTTGGCCCAATCCTCGAATTTGTCTAGGTCCCTCTGTATCCTATCCCTACTCTCCAGCATATCTACCACTCCGCCCAGTTTAGTGTCATCTGCAAACTTGTCAAAATTATTTCAGACTATAGTCACCTCTTTATTCTGCTTATGTTCCTTCTGGGGGAGGGGAGGGCTGTTAATAAAGTCGAGATGAATTAACTAAGATACGAAGAAAGCATCAAGAAATTGTGACTAACTGATGATGATGTTTTGATTAACTTTTACTGTCAATGAGTGGTGAAAAAGAAAATGGGCAACTAAGTGGCGTCAGTAGGTTGTTTCACCCACTTCACAGGGTCAGAATATACCATGATGCGTGCTAGGAAGAGTCCTCAAAACTCAGTCGGATTCTGATTTATCACTGGTTTTGCAATAGTGTAATTCCCAGGGAGTTCCTCTTGATTCTTGGCACAACTGAGGACAGAATCAGACACAATAGCTTTGGGAATTACCAGTCTCTCTTAGGTCTTGTCTTTCCTGTTTAAAAAAAAAGGTCTGTGTGCGGGTTTGTTTTTAACCTTGGGTTACTAGTGCACATGAGCTATCCTGTGAAAACACACTGAAGACCAGGCACTTTAGTTTTACCATGAGGTAAATGAGGCAAAGTACACAATGCTATACTCCCTCCAGGGGTTACCTCCATGAGATTACTTTACTTTAGGAACTTTAGTTTTACCATAGTCTTCACAGTGTTTTTGCCTCAGTCTTCTCGCCTCAGGATAACTCTCACACATTAGTTATTCTGAGGTTAAAAAAAAAAAAAAAATCCCTTTTTTTTTTTTTTTAAGCAGTGAAGATGAGGTCTTATTTTGAAGACTTGTGACCCAAGAGTAAAAATTGATTACATCTTGTATTTTTGGTAGTCTTATTTGCCTCTATCACAGGGGCATTGTGTGAAGCTTAATTCATAAATGTTTTTCAAGGGATTGGATGGTTCTTTGGAGTTTCTTGGATGGAAGATGCTATAGAATTGCATTTACTTTACTATTGGTTTGGTTGGGGGTTTTTTTGGTTGTGATTGGGTGGGGGGGGGGGGGAAAGGTGTATTTTGGTTTTTGTGTGCAAATACTTTGTAATTACTTAAGGCCATGGCTTAATTTTGAGAATAATCATTTTCTTCCCCTTTATATATATAAAAAAAAGTTATGCTTTTTGAAAATTCTGCCTTTGTTTAAAAAAAAAAAGTCCATGTGCTGAGAAGAGGAAACTAGCAAAAATATTCTTCATGAATAGATTTTCCTTAAATCAGCCATTACATTTTACATTCCTTAGCAGAAGAGAGGATGGAAATAAGAGACAAGAGAAAGAAAGAGGGGATCACAGTATCTTCATTTTATTTTATTTCCTTGAAAGTATTCTCCTTTGGGTCGACAGTAATTGCAGTTTCTAATGACACAAACTTGAAGGGAAACAGAAGACGACTACAAACAGGTTTATGGGCCTATAAGCAGGAATATGTGGCTACAAATTGCTGAGTAAATGAAACAGCCTGTTGTTTCCTAAGCCTAAGTTTGTGAGTGTTATGTCAAAGCATTTGAGGCGGAGCTAGAGCACCAGGCGGTGTTAGGAATACCTGCTGGGCCCTAATTGGTGCCCACTGTTGTTAATGGCTTCCTGTGGCTGAGTGTTTACTTGTCATTTGTTTTGTGCTTTGTTTCCCAGCTACTGGAAAAAAAATACTGACCAAAACTTTCTTTCTTTTAAGTGTATCCCTGGACATCAAGTGCCCTACTGCAAATTGTCTCACGATGCTAAGTACCTCAAGTCTATTCCACAGTCCAGTAATTACCTGGTATGCTGCAAGAGTTCTGTTTGCTCTTAATATCGCTTCTGAATTGTTTTAGCAAATGTTATAAATATCGTGGGTTTTTTTTTTAAGGATTTGGAGCAATTGTCTACTATAAACCTCCGTTTGGAAATATTAAATGAGTGCATAATATTGTCTCTTTTTAAAGAAAACCGTTTGCCTAAAATTTCCACCATCACCCATAAATCTCAATTTATTATTGAGTTTAATGCTTCTGAAAGGTGCCAGGCTAAAAGCCTTGCACACTGAAAACCTCTGATTATCTACAGAGCAGGTAAAGATTGCAGCAATTTGGTCTTTCCCACACTGCGCACAAATATACCTTCACTCTTGATCAGCAGAAGACAAAATATTTCAAACCTCGTTCCCATTCAGTCCTTGGCCTCCCAGTTGAGACCACCCATAAGAGTGCTGGATAGTGCCAGCTGTAACATGGACACTTATGCACTAGGAAAAGGATTGAAACTACTAATTTAAAACAGGCCACAGAACAGCAGTTGAAGAGTAACTGATTTTAGTCACTGTTGACTTGGGTAGAATTAGAACTAGTGAGAAGCTCCCAATCTCATTCTCCCGAGTCATCTGCTCTTCCTACAATGATTTTTTTTTTCTTTTTTGAATTACAAATGGACCCTAAACAGCAACTCACAGACCCTTGAGAAAATGCGTCTTATCTATGCCTCTCTTTAGGAACCGACCCTTAATCTGCATATCTAGAAGTTCTTTCTTAAATGCAGATTTTTCACTTTAGTAAATGTGTGTGTATATATATATTTTTATATGGGGAAACAGAGTATAGCCACAGGGGATTGGATCAATTTCTTTGTGATAAAATTAAGTTTGGAAGCCATCTATGCAGTGGTGATACCTTAGATTTCTTAACGTTTTGTTTATTTCTGTCAAGGTGGCAATGTTCTGTGATACAGAGCAAATTGATTCGAAGGGGGTTAGATTTCCATGTAATGTTATGCATTTTGTCCTTGTGATCCTTGATTTATTTGTGGCCAGTGGTTTCCCATGTGACAGCCAGAATGGATGACAAATTGGTTTAGTGTAGGTCTTTTGCTAACTAACTGACTGAGGAAAATAAAATGAAGCTACATGTGAAAATGCAAAGAGTATTTTCTGTTGAGATTGAATGATTGAAGAAGTGTTTTTTTTACCGACAAAAGCTTATGCCCAAATAAATCTATTGGTCTTTAAGGTGCCACCAGACTCCTTGTTTTTGTGGATACAGACTAACACGGCTACCCCCTGATACTTGAAGAAATTGACGTCCTGTGATTTTAATTTTGGTCATTTTAATCATTTATTTTAGGCATATGCAAATTTCAGTTTTATGCCCTCTGCTTGGGGGGAAAAGCAACTGAAGCCATCCATCCACACCTGTAGACCTTAATACTGACATCTATTTTTAAACAGAAAGTGATTTGTTTGAACTGGATTGAGAAGAGCTGAATTAGGGTGCGAACAGTAGCATAGTTTGTGGGCTCCTGAGGAGGTTTTTTATAAGTCCCAGAGAGAGAAAATAAATTAAATTCCAGGAGCTCCACTTTAGTCTATTTCAACTTCATTTCATACGTTTGTCCCTGGCATACTGCTTATAATGACATAAAATACAAATGTGGCTACACTTTACAGTTGAAGTATCTTCATGGCATCATCACATGCTTACTGTGCCGTTTGGAGAGAATCTTTATTGGACAATGAATCTTGAAATTGGTGTGATTTCCAGGAAGTTTCTCCAGTATTAAATGAACAGGATTTAGATTTAAAGTTCCAGGGTTTAACCCCATGTTCTACAGTGATGGGGTACCAGTGGGGAAAGAAGATCTAGAGAACTGCTTCCCCTGTACAAGTAGCCAGGCAGGATACCTGTATAGTGTATGCTTCTCTGATGGAATGTACTCTTACCTAAAGTGGCGGCCCAGTCACCACAACCCCAGGGGGACATAGTCCATTTTATTTTTTTTGATTATGTCTAGACCTCATCACCATTAGCTAGCGCAGAGGTTTTCAACCATTTTTCATTTGCAGACCTCTTAAAAAATTTCAAATGGAGGTCAGACCCCTTTAGAAATCTTAGACATAGTCTGAGGACCCCACAGGTTGAAAACCTCTGAACTAGCACATATGCTATGATGGGAGGGGAGGGGAATGGGGGGGGGGGGAGGAAGTGGGCTTTGGCCTTTCTTAGTGAAGCAGTAAGATCTGTCCCACTGTAGTTTTATATCCCAGTGGATCACTGAGAAATTCTGCCCACACTAGCAGCTTCTCCAATGTAAAGGACATATCAGAAGGCTTCTCTGCTCATTTGCACTGCATCAACCAATACAGGAGTTGGCCCATTATTTGATAATTTTATATTTGGCTTTGTTGCACATAAGAATTCAGAATAGTAAGTTCTGTATTTTTTTTTTCCTCTCTTTTTTTTTTTTTTTAAAGGTGATAGGATTGCAGAATGAGTTAACTAGACGTGGAATCTTAAAGAACCAGCAAGATTATGAAGACTTTTGGACACTGATCCTAGAGGGCACTCACGGTTCACGGCTTAAAGAAAAACTTCAGGATATAAAATTTAAAAGTTGGGTTTCTTACACACTTTGTCTCTTCTGAATACTTTTAAGAGCTTACTTTTTTATTTTTTAATCTGATTTTAAAATTTAATATCTGTAACAAGACCTCAAAACAAGAGACCCGATTCACAATTGGTGTAAACCAATATAGCTCCATTGAAGTCAATGGAACAATGCTGATTTATTCCGGCTGAGAATCTGGCTAAGTTGTGAAATTTTACCCCTTCAAATCAATACTATATATCACTTTTTTTCTCATGTTTATAAAATAACAGAAATCTTGGATTTAGAAAGAAGAAAAGGAAAAAGAAATTAAATTTAAAATAGAGGCAAAAAAATTCATAAAGAAACATGGTTTTAGTAATCGTAAGGAACAAGAAACACTAAAGCTAGTGTGTATAGATGTAAGTCTTAATGTTATTTTGCAAATGGAATCCCTAAACAGCCTAAGACGTATTTGAAAAAGCTGGTTTTAGGATTAACATTAATTTTAATATTGTATTGCACTCATAATCATTTGAAGGAGGAAAATGAGGAAATAATTAGTCAACATAAGATTATTGCGATCATTAATATCATTTGTACAATTCTATCCTTTAAAAATATAATTGAAACCTGTTGCCAACTGTGACTTTTCCCACACCTGAAGAAGAGCTCAGTGTAGCTCGAAAGCTCATCTCTCTCACTAACAGAAGTTGGTCCAATAAAAGATATTCACCAACCTTGTCTCTCTAATATCCTGGGACCAACACGACTATAACAACACTGCAACCAAGTTGTGCTCATAGGTAGTCTATATAACCATGTGTTTCTCTCATTGTTACCCTTGCCCTTACTCCTCCACTCCCTCCATTTGTTTTGCACCCATTTGTCGCATCATGTCTTAATTCGGGCCTCGATCCTGCAAACATGCACATGGGTAAATTTATTCATGTCAGTAGTATCACTGAACTAAACGAGACTGCTCCCATGAATAAAGTTACACACGCATCTGTTTGTAGGATTCAACCTCCGAGAGAGAGATATCATCAGCTGATGTAAGTCAGTGTAGATGCATTGATTTCAAGGGAGCTTCATCAGTCTATGCCACCAGAGAATCTGGAATGTATCTTTCTTTGTGGCACAATGGGACTCTGATTTTTGGGACCTCTGAGTGCTACTATAATAAAAATAAGTTATTTATTACATTTACTATTTATCTGTGTCCAGTCTAAAAGTCTGGTACCAAAGAGTATGAAAACTCTATACTTGAATCACTTTTATCCCTGTCACAAACCATTTTCTTACTTAATCTTTGAGAATCTGACTCATGAGCATCATCATAATCATAATATATCGGATCCAAAGCCCATTGAAGTTAGTGGAAAGGCCCCTATAGACTGCAGTGGGCATTGAATCAAGCACAATATAAATACATTTTCCCTTTATTTAATCCCATTTTCACAGAAAACAAAACTATAGCAGAGAACCCAACAGGGCAATTTATGCTTGAGAACCAACTGTTTCTTCCCCCTTAATTTTTTTTAGCATCTAAACACAATTGAGGGAATGCAGTAACGTTATTCAGTTTAGATTTAAGTTTTGTATATTCAGGTACATTTTTGTATTCTGCTTATATATAAAATCTATAGTAAATAGATTACATTTTTTAAAAAGCTTTGCAAAACCCAGTTGCCCTGATTTTCAAAAGTCCAATGCATAATTGAGCACACACAAATATGAACATAACCTAGGCAAATGACTATCAATCTTTATGATTGTGCATGCAAACTTGGGGTGTAGATGTGCAATGGACATTGAAAATGAGTCCAATGTAAATAAAAATACTCTTGAATATGTCTTAAATTTCATTTTAAAAGTTTTATTTAAATATTCTCCTGCAGTTGCCAGGAACCAAGATGCAACAGATTTGTGGTGTTTGTGAGAACAAGAAAGCATCTATATTATATAACATTTTACATATACTGATGTGTTTTATGTTTGTGTGCGTACATCTACAAGACTCTGACATACGTTTGGTTTTTATTTTACATATTAAAACCTCTTGAAACTGAAAGAAAGAGAAACTGATTAGAATTATAAGTGAATCTGAAGTCTAATTCTATTGCCCAAGGAGAGTGAAAAGAAAAAGTAAATATTGAAAAGTTATTTCCTTGACCATTAACCCCCAACTGTATTTTTTACCATGGGCAATTGTCAGTTCATAATTTTTTTTTCTTTTGCTATTCATGGATATAATATCATTTTTACACACACATGAACTGATATGGTTGTGTTATATTTAATCATTTGTGTTTTATAATCTTATATATTTTCTAACAAAAGTTTTAATTTGTCACTAATATGTGGCTATTTAAATTGGAGCAGGGTTTGCCTGGGCCACGTGCCTCACTGCTACAGTTTGTTTGAGTGTTAGAGACTAAGACTATAGCACATCTTTCTTTAAAATAAGTAGAATATTTTTTAGTCTGAAAAGAATAAATGTCGTGGGTTTGCATGGTATTAATCCATAGGGAAGATGTTAGTTTGTCTCACAAAGGTAAGCAAAATGTTCTACATGGCTGCTCCCCGGTGAAACCCTCACTTGTAAATGGACAACCCAATAGAACTGACCTTGCAGCATTGTTAGGACCCTCTAGTGGGGTGGGATGGGCAATACTATGCAGCCACAAACCAGGGGATCAATGATCATACAGCCACTGAACTAACCATGCTGCCATTTTTAAGGTGTCCCCAGGAGAACATGCAGCAGGCCATGTGCTGCATGAGGTTGGAGCCAGGATTTCCTGTGGAATTTTGGGTGGTGCATGCTTGTAAACCTTGTAAACCAGAGTAATAGTAATAGGATGAAATTTAATAGTGAAAAGTGCAAGGTCATGCATTTAGGGATTAATAACAAGAATTTTTGTTATAAGCTGGGGATGCATCAGTTGGAAGTAACAGAGGAGGAGAAGGACCTCAGAGTATTGGTTGATCACAGGATGACTATGAGCTGCCAGTGTGATATGGCTGTGAAAAAAGCCAATGCGGTCTTGGGATGCATCAGGCGAGGTATTTCCAGTAGAGATAAGGAGGTGTTAGTACCATTATACAAGGCACTGGTGAGACCTCATCTGGAATACTGTGTGCAGTTCTGGTCTCCCATGTTTAAGAAGGATGAATTCAAACTGGAACAGGTACAGAGAAGGGCTACTTGGATAATCCAAGGAATGGAAAACCTGTCTTGTGAAAGGAGACTCAAAGAGCTTGGCTTGTTTAGCCTAACCAAAAGAAGGCTGAGGGGAGATATGATTGCTCTCTATAAATATATCAGATGGATAAATACCAGGGAGGGAGAGGAATTATTTAAGCTTAATACCAATGTGGACACAAGAACAAATGGATATAAACTGGCCATCAGGAAGTTTAGACTTGAAATTAGATGAAGGTTTCTAACCATCAGAGAAGTGAAGTTCTGGAACAGCCTTCCAAGGAGAGCAGTGGGGACAAAAGACATATCTGGCTTCAAGACTAAGCTTGATAAGTTTATGGAAGGGATGGTATGATGGGATAGCCTGATTTTGGAAATTAATTTATCTTTGGGCATATTTATCGCTAATAGTCAATGGCCTGTGATAGGATGTTAGATGGGGTGGGATCTGAGTTACTACAGAGAATTCTTTCCTGGGTGTCTGGCTGGTGAATCTTGCCCACATGCTCAGGGTTTAGCTGATCACCATATATGGGATCGGGAAGGAATTTTTCTCCAAGGCAGATTGGCAGAGGCCCTGGGGGTTTTTCACCTTCCTCTGCAGCAGGGGGCAAGGGTCACTTGCTGGAGGATTCTCTGCACCTTGAAGTCTTTAAACCATTTGAGGACTTCAATAGCTCAGACACAGGAGTGGATGGGTGAGATTCTGTGGCCTGTGTTGTGCAGGAGGTCAGACTATATGATCATAATGGTCCCTTCTGACCTTAAAGTCTGATTCTATGATTCCAAGGTCAAACCCCAGCCCTTGCCTCATCCATGTGGCTGCTGGTTTCTCTTTTCTTCCACTCCCCTTTCACAGAGGACACCCAGCTTGGTTTTCAGTGTGTCAAAATAGCAATTTTGCTATTTTATGGGGGTTTTGTTCCCTTTGGTGAGTTTTTCCGTAGAAGGGGGTGATTTGACCCTTTACTCTGGGAGAAAATGTTTGCTATAAACATGCTTTGAGGCTAGAATTGGAGTTGCAAGTTCTTGAAGTAAAAGTGGAAAGAGTGAATCCTCAAGACTCGAGCAAATAGGAAGATCAATTATATTGAGTTAATACAATTAAAAAAATCACATTTTAGTTGAGAGGCAACATTATTTATAACACAGGGAGAAATTGTTATTACTGTTATCCCTGTTGACCAGAGTCAAAAATTCGAGGTCTAGCAGGCTGTTTCAGTTAGGGAGAGAAATTGGTGATATTTGGGTATTTCTTTGATGCAGTTTTGTTTATCTACAAAGACTGTACAAAGTTCTGTGTCTCTGAATGACTCAGATAACAGGAAACAGTTTCTTTTACTCATAGCTCTAAGAACCCACTCATTTCA
The DNA here is from genome assembly GCF_027887155.1 of Malaclemys terrapin pileata. NCBI lineage: Eukaryota > Metazoa > Chordata > Testudines > Emydidae > Malaclemys > Malaclemys terrapin. Next base: position 85,271,592 of record NC_071507.1, read on the forward strand.
TCCTGCACACTTGACCCAAAAACCTGTCCCCATGTTTTTTTCCAAGGACAACCACCAGGCTTTCAGCTGTTCGCTCGCTCCCTCTCTCTGTCATTCCCAGTTTTTGTTTTTATCTGTTCTGGCTTTCCACACAGATATATATACCACTACCCAAAAGAATACTCAGCAAAAGCTCCCTGATACTCTTTTTGTCTTAGGTGGGGGCTTTTCCGTATAGTCATGTTAATTGAAGCGTGAGTTTACACCTATCTATTTCAATGAGGTTTTAACTCAACCCAGAACAAGATTTCACTCAGCTCATGACATTGTTACTGAGATTTTGATGTTACTTTTCAGTGGTTGCAGCTAAGTCTTTTCCTTCACATCCTGTTGTGAGAACCGGTGCAGCACAGTCAGCAAATGTCCTTCTGAACAACCGATGTGGGCAGCTGAAAACGGTAAGTAACAGTTTTGTATTAAGAAACTTGTGCTTTCAAATAATGCTACTTTAATGACCTAGTTCTTGCTCTGTCTAGGACTGATGCTCCCTGTGTCCAAAGTCCATTGGGTGTAAGAGTGGCAGGGGAAGCTGCTGGGAGGCAACCATAACTGATTCCAAGATTCCGTGGCCCAGTCTGCACCAGCAATGGTCCTGGTGGGAGCTGCTCTAGGAGGCTGCTCAACTTAGGCCACTGGCATATGTTTCCTTAGGAGCTTTCTTCTCTGCCCCTTCTCAGCTCCTTCTGCAGTATGCACCCTGCGCCTGGGTTGGGGGGGAATGGGGCTGGCTGAAACATTGGCTTCACTGGCTTTACATCCGTTGAGGGTCCCCCTCCCAGGAAGATACCGAGTAGCACAAAGGGGGCAGACTGTATTTGAGAATCTGTCCCACTCTCTGTCCTTCCAGTTTCTTATATTTGTGCCCATCGCCATAGTGTCAGTCCTGGAGCACTTCCCAAAAGCAAAGAATAAGAAGGAATGGATCTCACTCTTCCTTCCCTGCCAGCAGAAGACTGGCTTGGGATTGTCGTTTCATTTTACGGTTGTTTGAGAGTGAAGTTACTATTGTCTCACTGAGGCTAGGTCTACACTACCCGCCTGAATTGGTGGGTAGAAATCGACCTCTCAGGGATCGATTTATCGTGTCTCGTTGGGACACAACAGTCGATCCCTGAATCGACGCTCTTACTCCACCAGCGGAGGTGGGAGTAAGCGCCGTCGATGGGAAGCCGCAGAGGTTGATTTTGCCGCCGTCCCTACAGCGGGGTAAGTCGGCTGCGATACATTGAATTCAGCTACACGAATAGCGTAGCTGAATTTGCTTATCTTAAATCAACCCCCCCCTCGTAGTGAAGACCTGCCCTGACTGTGCCTGTAAAATGGGAATGACAACATATCTTATAGGGTTTTGGAAGAATTAATTAACAATGCTTACTTAAAGTTCTGAAAGTTGCTTTTAAACAACAACAGAAAAAAGCACTGTGTAAAAATGTGGTGACCCTACAGCTGGGAGGATCACCTCCCTGTCTATATTCTATGTCTTCTGCCTTTCACGCACGGTGTCTATGGACAATGGAACAGATGGGGGAGTCTGAGGGTCTATACATGGAGGAGGAGGGCAGGTGCTTGGAAGAAGCATTTTCTGAGGGGAGAAGCTGATTTAAAAATGTCAGTACAACATTTTCCCTTCCCACCCGCTATTGCGCAGTGTATCCTGTATGCCAGTTGGCTGCAGCCCCAGAGACCACTGTGTTTTGCTTATGATGTACATGTCTAATTGTTTAATATTAGTCATAATGATATCTTCAGCACAAATGAAAGCTTTCTGATGGTCTTGTGTTGCAGTGACTGTTTTTAAGGGTGAGTGAGTGTTGCACACCCAACATCACTGAGAGAGCTCACTCATGCTCCTGGATCCTGTTATACTTTTTTCGCAAATTGATCCAACACTTCCCAGAATGCTGCTTTGGTGGAAAAACCTTTTCTGGTGATGTGGCAACCAAAACTGCATGGAAGGCAAAGATGTTTCCTAATTTACCTCAGACCCCTTCTTCCCCCTCCCACTTGCTTCCCCCTTTGTGTACAGTTCACCAGCTGTGCCCTGTGAGATGAGCTGGGGTGGGCTGGGTCCTTCACACCTCTGTGCAATGAACACATCACTCTTCCAATCTGCTAGACATAGCAGTATTTCTTGGGCCAGTCTGTCAGGTTGTTGAACGTAACTGAAGGTTTAATTTGCAGTTTGCATTCTTTTCCAGGGTACTACATGCTCTGGAGAGAAGTCAAAAACAGTCTTATGATTATGGATTTAGTGGTTACATCTGTCTGTTTTTTAATTTAATGAAGTCAGTTCTGTCCAAAAGACATTTCATATACTGGACACCTTAAGCTTGTTTACACTGTGTGTAGTAAGAGTAATTTTTTTCGTCAATCTCCATCTTTTTATGCCAAATTAAATGTTGCAGTCTAGGGCAGGTCTTCAGACAATTTAGATGTTTGGTTGTGTGCACATGCCATTACTTAAATTGTGCACAACTGTGCCCAATTGATCCTTTGTTAATGGAGTTACCTCATTTGTGCATATGACTTAATTGCATGTATGAACTAGGGGCACAGTTGCATATGGATTTTTCTGCCTAACATATCTGATAATTTTACCAAACTATAATCTAACCTAACAACTTCCAGGACAAGAATAGTTGTATATAGAATACCAAAATCAAGGTTGTTCCTACTTATTTTTATGTTTAGTTTGAAAGTTCTAGTTATAAGAACACAATGTGTTTACATGGTGCTTTTAATCGTCACACCACTTTACAGTCATGAATGAATCTTGACAATATTCTGGGGGAAGAGGTGTATTCGTAGTTTTACAGATAGAGAAAGTTAAATAACGGAGTCCTAGAGGGAATTACTGTCAGCGCTGAGATTAGAAGTTGGGAGTTCCTGGCACCCACTCCTGTACTCAAACTTTCAGACCACAAGCAGCTACTGTGCAAGCTTTTCTGCAGCATTCCTCTGAGGCCCCTCAGTCCTGACCTGCAACACCGCTGCTATTCCAGTCTGGAGCCTCTCATGAGTAGGGCCTCACCAATTATGCCAAACTGAGTAGAGGTGTTTTACTGTAAGTCTAGATGCCTACCAGGGGCTAGCCCAGTGGTTTCATTGACCGTCTGCAGGCACGGCTGCCCGCAGCTCCCAGTGGCTGGGAATGGTGAACCGAGGCCACTGGGAGCTGCGAGCAGCCATGCCTACCAACGGTCAATGTAAACAAACTGTCTCGCGGCCCGCCAGCAGATTACCTTGACGGGCCACATGTTGGCTACCACTGGGCTAGACTGTAGTCATCATATTCATTTTCATTTATATACTAGGCCCCAATCCTGCAATGAGCTCCTGATAGGATACAAAATTTGAACCCTCTAGAATCAGTCCAGTTGTAATGAATCCCTGTGCTGAAGACCGAGTTACTAAATACATACACATCTGGGGAGCTCAGGCTAGAGCCTCGTCCTTCCACTCCAGAAACTAGGAGTGCTGATATCCTGTCCTTGGGCCAGCCACTAAAAGGCAGCAACACACACATGCCCAGTCAGTACTGAGAGTACTTTTTTTGTCCCACACAGATTCCTTGGTCCAGCACCGATGAGCAGTGAGTGATATGGGTATGACCAAACTAGTGAATGACAGGGTGGCCAATTGCTAGCAAGAAATCGGGCAAACCTGGAGTAGCATGTTATCCTATAAACAAAAGATGGGGGGAAAAACAAGGAATCCCTCTGAAGAGTTTACTTAAGCACTTGTGGCTGTAATCTCTGGTCTGCTAAGGCCACTTTGCAACAAAAATGTCAAGGTTTTTATTTTTTTCTCTTCATCTCCCCCTTCTTCCCCCCCCCTTTCTTTCCACTTTTTCCTCTCCCCACCCATTTTTCTACTTCTAGTGGCAAGAAGGAAAAGGGGGGAAATGAATGTTCTCACAAAAACTTTGGTATAGTTAAAAATTCACTTCTTTCATCGAAAAAATGTTTTGATGAAAATTTTTCAGTTAACTCTAGTTAACATGTTGGGTTTTTTAAATTCATTTTACCTTAAAAATCTTTTTCTGTGAAAACTATGGCATGAAGCAGAGGCATTTGATACTGTTACATTTGATTATAGCTTTTATTCTCTGTATTCAGAGTTGTTATATTGTCAAAGCGAGGTCAGATTTTGATACCTGTAGTTATCAGAATATCTTCTTTTCCTTATCTTTGCATTTCTAATGCACTCATCATGGTATCTAGATACGAGTTACAAAATTAACAATTGCAGTAGTTGTGTCCATAAAGTGTCCACCACTCTCTAATTCAGCCATTGTTAGTTAATACTTTGCATCTTTGTCCTCATTGTTTCTGAGAGGACAAAATGTTGGTTCTTACATTTGTGCTCTAAAACTGGTCAGGTTTGAGCTTGTCATCCTCTCTAATGGTAAAGAGTTGCACTGCCCCTTGCTTGCGAAAGTTCAGGATGGGATCTTTCAGCTTTTGTCGTCATAAATTAGAGCTGTCTCATTGTGTCAGGAATGGAGATCATGGGCTGGGTCTTACGTAAGGGTCTAAGGCAACTGTAGGGCCAGGACCTGGAAGTGGATCTGAAATGTAATGGGGAAGTTATTGGAGCACAGTGTGATGTGCTATTTTTTTATTAAAAGGTGGGTTCCTCTGTGTTGCCCCAGTGGAGGTTTCCCACGTGACCCTCGATAATTAGTCAAGGGTAGGATGTGCTGCATCGAACCTGGAAGTGACAAAAGCCTGGATCAATGGCTGGATCTTTGAGAGGAATGAGCACACACTTCTGATTAGCTGAATTTGAAAGAAGGCATTTCTCTTCACTCTTCTTAGTATCCCGGAGCAATGTTGAATCCAAGAGAACCTCAGGACTTCAGCGTTACCTTGGTGACTGGAAAGTGGAGGATGAGCACAGTGTCCCACCCAGCTCCTCAGAGGTCTCCTCTCTTTGTGTATCATCTCTTATCTGGAATTGAGTCAGTCAGCTGTTTTTAATTCATATACATTTCTCTGACATGGTCACATCTAGGTGAGAGTATTGGCTGCATCTGCTAAGAAAGAGAGGTTGAGCTGGGTATGTTTAGTGTACTAGTAGCATTGCAGCCAAAGGCTTTTCACAACCTCGCCTAGAGTTGTTCTCTATATCTGGTTAATAATACATAAAGAAATGGAATAATGACATTTTGATTCAGGTTGGAGGGGAAAGTTTCCCGTACAGTTATTCTTGCATATATGTGTTAATCTATAAAATCTTTAAACCCTCAAGAGCCTCAGCCTGCTATCAGTTTGCAGTCAGGGGCTTCCCTAGGGAGTCCTACATACATGTGGAACAGTGTATCAGGCCTTATATTGCAGTATGTAGTCAGATTTTCTTAAACAGGGTCACCTGGCCAAAGCCAGTTTATGCCATTGCCAAGAATCTAATTTGTAGGCAATGTTCATGTTTCCCTCTTGCTCTGCTCCACTACTGGATGTTGTCTACTATAATCTGCACTTGCCAATTTTATTGCCAGCACTTTATTCATAGAAGGTGAAATTCACTCCTGTGCAGAGGACTAGCACAAGATCTAGACACCAGTTAAGATTTTAAAAGAAGGCTTAGGTGTAATATAAGCAGTGTATAGACCTTGTGTTATCTGTCTGCCCAGAGATGAATATATAACCCTTCAAGCACAGTATGTAAATGAATGTGTTAAGTCGCACAAATACACTTGTGCATTGCACCTCATTAACAAAATAACTTTTAAACATATACTCACGTAAAAAAACTTGTTTTGCTCTGTGCCATGCACTACGCACAAACTATTGTCTCTCTGGATTCTGAACACGAAGGGCCAAACTCTGCATTTGCCTACACCATTGTAAATGTTGAGTGACTCCATGGAAACCAATGGAGCTACTTTCAATTTCAACGAGTGTAAGTGAGAGCAGCATGTTGGCCCACCTAATTCTTCTAGAAAACTTCCTCAGTAAACCTTTTCAGGTGACTTTTGTAATTGTTTCCAAACGAAGGGAGGTTTAGTGGAGATGTCACCAAACCGTGAGGAGGCCGTGTTCGCCTTTTATCCTGCCCCAGTCTAAAGGTAGGCCACATGGGTCCCTGTTTGCCTGGCCTAAGACAAATATATCTTGGCTCATTCCTTGTTACTACGAGCCTGACTGAAGCAGAAGAGATTGTTCACAGAGATGTGAGAGAAAAATAAAACCGAAATGAAGTGACCTTTTAAACATGAAAAGGAGAAAGTGCCACTTGAAAATGAATTCAAAACCAATTTCAGACAATTAAACTGACAGAGCATCAACAGAGACAAAGTTAAGTGCAATCAACTTTTTTTTTAAGAAGAATTACAATTTTATAGAAAAATAATTAAGGAAAAATCAAGACTAAGATTTTTCAGGTGATTGGTGATGCAAGGTTGCTCATTTTGGGGGGATGCCAAAGAGGCCTGGGTTTCGGAGGAGAGAAGAAAAGCAGGGGGTGGGGAAATGACATATAGGCAGAATTGTTTCTTTACACAGAACCTTATTCTTCAGTGTTTTGTCCCCTGTGTCATCATTTCCACCTGTGCAAATCAGTTTTAAACCGATAGACATTCAGAATGGTAACATTACACTCATTTTGCACTAGTGTAAATAACTGTGCAGGGTACAAGGCAGTGGAGAATGAGGCCCAGAATGTTTTCAGATTTTCCATGAGGGGAAGTGGCTTCCAGTATAAGGCCTTGTCCTCACACCAGCTGGCATCAGTTAGCTAAAGGTATGTTTTTTGTTTTTCAACTGAGTTAGTTAAATGTCTGCAAGTTAGTGTGTAGATAGGGCCTAAGACATTTTCTCTTAGTGCTAGTCTACTCTAGAAGCCCTACATCGGCGAAGCTGCACTGATGCAGCTGCATCGCTGTCATGCGTCTGGTGAAGAGGCTCAATGCCAATGGGAGTGAGTTCTCCCGTCGGCATAATTGCTCCACCTCCGCGAGAGACAGAACCTCTGTTGGCAAGAGAGTGTCTTCTGCCAACGTAGCGGCGGTGTAGACAGTGCTTAGGTCAGTGTAATTTGCATTGCTCGGGGGGGTGGCTTCTTCACACCCCTGAGCAACATAAGTTATATCAACATAAGCAGTAATGTAGACCTGCCCTTATTCTTATATTCCACCTCCACCTCTCCACGATAGACTTATACACCATATGCCTATTAACTAAGATTTGCTTATATTTTTGAGTGGATATGTTTAAAAATGGAAATATTTCTTAAGTTAGATGCCATTCTGCTTTGTTTAATGCACTATATACACACACACACGGGGGGGGGGGCGGCGGAGGGGGAAGGAAGCCTGCTTTTTTTATATCCTAGTTTGGTTCAGATACGTTGTGAGGAAGCCTTTTCAGTTGTTCCATTTGTAGATTAAGTAAAGAGCTTTAGCCAAATGAATTTAATAATTCTTTAAAATAATTCTCCCCTTTTGTCTGGTTCTCATTCACACCACTCTGGCAGAGGGGCCTTTGTACTGCCAGAGTGCTAGAAACAGGCCTTGGAATAGATGAGAGCCAGTCCCCAAATATATATTATTACTGCCCCATATAGTTTATATTCAGAAATTACTTTTTCCATATACTATTAACATATGTTAACCAGAACAGAAATCAAAGTATCTAAAGACTTTGCACTTAAACTGTTGTTTTGATAAATGCTCTCAGAATTATGTCCATTAAATAAAAAATATCAAAACATGGATAAACAGATAATTCTATTCTAGAGATGATGCCACCACTAACAGTAGATGCTGTAAGTAAATTCTAAACTACTGATTTTAAAAAAAAACAAATGTTCTCGGTGCTATATATGCAGGGCCCTGTATATTTTGCAATTCCATACTGGTGGAATTTACAGTGAAACATATCTCTTGCATAGAAGTGTGCTCCAGAAGCTACGCTTACCCTTAACAAAGTCGTTTGGTGCTCTAATGGTTGTGAAGAAAATGCTGAAATCTAGCATAGAAACTGAAGAAGTTTTGTTTTTTTTAATCTGTAGACATCCTGAAATAATAGCTCTCATAGGTGTGAACCATCCCATTCATTTCCTAGGACTGTTAACTCTGAAACATAAAGATGACAGCTTATATGTCAAAATTGTTAATTTTTTCACTAGGGAGCATTTAGTAGAAGTATCTGGCTAATGTATTTGTCACACAACACTAAATGGTCTTGCACACCTCCCCCACTCATATTAGGTTATTTGGTGAATTCTGTTCTGCTGAATAGCAAATAGCTCCTACTGATCATACAAAACTTCCAGCATGACCCAGATAACTTCCATGATACAATTGTGTTGTCAAGACAAAAATCTGTCTCTTATTAAAAGCTGAAAATATAGGGACAACATAAAATAAATTTTAATTTAATGTAAAGATAAATAGTCAGTACAGAAGCCACTGTGTTTATATTACTGATTTTCATATTTGTTACACTGAAACCCATGTAAATGAAGCTATTGGGATAATTCCAGTCTGCTCTGGTAGGGTGTCAAAGAATCCAAGAACTTTATCACATAATTTAGGTCCAGATCATTGCAGATCCACTTTGAACAGACCCAAGAAATATGGGTATCAGAGCAGTCGGGGAGGAGGTGATTACAGCTGTCAAGCAGATGGCCAATAATACATAGACAAGTATTTTACCTACCTGGACAGATGGGAAGGCTGGGTTTTTTGTTAAGTTGTAGAGAAAGATCCAGCAAGACTGGAACAACCCAGATGTTTGAACAGAAGAATATGGAAAAGTCAAAGATGACTTTAAAGATGAAAGTTTGAATGGAGGGAAGGATGTTGATGTTACCAGCAATGGAGAAAGTAGCTGAGAAGGAAAAATAAGATATGGAGATGAGTTTTGGCCATGTTAAATTTAAGCTGATGGCAAGCTAGCCAAGGTAACATGTTGGAGACATAGTTAGATGTACAGGACAAAACTAAGAAAGATAGGTCAGGTATGGAGATGGAGATTTGTGAGTCATTGACCTAAAGATAGTAATTGAATCAGTGTGATCAGAAGAGGTCCTCTAGTATAAAATGGAGTTCTGGATCCCTCATTGACAGGAGAGAGGGAAGGAGGAGGAGAAACCACCAGAGGAAACACTGAAAGAATCAGAGAAATAGGAGGAGAGCCAAAGAAGGACAGGACTAGGAAAGTCACGGTAGGATGAATGTCCTGGAGGAGAAAGTGACAGCTGTGTTTCAGAGTGCAGAATGGTCGAGAAGGAGGACAAAGCAAAAGAGATCCTGATGAGCTGTGGGCAGGAAGAGAAGCAAGATGCTGGTGAGAGCTGGTGAGGTGAGAGGAAAGAAGCCAAGTTGGAGGGGAGCAAGGTGTGAGTTAGAGGACAGGAAGTTAACGCAGTGATTGTAAACAACTCATTCAAGGATATTAGGGTTGGAGGGAATTAGAAGGATGGGATGGCAGTTGGAGAGACAACCAATTTAAATTTTTTGAGGCTGGCAGATACTAGTGTGCTTGTGTGCTACACGGGTTGATACAAGCATGGGTGTTCTGTAATTACTGTAATTGAAAAAAATAAAACTCTCTCCTCCTAATGCGTTAGGCCAGATGGAGTTCCTTTCCCCAAATTGTATGGTCTTACATGTGTGTGCATGTGTGTATAAATATAGTGCCTTTCATCCTGAAGTGACATGCTCTGGGACTCACCTGAGAGCACCACTGAAATGCCCCTCGCTATAGAGATGGTTGCAGCAGCCAATTGACATGCAGCACTGCAGGGATGGGGACTTTTGGAACAGGAGAAAAGGACACACATTCTTTTCCTGAAATAATTTTTATGGAACTCTGAGAGAGCCCACTAATAATCATGCATTTGTATTTTAGACCCTTCTGAAAAGGAGCAGGTCAGAGCACAAAGCTGAGCTAGCAAGTTGGAACTAGTACAGACAGTGGTTCATTCAGTGTCCCTGTGTCCATAATCTTCCCAAATACACAGGCCATTAGACGTCATTCATCCCTGGTTTAACTCCATTGACTTCATTGGCATTACACTAGGAGTTAATGTGATCAGATATGCCAGTAACATAGCAAATATACCTAGATGTACAAGAGCACACTAATAAAAAGTCTGATCAACAACAGTACATCTGTCAGACCTCATATATCGCTCCCAGGAAGTGAAGGGGTTGATACTATGTTACATATTTCACATTTCGCTTTGACTAAAGAGAGACTCACTAGCACCGGGACTGCAAGGACTGTCTGTCCATATGCTTTGTTATTACATAGTTATTAGTAAAATTGCATTCTTCTGTCTCTGTGTACTAATGTATCTGTTCTCTTTGGAGAGGCCATTTTATTTGTTTTTAAATGGCTGAAAGTTAAGAGAAGCTTATTTTGACCTTTCTCAAACGATACTATTAGCAGACAAACGAAATACTGTATACTGAAATTTGAAAGCGAATGTGAATGTGTGGTGGGTGGAGCAGCACCAGCAGCAGGAGGACAGATGTGCCAGTTTTGAAAGAACCTTTAAAAAAACTACTGTATATTGGTTACTTTTATGATCAGGTTTTTGTAAGACCCTTGTTGAATAGGCAGTCTCATGACTTCGCTTCAGCATAAAGTGTTTCTCCAGTGGAGAGTCAGATAGAGTGTGTGGGAGAGTATCTTGGGGCATAGCTACCCGATGCATTAGTGTGCACCAGTGGGATGTAACTTCTAGCCTGCACCAGTATGCTGTGCACTAACTGACCCAGGTGGACCATACCAGCATGCTCTAAAATTTCCTTAATGTGCATTAACATAGTCCCACTTCAAACAATACTACATTAACGTACACTAGGGAACTTTTAGTGTGCACCAGCTAATGTCCACACGGGTTAGTTAACACAACATGCTGGTGCAGGCTAGAATTTACACCCTGCTGGTGCATGCTAATGCACTTACACATGGAGTTATCCCCGAGTCTATATTGCTGGTTAATTCCATGTGTGGATGGTCTTATTCTGAAATAAGAATGTCCACACATGAAGTTAACTAGAAATAGTTAATCAGGGATAACTCCATGTGTAAACAAGACCGTAGAGGTGATGTTGCCCATCTCATGGATTCCATGCAGAGATGCCTGATATTTTAAATGCAAGCTTGGGGAAGGTGAGAGCCCTGTTAGCATATTTCTAAAGCCTGGTCGATGCTACACAGTTAGATCAACGTAAGCTGCCTTGCGTCACCCTAGCTGTGGAATTGTCTTCCCTTAAATTTGGCTCTTGCTGATGTAAGTGCCTCTCTACGCCGATTTAGGCTTTGTCTACACTACCACTTTTGTCGGTAAAACTTTTGTGAGTCAGGGGTGTGAAAATAACACCTTCCTGATCGACATATGTTTCTCCGGCAAAAGTGCTGGTGTGGACAGCTCTATGTCAGCAGGAAAGGCTCTCCTGCCAACATAGCTAATGCCCCTTATTGGGGGTGATTTAATTCTGCTAGCAGGAGAGCTCTTTCCTGCCAGCAAAGAGTGGCTACATGGGAGACCTTACAGAGGCACAGCTGTAGTGATAATGATGTGCCACTGTAAGGTCTGTAGTGTAGACAAAGTGTGGGAAGAGTCACGGCCAATGTAATTAGGTTGACACAGTGTCAGTGTAGACATTGCTTATGTTGACTGTTAATGCTCCACAGTGACAATACAATTGATACAAGTGTTTCTAGTGAGGATGCACACTGCCAATGCAAGGAGCCAAGCGCACGCGCACACTCACACGTGATTTAATGGCTGTATGCTGACATAAGTAGGTTGACATAATTTTGTAGTATAGACATAGCCTAGGAGCATAGATAGGTGACTCGGGGGTGGGTGGGGGGACTTACTGTGGTACCTCAGACAACCTCATATTGAAAAGGAAGGTCAGAATATTCATTCGTACTTGTGAAAATATGGGATTATTTATGCACAAGCAGTAGCTGATGAAGGCAGTTGACACAGCTGTCAGTGAGTTTCTAACTTAGTTAGTAGCAGTCTGCAGCATGTTCAAGGCTGTGTAACTGTGCCTGGTCTACACTGGGGGGATGGAGGGATCGATCTAAGTTACGCAACTTCAGCTATGTGCATAACGTAGCTGAAGTCGTACTTAGATCGACTTACTAGACGTGATAAATCAATCCCTGCTGGATTGATTGCTGCCCGCCGATCCGGCGGGTAGTGAAGACATACCCTGGGACAGGTACTCAACCAGCAGAAACTAGGAAGGGCTCTAGAAGAATTGCAATGATTTGTGTTGACAGTCTTTTATTAGTGTGAACTCTCACTGTTCCATCTGAAACTGGCTGCCTGGTGATAACATTCTGCCTCATGCATGTCAAAGAGCGTTTCTCAGCTCTGCAGGAAACTGTGAGCGGATCTGAGAAGTGAATTTTGGGAATGTAAGACCCATTATAAAAATGTGTTACCTATAATACAGACTATGTGGAAAAGACATGTTTCATAAACATAGGCCATATGATTTATTTTTATAAATGTTACATATGTGGGTGGAGTATAACAGACAAAAGAAGTCACTTTAATATTAGTGCATATGAGTCAATAGATAATTTCACATAAGTCTAATATTTAATATAAGTGCTACTTATACTGCAGTCACATATAATTTACATGTATTTTTGTTCTGCAAGGGAACCCCTGTGTGTGTGTGTGTGTGTGTGTGTGTGTGTGTGTGTGTGTGTGTGTTAGGGCTGTTTCTTTGTCTCCCTGAACCTTGTCTTGTCATTTGCACTGGTGCAAAGTGAGTGTAAGCTGGTACTAAAACAGAACGATGGAAATAATTGCAGAAAGTGTAGACTAAGAGCACCAAACAGTTGGGCTCTGAGTGCTGTGTGTGGACATTGCTGGCATGAACTAAAAGGTATCTAGTTTACATTAAAGTAATCCTCTTTGAAACAGAACTATATTCACATCCCCACAGTCTACATTGTGACTCAGTGCAGGCAAGCCCTAACAGAGACTCAGACTTTGTAACTGAGGACATTATAGATACACTGCAAAATGGATTCCCCTTTCCAATTTACTTTCAGTGTATTGACCCATATCATTTGATCAACATTTGTTCAAACGAACAGGACTTCTACTGTACTCCTTTGCCAAACAGCATTGTAACAGAGTATCTTCATCAGACATTCATTGATTATCTCAACAACGGAGCTGAAATTAAATGCAATAGGGGCATATAAAGGACTATAATAAGAAATTGCTTTTTTCTAAAAAGTATCCTTGGCTTTGTCTGGCATATGACCTAAGACCGACACATTCAGTTGTGAAGGTATCACTAATGATGTGCTAGTTCTCAAGGACGTATCAGAGTGCTGCAGCTAACACCCGATAACACTGCTCACTCCAGTGCTGACACACTTTGGCTGCTGAGTGCAAAAATCTCTCCTGAAAGAGACCCTAAGCAAAAAGCAAGGAGCTGCGTTTACTCACGGGACTGTGCAGCAGGTAACATAAAAATCCAACCTCATCCAGGCTGCTCTTTTCCAGAAGACTAAAGAGTATGATTGTTGCATTGTTCAATCCATTTTCCTGTTTATTATTGGCCACCTCCTTTTCTTTTAATACTTCTCTGATAAATTCAACTTTCTTTTAGTTTATAAATGTTTTCAGCTTTCTTCCTTTTTAAAGTTTTCACACTTCTTTAGGTGTCTTCTCTGCAAGGTGGAGGAGTCTCACTACACACTTGCACAAGCAAGCAGCATTCACTTCTTGTCTGATGATGATTTTAATAGATGGAAGATCTGTGGCATAGAGTCTATGATGCCCTGCATCTTGTGCAGTTATTTACGCCAGTGTGAAGCATACTTGCTTTGCACTCACTCTGCACTGTTGTGAATTACTGTACAAGGTGAAGAGCAACAAAGAACTGGCCAGCCACTGGCCTGACTTGTTGGTTTGAGGATTGAGCCCTGCCAAATGTAATAGTTTGATGTGGCCCTTAAAATAGTTTGGTTTTAGAGCAGCTTCTTTCTCAGTGAAACATATCCTGCTAATTGTTTTCCTGTATTACTCTAAAAAGTATGACCCTTTAATAGTGATTTCAGAGAACAAGTGAGCCTGTTTTGACTTTCCTCTTCTGGTAGTTGAGTGATCTGTCAGATTTCCTGTCGTCCATGAAGAGTCTCTCTCTCTCTCTCTTGTGCACAAATGTATGGAAATATATTTGTATGTAAAACAAAATGAGATACTTAGCTCCTGAGCTTCCTAGGCAAGGTGTTTGTGGTGGCATAATCCCCACTAGCCAGTATTGTACCTATTAAAATGGCATAGATGCTCTTGACTCAAATCATCCACATTTTACATATTGGCAGGAATGTTTTCTCACTGAATGAAGTTAAAGCAAAACCATTATATAGAGTAAACTATAGAAATGATCATTACTCTGAGATCGTCCTGTCCTTGAACTTTATATAGGCAAGCTAAACGTACACATTTAATACATATACATCTCACAGTTGACCATGAATATAAAACATTTATTTGACACAAAACTACTGGGTGTACATACTTTTGGAGTCAATGTAAATACATCCCCACTCTCGTTTCAGCTCTGTTTGCAGGCGGTGGTGGGCTTCTGAGGGCCGAAAACAGTTTATTGTTTGCAGAGTAAAATAGATGGCTAACATCTGGTACTAAGTCGGGGACACTAATACACTGCACTCTCTCTTTGTTCAGCTGGCCTTGTGCTTAAACTGCCTGCTGTAGTAAGGATGTTTGTAGTTGTTTTATTTGTAGATAGAAGTCAGGACAGTAATCTTGTGACTTGAAGAATTCTAACAGAGAACCTAGCACTGTGAATTTACTTTACAAAATTACCGTAGTACCATATAATTCCTAACCCTGCTTGTCATAGAAGACTCTCTTAAAAGTTCATAAAGTGCTCTCTCCCTAGTATCTCATTCTTTAGTCATAGCTTCATGGTTTAAGGCCTGAAGAGACCAGTAGATCATCTAGTCTGATCTCCTGTATATCACGGGCCATTACATTTCACTTTGTTACCCCTGTATTGAGCCCAATATCTTTTGTTAGGCTTTAGCCAATCTTCAGAAAGGCACCCGGTCTTGAGCTAAAGACATCTAGAAAGGGAGACTCCACCAGGTCCCTTGGTAGTTTGTTCTAATAGTTAATCACCCTCACTGCCAATAATGTGCCTTATTTCCAGCTGGAATTTGTCTGGCTTCAGCTTCCAGCCATTGGTTCTTTGTAATGACTTTCTCCGCTAGATTGAAGAGCCTTTTAGTACCTAGTATTTTCTCCCTATGAGGGTCCTTATACACTGTAATCAAGTGACCTCTTGCTCTTCTTTTGCTAAACTAAACAGATTGAGCTCTGTAAGTATCTCACTAAGATACTTTTCATTTTCTTCCATCCTGAAATCATTTTTGTGGCTCTTTTCTGCACCCTCTCCAATTTTTCAACATCCTTTTGAAATGTGGACACCAGAACGGTACACAGCATTCCAGTATCTGTCTCTGCAATGCCATATACAGAGGTAAAATAACCTCCATACTCACTACACCCCAACGATTGCACTGGCCCTTGTTGACACAGTGTTGCCCTGGGAGCTCATTCTGATTGTTTGTTCACTGTGACCCCTAAATTCTTCTCAGAGCCACTGCATTCCTTGCTCCAAGATGTATAACTTTGCATTTGTCTGTATTTGCTGTGTATGACCTCCCTGTCCTCATAAAGATTGGCAAAATGGCGAGTAATTGTGTTCTCTGCAATGTTATCAGCAGTAATTTTTATATTTACTTCTAAATCACCAATGAAAATGTTGAATAGCATCAGATCTAGAACCAGTCCTTATAGAATCCCTCGAGAAACACCTCTATTCGATGATGCTTCCCCATTGATTACTACTATTTGAGATCTGTCAGTTAGACTGTTTTTGATCCATTTAACATGTGCTGTATGGATGCTGTAGAGTGCTGTTTTTTAATCTGAATGGTGTGCGGTACTAAATGAAATGCCTTACAGAAGTCTAAGTACATCTTCTCAGTTACTTTTATCAACTAAGCTTGTAATCTCCTCAAAGAATGAATTCAATTTTGTTTGCTAAGACCTAATTTTCCATGTTGACAGACATTAATTATATTCCTATCCTCTAATTCTTTACATTAAGGTATTTCAGCTAAGGGAGGGGTGGCAAACTGATTTGGATTAAATAAGAAACTGACTCCAACCTTTGCACAAAACTCAATATTCCCTGATCCAAACTACACCTGTTTTGTGCGTGAGGTTCACTCTTGCTATCTTACGCATTTTTATGCACTTTTGTACCTCAAAAGTAGCTGAATTATAACGATGATGTCTGAGATTTCCAGAACGTTCTTGTTTTGGCTGAGCTCAGCCAAACCAATAAATTCTGGAAATCTGAGACCAGCAAGGATTAAAATTCATTTATTTTGGGGAGCTGAAGGTGGCAACCAACTGCACAACCATGGGCGCAACAGGTGAAGGAAATGGTAGCTAATTATACTGGGGCAAAACACCTACTCTACCATGACATTTTTTTGTATCTTTAATGTTCACCCAGAACAAATAGGATTTTAGTTTTTAAGTTCTCTGCACATTAATTGCATGGTACTTAATTTATCCACTTTGGAAGGGTGAAAGACCGAGTTGACCAGACCCCGCTTTGAACATGTGGGTCCAAGGAATGTTGGTGTTTCATTCTGGCTCTTAGTTCCTGAACCAGATTTCATCGATTATCATCATGTATTACTTCTCCACCTTTGTGACAAAAATGGAAGTACTGATAAAGAATCCATGTCATTTCCTAAATAGTGACACACAATGGTTTTTTGTATGTTTAAGTAAGGCTATATCAACACTACGAGCTAAGGGTGTGATTCCCTTGCTCGTGTGCACATACACTAGTTCTCATTGAGTTAATGTGAATATAAATAGCAGCATACCTGCGGTAGCACAGATAGTGGCAGCAAAGGTCCAATGAGTTGTGCCAAGTAAATACTCACTGGTTTCAGGTGGGTATTTACTTGGCATGGTTCAGCCATTCCTCTGCTGCTACTACCCATGCTACTGTAGCGACACTGTGTGTTCACGAGCAGGGGAAATAGACCCCAAGCTTTTAGCATTGATGTAGCCTAACTGTGTTAACTTAGGACAGATTGTGCTCCATTATACCGGAGTTAATCCAGAACAAGTCCACTGAAATCAGTGCCCTTACTCTGTGTTTTATGCTGGTGTATCTGAAATCCGAATCTATTCCCAAAATAAAACGGTGAGTTAAAATATAAAATATTGTGGTAGGGCTATTAAGTGGTCCTATTCAGTACTCTTGACTCTTTCAAGCCAGATAGGGTTTTGCCTGAATAAGGAGCAGATAAAGACCTCTAAATCAGTACTGCTCTTTATTTTTCCCCTTTAAGGCACATTTCAAAATGACACAGAAATAATGAATACACAAATCCACAATGAAGTAACCAGCAAGGCACTTAGGTTTCATGCCCAGTTATGAAGACATACTGTTCTTGACTTTGCTTTCGCTATCTTACAGACCTCAGCTTCTCTACCAGGATCAGTGTCCTGCCAACCACCAGCTCATCATCCAAGTAAACTCACGAAGGCCCAAGAAGAAACTGAGCAAATATTTCCTAAGGTAGGTGAGAAAAACCCGACCCTTGTTGCATTCTTTCAGTTGAATTTCTCAGCTTGCTAGTTAGTTCGCCAAGCCAAGGCGGAGGGTTGGGGATAAATTGTCGGGTGTTGAGTGTTGGGGATAAAGGCCAATTCCTCCCTGATAGGAGCTCATTAGCTTCAGTGGAGTCACACGAGGGATAAATTTTGGCCCTTTGTGCTCATAGGTCAGCAGGTTGCTTTGTTTTCTCTGGAGCTGTGACTTTTGCTGTGAAAAGGAACATACACTGCAGTTCAGTATATCTCCAGCCTCATTCCCTCCTGCCCCAGAACTGTCAATTGTTTTTCTTATGCTTTTCTTACTGAATCATCACCAGAAATTCACCATTTTAGGTGTGTTTTTTTGTTTTTCAATTCCGATGTCTCCAAACCATTTAAGTCAAGTTTTATGCCTTAACTGCACATTATTTGTATGTGCATAAAATGCAAAGGGGGAAGTCCAGTCCTGTCCGGAGGGAAAGCCTAAGGCCTATTTATCACTTAACCTCAGTGGTGCGTAGGCTTTGTGCAAGCTGTGGCATAGGGATGGACTTCATTCATTTTCATTTTTCAGTCCATACAAAATACAGCTGCTAAAATCTCCCTTGTTTGTTGATTTGATCATGTCACTACCATCTTGGGAAAAATTCCTCCCCTGGTTCCTCATATGCTGTCACATCAGATTTAAGTGATTTTGTCCCCATCTTCAAAGCACTACATAACTTTTCTCCTCCTTATGTATCCTTCCTTGTTGGACTTTGGATTGCCTTGCTCTGCCAGTGTACTCACTCATTTGTTAGCTTCTCCCACAAATGCCTTTTTGCCTTTGTCCATGTGGCATTGTACAACTTCCCTAAATTCATCCACAGAGCCCTATCCGCAGTTTTGGAGAGATTTAAAATTCCACTACTGCTGCAGTGGTTACAGTGAATCATGTTGACTCGTATTAAAATCCCTGTTTGTGCCCATTCCCTGACCTTTGTCACCCTGTCTGTCCATCCTTAGATTGTGATCTTGGAACAGTGACAGTCACTTCTTGTGATCTTGGAACAGTGACAGTCCCTTCTTGAATGTCTAGAAAATGACTAGCTAATATTACCATAAACAACTAATGAATACTACTCATAATAATCAGTGGCTTTCCAATAGATCTGTTTTTAAAAAAATAGTATGTGATGCGTACAACATGCAAACAACATTACAGTTTGGACTTTGCCTTTATGAAAAGGCAAAATCAAGCCACATTTCACCGGTGATGACAGCAGAACGGGAGCTGAAGATCCAAAGAAGAAATCTATCTCATCACTTTTATTTTTCACATATTTAACTACACTCTTACGTAGAGGATCAGCATCATTCAGGCTGATAGTGAGAAAACAGGATGGAGAATCATGAGCTTGGAGGAAAATCTAATTTTCTCAGGGTATGTCTGTACTGCAAAAGCAAAACAAAAAAACCTGCAGAAGTGAGTCTCAGAGCCCATAACAACTGACTCATGCTCCCACTACAGGCTAAAAGCGGCTGTGTAAATGTTCCTGCTCGGGCCAAAACTGGGGCTCTGAGGCCCACCCCACTCGCCAGATTTCAGAGCCCGTGCTCCAGCCCGAGCCCAAACATCTACACTGCTATTTTTAGCCCCATAGAGTGAGACTTATGAGCCTGATTCAGTTGACACGGGCTCTGAGCCTCGCTGCTGCAGGGTATGGGTTGGGTTTTTTGATGCGTAGATGTACCCTTTGAGCACTGTTTTGTGGACTTGCAATTTAGTTTCCACCTCCTATATTTTCCCTTTAATTCCTTCCACACAGTTGTTTAATTCTGCCAGTCAATGCAACTAGGATTTCCAATTTGGTGTCCATTGATTTTTACAGCAGCTGTCATTACTGGTTTTATGTCTGGAGCTTCCTTATTGTTCTTATCCCATTCCCCTGGCCAGAGCTGACTTAAAAATGGAGGAAGAAAGGGAAATCATGAACACTTCTTCTAAAGTGTTTTCATTCCATTGGTTTTCAAAGTGGACTGTTTTTTAAAAAAAAATTCCATAGAATTTTAATTGATTTTTTTCATATTTGAAATTGGAATGTTCAAAAAACAATTTTTAAAATTTCAAAATGAAAATATTTCCAAAACAAGAAGTGTTGATTTTTTTTTTTTTTTAAAGTCTCACTGGGTAACTACTCTGATCAGTCAAAGCTGGGAATGAAAAAGAAAAAAGGAAAACAAACTTTTCTGTTTGAAAATTTTGAAAACAGAAAATTTTGAGAAAATCATTTTGAAAGTTTTCTGGTTTTTGAGAATTTTCAACTGACTTTTTTCCCCCTTAAAAATAAGTGTTTGAAGAAAAATGTTGTGAAGCTGTGTTGACTGATGGACACTTCATCTTTGCTCAGTCAGAATGGCCACTGAGACTTTCAGTCTGAAGGCTCTTGGTATGAAAACCAGATTTTTCTCCACAATTGATTTTTTTCCCCTCTAGTCTGTGGAATGAGTTCATTTTTAAGGACAGGATTTGGGGTTTGGGTTTTTTTGGTTTGTTTGTTTGTTTTTTAAGTGTTGTGAAGTTTCACTTTTATTCAGTTTGTCTCTTGCAATTCAACATGCAGAGCCTCCCATCAGATTCCTTGGAACAGAAGCATCTAAAATGTTTTTCTTTGTAGTTGGATGGTGTTTGGAGACAAGAAATCTTATGAGGAAGCAAATAAGATTATTTTTCCTACTATTTTGCAGACATTCTTCCCTCTGTCATGATGTGTCCCACAGTATTGCCAATCCCAAGCATTAAAAAATCATGAGACGTTTAAATATATATATTTAATATTGCTATTGATTTTATATGGAAGGCATTCAGATACTGTGGTGATGGATGGTAAACCCCTGAGATGCTCCCATGCTTAAATGAGTTTAAACTCACTGAGGCCTTAGGAGTTTGGGGCTCTAGAGAACCTGATGTGGCAAACCAATTCCGTCCTTTGTATCTGTTTGTGCTATGTGAGCGCAGAGTTGGAACTTTTGTTAGCCAACCTATTTTATAATAGAATGAGAATAAATGCCTTAAGTGTTGGAAAAATGCCAAGGAATTGACAGAAATCAGATCTGATATTCAGTTACAAAGATACTTTTATTTAATCTGAATATAGTCCCTATGAAAAAGTCCTACAGAATTTAATAGTGATGAAACCAATAAGATTCTTTAGAAAGTACTCTGAAAAACCACAGAATTTGAGAATTGAGATCCTTTCCATAAAATCAGCCTATAGAATTGAATAGAGAGTGATGTCCCTCTATAGAATTCTACAGGCTTGTTTAAGAATTCTGTAGAACAGTTTTCATTTTCTGTTTGCCTCTATTATGATATTTATGTGCCCCCCATTTACATTCTGTGTGAGCACCTCAAAATCTTTAACGTATCTGTCCTCACAACACTCATTGGATAGGGAAGTTCTATTACCCCAGTTTTACAGATGAGACACTGAAGCACAGAAAGACTAAGCGACTAAAGACCAAGGTCACACAGGAAGTCTGTGGCGGAGCAGGGAACTGAACTCAGCTCTCCTGTGGCCTATGCTAATGTCCTAACCACTGGACTATCCTTCCTCTCCCCTTCAGTTATTATTATTTATACTGTGGTAGCATCCAGGCTTCACTAGTTGCTATCCAAACTCGGAAGAACAAAGTCCCTGCCCCAAAGAGCTTACACTATAGCACTTTTCCATGAGGCATATAAAACAAGTGTTTGGGAAAACATTTTTGACATATCCAAAAGATGCTAGTTGTTATAACCAGGTGGCTGGTGTGTATGGAACAAAGTTTACTGCTACTTGCTGGGTTTAAAAGTAGATTTTGTTTCTCACACTTTGCTGTTAAAATTTAGCCACTCAAACAGAAAAGGGGGATCATTACAGACTGCTGCAGGATGGGTAAATAAAGCTGAGTCTGGTGGTCAAGGGGACTGGCAAAGGCAATTACTCATGTGAACACATTTTACTCTTCTGATAGCTGAGAAACCAGTTTGGGATATTTCTCAGCAAGAATATATAAAGCCAACATTTTCTTCACTGTGTTCTTTCTTCTCTCTTTTCTGCCACCCCATACTGCAACACCCAAAATAAATTCCATTCCTGACCTAGGCAGTTTTTGCTTGTTAGTTTAGACACAAGCCCATCTCTGTGGAGTCTTGGGAAGAAAAAGATTTACTATAGAACCAGGCAGGAGGACTGAATGATGGTCCACACATAACTGGCAGAACAGAGGGATATGTCTTTATATGAACAAAGATGAATAGCTTAGTTTTCTTTTTCTCCTTTACATTTCTGTTGTCAGAAGTTAAATATGGCCAGTTTGAAATGCTTAGTTATTATAAGCCTCATGCCAGCTAAGAAATATAACTGATGTTAATGCCTGCTGTCAGCAATAGGTGCCGCTGAACTGGTGCTGTAAATGGTTTTAATGCAAGTATAGACAGGACCAAACTGTGTTCAGTTCCATTTCAGAAAACATGGTGGATCCTCAAGTGTCTACACTAGCCTTTTTAAAGAAATCTCCTACCATTTCATTATTACCAGTGCTGCTCCAGTAGTACAAGCAGTGGTGGGAATGCTGGCATAGACAGAGCACTGGTGATTTTAAGCTTAGGGACTCTTTTATTATGCATTTGTGCAGCATCTTACACAATGGGGACGATCCTAATTTTAGCCTCTAGAACTATTGTAAAACAAATAATAGCATAACACAGCATTGCCATTAGCAAGGCAGTGTAGGCACTGTGCCTCCTGACACTCAGCCAGGCGCAAAAGATTTATGCATGCACTTAACTTTACTCACTGTGAGCAGTCCCAGTGGTCTTTGCAGGATCAGGGCCCTACTTGTTAATGGTAGGAGACACAACTATGCTTTGGCTGATTGTTACCCCTGACTTTAAATATGACTGATAAATTAATCAAAGCATTTGGCTTGGCAGTGTAGTAGTCATGTTTAATTAGGGTGGCTGTTTTGGCATGATGTTGGTTACAGGTAGTAGTAGCTTTTAAGCCAGTTTTATTTTTAGGGGTGTAGCTATCATCCTACAAAGAAAAAATAAAAAGTGAGCTAGGTTCTAGCAGCAGATTTGGAAGAATTGAAAAAGATTAAGCCACACATCACTGCTGAGTCCAAGAGCCGTTCCCCCAGATCTTCAATGAGTCGTCTTATTTATTTTGTTTATTTCTTTCCATTTAAAAAAAAACTGTCAAGTGCTTTGGGTCATGTACAAATATTATAAAATCTACAACTGCTTGGGCAAATGTTTTTTGTTTTGTTTGTTTGTTTAACTTCCCAATCCCCTCAGAGAACAAATAAGCCTTGCAATGTGACTTGAAGGTCAGCAGAATCTTGAATACCAGGAACTTTAGCTGTGGTCTTTTTTTTAATTGTAGGGTCTGTGTGCAAGCACTCATTGGTTTTATTTTATTTCTAATTTAAATGGATAAGCTGAAATCCTTTGATAGGGAAAAAAATGTCCCAAATCCTAGTCCCACTGAAGTCAATGGAAAGCTTCTATTGATTGTAGTGGGATCGTAACTTGTCCCAGAGTTATATATTAATATATGTTCAAATCTATCATCCATTCTGCCTTCATAACAATAAAACCTATCTTTACTGGTGGCTTGACAGTGCTCCTATCTCTGACTAAAGACGACATGGTGATGGCAAAAATATGCAGCTCTGTGGGCTAGGGGCTGTCTTTTTGTTCTGTGTTTGTACAGCTTCTACCACAATGTGGTCCTGATTCATGAGTAGGGCCCCTCGGTGAGATGGTAATACAAACAAATAATAATGTATGTATTTTAAAATTTCCCATCACCTCATTTAGGCCATGATTGAGAAAAACATCCCAATTCAGGACTTCACTTGAACCTCCCATTTACTTTGAAGTGTGCTTAAATCCTGTTGACCTCAATGACTAAATTTAAGTACATGCTTAAGCAGGGCTTTGGAGTGGAGCCTGAGCTGGAGCGCAGACCAGTAGGTTTTTGCCCGGAGCTGGAGCGGAGCAATTAAAAAATTTGATTGCTCCAAATCCCTGTGCTTAAGTGCTGTCCTGAATAAGGATCGACTTCATCATTCATGTAAGTGCTTTTCTGAGTTGCAGCCTAACCAGGCAGAACTCCCTCATTCTTTTAATCAAATTTTTCTTGGAGAGAGCAGGTCAGTTTTGACTCCATTAATTTTCAGGAGAATTGTATTGGATATCTGATGATGTGGTTGTCTGGGGAAGCCCCAGTGTTGGAAATATATCTATATTACCAGTTGTATGTGTGCTACATTTTGGAACTTAAAAATAATTTATTTATTTTTAGATTTGTAAAGCACATCTATCATATATATTCCTAAGTGACAGGTTTCACCAGAATCGGGACCTGTGTCTTTATTAGTGCCTTGTGCAGTGCCAAGCAGGCTGTTCTCACTTCATACAATTTTGGGAGCTATATAAATTTAAAAAGTTACTTTTTAGACCTATAAGTAGACAGCTCCCTGCCTGGATAATCTTACAATCTAAGCGGACAACATACAGACAGCTGAGTAGGAGAGAAGTGCTCTCTGTGTCTATTTATCCCAGTAGCCCCCATTAAACTTCCAATGAGCCCTCAAACTTTGCCTACAGTTATTTACTAAATTATTTTGTATTTATTAATATGAGCTATTAAGGCACCTAAACAATTGGATTGAAAGGTTTCAAAAGTGCTGTGTGTCCAAAGCTCCCATTTATTTAGGCACCTAAATATAGCCTTTGGGCCAGAATTTTCAAAAACACTCAAGTGATTTGAGCTTACATCCCATTGGCTTTCAATGGCACCTAGGCTCCTAAGTCACTTGGGTATGTCTACTCTGCAGTCTGAGGGGTAGACATACCTAAGTAGCAGCACAGGTAGACATACCTAAGTAGCACAGGAGATGTAGTGGCATGGGCTTCAACACTGACCGGCATGCTGAGGACTCTGGGTACATACATGTGTTGCGAGCCTGTGTTGAAGCCCATGCTGTCACCTCTATGCGTCTATTTTTGGCTGTGCTAGCTCAGGCATGTTTACCTGTGCTACAATCATTCCTCAGATAGGTGTGTAGACATACCCCGAGGCCCTTCTGAAATTTTTGCCTTTAGCAGACTAATTTTAGGCACCCATTTCTGAAAATCTTGACTTAAATGTATTTAAATTATTCTGCAGTAAATCTGCAGATCTATTAGATGCTATTCAGGAAAGCACTTAAGCATATGCTTAAAGTTAGGTGAATTCCTGAATCAGAGTCTTAGTTATTAGCTGTATCTTAAAGCAGCAAATGAACATTTTTAAACTGGGATTCTCTATCTACATTAACAAATTATAAATTTGTGTTAGGACTCCAACTAAGGCTTGTGACATAAGCCATCACCAGTTGATTTTGATGGTGTCTTCCTTCTTCTGTTAAATAATCAGCCTCAATTGTGTGGACTTATCGTTGAATAAGATCATTGAATCATCTAATGGGAGGTTAAATGGAAAGTAAAAGTCTTCGTAGTGGTGTGATGGAATTCCTGTGTCTAATTAAAGCCTCAAAGCATTTTTTAAAAGCTGTATAAAAGGTGAATCATTTCTGTAAACAGCCCCTAAAGCAAAAAACCCAACACCTTTGCTGTGGGAGAAGTAATATGGCCCAGACCACCTTCGCAAACAAAGAGTTACTCTTCTGCAAGCTGCTCTCTTTCTTCAGCAACTCAGCATGGGGTGCCAGAAAAATCATTAACAGGCTCATCCTGCACTTCTCCCTTTTCCACACCTGCATATCACGATCCCTGCTGTAACTTTATGGACCGTGAGGAGGCAGGTTTGACGCCATGAAACACAGGCTTAGCTAACAGCTGCAGGATGGGCAGAAAGCCAGACAGTAAAATGTAAAGAGGAGGAAGGAGAGGGATCACCTTTGAAGTTTACAAAAAAAGCATGACTTTGACCACTTCCTTTTTAAATTAGCTGTCTCAGGTACATTGAGATATTGGTCACCAGCTTGAATGTAAAAAAACAAAACAAAAAAAGGGTGGGTGGGGAATTGCTTGGAACTAGTCAATGTACTGTAGTTAAAATGTGAAGTGTGTGTGTATACACATTTTATTTTTAAAACCTTTTTAAAAATTTTTAACTTTGAGTATTAAAGGAAAGAATGTATTCCATTTGGGAATCTCGGAGCTAAAAATGGTGTGTGTCTGTCAAGTGTGAAAAGCTACATTAATGCAGCGTTAAAGCTGAAATTTGAATCACATGCAAGCCAGGAAATTCATAGTTACGGTTCCCACAGCAACAATAACTCAGCCCCCTTGTGCATATGCAGAATTCTGGATTACTTTATATGGTGTTAACTTACAGCAAATTCTAATCTTAGTCACATGCGTGAATTTCCCGGGTAGCTCCAGTGGCTATTCTAGATTAGCACTAGCTTAACTGAGAGCATACTTTGGTGATACCATGGGAAAATTACAGTTTCTGTGGCAACTACAATTTTGAATTTATTCAAATCTGCCTTTGGAGTGTATGTGGTTTTGTTTTGTCTTGTTTTTATTTTGCATTTAATTATAATTAACAGAAGGATAAAGAAAAAATTTAAAAACCTGTGTTCGACTGGTTGTATATTTAGAGGCTAGAGTCTAATTTTGATTACAACAGTGTAAATTGGAATAACGACATTGATGTCAATGGTCTGTCTTAAAATCTGATCCTTTGTGTGTAGGAGTGTGTTTGTTTCAAATGTGAGCTCTCAGATTGAGGGGACTCTCAAACATATTGAGTGTGTTTATTTTAACTGTATTGAACTCTATCAAACATTGATTTGAAATGATCCATGTGCTTACTTGAATATGTACTTGTTAAAATAATCATCCATTTATTTTCAGGGTGGGGAACTCAAAATATCTGCTTATTCATCTTGTATATGCAACAAGGGTGGCACATCTTAAAAATAAGGGACACGCACAATATATTTTCAGATGAGTTTGTTTTGATAAATCTGGCAAAGGCATTCATCTTCATGGTGTATTCCAAACTGGAGGTTTGACATTTCTAAAAAAGAGAAACTGATTTGAGGTGAGAGCCGCCCAAGAAAGCATCTAATGCCCTAACTAGTGATTTTTTTAAAATAAATAAATACATAAAATATCATGCTCTAATATTTCAGAAATCCCTGAATGAGTTCTTAATCCAGTTTAGAAAAAAAATCACTGCTGGAGTGAAAACAAGCATGAGAAGGTTCCACCAAAAGAGGGTCCAATTCAGTTCCCATTTAAGTTAATGGAAAGAAAACATAATGACTTCAATGGGAGTTGAATCAAGGCCAGAGTAATTTAGTTGGGAAGTTACAGTACTTGAAAATAGACCCTTAAAGTAGAACAACTAGTGTCTTGATGTGTGATTTATACCAATAAATATATTGTTTTGTATTCAAGGGTCTACACTAGTCACTCAGGTAAAACTTCCACTGAAGCCAAAGGATATTTTGCCTGATTAAGAACTGCAGGATTAGACCCATAACTATCTTAAGTATTTAAAAGAATGTTATGTCTATTCTTTCTTTATGTAGATACTCAACAGATGAGAACAACTCCTCTTTCAACAGTTATAGTTAAGAATAAACCAACTCTGCTTTTTATTTTTTAACAGCAACAATGGAACTTGTTTCTGCCCTATGTGGTTTGTTTTAAGTTTTATCAGACTTTAGTGTAAGGCCATTGAAGTCAGTGTAACTATTCCAGATTTTCACCAGTATAAACTGGAGCAGAATTTGGCTCAGTGGGTTCCCATATGAAAGACAAGTGCAGGAGACAAACTTTTAAAAAAGGTAAAAGGACAGCTTGAAAGGAAAAGAAAAAAATATATATAGCTCAACAATAATTTACTTAATTAGTACATATAGCATCATTTTTAGTTTAAATGTTTCACATGTGAAGTTCAGAAACGGGGAAAAAAGGAGTATTTTAACACACATTTATAATCTCTGGTTAAACTTCATTTATTTATCAAATGAAGGATATTATCTATATTGTCTATTACACTAATTCATATACATATTTTTTCTTTATCTGTCAGCCATTCAATGCTTTATTAACTCAGACTCCTCCAAGGAAGTACCATAAGTTCATTTGATGCTCCTTATTGTTGTATTTTCCCCCTGCTTTGGACCTTTGATTTAACTGAAAGGTGTACAAACACCTTGTGGCCAAACAGCTCCCTGAGAAAAGATATAGGAGTGTTGATTTTGTTCCTTAAAAATCAAGTACTGCAAACAAATTCATAATATTTTATCATCATAGTCCTATCAGGAACCAATTTTTACTAGATACTTGGTGGGTAAAAACTCCCCCAGCATTCCTAAATTCATGGCCTTCAGGATCTGTGAATCTATACATGTGTCAACGGGTTTCTTTTCCCCAGCCAATGGCTGGCAAAAATTGGATCCTGATAGGACTATGATAAAATAATATGAAATCGTGTGTAGTGCTAAAACCTTTCATTTAGGGCTGCATCTCTCTCTCTCTTTCTCTCTGGAAATCTGACATAATTGATGAGGAAGCTGACAGAATATCGGTGAGTTGACAGTTTGGCACAAAGACTTCTGGGAGCTCTTCAAATGAAAAATGGCAACACTTGCAAATTTTGTGGATGGGGGAAGGCCCTGAACAAATAACATTAACTTTAAAATTCCTGGGCTTGTTGTGTTGTTAGAACAATGTATTACATTTCTTAGATCAGGTAGTGAGAAATATAAGGTAGCATATTTTACTAAGAAGCTATATTTTTCTCTGTCATAATGGTTTTAGGTGCATTACATATAATATAACATGATGTCTTAGCCTGATGACATGTCAAGACGTAAGGGCCTGGTTGCAGTCTCACAGCACTGTAAGTCAGGAGTAATTCTGTTGACGTCTGCAGAGCTACAGTAATGTAAGAGGAGAATCAGGTCCTAAGACTCTAGAAAAGATGCAATATAAGGGTGAAAAACAGGTTAAAAAGAAAAAGTAACAAGATCTATTTTCTGTAATCTCATTTTCTAATAAGTGGCAGTATCCTTAGTAAATAATATAGCTGTTGAGAGGGAAATACAAGGAAATGCTTCTCTTGAGGCTAGTCTCTAGAGTCCTTAGGATCAAGGTGATTTGAGGTCACCAGAACACAGGATTTCCACAGTGTATTGTTTTCTATTTCAATATGGATTGAAGATTGAATTACTGCTATGTTGCTCTTTCACTTTTCTCCACCAGCTGGCTACCTTTGCCTTGTATTGAAGAAAAGGAGTGTGTGTGTGTGTGTGTGTGTGTGTGTGTGTGTGTGTGTATCTCTCTCTACCACTGTTGTAATACCTGCAGCGAACATTGCTGATGAAGTCACAGTTCATTGTTCTGATGTCAGGAAGAGAACAGTGATGTCTGAATCTGGGATATGCCTTAGTATAATGTGAGCTAGAATACATTTATTATTCTCTGGTGTATTTACGTCTGCAGCCCTAGCAGCTTGGAATCTCTGGATCTCATAAGCTAAGCACTGTTGTATTTGCATAGGAGACTTCCAGAGAATGTCCAGGCACCCTAGGAAATTATGTTGATGACATAGGTGGCGTTTTGCCTTTGCATTATTACTGAACCATGTCGTAGCTGGCTGGTAGGTGCTGCTATCTTGTTTAGGAATGCGGCCCTTTCAAAGAGCCATAAAACAGGGGGTTTTCCCTTTATTAATATTTCTTTATGGATTTGCTATTTAAATTGGCAACTGAATAGTAAGACATTAATATTTCTGCACTGCTTTGGAAACAAAGTGCTAAATTATAGTAGTAGCATGTTTGTAAGTGGATAAAAATAAATGTATTTTATCGGGAAATCTAATAAACACACTAATAAATGTAGCTTCTGGTACCCAGGAGATGTGTGTTATTTTCCTCCTTTTAAAGGAGGGGAAACTGAAGCTTAGAGAAGTCAAGGGACTTGCCCAGGGCCACAAACTGAATCAGTGGTAGAGTCAGGAATAGAATCCCACTTTCCTGCCATCAAGTCATGGTTTAACCACTGTCAAGAAGGTTACAAATTCCGTTAGACTGAAAAATTAATACCAATTCTCTTCGTTTTTTTTCCTTATGTTAATAATGTTCTATCTGCTCCCAGTGGGCCAAATTCTTCTGTTACTTACACCCATTCCCCTTATTTATGTGCATGGGCCTGCATGGCTATTCGCAAAGGTACAAGTTGGCCTAATTATTTCGTTCTATATAATTTCAATTAAAATAGGACTGGTTAGAGGCTTCTGTACATGAGGTCAGATTCTGATCTATGTTTCACCAGTGAAGTCAATGGAATTACTCCACCTATGTACATGGGTGGAATCAGGATATTTGCCCTGAAGCTGGATATTTCAAATCCCCAGCCTGTCTCTTAACTGCTTTGCTCAGATATGTTGGATCACACCACTTGAGCAAGCTAACAGTTGTTTCAGAAATGCAGTCACAGCAGTAGACAATGCTTATTTAAAATCTTAGCTGTCCGTTTTCTTCAGCTGAATGAGACCTGAACAAGGCAGCGGAGTTGGATATTCTATCCAACTTTTGGATCACATGACTGTGGCTTTTCTGCCGCTACTTTAAATTACTATCAGCTTCTGAACTTCTCGAGGCAGAAGCTTGAGGTCTTGTTGATGTAAGATGAGTGAAGCTATGGGCCACATTTGGTGGGCCCCACTTTGGTTATCTCTGTTTCATGCTAAATCTGAGAGTTGAATTATTTCCCACAGCTGCTGCTTTCTTGGCTTTCTGAATTGCAGAAAAGGCCTGAAGAGCAATCCAGAACTCAGGAGGTGGTGAGTTTCCTTCAGCAAATCTTCACAACATCTCTGCATCACCCACCCTCCCCACCAAAAAAAAGAAAGAAAGAAAGAAAGAAAAAAGTTTATTTGAGCTCTTGTAATTATTCTGTCTGGGAGAGGAGCCAAGGTGTCGAAGTATCAAAGTGAAATTCAGAAGAGTCAAGAGCAAGCAGAGACTTGAAGGGGAAGAAAGGGAAGTAGAAAAAACACTTGTCTTTATCATGGTAATAGTAATGAAGCTGAGCAGAAGAAGCCCAGACAATGAGCTAGGTTACTGTACTATAAACTGCTTCCTGCCACTGAAATTCACAAGTCACCTTTACTTGGCTGATTAGAGAACTACAAAGCCAGGCGAGCTGGTTTTGACTTTCTGTCAGAAACTCGCCAATACTTAACATTTCTGATATTCAGAGCTGCCCTGTAGACATAGTTTTTGTTCCTGAAAAATTAAATGTGGACTCAAAACAAATGAGCAGCTCTGTGGGGTTTATTGATACAAATTATGAATTATGGGTTGGGCACGATATAACATTTTGGGCCTGACAATCCAAGGTGTTAAGCACCCTTAATATTTTGATTGACTCTGGTGGGAGTTGAGGCCATTCATACTAGTCCTTCAATGTCAGGGGTGTATCCCAAAGATTTATCTTGCTGCCCCTCTCCAAAGTCTGTAGGCTGGCTGGCCCTGTGCATAGTGGGGTGCCAAAAGTGGATGGGATTCTGTCACACTTGGGAGGTGGTCAGTGAAAAATTATTTCACAAGCCAGCCTCCTCCCCCAACTACCCTACCCCCAAAATGACAAGGCCAACTCTGTCTTCTAACTTTCTTTTAAATCCAGTGTCTCTGTCCATGCAGTTCACTTCAGGATATCCAGCCCGTCAGGGACACAATCAGACTTTCTAATCAATTAGCTTAATCCTGCTGTAAACTTGCCTATTTACCATTCATGTCAATGAAACCTTGGTTACAATGACTCTCTCACCACAAAAGCTTTTTTTAAAAAAACAAAAACACCTATCTGTCCATCTGTATCCGTCTACATGGCTTAAAAGGCAAAACTATGAGACAAGGAAAGGAAATGTCAGTGACAAAGAAGCACCCTTTTCGTTAAAATAATGTAGTCAGCAAAATGTGGAAGGATTTTTTGGTGACTCTTTTTTTTACCATCATAATTTTCCTTCGGGGTGGAGGAATTTATTTCAGTAGATGGATATTGATGTATTTGCTCTCTACTGTATAACTTTTATGCATGAGTAGTCCCATTGAAATCAATGTAAAGTAACACACGTTGTCGTTGCAGTATATGGACCTTTATAAATGATTATTTAAATTGCACCATAAATGTACATAATGCTTTACAGAACAAGTAAAGAGAGAGTTCCTGTCACAAGCAACTTAGAATCAACAGCTAGATGGATGTATGGTTCCACTGTGGTGGTGGGCATAGCATAGCATAGCAGAGAGAGAGAGATTATAAATAATAAAAGGCTCTGACCCTCCAATGAGCGCCACATAGGCAGATTATTGAAGCACAGGCATCTGTCCATGCAGAGCTCATTAGAGGATTGAGAACATAGTATATTAAGTCAATTTTTCTTAAATAAAATGTAAAACACATACACTAGCCATTTGGTATTTACAACTTATCCCTGTAGATAAGTTGCATATAACTTCATTTGCTGTTTTGAGCATATATTCGAAATAACTTTTTGTCCATTTTTTTTTTAAACATACAAGGGCTATGCAACGATGGGGGTACAGTACAAGTAATGAGAACACTTTGTAAAATATACTTAAGCAGTCCATTGAGTGTATAGACTGGGACAAGTTCTGTCTTCATTTCATTCATATAAGCCTATTGATTTTATTAGGGTTGCAGAGAGGGTAGAATGTGGAAGGCACTGTATAGTGGGCCACTTAGTTCAGTCATTGATTAAAAACTGATCCTGCCTGTAGGGTCTGATGGAAAGCCCATTGTAGAGAGTAGAAGGATCCCGGTTCACTTTATGGGCTTTGGACTGGGCCCTTAAGTAGCTCAAAGCTCCAGAAACCAAACAATTTGTATTAAAAATAGAACTACTTCTCTATTTTATTTTATTTATGGAAGTGTTATCGGCTAACTCAATCCCTGAGTGTTGAGAATTGTTCAGTTTACAAAGAAGGCCAAACTTATGAATAAATTAGAAAAATGAGCCAAAGGAGATCCATGTAATGATAAAATATGATTACAACTAAAAATTGTTATTCAGATGTAGTTATTAATGTAGAAAGCATTTGTATGCTATACAAACTGGGAGAAGCGTACTAGTGGGGGGACTTGTGAGTAACCAGACCAGCCACAAAGTGATAGGAATGGACTTTCTCAAAATAAAAGGAAGGCACTGCCTATTAGATAAGCCGTTTCAGTGCACTAGACAGCTAGAAGTTTAGGGAAAGCTAAATGCAGCTGGAAGTGTGTTGCAAGTGACTGTGAATGTTAAAAGTATTGGTTTTAAAAATGTATGTTACATGAAAACTTACATTTCCTTAATAAAAATTAAACTAAATTAAAAATTAAACTTTAGTGGGCTCATCCTGATCTGACATACGAGGTGTAAATTGACTTCTGTATTGTTATTTTGGGGTTATGTCATTGTAATAAATTAGACTGTTTCAGTATTGGTAATAGGACCTACTGAGTGCAAAGCTCAACTTTTTCAAATGAATCAAGTGCACAGATATTTCAGGAAGTAAGAGTTAGTTAGTACAGAAACCTAAAAGTAATCATTGTCTTTCATTCTTCCTGAATATAAAAGTTGCTTTGAGTTTTCAACCTTCTGCTCAGTAAACTCGTACTTTGTATAAGTTGTTAAATGCTATTTTTTTTTTTTATTTACAGAGCAAACCTTGCAAAAGGACTAGGAAGCATTTCCACCATGAACGACATCTGATTTACTTGCATCATATGTATCATCTCGCCCTTCTTAATATGACATCTTCCAAGAGGTCAGTTAATGTCATGAACAAACTGTATGAAGATGTTTGTGTAAGTTAAGTCGGAACATTTTCATATGCTGTATTTTTCTGTTCTTAACACGCAGCTGTGTTAGCTGATATAGTTCATAAGTCACTTAATGGTCTACACATGAGGTTTGAATACCAAGTCTCCTTGGAGTCATTGGAACAAATCCTAGGAGGGTTGGCTGAGCCCTTCATCTTTCCAAGGCAGATAAACTAAGGATGGGATTCCAAGGGAGACTTAAGTGCCCAACTGCCATTTTAGCCGCATAAGTCCCACACATCTAGATGCTACTGAGACCCTCAAAACCAGCTGCTGTCTAACCCTATAGTTGCCTAAAGTCCCTCCATGCCTAAGCTTCTACTGTTCAGGTCCCTGGATGTAAAGAGGGTAATTTGCCTTTTCCTGAAAAAGACCAAGCCCTTTAGAAAGTCTCATCGATTATTTGTAGCATATCAGGAGAGATGCCAGGGAGAACCCATTACCAAACAGAGATGCTTATTTTGGAGTGGGAAATGTATAGAACATTGCTATATTTTAGCTAGGAAAACAGTACTTCCTGGTTTAAAGACTTGTTCTATGAGTGCCACCTGTCAGTGGTGTTGGCTTACGTAGGTTCCCCTAGCGGAGATCCGCAAAGCTGCAACTTGGAGTTCAGTGCACACCTTCACCAGATACTACTGTTGTATTAATATAGATGGAATAAATGGGCCCAAAGAGTTAAAGGTATTAACGACCCAGTCACTGTCCAATATTAAGGTTTGGTTTACAGAGTCCTTAGCCTCCTTGATACCATGGCAAACACATGATTTTTTTTAACCTTTGATTAAAGATAGAGAAAAAGAAGGAAAAACAGTTAAAGCATTTGAAATGTAAAGTATTAAGTAAGGCTTTTAACATCACTTCCTTTTCCCTTTAGCTGGAGAGGTTTTTTAGAAGAAAAACCCCTTTAGTCTAACTGTCTTTTAGAAGATACCAAAGATGGTAAAAACTTTCCTTTTGCAGAAAAGAGAAGAAGTTAGTTGCGATGGGCTGGAGCTGTCATTGTTGCTGCTGTTGTTAAAGTCCAGTCCTGTTTCCAAAAGAGGAAAAAAGAACAGCAAAGATAGAAAATGCAGCTTTTGTCTCTGATGTCGACTCTCATTTGTCACTGCTGGAAAAACACAGGCACAGCACATAGTCTTATTAGCCATTCTGGTCTACACTGTACTTAGACACCGGTGGCTGGCCCATGTCAGCTGTTTCAGGCTCGCGGGGTTTGGGCTAAGGGGCTATTTAATTGCAGTGTAGACATTTGGGCCCGAGCTCTAGGACCCCCTCACCCCACCTTGCAGGGTCCTAGAGCCCAGGTTCCAGCCTGACCCCAAATGTCTACACAGCCATTAAACAGTCCCTTAGTCCGAGCTCCACAAGCCCAAGTCAGCTGGCATGGGCCAGCTGCAGATTTTTAATTGCAGTGTAGATATACCCTCGGAGACCTGACAAACTTGTACCAGCATGTGACTGTTTAGAGCATTGTATTTAACTGCCTCTTTCTAGTCACAGGCTCACAGCAGCATTGCAATATATGAAGTCTTGGCCCGCTAAGCCAGACTTTTATTAGATAAAAGTTGAGGGATAGGAAAGAAAAGAAGTAAGGTGGGGAAGGAAAAGGACATACTAGGGATGGGTGGGGTAGAGAATAAAGTCTCCCATGCCAGGTGGTATTCAGGATTCAGACGTAGCCAGTACAGCTGGAGATGTCATCTGGCCTGGTCTGGTCAGGACATCTCAGGATTAGGATGAAGAAGGTCCAGGGTCCCAGGAGATGGCAAGGGTGACTATGATGGAGCTCATTTCTTCCCCTTTTTCCAGCCAGCCAGCGTTCTAGAAGCCTCTGCTAATTTTCAGCCCCCAGTCTCTTTTTTAGGACCCCAAAAAGGTAGTGATGGGCAGAATAGTCCATTCCTTCATTATTTAGTTCACTCACTAGGCATACTTTCCAACGCACCAATTTTGGTTCATTAATTTCTGGTCTTACACTTACCAGGCAGAATTTTAATACAGTCTTTGAGTTTTATATCCGTTGTCCTTTGTGTCTGGACTATTTCAGTCTCTTGCTTTTGCACATTTTTCCATCAACATTTGTTGTTATAGCTTCTTGTGACAGCTAATAAACTTTCTTACAGTATTTACAGTTAAGAACACATTTACTGTAATTGTGCAGGCCCAGTTATTACTACACTACTCCCTGGATTTAGCATTGCGTGTCAATGACCAGTTTGGGAGAGCAATGCTACAGTTCATATTTGTCTAAGAACTCCTCATCCACAGTCCACCTGGTGGGGCACTACTTGCTAATCTCCCATAAGTGGGAATGCACAGAGGGCCTCAAACAAGAAAGAAAAGATACTTACCAGCAAAATGTTGTTCTCCAAGAGTCACGTCTGTGCATTCACACTACCCATCTGCCTTCCCCTCTGCCCAGAGCTCTATATAACATGAGGCCTCTGTAGTTAGGGAGAAGGATCTGAGGTGGTTGCAGTCCTTCATTCAAAGTAGGGCAATCACAAAGTAGGGCAATCATCTTCTCACAAGATCTTGTGTGCGCCCTCCCAGCAGACACAGGTTTTCAAGGTGGTTCCACAGTCAGTGTCAGATGCCATATCTGTAAGTGGGAATGGACAGAGGTGACTCTCAAAGAGCACCATTTAGGAGTTATCATTAGAGCTTGGCAAAAAAATGTAGAGAATGGTAAATATGCTAAAAAAATGTAGTTTTGGAGTGACCAAATCTATCTGCTAATTCGGGTCATATTCAGTATGTGGTTAGAGCTGAATAAAAAGAAGGGAATTTTTTTAATAAAGTCAAAATGGTTCACTTCAAAATGATGTTTCATTTCAAGTTAAATCTATCTGAATCTGTTTTTTCCAGTTTTTCATTTTGGTGAGAAAAAACAATTCAATTTTGATTTGAAATTAACCAAAGCGCCCACCTACCCCCCATCCCTCAGCATGACCACCAGTCTGAAAAATTAAATATTTGCTCAGCTCTAGTTATGATAACATCTGCTGTGTATTCAAAGAGTGATGATCCTGACTGCTTTCTTCTAAATTTGCTTTTCTCTGTTTGGTGCTACCTGGAACAGACTGCTGGAGAAAAATGGCCAGTTCGCAGTTGCTGAAAAAGAGCACAGTGTCCATGATCTGGTTAGTAGTCAAATGGTCATTGCTATCATCTATTCCTTCTGCTTTTTAATGAATAGTTCACCAAGGCAAAGTAATAGCTAAAGCGCTTTTCTGGACTGTTGCTACAAATGCTACAAGCCTAGCTTTACAGTATTTTAAAGCTTTACAGTATTCTTCACAGTCCAGACTGCATATCAGATAGATCAGTGGTAGGTATGTGGATTTGTGCACTGGCCTTTCACCTTACAAAACCACCACACAATTTGTTACAATTGATAGTCTCTGTAGAGGCCTAGGATTGAAATATAGGGTTCAGGCCAGAGGGTCGTTGATAGAACTATGTACAGAAGTTTGCACAATTCCTATGTGTATTATACCTGAATCAGTCCAGCCCTATTAGCTTCCTACTTACATAACAGCTAAAATAATCTTAGAACTAAACCCCAGGTGAAATCTTGACTTCATTAAAGTCAATGGCAAAATTCCCATCAACTTTAGTGGGGCCACAATTTTTCTCCTCCCCTGTTTTCAATCTCCTTCTGCAGTATTACATGTTAGCTAAAAGCAGGGGAGTAGAGTAAGGCATTATCAGAGGACTTGGTTATACCTAGGCTTGGCAGAATTTGATTTTTATTTGTTTATAATTTTGACAGATATCAATATTTATTTTTAAGCCTTTTTAGATTTTTATTGTTTTTAAGTTTTCACAGTTGCAGGAAATTACACAGGGGCCAGACAATGAGGGCGGTCAGACAGTGGTTATTTAATGACACTAGAGATTGAGATTCAAAAAGTTAAAGCTTTTATAACTAGTAAAACACAAATTGTCAACATCACATGTCAAAATATACAGAGTAAATATTCTTAAATCAAACTCATAAGTTTTCAAGCAGAATTTTTCTTACTTTGCCCATCTGTACATTTTGATTATTATTGATGGAAATATTTTTTCTTGTGTTTGGGACTGTGTATGGTAAAAATTATGTTTACTGACAAAAATCTCAACCTTCCAAGTTTAGTTATACAACTTTAAAAGGGTGTAGAACATGACCTGTGTCCCCACAATGTAAGTGGGACCTAACATAAGAGAATGTGAGCAGTGATGTAGAAAAATATAAATGTAAAATATAAATTCTAAAATAAAGATTGTATGACTTCCCCTAGGCATATATTCTTTTAGAAGCATACTTTCCACACAGAACAGATTAAAAAACCAGGTTGTTGCATACAATTGTGTGTAAGAGATGGTTTTCACTAAAACATTTTCTGGGGCTTTTGGTCATTACTTGCATAGATTACTCTACTGTTAATGCTATTTTCTTAAGTGTTTAAAAAGAGAAGTAGGACCAATCTTTCTAGACCTGGATGTTTTAGCATTAGGTTCCTAAATCCATATTTACGCCCTGATACTGCAAATATGCATCAGTGTTTGCAGGATTAGGGTCTTAAATCGCTAAATAAGTGACCTGTTTTTCAGTGGAGCTGTGGGGGCTGAGCACCCTTGAAAATCATGTCACTTGTTTAATTGCCTAAATATGGGTTTTAGGTTCTAACTCTAAACACCGCAATCTTAACGTTTTGGGCTTAATTTGTATGTGAAAATTCTCTTAACATCTCCTTCCTACACTTGCCAATTTGTATTAAGATCTTGAGTCATTAGTGAAGCCCACTTATAGTGAAATTGGGTTTTTGTTTTTGATTTTTTTTAATAGAAAACCTTTACTCTTAGCAGAGGCTCAGTGTAGCGGGAATTGCAGTTTGCACGTTGCATGGCACAAAAACTGTTAGGAACTTTCATTCTACTTCACTATAACTGGAGTTTGTCTATATCGTAGTTCACCATAAGCCGTTTCCTCTGCCTGTCTGTCTAAAATTACAACTGGTAATATAATGAGAAAAGTTATTTACTAGTAAATAATTTAGCAATTAATGGGGAAAATGTTTAGAATAAATCATATAAAAATTATTATTCAGTTATCTATAGAGCTGTTCAAATAATAAAATGTATAAGTGAATAATCTATTTCAATACATATGTTAGAATTCATTGGATGAATCGATCAGGACATGCAGGTGACTGAGGACAGACATTGAGATGGATTTTAAGCAGTAGGCCACAACTTTACTAAACCTAGCACCCCTCCCCAGTGTTACTGCCCTGTCTTCCTGTACCAGGCTTAGAAGAGGATCCAATGTGGGGTTTACAGTGCTCCTATCATGTAGCCCATATCACAGGCTAGACTCTGCACTGCCTATCCATAGGATTCTGCCTGCTCTGCTGAATCCTCTCACTCTCCTCCCTGTGAAGAGGATACAAGTATCAAAGAGGGGCCTGGCTGTGTGAAGACTCCCATAGGCCTGAAGACCATAAGTGAAATTCCCACTTATTTCTGGGTACTGGCCCTTTTGGCCTTTTATCTGCACTGGACACCAGCTACAAGTTGCAATGGACTAAGTAGTCATACAATTCCTAATGTTAAGTCCTATTCCTATTTAACCTAACTGTGTCTCTGTGAGGCTATGAGGAAGGCAAAAAAACCTCACACGCTCACCTACAATTTGGCCCTGATGGGAAAAATTCCTTCCTGACCCAGGTGATTGGTCAGCCATGACATCCTAAAAACACTGGTCCTATATAACTGTGGAGAGGGAGGGTGAGTTCAGCAAAAATGGGGCACCAGGCTCAAGAAACCCTGGACACTGGTTTAAATTAGTGACTGTGGGGCGCAAGGAGATAATTGGCTCCTGTCTCCTAGCTGGCCAGTGGGCATCGGAGCAACCAGAGGGAGGAGGGGTCTACATTCTAAAGATGTCTGGTTCCACAAGGAGCTAATCAAAACTCTCCCTCCCACCCATGAAACTGGTTTGGTGGTCTTATTGCTATGAATAATTCAAACAGTAACATTGTAGTTATGTGTTATGGCTAAAATAATGCAAAAGCTCTTCAAGGCAGAGAAACATTTTTTTTTTCCCTCTGGGTCTAGTCCTGGTTCCATTGAAGTAAAAAGTAAAATTCCCATTGACTCAATGGACTCAGCAGTAGCCCCTATATTTGTAAAATGCCATAAAAAGGAGGCACTAGATTTTTTTTCTAATAATAAAAGCTATAGAAATATATGAAAATTGACGGGAGAATTTGAGGGACTAAACCAATCTAATTCTGCTAAAAATAATCTCTTGAATTCCCATTTGATGTGTGACAGATTATTAGCATAAAGAAGAAACATTATTTCAAATTAAAAGGAAATAAGGAATACATACGTTTCTCTTCTGTTCTAAATGACTGGAGATGCCGGTTTATTGAAAATACCAAAAGGCAGCACAGTCCACGAAGGCTGTATCTGACACTGGATAACAGTCCCTAATATTACATTGATTTCAGGTATTTATGATGCTGGATTGAAAAAGAAATTTCATTAACTTTTCTTTCAAAGGTGTCTCTTGCATGGTTCACTGAGCTATATCATGGTCTGGATTTTATAGGCACTTCAACTGGATATCAGGTCTGAGTATGACCCTACTGGCATGATACCAGCTGAAGTAGCATTCTGTCACAGAAGAGCTGGGAGAGCTTTTCCTTTAGAGTCTAAAACTGGTATTGGTCTGAAGAGGATCATATAGTTCTAGTAACTAACAAATATGAATCACAAGTTTGAGGTTGAATTGAACATACTATGTTGCCAGGTGCCTTGTTTTCAATATCATTTGGGTTGGTTTTTTTTACAAGAACAGTTTGCAGTGTTCTGCTTTGAAAATGCTGGGCTGCTTTGTATAACCTATATTTGTGCTTTTGTTCTCCCAAGATGGAATTCTTGTTTCCAAGTCATCATAAACAACCTGGAAATAGTTCCACTGAAAGAGGGATAGACGAAAGCACATTTCCCATTTTGCTAGACAGGAAACAGCATGAGCAATGTCACAGGGGCTTCTCCAAAACACGCATCGTTTTTAAAGAAATGAAAAACAATTCAAAGGAGAAACAACATGAAAATAAAGGAGCTGTTGAAATGTGAGTATGCTCGGTCTAAATGATTTGCCTGAATCTGTGCATTATGCCTATGCTCCTTAATTTAGACTGGAAATAGAAACTTGTTATATGATCTATAATAAGGGCCCCATTCCCGTCTTCCTTTTGTAAATTTGACTTGAAACATTGCAGCTCTTAAGAGCAATCACACATTAAAATACATGTAGGTGTGAGCTTTCAAATATCCTCACCAGTGAATATTCAGAGCATCACACCCTGGTGCTTGCTTCTGAAGTTAACATTAAACCTGCTGTGCAAACTCAGGATATGTTTTAAAATGTCCATAATTTTGTTCTATTGAAACTAGATCTCTTCAAGCAAAGCACATACTCCTCATCCAGGACTATGTGCCATGCATGCCAAGTTGGAAATTTTAAATCAAGCTGATTTCGAGTTTATCTGACTATAGGAGTGCTTGTTGAGAATAGTTGACTGGTAAGAAATATATCATGTGCAAATAAAATCCATGTTATGTATTCTGGAGTTAAAATGTACCCAAAAGTTGAGAGAGAGTGTGAGGGAAAAGATTGGATATTCTCTACCCAAAAGGAGAAAATGAAAAGCAAAAATAGGAATTTTAGAACAGAAAATCTATCTCAACCATCGTTATGATGTTGCTACCATAGCACTATAATACAAATAAATACACTGCAGAATTATTTAGATTGGCTATTTCTAGTAAGCTTTTCTAAAGATGTTTTGAATGTGTCTTACAGTTTGGAGGATCAGAAATACAATAACAGCGCCTTTGCCCCACATGAAATGATCACTGTGCCTCTTACCATGGAAGATGTGGTTCTGAACAATCCAGTTGTGGCATGTATTTTTATTTATTCTTTTGTCCCCCATCAGGTCAGTGCTGTATAGCTTGAAGGAGCTGTCATACACTTTTAACCCCATAGATTAAAAGTTCCTTGTAGTACTCCAAGAACAGAGCTATTATAGCATCAAATTCTACCCTTCAATGCACAGGGGGCTCCCCTTGAGATCAGTGGAAGCTGTGAAGTCAGAGTGAAGGACAGAAATTTGGCCAAGTGACCAACAAATACGTGCAGAAACTCACAGATTTGGGGGGGATCCTTCTTTTCACTTGAACGGCTGTACAGGAGCATCATTCATCCACAGCTTTATCCTTTGAAATGGTGGGAAGTCAGGCAGAGGGGAGGATTGAACTTGTAGCCATTTATGCTGACAGGCTCAGCATACCATGCCACAACAAAGACAGTCTGGGTTTGGCAATTTTCCTGGGGTTCACCACCCAGGAGAGCTTCTCCACTTTTAAGAGGTTCATTAGAGCACGACCCTTGCTACCAATCCTTTTGCTGGCCAGTAGCCTTCAGGGTGAGTGGGACTATATTGGGGCAATTAGGGGTGGGTTTATCAAGGCATCAGAAGGAAGATGTAGG
This sequence comes from Malaclemys terrapin pileata, assembly GCF_027887155.1. Taxonomy (NCBI): domain Eukaryota; kingdom Metazoa; phylum Chordata; order Testudines; family Emydidae; genus Malaclemys; species Malaclemys terrapin. Next base: position 85,313,741 of record NC_071507.1, read on the forward strand.
GGTGAGCAAGGCAAGGCAGGACATATGGAGCATGAGGCAGGGAGTGGGCCTGCTGGGGAAGAGGGAGAAAAGATGTTAGGGAACATGGGGAGATTACAGCCATGTCAGGCAGAAAGCAGCAAGGGAGTACTACTAGCACTTCCCTACCCTCTCCACTGGATGGACCTGTTGCAGATTGCTGGAGAATTACACCTCTCTGAGCCAGAGAAGAGCTATAGATGTTCTCCTGGTGGAAAGCCTAAAAGGTTATTGGTTACTCTCTCACAAGCCAGCTGGCCAAGGCACCAGGCTGCAGCACCCAGATAGTGGTTCAGAGCAGCGTTGCCCCATGTTGGGCTGTTTATTAAGGGGAGTGGACAGAAAAGTGTTAGTGCTCACCTACCTTATACTTCTCCTGTATTTCCTCCTTCCCATAATGTGGCTGTTTATCTCCCCAACATTCATGTTTCTCCATGTCTCCTCCACACTTCTGTCTCACCATACAAAACACTTTTTCATACATCTCCAGCTCGATAACAGTGTGGAGAATGACATATGGTCAGTGTCCAGCAGTTTTCTTTGGCAAAACCATTTGGCTGTGACAAATTACTGCAATAACTTTAATATTTCACATTCCTGTAAATGTCAGCATAAAGCTGAGTTGCTGTGTGAAATGAGAAACCTGAACTTTTTTTTAAGTTGGAGAACCACCACAGAACTATGAGGAAAACAGTGGAAGAGTTTGAAGAGAGAATATTTTAATAAGTTCCATGTAAGAGTTATTAATTCTTGTCCCAAAAAATTAAATGGAAAACTAAATTCTCCTGTGAAAAACTATCATAGCAAATTTGGAGACTAAAACCAGTCTTTAAACTGTGAAAGAGGGATTGTTCATCTTGTTTTATGTGCAAATCGCAAGGCAATCCCCACTATAGTCACATTGGGCCTAGTTTTTACAAAGGGAATCTCTCCTCCCCTGCAACTGACTTCAGTAGGAGTTGTGAGTAAAGACTGCAGGACTCTGACCTTAAATTTACAAACATCTCTGCCAAACATTAGAATGAGAGGATGGGCTTCTATGGGCATTTTCCACTTTCAAGTGAATCCTACCGCTTTAGCTTTGACAATCTCCCATTTTAAAAAATCCCTTTGCTCATATATAGGCCACTAATATAGGTCTACTTGGCGGCATCAAAAGTAGAGCTGAGCAAAAATTCAGAATTTTTGTCCTGGGAGAAATTCCAATACTTTACCATTTTTATCCCAAACTGGGACAAAAAAATTGAAATATCAGTTCTTTTGCAAAATGGAAATTCCAAAGAAAATCAGTTTAGAAATGGCAAAACAGCTTCTCATTTTGGATTAAAATGAAACATTTCAACATTCCCAAACCAAAAATGTTTCATTTTGGTTAGTTGAACTGAACCCCCAAAAAAGGTTCATTTAGAGTAATGATTTCCATTTCCTTAGTGTGTTGCATTGCTTCATGGGAGTTGTAGTTTGGGAGTCTGATCTCCACATTCTTCCTGGCCAGACTGGATCACTCATGATGCAATTGATGTGACTCTCAAGGCACACAATTTGGCCAGAGGGGTGACCACATTGTATGCTGGGAGATATACTCTGGCAAGGAAGCTCAGCCTATTAGGGGGAAAATGGGAATCCAAACCACTACTCCCATGAGGCAAGGTGACAACAGAGAAATAGACATTTTATAACATTTATTTATAATAAAGTATTACAGCATGTCTGACTAGCTGTTACAACCACAAATATTGATTATTCAGACTAATAGATGTATGTAGTACAATGCCTCACTACAGTTAAATGTATACATATATGATCTTAATTTTTTTTTTAATTTTAGGAAGCTAAGTCAACAGTTACCTACTGGACTAATTATGTGGACAAAGACTAATCCATTTTCTAAAGAGGAAAAGGATGACTAAAATGCAAACTCACAACAGCAATAAAATTGCAGCTTTATGTAGATCTTAATGCTGTATCCCACACATACCGTGATGTACCTATATTATGAAATCACTGTACTGAATGTAATTCAACGTTCTACAGGCCAAAATCTTGATCTGAATGTTGTCATTCACTTTAATTAGAGCAGGATTTGGCTCTAGAGCAGTGCTACTATGGAATGATTCAAAACACATTTATCCTTTGTCTTCTGAAAATAGATAATTTACTGTACAATTGGCTGAGTTCCTAATCTTTAACTGATCTACAGTATTAATTGTTAGAACATACACCAATGAACTAGTTGATGCTTTTGTAGTTGCAGGTTATACTGATATGATAAACAATTTCTCATTGAGCTCTTGCAAGCTGAGCAATGAAAGCAAAGGAGGGAGATTTAAAAAAAAGTAGAGAAGTCTAGTTTAAGATAAACAATGACTTAGATGCAAGACACGCTTTCACTTAATCAAAGAAGGCAGACAGGCTACTTATGGGAATTTGGTCAGAAATACACTTACCTCATAGTTCTTTAATCTAAACATCTACCTGTAAATCTATATTGTAAGCTTCTAAGCATTCACTATAAAATTAAATGTGCCCAATTTCAGATGTTTGTTTTTTAATGGATAGATCAAGCTTGTTGTGTGTCATGCTGTGGGAGACTTTGCACTTCACATACAAGTGGGCTCATCAGCCATTTTGTAAACCAAACACAGCACTGGCTCTTGTGGCAGAGGAGGACACTTAGCACTGTGAGGGGAGAGACCAGCTCAGCAGAAGAGAGAGAGCAGACTTGAAAAAACACCGAGAAAGTGAAATAATGGTTCTTCACTGAAAGAGCCCAAGCAACTCATAGGTGTCAATCAGACTATTTGGAGGCAAAATAAGTTGAGGCTGTCAGTTGATGAGTAGGTCCCCCTGCTTCTTTGACTGCCAGTTCTGCTGCTTCCAATTACTGCAGTAAAGATCTACCCACCTGTGAAGGTTATCAGAGGAGAACAGGAGGGAAACATCCATAGAAAATCATCCATCATGAGTGAGATATTAAAGGCAATGTTTTAAATTGATCAAAATTTCACATACTTAAAACATATAAAGATGGTTCATCTGATTCTTTAGGAAATGTAATATCAGTGAAATTGACAGACTATCATCTTTGGTTTTCCTACCCTTCTTACAGCTGTGATGCTTAGAACAAGTTTAGCTAATATATCCATCCCTCGACCAAACTGGCCAACTTTCATGCAATTTATGCATGGATGAATACGAATTACTTTTCATGGCTTTACAAGTTGGAAGAATGGGGTTGGTGCTGGATGTTATTGTATATAGATACAATCACCACTGCACACCTGATAAGTAAATATTCCTTCATAGTGCATTACCATCAGAGACAATATCCTAAGGACAGAAGAAAACATGCTGAAGACAACTGTTAGGGTCAGTAATCTCCATAGCTATCAAGCATTCCCACTGCTGTGTAAAAACTCCATTGCAAGTTTCAATTTGAAGAAGTGAGTACCTTGACAGCCACAGTATTTTAATAAAACGAGTCATTTATGTAAACAAAAATGTAACCAGTAGCTCTCACGACAGGAGTTAGAAAATGAAGCATGTAATAAGACACTTTCAGAAATAGCAAAAATGAGGCTGCAGTGAGTCCACTACTTTAAGGTGTGTTCGTTATTAAGCCACTTCAAGTCCAATATTAAAATCACGCCTATCTTCTCTACAGTTGATGGGATGTTTTCAGCTCCAAGCTGTTGTCCATAGCTGATCACCAGGCCTGCAGTTCTAAAGTATGTTCAATCCAGTTGAATCAGTGACAAACACTTCTGTGATGGTTTAGCAAGATTCCACTTCAAGATAATTAATTTGATTTCCAACTTATACTATATTTTGCTTTAAAAAAAAGCACGAGTATGAAACAAGTTACTTTAAATCTCCTCTCTGTCCAGTGAAGAAAATCTGCCAGCCTTTATTCATGTCTAAAAAAGAGAAGTTTTTTTTATGGAAACAAAGTATATATTTATTTTCTTAGCCCTATATTTCAAATCACTAAAACCCTAAGAGTCAGCATTTAGAATGCTGTTAATACATGCAAGTTTTCAAAACAGATTAGTAAAGAAACTAGTTCATAAAGGAGTCACTGTGCTAAAATGTAGAACAAAGGTTAGACTTTTTAAAAAAAAACCAATGCTTTATGTTTATGCTTAGCTACTAATAAGTGAACCATTGTTAGGCCCAAGAGTTGTACCACGAGGACTATTCATGTGTTGCCCTGTTTTGACGTATCAGTCTGCATTAACATAGGGCAATGTAATGCAGATTATGCAGAAATGCTTAATACTTTGCTGCAGTATAGTGCAAGCAACCTAGTAGAAAGAATTAGATGACTATAAAAGTGTCAGTAAGGATTACTATTACTTTTGTAATTTTATATACTTTTCTTAGAAAAGGGGGTTTAAGTTGTCACCTACACTTGAAACTTCACTTCCATTTTCCACAACAGAATCAGGTTCCCATAAGGAGAGTTTTTATTCAAGTCCACATAATTACATGTAACCCCTTTGGGGTTTAGAGAGCATGGCCCTTTAAATCTTTTTCCTAAGGGGGAAGGGGAGAGTAATAAAAAAGGAGGGAAACTCCAGGGGGCAGCGCTGGAGCTCCAGGGAGACAGAGAGGCAGCCTGCAGGCCCTGGAAAAGTGAAGCAGCAGAGAACCTGCCCGAGGCCTGAGACGGACAGGAGCCAGGAGGAGCACTGGGCCAGGGAGGAATTGCCGAGAAGGACAGGCTGGAGCTGGACCCAGTATCACTGCTGCCTACAGCTGCAGGGGGCTGTGAGTACTGGGGCTTCTGACTCTGCATGGGGAACAAGGAGGGAGGTTGCTAGCTAGTTAAGTGGGGAGGTGGTCTCTCTGTGTGGCTTTGCAGAGAGCAGCAGAAGAGGGCACCAGAGGGGTTCGTTGGGGGAAAGTTCACTGGCACCGAAGACTACCAGGAGCACCCAAGACTCACCACTGGACTGGAACTTTGCTCAGGACTCCTGAATTCTGTGTGCAGACACATTGCTCAGTGTCTGCCCTTCCAGACTATGCTACCACTGGGCCTGTGGGGCCTTGGCTTGGATGCAGCCCTGTCTTACTGCTCCCCCTCTATTTACCCTTGTTTTTCTCCTCTCATCCCTCTGTAAATAAATATTTCTCTTGTTATATCCACTGTACTTTTCCTGTAGGCGTGTGTTCACTCTGGGGGGTTTGGAACAGGTGCCCCTGGGGTGGAAGGGATTTCTCCTGCTGCATTCCTGCACGTGCCTTCTCTTGGCCAGAGCTGCCTGCAGAGCAGACTCCATCTTGGCCACGAGGGCGCTAAAGTTACATACACATTAAAATAAAATGTAGACTTTGGTATTTAAATATTAATCCTTCCCTACTAAACCTCTAGTACCACCCAAGAACTAAAGTAACAGATCAAGAACTGTAAATGCACATTGCAAGTTGAATTTGCCACAAAACTAGAATTTCTAATTTTTAGATCAATTTACTTTTTCTGTGAGAGCATTTAGTGTTCTAGCATTTACAGAGAGCAAGAAAAACAGCAGTAGTTGAGTGCAGCTAAAAGTATGCATAATTAAATGCACATTGTAAAGTTACAATTTTTATTAACTAACACTAATAGCTTAGATTATTAAAACTGAAAATTTTCAAATTAATTGTTCTTGTCCAAGATGAATTAAGTGCAAAAAGTTAGTCTGTTTTGTGATATGCAGCCAAGAGCCATATCTCTTCTGCATATATGAAAAAAATATTACATTATCTATCAGTCCAGTTGCATTCTCCCCCTTGAGGGGGTGTTAACTAACTGAATGTGAATAATAGTTTACTTTAGCCTGAAAGCTATGCTTTTACTTGCTCTCTTCCATTCACTCCTGCCTTCTATTCTTCCTTCTTTGTTATCTCTTCCACTGAGTCTCTTGCATCGAAGTTTTCCTCTCCATCTACTTACATCCAGTCCTAAAACTCATCTTCTCTATTCCCCACTCCATCTCCATTATTCACTCTCTTGTTCTTCTCACAATTTCTAACCTCTTTCCCCCGCCCCCGATTTCCCTCTCCCATGCTCTTCTATTGTCCATTCTCACTGACCCTATTCCATTCCTCCTAGCCAACAGTTTCGGTCCCATAGCGCTACTTAGCTGTGCAGTCAGGAGCCAAGCACACCTTTCTGCTGACTGGTGGAGCCAGGAGCAGTGGAAGTCCCATTGGCAGTGGACAACGAAAGGAAGGAATTGCCAAATGCTGCCGGAAAGCACTATTGTATAAAACAGCAACATTTCCATTCAGAAGAAGACACGTGGACCACAAGAAACACACTCCGGGATCACAAAGCTCACAAACCGCAAGGAAAGCCATTGGCACAGGGTTTAGGTTGTATGCATACATTTAAACATTGATGTCAAACAAAAACTGTTTACTGACAGAAGTCACAAGCACATTTCTATTAAAATTAGGTTTTGTAAAACCCCTGTTTTTTTAAAAGTGAAGAAAAGATAGCTGGGGGTATAAATTCCCTAGCAGCTCTTTTAAAAGGTGTTTACACCTGGAAGTAGAGACAAAGCATGATTTCAAATTGTTTCACAAAGGGTACATCTACACTGCAATAAAAGACCTGCAACACAAAGCCTACGTCAGTTGACTCAAGAGCCTCAGGCTGCAGGGCTAAAAGTAGCACTGTAGACCTCTGGGCTTGGGCTGGACCCTGAGCCTGAGCCCTCTCCGGATCTCAGAAGCCAGATGTCAGCCTGAGCCTGAATGTCTACACTGCTCCTTTTAGCCCTACAGCCTGACATCCCGACCCTGAGCTTAAGTCAAGTGACTGTGGCTCTGAGACTTGGTGCCACAAGTCTTTAATTACAGCATAGACATACCCAAAGCTTTTAAAGAAATTCCTAGTTTTTAGAAAAGTAGTCTCCTCTATGCGGATTTAAAAAAAAAATCTCAGTAGCATAATACTAACCTGTTAATGTGTTGTTGTTCTGGACAAGAGAATTTATCGTCTGTTTAAAAAAAGAAAGCACAAGTAACAATGATGTCATCAGTTCCCAAGTTTTGGAAAGGTAAGCTAAATATCCCAACAGATGTTCATGACACTGCTAGGAAATCATGCCTACCACCCTATAATAGGGTAGAGGAGTCTCTGTTCAAAACAACCTTTCAGACAAGAAAACAAATCAGTTAGTTAAGGTAAGACAAGACAGAGGCTTGGCTTTAATGCATGATCAAACCTTTTCCTAAGAAAGGCATTTTGTTTTTGAGAAAGAGACATCCTTCCTTTACTACTAGGTTCTTCAAGCAGTTCTAAAATTCAGTCAAATTTTTATATAACAAATCTAAATTAGCAAATATAAAAGCCTAATAATGTACTATCCTATAGATCAATTGATTCCATGCTCCAGAGAGTGCAGCGGAAACTAGAGATACCCCAGAAGGCATCATCCCTAGGTTACAGAGGTCAGAATAGTCTGGTGTTGTATGAGAATTCTTGCATTATGACCTTATACGTTCCAGAGAATCTCTAGTGAACTCTGAACACCAGCAGACATTAATAAAAATTCTTTTCATAAGAACTGCAACTTGTTCAGGAGTAATCCAGGAAGCCCTACCCTGGGAAAATTCCCAGCAAAGTCAAGGGAAATTCTACCTGAATTAGGGCAGCATGGTGCTTAAAGAGGGCTTTTAGCCCATATAACAGTCTTAGCTTAGTCAAGTGCTAACAAAATACTTTCATCCTTACCTGCAATTCACTAGTAACTTGTAAAACAGTTGTATAATATATCAATTTTGATATAATAAGATGACCTAATACATTTTTTCTAGCTCTAGATTCCAGTCCAATGCTAAGCTACACCTAGAAACTGCTAGTTGTAGTGAGTTCTGCAGTGCTTTGGTCACTTTGAAAGCATTCAAACCACAGATCGTATTTAAAAGTTTTTGGAGACTGAAGCTAGTGCAGAATACAGTATGTCCAAATAAATTTATTAGTCTCTAAGGTACCACAAGTACTCCTCGTTCTTTTTGCTGATACAGACTAACATCTGCCACTCAAACCGGTTCCTGAGCACAGTTTCACTGGGACGTATGACACCAGTACTCTGGAATCTGCACTGGTGGTCCATTGGTCTCCAGATATAGTTTGTTGTTGGTTATGACTTATAAAACCCTAAATAGGTCTCCCTCCTTGTGCCATACTGCCACATTTGAGGTCAGCACACACACTCAAGCTTTATACCCCTTGTTATAAGTGAGGGGAGACTCCCAGGGGGTGTTCTGTGAGGACACCAGGACTACAGCTGGGTAGGAAACTCTTCTTGTTCTGCAAAAACTGTCAAGATTTCAAAAAATTTCCCATTCCGCATCATGCTGCTTAATTGTTATGCAGTGCCTAAATACACCCAACTGGCAAAGAGAATTTATGTTCATAGTACTTTGTAAATGTGCATGCAATTTACCTCATTACAGGAGGCAACCATTTGATGGAGGGCTCTCAGGGATGAATGCATCTGCTCAAGAGACTTTAGCTCTTCCTATTGGAGTTTTTAAAAAGAAAATTTTTAAAAAAGGAAAGACAAAAACCATCATAAATAATTTTACACACCTGCACTACCGCTTTGTTGGAGGACTTAACTCTATGCTTTGATTTCACATTTCTTCCCAAAATATACCTAAACCCAGTCCACTTCTATTTTAATTGTACATTTTAAAAATGTTGAGGTTCTGTTTTTTAATATTTTCTATAGCACCATCTCAAATGTTTTACGAACAGCAATATATTAAGCCTCACAACAGATCTCTTAAGGGTAGGTTGTATCATATATATATATATATATATATATATATATATATATATATATACACACACGCACACACACACACTATGCAGATGGAAAACTGAGGCATGGAGCAGCTATGAGACTTGCACAAAGAAAGCATTATGTTAGCAAAAACTCCTTTTAATATTCAGCAAGCCACACTTATTTCAGTAGCAAAATTGTACAAAATACTCAATAGAATAGTTGGCCTCAATGACTTTTCTTTAATTTTGCAAGTTTCTAGCTAAGGCCTGGTCTACACTACGAGTTTAGGTCGAATTTAGCAGCGTTAAATCGAATTAACCCTGCACCCGTCCACACAACGAAGCCATTTACTTCGACATAAAGGGCTCTTAAAATCAATTTCTGTACTCCTCTCAGACGAGGGGAGTAGCGCTTAAATCGACATTGCCGGTTCAAATTAGGGTTAGTGTGGACGAAATTCGAAGGTATTGGCCTCCGGGAGCTATCCCACAGTGCACCATTGTGACCGCTCTGGACAGCAATCTGAACTCTGATGCACTGGCCACGTAGACAGGAAACGCCCCGCGAACTTTTGAATTTCATTTCCTGTTTGCCCAGCACGGAGAGCACAGGTGACCACTCAGAGCTCATCAGCACAGGTAACCATGCAGTCTGAGAATCAAAAAAGAGCACCAGCATGGACCGTATGGGGGGTACTGGATCTGATCGCTACATGGGGAGAGGATTCCGTGCTAGCAGAACTATGTTCCAAAAGACGAAATGCCAAAACATTTGAAAAAATCTCCAAGGGCACGATGGGGAGAGGCCACAATAGGGACTCAGATCAGGGCCGCGTGAAAGTTAAGGAGCTCAGACAAGCCTACCAGAAAATCAAAGCAGCAAAAACAGAAGGTCCGGTGCAGAGCCGCAGACATGCTGCTTCTACGCTGAGCTGCATGCAATTCTAGGGGGGGCCGCCATGACTACCCCACCCCTGACCGTGGATTCCGAGGAGGAGGTACTCCCAGCCATGCCTGAGGATTCTGCGGACGGGGAAGATGAGGAGGAGGAGGAGGACGAGCTTGCGGAGAGCACACAGCACTCCGTTCTCCCCAACAGCCATGATCTTTTTCTCAGCCTGACTGAAATACCCTCCCAACCCTCCCAAGCCAGTATCCAAGACCATGAAGCCATGGAAGGGAACTCTGGTGAGTGTACCTTTTGTAAATATAAAACATGGTTTAAAAGCAAGCGTTTAATGATTAATTTGTCCTGAGGACTTGGGATGCTTTCGCGGCCAGTACAGCTACTGGAAAAGTCTGTTAACGTGTCTGGGGATGGAGCGGAAATCCTCCAGGGACATCTCCATAAAGCTCTCCTGGAGGTACTCCAAAAGCCTTTGCAGAAGGTTTCTGGGCAGTGAAGCTTATTCCGTCCTCCATGGTAGGACACTTGACCACGCCATGCTTGCAGCAAGTAATCTGGTATCATTGCATGACAAAGCCTGGCAGCGTTTGGTCCCGGTGTTTGCTGGCATTCAAGCAACATCTGTTCTTTATCTCGCTGTGTTATCCTCAGGAGTGTGATATCGTTCATGGTAACCTGGTTGAAATATGGGAATTTAATTAAGGGACAGAGGTGGCCGTTCCTACTGGTTTGCCTGTGGCTGAAAAGAAATCCTTCCCTGCAGTTAGCCAAGTGGTGGAGGGGGGAGGGGAGGACATTGGCGCTGAGCTTTTCGCGTTTGGCTAGCAGGGATCTTCTCTGATACCAGCCACGCGGTGGGGGAAAGGGTAAAGCGATCATCCCAGAGAACTGGATGGGTGATGGGGGGGTTTAAGTTTGGTTTCTGCTGCTGCACGTTAACAGGAAAACCGCAGCACTCAATGGGCTTTGCTTGGTATGGGAAAGGAAGGTGCTGCTTTTATGAAGGTTGCAGAAGCCAAAAGACAATGGTTTACCATGACTGCACGCAAGCCGAATTCTGTTGCCCGGACCTGCATCTGTGATCTCTAACACCAAAGCCGCAGGCACTCACTATAAGATGCAAAATGCGACCTTGTACCGAAATTACATGTGCTATGTAATGTGAATAGTGTTGTTCACCGTGAAAGAGTATAAGCATTGTTCTGTAAAATTTATCTTTTTAAATACTTCTCTCCCTTTTTCCCCCCTCCCGCAGCTGCAAATTTTTCAAGCCTACCTCCTCCGTCCCGAAGGCTATCTCAGATAAGGCGGCAAAAAAAAAAAAAAAAAAAAGCATGCGAGATGAAATGTTCTCAGAAATCATGAAATCGACCCACAATGAAAGAGCTCATCTGAATGAGTGGAAGGACCCGATATCAAAGTACAGGAAAGATGCCAGTGAACGTGAGGACAGGAGGGACGAACGTGAGGACAGGAGGGACGAACGTGAGGACAGGAGGGACGAACGTGAGGACAGGAGGGACGAACGTGAGGACAGGAGGGACGAACGTGAGGACAGGAGGCGGCAGGAAGATCAGAGGAGGTAGGATGCAACGCTGGGGCTGCCGCGTGAGCAAACGGACATGTTCCAGCGTCTGGTGGAGCTTCAGGAACGGCAACAGGATCACAGAGTGCCCCTGTATAACCTCCCCCCCCAAGTTCCATAGCCTCCTCATCCAGATGTATAAGAACGCGAGGGGGGGGGAAGGCTCCGTGTACCTTGCCACTCCACCCCAGTGGACAGCCCAAGCAAAAGGCTGTCATTATTTTGAACTTTTGAAGTGGCCTTCTCCTTCCCTCCTCCCCAACCCCACCCAGGCTACCTTGTCAGTTCTCTCCCTCTTTTTATAATCAATTAATAAATAATACATGATTTTTAAACGGTAGTGACTTTATTTCCTTTGAAAGCAAGCTGTTATTGAAGGGGGAGGGTGGGTTGCTTACAGGGAATGAGTCAATCAAGGGGGCGGGTTTTCCTCAAGGAGAAAAACAGAACTTTCACACTGTAGCCTGGCCAGTCATGAAACAGGTTTTCAAAACTTCTCTGATGTGCAGCGCTTCTTGGTGTGCTCTTCTAATCGCCCAGGTGTCTGGCTGCGCGTAATCAGCGGCCAGGCAATTTGCCTCAACCTCCCACCCCGCCATAAAGGTCTCCCCCTTATTCTCACAGATATTGTGGAGCACACAGCAAGCAGCAATAACAATGGGAATATTGGTTTGGCTGAGGTCTGAGCGAGTCAGTAACGATTGCCAGCGACCCTTTAAAGGTCCAAAAGCACATTCTACCACCATTCTGCACTTGCTCAGCCTGTAGTTAAACAGCTCCTGACTACTGTCCCGGCTGCCTGTGTATGGCTTCATGAGCCATGGCATTAAGGGGTAGGCTGGGTCCCCAAGGATAACTATAGGTATTTCAACATCCCCAACTGTTATTTTCTGGTCTGGGAAGTAAATCCCTGGCCGCAGCCGTTTAAACAGATCAGTGTTCCTGAAGACGCGAACGTCCTGAACCCTTCCAGGCCATCCCATGTTGATGTTGGTGAAACGTCCCTTGTGATCCACCAGTGCTTGCAGCACCGCTGAAAAGTACCCCTTGCGGTTTATGCACTGGCTGCCCTGGTGCTCCAGTGCCAAGATAGGGATATGGGTTCCATCTATCGCCCCATCACAGTTAGGGAATCCCACTGCAGCAAAGCCATCCACTGTGACCTGCACATTTCCCAGAGTCACTACCTTTCGTAGCAGCAGCTCAGTGATTGCTTTGGTTACTTGCATCACAGCAGCCCTCACAGGAGATTTGCCCACTCCAAATTGATTCCCGACTGACCAGTAGCTGTCTGGCGTTGCAAGCTTCCACAGGGCTATCGCCACTCGCTTCTCAACTGTGAGGGCTGCTCTCATTTTGGTATTCTGGCGCTTCAGGGCAGGGGAAAGCAAGTCACAAAGTTCCATGAAAGTGCCCTTATGCATGCAAAAGTTACGCAGCCACTGGGAATCGTCCCAGACCTGCAACAGTATGTGGTCCCACCAGTCTCTGTTTGTTTCCCGGGCCCAGAATCGGCATTCCACTGCTATAACCTGCCCCATTAACAGCATGATCTCCAAAGTGCCGGGGCCCGTGGTTTGAGAGAATTCTGTGTCCATATCCTCATCACTCTCGTCACCACGCTGCCGTAGCCGCCTCCTCCTCGCCTGGGCGTTCAGGTCCTGGTTCAGCATAAACTGCATGATAATGCACGAGGTGTTTACAATGTTCATGACTGCTGTCTTGAGCTGAGCAGGTTCCATGCTTGCTGTGGTATGGCATCTGCACAGTTCACCGAGGAAAAAAGGCATGAAATGGTTGTCTGCCGTTGCTTTCACAGAGGGAGGGATGAGGCTGTACCCAGAACCACCAGCGACAATGTTTTTTGCCCCATTAGGCATTGGGATCTCAACCCAGAATTCCAATGGACGGGAGAGACTGTGGGAACTATGGGATAGCTACCCACAGTGCAACGCTCCGGAAGTCGACGCTAGCCTTGGTACATAGACGCACACCACCGAATTAATGTGCTTAGTGTGGCCGCATGCACTCGACTTTATATCGGTTGCCAAAAATCAAATTTTCTAAATTCCAATTAATCCTGTAATGTAGACATACCCTAAGTTTCATAACAAGATCACTACAGATGAGTCTGCACGTATGATGCCTTTTAAATAAAAGGAGCTAAGTTCACAAGGCACACTGCAAAACTTTTTCTGGGATTGACAGCATAAACGGGCTTTTCACTATTAATCTAAAAGCAGCCGCTTCCCGGGCTGAAATTTGGGTGCACGATGCAAGTTACTTGCTTCACAATAATCATAAAGTACATCACTGTAATGTTTTAGGGAAATGTATAGGTGGTACTGAGATGTTTGTGTTGCAAATAAGGCCAGGCAATAGTTTGGTTAACTCTTTCCATTTTTTAACTCTTTCCATTTTAGGTAAAAATCCTAGAACCATTTTCTATCAGTTAGGTTTTGTAAACACTTATTTTTACATCATCTCTATTTAAGGTCAGATCACACCTGGCTGGCACTCTCCTTTCACGTGGTGTTGGCAGGAAGGCTGGGCAGGGGAGGGCCAGGACTCCCACACCCTAATCCCAGCGCTGACCCCGAGCCTGGAGGCACATCGCACGTTTACATTTCCTGGGTTCAAGTTTTCCCTCCTTCCCCACCGTTACCTGCGCCAGGGGAACTGCGGGCAGCGCTCCGGCGAGGTCTGAGCAGAGCCTCCCGGTTCACCTGCTAATCGCTGCCCCGTATCGCCCGGCACCGTCGCGGCTTGCGGGGCTCCACAGTCCGTTCACAGGAACCACGTTTATGCTCCTCCCCCAGCCTGAGGGGCTCTTACCCCGGCAGGCTCGGCCCGAGGCAGGGACAGCGGCGGACCAGCGCGGCGCTGGCGGGTCAAGGCCACAGGCCGAGCCCAGCCCTGGCCCACCAGACTTGGCTGAAACATCGCGAGATTTCAGCTCGCTGCGCCGGGGACGGGTCTGCGCGTCCCTCCTGCCGCCGGGTGGGCTCCGCTCGCCCAGGGTTCCGACAACGGCCGGGGGCGGGGGGACTCTCGCACGGCCGCGCGGAGCTGGGCCAGTCTGTACACACCGCATGTCGCAACAGTCACGATACACTCAGGGAACCGGCGCCGCTCGGCCGCTGGTATCGAGGCGGGCGGGATCCCCAAGTAGTCCCTGGGGGTCCCCGGCGCGGGTCCCTTCCCCCCGGTAGTGCCCGCTCCCGTGACAACGCTGAGAGCCCAGCGCAGCCCTTAGCTCCCCGCTCGCCTGGGCTAGTGCCCTGGCCGGAGAGAACATGACCCCCCCCCGATCCCAGCATGCACCGCTCCACCGGACGCCACCACGGCCCGAAGAAGCAGGCGCTCGTGACTCGGCGAGGACGGCAGCGCTCGTGGGGACGAGAAGGGGCGGGGCTCTACTCCAACCTGCAGCCGCGCGGCCTCCTGGTCTCGCGCCGGCCCCGCTCTCGCGCCGGGCGTCTGGTACTGCTGCTCCTTGCCCGACATGGTGAGAAGGCCCCCAAAGAGGGAGGGGAGGAGTCTATCGAGCGCGCGCCCCCGGCACCGGCCGGCGTTTGAAGGCAGCGCGCGGGCGGGGCGAGGAACTGTCACGTGGGAGGGAGAGGCGGTGGCGGGTGTCCTCCCGGCGGGCAGCTAGCGCGAGACGCTGGTGCCGGGTGGGGAGGGGGGCATGATGAAAGCATCGCTGAACTAGCCTTTACTCCCCTTGGGCCCCAGCCAGGAGACCCCGTTGAACCTTGGTTAGCTATCCGTGCGCGGGCCCCAGGGGAACGTCTCACATCAGTCCTGCGCCTAGGTTTTACCTCTGGTGCTAAGCCCCTCTCTACACAATGAATTTTATCCGTGTCGGGGTCATCGTATAACAGGATATTCGCTTAGCCACAAGGCATAGACACAGCGTGGTCTCACCTACCTATATGGGACTAAATGCATTATCACACCATGTTACTGAACCACATGATATTGACAAGACAACCAACAGCCGATGTAAAGAATGTGGCCCTAACTACACCGGCATAAACCCCAGGCCTCTCTTGGAGGTGGAGTTATTACGTCGCTGTAGTAGGGCACTTACATTGGCGGGACCTGGCTGTAGTGTGTACACTGACATAATTAGGTCGACGTAAGCTGCCTTACATCAACCTGTGTAATGTAGACCAGGCCTAAGGGAGTGAAGGAGCAGTACTGGGCCAAGAGGGACTTGCCCCTCAGCAGCTGAGGAGCATACTCCAGCTGGGTGGCAGGGGGTGCTCAGGGCACCAGTGGGAGGGGCCTCGGGCAGAAGAGGCGGGGGGTTCACCTACTGCCCATGGAGCTGGAGGAATACTTATTTGACCAACTAAGCACCGACACTGATCGGGAATTCCCTGTTGGAAGGGGATGGGGTCTGTGATCACACTCCAAACCAAAGAGAGAGCAGGGAGGTAGGAAGTGGCCCAAGGAAGCCTTGTCTGGTGCACCAGGAAGAGGTGATTGAGACATTCCATGCCTCTCTCCCTTGGGCCGGGACCCAGTGGAGAGGGAGGACCCTGGTCTCCTTATGTTTTCCCCTCACCCCCAGTCCCTGATGGACCACAATTTGACTGCTGGGCCTGCTGACCATCAGGCAAGTGACCCACCCTGGGATTTTGGGAGTGGAAAGACTGTTGAGCCACAGCCTGCCCACTAGATCTGCTGACCTCTGAGTAGAACCCTCTACATCCTTACATTCAGTTTCTGGTGCCATGTAAACCAAAAACATACACTACTTCACCTGCAAAGCATATGGGAATCAAAATCTAAATCCAAATAAAATTATATTCAATTCCTGTGTAAGGTCATTCCCAAGCCTCAACAGATTAATAACCTCCAGACCAAGAGAACAAACAACCTCACCCCAAACTGAATTATGCTCAAGACTTCAGATCAAAAGCTACAAACAACAATATATGTCGCTGGAAATAACAGATGAAAAACAACAAGTTAGACTGCTAAAAAACAACCTACAAACTACTTCACCACTGAACAACAATAAAGGAAAATTGGCAGAAATATGGCAGAGATAGCATCAAACCAGGTACCAATCTGTCACTGAATCATAAGTTGACAACAATGACAAATGGACTAAGGATAGAAACTCAAAGACATTGTGAAACCCTATCATGGGTAGATCGATGCTTATACTCAAGCTCAAGATATACTCATATATATACTCAAGATATACTCATCTACCTCTGACAGATATCCAGGATTTCCCTTCTTTTTACACATTAGCTAAACTGATATGCCTTTTACATATACAGATGAATAAAAGTTATGTATGCTCAGTTAGACCTTCCATTATACTTGTGTTACCTTTTCATCTTAAATTCTGCCTTCTGTGACATCTATACAAACGTATTGCTTTCAGTGGATTGCATAGCTGTAACTATCAGGAACTAAGTGAACAATTCTGTTGGTGGTGCACAAGAAGGAATAGAATCTACTTCTCTCCCTCCTAACTGCATTGGGTCTGTAGGGCCAACAAGACGAGAGTAAAAAGTATCAAAAACTTATTTTTGTCATTAAGATAAGTAGATACAACTCTGAATACACAAATGAAAGAAATGTTGAATGAAAATGTGTCTTCTTTTTACCTAGTCTCTTTTTGAAACAGACTGCACTTTAAGAAATTAAAAAATAAGAGCTCTGTGTAACCTCAGAAGCATGTCTCTTTCATCAACAGAAGTTGGTTCAATAAAAGATATTACCTAGCACGCATTGTCTCTTTAAAAAATTATTTATTTAAGAGAGAGACTGAGAATAGTAGACCTAATGTCCTTGGATTTCAGAAAGGCTTACACCACAACAGATAAAGTGAACAAGTATGGTATTGATGGTAAAATAGTGAGATAAAAAACCCTAAACTTTGACTTATTAACTGAGACCAGAGAGAGGTATAAATTGTTACAGATCAGATAGTAGGGAGATGACAAGTAGAATGCAACAAGGATCAATGTTAGACCCAATCTTGTTCTCTTAAGGGAATGTTCAGCAAGACTTGCACATTTTCATATGACCTGAAACCGGGAGGGCCAACACCTAAGAAAAGGGACAGTGACTACAAGGTTACTTGGTGGGTTTAAAGAGATACAGGCTAAGTGCCTTACAAAATGTAAAGAAATGAGAACAGGATTGAAATGTCAGCGGGATCATTATGGCCATAATCATAGCAAGACATTGATCAAGAAAAGGATCTGGAAGAAGAAGAAGGATGGGGACAAAACCAAAACAATTCCAAAAACTGTCTGGGCAAGAGGGAAGACAATGCAATCATAACTTTCTGCAGGTATGTTCAAAGCTTCTTAATTGTTATGCAGTGCTTAGATAGTAAAGTGATAAACACCTTAGAAGTACCAGGCATATCGATAGACATTAGATTAGAAAGAAGTGAGAATATTAAAAGTATCTCCTCTGTGTCTGGTTTCAGGAAAGCAAATGAGATTTATAAATAGATGAACAGAGGAAAAATCAAAAGACCTAATTAGGACATTGAACTAAGAGTGGAAAGAGCAGACCCCAAGCGATATACTGGGAACAATTCAGGGCATCATATTTCAGGCAGGTTATTGAAGAACTAGAAAAGAGATAGTAAAGGACAACAGGGATGATAAAGGTTCTCTGGATTTATAACTATGAGGATAAATTAGGACAATTAGGTTTAATTATAACTAATCAGAAAAGAGTTTATGAAGCAACATAACAGATGTATAAAATTCTGCTGGCTAGAAATAAGGTACATGTCCCAAAACAGATTTAGAAGCAAGAAGTGATAGAAGGTAAAAGACTAATCAGTAAGAGAGTTTGTGGAAAAGATATTTACACAGGGCTAGATCCACAAAGAGGACTGAAGCTCAATAATGCAATGCCTAATGTTTAGACACCTTGCTTCCTATTGGAATCCACAGTCTCAAGTTAGGCACCCATACTTACTATACAATGTATAAGGAGAGTTAGGCACCTAATAATGGGATTCACAAAAGCCAGAAAACTGAGTGGGGAGCAACCTAAGCTAACCAACACAAAATGCAGAGGAGGGGATGTATGTTAAGTACTGCCCCTCTAAATCTGGGCTGTAGGGAGGCACCTCTCTCTGCTTAGGATACATGGCTGTGAATTCTCCAGGGGTTATAATCCCTGTTTTGCACATGCATATATACAAAAAGGTGACAGTGGTGCTCTTATTAACATTTAGCCCAGCAGTTAGCACACCTATCCAGTGTATGAAAGATGCATGTTCAAATCCCCCTTCTCCATGGACAGAGGGAAGGAAGGATTTGAAGCTAGGTCTCCCACCTTTCAGGGGAGTACTTTAACCTCCAGACTATAGTGTAGTTGGGTGGGGTATCTCTTAATCTAGTGGTAACAGCTAATTTAGAGCCAATCATTTTGTATGTATAATTGGAAATACACCTCTACCCCAATATAACACGAATTCAGATATAACACGGTAAAGCAGTGCTCTGGGGGAGTGGGGCTGCGCACTCCGGCGGATCAAAGCAAGTTCGATATAACGCGGTTTCACCTATAACACGGTAAGATTTTTTGGCTCCCGAGGACAGTATTATGTTCGGGTAGAGGTGTATATGTTCCAATGTGCAGTACTTTGCATTCATCAACATTGAATTTCATCTGCCATTTTGTTGCCCAGTCACCTAGTTTTGTGAGATCCCTTTGTAACTCTTCACAGTCAGCTTTGGTCTTAGCTATCTTGAGTAATTTAATATTGTCTGCAAACCTTGCCCACCTCACTGTTTATCCCACTTCCCAGACCATCTCTGAATAGGTTGAACAGCACAGGTGACAGTGCAGATCCTTGGGGGACACTGCTGTTTACATCTCCCCATTGTGAAAACTGACCATTTATTCCTACCCTTTGTTTCCTATCTTTTAACTAGTTACTGGTCAATGAGAGGATCTTCCCTCTTATCCTAGGACTGGTTACTTTGCTTAAGAGCCTTTGGTGAATGACCTTGTCAAAGGCTTTCTGAAAGTCCAAGTCCAATATATAAACTGGATCACCCTTGCCTACATGCTTATTGATACCCTCAAATTGATGAGACATAATTTCCTGGTATAAAAGCCATGTTGACTCTTTCCTAACAAATCATGTTAATCTGTGTGTCTGCTAATTCTGTTCTTTACTATAGTTTCAACCAATTTTCCTGGTACTGAAGTTACACTTGCCTGTAATTGCCAGGATTGCCTCTGGAGCCTTTTTAAAAAATCTGCGTTACATTAGCTATCTTCCAGTCATCTGGTACAGAGGCTGATTTAAGCAATATGTTCCATACCACAAGTACCAGTTCTGCAATTTCATATTTAAATTCCCTCCAAACTCTTGAGTGAATACCATCTGGTCCTGGTGACTTACTACTGTTTCATTTATGTTTGTTGCAAAACCTCCTCTATTGACATCTCAATCGGGGATAGTTCCTCAGATTTGTCACTTGAAAAGAATGTCTCAGGTGTGGGATCTGCCCCATATCCTCTGCAGTGAAGATGGAAGCAAAGAATTCATTTATCTTCTCTGCAACAGCCTTGTCTTCCTTGAGTGTGCCTTTAGCACCTCGATCATACCGTAGCCCCACTGATTGTTTGGCAGGCTTCCTGCTTCCAATGTACTTAAAATTTTTGTTCTTGTTAATTTTTGTGTCTTTTGCTAGTTGTTCAACTGCTTTTGGGGCAGGGCTTTCAACCCTTCAGCTCCCACAATTCTTTGCAGCACAGGCAAGCATTTTGAAAAAGGGCTCCATTCCTTTCTCTAGTTTTCTTTTTCTTCCTGGCTTGGTGGGAAGGGATAGAGGAAAAATTTAAAGGGTGAAACTCCTTGTTAAAGGTGAATAGCGTACTTTAAAAATGTATAGCTAAGTCAGCACTCCCTTTCCCAAAGCGATCATGCTCCTGCTGTGACTGCCTTTATATGCAAGCTCTTCAGACAGTCCTGCTTCTAAGGGAAAGCTTGGTGGGTGTTGAGGCTGCAAATGAAAGACTAAACACTTGTTTCTTCAAGGTAAGCTGTAAAAAATTCTCCTACAAAATGGTGCTAGCCTTTTAGAGCCCTGGATGATGCTTTTCCCAGAAAGAGAAAAATATTTTCATGACAAGGACTGTAGTATTGTTTTCCTCTAATTGAGGCCTTCATGTCCCATTGTTTCCACTTGAATGAGATTCCTTCCAAGGGTCCTGTTTCAGCAAGGGAAAGAACTACTTGAATACTCACTATAGGGCTCCCCAGATAGCCCGAGAAAGGAAGATGGTACCTGTTTATCCACACCAAGAACTCCATTCTAAAGCCTTTAACAAAAATAGAAATAAATAGGGTGACCAAACATCACTTTTTTAAGCCTTCCTGCAGGTGTCCTGATTTTTTTCTTAAAAATGGGCAAATTGTCCCATATTTTCTGTCTCCCCCCATTAGTACTGGCAGGTCCTGTTGCTGGCCAGATCCCTGCTCTCCATCCATCTGCCCACCAGCAGTGAAGGGGGGGGTCCAGTGACTGACGATGGGGGTGCACATGGAAGGCTGGTGGCAGGGTGAAGATGTAGTACGCGGGGCTGGCTGCTCCCCCGGCTGGTCTGTCAACGCAGCCCCTGCTGCGTGCTGGTTCTCGGCCAGTGAGGCCCCAACCCCCATCCCGTTTCCAGACAGAACTGGCTGCATGCTGTGAGCTGCGGTGGCTGGTGAGTGTGGGCAGGCGCCAGGCGGCGGCCAGTTACATGTTGCCTCTGCTGCCCACCCATTGGCCCTTTACATGCTCCTCCTCTCACTGTCCTCTCCGTGCTTTGCTCCTTCACCCCCTTCGTCCCTCTGCTCCTCCATGTTCCACCAGTGGGGCACATCCCGCTCCCAGCACTGTGCGGAGAACAGCCCCTTGATTGGAGCACTCAGCTCACCAACAGCCTGGCTGGCAGACTCCTTCCTTCCCCCTCTGCCTTTGGCTGGACCAGTGCCCCGGAGAAAGCCCAAGACCCTCTGGACCGGGGCTCTAGCCAGAAGGAGTGAGTCCTGCATGTGCCAAAGCCCTGCACAGCGCTGGCACAGGGAAGCCTCTCCGCCCCTCAGCTAAGCTCTGGAGTGAGGGGGGGGGGGTGAGGAGGGGAAGCAATTTCCAGCTTGTTCACACCCTGAACCTGCAGGCTCCACAGATTATATCATCAGGTTCCTTGGGCTCTGGTGCACAATGCATCCTTAGGGCTTAACCCCTTCCTGCCTGCACTGTAGCCAGAGGCAGCTGAGCTATGTCAGTGGCCAGGTCATCTCTCCCTCCCCCACCCCCACCCCGCTTCTCTCTGGCTGGAAGCAGCTCCCATCCCTTCACTCCCACACAGTGCCAGATCCCATCCCTTCCCTCCCACACAGTGCTGAAAGGCTGCTGCTGGCCACATTCTGGTGTGAGCCCTGGCAGAAATCTGGGGAGGGGGGGCATGTGACTGCGTGCCCCATGTGTTGTCTTGGGAAGACATGCCACCAGGTACCAGGAGAGGTGGGTCCGTCCTGGGGGCCCAGCCACGTATGGAGGGCGGAGAGCACTGGGCATGGAGGGTCGGGAGATCTGTCAGTCACCCTCCTAGTGTGAGAGAGGTGTATGGGAGTGTGTGTGTGACACTTCTCCCTGTGTGTGTATGTGGGGGGGAGTAGGTGTGTGTGTGTGTGTGTGTGTGTCACCCCTCGCCGTGTGAACTCTAAAGCCTTAAAGATAAGAAAGTAAATAAAAAGAATCCAACTACACAGTATTTCTTTTTAACAGGGGCTGAGTCAACTTGATGTTAATTTGAACGTTTGTACTGCATAGTTCGGATTGATTGCTGTTGAACTCGCTTGAATACGAGTAATTTTACCAGGTGTCCCGTATTCAGCATAGGGAAATATGGTCACCCTAGAAATAAACAAAGATATTGAAGCTATATTGCTTAAATTCCTCAATCCTTGTTGTCACAAATAAAGTCACTGAGAATGTGCTCAAGACTTGTTTGTCACCTCTTCTCAGAATTCTTGCTCAGTCTTCTAGGTCAGAGGATTTATTAAGTGATATAACTCCTCTGATAGTTATATCATCAGAAATAGATACTCAAGAAAATATATAGATTATAGATAGTTAATTATTGTAGTGAAGGTGTTCATAGTGCTTTATAAATTTTAAAACAGCTTTTAGACATATTTGTCACAATTTCATGGGTTCTATAACATTGATCTTTCAAAAAAATAACTGATTTTAAGCCAAATCTTAAAAAAAAATAACATCACTGACACCTCTGATTTCCCTCAGTATTAATGGGAGTTATAATCCATATGTTCTACTCTACATCATAAGATTGTCAAAACTGCAATTTCCTAGCTGTCAGTCAGTTATCCTTTATTTTTATTTTATTATTAAACACTCTGAAGAGTTTATAGTGATTTATTCTTTGTAATCAGCTATACTGATTAGATTATCTTTTCTCCTACATTGCTCATTTACTTTGCCAAAGTAGGTTTTGTTATTTTCTCGAAGGAAGCAGAAATGGAACTGAAAGAAAGAAAATGGTGTAAATGTTCAGGATTGGGGTGGCTGAACATTTAACTAAAGCTCATACTAAATCTGACACTATCAGGGTCTGAAACCTGAGGAAGAAAAACTAAAATATATAAAAAGTAAGTCACCAGATTAATGTTTTACTTCTCATAATCATTATTTTAAATTAAACTATCGGCGGGGGCGGGGGGAAGGATTCCTCTTGTCTACTTTTTTTCTATTACTTGTCCATGTAGCTGCTGTGAACTGTTTAATATAAATATATTTTCAACAAAACATTTTAAATGTCTTTTAATAGTTACAGATGAAAAGATCTATAATAGCAGTAGCATGCTACAGTGTGGATAATAGTGGGCAGCTGGTATGCTTATTTGTGGAATGATTGAACTCTTTTGGCTTTCCAATTTGTTCTTCACTTCACAATTTAGGCATATATCAGTGATCCATGTGTGAGCTATGAGCTAGATCAACAAAGAGATTTAGATTACTAAGTCCAAAATTTAGATCCTCAACCCAACCACACATCCAGCTGCTGCCTAACCCTGTAGGCACCTAAATTCCCTAGGTGCCTAA
Organism: Malaclemys terrapin pileata; assembly: GCF_027887155.1. NCBI lineage: Eukaryota > Metazoa > Chordata > Testudines > Emydidae > Malaclemys > Malaclemys terrapin. The sequence goes on from NC_071507.1 coordinate 85,337,161, forward strand.
ATTATGCTGGTAAAGTCCCCATGGTGCCTAAATTTCTGCCCCTTAAGTCCTGACACTGCTGTGCAGCTTGGCGCCTAAGTCCTGGTGGGATCTTCAAAATAAGGACTCTGCTGCTTACCTTGCCTGCAGGGCCCAATCTGGTGGGCAACCTACAATATCAGGCCCCATACAAACCCCAGTTGAGGAAGTGGGTGGTGTCTCCTCCCACCTCCATTAGATGCAGTGTCCCATTGATAAGGGGGTGGGGGGGTTTGCTGGATTCAAGTCCCCACTTTGCATGATTTGAAACCAGGTTTTCCACTTCCCAGATGAGAGCCTAATCATGCTGCTACAGTCATCCCCACTGTCTGTCTAATCCAATGAATGTTTACATATTTGGAGCAATTGAAAGACCCATCCTCTATGCTAGTGGTTAGAGCACCCACCAAAGAGTGGGAGACCTTAGTTCAAATCCCTACTCCAAACCAGGCAAAGTGGGGATTCAAACCTGGCTCACTCACATCTTGGATGAGTGTTTTAACCACTGGGCTATAGAGCTACTACCACCATGTTTTGTGAGAAAAGGCTAATCTTGTTTAGCCACCTTAGTCCAGGAGATAGTCTGCAGCTATGAGTCCCGAGTGGAGTGAAGCACCTCTCTGCTGCAGAGCTAGACATCTAACTCCCTTTGAGGAGCATGGCATAGGCCACACCCCACTCGTTGGCATTTCTTATTAGCTAGCTTAAGCAGTTCTTCACTCAGTGTGCTGGCTTTTTTGAACACCATTCTTAGGTGCCTAATTCTTCCCATGTGTTGGATAGGGTGCTTGGGTGCCTAATTCGGAGCTGAGGATTCCACAAGGTGGCAGGGCACCTAAATGTTCAGTGTTGCAATGCTCTTAAGTCTCCTTTGTGCATCTAACCCTATGTTCTCACTGTTGTATTTGAAAAAATATCTGAACTGTCCTGATATTAAATTGTCACTAGAGCTGGGGGAATAAATCCTGTTGAATTATATACCGGTAGGTTCAGCTTCACTGACTTGAATTGGAATTATAACAGTGAAACCAAGAAGAAGTTGGTCGGGATCTTTTAGTACCTCAGAACTCAGTAAAATTAATTGTGTGCCAGTTTTGTGGAGAGGCCCTTGTTGATGGCTAACATTCAGTTTTGCATCTGCCTTGTCTTCCCTAGGAAAAATAGGTATGTTCTTAACTCAAGTTATCCAATTTGAGTTAACTAACTTGAAGTAAAATCCTTCTGAAGACAAGGCAGTTTGTAGTTTATACATAAGTTAGTAAATTGAGTTAAATATTTACTTGTTTGAAAACTACAAATTGCTTTCTCTTCAATTGCTTTACTTCAAGTTAGTTGCCACGTGTTAGCTAACTCAAGTTACAAACGCACCTTTCCTGCAGCGGACACAACTTAAGAAGCAACAACACACCATGACTTGTCTACATAACAGTTTTTGTACTGCTTTAACTATATCAGTACAGAAACTGGGTAGGTAAAGCCCTTCCATTCCTTAGTGAGGACACAGTTATATTGGTATAAAAGGGCTTATAGCAGTATTAGATTATTTCCTTTCTCAAGCTTTTATGAAGCCTTACATCAAAGGAAAGATTTCCATGATTTTTAAAACTATCAGTGGAAATTGTTCAAAGGAATAACATTCACCTGAAGTGTTTTCATCCCAAATTTTCTACTAATTCCTATTTTGTATTAAATGTCAGTTGTTTTACTTTATTCTAGTTAATAATTATGCATGATTTTCCTCTTCTGCCTGTATGCATTGATACACCCAAGTGTGTGAAGTGGTTTGTGAAGGACAATACCATACTCAAGATGGGGGAAGATTATTATGCTAAATCTCCACTTCTCACAACTGTCAGTTGATGATAGGAGGAAATGTTGATAATATTGCTTTCTTGGTGTGAAGTTGTAGGTTGCACACCATTAGAAGGACTAGGATTCTAGTCTATCTGTCTGTGGTTGGGTTTTCTATTCCTATTCATCACTGTAGTAACTGAACACTTTCTGCCTAAAATAGTTTAAGAATAGCAAAGTTCTTACTGCACTTCTTGGAGTCCTCATTTTTCAGGTGACATGAGCAGAATTAAGACTGGTTCAGGAATATGCTATATATGGTTTTTTTAAACATATGTCCACTGATTAAAGATACGGTGTAACATGTAATAATATTAGAATATTTATGTATCCTTCCTTAACTTTTCCTTTCCTATTTTTTTTCATACTCAAGCCAAAATACCCAAACCTGGGTGTCTAAAGTTAAGACACCTAAATCTATATTTAGAAGCTTAAATAAGGCACTGATGATGCAGACACTTACCCATATACTTAACTGTATGTAGGTGAGTAGTCCCATTGAGTTTAGTGGGATTACTCAGATGAGTAAAGCTAAACATATACATGTGTGCTGCAAGAGGGGCGGGGCAGGTCTAAGTGTACATCTACACAGGGATAAAAGACCTGCAGCTGGCCTGGGTCATTTGGTGCGGGCTTGGGCTGTGGGGCTAAAAATTGCTGTGTAGATGTTCAGACTCGGGCTCGAGCCTGAGTTTTGGGACCCTTCACCCTCACAGGGTCCCAGAGCTCAGGCTCCAGCATGAGCCTGAACGTCTACACTCAGTGATTTTTCAGCCCCGGAGCCTGAGCCCTGCAAGCCTGAGTCAGTTGACCCAGGCCAGCCATGGGTGTTTTATCCCTGTGTAGACATAGCCTAAATGGCCTAATTTTCAAAAGTACTGTACCCTCAGCTCCACTCGATTCCCCAAGAAAACAGATATCTCATTTACCTGCCTAACTTTAGGCCCCTGGGTTTAAAAATATTGACCTTATATTTTTTAAATATGTTACATGTTTTACTGAATGTTCATTTGTAACTTAAAGTTACTCAAGTATTTTGTCTGTTACCTAAGTCCTTTACAATTCAGTTTCAAAAGAAAAGTGTTTTTTAAGGATCAATTTGAATGAGGAGAGACTGGCATTGTATTATTCTGAAGGATGTAAATACAAAGGTGGTCCATTGTGGTATAATTAGGAGCAATGGGATGAAGTTAAGCAAAGAAAAATGTAGTCTGATTATCAGAAAAAATGTCCTCATATATATTAGTCTATGAGAATATTTTCTTAAGGGAATTAATGGGAGTTCCAGCATGCAAGACATTTAAAAGTCATCTGGACAAAGAATATATTGTAGGAAAGACTCTTGCACTGGCCCTTAGAAGATTCACAAAATAAGTATTTTCCATCTCTAGTTTCTCTGGTTCTCCATAGGTATTTGGAATGAGAGCTGGTGAGTCTGCTTTCAAATAGAGATGAGGTGGGTGAATTAATATCCTTTTGTTGGACAACTTCTGTTGGTGAAAGAGATAGGCTTTCAAACTTACACAGAGCTTCTCTTCTGGACCTAGAGAAGAGCGCTGTATAAGCTCTAAAGCCTGTCTCTTTCACCAACAGAAGTTGTCCAATAAAAGATATTACCTCAACCACCTTGTCTCTCTAATATCCTGGGACCAACACGGCTACAACAACACTGCAAACAACAGTTGGAATACAGAAGGCAGCCAAAAGCTTGTAGCCACTTATACTTTCCTGCCAAAGATCACCTTCCATAAAACTGAATTCCTTTAAAGAAGGTGCCATACTGTCAGCACATCTGTCTCAGGAAAGGAAAGGAAGAGCTGAGGGAGGAGGATGGCTGTTCATTAATTGCATCATATTGAGCTTCAGGGCAGACATGTACTTGAGACAGCCAAAAGGTGGAGATTTCGAGGTTCCTCAAAAAAAAAAAAAAAAAAAAAGGCTTTTCAGAAACCTCCCTGTAGCAATACAAAGTGTTTTACAGAAAAGACAGAAGGACAAAACCAAGAAGCTCTGGAGATTTGATAAATTCCTTTCCAGGAGAGCTCAATTTTGAAGTCTTCATATATCTAAATCACAGCCATCTTGCTGTCTTTAAACTAAGAATCTTGCTGAAAATCAAAGCAGTACATCATTTGCACAAGGAATTTAAACAAAAAAGAAAAGATTGTTGCCCTGAGATAACATATCAAGGAGCAAATAAACTATGATCCAGGTTCTATGATGGTAATCAATAACTGCATATGTAATCGCCTGTACAAAAAGGCAACATCCTTACAAATATGAAGATTTTCATAAAAGCTTAAGTCTTCCGTTGATGCCCTGAGAACAAAATGATAAGATTTGTATGGACCAAAGTTTGTCTTAGATACAGTTTCAGCCATGCAGATTTTACTCAGGTAAAATTGCCATTGAGAAAAAAGGGAATTTTTTCCTGAGTAAAACTGTAGGATTCAGCTGTTAGGCAGGCATTGATTTGGCTAGGGTGACCAGATGTCCCATTTTCAAAGGGACAGTCCCGTTTTGGGGGACTTTTTCTTACATAGGTGCCTATTACCCCCCCATCCCCTGTCCCGTTTTTTCACAGTTGCTATCTGGTCACCCTAGATTTGGCACAAACTTAATTAACAAGATGATGTGCTGCAGTCCCAGTTTCATGATCTAAAATATACACCATGACCTTATAATCTTGTGATATTTTAGTTCATGACGTCTGAAATTATTTTCACACTCTATTGTATTTTAGATGTCAAAGAGGTAGAAAACTTATTGGAGATTTTAAAACAATGGGAAAACCTTAACTAATCTTGAGGCTTCCCTGCTGAGTGAATGAGACCTAAATCACTGCAGTTTATATTTGAATGGAATTAACAAATCTGTTTACTGTATGTATATGTTAATTTTTTACTGCTGATAGGTGGGGAGACTTCTATCTTGAATAGAACTCTTGAATTAAAGTCTGATAATTAATCAATTTTGTCAAAGCCATGCACATGTAGGAACTTATTTAAGTAGAGTCCTTTCCAAAAGGAAAGATTCCACACCTTGAAGCTAAAGCTACACCTTTTTTTGGAAAGCTACTTAGGTTTACAAGAATTGGAGAGATCTCCTCTTTAAAGCCCAGCAAGATAAAATAAAATGTGACTTCATAGATGTACATCAGCTTCTTTCAAGGAACTTTAAGAGTAGTCAAAGTACCCTAAATTATAGTTTTAGGCACAGTTGAAAATCTCCCCCTAGATTATTTTTAAAAAGAAATATGGTTCTCCCAGTTTGAGAGATCAGACTTAGCATTAGACACTAGACAACTGCTCTGAGGTAGAATGTCTAAATAGATGTCAGTATAGTTTCTTCCTGTGATCAAAAAATTTTATTTTACGTATCTGTTTCATTTTCATTTAACGTGAATATCTTTTTACTGTAGGCGCACATGCAATACGAAATAGACAAAATAAACAAATATCAGCTCAAAAATTCTTCCTCACCCACCTCATTCAACCCCAGATTAACAAATACCACACCGCTTAACCCAGTCCTTCCTCATAAAACTGGGAGAACAGATGGGACTTGCAGCATGTAACTCTATTACAAGAAGAGGGAAGCAAGTTCCATGGTTGAAGGCCTCTCACTGAAAATACCTTACCAACAGCTCCCTCCTGTTTAAACCAGGAGACTGTTAGCTAAAGTGCTTTAGCAGATCTCACTTTAAGTTACCACAGTACATGGGGAAGAATTTAATTTTAAATCAAACTAAAGTATTTATAGGTGCTTTGTAGTGAGATTCCTGCTTTGAATTAAGTGCCTCAGAATCCTTCAATCTTTTGTGCTCACCACCCTGATACTCTTTGGAGCACTAATGCAGCTGGTATAAAGAGTTCCAGAGCTCATTTGGGAAAGGTGTGTGGGGCATGGGATACCAATGCACTTAGCAACAGCATTGCAAATGACAAATACCTCTTGTAATTGGACTTGTTAGGAATATTGGACTATGTAGAGGTAATTGGGGGTCAATGTTTCTTCTCTTTCTGTGCATAATTCACATGCATAACTGCAAAGAAAATGTCAGAATAAGGCACAGAGTTTTCTTTAAGCTTTGTACATACCAGTACTGTTTCAACTAGGGAGTGAGCCAAAATTCACGGAAATCAATAGAACAATTCTCACTGACCTCAGTAGGCTTTGAATCAGACCCCTCATGGTATAAGTGTTGCACAACCAAACATTTACTACCCAAGCATCAGAAAACTGCACCTGTGATGGGGAAAGGAAGAAGGAATGGTTAGTGAAATATTTTGCCCATAATTCAGTTTAAAAGTAGTAGAGATGCGTACTCATGAGGTTATTTTCTTGTACTTTAGAGAATGTGTTGTATTAACATTCTTATTGTTATTTTTAATTAATAATTCACTCTCTACAAAAAACATATATCTACTGGAAATATAAGAACCCTCAAGAGAGAATGAAAGGAAACTTGCAGAAGAAGAATTCTCAGACTGGAGGAATGAAAAGATATACTAATAGCTGTCAAATGTAATGCTATTTAATTGTTCTTATCTAAAAATTAGAAATTTGACCTCTGGAACCCGTAGGTCAAAAGTGAAATGATCTTGTGGGGCGATTATGTAAGATAATAATACTTAACAAGTATTTAGTGCTTATCTTTGTAAATCACTTTGAACTGATTAACTCAACTAGTTTAAACTAAATGAATTAAATATGTACAGTTAGCACAGTTTTTGGAATGTCTAGGTTCTTGTCTGCCAATCAGGGGGAGGAATATGTTTTTCTAACAACCTCTAGAAGTATGTAGATTAAGCAAGGAATGTGGTAAACACCCAGTGGATTGAGCTAGATGATAAAGGCAGGGTCATAGTTTAGCAAGGATTTTTAAAAAGATTGGATACTTACATGAATAAGAATTTATAGTTAAATCAGCTTGGATAAAAATACAAGGGTTATCAATCGTCATGCATCAGAGCATAAACAGGTCACCATCTGGGGTCAGGAAGAAAATGACCTTCATGGTAATAGCACTGCAGGATTAAGTCCTTTGTTGAGGGTAGAGGGTTACACTTTCCTATGTAATGACTGACTGGTCATTACAAGACAACATAGACTAAATAGACATTTGTTCCTATGTTTCATCTGTCATTTCCTTAGCAGGAACAAAATATATTGTCTGATACTGAGAACATGTATGAACTGCTAGATGACGAGACAAAGTTTAAAGAGGCCTTTATATGATACACAGATTTTTGTAAAGGAACCATGAACCAAAATGGCATCTCTATAAAGGGGGGGTGGAATAATAAAAAAGAAGGGCAAGTGTTCTAAGGGCATCCAGTAGGCAGAGCACATTGGGGGAAACAGACCTGCATCAATCCAGAAAAGAAAAGGGAAAAAAAAAACCACCCCCAAAATACGGAAAAGTAAGTTTTAGACCATTAAGAACCAGTTTACCTGATATTTGTTTCTATGTGAATTGGTTTGAGAGAACAGAAGAATGGGATAGATGTTAATAATATTATGATAGTATATTATTATAACATTGTAGTATAATACTAATTACAGATCTGTCGCATCTTACACTAGGGTTACATTCTGCAGTCAGCGCATAAAGCGAAAATCGCGTATAGTCAAAATTCCATTGAGTGTAATGGCAGGTGGAATCGCCCGCACTGCAGGTACAGTATTAAAATTGTTGTTTTACTCTCCGCGCAAAGCTGAATTCGCGCATGTTAAATGCGCGTAAGGCTCTCTGTGAGCTCAGGGGTGAAAACATTTCTACTGCAACTTTCCTCTGTTGATCTCAAAGCACTTTACAAAGGTTTGAAAACATCATCACAAGGCCTACTGAAGTACAAAGACATTAAAGACTTGCCCGAGGTCGCAAAACAAGTCCATGGAGAAGGTGGGACTAGAACCCAGGTTTCCTGATGCCTATTCTCTTGCCCTTGCCAACAGACATCATTGCTTCCTATAGGACTAACTTCAGTGGTGCAAGGTAGGGCAAAATACAACTCCAAGAGCCAGTACTCAAAATGGGTATTCATCCTCTTTAAGGGCAAGTAGTATTTCCATTTGCTCCTCCATCAGAGTTCTGTATGTGGGGAGGAGGGGGCAGCCTTAATTTGTACTCTGGTAACCTGAGAAATCTACTGGGAGCTTCTTCAGTGAGCTGTTACAGCTCACTGTTTCCCCTAAGTGCCCACTCTTCAAAAAGCACTGCCCATTCATGTCACTGCATCGGCCCCTATGATCTCTTGACCCTATAGTGAAGTTGCTGCCACTGCAACCCCATCCCCTGGTGGAGTTCTGGTCCTTCCACCATGTCTATCTATTTTTACAGCCTCCAGTCCCTCAGTAAGCCACCTGATTAAAGGTTTGCAGAATTGGGCCCCCTAGTTGTCATTGTTATAATTATATTTATTTATTTAACAATTATACTTCCATAGTGCCTAGAAGTCAACCAGATAAGGGTTTCATTGTATTAGCTATCTTACAGATGTAAAGAAAGTGACAGTCCCTGTCCCAAAAAGCTTGCAATCTAAAAAATAAGAAATAACAGCTGGATGAGACAAACAAGCAGCTAAAGGGAAGGGGCCGGGGTAAACAAGGTACCAAAAGTAATATGATGTATGCAATTGAACAGTAATCATAAATTGCACCTCACTGCCTAGTTGTTATCAAATTGCAACATGAATACATTAGGAAGAGGTGAGTTTAGAAGAAGAACTTGAATGAGGATAAAGTGGTGGGCTGATGGGTTTTGACTACAGGCTTTTCCCACGCCTAAGAAACCACATAAGAGACATGGAGAATCGGATGATCAAGGTTGGCATCACTGATAAGGTAAAATGCTGGACAGGAAGGACAGAGGTAAGTCATAAGTGGTTTGAAAGAAAGAACAGGACATTTGTGTTTGATGTGGTAGAAAAGAGGTAGCCAGCGGAGAGACTTAAAGATGGGGGAAAGCAGAAACACACCTGCTGGGAGTTCAAAAAACGTCCAAATTCTAGTTGAGTTCAAGTTCCTTTCCTCGGGGTAGGCTTTATTAACAGGTAATATTCCAAAACAGGATCAAAGTAATGCAGAACACTTGGTAACAGCCAACACAGACCTTTCCAGCTTTCAGCAAACTCGGAAGGGCAGAAGACACACTCTGCAACAGCTTCCACTTTCCTTTTATAATGCCAACCCAAATCACGCATGGAATGGGCAGGGAACCTGAAAGTTCTTGTAACCTCTTATATGTTGGAATTTAGGAAGCGCCTTTATACCTTGTCACAATGGTGTGACCCTGACATAGTCAAAGCAACAAGCCAGGGAAATGATCTTAGCAGCAACATTTCTGAGGGACTTGAAAAGGGCAAGTTTGCAAGCATTAAGGCCATGGAAGTGATTACCCTAGTCAAGGCATGAGATGCTTAGGACTTTGCTGGCTATCAAATACTGTAATTCTTATTGCCTTATGTATAATACACAACTAAAATATTCCTGTTTTATATTTACCTTGGTTGTGGAGTTGGTAGTCAGAGGGAAAAATTATTGAGAGAGTAGGATGAAGAAACAAAATAGGGAGAGGAAAATTAATTTTGTTTTACAAAACCTGTTCTCAGGCTTCAAATCCCTTTCTAGAAGTCATAATGTTCTGTGACATTTAAATGCCAATATGACATTGGTTTTATGACAATAATTGATCAAATTCACTAGTTTTGAAATGCCCTTTCTGAGAAGGGAGGCGCTCTGTGTCTGGTTCACTATGGCCTTAAATTAATGGAGATATCCTATCTCCTAGAACAGGAAGGAACCTTGAAAGGTTATCAAGTCCAGCCCCCTGCCTTCCCTAGCAGGCCCAAGTACTGATTTTGTCCCAGATCCCTAAATGGCCACCTCAAGGATTGAACTCACAACCCTGGGTTTAGCAAGCTAATGCTCAAACCACTGAGCTATCCCTCCTCCCCATATATAGTCCTTTACATGAGTGTAAAGTGGGTGTTAATTACTACCATTTTGATTTGGTAGCCTTTTACATTCACTTTACGCTAGACTAGTGTAAATAGCTGTACAAGATTCAGGGCAATGGTGAACTGGTGCCCTATAAATGCAGATTAGTGTTGTTATGGTGATTTTGGCTGTTAGTTATAATTTCCAAATATTTTGGGAAATTACTTTTTTACTGTGAGAACTACTATGGAGGAAGAGATGAACACTACTTTTGTTTCATTAGATATTTTTGATCTCTGAACCACTAGCTTTTCAATTAAGCCTTTTGAGCATTGGCCTGCTTAAACCCAGGGTTGTGAGTTCAATTTTTGAGGGGGCTATTTAGGGATCTGGGGCAAAAATCTGTCTGGGGATAGGTCCTGCTTTGAGCAGGGGGTTGGACTAGATGATCTCCTGAGGTTCCTTCCAACCCTGATATTCTATGATTCTAATGTCCTTTTGCAGGCAAAAGTCCCATTGACTTCAGTTGGAGTTAGAGATCAGGATCAGTGGAGGTATAAGAAAATAGGTAGAAGGTATGTTAAAGCCTTAAACTTATGGGGATGACCTTGCACTCTGTGTACCCCAAATTCCCATTGTCTTCACTGGGAGCCAAATAGACTTTTTTTTTTTTAAACAGATGATAATCCTGGGCAGGTTTAAAGAGTAAAGAATCCCTCTTTCTGTCCCCCACCCTTCACAACCCATTATGCCTCCTCCTCTTTGCACTTTTAAAAGAAATAGGCTGCTACAGTGGTGGATGGTTCTTATTCTGTCATCCCAATTGCACCAGCTGACCTATGCAAAGATACTCGGTTTAACTAGAGGTATAGTTCTAGGCAAGATTACTGTGGCATTGAAAAAAATAGGAAAGAAATCATGCTACTGATTTTCAAAATAAAATATATTTGTCTTGCTAGCCCTGTTAATTAATCTTTCAGACAGCCTTTCTTTAGAGCTTGTGTAGGGGAGTGTAAAATATTTTTAGGTCCCTCCCCATTGGTGTTACCTACTCCAGCTCCTCCTGAAGTCAGTGGAAGTTTTGTCATTGACTTCAATGAGAGAAGAACCAGGCCTCAAGTAACTACACTGACTTAAAAAAACAAGTAGAGGTCTTTGCAGTCCTCAAGTAAAGCTCTGGTTGAATCAATGAGAGTTTTGCCCGTGATCAAAAATGCAGGACAGGCACCTACATATGCCCTACCATCCAAAACGCCAAGTGAGAAAGTAGAAAACATTTTATTTCACTCTGTTTGGCTACTTGATAAGCAACTGTTTTCTGAAATGTAAAACAAACAAACAAACAAACAAACAAACAAAAAACCACTTTTAAAGGGCAGCAATCATATGCCTCTAAAATTAAAAACCAATTATGCTCCTAAAATAAATACATCAAAACATTGGAGGTTTTTGTACATTGTCATTTTCACAGTTTGGACATATGTTTATAGGGGGACCTGTCCCAGTTAGGACATATGTTCCTGAGTTTGTTTAGGACACATGTTAGTAAATTTGGGGAATTTCTGAATAATGTGAATAATTTTGCTTGATTTACATTAAAAATTAAAGTAAAATGTTAATTGGTTTGAAGATAATGTTCAGTAAAAGGCACACCAAGACTACAACAACAAACGAATTGTGGTTTCTAATTAAAAATATATTTGCACATTTATTGAGCACATATATTCTACATCGGTAATTCTGAACTGGTTGGTATCAGCGGAATGTTTACCTTCAGTTTCAAAGGGAAGGCAACGGACATGTCTAGAGACCCAACTAGTATACAGTAAATATAAACTAAAATTACATTTAAACGTCTAAGGCTAGTCAGGAGAAAACGGACGTTTATTTTTAAGGTCTAGAACATCTTGACACTTCTAATTTGCACTTTAATTTGACGATTTAATTAATAGCCCGGTTTTGTTGTTGCTCTTTTCGATTGTTTTTAAGTCTGCATTAAATCAATCCTGGATCCAGGAGGGGATTTTATGTATTTATTTATTTATTTAGAGGTAGGAAGAGTGATTTGGGGGAAAGGATCGTGTACATTCTACATAATCCTGCATTGCAAGATGAAAAGTAGCAAAACAAATACTCCAGACATTTATTTACTCACTGATTCTTAGCATTTCCAGTTGGACTATATTATGTATGTATTGGTTATTATCAAGGGGGGATAATAATGGCATGCTCGGTTTATCGTGATTGCGATTATTTCCATGGCAGTCGTCTTCACATAAGCTTATACCTAGGGTGATGATAATGCAGATGCAGACAGACAGATCCCATGAACCTAGGGGGAACAGCTGGAGGCTGGTACTCGCCCAGTTTAAGAAGGAAAGTATTGCTATAAATTGGGAGTCTTTATAGCTGTTCGGCTGGAGGAAGTTTTTGGCTGTAAACTGTCATGCACTGCAGCTCTCAGTGAAAAGGCTGTGAAAGTGGGGAGTTTTCTCTCCTGAGAACCAAAGTGCAATTAAGATCAGAAAGGAGAAGCAGGGTAGAGGGGGAAAATAATAATAAAGAAGAGGGCACAAATAGCTGCCCAGGAAAAATCTTAGTATTTTCCCTATCCCTCCCAAAACATACACAGCTCTCCCACCGTTTGCACTCATTTTTATGTTGTTTAAAAAAAATGCAGGTATTCTTTTGATCATTTTTAACTTAAATCCGGGAAGACTGTTTAAAAACTGTCACCTAAATCTTGGGATATTCCTTAGTTCTTTGGGGCTAAATGGCGAAGTCACTAAAACAAATATTATAAAAGTGAAATATGCAAAGTGAAATAAACTCCATCTTCCTTTTGAATGGTAAATTAGAGAAAATGATAACATCTGGTGATACTGCATGCAACGTTTAATAATAATGTTCAAAGCATTTGTGTTGCCAGTGGTATATGAGCTTTCCTTACATGTATTGTTCTTCTTTAAAATTAAGGAATTAGCCTGCTTAGAAATATTTTAATTCCGAATCGTCAATAACAATGTTTTTATTAAATTTCAAACCATCTTAATATATAATCAGATCGAATCCCGTTTCCCTTTCATACCTAAATCCACTAAAACAGACGCGTCGCCTTCGATTCCGCTAGACTCTTGACGGTGTGTCAGCTCTACAGATGGTTTATATGTAGGCATTTTGTAGGCATATTAGATCTGCCGAAGAATTTAGAACGAAATTTGTCTTACCCTGGATCCACTAAAATAAAAATAACTTCAGAACACTTCAAAAAATCAGAATGTGTCGAAAGCAGAGAGAGGTATTTTTAAAGATCTAAACTGAGCTGCTAAGCATTACGGGCTGTGAAGGAGACTCCCTCATTTTGGATTAATTTTAAGAGTATCTTGAGATGCAGGATTTTGCAGTGTGATAATAAGATGTTAGAAATCTCATCGTTTAAAAAAGTAACTGAGATTGTCACAGATTGACAGCCTCGCATAGAATTTTTGAGCTTGAATGCTCATGCCTTTTAAAAGTAAAGTATTATTTTTGTATGGAACACCGTAAGTAAACATACAAAGTGTGTGTGATGCTCGGCTGGTGGAAAGGATCTAGTGAAAATAAAATATTCAGAGCGGTGACTGTCTGGGCGTCTCTTCTTGCCCGATTTTTGAAAACCTGCTCGTAGAGAAAGATCGTTCCCCATCAGAAGTGGACTAGATGCGCTCAGTAAGCAAAGCACGTCGGTTACAAAGGTTTTTAAAAATCATGTGCAAAGACTAACCCAAAGTAGGGAAATGTCTTCACTCTATTTCCGTAAAGTAACAGAGAATGTTTGCATGCGCGATTTTAAAACAAATTAAAAAGAAACACGATCGAGCAAAATAACATTAACTTGATCACCTCATGTAGCTTTTTAAAAATACAACTTTGATTTCTAAATTTAAGATGTAAAAAATGGGTGCAGATTGTATGATGTATTTGAAATTTGACTAATGTAGGTTTTATTCCTGAAATCAAGATGCCTATATAGATGTGAAAAGTGTGTTTATATAAAATGTGCGTGCATGTACATAAAACCTATCTATCTATCCCCAAGATTAACCATTTTTGAATATAGCTCTCCATTGGTTTCAACTTGTTGCTCTTCCAAAGAGATTGCCATCGACAGAGAAACTTTTCTTAAAAAGCAAACTTTTTAAAAAACTAATTAAATCAGTTCAAATAAAACTAATATCCAGTATTTTGAATGTAAGTATGTTTGCATGATATATTTTTTTTGAGAAATCCTTATTTTTACATTGCACTGCCTCCCCTCCTCTTCTTTTGCTCCTGTTTAAAGCGATTGTTATTGTTTAAAGAGACCCCATTGAACTATTTCCTGCTCATTGTCACCTCTCTCCCCCTCTCCCTCTATCCAGAGATTCTCACAGAAAGGTAATAAACTGTTTCCTCACACCACAGATCGCAGCACCTCCTGAGAATTCAAACCATCGAAAGCATTAGTATGTTTCAAAATATTCATTCTCTCACTCCGTATTTACGTCTTGGCCCGTGAGACTGACTGAAACTCCGAGGATTGGAAAGTTTTTCATTTAAAACACACAAAGCCCCTTTTTCCTAATCCAAACATAGAATTTTCTCCTTGTTATAAAAGGGGGGCGGATTTAAGCGTCAATTTATCGATATAATGTTTATAAATATTTCCATTTTAAATGTTAGTGTACTTAGATGGTTGTAAACATCAGTCGTTTTAATATGCACATGTACTATAGAGATTAGTGGTAAGAGACAGAGCTACAGTCCTTCTAAAAGATAATCTGAGGTGGTCAGTAAATTCTTTAGGTTGTGTGAAGGCAACAGTTCAATGAGATCATCAAACTGAGGTTGAGGGTTTATTTCAGATAAGTGCTTTCTGGTCAGTTGCTTTTTGATTCTTTTTAAACATTTCTTGTCGATTTAAAATTGGCCTCATGCTAATTTTAATGGTCACATAGACAGGAATGCCACAATCTGTGACAATGTGAATGTGAGGTTTCTGTTTTAAGAGGTGATACTTTAAATGTCTCATAGAAATACATTGCAAATACTGTACCTTCAACAGCGGGGGGAGGACTTTTAATACTGCCTAAATGATAACTCGCGCTAGCTGTGTCTACTTTCTAGGATTGGCTGGTCTAGAATGGTGTCTAAAATAAAACCTCTAGGGTTTGCTGCCCTATGTTGCGAGCGGCATGTCAATGTACCTATAATGACTGCTGCTGAGAAGGCAGGAGGCTGCTGCACACAGGTTATGGGGCTGTTGCTGAGATGGGCCATTTCCTCCTAGGCTGCTGAAGCCCCAACCCCGGCGGCTTTGATAGAGGTGCAAACATTTGGGGGCAGATTTACATAAAATAGCCGTGTTTAATCCCACTGGCCGCAATTAACATCACAGGCTTCCCCGGGCACCGTTCTGATATGGCCGCAGGGAGCCAATCAGCTGGGTCGGCCGGAAACATCAAAGGGGTTCTCCTCCAATCAGGGGAGCCCCCCCACAGGCATTGTGATGTCACCAGGGGATATTTATTGGGGGGGTATAATTACTGTCCCCTTGGCCAGTTCCAGTCGCGCAGACCAGAGAGGTCAAGTGGATTAACCCTTCTGCCACCACATTGCAACCAGCCTGGATCCTTCCCACTGTAAGCAGCCAGGACCCCCTCCCAGGAGCCTCGGGGTCCCCCTCTCCCGCGTGGCTGTTCGGCGTGGAATCGCCTCTGATAAGTTCTACCAGGAGTTGGAGCCAGACCTGAGGCTGGAGGTGGCTCCTGGGCAGTAAGTGGTTTGGGGGGGGGGGGGAGGAGAGAGGATGAGTTCTCCCGGCACGGAGAGCTCCGGCAAGAGCTTGCAGTACCGGGTGGACCATCTCCTGAGCGCGGTGGAAAACGAGCTGCAGGCTGGCAGCGAGAAGGGAGACCCCACGGAGCGGGAGCTACGAGTCACTCTGGAGGAGAATGAGCTGTGGCTGCGCTTCAAGGAGCTCACCAACGAGATGATCGTGACCAAGAACGGCAGGTAGGGTCGGGGACGCTGCTGGCAACCCCGGGGGTGGGGGGGCCTGCCCAGCTCCCACTGCTGCAGGAGACAGACGCAGCTCCAAATGACTGCCCAGCCATTGGGGCTGAAGACCCCCTCTGGCTCCTCTCCCCTAGTCCCGCTGGGGTTCTCTCCCCCCCAGTTAAAGGATCCCCCCTGCAACATTATGTTGGTCCGAGTCTGCTGCCCCCACGCTGCTCGAGACGCCCTAATCTAATGCTGCGGGAGACTCTGCCCCGCCCCCCCGGTGGTATTTTTCTCCCCCTTTTTACTGTAGATTTCCCTCCTTCCCTCCAATCCAGTCCTGCAGGGGAGGATCTCCCTGTAATGTGGCTGGAGACCCCAGATCCTCTTCCGCTGCTGGGGGCCCCCTGATGTTGGCCGGGTGCCGTCCCCCCCAATGCTGCTGGGAGCCCCCTCCCCTCTGCACAGCGCGGCACCGGAGCGGGAGAGGCTGCTGCAGCCCAGAGCTGGAGCCGAAGGTGGGGTCCGATTAGTTTTTGCCCGGAGCCGCACAAAGGGACTGAAGCTCCGCTGGGGGGTGGTTTAGGGCCAGCTGATCCTTTGCACCGGGACCCCCAGCGAAAGGTCAAGGGCCAGGCCTGGGAGAGGCAGGTGAGGCGCTAACGCGGCTTCCGGGAGTCCTGTGAAATAGCGGAGCCGGGATCGGCCTTGCTCTGAGGCCCGCGGTGGGGCGAGCAGGAGCCCTGGCCCGGCTCCCCCGGCAGTGGGGAGCAGTTCCCCCGGACAATGCGCCTCTCCCTGGCCCTGCTCTCTCCCCCAGGCGGATGTTCCCCGTGCTGAAGGTGAGCGTGTCCGGCCTGGACCCCAACGCCATGTACTCCTTCCTGCTGGACTTCGTGGCCGCCGACAATCACCGCTGGAAGTACGTGAACGGGGAGTGGGTCCCCGGGGGCAAACCCGAGCCGCAGGCCCCGAGCTGCGTCTACATCCACCCGGACTCGCCCAACTTCGGAGCGCACTGGATGAAGGCGCCGGTTTCCTTCAGCAAAGTCAAACTCACCAACAAGCTCAATGGAGGGGGGCAGGTGAGTGGCGGGGCGGCGGGGGCTGGAGCCGGCCAGGAGCCCCAAGGGAGGGGCGCCGAGAAATAGCGCCCGCAAGCTGCTAGTTCTCAGCGCTGCGGGCAGCAGAGACCTTTCCCCAGAGCCTCCGTCTGCGGGGTGTCAGAACTCAGTGGGGAGGGGCGGGAGGAGACCTCCCCCCCCAAGTTTATCCAGTCAGCAAAGTCAATCAGGGTGTAGCTAAAATTCAGGGCTGGAAGAAAACTTTTCCAGAGCCTCTCGCTGTAACAAGCAGCTCAGCCTCAATTGCGTGGCTACTTTCCTCCGATAACACCTATCCAGCGTTGTCTGTAAACTTGTGACACATTTCAAAGGCTGCCCATGTAAAAGACGGGGGCTTTTCTCACCTGTCGGAAATACAGCCAAGTCTTCCAAATAGAAGAGTTTCCTTATTTTATGTCAATAGTTTACTGGAGTGGTCTAAAAAAACCGCTTGCTTTTTAAGACCAAAAATAAAAACGCAAACCTATGTACCTGTAAACCAGGACAAGGAGTCTGCCTAGTAGATTTCACCAAGAAAGGTGAACTAGATTTCATTTGATCTCTACATTATCTATGAAGTTGTTCTTCAATTTTGTTGACACTGGGTTGTAATCAATATCCTCTATAGTTTTAGACAAACCAACTGAACTGTTTTTGTCTTGATGAAACTTTCCAAGCAGAGGGGGATTTTTCTTAAATAGTCATTTCAGGGTTGAATTATTTGATAGTCCAAAGTGTGCATATCTATCAGTAGGCTGCCCTGCCAAATATAATGGCGGATAATATTTAGGCAGATAATTTAGTTGCCTGACGTTTATCTTCTTTTGTCAGGCTTCACTTTTAGAATTTACTAGTGTCTGTTGACTTTTGGGACCTCCCCCATCAGGAAATATCCAGCATTAGCTTTTTAAAATCAGAATGTGTTCTGTAACTGTAGAAATTTTTATCCCACTGTGACAATGCTTATGTGTGCTATTATATATTTACAGATCATGTTGAACTCCTTGCACAAGTATGAGCCTAGGATTCATATAGTGAGAGTTGGTGGCCCTCAGCGTATGATAACCAGCCATTCCTTCCCAGAGACCCAGTTTATAGCTGTGACAGCTTATCAGAATGAGGAGGTATGCACAAAATGGGAAAGAAACCTACATGCACTTCTATCCTCTGAATTAGCAAAGTGAAAGATACTGGAGCAAAATATTTATCATGTAACATTTTTTTAATTATTTAATTTTAAATTGTATATAAAGTGAGTTTGTTTGAAATTAAATAATAAAGCCCAATAAATACATAATAATAAAGCCCAATTAGTAACGCTAATTCCCTGTTTCCTATATATTGTAACTTTTTATTTGTTAAAAGTAGAATTATAAAGATTCTTTGGAATTCATCAACGCTACTACTAATGTTAGAAAATCAGTAAGAATAAACTCACTGTTTTAAAGTATAATGAAATAATACATGAACTAATTGGAAATGGCATTTTCAAAACTGACTCTTGTTTTCAAATAAAATGGGCACTTTAAACTTCAATTAAACTGTAAGTTACTAAGCTTATTATCCTAGTTGAGATTTGTTGTTGTTCATTCTGGTCTACCCAGAAACCCAAAACTCTTTATAACTGTCATTAGTGTATCCCCTTTTATATGTGTTTCCTTAATAGGATAATAAAACCAGGTAACTTAGTCAGGCAGTGACAGTGGATGTCTTTAAATTTTGTAGAGAATAATTTCAAGTCTACTGTTAACATTTGAGATGTTTGGATGCTGTTTAGTTACTTTACATAAATCCATACTATGGCCTTAATCCTACTGCCCCTGAAATCAATGGTAAAATCCCACTAACTTTAGAGAAGCAGGATCAGGTCCTAAATACTGTATGATAATGAGTAGTAACACTTGCAAAATAAGATTTTTGTTGTTGTTTTCAGATCACAGCTTTAAAAATTAAATACAATCCATTTGCAAAGGCTTTCCTTGATGCCAAAGAAAGGTGAGAATTCTTGACTAAACCCAGTTACAAAGTTTGCAAAAAACTTACATATTTGTGAAAACACATTTCTTTCAAATCATTTTCTTTAACTAATGATATGTGGCTTCTTTGACAGAAGTGATCACAAAGATATGATGGATGAAGTTGGAGACAATCAACAGTCTGGGTATTCACAGTGTATGTTTAATTTCACTCAATTAAGTATATAACTTTAAAAAATACCTTATCTTTCATCTCAGCTTCTTTTGTACTTCCTTTCTATTACAATTTAGTAGTATGTTGTAGCTGAGTAAAATTCAGACACCAGTGTTTGTTTGCAGGCATATGTTAACTCTCACTATAGATTAAGTATGACATTCTAGTTAATACTTAGTCCTGCCTTGAGTGCAGAGGACTGGACTAAAAGACCTCTCAAGGTCCCTGTTAGTTCTATGACTGGTGTCTGATTCTTATGATTATTGTTTTGTAGTTTTTCATGTTTCATATTGTACACAATATATTTTATTAAACATTAATACTGTCTTCAAAAATTCTGTAGTGTAATGTTATAATCATTAGTTTTCTACAAGACAATGGGTCTTGGATATAAATAATGCAATATCTGTGGGGAGATTAATGGAAGGAGTGTTTTATTTCAAAAGGTAACAAAAATTAGTGAGAATAAACTCACCAGTTTATTTAATTTATTTGTAAAGTACACTAAGGAAATTGGGGACACCAGTTTTAAAATTCTTTTGTTTTCAGATGGCTAAAATGTCACTATTTTAGAATTTTAAACTGAATTTTGTTTTAAAGGGACATTATCAACAAAAACTAGGTCCACAACTTGAATAAAAGGGAATTTACAAATTATAATGGGAATAGAATTTTTTTAGAATTATATGAAAACATTTTCTTTTGCATTTGAACATCATCCCACATCAGTATTGGAAACCTCAAGCACAGCAAAAAGAGATGCTATAAACAAAAGATTAAATTAACCAGTGTGGTTTCACCATCCAAAGTGAATGATATGCAAAATGTACACACAAGATAAAAAATGCAAAGTTTTAAAAATATTTCAGTTTTAATAATCTAAGGTATAATTAGTAACACAGGTAAAGACAGCATCTATTGTAATGGGCAAGGAGAAGCCAACCTGAATAATGTTATTCAGTAGTGCTGGGAGTGAACCTTCTTTTTTGCCCTTATTAAAATTGCCCTTTTTCTCAATTTTTCTTTCAAAATGAATTTTTATGCGAGGCGACATGTATCCACATTTCACTTTTGACAATTGGCATTTTCTGATGGAAAAACATTGTGTTGGGAAATTTCTGACCAGCTCTAATATTTAACTTCAGAGTAATAGTGTTAAAAAGGCTCATAACATTCATAGCCTGCTCTGTGGCATTATGTGTCAGTGCTACGAAATGTCCTCTTTTTCTCATAGTAGGTGGCTGGCTTATTCCTGGAACTGGGAGTCTGTGCCCCCCCTCCAATCCTCATGCTCAATTTGGAGCACCTCTATCACTGTCCTCTGCTCACAGCTGTGAAAGATTCTCATCGCTGAGGAATCATCGTTCTGCCCCTTACACCAATCCATATGCCCATAGAAACAACTCTCCAAGTAAGTTTTTATTATTCTGCAGGTATTTAAAGAGGGAAATTAACCTAGTGGTCCAAATTTTGATAAATTACATCAGTGTAAATCTGGAGTAATGTCATTGGAACTGAGATCAGTATCTAGCTCAGTTTGTGCTGAGGGCTTGTGACGATTGAAAGGCAATAACAAAAAGTAAATACGTTTCTCTAGCCTCTTAACAATGGAAAAGTAAGATTTTGTAAAGCTCTATCTAACGTTAGGTTATTAGACAATTCTGTGCTAACAGTATGCCTGTGTCTTACTGTAGAACAAGAATCTTGAAATGAAGGAATACTTCAATGATTTTTAGCCTAGGAAAGCTTGGTTTATTCTGGCAATATTTGTCAGTTAAGTCAGTGGTCCCCAAACTGTGGGGTGTGCCCCCTTAAGGGGACACGAAGGAACATCTCAGGGTGCACGGCAGGGTCTGGGCCAGCCCTCACAAGCGGGTGGGGAGGGAGCACCACCCAGCCCGCTCCGGCCCTGCCCTCAGCCTTTGCTCTTGGCTGCCGGACCCCTTTCTCGGCTCCCAGCCCAAAAGGATGCGGACACATTTTATTACTCGTAAGGGGGAGTGCAAGAGGAGAAGTTTGGGGACTTGGTTTAAGTGAAGATGGAATATATGTATCTGAAGAATTTGAGGAAGAACCATCTTAAAGAAATGGCAGTGAATTGAATAGACTTGTAGTTATGGTCGTGGAGTCAAGTGGCATTAACCTAAGTAAATAACTGAGGGCCTAGTTCGGCCACCATTACTCGCATTGAGGAACATCTTAATCAGTGTGTAGTCCCTTTGAAATCAACAAGACTACATGTGTAGTAAGGTACTCCTCAAAATAAGTCAGGGTGACAGAATTGGGTGCGTAATGACAATATGTCTATTCAATTGCACTTCCATGAGAAGAAAGGAGGGGATGTTTAACTAACTGCCCATCCAGGACTTGCTATATTTTCTTGTTCCTGGCCAGTAAAGGCTACTGAAAGGGGTTTTTGTTTTTTTGTTTTCTTTTTAAAAAAAACAGCTTAATATTTTAAATTTTATAAAATATTATGTAGGCTAGGTGGCATAGTCACCATCAAATTGTTCCAGACACAGCCCATAGCCTGACTGTTCTTACAATACGTAACTCTGTAAAGTGTGTTAAAGATGAAAATTTGCATGTAGTTGATTTTTGTTGCATCTTGAATCTTTGCATAGGTTTTGCAAATTCAAATAAAATTCCATGAGAAATAATTAACTTCTGTGTGCCCTGCTTCTTCCCCCATCCCTCATAAAGGATTTTTCTCCTCCCCTTATGTTCATATGCCACAGCAACCTTCTCTGGCTGTGGAGGGTGGAATGGCATTGAGGCCATTGCTAATTTAGCCCCATGGTTATCACAGCGCTACATAACGCACTCCCCTCATCAGAGGCTGAGCATTTAGGCATAAGGAACTACTGGAGGTAGGAAGTGAAATATGCTTTGGCAACTGAACTTGGGCACCTCATATAGCAAACTGGCACATCATCCAGTCCACAGCCCCAATAAAATTGATAGTTTGACACAATTGGTAGATACGTGTGTGTGTGTGTATAATATGCAAAGCAGTAATAAAAAAGCCGTACTCTGCATTGAAAATGAGAATTGTGCCTCACTTTAACTGCTAATCTGTTTGTTAAGTGCTTGCTTGTTTTTCACAGCAGCCTATGCTGATAATTCCTCGGCCTGTCTTTCCATGCTCCAATCCCATGACAACTGGTCCAGTCTAGGAGTTCCCACACACACTAGTATGCTGCCCATGAGTCACAGCACTGGTACATCTACCAGCTCCAGGTAGGATTCAGTCCCTTTGCAATGCAGCCCCCCAGATCTTCAGAAATTAGAGTATGTTGGGTTTTTTAAATTGAAGAAAGGAGTGAACAGGTCATTGTCAGCTTGAAATCTAGTCAGTTTTAAAGTAAAGAGTTAAAAGTAGTTTCAGGTACTACACGTGTCTCTCAAGGTATGTCTGTACTACAAAGGCTATAGTGGCACATCTGCAGTCCTGCAGCTATGCTGCTGTAGTGTAGTCTCTCGCTACAGCGATGGAAGGGGTTTTTCCATTGCTATAGTAAATCCATCCCCTTGAGAGGTGGTAGCTAGGTTGACAGAAGAATTCTTCCGTTGACCTAGTGGTGTCTATATTGGAGCATTGGTCTGCTTAACTATATCTGGAGCAACATAGTTAAATTGACATAAGTTTTAGGTGTAGACCAGGTCTAAGTCTCTCTGCCTATTTATGGCTTTATTGTTGCATTTTCCTTTTTTAATGCTTTTTTTTTCTCTTCCCTGTTGATATATGAAAAGCCCCTATAAATATGTGAAAATAAGTGGCCATATAGGAGAAACAATGAAACTGACTTTACACACAGTGCTGCCAAATGCACAGTGCAAACTTATTGGAGAAATAAGGAACAATTATTTTCTCCCATCTTTCAGTTCTAGGAATCTTAAGTGTTATTTGTAACAACAGTAAGTAAAATAACACTTTGACAAGTGTGAGAGATCAAGCAAACATTATCCCTTTAAATAATAGCCCTTGTTTATTGCTTTTAAGAGAACTCAGTGAAAACCATCCTCCTGTCATGGACATATATCAGGTCTCTTTTTTTAGACTTCTGATTATCTTGATAAAACATTTGCTCACCTGTTGAAAGAAGTTATGATGTTGGATTTGTACCCAATTCCTAGGAACCCAAACTAGAAGTTATTGGGGAGTCAGATGGGATTTTGCTGTTGACTTTAATAGGATCAGGGGTTGGCCCTCTATTATTTTTTTTTTTAAACAACTTGCAGTTCAAATCTGTAGTCTAAATATTCTGCTAATATACATGAATTGTAGAAAAGGCACACTTATTTATGAAATATGCAAGTTAGCATTTATCTATTAAAATATACCATATATATATATTACTAATACAAAGTACTAGATATAAATTTATTGAAATAATAAGTACTCCCAAGCACTTCTTCTCCCTCCCAAAAATGTCTTCACATTTGGAAGGCAACAAAGTCCGAGGTACTGGATTCAGAGTCAAGAGACTGGGTTGTCTTCTTGGTTCTGCCATTGAATTGCTGTGTGACCTTGGGCAAGTCACTTCACCCCTCTGGGCCCTGACGCCCTATCTGTAAAATGTGGATAAAGGGGGTAATGTAAAGTGCTTTGGGATCTATGGGTGAAAAGTGCTGTGTAAGAGCTAAATAATAAATGGAAAAGCTAAATTTATCCTCTTTAAATTTTTCTCACAGATCAACTTTTTTATTTCTGGCCCCCAGTAAAGAACCTTTTTTATAGGTGTGTGGGTGGGGAAAGTAGAGGGATGAGGTGGGAGCTGGGAAGATTTGGGTAGATTCTTATCCTCATAGCATGCTGGCAGCAGCAAATCAGTGTGATCCACAGTTTAAGTGCCTGAGACTTCTCTAGTGTACTGAAGTAGCAAGAACCTTCCCAAAGTTCTTCACAATGCATAAAGTAGTTGAGTAAAAACACCCCTGGAATGTGCTTTGTGAGGTATAAAACTGCATAGCTGACAGGGAAAACTGGGTTAATTAATAATCCATATTATCTACCCTTCTTCTCTCTTACAGTCAGTATCCCAACTTGTGGTCTGTGAATAACAGCACCATCACACCCGTGTCTCAGTCAGGTGGGATGTCCAATGGACTGAGCTCCCAGTTTTTGCGAGGCTCTCCAGCACACTACCCACCTCTTCCTCACTCTGTCACTGCCTCCTCCTCGGGATCTCTGCTGTATGACGCTGGCACACCAACAGACATTTCTGACAGTCAGTATGATACCTCTGCACATAATAGGCTGGCATCCACATGGACTCCTGTCACACCACCTTCCATGTAAACCAAGCCCTTTCTTTAAGATAAAGACTTTCTAGCTATTTAGTTACTCTTAATACTGAATCCACAATGAAGTCTTGAAGAGGGGGAAAAGAGACATGAAGAAAATTACAAACAAAAAGGCTGCACTGCTTTTGTGTAAAGTAATTGAATTCTACTTCTTACAGTATAACAGTGTATCATTAGCAGCATAAAGACCTTATGAGTGCAATTCTAGTATAGCAGATTTACTGCTCTTCCTTTTTAAAATAAATATTTTTAATCCTTTTCAATTTGGCAGAGATGGGCCTGAAACACCAAAATTTGACCCATATTCCACACTTCTCAATGTTCTGGGACTATCTTGATCTGGGGTTTTGTTTCATGCCCATCTTGACAGTTTTGTCAGGTTTTTTTTTTAATAAGCTACTTCCTGTCAATTGCCAGTTAACATTTTGCTTAGCTGTAGTTGTGAGAGAAGTTTTATTAAGTGCACAGTTTGAATCATTCTCAAATCTACACAAATTTAGCTAATGAATGAAATTTGGAGAACTGTGTGCACTAATGTTTGTTTATCGTGAGAATATGTGATATTCTGGTAGTTGACAGTTTTTTATGCACAGTTATATGCTTATTATATGAATTAAATGATGAAGACAATCAGCAAGAACTTTTTAAGGTGAGTTTCATTGTTTGATCATATAGCCAATGAGCAACTTTCAGGCTAACTAAACTCCTGCCTTTCAAACAACTATCATCTAATGGAGGGCGCCATCCAAAGTCCTTGGAAACCAATGGAAAGACTTCCATTGACATTAATGGTCTATGGCCCAGGTCCTAAATGAGAGAAGAAAGTCAATACCTAACGGTTCTTTCTAATTTATTTTAGTTCAATATTGTACTCTGATCAATATTTATTATTTGTTAGGATGTGACTTTGTTTTGTACATTTTAAGATGTGTATATAATCCGTCAATATGCTGTGTACCTTAAGACAATCATACATAGGGCATGTCACCACATGACATATGGAAATAGTGTGGATCCAAGTAGTTAAGTTATTATACATGAGCAAATACCAAATGTCAGTAATTTGGGATGGGAGTATAGATATAAGCCTTAATGTACACCAACTGCTTGTCTTCACTAGAAGATTAGGTCATGGTAATGTTCTTGCTGTCCATGCCTCATATCTTTGAGGGCTCTTAATAACTACTGTACCATGAGTTGACCTAATCTTTTGCTGAAGACAAACCCCAAATGCTGGGTCAAAATGTGCTTTTGGATGTGCATGCTTCTTCCACTGACTTCAATGAACACACAGTTGAGGGTGGAATCTGACCTTTATGCATAAATCATAACAAACCCCTTTTTGATGATGTGTATAAGGTAGGAAAGAAGAGTTCTAAGTTAGAGGATTCATTTAATATTTCATATGCTATAATGGCAGCTTAAAGCTGAAAAAGCAAATGTGTGCTGCACTTTTGGTTTCTTAGGCCCTGTTTCTGCAACTGGATCCACATGGGTGGGCCCTTGCATTCACGCAGCGTACCATTGACTTCAGTGGGGATCTGCACCAGGCACAAAAATCTGCCCAGGCAGGTCCAGCATCAGGATCTGGGAGTTGGATGTTATTCCAAATGAGCCAATCACAACAAAGGGCAGCACCAGAGTCAGATGGCTGTAAACCGTGTCCTCTCTCACATTTGTAAATATTGATCTAAGCTCTCCTATTTTATTGTGAAAGTGAATCATGTAAATGATGTAAGTGCATTGTTGTTTAGACTCTTTTGTAGAAGTTAGCAAAGTATGTTTCATTGTGTTTTGTACTTATATTTCAAAAGTATTAAGTTAAATTGAAAAACAATTAGTAAAGTTTCTTTAGTAAACTAAATGCTTAGTTTTCAATTTGTGGAAATAAGTTTAACCTCATGAATTTCATTTATTATCTGTATTGCCATAGCACTTGGGAGCCCTTGTCACTGACTACGACCTCACTGTATTAGGTGCTGTACAGACACAGAGCAAAAACTCCCTGCCCTAAGAGCGTACACTCTAGGTATAAGACAAGATTCAACCGATGGATGCAGACAGATAGGGGAGTACAACGATATAATGAGACAATATTGGTGACAGGCAGTGGTCATATTTCACGTGTGCTGAACTAATAGGTAGGTTGGCCCTTTATGGGATGGGAACATATAACTGCCATATCAGGAAAAAATTGATAGTCTATCTACTTTCACCCCTGTCAAAGATAAAAAGTCTATGCTAGGTGCTTTATAAATAACCCCACTTTGCACCTTATTGTGCAGTGTTACTATTGTTCCATGGGAAGGGAAGATTTCTTCATGATCCAAACTGATGATCATCGTAAACCCTTAGTCATGTGGATTGTAAAGAAATGTGTACAATTAATGGCCATAGTAATCGAAATCGGGAGTACTGTAGTAATTACTGACTAGGGAGCAATGTTTTTCATAATGAGAATCTTGTCCATTGAGTAAAGATGGACCTGAATTTAAATTCTGGCACATGCCTTGTGTTGAACCTTGATAACCAAACTTTTCAACTTTGCCTTTAAATATATCCATGATAATAAATGTATCTGTGCATGCAAAAGCCTGCATTTGTACGTGCACAAATTGGGTAATTCATGCCTAACTGCCCACTGACATGCTCTGGTTTTGGGTGCCCAAATGTCTGAGCACGTGCACACAAGTACAGTCATTGTGGGTGTAAACAGGTACTACGAATGTGACTCTGAAAGTCTAGTATAGTCAGTAATTAGACCTACTCCATGTGGTGGCATGAACTAGAGATCAACCTTTCGCTACTCTCTGGATGGCTTGCAGTCTGGCAATAGGCCCCATTATTTAAGTCTCAGATCCATCACTGTGGGAAAGACATTTAAAAGGGAATGGGAGTAGTTCTGTCAAGTAGGGCCAGGAAAGGAAGGGATATTGTAGGGAGGAAGGGATGCAGTGAGAGTGAGACACAGGGCTGTCTTTCCCTCTGGAACTGAAGTCCAGCCATGTTTTTGCTCTTTCTGGTCCTCTCTCAAGAGGTATGAGGCAGCACAGCTGGTGTATGGAGTGTAGATCTGTGAAATCACATCAGATTCTTTGAGTGCTCATACCACAAAAAGAAATTGGGCTAGGTCTGCAGGCAAGAATGCTTCCTCCGAGAGCAGAAGCATCTGTTGTTTTAGAACTGCTCTTGCCAAAGTGACCTGCCCTGGGTACAATTAAGGGCTCACCCTGCTGCAGAATGGAAAGTCCCCTTAACCATTTCCTAGGTGAACAGTATACTTGGCCATATAAGTCTCTGTGACAGAGCTGAAATCAATGCACTGGAGCAGTAGGAACCTCTGGTTGCCTGGGAGATCATGTGATATAAAACTGATGGTTGATGTTTCCCATACCCACTCAATATACCAGAGCAAATCTATCCTTATCCACATAAGAAAACCTTGGGCTAGGGTGAGAGATCAGGCTTGTTTATTTACATATATTATAATGTTTCAACCTTATTGAAACACAAATTTCTTTCAAAGAAGGTCAAAACATTACAATGTTTCTGAATCAAGATATTTTGTAATTTAGAGAAATTTTGATTTGGAACAAAAGAAAATTTCCAAATAGGGTGACCAGATGTCCCGATTTTATAGGGACAGTCACGATTTTTGGGTCTTTTTCTTATATAGACTCCTATTACCCCTCCACCCCCGTCCCGATTTTTCACACTTGCTGTCTGGTCACCCTATTTCCAAATGTCAAAAATTTGCCTGGAATAGAAATTCTGTTTTCGGACTAGCACTAGTTCACAGGTTTAGCAGAGAATTTGCTACCAAACCTTGTCTGTCTACACAAAACTTGACTGGTGAATCTCAAGTGGATATGGTACATCAGTTTTTTTTTTAAAAGAAATATTTAGGACTGAAGATAAATTTGTGCCATTATTCTTCTTAATTAAAAGTTGATCCATACATCCGTTACTTTCTCAACTAGTTAGTGATACAAATAGGTAACATCCTCTCTCCCTGAGCCTGTGTGGAAGGGTTAACACAATAAAAATGAATATTCTGCCTAGGTTCCTCTATATGCTAAGTGGCCTACCTGTATATATCCATCCATCTTATTTTAGAAAATTTAATAGCATTAGCAGAGCCTTCCTGTGGGATCCTGCTCAATGCCCACAGGTATAATTTCAAAAACTGTAATTGCTATAACAAGGGAGGGTGGGAGTTGGGTTCTCAGACCTACAAAATATCTATTATGTTTTTATCATGTTATAGATGTCAAACTGGTCCAAGCATGGTAACACACTTATATCAATGTGGGTGGAAACTGAACATGCACTAATGCATCCAATTCCCCCGGGGGTTCTCCTCAGTTCCTCTTGTTGTCCAATGTAGAGAAATAAGGTGCCTACAGTGGTGGCAGTGCAAAAGGTCTGGGCTATCCTAGTTAAAGTGATACCACTTTCATTCACACCATCATGCAAAACACCTATTGGGTCCCAAATTTGCCAACTGGGAACAAACCTCTTATTTGGAAGAACTAGCTGAGCAAGGGCATTGTATGGATTTCCCAATTAGTCACTGATGAGGGCTTTGCCTCTTTTCTAATACTAAAGCAACTTTTTGACCTGCCATCCTCAAAGGAGTGGCAGAACTTACAACTAAGGGCAGGTCTATATCTATTCTACAAATGCCACATCGGCCACAGCTGTAGGGCTTTGATGAAGATGCTCTAAGCCAACAAGAAGGAACTCTCCCATTAGCTTAATTACTCCACATCCATGAGAGGCAGTAGCTATGTCAGCGGGAGAGCCTCTCTCACTGACCTAGTGCTGTCTGCATGGGGGGATTAGGGTCGCTAGAACTATGTCACTCAGGGGTGTGGATTTGTCACATCTCAGTGACGTAGTTATACCGAAGTAAGTGTGGCCTAAGATACTTGCTAACATGTTAATTTGGTCTGGATCGCGTAGGACTGCCAGAGGCCTCAGAGCTACCAAGAAACTTGGAAATGCTTCATAAACTCCCCAGGCTCATGTCCAACATATACTCAGTTAATGCAGAAGAACTTCCTTAGTCTGGAGTTCTTTGTGGAAGCATGGGAAGGGGATTATCACAGCCCTTCTAATGGCAGCGCTTATTCTGGAATTGTAAAAATGCTTCTGGGGATCTCAGGCTACTCTTGATACCACAAAAGAGTTTATTCAAAATGTATTGGACACCACAGAGCTTGCACAAAACAAAAGCCTTGTCCTCTGACATTTGTTCACACTATAACAAAGAAAAAGGAACCCTATGCTATGGGACTGGCCATCAGTCAGGCAGCTGTGGGAAGAGGTGGACACCAGAGTTAGAATAGGGCTTGGCTTCAGTAGCCAAACCTCAGCGAAAAATTATATCCTAGGTTATTTACCTGCTAAACAGGTGGTTAACTCCACCACAAAGACTTTAGTTCTTGAGGGTGCAATGATCACCAAGCTCATGATTTTACAAAAAGGGAAGAGTAGGCTTATGCCCAGACTAGAGTAAGTTATTCAAACCAGTCTGGCTTAGCAGCCAAAGAAAGACTATCTTATCATCACAGAGATAAATTGTATGAACTCAAAGAAATTTGGACTCCCATTTCTAGATACATTTGTCTAGAAATATTGAGATGGCTCAATGAATGCTCCATTCCACCTACCCCCCTGGTCCCTTCCTTCTTTCTTCTTCCTATTCGTGTATGTCGTCTCCTATTTTATTACTCTTATCCCCACTCTAAGATGCTATGTCTATGTTGTATTGTCTGGTCTTGCAACTTTGACCAGTTTTAAAATTATGTAATTGCACAATTTTATTGGAGAGCCCATGAAACATGCAGTATTCAAAAACATATACAAGCTGTAAGTCATTTTACCCTTCGTGTACTTTTTGTCTGTTTCTTCATGAAAATTGATAAAAAAAGGAAAGGAAAGGAAAAGTTAATCTGTCAGCAGAGGCTGACAAATAAAATCTCCTTTGGAGGAATTTGCCAAAAACTGCCCTCTTTCAAAATGGCTATGATTTCAGTAAGACTGAGGCCATAGGTTGTCCTTACTTAAGAGGTTGCCATTTCCCTATAGCCTTTGCAGTTTAGACTGCCCTTAGCAAAGATGGCCACCCCATCTCCCTCATTGTTCCCAAGGGGAGTGAGCCAAAGGGAAGCTGTCAGCCCCCTGTGCTGTCAGGAGGTAGACAGAAATCACTAGAGGAGCACGTGAATATGAGAGATAGGAAGGGCAAGGGGAAAACTGAGTTGTACGGGCCCAGAGAAATGCAGGAGAGAGTCAGGAAATACGGGAGGGAGCAGGAAGAATATGTGGGGTAGGACACTGTGAGAGGGGAAGGAGCACATGGAAGACCGGCTATGGGAGACTAGGGAGGAAGAATGTGAATAGGACAGAAGCTGGGTGGAGAGGGAGGGGAGGATTAGCTGGAGGCAGGATAGTGATAGGGAGGAGGACGGATCAGTATAAAATGGCAGCTGCTTCACCCCAAGGATTAGGAGAGTGCTGTCCAAGCAGCCAGCTGGATGTCTCACTGTTGTGTGCTCTTCCTGTAGGGAAATAGCTATAGAGGTATAAAGCACCTTTATACCGGGAGAGCTGTGTCCACACTGGGGCAGGAGGAGGGGGGCAGCATTGTACCACTTTAACTATATCGGTATGGTTAAAACAGTACAACTTGTGTGTGCAGAAAAGACCTTCATAACTCTAGTGAAAATAAAGCAATTGTTCTTTAGCACATGTTATGTAAGCTGAGTTAAAATCTAGGCTCTCCCTTATGCTTTAACTTGACCAGTTTAGCATGTGCTAAAAAATACAACTGTTTTGCATTGATTAGAGCAGTGGTTCTCAACCAGGAGTACATGTACCCCTGGGGACACACAGAGGTCTTCCAGGGGGTACAGCAACTCATCTAGATATTTGCCTGATTTTACAATAGACTACATAAAAAACACTAGTGAATTCAATACGAAATAAAATTTCATACAATGACTTCTTTATACTGCTGTATATACTATACACTGAAATGTAAGTACAATATTTATATGCCAATTGATTTTTTTATAATTATGGTAAAAATGAGAAAGTCAGCAATTGTTCAGTCATAGTGTGCTGTGACACTTTTGTATTTTTATGTCTGATTTTGTAAACAAGTAGTTGTTAAGTGAGGTATAACTTGGGGGTATGCAAGACAAATCAGACTCCTGAAAGGGGTACAGTAGTCTGGAAAGGTTGAGAGCCACAGGACTAGAGTTTTAGAAAGTGTTAGATCAAACTAGACATCATACTCTAACAACACACCTTTCAATTCTAATTAATGAACCAGCCACAGGGTCTAACAAATTTCCCATGGGTCACCTCATGGGAAGCTCCTTTGTGACACACTATGAGAAGTTCATTGGCCTGAGAAATGCGCCAGCTACCATTCCAAGGCTGGGGAAGCCCAGAGGTTAAGAAAGAAGCAGTGATTGTTTGAATTTCGATGTGGGGGGTGAGATCTAATACTAAAACGTTACAAATAAGATTTAAAAACCCCTAAGAAATGAATATGTCATTGTGAAATAATGAAAGTTGCTACACAAAGAAGATACCTGACACAAACATAAGGATATGAACATTTTGGGAATTCTGTAATTTGGGAACTTCCTAGATTAAATGTAGTGCCCCAAGCTCTTCCTCAATAAATAATTCAAAGATAAAGCTAGATTTCTAACCCTAAAATAGTAGCGAACCACTCGGGAGGCATTCAACTCTTGCCATATATGGGTAATTCTCTTTGGGTCATATTACGCCCAAGTTTTAAGGCAGAACTCCCCCTTGAGCTCAGGAGAGTGTTCTGCTTAATGAAAGGGGCATGTTATGGCTCCTCCTGGATGGGAATAATGAACACCCTGGGCCAGCTGACAAGACTGGATTCCCTTAAATGATTTCTTCTGCTATTCAAACATTTTGAACAATGTATTATTTAAGACAGGTCTGGTAATGTGGGCTATAGTTTCACCATCAGATAATAGAATAACTGGTTTCCTGTGACTACAAAGCAGCTATGTACAGTGGTGGCTCTAGTATACTTTTTCTGCCCTTCATAAACTGGCCCTTTTCTGGCCCTTTTGCCCTGGAGTGATTAAGAAATGAAATGTTTTACCACTTCAGGCAGTAGTTGGTAGAAGAGCATTGGTCAGGCAGTACATGATTATGTGTTTTGTTCTGGGAATGGGCTGTAAAAGCTTGTATACCATATTCCATTTTATTGGCTTTTCTTCCGTATTTCCCAATATCAAACACTATCCATGCCACTAAATATGAATTGCACAAAATTCAAAACCAGGCACTGAGGGCTGTCTGAACATTTGGCATTTATTCTTCTACACCCACCCCACAACTGCCCAGTCTCTGGCTTGTACTGTTTCCCCCATACTTTGGTAATACTGCAGATAATTTGTCAAAGAAGACCCACTGGAACAAAGTGTCACTGTTATTTGTGCACATTTACCTTCCAAAGCTACTGACTGTCTTATTTGCTGAAGGAGCTGTGAGGTCAGACCTGGCTAACTCTACAAATAGCTGAGCAGGCATGAAAAATACATGGAATCTGTTTGACTCATCTGGAGAGAATGTTCTCACAGTTAGGCCTGTAATAAGAGAGCAATATAGCATCTGCACCCTATTCTGTCACATACATCTGCCCCCCCCGCCTGCCATGAGGCTTTGGGTTCACTTGTTTTCAGGATGGGACATGAAGTTACGAGTGTGCTGAACATTTCCAAATTCTGAAGAAAGCCCATCTAGTGAGACCCAGCTGAGTCTGCCTACAGGTGCTGTGTGGTTCTGTAACAAGTGACTCAATACTCTTTTGTACGTATTTAGTGTCATTATGACACAGGCCAGAAAGATGTTAGATTACAGACTGCTGGTTACTACCCAAGGGTATCCAATTGTTCAGGGCTTAATCCAGCAGAAAATGGTCTTGGTCCTTTTTATAACATGTAATATTCTGTACTGGGCCATTGCTATCATATTTTTCTGTATAAGAAGCAGCTGTCAGCTCAGAGAAGCTCTGTGGACCTCTTGGCTTCCACGTCATCAAATTGGTCCCTGAGGAGGCAGTATTCTGTGGGATTAGGCATTTCCTCCCTGGGAAGAATCTTGATTTTAGTTTCCGAGTAACAGCCGTGTTAGTCTGTATCCGCAAAAAGAAGAACAGGAGTACTTGTGGCACCTTAGAGACTAACAAATTTATTAGAGCATAAGCTTTCGTGGACTGCATCCGAAGAAGTGGGCTGTAGTCCACGAAAGCTTATGCTCTAATAAATTTGTTAGTCTCTAAGGTGCCACAAGTACTCCTGTTCTTCTTTTTGATTTTAGTTGTGTCCCTGACAGTTAAGGCAGAGAAGATGGGTCCCAGTCTCCAGAGAAGAGTTGTATGTTATATTTCTGGTTAGGATCTTATACCATCTCTGTGATGGGTGTCTTCATTTGTGTCTATATGAAAGAGTTTTCAGATAATAAGAATAAACAGTTAGATACAGGTTCTCCCAGTTGTCAGGGAAGCACAGCATCTAGATATTTTGGGCTCTAACTAGATATTCCAGATTCTTTACTTGTTTTTCCAAAACAATATGTGATGGGGTATAAACTGTACACTAGCACTGAAGGGGTTAAGAGGAGTTGGCAAGCTCAGTTAGTGCATTCAGTTGCACCTGGATGAAGAGCTAGGCTCAATTTGGGATGAGACCCAGCTGGGGTGGAGTGGTGTGGGTGGCTGCTATATGAGCAGGGTATCAGGGAGGAAGAGAAGCAGGTTTTAGAGGTTGTGGCTGATAGGATGCTCTTGAAGATAGTTAGGAAAGCTGTGTTGTAGAAAAAGGAACACCCCTGGATAGTGGGCCCTGAAAGAAGAGTAAGCACAGATGAGAACTTTGAAAAGGGAGTTAACCCCTAGAAGAAGGGGAAGATTAAGAAAGCTGGGCTGTGGAAGAGGCCCTGGGCTAAATGGCATTAAGCCCCCAGGGAAGGGTCAGGCTCAAGCTCAAGATGAAGACTGTAGAGAGGAAAAAAGTGATTAGAAGCATGAGACACCTGATCCCTGAAGGATGGCTCAAAGGTGTATTGGTGAGTGGAGAGGACTTTTAGGATATTATCATCCCCTCGCTCCCTGAAATGGGAGAACTCTAGAGACAGTCTGGCTGAGGCCTATGTCTCAGGAGAAGACTGAAAGGATATTGTTATCCCAAAAGGGGTAGATGTA
Source organism: Malaclemys terrapin pileata (assembly GCF_027887155.1). NCBI lineage: Eukaryota > Metazoa > Chordata > Testudines > Emydidae > Malaclemys > Malaclemys terrapin. The sequence goes on from NC_071507.1 coordinate 85,371,856, forward strand.
AAATGTGACCTGGCTGAGGTGTGAAAGGAGCCAGGCCACTGCAGGGCTGGAGCAGCTGTTTTGTAGGGGGTACCAGAAGAGAGCTTGCTACGTGGATGCCCAGTCACGAGGATGTGCATGAGGTAAATGAACTCCTTAATACTATTATTCTGACAGCAGGAAATTCCTTGCTTTCATCAATAGCTGCCTCATGGGCTGGCTGGTGATTCTTCATTTGTAGTATTCTCTCTTTGTATGTGTTTGTTCAGAAGGCTTGTCTGATCTGACATGTTTGTCAGCTTGTTTCCTTACAAATTAGGGCATTCCTTCACATAACTATATTACCTAAATGTACAATACTAGTTTTTAGAGGGATGGCCTCAGTGTCAGGTGCTTTGGTCTGTGCTGGCAAAGATTGTGGTGTGGTTGCCTGGTATATTGAGGTGTTTTGTCAGACTTTTCTCTTTTGTTCTTTCTTTCAGTGCTTTCCCTTAATGTTGTAAGGCTCACACTTTAACTCGGCTTTAGTTTTAATTCTTTTAGTTGTGCATTTTCAAGAGACAGTTGAATTGTCAACCTTCCCAGTCTGCTGCCATGAATAGCGAGACTCTAAAAGCTGCATAATTCCTCTAAATATTTCTGGCAATCTTTGACTCAATTGGAGAGAATGTTAAACCAAACAGTGGTGCCTGCTTGTTGCAAGGTGCTTAATACTAGTTAAGTGTCCTCCTATTACTTTTAAGCCAGCTGCAAGCGATAACCTAAAAATACACTAGTATGCTTCAATGTGTTTAAAATGGAACATTCTCAAGAATAAGAAAAGAGAAGGACTTTAGAAACTGGACAATCTGAGGGTCTGGCTTCAGTAATCTGTCCTCTATGTATTTTTCCTTATGAGCAAATTCTTCTATATAGGTGAGGAATGGCATTCATCTTTTAACTGTCTGCCTCTAAAAACACAGCAGCCATCAGAGACTGCCAGAAGGAACCTGACCCACAAATGCTTTGGCTGCCAGAAAACGGTAGCCATTAAACGGTATTTGGAAAAAGTCCCTGTCAGAAAATTAAACTGATGCCTAGTTGACTTAGGCCAAATATCTAACAAAGAAATAAGATGTACCTCCTGGTTACTCTTAACTGACCACTCATAGCAAACTACTGTAATAAGCTATGAAAGCTGAGTGAATAACTTGAGCGAAAGTGGTTTATTTCTTTTTCTGTTAACGAGCAGACTGCAACATTCTTAAGTCTATTCATTATTTGAAACTGTGAAATTCTGATCCATGAACTTCTGTTCTTCAAAGTTTGTATTGTAGCATTTCACAAATAATATACAATTATTTTTGTTCCTCGATTGGCAGACTTCTTTTGTGTAACTAACCAAAAAAGTGCAAATTTTGTTTTCCATTCATTATAAAACTTAATTTTCTTTCAGCACTATTCAAGCTTAAATTCCTTCCTTTCTTTTGCATGTGATTGTGTTAGTAAATGCAACCACAAATATTTGCTGAAAGTGAACAAAGGGGCTGTCAACAGTGCAGATCTAAATTTTGTCAGATTTGAACGAATAATGCATTTTCCCCTCCTCCCCTCTGCTATTCATTTAGCGCTAATTTAAGTCACAGTGGTGACTCCAAGATAAATCCTGTATAAACAGTATTTAAGTATACTGGGAATCTGGGTTTTCCTCATGACCTGAGATTTTATTGTTTACAGGAATTTGTGTAATACATAATCAGACATCCATAAGTTACCTCTTATGGAGGTAAAACAGATGAAAGAAAACTATTCTTCATTCTTAAACTTTTCGCTATCAATTCTGTAGAGTGGTTCACAAAACATCATTGTATAGTAAATTATCTAAGTACATAAAATAAATTTGATATAACTATTAAATTGTATAGGAGTCCTCCAATAAGGGAAAGCCTATCTTTTAGATATCCTTCATATCTGGTACTGTATTCATCCATCAAAATTGATCACAGGATTTTAAAACTCTGGCTAAATCTTGCCCAACCTGGTGTAGCTGGGGCTAGGCAGAGAAGCAGACACATGCAGCCTTTCCATGGACCAGGCCTAGGGAATGTGGTGATGAGAGCACTTCAGTGATGTTTTAAAAAAGGTGTAGTGGGGATGAGCTAGAAACTGTACTGTGTTCTGGATATACAAAATGCTACGCACCTTATTGGTCACTCACCACTTGGGATCATGAAGCACTTTTCTGCCCTATCCCCAATGCACCTAGCATAATATTGCACACTCAGGGCCCTTTATGTTTTATTTTAGTTAATATTTCATGGGGAATTTGTTATTACTACAACAAAAACAAGTGGAAAATCAGTGGGGAAAAAACTATTTTTCTGGGTAAATACCAGGGTTTATTTGATAGATGGAAGGACAGGGGAAAAGTAATCAGATTGAATTCCATTCATCAATGTGGTTTGCAGCAGAACTAAAACAGAACTCAAAACATAATGCCACTCTGAGTTTGAGAACCTATATCTAATCCCCCTGCCCCCAATAAAACTCTTCATTTGAATAAACAATTTAATATTGTAGACTTCTAAATATTTAGAGGCTAACAGTTCTATTTAATAATTGGGGCCCCACCATTTGAAGCACATACATTCAGCGTCATCCTTTTCTCCAGTCTGTTTTTTTCTTAAACTTACAAATACTTCCTTGTGTTCTAAAATGTATTCTGATACAGATTTTCATTTTCTTCCCATTTAGTGCCTGATCTTTAAGCTGTTATCTGTTAACAGCTTGAAATGTGATTCATCACTACTTTCAGGTGTGCCTGCACTTCAGAGCTTGCATGTATGCCTGTTATGTATATCTTCTAGACTAATACATAGCTTTACTTCAACGGGCAGCTTTGCATATACGTACAAACCAATATATTATCATAATACATATATCTCATGCAGTGTGTTTTATTTTCCTAATAAACAAGTTATTTTTTTATATATATTTGAATGATACAAATGTCGGGTGAAAATCGGGGGAGCCAAATACTTTTTGTAAAATCCGGGAAATTTTCAGTAAAAATCTGTTTAAACTGAAAATGAAGGGGCTTAGATATACTGTAATGGTAGTTTGTACATGCCTCTGAAACTCCCAGTAAAAATGTTTTTGGATTTGAGTACCAGACTAGTTGGCTCATTGATCCATTCTGGCACAGCAATTTCTAAATCCTTACACAAGTGTCTTATTTGATAAATAGTATAACATAAAGTGCATACCCTATCGAAAGGAAAACACCTTAATTTATGACCGTTCCGAACTGTAGCTTTTTAATACTGTGTTAAATAACTTTGATGCTGAGGTAACAAACCTTAGTCTCTCTTGGAGGATTCCAAAGTTACCAGTTTGCATTCAAAAAGTTCCTGTATTGCATTTTGAAACCAGTGCACCATAAACGGAAACAGTCCAACCGAAACGCAATTACGGCCAATGCTTTGAAAGCATTTACAGCATGTGGGCCAAATACACTTGAGACAAATGGTGTAAGTTTGTATAAACACAGGTGTAAGAAAGGATGAGATCTTTGTAGAAAACAGCTGCTGAGGGGCTAACTCCAACCTCTGTGACTTGGGATGTATATTACACTGACAAAGGTGTTTGGACCCTGATTCTGTAGCAGGGCTCCATGTGGGTGCAGGGATCCATTGTGAGGAGTGTCCAGGCTCTGGGCCTTACTGGAATGACTTGTGCCACTCTGTGCATCACCTCCTATTTTTGCCCCACACAGCAGTTTCTCAAGAACACAAGGGAAAGCTCTACCCTTGTAACTTTGCCAAACTAAGACCTGGAAGCCTCCAGTAAACTCCCTGGAAACGTGTTTGAAGGTAGGAATGGTTACCACTAGGAAATGAATGCTGTTTTGGGGTTCACTTGTGTGATTCTGGACAAAAATAACTAAGGTTGCAGGGGCTGAGTCTGAGGAAAGCAATTCAGTGTGCTCTCATTGCCTTGGAGATGTCAAGTACATGTGAAAAATCCAAAATAGCTTTTTGCTAATAGATCTGTCAATTTCAAAGGGGCTTATCCTACTTCCCCTTGCTTCCCCCACTAAGAATAGAACCGCTTTAATTTGTTAGGTGAATTTCTCTCCTTGGTGGTGTGATTTCAGTGATTGTTTTATCACATCAGAGGCATACTTGCCTCACTTAAAAAAAATAAATAATAAAATTTCAGTTTCTACATAATCAGACAATTCTAAAATGGAACTCTAACACTGTGCAATTAAGTCATAATACTCCAATACAGCTGTTCTTGGGGATCTTTCATAAGAATATGATTCAACACATATGAGCTAACCATGGGTTAAAACTTTCCAATGTGATTCAGGAGCTGAAGTCCCACAGACTTTTCAGTGAGACTCTTTACAGTATGGCAACACCGCTCAAAACCAAAACCTCATGGCAGCAAGTCTCAGAGCCAGAGTCTACAGGCTGGGGCTCATGCTACAGGACTAAAAAATAGTTTAGACATTCCTGCTTGGGCTGGAGCCTGGACTCTGAAACCTGGTGCATGGGAATGTCTACACTGCTCTTTTTGTTTAAAAGCCCCATAGCGTAAGCATGGGTCAGTAGACCCAGCCTCAGAGACTTGCTGCTTAGGGAGTTTTGGCATTGTAGACTTACCCAAACTCAGTGCTTTTGTTAAGTCCTATTTTAAACTGGTGAACCAAAAACCAAATGTAGAAGTGATGCAAAGGTGATAATGATGTTAGACCTCCCCACACACTAATTTAGACTTTAAGGGCTTGTCTCTACTTACGCGCTGGTTCGGCGGCTGGCAATCTAACTTCTGGGTTCGATTTATCGCGTCTTGTCTGGACGCAATAAATCGAACCCAGAAGTGCTCCCCGTCGACTCCGGTAATCCTGCTCGGCGCGAGGAGTACGCGGAGTCGACGGGGGAGCCTACCTGCCGCGTCTGGACCGCGGTAAGTTCGAACTAAGGTACGTCGACTTCAGCTACGTTATTCACGTAGCTGAAGTTGCGTATCTTAGTTTGAATTGGGGGGTTAGTGTAGACCAGGCCTTACTCTGACTCTGGTCAGCCTACTGACATCCATTAGAATACCGAAGTTGGTGACATTTGTGCCTAGAAGTTGAACAAAGGCTTAAGTTACAGTGGCTCTCTCCTTTCCTTAACTTGTACCTTCTTCCAGTTCCCTGACACTCAGGCTAGCAACCCCCAGCAAGCAAGAAGTAGTTCTGCCACAAGTACTTGGCCTGGAGTTACTGGGGCAGGAACTTCCTCCACCTCGTACTCCTCACTTACATTCTTTTCCTCCATACTTTCCTTTTAAAACTTGAATATAGACACTCAGAAGCTGTCTGCAAAATCTGGGGTTTTCCTCTCTCCTCACTGAGGCCTTCATAGGTGGATCCTAGCTCTGGTTATGCTTTCTGTCAAAACAGAATGACTACCTAAGCAGTGTAGAGAGTTTAATGAAACACTGTTGGGTGTGTCTTTCTTTCTTCAGTTAGTTGCCTTGTGGAGTTGAAGGTACCTAAAACTATGTGAACAGAACTAGCAAAATAGCTTCTCCAAATCCTCTAACTGAAATCAGCAGAGACCATGAAGGCTTTGGGATTCTTAAACATGGGAAGAGAACCACTTGTTCAAGTTCCTAGTTTTGGCTTTATAAAAAGTCTTCCACTACACAGTAATACTAGGGCTCAACTTAGTTGCAAGAAGCAGCACAAATTAAACATAGTTATAAAACACAAACTTTCTTTATGCTGATTTGAAGGACAGCCCCTGATTTGTGATGGCCACAGAAACCCAACACAACTGGCCTTGTCTGGGTCTCTTTGTTAAGGAGAAGAGACCTTTTATCAAAGGCAGTCTGTCAGCAATGTGTATTCCAAGGGGCAATAAAAATTGTGGGGCTAAAAATTACAAGGATTTAATAGCTAACTACCACATTAGGCACCTTTAAAAATCCTGTTCAGCTTCTGCCTAACCCTGTAGGTGTCTAAATTCTCTAGGTTGCTAATTTTTTCTGCCATTAAAGTCTATTCGGCCCCTAAAAGCCTGCTGCTAGGCATGCAGATAGGCAACTGGCTACCTAGGTCATGCCTAAGCTGCAGTGGTATCCTCAAACCAGGAGTTGCCCTGTCTATTTCTCCTCTGGGACCCAATCTGGCAGGCAGCCTCTAAGCATACCTAATGGTTTAGGCCCTACATGAAACACTGGAGAAAGAGCTATAACCCTTTCTTATAACCTTTAGCTTGGGTTGGAGCACTCACCCAGGATGTGGAAAACCTATTTCAATTCCCCTCTCCAGCTGATGTAGGTTCAAATCCCTGCTCCACATCTCCTGTCTTGTGGGGCAAGTGCCTTAACCAATGGGGTACAGAGCACTGTGAGGCAGGGCTCTCGCTCTCCCATTGAAGCTGTTCTACTGTGTGCAAAGAATAATTGGGCCAGGTAAAGAGTGACACTTCCCTAATCACTGGGCTATAGAATCGCCCAACGGGGATATGGGAGACCCATGTTCAAATTCCCCACTCCCCAGCAGGCAGAGGGGCTAAAAGTTACAAGGGTGCTGGTGCTGCTGCTGTCTCCTCCTTGACCTTTTTGTGAGAAAGGGCTTAGCTGCCTAACTCCAGGAGAGGGTTCATAGCTGTGAATTCCTGGTTGAGGGAGGTGCCTCCACCCAACCTGGAGATACAGGTTTCATTTTTCTGGGTGGGTACTCCACCCTTTCCCTAAGATCTCACCCTTGCTCCACCTCTTCCTGCCCCCCAGCACCTCCCACCTGCTGCCAAACAGCTGATCAGCAGATGGCTGGTGGGTGCAGAGCACCCACTATTTTTTTTTTTCCCCATGGGTTCTCCAGCCACAGAGCACCCATGGAGTTGGAGCCTATGCCTGGAGTTAGGTACTTAATTCCCTTTGAGGGGTGGGTCGTAGGCCTCTCCTCAGCATTTCCTAATAGCTTAAATGGCTTCCTGCTTAGTTGGTTGGCTTTTATGAATCCCATTCTTAAAGACCTGACTCTCCCTATACAGTGGATAGGGAGCCTAAGCACTTAACTCAGGGCTGTGGATTCCACTAGGCATCAGGGCACCTAAATGTTACGTGTTGCAACACTGAGTTGAAGTCCCCTGTGTGGATCTAGCCTCTGATGTTTATGAATGCATCAGACTTCTGCAAAACATTTAGTTTAATAATCACTTTTGTCTGATTCATCTGAACACAGTCGCACTGCATGAGACCAATTCAAACAGTCCTCCTTGTCCTCAGAGGAAGATCCACATACATTTCTAGTTCTTGTGGCTTTGGAGCTAAGGTTGAAAGCATGGTGTTAAAGGACAGATGGAAAATAAAGAGCCCAAATCAATTTTTTTTAAGATAGTCTTGGAGCTGATTCATGATTTTTGAATTAAAGGGATTGGCAATACTTTGACACATCTATTCATGCTGCTTTGCACTTACGTGGCTCCTCTGATCAGAGAATCCCCGCTCCTTTCACTAACATTAGTTAATACCCACAACACATTCGGTAAGGGAAAATATTGTTCATTTCTTAAGACTTTTGAAATATACACCTCAGGAGCATCATTACCAATGACTGAGAATCAGGAAAAACAACTTTGCAAGAAGAAAATTATACAAGAAAATGACATCTTGTTGAGTCTCTGCTCTTCAGATGGTTTTGGGCTATTTACTGTCAAACTATTAGTAAGGTATAAAAGGAAAAAAAAATAGTGCTGGAGCTAGCTAATGAGCTATAGTACTGCATTTCCAAAACAGGGAGTCCTGGTCCGTCAGTGGGTCAAGGGAAGGTTCTGGATCGGTTGCCACATCCAGGGCCAGGTTAACCCATCAATGGGCCCTGGCCTAGGCAAAGATATACTTCTCTTCTCCCCCATGCTCCCCCCACCCCTGACCTGGTGTGGAGGGAAGGCCTGTGTGTGTGTGTGGGGGGGGGTGGCTGTGTTGGAGAGCAAGCTCACCCTGCAACTGCAGCTCCTTTTCAGCAAGGCTGGGCCCAACTCCTCCCACAAGGCATTATGACCAGGCTCAATGAGGCTGCCCCTTTGTCAGGGTGGGGTGGTGGTGGGCCAAACCTGAGTGGGGCTGCAGCCCCTTGCACCAGATCAGTGGGGAGCTGGGCCCAGCCCTGTGGGCAGGACTCGCCGTTGTGGGATGAGCATGGAGCGGGCTCAGTCTCCTCTGCATCAAGCCAAGGTTAGGGTTGATGTGTGTGGTTTTAAAAAAAAAAAAAAAAAAAAAAAAAAAAAAAAAAAATGGTGGGTCATAGGCAAAGACAAAATGCAATGCGTGGGTTCCCTTAGTAAGAAGTTTCGGAGCCACTGCTTTAGAAGATGCATAGAAATCATACCTGAGGTAAGGAAGAATTGTGCACACTTTATAGACAGCCAAACTGAGGGATGAGTTTAACTGACTTGCCCAGTGCCCTCAATTCATTGGTGGCTGAGTGGGCAATAGAACTCTGGAGTCAAGCTTCCCTGTTCTAGTGCTATAATAGTTGGATCACATTAGCCATAGTATGCAAAACATAAGCTTTCATACTGCCACTAGAATCTCACTGTCAACACTTCAACATTTTTTTCAGATAAGCATCCAGCAATTTCAGTGGCTGCTTTATCTGATTCCGTATTAGACAAACGAAGGAAAACCTCAGTCTAACAACTGTCTTGGCAGATTCAGGATCTCAGAATAAGTAGATCTTCCTATTGCTCTCTACACTTATATTGTAGAAAATCCAACTGAAGTCTGAATTTTCGTTTTCCCCATGCAGGCTGTTCAGTGGAAAAACCCTATACCTCTTTACTTTGGTCTTAGGCCACATAAGCAGGTTCTGACTGACTTTAGATTGTATTGGAGGAACAGCTTTTGGAAAAAAAATGTTGTTTCTATTGCTGATCTCTGTGCTCCCCCTTGTGGCTGTAACTTGTTTTACATAATCATGCAGGAAAAAATATTTGTGGTACAGCATAACTCTGGTGTTCTAAACTGACCAGTCAATCACACACCTTATGTGGAACCAAAAGGATGCAATTAGGCAGCAGCAGACACACACAAAGTACAGTACTGTGTTAAATGTAAAGTATTTAAAAAAAGATGAACGGAAAGCAGCATTTTTCTTCTACACAGTAAAGTTTCAAAGCTGTATTAAGTCAATGTTCAGTCTTTCTTTTGAAAGAACAATCATAACATTTTGTTCAGAGTTAGGAACATTTCAAACAACCACCATTCCTGAGGTGTTATCATGTATAGGTCAAAAAAAAGCTAATGACAGATGAATTTCTACTAGGCATGCATATTTCATATATGAATGTTAAACATAATGGGCTTCCCTTGTCCCTTCTATAATTCAGTGTTTACTGAACTGAAGGTACCCCTGTGAATGAGTTACTGCACAAGACATCAATTATACTTGTGCTACATTCAGTCCTGGTGTCAGCAAGAAGTCCCAAAATTTTAAAATCAGTATTTCATATTAGGTCTGTCACTTGCCCCTTCATTTTACTGTTAATAGATCTTTCCCATTAACAACTGAAATGACTGACTAATATTCAGTTTTTAAAGTTCACAATTTATATAATGCAGGGTGTCATGAGGAGGAATATGTTAAATCTAGCTAAGAATCTGACTATATTAAACTTATGAAACCAAGCTTTAAATTTCCCTAGCAATCATAACTGCCACATTGTGTGCATATATAGTATACATTTGACAGCAAATTTGGTATACAAAATACTATACATAAACAAGGGGACTGAGCTATAATTGCTTTGGCTGTGAGATCATAAGTTTTTGGATTTACTGAGAGCTTGTCTTCACTACCACACTAAATTGGCATCACTGCCATTGATGGAGTGGTGTTGATTTAGCAGATCTGGTGAAGACCTGCTATGTCAAGGAGAGAGCACTCATCCATCGGCATAGTGCAGTGTAGACACCACTTTAAGTTAATGTAAGTTACGTTGACTTAAGTTGATGAAACTTCACTAGCATAACTTGGATCAACTTACAGTGTTAGTGTAGACAAGGCCTGAGTGGAAATTCTCATCCTCTTAAACTTGCTTTAATCGAGTTGTCTGTTTCTCTTCACCCAATTCTTTTCTTATAAATAACTTCTACCATAAAGAGGGGCACACTTTTCAGCATGAGAGCAAGTAGGATTTAACATGTACAGTAAAGACATTTTTGCAGCCCCTGTTAGGTATTTGCTCTTTTCCTCCCCATTTTCTGCCCCCCTCTCTCAAATCTAACAGCAAGGTCTGGAAACAAATGTTTACTTATCTGCATTAGACAACCTAATGTGGGTGCCTTTAAAAGATGTAGTTCCAGTTGGGGATGTTGGAGCTGTATGAATTATAGTAGCTCAGTAAAAACTTAAAATTTATGGTGTCCAAATCCTCTCATCTCTCTAAGCTCACAGAGGAGACCATTTTAAACCTCTTTTGGGAAGCGACTGCTTTTTGCACAATGCATAGCACAAAGGTTCCCTGTTTGAGGCTTCTAGGGGCTACTGCAATAAAAATAGGACATCTTGGTTGAATTAACTTTCCAGCTAAACTAGGTGATGGAGTTAACAGCTTCATTAAAAAAGCATAGGTAGTTTGATAGGAAGCATAGTAGCTAGGCAGATGCAAAGGGGAAACCATCATCTTGATGGCTCCCTCTCCTCAGCCAGCCAACAGAGCTTTCCATTGCTCATAGCTGCTGTTTGTTTTCTGAAGGTAGATAGGAATTCTTTTTTTTGAAAAGGCAAACTAAGACACCCCTGTGCTGCTGACTGATAGCACATTGAGGCTAAGAAGTGGAACAGCAGTTGCAGTTATGCCATTGCTTTATCATCTTCTCTGCTTTAGTGACTGTTAACAAGTCATATATGTCATTGAAGCACATGAGGCTTTCTGGTACACATGACTGTTATTTCTGACATTTGCAAGTAATTTAGGAATAGGAGAATTGACATTCCCTGCTAGCAAATGTTCTATTCACCCATGATTTGGCCACTACAAGCATTAATGAATGTCTTCATTTATCCATTGAACTGGCATATTTATGCAACTTGATCTCCATTCTTTTTCTGGGGTGTGGGGGTGGGACAAGGAAGGGAATGGGAAGGAAACAAGTAGTTTCCTCTTGGGTGGTGTGGTTTTTTTTTTTTTTTTTACACATTGTTGAAAACAGGTTGTTCTAAGGCTAGGACTAAGGTCTCAAACATTAGAAAAAGGACATGCTTTGCTGGTAAGGTGAAAAATGACACTCAAATGTCAGGAAACTAATTGAAAAGCTTGTCTTGTAATTTTCAGCATTTCTCTAGTGTCAGAAACAAGACACTGTTCAACTTTATGGTAAACAAACAGCTGAATTTACAGCTAGTTCTTCTGAAACTGGCTTCTAGAGCCAGCTCTCAAAATCATTGCAATGCTAGCAGGATCGTCTCATGTGACAGACTGGCAAATCCACCAGAAAGCCTAGAATCCAACTTTTTTTTTTGTTTGTTCCTAATCTTTGATATTTACAACTCGGAAGAAAGGACTTTCTTCTCTTCAGGAGTTTACTTGACTGGAATTCTATGGCCTGTGTTAAGCAGCCTGTGAGACAGGATCATTATGATCATCTATTCTGGACCATGGGGAGGGGCTGCTGAGGGTAAAATGGGAGGGTGTGGGGGGAGACATGCCTGGGAGGGGCATGACTCAAGCTGTTTAGGGGGTGGTTTGAACCTTAAAATTGTGCTTGCCCCATTATCAGCAGGTACCAGTTGTCTCTGCCATAAGCACATTTGTAAGTGATGGCAGGATGGGGGCCTTGGTGATCTTCAGGGGGATGATGTGTGTATGTGCATTTATACATGCTCCTGTACACCTCTATTCCAGCTGTAACTAGAGACAGAGGTACCAAAGTGCCATAACAGAGATTACACAATCTACTCTCACAAGAGCAGAGTGTTGTCTGCACTCAAATTGTGTAGATTTGAGTTTATCTTGTATTAGGATGTTTCCTAGGATGTAACTTGTGTTTAGATGTTATACTTATTCTTGCAGAATTCATAAGCGTACTATGAAAACTCCATCCAAGTTGAAACTTGGCAGCAAATTTGTGTGCACACTTTTTCAGAAAGCTCAGTTGAATATTTAAGCTATTGTAGGCCTCTTAAATATACCCACTGAAGTTGTTTTGCACTTATGTAGATTAAAGCTGACATTTCTTGCATTTTAGAGTTTTGCAAGAACTTCAACATATTTTATTTATTTATTTTGCAATAGAAAGTAAGCAACTACTTGCCATTTATCTGAAACGCTGCACAAGAATAATGTCCCAGTGGCAAATTTCATCCTGTTAATATACAGATGTACACAAAACCATAGGCTTATAATAGGCTGCTGTATCTTGCACTGGGATATGTGCACATGTAGGAATATAAAAACAAAGCTGATTATTTTCACATATGGGACTATTGGTCTCCCATATCTACATACTATCCACAATTGACTCCCCAGCATCTTTTCTCCCACTTCCCTTACTGTATGCAATTATGTCCACTTCTCATACCATATAAAAAACATTTGTGTGCACTAACATTTTGAAGTTGTCATTTCTAGAAAAATGGTCTGGTGCACACTAAAATATGACTTTTTGTAACCAGATACAAGAAACTTTGTGCACCTATGGATGAGTTCATCATGGCCCCCCCAAACTAGCTGATCACACTGTGCAGAAAAACCAAGGGGAAAACTTTGAGCATGTTGTTAAGTAATGTAATTCTATCAATTTTTTTCCCCCTCTGAGTGGCACATGTTCAAATTAGCTATTCTTCAGACCTCAGAAGAAACTCTAAACAACATCCAAGATGGCATATGGATTGTTTTGAAAATGATGAAAGCACAAAGATCCTCAAGGAAAAGAATGATGCATTACCATTGAGCCGAAGATCACCATTGATACAGAACTGAAGTGTGTCAATCACTTCATGTACCTTGGCAGTAGTATCTCAATTGACAGTTCTTGATCCAGAGAACTATCAAACAGAATACAAAAAGCAAGCCAGGCCTTGGGAATCCTTTGTCATAGGATATTCAACCAAAACACCATCAAACAAAACTGACAACCTACAAGGGAACAGTGACAGCCTCCCATCTAGATGGGTGTGAAACATGTACAGTTTAGTACAGACACATTAAGCAACTTGAGAAAATTCACATGTGTTGTCTGTCTTCTACTCTGAAGGTCCATTGGCATGACTAAGTGCCAAATGCTACCATCCTTGGGGGAGGGAGGGAAATAAAAACAACCAGCATCTTGGCAATGATCATCAAAGCTTAACTGTTGATGGACAGGTCATGTTCTCAGAGTGGGGGTGGTGACAATCCTGAAAAAACTTTCTGTAGCAAGCTACAACTCAGAAAGCACAGCGGGGGTGGCCAAACAAAAATGTTTCTAAGACCCCTCTAAGCACAATCTGACTTCGAAGCTAAGGCCTGGTCCACACTAACCCCCCACTTCAAACTAAGATAAGCTACTTCAGCTACGTGAATAACGTAGCTGAAGTCTAAGTACCTTAGTTCGAACTTACCGCGGGTCCAGACGCGGCAGGCAGGCTCCCCCGTCGACTCCGCGTACTCCTCTCGCGGAGCAGGAGTACCGGCATTGACGGCGAGCGCTTCCGGGATCGATTTATCGCGTCTTATCTAGACACGATAAATCGATCCCAGAAGATCGATTGCTTACCGCTGGACCCGGAGGTAAGTATAGGCCTACCCTAAATAGCGATAACTCTGAAGAAACAACCCATGACAGATCTGAATGGAGAGCACCTTTCAATAAAAGTTGTCAACACTTTGAGAAAAATGTAAAACTGTGTATGTGTGTAAGGACAACATCCTATCATGTCTTCAGTGCAAATCTGCACGTTCCTATGTGACATCTTCACAATCGTGCTCCTCATAGCTTTGAATTTATAGCCATATGAGAACAAATGTGATGCCATGTCATCCTCTGATACAACAGACAGCCATACTGTGCAGCACAGGTAGATGTTAGTCAGTGCACCACTTTCTAGCAACCAAGAGAGCTCTAGGACCATAATCTGTCCCGCCTGTGTGCAAGGGGGAGTTAACTCTCTCAACCCTCTCCATCCCCTTAGTGCACAGCACAGGACAGGGTCGTTCCTTGAATGGTCTTTTTAAGGCTCTTATTTGTGAGCTTGCATGAACCCGAGTAATGTGTATTAAGGAATTCAGATAACTATACAATCCTGCAGTTGATGAGCTTTGTTCCTTTCCTGCAGCTTCAGGGGAATCTTGGCCACAGGGCTGTGCCTTTTGATTACACTTCGACCCCACTCCCTGTCCCTCCTGCTAGATTAGAACACTACTCAGAATTTTCCTTTGTATAGGATTCCAATGTTCATGAACTGCCACTTGAGGGTGTCTTGGATTACTGCACAAAATGCTTTCTCCACAGTTTGATTCCATTGCTAGCAAGATTGTGCTGTAACTCTTGGTCAGAGTATTTCATGAAAGCTATAACTAATATTCCTCATCCAACACACACACATCATTGAACATCAGCAAACAAAGAGCAGTTCAAGGCAAAATGAAGAAAAATGGCAAGTCTAACGCCAAGCCGGAGCCACCTTCATTTACCCCTAAGGCAAGGGGGTAGGTAAGGGATCTGAACCAGAGTTAGCATGCAGCTGCCACTGGACCTTCCTCCTGCAAAAACAAACAGCAAATCTTGGGACCTGCTTCTGATCTCACTATCACTAATTTTTTTTAACTCCAGTGACCTCTCTTGTAGGTGAGGGGATGGTTGCATGCATGTGCACACTGACATTAATTATATGGTGTGCTTGAGTTACTTTGATCTAAGAGGTTGTATGGTAGGCTATTATGTTGTATCAGGAAAGGTGCAGAATATTGCCTTTATTGTCCTCTATGAGCCTAGAGTAACTAAGAACAGTGGGATCTAGAATCAGAAAAGATCTTCTGAGTAACTTGTTCTCTCCCTAACAATGTAAGATGGTACACTTCCTGAATTTAGAGTCATGACCATCCCTAAAGACAGGACAGTCACACAATGTACATTTCAAATCCAGTTCCCAGGCAGAATGACTCTGGGACAAATGCTGTCCCAAAATCTCTGCAGCACCACTCTGTACCTGTGCCAGCTTCTTCCCAGTGTGGGAGGGCTGAGGTAGGCCTTAGCCCCCTCTTGCCATGAGGCCCTGCTTGCTGCTGCTCCTCTTCCTCCTGGAGGCTCAGCCAGGCCAGAAGCTGGAGCTGGGCAGTATTAAGAGCCGCCTGTGTGGCTGTGGGGAGCCCCAGACCCTCTGCCTCCCCTGGGCAGCATTCCCTGGGGTGGGGGGTGGCAGAGGGCTGCTCTTGGGCATCCTGGCATCTCACCCAGGGCAGGTGTAGTGTCCAGGGCTCCCTGGGTGGCTCTTACTGCTGCCTGGCTTGGCCAGGGGGCAGGACTTCAGGAGGAGGGGAAGGGAGCAGTGCTACAGAGGGGGCAGGGCTCTTGAATGTGTCCCATTTTTGCATCTTGAAAAGGTGGTCGCCTTGCCTGAAATAGTGATAAGAATATTTTTTCCTTTATTAAAAATATGCACACTCTCCAACTTCAAATGAAGCTTCTTATGTTTTTTAGAGAATGGTTTCTGGACTGACAATATAGTATCTTCCAGGAAGACTTAAGACAAAGTCCTCTTCTCCTACAGAGCAGGGACAGCATCAGGACTGCCTCAACCCTGGCCCCCAAACTACCCTGTGTGCAAAACTGGATGAACTCATTCCCGGTCCCAAAGCACTAGGTAAACTAGTGTTCTCCATCTCCTTGTGGCCCTGCCTACATCCACTCCTTCAGGAAGTGGGATGGGACCACTTTCCAACAGCATACACTGTGCCAAAGAAGGTGAGGGTGTAAAACCCCCACAGAACTGGGAGTGGGGGAGGTCAGCAGCCAAAGAATGGGCAACTCTGGTGGGAAGCTTCCTGGACTTCTCCACTCCACAATGCCCTGTATGTTGGCCACCGTCAGAAGACCAGATACTGGGCTAGATGGACCTTTGGTTTGACCCAGTGTGGCCGTTCTTAGTTCACTGCAACTTTTTGTTCTCATCCCTTTGCCCTCATCACTAACAGAACCCCCTGATATAGTGTGTGTGTTTTTGAATGAACTCACACAGGAAACTGAGTGTAGATGTCACATTATTGACATGAACTGTGACTGTATAGATCATCGTTGCAACTAAGGTCCTATAGTTTCACCAAATCTTGTACAAAGAAGGTCAAGTAAGGTGTCTATAGGAAGGTTGTAATTTGCAGGCTATGATTATGCTGTCTGTATGTGTGTATTGTTTTTGTATTTGAAATTTATGAATATTGGCTATGTACTTGTATCTCAATGTGTTTGCTTCTAAGTCGCCTCAGTGAAGCTTTTGATCAGCCTCTCGAGAGAGGACTATTTTCAGTAAGTGCCCAATCAAGAAACATTTAACTGACAATAGTCTTTGGGAGACTCCAATCCACAGCTGAGCTTTCCTGGGAACGTTCAAATTAACATGTAAACAGTGGCATTGGCCTGCAAAAAGCTGAAGCATTCATGGACATTTGACTTGCCCAGGTAGCTACAAACTCCATCTTGTTGCTGTGATTTTTGCACCAAAGAACAAAGGGGTTTCCACCCACAAGAGAGAGAATATAAAAGGCCCTGGGAGCCCCTCCATTTGGTCTTCAGCTGGCTCAAGAGATGGCCTCTCCACCCCAACGAGATGCCTGAAAGAAACTGGAACAAAGGACAGTAACTACGGGGGTGTGAGTGATTGCTGGACCCAGACTAGGAAGGAGTCAAGTCTGTGAAAGAAGCTTATTGGAACATCTCTGGGGGTGAGATTTCATCTGTAATCAGTTTCTTAATGTATTAGGATTAGACTTTTGTGTGTGGTGGGTTTTTTTGTTTTTTTTTTTATTTTGCTGGGTAACTTACCTTACGTCTGTTATTACTTTGGAACCACTTAAATCCTACTTTTTATATTTAATGAAATCACTTTTTGCTTATTAATTAATCCAGAGTAAGTGATTAATACCTGGGGGAGCAAACAGCTGTGCATATCTCTCCCTCAGTGTTCTAGAGGGTGGATAATTTATGAGTTTACCCTGTGTAAGCTTTATATAGAGTAAAACAGATTCATTTGGGGTTTGGATCCCTTTGGAAGCTGGGTGTCTGGGTGCTGGAAACAGGAGCACTTGCTAAGCCATTTTCAGTTAAGCCTGCAGCTTTGGGGGCATGGGTCAGACCCTGGGTCTGTGTTGCAGCAGATTAGCCTATCTGGCTCAACAAGAGTAGGTTCTGAAGGCACAGACTGGCAGAGAAAACAGGCTCAGATGTAGTCTCAGCACATCAGGTAACAGTCCCAAGGGGGTCTCTGTGACCAAGCCCATCACAATAGTTATTGTCTAATAGGTGTGTGTGTGTATAATATATATGATCTTTTTAATCTCATAGAGCTGGAAGGGACCCCGAAAGGTCATTGAGTCCAACCCCCTGCCTTCACTAGCAGGACCAAGTACTGATTTTGCTCCAGATCCCTAAGTGGCCCCCTCAAAAATTGAGCTCACAACCCTGGGTTTAGCAGGCCAATGCTCAATCCACTGAGCTATCCCTCCCACATAGTTGTTGAGGCATGTAGCGCACTGGATGCACTACACCACATGTTGTGATGGGTAGGTATAGGACCCATGTATCTTGAAAGGTGTGGGGTGTTTTTTGTTTTGGCGGGGGGAATGGTATTGAACTTTTTGTAGAAGTGGAAATATCTGCAGGTTTTGCAGCTGTTCTGACAGGATTTGGTGGTGCTTTGAGTTAGTGTCTTTCTGTTGGGAGTTTGTTTCTGATGAGGTTGGATGGGTGTCTAGAAGAGGGGGTTCATGAAAGATTTTATTCAGGATGGGGTCCCCATTGAATATGGGTTGTAGTTGTTTGATACCCCCATATAGGTTCCAATGTGGGGTTATTTTTGTATTGAAGCAGGTTCTCTGGGCATTTGGGTGGCCTGTTCCATGATCCAATCTACTTCTCTGGAGTGTCCTTGTTTGGTAAAGGCAGTTGAGGGTTTAAGGTGTATATCCTGGACTTTTTCCTGGGAGCATATTCTGTGGTAACTGAGTGTCTGGCTGTAGATAACTGATTTCTTGGTGTGTTTGGGGTGGTTACTGGACCTATGAAGGTAGGTGTGGTGAGCCATGGATTTCTTATATATGGTTTGTCTGTAGGGTTCCATTGTTGAAGCTGCTTGTGGTGTTCAGGAAGTTGATGTTCTGTGTGGGAGTGTTTTGGAGAGTTTAGTGTGTGGGTGGTGATTGTTGAAATCCTCTGTCCAAAGGATGATAATTGTGTGTGTGTGTTTTATTTATTTTTTTATATATAATATCATAGTGCATTTGCTCAGAAATTCTTCAAAGTGGCTGGCATATTGGGGAGCCATGCTAGTACCCATGGCTGCTCCCATGGTTTGGACAAAGTGTTATGAGTGAGACTGAAACAGATGAGTGTTTGGTGATTGTGTTTGGGGTGGATATCTGAGGGTGTCAATTACCTTGTAGATATTTAAGGCAGGCAGTGATGTCGTCATTGTGAGAGATGTTGCTGTATAAGGAAGTGACATCCAGGATGGCAAGGATGGTTGTTGCAGGGTTTGTGGAGGAAGTCAGTGGTGTCTTGGAGTATGTAGTACGTTGGTATTTGTTTCTGGTCCTTGCTGAACCCAGGTAGTGCATCAGGGCTTAATGTTGTATATGTAGATGCTGTATATAAAGTTTTACCATATGTAGTTTTTGTTTTTGCGTATGGCAACTTTAAACTTCTAAGAATGTGCCCTCTCTGTAGAGTTCAGCCATTTTGGTCACTTTTATAAAAGGTTCAATTTACAATTTATTTTTTAAAAGGGTTAAATAACAGATGTTTTTAATAAATGGTTAATCCAGTTTAGTCCAACAGGTCAATAGGCTGCTTATAATTATCTAGAATACCTTTGCTGACATGAGTAGTACATGTTAAGCCTAATGTCTATTGATCACTTATAAATAGAACCTTAATATATAGTCTGGCCACTATTTTGTAGAGTTGGTGCACCCCACACACACACATGGTATCTTCTGTCAGGTACACTTTAGTTTTTGTTCTATCATTATGGAGTGTGTGTGTGTGTGTGTGTGTGTGTGTGTGTACATACACATGCACGTCACATTTATGACATATTCATTGTGCATGGAAACAGTCATAGGTTACCTGAACTTCTGGAACCTTCAAGTATCCATGTGAGCTTCAATTAAATGTTCTTCCCTCTCCAATTCTCTAATCTTGATGTTTATATAAATATATTGCAGGCATCTTTTCGTACCAATTTAAAAAAAATCCTATCTGCCTAAACAATTAATTCATTACCACTATCACCAACAAAAAGAAAACCAAAATGTTTTGAAGGGTGAGATGTTGTGTTGCCTAATGTTTGCTCTCTGTGACTGAAGCAGCTTCTGAGGAAAGGTCAAGGGAAGAATTTCACCCTATAAATTGAAGTGGGTAGACTCTTTTGGCTTTGGGGGGGGGGGGGAAAACTTTCCACTCTGCTTTATTTTAAAAAACAAACAAAAAATAGAAAATGGATGTATCGTTAGAACAATGTCACTGCAGGGAAATGTTGACATAATGTGCATTAATTCATGATGAGGGCCTTTCATGTAGCTGAAGGCAAAGCCTGTTGTCTGAAAATTACAACTGAGGGGAAGGAGAAACTTTTTGGTACCAACTCTCTCCCCTCAATTTGGGTCAAGCTGCTAATAAATGGATATAAGGGGCTGATTTTTCAGCTGACATGACTCTAGCCGAAGCCAGGCAAGACCAAAGTGATGATGGCTGGAAAAGCGAAACAGTTTGAAGAACTAGCCAAGATGATGTTGTCCCCACTTTTAAATGCAAGCATACAGCCACCACTGATCAGGAGTGTTAGTCTTGCATCCTGTTACCTTCCTCACCAAGGTTGAATGATCAGCTAGTGTCAATATCTAAAAACGCTGCCTTTCACCTACAGCTTGCTAGGAAACCTTGTCCCTTCTCAGACAAAGACCTGGCCAAGGTGATCCATGCATTTGTCACCTCCAGGCTGCATTACTGTAACTCACTGTCCCTGAAGCTGAATGTGAAGATGATGCACAGGCTCCAACTGGTACTGCCTGCCTTCTACATGGTTTAGGCTGTAATGAGCCCATCAGCCCTGTGCTCAAGCCCCTCCACTAGCTTCTAGTCAGTTTCCAATGCCAGTTTAAGTCTTTGATCCTAATCCTCAAAGCAATTAATGAATCAAGTCAGTTAGGTTAAAGAACCACTGAGCCAGTTCTGTAGCCTTGGGACAATGCAGATCACAAAGTGCAAAATAAAGCATTCCTGGTGGAGGGGTTCTAGCAATAGAACGAACAGGTGGACTTGGATTCTGACAAAATTTCTTAAAGATAAACATTCCTCTTGGAAAAGGCCTTTCCATCACAAGACAGACCCTAGGCTACTCAATAAACCCTTACAAAAAAGGAAACAAATATAACAAAACCAAAACCCCATACCTCAAGCAGATTTTTAACTCCAAAAAGGTAGAAATGGCAGACACTCCAGGAAGTCCACTAGGGACTTTGCAGTTGGTTGGTTGGTTGGTTTTTTAAGGTGGAAATCTGGCACTATATATGGTGACAGGCAACAGTAGACACCCCTAAGAAATGTTGGTCCAATACCTCTAAAGTAAGCATGAATACATTATCCAACACCTCTGTAAAACCAGAAACTATTTTTGTTTGAGTACTAATCTGAACTCCAGACTACTTTCTAATAAACTCCTCAGGGCAGGAACTGTGTGGGTTGTGTGTGATGTGTGTGTGTGTGTGTGTATATATATATATATTTTTTAATAAATAGTCAGTCTGTAGTGTCATCCAGCTTTTTTTTTTTTTTTTTTTTAACTTAAGTTATCTGGACATAATTTAAAGCCTAATGCAGTAGATGCAGTTTAACATCTTCCTGAGATACTAGTGGAATGAAAAGAATGGTGATGTTGTCATCAGTCAGTTTTTTTTCCCAAATACAGCCTTATTATTGGTTCTACTATTTCCATCTATAATGGACCAATACCATTGTTAGGGGAAGTTGATACCCTTTCTCCTATTTGTTCTAGATTTGTTTTTATTTTTTACAGATGCTTTCACTTCCCCTCTAACCCAGGTCCGGTTTAAAGAAAAAAATGTTTGGCCTTCTTCCTCCATTATGGGATTGGCTTTTGGGCATCTAGTAAAGTGTTCTTAAACAATTCTTAATTATCATTCATTTTTCTGATTAAATTCTTTGTTCCATGTGACTTAGTTCATAATTGTTTTCAGCTTTGTGAAATTGGTCCTCTTTAAAGCACTAGGACAGGGATCAGCAACCTTTGGCACACAGCCCATCAGGGAAATCCACTGGCAGGCCAGGCCAGTTTGTTTACCTGCAGCGTCCGCAGGTTCAGCCAATCGCAGCTCCCACTGGCTGCGGTTTGCCAGTAAACCATGCTGATCCCTGCACTAGGTCTAGACTTTATTTGGAATACACATTATCAGTGTGGTCAAGTCACCACTTGAACCTAAGTTACTATTAATTTTTAGTTCTGTGATCAGTTCCTCTTGATCTGTCAGGATGACGTCCAATATAGAATTCCCCCATGTTGGATGCAACACTTCTTGAGTGTTGGAAAAATGCCTTCCATAGGATTGAAGGGGATCTCAGCCAAAAGACATGGATACTTTAATCACTCACTTCCAGAAATGAGGACTAATTCTTAATGAAGCAAAGACCGTGGCCAACACTTTCCATCTTAGTCTTGCCAACAACCCATGTTGATTTGCGTCCAAGAATGGCTATTGTCACGTACTTTGGGAATAAAGCTTAACGGTAGCCTGACAAAGTACCCCCTCTCCCCGGAACACCTGAAAATGAAGATCCCTTTCTGTACCACTTTGATTTTAAAAAACAAAAAAACAGCTATTGGGAATGTCCTAGAGAGAAGACCCTTCTGTTCGTCATACATCTGTATTAGATTTGGTATCTGCTCTAGCTAAATACTGGTCTGGGAGCACATCATCATTGCCACAGAGTTCAATTTGGCCACTCATATTAGTGGCTGCTTGACTTATACACCATCCTCCCATCAGTATGTGCTAGCATACATATGTAAGCAGAGTCAGGATGAGCTCTACCCTGACATCTGGTGGTGAATTGTGGCAAGTTGTGGAAAAACTTCAGGGGCTGATTTGTTTGCATAGGCACACCCACTGTGCGTGTGTGGTCACTTTGGCTGCTGTGGGATCCCCAGTTTCTCTGTTATTGGGGCAGGAAGAATAAAGTGTTACCCTGATTATGTGAATCAAGGACAATGAAACTGTTTTATTACAGAGGGACTCGCCATCAACTAAGTAGCACTTGCTAGACAAGGGACATGGGTTCCAAAACCTAGTGAATTTAGAGAGGCTGGGGGACAGGTATTTGTATCTGATGGTATAGGCCCCTTTTGAGGGCCTGAAATACCAATTGCACCACCTCCTTCTCTCTCTACTGTGGAATATCAGAGCTAATTTTAATTCTGTTAGGAGTCTAGTTACAGGCTGCTGAGCTGAATTCACTTTGGGCCAATGGTGCACCAGCACTGAGGCTCCCCTACTACAAGCTGAAATCACTGAGTGCTGTAGGGGGGCCTGAAGCTATGTTGCTGAGTGGCTGACAGAGCAGAACAGTTTGCGGGATAACTGGAGTGGCTCGTGGGATGGCTGGTGGAACAAAGTGGGTGACGGAATGGCTTGCAGTGAAGGCTGCAGCAGAACCCCATGGAGAGGTGGGGCAGTCAGCCTCAGACCATGTAAGGTGCCCCTTAACACTGCTGTGCCCCCCCTTCTTCCAGGCTGGGAGGTAAAATTCTGCAGATAAACTTTTGAACTCTGGGGCTGCACTGACCAGGGACAGAGACTTTTGGGTTGTTGGACTTAATTCCCTGAGGGGAAAAGGATACTGCCAAATTTACTTGTGGGTGGGTCTTTTGCTCATGGTTTGTTATGAATCCTGTTTGTGGTGGTTCCCCAACATAATGCCGCACTGTTTCCCTCCTTTATTAAAAGGATTTTGTTACACTCAGACTCCGTGCTTGCAAGAGGGGAAGTATTGCCTCTTAGAGGTGCCCAGGGGGTGGTATGTAATTGTCCCAGGTCACTGGGTGGGGGCTCGAGCCGGTTTTGCATTCCGTTTTTTGAAACAGAAACCCTAGATACTGAACCTGGCCCTTGTTGCTGCCAACTCAATGGGCAGAAGGGTTACACATAGCTTCACCATACCTTTTGAGATGCCATTACTGTTAAGCCTGCCTGGAGAGTTATTACAGGTTATACCAACCTATTGCATGTCTGGATGACTGCCTCATTCTCAGACAGGAAACGTATAGTGCCAATGTGAAGATCTCCTTATATTCAGGGGAAGAATCCCATTCCTGTGGATCTGTGACACAAGGGCTGATCTCTCAACACCCCTTGCTACGGCAGCTCTCAGACAAGTGCTACTGGGCTTTTGCTATGCACAGTCAAGCAGTGCTGTAGGGAGCTGAGAACTTTCCCACAGATTCTTCCTCTCTATAAGGACCTAGACTCTAACACTAACCTCAGGTGTCCATCGCTACACCTATGTCGTTATCTGCTTGATCCTGGACCAGGCTCAACAGGCTACTCTCTAGCTCATTCAGATTTGCATCAGCATGTCTTGGCTTCTTCCCCACACTGTGACTGACATGGGGCATCATTGCAGACAATAACTCATGTGGTAGAAGAGCACCTAGCCCGACATCTGGAGGGCAGTTTAAAACCCCTAGCCTCCCTCGATACAGAGGCTATCTTCTGGGTACAGAACCTGAAGATTGAACTGTGATGTCTGCATATGAGAGAGTGAGGATGCAACACCCTGAATTAGGAACTTGTCCTCTATCATTTAGAAATTCTGAGGCTGTTTTAGTACTGGCAGCAGGAGGAATACAGCATATGTCATTCTAATTGAAGTCCCTCATGATGACACAGCTTTTTCCTTACTCATTATGTATAGGTGTTTAAGGAGCCATTCATCCTGTTCCCTTGTGTGATTTGGCCTGTAGTAACTCAAGTGTAGAAAACTCAAGTTAGCCTAAGGCCTGGTCTAAGCTACAAAGCTTTGTCAATGTAAACCAACTTGCATCGACTTAGGCCTGGTCTACACTATGACTTTAATTTGGATTTAGCAGTGTTAAATCGAATTAACCCTGCATCCGTCCACACAACGAAGCCATTTATTTTGAAATAAAGGGCTCTTAAAATCAATTTCTGTACTCCACCCCGACGAGCAGAGTAGCGCCAAAATCGATATTGTCATTTTGAATTCGGGTTAGTGTGGCTGCAATTTGATGGTATTGGCCTCAGGGAGCTGTCCCACAGTGCACCATTGTGACCGCTCTGGACAGCAATCTGAACTCGGATGCACTGGCCAGGTAGACAGGAAAAGCCCCGCGAACATTTGAATTTCATTTCCTGTTTGCCCAGCGTGGAGAGCACAGGTGACCACGGATAGCTCAGCTCATCAGCACAGGTAACCATGCAGGCTGATAATCGAAAAAGAGCACCAGCATGGACCGTACGGGAGGTACTGGATCTGATCGCTATATGGGGAGAGGATTCAGTGCTAGCAGAACTTCGTTCAAAAGGACGAAATGCCAAAACTTTTGAAAAAATCTCCAAGGGCATGATGGAGAGAGGCCACAATAGGGACTCAGATCAGTGCCACGGACATGCCGCTTCTACGCCGAGCTGCATGCAGTTCTAGGGGGGGCCGCCACCACTACCGCACCTCTGACCGTGGATTCCGAGGCGGGGATAATCTCATCAGCTACACCCGAGGATTCTGCGGACGGGGAGGAGGAGGAGCTTGTGGAGAGCACCCAGCACTCCGTTCTCCGCAACAGCCAGGATCTTTTTCTCAGCCTGACTGAAGTACCCTCCCAAGCCAGTATCCAAGACCATGACCCCATGGAAGGGACCTCAGGTGAGTTTACCTTTTAAAATATAAAATTTGTTTTAAAAGCAAGCGTTTTTTAATGATTACTTTGCCCTGAGGACTTGGGATGCATTCATGGCCAGTACAGCTACTGGAAAAGTCTGTTAACGTGTCTGGGGATGGAGCGGAAATCCTCCAGGGACATCTCCATGAAGCTCTCCTGGAGGTACTCCAAAAGCCTTGCCACGAGGTTTCTGGGCAGTGCAGCCTTATTCCATCCTCCATGGTAGGACACTTGACCACGCCATGCTTGCAGCAAGTAATCTGGTATCATTGCATGACAAAGCCTGGCAGCGTATGGTCCCGGTGTTTGCTGGCATTCAAGCAACGTCCGTTCTTTATCTCGCTGTGTAATCCTCAGGAGAGTGATATCGCTCATGGTAACCTGGTTGAAATATGGGAATTTAATTAAGGGGACAGAGGTGGCCGTTCCTACTGGGCTGTTTGCCTGTGGCTGAAATGAAATCCTTCCCTGCAGTTAGCCAAGCACGGGGGGAGGGGTGTTGGCCCTGAGCTTTTTACGTTTGGCTAGCAGGGATCTTCCCTGATACCAGCCATGCGGTGGGGGGAGGGATAAAGCGATCATCCCAGAGAATTGGATGGGGGGTGGTTAGTTTGTTTTCTGCTGCTGAAGGTTAACAGGAAAACCGCAGCAGTCAACGGGCTTTGCTTGGTATGTGGGAAAGGAGGGTGCAGAAGCCGAAAGACAATGGCTTACCATGGCCGCATGCAAGCTGAATTCTGTTGCCCGGACCTGCGTCTGTGATCTCTAACACCAAAGCCACAGGCACTCAATATTAAGATGGAAAATGCGACCTTGTACTGAAATCACATGTGCTATGTAATGTGAATAGTGTTGTTCACTATGAAAGAGTATAAGCATTGTTCTGTAAAATGTATCATTTAAAAAACTTCTCTCCTTTTCTTCAACCCT
This sequence comes from Malaclemys terrapin pileata, assembly GCF_027887155.1. Taxonomy (NCBI): domain Eukaryota; kingdom Metazoa; phylum Chordata; order Testudines; family Emydidae; genus Malaclemys; species Malaclemys terrapin. The sequence continues at coordinate 85,397,912 of NC_071507.1, forward strand.
CCCTCCAGCAGCTGCAAATTTTTCAAGCCTCCCTTCTTCATCCCGAAGGCTATCTCAGATAAGGCAGCGGAGAAAGAGGACGCGAGATGAGATGTTCACGGAAATAATGGAATGCACCCGCAATGAAAGAGCTCATTTGAATGAGTGGAAGGACACGGTATCTAAATTTAGGAAAGATGCCAGTGAACGTGAGGTCATGAGGGACGCTCGAGAAGAGAGGTGGCAGGCTGCAATGCTGGGGCTGCTGCGTGATCAAACGGACATGCTCTGGCGTCTGGTGGCGCTTCAGGAATGGCAGCAGGATAACAGATTTGCTGCTGCAGCCGCTGTATAACCTCCCTCCCCCCTCACCATGTTCCATATCCTCCTCACACAGACGTGTAAGAACGTGGAGGGGGGGAGGCTCTGTGCACCCTCCCACTCCACCCCAGTGGACAGCCCAACCAAAAGGCTGTCATTGAGTTTGTTCAGTGGCCTTTTACTTCCCTCCTTCCTCCTCCCAAACCTCACCCAGATTACCTTGTCGGTTCTCTCCCTATGTTTATAATCAATTAATAAAGAATACATGATTTTTAAATGATAGTGACTTGCTTTCCTTTGAAAGCAAGCTAAGGGGAGGGTGGGTTCCTTACAGAGAATGAGTCAATAAAGGGGGTGGATTTACATGAAGGAGAAACAAACAGAAATTTCACACTGTAGCCTGGTCAGTCATGAAACTGGCTTTCAAAGCTTCTCTGATGCACAGCGCTTCCTGGTGTGCTCTTCTCATAGCCCTGATGCCTGGCTGCTGATTACACACAGCCAGACAATTTGCCTCAGCCTCCCCCCCCCGCCATAAAGATATCCCCCTCACTTTCACAGAGATTGTGGAGCACACAGCAAGCAGAAATAACAATGGGGATATTGGTTTGGCTGAGGTCTGAGCGAGTCAGTAACGATCACCAGCGACCTTCTAAATGGCCAAATGCACATTCTACCACCATTCTGCACTTGCTCAGCCTGTAGTTGAACAGCTCCTGACTCCTGTCCAGGCTGCCTGTGTATGGCTTCATGAGCCAGGGCATTAAGGGGTAGGCTAGGTCCCCAAGGATAACTATAGGTATTTCAACATCCCCAACGGTTATTTTCTGGTCTGGGAAGTAAGTCCCTTGCTGCAGCAGTTTAAACAGCGTAGTGTTCCTGAAGATGCGAGCCTCATGAACCCTTCCCGGCCAACCCACATTGATGTTGGTGAAACTTCCCTTGTGATCCACAAGTGCTTGCAGGACTATTGAAAAGTACCCTTTGCAGTTTATGTACTGGGTACCCTGGTGCTCCGGTGCCAAGATAGGGATATGGGTTCCATCTATCGCCCCACCACAGTTAGGGAATCCCATTGCAGCAAAGCCATCCACTATGACCTGCACATTTCCCAGAGTCACTACCTTTCGTAGCAGCACCTCAGTGATTGCGTTGGCTACTTGCATTACAGCAGCCCCCACAGTAGATTTGCCCATTCCAAATTGATTCCCGACTGACCGGTAGCTGTCTGGCGTTGCAAGCTTCCACAGGGCTATCACCACTCACTTCTCAACTGTGAGGGTTGCTCTCATCTTGGTATTCTGGCACTTCAGGGCAGGGGAAAGCAAGTCACAAAGTTCCATGAAAGTGCCCTTATGCATGCAAAAGTTACGCAGCCACTGGGAATCATCCCACACCCGCAACACTATGCGGTCCCACCAGTCTGTGCTTGTTTCCCGGGCCCAGAATAGGCATTCCACAGCTATAACCTGCCCCATTAACAGCATGATCTCCAAAGCACCGGGTCCCATGGTTTGATAGAATTCCATGTCCATATCCTCATCACTCTTGCTGCCGTAGCCTACTCCTCACTGCCTGGTTTTGCAGGTTCTGGTTCAGCATAGACCGCACGATAACGTGCGAGGTGTTTACGATGTTCATGACTGCTGTCTTGAGCTGAGTGGGCTCCATGCTTGCCGTGGTATGGCATCTGCACTGTTCACCCAGGAAAAAGGCGTGAAACAGTTGTCTGCTATTGCTCCCCTGGAGAGGGGGGAGGATATACCCAGAACCACCCGTGACAATGTTTTTGGCCCTATCAGGCATTGGGATCTCAACCCAGAATTCCAATGGGTGGAGGAGACTGCGGGAACTATGGGATAGCTACCCACAGTGCAATGCTCCAGAAATTGATGCTAGCCCCGGTACACGGACGCACACCACCAAATTAATGTGCTTAGTGTGGCCGGATACATTTGACTTTATACAATCTGTTTCCAAAATTCAAATTATGTAAATTTGGATTAATCCCATAGTGTAGACATACCCTTAGTTGTGCATGAGTCTGCATCTAAACTTGTCTCCCATTGATATAAGTGTCCCATTATGGCAACACCGTAACAGCACCTCTCTGAGTGGCATTGAGCCATGGTCAACATACTGAGGTTGACACATTGCATGACCTAACAGTTCTCTAGCAGCTGTCTTTCAGTGCCTGATACTGACTGTTCTGGTCACAGTTGTGAAGTCTGCTGCCCTGAGGTCATGCAGACTGGAAGCCTGTACCCCTGTTTAAAAAGCCTGCAAACTTTTGAAATGTCTTTTCCTGATTGCCCAGTTTGGTGAGCACACCTAGCTGTTCTCCCTTGTCGTGTGCAACTGCGCAACCCAATGTGCCGGCTCCACACTCTAGACGTGCACCTGCCTGGAGTAGGCAGAAGGTATTGAATCTCCTGGGCCTGTGGGAGAAGAGGCTATGCAGGCTCAACTATGGTGTAGTCATAAAAACCCTGACCTCTACAAGCAGATTGCATGGGGAAAGCAGGAGAAAGGGTACGACATGGATCAGCAGCAGTGCCACAGGAAAGCGAAGGAACTCTGGCAGACAGACCAGGGTGACCAAGAGTCAATCTGGGGCAAGCCACAGAGCTGTATGCCATACTTGGTGGTGGAGACCCCACCATGACTTTGCACACAACCATGGATACCTCCAGGGAACCCAGGACACAGGTCCCCGCTGTGCACAATGAGGAGGAGGATGGGGAACATGAGACTGGGAGGTCCAGCTATGCCGTGAGCCAGGACCAGTTTTGAGACTCCATCGCAGTCCAATCAGTCCTAGTAGTTGAGCATGGGTTTGCCTGATGCAAGGCAAGGAATCTTGGGTAAGTGTGTGAATGCATTTCCCATTGCAATGTTTAAATGCACTAGTAGTAGTCCAACATAGCAGGACACAGCTATTGACTTTTCATTAATTTTACTTGTGCTAGAAGAGGCACTGGTACAAGAAAGAGAGGTAGAGTTATTTGCTCTTCATAACCCTCTAGAATTAGGCATAGGGTTGCCCTTGAGTCTCTAGGAATTAGATATAAATCTCCAGGGGACTGCTGAGAGCAACCCGGGAGATAAATCATAGGGTAATCTGAAAATGAATATTGTTGAATCTGATTTATACTGTAGTCCAGCCAGTATTTAAAATGCAATGGTAATGTGTATTTGCCTGTCTAACAGTTGCACTGGGAGTGCATTTCTTTAGCTTGGTGGCTGCAACTTTGTCATGATGGTAAAGTCCGTACACAGTAATGATATATGCAGGCACCTTCACATAGACTAAAGAGACAATGCTACACTGCAACTGCCTTACACTTTCAGTAAAAGAGGACAGAATATAGCCGCTCCGAAGGTACTGTAAAAAAGAAAGTCCTATTGTTGTCTTAATGACTATTGGTGTGAAGACCTGACTCTAAAAACTGGCTTCGGAAAGTCGATTAAATTTACAACAGAACGCATTTTGTGTTGTCACGCATTTTCCATTAAATATGAAAGGAGGTGAGCTGATAACATCCATGCAAAATGTACAAACCACCAGGAATCTGTGAAAAATCAGAAACTAACACCTCAGATTCTGTCTCCTTTTACAGAAAAGGACACCCCTTCAGAAAATCTAGTGATGGCAGCAGAAATTGGAGAAATTTTACCACAGTGTAGTTCATTTTAAGTTGCTAGTCAAGATTGTGGAAACAAAATGCTTCCATGGTTTCTACCAGCTTCAGAAATTGCAAAAATAATATCTTGTGGCTGGATGAAAGCAACTACTATTACTGAGCATGTTTTGGCACCAAAATAGCAAGAACTTCTGCTAACTCAAGTTCATTAAGCAGTGTTCTGTGTCTTTTCAGTTTGATCAGATGCCTCTAATAAAGGAAATAGAAGTTTCCCCCAGTAACTGTTCCTTATTTTTCCAAGACAGCAGGGATTAAACATGGCCTACTAGACTTTTTTTACCACGATAATGTGAGACAAGTGAGACCATTGCATACATTTCAAATATTCTAGAAGAAAATGGCCTTGGTATAAAACTGCATGTCATATTACGTAACTGATAATGTCTCTGTTAATTTTGGGCAACACAGGTCAGTTTATCAGAAGCTTAAACAACCGAATGACAATGATTCAGGTTGGATGCAAATGCTATGTAATTCATAACTGTATTAAAAATGGCATGAGAGCTTTGAGTTTTGACATTGAAAGTCTTGGCCTGAAAGTGTGAATGAGTGGAAAATTCTCTGTCTCTGCTAAAAAGACAATCTCTCAGTTCCTTATACTCAATTTCTACAAATTCAAAGAAGGAACTTCTGTGTCATGTACCAACTAGGTGGCTGTCCCTTCTGCCTGCGATAGTCCTACAATGCTGGCCTGCATTAAAAGCATATTTCCTATTGGGGTGAGGATGTCAAGATGATATTAAAGCATTCAGTGAGGCTGAGCAGGAGTCTCTGCCCTCTTTATGTTTACTTTCTGCAAAGCCTGATGGGAGTATTTTTATGAAGCACTCCAAAAGCTAGAATGCAACAATGCCAGCTGTAGAGAATTAGCTTAGAATGAAGACCTTCCATGACACAAACTAAAGAGAAGGAAAGAGGACGAGTGCTATGGAAGATCAGCTCAGGCTACTTTGTGCAATGCCTCCATCTAATAAGAGGTAATTTTAAGGAGAAAGCAGATAAGGCATTGTCAAGATGCATTGCATATCTTCAGAAATGGTATGATTTCGAGACATCTATTTTCAAATGAATGTCAGTCCTCTCACTGGACAAGGAAGTAAAATGGTCTGATCTTGAAGTTGGATGAAGTTCTTCGCATAGAGATTTATTTTGATAGGCTGTATGATGATTACTGCATTTTACAGCAAGTAAGAGGTGAAATTAATTTTAAAGGACCAAAAAATAGATCAGATTAGTAGAATGTTGGGAATCATTAAAGGGATAGATAAGAAGACAGAAAAGATCATAGTGCCTCTATATAAATCCATGGTATGCCTACACCTTGAATATTGCATGCAGATCTGGTCACCCCATCTCAAAGATGTATTAGAATTGGAAAAGGTACAGAAAAGAGCAACAAAAATGATTAGGGGTATGGAATAGCTTCTGTATGAGGAGAGACTGAGTCTTTTCAGCTTGGAAAAGAGACAACTAAGGGGGAGAATATGGTAGAGGTCTATAAAATCATGACCGGTGTGGAGAAAGTAAATAAGTGTTGTTTACTCCTTCTCATAACACATGAGCTAGGGCTAACCAAATGACATTAATAAGCAGCAGGTTTAAAACAAAATGTATTTCTTCACACAATTGACATGTGGCATTCTTTGTAGAATATCAGGTTTGGAAGGGACCTCAGGAAGTCATCTAGTCTAACCCCCTGCTCAAAGCAGGACCAGTCCCTAAATGGCCCCCTCAAGGATTGAACTCACAACCTTGGGATTAGCAGGCCAATGCTCAAACCACTGATATATCCCTCCCTCTTGTTTAGTGTGTGGCCAAGACCATAACAGGGTTCAAAAAAAAATTAGATAAGTTCATGGAGGATAGGTTCATCAATGGGTATTAGCCAGGATGGGCAGGGATGGTGTCATAGAAGATTAGGGTTGGAAGAGATTTCAGGAGGTTTCAGCTCCCTGCTCAAAACAAGACCAACCCCAACTAGCCTGTTTTGCCAGAAGCTGGTAATAAGTGACAGGGGGATGGACAGGGTCGGTGGTTGCCTAGGGCGCCAGGATTTGGGGGGGGGCAGCAATTCAGCAGCGGGGGGTCCTTCTGCGCTCCGGGTCTTCGGCGGCAATTCTGCGGCAGGTCCTTCATTCGCTCCGGGACCCACCGCCGAAGTGCCCCGAAGACCGGGAGCACGGAAGGACCCCCCCGCCGCAGAATTGCCGCCGCCGCCGACCGGGAGTACGGAAGGACCCCTGCCTAGGGCACCAAAAACCCTGGCGCCGCTCTTGGGGATGGAGCACTTGATTACCTGTTCTGTTCATTCCTTCTGAAGCACCTGGCATTGGCCACGGTCAGAAAACCGGATACTGGGCGGGATGGCCCATTGGTCTGACCCAATACGGCTGTTCTTATGAAGTTTTCAAACAAATACCAGAAAGTAGAAATAGTCAAATGTTTAAAGTCCTGTCTTTCACACTTTCAATTCCAGTCTCAAACGCCTACAGTGAAAGGGTTTTCTGCTTAAGGACTCAGCTCTGGAGCAAAGAAAGAAACAGATTGAAAGTGTTGTGAACGCAGAACTACACTATGTTGTGCACTGACTTTTTGATGAATACGTCTAAGTCCCCAGAGTTGCTGAAAGCAGCAAGAAGCCAACTGAAGTACAGATTTAAGAAGAGAGAAACTGTGAGCAAAGGCACTCTGCTACAGGAGACCCAACATCTATAAGGAAAATACAGTAACATTTGATTTTAAGTCTAATCAATGAATTTTTGTTTTGTATATAATTTCCTAATGGCATGCTATTTTATTTTCTGTATTTAAATAATGGAATTAACTGATGCACGCATACACACAAACATTTAAACATGCATTAACAAGCAAAGTAACCTAAACTTGCTCTCGCTATTTAAAAATAAGATTCACATTACAACGGGAGATTTTGCAATGTTTATGCAATATGCTTAACATGAAATTGAGTCAGATGCTCCTTATTTACACTGAGGCAAAATGATGGCTCTGTAGTGAATGAGTTCTAGAGTATAGCTGGTCAGACACTAATGCCATTACATCATGTGGTAAAACTTCTTGGAATAGGTCCAAATAGAGTTGGCAACCTTAGTTTAGGTGAGGGCAGGGAGGCCATGCAGAACTATTTATTTACGTATGCACAGGTCGGTGTCCCTTGAATCCTCCTGAGAGATACCAATGAAACATTCATGGAGGTACTCTGAATCCTCCCCCAAAGGTTTCTAGGGATGGCAGCCTTATTTCTACAGCAGTAGGAAGTTTTCCTGTGCCACTCTGGCACCTGCCAAAGTTATCACAGTGCAGTAAACAAGCAAGCTGCATATGGCCCAGGTGGTACTTGAGATGCCAGCAGCAGCTGTGCTCTGGGCCTGTGTTACCTGCAGGAGTGAGATCAGCTAAAATTACCACTACCACCACCGCCACCACCTGTGGAAAATGGTACCAGTATTCAGTGTCCTTGTCTTATACTTGTTTTGTTTCATACAATCAAACAATTCCCTCCTCATTTCCTCCCCCCGACCAGCCCCTGGTGGGCCCCAATCAGTGCGACTGGGATTGGAGCGCGGTGCTGTGCACAAGCGCTCTGCAGCTGGTGTCAATAAGCATGTCTTTGTTTAAAAGCACGGGAAGGGAATTCTGAAATTAACTTTCACTTTCTGTTGTGACTATCTGTACAATGATGCCCACCTGAGGTTTTATCTGTAGCTGCTGCGGTTGCAGCCTTCAGGGGTGTGTGTCTTCCCTCCCCAACATCTGTGAAACACCAGAGCCAGAAAAAGAGGACTTGAGATGACATGTCCAGCGAGATCCTGCCCACCAGTGCTGTATCAGATCATGAACAGAGGTCCGGGAGGGTGTGTATTTCAGAGTGTATGGAGAAGGAAAGCATGGACAGGAGGCATGCCCAGCAGGAAAAGGAGAGGGAGATGCACCAGGTTATAATGGGGCTTCTCTGGGAGCAAACACTGATGCTGCAGACTCTTTTGGACCTACAAGTTCAACAAGCATGACCTAGCTCCCTTTGCAGTCAAAGGAGAACAGCCCTTCCTTCTCCCCCATATTCCACTTGGCATCAGGGGCTGCATCCCTCTCACTCTACCCCTGGGGACAGTAAGGACAATCACAGCTTTATAGATCGACCTGTGAGAGCCCCACAGTTGCTGTATGTGTAGCTGATATGAATTGAAATGGAGATGAACGTGTGTTCCCCTTAAGTTCTGTTACATTAATGCATTTCTGAAGTTTGTACTGTATTTTCCCCTAGCTTTATTCTCGGAACCATTTTGGCTGAAATTCTTCCAAAAAAGTGATCCCGAGGCAGATACCCAGTAAAGAAAATGTCATCCCAATGGGTTAAAGTTGGGCAAAGCTTATAAGCAACTGAAACAGCGTCTTACAATGGGACGTGTCAGGGACTGTGACTAGGCTCAGTCTACCAGCTCCACCTATAATAATAATAAGCGACAGCGAAGAGGGGTGACTGTTTAATCATATTCCAGGGTAACTTTTTTAACTGAAACAACAAAATAAATATAATAATCTTGTGATCTGTAACTCCAAGAATACCATGACCCCAGCAGCATAATAAGGAACCAATCTTCTGCTCATAAAAAAATCAACTGTAATTCAAAGCACTGAGGATAGGGCCATGTATCTGAAATGTATCTGCTCTATTAATACCTCATTTTAATAAAATGGAAAGCACTGAAAATGGTCTCTGGATCAAAAGGGCTAGACAGCTGACATTGTTTATTGGTGTTTACTCACTTGACTTTGACATAGTATTTCTAATTGGCAGGCAAGTGAATTGGCTATAATTCTTGATGTAATCTCAGCAGGATGCAAAGGATTGGGAGAGCAAAGAAGCAGCTCTAATGGCAGTATGTCTTGCTGAATTGTAGGATGGAGGCCCTGGAAATTGGAGCAGAGGGGTAAAGGAAACTTCAGACCAGGAAGAATTACACTACTTAGAAGGTTCCTCAACATCACAGTGATCAGAAAGTTGTTTCCAGTTCCTTCTTCAATATTTCCTAAGGGATTGATTCTTCAGCCTTTGTGTGGGTAACTCTACTAAACCAATGAGGAACTTTGTATGCTAAAGACTGCGTAGCGAGGTATTGGGACCTGAGCTGCAATGGGTCTAGACTTTATTTTATTTTATTTTATTTTTATATAAAGTCTAGCTTCCATGCTGTGGGCCTGAACCTGGCCTGAAAATCTCCTCTCTTTTGATATAGAGGATGGACATAATGTCCTTAAAATCTCTTCTATAATTGGAAATGTTATAAGTAGGGAGGGACAAGCAGTTTTGAAGACACTTATCTCCTTTTCCTCACCTACAAAATTCCACTTGTCCTTTGAACCAAAAGCAAGGCTTCCCCCCCCCCCCTCCCCCGAGGCTTGGGTAATGATCTACCCTTCTTTAATGCCACAGGGATGGACTCAAGAATTTTACAGTACTGTGGTGCACTTTGAGGCCTAAAATACACAATGCCTCTTATCTTAAAGCAACAGAGTAGGAGGATTCCAGCCATGTGGTTATGCTTCAGTAAATGGAGATCAAGTAGGCTACCAGACTACATCCTAGAGACTTAATGTCAGAATGCCTATGAAGCTTCCTAGTCACCATCCAAAGAAGGTAACTCAGTGCTGTAGAGAGATAACCAGCCCTTGTGCCTCTTCCTGAAGACAAAGGAGACCACCTATAGGCATATAAAGTTGCTGATTCTACCCCATTCCTTAAGAACAAAATACAGCAGCTAAAGAGGAACCAGAGCCTGTTGTAGGTAAGGATGATTGTGTGAGAAAAGGGGAAGAGAATATGGGATTTCTTGAGTCCTCAAAGGGTATGATGTTTCAGATAAGCATCCAGAAATCTGTGTACATACCTACCCCAAATCCAAACTCCAAGATGAAGGTTTTTTTTAAAAGGGGCCTAAATTAAGCATCTAAATCTGTATTAAGCATCAAACTCCAGGCACCAGTATTTGAAAATCTTGACCCAGACATTCTGAGGTTTGCCCACTACTGTAGTAACAAAATATATTGAGAACCACTCATTCATTAGCCTGTATCTCTGAAACTTGCAGAGAGAAACAAAAGCTGTCTTAATAGTAGGAGTCTTGTTTCAGACTCTGAGGGGGAAAATGTTGCGTTTACGGCCTGCTTGCTTATTTCATGAATAGCAGACTTACTGAATCTGGGCTTAAGAAAAGAAATAATTTTTCACAAACATAACAGGCCTTGGCAGATCAGTCTGCATTACTTTAAATTTGTTTAAAATATGCCAGGATACTGCTTTCAGATAATCTATTAAAGGGAAAAAGTGGTTTTAAGAAGTGTAAGGTATTTGGGTCACATTACCAATTCCTTCATTGTTCTCCTTCTTTAGTTAATAAACTGTGGTGTGATTTGGAGAACTTGTATACAAAAATTGTATAATACAATATCCGGTCTCTTCCATGTTATCCCCAAATTTCTTGCAATCGTCCTCTCATCTCAAGGAATACCTGTGTGGAAATGAGACCCTTACAAATCTACAACTGCGCCTGCGTAATGTGGCTGTTGTGCTTGGTACTATTTTTACTTCAAGTAGTATGAATAGCCCATTGAAGCTGTTTACCATTAAAAAAAAAAAAAATGAAATGGCAGAAGCCATTTCAAGTCTGTGCTCTGTAGAAAAAAAGTCAGGAGTTCCAAACTGAAGTGCTAAGATCATCATAGAGTAAGGAAACTATCTTAAGTACTTACGTGATCCCCATTGCTGTAGCATCTGAGTGCCTCACAGTTTTTAATGTCCTTACCCCCACAACACCACTGTGAGGCAGGATGGAGAACGGAAGCACACAAAGTGTCTTTCCCAAACTCACACAAGAGGTTTATGGATAGCCAGAATTGAACCTGCATCTGTCATAGCACAGACTAAGGCTTTCCTTCTCTGTGTTTCTCAAATGAGGCCACCAGGGGCTTTTCTTGTGGCTATAGCCTCCTGGGTGGTGATTTGGGGGGGCGGAAAGCAGAGGTTCCTCCCTCGAGGCCACCCGTGTGAGTCCCCCACCTTCCTAGGGGTGGTGGGGCTTCGGGCTTCTGCCCTGGGGTGGTGGGCAGCAGGCTCTGGTCATGAGGTGGTGGCCTTCATCCCCCAGCCACAGGGCTTTGGGCTCTGGGCTCACTTTCCCCCCATGTCACCTTTGCTGCCTCCTCCAGTCCCCTGCCATGCAGCAGGACCCCAGGATCTAGCCCTGGACTCACATCCCGCATTGCCCTGACTCCCGCTACCTCTTCCAGCCCCCGCCCCATCCAGTGCCCCATCTGCCCTGGCCCTCCTTACTCACCTCCCCAGCCAGGGTTTAATTTGTCCCCCAGCTTGCTGGGGATGAGTAAGGCTGCTGTGAAAAGTGATATTAACAAATATCACTTTTCACAGCGGCAGACTTATTAGCTAGCAAATTAAAACAAAAAATCAACCAAAAAAAGCAAAACATGCAAAGCACCTTATTTGCATTTCTATTCTGCTTAGGTCCAGTAAAGATTAGAGACAACTGTACATTAATTTTATTATTGAGTCTGCAAAAAACCCTACATAAATAAATTACAAAATTTGGACATGTGCGCATATTTATTTGTTTTTCCTAAAGTACACCTCTACCCCGATACAACGCGACCCGATATAACATGAATTCGGATATAACACAGTAAAGCAGCGCTCCGGGAGGGGGGCGGGGCTGCGCAATCCAGTGGATCAAAGCAAGTTCTATATAATGTGGTTTCACCTGTAACCCAGTAAGATTATTATTATTATTTATTATTTATTATTATTATTTTTTGGCTCTCGAGGACAGCATTCTATCGGGGTACAGGTGTATTTTAGGAAAAGTTGTCAGAGCGGCCACCAGCAAGAGTTGGTGGCCATACTCTGAGGCCACCAAAAATTTTGTTGTGAAAACCCCTGACCTAGATTCTACTTGCTAAACTCTAACCAACTGCATGAAACTGCTTGTTTTTAAAATGGGTATCTTGGATGGCGTTGGATGGAGGAAGGTCGGCGTTGGTGTGTATAGCCTAGCAGAGGGAGAAACAGCACTTTCACCACTGCTGGAAAAGTTTGAGAGTGACATGCTTATGTATTAGTGGAAAATATGAAGAAAGTATGCACAGCTGCTACCAAGCAAATGTACGATGCTGATCAAATTATGATGTTTGTGTGTATACTTCAGGATCTGTAAGTAAAATGCAAAGGGGCATCTGGTGGAAGTTCCATTAGTATATAGGAGGTTTTCTGGATGTGTAAGTTTAGTGTGTCGACGCTAAAAAGTCTGCAGCTGTCTGAATTAATAATCAGTTAAGAGGACTGGGGGCAGTTCACACCTCAGCTTTGTTTTCAGGCTGTGGATATCATGATCTGCCCTCAGAATGTGAGCTGATCTTTAGAGCTGTAAGAACTATAGGCATAACTTTTAAAATCAAAGCGTAGATTCTGGAGGACAAGTCTACAATTTAGACTGTAAGCTTTTTGGGACAGTCTTCTATTTGTTCAGCACGTAGCACAGTGGGGCCCTCATCCATGACAAGTGCTTCTTGGCACGACTGCAATACAAATAATTTTAACTGAATTACATCCAGGACCCTGGATACAGGCCAGGCAGTGGGAATACAAATTTCCTCAGTCTAATGGCCTGTCAATATGCCTTATCCCCATTCTGAAAGGACCATTTCCAGAGTTCAGCCTCCATGTCCAAAGGGGTGAGATCTAGGATACCTGGGATTTTCATAGCTTTGGTGTGGGCTTGCTTATGAAAGAAATTGTGTGACAGATAGTTGGTGGTTCATCTTCTTGATCAGGATGGCGGCACAAATGTGCCATGGATTCAGGAAAAACACCAGGACTGAGAATAGTTTTCTCTTAATACAGTTTTTCTATCTGTACAATAGGGATAGAGGATGCTGATATCCATTGTAATGCACCTGGAGACCTACTGATAAGCATGTTTATAAGAGCAAGGTGGTGATATTGATTTACTATAATGCTGGGTCAAAATACCTGCTTCTAATCATTTTCCAAATGTCTTCAAGTACTCAGTACAGTCTGATGTTGGTGATTAGTTCTGAGAGCTAGTTATTCCCTGCTTTGATGCTGTAGCTAATAATTAGGTGTATATTATGATGTTGTGACATACCCTAAAACAGATTGACTTTATCAGTAATGTACAGTATTTAAGTACCTCCATGTCTGTCTCACATCTGACTTAATTATCCGTTTAAACCCCACCTCACCCCACCCCTAACCTTTATGGTCATCAAGGAACAGCAGAGGAAGATTCTTCTAACACAATAAACACATTTACAGGTATATTTGGGGTAACATTTTAAAAAAAGGGAAATCTAGCTGCCTTTGGACAGGTGCAATTTGTACGGCCTCTACTGCACCCACAAAAGTTACCTGCTATCAAGATGCTTGTTAGCGCCCATCATGGTAGTATCTAAGCTCTAAATTGCAGGTGCAAAATTGAAGTAATTGTACATTTAATTACTAGATTTGCGTTTGGATTTCAGGTAAGTGTGCATGAACAAGTACTGGTATGAAGACATGGCAGTATCCCTTTAAAATTTTGCCACTTCAACATAAGATCTTATAAATATATGCTATCCTAACCTGTGTAATGACACATCAGTGGTCAGATCCTCAGCTCATGTAAATCAAAGTAGTTCCACTGACTTTGGTGGAACTATACCAGTTTTATACAATTTACAGCTGAAAATCTGATCCTAGATTATTAAAATGGAAAGACACAGATTTTTCCCCTCAACTTCCCTCTCATATGCTGTTCCTTCCTCCCCCCCCCCACATTGCCCAGTCAACGCAGCCAAAAAAAAACTAGAAAAGTCAGTTCTTTTCTGATTCCCATGTTAGAGTTTGCCACATTGTGGGTGTTTATATGATGGCCACCCTCTTGATCATTATCAGGGGTTGAACCATGGATCTCCATGAGTGGCTACAATATGAGCGAGGCTGTAACAGACTCATCCTCCTGGGACTGGGCACTGATGGTGACCAACACCCAGTGAGTTACATTTTTTAAAACTGTGTTTTAATCTTGATGATTTCTGTTCTTCCTATTGGGCTTTACAAGGGTAAGAATTTTAAGATTGTGATTTGGAAAGGATATAAACTCTCATGCTTCATGGCACAAGTCAAACACTAAGTAATAGGGGGTTACGAAGAAACTTTCCCTAGGAAAAGGTATTCCACAGTTATTTCAGAGGTTCTCGCACCTACCTCTGAAACATTTTGGCCTGACCATTAATCTGATCTGAGAGAGCAATCTGTATATTCCCAAAACTTTCTTTTAACTACAAATACCTTTCTTATTTTGTGCTTAAACTATATTAAACACTATCCATTTTAATACTTAGTCTAAAGACAGAGTCCACATGAAACCTCGCCAGTTGAGCTGGACAAACGAAGGTGGATTTGCACATATTTATTCTACTGTAATATATGTTTGTTCATATTACACAGGCATAAAATATAGGTTATCTCCAGAATCGAGGTATTCATACAGTGCCCTTCACCCTGGTATCTGAGTTCCTATGAGAGAGATGAGGTTGAAGCATCAGTGCTTGGCATCAATTTCTGTTTGTAAATCCTAAAATTCAGTGTGAAAACAGCAGGTGGTCTTTTCCTGAGGCAGATTCATTGACAATATAACATGGAAGGAAAACTGAGCTAGATAACACTGCAGTTGTAACACAATAGAGCAGATCTTGCATTTCCTGAGTGCCTTTTGTGCAGAATACCCCTGGGCACTTTGAAGTTCAAATTCACACTGTGATGGGAAGATTGTTCACAGAACAATTTTTTAATGAAGTACTAATTGATGCAAAATGCTCAAAATACCATTTGCTGTTAAATGTATCTTTACTGAAAATGACAAACTGAGTTTTATCTCCCTTTTACTGGCAAGTTTCAAAGATGGGGCAATAACATTACTTTGCTTTCATAGAGTGCTGTTCTCCAGAGGATCTTGAAGTGCTTTATATAGGTGAAACTGAGGCATGAAGATTAAGTGACTTGCTCACGGTCACATGCTGGCAAAGCCAGGAATGAAACTCCGTTTTGACTCAAAATCCCACTCTCTAGCCACCCTGGACCAATTTCTACTCTTATACCTCTGCAACCCCATTTAATTCAGTGGGGTTGTACTAGCATATCTGAGGGTGAAATTTTGGTCTGTTGTTTGTGGAACAAAACAATGAAAGACTATGCGCCTGACTACTAGAAGTTCTTAACATCAGCAATTCCAGTAAAAGCCAGCTGATGCTCAGCTCATCAGAAAATCAGGCCCTACTAGATCCATATATATATATATAATATTTTTTTTTAAATTACCCTCCCCCCCCCCCCCCCCGCTCCCGAAACAGAGCTGGTGAAAAGTTTGCCTTTGGAATTCTAGTCTGGCAGATCAGCAAGGACTAGGCTGAAACTCAGATTCATTCATTCTTGCGAGAAGTCTGGAGTTGAACCCAGGAATTCTTATGACTGACTTACAGATGTAATAAGTCTTCCCTTCCCTGTTCCACAAGAGCAACTGAGTGTACCTAAGAAAGCAAATTACTTTTGTAGGAAGGTGCAAGTCCACACAGTAACTAGCTAATGACATGACTGCAAAGTCGGAGTGGTTAAATTAAGAACATGTACCGATAAATATTCTGGCAGCAGTGGTCTGAGCCATCTAAGCCAGGGGATTTGGGTGGGCTGGGAGGGAAAAATGTTGATCTTTGAAATGCACAAGCTCTGAAGCATTACTTGCCTGCAAGACCAGTAAGTATTGAACACCTTGTTCAGTTAATAATAATTAGTGGCTCTAAAGAAAGAAATAAAATAAGATTCCTTGTCACAAGCTTCTCCACTTCTAAACAACATAACCTAGCCAGGTAATATAAGTTTCTTGCTCTATAGTTAACTGCAACCAGGTTTGGGGATGGGAGGGAGGGAAGAGCTAAGGCAAGGAGAAGGTCTCAGTCTGTCAGATCTTCATCTTGTGCAATGTCTAATTTTGCATGCTTGAACAAAAGATTGGATGCAGACTCCTAGACTACTGGGCGGTGAAAGCTATGGATTTGCAATAAAATCTTGGATTTGATTTTTTCCAGACTTGAAATGGTTCAACTTCAGCTCCTCATGGAGGACTTTGTAGGAGATGAAGGTCATGCCCATTGCTACTGGAAAGTTAATATTCCTTAGATTTGCTATGGTTTTGACCCATGACCTCAATGTTGTGGCAATGTGGCTATTTTTGATATGCCCATTCTCTGAACAGTAATCTTATGTTAGGGAAGCCAATTTTCAACATTTTTGTTAACAATTCAGTGGTCCTCATACATGAGTTAGTCAGGCACAATAACTGATCAGCTGGAACTGTCTCAACATGCTTATCTGAAAGGAAAAGGACTGTAGGTGTTGCTGTCTTTAAACAGGGACATCTTTAGGAGAGTAGCTAATCAGAATTTAAAAAATGACTGGCTCGAAGTGAGCTGGAGCTAAGTGACTTATTACATCTGTAAGTCAGTCATAAGAATTCCTGGGTTCAACTCCAGACTTCTCGCAAGAATGAATGAATCTGAGTTTCAGCCTAAGTGAGCGGGAGACAATGGATTTGGTCTGACTCTTGAGGTATATTGGACTTTAAATGGTCCTTTTTGCAAAGAACCTTTAATTAGCTCTGTGACTACCCTGTAATCATAGACTACCTGTACTATCTATATAATTTTGAAGACTTGGATTCATTTTGATCACTCCATTATAAACTTGATATTCCCTGGAGACATCTGCTTTGTAAAGAACATATTTGCAAATACCTCCACTCAATCATTGGTCCTGGAGGGTGTGGGTCTATATCAATGTGGAAGCGTTGTTCACTGTTATCCAAAGTTATTTGTCTTTGTATTTACATCAGTTTTTGACCTTTTTCCTTGTAGGAGTAAAGGGATACCCTTAAGTGGTAATGACCTAGTACAGCTTTTTAAATTAAATTAAATTAATGGAGATATCCCATCTCCTAGAACTGGAAGGGACCTTGAAAGGTCATTGAGTCCAGCCCCCTGCCTTCACTAGCAGGACCAAGTACTGATTTTGCCCCAGATCCTTAAGTGGCCCCCTCAAGGATTGAACTCACAACCCTGGGTTTAGCAGGCCAATGCTCAAACCACTGAGCTATCCCTTCCCCCTTACGAGTTGCTTTTGTGGATCTTGTGTTTTCTGATGTCCTGGATGACTTCAACGTCCACTTGAATGATGACTTTTGAAGTTTGACTTGTGATCTTACAGCTGCTATGAAAATCAGAGTCCAGATGGTTTCTGGCTCAACTCGTAAGTGAGCATGTTTTGGACTGAAATTGTAGAATGGAGGTATGAGGATCAACACCTTGTCATGGTGAGATAATTACCTTCTCTAGCTTGAGGTTTGTGTTGATGCTTGCTCCTATCAGGGTGGTAGACCTATTTCACTGGTCCTTTCCTTATGAAAAATTCAATATAATTTAATTGAAAAATGCTAACCATTCTATAGAGCAGTTGGGGTTTTCTTCTTATTGTAACCATTCTGTAGAACGTAATAATATTCCTGTGGTAGAACTCTCTAGCATAGAGATGCAGCGTGCTGTCCCCTTTTAAGGGAAGGTCCAAGTCCAAACCTCCATACTCCAAGTTGTGGCCTAAAGGATGGGCATTTGGGAACTGTCATCCCCTGGGATCATGTGACTGCAGACAGGTACTCCACTACCTGAGCCAAATGAAAGAGCTGTGGCATGGGAGAGGGTTTGTGTGGACACAACTAGAAAGGGGCCGAGGGTGACAGGTGTAGGGCTGAGGAAAGGACCCTGATAAGAAGTGTACAGTCAAAAAGCCAGATACTTGAGACTCAAGGGGAGCCAGGGAGCTGCCTGTGAGCCTCACCAAGGAGGACCTCTAAGACTAGATGTAGGGTTCCCAGCTAAGAGGGAGCTGAGCAAGGAGCACAAAGAAATTGGTTGTGGCAAAGAGTTTTAAAAACTCTTTCTCTTTGTGGCTGTGAAGACGTTGGAGGTTTTCTTGTTCTTAGTCTCTAAAGTCTAGGCAGTCCTTTTCAGCAGAGCTGCTCCAATTATTGGTCAGTCTGGTGAATTTGGAATGCCTCCCCTTTGGGGGAAAAATACTTAAGTGGGGAATTTTCCTTCTTCACTGTCAAGATTACTCAGATTCAGAACTAGATTCTCCATCTCCATGGTAAAAGTCAAAACAGGAGAAAGCAAATGCAACATTTCCTGTTGAATTCAGCTGGTTGCTTTCATAGAGTTCATGAAGGTATTTGATGAACAGTAACCTACGACCTGTAATATGGACTCCATACCCCATCTAACTATTAAAAGTGAGAAGGCACTTGGAATCCTAGCCTATTTCCTTCTTGTCTGGTAAACTTTCTTCAAATAAACATTTGTTTTATTAAGCCAGGATATACCAGGGTATTCACCCCATATCAGCCTTGAAAGGGTTAATAATGCTGAGAAAGGGGTCAATTAACTGGATAGGCCACACTTGAGGGGAATTAAAGTAGATAAGCAATCCTTGATTGGGAATAGAGCCCAGCCGAGAGGGGACAGGTGGAGCTATGATAAAGCCAGAAAGATGTCAGCAGAGGGGGCTGCAGCATGGAGACTTATAGTCACTCTATAGCTGTAGGATGAGAGAGGACGAAAACCACGAGTAGAATGGAAGCCCTGGAGTCCTGGCCCTGAGGGAAGGGCATCCCCAGAGAAGGGTGGAGAAGGAGCCTGACAAATGCAAAGTTGGAGCAGCCCAGGGAAACAGTAGCAAGGTTTGGAACTATGCAAACCTTGCCTGCTAGTTGTAGGGTTTCTGGGTTGGAACCTGGACTAGAGGGTGGGCCTGGGTTCCCCTACCAGCCACTGTGGGAAGTGGCACAAACCAGGCCGCGGAGCAGAAGATTCCCTAGGATTGTTGCCCAAGGGGACTTTTGGGACCCTGGAAGGGGAGGACTATAGGGATCTGCCTGAAGGGGATGCCAGGCCTGAAAAGAGCTAGTCTCCAGAGCAGCCAGGTGGAGGTACCCCAACGGTGAGTGAGTCCTGTAGCAGAGGGTCCATTTGACAGGATATCTCCCCACTGCTTTTTTTTTTTTTTTTTTCCTTGTAGGATTCTTTCTTGTAGATTTTGATGATTGACAGCAGGGTCAAACCTCTTATTGCTCTGATGATCTAACCAGTTACTACCATATCTCTAACTTTCCTTTCTTGTGAGAGAGGTTATTAAAGGCTGTCATCTTCGCCCTCTAACTTTATGAACTCCTTACCCTCTCTATTGGTTTGGCTTTAGGCCTAGTTATGGACTGCACTGCTCTCATTGGTCAGTAGCTCTTCTGGTGTTTGGAAAAAGATAAGTGGTAAAATCTTGGTCCCATTGAAGTTGATGCCAAATTTCTCACTGACTTCAATAGGATCAGAATTTTACCCAAGATGTTCATGCTGATTCCCTTAAATCTGTTATCAGCCTTCGATACCATTGACAATGTTGATCTGTCTGTGGACTCTAGCAGGGATGGATGGCTTTACACATAAGTGGTTTTCTTGCTGCTTCTCTGAGAAATCCCAGAGGGTGGTATCAGGTTGTTGCACTTCTGCTTGGGGCTCCAAGGATTGTATTCAGTCACCCTCTCCTGTTGGTTGTATACGTGAGGCCATGCTTTTAGTGTGGCGCATGTTACATCTTTGCTCTGTAGGATGCACAAGCTACTGGGTGTCTATTCCATTGGGACTTTGATCCATAAATCTCCATATAGTTGGGGACTTAACTGCTGTAGAGACTCTCATTTTCAACAGTTGAGGTGTTGCCTACAGAGAAATAAGATGGGGAGCTGTTGCTAAAAAATTCCCCAAACTGAATTTGGAGGGCTAGAAGCAGTGCGATCTCCATGTCTCTGACCTTCATTTCCCCAAAACAAAGGTGGTGTGACCTTGAGGGCAAGTTGAAGACTCCTATTTTATTCTGGCTTTTGTTTGACTGGCTTTCTGTTGGGATCAGGGAGAAGTGCTCCTTGGGATTACTTCAGGGTTTTTTTTCCCCCACCCATAATCTTTTTTTTTTTTTTTCTTTTTTTTCTCCCCCTCCTCTGGGCACAAGTAGAACTAACCAACCCAGCAATTTGCTCTTTGTTAGACTACAAGCATTTTTATAACAGATAGCTTTGCATGTGTCTTTCCATCCTAACATACAAAGAGCCTGTTCCAGCATGGTAATTCATGCATACCTTTCGATAAATAGATACTGAGTCATCTGTATTGTCTTTATGGAGAAGGTTAACTAGGAATTAACAAGATTTTGAGGGAAAAGCAGTGGTTTAAATCTAAGGAAATAGTAAAACAACCAGCTCACTGATTAATTATCTCTCTCTTGCACCAAGAAAAACTTAAGGGGAAAACTATACTCCAAATTAATAAAATGACCTAACTACTAACACTTCCATGATTACTCACTTGGCCCCCAACTAAATGACTCAGAATTAAATCCTAAATTTAAAGCCAGGTAACTGTCCCTTTTATTTATTGGTCCCAGCCATAATGTCTCAAAAATAGTCTGCTAGTCTGACTTAAATGCTACTACTGCAAATTAAAATGAGGGAGATGCTTTTTTGATCTCAAAATGTGATAGACACCTTAGTCCTCTACTCTTGCTCCAACTTATTTCTCTCTGTTGGTATAGACCAGAGAGCATTGTGCTGTGGGTTACAGCTGTTTTGTCATGTGTGATGCAATGCCACAACATCACCGTCACATTACCAGCTGGTGACTTTATCTGTGACATTTTCTAGGGGTGCCTTGGTAGCACCTGCCCCCCTGGTGTGAGGAAGACTTGTCTATAGCTGCCAAAGGTGAGCTCCCTGATTTTAAGCACCCCTCTTGCAGCCTGCCTGGGGCTGCTATCTCTCTGCAGGTCAGTGATAGGCACACTTCCACCTTTGCGCCCTCAGAGCAACTCCTTGGAGTGTCCTGCCTCTATTCCATTGGATGCTCTGTGAATTCACCAATCTGCTATCTCCAAAGAAACAGTACCTACTCCCCAGCTTACCAGTTACCCCTCAGATCACTGCTCTGCTCAACTTTGCAGCACTTCAATATGTTTGTAGTGAAAACAAAAGTTTCTTTAACAAAAGATAGATGTGAGAAGCAAGTAGAATACATGGAAACAAAGGGTTACATATCAATAAAATCATAACACTTTCTAGAGATGACACTTAACTAACAGGACCTTCTCCTGTCTCATAAAAGTTAGCTCACCCAAAATCTTTCTCCCAGCGTTAAACAGCCAGACCAGCTGTGTTCCTCTGGTCATAAGACAAGCACTCTAGCAGCTTGTCCCCTGGGTGAAGGATAGGGGGTGCACTCCTGTATCCCTTGCTATATTCTAGCAAGCCATTATATTTACTAATAAACAGGATGCCTCCCCACTGCTGCTTGGTTTTTTTTTTTTTTTGCTGTAGGCTTCTTTCTTGTAGATTTTGCAAACTTTGATTAGCATCTGGCTCTGCATGCAGCAAGGCTTACATTGTGAGATGCACAATACACACCTGTTCAGACAGAGAGAGAAGCATCTCTTGCCCCCTTCCTGAACTGAAGTCATCCAAGGCCTATCACCTCCTGGTGATCTGCTTTTAACTTTAAGACCATAATTTCTGGTATAGATATTTAACTCCTTAAATATCATCTGTACCCACCTTGCACTGATTAGGACAACCAGTCTATTACTGACTGTTGGTACAGACCTCACTGCAATCCCTGGTGTGTTGATGACAGACCCATGGGATTTATGTAAACCACAGACACCTCTTGTGCCCTCTGCCAGTTGGCAACAGGTGGTCTCTGGGTCATGGTATCCCAACAGCATGGCATCCACAATATAATCAGGACTGTTTGATTTCACTTCCAACAGAAATTAAAGGCTGACCCCTGAATTTCATTACCTCTGAAACCCCACTCAGTATTCATGGGCTTCTGTTGGTACTAAGGCTGCCTACAACTGGCACTAGTACCATCTTGTGTCTATTGGCAGGCAGGCAGGTATGTGGGAAGAGAAACTTATTACATCTCCACTAAGGCCTTGTCTACACTACGAGAGTAGTTCGATTTTACTTAAATCGAATTTTTGGAATCGATATTGCAAAGTCGAACGTGTGTGTCCACACTAAGGACAGTAATTCGACTTTGTGAGTCCACACTAACGGGGAAAGCGTCGACATTGGAAGTGGTGCACTGTGGTCAGCTATCCCACAGTTCCCGGAGTCCCCGCTGCCCATTGGAATTCTGGGTGGAGCCGCAAATGCCTTCTGGGTAAAAAAAATGTGTCCAGGGTGCTTTTGGGTAACTGTCATCATCCGTCCATCACTCCCGCCCTCCCTCCCTGAAAGCGCCGGCGGGAAATCAGTTCGCGCACTTTTCTAGTCAGTGACAGCGCGGACGCCACAGCACTGCGAGCATGGAGCCTGCTGCAACCATCACTGCAGTTGTGGCCGCTCTCAACGCCTCGCAACTTATCATACACCTTTCCCTGAGGCAGATGCAGAAAAGTCAGGCGAGGAGGCTACGTCAACGCGGTGATGGCCTGAAGTCTGAGAGTAGCACAGACCTCTCAGAAAGCAGGGGACCCAGCGCCGAGAACATCACGGTGGCAATGGGTCATGTTGATGCCGTGGAAAGGAGATTCTGGGCACGGGAAACAAGCACTGAGTGGTGGGACCGCATAGTGCTGCAGGTCTGGGATGAATCCCAGTGGCTGCGAAACTTTCGCATGCGGAAGGGAACTTTCCTGGAACTTTGTGAGTTGCTGTCCCCTGCCCTGAAGCGCAATGACACCCGGATGCGAGCAGCCCTGACTGTCCAGAAGCGAGTGGCCATAGCCCTGTGGAAGCTTGCAACGCCAGACAGCTACCGGTCAGTCGCGAACCAGTTTGGGGTGGGCAAATCTACCGTGGGGGTTGTTGTGATGCAAGTGGCCAAGGCAATCGTTGATGTACTGCTGCCAAAGGTAGTCACCCTGGGAAACGTGGAGGCGATCATAGATGGCTTCGCAGCGATGGGATTCCCAAACTGCGGTGGGGCCATAGATGGAACTCACATCCCTATCCTGGCACCGGAACACCAGGCCAGCCAGTACATTAACAGAAAGGGCTACTTTTCCATGGTGCTGCAAGCACTGGTGGACCACAGGGGACGTTTTACCAACATCTACGTGGGATGGCCGGGCAAGGTTCATGACGCTCGTGTTTTCAGGAACTCTGGTCTGTTTAGACGGCTGCAGCAAGGTATTTACTTCCCGGACCACAAAATAACTCTTGGGGATGTGGAGATGCCTATAGTCATCCTCGGGGACCCAGCCTACCCGCTAATGCCCTGGCTCATGAAGCCCTATACTGGCGCCCTGGACACTGAAAAAGAACTCTTCAACTACCGGCTGAGCAAGTGCAGAATGGTGGTGGAGTGTGCTTTTGGCCGTCTCAAGGGGAGATGGAGAAGCTTACTGACTCGCTGTGATCTCAGCGAAACCAATATCCCCATTGTTATTGCAGCTTGCTGTGTGCTCCACAATCTCTGTGAGAGCAAGGGGGAGACCTTTATGGCGGGGTGGGAGGTTGAGGAAAATAGCCTGGCTGCTGATTACTCACAGCCAGACAGCCGGGCGATTACAAGAGACCAGCGGGAAGCGCTGTGCATCCGGAAGGCTTTGAAAGCAAAGTTCCTGAGTGAGCAGGGTAACCTGTGACTTTAAAGTTTGTGTATTGAGAAGCTAAACCTGCCCCCGTTTCTTTACCCAGTTAATGTTGACTATCCTATCCAGTTACATACCCCCTTCACCCCACTTCCAACACACGTTTCAAAATAAAAATAGTTCTACTTTGTTAAAGCACACCGTTTTCTTTAATACTGTATTCGCGGGAATTTTTTAAAACTGGGACGCAGACTGTGGTGCGGAGTGGGTGTACTGTAGTGGCGCGAATGCAGCTTCTAAACTCAAGGATTGACAGGCTCCGCTGCGGTGGGATGGTTGTTTCAACGGAGCCTGTCACCCCTCCTGATAGGGACTGTGTGTATGGGGGGGTCTATGTGACTTTGTGGCAGGGGGAGGACGGTTACAGATCCCCTGCTGTGTGGCTCTGTGATCCTGCCTAAGGACCGCCGCTTAAGATCTGTAACTGCCCTCCCCTGCCACAAAGTCACAGAGCAACCCACCCCCCACCACATAACATGAAAACAACCTCCCAGACTAACCAGGGTAACTAGTCACTGCATCACTGCACTATGTATGTGCCCTGCTGCTGTGCCTGCCCCCGACTATATACCCTGCCAAAGGTGACTGTCCTGTCGAATTACCAACCCCCTATCCCCCCCTCCTCCAAAAGAACATGATGGAAACAGTAGTTAACAGAAACGTATTTTTTATTATCAACCAAACATGGAACTGGGAAAGTGAAACTTGGACGGGGGCTTGTGTCAGGCGGGAAGGAAAGAACTTGTCAAATTTTGGGGAATGAGAGCCTTCTGCTGCTCGAGCTCTCTGCAGGGGTGGAGTGAGAGTTAGCAGGGACTCTGCCGCCTCTCCTTCTGTGCACTTTGGGTGAGGGGAGTATGGGACTTGGTGGCGGGGGAGGGCGGTTAGAGATGGACTGCAGCGGGGCTCTGTCCTCCTGCCTCCGTTCCTGCAGAACATCCACAAGGCGCCGGAGCGTGTCCGTTTGCTCCCTCATTAGTCCAAGCAGGGTTTGAGTCGCCTGCTGGTCTTCCTGACGCCACCTCTCCTCCCGATCCATGTTGGCTTGGTGCATTCGGGTCAAGTTCTCCCGCCACTGGGTCTGCTGTGCTGCCTGGGCTCTGGAGCAGGCTATAAGCTCCGAGAACATGTCCTCCCGTGTCCTCTTCTTCTTATGCCTAATCCGCGCTAGCCTCTGGGAGTGTGATGACAGGCTAGGTTGTGAGACAGTCGCAGATGGGGCTGTGGGAATGGGAAAAAGGGAGTGAATTCCTCAGAAAGATAAATGTAGTTGTGAACAAAGAACATAGTCTTTCTCTGTTAACAAGACCATGCACAGCACCTATCACATGCGCACTCAGCACAAGGTCGAATTCTCGGCCTTCGCATTCAGTGCCTGGGGTCTTCTACAGCACATTTGAGAAGCCTCTCAGGAGAACGGAATTTCTGTTGCAGGCAGACATGGTAAGCCGTAGACTTGTGGCAGCTTAAAACTTTAATATTAGCAATGGCCTCATTTCACATTGAAATCAATGTCGGTCCCTGCTGCCAGCAATTCGGCAAGCAGGAAGTCTGCTCCTGTCCCACACCCTCGCGGCTGTCCCCGGGAACGATCCCTTTCGGCTGCCCCTCTCCCGCCTCCACCGCGTGGCTGCAAACCAGCGGTTACAGTTCTGTAAAGGAACGGCAAAGCAGTCCCAACACTAACATTCCCCTACCTCATTCAAAGCAGGTCATCATGAGCGACATCACCCTCATGAGGATCTCTGACAGCGAGAAAGAGAGAATGCTCCGGGAAAGCCTGCAAAGACCAGGGCCGTATGCCGCCATGCTGTGCAGAGCAATGATTCCAGAGTACTTGATAGTCTCGTGGCGTGGCAACGTGTCCTACTACGGAGGACCCAATAAGGCCGCTCTCCCCAAGAACCTAATGCAGCGGATTTCCAATTACCTCCAGGAGAGCTTCCTCGAGATGTCACAGGAGGATTTCTGCTCCATCCCCGGACATATAGACCGCATTTTACTGTAGCTGCTGTAGCAGTGACTAACCAGTAGAGCGGCTTGGGCAGGACAATCATGCAAAACCGGACATTGCTAGATTTTTTTTCAATAGTTGCACTGCCCATGACTGAACCGTTAAGCTAATCAAACTAATCATGAGAAACCCATTTTTTAAATTGTTAATATTCCTGTTCTGTTACAAATAAATGTTTAGATTTTTACAACACTTACTGGCTGATCCTTCCCCAGATTCTGTGTCCGGGGTAATGGCTGGGGAGGGTTGGTAGGGGATCTCTGTAAGGGTGATGAAGAGATCCTGGCTGTCGGGGAAATCAGCGTTGTGAGCGCTGTCGACTGCCTCGTCCTCCTCATCTCCTTCCTCATCTTCCCCGTCCGCTAACATGTCCGAGGATCCAGCCGTGGACACTATCCCATCCTCAGAGTCCACGGTCACTGGTGAGGTAGTGGTGGCGGCCGCACCGAGGATGGAATGCAGTGCCTCGTAGAAACGGGATGTCTGGGGATGGGATCCGGAGCGTCCGTTTGCCTCTTTGGTCTTCTGGTAGCCTTGTCTCAGCTCCTTGATTTTCACGCGGCACTGCGTTACATCCCGGCTGTATCCTCTCTCTGCCATGTCTTTAGAGATCTTCTCGTAGATCTTTGCATTCCGTCTTTTGGATCGCAGCTCGGAAAGCACGGACTCATCGCCCCACACAGCGATGAGATCCAAGACTTCCCGATCGGTCCATGCTGGGGCCCTCTTTCTATTCTGAGATTGCACGGCCATCACTGCTGGAGAGCTCTGCATCGTTGCCAGTGCTGCTGAGCTCGCCACGATGTCCAGACAGGAAATGAGATTCAAACTGGCCAGACAGGAAAAGGAATTCAAATTCAAATTTTCCCGGGGCTTTTCCTGTGTGGCAGTTCAGAGCATCCGAGCTCGTACTGCTGTCCAGAGCGTCAACAGAGTGGTGCACTGTGGGATAGCTCCCGGAGCTATTAGCGTCGATTTCCATCCACACCTAGCCTAATTCGACATGGCCATGTCGAATTTAGCGCTACTCCCCTCGTCGGGGAGGAGTACAGAAGTCGAATTAAAGAGACCTCTATGTCGAACTAAATACCTTCGCGGTGTGGACGGGTGCAGGGTTAATTCGATGTAACGGCGCTAACTTCGACATAAACGCCTAGTGTAGACCAGGCCTAAGTTAATAACCTTTTCAAAAACCTTCAATGCTCCTTTTTTCTAAAGCACTTTACCGGGTGTGACTATGTCAAAGGTGAGCTGTGAAAAATAGAGACTGAAGAACTAAGGAACATGTTGTCATTTAAGTTTCCAGGCAACCATCTGCATGAGCTGCAATTTCTTACTAAATCACCAGAGTCTCGTGGGAAACGGACGACAAGCTGCTGGGTGTTTATACGTCACTGTTGTCAATCTGCTCTTCCTGAAAAAGCTGGAACCTATTTATTTTAACAGCTCAACTTATTTCCCCAGGGTCAGCATGTTTTCACATACTGTTTCAGAAGTTTTCAAATGCAGAAAGGCTGGCTAAAGCTGTCGGTGTCTGCACAATGGAACTTTTTTGTTAGCTCCAAACCCCCACTCTTCCTCCTCAAGTGTAAACCATAAAATGCTCTAAACTGAGACACACATGGATCTTAAGAGCCACTTGCCTACATTTTAAGGCCTCCAACCTTGGCTCTATCACTAAGATGGTTATAGCACTGCATCTTTCCATCCACACCCGGAGTAAAACAGTTAGACTACAGACACAATCCTCACAGACAACTGTGCTAGGGTGGGGGTCTAGTGGTCGTGCGGACAGGCTCTCACTTAGCAACTATTGCAGGCTTCTAATCTTATAGTTAACCTCTTAAGTCCAAATCCTCCAGTGAATTCCACATGGAGGGACTTATATACCATGATGGAGCCCCACTGATTTTTAAAGGGCCTCCACACAAGCACAAGAATTCACTTGCATGGAGCTTATTGTGGGATCAGGGCTTATGGCTGCATTTCTAATGAGAATTTTTAGCTATTCTCCCATAATTTCTCTAATTCCTCACAATGGTGGAAGCACTAAGTGAGGCTATGTGCAGGCATTTTATCCATATGTCATCTAATCTGGTTTAGAGCAGGTCTAGACAACATGATAGTAAAAACTAGTGCTGGTTGGAATTTTCTGTGAAACTTTCTGTGAACTTATGGCATTAGGTAAAGAATTAGCTAAATCACTTCACGACAGCAAATAACTTGCAGCTTTTATTCAATATATACATCCTGGCCAGCTGTCTACGTGGAACTGACTAAATGCTTCCAAATTGTCCCATCCAAGAATGAGCTAAGGTCTTACCAAAAACCTGTGGTGGATTTGTCAAGCATTTTCTCTTTTATTGTTCCAGAATCCTGGTCTGGACCAATGTTTATTTGGTGGAAATAGGGGAGGAGCAGTTTTAGACTTGAGTCTGGTTTTGGTAATTGACTAAACCTGATGACTTGATTACTATAATTTACAACTTCAAAGAAGAGGAGAGGAGGGATTTAGTTGCTGGAGTAAATGCCTTCTATTTTTCTCTGTAATCCTTTTCTCCCACCAGTCAGAACCCATGTTAAATATACCCCTTGGAACCTAGCATTGGGTGTAGATTTCCAAGAATTGGAACTAGTCCAGAACTGGCATATGTGGCAATTTGTGACTAAGGTTAAATAACTCACGTTCTCCATGTGAATGATTTTGCCCCAGATACACAAGAATATAAGCACCACATCTATATGGTCAGATTAAATCAACAAAATGGATTAAATTCCACTTTGGGGGTTTACTGCCATTAAGATGTTTTCAAGAAACACAGGACACCGATAGAAATTTAATACAGTGGACTGACTGCTATTTTTATATACCGCATGGGGAAAACATCCTTTATTTTAGTCTCAAAAGACTTGTGTGTGAAATAACCCCCACCCCCTTACAATGATGGAGTGTTCAAGGCCATTGGGAATCTATCCTAAAGCAGCAAATGATGAGACAAAGTCAAGGTACTGGAGGAACACCCTGAATACACCCATTGCAACAGTGGCTATCGCTGTGACAGTACGTCATGTTACTAGTCTAAACATAAGCACCTTTAGTTGCATCTACTGTACAACAAGAGAAGACAGAGCTGCTGTAAATTCTGATTGGTTGCTTGGTTTCACTGGCAGTACACTAGGCTTTTAGTATTCAAGCATTGGGATGTATATGAAGATATCAGTAGTTTTTTACATTTGGTAGTCTACATACGTGAGAATTTAAGAGGCAATTGCCATTCTTCTCCTCTTAAAGTCCTGAATGGTTAAAGGGAAACTTTTTCCAAAATATAAAACCAGAAGGCCAAGCTTCCAAGTCATTAATTGCTTCTCTTGACATGCCCTGCCCCTTGACAGAAGAAACAATCAGCGCAGCGGTTCCTGTGGTGCTGGCAGATCAGGTGCCAGATCATGCCAAGGTCCACATGTCTCAACTGAACACTGACAAATACATAGCTGGAACCTGCCTGGCTCATCTCTGTGTTAGTACTGTTAAAATAGGTATTAGGATGATAAGAATATGTTTAGTGTTTAGACTTTATTCAATGCTTGTGAGTTGCTGCCTGCATTGATTTCACTAATAACATCTGTATCCCATATTGTATGGTAATACTTAAGCATTTGTACTGTAAGACTCTGTAACAGGAGCGCGCCATTAACTAGTATAAAGTGCTGGTCTCCAGCAGAAGGTAATATGTCTTGGCAAACAAGGAAAGCCCAATGACACCAGCCTGAATATTGTGGAACATTAAAGAGGACAAAAGACTTTGCCCTTCTCAATGCCCTTCCCCCCCACAAGGTGAAGATGAGTCATGGAGATGAATTCTTCCCATCAGCTGAGTTCACAGCCCATAGCACATGGAAGGAGAGGAATAAAAACCCCTAACAAGAAGGAACTGTATCTCTATGCTGCTTGGACTCTGGGGGGCAAGGTTTCATAAACAAGAGAACCCCCAGTGCTTAAGCTGGGTTAGCCCTAAAGGACATATAGCGCTTGCTTATTATAGGAACTTACCTTTTGAAATTCAAGATTATAACTCATTTGTGTATGTATGTTTACTTGTTTTAACTTTGTAAATAACTCATTTCCTTTTCCTGTATAGCTGTACATTGTTTATTAGAGGATTGGCTAAAAGCATTGTCTTTGGTTTGAGTTCTAAGGTGCAATTGACCTGGGGTAAGTAGCTGGTCCTTTGGGACTGGGAGTAACCTGAATATTGTTGTGATTCCTGGTGTAAGCGGGCCATCTATCACAAAGGTAGGCTCATGTGGATCGTGAGACAGACGGGAGAACCCAAGGGGCCTGTCTGCAACTCCATGTTTAGACTGTTGTAGTGGCTGAGGAGTTTACACTTGATAATTGGTTGGTGAAATCTAAATATAAAACTTAACCCGTTTGTGCTCTGGTTCTTAGCAGTCCGCCCTTAGGATGGTACTTGTGTTTTTGAGACAGTGCAGGATAGCTCTTTTATTTCAATGAATGAAGGGGCAAGCTCAGCCCAGGTGTAATTTCGCAAAGTTTATCAAGGATTATTTTGGTCCATTGAATTTCTCCCTGCTTTGGGAGACTTACAGAATAGGTAGTGGCAATATGAGGACTTATTATGAGCAAGGTTTAAATTAACACTGTGACTCTAATACAGCAGTAAGGGTCTTTTATCAGGTCAGCATAGCATCTCCTTTCACTTTTTCTTTCTCATTGGTCTCAGCATAGTTTTGAAACTTGGAATAGGTGTTCAGCTCAAATCTCTAAGCTAAAATCTAGTTCCTCCCCCACTAGCCTCTTTTGAAAAATAAAGATGTTCATAGGAGCCTTTGGAATATAACCTTCATTATTTGTTTTGGTGCATGTGGTACTGGTGGCAGGCGCTGGACTAATGCTCTGGAGATCGGAATCCTCTTTATCTGCAGAATAGTATTGGCCAAAGCATTTGCAAGTATCCCACACGTAACCTCACAAAGGTGTCCTCAATCCTGGCCTGAAAGGAACCTCAAAAATCCATGTTTGAGCTTATTTTTAGCTTAAAGCTGGAACCTGGTGCTACCACTATAAACCCCCACCCCAGCATCCACCAATCCACACACTGTCCTCTATGCAATAATATTACATCTGCAAAAATGACAGGCTCTTGGTATCCTGAGGAAGGCCTGAGTGAAGAGTGGTGGCATTGAGACTAAAGGAATCTGCAGTGATAGGACAGTCTAGTCAGGGATGGTGTTCAAGAATGTTCTGGACTCCCTAGGGGCTACTTTATTGGACCGCCACACCACAGCGCAGGCTGAAGAAGGAAGGCAGGAAATGCACAGGCAGGCTGGGAGAGTAGGCAGAGGCATTATATAGATCCGGGAGTTGTAGCCACAAGCTGGGAGTTTGGAGCAGGCAGCAGCAGCTGCGGGTTCCTGGAGGAGTGTCTAAGCTGAGGGGAGCATGTAGGAAAGCAAGAGAGATCAGACCACCCCCACATACACACATCACACACAGTCTCCACTTCTTTGTCTCTCCTCTGGTGGTGATAGGGTGACCAGAGAGCAAGTATGAAAAATCGGGATGGGGGTGGAGTGGGGGTAATAGGCGCCTATATAAGAAAAAGCCCGAAATATCGGGACTGTCCCTATAAAATTGGGACATCTGGTTACCGTAGGTGGTGAATTTAAATGCAGGCCAGCACACTCTAATACAGAGATGCTCTAAAATATCTTGGCTCAATAGTAGTTCAGGAAGTCTTGGCTTGTGGACTGGGACACTCTCAGGCATCAAGAGTATCTCAACTAGGCCATGTGCAGTGTAGCTTGCTCAGTGCCCCCTTGTATGGGCTGGAGGAATGAGGCGCAAACTTGTGCATAATCCAGTCTCTCTATGGAGGCTGTTCTCTACCTGAGGCCCCTACTGCAGCAGATTTTGCGCCAGGTTGGAAATGGTCCTGCTTACAGTACAAGGAGTGAATAAAAAAATAAAAATGCACTGCATGTCTTAAACCTTAGTCCACACCACCAAAATAAAAAGGCTTTCCTAAGAAACCAAAGGAATAAAAGTAAACGGACTTTGTTCAAGGAGGCCCTAGAGAAAGCAAGAGGAAATGTAAATATAAAATCTCCTCTTCATCCCTGCTCTGATTAATATTCCTGCTTGGGCAAGGAGTGACTTGTTTGCATTCCTCTGTAGAAATCCTCTTGCTCCATAAACCCTTGTTAGTAGATTGCAAGCAGCTAGATGGCTCCATTCCACTAAAATTCTACCAGCTTTTGCATGAGTTTTTGTTAGTTTTAAAACCTGCCCCTAACAATCTCTAGCTGAATGCATGTGCACACACACTGAACATAAGGGATCATTGGACAATGTCTCAGCCCCACTAGAATTCCTGATCTTTGACTCTCCCTTTGCTTTAAATTGTTGTTTTGCCTAATACCACCCCTCCCCCTCACACACACCCTCCTCCATCAGACACATGGATACTGGGTGATCTATAGAGCTATTCTTAAAGTACTGGGGGCAAACCACATACAAGGCAATGTGTGTAAGTGGGGAAACTGTGAACCTTGCTTAAATGCAACTTTTCCTACCATGGGCTAAGGTTGGGCTAATTTGGGATAATCATTCAGAGGTTTAGAGCAACTGGACTCTTGGTTCCCTTTCCTGTACTGAACAGATAGATTTCAGGGATTCTTCACTCATGTGACCATGCCCACCTTTATGCCTATTGGTTTAACTGAACATGGGCTAGCCAGAGATGTCTCTGGGTGCTGGAAGTAGGCAGTATTTGGATTTGAGTCTTAAATGCAATTTTTCTGCATAGCAAAATAGCTGAGCAACACTTGCATGGTTTTGGATCAGGCCCGAAGTGCACAGCTGGTGGGGTTAAATGAATGTGGATGGTATAATGGCACAGCTCTGTAAACCAAATAACTCCAGACTTCTTGCTTTAAAAAACTTTTGCAATTAAATGTAAAAAGCTTTATTAGCAGAGTCAGGAAATGCAATGTAAAGGTTCCAATAGCAATTTCAGCTTGGTTAGGTTGCATTTCATGTATAATAAGATGACTCCAGGCTCCCAATAAGTCTCAAGGTGACACTGACTTCTGTGCAGAGGGCGAGCACAAGGTCTAGGTACCATTTTTATATCCCACTAAAGTCTTATTTTGAGAACTTCATTAGGATTTAAGTGGTGTATTAGGTCTTGTGCTGCACACGGGTTAATTTCACCTCTAAAGAGAAGATGTCAAGTAGTCTGGCTATGAAGAGAAACCATCCCTTGTAAAATTCCAAATAAGCATAGCAAATCCTCAAGAAAAAATATAAAAGCAAGGAAAGCAAAACCTGATCTATTGCCTCTCTTCTATTTTAATTTGCTCTTTTATTTTATTTATTAGTTTACATGATGATGAAGAAAATACATGACTCAGGGGAAAAATGGTTTCTGAAGAGGTTGTGTTAATCGGAAAGAAATCCCAGTGCCTATTAAGAGAAGCAAATTTGATAGTTCATTTAGCAAAGACATCAGTGCCTTGTAGATACACAATCTCTACAGCTCTGCTGGATCCCATCATTTAAAAGCTATTTTTTATCATGAATTGAAAAATCTTTTTCACCCTGTTTTAGGACCTTCTCCGGTTAATCAGGTTGAAATATATCCAGACTATCTAGCACCCTCCCAGTGTTGATTTTTCTTGACTAGCGGTGCAGTTGTAGTTAAACAAGCAAGGCATTTGGACTGTAGTCATTTTGATTTATAGCAGCAGGAACAAAGCGAGAGAGTACAGACGTCAGTGGTGCTGCTGCTGATCTGGCAGCAGAGACTTCCTAATGTACAAATTATGTTTTCCACCACACAGTTCCCTCTCCTTACTAACTAGAGACAGAGAGGCATGGTCATTAAAAGCAATATCTATACTCTATATACAAAGGTGTACGTACAGTATTTTGTGTCTATAATATGAGCTCCTGCTATATGCTTCATATTTCACTTCTACATTTTAAAATGAATTTAGTGGAAGACTGAACAGCCATTGAGACTGAAGTCCACTATCCACAGCAAAGATACAGCACGAGCAATGGCAGTGCAAGCTACCCTGCTGTGACCAGTTAGTGTCAGCCATAAACCAGAGGGGCTACCTCTGAAGGCAAGAGAGAGTTCAGCTTCCATGCCTGTTCTAGCCTGGGACAGCTTTGAAACCATCCAGTGCCACTTAATGCCAGTTTTGGTGGTGTCTGAATGATGTAGACACCTGCCTACAAGAAACTACACTGAAACCACTAGCTCGGTTCGCATATAGGCCATCAAGAAGCCATCAGATCATCATAACTCTTAGTTCCCATCCACCTAGGCTGAATTTGAACTAGTGTCCTTCAGGTGAAAGGCGCCATATCTCATTATAAGCTCCCCGAGCAATTAAGTCCACCACCTGTAGAGGTATTTTAAAAAAACTTATTAGCTGATATGAGAGACCCAAACAAAAGCTCCACAATGGATCACCTCTAGCGTTGGGGGTTTCAAAATCCAGATCTGAACATAGCTCACTGCACTCACCTCTAATCTGTACATACAGCCCGTGCTAGTTTTGCTTTTAAACCATAGGAGGGGTTCAAGTAACCAAAAATGCTGAACTTATTCATCTGGATAAAACAAAATCTTTTCTGGAAGTTATTACCTCCAGCGACCAGGCAAAACAGCTCTACTGAAGAGGTGGCTGCATTTCATTAGTGGATGAAGTGATTCCTGTAGGTATATCTCATAGCCTGTTAAGTTTGTAGAGCACTGTGGGATGAAAGAAACTAAATACACGATAATGGGCTCAATTTAGTAGTGACATGTGCAGTCAAAGACCCTGAGTATCTCCTGAGGCAGGGCAAAGATTCACTCCTTCCAAGCATGCTTCTCCAGAGAGTGCTCTGTATTCAGGACAGGGATGTGGAGCCACCTCCGCATCCATTGTGCAGCTATTGTTCCTCTTTATTGCACTGTCAGGGAAGAGGAGCTGTTTGGTTGGAGAGTAGGTCTGTTCCAGCTCCATAGCCATTACTCCGCATTCAGTACCATGCCGTACTTACTGGCATTGCATGATCTGGCCTTTATGTCTGCCTGTCAAGTCTTAGGATCTTCTATAGTGGCCAAGCACTGTCCTGGAGTACCAGGCCCAGCTTCTTGTATGGGCCGTGAGCCATGAGGAAGCTGTATCTATGACTGGCAGCCATGCACATGATTCACTGATGTGCCTAGGTTACTGCCCCAGATGTTGCAGGAGGATGGCTGCTTGAAATAAACAGGCTGATCTTAGTTTGAAGAAGTAAGTGGAAGAGTACTAGATCACAATTTCTAATATGCAATATATATGCTCAAATTCGCATGTGACATGCTAATGCCTGGACATTCATGTCCTTCATATTGCGAAGGACATGAGAGAACAAATCACAAGGTCGATTCCTTTTACTCCACCTTCCCCCGCCCCCTTGAGTAAGGATGATGAGCCCTGATTTCAGTGACAGAACCTAAATGATTTTCATGGCATCTTTGAACATGGTCCATTAATCTGCACTTCTGGAATCAGAATCTGCCTTTCAAGTAATGTTAAATTGGTTCACTGTGGTACTCAGAGATTTCCCAGGTGTCTGCCTTCCTTTCCCCACACATTTCATGGGTAGGAAAGGTTAGGTTGCTGTTGCACTGGTATGCTGATATCCAAGTCCATAACGAGCCCCCAATACGCTTTGTTTGACTGGTTCTCTATCTGGTAAAAATCTGTGGGTTTTTGGTCTATCTGCTGAACAGGTGTTTATAAATTTGAATTCATGTTGATATACTTTAATAAAATGCAGATTAACACACAGGTACTGTAAATGCAGGTTTAATGTATGTATCTTGGTATTAAAATACATATTCATTAATGATTCTTATTGCCCCACAGCACACTGTTGTTAAGATATTGGGTTTATGTTTCCTTTTTTGTGTTAAAAATGCAAATAACAATATAGTTTTAAACTGTACAGTAAAAGCCCTTGCTGTGCATGAGTCATTCCGTTGTTGGAATTCTCTTTCTCTCCAAAATTCTATTTTGTGGTCTAATTGCTTGCGATTTTTTTTTATTTCTTTTTTGGTATTTCAACCCAAAGCTGCTGTTGCATTTTAACACTCAAAACAGTTGGTAC
The DNA here is from genome assembly GCF_027887155.1 of Malaclemys terrapin pileata. Classification (NCBI taxonomy): domain Eukaryota; kingdom Metazoa; phylum Chordata; order Testudines; family Emydidae; genus Malaclemys; species Malaclemys terrapin. Next base: position 85,433,938 of record NC_071507.1, read on the forward strand.
AATGGGACAGGTGTTTTATAAAGCTGTTGTGTTTTGTATCCATAGGAAAAGTATAATATAGTAGATAATGGCCCAGAGCCGGAGGGTTGCTCTAATTCACACTAGCTACCTGTGGCCTCAGGAGGCCCTTCAGCAGCTGGGGACAGAGTGTAAGAATGTGTCTATGCTATAAGCACTATAGTTTGCAATGCTGCAGCTATGCCGCAGTAGCATAGACACTTACTACAGTGACAGAAGAGTTTTTCTGTCACTGTAGTAAACCTAGCTACTGTAGGGTTACCATTCGTCCGGATTTACCCGGACATGTCCTCCTTTTTGTGTTTAAAAATAACGTCTGGGGGGGAACTTGTAAATCACTAAAAATGTTCGGGATTTCCCCCCCCCCACATGCAGAGCAGAGCGAGCGGCTGGGAGGGCTGCAGGAAAGTCAGCCGCTCGCATGGGGCTCTGGCAGCCAGAGCCCTGCCCTCTGCAGCTTGCCCGGCTGGACTCCGGAGCAACTGTAGAGCTCCACCCCCCCCACCCCTGCATTCTGAGCCGGCCGGTCTGCCGGGCCGTTTGCATCGGCCTCGGCAGCTCCTCCTCCCCTGCAGCCCAGCGCCCCGCTCCGGCAGCACTGTGCAGGGGCAGGGACCGGGTTGTGTGTTGCGCTGGGGAGCGCAGCCACGTGTCCGGCTCCGCACAGAGCCCAACACCATGTTCTGAGCGGCGGGGTAAGGGGGCCAGGGGGCAGGAGAAGGGGCAGGGAGATTTTGGAGGGGGCAGTCAAGAGATGGGGGGGGTCGGGAGTTCGGGGGGGCTTTTTGGGGGGGTGGAGAAGGTTTTGGGCAGTCAGGGTACAGGTAGGGGCTAGGGTCCTGGGGGGCAGTTTGGGGGGGGGGTTTAGGAGGGGGCAGTTGGGGGACAAGGAACAGGGAGGCTTAGGTAGGGGGTGGGGTTCTGGAGGGCAGTTAGGAGCAGGGGTCCCAGGAGGGGGCTGTCAGGAGACAAGGAGCTGGGGGGGTGTTTGGGAGTTCTGGGGGGGGGGCTGTCAGGGGGCAGAGGTGGGGAGAGGGATCGGAGCAGTCAGGGGACAGGGAGCAGAGGGGTTTAGATGGGTCGGGAGTTCTGGGGGGGGCTGTCAGGGGGTGGGGGGTGGTTGGATGGGGCCTGGGAGTCCCAGGGGTCTGTCTGGGGGTGGGGGTGTGGATAAGGGGGCAATCAGGGTACAGGTAGGGTTCTAGGGGGCCAGTTAGGATGGGGGGAGGGTCTCAGGAGGGGGCAGTCAGGGGACAAGAGGCAGGGAGGCTTAGGTAGGGGGTGGAGTCCTGGGGGGCAGTTAGGGGCAGGGGTCCCAGGAGGGGGCAGTCAGGGGACAAGGAACAGGGGGAGGGTTGGGAGTTCTGAGGGGGGTGGGAAGTGGGAGGGGCAGGGGCGGGGCTAGGGCAGGATGGGGGCGGGGCTCCTCCCGTCCTCTTTTTTGCTTGCTGAAATATGGTAACCCTAAGCTACTGGCTCTAAAGGGGGTGGATTAACAGAAAATTCTGCTGCTGCCTTAGCAGTGTCTACTACAGAACATAGGTTGGCATAACTGTGTCTCGGAGGTGTGAATTTTAAGTTTTAGGTGTAGACCACGTCTGAGAGCCATGCCTATGTCCTCAGCACTGGGGAAAGTGTAGGATAGGAGCTGCTCCGTGTCACTAAGGATGATTCTATGGAGGGGCAATGCTGTGGTGGCAGGGTAAGCCACTGTTAGAGCAGTTTGGTATTGTTCTGGTGAACTTGAACTAACACGGGACAGGATGTGGGCCAAGGTGTGGGTACATGTTCTCTGTGAGCCAAATCTGGGGCCTGTTGTGTTCAGTGATTCTCATTGGCTACAGTAGGACCAGCATATAGTCCCGTGTGCATATCTAAACCTAGATACTTTTAAAGGCAAGGCCTGATCCTGCACCACTGAAATCAATGGGCACTTTGCCATCAACTTTGATGGGTGTGTGTGTCGGGGGAGGGGGGGAAGAGGATCATGCCCCCAATTTTGATTACCCCCCCATACACTAATTACGGGCTCAATGGTGCATGCCAACTCCCCATTGACCTTGGTGAGTGGCAGCGTGCAGGCCCCTGTTTAATCCATACTACATAGACATGCATAAAGCAACCGTTTTATATGCATTCAGAGCTAAGCATGTTAAAATGGAGAGGGGAGACAATGTCAGGCTGCTTCAAATAAATAATGAAAATAGCCAACTAGCTCGACCATAAAGCTGTGCCTTTATTTTGGGGGGGAGGTGCCTAAGAGGGAAATCATCTAAACTCCCATAGTAAGCGGGTGCCTCCGTGGGTGTTTTAGCAGCAGGGTGTTGTGTGGACTCCGGCCTTCTGCACAGTGGCTGTATTTTTATTCTGCATCAACCCCAATGCAGGGAGCTGCCATGGGCAGGTAGCCGTGCAAACGCATGGAGGCGGAAGGCACACTCCGCTCAGGCTCTGCATGGAAACCCAGGGTTAAAAAAAGATGGAAAAAGGACAAAGGGATCATTAACTGTAAACGTGCCAGCCGCAGTGAGTCGCCCTAATGGCTTGATTTATAAGCAGGATCATAAAAATCCCATTAGGCTGCTCATTGAGAAAAAAAAGTGGAGGAGTAGGAGGGGGGAGAAAGCCCCTGTGTGTGTCACTGAGGCAGCATTGACGCAGGCAGCTCTGACGCCAGCAGTCTCAGCAGCAGGGCCGGGGCTGGCTGAATGGAACAGGAGGGGGGAGCAGAGGGCGAAGCGAGCAGCCTGCGCTCCATTCACTCCTTCGCTCGGCACAGCTCAGCCGCCAGCCTTTCCCCCCGCCCAGATGATGCGAGCCTGTGCTGCAGCCCTCATCAGTGTGCCAGGCACGGAGCAGTGTGTGCTGGTCCAGCTGCTTAGAGCTTGGCCCGGCCGGGGACGGGGGGGGGGGGGGGGGGAAATGTGTGCACAGCTCCTGCTGGAGAAGGCAAAGAGCCAGGCACAGGATGGGGGAGGGTGTGTCTGCGGCTCTGGTGCCAGCATGTGGTGTCAAGGGAGGGGGGTGGGGGGAGGAATCGACCAAGTGTAGTGCAGCTGCAGTCCAGACAGCTCTGCAAAGCGGTCTCTAAGTTCAGGCAGGTCTCTGGGTGCCATGTCGCCGCACAGACAGAGCTGTAACCGGGCTGGTTCGAGGTGCCCCCACCTCTGCATGCAGCTTTGCGAGGGCAGTGTGTGTGCTCACCATCCTTCTGCAATAGCTTCCAGCAGTGTCACCCCATGAGCCCACCCAGAGCTGCCCGCAGATGTACGGGTGCAATGATGTGTCCGTCCCAACCCCCACGCGCAGGTCTGTGGGTGCAGCGTCCCCTGCTAGCAGGTCTCTGGGTACAGCGTCACCCCACAATCCAACCCTGTTAGTTGCCACCAGGTCTGTGGGTGCAGTAATATGTCCCTCCCACCCCCACCTACCCACATGCAGGTCTGTGGGTGCAGTGTCCCTTAGAGCCTGTAGCTGCTAGCATGCTCTGTCCTTCCACCTCCGAGACAGGAGAAAAAGCACAGATACCTGGAGTAGCTGTTAAACTGCCAGAACAACAGGACTAATGAACCAAAGCTCTGATGACTGGTTACTAATAATGAACAAACACTTACATAGAACTCATCTTATTTTTGTGTGTGTGGTAATAAACTTCTCTTCACAGGATGGAGTTCAGAATTAAATTGTATAACGCTTAAAACACTCCAGTCATCCTTTTGCCTTTTTCAAATGGATTATGGAAAGCTTTACAAAAATGACATAGGGGAGGGGGTAATTCATACTTTTGTTAAATGTCACAAAGCTTTTCCAGTATTGTATTGCCAACCTCAAATGCTCAAAAGTGAGATTCAGAAAACCCCACCAATACGTTATGGGTCTCTCTTATTTTCCTCTGGCTTGCGAGCTCTCAGGATGTTTGTGGGTCACATTTTAAAGCTTTTCTCTGCTACCATCATGCATTTGCTTGTCTCCAGGAGCTGGGACTTGAAATAAACAACCAAATATTATGAGACTCATGATAAAATTGAATGAGTTGGCAACACCAATGTGCCTTCTGACTTTCAGTGTACAATTTAGCATGCCAGCAATTTTGAAAATACCATTCTGCCTTCAGATCTTTATACTGAAACCCGATCAGGACTGTGGCATGCTGCTAAGGACACTGTTCGTGCTGTACCCCATAAGTGATTAGAAAGGACTTCGCTTTCCAGGGCTGTCAGTCCCATACCTTTCACCAACACCATTCACAATAGGTGGGGAAAAAAAGTGTTAGCGCAGGAATGGACAGTCTTCTCTTCCTACAACGAGAACTCTTGAGAAGAGTAATGAAAAGCCCCTGCTTAAAAATAAGATACATAAGAGGTGGCTGAATCTGCTGCAATAGCTGCCTTCAACGTAGGCCACTCATGGTTGTTGTCTTATGTAGTGCTTAAAAACAGGCAGTGATTTAAAAAAAAAAAAAAGCATCCTGATTGCTATTTAGGAATATGCACCATGAATCTTTACTCTTAGGGCCTGATTCTCCTCTCACCCTTGAATTACACTTGTGGAAGTATCTCCATTAAAGTCAATGGAATGACACTGGTATAAGTGGGAAGACAATTTGTCTGCACTGCAATAAAAAACGTATGGCACTGAATCTCAGAGCCTAGGTCAGATGACTCAGGCTCACAGGGCTTCAGGGCTAAAAATAGCAGCGCAGACATTCAGGCTTGGGTGGGAGCCTGAGACACTCTACCCTGGCAGGCTCTCAGAGCCCAAGCTGGAACATCTACACTGCAATTTAATAGCCCCATAGCGTGAGCCCTGCAAGCCCAAGTCAGCGGACACGGACCAGCCACAGCCATGCCTTACTGCAGTGTAGACAATCGCTCCGGACTACTGTCTAGAACTGGGGCTGCATTCTCTATTCATTCCAGTATCTCTTCTGATCCTTTTCCACATAACCCTCCCCCTGGGGTGGGAGCAACCTGCTCCTCGTCTCAAAAAAACCCAACCCAATCTCCCCGCCCTCACACCAAAAAAACCCCCAACTGAACAAAGCAAAAAGCCACCCATCCCCCCCAGGAAGACTGTGGGAAGAGTTTAATGGTTAAATGATTAGGGGTATGGAACAGCTTCTTTATGAGGAGAGATTAATAAGACTGGGACTTTTCAGCTTGGAAAAGAGACTACTACGGGGGGATAGGAAAAAAAGTCTATAAAATCATGACTGGTGTGAAGAAAGTAAATAAGGAAGTGTTATTTACTCTTTCTCATAATACAAGAACTAGGGGCCACCAAATTAAATTAATAGGCAGCAGGTTTAAACCAAACAAAAGGAAGTATTTCTTCAGACACCGCACAGTCAACCTGTGGAAGCCTTTGCTACAGGATGTTGTGAAGGTCAAGACTATAACAGGGTTCAAAAAAGAACTAGCTAAATTCATGGAGGATAGGTCCATCAATGGCTATAGCCAGGATGGACAGGGATGGTGTCCCTAGCCTCTGTTTGCCAGAAGCTGGGAATGGGCCACACGGGATGGATCACTTGATGATTACCTGTTCTGTTCATTCCCTCTGGGCACCTGGCATTGGCCACTGTCAGAAGACCAGATACTGGGCTAGATGGACCTTTGGTCTGACCCAGTATGGCTGTTCTTATGTACTTGCTTCTGGTGACATCATGTTGTGTGGAGACTGCTATTGTCCCATTCTCTCTCTGGAGAGAATCCCTCTTCCTGATAAGCCACCTGATCCCTCCTGAGCAGTCTTGATATACAATACTGGCCTTTAATACAGTGAGCCAAGCTCTGAATTTAATGGAAATAAACTCAAAATACTGAGTTTGGTACAATTTTTGGTACAATTAATAGAGTACCCCGTGCTTCAGAGTTTGAATAACACTAGAAATTACTGCTACTTTTCTTTCATTTATTTTTGGAGGGACTATTTTTATAGGTGGAAGAACACAGGAAGCTGGTTGTAGCTGGGTTCATTTACACTGATTTTATACCAGTGTAACTCCACTGATTTCAATAAGGTTACTCCTAACTTTGGCCCAGATCCTGCAACTGTCTCCAGCTGGATGGATGAATGGATCACCCTGCCCACCCAGAGCCCCACTGGAGTTAATGGAGCTCTGCTCACATTGAAATAGTTGCAGGGCTGGGGCCCAACATTGTGAAATGAGAATTAGGCCCACAGTATGAAATAGCACTATTAACATAATGAGAATGACAGAGTGTCTGATATGATTTCATTAAACATACAATGCAAGATTATACTCTTTATTATCACCAGTGTAAATCTGGAGTAACTCCACTGACTTCACTGGAGTTATTTTAGATGTACAGTGATGTATCGGAAAGCAGAATTTGGCCTACACTGTATAAATATCTGCCAGGAGCTACTGAATCCCCAAGGAATTTCATTATCCAAATGAATTTCTCTTTCTCAAACACACCTTCGATCCCAGTAGATAATTCAGTTTTGGCCACTGGAATCCTCACAGCCCTGGCTTATAAAATCTATTTATTTAGCGTTTGCGTATTCACTGAATGTGCTAGACGCAGTGGTTCTCAAACTTTTGTATTGGTGATCCCTTTCACATAGCAGGTCTTTGAGTGCGACCCACATAATAAATGAAAAATACTTTTTTATATTTTTAACACCATTATAAATGCTGGAGGCAGAGCAGGGTTTGGGGTGGAGGCTGACAGCTCGCGACCCCCCATGTAATAACCTTGTGACCTCCTGAGGGGTTCCGACCCCTAGTTTGAGAACTCTGTGCTAGAGACTGTCCTGCTGGTGCTAGGCTGAAGGTGCCATGTCTTGCAATAGTCAGACCTGAAGAAGAGCTCTGTGTAAGCTTGAAAGCTTGTCTCTCTCATCAACAGAAGCTGATCTAGTCAAAGAGATATTGCCTCACCCACCTTGTCTCACCAGTAAAAGTAACAGGAGATTCAGGCCCAATGGCAGTAGGGTTGGCAGATTTCTTTTGGCCCAATCCTTCAATTTATCTAGGTCACTCTGGACCCTATCCCTACCCTCCAGTGTATCTACCTCTCCCCCCAGCAAACTTGCTGAGCGTGCAATCCATCCCATCATCCAGATCATTAATGAAGATGTTGAACAAAACCAGCCCCAGGACAGACCCCTGGGGCACTCTGCTTGATACCAGCTGTCAACTAGACATCAAGACATTGATCACTACCCATTGAGCCCGACGACCTAGCCAGCTTTCTATCCACCTTATAGTCCATTCATTCAATCCATACTTTTTAAACTTGCTGGCAAGAATACTGTGGGAGACCATATCAAAAGCTTTGCTAAAGTCAAGGTATATCACATCCACCGCTTCCCCCATATCCACAGAGCCAGTTATCTCATCATAGAAGGTAATCAGGTTGGTCAGGCATGACTTGCCCTTGGTGAATCCATGTTGACTGTTTCTGATCATCTTTCTCTCCTCCATGTGCTTCAAAATGGATTCCTTGAGGATCTGCTCCATGATTTTTCTAGGGACTGGGGTTTCCATGTCCTGGTTCTTCAGGAGAAGAATTCTTGGGGAAGATGGAAGAGTACAGACTAAGTGCAGAGCTCAAGGCTTAGAGGCCTGTGAGGATCCTTCCTCCTCTTTCAAACCTTTCTTTATTATCTGAGGTGCTGCACGCTGTTTCCCTTTGTTAAGTGTAAGGTGTCTCAGATGCCAAGGTGTGGTAACTGTTAGTAAGTAGTGACTTTTTTTAATGGTGAAAAGTTTGCTTGTGTGTATCAGTATATTGCCCTGCGTGCAAACAGCTTTCCAATACCTTAACAATAGATAGATGGATGTTATATCTCTTTTAACACACAGCATGCTCATTCTGATTTCATATAATTGCCAGCGATACTGGAAAGAAATAATTTAAACACTTGTGGTTGTGACAGGGTGCTCTACTCGCCAGTGGAGTGCCTCCTTGTGGCCATGGTGGGGGATTAGCTCTGCCAGTCTGATGCCTCTTCTGGCAGGCACTCGTTCCATCTTTCTCTCTCTCTCTCTCTCTCTCTCTCTCAGGACCTGACAGCTCGCTCTTCGTGGCTTGGCCCTCCAGCCAGGTCACTGTAATTGTTCCCTTCTGGGGTGGTTTGAGTACCAAAGTCTCTCTGTGCTAGCTGTCCCAGGCAGTCTTCCAATTCACTGCCTGTCAATGGTGCCACTTCCCCGATGGCTGGTAAGGGAATCCAGGCCCACCCTCTTCTCCAGTTTCCAGCCCTGGAATCTTACAACCAGCAGCTAACGTCTGCACTATCCAACACCTTGCTGCTGCTTCTCTGATCTGCTTCCTCTGTTGCTTCTATCAGGTTCCTTCTCTACCCTTCTTCGGGTAGTCCCTTCTATCTGGGCCAAGCTCCTCTCGCCCACTAGCCTCAAAGACAGTGACTGCAGACCTCCTCCCTGCAGCCCCTTTCTGCCCTCAGCTACCTGGCTTTATACAAGTCCCTTTCTGCAGTGATCAGAATTACAAATGAGTCTGTGACATACAGTGACAGCACCTTCTCTCCCCCCGATCCCACCATAATTGGTCTTTCAAAATTATTCTGAGTTTAGTGTGGAAATCTAGTCTACAATTTGACAGAATACCTAAAAATTGGTATCCTTGTTAATTTGAGATCAGCCGTACGCAAAATGAATTAACATATTTTTACAACTAAGGTCACTCTTGTTGCATAATTATGGCTAGCATTTGTGAACAGAGATAGGGCAGGTTGGAGCAGCAATATATGTTGGGCACATCTGAAGGACTTGCCAGAAAAAATGGAAGAAAAGAACTTCATTCATGGAGGAGAAAACATTGGAATACAGGAAGCAGATATTAAAAGTGTAAAGGAGCAAATTCAAATCACACCTCTCTAGATTACTGCCCTGATTCTTCTCCTTTTCTGTTAGATGAGGAAATGGAAATTAATCTAATGAAATTGCAGTACTTGTTCTATGCTGAAATAGCATTATTTTATTTTATTTATTTATTTACAGCAGGACAGTTTGTTTCTGTAAACGGGCATGATATTGGCTCACTAGGGGCATAGAGTCTCAGGTGACATTTTTTTAATCTCATAGTTTAACAATTTGTAGGGGATTAAATGTGTATTTATAAATGTCTATAAAGGTGGTCATTTCCTAGCATAAGAAAATGGGATCTGAATCGGTCCTTTGGGTTTTCTTTGTAGTATGTATCAGTTTGTACTGTGTGCAGTGTCAACCGCATAGGGATACTTGATCATTATTGCTACTGTAAATTAGCTCACGGGGCAGAAAAATGGTACAGATGTCAATAGGTGCCAGCTTTTATTTTGTAATGGGAGAGGTGGTCTGAGCAAAGGAGTGGGAGCCAGACATGGGCAACAGGTATTGTAGGCTGGGGGAGCTTGTGCCTCCCCAAACAGCCTGGCATGGCCCCGCCCATGCTATGCCCCCTCCTGCACTCTGCCCCTGGCTGGCAGGCTGGCTGGGGCTGGGGCTGGCCGACCTGCCTGACGCAGGAACTCGGGACGGCTGGCGCTGGGGCTGTGTCAGCTGGCCACCTGGCGCACTGGGGCTTGGGGCGCTGCAGCCGCGCTATCCAGCACACCCGGGCTGGAGGCGCTGTGGGTGTGCAGCCTGGTCCCTGGGGCCGGGGCCGCGGTAGGGGTGCTCTGGGCTCTTGTGGGGGAGGGGAGGCAAGAAGGGAGAGGGAGGGGTGGGGCCTCGGCCACAAGGGGAGGGGCTGGGGGCTAGTGTTCCCCAATGGTCGAGTCACTGGCCGCCCATGGAGCCAGAGACTCATAAGTAGAGCTGGGCAATTTTGTTTTGGTGAATAGTAAATTCACTGAAAAATGCATTTTTGGGGTCACCAAAACTATTTGTGAATTTGGGTCGAATTTGGTGAGAAGTTTTGTCTGGGGGAGAAAAGTGTAGAAATGTCAATATATTTTGCTGTTTTTCCAGTTTTTAATTGCGGTGAGAAAAAAAAAAAATTCAGCCTGATTAGAAATAAACCATTTCCCCCTGCAGATTTTCCAGCTCAGCCGCTGAACTGAAAAATCAATTATTTGTTCAGCTCTACACTTAAAGTCTAAGTCTGCCTCTAATTTCCCTCCATGGCCTCGGTCAAATCACAGAGGGTCAGATTCTGGCACCATTGCTCATGTTGAATAGTATCTCACTCCATGAATGGAAGTGCTTATGGATCTTACTCCATAATGGAACTACTTATGGATTAAAGCACTACTCCTACTCAGTATGAATAAGGATGGCAGAATGGGTCTTTCTCTTCTTCTGTTCCCTATTCTATAAAATAAGGATAATAAAATTTACCTGCTTCCCTGGGTGTTGGACGGATAAATAGTTAGCATTTGCAAATCTCTTTGAAGATTAAAAAATGTGATATAAATGCTAAGGATTATTCTGTCAAGTATGAAAGAGTATATTCACCACTAAGGTTGAATGTTTTGCTATCAGTTTTGGAGAAGGGTTTTGCAAAGATTAGACCATACTGATACAATATCCAGAGCAATATATTACAAGTGACCTCACGAAGACTTATTAAGAAATAACGTTCATCTGCTTGAGAAAACTAATATGTCACTGGATGCCTGAAACAGAATTGACTCGCATGCCATGGTGACTGTTACATGGTGTTAGGTCATATATCAGAAATGTATGGTAAGTATAACTTTACCAGTTTGGCTAATCGTTGGCTATTTAAAGGGATTTTACTACCTTGAGGGGAGAGTTTGGCTGATCTGGGCTACTGAAAGAGTTTACCTTAACATATAGCACTTCCTTGTCTCTGGAGTCATTATGCATGAGAAAACCTCTCTGTGTTTTCCAACTGCAATAGCCACTGCCATACTTCAGTATCTCTGGGACAGCTGCTGCCTTTAGTGCTATCAGCCATCCCCTCCGCAAAACAACCAGAGCACACAGGCTTATGCAGGATCCCTTAAAATATAACTTCATGTATTTTAGAGGCTTCTCATATCTATTCCTTACCTTATTCCTTGGACACAGCGCTCTTCGAGGAAGCACTTCGTATGTTTGTGACAATGCGGTTCTGGCGGAACCCAACTGAGAGTGCCAACTCAGGACAAATTGCTTAAATAGGGCAGTTACAGCCCAAGGCTGGGGTTTTTTTCACCTCTAAGGCAAACCAAACCAGCCAGACTAAGAGGACTTCAGTCTCACCCCACTGGCTAACTGCAAGTCTCACAAGCAATCTCCTTAGATACTCCAGTTTCCCAGTATTACCACCAGTACCACTCGTTATGGGGACAAAGGGTTATGAAAACCAATACCCCAGTAAAAGAAAAAGGTTCTCCTGATCCCAAAGGACCAAGCCCCAGACCCAGGTCAATATACAAATCAGATCTTACCCACAAATCACGCTGTTGCCAATCCTTTAGAATCTAAAATCTAAAGGTTTATTCATAAAAGGAAAAAGATAGAGATGAGAGTTAGAATTGGTTAAATGGAATCAATTACATACAGTAATGGCAAAGTTCTTGGTTCAGGCTTGTAGCAGTGATAGAATAAACTGCAGGTTTAAATCAAGTCTCTGGAATACATCCCCCGCTGGGATGGGTCGTCAGTCCTTTGTTCAGAGCTTCAGTTTGTAGCAAAGTTCCTCCAGAGGTAAGAAGCAGGATTGAAGACCCGATGGAGATCAGGCATCAGCCTTATATAGTCTTTTCCAGGTGTAAGAACACCTCTTTGTTCTTACTGTGGAAAATTACAGCAACATGGAGTCTGGAGTCACATGGGCCAGCCCCTGCATACTTTGCTGAGGTACAAGGCGTATCTGCCTTCTCTCAATGGGTCCATTGTATAGCTGATGGTCCTTAATGGGCCATCAAGCAGGCTAGGCAGAGCTAATCTCAGCTTGTCTGGGATGTCACCCAGAAGCATAGCATAAGTTTGCCATACAGACAGTATAGAGCCAATATTCATAACTTCAACTACAAAACTGATACACACATATAGACAGCATAATCATAACCAGTAAACCATAACCTTGTCCTAGACACCCCATTTGACCCCCTTTATACAAGATTTGGGTGCCACTACAGGACCTTGGTTGCAACAATGATCTATATGGTCCCAGTTTATGTCAATAACGTCACACCCCCAACGCAAAATTGATGCAGGAAGGGATGACACAAACATCACTGACTGCATCCCAAGAGCTTCCCATCCTGGGTTCTGTCTCACTACAGCTAGTATGGGGTTAGAAGCCATACCAGTGTATAACAGAAATGGTTCATCAAAGTCATGTTCAATAACATGATTGAACCTCTTTACAAACTCAAGGTAACACTTAGTTAGAACAATAGTGGATTGGATCTGCTCTGGCAGCATGGTTCCTGTATGTGCCATGTGATCTTGCCAAGAGCTAAAGAAAACTGCTACTTTATCCATACAAGCTTGGGCCAATGTTTGGAACCCAATTAACATCGCATAAATGCAGATATTAATGTTCTTCATAGTCCAGGAATCTTGGCATTTAGCCATGAAAGCAATATGGCAGTGTGCCTCAGTCTTCCTTTTCATACAGCACATTAGGTCTGGAATGTCCTTTCCCCTGTGAAAAGTTCCCATATTGTTTATATGCATTGCCTGTGAAACCCCAGTGTAACAAGGCCTTTTAACATAACGTGTGTTTTCATGTATTCCTTTTAACATGTTCAATGAATTCTCCAAAAGATTAGGCACATTGTATATTTTTACCGTTTGTGGCAATAGCAACACATTAATTACAAAATTTAGCAATAACAACAAGTTCATTGCAAGAGTCCATCTACAGTTATGTTTGTCATGCCACCCCTTTGGCTCAATACCATTGGAGTTTGGGCATTTTAGGGTCAACCTGTGGCTTCCCTTTGCAAAATTCAGTTTTCTTTTTCCTCCTTGTCCTGCAGGATCAAACCCTGATTTCTTTTGCTTAACAGAATTTACTGGCTGATGGGGTGGGCCCTCTTTGCTAACAGCTATTAGCAAGTCCTTCCTTTCCCAGCCAGGCAAGTAATTTGCACTACCCCAGACCAGAGCCAGTCCACCAGTTTTCATATTCGCAACTGCTATCATCTCCAAGGCTGGACTCTGTCTTAAAGAGATACCACACAAATCCAAAGAGTCTGCGGGTGAGAGTTTGCTTCCTCTCCCCCGCATCCTCAAGCATTTAGCCATAAAACTGCTCTGCTCTGACACATTAGTAACCAAATTTGTCCTCAAACCCCGAAGCACAAACTGCTCATTTAAAGAATCAGAAAGGAGACATTCCTGTTCCAACACCATTGTCTCCCCAACAAGTTGGCCCCACACAGCCACTTGGTTATAGGGATGCCACAATCCCTTAACAACTTTTACTTCCTCTGAGACCTTCTCAAAGCTACCCACACTGGATTTTTTACAAGGAAAGTTAGTGGATCCCTTCACAACAGACAATTTTTGGCTGCTAGGAACTGAAACTTCCTTGATTAAATCACTCTCACACCCTTCAATTGCAGGGAACTGCTTGCACCGAGTACCATGAGGATTCCTTTCTCCAGGAGCTTTTCTAAGCAGCAATTCACCCCTCACAGAAATTCTGCCCTTACCCTCTTCACCTAGGGCTTGCCCTAAAGGAACACTTTCCTGAGCAACAACAGACTCTGTCTGGATCTTACTTATATTTAGGATCACCTTTGGCCCATCAGGCAGATCTCTACACAATTCCCTTTCAGGCGACCCCATAGACTTCCTAGATAAAAGGTTAGAAATACTTCCCTTCTCTTTGCCACACACAAGCTTAGGAATTTTTTTCTTTTTGCTACAAGTTGTTAAACTGTCCGTAGGTAACACAACCAAATTACCTTTCTGCTCTCCTTGTGCCCTGGCTAGGGTATCACCCTGATCAGACAGAGTTGTTACACCCTTCTCCAACCACACATGAGCAACAGGCAAAATACAAGCACCAGAACTGTTTGGTCTCTGGGATTTTGCTAAGCCACTAACTGGATGCAACCTAGTTACGGGGCCATTCTCCCCAGCAGATGCAAACTTAGGACCATTCCCTTCCTGGGCTTTGGTTGAATCCAGAACCAACTCTGAGACAACTAAATTACTCTCAACCATCACAGGCCGAAAGGCACCTTCTGTCTGCTCCACAGACAAAAAAGAGTTGGAGACGCATTTTCCTTTACCAGACATACTGTTTGGGATTTCATTTCCCTTGTTCCAGCACACCGGGCTGTTCACAGACAACTGCTTGGAGATTGGGGTAGCTTCCTCCATAGGCAAGTCAACACCCCTGACAGACACAGGCACATTTCCTTCACTGTCACTATTCTTCGCACAGGAAACAGATAAGGTATAGGGGCACCCATCTTCCACTCTCCTTGCCTTCCCAAACTGCTGACTAGATAAAGCCATTAGCTCACAAGACTGCCTAGGCTCATCCAAAATCTCCTTGTTCTCCTCTCCCTTCGCTTGATCTAATTCCAGATTTACTTCTGAGACATTAGATAGACATTCAGAAACTTCATTCACAGCCAAACAGCTACTTTCCAAAGACAAACTTTTGGAGAAACCCTCCATAGGCACAACCTTGGGATCAATCCTCTCTTGTGCCTGGTTTGTATTAACTTGACTGACCATAGCTTTAATATTATTTCCAATCATAATATCCTTAGGGATTATGTCTTTTACTCCCACAACCATGGTGCCCTCCAATCCCTTCCATTTCAGGTGGATTTTAGCCAAAGGCACCCTGACAAAATACTTAGATAAGGCTACAACAGTTACATCTTCACCTGGCAAATAATCTTCCTTCCTGACCAGACTTGCTTTAACCAGAGTAATATCTGCTGCGGTGTCCCTCCATGCCATACACCTCACTCCATTCACTTCTGCATTGCTAATAAACTCTGCATTATTTCCCCCATATTTAGCTTTAATGTGAGTTTTAAGGTCAAATCCTTCAGAGACAACAGAAACAGCATTTGCACACAGGGCACCAATGCTGGGCTCTGTGTGGCTTGCCTGTGAGTTTACAACAACAGGGTTAGCATTGGCCGTGGCATTTGGGGTTGCTGGTTTTGGGCTGCCCTTCAGTGTCGGGCAGTCTGGTCTCATGTGGCCCAGCATACCACAGCGATAGCATGTAACCTGCTGGGGATGTGAGTTCCTACCCTCCGGGCCCCCTTGAACTCCTTTAGAAGAGTCAGGTTTATTTTTAAATCCTTCCCTCCTCTTGAACTGGGGAGAATGGTGATTAGTTTTCCCCGGGGTTTTACACCCTTCTCGAGCCCTGTTTTGGGTATGGGCATCAGCAATCTCTGCTGCCCGTAGGACTGACTCAGGGTCCCTGTCACACACAGCTGCTCTCACATTGTCAGGCACAATGTCTAAGAACTGTTCCAAAGTTATTAAATCCAGCAGTTTTTCAAAACTCCCATGAACCTTGGCTCCCATAACCCACTTTTTAACAAAACCCATCAGCTTATGAGCACATTCTACAAAAGTACAATCCTTAGACATTTTAAACTCTCTAAACTTAACTCTGTAAGATTCAGGAGTAACCTTGAACCGCCTTAACACAGAATCCTTAAACCGCTCATAATTTAATGCTTCTTGTTCCCCCAAGTCATTAAACACCTCCCTGGCTTTTCCAGTCAGTCTGGTTAGCAGGACAGGCATTCGCTGACCCTCAGGGATCTGGTACAGATTGCAGAGGCGTTCAAAGGTAGACAAAAACTCCTCTATATCCTCAGTATCATTGTAAATGGGACACATCCTTTCCCAGTTTTTCTCATGGCGGGGGGGAAGTGGAGTACCAGGTGGGGATGACTTTCTCCGCTCTTCCATTACTTGGAGCTGAAGTCTGGCCGTCTCCTGTTCCATCCTGTGAGTCTCCTGCTCAGCAGCGAGCAGCTCTAGACGCCCCTTACGGGCTCTCTCTTCTCTCTCATCAGCCTCCTTCTTTCTTTGATCAGCTTCTTTCTCTCTCTCAGCAGCCTCTTTCTCTCTCTCAGCAGCCTCTTTCTCTCTCTCTCTTTCTAACTCTGCTATTTTGTGCTTCTCCAGCAATCGAAGATCTGCTAGCTTCTGTTCATGCTCAAATTGCAGTTTACTTGTCACCCTTTGCATCCTAATTTTTTCTGCATCTTCTGCAGCCTCAGGTAAGGGCTGTGCTCTTGCCCCCTGATCACTGGCTATTAGCAGATTTCTCAGTTCTTCCTTTGTAGCTTTCTTTTTAAAGCTTATCCTCTTTTCTGAACACAAATTTTCCAGGGCTTTTTTCCCAAGTCCCTCATATGCTCTTTGCTCAGCCATTGCAGCAGCTCTTTAACCAACAAAACTCTCAATCCCAAAATTCAAATTTGGATAGCGTGGGGTTCTGACCCAAAGCTTAATTGACCTGGTTCTGTGGATCCAAGCACGACTACGCCACTGTGACAATGCGGTTCTGGCGGAACCCAACTGAGAGGGCCAACTCAGGACAAATTGCTTAAATAGGGCAGTTACAGCCCAAGGCTGGGGTTTTTTCCACCTCTAAGGCAAACCAAACCAGCCAGACTAAGAGGACTTCAGTCTCACCCCACTGGCTAACTGCAAGTCTCACAAGCAATCTCCTTAGATACTCCAGTTTCCCAGTATTACCACCAATACCACTCGTTATGGGGACAAAGGGTTATGAAAACCAATACCCCAGTAAAAGAAAAAGGTTCTCCTGATCCCAAAGGACCAAGCCCCAGACCCAGGTCAATATACAAATCAGATCTTACCCACAAATCACGCTGTTGCCAATCCTTTAGAATCTAAAATCTAAAGGTTTATTCATAAAAGGAAAAAGATAGAGATGAGAGTTAGAATTGGTTAAATGGAATCAATTACATACAGTAATGGCAAAGTTCTTGGTTCAGGCTTGTAGCAGTGATAGAATAAACTGCAGGTTCAAATCAAGTCTCTGGAATACATCCCCCGCTGGGATGGGTCGTCAGTCCTTTGTTCAGAGCTTCAGTTTGTAGCAAAGTTCCTCCAGAGGTAAGAAGCAGGATTGAAGACCAGATGGAGATCAGGCATCAGCTTTATATAGTCTTTTCCAGGTGTAAGATCACCTCTTTGTTCTTACTGTGGAAAATTACAGCAACATGGAGTCTGGAGTCACATGGGCCAGCCCCTGCATACTTTGCTGAGGTACAAGGCGTATCTGCCTTCTCTCAATGGGTCCATTGTATAGCTGATGGTCCTTAATGGGCCATCAAGCAGGCTAGGCAGAGCTAATCTCAGCTTGTCTGGGATGTCACCCAGAAGCATAGCATAAGTTTGCCATACAGACAGTATAGAGCCAATATTCATAACTTCAACTACAAAACTGATACACACATATAGACAGCATAATCATAACCAGTAAACCATAACCTTGTCCTAGACACCCCATTTGACCCCCTTTATACAAGATTTGGGTGCCACTACAGGACCTTGGTTGCAACAATGATCTATATGGTCCCAGTTTATGTCAATAACGTCACAATGTTCCATAAGTTTTTTGTGTTTTTTTTTTTTTTTTGCAGGGTTAGAATCATAATTTAGGTCTGAAAAGTACCGTGCACATGTGATGCTGCAGATTTTTATTTCAAAGGGAAGGGAGTGTAGCGCTCTAGTGTTTCGACTGAGTAAGGTAAGCCTTCTGAGGGAAAAGTAAAGAAGAAAAGAAGTTTAACAAAATATTTTTCTTCTTTTGGTTTTATGACTCTTGAATTTGGTTGTTTGCTCTGTCTGCACTGGAGTTGAACTGAATCTTGTATATCTGTGTACTGTATAAAGTGGAGAACAGGGTTTACCTACCACTGCTGTTTCTCTCTTCTCTGGATTTTTAATTTTATACCCTTTAAAATAAGCTGCAGTCATTCCACCTAGTCAGTAAAAAACATGAACGCCCCTTTGTAAGCACGATTGACGGATTCAGCTGGTAACACCTCCTTTGATTAAAAATAAAGTAAAAAGTAAACTGTTTGCAAACTGAGCTATTTTTATTGAAGGTCTTTCATCTGGTGATTTCAGTACTGTCTCAGATGAGGCAAATATTCAGTCTAAATGCACCAGGCTGAAAGCAGCATAAGTCAATCTCGTATGGGGAATCAATTTAGCAGAGCCTTTACTTCCATGGTGCAGGGCCTAATCCTGAAATCCTTACTTTTGGAGCCTGCTTCAAAGACCCCTGAAGTCAATATAAAGACTCTCATTGACTGTAATGGGCTTTGGCCCAGGCTCTCCGTCTTTATTCAGGCAAACCATTGAAGCTAATGGAAAGACTTCAGACTTAGGCCCACAGAGTTTGAATTCCTTATTGATTTGAAGAGATTTTAACAGAATCATTCCCACTGATATCCTTGACCTCCATCAAAAGATATGAAAACAACACTTGGAATTCTCAGTAAAAGAATTGATTGAAACCTTTGAAAAATGAACAACATTCAACAAATAACTTTATAAAAGAGTTGGTTAATATAGATCAGGAAATAAGAAAACTAACTTAGCACAAGACCTTGGTACACTGCATTTTTTACTCCTAATGGCCTGTCTGAGTTACATGCTACCATGCACAGAAAAAAGGCAAATTTTATTTTAAAGGGGAAGTAGTGAGTACTATGTTTTTTATTTGCAAGAAAATGCAAATACTGCCATTGACAAATTACTCCAAGCTGGCTACATTCCTGTCCCCAAAGCAACCTCACCCCACTTTTCTTCACTGGAAAATTACCTCCAACCTTTGTGTGACATGCGATCTGACCTAATTTCCCCCTTCCTCAACTCCTCTGAGAGCACCTCTCAAAGAACAAGCATTAAGTCAGCACTATTATCTTAGAAAACCAGTCTTGATCTGGAACTCTACCACTAATGGCATCGGGCTGTCTATCCCATTTTCTTTCTCCTCCTCTTCTATTGCACAAGTCAAATATCTTAGAGAAATATCAAGAGAAGTTGCTTAAAATGGTCCAAAGTGTGTAGGAAGTGGTGGGAAGAAATTAAGCAGAGGAATATTTAGAATAAACAGTAAGAAAAACTTCCCACTGGTGCGATCTAATAGTGGAATAAACTTCTGAGGGAGGTGGAATTAATTAATGTTTGACTGGACAAAGCCTCAGAGAATATATTTTATGAAACAATCCTATTTATCCCTTGCCAGTATCACAATACATGTCCTAATCCATATTTCCATGTCTGATTTCTGTGATTCTATAATAAAGAACAAAACCTGGCAGCATGATTATAATATTAGTAGCAGCCCTTCTGAAAAGCCAGACCCAGGCTGTAACTTCCTAAAACATGGACAAAAGTCCTACAACATGTTACAGAAAAAAACAAACATATATTTGGAAGGGGAAGATTATGATATAAAATTTAATGGAAAATTATATCCCTGCTACAGAATATTGTAGGGTGATTAAAAAAAACCCTACAGGCAGGATCTCTTACTCCAGTTTTATCCTTATTAAATCCTCTAGGACATTTATATCAAAAAGAGGATGGTATTGCTGGGCCCTCAAAAAGGGGACTCTGAAAAAACCCCCAAATTGAGACACCTGATAAAATTGGGGTAAGTAGGGTCTGAATGAACTCTCCCCTGACAGCTACTTGGGGAGGAGGAGAGACTTCAGGAGCAAATTGCATTTACATGAACACACCTACTCTGCCAAGATGGCCAGCAGATAGAGTTGTGTTGCTCAAAGTGATCAACTTTGATTTGTAACCCAACAACAGTCATTTTAGTACTGAATGCAGGGGTAGTGAAATGTTGTTGTCTTTATTGTATGAATAAAGGGGAGCAGAACTGTGCTTAACCTGTCCCAAATGAGCGGGTCACCCTTAGCTGAAAGGACCTCGTTAAGCCAGGGGCTTGAATGCCTGACCCCTGTGAAAGTAAGAGGGGTGGGGACAGGTGTCCTAGCCAGGAGGGGAGGACTGTCCCTAAGGGTCCCTGGCCTGGTTTAACCTGTTCCCCACTGTTCAAAGGTAGAGCTAAATAGGCTCCATTAGGAGCCTTTGTTATTTTAAGTACTTAAATGAGAACTGAAATCACTTGTGGTGGGACAGCATTTCTGCCCAGCCTGCTAAAAGCTGAAAGTCACTGACAGCCACTAAAAGACTGACTTGCAGAGGTCACAGCAGACAGGCAGGTGGCAGCAGAGGGTGACTGACAGTCAGCTGGTGGGAGCAGCAAGCAGTCGGCTGGCAGGAGCAGAAGGAGTGGCTGGTGGGACGGACAGTGGCAAGGAACTGTGGCTGGTGGGGCGGCCAGCCAGAGCAAGTGCTCAGATGGCAGAGCAAGCAAGGTGCCTTCTTCCCTGGTGGGAGGTGAACTCACACAGATGCATCTCTGAACCCTGGGTCCTCACTGGCCAAGGACAACCACTGAGAGTGAGGTGTAGGTGAGGGAGCAGAGAGGGACACAGTAAAGGAACTTTTGGTTGTGGAACTCAAGAACATGAGGCAGAAGGCACTGCCCCATGCGTTCTGGGGTGGGTGTCCTGCTTCCAGTTTTATGATTATGAATCTGGTTTGTGGCATTTTCTCTAATAAATGTTGGGTGATTTCCCTCCTTTCATTAAAAGTTTATTTTCTACACTCAGACTCTATGGTTGCAAGTATTGCCTCTCAAAGGCGCCCAGGGTGGTGTTACTGGGTGGGGGCTCGAGCCAGTTCTGTGTTGTATTGTTGAAAAGGAACCCCTAGATATTGAACCTGGCCCTGGTTGCTGCTGGCTTCACCTGGCAGAAGGGTTACATAGATATAACAAAGAAGATACTTATTGCCTGTTCATTTGAAAAGCCTCCACATTCACCGGGTGGCCAAATCCCTCAAAAGATTCACACAGAAGACTGTCCACTTTATCTTGACAGAGACATTAAAGGCCATTTGTAGCCAGTGTAATAAATAGTGGGCCATGCCAGCCATAAAATTAGTTCTGGCACATGATTGTTCAAGCACCCTTTACATCCCCATCATTCATGATTATTGCCTTCTCTTTTTCCCCATCAAGTGACTTCAAAAAGAGCGAGAAGTTAATAAGAACTCAACATCTTGCAGCTAGTAGGGGGCCAGATTCACCACTCTGTTACATCACTTTTACTGTGGTGTAACTCCATCGAAGTCACTAGTGTAAAATTACACCAACATAAAATTGATGTAATGGATTGGCAAATTGGGCCCTGTTTGGGTACTTTTGCCCATCTAAACTCTAGTTTAGACAAACCATGTTCAAGATGTGGAGATGTGGAGAAGCAGTTGATAGTAGCTTAGAGGTGAGAATGAAGAGAGAGATGGGAGAAAGCAATAGCTGTGACTTACCTCAAAACTGGGCCTGTTCTAAAAGGTTATTATTATTGCATGGGGAAATGGACAGCTTTCTCTCCCAGGGTTCCATATCACAACCTCAGTAATTCTGACTACCCCAGGCTGGCTTGTAAATACAAAGCATCCCTGGGCCAGATATTGGTGTGTATGTGTGGTATTGATGAGGTGTCTGCAATAGCGGTCCAAGCCAATTTCTTTATGTAGGTTGGGTGGAGGGATCTATTATTCATAAGGAAAGACCACAACAGCGGTAGGTGACATTTTATTCGGCGACATGACTTCCTTTTCGTATAGTTCAGTGACTGTTTGTAGTGTGAAAACAGGGATAGTGGGTGGCACCAAACCACTGCCGAGGGCAGGGCACAATGCCCCAATAGCTTCATTTGGTGTAAGAATATGTAGAATACCTAGCACCTTTCAGCAGTGGGGCTGAATGCACTCGTCAGAGCTGGGGTGATAAAGTATCCTTTTACAGATGGAGAAAGAGACACAGAGCAATGAGCAACTGACTTAAGGACATGCAACAAGGCACTGGCATAGCTAGGAATAGAGCTCAGGTCACCTAGATCCCAGCTCACACTCAGGTCACTAGGCCATGTCTAGTATCAGAGGGGGGACATGTGTTAATCTTTATCCACAAAAACAACAAGGAGTCCGGTGGCACCTTAAAGACTAACAGATTTATTTGGGCATAAGCTTTCATGGGTAAAACCCCTGATTTCTTCAGATGCATGTCTGTGTCTTCTCCCTTTCATTCTCTCTCCTTGTGTTTTTGAAATGAAAGGCAAATGTGAGGGGAAGCTGTGCAAGTTTCTTCACTGAGCGCTTTGCTCCCCTCCCTTTTTGGCATCAGCGCTGCCAGCTCCCTCTGGGGCCTCTAGTGAACACAGTGCTACTTGAGCAGCACTAAAGTATTGACTGTCCAGTAGGGAACAGGGCCCTGTTGAGATGGATTAGACACAACAAATCCTGCATCTTGGCTGGGGGTTAGACTAGATGACCCTTGTGGTCCCTTCTAATACTATGGCTCTAAGATTCTATGATCCTGCTCTCATTGACATTAATGGCAAAACTCCCATTGGATTCAATGGGGCTGGATCAAGCCCTAAGCTGTGATCTCGCGCGCGTTTTCAAGGGGGGAAAGGAGTGCAGGTTGCGGTGTCCAGAGATGCAAGGCTGATCCCCTCACCCACTACCTTACTTTGCAACTCTGCCTATGCGTGTGTTTTGATTCTGCTGCATGCAATGAGAGTGCTGCTCAACGCTGATGCTAATATACTTGGTCCTATCCTGGAGCAGTGTGTTGTTGGCAGGCAGTTTCTTTGGTTATTTAACACCCGAGCTGTCATTTCTAGGACACTAGATCACGGGGGGAAGGGGGAGGATCCTGCTTATTTCCCCCTCCTGATAATTTTGCATCTCCAAACAGTGACTGTGAGGATGGGAATATTAGGTATTTATATACTGTGCCCCCCCCCCTCCGCCCCCACACACCTCAGTTTAGCAAAGCTTGGCACACAGTAAGGAAACAGACTCTATATGCGGCCAGAACGATGACAATTCAGTGAGCCCACACGGAAATGAACCGCTTGCTTCGCATCCTCTTTTTTTTTTTTTAAAGCACCTTCCTTTCCACGGCTGCAGAAAAAGATCGTTGCTGGGTGTACAGCAATACAATACAATAAAATTGCTCCTTCAGGTTTAGCCATACACCCCAAACACTTTAGCATGTACCCGATCTAGAACGCACTGGGGAGAGATGGGAGGGAGAGCACTTTCCCCAGCCTCAATCAACCTCTGCCTGGGGAGAGATGAACAATTAACCCCTCCCCCCATATATAAAAATCTCCCAAAGTCTAGTCAATTACAAAATGTTTCTGGAGCTGAGAAACAAGCTTCTGATCGCAGCGCTGACATTCCCCTCTGAACCCCTTCTCTTGCTGTTTATTGTTATTATTTATGTTTGGTGGGGTTTTTTTTGGAGGGGGGAATCATCTTCAGTCTCTTGCAAAAGGTCCAGGCTGCTTACGTCTGAGCGCCCCTTATCATTTCAATGAATGGCAATTGCAGCCTTGGTGCTGTTATAGCAATGAAGCTACAGACGTCATTGCCTCCTGTTGGACGTGAGATGTGTCCAAGCATCAGCCCCTTTTGCTTAAGAACAACTCTTTAACTTCCAGGCAGCCGGCAGACAGGATTTTCTGAGATCCTAAGAACCAAACGTTTCTATTATACATATACACACATATATAGGTATAATACAAACACACACACACTATATATGTGTGTCTATATATGGAGAGAGAGAGAGAGAGAGACCTAGGAAAACCTGCTGCCACTGCAAGCTCCACAAAAATGTCCTGATCAGCTGAGTAGCTCGCTGCATCGTTTTCTTAAATGCCACCTGACGGGAAGGGATCATCACTCAGCCTGTGCTCTTCGTGTTTGTTAGCGAGGAAGACTTGTTGAACACCTTGTTCTCCAGCGCCCAGGAAGGAGCCCTGCTGCTGAGAGCACAGAAGAGCTGGGCTCGTGCCCGAAGAGCTCCCCGAACTTCACCCACTGTGCAGCTGCTGTCACTAATTGAGCCCCTCCGGCCCCCTTGTCTCTGTCTGCCGGACCGAAGCGCGAGCGAGGAGCTGCTCTTTAAAGTTGATCTGAAGGGGAAGGCAGAGATGAGCTGGTGTCTAGTTCTGAGGGTAAGTTGCTCTCTCCCTCCATGGAGCATCAGCCCCGAGCCTCGGTATTTGGCTGGAAAGTGGGCCAGATGGAGCGGGGGATGTGGTGAAGGCAGGGGGAGAGCGGCACTTTTTACATCCAGGACTGAAAGGGTTACCGGGGGGAGAGTGAGCGTGCGGGGGCCGGCCACTGACTTCACGGCGGAGTTTGCAAGGTGCGAGTTACTCGTGAATATTCCCAGCCAGCTGCGAAGCTCAGCAGCAATGCCTCTAACCCCGCAGGTGCCTGCCTGGGCAGCCACAGCCCGTGCTCCCCCCCACCGACACACACTCAGTTTGGGTCGGGGAGACCCCTCCACCCACCTAGGGGAGAACAGCCCTTCTCCACCCCCGCCCCATCACCCCCGCAGGGAATTCAGGATCCCCAGCTACAGAACACATGACCCCTGCAGGGGACTCTGCCCTCCTACACCTGGTAGCGCCTGTCGTTTGTCCTCCTCTGTCTCTGTCCCCCGCATCCAGCCCCTTCGTTTCCCTCAGTCCATTGAACCAGTTTTTAACCTGAAGGGATCCCAGTACAAATAAATATAAATCAACCCCTCCAACTGGCCACCAACATGTGTAAAATCTGCAGAGGTGCCCATTGCCTCCCTCTTTAATGCTGTCTCTCTCCCCCAGCTGGATAGGAAAGGGGGGGGGGGCAACCCCCTTAGACGTGGGGCTGAATTGATGGGATTGTGATTTGTAGGATTTCTCCACTTAGTCCCTGCCTCCTACTTGCTCTCCAGCCACTCCAAAGTCTCTTCCCCTCTCTTTAAGCAGCGATTTCTTTCAATCTCTCTCCCTCTCCCCCTCTGTGTGTGTCTCTCTCTCTCTCCCTCCACATACACTCATCTCCCCGGAGAGAGAGAGGAGAAACCCAACTCCCAAACACCGGCCAGATGTCGAAGAAACGCAAAACCCTGGAGGGTAGAGGATCTGGGCTCCCCCAGGAGGAACCCAGAGCCTGCTTTGGGGGCAGCGAGGAGCAAGGTAGGGAGGAGGGAGCCTGCAAGTGGAGGGGAGGCAATTGGGAGTGCAGGGGGATCCCAGCACAGGAATGCATCAACCTGGCTTATCTCCCTGAGTAAAGAGAGCTATAGAGGTGACTTTAATAATCAGGCCAGATTGTTTCCAATAAGGGCATTAAAAGAGCAGGTCTGCTGTGATTGTGACAACACTGAACTTTGGAGCGTGAAGGGGTTAAGGGGGACAGGAAGGAGAGAGAAGGGGCTATTGATTGATTTTTGAGGAGGAATTGCAGGTTTGCTGATCAATCCAGATTCCCTCCACCACTTGCTGTTTGTCATTTGCATTGGTATATTCACACTGTATCATCGATTTGCAGCTTGTGTAAATCTCTGTTTACAAGGTGCTCTGAGCTTGAGCAATGAGTGGTGTATTTCTGAGGTGGGGTGTGTATGCGTTTTTTGGGGGGGAAGGGGTGTTCCATTTTAGTTCATAAGCCCCCATCCCTGATATGATTTCAGTTGCGTCATGTTGAGGCTTCAAATGCTGCACTTGCAGAGCACACTTCGCATCCAGCTAAAGTTGGTTTTTCAACAGCTTTGGTGCTTTGCTGTAATTTTCGAGCTCTAAGTATTTGTGATGAAAGCTGTTCTGCACTTTTTGACAAGATAATATCAATGTAGAAGCTGAGCTGGTGTAAAATCAGCTATGCACACAAGTATTAGGGAGTTCTGCAGCCGATTTTTTTGTTTGTTTGTTTCAGTCAGCCCAGTAGTTCCTTTCCTTTGTGTTTATTTTGACTAAGTGGGCCCAGATGAGCCAAGCCAAGCTACAGTGTTTCAGGGGTTGTGGCTATAATGCAGAAGAGAGGAAAAAATACCAGCTGGGTTAAAAGCAATGTTTAAAGCTGTTTATAATGGCTTTGAAGATGAAGGTGGGAGATGATGGTGTGTATGGTGGAGTAAGGTGAAAATGTAAATTTATTTCTTACCATGTTAGAATTCAGAAATATGGTGCTTTTGTCTTAGCAGGTGCAAACCTGAGCATAGAGCTGATAGGGATGGAATGAGTGTGTTCTCCAATATGGAGTCAATGGTCCTTTTTATAAAGAATGATAAGGATCACAATGTCACAAAAGTAATAAAAAATCATGAAATTCAATCTCCACCAAGGATATTTTTGCATTGGGTTGTGTTTTTTGAAGTGAAATATCTCAAATCTGGTTCCTGGCGTGCTCTTTTAGCTTCGTTAGAAAGAAGAAGTCATAGTGATGCACCATTTATCTCGAAAGAGACTGTTTAGGGTTTACGTGGCTGTTATTTTAGATTGCTTGTCTCTCCCACAATAAAATAAAATCCATGTCCATCATTTTCTAAAACCATTTGTCTATTAAAACAAATCCAGTCACCTGAGGAACATTTTTATCTCTGTGAATGACTTTATTTGCATGATAGCATTCAGTGTTTTTGCAATCAGTAGGAAAAACTGTGGTTTTATTGTCACTAACCGAGAAAAGCTTACCTCTTTGCCAGGTATAGATGATGTCAGACACAGAAAGGATATTCAGCATTGACCTGAAAGTTGGTCTATAGGTTACATATAATTTTCATTTAACTGGGGGTACCAATGGTGTGTGTGGAAACAGAGTGACCATTATTGTAATGCAGTGGTGTGTATGTGGTAATTTTTTTAAAACTCCACAATAGTACTTCCTACAAGATCTCTGGTTATGTAATGGGGAACAGAAAATGACATTTAACTTTATACAGATATTTTTCTTGGTTTGGAAGTACACTGAATAAGAAATAAAATGAAAGTGAAAAAAATATTTAGCAAAGCACTGATCTGCTTGTATTAAGAGAGCAAATAATAAATATTTTGTAGGAAAACACACAAGGTATTTTGCAAATCAAACTGGATGTGAACCTATGCTGTGCCTATATGATCCAGGTTTATGGAGACTATGGCATTGTAAATTATAGATTTTAGTTTAAAATCTAGTTTTAGTTAATGAGATCAAGTGTATTTTTATGAACATGTAGTGATTTTTATTTTATTTTCTCCTTTGTATTTCACAGAAAAGAATGCTGCTTGCTAATTATATTGTCTGTATAATACGTAACTGTAGAAACCATTAAGAGTGTTCAATGTACCACAATACTGTAGTGAGCATAGTTTGTGCAAAATGGTGGATGTGATCTTTTTTTTGACATCAGATGTACAGTTATTTTTGGATTAATCTGAAATGATGATTTACATGCTGTGTGTGCTTATGGTAGGTTTTCTACCTCTGTAGAGAGAACATGTTTATTAGATTGGTGAGGGGGTATAATATTTGCCCAGAAGTTTGAAAAAGCCATGTAACTCCTGAGATTTAGTTCTACAACCTACGTGGAGGGTGATTGTTTAAATCATAGGGTCTGGTTTACTAATAAACAGATAAAAAAATAATAATAAAAGCTCACATTTTTGGACACTACCAAATCCAGCATCCATGCAGAATGCAAATGCAGCTCGACTGTGGGGTCTTCTTCCAGTGGCACAGACGTGGACCATAGAGAGACTTGTTCTAGTTTGGCCATCTTAATTCTGTGAGCTATTTGGTAAATTAGGGACATGATATGCTAATAAACAAATATCCTTACTTTGAGGGCCTATGATGGTTTAAAAACATCTAGCTAACACAGATTAATTCCAAACTGCTGCAGTGTGTGTCAGTTCTTTGGCCAAATGAAATTCTTGCTTGTGGAGCTTTGTTCTTCTCCCATGTGTGCTCCGTATACACGGAGCAGGCTGGTGGACAGCACGTAGGCCGTGGCATACAATTTCGAAGTTCTTTAGGGTGACTTTTTTTTAGTCTTTCACAAAGCATTTTATGAAGGCCGTGCTAGAACTCTCTCTAACTGCTCCTCCTAAAATAGATCCTGACATTGCAAGTTTTGGACATTCAGCACATTGCATTGACTTGAGCGGGAGTAAAGGGTAATTTACACATTGCACCTACTTGAGTGGGAGTAGAGGGTATTTTGTACCTTCCAGCATCAGATCCTTAGTAATGAAGTGTGGAGACCAAACAGGTCTGATTTTGATCTTGCTTACATCAGTCTGAATCAGGAGTAAGTCCAGTGAGGTCAATGGAGTCCCACAAAGTAACTAACCTCAGAATTGAGCCCTATGGGTATACCATGGTATGTGCAACTGGTCAGTCAGTGTGCGTCTCCATTTCACATTGCTAGCAGCACCTTTGACTGCATCTTGCTGGTTTCGGTGTCATTTAAATGGCTAAGAGGATCTTGGGTCACAAATTGAAAGCCTGTGGTGGTGACTGTATATTGTATTAGGACAAATGTAATGATCCAGAAGACCTTGTTTGCCCCTCTTTTCTATGTTCCTTTGAAAGCTGGTGGAGAATGTGCAAAGATGGAGGGCTTTAGCTACAAAAGAGCAAGTTAAAATGGATTTTGCGCTCTTGTAATAATGGAACACAAAATGATATGATAAACTTAAAATTATTCAGTAATCCTGTTCACAGCTCTTACTTTTGTCATTATCCAGCTATCACTGCTTTACTGTAATACAATATTTCAGACAACTTTTTGGGGGAGATTTGTTGGTGTGGGAACTGGTGGACAGAATAACTCTCTGAGTCCTTGCTTGATCAGATGATGCTTTCTTGTACACATGTAACTGAGAATAGAATTTAACCTGCTGTATTTTCCTTTTCCCTGTCTCTATTTTGACTGTCTATGAAAGCAGATATTTTTTTTTTCTTTGGGTCCAATTCTGTACAGTGTTGAATACTCTCAGCTTTCACAGATATCCGTGACTGAGGCTCTCAGCATTCTGCAGAACTGGGCTCCTGATGGCTAGCTTTGAAAAAATTGTTTAAAACCTATTTTTTCAGAGGCAAACTTGAGCCCCAATCTTGCAGACACTTATGCACATGTGTAACTTTACATATATGAGTAGTTTCACTGAGCTCAGTGGGACCAGTCTTGTGCATAAAATTATCATGTGCGTGCTTGCTGGATAAGGGGTCTTGGTTAATATTAACCAAGTCCTCTTGAGTTTCGTTCCTGTACAAAGATACTCCAAGTTAAAAGGCACTGTTGAGATACACATTTTTCTCTGTCTAAAAATGTCTAGTTATGTGAGATCTTAAATACCTACTGAAAATTCATCCTTATGCCTTGTATTTTTGATCAGTATAAAGTATTATTGATTAAATCTTGTAGATGTTTTAGAAAAATAAACTGCTGTAATCTTGATGTGGGTACATCAAAATATAGGAGGCCAAATTTTGCTTACTCCAGATTTACAGTGATGTAACTGAGCTAGGAGTTTGACCCATTGTTTGCCTTACCCTGCTGCTTCATTCTGTCCCTTTCACTTGGTAGAAGCAGTTACATTCAATCACTGTTCACTCCATTCATGGTCTGTGTGCATTCCTGCTGGTGTCATGATTCTGTTGTGTACATATGGAAGTAACCTGGCTACTTGTCACCTTCTGTGTAAATTATAGAATCATAGGACTGGAAGGGACCTTGAGAGGTCATCTGGTCCACTTCCCTGCACCCAAGGCAGGACTAACTATAATTCAGACTGCTTCTCCCTTTACAGAGCACTCCCATCTCTGCACTAGTTTTCTTCTTCCCCTCTCTGTGCTCAGCCCAACCTTTTTTTCCTTCCCATTGGAAAAGATACAAAAAGGGACAACAAAAATGGTGAGGGTATGGAACAGCTTCCATACAAGGTGGAATTAAAAAGACTGGGACTGTTCATCTTAGAAAAGAGATGTAAGTAAGGATATGATATTGGTCTATACAATCATGACTGGTGTAGAGAAAGTAAATAAGGAAGTGTTATTTACCCCTTCACACAACACAAGAACCAGGGGTCACCCCATGAAACTAATAGGCAGCAGGTTTAAAACAGCCATAAGGAAGTCCTGTGGAATTCATTGCCACAGGATG
Source organism: Malaclemys terrapin pileata (assembly GCF_027887155.1). Classification (NCBI taxonomy): domain Eukaryota; kingdom Metazoa; phylum Chordata; order Testudines; family Emydidae; genus Malaclemys; species Malaclemys terrapin. The sequence continues at coordinate 85,463,952 of NC_071507.1, forward strand.
TTGTAAAGTCCAAAAGTATAATGGAGTTAAAAAAAGAATTAGATAAGTTCATGGAGGATAGGTCCCATCAGAGGCTATTAGCCAAGATGGTTAGGGATGCCACCCTATGCTCTGTGGTTCCCTCTGCCAGAAGCTGAGACTCGATGACAGAGAATGGATCACTCAATAATTGCCCTGTTCTGTTCATTCCCTCTGAAGCAACTGGCACCAGCTGCTCTCGGAGGACAGGATACTGGGCTAGATGGACCATTGGTCTGACCCATTATGGCTGTTCTTATGTTCCATTTGTTTTCTCCTCCCACTTGTGATTTTAAGTCTTATATTTCAAATAGCTGCTTTGATTAATGTAACCCAGCCACCCTCCTCCTCCTTAAATGCCTGATCCATGAAGTGTACAGCTCATAATGTCAGTAGCCACTCTATTGTGTGATCTGTGTTTATTCTCTGAGTGTAGATATTTTGGGACAAAGGTTATTTGACTTTTTTTGGGGGTGGTGTGTGTGTTTGATATAAAGCATTGAGTACAGCCTGGTACTACACACATACTGTAATGAAAACAATGAAGAAAGGGCAGCCCCGTTAAGTATTCCTGCAGAAGCCTGCGTATATGTGTACCAAATTAAAAATAGTCCAGTAAGAAATTTCTAGGGGATGTGACAAAAAACTGGAGCGTAAACAATGCTTTTTAAAAGTGGGCTGGCTCCATGGGCTAGTGAGTTGGGACTCTTGAGCTTGAGTTGTCACTCCTCTTGCAGGCAAGTGCTCAGTTACCTACGTTTGCTTCTCAGAAATGTACCAGCCTTCCCCCCCACATACGCATTTCCGGTCAACTGAAAGAGTAATGTTCAACCCTTGGTGCTTTGTCGATGATCACTGTGATGTAAAGGCCTTCTTGGAAATAACCAAAAAAAGCTTTGTTTTAGGGGATGAAAATGAGACCTATTGGAGTAACTACAGTTAGCTGCAAACAAATTCATTGTGAGGGCTCTGGAAGGATAAAGGGTGTCATGTATGTAAGCAAAGTATAAATGTAACGAACACACTGGGTAAAGTGTGTGTATTTTAGTCTACTGTTGGCTCTATGGACTAAATTCAGCCTGATGAAAGTGAGGGCAACCTCACTGACTTCAGTGGAGTTATGTCCATGTTTACCAGGGCTGACCTTGGCCTTTGGTGTTTGCTATGGTGACTTACTGGTAGTGGGTACATTAAAGCTAAGGAAGAGAGGACGGGAGAAAAGGTAAGTAGAGGTATGGATGCCTGGGAAGAGAGAGGATGTGTCTTGGTAGATAAGATTTATGGATGATGGAATAATACTTTGTAGAAACTACTAGGAGAAAAATAACTCCAAGTTGTTGTTGTTGTTTCTGTAACGGTTCCTGTTGATTCTCCACAACTATTGAAACCTCCCATTTCTAGTCATTTAGATCCTAATTTAGAAAGGTACTTTGTGCGTGCCTAACTTTAAACATGCAAGTAGCCCCACTGGAGAGCTTAAAGAATGCTTAGAGTTACGCATGTACTAAATTAGTAACTTTCTGAATCAAGGCCTCAAGAGTGGGAGAAGTCATGCTCACTCCTGTTGTCATAATGGCCTCTTTTAAGAGAGTGATCACTAAGGTTATGTTTCTAAAATATATTGGGGTAGGTTAACTGTACCTAGACCTGAAGAATACAGTTTGGTTTTGAAGAACTGTGAGGGAGAAATTTAGATCTTCAGGGGTAAGATTGCAGCCTACATGTTATGGGGAAGTAATTTTGTCACCTGATCCTGTGAGGTAGAGCTACTGGAAGTGTTGACATTTTTAATATTTGACATAGTCATTTTTTCCTTGGTTGAAGAATGTAACCTGGGACAAGTCACTTATTTTCTCTGTAAATAAAAACGGGGATGACATCTTAACTAGAGGGGTGTAGTGAGAAGAAATTTTATTGTTTTTGAGGCACTTGGATCCTTCAGTGATATAGGCCATATAAGTACTTAGGGTAACATTTTCAAAAGCACTAGTGATTTAAGAGTGTAAGTCCCACTGGCTTTCAAAGTTAGTAGGCGCCTTTGAAAATATTCCCCTTGGAGTCCAGTAGTACCCATGTAAGATTTTTTGTTTTGCATTAAGTGGAGTTAGTAATGAAGGTGTTAGGGTTACGTTGTCCTGGCCCTACCTCCATATGCTGGTGGGTGTAAGACAAAATTCTTCATTCTATTTTTCTCTGGATAGAGGTGTACTAGTATACAAGTATTTATTGACCCAGAGGTAGCAAAATGGGGCTGGCCCTGAAGGTGGCAATCAGGAAGCAGGTTCTCAGCTCGTGTAAATCAGTGTAGCTCCATTGACTTCAGTAGTTCTATGCTGATTTTATGCCAGTTGAGAATCTGGCCCCATGCCTTCTTAAAGATGATTCACAGATTTCTGTGTATTTGACTTAGGATGCTTCCTAAAAATGTCAGTAAGTGATAAAGTGAGGAACTCAGATCATGGAGAGTATAGGAATAAAAACAAGGCAAAATACATAGATCCTGTAGGAGCCTATTACAAAACAATGGAAAAAGTAGTGGAGTGTCCCTTTAAGGTGTAGTTGTTACTCCCAGGAAGCCTCTTAAAAATCTCTGACTTGAACGCAATTCATTTTACCTTTTTCTTCCTTGCCATTTTACTTGTTGTCAAGTATGTTTGCATTTAAACAACTGCTGTCTCATACAGCTTCTTGCCTCCTTCCTCATGCTGCAGTGCGTCACATTGATGGTGCACTCAAAACTATGGAGGCTTGGTGTGATGTCATTAAAAACAGGCTTATAACCTCATTCCAGGATCAGGCGGAAGTGGAAAATGGGTTGGGAGGGAGACAGTTTATCTGATTCCTTTAATAGCAATGGAATGTATAAAGTAATCAAGGCACCATGTATTCCAGAGTCCTAGATTCTGTGGGAGACAGATCATATGGAAGCAGCTTCATTTACATTTAAACAATGGCATTTTTGAATACATTAAATATGAAAATAAAGACTATAATCAGCCCCCAGGGGCAACCTGTTATTTATTTGATATTAAAGTTATCTTTTGTGGTTCTCACATTTTTTCAGTATTCCAAAGATTGTTGTACTAAGCATAGCCACATTATAGAAGTTGCCAGGGACAATAGTGGAAATTATCGCGACTTGGTAGGGGGCGACTGGGACTCTATATACCGTGGGAGGAGAAGGAAGCTACCTGGGATTGAGGGGTTAAGCACTCTAGCTGTACGTGTCTGATTAAAAATGATAAACAGTGAAGAAATAATCTTGATAGTTTACATGTGAAACCTAAAGATGATTATTTAGCAGTCCACCAGAGCAGTTCCTACTTCCTAGAGGTATGCTTTCAGACATCTGCAGACTCAGGAAGACACTGCAGCTTTGATTTAACCTTGAAAATGTGAGCCTACGGTTTCTTTTCAACCATAAGGGTTATGTATGTGGTTTTTTGAAAGTGAAAGTTTTAGATTCTGCAACACAGTTCTGCAGCTAGGGGTGGGTTCTGTGGCCAATTCTGGGGAATCACACAATACAAGGGACTATGATGATATTATGTAAAGTAAACTGATAATAAAGCTGCTTCTTCCCAGTTTGCCCCTGTAACTAATGTTCTTTTTTTAAAATACCATTTGTCCATTGGCATGCATACCACTATTAGTACACATTATGTTCTCTCTGATTTAAAGTTGTGGATAAACATACCTTAGCATGAGGAAGCTTGAAATAATTTATTTAGGCAAGGTTTAAATGTCAGACAGAAAAATGAAAAGCTGAAATTTTAGGCAGAAAGATGAAAATGCACTTTAAGACAGAAAGACAAGGGCGAGACTGAGAGTTTACTTTGGCCCATAATCAGCAGCAGCACATAGATATGTGGCCCCAGGAGAAAACTGGGGAAGGAATTGTGACTTAGCCACCTCTCTTTCTCTCTGGATTCCCCCACCCTCGTTTCAGGTCTATACCAGTAGAAGATTACTTCCTTCTCTCTGCGGGCTCAACTGGGCTGTCTGGGGCATTTGCAGGGTGAAAAAGGCAAGCCAAGGCCCCTCCCATTCCCTGCCTATTTACAGAGGAAGGAGAATTGCGGCTCCTCCCTTCTCTTCTCCCTCATTTCCACACACACACACACACACACACACACACACACACACACACACACACACACACACACACACACACACAAAGATAGCAATATAAAGTACATACAAAGTGTATGCAGCTTCCACATATACATAGGAAACTTTCATTGTTCCACATGCCCTGTAAGGAACCTTATTTGGGGGTCAGAGTTAGCTTAACTTTAAGAAATGTCAGGTTTAGGTAGCAGGAGAAAGTTATGACCATACTGTTACAGCTCTAAGCAGCAATGGGATGTACTGTAGAATATTAAGAAATTAGAGCATCTGCAGGCCATAAATGCATGAACTGAGAATGACTGCTAACCAGTGTACTTACTGCTAATGTTTGGGTAGAAGAACCACAGCAGATCTGTTATCTCTGGATAGTTGGAAGAATGGACAAGCTAAAGTCCTTCATTTTTTTTTACTCTGTGGAAAGAACTCTACTCCTCTTTCAGTTCAAGGCACTGGGCCTTTCCAGAGGGTTACTGGAGATGAGGTCTATTCTGAAATGCATTCAGCCATCTAATTTCTGTTACAGGCATTCTCTGTAAAAGAGAGGTGTCTATACATATGTAAACAGTTAATAAGGTGCCAGTTGCTGGTGCTCAAGAATGTGGCACATTTTTATTTGGGTTTTGTAGGACCAACGCATGTTTTTTGTTGAGTGCTGCAAATGGCTTCTTGTGTGTAGTTCTTAACAGTTTACATCTACTCCGAAACAATAACTAAATGTCACGGAGAGCTTGTGTGTTGCTATTAATTTTTCCAGCGTCCTGAGAATAAATAAGTGATCTCTTCTTATTGCACTGCTATAAGGCAAGCAGAAAGTATATTGGAATAGAAAGCAATGCGTCAGTTTTCAAAAACAGAGTGTGTGTGATTTCATTTATTTATTTTTAATGGCAAGAATATATTCATTAACCTTTCTGTTTTTCTCTTTCCATGACTATAAATAATAGTGTACCAGTTTTTGACTAGAAGTTCTTTGGATCAACTCTACTAATCAAATGCTATACATTTTTAATTCAGGACTAAAATGGGGTTTTTAGGGAGAATGGGAGTGGGGGCAGAGAATCCTAAATCTTTTAAATGAAGGAACATCTCATTTTATTCATTAAATATTTTGGCAAAACCACCTGGACACCTACATAACTGAGATGTCTTTGCCCAGCCAAGTGCTGAGATCATGGCTGTCTAATTTCAGCTGTATCTTTAAGGATCTGCAAAGATCAATCTTAAATAAAGTGGTTCATTATCCACTTCTTCTGGCAAAAGTTGCTGCTTTAACTTCTGGGGGATAACGGCATCCTCTTGAATGCACCCTCTGAATTCTCAAAATATAGCATGAAACCAACACAATAACTGTATAAGTAAGTCATGAATTGACTTCTGGGTTCCCCTAAAATGACCCCGTCAGGGTTCCCTCCCCACTCTGAACTCTGGGGTACAGATGTGGGGACCCGCATGAAAGACCCCCTAAGCTTATTTCTACCAACTTAGGTTAAAAACTTCCCCCAGGCACAAATCTTTCCTTGTCCTTGGATGAGTACGGCTGCCATCACCAAGTGAGTTAGACAAAGATTCAGGAAAAGGACCACTTGGAGTTCCTGTTTCCCCAAAATATCCCCCCAAGACCCTTCACCCCCTTTCCTGGGGAGGCTTGAGAATAATCTACCAACCAGATAGGTAAACAAGGTGAGCACAGACCAGACCCTTGGGTTTTTAGGACACTAAAAACCAATCACATTCTTAAAAAACACAACTTTATGATAAAGAAAAAAAAATAAAAGCAGCACCTCTGTAAAATCAGGATGGAAGGTAATTTTACAGGGTAATAAGATTTAAAACACAGAGGGTTCCCCTCGAGGTAAAACTTCAAAGTTACAAAAACGGATAAATCTCCCTTTTAGCACAGGGAAAATTCACAAGCTGAAACAAAAGATAATCTAATGCATTTCCTTGCTATTACTTACTATTTCTGTAATATTAGATGTATCATTTCAGTAGGAGCTGGATTACTTGTTTGGTCTCTCTCTTTGTCTTGGAGAGAGCACCCACACAAAGCAAAAACCTTCCCGCTTAGATTTGAAAGTATCTTCTCCCCTTATTGGTCCTTTTGGTCAGGTGCCAACCAGGTTATTTGAGCTTCTTAACCCTTTACAAGTAAAGGAGGGATTTTATGCTACCCTTAGCTGTATGTTCATGACAGACCTTGGTTCAAGAGAGGTACCATACATATTGACAGAGGTGCAACAAAGCTCACTTATTGGAAATCTATTAGTGGTAAGCGATTGCCAACACATTCTATAACCTTAACCTGCACCAGGGAAAATTCACACAGTTAGGAGTCATTCTTTCTAGTGAAAGATGAACAAGTAGAAGCCGAAGATGAGTGGGGAAGCTTCTATTAGTGGGACTGGAGACCCATGACCATGCAGCCTCTCTTCCCCTCCCCTCCTCACCGAGTCCTACCCCCTGCTTTAGGTACATCTTTCTTTTATAAAGAGACACACACAATTGCATTCACCAAATACAGTGAAGGCTGCGGTAAGGATCCACCTCCCAATAGGCAATCCCTTGCTTTAAGGGACCACTATTATTTAACATTTTTATATTGAGGTTGTACCCACAGACCACAATCCAGATTGCGGGCCCTGTTGTTTTGGGTCACAGTATGACGTAGTCTTTGCCCAAAAGAGTTTACAATGTAAATAGACAATACAGACAACATAAAGCAAAAATTAGAGGTACAATGGTACAATTTTTTAAAAGAAGTCATCAAATTATCCCCCAGTTCCTCCTCTCTGTTCAGATTCCCCAGCCAACTAGCTTTGCCATTGCTGGCCCAAAGTGCCCTCCTTCTAACACTGGGGTCAGTCTGGCAAAGATGGGGAAATAAGTTAGCAAGAAACCGGTCAAAAGCACTTGATAGCAGGTCTGTAAAGGGAAAAGGCAGGGGGCCTGTATCTATCCATTCCTACTCCTTTCCTTGTTTCCAGTTTTCTAGTACAATTTTGCATGCCCTTTAAAGATGCCCCATCTTCAGCAACCATTATTTGTTAGTCCTTTGGGATTGTACAGACTTTGCTTTTTTGTAATGTTGCTGTTCTGTGACCAGGGCCCTAGTGGGGAGCCATCTATGGTCTCTCAACTAGGATGAACTGCAAAGAATGGGGCAGACAATCCCCATAAGGCTGGTGGATATTCCAATACTTAGATTTACCAAGGCAGCATAAAACAGCTTCTTTATTACCGTACTGGTTACTCAGAAGTCCAAACAAGACAGTTCCCTTAAAATGATCCAGCCTCAGGCCTCCATCCAGGTACCCACATGAAATATGATTAAAATTTTTGTAAATCTTATTTCATCATATAAAAGAAAAGGTTCTACCAATCCCAAAGGATCGGACACATTACCTCCCAGGTTAATGAATGTTTCAAATCTTACCCAAATATACGCTACAGCCAATTCTTATTAACTAACTAAAATTTATTAAAAAACGAGAGAGAGAGAGAGTATGGTTAAAAGATCAATATACATACAGACGTGAGTTCAATTCATTGAGGTTCAGATTCATGGCAAAGATGGTGAGCTTCATAGCTGCAAAGAGTTCTTTCAGAAATATTTCATTAGGTTATAGTCCAATGTCCAAATCTCATATTCAGGGCGTACCAGCATAACTGGGACCTCAGTCTTGCGACTCAAACTTCCCCTGATGAAGCCTAAGCAGTTCTGAGATGACAGAATCAGGATCCAGGGATCTTTTACACGATTTCATGTCTTTTGACAAATTGGAGTTCCTCGGGGAACAAAAGGTAATTAGGATGACTTTAGAGGAGGTCCATCACCGGTACTTAGTTATATGAATTAACATAAGGCCATTTGCTTGTTCCTCCACCATTCACAATACATTTCAAAGAGAGATGAATACCAAGATATCCTTTGTTTACAATTCCTTTAAATGATAGGATGTTCTTTTGACCTCTGAATTATCAGAATACAGCATAGACAGGGACTGTTGATTACATTGTGACCCTACTCATACATATGTAAATACACAAAAACACAAACATCTCTCCACATGCCTTTTGAGGGTTATTTATTTTGCAGGATGTTTAAACCTTTCTACCCATTTGTCACATGTTCAAAAAAAAAAAAAATGGCATGGAGGAGAAGCAAAGATGAAACCTCCAAACAGAAACAAACCAAAAGAGGCAATTTGTTAGGTGGCCAGTATGTCAGTCTGATTTTCCGCAAAGATTTTAGATGGAGTGGGTTTGCTGCAATTCTTTTGTGGGGCAAAACTACAGCTAGGTTTACATAAGCACGTTTATAGAGATAAAATTATGAAATCCTCATTTTCTGTAACTGACCATCTAATCAATGAAATTGTCATTACGAAGACTGATTCCCTTTTACTGAACCTAATATAATGTTTCGACTAAAATGAAATAGCCATCAATATTTTTAAAAGTAGCAAATTTTAAATTGACATCACTTCCTTTTGATTTTTTTTTAAATTATTTTCAGAAGAAAAATTAAAAGGGTCTTAAAGTTTCATTCTACTCTAAAAGTAATTATGTTAAAAAAATTAAAAAGAAGTTACCTTACTCATCAGATCTGCTGTCTATGGGTACTCTGAGATGCATCTTCTGTCTTTAGTGACAAAGTAAGTTAGTTTAAAAAAATATTACTTCTTTTAACCCTACAAAGTCAATACAGCTGAGGGGGAACAGAATCCATCATGTGTATCTTCAATAAGATGGCTTATTATGTTCCACTTGCCAATAGCTGTGGAAACCCATTGAAGACAATGGGTTTGAACAACTGTGCAATGGCACTACTTTCAGCAGCATGGTTAGTTTAGGGCAGGGATTGGCAACGTTTGGCACGCAGCTTGCCAGGGTAAGCACCCTGGCGGGTCGGGCCAGTTTATTTACCTGCTGACACAGCAGGTTCGGCTGATCGCAGCCCCCACTGGCCGCAGTTCGCTTTCCCGGGCCAATAGGGGTGGCGGGAAGCCGTGGCCAGCACATCCCTCACCTGCGCCACTTCTCGCCGCCCCCATTGGCCCAGGAAAGCGAACCGCGGCCAGTGGGGGCTGCGATTGGCCGAACCTGCCATGTCAGCAAGTAAATAAACTGGCCCGGCCCGCCAGGGTGCTCACCCTGGTGAGCCGCGTGCCAAACGTTGCTGACCCCCTGGTTTAGGCCAGTGGAACCTTTTTTACTGGTTGTGCTGATGTGTGAGATGGAACGAATCCAGCTTGGTTCTTGGAGCTCAGGCTGAGTTTGTAGGGCTAACAATTAGAATTTTACATTTAAATTGAACTAATTTAATATGGAAATCATGGCGAGACCGTAAACAAGAAACTTCATGATGCCACTTTTATAGCCCCTTCCTACAGTTCCATAAGCACACAGTGTATCCGAAAATATGAAAGTGATTTTATAATTTTTTAAAAATTGATTTATTTCACGTAGTCAGAATGAGTCTCCTGACTTTCTTGCTACAGACAGGTTGTTCTTTATGACTTTATGACCCCTCATATGACTTAAACTTTGTCTCTCTTCCTGCCCACTTTTCCCAAAAAAGTACCATGCATAGTGTCCCAGATTTATATTTTTAAATGAGTGCAGGTTTGAATATATGTAAAGGGCTGTTAACAACCTCAGTTGCCTGCATGCCAGTTAGAGAAAAATAATATCAGATTATCATGGGAAACTGCTGGTACAACTCTGCTTTTCAGCAATATTTGTCTTTACCGACACCTAACTTTTGACTTTATTTAAAAAAGTGTTAATTTCTGGTCAGGATTTTTTTCTTCAATAAAATGTGAGTGAAATGCTGGTACTGTTGTTATTGCAGTGCTTCTGATGTGGTGGTGGTTAGTAGTACTGGATTTGGTCTAGAACAGTGGTTCTCGACCAGGAATCTGGTGCCCCCACGAACAGATTTCAGGGGGGCCACCAAGCAGTGCCAGCATTAGACTTGCTGGGGCTCAGGGTAGAAACTGAAGCCCAGGGCCCTGTGTCCTGCCACCCGGGGCTGAAGCTGAAGCCTAAGCAATGTAGCTTCAGGGGCCCCTGTGGCATGGGGCCCCAGGGAATTGCCCGGCTTGCTACCCCCTAACACCAGCCCTGGCTCTTATATGCAGAAAACCAGTTATTGTGGCACTGGTGGGCCGTGGAGTTTTTATAACATGTTGGGGAGGCCTCAGAAAGAAAAAGGTTGAGAACCCCTGGTCTAGAGCATGGAAAAGATGCAGGAAACTTCAAAAGTTATTACTGAAGCCCTACATAAATTCTTAACTTAGTATTTTTAATGACTTGCTATGATAATAACTCTTGTTTTCTTTTTCTGTTATTAAGTAATCTTTTTGGTTCCTTTCTTTACATGTAAGTACAGTAGAACCTCAGAGTTACAAATGTCTCTGGAATGGAGGTTGTTCGTAACTCTGAACAAAACGTTATGGTTCTTTCAAAAGTTCACAACTGAACATTGACTTAATACAGCTTTGAACCTTTACTATGCAGAAGAAAAATGCTGCTTTCCCTTTTATTTTTTTTAGTATTTTACATTTAACACAGTATTGTATTGTATTTGCTTTTTTTTTCTTTTGGTCTCTGCTGCTGCCTGATTGCGTACTTCGGTTCCAAACGAGTTATGTGGCTTACTGGTCAGTTCATAACTCTGGTATTTGTAACTCTGAGGTTCTACTGTAATAAACATCAGTTTTGCTCCATTTCTTTTGAAATGATGACTAGACACTGCAGGTCTTGTGTTGTCATGCACATCAGTTCTGAACAGGTCAGAGGCTTTTAACTTCCCCAGCTGCCTCACTACTTTGGCAAGATCTGTAACAACAAATATCCTGCCATATCCTGTCTACTTTGTGTTCTCTGCAGTGCTGAGAGTGTTATCAATGCTCCACAAATAATAGGATAAGAGGATAGCAACAATACATACAAACTATCCTCTTTCACTTGGCTTTGTTCTTCCTGCTTTACTGCAGCCCCTCATCCTGGAGAAACCTCTTGTCCCTTCCAGGGCTCTTGTTTCTGCATCTGCTCTCTTCTGCTCAAAATTCACTGGCTGAAATGATCATCTTTTGACATGTGAGTTGATCAAGAGAAGCAGTAGGCACTGGAGAGGGAAAAAGGAGATGGTGTGTTACAGGTTGATCATTAGAGGCTTTTCTATTCTGCAGACTTCATCTACTGTTTCTACTTTGCTTCAGTGTACCTGGATGTTTCCATTTTAGATCCACTGAAACTGGGTTGCTTTTTCCTTAGATAGGTGATGAACAGCTATCTGCTATCCCAATAAAGCAGGAAGAATTGTCTAGTTGGAGCAGATACCTGCCTTCTCTTAGTGAGTTATGTGCTCAAAGAGAGAATAGAGTGATTCTGGATCCAAGAGAAGGATGAGATTTTTACTATTCTTGCTGTTTCTGGTGCTTCTAGCTTCATGGCAACTGCTGTTGCCATTTTCTTGCTACATGGAAGTACATGAAATATCAGCTGCTGAGGCATTTTTTTCCCCACCTGGCAGTGTATATGCACCTTACCCTGGGAATCCCCAGAGATTCTCTGTGCCTAAGATGATTTCTACCAGCGTACCAGAGCTGGCCCAAACAGGTGGTCCTGAATATTAACAAATATTGTACAAATATTTAGCCTTGTAAACAAACCTGAACTTATTAAGAACAATACTTTAGATGCAGAAGAGGGTGGGGAACTGAATTTTTCTTTTGGAGCCTGAAGATGCCCTTGCTGGCATGGCATGTTGAGCCAGATCTTCAGCCTGCTGTGCAAATCAAAGTGTCTTGGTTGACTTCAATGGATCTGGCCCATAAATTGCTTTGCTATTCCAGAGGAACCTATTCAATGCTGCTGACGAAGATGAGTTTGGAGGCAAAGAGCCTTTCGCCGTATCTTCACATGAGCTGGCTGAAAGGCTAGGGTGGGGCTTCAAGGTGTAGAATATACATAAGGTGACTGAACTGAATGCTACTTAAGATTGCATGAAATCACGATATGAATTGATGTTCACTCCTGAATACATTGTTTAACAAATGCATTTATTTTTAAAATCTGCTGACCAAAGTGTAATATTTCTGAAACTGGCATATTTCCCCATAATACATTTCCATTACTTTTTACTGCTCTCTGTCTCTTTATAGAAATTCCACATATCAAACATATTACAGATAGTTTGAGATGAAACTTCCACCTTACTTGACTTCTCCTTTTAACTTGCCCCTGCAATGACTCAGCTCCTTTCATCACCATGAATTGCAGGTAACCACATTTTCTGTACTGGGGACAGGGTGAGGGAAGGACCCCCTTCAGATAACTCTGGAGTAGGTTGGTGTGCCAATGTCTGCCTTTAATCGCCTCTAGCAATTTTTTCTCTTGTCTGAATCCTCTGTTCCTCCAGCTGTGGATCATTTCTCATGTACAGTAGTAGCCTAGCTAGATGTTTGCATCATGATTCCACATTTGTCTTGCTTCTTCTTAACTGCCTGTAATAACTTAAGCAGACTGTATAAGCAAAACACAGCTCCTCTCTGAAAAGCCTTGGGCTTGTCTGGTTGCTTCCCATAAAATGGGCAACCTTGGGAGGGTCTTACAGTAAAGTGACACATCCTGTTCATTTCTGGGTTGCTGGCAGGCTATTAGCTAACATGAAGCTATCCGTTTACAACTCTTTCCTTTCCCTTTAGGATTATGCACTGTTCAGAGTGAGCACTCTAGATGATCATAATATATGGGCCATAACCAGAGGACCCATTCCTGCCACGTGTCATATTCATCAACATATATCCCTCTGTGAGGTAGATATCACATGATCAGCACATGGGCCATGTTCATTCATCAGTCCCTATTTAGTAACACTTCTTTCATATACTGCATATAGTTCTGAGGCACTTTACCTCACTGGTCATTTTAGTAACCCTTTCCTGCTGCATCGACAATGGTGCTACCTCACAACCCGATATCCGATGACGTTATTTTGTGCCACCTTTAGATAATAATCAAAACTCACCTGAGAAACTACTTGTGTGCTAGGCAGCTGGAGAGGTGCCTGTAAAATCTTCAAGAAGTTTGGGAGGGGCAAAACCACAGGTGAAATCCTGGTATCACAGTTCAGGGCAGTTGCACTTTTATTTCCCCTCAGTGGTCCAGCAAGGGCACCCACTTTCAGGTTCCCACTTAACAGCAGTTTCCTTTCTGTGTAGAGGCCCACGGCTCTCTCCCTTCTGCCCAGGGTATTTCCAAGCTGCACAGGTCCCTGCCTGCACTGGGTTAGTCCCTGCGCAGACTGGCTGCCCAAGGACACCTGCTTGTTTTCTCTTCAGAGACCGATAACGGCGATTGCCAATGGTTATAAATGACCATGCAGCTCTTTCTGTGCAAGCCTGTTTTATTCTTAAGGTGACAGCAAGGCCTGTTAAAAACAATAAAAGAAACTACACACATGCTAATAACTTACCAGGGATCACCCCAACCGTCACCTGGATTCTGGCAGGAGCAGTTGTTCAAATCCCCACACAAGGGATGTCCTTGTGGTTCATCACAGCTTTAGCTCAGAACAAGCGCACAGTCTTAGGGGGCCTCAGTAGGCCCAGCCCTTCCAATCCTTCCTTTGGGGTTGGGGTCCTCCATGGATCAGCGGTCCTGTCTGTTTGCTGGATCAGGAAAAAGGGCCCTGAGTTAGTTTAAAACCAGTTTATATATCCAAAAAAACCCTTTCTTTGTCTGTTGGCCCCTGGAGAATCCAGTTTGAACTAGTGTGTGCGCACCTCTCCTGAGGGGTGGCTTAAAGGGGTTAATAAAAGAGGAGGTACATTAGCATCCCCCTCACTATGAGAGAAGGTACATAAAGTGCCACAGTAACACCTATACAGTTGCTTTTTTAACACAATGGACCCAAAAGATATTAACCCCAATTAAGTAAAGCTAATCTTAATTCCATAAGGTTTGTTTGGGGTATTACAGAAGATTGTCTGTGTCACCTGGCTCCATTGAAGTCAGTGGGAGTTTTGCCACTGATTTCCCCCCATATCAATGGCCAAAAAAGTCTAGTACTGTTAAAAGCTGGAGTTTTCAGAGAAAAACATTCCACACTGTAGCTGTCTCCTGTAGATTCTTCACTCTTCCTTTCTTCCTTCTATGTTTTATTCTTTTAAGAAAAATGTCATGCATTCAGATTTACTGGTCTAAATTATTATCTGTCTCTGGGGGCAAATCGTGATCCTCTCAGTTTCTGTGGACATGGAGAGAAGGTGTTTAACATGGTGAGTCAGGATTGTGTGTTTGCACTAGCATTTTTCAGTTTGAGGAAGAATTTCACAAACATTAAAATCATGTACAGAGACCCTGGAGCATCAGTTACATCTAATGCCCCTTGGGACTGGCTCTTCCTAAACACGGGCATGTACCCGCATGTCCAATCTCTTTCCAGTGCTGCATGCATTATGTATTGAACACAGGTAATTGGCATCAGGGCACTTCAATTGAGGCTGAGGTGCATAAACTGTCTTATACTGTATAGAAACTACTTGATTGTATTTACAATGTTGTTAATATTGTGGTAATGACTAAAGGCTACAACCAGGTGGGGTCCCATTGTGCTAAGTGCTGCACAAATGTAGAATACATGACAGGTTTTCCACTCAGATCTTAGTGCCAAAAATCCAATCCAGAAATTTGATGATAAAATGTAAGTACTGAGGAGAATTCGGTTTTGAACGTGTCCAGGGCTTGCTCCTTAAAATTTTGGTCAGGTGACTTAATTGTCATGAGGGCAGTGCAATTCAAAGTATAGAGTGGAGAGGTGCCTTTCCCAGTTTGTGGTGGTTCAGATCTAGTATTTAGGTGTGGCCCATTCTAGAGATGGGGTCAGCCACAAAGACCCTGTCTGGATTTAAACTTTCCACAACATTTGGAGGGGAGTTTAGATCTAGATGTTGGGTTCTGGCTCAACTCTGTCCACCAAGAAGGACAATTTGCCCCGTTATGTAATTCTTCTATTCAGTTGTGGCATATGTGTTTTATATGCTGCAGCTATTGCCGCAGGCTCAATGAAGAATAGACAATACAATCTAGGGTGAGATTCTGTGCTGCACCTCTAAGAGGAGGACCAAGGGGTTATGGTGGCTTGAAACTGGAGAGGTCCACGGCATAATTATGGCAGCCTTGGAGGCCTTTCTTAAGGAATGGCAGCTTCCTGGGGCTGCCCTATTGGCTGCCACACAGCCTGAAATCTCCATTGCTTTTGTTGGGGAAATCCCCCCCCCCCAGCTGGAATGAAGGCTTTTAGAGCCCCTTTAGGCTGCTCCGACTATCGTACCAGCAAAAAGGGTCATTCCTTACCCATATTATACAACTCAAACACCAAGATTTTAATGTGCATCTCATATTACTGATTACTGGGTTGTTTGAATATAGGTGTATCATTACTTGCTCTCTATCCCTTTACTGGAAAACGCACTGGTTGGCGGAGTAGTGGGGAGTGGACTTAGTAGCAAGGAGGAAAGAAGAAACTTATGAAAACTACTAAAATGTACATTATTTCAGTAAATTGTGCAGTGACTTACTCCTGACCATCCCCTACAATGATTCTGATACATGACTTGCCCTTGTCTACACTAGGGGTTAGAGCGGCATAGCTACATCTCTCAGGGATGTGGATTTTTTACACTCCTGACCGCCATCGTTAAACTGACCTAATTTTCTAGTATAGACAAGATGCAGATGCACACGTGAGAGGTCTTATTGAGAGAGACTGTTCAGATGTGGGTGGGTGGGTGAGGGGATACACATTAATGTTTATAGTAAGGGAGGGCTAGAAGACTTTTATGTGGGCTGATAAATATTTTTCTTGACTTTGCAAGGCTGATGTAACCACTTTTATTTTGTGAATGCAGCAAACTTAAGAATTTTATTTTTTTTATAAATGTTTCAAAGCCCTATTCCACATTTTAAATGCTTTCTCCAGTAAATAAGGGAAGTTAATTTTTAAACTTCTTGTGTAGTGCATTCTGTCATAAGCCATTAAATATTCCGGTTTTGATATTTTAAAGTATATTAAAGCCAAGTTTTACAGTACATACCTTAGTCATAAGACATGGAAAGCAGTTAATTTTGTAGACCATAATAACGTACTTTGGGTAGCATTATGGCCAAAGGGTGTGACCATGTACCCAAGTAATGTGATAACCACACTCAGCAATGTACTCCCTAAAGTGCCTTATTGCTTTTATGAACTGAAATGTACCATAAGGAAAACAGCTGAGCATGTGCATTTGTTCGGCATTATAGATAAGAATTTGACATCATTGACAGTCAATCAGGAAGTCTCAGTTGTATCCAGAATGCTACAATAATGTTATAAAGTACAGCTAAATGTGTAATACTATTACACTGAAACAGATGAGTATATTGGGGAAAAAACAGAGTCGGACAATGCTAGTCATAACCAAATCAGACCCTACTGTTGGTCCCCAGTTGTGATCCACTAGTCTGTGTAATTTAAGCAAAATACAGTTGGAAGATCAAAAGTTACTCAACAGCTGGTAATAGAAGACTTGCACAAGCTGTAGGAACACTGTATTAACACCAGCTGCAATATACAGTTCTGTGAAGCTTTTCCATTTCTTTGGGACTCCTTGTCCTCAGAACCACCCTTTCCCTTCCCAAAAGCCTGACAGACACTGTGAACTCTGCCAGACATTCTTCTGTGCAATTCCTAAATAGAGTTCAACATGTTCTCTGGGTGCAGTGTGGCCAACGTTTAAAAACTGGTTTGCATTTTTTTTTGTCGCTTTCTGTATCTTTTTGTGAATTGACTCCTGGGCATTTTTTAGTGTAATTGTAACAAAAAAGAAATCTAAGAGACATAAAAACTCCATTCTATGAGCAAAAGTCTAGTGGCAGAGATTAGTCTGAGAGCTGTTGGTTGGGAATAGGAAACTGAACATTTTTTAAGGATGGCCTCACTTTGGCTCTCAGATCTACTGAACACATTGTAAACTTTTTTACTCTAATATGTATAAAAAATGTCTGCCAAGAACAGCCAGAGAGAGAGAGAGAGGTGTTGAGCTTGAAACTAGGATTTTCTTTATTTAACTTATTAGGTAGTCTGACACATGTTACTGCTTATGCACTCTACTGCAGCCATAGTGCCTTGAGTTGTGCTCCAATCAGATCTGTTGTACTAAGCAAGACAAACACGTGGATGGGAGACTGCCAAGGAACGTCAAGGCACTGTAGGTAGTGGCATTGATGATTTGATAAATGGCACTCTTCCCTCTGAGTCAGTACTGAACCAGTGTCTCAGCATGGTGCTAGGAGCACTGGGCTACTGGAAATGCTGGCTTTTAGATGAGACACAAAACTAAGGTCCTGAGTTCCTGGGAATATAAGTTATGTCATCAGCTTAGTTTTCCAGCATTATCCCTGGTAGTGGCCAGGATCAAATGCTTCAGAGAAAGGTGTGAGAAACTCTGTAGTGGATAATTATTTTATCCATTTGGAATAACCCCGGTCAGCTAATGCTTAACTTAGGCCTTGAAACAGTTGATGTAAATGTTCTCGTC
Source organism: Malaclemys terrapin pileata (assembly GCF_027887155.1). Lineage (NCBI taxonomy): Eukaryota > Metazoa > Chordata > Testudines > Emydidae > Malaclemys > Malaclemys terrapin. The sequence continues at coordinate 85,481,693 of NC_071507.1, forward strand.
CATATAAATGTATATATATTTTTGAATGCTGCTGAACTCTTGACCTCAATTGTATGTTGTGGCAATGAGTTCCTCGTGCTAGTTATACATTCCAATAAAAAGAAATGCACTTTAAAATTTTTTTGTTGTCTTTCATTACATGTCCCCTTGCTCTTGTATTATGAGAGAATAAATAGGAGTGCCTGATCTTACCTTCTTTTGTAGCATTCATTATTTTGGATACCTCTTTGTTACAAGAATTTCAGCTGGCCCTGTTGGTAAATCCATCTATGCAACCCTGTCTTATAAGAGGACAAAATGTGCTGTCTACCCTCTTCTTCCACAAGGCCTTAACTTCAGCTTTCTTTTCCCACTCTCTCTTTTTTTTTTTTTTTAAGGTCATTTCCATATCCCAGTGCAGTAATGGGCATTGCATTTGGCTTCTGGATAGAACGTCTGGGTAATCAGAGTTATCCACTGAACAGTTTTTTATTTAAAGTCTTTGCTTAATTATTGGTTTCCTTTCTCTCTTATGAGCCAAATTCTACCATGTTGTGCAAGGGCAGCCTTACTGTTGTCAGTGGCTGCAGTTTGGTCTAATTAGAACAGAATTTGGTCTTGCACAAAAAGATACAATCATTAAAGGAAGAGGGTTACACCAGTTTAATTACTGGTTGGGAACATATGCAATCAAAAGCAGTTATGCAATAGCTTATGTTTACTTGTTTTAGTTTCTCATCATTTAACGGATAATTCACATTGTAAACATTTTTATGACCACCCTAGCTTTACCCAAGGGGGGGAAAGAAATATATTTTTTCATTGTTCTCACAATTAATTTATTATTAATTTCTCCTTGTACTGGCAAGGTTTTCCCCCCCCCCCCCTTCTGCTCAAAGGACATGATCTCTGAAGCACAGAGGAAATAAATATTTACTGTCTTAGGTGGGTATTGAAAATCACCTCTCTGCAGGCACAAAAATGAGGCATAACCCCCCCAAAAAAGAGAGAGAGAGAGAGAGAAAAGAAACAATCTCTAGTGAAAACCCTTGTGAACTGAGACCATAATGTGTGTCTTCTAAAGATCTAGAATAAACATTTCTAAATTGATCTAAAGCCCAATGAAACCAATGGAAAGGTTCTCATTGACTACATCAGCAGGCTGTGGATCAGGCCTTATTGCACATTTTAAAATTCAGTTGTTGGAGAGAAGTGTTTTATATTGCAAAAATCCTGATCTAAATATGGGAAAGGTGGGATTTGCAGAAAGCATCCCAGGAGTTTTTGCCAGTTGTCCTGAAAAAGCCCTGGAACAAATTTTAAAATAATTTGACTATATATGCTGCTTTACTTATATTTGGGTGTAAAACAGTTCAGGATTATTCTGTCTTGATTTGTCCTATAAGAAATATTTGTATATACTATTGTAACCTTAGGGTTTCTGATTTTGTGCATGCAATGTGCCAGAGGTGGCTCTATGTATTTTGCCGCCCCAAGCACGGCAATCAGGCAGCCTTCGGCGGCATGCCTGCGGGCAGTCCGCGGTCACGCGGATTCGGTGTACCCGCTGCTGAATTACCGTCGAAACCGCAGGACCGGCAGACCTCCCACAGGCATGCCGCCAAAGGCAGCCTGACTGCCGCCCTCACGGCGACTGGCAGGCCGCCCCCCGCAGCTTGCCGCCCCAGGCACGCGCTTGCTGCGCTGGTGCCTGGAGCCGCCCCTGAAAGTGCTGTACTGCCTTGCAAGATAGTTGCAATGAAACCTAAAACCACTGTAAACTATCCTCAGTCCTCATTTTGTTACAAACTCTAAACTCTACCCTGGTTTGTTTGAAAGTTTTAGATGAAGTTCACAAAACTTTCTGATAAACCTGACACTGTTATTAAGCAAAGATGGACCTATATTTAAAGCTTTCCATCCAAACCAAGTGAAATTCATAGTTTTAACTGAACTTCAGCATTCCTTCAAATCCCACATTTAAAGTGAAACTTGGGAGTTGCAAACTAGTGTGAACCAAAAGCAAAGAAATGTTTTCATAGTAGAAGCACTGTTTGTATATTGCATGACTCTTTTTTCTAAAAAGTGGGAGGTTTGTAGTGAGGCCAATTTCATTTTTATTATTGAAATATAGTGCTGTTGTGACACTCTTGCAGTTATGTATCTTCTATGCATCAACTATTCCATGCAACAAGAGAATCAAACAAAACAGAAAGAATCAAACCATTCTCAGTTTCTCCCTTCCTTTCAATTCACTGGGGGTCATTGGTCCTTATGGAAGATTTCCCATAGCTTATCATTTTCAATTATACTCTTTCTATACATTCTTTCTATAGCTTTTAAACCATCCTATAGAATTAAATAATTCTATCCCTCTTTATAGTATTCTCTGTTGGTTTAAAACTATAGAAAGTATATTATTCTCTATTCTACATGGTTTTAGAGTGATTTCTATAGAACCCTATAGGCTTCATTTCTATTTTTGTCAGACTCTCCCATATGAAACATCTTTTTGTATACGTGCAGATGGGCCAGCATGGTAAAAGTTCTGATTTGGATTGGAACTTCCCCAAAGTTTGAGGAGATTTGATTTGAAGACCATCAAAGTTTCAAACTGGTGGCTATGTGTTCTTCCATTTGTTCGATTGTTATGGTACCTTTAGAGAATCTATGTATTCGGATTTCCTCAGCCTTTTTAGCCCCAAATTTGAAAAGTTGGTAGCTCTCCATCCCATACTCACTGCCCCAAGTCCATATTTAATAAAACAGTTATGCACGTGCTTCAAGTCCCACTCTCTCCAAATGCTTCAAGCACCTGCTAGAGCGCTTGACTGAAATGGGGCCAGGGTTTCCTGCTCTGTGCATTTGCTAAATGGCAGCTGTATTTATTTTAGCTGTTGTTAACTGGTTGCCTGACTGTTGCCTCTGATACATGAGGTTTTCCATCACGTATACATCCCAAATCCTGGTAAACAAGTGTGTTCATTTTCCATTTCTAGTCTGACCACTCCTCTTTGTGACCATCAAGACTAACACAATCTACCAGAGGACCAAAAGCAAACCAATGATTGTTTCCATAGTAGGATAACTAAGCTGTGGTTTTCAACCTGGGGTGGTAACCCCTAGAGAAATTATGAACAGGCACAGGGGTATCACAACCACAGTCCTTAATGACTAGATGGGAAAGGAAGATCTGAACATTTTTTTCTGTTATAATGTGCGGTCACGGTATGGAAAAGGATGTGAAGCACTGATCTAAGCAAAAGAGTCTCCCACAAACCCCCTTTCTTTCTCACAATTAGGGCTAGCTAGATTTTTTTTTAAACTTAATGATTTTAAATGTAGTTACAATTAATCAATTAGAGCTTTCAAAACTTCCGTCATGCCAAATAGGATGGCATTTCACAGTAAGACAGAGAATATAATAAAGCACCAGAGCTGTCAGCACAAAATACTTGAAATAATGCAGAAAAAAAGTATTCTTTCCCAGAATGCAGAAGAAAAGCTGACTGCCTGAGCATGCTCTAGGATATTTGTAAGACTATAACTCATGCAAAATTCTAAGGGCTTGCCCTTGCAGTCTTTTCGTACAACAGAGCTTGATCAAAGCATGAGCAAATTTCCATTAAATCCTGCAATGCGAAGAGCATTCTTGCATCCAAAACAATATTTTAGTCCTAAGTTCAGAAGAAAATAAAGTCTGCCAGTATTTGGGTGTGTGTCAACAGAGGAATCCGACACAGGCCAGATTCTGATGCCAATGCTCACCCTGAATAGAACCTTACTTCAGGAGTAGTTCCAATGGCTAATTGCAAAGAAAGGTGCTACTGCTTGTTGTGAGTGAGGGTATCTGATTACCTTTGTAATTTGGAAGAAATAAGGGTTAAACTATTGTATGGCTGAAAGATCATCCACCTTCAAATGACAGCCTTTTCTAGACTCTCAACTGCCAGTACTCCATAGCCTCCCAGAGTAAGAGATCCCCTGAAACCTAATAGGGGGTTTCCTTCTGATATACAATAGATACAGTTAAAATGTTTCTTCTTTTGTGAGCAATATTACTAGTTCCTCTAGTATTCATCTTTTTTTTTTTTTTTTAAATATAGGGAATGGCTCTCAAACTGGTAGAAGTTGTAGAGAAAATCTTAGGGGGAAAAAATTTAAGCATGATCCTCTGTATTGCAGTTGCCATTGAAATAATGCCATTTGCCAAAAGTTAAGATAAACTTCTGTAAGTATAGGGGAAAACACTTGTATCAGAGACACAGCTGTGCGGTAACTTTTGATTTGTGGAGGGTGACCACTGTGTCTTTTAAAATCAAATCGCAGGGTTAGTGGTAGGAATTTATATATAGAAAGAAATGCCCAGGGAAAAAAACTGTCATATGCCCAGAGTGTGGGATTTTCAAAAGCGCTAAGTATTGGCCAACACTCAATGTTTTAAAAATCACAGCCAGAAGAGATTATTACAGAGAAACACTTGTACCCATAATAGTGCAGAAAAAATAAGCTGTAGGGATGAGGAAATGACAATAGCTTTTTGTAGAGACAAAAATGATATATTTATAAAGGTACTCCTGTATGTGATATTTCTCTCTTGTGCACACACACTGAAACTAGACTTACATGAGCACTTGATGGCTCAGTCTTCGTTTCCCTACACATACCCTTCCTGCTAAAAACTACCAAGAATTGAGTCCTGGCTCTGCTGAAGTCAATGAGAGTTTTGCCATTTATTTCAGTGGGGCCAGGTTTGCACTGTAAGTTGGTGCAAATATTTTTGAATGTAATGAGTTAATAATTGTATAATTTGGTTCAAATTGCTGTTGCAACAGGGACTTATGAAGGGGAGGTGAGGTGGTTTGTGTAATTTGGGAGGAGAGGTGTCTGGGGAAGGATCTCTCTTATGACAAGGTTTTGAAAGCCTTTGTTCCAAAGTCTTTGTTTTTTGGGCAGGAGGAAAATATTCACCAACGGGGAAGGTTTCTAAGTGATCAAACAGGTCATCTCGATAAGGAAGTAGCGGTTGGCTTGGTAATATGTCATATGCAGGAGCTTGCTGTGTTGGCAACGGCAGCTGCCCACTGATTCATTCCCATCTGTTCTCATCTAACTAAGCAATAGGTGAAGTAGAGGAGACCTAAAGAATAGAATTATCTCACATAGTGTGGGGTGGGAAGAGGGCCTGTGAACAGATGATTCCCTACTTTGTCAATTGCATAATGAAAGCAGGGTATCGTTTTCAAAGGCTCTGAATGCCCTTAATTGCCCTTCACCATCCACCCCTCTCCAGCATGCCATTTCCCCCCAGTGAAGCCCTTCCCTGCCCCTGGAGCCTTATGGCACACACATGGCCAGAGTTATAAGTCACACATTTTCCTCCTACCTCCAACATCTTTGGTCTTTGGTTGTGTTCTAGTTTCAGATCATTCTTTAGGAGTAGGAAACATAAGTCTCTCTCTTTGTGTGAAACCCACTACACTTAGGTGCTGGATAAATAGTTAATGAAAGAGAAATTGGCATGGGGGCATCTCCTTTGGGGCAAGAGGAAGGGAACTTTCCGTTTACAAAAATGTAATATATGGAAAGATGTCATTTCCCTTAGGAAATATAGCCTTTATTAGGGATGTAACTAACTTAATTTTATAGAGATTTCTCAGCAATTTACATTATTTAATAAAAAACATTATCTTTTTTATAGGTTTTCTCTTTTTAACTAACCTATAGAATTCAATAGTGGGGATATAATTCCCTAGGCATTACAGTTCATGAGACTTTTCCCATAAGGGTTGCCATAGTTCTTCCAAAATGGCCCTCAGCTTCTCCAGAATAAATATCCTCACTTTCCCTCTGGGTTTGTCCTGGCACATCTAAATACTAATAAGGTTAATAGCTAATTCAGAAGTGCTGGCAGTCAGTCAGATAGGAAGCTCATGAAGTTCTTTTGTGTCTTGCATCATCGTTGTTTGGAAAGGGGGATTTCAGGACAAAGACATGTCTCTCAGAACCTGACTGCAAAAATCTGATGGGCATGGGCGGCGAGTATAATAGGCCAGGGAGCCTCCCCAAACAGGATGTGCTGTACCTCAATTTGGCAGTGCACCGGCGGCCTGCCGCCTTTGGAGTGCTGCCAGCGAGAGGGCACCCAAGGCATGGCCCTGCCCACACTCTGCCTCGAGGCCCCACTTCCACATCCCGCTCTTTTCCCCATGGCCTCTCCTGCGCTGTTCCTTTCCCCGTCCCCACTCTGCCTCTTTCCCTGTGGGCCCCCGCCTGCCGCTCATGCCTCTTCACTGCTTCTCCCCCAGGACCCCCCCCGCCTCTTGCACCTCTTTGCCTTTTTTCCCACGGTCCCCCCTCCTGCCACTCGTGTGTCTCTGCCACTTCCCCCACGGCCCTCCCTCTGCCTCTTGGCCCCCTGAGAGGCAGAGAGGTGTGGCTGGGGAGCCCCCTGAGGGAGGGGGTAAAGAGGTGTGGATGGTGGGGGGCTCTTGGGGGAGGGGGTAGAGCAGGAGTGGGGAGTGGCGTGTGGGCCGGGCCTTGGGCGGGGGGAGGCTGAGCGGGGATGGGCCTTGGGGCAGAGCAGTGGGTGGGGCCCTGGTGAGGTTGCCAGTGGCCCCTTCCACTTCTGGGGAGCTTCCAGCGCTCAGTCCTAGCCTCCCCAAATGCAGGAGTCACGTGCTGCCCATGCTGATGGGGGGGGGGGGAAACCCAACCAACTTGCTAATAGGCTTCCTACTCAGCTGAAGTTATTGTGGACATTAACTCCAACTTGAATTTTCATCTTGAAAGGAAAAAAATATGTTGGTGCTTTTGTTTTTGTGACTTTCCCGAAAACCCTCTAAGGGTTTGTTAATGAACCAGAACTTAATGTGCTTCTTAAAGCATTTGACCTTATTGCAGAACATTTTGGAGGAAGGAAGGGCACACTGGAGTCATTTATTCTACCTAGAGATAACTTATGTTTTTGTTGTTGTTTAGGTTGTGTGTGGGGGCAGAGGGTGGGGAATGTTTCTCCAAGTTTGTAGCAAAAGCTAAAAGCCAATACCAAGTTTGAGCATGTGTACTCCCTTTTGGGGGGAGGGGGTACAGCGTAATTAAGATCTTTCCGATACAAATGATGTTAGGCTGTCAATCATGCTTTTTACTGTTTTAATTCCTACCTGTCTGTTTCTTTATCAAGTGCACATGGGTGTCTTGTTTTTCTCTTTTGCATTCAGCTTCTGCAAGGTGAATCTGTGCTCTCTGATTGCAAATCCCCCCCCTTTTTAAACCAAGTTGCAAAAGTAAGGAAATAGCGTAAGTGCGGTGTCTCTGAAGGCTTATGTCTGAAGCATCCATATTAAAGTCATAACTAAATACAGAACTACAGAATGTGTTCAACATTCACCCAAGTATAACAACATTCAGCTGGTGTTACTGCGTTCTTAAATGCCAGGCAGCATGACTAAAACCATGATCGCAAATGACCAGTATTATGCCCATTTTAAAATACAGCCACATTTTTATCAATAACCTTTTCCCTTTGGCAATGAATATTAGCATATCCTATATTTATTCTAAATTTGCCTATAGGCTCATGAAGTGTTTGTGTTATGAGCCAGGATAAAGGAGTTGAAGCTGGTGGGTCTTCACTGTAATTTTGAGTTCTTCATTCATGTCCTCTTTAACTCTTCTTTCTAGGCTAAATAATCCTAAGGTAATTTTTTCAAAAGACGGGCACTTTTGAAAAATATACCCCTAATGTCCACTGTCCCTCATTGTAGATGAATCCTGTTACACCTCTAACAGTGTTCACTGATCTTTTCAACCCACAGTGTCTTTTGTCAAAGAGAGCCAACCAAAACTAGACACAATGCAATACTCTAGAAGTCGTAATTGCCCACCATTTCTCTAGCAGTTTCCAGGTGGAATGGAACAGAGCACTTTTATTATTCTGGAATTAGTTAGATACCTGGGCTGGTTAGGTGGTGTGTTTGTGCCAAATTTTCAACACTGAGAAAATTTTAACCCTGAATTTATAAACCCTTGACAATAGGAAATGCCAAAGAGTCTTGACTATAGCAGAGACTAATTTGACTGACTCTGTGTCTGAAATTAAGTGTAACTTGGGTTTTAAAAAGTCAAAGTAACTTTTGCTTTTCAATTATGATCTGAAGTCGAGCCTACCGAGGAGTTTACATCAAGAAAGTTTTTTGGCAGCAGCCAGTCCAGGTCTGGTGCCTGGGGGCTTGGAAGACCATGCAGCTTTCATATAGGATGCATTCCACAAGCTGTCCAATGATACAAGGCATTTTGAAATTGTTCATTGGCAGCATGATGTTTGTCCTACTTTCCCTACACTCTCCTGGCCATATGCCTCAGCGCTGGCCTAGAACTACCTCTGGGGTGACAGGGAAGTTCAGCCTCTGGCTATCTTGTCTTGGGCCTACCAACAGGGATCAATTAATTAGTTAATGCCAATTTTGAGTGTGGTTTTAGTGATATGGATGTCTCTCCCCTGGGTATTGGGTGCTCAGCTGAGTTGCTGGAATAAACAGAAGTGGCTAGCACCTCTATTTTACATTTCAACCAAAAGACAATGGCCAAAGTTTTCTACGATAGCCAAACTTTAGGCTTCTAAAAGTGAGATTTTTTTTCAAAAATGCCTTGAAGTCAATGGGACTTATGCTTCTAAGTGTCTTAAGTGCTTATGCATAGCCCATTGTTAGATGTCTAATTATGGACTTAGGAGCCTACTTTTTAGAAATTTTTGGTCAGCATCTGCAAAAATGCTCAGCCTCCACATACCATGTTTGGGGGCAGGGGGAAGGTTTGGTATCTATTCAAAGTAAAAGAGTACAGCCCACTGACTTGCCAACATCAGTCATTTCCTACAGTAGCTAGTAGCTTGATAACTTGAAGGTTTCAGCTCCAAAGATTGAGCCACATTTCACATAGTTTGCGGGATCAGATGGGATTCCAGTACAAGGTTCTTTATTAAATTAGAGGTAGGTTGCTAAGTACATTCCAAGAGAAAAATACCATTAAACACATCCATTAAAAAAATCTGAACACAAAAAAATTATGGAAATCATCAGCCAAAGTTAATAAACAATTCGGATACCAACCTTAATACCCAATTAATGCACAAATTCCATGAAACTGGAAAAACTCTGAGTAGTACTCATGTTGTCAGTTGTAACAAAACATTCACAATAATTACAGCATTGTCTGTTTCATCTATTACTTTCTTTCAGAAGTGAACATAAACTCTTCAATACCATGATTTTATTTATAAAGGACTAGATTCTTTGTTTAAACTCACATGGAGGGGGGCCTTCACTCAGACACATCCAGTTGCAGGATTTGATCCAAAAGTGGAGACAGTCAAAAAATGATATATGTTCTCTGTGAAAACTTTGAATGAGATTAAATATTTTTTATTTCTTCATCATTTTTAGTTGAAACAATTACAAATTCTGTGAGATAGGAAAATAGAAAAATGAAAACTGATTTTTGTTTCTGAAAGATTAAAAAAAAATCTGCACTTTTCTCCCTCCCTACCCTCCTTTTCCTCTGAGGAAAAATGGAGAGAAAGGGATGAAGAAAAAACTCCAAACTGATTTTTTGTTGTTGGAAAAAACAAATTCCTGCAAACCTTGTTATGAAAATCACATTTTAATGAGAAAAATTTGTCAGTTCTACCCAAAATTCTTTTTTAAAGTGTTGCATTTAATACAACCGTACACAAACCTTAAAATAAAAACTTTGAGAATTCAAGACTACCTGAATATCTTTCTAATCTGTTTCTCTATAGCATCCATGATCTTAGTGTATAAGCATGTCCAAAAAGAAGTGTTTTCCTACTGAAGAAAATAATTCAGTCTACCTCTAATTAACTAATAAAACTACTGTTTAAAAATAGACTAGTGTAACTAACACCAGACCATAAAACTAGGGCCATTACATTAAAACAGGAACTGTTCATGTTGCAACAAACCATTAAACTTAATAATACAGAACAAATACTAAGTTATCCTCATTTATAATTTTAAAAAGGCATACAAGGGCCTCATCTAATTCCCATTAAAATTAAAAGATAGACTGCCAGGTACTTCAGAGGAAGATTGATCGAGCCCTAAAATAGTAAGATAAAAACCAGGGTCACAGTTAAGGTCATTTTGGGTATTAAGCACTGATCCTTGTGCATGAATTAACTGTTAAGGTTGGTATGGCATAAGAATTGTTTTTGTACCTTTAGATTGTGATGCCTGTAATTTTGGAATACTGGATTTTTAACAGGTGTTGGACGTTTGGGTTTTTAATGGATATTTTCAATAATATTGCTCTGCTTGAATTGCATTTGGGAACTTTACATTTAATCTATCAGTTTTTTTTCATTTGGAGATTTTTGGGGTGAGGGGGCAGGAGGAGGGCAGTTATCCTATTAGTTAAAATACTATGAAAGCTATGTAAAATCTGTGCTGTAGAGAAAAATATAGCATCTGGACTCACAACTGTGGAATATGTTTTGGTTTCCACTTTTGATTTTACTAGTTGGCAACAGGATTTTTTACGTCTGTTCAGAAAATGAACATTTATTAAAATACCTTCAGAAGGTCTGCTTAAGATTCCTTCTCTCAATGCACCTGATAGGAATGCAGCTGTGGAATTTAATTAACTAATTTATCTTCCGTCCAGCAATAACAGTTACGACGAAAAAGAGCACAATGGCTTTCCATATAGTATTTTTCCCAAGGTAAAAATATAAGAATACCAAATTCAGCCCTGACTTACTCTGTCAGTCATACCTATGTAATCCCATTGTCTTGATTTCCGTAGCAGAGGAAGAGAGGAGTGGTAGAATTTGACACTCTAGACTTTCAGGACTAGATTTGCAAAATAGTGCATGCTATTTGCAGAAGTAAAAATTAAAAACTTTTGTGTGGAAGTTGGCACACATGGAATTGGACAAGTGCAACGTTTTTGAACTACAGGGTCAGATTCAGGCATTTCGGGGCCTTAGGCAAACTCCAGTAAGAGCCATCTCTTGGCCTTGTACCCCATGCTATGGTCCCAATCCTTCTTGAGATACCAGAGTCTTTACTCAAGCCATCTTCTGAGGTGGGGGTGAGGGGTGTCTGGCACTGTTCTTTAAGCAAGCTTGTTCTCCTCCCACTCTCTGGTCCTCTCTTAAGGTGGGCTGGGTCTGTCTCAGAGGAGATAACTCAAGTGAGCAGAAGTCAGGAGTTGGTGGTGGTGAGGATTTGCTGAACCACGCCTGTGCAGCCATGATGGGATGATGACAGTGAGGGTCTCCACTTCCCAGAGACTCCTCTGCTAGAGTTGTCTGTGAGCCACCCTAGAGCTGTGGATTTGCATTAACAACCCATTGAAATAAATGGGGCAGTTCCTCCTCTCAGCCTCTCTGCAGACAGAGTAAGTCAGCACTGCATCAGTTATACAGTACTCGCTTCAAATTTTCAAGGTTGTTCTTGGCAACCAAGAGAGGGCTTGGACACAGACATACACACACATTTTTAAATGAAAGCTGAGTTGCTGGGCCCTAGACATATGCCTTTGCCTTAATCAAGCGCTATGAAACTGGGTGCAAATGAGGCCTGATCCTGCCAACGGTTACTCATGAGCCGTGCATATACAGTTCAGTACAGTTACACGCATGAGTGAGGGCTATTCATGTGAATAAAATCTTCAGGATGAAGCCCTGGCAAAGGTATATTTACTGTGTTCAAAAATGAAGAGAGTTACAAACATTGTCATACAACCAACCTTCAGAGGGCAACGGTGTGAGCTGTTTCTTTTCCAGCTGGGCACCTTTAGTTGAATGAAAATTTAGTTGCTCAGACAGAGGCACTCCTGCTGTAATTAAAACACCTTAAACACTCCTTCAGCTAAGGGATCTGCTAAGGTTTTGAATAAGAAGAGAGAATCCTCACTAGGGTTCAGGGCAATATCCCATGGGAGCAGATTAATTCATAGAATTCAGAAGCTATTCCCTTTTGGACATCACAGAATAGTAAGTTGTAGTATTCAAAATTTTGCTGCTGCAAAGATTATTTTGTTGTTTTGACCACATCGGCTCTCCACTGGCGTCCTGTTTTCTACTGCACCAAACACAAACTACTTGCCTTCCTTTTTTAAGGCACTTCATGGCCTACCCCCTTCCCTACCTAGAATCTCTTACCCATTGTCCAAGTGTGGACTCCAGTCTTTGCTTTGCCTCCTGGAAATTCCTCCTTGAAACTGTCCTTTGCCTTGGTGGCTACAAAAAGTTGACAAGAGAAGGCAGCTGCTGTGCTGTGAATGCCACTTATTAGAGCTGGTTGGAACTCAGAATTTTTGTTTCACAGGAATTTTGAAATTTCCCATGGAAAAAAATCAAAATGTCATTTTAGAATTTCAAAACTTTGTTCTGAGTTTTATTTGGCTTTTTTTCATTTTTATATTTGTATGTTATTTCATGGCATGTCTGTCCTTCTACAGTAGAACCTCAGAGTTACCAACACCTCGGGAATGGAGGTTGTTCGTAACTCTGAAATGTTCCTAACTCTGAACAAAACGTTATGGTGGTTCTTTCAAAAGTTTGCAGCTGAACATTTACTTAATACAGCTTTGAAACTTTACTATGCAGAAGAAAAATGCTGCTTTTAACCATCTTAATTTAAATGAAACCAGCACAGAAAGAGTTTTTTTACCTTGTCAAATCTTTTTTTAAAGTTTTCCCTTTTTTTTTAGTAGTTTACGTTTACTATATTTGCTTTTTTTTTTGTCTCTGCTGCTACCTGACTGCATACTTCTGGTTCCAAATGAGGTGTGTGGTTGACCAGTCAGTTCATAGCTCTGGTGTTTGTAACCCTGAGATTCTACTGTACTACTATTTCAAAATATGATCATAGTTAGAATATTCTATATTTTTATTATTAAAACCAGTAAGGTCATCTGCTACTCAGTACTGAATGAAACATCTTATCTTTTTACATTCAACTATCTCCTGTTTGTGTTTTAATGAAATAGTTTCACAGAAAAATTTCCTTTTCATTGAAACACCTTTTTTCAACAAAAAACTGTTTTGACAAAATTGTTCCAACCAGCGCTACTGCTTATCATGCTGCTTATCAGTGCTGTCTTAATGTTTCCTTGTGTTGCCCATCTGTCTACATCTGCCTGTTGTCTCCTGTCTTATACTTTGTGGTAAGCTCTGTGGGATAGGGACAGTCTCGTTGCTCCGTTTGTACAGCACCTAATACAATGGGGTCGTGGACCACGAATGGGGTCCCTAGGTGCTATGATAATGCAAGGAAGAAATAATAATAACAGTAAATGTATTACAAAAAAGACCGGTTTGGTTCACTTGAAGGGATTTTGATAAGCCAGGCACTCAGGAACTAAAAATGACACCCTCTGTATATTTTAAAGCCATGGTTCTCAACCAGTGGCACGTGTACCCCTCGGGGTATGCAGAGATCTTCCAGAGGGTACATCAACTCATCTAGATATTTGTCTAGTTTTACAACAGGCTACATAAAAAGCACTAGCAAAGTCAATATAACTAAAATTTCATACAGACTAAATGAGAAAGTAAGGAATTTTTCAGTAATAGTGTGCTGTGACACTTATATTTTTATGTGTGATTTGTAAACAAGTAGTTTTTAACTGAGGTGAAACTTGGGTGCTTTACAAGACAAATCAGACTCCTGAAAGGGATACAGTAGTCTGGAAAGGTTGAGAACCACTGTTTTAAAGAAATGAGTACAGATGCTCCCCGGGTTACGCAAACCTGATTTACAGAAATCCGGACTTTCGGAAAAAGTTCCGTAAGTTCCGAAAGCTAGCTAGCTTGCTTGCTTGCTTATTTATTTATTTTTGGCATAATTGTCAGAAATACGTTCCTGACTTACGCAAAATTCTACTTACGCAAGGCATTCCGGAATGGAACGCTTGCACAAGTCAGGGAGCTTCTGTAGATTGAACCCAGCAGAAAACTTAAGATAATGTTGTTTCCAAGTATTTCTAGTCATTTTGTTTTCCTTTTGATATATGCAATAGCAAAGGTGGCATTGTTTCATTAAAACAGAGCAATATTTTATCTCTTCAGGGGTGTTATGCTGTAGATTAAACTCACTGAGGTATCTTTCTTGCCCTCCAATAGCTAAATCATGTCCAGGTATGAAATTCAAACCTTCTGAGCATTTTAAATTATTTGTATTATGGAAGTGCCAGTCGCAGTTCCATAGTTAAGGTTGGGTACTGTTTTGTGCTTATAACAGATTTGTTCAACCTCTGTTATGTATAAAAAATGCAGCATATCCTCTCCAAATGTACAGCACCTTATTCTGTGAGTACAGGATGAGCTTTTTGAGACTCTACAAGTTGTCTTTTCATTACTTTGAATTAAATTAATTTTAAAATGGCTACTCTTCTAACTTTTCATATTGTTACATTTCACAGGCAGCTTGTGCACAGACTATATCCAGGTCTCAGAAATGGCTGGTACATGGCTGTTTGCTGAATTGGTCTTACTTTGAAGCTATTATCTTGTTCTCCAACTTCTATTTAAAAATAGAAGTGTCTAGTTATTAGGGTTGTCAAGAGATTAATCACACTGTTAAACAATAATAGAATACTATTTATTTAAATATTTTTGGATGTTTTCTACATTTTCAAATATATTGATTTCAATTACAAAACAGAATACAAAGTATACAGTGCTCACTTTATATTTATTTTTGATTACAAGTATTTGCACGGTTAAAAACAAAGGAAATAGTATTTTTTCAAATCACCTAATACAAGTACTGTAGTGCAATCTCTTTACCATGAAAGCTGAATTTACAAATGCAGAATTATGTAAAAAAACAACAACCCTGCATTCAAAAACAAAACAATGTAAAATTTCAGCGCCTACAATCCACTCAGTCCTACTTCTTGTTCAGCCAATCGCTAAGATAAACAAGTTTGTTTACATTTACAGGAGATAATACTGCCCTCTACTTATTTACAATGTCACCAGAAAGTAAGAACAGGCGTTCTCATGACACTGTTGTAGCTGGCATCACAAGATATTTATGTGCCAGATGCGCTAAAGATTCATATGTCCTTTCATGCTTCAACCATCCTTCCAGGGGACATGCTTCCATGCTGATGACGAGTTCTGCTTGATAACAATCCAAAGCAGTGCGGACCGATGCATGTTCATTTTAAATCTGAGTCAGATGCCACCAGCAGAAGATTGATTTTCTTTTTTGGTGGTTCAGGTTCTGTAGTTTCCGCATCGGCGTGTTGCTCTTTTAAGACTTCTGAAAGCATGCTCCACACCTTGTCCTTCTCAGATTTTGGAAGGCACTTCAGATTCTTAAAGCTTGGGTCGAGTGCTGTAGCTATCTTTAGAAATCTCACACTGGTACCTTCTTTGCATTTTGTGAAATCTGCAGTGAAAGTGTTCTTAAAATGAACAACATATGCTGGGTCATCATCAGAGACTGCTATAACATAAAATATATGGCAGAATTCTGGTAAAACAGAATAGGGGACATACAATTCTCCCCCAAGGAGTTCAGTCACAAATTTAATTAGCGCATTATTTTTTTAATGAGCATCATCAGCATGGAAGCATGTCCTCTGGAATGGTGGTGGAAGCATGAAGGGGCATACGAATATTTAGCATATCTGGCACGTAAATACCTTGCAATGCCGCTACAAAATTGCCATGCAAACACCTGTTCACTTACTGGTGACATTGTAAATAAGAAGAGGGCAGCATTATCTCCTATAAATGTAAACAAACTTGTTTGTCTTAGCGATTAGCTGAACAAGAAGAAGGACTGAGTGGACTTGTAGGCTCTGAAGTTTAACATTGTTTTGATTTTGAGTGTAACAAAAAAAAATCTACATTTGTAAGTTGCACTTCCACGACAGAGATTGAACTACAGTACTTGTATGAGGTGAATTGAAAAATACTATTTCTTTTATCATTTTTACAGTGCAAATATTTGTAATAAAAAATAATATACATTTTGATTTCAATTATAACCCAGAATACAACATATATGAAAATGTAGAAAAACATCCAAAATATTTAATAAATGTCAATTGGTATTCTATTGTTTAACAGTAAAATTAAAACTGTGATTAATCGCGATTAGTTTTTTTGATCACGTGAGTTAACTGCGATTAATCAACAGCCCTACAAACTATTTAAAATGCAAAGAAAATCTCAAACATGAACAAAGGGTACATCTACACAGCAAACAAAGATATGATCGTAGTGCAGGTAGGCATATCCTCACTAGCTTCAGTCTAGCTAGTGTGGGCAACAAAGTAGTTTGTACCCACAAACCCAGGATCCCTGGTTGGCCTACCTGCAGTAAAAAATCACACCTTTTGTCAAGGCTCCTTCCCCACTCTGAACTTTAGGGTACAGATGTGGGGGCCTGCATGAAAACTTTTAAGCTTAACTACCAGCTTAGATCTGGTTTGCTGCCACCACTCCCAATGTGCTAATTCCCTTCCCTGGGTAGCCTTGAGAGACGCTTCACCAATTCCCTGGTGAATACAGCTCCGACCCCCTTGGATCTTAAAACAAGGAGAAACTAACCATCCCCCCTCCTTTCTCCCACCAACTCCTGGTGGATCAAGATCCAACCCCCTTGGATCTAAAAACAAGGAAAAATCAATCAGGTTCTTAAAAAGAAGGCTTTTAATTAAAGAAAAAGGTAAAAATCATCTCTGTAAAATCAGGATGGAAAATAACTTTACAGGGTAATCAAACTTAAAGAGCCCAGAGGACCCCCCCCTCTAGCCTTAGGTTCAAAGTTACAGCAAACAGAGGTAAACACCCTAGTAAAAGGTACATTTACAAGTTGAGAAAACAAAGATAAAATTAACACGCCTTGCCTGGCTGTACTTACAAGTTTGAAATATGAGAGACTTGTTCAGAAAGATTTGGAGAGCCTGGATTGATGTCTGGTCCCTCTTAGTCCCAAGAGCAAACAACCACCACAACAAAGAGCACAAATAAAAACCTTCCCCCCACCAAGATTTGAAAGTATCTTGTCCCCTTATTGGTCCTTTGGGTCAGGTGTCAGCCAGGTTACCTGAGCTTCTTAACCCTTTACAGGTAAAAAGATTTTGGAGTCTCTGGCCAGGAGGGATTTTATAGTATGGTACACAGGAGGGCTGTTACCCTTCCCTTTATAGTTATGATACCTTTCGTTTACTGTGTAAACATACCCATGGTGTAACTGAGGCAGAGATGAGTTTGCAGGTAGCCTGAAACAATAGCTCGGAGAGGTGTGAACTATCCCATTCATCTCAGTGAAGTGTTAACTTAGATGCCCAGTGATGATTATTTCAACATCTACATGAAGAATTAAATGGATCACGTAAGAAAAAAGAGAGAGAGTCAGACTTGCACGATGTGCTGTGAGTGGCCTCTCATTTTGGT
Organism: Malaclemys terrapin pileata; assembly: GCF_027887155.1. Classification (NCBI taxonomy): domain Eukaryota; kingdom Metazoa; phylum Chordata; order Testudines; family Emydidae; genus Malaclemys; species Malaclemys terrapin. Next base: position 85,499,118 of record NC_071507.1, read on the forward strand.
ACCACAAGTGCGTGGTGTATGGGAGATCCCACCAGTTTTTGGTTGTCCCCTCGCCTCAGTCAAGAAGGAGCCAAACCCAAGATGCCTAGCAGAGCCCATGGGTGTATTCAAGCCCCGCTGAGAGGGTGCAAAGCCCAAGGAGCCAAGTGGCATACATGATCATGTTTTGAATATATGCATAATCTGCTGTGAGCAGTGTCTCATCATGGTGACTCACATGGGCAGATCTTATTTTGTGGGAGAAGCTTGGAAGAGCACCAGTGATGGGGTGGTCACCCCACACTAGCTTGGAAAGAGTTCCTGTGGCTCAGAGGGGGCTAAGTAACCAGATAAGGCTCAGGTGAGGGAGAGTTACACTTGATAGGCAATCCCTAATTGAGGATGGAGCCAGCTGACTAGGAGCAGGCTGGGCTGATATAAGGCCAAGCAGTGAGGGCAAAAGGGGGCTGTAGTATGAGAGCCTGTTGTCACTTTCTGGGCTTAGAGGAAAAAGAAGAAAACCTGTGGAAGTCCTGGGATCCTGGCCTTGAGGGTTGGGTGTACCCAAAGAAGTGGTGGAGAATGAAGCTTGATGCGGGTGGAGTAGGAAAAAGCTCAGGGAAATGGCAGCAAAGTTTGGGACACTGCAGACCTTGACTATTGATTCAAGGGTCCCTGAGCTGGAACCCAGAATAGTGGGTGGGCCCTAGTTCCCCTACCAGCCACTGGGAGGAAGTGGCGTAGCTTTGACTTAGAGCAGTGGTTCTCAAACTTTTATTTTCGCGGACCACTTGAAAATTGCTGAGGGTCTCAGTGGACCACTTAATGATCTTTCCAAATGTTGTTTGTACCATTAGCTAACTGTTGTAAAGCGCTTTGGATAAAAGTGCTATATAAAAAAACCTTAATATTGATTAACGTTTTTTTGTTCTACAAATAAAAGCACACGACTCATATTTTAATATCCGTAGTCTTACCTTTCTAATGCAATAGATATGCCCTCTCTCCTCTGCTGCGCAGCCCCCAAGCTGGGCTGGGAAGGAGGGGGGTCTCTCCCTCTCTTCCCCACTGTGGCAGCCCCTGAGCTGGGGCTGGGAAGGAGCGGGGTCTCTCCCCCGCCACAGAGCTGAAGCTGGGAAGGAGGGGGTGTCTCTCCCCCGCCACAGAGCTGAAGCTGGGAAGGAGGGGGTGTCTCTCCCCCGCCACAGAGCTGAAGCTGGGAAGGAGGGGGTGTCTCTCCCCCGCCACAGAGCTGAAGCTGGGAAGGGGGGGGTGTCTCTCCCCCGCCACAGAGCTGAAGCTGGGAAGGAGGGCCATCTCTCTCCTGGCAGCTGCAGCCCTGGAGCTGGGGAAAGTCAACTCTTTCTCTGGCTACCGAAGCCCTGCACATCCCAAATTCCCCCATCCCCTCTTCTCACCCCACTGCCCCCTTCCACCTACCCCCTATTGCCCCCATGCCTGTGTGGCTCCACTAATTAGGTGGGTGGCCCTTCATTCTCTCGTGTGCAGCTGCCCAGGCATGCACCTTAGAGGGAACTATCCACGAACCATCTGAATGAATGGAACTCGCGGACCACTGGTGGTCCATGGACCACAGTTTGAGAACCTCTGACTTGGAGGACTTCTGGCAATGATACCCAAACAGGCAGCCTGGTGAGACTTGGATAACCCAGAAGGGGGAAACTACATAGTGACCTGGCTGGAGAGCCAAGCCACAAAGAGGGAGCATCCTGACTCCCAAAGATGAAGCACTGCAACTCCTGGAAAAATATGTGAGTGGGGCTGCACCACAAGTGAGAGACAGAAGGGGGCATCAGACCCATTGAAGCTATTCCCCAGATGCAGCCATGAGGGGACACCCCAGTGGTGAGTAAAATCCTGTGAAAGAACCCACACATTTCTCCTTAATCTGACCCCTGGCTATATTTGAAGAAGTTAGGTTGTAATTACACTAAATCATTAATGATTGTTGTGTCTGATTGTTATGATTATTAAGCTACAGATAAACACAAGTCAACAGCTCAGGTGATGTAAGTGCGGTCATTGTGAAATCACAATGTGATTCAATTCATCACCACCCTACCACAGCTAATACCTGAACACAGACAGAGCCTACTGTACAACGGCATAGAGAGGGAGTGTTTATATGTTAATAACTTCCAAGAGATGAGAGACTACGCTAATAAAAATGCACAAATAATCTTTGAGAATGGCAAGAAAATAAGTTTGATTGCTGCAGTAAGTCTCCCTGCAAATATGAGCATCTAAATAACAAGATTTTCAAAACGTATTTAATAACTATTAATCTCCTTTAAAGACAAGACATTTTCCTTGTTTAACATGCCAATCTGCTGCATTCTTCTGGACCAGAGTGACAGCTCCAACTGTAAACAAACAAACAAACAAAAAACTAAGTGCTTTTTTTTAGCAACTAAAATCTGTGCTGATTTTTTTGGGGGGAGGGGGAAAGTACTTCTAGCGCTCACTTTGCAGCCATACCTGAAATCACTAGGCACCCTAATTCTATTGAAGGCTAAAAGTTGCAGTCTGTACTTGCATCAGTGGTTGGATGTCTGATTCCCCAAAATGGGGGCTAAGTAGCGTTACGTTTGTGTGTGTGTGTGTGTGTGTGTGTGTGTGTGTGTGTGTTTTAAGATCAGTGTCTTGTCTTGGAGGAGGGAAAACCTAAAAACTCTGGAGGAGCAAACATTTTGAATTAAAATGTATAGACAATATACAAGGCACTAAACAATTTTTGTAAGCATTCTTATGCCTATACTACATTTTTATAAATATCTTTTTTAAAAATAAAACTTGTTTCTCTGTATGTGTACTATTGCCCTCTTCTGGACAGATTAAGAACTAAGCCTGTGCAATTCTCTCTACTTGCTGAGATTCTGGAACTGTTATTTCAGCTAAATGTATTTTTGACATTGCAAGTATTTAAGAAGTTCCCATATATTAGGTTTAAAGGTGCAGAGGCTTGTCTGCGTACTCTGTATTTGACCATAGAACAGAATCTGTGTTTAACGTGTAACAAAAAGCATTTTTAAAATTAATGCTTCAAAGGCCTGCTGCTCTGCTGGATACCCCTATTTCTCAGTGGTTGGAAGGGCATGGAAGGTGTGTTGGGTAAAACTGCTTATCTTCTGATAAGCAATTATTTATACACAATGGGACGTAGCAAAGCCTCCCACTGCTAGGGAGAGAAACTAATGACTCCACAGCCTGAGAGGGGCTATAAAAATGACACCCGTAATGCAGACACTTCAGTGACGGGCAGTTTAGAAGTATGTAGAGTAGTAGTAATTCATGACTGTGACGTCAGTGCCATAAAAGTCCTTTTAAGGATTATGGAAAGCTGAAAACAATTTTCCAGTATTAATAATGATTAGGATTAGAACTTGCAAATGAATTAAAGGCAGATGTCAGGCTGATTGGCTGATATCACACTACATTACAGATTTAAGTCCTGATCATATTCCCATTGAAACCAGTGGCAAACTACTTCAATGGGGGCAGGTCAGGCCTTTGTTTTATATAGCGTCTTTTAAAGAAACATTCCCTAATGCTTTACCTAGTTCAATACTAAGGAGTTACTGGGCTTGATTTACTGCTGCTAGTGCAGATGTGTGGGCACAGATTGCATCTCTTATGACAACCAGCTGCAGCAGTCTCTGGGGGGCTTCACTTTTGGAGCAAGGGCAAGCCATGTTTGTAACATCACTCTCCCCTTCAAATTTTGCCAGGGGAAGGCAGCTTTAATTTGTGAATGGGCTTCATAGGAGATGCTGAGGTTGCTTGGGGTTACTGATTCAGACCATCTTCATGTTGCTCTGGCCAAGTCACCTACCACCCACCCTTGAAAATGTGCTGGCCAACTGTGAGACCCCTGCTGGAGTGGGAGTTTCACTGCAGTAGCTCTTATGAGTAAACTTCCCACTGCAGAAGCCCTGTAGGTGCCAGCATAACCTGCAGCTGAGTCTGGCCATTGACTTGAGTTCTCTTGAGGTGATAAAATGTATCCTCTGAGAGGTAAATCTTGACTTTAGCTCAAGGGACAATACATGTTGACTGAATGGCAATTTAATATAGCTTGACCTGCCTGACATAGGTGATTGCCACATGCAATTTGGTGCTCTTAATTTTAGAGGGGGGAAACTTTAAAATGAATTACACTGCCACCAAATAGCCCCTGTTTTGTTTATATCGGGTTTCAGGGCTGATGATATAGCTGTGATGATGATGATATAGCTTATGAGGTTGGTTGCTTAGTTTAGACAGCTTTTCCCTACTTGCTTACTATTCCTTAGAGCAGCAGCCACAATTATTGGGAGAAGATGGGTTTTAGTATGTATAAGAAAGAGGGGGGGGGGAGGTTTATACAAAATGATACAAAAATACTTTAACTGTTAATCATAATTGGTCATCAGTTCTTATTGACACCTATTGCAGGCTCTTCGCAGAGTCTCAGATCATCCAGCCAGCAGCCTCCGGAAAACTCTTCAGTCCTTTAGAGAATTTTTAATGCTCCTGTCTCTTGTCTCAGGAAGAAGAGACTTAGACTCCAGATTTCAATGGGGGTGTGTAAGACATCCCAGTGCTTCTCTCTACCACTGCTACCTCCTTTGATTGCTCAGATTCAGTCATCCTTCTGGTATGGCTTCCATTTCCAGACTGAATTTTGGAACTTATTATAGCCAGGTATAAACTTGAGGATGAGAAGGTAATTGTGTCTGCTGATTATTACATTTCACCCTAAGCTCTGTATCACCTTCTCAAAGAAAGCTAAGTCCCTCATTTGCTATCATCAGGACCTGCTGTTGGTCCCACTTCTTCCCCAAACAATGTGAAAAGTAGGAAGTTAGGGGTCTGTCTCAATGGCAGAAATTTGTAATTAAACCAAGCGCAAGGTGTAAAACTTAACAGCACTCTGGATAGTCCTCATTGGCTCCTTTGTTGTGGCCCATATATTATACAATGCCTAGGGACTACTATGGTAGGTGTTTTTGAGACTACTTAGAGGAGAAGTCCAAGAAAAAGGTGCCTGGAATGTATATCCTGGTTGCCTTGGACGTACCATGTAGACATTTCCGGGTTCTACTGTACTCAGCAGAACACTTATACATCTAAATATATGTTGTTGCATTCTTGACAAAAATGTCTGGGGAGATTTCCATTTTATCCACATTGCAAAAGCAGCCTTTTTCTCTTTTTTAAGCTAATATTCTATAGGAGAGACTATTTCATCTCGAATGAGCTAATTGGGAAGCAGAGATTTTCTTATGGTATCTGATTGCTTATCAGAACTGAACAACAGTTTGTAGTGAATTCCTCCACACCCAGCCAGGATGCACTCTTTTGCATATATACTCTGACTGGTTAACAGTGCTCTATCCCTTAGTGTGTTATATCCCTAGAAGGTAAATTATGGAAAAGGCATTGAAGTTGTTGAGTGGTATCGGTATGAAAGTGGTAACTAGTTTAAAGGTAGAGCTAAGATAACCGTTGAGGAGAAAGTGGAAGGAAAGGAACAGAGGCATGAAACTTCAATTTTGGGACTTCATGCCATACAGGAGGAGTCTCCACTGAGATGGGGAAAGAGCAGGTGGGAGCAGAACCATCTCAGTAGGGAACTAGGGATGCATGGCTATGGAGGCTGTCAAAGAAAATGGAATGTTTTGCAGTACGAAAGGCTTTACTGATGTCAAGACTGATGAGGAAATGGAGCGTTCAGCAAAAAGGAGGAGGATGTTGCCTGTAATGAAAAGAGTGGCTTCCATATGATAGCCAGAGTGAAACCTGATTGAATTATGCCAACAATATTGTTTGTGAGGGGCAACTAGAGAGATGAGAAGGTGTGACATTCCCCAGGGTACAATCTGGACCATTGAACGGTTGGGTCCCCTTAATTCTCTAGCTTGGGGTGCCTTTTACACTGCTTTGCTGACAGAACATCCACTCCTGGCCTGTTCACACAGCCTTCAGCATGCAAATTCACTCCCAGCTAAATACATGAGCACTCTAACCAGTCACTCATGAATTACATACAGGACAACACCCACAAATTCTGTCCCAATCTTGTCTCCCAAGAAACGTGCATCTTGTACTGTTTAATTACTGAACAACGCAAGCTCATAGAAAGTCTGTCATTTCATCAAAGGAAAATGATATATGTACCAGCCTTGTTATCCCTAGTGGAGTTTCCCACACATTTTAATCCAAACACACTGGTTAAGATAAAATAGTAAGATAAGTTTATTAACTACAGAAAGATAGATTTGAAGTGATTACAAGTGATGATGCATAAAAGTCTGGATTGGTTACAAAAGAAAATAAAAGGGTAAAACTCAAGCTAATACCTAACTTAACAAGCTAAGTGAACTTAAAAGCAAAAGGTTTTGTCTCACCATACGCTGCAGTAAATTTCACAGGCCGGGTTTCTTTTCAGCTTGGGACCCCTTCCACTTAATTCAGCTCTTTTACTGTTGATATCATGAACAGAGATGAAGGAGGAGTGAGGTGAAGTGAAGACCACTGTCTCTCAAACCACTCTCCCCTCTTTGAGGGTTACCCTCAGCTGGGGTGCAGGTGACAAATAGTCTCTTGTGGATGTGAGGGTTGAACCATCCCTGTGATGAAATGTAAATTCCTTGTTTACACCCTCCCGTTGCTGGGGAATGGTTCCTTAAGCCAGTGATAGCTCTTTAACATCTGGTTGGGGTGCCAGTGAGTCTTTATCTCTGAAAAACTGGTTTGGGCCTGCTTTTCTTAACCATGGGGCATGTTATAACAATGTTATACAGTAGAATCTTGTAACTTTACATACAATACCGATACACCCATTTTACCAGGACAATAATATTCAGCAGATTATGCTATTTCAAATGATAACTCACAAGGTATACTTTGTACAAAACTTATCATGGTCTTGTAAAACTGGTGACCATAATAATAAAAGGCTGCTTAGCCACGCATGTCACATAGTTCATTGAGAGACTATGGCAAATGTCTTGAAATTACAATACATGTTTATCTGAAAAAGGAAAGATGAAAATATTTTTAATCTTACAAAAATAAAGTTTAAATAAATATTTCATTATGACCCTGCCCTCCATTTTCTGCAGCTTCAGTTGTCTCTGCTCCCACTTGCCCCAAACCAAACAAAAAAATAAAATTTGCCTTGGGGATGGGGAGAGAACGTATGGAACTGCGCTCTTCTCAGCTGAAGAGGAATCTATTCTTCTTTTGACTATATAGTACAGAAGCTCTTTATTGTGAGAAAGCATCATACACTATATACAATGGGCTCAATGTTTTTCTTTTACCTTTTTTATTTTAACCAACAGGAGAAGCTATGACTAGTTTGAACTTATAGGGAATACCAGTAGGGTCAGTAATAAACTAATTTTATCCATTTTGTAGAGTGTTTTTTGGAAAACCTTTTAAACCAGACCCACTCTATGATACCTTCAGGTTACAATCTCTATATAATCTTATGACTCACAAAAACATGTGCCAGTGATACTGCCTTATAACTGTCAAGAAATCAGGATCACCTTGACTAATGCAGATGGGGATCCCTTGGAACCAGGTGGGTTGTTTCAATGCCGATATTCTGCTTTCCATACAAACATGGAAATTCCACTGATATCAGTACAATTGCAAGCATGTAAGGAGAGTGGAATACCACAGTGGAGACTTGCCATACTGATCTGGATTGGAGGATTTTACACTTTCATTGCACAGTGTTTTCATAAAAATACTTTTCCATATCTCTCCAGGACTCTGGAACTAGCTCCCCTGCTTGATCCAAAACACCATGGGTTTGGTGACACACATTGCTAAAGAAATCTGTTTGATAAGGATTTTGGAGAGGGTTGAGGATATGCTCCTAGCACAATGAAAGGGTGGGAAGAGCTGCTTTTAGTTTAGTTTTAGTTTTGGGAGATGGCAGGTTGGCAAAGTTCCTTTCCGAATAATTATTTTAATGCTGCTGGCAGAGTGGATTGATTTAAATCAAATGATTTAAATAACCGATTTTAATCATGATTTAAATCAGCAAGCAGGAAACCTTTATTTAAATATTCAATTTTAATCATGTTTTGCATTTGTATTTCTTACTTATTTTCCTAAAGAAAGGTTGATTCTCATTAGTTGGTAGCCATTAAAATGTGTTGATTTGCAAATAAATAGAGCCTTTACATTAAATTTGGTGCTTATTTTTGCTAGCCAGGAGGCTACACTATATCTATGCACATTTATTTAAGCAATTATGTAGCTTAATTCATTTATTCAGGTTCTTAATTTTTACATTTTTTTATTTTGTTAGACAATGGTGAATGATGGATTTCTTATTTAATAGTTGATGATTCATTTTTTAATTGTGTCTTGTGTCAAGTTGCATTTGGGTGGAAATTCAAATAAAAATGCACAAAATACTGCATTTAAAACTGTTTTATTAAATAAAACTTCCTTAATAGTGATGGGTGTATAAGAGAGAGTTTTTCAAAACATGTATTGAATTTAAAACTGATTCATTAAACAAAGGAAGTTGTGATGGGGGTGTACATACCCCAGACTGGGCTTGAAGGGGTTAATGAGAGCCTGTGGGTGCAATCTGTGACTCCCTGGTACACCTGCAGTAGGTGTCAAGCCTGGAGGGAGGAGTTAAAAGGGCTAACCCTGGTTCAGTTAGGCCTGACTAGAAGGAGAACAGCTCTCTGGCACTTGCTCAGGGAGAGAAGCCTGGCACGGAGACAGGGAGCTGAGTGGGACTGCTGGCAGACAAAGTCTCCCTGAAGGAAGGTAGGTCTGCAATAGGGAACTCAAGGCAGTTGGGAAGGAGTGGCAGATGGCGAGTCTGTCCAGGACTCTGCATGCTGGTGGAGAGGCCTGCAGGGAGCAGGAAGATTCCTGCTGAATCAGGGCCTGTGCAGCAGGGGAAGTTGAGAAAAACCTCCTTCAGCAGGACAGGGTAGCAGAAAGGGCAAAGAAGTTCTGCAGTGAGCTGGTGGAAGAGGCTTAGAGAGAACGGAGCCGATTCTTCCCAGGCTCCCAGTGTGACTGACACAAAGGACTAAGACAGGCCAGGGCAAAGTAGGGAAGTGGTCAAGGGAGGCAGCAAGGGGGTCTGTGTACCCAGGCATTGAATGCCTGTTCAAGGGTGCCTGGACCGAATGCAGTGGAGTTGGAGAATCTGGATTTCCCTACCAGACCATTGACGAAGGTGGAGTGGAAATGCAATCCCATCCCCCTGCCCCCACCTAGGGTTGCCAACCCTCCAGGATTGGCCTGGAGTCTCCAGGAATTAAAGATTAATCTTTAATTTAAAGATTGTCATGTGATTAAGTCTCCAGGAATACGTCCAACCAAAATTGGCAACCCTAACCCCACCCCAATACCTGGGGTAAAGGCTAGTGAGTCCAGATTGGACCGAGGCTCCAACGTGAAGTTGAAGGACTATTAGTTGTTGGCTTACCCTGAAGGGATGAGACTCTGTGATCTAGCTGGCAGGCTGAGTCACAAGAAGCAGCAGACCACTGCAGGGCCAGAGTGGCTGTCAGCAGGTGGCAATGATGGATAAGAGCGTGCTATGCCTTAGGGTTGCCAACTTTGTAATATTTTAAAAGCCAGACACACCAGCAGGGATGCTGGGACTTCTCCTTCCCTACCCCTTCCCGCTGAGGACCTGCCCCTGCCCTGCCTCTTCCCCAAGGCCTCTCTCTTGCTCTGCCCCTTCCCCTGAAGCCCTGCCCCTGTTTTCTTCTCTTTTCATTTGTCAATCACTGCTTTACCCCTCTCCCCCCTCCCTGCATGGGTTGGGAGGGACTTGCCTGCCGAACAGGGGCTGGGAGGTACAGCCGCCTGGTGTTGGTAGGTTGATGACTCGGCACCTCCCCCGCCTGCAGTAACCAGACTTCGGGTGTCTGGACAGTAGATCTGACTTTCTGGTCAAAAACAGGCCACCCTACGTACCCAGCCAGCCTGGGGCGTGCCAACTGGCGAGCCACATGCTTACAGAAGTATATCTGTTATTAAAGAATTGAACTGATTATTATTGGTCACTATGTCCTTCAAGATTTTAGAACTAGTAGATCTCCCCATCTCACTTCTGATTTCTGTTTGTATATTGGAAGAGTAAAACTGCCTTTCCTGCTTTTTCAGCACCCGATAGGTTTCTTAACTTTGACTGAGTGATTGAACTAAACTAGTTGAATCATTTGAAATGAAGACAATATTCTCTTTGCACTTGCAGAAGAAGGCTACTGCTGTCAAAATTTGGTTTAGCACATCAGCAAACTCTGCTTCCAGGTGCTTAGCTAGTGACGTCACCAGTTCAGTGGTTTGACTTCCTTTCAAACTTGCCAGTAAACATGTATTGTTTAATATTATTTTTTGTAATTAAATGATTTTCATAGATTTACAATAAGTTTAGGCCTTAACATAGGTTGCCAATTTCAAATTTAATTTTAAATAGTTTTTTTTAAATAAATCTATATTTAATTTAAATAAAAATCTGATTTAAAGAAATCCATTTTAAAAAAAAAAAACCATCATTTTTTATCCACGCTGGTGCAGATTATTTGTCTGGAAGCATTTTCAGGTTTTTGCCACAACTAACCAACTTTATGATGTGCATATTACAACTGACCACTGCTCTTGACCAATCGCTGATTATGCAGCTGCTATAAAGTTTTATGTATGCAAAACTATTGAAGGCCGGATTGAGCCTTTATGCTGTTTCACGGTAGTTCCAAGAATGTTGCCGTGTAAAGCAATAGTGAAGAAATTCCAAAGATAACATATAGTAAATGTGGCTCTGTTCATATAGTATCAAACTGGGGGGTTCATTTTCCAGATATTTATACACTAACAAAACAGGCCTCTGGTTTATAGCAGGAGACGTGTCAAACTATGTAAGAGGATCCAGCATGTGAATCAGGCAACTCCTGAAATTCAAGTCAAGTAGAGCACCTTACACTTCAATAAAATTACCTTCACAGGATCTACAATTATTATAGGAGGCTGTGGCCTCTTTTAGTTTAAAACTGGCTATGCATTTTTCCCCAAAGGTTTAATACCACAGAGGTATTTTATGTTAAGATGCATGCCTTTCCCCTGAGCCATTCCACATAAAACCTGATGTGTTATTTGTTAGTAATATTTATTAAGAAAAAACTTTGGGTTTTGGGTATCAGAAGAGGCCTTTTTCCAACTGTCAACATTTTGAAGCTGTGTAATAATGCAGTCTTGAGGTTCCTATGGCAACATATTTCATTTCCTAGGTGACAGTGACTGTATGTCGTCACCAGTGAACTAAACTAAGTCTGGAAATATGTCAAGTTTCCTTCAAACGTAGGCATCCTGAAACTTCTGTGTCTCTTTCCACATGTATATCTTTTTAAGACCAGAAAAGACCATTATGATCATCTGGTCTGAACTCCTGCATAACACAGGCCATAGAATTTTACCTAGTAACCCCTGTACCGAGCCCCATAGCTTGTGTTCGGTGACAGCTTATCTTCCTGAAAGGCACCCCGTCTTGCTTTGAAGTCAAGAGACGGAGAATATGCTGCTTCTCTTCTCAGTTAGTGTCAGTGGTTAAGCATTCTCCCTCTTAAAAATGTGTGCCTTATTTCTCATTTCAATTTGACTTTAACTTGCAGCCACTGGTTCTTGTTGTGCTTTTAACTGCAAGATTTCTCACAGGGTTAGTGAATCCTGAACAGCTTTGTGCCAACTTACTTGTGCTCACAGTTAAATCAAATCCTTTCGAATCAACTGTACTAACAAATCAACCTGTACCTGTGCCTGTAGATACCAGTAATTATTATTACAGCAAGATGGTTTATAGGCAAGACATATTGGGTGTGTGTGGGGAGGGAGTTGAAGGGCCCACAGCTCCTTATGTCTGTGTGTTTTAAGTAGAACTGGCGTAGAGTGACCACCTTTTCAAAAGGCAAAAGCAGGACACGTGCAGGAGCCCTGCTCCTCATCTTCCCCAGAGGCCCCACCCACTTCAGGCCCCTCCCCCTCCAGGAAGAGGCTGGCACTGCCTCTGAGCTTTGGGCAGTCGTGGAGTGGTGCAGCAAGTAATCTGGCACAGCATTTGTCCCAGGAGTCATTCAGCCCGGGACTGGGGCTTGAACTCTGCATTTTGGGACTGTGCCACATAATTTGGGACAGGTGGTCTCCTAACCAGCCCCTGTTTGGAGTATGTTGATTCCTTACAACGGACAAGATTGTCAGCTGCACAGCATGGCCATTTAGACTTCAATGTTATTAGTGGGATAAAACAAAAGACCTTCAGCTCCAAAAGCACAGGCCCCTACCATTTGAATTAAAGGAGACTCCACATTAATTCTACTAGTAGTAGTGCTTATAGATCTCATAAGTCCTCTGTGGTTGGGTCACTAAAGGATGTCACAAACAGGTTTGGGAGATTCTGTACCTGTAATATTTGCATTAATCAGTCCTTGGGGCACCACCCCAGTTAGCTGCAGTATACAGTACTTTCATTCTAAAAATGCACACACAGTAGGGTGGCCACCTTTCTAATTGCTGGTAACTGGACCCCTGAGACCCTGCCCCCTCCCCACTTCTTTCCTGAAGGCCCCGCTCCTGCTCCATCTCTTCCCCTCCCCCCAAGGCCTCATCCCTGTCGCTCACTCCTCCCCACGTCGCTCACTGAATCATCTCCACCTCTCTTTCCCCCCGCCCCGCTGGGCTCCCTCTGCTCCAACTTGGAGCCTCCAAGGCTGGGATGGGAGCTGCTGCAGCCTGCCTGCAGGTAGGAGGCAGCCCTGGCTGAGCAGGTGCTAGCATGGGTTAATGACCTGCTGCCTCTCCCCACCCCGCGGTAACTTGGAATTTTGGTGTCCAGTCAGTGCAGCTGACCGGACATTGCCAGGTCCCCTTTTTGACTGGACTTTCCAGTCAAAAATCGGGCACCTGGCAACCCTAACATGCACCAAAAGCATTCAGAAATACTCAGAATGTTTTGTGTTATAAATCCTCCTGTGATATCTAGCGATACAGGCCAATTTTAAAAGTTTAAGAATCATGGCATATTTTCTCCCCTTTTCCCTCATACCCATCTCTCTGTCAATTTATAGCAAAGGTTCCCAAATTGTGGTATGCAGAGAGCTGGCTGATCACATGGCCGATCATGTGGCCTACATTTTATATACAGTGACTGGTGCTTTTGGGTGACCATCATCAGGTATCTTTATATAGGGGCCTGATTTGCAGGTGTGCTGAGAATTCTCCCTGAAAATAAGGCCCCTTTTAAAGGTGTCTTGGGTTGGCACCCAAAAGTAGAGGCAACCAAAATCACTAATTGCTTTTGAAAATTTAGGCCTCAGAGCTGACTCAGCTTGTTAGATTTCATTAAAGAGAGAGCTGATGCATTCAATACTTCTACTTTTCAATGTAACCAGCAATTACTATAGTTGCCACAGGTGATCACAAATGCTAGGGAAGTGGTCTAATTTTTCTATTAAGGTGTGGTTCACGCTATGAAAAAGTTAGTATGCGAACAGGAGTGTTGGTACTGGTACTTCATGTTGCACTTCCTGAAAAAATTGGCACATTTCTTAGATGGCCTAGTGATTACAATATATATTCTAAGGAAACTGGTTGAAAGACAAAGGTACAAGTTGAGTTTTAATTTGCATATACAGTCATAGCTTCTGATTTGGTCCTTTGTCTCTTTTCCTCCATCTCATTCTATTACCAGAAAAATAGCAAGGACATTCAATGCTTAAAAAATCCTCTATGCTAATAAAATTTTATAATTGAGAATTTAACTATGCAAAGAAGTCAAGAGAATCAAAAGTTAAGGTTCCCACAGCAACAATAACTCGGCCACGTTTAAGAGACATAGTAAAGCATAAATTAACAATACTACATATGTGCAATGTGGCCGAGTTAACATTGCTATGGGAACCTTAACTTTGGAATGTATAATTATTCTGCTTTAAAAAAACCCCAAGAGAAATAACCATTACAGATTGTGCTGGAAAAGACTACAGCCAATTCCTAATCTGCAATCTGTTGATCCAGAACTGTGATGACTCAAATGCTGTCAAAATCTAAACAGGTGAAATATTATTGTTAGGAACACTGGGCCCGAGGACCATATCCATGTCAGATTTTGATTCATTATCTGTTTTAAATTGGAATTTAAAATCAAATTGTAGTGTCTTGAGTAATCTTGGATACTAACAGAGAAAAGTTTAGTGTTAAGGGAAAAACCAAACATTTGGGCCTCCCTCGTATTCTTTTGGTGCTGCTTTTGACGCATTATATTTTTTGAAGCAGCTGATTGTAAAATTAGTTACTGCCTTTAGTCTTTTCCAGCATAATTTGATTCCAAAAATCAAGCTGCACTCCAGGGCATGTATGTATATAGGAGTAATAATTTTAGATTTTACCTGATAATGTTGGCTAAAAATCATCACGCTATTTAATTTCTATTCCATTTAAATTTAGCAATCTGTTGTAGGTTAGAAGATTTTTTTGGTATTTCAAACAGATGTAATGTTGGTATGAACGGTAAGGCAATGTTGCCTAATAGACAGGGCACTGGATTGGGAGAAAGGAAGCCAGACTCCTATTCTTGGTGTTGCCAATGCTCTGGTGCATGACCTCTAGGTGAATCACATCTGTGCCTCAGTTTCCTAATATATGAAATGCTTTATATCTTGATACTGCATACAAATCATCCCCCTGGGGTGGTCATCTTGTCCACTAAGGCAGCTTGCATCACCGTTTGGCTGCTCCTTGAGTCTATAAGCCCCAGTATCTCTTTCCCTTGGATTCATTTTGGGACCATCAACTGGGGTGGGAGGGGGGCGGGGGAAGAGGAAGGAGTCCTCCTACGGGCCCTCTCTAGTGCTGTCCAACCCTCTGTGTATTGGCATTCTATCCATGGGAACTCTTTCCTCATGTGCCCCTGTTGCCCACAGGAGAAGTTGGTTGCTGAGCTCACCCCCAGGGTGGCAGAGAGCAGGTTTAAACTAGGAGTGTGAACTGCATCTGAGCTCAAGGGCTCTGCCCTGGTTGTTAGTGTCCCTGGGCGGTTATCTGGGAGATAGTTTAGCCCTGTGTCTCACTGAAGACTTCTCCTCTCTGTGCAAGTAGCTCAGGTCACTGGGGTGGGGTTTGTACATGTTTTCTGTCATGCCCAGGGTGCAGCATCTGCTGGTGGGAGTCCAGTACCATCAGTGGCCCTGATTGTCAAGTGGGTGGAGGCTCTACATGTCCAATCTCTAGCGACTCATCAGCTGTGAGAAAATTTTCCATTAGCTACACTGCATCTGGCATTCACAGAGCACCCATGCCTGGCCCCTTATTGGAAGTATGGATACAAACTGCTCTGTTAGGACCAACTGTGCAATTTTCCTCCAGGCGAAGCTACCGCCAGCAATACTCTTTTCCAGCTGAAATCACACAGGGCATTTCCCTATTAACATTGTTATCAGCCTCCGTGCGTACACCCTCCCTTGTTGCTTTCCTGTCCCGAAAGCCTGAATCTGATTTGTTCTTGGTCTCAAGGGGAAAGAGTCATGATGTCATCACCGCTGTCTGATGTGCCATCTCCCCATTTGTACAAATCTAGCTGAATCTTTCTGGGACCTTCCTCTGCTCTTGTCCACACTGCTAGAATGGTTCAACAGGCCATGTTCCTTGAGTCCTAGAGCAGGGCACTTCTCCTTTACCGGCTCATGCTGTCTCACAGAGTAAATGCATCTTGTTGTGGGTATGGAACCCTGGCCACCTGCTCTCCTTTGCTATTGTCACACTGCTTGTTCTTCTGGTGGTGCTGTGCCTTCTAGGGCTTTCATCTTTTCTCTTGAGGGTTCTGCTGCACATCCCATATCCAAGCATTTGACTAATGTGATATTGCCTTCTCAGAGCAGCCGCTCCCTCAAGTGGTGATCCCAAGTGCCACAGGCTATCCTGTCCCGAATCAGGGAGTCCATCAAGTCCCCAAAATTGCTGGTAGCCACCAGTGTGCATAAGGCAGTAACAAAGGGGTCTATCCCCTTCCCTTTGTATGGCTCTCTAGTAAAAAACTTGTCACTCCACAGTTTCATTTTGTTTCGGGGAACAATGGTTTCCCAGGGCTGCTAGGACTGCTGCGAAGCTTGAGGCAGTGGTGAGCTTCAGCGTGCTGCAGATCTCTCTGCCTTGTTCCCCAATAAGGTAAAATAATAATTTTACTTTCCTGTTGTCGTCGTCCTCTATGGACAGGTCAGTGTACAGCTCGAGCTCCTCCTTCCACCAGATCCATCTCTGGGCTAGGTTTGCATCGGCAAAATCCAGAGCTGCGGGGGGGGCTTCTGACAAAGTTCCATGTCTCACGGCACCAGCGGCTGAACTGCAGAGAACTGACAACTCGGATGGTGCCACCATGTTTCATTCAGAAAGTGGTGCTGAATGCAGGTTAACTTGAACAAGTGGCGCTTTATTACACTCCGTGCACGGCTCTGTCGGTGTGGTTGAGTAGCTTCCAGCCTAACTCCCTGCATTCCCTGTTCCACTGGTGTCCTGTCAATAACAGTCTCTTCAGGGAACATGGGTTCCACTGATCATGATACACAGGGCACCTGGGCCCTAGAGGGGACAAGTCTGGGTGAGTTAGAGACCTGGAGAGTCAGCATTGTCTGAGAGGGTAGACTGGAGGAGCAAGGAAACGGGGCAGGGGAGAGTTGCCTGGAAGAGACAGGGAAGCTGCAGAGAGCAGAAAGTTCTGCAGCCTCAGTTCTTTGGAGACCAGCGGAGGCGCTAGATTGCTGGTCTTCCTGAGCCAGTGCTGGGAGGCTGAACAGGGCTGAGTTGTTGGACTGTGTTTGGATAGAAGGATCCTGAGACTGGTCATTTTCAGATGGTTGGCCTGGAGAGTGGCGCCCTGGAACAAGAGCAGAAAAGAACAGGGAACTGAGTGCTGGTGGAGTCACGCGTGGGAGACCAGGAAGTGATGTCTCTGGAGAGGGGAATGGAAAATCGTAGTGTCTTTTATGTTTTACTGTTGGAATTGGGAGGACCATGAGGGTTCTACAGACTATTGTATGTGCGTGTGCATAAATTATGCCCAGAGGTGGGCGTTGTATTGGAGGGAGAGGTAAACTGTGCTCTTTTCATGGCAGGTCTAAGAGGAAACTGAGGTAGACGTGCCTTTTATGTCGGATGGCCTGATTCAGGAGGTGCTCCAGGCAGGGCCAGCCTGGTCACACACATACTATTTTACCATAATAAAGTTTTTTACAATGCTGAAATTTCACGTTTTGTTCCCCTCCCCACACACACACACACACACACACACACACACACACACACACACACACACACACACACACACACACACACACACACACACACCTCAATCAGAATACTTAATGATTTAGTTTCTGGTGAAATTCCACTATGTTTGCAATAAGCATTGAAGTTTGTCTGTAACATTTTTCCAACCTGAATCAGATCATAGTTGTAACTATCTGCAGAGTCATTTTAGAGCTCTATTCTTGGAAGTGAATGTGGATTCTTGAAGTAGCTCAACACCTGGGGTGAACTCCAGGCCTCTTGAAGTCAGTGGTAAAAATCCCATTGACATAAATGGGTGTCCGGATTTTACCTGTGATTTTTAACATAATCTTTCCTGGGGATTTCGTAATAAAATATACAAGAGTTACCTCTGGGTCCACCTAGCTACTGAGATGCTCTAGGCCTCACTTGACACATTTCAGCCTTCAATGAACTTTACTAGTAGAAGTTGATGTTGGCACTCCCTCATTTTGTCAACTGCTGGCTCAGAAGGAATCTCAGACTGCACACCTACAGTGGCTAGCAAACTCCAGAAGTCCCAATTGTCAGGTAAACTCTTGAGTGGTGATCCCAGGGAATAAGTATGTGTGTCAGCCCTGGTTATGCTTCCTGTGCTGGACACACTCACCAGGCTGCTGTGTTTGGTCTCACACATTAGGCTTATGTGCTTTTAAGCTTCCCTGGGTCTCAGTAGGCTCCATCCAATCAACTCTCTGTCTTTTGGCCTTTCAGGCACACATCTATATGTTCTATAGCTTCTTCCAGAGGTAAGGAGGTAATGTGCATCAGGACTCATGGCTGACTCTCACTACACGTTGAGGCATTCAGCAATTTCAGAAAATGAACTAGCATTGATAAATTTCACGCAGAGCCCCCAAATCATCACAGTGAGGTTAGGCAGTTGAAATATTGCGTGGTCTGTAGAGAAATCACAGTGGTAAACCTATCACTAGAGAAGAAGGGAAGGGTTTAACAAGGTGGCAATCAAACTTTGCAGATATCAAATCCTGGCTCAGACTTCCATTGTGTTTATGTATCTCAACTCTCCAAACTCGAAGTAGGAAGTTCACAAGGTTCTGACCATCCCTGGGAGGCAGCAGGCTCCAGTAAAGCAGGAAAAGCTTCCTTTGTCCTGTGCTGTTAGGAAGTCTTGGGAATGAGGAGGAATGGGTCTAGGAAAATGAGACTTGAAGATATACTGGCTGTATTCCTCCTTCTGGGGTATTTTGTTGAGAGCATTGAGGTACATTTTAAAAGATCAGGATGCTTCCTCTGTTGGCTCTCTTAGTGTGCTGTGGTATACTAGCCCATTGGGCCAGCTTGGGAGAGACTGTAAACAGGACTGTGTGTGATAGAGCTCAGCACAAGAGCTTCTTAGCTCTCTTCCTAGCATTTCCCATTAGTAAAGTGAACTCACCAACATCTGTGAAACTGAGTGTCTCCAACATCCCATCTCCTATTGCTCCACTGCTGTTTAGCCACCAGAGAAGAGGGAAAGAATATTTTCTGCATGTTGTCTTCTTTTGTTCTCCCTTCTGTCTCTTCCATGTTCCTTTTCTAGTGCTGAACTTGACCAAGGGGAAAAGGTACCCAGTAGACGCCACAGAAATTTCTTCTACTTCAGATGAAAGCTGAAGTAGATATTCCCTTAGGGTAGGGGACTACACGTCTCCTTACTTGTAGGCAAGAATGTTCGCTATTACTGTTTTTTCTTTCGAATTAGCCACTCTCCCTCAAGTTTGTGTCCTATCTGCAGTTGCTTACCCACGGTCCCATCTCTCTAGCTCTGCGTAATCACTTGAGGGTGGAATGTCCTGCAAGCTTAGCAGGCAATGGTGATTTGCAGATTGATTGATAGCTGCTAAGACCTATGAGAAATTAGAGATCAGGGAGATAAGAAAAAAAGGTTGCTGGGCAACAACACAACATAAAGATGGTTACAGTCTATTTTTACAGCAAGAAGGTTTCAGAAGGCTATAAAAACACTTTTTTCAGAATCTTCCTTCGTAGCTGTGGAATGACAGTGTCGTGGATGGGAGAAATGTCGGAATGCAGCTGCTAGTTGCTCCAGAATAAATCATTTTGGTGTACTTGATGCATATGGGAAACAGTCTTATTTTAGAACACTGAAAGTCCCCAGGTATCTGAGCATGGATTCTTTCTGGCTAGTCAGACTGCAAGCTGAATGGACTCTTATGTCCTTGAGAAAGGGAAAAAATGACAGTCCTTTCCTCTTACCAACTTTATATTCTTCCTTTCTCAAATACGTGTACGTTTCTAGCACAGTAGCCAGTGCAGCTGGGAATGATAGTGACCACCTTGATTTTAAGACCAGAAAAACCTAGTCCTGTAATGCTGCAGGGCTTTTAAACAACAATTGGAGAGGAGTATGTGAGAGCAGTGGGGACAAGAGCTAACTTGTTGTAGTGTGCATGTTATTCGTTTGTTGACAACCCAAGAGACTGGAGTCCTGCAACCACAGCAGAGCCTAATTATGGAAGGTCTGATCCAAAACCTATTGGGGTCCACTGATACTTCAGTGACACATGTCTTCCAAATATCTGAAATATCCTACTGCTTAGAAGTATGATGGGTTACCAGCTATCCTGGAGGGCCTATTGGATTGCTTTGGCAGTGAACAATCAACAGCCATCACCAACAGCCAACAAGATCAGGCTCGGAAAAAAAAGAATATTGTGATAAAAGAATTTACTTTAAAATTTAAAAATCTCTTGGTGACATTTAGCCAGACTTCTATTCCAGGCATCATTCTCATGAATAGCTCTGACCTCCTGCATCCCTTCATTGTTAGGGCTTTCGTTCTCATACCACTTATAGAAAAACCCTATGGAATTTAGTAAGGATGAAATCAATAAGGGTCTGTAGAAATTAAGGAGGGTTCTATGGAAATTACTCTAAAATCTATAGAATTTAATAAAGAATGAAATCCTTTTTATACTTTTTGTTTCATCCAATGTTGTAGAGTTCAGCAGCACAGGTACCATTCTCTGTTGCATTCTATAGCTTAGTTGAATTAAAAAAAGAGAGCCCTGCTAGAGAATTCTATAGCTTGGTTTAAAAATATCTATTGGAAGGATTTACTTTTCTGTTAATTCTTTTGGATTCTTCTATAATATACATGTTTTAATAGGGAGTTTTTCTTCTTATTCTGTTATATATCATTATAAGCACCTTAGCAGAGTGGCTTTGTAAATAAAATTATTTTTGTTAGATAACTATGAATGTTCTACACTAGGTAGATGCATACTTTGTTTAATTTTTAAAAAGCCAAAGTTCTTTATAGTTTGTCAGATGCCCCCCGTTGAGCAAACACAGGTCCTTGAAAAGAACAGGAGTACTTGTGGAACCTTAGACTAACAAATTTATTTGTCTCTAAAGGTGCCACAAGTACTCCTGTTATTTTTGCGGATACAGACTAACACGGCTGCTACTCTGAAATCAGGTCCTTGAATATTCCTTCTCCAGGTACATTTAAAAGTTTATCTGGAATATAGTTTAAGGCTTAAAATGTATTCTAGATAAACTTTTAAATGTAACTGGAGAAGGAAAAGTCATTCTCAGTCCAGATTAATTTTGAACATTAATTTTTCTTTGTAGGATGTTTTGCTGGTACATTCTTTCTATAGGTTACTCATTTGAAGGATATCATTCATTCAGTCCCAAAGTTATCTGTCCCACAAAAATTCAGTTTCCCCTCACTTTTGTTGAAAATTATTTATTGATCTCAAAAGCTAAGAATCATGAACATTCTAGAGTAATTTACATGATAGGAATGAATCCCACAGCATTTAAAATTTTCTGTATTAATTTATTTTGTATTCCTCATTTTGGGTCTGACACATACTGTGTCCCATGTTTGGATCTTGACAGGTGGAGAAGCATGTACTGACAATGGTTTAGAATGTGCACCCATGTCTAGCAGTGAGGCTACCAGATTTGGGGGTGGGGGTTGAGTTTCAATTCCAGAATGTGTCCAGAATTGGCATTTTTGTTTTAAGTCAGTTATATCTAAGGAGGCAACTGTAGTGTTCTTCTTTCTCCCCTTTAGTTATTTTTCGTTTTATCCTCTAACTCTTGCTGCCACCCTGTGGTAAACAGAGAGAGACAGAGACAAACTCAGTCCTGCTTTACTAGTGTAGTTAAATGTAGCATGTTTTAAAGGTCAAGAAAGGAGCAAGTAAATATGCAACTTCCCTGAGGCCATCTTGCTAGAACAGAGGTTGTCAGATTGTTTTTTAAATTGGGGAACACCTCTTAAGATCAAGATGATCTCCTGAACATCTCTCCTCTTAATTGCTTAGATCTCACAGTGATAGGTGTCTTACAAATACCTGAGAGCTGCCATGTTCCAACCTGAGGGTTGAGAAAAGCTGGCAAAGTTTGCAAGGAAGGAAGCATGGTCCAGTGGTAAAAGCACTAGTCTGGTGGTCAGGAAAACAAGGTTCTGTTCAAGGTTTTGTCATTGACTTGCTGTGTGACCTTGTGCAAATCACTTCATCTCTCTCTCTTTCCCCATTTATTTATAAAATGTGGGAGGAGGGGTGATGTGGGTCCTCCTTTGCAAAGTGCTTTAAGATCCTAGATGAAAAGTACTATATAAGAGGTTAGTAGAAGTATGTAGGAGGGGACTGGAGAGAAGCTTGGATTTTGTTTCTCCTGCTTTACTTTCTGTCCCATAGCTTTTTTTTGCTCTCTCAAAACTTTCTCATCTCTCCCTGTTCCTCACGCAAGGACATGCCAATATGCCTCAGACAGTCCGGTCATCAAATGTCTCACTCCACCTGTGTGACAGAATGTACCCCTGTGTCCACACACTATTGTAATATATTTTGTACAAAGTATGCCTTGTGAACGATCATTTGATAACTAATAATTTACTGGTCATTATTGTCTTCATAAAATGTGTGTGGCAACATTGTATGTGAAGTTATAAGATTCTTCTGTATGGTGTTATTAACACATGCTTCAAACTGAGCTTGGCAAACAGGTCTGTCTCAAACAAAGGAATGTGTGCTCTGTTTAATGTGGATTTAAGCAATAAACAGAATAGTCAAATCAGAAGGGAAACAAAGGAACATAAGAATGGCCCTACTGGTCAGACCAAAGGTCCATCTAGCCCAGTATCCTGTCTTCTGGCAGTGGCCAGTGCCAGGTGTCCCAGAGGGAATGAACAGAAGAGGTAATTATCAAGTGATCCATCCCCTGGCGCTCATTCCCAGCTTCTGAAGATCAATCAGGTGAGGAAAAAGCAGCAGGGAACATCCTTTTCCCATAGACTTTTTGTCTCCTGGTACACTGCTGGAAATGTTTTTCAAGATGGGGACTGTAATTATACAAAGGAGGGGTAAACACCCCAAGGCACCCATCTTTCTCCCCTTGACCATCGCATTTGCAGCACCTGAAGCGACAAAGGAAGCATGAGTTGGATTCTGGGAGAAGGGGTCTTGACCTAAGAAGTTTGATCAGTAAGACTGCTGAAAGCATGTGCTGAGAGAGCTTTGCTTTGAATTTAACACAGTTTGTTAAGCTAGGCACCTGTTGCATTTTATCTTTATTTTTCTTGTAACCATTTCTGATGTTCATGCATCATTATTTGTATTCAAAATCTATCTCTTTTTGTAGTTAATAAACTTGTCTTATTGTTTTATCTTATCCAGTGTGTTCAAATTGAAGTGCTTGGGAAACTCCATTTAGGATGGCAAGGTGTGTGTGTGTGTGTGTGTGTGTGTTTTTAGAGCCCTGTGTGGATACAAAATGTATGTCCACGGATGCGGATATAAATTGGACAGAGCTGCAGGGCTCTACTGGGAACTGCAGTGGTGAAAGCAGCAGTATGTCAGGCTGCTACTCGCAGGAGCCAGCGCCCCACGTGGGGTAGGCACCAGGCTAATTGGTAGCTGTCCCTGGTTGTGCCAGTGTGCAAGCAGCTTGCAATCCCGTGGACAGGTGCCCCTTCCATGCAGCAGTCTGTGTCTCCTGTCAAGGAACATGTGAGCCGCTTGCATGCACTAGCGTGACCAGGGACATCTGCTGGTGAGCCTGATGCCCACCGCGGGGGGTGGGGCTAGGGGTGGTACAGCCACGCTAGAGGAGCTGCCTGCCCAGGGTGCTGGCTCCTGTGAGCGGCGATCTGACATGATATAAATTTTTATAACTTTGCAGAAGTCTGCATATTATTTCTATTAAAGAAATAATGCAATTTATATAAAATTTTACTGTCCAGGAATGTTGCTGAGCAGTACAGGAGATGCATTTCTGGGGGAAATCTAAGACTGGGTGTATGTTGGGGTCATCCTGGAGTATAACCAAAGCTGGTGAGAGCCAGAGCATAAACCAAGTGTGGCTGGCAGGCCACAGTTACCCACACGTGCTCAAGGTGTGCCTTGCATGCTAGAAGGCTGTCTGTGAGCACCCCAGGTGGCAGCTGCTTCAGCCAAAGAATTGCAAGGTGGGCAGGGGTGACACAACTATTTGTCAGTCTGGTATGTCACAAAACTGAGACCCGAGGCCTGCTCAAGGAGCCAAATGCAAGTCAGGGCAGGGATTGCACACTAGAGAACAAGGAACATTCCCTTGACCCTAACTCAGTTTCCCACTCTGGTCATGTGTGTCAGAAGTGAAATATGAATTAAAATGTGATGACAGAGAATGGTACAAATCAGTGGAAATGTGAGGTAGTTATAGGAGGTTGACAGGGAATGTGAAAAACTTACCAATGCTGGATGCTCCTGCTTCAGGAGAGAGACCGGACAGGTTATACCTTCCCTGAGGCAGCTATAGGACTTGGTTATATAGTAGATTAAGACAAGATGAAAATAAATGTTAGAGCCTGATTCAAAGGCCATTGAAATCTATAGGAAGACTCCCATTGGTTTTAGTGGGCTTTGGCTCAGGCTTTTAATCATATGGGTGGGGGTGTCTGATTACAAGCTCCCGCCATTTTGTGTCTGCTGTGTGTGGGTTTTGTTTTGTTTTGTTTTCTCCCTGGGAGTAGGATTTTAAGTTAATTACTATTGATCCTGCCATTCCAGTCTCTCCTGGTCCCCCTTACTCCTAGTTCTATCCCCAGGTATCATTCTAACCGACTTCTCTCCCTCTTTGATGTAAATGTTATTCAAAATCTCATAGTTATCGTGTCCTCCCGAGTGGTTATTTAGCCAAACTGTACATATTTAATACTTTTTAATCCCCGCTATCTCCAGTTTGAGCGGTTTGCTTTTTCAGATTCCTATTTCTTTAAATTCTGTATTCTCATTGTCCTCGGGTCATGCTTACTGTCCAGAGAACCAAGAGTCGCTCCCTGTGTCTGTCTACCCACATGGTTTCCTTATTGTACTACTTTCCTCTTGAAGTGTTTATATTGCTTATCACTGTTGATCAAGATGATTGTTGTAGGTGAGTCTGGTGTTGATTCTGGATCTTCTCCAGTTGCCCCAAAGAGCTTATAATCCTGGACAACTAATGGGGGAAGCGATGAAATAAAAAAGCCAAGTGATAGAGCATGGACTTCAGCAGGTAGTATGTAAATTCCATAATATTTACTTGAAACTTGTAAAAGCAAACTTTTGTCATGTATTTTGTTCATGCCCCTTTAAGGGGAGGCCTACAGATGATTTATTCTTTTTAAGAAGCAGATAACGTGTGGCTATTAAGTGCAAGCTGTTCAGTGGCCTTGGAGACATATGCAGTTTGCTACATTTTGCAAACTGTGGCAGAGGAAGTTTGTACAGTAGGGAAGTAGCCTGATTTCCTGCCTACTGCTGCCTGATCTCCCTCCTTCTCTCTCTACCATGCCCCATGGCTCCCATACTTGCCACTTACTACCTTTTCCTCATCCTATTCTTGGGGAAGGGAAATCTGTCTGGCTGCTCTCTCCCAGTTGTCTTTCCAGAGAGATTGGGGCTGACAGGCAAGGTCTCCTGGCAGAGCCAAGAGGTGGTCTGTCTCCCCCTCCCCTCTAAAAGAGCAAGGGAAGTAGGAAGGGAATGCCTAGCAGGTAGTTGTTAAAGGAAACTTAAGGCTCCCTAGGTACCACATTAGGTCTTTATGAAGCTTGCCCCTCCTTGCCCCTGGGATTAGTGCAGCGTTTGCTGCAGCAGGAGGAGAAGGAGGGTTTCTCTCTTCCATTGTCCTAAGTGAGGAATGGGGAGGAGAACTGGGACACCTCCTAGCCCTTCAGAGGACCTTGTGGGGTAATGAAAATTCTTGGTGGCTTCATCCAGTCATCTCCCTCCAAAGAGACCAGCTGGGAAGGGAGCCAACCAGCAGGCACAGGAGTGGTAGAAGAAGAATAATCCCTCCTGGTGAGACTAATAGTAAACAGGACTATCATGGGGCATGATGAGGACTGGAGTGGAGGGATATGGTGAGTGAGAGGTCATGGCTGGCATTTCAACTTGAGCTTACAAATCAGCTTTCAGGAATAGCTTAAAGACCTGTCCACTGAGGTGCAGGGTTTAGTTAAGGATACAGTCACAAACAAAACCCTGCCAAATTTGTGCAGTTGCAATATTAAGAATCAACTTGTGTACGTTCTGTTGTGTTGATTCAGGTCAGATTTCTACAGTAGTAGCACAGTTCTAGTTTTTCTCCTTTGACTGATTTTCTGGTGCATCCTGTGAAGTTGAATGTGCAGATGCCGTTGTTAGCTGTATGCTGTTACTGTGGAAATGTAGACAGCAGATTCTAGAAGCTCTTGGCGAGAATGAAAAAGGCTTAGTTATGGAACATCTCTGGTTGAGAGCAGAGTTAGAATTGCAGAATCCTTTGGTGAGTGGCCTGAAGGGATGAGTGAATAATGTAAAATGGCTCCATTGTCTCTGATAGAGCATGAAAGGCAGGCCAAGCTGTGTTTGACAGCAAAAGGTGGCAACTTCAAACTTCTAGACCAAGAGGGAGGCTAAGGTAACTCATTGTTTAAGATCATAAGTAAGGAAAATAGTTCAACCTAAATCTTACATTCTTCTTCTGTTTCTATATATTTATGTCAGTGTTGGTTCTTCCAATATTTTTATTGCTGTTCAGATTTTGATTAAACCTGTGTAAGGTGTTTGTTTTCCCTATTCCGTACACTTGTTTATCACCTAGTAATAATTACTCAGTAAATTAAATATTTTAACTACTTGTATTAACATGCCTGGTGGACAGAGCTTTATTTTAAATACCAGTAGTGATGCAGTAAAGGAGAAGTAAAGTCTAATGTGATTGCCTTTGAGGTATATTATGCGACATGCAAAGAGGAATCCAGGGAGACTGTCTTTAGTACTAGATTTTAAAACATGTGATGTGTTCTGAATTCAATCTGGCAGCAAAAACTTAATGTTTTATCCTCTTATAGAGAATCCATCAAATTGTGTCACCAGCTGACTGGATAGAAACTGAGGGTTGTCTCATACACTCGGTCACCTGATGGTGTTTAGAACGACGTGCTTCAGAAGCCAAAGATAAATTGGCAGGATAGGTGGCAAATACTCTGGAAGAGAAGTCACCGGGTTGTTTGTTTTTTTTTATATTCCAGGAAAGGTAAGGATTGAGATCTGTTGTGGAAGGAGCAGGATTTGTGCCTGTAAAAGAACTAGGGCTCTGATTTGATGGGACAGTTTACTTCAGATAATAGCTGTTCTCCACCTCTTCATTCTTGGATGCATTTTTTAATCTTCTTGAATTTATTATTTGTACATTAACTGTAGACTGTTTCTCTTATCTCTGTTTAAATGCTGGGCAGGCAGATCGTGCAGACTTTCTGAAATCCGCAGCCCAGGCTGCTTTAGAAATGACTTCAGTGGGAATTGGCTCAAGCTCCTAGAGTGAGAATTCCAAAATGAAGTCTAACAATGGGTCATTGTATAGCAGCAAAAAGCCCCTGGGTACTGCTTTAAAAATGCCTAAGTCTCATTAGAAAATGAAACGTAGGCTCCTAAGTCACTTAAGTGCATTAGAAAATGTTACCCCTTGTTACCATATGACCCAGTGTGGGCTCAGTTTTACTATTAAAATAAGATGGAAGATACACACTTAAGTGCCACATTAAAGTTTCATATGGATTTGTCTTTGTTTTAATTTCTCAAATGTGCACTAAATAGTGGCATTTTCCCTTAACTTTGGTATCTTGTCACATGTTAATTAAATGCCTGAAAAGTTCCTTAGAAGATTAATGTGCCTATAAAATGATGATAGTGCACAGATTTGAATGTAATTTGGGAACATTATATGGCCTTGCTGTTTTTTTCACATTTTTAAAGCTCAGTAAGAGCTCTTTGAACAAAGAACTGATGCTAATGCAATAAATAGTCTAATTTTAAAATCTGAATTAGGGAGCTGAGAAGGAAATCTTCTGAACTTTAGTAATGTAGGCTCTCTTCATCTTCTGATTCCCCTGATCTGAACTAGTTTGTAAGCCTTAGTTCACAGCATTTGCTTACTGAAAAATATTTGCCCTTTCTTGTTTTGATTTTTGTCAGTCTGTCCTATGTTTTTGATCTGGAAAGCACAAAACATAGTCCACGTGCTGCATGCAAAGGCTTCAAAAATCAGGTGTGGCATGGCCATGTTGGGCTCCCTCCCAGCTAGGTCAGAGATTATGGGTCAGATTCTGCTCTGTTACACTACTGTGAATCTGGAATAACTTCACTATCTTCAGTATAGTGGCTCTGGATGTATACCAGAGTCATTGAGATCATAATCTGGGCCTCTTTCTCATCCCACAACTTAATCATTTTACTATATGTTTGTACAGTACCTAGCACAATGAGGTCTTGACCTGGATGGGGCCTCTAAGTGCTAGCACAGTATACATGTTAAATAGAGTATCAGAGTTCAAAACACCTGCTCAGTTACCACCAGGATGGGTAGTATAAATACTTAGTTTAGCTAGATATCTGCAGAGGTATTGGAAGCCATGTGTTTTATTGTTACAGAATTGTTACTGTGGAGATGGAGGAGCAAAAGATAGCTGGTGATATGATCCGGTCTTGCCACAGTTCCTTCCATGTTTGACATGCAATTATTCCCATAGAGCTTGGAGATGCAGCGTAGAGAGATGGAGTCTCATAAATCAGAGAGAGTGCAGAGAAGAGCCACAAAAATTGTTTGAAGACTAGGAAAAAATGCCTTACAGTGAAAGACTTAAGGAGATCAACTTGTTCAGCTTATCAACAGGAAGACTGAGTAATGACTTGATTACAATATATAAATACCTACAAAGAGAAACATCTAGTGGAGAAAGGCAAAACGAGAACCAGTGGCTGGCAATTTAAGCCAGACAAATTGAAATGAGAAATAAGGCACAAATCTCTGGCACCACCACTGAGAGCAGACCATTGCAGCCAATTGCTTTCTGAGGGCTTTTGGGGTCATTATTTGTCACTGCAGTGAATGAGAGGTCCAGAAAAAGCCAACAAAAAGTGATACCAAAAGACAAGGAACCTAAAAAATAGACGTTTGGATAGAAAAAATATTTACCTCAAGTCTCCAAATGAGAATAGCCAATAACCAGGCCCTGTTGGCAAAGTACGATTATTTGAACTGGATTTTGTATCTAAAATTGCAGACAAGCTTCCCTAAGATAAAAGGGAGGATTTTAAGTCTTGGCTTGCTGAAGTTCAACTTATGGAACGTACACCCCTCCAAACAGTCCTTGGTGCTTCCAATACATCTTCCAGATCTGTGGCCACTTTAATAGCAATGGAGATCTCGGCTCCAGTCATCAGGGATCCCTAAGGAGGTGCAAATTGCAATTGCAGATCTTCTATTTAAGGGATGAGAACTTTTCAGTGTGGAAACAGATGAAGCTTTATACTCTCTGAAGGACTCAGCAAACAGAGGTCTTTGAGTCTGTGCTCCTACACCAAAGCAGAAGCACCTGAAGCCATAACCAGATCAGAGGCCATCAATATGCCATACTGGCAAGCTGAACCACCTAGAAACCCCCACAAATGCCACAGAAGGAACTCTTCTGCATCCATTGCCTTGTCGGCACCTCCGGTCTCGTCATCATCGAGACAGCAGATTCGACTCCTTCCTCGCGAGTGGGATACAAATTCTGTTGGATTTTCCTCTTTATATTTCCTCCATTTGGGAGTCATTTATTTTATTTTTGTGGGGGTTTGGACCACCATCATGATGGACTGCTGGGCCCTGGAAACTGTAGAGGAGGGGCTATTCCATCCAATATCAGTCCCTCACAAAACCCTACCCAGCTTCCGGTTCCTTTTCAGGGACCCCTCTGACAACAGCATGTTCTAGCAGGAGGTACAGTCACTTTTAATTCTCAGAGGTAGCAGAAGAACACCGAGAGGGAGGCGGTTTTACATTCCTTCCTTTCTAATTCCCAAAAAGAAAGGGTCTTGGTGCCCTCTTCTGGACCAGAGACAAATGAACCCTTCAGTTTGCAAGTTCAAGTTCTGGATGGTAACCCTGGCCCAGATAATTCCAACCCTAGATTCACTTGGCTGATGGATAGCTCTTGCCCTCTAGCATACTCATTTCCAGATAGCAGTTCACCCTGCCTACAGAAAGGGTCTGAGATTTCAAATGTCCAATTTCCATGGCCAGTTGAGTATTCACAAAATAGCTAGCGGTAGTGACAGCTTTCCTGAGGAGAAAATGGGTCCAGGTTTATCCATATGTAGACCATTGGCTCATTTGCGGAAAGTTGTCTCCACAGGTAATGGAGTCCATTCAGCAGTCTCTGCAACTTTTCACCTCTCCAGGTTTAAAAGTAGACAAAGCAAAGTCAATACTAACTCCAGGGAGTGTTGCGAGAGAGTTGAGAGAGGGAGCATGAGAGCCAGACACACCTCTAAACTTAAGCCAATTACTGCCCCCCTCAAAAAACAAACAAAAAACCACACACATACGCAAAGAACAAATAAACAACCCCTGCAAGAGTGAAAGTAATGCAGGCAGAAGTCCAGCAGCAAAGTGAGGGCTAACCACTTTATATTGCGCTGAATGCAGCATGCATGATTATCTGCCTTGTGGGCAGGTGACATATATGTGCATTCGGTGCAAACGGTTCATGCCCCCTAGAGACCGAGTATGGGCTCTTGAGACCAGAATGGCTAAACTACAGAAGCTAATGGAGACAGAGAGGTACATATACGAGACTTTGCCATATACAGTAGAGTGGTCCCATCCCCAGTCTGACAGCCTCTGTGCTGTTGAGGAGGATGAAAGTCTCAAGGAAGGAGGACACCAGGCTGGAGTGGAGGGAAACAATCCCATATTTGGGACCCTCCTTCCAGATGTTGTGGTATACTCTCGCACTGAGGATACCTCTCCAAGGAAGGAGAGACCCCTTTTATTAGGAAGAGGGATGGAATAGTAATGGGGGATTCAATTATTAGAAATATAGATGGGTTTTGTGACGACCAGGAGAACCTCATGGTGAATTGCCTACTGGGTGCAAAGGTTGTGGACCTCTTGAGACATGTAGACAGACTTCTGTGCAGTGCCGGGGAAGAGCTAGTGGTTGTGGTACATGTAGGTACCAGTGATATAGGGAAAGGTAGGAGAGAGATCCTGGAGGTTCAATTTAGGCTGCTAGGTAAGAGATTGAAGTACAGGACCTCATGACAACATTATCTGAAATGTTTCCAGTTTCATGTGCAGGGCCAGTTAGATAGGCAGAACTGCAGGGTCTCAATGCATGGAGAAGATGATGCTGTTGGGAGGAGGGATTTAGGTTTATTATAGATTGGGAACCTTTTGGGAAAGGAGGAGCCTAAACTGCAAGGATGGACTCCACCTACACTAAAATGGAACCAGATTGTTGGTGTGTAAAATTAAAAGGGTTGTAGAGGAGTTTTTAAACTAAGGGCTGGGGGAAAACCAACAGGTGTGGAGGAGCACACGGTCGGACAGACCTGTTCCTTAGGCAATTCTTCATTTGGTCCTAAGTGACGCGCAGGATCTGGTCCAAGAGGTGGATATAGCTGAACCACTTGGTAATAGCGACAATAATGTAATTAAATTTAACATCCTTGGGGTGGGGAGGAAGTGCCAAAGAAACCCACCACAGTAGCATTTTACTTCAAAAAGGGCAACTACACAAAAATGCTGAGGCTAGTTGAATGGAAATTAAAAGGAACAGTCACAAGAGTGAAATGCCTGCAAGCTCCATGGAAACTTCTTAAAAACACCATAATAGAGGTTTAGACTATATAATCCAAATGAAAAGAAATAGTAAGAGGACCAAAAAAACCACCATAGCTAAACAAAAGTAAAAAGGATAGTTAGAGACAAAAAGACATTTTAAAAATTGAGGAAAATAGAAAGGAACATAAAATCTGACAAGTCAAGTGTAAAACCACAATTAGACAAGCCAAAAAAAGAATTTGAAGAGCAACTAGCAAAATACAAAAACGAACAGAATTTTTTTAAAAGTATCAGAAAATTATATTAGAAGTAGGAAGCCTGCCAAACAATCTGGCCACTGTGTGATTGAGGTGCTAAAGGAGCACTCAAGGCAGCCAAGGTGGTTGTAGAGAAGCTAAATAAATTCTTTGCATTGGTCTTCACTGCAGAGGAGGTGAGGGAGATTTCCATACCTAAGCCATTCTTTTTAGGTGACAGATCTGAGAAACTATCCTGGATTGAAATGTCAATAGAGAGGTGACGTTATCTGATTACAATATAACCATATATATCATTGTTGCAACCACTGTTTTATATATTTGCAGCAAATCTTGTACAAAGGATGTTGAGTGAGGTGTCTATGAATAGGCTATGATTTGCTGATTATGATTGTAATTTGTATGCATGTATCATTTTTGTATTTAAAGTTATGAGTATTGGTTCTATACCTGAATTTCAAATGTTTGCTCCTGGAGTAACGCCCACAAAATAATTAGCCAGCACATCTTGGAGGGACTATTCAAATTGAGTGGCCCATTGAAAGAACATTTAATTGACAGTGGAACATGGGAGACGTCTATCTACACTTAATGAAACTTCCTGTTGTGACTAGGTGACATGCATGGATATGTGTTTTGCCCATGTGATTCCAAACTCCATCTTGTTGCTGTAATTTTCCACAGTAAGAACAATGGGATGCCCTCCACAAAGCAAAAGCTATAAAAGGCCCTGGAAACACTCATTTGTTCTTCAATCCTGCTTCTTACTTCTGGAGGAACTTTGCTGCGAACTGAAGCTCTGAACAAAGGACTGAATGACCCATCCAAGCTGTGGATGTATTCCAGAGACTTGACTTAAGCCAGCAATTTATTTCATCACTGCTACAAGCCTGAACCAAGAACTTTGCCATTACTGAATGTAATTGATTCCTTTAGCCAAATTTAACTTTCTTTCTTTCTTTGAATAAACCTTTAGATTTTAGATACTGAAGGATTGGCACCAGCATGATTTTTGGGTAAGATCTAAGTTCTATATTGACCTGGGTGTGTGGCTAGTCCTTTGGGATCAGAAGAACCTATTATTTGATGAGACTGGTTGTAAAGAACCACTTATCTCTGAATCCAGTGTTTTTGGTGGTGATATAAGAACCGGAATGCCTGAGGAAACTGCCTTTATGGTTTTTTGTTAGCCAGTGTAGTGAAACAGGAGTTTACTTTTGTGGCTGGTTTGGTATATCTTATAAAAGAATAACCACCAGTTTTGGGTTGTGTTTGCCCTATTTCTCAGCAATGTGTCCTGAATTTGGCATCCTCAGCTGTGACCCATTAAGGCACGGTTATAAGGAGTTTTTAGAAGAAATTGATTAATTAAACATTAATAAGTCACCAGGACCAGATGGTATTCATCCAAGAGTTCTGAAAGAACTTAAATATGAAATTACAGAACTGCTAACTGTAATATGTAATCTATTGCTTAAATCAGTCTCTGTACCAGATGACTGGAGGATAGCTAATGTAACACCAATTTTTTTTAAAGGCTCCAGAGGCGATCCTGGCAGTTACAGGCTGGAAAGCCTAACTTCAGTACCAGGCAAATTGGTTGAAACTATAGTAAAGGACAGAATTATCAGACACATAGATGAACATGATATGTTAGGGAAGATCAACATGGCTTTTGTAAAGGGAAATATGCCTTACCAATTTATTAGAATTCTTTGAAAGGGTCGACTAACAAGTGGACAAGGATGATGCAGTGGATATAGTATCAGAGGGGTAGCTGTGTTAGTCTGGATCTGTAAAAAGCGACAAAGAGTCCTGTGGCACCTTATAGACTAACAGACATATTGGAGCATAAGCTTTCATGGGTGAATACCCACTTCGTCGGATGAATGCAGTGGATATAGTGTACTTGGATTTTCAGAAAGCCCTTGACAAGATCCCTCACCAGAAGGTCTTAAGCAAACTAGGCAGTAATGTGATAGGAGAAGACCTTCACCCTTATCTTTTAACCAGTTATTGATCCATGAAACACAGGGTAGGAATAAATGGTCAGTTTTCACAGTGGAGAGAGGTAAAGAGTGGGGTCCCCCAAGAATTTGCACTATCACCTGTGCTGTTCAACCTATTCATAAATGATCTGGAAAAAGGGGTAAATAGTGAGCAAAATTTGCAGACGATTCAAATTTCTCAAGATAGTTAAGTCCAAAGCTGCCTCCAAAGAATTACAAAGTGATCTCACAAAACGGCAAATGAAATTCAATGTTGACGAATGCAAGGAAAATATAATTCAAATTATATATACAAAATAACGGGGTCTAAGTTAGCTGTCCCCACTCAAGAAAGAGATCGTGAAGTCATCGTGTATAACTCTGAAAACAGCTTTTTTGACTGGTGCTGCAAATTGAGCAGATAACAATGTTAGGAACCATTAAGAAAGGGATAGATGATAAGACAGAAAATATCATAATAAACACTGCTGTATAAATCCATGGTATGGTCACACCTTGAGTCAGGCTTGTTCAACACAAACTTTCTAACTGGATTAATACTTGTATCAGACTGTGTGCTATGAGTTAGCAAACATAGACCCACAGTGAGAGTGACATTGCTCTCTCCAAACGTGCAAGCAGCTTATGTGGCTTCTTGGAGAAGTGTTCCAGTGCTAGAATATATAGGGCAGCTGATTAGGTTGATTACTCCATAGTGGAAGAGTCCAGATCTAATGCTAATTTTGGTAGGGCTGTCTTGCAATCATTGTTTAAGTTGACTACTAGAACCCATCTCCTGTAGTCTGTCACTGCTTGTGAGTCACCAACAGAGGAATATTTATGGTCAGGTGCTTGAAGAAGAAGAAGAAATGTTTATTTACTGTGATGATCTGGTGGGATTCCCAGAACTGTGAACCACTGTTACCCCTTGCAGCCTTAGTAAGTGAGAGCTTTGGTACTGCTAAGCTGTGTGTCAGCTCCTGCCACTCCTCCTTGTCTGCCTTGCCAGCAAATTCTCCAGAACTCTGCCAGTGCAAATCTTGCCTAGCAGGTAACAATCAGTGAATCCCAAATGCTGAATTCCTCCATGACTTCTTTCTCTCCAGTGTTCAGATCCTCTTCCTCTAGCACCCACAAAATCTTATCAAGTGTGCTGCTCCTTTAAAAAGACAGTGCACAGCAGTTTAGTAACTTCACTGGGGTTGACAAACCCTACATTTCAATCAAAACCTGAGCTGGTTTATGGTAAGAATAAAATAAGTTTAAGTGATACCAAATATAAGGAACAAGGATAGAAATGGTTACAAACAAAGGTAAAAAAAAATATGCTTCTTAGACTAAAATTTAACTTAGCAAACTAGAATCTTTTATTCAAAGAAGTTTTTCTCACTATAGTCTTTCTTCCGACATGGCTGGCTAGACCATTAGCCAGGGTTGAAAACATAGAGTTTGAAGAGCTTGGTTTCTTTGGCTCCATAGGTGAAGGATAACTTAGGGCTTTGCTCCTCCTCTTTTTATAGTCCAGTAAAATGCAGGGCCACCCAGAGGATTCACGAGGCCTGGGGCAAAGCGGGGGAGCTGCGGCGCTTGTACTCACCTGGCGGCGGTCCGGGTCTTCGGCGGCATTTCGGCAGTGGGGGACCCTTCAGTTGCTCTGCGTCTTCGGCAGCACTGAAGGGCCCTGCTGCTGCCGAAATGCCGCCGAAGACCCGGACTGCCGCCGGGCCAGGGCTCGCAGGGCCCTTGCGGGGCCCGGGGCCTGGGGCAAATTGCCCCACTTGCCACCCCCGCTGGGTGGCCCTGGTAAAATATGAAATGTATTCTCCTGAGATGTGTTCCCAGATAAAGTTCCTTTCCCCTGCTAGGAATAGATGCCAGGCTGGTTGGTGTAGGCTTCATGCTGGTTCTTCCCCTGCGGTTGCTTTTTACAATGCAAGTGATGTCCTGGCAGTCTCCTACACCCATTGTCTTTCTTGCCCTCTCTGGCTTGATTTATAAAGGAGATACACTCGAGAAAACACAACCAAATTCCTGTGTCTAGAGGTGGGTAATTTATGCCCTGCCTGCCACACATTTTACTAACATAATTTTCAGCACGTATTTGTAATTGTCTGTACATACACCATGCAATAATATTAATGAGCCAGTGTGTTACCAGTTCACATTTGATACCTTGCATGACACCTTTTAGAGGTTCTGGCAACAGTGAGTTGGAGTACACTCTGCTGGTCAGGTCAGCTGAGGCTCACTGCTAGATAGCAGGGAGCCCCTTGCCTTCTGGAATAGGGTTGTTCTTTAGGTCATACTTACCTTTACAGTATTCTGTATTGATGAAGGGACTGAGGGCGGTTGCAGGTACCCCCCAGGTCCTCAGCTGAAGGCATCAGGATACTCATGGCTCAAGCATGACACTCAACAGACACTATTGGTCAAAATAATCTATACTTGAGCACATGAGTCACATGGGCACTGAGACTGGACCGTGCATCTTGAAGAACCACAGTTCCAGTAAGATAAGTAATTGTTTCTTCCTCATGTTGATACATGTCTGCTATGAGAAGCAGGTTGAACATAAGAACGGCAATATTGGGTCAGACCAATGGTCCATCTAGCCCAGTATCCTGTCTTCTGACAGTGGCCAGTGCCAGGTGCTTCAGAGGAAATGAATAGAACAGGTAATCATTAAGTGATCCATCCCCTGTCACCCATTCCCAGCTTCTGGTAAACAGAGGCGAGGGACACCATCCCTACCCATCCTGGCTAATAGCCATTGATGGACCTATCCTCCATGAATTTATCTAGTTCTTTTTTGAACCCTGTTATAATCTTGGCCTTCACAACATCCTCAGGCAAAGAGTTCTACAGGTTGACTGTGCATTGTGCGAAGAAGTACTTCCTTTTCTTTAGTTTAAATCTGCTGCCTATTATTTTCATTGGGTGACCCCTAGTTCTTGTGTTATGAGAAGGAGTAAATAACACTTCCTTATTTACTTTCTCCACACCAGTCATGATTTATAGACCTCTATCATATCCCCCTTAGTTGTCTCTTTTCCAAGTCCCAGTTTTATTAATCTCTCCTCATATGGAAGCTGTTCCATACCACTAATCATTTTTTTGCCCTTTTCTGTACCTTTTCCAATTCCAATATATATTTTTTTGAGATGGATGACCACATCTGCACACAGTATTCAAGATGTGGGCATACCATGGATTTACATCAAGGCTATGTGATTTTTCTGTCTTATTATCTATCCCTTTCCTAATGATTCCCAACATTGTTAGTTTTTTTTTTTTTGACTGCTGCTGCACATTGAGTGGATGTTTTCAGAGAACTATCCACAATGACTCCAAGGTCTTGCTTGAGTGGTAATAGCTAATTTAGATCCCATCATTTTATATGTATAGTTGGGATTATGTTTTCCAATGTGCATTACTTTGCATTTATCAACATTGAATTTCATCTGCAATTTTGTTGCACAATCACCCAGTTTTGTGAGATCCCTTTGTAACTCTTCAGAGTCTGCTTTGGACTTCACTATCTTAAGTAGTTTTGTATCACCTGCAAATTTTGCCACCTCACTGTTTACCCCTTTTTCCAGATCACTTATGAATATGTTGAATAGGACTGGTCCCAGAACAGACCCCTGGGGGACACCACCATTTACCTCTCTCCATTCTGAAAACTGACCATTTATTCCTTACGTTGGTTTCCTATCTTTTAACCATGAGAGGACCTTCCCTCTTATCCCATGACAGCTTACTTTGCTTAAGAGCCTTTGGTGAGAGACCTTGTCAAAGGCTTTTTGAAAATCCAAGTACATTATATCCACTGGACTCTTAGGTTGACCCTGAGCAGTACTGTAGATATTTTTGCAACATTGCATTTTAGAACATTCTGTTTCAAAAGATATAGAGACTTAGTGAGCTGTCTTCTGCCACAAGGACACTATTTATGAGATATATATTTTAGTAAGATTTATACTGATCTGACTATATGAGAAAACCAGTGGAAAGGGTTTCAAATGTACTGTGTGTGTGTTTGTGTTTTTTTTGTTATTGAGGTAATGACTAAAGGTCCCACGCAGAATCAGAGGACCTTCGTGCTTCATAAACATATAAACCAATCCCTGCTATGAAAATGAAATAGATTTTTGAATTAGAAAACATCAAGCTAAAGAATTTAAGAATATTGAAAACACTTTTTCTTTTCCAAAGGAGAGATGGTAACGTTCTTCCTTGCCTTCCCCCGTTCTTTTTTTATTATATTTTTGTTCTGATATACTGTCATAGAGCTGAAGTGTGTGTGTGTGTATAAAATATAAAAAATCAGCTTCTTATGGGTGCCTTCCATTCAAAGGGTATAGATGGAAGTGGCCAGGCTATGTCAGTCTAGATAGATTATAATCAGTGCATCAAATAACATGCTTCCCCATAGCCAAACTGTTGCAGAAAGATCAAAGGAAGATTGGGTTATCCAACTGTATAAAGTACTCCAATTGTTTTCTAACAGTTTTTGTACGTGGCACTCTCTCCTTTCTTCATTCCTCCCAATTGAAGTTTAGTTCTTCTTTTCTAGCATGGAAGGGGGGAACTCATCAAAATATTTCATTTTTTTTTTCATTTTTAAGTCAGTGTAGAGAGGTACTAATGCAGCTGTACAGTATCTGACATGTGTTGCCTATAAAAGCAGCCCTATTAGAAAAGGGTCAGTTATTTAACTAGTAAAGTTAAAAAGATACAGTAACTCTTATAACTAGCAATTTTAATCATAGCTTTTCCCCTCCCATTTTGAATTCAATTTTCTGTTTAAGTATTGCAACCTTCTGTGAATGTGGTATGATTACATCAACCCTGGGTTAAAGGGTGCAGCTCCAACTGAAGTCCGAGGGATGCCCTTTGCTGTGTGCCCTGATATCTGAAATGAAATTGGCACGAAGAGTATTTCATGCCAATCCTAATTTCCTAACTTCATGCAGCTTTTAGCTAACTTTCTTATTTTCAGAAAATCCCTTCCAGCCTTCTTGACATAGTATCGCAGTATTAACAAATGCTATGAATTTCTCCAGAGAAGATGTCACATTTCATTATGCTGTGGTCACTGTTGCTTAGTGGCTCACTGTACTTACCTCATAGACCCATCCCCCTGGGAGTTACTCAGGAATGAGTCAAAAATAGTTTCTCCTTTTTCAAGGACTGATTTTTTCAAGAAACAATCATTTATGGTATAAAGCAATTTTTACTGCCAAACCAGGACTGGATGTGCTGGTAAAACAGTTTATTTTGAGGTTGTTAAAGTTCTCCCACAGTTACTGTTCCAGAAGAGTTTGTTACCTCTTTGACCTTTCCCAGCATTTAAATAAGCCTGCCAATGCTACAGCTTTTCATCATGGGCCTTGTCTACATGTACAGCAGTGCAGTGGTGCAGTTGCACTGGTGCAGCTGTGCTGCTGTTACACTTAGGGCTGGTCTACACTGCCAAGTTTTTTTGCCAAAAGGCAGCTTTTGGGGATGACACAGCAGAGGTGTACGCACTGCAAAGCCACTTTTTGCGACGAAACTCCTCAGTTGCAGCGCTGTGATAAAACCACCTCGACGAGAGCGATAAGGCTTTTTGCACAAAGGTTTGATCAGCAAAGTGCCAGTCTAAACACCTCGCTTGCTTTTATCGCTGTAAGTGGCCTCCGGAGGTGACCCACGATGCCTGTGGTGATCGCTCTACTCATTGTTTTGAACTCTGCAGGCATGCGTGCCCCCCCCTTTCAAAGCTCCCTTCTGAGAGCCCGTGTGTGTGTGTGTGTGTGTGTGTGTGTGTGTGTGTGTGTGTGTGAAAGAGAGAGAGAGAAAGAGCGATTGCTGTGCAGAGCCAGGGAGGGAGGCAAGGCCTGATGTCGGGGTTTCCCCCTGCCTCAGGACAGGTTGCTTTCGGTGGCTGTCTGGACGTAGAGACAGCATGCCGACCCACTCATGCCGCCCCAACACACACTGTCTGTCTCTCCCCCACCCCCCACACACTTCAGTTGAAAAGTGCCTGGCAATTTAGTAGGATGCCCATGGAATGGTGGGATTGAGAAACCTGCATCATGTGACATTGTACCTGCCCCATGAGGCATTGCAAACCCTTCCCAAAGCACCCTGCGGCCAGTTGCACTGTGGGATAGCTATCCACCGTGCACTGCTGTCTATGTCGATGCAAGAGCTGCTAGTGTGGATGCGCTCCAGCGACACAAGGGAGCACAGTGTGGATGTGCAACAGCAGTTTAATTAAAGTGCTTCATTAAAAGTGGCATAACTTTTGGTAAAAAAACATGGCAGTGAAGACACTACCTACTCTGACGGGAGAGTTTCACCCATTGGCATAGGAACTCTACCTCCCCAAGAGGGGGTAGCTATGTCGATGGGAGAAGCCCTCCTGTCAACAGCACTGTCTACACCCGGAGTTTGGTTGGTATAACTAAATCGCTCAGGGATATGGATTTTCCACACCCCTGAGCAACATAGTTATATACTGACATATGTCCCAAGTGTAGACTAGGGCATAGACTAAGAATTTTCAGACCCTTTTAGTGATCAGTTGGGAAAACCCCTGGTCTACAAGGGAAATCCCATCTGATTTGGCTGTTCTTTCACATTCACCCACCTCCTGGGGAAAGATAGCAACTCTGATTGGCTACATTTGGTGATAGACGACAGTGATAGTCCTTTGCCAGGTATATCAGGCAGAGCTGTACCTGCTACTTACCAGCCTTGTGTGCAAAGGGCGGAGCCCTGTGTGACTCAGTCTAGCCATTCGGTCTGAGAGCTGGCTGGGGAGCAGTTATAGACTCATAGACTTTAAGGTCAGAAGGGACCATTATGATCATCTAGTCTGATCTCCCGCATGATGCAGGCCACAAAAGCTGACCCAGCCACTCCTGGAATAATTCTCTCCCTTGACTCAGCTGTTGAAGTCCCCAAATCATGATTTAAAGACTTCAAGTCACAGAGAATCCTCCAGCAAGTGACCCCTGCCCCATGCTGCGGAGGAAGGCGAAAAACCTCCAGGGCCTCTGCCAATTTACCCTGGAGGAAAATTCCTTCCCGACCCCAAATATGGTGATCAGTAGAACCCCGAGCATGCGGGCAAGATTCTCCAGCCAGAAAAAGTTCTCTGTAGTAACTTTTAATATCCCATCATTGACCATTGTTACTAATTACCAGCGATGGCAGTTGCTACCCAGTTCCCTGTTGCTTTCAACAGGAGGAGACCTACAATGTGCTAGTGAGGCCCGTGTGCGAGGTGAGGATTCCAGAACCACGTGCCCCCCCTTCAGAGGTGACTGCAGCCCAGAGCACCCCCCCATTCCACACCTATCATCCCTCCATTTCCTGGCATCTAGCCTCCAGTTCCTGGCTGCCCCTCTTACCTTAGGAGTATTCATGAGGAGGGGGGAGTGCTGATGACTTCCCCTCCAGTCTGTGGCTAGTTCTCCATCTTCAGAGGGCTGCTAATCAGGAGGCCATCGCTGCCCCACCCACTGAGAGCACTAGAATATTCAGGGGAAGGAACATGATCATTCCTACAGTCTGACTGAGCTTTGCCAGATCCAGCCCTTCCAGCCCATGGGAAACTCCTTCCCATTGAAGGGGATAGGGTCGCCTGGCCACGTGATGGAGAAACCTGTTGGTTGGGGGAAGATGGAGGTTTGGTTATTGAAAAGGGGACAGTTAGGGATTTTGGTACCTGGGGAAGGTGAGAGAGGCAGTTCATTAGATTTCAGAACTGACACCCCATTGAGATGACTGAAGCCGATCACATCTCTCAGTCTCTCAGGTTGTTCCAGGCTGTGTTCAAGCTCGGGCAGGCAATATTGCATCTGTGTATAGTCAGGCTGGGTTTGGAAGTTGTCCTCTGAAAGCAGATGCACTAGAAACATAGGGTGGAACTATGCAGGCTTATATCACCTGAGGATCTTGTCACATATAAAATATTAGAGTTCACATTCCCGAGAACAATTTGAAAGCAAAGGGTGGAGTCTGTGGCAAATCCCATGGGAATGGAAGTATGAAGTACAGGAAGCTGTGTATATAGTACTTCTCTTCCTCCTTTGTTGCCTAACCTACAGGAGCAGCGCCAGAGTTTTTGCCACCCTAGCATTCGGCGGCGCATTCGGCGGAGGGGGTCCTTCCTCTGAGCATTCGGTGGCGGGGGTCCTTCTGCTCCGCGTCTTCAGGGCACTTCAGCAGCGGGTCCCGCAGTGAGTGAAGGACCCGCTGCTGAATTTCTGCAGAAGACCTGGAGCGGAAGGACCCCCCGCCGCCGAATTTCCGCCGAGGAGGGCAAAATGCTGCCCCCCAATCCTGCCACCCTAGGCGACTGCCCAGGGTCGCCTAGTGAAAGCACCAGCTCTGCTAACCTACCTTTCCTATATTAGGTAGCTACCACTGTAGTTAAGGCTGTTTAAGGGTTTCCATTTTAACCCCTTGTTTTCAGATGCTTATAAACTTCCAATTTTTTTTTTTTCACATTTCAGTTTGAAATTTCCCAGGCTTGGCCCCTGCCTAAGGGCAAATTTTAGTTGGAAAATTTGAACAAAAATGGTTCAGACGTTTATGCAGTGTGGTGGGGAAACCCTTTATTTATATATCTGCTTTTCTGAGGCTGAGCAGCTGTGGAAAGGATTGAGTGTAGCAAGCTGAAATTAGTGGTGGAAACAGTCCTCATGGCGAAACAGGCTTGAGTGTTCTGGTGACCATTGTTCTTTATTTGACTGAGTTATGAACAATGTTTCATATATGAGTAGTACAAATGATACATCTTTTCTCTTTTTAGAGCTCTTTGGAATAAAGATAGTCTTACATACATACACAGTAAAGCTTAACTTATCTACATATTGAATTATATGGGTCCTGATCCAAGGCTTATTGAAGTCAATGGGAATCTTTCTATTAACTTCAATGGCCTTTGGTCTGGGCCCATAATAAATATATACAGTGAAATGATTTAGGCCGTGAAGGCAAGGACTCCTCTGGGATCCTATCTTATAAAATGCACAAGGAAGCAAGGGTTCTCATTCACATGGACGCCTTCTAAGGCAAAAGCTGGTCAGCTCCTAAGATTCATAGGTGGGAGGATGAGCTGCCTTGGAACCTGACAAGGTTATGAGAGGCAGTATGTTCCAGCAGTGCCTAGCCAAACAGTTCCAACCCTGAAACTTCCTCTTTGTTTTTCGTTTTTTAATACATAATTTAAGTTGCTAGGAAATCACACTGAAGTATGTGGTTACTTATACACGTTGACCTCCTGTCGACCAGCTGGTAACAAAATCTGGATCTTTATTTTTGCAAAGATGCTTTTTGCCCTCTTGAGCCAGGGCTTGCAAGTCCATCTGTATCAGGAATTGCAAGAATGGAACTTCATCTTTCCAGGCTTTCACCACTTGATGGTGTAATGGGGTTAGGATTCTGCCTGAGACCAAGAGAGAGGACTGCCCAAATAACATGACCCTGAGGCACTTTTTTCAGTGCAAAGCTTTTCAAAGGGACACTATCAAATAGTCTTACGCTAACATTTTAGTTTGTGATGTGAGAGAGAGAAGTGGGGAGATAATGTTGATACAAGAGTGCAGAGCCATCTTTAGGAAACGCGAGGCCTGATTCAAATAGTTTCAACGGGGCCCCGGCAGGGATGACTCACCTGGCGGCGCTCCAGGTCTTCGGCAGCACTGAAGGACCCGCCGCCGAAATGTCGCCGAAGACCCGGAGCGAGTGAAGGACCCGCTGAAATGCCACCGAAGATCCAAAGCGCCGCTGGGTGAGTAAAAATTAAAAAGGCACCTAAGTTAGGTGCTCTTCTTTAGGGGGCGGGGCCCTCTTAGGCACGGGGCCCAATTCGGGGGAATCGGCCTAAAGCTGGCCTTGCAAGAGTGGAGTAAATAGCATAATGGTCACAGCTCTGGCTCATATGGCTCTTTTACAGGTAAAGTGTGGCTCATGGAGCCCCCATGGTGCACCCCCCCAATCTCCACCTACCAGACTGGGGGAGGGGGAGCTCAGGGCTTCTGCCCTATGGTAGGGTGGTGGGGCTAGGATCGTCTGCCTTGAGGGGAGGTGAGTCTTGGGGCAGAAGCCCCGAGCCCCGGCAGACGTGCCCCACTGGGCTGAAGCCCCGGCAGAGGTATCCAGCTCTTGAACATCTGAAGATGATCGTATGTGGCTCAAAGGGTCAGTAAGTTTGGCCA
Source organism: Malaclemys terrapin pileata (assembly GCF_027887155.1). Classification (NCBI taxonomy): domain Eukaryota; kingdom Metazoa; phylum Chordata; order Testudines; family Emydidae; genus Malaclemys; species Malaclemys terrapin. The sequence continues at coordinate 85,543,008 of NC_071507.1, forward strand.
CTCCTGCTATAGTACAACAATTAGCCTGCCAGAAAGAATAGAATGTTGTGAAGCAAGGAATGTGGCTAATCTCAGATGTCCATGCAATGCAAGGGGATTTACAAAATATAATACAAATAGAAATATTTTCATAATTAAAAATAAAAGTCAGTGAAAATTATCTTTGAGGGATTCCACTGAAATGTTGCGAATTCAGAGGAAGCAGCTTTATGCTCTGGGAACTAGAAACTGATCAGAAATCAACATGATATAAACTGATCAATTCCACTTTTATTTTGCTGTTCAAGCCAAGTGACATCTTCAACAAAACTCTGCATACTTGATAAAACAACTAATTTAATAAACATTGCTTGATCTTGGTTAGTAATGCACCTTATTTTCAGTGTCTCCCTAACAGTTAGCTTATTGTTTCTTCATTGAGTGAACTGCTGCTGTTTCAGTGATGCTTTTGCTAATACCATGCAGTTAGTTTTATCCTGTTTCACTTGCACAACACACACTCTGAATGCACAAATCAATAGGCAGGACACGGACAATGTTGCCTACTTGAGAAAGTCTTCCCTCTTTTGTCAATATTGTGTATGTATGTGTGTGCTCAGTTGCGCTTGTTCTCTCTCTCTTCCCCCCCCCCCCCCCCGGGAGGCCTCAGGTGAGAAAGCAAAGATACTTGCTGCAAACTCTTCATCTCTTATTACACAAAAGAATTTGAACTCAATTTGCCTGCACCACTGGGTGTTATATCTAGGAAATGCGTTCCCGCGCTAAGGGCCAGATTGTGGAGCCCTGATTCATGCTGGTGCAAAGTTACTCACACGAGTTGTCACATCGAAGCTGTGTGTGAATAAGAGCTCTGCATTCTGGCTTGAAGTAGCTGTAATACAGGCCAAATATAAAAGGATCAAACTTTATTCATTTTTCAGTTAGCTATAACAGACAGCAAACAACCAGCATATCAGAATGGTCTTAGTGCACATGTGCAAATGATGTGCATCAGCAAATGGACGTTACCTCGTAAGTAATGTAGTTTGCCTCATTTTGCCTGCATAGAATGATCCTTCTTTGGTTATATTCTATCTCACATTGTATTGCTAACGTTGATGCAGTCTGCTGAACTGGCTTTGACAGTTTGCCATATTTAGGGTTGGGAGGAAATTTCCCCCCAGGTCAGATTGACAGAGACCCTGGGGGTTTTCTACCTTCCTCTGTAGCATGAAGCATGGGTCACTTGCAGGTTTAAACTAGTCTAAATGGTGGATTGAGTCTCTGTAACTTGAAGTCTTTAAATCATGATTTGAGGATTTCAGTAACTCAGCTACAGGATATGGGTCTATTACAGGAGTGGTTGGGCAAGGTTCTGTGGCCTCGGCCTGCAATGCACAGGTCAGACTAGATGATCATGATGATCTCTTCCAGCCTCAAAGTCTATGAGTTGGTATATGAAGTCCCACGAAAACACTCTTAATTTCTTGTTTGGGAGTAGAGAATGGGTTGTGTAATTCTACAGTCCCGTCCAAAGCCTATGGTACACTTTCCTTGTGTTTCAGTCAAATCAGTGACAATGCCTTGTTTTCTTACATTATTCAATGTTCCTATTTGTATTATAAATACTTTGATATGAAATAACATTTTAAATTACTTCTTTCTGCCTTTTTTCTTCTCCTCTGCCCAGTTGTCTTTTCCAAAATCTTTCTGGAGTAGATTTTGTTCAAAGTGTTACAGGAATATCTTCAGCCCAAACCCAGCCAGAGGGAATACAGACATGGAAAATTTCATAAATTATGGCAAGCGGCTGATGCTGTAGCCAGTTGCTTCCATGAATTGTAAGATTATTTTTTTTGTTTAGATAGTAGCTATTTTTATTTGTTTTGGAAAGTCTAGTATGGTGTTGGAATCTGACATTATTTCTAAATCATATTTCAATCAGTTAAGAAATGTCTAATATATGAAAGGTTTTTTAGTTTCTAACCTAAGGAAATAGAATTACCTTAAAAGGGCATGGTCAACATAAAATGCATTAATTAACAAAATCTTTATCATTGTCCCTAAATATCACTTTATATTACTAAAGCTGAAAACTTTGTCTAATTACTCTTCCCCATTTAAACTGTGTGTTTCAACTGTACAGGTGGCTCAGCTTGGCCAATGAAGGCTTGTCATCAGTCCTGCTATTTGCGGCATCATTCTTGTTTTTCTGGTGTCCCACAAGCATAATCATGGGTTCCAAAAGCAGTTTCAAAGTGGGTTAAGCTACACAGAGGCAAGACACTCTTCCTCTAGCATAAGTGTCTCCACACATGGAGTCATTCAGAAACAGCAATCACATTTTAAATTCACAGTTCCACAATAACTTTCAAGTGTAGACCAACCCTTAGTCACATCTGTAAAGTGAATTATTTTGCTCCTGCAGGACTGTTGCCTTCAACTTGTTGCATACCAAAGAGAGACAGTTGGCCCATTGATATTGTTGAGAGCCATTTGCTCTTCATCAGGGAAAGCTTTATTAAATGGTTGGTCAGCATTAGCAATTGTAAACAGGATCTGTAAGGTATGCCTCAAGTTCTCACTGGGTTATGCTCAAATTTTCCGTTAAAGATCAAACAAACCTCATCTTCAATCAAAAGGCCAAGTTTAACTGAAATGTTCTGGGCAAATCTACTGCATAACTTAGTGGTAATTTCTACGATGTTGTTCACCTCCTGTAAACAAACAGCAATGGAGAGCAGGTAATCATGGGGGAAGTTGCAGGTGTTTGGGTATGTAAATGAATTTCAGACTATGGACTACTCACAGACTTTTTCATGTGATTATTTGCTATTCAGTATTTGTTTTTTCGACTTGTATGATGGGTCAATGAAGTTCCATTGTATTGTAATTTCCAGTGACAATTCATGTTCTTGCACAAACAAACCTATTTATGCAAATACAAGCCTTGGACAGCTATTATATGAAAACCTCCACATGTTTGTGAACAGCACATAGAAGATTGATGTAAATACCATCACACTGAGGTGGAGGCAAGCTAGATTAGCTAAGCCTGTCCATTATCAGGAATATTTCTGCTGCTAAAGACTTCACAGTTGCTGTGGTGGAGGCCAAGACACCTTTCTTCACCTTCTACACAGACATGGTAGAAGGCTTCAAGCACTATTCTGTGTTGTCATGTGTCAGACTTGATAGAAGATTCCTGCCCTTGGTGCTCATGTCTCCCCTCTTGTTTTTGCTGTTGCTGATTGTCCATGAATCATGATGATCTGTTAGATTGAATCTGAGAGAGAGGATATTTGGAGGCTACTTCATTGACTGTTGATTATAAGGCACCCCAGCTATGATATAGTAGGAGGGAATCAGTTGTCTGGATAGGGATTTTTGTTGCTGTTTTTTCTTAAGCAGTGATGACAGTGACAACTAAAACACACCACTGGAGATGCACGGGGTCCATTCGCCTGAGACGGTGGACCATGAAAACGGCTCTTGTCCCCACAGGAAAGGCGTGCCCCAGTTCTAAACAAGAGAGGGTAGTGAATAGGTAATTGCAAGGCTGACACTTCCACTTCCAACCCAGCACTCTGATCCTACCTCCAAACCTATGATATCCAGAGTGTGGCCAGTTGTATCTGTTAAGCTAGAAACCACTTAGGAAAATCCGATGGTTGTCATAACAGCCCTGAAATTTGTAGTTACTCAGAATCTTTCTTACAGGTTTTCCAAGAAATAATGACTAATCAGTGATTGGTGCTTGTTCATCACATCCTGCCAGCTGTTTTGAGGTTAAACATACAGCCAAGCACTTGAAACTCTCATAAGAACCAGGAGTCTTGTCACCACACACTGCTTCTATTGCCTTCTTAGGCTATGTCTACACTACAGCCTATGTCAGCAAAGCTTATGTCAGTGTGGTGTGAATAAGCCACCCCCCCCAGAGCAACATACGTTTCACCAACATAAGCACGCGTGTGCACAGCGCTATGTTGGTGGGAGAGCTTCTCTTGCTGATGTAGGTTCTGCTGTTTGTGGAGGATAGCTCTCAGTACTGCTGCTTCGCTGTGGTGTTCCATGTATAGACATACCCTTAATCTCAAACACCATGGTCGGCCAGTGAACCAGCTGTTGGGGGAGACCAGCCCCCAGTCCCTCCCCTTCTGCCTGAGGCCCCTCCCCTTATTCTCTTCTTCTGCTCCCCCCCGCAGGAGCTCAGAGGCCCCCCACCTGCAGCCCCCCCAAGTACTCCCAGCCCTGGAGCTCTGGGTGGAACCCCAACCCCAGCACCGGATGGCGTGGTCCCAGCGCCCTGGGCAGGAGGCGCGGCCCGGCCCCACCGCCAGTGCCCCAAGTCCCTGAGGCATGCCAGCATGCCCCAGCACTAGCCAGCCTGGGCTACAGAAAAGTGGGAACCAGGAAGGAACTGCAGGAAGGGGCCTAGGGGCGTGGGCAGGGTCATGCCAGACTGTTTGGGGCAGCACAGCTTCCCCCAGCCTATGATACCCGCTGCCCATGTCAAACACAAAGAAATTGTTGCCAGACTGAGTGCACTTCCCAACTCTTCCTTTGAGCTATGAATTGCCTGCAGGGGAAATTTTTAGCTTCCCAAATTTTGAGCTCCGTTAAAATCATTTTTGCTTGATGTGGGGTGTGGGACTGAGAAGATTCCTTGCGTTTGTTAGACTGTAATTATGGGACTGTGAAATGTATCACATGACTGATGGGTATGGAAATTAATTCCATGCCACTAAAACAAACAGCTTTCACTGTGCTTGTCAGACTAGTGATTTCAACCACACTTGTGAGACTGCAGTTTTTTTAAATAAATCTTAAATTTCCAAGAAATTGGAAAGCTGATCATGAGCTGCACAGAAAGCTTCAGTCTGTAGCTTCCAGTGAGTGTCAGGGATGGACCATTATAGGTGTACTGGATGGGCCAGTATTGCACTTCATTAAACCACTAGCTTACTTAGGATGAAAGCATTTTTTTTTCATGCAAACGGTATGTGATATATGTTTGATTAATTCCCAGGATGCTATAATAATGAAGTTTAGGGGTTGAGACATTAAGGGATCAGAGTGCATTGCTGTGAAATTTCATGTTAAAAGAAATCAGCTATGTTTATAAAATGTCTAAACGTGTTGTTATGGTTAGGAGAATACACAAGAAGCCTTTGTTGAAATGTAAATGCTGCGTGAGTTATTACCACAGCGTGTTGTCTGAGTGCATTCCTGTAATGACACAGACACCAGCAGTCAAATTAATGCAATTGTGGCAAAAGGCTATTAGTGTTTTATTTAATTTTATTCCTAGGGATTTCTGTGGCCCTCTCTCTTCCCCCTCTCTCTTTTTTTTTTTAAACCAGTTCCATCCAGTGTTGGAGGCTGGTGGCTGATGCCTTCTGTGTTGAATGTCATTATGATACAGCTACTTGGGGAAGTCCTTGTTCAGTGTGGTGTCTTGCAGCACACCCTATGGGTGATGAGATTGGGGATAAGTCTCCTTTGTAATAATGGGCCTTTCACTGAGAATACCCTTCCCTCTACTGTCCCAGGAGGAAATGTGAGCTCTGACAGCACAGCAGTGACAATTGGAATGAAGCAAGGATGGTGAGGCGCATAGGGAGATTGTTCCTGAGGTACAGCAAATGGGCCCCTGCCCATTCTGAGTGTGGAAGATGAGGTTGAGTTGGCCCCAGAATTCAACTTGCAGCTAATGCAAAGTGTGGAACACTAGTATGGTGTGTTCATGGCCATTGGCTCTGCTGAAGACAGAGGCAGACTGAGAGATCATGAGATGCTGTACTGCCAATGAGCAGGATACTTGTGAACTCCCATTGGAATCCTTCTAAAACCCTCCTTTTTGGTTGCCTGATTAACCCCAGAAATAGCCTGCTAAACTTCTGTGTAATCCTTTGTAAAGCTTTAAGGGGGACAGTTCTTTCAAATTTTGATTTCAAATTTTGCATCTCTTAAATAGTGGGAGCAGATCAAGAATGCAGCGAAGGTGGTAGAGCAATGAAGATGGCAAAATGCAACAATACGGTCACCAAAATCTGACCACAAACTACCTTAAATCTGAGTGTAATAAAAGATAGTAAGTTGTCAGGGATCAAAATGTCTTTACTGGCCACCTTAGACTAACTCAGTGGTTCTCAACCAGGGGTACACATATGTCTGGGGATACACAGAGGTCTTCCAGGGGGTACATCAACTCATCTAGATATTTGCGTAGTTTTACAACAGGCTACATAAAAAGCAGTGGTGAAGTCAGTACAAACTAAAATTTCATACAGACAATGACTTGTTTATAATGCTCTATGTACTATACGCTGAAACAGAAGTGCAATATTTATATTCCAAATGATTTATTTTATAATTATGTGGTAAAAATGAGAAAATAAGCAATTTTTCAGTAACTGTGCTGTGACACTTTTGTATTTTTATGTCTGATTTTGTAAGCAAGTAGTTTTTAAGTGAGATGAAATTTGAGGATACGCAACACAAATCAGACTCCTGAAAGGAGTACAGTAGTCTGGAAAGGTTCAGAGCCACTGGACTAACTAACTGAAAGTGTGTAGCTGGATTTCCAGGTTATCAACACCTGAATAGGCTCAAACCAAGTTGCCTACTTAGATGATAAAGCTTAAACTGCAAACCCCAAAGTACAGATGTGCCAATGTGAAATTGGAACCTGCCTTAACTGATTGAAAACAAAACACAAGAACAGCCCTGCTGAAGGAAGCGTCTGTAAATGATGCCGTGTATGTTATGTAAACAACCTGGAAGTTTACAACACATTAAATCAGCTGACAACCTCATTAGATTCTAGGGATAACCAGGATTATTGTTGTTTGTTTGAATTTTTACAAAAAATATAAAAGCGGCACCTTTCCTAGGGTCTGTGAAATGTTTTCACTTTTTTTTTGAAACCAGAGTATCATCTGTTCAAATGAATACTTTGTAGCCTGTCCACTGTTTTATTAATGGGCTTGTATATAAAGTGTAAATATATTAAAAATGAGAAACCTTGCCCAATATTTTGTGGTTAATCCTACTATTAAGTGGGCATTGGTTAAATTTATTCTGTTAAAATTATACGTATTACAGCAAGCCAAGGCTTGGCATTAAGAAAGTGGTGTAGTAACACAGATAAACTGCAATGGTTTATGAATTCAGTGCCTTCCAATGAACAGCAGAGGGCACAAATTCTCTAGAAGTTGGCCTTGTCCCTAGTCTTTGTCAGTAGGAATGTGCTAAAAACATTTAGACAAATCTAAATGAATCAAGCTTTGAAGAGTGAAAAATAAAGCTTAAATGGAAATGTAAGGGGAAATTGAGGATGGTGATGTTTCATATATATACACACACTCTTATATTCTAGATAGTACATAAAATTGTGTGTCTATGCATGTGTGGGTATGTGTATATTACTAACGTCTGTAGATTTTGTTTCATACATACATACATGATGACGTGGTGTAAATGTCTTAGTAGGAATTTCATGACTGCATTCCTCATGAGTGATGAAGCCACAAGTGAATTATGCAGGTCATGCTAAGTGAGTGCTAATCAAAGCTTTATACCACAACATGCTGTTTTTTGTATATAACACGTGATTTAGAAATATATTGGAGAGTTTTAAATATGTTTATTTGGACTATTTCTTGCGTCTCTTCACCTGCAGAACTAGGTGTCTTTGCTACCAGGAGCCTGTGCTCAAGTCCCATTGACTTCAGTGGGTCTTAAACACATTCTTAAAGTTAAGCAGGAGCTGAAATGCTTTGCCGAACTAGGGGCTTAGTCCCTATCTTGGGGACTCTCCAGATCTAGAAGCAATTATGTGTTCCCCTCTGCAGAGTTAGAAACCTCTCCTCTCTGACGGCATAAAGCCCTGGTTCAAGCTGTGCAGGGCTGTGAATCTTGGAATGGGAATAATTGGAAAGCACAAGCTCACGGAGGTATTGTGACAATAAGTATATTAGCTAAGGTGCTCAGATACCATGGTATTGAGGGCTATATATGTAGCTAAGTGACAGACACCCTCTATACTGTGGTTGCTCCCAAATGTGCAAGAGATTGACCTTCAGGGCCCATAGAAGATTGTAAGCTCTTTAGGGCAAGAACAGTCTTAAACTAGGTGTTTGTACAGTGTCTAGCACAATATTTATGACCTTGATGAGGCCCTTTAGGTGCTATTGTAATATTAATAATTCAGGCTATTTTGGACCAAAGAGCTTATGGATTCCACGGTAGAGCCACTTACTGAGAGAGCTTTGCTGGCAGCTTTCTCCTATATGTACCAAGAGAGCTCCAGTGCCATCGCCTTTGCTGATCTCAACTGTAATGGGATGGTGGAAGGAAAAATGTAGTCTTTTCTGGCAGGCAGAGTCATGGTCGGCTATTTAGGACTTTATAGGTCAGAACCACCACATTGAACTCTCCCCAGAAGCCAGCTAACAAGCAGTACAGCTCATGGGAGGCTGATGTCACTTACTCCTGGCAAGGCACTCCACTCTGGAAGTGGGCAGCTACATTCTGCCCCAGTTTCAGCTTCCCAAATGATTTAAGGTGTAGTTTCATGTAGAAGGCATCGCAATAGTTTAACGACAAAGGAATGGATGAAGATTGCAAAGAAAGCTGTTCTGACCATAGCTGCTGGTCTTCTAAACCAACAGCTGCTTCTAACCAGACCTCAGACTCCGAATGGCAGGTGCACATCTTCAGTCAAGGAGGTAAATACAATCTCCAACATAACTTCAGGTTGTTTCGCCGTACCTATCAAACCTGTTGTATTCTGATTAGCACGCAACCCCCTGAAAATCTGAGCTCCAAATCCTTCTTAAATCACAAATCCTCCTAGTCCTTTTGTACCCATGTAAAAATCACCATGAAATTAGTTTTTGTAAGCTGTATCAACACCATTAATTAAATCTGTTATTAGCTATTGCTTATCTTTGTATTCGAGAGGTGTCTGGGAGCGGAATGATTTGGATAATGGAAGTGGGGATTGAGGGGTGTTGGGACAGCTGCAAAGAATTTACCTGTGCTATTCATGACTCTAATCTATGGTAGTAGTCGTGGTTCTTCACTTTCATAAGGCCTAAGTTCGTTCAGACAGAACGGTGTGTGCGTGTGTGTGTGTGTGTGTGTGTGTGCATGCACGCGTCACATAACCATACACTATGATAAAATGGGAAATCTAGTAAGAAACACAAAAGTAACTGTTTCTGAGACCACACAGGTATCCAGAAGGCGGCAATGTTTGAAAAGGATAAAGAGTGGAAGTGGAATGTTGGGCATTTAACCTGCTCTCCCCCAAAACAAAACAGACAAACCCACAGTATTCATAAGTTTATTTAAATGGAGAGAAGCTGAGCTTTCTGGAGCAGCAGAGATTAAAGTAGGTGAGCTTCATCCAGTATCCAATACATAAGATGCTGATCTTTTGAAGTTAGTGTGATTATGGTCAGAAAAGTGACTGTAAAAAGGCTACCTTATCTGTTTTATGAGCAGATTTGTTAATGTCAACAGTGGAGTCACTCCTATGAATCAATAATACATGTGAATTTTAATGAGTAGTTCTTCTGTTTCGAAGAGCCACCTCCTTTGTGTACTCCAAGCACCCTGGTCCTTTTATAACCTTTTAGAGGCCACTTCTAGTTGTATTATGATTTACTGGAGGAAGAAATCCATTCTGTAAGAGTATAGATTACTGCTCCGTATGCCTGTTTAACCATGGAAGAGGTGTCTGGTAGAGTAATGGGTTCTGCTGGTTATTTGAGGAGAAAAATGCAAGTCCTGCTTGGAGTTTTAATTGTCCAGGTGCCCTGATTCTGTATGGTGCTGGGTAATCTCAGTTTTCATTTCATGACCAGTATCAAGCTCTCTCTCTCTCTCTCTCTCTGTGTGTGTGTGTGTGTGTGTGTGTGTGAAAATGTTGCGTCTTTAAAATAAAGTTTTGTCATTTTATGTCCTTTAAAGGTTTTTTTTTTTCTGTTCTATGTACTTGACCATTTTAAAAACTAAGCCCAAACCCATCTTCCACAAAGCCTTCTAGGGTTGATTCCTTCCCTGACTGTACAGCTCTCTTGCAATGAGAATGTTGGCTAGTGTTTTCCATTTGTCTGAGTTAGACGATAAACTGCTTGGAGTAAAGGCCTAATCTACACTACATGTCTGTGAAGCACTTTATCAATAGTCATACCAGTAGTGCTCTCAATCAATGATCAATAATAATTTTACTTGGTGCTTAATGTATATATTTTACATACAAAAGGCACATGCAGATACCAGCTTGTTGCAATATTTACTAAGTATCGATTTTCTTTCTTTCTTTTATACATTACATACATTCAGAAAAACCTACCACACACTTTTCTATCAACAGAGGCTGCAGCCATTTCAACTATAGATAAGGGTATAATCCTACATAGAAACAGTGGGCTGATTCAGAGTCAGTGACACTGGTGTAACTTTGGAGCAGTGCTGCTGAAGTCAATGGAATTACTTTGAATTTACATGGAGGTCAGAATTTGTCCCACTCCTTTTAAATAAGATGAATATCTTGAGAGGAGGAACTCCCCAATGGTTTAACACCACTCTTTGGCCTTTCTCCAAAGAATAGCCATCTTTTACTGCTGCTTATGTGATTTCCATTGACTTCAGTAGGCTTTGAATCAGGCCCTATAAGCACAATTTCCTTATTATTAGCCGCTGTACATTGCTTAACACTGCTTGATCTACTATTCAACTGGCCAGGCGCAATCTGGTGCTGTCAGACCTCAGGAAAATCATTGGCGATTCCATTTGGGCAGTAGGAGATTGTAACGTAACTGGGTTACGGCTACACTAGAGAGTTTACGGCAGTGGAGCTGCAGCGATGCAGCTGTACCACTGTGAGCTCTGTAATGTAACCGCTCTAAGCTGTCGCTTAACTACTCCAGCCTTGCGAGTTGTGATAGCTATGTCGGCGGGCGAAACTCTCCTGCTGACCTAGTGCTGTCTATGCCGGCACTTAGATCAGTGTAACTTACATCGCTGAGGGAGGATGGTTTTTCCACACTCCTGAGTGATATAAGTTATACCGCAGTAAGTGCTAGTGTAGACATAGCCGCAGGGATGTGCTTCTACAAGGGGTAACAATGTTTCTCCTCAATATCTTTTGCCTCGTCAATTCACACATGCGGTTCTAACCTACATATGTTAAATAATAGTAATAAAATCAGCGCTTCATTCATTGAAAGGCATATTTTTCACCAGCGTGTTAGGAAGTTAACTTCAGTAAAGGCAGACTTCTTCTATTATTGGTGTCCATGTATTTATCCCTGGGTCTCTGAGAGTAGACTGGATAATTCTAGCTATAGACTGACTAGCAATGAATTATTATTATTTATTGTACAATGCCTTAGATGGGCGTAGCACTTCACAAAACTGTGAGCATCCATGCCCTGGAGAATTTTGGTTGTAAGTTATGACCTCAAATTATGATTCAGGCTTTTATATGGATGTTGATAAGAAAATTAGAGGTAAATGTGTATAAACACCTCAGTCCATCCCCGTGGGTGCAACAGCTGTATTTTGATATATTGTGCTAGGACCACTGTCCTGTAAAAAGATGCATCAGTGGGAATGGTGGTGTGCTGGCAAATTGTCATTACTGGCACTGTGATGTTTGTAACTTGGAAATGCCCTCTTGCCTTTCCACCCCAAAGTCATGTATAGGTATCAAAAATTGAGTGGTGGTTACAGCTCCTGCACTGACAGTTGTTTGGCTTTTAAACTACTGAGAATAGCTAGGACAGGGCTAACACTTCTGCTTTCCCTCAGGGCCAGAGTCTTCCTGAAGATGCATGTGAAATGCTTTTTGAATTCTGCTTCACGGGAAGTTGTGTGCAAATATCTCAGGATGAAATTTTCCCTTAAAGTTTGACCTGAACTGTTGCAGGGACTGGAGAAATAAAGGACAACAGAAATGGAAAAAATTGAGTTAGATTATATAAACTCCATCCCATTGCAAGGATGGGACATATTATTCCATGATCGGGGCTGCATCAGATATTGAAGTGATACTACACTTGATTTTAGCCAGTAGTACTCAAGGAATAAAGACAGGAGACCAGGAAGCAAAATATAATTTGTTTTGGAATAATTCATCCATGTCTGTGAGAGTTCATGGGCCAAATGTTGCTCTTTGATTCACACCCACCCACAATTTCCATTGAGGTTGGTGGAGTGGCACCCAGTTTGACCTCAAACATGTAGTTTCTTATTCCTGGTGCTTTCACTTATTTTCTTATTTGGTAATTACAGATGCTTCCAGTAATTGCAGATACTCCTCTTTATTCCCCCATTGAAAAGGCTAAATCTCTGCTTTCCATGGCATCCTAATTAAACCTCTCTCTCTCTCTCCCTCCCCTAAAACCATAGAAATCAATTTTACCGTGACGCTGAAGATGGACTGTTCATGGAAATGAACAGCAATACATTGTGGGGAGAGAGGAGGTGGGGGTGGGAGGGATAATGGGATTTCCCTGACCTCGTGCAAACAGGATTTCACTGTACCCAGATTTTCCATTTTATTGTCAGTGTACATGATTATTGCTTAGTGATACGATAACGTTATAGCATTTAATCAAAGGTTCCCAGCATATGGGAACTTATTAGGTTTTGTGCATTTTTTAGAGAGAGCTCTCTGAATGCCAAAATAAATGTCTGATTTCATTATCCTTCGGGAGGAGAGCCTGCCACGTTCTCCCTCAGGGGCAGGGAGGGTCTTTGCACTGTGCTATAATCTTTGTTGACTCTGAGTCCAGCAGCAGGGTTTTGGAGAGTGATAATATGCAGTACTGTACCTTGCTCTGGTAACTGCCAAGAGAAGCACAAAGACTCTGTCCTATAAACAAGCCCTGAGATGCAATTTCTCTCTTTCTCTCAGCCAGTTCTACAGCTTCGGGGCTATTTCTTCCATCAGGCAACAGCGATGAGGAAATATTTTTGCACCTTGTACAGTCGGTATTAAAAAGCTTGGAAATACCAGTTTTCTTCATATTCAGTTGTTTCTGTTTGTTAAATCATGATGTCTTCATAGTAAGCAAACTTTACGAAAATGTCGTAAATCCTTTACATATTTAGCAGTTGTTGGCGGATTTATTCTCTGTAGGAAGTTATATAACACATGGTACAATTTAGTGCCTGTCTTGTGTGCTCAGTGAACCCCAGACATGTTTAATATTTCTCTCTCTGAGGTTTAGCAGCATATAAATAACATTTAATAAACAGCCTTGAACTTTAAACAAGCGTAGCCAGGCTTACCACGTCTGCCCAAATTTCATGTTTTAAGTACATTAATAAAACCCTGGCAGGATTGATTAAATCTAGCAGTATTTCCTATTATAAATAAGTTAAATGTCTCTTCTAGCAGCACCATTTGCACTGCCACTGTTACATTGTGGCACTTGTATTATAGACCCTTACTTTCAAGAATGGATAATTCTGCCATCATACTTCACTGTGTGTTTAAACTTGGTGCCTAAAGTTTCTCCCCAAGACCTAATTTTTTCCCCAAAACTATTTTGAAAAATGGTTTGTCCTTAAAGTAATTAAAGTGGAAATAGAGTAGGAAAAGAGGGACTCAATGCTTTTATTTTTCTGTGGTCTTATAACTATGAAAGCCACCATAGTGTTTTTTTTTTTTTTTTAAACAGGAATGTGCAAGCCATATTCTAGAATCCCTTCGTATTTTGCGAATAGAAATCTTTAAAAAAAAAAAAACAGTTAAAATGTTGTTTGGTCTAGAAAATGTTGTTATTGGATGCATGCAGCACCTTTTAATAGTCTTAAATTTCAGAACATTTTTTTCTAATGTGGAGGAATAGTGGGGTGGTATCAGGCATGGGAAGAAGCAAGAATCAGGAGGACAAATGCACTTGGTAGGGAGAGGCAAGGAAAATCAATTGGTAATGATAAAAGCTAAGTTAATTGAAGCAAGTGGCAATGGTCAGTAGGTTGATGGTGGAATCTGTAGTCTTGGAGTGTCTGGTGTTGGTGCGATAAAGCTGGTGACTTCTCTACCTCCCACAGTAGCTCAGGTTCCTGCACAGAAGTGGTAGGGAATTCTGCCTCTAGGCCCAGGAGGCTGCTATCAGGGAGGTGGGATGTTTTGATGAAGTAGCTTCATCCCCCTTGAGGTGGTTTCTTTTGCTGTTTTTTCTAGTGGTCCATCAGTATAGTTTGAAATGTCTCGAGGAATGGGGCTTGCACCACTTACCTTGGTAAGACTATTCATAGTATGTGCAGGGGTCTCAAATTGCTTTGAGTAAAATCGTGCAAGCTGCTGTTACCAAACATAATCACTTCCAGATTTCTGACCTGTTTTGCAGTGCAACATGCTGTACCTCATATCTCTTGTTTCTCAATGAGGTGGTTAATGGGAGCTACGTGAATGCCGAGAGGAGATAAAGCCTGTTGTGCTTTACGTTTTCTGCTTGTTAATTGGAGGGCAGAAGTGCCAATCCAGATTTCAAAATGGTGGACTTAAGTGCTGAAAAGTATCAGAGCTGTTCCCAGTTTCATTTAATTTGATCCACCCACTGATTTGAATAGAAATTTGTGGGTAATTTTGGAGGGGAGAAACGGGTATTCTAGCTCAAAAATCCCCTCTTCCTTCCTTCAGGAGAAAATTGAAGTCTGTAGTTTTCACTGGATCCCAAGTGGTGAGAAGTCCTATTACCCAGCCAGAGTAGTGAAGTGTTACTAAAAGCTGTCCTTGTGTTTCCTGTGATTGAAAAACCCAGAGGAACTTTCAGGGACCAGTTCTCTAGAAATGCACTGGCTAAGTAATGTTCTAAAACAGTTTGTGCTCAGATTCAGAGGGTACTTAGTTGGCAGGTGCAACCATTAAGACGAAGTGAAACTGGCTACTGGGTCTTAGCCCCGGGACTAGTCAGCAGAGTGCCCACTGATCTTTGCTCTGCTAGTTTTGCCTAAGGTGACGCAGAATTAACAGAGCACTGAAGGATGCAGCTAGCCATAGACACCTCCATTCCTACAGTAAATTCAAAACTACCATAAACAGGTGGAGAACACATCCAAGATCTCTTGGCTGCAGATTTTTCAGACCCCCATACCAATGTTGCTGCAGGGTCCACTTGCTCTATCTTCAGTATTAACTGAAGATGGCCCTTTTTAGGACTTTTTAAGGCAACCTCCCACCCTTCAGATCTGTGGGGCTGTAGGGACAAGAAGTAGGGGGAATGGTGAAGCTAGTTTAAAGGAGGAAAAGAAAGTGTAAACCACCTGTGTGATGGTGCTATTCATTGTGAAATGGCTGATGTTTCACCATGGTAGTGAGTGAGCTAGCTTTCTGTCTGTAAAATGCTTTGATGTTCTTTAGGATGACCTGAAAAAATAATATGACTAGAGGAAATTTTTAAATTTAAAAAAATTTTGACTTAAAAATTGGTTCTTTTTTCTTGTGAACTTTTGTGTAAAATTCATCTCATCTTTCAACCATCTCTAAATGCAAATCAAACGTTGCACTACTAGTGAGTGGTGAAGATCAGGAGATAGGGAGTTGTAAGAATGTTTCATTGTTTTATAGTACTATGGATGTGCACAGAGCTTTAAGATCCCTGGGGCAGGGACGATCTTTTTGTTCTGTATTTGTATAGTGCTTAGTACACTAAGCACTAGTGTATTAGTACAGTGGGGGCCTGGTCCATGACTGAGGCTCCCAGAGGCCAGTTAGGCATGACAGCAGGATTTGTGATCCAATACTGTAAAACAGGGGATGCAAACAAAGTAACAAAGTCCGAGGTAAGAGAACATCACCACTAGTTACATTGCCTTCGCAGTTCTAGGAAACAGCTGATATCTCTGATGTCTCCCTTCTCATGGGCTCCTGCTGTTTGCGGCTGGCTAGAGGGGCTTTTACGGATCAAGGACCTTTAAGACATTGACCTGGATTTTGGTGAGGTTGTGGCTTTCCCGTGTAGTTGGGGAGGAACGGGACATGGTGTCTCCAAACGGCTAGACAGCCCCCTTGCCCAGCAAATGTGCTTGTGTGTTTTATGATTCATTAACCCACTCCCCCAGATGACTCCCTGAGGGGCCCTACTTAAATAATTTCTGTGTTGCTGCTGTAGTCTGGTAGTGGGCCTGTGTGTAATGGCTAGGTGATTGGCTTGGGCCCTTATGGCTATACAGAGCAACGGGCAGGAGATGCACCCTGATCAGACTCCTGCTGGATAATGTGTCCCCTCCTCCTTTAGGCCATTAAAGTTCCAACAAAAAGAAAACTGTGATGGGAAAACTGAAATAGAGCACTAATCTTGGCTGGGTCTGTCTCTGTTGGCATGGCGGATGGCTGTGAGGTGGGAGATGCCACTGGGATGGACATGGAGATGGAGGGAGTAAAGGAGTGTAGCTGCTTCCCATTCTGCATGCTGTTAGTAGTCAGCAAACTGAAGACTGCTCCCAAGCCTCATAGTGCAGTGCTGCTGGCCAGCTGACAGCAGTCAGGGCTAGAGTTAGCAGAAGAAGCGGGGAGAATGGGGAAGAGCCTGGGAACAACAGTGCAATGGCACTCCTGGCTGCCTGCCCTGCTAATGCTTCCTAGTCCCCATGGCAGATGTCAGCTCTTTCTGGCTATGGGACACACCATGAATCTTTGAAACCGAACACTGTGGGTCCATGGGCTTCCTTCTATTCCAGGATGTGGATCCATGGATCTAATCTTAATCCATCTCTGTGCAGGTTGTTTTTCCTATCCTGGCTGCTGATGCTATTCATATAATAATTCAAGTAATTTAATTAACGGCACTTTACATAGGTAAATTAACATAGGTGAGGTTCCCTTTTGGGATCCTCTGTTAAGCAGCAGGATGGATTAGCAAATTGAATAAATGACGAAGAACCAGGAATTCTTTTGTTGTAATCCTGGCTCTGCCAATGATTTACTGTGTGACATTCGGCTGTTCACTTAGGCCAATATTTTCAAACTTGGGTGTTTAAAACTAGACACCGAGATCCACATTCAGGGAGCGTCTATTCCACAGCTGAAGGAATGATTGCAGCAAGCACAGGCATACTTGTAGTGGCTTTAATCTAGATAGCTCAGGTAACAATAATAGCAAAGACGTGGTGGCACGGAGTTCATCACAGGCTAGGGGGGACCCTGGGGATGTACTTGGATGTACATCTACACCTCCCATGGACGGCTACAGGACTTGCAGGTGCTCAGCACCCCTGAAAATCACACCACACCTACTTCAGGCACCCAAACTGAAAAAAGGGGCCTGACCCTCAGTCTCCTGTCTTCAGAAATGGGGATAAATACTTTGGAAACTGCAAAGCACTAAGTGCGTATGTGCATGGTGGAGGAGTTTGGGGGAGATGGGGCATGAATGAATTGGGCAGTGGGGAAGGTGAGGGGAAAAATAACTCAGAATTCCCTTAGTTGTGGGTTTAAATCTCAGACTTAATTTGCATCTGTATCCCAGTCATAATGTTCCATTCATAAAGCTTTTTTCATTGAAGATAGAGAATAATGAATGGGCTAGAAGGATTAATAAGGGGAAAGAAATCCACCAAGAATGTTGCTGAGAATCTGAATTGAGTGGCGCTACTGCAGAGTGGTTTACAATGTCATTTGAACCCCATGATTAAACTGGCTCCAGGTAACTCAGTGCAGGTCTGTTTTTCATTTCCCAAGATATATTGACTCAGTCTGGAAAGTTTAAAATAATTAAAATCACTTTCTGTATTTGTGCGGCAAAAATTATAGAAACTCTTTCAATGCTGTGGTTACTCTACAATTAAAGTGACTTTCAGATGCCTCAGTCAGTGAGTTTGGGGGGAAAAGAGAGGTCTCGAAATGGCCCTGCAAGATCTGAATTTCATCAAAGACTGAGTGTTCGGATCTGTGACAGACTGCTGGGAGCTGCAGGTAATGAAGGGAAGTGAGATACTAATCAAAGTAAAGCCCTGAATTCAGGGAGAGGAAATAACCATTAACATCAAAGGACAGACAGATGTGGGGAGGCTGCGGGAGGAAGATAGAAATGGGGAAATGAGGCCGAGTCTAGCTATGGGCGGAGGATAGGAGAGGCACACATCAGAAGGAGGGACTTGGAACATCATCTGAAGATGCTGCCAGGGAGAATTTGAGGGAAGTCCAGCCAAAGAAGGAAGGGTAACATGAGGGAAGCCCAAGTAGGATTAGTAGGAGCAAAGTAGCTGGTGGGGACCATCTCACAGGGGAGCTCAAGATGCTTCTGGGAATTCTATTAAGTTCTGAGCATGGGATTTCATGATGATTCCAGGAGTGCCTTTATTATTTCTCATCTCCAGCTTTGGGGAGAATAACTGCCCCAGTCAGAATATGAAGGAACGAGGGGACAAATCATTGCCTTGTGCCAAGAAAACCCACAAAGAAACAAGATATGAAAAAAGATTCTCTTGAAAACTCTTGTCTGTGGCTAAGTTAGAGAAGCAAGAGACAAACACTGTGTATGTGCAGTAGTTGAAAATTGAAGGGGAAACACAAATGTGTGTTTATTTAAAGTAGTCATTTCTCACTGTGGTTGGGCAGACCAAATTTTGGGTGACTACGGCTCCCATAAACAGGTATTTTACACTATATTTTCTGTACCATCTGTTTACGACTAATGGAGGTACCCTTGGGAGAGGCTTCAGTAAAGAGGGAAAAACTTCCAAAAGTTGCAATTATTTTTTTTAAACTATCTAAATGCCAATATAAAACTCAATGTGTTGGCATGCCATCTATTTACGTAGTTTAACTGATGGAGCAAAAACCTTTACCTAAATTAGCACAGCTTTGTTGGATTTCCCCCCCCCCACCTCCTTCCATTGGTGGAGAAAGAGGAAATATAGACTTTGTCTATATGAGGTAATTGTCTGACATAGCTTCAGTAGCTGTTCCTCTATAGTTATTCCAGAATAGCTCCCGGTGTGGGGACACACTATTCCAGAATAAAAGTCACTTTTATAGCTCTTTTAAAATATCCAACGGCAGGAGGCAGGACACTAGATGGGGATGGCTCTGAGTTACTACAGAGAATTCTTTCCCAGATATCTGCCTGCGGGGTCTTGCCCACATGCTAAGTGTCTAACTGATCACCATATTGGGGTCGGGAAGGAATTTCCCCCCAAGTCAGAATGGTGGAGGCCCTGGGGGGTTTTCGCCTTCCTCTGCAGCGTGGGGCACGGTTCCCTTGCAGGTTTAAACTAGTGTAAATGGTAAATTCGCTGTAACTTGAAGTCTTTAAACGATGATTTGAGGACTTCAGTAACTCAGCCAGAGGTTGGGGGCTATTACAGGAGTGGGTGGATGAGGTTCTATGGCCTGCCGTGGGCAGTCAGACGAGATGATCATGATAGTTCCTTCTGACCTTAAAGTCTCTGAGCTCTAGTGGAATAACTTATTCTGCTGGAGCTGTGCTGATCAGTTTCTCCATGTAAGGCCTTAATCTGTATGGTGCATTGCTGCTGCAGCAGCACAGGGATATTTGATGTTGTTCATTGAGGACTCCTGTAAGCAGGGCCGGCTCCAGGCACCAGCTTACCAAGCAGGTGCTTGAGGCGGCCACTTCGGAGAGGGGCGGCACGTCCAGCTGTTCGGCGGCAATTCGGTGGACGGTCCCTCACTCCTGCTCGGAGCGAAGGACCTCCCGCCGAATTGCCGCCGCAAATCACGATCACGATCGCGGCTTTTTGTTTGTTTGTTTGGCTGCTTGGGGCGGCCAAAACCCTGGAGCCAGCCCTGCCTGTAAGATACATATTAACAAATAGTACACAAGAATTTACCATGACAGGAGGGGATCATTCCACCCCCCATTGAAGCATCTGTAACTACTATTTCAGGTTACAATTGCTGCTACTGAGTAAACTTGAGTTAGGCTCTTTAAATCCATGCTTGGGCACTGAAATGAAAGTGGTCTGTGTTTTTGTTTATAGACATACTAAACACCGGGTGTTCTGGCTGGGGGTGTGGGCTCTAGTGTGGGGCCAAGGATGAGGGATTTGGGGTACAGGAGGGGGTTCCGGGTTGGGGCTGAGGGGTTCGGAGTGTGGGATCAGGGCTGCGGCAGGGGGTTGGGGTGTGGGATGGTGAGGGATCCGGCTGGGGGTGTGGGTTCTGGGGTGGGTCTGGGGATGAGGGTTTGGGGTGTAGAAGGGTACTCCGGGCTGGGACCAAGGGATTCAGAGGGCGGGAGGGGAATTAGGGCTGGTGCAGGGGGTTGGGGTATGGGAGGGGGTCAGGGGTGCAGGCTCTGGGCAGCGCTTATCTCAAGCAGCTCCCGGAAGCAGCGGCATGTCCCACTCTAGCTCCTATGCAAGGCGTGGCCAGGCGGCTCTGCACACTATCCTGTCTACAGGCGCCGCCCCCGCAGCTCCCATTGGCTGTGGTTCCTGGCCAATGGGAGCTGCGGAACCGGCGGTTGGGGCAGGGGCAGTGCGCGGAGCCCTCTGGCTGCCCCTAAGCCTAGGAGCCGGAGGGGGGATATGGCGCTGCCTCTGGGAGCTGCGTGGAGCCACGACAGGAAGGGACCCTGCCTTAGCACCGTTGCCTTGCAGACCGGACTTTTAACAGCCTGGTCAGTGGTGCTGACCGGAGTTGCCAGGGTCCTTTTTCGACTGGACATTCCTTTCGAAAACCGGACAGCTGGCAACCCTATACCAGAAGCAGGGGTACTCAGCACCTCTGGAAACCAGGCCATTTTTGTTTATTTAATTTCCTAAATATGCATTTGGAGCCTAACTTTAGGCACTCAGGGTGAAATCCTGACCCCCGTTAAATGCAGTGGCAAAATTCTCATTGACTTCAATGGGGCCAAGATTTCACTCTCATATGTGAAAGTGTTGCCCAGGGTCTGTATCCAGGGGATTTTATCTACTTTTTTAATGAGCACAGACTAGATGATTCATTGTCTCTATCACAATGTCAGACCTTTAGCACATTGAGGGATAGCTGCATCTCTGTCCCCTTTCTAGTCTCTGAGTGCATCCCCTCAGGTATTGGGCCTCATGCACCTACCACCCCACCAGTAGACTTCTGCAGTTCTGCCACTCATAGGCTGGGCTCTGGAGAGCCCAGTCTATCAACTGTGCTTACCCAGCAGGACTGACGGAGTTTGGGTACCTGCCGTTCTTTCCTCTGGGAGTCTATGACCAGTGGTGTACAGTGATCAGACAGCCTACTTAAACCAAAGTATTCATTATTTATTTTGCAATAGGAACAAAGCATTAGAGAAAAAGGATTTTAAAACAGTCTACGAACATCTATTTTATCTAAAGCCCTACCATCCTGTGAGGATAGCTGTTATGGGTGGAGATGTAGACCAGGAGTGGGCAAACTGTGGCCTGCGGGCCGGATCCGACCCACCAGCCATTTTAATCTGGCCCTTGAGCTCCCGCTGGGGAGCGGGGCATGGGGCTTGCCCCCCTCCGGTGCTCCAGCCGGGGACCAGGGTCCAGGACCGTTCCATGGTCCCCCTCCAGCTCCTAGGTGAAGGGCAGCCAGGGGGCTCTGCTCTGCATGCTGCCCCCGCCCCAAGCGCTGCCCCCACAGTTCCCTTTGGCCAGGAACTGCGCCAAATGGTATCTGCAGGGGTGGTGCCTGCGGATGAGGCAACATGCAGAGCTGCCTGGCCGCTTCTCCGCATAGGAACCAGAGAAGGGACATGCCGCTACTTCTAGAAGGTGCTTGAGGTAAGCGCCGCCTAGAGCCTGCCCCACGAGCCTCCCCCCATGTCCCGGCCCCAGCCCTGATCCCCCTCCTGCACCCCAAACCTCTCATCCCAGCCCCACCCTAGAGCCAACACCCCCAGCCGGAGCCCTCACCCCCTGATGCCCCAACTCCCTGCCCCAGCCCTGATCCCCCTCCTGCCCTCTGAATCCCTCGGTCCCAGCCCAGAGCACCCTCCTGCACCCCAAATTCCTTATCCCCAGCCCCACCCCAGAGCCCACAACCCCAGCTGGAGCCCTCCCCCCTGCACCTCCCTCTGCGTCATCCCGGAGCCCCCTCCCGCACCCTGAACTCCTCATTTCTGGCCCCATCCCAGAGCCCACACCCCCAACCAGAGCCTTCACTCCCTCCTGCCCCCATTCCCAATTTTGTGAGTATTCATGGCCCGCCATACAATTTCTATTCCCAGATGTGGCCCTTGGGCCAAAAAGTTTGCCCACCCCTGATGTAGATGGTCTGGCCTAGTAATCAGAGCAGGAATCTGGTCTAGTGGGGGAGGGATAGCTCAGTGGTATGAGCATTGGCCTGCTAAACCCAGGGTTGTGAGTTCAATCCTTGAGGGGGCCATTTAGGGATCTGGGACAAAATCAGTACTTGGTCCTGCTAGTGAAGGCAGGGGGCTGGACTTGATGACCTTTCAAGGTCCCTTCCAGTTCTAGGAGATAGGATATCTCCATTTGTTAATTTAGTGGGTGAAGCAGGTGTCCAGGTTGAGGAACGAAGCCAAGTATCAGCACCAGAGTCAACTGCCAGTTACCAGAGCCAGGGGTCAAGCCAGAGTCAGAACCAGGAGTCAGAGCTGAGGATCAAGGTCACTGAGGACTGGAGGTGAAGCATAAGGGCAGGAGGAGAGGCAAGGATCAAGCATGGTGCAGGCGCCTGGTGGGAACAGGAGTGAAGGCAGGGGTAAGGAAGGAGGCAGGAGCAGTGCAGGAACCAGGAACTGTGTTGGTGCAGGAGGCAGACACAAGCAGGGTCTAATGTAACCACAACAAGAAGCCACCTTGTTGCTCAGACAAACTTCCTGTTTCTCCTCATGGCTTAAATAACATAGTTGGACCAATTGGCGGAGTTGGGTGATCCTCCTGTCAGAGCTCCTGACGACAATGTGTGGAGTGGTGGTATGTGGGGGTCATGAACAACATGTGCTGGGTCATCATCCGAGACAGCTATAACATGAAATATATGGCAGATTGCAGGTAAAACAGAGCAAGAGACATACAATTCTCCTCCAAGGAGTTCAGTCACAAATTTAATTAATACATTATTTTTTTAACGAGCGTCATCAGCATGGAAGCATGTCCTCTGGAATGGTGGCTGAAGCATGCCGGGGCATACAAATGCATATCTGGCACGTAAATACCTTGCACTGCTGGCTACAAAAGTGCCATGCAAATGCCTGTTCTCACTTTCTGGTGACATTGTAAATAAGAAGGGGGCAGCATTATCTCCTGTAAATGTAAACAAACTTGTTTGTCTTAGTGATTGGTTGACCAAGAAGTAGGACTGAGTGGACTTGTAGGCTCTGAAGTTTTACATTGTATTGTTTTTGAGTGCAGTTATGTAACAAAAATATCTACATTTGTAAGTTGGACTTTCATGACAAAGAGATTGCACAACAGTACTTGTATGAGGTGAATTGAAAAATACCATTCCTTTTACAGTGCAAATATTTGTAATCAAAAATAATATACACTTTGATTTCAGTTACAACACAGAATACAATATATATGAAAATGTAGAAAAACATCCAAAATATTTAATAAATTTCAATTGGTATGCTATTGTTTAACAGTGCGATTAAAACTGCGGTTAATCACAATTAATTTTTTTAATCACAGTTAATTTTTGTGTGATAATCGCGTGAGTTAACTGTGATTAATCGACAGTCCTAATTACTATTAATTAATTTTGAATTTCATCCTGCCTTTTGCCATTGTTTGTGTAATTAGCCCTGTTGCATTGGTCAGCAAGGTGACCTTCATTTCTGTTGGTACCAACCCTTCCCCCCATGAACTTCCCCCATCACGAAAAAAATCTAATTACAAGCTTCACTGCAAGTCCATTTGCTCTGCATCATGTGTGTCAGTTCTGCAGGACACAGAGGCTTTTAATACTTCTCCTGCCAATTTCATCATCTCCCCGCCAGAAGTAACTACAGACATTGGATGCTGGGACAGAAATCCTGGATTGGGAGCATGGAGAGCCAATCTTTTGCAGACATTTGGTTTGATCCTAGCCCTCATGGAATAACCAAGGAATCTCCCCAATGTGAAGAACTGCATAATGGCTCTAGCAAGGGGTGGCTCTGGCTTTTTTGCCACCCCAAGCACGGCAGGCAGGCTGCCTTTGGCGGCATGCCTGCGGGAGGTCCGCCGGTCACGCGGCTTTGGCGTACCCACCGCCGAATTGCCGCTGAATCCGTGGGACCAGCCAACCTCCCACAGGCATGCTGCCGAAGGCTGCCTGAGTGCTGCCCTCGCAGGGACTGGCAGGGCGCCCCCCACGACTTGCTGCCCCAGGCACGCACTTGGAGCACTGGTGCCTGGAACCGCCACTGGCTCTAGCGCATGGAGTTGTACATCAGTCAACTCACTGCTTAGCCCTTGGAGTACACCGGGAAAGAGACTAGCCAAAAATAACCCGGGGTTGTCAGTGTAAAAACCTTCTGTTTGTTTTTAATCATATGCACACAACACGTAACTCTTCCAGGCATGCATTGTAGAGGAAGTAGTTTTGTCGTTCTTTTTTTTAGTGAGACTTAGAATATTTTTACACCTAGATTTTGACCTGTTTAAATCCTTTTTAAATTAAAAGATACGGAATCTCCCACCCTGTAAGATTTGGTCTTTCAGTTGTCCTGGTGGGGTTTTCACACACTTCTGTGCAGGTGTCATAGTAAATCATTTATGATGTTTTTGGCTTTGTTTTCCAGCATAGCCAACTCTTTTCATTATGCCATTCAGCATTTTACATGGTCAAAGGTTGCAAAAATTGCCTTTGGGGGCTCAGTTTCCATTGTTAGTCTGATTGTATACATGAAAAGAGAGACTTGGCATCCATCCTCTTAACTCTGTCATAGAGGCAGTGAAAGCCCACCCTCCCAATTCCCCCGCCCATCAAAGCCACATTCAGATAGTTAGTAGAAGCAGTCTTTGAATGCTGAATGACAAGCCTGGCAAGTGGCTGTGCCAGTGTAAACATCAGCGGTTACATACTACAGTGACAACAGGGCTCTGCAGAGATAAGGCCCTCATGAATCCATTCCACTGCTCTGAGATACTTTTTCCACAAGGCCTCTGAGCAGCAAAGCAGTGGCACACATGGTATTTCATATTTAGATATGAGAAGCTAAGAGGAGGAGTGGTGTGAGGGAGGGAAAAGAGAGAGACAACAAAACAGCATTGGCTACTGTCCTGATGCCAGCCATTTCTTACTTTCCCCCTCCTGCTTCATTTCATTACAATGTTGTAGTTTGATTCATGAGCTTATTCTCATTTTACCGCTGAGCTGGGTGACTCAGAGGATGGGTTTGATAAAGGTTTCATTAGCTGAGATTAACGTCCATACATATCTTGTGTTGTCCCCAAAAAACAATACCTTGCAGTTGTTTGAGTAGCAAGCGTCAATTAAGAGATACACGGTTGTGCCCCTGCCCCTGCTTCTGTTGCTGTAAAATGTGGGCTGGTTTCCCCAGATGCAGTTCAGAGCCGCTGCATACCTCCTGATTAAATCTCAAATAAGTGCAGGCTTAGACGTAAACTGAAGCCTCCTCTACCATGTTAGATGCTGTTGCTAGCGTCATGACTCTTACCTTAGTACTACGATTAGTAGTTGCATTAGTAGGAGCATTGCCAGCAGATTGAGGGAAGTGATTATTCCCCTCTATTCGGCACTGGTGAGGCCACATCTGGAGTATAGCATCCAGTTTTGGGCCCCCCACTACAGAAAGGATGTGGACAAATTGGAGAGAGTCCAGTGGAGGGCAACGAAAATGATTAGAGGGCTGGAGCACATGACTTATGAGGAGAGGCTGAGGGAACTGGGCTTATTTAGTCTGCAGAAGAGAAGAGTGAGGTGGGATTTGATGGCAGCCTTCAACTACCTGAAGGGGTGGTCCCAAAGAGGATGGAGCCAGGCTGTTTTCAGTCGTGGCAGATGACAGAACAAGGAGCAATAGTCTCAAGTGGCAGTGGGGGAGGTCTAGGTTGGATATTAGGAAAAACTGTTTCACTAGAAGGGTGGTGAAGCACTGGAATGGGTTACCTAGGGAGGTGGTGGAATCTCCATCCTTAAAGGTTTTTAAGGCCCGGCTTGACAAAGCCCTGGCTGGGATGATTTAGTTGGGGTTGGTCCTGCTTTGAGCAGGGGGTTGGACTAGATGACCTACTGGAATCTCTTCCAATAGTTCTATGATATGGTAACATTTCATTTTCAAGAGGAAATGGAAATATTGTGGCCTGGGAAGAACTGTTTTTTAATAGAGAGACTGTTTTTTAATAGGCATTCTAATGACATCAGGAGCAGCTAAAGAATGAGGGCAGTGATTAGCAGCACCTAGCAGCCAAAGCCACCATTTCATGTTTTCAGTGTCACAGCACGAGCTCCGAGGGGAACAAACATTTTGTTTGTAGAGAAAAGGATATTAGAATGGAGCACAACAAAGGTTTAAATCTTCTAGCGGAAGAGAGAATTTTAGATAGTATTTTAATCCTATTTCAAATCTCTAAAGTTTACTGATGTTGGCTCCTAGAGCTGGGAAGGAAAAAAGTAATTGTTGGTCATTTAGAAAGTTTTTTTAAAAAAAGGAGGGGGAGGGGAGCCAGGGTGGGAAGAGCTGGATAGCCCTGGGAATTGGTGATGGAATAAGGAGTCAGTTGCCACTAGGTATCAGATTATTATTAATTTATTTATTTTAATATGGCCTAAATCAGCATTGGCTGAAAGTCAGTGCCATTCCAAGGCTGTTTGGCGGCCTGTATGAACTGTAGTAAGTGGACACTGGGACCACTTTCTGGTCTCTTAAAGATGCTCCTTCCACGCCTTTTAGAGGAATAGTGACAGGGGAAACTTGTACCTGGTTTGTGAATAAAGTGAAGTCTTCACTGTCCACGACTGTTAATCCAGCACTTCTTCCTGGAAGTAGGAAAAGGCTTGCAGGGAATATATCTTTGTATCAAGTATGAAGTATAACAAGAACCGGGTCTGTGCAGGAACTAGGTGAGAAATGGGCCAGGCAGTAAACCGCAACCTGTTTTAACAGCGCATCGAGAGAAATAATATCTCAGAGCAATCCAAAAAGAAGCAGGGCAAGAATACTGCAACAGCGATACAGAGCATGATTCAGCAAGAAAGGCGGCCTTTCCACTGTATATCATGAAGGGAAACAGTACAGCAGTAAATAGGACTATTCAATGATAAACAGCAATGTCCAATTGACACTGCAGAAAAAAATAATTTGGGCAGCAGTGCAAGAAATGGGTAATTTGAAGCAGAGTATTAACCATCAGAGCTATGCAGCAAGCCGTTGACCAAACAGCAGTCCAAATAAGCAGATATGTTTGTAATATAATAAGTGCAGCCGGAAATGTAAGAAAAGTAGGCCTATTGAGTAATTTATAATGAAATGAGATCACCAGGTGACCATAGAAGAGGAGCACAGGTAAAGCTTCTGTAGCCAAGTATCAAAAACAAATATGGGCAGATTTCTGAAGTATAGACAATAATATCACTAGTAGAACATCATAAAATGGAAACGGGAGGCAAATCCCTCCAATGACATAGGGTGGCAATGTTAGCAAGCATACAAACACGGCAGTATAGTTGTATGCTAAAATCTGGGCCTCTACAATAGTTGACAGATCGATCAGGACAGAAATGATTCATTTGCTAACTGATGAGCAAACAGAATACTACTTGAATATCTTCTAACT
Source organism: Malaclemys terrapin pileata (assembly GCF_027887155.1). NCBI lineage: Eukaryota > Metazoa > Chordata > Testudines > Emydidae > Malaclemys > Malaclemys terrapin. The sequence goes on from NC_071507.1 coordinate 85,570,689, forward strand.
CCATGAGGGATTCTGGTGATTGTTTCCTACATCTTTGCTGTGATGCTGTGCTTCATTCTTTCCTCTTGGATGTTCTTAAATCATCAATAAAAACTGTATCAAATTCCGTGCTATCTAAAACTCACTCCTACAGTTTAAAAAAATGGAGGTAAGGGAAAATTGGCAGAGAATAACAAACAAAAGATTTTTACTCCAGTTTGTTCATGGGTAGTAAGTAGAGCTGGGGTCAAAAAATGCTGAAATTTTCAGTGGAGGAAAATCTAACTTCTTGTTTAAAAAAACAAAAATAATTTTTTTTTTGAGGAAAGCAAACATTTTTCATAGAAATGTTTTGTTTTGTCAAAAACCCAATTTTCCTTCAAAAATTGTCAACCAGCCCTGGTAATGAACAGGTTTTAATCAGTATGGTGGGACATTTCCCCTACCCAATGTTGCTACCTCTTGTGATTTTTATTGTGAGACTTGCATTATTTTTCTTAAAGCCCCACTGGAAACAAGAGCTTGCATGACAATATCTGCTTTTATTTTTTTTTTAAATTACATTTCTAGCTCTCATGATTGCAGAGCAAAGCTAGAAAATGTGAAGCAAGTGCATCCTAAAGGCTCAGATGCCAGACGGCAAATTATTTTTTTTCTTGTTTGAGTAATGAATTGTATGTCATCCTGGTAAGAATATGGCAGTGCAAAACAAAGACAGACAGACAAGCCTATACTTAAACAAATGAGTGGTGTTGACATTAATAGACCTAGACTTCTTGAAACTGCTGACAAATGTTGAATGCCAGATCACTGAGCCATAAAAAAACCATTGCTCCTTTACTTAGCCTTTTTGATGAACGTATTATCTATGACTACAATGATAATCTAGATGCTTTCTGCTTACAAAGTGGTAACCCCTATCCTGTGCCGAATACAGTACAGAATGAAAGGCTCAGAGTATATTAGCCCCATCTGTTACTGAGTGAACAGGAAGCATTTTGACTTGGTGCTATTAATTACTATACTGAAACTTAAAATTAAATGTACACAATGTACAATGGCAAAAATTGATCTGTCAAACAACTTTGGTACTTGTTGATGTTTAATTTTTTTATCCCTTTTGTCTTTTCCTTCTGTGATGCATGGCTAGAAAGGGTTAAACATCCTGCAAAATAAATAACTTTCATAAAACATGTGGGGAGATACTGTTTGTATTTTTGTGTATTTACATGTGTATGAGTAGGGTCGACAATGTAATCAACAGTCCCTGTCTATGCTGTATTCTGATAATTCAGAGGTCAAAAGAACATCCTATAATTTAAACAAATTGTAAACAGGGGATATCTCAGTATGCATCTCTATTTGAAATGTATTGTGAATGGTGGAGGAACAAGCAAATGGCCTTATGCTAATTCGTAGAGCTACATACCGGTGATGGACCTCCTCCAAAATCATCCTAATTACGTTTTGTTCCCTGAGGAAATCCCAACTTGTCAAAGAGGACATGAAATTGTATAAAAGATCCCTGGGTCCTGATTCTGTCATCTCAGAACTGCTTCGACTTCATCAGGGGAAGTTTGAGTCACAAGACTGAGGTCCCAGTTATGCTGGTACGCCCTGAATATGAAATTTGGACATTGGACTATAACCTATGAACTATTTCTGCAACTACGAAGCTCATCATTTCTGCTATGAATCTGAACCTCAATGAATTAAACTCATGTCTGTATGTATATTGATCTTTTAACCATACTCTCTTTCTCTCTCTTTCTCTTTTTTAAATAATTTCAGTTTAGTAAATAAGAATTGGCTGTAGCGTGTATTTGGGTAAGATTTGAAACATTCATTAACCTGGGAGGTAATGTGTCTGATTCTTTGGAATTAGTAGAACCTTTTATTTTATATGATGAAATAAGATTTACAAAAATTTTCATCATATTTGACATGGGTACCTGGATGGAGGCCTGAGGCTGGAACACTTTAAGGGAACTGTGTTGTTTGGACTTCTGAGTAACCAGTAAAGTAATAAAGAAGCTGTTTTATGCTGGCTTGGTGAATCTAAATATTGGAATATCCACCAGCTCTATGGGGGTTGTCTGCCCCATTTTTTGCAGTACACTGTAATTGAGTTACCATAGCTGGCCCCCACTGGGACACCGGTCACACCTTCTTTTTTCTCATCATTTCCATTTCTTTTCTTCATTTACATCCTTTTTTTTCTCAGGATTGTCTGGTCCATCATACAGGACAGCAAAACACTTATCCCTAAAATAAGTTGTTACTTTTTGTTTGTTTTGGGAGAATTAGTTTTTCTGAAATATATGTATATAATTTTAAATGTAAATAAATTTAAGACCATGTTTCTGGTGAGAACATCTTTACTGACATGGATAGATTTTAAGGGCAGAAGGCCCATATGAAGGGTCCATTTCAACTTCCTTCATAACACAAGCCATAGAATTTCACCCAGTGATTCCTGCATCAAGCCTATAACTTCTGTTTGAGCTATAGCATATATTTCAGAAAGCTATCCAGGATTAATTTAAAGACTTAAAGTGAAGAAGAATCCAGCCCGTCTCTCAGTAAGTTGTTGTAACGGGTTATTACATTCATTGTGGAAAATGTTGCATCTTCTCTCTAGTCTGAATTTGTCTAGCTTTAGCTTCCAACTATATAGATAGAGCTGGTCAGAAATTTTCTGATAGAAAGTTTTTTTCCAACAGAAAATGATGATTTGTCAAAACCGACACATTCCACAGGAGCTTGTCACTTTTACTTAACTTTGTGAAGGAAACACGCAGATTTCTCCTGCCTGGTTTCCTGCTCGCTTGCCCTCCCATCTCTTGGCTCCTTAACAACCTACCTGGTGGGCTGCTGGGGAGCTGGGACTTCCTGGGAACCCTGAACCCTCAGAAACCCACCTGGTAGGCTGCCGCAGAGTCCATTCACCTAGGGCTTTCAGGTTCCTGGGGAACATATTTTGTTTTGGAAATACCAGAGTCTTGGCATATATTACAGAATTTCACTTCCGTGACATTTTTAAAGGTTTTGGTTTTTCATCCTAATTCAGGACAAAATTGTCTTCCAAAATCTTGCCCTCTTTTGCAGAAGTAAAATTCACTTTGCTGCCCAGGGCATTGTATAGATTAGAGCTGGTTCGAATTTCTGTTCTGTAGGCAATTCAGATGTTTTAAAAAAATTATTTTAGTTCCAAATTAGAACGAAAAGGTGAAATTTCCAGCACAAGAACTCCGAAAAATGTTGTATAGGAATCATTTAATCTTTTCTTTTTGATAATGGGGAAACACTATAGTATATATCTATATCAACATCTACATCTACATATCCTTCAAGTTGAAACAAAATGATAAAGTCCAAACTGAAACATCTGGACCTTATTAAAACATTTCAGTTTTTCCCATCAAAAATTTTGTTGAATTGACATGTTCCAGAAGCAGAAAACTGTTCCATCAAAAAAAAAAAAAATGTGGCTATACAATTTGATGGATTGTATAGGAGGGAGGAGGTAATAGAAATTGGGTGTAGGAATAAGAGAAAGGACTGAAGTGTCAAAAGATTTCATTTTTTTTAAACTTAAGTAAAATCCATGTATCTGATTTCACACCTGTTTTCTTTGCTTTTTGCTATACATATTTTCCTTTCAGATACTTATTGCAATTTTTGTGCTTCAGCTGAAGGAAGCAAGAACAAGAGATGGCTTCTTTGTTGCTAGTAAAAAGCCTGAAAATTCCTGTTCTCTGATTGCTTAATAGTGGCTGTCAGGCAAAGTATAGGGATTTGGGTGCTATGTGGTTATTGAGGAATATCATGAGTGATTATGCAAATCGAACACCCACAACCAATTGTAAGGCAGGGTATTGCATATCTGGAGAAAAACTGAGAAGTTTGCATCAGTAACTCTGCTGCCTCCCTGCAGTCTCATTGACAGAGACAATTGCATTTGTCCAATAATAAACTTGTGTTATACTTTCTACTGGGTTTTATTCTTTTGCGGCGTATACTCTGATAACAAAATGGCTCTTTGGTTGTTAAAAGTGAAACAGTTTTGGCTTAGGTGATAGGTTCAAATTCACACTAAGTTGTCAGTCACTAAACATTGGTTCTGCACGATGCAATTCTGGTCTGGATCCAAATTTCAATGCTAAAAGTTGCTTGAATCCAGGATTTTGGCACAGCCCATTGTAGGGACAGGGTCTGGCTGCAAAGTTTGGATCAAGGTTCAGATTCCACCATGGTCTGTCTTTCCACAAAGTTCAGAAATATTCAGCCCTGGTGGATTTGGTTCAGATCCAGGTCTAGCAAGGAGCAGAAGTTATAGGCATCTGATGCCTGTTTGGTGCCTTCTGTGAAATGAGTAGACCTTGGTAGAGCTCCTTGTGAGGTGTGCCCATCCCCAAAACCATCTCCCCCAGCTGGCATCCTTATTGGCAATCGCAGCAGAGAGGCCAGAGACTTGATGGGCATTGAGCCTGAACTACTGTCTCATCATCATCATAAGTGGTCCCTGGAGGATCAGGATTGAGGCACACTGATGGTGCACCTTGATACCAGACTAAGTGCTTTTTTTAAAATGTAGAGCTGCAGTTCTGTTACCCGGGCTATGGTAAAATAGAGGGCTTCAGTCTTCAGAGCTGTCACCCACCTCCTTCTACCAGTACTAAAAAAAAAAAAAAAGTTTTAAAAAGACGTACTGAGATACCCTTTACCTAGAAAGCTGCACGGTGTGGATTTTGCAGTGAAAAGCACATATCTTCCTGAACTGCCAGCCCGTAATTCAAGTCTGGTACATTACACTCCTTTGAAAATCCATTAGATCGTCACCCTGGATAAAATTTTCAAATACATCTAAGTGACTTAGGATCCTAAGTCCCATAGAAAGCTAATGTGACCTAGCCTCCTATGTGATTTATGCCCTCTATGACTTGCATCTTTTTTCTGAAAATGTATTTTAATGCTTCATTACTAGTTATAGGAGTGTTTGTGTTTGTTGTACTTGGTCTTGGTATGTGTTTCCTTTCTTATATCTGGTAAATATGCTAAAAATTCAGATTTTTCTTGGAAATAAACTTTTTGGTATCATATTTGGATATTTTTATCTCTTGCATAAGTGCTTCTGAAAGAGAAACCCCAGTGGAAATCTGTGTCACTGGCAACACTAATGCTTTTTTGACCCAATTGTCCCATCTACTCCCTTAGACAAATGTTGAAGACTAAGACTGGAGTTATCTGAGCTAGGGTGAAGGGCACTCCAATATAAAATATGGCTTTATCCCCTCCTTTGCCCACCAGTCCTCACATACAGCTCTGTGGGCTGGGAGGAGGCAGGGTCCAGGGGTAGGAGGGCTGGGTTGAGGTTATGACCACTATTCAAGACAGTTTACTCCCTGTGTAACCTAATATGGACCCGGACTGCCTTATCTTATATCCATTCCCCCTCCACTGAGTAAACCTCTTGTGGATTACGGGCAGCAACCAGCAGAAAGTAATTGGAATCCTATACAGGGTTGGGGTGAAAGGAAGCAGTGCAGAGGGACAGGATCTCTACAGTTGTCCTGAGGTCTTTGTGGATCTTTGGATGTCCATGATTTGGAGGTGAACAACAAACTTCTCCATCCTCCCCAGTGGAATAAGTAGGAGAAAATGCTGTAAGTCAAAAGGAAAGTTTCCTGCTGCCAGGCAGTTTTCCCCAGATGGGGACAATGTAACCCCTAATTAGGCAACTTTTTTCTTTGTTATTTTTATAGGAACAAAAACAAAAAGTACATTTGTGATATAGAAATGCCCGATGCAACACAATTTGCTGCAATTAACTGGTACAGTATATAACCATTTAATACCCAAAGTTCATTAATGTGTATACTGTTAATATGTAATAACATGCCAAAATACTTTTGAGTTTCAATTCTAAACCATAGTAGGTAACCACCTTCATACTAAACTGTCAGAATGTAGTCTCAGAGCATTTGTAAACAATGTTCATCCATGAAAGCTTGCTAATCATTTTTAATGTAATTATATTCTGAAAACATGCCTTCCAATGGTATCTGTTTGAATAGTACTCACTGAATACAAAATTGAGCCAATTTTGGATTTACGTCTTTACAAATCATTTGTGAACTACTTCTGGTGTTTGCAGATATACTTGGCTTTCAAAATACTTGATGACAGTTGCAAGCAAATAAATAAATAAAAAATGAGTAGCCTCGAGATAATGAGTGAAGTAGACAGTGTTGATATTTTGTATTGGTCCCTGTAATTTTCCTATCCTCCTACCCCCTTCCTTCCTGTACTGTTGCCAAGAGCGACACTCACGCTCTCCCTCTGAATGATAGAACAGTGACCAATCAATACAGTAATGTTCAAGAATCACAGGCTCCTTCTCTAGCTCCCCTACTGCCACACTGATATGTGACACAAAGCAAGTGTATATAAAGAGAGGAGGTGGGGCAAATCTATGTACTAGACATCAAATCCATGTATTCAAGCAATTAATCTAGAACACCTCTAAAGCTTTGCAAATTTGTGAATTCTCATAGACTTGAATATATTTGATCTCAGTCAGAGGCTTAGTATTAGCAAAATAGTCTTCATTCCCCCTCCCCTTAACTTAACTATAAAAGCTACAAAGAACTAGTTTGAATCTGTGTGATCAAGTGGATGGGTTGACAGAAGTTAGTAAAGATAATATATATCATTTGTAGTAGTCTGATGCATGGAGCTTCAAAAATGCTGCTTTCAGTGAAGAAGTGAAGCCTTAAATTAGGTTTTCTGAATTTGCAACAAATGTAAGCTAAGTGTAATAGATGTGAGCACTTTCTTCATGTTCTAGACCACATACTGCATGAGAATCCACTTTAAATGTGTGATCGTGATTCATACATCCTTTCAATCCCAAGGACTTTCTGCAGGAAAAAGCCAGATGTACTTACTAGTTTGATTTCTCCATTGCCACATCATGCCAGCTTTTGGGATCTAGAGAATCAAAATCCTCTCTTCTCCAGTGTCTAACTCTTACATTTGAATTAGTCATTCCAACTTAAGCTATCTCCCAAATGGGTTCAGTATCTTTTCTTTTTCAGCTAGCAGTAACAATACTGGCATTATTAAAGTTAAACTGTAATTCGAAAAGAAAAGATCCAAGTGTCCTTCTGGTGGACATGTTTTATCACCACTATGGTTTCTCTATTGTCTTCCAGTAAAAGTAGTAGATTGTGTTGCTTACATTCAAAGCTCTTCATGGTCTTTTTGCAGCTTCTCTCTTACAGCCTAATGCATAATATTGGTTGTCACTTTCAGTCTTCTGTTAATAATTTAGTTTTTCTGACATCTCACTGAGAGGAGCTGAGGTAGCTAGGCTCTTCCTTTGAAATTGTTTCTCTAAGGGTACTATATTTAGGAATACATAGACATTTCATTGGTCATTGAGGAACGTGTACATTTTATTTTAAAATGTGCTGTTACTTAGCGCCTCTATTTTACTGTTTTGGAATGGAGTGCATTGATTCTCTATGGAGGGCACGGCATCAGTTTGTTTTTACACTGCAGTATGTTTAGCATCATTTAGGAATTATTGCCATATTTTTATTTTAAATGGACCATGTGGCAATAGAATATCTTCTTTTATAAATGCAGAAACTCCTGTTGCAGAGTTTGACCATCACCCAACCAGTATCAGTGTTGACTATTCCATATCCACATCAGAGTGGGCTCTAATGTGTTTTAAACCCAGCCTAACCATCTGATGAGCACTGTTGATTTTTAGTAGTCTCCTCACTGGTATCATGGCCTCTTTGGTCTCCTCTTCCAAACAGGATGTCAGTCTTTTCATTGGTAGCTATTAGAGGGGCCTCTGGACTTTGACTCGTATTCTGGTTGTCTCTGGAGCTTGAAGGACGCTATGTGATTTTAATCATGAGTTGCAGGAGGTGAAATGGATGAGCTGGAAACTGGGGAGAAGATGGCTCATGAGTTACCTGGAGTGTGAATATTTTTGTACAGGGAGTTTATTCAAATATGCACAAGTGCAATGAATGAGGCCCAGAATTATTTGTCCTCAGCTGTAGAGCCCCACAGGAAGCAGATCAGCTTGTGGTTTGGATGCTAATGTTTCTGTGACTAATAATTGCACTGATGACACTTGAACAGTTTTCCCTGTAAACTTAATCTAAAAAATCATAAATCCCTGGCTTTCTAATAATACCTCATGATTAAAATGAAAAAACCCTTGAAAAATCAAATGTACATTTCCCTATTTATACTGTTTACTTTTTGTTTTTCTCTCAACTTTGACTCTGTGAATCCAACCGTCCATTTTGATTTCTTCTCATGCATTAGCACATGTGTTTTGGATGTCTGATTACAGGGGAATGTTTGATTCATTGGTTTCATTAAAACTTTCCTGTAAAACCCTTTTTCTTTTGCTTTCTGTCAAAAATTACATATTTTGTTTAAACTTCTTCACAGTGTCTCCTTAAAAAACTACTGTCCAGATCTGCCCAATGGCATGGAGCTGAGTGCAAATATACTACTACTTTCAAAGTGGCTGCCCAGTGGCATAACGTGAAACTAGATGACGATAAGATCTCTTTTTAATTTGATGACAGCACAGTCCATATCTGGTGCTCATGTCTCCTTCTGAGCACATATTCGCTGAAAGAGGTTAATTGAGTCTTTCAAGAAAGGATACTGTATGACGAGGTAACTTATGGTATCTAATGTGTGTAAACAATTGGATCATTTTGCCAATCTAATTATCTGGATGTTTTCTTCATCTAATCTAATGGCCCCTCCGTCCTGACATTCTTCTGAAATTCTTTAGTGCACATAACAATAAATTCTCTTGAGAGCAAGGTAAGGGTGGTTGGACAGAACTAAACTTGGAGGAGGCATGTTGTAACCAACTACCTTTGTGGGTGGCTTAAGTATAATAGAGAGGAATAAATGAATGGAAGTTCATTTGGTGGGGTGGCTCCAATTTCTAAAATATTTACTTTTCTACTTAAAAATATGTAACTACTATGTTGCATTACAATGGTGTCTTCAAACTAGTAAATATATTAAAGGTTCATTTGCTTAGCACTACACCTAACTGCATAAGGATAATTGATTTCAATGGTCCATGAACAGGACTACTCATCTGGCTGTTCAATGCTCATGTGTATGAGTGGAATCATGCATTTGGATGTTTACTCTAGTGATGGTGGAGCCTTACCTAATTCTCTATTATGGACAATCTTTGTGCTATATGTTTACACTGCGCCTACCACAATGGGGCCCTGATCCATGACTGGGGCTCCTACATGCTACCGCAATACAGAGAGAGGCTTGTACTACAACCATCATTGGGGTTTGCAGATATAAGGTTTTAGGTCTATTCCTTTTTCTCTCAAAAATTAAAGGAAACGGGGCTGGTAAAACTAATCTCTAGTAGGAAGGACAGACCTTCTGTTATACAAACTGTCTTCCTCCGGGTGACATTTCTCTTTCTTTAAAGCCCAACACATGAATCTTCCTTGTTAGGCCTGCCCACATTCCAAAGGTTGGTCCAAGCAGGATCCCAAAGAGCGAGCTGCCTCTGATTCATTCCTGGGAAGCCTCCATTTCCCCCATAAACCTTAGCCCTTCTGCTCCTTCCTCTTGATGGCTTCAAAGGCAACACAGTCTGTAAGCAACACCATTGTGGTTCCCATGCTTTTTCCAGCAGAAAGCACTAGTGAGCAGGGTAGCCAGCTGAGCTCTTTCTCTATTTCCCAGAGTGCTGTTAAATCTCCCCTTTTTTTTTTTTGCCTGCATTCCTTTTATCTCCTAATTTCTCTATCCCAGAGAGCATAGAAAGCCAAACCTGAAACTGCCAGAGTACATGGTATTAAGTCTCTGGGACAGCGCAGAATCTTAGAATGGAAGGGGAAATGTGCAAAAGTTGTGGGGGTGGGATTTGGGGTGGGAGGAGTTTATATACACAAACTAATTTTCGGTTTAGTTGCTGATCAGCAGCAATTCCTGTGTGGATCTGGTGTTCTTGCTGATCAGGAAAAACTGTTATTGCTAGATTGATGTTTCTAGCACTACGGGGAAACTGGTCCAGCTCACCTCTCTCAGGCTGGAGTGCCAGGGAGGAAGGAGGAGAGGGGCTCTATACAGAAGATTGGTCTGGCTCTGGGGGGAGAGTGTCACCTTGTAAATATTTCAGATGTGCTAGGTAGATATTCCCAGGGGAGAAGAAGTGGCCTACTGGAGAGAACACTGGATTGCGACTCAAGACCTGGGTTCAGTACCCACCTCTGCCACAGGCTTCATATGTAACCATGGGAAAATCACTTAATCTTCTGTCTCAGTTCCCCGTCTGTAAAAGGTGGATACAACTTCCTACCTCACAGGGATGTTGTGTGGATAAAATCTATTCATAAATGTGAGGTACTCAGATACTGCTGTGATGAGGCCCATATAAGTACAGGGACAGATATTCCTATTGCCTGTCAAAGTGTTCAGCTATTTCTCAAACCCATGAGAAGCAGAAAAACTGATGATAGTCTCCAAGGAATTTACTTACTTTAACTGGAGAAAGTGAGAAAGTTGGAAAGTGCTGGTGTAGCTCTGTGATCTTTTCAGATTTCTTAGTAGACAGTTCTTCTTTAAACTATTACCTGCCCACACTCTTTCTCTCTCCCTACAGCTCTGAATAAATAGCAGTGCACTGCATGAAAAAAGGGCAGTGGACAAAAATACTCCTCTGCTACCGTAGTGATTACGTAGTTAAATTGTCATTGGATTTCTGACTGCCTGCAGTTTCTGGGCTCCTTGCAGTATGCTGTAAACATTCACACTTTTTGCCACGGAGCTTGGTCTGCACAGCAAACTGACGGCTGAAGCTGTGCACTGTACTGCATCGCTGTGCATGAAAGCTGGCTGTTTGGCTAATATCATGTGATGTACCTAAATACATGCACTCACCAATGTATCTTTGCACGTAAGGGAGAGAAACAAGGAGTTTATTTTTTTGCTTTAAAGCACTTTCTGTCAGTGTTCCAAAAGGTCAGCGTTATTTACAGGAAAAGCAGCAGGCGTCTTCAGCTGGCTTATGTTAACCACCTTGTTTCTGTCCTTCCTTGACAGAATGGGCTTATTCAGGACATTGGTGAAAAGCTGCATGCAAACAAAGAAGACATTTTAAAAGTAACTTTTATTGTGTAACTTTAAGATATCACAGATCTCTTTCTCTCCTCCCTCCCCGCCCCCCTTGCTGAAAGAGCTGTCACCTTGAAAATGTTTTCAGCACAGAGGCTGAAGCCTACTCTTGTCAAACCTAGTCAAAATTAACTTAAATGCTTTTGGAGGGGGAGAAAATTCTGCAAAGAAAGAGCTGCAATAGATTCACTGCTGTTTCTCCACCTCCCTATTTCTTTTGGGAGACCCATGTGGCTGGTAGACTTTGGATCATCAAAATGTAGTGTTATTAAAAAGCCAGAAATGAGCAAATTTAGTGAAACCCGACTTTCTTGTCTGGGCTATTTGTTCATGGTCAGTCCATTAAAAGGTCTCTCTTTTAAATCCATCTATCATATTGTTGGTGTCAACATTTTTCACATTCATGTCCTAAAAAAAGGAATGCCAAATTAGAAGTTGTTCAGCCATATAATGATGTTATTGCTATAAAGAGACACGTTAAAAAAAAGTTTAACCATCTTAATGGGCAAGTTTAAATAGGACATAATTACTGCAAGTCTTGATTTGAACTTCTTTCTCGTGTTCATAACATCACATGTAAGCATGAAAGGGGGTCAGTTTATGAATTTGCCAGGGTGCCAGTTAGATTTTAAAGCTGAAATCTAATGAACTAGATTTGTGTGTATATACTATATTAGAATCCAGTAGGATAACCCATTATTACTGTGTCCAGGGGCATTAGCTTACTAGTTTTAACGAGTCTGGAGCACCTGGGGAGCTACAACCTGGGACATCTGAGGAGAAGCAGCAGCCAGCATTGTCACCTGGGATTGGGGCACAGGGAATGGGCAGCAGTTTGCTGGAACGCTGAACTCTGCCTCTTGCTGAAGGCGGCTGAGGTAGGGTCTTGCATGGACCTCCAGGTCCTCCAGTCCCCAGTGAAGATGGTGATGTCCCAGGTTCACCACTTCGTATTCTCTTAACGGTAGCATGGGTGAGAGTCCTTTCCACACAACTGGTCCAACTGTTGGTTGCACTTAGGATTCTTCACCTTTTTGTTGGGTGCAGTCAACTCCATAGGCACTGGAACTAGGGGTGCTGCTAGGGGTGCTACCGCACCCCCCTGGCTTGAAGTGGTTTCCATTTATATACAGGGTTTACAGTTTGGTTCAATGGCTCTCAGCATCCGCACTATAAAATTGTTCCAGCACCCCGGTCAACTCTCTTCAGCACATGGCGATGTCAGTTTATATACCCTCATTTCAGGCTCGTAGGAGGGGGCCCACCCTCTTAATCCCATTGGATACCTGCCAAGTGAGTGCTTAGGTTTCTTTGCTGCTTCCATTGGTATCCAGTAGATGGCTTTGGTATATAACCAATTTCTTCAGTCCTTTTGTTATTGGAGGCTTTAAGTTTGATTCATTTTAAGGATTGTATTTCATTATTTGCCCCTACTATCAACTGGGATCCTTCCTCTTAAGCAATTGGTCTTAATATCCCAAAGTTATATCCTGATTTATATCTTAACTTTTTTTTTCTTTCTTGTGCCACACAATTCTAGAGTGCAACAGTTATTTACAATGAAAACCTACAAAATGCTTATAATCTTCTAAATTTTGGAGGACATATATCCAAACATTCTTTGATTGTACATAAGCACTTCACCTTATTTAGGACTTATAACAACGAGACATTTCTTCACATATAGAAGGATGTGGACCTAGGTCATCTAATTTGGGATGAGAGATTTCCATGATAAGTTTGATTTTACAAGGAACACACTGTATAGTTTATTACTTTGGGTGAAAACACTCTGCATAGGAAAGCAGGGCATGACCCTTGCTTGGTAACTGAATTTTTTCCAGCTAGGTTGGGGGAGAGAAAGTGCTTTATTTATATGCAAATTATGAGGGATGATTGCCTAGGTGATTAACATTACTTTCATTTAGCCATGTTCAGTTTCTGTGTTTGGGGAGAGAAACTCCCGATCTTGGGCTGATCTGTGGGTTTTTTGACAAAGCGTCTCTCATGTTGTGAACCATCTAATTATCTCTACTATTTAGATGGAATCTATTTTGGATAAGCAGAGGTGGACAGTTTTTCTAACGTTATGAGGGCCAGAAGGAATCAGTAGGTATTAATCATTCATGGCATATCTGTTTCATATGTCCCTTCACCCCAGAGCTCCTAAGTGTGTGTGAGTGAGGGGGAAAGAGGGAACCAATTAGTCTAATGGCTAAGACAATATAGCCAGAAAAGGCAAGAAGAGTTGGGAATACTCCTTATCCTCTCCCCTCCCAATGAAAGGTCTCCCAAATAAAAGGAATAGATGCCTATCGCCTGAGTCCTTCAGGCTCTAGCAGCTTCTGCCATTGTCTTCTGACGGGTTTCTATAGGCAGCACATTGAAGACTGGCTGTGAATGGCACAAGCAGCATTGCCTGGCAAAGGAGGAGCAAACGTTTTTACATTTCATGTTGAAACATTGTCGTAAAAACACACAAATTAGCACTTGTAAATAAATTATGTCCTTCTGTGGCCATGACAGTGAGTTGATTTGGGATGGGGAGGGGGATGGCAGCTTTGCTTTTGGAGGGGATGACTAATACCTGGTCATTGGTATGTTGCCTGGATCAACTAGCTCAAAAGGATTAGGATGCAACTTCCGTAATGCATAGTCTCCACTTCTGATGTATGTTAGATGCTGCTTATGTATAATTGACTGCTATATATAAATCTAAGTTCTTTAAGCATGTTAATATCGGTAGTCTGTAGGCACTGCATGAAAACTGCAAATATGGGTCAATCATAGAATATCAGGGTTGGAAGGGACCTCAGAAGGTCATCTAGTCCAACCCCCTGCTCAAAGCAGGACCGATCCCCAACTTTTTTTTCCCCCACACCCCTAAATGGCCCCCTCAAGGATTGAACTCACAACCCTGGGTTTAGCAGGCCAATGCTCAAACCACTGAGCTCCCGCTCCCCCAATAGTGACTTACCCAACAATTTGCAAAGTCCGAACCATTTTGGTGGATGGACTGTTGCCCAGGTCATCCATAGGGTCCCACCAGATGTGAACTGGGGAAGGAGAAATAGCTCTAATTTTCCCATCTTCCCCTTTTTTTTATTTTACCCCACCATGACACATTCAGCAATGGAATGGGGAGCCAGTCCAACAATCAGATGAAATGTCTGGGGAAAAAAAAGTCCTGGATGAACAGTTGGCAACTGATCAGGGAATCATTCATTTCCTTACAGGTTCAAGGACATTATCTACAGCTCAGCAATGACGTGGAACAAATTCTCCAACATGAGCAGAGAAAAATGCTGGCTGAATGCTTTGCTAATGAGAGCAAAGCAGTGAAAGAACCTGAGTTGGATTCCGAACCCAAACTAAAAATGAGATAACCAATGTGAAAAGTGAAGCAATAGGAAATTGGCTGGATATGGCAGGAACCCACTCTAGTGCACTCACCACATGAGGTGGTTGAAATGCTGCTCATCTTCTAGTGATAATTCAGCAGCCTTTGTGATGATGGCTGCTGCAGATAAAGTGGCAGCAGCAATGAAATGTAACCCTGTCAGTGAACCCAGGGAGAGCCCCAGACTTGTCGGAGACTAAGAAAGACGGGCTAAGCCCCAAAAGTGACTGAGAGGATAAGTAACCTGTTGAAAAGAGCTGCCGGACATTAAAGAGAGAGCTTGAAATATGTGCATGCTTCAGCAATACTGATATAAATAAATGGCTTGAAAACACTTTAAAGAAATAATTCTGAACTAACTTTCTCAGACCCTGGGGAAATTTCATGAACCCAAAGTGCTTCCTGTCTCAATTTCATTAAAAAATAATGTCGTATACTATTACACAAAGTCCCCAAATACCTATGAAATAAAAGGGGCCAGCTCCAGTCATAAGATAAATCAGATACTTTGAGGAAGGAGATGGGTGGTCTCGTAGGCAGAGTGGGAAGCTTGTAGGTTTGGTGTCTGTTCTCACATCTTTCACAGAGTATCTCTGTGACATTGGAAAAGGCCTGTGGCACTTATATGGCCCAATTACCATAATATCTGAGCTCCTCACAGTCTTTAAATATATTTATTCTCACAAAACCTATGTGAGGGGGGCCAGGGGAAGTGCTGTTATCCCCATTTTACAGATGGAGGAAGTGAGGCAGAGAGAAGCTAAGTGACTTCTCTAAAGTCACACAAGTAGATTCTGGCAGGGTAGGGAATTGCAACTGTCTCCAGGCTAGTACCCTAATCACTGGACCAACCTTCCTCTTAACAGCTCTGTGCTTCATTCTTCCTATATGTAAAATGGTGCTAATGCCTCGGTACCTCTCAGGGGTACTTGAGCTTTACTTCATTCAGAAGACACTGAAGGAAGTACCACATACCAATCCATACAATGTTTTGTTTGTGATGTTTGGTATGTTAAGTACTGCATTAAATTGGGCAGGTCTAGGAACACCAATATATAACTGGAAAAACACAGCTGTGGTACAATACTCATGTAGTAAGTAACCCAATGTTTGCATGCGATTTTCCCCTCCATTTATTCCAGACCCCTTGTAATCTTGGACAACTTGTTCATGGCCAGTTAGAATCAATTTACAAGCCTGATCCTGGTGGGTTCTGAGGACCGGCAGCTCTTTAAAATGAATGGGAATTGAGAATGCTTAGCATCTCTCAGGATCAGACCCTGAGTAAAGAAATATGGAGACAGACTACTCCACTCTGTCAAAGTGCTGACAACAGAAAATGTCAAAGTCTTGATCTGTTAACACTGTTGGAATCCTGAATACGTTAGCGGTGACATGCTGCACGGAATTTATCATAGCAGCGTAATCTGCATTTATATTTTCAGATCTAAAGCTGAAGTGGACTCTTTGGAGTTAAAGTGCAGCACCAATAACTTTTATCCAGTGCACTTTGATGAGATGTGTGACGTTGAACTCGCCCTTCTACTCCATCCAAATACTGGTCATCATTTCCACAGCATGTAAATGTTCGCCTGAATGATGCCATTTCATCCCCTCCTATCCCATCTCACGTTACGTCTCTGGGAATATCTATTATAACTCTTATCCATCCACACACTGTGCTATCGTCACCACTGCTCTAGCTAATCCACTTCTAGTTGGCAAGAAAACTGTTTATCCATTCTGCTGCAGGACAGATAACCAGGCTGTAAAAGCTGAAGGACCAGGCAGTACATTATGTTTTTCTGAAGCAGTATTAACATTCTAGCTGAGCTAAAAGAAAGGAAAAGAGGAGTAAGTGGTTTAGTCATTGAACTAATTTCTGTTAGGTACAGGCGCTGATGATATACTCCCAAATAAAAAGTTATTGTAATCTGTAGGAGAGGAATATGGACCATATTGTATGGATTTCTGAACTGTCACTTTCTTTTCAATATCTTGGAAAGTGGAGAGAATCAGTACTCTGATTAACAGCATGGAACTCCTTGATTGATTTGCTGTCTAAAGATCAGAATGTTTATGGCTCAGTGTCTCCTTTTCCTCAATTTTTGCTGCCTCTGTGTTTGTTTTGGCTGACCCAGTGACTCGGACAGCAGCATGCTATGCTACCACATCAAATCTATAGTTGCGTAGCTGGAAAGAGAAGCAAGCCAAGAGGCTTTAATCTCATGAACAACTGATAACAATCTGCTGCTTCTTCCTCCTCTCTTTTTCAACTTTTTACATTGTTACATTTAAAAAAAAGCTTTTTCTTAACCTTTTGTACCAGAGCAAAAGTAACACATTCAGAATAAAGCAAACACCATAGCCAGCCTTAGGGAGGAGGGAACTAACAAAATCAGTGGGGGAAATTTTCTTGTGACCTACCTTCAAAAGATGGGTAGCAAGAGAGCTGACCAGAATTCCGTTCCACAATTTTTTGTTTTGTTTTCTGCATCAGTCCAAAAGTGAGAGACACGCTCCAGACTCATCAATTGGCTAGAGCGCTTACCTGGGATGAGGGACACCTAGGTTCAAATCCCTGTTCTGCTCTGTGGATTCAGTGTACAGACTTGAGTGTGGGTCTTCTATCGCAGGTGAGTGCCCTAGGCAGTGGGTTATTAGCTATTGTAGGTGTATGCTTGCACACAATCGCTTCTTGGATGTGAGAAATCTTCTCAGCTAAAGTTTTGTCTAAACAGATAAGTTTCTGGGAAAAGTTTTGGTTTTGACAAATGGGCATTTTCCAATGAAAAAACATTCACTTGAAAAATTCCCAATCCACTCTAGTTAGCAACTCCCAACTACCAAGCTAATACGCCTTTCTCTAGATTTACTACATTCCATATAATCATCCAGTTCTGACTGAAAGACATTAATACTACTTGACACCCTTTACTCAACTAGAAGCCCCCTCCAGGTACCCACTACACTCGCTCTCTAAAATAATATCTCGAGTTTTTCTGACACCTTTAGTTCTGGTTTGTCCAGTGACCTCGGGTAAATCATGAAGAAGCTTAATTTTTAAAACAATTAAAAATTAGCCTAGTTTCCATACTTAAGTCACCTTTCATTTATCTTTTCTTGAGAGTAAGCAATTTCTTTTGTCAGTCTCCCCGCATATTGATGTGTAATCCCCTCTGTCCCTCCTATAATCAATATTTCCCTATGCTATACTATCTCCCTTTAGCTATGGATTTCTTATAAATTACATTTTAAAAAGCCATTTTGTTGTAGCTGTCTCAGTCCCAGAATATCAGAGAGACAAGGTGGGTGAGGTAATATCTTTTATTGGACCAGCTTCTGTTGGTGAGAGAGACAAGCTTTCAAGCCACACCGAGCTTTTCTTCAAGTCGGTGGGCTAGTTTACACTAGAAGCACTAGCTGCACTGGCGCTCACCCCTTGGCATAATAAAATCACCTCCGTGAGCAGCGGTAACTATGTCAGCAGGAGAAGCTCTCCCACTGGCATAGCACTGTGAACACCCGTGCTTAAGTTGGTGTAACTTATGTTGCTCAGAGGGGTGGCGTATTCATGCCCCTGAGTGACATAAGCTATACCGACATAAGTGCCAGTGCGTACAAGCCTGGGAAAGGGACTGCGAGCATCACAGCTAAATGCACATTGGAAGATTTGTTTAACATAAGCAGTTAGCGTATATTCTAAGGGACCATTCATGGTAGAGTGGCCTGTTTATACTATTGCAGTCATAAGCCAAAAAAATAAAAAGAGGGGACTAGTGGGTTAAAAAGCCCACTGTGCTAAGTGCATGGTACATGGGTTACAAAATCAAGCATGGGGAAGCTAAAAAATGTTGGATTTAAGGTTGCCCATGCAACTTCGGTTCTGCCCCCTATCTGTATATATTATGATATACTTCATACAAGTAATCAAGTACTCTTTTCCCCTCTGTGTCCCTCCCCCAACATGTTCTCTGACCCCACCTGCCTCCCCCCAGCACATTCCCTATCCCCACAGCACACACTTTTTCCTGCATTGCCTTAACAGGAGGAGGAGCTACAGTACCTGGGCTTCTTTCTCTCCCTTCAGGATCTGCTGGCTCCAGCAATCCAGAAGCTAGGTGGCACCAACAGGAGGTAAGCTAATGGCTTGGTCCAGGAGGTGTTAAAGGGAGACTAGCAACAGCAAGCGGGCATGTGAGAGAAAGGGGAAAAAGGAGACTTTTCTTTTTACAGCCTGACAAAGCAAAGTTGGAATGGAAATCACTATGGGGAGGCATAACAGGGTGGTGTGCCCTGTGGACTGGAGAGCCTGAGGCTAAGCCAGTTCTGATTACAGAATGGGCCCCATCGGAGAGGAATCAGATAGTTACTGTATTAAAACGGGCCAGGTTTAAGCCCTGAGAGGGCCCACCTGGGAAAAGGCTGCTGGGAAGAGATTGCAGGAAGCACCTTCAGGGCTGTGTGAGTGACTAGGGAGGCAAGCAAGCAAGCAAGCTTTTCCAGCAGGGAGGTCTGGGAGTAGACCTTGAATAACCAGGGAAGGTACTGGCTGAAAAAGAGCCCTGGACAAGGGTGGAAGCTTTTTGTTTCTGTTAAAAATAATTTTTAAGTTTAGCTTGGTTGACTGTGACGTGGAAGGGTGAATAAAAGACTGCAAGCTGCCTAGATGGCTGAGTTATCTGACAGAGAAACCACCATGGTGCTAGAGTGACTGTCAACAGGGGATGCTAGCTTAGCTGGGGGTTGCTGTCACATCTGGTCACGAGAGGGTAGGGTGACCAGACAGCAAATGTGAAAAATCAGGACAAGGGATGGGGGGTAATAGGAGCCTATATTAAAAAAAAAAAAAAAAAAAAAAAAAACCCAAGACTGGGACTATCCCTAGAAAATTGGGACATCTGGTCACCCTACAAGGGGGGTATACTGGCAATGGACTCTGTTATAGGAGGACACATTCTCGTTTCCCATTGCCTCTGTGGTTCCTTGTGGCTGCTTCAGGTTTGATGTTGGTGAACATGCTTAGCATGAAGGGGTCTGTGAGGAGGCTCAGTAGGGATGGAACACGCTGAGTCCAGAGGGGATGTTTGTAGAATTGAGTAGCTAACTCTAGCAAGTTCTGTTGAACAAAATGAGGACTGCAAAGGGTGATTTTCTCCCCCTGCCTCCCCCCCCCCCCAGTTTCTAATATGGTCCAGTTGAGTGAATCTTCCTTAGGAGAGTAACAGTTTGTGCACTGAGACCATTCCCCTGCCAAAATTCAAGTTCCTGCTGCAAGTCATGTTGGCATTTGAATTTTTTTTTAAAAGCCAACTTTTTTGTATAATGGAAAAGTATTAGGCTACCTAAATGTGAACACAATTAAACATTTTACTGCAAATGGGGTCTCAGCAGTTCACTAACCAAATATCCTTGTTTAATATTAAGCTTAATCCTTCTCAGTTTCTGTCCTCCTTTGTAACCACAAATACATCCACTGTGAATTTGTAGTTAATAATATTTTCAAATACAGATGTGGAAAAGTATTTAGTTCTTCTGCTAATTTTTTTTCAACAATAAATATTTCCTTACTTTGTCTCTTTATTTATGGAACCACTTGTTCTTTCTCATTTTTCAGTTCTCTAATATATTTAAAGAATCTTATTGTTAGTCTTAATACTCCTAGCTATTTGTGCTTCATTATTCCTTTGTGCACTTCAAATACCATCTTTCCATTCCTTTTGATTTTCCTTTTAAAACTAACAATGCTGTAGTCTTATGCTCCCTGTAATTTTTTTAGAGCTCCATTTTTACTTGCAATTAACTTAAGCAAGTTGTCACTCAGATTCATTGGTTTTGAAATTTTGTGCTTAATTTTGCATAATAGTATACACTCCCTTTGAGCTAACTCCATCACTTCTTTAAACTATAGCTAGTTTTTATCTATGGCACGTCTATACACTGTGCCAGTCTATTTCACTTTTTCCTCCTATTACAAGGTTTATCATATTGGAAGCTGAGCTCGTTCCAATGTATTTGGAACCTTATTAAAATGAGATCAGTATTTCTCAAAATATCCTTAAATGTATCTCTCCACTTTTTCCATAGCCTCCTTGTTCAAAACACTTGAAACTAAAATTTTATTGCTCCCATTATGCCTAGTGCCTGCTGATATAAAAACTGAGTCTCTACAGAATTCACAATAATGCACTCAGGGTGATGTTTGACTACTCCCCAATTGATTTGAGGTAAATTTTAAAATATTTAGTTATCCCTGTTTTTAATCTACTGGCACTAGTTAATTTAACAAAGCATCTTTGAGGATACTTCATTACCCTGATCCAGAACTCAGTGAATATTTTCTTTAAAGACTGCTTGGAGTCAGGTCCTCACCTAGAGCAAATTTGGAATAATGACCATTTAAACTCTCAGAAGATCTTCCCCTTTGCCCATCAATAAGTACTAGAGCTTAGAGCACTGGACTGAGTCAGGTGACCCTACTCTGCCACTTCTGGGGCATGTCTCTACTGGGGATTTTCAGCCCTTTACTCATTATTGGCTTGGCATTCGTGTGATGGCCATTGCTAACAGCTAGCATAGATCAGTTGCAGGTGTGCTTACCACTGCCTTGAGCATCATTAATTGATTTTTACACGGTGTTAAGAATGTCAATGCTTTTCAAAATCCCACTAGGCACCTAAATACCTTTTTAAAATCTAGTTCACAGTAATTAAAAAGACCTGTGCCAAGTCTGTGTGAGGCTTTCCATCATTGCAGCAGCTACAGCAATGCTAGTGGAATGGTGAGGAAAAGCTGGTGCAGACACAGCTTTGCTGTATGACCTTAGGCAAGTTACATAAACTCCTTGCATTTCAGTTCTCCCTGTCTCTGCAATGGGGATAATGATCTATACCCAAATCAATGACTTCATGAGCAATTTTGTTAGGTAACTAAGCAATAGTCTACTACTTCGATTTTTGTCTCTATCACTGTCTGTCTGTCTTTCTCAGAAACATTCTGAGACCCCTTCTAAACTATAGCAGTATGTCCGTTACTATGTCACTGGATATAACTGTCCTTGCCATCAGTTGGTGAGCGGTGTGTGTATCTGTTAAAGGGCTTTTTTATTACTAGGGATAGACATGGTGATTTTGGCCTTTGAAAGAGAGAACAATGCTAGAAACTGCAACACCCACCTGTATTATATTTGACTTCTTTCTGAAGAGCAAGCTCTAGCAGAATTTGGGTCTTTAAAATGGAAGTCTGTTCTGAAAAATGATTATAAAAATGGAATTGTGAGGTTTCATGTTTATTGCATTTCAGTGACTTCCAGATCAAGAATGTTTAGTTTACAATTAAGTCCCTCTCCCCACAACTCCTAGCTCTGCAAATTCAGCCTGGGACCTAATTCACTTGTTGTTGTCATTGTTGTCGTCATCATCAGTAATTAAGGTTCTGCAGGCCCATTTAAACTCTTAGCAACACCTATGCAAACCCATTGAAGGGAATGGATTTATACAGATTCCACTGACTGGAACAATCTGTTCAGGTACCACAGGGAATGAAATCTATCTTGCTCTTCCTTAGCTGTGTTGTTTTTGCAGGGCTAACAGGAATAATAAAACAACAAAAACTATTTCTCTCATGTCTCAGTATACAAACAGAAGTTGAGTACTGTAATAAAGTGCTACTTTTATATAATGGCATGTCAAGTTAGAACTGCACTTGCATAATCTCATTTGTTGGGTAAATAGTTTGTTTGGCCTCCTTTGTCCATGTTTAAAATAAGACAGAAGTGTGTGTATGTGCATGCGTGTGCACATATGTATGGGGGCCTGTTCATCAGAGTTTTCTAGTGCAAAGCTCCTCATGTTTGAGCTGTTGTCACGGTTCTCAGAGAATGTACTCTCTTATACTAAAATGTTTTGTGTGGGGATTGATCGTGCAAAGAGACTGAGTGATGGACACTTTCTTGTGCAAGCACGTGGAGCTGATCATTCTTGCTGGGACTGTTCTATCCCTCTCCTAAGTTCTAGTCTAACTAGTTAATCAACTGATGTCAGTGCCTGGCCCCAGTCACCATTGTATCTGTGATCTTCTCATTTCTAACTTTAAATATTTGGGAGGCAATCTCCTACATCCTCCTCCCTAACCAATAAAAGGGAATGACGTGTGTGTGTGTGTGTGTGTGTGTGCACCTTACTGAGGGGAAGATGAGGGAGGAGAATCTTGTATTTAATTGGGATATGATTAAATCTGTGGTGGTTCGTACGTCTTCTGGGAGTGAGTTGTCATCTAGGCCCTGTTCCTGTGAAAGTTTTTAAAGGGCTTTGGCTATCAACATAGAGGCCTTGAAGTGGACACTGTACTGAATGGGGAGCCAGCACAGAGAGCAGAGTATCAAGGCGATGTTTTCATGGTTACCTGGATTGCTAAGCAGGCGGCCTTGTCACCTCTTGTGCCAATTGGAGCTTTCTCAGAGTGTGTTTTCTCACTCCTCGATATGACTTTCTATAATGGCTAGAGCCATTTCTGTGCTCTGCAAAGCTTTGAGTCTTGTTGCATAATTTTTACTTTCACTAAAGCTGTTAGCCCATCTGTGATGACGAGCGTACATAGCTCTCATATAATGGATGGATTGCTACTTAAATAGGTTTATTTTGGGAATAAGCAAATTTCTTTTTTTGTGTGCTTTTCTTGCAGTGATAAGATCAAATTATGGGAAACTGCACAGTCCTCTTTTATGCACAGTTCTTATTACAGAGGGTGTGGCTTCAGGTTAGCACCCCCCCCACACACACACATACAGTGCAAATGTACGTAGAAAGTAATTTTAGTTGCTACTCCTCTTATTGACCTTTCATCAATAATCCTGAAATATATTTGAAGCATTTATGTAGTGCTCATCACTGTCCTATCTAATAAGAGCTCTTACTAGGTTCTGCTTAGTCAGCTATTTGGATATAAAGAGTTCTTATTAAATTAGTTTTTTCCCTTGTTTCAGATTCCATAGGAAGCTTTTTCCAAACTCTGTAGATACAGTCTCATTAAAACACACAATAGATTATAACCCAACCCCTTTTTATAGAATGTTTGGTGGAAGAAACACTTTTTTTTTTCTCCAAGGGTGATGTGTTCTGTTAAATAACTCTTTAAATGTGGTGATTACATTGAATTAAATACCAATCTTGATGGTCTTTATTCCTTAATGAAGGGAAGCACATCTGCTCAGTGGGTGGGAGGCTAAGACCTAGACTAGTTCTCTTGAGTTCAAGTAACAGCCAGGGTGGATGAACCTAATTTTCAAAGCATTATGAATGGGAAATCTCCTGGGAAGTTTGGTGCTGCAAGGAGATCACTTTCTGCACCTTCTGGCTTTGCTACAAATGGATGTACTTTTATTGGATTATTTTGTTTGTTTTTCATTCTTCAAGCTGTATATAGAAATAGCTTTTTCTGATGCATTGATAACATCTTTTTAGGAAAGGGTCTCCTGTTGCTTGGGGAAAGGATTTTGGAACAACCGTGTTGCCAACTCCAAGTCAAGGTGTAAAAGTTTTTTAGTTTCTTTCTGAAACTTAATAGTGTGGTGGGTTCCCCATAGCCTGACAGCTGGGTTTGAGAGAGGGAAATGGTGCTGGATGTGCTGCTGCCTGCACCCAGCCCTGAGAGAGAGTCACTCCTGGCTGCATTTAAAATTGTAGACAATGTGGTTTCATTTGCTCAGATGCCCTTCATGATGTGAAGCAATTGAATTGCAGTGATGTCAGGGGCTCCTCTGATTGCACTTGTTTTGTTGATTGTACAGTGGTGGCACTTAGGCCCATATCCCTGACTTACCCTCTATTGTGTGGATGTTGTGTCTACATGCCTAATGTTAAGTTGCTCTCTGCCCCAATAGGCTTACTAACTTCCTTATTTTTGACAGCTGAGTTTTCTAACTCACGTGACTTTTCCTTCTGCCACTTAGAAAGTTTCTGCAACTGCAGTGTGCAGATGGAACCAGTCCCTTCATTAGGGGGCCTGTATAATAAAGCTCTTTGATTCACATATCCAGAGACCTATATTTGTTGGGGTGTGTGTGTGTGTTTGAAGCACGATAGTGCTGATTGGACCCAGCTGAGATCTAAACTCCAGGGTGCTTGGCATTGTACAAATTCATACTGATGCATGGCCCCTGTCCTCAAGAACTTAATAGGCAGGGCAGGCAGGCAGGGTGGGAGGGGAAACAAAAGTGCAGAGAGATGAAGTGATTTGCTCAAAGTCAGCAGATCAGTGACTTAGCCAGAAATAGAACCTGGGACTCCTCACTCCCAGTCAAATGTCCTATCCCACTAAACCATGCTGCCTCTTGAAGATTTGGAGAAGAGGGGAGGGATGGGCAGGGGAGGAGAGTGCTTTGCTTTCCTACTAGTAGCTGTAAAGTGATCAAAGAGCGGAGTCTCTAAAATGGTGGGCACTGGTGGTTCTAGTGAAACTTTGTTTTTCAGATAGAATAGAAGAATTTCCCTGTTTGCAAGTCATAAACATCAGAGACATGTAAAAGTTATTGCAGCTAATTTGCCAGCAGCCAGGTCTGCTCTGATCGAGATAGAGCTGAGCATGTTGGGATATGTACCCTCTATGGATTACACCCCTGATATTAAAATTGACCCACTCGGCTTTTTATGGCAGATAGTTAGTTTTATAATGTTGGAAATGACACATCTAGTCAATACAAAGAAACTACTTTCCAAGAGACGTGGGAGCTTATTAACTGGGCAGGGGAATTAAAACTGTCAAACAGAGAATGTGATACATGTGAAACAGCAGATCAACAAAGTGACACTGAATTGGCATGAAAAATCCTATAATGTTAAGGGACACCACGGAAAGAAAACAGACTTGGAAAAAATCTTGCGTAAGACAATCTAGGCAGCAGTGTTGCATACCAGTCTAATGACAAGCCAAGTAAAATGTCTGTCTGTAGTAACTGTTGAATGACAGAATTATTATACAGTTCTTGGAAGAATGGGCAGGAGGTGGATGAGGGAAAAATGAAGATTAAAATAAAACTGCAGTTGTCACACCTATAACATACACTAAGAAGCCAGATAATACTTTGGGTATTAGATTTAGGGTTGCCACCTGTCCATTTTTCCATCTGGAGAGTCAGGGTTTCGGTTTGTATGTCCAGGTGCCATTTGACAAGCCCTGATATCCGTTTTTTTTTTAATCTGGACGTGGGGGAGAGGCAGAGACTTGGGGGGCGAGGGGAGAGGCAGAACAGGGGTGTGGCCTCAGGGGTCTGGTTACCAGCCATCAAAAAGGTGGCAACTCTATTAGCTTCTGAAGGTGTAATAGCACTCCTTTGGGTTAACAAAGTGTTGAAGGTATTGGCACTGGCTAGGTTTTTATATTCAGGATTGTGAGATTATTACCTGCTTGTTTCATCTTGTCCAAGAATAGGTAATTGGAAAAGGAGCACAGAAGTTATGCTTTGTGTGGTATACACCATGTATCTTGGTAATGGCCAGTTTCCATAACACTTGGCATTTAAGTGCCCAAATTTGTTCAACAGCTTTAGTAGTGTTTGAGTGGCCATATCTTTTATAGATCCTTTCATTTCATTGTAGATCGTCTCTCTTGGATGTAGTCAAGCAGTCAATCTTTGCAGTTTCTTTTCTTCTGCATTGGATGGTACCTCTAGGGCCTTGTCTTTTGGTAATGTCCATTCTACTTTGTGTAAGAGATGCCTAGGTTCCATTCCATAGGTTTCCAGCATTCCTTCATTTTAATGCTATTTTTGAAATTGGTTTAAACTGTCCCATATTAACAATATCAATATATAATTTGAAAGATGAAACTATTTTACAACGCCTTCAATATTTCATCTTCTGATACAATGTATGGTCACTTACATTGTTTTTATTTTCCCTTTGCCCAGACTTTTGGATCAAATACAATTCAAAGTGTATAGCGTATGGATCCTGTTTATCTGAATTGTTCACATTTTTGGGATTCTGGACTTCCATCACACAACGGCTGGCTGGGAATACAAAATCTCTAAAATAAAAATGTCTGTGGCCACCACGTAAATCATTATGCAATTCTTATTTACATCCATAGACTATGGCTGGCTGACTGGAGCAGGAGAACATTTCTGTATACTTTCAAATAAAAATTCCAAGTACTGAGAGCTTATTTACTATGCTACAGGTAGGGTGAATTCTGAAAACAATCTAAGTAAGAGTGGGTTTTTGTTTTTGTTTTTTAGCTTTTTGTAAAATGATCATCCATTTAGAATGGCTCGTTAATTTAAACACCGAGGCTCAGATTATAAACTGGTGTAAACTGAGGTACTTGTACGAAAGTCAATAGAACTATGCCAGGTCACACCAGCTGAAAATATGGGTCTATACAGTTAGTATATTTCATTAATTAGGTAATAGAAAATTAACCCAAGCCTACAACGAGATGTATGTGGGCTTTTGAATGGCAGTCAGTTTTCTTTGGAGGCATGAAATGTTTGATTTCCATTCACATTGCAATTGACACTACATTGTTCTATAATCAAGATAAAACACACCAGTATATTTGTAGTGTTCAGATATTACAAGATTTACCATCTGCTGGTTTCCAGTTTGCCTTTGAACACTAAAATTATTTAGAACTGTTTTTAACAAATGGCTTTGAAAGTCTTTTAAACAAAAGGGTGAACTATTTTTGTGGATGTGATACAGATATTGAACTATTTACAGGAAATATTTGTAATACGTTAAACAGCTGTTGTGGATCGTCATAATTTTCTGTTTTAACTCTGATCTGAAGAGACAGTTCTTTTCCTAACTGTACTACTTTTTGATGTAGACTATGTAGAATATGTTCTGTTCTCTATAATTTGTTGCCATAAGCTCAAGAAGGCTATTGTTCATTCCCTTTTGTTGTCCCAAATGTCTGATAGGAAAAAAAGGGGGAGAAATTCGGACAAAAGCCTTCATTAAGATAAAGAGCAGATTATAAATTATTGTGCTTTGGGAGACTGGTCCTGGCTCCCCTTGAAATAAATGACAGCCTATCTATTGACTGCAGTGATATAGGATCAAATCCTGTTACAGTATTCATAGAATGCTGAAGTAAACAATCTTAACATTATATTCCCTTGGAAACGCTAGCCAACGGACTATTGGTATGTAACTGCAGATTGAAAATATTATGTTGAGCAGGTGGGAGAGGATAGGAATGCCAAGTGAAGTCTACATACCTTGCTTAAGGTCAACCCTATCCTCTTTCTGATGTTTGGCTTTATTGGTCCACACAGGGACATAGTGTGAAGCAAGGGAGGGTGTGAATATACAGCACACTAACATGCCCTGCACTAAGTTTTAGTTTGATATATGTATCTTAAAAGTAGACCAGGAAAATAATATGAACAGACTTGTCATATCATTTCACATGCATCTTTGACGTTTACTTCATTTATATATTTACATAGTGCTTTACAGACAGCTCTGAAGTTAATTCCCTATCTGCAAATAGCTTACAGTCCAAGACCATGATCCTGCAAAGACCTACTCATGTGCTTAACTTTAAGTACATAGGTAATCCCATTGATTTCAGTGGGACTAGTGTGGAATTTAGTTAAACGTGTGGAAATCTTTGCAAGATTAACATCAGCCCTAAATGAACAGTACCAGAACTGTCAAACCCAAGCATTCAAAAATCACGAATCAGGCCCCAAGAATCATGAGCTTTAAACAAAATTAGTAACTTTGGGATGAGTCTTATTTGCCTTTGGCTCTCTGAGCCTTTAGAGTACATTCTGGTCATGTTTTCAGGTTTTTCTCTGCAACCAGGAGGATTAGAAACTGTTGTTTTTAAACTAAAGCTGTTCTGCTCATATTAATTACATGACTCCAGAAAGTGAGACCTCAAGAATTACATCAGATATTGCAAGACTCTCACTAAAAGTCTACAAGCTGGAAATGCTGTGTCACCAGTGGCGAAGACGGCAGACGCATTTTCGTTTTCCATGTTTGCAGAGTTAATACCTGTTCTTCCTTGCCCTCCACCTCCAAAGATTATTTTTGATCTATCCTTTCATCATGTAAAAAACAGGCATTTTGACAATGGATCATGTGTTTAATGTAATGTGCCACTTTCTGATTTCACTTATTTATACAGCTTGTTACTGTTATACACTGTTACTAGGGTTGCCAATTTGGTAATATTTAAAAACTGAACACTCCAGCAGGAGTGCTGGAACCTCCCCTACCCCAACTATTCTGCTGAGGACTCGACCCTGTCCACTCCTCTTCCCTCCCTCCTTCCCATCGCTCATTGCTTTTCCTCTCCCTCCCTCTGCCCAGATCAGGAGGGACTTGCCTGTGGGGCTGTGAGCTGCAGATGCCTAATGCAGATAGGAGGTGGTCTCGGCTGAAGATGGGCTGGCACGAGTGATGACCTGGTGCCACCCTCCCTCCCCCGTAGTTACTTGACTTTGAGTGTCCAGTCAGTAGATCTGGCCAGACACTGTTTCGACTGGACTTTCCGGTCAAAAACCAGGCACCTGGCCATCCTAGTTTAGGACCAAATGTGCCTTATAGTCACAGGCTCCTATTTAGGGCAGTACAGAATGCTTCTCCTGAGAGGGAGCTGTGGATGAAATTGTATCTCCTGAAGCACAATTTCTTGGAGTTCTCAGCTCCTTAGATGGGAGCCAGCTGCACTATCCCTATGTTGTAAGCCAGCTTTCTGTGTGTGCACGGTGGTGGAGACAGGAAGACCAGGCTATAGTCCTACGTCCACTCAGTTCCCTTCAGGATGGTTTCTTTCTATGAGTGCTCTAGGAGAGGGAAATTCCTGCTGTCCCCTGATTACATGGTCTGCAGTTGTTTGGTCCTTGCAATAGGATAGTGGAAAAGCTTCTTGCACTGTTTCTCCGCCCCCCTGCCTCCTTCATGCCTGTGCAGGGGCCAGCCACAACCTAGTTTTTAATGGGTTTTATTACAGGAAAAATACTTCAATAGACTTCTGTATAATTTGAGATAATTAAAAGCAGCATTTGCATTATTTCTATTACGACTACTAAGGGAAATAGTTTTTCCAGTTTTAGTGTGCATGTGAATTTCACTCAATTTTTTTTTACGTATACTTAGTATAAATTTGACCGAAATGGATGTGAATAATATTCCATGTATCTGTTAGAAAAGAAGTACAGCATGCATTTAAGTAGGCCATAATTATACACTAATATTCTGCGATTGATGGACATGCTGCATCATGAGTGTTCACTCTTTATTTGCTTTCATTTATGCATTGCAAAGATTTAAAACTATATATTTGTATTGTGCACTTTCTTTGCACTCCTAGGAGTATTTTCTAATTTTAGGCATTGGGAAAGAATTTTATGTACCACTTGGTTTCTTCTACATAGTCTCCATCAGATAGTGTTTTTTAATTAAAATTTGTTTGTTTGTTTTTTGCAGCTGTTCTCATGAGTTATTTTTCAAGACTTGCAAATTGCCATATCATAGATTCATTGCAAACTGAACGTATGTGAATTTTCTTATCTGACTTCTGAGTATATTGAGCTACAGTCATCTATAAAATAAAGTTGATATCTTTTCTGCTAATATATAATGGTACTCTACAGTTCATAATATACTGTACAAATTAAAATATAAGCTTGAATAAACCATTGTGACCGTTCACTTTTATATTTTAAGATATTATTATACTTCTATTACTATAGGTGTGATAACTCTTGTCGATTTTAAGAAAAACTGACAATTAGGTACAGTGTTTAACATTGTTCTGTACCCACTTCAAAAGTTTTTAAAGTCTTATGAATCACCTTGTAACTTTTAAAAGTTACATCTGGAAACTATGTATCATGTAAGTAATTGTTCTTTTGAAAAGAATAGTTTAAATATCACAAGGCTGGATTCTCAGTTGGCAAAGTTCACTTTGTGCCTCTTTAGGCTTATGCAGCACAAAGCTTACT
This sequence comes from Malaclemys terrapin pileata, assembly GCF_027887155.1. Lineage (NCBI taxonomy): Eukaryota > Metazoa > Chordata > Testudines > Emydidae > Malaclemys > Malaclemys terrapin. Next base: position 85,601,237 of record NC_071507.1, read on the forward strand.
AAATTGGCCAGAGATTTCCCCTCCACAGGAGAAATTCTGTAGGAGGAATCTCCGCAGGTGCAAAACTGACAGAAGCAGTGTAGCTGCCTCCTGTGCCAACTTTTCCTCTGCAGTCTCCCCACCTGTGGTGTAAGCAGGATCAGGGGGCCATGGTAGAGCTGTGCTCCACAATGCTTGATCCCTAGCTAATATCAACTCGGGTTCCAAGAGTGGCAGGAGTTAGAATAGCAGGGGGCCCTCCCAGTGGGGTCAAACTACCAAAGTTAGGGAACCACAATTAGTGCAGGGTGGAGCCACAAGGAACCATGTCTAAGTGTAGGTTGGATTTACTGGAGAATGGAGGCCATAATAATCTTGGTATAATATTAATGCAGATTATGAAGAATATATAGGAAATGGAATTTAACCTGGTTCCTCGATTTCGTGATTTATCTTATCAAAAACTCTTAAGCCTTCTGATGCTGTCTGTGCATTCATAATTCACATCAGCTGTGAGACCATGTCCAACATAAACAATCCCCCTTCTTCTAATGGGGAAGCACAGTATGCTGTCCCATCAGGGATCACTAATACAGCATCATGACTCTGGTTGGAGAGATAATGGGATTTGTTGGTTAAAGCGGGGAACTGGGAATTAAAACTTCTCAGTTCTAGTTTCCAGTTGGCCACTAACTCAGTGTGTGATCTTGTCCAAATCGCTTCAGCCCAAATTTTGAAAAGTGTCCACTCACCTGGGGTGCCTCAGGCATAGGGTTACCACCTTTGAAAAGCAAAAAGAGGGTGCCCACCGCAACCCCAACCACACGGCAACTCCACACCTCCTCAGCTTCAACAGCCACTCCTAGTCTCTAAAGAGAGAACATCATTTTCTTTCTTAAACGGTGGCAGTGGGAACACTGCAGCATCTTTAGCTGGACACAGAAACTTTTAACATTCGATACCTTGGTGTATTGTGGTGATAATGCAAATCTTTAGACCACTTTAAAAAAAAAAAAACCCAGCAGATTAAATTTTTTTTCTGGCAACTAGCAAATCCATAAAAATCTTGGTCACGTCAGTCAAATATTGGCCAGGGAGTAACCCTACTCGAGTGGGGGGGCCCCAAGTTAAGATGCATGGAGCCTAATTGTCAGAGTTGCGGAGAACCTGCATTTTCAATTTTCCAAATTTAATGCTTCTGATAACTAGGCCATTGATGTCTTTTTAGAATGCCCCCAAACCTGAGGCATTCAAAAGCATTATTGAAATGTATCATTTACATCATGGTGGTATATAAAGACCACAAGCAGGTTGAGGCTCATTGTGCAAAGTGCGATACAAACATAGAATAAAGGACAGTCTCTGCCCCAAACAACTTACTAGTGGACACTGGTTGCCTTTAGCACTGCTGTCTGTTACCCATCTGTGAAAAAGGTGGTGTTATTAATCAGTCACTTATATAGCACCACAGATGTAGGCTGTGTTACATAAAAGCTGCTGCAGCAGGCGTGGGCATATCTGAAGTAATTCACTGAGGACCTTGTAAAAATTGTTTTTAAAAAGGGTATTTAGCAGAAGATAAAGAACTGCATGTAAAATGAAACTCGACAGCTTGACAGCCCGTTTAACATAATGCTTACAGGGGGCATTTCAGGTCAGTTAAAATGGTATAAAATATGGTGCAAACCAGGTCAGTCTGGCCAGAGTACTTGCATGAATACAAGATTTATTTCAAAATAAATGATTATAATGAAATAACCTGTAATATATCATTTATAAGCTTATTGATGTTTTTGGAGCATTGTTCTCTCACCCCTGCCTCTTACCCCTCATTGCGAGTTCTAAGCAAGAAATGATCAAATGCCCTTCTTTTTCAGCACAATGTAGTTTGTACCCATGGGAACATACCAGAGTGACACACCTTTTTCTCTGCCTGGAAAATGTTCTATTTGCCTCTAAAATGAAACTACTTTACTTTCAAAAAGAAAAATATAAATATCCTTTCTATATCTGCTTTAGCAGTTTGAAGGGTCTAAATGAGATATCTATAATGAGGGTCTAAATGAGTTGATGCGTCACGTTTATTTTGTATAGTGAGGAGCCCTGAACAAATGCTCTAGATCCGAACAGCCCTGAACTTTGTTGTTTTGAAATCTGGATCAGAATTTTGTAGTGTCAATCCATCCCTAACTATTTTCAATAAAAGTTGCTTCTTTGTTTTGGTGTTTGTCCTTTAGAGGTCAATTAACTGGTCATTAACACAGTTCAATGACTAGCAAGGTCTGATACCACTAATGCTGTAGGTATATTTGCTTTCAGTGAAATCTGACATTTTGTAGACCTTGTGTAACCCCCCATACCTTTGGGTTGTGGTGTTCTGTCCCATCTAGTGGCATTGAGACCACTTAGAGTGAGATTAATGAGTCTGCTCTGCCGCCTCAGCTAAGATCCGGTTGGCTTTTAGCTCATGCAGTAGAGACCCATGCACTGAGGTCCCAGGTTCAATTCCGCCCGCCGATCACTGGGGTCTGTTGGTGTTATACTTGTATATGATAAAGGTATTCTTGAGAAGAGCTCTCCCTGACCAGGGAAGACCCTGGCACAGATGTAATGTACCTGATAGATCCCTGTGGAGAAATCTTGCTCTCACATCTGAGCTTGCCACTCTGTTAGTTGAGGAAATGGTCTCTAAAACCAGGAAACTTGAAGTGGAGCTGAAGAAAGCGAGAGAAATTCCTGCCAGAGAAAATCAACAATAAAAAATGTTCCTATCCAAGGTACAGGGCAGAGGGTCATCCAGATGATCCTAGACATGCCAGGCCACAGTCTGACAGAGTGATTCCATATTTTGGATAGCATGCGTGCTTGCTCACATGAACAATAATACTAAATAGACTAACACCTGCACCTGCCACAGCCAGCTGAAGTGAATATCTGAAATAGCATGTAGGCACCTTTTTGGATAGATCTAATAAAAGTTTAAAATAAAATAGAAAGGAGGATGGGGTTTTTTTGTGTGTGGATTTTTTTTGTTTGAGCATTAGCAATTCAGGGCTATATCTTGAGAAGAGTTGAGCCACCCCTCTTTGTCTCTGAAGTCAAAGGAAGTCTCAAATACTTGCACTTTACAGAATTTGTTCCTAACAGTGTTGAGGTGGGTTAGAAAACTAACTTCTTCTTTCAGAGTTTACAAGAGCTGTGTGTGGATGGGAGGAGCTTCTTTGGCTCTTCCATGCAACCCCACCCCTGAACACACCTCAGCAGGACATCAAGTAAGAACATGTCTGAAGAAACCCAAAGTCAGAATTTCCATCACCAGAAGATATTTTCATTCTCTGAGGACATTAATCTAGCAGATTCTGAAAGTTGCCTGTTAACCATTGCCACTTATTTTCTTTTCATAATGTTAGAAGCGTAAAACCAAGGTGTGTGCGTGTGGATGAGGGTTTTCCCCCCACTATGTTGCAATAACATGTAGCATTTTGAAGTATATTGCTTCTTTCAAAGCTGTATGAATTAGAGGCCAGCCTCTATAAGATATTCTAACAGAAATTGAGGGTACTCAAGACTTTGCCAGGGAAGTGCTTGTTGTACTTAAGTGTGGAGATTTTACCAGGTTTGGTGGTGGACCCAGTTTCCTTTTCCCAGGAATAGAAAGCAACCTCTGCTCCACAGATGGAATAATAAGATAGGAATGTTGTGAGCAGATTATCGGGAAACTTCCACTGGAGCCTGTTTCCATGGATTTTACTGCTAGATATGGGATGATCTGGGCCATAGTTTTAACTTTTAGGTCTCTTTTAGAACAAACATTCTTATATACTTGAAACCCAAATCATATAAAAACATACATCAACTGTTTTTGTTTTAGAGGTAAAATATTTATTGACTGAACAAAGGGAGAGGAGGGGAGAGGAGTTGATCGTGATGATGGGGGGAGGAGGGGAACTGAGTTGGTTCTCCCCTCTCCCCCACCCCTGGAAAAAGGCTGAGTAGAAGTAGAAATGAAATGAACACCTGGAACTAAGAATTGAAACACTGGACTGTCTTAATTGATGGAAGTTTGAAGAGGCAAGGTGAGCATTAATGAGTTTGTTTGTGCAACATGTTGGGAAAAGGGTGAGAAGCTGTATGTGTTAAATATTGCTTCTGAGAAAGCACCGAAACAGAAGGATGTAAGGCCAAATCCTAATCCAGTTGAAGTCAATGGCAAAATTTTCATTTATTTCAGTTGAACCAGGATTTGAGCTGGGCAAGTCACCAGAAGAGGCTCACTTGTATGAGGACATGTTTATAAACAAGTAAGAACTGTGTTTTGTGGAAAAAGTAGTACCCATATACAGAGGCCCTGTGGTTTGGTGATTATAGCCTAATTTATTATACCACTGTTTAGAATTCGGATATTAATATTGAGGTCAGTGGGAAGAGAGAAGATTGTCTTAGTGGTTATGTGGCAGGGAGGAAATGTCTCTCCGAGCATTTGCTGGTTTTACAACTGCTTATCAGTTTTTTGTGGCAGATCCAGAAGGTATTTGTTTTTCCAAATTTGTCCTCAGAATATGAAAAGTTGACGTAGGTAAATGAAGGGTTATGGAACAAAGGGCCTCATTTGCCACTCCATTAAATCATTTTTATGCTGGTATGACTTCAGCAGTGCATAAAACAGGAGTAATGGAGTGGTAAATGAGTCCCCAAATTTCTACAACATTCTTGTTCTTTTCACACAAACTTTTGCCTACAATAAGCACTAGACCTATAAGAGTGTAATAGGACTATTTTTGAGACAGATGGCTGAACCACAAAGCTCAGAGACAGATCTGTAAATTAATCTTGTGTGAATTCAAGGCAATTGGGATATGGGGATCCAGTTCAGGCCGAAATATTTTGTTAGTGTGATTTAAAAATTGAAGACAGACAAAAATAAAAAGTGAAATGCTGATGAACGCTTTAAGTTTTCTTTTTTTTTTTTTTTTGGGAGGGGCGGAGGGGAAGCAATTTCACTGTAACTGGGATTAGTTTGCCCATTGCTGTTCCTTGAAACAAATTCCAAATTGTTTCTCATCACTAGACAGTTGCATTGTGCTGGGGTGCATTGTTCAGAGATTCCAATATATAGGGAAATTTATGTAAATGTCCCTTTCTCTTAAAAGTTTTATTATATGCTGAACAAAACTGAAAGATCCTTATAGCAGATTCATCTTACTTTGTGACTGGAATATACTATAGTAATTAGTAGCATATGGGATCTTGAAGAGCAAGTTTTGTGTTTTTGTTTTTATTATAAGGGGGCTCAGTTTATCCAAATACAGTGGGAGAACATTGAGTTTACTTGGATATATGGGGGGCTGTATTTGTACAAAAAGGTGGGGGACTGCAATGCAAATAATGGATGCTGGGGGCCATAACCCAGCTATGGTTAATGAAGACCGAGGAGAGTTTAGATCAGATCATTTAATTACAGTCATAAATAAAATATTCTAGTTGTAATATTCCAGATGCTCTCTTTGGATACCAAGTCCTGTGTGTATGCTCAGGTGCTTTAATTTACAATTGCAGTCCTCTTCCAGTTAACAGACTGAGTTTACATGTGCAAGAATAACACATCACTTGTTTTTAATCTTTCTTGTGATCAGAGGTTGGGGGCGGGGGAGGAGGAGGAGACTGAATTCACACCAGTGTGTTGAGATCTAACCCAAGAAGATGGTAGTGACTGAATTGTGAAATGTCATTATTTAAATTAATGAAATGATTTTAAGGTTTGGTTTTCTGTGACTTTCTGTGGTTTCCTAAACATGCTAAATAGATAAAATGTGAGACGTCTCCGCTTTTACAGGGATAGACTTGTCCAGCTCATTAACAAATTAATTACAGAATCTTTAAAATGCACTATTGATATTAGTGCGTGAAAGAGGTCTGACTATATCTCCACTGGATGTCAGTAAAAGTCAAGGGACAGAAAACAAGATGCTGCATGGCAAGTCTATTAATCTCAATTACGTAGAAATGTCAGTTACAGACTAACCAAAGCCTGTAGAAGTATTGTACGAACTACGTAAAGTATGGGGTAGCGAACACTGCTCAAGTCATCTCTACGTGAGTTGAACTTTATTTTAAAATAGAATAAATGTGGAGGATTTTTCAGATTGCAGCCAATGGTGGATTGCAAAAAATCCAACTTCCTCTCAAAATTTTACAGTAATTTTTAAAAGGTGAATTGGAAAACTTGTTTGAAAGATACTAAAAGAAATAGCAGGTCTGGCTGTTTAACATGGCAATTAAGTATATGTTAGCAAAATTCTTGCCCGAAGACACTGAGAAACTTAAGCAATGGGTTACCTGGCTGAGTGGCACAGCACATACTATATATAAATTAAAATTAGAAGGGGAAAATCTATATTTATGGCACTTGTGATGTCGCTCAGACTGTCAGAGACACATGGAAGCCTGCTGCTCAGAGGTCTCAGGATCTGAGAATTTAAATTCATTGTGGTAGATCACGGGGTACCCTAGGTTATCCGGCAGGGCAACCCATCACTCACTAACTTTTTAAAGTGTTAAACTGGGTCCCTTCTAGGTACCAAGTGGAATTTCAAATCCAGTTAGCTAACTGGATTATTTTTAAAATAAACTTTTCCTAATGAAGACAAGGTCTTAAAGGTGTGGTACCGGTCTCAAATTCCTGTCCAAAAATCATAGTTGTCTAGAACTAGATTAAATCTAGCACAGGAGAAGCAAATTGTATATCCTTGCATCAGCAAAGTTCCTTAAACACACGCGCACGCACACACACACACACACTGACCCCATGCATGGGGGGTGGGGGGTTCTTTTGGGGGCTTTCCATGGGGAAAGGCAGTTTAATTTGCTATTGGGTTTATAGGAAACCCATCACCAGACTCTGCTGAAGGGATGTGCTAAATGAGTGCATACACTGGCCACACATGTTTTCCAGACAGTGTAACTCTGTTTTTTGGGTGATAGTGACCGAGCCCCTGGAGTCCTCTCAGTTCAGGCCCGCTGACAGCAATTCCAAGCCCTAGGGCAGAACAGTCAATGGGCCCCCATGCACGCACAAGCCGCGTCTGCGCAGCCATGGTCTGCCTGACATTTGGGCAGTGCTGCCAGCTGTGCTGGCTGGCGCCCAGCGAGCTGCCGGAATGGCCAGGGCTTCCACATGCCCGCCTGGTAGGGTTACCAACTGTTTAATTGTGCGAACCCAAAGACCCTTCCCTGAGACCACCCCCCTCTCCCACCCCTTCTCCAAGGCCCTGCTCACTCTATCCCCCTCCCTCTGTCACTTGCTTTCCCCCGCCCTCACTCACTTTCACCCGGCTGGGGCCGGGGGCTGGGGTGCAGGTTGCAGGCTCTGGGTGGGAATTTGGATGTGGGCTGTAGGCTGGGTCGGGGGTTAGGGTGCAGGAAGGAGTCAGGGGGTTGGTGCTTATCTCGGATGGCTCCTGAAAGCAACCAGCACACCCCTCTGGCAGCGGCTCCTTGGCGGGGGGCCCAGGGCGTCTCCATGTGCCGCTGCCCGCAGGCACCACCCCCACAGCTTCCATTGGCCGCAGTTCCCAGCCAATGGGAGTTGTGGAGTCTGCATTCGGGGGGGCCAGCATGCAGAGACCCTGCTCCCCAAGGGCCACAGGGACATGCCAGCTGCTTCCAGGAGTGGTGCAGAGTGAGGGTGGGCAGGAAGACTGCCTTTGCTCTGCTGTGATGCTGGTAGTGGTGAGGGGCCCCCAGGCCCTTTTAAATCATCCAGGCCTCTGGGCAATTGCCCCCTTTGTCCCCCCTGTTGGCGGGCTTGTCTCCGTTGTAAGAAGGCTGCAGCCTGTCAACAAGTGGCTTCATCCCATGCACCATTTCATGGCTTCGGGGGCCCTGTGAGTGCCTCATCATCTCAGTTTACCCTCTTGGTTCCTCAGTGAATTAAAAGTATTTACAAGTCCAATCACACCAGCTCTCCTTTGGGTCTGGTTCATTAACTTAAAGTTCAAAAATAAACAGGAAAGCCTTCCCTGCAGCCTTCAACTGGGCGCAGCCCCTGGTCTGGGCAGGGTCCTTCCTGCTTTAATAGGCCTGACCCAGCCCTTCATAGCTGGAGTAGCTCTCCTGTCTCCCACTCTCTGCAATCTCTTTACACCCTCCTGAGCTCCTCCCCCGTCACCCGCTTTGCAGCTTCCTGCTTCCCTTTATAGGGGAATCTAGTCCATTCCTAGCTGGTTCTAATTAAACCCCACACCTCATCCCAGGTGTGGCAGGCAGGACAGGCTGGCTTTAGGTCACCAGGCCATAAGGGGGCAGGACACGCAGTTACACAGCCCCTCTTCCAGGACCTGCATCTACATTGGGGTGAATTTAGCCCAGAGATTGAGCAACATATATGGTAGGCATAAGTGTGAGACTGACTGTGACCGAATCAGTTGGTGCATGTTCTGTAAAGTGCACTCATAAACCGCGTGAAGCAACTTCGTGAAAGCATTTGACTCCTGATGAGAATGACAGACTCCCAGAGGCTGATTAACATGTCAGTGATTCATCTAATGATTTAATCCTCTTTGTGTTTTATAGTAACTTCACTAATGAAATTTACTGTCATAAAATTTCTACACTTAAAAATTCTTTTGTTTCTTTTTCAAAGTAGATATGCAAAACTTTAGATGACCCGTACTGTTGGGGCCTGATTCAAAAGCTATTGAAGTCAATTGGAAGCTATCCATTGACTTCACAAATCTTTGGATCAGGTCCTTAATGTCTGAAGGACTGTTAATTGATATGTAACTTTGCAGTTGTACTGCATTGTGGTAGTCAGCTGGTAGCATCCATGATATCATCATTAATGTTGCAAAACAGTTTAAATTACAGCCTCTTTCCTTCACCTTCTGAAACTTTCACTGCTTGGCATGAAAACATTCAAAGTTGACCTCTTCCTAGGAACATTTTTTTCTCTTAGAAAATGTTGAGGAAAATCCCTTAGCTACTTACTATTTGGCAAGGATGAAAACATAAAATATATTTTAAAATGGTATTATTTACTACCCTGTTTCCCCGAAAATAAGACATCCTCCGAAAATAAGGCCTACTTACAGTTTTGCCTCTCGTTGTAATATAAGGCACCTCCCCGATAATAAGACCTCCCCGATAATAAGGCATCCACCGATAATAAGGCATTTTTCATTTCTGAAAAATAAGACATCCCCTGAAAATAAGACCTAGCGCATCTTTGGGAGCAAAAATTAATATAAGACACTGTCTTATTTTCGGGGAAACAGGGTAGTACTGGAAAAGTGCATTTAAAAACATACCGCTGTAAAGTATTACAATCATATCTGTAGTCCCAAGTGTTAGTTTTTTGGTTTGCTTAATTAACATATAGACAAGGTTTTATTTTACAGCAAAATATGTTTCCAGTTTTAGTGCTTGAAATACATAAGATATACAGCATGGCCAAGTCACCATTGCTGGGTCAACCTTAATTTTGGAATTTCCAGAGTTCTTAGAGCTCTAATTTTGCATTAGCACTCTTTCAATGTAACAGCAGTAAAATAGTCTATATATGATTGAGTACTAGAAAATACAAATATTTCAGAGTAGCGCACCCAGTAATGCAGTGTGAGCCAGCATGCACACCCAGCTGCCGAGGATGGGGGGGGGGGAAAGTCCCATCTACAGGACTCTTCATAGCTCTTTCCTCAGGGCTTGCATTATCTCCAAAAACACACCCTCTACGACTAAACAAAACAACTCAAATTATTGGGTAACAACACTGGCACCTTTCGAGCACCAGCTAGCTAGATGGGGAGACAACACAGCTTTCTCCTATGGTAGCCTCCCTTTTCACCAGCCTCCCATTTCCTTTTATACCCCGCCAAATCAGCTGCACAGACCACAACTTAAGGCCTTTATGTCTGATGCACCACTATGATGTAAATTTGGATGTCCAATAAGGAGTTGTGGTTAACAGACATCGAATGCATGTCTGGTAAACAAGCCTAGGATCAGCACTGTGTATTGTTTATACAGAGACATAGGCACTATGCACATCTCATAAGTAAAGCAGTACAAAACACACAAAGACAAAGTTCCTGCTGTGAAGAGCTTGTTGTCAGTATAAGCTGAGTAGGAGGAGACGACGGACAATGGGAGATTGATGGGGAAAGATGAAGTGTGAAGCATGGAATAACTTTGACAAGTCACACACATTACATTTAAGGATATGATTTAGTCATGGAGGTCATTGATTCTGTGACTGCTTCTGCCCCTGTGGCTGGAGCTGTCAGGCCTTCCTTCCATCCTTACCTTGCAAGGCTCAGGCTTCAGTCCCCCTCCTTCCCTCCCCCCCCCCCGGCTATTTTTAGTAAAAGTCAAGGACAGGTCGTGGGCTTCATGAATTTTTGTTTATTGCCCGCGGCTTGTCCATGACTCTTACTAAGAATAACCTGACAAAATCTTAACCTTGACTATGTTTTTAGTATACATAATCCTGCTTAATATGTATAACTGTACAGTTCAGAGTATGGAAATATTGTCAAGTGCATTTAAGAGAGGATTTTGCGTTTAGTTGTCCATTGAAACATTATCTGTTTTTAACCAAGTAGTATAATCTTGCTAATATGCAATATGTTACTGCAAAGTGATCAAACCATTATATGTAATATCACTTGTTTACAATATAATACAATGGCTTGCACAATTTGAGGAGCTGCAACTTTAATTGCTTATTGTTCACATCCCTCCTTCAAGCTCATCTGAAGCAATAAGAGATTAAAAGAAGATCTTGTTAGAATGAACAGATGAGAGTTTTTGTGTTTTCTGCAACCCAAAGATAAAGACTTCACTTTAAAATTATTTTAAAAATGAGAACTTGAACTAATTCATTAATAAATGGTGAAGTACTAATAGTTTGCTGGATACGCTTTTTGAAAGCATCTGTATGGTGATCCCGGTCATTTGGAGGAAATGTTCACCTTTTTAGAAGACGGCTTTGGTTCTTGGTGATCTTTATAATAAGCTTCATAGTAATGGGCAATTCCTATGGACTTCAATGGAAATTTCATCCTCTTACACCAGCGTTGAATTTGGTCCAGCATGATGATGGTGATGATTCTATTGGGGTAGCACCTAAAGACCCCAATTGGGACCTCACTGTGCATACACCTAATACGAAGATGGTCCTTGCCCCCAAACGGCTTACAACCTAATGTTATGTTTACACTATGTGCTAGGGGTGCAATTCCCCTGCTTGTGTACATAAACCTGTGCTAGCTCTCACTGAGCTAGTGTGTGTAAGTAACTATGTAATTGCAAGTGTCAGAGGGGTAGCCGTGTTGGTCTGGATCTGTAAAAAGCAACAGAGTCCTGTGGCACCTTATAGACTAACAGACATATTGGAGCATAAGCTTTCGTGGGTGAATACCCACTTTGTCAGATGAATGAGGGAGTGGGTATTCACTCACGAAAGCTTATGCTCCAATTCGTCTGTTAGTCTATAAGGTGCCATAGGACTCTTTGTCGCTATGTAATTGCAGTAACACTTGTAGTAGCAGCGGAGGCAGGGCTGACCTGTGCCGAATATAAACCTGCCTGAAAGTGGTGGATATGTGCTCTGCACAGCTCAGCGATTCCTCTGCTGTCACTATCCATGCAACTGCTATTTGTACTTGTGCTAGCTCAGGGGTTCTCAAACTGGGGGTCGGGACCCCTCAGGGGATTGCGAGATTATTAAATGGGGGCGGGGGTCGCGAACAGTCAACCTCCAATCCAAACACCCTCCAGCATTTAGAAGGGTATGTCTACACTTCCCTCCGGGTCCGGCGGCAGGCAATCGATGTTCTGGGATCAATTTATCGTGTCTGGTCTAGACGCGATAAATCGATCCCGGAAGTGCTCGCCATCGACGCCGGTACTCCAGCTCAGCGAGAGGAGTACGCGTCATCGATGGGGGAGCCTCCCTGCCACGTCTGGACCCGTGGTAAGTTCGGACTAAGGTACTTCGAATTCAGCTACGTTATTAACGTAGCTGAATTTGCGTACCTTAGTCCGAAGTGGGGGGTTAGTGTGGACCAGGCCTAATGGTAAATATATTAAAAAGTGATTTTTAATTTATAAGAGGGGTCACACTCAGAGGCTTGCTGTGTGAAAGGGGTCGCCAGTAAAAAAAAGTTTTGAGAGCCACTGTGCTAGCTCAATACAAGCTAGTGCTAGTATATGTGTGCAAGCAGGGGAATCACAGACGTAGCTTGTAGAGTAGATGTAGCATGAGTTATAAAGAACTCTTTAAAATTGTTCTTCTTATTGACTTTTAAAAGTGTTTTTCCCTATAACCCCACAGCATGCTAATAGTGTAATATTTGAGTATAATATGAGGCTATGATATTATCACAGCCTATTATAAAAGGTGTAGGGAGGGATGAACACCTGGATATTTGCATTTGGATGGTATTCTTATTCGGAGGGTCTCTTGTTAAGAGGCTATTTGGGAATGCTCAGAGTTGTAAATTTACAATGGAAACAATATGGAGAAAATATGAAGTATGATAGAGCAGGAGGTGAGGGCATCATTGTGAAAAGAGCAAGAACAATGGAGAATTTTGAGACTTTTATTTACTGCGGGTATCTTCCTGGGGAGCATAACTAAGATATGGAAGGGCTCAGGAACTACAGTGACCGACATCAGCACAGAACCCTGAAATAAACAGCTCCTTCAAAGCAGGGCGCACAAGTAGGAAGTGGAAAAGTTAAGATGAGTAACACTGCATTTGGCAGCAAAAGTTTATCACTAGCAGCAGCAGCATAGATATGGGGAATGGCAGCAGCACAATAGCAGGCAGATAGGATAAAGTCTTTGTTTTCCTTTCCTAATTTTACATTGCTTGTAGGTGTGGAGATTTCACAACATTGAGTTTTCTGGAACTGAGAGCAACTGTGCTTCCGGTCCACACCCAAACAAGTGAAGCATACTGCAGAATAGATGACGAAACTCAATCCAGTCGCTAATTGGAGGAAATGTTTTCTTGAGATTTAGAAATCTGTTTCAAACGTCTAATTCTGTTTTGGTGCTTGTACTTTCAAGTATCTGGCAGTTGAGTATTTTCCAATCCATATTTGGGAATAGGTGGTTTGTTGAATAAGGCTAATACTCATGCTGTTTGGGAAATGTATTAGTTGGCTCACCCATATCTAATAGTATAAAACTAGCAGATATTTTAAATAATTTCCAACTCTCTTCTGACAGCTCAAGATGGAGCAACAAATTACACAAACTACCTAGGGATAGCTCATAGAGAGCAAATGAAATACTCTGCACCTTTTATTTTAAAAATGATATTTTAGTTACACTATGCCTCATCTAATGTCCTGGGTTTAAAATATCACACTGTTTCTTTTTAGCTGTGCAATGAGCCTAGTAACTATCTGAGGCTATGCTACCCAAGTGTTGAGACAAAGCTCTGAACAGAAATCAGCCATTATGTTGTCCACCATTCTCTGACATTGTAAACCACTAAAACTTTGCTGTCGTGTTTCCTGCAATGTTACTAATCTCTGTGGGTGTGACTTCAGAGTTTAGTTAGCTGAGTAGTATTCTCGCTCTCCATTGGAGATATTTAGAAGAGATGGTCCCAATTTAGGATACCAGATGCAACCCCCTAGAACTTTGGATCCAAATGTCTTCCTTTCAGGCCAGCTCTCTAATATGAACCCTAAATGGAAGGGTGGCTCAGGGTTGCTTTGGGGTAGTTAAACTCAGACCCAAACTAAAAACTGAAGATCTATCTCGAATACATAGACCATAATGGAATCCTGGGTTAACAGCCTCCAAACCGGGCACCTTTCCCATGCACTACATTCAATTTGTGGGGAGAAGTTAAACAGAAGAACCCTCCGTGATCACATGCTAAGGTAAATAAATGCCCCAAGTTTCATTTGCTACCCTCCTCTGGTATTTTACAAATGCACTACACAGTATAAATTCAACAACTGATGGAAATACCGCAGCAATGTGAAGCAATTCCTTTTGAGAAGGTAGCACATTTAGGGGTTAATCCTGCAGGGCCCTGAGCATTTCTGTGTGCTGCTGAGCACCCACAATTCCTCACTGGCATAAGTGGGTCCTCAGTGCCTTGAAGAAATGCTTAGCACGCTTCAGGATGAGTCCTTTAGTGCCCTTTTTATTTCTTAGTATGCTAAGAGTAAATAGACTAGTTTTAAAGAACATAAAAGATAGGTCCTGGAAATAAGTTGGATAAACTTATTTTCTGGTAAAATATTGATTTATGAAGTTGGGCAAAATTTTCTGAATTGTGAGTGTTTGAAAAGTTTGTTAAATTCAATTTGGGGTGTGTTTTTTGTGGTCAAAAAATGTTCGTTTCTCAACCAAATACAGAGCTTGATGAATCTTTTCTTCTAATTTTGAAAAATCAGTAAAATTTGCAAATACTCCCTACAACATTTTAACTGGTTTCTCACGCAGCGGTGTTAATTAACTTTGTATTCTAGTAGCACTGAGCCATCCCGGTTGAGACTGGAGTCCTGTTGTGCTAGGCATTGTACACATAGGGCAAACTGTGTGTCTCTTATTGATGAGCTTACAACTTCAGTAGACAAGGCCGTGTGGAAGAAGGGAAGTACACTTCTACTCCGATATAACGCTGTCCTCGGGAGCCAAAAAATCTTACCGCGTTTATAGGTGAAACCGCATTATATTGAACTTGCTTTGATCCACCGGAGTGTGCAGCCCCACCCCCCTGGAGCGCTGCTTTACTGCATTATATCCAAATTCGTGTTATATCGGGTCGTGTTATATCAGGGTAGAGGTGTATAATCATCCTCCTTTTCCACATGGGGGAACTGATATACCGAGAGACGCACGGGGGAGATTGCAAAGGCACGAGTGATAGTGAGGCATCTAACTCCCCCAGGGGACTTGTCCCAGCTCCCAAAGTCACTCTATGGCAGACCCAAGAATTGACCTCCGATTTCCTGAAGGTGGTCTACATTCCAAGCACCACAGTAGCACAGCCGCTGCACTGCTGTTGTGTAGAGACTTGCTACAGTGATGGCTGTCACTGGAGTAAATCCATCCCTTTGAGAGGTGGTAGCTATGTAGGGTTGCCAGGTGTCTGGCTTTTGACTGGAAAATCCAGTTTTAAGGGGACCTGTACAGTCTCTGGTCAGAAGTATTGACCAGACACCAAAAGTCCAGTTATCACAATCCCATTGTCATGCCAGCCCCAGGCCCCTTTAATCACCGAGTGCTGGCCCCAGAGATGGGGAGGGTCAGAGCTGGTGGTGCCCTAGCTGCTAGTCACAGACAAGCGGGGGAGGGACACCACCACCTCCCCCAGCTTCAGGAAGGTCCCCCCACATTTCCTGCCTTCATCGCTCCCTTTGGCTCAAAACTGCTGCTGGGAGAGAGACAGTCCCCTTCAGCATCAAAAATTTTGACCATAGCTGTGTGTAGTGTCTAATTTGGAGAAATTGGAAAGTTGGCAATCTATAGCTATGCTGACAGAAGAATTCTTCCATCAACCTAGCAGTTTCCACACCAGGGTTAGGTCAACCGAACTACATTGCACAGAGTGTAAAATTTTTCACAGACCTAAGTTTTGGGAATAGACCAAACCTCAATCTGCCATCCTCTTTCACCTGATGCTAACACCCATCGTTCTAAGGGATGTCTTCCTGATGCATATAGGTGCAGAATTGAACCCTTTCTATCCATAACAAAGAAAGAGCTATAATAACTCTATCCTTCTACTCATCTTTTCTGTTCTGTATAGTAAAGGCCATTTTTTTAATGGAAACTTTGTTTTTACTAGTCTAGCAGCACAAATTGTGTTTCTGGTAGCTTCATGGGTGTTTTGTGCTTGGGAAAAGTCCAAGAAAAACATTTAATTTTTTTGTTTTCTTCTGATGACTTTTTATAAAGTTGATAAATAGGGAAAAAAATCCGCCTGTTGCCATAATAATGGATGATGAGGGCATAATGTTAAGCCAGTTGCTAAGGAAGTGTTGGTTACTACTGTTATGTAATTCTGATTGCAATGGCCAATACTAGAGTAGGAAGGAGAACTTTTAGGGACAATTACTTTGGAGAGGTTGCTTAAGTCTAATCACTATTCGGCTTAACAATGTTGATTTTTATATAGTACCTTTTTGTTATGGCAACAGATCAGGTCTCTGAAATGTCTAATCTTGTTTCCTCCATTGACCTTGTTTTTGATTAATGTGATTAAATTTTGTGGGAAAATTGCTTCACTCTGTTTGCTAGAAATATGTAAAAACAAATTCAACTATAAATGTGCAGCATGGCAGAGGATATAGAATTATCACAATATTTGTATGTACACTGAATTATGTTTGGTTTTTTTAAGGCAGTATTTTACAATAATCACCTAAGATAACACCTCTTGCAACAGAAGAGCTGTCAACTTTGATCCTTGGCTGCACTGGGACTGCTTCAGAGATTCACTCAACATACGGGGGTACTCCAGTGTTGTAGAGTTAGTATAATGGCTACTATGCCACTTCCTGCCTGTGGCTGGAACTCCCTTCACCCCAGCAATCCCTAGCAGTTCTTTAAGCCCCTGGAGCTGTTAGCAGCTGATCTAATTTAGAGCAGCCTTCAGACATCTCTAGCTTATGCCAGTGCACTGCCTGACTCAGGGTTAAGAGAGGCAAGTACGCTGTTCTAAGCTAGAGATGCCTGAACCATCTTTGTGTGCACAGACCCCTCCTGAGTTGTGCTGTGTGCTCCTTGACTGCAGCTGGGGAATAGGGTTGTAGTGTGTTGAGCCATTACAGTAGATGACAATAGTGGTTCACAAATAAATTATAGTACAGATTGTCAGTGTCTAAGGTTATTTTACAATCAAAATGAACAGTGACATCATAATTGAAATATTTCCATATCTGCTCTTCAAGTACTATGGAGCACTGGCTGGCACCGGGGCTCCATAATAAGGTAAGGAGTCAGGATTCTTTCCCTATAGACCAGCTCCATCCTAGGTTAGCATCTACTGAAAACCATTAATATCAAGTTGCTCTGAAATCATTTTGGTGATTTTAGTCCAGTTTCCAGTGCACTATGGTCAATATCACAAAAGCATGAACACAGCAGGCTCTCACTGGCAGTCTCATTAGAGGGGCCAAGGATTGGATGAATAAAACAATTCACCCCCATTGAATTGATCCTTCTGAGTCAGGGTTAAGGCACACTGGCAGGGCATTGCCTGTATTGTACCTTTACTTTGCAGAGCGCTTCAGACTCTTGAACTGGCAATCTGCCAACCTTGAGAACAAACTAAGTTTTGATATTAGTTATGTATAGCACCAAAGGTATTTGTGGCACTTAGTGCCAGCCCTGAGAAGCATTCGGTCAAGGTTAGATGTAATATAATATGGCTCATGGGGAGGAGACCTAAAGAGGGGAGGTTTGCACAAAGTAGGGTCATGAGGTTGCTTGCATAAGCCAGGCCTGTGTTGTGCTAGTTTTTTACTTCAGGGATTTTAAAATTTTCTTATTCGGCTGATGTGAGTCATTGCTGGTGAGGTTGTGGAAAGGAGTAGGTTTTGAAGCGGAGGATGTAAAGGAGGAGAAAGAACAGAAACTGTTTTTCAGGTTCATGGAAGATATTCTGGAAGGTTTTGAAGCAATATAAATGACAAACTACAAACTTTAATTCCATTTCCAGCATTGTATTTTTGATATTGCCAACCACTCAAGCTTTGCTTTCTTTGTCTCTCATCACCGCCCTCCACCCCTTGTGGGAGTTATGGCTTTGTAAGTTTTTGCAGATTTGTTGTTGTTCTACATCGGAGATTTTTTTAACTTTCCTTTGGGATTTTTTTTGTCAGTACGTTGCCTGCAGATGGAGTAATCTTACAGGATCTTACAGCAACTTGCTACCGGTTAGATTTTGCCATTAGGCACAGACCCAAAAGGGGTGGTTCACAAGCTGCATTGCCTAGAAGGATCTATGACTTGGAGGAGGGGTGAATAATTTACTTTAGCCCTTGAAACAGTGCATCATATTCCCCTGTTCC
Source organism: Malaclemys terrapin pileata (assembly GCF_027887155.1). Taxonomy (NCBI): domain Eukaryota; kingdom Metazoa; phylum Chordata; order Testudines; family Emydidae; genus Malaclemys; species Malaclemys terrapin. The sequence continues at coordinate 85,619,261 of NC_071507.1, forward strand.
TTCCACTATTTGTGCCCAGCCAGATGTGCTGGTTGGCATGTGGGGGGCAGAATAAAGGCTCCTCCCACTTTTTCTCTCCCCATCCTCTTCCTGCTTACTTGCTCATAGTTGGGAGCATTGGCCTTGTAGTGCGTGTGCTATACCCATGGCCTGGTCCCAAGATCTGAATAGCCCTTTTTCATCTATGCAAAGAGGTGTGGGGCTCATTCCCCTGCATGGCTGCCTTAGTGTTGGCAACAATCTAGCCTTTAGTCTATTTCTTGCATCAGAGAGTGATCTGCAACAAGTCATTGTTCTATCTCATGCTGACCTTGTAGCTTGTGATGAACCAAGATCTACTCAAACAGAAACTGAATAGCCACTGTTGGAAAAATAGCTTTCAGATATTTGAAAGAATAAATAAAAGCACAGTGACTTTTTAGGAGAGTGTATGGAATAGAGCGTAGTCAGCATGAATTCAGGCCCACTCAGAGATTAAATTTAAGAAATGAATTTGTATCTGCTGAAAGGTAATCATGGGCCTTCAATACAAAACTTTCATCCATCCCTGGTTCTCAAAAGGGTGAAGAGAACAGTCAGTAAGTAGAACTATCTGGTACCCATGAAGCACTGAGTTGCTAAGATTGTGATTTCAGAGGTAGTTTCTGCTCATCATCTTCTCTCCTCTCCTCTCTTCCCTGTTTCCCACTTCATCCCTCTTCAGCTCAAATTCCTGAGCAGGTGAACAGGAATGGCAAACAGTGGAGTTTCTGAAGGAGTTTACAGGAGGGAGCACGTGAGACTTTCGTTCAAAGTAGTGTTCTACACTCAATCCTGTGACAGCCAGCAATAGAACAGTAGTCACAACCTGCAATGGATGTGCCATGTTTTGTGTGCTGCCTGAAGCCAGAAGGGACTTCCTGTGCATGAATTATAAGATGGTGGCTGTGCTGGAAGAAAAGATTAATGATGTGGAAGGGCAAGTACAGACATGACAGTTTATCAGAGAGTTTGAGAGGAGCTCTTGGACAGCCAAGTTCAGCAAGTATCACCCCAGATTCCAGGAAAAAAGGAATCGGTCAGGAGGAACCAGAGACAGAGTTGATACCAGAGAAGAGTCTTGGCAATTTGTAACCAGAGGCAAAAGGACTAGACCACATTCTACACAGCTGGAGGCAAACAAGAATGGGCAGGTTGAGACTACTAGAAAGAAGTGGACCAGGAGGAATTCAACAGAGCTAGAAGTATCCAATCACTATCATGTGCTCAGTGTGGAAACCTCCAGAAAACATGTCTGAAGAACCAGTTGGTTGAACAGAATGGAGAGCTGTATGGGACATAGCTTAGAATGCCCAACTCATAGCGGTATGCCCCCATAGCTTCTCAGCCCAACCCACAAGACAATCAGTTATGCCTGCAAAGATATCTCCAGCCATCCAGCAAAGACAGGTAATCCTTGGTGTGGATTCTGTAATGGAAAGAACATTTTGCAAGGGACAGGTGGACAACAGAGTAACATGCACTCTTCCTGAAGCCAAAACATGAGATGTGACTAAGATTGGATAGGCTTCTGAGGCCAGCAAGGATCCACTGGTGATAGTGCAGATATGCACTATCAGAGGCTTTGCTGCTCAGGATACCTCACAGATAACATGACTTCAGAGAACTCAGGAGTGTGCTGAAAAGAGGAATGTTCAAGTGATGTTCTCTGAGATCCTTCCTATCCCATGAGTGAAGGAAGATGGAAGGCTGAAGATTCTAGAGGTGAATCACTGCCAGGGTAAATGGTGTAGGGTAGAAGGGTTTTAGTTTTGTGGAACGTTGGCCCACCTTCTGTGGGGAGATGGGCCATCTCAGTAGAAGGAGAACCAGTCTTCTAAGGAACAATATGCCTAGACTAGTCAGGAGGGTGTTAAACTAACAACAAAAAGGGAGGGTGAACAGGGAAAACAAATGAGCATTCATTTAGCACAAAATCAAGATGTAGAGAACCAAATTAATCAAGGCACCAATGCTCAGAGTTCTGCGTGGTAAACAAAAGGAATTGGAATTATTCATTTAAGAGCATAAATTCAACCTGGCTGGTATTACTGAGCTCTAGTGAGAGGAATCACATAATTGGAACGTTAAAATAAATGGTTATGACCTATTTAGGAAGGATTGAATGGGCAAAAGGGGAGTGGCACTCAGTCAGAAAAGGCATTACCTGTTTCCAAGTCACTGATAACTCAGAAGAGAATGTTCTTGAATGCTTATGGATCAGTGATCTAACGATAAAGTGCACAAGATGGGGCACTAGTTGGTATGCTACAGACCACAAAGTCACACTAGGGAACAGGATGTCTGGCTCTTGAAGCACCTATCTGTAATGTGAACGAATGAAAGCTACGTTATCACGAGGGACTTTAGATTGAGTGGCATCTGCAAATTTTTGACAGGGTAATTGTGGATTCTCCGTCACTGGAAACTTTAAAATCAAGAGCAGATGAATTTCTAAAAGATCTAGTCTAGCTAAATTACAGGTAGTGGACTTGAAGCAGGAATTAATTCAAGGAAATCCCATGACCTGTGTTATGCACTAGGTTAGACTAAATTATCACAGTAGTCCCTTCCGGCCTTAACATCTATGAAAGCAGCTCTAACCACAGCTTAACTGTTCAGTGCACTGTAGCCATCTGGTGTATCTGTGACTCTGCTCTCAAAAGTTTAAAATATTTAAAAAGTGTTTTAAGGTTGATATCAGATATTTCTAATGATCTGAAGGCATCACAGAATTCTCTTTGGGTTTCTTGTATATTAAATTATTAATTTTGAAAGACCATGGAAATTCCACATTAACTCTACCCTGTAGTGATGCTGTGAAGGGGGAGAAATGAAGGGGTCTGTGAAAATGAGTTTAATTTATTCTGGGACCACAAAAACTAAAGTCTTAATCATATGATTATTGCCTGGTGTCACTATAGGGCAGATTTAAGGTTGTTTGGGTGCTCAACTGTGCATTTCTGGCCTTAGCATGTTTGGATTTCTTTTAAGTGTAACCTTACGTCTGGGTTTCTTGGGTGTATAAGGCTTGGTTTTGGGATACTTACAACCACCCTGTAATGTTTTTTTTTTTTTTTTTTTTTTTTTTTTTTTTTTTTACCCTTACAGTTGGGAGTATGTGTCAGTAACCTAATTTTAATTCAGCTTTGAATTAAGGTTAACCTAATCCATTTTAATTTTTTTTTTCTTTTGGAATAATTAACTGGGCTACATATCCTCTCATACTGCCCTAAGCATGACAGAGCACAGCCTGGAAGCAAAGTGGGCAGGGCAAACTGAGAATGTAGGGACGCCAGACAGTCACTTCGGCTGCTACCCTGTGTTCAATAGTTGGTTCGAGGATAGTGCAGCAGTGGAAGTACAGCCAATGAAATATTGTAGCCCTTGACCTGGAGTAGTGCACTGACACAGTGTCAAGCCCATGGCAGAATGCAGCGAGCTAGTTGTCTGAGAAGTCACAATAGCTATACTGAGGCTTATACGGTACAAACCAGGATAAAGGACAATGAATTTATATCACCGCAAATGTAAAGGAAACCCAAGAGTTCTTTACTAGATGGGTCTGCAGCCTGCATATGGGTATGCTGTAGAGCAGAAAGCCCGCTCTGCAAAGAATTGCTCTTCAATCCCTGTTTTGTTAAAGCATGAGGCACAAAAGCCACCTCAGCTACTTATATGTGGTATGGGTTAAGAGCTGAGCCTTTGTAACAGTTTGACCCTGATTCAGCAAAGCATTTAGACACAGATTTCAACTACTCACATGCTTAAGGTTAAGTACATGCTTAAGTGCTTTGCTGGATTATGACCTAGGTACAGTATGTGGTAAACCTGGCCCTAGATTCAAATACACTGCATGCCCTTTCCCCACCAAAGATCAGGTATATGCTGATGGAAGTACATGCCATGTCTTTTGGGGTACCACTTGCACTGCTATGGAGGGGTCCAGCTTGACTGGATTCTAAAGGTTAGTTGTCATGTCCCTTTAAAATGGGTGGGATGTAACTACACATTGCTGGCAGTGAGGGCCTTCCCAGCCTTTCCCTTGCAATGTTGTATCTACAGCTTCTGCCTGCCACAGGGTTTCCTACAGGAGCATGCATGCAGCTGGGACATCTGAGTATGCACTAGTTACTCTGCGTTCTAGACTAGTGCTTTCACTTGGTTTGAAAGAAAATGTTTAGGAGTGTTTGAAAACTACCGAGTATGTTAAATAGAATGGTGGCATTTTCCTTGGGAGATGCACCTAATGCAGGTGTGTAGCTGATGAAATGCACACTTTCTGAGCCTGGTTAAGTTGCAGCAGTCCTGTTGTCTTCCCTCATTGTGGTGATTTGTTATTTACTTTCTGCAGTTTCAGCTATTACTCTAAAGCCTTAAAGTGAAGTATTGGGTTTGAACCCACCTTAGGCCAAGTCACACTTGTCCTCTTTATGTCAATACTTTTGCTGACTTCACTAGGTCGTCTGTCTTAAACAAGCCAGCTTTGGCTTTCAGATAGTGTAGTGGCAGGCACTCACCTCTGGAGTGCCCCCGGGAATGGCAGTTATATCTCTGTCTCAGTTTCCCCTACTGAGCTTTTAGTAAGTTCAGTGACTGTGTACAGTGAACAGTGCCCCTTCAGGGGTCTGATTTATTTAATCAACTGCCAGACATGGTACATATATAAACCGCCTTCTGCTGCAGGTCTCCAGACTTCTCCACAGCCTGGAGCTCTGCAGTCACCCAGAGTTAGTGGGGGGGACTCTCTCAGGCCCCCTTTTCCTGGAGAGCTTCATAGTCTGTCTCCTCTAAAGCTTTCTCTCTTTGTATTCTGGGGACTGTTCCTCTCTCTGGGAGCCTCTGCTCTCCAAGGAGACACCACTGGGAGTAGTTTTCTCTCCAGCTCTCCTGAAGCTCCTAGGGAGCGAGCTCCTCATCTGTGTTCTGGGCTCCTGTCTGAGCCCTCGTAACCCTTTAGAATGCCCAGGTGTTCCTTAACTAATTAACGACTGTCCAGCTTACTTATGCAATTAATTATCCACAGTGGGGATCTGAGTTGACTCGTGCTCCTTATTGGAGCCTGTCACAGGGAGGCTGGGTGCCTGACCCCTCAGAGGGCCAGGCCCCATGATAGGTGGGTTAAAGCTACTTAAGACAAATTAAGACTGGGGATAATTTTAAATTGGAAAAATCTCCCACTCACAGTATTGCTTGGGGGTGGGGGGAGAGTGCCAATGTCCTAGAAGACTGGACAGGATACAGGAGGAGTATTTTCTACCTTTATAAGTATTCAACTTAAGAAATATCTAAAGATATAGACACAAATAGGTATGGAAATGCACACTTAGCCTGCTGTGCTAATAGACACTAGTCAATCTTTTATTGACTCATGCCTGTTAAATCTTCAAGTGCTCTGTTTGCCAATTATGTTGATAGGCACAAGTTGGCTGAATGTCCTTGTTATAAAGCTGGGAACTTTGTTTCCCCCCTTCCTTTAAAAAAATATCCAGCAAATGAAATGGGGGAAAATATTAAGTGAAGCTGAACATTCAACATTAACTCTGCCCTCTTCCACATATGCCTTATGATATGGTCTTTAAATCCATGCCACTCTGTCTCTAATATGCATATGTATTGGAGGCTGTAGAAGAAGTTGCCTTGTGTTTTTATAATTTGGGTAATAGTATGTGATCCTAGACCGTATTATAATGAAGATGCACAAAGGACAGAGATGAGGTTACATGTTCACTCTTGACTTTCCCATTTCCGGACTTTTGAATGCTTAACTTTGCAACCATAATGTAGCGTGTGTTGCGGGGTGTAGTTGTTTGATTTGCATTAAATATGTTGTGCTGCACCATTGCAAGGTGTGTGTAGGGGACAAACATCAGAAGTAAGGTTTCTTTTTATTTTAAAAAGCTTCACTTTTAAATGAAAGTCTCTGCCAGTGTCCCATTTTTCAAGGCAGTATCCGTAAGATAGGTTCTACAATGATGTGGAATAGTCTTTGGTTTTATAAACCACTAAAATAATCCCAAAAGCAGTTTGCAAAGCAGTTAGTTACAAGTTAGCACAGTGACTGTGTAGATAGTAGCTAGCACAGAGCTTTGAGCAGAAGAATGGGTTTTATTTAGAGGGGGCTCTTCACCAGAACACTGCTCTTAAGTTTCACCAAGCCAACAACTAGAGAAGTCCAACCTATGAAGGTGGCAGGTGACCAGGATTAGTTGGGGACCGGGTGGCTGCAACAGGACATCAACTTGTTCAGTGTTACAGTGCTGACTTTTCACTGGCATTGTGACTCTTTATTTTCCATCATGTCTTTGCCTCACCTGTTCACATGGCGTGACTGACAGCTTTGCCTTGCAATTTATTTGAGCATGGTAATTTTTTTTGACAGGCATGCTTGTGATTTTTTAATATGTCAAATAGAGTTTAATAATAGCCTGCTATTAAGTCCTTTCATTTCTCTCTCGGGATTTACTTATGACTGTTGCCTCTTTTACTCATCTGAAGTTCTGAATCTGTTTTCCAGGTGGGAAGAACTTGGGAGTGGGGAGAGTGTGTGTGTGTTTGTATTTATAATATCTAAAAACATGCAACGAAATTGATGCTGTGCTTGGAAACAAACACATTTCAGCATGCAAGGTAATAAAAAGCTTTATTTTCAGGAGTTGTCCCGTCAAAGTCAATGGGGCTATTTGTGTGGGTACAGGCAGTAAGAATTTTCCCCAAAACGTTTTTTTTTCTCTTTGAAATAAACATAACTTTTGCCCAAGTTGTGCTCCCTTTGAAGATGAGTTTTGCCATTAACTTCATTGGCTTCAAGATCACACCCCCACACATACTGTAGGTTTAGAGACCCTCCTCTGCCCCCATCTTTCCTACTTTTTGGGGACCAATTCTTTGGCTTTCCCACTGGCCATACGCTGGGGCATGCCAAAAGCTCCAGGCATCAAAGCCTGCCAGTTGTGCAATACATTTCCCCCCCAGAGCAATGGGCACTCTAGCTATCTCTGGTGTGTTAGTGATTCTTAAACATGGTGACGTTTGCACAACATTTAAGAGCAGGTCTTGCAAGGAAAGGGAGGTGAGGTTGAAACCTCTCCTCATGGAGCTCTCCCTAAGAGCTGTGGGGTCTGATCTCCCCACTCCTCCCAGTACCTCAGTGGCTTCTGAGACTCCTCCAGAGGTGAAGCACTCTAAAAAGAGAGAGCTCTCCTTCTGGACAAAGCCTCCAGAAAAAGAGGTAGGTCAGCTCATGTCCCAAAATGGGTACCTCCAAGGCCCCTATTGACACCGCCCTGGGGCCCTGGTACGGCCCAAGCAGGCAGAGAAACTTGAGACAAGCCTGCTAGCAAGCACAGAAGAGAGCCAGAGAAATACCAGTCTATCACCTCAGCATCCTCCTCGATACCTTGTCCTTCATCTCTGGCTAGGGCCCTGGACCAAATGCCTAGACTTCCTTGGCAGGAAGTTATTCTTCCTCTCCCTTCAGTTTTGGGTAGCAAACTACCAAACCTGATGACAAAATATGACTTTGCATAGTTACTAAAGTTACTCATTTTAATTATTTGTCACAGGACAAGAGGGAGCAGTTCCAAGCCTTCATTTCTGAGGGCCAACTCCTAGCCAAGACTTCTTTACAGACTGCCCTCAACACTGCTGATACAGCTTCGTGTTCTCTAGCACTGCTGTTCTGATGAGGTAAGTATCCTGGCTTCAGTTGTCTGGCCTGTCTCAGAGAGAGGTACAAAACACAATGGGAGATCTCACCTTCATAGGACTGAAGCTGTTCCATGACAATACTGACACCTCACTACATTCCCTCGAGGATTCAAGGGCAACCCTGAGGTCGCTCAGAATCTTTGTACCTGGTACGAAGATGTTAGAGTAAATTTCAGATAGTATAACAATCCCAGCCATTCCGTATCAACCATACCAGGCCTATTCCAGACCTACAGAACCTCCCCGAAGAATACCCAGGCCTTACAGAAGAAAGGGACAACCCCGACAACCACCTCCCTTTGTGGGCCTCCTTCCAAACAACCATCTTGACAGTCTTCTTGAGGGTCACAGTCATTCCCCTTCTCTGGGTATGCTGCACACTCCTGCCTTCTGCCATCACTCTGGGAACAGTCTCTTGCATTTCCTACACATGTGTGAACTTACTTCTAAAATCAAGTTGGCCATGGAGATAATAGCTATGGGTTACTCTGTCCACTTCCAATCTATGGCCCACCCTCCCTTCCCTTCCCTTCCCTTCCCTTCCCTTCCCTTCCCTATTCAGGGACCCCTCTCACAACAATCTCTTGAAACAGGAGGTTCAGTCCCTTCTCAATCTGAGGGTGATAGAACCAATTCCCTTAAAATGTGTTGAGAGGATTTTACTCCAAATATTTCCTGGTTCCGAAAAGAAAGGGCAGTTACAGGTTGATTCTAGACTTCAGGAGCCTGACCACTTCTATCCTTTCACATCATTTCAGCGTGCTGACTCTCCTTATTATAATCCTATCCCTGAACCAGGGGGATTGGTTTGCTGCCTTTGACCTTCAAAATGGGTGCATAGCAACATGAAAACACCCCTCTCACAAACATTTTCTACACTTCTCAATAGTAGAAAGCCCTCCACACATAAAACTTACCTGTGGAAGTGGAAATGCTTTCTTTCCTGGTGTTCATGTAATGGTTTATCCACTTCAGAAGCAACTTTCAAGAATCCTTTTACCTGCTGGAATAAAAAACAAGGGGATTATCTATGAGTTTGGTTAAAGTGCACCGGGCAGCTATTATGGCCTTTCATTTGCCTATCGAGGTTCTGTCATTTTTTGCCTACCCTACCACGACCATCTGATCTAATCTGTTTCCTTGTATCTGGAACCCCTCACCTCCATCAGACTTTTGGTCCTCAGTGCCTTAAGGAGCCACCTTTTCGAACTTCTGGTTACCTGTTCATTCTGCCATCTTTCCTTTAAAGCCTCATCCCCAGTGGCCGTCACTTCAGCTAGTAGGGAGGGAGAACTTGGGGGCCCTCATGGCTGACCTTCCTTATGCTCCCTTCTACCATCACAAAGTCATGCTATGCCCCCATCCTCTGTTCCTTCTGAAGATCTCATCAGACTTTCATATCAGTCAGGATATCGATCAACCAGCATTATTTCCCAAACCTCTCTTCGGGAGAAGAGGCTAGCCTCACACTTTAGACATTTGGAGGCTATTTTCCTTCTATCTGGACAGGACTAGAACCTTTAGGATTTCGCCTAGATTGTCCTTTCATTCTTTCAGAAAAGGATATGAACAAACAATCAAAGTGGGTTTCAGGTTGCATTCATAGTCTGCTATCAGGTCACAGGTGTACAGCCCCATCCTTGGGTGATAGCTCAGTCCACTTCTGTTGCCCACCTCAAGGACATACCCATTGTGGAAATTTGCAGAGCCACAACTTGGTCCTCTGTTCACACCTTTTCTAAAGATTATGCTATTCTACCTGCATCCAGGACATACACGACCTTTGGTGGTGATATCCTCCGCACCCTCTTGGATCCACCTCCATGTTCAGTTACTGCTTGGGAGTCTCCTGTGGAGGAGCATCCATATGGACATATAGTTGGAGGAGGAGAGATTACTTACCTTTCAATAACTTCAGTTTTTCAAGATGTTTTGCCCCTATGGGTGCTCCACCTCCTGTCGTCCTCTGCTGCGGAGTCTCTGGCTTTGTAGTTGAGAAGGAACTGGAGTGATGGCGGGTCCGCTTCTCCCTAAATGCCCTTGTTTTGGAGCATGAGGCTTCATGGTGTGCAGGCGTGGCCCCGTGGATGCTGCTAATACAAATCTCCGAGAGCACAAGAATGCACACACTTCCTACAGTGGGCACCTATAGGGACAAAACATTTTGAAGAACTCAAGTGAAAGGTAAGTAACCTCTCCATGGGCAAATACATGTGTTGGAATTGGGATGATGCCTGCTTAGGCCTGGATAATCAGATTTTTAAAAGGACAGATTCACAGATCCTTTGATACATGTGTGCTCAGTGGAACAAATTACCACATGGGAGTTCACCTGTGGTTGTCTATATGTGCCTTCTGCAACTCAGATTGTTTGCATAAATTGAATTACAAGGTTGAAGCCATGGTATTTTCTCATTCAAATTATGCCAAGTCCCCCTCTTTCAGAGGGGAAACTTACCTTTTACTGTCATGTCATATACCTGGCATGGGATTTTTTTTCATTACATTCAGTGGCTGTTGGGTCGGGCCCCAAGTGAAGAGAGTGCTCAGGCAGTGTTAGCTTGTGAGATCAGCACTAACACCGCATATCACTAGAACTTGAGCTGTGCAGTAGTACACGAGTAGAGTAGAATCCTCTTAAGCAAGACAATTCAGGGGAAGATCAGTAGTTCTAGTGTGAGTGGAATTCCAGACTGAGGTGGCATTTCAACAGTAACATGGCTGTCCTTTAAGCTGCAGTGATCCAGTCACATGAGTGCATATTGCTTGGATATCAGAGGCCCTAGATATGCAGTTGGGTGAAGATTGAGCTGTCTGCCCACCTTTGGCATTTGAGCTGCTTCAAAATGTGTGGTACAGCTGCCAGTGATGTGGAAGGAGCAAGGTGCCAGTCAGGAGGAAGCACTTAAATCACCTCCAGTACATACAATGGCTAAACAGGAACTAAAAACTGTTGTTTGAAAAGCAGACTGGCAAAAACCGTATTAAGCTGAGACACAGTAAAATGTCTGAGTGCCAGTAAGTACCCCAAAAGCTTTCTGCTTCAGTGGCAGACACACTGAGTAGCAGTCAGCTTTGGTCTGTCTATTGGGAGATGTGCAATTTGAAGCAGTTTTCCTGATTAAACGTGGAGTACTATATAATTTTCCCACAGATGAATTGCTTGTGCATTGTTTTTCCAGGGTATTAGGCAGGAGAGGACTATCCTTTGTTTGTAACATGAAATTCTTTCCATCTTTTTATACTTATTGTGGGTTTTATTCCTTGTGGCTATTTGCTCTGCTTATAAGTGTTTTGCTTCCAGTATAACACACTTAGAGTACCTTGGGGAATGGCCAGATTGAGGTCGTGTTCCACATTTATGTGCAGGTCCTCGGCTGGATGGAAGGAACAATCTGCATTAGAACTTCAATAGTGAAGCATTGCATGGTTCAATGGGTCTATAATAAGAGGGGGGAAATTTTAGTTTCCAGGAAAACAGGTGCTTTGAAGTTTGCAATTGTCTTTCGGGGAAAAAGAGCGCACTCAGGACCTAGTATTCCTCATGTACGAAACAAACAGAAACTTTATTTTTTAGTAGAAAACAAAGAAACTAAGTGCCTCATTGTATATCATATATGAGCAGTGAAGGTTAGAATTGTTTCAGATCACCTTTATGGATACATATGACAGTGTACCTACAAAGTGACTATTTTGGAAATTGTTGAATTTATTTTGATTTGCAGCACTAAAAAGCACTCCCCCACAGGCTCTGCGCACCCTGCCTGTTGTTTAAGCCTCCAAAACGAGTTGTGCATTTTGTAGGACTGAGGACAGTTCAAAGACATATTTCTTAATATAAAATACTAATGAATCCGTTCATCAGACCGCATCTGAGCATCCCCTGATTCTCCTCTGAGGCCTGGTGAAACAAATGAGAGCTGCAGCATGCTCCACTGTTGACAATCCAGGTTATTTTGAACCAGAGCTGGAGCTATTGTGAACCAGTGAGCTATTCTAGAGAACACTGGACAGCGGCCCCTTCTGTTACACCGTGAGGGATCTAGCGTACAAGCACTTTTCCAAGCTGTGGCATTGTGTCCAGGAGAGAGAGAGGTCCTATGGTGGTGTATACTAGTTGGAAAGTCCTCCGAATTCTAAATATCTTTAGTTTTTTGAATCTTAATAAAACTCTACCTCCATTGCCCAGAAAGCACCATCAGAAGAAGTTTGGTGGAATAATTCAAAAATAATTTTGTGACACTCCCCCTGCTGTTCTGTACCAGGTAGTAGTTTCTATAACATTTTCCCAGAGCTGTGATTAAATGGTCAGTGGTGGTGATGATGTATAAGCAGGGAAATAAATAAAAAATGCCATCTTCCTTTCAGATCATGTAGAAATAGAGAGTAGAAAATCAACATTTGCCAAATGAAAAAGGAGAGGGACAGAAACTCTGCTTTTCTTTCCACCCTTTTTGTATCATGGAAAAAATTATTCAGTATTGATTTAGCTGAAATAACTCCTAGTATATAAGCTTGCAGCCCCAGAATAAAATAAATAGCTCAGAAGCATCTAGGAGTTCCCTACAACTCTCCAAATGGAGTTAGTTGATAAACTGTTATGCACAATTTTTCTTTCAATTAATTTCACTGCCTGTGGATTTTTTTTATGGGTCCAAAGTGTCTGCTTCTTTCAGGAACCAGGGACTGAATCATTACAATCAGCCTACAGGTCTGATGACTTCATTTCCTGGGTTATATAAAATCCAAACTTCCTAACAAATTGTCTGCAGGAAGTGTTTACCACATTGCTATAGAACAATTACAGAGTTCAGAGAAACCTGACCAGGTTGAAAAAACAATTGCATGACGCATTGACGTTAATTTGCAAAGCCTGTTAAATGCCACAGTTGGATTCCCAGCCAACCTGCCTACCTGGTTTCCTGTGCAGAAACATTCAGCTGGACCTTTGAGCCAAGCTTTATTGGTACGGAGGCAGCCTGTATGGGGGGGGAATACTTATTGAGGCAGATGACCAGCACTAGGAACCTAGCACTGACCCAGCCCTCTGGTAGCTAAGTTACTAGCTGTTCCTTCCCTCTCCCTTCAAGAGTGGATTTAATTTGGAAGATAGGTGCACAATGGCTTGATTAGGCCAGAGGCTGGCAAGCTAATGAGAGCAATTGAGCTGTCAGCTAGGAACAGTTAAAGGAGAGGAAGGAAGTGTAAGTGGGGAGGCTGGCATGGACCAGGGGATAAGGATCTTAGGTTGGTAAGCTTTTGCCTTCTTACTCCCACAGAGTAGGCTAAGGAGAGAGTTTACTTCAGATTGTGTTCCTGCACAAAGCTGTACTAGTGAATTGGTGGAGGGGGGCCCAATTAATAACACATTGGGGTTTATAAACTCTGAAGTGTCCAGCGTGCTACAAACCATCATGGCTGGTTTCTTCTCTAATAAATTATACATCAATCTAAAGGAAATGGGGGCCAAAGACCCAATTCTTGTTTCACAAACAATGGCATAAAACTGGAGTAACTTCACAGAGTTATGCCCCTCTGCCATGTACATTGGCCAAACCGGACAGTCTCTATGCAAAAGAATTAATGGACACAAATCTGACATCAGGATTCATAATACTCAAAAACCAGTGGTAGAACACTTTAACCTGTCTGGCCATTCAATGACAGACCTGCAGGTGGCTATATTACAACAAAAAAACTTCAGAAACAGACTCCAACAAGAGACTGCTGAGCTGGAATTGATATGCAAACTAGATACAATCAACTCAGGATTGAATAAGGACTGGGAATGGCTGAGCCATTACAAACATTGAATCTATCTCCCCTTGTAAGTATTCTCACACTTCTTATCAAACTGTCTGTACTGGGCTAGCTTGATTATCACTTCAAAAAAATGTTTTTCTCTTACTTAATTGGCCTCTCAGAGTTGGCAAGACAACTCCCACCTGTTCATGCTCTCTGTATGTGTGTATATACATCTCCTCAATATATGTTCCACTCTATATGCATCCGAAGAAGTGGGCAGTAGCCCACGAAAGCTTATGCTCTAATAAATTTGTTAGTCTCTAAGGTGCCACAAATACTCCTGTTCTTTTTTTCACCGAGTTGGTTTAGATCAAGCCAGTGTAATGAAGAACTTAATTTGGCTGTGTGTGTGTGTGTGTGTGTGTGTGTGTGTGTGTGTGTGTGTGTGTGGACATACACTCCTGCACTATATAGAATGCCATTGAAGTCAGCATGTCCTCCAACACGGAGTCAATTGCAGGAGCAAGATTTATATGAGTAGGAGTCAGAAGAACACTTAATATTCCACTATATAAGGTTACCACATTTAAAGCAGTCTCCTGGCAAAATGTTCCCCATTTTGCATGTTGTCACTTACCCTATGATTTCTTCCTTCATCCTGTAAATACAGCATTTTCCCAACTGATCATTTTCATAACCACAAAAAGCAGGATTAGGAGAAGCAGAAAATTTCAGACAACTATGTGAAACTGACTACTTTCAAATTAACTAACACATTGTTTTTAAACCAACCAACCAACAGAAAACTGCAGAATGTCACAACATTGTTGGAAAGTCTCTTGCAGTCTTGGCTAATGGGTCAAAAATATTTTTAAAGTGTCAGGGTGCCAGATTCCTGTTAAGAAAAATAAATTGCAATTTTAAATTATTAACAAATTCTTTTAACATTCACATCACAACAATGATCTGAAATTTGAAGATAAGGGAAGATGCGACTGATTGTTATGGTTGGATGCCAGCATCAGATTTATGCAGAAAATGGAATGCAATAGAAACTAGAAAAGTACATCTGCCAAGTTTACTGTGCGACAATCCCCTGCTCCATGTAAGTTAACTGTAACAATATAAACGAATCAGTATTTAGCTGGCTCTTTGTGGATATATTCAAAAACAAAAATGAATATTGTATTAGCTGCTAATTTTAAACACAATAATGGAAAATTACTTTATAAAACTATGACACTATTCCGTGTGCCTGTTGGATGAAAGAGATTATCTACTTCTAGTGGACACAGAACCATGCTTTAATATCTATAGAGTTTTGAAGACTGATGCTGGAGGTCACTGAGTAATTCCAATTCCCCCTGAAGTCAATAGGAGCTGCTGGGATTCAGCACCTTACAAGATTGGGCATTAAACACCTGTCTCATGAGAAGATTGATTCCCCGGGCCAGTCACTAAAGCCATGTGCCAGTGGTTAAGTTTTATTGTGTCAAAATCCCTGCCAAGCAGGGCTGGGGCTACCATTAAGGTGAACTAGGCGGTTGCCTAGGGCACCAAGATTTGGGGGCACCAAAAAGCAATGGCCCCAATTTTTTTTTTTACAGCGTTCCTCCCTGAGCATGTGGTCACCGCTCCACTTCTTCCGCTTCCCAGGCTTGCAGCGCCAATCAGTTGTTTGGCACCGCAAGCCTGGGAGGAGAATTAGAGCAGGGGGGCGTGCTCAGGGAGGAGGCGGAGCAGAGGTGAGCTGGGGTGGGGAGGTGCCACACAGCTCCCCAGGCCGGATGGATGGGGAGCTGCTGCGGGGGTGCCTCAGGGTGGAGGGGGGGGAGCTGCCACAGGGCTCTCTACCCCAGCTCACCTCTGCTACGCCCCCTCCCCGAGCACGCTGTCGCTGCTCCACTTCTCCCGCCTCCCAGGCTTGCGGCGCCAATCAGCTGTTTGGCGCCACAAGCCTGGGAGGGGAGGAGAATTAGAGCGGGGGCGGTGTGCTCGAGGAGGAGGTGGAGCAGAGGTGAGCTGGGGTGGGGAGCTGCCGCATGGCTCCCCGGGGGCGGGGAGGGAGCTGCCGTGGGGGCGGGGGAGGGGGATGCCTCAGGTCGGGGGGTGGGCGGGGAGCTGCTGCGGGGGTGGGCGCAAGGTGGAAGTTTCGCCTAGGGCGCGAAACTTCCTTGCACCGGCCCTGCTGCCAAGTATTTTTGTTTGGTCACACTATTTAACCTTCACCTTTTAAACTCTAAGGATTGAATCTCTACTGTGTACATATGGTAGTAACTTTAATCCTCTACCAGCCAAAGTCGTGTCAAAAGGATACACATGTAAAGTATCTGACTACTGCTTTACCTAGCTCCAGTTGCATATTTGCCCAACACGTGCCATTGACTGGTAGCAGATCTCCAGTAGGTAATCTTTTCCCATAGCTTGACAAAATTTAGTAATGCTGAAGTGTTCGTTGTGTCCATTATAGATAGGCCACTTCATTTTCAGTTTTTATTTTATTTAACTTTTCTTGGGAATTTATCAGCGTTTATTTCCACAACAACAAAAGTGAAAATGAGTGCAAAAACTATTAATAATTTTCTGGGTAAATATCAGGGTTTATTTTGGAGGATGGGGGAGGGGGGAGTATTCAGTAGATTAATGCTTTGAATTGTATTCATCAATGTGGTTTGCTACAGAACTCAGAATACCATGCCACTCTGAGTTTAAGAAAACAATATATCTCTGATTCCCAAATAACTTTTCATTTGGCTAAAGAGTCTGCTGTTGCAGACTTAGATCTATTAGCCTATAAATATTTACATTTAATAATTGGGCCACGCCGTTTGCAGTTCATACACTCAACTTCATCCTTTTCTCCTGTTTTTGTTTTTTCTAAACTTTCAAATACTTCCTTGTGTTCTGAAATATATTCTGATACAGATTTTCATTTTCTTCTAATTTTAGTGTGTCAAATCTTTTAAACCATTAGCTGCTAACAGCTTGAAATGTGTATGAGGTGGGTGTGAGATTCATCAGTATGTTCAGATGTTCATGCACTTCAGAGCTTGCGTACGTGTCTGTTTAGTGTATCTTCTAGACCAGGGGTAGGCAACCTATGGCATGCGTGCCGAAGGCAGCACGCGAGCTGGTTTTCAGTGGCACTCACACTGCCCGGGTCTTGGCCACCGGTCCGGGGGGCTCTGCATTTTAATGTACTTTTAAATGAAGCTTCTTAAACATTTTAAAAACCTTATTTACTTTACATACAACAATAGTTTAGTTATATATTATAGACTTATAGAAAGAGACCTTCTAAAAATGTTAACATGTATTACTGGCACACGAAACCTTAAATCAGAGTGAATAAATGAAGACTCTGCACACCACTTCCGAAAGGTTGCCGACCCCTGTTCTAGACTAATACATAGCCTTACTTCAACAGGCAGTTTTGCATTTACATACAGACTAATGTATTATTGTAATACATATATTTCATGCAGTGTGTTGTTTTATTAGGAAAATACAAATTATTTTTTTATATATTTGAATGATACAAAAATTACCAGATGTGCCCATTACTTTGGGGTATGCTCATTTATTCGGGTTACTCCTCTGGGGAAGGTGGTTCTGTAATCCTGTCAATGTACTGCTTGTGTCACTTGTATTTACATATGGAGCTCTACTTCTCCCTTCTGCAAATCCCCTCCCAATGGAGCTATCCTGCAGGACCTAGGGTCCCTAGGGTTGGATTACTCTCACCCCAGAACCGGATGAACACCCACACACGCACACGTACATTAACAGAGCAAGTCTGAGCGGACCGGGTCAATCAGCACTGTCAAGCTGACCCCTTATATGTCTCTGGACTCACTGGGCTGGAGGAAGCAGCACTTTCAAGCTGTCTCTCCTTATATGCCCCTGGGCTCCATGAACTGGGTCAAGCAGCACTTTCAAGCTGTTACCCTTATGCGTCCCAAATTCAGCACGTCCCTATCCCCACTCCCTCAACACAACTGTACTGGCAGTAACCTACTCGATGAGCAAACCCCACTGGGGTTTTGGGCGCTGCAGAGATCTTTAGCTTAGGTAAAAGAAGCATTGCTGTAGAGTGAATGGGGGGAGCTAAAAACACAAACGAGTAAAGTTCAGCAAGAGAGAGAGAAGCAACCAACTTAACCATAGAAGTTATTTATTGAATAATAGTGATAACTACACAAGGAGGACTAAACCAACATAACATACATGATTAAAGGCTAATACCTAAGGTAGACAGGAGAACAGAGAGAGAGAGAGAAAGAAGGGGGTCTGACCACTCCCTGAAGCTTGAACTGGTCGGGGTTCTCAGATGATGGTGGTAGCTGAGGGTCCTGAGGGCAAGAGGCAGGCAGAGTCCCCAGCACGATCAGTGAGGAGATGATGGAGTTCCAGTGGAACTGATGCCTTGTTTGGATCTAAGCATCAGAACCCTGACTAGAGGGTGAGTAGGGATTTTTGTAGAGAAAATACAATGGTTCAAGGGAGGACACTAGATTTTGTTTATAGGTAAACTGATGACTCAAGGGTTTTCTTTAGACTAGACAATAGGAGCTGATCACTCTTGACTATGGGTGGTGTTTTCTTCCAGGGAGCTCACAATACAACTAGGCTGCTTCAGTATTTGGATATCAATTAAGGATTCATTACTAGAATTGGTCTGATAACTGCTGAGCTGGGTGTGTGTGCAGGTGTAGGTTCATTAGCATCTGGAGCAGAGATTCCCAGGATGCAGTGCTTCCCTGCTTTTTCTGGTCCCAGAATTCAGTGTGGTTCTCTGTTCTCCATTCTGTATATCTTCCTGTCCCATCTTTCATGCAGATGAGGATAGGGGAGTTGTCTCTGTTTTCCATTCTGTATTCTAATGGAGATGTCTTAATCTTGTCACCCTTGTCAGGAGGGGTCTAGGTGTGTCTCCCAATGCCCTTCACTGGTCTCTGCAAGTTTTTTCCTCTGATGGGGTTTGGTTAAGCAGAGGCTGGGGCGGGGAGTTGTGTCTTTCATGAATCAGGCTGGATACTGCACCCTGGTGCCCCAAAAACACAGAGGTGTCTGGTATCAAAGTGGAGTGGAAATCCATCAACTTAATGAAAAAAACTCATACAGATACAGACAGACATCATCTTCCTTTCCAAATGCAAACAAATGGACATCATGCCAAACGGACTAAAGATAAAAAATCCATTACAATCTACATATCTCACAGACTATGCTGAGAGATTGTGCCACACACACTCAAAGAAACTGCGAAAGCACCTGATCCTATACAGCAAACAGGGAAAGATTAAGAATGAGCTCTCAAAACTGGATACTCTCATAAAAAAAACAACCTTCCACACAAACTTTCTCATGGATAGACTTTACAAAAACTAGACAAGCCATTTACAACACACACTTTGCTTCTCTACAAATTAAAAAGGACACTAAACTATCTAACTGCTACATGCCACAAGGAGCCACAACAGTTGTTCCCTTAACCCACCCAACAATATTGTTGTTCTTTCCAGCTATACTCTTAGCCTGGCAGAAGAGTCTGTCCTATCTTGGGGCCTCTCCTTTTGTCCCTCCAGGCCCACAAACATGATACAATTCTGCGGTGACCTAGAATGCTACTTTCGACGTCTCCAACTCAAAGAATATTTCCAACACACCTCTGAACGACATACTAAGTGACAGAATCCTTCCTACCAGCACTACAAAAAGAAGGATTCTGCATGGACTCCTCCTGAAGGTCGAAACAACAGACTGGACTTCTACATAGATTGCTTCCGTCGACATGCACGGGCTGAAATTGTGGAAAAGCAGCATCACTTGCCCCATAACCTCAGCCGTGCAGAACACAGTGCCATCAACAGCCTCAGGAACAACGCTGACATCATAATCAAAAAGGCTAACAAAGGAGGTGCTGTCGTCATCATGAATAAGTTGGAATATGAACAAGAGACTGCTAGGCAGCTCTCTAACTCCACATTCTACAGGCCATTATCCTCTGATCCCACTGAGGATTACCAAAAGAAACTACACCATCTGCTCAAGAAACTCCCTGAAAAAGCTCAGGAACAGATCTGTACAGACACATGCCTAGAACCCCGACCAGGGGTATTCTGTTTGCTGCCCAAGATCCATACACCTGGAAATCCCATCATCTCAGGCATTGGCACCCTAACAGCAGGATTGTCTGGCTATGTGGACTCTCTCCTCGGGCCCTACACTCCCAGCTATCTTCGAGACACCACTGACTTCCTGAGGAAACTACAATCCACCGGTGATCTTCCAGAAAACACCATCCTGGCCACTATGGATGTAGAAGTCCTCTACACCAACATTCCACACAAAAATGGACTACAAGCTATCAGGAACAGTATCCCCGATTCATGTCACGGCAAACCTGGTGGCTGAACTTTGTGACTTTGTCCATCAAATCCCTGTCAGTTCTTGCTCTACTTCCACATCCTCAACCACAACTATTTCACATTTGGGGACAATATATACCTTCAAGTCAGCAGCACTGCTATGGGTACCTGCATGGCCCCACAGTATGCCAACATCTTTATGGCTGACTTAGAACAACGCTTCCTTAGCTCTCGTCCCCTAACATCCCTACTCTACTTGTGCTACATTGATGACATCATCATCATCATCTGGACCCATGGAAAAGAAGCCCTTGAGGAATTCCACCATGATTTTAACAATTTCTATCCCACCACAACTGTAGGAGGGAGGGGGTGGAGACTGAGGCTATTTGAATCAAGGAGGCCTTGAGGCACCTTTTTGACAATGAGCACCAGTAATGTGTCTTTCTGTAGAGCACTCTGCCATGTTCTGTTAATTTGCTGCCTTGCATGAAAATTTTGATTCCTGACCAGGATTTGTAGTCTGCAAATGATCCAGTTGCCACTGTGTGTTTATTTCAGCAGCAACCACCATGGGTAGGAGATAAATAAAGATAATGTTTTCATTAAATACCAGTTAACAACACACATCACTTGGTGGGAAGGGAGATAACCATGAAGGGCAGTATAAGCTCTCATAGCTTTGTGTAAGTCCAGCTATCATTTTTGAAGCTGTCCAAAGGGTGGAGTGTATGTGGTACTGAGACTGGCTGGGAGGTTGCAAGGACTGTGTGAGAGTTTGGGGAGTGCATAGCAAGCAGTTCTGTATCGGTTGCAGGGGAGGTGAGCATGCATGAATTCTACCTGCAGCGTGATTAGGGACTGCGACATCTCCGTTTGGTTCTCCGTCACTTTTGTCATCTGCTCCTGGCTTGCTAAAATTCACTCCTGGCTATCCTTTCTGTCCTGCCTGTCTATTTTATAATTTTTTTAAAGTCTCTCTCCACGCCCTCCATTCTTGTTTATCATCCTCTGAGGATTGGAGCACCTCTTGAAACATGTCCTTGCTCCTTCTCGGTCGCTTCCTCTGCGGGTAGAGACACTCCGCTGGGGTGTAGGGGGCTCTCCTGAAAGCCATACCTGTAGAAGCAAACAATAGACAGAAGCATGATTGTTAGTGCACTCACAGCATTGAATCATTATAGTAAAATACACCTCTTTTTAAATATGAATCAGTTTCTCACTGTCCCTGGGCAAGCACACAACTTGGCAAACACCCTGAATTTGGCCCGTGGAAGGCAGGGGGGCTCAAGATGGGCAAAGAGTCTACATGACTTTTTAAGGAGATCACTGCAGGTGACTAGGACAAAATTGTAAATTCTACCACCATTTTCCACAGGCAGGGGTCATTGTAGCTGATATCTCACTCCTGAGGGCAAACAAGGATGCAGGGGCGCATCTCCTGCATGTAGTAACTCCCTGCTCTCCATGTGTCTGTATATAATGCCTGCATCTGTAGCTTTCACTCTATGCATCCGAAGAAGTGAGGTTTTTACTCACGAAAGCTTATGCCCAAATAAATCTGTTAGTCTTTAAGGTGCCACCAGACTCTTTGTTATCTCCTGCATGTGTGCAGCTTCAGATCAGGTCACTACACTGCTCGCTTGTGTGCCGCCTTGATCACGGCACAAGTGATTGCTGATTGGTGTGGGAAAGTTTCCTACAATGGGGGAAGGAACAAAGCAGCTCTGCTAAGGAACCTTTGGCAGAGGACTGGCGAGTACCTCCAGGAAAGTTTCCTAGTGATCTCTATGGAGGATTCCTGTGACATCTTGGAGTGCATTAACACACTGTTCTGTTGCACTGCTTAGCTGCACAGGGAAATGTGAAGCACATGCAAACACAGCTAGTCATGTACATTTCTGTCCCTTTGCCCACTTCTAGAATATAACAAAGCAAAGGACAGCTCTGCCTCATAACCAAGCAGCATCAACTCAAAAAGAACATTTACCAGAGCTCCCCTCTCTTGCATCACGTACGCCAGAGACTGAGTACTGGGACTGACTAGAACCCTCCGGAGTCAAGAAGAGGTCCTGACTCGCCACGGTACTGGATGATCCTATTGCCTGTCTTCCAACTCGAACTCCTCATCCACGTCTTCATCCTGTGGGCTGATTCCGCTGGCTCCAGCTCTGCTGCCGTATTCATAAGGCTCTTGGCAGTGGAAGTTGGATCGCTGCCAAGGATGGCATCCAGGTCTTTCTAGAAGTGGCAGGACTTCAGTGCAGCACCAGAGTGACGGTTTGACTCCCTTGCCTTCTGGTACTCCTGCCTCAGCTACTTGATCTTTGCAGGACACTGTTGCATGTCCCATTCATAGCACTTCTCCAGCCTGCCATGGGAAATCTGACCTTGGATATCGAAGTTCCTACAGCTGGAGCAGAGCTAGGACTGCACAGCCTCCTTTCCCCACAAAGCCAGCGGATCCAACAACTCAGGTGCGCTCCAAGCTGGAGAGTGTTTGCTGCATGGAGCCACCATGGACAGCTGAGAAGATGCACTACAAGCTCTCCACGCTGAGCAAACAGGAAGTAGAATTCCAAAAATTCCTGGGTCTTTAAAGGGGGAGGGGCAGATGCTGGTGTACCTGGTGCAGGGTAGTGAGTTCAAACTGCTGACCAGAGCAGTCAGGATGAGCACTGTGGGACACCTCCTGGAGGCCATTTACAGCAACATAACCAAGCACAGTGTCTACCCTGACACTTTGTTGCTATAACTTTGCTGCAAAAAGCTCCACTTCTCGCATCGAGGTGGTTTTATTTTGTCGGCAAAGCAGGAGAGTTTTGTCGGCAGGAGGAGCATTGTAGCATGTACACCTCCACCCTTTTGTCAACAAAAGCTGACATTTGTTGACAAAACTCGGTAGTGTAGACAAGACCGTATTGTACCCAGTTTTTTGCCAAGGTTTTAAAAGGGCATGTTCTTAACTTGGATTTTTTTTTGTTTTGTTTGCTGTATAGAGAATGGAACAGCCCTTTAATTGTCTGACTCAACCTTGCTTTGCATTCCAGGCTTTGACTGTGCAAGGGAGCATACGTGTAGATTGAGCCCTTGACGTAACTGCAGAAATTATATGTATTTGATGCACCACCTTTTACATGAATCAACCTTTAGTGCTGTTAGACTGCCACTATTGATTTTTTTTAATGCACTAGAGCCCCCTGAGCCTTTGTTCTTTCTGCTCCCCCTGCCTATTTTTTTTACCTTTTTCAAATAAAAAAAAAAACTGCTAGTTTTAAAATTTCAGAAAACAGCCTGCAGCTGTAAATTGCATCTTCTTTATAAGAGTGTCCTTGGGAAGGAAGATTAGAGTAAAGAGGTGATAATCATAAGCAGTTGGAAAGGATGACTGTAAAGCAATGAATGGAAAACTAGTGCGCACACTAATTCTAGTAAAACAGCAAGACCAAAAAAAAAAAGCTGTGTGTGTGTGTGTGGCGGGGGGGGGGGGGGGGCGGAATTTAATGGAGGCAAGGTTGATTACTGACAGATGGTAATAACCCCATTAAATAATACATTTGGCTCCATTTGTTCCACTTTAAGTGTCTGAACCTTGTTGTTAGGCTATATGTAAAATACTCATCATACGAATATGAACCTGGAAACAATGGGCTAGATCCTCAGGCCTATCTGAGCATCACTTGGCTCAGGACCTGAGCATGTCTTTCTGATCCTGACTGGAAGCTGATTTAGTCCTCAGTTGAAGTTAGAGCAGCTTTTGGGCTTCTCTAATTTGTGCCCAGCTGAAGTATCCCCCAGTGGGTTGTTCTGGTCATTGGCAGAATGCTAGAATACAGGGGATTTTTTAGTCTTGTCCCCTTACTCCCCACTATAGTCCCTATGGTGGAGGAGCCATGAAAGAGTGATGGAGAGCCAGCTATACCAGCCCTGCATCACCTAGGGATTCCCCTTTATGCTGGGAGAATCCTTGTACAGCCAGATAAAGTGGCTTTGTGGTTGTTTTGTACTCACAGACTGGCTCAGAGATGCTGCAGCAAGGGCCAGGGTCTGCTCCAATGGGTTTGGAATAAATCGACAAATACTTGTATACCTCTGTGTGGGTGGGTGGGTGGTGGTGTTCTGCCAGCTGTTCTTGGAAACCGTTGGTGTGGTGATGTCAGCCTGCTTAGTCAATGACTTTCCTGCAAGTAGTTCACTAGCTATTCCTAGAAATACATAAGAAATCCCAGGTAATCATGCTGGAACTTGAAAGGCTCTAACTAAAATTTAAGGATGCGGGTGGGGAGAAGCAGAAAGCTTATTGTGATGAGTGAGTGTATAAAGTATGTTCTTCAAACACTGGCCCCAACCCCGCAGCCTTTACTCATCCAGTGAAGTCATAAGGATTAATCACGTGAGAGAGTCTTGCAGGGTGAGGCCAGCATATTTTGGCAGCTATATTTCCATCAGAGAGACGGCTTGTAGGAAAACTGCAAAGTAATATGTAAAATATTTGAATCTCTACATCTACCACTTAAACTGTTCAGAGCTCTGCAGACACTGAATTGGTCTCAGATGGTTCTAAAATTGTTTTGAAAATTCAGGTTCTGCTATTTTAAAAGCCTTGTTTAGAGTGGCTAGCACGCCAAGAGGCAGCTACAGGGAGCAGTATACACGTACTACAACTGAGTCAGGGCCTTGGGAAGGCAAAGGAGGTAATGCCCCTTAAGCAGTCCTTCCCCTCCTGACGTGCTTAATCTCTGCACATGGGTTAGACACAATCTGGCTCTGAATATTTATTTTAACTCTCAAATTATGACTAATCACTGCAGTGTTTCTTTGAAGCTTGGGCAGGAGACGTGGCCATCGGATGGTACTGCGTGAACATAGACAGGTCCCTTTCTGATTCTGTCTTGGGCTACTACTGGGGAAACTATTATAAACCAGTCAGACCTAATTAATCTGATTCTATTTTTGTCCATGCTAATTCTGTCTGGATTAAAAATAATTTCAGTTTATTAAATTATTGGTGAATGTGTATAATGCAGTTCTCCTTCATGCTGTGAAGCTGAACACCATGCCTGTCCTTTCAAGAAATCAAATGCACAGATAAATTAGGGCCTGCTCCTGCTCTTATGGTGAGCAAGAACAAATCTCCCTGGACTTCGGTGGTGCAAGAGATGCTTAATGCAGATTAAATAACTTGGGCTGGTGTTCTCTTATTTAGCTCACTTTTGGTAGACAGGAAAGTGGCAAAGCAACCTGTCATTTCAGCTGATCCTTGTGTCTGCTCTCTAACTCTTCTACTCATCCAGTCACATATATACATAGTAAATGTGACTGGATGAGTAGAAGCGTTAGAGAGCAGACACAAGGATCAGCTGAAGCAACCTGTCATTTATGCCACTTTCTTGTCTACTGAAAGTGACGTATATAATTGAATTGGTAAAAAGAATTCAACACAAGAAAGGACAAGACAAAACAGTTAGTTTCCCTCCACACGCACTACCCCCCCCCCCCCCAAAAAAAAAACCTACCAAAAAACCCCACCCCTAAAAGCTTGTATAAATAAGTCTGAAACAGTCTAAAATTTCAGGAAATATATGGCTTTGGGTAATTTTTTTTTTTCATTTAAAAACATCTCAGAATGGCAAAATGTCAAATGTCAGCCGATGTGGTCTACTGTCTCTAGGCCCTGTGGTACAGTCACACATCTAAGTAGTCCCAATGATTTCCTTGTTTCTGTTCCCATGAATAAGGTGTCTACAGGATCAGGCCCTAAAAAAGGGGACTGACAAATCAGGACTCTTGGGTTCTATTCCGCATTCAACTTTTTGTGTGGCTTGGGGCAAGTCAGTCAACTTCAGTTTATCTTGTGGTAAAATTGGTATAACACACAGACACAAGTGTGCCCAGACACTACAATGATGGGCAGTCTATCAATGCTTACAACAAATATAGCTCTGGGCTACATAATTAGTGCATATTTATTTTTGGAAAAAGCAAATCTCTCTCTTACAATATAAAGATTTTTGTAAAAAGAACAGGAGTATTTGTGGCACCTTACTTTTTCTCACACTTCTTATCAAACTGTCTGTACTGGGCTATCTTGATTATCACTTCAAAAGTTTTTTTTTTTCCTCTCACTTAATTGGCCTCTCAGAGTTGGTAAGACAACTCCCACCTGTCCATGCTCTCTGTGTGTGTGTATATATATCTCCTCAATATATGTTCCATTCTATATGCATCCAAAGAAGTGGGCTGTAGTCCACGAAAGCTTATGCTTTAATAAATTTGTTAGTCTCTAAGGTGCCACAAGGACTCCTGTTCTTTTTGCGGATACAGACTAACACGGCTGCTACTCTGAAAGATTTTTGTGTAACCTTGTAGATGGGCAAAACAGAGGTGATGGCTTTTGTTTTGTAAAACCTTCCAGCTTGGGTTATTTTGCAAAGCCAAAATTGGGGTTGGTTCAGAACTGATTCCATTTTTAACTGGACCATTGAAGATCAGGAGGGTTTTGGTTAATTGATTTCAACTTTTACTGATGCTCCATGTTTTCTTAAGTGATAAATGCTTGGGGATGGGACCTGTAAAACCACAAACAAGCCCCACCACCCAATTAAAATAGGGAAATTTAGAAAATATTCAAGTGATCAAACAGAGCAAAAGTAGCTAGTAAATAATACTTAGAAGGGTTTGGGGATGGTCATAGGTTGAAAATGCTTGTCTAAAACAAATAGATTGATGGATGGGCAATGATGGAGAAGAGAGTTGGATGTTTTGAATACTTTTGGAGGGGAACAATGGGACTAATAAGGCCCATGCGTATCTGCACCCTGATTGCTTTGATTGTGTATTTTATTCTGCTCCTCCTGCTTTTCATCTGTTGTTGGGATTTGGAACAGTAACCATTCTGAGACAAGGAGCATGCTTCCTGTGTGTTTGGAAAGCACCTAACATACATGGGTACTACCGTAATCTAAATAACAGTAATTGCAGCTCTCTTCTTAGTGTATTCTGTGTGAGCAAGGTGCTCTGAAACGTAAGAGCAGATGTTCAGTGAATTGCAGGATCATTGAAATTTCACTTGCCATCGCCTTTTGGAGCTCTGTCACTAGGAATGGACTCAATGTGTTGGTGTTTAGAGATTTCTTCTGCATAATTCTACAGAACACTCAAACATAGCACCTCTGGCAGTGCAGAGATTGGTGCCACCTTCCCCTGCTTAACTAGTCAGATACCATATTCTGTGGGGGAACTGGCTGGCCAGCCTCTCAATTTTGGCTCTGCTCTTTTTGGGGAGGGGTCTTTTTTTTTCTCTTTCTTTACCTACCTGTAGGCCATGGGAGAGGATGGGGGCAGTAGAGATTTTACCCTTTTCTTGGCATCCTTCAAGAGGCGGCGAGAAAGTTACAGTTCACTGTCGCCCACTAAAGAAGGAACTGACCTCCATGGACTGTTCCCCTTCCACGTGGGGGGAGGAAGATGTGAGCTAGCAATTTCCCCTGGTTTAAAGATATTTTTCAGTGGAACCAGTTTCCTCCATGATATGTCTCTTAAATGGAACCCTGACTTTGTCCTTAATTTCTTAGCCTCACTGTTGCATTAATTTGTCTAATGATAGCAATGATATCCTTGCTCCTCTTGTTTCCTCAGGAATAATTGGATTCCTTTGTTGTAACTAAACTACTTGGCCTTCATTTTTGTATGTTATCCCTTCGGGAATTGGATTATTGTATTTGTAAAAGAGAGGGGGCCATGGTGGTGTTGCTTAGTAGGGTGAATCCCAAATGTTATGTATGTATTGGATTATTCACCCAATGGGTCGCAATTACCAGAGTCTTGTCTTTTTATTCTTTTTTGGTTTGTTACATAAAATCAATAAAGATGGACTCTCTCTCCCACATCAAATGTACACAGTTCATATTTAAAAATTAGAATGTTTTCCCCACACCCCAAAGGTATCCCCGTCTCCTTCCCTTCTCCAGGCCCCTTCCCCTGACCCCAGCCCTCTTCTGACTACTCTCTTCCCGCCCCCCCCCCCCCCGCACTGTTTTCCCTCTGCTGCTGGCCTTTCTCTCTACAGTCTCTTGTGGTCAATGATATGTTTTAAGGATTATGGTGTCAGTGTAGTTAAAATTAATAGCCTTGCTGCATGATCTCTTTTATTAACAGTAATGGAGTGTGATTGAGCAGTAGGAAATACTCAGTATCGTTCCAGATCCTAATTAATCTAGTCTGATCCACATCTGTGTGTGTGTGTGTGTGTGTGTGTGTGTGTGTGTGTGTGTGTGTGTGTGAGAGAGAGAGAGAGAGAGATTTGATTTTGGAGTATAAATTACCATGAAATAGCTGTGCAGAACTGTTGTATACCGGGTTATAAAATGATATATTGAACAAGCTCTTGTTTCTATTGTGGAATCTTTTGAGTAATTTGGCCAGTGCAGTTAGTGTCACTTATAGAAAATGGAAAAGATTTAATGAAAAACTTTTATCACTTTTTGTTTTGAAAGAATTTCATAATATGGTCAGCTACTGTTAATCACTAAGCCAGAACCTAGGGTATTAGTGAGGCCTATTAAAAATGTGCTCATGAAAATTAGACCTACATTGGTTTCTTCTTAAGATGTCTGGACTGGGATTTTAGTCACTGGTGTAGGGTTACCATATTTAAGCATTAAAAAAAAGAGGACACTCCACGGGTCCTGGCCCCGCCCCGGCTCTGCCCCTTCCCCACCCCGGCCCTGCCCCAACTCCGCCCCCTCCCCTGAGCGCCCCGCATTCCTCCTCCTCCTCCCTCCCAGCGCAGCCGGAGCCCGGAGGATACTGCTCTCTCCTCTCCAGTCACACCCCTGCCCTCTCTCCAAACCTCCCAGTGGCCTCACCCAGTTAAGAGCAACAAGAGTGCAATGCAGGTGGCTGTTGGGGCTGGGGGAAGAAAACTTTTGCTGCAGCAGAAAGGCATTGGGAGCACTTTTGCCCAGCTGCAAACTGCCGAGTGACACCCGATGCGAAGGGCCAGAGACCAGCCAGATCCACCAGCCCAGCCCCGCTTTCTGCACGTTGTCCAAGACCCGGAGCTGCATCGCCCCCCGGTCTGCATCCCGCCCCCCCGCCGCGGTGCTGGGTCTACTCATGCTGCTGTTATGGCCCGACCAGTGCACCATGCCCTGCGGCTGCTCGGGGGATGCTCCTGCCACCTCCCTGCCCTGCTGGTCCCGCTCCGCCGGGACCCCCCTGGCTCTCCTTCGCTCCGCCTGGCTCCTTCTCAGCTGGCTGCCGTGGGGCGCACGCCCAGTTGGGGTCTGCTCTTTGCCTCGTCGGCCCGGCAGGGCTAGCGCAGTCCCCCAGGGGGGAGCTCGGGGCAGGCTGGGGCCAGCGGAGCACGCTGGGGATGCGCTGGGGTCGGGCTGGCTGATCGGTTTCTCCTGGCTGGAAGCAGCCAGGTAGGTCACTTCCCCGCCAAGAACCACCTCGCCTCTTCCCCTGCGGCCCGAGCATGAATAATAATCCTCACTGCGGCTGAGGCAGCTTCCCTGGGGCCAGGCAGGTGCGGCACGTTATCTCGGCCCCGCTGGTGCCAAAGGTGCAGAGGAATTGGACAAGCCAGGTCCCGGCAAGCAGAGCATACACGATCTCTGCCTTTGCCCCCGCCCCCACACCTGGCTTTCCCATGATCATATGCCACCTCCCCAGACCTGCGTCCTGTTGAAAGTTCCGATCCTCCCCGCAACTCCTCTGAAAATGCAGACACACAAACATGTCCCCTGGGGAATGAAGGAACAAACACTTCCCTCCCCAGACACTTCAGTAATGCCGGCATTTTCCCGGACATGTTCGGCTTTTTGGCAATTCCCCCCCAGACAGGGATTTGAGGACCAAGAAGCAGGACATGTCTGGGAAAATCCGGACGTATGGTAACCCTACACTGGTGCAGCTTTGAGGGTGCAAAGGAGAGGAGACACTATTAAACTGGTCTATCTTACCTTAATACAAACCAATGCTGCACTGTGGTAAATGCTGTCTTTACCAGGGGTTTGTGTGTGCACAGCTGCACCAGCGGCTAACATCCTAATGTAGACGTGGTTTGATATTGGGAAGCATTTCTCCTTAGTGTAGATTTCATTCCAGTCAGAAGGTGTATAGGTATGTTCACGGTAGGAACTTGTAAGTAGGTCCAGAGACCCAGTTAGGCTCCTCGGTGGAATACAGGAAACAATATAAGAAAATGCACTTGGTAGTTGGAATATTGGGCAGTATCAGACAACTGAAAGGCTTCCATACTGTCAGATGAACCTTTTCCACAAACATACATGAGGACAGGGGAAACAAGGGAGTGTAGATTGCCTTCTTATCATGTTGTCATCCAAGAAAAAGCATTATTATTACTATTGCTATTTTAAAAAGTGGGTGTTTGTTTTTCACTTACAGTAGCTCCAAGTGAATAGTATGGTGATGCCTTTCAGTGGAAGGTTGGCTGAAAGTCAGAGTGTGCATTGCATCAAGCTTGCAGTGTTGGGTGTTCTCCGTCTGCATTTCAGCCGTACGATCAGCCAAACTCCTGTTCATAAAACTAAGAACGGAGGCGTAGAATGCTCAAGTGGTCAGTAACTGGGTAGAGGTGGCTTTCATCTTTTGGTGAGAATCTTGTGGCCTGTTAATCCTCACAGCCTCCATGTTCCCTTTTATGACAGAGAAAAGGCTATAAGGGAAAGAAGGGAGAAAACATGCAAAGGACAAAGAGTGATGATGGGGAAAGTGAGATGTTGAGCATATTCAGAGGCAATGGCTCCAAATGTAAGCAGTGCTGTTCCCCGAGTGTAAAATTTAGTCTGATGTGAAACAAGGGGGTGATGGTCAGAAAGGGGATGTATTCTGTGGATATTGGTAGCTTTCTTCAAAGACCAAACTTAGGTTAAAACCTAGTCAGACTTTTTTTTTTTTTTTTTTAAATACTACAGTATTTGTTTATTTCATCACTCAGTTGCCTCCTGCTCAGCACTACACTGAAGCTAAATGGACTTGCCAGTAAGAAATATCTTCTGGCAAAGCACTTTAATATAATCGTCTTAGCTGAAAGGGTGCAGAAGCTGGTAGAAATGTAAATGGTGAATGCTCCATAAAAATCTGAATCAGCTATTCGGCCCAGCTTGGTCTGTCAAGTCTTTGTGGCACTCTAGCCACAGACCGTGGTAGTGGTTCAGCCTGACTCCACCTCAGCACCTGCCAGTTTTCATGTCACCTTTTTGTTGAATCTAATTCCCTCCAAAATGTATTATGTTTTCACTATCGTCCATTGGTCACTGGTGGAATCCATGTTCTCGGCATAAGGTGTCCGTTTCCCAAAAAGGTTCCTCCAGACATAGATGCCAACTTTCTCCGGCGCCGGTGGGTGCCATCACCCCTTTCCCTGCCCCTGGCCCCGCCCCCATTCCATCCCCATCCCCAAAGTCCCTGCCCTAACTCCACCCCCATCCTGCCCCTATTGGATCCCTTCCCCGGATCCCCGCCCCTAGCCCCACCTCTTCCCCCAGCACTCCATGTTTCTCCTCCTCCCCCCTCCTTCCCTGCCCCGCAAATCAGCTGTTTCATGGAGCAAGCGCTGTGGGGAAGGGGGGAGAAGCAGGATGTGGTGGTGCACTTGCGGAAGAGGCGGAGGCAGAGGTGAGCTGGAGCAGGGGGGCGGGGCCACGGGGAGCTGCCAGTGGGTGTTGAGCACCCACCAATTTTTTTTCCATGGGTGCTCCAGCTGGTAGAAATGTAAATGGTGAATGCTCCAGCCCCGGAGCACCCACGGAGTTGGCGCCTATGCCTCCACAGCCTAATGAAATAAAAAGATGAGTTGAAGCCAGAGATCTGGACTTCAAACACACTCAATCGTGGGGTGTTTTAATCTGGAATTTTGGTATTAATAATTATAGGGGCTATTTACAGAATTCAGATCCTGATCAGGGTTTGGATTTCGAAACCCCTCTGAAGTTTGGAGTGTTTGAATGCAGAATTCTGGTTCATTCTCAGTTCTACTTTAAACCTTCCTCGTCATCCCAACACAGATTCCCACGGGCACTCTCTGTATGCCTTGATTAGCCACATAGAGATGAGTTCAGGTTTCATGTTACTATTTAGATTGTAAACTCTTTGGAGCAGGGCTGTCTGTTTTGTTCTGGTTATACAGTGCCCAGCACAATGGAGTCCTGGTTCAAGATTAGGGCTCAGAGATGCTACAATAATACAAATAAATGACAAATGTTACTATTAAGTTGAACATTTAACCCAAAGTGGTGTTTTTTGCTGCACTTGCCCACTCAAACCATTTCTTCTCGTTGCTGTCAGCAACATTACAAAACAGTAAAAGGAATGATTCGGGGGCAGCCTGGATGTTGGCTGATTTCAGGAGGCTCTGAGCAAACACTGCTTGTTTTTGGAATAAATGAAACTTGGCATGCAAGGTCTCTGCACAAGCGGAAGTTTAGGAAAAAAAGGTTGTTTAGGAAAAAAGAAGTTAATGGTTTTGGATGGTGTTTGTACACTGCTCTAAAATAGGAACAGCAAAGCTTAGCGTTTTGGGGAAAAAAATCTTTTTTGCAACAACTTATTTCATGCCATGCAAAATCTTGTCTTTTAATAGCAGAACTCTTTGGTTTCAATGTATGGGTTCCTGAGCATTGTATACTCCATTGCCCTTTGAGTTTTGGCAGTGGGGATCTCCACTCTTATAATGTGCATGTGCCCAAGAGCGTCAAGTAAAAACACTCTTCAGAAAGGAATGATAGCTGAAGCTGAACTTCTGCCTGCTGACAGCACTATATGTTCAGACATGAGTGTATATATGGCAGTGTACCCTCAGCCCCTCCTAGGTGCATCAGCTGCAGGTGGAACCTCTAGTTTTTCTCTTCTTTCACTTTAATGGATGTTTACCATCAGGGCTGGCCCACAACATTTTGGCACCTGAGGCTGGCAACTCAAATGACGTCCCCATGCCCCCTCGCTTGGGCCAAAACTTTGAAAGGTCTCAATTCTGCCTTCTTCCTGTTCTACTCCTCTCATGGTACTGCTCTGCTACCTACCCCAATAAAGGAGAACTAACAACTTAAAATGCCCTGTTCAAAAATTTTTGAACAACACTTAACTTTCAAATACCTGAAGAGGAAATGTAATTTTTCTTGTCTGCAAAGTAAACACTGGCATTTTTATGTTTGAATAATAAAAGTGGTGCTTTCCATGCCTTCTTGGTTGCAAAGATTTGAACTGCTTCTTGAAGGTCCACAGTCTGGGCCAGCTCATGCTCTATTGAGATGGTTGCAAGGCCGACCAGCCTCTCTTGTGTCATTGTGGAGCGTAGATATGTTTTTTATTAACTTCAGCTTGGAGAAGCTGCGTTCTTCACTGGCAGCTGTTACAGGAAGTGTTAGAAGTATGCACAGAGCAACAAAAGCATTTGGAAAGAAGATGATCACCTTATTTGTGCACAATATATTCCAGAACAGCCTTTGGAGTTGATGCCGCTGAAATGTATCTTGAAAGGGCTTTCAGTTCATCACCTAAATTACTCGCATCAATATCGTGCATGTCATCATGTGTCAACGGTGTCTCTAGTGCCCTGCATTGCTGGTGTAGGTCTTCTTCAGGTATAGCGAGGAGTTTTGGAATATCATACAACGTCCCAAATATACTGCTGTGTTCCTTGAGCTGCATGAAACGTTCTTCAACTGACTGTATTGCACAATCTAGCACCTGGTTAAAGAATTCAACTTTGAATTGTTGTTTGGGGTCTGTTATGGGATTATCCCATGCCTCGTAATCAAAATGTCTTCTCCGGTGACTCTTGAATGGGTGGGAATATAGCTTCAGTGTGAAGTTCCTCTGCCAACTTCTGTGCACTCTTCAGAACGTTTTGAAAACCCTCATCTGACCGGTAAGACTGTAGGTATGACTTTGCTTTGTCCAGTTGTTCCATTGCTCCAGATATATCAAGGTCAACGCCTTGGAGTCTCTTGCTTACAACATTTATTTCAAACAGTATGTCATGCCACAACACTAAGCCACACAGAAATGTGAAGTTATATATGTTTCTGGTGATTCCATTTCCCTCTGCCACTGTTCTCCCATAGCATTATCCTCCATAATGGCAACTATGGCATCATCTATCTTCCCAATTTGGTGTTTGATAGGCTTTATCGCCTCCACTCAACTTTCCCATTGTGTGTCACTCAGTGGTTTCAGTGTCAGAGAGGCTGTTCCCAGATGTTGCTTCAAAATTTGCCATCGATGAGTTGATGCAGAGAAAAATACATAGATGCTTTGAATTACATTAAAAAATTCAGCAGCCTCACTAGAAGCTGATGCTGCATCACTGACCACCAAGGTCAATGAATGAGAACTCCATGGGACAAAAAAAGCTCGAGGGTTTAACTCTCAGATCCGTGTCTGCACTCTGCTGTTCTTTCCTCTCATGTTAGCACCATTATCGTAGCCCTGACCTCTCATGTCAGCTATTGCAATTCCTGTATCTTCCAGCTTTTTAAGAAGCACATTTGTCATACCAGTTCTTGTAGTATCATCAATGTCAATAAATTCTAGAACATGCTCTCTGACAGTCACCATTGCAGGGACATTTTCACTAGGTTCTGTTACAAAATGCACCATTAAAGTTATTTGTTCTGTATGGCTGATGTCAGGTGTGCAGTCCAGAATAACAGTAATATCTTGCTGACTTCAGATCTGCCACAATCTTCTGTTTGACTTTTGTTGACAGTAACTGTATGATCTCATTTCGAATTGTTTTTCCACAGTGGTGGTATGTGTACATTTCTTGGGTGGTGACTCTTCTTAGGTACTCCTGGAGTACAGCATCAAACTCAGCCATCAGCTCCACAATTTTAAGGAAGTTTCCATTGTTTGGTACATACAGCTGATCTGAAGTGCCATGCAGTGCTACATTTTGGGTAGCAAGCATTCTCACAATGGCAATGAGCCTTTTCAGAACATTTTGCCAATAAAGAGACTCTGATGCAATCCCCTCTTGATGCTGATCATCTATGGTGGCCTTTAACCTTAGTCTCATCTCAAGCTCTTTCCACCTATGGAATGCTCTCTGATGATTTGCTGCCTTCTCATGGCATGCCAGATTTTTCCAGTCCTTTGTTCCTGTAGAATCCAATGTGGCTGGAACATTAGAGTGGAAGAGTTTGCAACAAAAACAGTATGCAGCATTCTGGGTTTTTGAGTACATAAGCTATGGTCTCTCCACTTTGTCACTTTGGGGATTTCATGCCAGTAATGTGTTGGATGGGAACCTCTATTTTCATTGTCTTTGGGGAACATGAAGTTTTTTCACTTGCTGTGGCCCATGCAGTACAAAGAAGTCCCTCAGGCTACTGCTCAAGTGGGTCCACAGTCCTGGATCATCTAGAGCTAAGGAACTAAACTAAGCAGCAGCTGTTTTGTGCGCCTCCACCACACTCTTCTCTGATCTACACTTTTCTTCGGGAATGTGCATGGTTACATCCATTTGAGATGGAGATATGGATGCTGCAGTAGCTGCCAGGTCACCTGCACTCTGACTAACTGGAAGATCAGGCATCTCCTCACCACTCACATCCTCACTGGAGCCAGAAGGCTCACCATGAACATTTGTGTCTATTTATTTCAGGAGAGCTCCTTCCTGCTTAGATAGAAAAGCTTCCTTTGCTTGCTTTCTTTTTCTGAATGCTGCCCCAGAGGGGTGTTTTCTTCTTTCACTCATGACTGCTGTTCTGTGCCAGCTATAGTGGCTCTCAACACTCAGTTGAAGGGGACAAATAAGCAGGCTGATAGCAGGGCCTGAGTGAGGGAAGATATCAGCATTTTAAGGGCCTAACTGGCTCCTACTACTTCAGTTGCCTGCCTGCTCTCCTCAAGTGGGTTCAGGGAAGCAGCAGGAAACAGGAAGCTCCATGAGAAGCTGGTGTTAATCAGTACAAGGATCCTGTGGGTGCTAGAGAGGTACATAAGAGGCTCCTCCTCCTCTCTCTCTCCCTGCAGTTCTGGCTGCTTTCTGTTATTCCTTCTCACTTTTTCTCCTGCCTGCCTGTTATGTCTCTTGTACCCTCCTTCCTCCAGCACAGCACTCCACCATCTCTCTGCATCTAGAGCAGAGAGAATACATATGCACCAGCAGCAGACCCAATTTTCTACACTCTGGGTCCTAGTGGTGCCCCCCACAGAGTCTGGCACCTGAGGCAGACGCCTCAGTTCGCCTCATCATAAGGTTAGCCCTGATTACCATTAACATTTCAGCAAACCAACCCTTGTGAAGACAGTGGCAATTGGCATTTAATTAGTTCTGTAGTTAGTGTAGGTAAATGGATTTTTGGGATCAATTTCCACTCTGTACCCATATGGCATGGGCTGACCAGTTCTATTCTTTGGTACTATCAACAAAACCAGTCTCTGCAAGAAGTCTGGATTCAAATGGTCTGCAAGCTGCCAGGGTGAGATGTCCATCACCGACCACCATTCTTGGAGCCTGTAGTGCCTGGGAGGAAGGGGATTGCTCAAGTCTGTGTTTGACCTGAATGTTCTTTGTTTCCTGAATCTATGGGCATTGAGAATTGAAGCTTAGCCTTCTCTTGTTAGAGAAGGCTGTCTGAGTATCTGCTGCATATGAATGTAGTCATTCAGAGTTGGGACCATCTTCGAAGCAGTCCTCTGTGCCGAAGGCTAGATAACTTGAAATTGACAAGATCCAGAGGTAAAGAACAAAAGACAAACTCTGCACCAACTGCTGCTTCCTGTGCACATAGGAGGAAAAGATGGGGAGGAATGACCCAAACCTCACTTAGTATGATGTGATGAATGTGATATCCAATGGATAGAAAGAGAGAGCATGAGACTGCACCAAGATCAATAAGTTTGGGAAGAGTTGAAACTAGGTATATAATGGTGAGCTAGCTTTAACTTTATGGAGGGAGTGACCTCACTCGCTGTCATCAGAGTACATACAAGAGGTAAACAGAAGATACCTGTGACTGTTGCCTAATTTAATAATGAGGATGACGGAGATGAGTATCGTGATAGAGGCTGACTTTTCTAAGGGGAGTAACACAACATCAATAGATTATTTTTCAAGGGGCAGCTTTTAAAACTGAGGAAAATAGTTAGCAGAAGGGTGAAGTAAAGGCCATAAGAACCTAACCAGCATGTAGGCTTTTCAGAACACTGTACTAGAGGCCCAGGAAGCTGGTGTGCCTCTGAGCCAAAGAAGAAAAAGTAAAATGAGCATGAGTAAGCAGAGAAGTACACAAGCTTATTAGGGCTAAAAAGCATCTCTTTAAGAGGCTAAATTCTCTCTGAGCAGTGAGAATAGCATGGCACACAGGCAACAGTATTGGATAAGATGCAGCTAAAGCACTGCAGCTAGGTCTGTTTTCTATGCCAGGAGAGAGAGAGAGAGAGAATCAGGCCCACAGGCTTTACCCTCTATGTTGTATACTAGCCCTTTCATGCAATTCCAGTGGCATAAAGAGACTGTAAACCTGGCAGAACAAGCCCCTGGACAACAACCTGTATGAAATGGGGTGGTCTGGATTGGGTACAGCTGGCAGACTATTTCTGTGCTGCCCAATCACAGCCTTTGGCTTAGGGCACATGCGAGAGTCATGGCTAGAGCATTGCTGTGCTCCAGTTACTCTCAGCTGTGCAATTGTGTTCCTGCTGAGCATAAGTTAGAACAGCCTTGAGGCTGCACTAACCCATGCCAGGGACTGGGTTTAGAATACAAGGAAGTGCAAACCCACCTCCGCCATCCTGCTCCTCTTCACAGAGAGGAAGTATAACATAGAATTATGGTGAAGTAGGAAAAGAGTTAAACTGTGATTGGATCATGTAGCCACTCTGAGCATAGGGCTCCTACATGATCAAGTTCTGTAGTTACTATGCATATTGGATTTTACTGGGGAGGAGTATGAAGAAAATCAGCAGTCATTGGAACATTGTCAAGTTAAATTTCAATCCCAAATGTAAGTTTCATCATAATTTCTGTAAAACTGTACAGAAATATGTGCATGATTTAAAAAAAATGTAGTGGGGATTTTATTTTTAAAATGTATATTCCTATCACTGATGCTTCCCCAAATCCTTACATGATCTTGTGAATGGTGGACTGGGCCAATAGGCTCCTAAATCTCACCCTATTCCTGTTGCTTGGGGTACTCTGGGGAAGAGAAATCCATGGCCACCTTCCATTTGAGAAATGTCCCATGCACAAGTGCCGAAAGGCTGGTAATTATGAATCAGGTATATTTGGGGTGAGATGACATACAATTTTTTGCCCGCCCATGAACGGCCCTTCTTATTAGAATGTTCAGCCCTCTCTAGGGCTGGGCCTGAGCCAGCTGGTATGCTCTCTTTGTCCTAGCTGCAGCAGCTGCTGCCACCAGTGGCCGTAGGAGTGCGCAGGGGATGCTAACTCCATGCCCTTTCCCACTAGCCACCCCAGAAGTGCAGTCGGAAGAGGAGATGAGGTGGAGCTAAGCTGCTGCGGCACTGAGAGCAAATTCTGCAGCTGTCTTTTCCTCCCACTTGCCCATGCCGCATGTCCAGTCCCAGCCTGCTTTTTTTTAAGAGCTCGGGTTGTAGATTGTTGTAATAAGCCATAAAACCATTGTCTCTATTGAGTCCATGGTTCTTTTTAGTGTCTAGCCAAGTTATGAATTTAAGCTTCCAAGGTTGTCTTTTGAAAGTGTTGCTCAGGTTTTATTTGAGGATGAGGACTGATAGGTCAGATGTAGAGTGATCGCTTGTCTCTCTCACCAAGAGCAGTTGGTCCAAAAACAGGTCTTACCTCACCCACCTTGTCTCTCTAAAGGAAATGTTGACGTTTAAAAATATGATTTTTAACCAGTCTGTCTCTTTAACAGAGATTGATGTGTCTGAGGGGGAAGATATAGAGCCACTTGAGAAACCAAAGTTCAATAAATTGCCAGATCTTTCAGGTACCAGTATTCATCTAAGAGTTCTGAAATAAATAAATTGTGCAACAGAAAAATATTAATATACTCAGTATGGGCCTGATCGAAAGACTCCCACTGATTTTTTTTTTTCCCCCCCACTGGGTTCTGGATCAGGCCCTAAGTGTAATATATATGAAATAGCTGTAAAAACAGCAAGGGTTTCTGAAGTTAGGCACCACATTAGTGACTTTCCAAACTGCCAAAAACTAATCAGAGGGAGCCTATTTCAGATTGGTGACTCTATACCAGTGGTGGGCAACCTGCAGCTGCCCACCACTACTCTATGCTTCTCTTTGAGGCTATTGTGCTTGTAATTAAGGAGAGGAAAGTGCAACATTTGGCCACATATACCCAAATAAGACCAAGTTAGTGTGGCTTTTGTAAGGGAAGAGCCATTGTGTCTTTCTACCTTGTTAGAATGCTTTGAAAAAGTCAGTGCAATAGATAGTGGTGTCTTGGCAGACATGGTATATTTAGACTTTCAAAAACTTTGGTGAAGTCCCTTATAAGAAACTTGAAGGAAAATAAATAAATCACAGGGTAAGGAGTCAAGTCTTGGCATGGATTACATCATGGCTAAGCGGTAGATTCAGAACCATAGATATTTGCTATGCCATTGGGTGCTCCACAAAACAATACAATAAGTGATTAATGACCGCTCCTCAAAGTAGAGTGAAGTTTGTAGTTGTAACAGTGGACTGGCAGTGAGAAGTTGGTAACTGAAGAAGTGTGTAAAATATGTTTATTAATGATTTAGAGCAGTGGTTCTCAACCAGGGGTATGTAAAGGTCTTCCAGGGGTACCTCACTCATCTAGATATTTGCCTAGTTTTACAACAAGCCACATAAAAAGCATTAATGCTGTCAGTGAAAACTAAAATTTCATACAATGACTTGTTTATACTGTTCTATATAATAGCCACTGAAATGCAAGTACAATCTTTATATTCCAATTGATTTATTTTATAATTGTATGGTAAAAATGAGAAAGTAAGCAATTTTTCAGTCATAGTGTGCTGTGATACTTTTGTATTTTTATGTCTGATTTTATAAGCAAGTAGTTTTTAAATGAGGTGTAACTTGGGGGTACAGGAGTCTGGAAAGGTTGAGAGCCACTGGCTTAGAGGAGAGAGCATGGGTTTTGGATCAGATCTCAACTCACATTCTGAAGTCAGTGGAAAGAATCCCATTGATCTCAGTGAACTTTGGATCATGCCCTTAGTGAAGTGATTTAATAACACAAAAGTGTTTTGGTCAGTAATATATGTACAGAATTGTGAGAACTTGGATGTAAAGGTCGTCTTGAACTGAGTAACACAATGGAGATTCAACTTAACTTAGAACAGGGTAAGATAATTCATACTGGCAAAATAGTCTGGACTTCCCATGGACACTTGATAGGCTCCAGGATTGTTTGAAGGAAAAGATCTTGGGATCACTGTGGATAGCTCAAGGAAGATGTTTGTGGGGGGCATAGCAGCCGTTAACAATGCTGCTAAGATACTTGCCTGCATTAAAAAGGGGATAAAAATTAAGCTAGAAAATATAAGGTGACATTGTATAGACTCACGATAGCCTGGAATATTGTGTCCCATTTTGGTCACCTCTTAAGAAAAAATTAGTAGTGATTGGAAAAGTTAAAGCACTGATAAGAGTTCTTCTAGAAGGATGATAGGATTTACACATGAGGGAATGGAAAGGAGAAGAGCTAAAAGAGATGGGATTGAGACATTAAAAACTATGAAGGAGAGTAGTTATCAAAAAAAATTATGGAGAGAGTGAAAAATTATCATGTCCTGCTGTTTTTTCCTGTTGAATAATGCAAAAAACAAGGATGTGTTTAATGAAGCTAGTGTAGTAAATTTAGAGCAAATCAAAGGATGTACTTCCTTTCCGAACACATACTCAAATTATGGAATTTGCTGTCACAGAAGGTTTGGACAAATGAGAAATACTGTGGATGGATTTATTTTTAAAGGATTGGACAATGTTATGACCTGTAGTAACATTTCTGCCTAAGCAAGTTAAGAGGTTAATACTAAATCTCATCTGCCTGGGTTAGGGAGAAACTCCTCATACCCTATATTCGACACTGCACAATTGGTTAAATTTATTATTTCCCTCTGTCACCCCCAAACACAATTTCTCTGAAGCATCAGGTATTGATCTCTACTGGAGTCAGCACACCAGCCAACTTGGAGCTGTAGGCTAATCTGCTATGGCAATTCCCCTTATATGTGCCATTCCAGAAAAGACTATGGTTTTGGTGTCTCCGCGTAGTTCTGGGGTGTGTGTGTGTGTGTGTGTGTGTGTGTGTGTGTGTGTGTGTTATAACATTGGCCCTATCATTTAGTTCCATTTGCCCATCTCTTTTTTTTTTAAACCACAAGGAACTGTCCCTCATCTCTGGCCTTGTGAAGAGCCCGATAGCTGCTGTTCTGCAAACAGCAAGTATATTTTCAAGGCCTATTCTTTAAACTGCTGCTCTGGCAAAAAGATCCTTCTCACGCCCTTGACATGAAAACAATGGGAGCTGGCTCGAGCCAGTGTGACTCTAGAGTGCACTGCATGGAGGAGTCTGAAAGGTGGGGGGTGGAAATCATATGCAGTTGAGGGAGGATGTTTGGTAGACTGTTTGCATCAGAGGCTCAGATCCCACACAATAAAAATGAAAGTGTAGAATGCAAGCCAAATACCTGTGATAAGATCACATTGTTGGAATTGGAGGAACGTACGTCTCAAATCTGGACCGGAAAAAAGAGTACGTCTTGAACAAGCAGTGAGATATCACACTCGTTCTTCCTTGAGTACTGACGTATCAAGTGATTTTTGATTTTTTTGTGTGTGTATGTGTTTCATAGTACGACAAAGCCAACAAAGTGAGGATTACAGCAGACAATACAGGAAGGGAATTGGGAAGAATAGGAATACAATGTGGTAATAAAAAATAATCTACTTAATAAACAGTCTCTGATGTTAAATTTCAGGATATCCATGCAATATTAGGATTGTGATTGGACATCATGGCCTCACTGTTGCTGCTTATTCAGGGGGTTTGTAGTAAGTAAGCACTTTGGAACAAGTTCAGTTCTCATTTGCATCCTGTGTGGGCCCCAGAATTTGACACATTATCGCTTTTACATCTTTGGCCTGTTCCCAGTGACCGGCTCAGATTTGAACAAAAACAGTTTTAGAAGTTCACTGATGCTGTTACAGTTTTCCAGATGGCTGGGATTTTCATCATGGATTCAGCATTTGTTAGGACAAGTTTGAACTTTTGGGTGATAATACTGTCCCCTAATATGCAGCTGTTATTTCTCTTCTAATTGTTTTATAATTCCCATGCAAAGGCATAAACTAACTCACATTAAACATCCCAATTCTGTTAATGAATATATTCATAAATATGAATAATCATACACAGATTCCTAAATTTCAGAAGAGTCTAATGGCTCTGTTAGATTAATGTGTTTAGCTTTCAGGGCCTGACATCTGTACTTCCATTCATTCCAGTTTGGGATCGCTAGCAGACTAGGGTTGCTTTGTCAAAAGAAGTATAATTTTTCATTGTGAGATGGATCTGCATTTTAACCAGAATATAGCAACAATGTCTCTGATTCCTATTACCGGTAGGAGGCCTGCTTCTAAGAAAACCCTGTTCCATAGTCTGTGTGCATGCATAGTCTCAGATCTGGAAATAAGAAGATACCTCTGTCCTATGGTCCAAGAGCCACTGTTAAATTTTAAGAGCTATCTCTCAGATCTAAGATGTGGATAAGCTGGATTGCTAGGAGGTTTGTTTTTATTTAGACTTTTATTAAGCACTCAATAGCCATTTAATAAGAGAAACAGGTCTTATCTATCCTAGCAGAACTGCTTTTTAAAAAACATAAATAAATGATCAGATCTTCAACATTCTCCATGTTTGATTTAATAAAGAATCCACAAATAGGTTATGTGAAAGCATAGATGGCAGTTGGGACCACCACTTAGGACTTCAAAAAGAGGGTAGAGAATGCCTGAGAACCTAAGACCTGGTCTACACTAAAAAATTAGGTTGACCCAGCGATGTCACTTAGGGGTGTGAAAAATCCACACCCCCTGAGCACCATAGTTAAGCCAACCTAACCCCTGCT
The DNA here is from genome assembly GCF_027887155.1 of Malaclemys terrapin pileata. Lineage (NCBI taxonomy): Eukaryota > Metazoa > Chordata > Testudines > Emydidae > Malaclemys > Malaclemys terrapin. Next base: position 85,662,214 of record NC_071507.1, read on the forward strand.
GTAGACAGCACTAGGCTGATGGAAGCATTCTTCCATCAACCTACCTACTGCCTCTTGGGGAGGTGGAATAACTACAGCAAAGGGGAACCTGCTGCAGTAGTGCACCTGCGGTGCTGCAGCTGTGTCACTGTAGCATTTCAATGGTAGAGAAGCCCGAACAGAGATGCCACTGTCTCCTTTGATGAAGGGAGTCTACATATTGCCCTAAACCAAGCTATGGTCCAACCAGCAGTATAGTCAATATCGGTTGACACTAGGAAAAACTACCGCCCCCTAAATAAACCTCACTTTTTTAGGCAAGCTAATGAAGAAGCTGGGGAAAAAGTCTCCAACATCACCCATTACCTGTCAGTATAGTTGGTCCCTCCCAGTCAGGCTTTGGGCCAGAACGCAATGCAGAGACAGCACTTGTAGCTCTGCTGGGTGACTTCCTTTTGTCCATAAACAAGAGAAGTTGCATCAGTACTCATCCTACTGGTCCTTTTTGTGGTATTTGATATGGTTATCACAAAAATACCCTCGCTCACCTCTAAGAACCTGCAGGAGTTTATGGAGATGACTTGAAACAACTCAGGTCTTGTGTCTCAGACCTAATCCATGAGGTCACTGGGGGGCAACTATTCTTCCCTTTCCAAAGCCCTTACCTGCAGTGGCCTATAAGGCTCAGTCTTTCCTGCTATATTATTCTCCTGTTATTGAAGCCACTTGGAGAGCTGTTGGAACAACATAATATAAAGTGCCAGCAGTACTCTCTACTTTTCTTTATCCAGCTCTACTTCTCCTTTAATATCAAATGTAAACAGCACCTTCTAACAGTTTTCTCAATGCCCAGCCAATATAGTCTCCTGGGTGAAGAGGACCAGGCTAAAGCTGAATCCAGGCAAAACTGAGGTGATGCTGGTAGAAGAGAAGAAGCTCTTCACAGAACTTGGCTTCTCTATATCACCCCCGATAACATGGGCATCTTCCTTCCAATTACTAAATTGGCCCACAAACTTGGGGTCCTTCTGGATTCCTCTGTACTATTGCATGCTCAAATAGCCATGGTGAATTGTCATGATGCTCTCTGGGTACCCAGAGTTATGAGACACCTGATTGTCACCTGCCCTTAGTGTGAACCAGTCTTGTCTGTACCTGCTCTGGATCAGCTCCTGAAATCACCAGCCTGTGGCAGCACAACTGCACTGCCTTCCAGGCCCTGACACAGACCTTGCTCTCTGTGTGCAGGCAGTGACTCCTCAGAGCATTCCCTGCAGTGTCTGGCCCCTTAGCTGCTGAATGCTCAGAGAATTACTAGGCCTGCTGGTCCCAAAGGAAGAGTACACACCAGCTTGCTAGTTATACCTCAGTGCACAACTCTGCTGAACACACAGCACTTAAATTCATTCTTGCTTTCACTACAAATATATCTATTCTCAAAAAAGAGAGGTTCGAAGAATAGTGAATTAGAACATTGGAAATAAATGGTTACACATACAGTAGCTACGAACATCTCGGGAGTGGAGGTTGTTTGTAACTGTGAACAAAACATTATGGTGGTTCTTTCAAAAGTTTACAACTGAACATTGACTTAATACAGTTTTGAAAGTTTACTATGCAGAAGAAAAATGCTGCTTTTAACCATCTTAATTTAAATGAAGCAAGCACAGAAACAGTTTCCTTTCCTTGTCAAATCTTTTTTTAAACTTTCCCTTTATTTTGTTAGTAGTTTACATTTAACACAGTGCTGTACGGTATTTGCTCTTTTTTTTGGTGTCTGCTGCTGCCTGATTGTGGTTCCAAATGAGATGTGTGGTTGACTGGTCAGTTTGTAACTCTGAGGTTCTACTGTAAGACAAAATCATAACATTTTCTAGAAACTAAACACAACTAACAGGTTAATCTCCTGTCTGAAGAAACTTCTCTGAACCCAAGTTCTCTGCAGCATTTTCAACCAGGCCTTGTTGAGACCACTTTTTCATGAAGCAAAAACACCATCCTTTTACTTCATCAATGAACGGTGCCTGGGCATCTTCTTTGTCCCCAAAAATATACTCCAAGAAAACCTTTAATATGCACTTCAAGATAAGGTTCTCTCCCCTCACTGTCTTTTCTCTTCCTGTTTCTTTCTGAAGTTCTCATAATCCTTCATTTGCATTCAGTTCAGACTGATGTTAGGAGGCCCATTCTAAGTGAGACAAAACTCAGTTTACACATAAACAGATGGATATACATTTCTTATTTGACAGAAAATCTGTTTTTCACCTTATCTGGTGACCAATCCCCAGACACAGACTTTAAGAACATATTTTCAGTGCATATACATAAGTCCTTACACAATATCCAATCCGTGCATGTGTTTGTGGTGATATGGATAACTACTGTGACACCGGCTTTTATTTGAGACCTCACATGACTTTTTGATTAACTAGAATGTACACACCGGACTCAGGAGATTACTGTAACCCCTCTGCACCCTCTTGCCAATGGCCATTAAGAGATTCCTGGGTCACAAATATCCACTTCCATCTGCAACAGGCCCCAAGATTGTTTCCCAGTCTGTCAGATACAGGCCCAGACACCATGATGTGTGACCTCCAGGATTGATCACTGCAGTTCATCTCTAGAAATGAAGCCACACACCCAGAAAGAGTCTAGTTGATACAAAATGCAGCTGCCTGTTTGCTGAACAATGCAGTTCACTATAAACACACCAGCCTAGTGCTCTGACTTGTCACTGATACCCCATTGAATACAAAATCCAGTTCAAGAACTTGTCCTGGTATTCAACCTCATCGATGGGATTGGCCCTGGCTTCTTTCTCGGCAACCTTAAAATTATGATTCCCCCACAACAGGTTCGACTGGCCCAAGGAAACTGTTGAGGCTTGTCAGCTCATGGGACAGGACTGTCACAGGAAATAGATCTAGCTTACAGCCCTCTTTATCAGAAGAGAGAACAATGGCTGCTGACTTTACCATATGCAGAACTAAATCAAAAAATAATTTCTTTGACTTCGCTTTCTTTCTGTAAATTCTGACTCTGTTGCACATACCGCACATACTACTACTAAAAGAACTGGCATATCAGATTGCTAATCAAACTATCTGTTTGAGGCTGGCACCATATGACTGGAGAATAGCTAATGTCACAGATTTGTAATTGCCTTTCTTAAATATAGATGTTAGTCTGAACTTAGTACTATTCAAGGCTTTAAAATAAGTTGTGAAGGAAAGAACAATTAAATTCATGGAGTTAAAGGGGATGTAATGCAACAAGGATTTACCAAAGGTAGATATTGCCAAACTAACCTGATTTCCTTTTTTGAGAAAATGACTATTTCTTTAGAAAAGGGAAATGCAGTAGATCTAATACACCTGGACTCCAGTAAAGCATTTGACACCATACCACATGGGAAATATTAGTTAAATTAGGAAAGATGAGGATTAGTACAAAAATTGTAAGGTGAATAAGGAACTGGATAAATGGGGAGAAGGCAATAGGTTGTGCCAAAAGGTGAACTATTGTGCTGGAGGGAGGTTACTTCTGAGGTTCCTTAAGGATCGGTCTTGGGACCAATTTTGTTCAATATTTTTATTGATCTTGGCACACGAAGTAGGAGCATGCTAATGAAATTTGCTGATGATATAAATTGACAGCATGGTGAACACAGGGGAGGATCAGGATACTGTACAGGAAGATCTGGATCTCCTTGAAGCCTGGAGAGAGAAATGGGATGAAATTCAATCGTAACAAGTGCAAGGTCATATACTTAGGCTAATGAGAATTTTTGCTACAGTGTGGGGGTTTATCAGTTGGAAGTGACAGATGAGGAGAGAGACCGGGGGGTGTGGGGGGCAATCACAGGATGACTGAGGCCCAAGTGTGATGTAGCTGTGAAAGGGGTAAAGGCAATCCTAGGATGTATCAGGTAAGACATTTCCAGTAGAGAGAGAGAAGTATTAATGCCATTGTACAAGGCACTATTTAGACCTCCTGTGGAATACTGTGTATAATTCTGGTCGCCCACACTCAAGAAAAATGAATTTAAACTGAAACAGGTGTAGAGAAGGCCTATTAGGATGATCAGGGAATGGAGGGCCTATCTTATAAGAGGAGACTAGAAGAGCTAGCCTTGTTTAGTCTTGCAAAAAGAAGGCTGACAGGGGCTATGATTGCTCTCTACAAATATATTGTAGGGTTGTGATGGGGTGCCTGCCTCACACTGGGCTCTATGGAGTTAATAGAGCCCTTTGGCTGCTCCTCTCAGCCCTTCTCTGGTTGGCTGCCTCCTGCGCAGCCTCCAATCAGGGCTAGGCAGGCCTACATAAGAAGAACTGCAGGGCAGAGCAGGTTCATCACTTCCTGGAGCATGAGGAGGACTGGCTGCCTTGCAGACTGATGGCAGCAAGTACCCTGGACAGAGCAGTGCTGCAAACAGATCGGGGAGCTAACAGCAGCCCCTGGTGGGCTGCAGGGATCTGAGGCTCCCAGGCAAGGACAAGGAGGGTGCTGGGCCCGCTGGGAAGTGGCCTAGGGAAATCTACTGAGGAGTCAGAGGGAGTGCCACAAGCAGCGGCCTACTACAAGAATAGTAGTACAAGAGCCGGGACCCAGAGTAGTGGGTGGGCCTGGGTCCTTCCCACCCTCGCCACCGAGAAAGTGGCCAGACAATGGGCTGTGGTTGCCACTGAGAGAGTGGCTGGACAGTGGACTGCAGGGCCCCCAGAATGGGGAAACAGAGAGTGTGGCACAGCGGGGGGCTGTGTCCTGAAAATTATCCTTGGAACAACATGGGTCCAGGAGCAGAAGTGGTGATGGTGATACCCACCAGAAGAAGGCACACTGGTGAGCAGAACTAATCCCTGGGACAGCCAACAGAAGGCACTAGGGTGGGGAGTGAATCCTGTCACAGGGGTAAACACCCAGAACGGTAAAGAGCTGTTTAAGCAAAAGGCCAATGTTGGCACAAGAACGAAAGGGTATAAACTTGCCATGAAAAAAATCAGGTTGGAAATTAGAAGGTTTATAACCATCAAAGGAGTGAGGTTCTGGAACAGTCTCCCAGTAGAAGTTGGACTTAATTAGTTTTGAAAGAGCTGGACAAATTTGAGTGTGATTGTATGATGGGGTTGTTTGTGATGGTAGAGGGCAGGGCTCAACTGTCCTGGGGTTCTTTTCTGGTTTGTCAATGCACCTCAGGCCATGTCTGCACTACCACTTATGTTGGCAAAACTAATGTCGCTCGGGTGTGAAAAAATACACCCTTGAGTGACATAAGTTTCACTGGCATAAGCACTAGTGTGCACAGCACTGTCATAGATACCACCGCTCGTTGAGGTGGTTTTATGTCAATGAGAGAGCTCTCTCCCGTCAGCATAGAGCAGCTACATGAGCGAGCTTACGGCGGCGCAGCTGTATTGGTTTTAGTCCTGACATGCAACACTCCTCTAATTCCAGGCCTTTCTTGAGCAAAAATTGCCTGCTGTGATAGAAGCCTAGTCTCGGGGTCTAAACCTAACACTGGAGGCTAGGAAATTGTCAGTACTATTCCTTGCTCTTTCTGAGCCTAATTATTTCACTGCTACAAACAGCAAAGAATACCTTGCTCTATGGATAATCTTATTGAAACCACAAGGCATGTTCTCAGATTGAAGTGCTTTTCTGCAGGTATGTCTACACTACACTTTGTCTACACAATTCCCAGCTCGAGGAGACACATCCACCCAAAACACATATCCTTCTGAGACCCAAGGCATGTACCTGGGGTGGCTAGCTTGCTGCTTGCACTGCAGCAGCTACGCTCTGTTTTTAGGGAGAATCTGCTCAAGGTCTGTATGTACCCACAGTATAAGGATGACAGAATTGGATCCTCTGAGATTAGATTCTGATTCTGGTTACACAGGTATAAAACTGAAAGCACTGGAGTTACTAGTACAGAGATTAGAATGTGGCCCTTAACCACTTTCCCTCAATTTCACTATCTGTACAAGAGAATCATAATGCAGGGGAATTTGAGGATGGATTAACTAGTTCAACGTTTCCCAGACTTTTGAGAGTTGAGCTGCCCTTCAGGAAAATAAAACCAATCATGCCCACTCTTGATCCAACCAAGTAAGAGAACAATTTAAGGGATACTTGTGGTGCCTTTGTTCTGTCTACCTTGCCCCACCTTGGGAAATGCTGAAATTAGTTAGTTTGCATAAGACTTTGAAGCTGAAAAGTGTTTAAGTGTGAAGTATCGTTACTGAATTGTGCTGTGTGAACCAGTGTCCTCCTGCAGTTTCGGATGGGACACTAACCTTATTTTCATCTGTGACTGAAAGCACGTTTTGAACCCATATGTCCAGGTTTGAAATCCAATGAGCTAACTTAGCCCCCTTGGTTACCATTTCAATGCTTCCAATTCACTTTTTTCTGTATAAAATCACAGGGCCTGACTTCTAGTTTCACTCGTCATTGCTTAAATCAGGAGCACCTCCACTGAAGTTAACAGGAGTAGTACAAGCTTAAAATCATTATAAATGATGAGAGGAGAATCGAGTCTACAGTCTACGTTTCAGATGAACCTTATGGCTGGGTTCACAGAACTCCTCAGTACTATTCTGCAGCAGTTGCATATAATGTAAACATGTAAAACAACTAACCACAGACTCTAAACTACATTACAAAACCAAACCCACAACAATGCACCACCACAACTTTTATTCTGTCCGTCTACGTCAGTCAGCGTTTAGCACTGGTTAAAAAGGAATTTGTTCAGGAAACTGCAGTATACCAAAAAAAGCATGAACTTAATGGGATATGCAGAATTGTCTGATGTCACATCCAACCAGGGAAGTTTTAAGTGGCACAGTTAAACAAGGCTTCAGATTTCTTTTAAAAATCTTTTCTCACCATTTGGTGTGATTCAAATGGTGCTGCTCTCCAGTTATCGGCAAAGGGGAGTGGATATTTAAACTGCTTTTTTTGTCTCTCCCAGAATGTTTTCACACTGGGTGGGGGGGGGGTGTTGGTTTTGGTCTAGAGAAAAAAATATATCTAAACTAGGTATGCAAACTCTACATTCATGGTGGTTTAGGGATTAACCCAGACAATTCCACTCAACCTATGTTTGGCTTATCCTGCTGTTGATGCCTAAGACTTTAATTTCAGTGGGAAATTCAAAATACATCAGGTGGAAAAACTCCAGAAAATTTTCTTTCTTTCTTTAATCAGACTTGTCATGGTAATTAATTTGGTGACGTTAGTTATAGATAGTCCGAATACTTGCCCACTCCCTCTTCCTTTCCTGTCCCTCCCTGCCACGTGCACCAAATACTCTTTGGTCTGTGATGCTCTTTACCAATAGGTCCCATCTGCAACAGGCTTCCAAATGAGTTGAGTTACATAACTGTGGTGTTACACATCTTCAGGGAAAATTGATTTCTGACATAGTTAGGCCTTGTGGATGTGACCTAACTATTTAAAAAAAAAAAAACTGGGTATCTAAGATATAATTTTTAAGTTCTGTTTTGTCCTGGTCCTTTCTCATGATAACATTAGTGATGGGTCAGCTCCACTGGAGACAGCAGCAGTTGCAACTCTAGTGTAAACAAGGTATCTCTGACAACCAGTATTTTAACCAATGTGTCTCCTAACCCTGCTCAGAGCTAGTCTAGGTGACATGGTGCTCAGATTGCTAGTGGCAACCAGAACCTTTGGTACATGAGCTCCCATTGGATGGCTCTGCATTGATGGGCAACTTAAAGAACAAAAACAGCTCGGTGTAAAGAAGGCCTCACTGCTAGAAATCAGTTATGTTGAAACCAAGTATAGATTTGTGATTATCACAAGAGTCTAAGGGCTTGTCTACACGGGAAAGTTTTACCAGTTATGCATCTATAACTCCTCATGTGGCCAGTCTCATTCCAGAATAAGAATGAATTTTTTGATTTACCTTAGTCCCTTCCACAAAGTCACATAGGGGTAAGCCAACCAAAAAAAAAAAAAAAAAAAAAAAAAATCATTCCAGGATAGGAGTGTTCATGTGGGAAGTTATACATGCTTTTAATTTTAAATTCATAACTTAGCTTATAGTAGTATAACTTTCCCATGTAAACAAGCCCTTAGTATAAAGCTCTCTGATAACACACACTTTGGTAAAAGGTTACTGTCAGGAAGGATGGTTTTGTGGCTAGAGCACAAAACTGGGAGTCAGAAGATCTAAGTTCTTTTCCCAGCTCAACTATGGATATTTTTTGGTGACCTTTGGGCAAGTCATTTAATCCCTCTGTGCTTCAATTCCGTATATGCAAAATGGGCTCCCTCAGCAAGGTATTGTCAGTTTGAATTTATTAATATCTGGGGTGCATTATTATTCCATTGTATTATTATTGTATTCCAATGTTGGCATTTAAATAATCAGAATTCATTATAATCACTAACCTTATTCAATCATTTATATCAGAGAAGGGAACAAATTTCATGCTCTCTGGTGCAAGGATAGATATTTTTAAACATCGGGCTGCTATTAATTTTCTGCTTGAGACTAAGTTCGGACAGGATTCTTTTCATTTTGCTGACCACAGCTGCTTTGAGGGTCGGAAGCACCAGCAGCAGTGGCAAAAATGACCGGAGTTACCAGAAAAATAACTTCCTATCAGGAAACACCTACCTGCTCTTCTCCCTCTTCTACCCTTCCCCATCGCTTTCAACGATCTATGACAAATAGTTTTACAGGTAAAAGGAAAATAGAGAGAAATGCTTTACAGATGATTTCAGAAGCTCTTGGAAGCAGAAAAGCATATTACGTGGTCATTTCAGTGTATTCAGTGGATCAGCATCTCTGGCGCAGCGCTTCAGCTCTCTTTCTGCCTCACTTGGTATACAGCTGTGAAGCTCTGGGGTGAAATCCTGCCTCCATGGGAGTTTTGCCGTTGATTAAATGGAGCCAGGATTTGACCCCACAAATCTGAGCTCAGATAAGACCCTCTCCTCCTCTCGATGTAGGCTAGATCCATGTAATTGAGAGCCATCTAGAACCTGGTTCTCCTTTCACTTATCTCAGGTTTACGCTGGTGGAAATGAGAGGTGAATCAGGTCCTCTGTATTGTTGACAGGGAGGAGACCAAAGAAAGCACAGACAGATGCGAGTTTTGCCTCTGGGTTTCCATCCCCATTTCCTTGTGACTATCCTGTAAGGATGTTTTGGATACCTGTGTCTTTAGCACTCTTGCTTTTTACTCTACTCTCCCATTTTACCTTACTCCCTCTGTGTGTGCCATTTCCTCTTGTTAGTAGTCTAGGTCCTCATGGACCTAATAGAAACGTCTATGTTTGATACATTTTAACTATAAAGTTATCTGGGCATCTATTTCTGGAATGTCATGATGAATAATGATGCAGGAGAAAATAATACTGCATTTATTCTGGCACTGTCAATCTCTTCTTTGATTGTTGTTTGCCCCATTCTATAATAGAGGGTAGAACGTTTAGATTTTGCCTTCTCTTTTGATTTGCTTAATTCTTTCTTCCACCTTTTATTTGATGCACACTTTGGACAGCTACCTTTATAGAAGAATCAATCCAAAAGCCAGTCTGATTTTTGTCCATATGGGCAAGAATATTAAATATTTGTTCCCTTAAATATTAGTCTTTTTTTGTCCTTAATATGTGTTTTGACTTACAACTCCTTTTAGTTTCTGTGTTATGTCCTGTTAGTGAGAGAGGTGACATTTACTCATTCAGTGGGTACATTGGACAATTGTGAATACAGCTTCAGCACTGTGTTGTTCATTGTAAAGCTGTAGAAAGGATCTGGGGTGTCCCATTTTAAGACTGAATGGTTGTTCTCAAACACCTGCTGTGATAGCCTAGAGGAAAATATGTGGCTCAAGTAGAAATGTTAAAGCCATTCATGAATGCATTTCTAATCATATCAGCCATTTGGGGTTTTTTTTGTACATTAAACTTGAATTTTGGGCTTAAACTACCCTGATGTTTTGCCTGACATTAAAATGTAATTCCTGCAAAGCATTGTAAGTATACTGCTCAGAAACCTCTCCTGTGGGTTCTGTGTTGTTTGCATCTTATACAGCATTGAGTATCTTGTCTGCATTTGATAAATATTAAATAATTACTGATCTGCAACATACCAAGCTTAAGTAGACAATATCGACCATGTTGCAAAAACCTGCAATGTACGTTATAGGTATCCCTTTATATTACCTTCCTCAGTGACTATCCAGAGGTGGCATGATAGTCTTGTTACTATAATCATTTGACAAGTTCTGTCTATGGACATCAGTCCATCTTTCTTGGCAAGTGTCTGTTTATAATCTGATGCCTATGTAGTGGCTGTCCTCATTGTCTACTGGTGTCCATTACTGGATATTTATGCTCCAGTTTTGCTCCATGTAACTGGACAGTAGCGTTGAATGGTCCTATTGGACCATTATATACAATAATAGTATGTTTTTCTGTTATAAGGAAGAATTGGATCCCATATTTTCTGTCTCTATATACAATGTGCTGTGCATGTTTTTATATTGGACTCTTTTAAAATATCTTCAGCTTTATTGTTTTAAGCCCACTGTGTTAGTCCAGGAAAATTTATTCAAAAGACAAACATCAAGGTAAATTTTGGGTGGAGGACAGAATATAGCATAAGATGGAGTCATGAATATTTTAGGCTTGCTTGCTCCTGCTGCAGGGAAGAGAATTAAGTGACTCATCAGCTCTGTAAAAATGAATTTTGGCATGTTTAATCCCAAATGCTGGCTTCTCTATTTGTGGTCTATTGTGTGTGGTGTGAGATACTAACCAGACCTGGACTACCATGCCACTATTGAGGCAGACTGTGTGAAACAACAGAAAAGAAAAACTAGGGATTGGAAGGGATTGGCTGATCATTGTAAACTTTATTAATGGTAATAATGTAGCAATTATCCAACATTTTTCATTCATAGAACTCAAAGTGCTTTATAAATTTGATTATTATCCTCATTTTACAGATGTGGGATATGAGGCACAGAAGATTGAAGTCACTTGTCCAAAATCAATGGTAGTTTTAGGACTAGAGCGCATTATTGTTTTGGCTTAAGAGAGACATTTTAAAATGAAATGTTTTCAGAAGGACAAGCCTTTCCAAGTGGAAAAGAGTAGATTGTGTTTTTAGTGAGTTTATTTGTGTTTTGCCTGGACTTCCAAGGTTTTTCCTGGCTTATCTGAAATCAGTTGTTTAAACTTTACAGGAGGCATAAGCTTGCATATCCTTGGGGTGAAATCCCAATCTCACTGAAATCAGTGGGAGTTTTCCCATTAACTTCAGTGGGGCCAAGGTTTCACACTTGAACTTTTAAAGCAGACATTGTTTTCTGCTGTTCAAATCACGTGCAAACTGATTTATTGTTCTTAGACATCGTGTGGCCTATTCAACAAGTTTTACTTCTACATTAGTGATCATAACCAGATCTGCAGCTATAGTGCTTACATTGTGCAGAGGTAAACATAGTAGTACAGCATTTGCCAGTGACCGAAAGCCATTTGACATCTCCATTTAAGATTGCAGTCTGCGTGTTGTGAGTTTAGTGGTTTTTTTTTTCTTTATTTCTTTTGTTTTTATTGTCTAGGTTAGGTGATGGGGCGGTATTTTTACTGTCTCAAGTATTGGTTTTGCTATTCAAATCTATTGTGATTTCGGAATTCCTGAGTTTAGTTGTTGGGTTTTCTTAGCTGTCAGAAAATTTCAGGTTTGAGTATCTTGGAAATAAAGTTATTAACAACAATAATAGCATTTTGCATTTTTATAGTGCCATCCGTCCAGGGATCTTTAAGTATTTCACTAACACTAACAGACTGAGGCTCACAGCCACAAACTTTCAACCATAATGGTCAATTTGGGTTTTCAAGGCTATTTTTGCAAAGAAAAAGGCCAGAGATGTGCTTTATTATTTAAACAACAATTAGATTAACTTGACACGTAGGGGTCCCAAATTAGGGAGAAACACATGGCTTTAAGTTTTGCCCCCACCATCCCCAAGGCAGACTCTTAGGTTGAGATATGATTATGCAAACCCCACTAGTGGCTATGAAAATGGACAAACCAAGTGTTTCTAGATCCAAGTCTTTAACATCTCTCTCCCATGCAGTGGTACAGTATTATTCAATGCTTTTGCTTAATCAGCTGTCCATAGAAGGCTGAAATTCTCCTTTTGCCCCTATTGTCGGCTTATATTTCTTTGACAGCCACCATGGGCCCGAGCCTGCCATTTACCTGAATAGAAAGAAAATCTCTTGCCTGAAAGGGGTTAGAGCAGTGATACTCAGATCTCAGTGGTTCAGGAGCTAAATTAGCAACCAACCTTGCCCAAACGAGCTACAGTAGTGTGAATTGCTTGTTTAATTTACTATAGGAAATTCATATAGAATATTCATATTTAAACAGTATGACACGGTAAATATTTTGTGTGTGTATATCTGTATCTGTACGTGTGTATGTATAATTCTCTCAGCAAAACGACTGACCAAGCATCATTATTTTATCAACTACAATTGGTTATTAACATAGTAATGCATCCTGATTGGTAAACAACTTAGATTGGTTAGTAATTAAATCACATAGTGTTTTAATATCCTGTGCTGCAAAGAGCTGCCGGAGATGCATAAAAGAGCCGTTTGTGGCTCATGAGCTTCAGTCTGAGTATCACTGGGTTAGACAGATGTACGGGAGTGGGAGAAATGGGGCAGGAGAGTTAAAAATTTGGGCCAGATTTCTCTGTTTCTCTGCACTTTGTGTAATCATTTACACTAGTGCGAACTGGGTACAAAATGCTGCCAAATAACAGGCACACCATATGTATTTCAGTTTCTTGGCAGTTTTTATCTTTGTTTGTACCATGTTGAGTTGTTTGTTACATTTACTAAAAACAGTCCACCTAAGGCCAGAGCCCAATTCTGATACCTTTAGTCATGTTGAGTATACTTTTTACTCCTTGAGGAGCCTATTAGCAGATAAAATATTATTTGGTTTGAGTAAAGGCACCCAAATCTAGCCCCAAGAATGGAGCATGTTAGTCTGAAGTTGCCATCTGGAGATTATTTGGGCTCAAGCCGATATTCTGGGGCAATTATACAAGAGTCATTTTTTTATTTCGTGTAGCAGGAAACCAAGATACCTACACAAGTTGGGGAATGATTAGCCACTGCTCTTCTTATCTGGGGGAACTATATGGCTGTTACAGTAGCCTTTTCAGTTAGTCAGCTACAATGTAGGCCTTGGCTACACTTGGCAATTCACAGCACTGCCGTGGCAGCGCTGTGAAGCGCGAATGTAGTCACGCCGCCAGCGCTGCGAGAGCTCTCTTGCAGCGCTGTATGTACTCCACCTCTCCGAGGGGAATAGCTTGCAGCGCTGCGAGTGAGCGTGCAGCGTTGCAGGCACTGATTACACTGGCACTTTACACATCCTTCTGTTTCAGGAAGGAACAAAATCCTCATCTTCTTTTAAAGTAAGATGTTCTACCAACCACTATTCATTTTGTCTTCATTGTCTAATGGAGGTCAGAGCAGGGTCAGTTCATGATGTGTCTGCAGTTTCCTTCATAGTCCAAGATTTTTGGAATTGCGTCAATGACCATATGATTGATGTTCTATCGGCAGTTGGTGGAGGGGGATTTATAGTGTTTATGCAGTGTCTGATGACGGAGTCAGCAGGCCTGGTCTTTCAAGATCTGTGAAGTATTTCGAAAGTATATGCTTAGAGTCATAGGTCCCATCATTCGGTCCTGGCTGACTGCTTTGGCATTAGTATTTCCAGAAGGGTTTACCAGTGTCTGGTGATCAGTAATTATGATTAATAGAGCAGAATACAAGGATGGATAAAAGCATTCACCACCCCACGCTCCGGCCAAAGCTCATCTTACTATCTTTATTTATTTTTGTGATCTGACTGGCTTCCGCTTGAAAGGGCTACAACATGACGATGATCCAGCTGGATTTATTTGAGTCATTCTAGCTGAAAATCAGAATGCACGTATATTAGCCACAAGTTCTGTGTAAAAAAGTAGTGCTAAAGTCCAGCTATGTTATGCATTCAGCAAGATCAGATGTTATGCCTTCAGATGCCTCCAATCATCCATGCAAGCACCTTGTCTTGTTTTATAAGTAATTTAAATGGAGCAGTTGAAGTTGGAAATTGTAAGAGGAGACACAAGCAAGAACTGGCATACGAATGGTTAGACATCTGCAACACTGCTGTGTTATCATCATCTTGATTGCTTTGACTTTTACAAGTTCTAGGCTGACACTTTTGTCTGAAAATATATGTTCATAAATGCATTTTTCCTTGTCTGATGTTACATTCTGTTTTCAGATGTTCTAGGATACACTTAAGTGCTTTATTGTGTTTTTTGGCATATGGTTCCATTGACAAGAATGTTGCTGAGTAATTACTTGTTCTCTCCCTCATTTACCTCTGCAGTTTCTGTTGAATAAGGTGTTCCTCACTTTCTGTCCTAAATTATTGTTGTAGCGTTTACATCCACTGTTAAATAGTTCCCATGTTTCCACCCCGTAGTGTTTCCATAATGTACAATTATAAAGTACGTTGGGATCTTTCTGGGAGGAATGTCACACTATATGTAATATATTATTTTATTAATATACTTTGTAGCTGGCACTTTGTTTTAGACTAAATTGTATTATTATTATTACCTAGCTCCAGGACAGCACTTTTTTTTTTTTTTTTTTTTTTTGCCAGTAGATGTTAAAGTGCTTTACAAAGGAGGTCAGTATCATTCTCCTCATTTTATAGATGGGGAAATTGAGGCACAGAGTTGAAGTGAGTTGCCCAAGGTCATATTGCAGGCTAGCGGCACAGCCAGGAATAGAAGCCAGGTCTCCTGAATCCCAGTCCCGTGCTCTGTTAGACCACACTGCTTCCCTTTTGCAATTCAGCAACACCATGACAGCCATCCTTGTGGATGATCCCTTTTGACTGCTAGGCAGTGACAATTAGTGTGAGCTAAATCTAGAGGGAGACTAGTTTTTAAAATGAACGAACCTCCTTGAGGTAGAAAAGATTTGAATGAAGTGGAACCTGATTCATTTAGCACCAAGTAGTGAATTCCATTTAAAGTCCTTTGACTGTTGCACCATTTACCCCACCCCAACCCCACCCCCTGCCACACATAGGCACCATATTCCCTGGTCCATGTTCAAAAATCATGAATCAAGACCTCAAAAATCCTGAGGTTAAAGCAATGTTGGTGGTCTGGGGCGGGGAGTGCTTTTTAGTGTTCACTCACTTTATACTTTCAAGTTTTTTCCACAACCAGGAGGGCTAACATGTCATGTTTAGAAATGAATGCTGAAATTGTCATGCTATCTCTTGAATTTAGCACCTGTATTTTAAGAAAAAAGATTAGAGTAGTGATAAAATCGTGAAACTTAGCAACACTGCAGATAGACAGATACGGCCTGATCCAAAAATCCACTAAACTCCATGAAAGATTCCTATTTACTTTGATGGGAATTGATTCAGGCCCATAGACAGACATACAAATGAGGTTCAATTCTTTCCTGATGCTGAAAAGTTAAACCTATTACACTGTAGAATCATCTAATGCTTAACCTGAGATTCATTCTGTGTAATTTGTAGTGTAAATAAACTCCATTTAACTAGTCACTCACTTGTAAATAGAGAGGATGCATGTGACTTGTGATTTACTCTTGCAAACATGTTGTATAGAAATTTAGAAGAGCCTTATAATTCCTGCCTGCTTTTTTTAAGGGTAAACACATTTGGCAAGTTCAAACACCAGAACAAAAGCTAATTTTCAGTTATGAAAAACCATCAATGTTGTTCTGATTCTGGATTGGCTGTTTTTAGAAACAAAAATGTTAAAATTACAATTTTTTAAAATGTAGATTATCTGGCTACTTCTGATGCTTTTCCTAATTCAGCCCAAATCTTATGTACTTAACTGAGATGGGAAATTGGCAGTTCTACAGCCAGAAAGGGGATTTGAGCACCCAGTTTTTTAGCTTTGCCTGCAGTGCAGTGAACTTGAGAGTTCCTGCATTCGCTTCAGGAACAGCTTACGTAACTTCAGACATGCCAGCAATACACTGTGCTGTGCAATAATCTCTTTCTTGCTTGCTGTCCTCTCCCCATCCCCCAGAGGGATTGCATCATTTGCCTACTCTACACAGACCAGGCTGCAAGGGAAAGGAAAGGAATAAATCAACACACTTCTTCTCATCAAATAAACCTTTGTTGTGTGGTCTTGTTTAGAGAAATTTACATGCCTTCTACCTGGCTTTTAAGGGTTTTTTCCCTTTTCTTTTCAATAATTATTTTTAAAAAAGCTTCCCAGATTACTCTGACAGAATATACATTAACTTGTAACTAATATGTGTTAACTTAACGGGACAGGTTTTCAAAAATGTGTCAGAGTTCTGAAAATATACAAATATCCAACATTTAAAATTAAAAAAGTTAAAAATAATGTCTTCACTTATTTACTATAGATGTCACAATTGGAGTTTGATTTCTTCAGGACCTGAAAAAGAGCTCTCTAGAGCTCAAAAGCTTGCTTGTCTTTCACCAATAGAAGTTGGTCCAATAAAAGGTATTACCTCACCAACTTTGTGTCTCTCATATCCTGGGACTAACAGCTGCATCAACACTGCAAACAACAATTTCTGTGGTACGCATCTAGAATATCTCCGTTGATTTCAGTGGAGGAACTCTGGATTCATGTAGTGATCAGTAAGAACAGAATCTGGCTTGATGCAACTAAAAACTGCAGAAGTATAGGAAAATGGTCTGCTCATGGTGCTAGCAATATCAGCCTTAGCAGAAGAAACTCAAAGCAATGAAGTCATATTCTGGCAGGCAAAAAGATTTTCAGATCTCCTTTAATGCTGTGATGTATGGAGCAATGGTTATGATCACTGTTTCATTTATATAAGCTAATTTTCACCAAGGAATACCTCATTTTCACTTATTTTTTTATGTTTTTCTGTATTGGGTAAGACCATACATAGAAAAGGAATTACGTGAAATAAGCTGACACCCTTTTTATTGAGTGAATGAAATCTGTTGTTGTTACTCAGGGCTAGATCTTTCCATCTGATGCACTGTGATGGGAAGAGGGTATATGTAGAAACAGATGGTCAGGATCTTTCTTTACTGGTCATGAGAACCCTAGAAAGGAAGAGACAGTGAAAATGGTGGATGACATGCTGTGGCCCTAGGGGATACAATATACTCCTTTTCAGAGCCACAGCAAATTCTCTCTACCATATGACAGCTATTCTGTTCCCCAACCCCCTTCAGTTTTCTCCAAACAGGGATTACAGAAGCCTCCACTAGGTCCTAGATTTGTGGCTAGATTCATCCACACAGATCCCCACTGAGTTCAATGGGGCTTTGCAGAAGCTCATGGGTGCACCAGGAGGGATCTGGTCCTTGGATTCTAAAAGGAAGAATGTACCTAAATGGTATCCAAGGTCATTCCTAAGGGTTTGATCTTGAGAGGTTTTAGTCATTTCCTGTGAGATTTTGAGTATGGGGTTCTAAATTATTTTCACGTTCGGACAGACCCAGCTTTAACACACGCATTCCATCTCCCTTGAAAAGTTTTGTTTTGTTAATTTCAGCAGCCAAAAATTTTATAAAGCAAACACAAACAGAAACCCCAAACCTAAGTTCAGAAACACATTTCAATTAAAGTTTCATACTTTGAGAAAATTTGCCTCAATTTAAAGTGATTTTCAGGTTAAAAATTATATTTAAAAATCCTTATCTCTGGTACAAGTAATAGTTTAGATGATTAAAAATGAAAAGATTTTAAAATAATTTATTTACTTTGTAGTTTTTATGCTTTTAATTACTGAATTGTATTTGATAGTTTTTAATCTCTCTCTCAGCTTGGACAATAATTATCCTAGTCAGTTTCATTTTTATGTATAGTCAATTTCATGTTCCTATTTCTAGATACAAAAGTAAGACACCAATATTTGTGTTGTAAGGTTTTAGGGGCCAAATTTGACTTGTCAGTCCTAGTAAGAGTAGGCTTAAAAATATCTATAGGCAAATATATCTTGCTTGCATGAATGATTTATGTCCTCAAGAATTTGGCTTACAACATGGATAGCACAAAGTAGTAAGCCAAAAGGCTCTACTGTGTTGAAAGAAAAGACATTTATGGTATTTTACACTTGACTTTCGCTTGTGTAAAATAAATGTTCTAGGGAAAAAAATATTGCAATATCCTTTGCATTTAATTCACCTTGCTGAGAAGGGAAGTGTTTACTAGAGAAAGCATCTGGATTGTATTGTTTTTTAATTCATTGTGGACGGCTTGATGGAATCTGGAACTACTTACCATGACACAGCCTTGCAGTGCCATATGCAGTAAAGAGAGGCAAATCCTGGACTGCCTAACCTGAGCTCTTAAGGATGTTGTGGTCTTTCTATTGTTAAGTGAGACATATTAGAACATCCAAATATTTGTGATGTACCTTAAATTGCCTCTTTGTCCATGTTAATATCCCATAAGGTAAACAGGCTGCAAACTAATTTGCTAGGACTAGGAAGAGGTCACCAAATTTGGCTAAAAAAAGTATGGACCTGAATCCAGATTATGAACCTTTTTTGCAGAAAGGTGTTTGGGGGTGGGGCGTATGTTTAAGTAGATGACCCTCCTCCATGCAAGCGCACTTAGTAATTTTTTTATCCACATTACTCAGATTGTCCCAGTTTTCTCAAGGTCCATAAGATGAAGAGCTGACATTCCCAGAAAGTTCATTCATTGTAATTTCTCATTCAAATTTGCCAAAATAAAAAAAAAATCTGGATTATTTGGATAAAAGTTCATGTTTTCAGAAGCTTACCCAAACCTTCTGTGTTATTGAAACTGAATTTTCCAAGTTCTAATGACTTTGTTTTGAGGAAATAAACAGCAATATAAACCATATGATCTGCAGTTGCTGGAGTCCACAAAAGTGCTAAAATTTTCTAATTTTCAGCTTAATTTTCATTATAGTTTTAAAGTAACACTCACATGTGCGGGAATACACCGTAAATGCACAGCAATTTTCAACAAAACAGGCTGCATTCATTCCTATCACACCACTGAAGTCTATGGAGTTTCATCAGGGATGAATTTTGTCTAGTGTACGTAATCAGCCTATTGATCTGTCTAATAACTCTCTTGGTAAGATATGGTATCCAATATTCACTTTCTCCTCATGTTCCCATCATTTTATGGCTTAAGATTCTGCTGGGTAAGGTTTCCTCATATCTGTTTGCTGTTGGAAATGGTGTTTGCCTGTACATACAACCCCTGATGTCAGAGAGCTAGCAGTATTAATACACAGAAATCTTTACTGTGAAGCAGTTATGTTGTGTGCATAGCAACCTTGTGTGATACAAAGCCACAAAATCAAGGAATGAACAGTTAAGCCTCCTAATAGTATGTATCTGCTTCTTCTTCCTCCCTCTGCAAGCTCGCATCTTACCAGTACTATGACTATTCTACCTTCTGCAGGGTATGCAACTCAACCTTAATGCTGCCTCCCTTTTTGCCCTTCTCCCCATGTATTCCTTTATTAGATTATTCCCCCTACTCCCCCCCCCCGCCCCGCTATTGTTAGCTGTGGCTGTTGGGTGCGGTAGTAGGTTGCATTGGGAGAGGATACTTCACTAACGGGTTATGTGAGTGCAGGTGGGCAGCGAAAGGGGGTGACGGAAGGCTGACTTCCCTAGGGATGAAGAGTGAAGGGTACACATTGCATGGTCTGCATGAGGCATGATGGTTGTGTTAATAGCAAAGTGTGTAATTGTAGGTGGAGGAGTAGATGGTATGTGGTTTTAGGTGGCTTATCTTTTCATTTTTTTTTTTTAATCAGGAATTCTGTATGTAAGCAACCCTAACCCTAATTTTCTATTTTGTTAATGGTTTACTGGCTGTGAGAGTTAGTTAGGGGGTGTGGGTAGAAGTACAGCTGCTGATAGAGAATGCAGCTGCACATTAATCCTCCTCTGCTGTAGGACAGTCAGACAGAAAAGGGCCTATATCAACAAATAAGGCATGCATCTGGCCAACCCCCATCAGCCAGTTGGGCTTGCATGCACAGTGCCTACACCTACAGCATGAATCATAATTAAAAATTAATCTAAATGTAACTTTTTTTAAAAAAAAACTACCTTTTGCACCAGAGTCCACCTTTCTGTCAATTTTTGTATAGACAAAGATTTTTGAAGAGCGCTTGGTCAACAGTAGGATTGTCAAGGGAAAAATTCAGATGGAGCCCAAGTTCAAAAAAAAAAAAAAAAAAAAAAAAATAAAAAAGGAGAGAAACCAAACAAAAACTACACAGAAAATTCAAAGGGTATAATAATTATCCCTATATGACACTTCACACTGAATAAGCCACCTAATTTTAAAGAGACAGGATTTTGTGCCCTATTTTAAACCCATTTTAGAACACACCTCTAACTACAGAGTCATTACCTGCCTTCTTCACAATATACGTACTGCCTTGGAATGCACAGTTGCCTGGAGCCCTCCCTTTGGTATCTTCCAATGCCTTAAATGGTGACCAGGTTAAAAGGAGGCTGCCATAAACACTTACGTGTTGGAGAGGAACCTTCTAAATATTAATAAACAAAATTCAGCAGTCTGACATGCTGTCTAAATTTAAAATGTGTGCTGTGTGGATGTGTTGAAAGAGATGTCATCTTTACAATTTTGTAAGGGGTGGAATCTGAACATTTTAAAAGCTCTTAACAGTGTTATAGGTTCAGGTCCCAGTTACGCATGATGCTTAACAATATGCCCAACTTCAAGCACATGAGTAGTCCCAGGACGTACGTATTCCTGTTTTAGTACGTGGAAAGTAGTGCCACAAAATGGCCAGAACATGGCTTGAAGATTCATGGATTTTTAAGACCAGAAAGGACCTCTGTGATTGTCTAGTCTGACCTCCTAAAGATGATATTGCACCATGTTACTAAATCATAATAGAGCCTTGTAAAGTCCAAGGCTACAGCAAATATCTGCAACATAGTTAAAACATTTCAGTTCTGTCTACAGAGGCAGGACCAAACAACATGGCAGTGTTTGTGATGTACATAAGACTGGAGACAATTGCAGATATTTGAGTCAGGATATCTGTATGTTTCCTTATGATAAAAGACTGCAGTTCCTGGGCAGTGATGGATTAACCCTTTCTGTTGCCTTGGGCTAAAACAAAAACAAAAACAAAACACTGCCTCCCAGCCTGCTCCACTGAAGGGGAGGAAGTAAAACTCTCTCTCTCTCTCCCCATACCTCTGTATCTTGCCTAGGCTACTGGAACTGAATTCAGCAAACAGGCACATCTTCAAGTATCTGCAAAAATGCACTGGACAAATGATCAGAGAGCAACCAGTGGGCCATAACAAAACACATGACTGTGAGTAAAATTAAAAAGTGAAAAATGTCATGGGTAAGAAATCTGAGTTCCTTTTCTCACTCTTTTGATTCTTAGATATTGAGATTTGTTCATTGTTGCCCCAGGTCTTACTCTATCTGGACCACAGGGTTAAGGCACTGAGCATAAATATGTCTTGCAGGTTAGAATCAACCTTGTTTCTAGTCCTCTCCTCCTGTATAACATTAATGCAGTCTCTGTTAGCAAATGTTATTGACCCGCGTGACAGTCCAGTGATTACAAGACTGATATTTATTTTGTCCCTTCACTGAAAAAGGAATAGCATGTTTAACTGTCTTTATAAATCACATATCCATTTCCCGCAAAATGTTTTTCTTACAAGTTTCTGGTCTGAATTTTAATAAGATTGGGGGTTGTTTATTTAGTGTAAAAAGTCCTGTGTGTTTGTTTCATTTTAATAATCAGTTTCACTAGAAAAGCACTCTGGCTTATGAGAAATAAAACAGATTATCACGTTACCATTATCACGATTACCAGAGGAATGTGATCAAGAATAGTCAGCATGGATTCACCAAGGGCAAGTCATGCCTGACTAACCTAATTGCCTTCTATGAGGAGATAACTGGCTCTGTAGATGAGGGGAAAGCAGTGGATGTGTTATTCCTTGACTTTAGCAAAGCTTTTGATATGGTCTCCCACAGTATTCTTGCTGGCAAGTTAAAGAAGTATGGGCTGGATGAATGGACTATAAGGTGGATAGAAAGCTGGCTAGATCGTTGGGCTCAACGGGTAGTGATCAACGGCTCCAGGTCTAGTTGGCAGCCAGCATCCAGCAGAGTGCCCCAAGGGTCAGTTTTGTTCAATATCTTCATTAATAATCTGGAGGATGGCGTGGACTGTACCCTCAGCAAATTTGCAGATGACACCAAACTGGGAGGAGTGGTTGATACGCTGTAGGGTAGGGGTAGGATACAGAGGGACCTAGACAAATTAGAGGATTGGGCCAAAAGAAACCTGATAAGGTTCAACAAGGACAAGTGCAGAGTCCTACACTTAGGACAGAAGAATCCCATGTACTGCTACAGACTAGGGACCGAATGGCTAGGCAGCAGTTCTGCAGGAAAGGACCTAGGGGTTACAGTGGAGGAGAAGCTGGATATGAGTCAACAGTGTGCCCTTGTTGCCAAGAAGGCTAACGGCATTTTGGGCTGTATAAGTAGGGGCATTGCCAGCAGATTGAGGGACGTGATCATTCCCCTCTATTCGACATTGGTGAGGCCTCATCTGGAGTACTGTGTCCAGTTTTGGGCCCCACACTACAAGAAGGATGTGGAAAAATTGAAGAGAGTCCAGCGGAGGGCAACAAAAATGATTAGGGGTCTGGAGCACATGACTTATGAGGAGAGGCTGAGAGAACTGGGATTGTTTAGTCTGCAGAAGAGAAGAATGAGGGGGGATTTGATAGCTGCTTTCAACTACCTGAAAGGGGGTTCCAAAGAGGATGGATCTAGACTGTTCTCAGTGGTAGCAGATGACAGAACAAAGAGTAATGGTCTCAAGTTGCAGTGGGGGAGGTTTAGGTTGGATATTAGGAAAAACTTTTTCACTAGGAGGGTGGTGAAGCACTGGAATGGGTTACCTAGGGAGGTGGTGGAATCTCCTTCCTTAGAGGTTTTTAAGGTCAGGCTTGACAAAGCCCTGGCTGGGATGATTTAGTTGGGAATTGGTCCTGCTTTGAGCAGGGGGTTGAACTAGATGACCTCCTGAGGTCCCTTCCAACCCCAATATTCTATGATGCTATGATTATTGTTGTAGTCTAACTCCTTTACTGTCTAGCCCACCAATGGATAAGCCTCACAGGACATAACAAATAAGTAGTTTTGATTTTATGCCAGTGAGTGAAGACTTGAGATGGGTGAGTTTCATTCTACTCTTCAGAGTCCCTTTAAGTTTTGTTTTAATGACTTAATTTCTTGTGAGTGACATTTTGTCCTCTTGCTATATTAAAGTAACCTTTTTTTTCTTCGAGTGAGCCCAGGTTTTTGCCATGAGTGGTTTCACATCAATCAGACAATGAATTTGCTGGTATTTTTTCCAAAGCTCCATATTAATAAGGGGGGAAACTGTTTTATATATTTTGGATGCAAGGAGAGCTCTTACGTATTATTTCAACAGAAGAAAAAGGTTTTGAAAATCATCTAGATGATTTGTGTTTTATGCTAAGAATCAAACAGGTTGTACTGTGTCTTCCCACACTGTTTCTAGATGGATTAAACAATAAATTGTTCAATGTGACATATTAGCAGAAGTTCCTGTACCTATAACTCTCTTTGATCTCATTCCATCAAAGCTGTGGCCGTGTCTTTTGGAGCAACAGTAATTAAAAGTCTGAAGGCCGATTAGAAGAATAACAAGTGACTATACTGTGATCAGTGGAACTGGAGTCAGAGGGCCCGTGTTTCCTGGAGGGATTGTTATTGAGAGTATATGAGTGGAACAGGAAATGTGGAGAGTAAGGCTGGAAGCAACTCAGCCATAGACAGTGCAAAGGGTTTAATGAGGTTTTACTTGTTCAACCTGCATTCAACCTTGTTAACCTGCATTCGGCCTCCTACTTTGCAAATGAAACAGTATGTTTAATAAGTTAACTGAACTGTAAGTGGTGGAGAGAATCTTCTAGACTCTTCCACCCTATCCTATCTCCAAAATTCTGACAGGATATCAAGTGACAACACAGTCAACCAGTAAAGTGTCATTATTATTTATTTGTAATACTGTAGTACCTAGAAGCCCTAATCAAGGACCAGAACCTCACTGTGCTAGGTGCTGTACAAACACAGAACAAAAAGAGTATCAGAGGGGTAGCCGTGTTAGTCTGAATCTGTAAAAAGCAACAGAGGGTCCTGTGGCACCTTTGAGACTAACAGAAGTATTGGGAGCATGAGCTTTCGTGGGTAAGAACCTCACTTCTTCAGATGCAAGATTCACTTGCATCTGAAGAAGTGAGGTTCTTACCCACGAAAGCTCATGCTCCCAATACTTCTGTTAGTCTCAAAGGTGCCACAGGACCCTCTGTTGCTTAGAACAAAAAGACAGTCCCTGCCCCAAGGAGCTTACAATCTAAGTAAAAGACAAGAGATGGATAAAGGCAGATGGGGAGTACAAGGAAACAATGAGACCGTACTGGTCAGCGTGATGAGGCAGTGGTTTTAGTGCACCAGTGGTCTAACTGTTGTCAGGTTTTTTGTAGGCTTCATGGCAGAGGAGTGTTTTGAAGGAGGATAATGAGGTAGCTTTATGGATGTTTATGGGGAACGCCTGCCCAGTGTGAGGGGCAAGATAGGAGAAAACAAGAAGAGGCTCATTTGAAAATTTAAGCCAGTGGGCAATGGGGGGTGGGATCATGGGCTGATCAGAATGGGAGTCAACATCTCAGTAGTGAACAAGAGATGATAGGCAGAATGGGAGTAGCAACATTATCGGAGAATATATTTGCCTACCCACCTGAAAACAAGGATAACGCTTCTCTGCTCCCCTTCGAGGAGTGTTTATGACTATTAGTTAATATTTGCTTAGCACTTTAAATATAAGACAGAGTGTTATATAAATGCTTAGTAATAGTATCCGTATGAACTCTGTGGTAGACATGACATTAGCAGAATTGGAATACTTTTTCCTGGCAGACCCTTTCCTTAGTCCATACACCACATCTACTGGGAGCCAGTGTCATGCGCTCCCTCCTGATGGCTAGTGGCTGGCATGCAAGTTAGCCTGAACAGCCAAAAGTAGAGAGAAAATTGAGCTAACCAGCCCCTTTCTCTACCTCAAACAATAAATCCAATAACCCTGCTACTGCTGGCCTCCATAAACTTGAACTGATTCTGCGTCATAGACTAAAGTGTGAGTATTTGTATTTATTTTAAGAGAGAGAGAGATAATTGGGATCACTTTTACCATTTCATCTGAAAATAGCCTCACAGTATCCCTCTTGTCCTTTGATCGAGATACCTTGAAGATACCTTATTGATTGTGTCAAGCTGTGGAAAACCCACCAGTATGGAATTAATTTCCTTTCTCATGATGGTCAGATGTAAAAATACTAACACATACCCAAATCTCATGAGGATAAGACTCCTTTTGAT
Organism: Malaclemys terrapin pileata; assembly: GCF_027887155.1. Classification (NCBI taxonomy): domain Eukaryota; kingdom Metazoa; phylum Chordata; order Testudines; family Emydidae; genus Malaclemys; species Malaclemys terrapin. The sequence continues at coordinate 85,687,761 of NC_071507.1, forward strand.
TTTTTTCAAACGCCCTGATCCTATCACTTCCTGAAACCTGCTTTATTTTTTGCTTGTGTATTACAAACTTGAAGTTTTATGGTCCAGAAGTTCTTGCTTTATGAACTGAGTTGTCCGTTTTGTAACCATGTGTTTGGATCTGAAAGGCACAAGCTTAGTAATTTTATTTATTTTTCCATGAATGCCACTACAACCAGGTTTTTGGTCTGGAAACAGAATTGAAGTAAATGACCAAGAGAGTCGTTAATGATCTGCTTAGATAGAAGGCTTAGAATGTGCATTCCAATCTCTAAAAGTTAAATAAGAGCTTTGAATCAGCCATTAATTAACTTTATTCATTCTTTTTATTGGAAGTCTGGCCATTGAATCCCTTTTAAAGTTCAATGATGTCATCTTTGCTAAAAACATTTTTTTCTGTGCAAAATGGTGCTAGCAGATCATGACTCGTCTAAATAGAAATTCCTATTTTTTATCTGGAAAAAGCTTCCAATATATTACCAGAAACATTTATGTCCCCGTAAAGCTGGCCACTCTTAACAAACCAAATGATCAGCACATGGAAAAAATAACCCACAAGAGGAGGCTAACATAATAAAAATGATAGAAAGGGCATTCAGCCTGCCTTTGATAAGAGCTACAGAATGATTCTGGTGGACATCCTTGGAGATGGAGTTCCATGAGCCAGGGCTTTGAACTGGGAAACCTCTGTCCTTAGCCTTGTCAAGATGGCACATTGGACAGAGAACACAGGCAATGTAACAATTCTCAATTGCTTTAGAGGGACATGCTGTGACAGTTGTGGCTTGAGGTAACTCAGAATATTAAGGTGAAGTGGAATGATAATTTTTTTAATTGTTTCAGTGCACTTCAGTGTTGGATCATGTGTTTCAGCTTAATCCATTATACAAATAGGGACCAGCCTCAAAGATTCAAGCTTTCTCAAAGTTCTGGGGTGTTTGGATTGTAAATTGTTTTTGTTGCTTCTCTGTTCCTGATGCTGTATATACTTCCGGTGTCTAAAGATAATATTTTTATTACCATTAAACTGAGTGAAACCAACTTATCCTTTGTATATTGGATGTATGATTGTGTAGACTAGGTCACCATTGATGTAGACTTGAAGACATAGGAATCAGTTCTTTTTTTAATACCTCATTTGCGATAAATGCACCTTTAGCTTGCTATCTAAGTATTTATATAATCCCCATCATCATAGTACTGATCAACTCAAACCGGATGAGTTGATGAGTTTATCTTTACAGAACCCTTATTTTGGGAAGGAAGCTCATTTGATAGATGGGTAAGCTATATACGGAAAGATGAAGTAACTTGCCCATGGTTACACAGGAAGTCTGTGGCAGAGCCAGGAATTGAATCCAGTTTTTCCAGTGCCTTAAGCATAAGACCATCTTTCGTTCCCAACTTCACCAGCCTTCTCCCACTAAACCATCTCCACCTGGACTACTTTTTACATTCCAAACTTCTTAGAAACTTCAAACAGCACTTAAATGATATAGACATATTACTAGATGGAGATGGAAAAATTGCTGATGATTCAGAAAAGGCAGAAAGGTTTAATGCATATTTCTATTGGAAAAGTGGCAAGATGATGTGTTTGTATCATATGAGGTTGTTGTTCTTTCTAGTCCATTAATAACTCAGGAGGATGTTAAACAACATCTACTAGGGATAAACATTTTAAATCATCAGGACTGGATAACTTGTACTCAGCAGTTCTAAAAGAACAGACTAAGGTGATCTCTGGTCCAATGGTGTTAATTTTTAGTAAACCTTGGCATACCAGGGAAGTTCCAGAAGACTAAAAGAGTGCTAGTGTTGTGCAACTATTCAAAGAGGGCAGGAAGGATGACCCAAGTAACAATAGACTGGTTAGCCTGACATAAATCCTGGGTAAAATAATGGAAAAGCTGATACAGAATTGAGTTGATAAAGAAAAGATAGAATATAATTAATGCCAATCGACATGGTTTTCTGGAACAAGGTCTTGTCAAACAAATCTGATTTCATTCTTTAAGGTGACTACAAATCTGGTTGATAAAGTTAACTGCATAGATGTAACATAAACTTTTGTAAGGCGTTTGACTTAGTACTTATTTTTTAATCCAAATGTTGTGCAGTACTATACAGTATCAATGGAGAACCCCATTAAATTGATTAAAAATTGGCTAACTGACATCAAATGGGGATGTTTCTAGTTGAGTTCCACAGGGATTGCTTCTAAGTCTCGAGCTGTTCAACACTTTTATCATTGATCTGGAAGTAAGTATAAAATCACTGCTGATAAAATTTGTGGATGACTCAGTTTGGTGGGATGGTAAATAATGAGGAGGACAGGGCAGCCGTACTGAGTGAGCTGTATTGTTCAGTAAGCTGGGCATGTTCAAACAAATGTCTTAATACAGCCAAATGCAAAGTTGTACACCTCTATCCCGATATAACATGACCCGATATAACACGAATTCGGATATAATGTGGTAAAGCAGCGCTCTGGGGGCGGGGTGTGTGTGTGTGTGTGTGTGTGTGGCTGCGCACTCTGGCAGATCAAAGCAAGTTCGATATAACGCGGTTTCACCTATAATGTGGTAAGATTTTTTTGGCTCCTGGGGACAGCGTTCTATCGGGGTAGAGGTGTATATCTAGGGACAAGGAATGCAGGCCCTACCTACAGAATGGGGGACTGAATCCTGGAAAGCAGTGACTCAAAGAATTTAGGGATCACAGTGGACAAGCAACAGAACAAGAGCTCCCAGTGTGATACTGAGCCAAAAAGGGCTAATGCGCTATCTTTGGATGTGTAAACAGGGGAGTGGTGAATAGGAGTAGGGAGGTGATAATACCTTTGTATACAGCACTGGTCAAACTAATATTGAAATACGGTGTCCAGTTCTAGCATCCACATTTTAACAAGGATATTGAAAAAATGGAGAGGGTGCGGAAAAGAGCCACAAACATTATTTCAAGACTAGAAAAAATGCCTTGCAGTGAAAGATGTAAAGAGCTGGATCTGTTTAAGTTATTGAAAAGAAGACTAAGAGGTGACATGATCACCGTGTAGAAGTACCTTCATGGGGAGAAAATAGGTACTAAAGAGCTCTTTAATCTAGCAGAGAATGACATAACAAGAACCAATGGCTGGAAGCAGAAGCCAGACAAATTCCAACTGGAAATAGGGTAGGTTTTTTTTTAACAGCCAAGGTAATTAATCACTGAAACTACCAAAGGGAGAGGTGGATTTTCTGTCTTTTGATATCTTCAAATCAAGACTGAACACCTTTCTGGAAGGTATACTTAGGTCAAACAAAGTTTTATGCTTAGTCACACCCAAGTTTCAGGGGTAAGTGGATGAAATTTAATGGCCTGTGATATACAGTAGATAAGACTACATGATCTCATTGTCCCCTTTGGCCTTAAACGCTACGAATCTATGAAAACAAACAAGACAAGCTCTCTCTTCCCCAAATGTTTTTCTTTCCTCACTTAATGTGGAGTTTCCCCCAAAATGATGGGGTAAGCAACATTCACTTCTCTGCTAGCGAGGGGTTTAAAATCCAGGGTCTCAAGCATCTTTAAGACTCAAAGTGATATTTTTATCCACGCCATTGTGGACCTTGAAGCCCTTCCCTCCTCCTCACCCCCCCACAGTAACACAGTGTTTTTCATACTCCAGCCTGTCAGGAGATACCAGAATTTAATAGGGTTTTTTTTAGATGCAATTTATGGGATGAGGCAGTTAAGACCAAAGCTAATTTATCTGAAAAAATAGGTGTTCTATACGTGTTTATTACTGTTGTATATGCTGAGTAAATGATTTAATATGTACTTTTAAAATAACTGACTGTCATGGACTCTTTCTGGCATACACAGAATGGTATGCAGTAATACAAGATGCTTCACATATGTATCTAAGTTTGTAGAAAAAATGTTACATTGCATTATTTGAGCAATGGTATGTAATCCTGTGTAATTAGAAGACTATTATGATGCATATCCACAAAGCGGTAGAGTTTAGGTTGCATGTACAATCTCAACTTTGTCAGTTCCTGTTTTTTGAAAGTTTAACTGTACAGTCTTAACATTCTTTTCATTCATTTTTTGCATCACGTTTCTTTAGAAGTTGTTTTGTTTTAAAATAATCAGATTATAGCCAGTCCTGAACTATTTGACAAGACACCACTGGAACACTCTGTGCTGTGCAATTTGTGAAGTGTGTTCATAGGTTTTAAGGCCAGAGGGATCACAGTGCTCATCTAGTCTGACTGCCTGTATAACACAGGCCATAAATTTCACCCAGTTACCCCTATTCTGAACCAATAACTTGTTGGAGGGGCTCTTTCTCCTGTCACCTTTCGGAGCCTTGTACCATCCTCCCGCTGTGGAGGCCCTGCCTATGGGGCCCTAAGGCAGCTAGAGGTCACTTTACCTGTGAAATTCTTATCTGAACCTAGGAATACCTTGTAAGATTTGCGGTGACTGGAAAGAGAAGCTGCAAGCCAGAGGTTAGGCAGGCCGAGTCTGGAGCTGGGAGTCAGATGAAGCAAACACTGGTGTGTGCTGCTCCTAACAAGCATATGCCCTGTCTGAACCTCCAGGAGGATAAGAGCCTCCAAGCATGTGATTGGACCTGGTTACTACTGTGCGGGGGGAGGGACAGGGGGCTAAACTTAGGAGACTGCAATTAAGTTGTGGCCCAGGAACGCAGAACATGTGTATCCGCTACCTGTTTTATGGCTGTCTTATCTGGGATAGAGCCAAGGGACTCATCTGTTTGTCACTGGCTGAACTTGAACAGAAGCCTTTTCCCTTGTTTCCCAGTGCAACATAAATATTCATAAGCAGAAACTCAAGGGCACAGGAGACAACCTCCAAACAGCTCTTTATTAAAACCAGTATTCTAAATTATATATTAAAACCAATTACTTAAGACATTCCAGTTTTCAAAGATTTTTTCAGTATCTTGTGATGTTTTCACATGCAAATTCCTTGGAGATTCTATGTGGAGAGCTGATTGAATAGTGTTGCGGGGGAGTGGAACCTAGTTAAGCGCCTACGCACTAATCTGAGAAAGTTACTTGTAACTTTCCCATCGTTTTGAGAGTGGTTATTATAGAGGATTAAAAAGACAGTATCAATTTAGTTGAGGCCTAAAATTTAGTTGGTGGGTTTAGTTGAAAGGCTTGGTTTACAAAATTGGTATGAAAACAATTGTTTTCATAAATATTTTTTGGGGGAGGGGAGGGTTTTCAAAAAATAGATTTGAGTTCCCCTGTAATGCGAATCCAAACAAAAGAATTTTGTGCTAGTGCATCAGTGCTGGGGAGTGAAATGAACCATAAACAGAAAGTGAAACTTACAACTCTAGTATCATTCTCCATTATAACATTTTTGGCAGAGGGCTCCCAGAAACACTGACTTGCAAAATACCACATCGCCAATTGGGGGGGACAGGGACAGGAACAAAGGGAAAGCAGGATAAACCCAGCAGGGAGGGTGACTGCATCCAAGCAGAAAACAAATACTTTGTCTCATTCCATTCCATATAGTCATCCAGTTTTTGCATAAAAACCTTAAACAATTTGGCTCCAGAAATCTATTTTAACTACTCACCACTCTAACATATAATACCTTTTTAATTGTTCTGACATGTCTTTCCATTTAATTCATAAACCTATGTCCATTAGTTCTGCTCTGACAACCTCATTTAGATCAGTTTAAAGGGATACTGTCAGCTTGACTTTTTAAAAAACTGACTAATTACAAGTAGCTATTTTGTGCGAGTGCCTCTTAAATAGTATAACCTAATTAAAAAAAAATTTTAAGACATTTATAAGGGTTTTTCTGCTCACTTTTTATGGTGAATAAGGGTCTTTGCAAACATTGAAAGTTACTATATACAAAGTGCTGTCAAATATACAAACTGAACACCTAGAGAATTTTTTTCCTACTTGTTTCAGTTTTAGCCCTCTTTAGATATTAGTTGTGATTATGTTAGGTACAAAAATTTCCAATAGAAATGTGATTGTGGCCTTTTTATTTTACATTAATAACTTAAATTAGTCCCTACCTAGTTTACATACTTCAAAAACCTCCCCTTTAACCGTCTTTTTTCAAAGCTAGATAGTAAGTTTGTCAGTCTTTCACGTTACTCCATTCAGTATGTTAATTGCCTTATGCTGTGTTCTCCTTAACTTAAGTATATTATTTAAATAAGATGACCCAGACTGGACACTATAGTTAAAATTTAATCTAATTAGTCCCTGGATTGCTTCCCTGGGTGCAAGCAAACATCTTGTTGATCATCTTTATTGGCGCTCCTCTCTGGATGTAGTATTTGAATGTTGGATATCCCAAAATACCCAGATCTCTTCTTTTCCACTGTAATAATGAATCCAGTGCCATTTAAACTTTATTTAGCATAAGTATTCTACTCAAGTGCATTATTTTGCAATGAAACATTTTATTTCATAGTCCATTTCTGAGTCCATTCACCTAAGCTATTACAATTATCCACTAAAACAGCTGTGTGCCTCTAAATCTTAACTACTTCCCTGTCTACTTAACAGGGAATTCAACAATTGCCACCCAAAACATAATGTTATAACATGGTCAAGTGGTTGGAGTAGGGATTTGAGAGTTAGGAGATCTACTTTACATAACATAACTACTTTACATAACATAGATAAGATATCTTCCCTTCTCTGAAGATAATTAAGAGTCAAGACAAATGCATGACAAGACCTAGGAAAGGGGGGATTTCTGGAAGAGATGGTTTTTTAGAAGTGATTTAAAGGAAGAGCAAGAGAGCACTTGGCAGGTAATGTGCCCCTACTGGAGGCAGGGCCGACAAGGGGTGGGGGAAGCCGGTACAAATTACCGGGGCCCGGTGGTCCGGAAGGGGGCCCAGGGCACAGCTTCCCCCTCCTTCGTCAGCCCTGTTTAGCCGGTCCGCGCTTGCTGGGGGGGCCTGAAAAAATTCCGGGCCCGGCTCTCCCCCCCCCTTGTCGGCCCTGTTTAGCCAGTCCTGGGGGGCCCGGAAATTTAGCCTTTGCTGGGGGGCCCGGAAAATTTTTTTCACCGGGGCCCGAACCCGCTCTCAGCAGCCCTGACTGAAGGGGATGGGATAATATAAAATGTAAATCGAATAATAGAACAAGGAAATGAAAAGTAGAATAAGCTGAGAGGACTGGAAAGTCTAGAGAGGAGCAGGGAGTACAGGAGAACATGTAGATAGAATAGCTGGTTTAGGTGAGCACAAGGCATGTGAATTTTACTCAGCAAGTGAGAGAGGAAGCTAACAGAGAGGTTCAAAGAGGAGGTGATCTAGTTTGAGTGGTGGGAGGGGATGATGACATTAATAGCTTCAGCATTTTGGACAGACTTGAAACAGGAAAGATGAAGTGCTCTGCTCTTGATTCTGGACTGATTTTGTCCCCGATACTGCTACCGTTGAACTCAGAAGCGAAACAACCATTGATTTCAGTGGTGCAGAGCCCTTGCTTTGTACCTTTACACAAGTCCTATGACTTCTCTTTGCCCCAGTTTTTCCATCTGTAAAATGGAGATAGCAGTGCACATCTTTGTAAAATGCTTTGAAAGCCTTGCATAAAAAGCACTACAGAAGTATACAGTAGCCTTATTACTTTATTTATTGTATCAAAATGGTGTAAGAGCATTGGTCCTAGAATAGAACCCTGAAAAATTCCACTTCTCATGAACTTCCAGGAAGAATACGTGACTAATTCCAGCCTTCTCTTTTCCACCTACTGGCTTACATTCTTTAGATAGACAGAACTCCCATTGGGAATTATCAGGAGGAGTTCTGTCAACATCCAGACCACAGAATCGGGGCTCATTTCTTAATAATGTATTTCCAAATGAGTGGAGTATATTATTCAGTAATCCAAAGATGTAACTTACCCTGACGTGATGCTTTAGCAGCCTATATCCGGTCCAAATACTTGCTTATCACTCTTTTAGTAACTGGTGTTCTCTGATTTGTCAGTATCCGTTCTCAGAAAAACATTCTCCAGGGATATCTCTTTTTAACAAATACAGATTTGATCAAACTACTTATTTCTTCGGGGTTTTTTTATTCAGTAACCTAAAATTCTCTACTTTGGTGCCCTATTAATGGCCCCATTTGTTCTCTTATTTTTCAGCCTCTCATTATGCTTATCTAATATGTTTCACTTACTCTCAAGGGTGGCTCCAGCCACTGGGGCAACAAGCCGCGGGGGGCAGCCTGCTGGTCGTTGTAAGGGCGGCAGGCAGGCAGCTTTCGGCAGCATGCCTGCGGGAGGTCTGCCAGTCCCACGGCTTCGGTGGCAATTTGGTGGCGGGGACGCCGATGGCGTGACACCGACGGACCTCCTGCAGGCATGCCACCAAATCTGTGTGACCAGTGGACTGCCCGCAGGCATGCCGCCGAAAGCCGCCTGACTGCCGTGCTGGGGGCAGCAAAATACATAGAGCCACCCCTGCTTACTCTTTTTTGCTCTTTGAATAGCCTCTTTGCATTCTTTCTATTCCTTCCTATACATTTCGGTATTGTTAGAAATACTGATTAAGAAATGTTTTAATATATGATTTTACCTTGTCAAAGAGCCTCTCATCAAGTCTCTCCTTTGTGTGCTGTTTAACAACATTCATCATGGCATCAGAAAATAATTTTGGGAGTGGGAGGATTTACCTAAAATTGAGGTGAAGCTATTTTTTATAACTCCTTCCATCGTGCTGTCCTCTGCCACCATGCTAACACTTCATCTCCTGTTTGGAACACAGATCAATATCTCCCTCCAAAACTGATGCCATTATTGCTCCGTAGGTTAGCTGACAGTGGGTGTTGTTCTACGAGTGCAACTGGCACCTACCCACAGATTCAGCTGGCCCAGAGCCTGACAGCTTGGGTCTCTTCCAAAATGTATCCAGGATCTCCAAGTTAGGAATGCAGCATATTGCTGTTTGTGACACACACACAGCTGAGTTTACTCCATGTCTAACTGTAACCTTTTAACGTTTTCATACGACTTACTCATTTGCAGAAGGCTTTATAAACCTGAACACAGACAATAGCAAGAGCTTTATACCGCTATTGCTACTTCCCCTGATTTAACTTGATTCCTGGTCTTTACTCCCTCTGGGTATCTTTCATGTTCCTTTCAGATCCCTGAGCAATGCAAGGCATTTCCTTCCCTCTTACTAAAAAGCATCGAAATAAACTTACAGTATTTTATAGCAATGGCTAAAAACACATAACTTAAAATTGTGTTATGGCTACAGTGTTTTGGACTGCTATTATGGAATTCAACAGTATTTTAAATCCGTTTTTCAGTAATCTCTTCTGCCCCAAAACATTCACACACCCCATGCTCACATGTAGGCTGAATGCTTTCTCCTACAGCCCAAAACAGGAGAGGCCTGTATGTGGTCCCATAAATATGGCAGTGTGAGCATGATGAGGAGGCCACACTGTCATCTTATTAACTCCAGTTATGCAGATTTCTCCTGAGCTCCAACCAAGAATGTAAAAAGTTTTTTAAAAAAAAAAAAAAGACTAGTCAAAAATGGTGCTGCTTATACACCATTACCAGTATTAAATCATATTTATTATTTATTATGGTATTGCTGTGGAACCAGCCAAGATCAGAGGTTCATTATGCTAGACACTGTACAAACTCTAAGTAGTAGAGAGTCCCTGCTCCAAAGAGCTTACAAGCTATACAATAAATTATTTGTGTAAAATATAAAGAAAACACAGAGCTGAACTCAGCAAAACTGTCTCCTCTATTCAAGCATCTCCTTAAACAAGAATAGAGTAGCATTCATCAGCACTTTTTTTTTTAAAGGAAAACACTGTAACTTAAAACACTACTTTTGGGTAAAATTATACTCTTGCTAACACTGGTAAAACTCCACAGGATACACTGGGATTGCAGTGGTGTAATCGAGATTCAAATTTATCTCCATTGTTTTGGGCCATTACTGTAGAATTCTGTAATACTTTTATAAAGATATAGTAGGCTTTACAAGTCCCTGAAAATTGACGTTCAGTCTGTGTCACCCATTTCTCAAATCAGGTATGTTATTGGATTAATTGGATCCTTGTCATATGTCCTCTGTCTTGAAAAATTCCAGTTTGTGTTTAAAAACTAGTGATGGTTGGTTTTTTTTTTTGTTTGTTTGTTTTTAAGTCTAACTTTAGAAAAAAGGGATCTTAATTACTATCTCAGTGACTTTCAGTGAAACTTAGGCTCCTAAAACCCTAAATTGCTTTTGAAAATGGGACTCAGACTGGGACTTTCAAAGGGAAGAAAGGAAGTTATCATGTTCCCAGCTCCCTTCGAAAATCAGCAGGATTTGAGGACCTATCTTTGTTGAAAATCTTAGCCCTTGGGCTTCCAAGTCACTTAAGTGCATTTGAAATGCCCATACTTAGGCACCTAAATATACAGTTGGGCACTTTTAGGCCAAATTTTTCAAAAATAGGTGCCTATCTGACTTTTGTTTTAAGTCGTAATAGGTATGTATGTGATATGTTCTTTCTGGGTGCGTAACATTAGGTTTATTTTACACATTTAAAAATAAAATACATTTTAGTAGGGAAGTTTAACATGGGATCAATTGTGAGCCCAGCTGTGCAGAGAGAAGTAAGAATGTGTAAGGAGCCCCGCAACTTTGTTTTTGTGGGCAACCCACAAACCCCCCAGCCTGCTTGTTGGAAGAGCTGCTGCTGCCAAGTTGCTGCTTGTGGCTCGTCAGGAGTGGAGACTGGGTAGATTCTTGGCTCTGCCATCCTGGCACACTGGTCAGCGACACTGAGCTAGTTACAGAAGTAACTGGGAAGTAAACTGTGGCAGCAAAAGGGTTATAACAGATGACTTCTCTGTTAGAGCGAGAAGGAAGCAGGGATAAGATTGAGACTGGAATCGCTGTCTCAGTACTGATAACTCCAAGCATTCAAAAATCATGGGTCAGGTCCCGCCCTCCAAAAAAGAACATATTTTGTGAGGTTTCATGTTTACTTCCTAGTTTGTGAACCACTATCGGTGCACCTAGGTCACATTTTCAAGCTTTTCGCCACCACCATGAGGGCTAAAAACGTTTTTTCTTTTTATTTCCTTTAAATGAAAGATGAGATTTTCCTCATACTCACTTGATTCCAGGAGCTAGAATTTTATTACCTTTGTCTGGCTTGTCCTCGTCTGTCCCTCCACGAGTGCAAGTTGACGCCACACCATTCCATTTTGTTGTGATCACATTCTTTCCATTTCTGGCCGAAGAGTTTTGTCATGGGATCGGCCCAGTGCATTTTCGGTCTGCCTAGCAGTCGCTTGTGGTCTCTGGGGATCCAGTCACTGATGTGGGTTGTCCACCTTTGATCTTGGATTTTAAGAACACCACCAAATATCTTGACAGCGGGTAACGCTGCAGTCTGGTTCCTGACATGTTTTTGAGGCAGCACTGCCCTTACATCGGTAGGATTGTAAGTAGTAAGTTAGCTGGAAAATGCTGATTGTTGAACCTGAAATGTCTCATAAAAGTGGGCTGGGTTCAACAAACTTTCATCTAATCACAAGCAGAGTTGTGTTGGAAACCTGCCTGGTTCCCTGCCAGCTTGATTGGCAGGATGCTGGAGAGCCAAGGCTTCCAGGGTCCCTGGATCCAGGCTGCCCATTCATGCTATCTGCCCCAAGCCCTGGGACCCCAGGTTACCAGGATCCTCTGGGGCAGCCTGACCATACTACAGCTTCCAAGGTTCCAGCCATAGAGCTGGGAACCTAGAAGTCCTCCTGAGTTGGGTTTCCAAAGTCTGCAGCTCTGGGGTAGTCTTGTCATGAGGACTGGCTGGGGTTGGGAGCTTCAGGACTTCGTGACTTCCGGGCCAGCTGTCTCCTTGTGCTGGCGGACAGCCTAAGGAGCCAGCTGGTCCAGAAGTCTGGAAGCTGTGGGCCTGCCTTAGAGCCACAGACCCATAGAGCACCGAAAGCTGCTGACTGAAATGCACATTCTTGTTAGTTTCAGTCAGCAGCCGCTGGTCCCAAGGTGCATATTTTGTTTCAGAAACACCACACATTTCCAAAATTAATTTTTTGGGGATTTCCAGTTTGTGAGAAATTTAAAAAAATATTGGTTTTGATCCAATTCAGAACAAAACCAAATTTTGAAATGCTGAAATTTCTTGCAAACCAGAAACCCAGAGTTTTGGCCGGCCCTAATTGTAAGGTTACAATCCAGCCCCTCAGGAGTAAGTGATGCAACAGAAATAAAATATAACATACATGAGCTATCAGCATGATAAAGTGCAAATGTAGTAGAGGAGAGAGGTTATTTTCTAAATTTTATTTGAATTAAATAAGTTTCATTTAATTCAGTTTGTTTCTTGTTTTATATTTTACTTATACTGCCTGACAGTATAAAGTCCACTTTTGGTTCAGTTATTTGGCACAGATAAATATTAGGACACAGATGAATATAATCTTAAAAGCATGGCTTCAGTCAATGAGTGTAGTTAGTCAGACACAATTGACCAAGTGATGGCAAGAACAATACATAGTCCTGGCATTTTATTTACATTACATTGTGTTAAAGATCTGAGCAGTGTGTTACAGCCAACCAGTAAGGCTTCAATCCCACAAAGAGCTCTGTATGGGTGGACCACCTACATATGCCCAGAGTGCATAGCAGGATCAGAGCTTTAGTGATTTGCTTTAGCAATGCTGTACATGAAAAGAATATTGCTGTGCCCATTGGAGAAATCCATAACTGAATCCACATAATCAAGGACTAATTTCTAATATTTTGATGTAACGATAATTTTTCAAAGTTTCAGGATATGTGGGAATACTGCCTGGACTTTGTAAACAAATTCAAATATAGGCGATGGTTAGTGTTCCTAACTATAATGGGGAAGAGCTCAGATATCAGGTTTATTCCTTATTCTCTCTTTATTTCCTTTATCATTCTTCTCCTTGATCTCCTTGTTGGTCTGGTTGTTTTCTTTACACTGTTTAAGGATAGCATGGCATAGACACACAAAATTAATTGAAGTATCACTTTAAAATGTAGACTCCAAGAGATTCTGTATCCTTTTCTGTCTTTTCACTTTCTCTGTGGCATATTAGGGCTACTGGGCCTGATATTGGTCTCAGTCTGGTGTAAATCAGGCCACAGATTGAGATCATAATCAGGCTAATTAAATCTCCTTGCTTGCCGCTCTTGAATGTATCAATGATAATTAATAAGAATATTGCTAACGAATTCCAGTGTTGCATTAGTATGTGCAGCTGTGTATACTTGTATGAATTCTGTAATAATCAGCCACTGTATTTGCTTATATAGTTATTGTTAGGATTTGGGGAAATGCTGAATATCTGTTTCTGATATTAGAAACAAGCTGGTAGGAACTGATCTTCAAAAAGAGCTTCACTTTCATTTAGGCTGTGTAATAAGTGTATATGTTTTCATAAAAGCTCAGTACTTTGGGGGCTAAAGCAATTTTGAAAATCTAGCCCTGATTTATATACCTAAAAGGGAACTGAATTTTTCCGAAAACTGGACACCAGTTTTAGAGGGTGAACGCTTTAAAATCTGGCCTTGAGCTCTTTTGAAAATCTGGCCCTTAGTATTTCACTGGCTGTGGTGAAGAGACTGAGTTTTATTGTTAAATTCTGAGCTGTGTTCAGGCAGTAGAGGAAGAGGTGGAAGATCAAGAAGAAATGTATTTGATAAGTTGAAAAATATGCTTTCTTTCTGAAGTTGAGATTGATAATAGGATTTATAGCCTATGACAATTGCCACATGGACAGTCCTCTCCCTAGCTCCTCCCTTGATCCCGGCTAGGAGTACTGTAGCAGATGACCTCTCTCTTTGCAGTGACTCAGCTGTCTTTAGGTGGGGGCTGATCAAGCCAACACTCCTCCCACTGCCTGCCCACTTGCATGGGAGGGGAAAAGGTAACCCCCACAGAGGCTGCTCTCCCCACTGTTGTGACCTATGATGCAGGTAGTTTGCAGGGGATTAAGATTATAGGTTATTTGGGGCATGGGCCGTCTTTTTGTTCTGTGGTTGTACAGTGCCTAGCACAATGGGGTCCTGGTCCATGATTGGTGCTCCGAAATGCTACTGTACTACAAATAACTAATAAATAATGGCGTGCCTTATGCCCCCTTACTTCCTTGCTCAGGTGCCTCGGGCAAGAATGAATTAGTCCTCACAACATTTCTGTTGGGTAGATAGGTATTATTCCCATTTTACAGACTGAGAAACTGAGGCAGAGAGATTAAGTGACTTCACAAAGGCAGCCAGTGGCAAAACTAGGATTGTTGCAATGGAACTTTTTTTGTGATATCACAAACCCAACTGTCAGTCTCTATGGTAGCAGAGCTATGTCTGGGATGGTGTTAGGAGGGGAACATAGAGTCCTATCATCCTGAAATCTAGCCAGTGTCATTCACTGAAGTTCCAGAGAAATTGGGGGAGCTTTATGTAAAACCTGTGAGTTGCATTGATGCCATTCCTGGCAGTGAAACACAGCAAGGAAATTCTGGAGTGGATTTACTGCCTTCCATATGATGGGCAAGATGCCATCTTCTGTGAAAGAAGTGGTTGTTAGACATGAGCTCAAGCAATCATCTCTTAACACAAACAAACTCTTTATCACCTATCTCAAATCTGCTCCTTTTGGCGAAGGCAACTGAGAAGGCTTTGACACAGCATCTTCAGCAAGATTTGAGTCATCTTGACTCCAATCGGTTCACTTACTTATCTATTCCAGAGTGCCACAGATATGCATGGCACTTTGCAGTCAAGACAAAAATGCCCAAAGAGCTCACAACTTGATTTAAGGCGAGAGCAAAGAGGAGAGGGCAGTAACACGGTGGGAAGAGAGGATAAAGAAAAGACCAGTGTGATTATGTGGCTGCTTGTGAAACTAATGCACATGATGGGCTGGAAGTAATGAGGTATCCTAAAAAAAGTCAATGCATTTTGAAATGTATAAGATGCCATTGTTATAAGTCTTCTTGAAGTGGGTTTTGAGCTGGGATTTAAGGTAGGAGAGGGAGAGAATAAGTGGCAGATGGGGCTGAGGAAGGGAAATCCAGGTATAGTGGCAGCATGAAAGATGACTTGGAAGCAGGCGTGTAAAGAGACTGCAAAGAGGATTTGCGGGGGGGGGGGCATCCAGAGGAGTGGCTTGTGCTGAGCAGAGGAGTAAGAGGAGCATGGGAGGCATTAGACTGTAGAGGGTCCTGGAGGTGAAAACACGGAGTTTGTATTTGATTTGGGGTGTGGGCAATGGGAAGACAAGTGAAAGGAATTTAAGAGATGCTCAATGTGTTATAGGTTGAGGTGGATGACCCCTCCAGCGTAGCTTTGGATGGGTTTGGAGAGGAAGTGAGGTAGTGTCAGGGAGACCAGAGAGGAGGAAACTGCAGTAGTCAATGCACAAGAGAATCAAGATTTGTGACAAGGGTATTAGCAGTGCGGATGGAGAGAAGTGGCTGGATTTGAGATGAAACCCGCAGGATTTACAACATTCCCTCTAGAGGTTCTTATTGTGCTTACCACATAGGAGCCATAACTCAAACACATACATAAAAATGTTAAAATGAAACGCCAGCCTCTAGAAATCCAAATAAACAAAAGTAGTCCAAGTGGATCCCCTGGGAGAAAGCAGAGGAAAAGATGTATGTAGAAGTAGGGTTGGGGGGTGAGGAGAAAAATAATAATAAATATGAGGTCATTTGTATTCATAAGTAAATAAAAAGCAAACATACTTCAAAGGTTTTTAATTTTTTGTAAATGGGGAAAGAAGAATGTAAATGAATATCTGTCAAGGAAGAATAAATTCCATCGTCTAGGGCTGTGTACAGCAGACAGTTTATAATAGCCTGCTGACTTTGGAGCCAGTGATGGGACATGTAAAAGAAGAATGGTGCCCTAACACAGAGGCCTGATAGATGAGGCTCAAGTCAGTCTGCAGCGTTAACAGGATTAAGATACTTTGATACAGTCATCAAAACAAAAATTTGGAAGATACTAACAGGGCCTCTGTGTGGGTGTGGAGAGAAAAGAGTAAGTTTCACAGTTCAGGGTATCTGCACCTGTATTCCCCGTCTTTGGTCCAGCAAGGGCTTTGGACTCCCCTGACCATCCCTTCTTGGGTGGAAGCACACACCTCGCTCCCTTCTGAGCTGAGATATTTCCAGTCTGCACACTCCCTTGACTATACTGTGGTACCCTTGCAAGTGATTCTGCCTAAGCAGGGCTGCTTACTTTCTCTTCAGAGACGAATAACAGAGTAATTCCCCATAGCTATAAGATATCACACAGTACTTCCTATGGAAGCCTATTTTATTCTTATGGTAAAAGCATTACAGAGAAACATATTAAAAACAAGAAAAGAGCCTACGTGCTTGCGAATAAACTTACCAGAGATCACTCCAGCCCTAACCTGGGCTCTGGCAGGAGCAGTTCTTCGGCACCCCATCCAAGGGATTCCTTGTGGTTTCAAGTTCACAGTTTCAGTTAGGGTGACCAGATTTCCCGATTTTATAGGGACAGTCCTGATATTTGGGGCTTTTTTTTAATATGTGCTCCTATTACCCCCCACCTCCTGTCCCGATTTTTCACACTTGCTATCTGGTCATCCAAGCTTCAGTTCAGAACAAGCACCCAGTCTTATGGGGCCTCAGTAAGCCCAATCCTTCCAAACCTTCCTGAAGGATTGGGGCCCTCTCTGAACCAGAGGTCCTGTCCATTTGCTGGATCAGGAAAAAGACCACGAGCCTATTTAAAACCAGGCTATTTAAAACCAGGGAGAGGGATTGCTATTCAGAAGATATTTGCTAATGGAAGATGCACCTTTTAGAGGTCTAAAAATGTGAGGCTGCAATCATGAAGAGCATCCTGCATGTCTTCTTATCTTCTTTCTGACAATATTACACTGTGCTGTGGAAATATTATTACTAACCTTATATGAACACTAGTCTTTTTAGAAAATCACTTCTATTCTGAGGTACCATTGTGTCACACACAAACATAAAACCCACTGTTCTTGCAGGTACCATTTGCAGTACAGTCTGTTCCAAGGGCTGTATCCCAAAGTTCTTACTCAATTTTTACACTGGCAAAACTCCTGTTGACTTTGTTCCACTGCTCTGATTAAGTCATGGGTCTCCCTATCCCCCAGTAATGTTTAATAAGCACGCAGGAGTGGGGTTTGTCAGGAACATAAGGACTGCCATGCCAGGTGACAACGTCTAATGCAGTGTGCCTTGCCTCTGAAAGAGGCCAGGACCAGATGCTTCAGAAGAAGGTGCAAGAAGATTTTTCACATTTCAGTTAATGCTTGGCTTATAACATGAAGCTTGAAGGTTTGTATCTCTGCTAATTTTTATCCTAATATAAATGTGAAGGTTTTTATTATCCCTATAAATGTCTAATAATTTTTTTAATCTTCCTATGCTTTGGGGATCAATGAAATCTAGTGACAATGAGTTTTACAGGTTAAATATGCATTGTATATTTTAAACATTTCTTATTAATTGTATGCAGTGGTGTTGTAGCCATGTCAGTCCCGGGATAATGGAGAGCTGAAGAACGAGAGCTGATATTAGTGACCAGAAGAGGAGCTCTGTGTAAGTTTAAAAGCTTCTCTTTTACCAAACTGAAGTTGGTCCAAAAAAAGATATTACCCCACTCACCTTGTCTCTCTGTTCTCAGTAGGGCATGTGTCATCTTTCAGGAAAAGAACGCACAACACTTAATTAACTATGCAAATGTTTAGCTCAGTCTGAGTCTACTCAGATTTCTGAAAACATCCAGCTCATATTAGGTATGCCCACAGGTATTAGCATAGGCATCCCCATACTGAGATAGAACCAGTTTTATTTGCACAGTGATTCCTACACTCATAACTTTATATCCGTGGTATCCCTACAGACCTTGAGTGCACAGGGGTATAGTGTTCAAGGGGTTAAACTTTGGGAACTCTCTTCTGGAATCACACGCAACATGTAGAAGGCCAGTGTCTTGTGTATGGAACATGCAAAACTGTAAAAACAGCACTACCCTATGTGCATATTTGAATAAAGTCCAAATTGATCTTAAATACTTATTCAGCCCAGTGAACAGTAGTGGGATGTATGAACTGAGGTGGAGGCAAAGAAAAAGAGAGGCTTCATTTTTTCCAAACAAGGTGGTCTATTCCTAAATGCAGAACATAGAATGCCTTTGAAAATCTTGATTGTGCAAGTCAAAATTGCCCCTGGGGTGACTGGCTTTGACCAGTTACCTAATAGGACACTGACCATGGTAATGTTATAGAAATGAATGGTTTTTAAACAATTTCTTCAGTGTATTAAGCACAAATCGGCTTTCTTATCATGTGTGTTTTGTCCCATCTGTATTTCTTTTTAAAAGATGCTTTATTGTAGTCAGTTCTAGGAAAATCCCATTAATCTAAGAATTACTCAGTGCATGTAAAATGTCCCCGATATCTATGTAGCCTGAGAGGACTCAGGCTACTAACTAGGGCAGTTTTGTTTGGGTGTTTTGTGTGACAAGTGCAATCTTAGCTCTGCATTTCCTAGTTTTCTAAAGATTTGTGTTTGTTTTTTAACTCAAACTTCCTTGGAAGTCACATGCTGAGTGTGGCAAGATCTCTAGTGTGAAGCAAGTTTTTTTTGTCTGGTGGCTTCATCCAGCTGGAGCAATGCCACTTAAACTGGGCATTTCTGTTAACTTCATATAGTTCTTACGTGTAACCCATATATGCATAACAGGGGTTCTCAAACCCTTTCTTCATAGTGTGGTCCCCAGCTTATCGAGAAATTGTTTTATAGACGCTTCCTTGTCCATTCTTGATCACATAATATCCATGGGGCAACTACTATAAGTGCTTATCTGGAAAAGTAATATTAGCAAACCAATGCATTTTATGTATCTTTTTAATGCGCTTTAGCTGGTGGAACCAAGGAGGGGAAACAAGCTCTTTGTGATCAGCCAGCTTTCCACAGACCATAGTTTGAGACCTGCTGCTGATCTATAGCGAAGGCGACAAATGATGCTTGAATTCATTAGGGAGAATGAGAAAGGAATGCAGGACAGTGAATGACTGGAAGAAAGTGGCTGAAGTATGTGGCTTGATTCTCTTTCTTTTCCACATATGTAAATAAGTGATGCCATTGAAGTCAGTAGTTACACTGGCATAAATGAGAGGAGAAACAGGCCTAATGTTTCAGTTGTAGCGGAGAGAGAGGTTTTGGGTCTATTACACAGTGATTAAACTGCTCCTGAATCATTTATCCTTATCTAAAGACTTCCTGCATTTTATGGCCTCGTTCAGGGTCAGCCTGGGTGATCTGGACTGTGTGCATCTCCTATGGTAGTCTTCCTTCCGGCTGCATTTGTGAATCGTATTTACTCACTTCTAATTCCTCCTCATTCAGGAAGATTGTGCTACCCAATCAGACAATAATGCTGGCTGAGGGAGGAGCTCATCACCCTATTTCTGATTGCTTAGCTATAGACAGAAGCCTTCACTTTTTGTATTAATTTAAAACAAAAAAACAAACAAAAACCTTGGCTAAACCATTAACTAATTTATTTTGTTTTTTAAAGAGAGAGGAGGATGGAGTGTTCAAAGACCACCTATCCTAAACTGGGGGTTCGCCCAAAGTTCTAATAGATGGCTTATGGTTCATTCCCCCACCTTCCTTTCTCTTCTCTATTTGAAGTTGCCATCAGATAATAAAGCTCAATTTTTTTCTCTGTTGTATGTTTTAATGTTTGCAAACTTTGAGACCATTTGCTGGGTTTTTCTCACTCAGACACATTCACTGACTAGTTGTGGGGCTAGGTTTCAGCAGAAACACACAATCTATATACCGGGGGGAAAGGGGGGTGGTTCTTTGGAGAAATATTTTGTATAGGTTTCACAGAAGCTTATTCTCATCAAGGAGTAACAGTGCAAATTAATATTTCTACTAATCACAATGTAACAGGGTAGCTGGCCCCTTAAGTGAAATTGGACACAGCTCTCCTGTTTCAGTCCAGGTGCTCCCTAGTTTGGTGTACTGAAGAGGGCAGGGCTGCCCCTGGGAGCTATAAGTGAGAGCCTCAAAAGCAAGGGAGGGTTTGGAAGCCAGATTCCAGAGTGGGAGATTTCAGAAGAAGAGCAGGGGTTGAGAGCTTCAGGGAGCAGATGCACCTGAAGGAGCATGGATTGAGAGTTCCTGAGAGAGCAGTGGAGACAGAGCAGGCCGGTGAAAACAGAAGGAAAGAAGACAGTTCAGGGCCACCTAAATTTTTGCCAGGCCCAAGAGTGCTGGAGGAAGCTGAAGGCAGAGAGCAGCAGAGGAAGATGAAGAGAGCCGAAGATGAAGTATGCACTGTGATGGAGAGATGAGCCTGCTGATTTCTCCAGGCAAGTGCAGAAACCATACCTGGGAGAGAAACAGGGAGAAGAAGCACCCCAGCAAGAGGGGCAAGGGGCCTCTTTCAGGGCCACTGTGAGGCCATGAGGGGGCACCTCAGAGGTGGCTGCACTGTGGCACAGAACAACAGCCATTTCGACATGTCTTTTGAAATAGGTGTCTTGGAGCAAGTTGCAGTGTTACAGAATTCACCATCCACTTTGTCTTGGTCCTTATCTAAACTTATTCTGCATACTAACAAGGCCTTGCCTATGCTAAGATTTCAACCAGTGGAGTAACTGCACTGGGGCAAACCCCTGAAGTGAATACAATTTGCACTAATGCAAATTATGTCCCTTCTGTATGACTCATGTCCACAATGGCATTTTCTACCAGTGCAGCTACACCAGTGGCTGAAAGTGAATACAAGGTCAAAGAAACCCATCAGAAGTGTATGAAATTGCACTAAAGGCAATGCAGCGTTTCAAGACTCTGCCCTTACCACATGGTTTAACTATTTTGTTAGACGAATTAGCCTTGTACATTTAAATATATTTGTGAGAAAAGTATAACCTAACATAGTAATCTTATGAAATCAATTAGTTATTGTTAATAAACATTACTAATTCTTGGGTGGCAATCTGGCAGTAAATTATTTTTCCTCTTCACATTTTGTGTGTGACATGCCAGCAAACCCAAAGAACAAGCTGTCATTTAAGCAAAGGTATCTGCTGAAGCTTGACTAACTGCTTTAACTCCCACAATGAACGTACAAATAAAATGAGCTCCTTCTGAGATTATAGTGCAGTTACTGTTGCTAGGAGTTTTAAAATTTCATGTAAAATGAAATTAAGAAACTAACACACAAGATGTAATTTAACATTCTGTAGAGGGGTCTTGGGAAGATGTGCTGGTAGTCCACAGTGGAGGAAGCTGAGTTGAGTCCCAGCATTAAGAGTGATTTTGAAAAATCACACTTCTGTTGGATCAGATGTTTGGTAAAAAGGCTACCGGGTATGATGTATAACTAGTAGGGCTGACAAGTGAAAGAATAATAGAATACCATTTATTTAAATATTTTTGGATGTTTTCTACATTTTCAAAGATATTGATTTCAATTACAACACAGAATACAAAGTGTACATTGCTCACTTTTATATTTATTTTATTACAAATATTCGCACTGTAAAAAAAAAAAAACAAAAGATGTAGTATTTTTCAATTCACCTGATACAAATACTGTAGTGCAATCTCTTTATCATGCAAGTTGAATTTACAACTGTAGAATTATTTCTGATTTTGGAAGGCACTTCAGATTCTTAAACCTTGGGTCAAGTACTGTAGCCATCTTTAGAAATCTCACATTGGTACTTTCTTTGCATTTTGTCAAATCTGCAGTGAAAGTGTTCTTAGAATGAACATGTGCTGGGTCATCATCCGAGACTGCTATAACATGAAATATATGGCAGAATGCAGGTAAAACAGAGCAGGGGACATCCAATTCTCCCCCAAGAAGTTCAGTCACAAATTTTATTATTGCATTATTTTTTTAACGAGCATCATCACCTCTGGAATGGTGGTGGAAGCATGAAGGGGCATATGGATATTTAGCATATCTGGCACATAAATACCTTGCAATACCAGCTACAGAATTGCCATGCAAATGCCTGTTCTCACTTTCTGGTGACGTAAATAAAAAGAGGGTAGCATTATCTCCTGTAAATGTAAACAAACTTGATTGGCTGACCAAGAAGTAGGACTGACTGGACTTGTAGGCTCTGAAGTGTTACATTGTTTTGTTTTTGAGTGCAGATATGTAACAAAAAAATCTACATTTATAAGTTGCGCTTTCGCAATAAAGAGATTGTACTACAGTACTTGTATGAGGTAAATTGAAAAATACTATTTCTTTTTATCATTTTTACAGTGCAAATATTTATAATAAAAATAATATATACTTTGATTTCAATTACAACACAGAATACAATATATATGAAAATGTAGAAAAACATCCAAAATATTTAATACATTTCTATTGGTATGTTATTGTTTAACAGTGCGATTAAAACTGTGATTAACTGCAATTAATTTTTTGAGTTAATCGTGTGAGTTTACTGTGATTAATTGACAGCTCTAATAAGTAGCAAGAAAGTCTGTATGGAAGGGTCAAACAAAGGTCCATACTTTAACATTAAATTCCCTTTCTTAAAAGTAGATCTTAATGGGATTAACTCAAGGTTTCCGTAAAAACAGAAAGGGTGTTGGGCCCCATGTGCTTCAGTTTTCTACCCCTATGTACACTGTGCCATGAAAGTCTCTACAGTTTGCTCCTGTGGGAGGCCATAATCAAACACTGTAGCTGAATTTTAAAAAGATCTGGATAGTTCTATGATGAATAATGCAATTTGCAGTTAACATAAGGATAACACACACACATGCTTTTGGCTGTAAGCTGATCACCACAGGAATCAGGAAGGAATTACTAATTCTTCTCCATTGAAGGAAAGACAGGAAGGGTATAAAGGTGGCTTTGTAAGTAAAATGCTGAGCTGGGAACCAGGGTGCCAATTTTTCCCCTTGTCTCTGCCACAGACTTCCTGCATGACCTTGGGAAAGTCATTTGAACCTCTGTGTTTTTCTTTCCGTGTAATTAATATGTACTTTGCCAGGGTGTTAAAAGGTCAAATTCATGAATATTTGTGAAGCACTGAGATACTACAATCAGGAGTGTCTTAGAAATACCTATAAATAAATAAAATAAGTGGGTGGAGGGATAGCTCAGTGGTTTGAGCATTGGCCTGCTAAACCCAGGGTTGTGAGTTCAATCCTTGAGGGTACCATTTAGGGAACTGGGATAAAAAAATCTGTCTGGGGATTGGTCCTGCTTTGAGCAGTGGGTTGGACTAGATGATCTCCTGAGGTCCCTTCCAACCCTGATATTCTATGATTCAATAACCTGAAACTGCATTATGGCCTTTGTCTGCCATTAAAAGCTGCCAGAGATGGGACTGCAGATTTAATGCATCAGTGGTCTTACCTGGTATGACAAATGGTCTGTTCCTAAAGCTTTTACTCACCTCAACTTTCCATCTACCTAATCTGCTTCATTTTCAAATATGTGCTTATTTTTGTCCCATTTAAACATTTTCATGGCTCCCCCTTTTTAAAGTCTTGTCTGAAAGACTGATTGAAACAGTAATCTGTCACTCTTTCTCTGGAGTTCTAGAGAGTCTAACCAGCAACAGATGTAACCCCCTCTGATGGTAGAGAATCAACTCTTTGTCATTTTTGTAGGTGAGAGATGGTCTTTGAACTCTGCATCCATATTGTATTAGGCCATGTTGTTAAGGACATGAGACTGACAGGTTGCAAAAGCTACTGGCAGAAGGTATCTGGCTTTTCTAATAAACACCCCTAGATTTTCTTTAGTGAAGTCACATCTGGTTAAGCCACAAGTTAGGTTAGAATAACTTGTGAAACACTCCCACACACAGCTTTAGGTTCACTATGAGGTTTTGTGATGAAATGAATCCTTTTCCCACAAATAAAAAGCCAAAGTTGCTTCTGCCCTAATCTGTTTAGTCTGAGTGTCAATCTGTCTTTACAAAAAAAAGGTAATGATAGACTATGACACTTGTGTGTGCACTAGCCAGATCAGATATAGGGATCATCTGATGTTACTGGGGTATTGGAACTGCTGTGTTGCTATAGTTCTACTGCTCCCTGGAAATCAGAAATTCAAGGGGTTGTCAAGTACCTTATGTCAGTTTGATATATTTGTGATGCATTTGCCTTCAAACTTTCATTTAAAAAAAACATTCTAGCCCTCAGAGTTGCAAAGATAAACTTCTAAATGTGTGTGTAAATGTAAATAGGCAGCCTGAAACAAAGGCTCTCCAAGGTGTGCACGCCCCTGCTCCCTATTTGTCTAAATGGGATGTTGACTCGAAAGCCTAATGTTTGCATTTCACATTCAACAATCACTGTTTTATTGCTGACCATTTTCCCAAATGGGGTGGGAATGAAACCCAAAATGGGGGAAATTATGAGTTGCTGCAAGGGAGGAAAATACAGTGGGAAGAATGAAAGAGACAGGTGAGAGAGAAGGAAGGGAAACAAAGAAGAAATAGTGATGCTGAAGATGAGTTTATTTTCCCCCCAGTGATGCTGAATGCGGCAAGAAGGCATTGAACAAATACTTAATTATAATATCTTACTTTAGTTACTACATAAAGGCCATATTGCACCCTAGATCTTTGTGCAACTCTCCCACCAACATCAGTGAGAAAGTGGCTGTACATTTAGGGTAGTATGAAGTAACCCTACATTTATATGGGTGGGTAACGTTGCAAGGTCTAGCAAAGAATTTCCTAATCACAAGTGCAATTTTCCAGAACTGTGCAGAACAGGTAATAGGGAAAGTCTGGATGTTCATGGTGAGTGGTGAGTTTAGGAAAGGGGGAATGGAAGGTTGGTATGCCCATTGAGGCAGGGTTGAGGTTGTGGTGGGTTGTCTGTGGGATATAATGGTTGTGTAGTAGTCAGATGTGTATCTCTGGATGGAGGAGTAAAAGATAGGTCATGTTAGATGCCTTACCTTTTCATTTCCTTGCTTTTTTGGTTTTCTTACGTATGTTCTGTATAGAGGGATGCCTAACTCTCACCCAACCTAGTGTTGGTGTGCTGATTAATTACTGAATTGAAATAACATGTCAATATTACTTGTCACTTAGCAGATACATAATTGTAATCATTAGATTTTTATAAATTGTTTGCATATTACAGTTGGGAAAATAGGATTACAAAAATACTGGTAGCCTGGTTTTATTTTTATTTGCATAACAAAAATGGCTGTTTTAGTAGCATCAGTTTCCTGATTCTGCTGTCTACATTGCCTGCTGCAGCTGTTTGTAGTTATTGTTTATAATTTGTATTGCAAGAGCACCTATGAGGTCTCGTCATGGGTCCTATTGTGCTCTTTGTTCTACAAACAAACAAAAAAGATGGCCCTGCCTCAAAGAGCTCACATTGTTTGTGGAACTCTTGTTATACAAATAACAAAGTATGTTCTAAATGTTACTGTTAAAGCTGGTGGCTGTCCTAGTGAACAGAGCACTAGACTAGAACTGAGGAGATCTGCATTCTATTCATAGTTCTGCCACTGGCCCACTGGGAGAATCTGTGTAAGTCATGTCACCTCTGTGCCTCAGTTTCCCCATGTGTAAAATGGGGGGAGGAGGAAAATAGTACTGACCTCCCTTGTAAAGCCCTTTGCTGCCAGAAAACTCTGTTTGAGTTAGATATTATTAATATTATTTATTAAGGTTCCATATGTTAGACAGAAGGTGTCAGTCCTTCACTGGTGATTTTTATGTCCTTTATTCTTACCATTAAAATTAAAAAAAACAAACCAACTCTTTCTCTTCCCTTCTCTCCCCCCCCCCCCAGAAAAACCCTGAAACAAACAAAAACCACCTAAAAACCATGCAATATCTGACCTGTATATTTCATGGTGACAGACAAGGTGGGAGAAGCCACAAAATTTAGATTTTCTTTGGCTTCTTAGGTTTACATGATCTTTTTAGAGAGAACAAATCTAAGCACATTACTAAAACAAAAATCAGACTCAGAATTCAATTTGTGCATTGGTACCAGCCTTTTCCTGTTTTTAACCATAAAAATGATGGTATTTTGTTTTGGTGGGTTTTTTTTTTTTTTTTATTTTTTTAGACAGAGTCTGCAATATTAAATCAAAACTTTTTTGTCAAAATGTTTTTTGATGGAAGATTGGGTTTTTTGACTAAATGATTTTTTTTTTTGCACAAGTTGTCTGCTTTCCATAGGGAATTATGAAAAACAAACAAACAACACTTTTTGTTTTTTCAGTCCCTCCGCCCCCAAATTAAAATTTTCTGTAAGGGGGGACGGGACATATTTTCCAACCAACTATAACACATATCTATGAAAATGAATATATCATTAACATTAAAGAATAACTGCTACTGAACAGACTCCTGTGACAGTTTTAAATATTGTGCATCTATTGGTAGCTTTGGCTACATATTCTGTCAGCTGCCATATTGCAGAGTGAGATGAGCAGAGCTGGGGGAACTACTCATAATAAGCAATATATTCATTTACTTTAGCCCCTTTTTTTCTATTTGCCAGTGATCTGTGATTTTGAAGAATGTGTTCATTATTTTGAATGATTCAATGAATAGTTTTTGTGAACATATTGCAGCCCTATGGGATGCTCACAAATTATTTGCTGCAAGTATTGCTTTGGGTATTTGTACTTCCTTATTTGCACCTCGTGCGTGATTCTGGTCACATAAATCAAACCGTATTGTTTCTGCTCTTGGATTAGATGTCTCCCAAATTCGTAAAGAGCCTTCAAAATGGCCAGCAGCATGAATAGTTGTGTAAATACATATTTGTGTGAGTATTCGGAACGCTTCCTCTTTTAGTTAATGACCTTGGGAACAAGAATCATCAGCTCGATTGAGTATGGCAATAAAATAAAATGACTGGTGTATACCCTTGTAGTGAATTCATGCTTTTTATTTATAAAACTTTGAGTAATCCCTCATGAGAGGGTGCTACAGAATGCAATAGGGATTAAACCAAAAGTATTCTACGTAGATTATTCAAAAATAATATGGACTTTAATAAAGAATAATGCCCTTTATATAGTGTTTTTTTTATCACTCTATGGAATTTGGTAGCTGAGAGATAATTATTACATTCTGTAAGATAATTTAGTAGAAAAACTATAAAAAGGGTGTCATTTTTATTGAATTACAAAGGACTTTTATATAAGGGATTTCTTTAAAGGTGGTATTTACTCAGTGCTGGGACAGAGTCTTATCTGTCTTTATTCTTCTGCCTCTTCCTCCCCCTCGCCCCCCTTCCCCTTTCTGGTTACAGCTCCACTTTTCTGGCAGGTTACATTTCACAGCTGTGGCCCCTCTCTAACCCATGCGGAAACCATATCTCTCATCTGCTGAATCTTGAATCCCAGATGACTTCACCCTTAGATTTTGCTAAATTTACCTTCCCCTTTCTCTGCCTATTTTCCTTATTCTTTCAAGGGAGTAGACCAGGTTTGCATAGAGTGGGCAGAAGAACAGAGAATGGGGGCCAGACATCAGACAGTCTACTTTGCTGTCTTTCCCGAAAGGTCACGGATTCAGGTGCAATTAGGCAAGTTTTGGGAGTTTGTTGGTTAACTCTATGTTTTAAAAACAAACAAACAAACAAAAAAAAACCCAAACTGTTGTATTGTTGTAAAGTAGTTGCTGGATAGGCACATGAACTGCTTTTCATAACATGTCTAATGATGTAAGTGCACTGAATACAGAACTTTTGATGACTTCAATGGGAGTTCTGTATGGGGAGCTCTTACAGGATCAGAATCAACATTTGTAACTGCAAACACAAATGCCATCTAGTATACATTTTGACCATATTGTATTGGCATCATTTGTTCTCAGAGGGACCCATATATCTGAATCAGGTGGGTAGAGAGGATCATTTTAACTTCATTTGTGCACAAGAAAAGTTTATTTGATTTCTTAGATTAAGGCCTGATTCTGCATTCTTTTCACACCCAAAAGTGGTGTTGAAGTCAATGGGAGTTTCTATGAGATACAAAGGATGTAGGATTGTGCACTATTGTTGTGATAGCCCCATTATTCCACAGTGACACTGGAAGTTGTGTTATACTGAGTTTTGAATAGAGCTGGTCAAATAATGAAAAAATGGATTCACAAACAGATTTGTGAATAAACAAATATGATTTTCTGTTGATTTATTCCTGATTATTCAGAATATTCAGATAATCACCAGGCATTCATGAAAATGTTCTCAACTCAAAAAAGTTCCCAAATGTATATCTTATAAAATTTAATTTTCATTATTCTCTATTTGTTCTTCTAATAATACTGCAGTCATTTAGTCAGGAAGCAGAAACAATATTATGGGACCAATCATCCATGAATAACAAATAATTAATGAATAATACATAAATGAAGTGAACAGTTTGCAAATAACTCTTGGCCTGAAAACTGTTTGTCTGGAGTATTTGGTGATTTCTTACAAATACAGAATACATTCTCAATGGAGTATGAATGATTTGTGAAGTGTGTGTGTTTGTGTGTGTGTGTATAACATAATATAAAAAGCCAAACTATGGCAATGTTTTGGTTTGATTAATACTGTTCAATCAGCTATAGTTTTGGATAAGCAACAATACAGGGACTTAACATAGATTTTCAGAGTCTAGTAGGGTTTCTGAAAACATCACTGAAAATGTAGAGATTCAGTAACTAATTTAATTTACTCTCATACTGACTGCAATACCTAAACACAAGCAAGGTGAATTTTGGATGGAGTGGTATCTTTAATTTTTGGTGATGATTTTCCTTGTTGACAGTTTTACTCTAATTTGACAGTCTTTTTCTATGTAAGATATTTTATTATTAAATATTTTGTAACAGTAACTACAGATATTTGCTTAGCAGTTGACAGCTCATTAATGTATTTGGTTGTATTAGGCGGTTTTACAGACAGAGATAAAGACAAGGTCCTTGCCCTGAAGAGCTTACAAATTTATGTCAGCAAAATATATCCATTTAAAAATAGGTTGCAACAATAAAACACCATTCACTAATCTCTTCTTTCTGTAAACTAAATCTTTTGTAAAGGAATTGTATTATTTTATAAATCTCTAGGCATCCTGATTGCATTCACAAGAAATAACATATTCACATTCAAGCAAACAAAAGTATTTACTTTCTGTCCAACTTCAATAGAAATGTGAAATTACAGTTGTTAAGCTGTTTTGACAAAAAGAAAAACAGTATGAAATGGAAAGTATGAGTCATGAAAGCAAATCCACTGGTTTTGTTTTTCTGTATTTCAATTCAGCATTTTTAGGCAAAAATAGGTTATATATGTATGATAGCAATTTTACCAAAACCTTCCCACTTCTGTTTCTGTTGGTTTTTAAAATTAGTTCTCTAACCTGTTTTGACATCTTGAATTTTTGCAAACTGTGTGGATTGTTTTCCACAGTTACAAAGCATTCAAATAATTGACAAAAGCATTTCACTAGGAAGGCTGTATGATCTTGAGAGAAATATCATCACATTTGATAATTTTCAGGGTTAATGGTGATGATACATTAGGGCTTTGATCTTCAAACTGAAATAGTAGTCATCCTAGCCTTTTAAAAACTGTACCTGAAGTAATGTGTAAAAATAATTGTATTCTTACAATGAAGGACAAAGTCTTACTTTAGGGTATTTGTGAGTGGAAAAATAAGTAGCTACTTTGGGGAGAAGGGTAAATATTTTGAGTTAAAATAGAAAGATTATACCTAGTTCTCTTTCTCAGTTGCAATTGTCAACATTGTCAGGATTCTAATATAAACCCCTGTGTTCAGGGGGGTTTATAAATAAATTGGCCATAACAATTAACTCAGGAATGAAACCTGGCAATTAAATGTTTTGGTCCATCTAGAGGTAGAGGTGGACCTAAAGGAAAATAGAATATTACTAGTTACAGGAGTTTTTGTGTCTGGCAAAAATATATTTTAAAATGAATATTTGCAAATTAGTTGTATTATGTAGACCAAGACCTTTTTAATATGTGCAATCACATATATAAAGTATGCATATAACACATAACTTGTCAATATATACGTATGATAGATATGCAATAATTATGTATAATACTATATACATGTAATACAGATAAGTGCTAATACTCATACAAATACTTTTGCATTCATGCTTTTTTATGGATTAGTATTATAAATCCATAATATGCAAATATGAGCTAGTGTTATGGTACCAAGTCAAAAAGAGCATGCAGAATACAGAAACATGTTCTGTAATTCTGATCCATTATGCACATACTAATGCTGATCTGATTTTGTAGTATACAGTGTTAAATATAAGAATAATGCGCAAAACTCAACAAGTCTCTGAATGATCCTCCATAGGTCTATATGCATATAATTAAACAGATTCTCCTTATTTTACATTATAATAGAAAAATCAAAACAAAGGAAATTTGTCCACAGTAATACCATACCGATTCCAATGTCTGAACACAAAGGGTAAGTAAAGAATAATTCCTTTGCTTTTGTGGGTTCAAATTAGACCTTGACCTTTATGTTAACTCAGTTTATGGTGGTTTATTATATGCAGGAAGGTAGGAATGTAAATTTGAATAATCTTTAATTAAAGAGTTTGGTTTGTTCTCCCATTAGTAGCTCTAAAAGCATTTAACAAAGCATTGCTATAATGAGGATTTTTTTTAAAAGAGACCTTTCTTACCAGTTTTGAAAAAGAAGAGATAATTGTAGGTAGCTTTCTCTGTATACTAAAACTGGCAAATAGGGAGGGGAAGTAAATAATAACTGAAGATGAGACTGAATCTAGTAAAAGAGGGAAGTTTATATTAAATGCTTATGTTAGATTCATGAAGATCTCATTTAAGTTTGGGATAGTATAGCAAAAATGTGTGTGCTCCCCAAGGAAAAATATATTTTATGTTCTGAATTTGATACAATTGTAATAAGACTTTTTTCTATTTTGGAGAAAGAGCTAAGGGTTTGGAAAACAGCTCTTTGTATGCTACTACTATTAATACTAAATTTCTTAGCTAATACCTTTTAACCAAATATAGGATCGGACCGTTTTTCAGGAGGCTGCTGCAAATCGCCCCCCAAACAACCGCAAATGCCCCCAGCACCGGGGCCTCATCTGTCAGAATAAGAAAGGAACAGTAGACCAGCTTGTTTGTGGATTTTACACCGCTGGATGTCTGGGAAAAATCTTTTCCCAGACTAGCGAGGACTAGTTTTTTCTCCCTGAAAGAACTGCCATCCCAATGTAAATGCAGCTCTCTTTAATAAGCAAGTCGGTGGCTGTATTTTCTTTCACTGGGACTTTCTAATGGTGGTATAATTCCTGATGAGATTGATTTCCGTTAGCTAATGAATTGTCACTACGATTTAGAAACAAAAAATATCATCCCTGTGGAAGAGGATGTTCAAATAATGGGGGAACGTTTCCCGAATGGCCAGCTTAACCAAAGGCAGGCAGGCAGTTGATTTCTACTGAAGAAAATATCAAACAACTGGACTTTGTAGTTTGTTTTTAACCATTCACCTTAGAGAGAGAGAAAATTTCCCGGGGGGCGGGGTATTATTAGGATATTAAAATGTGGGACGGATGTTATTACTACATGGAGCCGTTCCCCTTACATCCTGTTGTAACTCTGCGCGTGGTATTGTTTTGTTTGGTTGTTTATGCTTGTCCATATCTTATTGTAACTGCAATGACCCCCCCTCTCCCTTTTGAGGGTGAAGGGCAGAAAGGGCATATTTAAAACTCCCATATCGTTTCCGTTCTATGTGAAAAAGGATTTGAAGTGAGAACGAAATCCGGATTGTGTAGCTTTATTGTGGAGTTCCTCAACCCGCCCCGTGTCAAACCTCTCCGGAGGATGTGCTTGGGTCATTGCTTCCCACCACAGCCCCCCATTATTAGGTATTGTTTTGTCTGACACTCTGATCAACTGAGGTTTATTTTCCAAACACCCCGCTTTGCTACCTGTCATTTCTTTGCGGGTCCTAAACTGTGCGGTGTTGACAGGTCCATGCACTGCTAAATGAGAGAGCCTGGAAAGCCACCATGGGGTTTACTCTGGGGTTTCCGATTAGTGATGCATCAGCTCAAGCAGAGGTTGGGTTTCTTTGTTTGTGGTGGCTGTGTTGTTTTGTTTGTTTTAAGAAGGCTACGCAATCTTTTAATTCATTTATATGTGTATATGCCCTAAATTCAACCACAAACTTTAATGTGCCACTCTTCCATGCACATCTCTCCCCCCCCCCCCCGTCTGGTGTCAGTTACGTTCCGTGTAAATCTGGAGTAACTCTAGCGAATTTAATGCATTTACTTCAGATTTGCACCACCCCGTCTGGGAGATCAGGATTTAGCTCTTCGTGGGGCGGGGAAGAGGGAGTTTTATGAGGGGATTCAAATGTGTGAACTATTTTTCGGGCTGCATGAGTGTAATAGAAACTTGGAGATTCAGACAAAATAATAAATGGGGGAAGGGGGGTTGTTATGCGCATCATTAAGTCCCTATCTCTCTCCATATATAAATCGAGAGAAGGGGGCGGTGGTGTTTAGCTGAGACTGGACTATGCTCCCAGGAGTCCTCTACCCCATGCTCATCGCGTCTGCTCACACCAGCCTCTTTGATCTCTGAGGCTGGAACCAGCTCGGTCATGGGACCGCCTCGGAAGGTTTTTTGCCCTCTCGCTCTTAGTAAGAAAGAAAACCCCAAAGCCCGAGCGTTCCCCGTAGGCAGAGCGTTTGCTGTGGGTCCTGTGCGGGCGGCTGGCAGTGAGAGGCGCGGAGGCAGCCGGGGAAGCTATAGCTCCGCCAGTGGGCGGTTTCTGGCGGCGGGGGCTGGGGCTGAGGGAGCGCGGCAGTGATGTTCTCCGCCTCTCTTGCAGACACACACACGGAAATATTTGTATGGCGGGGAAGTCGCTCCAGCTGTTTTGAATCGCGAGGCGAGCGCATGCCGGCGAGGGGACACTAACGGGGAGAGCCGGAGCGGAGCCACTTCGCGACCAGCAGCAGCAGCGCCGTGGCCCCTCCGACCTAAAGGGGCGGGCGCCAATGTGACGCTAGTGGCAGGGGCCGAAGCTGTTTCCCGGGGGATCTGCTGGGGCAGGGAGAGCGCCTCGCCCGCTGCGCCTCTCCCCTCCGCTCGCGTGTCTCCGGCAAACGTCCTGCCTCCCAGCGCCGCCGAGGGGCGGGCGGCGAGATGTCCAACCCCGAGAGGCTGCTCTCAGCCCGCCCCCAGACCCCCCTGGCTGCAGCCGGGGGAAAGCCCGGCTCCGGCACGGTCCACTCCTATGGCCAGAGCAGCGGAGGCAGCGCCGGGGCTCCTCCTCCGGGAAGCGGCTCGGCTGCCTGCAGCTCCCCCTCTGCCCTGCTCCCAAGCAGCTGCCGCCGCCGCGCCGCGGGGACCGCCGCCACCGCCTCCTCCTCCTCCAGCATCGTCCCCAGAGCCGCCGCTCCTCTCTGGGCTCCTCCAGCCCCCTCCTTCCCCGCCCCTGCTCCCTCTTCCCTTCGCTCCTTGCCGCCGCCTCCTCCTCTCCTCCCCCCCTCAGCTGCCTCTGCGCTCGCAAGTCTCCAAGGAAGGAGGGGAGGAGGAGAGGCGGCAGGAGGAGGAGATGTTGGAGGAGGAGAAGCAGCAGCAGCTCCCTTGATCGTCCATCCCAGCGGCAGGAGCAGCAGCAGGAGCAGGCTGTTCTTCTCTTCCTCCATCCAGGGCTTGCTGCTCCCCTCTCCAGCCGCCGGACCCCGGCAGCACCAGCCGCGGCTCCTCCTGGCCCCAGCTGCCTCTCGCCTGTGGTCCTACAATTTCCTGGGTGCTGCTGCAGCAGCCGCCCGCGGCGACGGGATCCGAGGAGACGGCCCCGGCAGGAGCAGGACCCCGAGGCAGCGGCATAGAGGCTCCTTCCTCTCCTTCTCGTCTCCCCTGCTGCTAAGGCCAGACATGGAAGATGGATCCTCTTCTACAAGCTGCTTTAGGAGGTTTACAGACTGTTTCCTGGGCACAAGTAGGTGGCCGAGCACTTAGGACAGGGGCTGGCTGCTTGCCTGCGGGGGGAGGATGGAGGGAGGGCTGGGTGCACGGACAGGGGGGGCGGTTTGGGGCGAGCTACACGAAGGGGGAGGCCTTTTATTCTCCGCGTGGGGAGGAGAGGGTGGCTGTGGATGCACAGAGCGGGGTGCGTAAAGATGCATGGAGGAGGGGGTGCATGGCGGAAGGGGGTGGATTGAGTTTTATTTTGGGGGAGGCTATGATGTGTTCGGAATTTCTCTCTCGATCGTTATTTTAGAATCAGTTGTAGTGCGCGGGGGGTGGGGAGGGAGGAATCAGTGTTTGACTTGGTACATGCTTGTTTGGCCATTCATGCTATGGGTACCATGGGGGAGGATCGGAGACTTTCACCTTTTCCGGGCTCAGGACTTGCCTAAAATCGTAAAATCAGCAAGCTCCTGCTCTCTCCAGGTGGGGGGCGGGAAAGCAGCAGCAGAGACTATGGAACCGGGACGAGGCAGGGTGGGATGTTTTGAAGAAGACGAACAAAACTCCTACGCGCCGGTCAGATCTGACACAAGGAGATGGGTGTGTGTTTGGTCGCTCTTCAGCATCCAATGCCCTCTCCTCCTGGCTGTAGCTTTCAGTGCCGCCGGGATAACAACAGTCACGGCAGAAACACGTGCTCTGTGCAGCTGCGGGATACAGCTGGGGTGAGGAGGTGCTCGAGTGGCAGGGGGCTGCAATCAATGGGTCTGGACAGTCACAAGGGAGTTTCTTAAATCTAATACCTTCCACCCCCAAAAGAGCGATCAGCCCCCCCTTCCGCCCCACAAGCAGGTGTCGGTGGGTCAAGTTACAAAAGTGCCAAGAGGTGGCAGTGAGACCAATACATCCAACGTCCTCCTCCTTGCACTGCTCAGTCGGGGCGGGCTCGCCGGTTGTCCGATCGCGGCGGGCGAGGGGGTTTTCTCGGTGCTCCATGGGAGGGACGAGGTGGCGGGGTGGTTGGAGGACAGGCGACCGGGGTGGGGCAGGTTATGGGGGGGCGGAGGATTAGGGGTAGCGTGGACGGGGGGCAGCTTTGAGAGGAGGGCGGGTGCCGGGGAGTGGAGCACATAGCGGGGGGGAGCCGCTCGCAGCCAGCGACGAGTTGCCAAATCCGCGAGGTGGTGAAAAGGGAGCGAGGCTTCGCATCGCAGGACCGCTCCATTCATAACCCAGCGCCGGGCTCTCCCTCCGCGCCCGTGTGCCAGCCTCCCCGCAAGCGACCCCGGGGCCGTGCTGCGCTGCGCATTTGCGTCTCCCTGCCACCCTTCACGGATGGGATTGGCGGTGGGAGTCGCGCCCTGGAAGCTCTGGACACGGGGCAGTTGCCAGGCTCTGGCTGTGAAAGGAGGCTGGGGGAGAGGTTTGCACACAGAGAAGGAAGGAAGGACAAACGGGCTGTTTTCTGGGACCTCTCGCTGTTCTATTCAATGGGCCGCATGAACTAGCCAATCTCTGACCACGCGCCTGGATCGGGCCTTTCTGTGCCTAGGCGCTGGACCTGGGGCTGCTGCAGCACCCCCTGACTTGAAGTGGTTTCCATCATATACAGGGTTTACAGTTTGGTTCAATCGCTCTCAGCACCCCGACTATACAAATTGTTTTAGCGCCCCTGGTTCTGTTTTAGGAGAAATTAATTTCACCCAAGTGCAGATATTTGTGAAACTGTATTGAACTTTCTCCACTGAACTTGAGTTGCATTCTCTCCTCCCCCGCCCCCCCCCATTGTAACTGTACTAGTGTGAAAATGCTTTGGGGCCGATTTTGACATCCAGTTACTGCATTTAAAAAAAAAAATCACAGGTAGTTTTTGGAGTTGGTTATTGCCATAGAGATCTGTTAACTAGAAGGATGCTGAATCATAGTTATTTTAATGTCCCAGGTTCAGTTTGATTAGGTGACTTTTTGGTGCATGTAAAAGCTATTTGCTTCCAAAATGTCTATATTTATGTATGTCAAAGTAAAAATTTCAGGGATGCCAGCTAAAATCACACCATGTTGCTTGATAACTCATCACTGATTTTAGTGTGATTAGCATAGTGAATATTTGTTGCTTTGTGATCTGATCCGGGTGGGAAAGGACTCCCTTACACTTGGTTCGGCACTTCTTTCCATGTTGATCAATATGTCACCCTGCCATACAATCAAATTTATATATAGCTGTTTATGCATGTTCACATGCACAGTGTTATCACACTACAAAGATGTATAGCTAATTCTAGAAGTGCTTGTAGAAGTAGAAATTAAAAAAGAAAAGAAAAGCCAAACCCATGGGATTTCTTGCTGTCTTTATTCCTGTTCCCACTCTGAGAGAGACGGTAGAAGGCTACTCATACTTACAGTACAAGTCAGATATTTTAAAACAAATAGTCTGAGAATAAGAGACTAAACCAGAGAATTTCTGCCAGTCGGGCAGTTCTCTGGCACACATCATCAGGAAAGGGATTTGCAGGATTATTATGTAAAATATTTTGAAAACATTAGTCCAGTTCACAGAGAAGCTCTTAAATAAATAATAAAGGAAGAAAGTCAAACAAAATACTAGAGTCTAGACAGCTTTAGCGGGGCTATTGCAAAAGGTAGAACAGGGCTCGGCAACGTTTGGCATGCGGCTCACCAGGGTAAGCACCCTAGCGGGCCGGGCCAGTTTATTTACCTGCTGACACGGCAGATTCGGCTGATCGTGACCCCCACTGGCTGCGGTTTGCCGTCCCGGGCCAATGGGCCGGCGAGAAGCGGCGCGGGTGAGCGATGTGCTGGCTGTGGCTTCCCGCCGCCCCCATTGGCCCGGGACGGCGAACCACGGCCAGTGGGGGCCACGATCGGCCGAACCTACCGCATCAGCAGGTAAATAAACTGGCCCGGCCCACTAGGGTGCTTACCCTGGCGAGCTGTGTGCCAAACGTTGCCGACCCCTGAGGTAGAACTATATCTTTTGGAAAGTGCACTTGTCAGTCCACATTTGGAATACTGCGTGCAGTACTGGTTACAGTGCTATAAGAAGGATATTACTGTTATGAAGAAGGTGAGGTAGTGTAAGGTAATGAAGATAATGAGTCTGATGGATTATACTATGCATATCTCAAAGTTTATTATTTTCTATCCCAAACACTGTGTGGGTGTAAATAAAATCTTTGAAAAACTGCACCATATAATGACTAAAGGCAGTTTACATAAGGAAAGGTTATGGGAATTGGGATGGGTTTCTCAGAAAAGAGACATGTTGGTGACCTAATTGAAGTTCTCAGCATTGTGATGCAGATGAAGTTGCTAGGGATTTATTCCCTCACTGCTCTCCCACATGTACACGCTAACCAGCCTAATAGTGGCATTCAAAATATTAGCTAAAAGCTGATTATTTTTTATTTCAGGTCCTGCAGTATCACTTCATGCCACATCTGGCTGGTTCTTGCTCTGCTGTGATGACCAAACATGCCACATACTGGTTTTGTCACAACTAGAGCATTGCACTGGCCTGCAGTGGGTCAGGTAAATGTCTTTTATCATTATATTGTGTTTTTCAAAGTTTTAAAAACTATATCTTTAAGATAATTTGGGATATAAAATAATAAACTTTGGGAAACATATAATATAATAAATCCATAAGACTTGATTTTGGGTCCATCCTCCAGTGGAATTCCACAGTAGCTGTGATATTGAAAGTTGTTTTTTGTGGAATGGTCTGAATTTCCAAGAGGACACTTCTGCAAACACACACGTAACTTTCCATGTGTGTGTCCCATGGGACTACTCGCATGCAGAAAATTACTTGTATGCATAAGTATTTGCAGACTGGAGACCTGTGCTGGTAGAAACACTATTGCGACACTGATATTTTGGGCCTCATGTTTGCAACCTCATGTCTCAATAATGCTTTGTTGTGATGCCACAAGTTTATTGTGCATTTAAATGTGGCAAACTTAAAGCATCACTATGAAGTAATCATCCAAAAAGGGTGGATGTAGTGGGATGTGGAAGGGTAGGAAAGATGAGATTTTAGCTAAAATAGTATCTTGAATGCCTTTGATAGCCTGGCTAATGGGAAACTCAACCTGGGATCAAGCTGTTTTATCTCTGGCTTATGTATCATCACTTGTCATCAAGATTCTGTAGGACAAATGTTTGTCTTCAGCAGTGATTCAGATATGTAACTATGAGCAGAAGTAGGTTTTGCAATTGGATCTTCCTTTAAAACTTAGTTGATGATGCAGTAACCAGCATAAGCTTTGGCCCTCACTCTCATAAATGTGCTGGTTCTGCATTGTTTAAGGAGTAGAAATTTCACTGAAGTAATATAAACAATTATTTATGTGATTTGGGGTATCAGGATTGTTCTGTTGTTCTAGGCATTGTGCAAACATGTAGGAACACCAGCGGCCTTGCTGTGAAGAGCTTTCACTTGTTTCTTTTGAAAAAGATTGTATATATCAGGGAGTAGGAGGGAATGGGAGCAGTGAAGAGCAGGGTAATGATAAAAAGCTCATGAAGTTACATAGGTTAGCTATTGAACAACTTCATGGCTCTAAGTCTTGTGATTTATTTTATAAATAAATCTGCTGTTCCTCAGCGTCATTGGTTGACTTATTTCTTGTAGGCATCGCGGCAGAATTAGGTCTTAAATTGGGAAAGTAGTGATCTCACAGATCAGTTAGGGAGCACATTCCTTGTGGGAGGGGCAGTGTGAAAGAAAGCACAAGAATCTTTGTGGGAGAAACAAAGAAATGGACACTGGGATCACACCATTTGAGTGAGATGCCATTTTTACCTGGCCACTTTTCAGAGTAGGAGTCTTTCTGTGTGTTTTGTTGGATTAAAGCTTTATGACTGTAATGAAGTGTCCCGACACGCACACTGACCTCCTTCCTGCCTTTTTAGTGATATCAGGTATTTGAGCCACTGTCATTTAATCTGGTCTGGTGGAAATTAGTGTGTTAAGATGGGTATATATGTATGTGTTTATATAACTTTCACACCCAAGCCACTGAGTCACTTATCTCTGATAAAACTCAGTAAATATTTGTTCTTACCAACTTTTTAATCTGTTGTACAGACCAAAACTTCCCCTGATTCAGCTTTAAAATTGTTCTCATTCATTATTCTAATACCATAGTGTGTACATAGCAGCTTCTAGTAAATTTTTGAAATTGTTTTAATTTACTTTTAGCTTTATAAAACACACCCATCAGACATTCTCTGAATGTATGTTCATAATTTAAAAACAGAGCACAACTTAGTGTCAGGCTTGAATATATCCAAAATTATACAGGGTTTCAGTTTAATAGTAGTTTGGTCAATGAGATTTAAATGAATAACACTGTTTAAAGAATAGTCTCTGTTCCTTTTCTATTTATTATTTAAAAAAATACAAAATGGCATGTTTTCCTTAGCACAGAATTTACACCTTTTGTACTTTTAAGATCTTAATGTTTTTTATCACAACATTCTTCAGCTCACAGGAAATGTTAAATGACAATAAAACAAAACCGAAAAACAACCCATTATCACCTGTAGGTGCATGCTTTCCATAAAACTATCCCTCTATATTTGACCTCTCAGTCCTTATCCTCAAAGGAGAGCTGCACAACACCTTCAAATGACAAACCTGGGAGCTTAAATTCATAACTTTGATACTAAAACTCATGGATTGAATACAGACACTGGCTTTATGGCTTTTTACAACAATTTATAACCCACTTACCACACCATCAGCATTTCCCCCACCCCTTTCCCCAATATGACTGGAGAGGTGTTGGCACTTTACCTCAAACGGTCCCTGAAATATGTGTTAGCTACTTATGCTAAACAATCTGTTCCACCTTGTATTTAGCTGTGATACTCTGAGTACCTTTCCCAGAGCTGAAGAAGAGCTCTGTGTAAGCTCAAAAACTTGTCTCTCTCTCACCAACAGAAGTTGGTCCAGTAAAAGATATTACCTCACCCGCCTTGTCTCTCTGATATCCTGGGACCAACGCTGCTACAACACTGCATACAATGTTTTTTTTTTTTTATTGTTGTTTAAACTTAACTGCCTTTATTTACTTTGACTCAATATATTTTGGGCTTTTCTACTCCCTCTGCTGGCTGATTGAATTGTAAATAACTATATCAAACTCCGGGATTAAATCTGTGCTGCTATTACCAATGCTTTCAGAAACATTGGTATTCAGAATTGCAGAAATCCATGTTCATTTCAATCTTCATTAGAAATTCAGAAAAACTTACAGTTGGTAAATAAAAGAAAATGGTGGAAAAGGAAAATATGTTCAAATTTCTAAGAAGGGTCTTCTCAGTTTTGTTTTACTTTGCATTGATTTTAACTTTAGAAAAGTTGATGTCCTTTAACTGCAGAGAGCATCTCCTTATCAGTAAATAAATATCACACTACACAGGAAAGTCTCAGATGGATGCATTATACACCAAACAATTTTCTGTCATATTAGGGCATTTAAAAACTGCAGAAAGGGCCATGAACTCTTTTTTGTTTTGTAAGGTCACCACAATCAGTGCTCAGTCTTAAATTTAGTTGTGTAGGCACATGTTCAAGTGTATCTTGTACAAATGCAATAGCTAGTTGTACAGGAAACTTGATTTGTGCACCAGTGTACAATAATTATCTTATACTTATATAGCACCTTCCATCCTTGAGCATTTTACAAACTAAGCCAGGGATTGCTTCATGTGCCACTGAAATGCAGCAACTTCTTGAGGGGAATAAGGCAATTTTAAGAGTGTATAGCAACATTTCAGAGTGGGAAGTAAAGGCCACTGTATTTAGTTGAAACTGCAAGGGGAATTTTTGGACCATGCCTCCAGGATCTTTAGTGACCACCAATGGTTAAGGCCACTGTTTTATACCTCATCTGTGCTGGTGTTGTGGTTTAATTCTGACACAGACTGAATCACAAACATCCCTTCCTGCAGCACCTGGGTGTTTCTTCTTC
The DNA here is from genome assembly GCF_027887155.1 of Malaclemys terrapin pileata. NCBI lineage: Eukaryota > Metazoa > Chordata > Testudines > Emydidae > Malaclemys > Malaclemys terrapin. The sequence goes on from NC_071507.1 coordinate 85,728,823, forward strand.
CGTTCAGATGCTTACACAGCCTGACTTTGCTTAACTTGTGAGATCTGACTGGCACTCCGCACAGATTTGTGTGGTTGCATGTGGCATTTAAGCAGAATCAAGCCTCAGCTCTGCTGACGTATTCCATCCAATGCCAGGTTTTTACTATCTAATTCAGACAAAGCGAGGAAACAAAGTTTTGATTCTGGAAGATTTCTTTTTAATGTAGCTATTCATTGTCACAGTAGTCATTTAAATATAACAAAATTGCATAATTCCGTGGTTTATTTTGTTTATTTCTTCATTACTTTTTTGTCCTAAGGTGTAGGAGTTATTTAGGGTGGTCCCTTGTTCTGTAGTGATCTGTTACTCAAAGAATAACATTCAGAATGAATTAGTATTGCTTACTCTCACAGGTGATTTTGGCACATTCTGCGAGCAGTCACACCATGATGTGAAAAACTCTAGTCTTCATGTGATTTTCAGGCCTGCCCATAGAAAACTCCCTCTGATTGTCTGCCTTCCCCACTCCCTGCCTCCTGGGGATGGGCAAGCAAACACAACTACTGCAGGCAGTGCTCTCTCTGTCCCCTTAAGGGCTGGCAGAATTGTTCTGGGGGCAAAGAGCAGCTGATATCACTTTCATAAGGAGGAATCAGAGCCTAGCAGCTCAGGATGGCTCTGCTGCCTCCTCCCTCTTCCCTTGTAAAAAGTTTGTCAGCTCATCTATGCTCCTTTCCTCCTCTTTCTCCATCAGCCTCATGCCGGAAAGGGGCAGAAGAGGACCCTCTCCTTCTGTCACTCCCCTTCTCTCTCCATCCTGGTAGGGGTTGGAGAACAGTGGTTCTCAAACTTTTTTTAATTTGCGGACCCCTAAACAAAACTTCAAATAGAGGCGCCAACCCCTTTGGAAATCTTAGTCTGTGGACCCCCAGGGGTTCATGGACCACAGGTTGAGAACCACTGGTATACAATATCTGCAGCAGCAGGAGGCCAGGGACAGTTGTGTGACTGGGTGGGCAGAATTGATGTGGGTTTGGGGGGCAAAAAAACGATTGATTTGGAGCTGAGGGCAGACACGCGTTACAGGGCTGGAGGTGCAGAATCGATTGATGTAGGAATGGATAATGAATGGATAGTAAGGTGGCCACTCATGCATCCCCAGAATACCAATACTGGACATTCTGTTACATCCAGGAATGTCATGAGCCCACGCTGCCTACGTTACTCTGCCCCTGGAGGATGCCAGCGGAAGCAGCATGTCTTGCGCTTCAAAATAGCATCCTCCATTCCCGATGCTGGGTAAAACCATGTTCGGTTTTATACCAGTACCAGACAGCAGACAAACCTTGATAAAACAGGACTGTCAAGCTTAAAACAGACAAAAGGCCTGCCGAGTAGTGGGGAGGGGGTGGGAGGGGTAACAGAATTATTTAGATGACGTTTTTGAGTTTTGGGAGAAGTTGGAAACCTTCCACAGCAGCAGAAGCACTTTATACACTTTTCTCTAATTTTATGCAAATTAAAGATCTGCTGCTTATTTTGACAAAAGATGTTGTCAGGTATGGATTTTGGAGAAGCAGAGTGAGCTGGAATCAATGTGCACGACAGAATTAGTTCCAACTATTCATTATCGCATACACATTGGGAATAGTCAGGGAGTTCAAAACACAGACAGACCAAATCCCATGATTTAATCTTTTCAAATCTCATGGGTTTTTTTTTTTAAGGGTCTGACTCATGATTTTTTGAATTTTTGGCATTGGCAGTACTGAAGAACATCAATGAAACATGGCATCTCCTGTTGTGGGAATGGTGTGGAGGAAAACAGTATTGTGTATATGTATGTACTTAGATGACGGCTATTTCCTAAGATTCATTTGTGTACGTATTACAGTATATTCTTGCCAAGAATTAACAAAGGCTGCAAGTAAGCCTCATTGTCTTCTGTCCTACCTTATGCATATCAAATCCACTATTTAAAAAAAACACCCCAATTTAAATTAGGGATCAACATGCTTTATTTTATCCTGAAGAAAAAGAATGAATCATTCTTTTAATGCTCACAAGCAATATCATTCACTTTAGGGTAATTGTTAATTAGAGATGGATTTTGCTAATTGATTTATTGTGAAAAGCTTGGATCATTGTAAATCTATGTACTTCGTAAATGGAGGATGAATTCATTTATACACTCTTCAACCCCAGCGCCCGGAACTCATGCTAAAATTTAACAGCTTCAAACAGGTACAATTTAAATAAAAAAGCTGACAGAACAATGTTTTCTTCTCTAAAATATTGACCTTCCCTGCAATAAACCTGTCTGTATCCCAGGATAGGCAAGATTTAATCCTGGGCAAGTAACTGCTTTTCAGTACATTAAATGGTCACATCTGCAAAAAGTGATATCTCACAGCCCCAAAGGGCTAGAAATGGGAGCTCTATACCACTGGGAGGGAGAATCCCTGATTACTGGTGGGGTTTAGCATGCTAACCTAGCCCTAAAAAGTCACAAAATACATGACTTCAGGATGTTAATCACAGCCCAGTTTGGGAGCAACCCAAACTATTTTAGTGGTTTGTTTTGTTTTAAAGTGGCTTTTCAAAAATAAAATATCTTTTAAAAAAATCCTATAATAACAAGAATAATAATCCTGATCTTGCATGGTGGAGGGAACTTCAGAAGTTGTAGATGGTCAGAATCTAGACAATCTAATCCCTCTTCCTGCTTGGGACCACCTGATCTTTTAGGAATTAATGCTTTGCAGCTAAAGACATAAACTAGTATATGTACCCCTTAGGAGTGCAGTTTTAATTTGCTTCAGCCTGTAGTGTAACATCATATTAGAAGAAAATACAACCTTTTCCTTGCCCTGGGTATTTCAGCAACATTTCTACAACTCTCAGAAATTCTGTTGATTCAGAGAACAAGAGGCTAAACTTGGGCTCTTTAGTGTGATAACTAGATATCTGTCCTCCTAATTTCTCTATAGTTCCCTTCACTATCTAATCTTTGTACCTCAACAATAGTTCCTTCCATGATGTCTCATTGCATTTACTTCCAAACTTTCCTGTATGTCTAAAGCTACTAGTCTCTCTTCTACTCTGAGATTTCCTAAAAGCAAAGTTATACCCCTTAATATTTATCCCTCACTGACTTTTCTCATGTCAAACTTGTGATATATTACCTGTTTGCCTGTACTGTCTATTTTATTTATTTTTGATATGCTTCTTTCACTTATATACAGATATCTTGGAAACGTCTTCTAACTGAACTCCTTATTGCTTTCTTGGAGTTTTGCCCTCTTTCCTGTGTTTTGTCTTCATGATCATCCCCCGCCCGCCCCTTTTAGGCCTTATCTGTTTCTCTGCTTAATATTATTTCCTCCTCATCCACCCATCAGCTTCTTTTAGCTGCTGTTTCCTTCCTGATTGCTGGATTCTGTAGAGATTCCTTCCCCTCCCCCCATATGCCTGACTCCTTACCCTATCCTTATCTACAGGTTTTAATTCCCCCCTGTAAATCCCAGCAGCTGTTTTCCTCTGAGCCAGTGCACTGGTGTTACTTCAGTTCATGTTCATTTTACCTATATGTCCTGTTCTTCACCCTTCCTCCCCAAGAATTCCAAATCGCACACAGCAATCTCAAAAACCTTCCTATGTGAGTTGCATGTTTCCTGTGATTCACTGAATTTCCTAATCTGGCACTGTCTACCTTGCCCTAAGTGTGATATCACTAGTATTTTTTTTCTTAAAGCAAACAGTTTTCATAAAAGGCGCAGTTTGATGTAACAAAAAACTGAAGTAATCTATTCTCATAACTGGTGCTGCCTCAGCCAGCATGCACAAGTTTCTTCACATGAGCCTTCTGATGTGCCTCACTACAAACCTGTTGGGAAACTACTTTTATGGGGAAGAAGGTTGTCTTTAGTTTTCACAAATAATGTTTTTGAGTCAGCTTCCCTTGAGAAGCTGATCTTTAGCATAGATCCTAAGTTGCGGAACTTAGTTTTCAGATCCATCAGTCTATGATTATGAGTATAATCAGCTTCAGCATGGCTTTCAGGACTACTGGCTTCTTTCCAGCCCCGGCATCTAGGAGGCAAGAAACTCTAGGTGACTCAGGGTCATGACTAAATAATATTATGTCCTCTTCTGAGAACTGAAGGCCAAATTCCAGATGTAATGCAGAGTCTGGGAAGAACTAGGTAGCCTGGGAATGTGTACAGGCCTGCAGAAACATCTGTCCTGGTTGTGGAGGGAAAGGAGATTAGTGCTTCCACAGCCATCCCTGCAAAACTCTCATCAGTGAAAACTCTGCATCGGGCAAGGTTATTAACTAGGGGAAATGGGACATTGCTCCAGCCTTTCTTTCTCCTCATGTATCTACTCGGTGTAGTAAGAGAAACCTGCATAGACTGTGTGGGAAGGAAACGGTCTGTGATTCACAGGGGTTTGAACATTATTATTCTTATCTGACACATTTCTTTATACCAAACCTTTGTATATGTAAACTGGCCCAGTCTTTTACCATTTTCTGCTAAGTCACTCTAGGACTTTTCTGTATTTTCTTCAGTGCATTTCATTGTATCCTTTATTTGTAACACAATGATTAGTGCATATTGTTCCTCTTCCTCCTGGCACAGTTTCTCTATGAATAATACAAATATGGTTACATACATACTGCTTGCCCATCTTTGATTTGTTAATCTGATTTGTCTCTAAAGCTGTGGCTCTCAACCTTTCCAGAAAACTGTACTCCTTTCAGGAGTCTGATTTGTCTTGCGTACCCCCAAGTTACACCTCACTTAAAACCTACTTACTTACAAAACAGACATAGAAATACAAAAGTGTCACAGCATTCATGTTATTACTGAAAAATTGCTTACTTTCTCATTTTTACCATATAATTATAAAATAAGTTCTTTGGAATATAAATATTGTACTTGCAATTCAGTTTGTAGTATATAGAGCAGTATAAACAAGTCATTGTATGAGATTTTAGTTTGTACTGACTTCGCAAGTGCTTTTTATGTAACCCATTGTAAAACTAGGCAAATATCTAGGTGAGTTGATGTACCCCTTGGAAGACCTCTGCATACCCTGGGGGTATGTGTACCCCTCGTTGAGAACCACTGCTCTAAAGGACCTGTGCGTGGGTGTGATACTAGCACAGACCTCCAAAATAGAGACTAGTATTGATGACAATTGTGTGGGCAGTATGTAAAGTACTCTGGCCCCAAGACAAGTGTCGATATTTGCTGTCAAGGTCACAAATATGATGTTGCATTTGTATTCACTGCCAACACATGGCTGTAAGAACTGGACTTTTATTTGTTTTGGTGCATTCAGCTATGTGTAACTTAATGTGATGAACCACTTTGCTAGCACTCTGCAACATATTTTTTTTAATGTCTTTGAGGCTGACTGAGCCTGAATCAAAGCAACTGGCCATTCTGGAGAGTTAAGAAACAATTTTTTCCAATCACCTACAAAAGGAGGGTTTTTTTCTATTTGAAAACATTTTCTCTGTTTGATGCTTATGTAGTATAAAGAAGGGCTTTAGAGAAGCTGAATTCTTCTCCATAAATTATACATAAGAAAAAAGATGATAACAAAGCTGGCCACCCACCTAAAATGGTCAGTACTGAGAAGAAATCCGCATGTTGTTAAGATCATAGACATAAAGTCATGGGGAGGTGTAGGGCTTCTTTACATACAGAGTTATACTAGTTTAACTTAAGGTGTAATTTTAAACTGATTTTATTAAACTGGTTCAGAAGTCTGTGTGGATGGGACTCGTATATTAGTTTAAACCAGGATTATTTCGGTTAGTTTATGTTGATTAGAAACAGATTTAAGCTAAACTGAAATTAGCCACTTTCAAACTGAAATGAGTCTTTACATAGAATTTTGCATTGGCTTTGAATCACTTTAACGAAACTAGTGCAAGTTTGTATTTGGGCAAGGGTTTTAGAGTCTTGCTTATCTGTTGTAATCTATTTATTAAAAAAAATTACTCTTGGGGACTTATATTTTCTCCTTTATGCTCGAAGCTAGAAGTATCAACTATCAGGAGCTATTCTTTTCTACATTCTTACATTAAATTGTGTGCTCAAGTGTCTTGTAATCAGTGTGCATTTGTTTAAATTGCCAAGGTTCAAAGTGCTGGTTACTTGTCTTTCTGATAAGGATCTCGCATTTCTGTAGTGTCTCATCCAGATGGATTCCAAAGAGCTTTATTGACTGCTATACCTTTCCCCCCATTGATTTCAATAGGAACAGAAGGGACGCTAAATGCCTAATCCTGCAAGGTGCTGAGAACCCCTGGGAGGGAAAAAAAGCTGATCATAGATGCCTTTAAAGCAGGGGTCGGCAGCCTTTCAGAAGTGCTGTGCCGAGTCTTCATTTAATCACTCTAATTTAAGGTTTCGTGTGCCAGTAATACCTTTTAAGGTTTTTAGAAGGTCTCTTTCTATAAGTCTATAATATATAACTAAACTATTGTTGTATGTAAAGTAAGTAAGGTTTTTAAAATGTTTAAGAAGCTTCATTTAAAATAAAATTAAAATGCAGAGCCACCCAGACCGGTGGCCAGGACCCGGGCAGTGTGAGTGCCTCTGAAAATAAGGTCGCATGCCGCCTTTGACATGTGTGCCATAGGTTGCCTACCCCTGCTTTAAAGGATAGGTTCAGACTGGGGGTAGGTTATTGTTGATACATACAGAGTCAAAATAATAGTATGTATTTACTTTAAATTAACAAGAAAATATATTCTTTTCAGTGCACCTTTACCTAATGTTGATTAGCTTTAGAAAAGTTTTTATAAGTGTTGCACCAGCATGCTCTTTCTGCCTGCAATCATTCTTTCTCTCTTTCCCCTATTCTCCCAAGTAAAAACCCCTAATTAAAGAAGTTATTGAGGTTGCAAAATCTATCTCATTTGAAAGTTAAGAAATGCCTGATTTGAGGATGCCTGTACACCCTTTGCTACCTTGTGCATGTGTGTTATGAAACAGTCTTTAATTACATGATCACATACTGTTCCTTCCACAGGACCTCTGCCTCATTCAGTGCACAGGGTAGATAGTGCTTTGGGAATAAAGCAGATTGTGAAGCGTTTTGAGCTCTACTGATGAAAAGCGCTATATAAGAGATAGGTATTATTATTTATTACTATGTAATATTTATTTTTTCCTCATTATGCAATGTCTTAGTGCACACCATCCAAACCCTGCATGGAGTGATTAGTTTCCCATGTGCTTTCCTATGGTACTAAGCCCTGTAATATCTGAGGTTCACAAACATTAATGAATTTATCTACTCAACTCCCTTTTGAGACAGTAATGTAATTTCCATTGTACAGAAGAGGCGCTGCGAAACAGGGAGACTGAGGCCACTATGCAAAAGTCTTCATTAACTTTGGGCACCTCAGTGATTGCTTCCCATTTTGAGATACTTAGGGACTGATTTTTCTGAGTATTTTATTCGTGCAAGGCACTGTACAGGCATTGGCTGATCAGCGCACACCTGGACGGTAAGTTGGTAGGCATCATCATCATCGCTATTTTACAGACGGGGAAGCAGACAGAATGACAGAGCGACTTGCTTAAGGCTACACAATGAATCAATGGAAAGCCAGAATTAGAACTCAGGCTTCCTTGCTCCCTACCTTGTGCTCAATTCTCTGAATCACTTTGCCTTGGCATAAATGTTGAGTATCTACAGCTTCCAGTGACTGCAGTTGCAGTTGTGGGGGCTCAGAACTTCTGCATATCAGGCTTCAGATGTCTCAGGTTGAGCACCTAGAAAATGAGGAACACAATTTAATGCGTTTAATCTAAAATGGCTCAAGAGCTATTTAAACCAGTGGTTCCCAGATTTTTTATTAAGGTGACCGACCATTGCATATATTATACAGAGAGAGAGAGAGTACGTATGTAAGTGTAGTAACTACTATTTAATATATTTTAACTTTTTAAAATTCCAACATGAAAGAAAAACACAATATTATGTGCTTTCTACACGGCTAGCACCTCCCAGCCTCCTGTCCTACCTTCCTCAGCCGGTTTGGAGAATTCCTGGTTGTGGTTTTAAGAGTGAGCCCACCCCAACCCAGCTGGGCCTGGCTCCCCATTTCGGGCATTTCGTCCTGTTGTATGGGGTCTCAAAGCCACTCAGGTTTGGCATGGGTCCCTCCTCCATCATGACTGAAGGGTGGACAAGCCAAAACTGAGTGGCACTGTGACCCTGTGCACCAGATTGCAACATCACTCAATTTGGGAACCCTGTCAAATTGAGCTTTGAGGTAAGTTGCCCTTGCCTTGGGGGAGTGCTTCCGGGGTATGCACGGGGTGGGGAATGACATGGAGGGAGGACAGCAATGACAAGCAACCTTGCTAAACCCTTCCTATGACTCACTTGTGGGTCGAGACTCACTGTTTGGGAAACACTGATTCATACAGGCATATTTAAACTGGTTTAAGAGTGCTGAAATGGTGTAATTAGATCAATTTAATTTAGGGTTACCATCCGTTCGGTAACCCAGACATGTCCGGCTTTTTCAGCTTTAAATGGCCATCCGGGGGGGATTTCTAATAAAGTAGAAATGTCTGGGATTTCCCCCTTCCCCTCGTGCAGAGTGCGGCGTGGCTGATTGGACGGCTGGGCCTGATTGAAAGCCGCTTGCAGCCACTGGGGCCTCTAGCAGCCAGAGTCCCTCCCCCTCTTCCTCCTTCCCCGCAAGCAGCGCCACAGTGTTTGGCTGCATGTGGAGCTCGCAGCTCTCCCTCGGCCTGGTGTGGGGGGGGCAGGCAAGGGACAGGGAACCGGGGGGTTAGATTGGTCGGGGAGTTCTGGGGGGGCAGTCAGGAGAAGGGGGTGTAGAGAGCGGTTGGGGCAGTCAGGGGACAGGGAGCAGGGAGACTTAGATAGGGGGTGGGGTCCTGGGGGCAGTTGGGGTGTGTGTGGGGGGGGTCTCAGGAGAGGGCAGTCAGGGGACAGGTAGGGGGTAGGGGGATTATGAGGGGGCGGGAAGTGGGAGGGGGCGGGGCTGGGGCAGGGCTAGGGTGGCACCCCGTGTCCTCTTTTTTGATTGTTGAAATACGGTAACCCTAATTTAATTACACTGGTGCAAGTTTTCTAAGTTAGACAGGTCCTCATTCACCAGGAGCAATCACCATTTGAGGAACTAATGATGTATTTGTTGAGAAATGGCAGAAATAATAATGAAGTCCATCTTAACTGGGCAATAGTAATAAAAAAGGGGGGGTGGGAATAAGAAAATAAATAAGACAAAGGATATGAAAACACGGAAGGATAATATTAAAATGCTGCCAGACTCTGTGTGTGGCTCAGAAGATTTCTGGACAGTTGGTCTCTTCTGCCATACTTATATTCGGCCCTCATAATTTATAGCAAATTTTGTTTCTTACCCTTGGTGGTTCGTTTCCCCCATTGGTCTCCAACTGCAGCAGTGGTACTTGCCTCATGCTTTCAGACTAAGGGCCCAATTCTTCCTTCTTTATGTTGACTAGAACCTTTGTCCACAAGTAGTCCTATTGATTTCAGTGGCATAACTTGCAGAGTAAACTACTGCTTAGTCTGAGGCTAGGTCTACACTACCCGCCTGAATCGGCGAGTAGAAATCGACCTCTCGGGGATTGATTTATCGCGTCCCGTCGGGACACGACAATCGATCCCCAAATCGGCGCTCTTACTCCACCAGCGGAGGTGGGAGTAAGCGCCGCCGACAGAAAGCCGCAGAAGTCGATTTTGCCGCCGTCCTCACAGCGGGGTAAGTCGGCTGCGATACGTCGAATTCAGCTACGCTATTCACGTAGCTGAATTTGCGTATCTTAAATCGACTCCCCCCTGTAGTGTAGATGTACCCTAAGGGTGGCAGAACTAGAGAGTATGCAAGGTGACTCTTATTATGGTCATTCTCAATGTTCTATCCAGCATTCTCCTTTGCTTGTGCTCAGAAATTTTTGTGAAGATGTTTTAGAAACTGTAAGAGATCTTCTTGCACTGAAACCATCATGCATTCATAAATACCAGAGGACAGGGAGGAGAAAGGAAAGAGGACTGGACATTCATGCTTAACATCGTGCAGTGCAATCACAGAGAAGCTGGAATGTGCCCCACAGTGCTGGTTGCCAGTTCTTTCCTAGACTGCTTTAGAGATGATTTGCTGGCATTTACATATGATAAAATGCAGAAGTAATACTTGTCTACAGATCTCTGCTTATTGGTGTTTAGTTTTTATTGATTGGCTGTGCAGTGTTGTATCTGAGCAGGGGATTAATCTTTTGGTAATCAGTACCACCTTCTGTCAAATAAAGGCCTATGTTAATTTACCTTTTTTAAATTCACTTTTAGATATCATTCTTATAATGATTTCTTATCCCACACTTTTCAGAGTAGCAGCCGTGTTAGTCTGTATCCGCAAAAAGAACAGGAGTACTTGTGGCACCTTAGAGACTAACAAATTTATTAGAGCATAAGCTTTCGTGGACTACAGCCCACTTCTTCGGATGCATACAGACAAATAGTCTCTAAGGTGCCACAAGTACTCCTGTTCTTATCCCACACTTGTTTGGTAACAGTACTTCTCTGAAAAAGCTACACCATTCATATATTCTGTTACCCAAGTAACATTAGTATCTGTGGGTAAAACACAAAATATTTACTTATATTTAGTTTTACTGGCACCTGCTCGCCTTTTTAGTAGAAGTGTGATAACTTGTTTGAATATTCCCAAATCACTGTCTCCTTTCACAGGATCAGTCTGTGTTTTTCCAGGCTCTTGACTTGCATGTTTTTTCTGCTGAGATCTTGATGAATTGCATATGTGCAATCATGACAAAGCATTTCAGCAATTAAAAAAAAATCCTTTAGAAAAATGTCCAAATGAATTTCCAGAAAGGATTCGTTTAAGGGTAGGCCCATACTCATTTCTAATGCAGCCATGATTCTCTGATGATGACCCTTGCCTTTTAGGATCAAAGAGTTCTCTGTTCTTGGAGGATATGATCATACTAGGCTTCAGAATGTGGTCAAAGGTCCCATGACCATTGAGGGGGCTCCATACCTTCCTCACAGTGTTCTTCACCAGTGTACCTTCACCTAAATAGCTGTCATTACGGGATTTGTCTCTGCAGTTACAATTATACCATTAATGCTTCTCCATTGATGAATTCATTCACATCCCTTTCAAAGTAAGGGCAAAATCTTGACTCCATTGAAGTCAGTGGAGATTTTCTATTGACTTCAGTGAGGCCAGATTTTCACCCCAGCTGTTTGACCTTGTTGTTTGTCCGCTGGTCTAGGAAAAAAGTTTCCTGAGGTTGGTCCCTCATTGCAAATCACTGCAAAGTTGCAGGTTTCTTGTTTTGTTCACTTACAGCTGTCTACAGAACTAGTGAAAGAGCTTTATTTTTAAACTTAATGCAAGGAAATTTTCTGAGTTTAATGAAACCTCTGTTTAGTTTTGCATTATGCTGAACCAGGGAATCCTTGATAATTGATTCAACAATAAGAGCTGCTAAATGTATAAAACCTCATGAATCTGATAATAAGAATAAACATTTAATGTGTTGAAAGAATACAGCTGTCTAATGCATGATACTTTCATGGAAAATGACTAACATTAACGACTAAATGCTTTTTGATGAAGACATATTGTTCCCTCCTGGCCTTTCTTGATCTAAACTCTGCATTCTTGGAAGATAAAGTGCATTAGGTAGAGACAGTATCACCTGGATCTTATCCACTGCATTAATGTATGTTTAAACCAAATCAGTTTGATATATTATGTATTATTTTAGCTATTTAGTCCAAATATATTACAATAATTCATTTAATTTGAAGTATGAACACACCACACTCCATCAGTCAAGGAATTACTGTATAATTTTTAAAGATTTAAAATGAAATAACTTGTTTTGAATTTGTGTTTTGGCATTCCGAAGCTAATGACTTTTTTATGAACTGTCTGGCATGGCCTTTTCTCTAGTCACTTCAGAAAGAATAAGGAAAGCTGACAGTCTGCACATATGAGCTACTTGATGTACCAGCAGTCACTCTGAACTGCTGGGAAGTCCAAATGTGTTTTCCTCCACCACAAACTTCCCTAATTTATGTGGTGAATAATTGTGTAAAGAAGGCATACTCAGAAGGGGTTTAACAGTACTTACAAGGCAAAATTGAGCCCTCCGCTATACCTGTTAACTTCAGTGAGATTGTATGGGTATAATTGAGGGCACAGTTTGGCCCTTGGTAATTTTATAAGTAAATTTTTGCGTGTGATGAGAGATGGGGATAGGGGAAAAGGGAATGTATGTGTATATAATAAAGTGTGTGTATAAAATAACGTAGGTATATCATGAAAGAGATTAGATTATCCTTGAAGAAAGAATTTTAAACTCAGAATCAGCCTATTTGCATTAAGCACTTTTTGGATGCTTTCAGGATTCAGCAAAATCAATTTAATGGCTTTAGTTATGAACATATTCACTTTAGACATTTCTCTAAAGTTTATCTGAACAATTAGAGATGCTGTTTTAATAGCAAAAATGACTTCAAGTTTGTTTTCCGTTCTGTTAATATGTGAAGTGGACACAAATTGCAAATGAAGAGCATTTGTTTCACTGTTGTATAGTATCTTCCATCCATGGATCTCAGAGTGGTTTAAAAACACTGACTGAGTCTCACCACAGCCATGTGGGAGAGGAAGGTAAGTGTTATTCCCAGTTTACAGTGAAAAGAAGAAAAGGGACAGACTGCTCTTTCTGTGGCTTCAGCTAATGCCTTAAGGTAGAAGGGCTAGATTGACACACTTCTTGAATATAAGGTTTCCCAAATGGTCAACTTTGCACAAAGCTTTTCTAAGAAAGCTTGTCAAAATGGCCAAAGACACTTTTAAAATAAATAAGGTATATTTTTGAGAAAGCTATTCACACTGTAGGATGACATGCACCCCTCTGCAGAGGCCCAGCCCAAGGTCTGTGCACCACTCAAGTCCCATTAAAACCCTCCATATATGGTTTAAGAAGGACTCGAGTGGTGCATAGACCTTGGATTGGCCTATGCAGGAGTCTTGCTCTTGGTCACATCTTGATTTTTCACTGTGGAACAATTAATTGTATTTGCCTGGCTGTTCGATCATTTCAGAATTGTTAAACTTGCTCTTCCCCTCCAAGAAGTCACTGAATAAAACTTACTAAAGAACATAAGTTATCAATTATTTTTAAGTACTGTTGGAGCCCACTTACACTTAAGCCTAATATAGTAAAACTTCATCGTGAGTGCAGCAGGTTGAAAGCTTTGCATTGTTTCAGTTCGTGGCAATGTTCAAATTGCTGTTACGATAAGTGAATCTGTATTTATTGTGGTAAAAATATTTCTTCCCTGTAAAAAGATTCCACTGAATAGTATTTAAAACCACTTAATAGGAGCTGAGCATGTCTCTTGATAATATGAACTCCTGCTGGGAGGAGAGGTGCTGTCATTTTCATGGCCACTATTTCTGCCTAAATTGCATATCAAAATGTTGTCTCTCACTTCTGATCATGATTCAGAAATATTAGGTCAGCTATCGTCAGGTATTCAGCAATTTGGAATCTGTGTAAATGTACTCTACTGATGAGAACAGTGTTCCCCTATGAGCAGCTGATCCTCCAAAGGTATTTCTTTAACTCTGACAGACCTTTCATCTAGAAAATTAAAGTAGGGCTTTTTCTTACTGATTTCACATGAATGTGCTTTTAGTGTATGTATCATTGTCTATTAGAGCATGTGTGACACATGCAGCTGGGGAAAATATACTGATTTCAGTTCATAGCAATTCATGCATACCTTTTTCATAGCGGAGAAGTTAAATGGATTTTTTGCATCCGTCTTCACTGTAGAGGACATGAGGGAGATTCACACACCTGAACCATTCTTTTAGCTGACAGATCTGAGGAACTGTCCCAGATTGAGGCATCAATATTTGGGGGGAGGGATAGCTCAGTGGTTTGAGCATTGGCCTGCTAAACCCAGGGTTATGAGTTCAATCCTTGAGGGGGCTACTTAGGGATCTGGGGCAAAATCAGTACTTGGTCCTGCTAGTGAAGGCAGGGGGTTGGACTCAATGACCTTTCAGGGTCCCTTCCAGTTCTAGGAGATAGGATATCTCCATTAATAGAGGTAGTTTTGGAACAAATTGATTAATTAAATAGTAATAAGTCACCAGGACCAGATGGTATTCACCCAAGTGTTCTGAAGGAACTCAAATATTAAATTGCAGAACTACTAACTGTGGAATATAACCTATTGCTTAGATTATCCTCTGTATCAGATGACTGAAGGTAAGTGATGCCAATTTTTAAAAAAGACTGCAGAGGCAATCCTGGCAATTATAAGCCAGTCAGCCTAACTTCAGTATCAAGCCAGTTGGTTGAAACTATAGTGAAGGACAGAAATATCAGAGACACAGAGAAACTTGATAAGTTGGGGAATAGTCAGCATGGCCTTTGCAAAGAGAAATCATGCCTCATCAATCTATTAGAATTCTTTGAGGAGATCAACAAGCACGTGGACACCAGTGATCCAGTGGATACTGTGTACTTAGACTTTCAGAAATCGTTTGACAAGGTCACTCACCAAAGGGTCTTAAGCAAAGTAAGCAATCATGGGATAAGAGGGAAAGGCCTCTCATGGATCAGTGACTGGTTAAAAGACAGAGAAAAAAAAAACGGGGAAGGAATAAATGGTCAGTTTTCAGAATGGAGGGAGGTAAATAGTGGTATCCTCCAGGGATCTTTACTGGAACTAGAGCTGTTCAACATATTCATGAATGATCTGAAAAAAAGGGTGAAGAGTGAGGTGGCAAAGTTTGCAGACAATACAAAATTGGCCAAGATAGTTAAGTCCAAGCTGACTGCGAAGAGTTACAAAAAGAGTCTCACAAAACTAGGTGACCCGGCAATAAAATGGCAGGTGAAATTCAGTGTTGATACATGCAAAGTATGCCCTTCTGATCACCCCATCTTGGAAAAGGTACATAGAAGGGCAACAAAAATGATTATGTGTATGGAACAACTTCCACATGAGAAATTAAAAAGATTGGGACTGTTCATCTTGGAAAAGAGATGACTAAGGGGGAGATATGATAGTGGTCTATAAAATCATGAATAGTGTGGAGAAAGTGAATAAGGAAATGTTATTTACCTCTTCACATAACACAAGAACCAGGAGTCAACCAATGAAATTAATAGACAGCAGGTTTAAAACATAAATAAGTACTTTTTCACACAACCCCCAGTCAACCCGTGGAACTCATTGTCTGGGGATGTTGTGAAGGCCAAAAATATAACTGGGTTCAAAACAGAATTAGATAAATTCATGGAGGATAGGCCCATCAATGGCTATTAGCGAAGATGGTCTGTATGTCCCTAAGTCTCTGACTGTTTGATGCTGGGATTGGATGACAGGATGGATTGCTCGACAATGCCTTGTTCTGTTCATTCCCTCTGAAGCATCTGGCATTGGCCACCGTCAGAAAGTAGTATATTGGGCTAGATGGACCCAGTGTGGCCATTCTTTCATTTTTATGTTATGCTGTAGATTAGCCTTTTTCATGCAATGTATGGCATAAGTTTGCTGTTCTCAGTGAAATATATTTGACAGCTAATAATCACATCCACCCTCCCAAACACTTTTTATGTGTGCGCACACACAAATACCCAAAAGTGAAAGGTTAGATATTCAAAATAAAAACTCCAGACAATCAGTCATGAAAGTCATGGACTTCGCAACTGCCATGGTAAAAATCCTTATTCATATTATAATATTATTATTATTAATAAATATTTAATCTCTATTTTACAGTAGCATGCAGTGTCCCTTATCCATTGATGAGCCTTTCCTGCTAGCTGCTGTACAACCAGCGGCAGACACAGTCCCTGCCCTGATGATTTTAGAATCTGTTCGGTAGTCAATTTCAGTCCTGCTTAAAGGAAAATTGAATTCATTTTACTTAAGCATCACAGTGTGAATATATTAAAAGTAAGAGTCTCTTCGCCCCATGAATAGAACTGTAAAGTAATGTGTTTTTTTTTTTTTTTTAAACAAAATTGTAGTTGGCATTTAATTCTGAGCCTATGTCTGTAGGTTGCCATCTTGCTAAAAAAGCAGTGCTGCTGGTTACAGCTGGAATGTGGGAGTGGCATGTAAGACTGCAAACTAGATTTACCTTCTGTTATCTCATTTGTTACTACTGTGGTTACATGTGGACTGCAGCTGCTTCCTTTTGATGTGTTGGCATTTACAATTTAAGTGCCACAGCGGGTGTGTGACACAGCCTTCTAGAGCTTAATACTGGTTCAACAATCAAAAGAAAAAGTTTGTTTTAAAAAGTAAATATTTTGTTAAATTATTAACCACTAGAGTTGTTGCATTACCCTTCTCTTTATTCACCCTCTCCCTCTTGAATATTTATTTACTAAATGAGAAATATACATAGCATTGGTATGGGATTGTGGTATGTGTTTGGTACCTGCTGTGTGTTTTTTTTAAACTATTAGTTTTTGTACTGTTACCCAAATCTTCATTTATGACACACTTACTAGCTTGACAACTATCAGAAGATGAGAAAGAGAAGTAGCCCTTGCATGCAGCCTAGCCCTATTCATGTCACCTTTAGCTACTGGGAAAATGGGGTGCTGGGATTTCTACCAATATATGTTGTTCCTGAACCTTGCTTCACGGCTCCACCTTTCATATCCTCTTGAGGCAGACAGGTGAATTATAAAGTTGCCTTCTAGCTGCTGAAAAGGAAAGAGAGCTTTCTGTCTCTTCTCTTCCTTCCAGATCTTCTGCCAGCTGTATATATCAATCTTAACTTAATCTTCCCACAGCCTCCTGGCTGCTGTGAGCAGTGGTGGGGGTAGAGGGTGGAAGAAGTTTTTATTTTTCTTTCCCACCCCAACTTCCATTTTTTGGGTGTGGGAGGCCTTACCCTTCAACAGCTCTACTTTCTGCCTCTCCTGCTCTCCCAAGCATTCTATCACAGCTTTCCCAAGCAGAAACAGCATAAAATTGATAAAAACTGGCAGTTTGATGTTTACCCATGATCTTTTGAATAGTAGCACTGAAAGTTCCCAAAATCTTGTTAGTTTCACTCTGTGATGAGCAGCAGTAGAGGCCCTGGATCTATCTATCTGTCTGCAGACTCAGGAAGATGGCACTGAACTTGTTTACAGTAAGCTCCCATGTGGAGGGTGCATAAAAGCTAATGCGCATATATATATATATGAAAGCTTAAATGCTCCCATCATTAATGGCTTAGATCCCCATGCTTGGTCTTGTATTTTGTAAGTGGATTTTTCAATCTCTCTTGGTAATAGTAGCATGATTTTAATATGAATATATTAATCTGTAAACCCTTTAATTATTAAACTAGTACTGTGCAGAACAGAGACTTCTTTCTAGCAGCTCTTAGACTCACCTTATCTGACCTCACTTGGTGAGGCTGTCAACTCTTGTAGCAAAGATTACTACGCATCAGTTTTGCACAGCCCTGCCTCATTCACTATTCACTTACACTATGTTTTTCACCACATGCATTGTGTGCACATTGGCCTTCCTTCCTCGCTTTTATGAGCTGAACAAGAAAATCCCATGCAAATATACTGCGCTTATGCAGAGTTCAAATAAGACATCAATTTGGTCAAATTCAATTTACACTGGAATACTCAAATGCTTTTCATTGACTGCTATTTCCCTGGCCCATTTTAATTTTTTCTTACAACAAGAGATCTTTAAGAAAAGTTTGTAGGAATTTTTCTCTAGTAATGAATTCTATGCCAATATTAGGTAGCAATTGTATCAGTATTTTATGCCCACTACTGGCAGTGTTAAATGCTGGCTGGCTAAGATACTAGAATGGCTGCTAACTTGTACCATTAGATGTGTTCTGAAAGGTTAAGAGTGGGGTGACTGACAGGATGGGGTATTAGTAGGAAAGCAGAAGAGAAGACCGAAAACACAAAAAGAAACAAGGCAGAGAATTTCAGTGTTTCATGCCAGTAAGAAAATAAGCACTGCCAAAAAATCGATTCAGGCACCAGGAAATTGAGGGGGTGATAAGGATTTTTTGGCGTAAGGTAAAAAGGGTATAAAAACCCCAACAAAATAAAATTGGGGCATGAAGCTTCTTAAAACTTTGATTCATGTTTTTTGTCACTGAAGAGATACTGCCCCACTTATTCAAGTTCCTGAAATAAACTCTGCCAGTTAGAGACTCTGAAATGCCAACCTCTGTTCATGGTTCATGTGACATGCATGTTTGGTTAGAAACGTTTAGAGGACAATGCTGCTGTTTCTTTATGTTGTGTGAATAACATACTTTCCTTACTGCAAATAGCAGCTAGTTTTCCGGCAGATGCCTTTTATGGTGCATTTAGGTTTTAATGCTTCCTTAATCATTTCCTCTGTTGCAGCTTAAAAAGGCAAGGCACGGCATACTGTTAAGTTTCTAGGCAGCTGAGCTGACTGTTCGGAAGGGAATTTCTTTCCAGGGTTCCAATGTGAGAAAGCTTACCTGTGAAATTTTGGCCTGTTTTAGATCTTAAATCTATGTTTTGAGAACGGTTCAGAGTACCAAAATTTGATTGATTCATCCAGTGCACTTTCTGATATCAGAAGAAAAGAGTTTCAACTAGAATTCACTGCAGAAAGTTAAACAGTCTTGCAGATAACCCAATATTGCATACTGATCAAAGTCAGCAAATTTTACATTTATAAAGAACCAAGCAAGATTTTAGCAATCAAGAGGAAAGTTCTGAAGGGCTTTAAGCAGAAAATAAGGAATTGACTTTCTCCTTGGTGCCAGTTTTTCCTGTAAGTGTTCTTGGATTTATTGATATGCATTTTATCAGGAGGTACTCCTTTGGGGAGTATGGCAGCAGTCTCCATCAGTTCTTCTGTGTATCTATATGAGTGCCACATCTTCTGCTTTTTTATGAAATTGACAGTGGTGATTGCAGCCAATATCATAGAGTATCCATCTTTTCATAAAACTAACTAATTCATGGAGGTTTCCGTCAAGGCTCTGAACAAAATAAGTCAGCCAGACTACCTCAGGCCCTCTAATTTCCTGGCTTGATAGACTGGGAAAAGAGCCATTTGTTGTCTTCTCAGTTGTCCATATATGGACAAATCGTCTGCCTAGCTGAGAAGAAGCAGAACAATCTTTCAGAAGAACAAAGAATACTACACGATTTTGGAAAGTGAAGGGTTTGTAAGCCGAGGTCCAACTTAAAATAATGGGCTACTAGATGTTCAAAACAGTGTGGACTGAAGTTTGTAGCATGAGACTGTTTTGGAGAAGAATCACTGCTGTAAATGGCTAGCATAAATATGTTTATTCTCACCCTACTTATTTGGCAAGTTTTTATTTTGAGAAAAATCAACATTGCCACTGGTGCAGATGGGACCTGTGGATTTCCAATAAATCTTTATTAAGATTTGGAAATATTTGGATTAGAGTTAAGTTTGGTGCTTTACTATGAAGTTGAAAGTACAAAATAAAAATCGTATCTACTTTAGTATGTCTGTCTTAGGTCATGTCCAGCTCAGTACTGCACTTACCTCTTTCAGAAAGGCCTTCGTTGGCATGAGTTGATGGCCTGGATGACAATGTTAAGCATTACCATATGGGAGATTCAGAAGCCACCTGGGAAATCTTGATTCTCATGTAGGCACTGTTTAAGATTGATCCCAGAGTATGGTGTTAGTTTTCAGTCACCCAGAAGGCTGTCATGTGGGGTTCTGTAGAGTTTTACCCCAGTTTTTCCCTATTTGTACAAAGGGAATGCGAAGCTGCTAGGAGATACATAGTTTTCATTCAGAAAGATCCCAAAATGCTACAAGCTGATTTATAAGGTATGTTTAGGAATTCCTTTAGCCATTGATGAAATGCAGCTATCTCTAGAGCAAGACACAGCTGCTGTGTCTAAGAACACAGAAACATCATGTTACAGTTAGGACAGGAAGTGAAGAATACTGTAGCCAAGTGAAACTAAATTGGTATGTTTATGGTAGACAGAATGTAATCAGCCAAACTAGAATTTGGCTGGTGTGCTATGATTAACGTCTCTATTCCTGATTTGTTTTTTTGTTTTAAATGAGTTGGGATTTTTAATGGCTGCAGATGGCCAGGACCTCATTTGTAGGTCTTATCAAAAAGATTTGCACCTTCAGCACCACAAGTACTATTGTAGGGCATTGTTTAAGCATTGTCAAAGGAAAATGTGCAACCTCTGACTCACCAAACCACTTCCTACAACAATTGGATTTTCTCTTAAGGTTTCCCTAGAACTGACAGAATTTGACACTCTCTTTAAGCATATGAGATGTTATGAAATCGCAACCCAAGGTGGTATTTTTTCTAAATACTGTGCTTTCAAGGAAAAATGAATATTAAGATGATGGGTGGGATTTTTCAAAGGCAATGGGGAAGCCAGTGGGATTTGGGCAGTTATTTCTTTTAGACACCATTGACAATCCCAGATGTATTCCTTACAAAATAATAAAACATTGTACTGCAGATTGGGGAGGCATGGCAATAGTTTGAAATGTAATGGCCTCTTTTTTTGACAATTGCAGAGGTTTTGCCTAAATTGATATAATCCCTTTAACGTGATTGTTTTTAATGTTAAATTAAAAAAGGATTAACTGGGTAGCCTCAGATGCTTTTTGGTACCAAGTAGAATGAAATTTAAAGAGGTCGGGGGGATCCTTTTCTGTCTTTGAGATTGGTGTGGTTAAAAGTAAAGGAGCAACGCCTAGATTGACTGCATTCATTGGGAAGAAGATCAAATAATGTAGTTTCCGGTAGTCTGTCTGTAAATGTGTGGGGTTCTATAAACTTCAGTCTCTTCAGTTAACATTAGATAGATGTGGTTTGAACTTCTGAACTTTGGCCTACATATTTTACTCTAGATTTTTTTTTTCCATGGGGAAAACATTTTTGTTTCTGTCAGTCTATTTCATGAGTAGATTCGAAGCAAGAGACCTTCTGTCTTATGGTTGTGAGCCTTTGTAGTAATAATAAAAAAGGGTTGTGCTTAATTTTTGCTTATATCCAATTTCCTTTTCCCCCCGTCTTTGTTATCTGGAATGAACATGTTTGTGTTCCCTGGTCATCAATGTTTTAATCTACACGTATCCCATTAGATTAATTGATAGCCCCTGAATTGTGAAAATGATCACTGCATTGTCTTATCTTCCTCTCTATATTAATCTAACTTCAAATCATTGGTGGTTTCCTTTTTGCTATTATAACTTTTGCTAGAAGCAAAAGATACAGTTAGGGCTGCAAAACGGTTTCTGTTACATCCTTCTGTTTTCAAAAGTTCCTAAGTGAGTTGTACTGCCCCTTTAAGGAACGTTCTGGTGCTTATAGCTGAGACAGCCTGGGTGCAATCAAGGAGCATCCTGCCCCAGACTAGGGGCTGGGCTATTTAAATAGGAAAAGGATGCTGATCTGGGGAGGCAGAAGGTCCTGCTGGCTGCCATGGATTGTAGGCCCCCTTAGGCACAAGGACATGGGGCTGACCAGAACTCTAGAGACTCTTGTTTTGCTGACTGTAAATTTGGTTGCACTGACTCAAGGCTCTGAGGTAAGGGGGTTATAAACTTTCTTAATCTGCTCTTCCCACAACCTGATGTCTAAGGGAAAGAAGAAAGCCAGCCTGCCTGCCTGCCTCCTAGAACCATAAAAGATCTATGAACTTGACCAGTGGAGGTCAGTTAGGAGGCCTCCTTAGAGTGGAGGGTTTTTTGTTAGTTTGGTTTGGCCTCCGCCTTCTCAGGTTCTATACACATTCTTTTAAAAAGAAAATCCTTTTGAAATTAACCTTTATCCTGCCTGACCTTAGGCCGAGAGCCAATATTTGGGCTTGTCTTCACTAGGAGAAAGTTGGAGTTTAGGTGAGGCTCAGCTAATGCAAACTAGCTAAGCCTGACCTAAGCTTGAAGACTTTTTTTCTAATCTAGATAAACCCTTTATATGTGTCTTGAGGTAATTGCTAATTTGCATATATTTTAATAGTCATTTTCTTTGGGAAAATGAAACCAAGCATTTCCCCCCTAATTTCCACATCTTTAGGGGCAGATGGTCTACCACCTTGCAGCAACCTCAGGAGATGCTCTCCTCTTTCCCATAAGGGCTGAGCCCCTCCTTGCTTTCTCTGGACGTGTTCCATATAAGTCTGTAACTTATTTATGCTCTGTTTCTTGTCCCCTCAGATCTCTGAGCCTCTTTCAAGTTTTGTTCCGTCTCTGTGCCTCCTTGCTCTCTACATCTGTCTGCTTCCTTATTTCATCTTGGCAACCACTCCCTGTATTCCCTCCCTCCAAAGTTTCTTGTTGATCAAACAATAATATGTTCCTTGATTTTGTGACTCAAGATCCTCTGTTGCCCAAATGGCTTGAGAACTATCTTCTTTGCAGACTACCAAGAGAGGACTCCCGGCCCTCTTCCTCATCTGTGGTATTCAGTGTCATTGACCTACTTGCAGCACCACATGTTATGAGATTTTGGAGGCAGGCCTGAGAAATCCTGAAAAAGCCTGAGTTTCAGGTAAAAAGCCTGACGAGAGGGAGGTGTTGGAGCAAAATCAGTGGGGAATATTTTGGGGAAGGGCAGTTATTGAGAGAGGAAGGCGGAGAGCCTTAGACCACTAAGAGGTGTAGTTTGGCTGTGGAACTGACTAGGGGGTTGTGTGTGTGGAAGTGGCAGGGATCTGGGGCAGCCTAAGGGGGTGGTTGACCAGGATCATGGAGAACCAGAGGCAGCTTTCCCCCATTTGACCCCAATGCTCAGTTCTCCCACCTGCACTAGGTCTGCCATTGCTGACTCCTCCTTACTTCTGGCTGTTCCATGCTGGATGGCCTCCAGGAGTAACATTATGAGGAGAGGGAAAGAGGAAACCTTGCTACCATTGATCTCCGCTCCACAGCAGCCCCGGCAGTCTGTAGAATAAATTGCAGGGGAATCACTACTGCCACTCTGCAGCCCATGGGTGAGAGAATCCTGCAGGACTGCAGAAGTGTGTGGTGGTGATGGTGGTAGGTGGCCTGCAGGTGCATCACACATGTAGCATGACACTTGGTTAACATCTAAGTGATGGAATTTCATTGCAGAGCATGCTTGGAGCTTATCTCAGATTTTTGTTGAAGCTGAAGCCCCATCTCCTTTGAGACCTCACGTAATTTTTCTTTGAATGCCACATTCTCATTGTCCATAACTGCTGCTGAGACAGTTTATGCAAGGCTGATGTAAATATCTTGCTGAAACACACACAACAAAATCCTCAAAAAACCAAATCAAACCAAACCTGCCTCAACATCAAAGAGAGGAGGAAACCATAGTCTCAAAGAAAAAAATGCACAGATCCGGCAATTTAAGGTGCCTCTGTAGTTTCTGCTGCTTTCTGTGATGTTCTGCAACTTCTAGACTCTTATTTTGAATGGAAGTTTCTATTTTTCTTTTAATAAAAGCCAATTTGATGCTGCCGTATTTAATTCAGTTTTGCAGAAAATTATCTCCTGGCAAACAGAAGAATCATCATCAAAAATGGAAACACTGCTGTCCGTTAACCTGTTCATCTTAACGAGGTGTAAACTTCAAAGTTTTGTTGGAATCTTTAAATTTGTATATTTTGTGGTGTTTTCTCCACTCTCAGCAAAGAAAATGGTGAAATATTGCGTTAAAAATATGTAGCAGCCATTGAGAAGGAATCAGACTGCAGGGATTTAGTCCAGATGAGGGAGTATCTTGCCATGGGCCAGTTTAATCTGTTAATGGTTGTGTGTTTATAAACTATAGCTAAGTTTTATGTATTAAATTGTTTTGAGATGCTATCTTGATTTTTAGGTGATTTGTTAACTTGGGTTTGATCCTGCTGCCATCAAATCTGTTTGCAAAACTTCCATTTACATAACTGGGTACAGGATTGTGCTTTGTGTCTGAGTTAGTTGTCAAAAGTTAGAAAAATATGTTTATGAAATTGTATGACTCTAAAATTGGAAATAAAAATTCAATTTACTTTGAAACTAGAAATGACAAGAGAAGATTATCATCTTCTCCACCTACATAAAGATAGATGTGACAGTTGCGATGTCCCAGCTGGTTTATAACTTTTTTTGTGGACTGAACTACTAAATTGCTTCCCCTCCAACCCCCGCTTTATATCCCCATGGAGTTTCCTGAACAGTGAAGAGGACCCTTTAAACCATAATGCTAAATGTGGTTAGTCTTGATGACATGGTTCTTTGAATCTTTTAATTTCCTTTATTAAACACCTCGGCTGCATCTAAAAAGTGTCTTCTCAACCTCAGAGTGGTTGACATACACAACACCTTTCTCCCCTCTTTTCGGGATACTTAGACTAATCAGAAACAGTGTCAGGGCCTAGGTTAGAAGATCTGAAAAGCACACATTCTCCTTTTTGAACATTCTGGTCTAGAGTCTGACCTCAGTTACATTGGTATATATCCAGAATAACTGCAGTGAAGTCACTCGAGATTTAAACTGGAGAAATGGAGATCTGAATTTGTCCTTCTCTCCAAATCTTCAAAACTATCCTTCTTCTGTATGAATAGATCTTGCTTTGCTTTCCCCTAATCTTTTTTCTGTCTGTGTAACTAGACCTGGATCACCTTTCCAAGCATAAACTGCTCATAGAGCAGCCATTTAAGGGAGTAAACTGCTGTTAAAGCAACATGAGGCTCCCTCTAAGGAGTTTATTGCATCAAGTTAAAGCTACTGGCCTAAGAAGCAAAAGGCTATTTCAGAGATCCAAACTTTGGTTTCCCACTTGGCAGTGCATAGTGCCACCACCAGGCCATTGGAACATCTGTATTTTTTCTTTTTAAATTAAATTTAACAGCACATATTCTGCTAGGGGTTATTCTAGTTTAATCTGAATAGCAGCTAAAGACACTAATAAAATGAATCTTTCTCCCATTAAGCATGGACACCATCACTTGAGAATCCCCTCTGGTATTAGAATGTGATTCCTTAAAGATGAGAGGGATAATGTACATTCTGTCCCACCCTGGCCTGACCATGTCCTCGCCCAATATAGGATACTGGATCCCTGCCTCCTTCACCTTGTGAATACCACCAATGCAGTGTCTTTTTCATGATTTTAGGAAGGGAACTGCAGAGGTGATTGATTTGTGTCCTGTTCCCTTTCTGCCTGGAAGAGGTGAGATTTGTAAGCAAATCTAGCATGCACAGTCTGGCCCATAATTTCTTGATTTTACTATTATTTGTTTGGATTATAAATAATATATTTGGGACTCTATTGTGCTAGGCACTGTACAAACACATATAATAAGACAGAGTCTCTGCCCCGAAGAAGAGCTTACATGATAAAAACATGAGACATACGCAAAAGGAGGGAGAGGAACAGAGAGGTGAAGTGACTTGCCCCAGCTGAACATCGCATCAGTGGCCAAACTGGGAATAGAGCTCAGGGCACCCGACTCCCAGTCTGGTGCTCTGTAGTCAGGGTTGCACTGGATGTCAGGTGGAAATTGATTTTTCCTGTATGGTTATGTACTTACAGCAAAACCTGCCAAGAGCAACCAGACTTGGGATTTAGCAAAAGTGGTCTCTCTTCAAAGATTTGCACACGAGAGTGGAGGTGTTCCCTGGCCCCTACAAGTAGTTACTTGTCTTTCTCTCTTCAGAGGTGATCTCTAAGACAGGTTTTTCAGTATTTATAACCAGATCCAGTAAAACGAGCAATTCTGGAAGAACTGTTTTTATTTCTTTGTGTCAACTGAATGATAAGTAGTTAGTGCATCTGTTCTAAAATAACAAATAGTCCAAGTACTGAACTATTAGACTTCTGTGCACTTGGAAAGCAATATAGAGAGGAAACTGGGAAAGCAATGCAGAAAGAAAACTTAAGTTGAAATAACTTCAGGAGTTCGAAAACTTGCCTTTCTCGTCATCAACCATGAATTACAAGGACACTGGCATATGGTGCTTAGTTTAGGCCCAAAATGTAGGTTCTGTTAAAAATAAAAAGCAATATGCTCACGAAACCTAATTACTAGATGTTTTAATTTTTGAAAATAAAATTTCAGTGAACTTAATCTTTTCTTTTGTTTTTAATGTAACCATTCCTTGTAGGCTTGCGCTGTTATTGCCTGAGAACCAGAAACTGGAAGTAACCAAGCTAGTGTCATTGTCCGGGATAAGTGAAATGCAAAGAGTAAACAACATAAATGATAGAATTTTTAAAATCTAAATTAATTTCTATCAGTTTTGGTTATCTAGAATGATCAGCTTTTTTAAAAGTATTTTATGTCAGTGTTGTTTTGACTATTTTGCAGTTATCTTCAAAACCATGTAGAGATTTCCCCCTCAACTTTCTGTAGCAATTTAGGGCCCTGATCCTGCAAAAGTAACCACTACTAGACACCCTTATGCTCACTGGAGTCCTACGAAAGTATTCCAGGTAAGTGTAGAGATTTGGGTGCACACTGGTGGATCTCTTTGTGGAATCCAGGCCGAATACTGTAATTTATTGAGTTACATCATTATAATTATTGGCGTTCAAAGTTTATCTTCTTGTCTCTTTTACCCAATGATAATA
This sequence comes from Malaclemys terrapin pileata, assembly GCF_027887155.1. NCBI lineage: Eukaryota > Metazoa > Chordata > Testudines > Emydidae > Malaclemys > Malaclemys terrapin. Next base: position 85,755,465 of record NC_071507.1, read on the forward strand.
TCCACTTGCTTTCATTACAAACTCATAATCTTCGTTTGTGTGTCACTCATGAATGAAATCCCAACTGTCATCCCAACAATATTAAAATAAACAGTTTTAGTGACCTGGGTTGTACAGAACCTGCTTAGGAAACTCACACTTAAAATGAAAAATGTCTAATGTTAGATAAGTATTAAGTCTAATAATTTATTTAAAAACTTATCCATGTGTGTTTTGTCAAAGGTTTTTATGTTTAATTATGCAGTTCTTTTAATTTATTCAATAAGTGGTGTGTTCGTTTTCATTCTGTAATTGTGATTGTATTCACCAAATATGCTGATTATATTTAGTCTGCTTTTGTATTTACAGTACATAGTAAAACATTGATATTGTTCTATGCACTTGTAGGTTTTGTGAATGCCTGTTCTACAGTAAGCTGTCCATGTAGGGAATGTGAATGAGTTTGGACAGAGTGCAAAGTTGGATTCAGATTCAGCAAATGAGTCAGCAGCATCTTTGTGCTTGGAAAGATAATTGAGATAGCATTTGGAACACAATTCTAATTTTTAATGTTTAAAAAGTAATGACTACAGTACTATAATATTTATAAGCTATTTGGTAAAATTGTATAATAGGCTTAATGCATAGAACTGAAAGACCCATCTTAAATAATGATTTCAGGTAGGCAGGTCGGTACGTATAACCAAGCATGTTATCCGTACTTGGTTATACGTATAGCTGTTGTACAAAGCAAGCAGAGTTGATCTTAAAAATTGCTGCAGTCTGATATGTGGTGTCATTACTCAGTTAAATTTTGTAGTTCTAATTTTACTTATTTTTCTTTCCAGAAAATATATATTTTAAAAACATTATGCAAAATATGGTAATAAACACAGGCCTGATTTTGCTTCCATGGAAGTCAGCAGTGAAACTTACCTTGACTACAAAGGGACAGGAGGAGCCCCATGAAGGCTACCTCTTTAAATTACCTAGTAAATGAGAAATGGGTGGAACCTTATATATCGTGTTGTGATTTATTTATTTATTAATGTATAAATAGAAGCATTCTTAGCAGTTTTGATGAAAAGGAATGCCTTAGAAGGCATATCGGTAACCCTGGGCATGTTCTGTAATTAATTTAATTCTACTCTTAAATAATGCAGTTGCACTTTTCCCCTTCTTACTTCACTAATGGAGTTAGCTGCAGCAGATAAAAGCCATTATTCTCGTATCTGTGAAGTAACAGGTAACCCTAGCTGCTGTGATTTGCAGGGCATGTCCGCTCTGGTCAGAAATGGTTATTCCAGTCTCTCAATGTTAGGTGTTTCACTATGAGCAGTATAATCATCCCTGGCACAAGTGATACTTGTTGAGAGACTATTACCTTTCAATGTATTAGCATTTTTCCAGAGGGAAAGATGTACTTGTAATTCATGATAATACAGCATTCAGCAATTTTATGCAACAATGAATAATTTAATTAAAGTCAGTTTATCTATAGTGGTGTTATCGGAGATGGGTAAAATTTGTTAAAGATTGCTAATACCTCTGTGGTGATAATAATAGTTCCTTAGTTTTGGACTTCGGGGTCAGGATTTTGTGAATCCAATAGTCCTTATGGGAGATGAATAAAACTCTGCTCCAGAGTTTTGTGGTACAAGCTAAGTTTATATTGTCATGCAGGCAAATCTGTAGTGTTCACAGACAATCTTTGACCTCAACAAGCTCAGCTAACTTGCTAAACTTCGTTGAGTGATAATGTTACCATTATAGTTCATGTAGGGGCCAACTGCTCTGTAGAAATGCTGTCTATGCTAACAGCACCTGATGTGCTTTGATCATTCTCATTCTTCTAGATAATGTTACCCACAGTACACAGGTGCTCTTTATTTACTTAAGTATAGTTCAGCCTTCCCAATTTTTTTTTTCAGTCAAAGAACAGAGGTACAGTATTCACTATAAAATGACTTGATCTACAAAAGACAGAGCACAATTCAGGTTGCACAATGTAGATTTTATTTTTTTTAAAATATGAAATTACCTAGGTTTTTTAAAACAGAAAACTGAAAAATCAAAGAAATTCCATTATGCGCAACTGTAAGAGATCCTGTTACTTTGTTTGTAGATGAGAGGAAATGGCAGGCTACTTGCCAGCCTCCTGAGTTAGCGGTATGAGGTCTTGCTTAATAAGGAGGATTGTGAAGTGCACAGAAGTATTACCAGAAGTCAGTGGAAGAGTGAAGAGTACAATAAGTGGTTTCCTGGCTCCCAGCACAGTGCATCCTCCACAAGGCTAATGGTATTTTGATGAAGAGCAGAAGCATATGTTTTTTTCTGTAACTTGCCTGAAGCTGTGTGTTTGCAGGAGGCTCAGCAGGTTCTGGGAACATGTGAAGTTCAGTCAGAACATTTAGAAAGTTAAAGGACAAGTGTAGAACAAGTTCTGTCCGTGTTCAGTGGATGACTTTTGGCTGGTTATAACTTAGCCATATTTGGTCAAATCTTCACATAGACAGTGAAAGGCTCATTTCTGACCTCAGATGTACCCACTGACAAATGTCAAATTCCTACTCCTAAATTCCTGAGACATTAGAGCTAAGAAAATAAATATATAAATGAACTGATTTTTTTTTTTTTTTTTTTTTTTTAGCATTGGTAAGCCTATATATTTTTTCACCACCTTATTCTCTGAAACAGTCCATTTTTGCTCAACTTTATTTAAAAAAATGTAACCTGAAGTAGAGGCCATACATGGAAAATTTCCTCCTAAATAGTTAAAATTTGTTGTAATCATAAACAACTGTAAAGGGGGATTATAATGGAAAGTGTTAGGCATCCTTAACTGTAGGCATTGCTACTGTTCTGTCTGTAATTTTTCTGAGGTATTAATTGTAGAGTTTTTATATATTTGAGCTTTTGGCTTGTGGCCTAGCGGTAGTTATTTGTAATATTGTTTGGGTTTGATGTCTGCTATTCTTATCTACTCCCCAGGGTTTAATGATTGTTCTGTTTTATTATCAAACTAGCTGGTAGCTGGACTGCTGTGAGCTATGTCAGGTCTCTCAGCTAGGCAAAGTTAAGCGTGGCCAATTCGTGGATAGGAGAATGCCAATTTATAAAAAAGGAAGAACTCTTTGAAATGTGTATCTTTTCTACATTAGACTTCTGCCGCGGTTTTGTCTCCAGAAGGATTTTTCTGCAGTTTTGTTTCCACTCCTGCCACCCCTGTGAAACGCCTCATGTAGGAGATCTCAAAATGGAGGTCACACTGCAAAGGCATGTCTAAGGGTCCTGCCAACCCTGTCCTTTCCATATGATTATATGGGTGGGTGCTACCGGCTAGGTCCAGGTAAATGGAGGAGGCATGGGACAAGAAGTTCTGATATGGAAATGGGAGTCCCATTAGGGAAAAATTTGAGAACCACTGAACTAACATGTGGTTGGTGCTATTAAAAATAATAAGATGCACAAAAAAGTTGATGCATCTTTAAAGTTGTGATTTCAGTCTCATTAAAGGTTGTTTCCTACAACAGTCTGACCTCTTCCCCCTTGTATATCCACATACAGTTAGGTCTTTCAGTACATAATCACATAGCAGTGAGTAATGTGACGTACATTGCCCAAGCTGAGGGAAGTGTGACACATAAACCAATGGCATGACTAGTGAAAAGTAAATTGAATTTGATTTTTAAGATACTTTCAGATTTAGTCATCTCAGACAGCGCTATTAGCACAATAAAAGTTTTCGTAAGTATTAGTCTTGCAGTGCCCCTTTTTAACATTTATTTTTTTTACAGCCACCTGGTGCTGAGAGCTGCTTAGAATCTAGTGGGTGAGAAAGGGAGGAGACGCTGATGTCACAGTGGCCTGGGGAGAAAGTTCTAGGAAGAGTCAGTTGGTCAGTTAAAGACCGACCATCTGTTGGGAGGAGCCCTGTCTGTGTGTCCGTCACTCAGCATCCGCTGTCCGAACCCGTATCGCGGTGCTCTATTGAGTGGGCCCATTATCTGATGCTTCCCTGCGCTTCGCCAGCCACGTCAGAAGCAGCACTGTGCCAGGCGCTCAGCACGAGCGCATGGACGACACCAGCGAGAAGAGGGGCAAGACGGCCAAGCCTGGTGTGCTCAAAACACCAGAACCACCTGCTGCAGCATGTAAGAGGGACCAGAAAACCCAAAACCAGAGCATGTATTGGATGGCAGGAAAAAACTTCGGTGAGGAGAAGCAATTGTGTCTCAAACTTTTGAGTGGGCGCAGATAGGTGACAGCACGTGGTGTGTGTGGGGGGCACGTTTATTGAAATGGTGGAAAATAATACATGGTACAACAAAGTAACAGAGCTTCACAAATCAAATTTTAGCATTTCAGCCTCACATGGTTTTGTTGCCCGTGTGAGCAGGGCATAATTGAAACTAGTTTCACGTGTGTGTGTGGTGTGTTTTCTTTTTTTTTTTTTTTAATTAACACATTTGTATTCTGTTCATGTACATGGCAAAACCCATGCTGGCTGAACTGCTAGGTTGGAGGGACAGACCTGTTGTTCAAGCCAGTTATGTACCATTTTTCTATGTTCTGTCTCTCAAAAGCTCCCCAAATCCAGTGTATTTCTGTGTCCTTATTTATCTCCTCAGATGCCCCTGTTGATAGTTTTCAGATTTTTTTTTTTAAATGGTTTCCTGAGAGACTTTAGTTTGTAGTGTTGACAGAGCCAAAGTTTAATTTCCTTTTTGGTAAGTAGGCCCTTGCTAGCAGGGTTTGCAGACACATCCCACCCTGTAATTACTGCTGAAGAAGGCTGACCTACAGAAAATGGGAGGATGACAAGGGAAGCTGTCAAGAAGGTTTTGCAGGAGCTTGGAAGGTGCAAGAGAGAGTTGTTGGAGAGGGAAAGCTGGACGGAGGAGGAGGGGTCTGGGAGAAGCAAGGCAGAGCAGGTTGGCGCTTGCCAGCCTTATCAGAAAGGAGCAGTGAAAGGTTAGATACTTTAAGTGAAAGGAGGGAAGCAGAGCCAGCTGGACCCTGCTAGAGGGTGAGTTGGCAAGCCTCATTAAAGAGGAGATTGATGCAGCTGGCTAGCCCCATTGGAAGGATGGGATGTCAATTTCTCACCAGGACAGAAGTTGGCTAACCCAAACAGGAGAGTGAATGGAGTGGGCTGGCTGGCTCCTTCATGAGGAGAAGGAAGAACTAGGCAGAGAGGATCAGCTGGGTCGAGTGAAACTAGCTGCTTTTCTAAGGGGTAGGTGTTTTGGCTTCAGTCCCAGAAAGCTTTAGGCAAAATAGTATTATGCATGCGTCACTCTGATTGACTGAAACATCCCTGTTAGTCACTACTGCAAGTGAGTCGGTTCCTTTTGTTTGCAGAAGTCAGTTCAACTGTTCTTGCCTTTATAAATTTGCCAATTGAGCTTGTAAAAGCTTCAAAAAAGGCAAAATCTTAAATTTGCTGTTAAACACTTGCTGCAAATTATAATTATAATTATATTTAAATTATAATTACTGACTCAACTTTCTCCAATGAAAGCTTTAAAGATGGAATATATAAATAAATTTTTAAAAGAAAAAACCTTTAAAATCTAAAAACTTGCTCCTCTTAGTTTTTCTGTTTTTTTTTTCGTCTCTGGAAGAAACTGGTGTCCCGCACAGTCTCCTTTCCTGTCTCACCACTTCATCCACCAACATAGCATCTGCTCTTACTTGAGAGGTTTTTAGATTTGATTTGGGAATCATTAATGATTCAGCTATTTTCCTTTTAAATGTAAAAGTTTAGAAAACCTTGCAGGAGAGATAAGTTATTTTGATGAAAAATATTATATCAATGCCTGCAGTCGTATATCATCTCCAGAGCAGGGTGTATAAGCTTGGTCAGCATTTAGGAGAAGAGGCCTCCAAGCCCAGGGTGTTGGAAATAGTTTGGTGATTCAGTGCATGGGATTCTTTCTTCTGTGTCAATAATGAAGTAGTGCCTGCATGTAAATTTAGAAGACACTGTGCTGTTGACTGCGGCTTTGGGTGAGCTTTAAAATCGAAGATCCTGTCCATTTGTTGTTAAATATCCCATGCTACTTTGTTTAGGTGTAGTGGTGTTAGCTACTGTCACTTCACTAAATACCTGTTTGATTGCTTGATTACCCATGCTGCTTACCTAAAATTCTTTTTATGGAAGAAGATATTCTTCACTTCTCTCATAAAGACTGGCGTGCATGGTACTGGTGCAGAATGTCTGCCATGTTGTACTCAGAAAAGCTGCATTTCAGAAATGAGGGAGTGATTTATCTTCTCTAATTCAGTCTACAATATATACGGTACACACACATCTGCCAGGGACTGGAACAATTATGTATTTGACAGAAACTGCTGGCTGGATAGGTGGAACAAGCTTGCATTCAGTAAGTTTAGGGAGACTATTTGCCTCTAAAGCCAGGAGGTTGCCCAATAACAGAAAAATTCACGTTAGTCTGTAGAGCGTTTTATAATCCTTCAAAATGAAAAAGTCCTATACAAATGTGTGTGTGGGGGGGTAGTAGTCTCAAATGTAAAGCTACAAAAGCCTCCCCAGGAGGGTACAAAATGTGGAGGAGGGAAGGTAAGAGAGGCAAAGAGAGGTAGAGAATCAGAGACAAAGAGGTAGAAGAAGCCAGCAGGAGAGTAAAGTCATGGTCTTCCAGAGAAACATGATGAAAGAGGAAGGGAAAAGTTAAGACATGTATTTTTAAATAAATACAGGCTAGTAAACCAAAAACAAGGAATAAATGGATAGAAGAAAGGAAGGTTTTGGCTTTGTCATGTGCAAAGCTTTTATTGATAAAAATACAATTAAAATATGAGCAATGCCACTAGAAAATGCAACATTAAATGTCAGTACCCCTAACTTCTGTGGCTCTATTGATAGTATTTGTGATGCAGTTCAGCAAACAAAACTAATTTGAACCTGTGCTATTGTTTATACCACACAATGCCTTGTCTATTAGTCAATCAGAATGCAATGCTTTTTAATAGCATTTTATAATTGTGTGCACCTGTTAGATGAAGTTGGCAAATGTGTATAGAGAAACATTTACAGATTGCTTTTGTTTAAAGTGAAGTGTTGTCCCCTTTGGTAACCATGATGGGTGGGTGGATGGATGGCATTTTGTGGATATGTTTCAAGTTATAAGTTATAGTCCTTTACCCCATAACTATTTAGTGTAGAGAATCCATAAAAAACAACCGTGGTAGATTATATTTGCCACCTAGGTCAGAACTATATGTAACTTTTTAGAGGATACATGTGAATAGTTTTCATCTTCATAAAAGTAATATTTTAAAGTTTTAGTTTGTATGTCCCAAGTCTCAGGCATGCCTGACCCTGACTTTTGGACAAAAAAACTGATCAGGGCAGGACCAGATGAGTAATGTTTGTGGTGGTTCAAATCTCTGGTGAACCGTTTTAAGCAGCTGTGGTTCCTATTTATTGCAAAACGTAGGTTTTAAATGAGAGGCAACAGTTGGAATTTGGCAGATCAGTTGCAATAAAACAAAATACTACCATCAATACAGTGGGAACAACTTTAGTGTCTACTACAAAGTTTTTTACACCAGTGGTTCTCAACCAGGACTTTACATACCCCTGAGGATACACAGAGGTCTTCCAGGGAGTACATCAGCTCCTCTAGATATTTGCCTAGTTTTACAATGGGCTACACGTAAAGCACTGGTGAAGTCAGTGCAAACTAACATTTTATACAGACAATGACTTATACTACTCTATATACTATACACTGAAATGTAAGTACAATATTTATATTCCAATTGATTATTTTATAATATGTTAAAAATGAGAAAGTAAGCATTTTTTCAGTAATAATGTGCTATGGCACTTTTGTATTTTTATGTCTCATTTTGTAAGCAAGTAGTTTTTAAGTGAGGTGAAACTTGGGGATATGCAAGACAAATCAGACTCCTGAAAGGGGTACAGTAGACACACACACACACACACATACAATGACTGGAAAAACTTGGCAGTAATAAAATTCTCTAAATATGTTCACCCTTCTTTGTGGGCTGTAAAAGAAAAGCACCTTTATGTTGGCTGTACAGGAAGGTAGCAGCATGATTCCCTTTTTGATAGAATTGTCTTATCCAGAGAGTATTCTGCATAGTTCCTTTTAAATCACCTCCCTCCCAACAGGGCCGGCTCCAGGCACCAGCTGAGCAAGCTGGTGCTTGGGGCGGCAGATTGTTCGAGGCGGCATTCTGCCCAATCCTAGGGCGGCACGGCCGCTTATTTTTTTTTATGTTCCGCTCCGGCCGCCCTGTAGGGGGCAGTGGTGCAGAGAACCAGAGCGCCCTGTAGGGCAGTCCTCTTCCTTCCCTCCCCGCCGACCGGAGCGGAGCCCTCGCGGCGGGTGGCAGGAGGCGGTGCAACGGGAGGGGCCGCGTGGCAGTGCCCCTGCTGTAGCCCTGGCCACCCCCTTCTCTCTCTCTCCCGCCCACTCACTCCCACTCTTCCTCCCCCCCCCCGCCGGTCCCCCTCCTAAACATGCACTTCCTACTTTATAAAAATACCTCTTACATTGCTGGGCTGCACTTCTAAGGCACATGACAAATAAAAGACAAACACATTCAGATGAAACCTGTGAAAAGAAGCTCTGCATCATTATTTTAATTGTCTTGATTCAATACATCTGAAAATTGAGGGGATTTTGTAACAAAAATTTTCCCTTTCACCAAGATTTTATTTATTGATATAAATGTCTAGACGTCAAACAAACAAAACCCCACCCTATTTTACCTTAACATGCTGTATTTTAATATATTTCCACCAACAGTGTGAAATATAAAACAGCCAAATGACAAAATTGGAGGAGGTTGTATAAAAAAGGTGTCGTTTGCCAGGCCAAATGAAAAGTAAATGTTAATGCTTTTGCCAGGATGTTATGTCTGAGGTTTCCTAATATTTTCAGTTGCTTAAGTGCTGTACACACACTCAAGAGTAGAACAGAGAGCTTGTTTTTTTTTTTGTTTTTTGTTTTTTTTTTTAAAAACCACCTTAAAATGAATTTGTTCAGGTCATCACAATCCAAAATTTTGAAATACACTCATGGCCCTTGATTGAGAAAATATTATCAGTCTCTCCTGCCAACAGCACAGATAAAATTCCAGCTTGTTACTGGGAGGTGGCTTGTACATAGCTCCCTTAGGAAAGCAGGACACATATATATATTCACACTTTCCCTGCTCCTAAGAATGGAGCCGAAGAGCAACTCAGAAGGATGGTGTGACATACACATCACAATTTAAGCCTTTTGTCCTTGACAGTGTCCCATTTATAGTGTGTGTTCATATTATTTGTCTTTTCTGATTCCATGTCTCCACTGCTGCACTTGGCAGCTTCACTAACACCTAAAGTGGTGTAATTCTTGGCATTAGTGATGTCATTGACTATTGCAGGAGAATAATTGTAACCCTAAGTCCTGAATTCTCGTCTTGGCAAGGTTAAAGCTGTTCAATTCACCTTTCAATTTAAATTGTAGCATTAATTAGTTGAAGTTGTGTCACAGTCTTCAGATGGCTTGTATTCCTTACCAGGTTCAGTTAATTAGACTACCACTACTTTGCTGGATTTATTACAAATTATCAAATAACTCAGTCATTTGTATTACCCACAATTCTTCTCAGGATAATTGAATTTTGCTCTGCTATTTCTCATATTAACTGTTAGGCTTTGGCTCAGAGTACTGCTGCTCTAGCATGGTGCCCTATAAGGGAAAGAAGGCATAAGAAGCCCTCTCTCTCCTGCTCTTTATGCATCTGAGCAGGGGAAGCCAGAAGTTGGCTGGTGGCTGTGGGGAGTGTAAGGGTTGTATTACTGCTGGCTGTCATTGACACCAAAAAGGGTGTATCTGGGCAAGGTAATAATGTGTGCATATAGAGCTGTTGCTCTGCCCATAGTGCATCAGTAAAGCAACACTAGGAGGAGCATGGTCTACACCTTTTGAATTATAACAAGAGCTGTCCTTCACTATTCTCCTGCTAGTTTCTCTGGCAGTATTATGACAGACATAAATACTGCACAGACTGTACATCTACTCATGCACACCCTCGCATGCCACTAGTTTGACTGTTGGTCTTCAGTCAACCTGAATTGCAGGTAGTGTTTGGAGGCTTCCCCTCCTCCCCCAAAATGTAGTATGATGCTTGAACAACATACCTGATGAATGTAACCTCATAATTTTTAGCCCTAAAATATGATATGTATGGAACAAGGAGGAAAACATTTTTTGCCCACCCAAAGAACCTGTTTTCCTAAATTTCAATTATAACAACACTAATATGTGATTTTTCTGAAGCTGAAGTTTTACATGGAACAGATTTAGTGTTGTGGGATCCACTACTGCAGAGAGTGACTATAAGCAGCAAACATTAGTAATTAGCCTCTCTATTCCAAAGATACTGTATTTGATATACATGCACCAGAAACTTGCACTCAGCTTCTTTGTTCCTTCCTTTAGCTTAATTTTTTCTGAGTTACTAATTTTTTTTCCCCATGACAGTTTTTGTGAGAATTTTACTTGAATCACTTCTGAGAATTTCTTTACAGGGCTTAATTGATGTATTATAGATTGTGCTTTTGTTTTCAAATTTGAGTGTATTTAGTACTCACAAAAGTGAGGGACTAGACCACTAGCTAGAGCCAAGTGCTTTGGCTAGCAAACGGGTCCTGTGCATGCTTCCCAACACAGCTCTGTCAGTGTACTTCAAAAATGTCTTAAAACACCTAGGCTGCTCTGATTGCATGATGTTTTTGAATAGTGATTGACAATTGCATAGTAGTGCTTATGTGATTTGTTGTATATTATGTTTTTTATTCTTCTTAAGATATTATTCATTCCCATGGACTTCAGAACTGCATGAGTTCCTAGGTCTGCCTATGTAGATTGCATTGTAAGATTGGGACCCCAGACTGAACATGACAATGTTTTCCACCTTTTCAGGTGGAATGTTACATGAGGGGAGAAAAAATGTTTCTGCACTGTTAAAGGTTGAAGTTTGAAACATTAACTTGGACATGTTGAATACTTTGTATATTTTATGATATTCATTTAACAACATATAAACTGTAATACAATCTTGAGATTTACATTAACCAATAAAGTAGAAATAGAAAATCCTACACATTTTCAATATGGAAGAATTGATGATGTTGTAGGAACTTTTTTAAGCCAAAGGAGCTTAAACTGAATACAAAACCAGCTGACATGAAGCTCAGAGTGTATGTGGAATTCTCAAAAGTTTATAACAGACAATGTCACATTAGACAAATTTGGTCTCTATCGGCCACTGGACAGAAAAACTACCAGAGCAAAGAAAAGCATTTGATAGAGTTTACGAGGGAAAATTATTAACTAGACAGTAACAATTAATAAAACCCCTATAAAGTCCTAGCAATATCATATTGAATCCATTAGTTCTTGCATTTGGTTAACAGAGACAACAGTCTTATTTACAAAAACTGGGTTAAATATCAGATAATTGTGATTTTTTTTTCTGGATTAAATGCTAAACTTGTGTTTTAACAATTAAAATACTTGAGTCTAGGCAGTGGAAAAATGGATTTTTGTATTTTTTGCTATCAAGTTATATTTTAAAGTGTTTTTCTCTCCTATTGCTGTGGGAAAGAATATATAGAAATGGGATAGTGACTGAACAGGGGAAAATGTTAAATTGGTTATACAAAGAATGCTGTCAGATTGACAAAGGAAATAAACTGAAAAATAGAGAAAATATTTGTTTTTCTACTGTGTACACTGCAGCTGAGAATGTGTCTCTGAGCCAGGGTAGACAGACATGCGCTACCTCCACTTGAGCTAGCATGCTAAAAATAGCACTGTGAATGTTGCAGCAGGCTTATACTTGGGTGGCTAGCCCTTGTCACTGTCTGTGCGGCAAAGTCCACATTGCTATTTTTAGTGCAATAGCTACTGGTGTAGGGAGCCATGGTGCCAGTTGCAGTGTAGACATACTCTTAGTGTACAGAAACTTTAGGTGTTATTTGAAACAATAGTAGTTAAAAATAAAATCAGTCAGAAGTAAGTTTTAAATGGATAGTATGTGCTCCAACTATAATAAAAGTAAATTTAAAGGGACATTCATGTCTTTCTGTAGATGGATAGAAAATCTGGTATATTGTGTCACAATTTCAGGCCAACTGCACCTGATTTCCCCCTCCGTGGTCGAGAAAAGGCACCCTCTTAAAGGTTTCCTAGCTCCCTGCCATTACCTCTTTTGGACAGAGACCCGCATCTCAGTCTCTCCTGACAGAGAGGTTTAAGGCTGCACAGTTCCCTGGATTTACACTGTGAGATCCCCAACAAGCCAGACTGCCTAAACAGGCCAGCATCTGTGCTTTGCTGCCTCTCCAGAGGCTAAGACCCATGTATTGACCACAGTTATAAGTTAGAATACAGCTCCTTCTAAGCAAGTGCATTTATTCTTTAGGTAAAAAGGATTACAGATAAGACATAAAAAACCATAAACATTCCTAAACCCATGCTATCAGCTTACCAGAGGTCACCCATCAATCTTATCAGGCCTCAGTAGGCCAAAGTCTTTCCGACCCTTCTGCAAGGGTTGGGACTCCCTTTGAATCTGAGGTTCTGTTCGTTGGCTGGATCTGGAAGAAGGCACCAAGTCAGTTCAAATGCAGGCTATTTATCCCAAAGTCCTTTCTTTGTCTGTTGGCCTCTGGAGAATCCAGTTTGAACTAGTATATGCGGTACCTTTGTCGAGGGTTACAACCTGGTTGATTTGCCATAATCACCACACATGGTGCTTGGTTCCTAGAGGAGAGCTGTGATATCCCTCCCCCATGGAGTATAACACAGTCATACATCAAACTTTCGTTTAACACAATGGACCCCAAAGATACTGCATGGCATTGCAATATCATTTCTCATCTCTCTCCTTAAGAGGTTACATACAGTCCTGGCCCACATAATACATAGACTTAAAATCACAAAGATTTTATATTCAAGGATATTGCAGGTAGTTGCCATATCTGTCACACATTGATTTACTCTCTACCTAGAAATAAAAAATTGTTTCCTAAGAAAACGTGGGGATGATAATATGCACCCAAGCTGTATATCAACCCATACCTGCTTTAGTAGTTTTAACAACAAAAACTTAATGCAAATCAGCTAAATGCTATGGCATATTGTGTAGTTAAAAAGTAATTTTCCTTTTCACCTTATGATTTAAAGTAAGTAATGCTGCAGTTTAAATGTAAAGGTCAATTGAAAGGGTGTTTCCTGCCAAGAACAGAGTTCAGGCCCTCAGTTACGTGTTTCTCCCAAAACAGTTGGAGACATCACTTACACCTAAACTGGGGGAGTTGCATTTCTTTCACTGCTTTAAACGTCAGTAGAGCTACCCATTAAACAGAGGGAACACTAAACCCAAAAGGTCTGAATACAAGTACTGTCAGTTACTTGACAGCAGAAATTATTTTCATCTTGTTTTTAAATGCACTTGTTCATAATATTTAAGCTTACACATTTCTATTCATAATTTGAGTTTTTAAGCTATAAATTTATTTCTTTAGAAAGGACTTTTGTTCATCTTTTCATTCTGACATCAAGATTTGGACCCATCTATTATAGCACAAAGGGGAAATGTGGTATGTGGTCAAGAATAGATAAAGGTATTGCAGAGAAAAGAGGACAGGGTCAGTCCTCTAAATAATTGAGAACGGATGGAGAGAAAACAAAACAAATAAATGTGAAAACAAAATGGAGGCAACTGTTGTTCCAAATGGATTGCCAATATTCTTGGACCCTAGATTTGACTTATATTTAAATTAGTGTTTGGTCTAAGCCATAGATCTGGGTCCAGGTCTGAATTTGTAGCTCAGACTTGTCTCTCTATTGGGACATGCATGATTATGGAATCTATGCGCCAATATATTTTGTTAATTGGCATTCAAGTTTGGATACAGATTTTGAACCTCCATATTTAGATGCGGTCATTTGTGGTGTGGATGTGGCCCATTATACAGAGATGAAGATTAAATCTTTGGTTTTGATTCAGACCCATTTTAAATAAAAACTAATAATTTGGGGACTATCCAGATTATTCTACCTCCTTATGCTAGCTCTGCCTTTTTTCCATGAAGTGTATGTGTGTATTGCGATCGGGGGCTGAATTTTAGAGTGACAAAATTGTGATCTGTGGAGGCAGCTAGCTGGCCACAAGGTGATGGACATAAAATACATTAAATAATTTTCTGATATGAGTTTTCTATGTTGGCAGTTTCTGTAGATGCCACAGAGGTGCTATGCTGTGTGATTGGAATGGGAGGGGAAGTAGTCGGTCCATTGAAAGGGGGGCAATCCATGACAACATCTATTAAAATGTGGAAGAAGTTTGAAAACCCTGTCTTAGACTGTATTAAAGATCACAACTTGCTAATCAATTTAAACTCCATACAGCTTTAGTGAGGTTTCCTTTGCACTCTATGAAGATGAAGCTAGTTCTTGTTTAGTAAGTAAAATCTGCTTCCTCCTCCTCCTCTGAGTGCAGAGAGCCTCTGAACAGTGGAAATGGTGCAGTTTTGTCGAGGGGGCTAAACCGGGGGCTGGTATTATACAGAATTCAAATCTAAGGTGGCAATCTGCTTGCAGGATTGTGAGGCTACTTGCACCTTGAGCTACAGTAGTGACTGCAGAACAGCCCATGGTTCGGGGAGGATTCCTTCCCAATTGGCCTTCCTCCTCAGCAAAGTATTGGTCTGTGTGCTGCATGGGAGGATTTGTGTCTAACTGCAACTACTACTATACGTTATACCAGTGGGTCAATGCAGCAAATATATTTGAGGTTTGATCTCCTCCGTTTTCAACATTCTTTCTACAATCATTAGTTGTTAAATATATGTAAGGGCCTATAAATCTATGTAAAAGTTATTAATACAGTCTCTGTTGCAGGCAGCCAAATTGCATGTCCATGTTTTATACAAGAAATGTTTTTAGCATTCACTTTTTTCTTCTTATTCCATGGTGTAATACAATACACACTACATATTATCCTGGATAAAGTCAGTTATTTAGAAAGGATTGCATCAGTCCTACTATAAATCTTAATTTTTCATATTACAGTATGCAGTTTCCAAAGAAAAATAAAGATAGATGACACTATAATTCATCAAGAAGAAAGGAATTTTGCTATAAATCATTTTTTGTGGGAAATCTCACAGATGTTCATTTTGTTTATTTCTCTAAGGGTTACATTATTCATCCTTTAATCTTGAATAGGCAGGGTTTGCTGGGTTTTTGTGGTTTAATTTTGCATCTACCTTGATTTTTAAGCTTGAAGCAAGTTAAAAACCACAGTAATTATTTCAGAGAAAGAAATGACAGGAGTGCAAAAAACATGAGCATATTAAAATTGTGGTGTCTGCAGCATTGGTACCAGGTCTCCCAAAATACAGGTTCACAAAATTGTGGTTGCTTGCTGGGAGCATCTTGCTTTTTAGTGTTTCAAGTCAAAATAATAATTTGTATTGCAGTAGCACCTAAGAGCCCTAGTCATGGACCAGAATCCCATTGTACTAGATGCTGTACAAACACTGAACACAAAGACCGTTCCTGTCCCAAGGAGTTTATAATCCAAGTATAAGGCAGACAACGGATGGATACAGACAGAAGTGGAAGTTCAAGGAAATAATTAGACAACATTGTTCAGCATGATAGACAATGGTCTCTGTACACCAACAGCCTAAACATTGTCAATTTATTTTTGTAGGCGTCATGGCAAAGCAGAGTTTTGAGGAGGATTATGAGGTAGCTTTACGGATGTTTGTGAGGAGCTCCTCAGAAATGGGAGGGACAGCATGAAGGTGCTTGTTTGAAAATTTAACATGACTTTAATTTGCCAAGAAATAGCGTTGTGGATTTTAATATTCACCAGAAAATTTAAAAAGTAGGTAACATTTTAGTTCTAAACAGATTAAGAAGATTCCTTTTCAACGTGTAAAGGCCAAATCCTACATGAGAAAATAAAGCTATGTAGAGGGCAGGAAACTTCAAATTTCAACTTATAAACTTTCTTTCAAACTGTTTTTTTGCTGTCATGAGGAAGAGGGAGCTGGTATAGCGGTTTTGCTACCACTCATGAAAACACCATTTTGCACCTGTAGAAGGATATTTTGGGGATTGGGGAAAGCACAACATTGAAATAGCATTTCCCCCACTTTCTATATGCCATCCACCCTATTTGTGTCCACTCTATTGGTGGAAGTGGGAGAGATTTGACCTCTGCTACAGTTGATACTTTTATTCAGTCCTCCTCTGTATGTGCATAGGCAATTGAGGACTTAGTGAGACTTTAGGAATTTAGGGTTTGCATTAATAAAGAAAACACTGTATTAGATCATTTATCTCGCTTTATTAAAAATGGATGGATTTATTCATGGTACAGAACTGCTCACTGAAGCGATATTCAACTTTTCTTATTTTATTATTTTTCTTAAATCTAGCTTCCCCCAACCCCAAATAAAACAGTTGTTTACATCCCTGCCATGTGGTAATACATTAGCATTTTCAAGTCTGTGTATTTATCAGTCCTGTTAAACATCACTGATGATGCTTGTAGAGATGAAGAGAAGTCAACACACATTTTTGTTTAGTAGAAATTTGTGCCTATTAATGTGGCTGCAGATTGCATTTTTTGTAAATGAGTGCAGACATTTGGGTAAGAGCCATGAAGATGAAGGTTGATTAAAGGGAACCCAAGAAATGTCTGAGTATAATTAACTATGCATTTTCCTCAGAACATATATGTAGCAATGAGGTATTAAGCTACTAATTTAACATGTGCTTTTCCTTCCTTGCCCCAGGCTGGGGCCAGCCTGGATTTGAAACTGAATATTATCAATTTGCTATATTTTTATTACTTAAGGTTGAAATGAATCATTTTGAATGGAATACAGCATCTCATCTATGGTTATATATTGGACTAGATTCTGTGCTTTTCTTCCTGATGGAAACATTCAGTGTGCAGCTTGGGGAAGAAAGGTGGCATTACACAACCTTTGCTCCTCAAAATTCTTGGTCCTATATTTGCTCCTGCATTGGGGGAATTCTGCCGGGCCACCGTGTACAATTCCTGGGTGATCCCATATACTGCTCCAGTGGTGTATAGGGGCCAAACCGGGAGTGAGAATTGGCATCCATGTGTGATAAGGATGATAAATTAATAAAATAGTAAAAGTAAACAGTAGGCCCATGTTGGCTTCTGCTCTAGTACAAATTCAGAGTTTGATCATGCAACGTGCTTTGTTCCAGCAGAGCTTCAGTGGAACTACTCGCATGCTTATAGTTAAACACATGCTTCAGTGCTTTGCAGGATCAGGGCCACAGTGCTCTTAACCTTGCAGGATTTTCAAGCTCTCATAAGTAGTTTGTTTTAAAATGGTGTATTACAAATAGAGATTAAAAATTGTGGATTTGTGTTTTAAAAAAGGCAGCTAGACTGGGGAAAAAGAAATGGAACAGAGAGAGAAAAGATGGAATTAAGGGTAGGAAATAAGCAATTGGGCATAAACTCCTAAGAAAAGCATGGCACCTAGCGCATAGTATGAATGTTATGACTGCAGTCCTTTGAAGATTAAAGTTTCAACCAACCATGCAAAGATTTGTCAGACATTTAATAGGTTTTCTTACTATTATTTTCAAGGCCACTAGCCATCATAGTATTTTATTATTGCAGCTTTATTCAGTCTGCATGGGCAAAAAGTGTTGCCAAGCACAATCCTGTTTTGGATCAAATGTAAACCCCAAATAGTCTTTATTCCAGGAGCACCCCTTTTATTTTTTGTGTTAAATTCTCATCATAATATTTTTATCTAAACATTAAAAAGGAGGTGCCTTAGAGATTTATAGCTTGCCTCCATGTGTAATCCTTGGCACTAGAGGTTGTAGATTGTCATCTTTCTTTACACACACAACCTATTGACTTGAGTGGGATTTCTTGGTGCAAACTGATGGAAGGCCTTGGCCTTAATCCACCCAATTTTTCTTTCTTTCCCCCCACTTCTCTTGCCATTCAGATGGAAGTACTAGTAGCTAAAATGTAAAGAACTGTTATGTTAAATTGTAGAATTACATTTTTGTTGTGATGACATTTTGTGACAATTTTAATAGCTCAAAGTCATGACTGTTAGTAGTATGTTATAATCTGAGTTCAGTAAAAAGCTTTGTTCCTGTAACTGAATAATGGTGCAGACAGACTGCTTTCAATCACATTTGTCAACAATGTTTGACTTATCTGTCCATCTTCTGAAGTTCAGTACTTGCCTTTGCTACATAATTAATAAGAATAAGACTATTTGTTCTAGTTTCTCATGACTCATAAAACAGTTTCCCCTTTTTCATGTACTGAATCTGCAGTTTTCTTAGCCCTTAATGTGTTCTGTTTAAAATCTCATTGTCCTTTTTGTGGCAGGAGTTTGTGATGTAACTGATTAGCTAGTGGAATCAGTAGGTGTTGCTATGGGCAGAAGCATGCATGCAAAAGTGTTAGGCCAGGTCTACACTACAGACCTATATTGCTATAGCTGCGTCACTCAGGAATGTGAAAAATCCAGACGCCTGAGCGACCTCGTTATACCATCCTAACCCTGCATGTGTATAGCACTACGTCAATGGGAGGGCTTCTGCCGCCAAGATAGCTACTGCTTCTCGGGGAGGTGAATTAACTATGCCGATGGGAGAAGCTTTCCTGTTGGTGCAGTAGCATCTTCACTAAAGCGCTAGTGCTGCATCAGTGTAGCTGTGCCATGTAGCACTGTACTTGAATACCAGCCCTTAGTTACGGGCTTGTCTACACTTACATTTTATAGAACTCTAACTTGCTGGCTCAGGGGTGTGAAAAATCACTCCCCCCCCCCCCCCCCGAGCGCAGCAAGTCTGAGCGCTTTAAAGCATTAGTGTAGACAGACTCTGAGCGCTCGGAGCTAATCCCCTCGTGGAGGTGGATTACCAGGGGCGTTGGGAGAGCTCTCTCCCAGCACTTGCGTGTGACCACACTCGCACTTCAAAGCGCTGTCGCAAGAGCGTTCCTGCAGCAGCGCTTTGAAGTTTCCAGTGTAGACGTACCCTAAATGAACCTTGAGGGTTCCCTAGGGGACTTTCCATCCTGGGCAAAAATTCCCATAGAGAACCCAAGCACGTATCAGCGGCCCCCTCCCAGAACTTACCTCTAAGGCTTTGACTACACTATAAATGTATCTTGAGTTAATTGACTGCCTGTTATCTCAAGGTTGTTAACATTTTATAAAGGCTCGTCTGGACACTCCTCAAATATTTGTAGCCTGGAATAAATGTTTGAGGAGTATCCAGATTTAGTTTTTACAAATATGTCAATTACCCTGAGTTAATTAGCGAGCGAAGGTGGGTGAGATAACATCTTTTGTTGGACCAACTTCTGTTGGTGAGAGAGACAGGCTTTCTAGCCACACAGAGCTCTTCCTCCGGTCACTCTAATATCCTGGGACCAACATTGATACAACAACAGTGCAAACAACCTGAGTTAATTGTCGGTCAATTAAAATAATGATTAAGACAGTCCTAAAGCCTTGTCTAGAATAACAGGTAATAACAAACCCCTTCCAAATTCTAATCTAGATGAAGCCTTATTGCCTAGATAAGGAGAACAAAGGTTTGATTAGCCCCGTAGGGCAAACTAAAGTTACAATCATCTGGGGAGACTCTGGCGTTCTATGGAAATTCTTTGGCCGTTCCTCAGATATACCTACTGTATCTGATTCATAAGGAAGTGCAAAAACTATATGATCAAAACCAAGCACGGTTCTGAACCTGGGTATGTCTCCATGAAGATGTACATCTTAAAAAAAATAAAATAAAACCAAAATCCCAAACCCCCTCCATTTTAGGCACAGAACTGCAAGCAGGTTGAAAGTCTGTTAAGATCTCTGGATTTCATTAGTTGAAGAAAGGACATTTTCAGGTAAGCACATATAAATATCCCTATTTTTATAAGTTTTACTTGAAGAAAAAAATACTGTGCAAAGTGTACTGTAAATGAGGAGTCTTGAAAGATTTTGACAGCCCTTATGAAAAATGTATCTTTTTAACAAATTTAGCACCCTTGCACATACAGCATCAGACCTCAATCCAGCAAATACCTTTGTATGTGACAAGTTTCAGAGTAACAGCCGTGTTAGTCTGTATCCGCAAAAAGAAGAACAGGAGTACTTGTGGCACCTTAGAGACTAACAAATTTATTAGAGCATAAGCTTTCGTGGACTACAGCCCACATATATGCATCCGAAGAAGTGGGCTGTAGTCCACGAAAGCTTATGCTCTAATAAATTTGTTAGTCTCTAAGGTGCCACAAGTACTCCTGTTCTTCTTTGTATGTGAGTAACTAACTTTAAGCACATCATCAGTGTCTTTGAATTCATTGCGATTTTTCATGTATACATATTTGTAGGTTTGGAGCATAAGGCCTGTCTACATTAGAAAGTTTTACCGGCCAAAATTTCCTTATGACCGCCTTGCCTGCGTTCATGTTCTGTTTGAGTCTGCTGTCAACCCCCTCAACTTTTGCCAGCAAAATTAAATGAATGAAACAAGCCCTCTACTGGTATAGTTTGACTGGCACCATGCCCATGCAGATGCAGAAGTAACGCTATAGAGGTAAATGCAGCCCTCCAGCAGCAAGTTTGTAGTGCAGCTGTCCCTACAGTGGTGACCACTCTGGTCAAATTTTTGAATGCTATTTCCCAGGGATCACAGTGGTCAGAAGCCCACCTCCCAGTTAAAATTCCCACTGTGTTTTGGAATTACCTCTTTCCCTGCCCCTCTACAAGTACTCCTGTACAAGTATGGCTACTGCTTGCCCTCATGCTGCTTTCTAGTCCAGGAGTGAGGCCATAGATTGTGGGGAGGAACATTTTGAAGACACAGCTGCAGCATTCCCACAAGAATAAAGATATGCAGACATTGTAAGGGCCATGGAGAACCTGGGGTGCAGGACAGACAAGGGCCAATGCTGGGCAAAGTTGGGGGGAGCTGTGGAGGCTTACCAGAAGACAAAGGAGCACAACCTCAAGTCTGGTATTCTCCCCAAGACCTGCCCCTATATTAGCCATACTGAGTTGAGATTCTCCCCTGAGAGAAACACTGGACACCTTGTGTGCTGCAGTGTAGGAAGCCCCACAACTGAGGACCAAAGAAGAGAGCACCAAAAACAGGGACATGGACTATGTTTGGGCCAGTCCAACAGCCAGAAACTCTTAGAGAACCAGTCATCCCCAAAGACTCAGTCACTGAGGAAGGGGGCTTGGGTATGTGCAATTTGGTAAGATTGCTCCTCTAATACAGGCCATTTTGTTTATTTTCTCTGAGGCCCCCAAAACATCTCTCTCTCAAAATGGTGGCTGATCACATATGGAACAAAGAAATTGTATTAATGTGTTGTGTGCTAGCTGTGGTTCCGCAAATACACAACAGTAATTTCCCCTATCTTTAAAATGGTTAAGAGAGCTCTGCTGATCTGTATCACATCCATATATTTTGGGTGCAAAATGGAAAAATGGCACAAAAAAGACTAGATGATAGAATGAAAAGTTCCCTGGGAGGAGGGATGATATCCCACTATACATGGCAGCAGCCCCACAATAAACTGCAAACATTTCCCACAAGGTAGTGCACCAGACGGTGGAGCAGAGAACACTGGGATGCCTACTGAGAGCACTGGTAAAACTTTCTGATGTAGACAAGGCTTAAATTTGCAAAAAAAGTATGTACTGGGGACACAATTAAATTTGCAGAAAGGTCAGGTAATGCAATATGTAGGCCTGGAACCACATCTGCTACATGGCAGCATTAGAGGTAAAGATAGCATTGTTTGGGTTAGCAAAGCTCTTGTTACTGTGGGGAAAATAATAATTACCTGGTTCCTTTACTGCAAGCTTTCTTGATATGAATGCTATTGCAGTCACGTGTGCCGAAACATTTGTAGGGGGGGAGGAGAGGAGGGGTGGCGCACCGGTGCTGGAACTGGGGGGAGGGGAGGCTATGCCCCCCACTTTTTAAAATGGGTGTAGTTTGGGGACAAGGGATGGCATTGCCCCCTTGCAGTGCTGGCAGGGGATGCGCTTCATGGTGGGGGAGCTGATCACCGTTATCAGCTCCCCCACTGCAGCCCCTGGGAGCGCTGCTCCATGCCTGCCCGAGGCTTGCAGTTCAGGGGGGCAATGTCATCCCCTGCCCTCTCCCAACTCTCCCACTTTTAAAAGTGGCCCCCAGACCCTTCCCTGGTTCCATTGCCATTGGTTGCAGTCCTTCCAAAATCACCTTGAAATACAATCTTTTGTTTTGTAATTTTAAAATTCACAAACCTATTCCATATGAGAAAATAAAAACAGGAGTTAAAAAAGGCAATGCACCACCTTGTACTAGTGAAGATTAAAAGGATGGTTGTAAGTGCCAACATATAAATACACCTCTACCTCAATATAATGCTGTCCTCAGGAGCCAAAAAATCTTTACTGCATTATAAGTGAAACTGCGTTATATTGAACTTGCTTTGATCCACCAGAGTGCACAGCTCCACCCCCCCCAGAGCACTGCTTTACTGCGTTTCATCCGAATTCATGTTATATCGAGTCGCATTATATCGAGGTAGAGGTGTAATGGATCTCATTTATTTTTGAAAATTACATGTTCAGATTGTTTGTTTCTGTAAAAGCTATGGGATATGCATTTTCATTGTATTTTGGGAGGAAATAAGCACACAATTCTCATAAATGGCACAAAGTAAGGGTGTCCAATTCTACATGCTTTATATAATAGAATATTAATTTCTTGTACTAATACCCTTATGGAAAAACATTACAGGGTTCATTAAAAATAATAGCATTCTATAGAAATTACTCAAAAATCTATATCTTTTATGTATATTTTTATCCATTCTGTAGAATTCCATAGCAGATATGTCATTATTAAATAGACTAGTTTAAAAAGTCTATAAAAAAGGTAGTTATTTTCTATTAAATTCTATAGTATTCGCCATAAGGGGAAAGTAAGACATAGCAGAATGTCTGATAAAGCCACATTTTAGGTGATTTTGCATAATTCATATTAAAAAAATAAGCCCCATTATAATGGGCTCAATACACCTATCTGTAGCAAATGTTCGGTGGTCTATGAGTCATCCCTCCTCAACTCTTTCCCTTGTCAAAGTTAATGTAGGTCATGTAATATTGTGGCTAAAATATACACTTATAAAAAATAAACATTTAGGGCTGTAAAGAGAACAGTTATACATAACTTTTCTGTTGTGTTTTTAGAATATTCAGTGTGTTTTTATTTGAGCTTTTTATATGTGTTTTTATTTAGTTTTTATTTGAGACAGCCTGCAACTGTACAAACTGCGCTGTGATCTTTTCAGATGTCACAAACCAAGCAGGGCTATGCTGGGTTAATACTTGAGTCGGGGAGCTCCAAGAAACATGCAGGTGGTAAGGAAGTCATGTTGGTGATTCAGTAAGTGACATTTCTCCCTTTGAGTCACTACTGAATCATTGTTCCAGCATAGCGTTTAGGGGAAGTTTGCTATCAGAGGTGTGAACTTTTGGGTAAAACAATAGTCTCTACCACCTGGGGTTATTGACTTTCTCGTGGCACTCTTTGGGTGAGGATGTTAACCCAATTGACCTGGTCAGATTTTAACTCAGGTAATTTTATTTTTTCTACTTAAATTCCCCTTTCAGTTTCAGTAAGATACTGTGCTCTTCTTTGCTTATCTCTGACTGTTTACTAGTGTTGTGGTATGGTGTTAAAACTATGCAGGGTTCCATCCCATGTGATGTGCCATTTCATTGGTGGGTGAAGTGCTCTGTATATATCCCTTATCTATCTCACAAGGGTGTTGTCTCTTAAATTAGTTAGTTTGTATAGCAGTTTGGAATCCTCAGGAGAAGCCTGCTGTGAACATGTAAAATATTATTGCTTTGATTATTTCTAAGGAGCAATTTAATAACAAGATTATTTATTGCATTACAGTTGTGCCTAGAGGCCACAATCAAGATTGAGGCCCTATTGTTCTAAGTGCTGTACACATACCTTGTGAGATACAGTTCCTGCATTGAAGAGTTTACAATCCAGGGCTCCGTAGGTTGTTACCTTTAAGCACATGAGTAGTTCCATGGACTTCAATTAGACTACTCATGAGAGTCAAGTTAAGTGTCCGAGTGTTAGCCCAAGTAGAAGAGGAAAAGTGTGGGAGAAAAGAAGTCTTTCCCCCATTATACAGATATGGAAATTAGCCACAGCAAGATTAAGTGATTTGCCAAGGTCACTCAACTAAGTCTGAGACAGAGCTGAAAATTGAACTCAGATTTACTCACATCATAACAACATAAGAATGGCCGTAATGGGTCAGACCGAAGGTCCATCCAGCCCAGTATCCTGTCTACCGACAGTGGCCAATGCCAAGTGCCCCAGAGGGAGTGAACCTAACAGGTAATGATCAAGTGATCTCTCTCGTGCCGTCCATCACCACCCTCTGACAAACAGAAGCTAGGGACATCATTCCTTACCCATCCTGGCTAATAGCCATTAATGGACTTAACCTCCATGAATTTATCCAGTTCTCTTTTAAACCCTGTTATAGTCCTAGCCTTCACAACCTCCTCAGGCAAGGAGTTCCACAAGTTGACTGTGTGCTGTGTGAAGAACTTCCTTTTATTTATTTTAAACCTGCTGCCCATTTATTTCATTTGGTGGCCCCTAGTTCTTATATTATGGGAACAAATAAATAACTTTTCCTTATTCACTTTCTCCACCTCACTCACTATCATATCCCCCCTTAGTCTCCTCATTTCCAAGCTGAAAAGTCCTAGCCTCTTTAATCTCTCCTCATATGGGACCCGTTCCAAACCCCTAATAATTTTAGTTGCCCTTCTCTGAACCTTTTCTAATGCCAGTATATCTTTTTTGAGATGAGGAGACCGCATCTGTACTCAAGAGGTGGGCATACCATGGATTTATATAAGGGCAATAAGATATTTTCCGTCTTATTCTCTATCCCCTTTTTAATGATTCCTAACATCCTGTTTGCTTTTTTAACGGTCACTGCGTGGACGTCTTCAGAGAACTATCCACGATGATGCCAAGATCTTTTTCCTGATTAGTTGTAGCTAAATTAGCCCCCATCATATTGTATGTATAGTTGGGGTTATTTTTCCCAATGTGTATTACTTTACATTTTATCCACATTAAATTTCATTTGCCATTTTGTTGCCCAATCATTTAGTTTTGTGAGATCTTTTTGAAGTTCTTCACAGTCTGCTTTGGTCTTAACTATCTTTAACAGTTTGGTATCATCTGCAAACTATGCAACCTCACATTTTACTCCTTTCTCCAGATCATTTATGAATAAGTTGAATAGGATTGGTCCTAGGACTGACCCCTGGGGAACACCACTAGTTACCCCTCTCCAATCTGAAAATTTACCATTTATTCCTATGCTTTGTTCCCTGTCTTTTAGCCAGTTCTCAATCCATGAAAGGATCTTCCCTCTTATCCCATGACAACTTAATTTACATAAGAGCCTTTGATGAGGGACCTTGTCAAGGGCTTTCTGGAAATCTAAGTACACTATGTCCACTGGATCCCCCTTGTCCACATGTTTGTTGACCCCTTCAAAGAACTCTAATGGATTAGTAAGACATGATTTCCCTTTACAGAAACCATGTTGACTTTTGCCCAACAATTTATGTTCTTCTACGTGTCTGACAATTTTATTCTTTACGATTGTTTCAACTAATTTGCCTAGTACTGACGTTAGACTTACCAGTCTGTAATTGCCGGGATCAACTCTAGAGCCCTTTTTAAATATTGGTGTTACATTAGCTACCTTCCAGTCATTGGGTACAGAAGCCGATTTAAAGGACAGATTACAAACCATAGTTAGTAGTTCCACAATTTCACATTTCACATCACAAGAACATCACACAGTTAGACATAGTATTCAATATGAATGGTATTCTGTGCTCTGTAAAGGACAAATTGTAGGCATGGTCTACCTCTAAAATTTAGGTCAACTTATCTATGTTGGTCAGGGGTGAGAAAATTCACACCCTTGAGAGACATAGTTAAGCTGACCTAAGCCCCAGTGTAGATACTGCTAGTTCATTAGAAGAATTCTTAAGCCGATTTAGCTACTGCCTCTTGGAGACATGGATTAACTACAGTAATGGAAAAAACCCTTCTGTCACTGTAGCAAGTGTTACACTATAGCGCTACAGCTGCAGAGCTGTAGCTATGACACTGTGGTGTCTGTAGGGTAGACATAGCTTTTAGACAAGCAAGTATAGTTAGGGTGACCATATTTCCCAAAGGGAAAACAGGACACCACATGGGTCTGGCTCAAGCTGCTCGCCTGAGCCCTGCCTGCCCCTCTTCCCGCCTCTCCCTCCCCTCACTGTGGCTGGCTGTTGCTGTTCTCCCAGGTTCTGCCTCCCTGCTGTGTGACTGACATTGCTGCTTATAGGAGCCCTGTTTCCCCCCCCACGCATCCCAGAGGGTTGGTGTTGCTGCTCCCTTCCACCCCACATGTTCCTCTGAACCCCACTAGGGATGTGCATTACAGTTTTTTGAGAAAAATGGGCAAATGGGACAAATGCTCACTTTTGCCAAAAGAGCCAGGATGGCTGGGACAGGGCTTAAAAAAGGGACTGTCCCGGCCAAAATGGGATATAGTCACACTGAGAAAGGTACAAGTCAGGACTGAAGTATGTTACCAGTATAGTTTGAATAAAACTAACTAGTACTACTATCCTCACTTTTTAAATTAGCTTTACCATTGTTGGGCACACACTGATATCCCTAAACTTTTTTCAGTATTTCAGTTTTACCACAAAACTGATTTCCCTTAAAGCACAGTTCTGCTTTGAAATATGACTCTGTAAAAATAGCATTATGGGGTTCTTTGTTTAATGTTCTGATTTTTTTCATGTCTGGTGTGCTTAGTTGTCAGGTAAGAATATATATTTTCAACCCAAGACCTGAAAATCGAATTGGATTCCTTCTTTCTTCTATGTCATCACCTGTAATAAATATTCTGTTGGTAAAAGTAAGCCTACAGCAACACCATTGCAAAATCCATTGTCTTCAGTAGATGTGTCAAAATATAACTAATTGGGATTTAGTAACAATACTGTGGTTAATGCTCAAAAAGGAACAGAATCTAGTTCACTTTTGCAGAACTCTGTTGGCTTTCCTGTGTCACAAGAGTAAAAAGCACCAAAACTTCAGTGGCAGTTGAACTCAGAGGTGTTTGAGGAAGAAGCGGAAGATACCAGGCAACTGATAGTAGATGACCAGTTCCTGGAGCAGCTTCACAGGGTGCAACGCTGTTTGTGGGCTCATCCTGGTGGGAAAGGATTTTTCTGTAGACCTGAGATGGCCAGTAGTGACAAGAGAATTTCAGGCTGGGGAAGGCAACCTTTCTGGAGATATGTGCTGAACTAACCCCGAAGTGTCAGCCTGCCAACACCGGGTGCCCAATATCCATGCACAAGTACGTTGCCATTGCCATCTGGAAGCTGGTCACCCCATGAATGTAAGGGGTCTGTAGCAAACCAACTTGGGTTGGGGAGAGATGTTGGAGGCCCTTGTCCTGCAGGTGTATGATGCCATGGAATAGGTACTGTTGCACTCGGTTATAAAGCTTGGCAATACTCAGGATGTTATTGATGGCTTTGCACCAATGGGATTTCCAAATCATATTAGGGCAGTTGATGGAACCCATGTACCTAACATTTGTCGCCCACCCTGCCCTCCTGCTGTCCGGGTTCAGAATTCGTTAACAGGAAGTATATTTATTCACGGTGATCCAAGGTCTGGTTGACCACTGTGGCATGTTTACAGACATAGATGCTAGGCGATCTGGAAGGGTCCATGATACTAGGATCTTGCAGAATTCAGCTCTGTTTAAATTAATGGAGAAAGGCGTGTTTGCACCTGGAAGCATTATGGATATTAATTGTATGGACGTTGTTCTGGTTATCCTGGATACCCTGGCTTATTTTCTGCTTTCCTGGTTAATGAGCCATTCCCAAGCTGCTTGGACAGAAGGAAGGAGCTGTTTAACTGTTGCCTCAGTAGTTGCAGGAAGGTGGCATTTTTAGTGAAATAGGTTGCAAGTAGCAAAAAACAAAAGAAAACAAAAACCCCTAAAGATTAACCCAGCATGTTATATTTTCACAATATTTGTGAGAGGAAGGGAGAAAGCCTTAGCGATAAGTGGGAGGCTGAGGTATAGAGACTTGCTCATTGGTTTGAACAAGCAGCAAGGCGTCCAATACAAAATGGAAATAGGCAGCGGAAAGTTGTCAGGGGTGCCCATTGCTCTGATTTTGAATGTCAGGCCTGAAATGGTGCGGCTGTACCTCCAGCAGTTAATGCCTGGAGTGGAAGATTTTTGTGCGGTTCAGTGTTGCTTTTTGGCAGTAGAAGTGCAACTTTGTGGCAATCCTTAATTGTATCTTGTATTTTTGTCTGTGTTTGCAAAACCTTATGAATTAGTGCACACTTAATTATTTTCTATGCAAAATGAATTGTTGACTCTGTATGAATGAAATTTTAAAGTTTATTTATTATTAAACAATATATCATGTAACAAACAGAAATGAACCTTCAGCTTAAATGAAAAAACGCTTATAATTATGAAACAATATATTAAAAACCAATCTGTGATCTAACTCAAAGGACCCTTTCATTAAACTGGCAGCGAAACAAAACAGTAAAGTGCAACAGTGCAGTGCAGGGCACAAAGTCACAAGCGAGTACATGTCTTGGCTCTGCCTCTTCTGGCCTGGAGTGCTGAGGCTCAAAACTACCATCAGTGATAGAGGGCTCAAAAAAGCTGGGGTCCCAGGTACCACTGTTCTTGGTGCCCTAAGCTGGGGTCTAAGAGGGGAATGGCCTCTGGGAGCAGTGCTGTAGAGGTACAGAAGGATGGAGTTTGTTATTCCCGGTAGCCTGTATTGTCTAGAGCAGGGGTGGGCAAACTTTTTGGCCGAGGGCCACATCTCGGTATGGAAATTATATCGCGGGCCATGAATGCTCACAAAATTGGGGGGTTGGGTGCGGGAGTGGGTGAGGGCTCCAGCCAGAGGTGTGGGCTCTGGGGTGGGGCCAGAAATGAGGAGTTTAGGGTGGGGGGGTAAGGCCTCCAGCTGGGGGTGCAGGCTCTGGGGTGGGGCTGGGTATGAGGCATTGGGGGTGCAGGAGGGTGCGCTGGGCTGGGACTGATAGGTTCCGATGGCGGGAGAGGGATCAGGCTGGGGCAGGGGGTCGGGGCGTGGGAGGGGGTCGGAGTGCAGGCTCTGGGCAGCGCTTACTTCAAGCAGCTCCTGGAAGCAGCGGCATGTTCCCCCTTCGGCTCCTATGTGGAGGCACGGCCAGGTGGCTCTGCGCGCTGCCCTGTCCGCAGGTGCCACCCCCACAGCTCCCATTGGCCTCAGTTCCCAGCCAATGGGAGTTGTGAGGGCAGCACTTGGGGCGGGGGAAGCGTGTGGGGCCCCCTGGCTGCCCCTATGTGTAGGAGCCAGAGGAGGGACATGCCGCTGCTTCTGGGAGCCGTGCGGAGCCACGGCTCGTGCGGAGCCACGGCTCATGCAGAGCAGGGCAAGCCCCAGACCCCACTATCCGGCAGGAGCTTGAGGGCTGGATTAAAACATCTGAAGGGCCGGATGCGGCCCCCAGGGCGTAGTTTGTCCACCCCTGATCTAGGAGCTTTATAACATGGCTTGGTGTTGGTTTACAGTATTGTATTGCCTGCTGCCCTAATAGGAATATGTGCTGCAACAGGGCATTTGTGCTTTGTCTTGCCTCCAGGAATTGCCTCTGTGTCTTCCTGTCTTTTTCCGTACTGTCTTTGGCCAGGACAAGGCTTTCTCTAGAAACTGTCATGCTGCCACTGGTCACTCAGCAATGATCTCTCTGGAAAGTTCCTTATCAGATTCTTCTCTGCCCTCACACATTTCCTCTACCTCTCTGCATTTTGCTGTTTTTTTGAGCGGTTCTGTAATGATGTCCACAAACATTTAATCACAAGTTTTCTGTTTTCTCCTCCTTAGGTTTTCCAGCTGCTCAGGCATTGATAAGGCCCCTATCCTTGAAGATCTGGCCGGTGTTGTTACCATAGTTGTGGAGATATTTTTTTAAAAAAGATAAGCACTTATTGTTCATATTCTAGGGAGGTGTGATAGTACTTTTTTAAACATGCATTTCTGGTTTTACCTCCCTGGGATTCTTCACAGTCATGAGGGAACCTGGGAGATAGTCAGTAGTGTGTGAATTGGGATTTTTGTCTGTGCAGTGTATGTGGTGTGGCTTTGCCATTGTGCCTTGGAGGTTGAGGGTGGAGTGGGATTGGGAATCATGTTCCTGGTCAGGAGATGGGGTTGGGAATTAGGTTCCTGGTCTGTCTTTGTAATTTTGCTGTGCCTGGAAGTGCCTGTATGGTATTGGAGGGATTAGTGGAGGGCATCTGGAAGTGAGCTTGATAGTAATCCCCCCTAAACTCCCATTAGGGTGTCTTGACTCCGGATGACATTACACTGAGGTGGATGGCCAGAAGGCACAGAATGGCTATGTTCAAAAAGACAAAGCAAGGTACACTGTGAAGTTATTCACCGATATGGTGCTCCCTCTCCCCCTCTCAGGTATTGCATTGAGTGGAAGGGAACTGCGAGCTATAGCTGGGGGAATGACTGTGCAGTTATTCCTCAATCTCCAAACAAAAATTGAGCAATTTCTCAGGCTTAGATTTTGCTTTATCTCCCCTGCAGACATGTTGAAAGTGCAAAGAAAAAAAGCTTGGGTTCTGCAATGGTTGCCTGAAACATTCGCTGTTATCAGTACATAAGAATGAATATTAGAGTGCATTTATAGGGAAACTGTGCTCTTTGTAGCTTTATGGCATGCAGTGGCCATGTCTACCTCATGTAGAGTCAAAACACCAACCGAACTTCTTTTCCTGTAACTGCTGTCTCAATAAACTTTTGTGCTTTGCACAGAAGAATATTTTCCATATTCAAATCTGGAGCAGAGGGGGTGGAGTAGAGGCTGTGGCTATGCCATGCCGGTAACTGCCATTTTGGATAGGGTTACCATATTTCAGCAAGCAAAAAAGAGGACGGGAAGAGCCCCGCCCCAGTCCTGCCCTAGCCCCTCCCCTGCCCCTTCCACTCCCTCCCACTTCCTGCCCCCCTCAGGACCCCCAACCCTCCCCCTGCTCCTTGTCCCCTAACTGCCCCCTCCTGGGACCCCTGCCCCTAACTGCCCCCCAGGACTCCACCCCCTACCTAAGCCTCCCTGCTCCTTGTTCCTTGACTGCCCCCTCCTCAGACCCTCCCCCCATCCTAACTGGCCCCCCTAGGACCCTACCCCTTACCTGTACCCTGACTGCCCCAAGCCTTATCCACACCCCCATCCCCAGACAAACCGCCGGGACTCCCATGCCCCATCCAACCATTCCCCACCCCCCTGACAGCCCCCCCCAGAACTCCCGACCCATCTAAACCCCTCTGCTCCCTGTCCCCTGACTGCTCCGATCCCTCTCCCCATTCCTGCCCCCTGACAGCCCCCCCAGAACTCCCAACCCCCCCTTGTCCCCTGACTGCCCCCTCCTGGGACCTCTGCTCCTAACTGCCCTCCAGAACCCCATCCCCTACCTAAGCCTCCCTGTTCCTTGTCCCCTAACTGCCCCCTCCTGAGACCCCCCCACCCTAACTGCCCCCCCAGGATCCTACCTCCTTTTGGGGTGATTTTTTTAACTGGTCTCCTTGTACTCAACCAGGGAGAAGGTAGCCAGCAAGCTCCACAAGCTGCTTGGGTTGAGTGGTCATGTAGTTATGTAAAATCCTGTCCAGTTCCTCAAAAAATGGACAGGTTACATGTTGCCTGCTGGCTTTTTTCCTGTTGTCCCTTATTTTAATATAGGTCCTCTTGAGCGGTTTGCTCTTTACCTGGCCCTGGTTGGAGTACCGGTTGTGGCCCTTGTGGACAACTGCCTAACGATGTCTACAAAAAGGTCTTTATTCCAGTAGCTGGCCACAAGAGCTTCCTGCATTGATGCTTCTTCCCAGATGACAATGAGATCCAAAGTCTCTGTGTAGCTCTAAGCAGCTGTTGTAGGGCTTCAGGGGTAATAGTGCAGTTATTGTGATAAATTGAAATTCAGAAGCAAAATCTGGCGGTGTGCCAGTTTATAAATGGGGGAGGAGGGGGCACACAGGTAAACAGACAGGTCAGTAACAGTTGCCTAAAAAGCAGTGTGGGACAACTATTGGAAGACTACTAAAGCTGTTTGCCACAGGCAGAGGATATGGGTTTATACAACAGTGGATGGGTGAGGTTCTGTGACCTGCGATGTGCAGGAATCAGACTATATGATGATCGTGGTTCCTTCTGGCCTTGAAGTCTGTGAGTCTATGAGCAGCATTGTGTGCACATGAACCAGATATTGGACTAATATCTAAAGTTAGTTCATTTTGAAAGAAGACTTCAGAGCTCATGATAAATGTGGAGTCAGAGCACTGTAATAGATTGTGTCATGTGTACATAAGTGTTTTCAAACCTGATTAACTTGAAAAGCTGTGGATTAACCCGTCTCCCATGTAGACAAGCCCTAACTCCAAGAAAAAGCAATTCCCTCGCTGCACCGCCCTCCCCCCCGGACAATACAGGGCACCGATACTATAATCCGATCCACATGCACAGAACTTCACTGAAGTTAATGGTGCCTAGGGTTACCATTCGTCCGGATTCCCCCGGACACGTCCGGCTTTTTGAGCTAAAAATAGCGTCGGGGGGAATTTGTAAATGTCCGGACTTCCCCCCATGCAGAGCGCGCGCGGCTAACAGGGCAGCTGGCCGGATGGTGTCACTTACATGGGGCTCCAACAGCCAGAGAGAGCACGTCATCCGCCTCCCCTGCAGCAGAGATCACTGCCTCCCTCCCTCCCTCCCTCCCTGCATTCGCAGATCGCCTCCGGCGGTTCGCACCGGCAGTCTGGCGCTCCTCCCCCGCTCCTCCTCCCCTGCCAGCCAGCCTGCCGGGACGAACGGCTCACAGAGACGTTAGGCGAAGGCCAACAACAAGGGAGCCAGGAAGTCGGAGAAGGGGCAGGGAGGTTTTGGAGGGGGCAGTCAAGAGACGGGGGGGGGGGTCCGGGAGTTCGGGGGGGGGTTTCTGGGGGGGTGTGGATAAGGTTTTGGGCAGTCAGGGTACAGGTAGGAGGTAGGGTCCTGGGGGGCAGTTGGGGGGGGTCTTAGGAGGGGGCAGTTAGGGGACAAGGAACAGGGAGGATTAGGTAGGGGGTGGGGTTCTGGGGGGCAGTTAGGAGCAGGGGTCCCAGGAGGGGGCAGTCAGGGGACAAGGAGCGGGGGAGGGTTGGGGGCTTGGAGGGGGGCAGAAAGTGGGAGGGGCAGGGCGGGGCTAGGGCAGGACAGGGGCGGGGCTAGGGCAGGGCTCCTCCCGTCCTCTTTTTTGCTTGCTGAAATATGGTAACCCTAATGGTGCCTTCCCTCATGGAGCCCAAGGGTCCACCTGCAAAGATTAGATAGCATAACCCCCAAACCTGCAAACTCTTCTTGCGGGTTCTCCAATGCATCATGGCTTCTTGGTTTCTGTCTTTTAGAGCCTGAACATGCAAATACTTATTGCTAAACGGGGCAAACTGTCAGTAGGTAGTTCCTTTGAACTCAGAGGTGCTTAGATATTGTGGTGATGGTCTCATTGTAAAACACAGGATAGATAGCATTTCACTGAGTAGGCGGTATTTGCAGGGTCAAGTTTTTAGGTTGTGAACTCTTTGAGGCAGGGACTGCCTTTATTTTGTGCCCTGTATCGCTGCAAGCACATTGTTAGTCTTACCTAATAAATACCAAGAGCTTTCTTATAAAGCTGGGGTGAGGAAAATGTATTACATGTACTGAAAATTCAGCAAAATACATTTAGCTTGTAGTATAGCTTTAATTTTTCTAGTGGCAATGTTGACCAAGGCTTAAGGTATGGTTTTGTTTAATTGATCATTTATTGTAGTATATTTTTACCATAAAAGTATATTGCCTCTTCAGATGAATAATACTTAAGCTCAACGCTGGGCCCCAAACTGCCTGAGGTTATTATGGTTGAGAGAGCTGCCATAACATGATGGACAAAACTTAAGTAATGTTTTGAGTAAAGGGCGGTTGTATGCAGCAAAATATTTATTTCTAGTTACATTATTTATATAAAATGTATTTGGAATAACAAAGCAAGGAACCTTCATTAAAGTCATCAGAGTTTCACCATAAGCTGCCCATTGCTAATTCTGACTTTGGTAAGAGGGGATAAAAGTTATAGAAAACTGTCTTGAATCTTTAATAAATAAGGTTTCTGTGCGGCTGCTAAAATGTTATGCAATTCCACCGTATTGTGTACTGCTGTTATTGTTAGTCTGGTTTACTGCAGTATAAGGTAACAAATCTTTGGAAGGAAAAAATCTGAACAGAATTATAATTAGTCAAGGACATAAAACTGCTAGTTTCCACAGATATTTTAACCAGCTTCTCAGTGAAGCTTGTATAATATGTGCCTTATGATGCAGCTTTAGAACATATGGGGTAACTGCACTCTCATTCTCAGCAGAGATGTGTATTACTTAAAAGGAAATTTATCCAAAGGAGACAGCTTTCTGTTTCACCAACTCGCACATACACTCTGTGTGTGTGTGTGTGTGTGTGTGTGTGTGTGTGTGTGTGTGTGTGTGTGTGTGTGTGAGAGAGAGAGAGAGAGAGAGAGGTGGGAAGATTTATATTTTTCTGAGTGGTATCTGTAAGTTACTAATTTTTCAATTGGCATAGCACTGTTGAAAAGGAAATGTTTTACTTTATGATTGCCTTTCTGGGTGAATGTTTTTCTAATTATTAAAAATAAATGGTAATTTTGTGCAATCAGGTTTTAGGCATGGTGAGTTATGTACCTTGTGGTACAGTATGGCTCCAAAACTAATATTCTGTAGTAATAAGTCCTATTGAAGCTGTGCTAAGGACTATGCTGTGCAATTTAGATGCATTCCATAGTAAGGTGTCATGTGGTGCTGTACTGCCGCAGAAAGCTTTTGGTCATGAGGAGGCAGTGTGTTTGCTATAACACCCCCTTGTGGGGTGCAGCTTATTTCCCCCTTACCCGAGTAGCCAGTTCTACTGGTTGGTGTATATGAGGGGGCAGAGATATTGCCCTGCCTGCTCCCAGGCAAACAGGGAAGGAGCAATCCCTGTGGCACACACAACACAGGGGTTGCAGTTCTGCCTGAACCTTAAATGGGGGGGGACTGTGAGAAAAGCTACTTATGCCCTGCCCCCAACACTGTACAATAAACTAAGCCTCAAACCGAATCGGGCTGCCAGCTGTAACACACCATAACCTGGTTCACTAGTCATCTTTCAACTCCTCCCTTCCAATTATACACACCTTCCTGCTTTTATTTTATTTTATTTTTCTGTTCACACTGCAATGGATTGAAGTGCCAAACCCTGCAACTGATAAGATAAGAACCACATGGTCCATTACCATAAGCTTGGGGTCTCTACTAGGCCTACTGACGCAAGCAGTTCTCCCCTGATGTCAAACAGCTGATAAGTAGCACCTTGGCTCTGTTCCCAAACTTCTGTGCCAGAGGGGAAAAAAGGCTCTTTGTCTGAAAAAGGCAGCTTTGTTGAGGTATTTTTTTAACATCTTATTGCTTTTCTTGAATTGAAGCCAGAGTCCTGTCTGTTAAACTATTTAGCATTATTTCTAAATTGTTTGGCAAGAATAAATGTCCGCTAGAAAAAAGTGTGTTTAATTCATCATTCATAATGTGTACTTCATTATGCTTGTTGCATCAGATGCAGAATACAGCATGTATTGTTTTTAAAATGGGATGTCTGAACCCATTTTTTGCGTATTACAGAGTGCTACGTAAAAGTTCTGTGAAGTACGCTTTTCAAGAACCCAATTTCTTGCTGAGAACCTGAAAGACATGTCATGAAATCAAGAATAATTTTAGATAAAGCATGTGTTGTCTTAAAATATTACACAATTTAAGTAATATATTGAAATGTAATAGTATTAATATAATTTGATAGTATTGAATGTCTCTATGGAGTATGAGAACTGACAATATTCTTACTGGTTTTCCTTTGCTTACTGTTGTTCCTTATCTTCTCTCTTTATGGTTCTTATTCTGTAAAATTTTATAATGCATTTCCAGTTTTGATACTTCTAAGGCTGTGTCTGCACTTGCGCTTTTGTTGGTAAATTTATGTCGCTCGGGTGTGGAAAAAAACTCCTCTTGAGTGACATAAGTTACCCAGACAGAAGCACTGGCATGGACGGTGCTATTTCGGTGGGAGACACTCCCCCACTGACATAGCTACCACCGCTTGTTTGCGGTGGTTTAATTATGTCGATGGCAGAACTCTCTCCTGTCGGTATAGAGCAGGTACAATGGGAGAGCTTGCAGCGGCGTAGCTGCATTGGTACAACTGTGCCACTGTAAGGTCTCTCATGTAGACGTTGCCTAATGATCATTAAAGAAGTGCAAACATATTTGATAATATACTCCTGGGTGTTCTCTTTCTTGGTAATGTCTTGTGTATCAACAAAAACCTTTAGTGTCCTCTTTACCAAATATTGCTCAATGTTAAGATGTATACAGGAAAAAATGGGGACAGTTAGCTGCCATTTTCAGGCAGTCATCTATGGATCACTGAAACTCTTTTGAATTAATGCTGGAGCTTATGAGCTGTGTTTGGTTCCTTCATATGATGGATTTATGTAAGTAATGGTTGTGTAAACCTTTTGTTTAAAGGTCCTATTTTCATGGATATGCAGATTGCCTATAAAAGTTCACCTCACCTATAACTTGGCATATATATTTTTATTTTAGGTGTGTGTGTGTGTGTGTGTGTGTGTGTGTGTGTATTTTAATTTTATTTGACCATTTTTGAGCCAGTTGGCATCATCTGTAGGGAATACGTGATGACATAGTATAAAAAGGTTTTAAGAATGTGTTTGGGATGGCCATATTAATGATAAATTGGGAAGCCATGAGTGAGTTGTGGGGGTCATTGTGAGTGGTGGTAAAAGCTTTATTATATTACACCATCATGATAGTCTGTGTATGTGTCGCACATTTCAGAAAAAAAATTTTTTTTAGAAATATTTCAGTTTGTAAAAATTTTATTGGGGCTACTTTCTGCATCCTTTTGCCTGTAAAGCCAAATAATTTGGTTGTCTTCAGTCCATCTGTACAGACCTCACTGTAAGTCTTAAAAACCTCTAAAAATTCCCTAAATTTCTTTTCTATCTAATAAAATATCACAGCTTTGAAGTCTGATGTCTTGTGACTTTCGAGGCTAGAAGTTAATCCTGGCTCCCAATTTTAACACTGCAGGTTTGGTCTTATTGGTCTTTTAAATCAGTAACTAATCCAGGACCAAATACAGCCTGTTTTGGGCCAGCGTAAATTTTTGGGAGACCAGAGGACAGTGGAATTCTCCATTTAGGAGAAAGAAGGAAACATTTTTTTAGTGTGCACTACATCTAGTATATGTCTACACTTTGAGCAGAGGGTGTGATTCCCAGCTCAAAGATTGAGCTATTGAGCTAAAAATAGAGGTGTAGCCACAGCATTGTGAGCAGCAGGAGGGGCCTGAATATATGGCATCTTGGACAGGTACAATCTGTTTGAGCTAGCATGGATGTATGTCTCCTTGTGCTGGGAATCACTCCCCAGCTTGAAGTGTAGCTATATCCTTAGATGAAAAAGAGTTATGTATTTAAGTGTATGTCCTAGTGGAGATAGATATCACTTTCACATATGTGACATGGTTTGTGTACATATAATGGAGGCCCTGGTAGTTACTCCATAGTTAAGGACAGTATAGTGGACCACTCTCTTTCCTAAGGGCAGCTTTTCTTCACTCTGAATGGAAACAATGGGTGGCAGTGCCCATTGGGGCATCTTTGCTAAAGGAACTTCTATCCTCATTCCCATTGAAAACAATAGAGTATGTCAGCCGTTTTGTTATGGAATTCTCTGCAGCAGAGCAGTGTTTGTCAGACCCTGCTGAAGAGGAAACTTTCAATTATGAAGAATAATGGCAAAAATGACCATTAATCCTAAAAAAACATTTGTTTTAAATATAACCAAGTGCATTGAGATTTTAGTGAGTTTTACTTGATGGATGGGAAGTTTGAAAAGTCTGGATTATTCCATTATTAAGATAATTTGGGACAAAAAAGTTTAACATAGAATGTTGTATTTTTAAGGACCATTTTAAAATTAATTTTACTGCAAATCAGTTTACTTTTAAGTTCTCAGAAAAATCATTCTGTACTCAAATAAGTACTGTAACTTGGACAGATATATATTATGTTTTTCATGCATAACAACATGGTTGAATTGCTCCTTTAAGTACAAAACTCAATTCAGCCTTACCTATGCAATGCACACCTGACTGTAAACACACAATAGTTTGGAAAAATCTCTTCTGCATATTTCTCAAAAGCAGTATAATAGAATTTAGTTTTATATAGCTCATTTCATATTCTGGGTAACTCAAAATGCAGCTTTACAATATGGCAATCAAGAGCCTTATCTTACAATGGCTCTCTCTGCACGTGGAACTCCTATTAAAGTCAGTCAGAGTTTCAGCCATGGAGAGCTTGCAGGATTGGGCTCACAATGATTGAGTAGGAGGTAATGTAGGAGTGACTGTATTGGTAGCAGTTTATAGACTGTCTCATGCATTCAAACAGATTTTATTCAGAGTGGGAATATTGGACAGAGCACTGTTTTTATCTCTTTGTGAAAAATATCATGTTAATTCCCAACTGAACAGTCAGATAAGGGACTGTTGAAGTGAGGTGCCCATGTGGATAGTTCATCTGAATGATATTGAAATGAAATTTGGCATAAGGTAACCCACTGTGTAAGCTAATCACTTTAGCCCTATTGGTATTTCAGGGGATGAGGGGGGGAATTTTTCCATTCATTGGTCAAACCTTTTTGACTATGTGCATATTTACTTA
The DNA here is from genome assembly GCF_027887155.1 of Malaclemys terrapin pileata. Taxonomy (NCBI): domain Eukaryota; kingdom Metazoa; phylum Chordata; order Testudines; family Emydidae; genus Malaclemys; species Malaclemys terrapin. The sequence continues at coordinate 85,794,585 of NC_071507.1, forward strand.
TATATAAAAAACAGAATATGCAGTGTACATTTAAAATAATAAATTATTCAAACATAATTTACCTGACATGTTTGGAGCAGTCTGGTTCAATGGATAACCAAGTATTTTAGAACTTTTGCACGAACTTTTATTTGAAAGAAAAACAGCAATGATCAGTTAAATATTTAGTACAAAAATAATACATAATAAAAATGAATTATCTTAAGATCTTAGAAATACCAACCACTGTTTCATTATCTCCATGACTCTAAATCGTGTCTCTCTGTTGGATCTGCTATTTAATTTTACTTCCCAACAGGAGGTAGAACCTGATGTTGTAAATTAAGGGTAAGATCCTGGCCTCACTGAAGACAATGGCAAAATTCCCAATAAATTAAGTGGGGTCAGGATTTCACCTTAGGACTTGAGTCCCTATTATCTTGCAGTAGGGTATGAATATCCCCAATTGAAGTCCATAGGAGTTTCTGAAATCTGATGTGGGAGAACAGGTTATTCAGTTCCCATTTGAATTGATGACTTTTAAAACTGTAAGTTATGTTTATCCATATAAAATACTTGATTAAAAAAAGTTTAGAAAATAAATAGTTACCATATAACTTTGAAAGTCACCTTCCATCTCAGACATTCAGTATTCTTTACAATATCAGACTGACAAGAGGACAGCTTCCTATTTGAATGTAAATAGTTCTTGTTATTTACATTTTGTGATGAGGGATTCAATCTGCTTTCACTGAAGTCAGTGGAGATGGTCTGTTGACTTCTGTGGGGTAAGCATCATCATGCCCCCTTCTTTGTAACTAGATATAGTGATTCTGATGTTCTTTATATTACCATACTATTTCTTTTAAAACACCACAAACTACAGTATGTTTATAATCACTTAAATTGATTTTTGAATGAAGATTGAAATACATCTGTCAAAGCCACTTTACAATAACTCTATTAGTTAAGGATAGCGGATTGGCCTTAAATATTAATTAACTCTTTTGTCATTTGTGCACCATATTTTAAGTGCTTTAAAATGCTAATATATTTCTGTACAAGTTGGCATTAATTAAGGAGAACTTGTCATTCTTCTTCGAGTGCTTGCTCATATCTGTTCCACATTAGGTGTGTGTGCGCCACATGCACCATTGCCAGAGATTTTTCCATCAGTGGTATCTGTCGGACTGACTCTAGCACCCTCTGGTGCCATATGCGTATGCACTGGTAAAAGGAGCATGCCAGTTCTGCGCGCTCTCAGTTCCTTCTTACTGCTCATGACAGTGGCTGGAACAACTCCTCTTGCTTCAGCAAGGCATTATTCAGTGGTTTTCTCTTCAACTTAGATTTATTAGTCTTAGTTAGTAGTAGTGTAAGTAGTAGTATAGTGTATATAGTTCGTCCCCCTCTCTTAGCATAGAGGGGCTCCCTTTGTCTCTGGGGATGGGCATGCACTGGTCCCTGGGCTTCAAACCTTGTGCCTCCTGCAGCAAGCCTGTGCCAGTGAGCGACCCCCATAAAGAAAGACAGGGAGGCTAGACTGAGGGCTGTCCTGATGGAAGCCACACTTGGATCAGCATTGGAGCCATACTGATCAGATTTGGCACCGAGCACCTCAGCTTCGGTGCAAAGTGACTCTCCGGCACTGGACATTTCTTGGCACCATTCTCCATCTCCGGTGCCAAAGAAGAAACATAAGAAGCAGTAGTCTGAGATGGATGGGACACCTTCCGGTACCAAGAAAGAACAAACAGGGAAAGCAGTGGAGTTCGACCCATGTCAGGCTACTCTTGCACTCCTGGTCTCCTAGCAGCACTGTAGACTCCACCCCACTCGCAGGTGTCGTTGAGTCCGGTGCGGGACCTCCCACCAATGCCAGGAAGTCATTGCGGTAACAGCAGGATCGTGATGCCTTCTACCCCAGAGGCCTTTGCAGTGGGCAGGGATTTACTATCACTCCCGGTACCATTGAACCCGATGGGACAACCACCAGCTTCAATGAGCTCAACAAGCAGAAGGGAGCATGGGGCTCTGAGCTCTTACCTGGCACCAAACCCCAGTGCAGTTCCCCCCGCTAGTGCCAGGCCTTCGACCAATCCTGGACTTGCACTGCCTCAACAGATATCTCAAGAAACTGAGGTTCGGCATGGTCTCCCTGGCCTCCATCATTCACTCCCTAAATCCAGAGGACTGGTATGCCGCCCTTGACTTAAAGATGTCTATTTCCATCTTCCGAGGCCACAGAAGGTTCCTCAGGTTTATTGTAACCCAAACCCATTACCAATTCACCATCCTCCCCTTTGGCCTGTTGGCAGCCCCTTGGCAAGGTGATCAAGTCTACACATACCTCAATGACTGGCTGATCAAGGGCCACTCAGAGACTTAACTAAGGAACAGCATCAGCCTGGTCCAAGCCACCTTCCAAATACTGGGCCTGTTGATAAACAAAAGTCAACTCTCGTCCCAGTAGATAGAACAGAGTTTATCAGGGCAGTGCTAGACTCGACCCAGGCCAGAGTCTTCATTCCATAGGCCTGTTTCCAGATGATATTGGATCTGATATCCAGGGTCAAGGCTCACCCCGTCACAACAGCTCATACTTTTGGGGCACATGGCTCTGTCCACTTATGTGGTATGACATGCAAGGCTGTGCCTCAGACCCTTGCAGATGTGGCTGGCCTCAGTGTACTCACCAAACAGACACCACTTGGACTCAGTGCTGATGGTTCCTGCCCCGGGACTCGCATCCCTTGACTGGTAGTGGGCCCCCAATCAGTAGCTGCGAGTGTTCCCTTTACCACCCATCAGCCTTCAGGATCCCTAATTTTGGACACATCCAATCTAGGTTGGGGAGCCCACCTTGAACACCTCAGGATGCAGGGCCTGTGGTCCCAGGAAGAGGTCCTTTACATAAATGTCAGGGAGCTCATAACGGTCTGCATAGCTTGCCAAGTGTTTGTTCCCCAGATCACAGGCAGAGTAGTTCGAGCACTTATGGACAACACGGCAGCTATGTTTTACATCAACAGACACTGAGGAGTGTGCTCCTCTACCCTGTGCCGGAAGGCCTTCTGTCTGTGTGACTTTTATGTAAAGTACTCCATTCCCCTCGAGGCTTCCCATCTTCCGGGAGCCCAGAATGCCTTTGCAGATCACTTCATCAGACCTTTCTTTTCTTACCACCGGTGGTCCCTTCACCCAGAAGTGACCAAGTACATCATCCAGTTGTGGGGGTCTCCCCAGATAGACCTCTTCGCAACCAGGCAGAACAGAAAACGTCAGCAGTTTTGCTCACTAGGCTGTCTCAGCCCAGGCTCCATCTCAAATGCTTTTCTGCTCCCTTGGACAGAACTCCTTTACTATGCATTTCCTCTGGTGCACAAGGGCTTTCTGAAAGTCAGGCAGGACAAGGCAAGGGCCCCTGCGTGGTCACACCAACACTGTTTTGGCACAGAACTACACTTACCAATAGTGCCTCAGCTGTTGCCTCCAACCTGCCCGGACCTGATCTCACAAGACCACAGCCGTTTACTCCACCTGAACCTCGGGGCCCTTCCCTTCACCCGGGAAGCTCCGTGATTGAATCTGGAGCCACAAGCCTGTTCAAAGCCAGATCTTGCTGGGTAGTAGAAAGCCGTCTACCAAAGCTACTAACCTGGCCAAGTGGAAATGTTTCTCGGTATGGTCTTCTCAATGAGGTCAGTCTTGTCTTGGTGGTCCTTTCAATCTGTGCTGGAATACCTGTTCCATTTGAAATAACAAGGTCTGGCCTTCGCATCTATCAAGGTACACCTAGTGGTGATCTCAGCTTTCCACCCTCCAGTGAGCGGCAAGTCAGTCTTCTTGCATGAGATGTTCATTCGCTTTCCTAAGGGGTTAGAAAGACTACACCCTCAAATTCGCAAACTGATTCCACCGTGGGACTTAAACCTGGTCCTGTCAAGAGTCGTGGGCCCTTCCTTGAACTGCTAATATCATGCCCTCTTCTGTATCTCTACTGGAAGATCACCTTCCTAATAGTGATTATGCTGGTAAGAAGGGTCTCAGAAATCAGGGCCCTTACGTCAGAACCACCATACATGGTGTTCTTTAAGGACAAGGTCCAACTGCGCCCCCACCCAGCCTTCCTTCCAAAGATGCAGTTGCATAGTAACCAGGCCACTTTCCTGCCAGTTTTCTTCCCACAACCACACAAGAATTCAGAAGACCAATCTCTTCACTCTTCATTAAATGTGCCCTTGCCTTCTATATTGAGAGGACCAGGCCCTTCTGTAGATCGTAGCAATAGCAGAAAGGATGAAAGGCCTGCCGGTCTCAGCCCAGAGAATCTCATCCTGGATAATCACCTGTATTCAGGCATGCTATTGGTAGGCAGGCATCCCACCTCCAGCAACCTTCACCGCTCATTTGACGAGAGCTCCGGCCTCATCAGTGGCGCTTCTGGCCCAGCTCCCAGTCCAAGACATCTGCAGGGCCGCAACCTGGTTATCAGTGCATACCTTCTCCTCCCACTATACCATCATCCAGCAGGCTTCAGATGACACCAGGTTCAGGAGAGCAGTGTTGCAATCCGCATATCCATGAACTATGAGCCCACCTCCTAGGGTACCGCTTGTGAGTCACCTAAGATGTGATGGACATGAGCAAGCACTCGAGGAAAATAAAACGGTTACTAATCTTTCTGTAATTGTTGTTCTTTGAGATGTGTTCCTCATGCCCATTCCGTGACCCATGCTCCTGCCCCTCTGTCTGAGTACTCTGACAAGAAGGAACTGAGAGGGTGCAGGGTCAGCAGTGCCCCTTATACCCGCGCATAGGCATGTGGCACCAGTGGGTGCTAGAGATGGCCCAACAGATACAACTGAGGAAAAAATCTCTGGTGTTGGTTCATGCAGTGTGCACGCACCTAACATGGAATGGACATGAACAACACATCTTGAAGAACAGTTACAGAAAGGATAGTACAGAAAGATCAGTTAATTCTATATTTACAGTCACTTTGTCTGATAACTTTAATAGGGCAACCTTGATGGTTCCATAAAAATAAAGAATTAACGCCATAAGTTTTAAACATTTTTTTTAATGATGCAAAAGTATGTTCAGCTCTGCCTTTTTCCCAGTAATTCACGTGAGAAATTCAGAGACCAACCTACATGTTGGCCCCTGGCCTGAATCTTTTGGCAGCATATTGCTTAAAACTCATAATTTGTGTGTTATGCATTTTGGAAAATCCCTCCCATTCTCCTCCAAAAAAACAATAGACTGAGCTCCTTTCACAGCTTTCCTACTCCCTCCAGAACAGCAAAAACAGATGTTCAGTGTTTTGCATGTCATCATTAAATTATAGTTAAATGAATGTGATGGAGCAACTTCATTCACTTTTACACTGTATTTTTTACATGGCTTCTTTCATAGCAAGTATCACAAAATGCTGCGCAAAGAAGTTACACAATCATAATCTAAGGGAAAATGAAAGTTTCTTTTAGGCAAGATTTAAAGAGGCAGTGACTCAGTTGTTCAGAGAAGGGGGAGAGAATTCCAGAATTATGGCTCAAGACAAAAGAAAGAGTGACACCCCCCCCCCACTCCCAACTATGGAAAATTGCCAGGTGAGGGCAGAGAGAAAGTCAAGATTAGAGGAGCAGGATGAGCAGGCAAGAGATGAAGAATGGATCAGAGAGAGAGTGAGTCCAGGGAAAGTTTTGAAAACCAAGAGGTCAATTTAGAATAGAAGATGGAGGTGGTTATAGGAAGCCAGTAAAAGCAATGGAGGGCAGAGATGAAATAAACTCACTTCCTGGCATGACTGCAGAATGCAGCCACAGTATTCTTGACTTCCTGAAATTTGGTGTGTGGATTTAAACCCGTATGAGAGGGAGTTGCAGAAGTCGAGAAGGAAGTGATTTAGGCATGAATAGAGATATCAGTGAGGCTAAGTCTAGAGAATGCTGTAGCGTATGTCAGTAGCATTTTATTGCTTCTGTAAATACTGTGCCATACACAATGGTGTATGTAAAGCAGGTAACCTTACTGATACATATTATGAACTTTGTAACCAATTTAAGAGAAAACAAAGATTTTCTTGTGTCACACTGAGCTGACACATTGGATAAGCCTTCAGCACTTGTAACGCAGTCCATCGTAGTGAGCATGGCAGTTGAAATTTTTACATGTTCAGTCATCTACACAATATCTAGACCAAAGTGCAGCATCTGAGTGTACAGTTAGGTGCTGTTATTTCTTTCAGTAGTTGACACAATTTAATATAGTGGTAGAGGAAGAGACAGGACTAGGACAAATAAGGAATGATGGAAGGTTTGACTTCAAAAAAAGGTGGGGGTTACAGTTACAACAGGCAGGCAAGTTCAGTCAGTGGCCTGAAGGAGTACAGTGTGTGGGCTGGAAAGAAGCAGCCATGAGACAGTTGTTGCTCAGAGCCTCTTTGTGGTGATGGTGGTCTGGCCAGGCAGCAAACATGTGTTGGCACCTTGTTTGTAAACTAATTTAAACTGACAGTCGTCCTTTTATGAAAGGCACAATGTTATTACAATATATTACCATAACTTGATATTAATTATTCAAATATAAATGAATTGTTTCAAACAACAGAATAGAGAGAGTCTTTGGGCCACTTTACAAAGGATTTGGGCGCCCAAAGATGCAGATAGTTGCCTAGTGGGATTTTCAAAAGCACCTAAACAGATTAGGTGCCTAACTTCCATTGAAACAGGTGGGTCTTAGGTTTCAAAGTGACATATTTGAGCACCTACCACTTTGTAAATCTGGCCCATAGTCTTCAAAAAAATTATCTTCAAGCCCCAGTCTAAGTTTAATTAATGAGGTAGTAAGCTGTGTTTGCCTGAAGACATCTGTGGGTACCAACTACTCTATTAAGCAAGTGTTGGAGTCTCCTTTAGAGAAGCATGCTTCATTCTTATCACTTTTTTTCATGGTAAGGTGATGGGAATTCTTTTTGAAAATGCTTAATTGAATGCCTCTAGGTTCTGCCAATAAAAAGACAGGCAACTTATTTGATAAGGAGACCACAACCAGCTAGCAGTATCCATGATGCCCAAGCATGCATCCTAAACTTCCTTGTGACAGAAACGGAGGCTACTTGGGGTGCACGGGCAAAGTGCCCTCAGTTCCTTCTCAATCACCTACGCCTGAAATGGAACTTTAGCGTGTCTGCTTTGAGCGTGCCGTGGCCTTTCTGTTTCCTTTCTCCTTAGTGTTAATATACTTAGTTTGTAGTTGTTAGTATAGGTATAGATAGTTTGTGTAGGTAGTGAGTGGATTGTTTTGTTCTCCTCTCCCTTTTTCCTCCGGGAGACTTGTTTAATCTCACAGGGCATGCTTGGCTTGCCAGGCTTTAAACACTGCTTCTCCTCCTGAGAGGCTATTCCTGTAAGCGATGGCCACTCTAAGTGCATCTGTTGCTTGGGGGAGTCTGTATCAGTACAGCTGCGCCACTGCAGTGCTGTATGTGTAGACATAGTTAAACAAGTACGTGAAGCCACAAAAGTTCAGGATGGTAACTCTGGCAATTATAATTCCCTTACTGGAGGAAGAGGATTGGTTTTCAGCCCTTGACCTACAAGATGCCTATTTTCATATAGCAATACACCCATTGCAGAGGAAGTAACTATGCTTCCCCATAGGCCAGAATAATTTCCAACACTGGGTGCTTTCCTTCAGTCTATCATCAGCTCCAAATGTATTCTCAAAAAGCCACTCTTTCTGCTAAAACCTAACCTTCAGCAGGAAGCGATCCTAGCCTTTCCATACCTCAATGACTGGCTGATCCAGGGTTGCTCCTATGAATCAGTGTTATCGTCAACTCACATTCCCCTCGCCCTGTTCCAGGAGTTCGTCCTGCAGCTGAATGAAAAGAAATCCACGTTGACGCTTGTACAAAGGATACAGTTTTTAGGGGGTGTGATTGGTGTTCACCCCTACACCAGCCTTGAAAGGGTTGATGAGGCTAAGAAATAACTAGATAGGCCACAGCTGAAGAATTACACAATCTGGGGAATTAGGTGGGATAAGCAACCTGTGATTGGGCATAGAGCTGATCTAAGAAGGAACAGGTGAAGCTATGATAAAGCCAGGAAGTTGGCAGCAGAAAGGGACTGCAGTGTGGAGGCCTGCATTCACTCTAGCTGTAGAGAAGGAAAGGAAAAAAACAGGGGGAGAATAGAAGCCCTGCGATCCTGGCCTTGAGGGAATGGTGTACTCAGACGAGGGTGAAGAAAGAGGCAAACTAGGAGCAGCCCAGGGAAATAATAGCAAGGTTCGGGACTGTGCAGACCTTGGCTGCTGGTTGTAGGGTCCCTGGGCTGGAACCTGGAGTAGTGGGCAGGCACGGGTTCCCCTACCAGACACTGAGGAAGTGGTACAGACCAAGTAGTGGACCAGAAGACTCCCTAGGACAGTTGTGCAATGGGACTTTGATCCCCCGGAAGGGGGAAGCACACAGTGATCTGTCTGGAGGGCCAAGTCAAGAAGGGAGAACACCCTGGGTCATAAAGAAAAAGAGAGGTGGCAAGGCATGCAAATGAGTGGCAGAAAGGGGCTTTGTGCCTGGGAAGAGCAGCCAGGAGAAGGGTGTATTTGGACTCATTGACAGCCAGAGCCTACCTTCCTTTGGACAGATTGCCAACTTTGTCAAGTCTGGTAGGGGCAATTCAGGGAAGTCCTTAGACCACAATAAGGAACTTTCTTCGGTTCTTGAGACACATGGTTGCTTGCACCTTTGTGACTGATCATGCAAGGCTGTGTCTTCGATGCTTCCAAGGTTGGCTCAGATCAATCTACTCCCCGTTCAGGGACACCCTGGACGGACAAGTGATGGTTCCTCTGCAAGTAAAAAAAACCCTAAGCTGTTGGAAGGAGCAAATCAACGTCTGTGCTTGTGTCCTTTTCTGTTGCCTAGCCCCATGAGTGGCTTTAACAACCAATGCATGTTAGGATGGGGAGCACATCTCAACGATTCAGGGCAGATGGACAACCCAGGAAAGCAGTCTACACATCAGTCTGTTGGAGCTCAGGGCTGTCAGGAATGTTTGCTGTCATTTTCTGCCCCTCAAAAAAGGCAAAGAAATCAGGGTCATAACGGACAATATGCCCTGCATGTTCTGCATCAACAAGCAGCGGGAACAAAGGCTCTTTCCTTGTGCACTGAAGCTATGGGATTGCATAACCCATCAGATCCATATTTCAGTGGTCTATCTCCTAGGCATTCAGAATACCACAGCCGATGCCCTCCTCAGATGCTTCTCACAGGATTACGAATGGGAGTTGGATGCTCAGATTCTCTGCAGCGTATTCCAAAAATTGGAATTGCCGCAGGTCAACCTTTTTGCCACCTCCAAAAACAAGTAGTGCCCTCTTTTCTGCTGAAGAGGAAATCTGGGTCACCACTCCTTGGGAGATGCCTTCCTTCTATCTTAGAAGAAGGGTCTTTTTTATGCAGTTCCCCCTACATCCTTAATTCCCCAGGTCATGATCAAGATCAGATAGGACAGAGCCAAAGGTATCCTTATAGTGCCAAACTGTCCAAGACAACCTTGGTTCCCTGTACCTGCTTCACCTATCTGTTCAACCACTGTTCAAGCTTCCAGCCATTCCTCACCTCCAATCTCAGGATGTGGGTCATGTGCTTCAGCCCAGTCTAGTGGTTCTATGCCTCAAGTGTAATTCCTTGATAGTTTTTGGGGATAGAGGCTTCCTGTTCTGCGGAAGTACTACAAGTACTATTAAATATTAGAAAGACCTCAACCCACACTACTTTACCTACAGAAGTGGAAGAGATTCTCTCATTGATGCGGTCATTGCTCCTTCCAGACTGATTAAGTTACACTTCCACTCATCCTGGATTATCTGTTGGATCTGAAGAAATCAGATTATTCATCAGCTCAATTAAGGTACATTTGGCCATTATATCAGCCTTTCATCCCCAGGTGAAGTGTCATTCTCTGTATTTGCTCATCCAGCATATCTAGATTCCTTAATGGGTTAGGAAATCTCTACCCTCATGTTTATATAGCTTACCCTTACCTGGGACCTCAACATGGTTCTCAATCACCTTGTGAGACCTCCATTCGAACCAATGGCAAATTGCTCCCAGCTCCATTTATCTATGAAGATTGCCTTATTAGTTGCCATCACATGGCCTGTGGGGTTGGGGAAATCAGGTCCTTAATGGCAGATCCCTTCTTTACAGTATTCTTCAAGGATAAGGACTTCTTGCACCCACATCATAAATTCTTACCAAAAGTTCTATCGGATTTCCATCTCAATCAATCTATCCACCAGTATTTTTTTCTGAAATCTCATAGTTCTCAGCAGGAATCCTATTTCCATACCCAGGATGTTGGAAGATCTCAGGCAACGTCTACAGTATTACTGAAGAATGTACCAATATCTGAGATATGCAAGGCCGCTACATGGGCTTCAATACATACATTTACAAAACATTATGCCCTTATCCATGCCATCAGATCTGATGCAGTATTTGTTTTTGCAGTACTATCTTCAGTTCTAGACTCTGTTCTGAAACTTGGAAGTCACCTGAAGTGGCACTCCCATAGGGACACTACTCAAAGAGGAGACTCACCTTGCGCAGTAGCTGTAGTTCTTCAAGATGTGTGTCATATGGGTGCTCCAATGTCCACCTTCCTTCCCCTGTGCTTCCTATTGTTCCCTAGGGGACACTGACATAGAGAAGGAATTGAGGGTGGTTTGCCCGCAAACCCCTATATAGCCCTTCTGAGAATGTCTGGACTGAAAAATCATGGGACACTGGGAAATTTTTTTAAAACTCATATGACTTTTGAATGAATAACATCTAAACATGTTTAATTTTGTGCTTTCCAAATGACCAGAAAAAGTTCTCATGCCATATTTTTAGCATCCCTATTTGCCAAAAAAAAAAAAAAGTCATTCCAATCAAAAGTTAGAGGAAAAGGAAAGTAGGGCTTAGAATGGAAACGTGACCTATGGAGTTGCTATATCTGCCATGATTCTTTCTGACTTGTGGGCTGATTCCATGCCTGGTCATATTTTATATTATATCTTTCCTTACAGTTTTGTGCTATCCAGATTTGCAGATTGTTATGGATTCTGGTGAGTGCTCCCTGCTGGCCACCCACTAGGGCTGCTGTGAGTGGAATCCAAACTTCTGCTGTTGTGGATGCCCTGGGGTTTGTTAAACTTTTAGAGCCTCATCAGGCTGCAGCATTGGTTCTTCCCTTGGTCATTCTGGCACATTTCCTGGGCACTGACTCTGCCTGTCTATGGCTACACTAGAGAGCTTACAGCAGCACTGTGAATCTGCGCTGCTGTAAGCTCTCTGGTGTAGCCTCTCTAAGCTGATGGGACAGAGCTCTCCCATAGACTTAATATACCCCCAACAAGCAGCGGTAGCTATGTCGGTGGGAGAAGCTCTCCCACCGACATAGTGCTGTTGACCTAAGCACTGGGGTGAGTGTAACTTACATTGCTCGAGGGGGTGGCTAATTCACACCCCTGAGTGACATAAGTTATATTGATGTAAGTGGTAGTGTAAACATGGCCCCTTGTAAGCAAGCTGGACTCACCCCTGCGGCGCCTCCTGCTGGTCGTCCCTGGGAATTAGCTCATCCCAGCTCCGGAGCGCCCTCTGCAGGCCGGTGATCCACTACCGCTTGGCCCTCCTGTCCCTCCCTGGACTCCGGGAGGGATAGCTCAGTGGTTTGAGCATTGGCCTGCTAAACCCAGGGTTTTGAGTTCAATCCTTGAGGGGGCCACTTAGGGATCTGGGGCAAAAATCAGTACTTGGTCTTGCTAGTGAAGGTAGGGGGCTGGACTCGATGACCTTTCAGGGTCCCTTCCAGTTCTATGAAATAGGTATATCTCCACATATTTATTTATTTATTTATAGGTATACCCCTTCTTGGAAATGGAGCTCCTCAGCCCATCTGCCCTAAGCCCCCAGGACCAACACTGACCCCAAGATGCCCCAAGTTACCTAACATATCCTTCTCACAGACCTCAACTCCAAAGATGGGAAACTTCTGGTTACAGTTTGGCTCTCTCCTGGGCACTCAGCAGTTGTAATACAGTCAACACACACACACTTTGCACTGTCTAACACAGTGGTGGGCAACCTGCGGGCTGCCCGCTGCCCATTAGGGTAATCCGCTGGCAGGCCGCAAGACAGTTTGTTTACCTTGACCGTCCGCAGGCATGGCTGCTTGCAGTTCCCAGTGGCTGCGGTTCGCTGTTCCCAGCCAGTGGGAGCTGCGGGAAGCAAATGTAAACAAAGTGTCTTGCGGCCCACCAGCGGATTACCCTGATGGGTGGAGTGTGGCCCGCTGGTTGCCCACCACTGGTCTAACACCTTTATGCTCTTTATACTTAATTATGTAAGGCACAGGAGAATACAGATCATATAAACCAAGAAACATTACACACATGTCCCTTTCTATCTCACCCTTCCCTTGGGAGTCTTTAGGGACCATCAGTGTCCAGGAAGGCTGGTGGGTAGGGTGCCCCCTTCTCAAACCCAGGCTTGAAGAATTGATCTGTGTAAGCTCCAAAGCTTGTATCTCTCTCCAGCAGAAGTTGGTCCAATAAAAGATATTACCTCACCCACCTTGTCCCTCCTTATGCAGGCCTGTTGCATGGTAGGTGGTCTCTGTCCCTCCTGAATCCCCTTATCCAGCTTCTGTGAACTTGCTCTCACCTAGCCTCTATTGTTCTCTTCCTGGTAACTTTCCACTATTCCTACCTTCCCCCATCCCTTCAGAGGAATCAGGTAAGCTGGTTTTTCTAAGGTTGCAACTGCTTTTTAGCGTAACTTTTTGTGAGATGTGAGTACCGTTGTTAACCTTAAGTATTTCCCATTGTTGGGATTTTGTGGTTCCCAATGAGTCAGATGCTGGGCAGAATCAAGGGACTTCGATGCGATTCAATTCAACAAGGCTTTATTCAATGTGCACAAAGGGAGAGCCCCAGGTACAAAAATCAGGCAGAGTCCCTCCAGCAAGGAGCCCCTCCCATTGTTGTTTTATAGCACATGGCACTTACATAACAAGTTACATAACACAAACCTCTAACCAATCAGATTTAACCTTTCCATATATGGATTTGTTTATCACATGCTCATAGTCCTCCATTCCACATGCTGAGCTCACCCCCCTCCCCTTGGCCTTCTCTAGAATGTTCCTAGGGTGGTGAGCCACAGCATGCTTCCCTATGCATAAGCACCCTGCAAACCACATTTTATCCTAAATGAACATAAGCATACCCTTCACCATTGACCATGTCTGTTGCATATCTGCTCTAGGTCCTCTCAGTAGTGGTGGACTCATACATGTAGGCACAGATGATAAAGCAGTTTTTCATAATCAGACTTCACAATATCAAACATAATTCATGAGTTGTACAGGTATAGCCCCAGTTCATTACATTATTTACCATGATTGTCTTGTATTTATGGTCTGATTTACATGCCTGGTCCTGTTTTATGTCATAATATCTTTCCTTACAGTATTGTGCTGTATAGGTATGCAGATTACCTACATAAAGATTTTTTAAAATGTATGCTTAAACTAGGTGTCTGAGGCCATATTTAGCCCATCATGTCACCTGATTTTCAAAAGTGCTCTGCACCGAGTAGCTCTTGTTGAGTTTGATATGAGTTGACAGATGCTCAGCACTTTTGAAAATTGGGCTATTTATTTAGGAGCTTAAATAAGGATTTAGAAGCCTAACTTTAGGCACTCATTTTTTAACTCTTGGCCTAATGTACTAGATTTGTATTTACTTGTGACTGACTATATTCTGGAAATGTTTTTTCCTTTCTCAAATCCTTGCTGTTTTTGAGCAATTGGGAGTAGGCCCCCTGAATTGTGAACCACAAGGGGGGGGCGGTGTTGGGGAGAAGTCCCATGGAGCTACTACTCTTCCTCCCATACAGGTTGATAGGGAATGATTTGAGAGGGGTGGGGAGTGAGTGGAGCTTTGACTCTGCCTCCCCAATGCTCCTGTCAGCACAGAGGGGAATTTGTCTATATCAGGCATAGGATTGCCACCGATTACTTCCCCAGTGGAGCAAGGGACTGAGTCATAGTTCAATCCTTTGTCTGCTCCTGGGGCAGCATGGAGTCACACCACCTCTTACTCAAGACACTGTATTGACATATCTGTGATCAGACTGCCACCAGTGAAAATGGATGCATTAGTCCCTCCCTCTGTTGTCAAGCAGGTGGCAGCCAATGAAATTCATTTGGGGGAGAGGGACTTTTGATTCTGCTTTCTCTGTACCATAAATATTCACCCTTGCTAATTTTTTGAATGAGGATATCAAAGGAGAAACTATTCTTGTTAATTGAAAGATCTTGAACATTTTTATACTTTCTTCATGTCATATAAGGTCCGAACAGTATTGTCATTGCATACAGAATCTGGGTGTTCCAAATATTCATAGGCATATTCTTAGAAGTTGTAAATATTGTATATGCCTTCCAGAGAGTTAGATGCTAATGATGTAATGGTTTTGGACTTACATGAAAACACAGCTTTAGCATTTAAAGCTAAAATTCTCATGAAAGTTTTGTCCCTCTGTGTCAGTGATGTCAAAGCCTTTTAAACTAAAAGGCTTTTTGTTTTTGTGTTAAGAAGCTTTGGCAGGGGTCTTAACATAAACAATTGTCAGTAGTTTGAGAGCACTGTTAGCTCCCTCAAGATGATAGGGAGTTGTTCAATGAAACAAAGAACTGGAAATCAAGTCCTGGATTCTCCTCTCAGCTCTTGCTGTATAAGTTTGGAGAAATCAGTTAGCCTTTCTGTATCTGTTTTTACTTCTATAAAATATCTATAATGAGTTCATAATTCTTGCCTACCTCATGGGCTTAATTAATTTAATGTATTTCAAAATGTTTCAAAGTTCTGTTTAAGTGCAAAGTAGTATTTGCTAGACAAAAAAAGATAGAGTATTGTGGAGTCTCTCTGATAAAATATGGGAAGTCCATGTTTTGATATTGAAATAACAATATAAAGGCAGTGGACACTAACATGATTTTCATGCATGTTGTTTGGTTTAGGAACAGGAGACACAGAAAGTCTTAGAAAAGGTAATTGCTGAGTACAAACAATTTATATTATTGTTTAAAAATAATGACACAACAGGAGTATAAATATAGGCTGTTGTGACATCAGTGTTATGGCTTTCCAAATTTCATGCACTAACTTTTTTTTTTTTCTTTAAAGAGGCGATTCAGATTTGTTTTCTTATTATTTGGGTACTTTAAGCACATTTTGAAGATTCTACTGCTTCTGAAGTGATTGTTGCACCTTTTCTGAACCGAGCAGCTAGTCAAAGTTTAAGGCCCTGGAGATGCTCCACTGGGAGTAGAAATTGATGATGGAGTCTGGTATTTTCTTTGATGCAATCTTGTTTATTTGTAAAGCATATACAACATCCTGCGTCTGCTAACACAGGAGGAACCAAAGGGAAAAGGAGCAGTTTAATTTACAGCCCCAAGCCTCTTCAGCCAGCCATCCAGACCCAAAAGTGCACTCGCTCTAGCTTTTTCCATAACCACACGGTGCTTACTGAGCAAAAACCCCTCTGTCTACACAATCCAAAACTCCTGGCTAGGTTCACATAACCCTATTTGTTCTAAGTGGGGGGTGGGAGAGTTGTGATTAATGTATCCTTAGTTATGTTAATTGAAGGTTCACACCTATCAATCTTAACCCATAACAAGGTTTTACCCAGTTCATAACTAGGGCCCTACCAAATTCATGGTCCATTTTGGTCAATTTCACAGCCATAGGATTTAAAAAAATCTTTCATGATTTCAGCTATTTACATCTGAAATTTTATGGTATTGTAATTGTAGGGTCCTGACCCAAAAGAGGGGGAGGAGGGGGCGCAAGGTTTTTTTTGTGGGGGAGGAGGGTGTGGTACCGCTACCCTTACTTCTATGCTGCTGCTGCTGGCGGCGGCGCTGCCTTCAGAACTGGGCACCTGGCCAATAGCTTCCGCTCTCTGGCCGCCAAGCTCTGAAAGCAGCGCAGAAGTAAGGGTGTCAATACCGTGACTCCCCTAAAATAACCTTGTGACTCCCCTCCAACTCTCTTTTGGATCAAGACCCCCAATTTGAGAAATTCCCCCATGAAATCTGTATAGTATAAGGTAAAAGCACACAAAAGACCATACTTCACTTGGGGAGACCAGATTTCATGGTCTGTCACACGTTTTTCATGGCGTGAATTTGGTAGGGCCCTATTCATAACATTACAGTGAGCCAATGTTTAAAGCAGCATAGGTATTGGCAGCATTTTAGAAAGGCTGTAACTTTGAATGTAGGATATACTTGGGTGACTAGCCTGAACTGCGTCCGTACTCTTATTTTTAGCACACCAACTCTAGCAAAGCTTGCACATGTCTTTCCATCCGGGGTTGGGAAGCATGCTTCCATTTGCAGTGTAGACATACCCCTACATGCTACGGTAATATAATTCTCATTATATTCTTTCTATTCACTATTTACTCATCACCCTTCCACTCCTTTGTCTGTGCTCTTTATACATTGTATTTTAAATTGTAAATCTTTAAGGGCAAGGACATGCCTGTCAAGTGCCATGCACGTCTGTTATGTTATATTTAATTATTAATAATGTTTTGATGAACACTTCCATTATACTGTTATTGAGTAATTGAGCTATGATCTGTGCATCATTATAATAAGTATATATATCTATAAAGATATTAAACATATTTACTTCATTAACCTTGATAGCATAAATGAATATTCTTGGAAATAGTCGTAGAGTATTGACAAGAAGTGGGGCAAGTTTATCCTTGTTGTAGTTCTGTTGATTTCAATAGAGCTGCACCAGGGATAAATTTGGCTTTGTATGTACACCGTTTGGACAGTGGGCATATTTACAGCAATTAATTAGCAATGTGACTTCACATAGAGAAATGTACTGGCTTGAACTTCCTTATTCTTTTATTTCCTTTTGTGAATTAGAACCAGAGAAAAGAGTTATAAGAGTATTCTTAACTATGGAGTTATGGTGCCTATTTTAATTAAAACTGTGCAGCTCTTTAACTCAGGCTGACGTCACAGTCTCTAAGGGTTTTTTTCTTTTCTTTGCAGAATATATAGAACATTTCTGGTAGAAATGTAGAAATCTTAGCTTAAGAACATAAGAACGGCCATACTGGGTCACACCAAAAGTCCATCTAGCCCAATATTCTGTCTTCCGACAATGGCCAATGCCAGGTACCCCAGAGAGAATGAACAGAAAAGGTAATCATCAAGTGATCCATCCCCTGTCGCTCATTCTTAGCTTCTGGCAAACAAAGGCTAGGGACATCATCCCTGCCCATCCTGGCTAATAGCCATTGATGGACCTGTCCTCCATGAATTTATCTAGTTCTTTTTTGACCCCTGTTAGAGTCTTGGCCTTCACAACATCCTCTGGCAAAGAGTTCCACAGATTGACTTTGTGTTGTGTGAAGAAATACTTCCTTTTGTTTAGTTTAAACCTGCTGCCTATTAATTTCATTTGGTGGCCCCTAGTTCTTGTGTTAGGAGAAAGAGTAAATAACACTTCCTTATTTACTTTCTCCACACCAGTCATGATTGTATAAACCTCTATCATATCCTCCCTTAGTCATCTCTTTTAGAAGCTGAAAAGTCCCAGTCTTATTAATCTCTCCTGATATGGAAGCCGTTCCATACCCCTAATCACTTTTGTTGCCCTTTTCTGAAACTTTTCCAATTCCAATATATCTTTTTTGAAATAGGGCGACCACATTTGCATGCAGTATTCAAGATGTAGGTGTACCATGGATTTATATAGAGGCAATATGATATTTTCTGTCTTATTATCTATCCCCTTCTGAATGATTCCCAACATTCTGTTCGTTTTTTTGACTGCCGCTGCACATTTAGTTGGTGTTTTCAGAGAACTATTCACAATGACTCCAAAATCTCTTTCTTGAGTGGTAACAGCTAATGTAGACCCCGTCATTGTATATGTATAGTTGGGCTTATGTTTTCCAATGTGCATTACTTTGCATTTATCAACACTGAATTTCATCTACCATTTTGTTGCCCAGTCACACAGTTTTGTGAGATTCTTTTGTAGCTCTTCGCACTCTGCTTGGGACTTAACTATCTTGAGTAGTTTTGTATCATCTGCAAATTTTGCCACCTCACTGTTTACCCCTTTTTCCAGCTCATTTATGAATATGTTGAATAAAACTGGTCCCAGTACAGACCCTTTGGGGACACCACTATTTACCTCTCTCCATTCTGAAAACTGACCATTTATTCCTACCCTTTGTTTCCTATCTTTTAACCAGTTACCAATCCTTGAGAGGACCTTCCTTCTTATCCCATGACTGCTTATTTTGCTTAAGAGCCTTTGGTGAGGGACCTTGTCAAAGGCTTTCTGAAAATCTAAGTACATTATATCTCCTGGATCCTCCTTTTCCACATGCTTGTTCACCCCCTCAAAGAATTCTAGTACATTGGTGAGGCATGATTTCCCTTTATAAACGCCATGTTCACTCTTCCCCAACAAATTATGTTCATCTATGTGTCTGACAATTTTGTTCTTTACTATATAGTTTCAACCAGTTTGTCTGATTCTGAAGTCAGGCTTACCTGCCTGTAATTGCCGTGGTCACCCTGGACCCCTTTTAAAAAATTGGCATCACATTAGATATCCTCCAGTCATTTGGTACAGAAGCTGATTTAAATGATAAGTTACGAACTATAGTTAATAGTTTTGCATTTTCACATTTGAGTTCTTTCAGAACTCTTGGGTGAATACCATCTGGACCTGGTGACTTATTACTGTTTATCAATTTGGTCCAAAACCTCCTCTAATGACACCTCAATCTGCAACAATTACTCAGTTTGTCACCTAAAAAGAATTGCTCAGGTTTGGGAATTTCCCTTACATCCTCAGTCATGAAGATGGATGCAAATAATTCATTTAGTTTCTCCGCAATGGCCTTATTGTCCTCGAGTGCTCCTTTAGCATCTCGATTGTCCAATGGCCCCACTGGTTGTTTAGCGGGCTTCCTGCTTCTGATGTACTTAAAAAATAATTGCTATTACTTTTTGAATCTTTGTCTACCTGTTCTTCAAATTCTTTTTGGCCTTCCCAATTATATGTTTACACTTCATTTGCCAGAGTTTATGCTCCTTTCTATTTTCCTCACTAGGATTTAACTTCCACTTTAAGGATGCCTTTTTGTCTCTCACTGCTTTTTACACTTTGTTGTTTAGGCACGGTGGCACTTTTTTTGGGTCTCTTACTATGTTTTTTAATCTGGGTTATACATATAAATTCAGCCTCTATTATGGTGTCTTTAAAAAGTTTCCATGCTGCTTGCAGGGATTTCACTTTTGGCACTGTACCTTTTAATTTCTGTTTTTAATTTATATTTCAGTTTAACCCTTTCTTCTTATATATTAATGTAAAGAGTCCAACTCTGACTTTAGCACTCATGAACCTTTTATGGATTTGAGATATTCTGGGAGGATTTTACTTCCAAAACTTTCCTTTTGGCACCTGGGGGCAACCTAAAATAAATGTATCTTTCTTTCAACTCCGTATGCTGTCCACCAGTATTAATGTTCTGGTAATAGAAGGGTTTTCACATATTCTTGGGCATCTGTGTCAGAGCACAAAGCTTTGTGTAGTGCCCTGTCATAACTATAAAGGGAAGGGTAATAGCTGTCCTGTGTACAGTACTATAAATCCCTCCTGGCCAGAGACTCCAAAATCCTTTTCCCTGTAAAGGGTTAAGAAGCTCAGGTAACCTGGCTGGCATCTGACCTAAAGGACCAATAAGGGGACAAGATACTTTCAAATCTTGGGGGGGGAAGGCTTTTGTTTGTGTTCTTTGTTTGGGAGTGTGTTCGTTCTCGGGGACTGAGAGGGACCAGACATCAATCCAGGTTCTCCACATCTTTCTAAACAAGCCTCTCCTATTTCAAACTTGTAAGTAAATAGCCAGGCAAGGCATGTTAGTTTTCCTTTGTTTTTCTCAATTTGTAAATGTACCTTTTACTAGAGTGTTTATCTTTGTTTGCTGTACTTTGAACCTGAGACCAGAGGGGAGTCCTCTGAGCTCTTTAAGTTTAATTATCCTGTAAGGTTAATTTCCATACTGATTTTACAGAGATGATTTTTACCTTTTTCTTTAATTAAAAACCTTCTTTTTAAGAACCTGATTGATTTTTCCTTGTTTTAGATCCAAAGGGGTTTTGGATCTTGATTCACCAGGAGTTGGTGGGAGGAAGGAGGGGGGATGGTTAATTTCTCCCTGTTGTAGATCCCAGGGGGGGGTTGGAACTGATTCACCAGGAGTTGGTGGGAGGAAGGAGGGGAATGGTTAATTTCTCCTTGTTTTAAGATCCAAGGGGTTTTGGATTTGTTTTCACCAGGGATTTGGTGAGGGTTTTTCAAGGCTTCCCAGGGAGGGAATCCATTGATGGTGGCAGCCGAACCAGAGCTAAGCTGGTAGTTAAGCTTAGAAGTTTTTCACGCAGGCCCCTACATTTGTACCCTAATGTTCAAAGTGGGGATCTCAGTCCTGACATGGTGGCAGCGGTGGGATCATTTTAAACCCAAAAGCCAGTGAGATTTTTTTTTCCTTCTAGCTGCTTGAAAAGCCGAGCTGGAAGTAGATAAATGCATATCTTATCTCTCCTTGCCTGAAGGCAGAGGTGTTAAGTTTTTTTTACAGGTCCTTTGTTAAGAGAAGGGTTCAATTAGCAAATGACTGGTAAAAGGTATTTACAAGCTAAATTGTTTTTTTTTCTTTTTACATCCTCGGGAGTAGCTAGTTAGAAAGTTACTGTTAACTCTGCAGCAGCCAGAGCTGAGAGCTTCCCAGTTTGTCAACTGCAAAGGGGGTTACCCAGCACAAGAAAACAGGAAAATGACTACCAAAAAAGTAGCTAACAAAATAGAACTGGCCAAACTAAAAGCAAAAGAAAATTAAAAAAAACATCAGAAACTGCTTCAATTAACAAAACTCAAGACAGAGCAGAAAAAAAAAGAAAAAAAAGCCAAAGAGAAGGCCCACAAAAAAAAAATAAAGCTTAAAAAAAAAAAAAAAAAAAAGCATAAACTAAAAGTAGCAAAGGCTAAGCAGAATGCACCAGCCAATGCTAACAACCCCCCTCCAGGTACCACTTCCCATTCCAGAAAATTCCCCATCTACAAGGCAGGCGATGATACTAAGGCCTTCTTAAAAAATTTTGAAAGGGCCTGCCTTGAATACAGCATCACTGCAGACCAGTACATGGTAGAGCTGAGGCCGCAGCTCAGTGGACCCTTAGCAGAGGTGGCGGCTGAAATGCCAAAGGAACACATAAACAGTTATGAACTTTTTAAAAACAAGGCCAGACTCAGAATGGGGCTAACACCCGAGCATGCCCGTCAGCGGTTCAGAGCCCTAAAGTAAAAACCGGATGTGTCATTTACCCGTCATGCCTACCACATTGACAAAAATTGTGATGCCTGGGTATCAGGAGCAAATGTTAAATCTCTGGAAGATCTGCTTTCCCTAGTAAAAATGGAGCAGTTTTTAGAGGGTGTTCCTGAGGAAATAGAAAGGTACATCCTAGATAGGAAGCCCAAAACTGTAACTGAGGCGGGGGAGATTGGAGCCCAATGGGTGGAGGTGGCAAAAAAAAAAAAAAAACTAGTAGCAGTTGGAGCAAATATCAGAAGGGGCAAGCCGAAACAAAACCTTACCACCGGGGACAACCCAAGGCCCCACCCACATCCCAAGGGAAACCCCAAACGCCTTCTCACCCCACCACACCAGTCTCCACCAACCAACCTCGTCCCGGTGATACCTTAGCAGGGCGATGTTTTAAATGTAATGAACTGGAACATATAAAGGCTCACTGCCCCAAGAACCCCAACCGATTACAGTTCATTACACCCCAATCACACCAAAGATCCCCAAACCCAGATGCCTCTCTCATACCCTCGGAGCGAAGGGAAACCTTGAGAGTGGGCGAAAGGAAGGTTACCGCTTGGAGGGACACTGGGGCTCAAGTGTCAACTATCCACCAATCCCTAGTGGACCCCAAACTCATCAACCCAAAGGCTACAGTGACAATTCAACCCTTCGTGTCACAATCTGTAACCTTGCCTACAGCCACGTTGCATGTCCAGTACAAGGGCTGGTCAGGAATGTGGACTTTTGCAGTCTATAACAATTATCCCATTCCCATGCTGCTGGGGGAAGATTTGGCCAACCATGTGAAGGTAGCCAAGAGGGTGGGAATAGTCACCCGCAGCCAGGCTAAGCAAGCTTTCACCCCCATCCCTGTTCCTGAGCCGTCCACCAGGGCCCCGTCTGTGTTACCGGAGACCCAGACAAAGGTGGTGGAACTGGATCCTCTGCCAACGACTGCAACAGCCGTAGTGGATCCAATCCCAGAAACCCAGCCAAAGCCAGTCCCAAAACCGGAACTGGCAACACAACCAGCACCAAAACCATTGCCAGCCCTGAGTCCAGCGCTTGCAAACCCGTCTACAACTCCAATGCCAGAGGGCACCAGCAAGCCTGAACTGGCGGAAGCAGCAGATAACCCTACCCAAAAGGCTCAGCCAGAGCCTAAGTTACCACATAGTGCACCAACGAACAGCGGTTCACAGTCAATGAAAACAGCCCCAGCACCTGCATCACTTCCAGAGGGACCAAGCCCCAGTCCACAGTCCAAGGAGGAACTGATGTCTCCAGCAT
The DNA here is from genome assembly GCF_027887155.1 of Malaclemys terrapin pileata. Taxonomy (NCBI): domain Eukaryota; kingdom Metazoa; phylum Chordata; order Testudines; family Emydidae; genus Malaclemys; species Malaclemys terrapin. The sequence goes on from NC_071507.1 coordinate 85,817,356, forward strand.
CAAGGGAACAGTTCCAGGCCGAGCAGGAAGCAGATGACAGCCTTCAAAAAGCTTGGGCGGCGGCGCGAAGCACCCCACCGCCTCTCAGCTCTTCTAACCGATCCCGGTTTGTTGTAGAACAAGGACTTTTATACAAGGAAACTCTTTCTGGTGGGCACCAGGAAAACTGGCATCCTCAAAGGCAGTTGGTAGTTCCCACTAAGTATCGGGTAAAGCTCTTGAGCTTAGCCCATGATCATCCCAGTGGCCATTCTGGGGTGAACAAAACCAAAAACTGGTTGGGGAAGTCCTTCCACTGGGAGGGAATGGGCAAGGACGTTGCTAATTATGTCCGGTCTTGTGAGGTGTGCCAACGAGTGGAAAAGCCCCAAGACCAGGTTAAAGCCCCTCTCCAGCCACTACCCATAATTGAGGTCCCATTTCAGCGCGTAGCTGTGGATATTCTGGGTCCTTTCCCAAAGAAGACACCCAGAGGAAAGCAGTACGTACTGACTTTCATGGATTTTGCTACCCGATGGCCGGAAGCAGTACCCTTAAGCAACACCAGGGCTAAAAGTGTGTGCCAGGCATTAACAGACATTTTTGCCAGGGTAGGTTGGCCCTCCAACATCCTTACAGATTCGGGAACTAACTTCCTGGCAGGAACCACGAAAAACCTGTGGAAAGCTCATGGGGTGAATCACTTGGTTGCCACCCCTTACCACCATGAAACCAATGGCCTGGTGAAGAGGTTTAATGGAACTTTGGGGGCCATGATACGTAAATTTGTAAATGAACACTCCAATGATTGGGACCTCGTGTTGCAGCAGTTGCTTTTTGCCTACAGGGCTGTACCACATCCCAGTTTAGGGTTTTCACCATTTAAACTTGTGTATGGCCGTGAGGTTAAGGGGCCATTACAGTTGGTGAAGCAGCAATGGGAGGGGTTTACGCCTTCTCCAGAAACAAACATTCTAGACTTTGTAAGCAACCTACAAAATACCCTCCAACATTCTTTGGCCCTTGCTAAAAAAAACCTAAAGAATGCTCAGGAAGAGCAAAAGGCCTGGTATGATAAACATTCCAGAGAACGGTCCTTCAAAGTAGGAGACCAAGTCATGGTCTTAAAGGCAATCCAGGCCCATAAAATGAAAGCGTCGTGGGAAGGACCATTCACGGTCCAGAAGCGCCTAGGAGCTGTTAACTATCTCATAGCCTCCCCCACCTCCAACATAAAGCCTAAGGTATACCATGTTAATTCTCTTAAGCCCTTTTATTCCAGAGAATTAAACGTTTGCCAGTTTACAGCCCAGAAAACAGATAACGCGGAGTGGCCTGAAGGTGTCTACTACAAAGAAAAAAAGGATGGTGGCGTGGAAAAGGTGAACCTCTCCATAACCCTTGGACGTCTGCAGCAACAGCAGATCAAGGAGCTGTGCACAAGCTTTGCACCAATTTTCTCAGCCACTCCAGAATGGACCGAACGGGCATACCACTCCATTAACACAGGTAATGCTCACCCTATTAGAACCCCACCCTACCGGGAGTCACCTCATGCCAAAACTGCTATACAAAGGAAGATCCAGAACATGCTACAGATGGGTATAATCCGCCCCTCTAAAAGTGCATGGGCATCTCCAGTGGTTCTAGTTCCCAAACCAGATGGGGAAATACGCTTTTGCGTGGACTACCGTAAGCTAAATGCTGTAACTCGTCCTAACAACTATCCAATGCCACGCACAGATGAGCTATTGGAGAAATTGGGACATGCCCAATTCATCTCTACTTTAGACTTAACCAAGGGGTACTGGCAAGTACCACTAGATGAACCCGCTAAGGAAAGGTCAGCCTTCGTCACCCAGGCAGGGGTGTATGAATTCAATGTACTCCCTTTCGGGTTGCGAAATGCACCCGCCACCTTCCAAAAACTTGTAGATGGTCTCCTAGCGGAATTGGGAAAATCTGCAGTTGCCTACCTCGATGATGTGGCCATTTTTTCTGATTCATGGGCAGAGCACATGGAGCACCTGAAAAAAGTTTTCAAGCGCATCCAGCAGGCAGAACTAACTGTTAAGGCTAAAAAGTGTCAAATAGGCCAAAACAGAGTAACTTACCTGGGGCACCAGGTGGGTCAAGGAACTATAAATCCCATACAGGCCAAAGTGGATGCTATCCAAAAGTGGCCGGTTCCAAAGTCTAAAAAACAGGTCCAATCCTTCTTAGGCTTGGCTGAATATTATAGGCGATTTGTACCCCACTACAGCCAAATCGCCGCCCCGCTGACAGACCTAACCAGAAAGAAACAGCCAAATGCAGTTCAGTGGACTAATGAATGTCAAAAGGCCTTTAACCAGCTTAAGGCAACACTCATGTCTGACCCTGTGCTAAGGGCCCCAGACTTTAACAAACCGTTCCAAGTAACCACAGATGCGTCCGAGCGAGGCGTGGGAGCAGTTTTAATGCAGGAAGGACCGGATCAAGAATTCCATCCTGTCGTATTTCTCAGTAAGAAACTGTCTGAGAGGGAAAGCCATTGGTCAATCAGCGAAAAGGAATGTTATGCCATTGTGTATGCGCTGGAAAAGCTACGCCCATATGTTTGGGGACGGCGTTTCCAACTACAAACAGACCATGCTGCGCTACAGTGGCTTCATACCGCCAAGGAAAATAACAAAAAACTTCTTCGGTGAAGTTTAGCTCTCCAAAATTTTGATTTTAAAATACAACACATTTCGGGAGCTTCTAACAAAGTGGCTGATGCACTCTCCCGGAAAAGTTTCCCAAAGTTAACTGGTTAACAATTGTTTTTGAAATAAAACATATTGTTAGTTTTTATATAATCAGTAGTATGTCTAAAGGTACATGTGTCTTATTAACTCTGTTTTCTCCTAGAACTCCAGGGAAAAATCACAGCCAGTGTGGAAGCAAACATCCAACACTATCTGTGATTTGGGGGGCGTGTCATAACTATAAAGGGAAGGGTAATAGCTGTCCTGTGTACAGTACTATAAATCCCTCCTGGCCAGAGACTCCAAAATCCTTTTCCCTGTAAAGGGTTAAGAAGCTCAGGTAACCTGGCTGGCATCTGACCTAAAGGACCAATAAGGGGACAAGATACTTTCAAATCTTGGGGGGGGAAGGCTTTTGTTTGTGTTCTTTGTTTGGGAGTGTGTTCGTTCTCGGGGACTGAGAGGGACCAGTCATCAATCCAGGTTCTCCACATCTTTCTAAACAAGCCTCTCCTATTTCAAACTTGTAAGTAAATAGCCAGGCAAGGCGTGTTAGTTTTCCTTTGTTTTTCTCAACTTGTAAATGTACCTTTTACTAAAGTGTTTATCTTTGTTTGCTGTACTTTGAACCTGAGACCAGAGGGGACTCCTCTGAGCTCTTTAAGTTTGATTACCCTGTAAGGTTAATTTCCATACTGATTTTACAGAGATAATATTTACCTTTTTCTTTAATTAAAAACCTTCTTTTTAAAAACCTGATTGATTTTTCCTTGTTTTAGATCCAAAGGGGTTTTGGATCTTGATTCACCAGGAGTTGGTGGGAGGAAGGAGGGGGGATGGTTAATTTCTCCCTGTTGTAGATCCCAGGGGGGGGTTGGAACTGATTCACCAGGAGTTGGTGGGAGGAAGGAGGGGAATGGTTAATTTCTCCTTGTTTTAAGATCCAAGGGGTTTTGGATTTGTTTTCACCAGGGATTTGGTGAGGGTTTTTCAAGGCTTCCCAGGGAGGGAATCCATTAATGGTGGCAGCCGAACCAGAGCTAAGCTGGTAGTTAAGCTTAGAAGTTTTTCACGCAGGCCCCTACATTTGTACCCTAAAGTTCAAAGTGGGGATCTCAGTCCTGACATGCCCATGTGCACATTCCAGGATAAGTCTCCAAAGCAAAAGCAGGAAAATTGGATTGAATATCTTGGCAGCCACTTTAGAGAACTGGGAGGGCATTTTTAAAAATGCCCTTCAATAATGAGCACATGTGCAGGAGCGAACTCAGGTTGCATGTACGTTTTTGAACAAGAATAGCCATTGCTATACAGCCCTAACAAACTCAGAAATATTTATAATGTAAATATTAATTTGGCAACAGATGAAACTTCACACTTGTTGACTGAACAAAAAGTGTACTTTTGTGTTTGAACATTTATGAGACTGCGGCAATAGAAGTTGTTTATCCAATGTGTGAAGGGTTTTTATGGTCTGCATATCAGTAAAGTGAAGAATATCACACATCTGATTTTTAGCTGTGACATGTATGCAATATGCCAACACATGCTGTGACCCTAAGTGCTTTCTTTTGGAGCCAAATCTTTTGATGACCGCAAACATGCTTTGACTGAGCATCTAGCACAAGAGTTGTGAGATCTTTGACTTTTTGGTATGCATCAATTTTAGAAAACATTTTTGAGGTTATCTGGTTTAGAACTTTATGTATGTTTGTCCAATATGATCCTGGTCTTTCAGAAGAAACACAAATATAATGTTTCAGACAATTGTATTCTGCAATTAGGATGATACTCAGATTTGAAAAAAGTTAGTCTGCTTCTGTTTGACAACTAGAACAAGATGCATTGAACCAACAAGCCTCTTTAAATCAGAGAATCCATACTACAGAGAATTTATTCTGACAATACAAATAGGAAGCTCTCTAGGCTATGAAGCAGGTCCAGATCACCATATGTGAAACTGATGTCTGCCCCTCATGGTCGATGAAAAGCAGTTAAGAACATCTGTACCCACTAGTATCCAGTGTCATCAAAATCTGCCGATTACCGTTAAGTAGGCAATAATCAAACTGGTCCTGAAGAAGCCAACCTAGATGCTAACCACTGCCCTACATCCAATGTACACCTTTCTTAATCGAGATCATCAAGGTGGCCCATTAATAGGTTGGCCACTTTGAAGAAGAATTTCTGGACAAATGCACCATGAAACCAATGATAAACCTGAGATATATCAATATATTTTCATCCTCTGGACAGATGATTTAAAATCTCTCATGGATTTCCATACAACTTCAACAACCACCACTCGTCCATTAAACTCTCTCTGGAACACTCCCACACTAGCATAACTTCCTGGACACCATGATTAGCTGCAATATTGGAGCCCTACAGACAACTATGTACAAGAAACCAACTGGTCACCACACCTACCTTCATAGCTCTAGTAACTACCTCAAACACATCAATAAACGTTATCTAGAGCCAAACACTGAGATACCACAGAATATGCTCTGTGAAGAAAGTCCAAGATATACATCTTAACACACTCCAAACTGGCTTCACCAAAGGCACTCCACTAGAGAAGTAGATTGCATCATGGAAAGGGGCCCACCAAATACCCCGAGAAAACCTGCTTTAGTACAGAAATAAGCTCCCCTTTGACCACACACTCCTATTTGACACTTGCCACCCCACACTGACTGGAACCCATATAATCAAATAACTACAACTCATAGTCGATGGGGTCCCCATCCTTCATCTTTCCTGAGCCCCCTCTTCTGGTCTTCAAACACCCCCCCCAACCTTTCCAAGCTCATCATCAGAAGCAAGCTCCCCACAGACAGAGGACACACCAATTCAAAGCGGCACCAGATCCTGCCAGAACAACAAATGCAAAACCAGCAACTATATCTCCACTGCTGCGATGACCAACACTGCCCACAACACACCTTTCAAGATCCATGTGGCCTACACTTGTCTATGACCGCATGTGGGGTACCTTGTCCAGTGCACTAAATGCCCCAATAACAACTATGTGGGTGAAACCAGACAATCACTACGCTCTTAAATGAACGCACACAGGAAATTGATAAGAGAAAAACACTATATCACCTGTGGGTGAACACTTTTCACAAAGCGGTCACGCTGTATTTGATCTCTCAGGCCTCCTCATGCTCAAAGGAAACCTCCACAGTGCTTTCAAAAGATGAACCTAGGAGCTTAAATTCATAACTTTGTTAGACACTAAAAATAGTGGACTAGAGAAACTGGATTTATGGCTTATTACAACAATCTATAACCCACTAACAACTCCCTTTTCCCCTGCGGCATTCTCCCCCCTGCCCCCCACCTCTGTCCTTTCCCTCCTGTGATTGGAGAGGTGTTATCAGGTGGTCCCCTGAAATATGTTAATTACTTATGCTAAACAGTCTGTTCCACCTTGTATTTAGCTGTATACTCTGAGTACCTTTCCCAGACCTGAAGACGAGCTCTGTGTTAGCTCAAAAGCTTGTCTCTCTGATCAGCAGAAGTTGGTCCAATAAAAGATAGCACCTCACAAAACTTGTTTCTTTACTAACTAAACTTGGCTGTTAGGCAAGCTATTGTTTGAACCCTGTCTATGTGCTTGAAAACTGTATGTGTTAACTACTCTTCAATAACTAGATCTACTGGGAGGTGTTCCGAGTGCTTTGTGCTGCTCTGCTGATATGCAGAGATCCCATAGGCAATCAGGAGACCTGCCTGTGGATATTCCAGGCTATAGAATTAGGCCCAAATATTGAATACAAACTCAATTTTTAGCACTGTGACAAATGTGTGTCACAGATGGATCACTATTTTATTACTATATTGTTATCTAATTAGTCAAAAGAACAAAGTTACTTAATAGTATTTAACAGGGGTTTATTCTGATGTACATTTTTGTATACTAACTCTTAAGGATTTTTATTACTATATATATAAAAAAAATCTTCTGAAGGATAAAATTCTACCTGTCCTGCAGGAGATTTCTTTTCCTGTAGGGCAAAGACAATTAAATGTTAGTGGGTTCCAGTTTAAGATCAAAACAGAAGCTTTCCTTCCTTCAGGACAGGTAGAATTTCAAGATACCAGCAATGTACATAGTATAAAATACTGATTGATTCTGTTTTATTAATGATCTTTAGCATTTGCATAATGCTTAACATTTCTTGCAAGTTCCACCTTAGGCTGCATGCAACAATAATATTTAAATATCTTGTTCTGATATCTCAGGAATAATGGTGCTTTCTAGTGCATATATGCTTTCTAGTGCACAATGCTATGCTGCTTTTCCCGGAGTGAAGGGGTTACATCTAGATTTTGTGTTAAAACCATGCCACTGTAATTTGTGTGTTTTGCAAAAAAATGCATTGCTTCATGATGTCTGAGAAAGCTGAGGACCTTCAGTTCAGCTTGTGCAACAGAGGATTGTAGACATATATTAAATATGACAAGTTTGCACAAATGCCTTCACCCCTTTAAATAAAATCCAGGGTTGACTTCTCCACTAGCAATTTGGCATCTAGCCAAGAAAAGATTTTCTATCTTCTGTTCCTTCTTTCCTTTTATTGCTTGAATCAGTGAAGGGGAGTTAACATTTTTCTGCCACTGTTGGCTGAAGTCACTCTCCCAATGTACACTGCTTTGAGATTTGACCGTCATCTGGTCATCCATTGTGTTTATGTCTGAATTGTTCTGTGTCTGATTTAAGTACCGGTGCTCAGCTTTATTGAGGTGCAGTACTCTGAATGATCAGGCCCTTATATTGTAAGTTATTTAGGACGGGGACTGTGTTGAGAAAGTACTGTGTTGGGAAAGAGCCACCGATGGCTCGTAAGGAAAAAATATTAATATAGTACCGTGGAAGGCTGACAACCACTGAAAACTATTGCTGACTTCTAGAAAAATTTAAGGTGCAAAACTGTTTGGAGAAATCCTTGGGAAAGTAACCAATCTCTCTGAATTGATAAAAGCACATGACCCACCTTGAAAAGGAGTAGTTTAATCCTTCTTGTTGAGTTAGATATTCTGTTTGCACATCCGTCACAGCCCTCGTCAAGTTCTCCCCCTGCTGGACTGATTCTCGATCCTCAACACAATACACCCGGCCCGCAGACGGTTTCTCCAATTCATCATGGGGACCAATCGCTATCAATACAGGGTACTACCTTTCGGACTCTCCACAGCCCCCTGAGTATTCCTCAAAGTCCTCATGGTAGTGGCTGCCTAATTATGCAAACAGGGCATTGTCATATTTCCATACTTAGACGACTGTCTCCTCAAGTCCCATTCAAGGCCAACACCCTTCACACCATATGACTGACAATGGACCTTTTTCCAAGCCTCAACCTTTGCATAAACCTAGAAAAATCTACACTGTCATCGGTGCAACACCTGGAGTTTATAGGGGCACAATTGGATGCCATACAAGCCAGAACTTTCCTCCCACCTCAAAGATTTTCAGCAATAGTCGATCTTGTATCCATGGTGAGAAACTGTTCCCAGATATCAGCCTGGACATGTCTTCAACTATTCAGCCACATGGCAGCAACCACTTTTGTGGTAAAGTACGCAAGGTTGCACATGCGCCATCTCCAGGCATGGCTACATACAGTTAATGTACCTCACAGACACAGCCTTCACAAGAGCCTATCCATGCCTATCAAGGTCAAGAACTCACTACTCTGGTAGACACAACCCAAAAACCTCTGCGTCGGGGTCCCTTTCCTTCAGCAAGCACCGTCCATGATGCTAGCAACTGATGCCTCTTTCATTGTTTGGGGAGCGTACCTTCAGACCCATACAGTGGAGGGCAGATGGTCCTTAGCTGAATCCACCCAGCATATCAACCTCCTAGAGCTATGAGTGGTCCACAATGCCTGGTGACATTTTCTACCATTGATCAGACATTGCAGTATGAGTTATGATGGACAATATTGCCTGCAGGTTCTACATTAACTGGCAAGATGGAATGACGTCCCACATCAGGAATCATAATACTCAAAAACCAGTGGGAGAACACTTTAACCTGTCTGGTCATTCAATGACAGACCTGCGGGTAGCTATCTTAAAACAGAAAAACTTCAAAAACAGACTCCAACGAGAGACTGCTGAGCTGGAATTGATATGCAAACTAGACACAATCAACTCAGGATTGAATAAGGACTGGGAATGGCTGAGCCATTACAAACATTGAATCTATCTCCCCTTGTAAGTATTCTCTCACTTCTTATCAAACTGTCTGTACTGGGCTATCTTGATTATCACTTCAAAAGGTTTTTTTTTCTTACTTAATTGGCCTCTCAGAGTTGGTAAGACAACTCCCACCTGTTTATGCTCTCTGTATGTGTGTATATATATCTCCTCAATATTTATTCCACTCTATATGCATCCGAAGAAGTGGGCTGTAGTCCACGAAAGCTTATGCTCTAATAAATTGTTAGTCTCTAAGGTGCCACAAGTACTCCTGTTCTTTTTGCGGATACAGACTAACACAGCTGCTACTCTGAAATCTGGAAAGACAGACTTTAAACTGAAAAGATTGGTCCCAGGCTGAGAAGGAAATTCAGCCTGTGTATTAAGAACTGTAATTTACCTGCAACATCCAACGGGGTGAGAAAAGCTGCTTAATTCAAATCTTGCTTAGTCTGAAAGTTCAGACTTTAGAATGGGTGTTTAATTTTTATTTTCATAGGTAATTATCTCTGACTTTTATGCCTACTACTTACAATCATTTAAAACCTATCTTTCTGTAGTCAATAAACTTATTTTAATGTTTTATCCTTACCAGTGAGTTTGTCCTAAGTGCTACTGGATTCTGATCAGATTTCATAGACTGGTGCATTTGACAAAGTGGTGAATTAATTAATGAGCTTGCATTGCTCAAGAGACGGTCTTGAGCAGTGTAAGACACTACATTTCTAGGAAAAAGAACAGGAGTACTTGAGGCACCTTAGAGACTAACAAATTTATTAGAGCATAAGCTTTACAGCCCACTTCTTCGGATGCATATAGAGTGGAACATATATTGAGGAGATGTGTATATACACACACATACAGAGAGCATGAACAGGTGGGAGTTGTCTTACCAACTCTGAGAGGCCAATTAAGTAAGAGAAAAAAACTTTTGAAGTGATAATCAAGCTAGCCCAGTACAGACAGTTTGATAAGAAGTGTGAGAATACTTACAAGGGGAGATAGATTCAATGTTTGTAATGGCTCAGCCATTCCCAGTCCTTATTCAATCCTGAGTTGATTGTATCTAGTTTGCATATCAATTCCAGCTCAGCAGTCTCTTGTTGGAGTCTGTTTTTGAAGTTTTTCTGTTGTAAGATAGCCACCCGCAGGTCTGTCATTGAATGGCCAGACAGGTTAAAGTACTCCTGTTCTTTTTGCGGATACAGACTAACACGGCTGCTACTCTGAAACCATACATTTCTAGGGTGCAAGGCTGGGGACTGGAGAGATTTGCTGACGTCTCCCTCTGTATAATTCATGAGTGGTTAGAGAGCATTCATGCAATTTAGCTGGGTGTGTCTCTGTATGCTGGTGGCTGAGTGCTAAGAGGACCTGGAGGGGTTTGCTGCTTATCGCTAGCAAAGCACTGTCAGAGACCGTCCAGGCTGGAGAGTTAAGGGGGCGCAGTGGTTCCACAGTTCCAGGTTGTACCCCAGGGATCCTACCACAGTGGACCTTATCTGTTTTATCTCACAAGTGAAAAAATAGTTGAACTATTAAATGATTGTGTGTACATGTACAATTAACGTGTGTAGTTGATCTTTTCTATACATTATATACTTGCAATTAAAAATGTGGCTATATGACATCTAACAACATATTAGCTCCCTATGTTTATTTGTTATGTATGTTTCTACTTTACTGATGTGAATTACTTTTAGCACACCAGACCCAATATAACTATACAGTACTACTGGACCCAAAAGGGGGTAGAAAATGAAACAATACAAATAAAATTCTGAGATTACATTGAAAGTATTCCCTCGGTATCTTCATCCCTTCATCCTCCCCTGATCCCTCCCACTTCCAATCTGCTGTCCACTCCCCTTTCTCTTTGAGGTTGCTTTCCACTAGGTATTTTATCTTGGTATGGTTTTATGGCTGATTTTTTCCTTCTTCAGGTTTGGGGGGAAGGGAGGGAAGAGCCATGCTGCAGTCATAGGATTTATCTATGCTTCCCTTAAGACCTTATTTTTCATGATAAGATAGTATACATCCTATCATTCTTGCAAAACATTTCCCCTGCTTTCCAAGAAGTAATGTCTACGGCCAATTGAATTGTCCTTTCTCTTTTGTTTTTCTCTGGTTTCCACCCTTCTATAGAATTGCCTCACCCACCTGTTTCATTTGCAAAATGTGAAACTGAATGCAAATTAGGTTGAACAAATGAAACTTCATTAAGTTTGTGCACTGCTGTGTCCATGTGACCGAGTTGCTTCCCACCTAACTCCCTGCATTTCCTGTTCTACCAATAACAGTCCCTCCAGGGAATATGGGTCCTGTGACCACCTATGCAGAAATTTCATTCACTTGTTTCTTAAATCCCCTCTTCATTCTTTCTGGCTCCCTGCTTATCTGCACACATTCTGGAGATCATATCTTTCTCCCATCTGTGCTGTCTTCCAGCTGTGCTCTATCTTCCTCTCCCTGTATAATAGCTGATGTTCCCAGAGCTCCTGTGATGGTTCCCTGCTGCTGATGCACCCAGCAGGCTTTGTGTGGCCTGCCAGTTACAGTGGGAGGCAGCTATTCATCAGAATTGTGAGTCAGCGTGGCTCTCATTATCCCCTTTTGTCTGCCCTCTTTCCCCTTTCATTCTGTGCATTCCTCCTCTCTGCTTGCCCCCTCAAAGTTAAAAATACAGACAGATTAAGAAGTCTCCAACTGCTCTTATGTTGGGTGCACTTTGTCAAGTCACTTGATATGGAGCAATTAAGAGAGTATAAATAGGGAACCTCACATTGTCATTTTTACAGGGTTACTTTTCACATTAAAACCAGGAAAACAAAACAAAAATAAACAAAAAAACACACTTTAGAAGAAAAAGTTTTGTATTTACTGAATTAAATAATTGCATAAAGTGTGTTTCACACTTAAGATCTTATCTTTGAGTCATGGTAGTTTGAGCATATTGGATCTTTTTGTTCAATGGAAAGAGTTATATATGGAGATATACCTATCTCATAGAGCTGGAAGGTCATTGAGCCCAGCCCCCTATCTTCACTAGCAGGACCAAGTACTGATCTTTGCCCCAGATTCCTAAGTGGCCCCCTCAAGGATTGAACTCATAACTCTGGGTTTAGCAGACCAATGCTCAAACCACTGATCTATCCCTCGCCTCCTTAAAGTTGTTCCTTCCAAGAGGATTAACTAGAAGTGAAGTGTAAGGTATGCCTTCCTAAGTGTTAACACATAGAATAACATGAATAGCATGTCAGCAGGATGAAGTCCCAAAAATTGTCACTCAGGGTTTGAAACTGGGGCAATCTAAAGAGCAAAAGGAGAAACAGTAATGTGTTTTACCGTACCCCGGAGAGACCTCTGTATGCCATTTTCCCTGTGCTGCATCCTACAGATGCAGTACTTTTAGTATCTTAGTCGCTATCGCTAGTGATTCTTTCTCCAGACTTTTTTGGTCACTGTCAATTAATTTGAGCTGCCTTTAAATTAATGCGCTCTCGCCTACAAGTGCAGCAATTTTACTGCTAATCTGGAGGTCCTCTCTGAAGTCAACCAAAAAAGATTTTAATTTTGAGGTTTTGAAAAGTTACATTTTTATTAAGCCTCTGTGTTTTTTCGCTGATTTTAATAGTTAAACATTAAGTGATTATTTCACAGTATACCTCTGCTACAGGAGATTTTCTAATGTTGCAATTTCTAACTAATTCATTTTGACAACAAGTCAGTCTGTTTATAAGTGCCCTCTTCATGATTTCCACATTTCTTTTCACTATTATTATTTTGACATTTATATTGCAGTGTAATGTGTGCACCTTTGCGTTTGGTCAGTGCACCAGACAAAAATCAGAATCCTGGGCTTTAGGTGCTTAACAGTCTAGAGTGAGAGCATGCACAATGCTTATTGACTGACTAATGCTGTACACATCCTACAAAACTGTACATGGTATTTCTGCATTAGACAGTTTATAGGAATCATCTTGTAACTTTAAAGTGTTTTCTGAATGTGCATATATATGTCAATGTATCATAAATTTGCATTGCAATGGAGGGGGGTGAAGTTACGTGTATGTGAAGAGAGTTTGCAATGTACTTTATCATCCTTCTGTGTGAAAGGCACTTATGTAAGTCATTACAACAAAGACACACTGTGAATGCAAGGTGGGAGCTGCAATTTAATTCTTTTAGGTGTTTTCTGAGTCCTGAACAAACACAGGGGAAAATCTCTCCTTTTCCATCTACCACTCCTTTTCCATTTCTCTTCCAACTCTTTTTTCCTTTGAAGATGCTTTTCAGACATTAACACATGGTGGTGAGCTGCACTGTCTCCAAAACAAACAAAAAAGGGTGGGGAAGTGATGAGGGGGAGGAGGAGGAGAGGGAAGAGAAACAGCTGCTCACTTTTAATTTCTGAGGCCAGCCTTGAATTCTGTGGCATTTGCTTAAGCACTGTGGTAAACTAGGAGGCCTGGCTGAAATCCTGTGACTTTTTTTAGATTGGGTGTAGGGAAGGGAAACATCTAGAACTGAAACTAGCATTAGATTACATGTCCAAGTTGTATTGATTAGAATATCACTTGCCAAGTAATCTGCCATTAGTGGAAGATTGCCACCCCAATCGAAAGTTTTGGAAAAGCAGCCATTCAAAATTTGTCCCGTTCCAGAGTGCCTGTCACCTCTGTATTTATCTTGCTATTTCTGCAAACCACTTCCAATATTAGATATTATAGGCAGCATTCTGAATTTTTTTTATGGTTAGAGCAGAAGTCTGGGACGCAGGAGACCAGGGTTCTATTTCTGACATTGCCACTGATTCATTGTGTTACCTTTGGCAAGTCACTTTACCTCTCAATGCTTGTTTTCCCTATCTACAGAATGTGGGCATTGATATTTATCCACCTTTGGAAAGTGCTTTGAGGTTCTCGTATACATGGCAATGTATGGTGTCAAGGTATTCGTATCAATAGTTGTTATTATAGTATTTATTATTAAAGCTAAAATCTTATGTTGTTTTTGTCAATTATGATTCTTAAAATGTATGTTTAGAATTTTTTTTTGAGAAATAGAATTGGAGCTGCAGATGAAGAGAAATCATATTCTGAATTTTAAAATTATTCTTCTTTGGGGGGAAAAAGGTAAATGGCATTCCCTCTCCATGGCTGTCCTACCTTATTGGAACGCTGTGTTTCTATTACGTTCAGAACTTTGTCCCTTCCACTCATAGTACTGTTGCTAGTCTCTGCATCCACAATTGGTCCACCAGTCTCCTCTGCCTTCCATTTGTTTTCCTGCCTGTGGTTGTGCAGGTGAACAATGTAATTAAACAAATCTGTCACAATATACTACCATTCACTGAAAAGGATGCCAGAAGAGACATACAGGCTGTACTTTCAAATATCTATGCAACTTAATGGAAAACTCGCCATCTCCCATAAACTGCGGCAAACAAATTCAAAACCCTTTTACTTGTCTGCACTATTCTGTAAAATATAACTTTTTAACCTTTTGTTGAAGCAACTTCTGTTAGTGAAAGAGACAAGCTTTCGAGCTCCACAGAGCTCTTCTTCAGATTTGGGAAAGGTAATCAGAGTATCAAGGTGGAACAGATTGTTAAGTAAAAGGAGTTAATGCATAATACAAGAAGCCATTCACAATGAAGTGGATAATTAACATCTCTGCAGTCCTAGGACAAAGCCAGTGTAGAAAGTGGAGGACATGTTTGATGTGGTCATCGTAACCCATGTTGCTGAGATGTGCTGCAGCCTTCTGTACTATTTGGTTTTTCATAAGTGGTGAAGGCATCATGCCTAGCTATGCTGCATTGCTGTAGTCCTGGCAGGAGGTGACCAAGGCATGAATGAGGGTGATGAGGGAAGAGTAAGTGAGCAAATTACTGTACAATAAGCAAAGGTCTTAGGACACTATATATCTAGCTATTGTCAGCTCGTAGTGCTTTGTAGTGGTGTAAACAGTTAGGCCTTGGCTACACTCGGGACTTCACAGCGCTGTGAAGCGCGAGTGTAGTCGCGCCGCCAGCGCTGCGAGAGAGCTCTTGCAGCGCTGCAAGTACTCCACCTCTCCGAGGGGAATAGCTTGCAGCGCTGTGAGCGAGCGTGCAGCACTGCAGGCGCTGATTACACTGGCGCTTTACAGCCATGCACTCGCTGTGCTCGGGGGGGGGGGGGGTGCGTTTTCACACCCCTGAGCGCAGCAAGTTGCAGCGCTGTACAGCACCAGTGTAGCCAAGACCTTAGTTTGTAAAACCTAGTCCAGACGTTCTCAAGTTTTCATTCGTGTAACATGCAAACCACCCAGTTCTTGATTTGATGTTACCATAACTTAGAACCTTACATTCTGTTTCTGTCAAAAAAGAATTACAAATGCTGGAATGTGTAATTTGTTAATATGCTCATGGCAACATTGGTTAATTGCATTCACTGCATATAATGTATTTAATATATTGAAAAGGAAACTGTATACATTCTTAATAAAAACTTTTTGAATTGCATATCCTGTAATTTGATCTGAATTTATTAATATTGCATAGCATCAAATATGGGAGTAACAGTGCTTCAAAATTCTGTATTAATATTTCAGGGCCTGTGAAAAGAATAGCACATTGAACCTATAGGAATTTTATGATGATTAAAGATGGCAGGATGATTTCCATAGTTCATATGGTGCCTTGGGATCTTTTGTGATGAAGGGCACTAACGAGCTATTAAGTATTAAGATTATCAACAATTTTCATATTTCAAACTTAAACATGGTGTTCATATTCTAATAGCTACAGCCCATGTGTATCTTTTGAATTTGCACGCTGATGTTCAGCAGATATCCATAGTTTGCTTGTTTTACATTTTCTTTTATCTCCTACTATTTTATCTTAAGAGCAAATAGTAAATCCTCCCAAATTACCCTGTATCTTTTGAAATGCATTTATGTTTATGATCCCATTTTGCTCCCATCCAAATCAGTGGAAGATTTTTCATTGATTTCAGTTGGAGCCAGATTGGATTAATAATTTGTAACTTGCTGTTGAACAATTCTGTAACTATATTTTGTGCATGAGAAGAGTTTTGTGTATTGGCATGATTTTATGAAGTAATACTGTACATACTATTAAGCAGCAACTTTTGGCAAAGAAAGTCTGAACCAATGTGTGGAATGAAACATGGTTGGGGTTCTGTTGCACAACCCTTGATCATGTTGGTGACCGTTTACCCACACAAATGTACTGACGTCAGTGGGAATACTCGAGTTGAGTAAGTGCTTACAGCACAGGTTGTGCAACTTGGTCTTATTTGTAATATAAAAGTAAGCTTAACACAATATTTAATTGTCACTTTAAATCACTGTTCACTTTAGCAGAGTGTTTATTGAAATATCTTAAATTATGCTGCTCTTTTTAGGCCATATTTTACTGACATGGAGATATCATTACATCCATCACCATAAAATTGAGCAGAATTAGCATCTTTAAAGAGTCCTCTCTCACTCTATTCACTTGCACATCTGATGACTGAGATGTTGAAAAAGAAAACACTGTTTTTCATTTATCCTGTTTTAAATAAATTGGAATTTCTAACTTTTTTCTGACAGTTTGATAGAGTCAGCGCCTAACTTTCAAAGCTTAATTAGTCTGAAGGTGGGAATTTTTTTTCCCCCACAGAAGAATTTGACTGGTAATTTTTATTTTTAATGTCAATCAAGAACTGCATTGGATCTGAAAGAGAGATATATTGTATCTGTATTTTGCAGCGGTATTGAGACAGAATAAGAAGAGTAGTTTTCAGAGCAGTGAATGTGCTATTAACGTCTCTGATGTTTAGGAGTCAGATGTAGCAAAAAATGCAGTACATCTAGGATCCATGGTATACAAATCAATTTTGGGGAACTTATACTGTGTGGAAACCAGGTACATTTTATTTTTCAGAATTGGGTTTTTGGTTATCTGTGCCGGAGTTTTGTCAAGATACTGGGTTTAGCTCACAAAGTCTTGTCTATATGGAGACTTAGAGCATGGCTAGCGGGGTTGTAAATCTGCAGCAAACTAGCCTGCAGTACACTACATTGCTGAGTGGGCCCTCTTACCACATGCTCAGATACCAGATACTAAAAGTTCCATAGTGCGCTTTGACATACTGCAGTTAGGTCAAAGCACAATACTGAACTTGTGGTGTGTAGTAGTGAGGTCCACATGATGTCTTAGTGTGCAGCAGGCTAGTGCGCTATAGATTTACACTCTGGCTTGCTGTGCAATGAAGGCATATCTACACTGTCTTGCAGTTGGGACTACGAGGGTGTGAATAGCAGTGCGCACCAAAGTGCGCTGTAACACCTCTGTGTGGACGCTGCAGGCATAAACTTAAAGGTCCCAAGTTTCGACTAGTGTAGTCCTCTTTAACAGCTTTGAAGAGAACTACATGAGTGCAAAATTGGGACCTTTAAGTTCAAGCCTTCAGTGTGCACATGGAGAAGTTACAGTGCAATACTCTGGTCTGCACTGCTGTTCACACCCCCTTAGTCTGAACTGCAAGCCCAAACTCTTCAGAATCTACTCTCATGTGATAATAAACATGAGTGATCAGAGTTGTGTTTTATAAATCTCATCTGAATTATGCCATCCCAAGAAATAAAGCACCCCTTTAAATTAAGAAAATTCAGTTTAAGGAATTAAATCTATTTAGTCTCTTGAAGAGCAAGTCAAGAGGTTACTTGTCTACAGGCTATACGTACCTTTACAAGTCTTGAATTCAAGATTAGATGTCTCAAAAGATATATGCTAGGTCAAACACAAATTACTGGGCTCAATGCACAAATTACCGGGTGAAGTTCCATGGCCTGTGGTAGGCAGATCAGTCAACGCACAGTCTACCTTTGGAACTCTTTGCTAGAGGTTGTTGTGAAGGCCAAGACTATAACAGGGTTCAAAAAAGAATTAGATAAATTCATGGAGGATAGATCCATCAATGGCTATTAGCCAAGCGGGGCAGGGAGGGTGACCCTAGCCTCTTTTTGCCAGAAGCTGGGAATGGGCAACGGAGGATGGATCGCTTGATGATTACCTGTTCTGTTAATTCCCTCTGAAGCTCCTGGCATTGGCCACTGTCAGAAGACAGGATACTGGGCTAGATGGACCTTGAGTCTGATCCAGTAGGGCCATTCTTATGTTCTTATCAGACAGGATAATCACAGTGGTGCCTACCTTTTGGCTTTAAAAGCTGTGAATTTATGAATACCAGGCCTGAGTGTTTGTTCAGGTCAAACTCAGATGGAAGAGTGCCACCTCCCAAAGCATCAACACACCTTCCTGCCGGGACCTGGGTTTTCCTTTGAGGTCTCCCATTGAAGTACTAAGCAGGATTGTTCCTGCCAATCTTAAAAGATCTGAGAAAGTCATAGCTCAAGATATTTAGGAATATATTACTTTATATCTCATGAACAGTTAACAAAAGGCTATGATTTTTAATTTAGCCTCACTTACCAGAAAAATGACATGTAATTAGAGTAGTATAGGTTGTATTAGAAGAGCTAGATTTTCATGTACCAGATCAAACATGAGGAAGTCATGTTTGATTTCTTACTAATGGAACTTCCTAATGACAGGTTTCCATGGTTTTTATATCTTCTCCTTTCTTCATGCACTTTGCCTTTATTTTTCTCAGAAAACATACATTGTAGGTTGGAAGCAATTAAAATGAAATATAGAGCTATGGTATGTTGCTGTAAATGGGCACCCAATACCACCAAAGTGGAAAACACACAGGTGCACAGTCTCATTGCTATGCAATAGATTATTTTGCATAAATGTTCTGTGTTAATTGTTACATCAGAAGATTCTATCATGATAATGATTTTCTGCGTGTTCCAGGTAAACTGTCTGAGCATGCAACTGTTTGGCTGATTTGTTTGCTCTTTTCATAAGTAAATACTTCTGTATCCAACTTGTTCATCAGGCAAACGATTAGCTTCTGGCTAATGTAACTAGAATTCTAATCATGAATATAAAAAAAATACTGTAGTACTTGATTATAGATAATGAGACTAATACTGAGACCAGTGAGATTATTCAAATATAAATGTTGCAGGATCATTGTAGAAAATGTTGTTTGTATACTAAATTATATTATAGGAGAAATAATGTGTATTTAAGGACTGTATCATAATGCTGACACCTAAGGGCAGGATTAAGGTTGCATCCTGATCTTTGGCATTTCTTGACATTTGAGTAATTAATTTTGTTTGTTTATTTTATGGATTTTACTTAGTTTTGGATTTTGGATGAATTACATAATATATAATCAGCTATGGCTGAGCCAGGCTTTAGCACCAATTGATGTTAATTTAGACTTCGTTAGCACAGAGCATGTCGGGTGGAAACCTGGGCAATAGGAAATATTTTCATGAATCTACACAAGAGAAGGAAAAAAGGGCAAATGATTTTAAATTGTAGTGAAATATTCATTATATATTTGTTAATTCTGTTACTTATAGAAATATTGAAACTTCTTTATTACAAATGTTGGTACCTTTAACATGAATTCTGAGTGAATATTTAGTTTATTCTTCAGGCAAATCTTTGAAATTAGTTTGATTAAAATCTGAAACTGTTAGTGTGTCTACATTCATTCCATGAGCTTCTTGCATAGCACTAACTAAACACCTAGTCTTCTGTCCCAGCATGCACTTGGGCAGAGACTAAAACTTGTTATGCATTCTTTAAAGTTGTTTCAAAGTTCTAGTTAAAAATGTAATGGACCTGTTCTCAGGCCATAACAGTAATGTTCACAATTTTATCAAATACCTGTATATTAACTGATGGATAATGTTCCATAATAACAGTATACATGTACTGCAGTGTTGCATAATATATAGATTTTCAATTCAGTATTAATATTTATGTCTTTATTGAAAACTGAATGCTAAAATCAGGGGGGTTATTCACCCATTGAACAAGTGTGTAAATCTTAAGCTAAGAGAACAGACCTTTGTTACCCTAGTTAATAAAAACTAAACTTGATAAGGATTCTATAGATGGTGTTCTTCCGTATAATAGGTAGTACTGAATCAGGGCTCTGCCCTGGAGTTATTGGAGCATTAGAGTGTAATATTTTGGGTGACATATGAGACAGAGGGCATAAGCAATTCTAGGGTTAGATCCTGTAAGAAACTGAGTAGTTACTGAAGGTGCTCAGTGCATTCTACTTTTATTGACGTCAATAGGAGTTGAGGGTGATCAGCAAGGAGTTGCTCAGACTGTGGGATCAAGCCCCCTGTAGTCATTAAAGTTTCTTAAGGCACTTTTCACAAGAGTAAGGGACTTGAACCATGGTATCCTGGCTACATTCCAGTATAATTACTAGTGCTCTACCTGCCTAAATTTCTTTGTTGCTTTAATTGGATGAGGTGTTCTTCATTTTCTCTCTCTCAAACTGTTGAAGTGCTGCTGGAATCCTTATATTAATTACCATATTCCACTTTTGAGATGGCATTTTGGTGGTGGATGAAATGAAGCAGTCCCTATATGTACACAGTTTACAATACCATACAGTATCAAGACCTGCCCCTTCCTGAGCATGCCCCTGTTCAACAACAGGGTCTCTGGGTCAACTAGTACAGCCCTTTCACCCCTCTGAAGCTTCCTCTCAGGACACTTGCCTGTGAATAATGGGCTAATCTGGCTGCTTTTTCTAAGTCTATTTTGAAGTCTCTGGCGATCTCTTCAAAAACCATGGATTAATGATGCCTCCAACTTTTGGGTTTCAAAAACCACTAAACTTTTGGTTAACCAGAATTAACATAACAATAGCATTCAGTAACCCTTCTACTTCGTATTCCCAAAGGGAAAGCCTAATCTAATAATCTTATAAGTGCCCAGCAGTGCTTCCCTTCCTAACCACAGTCTAGCTCTGCCCTTTCTCTGATCCTGCTCGCTTGCTCCCTCCCTCAGGAGACAACCAGCAACTCTTCCAGTTTAGCTCTCTCCCCCCTGCCCCCCCCAAAAAAACTTCCGAACAAGCAGGTTGAGTGGAGCGTCTGTCCAGGTGTCTAAGCCTCTGTATCTCCTTGCACCCAGCAGCATGTGTTTTGTTGATATCTGTCCAACAATATTCCCCTTCCTACAACTTCACTTAACATTTATCATACGATTTCAAGTTAACATAGTCCCTTCTCCACAACTAAGTTACATATTTTAAAATGTGCAACATATATACAAATATATTTGTAAACTATATCAGATGTGTAAAACACCTACGTTTTTGAACTCTAAAGACAATTTTAGATTTTTTTTACCTTTTTACCTTTAGATACCTTTTCACTGTTGTATTTTTTGATGTGCACTATGATATCTTTATCTACGACTACTATAATATTTGTAACTGTTTTTAATATAGAAATGACTTGGTTTGCTGTTCAGTGTACAAAAGAATAATTTATGGTTTCTCTTTTTCTGTCAATTTAGTCTTGGGGTAATTGTGGTGGGTTGGATAGGAAGAAGGAAAAGAGATTAAATGAAGCTGTTCATAGATCGCCTGAATGCCAATTAAACAAAAGAAGAGATCCAACCATTCTGGTTGCTAGTAATTGACAACTACACTTTTTGCCAAACCAGTGTAATGTTAGGTATTGTGCAGTTTGGGCACTTGGTTGCATTACATTCCTGTATACTTAAATGGATTAAGATAAAAAGTCTGACTTGAAAAGAATATTCCAAAACTGACTATGTCTGTGGTTTTGAATCCTGATGTTATGAACAAAGAAGGGATTGATTTAATGGGATTAGTGTTTAATCCAAGTGAAGCAATGTACACACATGCCTCGAATGCCTTCAAGAATGAGTACAAATAACAGTTATAAGGTTCTGTAGTGAGACACTCTGAGGTGATTTTTGTGTTGGGTGGGCATGGGACAGGACTATTTAAATTATTCAGGAAGGAAGATAGGTGCAAAAATGCATTTAAATTTCCTTGCTGGATTAATTTGAGAATTTTTCATGTCAAAGATCTCACTGTGTACAACTATGACACTCCAGTTCAAATGCTGATTTATAGGAAATTGCTGTTATAAATCTCTGTTCATCATTTTTAGGGTCCAAATGAAAGGATTTATTTTAATATTACAAAATTTGTACCCTTATTGGAGATAAGGTTGTTTTCTAATCTGTAGTCTGTTATAATATGTTTCTGCTCAAGTTTATGCTTGGTACAATATCTGTCTTAATTGTATGAAGAAGTGATGATTTTGCCCTTGCCAAATATTTTGCAGTGGTCCATCAAAGTTAGAGCAAAACCAACTTTTTAAAAAAACTTCTATTACCAAGGAAGTTGTAATATTTGAAGCTGTTTTTCACCATCATTTTTGGTCTATACTTAAAAATCTGCTTAATTTCTTAGTGGTCTTTCTTGCAATGATTGTTAAAGCGATTGGCCATGTCTAGACCAACCAGATATACCACTGAGGGTGTTGCAGAAGAGCTTTGAGGGATAGCAGTGACTGCAGTATTTCCAAATAGGTTTGTGGAAAAATTGTGAGCCAGGCCCCCTGGCCCCTCGCTCCATCACAAGACTGGCTTAAAAATCACGAGATTTTAAAAATAAAATCTGGGTTGTTTTTATTTGTTTCCTGGTGTTTGATTGAGCCTTTAGGTTTCATGTTTTCAAATTTTTCTTGACAGCCAGGGGGTCTAGAAACTTGTTTTAAATGAAAGATGAGATTCTCACATAGTCACATGGATGGCTCTGTTAGCTTGCGCCTTTTGTACAACACCAAGTAAGGCAAGATTTGTGATAAAACTGTGAGAGCCGGCAAGGCAGTGACTTACTCTTGGTGCCAAACACAGCAGATTTTTAAAGTGCAGCTATAGGACCCAGTTCTTCCACCTATTCATGGTGGAAGTGAGTAGTACTTTACACTGAGTTCAGTGAGGCTACTCCCAGAGCAAAGTGATACACCGTGTGTGTAAGAGTCCCAGAATTGGGCTGTTAATGAAAATGAAACTAACAATGTCTAAGGAACTTACGTTTTTTTTTATATGGCTTACAATACACTTAATAGCAGAAATGTAATTTTGGTATTTTTTGTGTCATTGTAAATTACAAATGAAGGAAGGATTTTTATTTTTTTGGAGGTTGCAGGAATGAAAGATTTCATTCTCTTTGTAAATCTTACCTCCCCTCCACTCCTATTTTAAAGAAATCCCATTTCATACTCAGTTGCCACTGTGTTTTTCAAAAACAACAAGGAGTCTGGTGGCACCTTAAAGACTAACAGATTTATTGTGTTTTTCAAGTTCATATATGATAGTTAATTTAAATCTGTAAACTTAGTTTTTAAGGCATCTTCTTACTAAAGGATAAACCTTGTCATACTTGCTGAATATACGATGGTCTTTTAAGTTAAAGTGATAGTGTTTTGCACTTGACAAACTAAAATGTTCATACAGACTAACTTTCCAAGAAATATTTTGTGGGCATCTTGAGGGGGACTGCTGTATATAAGACTACGACAGTATTTAGAGATCCTGTCTCTCCTAAATTCTACCATAGAAATTATGAGTATTGTGTTTATCAACTGGGAGAGTGCCCATATATTTCTTCCATTAGTCTTCCTATGCTGTAAGCTTCGTCCTCTGGCTTTGCTTTATTCTTTATTTTCTGGTCACCAGATTGAAGTGGAAATATCTGCATTTCATTTGAAACATTTTGTTCTGACTTCAGACATCTCAAAAACTCTTTGCAATGATATCCTCTGTTTCTAACGCTGAAGTATTGGTGAGGGTCTTGGCTGTATTACAGGTTCATTATTCCATATGAAATGTTAATTCAAGATCCTTTCTGTGACTGTGTGATTTTTCAGGTGGAATTTAGAGGTTCATGTTGCATTTTTTAAAAAAAGTATAAAGATAGCTCCAGTGTTATGGCCAACATTCCTCTCTCAATAAGAATTTCCTAGGCTGTGAGTGAACTATTGCTGAGCTCACTGTGACTGAACCATTTGCTCACATTCATTGTATCAAATCTTATTAATTATTTAAACTCTGTGAGGGACTGCCATTTTGAAAAGGGTTATAGTGAACAGGAGACTTACTTGAGTTGCAGTGAAACTGATTCTGTGGACATATTCCACTTGTGTAGTACTCCCAATTGCTACAAGAAGTCCACTTCATTTCTCTTGTGCAGGCTCTGGTTTCTCTTCAGATCGTATAATCTTTCTCATTAAAGCCAATAGCAAGTACTCTGTTATGGATTTGCTGTTTGGTTTAGTGAAGCTCTTGATTATTTACTAACACTGGATACTAGATGAAACAGAATCCAGTTTTGAGCAGTGAGTTCAAAAATCCATTTTGGGGTTTGCTTTGTAGTCACTGCAAATGAAAAGTGGGAGCTAATAAAATGTTCGGGATTTCATGTGGAGAAGTGGAGGTTCTCAGACAATCTTTTGCAAACCAAACTTTCATGGGGGGGGGGGATAGCTCAGTGGTTTGAGCATTGGCCTGCTAAACCCAGGGTTGTGAGTTCAATCCTTGAGGAGGCCACTTAGGGATCTGGGGCAAAATCAGTACTTGGTCCTGCTAGTGAAGGCAGGGGGCTGGACTCAATGACCTTTCAAGGTCCCTTCCAGTTCTAGGAGATAAGATATCTCCATTAATTTAACCTAGTGAGGAAGGCTTTAAACTAGGTTCACCTGGGGAAGGAGACCAAAGCCCTGAGGTAAGTGGAGAAATGGGATACTGGGAGGAAGCATGAGCAGGAGAGTGCAAGAGGGGAGGACTCCTGTCTCAGACTGAGAAAGCGGGACAATCAGTGAGTTATCTAAAGTGCCTATACACAAATGCAAGAAGCCTGGGAAACAAGCAGGGAGAACTGGAAGTCCTGGCACAGTCAAGGAACTATGATGTCATTGGAATAACAGAGACTTGGTGGGATAATTCACATGACTGGAGTACTGTCATGGATGGATATAAACTGTTCAGGACAGACAGGCAGGGCAGAAAAGATGGGGGAGTTGCATTGTATGTAAGAGAGGAGTCTGACTGCTCAGAGCTCCGGTATGAAACTGCAGAAAAACCTGAGAGTCTCTGGATTAAGTTTAGAAGTGTGAGCAACAGGGGTCATGTTGTGGTGGGAGTCTGCTATAGACCACCAGACCAGGGGGATGAGGTGGACAAGGCTTTCTTCCGGCAACTAGCAGAAGTTACTAGATCGCAGGCCCTGGGTCTCATGGGAGACTTTAATCACCCTGATATCTGCTGGGAGAGCGGTGCACAGACAATCCAGGAAGTTTTTGGAAAGTGTAGGGGACAATTTCCTGGTGCAAATGCTGGAGGAACCAACTAGGGGCAGAGCTCTTCTTGACCTGCGGCTCACAAACCAGGAAGAATTAGTAGGGCAAGCAAAAGTGGATGGGAAGCTGGGAGGCAGTGACCATGAGATGGTCGAGTTCAGGATCCTGACACAAGGAAGAAAGGAGAGCAGCAGAATACGGACCCTGGACTTCAGAAAAGCAGACTTTGACTCCCTCAGGGGACTGATGGGCAGGATCCCCTGGAAGAATAACGTGAGGGGGGAAAGGAGTCCAGGAGAGCTGGCTGTATTTTAAAGAATCCTTATTGAGGTTACAGGAAAAAAACATCCCAATGTGTAGAAAGAACAGTAAATATGGCAGGCGACCAGCTTGGCTTAACAATGAAATCCTTGCTGACCTTAAACGCAAAAAAGAAGCTTACAAGAAGTGGAAGATTGGACAAATGACCAGGGAGGAGTATAAAAATATTGCTCAGGCATTCATGAGTGAAATCAGGAAGGCCAAATCACACTTGGAGTTGCAGCTAGCAAGAGATGTTAAGAGTAACAAGAAGGGTTTCTTCAGGTATGTTAGCAACAAGAAGAAAGTCAAGGAAAGTGTGGGCCCCTTACTGAATGAGGGAGGCAACCTAGTAACAGGATGTGGAAAAAGCTAATGTACTCAATGATTTTTTTGCCTCTGTCTTCATGAACAAGGTCAGCTCCCAGACTGCTGCACTGGGCAGCACAGTATGGGGAGACGGTGACCAGCCCTCTGTGGAGAAAGAAGTGGTTTGGGACGATTTAGAAAAACTGGATGAGCACAAGTCCATGGGGCCGGATGCACTGCATCTGAGGCTGCTAAAGGAGTTGGCGGATGTGATTGTAGAGCCATTGGCCATTATCTTTGAAAACTCATGGCGATCAGGGGAGGTCCCGGATGACTGGAAAAAGGCTTATGTAGTGCCCATCTTTAAAAAAGGGAAGGAGGAGGATCTGGGGACCTACAGGCCAGTCAGCCTCACCTCAGTCCCTGGAAAAATCATGGAGCAGGTCCTCAAGGAATCAATTCTGAAGCACTTGGAGGAAAGGAAAGTGATCAGGAACAGTCAGCATGGATTCACCAAGGGCAAATAATGCCTGACTAACCTAATTGCCTTCTATGATGAGATAACTGGCTCTGTGGATGAGGGGAAAGCAGTGGATGTGTTATTCCTTGACTTTAGCAAAGCTTTTGATACAGTCTCCCACAGTATTCTTGCCAGCAAGTTAAAGCAGTATGGGCTGGATGAATGGACTATAAGATGGATAGAAAGCTGGCTAGATCGTTGGGCTCAACGGGTAGCGATCAACGGCTCCATGTCTAGTTGGCAGCCGGTTTCAAGTGGAGTGCCCCAGGGGTTGGTCCTGGGGCTGGTTTTGTTCAATATCTTCATTAATGATCTGGAGGATGGCGTGGACTGCACTTTCAGCAAGTTTGCAGAGGACACTAAACTGGGAGGAGTGGTAGATACGCTGGAGGGTAGGGACAGGATACAGAGGGATCTAGACAAATTAGAGGATTGGGCCAAAAGAAACCTGATGAGGTTCAACAAGGACAAGTGCAGAGTCCTGCACTTAGGACGGAAGAATCCCATGCACTGTTACAGACTAGGGACCGAGTGGCTAGGAAGCAGTTCTGCAGAAGAGGACATAGGGGTTACAGTGGATGAGAAGCTGGATATGAGTCAACAGTGTGCCCTTGTTGCCAAGAAGGCTAACGGCATTTTGGGCTGTATAAGTAGGGGCATTGCCAGCAGATCGAGGGACGTGATTGTTCCCCTCTATTTGACATTGGTGAGGCCTCATCTGGAGTACTGTGTCCAGTTTTGGGCCCCACACTACAAGAAAGATGTGGAAAAATTGGAAAGAGTCCAGCGGAGGGCAACAAAACTGAATAGGGGGCTGGAGCACATGACTTATGAGGAGAGGTTGAGGGAACTGGGATTGTTTAGTCTGCAGAAGAGAAGAATGAGGGGGGATTTGATAGCTGCTTTCAACTACCTGAAAGGGGGTTCCAAAGAGGATGGATCTAGACTGTTCTCAGTGGTACCTGATGACAGAACAAGGAGTAATGGTCTCAAGTTGCAGTTGGGGAGGTATAGATTAGATATTAGGAAAAACTTTTTCACTAGGAGGGTGGTGAAGCACTAGAATGGGTTACCTAGGGAGGTGGTGGAATCTCCTTCCTTAGAGGTTTTTAAGGTCAGGCTTGACAAAGCCCTGGCTGGGATGATTTAGTTGGGAATTGGTCCTGCTTTGAGCAGGGGGTTGGACCAGATGACCTCCTGAAGTCCCTTCCAACCCTGAGATTCTATGATTCAATACTACAATTCATACCATACTTTTTTTTTTTTTAAGTAAAGAGTCGTACAACTACTAGCAACAGAATCCAAGTTCTACTTATGCCGTTGGCCCCAATGTTCTAGTGCCAGTAGAATGATGGAATCAGAAATAAAGGATAATATTAACGCTTAGCCGTTACAGCATGTACTTTCAGTGCTATTCATCTTTAAAGTGCTTTAATTCACTAACTTTTCTTATCATCACAATAACTTCTCTTTGCTTTTCAGATGAGGAAACTGAAGTTTTGCACTTTAAGTGACAGGCCTAAGGCCAAAGAAAAAGAAAATTGCAGAGGCAGACTTAACACTCAGATTCTTGGCTCCAACTTTTGTGCTTAGAAAACTAAACTCTGTCATTAAATAGTAATACTAGAAAAACATGTATGTTCCGATTTTCTATAATTAGTTAAAAAAATAGGAAGAAGAGGAGGAAAGACTTCATCCCTAATTCTGCCTTAATATAAAGAGAATTGTAATGTTAAATTCAGTGGTTTCTGTTGCCTTGTGCCAAGAATAAAAATGTTGCCCCTTTGCCTGTTCCATTCAAGGCCAGGAAGTTAAATTAAAAAAAAAAATCTATCCTTATAGACTGGGTAGGTATTGGTGCCAGATTAGGGAACAGATCATACCTTAACTGTACACCTGACTGCACTGGACACAATATCCAAATCTTTATAGTCACTATATGAGTAGGCCACAACTAACACCCTAACCATGTCAAATCAAAGTAGAAAAATACTATGAAAAATCATCTTTTTATCCCTTTTCTTTCCCTCTTCCCTGATGGATATTGCCCGAACGCTACTGGATAAACCAATTTCAACAGATTTTATCCCTCGTCAGTGATAAATACCACTGTTGCAGATCAGAGCATTGTCTTAGTAAAAACCATGCTATTTCCTCGCTCCCTTCTTCGTTTTACAGGGTTCCAAAAATGTTAATCTCTTCCTGACCATAGAATAAACAAGCTAACCTGAATGACACATAGTGCACAACAATGTGTAAAACTCACGTGAAAGTTGTCATTTATACAACCGTGATGTTGTGATGTGGTGACTATTAGGACAGCAATAGCCAGGGGAAAATAAAAGTCCTTCTGATTGATGGTTTCCCCACATATGAATTAACTTTATGAATTGGATGGCATGGCCTAAGGGAACATTTCTAAGTGAGCGCCACAAAGAGAACCTAAACAAATGTGCTGGTCAGGAAGTTAGTAGCTGCTGACCTAGCACAAGGAGAGGGTAGATCCTGCAGAGTTTCCCTGCTTGCAGTTTGTTCAGAGGGAAAGAAAGTGCTTATCTGATACGCGTGTCCTTTTTGAGTTTTAGTTTTATTATAATTCTCGTTGTTTAATCACAAAACCAGAACAAATTGTTAACATGTATGTAACAGGGGATTAGCAGACTGCAACAAGGGATGTCAGCACCAAAATATAGGGTTATCACCTAAAAAGAGGAAGAATGGGAGTTGGAAGAAAGATGCATTGTGGTGTTTTTTTTGTTTTTTTTTTGTTTTTTTTTTTAATTCATTCAACAGGTTATGTATGAATCAGCAAGGCAAAGTCTAATGCGTATAGGGAACCATTGAATGGTCAACTGAGATGCGAGTTTTCCTTTTAATTCCCAGAAGAATCAGTTGTTCCAAACCTTTCTGTGTGCTCTGGCTTTGTGTAGTAAGCTTGCGGCCCAAGTTCAGGTCTCCTGAGTGGTAGTCCCTCTTGATACTATCTCTGCATTGTTGGAGGATAGAATTGTTTTCAGGAAATGAGAATGCTCATTATTTTCTGCCAGAAGGACCAATGCACGTCCTTGGAGGAAACTGGTCTGTGAAGCTTTTTGAGCTCATCAAATAGAAACAAAGTTCTGGAGAGATGTTTTCTGTAAAATGCTGTTTACATAGTTTAAAAATGTTCATTTCCAGAATTGCTAACAACATGGGTGAAATCCTGGCTCCACTGAAGTCAGTGAGATCTAAGATTTCATTCAGGGTATCTTCCAAAAGATCTGTAAATTCTAATTCATATAGGTGAATGAAGTTCATTTAATTTACATATGCTGTAAGTTTGGGTGGAGGTGGAGAAAAATTGAAAAAATATTTTTAATGTAAAAATACATATTTTTGTATTACAGAAAAGGATATTTTAAGAGCACTGATAATTAAGGCTTTGCCACATTTAAAGAGAGGTTTATCTGCAATTATAGATTCTAAATTCTATTCTATTTATTCTAATTGTCTGACATAGACACACACACAAAAGGGGCCAAGTCTGGACATGTACAGTTTAGCCAAATGCAGGTGTGCTCCTTTTGGATTACTGCTGGAATTCTCCTATTGACTGAAAGACTCATGTGTCCCCATGAGGTTAAAACAGAAGCCTCAGCACAGGATAGCTGAAGTTGCAAGACATTTGGGACAAAATTAGTTTTGAAGTTATAGTTAAATCTATGGAATATAGATGTAAGCTCCTAATTCATGTGGACATTTTACTGAATGATGGCAAGTGTTAACATAGGGCTTGATCCTATAAAAGTTTAAAGCACATGTACATTTTCTTGGAAGGCAAGGAATAAGGACTATATTCATAAGTAAGGTCCTACTTGAATTGCAGGATGATTGTCAAAAAAAATTGTGGCTGAGTTGTGGATAAACCATGGAAAATAGCAGATCAGTAATAATGGACTTTATTATTTGTGGCAATAATAAAGTCCATTATTACTTTTCTGCGATTTTCTGCTGTCAGCTGCCTGGAGCTCAGAGCGGGGGCTCCCACTGTCAAAACAGTGGTGGAAACCTAATATATTCCAGAATCTGCAATTTCCGCAATATCTCAAGTTAAGTAGGGCTTTACTCATAAGTAATGATTTACAAGATTAGGCCATAGTTAATAATTTTTTAACATTACGTTGCAATGTAAATTCAAGAGTTAGCTGACTAGTTCAGATAAATGAGAGGAGACCTGAACTTTCACTTAAAATTCAAATCAAACCTTGTAGGAGTTATTTTATTTTATTATTTTTTACATGCCTCCAATTTCTAGTTTTGGCCAGAAGCAGGAGTACTGCAAAATGCTATTTTTTTCTGTAGTTGCAATCTGCATATAACCCAGAAATAGCAGGCATTTTGTGTGACAGACTGTACTAATGAGTTAAGAGTCATATTTTTAGACCGGAGAGCTTTGGCTAAGTTCAAACAACTTTCTGATGCTTAACTGAACTGAATTTCCAAAACGTTTGTTATACATCATTACTATAAATATATTATCAAATTAAAACATGTTGTCCTATAAGAATACCAGGACTTTATATGCCAAAATATTATTATGTATTTCTTTGTGCAGCCGGTTACAAAAATTATATATAGGTAATCAAATCTAATTCTTGAGGACGTGAGCTGATTATCTACATCGGTTGAAAGAGTTTTTAATCCATGCAGAGTATACACATCTGCATTATGGTAGATGCATTATGGTATAAATTTAAAACATGGTGCCTAAGGTTAGGCATCCAAAGAAGTAACCTGAATTTGAGTTGCTGAGCATCTGCTGCTCTCATTGACTTAAATGAGAGTTCCAACTGCTCATCACTAATGAAAATCAAGCATCTCGCTAAGTGGTCTAACTTAAATTGTGCAAGCATGGACTGTTGGTATTTTGAAACTATTGCCTGCTGCATCAAGTACTGATTACTGTTGGATTAGGTGGACTGAGATTTTGCACTAATTTGGTACTAGTGGTATGATCTGTAGTCAATGTGGTACTAGTGGCCTGGTGTGGCTGATCTAGTGTTGGTGTGTTGTAGCTCCAACATTCAGTGTTAGTGAATCTGGACAGTACAACATTATGCCAATGCTGTGTGTGTTTTTGTATTTTGATATTACTTGCCAAATATTTTCATTCTGAAAGACACTAGCTATAATATTTTTAAAATTGCTATAGAATATTACAATTTATAATCTCACTGACTGAAGATATTTTTCAGTGCATTCTAACACTGTACTAAGCAAGAAATATGTCGGCATTGTGTTGGCATTCTCAAAACGAACTTAATACTGTTTGAGGAGAGTTTCACGTTTGTCTAATGCTGGTCTGCTTTTTCGTTACTTGTGCTAACTCTGTTGTTAATTCACAGTTGCACTGAAAATATGTTTATGTACACACAACTCTGGAGGAGAAGCAGTAGTTAAGGAGTTACTGCAGTTGTTACCTCAGTCCCCAGCAGAACTAATTAACACTTCTGCATTCAGTATGCCTTCTGTTTGCGAAAACATGTATCTCTCTCAAGGCAGTTACATTTGTTTCCTATTCTCCCTTGAAAAATTTTAGCTTCGTTTCACTTGCACATCCCTGAAGTGAGTAGTTACATTAAGTGGACTTTTGAATAGTGCAGTAGGTTTGTGATATCAGGAATTTCACATACCATAGACTTTCTGATTTGGCCTTTTGGTTGTCCTGCATTTTCTAAAATACATACCACTGGTTTCCTGTTGTTAGATGTAAAGAAATTTACCCTTCAGTATAATCGTAGCATGATAACTGAATTTCTAAAATAATGGTTGCCTGTTGGTTAGAATATTGCTTCTGCTTCTAAAGCTACATCTGTAACTTTTTTCCTTTTTAAGTTCCCACCTAATTTTGGTGTTACATTTTATTGTAGTTATTGCTCTTGTTGCTGTTTAAGTGATGACACTGAGTTTGGCACTGTATATGAGACATGTTTACCCCTGACCACCTTCCTCCATCCAACCCCACATCTCAGCCTGTCTCTCCAATTAAATCATCCTGAATGTCTCACTGTTAGCTTGCACTCAGCCAGGCCAAAACTGAACTCTTAATTTGTCATTCAAAACCATCCCTACTCTACCTTTCTGTGTCACTGATGATGCTATCACCAGCCACCCTGTCATTCAGGCCTGTAACCCAGTGGTGATCTTTGACTCCTTACTCTTTCTTACCCTCCACCCCCTGGCTGTGTCCAAAGGTTGCTGGTTGTTCCTCTATAATGTCTCTAAAATCTCTGTCTTTGCTTCAAAAAATCCCATTTAGGCCTTTATGCCCCACCTACTGCAGTTTCCTCCTCTCACATCCCCTCTCTTCAATCCAACAAAATGCATCTGCTAAGATCCTCTTGCTTAGATCATACTGCCCCTGAAATTTCTCCACTGCCTTCCCATTTCCCTTCAAACCTGCCTACATGTCTCCTATCACTGCACCAGGGATTCCAGCCTTGATTTCCTGCCTATACTTTTGTCGCACAACACCCGTAACAGCCTTTGTGTGTTGTTCTTATAGTGGGAATATATTCCATGAATGGATCCATTTCCCCTTTTCCCACTCTTTGCATGTCATTTCCTGTCTTAGATTTTAAACGCTTTAGGTAGGGTGACCAGGTGTCCAGTTTTTGACCAAAACACCCGGTCAAAAAGGGATCCTAGAGCCTTGGGTCAGCACCGCTGACCGGGCCGTTGACTATCCGTGTTGGCGACGCTGTGCAGTGGGGAAGCATCTGGCATGTCCCCACTCTGGTTCCTATGTGTAGGGGTAGCCAGGGTGCTCTGCACGCTGCCCCCACCCCAAGTACCGCCCCCACAGCTCCCATTGGCCGGGAACTGTCAGGGTGGCGCCTGCAGATGGGGCAGTGCGCAGAGCTGCCTGGCTGCACCTCTGCTGCTCTGCATAGGATCTGGAGGGGGACCTGCCGGCTGCTTCCAGGAGCTGCTTGAGGTACGTGCTGCCCAGAGCCTGCACCCCTGATACCCTCCCAGTGAAAATGAGTGAGTGAGTGAGGGTGGGGAGAGCGAGCGATGGGGGAGGGGGATAATGGAGTGAGCAGGGGCTGGGCCTCGGAGAAGGGACAGGGCATGGGCGGGGCCTCAGCAGAGGGGCAGGGCAGGGGGCGGGGCGAAGGTGTTTGATTTTGTGTGAGTAGAAAGTTGGCAACCCTAGCTTCAGATCAGGAACCATGTGTACATTTGTATTTTTGCAGCCCCTGGCACAATTGGGAGCCCTGATCCAGACTGGGGTTTCTAAGCATTACTATAAGGAATAATGTGATGATAATATAATCAGTTAATATTCTCTTTTGCTCTTTTGCAGGTTTGACAGATGAAAAAGTGAAGGCCTATCTTTCTCTTCACCCCCAGGTACTGGATGAATTTGTGTCAGAAAGTGTAAGTGCTGAGACAGTGGAAAAATGGCTGAAGAGAAAAAACAACAGACAGGAAGGTAAAATCTTATTAATTGTGATTAAACATTAATGTTAAACAGAATGGAGATTGGTTTTATAAAGGAACCAGCTTCATTTTTTAAAACTTGTATTTTGTAGCTTACACGTCAAGATTGCACAATTTTTAATAAAGTAAAAAAAAAAAGACTAAGAATTCCTTATGTTTCTAGCCTTTAGCTATTTCTGGTTGAATGTACTGGTATTCATTTGTGGAAGTTTAGTTCAATATTTGTAACTGAAAATGAATAAATATGAACATTTGGGCCAAGTATTAATCTTCGTTACATCAGTGCAAGTTTATTGAGAACATAATTTGATTTCTTGCCTCTAAAATTGCTAAAATACTGAAAGAAGGTTATGCAACATATAATATGCAGCCTTCAGTAAAATAGTTGGTACGTTACCTCGCAAATTCCTACATGCCACATGAATTAAAAAGAGTTTGGATATGAGCAGTGACACATGGATTGTAAGCAAAGGGTAATGATAAAAAGCAATGTGTTGAGTTATGGGGAGGTGTCTTGCACTGCTGCAGGATCAGTATTAGGCTTAATTTATACTTAACATTAGAGAGACAAGGTGGGTGAGGTAATATCTTTTATTGGATCAACTTCTATTGCGAAAGAGACAGACTTAGAGCTACACGGAGCTCTTCTCCTTTTAATGACCTGGACTTGTTGATAGCCAACTTGTTAACTAATGCCTCAGTCCTAGAAGCTGTTGTACGTGAATAGATACCTGGAACCCTTTTGAATTTAGTGGAGCTGTGAGTTGAAAGGCCTTGCTTTTTCAGTAGTTTGCAACATTGGAACCTAGGTCTGCAGATGAAATTAAACCAAATTGTTGCAAACACTGAGGAATGAAGAGAATAAAAATTACCAGGAAAAAATATTGACAGGCAATAACAATGATATTTTTTCTGGAAAAATGTGAATAAATTCATCGGGGGGAACCTCATCCAGACATCAGAGAGTCAATGCGAAGGAGATATTTGGAAAGAAGTAATTCTAGTAAAGTTCTGGATCACAGTAGCAAATTGTACACAAGGTTGCGGTACACTAGGTTGGGGGGGAAAGCCTGATTTTGCTTGGTATATGCAGCAATAAATAGTTTTTCTTTTTGTTTTGTTTTGTTTTTAAATACTAGTTTGAATAATATTCTCCATTTTAAATATATGGAATGTTGCCACTTTCCCATATACGGGTGAATATGATTTTCTAAAACAATGCAGAAAGGATAGTAGTGGGTGAATCTGGTCTGTTTATGGTCATGGTGCTAAGGAGTTTGTGAAAGGTGGTACTACATAGATGGCCTTATTATGTGTGCAGAGTTAAGATGCAGTGTATTTTCTTTGGTGTAGAGTGATTGTTCTAATGGTGAGATGCCAGTGTAAATGAGAAGGAGTGGTGGGTATGTACTATTAGGTGCCTTCGTTGTTCATTCATTTACTTTTGTGTTTTTTGTTTTAGGTATAGTGCAACCTTAATAGATACACAACATAGTATTTATATTTATAATCTATCTACACATACAGAAAAATGCTGTTGTGTATCAAGTTTGTGTGTCAAGCTAAAGGTTTGGGTTTTTTTATTTTGACTGATACTCATGGGAACTGTGATACCCAATAGAACCATAAGTGTGTACTATATCTGTAGGGAGAGCTTTGGGGCATGGGGTGCAGAATAGCCTAGTAACCACGAATGGACTAATTTGAGTCAGACTTCTTACAAATTAGTAAATACTTTGCTGCTACCAGGAAAATCATTATTTTAGCTCACAATAGTGTCTTGCCACCCTGTGCAAAGGATGATTTCCTACAACAGGCCCGGATATGTACAGGGAGTGATCTTCAGTGTGAAATGTAGGTTATGGTGTGAGTTAAGAATATGAGTGCTCAAATGTGGCAGAAAGTTTTGGATAGTGTTTCAGTTCAGAGAACATGGCAGTTTAAAGTGTAAGTTATTTTGGTTTGCCTAGAATTTTTCTACTGCCATTATCTTATGATGCTTGTTCACACACTTGGGTGTGATATGAAAAAATTATAATAATGGTGACTTCTGTGGAAATAAGCTTCAAGTTGTATTGAGACAACCAGTTAACAAAGACAAGGTAAATATTGACCTTGAGGGTCAATTAGGGTTGCCAACCTTCCTGGATTGGCCAGAAGTCTCCTGGAATTGGCCTCAATCTCCCGGTTGCTATTGAAAGCAATCTGGAAGATTTTAATAGGCCAAAAATCCGGTCAGTGGAGCAGCGGGGATGGCTGGCTCCGTGCGGCTCCCAAAAACGGCTGGCATGTCCCTGCGGCCCCTAGGCACACGGGCAATCAGGGAGGCTCCACACACTGCCTCCACCCCGAGCACTGGCTCCACAGCTCCCATTGGCTGGGAACCATGGCCAACGGGAGCTACAGGGGCAGTGCCTGCAGGCAGTGGTAGTGCGCGGAGCCGCCTGGCCTAGGAGCCGCAGGACATGCCAATTGCTTCTGGGAGTTGCCTGGGGTAAGCGCCGCCCGGCTGGAGCCCGCACCCCACATCCCCTCCCAACCCCCTGCCCTTTTCAGCACCCAAACTCCCTCCCAGAGTCTGCCCCCCCTCCTACACCCTACACCCTAACCTCTTGCCCCAGGCTCAGCCCGAGCCCCCTCCCACACTCTGAAACCCTGGGCCCCAGCCCACACCCCACACCCCCTCCCATATCACAACCCCCTGCTGGGGTGGGGGAAAGCAAGCAACGGAGGGAAGGGGGATGGAGTGAGAAGGGACGGGGCAGGGGCGGGGCAAGGGTGTTTGGGTTTGTGTGATTAGACAGTTGGCAACTTTAGGGTCAATAAACCTTGGTTTTCCTTGAAACGTGAAGTCAATGCATAGATTGTTACATATTTTCTCTGTATTTTTGTGAGAAATAACTAGAAGTCTCTGATTTGGAGCCAGGTTTTTCTTAAATCTAACAACATTTTTTATAAGTAACATTTTGAAGGAGATAAAATTAAAAGTTCCAGAAACAATAATTGTGATTTCCATTGGCCCAATAAGGAAGCATAATTTTGCATATTTATTGAATGTCCAAATCCAGATTTTAGGTGTACTCATGAGTGTGTTTTCAAACTGTTTGGGGAGAGGGGTGCAGATTTGCCTGAGTGGCATTATATTGCCATTTCAGGACTTTGCAAAAATTAGATGGAAAAAGGCTGGAGCTATTTACAAAATCAGGCAAATAAATATGCCTGTCAGCAACCTTCATGCTGGTCAGGTGACATCTGAACAACTGTAACCAAGGAGAAGAGAAATTATTTCCTTCAAATTATTATTAATTTGCATTTATATAACACTTTTTATATTTTCAAGACTTTATACAAACATTCATTAATGATCACAGCCTTCTTGTAAGATAGGAAAATATTACACTCCCCAGTCTATAGAGGAGGAAACCACAATTAATAAATAACAGGAGAATGTTATTAATTATACATATTTGTTAATAAAATATCCTGTAGATGAAATTATGAGTAGGACCTGCCAAGGCTTCAGAAGCAATTGCCCTAAATGGACCATTGTACATACAAAAATACTTCAGCTATTCCATTTTGGACTTTGCAAAGGAAAATGTTTTAAATAAACATAAGCCAAAAAGACTATTTTTATTTCTGAAAGAAAGCCACATATGCTATATATTAGCTGTAATGGCAAAAAATCATAATCTTTTAAAAAACTAACATATTGAATACATCCTAAGGATGCTATTATAATGAGAAGCAGTCACTACTGTATGTTTTTCTTCTGATGTTTAGCTGCAAATGCAAACTCTGAATGAGTTGCATAAAGCTTGATAAGTATGAAATTTTGGAATGAGTGAAATCTTACAGTGTATCTTGACAACAATAAAGTGAAGATATAATTGGACATGACAGATTTTGTATATATTAAATCTCTGCCTAGTATCTATAGAAAAATATTATTATACAAGTTTAGAGGATTACTTGAACATCTAGATTGCCTTTTCATACATGTGTTTATTCTTTCATATTTACTATTATGTAATTTACCATATACCTACAGTAAGCAAATGCTGTTGAGCACAATGGAAAGGAGTTCAGAAATAAGGGATTGCCTTCCATATGTAAGTAATATGCAGCTCAGAGTTGAAAAAATGCTCACTATTGGGCTTTGAAAATTCTCTTTGCTATGCAGGGGAGGTGTGGTTGTACACATTCTTGGCTCTGTGGAGTTGTACAGGCAGATATTTATATTTTAAAACTACTCCAAATTGCTCAGTTCTTTGAAATTAAGGTTGTTCTTGGAAGCCTGTAGTCATGTGTGCAAAATATGACTTGCACCATTGTAATGCACGCCAACTGTTTTTCCTTCTCATAAGAATGGCTATACTTGGTCAGACCAATGGTCCATCTAGACCAGTATCCTGTCTTCTGACAGTGGCCAGTGTCAGGTGCTTCAGAAGAAAGACAAGAACAGGCAATCATTGAGTAATCCAGCCTTTGTCATCCACACCCAGCTTCTGGCAATCAGAGACTAGGGACACCCAGAGCATTGAGTTGTATCCCAGACCACCTTGTCTAATAGCCATTGATGGACCTATCCCCTATGAACTTTTTTGAATTAATTCTTTCTTGAACCCCATTATGGTTTTGGCCTTCACAACATTCTCAAATTTCCCCTTCTACCCTTGGCACTAAAAAGAAGAAAACAGAAGACCCCAAAAGAGGATGGAAAAATGCATATGAAAAAAATACACACAAAAGACTGAATACAACAATTCAGGAAAAGAGAAGAAAGACCTAATAACTTCACTTATCATAGAAAATGATCTATCTAGTAACAATTCAGAACAAAATATTGTACAGAGACACAACAAAATAACAGACAATTCTGAGGCATGCAAAACAAGTGAGAGGAACACAAACTAAAAGAAATATGAAGAGAACAAATTATCCTAGAACTAAGACAAACAGAAAGAAGACACTCTAACATTTATTCTTGAGGAACAATTTTAGGAATGTGCAGGCTAGCTGCACAGAAAGGTTAAGAACCACTGTAATATATCACAAAGCAGAAAAATTGAAGCATTGACACTTCCTGCTTTGGTTACATTAGGATCTTTCACATCTGTGATTCACATATTTATACATATGATTTGTAACGTAATCTGCAGCTCCATTTGATATTTAAGTGCATATGAAGGACATCCAGTGGTGCCTTCTAGACACTGGCTGAGTTTTATCTCTTCTTTCCTAAACCTGGAATTGTCTCTAAAATTGAATTTTTGCAACATTCTGGTGTGTGTGTGTGTGTGTGTGTGTGTATATATATATATATATATATATATATATATATATAATTAATTCCAAGAAAATTAGGCAGAAAGGTTAACTAGTTTCTCTCAAAGTAAGCATGAAGAGCTGCAAACTCAATGTGTGGACAGATGGAGGCATGCCATGATGTAACTGGTGTATTGAATATTAATCTACATAGGAAGGCAATTAAACAGCAGATCCATTCCATACAAATTCAGCTTGCAATTAATTTTTTGTATATCATAGCATACACTTGACAGTAAATGCTATCATTAAGGTTGCAAAACAATTTGAGTGCATAACCCTTTGATTTACGTGCTCTTAATTTTCTGAAAAAATTGAACTTTTGGGCAGAAACACTCCATGCATGGTCTTCCGTGAATATTTGGTTATTGCCCGTAACCTGTCCATGACTTTTAGTAAAAAGTAACCGTGACAAAATCTTAGTCTTAATCATAAGTGATAGGCATAGAGGCCAAAGTTGGTTACATAAGAAATAAAAATAAATTTGCAGTCTAAATTCTACGTTTTTTCAGATTAGGTAAGATTTGAATCAAGCAGTTTCTCACCCTACTAGGTGTTGTAAGCAATTCACAGTTCTTAATACACAGGCTTAATTCTGTGCTCAGCTTGGGACCTGTCTCTCCAATGCAAGGTCTTTTCCACTAAATGTTCTTGTTGCCTTCAGAGCAGGAGGAGTAGGAGAGAGGCCCTGGGCTGATGTCACAGACTCCAATTTATACCATCCCAATCCATGAGCATGGAAAGATATTGTCTTAAACATGGAGTCAGGGATCACATGTTCTGTGTCCCCTGCTGAGTTAAGCAATCCCCATTGTCTAAGTGCTTCAGGAGCAGTTCACCGAGAGAGCGAATTCTCCTTAATGGGCCATCAACACATTGCCTCATGTAAATCTTTCATGAGGGTGTTAGTTGCTCCTTTGCTGCCATCGAAAGGCCAGCTGTGGGCATCTCTCAGCCTCTCAATATATTTCAGTAACACACACACAGCAAAATTTCATAAGTTCAGATACAATGATAATGCACATAATTCAACAGGATGGTAATGTTCAACAGATCATGACATCTCAAATGATACCTCACAAGGCACACTTTCTACAAAACCTATCATAATCATATCACAGTGGTGAATATGGGGGCTCCAGGGTGCTGCTTTGAGGTACAGAGTGTCACAGATAGGGTTAGAAGTGACCACAAAATAGGATTATTTGAATTGGGACAGTGCTTCTAAATTCATAGACAAATTTCATCATCACAGCAGGGAAGAATTTAAGTCTCTTGTCTCTGAGGTTCCATGGCCTCAGGAGATCCTGAAGGTTACAGTTTTCTGGCATGCCTACAGAGGTACAGACAACAATAAAAGATGTTCTGTTTGAAGGCTGTCACTTATTTAATATTAAGACTGATGAGGCTCTATGCTCATTTGAATATTCTTGAGCAACATTGAGATCTTTAGGTATCTAACCACCTGCTTAGAGGAGAAAGTCATAGCCCTATTCTTAACAGAGCTATTACGCTCATCGGAGGTCATCTTAACTTCTTGTAAGGAGAAAGAGGTATCAGAGATAGAGACTAGCTGCCTCTTCTTCATCAGGGACTTA
Organism: Malaclemys terrapin pileata; assembly: GCF_027887155.1. Lineage (NCBI taxonomy): Eukaryota > Metazoa > Chordata > Testudines > Emydidae > Malaclemys > Malaclemys terrapin. Next base: position 85,858,107 of record NC_071507.1, read on the forward strand.
CTCTGTAACATCATCAGCAAGGCAGTCAATTTGACTCGGTGGTGGAGAGCTGTGTACATCTTCAGGAAGATCTTTTCACTGCCCTCTTATTTTATTGGGTACCATTTATTTTATTTTGGAAGGACCTAGAACATTATCATTACAGATCTTTAAGTCTTAGCGATTGTGGAGAGTGAAGTATTCTATATAATTCCAGACCTTCCCTACCCTCTTTCATTTCAGGGCCTTCTGTCATGACAGCCTGTTATATGAAGAGGGGAGTCACTTATAAGCCACAGAGCAGTGGTCTGGGTGCCTCTAAAATACAGAAGGAAGGCTGTTTACTGAAGAAAATGGAGGGCTAACACCTAATTCTGGACTTAATATGGCTAAACACATGTATCTGCAGCTTCAAGTTCAGGGTAATAACTCTGGCCTTTATAATCCCCTCCCTAGATTGGTTCACAGCTCTCAGCCTCCAAGATACCTATTTTCACATATCAGAGGGGTAGCCGTGTTAGTCTGAATCTGTAACAAGCAACAGAGGGTCCTGTGGCACCTTTAAGACTAACAGAAGTATTGGGAGCATAAGCTTTCGTGAGTAAGAACCTCACTTCTTCAGATGCAAGTACTTTACATACTTTACTTGCATCTGAAGAAGTGAGGTTCTTACCCATGAAAGCTTATGCTCCCAATACTTCTGTTAATCTTAAAGGTGCCACAGGACCCTCTGTTGCTATTTTCACATAGGAATCCATCCTGTTCACAGGAAATACTTGAGATTCCATATGAGGAATTTCCATCATCAGGACAGAGTGCTACCTCAGCTATTAACAGCGCTAAGGGATTTCATTAAATGCATTGCAGTGGTGGCGGCTTACCTTAGAAACCAGGAATCAAATTTTCTCCATACCTCGATGATTGATTGGTTAATTCAAGGGAAATCTCCACAATCACCAGATACTCCAACTTTTCACCTCACTAGATCTCAGAGTCAATAAAGAGAAGTCAGTGCTTACCCAGAGGATAGAATTCATACAGGCAATACTAGACTTCACCACAGCAAAGGATTATTCACCTCAAGATACTTTTGACAACATAGTGGATCTTGTCAATTAGCTACAAGCTCATCTACTGACATCAGTAAGAGACTTCCTCAGATTGCTGGGATGTATGGCCTCCTGCATATATGTGACACTGCATTCAGGCTTCACTGCATGCAAAGTTGGTTGAAGTCTGTGTATCTACAAATAGACATAATAAAATCATTAAAATGAAGGTCTGGAAGGGACCTCACGTCCAGCCCCCTGCTCTGAAGCAGGACAGGAAACCTAGACGATCTCTGACAGTTGTTTGTCCAACCTGTTCTTAAAAATTTCCAATGATGAGAATTCCACAACCTCCTGTGGAAGCTAGTTCCAGAGCTTAACTACCCTTATAGTTAGAAGGTTTTTCCTAATATCTAATTTAAATCTCCCTTCTGCATATTAAGCAGGCTTTTTGTCTTATCTTCAGCTAACATGGAGTACAATTGATCACTGTCCTCTCTATAACAGCCCTTACCATATTTGAAGGCTGTTATCAGGTTCCTCCTCAGTCTTCTTGTCTCAAGACTAAACATGCTTAGTTTTTTTAACCTTTCATCATAGGACAGATTTTCTAAACCTTTTATCATTTCTGTTGCTCTCCTCTGGACTCTCCAATTTATCCACATCTTTCCTAAATTATGGTGCCCAGGATTGGACACAGTAGTCCAGCTGAGGCCTTGCCAGTGCAGAGTAGAGTGGGACAATTTCCTCCCATGTCTAACAGTCCTGTTACTATTCCCCATAATGATAGCCTTTTTGGCAGCTGCATCACATTGTTGACACATGTTCAATTTGTGATCCACTATTATCCCCAGATCTTGTTCAGCATTACTGCCATCTAGCCAGTTATTCCCATTTTGTAGTTGTGCATTTGATTTTTCCTTCCTAAGTGAAGTTCTTTGTCCTTGTCTTAATTAAATTTCGTCTTATTGATTTCAGACCAATTCTCTAATTTGTCAAAGTCGTTTTTGAATTCTAATCCTGACCTCTAAAGTGTTTGCAACCCCTCCCAGTTTGGTGTTGTCTTCAGATTTCATAAGCAAACACTTCACTCCATTTTCAAAGTCATTAATGAAAACATTGAATAGTACCAGCCCCAGCACTGATCTCTGTGGGATCCCACTAGATATCCACTCCCACTTTGACAGCAAACCACTGATAACTATTCTTTTGAGTATGGCCTTTCAACCAATTGCATACTCATCTTCTAGTAATTTCATCTCGACCCCATTTCCCTAGTTTGCTTATGAGAATATCATATGGGGCTGTGCCAAAAAAAGCCTTACAAAAATCAAGATATATCACATCTACTTCTTTCCACCTATCCACTAGGCCAGTAATCCTGTCAAAGCAGGAAATTAGGTTGGTTTGGTGTGATTTATTCTGGACAAATTCATCATTGGCTATTTCTTATAACCATATTATCCTCTGGTGCTTACAAAATGATTGTTTAATAATTTGTTCCAGTATCTTTCTGGGCATCGCAGTTAGGCTGATTGGTCTGTAATTCTCCAGGTCCTCTTAATTCCCCTTTTTAAAGATAGGTACTTTGTTTGCCCTTCTCCAGTCCTCTGGCTCTTTACTCAGACCCCACGAGTTCTTGAAGATAATTGTTAATGGTTCTAAGATTGCTTCAGCTATTTCCTTAAGTAGCATAGGATAAGGATTCTCACAACAAATTATTTTATGGCCTCAGAGTGCAGCCACCAACTCTGACAATTTTTCCTAAAACAACTTAATTAATTTTAGGAAAAACAAATAAATATGCACATGTACATGTCCAAATCATTGCAATTTATTTACGTAGGGTTTTGTTTGCCAACTCAATAATAAAAATAATGTATGGTTGTCTCTCTTCTTTACTGAACCTAAACAGAATAGAAACACAAATAAGGTGCTTTGCATGTTCTTGTCTTTTGTTGTTGTTGTTTCTTTTGCTTTTTTTGGTTTCTTTATTTTTTAGATTTGCTAGCTAGTAAATCTTCTAGCTAGCTGGGAGGCACTGAAAAGTGATATTAACAAATATACAAATATCACTTTTCACAGCAGACTTACTCACCCCCAGCAAGCCAGGGGACAAATTAAGTCTTGGATGGGGAGATGGATAGGGAGGCAGCAGGGACCTGGGTCAATGGGGGAATGGATGGAGGACTGGGGAAGGCAGCGTGGGCCAGGGGCAATGTTTGAGTCATGAGCCTGGGGCTGGCACCTGAATCCACTAACACATGCCCAGAGCTTGACACCTCAGAGCTGAAGCCGGAAGTCCGCCCCCAGGAAGGTGGGGAACTCACACCGGCTGCCTGCTCCTCTGGTGTTTGTGGCTCCAGAGGGAGGCAGGGCCCAACCTTTGCTGGCAGTCCCAGGGGAGGAGCCACTTCTTTGCCCCGCCCCAATCACCACCCAGAAGCCTGAGTGTTGGCTGGCTGCATGCGGCCACAGTGGCCGCATTTGAGAAACGCTGCCCTAGGATGACTTTCATCAGGTCCTGCCTACTTGAATACATCTAACTTATCTAAATATTCTTTAACCTACTCTTTCCCTATTCTGGCTTGTGTTCGTTCCTCCTTTCAGTAAATATTAATTGTGTTGAGTATCTGGTCACCCTTAAGCTTTTTAATGAAGACTGAAGCAACATAGGCATTAAACCCCTCAGCCTTCTTGATATCATCAGGTACTTGCTCTCCTTCACTGCTAAGTAGAGGACTTATGCTTCCCTTCATCTGTCTCTTGCTCCTTCTGTGTTTAAAGAATCTATTATTGCCTTTTATGTTCCTTGCTAGGTGTAACTCGTTTTGTGCCTTCACCTTTCTGATTTTGTCCCTACATGCTTGTGCTGTTCTTTTGTACTCCTCCTTATCAATTTTTCCATATTTCCACTTTCTGTAGGATTCTTTTTTGAGTTTGAGGTAATTAAAGAGCTCCTGAAAGAGCCATATTGGACTCTTACTATTTGTACTATCTTTCCTTTGCATATTTTACAGTTGTGCCTTTAATTCTGTTTCTGCAGCCAGGCTGCGGAATATTCTGCAAGACCACCTCAGCAAGCATTTTGCAAATGACCATGAATAGTCAAACACACCATCGTACAGGACATATGACAAGTGAGATCACCTAATTATAAACCTATTTGCAAAGAATGAGAACACAAAATGCCACATGTTCTGCTCCAGAGGGAGCCAGATCCCAAGATCTCTGTTAAATGCCTTTGTGATACCCTGGCTCCAGGAATAATGTACATTGGCCTACCTATCCCAGTGGTACCAAGGGCCATCTGGAAGCTCAGGCAGGATTCAGCCATGATAATCAGTTCTGATATTCAGCCCCAGTGAATCTATCCATTCATCTGCCAATATATATGTACCTCTTCTTTTGGAGGTAATCTCCCAGAAGGAGGGGCAACTATGCCATCCAGACTCAGCTACATTACACCTAGACTTGAAAGGATTAGATTTTTAATGGTAAATGTCAGTAAATATCAATTTGGCCATACACATACAAACGGACAGAAAAATATTTCCATCAGTGATAGTAGAAATGTACAGATAGGCAAAGTAAGAAAAATGCTGCTTGAGAACTTGGGAGTTTAATTTAGATTCATAGACTCATAGGTCTTGTAGGATATTTTCTTTGAATATCTTGACATGTGATGTTGACAGTTTGTGTTTTAATGGCTATAAAACTTTGGGACCTGCACCAAAAGACTCAGTCATTCCCAAACTCTGAGGTTGTCTTCTGCACAGAAGAGAGAATTTGTCCACTAGTCCTTTAGGGCTTATATTAAAAGCAAATCTGTCCAGTGCTGCATCGTGAAAAACAATTCTTCTGTGGTCCAAAATAGAATGGGAATTGTTTCTTTTGCAATACCACACATTATAATGTTCAACTTTAGAGTAAACTACATTGACTTCTATTACATTAATCTCTTCCTTTCATCCCAATCTCCTTTCGTACACAAGCGAGTCTTTGAGAGTAATTGATGGGTTGTTACCAATAGGAAGTAGGTAATTTCTCAGTACCTGTGGGTATGGTATGAAAAGGGAATTGTTTTTCTGCTGTGTTGTGGGCATGTTAATAATAAGGGTACAACAAAGGGAATACTAAAGTGTATGGTTTTAAAGTAAGGTATGATTTTGTTTTCCCTTCATTTATTTTCTGGGTTTTTGTACAGCCTACATTTTTAAAGGTTTTATTTGGAAGAACTTTGTACTAAATGATGCTATATAGAGATGTGTCATTTGCAATTTGTCCACAGACTTTTAATGTGTGAAAGGTAGCTAACCGCCAAATGTTTCTACTTAGCAGGAACGTTCTTGTATCAGTATATATGTGTGGTAAAAATCTGGCAGTTTGCTGTCAGCCCGTAAAAATAGGAGGAAGGAGCCTATGGAGGGTTTGCCTATTTTGTGGAGCTCTACAGCTTCAAACCACCCAGTTGCTAATACTAGTTTGTTCTGCAGGTTAATGACGTACTTCCAAACTGTATATATGAAAGAGCAGTAAATATATTCAAAAAGTGGGGAGTATTACTCTGGTAGCAACATTCCATAACTCGCTGCAATTCTGATACCTCATCAGACTGTGCAAAAGGAAATGACATGGCAGCATGTTAATAACCTCCATGTTGTATATTTAGGCTGTATTCATGCTCCATTGATGCTGTAAGCATGCTGTTTCATCCTGATGCAGCCCTGGATATGTCCCCAGGATATACAAACAAGCATGAATACTTGCCAAAAATGAACAGTGAATATGTGAATTGTTTGGGCAGTGTTCCACTTACAGTACGGCACTGGGATAGTAATTGTTAGCTTTACAGTTTATCATCCAAGCCTACCATTTATAATTTTCACAAGTATCTGGGGAGTCTTCTCTTAAATGTAAGGTACCATGAAGACTGGTAGGATTAGAAAGAAAGTTGTGAGCATACCCTGCTTTATAAAATGGCTTACTTCTAGTTGGAAATAATAAAGTTGGCTGGCTACGTAACCGACTCAGTAGCATTTCAGATGCCCCAAGCATTGTCACATATACCAACATGACATTATGAGAGAGAAATAATTCATTTTCTGTCCTTCTTCACTCTTCTCCTTCCCTTAATCTTCTTCCTTATTTCCTTACATATCTCCATTCCTTCCCTTCCCCATTATAAGTATGAAGGTCAGGAAGAAAGTTCCATTTAAGATCATTAGTCTGACCTCTTGCATAACTGATGACATAAAACCTCACAAAGTATTTCCTGCATCAACTTCTGGTTGAGCTAGAGCATAGGCTCGCAAACTTTACTGGTTCATGTATCACCTTAAAAATTTTTATGAGGTAAATGGATGGAACATGAAGTTCAGGTATCACCAGTAGTACATGCACCACAGTTTGGGAACCCCTAAGTTAGAACATATCTTATATGAAGACATCCACTCTTTATTTAAAGACGTCTAATGATGGAGACTTGACAATATCACTAGGTAAATTATTCCTATGGTAAATGATTATTGCTGTTAAAAGTTAGTCTGACTTTGTCTAACTTTAGCGATCAATCACTGAATCCTCTTATGCCTTAGTATGCTTTTATCAGGGGATGAATCAGGGTTGCATAGTGAAAGAGCTGTTATCTATAGGACCACTGCTTCATTTGTTGCAGCAGTTGGAAGGTGTATAGTGACTCAGGCAAGGGATTGCAGGAAGAGAAAAGATGGCCTCATGGTTAAGGGTGCTGAATGCTGCCCTGGGGAGTTGGATTCTATTTCTGCATTTCCCAAGCCAAACTTTTCACAAGTGGCCACTAATTGTGATTCTCATTTTCTGGTTGTGCAATTTGAAACTTTTGGAGTCAGAGTTGCAGAAGTGCTGAGTGCTCACTCACAATTGCAACTTGGGACCACTGCTCTTCATTTGACATTTGTAATTAATATCTAATTTTCTCCATATTCTTTTTCTTTAAATAAGCTAGGAAGTGATGTCGTGGTTACACTTCCTTTTTGGTCATCATGTATGTGTTAAATCCACATTAGGAATAGTCTGTGTTTTTTCCCTGTTGCCTATTCCTCTTGTTAAACTTGTAGCTGTACAAACACTAGTAACTTGTCTTAGGCATGTCTTTGTAGGAAGCTCTTTCTCACATGCCCTCCAGTCAGATAAAAGATTTATACTACAATGACTTAAGTGTTTTCCAGCAATGTGCTTGTTACCACATTTCCTCAGAAAGCTTAGCTTGTACGCATTCACCCATGACAGTTGTATCAATGTCCATTGTGAATAAATTTCTGGGACATTTTAATACCCAAGGTGCTTATATTAGCAATCATTATATTTATTGTAAAATACAGTGAATATGGCAGCATAGAAGTTGACAGGAAAAGGTCTTTAAAAATGAAATATAGAAAAAACTAAGAAATCTGGTATCAAGTTCTATTTTTTTCTAGCAAAAGTTCTTAGTTCAACTGTGGAATGGGATTTATCAAGTTATGAATCAATACAGTTTGACCGGGACCAGTAGGCCAAATTATTCCCGCAAAATGTTTGAAACCTTGATTCAAAGTAGTCAACACATAGGGATAATAGAGTTAATAAAAGTATAGTAAATCTTCTCAGAAATACTGTTACTCTCAGCTTTTTTTACACTTTCCTTTGAAGTTCTTTTACTGGCCACTTTCAGAGGCTGAATATTAAATGGACTATTGACCTGATCTAGTATGGCAATTCAGTGTACCACAAATAAAAATAAGGTATTATCTCGCTATTCTTCTTTTGGGGAGACTGCCCATTCAGAGTGAGAATCCTGAAGGTAAATCTGCAAACCATGCTATAAATTGCAACATTGCAAATCCCACATTGTGTCTATCCCAAACATAAAAGTGGAGTAATATTGTTCGTCACAGATATGGTCATTCCATCAGAATATTCCTTGGAGAGAAATCTATGAGGTCAAAACACTCAAGATAAATGTAGAAGTTGTATGTTTTCTCACAGACAGCCCAGTTTAAGTGCTGTCTCTCCTGGTGCAGTGATACTGGTTTGATTCTAAAGAAAATAATTTCAAACCCACTTTGAAGAAGTTCACCTTAGTTACATTTTTCATAGCAGATGTTACTATAGATTACTTTGAAGTTGTCTCTAATGCCATAGTGGAAAAGACTCCTCTGTTTACAAGGTTGGCAAGTTTATAATAATTTTTATTTGCTAAACCTTTTCATTTGCTAAATTAAGAAAGGGTGGACTGTTTGGCAGGATTTTAAAAAAACTGGTCCTGGGATCAACTGAAAAAGCTAAACATTCCAAACCTTCCTCAGAACGTTAAAGATGGGATGAAATTATTATGAGGAAGAAGCATTCATTTGGCCTGTATAACAAACAAATTAATCAAGAAAGATTCCAATTATAGCAGAGCCAAATTTTGAAATAGGAGCAATGAAAGAGGCAAAACCAAGCAGGATTCCACAGATTCCTCAGGAACAAATGCCAGATCAAATGCATGGCAATCATTTTTGTCTCCCAGATAAAAGTCTGTAGTTAGGGGACATCTGACTTTGTTTTTCTTCATTCTTCTCCTGCCAATTAAAAACAAAAATCTCAGACGAATGCATCTTACTGGTTGTAGTATGGGAACAGTTTTTCTCATGCCTTCTTCATGCATCTTGCAAAATAGAGGAACACCTTACTCCACAACCCGCCCCCATCCGAGGCCATCAGTTCCATGACTGGGACCTCATTGTAAGCCTTAAAAGGCACCTGATGATTTTTTGGAGCCATCTATTCCTGCTGGATCTACAGTTACCCTGGTGGCTCAGGTTAATCATGCTGTGCCTCTGGAACACGCTCATTTGTACCCTTTGGATCAGGGCCCCTTCATGCAACACTGTATACATTATCCTCAATAGTGAAACATGCAGGAAAGAAGTGTATGGCAGTGGGGTCAGTTCCTTCTACTTCTCTGGGAAAGATAAAGAAACCTTACAAGGCTAAACCTGTTTCCCTAGCTATCCTGAAGATACATGAATTGCCCCCAGGATCCCTGCTTGTTCCCTAGTGAAATATCTCTCATCCCTTTTGGCTTTTCGCTTAACCACTCTATTGTTGATACCCTTGGATCCACACTTGGATCCAGAATCACATAACAACTGGCCCAATACCTTTCTTTGCCCTTTTGTCCCAGGGAACAGATCAGGGAATCTTGAGAGCATTATTGAGACTTTATTCCAGTCTCACTCCACAAAACTCCAGTTTGGTGCAATGGTCAGATTGAGAGGTGAAAACGACTTTCAGTACGTTTTCACCTCTCAATCTGACCATTGCACCAAAAATATCTAAGATTTGTTGTGGAAGGAGATCATCATTACCAATACAAGGTCCTTTCATTTGGCTTATCTGTGGAACCTTTAGTATTCACAAAGTGCCTTTAAGCAGTAGCAGCATATTTGAAGTGTCAGGGTATCCAGATCTACCCTTGACTGGACAACTGGCTCATCAGGTTGTCCTTGCAGGACCTAGCAAAAGCTAGGTCACAAACAGACACTCTATTCCAAACACTGAGATTCAAGATAAACCGGAAGAAATCACACAAAGTCCCAATGCAGATCATACCTTTTGTTGGGGCCATTTTGGATTCTTGAAAAGGCAAAGTTTTTCTTCCAGAAGAAAGAATTTAAAAATCCTTATAGCCATACAAATACTGCAGGAGAACGCATGTCAAACAGTAATGTTCTTCCTCAAGTGGATGGCCTTTGTGTCTTCAGCAATATACGTAATGGTATGCACATGTAAAGATGAAGCTTCTGTAATACTGGTTTGCAAGACACTATATGCCCAGTACAAACAGCATGTTTACAGCACTGACACTGCCCAGGGATGTGTTCCTGTCCCTCATGTGGTAGATTCAACATCACATTGTCTTCAAAGGAGTTGCATTTAAGCTCCGTCACTCACAGTCACTTCCAATGCTTTCTGTCTGGACTGGGAGCAATTGCAAGAACTGAACAATTTCTGGGCACATCTGGGTGAACAAACTCCATACCAATGTTCTAGAGTTAAGTGATGTGTTGAGCTCTCAAGTCGTTTGTCCCCAATTACGTGGTAGATTGGTTCAAGTAGTCACTGACAACACTACAGAGATTTTACAACAAGTAGAGAGGAAACACACTTCAGCCAGCTGCGCAAAGAAACCATAGATCTGTGTGAATGGTGCATAGAGCACTAAATGTATACTATAGCTTTTCACTGTGCAGGCAAGCACAATATACTGGCAGATCAGCTGAGCAGAAACTGCTTCCATGAGCATGAATGACCACTAGGAACTCAGTAACAAACAACATCTTTGCCCTTTGGGGGTATCCAGAGAGCTATTTGCAAAGGGACACATCTCCAAATGTCAAAATTTTGCTCCAAACCAGAAGACAACCAGTCCATCTCAAATGCATTTCCTCTAAGCTCAGGGTGGTTTGGGGGATAGGTCTCCTCCACACCTTCCTTCATCTAACTGAGGGAGTTCTCAACAAAATCAAATGAGTCTGAAGGTTATCCTGATAGCCCCAGCCTGAGTGAGACAAAAATGGTTCTAGGGTCTATTGCAACTATATCACAAGGAGTTTGTTACTTCCTACAAATCTAAACTATTGACCCAGCAAAGCATGTGGATTTTGCCTACTCTTTGAATAGATCTAAGGAATACCGAAATTGACGTAGACTGTCTCTTCTCATAAGAGTAGAGAGGTCAGGCAGTCACATCCCAATACCTTTCTAAGAGGTTAGAGTCTGTACTGAAGAGTTTTAGAAATACATTTCTGTTTCCCTTCTAGAAGGGCTTAGATCTCACTCAGCTAGCACAGGCCATTTTCATGTCCTTCTTTAGACATATTCCAATATTAGAAATCTCTAGAGCTGCTACTTGGATCTCGATTCATACTTCTCAGAACATTATTTCTTAGATCACACAATTCATTTGGTAAAGCAATATTGCAATCCCGATTAAACTAGGCCTCGGCATCCGGAGGGAGGAGCACTGCTTACCAAAATTCTAAGTGTGGGGTTGTGCAGAGGCTACTTGAAGTGAAGGTTGCTCACCTGTTACCAAAATTCTTTGAGATGACCTCTCCACAGTGTCACTCTACCTGCACATTTCCCTCTTCCTCAAAGTTCTAGTTACAAATTTGGACCTGAGGAAGCTTCGGAAGGACACTTTTTTGCTGGGCAATGCTGTCTCATAGTTTCGCCTTTTAGCATCTTTAACAGGCTCAGTCCATACATTGACCTTGACTGTTGGGAAAATGCTTACTGTTGTTGTTTTTTTAATGTACACATTCCTGTAGAACACCCATAACTGATGCTATCTTCTAAAAAATGAAAATTTGAGAATATAATTCAGTTGTAGTCATGTAATTGTTTTATTTTGTTGAATGTTTATCTAGCATGAGGAGGTAAAGGGCTTAAAAGAGGCAAATTTCACTACACTCCAGATTATGCTAATAAAAACTGAGGTGAAAGAAATGATGTCTATCTTAGTAAGGCAATCTACATGCAAACTTTGCATATTAGCTTGTGGGGGGAAAGTTGAATTTTCGTAGTCTCATTAGTCTGTCACCTGTTCATAATATACTGAGTTTCTCACATTTTCTAAGTGACAAGGAATCTTCATCTCTTTGTGTAAATTAAAATATCAGCAGACATCATCTTACTAATTCAAGCCATTGCAGATGCTAGAATCAAGATAATAGGAAGCTAGACAAGCTGTTTGAAATCATATGGTGCCTAGTTGAATCCCATCCAGTATAATAATTCAAGTTGGTTAAATGGACAGCAAAGTAAAACAGTTTGGGTGTCAAATAAGCAGATCTAACATTACATTAAAAAGCATTGGCACATGTATTTTAGACATTTGGATGACCATTTGTTTATCTTATGAGAACCTTCACCCTAGATAATAAGGTTTATATTTCTGCATAGATTATGCTTAAAGTGTAATTTTGTTTCTATTTATTTAATATACATGTAAAGGAAGTTTTGCACACTAAGTGTATTGTATCCCTCAAATTAATGCAGTGACTTTGAGGCAGAAAGATGCAAAGAGACCAACAAACGTGCAGAACAATTTTCTTTCCTCAGTTCTTTTATAGACTGCTTACTCCTCATCCTCTGTCCTTCCAATGAAATTAACAGCAATTCAGGTTCAGAAAACATTATACAACTTAGAAATAGTCTTTGAAACTGAATCTTTGGTTTATAGTCCCTTCAATGTATTTCTTGAGTAGTTTTGTTCCATAATGCAGTAGTTAATATTTTTTAAAACTAATTCACAAATTTGGATCTTATAAATGTTGAAGTGTTGCTTGTGTTTTCATGTCATTTAGAATCCTGGAGCTTAATTTTGTCTATCTCAATTTTTTCATCTAGTGAAAGTTTTCTAAGGAACTTACAAATACTTGATTATTCTAAAATTTTAATTATGCCATCTGTTCACTTTATGGAAATCAATCTAGTACACTGCAATGCCTAACTTGACTGTTTCAAAATGTTGAGAGTTAAGTTCCCAGTTTTTGCTTTTTTGTTCACAATTTACCTTTTTTCACAATTCTGTCTTCATTTTGGCTCAGATTCTGCCACCTATAATTATGGTGAGTACTGTTTTACTCCTTAAATAGTCCCATTGATTTCACTGGGATTACTTGTGAAGTAGGATACTGTTCTATTTCCTCTGGGTAAGAATGGCAGAATGTGCTCCTCTTTCTACCAGGGAACCAGGTGAGGTAATTCCTACAGAAATCAGTGAAGCAGGTCACAGCCAATTGCAATAGAGAATTTTCCCTAAGATTCTTAATATTCCCAGAATCTCTATTCTTCCTCTCCCTGTGCAGAGTGGTTCAGCAAGTAGCAACTCTGTCTGAAGCCGTCCTCTTTGACTTTCCATTTCCTTTTCTCAGTCGTTAGTTATTTTTTCAAGTGTTTGCTTTTGTGCACCACTTGCTCACTGCTTCATTGTTATGCTGTGGTGTTCTGCTCTGTTCTGAAGGTTCATTGCTCTACTTGATCCCATTCCCATATTTAGGCATCTGTGTAAATGGCCTAATTTTCAAAAGTGGTAAAGTGCCCAACAGCTCCCATAAGATTCAGTGCTAATGGATGCTGAGCACTTTTTCCTCATCACTTCTGACTGCAGATTCCTATTAAATTGGACCCCAAAAAATCATCTTAACTACATGGGATGGAAATCTGAACTGTAGAGCTGGAATCTACAGAGCCTCAGGACAGTCTAAATGTGACACACAGCAGTTACCATAGTAACTTCGCAATGTAAATTCCTTAATCTTTTGCCTGGAGTTCTAGAAAGAGGACTTAGAAGGTACTGACGTAACATGGTTGTGAGGGGGATTGTATATCAGACTGCAATGGGGAAGGTTGGATTTGCCTTCTAATAATTTGGGTGTGGACTTTCAGCTCTGAGGAGGAAATCTTTAGACAGAGAAGAGACTGGGTATCTCTAAGGCCTGGTCCCCACTAACGCCCCACTTCGGACTAAGGTACGCAAATTCGTAGCTGAATTCGAAGTACCTTAGTCCGAACTTACCGCGGGTCCAGAGGTGGCAGGGAGGCTCCCCCGTCGATGCCGCGTACTCCTCTCGCCGAGCTGGAGTACTGGCGTCGACGGCGAGCACTTCCGGGATCGATCCCAGAACATCGATTGCCTGCCGCCGGACCCTCCGGTAAGTGTAGACGTACCCTAAGAGCTCTAAGGAGGAGACCTTGAAAAAGACTTGTTAGGAAAGAGTAAGGACTAAGTAACTGCTGCAAGGATTATCAGTGGTATGCACCTCTATTTGTGTGCATGGAAGACTGGGAGGGATTTTATTCTCTTCTGTGGTAAATTAGCAGGAAGGTAAAGTTTGAATATTTAGTTTTTACTATTTTTCCATTTTGTATGTAAATATTGTTTATGGCATAATCCTAAATCAAATATTAGACATTGCATGTATACAGCAACGTCAGTAAAAGAGTAATATAATCTTGTTCTTACTCTCTATTTAGCACTTTTAAACAATTGACAGTTCTTGTGTCTTATTAGTTTTGTGTGTTCAAAAAATCCATCTTTTATGTTAAACTGTTCAAGTGTGTGTGTAGATAAAGGATATGTAAGGATGTGACAGGGAGTGAGGGAGCTGCTCTGCGGGAGACTTGAAGGCTGGAACAGGGTTACTAAACAAGCCAATCAGAGACACCTGGCTCAGGAAAGGAACCTTAAACAGCTGATTCCTTTGTAAAAAAAGTTGAAGCAGTTCTGAGAGGTGGGTCTGACTGAGAAGCCACAAGGGAGTCAGCTTGGGCAGGGCATCTGCAAGCTGATAAGAAACACTTTATGAAGGAACCCTTTTCACTCACTCAGGCTCTGAGGTAAGACCCATGCCCTTGGACAGATTTGGGGGACTCTGTTTCCCTTTTAAGTTTGTTTGGGGACCCCCTACCACCAGAAAGGAGCCTGAACAGGCTGTGTGTTGATGAGGCAAACTTTTGTTAAAGTTTCTTGGACTCCTATTAAAGAAAACTACCTCCCCAGATCATTCTGGGAGGGGAGATAGTGGGGTTGGGCAGGTCACTCCTTCCTCACCCTGTTACAAAAGAATTGTTATTTTCTGTAAAAATATTAACTTACTCTCACAGTACTCTAAAATTTAAGCTGAGGCATATGAGAGATTTCATGCTACTCTGCTTGACTATGAAAAGTTAGAAACAAACTGAACTGTGGTTGCAAACAATATAATAAACTCTTTGAGTTCCTCATTACAGGTAGATGTAGCAGTATAGGCAGGAGATTTCTATAGAATCAGTCACATACTCAAACTTATTTTTCAAAATTCCTATTCAAGCTATAAGTGTGGCACTTGGTTACATTAGAAAGGTGTGCCAGTGTTGGTAGAGACATACAGCCAGAATGGCAAATGAAGTTTGTAAAAGTGAAATTGTAATTGACAAACATAGGATTCGTCAACCACAGTTGATCAATTTGTAGCCATATTGGCGTTTCAGTGAGTGTTGATAGCTAGATAAGCACTGGTGCACCAAGGTATCACTGATGCTCCAAACATCAATGGTACATATCATTGTCTCCCTCCAGCGCTTAAGTGCTAATGGAGAGTCATAATGCCAGAGAGATGAAAAGGGAATTCCATTAAGCCAGGGGTTCTCAAACTGGGGGTGACAAAGTGGTTATGTGGAGGTCACAAGCCCAGCCATGTGTGGATGTTGTCATCCCCAAGCCCCTGTTAAATTACATTTTTAAAACTCCATTTTAAAGTTATAAGGGGGTTTGCACTCAGAGGCTTGCTATGTGAAAGAGGTTGCCAATACAAAAAGTTTGAGAACCACTGCCTTAAACATTGATGTGCCCAGGGATGGAGAAGTCATCAATGCACTGAGGATTGGGTTCTCCCTGTTGGTACCCCCAGACTTGGTGGTACATTTGCATATTTTAATGCTTTCTAATGTCTTTAAAAAAGGAACTAACTCTAGGGACTCCTGCACTGTTCTAGTGTGGAGGTGAGGAGTCTGCCCCCCAAATCATGAAGCTTTGGTAGTTCCCACCAGTCACGCACTAGGAGAATGGATGAGAGGGTGGGAATCTGTTACAACATACAGCTTCAGACAACAGCAGTTCCAGATAAGTAATTTCTTTATAGCAGAGCAAAATGCTTTACTCCCAGTAGTGATATTGCTAAGAAGGGTGATGAGTGCTAAATCATTCAGAATTATTGTGAGCTGCTGATACTTTATCATGTTAGTTTAATTTGCCATTTTCCAAAGACTCTAAAATCTTGAACTGTCTGCATATCATTATTCTATAATATACAACACACATTTGTAAACCCAAAGCTGGACTGGGATTACAAACAGGTCAGTGGAAATATCCTAAAATGACTGCATACAAGCATTTATTCTGTCATTTTTATTCTATTATAATATTTATTTAAATGACACAGAACACATTTTAGTTTCTTGTTTTCAATCCCCTGGGCAAAATAAATAACATACGTCTCTAATACAAATGTACGTATGTTGTAGTTACAGCAGGGTTCCTTCAGAGGGAATTAAATGATTCCCTTGACGTAAGTATGCTCCACACTGGATCACTATGGTACTCCCATGTGGTAACCTATCATCTCAACTACTAATGATCTTCTTACCCTTGTTGACGTTAGTAGACTATTCCCCCAGGACATTTCCTTTTGTTTCCCTTGTCAGCTGGTCTGAGAGAAGAGAGAACTGCTCAGTCTTGACTTCTCTGCAGATGTTCAGAGCTCCACTGCAAAGTTCAGCCCAAATCTGTTTGTTTTCAATGTATTCAGAGACATAGGTAGCAGAAAGTAAGCCAGTAAGCAAAGCTCCTCAGTCTATTTCAGATTCTGTGGCTGATGAGAAGTGGAAGCTGGGAGTTTGGAGCAATTTCACAGGGGTATAATAACTTCATTACTTCGCTTGTGCCACAGGAATATTTTTTGTTCATTTCCTTAAAAAGAAAAAAGTTACAGGTGAAAATATGGCAAATAAATAAAATGGGTAGTAATGAGAACAACATAACTTGCACCAAAGGAAAAATGCAGAACTGAAGTAAAAATATTTGCATACAACTTGAAATTTTTCCAGGGCTTCTACAATACAGTGAAACAAGGACCATTGCATCATATTCCTATTACAGTGCTAAATCCTTTTTTTGCTGCTTCAGAAGCACAGAGTTCAGCCAATGCGCATGGCCCAGCTGGGTTCTGAGTCCCTGAAACAGTGCTTCTGGCCAGAGGTGAGAACTCCCCATCGCATTGTCCCAGCCACCCAGACCCGTCTTCTCCTCTGTACATAGTCTGGATTCTACCCCTTGCCATATAATGCAACCCGATATAACACGAATTCGGATATAATGCGGTAAAGCAGTGCTCCGGGGGGGGCTGCGCACCCCGGCAAATCAAAGCAAGTTTGATATAATGCAGTTTCACCTATAACGTGGTAAGATTTTTTGGCTCCCGAGGACAGCGTTATATCGCCCGGTAGAGGTGTACCATGTTAAGTGCTATGCACACCTGTGGTGCTATATGTAGAGATGTTAGTCATACTTACACATACTAAGGCTGAGGCATTCAAAGTTGTCAAATTGTGAACCACTTAAAACTGATTTAGTCTTATGGCAGTTCCCCTCACTATCCCACACATTCTTTGTGGCGTCATTAATGCCTGGGTATGATGGTGTTGTGGCTTTTTTAAAGTAAATTTGCAAAGTATTAAGGAGAAAAGATTTAAAAAATAACTGCTTTAATGAGCTGGATAGCTACTTGGTTATATTCTCCCCATTTTGTAGTTGAACTATTACCTTTTCCTCCTTGCAGGATGTTAACCTTAATTCCCTGAAGCTTATCAGTCTTTAGGTTCTAAGCACCAGCCTACCTGAAGGAACTCTGCTCGAAAACTGACACATGCCCAATTGCAAGTTTTTTAGAATGGCAAACCCAATTCTTGTTTCAATTGCACATTCTTCAGAGGTGTGATGGAAGCAGCTCTGCTAACTAATTGAAGGTGCCTCACAAACCACAGTTGTAAGAGACGGTGTATTACACAACTATGAGCAATGTGGCCTAGTTAATTATAAGAGTTCCCAGGAACATGGCATATTTTGTCTCTTGAGAGCCACGTATTTTTTTTCTGGGAATTATCATCTATACACATATTGAACTATCACAGGAATGATTATCAGCATTGTTTCTCTCCACAGCCAGCCAGACTGTAGTAATATCCCAAGGGATTCTAATATCTGAAAAACAGGACATACGTATATTGCTCCTGCAACAGTTGATGACATTAGCAACTCATACAATGCAGGAACTAAATTCCCCAGATCCTTTCTTGGTGCTTGGTGTTAATGATTCCAGAGACTATTACAGAATATCTTAAGTTACACCCTGATGCACTCTCCCAGGCTCTGCTCACAAAGAAAGATCAATCTGTTTGGTATGCCAAAATGGGAAACCACTCACTGTAGAATGTGCAGGTTTTTCTGCATGATCTGCCATTTTAATAAGAGTTAACAATGTTGTCAATTAAATTATTGTCATTGTTATGCTTCAATGTTAACAGCCACTGAAACAAACCAGGGCAAGTCATGCTTCTCCGAATCATTGTTTCAGGTTGTCTGTGGAATCCGGGAGATATCACTGCACTGTTAGACTTGGTTCACGTTTGAAAAATTTTCAACCATAAGAGTTAGAAAGTATATGTTAATTGAAAGTTTAGAGTTTGGAGCACAAGATGATAGCCTCTTTAAAAAACAAACAAAAAGTGCTGTCTTGCCAAGTCAGTGGGAGCTATTCTAGTGTGACCCTTGCTTGAAACTCTGCACTCAGGTAAGTGAAGGAAGGACTGATTTTATGGACCATTGTTTTATTTTTTAGTGTCATATTAGTGACAACATAAAGCCGTCATTACAAGGGAAGAAATTTCATTTTAAACCCTGTTTTTTAAGATGTTTATAACTTTCTGGGGAAGCAGGGGAATGGCTGATATTCCCCCCTCCCCATCAGTTCAAAGCTGAATTTTTACAAATTTTTTAACACTTTGTTCAGTAATTTTGAATTAACAGATCATGATAATAGAAGTCTTTCCCAGCACACTCTTTTTTGCATTCTCATAACTCCAAAATTTAAACTTGCTATGGACTTAGTTGTCAATAAAGATGGACACCATGGATTGGTTGGTCAAAACTTAATGCAAAAATTGTATTTAAAATTGTGTACTACATGTGTTTGGTATTCCTCTTTCCACTAAGGGCCAAATTCTGTCAATTCCGCCTATCCCCATGGACTAAATGAGAACCATCTATGTAGAATGGGACTGAATTTTGCCCTAAGATTTTAACTCTATAGTAAGGCAGTTCACCATTCCCAGCCAATGGGAGCTGTGGGAAGCGGTGGCCAGCACATCCTTGAGGCCTGCCACTTCCTGCAGCTCCCATTGGCCGGGAATGGCGAACTGTGGCCACTGGGAGCTGCAGGGGGCAATGCCAGCGGACGGTCAACGTAAACAAAATGTCTCGAGGTCCCCCAGCGGATGGGCTGCGTGCCGAAGGTTGCGGCCCCCTGCTGTAACTTATGCCAGAGCTAGGCTTAAATCAGGAAGCCAGCTTGTCCCGCCTACCCTCCCCATGTGCCAAGTTGCTCTCAGACATAGAGGAGAATTGAGCCCCAGTTTATTACAGAATCCATTGTTACTATGTGGGTTGGGGACTGTTTTGCCTCAATTACTATTACTCTGTCTTGAGTAACATGCTTTCCTTATGGAGACTGGGAATTTTAATGTACCTGTATGTTCAGTTTATACTGAGCAGCAAAGAAAGTTTTCATGTAGTTCAGTTTGGAAGAATTGAAACTCAACATATTAAACACTGTGGTTTAACACATTTGGGACTTGTCTGTCGTGAAAGATTGCTGGTTTTGGACCTGCTCTGAAGTCCATTGAAGACTGTGGAAAGATTCTATTGACTTCAGTGGACTTTGGAACAGGCCGTTTATGAATATTGAATGAATAACTTGTCTTTGCTTTTAACACCCTGGATGCTGTCCCTGTCCTGTCACCTCTTGGTTAGCATCTAGCCTTCAACCTCTGCTTTCCCTCAGATACCATTGTGCTTTTCCCAATGTTGCCACTGGGAGGAGCGTAGTGGAAAAATCTGCAACACCACTATATTGTCCTTCTTGAAATTCCTCCTTAAAACTTACCATTGTGATGCATTTCCCCCCCCCCCCCAAAAAAAAGACAGTGGCTAGGAGGCTAGTGTGTTGTGACTGCTGTTTATTATTCTAATCATAATTGTCTCATTGATTCCTTGTGTGTGTCATCCCCGCCTCCCTAACTGTTTGTTGTATCCACTTATTGATACGCTTAGATTGTAAATTCTTTGGTACAGGGACTGTCTATTCATGTTGCATGTCTTGTGCCTAGCACTAAGAAGTCCAAGCCTTGATTTTGACCTCTACATGCTTCCTTACTACAAAATATAAATAATAATAAAGGAATTAACTGTGAACTGCAAGATCTCAAAATTTCTGGTAACCCATATACCAAAGCCTTGCACAAAATATTTACAGGAAGAATGAAATGCTGTTTCACATTAAGCAAATAATACACCTAAAGTTATTTAGCTCAGAGAGGAGTCTGAAATCACAATGTCATGGTGAAGGTGCACAACAATATATAGCCATGGATTGGTGTTTATGACATTGGAATTACTATCTTAAATGGAGATCTAATCAGGCTGCATATAACATGATAGACTCTTTGCTGATTTTAGGTTTGTGGCATTTGGTTTATCCATATTCTAGCTATCATTTGGAGTTGTAGTGAGAATCACATCTTGAAATGCTATGAAAGCTATGTGATTGTAAGAACAATCACATTGGACTGATCCAGCCAGGGAAGGTGATCTATTGTCTTTGATGTACACTTCCATGTACAATGAGTATGTCACATTGCAAAGTGCATGGGGTCTGCTGATAAGTATTTAACAGGGCTAATTAAAATGGCTCAGCTGGGCATGTCTCTGTACTCTTTGTGCATAGAATTTTCAATGTAAGATTTATTTTTTGCAACTAAGGTAAGACATAATGCTGGTTCATAAACATGAAATTTGTTATTTTACTTAGCATCCTTCAAACAAATCTGGGGAGATGAACACAATTCGTGATATCAGACTTTCCTTGTAAATTTTGTCCAGAACTTTGTCACAAACACTTTTTTTTTTTTTAAATTCCTTTGATAGTGGGTGTGAGACACAATGAACCCTGTTCAGGGGAACAAAGTGTGACCAAATAAAGGCAGTTGTGGTTATGCTGGAGTATTGCTATGACCACATTTAGCAGAGATGCAGTATTTGAAAATCCACATCTAGGCAGATATATGCAAATATGTATACATATGGGATCCAATAAGGATATGACCTCTTTTGTATGATGAAATTGATTTGGAGTTAATGTCCAAAAAGGAATAATTTAGCTTGTGGGATCAAAAATAGAAAGATACAGATTGTTCCATGTTTTCTTATAAGAAATAATTATGCAGCAGAAGACACATGAGGCTGTAGGTTCATAATCAACTTCATGTGGTAGCGGGTCTCTTACTGTATGATTGCTTTCCCTTTGCTCACTTTCTGAAATGTTGCACAATGCTTTTAAAGATATGCTGTATTGTTATATCTGTCTTTATAACTTTAAATGTAAACTTCAAAAAATGCACAGTACAGCCTGTATGTATTCTAAAAATGGAAAACATAATGAGATATATTTCTATAATTTATGCTTCTTTTTTTGAATGTTATGCCAGACAACATCCTCGATGTGCTCTTGGTCACTAAGGCTCTCTCCTGCACCCAAAGAAGTAAATAGGGGTCATTGGCTTCAAGTGGAGCAGAATCGAGCCCTCAGTTTCTAGCATTGCACATGTGGGATCTAGTGGCAACTCTCTTCCCCAGCTTGTCTAATAGAGTCCTAATTTAAGTGTTACAGCACACAGCAAAGCTCACCTGTTTAATCAGACTGTTGCTGTGGTTCTAGGTGTGGAATTTTTTACTCCTTAATTATTGGCAAGCCAGTTGAATGTATATCAGTAAAAACAGACATTTCAACCAAAATAATGAACTAAGTCAGAGAAAGTCTTGTACAACAGAACAAAAGTTTCTTGAAGGACAATATCTTGTTCTACATTCATTCTAGAACCTTCCCAGAGTGCCTAATTGTTTGCTTTGTTTCCTCACAGATGAGTCGACTCCTAAGGAAGTCAGCAGGGTAAGTACTGCTTACAGATGTCTCTCCATCCCACACTAGAAAAACAGAAAAGAGGTCTCTGTGGCCCACTGGTCACTTGAGGTAACTTTCTTTCAGTCTCTGATCAAGGCTGTGCTCTATTCCCTGAATGAATCAGATCTCCAGAGAAATGTATCTGACAACTTCCAGAGCAATTAAAAACAAAATCCTAGCATTCAAAACATTTGATTAGTTGTAAATGAGTGAAGTTCACTACTTTTCATTAGCAAAATAAGGGAGCGTATACAGGAGCTATTGGTATGATCCCATGTGAACAAGGCTGCTTAAACGAAAACAGGAAATTCATAGCAACTTTGAACTTTCTGATTAGTTGTAAATATGACTACCCACTATTTAATCAGTATTACTACCATGAGAGATGTCATGCATGATACTATTGAAGAGGAAACAAGGCAAGGATTATGTCCTGTATAATTCTGCCCTTTGAGATATGGTAGGGTACAGACGAACTAAATTCATTGACGTAAAATATTTTGCAATCTATTGAATGAAAACTAATGTGACACAACTTCAGTGTTTGAGAATGATGTATTTCTTTCTGTCTCAGTGTCCTATTTATTTGGGAGATATATACAGTGAACAAATACTTCATGTTGAATGAGTTACCATAATCTACCATGTAATATCTTGTGATAACTAGGTGGTGATGTCTTTTTGCTCCCATGTTATATCCTGATATTTTGGTCAATAATTCTGCTCTATTTGCATTCTTAACCTTCCATCTGCCACACAAACAAATGGTTGCCACTTTCTTTATTCGTTCTAAAAACACTTCTCTGCTCTGCCCTTTGTCACTGTTGACTCTCTTCCACCAATGACGACATCCTGTCTGTCTTGTGTCATTAGCCAGTCATAGATATAATCATGTCATCAAGGGACATCAACAGCCTTTTCTACACTTTGCTTATGAATGGTGGATTTGTTTGATGTATCAGCCCTAGCCAAAGGATGGTCTTTTTCAGGGCCTTCTTTCTTTCACACCTATTAATGCTGCCCTCACAGAAGGGAAAAAAATGGAACATCAGCCCAATAACCATCAATCTTATGATAACTTTGAATAAGATAAAGGTAGAAAGTTTTATAGTCAATCAAGTTCAGTATCTCTTTCAATCAAAATACTTGTATACATTTTTTCTCAAGATTTACAAATGTTATTTTATTTTGTTGATACATTTTTCATATAACAACTTTAACTTTTAACAGTATCAAAAGTTACCACAGAAGACTAAAACATAGAAAAACAAAACCTAGAGTAACAATTCTATTACTTTAAATGAAATTTAAGTATATACTGCACTTAAAGGTAAAACCAACAGTGATCAGTTTATTATTTAAGCATATTTTCAATACATTTGCCATCCAAACCTTTTAGTGTATCCGTCTGTGAGGGAGAAGTGATGATAAAATAACCTTTTAAGTAAACCTTCTGCCCAGAAATAGGTTAGAATCTTTTAAATGGGTGGAAATTTAAAGATTAAGGACTTACTTTAAAGTCAATCTTTCCAAATTTCTTAAACATTACTAAGATCACAATGTCTTGACATGATTATAATCCTTATAACAATCACACAGCATAAAATAAAAGTTAGACAAAGAAGAGGAAATAAGAAAAGCATTGTGTAGCATTAGTTACTTTTCTGACACTATCCCGGTATTTAAGTTATTAATATAAATAATTATTCATGTGTAAATTAATTACTCTCAAACAAATCCAGTAGCATCAGTGTCTGAATCAAGACTAGCCTTTCAGGTTTCAGTTTCACACCCGGGATTGTATTGTACATCTGCAGTTTTCATCTTCACTGTGGTCTGAGTCCTTGTGGGGGGTAAGTCTGGTAGAGACTATTTATCCAAGATATATGTGAAATTTGTTGAAGTCCCAGGGATTACATGCACAGTAGTTAACTTTTTGAACCCAGCTACTGAGTGCAAATTGTGTATTGTAATCTTGAAACATCATATTTTGGCTTACGAAAGAAATAAGCACTGTACAATTCATCTTTTCCAGGCAAGCACGTACAAAACAGTTAGTCACAGCAAATTATATATATATAATATATAAAATACATATAATTTGCTGTGACTATCAGAAAGATGTTTCTATGGCAAGAGTCCTAGATTGTTGTGTTTTGAGAAGTAGCTCAACCAATCACCACCCTCACGCTCCAGCTAATTTCATTGGTTGTAATCAGTGATATGAGGAAGACTGAACAGATTGTGGGTTGCTTGGGCCAATTGCCACCGTTCTTCAGGGGTTGATTTGCCACTCATACAACTCAACATTAACTCCCTATCACAATCCACACAAAGGAACACAAAATTTCCCAGCATAACCCACACGCAAATCAACGCACAAACCCCCAGCACAGTCCCCAGACAAAAATCAGTCAAACCACCCACAAAGCAATACAACCAGCACACACAGTGAACCCAGACACACACTGACCCTCACTGCAACATGCACCTCTCATTCACCACCCACACAAGTCAACATAAATCTCCCAGCACAATACACACATTTGCCCAAGTCATCAGTTTAAGGCTTGTTAGAGCTATCTGGGCATGGAGTCTAGCACCGTCTACGCCTACCACCTCTCTAACTAGCTGCCAGTATGGAGAGTTATGTGAAAGTCACTTGATTGAGCGGTGCATGCATCAAACCTAGATTCATTAAAATGACCGTGGTGTGGGAAGGGTAACTAGTGAGAGGGGTGTGTAACTGCTGTTTTTTTTTAACCAAAATCATAGAAAAGAAGAAACACTACCTCACTCATCTCAGACCAATCTGAACCTAACTGTAATTTGTCATATTTATCATATAAAAGCGTAAACTTGAGCGGCGAAGTCAAAGGTATCATGTGTGTGTATAATTCTGAGTATTGAATTTTTCCCTTAGTTTCCTCCAAAACATCCCCTACAGTGGGAGAAATGTATGCCTTTTTAGTTTTTCTAGTTTGTGTAAAATCAAAATCTATATCTGAATAAATAAAAGTTCCTGAGAATGGAGACATTTAGTTTTCTTCCCTGTAGTTATATTTCTCATAATGGAGAGAATTATCTGGTCTCAACATTACTCATTAGGTTACTAATTTCACAGCAATACAGGCATCTTAAGTACTTCCCCCTGATCATCCCTTCCTTCCTCCTTGCTTTGAATTCAGACTCCTTTTATGAATCTGCTGCAGTACCATACTGTTATTACAGATGAAATCTTCTGAAGCTGAAACTATGTAAACTAGTTAGAAGAGACAGGTAGCACCACTGTAGATTGTAAATTTAATAGAATAAAGACTATAACATCTACAGTCTGTTTTATCAAAAACATTTTGATATATAGGAAAATTTTATCCAAGCCAGATGCTTCCTGTTATGGGAAATAAAATCTACAAATAAGGAAACTAATTTTCTCTTTCTCAGTCATGGATAGTCAGGTATCTGGACATTGCTTACGGGAAGTAACAAGAAGTAGGTCAATTCCTAGAGTGACAGCTAGTTCCCAAAATAAGTGGTAGGGCTGCAAGTAGCAATCTGCACCTCCCTCCAGTTCCCGCTCCCCTGAGGTTGATTGTATTTTTGAAGTGAAAAACTGGGGCACTTTACAGAAAAGGAAAGTGTTGGAGAAAATAATAGTTTTACACTGTTACTCCTTAAGTATTCTCTCTTAAACCAATTTCTGCTCCTCCAATCTAGCTCTGATCCTACCATCTCCTGTCCAGTTCACACACAATCTCATTCATCAGTTGACTCCCCACCAACCTAACACATACTCTTCCAGCTCGCAGCCTCCCAAATCCTCACCAGCTCAAGAAATAGCCCTCCACATACTCCCTCTCCTCTTCCTACTTAAGAATCAGAGGGGTAACCGTGTTAGTCTGTATCCACAAAAACAACAAGGAGTCTGGTGCGACCTTAAAGACTAACAGATGTATTTGGGCATAAGCTTTCCTGGGTAAAAAAAAGCTTTCAGATGCATGGAGTGAAAATTACAGATATAGGCATAAATATATATTGGCACATGCAGAGAAGGGAGTTCATAAAAAAAAAGTATGGTATGAATTGTAGTATTGAATCATAGAATCTCAGGGTTGGAAGGGACTTCAGGAGGTCATCTGGTCCAACCCCCTGCTCAAAGCAGGACCAATTCCCAACTAAATCATCCCAGCCAGGGCTTTGTCAAGCCTGACCTTAAAAACCTCTAAGGAAGGAGATTCTACCACCTCCCTGGGTAACCCATTCCAGTGCTTCACCACCCTCCTAGTGAAAAAGTTTTTCCTAATATCCAACCTAAACCTCCCGCACTGCAACTTGAGACCATTACTCCTTGTTCTGTCATCTGCTACCACTGAGAACAGTCTAAATCCATCCTCTTTGGAACCCCCTTTCAGGTAGTTGAAAGCAGCTATCAAATCCCCCCTCATTCTTCTCTTCTGCAGACTAAACAATCCCAGTTCCCTCAGTCTCTCCTCATAAGTCATGTGCTCCAGCCCCCTAATCATTTTTGTTGCCCTCCGCTGGACTCTTTCCAATTTTTCCACATCCTCCTTGTAGTGTGGGGCCCAAAACAGGACACAGTATTCCAGATGAGGCCTCACCAATGTCAAATGTGAATGATCACATCCCTCGATCTGCTGGCAATGCCCCTACTTATACAGCCCAAAATGCTGTTAGCCTTCTTGGCAACAAGGGCACACTGTTGACTCATATCCAGCTTCTCATCCACTGTAACCCCTAGGTTCTTTTCTGCAAGACTACTGCCTAGCCATTCGGTCCCTAATCTGTAGCAGTGAATGGGATTCTTCCGTCCTAAATTCAGGACTCTGCACTTGTCCTTGTTGAACCTTATCAGGTTTCTTTTGACCCAATCCTCTAATTTGTCTAGGTCCCTCTGTATCCTATCTCTACCCTCCAACGTATCTACCACTCCTCCCAATTCAGTGTCATCGGCAAACTTGCTGAGGGTGCAGTCCACGCCATCCTCCAGATCATTAATGAATCTTACAACCCAGAACCTTACAAGTGGAGAGCCAATGTTGAAGGCCTGTGACATGTAGGAGTTTAGATAGTTTACTGTCCTTTTTACTCTGTATAGAAGTAAAGTGTGTGTTGTAAATGGCTTGTCTTATTTTTGTAAAGTCCAGCCATGTGGAAGTTTGTGTGGAAGGTTGGTTTTGTATGAGAGTCTCTAGTTTTGAGAGCTCATTCTTGACCTTCTCCTGTTTGCTGTACAGGATGCTGATCAGGTGGTTCCTCAGTTTCTTTGAGAGTGTGTGGCACAGTCTCTCGCCATAGTCAGTGCAGTATGTCGATTGCAATGGATTTTTTACTTTCAGTACATTTTGTATGATGTTCATCTGTTTGCACTTGGAGAGGAAGATAATGTCTGTCTGTATCTGTGCGAGTTTTTTCATTAAGTTGATGGATCTCTGTCCCCATATCTACTCTAGCGACACCATCATAGGACCCAACCACACCCGCCACACCATTAGTAGGCTCATTCACTTGCACATCTACTAATGTGATTTATGCCATCATGTGCCAGCAATGCCCCTCTGCCATGTACATGGCCAAACCGGACAGTCTCTACATAAAAGGATAAATGGACACAAATCAGACATCAGGAATGGTAACATATAAAAGCCAGTGGGTGAACACTTCAATCTCCCTGGACACTCAATAACAGTGGGAAATAGTTTGTAGAATGTATTTTGCTACCCTTAGGAGGTCTCTTACAGAATGCTGTGCAAGTTGATGTATGTTTTATATGATCCATCAAGCAACTGAGTACTGGAGCCCTTCAAGCTTTTTTTTGGCTTTCCATGAAGAATAAGGTCTCTGACTTTCTCTGTTTTAATCCAATGTAGATGGACTTTTTAAAGCTGATTTCACATCCAGAGTATAAACATTAAAGCGAGAAACAGATTGGTTTAAGTGGAACTCTGGTTTCTGTTTGTGTGCAAAGTGAGAAGGAAAAAATAAAGATGGGGTTCTCCAAATGACAGACATCTCAAACCACTTACTCTAACAGAAGTAATTGCCAAAGGAAGGAGACAGACATATAGTGAGGCCTCCACTAGAGGATTAAAAAGAAGATTGTCCAAGGGACCACAAACCCAGGCTGAAGTGTCATGCTTACACTGTGAATCTTTTTTTTGCACGACAGCTATGAAGAAAGGTATTGTGAAGGTATAGGAGAACCCTGATACCAAGTTTCTTGGATTAGTAACCCTCTAGGCAGAGGACTGATGTGTTAGATAACGGAGTCTTAATCCCTAATGCAGGCTATTTATGAGAAACTGAAAGATTTCTGAATAAATTTATGCCGAGGTCAGTCTTCCATATCCTTTTACATGCCAGTGATGTCTGAAGAGCTTTTGAAATTAGGGGGATAGTGTGGTTATCTATAAAACGAATTTATCTGTGTACTCATGTTACTGTTAATTGTATAATTGAAGGGATATTTAATAATTTACTTTATTTTGTTAAAATTTAAAATAATTAAAATGATGCCAAAGCTCTAGATGCCTTAACACATCATTAACGTTACAGTAAAATCCCAGCAGCATTAATCATTTCAACAGGAACTCAGCCAGCCGGCCGTCCACCTACAGAAACTCCTTTCCACCCCTTAATTGTTCTGGGAATCATTTCTTCACTCCTCTCCAAAAACCCTATCAAACACATTTCTTTTGCAGCATGCTCAAAAGGCCTCCAATTCAGGTTATTTAGGACCTAGCAGGGGAATAGTTTCCAGAGTTGTGGAGTCCTGACAGAGAATGCCCTGCCAGCTGTCCCCTCTTTTATTGTGAGGGGATCCAGCTTGGGTACCTCCCATGACTGCATCTATGGCAGTATGGAAGCGGGAGAGAGGCAATCCCTCAGATAGGCCAGTCCCAACTCTTTTATAGGTGTATAAGTCATAAGAAACACCTTAAACTCCAGCCAGAGACCAGTGGGGCCTCAGTATAGATCTTGGAGTCAGTTGAGTACAAAGCTAACTTATCTGCATACAAATGTGCAATGCAGAATTTTGGGGTATAAATATGGGTGTCCCTATTCCTCAAATGTTTAATATCAGTCACTTTGTATGTAATAGGTAGAGTATTAAATAAGTATGGTGTACTTTTCATATGCATAATTTTAATGGACTCCATCTAACATGCAGAGGTTAAAACACAGTACTACAAATGGACATGTGTATATAAAGTTGTAGACATCTTTGTTAGCATATATTGTATTATTTGAGAAAAAGTATATAATAATCTAGATTATGGCAGTGCACTGCTTAACTTCAGTAACAACCCAAAACAGGTTCAAATGTAATTGAATTGTAAATATATCTCTGCTCAAGAATTGAATTCTGAAAATAATAAACTTGAATAATTTTAGAGTTTTCCATACCCAGCAAAAATACAATTTTTTAAAGTAGTTTTAAGTCCATGTGGGAGTTTTAAAGGCAATAAATGGTACATTTTAATTTCTGGAAATGTTGCAAAAAAGACTTTTGTCTGTATCACAGGCAATTTACAATATAAGCAAAGAGCTCAATGAAAGCTATTTTATTGCAGAGTAAAAATGAGCACATAGATGGAAAAACCTTAAATTATTCAAAGTTCTAAAATGGAAATTTACTTGTTTTTTCCTAGCTAAATCATTTTTCTTTACACCATGTGTCATGAAAAACTAACTTTAAAATGAAACGTCAGACTCATATGTAAAAAGCAACAGAGAGTCCTGTGGCACCTTCTAGACTAACAGGTGTATTGGAGCATAAGCTTTCATGGGTGAATACCCACTTTGTCAGACTCATATGTTCTACCATCACCTTGCTTCAGTACTCTCTTGCACAATTAAAAATGGCCTTTCAAAAGTAAAAAATGTTATGAAAAACTTGCATTTAGGAATAGTTTTGTATTTTTGGGGAGAGGGGTTGTTGCAATTGAAAAATTTGAATTGTTTTGTTTTGTTCCCCCCTTCCAATTTTTTCTTCTTTTTATTCCTTTCTATCACTAACTTCAATAGATTGAGTGATGTGTAGAGTTTTTTCCATTTTTTTTTCATTTTTCCATACTGTAACATTTCAGAATTTGCTCAAATTTTGAAAAAGTGAGAACAGAAAACGGAAAAATGAAGCTTTGTAACTCTTCCAACTTTTGAAAAGTTAGAGTGGCAAAGTATTGAAAAATTAGAGTCCCAGAATTAGTTTCGTTTTTCCTTTCTGCATCTTTTCAAAAGTTGGAGAAGGTTTGAAAAGTCACAGAATAGCAAAAGAAAAAATGAAACGTGAAACAAAATCCCTGGACATCATAATTTTCTATGGCATTCATTGGCAAAAAGGTTTTTGAAAAGGTGGAAGTGAGGGGAACTGAATCTCAAAAACTTGAAATTAAAAATATTGTTTCACTTAGAACCTGGCAAAATAGGAACAACTAAGTACAATTCTTTCCATTTTTCAACCAACTTGGGTTCAGAAATTTCAAGTGAAGGTGTTAGATTGTCTTGATATAAATATTGTCCCCCACAAAAATGGAAGTCATTCTACCAAGGATTTTCTGATATCACAGAGTTGTTATCACCATCAAAAATGCAAGAACCATGGTCACTGAATGTTTCATAAACATCTGTGACCAAACTTTGAACCTAGGAACTTTTTTCTGCATGTTATCACTTGAATTTTGTAACGTTTGTGAAATATCTTTCAATAGCTGTAATGGGTGGCAAGCACCTTCTTTTGATCCATCCTGTGAACAAATGTTCGGAACCTGTATGGAAATGCTGATTGATTCCTGCTCATTTACTGTGCAGATATCATCTTGTTACCTGCACCCTAAGTATGGGTAGAAATGGTTGAAAAATGGAAAGACAGTTTTGCTTAGTTGTTTCTATTTTGCAGGGTTCAAAGTGAAACAATTTTTTGTTTTTTCTGAAAATTTCAAGTTTTTGAGATTCTGTTCCTTCCACCCCACTCTTGTTTAAACCTTTTTGTCACTGAACACCGTATAAAATGATGTCCAGGAGTTCTATTTCTTGTTTCATTTTTTCTTTTATTCTAATTTTTCCTTTCCTAGGTACGCTAGAGGTGGGTGTGGCTATCAGGGCAGAGGGGCTTTGGACAGAGGTTCTGGGGACAGAGGTTCTGGATGGAAAACCTAGAATCAGCCTAGTGGAAATAGCTTAGGTTAAGCTTCATATTGTGCTATCGCTCTTTTACCCCCAAAGAAAATAACTACTACATGAAGAAGGGTGAGTTTGGGCACTAATCTTGCATGTGTGTGTTCTGTGCTAGACTGGGGTAAGGACTCATTCAATTCACAATATTAGTAAAACACTATTTGTGAATTGGAGAGGTGTCAGTCTTCTATGGCTGCCAAAACTGGGGTAAAGTCCATAATTCTGCCTCATCTAGACATTAGAAATGACATTAGAGAGACATTAAGCACGTACAATGTCCGTCCGAGACCACGGGGGAGTGGGCTGATTGGTGAGACTATATAGAACACACAATCCAGTGAAGGATACTGTGTGTCTGCTTTCCCAGTCCATGGGTATAAAAGGACTGGGATCACAGACAGCTGTGCTGGGAGGGGAAAGTACAAGGTATCACTTGTGTGGTGGATGGGTCTGGTGCAGAGCTGGCATGTGTGTACAGGCTAGGGGTTAACATATCCAATACTGCTGCTTAAATCATGGCCAGGATTTTGTCTTGTTTGCTGCTTCCTTCTCCCATGGTGGCTGTGTGCCATGTTGTACCTCAGAACCTTAAACTTAAACAAAAATGCTCAGTGTTTCTGATATGATCACAGTGAAATTACCCCTTGTTCATTTCAAATAATGGCTTCTTTTCCATTCCACTTTGGCTTGTACAGTACCCACGGTGAAGCTGCATTTTGGCAAGCATGTTTGCTTTGTAAACTGTGGTGATCACAGCAGCAATTCACTTTGCTGTAGTTTACAGTATAAACACTATGAAATTATTACCTAGCAAGTGACTAACTCATTTACAGTATTTTATTCTTGGAAATGGCAATAACATTTTAATCCTCTCCTTTCCCGTTTTTGGACTTAGGGCTTTTGGCAGCTGCCTTGGCACCAGGTAACACCCTGGCATAATATGCCACTGAAAGTTACAGAATTAGTATCTTTTCAGTTAATAATTGTATGAGTTCTCTGTCCCATTTAAATCCCTTCCATATCTCCCTGCCACAGCAAGTTCATTATTCATTCTTCACACTGTTTCTTTATTGATCATAGGATTTAAACATTTTTGCAACAAAACAAAAATGAATGGTGTAATGAAAAGTTAAAAGAAAAGAGTTAGGACATCAGACATATACATATTACTCCTGAGGGCATTCTGTGTCAAAAAATTAAAAATTCTGTGCACAATATTTTAAAATTCTGCAAAATTCTGCAAATTTTATTTGTGTAATAAATGTGGAGGCTCCAGCATGGCATTGGAGAGCACAGGCCACTGGCTGCACAGAGGTGGGAGAACACTCTGCAGCTCCCCCTGGGACACAAACTCTACAGTGAGGCTGCACCCAGCCCTGACATAGTGCAAGGACTGGGCTTGCCCCAGAAACACCCCAGGGCCCTGCCCCCTCTGTGCCCGGTGCACCAGGTGGGGGCAGGCAGGCTCAGCCCAGCAGGATCTTAGTGTGGGGGGATCCAAGTATGGGTTGAGAGGGTTATGCATGGGGCAATCTGGGTGCGAGCAGCTAAGTGGGGAACCTGAGTGTGGAGGGGATCTGGATGCACAGGGGTTTGTTGTGGGGTTCTGGGTGCAATAGTAATGGGATGCTGCAGGGGGGTTCAGGTGAAGGTGGTTGGAGCTCAGCAGGGGTAGGTCTGGGTTCAGGGGGATAGAGCTCAGCAGGGGAGTCTGGGTGTGCTGGATTCTGTGGGGGGTCCAAATGCTGGGGAGAGTGAGGGCTTAGTGGGATGGGGATCTAGGTGCAGTTGGTTGGGGCTCGGTGGGATGGAGATCTGGGTCTGGATAACTTGTCAGGGTGCTCCAGGTGCAGGGGGAGTGGCGGGGGGGGGAGTTCTGGGTGCGGGGGCGTGAGGGTCTGAGTACGAGGGGTCTGGTTGGATGAGGGAGTGATGGGTGCAGGAAGCAGGGGAGTAATGAGTTTGCAGAGCTCCTTGCAGCCTGGGAAGAAATCTGGGGATGGGTCTGACCTGGCCCTGGATGCTATGCAGGGAAAGAGGAAGTCCCGGCCTCCCCAGCCCACCTGGGACTAGCAGCTGAGCCCGACGCAGGGTCTTCCCCAGTCCCGCCCCCTTCCCCACAGTGATTTACCTCTCTGCCAGCTGCCCTTGGCACCCAAAATATACTGCTGGGGAGAGTCACATGACCGCTCTTGTGGCTTCCCTTTGCTTCCCTGTCAGAAAGTCATTTTCTGCAGGGAAGCAAAGAAATCTGAAGGGGACATGAATTCTGCACATGCGCAGTGGTGCAGAATCCCCAGGAGCAATATATATATCCTTCAGAAGATAATGCATATAATACGACATCCAGTGTTATCAGAGGAAGATACGTGTTATGCAGGGCCGGCTCCAGGGTTTTGGCCGCCCCAAGCAGCCAAAAAAAAAAAAAAAACTAAACAAACAACCAAAAAAAAGCTGCGATTGCGATCTGCGGCGGCAATTCGGCGGGAGGTCCTTCACTCCCAGCAGGAGTGAGGGGCTGTCCGCCGAATTGCCACCGAACAGCTGGACGTGCCGCCCCTCTCCGAAGTGGCCGCCCCAAGCACCTGCTTGGTAAGCTGGTGCCTGGAGCTGGCCCTGGTGTTATGAAGTTGAAACGGAGAAGGAGGCTTGTGGATACTGTTGGTAGTAGTAAGAGACTAGGGAAAGCAGTATGGAGATGGAAAAAGGTTGGACCATATTTTTAATTTCACTCATGATGTCTTTTGGAATGTCTTTTGGAGTGTTTGCAGGTCAGGCATCAACAGAGCTATGTTAACAGGGAATGTGCAATTTATCAAGGCAAATTTAAATAAATGGTAATATCCAGACCTGCCAAATTAAAATGTAAAGGTTAATGGACTTCATTAAATGTTTTTAACAATGCTGTTGTCTGGATAAGTGGTATAACCAAGGTACAGTGTGGCCTTTGTAACACTTGCAGTGAATATCAGATTTTATAAAATGGGGCTGACTTTTCTGTTCCACATAATCACAGTGTTCTGTCTTTATAGTCCAGTCAATGCCTCCTTCACTCTATTATAAATCATTTTTAATTTAATGTTTGCATTGAGGGAATCTATCTCAATATTGACATGTACCAGTGGAGGAAAAGTTGGAGGAAAGTCTCTGGGATTGGATGTCAGTGATCAGTGACTATGTGGCAAGAAGTTGATGTTCAGAAGACAGTGTTCTCTCTCTCTCTCTCTAAGATCAGGCCTGAAGATCAGCTGTATAAACAAGCTGGAAAATGTATGCCTTCAAAAATTGTGAGCTCTCTCTGTGTAGTACTAGAGCTATTTTGCAGCCTTTAACTTAATAATAGGGCAAGTCCTGCCAGCTGTCATTTCATATTTTTCCCTCCTTTGATTTCGTCATGAGCAGCGTTTGATGTGTGAACAAACAATTCATAAATACCTGTGCATGGTGCTGCAGTTAAGCTTTATTTACTGAACAAGTTATAACCCATGTCCTCTTCAGTCAAAACAAGAAGAATAGACGTCAGACAAATACGTGTAGCAGCAGTTTTCTCTCAGGCTATGTACAAGCATTAAAATTAATCACAGCAGAGCCAGCTTTTTATAGCTTCATGCTTTCCAGTGTCCAAGCTTAAACAAAACTACTCACACAGGCCAGCCCTTGATTTTGGATCAAGGAGATTTCTTTGTTTCCTGTCTTCAACATCTCTACTGCTTTGAAAGCCTGGTGGATACTTTAAGCCTATTGTTTCTCTATACTTTTATTTTTGGAGCCAAGTAAATGATATCCCACCGCTCAGTGCTTCTGCCCTCAAAAATCAAGCTTTTGACTTAATGGAATTTCATGACCTTCCATAATTTTTGGGAGCATGAAATTGTGTCCCATATTTCAGTTCTTCACGGATGTGGTTTAACTGTTTTCACAGTATCATTGCACTATAGCTAAGATATGTCACTGTAACTCATGATTGGAAATGGGACTATCAATTTGCATATATGAAGGATTTAGCTATCAGTGCAGCCAAGCAATGCAAAACCTAGCAGCTCTTCGAAAGTACCCAGTAGGCTCAGGTTAAGAAAATTGTTTTACACCAGTGTTTCTTTTCTAATATTTTTTAAAAGTGGGCCACAAAGGAAGATGGGAGAAGAGAATGCATGTCTGTATTAAAAGCAAATTAGGAGAAGAGTAGTTATGTGGACAAATAAACCAATGGTCATACACTTCTTCATCCTATATATCTTAATTTTTTTTATGATACAATAGATCAACAGCCTGTAATATTCTGCCATGAAGAAAGATGATGATGTAGACAGTGCATAAATCATATGTAGAGAGAGCCCAATAAATTCATGCAGTACACTTTCACCTCCTAATTGTCTTTCTTTTTTCATAAGATCACAATGCTACTTCAAAAGAAGGGCAGCTAATGCATTTAAACAAAATATATCAAATAATTTTAATTATCTTTAATTTTTTTTAAATTATTGAATAATATAGCAATAGTGAAAGGTGCAGGATTGTAGCTGTGGGAACTGAAATCTTTTAATTATCTACAAAACAGATATAGCACATCAGTGGCATTGCCAACTTCCCTATGTAACACCTTCAGCATTCCTCAATCCTGACTACATTGAGGATCACATTGTTTTTACTGGAATCCAGACAAAATATTATTCTAGCCCTTTAAAATGATGGCTTAGTTTGTCCATTGATGGTTCTCTGTTTCAGTGCTGAGGATCTTATTGTTAAAGTAATGAAAGCTTGTGCTGGCTGGAGATCATCATGATAGTGGTTTGTGGATTAGCAGCTGCTAGCAGGAAAAACATTGACATGATGTTTTGTAATGCATTTGTGTATGAACAAACATCACATAATTACAGTATGCATAGTCTTTAAAGGAACTTTGGTCATGGCTTTCTATGGGATTGTGACGGGGTGTACTTACCCCACACTGGACAGGAAGGGATTAACTCTTCCTTGGTAGCTGAGGAAGCCATGGCCCTACTGGGCATGCTCCAGGTGCAGTGGCTGTATAAAGGCAGGCAGCCCAGTTCAGTTGGGGCTGACCACCGGAGGGGAAAGATATAGCATACAGGCTCTCGCTGGGGAGCAGCTACCAACCCACCGCACAGAAGCCCAAAGTGCTGAGGCCCCAGCCCATGCCCAGGCACCCACTGATACTCAATAAGGGTTGTAGACGCCGGGAACAGCCCCAGCCGAGCAACCAGAAGACACCCCAACTACTGCCACCAGAACCATGGTAGGAAGTAGCCCGGGGGGGACTAGCCATAGTCCCGGACATAGGCAGCGTGTTGTGGTTGATCCCTGCTGACCTCAGCAGCAGAACCCTCTGCCACTACTAGGGCGCGGGGCTTGGATCCAATGGAGTAGGGAGCGCCCAGATCCCCCTACCCTAGGCCACCACCCTCCCCCAGGAGGTGGCCCACTACCCTGTGAATCAGGGACGGTCCATCGGCTCTGGCCGTTAGGCCTGCTTACCCTGCGGCCCAGGGACTCCTCAGAGACCCTGTCCATTAGGTCTGCCTACCCTGTGAACTAGGGAACCACTATTGACTCCAGCCACTAGGCCTCGAGACTCTGCGAATCAGAGACCTCCTATAGACTCAGGCCATTAGGGCTTGGCCCCGCGAACCAGAGATTCGCCACTGACTCTGACCATTAGGCTTTATTGCCCTGTAATGGAGGACAGTCTTATCAGTGTAAGTCCATCAGGCGTCCTACCCCGAAGAAACAGGTGCTAGAGGGATGGGGTGTACTCATCCCGCACTGAATGGGGATCCCCACCCGGTCACAGGGATGATTGGGGGGGAAAATTGGTGGGAAAATTGGCCCTTAGATGCTGTCAGCATATTTTACTTTGGCCTGTGTAATCTAAATGTATAAATTCTATCTGTAAGGAGCCTAGTGCCATCTTTTATCATTTGTGGAATAAAGTACATTATTTTTTCCATATACAGGTAATTACTTTGTGTGTCAAATGAGAACTAAATCCTTCCCACTCAAATAAGTGTATAAATTTACTCCTCTCTGCTTCTTTTTCTCTCTTCACGTAATGCTGACTGGATTGGTTGCATGGAAATGTCTTCCCTAGTTCCCATAAGTGATCTATGTTGCTTCATCCTCTGTCACCTATGGAAGGCACATTTGAGGTGGTAATTTGCTTTGTCTTCAAACCAATTTTTATTATTGTTATTCCTCAGCCAACAGTTTAGCCGTGGAAAACCTTTACATGGCTTAAGAGGCTGAGACTACCTCTTCTCCACAACACATCCTTCTATTATTATTATTATTATTATTATTATTGTACTACCTAGTATCCCTGGTCATGGATCAGGACACCATTGTGCTAGGCGCTGTACAAACACAGAACAAAAAGACAGCCTCTATCCCAAAGAGCTTATTCTGTAAGTATAAGCCAAAGACAATAGATGTATACAGATAGACTGACTTGGTACTATAAAGAAACTGGGAAACAATATAGTCAGTATGGTAAGCCAAAGCAACACGCTTGGGAAATGATCTTTGCAGCAGTGTACCAAATGAATATCAATAGGGCAAGATTGCATATCTTCAGGCCAGCAAAAGGGATATTACAATAATCAAGTCATGATATTTGACAGCCTGGACTATAGTTCTCGTGGATGGCTAGAAAAGGCAAAAATAATGGATGTTATGTAGAATGCGTGGATGTTATGCAAAAAGAATTTACAAGACTTGGACCTAGCCTGGACATGAGAACCTAGAGGGAAATCCAAGATGACACCCAGGCAGTGGGCCTGAGTGGCAGATAGAATGGTGGTATTGTCCACCATGATTGAGAAAGGAGATAGCAGGGAGGGCTTGGGTATGGAGATTAAGAGTTCTGTTTTTAGACATGTTACATTTGAGCTGACTGCTAGAGATCCACAAAGAGATGTCAGAGAGACAGGCTGAGATTTTAGTTTGAACAGAAGGAGACAGCTCTAGAGAGAGAGAGCTGAGAATTGTCTGCGTAGAGAGAGTTGTTGAATTTATGTTTCTGGATGAAATTACTCAGAGATAAGTTGTGCAGGCACTGCAGTGGCTTCGAATGCATGACTACAGTAGGAGACTGTCTGACCTATTGAGTTAGGGGTCACCATATCACCATGGGCTTCCTGATTTTCTCTCCTTGAGAAACTCTTCTTACATGGTACTTCTGTGGGCATCCATCTTTTCACTGAATTTAAACTGCCTAAACTATCTGGCCCACAAAACAGGCTCCTTCTGAAATGAGATCAGGTTTCTTCAGACTTTATTGATTCTGACCCTCACAAACTGATGGAGATTGGAGCTAGAGG
The DNA here is from genome assembly GCF_027887155.1 of Malaclemys terrapin pileata. NCBI lineage: Eukaryota > Metazoa > Chordata > Testudines > Emydidae > Malaclemys > Malaclemys terrapin. The sequence continues at coordinate 85,896,510 of NC_071507.1, forward strand.
TTTCAGGGTTCACTCTAAATTCATCATTCTCTTTACTATCATGTAGATTTGACACTACAATCTGTTCACATTCCAAAGCTCTTGGACACAAGAACAAAGAATAAGTGGCCTGGATAGGTTACAGTAGAACCTCCGAGTGACGAACACCTCAGGAATGGAGGTTGTTCATAACTCTGAAATGTTCGTAACTCTGAACAAAACATTATGCCTGTTCTTTTAAAAGTTTACAATGGAACATTGACTTAATACAGCTTTGAAATTTTATTATGCTGAAGACAGATGCTGCTTTCCCTTTATTTTTTTAGTAGTTTACATTTAACACAGTACTGCACTGTATTTTCTCGTGTGTGTGTGTGTGCTGCTGCTGCCTGATTGTATACTTCTGGTTCTAAATCGGGTGTGTGGTTGACTGCTCAGTTCATAACTCTTAGGTTCTACTAATTGAGGGGCGCCCTCTCCCCCCCCACACACACAGTCTCTCTCTGACACTGCTGAGCTGCAGCCCAAAATGACGAGTCAGTGAATTCTGTCAGTAGGTTTCTGCCAACCATTTCAGAAATCTCATGTTAGAATACACTGAGAGAGACCTCTGCAGGACAGTGGCTCTCCCGACATTAACTGCTTAACCATTGCTAAACTAGATGAGGCATATATTCAGTTCTTCCTGGAAAAGAAAGTTAATTTCCAGTTGTAAAGAACAAGATATGAAACTTGGGGAGCTGGACCAGGTATTGAGGACATAAAGTGAGAGATGACTCTTTGGTGCTCATTCTAAGGATGCTGGACTTTTTTGGGGGGTTGACCAAATATCTAGAATATCAGATTTCTTGTCAGAGATCCAGCAGTACTGAAAGATTCTCTTCTTTATATGTTTGGTAAAAGTATTTGTCTTGATGGCAGGGCATTGTTATAGGCAAGACACCCTGTCATATTACCTACACTCTAGCAGAATGTGTACTTCATCTAGCAGGAGTGGATAATTTATCCCAGGGTCAGTGCAGGATTTTTTTCTAGAGAATATTATCATAGCTATAGGGCTAAGTGCACTTTTGACCCCTCGCTAGTCTCTCTCAGTGCACCCCTTCACATGTCAGGCCTCGTGCACTTTCCTTCCCTGGGGTGGAATCCCATGATTCTCCCCTCTTAGATCGAGCCCCAGTCTACAGCGTCCTTTGTACCAACTGTGATTACTCAACAGGCCAGACTGGGTTTACCACCTCCAAGTCTTCTCTTTGGGAGCTGTGACAGGTGGTTAATATAGATGACCAGTGGGCCTTCTCCAAAGTACTGTTTATTTACCATAGTAGGAACAAAGCATAACAGAAAAGAAAATAAAAGATTTTTAAACCAATAAAAGGGTTATAGACATGTCTGTTTTACCTAGAGGTTTGCCATCCCTTGGCAGAGACCCTCAGCAAGTCCCTGATCTTTGGGGTCTGTGTCTGTGGGTATGTCTATACTGTTAAAAAAAAAATAGTGTCAACCAAAAAACCCACAGCAGTGAGCCAGAGAGCCTGGGTCCAGAGACTTGGGCTCATGCTACAGTGCTAAAAATAGTAATGTGGAGGTTCCTGCTCCAGCTCTGAAACCTGGTGATGGGGGTTGGGTCTCAGAATCCAAGCTCTAGCCCAGGTGGGAACAACTAAACCACTATTTTTAGTGCTGTGGTGCAAGCCTGAGTCTATAGACCTGGGCTCTGGGGCATGGTGCTGGAGGTTTGTTTGTTTGTTTTGCAGTGAAGACTACCCAATGAGAACCTGCTTCTCATCAGCAACTCCTAGCACCCACTTCCCACTCCCTCAAGAATGGCACTTTTATCCCCCCAGGAGCCCTTTGTCTTAGACTCACAGGCTTTTTGGTTCTCTTATGTTTACAAACTGAGATCACCCCATGACAAACCGGTCCCTTGATCTCCATAGTGGGTTGGATGTAGGACATTAAAGTGAATAGGTGGAATATTTTTCCCTGAAGTGTGAGTAAATGGGTTGCTATTTGAATCTCCAAAAAAAGAAGAACAGGAGTACTTGTGGCACCTTAGAGACTAACAAATGTATTAGAGCATAAGCTTTCGTGGACTACAGCCCACTTCTTCGGATGCATTATTTGGGTTATATGCATTAAAGGGTTATATGCATCCGAAGAAGTGGGCTGTAGTCCACGAAAGCTTATGCTCTAATAAATTTGTTAGTCTCTAAGGTGCCACAAGTACTCCTGTTCTTCTTTTTGCGGATACAGACTAACACGGCTGCTACTCTGAAACCTATTTGAATCTCATGTCCTTTATTCTGCATATTTGTAGCTGGCCCCTACTTGAATTAACCCTTTGTATTCATACAGTAAACCTCCCCCCCCCCAGTCAAATGGTTAGAATACATAACATTCATACGTTATTTAGGATGACCAGATGTCCCATTTTTATAGGGAGTGTCCTAATATTTGGGGCTTTGTCTTATATAGGTGCATATTATCCTCCACCCCCTCCTGATTTCCATACTTGCTGTCTGGTCACCCTAACATTATTACAGAATAACTCCAAATCCATCATAAATATTTTCTAGTGCTATGGCCAGTTCATTTTTTAAATGTCTCAAGCAATGTTGTTTTAAAGCTTGTGATCTTTCCTTCTTCCTCTCCTTCCTCCATCATGTTTAGTGGCTTCCTCACCTCTCTTTACCTCATCCAGAGAGGTTTCTGAGTTCTAATCCTCTATTCTCCCATGATGCCCTTCTCCCACATCAAAGGGAAGCTACAGTCCTAGTTTTTTTTAAATTCCTGTAGGTAATTTCATGCGCTGCAAAGTGAATTCTGCTGAATAATTGAGATAACATAAAAGGACAGGGCTGTACCTCATAGGCTGGGAATCACTGATTTGGGGGCAGAAAATAATAATAATCTTCATACTTATTCATATTTCATTTAATGTTACATACGCTTTACTTTTTGATTACTTAATTCTTCATATTGAATGACTCACATCCATCTGACTCTTTCTGAAGTCATAATATCTCTGCATGGACTAAGCTATCAAGGTAATTTTTGTGTAGCTTTTTAAAAAAAGTATGCGTCCTTTTGTTTAGATAGAAAATCTAGCAGTATTCTTCCAATTATTTTTCACTGTTGATTTGCTGTTAACTGTTGCGCATTACTCGTATGTTCTAAAGATAAACAGGTGCTAGAAGTATTTCTGAAAAAGCTCTGCAAAAAGTTCTTTAATCATGGGTGTTTACAAAGTGATTTCTCCTTTAAATTATCCCATTTTACGGCACTATGATTTAGGTGATTAGTAGAATTAACATGTCAGTAGGATGCAGTTTTATCACTGGCACTGATAGAATTACTTAAAATAGATTAATGCTACCTTATCTTAGTATAGTGACATTGACATTGAGATTTCCCAATTAAAAGCCACAAAATATTGGTAGGGTCATCAGTTTGATACATAAAGTGCTGAGTGGTAAGAAGAATGGGTTAGTTAGATTTGAGTATTGTTGATAATTTTTAGACTTCAGGAGTTCTGTTACAGTTTAAATATTGTTTCATAGTTGTGTGATGGCAAATAACCATGTTTGAATGCCTTTTTTTTCCTGCTGAAGGTTGAATTGTTTGAGGTATTCCTTTCATCAACTGGGATCCGTTTAGATTTTATTTTGCCAAATCTGTATAAAATATGTGCTAGTCTGTGTTATAATATGAATCCAGTACAGGTCCAACATCATAGTAATTGATTTAGCTTTTTATTTTCCACTTGTCTTAGACCTCATCAGCCTCTTATAAAATGACTTGATTATGATTCTAAACAAATTCTGCTCATCTTGCCAGTTGTCAAATCCAGATAATCTCAGGATGGAAATCTGCCATGTTACAAATTAATACTCTTGTTATGCAGCTAGCATTTTTACAGTTGCATAAATGTGTCCAGGCACTTCAGTCTGCTTAGATTTATGTTTGCTAACACATTAAAAAGGTGACGTAGTTAATTGCATAATTACAATGTACACATAGTTCTTAGTTATGTGAAAGTTGAGTAAAGGGTTATAATGTTATGCTGATAGATTGATGTAGATGATGGAGTGGGTTAAAATGCAAACCTTAACCTTTGAAGATTTAGCTTCAAATCCTGATTACTCTAGGTCACAGGTGAAAATGAATTTGGTCACCCCCAAGTCCTTTGAGGACATTTTTCCACATAACAAACCCACTGTGCAATTTTTCATGATTTACAGTCCTGGTTTTAGAGAAACCTAGACTGTGGCAACATGAGTTTGCAGATCTGGGCTCAAGTGTGCTGGCAACACCAGACCTCATTCTTCATTGCCTTGCTCTTTGTGTAGTTACTTGTGCCTGTGCAAAGTGAGTGCTAAGTTATATGTAGAATACTATCATTTTGATAGAACTCCCTTTGCAAAGGTGTAAATGACTACACAAGGGGCGAGGCAGTGGAGAACCAGGTCCAGTATGTGGATGAAGCTTGCCAAGCACCTTACTTGCACTGTGTGCACCTCTAAAAAAATGTTAGTAGATGTTCTTTTAGGTAAGCACCACACTCTTCCAAAATGGAAACACAAACATCCACTCTCACCTAATATTTGCTGCAGGAATGTCTGTAATAATAATAAAAAAAATTATATCATTTAGAAACAATTTGATATGCCTTAGCCTCAAGGAGGATATCCAGAGCTGCCAGGTATCATGCAGTTCTATATGTCTATTGGAGCAATAGATGGACACAGTATTAAGGTAGTTAAGAAGAAGTTATGGGTCAAACAATGAGTTTTTTTCCCATCAGCATTTTTGGTCAGTATTATGTTCCGTTGATGACAAAAGTTCAATTTAAATAAGGCTGTTGGGAATTAATGCTATTCACTCAGCAAGCATTTACTTGTTTTGAAACGAGGAAACCAAATGACTCACAGATGTATAGGGTCATATGTTCGGTATTCGTGGCAGAAAGTGTGGAGGGAGTTATACAAATAGTAGAAATCTATGCAAGAAAGCAATAGCAGAAACCACAGCACACCATATACTGTGATGCCCAGGGTAAGCTGTGTGGTGAATCCATCAATAAGTGTGGTTAGTCAAATGTGCCTACATACCCAAAAGAAGCAGATGAACATAGTTTGTTGAGGAAAAATGAACATGGTTTTAGTAAAGGGAAATCATGCCTCACCAATCTACTAGAATTCTTTGAAGGGGGTCAAAAAGCATGTGGCCCAAGGGGATCCAGTGGATATAGTGTACTTAGATTTTCAGAACGCCCTTGACAAGGTCCCTCACTAAAGGCTCTTGGATAACAGGGAAGGTTCTCTCATGGATTGGTAAATGGTTAAAAGATAGGAAACAAAGAGTAGGTATAAATGGTCAGTTTTCAGAATGGAGAGAGGTAAATAGTAGTGTCCCCCAGGGGTCTGTTCTGGGACCAGTCATATTCAACATATTCATAAATGATCTGGAAAAAGGAGTAAACAGTGAGGTGGCAAAATTTGCAGATGATACAAAATTACTAAAGATAGCTAAGACCCAGGCAGACTGCAAAGAGCTACAAAAGGATCTCTCAAACCTGGGTGACTGGGCAACAAAATGGTAGATGAAATTTAATGTTGATAAATGCAAAGTAATCCACATTGGAAAGCATAATCCCAACTATACATATCAAATGTTGGGGTCTAAATTAGCTGTTACCACTCAAGAAAGAGATCTTGAAGTCATTGTGGATAGTTCTCTGAAAACATCTACTCAATGTGCAGCAGCAGTCAAAAAAGCGAACAGAATGCTGGGAATAATTAAGACACGGATAGATAATAGGACAGAAAATATCTTTTTGCCTCTATGTAAATCCATGGTACGCCCACATCTTGAATACTGTGTGCAGGTGTGGTCGCTCCATCTCAAAAAAGATATATTGGAATTGTAAAAGGTTCAGAAAAGGGCAACAAGAATGATTAGGGGTATGGAATGGCTTCCGTATGAGGAGAGATTAATAAGACTGGGACTTTTCAGCTTGGAAAAGAGACGGCTAAGGGGAGATATGATTGAGGTCTATGAAATCATGACTGGTGTAGAGAAAGTAGATAAGGAATTGTTGTTTACTACTTATAACACAAGAACTAGGGGTCACCAAATGAAATTAATAGGAAGCAGGTTTAAACCAAACAAAAGGAAGTATTTCTTCACACAACGCAAAGTCAACCTGTGGAACTCCTTGCCTGATGATGTTGTGAAGGCCAAGAGAATAACAGGGTTAAAAAAAGAACTAGATAATTTCATGGCGGATAGGTCCATCAATGGTTATTAGCCAGGACGGGCAGAATGGTGTCCCTAGCCAAGCTGGGAATGAGCGACGGGATGGCTCACTTGATGATTACCTGTTCATTTCCTCTGGGGCACCTGGCACTGGCCACTGTCAGAAGACAGGATACTGGGCTAGATGGACCTTTGGTCTGACCCAGTAGGGCCATTCTTATGTTCTTATGGAAAGGCTCTATACCAATATACAAATGCAGACCTATTTATTCATGTAAAATGATAGGTTGTGATGCTCAGAATCTTTTTATGGCATAATCCTTAATACTACTAGTACTGGTCTGACCTAATCATATTTCAGTCTACAGTGTGAGCTGGTGGAAGAATGCGACCTAGTGGCTTTTTCACACAGCATTCATTTGTGCACATTTCACCTACTGCTTTCTGCTTTTTGTTTTATTTTTGGCCCAGTTACATAATTTACTATACTCTGGGCTTCCTCTCCTCTTTCCAGTAACTACCTCACCAGTTTTGGTTATGGTCCTGAACCTGTGCTCACTGTCATGTACTGCCTTTTATGATGCTGTATTTACCATGGTATCATGCTACACAGGAGCATTCACTGTACAATTGCACTTCCACCCAGGAACTGGATACCTGTCTCTTGAGGTTTTTGACAACCAGGATGCAGCTAAGTCTTTTGGGAATGGGGTTTGAGGCTGCACCTCCTTTTCCTCACAACATTGTAGGGAGGGTTGGAGGTTACCTGAATTATTTGTAGGAACTCCCATTTTATCATACCAGCAGCTCTTCACAGCAGCCAGCTTCCCGACTGCCTCCACTTCAATGTCCTAATTATTGTAGTTAAACTCGTTTCCCTCCCAGTTCTCTGTCTTTCATTTTTATTTGCAATGAATGCCTACTAAGCTACAGCAACTAGCATTTCTACTATTTCTGTAACTTTTGTATAACTCACATACAACACAGAACACTCTGTGCCAGCTGATGCAGTATTTCAAGGTCTGAGTTGCTTGTGCTAGCTCCTCAAAACTCTGATGTTCCCCACTGCAAAAATGATGCCTCATGTACCAACCAGTGCACTCCAGTAACCTCAATATCAGTTGCCAGGAAGCTCTGACGCACTGTGATATCTGATGGAGAGGATTCTAGGACACGGTTGAGTCTCCAAAGTGTAGATATATATGAGGCTGTGAGGGGAAAATAGACACACATCAGTTGGAGTACTAGAGAAGTAGGTAATGAAGTCAGAAGGTGGAGGCAAAAATAGCAGCCTTGTTTATAATGGAGGAAGGAGGTTAAAGGGAGGCATATGAAGGGTACCTGTCTATTAACTGTCACAAATCAGTTTCTTGAGATATGATCATGATTCTGGCCATGTGTAGCCAATTAATAATTGATCAATACATTTTGAACAATTGACTAGCTGGTTACAGCATGGAATGCTAATTCATATCACATGGCCATGGCATGAATATTCAGGCAATTGGGTTAGGGCTGACAATTGAGGATTAGATACGTGACATCCACTCTGTATTCTATATACGTATGTTGAAAACACTTTTTTCAAGTTGTAGAATATGTTTGTTCTAAACTGGGTTTTTCCTCTTTGGTTCAATAGTATCAGGATACAAATATGCAAGGAGTGGTATACGAACTGAACAGCTACATAGAACAACGGTTGGATACAGGCGGAGACAACCAACTTCTCTTATATGAACTGAGCAGCATCATTAAAATAGGTAAGGAAAAGGATTTGATGCCCTTCATTTGAAGCCTTATCTTGGTACTCTGTGTATTACTTATGCTATTAAATAAATATAGTTATTATAGAATAGCTGTACGTGCTTGGTACACCATCCTGCAACTGCATCCACACCACGTAGCCCTTGCACGATATGGAGCCCCGCTGATGTCAGTGGAACTCCAACTTGGGGCAAGGGTCCACCCAGCTATGAGTCCAGTTGCAGGATCAGGGCCAACTGCAAGGCAAACCACCTGATAGATTAGGGTTAGGGTTAGATTATTCTAGTTTTGGTGTTGCCTGCCAGATTGATTTGGAAAGTCATAGAATTAGCTATCAGCAATATTATTGCAAATCTTGACTGCTCCTTTAACAAAAGTGAGGTGATTTGGGTGTGTGTTTTCCTAGAAGATCAAATAAAACTCTATAGAGTTACAGCACTTTTTGATGTGATATAGTTGCCTCTTTGTGAAAAAGAATATTGTCCAAGAATAAAAGTGAAACACGTTTCCTGTAAAAATGTAGAACTTTCATCACCTCCCATCGCCCCAAATTTTAACCAATGTGAGTACATACAGATTTGCATTGAAAGCAACTGTTCAGGCTTGTTTACCTCACATACTTTGCAAATAGTTGTTTTACAACCTTTCCCCCATATCCCTACCACTCTGACACTTTGTAACATGAAGCTGGTTCTTCTATTTTATGTGTATTGTGTTTCAAATGGACTGTATTTGTTTACTGTCACTTTAATGCAGCGGTTCTCAAACTGTGGGTGGGGACCCCAAAGTGGGTCGGGACCCTGTTTTTATGGGGTTGCGAGGGCTGGCATTAGACTTGCTGGGGTCTGGAGCCAAAGCCAAAGCCTGAGCACCACTTCCTGGGGCCAAAGTCGGAGGGCTTCAGCCCTGGGCGGTGGGGCTCAGGTTACAGGCCCCCTGCCTGGGGCTGAAGTGGGGCTTTGGTTTTGCCCCCCACCCCCTAGGGCAGTGGGGCTCGGGCAGGCTCAGGCTTTGGCCCCCTCTCCAGGGGTCATGTAGTAATTTTGGTTGTCAGAAGGGGGTCATGGTGCAATGAAGTTTGAGAACCTCTGAGGGTTCTGATTCAACTTCAACCCAGCTGGTCAGTACTGGTTTATGTTAGAGAGCAAATGAGAGGCTGGAGGCGAGACAGAGGCAGCACATCCTTCCATACTCCTAGTAGACTAGAGAGTACGTTTTCTTTCTTTAACTTACAATGCACTTCTTTTCTGTAATGTCCAATAGACACATAATATTTTCTCTAGAAATGACTTTGGAACTCAAATACAAATGAGCTTCTCACTGACTGGCAATGATGTCATTCATATCCATGTAAATAATTAAGCAATCAGACAGTGGGGTTTTGGTTCTGTCAAACATGCACAGAAGGCCAACTGACTTTAACCGCCCCCAAAATGTAATCATTTCCCTGAAATGCATTGCCTGGAGTGTTTTATTTGTTCATAAAAATGAGGAAATCATTCAGACCTGTGTATTTACAGGAGATAGCATTACTGATGGACAGAGAGGTCTACTTGTGCCTAAAGTGTTAAGCCTATTTTGTAATGCTGAGTGTAAAAGCACAGGCTTGATGTGTTCTTCTATTTCCGAGAGTTCTTTTTCGTTTTAGCAATAAGATACCTCTGATGGTTTATTTCTAAGGAATTATTGCACTTTTTCGTGTTTAAACACTTAGCCTTTGGCCTTATGCCTCACAACACCACCTGAGTCTTGCAGTAATTGCCAGCAGATATTTACTCCCTGGAGTGTCTTAATGTATTTAATACAGAACAGCTATGGAAAACATAGGCCTCCACATGTCATAGAAACTAGAAACAATCCCGTCATACACACTTAGTGGCAGCATTTGAGGCTTATTCATTGTTTTGCCATGCTTATGTATCTTAAGGCAAGGACAGAGATATTTATGCTCTATACATGGGAAACAACTTTTCTTCTGTTGATGGAAAATGTGCTATCTATGTTCTATATTATTACATTGTGGATGTGTATTTTTACTTAATTATTATGCTGTAATATGTATTCATGCAATGTAATATTCACTAGACATGAAGTAAAGACTAGGTAAGTTTATCAGGTTGCAGCTTCCAATTATGTATCAAATATATTAAATTTTTGGGGGGAAACAGATAGTATTATCATATGCCACTAACTTTGCAGGGTTTCTGTGCAGTTTCAGGGGATACAGCAATGGTGTTTCACATTCAGAAGTTTAGCTGATTGTCCTAAGTGGAATGAGTCTATGGTTTCACCTTGGAGAACATGCAAAAGTTTGATTCTCCCTCTGAGTACAATTACTTCTTTTATTATTGCTTTGGCAGCTACAAAAGCTGATGGATTTGCACTATATTTCCTGGGAGATTGCAATAATGTAAGTATTCTGGATTTAGATGCTGCTTTTCTGTACAGTTAACTAAAAGTGCATTTTACACTTCCCCAAATATACTGTAATCTTATTTTGTACATCATTTAGCAGGAAATGCTAGTTAAGTGCTGAATATCAATTTTACATTATTTTTGTTTCTGTAGATGCAATGTAGCTGAATTTAGTGACAAGCAAAAGTATTTTTTGCACTGAGCTTCCAAGGGCCTTGCTTTATAATCACATTCTTTCTCTAAAGTCTAGCAACTTCATTAATAAAAGGCAGCAGGTTGAAAACAAACAAGATAGTACTTTTTCATACAATGCACAGTCAACTTGTGGAACTCATTGCTTGGAGTTGTGGTGAAGGCCAAAAATGTAACTGGGTCCAAAAAAAGGATTGGATAAGTTGATGGGGGATAGGCCTATCAATGGCTATTAGCCAAGATGGTCAGGGATGCCACCCCATGCTCTAATGTCCCTAAACCTCTGACTGCCAGAAGCTGGGAGTGGTCGACAGGAGATGGGTCACTCAATAATTGCGCTGTTCTGTTCATTCCCTCTGAAGCATCTGGCATTGGCCACTGTCGGAAGACAGGATACTGGGCTAGGTGGATGATGATCTGACCCAGTATGGCCGTTCTTATGTTGTTATGAAGCTGCAAGACTGCGTTCTTATACAGTTTACCCACAACATGGCCAAGCACAAGCCCAGGCATTTACCCAGAGACATTCTCTTTAAAGAGAGAAAATGCGACTTATTCTTTTTATCCTGTTAAATTTCTGGTTTCTAAACTTCATCAGTTTCTCTGTTGTTGTCAACTGTAGCCTGAAAATGAAGTAACCTAAATTTCAAACTCAGGCATTAATTAACATGAAGAAATAGATCACATACATTTAAAGTGGGTTAGCCAAATTAATTTGTGATATAAATTAATTGGCTACAACAATTATAACAGGAATGAGTTTAGTCCAATGTTGTTAGTTGCATAATCACTATTTTGCTGTGGTTTTTAGAATGCATTAAGTTAAGCAAAAATGTTTATCTTGGCAACTCTATCTAGATACCATCATATAAGATTTAGTTACTTGACAAAATTGCAGGCAAGAAAATGTAGTTACACTTTAAAGGGACACCATTGAGTTAAAAATCACACTTTTGTCTGAAAAAATGCATGCCTACTGTTGGTACAAGAGACACCTCCAACTCTTATAAATGCAACTGATTAGAGAGGCAAAACATTTTTCTCCGTTGTTTTAGTTTAATCTTTCACATTAGTCGGCTCTCATGGTTTATTCCTGCATAGTTCATTATTCAGTTTCCCCTGCTGCTGTTTGTGTGGGTCTTTCATGCAGCAAAAGAGAAAAGAGAAAATGACTTACAAAACAGCAGGAAAGCATTATTGTAAAGGTGCACAAACTGACAGGGGACCAGTGTACTACCTGAAAGTACTTTTAACTCATTTTTTAAAAATAGACCAGTCGACAGTGTCCCATTGAAAGGTATGAATTAAATGCCGTACAATATCCCTTTCAAAGTAAGAAATTAATTTAACTTTTGGGTTCTAGTTCACTCCTTTAATAAATATTTGGTTTAATAAAGATAACCCATTTTGTGATTCAGAAATTAGTCCTGTTCTGAGAGAGTTTTGTAACATAGGTATTTCCTGCAAAAGACTTATCACTTTTCTTCCGTGGGCATATGCTTCATCACACATTGCCCACCTCAATACCATCTTCAGTTTTTTTTCTGCCCAATTCTGGCATGTAATCATTGTTCAGTCTGGGGGTGATGCAAACCTCCACTGAGCTCACAGGAAGTTTAGCCTTCACTTATGAGGGTGCAGCATGTGGATGGATGGCTAGCTCTGCTTGTGGCTGTACTCTGTGAGAACTGAACAATGTCCAGACCTCTTCCACTTCCTCTTTGCAGAAACTAGTAGCAGCATTAACCTTACAGCTCAAGATTTCAGATTATGCCCATCTTCTGCATGGGGGGCACAAGATGAGGAGGGGTACCTTACAGCTTCATGACCTCTTGAGCAGCTGACATGGAGACTGTATGCAAACTGATCTTAGCTGTCTTTATAGCTTTTTAGACAAACAAGATAATGTGCTCCATTATAATTAACTCTAGCACTGAAAAAAATAAATACCAGCTGCATAAAAAATACACATTGATTACATTTGTCACTGAAATGTGATTACAATCGCCCCACAATGGCATGGTATTCATCTGCTCATATAGGGCCTGATCCAAAGCCCATCAAAACCTGGGTGAGATTTTCTGTTCACTTATCATAGAATCATAGACCTGGAAGGGACTTCAAGAGGTCATCTAGTCCAGTCCCCTTCACTCAAGGCAGGACTAAGTATTATCTAGACCATCCCTGACAGATGTTTGTCTAACCTGCTCTTAAAAATCTCCAATGATGGAGATTCTATCACCTCCCTAGGCAATTTATTCCAGAACTTAACCACCCTGACAGTTAGGAAGTTTTTTTTAATGTCCAACCTAAACCTCCCTTGCTGCAATTTAAGCCCATAGGTTAGGCCCATATTGTACTCCCGTCACTTAATAATAATGCAGTAGACATCTTTTGTAAAAAATTGTAACTAACAGTTAATTTGGGGATCCTTGTTCCTGTGTGCTGGACTTATAACATTTTTGTCCTATCCTAAGTTTTGTGGCTTTAAGGGGGGTTACATTTTCAAAGGCACAAATGGCAGTGAGGTATCTAACTACCATTGACTTTTAGTGTGAGGTAGGTGTCTCTCATTGACAGTTGTGTGTTTGAAAGTATCCCCTTTGGTGGTTTAGTTACAGTTATTTCTGTTGCACAGATAAAACTTCCCGTGTTTTGCTCTTCTGTTCTGTGTAGCATATATAAATGCAAAATGATACAAATTCCTAAATTTAGATGAATGAAGCAGTTAAATATTTACACCCACATTTTCAAAAGTGGCCTCTAATTTTTGGTGGCTCAGTATTTCAGATATCCAGCTTGAGATATGGATAGCTATACTCTATCAAGTTTGGCAACCAAAAATAGTGGACAATTTTGAAATGTTGGCCGTAGGCTTTTTTAGCTAGCTTTGGAAATATTTGTAAAGCTTCTTGAATCCATCCAGTCAGTAATCTCAACAGTCAGGATGACTACCTTAATGTTAAGCCAATCTTTGTTTGAGCCTCATAGCATCATGTTTTTTGAATGAATAATTGAGAAGTTTTTGGTGCCTGAGACTACTGACATCATTGTGTGTGGGCCTGTATATATGTATGTATCTGGGGAGAGGAGAGGTGGTGTTGTATAAGAACCTAGGAATCCTGGTACCCAGTGTTCCACTGTTGTCTCGCAACTAGTTGTGTAATCATAGAACTGGAAGGGACCTAGAGAGGTCATCTAGTCCAGTCCCCTGCATTCATGGCAGGACTATATTATCTAGACCATTCCTGGCAGATGATTGTCTAACCTACTCTTAAAAATCTCCAATGATGGAGATTCCACAACCTCCCTAGGCAATTTATTCCAGAGCTTAACCACTCTGACAGTTAGGAAGTTTTTCTAATGTCCAACCTAAATCTCCCTTGTTGCAATTTAAACCCATTGCTTCTTGTCCTATCCTCAGAGGTTAAGAAAAACCATTTTTCTTCCTCCCCCTCGTAACAACCTTTTACACACTTGAAAACTTTTATCATGTCCCCTCTGTTTCCAGATTAAGCAAACCCAATTTTTTCAATCTTCCCTCATAGGTCATGTTTTCTAGACCTTTAATCATTTTTGTCGCTCTTCTCTGGTTCTCTCCAATTTGTCCACATCCTTCCTGAAATGTGATGCCCAGAACTGGACACAATACTCCAGTTGAGGCCTAATCAAAGCGGAGTAGAGCGGAAGAATTACTTCTCATGTCTTGTTTACAACACTCCTGCTAATACATCCCAGAAGGATGTTCGCTTCTTTTGCAACAGCGTTACACTGTTGATTCATATTTAGATTGTGCTCCACTGTGACCCCCAGATCCCTTTCCGCAGTACTCCTTCCTAGGCATTCATTTCCCATTTTGTATGTGTGCAACTGATTGTTCCTTCCTAAGTGGAATACTTTGCATTTGTCCTTATTGAATTTCATCCTATTTACTTCAGACCATTTCTCCAGTTTGTCCAGATCATTTTAAATTTTAATCCTATCTTCCAAAGCACTTGCAACCTCTCCCAGCTTGGTATCATCCGCAAACTTTATAAGTGTACTCTATATGCCAGAGGTGGGCAAACTTTTTGGCCCGAGGGCCACATCTGGGTGAGGAAATTGCATGCAGGGTCATGAATGTAGAGCTGGGGTAGAGGGTTCCGGTGCGGGAGGGAGTGCAGGGTGTGGGAGGGAGTGCAATGTGCAGGAAGGGGCTCAGGGCCAGGGGTTGGGGTGGAGGAGGAGTGCGGAGTGTACGAGGGGGCTCAGGGCAGGGGGTTAGGGTGCGGGCTGTGGCAGCAGGCTCAGGGCAAGGGGTTGGGAGCTCAGGGCAGAGGGTTGGGGTGCAGGAGAGGTGCGGGCTCAGGGCAGGGGGTTGGGGTGCAGCAGGGGTGGGGCAGTGGGTTCGGGTGCAGGAGGGGTGTGGCAGGGGGCTCAGGGCAGGGGGTTAGGGTGCGAGGTACAGGAGGGTTTCAGGGTGCAGGCTCCAGCCTGGCGCCACTTACCTTTAGCAGCTCCAGGGTGGCAGCAGTGTGCAGCAGAGCTAAGACAGGCTCCCTGCCTGCTCTGGCCCCGCATCACTCCCAGAAGTGGTTGGCACCATGTTCCTGTGGCCCCTGGGGGGCGGGGAGGGGCAGAGGGCTCTGCATGCTGCCCTCACTGAAAGGGAGGGATAGCTCAGTGGTTTGAGCATTGGCCTGCTAAACTCAGGGTTGTGAGTTCAATCCTTGAGGGGGCCACTTAGGGATCTGAGGCAAAATCAGTACTTGGTCCTGCTAGTGAAGGCAGGGGGCTGGACTCGATGACCTTTCGGGGTCCCTTCCAGTTCTATGAGATAGGTATATCTCCATACCTGCGGGTACTTCCCCTGAAGCTCCCAGTGGCCGCAGTTCTTCTGGGGGTGGCAATCCCATGGGCCATAGTTTGCCCATCCCTGCTGTATGCCATTATCTAAATCATTGATGAAGATATTCAACAGAACTGGACCCAGAACTGATCCCTGCAGGACCCCACTCATTATGCCCTTCCAGCATGACTGTGAACCACTGATAACTACTCCCTGGGAACAGTTTTCCAACCAGTTTTGCACCCACCTTATAGTAGCTCCATCTAGGTTGCATTTCCCTAGTTTGTTTATGAGAAGATCATGTAAGACCGTATCAAATCCACCAGTAACGTGTGCTGTGACCCCATCTAAGGACTTACAAAGTCAGGATCAAGAGATAAGTAAAGGCAACTGCTCTCTTAAGCTGGGGATTCCATTATGAATCCTTATTTGTACAGTTTATAGTTGCTATAAAAGCTCACTGTTGGGAATTTTGACATGCAAAGTTGATAGTCATAGAGGAACTTTTTGGTATGAGATTTCCAATAACTACCTTTGGCCAATTTTAATGCATGAATTTATACACAGCACAGAAGAAAGTTTCCTTGTTTGAAATACTTTAGAATCTAGGTTTACAAAGTGAGACCCAACAAGTGATTACTTCATATCATTGAAGATGTTTGTGATTTTTTTTTTTTAAATATTGAAGGAACAGGGAAACAGCCTTGTCATTGCAGTTTTAAAATTGGCGTTAATGAATTAGTCATAAATGCTTCCCACTCTCTTGGTTTTAGTATGGATAGCCCTTTCTGTACTTGAAAATTGCATTTGAACATGGTGAAATGAATATGCCTTTTAAAAAATTACTGCATATTTGATTAATTCAAAAGAAAGCTCTGAATTAGTCTGTCTGCTGTATTCTGCTCTGTGCATAATACAGGTGTCACACTGGCTTCTAAAGAGGCATCTCACTAATGGAGAAAAGTCCTATATAATTTAACAGAACAAGATATCTTCCTGTAAGTGTTTTAACCATCTTACAGAATTGAATAGGAAATTATATCCCTGCTCTTGAATTTTATAAGATTGTTAAAATATATGTTAAGTAGTTGTCACTCCTAATAAAATTCCATAGGTTTTCAGAGTAATTTCTATATAACCTTATTGGTTTTATCTCTATTAAATTCTACAGGACTTTTCCATAAAGGTATGTTGGAGTTGTGTGGTGATACAATGTACCTGCAGCAGTTTCCTGTTGAGAAAAGAGGCAAGTAGATTGCCCCCAAGATCTCTGGAGTAGGAGCTCTGAGGTGGTAGCTGCTATATCCGTTTAAAGTGTTCACTGTGCTTTTTCACACAAACCAGCAACCTTTAGCAGATGCCAAAGGGGATATGGGCATTGGTTGTCTAGAACTCCTGGCAGTGCTAACACTCCCTTCACGATGTGCTCAGGAAGTGCAAGCACCAAGATTCTGCTGCTTCCTACACTTTTGCCTGAAAGAGTGTAAAGGGCTTCTTGTGTCCAGTTTACTTCCCTCCCCCGCACACATTCCCTGTACCCCTGTCCTAACTAGCCTGTGAAATGGTCTACTTGAAAGTTTGTCTGATAGGCTGGTACAATTATAAATAAGACACTTTGGTCTTAAGGGCACTAACACGTGTTTGAAAATACCAACTAATTGGAGACTGGAACAGACTTGTAAGCAAACGGTAATGGTTCTCAGCTCTCCGGGAAAGACTTTTATCCTATTTTGTTCCCTCCGTTTTATTACCCAAAACAGGGAATTACATACAATTCAAAACTTTTGCAGTTATGGTCTTAATTGAGCATAGCATTTAATCATGTGCTTAACTTGAATGACTTAGGGTACGTCTATACTTACTTCCTGGTCCGGATGTAAGTGATCTATCTTCTGGGATCGATTTATCGCGTCTTGTCTAGACGCGATAAATTGATCCTGGATCGATCCCGGAAGTGCTTGCCGTCGACGCTGGTACTCCAGCTCAGCGAGAGGAGTAGGCGGCATCAACGGGGGAGCCTTCCTGCCGCGTCTGGACCCGCGGTAAGTTCGGACTAAGGTACTTTGAATTCAGCGACGTTATTAACGTAGCTGAATTTGCGTACCTTAGTCCGAAGTGGGGGGTTAGTGTGGACCAGGCCTTAATTAAGTCCTATTGACTGCAGTGGGATTTACTTATGTTCCTAAGCACTATATTAAATAGGGATGGACTTGAGCACAAGCTTCCAGTTTGGGGCCTGTGTGTGTGAATGTTCCCAAAACTTTATGTTTTGTGTCACAACTACAGTATTTATGTATTAATATATGAGCATTTCCTGCAAATGCTTTCCACTCACGTAGTTCTGATTCCTGTGAGTAATTCCGCATTGGTTAGTTATAATACTATACTCATGTGAGTAAGTAGGTTTGGGCCCATTTTGTTTTTTGAAATGTAATAGCAAGACCCCTACATTAGTTTCTATCTTATATTGTGAGCATTATCTATTTCCTGATGCTGCAAATTGCTATGACAAACCAATCATCCTCCCTTCAGATGGTGATTCACAACAGCTTTATTGTAAAGAGGATTGACAGAGGCCACAAATATGTGCACATACTCTGCGCTTCAGGGTGAATGTAATAGTTATTATTCTAGAATTCCTACAGTATGTAGAAATTATTGTTCTAGCTAGATATGCAGTGCCATCTAGTGACTTTATGTAGAAGGGAAGATTGTAGATATTAAGAACGCTGGAGTAATGACTAGTGATTGTAGTTGTCTCCGTTTTTGGATGGCCAAATGGAGACAGCTTAAAGGCCACTGATTTTTGTGAAAGTACAGAGCACCCATTCTCTGAAAATCAATCACTTTAAGGTATCTCAAGTTGGTAGCTCCCCAGATCACTAAAATTATTTCTGCCATTATACATCCTTTGTATATGTAGAGAGAAAAATCTTTGTTTCTTCCATATTTGTCAGTGTACATTGCACTGCCCAATAGCAAAGTCTCCAGCAATTAAATGCATTTAGAAATGGTAGCCTCCATCTTAAAAACAAACTAACTAACTCAGAAAATATACCAACTAGTTTGGAATTTTAGCACATGACTTTTAATTATGATAAGCAGTGCTGTATTTACAATGGCGCCATGGAGCCCGGCCCATGCTCAGAAGGGGCCCCTGCTCTGTTTACACTGTGCCCTGAGACCCCGCCAGCCTGCTCCTCCACCCCATGTCCACCAATTGCTCCTCTCCACCCTCTGGCCCCACCTACTGGCTCCTCTCCGTCCCCTGGACAGACCGCAGTGCACCTCAGGCTCCAGGCAGTCTCTGCTTCCCACCACCTGTGGGGCCCTGCCTGTCTCCCCGGAGCTGAGCTGCCTGGGACTGGTGCAGAAGCCTGGTCAGTCTTGGCCAGTTGGGGAAGGAGGGGATAGTGTGGGGGGCTTGGCTGGGCCCCTCCAGGCAAGTGGGTCCTGAGCGAGCCTGGCCTGGGCAGGCCCTGGCCTGGCTGATTGCGCCACTCCCAAAAGATGGAGTGATTCCCCACCCCGGGACCACCCTTGGCTGCACTGGTGGCTCAGCCCAGCAGAGACAGTCGCCTCCCAGCAGGGCCAGTGAATGCGGCCCGGAGGCAGGGAGTGGGGGAGTTGGTCTCTGGGGGCGTGTCCTGAGCTGTGAGGGGGCAGGAAAGATCTGTGTGTGTTGGGGCACTAAGGAATGGGGGTTCTGTGTGGGGTGCTGGGCAGTTGTGGTGGGGCTGTGGACTGGGGGGCCCTGGGCAGGGGTGGTGTGCAGGGCGCTGTGCATTTGTGTGAGGGGGAATGCTGGGCATAGCAGATCCAGGGGGCTCTGGCCATAGGGAGTCAGGAAGGTGTTGCAGAGGTGCAGACTTTCTGATTTTCCCTGGGGGTGTTTGACCCCTGCTCTTTCCCTGGCCCTGCCCCACTCCACCTCTTCCTGCCCCATTCCGCACCCTCCCCCGAGCACCCCCCATCCTCACTTCACCTCTTCCGGCCCCTGCCCCTCCCCCTCTCCCCAGCGCCTCCTGCCCGCTGCTGAACAGTTGATCAGCAGCGGGCAGGAGGTGTTGGGTTGGGGGAGGAGCTGATCGGCGGGGCCGCCAGTACGTGCTCAGCACACACTATTTTTTTCTGTGGGTGCTCCAGCCCTGGAGCACCCATGGATTCAGCACCTATGGGGTGTTGGGGGGGGGGGGGGGACTGTGTGGCATGGCATGGACCCACCCCCGAGGGCAAGGGTCATGCTGGCATCACAAGGCTGGGCAGGCCACTGTGCATCTGGCAACTGCCGGTTGTAGATAGTGCCCTCGCACTGGGCTGGGCGGAGCGGGGCCACCACTGCTGTACCTTGCCCCATTGCCCTTGGATGGCCCCACACTCTGGGGATTGACCTCCCCGTGCCACTCACCATTGCCTCCATGGGGGCCCACAAATGTGTTTGGCTCTGGGCCCACAAAAGGTTATGCCGTCCCTGATGATAAGTTAGCATTCCCATCATTCAGCTTCACAATCCTTAAGTGATAAACTAATCAGCTATGTTACAAACTGTTTTACAGTGTACACATATGTTGTCCTCGCTTCAGTTTTCTAATATTATATCTATTTTCCCAGGATACTTAATACTGTATTATAGAAAAATGTAGACCTCTTCAGATAAATCATGAGTTATCAATGTTTCTATAAAAATGCAACAAGTTATTGTTTGTTCTTTCCCCCCCTGGCCGACTTCTCCTAGCAGTGGGATTGCTGGCAATTGTGTTCAAACATAGAATACAGTTGGCTTTAACTGTGGAAGATTTTTAGAGTGATAGCATCTGGCTGGTTCTTCAACTTGGGCATTTTACAATTCCAACCTTTTCTCCTTGGGATACTTTTCTGTTGATTTGGTTTGTTGTATTGGTCATTATTTCTATTGGGCTTAGTTTTGTTCATTTAAGAATATGATTTTAAGGCACAGTCCTTGATATATATTTGCCAAGAATTTTTATTGTACAAGAGTTTGAATATGCTCTTATATGTTGGGCTGCCATGTCCTTTAACAAAAAACAAACAAAACAAACCACTTTGCCTCTATTACCAAATGGAAGAGAATGTGAGATGCAGATATGCTTAAGCTCACTTAATATCAATTTGCTTAATATAGAATTCTCTTGAATAGAAATGTCTTTTCTAGGCATCAAAGTATACAACAATAATTTAGCACTGATGTGTCCATTTAATGTCAATTGGACGTTAAATAATTTTCCATTCAGCATTTTCTGGGCCCATTCTTTCTTCCAGTGTAATTAGCTACAAAACTCTCTGTGAATGAAATAGGGGCAAGATCACATCCCGTGTAATAAAAATTAAAAAAAAATGTTAATTGAATGCTTTATAACGTATGTACTTACTTTAACCCTAAACTCATTCTAACTGCAAAATCTGGCTTCTGTCTTTGTGAAATAAAAATCCAAAGTGTTATAAAAATCTGTTGTTGTTATTGCTTAATGGAGCAGGAGTATTTTTTAAAAAAAGAAAAAGAGCAACTGAATGGCTCACTAGTTGTTAATGAAACAGGTCTCCAGTTCAAATGCAGCCCAAGGAAACTTTTTTTCATCTGATGACTGCTTATGTAAAATGTATTTGGCGATTTACCAGGTTCCCAATGGCTACAGCACAGCAACCACAATAAGAGCTGGCATGAATTGGCTCCTTTGTTATCAGTATCATCTGAAAGGCCAATGACTGACTAAGCCCGTGGACTGAAGTTCCCCCTTAGCCTTAGAAGTGGATCTTCCAGGAGATGGTTGAGGAACATTGGTAGCACAGTGTGGGGAAACTTAGACTACTGCTGCTCATGCTATATGATTTCTGTTGATAAACAGAGGGCTTCAGTCTCAGGGGTTCTCAATCTAGCACTTCGATCAAACACTAAAATCACACTTAAAATATCCAACAAATCAGTTTTGCTACAGTAACAGGTACCTGAGAATATTGTCCAGTTGATGAAATTCTTCCAAAATTCATTATAACATGCATCACTCCTCATTATAGTAAACCATAAAACTTGTTAATATATTAGTGTCATGGTGATGATATTATAGTAGAGGTTGTGTATATGTAGAGTACATAAGAAGTTGAGTGGCAGTTGTGTGTTTTGTTTTGTTTTTTTTTTCCCCCACCACCAGTGAAAGTTGTTAGGGTTTCTTTTTAGCAACTCTTAATTTGTGAGACTCAGAATATGACCAGTGCAGATTTGAGGCCAAAATTTAGCATTCTGTTTTAACAAATTATTATAGTGATAAACTTGGTTTAAATTGGTTTGGTCAATGTTAATTTATAGGCAGCAAAACAAAATAAAAAACCATCACCACACAGCAAAAAATGCAACCAACCAAACAATAACAGCAGCAGCAAAGGTAATGGGTAGTGTGGCTATAGATTCTTTTTTACAGTCCTGTAACTAAACATGTATTTTTCTTTATCAACTAAAATTTTACAGGCCTTCACTCCTTAATATGAATCCTGGTACATTGAAATACTTCAGAATTCATAAATGATAATGACTGAGCTATTTGAGTTTGAAAAGTGATCACTATTTATGCACAGTAACACCTTTCAACCAAGATTCATGAGATTTTTTTTGTTTTTGTTCATGGATGGTAAACACTAACGTAATTCTAAAAAAACTGACACTAGAGGGAACTTTGTAGAAAAATGCTTCGCCTCTTTGTTTGCAAATCTCCTAACTTTTTAGTTCTGACAGAAAAGGGAGGTAGGGAGTTTCCATTACACTCTGGTGGCCTCTTCAGTAGGGTCAACAGTGAGAGTCTTGGGTTCTACTAACTAGCCACAGTTAATGGAGGGAGAAGACTGTCACCAAACAGACCTTGCTGAAAGAAGGGGGGATAATGGTCTGTCAACCTTTGCCACTGTCCTACCTGAGTGAAGAGATTTTGTTGCTGCCTCTGGAAGAGGGAATAACAGATCAAGATAGGGAAGAGCAGAGTGGGTTGGAAGGAGCTCTTACTCTCTAGGACACAGGATTGGAATTTCAAGCAAGCTTCCAGAGTTTCAAAATCAAACTGATTCTCCTATCCTTTTGATGTTTACCCATTAATAGAGATGTCTCAGTTTATTGGCCTTGAGGGCACAGTGGAAGGCCTGTGAATGGGATGAAGCATCCTTTATTATGAGATTTTTGTTTGTTTTGCTTTGTTTTGTTGGGCTTTTTTGAGGAGGAAAAGGGATTGGGGGTTGCCTCTGAGAAGAGACAGATTGTGTGTGTAGGGTTTTTATATTTGGTGTTGGACATGCCCCTGGAATTATGTGGAAGAGCACATTTAATACATCTAATTAATGACTTAATAAAATAGTGATACCATTGCTTTGCTGAATTGAGTTTCACATATGTTCAGCTGTCATCTTGGAGAACCAGATACATTTAACGCAGGGGGGTTCAGGAGATTGGTTTGAAACAAACTGTTAGCTTTAAAGTCTGCAAGAGGCTATCTTGGCTTGTCAGTGTCCCGTTAATTTAATGCAATTTTCATTCATATTCCCACATGTCATATTACATCATTCTTATTCCCATCTTTGTGTGTTTCATGGACCATCTGCATTTTTGGATACTGCACAATGTCAAGCACACTTTCAGTGCTAAACAAATAGTATTATTAACACATACCAATAATCGTAGTCTTATGTTTTTCTAAATCTTCAGCCCTTCTTTCCCTTAGAAGTGTACAAATTAACAAACAAAACATTTAGAAAGAAAGAAATATGCATGTAGGTTTATTAGCTTATTTGATTTAAAAAAAAAACAAATAAATTGGGGCAGCGGGGGCTGGGGGGTGAACTGCTTTTTCTGTGTGCTCTGGTTTCCTGAGTTTTATTAAGATTCATTTCTATTCCGATCCCAAGACACCTACTTTCTGTCTGTTGCATAAAATATTCTTCTTGCTTTTATTCAAATAAGCTTAATAACATCAAACTTGGATTAAGTTTTAAGTCTCATGAAAAGCAAGTAGCCATGTAAACGTAAAATTCCTAATTGAATATAATAATGTATATGCATTCTATCAGATTATAAGAATGTAATTGAAAACAGAATAAAAATGCTTTTCTATTCTGGCAGTGTTTTGCAGGCTTATATGGGTTTATCCAATATATTGAAAGGGAGATTTCTGCTGGATCCTTAAATTTGCGCTCTCACTTCATATAAGTAACTATGCTTGTATAGCAAAAAATCTGACTTGAACAGTTCTCTTGTCCCTTCAAAAGGCCAAACTTAAAAAGAAGTTGTGAATTTATATGGGTTCAGAGCATAATGTCTCAGATTAGACTTAAGTGAATGAGCACCAAACCTCAGTATTGCACCTGCCTCTACTAGGTGCAGCAGAAGAAAATGGTTGTCTTGTGTATGGTCACTAGCACTTTCCTGTCCAAAGAAGTGTTGTTTCTTCAGATCATGTGAATAGTATGGAATACAACATAGTGGAATCTATCGGATCTAAAGGACTATTTATTTATTTATTTATTCTTTTTTTTTTAATTTTTAAGATAATTTGGTTCCCATCAGTGTGAGAATATCAGACTGATATCACAAGTTACTGAAGGTCTGTATCTACAAAAGAGATACAGCTTCTCCTCACTACCTCCATCAATGTGCCTCAATCCTGATCTAGAGGGAGCACAGCATCCAGGCCCATTCTGTACTAAGGGCATGTCCATTCAGAGATCTAGTGAACAGCAAGACGGGATCAGGGCCGGCTCTAGGTTTTTTGTCACACCAAGCAAAAAAACAAAACAAAACAAAAAAACCTCCCGGAATGCAGCCCCTGGAATTGTGCCACCCCAAGCACATGCTTGGTTTGCTGGTGCCTAGAGCCGGTCCTGGTCGGGATGTGTATCTACAGCCTACCAGGCTGCCATGTACTATGTGGTAATGAGGACCCTGCTACCATGAATTAAAAGTTCCATAGTGTGATTTGACATACCACTATTTGTAACAGGATGCAGGATTTCAGTATTTTTTGGTGTCACTCTGATACTGTAACTGCCATGAGAGCTAAAAGTTAGAAACAGTAGGTCAAAGTGCACTATGGAACTTTTAGTGCATGGCAGGCTAGTGCACTGTAGATTCACAGCCTGGCTTGCCCTGTCCAAAGTCTCCGCAGTGACAAGCTCTTAACCTCTCTTCTAACACCGTCAACAATCGTTCTAGTGGTATTTATGTGATCTGGATACAGGACTACCATCTAATTTAATGTAGGCCCCTGCAAGCAGATGGCATTTACTTTTATAACGCCCACCCAGAGACACAAGTGAAAGTTTCCATATCCTCTGATCCAATCCCCTTCTCAGTTTTCATTCCTTCCTCCTACTCCGCTTGAGTTCTGCACGCCCTTCTGCTCCTCTGGCTTGACCATTCGTCTCACCTTCCCAACCATCTCTTTGTCCCCCTTTGCATAGTCAAAACCCCCACCTGACAAAACATTTAATACATGAAAAAATCCACAAGATGCATTAAGCACCCCCAAAGTCAGCTCATGATTCTGTATTTGTACCCGTTATCCTTCTGGCCCCTTGCTACTCCTTGTCTTTGTCTTTTATACCTATGTCGTATCTACTTAGATTGTGAACTCTTCAGGATAGGGACCTGTCTTTTTGGTGTTTTAATAACATACTTAGCACAGTTTGGGTGCTGTAAAACAAACAACAATCCGATATAACACAAGAACTTACCAAATGAGGAATCAGTTGGCTGAGACTACTCATAGTGGTAAGGACTGTGTCTGGTAGTGTTTCCAGGCCCAGGCCCTGAGATTATAAGATCTACTGGGATTTGCTGCTGCTTTGTCTACAAAGGGTCATTCATATCTAGAGCACTGTAATATTTAAATAATAACAAAATTACTGCTAATCCCCTGATTCAACCTTATGCCCAAACTGAAACCATTTTAGGAAAATAAAAGGGCCTCAGAAAGAAGGTGGTGTTTTTATTCTGGCTTTCAAGGTGATACTCTGTTATGAACAGTTTGATTCTCTCATAGCGGAAGAGTACATGCAGTATCACTTTCCACTGTTGGCAAAGGAATCTTTAGGTTTGATATACCTAGGATATAGACAAAAATTCATTAATATTAATTATCCTTAAAAATAATATTTGTGATAGTATTTGAAGCTTGGGAAATTTAATCCCTATAATAGACTTAATGAAAGTAGCATCTGATGGTAAAATTAATCAGTGCAATCAAATGGCTGCATATGTGTCTGGACAATTAAGACTTTCTGATGCCTAATGAAAAAGCTTGCAATACATTCTGTTTGGAGAAGTTGTTCCCTAAATATTATATATTTTCTGATTTCTGTTTCCATAATTTTTATTAGTAGGGACATTTTGCATGAATAAAGATCTTTCATCCCTAGTATATTTCCTGTCTATGTCTTACCAAAAATCATAATGCTATTTAGCATTACTGTTACTTACTGTATGGAAATCCTGCGTATTATTATTGGTTCAAACAGTTTTATTTAATTTTGCTACTGAAATAAATCAAATCATTTGGACTAATGGTTTCAGCACCAAACTAGTAATAAGCCACCCCTTACCTATTTAAAAAGAGTCTCTTCAAAAAGTGCTTTTGGTTTTATTAATGAAAAAATGTATAAAAAAGGATGGTCCAGTGGCTAGAGCAGTAGGCTTCAGATTTGGGAAGCCAGAATTTGTTTCCATGCTCTGCCACAGACTTCCTGTGTGATTGGAAAGTCACCTAGCCTCTCTGTGTCTCCGTTCCCCATTTGTAGAATGAGTATGATAGTACTGCCCTACCTCACTGCGGGTGGTTGTGTTGGCACTCAGATACTATGGTATCAGGGGCCATATAATTACCTAAAGTAGATAAAGATAAGGGCATGAAATCCTGGCCCTTTGAAGTCAATGGATATTTTGCTATTGATTTCAATAGAGCCAGGATTTCACTTAAGATTTGAAATATTATTCTGCTTCCTGTGTATATAACCGTCTTATATGACCGTTATACTGACAATCGCTAACATGTTGCTTTATTGTTTTGCCATTCAACTTTGGATGTCTGACTATTTGAGAAATAAAAAGAAATTATTTTAAAGGGGAAAGTGGTTAGGAGCAGGAAAGAGAAAACATTCTGACAGTAGAGAACGGTATATATGTGGATTTATTTTTACTAACAAGCGAAGAGTAAATTAAGTTGAAGGGTCCTGCTTTCTAGAAATACAACTTAAATAATTATTTAATCCATTAATCACAATTTTAGCTAATTTTCTTGCTGATACGCGTGATTCTCTCAGTATTTCAGCCACAAGTGGCAGCCTGTCAGATGCTTTTGAGTGACCGAGCAAACCTTCAAATCGTGCAGCTAGTACAGTGTCAACTGGCTAATGAAGAAAGCCAAATAGCTCTGAAGTAGTGACCAACAAAAAGCAGTAACTCAAACAGCACTGTCATTGCAATAACAAACAGGCAAATAGTACTAAACTTGTTTCATGCATCTAGCAATAAATACCGTACAGAAAGCCATAACTACTTCCATAGACTCATGAAATGGAAGATGGTGATCATCTAGTCCATTTCCCTTCCTGTAAGGAATAATCACATGCTGTATGTAGTTGATCCTAAAATCCTTGTGAACACAACTCTCCTAGACTCCCAATGGGAGATGAGCACCCGGAGAGCTGGCAGGTTAGCCTCTGTTTATGCTTGTGGTTGTGTTAAAATCTATTTATTTTTTTGTAATTTAATGTTTGATTTTAATAATAAAGAGGAAAAAATAGATGTTCTAGTTTAGTCTCCCTTCAGCCTTGATGCTGCAGTTGGATCTATGTAGCCAGCAGCTTTTTCCTGTGCTGACCCCATTTACTTTACTAATGCTACCTTGGTTTATACTTCAGCGTTATTAAAAAAAAAAAGTCATTGTTTTGTGGAAGGCTTTCATAAAGTTAAAGTTGTCATAACTAATTCTGAGTCTTCAGCAACATAATCAGCTCAGATTGCTCTTGGGTAGCAAAGGCAGCAAATCCGAATGCATGCAGGGGGACACGTTCATACTTGCTCAGAGGCCCCACTGTCGTCAGTCGTGCTTCACATGGGTTCAAATATCGATCTGCCTGGATACAATTGCAGGTTCAGGGCCAAAGCCACCTGACCATGGAGACAGAGGTGGGGAAGTAACGGGAAAGAGAAATTAGAACTTGGAGTTATGTGTGTTTGTTAAAACTTTTCTTTGAAAAGATGGAAGTAAATGTATCCTTGACAAAAGAGTAGTTTTCTGTTATCTGGTCACTTACTGCTCTGGAGTTCCATATGATACATAATGTATTCAAAAGGGCAGAATCGATTTCGGATGTAAGTGAGCACAGCTGCTATTGACTACAATAGGTGTTGCATCCACTTATGCCAGGGCTGAATTTGCTATTATCTCTTGATGCAGTTGTTGACAGAATTAAGCTGAGGCCATCAGTCCACCTCAGTTTCATTGTCGTCAGCTCAAAAATGGATCTACCTAAATTATTTTAATTTATCCTTTAATTCTTCTTATTTATTGTACATAATAACACAAATTACTGTGCAAATACAGTGAAACTTTCTAATGGCATTTATTTTCTTTCTTCTGATTAGAGCCTGTGTGTGTTCACACCTCCGGGAGCTAAGGAAGGACAACCACAGCTCATTCCTGCAGGGCCCATTGCACTTGGCACCACAATATCTGCATATGTAGCCAAATATAGAAAAACTTTGTTAGTAGAAGATATTCTGGGGGTAAAGTGCTTTCTCTTTTTAAAGAGATACATACATGTTTTTTTTTTCTCAAAAAATGTATTACTTGAAATGTAAACTGGATTATTCATACAGTAAATAATTTACATTGCTACTATTAGTGTCTGACCAGAAGCTTGAATTCTCTATGTCTGGATTAATTTAATAAAAACTCTTCCCTATATATATATATTTTTTAACTTTTACAAATGTTATCCATTTTTTAAAAAATAACCATTTTATGCCAGAAAAGGGAAATAACACTTCTGTGCAATAAAAATCCATGGGGGGAAAAAAGCATGATCAGCCAAAAATTCCCTTGCTAGCCCTCAGAACAGGCAGTACGCCAAGCCCAAATGCTAAAGTGACTGGCACTCTATTAACTTGCACATAGCCAACCAAATTTTGATTTAATACATGACACTACTTGACTGCATTACTTTAAAATGTCCTCAGTAGTTTTCAGTGAATACCTTAAAGTTTTATATATGTATATTTCATATTCATAATCAAATTTTAGAGTTTTTGTGGGGGAAAATGTATGAATGATGTCTTCTGGTTTACACTCTCACCAGAGCACCAGTGTAGCATGGCAGCTTTTCTCTTAGGAAATAGATCTTTATTTGCAAAGATTGTGCATATCCATATGTGCCGACTCATTCACCTTCGGCTCAGAAGAAATCTTTTCTGATTAGTCTGTGTTCTTCTAGAATTCAGGCTCTCCACCTCAGCAGAGAGTGAGCAGTGTTACGGTGGCCTGTGGGTTGGATTTGGGAAAAGTGCAAGGGCTGCTTCCACCGGGCCTGTTTTCCTCTCCTCCCAGACCCCTTATTCTTGTTTGCTTTTCTACAAGGGGGTTATTGACCATGGTGAATGGGTTCCAGAGGCTTTGGGAGTGTTTCAACCAGGGGATGCAGCAGGCCCTTGTACACTGACTTGCATTATCCCTCTTCATGCAAGCAGGCACTAAAAGAGTCTGCCAGTGAAAGTAGGATCCTCCTGGTATGTTCCTTCCTGACAGCCTAAAGTTCTCCACATTCTCCTTCCTTTGGGGTTGCCTGAGGGAGGGATTATTTACCATTGGTTTGTGTGACAATTGCTTTCAGGCGATGGGTGACATTCAGATTGACCCTCGCTGTCATGTTCAAGGGGAAACTGATCACCTTATTTGGGGTGAGGAAGGCATTGTTTTTTTTGGCCACTACAGCACATTGGCCAAGCTAGGAGGGGTGTTCTCCTTTCCCTGGAGCACACTGCAAGGATCATCTGTTCAGAGTAGAGGATTAAAGGGCTAGTGCTCAAGAGTGCGGGCCCACAGTTACAACTCGGGATTAGTTACAACCCCAGTAAAAAATAACATATGGGCAATTTTTCTATTCATGATAAGTTCCCTTTCATGGGGCATTTGGTCTGTAAAGCCTGGGGCAATCTTATTAATGGCACACCTTTGTGGTAGCAGTTCGTTGTTATGACATTCTTTCCTGTAACTTTTGCACAAGTTTCAGAACAGATATACTAAGGGTGGGTGGTAAAGCACAATAAGATATGGGGAAGAGCCTTTCTGTCTTGCATAGGTGTAGAGAGAAAACACTTTTGTCCTCAGTATTGGGATAGTTTGGGAATTGTTAGTGCAGATTTGTGTCTCCATGGGGCCTTTGGCACCTAGTGAGTGCCTTACACTTTGATTGCTTACTCCCACAGAGGCTATTGCCTGCTTGCTAACCCTGTGGTTTGAGTTGCTGCAATTCAATTTGAGGCTATGTCTACACTACTGCAGGATTGACGCTGCTGCAATCAATGCACTGGGGATCAATTTAGTGGGTCTAATGAAGGGTGCTCTCCCGTCAACTCCAGTGTTCCACCGGAACGAGAGGAATCAGGGAAGTTGATGGGAGAGTCTCTCCCATCGACCCAGCGCAGTGTAGACACTGCAGTAAGTCGACCTAAGTTACGTCGACTCCAGCTACGTTATTCATGTAGCTGGAGTAGCATAACTTAGGTCGACTTACCGCTGTAGTGTAGACATAGCCTCAGTTACCAGTCTATTTAGTTTTCTTTCTGCCATTGTCCAGACTAGTCTCAGCAATAAAATACTATTTCTGCTGAGTGTGAGGGTAAAAGAGATGTACTTTAAAAAAAAAAAATACAAAACTTGCATCTGTTACTATAACCAACTCTAACTTTGGATAAGGTCATTTCTATTTGTAAAATAACCATGGAGAGACATTTTTGATTGAATTATTGAATGTGAAGGGTTTAGCTGTTTGTGCTAAGTGGTTCAGCCAGCTGAGAGAGAAATGTTGATTTATTTTTTATATTAATGTTATAATATTTACATTTGATGAAATGTTGTTTGCACTTTTTAGGATGAACGATTTCCCAAAGGTACTGGACTGGAATCAGGGACTCGTATCCAATCTGTTCTTTGTTTGCCGATTGTCACTGCAATTGGTGATTTGATTGGTATCCTGGAGCTTTATCGGCATTGGGGCAAAGAAGCCTTCCATCTCAGTCACCAGGAGGTAAGGCCTAAAATGCTGCAACTGTTTTATTTTAAATTTCCCTATTCAAGGTGATGCCAGCTACTTCTGACCCCAGACTTCCTTCTTTCTTTCTTCATTTTGTTTTGATATTTTTTGTAATTGAGCCTTGTTACATACTTGGAGAGTGGGCTTTATAAGGCTGGTTGATGCTCATTGGTATTCTGAGTGGGAAGATTGATTTCATACAAAATTCTCTAATTGTTTCGTTCCATCTTGTGGGAATAATTTCAAGTATATTGTTATCAATTGTTTATTGATTATGACTTTTAAAATAATAGATTTTATAGATGTTATCAACACCTTTATGGAAGGGTGGATCAGAGAAAGCTCAGGCTATTACAAGTGCATGAACTAGTGTTACAGAATGAAACTGCTCCTGTTTAAAAGAACATTATCAAGTTACCAAGAGCTCAAATGGTCAGCTTTTAAAAAGCATTTATTCTTCGAGTACTGTGCTTATGGGTGCTCCCCTTCAAGTGCGCATGTATTACATGTATCTTTGATCAGAGATGTTTGGTAGCAGTGCCTGTTAAGGGTCCTCCCCCACCCTCCTTTTGGGAGGTTTTCCCTCCAGATGAGGGGGTATGCCAGGATCACCAAGATTCATGTATCAGAGGGGTAGCCGTGTTAGTCTGAATCTGTAAAAAGCAACAGAGGGTCCTGTGGCACCTTTGAGACTAACAGAAGTATTGGGAGCATAAGCTTTCGTGGGTAAGAACCTCACTTCTTCAGATGCTCCCAATACTTCTGTTAGTCTCAAAGGTGCCACAGGACCCTCTGTTGCTTTTTACAAGATTCATGTGTTGCCTTACCTACCAATAGGCTATCCTGGTCAGCAGCAGACATTCCTGGTGCATGCCTTATCTGGGGGCATGCACATTCCTCAGACCTTAAGAATGCAATTTCTGCTCAGACCTTAAGAGCTGAGGTTTAGTGCTATTCGAGGTGTGGTAGCTGAGTGATTAAGGTCCTGGACTACAATCCTAAAGGTCAGAGGTTTGAATCTTGCTCAGTCTCCCACAGAAAAGCCACCTCCAGTACACCCGGGGCAAAATCAATATTTGATCTATTGGGTTAGGGCAGTCAAAGGCAGTTGGACGTGATGATGGCCACATCACTCCCTTGTGTACTGTTGGCTATAAAATTGACATGCCTTAACTGCATCAGTCCAATGGCTTGGAAAACTGAGAGATTAGACTGCAATTCTTCATCATAGAGAGCTCTCTTCACCCAGCCTCAGACCCAGATTATGAGTTTCCAAGTGAACAGAGTGCCCTTTCTACCATGACACCGCATTCTGGGAATGCCTTTCGGAAAAGGAGTTTTACCTCTCCTCACAAAGAGCCTGTTTGAAAAAGATCTTGGTTTTCTCATAAGTTGACCATGTCCAAGCCCTCAGGTTCTGGGTTGGGTACTATTTGAGGCTCCATGCTCCTCCTGTACCAATAGTGCTTTTAAGACTCTGAGTTCCTCTAGGAGCCCTGATTCCAAGTTTGCATCAGTACCTAAACCATTTTTGGTACCATCAAAACACAATCAGGGCAGCAAAGAGAAACAGCTTGCTTCTAGCAAGATGGTACCAATGGACCTTCCTCCACAACCTCTGGTACCTAGCACAATGACTCCTTCAGTCGAAAAAGCCATCTCAGACCACACTCTCTTTGAGGCAGTGAACATTGTTGGTACCGACGACTTCCATTGCAACCAGGGCCGGCTCTAGGTTTTTTGCCGCCCCAAGCAAAAAAAAGTTTGGCTGCCCCCCGTCCCAGTCCTGAGTTCCTTGCCGCACCCCCCTGCTGCCCCAGCCCTGGGTTCTCCCCCCCGACCCGCACCCCTGCCGCCCCAGCCCTGGGCTCTCCCCCCCTCCCACACACACCCTGCCGCCCCAGCTCTGGGCTTCCTCCTACCCCCATTGCCCCCCCACACACCTCCTGCCGCCCCAGCCCTGGGCTCTCCCCCCCCCACCTGCACCTTCCTTCCGCCGCAGCCCTGGGTCACTGGTAACTCGCTCCCAGGGCCGTTCATTCAGCAGGAATTTTAGATGTGCACAGAACACAGACAGGATTGGTTCCTATATGGTTACAGAACTGCAGTAAAGTGGAACAATTTTCAGCTTGTATGATTGGAGGATATCTGGATGCATATTATAAGACTGCCCTACATAAATGAGGAAAAGTTGAGGTGCCTTTTTATTATTCTTTTGTTCCACTCTTTCTTTCTATGGGGAATTTGCCAATGCAATATCACTGTCTTCCTTTTAAACAAACAAACAAACAAACAAAAAGGCAATGGCTGTTGAAAATAGCAATTAAAATTAGCAAGACCTAATAACCACTGGGAAGCATTTCTTGCTCAATTTTATCCTACTTTTTCTACAGCAAGTTACAGTTGATCAGTATATTTGATTTGGGAGAAATGAAGTAACAGCTGCCCAAACTGAGCTTGAGCACTCCTGAATTTTGAGGTGTTCAAATCTGGAAGGCAGGTGCTGGTGGGGGGGGGGGAGCTGTGGCTCCGCAGGGGAGCACGCAGCATGTATGCAGCAGCGTGTCTGGCGCTGCGCGAAGCCAGACACACTGGTCTGAGAGGCACGGTAAGGGGGCTGGGAGGTTGGAGAAGGGGTAAGGGGTTCCGGGGGGGGGCAGTCAAGGGACAGGGAGCAGTTGGATAGGCATGGGAGTCACAGGGGGTTGTCAGGGGACAGGTAGAGGGTGGGGTCCTGGGGGGGGGTCTCAGGAGGGGGCAGTTGGGGACAAGGACCAGTGGGGCTTAGATAGGGGTGGGGTCCTGGGGGGCAGTTGGGGCCGGGGTCCCAAGAGTGGGTGATCAGGGGACAGGGAGCAGGGGTGTTGGATGGGTTAGGGTTTCTGTGGGGGGCAGTCGGAGGGAGTGGATGGTGGCAGGGTGGGGCTACCCTCCCGCCCTGTGGAGTGTCCTATTTTTTGAATGTTAAAATATGGTATTCCTACCCTTCACAGTGCAGCTCTCCATTCATAGCAGGCTGCAGCATGAGGTCTCAGCTTCCTCACTCCCTCCCCCTCTTTCCTGTTGGTAGTGGCCAAGGGAATGCTGGGAAATGTAGTTCTTTCCCTGCTCCAGGGCTGGCTCTATAGGCAGGGAGCTAACCAAGGAACTACAGCTCCCAGGGCTCCCTGTTGGTTCTCAGCTCCCAGGCTGGATCCCCCGGCTGCCGACCCTGCAAATGGGCTGCTCCAAGCACGTGCTTGCTTTGCTGGTGCCTAGAGCCGCCCCTGATTGCAACACACTCATCCAGGTAGACTCCTGTCTCTGTACCACTAACCCACATGGTCTTGCAGGAGTTTAGGTATTCCAACTACCTGTTAGTTTCAGATGATGCTGAGTCTCCCCTCCCCTGATGAGTACTGAGCATTAATTGGTGCCAGATTTGACACAGCTGCTGGAATTACACGTCTCCTTGGGACCACCTGGCTCTCCACTTGAACTTGGAGTTTATAAGATCAGGTTACTGCATTCATTTTACCTGCATCTCCTACCCCACCCCCTTTCCTTGTCCATTTTCAAGGATCCCTCTCACAAATACTTGAGACTGGAAATCAGTTCCCTTCTATGCTTAGGAGCCATAGAACCAGTTCCTGCTCAGCCTGGGGAGAAGGGATTTGACTCCCAAGTATTCTCCACTCCCATAGAAGAACGGAGAATGGAGACCTAGTCTAGAGCTAAGACTCGAGAACATCTTAGTGAAAGCACAGACATTCGGGATGGGGACCGTTGCAGCTAAAAAGTCCATCATTGGATCCCGGTGAATGGTTTTTGGCCCTCAACCTTCAGGATGCATATTTTCATATCACAATTTACTCATCTCACAATGAGATTCCTTTGGTTTCTGGTCAGCCAAGACCACTTCCAGTGTTGGGTACTTCCATTCGGCCTTTTCTCTGCTCCAAGTGTATTCTCAAAGGTATTGGCAGTGGTTGCTGCCTGTCTGTGTTGGAGGGTGATGATAGTTTTTCCATACCTCAACAATTGGCTGCTCAAAGGCTGGTCTTTCTGTGAGGTTCTTTCCACCATGAAGACAGCTTTGTCCTTTTCCTCAGGCTACGTCTCCAGGTCAGTGTAGAAAAGTCCACTTTGCCCCCTGTACAAAGGATAGAATTCATAGGGGTCTCCTTAGACACAGTAGCAGCCAGAGCTTACCTCCCCATGGACTAATTCTCGACTCATTCAAACCTCATTACAAAAATTCAAATAAGCCCCCAGACTTTGACAAGAAATAGTCTTCAGCTTCTGGGACATACAAAGGTAGATGCTGCCATAACGTATTATGCAAGATGGTGCCTTCTCTGCTTCCAGTTTATATACTGAACAAACAGTCTGAAGAACCTTCACAATGTCTGTGCCAGCATCCCCTTTATCCAGTCAGCTCCAACCATCACCATAAAGACAAATTTAGCTTCATCGTTGGGTTGGGAGGCTCATCTAGGGACATATACCATTCAGGGCAGATGGTCTGCCCAAAAAGGTCATTTACACATCAACCTTCTGGAGCCGAGGGCAGTCAGGAATCCGAGACAAATCTGTTAATATCATGACAGACAGCATAGCTTGCATGTTTTACATCAACCATCAATGGTTGGCAAGATCCCCTTCTCTTTGTGCCAAAGTAATAAAGCTATGGAACTATAGTTACTACACAGGGTGAGTAACCTCCCCTTCCCTAGAGTAACTTCAACAGTTAATAAAAGCATACTTCTTGTAGGTCTTACACATATTTTGTTCTGTACAAAGCTGTGTATATATTGGACAATTTGTTTACATTTGGGACTTACTTTAAACTAATTGCCACAGTTCCAATAATTCATTAGCTTTTTGTTTAAGAAATAAATAATGCTGCATAAAATGTTTTAGTTCTAATCTAAGAATTTTTAAGGTAGCTTGTATCCTTTTAATCTTTTTAATTTTATCTCACAAAACATCTTATGCCACAGTTATGCAGTTAAAAAAGCTACAGTATCTTCTATAGGAAATATGTATATTAACAGAGCAGCGGTTCTAAAATTTTAGGAACCCGAGGACCCCCATTTTGATGTAAACATTTTTGGGGACCCCCAAACCTCCTGCTCAGCCCTTGCCCCTTCCCCAAGGCCAAGCCTCTGCCCTGCCCCTTCCCTGAGGCCCCACCCCTGCTCCCTCCAACCCCCCTCCCTCTGTTGCTTGCTCTCCCCCACCCTCACTCACAGAGGTGGATGCAGGGTGCGAGCTCTGGAAGAGAGTTTGGGTGCAGGAGGCACTGGGAAGGGAGGGGGAGGAGTTGATCAGCGGGGCCCGCGGACCCCCTGGGATACCCTCGGGGAACCCCAGTGGTCCGCGCACCGCAGTTGAGAAACGCGGTAATAGTGTATATGGCAGTAGACTTTATACAGTTCTGTTTGTTCCCAACAAAACCTGTGTGCTCTGAGGACAGGAGAGTGTGCCTGATAGCACATCTTATTTAAACTTAGTTAACTACAAATTACATGACATTTGTTTGAAATGTTGTACAGAAACTGACATATTTTAAACAGTAGTCTTGTTTTAGTGATCATATCTGATTCTTCTGCAACACAAATGGCAATGAAAAAAGCAATGCCTGTCCACAAGCAGAGATTTTACCTTAGAAATATTAGTTGTTTAATGGATTGTTCCTCACAAAGAATATTTCATTATCATGGGATCTTTCATTGTGTGGCAGAAACATTTGAACAATGTATGAAATGTAGTTTTTAAAGCCCCTCGTGAGTTCTTGGAAGGGCTGCTTCTGTCTTGTATTTGTTGGGGGTGAATCTTTCATGCTGCCTCTGGAGAGCACAGCTCTGTGAGCCTCCCAATGGCACAAAACAAATGAGAAGTATTAAACACTTCCTGTGTGTGACCTGAATACTCTTTTAGAACAATAAACCCCTGGTAGTCAGGTTACACCTTTAATAAATTCATTGTCTGTCCTCCCTCCCCCGCAAAATATAGTTCCCTGTCGGTGATCTAAAACATCTCAGCAGGTGAAGTGTTAGAATATTCAAAGACATTTAGCAGCTGGATCAAAAAAAGTATGATAGAACTGGTTTGAAATTTACTGGACTTCCTCAAAGTTAGTTTCTTATATTTTGTTTCAGGTTGCAACAGCAAATCTTGCATGGGCCTCGGTAGCAATACATCAAGTACAGGTGAGTCTGAATTCATAGACTAGGCTCATAGGGACCATTGTGATAATCTAATCTGATCATGTGCAGAATACAGGCCATAGGACAGCCCTGAATTAATTCCTGTTTGACCTAGAACAAGGCCCAGATTTTAAAGGTATTTAGGCGTTGCTGTGCTCAGCTTTGCAACACCTGACTTAGGAGCCTAAAACATATATTCAAAAGGGATTTAGGAGCCTAAATCCCATTGTCTGTCCCCTTGATTAAGTGCCTAAATCCATTTTGAAAAATAAGATGTAGACTCCTAAACCAGTTAGGCATTGGAAGACTCAGTGCAGCAATGCCTAAATTCCTTTAAAAATCGGAGCCCATAACTTAGAAAACTATGTAATCTTGATTTAAAAGTTGGCAGCGATGGAGATTCCACCAGCACCATTGGTAAATTGTTCCAATGGCTAATTGTCCTCACTGTTAAAAATGTGTGCCTTATTCCAGTCTGAATTTCTTTTTTTCAACTTCATCCATTGGATCATGTTAATACCTTTGTCTGCTAGACTCAAGAACCAATTATCAAAATTTTGTTCTCCAGAGATTGTGATCAAGTCATCCATTAGCCTAATTGTTAATTATTTTCATAGCACTTTTAAGGAACCATAGAGTAAATCTAAGTAGAAACTGTGGGTCTGAGTCTTCACATTTTGTGTATTTATTTATGTCCACTTTGCACATGCATAAAGCATTATCAGATTAGAACGGTATTTTATGATACAAAAGGTGCATAGCGGTATTCTTTCTTTATTTATTCTTTCTGCAAAGCTCCCTGCACATTCTAGGAGTAAAATTCTTTTGTCAACTAATATGAAATGAATATGAAATCTGGTGAAGTAGCAATGGGGTTCAAAGTCCTCACTTCATCTAGCAATATTTTCCTTTCCCTGCACTGTTAATTGTATTCGGTCTCTGTAATCCTGTTGACTTCCCCAAAGAAAGAGCATGGGAAAGGGGAGTCTAGCAATTCTGCTTCACTTCACTCATTTGGTGCCTTTATGGGCTTCTTTTGGCAAGCTGAGAGAAGTGATGAAGGAACAGGATAAGGGATAAAGGAAACAAATGCTATTAGCATTCCCAGCAAGGCTGTAGAATTTGTTATGGAAAGGCAGTAGTTAAGTTGATTTCATAGCAGGACCTAAAGATGCCAGCCAATGGCACCTCAGATTTTACAGCACTGAACAATAGGCAGTATTTTTTTTAGCAGAGATGCAGAAATGTATTGCTTATCCATATTAACATAGCCACAGCTCTGCAAAAAGATATTTAAACTTGAAGCCTGACACACAAATCTGTATTAGCTTTTTGGTGCATTTTACAGTGTTTGGTGCATTTTACAGTATATGTAGTTGCTTACACTTGTTTGTTTATATACAGATTAGACCAATAAAATGTTTGTCCTACAGTTTCACTATGAGTGTAGTGCTCTCCTGGCATAAGCAACAATGTATAATGTGTTTCCCTCAGGTGTGCAGGGGTCTTGCCAAACAGACTGAACTGAATGACTTCCTGCTTGACGTATCAAAGTAAGTGTGATTTGCAACAAGACAGTTTCAGCTGAATGATTGTTTCTGTGACAGGCTCCTTTTTTGATAAGTGAAAGTTACCAATTCATATTTTTCCTTGGCAATGTGTATGTTTGTCCTTCCCTTCCATTTTCCCTGTTTGGCTATGGGTTTCCTCTATCTGCATTTGCTCCTTTTTCAATTCTGCTCGAGGCTTTCTCTTGTACAATACAAGTACACCTCTACCCCGATATAACGCTGTCCTCGGGAGCCAAAAAATCTTACCATGTTATAGGTGAAACCGTGTTATAACAAACTTGCTTTGATCCTCTGGAGTGCGCAGCCCAGCCCCCCCGGATTACTGCTTTACCGTGTTATATCTGGATTCGTGTCACTTACTGTGTTTATTTTGTCTTCTGATCATTACACTTCAAATCTAAGACATTTTACCACATTTCTACTGTTTTGTAGAAATATGTGAAGTTGCTAATGTTTAGAATGTAATTGGAGATGGCCACAGCACATATGCATTCTTTTACATCTTTATTAGAATTTGGAGTACATTGCTTATTAAAATTTAGAGTCCACTGCTTCCCTATAATTCAGCTATGCATTTAATTAGGAAAATAGTAAAAGAAATAATAAACATGAGTAGCATGTTAATGTGGCAGTTAAAATCATAGTTGGCATTTACTTTGTCCCACAGGTTGACTGTGTATTGTGTGAAGAAGTACTTCCTTATATTTATTTTAAATCTACTGTCTATTAATTTCATTTGGTGATCCATGGTTCTTATGAAGATATAAATAATGCTTCCTTATTCACTTTCTCCACACCATTCATGACTTTACAGACCTCTGTTATATCCCCCCTGAGTTGTCTCTTTTCTAAGATGAACAGTCTAAGACTTTTTAATCTCTCCTCATATGGAATCTGTTCCATACCCCTAATCATTTTTGATGCCTTTCTCTGTACCTTTTCAAATTCTAATATCTTTTTTGAGATGGCGTGACCAGAACTGCATGCAGTATTCAAGGTGTTGGTGGACTATCAATTTATACAGTGGCATTATGATATTTTCTGTCTTACTATCTATAACTTTCCTAATGGTTTGTAACATTCTTTTAGCTTTTTTGACTGCCAATGCACATTGAGCGGATGTTTTCAGAGAATGATCCACGATGACTCCAAGATCTCTTTATTGAGCAGTAATAGCTAACTTAGACCCCATCATTTAATATGTATTGTTGGGATTATGTTTTCCAATGTGCATTACTTTGCATTTATCAACACTGAATTTCATCTGCCATTTTGTTGCCCAGTCACCCAGTTTTGAGAGATCCCTTTGTAACTCTTCGCAGTCAGCTTTGGACTTAACTATCTTGAGTAATTTTGTTTCATCTGCCAGCTTTGTACCTAACTGTTTACCCGTTTTTGAACAGCACAAGTCCCAGTGCAGATCCTTGGGGACCCTGCTATTTACCACTTTACATTGTGAAAACTGACCATTTATTCCTACCATTTGTTTTCTATCTTTTAACCAAACACTGATCCATGAGAGGACAGTCTGTCTTATCCCATGACTGCTTACTTTGCTTCAGAGTCTTTGATGTGGGACTTCGTCAGATGTTTTCTGAAAGTCCACTGTCTCAACTGGATCACCCTTGTCCACATGTTTGACACATTCAAAGAATTCTAATAGATTCATGAGGCATGATTTCCCTTTACAAAAGTCATGTTGACTCTTCCCTAACATATCGTGTTCATCAATGTGTCTGATAATTCTGTTTTTTACTATACTTTCAACCAATTTGCCCAGTATTGAAGTCAGGCTTATCGGCCTTTTATTGCCAGATCACCTCTGGTGCCTTTTTAAAAAATTGGTGTTACATTAGCTATCAGCCAGCCATCTAGTACAGAGGCTGATTTAAGTGATAGGTTACATACCATAGTTCGTAGTTCTGCAATGTCATATTTGAGTTCCTTCAGAACTCTTGGGTGAATACCATCTGGTATACCGGTAACTTAATAATGTTTAATGTATCAGTTTGTTCCAAAACCTCCTCTATTGACACCTTAATCTGAGACCATTCCTCAGATCTGTCACCTAAAAAGAATGGCTCAGGAGTGCCAATCTCCTTCACATCCTCTGGAGTGAAGGCGGATGCAAAGAATTCA
The DNA here is from genome assembly GCF_027887155.1 of Malaclemys terrapin pileata. Lineage (NCBI taxonomy): Eukaryota > Metazoa > Chordata > Testudines > Emydidae > Malaclemys > Malaclemys terrapin. The sequence goes on from NC_071507.1 coordinate 85,937,153, forward strand.
CTTAGCTTCTCCACAACAGCCTTGTCTTTTTTGAGTGCTCCTTTAGCACCTCGATCATCCAGAGAGCCCACTGATTGTTTGGCAGGTTTCTTGCTTCTGATGTGTTTTAAAAAAAACTTGCTCTTAGTTTTTGTGTCTTTTGCTAGTTAATCTTCAGATTCTTTTTTGGACTGTTTAATCATACTTTTATATTTCACTTGCTAGAGTTTATGCTACTTTCTATTTTCCTCAGTAGGATTTGACTTCCAATTTTTAGAGGATGCCTTTTTGCATCTAACCACCTCTTTTACTCTGCTTTTTAGCCATGGTGGCATTTTTTGGTCCTCTTGCAGTTCTTTTTATTTGGGGTATCCCTTTAATTTGAGCCTTTATTATGGTGTGTTTAAATAGTTTCCATGCCGCTTCCAGGCATTTCACTCTTGTGACTGTTCCTTTTAATTTCCATTTAACTAGTTTCCTCATTTTAATGTAGTTCCCCCTTTTGAAGTTTAAAAAATGATTGTGGTGGTTTTCTTTGATATTTCCCTCGGCCCCCCAGGAATGTTAAATTTAATTACATTATGGTTGCTGTTATTGTGTAGTTCATCTATGTTCACCTCTTGGCCCAGATCCTGTGCTCCACTTAGGACTAAATTAAGAAGTGATCACTGCTTGTTGATTCCAGGGCTAGCTGCTCCAAGCACCAGTCATATGTTGTCTATAAATTTTATCTCTGCATCCCATTCTGAGATGACATGTGTCTAGTCAATTTGGGGTTAGTTGAAATCCCCTATTCTATGGGGTTTTCTGTTTTTGTAGCATGTCTAATCTCCCTGAGCATTTCACAATTACTGTCACCATCTGGTCAGGTGGTCAGTAGTGTATTCCTACTTCTATACACTTATTATTCAAGCATGGAATTTCTATCCATAGGGATTCTGTGGTACAGTTTGATTCATTTAAGATTGTTACTATTTTTGACTCTATGCTTTCTTTTACATACAGTATCCCTCTTTCACCAGCGTGATCTACTCTGTCATTCCTATATATTTTGTCCCGTGATATTACCACCTCCCATTGATTATCATCATTCCACCAAGTTTCTGTGATGCCTATTATATCAATATCCTCATTTAATACCAGGCCCTCAAGTTCACCCATCTTAGTATTTATATTTCTTGAATTCATATACAAGCACTTATAAAACTTGTCAATATTAATTGTCTGCCTTCATGTGTTGTAACTGAATGGGTCTCTTTTTCATATGACTGTTTCTCTTCAGCTCTTACTTGTACTTTATCAACTTTTATCCTCTCCTGTTTACTAGTGTATAGATTGTCTTCTTAAATAAATCCTCCCCTAAGGGCTGTATCTCTCCAAATCATATGCTCCTTCACACCTGTTGGCTTTCCCTTAGGCCTTAGTTTAAAAACTCATCTGCGGCCTTTTAAATTTTACATGCCAGCAGTCTGGTTCCATTTTGGTTTAGGTGGAACCCATCCTTCCTGTATAAAATTCTCTTTTCCTCAAAGATTCCAAGTTATTAATAAACCTAAACCTGTTCTCCCAACACCATCATCTCATCCATGTATTGAAACCCTGGAGTTCTGTCTATCTAGCTGGCCCTGAGCATGGAACTGGAAGCATTTCACAGAATACTACTGTAGAGGTCCTGGTCTTTACTCTCTTACCTATCCGCCAAAATTTGGCCTCCAGGATTTCTCTCCTACCTTTCACTTTGTCACTGGTATCTACAGGTACCATGGCCACCAGTTCCTTCCCAGCACCACACATACATCTATCTAGATGTCTCGAGAAGCCTGCAACCTTCACACCTGGCAGGCAATTCACCATGCAGGTCTTCTGGTCATCACAAACCCAACTATCTGTATTTCTCCAAGTACCATGAGTGGTAACTGCACAACTCAGTGGTATGAAGTATCTTTCAGCAATGGACATTACCATTGTGGGAGCTCTTTGCATCTCAGGGGAACCTGAAGTTCTGAGGAAGACCAAACAAGAGAGAGAGAGAGCTGATTATCCTGATTACCCCCCAGTGGCCTAGACAGTTCTGGTTTTTGAGCATTCTCCAGATGGCCTCAAGCCCTTGTGTCCATATTCACTTCTTCCCAGACCTACTGACTCAAGATGAAGGCAGAATCAAACACTCCAATCCAGTATTCCTCCATCTAACAATATGTTATTTAGCTGGATGACGGACATAGAAAAGGCACATTAAGTGGCAGTACAATCCTTAGCAATAGTAGGAAAGATTCCACAAGAAAACACTATGCCACAAAATGGAAAAGAAATTCTCTACCTGAGGCAAACATTGGTGAATACCTTCAGAAACTTTTGAAATCCCTACTATTTTAGACTAGCTCCTCTCTCGAAAAACATGAGATTATCCCTCAGCTCTTTGCATGTTCATGTGGTGGCTTTTAGCAGTTTTCTGCCTCTAGTGGGAAGCCCTCCAGTCTTCACCCATCCTACCACAGGAAGGATTTAAAAGGGCTCATCAGAACCTTTCCTCCAGTGCTGAGACCCACCCTAACATGGAACATCCAATCTTGTCTTATCAGCACTGATGAAGACCCCATTTGAACCATTAGTTTCATCCTCATTCACACATCTCTCGATGAAGGTGGCCTTTCTCATGGCAATCACCTCAGGAAGAAGAGTCAGTAAGCTGAATGCTCTTATAGCTGACCATCCATGTATGGTCTTCCATGAGGATAAGGATTTCCTGACTTTAGGATATAGTCTCCTAAAGTAATCTTGGAATTCCATCTGAACCAAGTCATACACCCACCTGTCTTCTATCCAAATGCCCATGTCACTAGAGAGGACATAATACTCCACTCTCTGGATGTTCGCCAAGCCCTGGTCTTTTACCTACAGGGACGAAGCCCCTTAGAAAATCTCCCAAACTGATTGTTTCCTTTGCCAAATACATGAGAAGAGAAGCTGTCTCTTTATAGAGATTTTGGTCTGAATCCTGATACATTACAAACTATCAGTGACTACTCCCCCTCAGGTGGTGAGAGCCATTCAACCAGAACCCAGGTTACCTCAGTAGCCTCACTTTGAGACATCCTTCTAGATATCTACCAAGTGGCAACATGGAGCTCCATCTGTACCTTTGTTAGACATTTTGCCCTGGTACAGGCTTCTATAGCAGAAGCCTCTTGGTTTAGCAGTCCTTCAATATGTGGTACAGCAGCATCCCTTGCACTGTCCTCCTCAATGAATACTGCTTATACGTCACCTCAGGTAGAATACACATAGGGACAACCACTTGAAGAAGAAGAAGAAGAAAAGATTATTTACCTGTACATTAATTGGAGTTCTTTGAGATATGTGGTCTGTATTGCACTACCTACCCTCCTATCCCAGGGCTATTCACAGTTGAAAGGTAACTGGAGAGGCAGGCAGTCCTCACTGCCCCTTATGCCCTCGATTTGGAGTATGAGGGAGGAGAAGGGCGCAGGCATGAACCAGTGGATACAGCTAGCAAAAGTTTTCTGATATCAAGAACATGCAGTACATGCATAACTCAAGTGGAATACAGATAGCGACCACACATCTCAAAGAACTCCAGTTACTGTGCAGGTAAGTAACATCTCCTTAATCTGAAGAAACAACAGCTGCAGCACAAAGGGTTGACGCCTTGTCTAGAATAATATAGTAAATTCAAGGGCTGTGTGGATGAAGTCTTTCCATTGTCTTTGTGATGATGACAGAGAGTATCCAAGACTATTTTATTTTCCCAGATGCCTTGTCATACTTACAATTTAAAAAAAATGTCTGGCCCTCTGTCTTACTATGAGAATACAGCAGTGTGGGTCAGCTTCTCTAGTGAGGGGGCTTCTGAGCTTGAGGGGGAACTTTGCCATAAATGGGGAGTGCAGGTGGTGTTTACACTACTACTTTCCCCAGAATTTAATTTCTGCCAGGACTCAGTGTGTTTTCTGTCACCCAAGCCCCTCCCTCGCCAGCACCACCCATTTCTGCACTGGCATTCCCTAATGCCCCCATTGGTGCAGGTATTTTCCACTGTTGTGCCTCCACCCAACCAAGCAGACTTTGTGCTACTAGTCTGTACTGACAGAACCTGCTGTAAAACTCGGGATGAATCAAGGCCTACCTGTTTTAGGATCAGGTGGCCTGCTACATCTGACAGATTACCCTAATGTTGTATGCAGAGTAGTTGTAGCTGTGTCAGTTCCAGGGTATTAGAGAGACAAGATGGGTGAGGTAATATCTTTTAATGGATCACCTTCTGTTGGTGAAGAAGAGCTCGGTGTGGCTCAAAAGCTTGTCTGTCTCACCAACAGAAGTTGGTCCAATAAAAGATATTACCTCATCCATCTTGTATCTCTAGATTACCCTAAAACCTTCTAAAAGCACCTGTGGCTTTAATATTTTAATGCTGGGAATTTTATAGGTAAATAAATATGATTCATCATATCAGTGATTAGGATTATCACTGTCTGCAGAAAAATTTATTTCACCCACAAAACTAGGAACTCATGTAGTGACAACTGTCCAAGCAGTTGCAGGTAAAGGGCTTGCACTAGCAACAAAATAATATGAATTGCCTTTAAAAATGGTCTGTACTTTATATTTTATAGAAAGCAGGTTTCCAATTCATTGAGCAAATTGTTGACACGCAGTGTTACTGGGATATTTTCTGTACAGTTTTAGAATGGGTACAGAATATAAATGCTCCACATTTCATGCAGTCACTGGAAATGCAAAATTAATTTATTATATATTTCCTTCCCCCTGGACCCAACACAAAGGGAGCTGTATATGTGCTCAAGGCCATGGGACAATGTCTTTTTCTGTCTGTAGGAATGTTGTAATCCAAAGTTTATTAAGTCTGGGTATGTGGAAGATTTAGGCTTTTTTTACTAAAAAGTTTGACCTTTAGCTTTCAATACTTTTGACTCTCCTTGGACAATCTCACTTCATAGTGAGAATGAGATCTCCGTTCTTTCTTTGCAACCACAAGGTCAGTCTTTCTCTCCAGCCACACCATGCGATACCTGGGTTAATAAAAACAACAAGGAGTCTGGTGGCACCTTAAAGACTAACAGATTTATTTGGGCATAAGCTTTCGTGAGTAAAAACCTCACTTCTTCGGATGCATAGAGTGAAAGTTACAGATGCAGGCATTATAATGCCATATAATACCTGCATCTGTAACTTTCACTCTATGCATCCGAAGAAGTGAGGTTTTTACTCACGAAAGCTTATGCCCAAATAAATCTGTTAGTCTTTAAGGTGCCACCAGACTCCTTGTTGTTTTTGTAGATACAGACTAACACGGCTACCCCCTGATACTGGGTTAATAAAGAACATTCATTTAAATGTTGTCTAAGTTGTTGCCTCCATCAGGAAAAGTGGTTTAGTATGACATTAATTTTGACAAGTAACCTAATAAAGTATATTTGGAAGCAATTAAATAATGCATATGTTAAAGCATTTAATGAGAGAGAGAGAGAGAGAGAGCGTTTGTAAGGAATACTCACCCTGAAAGGCAGCAAAGTACTGAATCATGTGCTGAAGTGTTTTGCTAAATAGGGGCCTGAAGCAGCATATGGTAGGCTCTCTATTTATTCATTCATTTATTTAATTTATTTAATTTATTTATTTTAACAGAGTTGCATGTTTATCCAAAAAGGATTAAAACTTGGAACCTGCCCAAATCCTACAGCAATCTAAATAACATTACTTACTAATTTTTTATCTCTTCTTCTTTACAGAACCTATTTTGATAATATAGTCGCAATAGATTCTCTACTTGAACATATAATGGTAAGCTATCTTTTTTTCATCTTTAAATGTATACATCACATTTGTTAGTCTTCCATTCTCTTTTTTCATTGAAGTAAAGTGTGGCATTGTTGAACCATAGAAGCTGTTTATAATGAGTTCATATGATAGATAAGTTCTGAGGATGGTCTGTAAGGAAATAGTGATAGGGGTCCTCTTGGTTTTATTTATTGCAAAAACTTCATTTCACAGTTTCATAAGTACTGAGTTATGGGATCTCTGTGAACTAAATGTTGATCTCAGATTTGCTAGATAAATAGAATATTTGTATATTTGTGTATTTTCTTAGCATTTCAACTTGTTCCTCTGACTGGTTCTTTCTACTTTCAAATCACCACACATTGCAATACACTCGTCAAAAAACTCACAAAAATAGCCCTTCTGATTGAAGAGCATTGTCTGTGTGAAGCCATGTGGAAATGGCCAGCATTACCCACAGATAGTTTATCCAATGACATGTGATAGGTACAAAAGAGAGTTGTTACCTCCCAATTAGGACGTAAACCGATTTAGATTCCGCAATTACAGAGTGGCACAGTCAGTCACAGAACATTATGGCAGCAATTAAAGCTGGTTGCATCGTAATAACTAACAGATTATTTAGTCAATGGATTTCCCTTTTTTTTTTAGTTCATAAACCGATCACAATTTTCTTGAATTTATTCATTATTCAGAATGATTCATTGAACATATCTGCAAATAAATTTACCTGTAGATTGTTTGCTGAGTGTTTGAATGTGAGCGGTGGTGTTTAGTTTTGGACAAACATGTTGAATAATATGGTTCTCTTCCTTGATTGAATGAGTGTAAATAAGAGTCAGTTTTCTAATGAGTGCTTTCAGTTTTACCAATTTAAAAATCGCTATCAAACAATACTCTCCAATGTTTGCCGTAATCTTATCAGTGAACTTTTTAGCTAGAATCTTCACAGAAAGTATGCACACCAACAGTGCAAACCATGTCAATGCAAATTAGTTTAGAAATTCAAATCAATATTCAGGAGAAATATTTTGCAGTCTTAGTTGAATCTAGGTACTACACAGACAAGAATTGCTCTCTTCAATGCACAAGAAACATTCCTCAGTTTCAGCAGCTTTGTCTATTCTCATTTACACAAATTGCTTCACAACATTGTTTAACATTTAAAAGCACTGTGGTAACATAATACACAGAACTTAATGACAGATAATGATATTCTTCTCTGTGAACAGTCACCAAGTAGAACACACACATGGCAATGCAATATGCTTATTCTTTCATCTTCCTTCCCAACACCTGCTCTCTCAGCATTCTGCTGCACAACCTGCATTGATGCTTCACAGTCAACTTCCTTTGAAGTCTGTGCCAATTGGCTTCTTCTGGGTCTAGCAGAAAGAGAAGAATGGATCTGCTAGTTTGTGCATCCACTGCAATTCTACTGGAGACTAGTTGTATCATTTCTGTGACTCACCCTATCTCCTAGAGTGAGAGAACAGCAAGAATAAATCTCCTCTCCCCAGTCCACCTCCTGGAGATTACAATGAAAGCTTTTGATGGTTCTCGCACTAATAATAGTACCATTTCTCTGCTTGTTTGTCTTTATATCTTTGTTTCTTTCTTATTCGAACTCCTTAGTGAATTTAGTGGAGTAAAAGGTGCCTGATTGGGAGCACCTGAAAATAAAGGTCTTTCTTCATCCACAGAAGTGATGCAGTGTGGGGAACAGTAGTGCAAGTTTCCCCACACACTGCCTCACTAATGTGTTTCAGTACTATTCTGAAGGCTCTGCCCTAAGGGGAGAGATGATAGGTTGGTCCCCTTCAGTCCTTGGCCTCCCTATTACTCTATTTACAAGGGTACCTTTTGTGATTGTGTCACCTGCCAGTCACTGTCAAGCTGGGTTGGATTTGACCCAAAGACCTAGTGAAGAAAGGCTTTACCAAACCCATTAGGCATCTACTCCATAAACAGCAGTATTTTAAGCAGGCCAGTCTTACAAAAATAGGTCATGACATAAGATGAATGACCCCATCCTTCAAGAGTTGAATGTATTAGAACACAATGCCTTGTGATCTGTTTTAAAATATTGATGCTTTACAAAGCACCTGATATGGTTTCAGAAGGTACATAGGGAAACCTCCCTTACTGTTATCCCAGAAATGCCAAAGTAGTTTTAAATAGTTCCTCTGGTTTGAATGAATAAAGGAATAATGGGAATGGCTACACTTTTTAATGAACTCCCACATGGAGAAAAGATACCTTGGGCCTGACTCTCAGCCTGCCATCTGCCCCTCTTGCATCAGTCTGGTGGCACGGAGCCAGAACACAGCTGGATCTCTCCAGCTGGGGATTTTTCTAGCATGAGGGGAGCCTTCAGCTGTGTAGCTTAGTTCTACACGGGTTGCAGCGTAAAGGGTAGGGTATAGAAAGTATGACAGGACTGCTGTGATCCAGCAGTCCCTGGCTGGCAGTCGGTACTTGTGTGCCACAGGTAGTTGGCATAGAATTAGCCCCAGAGTCAGGGAGCCACACACAGATTCTTTGCAACCCAGGCTGAGTCCAGTGCACATTGGTACAGATGAGAACCTGACACAATATTTTTATATCTCGCTATTATTTATGACAAAAATGGCACTTTTGCTTCTTTAGAAATATAAGCTAACTTCAGAATCCTAGCATTCTTGAGTATGTATTTAACACACACACACAGGATATTTTAACAAAACTTATGCACACAAATGTAGAGTTCTTAAAATCTGAGATTAAGGTCTGGCTCTTTTGTCTGCTGTAAATGAACATATCTAGGGGTATTCTTCACAATGGCAAAGCAAATGAGGAAAAAAAAAGAATCAGGTGTGTTTGTGTTTTGTCCAGCTGAAATAATCATGATTAGAGCATTCCATTTTGGGAATGTTTCCTAAAGTCCAGTTTTGATTTTATTTTTCGCATCCTTTTAAAAATCTGGTTGGGATTGTTACTGATGGATTTCACATGTCTATGTGTGTCCTGGAGAAGCTTGAAACTGTGTGTATGCAAATCCTTATATTAGTAGTACACCTCTACCTCGATATAACGCTGTCCTCGGGAGCCAAAAAATCTTACCGCGTTATAGGTGAAACCGCATTATATCGAACTTGCTTTGATCCGCCGGAGTGTGCTGCCCCGCCCTCCCCCGGAGCTCTGCTTTATCGCATTATATCCAAATTCGTCTTATATTGGGTCGCCTTATATCGGGGTAGAGGTGTATAGGGAGAGAGCACACCCGCTATACACATGCTTTTGTGATCTATATTTTCAGATGTCAGACTATAATTTATGTAATATATACGGTAGCATTAAATCCTGTGACTTCATAACAAGATGACTACTATGCTACACAATCCATTTGAAAAATATTCTATAAAGTCTTCTTTTACTTCATCTGGAATCATACATTTGGATAGTCTCTGTACATTGCTCTCTCTCTCTTCTTTTTTAGTTGCTGCAAACTAATTTTCTGAAAAGTGACCCCCACAGAGTAGTGTGTGGGAAGTGTTAACCTGTTCTCATTTGAAGTGAGAGGAGGAATTCAGAGATGAGATTTTTGCTGTGTCCTTAGGTCACACTGTTGGGCCTGGATATTTCAGGACTCTTAGAAAAGGATATGCATTGTGTACTTGAGTCAACCAAAAGTACTTTTGGACTTTATGCATAAAGTTATTTTTCAAGGCTTCTGCAGATGGGAAGTTTGGTGTATTTTGGGCTAAACTGTGCCCTTATGAGCTACAATATCATATACGCAAGAGGGATTGCGTTTCATATACTCAAGAGTTAGCTCTTAATCCCAGAATTTTCTTGCTCTTTATAGTACAGAAGTAACCCAGGTAAGCACTTTAAGAGTTAAGCATATTATTATTTTCAGACAATAAATATTTATCTGGCTTATTTAAAATGTGGAGAATTTTAATCTTGAGAAAACACTCTGAACCCCAAAGGTTTTGAAGTCTCTCTGTCTTTGGGGGCAAGGACTGTCATTTATTATATGTCTGTTCAGTGCCTAACACAGAGGGGTCCCAATCTGACTGAGGCATCTAAATGCTGCCACAATACAATAAATGCTATTAATGATAAATAAACTGAAGGATGTAAGAAAGCAAGGACTTATCTTGCTTATTTTATTAAAAAAAAAGGGGGGGGGGAAGAAATGTCAGAAAAATCTCATCAAACTCTAATTTTAAAGTAAGATGCAGCGATGCTTCTCTCTTTGGCCTCAAAGCACATTTTGATAGGTGCACCTAGCTGTAATGATATAGTGACTGGTCAGTCTGCGTTTCCATTAGGGACATTGTTTATTCAGAGTTTTAGAAGTCGTAATGCCCATAAAATGTTCTTTGATATTGTTGTATCTTCAAATCTATTAAAGTACAGTAATTGAAAGTAAATCATTTTAAAAAGTAGGGAAAAGGTTGTCAGTCCAAAAGCAATGACTTTGTACCCACAAAATACCCCGCTTCAATGGAGACCCATTTTTCTCCTTGTACATCACCCACTGGAGCATCTAAAAAAAAACCCTGACTTTTTAAATTTAAATGTTAAAACTGTAAATGACAACTTGATTTAAATAAATTATTGTATAAAACAAAAACATTATTTTTGTGTGTTAAGTTGTAGCCTAAATTGTTTTAGTTGAGGAAACTTCTGGAAAATGCTTTCTCTATTAGAAAAGCTGGCAGAACTTTCATATTCGAAGGGTCTACCTTCATGAACAGATTAGTGACTAAAGTTCACCTGAACCTCATGATGGTTAATCTTAGTTTTGTTCTTTTGTCTATAGATATATGCAAAAAACCTGGTGAATGCAGACCGCTGTGCACTCTTCCAGGTTGATCACAAGAACAAGGAACTGTATTCAGACCTTTTTGATATTGGAGAGGAGAAGGAGGGGAAACCCGTCTTCAAGAAGACCAAAGAAATAAGGTAGGAACAGCAGAAGAATTCAATTTAATTCTAACTAGCGATGTGCAGGTATCTTGTTACCCAGTGTCTGTGCCTACTTGCAGGTGCCTACCCTGACAATACTTGTCATACTGTGATATCATTCCCACCAGGACCCGCCTCCAGAAGGTAGTACTTCTGGGAATGACATTGCAGTGCCATCGAAACAGCGTCTCTGAAGCTATAACGTCACTCCTGGAAATGCCGTCTTCCGGAGGCGGTCCTTTTGGAAATCATGTTGGAAAAAAACACAGGTGCTCCAAGGTAGGTAAAGGAGCAGGTGTTAAATTAAACCCCCTTATCTACAGTTCTGCAAGTACAAGACATTTATTGGCGTTCCCAAGATCAATCTAAATGTGACCTGTTCTCTCAAACACATGCAAAGTAGAAAATTATAGTGGGTAATTCTGGTTGGGGAATCAGGCATTGCCAGTAACAACTGGTCAGATCCAATCAATCCTTTTAAGGTGGGCAATCCATTTACTCTTAGTTTAGTGTCTCCTTGTCTCGCCTGATATGATGATCCTGGACTTCATTCTGATGTGAATAATTGTGATTTTAAAGTGCACTTGAATTGGTCAATTTTAAGTTTTGCACTGGCGTGGAAGGTTACACAAGCTTCTATGAGTATTTTTAAAACAGATGCATCATCTGCATGGTAAAATTGCCTCATTAATGTGTACATTTTACACATACACCCCTCCTTAGTGGAAAAAACAGCCAGAATAACAAGGTAACTTTTAAATATTTCAGTTTTTGGAGAGAATGATAATTTATATAATGCCTTTTGTCCAGGAAAATCCCTAATGGATATAGGTTGAGATTTTTCAAAGCAGGGTAGGGGATTTGGATCCACATTGTTTTATAGTTAGTGAAAAATGTGTGACTAAATCCCATGAAGTACTTCAAAACCTTTCAAACATAAAATACACACAGCTCTTCACTCAGCAGTGACATTCTAAAATGGTTTATTCAATTGTTTCTTTGTATCTTTAAAGTTATAGTATCAGATATGGTTCATAAGGGAATGTAAGTCAGATTCCCTTACTCTCAATGGGACTCACATAGGCTGATGTTTATTCTTTCTTACTACATTGTATACGTGAGCATAATGGAGTCTACACTGGTGCAGTTTATATACTAAGGAGCAAGAAGATGGTGTAAATTAAAGAAGAAGGTGACCTACTTACACTTTCTTACACCCTCCTGATAATTGATTTTCTTGTTTACAGTCCTCTCATCTGTCCCCTCAGTGTGAGAATTACACAAATGTTGACTTTGACTGTAAGGGAGTCTGAGGCAAATTCAGGGGTGATGTATAAGGCTCTGAAAAGGGCAACAAAAATGATTGGGGTATGGAATGGCTTCCGTATGAGGAGAGATTAATAAGACTGAGACTTTTCAGCTTGGAAAAGAGACGGCTAAGGGGAGATATGATTGAAGTCTGTACATTCATGACTGGTGTAGAGTAAGTAGATAAGGAAGTGTTGTTTACTACTTCTCATAACACCAAAGAACTAGGTGTCACCAAATGAAATTAATAGGCAGCAGGTTTAAAACAAATAAAAGGAAGTATTTCTTCACACAATGCACAGTCAACCCGTGGAACTCCTTGCCAGTGGCTGTTACGAAGGCCAAGACCATAACAGGGTTCAAAAAATAACTAGATAAATTCATGGAGGATAGGTCCATCAATGGCTATTAGCCAGGATGGGCAGGAATGATGTCCTTACCCTCTGTTTACCAGAAACTGGGAATGAGTGACAGGGGATGAATCACTTGATGATTACCTGTTCTGTTCATTCCCTTTGGGGCACCTGGCACTGGCTACTGTCGGAAGACAGGATACTGGGCTAGATGGACCTTTGGTCTGACCCAGTAGGGTCATTTTTATGTTCTTATGAAAAGACTGTAACATATACATTTGCAAGAGGGTAAGAGTTTGTCTGAAGTGGTCTGAATTGGTATAATGCTGTAATTGGTGTACATATTGTGGGGATAGGCAGAAGAAGGTATAGCATACACCAACTTAAACTTCTTATAGACATACAGTAGAACCTAAGAGTTATGAACACCTGGGGAATGGAGGTTGTTTGTAACTCTGAAATGTTTATAACTGAACAAAACGTTATGGTGGTTCTTACAGCTGAATGTTGACTTAATACAGCTTTGAAACTTTGCTATACAGAAGAAAAATGAAACAAGCACAGAAACAGTTTCCTTACCCTGTCAAATCTTTTTATAAACATTTGCTTTTTTTCTTAGTAATTTACATTTAACACAGTACTGTACTGTATTTGCTTCCAAATGAGGTGTGTCGTTGACTGGTCAGTTCATAACTCTGCGTTTCTACTGTACTGAGTAAAATCCTGGCCCTAATGAAGTCAATGGGAGTTTTGCAATAGATTTCAGTGGAGCCAGGATTTACCCACTTAGACTAACATCTGTGTGTGGCCCATCTTTGAGCGTCTCTGCTTATTTCACCCATGCCTCCTTTAAATTATAGAAGCCAGAAGTGTTTTATGTTGAAGAATGATCCCAATTATTTTCTTGTAATAATATTGACTGCAGGATTTGTATGATTCAACTCTAGTATGCTTCATGTATTTGTTTTCATTGTGGAAGGTCTACAAGATTATGTCAGTAATAGTGCATCTTAGCTTGCTGTAAAATGAAATTTATCCATGAGATTCGTTCATAAAATAGCATGGATATAAGAGATGCAATTGATAAGTTGTAAAGTAAACTGATGACTTAAACACAAGTCATCAGACTGAACAAATGTAATTGAATGTAATGAAGATGAATTAGAAATAACCTCTAATCTTATTATGGACAGCAATCCTTATTGAACCAAAATGATTGTAGTATGGGACCTTTTTTAGCTCTATATCAGGGATGGGCAAACTACGGCCCACGGGCTGGATGCGGCCTGCCGGCCATTTTAATCCAGCCCTCGAGCTCCCGCTGAGGAGTGGGGTTTGGGGCTTGCCCTGCGACAGCTGGGGAGCAGGGTCGGGGGCTGCTCCACGCGGCTCCAGGAAGCAGCAGCATGGCCCCGCTCTGCTCCTACACTTAAGGGCAGCCAGGGGTTCTGCTCTGCATGCTGCCCCTACCATAGGTGCCGCCCCTGCAGCTCCCTTTGCCTGGGAACCACGGCCAATGGGAGCTGCAGGGACGGTGCCTGTGGACGGGGCAGTGTGCAGAGCCACCTGGCCATGCCTCCACATAGGAGCCAGAGAAGGGACATGCCGCTGCTTCCGGGAGCTGCTTCAGGTAAGTGCTGCCCGGAGCCTGCACCCCTGAGCCTCCCCCCGTGCCCCAACCCCCTGCACCAGCCCTGATCCCCCTCCTGCCCTCCAAACCCTCGATCCCAGCCTGGAGCACCCTCCTGCACCGCAAGCCTCTCATCCCCATCCCCAGCCCAGAGCCTGCATCCCCAGCCAGAGCCCTCACCCCCCCAAGCCCCTGCCCCAGCCCTGATCCCCCTCCCGCATGCCGAACCCCTCTGTCCCAGCCCAGAGCACCCTCCTGCACCCCAAACCCATCATCTCCAGCCCCACCCCAGAGCCCACACCCCCAATCAGAACCTGTACCTCTTCCCACACCCCAATCCCCTGCCCCAGCCCTGATCCCCCTCCTGTGCTCCAAACCCCTCGGTCCCAGCCCGGAGCACCCTCCTACACCCCGAACTCTTCATCCCCAGTCTCACCCCAGACCCTGCACCTCCTCCCCCTTGCACTCAACCCCAGCCCAGAGCCCCCCCACACACCCTAACTCCTCATTTCTGGCCCCACCCTGGAGCCCGCACCCCCATGAGAGCCCTCACACCTCTCCCACACCCCAACCCCAATTTTGTGAGTATTCATAGCCCACCATACAATTTCTATTCCCAGATGTGGCTCTCGGGCCAAAAAGTTTGCCCACCCCTGCTCTATATCCATATAAAATATTTTCAGTAGATATCTATAGTATTCTTTACAATTCCTTCTTGTATTTCAAGAATTTTATCCTTACAAACAACAAAATTAAGCTGGTTTGGACTGAAGGTACATTTGTATGTTTAGGGTAGTCTACAATGAAAAAATGTTTATTCAAACTGTTCATATGCTGATCGACATGTTTCTTTAATATGTGCAGATTTTCTATTGAGAAAGGAATAGCGGGTCAGGTAGCAAGAACAGGTGAAGTCCTTAACATTCCTGATGCCTATGCAGATCCACGCTTTAACAGGTAAGACATTCTTTAGTTACAGCTAGGACAGGAAAAAACAAAATAGCTAGCTTTTTACTTAATGTTCCACTCAAATTTTAAAGACATTATCAATTGATTAGTACGTTTTCATGGAATTAAGGGGTCCTGATGAAGAGACAAACTTGAAATATTTATTTTCAGAGCATTCAATCTGATCTTGTGACTGTATTCTATTAAAACAATTTTGATTCTGTTTTACCAAATAATTGAAGAAGCATTAGTTATTTTGTTCTAGATAGAAGTTTGCACCGCTGGATGGACTATTGCTCCTTGTACATTAAAAACCTTAACTCAATCTGATTGGTTTAGAAAATAGGTGTATTTCAGTCACTTGATGATCTGCTAAGTCATAAAAATAGAGTTTTTAAAACATTTTCGGTATTTTTATGAATGAACTGACTTAATTGGCTGAAGTTCTCTAATTTTTAAATGTGTATTATAATAATTGATGCATGCATTTAAGTGTTAGATTAGTGAACCCTGTGTATATTTAAATGACATTTCTAGGGAAGAAGGGATGACCATTAATTGTCCTTCTCTTTCTCTTCCCCAACTCTCCAGAGAAGTTGACCTCTACACAGGCTACACAACCAGGAACATTCTGTGCATGCCTATTGTGAGCCGAGGGAGTGTAATAGGCGTTGTGCAGATGGTGAACAAAATAAGTGGAAGTGCCTTCTCTAAAACTGATGAGAACAACTTTAAAATGTTTGCAGTCTTTTGTGCTTTAGCCTTACACTGTGCTAATGTAAGTTTTATCCCCCAAAAGCTTAATATGAAATGTGAAGAAAATAGTTCTGTCAGTTTGGGATTTTATCGATTCTGCTTCATCTTCCAAATCATTAAAATTGATTAATAATTCTGTTTTATTGAGCTAATGGGGCATCAGTAATGTGTTGATTCTTTCACAATAAGGATTTGATTGATTTCTTCTGAAATAATTGTGCAATTGATATATCTGTTACATACAGCTAATGCAAAACAATATACTCCAGTCAAAGTATGTAGAGCACCACTTAACTCTGTTCAGATATGGTGAATGGACCTGAGTCATTTATTCAGGTTCAGAGTATGTATTTTACACAGTTTACTGCGTGGTGGAGGGAGTGTACTCCAATACCTAGTGTGGAGGGAGTATATCAAATACATCTGAATATACATTTATTTTAACATCCTGGACTTTCCACATATAACTACCCCTGCATCTAGATGAGTGTTGATGCTATTATTTGTGAAAGTCAACCTTTTTTTTTTTTTTTAAAGAAAGATAATTGTTCATTTAGAAAGTATAAAAACATTTATAATCATTACCATATAGGTATAAAAATGCAATATTGACCATTACAGAAAGGAACTCAACACATTTTATTGAAGAGAGATATTGTACAATGACATAGTCAGGCCAGAGTCTCATAAGAACCCTTTTACAGCACTCTGGCAGTGTAAATGGAAGTAAACTATATTTACACCCACTTTAAGGCCTCTTTAGAGTGGTATAAAGTGGCCTTAGTGTAAATCAGGATCAGGTCCAGTCAAGTCCCTCTATTGGACATGGATCTACCATGTTAGAGGATGAACCCTCAAGGCATGTTCCTCCTGGGGATTTTCTTCAAATGAAGCATAATTCTCTTTACTCGCTTATAATCTATACCATGCCTAATATATTGAATTTCAATCTTTTAATATATAATTGAACTTGTTTTTCCCTAGCGCTGAGTGATAATTTGTCCATTCTCTGTTGTGAAAAACACTGTCCCTGAAGCGACAGAGCAAATGCATTACTTGAAAAACTCAGTGGGAGATTGAAAATGTATAGGAAAATATTGTTATTTAAATTAGCTCTTTTGGGCCAAATTGTGGCATGGTTAGCGCAGTGGTGCAAAAGGATTTAGTGTGACCCTTTGTCTGTTCTGCACCTTCTACCCACATCACAGGTAGTAGCAAGGGCATCGAAATAGGCTTTGCAGAGCTGCTACCATTTTGAGTGTCCAGGTTTAGACACCTTAAAGGGAAAGGACCTGATTTTCAGGAGTGCTAAGTTTCCACCTTCGTAAAGCCTGGCTCTTATAAAATGTGTCAGGTCAGGCATCCAAAATAACTAGTGAGTTTTGAAAATGTAAGCCTTTATTCTTAAGAATAAATGTTTGATCTTGAGGGAAACAGGCTTTATCTTTGTAACTGAAGTCCAGTGTTAATGAATAACAATTGTTCTTTCAGATGTACCACAGAATTCGCCATTCGGAGTGTATTTATCGTGTAACCATGGAGAAGCTGTCCTATCACAGTGTTTGTACAGCAGAAGAATGGCAAAATCTCATGAACTGCACACTCCCTACCCACATCTGCAAAGAAATTGAACTGTGAGTCTTTTGTCATTTCAGCAGCAGCTATAACCTGTCTTTTGCTCATAAAGTTAAATTTTCCATGTACAACAGAGGGTTTGTGGAAATTGTTATCAAAGAAACATCCTAAAGCTATCGGGATTGATTTTGAATTTCCTTGCACCTTGTTATATCTATACAAAGTAAGTGTAACCCAGATGTAAAATGTTACCTAATCAGAGAAGCATTTTTTATCCATTTTGCATACGTGCAAATAACTATATATTTTGTACAGCAACATTAAATCAAGCCCAAGGAACGTAGAGGAAAAAAGTTCTATTAATTAGGCTTTATTTGCATGGGATCTCTGCTATCTTAATCCTACCAGTCCTCCTGTAGTGAATGAGGCTTCCAGGAGAATCCAAGTAAGGGACACCTGACTCTCTAATCATGATTTTATATATATATGATCATATAAAAAGCAAACCACAAAAAATATGAAAATACAGAAGCTCAGTGATGCAAAGTACTTGAGCACTCTGGCTCTAATCCATCAAGGCATGCATGCACGTACTTAAGTTTAACTGCGACTACTCATGATTAAAGTGAAACATATGCTTAAGTGCTTTACTTGTTGGAGTGCTCAGCAGTTTTCAGCATTAAGCATTAATGTAGGATATTCTTTGCAGTATAATTTCTAATGCTTTGTTGAATGATATTATATAACCCACCTCCTCAACAAAATAATTTTTACTTTTAAATATGGGCAGGCTTTCTTTCTGGAAACACAAACCCCCATTGTTTTAGAATCTGAACATAGGTAATCATTTTCCAAACAATTCAGCTACCTTCAGATCTGACACACCTGCTGTGCTGTTCAGTGAATCGCAGACACTCTAACATTTAGTTAGATTCAATGGGAAGTAAATAGAACATTTCAGCACATCAGGTGCAATGAAAGGGGTTAATTAATAATGGATGGACAAGCAGCTCTGCTATGCTGGTCTCCCAACATGAGGCTGTGAATGTTGATATGACGGGGGGAAACGTCAACTAATGAAGCATAAAAATACAGTATTAAATCTGTACATTTTGACATTTTAATTTAGTAACAGCTATTTTTTTCCCTACAAAAATGAAACTTGGTGGAAGTTGCATCCAGTTCTTGAAATAAGTAATTTTCAACCAGCCCTGGAAACACCAGTGAATTTCTCATTATATATGAGCCACCCTTACAGCTTTTTGTGGCGAAGGATTAATTTGAGTTTGAATACTTTTGAATTACATTATAACTCCCCTCATTATCCTAATTCAACAAAGAAGATTCTGGTGAACTCTCTGACACATTCTTTAAACGATATAGTTCCCTTAAAAAGGGAAAGGGGAGGATATTTCTATTAAGCAAATAGGGCCAGGTCCTTCGCTGATGTAAATCTGCATAGCTCCATTGAAGTCAGTGGAACTACACTAACTTGCACCAGTTGAGGATCTGGTCAACAAAGTCAATATAGTGTGTATGTTCAGAAACAAGACTATGCTGCCAGGTGAGCATGTCATCTAGCAGTTTTTAGCCTAATTATAATAAGAATTAATGGATATTTGCTGCTGCTGAATTTAAATATTCTTTATGTCAGATACCACTTTGATATCGGTCCCTACGAGAATGTCTGGCCAGCCATTTTTGTCTACATGGTCCACCAGTCCTGTGGTGCAACCTGGTATGAATTACAAGTATTTT
This sequence comes from Malaclemys terrapin pileata, assembly GCF_027887155.1. Taxonomy (NCBI): domain Eukaryota; kingdom Metazoa; phylum Chordata; order Testudines; family Emydidae; genus Malaclemys; species Malaclemys terrapin. Next base: position 85,956,239 of record NC_071507.1, read on the forward strand.
TCATCACTATTATTTTGGTTCTGTGATTATTATTTATTTATTTATTTTACTGACTGTTGTAATGAAACTCCTCATGCTTGGATATTTTTTTTTTAGTAACACAGTATACCTTGTCTACACAGGAATCTAGTAAGCAAATTGGATTTCCAGGCCCAGTTTTTGTTCCTCAGCTGGTAGGGCTGGGGATGTTGTGGGGTTAGTGAGCTCAGTTCCAAGTGAGGGAACTCTTCCCGTTGGACAACGGCCCTTTGAGTAAACAGCAGCATTGCTCGGTTCTGAGTGGAAATGCATCTGCAGCTCCTCAATGAGAAGGATGATGACAGCTTTACAGGACCTCTCAATAGTAAAGGAGACCTAAGGTCCATCTACACAGGATTTCAAAATATAGCTGCTGAATTAGTTTCAAATATTATTTAAATAGTGTCTAAAAAGATGTTATCGATTAGAACATTATCTAGCATTCAACAACAGTGGACAGGAACAGAAGACATGAATGGCTCTTCTGGCCCCATTCCTGACCCATTCTGCTCCCTTCTGCCTCCATGCTGCAAAGTGGATGAGCAGTAACCCCTCCTAAATACAGCACCCTGCTTCACAGCAAAATCACCTTGTTTCCAATGTCAGAAGTCTTTTGTTCCAGAGATAGGGGCTAAATTTACTCCTAAATTGCTTCTTCTAAACTTTGTTTTCCAGGGGGTTTCAATTTGCTGTGGAAAAAATTGCACCAAGTTGAAACTTTGCTTAGTGAGTCTCAGCCCACAGATATTTTTTAAAAATAAATAAATGTGAGAAAAATATTTTCAGAGGAACACTGTAAAAGATGGGGAGGCCTGGAATTTAACATCCTTCAACCCATCCAAATATATTTATTATTTTGAAGTTTCTTTTATGTTTTTAAAATATATATATAGAGAAAAAAGCTTCTTATCTCTCTAAAACAAAGTCTGCAACTGTCTTAACATTGCATTTAGATGCTGAGCGTATTGAGGGTTAGAATTATGCCATTTGGCACAGTCTTGTGTAAAGGGTAGAGTGTAGCTGTTAAGCTGTCCACAGAGAGGGAGTTTAGGGAAAGAGCTGCAACTCCTAGAGACAATTCCTTGCTTGCTCCCAGTGAGAAGTAATATACTGCTGTCCTCTAACGAGAGCACAGCAGTAGAGGGAATAGTTATATTCTAGGCTGAGGCATCATGTCTGTGGTGATTTTGCTTTTGGTGGTGATTGTCCTGTCCTTTAGTAGTTTCTGAAAGTAAGTAGGCAGGGACAGGTATTTGAACAGAATGGAAGTGATCGTTGTAATATATCTATTCTGAGGAATATCCTATTTCAAAGAAAATTTTTCACAAATGTTTGAAAATGTCTGACTGAAACCTCTGGAATTTAAAAAAGAAGAAAAAACACTAAAGATTTTGTGAAAGACAATATGCCTCCAGTTTTTTTCTGATGCAGGGTTAAAGTTCTGTAAATGTTATAATAGTAAATAATAAGCATGAAGTACTATATTTTTCTGTTTAAATAGCTTCTTATAGTAAATATGTTTACATTTTTACATGATAGGTCAGAGCCATTTAGCTCTGTTTTTTCAGCCCACATACACTGTAAAAGCCAGGACATTAATACTGTCACTATATAAAAGAGCAACAAAACCAAAGAGAAGTCACCCAAATGAGGTCAGACAGTCAATTCACACTAACCAAAAGGAAGGAGTTTATGCTTAAAGTGTCCACTTCAGCCTTAATTTTCCATGTTCACCCATAATATTGCAGAACTCACCATGTAGTTGGTAATCATGCATATGACATACATTTCAATATCCAGGCATTTAAACTTGAGTGAAGTATTGTGTATGAAACGTAACTAATAATGAGGAACTATTCTATATAATCAAAGTTTTAGTTCTTCTTTGAGTGCTGGCCTCTTTGTGTATTCCACATGCACATGCGTATCTCCGAGTGGAATACAGATAGGGACCACACATCTCGAAGAACCTCTAGTTACAGTAAGTAACGGCCATTTCTTCTTTGAGTGTTGGTCTCCATGTGTATTCCTCTCATGGGTATGCATGCCAATGTGGAATACAGATAGGGACCATCTATCTTGAAGTAAGTAAGTAACCTCCATTTTTAGACACACAAACAGTATCAGTATAGTAACTAGCTAATATCATGTAGAAGAAATTATCAAGCTACAGAACAACCCCTCAGTTTCAAAGAAACTGCGATAATAGGTTGGAAGAATGGTCAGTTTGAAAGAGCACAGAATTGGAAATCAGGAGACTCAGGTTTAATTCAAAGACTTGGGTTCAACAGATTTCCTGTGTGACCTTCGACAGGTCATGCAGGGGCTTTTGAAAAATTTACCTTTAAACTATTCTGTGCCTAAATTTCCATTGTGTAACAATGGGGATACCGCTTCCTGCTACCTTGCAGGAGTGTTATGTGGATAAAATCCATTAATGATTGTGAGACACTCAGACACTTTTTTGACAAGGGCCACATAAATACACTGACAGTCAGAAACAGCAATCTACAGCTGGTAGATATTCTAAATGCTGCATACTTATGCTTAATCATATAATGCTGATTTAGCAATCCTTTTTACTACTACCCCCACCTCCAATTTCTTTTGACCACCAGTCTATTTTAAGTAATTATGGTAGGTAAACAGGCTTAGAGATAAGTTTCCTTAAATAAAATAGCCCCTCAAACTATCTGGATGAGACATGGATTATGTTCAGAGGATGTCAATTATGTTTAGAGTGACAATAACCCAATAAAAAAGCCAGTGAAACTATTTCTGGAGCCACTACATGCTCCAACAATTGGAATGGAGTCAAAAACAAAAATGTATCAAAGAAGAAGAAAAGAGGAGAAATTATTATGTTTTCTTGCCAAACATAGTCTACTTTAAGCTAATTATTCTCTTGAGATTATTAGCAGTAGATACTTGTTTAAGGAAACAACAGTCAGGGATTCTGAGGGTTTTGTGCAAATGAACCCTGAAAGTTACTTGGGAAGATTGACTGTATCAGAACATGGCATACTGAAATCAGACCACCACCCTGAATTTATACTCTGACTACTGGAATCTAAATGTTTCATAATTCTAATAGATCTTAGAAAGGGAACCAATCATATATTTTTGTTATAAAGACTGGGTTATTTTTCGGTGAATTAGAATTATTGTCATTTTTTCCATTCTGTTTCTTCTCTCTCACCAATTTTTTCTTTGAAGCTTTGAACTTGAAAAGCTATGTCGTTTTACTATGTCTGTAAAGAAGAACTATCGCCGTGTGCCCTATCACAACTGGAAGCATGCAATTACTGTTGCACATTGCATGTATGCCATACTTCAGAACAACCAAGGGCTTTTCACAGACCTGGAGGTAAGCACGGGGACCATAGTACTCTCACGAAATCTCATAACTCAGACAGCAATGTAATTCTGAGCTCGGAAGGAAGGTGTCAATTGTCCTGGAAATACATACAATATCTTTCCTCTATTATTGTTTTGCTTTGAGTTTTTCTGTAAACTTATTCTCTGTGGGTTTCTCTATAAAATTTGGTCTTTATATACCACAGCGGTGTCCTCAAGATGGCACTCTCCCATACAGTGATTGCCATTAAAAAGTCAGCATTTATCCGTGCTTACCACACAGTGTTGTCAGCAATGCGCAGCTGTTCTAAATACAGGAAATAATGTGATATCTGGTACCACTGTTTGGTAATTATGTGTAAATGTTGACTTTCTAGTGGCAAACTCTGTAAAAGAGAAAAGCCCTTCTATGTTCTTTTAAAGCAAAGGGGTTCTTTCTCTAAGTTTAAAGCTTGCTTTCTGTATAATTCAGATGTAGATCAGGATGGATAAAATTACCATAATAATGCTTACAGTCATGAAGAATGATCTTTAAGCCAACTAAAATTAGAATTCTTACACAGCATGATGATGGTTGTTCAGAATTTTAATACTGTGCAAGAAATAATTTCCGGATCTGAAAGAACAAAATGTTTTTAGTTCAGCAATTGATTTAGATGGAATCCATGCCATATAAGATTTCAAAATGTATTTCTTAAATTGGGAGTTCTTCCATCCTCAAGACAACAGTTCTAGGGTTCAGATTTACAAGTGTGTATTGGTTGGTGTGGGGATTTCTTGGAGGGGGGAGGCAGTTGGGTTTATTTATGTATTTTCCACCTCTCAGAACTTTGACAAAAATAATTTGGTCTTACTTAGCGAGAGATTCTTTGCCCAAAATACAACATTTCATTTGGGTGGTATTTCAGTTAACAACGTAAAAAAGAAAAACTGCATCCTGTTCTCTATGCATGCAAAATTCCCATTTGAAGTCAGTGCATAATGTAATACTTTTTTTGCCCAAATTTCACTATAAAATGCAGTGGTATTTCACAGACAATTGTGTCTTCCCCTGCTTCAGAGGATCATAAGCCTGGAAGGGACCCCCTGGGTCATTGGGTGCAGTCCCCTGCTATCTTAGGCAACTTCATCATATAATTCCATTAATAAATTTATTAAACTCAATTTTAAATCTAGTTTGCTTGCTCCCACTTCTGCTACTGGGAGGCTGTTCCAGAATCTCACTCCTCTGATGGTTAGACACCGTCTTCTAATTTCCAGCCTAAATGTATTCATGGCCAATGTATAACCATTTGTTCTTGGGCCAACATTGTCATTTAGTTTAAATAGCTCTTCTCCCTCCCTAGTGCCTACCCCCAGATGTATTTACAGAGAGTAGTCGTATCTTCTCTCAGCCTTCATTTTGCTAAACTAAACAAGCCAAACTCTTTCAGTCTTCTCTCGTAAGATGCATCCACCATTCCCCTAATCCTCCTATTGGTCCTTCTCTGCATCTGTTCCAGTTTAAATTAATTTTTCTTCAACATGGGCAATCAGAATTGTACATAGTATTCCAGATGAGGTCTTACCAGTATCTTGTACAATGGCATTAATACTTCCCTATCTCTACTGGATACTTTTTGTGGGAGAAAGTACAGAGGGTGGATTCCAGTTTCCTTCCCTGCATGATTCAACTCTTCCCCCTTTTGATTACATTTCCTTGTTGGAGAGAAGTAGACCCTGCTGTCAGATATCAGCAGGTGTAAACTTATGTATTTTGATCACATCAGGCATAAGATGGAAATTAACTTAAGAAAGTTATTATGGAAGGAATGGCGGCAGGTCATTGCAGTAGGGGACAACCAGCAAAGAGGTGGGTAGATGGTGTGCAGCAGATCCTTGGGAGGTCAGTGGCTGAGTGCTTGAAGTTAGCAATGGATCAAGAAGGCTTCCAAAAATTCTGCTACGATATCACTAATATTTAGACATGAATAAATGTATTTTACTTATCTCTACTAGAAATACCTTGCCTGTTACATTCTAGGATTGCCTTTGCCTTTTTCATTGCCCCATCACATTGATGGCTCATAGCCATCAAGCAGTTGACTAATGCACGCAGGTCTTTCTCCTCCTCTGTTGTTTTCAACTGATGATTCCCCAGTTTAGAACAGAAATTCTTGCTGTTAGCTCCTAATTGCATGACTTTGCACTTTGTATTATTAAATTTTATCTGATTTCTGTTACTGCAGTCCTCAAGGTCATCCAATTCTTCCGGTATCACATTCTGACCCTCCTCTGGATTGACAATGCCTCCCAATTTTGTGTCATCAACAAATTGTATTACTACTTCCTCCTTTTTGTGCCAAGGTCATTAATGAAAATGTTAAATACATTTTGTCCCAACACCAATCCTTGAGAAACTCCACTAGTAACCTCCGTCCAGCTCAATAGTTCTCCTTTAGGTGAATCTGTTATCTCCCCTTTAGCCAGTTCCTTATCCACCTTACAATTCTTGTACTAATCCCCATTTTCTCCAGTTTAACTAATAATTTCCCATGTGATATCTATAAAAGGCTTTATTGATCTCCAAGATATCAGTTAAAGAAAGATATCAGGTTAGTTTGACACGACCTACTTTTGGTAAACCCATGTTGCATTGTATCCCATTTTCATTTACCTCCACATCTTTAATGATTTTTCCCCTCAAAATTTGTTCTAAAGCCTTGCATAATATTGAGGTCAGACTAACAGGTCTTCAGTTGTCCAGATCACTTTTTTTCCTTTCTTAAATATAGGTACTACTTTTACTGTTCTCCAGTCATATGGTACCACCCCAAATTTGACAGATTTATTAAAAATCTTTGCTACCAGACTTAAAATGTTATGTGCCAATTCTTTCAATATTCTGGGATGGAGCTTAGCCAGTCCCCACAACATGAACATATGAAGCTGTTTGAGTTTAAATAAGACCATTTGCATTTCTGTTTACTCACACCCATTTGCCATCCTGCCTTTGCCCCCATATTCTATATTAGCATCCTTACTGAAAAGGGAGACAAAGTATTCCTCTAGCTTTTGGGTCATAACTAGATAATCCTTAATCTCTACACTTCCTCGCTGCAAAGTGACTCCAGTTATTTTCTTGTTCTCTTTTTATTTATATGGCGAAAGAATCTTTTAATATTTGTTTTAATTTCCTGGTAGTATAGGAAACAAAGGGTTCAGAATATCCTCAGTAGTCAGATTATATTCTATTCAATGCACAGATTCTCTCATCCTCTATGTTTGGAAAGCACCTAGCACATATAATAATAAAAATTGTCATCCTTCAAGACCCTTATCAATTCTGCCCCTCCCTGTCTACATCTGCCTTTGTCTCCTTTCATGTTGCAGTTTATGATAGAAGGTAGTTACTAAGAAGACAAAGGTACCAGCCATTTGATTTTGGGGGATAGGTCCTGATCAAAGGGTTTGGTCAGCCATCTTGATGGAAAGGTGTGGTGAGGATTTTACCTTGAACCAAGTCTAGCTTAAGTTTTAATTACTAGAAATCGTTTTGATCTTTATTTCTCTTGTAACCATTTCTGGCTTTAATCGTTATACTTGTACACACTTAAAATCTATCTCTTCGTAATGAAGTAAACTTGCTTTATTTTTAATCTGAACCAATCCAATGCTGTGTTTGAACTGAACTGTTTGGTAGCTCCAGTTAAAATAACACCTGTTGGATAGTGACCCTTTAAAGGAACAACGAACCTTAACATTCCTCTGATTGTTCCAGGACAGGGCAGGACAGTTCCGATCACATGTTTTGGGAAAATTCAGGGCTGGGGCGTCACCTTACCAGTTGTTAACCAAGGCTGGTGGAGAGCAGTAGAAGTCTGTGGTATTCCAGGCAAGCTCCAGGATCCAAAGCTTTGGATCAGGGCTGCCCAATGCATAGACATCAAGCTCATGGTTGTTGCTAGTTGTGGGTGTCCTAGGCAGAGAGCTACAGTAGCAAGGCATTCTGAGGCACTCATGGTCCCAGGGTAAAAGGTGACACAACTCTTCACCAGTCTGGATTGCACCCCAGAAGGTGACACTGGTGTTCTAGTTCAAATAAGGATTTTATTTAAAAATTCTTATCAAATTCAATTTGTCTATCTGGTAGAGAGAGAGCCTGCAATATAAAAATGTAATTCTATGTACTATCATTGCACAACTTGTATGAGAAAAATAATCTAAAAATAATTAGCTTCCTTGTTTTGTCCTCCTGTAATTTAAGAACAGACAGACCAATTTTTTTTTAATTGATGATAAAAAACAAAACAAGGTTAGCTGGTTATGTTGCTGTTAAATCCCGTTAAATAAACAATGATCCCTTCCAGGCCACAGAATCTTTGGGCTGGTCTGCTAAATCCACTTTGCTCCTCTCTACTCCCAATTCTCTGCTGGTATAAGGTGGACCTTACATTACCGGTGTAAATGAGCGCCACTCCTAGAAATAACCAGCTCCTCATGCCTCCCCCTTTTATGCGTCTGAGCAGAGCTCAGGCTGGGTGTGGAATGTAGCATTTTGTCTGCAGATGAAGTATACATTTGTTGCTTTTCCCCACTCTCTCTTTGGACCATCACACACAGACACCTATACATACACACATATAAACACCTAACAAAAATGGCTCCAGTTGCTCATCCTGTAGAATATGTAAATGTATTCTTTAATTCTGCAAAGTCCCCCTCCTGGAGTTTCTTCCATATCCTTCCATTTGGAACAGGATTTGCCTATTACTGAAGAAACAGTAGGTTGACTCTCAGTAACTATCTGCACTGGCTTTTGGGCCTCCTGCTTCTCTCCTGGACTTCCCCAACTTGTGGGAACTTTTCCCCCATAGTTCTTCTTTAAAGGGGGGTTCTCCAGCACAGAAGGGTTTCCACTATCCAATTAATACAGCCTCAGCCTGTATTTAATTGTTTAGTAAATTGATAGACGGGTACTGCGTGGAATGATGTATGTTCCCTGACTCCTTCATCCTCCTCCCACACAGACTCCTGGACCCCAGGAAACTTGTCAGTGGATCTGGGGGCAGGTAGCTGATACACACACACACACAAGAAGGTCAAGCTCAGTTCATGGATCTAATGAGAACAATTTGGCCAAATATGTTTACACTCTGTGTAACTTCTGTGATAAAACAGAGCTATAGTCTGTGCATCTGGTGGACAACTACATCGAGTTTAGAATACCAAGAAAACATACTTTAAACAGGAAACCTGAAACAGTCATACTAATAAAATGGAAAATTGAGAGCATCAAAAATCCATTGCATAGAGTGAACAAACTGCCATTTGGTTTCTTTTTAATTTATATATTGTAGTGTCACTGTACAATATTTAAAGAGATTAAAGTGAAACCTAGAGGCAAGGCAATGCATCTCTTCACTTCTTATATTTTCTTTTTGTTTGCCTCACACATTTCTTTAGCGAAAAGGTCTCCTAGTTGCATGCTTGTGTCATGACCTGGATCACAGGGGTTACAGCAACAGCTACCTTCAGAAATTTGATCACCCTCTGGCAGCTCTTTATTCCACCTCGACTATGGAGCAACACCACTTCTCCCAGACAGTGGCCATTCTGCAGGTAGGATTACTGAATGCACTAGAGCTTAGAATCATAGTAGTCAATGTAGTAGACTCAGCATTTCTTAATAGCTATTTTTTAAGCATGTTTAATTTCATTACTAGATTTGTAGTGCTAGTCTACAAAATAAAAATATGTGCAAGAAATGTGGCCACAGTTTATTACAGCAAGCCTGTGTTCCACTATTGCCAAATCCTAAGTATTAAAAAATCAGGAGTCAACCACTCCCTCCCCCAAAATCTTGAGATTTCCATAAAAGCCCATAGATTTTAAAAATCTAAAGAATTGAGGGTTTTTTATTTGCTGTCTGGTTTCTGAACCTTTGGGGTGCACTTGGGTCATGTTTTGATGCTTTTTTCTCTAGCCGTGAAAACCTAGAAACTTACTTGTTTTTTAAATGAAAAATTCCCTGAGATTCCCATATTGTCAGATGATTCCAGCAGCTGATGCTTCAAGAAAGAGTAGGTCTACACTGCACTCTGAGATGTGGTTGCAGCTCAGGTAGACTTACGTTGTCTTTACCCACGCTAATATGGCTAAAATGGCAGGTAGAAGCCATGGCGTGGGATAGCAATGCAAGTAGGTACCCAGGGTCCCCGAGGTGCTGGTCCAGCCCACACTAAAGTCCGCATCACTGCACCTGAATTGCTGTTTTTAGCCATTCTAGCACAGGTAAACAGATGTTGGATTACAATGTAGACATACCTAAAATGACCAAATTTGAGACTTACAATAGAATCACAAGAATTGGCAACAGTGCTTATTAGTCTTTTATTTCAGAGTTATAGCAATCTGCTGTAATAAATTCCTGGGAGAATTAAATGTGTGGCTTTAAATGTGCATGCATCCTTTACCTAGGAGCAAACACAATTTTTGGCATGCATGGAAAAATGTGCATAATAGTTTGATTATTTTCATATGCTTTCTTCTTCTTCTTCTGTGATTTAAAAATAACTATTTTAAATATTAAATTTTGTATGCTGGTGGATCCATAATATGAAGTAGTGCCTTTGTGAGTTGAGTTGAGTTAATACAAACCTACCAAGAGCGTGCTAACCAATTTCAGGACAGTTAAACTTAGTGATAACACACAGGTATTTTGTCATTCATTAAAAATAAACTGATGTTGAACTGGAAAGAGAGAGACTTCATAGCTACAAAATAGCTCCTAGTCCATTATGATTTCTGTGCTCACTGCTTTTCATTTTGGTGTGCACATTCCCTATACACACCCTTTTCATGGTAATGTGTCTCTAATCCCTTGCTAACTTTTTTCTCTTCCTGGTTTTTCAAGGGGAGCATATTTATTTTCTTCAATATCTTATCAGCTATTCATAAAAACACGTGTTCTGTATCACATTCATAAGCACATCTTGTGATTCATATTTTGAGGAATCCTATACATGGGAGCCTTCACAGAATGTAAGCCTTAACTCTTAATGTTCCTTCATTTAGGAGAGTGTAAATGAGCCCCTCAGTGTTAGTGTGGCATTAGATTTTTAATATTTGTTTTTCAAATGAGTTTATATACAGTGAGCAAGAAACTCAGTCCTATTAAGGCTTCTTTGCAAACTTAAATCAGTACTGTAATGGCCTATTTGGGGTTTCCTCTGCATGGTGGAATTCCTGAGTTGTATAGATCCACCATAGCTGCTCCTGTGCTACATCCTAGCCCTGGCAGTTGGGCACAGGGTGGTGTTTTGAGAAATGGGACATGGCCAGGATGCTACTGTGTATGCTAAAATACTGGCAGCCAAAATGGTCACTTGGGGACACTGGTGGCCAGTGTCATATAAAGCAGCCTTTAGGTTGCTCTGTTTTGCACTAGGGACTGGATGGCCCCAGGATCAGGGAACCTTCTTAGATTAGCACCAACCAGAGCTGAGGGATCTGGCCTTGTGTGTCAGCAGTAAAAATAGTAATTGTAAATAGTAATAGTAAAAATGTTACATTAATTAGAACTTTATAGCTATTTGTTTCAACCATCATAAACATAGATTTATGACATACTTATTTTTAGGGCTGTCAAATGATTAAAAAATAATCACAATCATGAGATTTTTAAAAAGTTGTGATTAATCACAGTTTTAATTGCACTGTTAAACAATAATAGAATACCAATTTAAATTTATTATAAATATTTTTGAATGTTTTTCTACATTTTCAGATGTTGATTTCAATTACAACACAGAATACAAAGTGTAGAGTGCTCACATATATTATTATTATTTATTACAAATAAGAAATGGGCAGCATTATCTCCCATAAATGTAAACAAAGTTGTTTGTCTTAGCAATTGGCTGAACAAGAAGTAGGCCTGAGTGGACTTGAAGGCTCTAAAGTTTTACATTGTTTTGTTTTTGAGTGCAGTTATGTAAAAAAATAATTCTGCATTTGTAAATTGCACTTTCACAATAAAGGGATTACATTACAGTTCTTGTATGAGATGAATTGAAAAATACTATTTCTTTTGTTTATCTTTTAACTGTGCAAATATTTGTAATAAAAAATCATATAAGCGAGCACTGTACACTTTTGTATTCTGTATTGTAATTAAAATAAATATATTTGAAATTATAGAAAAACATCCAAAATATTTATAATAAATTTAAATTGGTATTCTATTATTGTTTAACAGTGTGATTAAAACTGAAGTTAATTGTGACTATTTTCTTAAATCTAGTTAATTCGTTTTGCATTAATTTCTTGAGTTAATTATGATTAATTGACTGCCCTACTTATTTTGTATAAATATAAAGGATTCCAGTTACCAGTTTTAGCTGATCATGGAAAGAATCAAATCTTATCAGCAGGCATGCATTCCACATAGTGTTCAGCAACATAAATGGCATACCCAAAATGGCAGCTTTCATTAGTACATAAGAAACCAACCAGTTCTTGTAGGTTAATACTGTGTGCGGAAACCATCATAACTATCTGGTCATGTTAATGTTCCTGATATTGTAACTTCTGAGGTCCTAAAAGGTGCCTACTGCACACCCTGTGGTGTTATGCTACTACATAACTTTAGTAATAGAACATGGAGCATATTAATGGTAATCATGCAGCAAGAGTAGAAAAAAAATCAATGCCAAAAATCCAGACTAGGAGAACTACTGCTAAACACTGTCTGGCACCAGAGTGCTGAAGATGGATTAAAATGAGTTTCTTGAAACATCCTGTACCATGACTTGGGACATTGTCAAAGGAACATTGAGACACAAATGGATTGTATTTTCTCTTCATTATTCACAATAAATATATTTGTCCAAGCAAAATGTTGTAAAATAAAGTTCACATTCCTGGTGATGGGCAAAAACAAGCCTATTTTATTTGTACCAATAAGAGATTGTTTTAGAACAACTTATCCTTATGGATAATGCTTGACAAAAGACAGGGAGACTCTTGGTTATGTTCTGCACAAGTGGCAATGAAATGTTGAAACACATCCAAGTTTAATGTATTTTTAATGTTTTCTGTTTATTTGCACCTTGATTTGGCTAGTTCATCCTTTTTTCTTCCTGCCTCCTCTGGGTTTTAGCAAGACCTTTAATTAATTGTTTCCAAAAGGAGAGAAACATTGAATAGTCCAGAGTTTTCTAACTAGATGGTGTAGCTTTCACCAGTTGTCACATATATGGATATTGTTCATTACATATGGTTTAATAATAGCAAAAATGGAAAGGGCATGAAGCATGGCATGTTGCCATAGTTTCCATGGTGTAAGACATTATTCTCTCTAGTTCATAAGTCAGCTCATTCTTAAACAAAGATGCCTTTCCCTAAATATACGCATGAAAGTACTATACCTAACTTCGTTTCGAAAGAGGAAATTGCATCTGCTAATGAATATTAATTATATTTTATTTAGGGCACTTTAATCAAATTGCAATAACCTTATTACAGTAACTAGATATTTCTTTATCCATATTAAATATTGTGCATACACTTACACTGTGCACTATTAAAACACTCCTGTTATCTTCAGGAAGAAATCCCAAGCTAGTTTGCCAGGCTAGTGGCATCTCAGCCCTCTGGATCAGGCTGGGAATCCCAGGCTCCCAACCAGCTGTAAGTGGGAGTGTTTTGTAGAACTGCTGGGAAACGTTTTGTTAAAATGTATTTCTGCCTAGTAATTTCTTCTATCTTCAGAGAGCTTTCTCCATTTAGAAGGAGAGAGGAGTGTTTAAAAACAAATAAACCCCAAACAAGCAAACATTGGGCTTGAGAAGTGCTGAGAACCATCAGCTCCAGGGCTGGAGGGGCACTCAGTACTTTGCAGTAGGTACCCAGCACCTTCCAGCATCAGGCCATATCTTTAGGGAAGGTTGCAGGGCTAGATCTTCAAAGTTAGATACATGTAAATATTTCAAGTGCCTAATTTGTGTGCAGTTCGGGTACTAAGGTGGGCAAATGTCCAGTTATCCACACATCTGACCATGTGAGAACCCCAATCTTTGGTTTGAACTTGCACATGTGTTATTTGTGTACATGTTAGACACATGCAGATATTTGTTCCTAATTTTTAAATTTTGGCCCACAATGTAAATTCATTTGCAAACTTTGGGGAAATGCAGAGTGCTAAAATCAATGGAGTGAAGATTTAAGATTCATAATAGAGATAATATGTTTGTTAATGACAATGGATTGGGCTAATCACGGTAGGATGTACTATAGCAAAAAAATAGGGATCTATGAACTGAGTTTTGTGAGAGATGGTGTCTAAAGTATGCATGTCTTTGAACCCTAAACACAGAGCAGCAATTCAATCATAGCAACAGCTCCATGTTAACCTTTTAAAAAGAAAATATCAAAGCGCGTTTCATGCTGTTCATGTTTTCATTTATAAAATTCAAAAATCCCTAGTGGGCTGTAAAACTGTTGTAAACTGATAAATAAATATAGGAATAAGAAGAACATAAGAATGGCCCTACTGGGTCAGACAAAGGGTCCATCTAGCCCAGTATTCTGTCTTCCAACAGTGGCCAGTGCCAGGTTCCCAAAAGGGAATGAACAGAACAGGTAATCATCAAGTGATCCATCCCCTGTCACTCGTTCCCAGCTTCTGGCAAGCAGAGGCTAGGGACACCATTCCTGGCTAATAGCCATTGATGTACCTATCCTCCATGAATCATTTCAAAATTAGAGCTTGTGCTTTTTATTGGTTTTATTTTTTATTTTTTCATAGCTGGAAGGGCACAATATCTTCTCCAAACTGAGCTCCAGCGAGTATGAGCAGGTCCTGGAGATCATCCGCAAAGCCATCATTGCCACAGACCTTGCCCTGTACTTTGGAAACAGAAAACAGCTGGAAGAACTGCATCAGACAGGAGCCTTAAACCTTAAAAACCAAGCACATAGGTAAAGCAAACAAGCAAACGTTCATAACTTGAAGAAAGAATCTTGTTTCTGGAAATGACAACAAAGAAGAATTAAGATGAGAATTTTTACCAAGCACACAATATCTTGTTCTTTACACCAGTTGTTCTCAAACTTTCGTACTGGTGACCCCTTTCACATAGGAAGCCTCTGAGTGTGACCCCCCTTATAAATTAAAAACACTTTTTTATATATTTAACACCATTATAAATGCTGGAGGCAAAGCGGAGCTTGGGGTGGAGACTGACAGCTTGCGACCCCCTGAGAGGTCCCATCCCCCAGTTTGAGAACCCCTGCTTTACACAGAGTAAGCTCTAAGACCAAATATATATATGCACAAATATAGTATTCCAGATATAAAAAGGCATTTACAGTGTTCAGATACTTAGCTTAAATCTATCACACTGACATTTCATTGCCTTCAAACTGTTCCTATTGAGGAGTTCATTAGTAACTCAGGCCCCAGTTCTGCAAATTCTTACACACATGCTTTACACCTGTCTCATTGACTTCAAGGGGATTATGCATATTTGTGAAATTATGCACATGCATAAGTGTTTGCAGGATCAGGGCCTAAGTTCCTGAGCCGACTCTAGTTAAAATCAATTAATTCTTTTAATGGTAATTACCTATTCATACAGTTAATATAAAAATACTTTTAGCCCTAGGGCCTGATTCTCCACCCATGCCAGTGTAAATAATGAGTAGCTGCATTGACATCAGTAGAGTTATACTGGTTGGAAACCCAGGGTTAGTGAGAGGAGAATCAGACCCCTTATCCTTGAGATTTAGACCACAGAAACATCAGGTTTTATAATATACATTCACACTTGCATGCCTAAACAAAAACTAAGTGTTGTGAGAATGAAAGTTGCACCAGGATTCACCTCACCTACCTAAATCCTTGAAAGCATGAAAATAAGAAATTAAGGGAAAAGTCTCCAATCTCTTTTGCCACTTTCACATAACCTACCCCACACTCTATAAGGCATTTATTCTACCTCCAGCACATACTGAAAAGCAGTACATACCCCAGCTTCATCCAGCTTGGTCTGTCATGCCAAATCTTGATGGTGATCTCATACTCTCTTGTATCAATAGATTGACACATCTGATTGCCACGCAGTCCATTTACTCTGCTTTAAGATTGCTGAGGTCACTGTTAAGGTTTTGCTTGACAGAGTGAGTTGGATGAAATCTATTACTTTTAGGTAAGCAAAACACAAAGATTGTATGGGATGTTTTTTCATCCATGCCAAAATGAAAATCTGAGCACTACCGCTACACCATATTAAAATATCCGGTATGGAGAAGAATGGACTCTTGTGCCAAGTACTTCAGAATTTGGTCAGCTGAAAGCACAAAAGATCACAAGTACCTTTCAGCATAACTAAACTCAGAAATATATACTCAAAGCAATTTTGCATTAACCTTTGAAATTTAAAACTTCTGGATAAAACAAAATAGGATAGATGCAGTTTTTTAATTAAGTATTTTTAATCATGTATTGAGAGGATATAACAGAATGATCATTACTTATCCACAATATGAGCATGCAGCATTTTTTGTGACATATAAAAAGGTATTTAAATATTTTAGCCTCTACTTTCTCCTAGTATCTCAGATTCTAATCAGTTAACTCTCTGAATTGGTTAGGGTATTCAATTAGTGAATTCAGGGTATTTCAAATTATTCATCTTTTTGTGCTTTATAACATTTTAATGGTCATTAACAATAATCACATTAAACATTTATGATATATATTTATCATAAATTCTCAATTCAAATGTGCAATTCCAATATATGTCCTTAATTACAAATACCTGTGAATTACAAAGGCCAAAATACCTATTTAAAAAAAAAAAAGCACCTCACATAGACACATTCCACCCCTCCAAACTAAAGTAGCACAGTCTAACAAAACTTTTCAAAATGATTGAGAGAGAGAGAGAGTTTCCTGTGGAAAATCGCACCATTTGACCAGTTTTCAGTCCCTTGGTATGTCTTACACTGGGGCAAAACTGGTACTTGAATGGAAATACTCTGGAACAAGCTTCCAGACCATGTAAAGAATAAATATACACCTCTACCCCGATATAACGTGACCCAATATAACACAAATTCGGATATAACGCGGTAAAGCAGTGGTCCGGGGGGGGGGGGGGGGGGGCGGGGTGCACACTAGCGGAGCAAAGCAAGTTTGATATAACCTATAATGCAGTAAGATTTTTTGGCTCCCGAGGACAGCGTTATGTCCAGGTAGAGGTGTATTTCCACCTTGGCTATTATGGAGGGTTTCTTATAGCACCTATCATTGTAGTATCTTGAAGCTCAGGGAAGGCAACAAGTTCCTCTTTCCCCATTGCTTCCCAAGCCCACTTTGAAAACAACAAAAATGGATTACCCTCCTGATGGCAACCCTGAGAATGTCCGAAGAATGGAAAAGTCCTTCTTAGGGATTGGAAATTTTACCAAAATAGCAATTCTGAAATAATTATTACAAAATAGATATTTTGGTAAATTTCCAAGAGTAGACATGCCATTATGTAAATTAACAATAGAAAATGAGCTCTGGACTAAACTTACTCATACTAGAGTGGGCACGTATATTACTGCTTAAAAATGAGAATACCTGACCACTGATATCCTTGAACTACTTAATGTTTATATCTCTGCATAATTATGAAAGATCTTCATTTTGCTTATATTTCCTACATGTTATATGTCTGGCACTAAATTAATCTATCTTATAATAAAAATACAGGCTATTAGGACAAACGAAATTCTAATTTACTACTAACACATGTTCAAAACAGACTAGCATCATACAATATTTAAAATACAAAGGGACATTTTAGTATAGTACCAAGTCAGATATAATAATTGCTTAAAAACTTCACAAATACAACAGGTATAAATCACGGGACATAATTTTTCTCAAAAGTAGATAATGTATGCTATAAATCAATTATAGCATGGTCTTCCTTGAAACACTACATTTTATTTACACTTGCTTGGGTCAGCCATTTGGCTCAAATTTTTCACTTGGCTGCTCTTGAATAGAGCCTTTTTTCAATAATATAAGCTACTGAACTGAATAAGAGAGATGGTACTAATATGATTCATGTGATGAATTATCAATGAGCTAATATCAAAGGGGGATGGTGGAGTTATGTGGGAGGTATTTTGTAGAATTTTTACTTTTTGTTTGTTGTTGGACATATATATGTGACAGGACACATACAGAGTTTCAAAACACAATAATATAAAGCTTTATCTAAATAACAAATTTCATATTATTGTATTCTAGGGATCGTATGATTGGTCTGATGATGACAGCTTGTGATCTATGTTCTGTAACAAAGTTGTGGTCAGTTACCAGATTGACAACTAATGATATATATGCAGAGTTCTGGGCTGAGGTATGTATGTATCTCTCACATTTGTTCTACATATGGAAAATATCCAGATAAATGAGAGAAAGGAACACAACAGTAGGTTGATCTAGAACAATTTTCAATAGATTACTTACTAGTATGTCTTGAAATATATTCATTTATGCATGCAGATGTATTGTAAGCTCCCTGGAAAACATTTGAGCAGCTAAATTAGTATGGGGGTTTGTCATCAACTTGCAAGCAAGAAGTATATTGTTTTCCCAAAATAAAAGATTTATATTTAGAAGGCATCTCCTCATAATAGAAAGTGATTTAATGGGTAACAAGACAAAAAAGAAGAAAATCTGTATGATTTTCAGATCACTAGTGGGAGTTCTCTGAAATAGACGTAGCTGTTTGTGATGGTAGCCTTGTAATAAGCCACAAAGCTCCCTTTACAAAGACGATGTGATGAGAATCTATACATGGAACATAGTTGTACTTGTACAATTATGTCCTATGCTTAGATAAATGAGAACCCAAATACTGTTATGGTAATTCAAAACAAGAGGGGAAAGGATGACTGATGAAGTGAATGTAAGGTATTATTCAAAGAATGTTGCATTGGATTTAGCTTTCTTTTGAAGAAAAGAGTTTTAGAGCCTAAACAGATTGATAATTTCCCTTTTAATAGCCAATGGTTTAGATGAACAAAGATGGGAATATGGGCTAAAAAACTAAAACCAGAATTATCCTACAATTCTCCAGTTTCAGATCTGTTCTATATTGTGAACTGATTTTGCATGTGTAAATTGTAGGGCCTGATCCCTTTCTCTATATAGTAGGTGTGTGTCTGTTAATTTTAGTGGAGTTACTCCTGATCTACAATGGTGTGAGGGGGGAATCAGGCTTGGATTTTTCATGGATTTTGTTTGTTTCTTGACTACTTTCTTCTGGAATTCAAAATGTGAATTATTTGGTTATTGTTTTATTTTATCTCAGTGATTCCGTAGCAAATTTGCTTTGCTTACAAGTATAAAGACATCTATTGTAACTGCCAGAGCTGTAAACCTAACATGGAACAGGAGAATCAAGTTGGGTTATTTTCTTCTTATCAGTAATAAAAGTGGGATTAAGGACAAAATTTGCCCTGCAGAGTATTTGACTGGTGAGGATGTGCGAGAGGGAAAAACTTTAACTTGACTCCCTAATCCCAGGATGTGTCTGAGAGAAACATCTCTTTACTTGTAAATGGAGGATATTTTCTTTGGAAACTATTGACAATAAACACAGAGCCCCGCAAAAATATTTTACTGGATCACTTTTCAGAAAAGGATAATCTGAGGGGGTGTCAGGTGGTAGAAGATGCATTCATTCCTGTGCCTCACCCTGTCCTAGCAGACAGCACAGGCGGGTGCTACCTCAGGAACATAAAAGGGTCTGAAGGCTCCTCCGAAGCAGAGGAAACTAGGGGCAGGTACAGTGTTTCCCCTGTATCCTGCAGGGGAAACTCTAAGAACAGCCAAACTCAGTAGAAAATTTAGACTGCGTTCCACCATATGTTTTGTTATTACTTAAGTTAGCAATAATGGTAAACTCCGGTAATGGGGTAAGTTTGGACAAGATATAGTTGTTGTCTGTACAGTTCTCAGAGATGAGTGGAAAAGCCACTTGCTTACAATCTGCATATGAGATTAATAGCTACTTTCAATATATTGAATACAAGTTACTAATACCAGTATGTTTAAAACGTTCTTCACTTTGTGTAATTGTTAAATAGGATCATATATCTATATATAGGTATCAGTTAAACACAATGTTTTATTGATATATTTACAATTTTTAAGCAAGTTCGAAGACTACCATTTATTAATTAATTAATAGAATTGCAATTTGTATTTCTTACATATACCAACTACTTCTATGTCTGTATTCTATATTTTCAGATTTTTTGTTGAAAAGCACAAAAAATAAAGTAAAAATTGCTTTTATATTAACATTACTCACTTTCTGAATTAGTCCTGGATGCTAAAGTGAAATTTGAGATGCATTAAAGCACGAATCCCTATATGCCGTTGAGTAACCTCTATACTCGGCAAGCAGTTTATTGGAGTATGTTTAGCAATGTAGAATAGAATCCTGTTTATCCAAGCCTCCATTATCCGGCTTTCTGTATTAATCAAACCACCAGCTGCCTGGGGTGGTCAGCACATTCAAAAATCAGCCACAAGAGGGGGAGGTTGTACTCATTGAATAAGTGACACTGATACTTTCCGTAAAATTTAGTTAATATTTGTTTTTATTTTTTCACAAAATGTAAAAACCAAAGATTCTCTGTAAAAACACAAATTCTGCATTTTTCCATGGCAAATGGATTTCTAGGATCCCTGCAAATCAATGATTCTCTCTACCTCCTTTATACCGGCATATGTTATCTAAGTTATTTGGACTCGTCTGGTTCAACTTGTTCATCTCACATTATGCTAATTTCAATTACTGTTCTGGTTTATAGAAATGGCTAGGAAGACTGGACTGGACTGCCCGAACAAGATATACAAACAGACAAAAACGTGTAAACAAAGATCCATACATATGCATATATGAGTTAAACACCGACCATATTTGCCAGAAGTGTACATATGGAAACCTCACTCGTAACCAGATTTGCCTGTACATCTGCCATTAGAGAGTAGTATGTACTGTAAGATATGTTGCTCTTACAGTGTGCAGAACTGTACCTGCTTTTCAAATTATTTGCCTTTTATGAATACAGTAGAGGTCTGAAACAAGCACAGATTATATCAGCAACTTCATGAGGTAGTTTCTAGAACACTTATTACTCAGTTTTGCAGTATGAAGGTCACATTAGGTTCTCTACTATTCCTGGATGTTCAAGTAATAGCTGTGGCCAAAACTAATCTTATTGCATCTATATGTTTCTTAGATCACATTTCTGCAGTGTTCTAAACATGCTGTTCTGTTTTAAGACCACTGGGCAACTTTACAACATTATGCTGGTGATCAGCAGGGTGCACTGGCTTCTCTTTAGTTCCCAGGTAGAATTTAAGGTGATGGTTTTGCCCTATAAAAGGTGTGGCTCCCGTATACCTGAAAGTCTGCCTCTTTCACCATGTAATACTGCAGCACTTGTGATGAGCACAAGCGTGTGGCTAGCACCACTTGTTTTTAAAAGAGGTGGCTGATTGGAAAGATACTTTCTGCAAGGTGCCCAATACTGAGAAACTTACTCCTCACCTTTGGTCCAAAATTGCCTGGATCAACTGACCTTCAGGGCATGCTGCAAGATTCATCTCTTAGGCTTTTCCTGAATGAGTTAGTTGAGGGATTGTGGAATAACTTGTCAAAGCAGGTCATTATTTTATGAGGCATTGGTGACACATTTTAAGAGAAATGGGGTTCATTGTGGGGAGGGCAGGTAAATCTTTATATTGGTCTGTTATTTTTACTCTATACAACTGCTTCAACCTGGGATAGGCCCATCTAAAACAAAGTTAAATGCACAAAAATATATCACAATCATGCTTAGTTTCTAGGAGTTATTGCTTACATTACCATTTGAGTATATCATGCTCATAAAAGGAGTCCTTGTTGTACAGTTTTCTGAGATTGTATCTTCAATTGTTCCCATATGGTATGTTGAATTCTAAAGACTTAGATTAAAAATAATATAAACCAGAAACACCTTTTGAGTTAAGAAATCTTGATTTTTCTTCTGAATGTCCTTAGTTATTCAGGAAGTACATGACTCTTTTTTCTTTCTCTCTCCAGGGTGATGAAATGAGGAAGATAGGTATTCAACCTATACCTATGATGGACAGAGACAAGAAGGATGAGGTCCCTCAAGGCCAAGTATGGGCTGTTTTAAAATTAAATGTTTTATAATGGCTGCAAGATATACACAAGTAAAACTTGATAAGGGATATGATATTTCCAAACAAACCCATAGCTGATTTTAAAATTGCTACTGGAAACATCCTCCTCAGAGACATTGTTGGAACAAGAGCATGCTATTTCATGCTGTCCTGAAATATAGTGTGTTGCAGCTCTATTTCCTCTAGACCTTCGCTCTTTTTAACCAACTGCTGGGAGAAGGCACATTCAAATCTCTCACTCAGAAGAATTCCACTCCCACCTAGAAGAGTATGATTTTTGAGGTCCAGTGAACGGATGCATGATTGCCGCAATTATGCATTCAGCAGAAAGCCCTGTTGATAGGCAGACTGATGCAGCCGTAGTAATGAGGGGAGGGAAGAAAGCTGCCCACACATTTCAGATTAAGGGCAGCTTTTCTCAAAAATTGGATGTTTAGGTTGGAAAATAAAATTTAATTTTTCTTATGCAGTAAAACTGAAATAAAGTTGTTTTAAATTTTATTCTCTGAAAGTTAAAAGCCTTGTTTGTGAAAGCTAGTGATGGTTTTAACATATTGGTTATTAATAAATGGAAAAGCATTGGGTAAAATTTTCAAAAAATGCCTAAATTTCATTTTTATAAGGGACTTAGGCACTGAGGAGCCTGTGTGTAACTGAAGGTTAATGAGACTTAAGTGCCCAAGTCACCTTGGTGCTTTTGAAAGTTTTCCTGCAATCTTTTACATATTCATATACTTGTAAAACAGAATTAAAGAGGGACTATATTAAATTCTTTAATCTAGCCACAGTCTGTCCTTAAAATGCAGCTGTATGGATGAGAACTGGAATGTTAGTTTGGGGAATCCATGCCCTTTTTAAAATAAAAAAATATAAAATTTAAAACTCCTGGTCAGAAATGGAAACTATCTCAAGGAATTGTCATGGATTAACTGGTTTTATTCATTTTTTCACCCTAGCTCTTTTTTGACCCTCTCAAAGTTTGTCTAGTTCGTTGTGTATTTTTTAAATGAAAGTGTTCTTATTTGCATGGCCCAAACCATAATATTTTATTTTAATTTTTAAATACTGTGGTTTCAGTGATAGGATTCTATAATGTAAATCCCAGATGTGTTTAATTTTGGCAAAACCTCTCTCTTTTTGCCATGGTATTAATAGGGTAGGTTAAGCAGATATCTCCTTTAGAATTTGTGACAGGTCTGTAGCAGTCTGTCAGTTCTTAAAATAAAATAAAAATTAATTACAGACCTCTTTAAAAAACCCCATGGAGTGCATATAAAACATACAGTTTAAAATAGTGAGCTCCTTTATGATGTTTATACCTCCCTCCTGTTTCTGCAGCCCTGCCCCCTTACCAACTGCAGCCTCTCTGTCAGTCATGTCATATATTCTGTAGTCAAGATTGTAAGAATCTGAGGATAGGGATTGTATCTCCTATCTGTTGTAAAGCACCAAACGTACCTATTTACACTCCAGTTCCATTGCAGAGGGAGCCTCAGCATCTGTGGAGGTAGGGTCAGGATTTGCTTTTTAATATGTGTGTAGCAGGGTGGACATCTGCTCCTGCCTGGAAGGGCTGGAGATAGCCCAGGGAGCAGGTAGCGTGAAGGCTGAGTTGATTGGGGGAAGTGGCTGCAGCTGGGGCCACACCCCAATCAGGCTGCAGCTGGCCCTATATAAGAGGCTGGGAGCCAGGAGCATCTCTCTCTGCCTTCAGAGAGAGAGAAAGGCCTGGCTGCAGGGAACTAGACAGGGTACCTGTAGTGGAGCAGGGCTGGGGAAAGGCTGGGGAGCTCCAGCCTGGATAGCCCCAGGCTGCAGCCTGGTAATAGGCCAAGGGGTACTGGGGGTTGCAGAGGGCAGTCCAGGGCTAGGCCAAGGCAGCAGGTCCAAACCCTCCTTGCCAGTGATGAGTGGCCTATACTGTAGTCTGCCCCAGGGAGCGGGGGCTAGTTGGTGACTGGCAGTGGCCTAGTACTGAGGCAAGGTGGGGATAGTGGGTGGGGGTTCCTCAGGGAGGGGAGACCCAGATCTGTGGTGTACTGCCAGGGGGCAGCACCCAGAGCAAGGGGCACCGGGGTCTTGGGAGGGACACAGGAGCCAGAAGCAGGGACAAGGCGGATCACCGGCCTGCAGAGGGCGCTCCAGATGCTGGACAAGCTGATTCCCTGGAATAACCAGTAGGGGGTGCCATAGGGGTGAGTCCGTACCCTTACAATGTGGATAAGGTCTAATATGTCAATAGCTAAAAAGGGGTTTACATGTCAAGCCCTGTGATCATGGTACAGTATGCTATTTCACTAAAATACATTTAAAACTATATATCAGATGAAAAGACTGGTAGCCCACGCTGTGGATCTTCCTGCACTAGACTGGCTAGCGTGTGGTCCTCTATTAAAGCTTTGGGGATTATTATTAGTTTTAAGTGAGGCGCGGTAGGAGGGGGTCAAATTTAAATGTGTAGTGTAAGCAAACACGACTCCCTTGAAATCAGTGAAGTTACAGCAGGGCCGTTTTCAGAAAATGTCCTGCTGTTAACACCAGTGGTAGCAACATTAGGTGCCCTACCCTAGATGGGCTAGTAGCACCTTTAACACTGTGTTGACTAGACCTGCTCTGAGCAGCGTTGAGACACATCATAAAAAATGTCAGTTGAACCATCTTCTGAGGGGCCCCACAGTTAGAGCTAAACCAGTGTTTAGAAATGGGAGACATTTTTAGAAAACTTTTCTACTATACAATATCCTTAGAACATCCAGGGAATCCAAGTATGAATCAGAATTCCAGAGGACATAAGGCAAATCCAGAATCTGACCCATCTTTTGGAAACACTGCAATATTTTCCTCTTTGAAAAGCCTTTCCACCATAATAACACTCCGAACATGGACAGTCCCATCTACCCACATGCCTCCAACCCCCACAATGAACAAATCAACCTAGCAACAAAATCCAAAGAGACAACCTACCTCAAGCAGTATGTTTTACCCCCAAAAGGGAGAACTGACTGCTATTGAGTTCACTTTGACGGGTGCTCAGAGGCTATGGTGATGGGGGTACAGAACAGTAAGACAGACTGTAAGTAAGTAAATTGTAAAATAAGTAAGTACACCTCTACCTCGATATAACGCTGTCCTCGGGAGCCAAAAAATCTTACCGCGTTATAGGTGAAACCATGTTATATTGAACTTGCTTTAATCCAACAGAGTGCGCAGCCCTGCCCCCCGGAGCACTGCTTTACCGCATTATATCTGAATTCGTGTTCTATCGGGTCGCGTTATATCGAGGTAGTGGTGTAAATAGACTAGTTTGGGGCTCTTTTGCAGTTAACTGTGTCATAATTTGGCTCCTGTCAATATTTTTTCCATGTTTTTCACAGATTGGATTCTACAATGCTGTAGCCATCCCATGTTACACCACACTCACACAGATCTTCCCTCCTGCTGGGCCACTACTCCGGGCATGCAGGTGAGTAGCAGTGCAAGTTTTTGCACAGCATATATCTTGGCTGAGTGAGAGCATGCCCCACTACATATCTCTGTCTAGAAATATATGTCTCTACATTGCAAATATTCTTCTCTAGCAAGTGCATCAAACACCTGGAGGCAGGGACTATTGGGTAGGTTCAGCTAACACAGGTCTATGGATGCAGCTATTAAAATTTATTTAATGTCAAAACTACCTGTAGACAAGCAGGTCCACTGGCAAGGTGTCCCCAGTTAGTTACCTCCATCTACCCCAGTACAAGTCAACTTCCCTCTGTCTGCTTCATGCCTCCATTTTACTTGCATAACTACTGGGAATTAAAATACCTTTTTCTTCTGTGCTTTTACTGTCACCTCATCTCTCTCCTATTCCTTTTCTGATGGTTGTGTTCCTGTATTCTAGTTGAACTGACATGTTTCTCTCTCCTACGTGGCAGATCAGAGTACTCTCTTCGTTCTTCAGATCTTTAAACCACTAGTATTTTCTCTTCTGGGTACAGTGGCAGTGTAAAGTAAATAGAAGGAAATCCTCTCGCTCTGTCTGTCCATCCACTCATCCATCTAAAATATACAGTTGAGGTCCAGAAGTGTGTGTGTTTGTGTATACTCTGAAGCCTAGAATGACTGAGTCAGCGTGAAGTGATGGAAACAGCTACAAGCTTGGCTGGAAGCTTTTTTAATTCAGAATATCACCAGGTTCAGTCATCACTGGGATACATGGTCTGTTATCATCCAATTTTTAAGTTCTCAGCCACTTTGACTTTACAGATTATATCCGTGCGACAGCAAGGTATGTATCTATGCCATGCCAACAGTCCTAGACTAACGTGATTTCAGAGGTAAGTCAACAAATCACCACCCTTGCTCTACAGCTAATTTGCATAGAATAGTTCCATTGGTTATATGACAAGAATACTCAGATGGTAGCTTAATTAGCCCAACTGCCCCACCTGGCTGACTACTTCAAGACATGGCACCTTCACCTAGCACCAGCAAGACAGTCTCTAGCCCATACCACTTCCACCATGCCAACGCTAAGAGGGAACTAAACATCCTAATGAATGGCCAGAGGCTGAAGCATGAAGCTTACCCAGTTTATTTAGGCATGACCCTTGACCGAACACTGACATACAAAAGCCACCTGAGCAAGATACAAGCAAAGGTCAAGACACACAACAACCTTCTCAGCAAACTGGCAGGTTCTTCATGGGGAACAGATGCTCCAACCTAAAGACCTCAGCCCTTGCCATCTCGTACTCAATAGCAGAGAACTGTGTGCCTGTATGGAATCGGTCAGGAAACACCAAACTTGTTGACATGCAAATCGACTCAACAATTACTCATTATCACAGGAACTGTTCGACTGACTCATCTCTATGGCTTCCAATTCTGAGCCACATTGCTCCCCCTTACATCAGGAGGGAGATTGCAGCTGGCAAGCTGCTTGATAAGGTACATGCCAACCTAGACTTGCCCTTGTTCAATGCCCTTTTTAACCCACTAGCTACATGTTTCATTACGACACCCATTGTGGTCACGGCTGCCATGCCAGGACATGATAGCAGAATCCCGGTGGCAGGAAGACTGGTGCTTAACACCAACCACAAATCAGTTGCTCATCACAGACCCTACTGTTCACCCGCCCAGCTTCAACCTGCCACATCATCAATGGGTCCTTCTTAGTCGATCCTGGATTGGGCAAGGCCTCTGTGCAGCCAACCAGCACCACTAGTATCTTCGAGACCAGCTATGCTGCAGCTGTGGCGCAGGTCAAACAATGATGTACATTATTGAGGAGTGCCTGCTAACTAAATTCAGTGATGGGCTCTGAGAGCTCCACTTGGCCACATTGCTTGGCTCAGTGAATATGCAAATGTTAAATAAAATAAATACTACCACTTCTGGACCTCATTGTGATGGAGGCTATTTCTGACTCTTTCCCACCCATGTGTGCACATACCTTTTTTCCTCTGCATTCTCTCCTTTTCTACATATCAGATATAAGCCCATCAATTGCCTAAATGTAATTGTGGTGGCAAGACTTGCTCCTGCCTACTCCAGATGTTCCTATCTGCTTTAACATGGTTTTTGTTATTACACTGACGTCTCATTCCCTTTAGTGTTGGAGGCTCCAGACTCCCTTTCTAATGCTAGAAACAAAAGGCCAAAGCTAAACACCGAGAATTTCAGCAAAAAATTAATTCACTTGAAGTTCCCTATAAAACTACTTGTAAACATTCTTAATTTTACTAGATTGTGAATCAGTCAGCTGTCTTGTAGAGGTAGCTTGTGCAGTCTTGCAACCTAGCTAATTGCTAGATTTGTAATTCCTGTGCGGGATAGATTACTAAATAGTCATCCAGTAATATCAACAGCTGAAAGCTAGATGTTGGCTGCCTGTTCCTCTGTGGCCTAAAGACAAATTGTGCATTCTGTAGCAGAGCTGGTTCCCATCACAATTTTTGTCAATTATGCTGTCTTTTTTTTTTTTTAAACTTGTTCAACTTTCTCAAAATGTTTTACATTTATGAAAACTCCAGATGACTTTCTTCATGAAATATTTCCCATTAGCTGGATATCTTCAAAATCAGAAATCCACTTTGCTCAGAAATATGTACTTAAATATTTTCATTATGAAGTAGGTAGGAAAAGTCTTTTTAGAGGCCACATGATTAATGGATTAACCTCAGGACTGGAAGCCAGGAACTCCTCAGTCACTTGACTGGCCTTAATTATGTTTTGCACTTATTTTACAAATATTTACATAAGCCTCACAATACTTGTGTGAAGTAGTTGAGCATCATTATCACCATTTTAGAGATATGGAAATTGAGGATTAGAGAGGGTAAATAAGATGCATAAGGTTACACAGCATATCATTGTCAGGACTTCTAGCCAGCGGGGCAAGTTCCGAAAAAAATTGTTTTGGGTTGACCCAAAACTTTTCAAAATTTTAGGCTTATCAAAAAGGTGTTTTTTTAAATGTCTTTCAGTTTGAACAAAATCAAACAAAACCTTTCATGTTGGGTTGAACCGAAACATTTATTTTGATTTGAAAAGAAAAATTTTGTTTTGATTTTGAGCATTTTTTAAAAAGAAATTAAAATTTTAAATAACATTGAAGGAAGTTTCAGACCAAAGTCATTTTGAACAGAAAAATAGAAACATTTCATTTTGAAAATGTCAAAATGAAACATTTAGGGTTTTTGGATTTTCTTGTCCAACTGAAACAATTGGCGAATTCAGCACAAATTCACAAAACATTTCAGTGTCACCGAATCTACATTTTTTTGCTGAAAATTTTCACAAAGTTCTAGTCAGGATCAGGATTCCAGTTAGACCCCAACATTCTTGATTCCTGTCCAGATTCCCAAAACTTTAGACAAGCAAAACCTCCTTACTCTAAACAATGTTGTTAAAATAAGTTTTCTAAAATATCTATTAATTTTGAGAGTCTCACTTCTTGGACACTCAAATAGAAATGCTTAAGGCTTGATGTTCAGAGGTGCCAAACACCCACAACTGTACTTGCCTTCAGTGGGAGTTACAGGTGCTCTGTGCCTCTGAAGGTCAGGCACAGAGTCTTTTAGAATAAATATGAGCATCTTTCCAAGAATGGGTTTCTTCTGGACCAGCATATGGTGTGTGAATTAACAGTAATCAGACTGCTTAGTACTGATTGCACTGGTGTTCTGTACTTCAGTAATCATGTTTCACTATTTGGAATCCAAGATTCAATATTTTTATTTCTAAAAGTCCTTGTCAACTACAGTCAAATTTTAGTTATCCAAACACCAGGTAAGCTAAACTCTTGGTTCATCTCAAGGTCTAGTACATTCCCTAAGGTTTGACTAAAGTTGTATAGAACTGCTAATATTCAGGTGAGCCGAATTAATGATCACCACAAGATTGAAATGACTCCTGATAAACTGAAATCCTACAATGTAAGAGTTTTGCCTAACCTCCTATTCATCAGCAGCTCTTTGATTTCAGAACTTAGCAGCTCTGCACAACCAAAGCCACCCCTGCAGAGATCCTAAATTCAGCAAGACTGGAACTGCACTGAGCCAGCCAGCTCTGGGCTGTCTATAGCTGGGGGAGCCAGACAAGGGGCTTTGAACTCAACCCTGAATATGTATTTCAAAGTTCACTGGCCAGTTCCTCTAATTATCAAAACGCTTGTCTCACTGGAGGTCTTGGGTTTCCCCAGAGGCCTTTGGGGGTATTTCTACACAGCAACTAGACACCTGTGGCTGGCCCATGCCAGCAAACTCAGGCTCTCATGGGTTTCTAGTTGCTGTGTAGACATACCCTCAGATAACTAGGGTGTGGTGCATATGGCCTTTTTAGTGAGAGGCAATTGGCTTTCATCACAGTGAAGAGCTTCATTCAATACTGCTTCAGTTGCTGACTAAATACATTTTGATATCACCCTTATATCTATAATATTCGTTTCTGGAATGCGGTGTTTAAGATGTTATGTCCTTGAATTCTTTGGAATACAGACAAATGCTGCAAAGTAATAGCAACACAAGCAGCCAGGACATCCTGTCAGCATCAAAGTTTTAACTTTGAGAGACTGTGGGCCTTTATTCCAGGCACTTCAGAGCCAGAGCTTTGCTGGTGAGCAGAAAGGCATATGAATCATACCAGCTGTACCTTTTAAAAAGACACCATCATTCATCTTGTTGGAATAAGATATTACCTAAGAATCTGAAAGGTTAATTTATGTGATAGTTTGCTCCACATTTCTGTTTTAATAAATCTGTTCTGAACAATAAGTTTACTTTCTTACTGAATTTGTACAGGCCAAAGACACAATCTGTGTTGTATTTGTATGGTGTCACTTCCATTATTGTTTTGGAAACTGAATACACACAGTGCATACCAAAGCAGCCAAATCTGAGATAATATATTTATATTGGGGATAAAAGGAGAGGGGATGATTTTTAAAGATGGATTGAATTCAAACCAAAATTTTCTAAAGCCTATTTTTGTTTTCTTGCCTTCAGGACTCTGAATCCCTGATAAAACAGACAGATTTAAAAACCAAATAATGATTGACACCTTCCCCCCCCCACCCTCCCTCCATGCCTAGGGAGTCTCCCTGGGATGTTCTGG
Organism: Malaclemys terrapin pileata; assembly: GCF_027887155.1. NCBI lineage: Eukaryota > Metazoa > Chordata > Testudines > Emydidae > Malaclemys > Malaclemys terrapin. The sequence goes on from NC_071507.1 coordinate 85,986,465, forward strand.
AGTTTCTGGATGTCAAGTGAGCTGGGAATGGTGGTGGCTGTTCAGCTTTTTTCACAGCTCTCAGTGCCCCTCCTGCCCCACACCAAGTGCTTCTTCTTTATTGGTTGGGTTGGCTCCAGGTGTATTTTTCAGATTGTAATGACCAGGGGTACATAGTTTCCATCCCAGGGCTCCTAACAGGAGTGGAACTCTTAGCATCCTTGATTGCGCTCATCACCTCTGCAAGTCTACATCTGCTCTCCCACAACTGTGCTTCAGAATTTTCCTGCTCCTACCACTTCTCTGCTCTCCCAGCTTAGAACCTGGTATATCTTAGTGGTTTCCTGCATTTTACCAAATATTTCAATGAAGCTGCGTCACATAAATCAGGAGGGCCTTGTGGCATAAACTAGAATGATCTAATGTGATACATAATACGTAAGGCCTTAGTAGTTTTGTATTCCTATTCCTTCACTGCAGACATCTGTCTGAGAGTCTGTCTACATAACTAGCAGTGCCGACTCCAGGCACCAGCTTAATAAGCAGGTGCTTGGGGCGGCCAAGGGAGAGGGGTGGCACCTGCGGCAATTCGGGGGCGGCAGGTCCCCCACTCCCTCTAGGAGCGAAGGACCTGCCGCTGAACTGTCGCCGCCGATCGCAACTTTTTTTTGTTTGTTTGTTTTTTTTGCTTGGGGCGGCAGAAATGCTGGAGCCGGCCCTGATAACTAGACTCTTGGTAGGACACAATGGAGTGAATTTTGTTAAAACTGAGATAGTATGGCTGTCTCTTACTCTGCATTTGAAAACTAAATGGTCCATTTTGACCATATATAAATATCATGGACTCACTAGATCCACAGCGATATAAATTGACAAAGTCCAATTTAAGTCCTTGGAGTGATACCAGTTTATACCAGGTGAAACTCTAGCTCCATATTCCATTCAGATACTTAAGCTGTAAACAGCTGTATTATTTGACACTTTTATGATTTGTAAAATCAAAGTTTGGAGACTTGACGGAGAGGGTAGGCCAGGCTCTAAGGTAATGAGCACTGTCTGCCTCTAGGAAGGAGAATAATAGACAAGAACCCCGCCCCTTATTCGAAGGCCCTTTGCTTTGGAGAAGACTGACTAATACAATAACCCTACATGGTGACAGGTTTCAGAGGTCTCTAAGGTGCCACAAGGACTCCTTGTTATTTTTACAATAATCCTAATATCTAAAAGGTGTTCACTAGCTACTTTGGCCAGCAGAATTGTATTGTAACAGAAATTATTATGAACAAAATATTAAAGTTATGTACAGATTTATGCTCTTTTTGCATCTCCAGGGAAAATCTCAAACAATGGGAAAAAGTGACGCAAGGAGAGGAAACTTCATTATGGATTCCGTCCCAACCACATGATCCCCAGACCTCGGATTCACTTCCTGTGAAGATTGATGACTAAACAGCCATGACAAATTGGTTTAACTCTAAGGCATCTCTCCTTTGTTTTTTTGTTTGGTTTGGGTTTTTTCTTTTTTGGAAAGGGGAAAAAAAAAAGCTACAAATGCTGAGAAGCAGATCTGCCTGTGGAGGTAATACCTACAGAGTTACCTCAGCTAGGCGACTGACTGCCAGTCTCCTGTCTAACATCAGTGACACAACATAAAACAGAGAGAGACTGACAACTCAGTTGCTTCAGAATCAGCTGTCAAAGCAAACTTATGACATGTGAATATAAAAGACTGGCCTTTTCTCATGGGCTACATTGCTGAGGCCTTAATTCAAAACTGAAGGGAAAAATATTAGGGGGTACTTTTAAAATTGTATCTTTCTAGTAAGGGTTTCAATGGTACTTTTATTATATTGTACTGTGGCTGGATTTAACACCAGTGTCACTTGGGAGTTCTTGGCTATAAATAGAACATTTTACACATTGCTATTGTGAATGTTTGTTTGATCTACTTGTAATCAGTTCGAAATTTAGCAGAAAACCTCTGGGACTGTAACTTTTCCTGAAGTTACAGTACTTGAATTATCTTGCTGCAGACAGAAGGAAAATCAACTTTTAGGCTCAAGGCTCCAAAAACTCTATTAGGTATCACAGAACAACTGTTTTATTTCTCAAGTTAAATGTTGAAAGCACTGGCTGTGGTGTTTGGTTCTTTGTAATTATGTGAAAAGATAGAGAGCTCATCCATTCATACACTGGAAGTACTGGATATTTATCTCTAGTAAGGAAAGATGCAGGCATAATTTCAGGCTGGATCTTTTTATCAACACTGACTAAAATGACAGGCTAAAGTTTGAATGTAATAGCAGAGATCTGCCTGCCTAGCTAGCTGTATGTCAAGTGGTCATGCTAATATTTTTTGTGGTGAGTCATATTTTAGAAAATATTAGAGACATGTTTAATGTACAATACTTTCTGCTGGAAATAGGAGCCTTGTCAGAAAAGTCAGGTATACTAGGCATTACTGCGGTACCATCACAATAAAAGGAAAGTATTTTCCTTTGACTAGCGTTTATGTTGCTCACCAGTACTGTATGTTTTCAACTACCAAAAGAAAAAGGGAAGCCATTTACCTTTTTCACGTTTGCTTTTTTTCTAGTTCAGCAAACATTTCCAAGTTTAGCGCTACCTAACTAAGCAGAAAAATAGCTGATTCAGAAAACTGAAACTCTGGAAGAAATTCTGTGCTGATGTAGGGCTCAGATCCTGCAAACTATTATGCACGTGCTTAGCATTAAGCACATGTATAACTGTTTGCAGTTTGGGGCCCTATGCTCAATGCAACCCTTTTGATTTTAATGTGGTTGCAAAGGGTGTAATTCAATATACAAAATTGACCCTGAATCTTTCTTTTTAAAAATAAAATAAATAAAATTTCAGCATAGATATAGTACATCTTTTCTATACCCCGGTCATTAGCAACACTGCATTTGTTTAGTCTGCACTGCCGAGCCTACATTATATTATACAACTCTTCTTACCTGCGTGCAGATAGGCAAGTTTTGAAGTGGTTCGGTGGCAACACTACAGTGTAATGTAAAAACAACAAGTAATACGGTCAGCAGTTTAAAGGCAATAGGTAGTATCTCTTTTTCCATTCTGCTTGTTTACTGAACTGTATTGATCTAATAAGCATGCATCTTATTATTTTTCTTTATTTAAATGTTTGGGTCCCTGAAGAGTTTTGCCTTCTATTCTGGTCGAGCACAAACCAGTTTTTGTATGCATCTACAGTATGTGATCTATAATCACGTAATTTATACATATGCCTTTGCAGCACATAAAATACCATGTAGGGTTAGATTTGGGGTATCTTGATCAAATCTTTTTATTTGAAGTTCAGATTTGAATCATACAGGGGACCAAGGATGTCTAGCAACATCCATGCAAGCGCTTAGTTTGCTTTGCCAATACTAAATGATGTTATTCTCTGCATAGTCACCAGTGAATTTTTCTGGAATGAAAAAAAATTATAAGGATGCAATTTTATCAAACTAAACAAACAAGATTGACATAAGTGGTGTCCTCTACTTTATTCCTTATCAGTTCTGGTTTAAATAATGCAATTCATACGCAGCTTGTGTTACTGCAAGCAAAGAACTTGGGACACGACCCAGAGTTACTGATTTATGTGGAAACTTCACAGATCTGTGGTGGCCTCAAATACAGTCTGTCTATATATCTGTGAGATACCCAAAACAACTCATTGAAAATCTCTTTCATGGCTCAAGCATGTCTGTTATTACCGTACCCTTCTCCCTCTGTTTGCTGAATTTGTCAGTGTTGCAAAATATTCCTTGTCACATGCTATATTCATTTCACAGAACGTTTGTCTGATTTCTAGTCACTGACTGTAAAATCTAAATTAGCTAGATCATGAGTCGTCACTGAAAATGCTTGGCAGTATCATATAGGTGCTTTATGTATTTCCCTAACAAATTAAGCAAAGTTGCAATAAATAGTTCTGTTAATGTGATGAGACAACCATATTGGTACTTGACATTTTGAGTAACCTGAACCACTTAAAACAGTTTGTTATAGTTAAAGTTCCATTAGAGTTAATACAGTCCCTCCACCCCCTTTCTTCTCCTCTGGAGTAAGACAGGGGAAAGGAGTAAAACCATATGGACAAAGCCTACCTATATTTTAGGCAACAACAAAAACAATAGTTTTAATGGGCAAAATTTTCTAAGTTGCATCAGTTTGTCCTATAGACTAATTTAGTGAGTACAGTTTTAGGCATCCAGGTGTTTGTCAGAAGTAAACCCAAATCAGTATCCCAGAACTGAAAACCCTAATCTAAGAAGAAGTTTGAGTCTGCATTCAAATGTCATGACTCAGGTCCATGTTGAATATTTGGTTGTCCACAAATTTATATTTTCACTGGCAAATAGAACAACTAAACGTCTGACACAACCATTTTTGTGGTCAAATGTCAGCTGAGGTTTTGTCCCTTTAGTAGTCACACAAAATGAATAAGAACTTTTAAAAAATTGGCAGACATGTTTTCTAGAAGTCTTATAAAATGTATAGTTTTTATTTCCAAAAGAGCATTTTTATTAAAGTTTTAATGACCTTTTCCCTTCTAAACAAAACAATAGAAAAAAGGGTCTACCAGTATTTTATATTTTTGCATTCTTTTAAGTAGGCAAAAGAAGCTGAATTTGAGAAAGATGCATATTCAGCCATAGCTCCTGCTGATGCATCTTGAAACAATACCTGGAACATAATGAATGAGGAAAACGTAGCCAACCTGTGAAAAGTGGATGGCGCAGGATGGTATTAGCCATTTTAACTATCACTTAATATACTGTGTTCTATAAAAGCTTTGCTGGAAACTCCATTACTGCAGTAATCAAGTTAAGAATTTTTGTAAGATAGTGCAATATTCTACTGTAATGGTTCAGCACATTGCAGCTACATTATTATAAATTGTAGCACTGTAGAAGCAATACATTAGAATAATGTACTGGGTTTTTTTTTAAATGGGAGCATATTTTCAAATATGTTAATTAGATCCTCGGAGGCATGCAGTGTAGCACTTACATTTTCATATGGCACACAGTACATAGTACTTAGGTGTGTTTTAAATAATCTGCATGGATTGCAAATTTAGAAGTAGAAATATATGTACTAGCTAGTCAGTCTCTTGCTGTTACTGTGTTCAGGCCACTTAGTGTTAAAATTGTAAGGGCATCATATAGCATTATTTATCTAAAAGAAATACCCAAGTCCCTTACCTGTTCAAACAATTGCAAACTTCTTGAAGAAATGCATTTGCCTAAAACACTGTGATATAGTTACCATTCTGTGAAATGGTGCAGTAAATTGTTCATTCTAAGGAGACTAAGTGACTTTCAGCACTCTTCTATAAAGATACTCCTATTCAAATTTTAGGTTAGGTATCCCAATCTAGCGAAGGCACATTACAACTATCTTTTGTCTGCTTGCTGACCAAAAACTGTGCTCGATTGTAATTTGGGTGTATGCTCTGTCAAAAACTGAAAAAGTTAGTAATGAACTGGTTTGCAGGGTATATCAAACTGGTTTGTAGAGTAGATCCACGTATATTCAAAGTTCAGAGGGGGCAGTTCTGTGAAGAAGAAAGAACTTCAAGATAACAGCATTCAACTTTATGACATCTAGTAAGGTGAAAAATTGATTTTATATATATGATACGTATAAACTATCTTCTTTGTAAAAAGAAATGCAAGTGCAATAATTTAAAGAGGTCTTACCTTTGCATTTATAAATTATAAATACTGTACATGGTGTGTATTTTTTCATGTATTCATTTGCAGTCTTTGTATTTAAAAAACAAGCCTAAACCTTTACTATTATGTTTGTACAATAGAGCAGTAATCATTTATTATAATATAGTTAAGTTGTAAATAAATTAACAAACCAAACAGCCAGTACATATGCATATATGGGTGTCCTGTTGTGAAACCTGTTTCTGCTTTAATTGCTGGCTTTCGCACAGCAAGACAACTTCTGTGGATATGTAATTATACATATAAATATATGTATGATACATAAAATATATTTAGAAATGTTCATAATTTTAATGGATATATCTATCCATACACTTTGGTGTGAATATTACTGAATACAGAGTTTTTTAATATTTTCTATGTTCATTTTTTGGTGTTATTGTGAGTGGGGGAGAGGGACGGGGACTTCTTGTGGACCTGTGTGTATGTTTGTTGATATACTACAAGTAAAATACAAGGAAAAATGAGAACAAAAGGCAATGGAATCCATGAAAAAGATCAACATTTGATTTTCTGTACATGTGACAACTTCTCAGTTAAGGTGCATTTTTCCAAATATCTGCAGTTGCGGGTATTTTCTATAACCAAACAGGTCTGACTGTATATTAAATATTCAAATTACAGTCAGATCCTCAGCTGATGTAAATTGCCAGAGCTACATTGACTTCCATGCTGAGGATCTGGGCTACCCTTTTACCCTTTTTAGTTCACAATTGAATTGAATTGAGTAGATTTACAATCCATCTGTTTCCAGCATCTTGGAACTACATAGATGTTGCTTGAAAAGATTTGTGGCCCCTTTTGTCTAGGCACACTGATAAGGAGGAAAGAGGGCAAAAAAATAGTATTGTTAGAATAGTTTCTTTACATGGGTTTCCTTCAGAACTCTTATGCTCCAAATCCTGTTTTTCATGACCCACCCAGATACATCTAACTTTGAGATAAAAGGTTTGTTCCCAGGAAGAGCTAGGTGTGCTAAGACAAACCTCACAGTAGAAATGGCTAGCCAAATTACAGATTTTTAAAAAAGACAATATGAATGCACCTTATTACAGTACCTATAATTCTGCCACTCCTCCTCTTATTACTGTTTACATAAAGTAGCACTCAGACGTTCCAGATGGGGATTCTGTTTGATGCTATACAAACAAATCCTTGCTTCAAAGAGCCTTTTATTGGCTTAGCATGTGATCATGTGAGGTAGTACTGACAATTGTAGAAAATAACATGGATGAGTTAATTTCAATACAACAGGTGATTTTATATATGCTTCTGTCAAAACGAGATTCATCAGTAGCTGCCATTAAAAATCAACATTCGCCCATAGTAATTGAGATTTCTTGTTTGTGCAGGGAAATGTGTTATTTCGGGTATAGAATGGTGGGTAGCTATGGGGAAACGTTGACTTTTTAATGGTGATCACTATAATAAAAATACATCTAAAGATACCATGGTGACTGGACTCTTACTTTTAAATATCAAAGTTCCAGGATGAATGGCAGGAACTCTCATCTGTCTCAATGGTTTTTGACCCTTCAAGACATTAATAGGTGCCTCAGTGCCCTCCTGAACAGTTTTCAAAAGACCACCCACTGAACACAGGGCACTCACTAGTGATCAGTGGAGAACTGGCTGGTCAGATGCTGTTGGCTCCCTCTGTTTTCAGCTCCTGCATTGCATTAGATGACTAATACAAATACATACATTATCTCCTCATGTTACTTTTCCAAGTAAGCAATTGCTGTAGTTGCCACAAGAATTTTATGTGATTGACAGTATGTGGAGGGGGAAGGGAGATCCATGATGTCATGAATCAAGGGGAGATGATCCATGAAACAATGTCTATTATGATTTGGGTCCACACACTTAAAAAGCATGAAAATCCCAACTGTGTAATGTTCCCCTCCAGTTCCTTTTTTTTACTGAGTTTGTCAAAGGAGCTACTTGTTGGAATTGCTGCCATAGAGGCCGGATCCAGTTCTGCAGACCTCAGTTCCACTTGGACAGTGCTTTGTATCCTTTTTTCAGTGCCCTGTTCCCAGTAGATTCTTTGGAGAACTGATCTCTTTCTTAGCCCTTCAACTTCATAACCGACTGGGACTTTGAAATTGGTGTTGATAAGGGAATTTCAGTTCTCTGTCAGCTTTGGTGTGTCGATATGGCATGTGGGACTCCTCAATCCCTAGCACATCAACAGCCTCAGCTCTTCTGAGAGGAGAAGCATTGTCTTTCTCACTAATGCAGTTAGTTTTGATGCTGTGCTGGAGCTGAGTGCCTCCTTCAGAGATATTTCAGAGGCTATTTTGGACATATTGTAGCTTGTCTTTTCCCACCTTCACTTAGGGTGTTTTGAAGTTTGTTTCTGAATTCTTTAGGGAAACAAACCCCTTCCCTTTTCCTTCTAGACTCAGCTCCTTTTATCTAACTGCAGATTGTTTCAACCTCAAGACCAATGTTTTAATACATTGACTGTGCTGAGATTTGACCTGTGTGTAGGACAAAGGTTTTTTCATCCTAGTTTGGCATTTTCCCCCATCCCAACATGTTTGCACAAGGACAATGTTTCTCCACATTCTTTATTAAGTTGGTCCTTTCCACCAATTTTTATATTGTTGATAAGAACTAGTATTCTGGACCAATTCATTACTATTTGATCCAGCTTCTCAAATTGGTGGCAATAGAGCACGTCCTTTGCTCTTTTCATGTTTTCCTTCTTGCAGTAAAGCAATGTAGTTGCTCTTACATTGCAGAGAACATTGCATGCCAGTGGCTGTTTGCTACCCAGTCAGTAATATTTTCTCCAACTTTTTTACCTCCTGTTTGATGAAAGGTGTTTCTCGAGATTTACAAAAATGCCTCTGAATTTTTTTTGCCCACTTATAAATCAGAGAATGTACTGCTTTGTGGATACTTCCTTTGAACATTTTAGTTTCCAAGGCCCTGATCCAAACCCCATTGAAGCTACTGGAGGGATCATTTCATTAACTATAATGAACTTAGGATCAGGCTCCAATATAGGTATCCAAGTCAATATGTTGGATGAAATCTTGGTGCCGTTGAAGTCTGTGATAAAATTACCAGTGACTTCAACGGCACCAAGATTTCCCCAGTTATCTTTAGAGAAGCTCTCCGAAGATATCACTTGACTGCTCACCCACACTTGCATTCCCCTCAGAGTTGGGAAGCTGAAGCTTTTTCAGTAACTTTCTGCTCATTTTGTCTTAGGAAAGTTTATAGCAGGCATAAATGCTGTTTGGAGATGAGGGAGCTCATTGCTTCCTGCTCATGAAGAAACCCAAGGGATACATGTTAGAAAGCCCTGGTGTCTGGTATGTACACAGAACACCACTTGGTGCTTGAAAGTCAAAAGTCTGTTGAGAGCAACAAGAGTGCCCTCTTGTATCACACTGGAAACTTGAAACCCAACAATAGGAATCCAGTCAAATGATACCTTTGGAAAAGCTGAATTACAGCAGGTAAGTAATTTTCCTTTATGTTCTAAGATTACTGGAAGGTCTAGGTGATTTTTGCAGTCACAGCGCCTGTTAAATATTTGACCTTTTGTTAAGGACTTATATTTAGGGCCCTGAACACCAGTGAGAGAATACAGCAAAAATGGCTGTTGATCCAGTACATTGTTCAGAGAACTAACTCTAATTACACTGTTTTTAAACTAACAGCATCTTGCACCAATAAATAAAAATTATGGGTCCAGAAAAGAGCCCTAGTTTCCAAATCTTGGGGTAAAATTTTCACTAGTACCTGAGGGACTTCAAGCATCTGCTAGGCACTTTTGAAAATATTACCATCGGTGTCCAAATACTGTGGGGAATAGGCAGCCCAGAAATACCACAGACCAATAGATTGATCTTAATGAAAGTAAAGTGGAACTTGAACGTGATTTGCCTAGTTTCCAAGGAGATTCCACACTTCCCTCAATTCCCACTTTTAAGGATTGGTAAAGTCCTGTATTGGTGCCTGTTGTAAAAGTACTAAAGTTTAGTTACTTTTAAACAGTAAATAATCACCTCGCTTGACAATTATTGTTAGAAGTATGGATCAGCTTGGGAAAGGAATAGGTGACAAATTGTGGGCACAAGATAGTTGACATACAAATGCATAGGATTTTGTGAAGAATCCTGCTTGATGCTTCCATTTCGATGTGGAGTTAAGTGCTTGGGAGATCTGGGTTTAAGTGACCTTGGACAAGTCACCAACGGTCAGATTTTTAAAGATATTCAGGCACCTAAAGATGCAGATAGGCACCTAGTGGGATTTTCAAAAGTGGCAGGGTCCCTAACTCCCACTGAAATTAATGGGAGTTAGGTGCTTAAGCACCTGGTGGGATTTTCAAAAGTGCCTCAGTGCTGAGCTGTGAATTCTGTGTTGCACCGCTTAGAGGCACAGCACAGAATCTCACCCTGAGAGTTCCAGCTGTTTTATATACAGTGTCTTTGTTCATACAGAGAGACCATGTGATGTTTTTAGAGCTTATATACAGGGATCACTTGATCCATCGATGACATAAAGCTGTCTGTGGGGTTTGACCATGGTAGTTTTTTAACAGGACCAGATATATTGCACAGTAGCGTAGGATAGGAAGTGAAGGATCTCCAACTGAAATAGCAGGAAGAGATAGCATGTAAGTTTGAACACTACAGAACCTCAAACAGTTTAGCCATGTAACACTTAGATAACAAGGCTACCCCTGATTGGACATAAGGTGCAGTTTTTTAATGGTGAGAGTAATTAATCATTGGCACAATGTACCAAGGTTCATAATGAAGTCTTCAAGACTGATAATTTTTAAATCAAGATTGCATGTTTTTCTAACAGATATGGTCGAGGAATTCTTTTGGGGGCAGTTCTATGGCCTGTGTTATACAAGAGGGTAGACTAGGTAATCACAGTGGTCCCTTCTGGCCTTAGAGGCTATGAATGTATAGGGCTTAGTCTTGCAAAGTGATCAGCACATCAATTTCACTGACTTCAGTGGAAGCAGAGGGAAGCACTCAGTATTATTTGCAAGAGGTGCTCAGAACTTGGCAGGGATGATGTTCATAAGCCATTTCATATCTCAAACAGTCCTCTTAAAAAAACAGCAAATAACCCCAATCACCAGAATAACAGGTAACAGACCCAACTACCCGAGTTATTAACACACACAAAAAATAATTTAGTATAGAATTTTTGAAGGCACTCACCATTGGCCTAGCTCTACTGCCAGTGATATTGCTAAAATCCCACTCTTCAGGGCCATAGTCAAGGTAAACTTGCCAGTGTAGTATGTAACAGACCACAAAAAAAACCCAGAGTGCTTCTTACAATTTAAACAATGACTACAATTTCTAAGAAAATATGAGATATATTTGAGCCCCACCTACTGTACATAACCCAAAGACCATGACTTCTTTGCAATTTTAATGCATAAATTAACAAGCATAGTTTGCACGCTAAAACTCAGAACCAATGGAGAACTTATATTACCACTTGATACTTCACCTTTACGGAGTGCCGTCTACTCCTGCAGCCCCCGCTGGTCCCACTCCATGTAGAATGTTGTCCGAAGTCATGAAATTGTCCCAGGAGGACTTCTGCAATCAGCAATCTTTTCCCAGTTCTCAGGCAAGTAGCTCCGTTCCATTGCTTTTGCAACAACTAGGCACTTTGCACCTAATACAGCCCCTCCTCCTCTGCTGCCCCAGCTGAGGCTTCCGTAGCATAAGCTCCATTAAAACAATGAGGAGAACTGCAAACATTTGCACTATAAACAGCCAGGTTGAGCTTTCCTTCACGGGTCTGATCCTAGAGCCTAGCCCAGCAAAGTGCTCCATCCTTTCCTGAGCCTACGGACTGCATTTGTGCCTGGCCTTTCTGTGGGCCACACAAGGAGGAGGTTTCAGCTCTCCCCCATGCAGCTGCACAATGGCCAATCTGGCCCTTAGATAACATAGCTACCCCTGACAGTAAGCACCTGCTGAAGGAGGTTCTTAGTTGCTCTTCTACGAAAGATCTCTGAGAGGGTCCTCTGGCAGTTTTAGATGATCAGAAGTTTATTAATGACCTAAGAATTGTATTCTTATTTCTTTTCAGAGACTTATAAGCAGAATTGTGTAAACATGGAGTCTCATTCCATTTTGTTTGACTTAATAAAAGGAAATCAGGGCCAAATTGCACCTGATTTTAAAAAGGCATAACTTCCACTGACGTCCTACTTCAGCCCCAAAGAAATGCATAAACCCATAGTGGTCAGATACCACAGTGATGGCTAATAATAATCTGGGTAAGACAGTCAGACATCAGTCCCCACATTCCAACCATGGAACATTGCTTTAGCAGCCAACCTGGGGCTGAATTTGGCTGGGCAGGGGAGCAGTGGGGTTGTGGAAAGGAGTAGGACCAGAGGCTCCACCTGCATGCATATCCTTCAGTCCAGGATGTGGAGACATTGGTGCCATGGAGTCTTGTGCCATTGGGCTAAAGCAGCCTCCATGGAACAGCTCTATAGCCTAAAGGGAAGATTCGCACCTCCCATCTATGCTGATACTTCGACTGAGCTCTGAATCCCTGAATTATGCCTTCAGGGCTTGTATGGTGTGTGGGGCCTGGTATGGACCCTCTGTGGTAGGGTGAATTTACCTTATGAATACATATTATTCAATAACGGTGTGAAACTAAAGCAGGTGGGCCTAGTAATGTGAACTTCTGTTTTAAACATGACGTTCAACATTAGAAACGTGCATCGTGAACATGTTTTGGAATGATAATATCTATAAAATATGTAACAGTGGGTCTGGTTTCCTGGCAGCCCAATGTGGTATTTGCTGCAACAAAAGTCATGTGGCACTAACAATAATTCTAAAAAGACTGCTTCGGCTGCTTTACTCTTTAAACAAACATAGTTTGAGGGATAGGGAATCAGCCAAAGGATATTGGAGGTTTTGAAGTTGGTCAGTGCCTAAGTTGAGCATGATTAAAAAAATGATGTTGCTTTAGCTGGCTTTGTGGCCACATACCGCATTGCCAGCTTGGAAACATCAATTCTGGGCACAGACGGACAGTTTCAGGTTTATTCCAAACTATTACCAGATCCAACTGCCTCATGGATCCCATGCGTGTAAATACTACCATTCCTTGGAAAGGGAATCTGGGCTGCTTTGTGCCAAATTGTAGAAATGGTATTGGCAATGAGAACAGCCATATGCCTGTTCTCTGAGGTAGAGAAAAAAAAATCAGTACTGGGTGTAGTGTTCAGTAAGCACTCAGTCATCTGGTTTGTCAGAAGGCAGCACAATGCTTATGTTAACACCATAAGCACTCGGATCAAACTGACTTTGCTCAGGCTTCTGAGCATGCTCAGAGGATTAATACACCGGTCACCTTGTTTCTACCCTTGCCATGAATACATATAGATGTTCTGTAATTGTTATGGGAAAACTGAGGTTAAACAGACGGGTGTTGTATTGTGTCCTAGAGGTGGTCATTCTTACCTTATGTGGAATGGATTCTACAGCCCATCCTATTTCACCTGTTCTCTCACTGCTTCATCAGCTTACCTGACAACTGAGTCAAATTTACATGGAGTTCACAATTTTGATTCAACATTTTTGCTTGGCCCATCTTGTTTCCATGCTTTCCAAACTTCATACCTAAATCTAAACCTTTCTTTTGCTAGCCACTGCACACTGCTTTTCCATTAGGGTCCTGATTCCATCTTTTGTCTATTTTTTGCCTCTCTTTAATGTAACAAACTCCACCTATAGATTCTTTTCTGCTACGTAATATATTATTTCTGTACCTGGACTTTCAAATGTCTTCTAAAACTTTTTAGGGTGAAATCCTGGCCCAGTTGAGGTCAAGCAGAGTTTTGCCATTGAAATCAATGGGACCCTTAGCCTCAGCTCCTTCCCCAAACACTGCGCCTGATTCTGCAAGGTTCTGTGCATTCATCTTGGCAGGCCTGAGCCCATTCTTAATTCTTCCCTATTCATATTCTTATTTTGTAATATTTGTTGGCGGCCTGGATCTCTTTACATTCTGTTTTGTGGTGCTTCTTGTGTTCATAATTCATTATTGTGCCTTCCAGAAGTATTCTGTAAAATAAATACCTTATAATCATGATGCCTTTTGTATTGTAGTAGTAAGATGATCAGTAACAAGTGGTACTTTTAAAGCAGTTAAATACTACTAGTGTCATTATTTATTGATCTACTAAGAATTTGTGGCCTCCAGCACTATAGTATCTGAGTGTCTTAGATGGAAAGCTTAATAATTATATATTAATAATGTGTTAGAAATGTGCTTGGAATGAGCCCAGCATGGAAGCACCCCTTCACAAATCAGCAGATATTAACCTCTGTTATATGGTATGCGTATAGAGTAAGCAGAAGGTGGGTGTTAAGTTTAACCATTGTGATGTCATTGTGTTGTGATATCTATCGAGAATACGTTACGCAGGAAGTATACCATGGGACTAGGGCCCTTGCTCTACTCCACACATCTGTAAATATAAACCCCCATTCTGTTACCAGCGTATCTCTGACACCGTATATCATTGTGCTAAAACTGAATTTGCACTGTGCGGTCACTGAGTCATATTATATAAGAGCTTGCAATGCATCTGCCCACACAATGCCTGGCTCAAGCCAGGCCTAATAGCCCTCAATTACATGAGCACTAAGTTATTATTTATTGATTATTTATGATATGCTAGATGCTGTATCAGACTCAAAAACAAAGACAGTCTCTGATCCGAAGAGCTTAAATTATTGAGAGTGTAATTTTCAGGGATGTTCTCTGTTTGCACATATTGAACTCTGACAGCAGGGAGAAATAGGCTTTGCACAAGGTGTTAAGTGTATTCAGTATACAAAGAAGGACAGGCTATAGCTCCTTGGGATTCAGAATAGCTCCTGGGAATGTGTCCAACTGTCCAGTGGGTTTTAACAGATCAGTATTCCAAACAAAAACAAAACAATCAGGTTGGAAATTTAAAATACCAGTCATCAATTGGCAACCGTGAGGTGAAAAAGGATTCCCACGGAGGAGGAGGTTTGGATTCCACAGGCGTGCTAGGCTCCACTGGGAAATACCTTTCCCTTCTGAGGTTCCCTTCGCAGCAGTGTGTATGGTTGCTCAGCAGCCGCAGGAGCGACGGGGGTGGAATGCAGAATGTTTAGCTGGTTTCCTCGGTAACAGCACCCGGCCGAAGGGAAGCCGTTATGCTGGATACACAGCGGAGCTGGTGCGAGTGGACAGCGGAGCCTTGATGTAAGTTATTGTTTCGCCACTCGGGCTCTGCTGCAATGTTTCTCTCGTGGCTGGGTTCTGTGGGAAAGTGGTTAGAGTAAATCGTTTTTAAAAAGCAACGCACATGCCTGGGTGGGTCCTGGAGGCCGTGCGCCGGGCCGTGCGGAATGAGCGAGTTACGACGAGAAGGTGCAGTGAAAGGGCGCTACAGAAAACCAACAGTTGCCAACTTTCCCGCGGTAAATAAGCACCCCGATTTTCACCATAAGCCAAAAATCAAGCTAATCCCATTTCAAAACAAGGCCAAAACAAGCCAACCCCTAAGAACCCCAACACTCTATGTGACTAGATCCCCCCCAGCCAGGGCCAGATTAACTCTCCTGTGGGCCTAGGGCTATTCGATTTTATGGGGCCCCTGGGGGGTTGGAGTGCAGGAGGGGGCTCAGGCCTGGGGCAGGGGATTGCGGTGCGGAAGGGGGTGCAGCTCCAGCTGGGGGGTGAGGCCAGGGATGGGACGGGGGTTGGGGTGCAGCAAGAGGTTTGGGGTGCTGGCTCTGGGTGGGAGTTTGGGTATGGGCGGGGGCTCAGGGCTGGGACACGGGGTTGGGGTGGAGGTGTGGGGTCTGGGAGGGAGTTTGGGTGCAGGAAGGGGCTCTGAGTTGGGGAAGGGGGTTGGGGTGAAGGAGGGAATGCGGGGTGCAAGCTCTGGCCAGGAGGTGCTTAGCTTGGGCGGCTCTTGGTTGGCGGCGCAGCGGGGCTAAGGCAGGATCCCCAGAGTTGCCAAATCCACAGAAACTAAGTGGAAATTGAGCTTGTTTTAGGCTGAGTTGGCTTGTGCGTTGCGTGTTGGCTAGCTTTTTGGCTTTCAGGGCTTTTACAGTAGCTTGTAGTTGATTGTTTGGCTCCCGGCCAATCAGAATGAAAGCTTGAATCAGGTGATTTTGGCTCCAGTCCAGCTATGGCGCGTGTGTGCATCTCGCTGCACACCTGACTCTGCGTGGCAGCGGTGCTGTGCGTGCATTTGTGTCCTCTTCTCTGCCCCTGAACACCCCTCGCCCACGAGGAGGGGGTGGGAGGGTGCCGAGGCTTGGGGACCAGTGACCGGCCCTCAGCGTGGAAACTTGCCGTGGGCCGGATGAAAAGAAGCAGCAGGCCCCATCCGGCCTGTCGGCCTGCAGGGCCACCCCTTAGCCCAAGGCCCTGGGATGCAGCCCCCTAAAGCCCCTGCATTAATCTGACCCTGCCCCCAGCATGCAGTCTGGGACTGTGGTGGGCCCACTGTGCATCCCTGACTCTCTGTCCCCCTTGCCCCTGCTTGCCGGAAGCCAATAAAAAAAAAGAAGCAACAAGCTGCAACAAGCTACAGGCCAAAAACTAGCCAACAAGCAACTCTCACAAGCAGGGGCGGTTCTAGGCACCAGCAAAGCAAGCAGGTGCTTGGGGCAGCCCATTTGCAGGGGCGGCAGGGATCCAGCCTGGGAGCTGAGGACCAACAGGGGGCCCTGGGAGCTGTAGTTCCTTGGTTAGCTCCCTGCCTATAGAGCCAGCCTGGAGCAGGGAAAGAACTACATTTCCCAGCATTCCCTTGGCCGCTACCAACAGGAAAGGAAGGTGGAGGGAGTGAGGTAGCTGAAACCTCATGCTGCAGCTTGCTGTGAATGGAGAGCTCACTGCTAGAGCGGGGTGGCACTGTAAATGGGGAACAAGTGTGCCCAAGGAGTAGAAGGCTTTGGCCCAGCTATCCCCTTCTGAAGACATCCCCAGACTGAATTAGGGACACTGCTGTGACCTCACCTTGCAGCCCCCAAAGAAAGAATTGGGTGGACTAAATGGACAGTGCCCCTCTCTATCTGAAGCCTAACAAGGGAGGTACGTGGATCCTACTAGAATTTAAAATGAAAAGTAAGGGAGGGGAGGCTCTGGACCTGGGCAGCTTTAGATACAGAACCAGGCACGTAGGAGGATTTCCAGGGCTGAGCCATGGAAGCAGAAAATAATTTTTCCTTTCCAGATTTAGCTAATATTCAGAAAGGGAATCTAGCACCTGCCCTCCACATTTGAACACCTCAACATTCAGGAGTGCTCAAGCTCAGTTTGGGCAGCTGTTACTTCATTTCTCCCAAACAAATATACTGATCCACTGTAACTTGCTGTAGAAAAAGTAGGATAAAATTGAGCAAGAAATGCTTCCCAGTGGTTATTAGGACTGGAATTGCTATTTTCAACAGCCATTGCCATTTTTTTTTTAAGTTTTATTTGTTTAAAAGGAAGATAGATATATTGCATTGGCAAATTCCCCAGAGAAACAAAGTGGAACAAAAGAATAATAAAGGCACCTCAACTTTTCCTCATTTATGGAGGACAGTCTTATAATATGCTTCCAGATATCCTCCAGTCACACAAGCTGAAAATTGTTCAACTTTACTAGAGTTCTGTAACCATATGGGAACCAATCCTGTCTGTGTTCTGTGCACATCTAAAATTCCTGCTGAATGACCCGCCCTGGGAGCAAGTTACCAGTGACCCAGGGCTGGGGCGGAAGGAGGGTACAGTTGGCAGGGGAGAGCCCAGGGCTGGGGCGGCAGGGGGTGCGGGTGGAAGTGGGCGAGCCCAGGGCTGGGGCGGCAGGAGGTGTGTGTGTGGGGGGGGGCACTGGTGGGGGGAAGGGGAGAGCCCAGAGCTGGGGCAGCAGGGGGTGTGGCTGGGGGGAGAGCCTAGGGCTGGGGCGGCAGGGGGTGCGGGTGGAGGGGGAAGAGCCCAGGGCTGGGGCAGCAGGGGGTTTGTGGGTGGGGGGACACTGGTGGGGGGGAAAGGGGAAACCCAGAGCTGGGGCAGCAGGGGGTGTGGGTGGGGGTGGGGTAGAGCCCAGGGCTGGGGCGGCAGGGGGGTGGGGGAGGCCCAAAGCTGGGGCGGCAGGGGGATGCGGGTGAGGGGCAGCCAAACATTTTTTTGCTTGGGGCGGCAAAAAACCTAGAGCCGGCCCTGCTCACAAGCCAATTAAGCCAAAAACAAGCCCAATGTCTGCGTTTTTTTCATGGGTTTGGCCTGTCTGAAAACGAACTGTGCTTTCAGTTTCCTCAAGCCCGAGAAGCAGAGCAGGAGGGCTGCCATTCATTATTCAATACCAATCATGTGGTTGGTGCTACGTAAAGCATAACAGCAGATGCAGGGTCCCAACCTGCTCCTAGCTACGCTGTGATAAATACGGAGTAACTCCAAAGACTCCAATAATTCTGTTTACACCAGCATAAATAGGACCAGAATTGAACTCAAGCTCTCTGCCCTGTGAGCTTACAGTATCAGAGCATGATCCGACCAGGCTCTGAGCAGCACTTGGGGGTTGAGAGCGCTCAGCAGCTCTCAAAAGCAGGCTGGGAACTGGCATAGGTAACCTTGTAAAAGAACTACTCGAGTTTTGCACAGGAAAGGGCCCAAGCTCTGCAGTCTGGAGCTATAATGTAGTATTGTATGATAATGTACTGTTGTAAAATGTACTATTTTAGACAAATACTGTAGAATATTATAAAACACATTCATTTTCACTGTTGCGTGTTCTTATTTAATTATAGGATGAGGTAGTAGCAAGCCCCTACATTTATGTTTCCTAACACTTTCCATTATAATGGATTCTGGGGACCTTTTCTCTAAGAAGCATTAGCACCTCCATTGTTTGACATTCGGGACAGGGAGATCCCCTCATGCTACAAAAGTGCCTTTTCTGTGTCTGGTGACAGTCTATTGAGATTTAGCTAAGGGCTTGTCCACAGGAACAATGAGTTTGTGGCAAGCTGGGGTGTCAATCTACTCTGCACTAGCCTGCTGTGGTCTGACTGTCCCTCAGCACTCTGCTGATGCGCATTCGCCGGTTTTTGCTGATGCGCTTTGAGCTAGTCCCATTTCAAAGAGAACTAGCTCAAAGCGCTCTGCCAAGCTGCTAGCACACATCAGCAGGATGCTCACAATCAGACCCCAGCAGGCGAGTACAGCGCACACTCACGCCCCTGCTTGCCATGAACAACTACAATAATTGTTCTTGTAGACAAGCTCTGAGTGTTAAAAATCACCATTTCCCTCCTCTCATGTCTCTCTTCTGGAACATTTTGGCAGATGTTTTGGCTCAAATCACTAAATATTCTGAAGAGCTCAGCCTTGTCACTCCCACAGCGGCAGCCTCCACTGCACTAGGAATACCTGTGAGCCACCAGAGCAATAGCAGCACTGTGGGTAGGGGAATGGAGAGAGCCCGGCTGGGCTGCCTGGACAACCCCTTCTTCTTTCCTTACACCCCCAGGCCAGCACATAGCCCCAGCTTCTGGGTGGGCAAGAGAGAGAGTCAGACCAGGCTCCTCTGTTTGCCAGGAGCTGGGAATGGGCGACAGGGGATGGATCACTTGATTACCTGGTCTGTTCATTCCCTCTGGGGCACCTGGCTCTGGCCACTGTCGGAACACAGGATACTAAGCTAGATGGACCTTTGGTCTGACCCAGTAGGGCCGTTCTTACGTTCCCCTGTAAATCTGCCCTAGACCCTACACATGGTCTTTAGCAGCCTATATCCTCTGGGACACAATCTGGGGCAGGAGCTCCCTGAATTCCCAAGTAGGGAGGGGCAAGGGAAATGAGCCATGCTCCCACCCACCTTTAGTACTATAGTATATTTTCTCATAGGGCCCCTACCTCATTCAGTATACAGGATAGACTCACAAGGGGGGAGCAAATTAAGTTTGCAAAGGCATTCTTAACTTAATTCTGGCATTTCCTAATCTTAACTTTTGAGTGCTTGAATTTGCAACCTTAATAACGTTCTTTAACATAGTTTGTTGTATGTAATTTCCTATATTATAACGATGCCCAGAGGTCTGATCTGGACCCCTTTGTGCTAAGTTTTGTACAAGCAAATTCAAAGACACAGTTCCTGCTCCAGAGCATTTAGAATCTAAGATCAGATTAGAATCTAAACTTGTCTCCTTATAACAAAATGCAATGGGCCAAGTTCAGATGGGATGTGTAAGTTAGATCCCCTTTCTCTAGTTTAGGTTCCCTTTAAGCTATTTATACACACTTAGGTCTAAAGGATTATAAATTGATGTAATGTGTATACCATGGAGCCTGGAATGACATGTAAAAGGTGTAAAACAAAGTAAGGGAGGAGCTAATTAATATACATCTTTTAACTCTTTGATGTGCAAATTACAATAACACACACTACAGACAGGGCCGGTTCCAGGCACCAGCGAAGGAAGCAGGTGCTTGGGGCAGCCAACAGAAAGGGGCAGCATGTCCAGGTCTTCGGCGGCAGGTCCCTCTTGAGCTGCTGCCAAAGAGGAAGAGAGGGAGTGAAGGACCCGCCGCCAAATTGACGCCGAAGAATGAAGTGGCGCAATTGAGCTGCTGCCAAAGTGCCGCTGATTGGCTTTTTTTTTTTCCGCCCACTTGGGGGGGCAAAAAAGCTAGCGCCGGCCCTGACTACAGACACCAGGCGAGTGGGTGTAAGTAGCTCTATGGCTGCACTGTTTAGTGTAAGGGAATCTAATTTACATTTCATGACTGAATGTGACCCTGTGAGTCTGTAGGAGTCTACATAAATAAGTTTAGAAAGAGTCTAGAGGGAATCTTAAGTTGGCATATCATAAACTTTGAGGGATCTGTATGAAAGCATAGATTTGCTTCCACTTAGCCTCCCTCTAGACTTTTTTACTTACCTGTGACTCTGGTCCAACAAGTGGATTTAATTGCTATATTTAGTATAAAACTGGGTGTTAATTTAATCAAGGTGCTGGATTGGTTAAATATGCCAGGACTTCTCTTTTGGTTTTAATTGTGTGAATTTAGTGATCCTGAAAAACCGAAGTTCCTTTTTTTTAAAAAATCCACAGAACAGGTGCAGCATAGGCAGCAGCAGTGAACATTTCCCCACACTGCCCTGCTATTGCACCTCAAATCTGACCCGGACGAGATGACCTCCAGGGTTAGTTCAGTCTCCAAAGCCACAGGAGAACTGTGGGCTACCATGACTCTGCCCCACAGGGAACTAAAAAGACAACTTGTGAGCGTGCTCTGATCTCAGCCCAGCTCTATTTTCTCCATCAAGGACGGAGCGCTCCTCGGGCCCTCCCCTGACTGCACCCGGGAGTACCGCACTGTAATGGCTAGATGCTGCATTGCCTTTTTGCCTCCCTACATGCACCCATCCTACTGGTCACTCTATTGTGCTGCAGGAGAAAATAAAAGCATCTGCTACAAAGGGGTTTTGTTTTGTTTATTTAAAGAAACAAGCTGGGATTTAATTGATGAAGGATAACCCCATTAACCCTTCATTTCCAGCTGTCATAGCCTCTCCCCTTCCTTAAAGCTCGCAGTGTGCTCTTTTCTCTCTCATGTGCTTTCACAACAAAATCATGACCTTATAAGAATATTCAGTTCAATCCCTCCAGCACAAGTCTGTCCAGATAACAATTAAACTGTTTTAGAATTAGAAGTGAATTAGAATTGGCATTCTAAAAAGAAAAGAAGAATGTAAACCATGGAGGAGGAAGGAGGGGGAGAATTGGGTGGTTTGTCACTTTCTCATATCAATTTACTATCAAGGAAAATTGTAACCAAACCTTGGCAAATCTCCTTTTTAAAAAACGTGTCCCACACTCCGCCAGACCTAGCCCCAAACAAGGGGTGGCCACAGACAATACCGATCTGTCACGTCGTGTTATGTTAGATGGAGCAGTGATTGAACCATGTTTAAATATGATTTTCAAACTCTGTCCTACGGCCAGCAAAGATAGGGGCCAAAGTGTGACTTTCTGTCCAACTAAGCTGGTAGATTAGGTTTTGTTTTTTGCAGTTCCTCAGCCACTGTTCTTACATAGCAAGGGCAGGGATTTATTTTAAATGATTTTTTAACTGCTCACTACAGCCACTGCACATGTGCCAGTGGGAGTGAGTTGCTGAGGAGTTGCAACAGAACCCCTGACTCTTGGAGGCTCAGCGCATACGGCTGCAAAGCCTGGTTTGTCCAACAGATTTGTTGGGTAAATACCAACCTACATATAGTGACGAAAAAGCTGTGATAACTGGCTGGTGTGCATGGAGTCAAACGATGTTAGAGCTATACTCAAAAACCACGCTGAGTAGCTTAGGCTCCTACATATGCAAAATACTTCTCCTCCTCACACGTCTATCTTGGCTGCCCACACTGTATTAGACAAACTTTTTGCCGCAACTGAGTTTAAACTTAAGCACCTTAGTTACACTTGATTATTTAGCTACTGTAGACTGAATCACACACTGGGTCTAGTATTAAGGTCCTGATCCTGCAAGCTTTTATGCATAAACATGCTTAACTTGAAGCACATGAGTAATCTCATTGAAATCAGGGAGACTACTCTTGTGTTTAAAGTTAATCAAAGGCATAAATAGGTGTAGGATAAGGGTTTTATGCACAGCTCTCCTACATTGCTTCCTGATGAAACTTCACAGACATCCTCTGTCAGATGCTTTGCAGAAATGGCATTTTCCTGAGTGACTTCAAAG
Source organism: Malaclemys terrapin pileata (assembly GCF_027887155.1). NCBI lineage: Eukaryota > Metazoa > Chordata > Testudines > Emydidae > Malaclemys > Malaclemys terrapin. Next base: position 86,008,991 of record NC_071507.1, read on the forward strand.
AGACCGCGACACCACAGTGATCTGATTTAAGACATAACTTTGAAACAGAACGTGAGTGACAATCAGATGTGTTACAAAAGTATTTTTTTTAAAAAGCCTCAATTCCTCCCTGCAAAAAATCAGGAAATTCCCGTCACAGTTTTCCACGTCACTAATATTTGGGCAACGCTTGGAATTCTTTCTTATAATTTTCCACAGATCACCGTGTTTGCAGTCTATCTCGCTGTAGAGTCTAATGTCATTCAAGGGTCCTACAAAAATTCCCATCACAATTTGCACCTACGGGTATGGTTGTAGGGATGAGATCAGCAATGTACTGGGCATGGAGAATGGATTCAGTCTTTTAGCCGTACAGGTGGTACTCCCAGCTCAAGATTGAGGCATGCTGAATGGGGCACATTGTGGGGAAGTCATGTTGAATTTGACACAACTGCTTCCTATGCTGTTTGGTTTGATACTTTGTGGACTTGGCTATCTAGGGCTGAAAATCCAACCACTAATTTCACTTAAAATATTCTATTATGAAGCTAGAAGAGGTGAGGCATATGTTCAATGTTTTTCTCAACTAAAACTATACTACTTTTTGTTGTTTTCTGTGATATAATCATCAGTTTTACTATGGCGGAAAGCAAGCAGGAGAGGAGCCTGACTCATCTTTTAGATGGCTTGGAAAAGGCCCACAGAGCCGATGTTCAACTTTACACTTCAGGACACTTAAACCATAACAAGCTTTATAAGCCCCGAGAGAATGTAAAACCAGGATACTGGGACAGCGCCAAGACACCAACACGTTTCATGACAGGAAGAAAGCAACTCCCAGCTCAAAATATATGCAATGAGACAGCCAAGAAGATGAAAAATACTTTGGCTGATTTCACCCCCAGCACCACACCGGTTCCAGTGTGTGCCAAATCTGCCTCTCCTATCTACAGACACTCTCAGGCACCCCTGGCCAGTGTTGATCGCCCAGTGAATGGCCCATTAACTTCTACTCCTTTGGAAAAGCAGTTGAAAGAGCTTAAAAAGAAAATAGAGGAGGAAACTGACAGACTCAATAAACCACTTAAAAGAGAAGAGTTAGATGTGCCAGAGATGAAGGTGTTGAAGTACAAGCCAGTTAAGAACAGCCGACGTTGTGCTGCTGAAGTTGCTAAGGACGAGTACCAGTTTATACCTTCATATTTGGCTGGAGTGACTAAAACTGATCAGTTTAACAAGTTTTTACATTTTCAGAGGGATTTTATTGCCAAGCATGATCTGCTAGAGAATGACATCACCGGGAGCAAAGCATCAGAGCGGCATGAAAGGAAGTTGGCTCAGGTAAGGAAAAGCATGTCAATAATTATTACAAAAACAACACATCCTCCCCCCCACCACCCTGCAAATCCTACAAACCTTCTAAGCTGGACAGGGTAAGAAATGATCAATCTGATCATTGCTATGAGAGAGCCCCACTCATGGTAGCCAAGGAGGTACAGTAAGAGATTCATTTAGTAGTAGTTAGAGACAGAAAAGCCTTGTTAGGTTCTCATTTGGGCACCCAACTGCAGTGCTGAGTCGCCTACCAGCTGATTAATGCTGCTGTGAGCGGGGAAATGTATTTCAGTCTGGGCATGTGAGAAAATCATTTTTACAAGGGCTTGTGTCCCTTGATCCTTTTCATGGTGTGCAGGGGTGTGTGTGGGGGTACAAATTTGTTCTAGGCCAAGGAAGAGTCATAGCCCAGGCTGACAGTGTGTCAGTATTGGTCCCACTGACCATGCATAGCATGGGGTCTTTCTCAGAAGCACAGGGTATTGGCCAATCCTGATCTTGCTCTTGAGTTCCTGCTGTTAAGTTTAAGAATACAGGCTACCAGTGATTACTAACCATGATTTGATTTGGGATGAGGCTTTGGGCTTTGCATACTAGATGACTCCAGCTGGGCACTCTATTCAGCTTGAATCAAGAGAGAGTTTGGGAGGTGATGTAGCTTTTTGCATCCACCCTTCAATGCAAGTGGTCTCCCACTCTAAAACTGGCCTTGATTAAGGGTGTCCTGCTCGGATGTGAATCTCAGAATGGGATGAAGATGGTACTAGCAGAGCTTCTCTGGTGCACCATAGAATCCCCGCTTGCACTGCAGCATTCAAGTCACCAACACTAATTGTTGTGTATTCTTGGAACCCACCAGGTTGCAGAGGTCTCTAAGGAGGGATGCTGTTTTGCTGATGGACCACTCTATTGATGGGCCAGGGGGACTTTAGATAGCTTAGTTGTCCTTGGCCATTGATACGATGGCTCCTAATTGTTCTCTCTATCAGCTTTGTCTGCCTAGGTCACCATGGTATTCAGAAGCCGTGGGAATGATGCAGTAGGCAGGGAGATAACTAGAGAGATAAAAGTACTATGGCAGAAATAGAAATCTGTCTGACTGCAGCATACAGGGTTTTTGAAATGTTATCCTGTGGCTGTGCAAGAGGCAAAGCTCCCCCTCCCCAATTTACACACTAGCTATTTTATAAGAGTGCCACAGGTAGGTGATCAGCGGTATTTGCAGACAGGGAGCTGAGCTTAACAGGCCAGTGAGTAGTGATGGCTGCTCAGCAGAGAGGGAGACTGATAGTCCAGGCTTGAAAGAGACAACAGCCCACCTCAGTGACAGCATTGGACAAACCGGATGTTGGCAATGAAATGGGTGACGAACAGCTAAGGAAAGGAGTGCTCCTGGATGTCTCCAACCTACTGCAGCAGCTGCACTAGGACAAAGTGTACATTTCTAGTAAGAGGGCCGAATGCTTGAGGACGGATAACCACCACCTCTGAGATACAAGCAGCCATGCTGAGAAAATTGGCTAAGAAGTTGGTTACTTCCACCTGCAATACTTATCTCTAGAGCAGTGGTTCCCAAACTGGGGGTTGTGAACCCATGGTGGTTCACGAAATATTACAGGGGATTCTCGGGGAAAAAATTCCCTAATGGTGGACAGAGCTGTCCATAGGGATCCCCGAGCCTTGGGGACTTCCAAGAGCTAAGCAGATCAAAGAAAGCATATCTATCACACTGAGGAGATATAAACTTCAAGACTCCTTATATGAAATAGAAAGGGAGGTGGATATTTTTTGCTGTTTTTAAAATTAAATAGGCTGCTGATGTTGTTTTTAAATTATTATGAAGAACAAGTTTAAGCTTTGTTGTAATATGCGTTGTTTGCCTGGACTGCTCAAGACCCGAATGCTTGTGTAGGAGGAACTCTTTGAGTTGGCTTCTTAAATACAGTACCTTCACGCTGCTTCACATCTGATAGTCCTTGATGAAACATAGGAGCCAGAGGCGCCAGTACGGGGGGGTGACCAGGGTCACGTGCAGCCCCCTCGTTGGCACGCCCCCTGTGGGTCCCTCCCTTTTTTTCCGGCGGCCCCCACAGGCTACCCCAGGCCCTGGGTTGTGCAGGGGCTTTGCCCCCATGCCCCTTTTTTCTACTGGCATCTCTGATAGGAGCCTTGTCTTATAACAGGCTTAATCAAAATTGATACAAGCTACAAAAGTGAGATCTTGGAATAGTGTTGCTGTTTTCATAATGTAACAAAACTACTGTAATGATAAATAATAATTAATAAATAGTGTGTAATAAGCTTAAATAAATAGTGTGTAATAAGCATAAAACAAGTTTTATATTTCCAAGATCACTGCTTTTATAATTTATGCTGAGGTAAGGGGAAAAATCCTTGAAAATATTCATTTTTAGGAGGGGGTTCACGAGATTTGACATTTTAGTGAAAGGGGTTTGCTGGTTGTTAAAGTTTGGGAACCACTGACTTAGAGGAATATCTCTCCACTTGGTCCCAGGGTGCATCAGGGAATACAAGAGGAGAGTAGGCAAAGGAATAAACAACTGCCAGAGAGAGACCTTCCAGGAACTGCCTGATTATAGACTTTACATTGCATTAAAGATGCCCAGAAAACCAAGAATTTATAGAGCAACAGAGGGTCCTGTGGCACCTTTGAGACTAACAGAAGTATTGGGAGCATAAGCTTTCATGGGTAAGAACCTCACTTCTTCAGATGCAAGTAACGGAAATCTCCAGAGGCAGGTATAAATCAGTGTGGAGATAACGAGGTTAGTTCAATCAGGGAGGGTGAGGTGCTCTGCTAGCAGTTGAGCTGTGAACACCAAGGGAGGAGAAACTGCTTCTGTAGTTGGATAGCCATTCACAGTCTTTGTTTAATCCTGATCTGATGGTGTCAAATTTGCAAATGAACTGGAGCTCAGCAGTTTCTCTTTGGTGTCTGGTCCTGAAGTTGTTTTGCTGTAAGATGGCTACCTTTACATCTGCTATTGTGTGGCCAGGGAGGTTGAAGTGTTCTCCTACAGGTTTTTGTATATTGCCATTCCTGATATCTGACTTGTGTCCATTTATCCTCTTGCGTAGTGACTGTCCAGTTTGGCCAATGTACATAGCAGAGGGGCATTGCTGGCATATGATGGCATATATAACATTGGTGGACGTGCAGATGAATGAGCCGGTGATGTTATAGCTGATCTGGTTAGGTCCTGTGATGGTGTTGCTGGTGTAGATATGTGGGCAGAGTTGGCATCGAGGTTTGTTGCATGGGTTGGTTCCTGAGTTAGAGTTGTTATGGTGCGGTGCGTGGTTGCTGGTGAGAATATGCTTAAGGTTGGCAGGTTGTCTGTGGGCGAGGACTGGCCTGCCTCCCAAGGTCTGTGAAAGTGAGGGATCATTGTCCAGGATGGGTTGTAGATCACTGATGATGCGTTGGAGAGGTTTAAGCTGAGGACTGTAGGTGATGGCCAGTGGAGTTCTGTTGGTTTCTCTTCTGGGCCTGTCTTGTAGCAGGAGGCTTCTGGGTACATGTCTGGCTCTGTTGATTTGTTTCTTTATTTCCTTGTGTGGGTATCATAGTTTTGAGAATGCTTGGTGAATGCTTATGCTCCCAATACTTCTGTTAGTCTCAAAGGTGCCACAGGACCCTCTGTTGCTTTTTACAGATTCAGACTAACACGGCTACCCCTCTGAAGAATTTATAGGCCAACCTTGCACTTACTAATTCTTCATCCAGGAGACTCAGTTATAGGCGATAATGAATCAAGAGAGACTTTTCTTCACTGGGAAGAAAATATGATCACGCTGTCAGTAGAATGAGCTAGAGAAGGTACATTGTTGTGAATCAGAATTGGAGGAGCGAGGTTTGCCACAATTTGAAATGAAGGGATTGTGTGCTGTTCATTATCATAAACGGTCTATTAGAATAAAAGAGCAGTTTAGCCTTAATAAAAAGAAACACAACTGTTTTGCTGCAAAAACATTGACATTTCTCTAAAAAAATGCAGAGAACATTTCCTCCAGGACAAGTTTGAGTCCATCATATTTTTTTGTGACTTTGTGAAAGTTGACTACAGTTAAAGCTGTTAGCCAGCAGCAATGGCAAACTCTGGCCTTTGATCGAATCTGCAAATTTTCCTTTCTGCCTCTGTTGTGAAATATGAATGTTCACAAAGAGAAACCATGCAACAGCTCATCACCTGAATAAGAACATCTCCCTGAAACAGGTATGATATTGGAGATGGACAGAGCACTAGAAAGACTAGACTAGAAGCACTATAGAGCAAATGTTGCAGTGGATGGGGATGGAGCAGATGACCTGACATAGCTCTTCCGTCTCTAATGCCTAAGATTTTGTAATCAGAAGAGATGCCTATATGAACAGTCACGACACCCTGAGTAGGGCCCTACCAAATTCACAGTCCATTTTGGTCAATTTCACAGTCATAGGATTTTAAAAATTGTAAATTTCATGATTTCAGCTATTTACATCTGAAATTTCACAGTGTTGTAATTGTAGGGGGTCCTGATCCAAAAAAAGTGTGTGTGGGGGGGTGGGGGGGTGCAGTACTGGGTAGCTAGAGAGCAGTGACTGATGGCCGGGATCCCAGCTCTGAAGGCAGAGCTGCCGCCAGCAGCAGTGCAGAAGTAAGTACGGCATGGTATGGTGTTGCCACCCTTACTTCTACGCTGCTGTCCACAGAGCTGGGCCCTCAGTCAGCAGTCGCCACTCTCTGGCCGCCCAGTTCTGAAGGCAGCAGCGCAGAAGTAAGGGTGGCAATAACATACCAGGCCATCCTTACTTCTGTGCTGCTGCTGGCAGTGACTCTGCCTTCAGAGCTGGGCTCCCAGCCAGCAGCCGCCACTCTCCATCCACCCAGCTCTGAAGGCAGCACAGAAGTAAGGGTGGCACTACTGCAACCCCCCTAAAATTGCAACCCCCCTGCAAATCCCTTTTGGATCAGGATCCCCAATTTGAAAAATGCTAGTTTTCCCCCGTGAAATCTGTATAGTATAGGGTAAAAGCACACAAAAGACCAGATTTCACAGGGCGAGACCAGATTTCACAGTCCGTGATGCATTTTTCATGGCCATGAATTTGGTAGGGCCCTAACCATGAGGTTATAAATGTTGCATACCTTGTCCAAGATTTCCTTATTTTTCTCACTCTCCATGCTAACTTTAAGGAATGAGATGATGGATTCTAAGGCATCTGCTGTAAACAGGCATAGATCCGTGGAAGACTGTGGTGTTACACCAATTTATAACAGCTGAGGAATTGGCCTTAAATGTCTAAGCAATCAGGGGTAATATACTAATCGCTGCCTATAACACTCTTCCTCGAGCTTCTATTTATTTTTTCTTGGCTATTATAAACAACACTTACTTTTCACTTCCAATCTGAGCCTTTCTTCTTATTGCTGAGCAGAGTTCTCCAAATGTATTTTTCATCCTGTGAACCATGTTTTGAGTGAGAGAAAATCTTTCCTTGAGTGATCTCTGCCTAATTCTTTAATCTTCCATTGCTTGGTTCTCATAATATTTAATTCCGTACGCCATCAGAAAGGGCTCCACAGATCCACAGAGGGTTGAAGGACTGTTGTTTGAGAATCGCTGCTTTAAAGTATATCCATGAGTCTCAAGCATGTGCTGTGCTGCCTGTACCTCCTAGAGCCGAGTGGGGACGACGCATCCAACACACACCTGCGTGCAGTTGTTAATTCTGATTTTTACTGCAGGAGCTCCAGAAGATCTGTGATTGTAACCGTCCCCATTTCAAACGGTTGCAGGTCTTTGGGGATGTGTTTGAAGATATTTGCAACAGCTCTTTGATATTTGGTGATATTCTGAAGGAAGTTAAGGTAAGAGATACCAGTCAGGCTTAGCACATTGTGATCTAAAGGTTCTCTAACTCCTGTTTTGTATTACCAGTGTTGTGCCCTATGCACCCTAGGGACCGTTCACAAAATGTCACTGAATCAGCTAACACTACTCTATGCAACTAGCATGTCCACCACCTCCTAGCTACTGTAAATGAAGTGACATTTATACTTTTCTTTTATTCCTCCCTGAGCTCGTGGCCACACATTAAAATCAGACACACCTGTTAAGTCTTCCTGTGCTCCTGATATGCTCAAAGAATCTCCTAATTTGTATGTAATTGGACATACAGGGGTTGGATGATTTTTTTTTTTTAATGCTCTCTTCTGGCTCCTCCGCTCTATTTTGCTAAACATACAAGAGCAGAGAAGTGTTGAGAGAGAGAGAGAGAGCAACTGTAGAAAAAGTCAGTCCGCCTGCCTGCCCAGCAATTTGAGGTGACAAAAGCTTGCTTCTGCACCCCTCCCATCTCCAGATATCACTTTGCTAATAGAGAGAGAGAGAGTCTTCCACAGATCCATTAAGGGGATGGCAGCATTGCCCGAGCTGTGAACATGCACACAGTAGGAGGTGGGGGCTTGCATAGCCTATAAAGATAATGTTTGCTTATATTCATATAAAAATATGTTGAAATGTAAGTAGGCCCCAAAAGGCTTGACAATAGCCAAGTGAGGCTTGGTAAAATATAAGGAAAGTTAAGTAAAACAGTTCAGAAGCAAGTTGGAAATAAGTTCAGGCATAATCCCAAGTCATGTTATCTGGTTATACCGAAAGATGGACAGGGGACACCTGATATGGTTTTAATCAGTCTGCAACCTTATTATTGGATGTCTGGATGTCTGGGACTACCTGGCAGATAAAAGTGTACAGTGCAGGAAACTCCATGATCATTCAATATCTACCCAGGAGATTCCACCAGCACCCCTCCCACCCTTTTTTCCATCCAGGTCCCCCAGCCAACCTGTTGCTGGGACCTTACCATCCCCCACCCTTGAACGAGGCTGAAGGTGGACTATAAGAAAGAGGGGTCGGCATCCTGCCGTGCCAGTCATAGGAGCCCTGAATCCCCTCCCCCACTTCTGCTCCTTTAAAAAACACCTCCTTTTTAAGACCTTCACCAAGCCATTTATCTGGTCACCTTATCCCATCCCTGAACTGGACATCCGCCACAAGGAGGTGCCAGTAATTACCATCCAGTCAGGTTCCCAGACATCTCCTAATGTCTCTGTTATATCAGCCAAAAGCGGGTCTGTGCCCAAGTCTGACAGGTGAACCCCATCCCCCTGAAATAATTCTGGTGCCCCATAAACTATGCCAGAATGCAAAATTACCGACCCTTGTTCGTAGATTCATAGATTCATAGACTCTAGGACTGGAAGGGACCTCGAGAGGTCATGGAGTCCAGTCCCCTGCCCGCATGGTAGGACCAAATACTGTCTAGACCATCCCTGATAGACATTTATCTAACCTACTCTTAAATATCTCCAGAGATGGAGATTCCACAACCTCCCTAGGCAGTTTATTCCAATGTTTAACCACCCTGACAATTAGGAACTTTTTCCTAATGTCCAACCTAAACCTCCCTTGCTGCAGTTTAAGCCCATTGCTTCTTGTTCTATCCTTAGAGGCTAAGATGAACAAGTTTTCTCCCTCCTCCTTATGACACCCTTTTAGATACCTGAAAACTGCTATCATGTCCCCTCTTAGTCTTCTCTTTTCCAAACTAAACAAACCCAATTCTTTCAGCCTTCCTTCATAGGTCATGTTAAATAGCCAATGAAAAAGTCAATATATATTTAATCATGGTAGCAGAAATATAGGAATGGTAAAAGGTAAATTTAATTTTAATTATTTAAGGGGTGTTATAATTTATTATAAAAAGGGTAGCCCGCTACTTTTAGCTTAGGCATGCCCATCCATCATCAGGGAACCAATCGAAAAAGGATTATACCCATTTTCTTCATTTAGGGACTAATCATCTCTAAAAATGCCTCATTTCACCTTAAAATGTAAGTATAAATGCAGCGTATGGTTATATTGTAATGCCTGTTTTCTTAACTATTTTATATTAAATAAAGTTTTTAATTTTATCACTTAATGTGCCATTCATAGTCCTCCACTAAATTAAATTATCTAGAACCACCCTGCAGGTTCAAGCCTTAAAAAATTCAGTTTGGTTTTATTCCTCGTTTTTAAACTGCGAATTGGAAATACATAAATCAAAGGTTACACTTGAAGGTTTATAGCAATTAACTAGGTCTCTTAATATAATTTGACAAAATCTTCAACCTTAATAGGCATAGAGCACATGCCATGAAAAGGTACTAAATCCTGAGGTTCACAAGGTATTTAACTGTGACTTTATTAATGCCACAGACTGTAGCTTTCCTTATATTTTCAATATTTGCCTTTCAGCTTCATTTAGGCTGCTGTTCTCCGGTTTCTAAGGCTTTGTCTACACTATGCACCTTTTAGTCACATGTCTGTGCAGCTACAGCTGTGCTGCTAAAAGGCGCACGGTGTAGTCACTCTTTGTCGGCAGGAGAGAGCGCTCCTGCCAACAAAACACTTCCACCCCCAATAAGCAGCAGTAGCTTTGTTGGCAGGAGAGCGCTCTGCCGCCAAAGTGCTGTTCACACCGGCACTTTTTGTCAGCAAAACTTTGTCATTCGGGGTTAACCTTTCAGTGCCTTAATTTCCCTCTTTGTAAAATGGGGATGATAATACTTTCCTGTGTAAAGCTCTAAAGGTATGTCTACACTACCCGCCGGATCGGCGGGCAGTGATCAATCCAGCGGGGATCGATTTATCGCATCTAGTCTAAATCGACCCCCAAGCGCTCTCCTGTCGACTCCTGTACTGCACCGCCACGAGAGGTCAACTCACCGCAGTGAAAACACCGTGGTGAGTAGGTCTAAGTATGTTGACTTCAGCTACGTTATTCACGTAGCAGAAGTTGCGTAACTTTGATCGATTCCCCCCCACTCTCCAATGTAGACCAGGCCTTAGAGATGTACATATGAAAAACGATTACTGTATTATCATCTAGCTGCATTAGTCAGTGTTTGTTATCCCCCCTCTGTTTTTGAACTGTCGTCATGTTGAAAGGTAACATTTAAAACTCTCTGGACATCAAATCTATTTGTCCCTCCAGCTGTACCCTGGTGATAGTGACTCTAATATGGAACAGAACCTAAAAATTCAGTGACGAAATTGAGTTTCACACTTTCTGTTCTGTACATAGTCGAGTTATGCCATTGGCATTAGACAGTGCCAGGTTGACATACTGTCTGATATTTGAGAGGGAGAGAAATGGCAATATTTCACCCTTGTTAAGAAAGTGAACACACCCCAATGCCTTCCAATAGTTGGCAGTGGGTAATGGCAAAAGGTAGGAAATAGAGTACTATCTAGGATGAATGGCAGCGAGAAGAGAAGGAGCGACAGGTTGGAAGAGGATTGGAGAACAAAGACAGTCTACATTAAAGGAAGCTCGAGGGGGTGGAAAGAATGCACTACAAATCGGCATATTTACTAACAAATGACATGATCCAACTCTTTCAAATGACTTCAGTGAGATCAAGACCACACTCATTCCTAGCCCTATCAGAAAAGGTTCTTGTAGAGCACATACAGTACATGAAGTGAATCCTGTCTGTATAATCTCTGAACACAGTTGATAATTGTTCTGTAATGTTCCTCGTTCCTCTTTGTTTGTTTAGAATGAATATGAGCTCTACATGGTGATACTTCTGGATTCTCTGCCTACAACACAATACAAGGTAATAGGCATTTACCACTGGCAGCGCAGAATGAGGTCACAAGGTCAACGTTACTTGCATTCAAAGCTTAGAAAACAGCGGACGGAGCCAAATGCATAAGTTAAAACTTCCTTCGGACACATGCAAACAGACACATGCACACATGAGCGCACACAGACACAAGTTACATGAAACTGAACAGCCTTTGATTATTTTGTCCTGTGCTTTAGACACATTTAGGACCACTGAAAGTGAGGTGCACTTATTTTTGATACAAAGATCCAAAGTCTGCCCATTATTTCCTTGCTCATGAGGACTTCTGCAGGAGCACCAACAGCAAAAGGTTAAGGTGGAAGCAGATTTCAGGCATAAAAACAGAGTTGGCAGAAACAGCATGAATTGAATGTGTAGAAGCAGTTCACCTAACCATGAACTCTGGCTGTGCAGTATATGTATTGTTGGGGGCTTTGACTTCATTGATGAATACTGCATCTGCACACTGTTCATTCTGTATTAAGATATGTTCCATTTTCTTCTGTGGTCCGAAGGAGGAATTTGAGTAGACTGAATGGCTCGGGGATTCGTAATTTAAATTCAGTGTTATTTATCTCTAAGTCACTGGTTGAAGCAAGCACAGAATGATAGTGACTTTTAGTCACTACCACTGACATCTGTTTTGTTGGTCTCTGTCGAGTGAGCTAGCGGTTTCACTCCAATTCCTAGTGGACTTATATCTGCGTCATAAAATACCACCCACACAAATGGAAAAGAATGCATTCTGAATAAGTGCCAAACTGCAATGTCCAGCTATGTGTAGACACGTTACATAAAAATATGTTCACACAGCCAGATGTTTAAAGCTAAGAGAGTGGGGAGGGTGCCTCTGAGAAATGTTCTGCACAGTGGTTTTGTGGGGAGCACAAAATCTGAATTTAAACTTTGGTATTTGTACTGAAAATTACACAGAGCTGTGTAAACATTTCAAGCCAGAAACTCCCATCTAAGGCAATTTTGTGGTGTATTGTTCCCTTAAAGCAGGAGGAGAATTCTTCCTGTGCAGGGGAACTCACCACGGGAATGAAACTGGTAAAGTTAGCTCTCTGCGCCTTCTACATCAGCTGTCTGCCCCCCTCCCCTTCCTTCTCCTTAGCATAAAGGGAAGAAAAAGACATGTCAGCAGTGTTCTGGGGTGCAGTGCAGGCAGGACAGGGAGGGGGAGTGCCATGATTCACCTGATTCTCCACCAGCATGTAGTCTTTTGGGCCAGGGACTGGGTAGCTTTGAATCAGATAGCAGAAACTGGCTCTTTAAGGGTATGGATCCATAGTAGCTGGGAACATGCTTCCCAGAGTGGGTAGACAGACGCATACTAGCTCCACTTGAGCTAGCCCACTAAAAATAGTTGTGTGACTACAGACCCAGGGAGTCAGGTAATCTGGCACGTTTGTTCTCGGGGGCTAGCCCGAACCGCCACGCATGCTGTGGTGGCCACACTGCTATTTTAAACACTCTTGCTCAAGGAGAGCTAGGGCACATTCGTCAACCTGCACTGGGAAGCACGCTCCCAGTCGCTGTGGTGACACACCTTATTCTCTCTGGCAATTGTTTTATTCTCTCTGATTGACAGTGTTTTCTGCTGTGTTATATATTGCTGTCATGAAGCTCGTAACACAAGGATACTTTGTGACATTTTATACTTTCATTTTGCTTTTACTGTGAAATATAAAAGTAATCATTTAGGTCAATGGTCTCCTGCCAACCACAAGTACAGGCTTTTGTTATAGGCTCAAGGTGAAAATCCTGTGGGAGTAAAATCCTATGAGAGTTTACCATTTGCTTCAATGGGGTGAGGATTTCACCCTAGGTACCACCTCCCTTCCTTAATGGCACTCTGTGCTGGGGCCCTGGTGCTGCTGTGTTACTATTATGATCTGTTGAAATCACGGAGGAAGGCAATGATGAACCTGACAGCAGTGGAAGTGTGCTTTCTTTAGCACAACTAGGCCCATTAATCCCTTTCGTTGCTTCTCTACTGTGTATCCCACAAGCAGCAAAGCCTTCAGATGGGTAGGAATGGAGAGATAATAGGCTGGGGGAGACACAGCATTGTCAGTCCTCTTTCTGTTGGTAACCACCTTTACTCCACCTTTCCAAAATCTCTGTGGAATTAGAATGAATTGTCTATTTACAGAGATGGTTGTAAAACATATGGTAGTTTTTCTGGTTCATCAGTGGAAGTGTTAGCATTAGCACTTATCCTCATTCAGAAGCTACCCTCAGAATTGATTTTTCACCTAAAAAAAAAAGTGCTAGGTCCTGCATATTCAGTGAAGAAAAATTGTACAAGTTCTTGCATGTTTTTTCCGTATGTCCGTTATAAACATGCATGTCCTCATACTTCACTCCTGTTTATTTAATCTCATAGACACTGATGGCTCAGGTGAAAGGTATGGGGAAAAGACCTGTGAAGGTGCAAGAAATAGAAGAGACCAGGCAAGAAGTACAGACCCTTGTGAAAAAAGCCAAAAGTGCCTTGGAGAGAAATGAAGAGTAAGTGCCGTAAGTGTAAGGGACATGCAAACCAAATGTGTTATCCCACTCTAGTGCCTAGTACTCATAGAGGATGAGAGTCTGTTACTACTGCAAAATAAATGGAGTTATTCCTAGCTCGAGTTGTTGAGTCCATACTGGATTGTTGAAATCTTGCTGGTGACCCATTCACATGAATTGGAGACAAACCAGTTTTTGTTTCAAAATACACTCTTACAATGTTATTACACGTACACTCATTCAATCACATGCTCCTGCCTCCAACACCCCATCCATCAAAGTCAAGGACTAGAGAGTCACAATCTAACCTCGTTGACTTTTGCCCCCTTTCATCTTTTTTCCTTATTCTCATTTGCATGAGCTACCTAGATTAGATGACCGAATAGGTCTGTTTATTTTGTTTTGTAGTTATTTTTATTTGATCAAAATTGTGTACATAACAGCATTAACAATGTGCTTTCCAAACTTATTTTGTATGATTCTATGATCATTAAGATATTGAAGTGTGACAGAGCCTTGTTTACACCAAAGGAAACTGCAGCAAAAACAAGTAGCTAATTAACAATGGCCAAACAATTATACATGTGTGTAGGTGTGTACAGGGACAGATTGTGTGACAGAGTGGTATGGGAGAAGGGTTTTATTGATATGAGTTTGGGATGACTCATAAGAACGGTCAGACCAATGGTCCGTCTAGCCCAGCATCCTGTCTTCTGACAATGGCCAGTGCCAGGTGCTTCAGAGGGAATGAACAGAACACGTAATCATCAACTGATCCATCCCCTGTCACCCATTCCCAGCTTCTGGCAAACAATGGCTAGGGACACTTCAGAGAATGGTTTTGTGTGTTGTGTTTGGAGTGTGTTGTAAAACCTTTATAACATCTCACAACTTCATGCATTCTGTATATGCACCATATCTCACAAATGTTTAGATTTTAAGAAAAATGCTATTTTTACTATTTTTTGTATTCTTCCAGTAGCAAACCCAGCTGCCTTAGTTCTCATGAATCCAAGTGTGTTGGGCTCAGAGGGAATAATACAAACTTCCAAATATGACCTAAAATAGCTCTTCAAATTTGTGAAAATGTTAGGGGTTAAAGTCCATTATCAAAAAACTTTCCAGGACTAGAAGAGAGTCTGTGTTACAAGAGAAACTGAGGATTTCCCTGTCCCAATAGTATCTTCATTTCTGCCACTAGTAATCTGAATTTAAAGCTGTAACATTTTTAAGTAGACCAAAGGTGTTACTGGTGTAGATCTGAATTTTGCTTGGACTCGTGTAATTGTTGGTGGAGGAGGGGGAGAAGAAGGAAATGTTTCTTGGTTGATATCTTTTTAAAATGGCATTTATTTGAAGCTGCTTGCAATTTTAAAACAAGTCCAGGGGAGATGGATTAATCAGCAAAGAGCAGGTGAGAGGGCCAAGTACGTGATCAGCTGATCATCACATGGGTCTGCAATGGATTACATGGACAGCACTCCACATGTGTTTCTGGGCTATGTGTGTATCCTACCACATGTTTAAATAATGTGTAGTAGTTTCAGTAGTTCCATTTAGCAAACAAGCTGTTTTCTCTCTGTTGCCATTTTAATGCTACTTCCTTCATGAAACAAGGGCTCAGTGTGAGGATGCCTCGAGTCTGCAAATTTCTCAGAGCAGGAATCATGGACCCAAATTCTTCTTTGATTTATAGCACTCAAATCCAGAGTAACTCCAGTCACTTCACTGAATTTACCATTACTCTGCATTTATACAAGTATACCTGAGCTCAGAATTTGGCCTGTGAATGTCAGTGGGAATCCTCACATGCATAAGAGCTGCAGGATTACCTGAATTGCCTTGGCTCATGTCTAATCCGCAGAATGATACTCAAAACGTAGCTGTGATCACATTAACACAGTGTTCTCTCTTGTTCCACTCTAGACTCAGAAATGAATTAGAAATTCAGTTGTGGGTGAGCCAGTCTCCTGAGAGTAAAACTGGTAAGTAACAAGACAGTGTGGATTTACAGAAGGGGTGTCTTGCAAGAAACAAACACACACACACCCCAACACACACATATTGGGAATCAGGGTACTAAACACACTACAACTAAACAGCTTATAATGAAAATCAAAGAAATCTCTCTCTCAGTGGTGCTGAGCATCTTGTGGGATAAGGCGACATAACATTTTTCTTGCCTTTCATTCTGGGCCTGATCTAAAACCCATTGAAATCAACAGGAGAATTTGCATTTATTAAAGAACACAGGGCATGTGCCACACCAGATAAAACGTGTGGTCCATCTAGTTAAGTATGTTATAGCCAGCAGGAGATGTCTCAGATGTGAGATAATCTGACACTCCATGAAGGTCTTGTCCTGATCTCTAATAGTCAGAGGGCAGGTTAAGTTGTGCAGCATGAGCTTTCGTGGTCCTTTCATAAACTCTTATAAGCATCAGCTATTATAACTCTGGACAATCTTGTTATTTATATGAATGTTTGATCCCTCTTTGACACTTGCTAAATTCTCAGGTTCAACAACATTCTGTGGCAATGAGTTCCACAGTCTAATTCTGTGCTGCATGAATAATTATCTCCTTTGATCAGTTTTGAATTTGCCTTCAATGAGCATTGGATCAGGGTTTTCAGCTGATTCAATAAAAAAAAAGTATGTAAATCTGGAAGCTCATGAAAGGGCAAAAAGAAAGGAGACTATTTTCTGATGAACTAGGCCATTTCTGAAGTTCTGTAAAATGTCATCAGGGTAGAATACAGTATGCCATGACTGACTGCATAGTGCATCTATATTTCATGCATTTGTTAAACTTCTGTATTTATGGCAAATGCAAAACATGGCTTCTTCATATAGCATGTGACCATATAAAATGGTAAGCTTCTACACTGTAAATAGAGAGAATAAATAGCCACATGAGTTGTTAAGGTGAGATGCTTTCTATCTGTCTCTGATAGTTGCTCCACACATATGCTAAATACTACATGGCAGCTTCTGAAAGGGAGGATATAACTCTGTTTTGGCCCATACTCTCCCTCTCAATTAAATACAACATCATACCCAAGGCTGCATGTGATCTGTTATCAATGCCGTATTTTAGGTGCTACTATCAGTATCTTACTCATTATTATGAATGCACGTTGCATATGAAAAGTGCCATATAATCAAACCAACTTCTGCTCTTTCATCACTTGGGAAATGCGCTGGCCCAAATTCCTCCCTGATGTAACTCCATGCATTTCAGTGGACTTAGCCAGGGCTGCATTTGCCTTGCTATGTTTGATTCTACAGCTTGGCACAGGCTTTGAATTCCAAAGCTTTACAACTGTCCCTCTCAGAAATGATCATTGGCTCTAGATCTCCAACAGAACTAAGGAATTTGAAGTTTCTAGACCAAGACATTTCTCAGAGATGGCTGTGCATGAAACGAGTTAAAAGACTTATGAACTATGTGAAAACGCTTCCTTTTTCAAAGTCTCGCATCTCAGAAATACTGGTCCAATTAATCCCAAGCTCCCCTCCCCAACATTTTCCAGGTATTAGACAACTGTATGTGGAAAGCTTCAGATGAAAAGGAATTGCAAAGAACAAAATCAGAAGGGGCTGAATACTATGCTTAAAAACCCAATATGAGATTGAGGCCCAAATGTGCTAGTCACTATACAAACACATAGTAAGAGACAGTCCTTCTTCTGTATGCTTATAGTCTAAATAGACAAGACAGAAAAGGAAATACTACTATTATTCTCATTTTATAGATGGAGAACTGAAGCACAGAGAGATTAAGATATTTGACAAAGGTCACACAGGAAGTCTGTGGCATAGGCAAGAATGGCATTCAGGTCTCCTAAGTGTAGAACCTTAACCACAATGATAATCTTTAGCAGTTTGTGCCTTCAAATCCTTTACAAACATTACAAATTACTGCATAGTTTTTAGCAAACCCCTCCTTAAAACTCATCTCTGCTGTGAGGCCTACCTACAATGGACAGGCGGTATGCTGTGACTGCTGTTTATTATACCAAGTATGATCACTGGCAGGACTATTGAAACCAAAGGCAGAAATGTGATGCCGCCTATTTCCTGGCTGGGGCTGAGTGGAAGAAGATGATGCTCACTGCTTGGAACAGGAAATGAAGGCTTTGTGTACACAAAACTTCTGTCATTCAGGGAGGAGTGTGAAAAAATCCCCCCCACTCCCCCCCAGAACGACTAAAGTGTTACTGACGAAAAGCGCCAGTGTGAACGGTGCTTTGTCGAGCTCTCCTGCGACAAAGAGCGGCTACACTGTGCACCTTTTAGCGGCCTGGCTCTAGCGGCACAGCTGTGTCACTAAAAGGTTCGTGGTGTAGACGTAGCCTAAGTTAGAAACGTAGGTAGCTGCTGGGGATGGCAAGTACATGTGCAGTTGGGGAGGATCATCTGGATAGAGAAGGATCCTTGGTTTGAAAAGAACTTTAGAGCATCACCATAACAAAACCAGTGTATAATTTATGAAGGGTTATTTCTAAATATTTTAGCAAATACTTAGCAGTGATACTTCATTCACTAACTGGGGAGATTTTTAGTTCTTTTTTTAAAACACCCAATCAACGTTCTTATCTACTAGGAATGAACCAGACACTATCATACTCATTGCGCTGCCAGACAAGATGTAATTCCTAGGTACCATACATGCCTGCAAGCTGATCTGTCATCTGGCAATTTCTGAGAAAAGAGCATGTGATCTAATTTCTCATTGGCCTCTCTGTAGACATTTTGCCATTTTCACTGGGTCCTCAAACTGAGATTGCAACAGTTTAGCACAAAATAGCCAAATAACTCTCTGGCAACACTGTGCTATTAACCATGCCTGCCTTTTTATAGTTCCAGAGACCTCCGGTGACCATGCTGTGAAACTGCCTGAAAAGAAACATCTCTCCCTTGCTGAACAGATTGAATCTATGCGGTGCCAAGTTCTCGCTAAGTGGGAGGAAATGCAAGCGATAGAGAAAGAGATTCGAGAAACCATGACTCATGCTGGGATGGCAAATACTATAGAGAAGACGGTTAAAGACATAGAGGCATGACATAATTATTTCTAAACAGTTCCTATCAAGTTTATTGGTGCCTAGCTACTTTGGTGATGGGCTCTTTAGAAAGAGACAGATAGTGACTCAGTTGCCTGTATTTTCTCCTCTGAGAACATACATCTCAACTCTGTGTACTTATATGGCCCCAAACACCATGGTGTTTAGGCTCTGATCCTGCAATGTGATGCATATGGGTGGACCCCCACATTAAAGTAAATGGGGCTCTGCAGACACAGGGGTCTGTCTGCATGCACCACATTGCAGGATTGAGGCTTTAGAGCCATATGTTTTTTAAAGTACATACACCTCTACCCCGATATAACGCTGTCCTTAGGAGCCAAAAAAATCTTACCGTGTTATAGGTAAAACCGCGTTATATTGAACTTGGTTTGATCTGCTGGAGTGCGCAGCCCCACGTCCCAGAGCACTGCTTTACCGTGTTATATCCGAATTCGTGTTATATCGGGTCGCGTTATATCGGGGTAGAGGTGTATGTTAAAATATAAAAGTGATTCAGGTGCAGGGTCTGATTTTTTTTGTTTGTTTTTTTTTAATTGATGTTCTCTCCTTTTGCTCCTGCACTTGGCGGGTGGCAGTAACTGTAAGGTCATAACAGGTGGGATTTTCAAAAGCACTCTGTTGGCCTAAGTCTTCTCCTCTTGAAGACAATGGTAAAACTCCCATTGGCTTTAAAGGGAGCATGGTTGGGCCAGCACTGAGCACTTTTTAAAAATCCTACTGGTAGACATGTAAATATATGAATGTGCCTGCAAATCAATTTCTTGGATGTCTAAATGAACTTACCTGCGAGCACCACATTTCAGGCACAAAAAGGAAGGCCTGGACAATTCCAGACTGAAAATATAAGGCCTATAATATACTGTCAATATCTAATAAATTAATGATTGAATGAAGCCAAGCAGAGGAATAAAACTACAAATATATGTTAATAATATTTGTTACAAAAATGATCATCTATTTGTTTGTATTCCAGTAGCATTCAGAGGTCCCAGTCAGGATTGGTGCCTCACTGTACCTGGCATCAGAGACAGCCCCTGCTCCAGAGTGTACAATCTAAGGCTCTGATCTCACAGAGACTTAAGGGCCTGACTTTAGCTCTGTGAGTGGTCCCATTGAAGTCTTGGTACCATTGACAGTATGAGAAGTCCAATGTGTGTAAGTGTCTGCAGGACTGGCACCTAACACATTTAAAAACAGCATTTTCTTTCCTTTGGAAATTGTGCCGCTAGCAATACCACAAGCTCTCAATAGAGCCATGCTTTCCCTGTCCCTGTCCCTGTCCCTGATCAGGTGAATAGGAATCCCAGGTGTCTTAAGTGAAGTAATTTCCTGAAATCAAATAAAAACTGAATATTCCCTGACCATGCAGAAAGTGAAATGTGGCACAGTTAATGATGGATAGACATGATTGAAATACACATCTAACATTCAAATGTTTCTCCAAATGTTTTATCCTCTGAGGCTGAATTTAGCCTTCCTTCAGGACATCAGATCCATTCAGTTAGTTGTACTGGTAGTAAAACAGAGCAGCCATGCGATTGTGTAGCATCCAGGAAAAAACAGGAAAACAAACACATAGACGAAAAATCATGTACACGCCACACTTCTTGTCTTTTCCAGCTCAAGGGCACAAACCATCATTGTGTTTGCTGGGTTTCCCTTGGGTGTCTTTAAACTGACTGGCTACATTCCAATTCTGTCTTACCTGCCAGTTTTTTCAATCTTGTCTTCTTATCGAAGTGTACAAGACAGAAAACTGTAGTTCACTTTAAAAAATACCTGCTACCCACAAATGACAAACACTCGTTTGGAGAGAAAGTCTTGTCTCAGATGAATGTATATAGTGTTAATATATTAGATCAGAGAATAACAGCTATAAGCCACCACAGTCTTCCTTATTTGTACTGGCAAAGAAAAGGTATAAGCCCAAGATGTTTTCTGAAAAGTTTCTTTTGCAAACTAATCAACAATGCATGAGTTATGCCCCTCACAGTTAAATAAACAATTAATTTCTGGACAAAATGTGAAGCACCTTAAGAGAATAAATTATTTTCTCTGCTCCAGAGATACCTATTAAAAGGGATATGAGTATCCAGAAGTTCCTTATGTGGTTTTAACTTAGTTCATGTCATTTTTATTTGTTTTATTTTTTGACCAACTTTACCTGAGCTGAAATAAGGAAGAGCAGCCAGCAGAGGGCAATGTTGCACAGCGCTCTCAGCCTGAGAGACGCAGCAGCTGTGTGAGGCGAACCAGCTGACTGCTTCATGTGCAGCCACTCCAGGCATTCTCAGCAAGTATATGAACTCTGGGAGTGAATGGACCCTCTATACCAGTGGCTTTCAACCTTTCCAGACTACTGTACCTCTTTCAGGAGTCTGATCTGTCTGGCATACCCCCAAGTTGCGTACCCTGACTTAAAAATGATTTGCTTACAAAATCAGACATGAAAATACAAAAGTGTCACAGCACAGTATGACTGAAAAATTGCTGACTTTCTCATTTTTACCATATAATTATAAAATAAATCCTTTGGAATATAAATATTGTACTTGCATTTCAGTGTGCAGTATGTAGAGCAGTATAAACAAGTCATTGTCTTTACCCTATTTTAGTTTGTACTGACTTTGTTAGTGCTTTTTATATAGCCTGTTGTAAAGCTAGGCAAATGTCTAGATGAGTTGATGTACTCCCTGGAAGACCTCTGCATATTCCCAGGAGTACGTGTACCTCTGGTTGAGAACCACTGCTCTACACAGTCTGAGACATTAGCTCCCCCAGCAAATGGTTGGTTAGTTAATCTGGGTCTGAATGTGTAAGGTGTATATGATTTCAAACTATTATTCATAATAATAAAGTTATAATCTAAACCTTGCACCCACTGGATATTTAGACAAAGGGCAAGTATGCTATCATTTAAGAAGAGCAAGCTAATTGAACTAGCCCATCTTCGTATTTCTCCTAACACTGTGATTTCATAATGCTAAGATGGCAGGAACATGTACTGTGCACATATATGGAATTTTAAAAATAGGGCAGTTCAATTATTTGCTTTTTTGGAAATGTTGCGCTACAGTTTAACAAAGCTGTGTTATTGCTCTTACAGGCTGAGGCTCTCAAACTCAACTCAGCCAACAGCTTCCTTCAACACCAAATCAAAGTAAGTTCCTTCTTTAGAACTGTGATATGGTCCAAAGCCCCATTGGAAACCTGTTTGCTCCAGTTGCCTTCACTAGGTCTGATCCACAGCCTATTGAAGTCATTGGAAAGACTCCCATTGACTACTGTGGGCTCTGCATGAGCCCAAGGTGAACCACCTGCTAGAGAGTAGAAAGGTGTTGGTTGTCCCTTTACTCTATTTTTCACTGTTTAGGAGAGCTATTATGGTACTTTGTTGAGAAGCAAATTTCTCCTGATCACCATTTGAATTATTTTTTACATATTATTCACTTACATTGGGCTTAGGCAGGGGGTTGGCGTGTGGGAGTGGGTGAGGGCTCTTAACTGGGGGGAAGATGGGCTGGGGGGGGCAGAAATTGGGGTTCAAGGTGCGGGAGGGGGCTCTGGGCTGGGGCAGGGAGTTGGAGTGCGGGAGGGGGTGCGGACTCTGGATGGGGGTGCAGGCTCTGGGATGGGGCCAGAGATGAGGGGTTTGGGGTGCAGGAGGGAGCTCTGGGTTTGGTGGGGTGAGGGATTTGGAATGTGGGAGGGAGCTGCGGGTTAAGGCAGGGGGTTGGGGTGCAGGAGGGGGTACGGGCTCTGGGTTGGGGATGCGGGCTCTAGGGTGGGGTTGGGAATGAGGGCTTTGGGGTGCAGGAGGGAGCTCTGGGCTGGGGCAGGGGGTTGGGGTTCGGGGTTGGGGCACAGGCTTACCTTGGGCGGCTCCCAGTCTGTGGCGCAGCGGGTTTAAGGCAGGCTCCCTGCCTTTCCTGGCTCCGCACTGTGCCCTGGAAGTGGCCAGCAGATCCGGTTCCTGGGCTGGGGGGCCAGGAGTCTCCGTGTGCTGCTGTTGCCCACAAGCACCGCCGCCCCAGCTCCCATTTGCCCTGGTTCCCAGCCAATGGGAGTGCGGAGCTGGTGCTCAGGGCTGAGGCAGTGCGTAGAGCCCCGGGGCCCTCCCGCCTAGGAGCTGGACCTGCTGGCTGCTTCTGGGGCACAGTGCGGTGCCAGGACAGTAGGGACTAGCCTGCCTTAGTCCTGCAGCATGGCTGACCAGACTTTTAACGGCCCAGTCAACAATGCTGTAATCTAGCCTAGCTGTATTCTCTGTCAATCTCTGCAATTGATTCTAGTCAGTCTTTGTGAGAGCCTGTGAGAATCAACAGGAAGTGTAGCACTACATAAAAGATGCTTGGAAACTTTAAACTTCCTGCTGAAGTTTAACCTTTTATAGCACAGGAACCACAGCATCCCTTTCCCATAAATTAAGGTTATGAAGTTAAAAAAGACTTCAGCACCACCAATTACTTATCACAGATACTGCCAATTAATATCACAAACAATTTTTTTCTTAACCACTGACAAATATTTCTCTGCATTTATACATAGATGAGTTTTTTGTTTTTGGTGTTTTTTTAGGAAATTCAAGACAACATCACAGACATTTTAAATAGACAGAAGGTCACCCAGGAAAATCAGCGGTGAGTTAGTACGTATTTTGGATTTACTATATTGTTTTAGGTCTATATTATAAATGTTACATGTTACAGAATGATGATTGAAACCCCTATTATAAAAACTTCCCAGAGCTGAGTAAGAAATATCAGTTAGTTATAGCTGCTAGGTTTAAGTATGACTTAGTAAACATACACAGTAGCACTTTAGGGATTAAGGTAAGGACTCAATTCAAATAAGGCCCTGTAGTCTAGAATAAACTAAGAAAAAACAATGTGAATCTGAGTGCTTATGCACAGTGTTTGATTGACACCTGCACTTGTCTATTCAGCTACAGAGCAGATATTTTGCAGAAGCTGTTTTAAGCTTCCGCCCACGGCCCTGCTGATATGCTTCAGACTTGCCCCAGAGAGGTGACCTCTAGGCATGAGATGGTAGCACAGTCTCCCTGCCCATCCAGTCCCTGGTCTCTGTTCTGAGGCTGCAATCCAGTGCCAGGTATGGCAGTGGTTTTTATTATGTGGACTCATGTCCATAGGAACTGAATTGAGACCTTATTTCACACACGGAGCTTCTTTATTTTCAGTGGCACTACGGGTTTAAGTAGTGCTGTTTGCATTCAAGGTATTTCAGGGTGCTTTGTAAAGTAATGAGTTAGAAAGTTTTAGTCACTACTGAGCTGGGCTGGATCTGAATTGGTTGCCAGGGGCAGAAGACTGTACACTCTATTACCACTCCCCTCGGGCATCCTCCTCACCTTCCTCCAGTACATCTTATTAGTATCAAGATGGAATGAAAGACAAAAGAGACAGCATGCAGCTAAGTCTGCATCATAAAGACTACTCTTTTGACATCTATGCTTATTTCAGAGGTAAGTAAGGAATGTATTTATTGTTTTGGTTTCAGTTATGTGCAAAGATTTAGCCCTTCGTTTATTATGTCCACAGACAATGTTTTCAGCTAACCGCGTACTGCTCTCTCTCTCTTAATTGTCTGTATTCAAATTAGTGTAGCATAACATCAGATTTGGGTATGTATTATAGGTCTGCAATAGTTTTATGAAAACCTAACTTGCAAACTTCTGTAGCAGAAAGAGGTTAACAGTAGACTGAAAGATACATAAAAAGTTTTAAGAGTCCATTTCAGTGATAATATTTGGGCCAGATTTTTTTTCACATACCAGTTAGACACACATCATATACTGGTATAGGGTCTGATCTAGTGCACACTGAAAGAAAAGCCTCTCATTGACTTAATGATCTGAGACATTAAGCGCCTGTCTCCTTATAGTATCTGTCCCCATAGTATTTTAACACTATGCTATATAACCATAGCTACAGACATCATTCCCTGAGCTCAGATGGGAGGTATGTACGCTTTTGGTGGTGAAAGTCCCACATTCAATCCCTGCAGACAACAATGGTGTCTGTAGATACAGGGTCATGGTCTGCAACATTCCCAAATGCACACATGCAGTTATGTGACTAATGGTGCACATCTGAATCTAGAAGTGTAGTGTCGAATTAAAACGGCATATTAATACAGATTAGTGGAACACTGTTTTCTTCTCTTCTCACCTGCCAAGTCCTGCATTTAAAGGGGGTCTGTGTTTTATTTGCTGCCATTGACATAATCACTAACTTTTAAATCAACAATTGGAATGTAGAAAAATCACATCATTCTTTTAGGTATTTTAATGAAGTCTTGTTGCAAACAGAGAACTGCGATCTCAAATCTTGGCATGTAAAAAGTTAAATTTAAGAAAAGATATCAGAATCTGCTTCATGCTCTTTTACTCAGTTGTAGATTGTCAGCACCTGGGATCACAGTGTTTTTTTTTTTGGAGGACCATATTGCAAAATGGCCCACAATTCATAGGGGAGACACAGAGCTGCTATGTAATTATCTAAGAATACTGATCTGTAGTAATGCTATGAATACTTATGTGACCAGGTCAGTAAAGTGAAGTTGCTGTATTTTGGGTTATTAGACTTTCCTGTATGAATGTATTAAACTAGCTTGATAGGAGACTGTTGGAAAAACAGGCAGGAAAGCAACACGATGGATCTAGATAAGCAATCTCCCAACAAATAATTACCTCAG
Source organism: Malaclemys terrapin pileata (assembly GCF_027887155.1). Lineage (NCBI taxonomy): Eukaryota > Metazoa > Chordata > Testudines > Emydidae > Malaclemys > Malaclemys terrapin. Next base: position 86,034,316 of record NC_071507.1, read on the forward strand.
ACAATGACCTACTTTCCAGCCTAAAGTTGCAAGGCTGCTTTGCCAGAGTTGGGAACTAACAGATCAAAAGGCTATAAACAGTTACAAAGGCCTAAATTCACAAAGGGAATTAGTTGTTGCCCAATGGAATTAACAAACCTGATTTAGGCTCTCAGACTCCACAATACATGGGGAGAGTCGGTGCCCAAGAACGGAATTCATAGAAGAGAGCATGTGAGTGGGGAGCTAACTGAGCTGGCCAACAGAAAATGCCAAGGAGAGAGGTTGGCCCTGAACTCTGCCCTTGCCCTAATGCAGGGCTGGGAGGAGGTGCCTATCTCTGCTTGGGATTCACAGCTGTGAACCCTCTCCTGGAATTAGGCACCTAAACCAGTTCAGCACTTTCGCATGGGAGAAAGGAGTGGGGGAGGAGTGGAGTGGGGAAGGGAAAAAAGGAGCTCCCATGTCGTCATAGTCAAGAGCCTGGTGATTAGGGCACTCATCTGGGGGAGTGGGGGGATGGGAGACCTGTTTTCAAATCCCTGCTCTGCCTGATTTGGAGCTCAGAATTGAGTCTCCCATATGCCAGGTGAGTGCTCTGACTACCAAGCTATAGAGTCAATCTCTGACCCACTGATTATTGATGCAAAGTGGGAACATCTGGAGAAGTCAGAGGTGTGGGTTAGCCTGGGAACGGTGACAACTCAGATCTGGTTAGAGGGATGGCAGAATTACAGGGCTGCATGTGATGTTAGTTTCTGATATTCCTTTGGTGAGGTAAAACAACATTTTAGATTAGAACTGCATGTCCCAGAGAGCAGGAACGGAACCTCACAAACCAAAGTCAATGGCATATGACAAAGAAAACTCTTGGAAGAAAATGGAATGTCACTGCATCTGAAAGAATAATGAGAACTATTTTGTAAAAAATAAAAATTCAGTAGCATTGTTTTAAAATTCATTCAAATGCAGAGCTTGCTTAGCCAAGAGGTTATTAAAAATAAAATATCAAGGCAATTAGTAGTAGATATACTTGAATACAAGGTTAATTAGTTTAATTTCTATGGTGTTAATTATTAAAAGTAATTAGCCCTGAGGTACTTAAGAAAGTGCCCTCACTAAATGTTTTTTAATGTAACATAAAGACTTAAGTTTTGCTTCTAGCAGAGCTCAAGTATAAACCCTTTAAAATGTACAGTGCCTCAGGATATTTGCATAATAAGGCATTTTATAAATGAGATATCTCCAAATTCTGCCCTCCTAATATTATGATTCTCAATTCTGGACCTGACATTACTCTTCCTATCCAGGATAGATCAGGAAAACTAAAACATTAGCAATAGCATGAGATTTCTGAATCAAAGCCTGTCTGGAGGCACAATTGAAGGAGACTATCTAATTGTCTGCTGTCAGAACTTTATCATCCTTTGCCCTTAAAGCACATAACTTTATTAATATGGAATTTAATTACAGACAAGGCATAGATTAACAATTTAATTATTTTACAGCAGTTTCCCCAAGGTGCTGTGGGATTGTTCAGTGAATTAGGGGTGAAACATGCAGCCTGTGTTGAGAGCTGAGAATATCTTTTGCAGATATTTATTCAGCTTTCTGCAAGACAACTGTGATTTCCTCAGATTTATTTTCCATTTGACGAATGGCTTTACGGTATCTTTGCTCTGTTGATTAATTGCAAATATTCAAACTCAAATTCTGTTGTTTAGTTGTAACTGGACAGATTAAGTCACATAGTATTGTTTGTTTTCCTGGTTGGATGTGTGTGCATGGACTTGCAGCACAAGGAGTAAAAATTCCCTTTAGAATTAGCTTTCCGAAATCATTTAGTCTAGCATTTATGCTAGAAACTGGATTTCTCTAACGTTAGATGAAGTTTTTCATATGAAACTTTCTTTTGCCAAAATAAATAAATAAATAAATAAAATGCAGATTCAGGAAGATTGAAACATTTTGCAAATTTGTGTCAAATTCACTGAATTGTTTGGGGGCAATAACACCCCCCCCCAACAAACAAACTAGTGAAAAAATCAAAACCTTTTGATTTTTCAATTCAACATGACAACCAGTAGGGTTGGGGTGCACAGGGTGCAGCAGGGAGCTCAGGGCAGGGAGTTGGGGTGCAGGAGGGGTGCAAGGTGCAGTAGGGGGCTCAGGGCAGGGAGTTGGGGTGCAGGAGGGGTGCTGGTGCAGAAGGGAGCTCAGGGCAGGGGGTTGGGGTGCACAGGGATGCAGGGTGCAGAAGGGAGCTCAGGGCAGGGGGTTGGGATGCAGGAGGGGTGCGGGATGTACGAGGGGGCTCAGGGCAGGGAGTTGGGGTGCAGGAGGGGTGTGAGGTGCAGGCAGGGGGCTCAGGGCAGGGAGTTGGGGGGCAGGGTGCAGGAGGGGTTCAGGCTCCAGCCCGGCACTGCTTACCTAAAGTGGCTCTGGGTGGCAGCGGTGCGCACCGGGGCCAGGGCAGGTTCCCTGAACCTGGGGGGGGTGGAGGTCTTTGCGTGCGCTGCCCTTGCTGTGCCTCCAGGTACCTTCCCCGAAGCGCCCATTGGCCACGGTTCCCCATTCCCGGCCAATGGGAGCTGCGGGGGGCGGTGCCTGGAGGCAACACATGGAGCCCTGTGCACCCTCCCGCCCCCCGGGGGGCCGCAGGGATGTGGTGCCAGCGGTGCCGCGGGCCAGATCCAAAGCCCTAAGGGGCCGGATCCAGCCCGCGGGCCATAGTTTGCCCACCCCTGCTCTATTGCCTTACCCATTAAAACCGACAGGGCACCACCTAGTGGTCAGAGAAGGGTGACAGGCACTGTTCTGTGACTGGCCCTCTGAGTGGGCTACAAGTTGCATCCACCCCTTCTGGGGTATGTGAAGAGTCCCACAAAATATAGTTCTGCAGCCCAGCTGGGGGCATCAGGCTTCATCTGGCCGAAGTCCCTGAGTCAGGACTCTCTGGGATATGGGGATCTTCCTAATACTGACTCTCTGGTGTTAGACATAGGCTTTTTTCCTCCAGCCCTATCAGAAGCAGGGTGTATGGGTAGAGGAACCTGGTCCCAACTTCTCCTGATTCAGGGCCCAGAGACAGGCAGCTGAGTCCTGCACCCTGGAGTGCTATGCGACTGCCTCCCTGGATCACTTCCTAACAGTCTCCCTATGCAAGAGAAAACAGCAAAGACAGGTAAAGAAAATAAGCCAAAGAAGAAGACTCTGACCTTGCAAATGTCCAGAGTCCTTTTCTCTTAGCAGGGAAAGATATGTAGACCATCGATAGTCAGGGGCACTGGTAGCTGGGCCTCCCACAATTCTCCTTTTTCAGAGCTTCAGAGTGCAGGTCTGCTCACCTTCACTGGCTGCTGCAGGTGAGCTACTCTCTGCTTCCCTTTTCAGCTCCTCTTGCAACCTGTGCAGGTCCACATCCAAGAAGGGATCCTCATCTCTGACATCTGCTAAGTCAGGTGAGATGCTGCACCCCAGTATGAGAGCATCAGGAGCTCACAAGGAACATGGTACTGGTTTCCTGGCACCAAAGGGCAACAGCACCCTGAAAACAGCTCTAACTGAAAAAGTAGGACCATCCTCAACACTGGCAAAGGAAAAAAGGCATTAGGCATCTTCTATGCTGTCAGTACCAACAGAGTGAGAAGAAGTCATCATTACTGAAGACCACGGTGAGAAACAAGGGGGAACAAGGTCCATCCCTCTTTTACTGCTTCTGTGCAATCTCAAACTGGTGCATTTGTTCCCAGATCACTTGTTTAGCAGTGCACCTTCCAAGGGTGCACAACACATTATAGCAGAGATCTTTAGCAGATGGTTCTCCAAGGAACCAGGAGTGGGAATTATCTGACTTAGTGGTGAGGAGCTTCTTTCTGCTGTGGGCATTTCCATCTTGGGATCTCTTTGCATCTCAACAGAACAAGAAATGCCCAGCCTACTGCTCCAGGCCACTAGTTTGATGGTCAGGACAGAGGATGTGCATGTTTTCTCCAATCCTTCTCTTACCTCGAGTTCTGAAGAAGATCAGACAAGATGGAGAATCAGTGATCCTGATTGCTCCCCAATGGCCCAGATAGTTCTGGTTTCCAAGCATTCTCAAGATGTCCTTGTGCATCCATATTTGTTTTTTCCCAGACCTGCTGATTCAGACAGAAGCAAATACCCCAACCCAGCATCCCTCCATCTAACAGTGTTGTGTATGGTGGATGTAGCACAAATCCCTGATTAGAAACACAGAAACATACACATGGCTGAAGCCATGATGGCTGGCTGACTTTTGTATTGCAGAGAAAGAAAAACATAGTAACCACTATCTAACAACAGAGTCAACATAATCAACTGCTTAAGAAATTATAACTGCAAAATTCACATAAACAGATTCAACATCTGCTTGATACATTCAAATATATCACATCTGTCTTCTCCCCAGAAATATAATGGGCACAATGCTGTCAGAAGTACTTGTGGCAGAACAACCCAAGGTCCAATTACAAATCAGATCTTTCAGGTCGCTTGTGTTTTCTTTCTGGATAGTGTCTGCCAATATTTTGAACACTCCCCTGAGGAAGTGGGGTGTCTGCAGCAATGATTGACTCAGATGTTCCCTCAGATGATACTGGTTGTTCAGCACAGCTGCTTTCTGGTATCATGTTATTGGTTGTTGCTTCAAGCTGGGCACAAATTCAGCAGCTCCCTGAATTTTTCTTTCTTTGTCAGACATGGAGTCACCCACGAATCTCGCGATTGGTCAGTGTGCCAGGGCCAAAACATATTTGGTGCCACTTGTACTGTATAGGACAAAGGACTCATGTGTGCACTAACAGTTGATGAACGCCATGTACTGGGTCCCCAGTAATCATGAACCAGTACTGTTTGACCCACTTGTAGCTGATGAGGTGCACTGGTCCCTCTCAGCATCACTTGACTTATTTGATTATTTCTGGCTTATATTTGACTTTAGTAAGCCCAAGTGTGACCTGAGATTTTGGCCCGTAAACAGCATTGGCATGTGTTGCATCTTGATATGCTAGCAAAAAATATTCCAGCTTTTGCTGTAGTGACCCCTTCTCATCTGCCATGGATTGCAGGGCTTGCTTAAAAAATGTACATAAACCTTTCAACAAAGCCATTATGGCTGGATGGTAAGGTGCAGAGGTAATATATCTAATAACATTTTTCTTTATGAACTGCCAAAAATCTTCTGAACTAAACAGAGGACCCTTGTCACTCACAACTTGTTCTGGTGGTCCAGTTCTTGCAAACAAATGTTGAAGTTTTATACTGTCTGTGCAGCTGTGATGGTTTTCATGGAAAAAACTTCCAGCCATTTGGAATGGGCATCTACAACTACTAAACACATCATACCCCAAAATGGTCTGGCAAAATCAAAATGCAGACATTACCAGGGAGCTGATAGGCATTCCCAAGGGTGTAATGGTGCTGGTTTAGGCATGCGCTGTACCTGCTGGCATCCCAAACACTCTTTAGCAAGCTGCTCTATTACTTGGTCAATGCCTGGCCACCATACAAACCTGGCGAGTGCCATCATTTTTACTACCCCTAAGAGACATACCTGAATCTCATCTAATACTCTTGTGCACAATTTACTAGGAATAATAACACAAATTCCCCACATGACATACCCTTGATGTATGGTAAGCTCACCTTTGTGTGCGTGTTAAAGGGTGCCAGCTTAGGGCAATCAGTATATTTCCAGCTCTTCAAAGTTGGCTTCATAAACCTGAGCTAGTGTGGGATCCCTCTTAGTTTCTACAAGACACTGTGGAGCACTCGGTCTGCAACAAATTGACAAATTTGACAGATTCTGTCTCTATTACAGGTCACCCTTCAACTGGCACAGGCAGGCGGGAGAGCCCATCTGTATTTGCATGCATTTCTTTTCTTTTGAATTTGATGTTGAAGACGTAACCAGATAAGAAGAGAGCACAGCATTGCATTCATGCTGCTGTTATCAAAGAAGCTCCATTCCACGGATGAAGGATTGCTATTAATGGTCGGTGGTGGGTGACAAGGGTGAATTTCCTCCCATATAGATACTGGTTGAATTTCTTCACACCTCATACCAAACTTAAATCCTCCTTGTCTATTTGTGCGTAGTTATGTTCTGCTGCTGGGAGAGATGTTAAGGCAAATGCTATGGATCTCTCACTGCCATCTGGCATGGAGTGCGATATAACCATCCCAATTCCCTGGGATGAAGCGTCCTATGCTAACTTGATAGGCAAGGATGGGTTAAGGTGTGTAAGAACACTTTCTCAAGTGACTTATTGCTTTGCTTCCAGGAAAGCTTTTTGACACTCACATGACCATACCCACTTTTGACCAGTTTGCAGTAAACAGTTAAGTAGATGCAATACAGTTGCTATGTCTGGTACAAATTGGCTATAGTAATTGATAAATCCTGGAAAAGATCTAAGTTGTGACACATCCTTTGGCAGTGGAGCTTTCAGAACTGCTTTAATCATCTCCTGAGATTTATGTAGGCCTTATGCATCAATGATGTGCTCACAGTAAGCTATCGAGTCCTTGAAATATTCACATTTTATGTGATTGGCTCATAATCCATATTCTTCTAGATGTTTTAGTATGCTTTTCAGGGTTCCCAGATGTTCTTCTTCACTTCCACTGGTCACAATAATGTCATCCAAATAACACACTGTTCTCAGAATAGCTTACAAAATCTGGTCCATTGCCCATTGCCATATAGCAGGAGCTGAAGCAATACCAAACAATAGCCTGTAGTACTGATACATACCCTTTTGATTGTGAGGTTTGCCTTAGACTCTCCTTCAATTCCGTTCGTAGGCAGGCCTATGACACACCCATTTTGCTAAATCATTGCCCCTGCCAGTGTAGCAAAAATGTCCTCAATTCAAGGCAGGGAGCATTTTTCAATGGTCAGTCCAGGGTTTATGATGAGCTTAAAATCTCCACATACCCTTACTGCATCATGTTTTTTTACATTTGGAATGATAGGAGTTCTCCACTTGCTCTCTAGGCCACTTTTGAAAGTATGCCCTCCCTTTCCAGATGTTCCAATTCAGCATCTACCTTTAAGTAGATACAGTAAGGCAGTGGTATTCAACCGGTGGTCCGTTAACCCCTGGGGGTCCTCAGACTGTCTAAGGGGTCTGTGAAAAGTTGCTGTTACCATAGATAAGTAGTTTTCAATCTGCGGTCCGTGGACCCCTGCGGGTCCGTAGACGATGTCTAAGATTTCCAAAGGGGTCCTCACCTCCATTCAACATTTTTTAGGGATCCACAAATGAAAAAATGTTGAAGACCATTGCTGTAAGGGACAGGTCAGGCTTGGGCTGCACTTCTCAGCTAGGATTATTTTAACCTTCATGTGTTTGAGTTTATGACCTTCTTGAAGGCTCCCAATGCCTGACATGTATCGCTTCCAGCTGTTGTTCAACTGTTTTAGTGAGCTCTTCTGAAAGTGACTGCAGCATCTTTATAGATTTTCAATTCAGAGGAATCATGTAACCACTCATGGCTTCACAGGGCCGGTCCCCCCTTCTCAATGACATAAGTCTGATAAACAGTGCTTATTGTTGTACTCCACACTCACTTGCATCACTCCAGTTGGCACTATCTTTTCAGCAACATTAATGTCCCCTTCAATCTGCTATTTTTAAAAGTTTCCATATTCCAAGTGTGAGATGCTGCAGTGTCTGTTACCTGTTTGAGCATTTCTCCCACCACCCAGGGTGTCAGCCAGATTGCTGACTTGTCATTTTTGATCAGACTACATATATCCAGGCTGGCTACTCCATTCTCACTCTCTGTGTCACTATCGCCTCTGTCTACAGACTGTACATTGATAGTCCATTTCAATTCCCATATTTGGTCTCTTCCATATTTATCTTAGTGTGACAAACAGCTTGGATAGGATCATTTTTACTATAGCTTCTGCAATATGCATCTTTGAATCAGCAAGGAGACTGAAACCCTTTTCTGCACCAATAGCATGTCTGTCTGCTGAGTGGACCAGATCTTGCCTTGGGTTGCAGATAGTTTATGCATTCCTACTTCCGTTTTAGCTGCGGTATGCAATTCTATTGCATCCCTTGCTGCAGTTTTCAGCATTACTCCAATTTCTACTGCATGTTTAAAGATAAGATTTTCCTCAATTAAGAGCCTCTTCTGTATGCTTTCATTAAGCAGTCCACACACAGATGTGTCGCTTAGGGCTTCGTTAAGCCCATCCTTAAAAGCACTGTATGGTGATAATCTTTTTAACTTTGTCACAAAGGCAGAAATAGATTCACCTTCAAGTTGATTCCTCTTATGAAACCTGAACCTTTGTGCTATAATCAGGGGCTTGGGTGCCAAGTGCTCTTGAACAGTTTGCATTATCTCTTTAAAGGGGATTTGCTTGCTGGTTTCTCTGGGGCAATCAGACTGCATATTAAACTGTGATGGTTTTCCTCTTATCACACACAGTAATGCTGCTATATGTTTTTCTGGTGTAAGCTCATTTACTTCAGACTACTGCTCCAGCCTCTCTCTATATGTGAGCCAGTCCTCCATGGCAGTGTCGAAGGCCTCCATATTTCCAATACAGCCTTCCATTTGACCTTGCTGCTGTTAGTTTAGTACTTCGGAGTATTCACAGTTATAGCAGACTCCTCTCCCCACCCAGGGGCTGCAAGCAATGTCAGAGATTGTTTTGCTACTTTGATGCATAGAATGTTTTTGAAATCCTCATCGCCAGTTGTTCTGTATGGCAGATATAGCACGAGTCCCTGATTAGAAACACATTCATGTACACATAGTTTGAGCCATGATGGCTGACTAAGTCTTGTACCGCAGAGAGAGAAGAAAAACACAGTAATCACTATATAACAACAAAAAGAAGAACAGGAGTACTTGTGGCACCTTAGAGACTAACAAATTTATTAGAGCATAAGCTTTCGTGGACTACAGCGTAGTCCACGAAAGCTTATGCTCTAATAAATTTGTTAGTCTCTAAGGTGCCACAAGTACTCCTGTTCTTCTTTTTGCGGATACAGACTAACACGGCTGTTACTCTGAAACTTATATAACAACAGATTCAGCATAAGCAACTGCTTAAGAAACTATAACTGCAAATTCACATAAACAGATTCAACCCTCTGCTCAATTCATTCAAATATATCTCACACAGCATGGAAAAGATTTTCTACCCAGTGCCAGCATTCTGGGATACCCCCAGAGGATGCTGAGATCCCTACTATTATAGACTACCTCCACCTTCTAAAAATGTCGGGGTTGTCTCTCGGTTCCTTGAGAGTACTTGGCAGCTGTTAGAGCCTTTCATTCTCTAGTGGACAGCCATGTGGTCTTTGCCCATCCTACTACTAGTTTCTGATGGGACTTGTCAGAATCTTTCCTCCGCTACTAATGTTTACCCCAATATGGGACCTCAACCATGACCTATTGGCATTAATGAACTCTCCATTCAGACCTTTAGCATCATATGCCTTTGCTCATCTATCTATGAAGGTTGCCTTTCTGGTTGCAGTCACCTCAGCCAGAATAGTAAGTGAGCTGGGGGCCCTTATAGTGGACCTAAATGTGGAATTCCACAAGGATAAAGTTTCCATGAGGTTACACCCAAAATTCATTCAAAAATAATCTCAGAATTTCTTTAAAACAAGGTCATACATTCACCAATTTTCTATTCAAAGCCACATGCTACCAGAGAAGGCAGGAAATTACACTGTTGAGCCCTGGCATTCTACCTGCAAAGGACAAAACCCTTCAGGAAATCTCCTGAACGCTTTGTCTCCTTTGCTGAGTGTATGAGAGGGGAAATAATCTCCACCCAAAGACTTTTCAAATGGAGTTTGGGGTGCATCTTGCTTTGTTATGAGCTAATAGTGACCCTTCTCCAACAAGGTTTGAGGCCCCAGTTGACTAGAAGCTAGGCCGCATCTGTAGCTTAATTTGAGATGTCCCTCTTCTGGGGATCTGCAGGGCTGCAGCATGAGGCTCCATGCACGGTTTTGTAAAACATTGTCATGATACAAACTTCTATAGCAGACACATCCTTCAGCAGAGCAGTCCTCCTGAAACAGCATCGGCATCAGCACTGGACTCAGTGCCTTCAGAGCACAAGGATTTTCTAAAACCAAGGCAAAATTGTTTTCAGTACTATCTTCTGTAGACTACTGGGTTGAGCACATGGACCTCACATCAGTACAGTCTTCAGTACCCTCAGTGTTCTGACTTCTGAGGATCATAGAATGATAGAATCATAGAAGATTAGGGTTGGAAGGGACCTCAGGAGGTCATCTAGTCCAACCCCCTGCTCAAAGCAGGCCCAATCCCCAACTAAATCATCCCAGCCAGGGCTTTGTCAAGCCTGACCTTAAAAACCTCTAAGGAAGGAGATTCCACCACCTCCCTAGGTAGCCCATTCCAATGCTTCACCACTCTCCTAGTGAAAAAGTTTTTCCTAATATCCAACCTAAACCTCCCCCACTACAACTTGAGACCAGTCCCTATCCAGACTCCCTGGTACCATTCAGGCTCCTTTCCCATGAGGACCTTCAGCCCTAAATGAACCTCATTCATCTTTGCTGAGGAATACCAAGACACATTTCCTGCTGGTATCGACTTACCTTCCAGATTTGATTCACCCTCTGGTCTTACCACACTCTGCAATGATGATTCAACCTCTGGTACCAATGTGGTTTCTGGCTCCACTCAGACCTTTTGAAGTAGCTCCATTGAGTGGTGCTGAGAGGGATTTTCAGCTGGTACCAACCTATCCTCCATAACCAATTTATCTTCCACTGAAGTCTTGGCTTCCGGTACCAATGTAGTTACCGAGCTCTCACTGGCCACCAGTGCTGGCACCATTTGGATGTGGAGAACAGAAGGGTGTACTGGCTGCCGGGAGCTAAGATATGGGATGTACACCTAAGTCAGAGGCTGAAGAGGATCCTAATGGCAGCAGGAAAGAATCCACTGATTGTCCTTCACAAATGATACAGCTAGATGAACAAAGGATACAGCTAGATTCTTGCTGGAACATATCAAGGGAGACTGTGCCAGGCTGGGGAAGATGGTTAAGGAAATAAATCTTCAATGGGATTCTTCTCCCTGTCCCTAGAGGAGGAGAACGAAGGTGAGACAAGATTATGATGATCAACAGATGGTTCAGGCAGTGATGCTATAAGGAGGGCTTTGGGATGTTTGACCACTGGGAGATATTCATGGACAGAGGAGTGGTCTCATGAGATGGACTCCACCTGAGCAGTGAGGGAAATAGACTTCTGGGATGAAGGTTGGCACAACTGATTAAAAGAGCTTTAACTAGGAACTCGGGGAAGACAGCTGGGAGATGCACATATAATCTCCATACACGATAGTAAGATTGAGTGGGAGGAAAATCAAGTAAGAAAGGATACAACAATGGAGAAAGGAACAGCAGTGGGTAGGGGAATGGATGTTAAGAGGAAAGATAGCTTCATTGGTATTGGCACTAACAGTCAGGTAGGCGATACTGGCAGTGGAATGACTGTACCCAATTGGGTGAGGAATGTGGGTGAAGCCAAGCAGAAACAGCTAAGGAGACTGGGTAATAAAATGGAGGCACTAGAACCACTGGTGCAGAAAGTGAAACCAGATATTGTAGGGATGACAGCAACATGGAAGGGCCCAGATTTTCCTGGATGTGATAGCTGACTGATTTCTTCCCCAAATACTTGCCACGTGAAAAAGAGGTGATTCCATTTTAGATTTGATACAGGTGAGTAGTGAGGACCTCATAGAAAATATGGTTATGGGGATAACCTTGGTTCTAGGGATTAGGAGCTAATTTAGTTTAAACTAAATGGTAGAATAAACAAAAATAGATCTGCAATGAGGGTCCTTGATTTCAAAAGTGCAGACTTTAAAAAATTAAGGGAATTAGTTAGGGAAGTGGACTAGACTGAAGAACTCAAGGATCTGAATGTGGAGGATGCTTGGAATTACTTTAAGTCAAAGTTGCAGAAAAGATCTGAAGCCTGCATCCCAAGCAAGTGGGGAAAAAATTCATAGGGAAAGGTTGCAGACCAACCTGCATGAGCAAGCATCTCAAACAGATGATTAAGAGAAAGCAGAAAGCCTACACAGAATGGAGGATGGGATGGATCAGCAAGGAAAGCTACCTCTTGGAGGTCAGAAAGTGTAGGGATAAAGTGAGAACCGCCAAAAGCCAGAGTTGGACCTTGCAAAGGAAATTAAAACCAATAGTAAAAGATTCTATAGGCATATAAAGAAAACAAGGAAAGAAGAAGTGGGATTGCTAAACATTGAGGATGGGGTGGAAGTTAAAGATAATCTAGGATGGCCAAACACCTAAACTAATACTTTGCTTCAGTTTTAAATGAGGCTAATGAAAAGCTTAGGGGTAGTGGCAGGGTGGCTAATGGGAATGAGGATATGGAAGTAGAAATTACCACATTTTAGGTGGAAGTCAAACTCAAACAGTTTAATGAGATTAAATCAAGGGACCCAGATAATCTCCATCCAAGAATATTAAAGGAACTGGCACTTGAAATTGCAAGACCAATAGCAAGGATTGTTAATTAATCTAAACTCGGGGGCTATACCCTATGACTGGAGAATTACTAATATAGTTCCTGTTTTTAAGAAAGGGGAAAAAAAGTAATCCAGAAAGCTACAGGCTTGTTAGTTTGACTTCAATTGTATGCAAAGACTTGGAATCAAACCTGTTTGTCTGGATTTCATTGAGAAAGGGTTCTATTTCCAATACTTCCTGGTGCCCAAGAAAAACACGGGGTGGAGACTGATTCTGGATCTAGGGACTTAGAATGCCTTTGTCTGCTTTCAGTGTTTCAGGATAGTGACCCTACCAGTGATAATTCCTTCCCTGGATCCCTTCAGGACAGTTATTTACACACAGCTAAGCACCCCTCCCACACACATTTCCTGTGTTTCCTGGCTGGCAGGGACCACTACCAATATCACATCCCATCCTTCACTCTCTCTAGTGCCACAAAACGCTTTACCAAAGTCCTATCAGCAGGCGCAGCCCATCTCAGCCAGATGGGAATAATTGTTTTTCCCTCGTGGATGATTGGCTTCTGAAGGGTTGCTCATTTCTTGAGGTGCAGGCAGCAACCAGCAAGGCCCTATCCCTTGTGCTTCTGCCTCAGCGCAGAGAAGTCTGTATTCATACCCACACAAGGAATATCATCAGGGCTATTCTGGACTCCATTACCACAGAGCATACTTGCCCACCCACCGGTTTAATACTGTGTTCAACTTCATTTCTATAATACAGCAGAACCCAAAAACTACAGTAAGAGGTCGGCTGCAACTCCTGGGCCCTGGACCATATGGCAGCCTATAAATTTGTAACATCCTGAGCAAGACTACACTCCTAGTGTCTTCAAGTCTGGCTGAGAACTGTCTATACCTGTAACTGTCTACTTAAGTGGTTGTCCATACCTCAGTGGGTCCTCAGCTCCCTCAGTTGATGGAAAGATCCTCAAAATGTATATGTGGGAGTTCCATTCTCACAGCTTCCCCCCATGAAGATCACCACAGAGGTCTCTTTACTAGGCTGAGGTGCATGCTTTCAGGACTTCACAACTCATGGCAATAGGCCCCCCAGGAGGCAACCCTACATCAACATATTAGAGCTCAGAGTAGGCAGTTTCACTTTCATCACTTCCCATATCAGGAGCCACCCCATCAGAATAATGCTGGTCAACAGAGCAGTAATATATCAATCGATGAGGAGGAGCAAGACCCCGTCCTTATGCACAGAGTCCATAAAACTATGGAACTTGTGCATATCTCACCGGATCCTGTGGTTTATCTACCAAGATTGCAGACAACAATAGTGGACTCCCTGAGCAGGCATTTCTGCCTCAGCCATGAGCAGGAACTGAACAATGAGGTATTCTGAAGGATATGTCTTACCTGGGATTACTCAGAGACAGATCTCTTCCAATACCATCCTATTCAAAGTGCAGATGATTCTGTTTTGGGGGGAGCATGGCTGTAACTCAATGGGAGATGCCCTAGTCACTTCTGGGCCTCGTATATTGCTATATGTTTATCTCCAACGCCATCACTAAGCAAGGTCCTGAACAAGCTGAAACAGGAGAAATTAGTAACCATCCTCATAGCACTGTTGTGCCAAGACAGGTATGGTTCCCAGAGCTGATTTGCCTGGCTCTGCAGCCACCTCTCCACTTTCCTCTAACATTGGATCTCCTTACCCAGGAATTGAGAGTCATCACCAACCCAGCCTCTCAGTGTTTTACCTCAAGGCCTGGCTACTAGATGGTTCACTGGCATAGAACAGGCTTGCTCAGCAGAGGTATAAATAGTACTGCTCTATAGCAGGAAATCCACTATGAGGAAAACCTGCCTACAGAAGCAGAAACATTTTCAAGTTTGGTGCAGCCATCAGTCTGCACCTCCTCTTGAGTCTCGTCTAGCACATATTCTCAATTACCTACTGAATTTAAAATCCACAGGATTGTCACTGAGCTGAATCCAAGTTCACCTGGCTGCTTTTACAGCCTTTCACCTCCTCATTGAAGGTTTTTCAGTCTTTGCTCACCTGACTACCATGAGGTTTGCTAATGGCCTGTTCAACCTTTTTCCTTCTGTCAAAGAACCTACTCCACCATGGGGCCTCAATTTCATTCTTAATAAGCTGAGCAAACCACTATTTGAGCCTCTGGGCAGTTGTTCCCATCTTTGTTTGTTCCTCACAGCCATCACCTCAGCCAGGAGGGCTGGGGAGCTGGGAGCCCTTATGGCTGACCCACCATGCATGGTGTTCTATTGTGACAAGCTGACATTACATCCCTATCTTCATTTCATAACTAAAATTTCTTCAGAATTCCCCATTCATCAGGACAATCATCGTATTTTATCCCAAGCCTGTCTCTGTGAGAGAAGAAGCAATCCTTCATACACTAGGTGTCAGAAGAGCTCTTGCTTTTTACCTTGACAGGACTAAGCACTTTAGGGCTTGCCCTAGACTTTTCATCTTGATCACAGAATGAATCTGATCTGATCTCCACTCAAAGACTATCTAAATGGGTTTTGTTACCTGTTACAATGATTTGGGGGTGCATCCCCCTCCCAGGGTGATTTCTTATTCTACCAGGTCCAGTCAACCTTTGCGGCCCTACCAAAAAACATCCATCTCAGGCATCTGCTACCTGGTCTTCAGTGCACAACTTTTTCCAGCACTACTCTCTCACACTTGCTTTCAGAGCCAACACAACTTTCGGTGTAACTGGAGTTCTTCAAGAAGTTTTGTCCCTATGAGTGCTCCAGTCCCCACCTTCTTTCCCTTCTGCCTCAAAGTCTTTCTCTTTGGACTTAATGGTTGAGAAGGAACTGGAGCAGCAGCAGGTCCACTTCCCCCTGCATATCCTTGCACAGCAGCACAAGGATGTGCAGGGCATAGGCGCAGATTCACAGACACTACTGATGAAAATCTCTGATCTAGAGTGCATGGGGGCATGCATGTCCAGAAGTGGAGCACCCATAGGGACCACACTCTCGAAGAACTCCAGTTACTGCACAAGGTAAGTGACCTTTCCTTATCTCTACAGTAATTGGAGTTCTTCAACATGTTTGGTCTCTATTTGTATTCCACTACCCATCCTCCTGCTCCTCTCCTGTGGAGTCTTATCCTACAGCCATTCACAGTAGAAAACTAACTGGAGAGGCCACACTGCCACTTATGCGCTCAGTTCAGAGCATGAGGAGTAGAGGGGTTCAAGCGCAGACCAATGGACACTGCTAGCAAAAATCTTCCATCTCAGTGCATGGAGCACATGCACACCTTAAATGGAATACAGATAGGGACCACACATCTCAAAGAACTCTGTTACTGTACAGGTAAGTAACCTTTTTTTCCTTTTCTATTGCTGACAGTGGAAGAGTTCATGCAGGGGTTGCTATTCTGTCCCAGATGTTTGCTATGACACTTTTACCCTGTGCTTTCTACTCAGTGTACTGATTGTGTTTTTTTTTCCCTGTTTTGTTTTTAGAAAGTTGTGGGAGTTACTGAAGAAATTCTTGTCACTTGAGGATAATGAACCAACTTAAGACAATTCAGAAGAATGTGTAGGAAGATAAATTGTAGATGCCTTGAATGTATACTTGACACCTTGAAACCATGCAAATGAAATCCAAATATGAAAAACTGATGTTGAGTCTCGGAATTAAGTATAATAATGCAACTTCAGAAATAGAAATACATACCATTTTTACACCAATTATCATGGTTTGGTATCCTGTATATATATATATATAGAGAGAGATTACTATGTACTATCTAGAAAATGCTCTGCATTAGTAATAGCAATTGTTTAAGTAGCTGTGCCTTTTCCATGTAGCTTTCAATAGAAGCTGCTCTTGCTTAGTGATGGAACCTTTATTATGCAAGTGGCAGAGGTTATTAATTAAACTCCCAGGATGGAACTCACAACTAAAAGCTATTCACGTAAATGGAAGCTGCAGCTTCTAAATAAGATCTATTTATATCACTGTGTGCAAAGACTTTCTTGCAAGTACTGCATACTGGACTTGATGGACTGCTTTACAGTGGTATGGCATACTGGCACCTCTCCTGGCAGCCTTCTTGTTCTACAGAATCTCAGCTTCCATTTTAGAAAAGTAAACCTCTAGCTGTTATGATTGCAAAAAAAAAAAAAAAAATCTTGAAAACACAAACCAAGTATATGTGAAGCAGCAATATCTGCCTGAATTTGTGGAGTGTCTGAAAAGATAGCTCAGAAGTGTGTTTTGCCCCATTTATCTCAAAGGGATGTTAATTCAGATGCCAGTGATGATATTTTAAATGTCTACATTGTTAACTATTTCATTGCAAGTAACAGCTCATTTTGTTACCAGGCAACAAGAGGGAGCGTACCCCTACTAATTATTTTTCCCAATCAAAAAGGAGCCAAAACCCAGGGAGCCTAAGGGGACATTTCACACTCCACCCAGGCTATGTCTACATTGCACACCTAAATAACCCCTGACTGGTCCCTGGGTCTGAGCAGCCAGGTAAGCTTAGCCCGGACATGAGTGCCCCCACTGTGTCTGCCAATGTGTGTCTATGGGCATATTCCATAGTTCTTTCCCAGTTCATTGTCAATTGTCCAATCTGGGAAAGATACTGGAGGACTGTCAGAACTTGAATGATTTTAGTCACGTTCTCACTGCAGAGGGGCAGGTTCCAGACTGAAGTCTAACCTGCTCCCCCAGCAGGGTAAGATATCCTGAACTTAAAGCTGGGTCACAGGGTTTTTTTTTTATATGGGGGGGAGGGGTCAGGCTAACACCTTTGTGCAGTGTAGAAGTACCCTTAGAGAGAACTGAGCCCAAGGAGGCTGGCAAAGCCTCTGGGTGCATCTGAATCCCACTAAGGTGAAACTAAACCCAAGAGGCTCAGAGACCGTGTCTGATCGAACTTTGAACATATGCACAATCTGCTGAGTGCAGCCTCTCCTTTTGGCATCTGCAATGAGTAGAGTTTGGAAGAGCACATCTACCTTCTTTTTTTACAGGTCAACCTTTGACTCAGGCCCAAGAACAAAGTTTAGATGGATATCTGCACTTTACCATAAATCAAGGATATTTGGATCATGGGGTTTAGTTCAAGCCCATCTCTAACTTGGCAGGAATGAAAGGCTATTTAGATTATTTTTCATCAGTGATTTGTTTTTAAGCTTTATTTCACCAAATCACTGCATTAGTAAACATGGGCCAGGCTTGGCACTGCAATATTTCACATTTGATGTGACATTTTCCATGGAGCTCACCTGGCAGCTTTAGTGACTACACATGTACACTTAACTATGTAGAACAGTGGTTTTTAACTTTTTTTCATTTACGGATCCCTACAAATTTTTGAATGGAAGTGTAGACCCCATTGGAAATCTTAGACATAGTCTGTAGACCCTCCAGGGGTCCGCAGACCACAGGTTGAAAACCACTGTTCTATGTAATTACAACCTTTTGCAGACCCCTTAGACATAGGTTGCAGATCCCTATGAGGAGAAAAGGTCAGAGGGACATTATACCCTAGTGCAGTGCCAAGTTTAGGAAGGCCCCAATATTTCTAGTAATGCAAAATCATTATGATTTTAATTGTTTTCCATTTTTAGACAAATATGACAGGGTCTGTCTGTCCGTCTGATATTTTCTGACGACAAACCTTCTGGTTGAAATAGTTAGTGCTGCAACAATATGACTACATATGAAACAAGCATTTTCTGTTCTTCAGCTTCTACTCTTCAGTTGTAGCACTCATTCCAGTATATTAATCATTATTTTGTTGAGTCGCTGATGTAACGGAGACCAGAGCATTACAAGTATCAGAGGGGTAGCCGTGTTAGTCTGAATCTGTAAAAAGTAACAGAGGGTCCTGTGGCACCTTTAAGACTAACAGAAGTATTGGGAGCATAAGCTTTCGTGGGTAAGAACTTCAGTTGCAAGACATCTTGCATCTGAAGAAGTGAGGTTCTTACCCACGAAAGCTTATGCTCCCAATACTTCTGTTAGTCTTAAAGGTGCCACAGGACCCTCTGTTACTTTTTACAGAGCATTACAGTTACTTTCTCCATAGCCTGTTGGAGGATCTTGGGTCTTTGCCCTTACAATTTGAAGTATCAAAACTTTTATATATGTGTATCACCTTGATCAAGACTTTGTGCTACACACTGTATATACACATGGTAAAAGATAGTTCCTGCCTTGAAAAGTTTGCAATTAAAATAGACAAGACAAGCAAAGGAAGGAGAAAAGAAGTATTGTTATCCCCATTTAATATTTTTCCATTCAACATTTAGACCCTGGAACTCATTGTCACTGGATGTCACTGAGGCTAAGAAGTGAGCAAGATTCAGAGATATTGAATGTTTATATAAATTACAAGAATATCCAGTTTTCATAACTGCGAATGCTAAAAAAGATAATCAGTTTTGGAAGGGATACAAAACCTCATGCTTCAAGGATTAAACCAGTTTTTAACTATTATGGATTAGAATAGGAAGTTACTATTGGGTAAACTCTCCCACAGCTGTTTACGGTGGGGTTAATTTCACCTTCCTCTGAAACATCTGGTACCAACTGCAGTTGAAGAGAGGATACTGGACCAGCTGAATCATGAAGCTGATCCAGTGTGGCAATTCCTATGTTGCATTTTACGGATGGGGAACTTAGAGAGATTAGATGATTTGCCCAAGGTCACACAGGAAGTCTCTGGCAGAGCAAGGAATTAAACACAGATCTTCTGAGGCCCAGTCCAGTGCCTTAACTACAAGACCATCTTTCTTCCACACTTCATTCTTTCTATGTTTTTGCATGCATCTGATCACTATAACATAACTTGAAAAAAGGTAATAGGAGCTCTGCTCCTGCAGAAATTTATAGCTGAATGCAGGGAAAATGTTCTTCATCTCACATTTTTGTTAGCAAAGTAGAACAATCAATACATAAAGTCTGATTTGCAGTCTTGTACCTGTGTACATAGGTGTATTCTATGAACCAAAAATATGCATTTTGAACTTGCTAACTGTTACAGCAGAATAATAATTTTCTTCTTGTAATTCCGAATTTATTGTTAGTGCATTTATGAAGAAATATGGGTGCTCCCAAGGTGTTGAAAGTATAATAATGTTTTGTGCTCACCTTTCAATGGAGACTCTTTAAGCAGTTTACAAACATTAACTAAGTTTCACAACACTTCCATGTTATAGATGGATAAACTGGGACAAATGGAAACTAAATAATGACTTTCTCAAGGTTACCTAGCAAGTCAGGGGCAAAATGGGCATGGAATTCTAGTGGGGTCCTGACTCCTAATCCTCTGTGCTAATTTCTGTGTATGCTGCCTTCTAGTATACATAAATCTTAGGAATGTAATTGTTTAGTCTAGTGAACAAAGTAGTTGTTTTATTTTCTTTTGTTTTTAATAATCAAAATGCTAGACAGCATCTCATTTATAAGAGAAGCTTTCACTTAACCTGGCATTCATGGTCACATTTAATCTTTATCTTCAATTTTTGTTAACATTTGTATACAGTCAGCACAAGATGCTACCAAGGAATGTCCCCATTCTTTCATGGTCCTTATAGGGGATGCTTCCATTGATGTCCATGGACTCTGGATCAGGCCCTTAATCTCTTCTTATGAATCAATCCTTCCAGTCCCTCAGTCATTTTATTTTTCTTCTCAGAATATATCCTCCAGTTTTTCCAACATACGTATGGTAGTGCAGTGCCTTTCTGCTAAGATGGCCAATGAGGAGGGCCAAATGTGGTGGTTGTGGTGGTTTTTCTGTTGTAGATATGTGTTCACTAAGAACTGGACTGGTAACCAACTAATTTCAGAACTATTTCTTATAACCTTTTTATATATTGTTACCATCCTTCTGCCAAGGCAGTGGTAAATCTGCTTGTAGAAGGAAGAGGAAGGCTTGTGGCTCGTATAATACTCTCCTTCCATTTTTCAGATGCAGTAGGCGTAGGAAATTGTATTTTAATTGGCAATTATGGCTGTTCTAGGGGAATCTCCTCCTTCATCTGACGCTGGATGTCAAGTTAGAAGGCACACCACTATTAGAGAAGATAGAGTTTGACACTAGAAAATATTTTTCCTTTCAAAAAGGAGGGGATCTGTTTTTGGCAGTGAGCTGAGAAAGAAGGTTTGGAAGCGGGAAATACACTGGTGATTTAAAGTTCTAGTGGACTTTGTTTCCCTTAGAAGAAACCCCAAAAGTCTTAAAACTGCCCTAGTTCTCTCGCTCTGGCACGAAGATGGATAAGCAACAGATTAGACTGTGATCATTCTCTGTGTAAAATCCAACATTATTATTTATTAAAAACATTTGTGTAACATTTAATTTACAAGGTATTTGCAATTCTAGATAGGTTGCATTCCATCTCCTGGGGAAAAAAAAAAAGAAGTTTAAATAGGACAAAGAAAACATAAGACCCAGGACAGCAGCTCAGCAGAAGGAGGGTGAGAGTCTGATAATGAGTAGAATGGAAGAACAAGGACGTGAAAAGGTGGATTTTAAGGAAGGATTTAGAAGAGTAAGAAAGACTGGGGAGTTTGTTGGATGGGGACAGTATGTATGCTTCTGGCATAAAGGGCAGCACGGACATGAAACTTAGGCCTGGTGTACACTAACCCCCCAATTCGAACTAAGGTACGCAACTTCAGCTACGTGAATAACATAGCTGAAGTCAACGTACCTTAGTTCGAACTTACCACGGTCCAGACGCGGCAGGCAGGCTCCCCCGTCGACTCCGTGTACTCCTCGCGCCGAGCAGGATTACCGGAGTCGACGGGGAGCATTTCTGGGTTCGATTTATCACGTCCAGACAAGACACGATAAATCGAGCCGAGAAGTTCGATTGCCTGCCGCCGAACCAGCGTGTAAGTATAGACAAGCCCTACGAGTAACGGATGATAGAGGAGTAAGATAAAAGTTCCCATCTGTGTTCCAGCCCCAAACTTTCAAACAATCAGAGTAGATACCGTCTCTGAAGAGTCCCTTGCAGGTCTTAACAAACCCCTGAATATGTTAGAACAGGACATTTTAGAAGCATTTAGTAAGTTCTATATAGACAGCCACAACTCATTCTTTACCTTAAATGCTGAGTCTATGTATTAATTTCAATGGTCTTGGTTATGAGATCCTCCTTTCCTAACATGTCTATGGCATAAATGATACTAACTAGTGAAGTACATGTTATTTTTAGAATACAAATTGTCTTATCGCAAAATGAAGGCTTGATATTTGATTCCACATGTGTTTGTACCTTCCATACAGAATGCCTTTTATTAGGTCTTCCTTCGACTGTATGATTAATGTTTTCTACTAGCAAACTCTCAAGGTCTCCTTAGAACTTTCCACTGAGTCCTTAAAATAGAATGTTACTCATTATGTTCAAGGAGAGCAGGCCTCTTAATTAGATTTAGAAGAGGTACTGTTATCGTTTTTGTTAAACTGATAGAATTCTGTTTAACAGTAAAATTGTCATTTCCTTCTTTGACATGTTGCTTTCCAGCACATTGATTTTCAATTATAAACAAAGTTTAAATATTATTTTATTCCTGATCCTTTACTCATAAAAATTAATTGAAAAAGAAAAAAGAGAAAGAAAACAATCTTTGGTACTACTAACATGGTTTTCACAGTGACATCTTGGCAACACTATGTCGTATCTATGCATGCCTTCCCTCCCCTGCCATCTGCCACACTCTGACCATGTCAAGCTCTCCATAGGGTCTATGCCTCCACACTGCATAAATGCCATTCACACCTATAGAATTATATACAAAAGTTGAATCAGAAAAATAACTAGTCATTCTCTTCCTACCCCAAGCTTCTTGGATGCTCAGTGTTATACACAAACACACAGTGAGCTAGCCTTAAATACAAGCAACACAAGTGAGAGCTTTGGTGACCCTTATATTGGCAGCCCTATAGCCCTGTGCTCATTTGGCAAATCATAGGCCAGCCCAGTTTTTCAGCAGGACTGGTGGGACTGAGGAAACTTGCTGACCAGCTTTGATGTTCCCATCTGGCTGAAGGATCAGAGAGAGAAGACCCTCAGGATGCGATCCACTGCAGTTTGCGTAATGGAGCCATTCAGATTGGAAGACCAGTGATCACAGAACAAAGCCTTATTTTCAGAAGCAGATTCTGATGCAGTTCTTTTGCTGACAACATATTCTTCACCTTCAACAGCTGCACTGCTCTCCCTTCTGGTCATGTTTCAGTGTCCTACCAATCTATGAAGGATTTTTTTGTAAGCGAAGCACACATGAAATATATATACCCAAGAGTTGTGGCAGTTTTGTAAGTGAGGGTGAATGATGATGAGCTTGCAGACTTGGACACCCCATTTCTTAAGTTTAAACATCTCTGGCAAACACCTCTGCAGTGAAATTCTGACCTGTTGGAGTCAATAGCAGAACTCCTATTGACTTCACTGGGGACCAGGATTTCACTCCTGAGGGTTAGTATCCTGTATATTTCATACTTGTGGCACTGGAGATGATGTGGAGAAGCTTTTGGTTATCTGATTATGTATTATATCAGCAAAGGAAAGTGAAGAGCTTCTAATCCCAGACCCTGAATTCCTAATTTAAGGCCAAGTCATCCTCCGGGGTCTCAATCATGGAAAGGCCCTCTATGCACATATCACCCCCACCCTCATCCCCAGAAAGGAAAGCCCACTAGAGGAACTCAAAATTCAGAGGTTTGAATGGAAAAGTTTGGCATCTGGCTGAGATGGTGTACATTGTCTCTGGCCAACCCCACAGGGAATCCACTAAGGAATACCCAGTCCAAATTCATTCCTGGGTGTATCTTTAGAAAGGGGGCATTACTTCCCTGGTGATCCTCCTCCTCTGAAGATTCATTCTGCAGGATTCCCACTCGCCAACCCACATGATGTGGAGGGAGCCATTGGAGGTGGGGTTGTGCACTTTATTGTTCATGTTTTACAATTGTCAGTTCATTTATTTTTTGTGCTCGGTTTCTTTTTCCTTGGGAAGCATTGGTTTGCCATTCATATCAGGAATTGTATGGAAGTTTCCAAGGGTTAAGGTTCCAGGACGGAATGTGACCATCAGTGGCGGACAGAGAGGCTCACATTCCTATCCACTACCATTAGGAACGAAAAGTCCTTTAGATCTAGGGGAGTTCAGTCTTTCTCATTCCAGGGAGCTGAGACAGAAGTGTGAGAATCTGGCATGACTATCCTCTTCGGAGAAGTTGAATTAGAAGACAAGTAATTCTCCATTATTAGCTCTCAGGAAGCAGGACACTTATCTCAAGTCATTACAAATCTGGACACATGACAGACAATCAAAATGTGGCACACATTTCTCCAGTGTTGTTTTTCTAGTTAATTAAGCCATTATCCAAAGTGATTAAATTATTTAACCTAGAACATTTGGTGTATTCAATCTTTTTTATTTTTTTCCAATAAACTGAGTGCATGAAGTGGATAATAGTAAGATACTGTAATTAACAACCAGTCTTGTTAGGGAAAAGATAAACATATGATGAAAGGACACTGTTAACAAAGTAAATTAAAAACAACATATAAAATCACTCTGTGCATGCAGCGAAAGACTAGATATTGAATTATCATCATGGGAGTGACTATACAGATGAGCTTATGCATATGGTAATATGTCTTTTAAGCCTTTGATGATGTGCACTATGGGTAAATTTTCAGAAGTTCATAAGTCTCATAGATTTTCAGGGGGATTTAAGTGTTTAAGGGCCAGATTTTTTTTTAAGTATTTAGGCACCTAACTCCGATTAATTTAAAAAAATCTGGTCCTGAGGCATGTAGGCACTTCTGAAACTGTAACTCTACATGTGAACTTCAGGCTGACCTGGCTGCTTGTGCTGTTATGTCCTGTGCCGTCCCTCCAACTAACCTGCTGCCTATTAGTTAACTAAACATGGGCATAAAGGCCCTTCACAGCTCTGGCTTTCCCAACATATCCACTTGTTTCTTGCAGCAGTGCTTCCTGTCCCCTCTACTTTGCCAACCACGTAACCTTGACGGACTTTTTTTGTCTACTTTTCTCCCACAGCTATCTTCATGCCTTTTTCCACCCCACTCCCTACTCCTGGAATCCCCTTCCCCAAGTGATCTCTAAGGCCACTTCTATTTCCCTGTTCAATTCCCTCCTCAAGAACTATTTCTTCTATGATGCCTACAATATATCAACCAGCTTATAAGGTAAAGGCTGCAGGAATGGTTGACATATTTTTATTTAAATAGAATGATAATGGATATAAAAATGTAGGTTATTAACTATATCCCTCTCCCACTGTCTCCGCTCCTTTGTTTTTTGCTTGTCTTTAGACTGGAAGCTCTTTAGGCCAGAGTCTGTGGCTAAGTCTATAGGGGTATGATTCTCAGCTTGAGTAGACATACTTGCACTAGCTCTCATCTGAGCTAGCATGTCAAATAGTACAGTAGCCATGATAGCATGGGCTGTGGCAGCATGGGCTAGCAGCCCCAAATACGTATCCATGGGGTTTAGGCGGGTTTGTACTCCAGCTGGCTAGCTTGTGGGGAAGAGGGAAAATGTCTTTCTCGACTGAAGAAGGTGCGGATATGACAGGGGTAGGTCTGGAGTCAGGTACGGATTTAGTTCCTCCCTAGTCTGGGATGGGAAGGTTGAGTGAGACAATCCCCTGTGGCTTGTGGGTGAGGGTGTGAGTTCTTTTGTGCATGGAGGATGGGGGGTGTCAGATGATAGCGGATTTCCTGTGAACAGAGTGGGGGGAGCAGGTACCTTGTGGCTTGGGGTAAAGATGTCAGGTCCTTTGAGATTCACTTGGGGAAGAGGAGGGAGGGGTTGAAATTAGAGCACATTTCATGTCTCTGGGGAAGAGGGTTCATGAGGCCTTGTGTGGGGGATCATGTTGGGCATGTATCTTCTGATGAACTGGGGAGGCGAGTTCATGTGGAGAGTGTTTCCCCGGCTGCTAAAGGGATGGAGTAAGTTGGGTCCCCTGTGGCTTGGGGTGAGGGGATCAGTTGAGGAAGGGATCCTCTGGGGTAGGGGAGGTTTGGTCCCCTGAGACTTCGGAGAGGAAGAAGTTTTGAAGAAAGTGTGTCTGATATCTCTGGGGGAGATGAGTTTGGGTTTCCTGAAACTTTGTGGGAAGTCCCCTGCGACTTTGGTCCCTTGATGCCTTAGGGAGAGACTATTCACCCCCCCCCCCCTTAAGATTTTTGTGAAGGGGAGCCATTGTGGGTGAGGAAGAGATGAATCTCTCAAGAGTGAGGAGTCTTCTCTTTAGCCTGAGAGTAAGGGCTCCCCTGTGGCCTGAGGGGAAGGGGAAGGTGGGTTGGCTGAGAGGAGGGGTCAGGTCCTTTGAGGCCTGGTGGGGTTGGTTACTCTGACCTACAGCTGGGTGGTGGGGGTGCTCCCAGTTCCAACACGGCATAGGTGAGCAGGCTTTAACAGTCTCAGTCAATGGTCACTGTAGCAGCAGCGTGGCTCTGCTTCTCCTTATTGTTAGAGCAGTGCAGCTGGCAGGATAGTTGTAGAGACTGGGGACACACTGGTAGGGGCTGCAACAAGAGAGATCTCCTTAGAGCAGGGGCAGGAGTGTCAAACAAATGGTAACTAGCACCAGAAGAAATATGGTAACTTTAATGAGGGGCTGAGGCAAGCCATCTCTAGCTCTTCAGTGCATGTGAAGTTCAGTCAACATTTCTACTTGGGACAAGCCCAGTGGAGTGTCAGATCTGATGTTTTTTATGAGGAAGGAAGAAATTAAAGAAGATTTGGCCCAGCTTGTGGATAACTATAAGAGGTACAGTAAGCCCAGGAAAAGTGTTACATATTAGAGAAATGTGTATTTATAATCAAGGGTAAAATGTTTCAGCTGGTATTTATGTGGCAGGCTTAGAGTTCAGTCATGTGAATTTGGGGAATTAAGTAACTCCTTTTGAGAAAAAAAACAGGCTTTTATATAAAAAAAAGTATACTTGTATGTGGTTTTGTTTAAAAAAAATGCATATATGTGCATATGCTTTTATCTTCCTTCCTTTTCTCTTAGCTAAAAATAGGGTGGGAAAGGCAAATTAACATTGAAAATAGGAACCAAAAATGTTCTTGACTCCCAAAAATCCTTGGGAGACAGAGGTGGCCGAGCACATGTGCTAAGGAATTGCCCAGCATTTGGCTAAAGATGTCATAAAGGCAATTGGGGGGAGAAAACATGTCAAAGATACATCACACAGTTAAAGCCAAGTGTCTATGTGCCGGATAACAGACTGGAGGGTGGAAGCAGCTCTCTTGGTAGGCAGAGTGGTTGTAGAACAAAACCAAAAACCTTTCCACCTCCTGGAGAGATCATAGACTGCCCACAGGAAATCTTTGGATGGCAGGGTTCATATGAATCTTTTTCTGTTTGGTTATGATTTGTGTGCTTTTACACCACCATAAATTGGCCCAGTTTTGCTTGAAGATGGATCCTTGTTTGCTCACAAGTGCTCACAAAACTCTTGACTGAACTGGGTTGAGTTTCAGCTTTGGTTTGGGATTTTGTAATTAAGGTGTCTCCTGGCTCTGTTCCCACATCTCCTACTACCATTTGTTTAAAAAACCCAAAACCTTATTTGTCCTGTAGCTTCTTTTTCTTAGAGGACCAACTCCCTGACTGGACAGAGAGCACCTTGCTTTTTGGACCAGTTGAATTTCAGGTGCAGTGGGGGTAAGCACCCTTTATAAAGGTTTCTGTGAGGTGCTTGCTTAACTCAATTTAGACTTCAGGGCTTCTTACCTTTCTGTATTAGGCTGCTTATATCCTTTAGCTTTCTGAGCTGCTGCATTGCTTTTAGCCTCTGTGCATTCCATTCTGGTCTGCTAGGCTGCTGACCAGCCATAGGCCACTGTGAGAGAGCTCCAACGGCCTCTCTGGCCTGTCTGGGCTGCTACAAGACGTAAGCTGTTGTGAGGTCACTCCCATATACCTACTTTAGCCTGTTGTGCAGCTTGCAATTTCTGAGAGGTCATTGGTGGACCAGTTGTTAATAAATGCTTAGCATGATGTGGCAAAACAATGCCTTTCTTTCTATGCAATGCAGTCTTTTAAACAAGCTTTTAAAGTAAATTTAAGCTTATGTATAACGCATAATACTAATAGTACATAGTATTGTTATGTCACGACTAGACAGAATTCTGCAGATGCCCAGTTACCATGTTTTATTTGCCTCTTTTTAAAGCTTTAAATGATCCTTCTTGCACTGAAAAGCATATAGTATTTTGAAGTGACCATCTGTATTTTCTCATACATGCTGTTTCAATGCAAAACAAAGGTTGCTTTCCTCTCCTGTCACAAGCACCTTTCTGACTTTTCTAAAGCCATCATTATCCCTGTGCAATGTAAAATTTCAAATAATTTTTTTTTGTTAAATTTTACCTTGATTGCTGTACACCATGGGCAGGTTCTCCCATGATACAACCTCTCATCATAGAAGGTGTAGTCTGACCAGGGGGCCCAATCTACAGAGGAAATTGGGAACATGAGGCACTTGAATTTCAACCCTTCCCCCACCCCCCCCATGAGGCCCTGTGCTGCATTTCCGAATTGAAATATTTTGGTTTTAAATTTTTATCAAAAAGTCAAAATTTTCTATGGCAAAAAGACCATTTCCTGACCAGCTCTAGAGAGTGTGTGCGCACACAGAGTGGTTTCCATTTAAATTTTTTTCAAATGCCCTTATAAATTAGCATCACAGTGTTCCCACCAAATTTACCACAGTAACAGAAGCCAAAATTGTCTGAATTGTAGGGGTGGCCTCTTTATGTATACATACATCATTCAGTTCCCTGAGGGGGAACAGCATAAGTCTTTCTGTCTCATTCAGATTAGTAGCATGTAGTGGAATTGTCTAGTGCCCTGAGTAGCAATTCTGTATAATGTTCACTGAGTTGCTATTTTACAGGTATTATGATACTTTAAAAAAAAAATGAAGCACCACAGGCAGAACAATTACTGCATAGCATTTCACTTACTGTATAATGGATTGCTTGTCTAAGGGGTCATGCAAAAAGTCCCTGACCACTGTATTTCTTCTCTCCTAGTATACCTGCCCTTAGCGGTCCTTGATATTAACCTAGGAGCAGAATACAATTAAAACATTTTCAGTTCTTCTTCATGCTCATCTTTAATCTTGATGAGGGTTTTTAACATAGAAAATACAAGTCAGAGAAGTTAATGTTCAAAAGCCTGGAGAGGATGATTATATTGGCTGAAAATTAAGCCCAAAATGAAAGAAAAGACTAATTTAAGTAGCAGTAATGATTTAAAATTGACTCCATTTCAGGCAGCATATCCTGATAATAGTTTGCTTTATTCCAGAGGTCCCAAAATTCAGTTTTCATATGCATCGGCTATAAATCATGTCCAGCTGGTTATGATCAATAAAGAGAGAGAGAAGCTGAGGTCAATGAAGGGGGCAAAAAATGTCTCAGGCCATTTCCAGGTTACTGTGTTTTAATTTTATACATTAATTAGTCCTTGTTCAATTAAAGAGACAACGTAGCTCTGCTTTAGGGTTCAGGCAGGCTTCAGAGAGCTGGGTGTGAGGGACCCAGTCACAGCAAGGAGTTATTAAGAAACTAAAGCCCAGATCCTCAAAGGTATTTAGGTTCTAACTTCTATGGAAAACAGTGGGAATTAGGTGTCTAAATACCTTTGAGAATCTGAGCGTAAGAATCTTTGAGACAACTTGGAGAGGTCAAGGAGTCCTACAGGAGGGAAGGGATAATGGGGAAGAAGAGGGCCCCAAGGAGCAAGACAGATTGATCCTGGGGGGAATGGTGTGTGAAGTTTTCATATTTTGTCTTGACCTAGACTTTCTCTCAGTGTTTGTAGAAATCATGTATCATACATAATGAGAGCTGTGCAAACTGTTCACAGTGGAACCTAAATCTGTGTGAGACTTGCCTCTTCTAGGGTTTTATTGCAAATAGAAAACTCAGCTCAGGTTCCTAGAAATGTCCCTGTGAAAGTTCACAAGCCTTTTGAGTGAATGTGGACCTGGTTTAGAGTGATGCTGCACCAATTTATGGTTTTGGAATCTGAACTAGATCTGCGCTTGGTCTGCAGAGTTCAGACCTGGATCTTGAAACACCTCCCTCAATAAGGTAAGGGCTGCTCGCACCCTTTCTCAGCAAAGTTGCTGAATGGAGTGTTAGGTGTTCATTCAAATCTGAAACTCAAAGCAGAAGTCCAGCAGTTGGAGGGCCCGTGAAGAATACTGTGGTTTGAATTCCCAAAGCATCTGAATTTCATACAGCCCTCATTATAACCTTTGGAGAAAAGAAAATTCCCTGTAATCCTTCTTCTCTCTAGGCAGCAGTTATAATAATGACACCTCTCTTTCCCCTTTGCTATAATCAGTTTTCTTTCTCTCCTTTGACTCTGTCGAAAAAGAATGGGTGTTCTGCGGCTGAATAGGGTTCAGCAGCTGCTTTGTGTATTGAAGTCAATAGCAGTTCTGTGCCGAGGCCAGGCTCTGGAAGAGAAACCTCAGATTGGAATGTTTACTAAGGAGCTCAGGAATCAGGTTTGTCTGGAGAGAAGGCTCAATGCTTATATTAATGGCATCGGAACTCAGAGCAGTCTGTCTGCTCAGACTTCGGAAAACCTCTGTTTCACACTAGGCATGTTGTAAAGCTTACCTCAGACATTAGCAAAATCAGTCCCATGATCTCATTTGTAGACTCTCTCATACTAATAACTCGATTGTACCTATGCTTACAGGTACATTTATCACATGGTGCGACCCTCGAAAGTGTGAAATACTTCAGTTTTTCAGAGCTGACCTCTGTATTTCTGAGAATCAAACTTTAATTTTAAAACTATAGTTACAGATGTCCCTTTGTAAGGGCAGTTCACTGGCTGTTATACTGACTGATGAGTGTTTTGAAAAATAAAGTCAAACAAACAAACAAAACCCTAAAGTTTTACTTGTGAATTTATTTTTTTCTTTACTTCTCTCATTGATTTCATTGTGGCTACCTGGAGAAGAACAACTTATCCAAGATGAATAAGGGTGTCTGTCAGATTCTGGTTTATGATATATTCCTCTGTGTCAACATTTTCATTTTCAGTTGTTTCCCATATTACCGAAAATATTTTTTCCACTTTTTTTCTGATTTTTTTTTTTAACAATAGAATCATAGACGATTAGGGTTGGAAGAGACCTCAGGAGGTCATCTAATTCAACCCCCTTCTCAAAGCAGGACCAACCCCAACTAAATCATCCCAGCCGGGGCTTTGTCAAGCTGGGCCTTAAAAACCTCCAGGGATGGAGATTCCACCACCTCCCTAGGTAGTGGACGCAATACTCCAGATGTGGCCTCACCAATGCTGAATAGAGGGGAATAATCACTTCCCTTGATCTGCTGGCAATGCTCCTACCAATGCAGCCCAATATGCCATTAGTTTTCTTGGCAACAAGGACACACTGTTGACTCATATCCAGCTTCTTGTCCACTGTAATCCCCAGGTCCTTTTCTGCAGAACTGCTGCTTAGCCAGTTGGTCCCCAGCCAGTAGCAGTGCATGGGATTCTTCTGCCCTAAGTGCAGGACTCTGCGCTTGTCCTTGAACCTAATCAGATTTCTTTTGGCCCAATCCTCCAATTTGTCTAGGTCACTCTAGGACCCTATCCCTACCCTCCAGTATATTTACCTTTCCCCCCAACTTAGTGTCATCCGTGAACTTGCTGAGGGTGCAATCCATCCCGTCATCCAGATCATTAATGAAGATGTTGAACAAAACCAGCCCCAGGACCAACCCCTGGGGCACTTCGTTTGATACTGGCTGCCAACTAGACATCGAGCTGTTGATCACTACCAGTTGAGCCCGATGATCTAGCCAGCTTTCTACCACCTTATAGTCCATTCATCCAATCCATAGTTTTTTAACTTGCTGGCAAGAATACTGTGGGAGACTGTATCAAAAGCTTTGCTAAAGTCAAGATATATCACATCCACCACTTTCCCCATATCCATAGAGCTAGTTATCTCATCATAGAAGGCAATCAGGTTGTTCAGGCATGACTTTGCCTTGGTGAATCCATGTTGACTGTTCCTGATCACCTTTCTCTCCTCCAAATGCTTCAAAATTGATTCCTTGAGGACCTGCTCCATGATTTTTCCAGGGACTGAGGTGAGCCTAACCGGTCTGTAGTTCCCCAGATTTTCCTTCTTACCTTTTTTAAAGATGGGCACTATATTTGCCTTTTTCCAATTGTCCGGGACCTCCCTCGATCATCATGAGTTTTCAGAGATAATGGCCAATGGCTCTGCAATCACATCAGCCAACTCCCTCAGCATCCTCGGAGGGATTAGATCTGGACCCATGGACTTGTACATGTCCAGCTTTTCTAAATAGGCCTTAACCTGTTCTTTCACCACTGAGGGTTGTTCACCTCCTCCCCATACTGCGCTGCCCAGTGCAGCAGTCTGGGAGCTGACCTTGTCTGTGAAGACCAAGGCAAAAAAAGCATTGAATACTTCAGCTTTATCCACATCATCTGTCACTAGTTTGCCTCCCCCATTCAGAAAGGGTCCCACACTTTCCCTGACCACCTTCTTGTTGCTAACACCTGTAGAAACCCTTCTTGTAACCCTTCACATCTCTTGCTAACTGCAACTCCAATTGTGCCTTCCTGATTACACCCCTGCATGCTCGAGCAGTATTTTTATACTCCTCCCTAGTCATCTGTCCTAGTTTCCACTTCTTGTAAGCTTCCTTTTTGAGTTTAAACTCACCAAAGATTTCTCTGTTAAGCCAAGCTGGTCGCCTGCCATACTTGCTGTTCTTTCTGCACATCAGGATGGTTTGTTCCTGGGCCCTTAATAAGGCTTCTTTAAAATACAGCCAGCCAGGGGTGAAAGTAACTGAGGACACTTACAGGGGGGTGGCTCTGGCCCCCGGAAGGGGTGGGGCCTCGGGCAGAAAGGGGAGTTGGGGGGATCAGCATCCCCCAGCCAGCCCTTGGTCTGTGCTGCCCGGGGCTCCCGTGTTGATTTAAAGGGCTTGGAGCTCCAGATGCAGTAGAGTCTGGAGCCCTGGGCCCTTTTAAATCGCCGGCCCCAGGGCAGCTGCTCCCTTTGCCCCCCCCCATCCAGTAAGGGGCGGAGCAAAAGGGGCAGGGATGTTAAAGCGCTGCAGGGTCCTTTGCCGCGGCAAAGGACTATCCTTAAAGCACTGCCACAGCAGCGCTTTAATGTTCCTGTCCCTTGCAACACTTTAATGTGGGCTGGGTATGGGCCGGTGCGGGTTCTTACTGGTACAGAGTACTGGCCCGTACCGGCATACTTTCACCCCTGCAGCCAGCTCTCCTGGACTCCTTTCCCCCTCATATTAGTCTCCCAGGGGATCCTGCCCATCATTTCCCTGAGGGAGTCAGTCTGCTTCTCTGAAGTCCAGGGTCCATATTCTGCTGCTTTCCTTTTTTCCTTTTGTCAGGATCCTGAACTTGACCATCTCATGGTCACTACTGCCCAGGTTGCCACCCACTTCTACTTCTCCTACCAATTATTCCCTGTTTGTGAGCAGCAAGTCAAGAGGAGCATGGCCCCTAGTTGGTTCCTCCAGCACTTGCACCAGGAAGTTGTCCCCAACACTCTTCAAAAACTTCCTGGATTGTCTGTGCACTGCTGTATTGCTCTCCCAGCAGATGTCAGGGTGATTGAAGTCCTCCATGAGAACCAGGACCTGTGATCTGGAAACTTCTGTTAGTTGACCGAAGAAAGCCTTGTCTACCTCATCCTCCTGGTCTGGAGGTCTATAACAGATGCCCACCACAACATCACCCTTGTTGCTCTCACCTCTAAACTTAACCCAAAGACTCTCAACAGGCTTTTCTCCAGTTTCATACTGGACCTCTGAGTAATCATACTGCTCTCTTACATACAATGCAACTCCTCCACCTTTTCTCCCCAGTCTGTCCTTCCTGAACAGTTTATACCCATCCATGACAGTGCTCCAGTCGTGTGAGTTACCCCACCAAATCTCTGTTATTCCAATCACATCATAGTTCCTTGACTGTGCCCGGACTTCCAATACTTCCTGCTTCTTTCCCAGGCCTCTTGCATTCGTGTACAGGCACCTAAGATAACTAGCTGATTGCCCAACTTCCTCCCCGTTGCACCCTCCTCCTTGTGTTTCCTTCCAGTATCCCACTTTCCCGCTTACCTCTGGGGTTAGGTCACCATCTCCTTGCCTTCTGTTAGAAGTCTACCCAGAACTTGAGGGGAAAATTCTCCTCTGCCATCTGCACTACAAATATCTCCTGTGTTTTCAGTGTTTGATCCATATGCAGAATTTCCTCTGATGTCAGAGGAATTTTGCCCCAAAATTGCATATCCCAGAAAATGTTCTTGAAATCCTTTCAATTTTTTAAAACTTTATCTTCCATGTAGCATTTTTGGGAAGTTTTATTTGTGAAAAGTGTTATATAATGAAACCTTGGATTTGTGTCTATTTATTTTCACTCTGCTACACTTTGCCAATATTTGAATATACTATAGAAGAATGAATTAATTGTTTTATGAATACCTGTTGTGGGAGATGCCTTTAGTACCTGTTGGGGGAAGTTTGATGTTTACATAATCTTCAGTGGTCAAATAGTATTTGCAAACTGTACTACAAATGAAACTGGATATATGTTCACAGATTTCTGAGAAATTAGTGTATTAAATACAATTTTGTGGGAAATGATTTTATTAGGTCATACTAAATGGATGTTGAACATTAATTGGTTGACATCCTGTTCATTTTTATCTAAGTATGTTGCACTTTTTACTTCACTAATTATTATGATACAGCAACACCTATTTCAGAGGTCATTCTGAGATACAGCATGTATAACAATGCATATCAAATCCATTTCATCCTCTTTGAATGTTACAGCACCTCCTGCTAGCCTCACTTTCCAAGTTTCTTTCAAAACATCCGTTAGATGGCAGTACAGCCCAAATCTTAGCAGCAGAGAAAATTCTAGGTTCCAGACGGCAGTTAAAACAAGCTGAAGTTTTGGTTGATTGAAACATGACAGTTGAAATTTCTGAAGAAAGTTGAACAGCAGTTTGTCAGAACTGTCCTCTCCAGTGAGATTATTGCCAAGCAGTTGATAGGAGTAGAATATATCAGGATCATAGGGGAATAGTTTAGGGACTGAAGTAAAATTGTTTGTCAATTCTTTTTAACCACCGTTATCTATTAAGAGGAAAGACACTTCATTCTCTAATGCCCCATCCACTAAGCATGTGCATTGACTTCAGTGGGACTACTCACATGCTTAAGTGGCTTTGCTGAACGGAGCTGAAGTTTTTTGTTAGCAACTTCATATTTATTCTGTACATAGGTTACAAAATGCCATTTGTCTGAACACTGCAATAGGCAAAAATTGTTGTAGTTTTAAACCCCCTCTGACATATTCCCTGACGCTGCAGATTTTTTTCTGTGAGCTTTTGAGAACAATGTAGCGTATATGAAATTTTCATTAACATACAATTCCAGGCTTCTTCTGTACACAGAACATTATTACTCAGAAGGAATGTTGCCCAGTAACACATACTTTATGCTTATTTACCAAACTTTGAGGAAATGACTCACCACTAATTGCATTAGTCAGTTATCAGCTTAGCTGCTGCTTCTGATGAAAAATGCTTATTATAAAGCAGCAGTGTACCTGCATAAATAACTGCATCACTGCATTTGTTGGAGCTCACATTGTTTCTTTCTGGGTTTCCATGAAATGGTGATGCTCTCATACTTCGTAAAATAAGCAAACGGAAAAATATCTTCTTGAACTAAGATCTGCATATCATTCCTTTGTCAATAGGAGCTTGACTTCAACAGGTGCTGAGTCATCTCTTTGGTACCTTCTTTCATATCATGTCTTGTGCAAGAAAGAGCTACTCAGTTTTCTTCCTCAAGTGCTCTCCCTTTCCTGTTTTAAATCCTTTCCATCTATTCCACCCCCGTGTCCACCACTGACATGCTACTTGATCCAGTATGTGTCCTGTTCTTATTTCTTTCAGTCATACTGTAAGTTCCATGGGACTGTTTTGTTTAGTACATTTTTATTAACAGAAAAAGGAGATGGAAATATTAATTGCATATACATGTAGCTATTTAAAAAGACTACAAGGAAAACCTAAATCAGTGCAAGATAGTGCAGTGATCGATTGGAGAGATGGGAGTGTTTGGCTGTGTGATACAAAGAGTAGCAGTAGACAGCTACACTTTTGGTGTTTACCTTAGAAAGGAAGAACAGATTTCTTCACCCTTCATCTTCAAAGGTTCCAGAATCCTCTCATACTTTTCATAAAAATAACTAGCAGGGAACCTGGGTTCTCTTCTCATCTCTGCCACTGACCAGCTGTGTACCCTTGAGCAAGTCACTTCACCTATCTAAGTCTCAGTTTCTCTTTATAAAACAGGAATAATTATGCATACTCACTTTTCAAACTGTTCTGAGATCTATGGTGAAAAGTTTTAAATAAGTAGTAGTATTATTAAGAAAAGTCTTATTCTTGCTTGATGCTAAATATAATTATAATGGCAAAAAATCTCCAATCAGATTTATCTAGCTACTCTGTAAGGGAGTTTTTCTATATTGATTCAGCTGTTCCATGTAGTTAGCTTGTCTATTCAAAAAGGAAATATTTTGGAATTCAGGAGTTGACCAAAAAAACCTTCTTTCCCATCCCCACTGGACTTCAGAAAGGCCCAAAGAGACTGGTGCTTGCTATTTTAAAATAAATGATTAAAAAAATGACATCTCAGAAATGTTCTTTATGAAATGTTAGGCTTTTTCAAAGGACTTTTGTTCTTTTCACATCTAAATGTTAGTTAAGCTATTTAATTATTAAACACCAATGGCTAGAAAAAAATATATTAATTATGCATTTCCTAGGCCACAACAAAGCTATTTTAACAGGCTACAAAATGATTTAGTATGCATAAAAGTTAACATTTAATAATACCACCAAGAGCATTTATTTTAAACGTTTCCATGTTCCATTCCTGTCTAATTAATATTTAAGTGCTAGAGCATTAGTTATGTTCTTCTGTTTTTTACTCTGCGCTGCTGAAGTTTTTGTTTAGCCACCTTTGGATGATACTCTTGTAACAGGATGCTGCTGTACGGTAGTGCAGACACCAGTAGCAAAGATCCAAGGTGTGGACTGTCTTTCATTAGACTCTAGCCCTATGTACATGGGTGTCTCCAGAAAAAGTGCTTGAAGGGGTGGATGGTAACTGGACTAAGGCAAATTATAACCCCCAACCTCAATTTTCAAGCACAACTAAAGATGCAATGTAGACTGTTAGGCTTTACCGGGACAAGGTTTAAAAGTGAGTTAGCTCATGTTATCTAGCTCTATCTAATT
The DNA here is from genome assembly GCF_027887155.1 of Malaclemys terrapin pileata. Lineage (NCBI taxonomy): Eukaryota > Metazoa > Chordata > Testudines > Emydidae > Malaclemys > Malaclemys terrapin. The sequence goes on from NC_071507.1 coordinate 86,071,284, forward strand.
AATGCCTTCCTAAACTCTAGTCAAGACAAGGCAAATTGTACTTGAGCACATGATAAACCGGTCAAGTTAAAGCCTAAGGGGGATCCTAGACTTTAATCTGCTCAATTTAGCATGTGCTAAAGTACAAAGGTGCTGGTTAGATTGAGCTAGATAACACGATGTAATATCATAGCATTGGATGCTGGTCAAGACAAGACCTTACTGTACTTCTTGGCTGAGCAGGTTTTTAGATTGTACAACTTTAATGTTTGAATTGGATGGAGGTTTGCGTGAACTGGGGTCTGCTGAGAGAGCTGGAGAGCCATTTCAACAGCTATCTCCAGGAGTCAGACAGCCCTGGGGTGGCCTGCTGACACTCCAGTGCAGTGCTTGTACCATGACATTTTGCCATGGCTAAACAGTGATCTCCTATGTTGATGCAAAACTATAATGTGAACATCACAATTCAATGTTAAGACATTGATGCCACTGTTTTTGTGCCTTTCTGCAACTTTGACGCAATATTTCCCCTCTCTTTGCCAATGGCAAATGGGTGAGAATGCAAGACACTTTTCTTCTCTGCTCCACCTCTTTTGGCTGCTTGGCGGGACAGGAAGGGATCCCAGAGGCTCCAGTCCATTTGCTCAGCACTCCCTGTGCTTCCTTGAGTGTGTCCTTCCACTGACTCTGCCTGAGATGCGGCTCTCACCTAAGGCATGGTCTCCATGAACATTGTTTATCAGAACAGAGTCCAGATCCTGGTTTAAACACTAGTAGTGTAATGAGGCTTTGTAGTTTAGGCTTAGGAAAAGGAGACCTAGAACTGATTATTCACTACAACTACTATATATGCTGGCTCAGAGGGGAAAAACATGAAAATATTGACCTCAGGAACAAATAATTCCTGAAATTGAAATATTGCCCACATTTTCATTTGAGCAAGCAACAATATCGGGAAGTACATTAACCCAGGATCAGTGTTCAGGGATCCAAAGAGAATGTGGTGATCGTGTGGGAACTTCTGAGTGTGGAGAGCACTGGGGAGGAGTTGAAAAGATTCCTTGGGAGAGGAAGAAGGTGCTGCTGCTGGGAAGGCATCTAGACTTACTGCAGATCTAGCTGCAACTCCAGGGTCAGCAATCTCCAAGCCAGTCTCTGATGTGATTGGGTTTAGTGAGTTTGCTTTTTGTGCTCAACGCTGCTATCCCTTTGAGGCAGCAGATACCAATTCTGAGCTCAATTCCTTATTGTCGGAGAATTCTGAAGCTCTGACAAAAGAAATATTGTGTTCCTGTGCTTTGGTGGGGAAGGAGATACTCATAAATAAAACAATTATCATCATTTATTGTACTTCAACTCTGTGATCTCCTGTTTGGCTCTGAATCTGGTATTTTTGTTGTTGTTCGTTTTCCTTGCAGAGCACTAGGGTTCAGTCTTTGATAAGATTTCATCTACCATTAAACATTCCCTTCACCTTTAGAAAACCAAACTTTGAGGCCTGCAAGGAAGTTATTTCCCTTCCCTCTTCACAGAGTTGATGGTTTTTTAAAGTATGACAGGGGGACTGATGGGTGGGGGGAGGGAGGTGAGTGGGGGGGATGCAGGGGAGACATAGACAGCATTTACCTAACTGCAAGTATGAAATGCATTTGGATTTAATAAAGGTAGTGAGCAAAGGGATGGGACTTGAGCAAGAGGAAAGCCTTGATGCCTTTGACAAGCCTTTTCTTTATTCTTTTGAGCTAATTGTGTCATTTGACAAGCTGGCATCAGGGTACAGTGAAATTCTGACAGGCTAATTTGAGCTTGCGTTTCCAATAAAACGTACATACGGCACTCATTATATTTAGTGACAATCAGTGTCATTTTCTGCTTAAATGCAAACAGCTCAGTACATTTGTTCAGCTGCCTAGCTGTAAATGAAGCAAGCAACCCTTTGATGGAGCTGAAGCAAAAGAGTTTGGTTGGGTGAGGGGGTGGGAAGATGGGGGCATTTGAACTTTTGACGACGTCCTGGGTGTAGAAAGGGGTAGGGGGCAAGCCTGAATATTACACTGGTCTGAGTGAGCATGGAAGCGGGAAGAGACAGCCGGATAATTGCCATTAATCTTCTATTTGACATGGTGAAATGCTGAGAATGCTCGCTCTTCTACAGTAATTGAGCTTCAGGCTGAAAGGACTGGTGACAAACTGTTACCTAGTTAGCAGCCTTCTGGACTTTTGAGTAAGCACAAACATACCTGTCATTTTAATCTTAACAAATCGTTTATACTGGTTTGTATTCAAGTATACAAAGTAAAAATGGTTTATGGATTTAAAGGGCAAACACAGAAATATCCATGGTATGATGGCTCCGTATCAGAGAGGATAGGAATAAGAAATTACAAAACACATGTTAGGTGTATTGAGTAGACTTGACTACTTGATGGCACTGTGAAGTATCGTTTTTCTAATCTATTCTGTACAGGTTCTTATACCACCCTCATCGCGGTAATAGCTGAGTGCCTTCCAGTGCAGTAAGTGACGCGATTAACATCTGTCATGTCTGTTTTGTGATGTTCCTGGGAGTAAGAAGATAGGCTCTGAATGGAGGATGAAATCTCCTCCTGAGATGGAGAGCAATAGGAGGAGAGACTAGTTCATTGCATAGGTAATACCATGCATCAGCAAAGATTAAAGACCCCTTCCTTTAAAGCTTTCAGTGCTGTCGGGCTACTTGAGTCAATTCGTTTGTATGCTCACTTGATACACAAGTTCAAATCCTGGCTAAGGTCACGAGTTTGTTGATCTCTTCTTAATTCTGTCACAAGGGCCAAGAGAAAACTGCGGATTCGATTTCTGACTTTCAGTCAAATTTCATTAAATGAAATGCATGCTGTGTAGAAATGTGTTTATGTAGCCAGAAAAGGGACCAAGTGGAAATGACACCCTCTTAAGCAACGGATCAGCTCCCTGTAGAGGTATAGTTATATTTGTTGATTTTGATTATTACATTTTTACTCTTGGCAGAGAGAACTGGGTTCTATGCTGGCTCACATGTCATCATCATAATTGATAACCAAGTTCAATTTGCAGAATTTTTAATACTAGTGATAAGTGCAAAATAACTCCAACAAAGCTTGAAATTCAGTTCCTGCTCTGACATTGTCGAGCTAGTGATTAGTTTTCTTTTAATGTCATCTTTTACTTGTAATCTGAGCTATAAACAGCACCCTAAGCTGCCATATTTTGGGGGGGGGGGGGAAATCTCTTTTCAGAGTAGAACTGCATTGTACATTAAAAAAATTGGTTTCCAGTAATGTAGTTATTTAGTTTTAGGGCACAATCCTCCACTTTGTTACATCAGCTTTACCAGGTGTAACTCTCTAAATCTGGAGTTACACTGGCATAAAATTGGTGTAACGGATTGGAGAACTGTGACCTTGCTGTGATGATGCTGTCATTCAATATGATGATCCAAATTTTAATGCTAATACACTGCATTCAATTTTTGGATAGGAATCTGTGTTTAGCACCACCAGGGCAACATTGTGTGACGTGTGTCATGGTTTGGATCTGATCCAACAAGGTGGTGTGCTTAAACACCTTGTTTCCTCTCCAGTGTTCAGAAGGCTTCAATGTAATTTATTCCAATCAGGATGTACTTTGACAAGCCAGCTGAATGGGATGCAGCTGTTGTAGTTAAATATTCCCCTCCCCACCCCTTTTCAGGTTTTCCCAGATGTCATCCTCTTCAGAGTGACAAAGCACTCTCCACACTATAGATACAGGCAGCTCCGCCAGTGGTTGGGAGGAAGTGGGGATGGGCTGGAAGGAAAAGCAGCCCGTTCTGCTCATTAGTGAGAAGAGCTGGACAATGGGTTTTGATTGGAAAACCCTTCTCCGCTGATGAATAATTCACGCCCTGGGACACTGAACTTGATACTGATTGTGCATTTGATGAACATCTTAAAAATTCTATATATAGAAACAGATATTTTCCAATAATGTGAATCCTAATAAACATGAACTAATGAGCTTTTTAATGCCTCAGATGCTACCTGACCTGATCTGAAACTTGCTTGTTTTATGCTTCTGATAACTCAAGTGTTGAAACCCAACATAGTTCCCTCCACTACTCACTCTTACCTGATGATGGGCATTGCAGGGCGCTTTACATTTCAATAAAGATACCTGCCCTCTAAGAGCAACCGTAAAAAGACAAGTTTGATTTTTGCGAAAGAGAGAACTTCAAAGGTAAGTTGTATGCAGTTACGTCAAATATTGGTTGGGAGAGATGCCCTTTGGTAACACTATTCAGATGTATACAATTATAGCTAAAAGCTATTGTGCTTGAACTTAACCAAATAACAAATAGTGGAAAGGGGTTCAGTATTTTATTTCAAGAAATGATTTGGCATTTCTACACCTGATTCTCATCTCTCATTGTTATAAATCAGGAGTTACTCCACTGTAGTGAGTTGAATTACACCAGAGTAAAACCATTTTAAGTGAGATCACAACTGGGCTCTGTCCATCCATCAATATCATTCTACCACAGCAGTCTGAGTGCCTCCCAAATATTTACAAATAGAATTCAATAAACTTCATGTATTCTTTTGTACAGCAAAGGGTCCCAAGAATCACAAGGCAAGCCTAGCTAATTACCCAATCCTTGACCAAGTGGGTCAGGTTAGGGTTCTTCTCTCCTCCCTGATTATTTGACTATTAGGCTGACCTGAGCGGAGCTGTAGGACTTTCAACCACACATTTAATTTGTGCTGCCATTTTATTCCTGGAGTTTCACTCTTCCCTTGCTACTAGCAGATTTGTGTATGCTGAATATATCTAGAACAACTAGGAGGTGCTGTTGATATACTCCACAGTCACCATTCTCCCTGTGGACTGAGGATCTAATTCTGCTGGTGTAAAGGACCTCCTCTGAAAACAGTGGAGTTACATCTTTGTAAAACGGGGACAAGGGAAATTGGAATCAAGTCAATTAGAATCAGTGGGTTCTGACACCTGCTGTCTGACATGGCTTTAATGTCTTGTATCCCTGCCCTTTGGAAATGAAGTCCAGTCTTTTACTAGCACTCCTATGTGACACCTCATTTTCACAAAGAGAATCACATCTCCCCTGTTGTTCTTCCAGTCCCTTTTGACTGAAGAAGAAAATCCTAATGCCAGTCTTGAAACTAGGTCTCTTTTTCTAGTTGTTATAATAAAAATAATAATTGGGCTGGAATTCTTGCTGCATCTCTAGGAGATGCGGCACAGAAATACAGCTCCTAGGAGCAAGGGGAGGGTGTGAGTGAGAGGAATTTAAGCACCTTTGCTATCCAGGGATTTTGGGGTGTTCCCAGGGCCAGTGCAGCACCCAGTGTCTATTTGTTTTAATTTATAGCAGCTTCCCAAGGGCTGCTCCATGGCCTTATGTATACTACAGGGACTCTTTCCCACTCCAACATGCCAATTAATGCTACTTGTAATGGCGGTTTCTGTGACCGGCTCCTATCCACTACAGATACTTGCCTAAGGCCACCCCTCCATTTCACATAGGACAGCCAGCTGATTGTAATTTCCTATGAGAAATGCCCTGAGCAGGATTCCAAGAAGTGATCCAGAGGTGAAAGGCTCTGTAACCCACTACAAATCCCCTGAGCCATGCGGTCCGCCTTGAACTTTGCTCTTTTGTCAGCAGAATGTCCTGTGGGTAGCCACATCACCTTTTAACGCTGTTCTGTTTGCTCATCATCTGAAAAACAGCCCAGCTAACTCAGTTTTTGATTCTTGACAAGCCTTCAAGATGTATTTAATTCCTCATGATATCCCCATTCTCACTTTTCTCTCAGTGTACTGATTCTATTCTCCTTGAAATCACAAACCTGGATGAATCTTTATGCAAGTAATGTGGTATGGCAAAGATTATAGGTTCAGATGCAAATGCGCAGAGAACTGCTGAATTCTGTTTTCCAAAATCAAATTACGACCTTCACTTGAATGCAGAGTTCTGCTTACAATTAGTCACAATATTGTCTCCACAAATCAAAGAAGCCATTACTAGGAAATGTTAAAAAAAAAAAAAAATATATATATATATATATATATATATATATAAAATCAGCAGGATGCGCAGCTTTCAGATCAAAGAAGAATGTGTACAATGTGTCCTTGTTTTCTGAATAGTGCAAAAGAGGTGCTAAGGGTCAGTTTACTACAGCTGTGATTCCCTGAGATCTTTCATCAGGATAACTAGCTTCTGTTTGCTGTGATCAGTCTTGATTTCTCCCTGCATAGAGTCCAGTCCTGACAAATGAGGTGTCTGTATGAGTTAAGTTTTCAGAATGGCATGAGCTGAGCTGAGCTGAAAACTTCATCGTTTGGTTATTTCTAGAGAGCTATACTCTGAAATAGAGGCCAAAAATAAGAGTCTGCTTTGGGAGAATGTTTGTCACTGTTAATGTAAACAGAAAGCTAAAGGGCAATTAAAAATACTTTGCATTTTTCTATTGCAAAAACTCCCAAAGCGCTGTAGAGCCACCTTGCAGGTGGAAACATGGTGGCCATGCTGCCCCAGCAAAACTATGCAACAGTGGTTTTAGGGACAGATGTGAAGAATGATTTAACTATTTGAAGCTAAAAATGAAATTTAGGTCTGCAGAATATAATTTCTTAAAACGGAATTTGCCAGGAGGCTGGGGCTACAATTCTTACCCTTGTGAAAATTATCAAGAGACCTTTTAGGAAAAGGCAACCTCATTTGCTCAACTTAGCAGTCTAAAAGTTCACCAGGATGACTGGCATTTGTCCTCTGAATATATTATGAAACCTTGTGAAGATAAAAGGCCAGACTCTGAGCTAAGATCCTCACCCTTTCCTCTACTCAGGCAGTGCAAAATGACTGGATTCTGGCTGCTCTTAGCCAGCAGGGGATTTCTCTGGTGCTGAAGAACTCACCTCTGTTGTAAAGCTGTCAAAGGCAGCTCCTGCCCCAGCCCCACTCGCCATGTAGGGGATGTGTAAGGGAGAGGAAAGATGGAGAGGAAAGATGTGGAGCTCTGCCCTGCAACATCTATCCTCCACTGGTATAGGGTCCATTAAGTTCCATCACTGCAATAAGGATGCTACATTAGTGATCTAAATTAGAGCAACTCCTCATTTGCTCCAGCACAGACTGGCTTTCAGAATCAGAATCTACTTCTATGTTTTAGCAAATGGATGGACCTTCATATTTAACATTTAAATTAAATATTTAATTTTAAAGATTAAAGTTCTGCTTACGAGGGTTAAGCCCAGTATTAAAGCAAGAGGGGAAAATGGATTTACATTCTCCAGCATTAGATTTCCCATACTCCTGTTAATATAAATGTCACCCCTTGGAAGATGGCTGCTTCCAGCCAAAAACTCAGACATGTCAATTGAGCTTAAAAGTGCCAGGCTTACTGCAACAAAATATTGAGCGCTCTCTGTTCCCATTGAACACTGGGGTAGCAAAAGGCTCTTGGCACCTTGCCAGAGACATCTTATATCTTGTAGGGCCTGGTCCTTAATTTTTTTTTTAACTACTTGTCACAGTTTATGGATGATGGGAGGTGGTTCTTCTCTTGTGAGAATTTTGAAGGAGAAAGTAGTTAAGGACCTTGAAGACAATGCCAAATGGGACAAATTACAACACGGTTTTACGAAAGGTAGATCATGCCAAACCAATCTGATCTCCTTCTTTGAGAAAGTAACAGATTATTTAGATAAAGGAAATGCGGTGGATCTAATATACCTCGATTTCAGTAAAACGTTTGATACGGTACCGCATGAGGAATTATTGGTTAAATTGGAAAAGATGGGGATCGATAGAAAATCCAGAGGTGGATAAAGAACTGGTTAAAGGGGAGACTGCAGCGAGTTGTACTAAAAGGTGAACTGTCAGGTTGGAGGGAGGTTACCAGTGGAGTTCCTCAAGGTTCGGTTTTGGGTCCGATTTTATTTAATCTATTCATTACTGACCTTGGAACCAAATGTAGGAGTGGGCTGATAAAGTTTGTGGATGACACAAAGTTGGGAGGTATTGCCAATTCGGAGAAGGATCGGGATATCCTGCAGGGAGATTTGGATGACCTTGTAAACTGGAGTAATAGTAATAGGATGAAATTTAATAGTGAGAAGTGTAAGGGTATGCATTTAGGGATAAATAACAAGAATTTTAGTTATAAGCTGGGAACGCATCAGTTGGAAGTAACGGAAGAGGAGAAGGACCTCGGAGTCCTGGTTGATCGCAGGATGACTATGAGTCGGCAATGTGACGTGGCCGTGAAAAAAGCTAATGCGGTCTTGGGATGCATTAGGCGAGGTATTTCTAGTAGGGATAAGGAGGTGCTGGTTCCGTTATACAAGGCACTGGTGAGACCTCATTTGGAGTACTGTGTGCAGTTCTGGTCTCCCATGTTTAAAAAGGATGAAATCAAACTGGAACGGGTACAGAGAAGGGCCACTAGGATGATCCGAGGAATGGAAAATCTGTCGTATGAAAGGAGACTCGAGGAGCTCGGTTTGTTTACCTTAACCAAAAGAAGGCTGAGGGGGGATATGATTGCTCTCTTTAAATATATCAGAGGGATAAATACCAGGGAAGGAGAGGAATTATTTCAGCTAAGTACTAATGTGGACACGAGAACGAATGGATATAAACTGGCTGTCGGGAAGTTTAGGCTTGAAATTAGACAAAGGTTTCTAACCATCAGAGGGGTGAAGTTTTGGAACAGCCTTCCGAGGGAAACAGTGGGGGCAAAAGACCTCTCTGGCTTTAAGATTAAGCTTGATAAGTTTATGGAGGGGATGGTTTGATGGGATAAAGTGATTTTAGTCAATAGGTCAATAACGTGCCATAGCTGGTAATTAGCAACAATGGTCAATGATGGGATATTAAAAGTTACTACAGATAACTTTTTCCAGAGGGTCTGGCTAGAGAATCTTGCCCGCATGCTCGGGGTTCAGCTGATCGCCATATTTGGGGTCAGGAAGGAATTATCCTCCAGGGTAGATTGGCAGAGGCCCTGGAGGTTTTTCGCCTTCCTCCGCAGCATGGGGCAGAGGTCGCTTGCTGGAGGATTCTCAGCGATTTGAAGCCTTTAAATCATGATTTAGGGACTTCAACAGCTGAGTCAAGGGAGAGAATTCTTCCGGGAGTGGGTGGGTCAGCTTTTGTGGCCCGCATCATGCGGGAGGTCAGACTAGATGATCATAATGGTCCCTTCTGACCTTAGAGTCTATGAGTCTATGAGCTTTCAGATGGCTAAGCAGAATGGAGACAGTTTTCTTTCAATAGCTCAGCCGTCGGAGCCTTGGTTTTTAATCTTGTCTGAACAACCAACGTTATTTTTCTCTTCTCTCCTGTGTTCTTTCTCTTCCTCAGTCTTCGCTTTTCTTTCCAGCAGCCCTTAGTTTGTTTTGGATGTGTGACAAATAGTTTTACAGAACTTTTAGATCTCTTCCCCTGCCCCCGCCCACATGAAGAAGATCGAGAACTGAAAGGCATGGAGGCACTGAGATTAAAAAGAGCAAAAAGACATAGAGAGGAATCTTTGATGCAAAAGCTGAATAGAAAAAAAATCCAGGAATTATGTTAACAAAGAGGATGATATAGCAATTTATATCCCAACAGTTTGGTCCTAAATAGCCCAAACTGGAGGACCATCTCTGTGTGCTGTAAAAACCGTTTACTGTATTTGACGGAGTTTTGGTGAAAGCTTGAGGGCTCTTGAGGAGGAGTTAAAGGGGCTAATTTGCTGCTTTGATTTAGTGGCAGGCTGAGTTAATTTGTTGTCTGAATATGTTTTATTTTGCTGCTTGGGTGGTCATCGTTTGTGGTTGTAAGTCTAATTGTTAGGGTGCCTAGATCTTTTTCACCCGGGCATTTTAACTGTTATTTATTTAAATCTAAACGTATTAAATTTAGCATCTATTTGATCAGTGGTTGATTAATTATTCATGGAAGTTGAAATCCAGAATACATTTCAATATCCTTTAGATTTGGAAGCACCTGAACATTTTAGAAGAGTTTGAGAGGCCCTCATGGCTACAGGAGGTATAGCTAGGAAGTTGAAATCTCCATACAAATTGACTGATCCATTCCCTCTCTACTACCCCCACACAGTGTAGTTTTCAGCATCCCCCTAATCCATCAAGGAAGACCTACCATTGCACATAATACGATCACTATCATAGTAGGTGCAGGTGATGGAGATTTAGAGCTGTCTAACAGTGAAGCACAACATTCCGAGTTGACATAAGAAATGTTGCCCCCCAGGAAATTAAAAGTGTACTTTGTGTGTACATATCGTGTGTTTCTGCCTCTGCCCTGGCACAAGAAGCAATGAAAAATGTACATAATAGCTCAGTGCTAGGAGATCTAGCAAATTATCTATCAACGACTGCCTCCTTTCTTCCTCTATTCAAATCTATAGATGAATAAACATAAATACTGCTTCTAAATGCTGAATGTAGGGAGAATCAAAGGTTTGATCTTCAGCTGGTGTAAAGCAGCATATCTCTGTTGACTGACATGGAGCTATGTTGACTTACACCAGCTTCTCTTTTGGGGCATGATTCTGCAACCGCAAACCAAAACATTAAGATATGAATAACTCCTATTGGAGTCGAGGGGAATGGCTCATATCCTGTAGATGGAGAAATGGGTCAGTGTGTGTGTGTGTCTCCCTTTCTTACTATCCACCTCCTCAGTATCTAACATCTTATTTTCATTTTCTTATTGCCTTCTATGGGTCCCACCCACAAAATGGGACTCAATTGTCACAGTCACACCCATCTCACAATGTCAAGTATAATACATCTGCAAGTATTTCTTATTTTTTGCATTATATGAGAGTTAGGGCTGGGCAAGTAGTTCAGGTGGAAATCTGAACAAGTTGTGTTCTACCCTGTCCAAACGAACCCAAACCTTTGTGAACACGAGTGATGAGTTGTATCATAACACAAATGTTATCCAAAGAGCTTTAGTGCACCAAGATTCCATATCTGGAACACATGGAGGCATTAAGGGTTCTCTCAACATTGAATTCAGAGTCCAAATGTGGATGCATGCATAAAAGGGGATAGATACCATAGGAACACCTTAGACAAATCTTCTATTAGAGAGGTAGAGAGAGAGAAAATGATCAACAACTTGTATTCAGAAGCAAACACAAATCAGATTTATAAGTGTTCTAGTTTTTTAAAACAGTCATTCCTCCTGGTGCCATTGTCTGAGATGACAGATCCTGGGCTGGGAAATGAGTGTAAACCACACACTGAAGCAGATCACAATTCGTACAGCCCATGTTGATGTCACTGTGGTGCTGGGGTTGCGCCAAGATTATAGGTGTCACCTCAACACACTCTGCACTGCATGTGTCTCAATGACATTCAATTTGAAAGTGCTGGAAATGGCAGGGCTAGCAGACTGGGCCACTGCCTTCTGCGAATGACATGTAATCCACCATTTTGCAGCTGGCTCATAGATCTGTGTCAGTGTGTTCCTGGCTCCCCTGAGCTTGCTTCACATCATTCATTACTCACCGACACATGGAGCTTCATAAAGCTGCAAAACGTCTTATATTGAGAAGCCTGAGACCTCACAATGGATTTCTTACAATGTGCAATGTCAGTCAGTCATATGGAGACATTAATAAGCGGATCTTGCAGACAAAGTATCTTGTCAATCCACCGTTTGCAGATTTGCATTAATAGAGCTTTTGAGGGGATGCTTCAGAGTGGCTCCATAGAAGCTATTTCACTGTGCTGTGTTAATCTGTTTGGAGCTGTTGATGATATTAATAGTGCTGCAGCTTGGTTCAGTGTCATTCTATGAGTAGAGCACCATGCTCTCATGAAAATGGATATTCAGATATGAAATTATTATAAAATTATTCTTTCATTTACTAAAAGCATGGACCAAAAATTGGTAATGGGCACTCTCTCCTGGCAGCCCGTGTTGCGCTCAGGATACTTTTCATTAAAACAGGCAGGATCTAAATCCATCCCTTCTTAGAAGCTCACAAGTTGTGATTTCTGTCAATTTTGCCCCCTCTGTGTCTTTTGGAGACAAACTGATGCGTTCTCTGATGCTTGTGGTATCACTCAGCTACCAAGGCTTCCAGTGATTAACACACACTTGTTTGCACATTCCCACTTTGAACATTCCTTGCTGTTAGGCTACCATGCCAAATTCTCCAGAGAATCACACCCTGTTGCCCAGTTGTTCACGTGTTAGGAGTCCCTCTGGATTTATACCTTTGCAGTTGAGAAAATAATTTGGCCCTTGGGGAATTGAGCAGGTGCAGATAAAGTAAAATGGACTTGAAAACTTCTCCAGTCCGGTGAACTAACCCAAGCTGAATCTGGGGAAAATGTGGGTTAAGCCTTTTTTTCTTGTCATTTTCACCTACCTCTGCACTTTCTGGTTCTGATCGTAACTGAAAGCAGAAAGGACCCATAACCTCTGGTTTGGCTAAGCACCACTTGACACAGGACATGGCAGCGAGACTCAAAGGCGACTTTGCACCACATATATGCCTCCTGCCTTCTGATACTGGGGCCAACTGCTAAACCAGCTGTCAAAGGTGGCTTTCACTTGTGCTAGCAGGAAACCTCCCCCAATGTGAAGGCTGCATTTCTGGCATGAAGTGACCATAGTGAGGTCCTTGATCTAGGTCAGGATGTTTTCATGAAATTTTGAGTCCAGTCTAGTCTATTCCTGCAGACACAAGGAGTTTGGACGGACCTGCAGAACCATACTCTGCTCTCAGTCACATTGATATGAATGCAGACTTCACTGGAGTTACTGCAGATTTATACTGACTTAAATTGAGACAATTTATCCCCCTGAACTTGTTGAGGTTCTCCCTTCAAAAGAACTAACTGCTTAGTCCAGTCATGTCTCCCCTTCTTCTGTCCTTATTTGTTTTCTTTCTTCTATTAAAATACAGTAGAACCTTGTAATTGGATAAAGTAGACTAATGTTCCAGTTAAGTGGATAGCAACCATCCCAAGCAAATGGCTGTTCTGATTAGGACAAGAGGTTATTTAAACAAAAATTAGTTTGAAAAGGTTTTGGATGACAATACTGAATAAAGCTGGCATTACCTGTATTTTATCTTTAAACCTGAATTCTGTATTAAAAGGCAGAGCTTCGTAGCAGCTCACCAATTAAAAGTATCCCAATGAAGAGGACTATACAGTATAGCACACTCCAACTTTGGTATAATAATCAACATTGTCTTGAATCTACTTCAAAGGGAAAAGTTGCTTTCTATGAATTCACTCCAGACTCAGATTTAGGCCGTCGTTATGTTTCTGTGCAAACTTAGATGGAAACAGGTTTAAAAATTGTTGTTCAACGTTGAGATCAGTGGTTCCAGACGCTAGTTTGTGAAAGGTAGAGATAAAAGGTTGAATTTACCAAGCTAACTAGAGGGTTTAGCTACACTACTCCCATTTGAAATTCATTCAACTGGCCCCTCATTTTGGCTTCTTAAGTAGGTGGAGCTTAGTTTATGGGTGGAGCTTGAGAGTGTCCCTCCTCCCCCTATCCAACCCAGATCTTATCCACTCACCTGCAGAAGCTTCATGGGAATTGCTGTAGCCTTATGGTAGAAATTCGTATGGCCCTAAATTGAAGTAGTGTGTGTAGCTTTGTACCACCTAGCCCAAAGCAGACGCAAGTTCCCTCTACCCCCTTTTGAGTGCTGTTTCAGAAGGCCTTCAGACTTCTTATGCCTGCTGCATAGCTGGTATAGATGTTGGTGATAAGGGGCTTCCATGACCCATATGATGGGACATAGCCTCAGGACCTGGCTTATAATTTGTAATTTCTAAGGTGCTTTGAAGCAGTGGGAATGGAGTTTTTTCTGCACAATGATGTTCAAGGTTTATTAATTAACTTAGCAAGCAGTCAATAATCACAAAGAATTAAGGGCCAGATTCTTCATTCTCAGAGTACACATAAGGGTCAGGCAGAATTCCAGTCCCAGTGCTCTGGAAAGTACGGGGACTTCTCCTTTCCCTACTCCCCTGCAGGAGCATGGTGTGCCAAAATAGGTGGGAAGGGAGCAAGACCACAGCTCGGACCCAGGCTGCACTCCATAAAGGGATTCAGTAATGTTGCACCCTGCCGTGCCCCCAGAAGCACCGGAAGCCATTCTGTCTCCCCCTGAGGTGTGGCAGCTCCAGAATGAGGTGTTGACGAAAGGCTGTGCCCACAAGGCACAATTGGGCCCTTAGCTTCTAACCTCATTTACAAAGTGTGTTTCTGCTGCCGCCTGATTGTTTGTTCCTTTGAGTCTATCTTGGGAAGAGTATACAACAGTAATAGAAACTGAGAAGAAACGTACAATGTAATAAAAACACCGATTAACTGATTTACTTCCCCCTTCACTCCAAACAGGTGAGCTCTGTGTGGGAGTGACAGGCTGGGGAAGTCAGAGTATCACCAGATGGTGTGAGCAAGGATGTTGCAGAAAAACGGGACTGTTAGTTGTGGCAGGGATGGACGTGATGGGCCATTGCAAGAAAAAATTCAAAGCGTGAGCTTTTTGGTTGTGTATACAATGTACTCAGAGGCACTCAGGCCCCTGTTGCTAATGAGGGTGGATTAGTCCTAAATTCATCTGTAGCTCACCTTTGAGGAGAGCTTTGTTGTTTGCTCATATGCTGCTTTGATAGTTCTACAGCTGAAACAAGCCATTTTGATATGTCATTACTTATTTGATAGCATAACCTGGCAGCATAAGATAAAGACACTTGTCTGTTCTTTCAAAATCCCATCAAGCTCACAGACTCTTTAAAATTCCAGCACTTAGAATAAAATTGGATGTTCTGTATGGAAGTAAAGAGTACTACATCTGTTTAAATGTTGAGAGAAACCACGGGATGGTGAGAGGAAGAGATACTGACACTCCCATTAAGAGGAGGAGAAAGGGGGTATTCAGCAGAAATCACATTTCATTCTTCCAGGTTTGTTACATTAGGACTCTACTGAATAGCACTACACAATCAAATAATCTGCAGACATCATTTGCTCAAAACACCACTTCCTGATTTAATGATTGGTTGTCAAATGTTTTGTATATGCAGCATTTTCTCTTTCCTATTTTTGAGAGTAACATTCTGGCATTCAAACTTCTTTGCTTTTATCAATGTTATAATATCTCCTGTCCAAATCACTGTAATTGAAGATTCTTTCCTGGTACCTCCCAACAACTGCAGAAGGACAAAATATTTTGATTGCATTTTGTACTTCTGCTTATAGTGAACAAGCAGAAAAGATACTGCCTGGCCTTAGCTTTTGTAAAGACAAGAAATGCCCTTTTTTTCTGCCCTAAAGTACCATTTTGGATGACTCTATTTGATTGTTTTAAAAAAATGCTGCTTTTTGTGGGCTTTTCAACCTGTTGCCCTTTTTTTTAAAGTTTCAACACCTAACATTATATCTGAATAAGAACAAATGTACTTAGAGCAAAGTAGTGTGTTTACAGGCTAGTTATGACATTTATTGTACAGTTAACTAAGGGTGCCAATGATCAGGCGCACAACGTACTGAAAGAGCAGAGCTGCTTTTACTGCCATTGGGGAGAAAAGTGTTCATCTTTGCGCCATCTCCAGCCTGTAATTACATGCCCCTTTAAGGCCTCGTAATCAACGAAACCCAATGCTGCCCGGGCTACCTAGTAAACAAGCCTTCAGAGTGTGGAGAAGAATATAGAGTTCTTCTGAAAAGAGCGTTAGCTTTTTACCTGTGTATGTGCCTGCATTTACTTCCACAATACACTACAAAGAATGGCCTTACACCTTTTACTCAAGTGCACAGCAGCTAGTGTCCAAATACTTAGTCACTGGTTGATGAAAACACCCCTATTCAGGAAGGGTATTTAAGCATGTGCTTATGTTTAATTGAAATTATTGTGACTTAAGGACATGCTTTAAGTTAAGCATGCACTTAGTGCTTTCCTGAGTCAGCACCTTAGCTTCTAACACTCAAGTATAAGACCTATGTGGGCTACAAATCTCATCTGAACTATTTAACTGACTGGTAGCTAGATATTGCTTTTCACTTAAATGCAATCATGGTATGATGAATCTTAGTGTCAAATTCTGCCCTTGTTAGCAAAACTATATTGTAGGTGTTTGGATGGCGTACAGTGCACCCTTTATTGCAATGGTAAGCACACAATTGGATTTCTACCCTATTAAAAACCATACAGGTGGGAAGTATCAAAGGATTCCCCCCCGAGATGTGCAGAGGAGAAAAATAATTTGTGAGAAGGGAAGAAATGAAATGGAGACTTGTTAATATACATTCTACCATTCCAGAAGGGCAGAAGCAGAACTGTTTAAAGCACAATAAGACTGAAAAGTGATTGTAAAAATGAAACTTCCTTAATCAACAGATCCGCTCTCTTTCTGTAGTCAATCAGATCTGCTGACCTGAGTGATAAAAATCAAGCCGGAAAACCAGGCCCTATGGAAGTCTATGGGAATTTTGCTACCGATTTCCATGGGGCCAGGATTTCACCCAGAATTTTTGCTGGTTTTCCTATCAAGTCTGCACAACTCTGAAAGAGTAAGTTGCATTCTATTCCTGTTCACGCGTCTTCATCAGAATGTCTTACATTGTTCCAATTGGGAGGCCAAATTCTTTCCCTATTCCCACCTGTTCAGTAATATTGAAGGCAATGGAACTGCACAAGTGTAACTGCAGGGGCAGAATCTGTCCTGCAGAATGTTTACTATAGATGATAATTAAGGCTATGATTTAATCATGAGTATTTTTAGTAAAAGTCATGGACAGGTCGGGGCAAAAACCAAAAAATCACGGCCCCATGAGAGAGGTGCACTGCGGGGGGAGGAACCCCAGGGGGCCCTCTGTGGGGGAGGGAGCCTCGGGGGTCCCGCAGCCGCTGGGGGAAAGGGAGGCCTACTGCTACTCCGGCAGCCATCAGGAGGGGTTGCCCCGGGGGGCCTGCTGCTCCGGCCATCGTCGGGAGGGGGGCGCCCCAGGGTCAGCCACATTAGCAGTTGCTTGGGTGATCCCCGGGGCCAGCTGCCCTGGGGCCACCAGAGCAGTGGCCGGTGCTGCTGGGTGCAAGACCACGCAACTGGCTGGGTATAGAGCCACTCTAGCAGCGGACCGGAGTGGCTGTCCCCAGGGCTGCCTGAGCAGCTGGCTCCGGGGCTAGCTGCTTGGGCGGCCATGGGGGTCAGCCACACTGGGTGCTGCAGAAGTCACAGAGGTCGCAGGAGGTCACGGAATCAGTGATTTCCATGACCTCCATGACAGACATGGAGCCCTAACAATAATGCACTGGTGGAAAAAAACCCTGTCTGACTTTTAGATTCCTGGGTGAATATGCAGGCTGGCAGTTAACAGATATCTGAGCAATTCTGATATGGACTTAATAGGACACAATATACACAGATTTTTTACAGTCACTTTTCAGGATTGAACGAGCCAAATGGTGCACAATTTACTGTTTCTCGCCAACAAAATAACGTGCATTCACGCACCTAGTTAGAATGTATATAGCAGAAGTGCTGGAGCTGCTGCAAAGACAAAGTGATGGGGCCCTTCTGTTGAATTTTGGGCTGGGGAAAGGAACTAGGAGAGTCAGGAGTAGGAGAATTGGGACCTGTGTGTGTGTGTTTGTGTGTGTGTGTGTATGTTTAAAAATGAATAATTAGAAAATAATGTCATGGCTCCATAGTATTGGAAATCCAGAATAATTGTGTTACTTTTAAACAATGCCATTCTTTTTACAGTTGTGCATATTCCTTTAGCATAAACAGGGACTGGCCTATGCCTTTCCTCTTTTAATTAAATGTGAATTTAACACTCTGCACCCTAATACTTTGCAAAAATATGTTGCTGAGCCTGTGTTAATGAACAGATATTCTGTGGTTTCAGCAAAGGCAGAGATGCATGATATTACAGAGCCCAAAGCTATGGCATCTGATTCACTAACTGCACTGACCTACAAATATGAGGCCCTTTAATAATCTTCCTGAACTGGTACTTTAATCCAAGTCCCCAGTTAAAATGGAATTTCCTGGGTAGAAATGACAGAAAGTGAATAAGCACCATCCCTGTCCTTCTAGCACTGTCTCTTGTCATGGTCTCTGATTTTGGGTTTGATCTTCACGTGTACTTGCCTGATATATGAACAGGGTAATATCATTGTTGGCCAAAGGAATGGGTCCTCATTGACATGAGATAACCATGTAGTCCTTGGACAATAAGAGAGAGATTCCTTTTGGAAACACAGAAAACAGGGACATGATCTGCTACCTATTTAGAGGGCTGGGTGAGGCTGCTCTGTTGCCAGCATGGAGATAAACCATCTTGTGTTGCTATAGTGGAGGTGACTAACACTGGTAGGGGAAAATTCAAGCAAACTCTTTTTCATTTACAGGTTGGGGGACTCTGCCATGAATTCTGCTATTGTTGTTTTGTAGCATTCTTATAAGAGAAATTACAGATGATGAGGAGGAGGTGAGGAGTATGTAGATATTGAAAGATGTTTAGGAAATCCCTAATTTTTCTGCTGGCATTTGCTGTAGTTCTATGCCTGATACATGTTTGTAGAAACTCAGGCAGATAACTTTTACTGGTGTGTGCAACGCTGTATTAAAAAGAACTGCATGGCATTCATGTCACCAATGGAATTTCTCACGAACCTAGCCACAGCCACGCTTTTGACAAATAGACCACCAAACACTATCTTTCGTATCACCACCTGGTGTCTTTCAGTTGAAATGCTACAGAATAGGGCCCACAGGCTTGCCAAACTTGAGGAAACTATATTTGAAGATTCTGGGTCATGTGCTCAACCGGTATAAATTGGCATAGCTCCATCGACTTTAATGGAGCCAGGCCAATCTACTCCAGCTGAGAATCCTTGGAGCTGTGGCTGTTTTGGAGAGCTGTTCCATTCTGTTGCTCATTCAAATGTTGCTATCTTTTATATTTTTGCCTTGAAAGTGAAAAATGTGACTGTTTTACTGAGCGTCTCGCTAACAATTGGCCTTAACACTAAAAGTCTCCCCTGAAGACTTTGTTAGAGCTGAAGCCTATTTAACTACTGCAAGAAAGCAAATGAATATGGACATTTCAGAAACAATTGTAAAGGCACTAAGGTTTTTTTAAAATTATACTTTATTTTTTCTTGCTACAGATGAATAGAGTATGAGGTCATATAATAGAAGGAGCACACTATAAAGATAATTACATCAGCACAGAGCTGTAATAACTCCAGTAGGTTGGAGCAGTCCATGAGTTAATTTCACCTGCCATTGTGAGTCCTTCAGATTGACTGATACCACACATAAAAAAAACACAATAAATTACCAGAATTTATAAACACAGACAACAAATTACCAAAAGTAAAAAATTAAATTACAGGGCCGGAGAAGGGTGGACTAAGGCAGAAATGGAGCGAGGGACCTTTAGCTGGATGTGAAATGGATTTCCCGTCCTGCCAAAATTATTGAAATTTCAAAAATTGTTTCCATCCTGAATCAGGAAGAATAATCCTTCTCAAATATTTTCACAAGCTGAAAATCTGAAAAACATTTCAGTTTGGGTCAAAACAAAATATTTCATTTCAATTTTCACCATTATTTTATTTTTGTACTATACTTAGTTTGAATTCCTAAAAGAAAAATAGTTTTGACCCAGGAAACCAGACACTGTCATTTTGAAAATGTCAAAATGAAACATTTCTAACATTTTTTTTTCAAATTGAGAAATGTGTTGAAACTGACCCTTTCCTCTGAAAAGTTTCAGTTGCAATGAATTGGCATTTTCTAATTTAAAAAAATGTTTTGATGAAAATTTCCTGACCAGCTCTATTTAGCACAATAATTTCAAACCAGCCTACATTTAGTAACTGAAAGTTGTCACCATCTAATGGCTCTGTGAAATGAGAGGGTAGTCTTTCTTTGGTTCCTACTGTGCAAATATCCACACCAACAACTACCACCACTATGGCTGTTTCAGTAGAGAGGAACAGGACTTCAAGGACCTGGAGTCTTAAACTCTGCCTTCTTCTCCCTAGAAGTGACTCCGTTCATGTAAGGGCTGGGACGCTCGTAATGTGTATGAAGGAGCCTTGCACACCTAGTGCTGGGATGTACGTGCTCTTTGTATGGAGGACTTGAGTATCCAGAGCTGTTGTGTTGTCACAGTGGTAAAAGATCACAGAAAGAGTCGCTTTCTTCAAACACTAAACAAGGAACTTGATTAGAATTAATACACAGACAGAAACCTTATTTAGAAACAATGAATCTTTCTAAACACACACAACATACTTGACATAAAACAACAAACATGAGGAAATAAAAACTTGTCATCTAATGGTATCACAGACCACGCACCACAAGCTTATCTCTACACCCTAGGGATATCAGCCTTCCAGCACCCCATATACTAAACTATCTCCTCTCAACACACCAGACCAACCCTTTAACCTTCCTTTCTGAACACCCCTTTCATCGCACTACTGCTTCCCAATGCTATTTGTTGTCAGTGTTTGGTTTGAAAGGGTGTTATAGGAGTGTGACTGGATGCCTGGAGTACAACCTAGAACTGTAGGACAGCTGTGCCACCTTAATTCTCCAGCCTGGGGTATTTCTCACAAAGTTATGCCAGTGACAAGCAGCAAATCCCCCCGTGTGACCACTCAGCCATCAACATTTGGAGCCCCACGCCCAGCTAAATTGCATGAATGCCCCCTGAGCCACTCATGAATCATATATAGAGAGTCACCAGCCAATCACCCCCGCCTCCACCTTGCACCCCAGAAATATACCATCTTACACTGCTCAAGGCTCCCTTGGACAGTGCAAGCTCATTAATAAGTTTGCCACTTCTTTAAAAAGGAAAGTGGACATGCACCAAGCTTTGCAATCTAAGCTGAGATTCCCAAAGCACTTCAGCCAAAACCACATGGTTTTAGGTAAAATATAGAACAAATTTAACAACTACTGAAAGATAGATTTTAAGTGACTGTAAGTAGCAGGCATAGAGATCAAAGCTGGTTACCAAAGAAATAAAAATTTAAATGCAGTCTAAATTCTAACTTTAACAGACTAAGCAAGATTTGAATTAAACAGTCTCTCACCCTAATAGATGTTACAGGCAGCTGACAGTTCTCAATACTCAGACTGAACTCCCTTCCAGCCTGGGCCCAATCTCCCTATTTCCAAGTCTTTTGTCTTCAAGGTGATCTTCCAGATATTGAGATGGGGGAGTGGGGAGGTCAGGAGAGGCCAAGTGATGATGTCTCGGTCCCTCTTTTATACTTTCTTGCATCTACTAGAAAGATCCTTGCCCTGACATGGGGGGGCGGGGGTCAGGCAGTTCCTATTGCTTAGGCAGTCCCCATTGCATCTATGCCCTTTCTCAGGAGCCTCTTGGAGGGTGGATTCGTCTTGTTAGGCCATTAACGCCTATCTGGTCAGTGATAGCTGCTCCTTTGTTGCAACTGAAAGACCAGCTGCGGGAGTCTCCCAACCTCACAACATACTTCACTAACACATAGAGCAGTACTTTATAACTTCACATACAATGAGAATACATACAATCCAACAGGGTATTAATGTTCAGCAAATCAAAACTTCTTAATTGATACCCCACAAGGCATATTTTGTACAAAACCTATCATAATCATGTGACAGTGGTGAATTCGGGAGTTCCAGGGTGCTACTTTGAGATACAGAACATCACAAAGACTGTGTGTCCAGAAGGGGTGGTGAGGCGAGGGGGAGATTGTTGTTAGCCAGGAAGACATTTTTTCTTTTGGTGTGTCTGTTATGGAGGTAGGGGAAAGAAGCCAGAACTCAGATTTGTGTATAAGGGCTTGTTTACACAGTGCCTTAATCCACCCCAGCAGGGGTGTAAATTCTAATTCGCACCAGTGTGTCACACACTAACTGGCCTGCACTGACACTGCTGGTGCACACTAAAAGTTCCTTAATGTGCCTTAACATAGTACTTTTTGAAATGGTTTCAAACAGTACCACATTTACTGTTTGAAACTATTTCTAAAAGTACTATGTTAACACACATGAGGGAACTTTTACTGTGCACCAGAAGTGTTGGCATGGGCCAGTTAGTGCGTGACACACTGGTGCGTATTAGAATTTATACCCCTGCTGGTGTGGATTAAGGCACCATGTAGACAAGCCCTGAGAGTGGTAAGGTTAATCTCCATTTCTCTATGTTTTTAAAATGGTGGGACAAACTCTGCCCTTAGTTATACACATGCGCTCCAGTGAGATTGTACGCATGTTACTGAGCATAGAACTAGGCCCAGTGAGTCCATATGGAGATTCAATAGGTTTTGTTCCCAGGTGTTTTTGGAAAACGAACTTTTTCAGTTTGTCTCCATTGATTTTTTTTTTTTCTGTCCCAAATGAAGACCTCTCTGAAGACCACTGATATCCTGCGCACATTCTTTTATAGCTGCTTGCCATGCAGTCACACAGACCTCTCCCTATCCCTTAGTTAGTTGGGTTACTTCCGTATTGAGTGATTTGCCTTTTCTTTTTCTCTTTTTTTTTAATTCACCACTAGTCAGTTCTTCAATAAATTTGAGATGTTTTTCCCATGTGAGTGGAAGGGAATCTGGAATCCAATATTTGAAGCCGACTTGTCTTAGCCTGTGAATTCATTAAGACAGTTAGGCCTGTATGAAAGGTCAGGAACAGTAACCTTTTCAGCTTTACCACTCCTTAATCTCATTAGCTACCTCGAAAAAGTTACTCTCTCTCTTTTGGGGGAAGGAGCTTTGTTATAGCATCTAGATAAAAATAGCAGTTAAATCCACTGCAGAGCATCTGTAGCAGCTTCCACAGGACAGAACAGTTTCATGCAATTTCTTGAACATATATTTTGACTAGAAGTTTGGAATGATGGGGAAAAGGACTTAATTAGGCTCAGTTTACTGGAGACTGGTCAAAACCTATGGTGAATAACATCTTTGCGCATAATCCCCAGAGGCACCACCTTCAAAGGTGACATCACCATTGTCAGTCAGTGAGCACTGTCTGACCCTATAGTGTGTCACTGCTGTGAATTAGTACACTCGCCAATGGAAATGATACTTGGGGGTGGGGGGGAATAATGGTCAAAAGGTAGGCATCTACTGGTTTCCAGATTAAATTATAAAAGACAAAATACACAACCTATCCCCCCAGGGTCTTCAACACCTCTGTGTCAGAAGTTGGCTTTTTTCCTCCAAACTTGTTTGCTTATACTTCTTGGTTTTGGACTTTCTGCAATATTACACTATAATGAAAATGAGAAGACTTAGAATATGATCATTTGAATGTGCTTTCTGTTTACAAGTACTTCCCTTATTTTGAGATAAAAATCTGAGGCCAGAGGCAGAAATATTTACAAGAAGCTTCTTCAAGTTACTATAGTTTATTTAAACACTGTCTGGGAATGTTTTTCCAACAGAAAATGTAGTTTTCACAAAATTGAAATTTTCCATGGAAAAATTTAATTTTAATGAATTTTTTTAATTTTTTTTTTAGGAACATCAAAATTAAAGATTTCATTTTTGTCAGTTTGAACATGATTAACATCTATCACTTGAGGTTTGCTTTTTCCTCTCATCCACTTCCAAGTGGGTTGTGTGTGGAGTGTCTTGTTCTAGGATTTTTTTAAAAAATGAACATGATGCTATGGTGTTTGTATTAGAAAGGGCAAGGTCAAAGAAGCACTTTGGGGTGGAAGGTGTTGGTTTGTGATGGTCTTAGTTCCTGGGGGAGTTCAATCCAGTCTCAGACAGCTCCTGAGAAATCATGGTCTCCTACACAGATGAACTTTATCCTTACGGTAGAAAGTGTCATTGTGCTGAGGAGGGAAGTTGTCAATCAGGGTCTCCATCTTAGCTCTCTAGATGATCTTTTAGATATCCTGAGCACAGGCCATTGAGTGCCTGGAAGATAAGGACGAGACCTTGAATTTGATTAGACAGTCTATGGGAAGCCAGTGTTAGAGAGCGAGGACATATCTGATGTGCTCGCAGTAGCCCATGTTGTGGAGGAGATGCACTGCAGAATTCTGTACTAGTTGGAGTTTCCTAAGGACTGAAGGCTTCATGCTTGGGCTAAGCCTCCCTTGACCTGGCCGGGGCCCCACCCATGTTCCCCTGGGAGGCCCCGCCCTCCCTGGCTACCCTGAAGCTGGTGAGGGCTCAGCTACAGCTGGTGGCCTGGAGCTCGGGACTGTTGGCGGCCAGGGGTGGCGCTTGGGCCAGTGCTTGGGGGCCTGGTGGCTCGGCCCAGCGCTTGGGGGGTGGGCGTGGCCAGTGTGGGCAGGCTGGGGCTCCTCTGGTCACAGGGGAGGGGCGGCCTTGGGCTCCTCCAGTTGCCGGGGGGGGCAGGCCTTGGGTGGAAGGGGCAGGGCTGGCTGCCTAGCCTCACTGAAGGGGGGTTCACCTGCCACCCCTGGCTTCATGCCCAGGTGTTGCACATTGTTGTGGTACAGCCGAGAGTTAATGAAGCTGTGGTAGAGCCAATAGAGGGGTGAGGTGGGGTAACCTTCCTGGTGCCCTTCAAGTGTATGGTTGGTGCCTTATTTCAAGCATATTTTTCAGTTGAAAAATGGCCTCTAATGACTCATTGTCTCCCCGGGATCCCCTTAGATACAAAACCTAGCTCTGCTACTGTGATGAGGGTGTGAATAACTAAGGCCAGTTCATTGTTTGGCAGAATGGGATGGAGTCTCCTACCCAACTGGAGATGGTAGACAGTGTTACGTGCTAACCTATAGACTGATCTGACTACTTGTGGAACCAAAGGAGACTTGCCCCATGGCTGCAAACTCTTCTGAATGTTTTCCTCTGCCTGTCATTACCTCCTCTGGCTTGCTCAGGTTCAGCTTCAGCCAGTTGCTGTTCCCTGGTGTTGGGGGAGTTCTTGGTGTGATGTAGAGAAAGTGCCACATTCTACTGTAGCTCACAGCATTGCAAGCGGGGGCGGTCCTGGCCAGAGAATTGCCATGCTCCAGCTATTCCTGGCACAAGTTACGGTTGCCCTGTGTAAAGCTAGCTGTGCTGCTATTCTCCCACCAAAAATACTGAGATATTTAATTACCAGAAGTGGCTAAACCCTCAGTTTTACATTTCATCCAAAATCCTAATTGCCTTGCTCTTTCCATCCCTTACACCTGTGCAAAGCATTTCAGAACCACTTCGCACAGATGTAAATTACTAAAATTACTACACAGAGGCCAGGCAGTGTAGATTCAGGCTCAGCTGTCCCAGGATCACCTCCTGTTGAGCACTGTGGTGGTGAAATGGTTCGGTAATCTTTCAGAGGAAAGAATGCTAGCTTTCCACCTGACCATTACCACTGCCTAGTGCACTCTGGGGCTCTATTCTCACCATACAGGATACAAGTAATTTCCATTGATTTCAGTGGAAGTTGCTCCCCTTCTTCAGGTTTGGAGGTAGGGCCTGGGGAGCCAGGGCCTCATCTAATGTTCAAATACTTATCAGACATGTTTTTGTCTAGCCTCTGAGATCTGATAACATGATAGCCTGTAGAATGGGTGCAGACGGGAAGACTCCTATGTGGCTATGAGAGAAGCAACATTCTGATGTGTAAACCTAGGACCAGCATAGAAAAGAGGAATGGAACTGGTAATGAGGGGTTTTGGAGGGTTAGGGGTTCTACCTTGGTCATTATGCATTGCATTGTCAAATACCTTATGACAGGAGAGCTATAGTTAGTGCTAAGCATAAAAATGACACTATCCAATATGGATTGCAGAATTCTTAAACAGGAGTTGTCACTCAAACTCCATTTCCTTCTTGAACAGGGCACAAGCTCCATGTATAACAAGGCTTTGGTGTAGCCACATGGAAGACTTTAAAATATAGTTTTAATATCAAAACAATAGACTGGTCATAGCTTTCAGTGGTACTTATATCCTTGGCTTCAGCGGCAAAACTCAATCCCTTTAAAAATCAAATATATGGAGTGTTTTAAGCTCTCAATTAAGATTTCTTAGAGAAAATTACACCTCTGGAAGTGGGCAGGAGTGGGTGGAAAAGGCTGATGGAAAGCAGCAAGAACTCATTAATTTTTTTTCTCCCACTTTATAATATACAGATTTTTTTCAAATTTCCATATGCCTTACTCTACTATATTATTAAAAAAAAACCATAAGACCCCAAAGGAAATAACACTGTCCTGTATATGTCAGCATTCTGGTGACATTAGCGAGGATTTTCTCTTATTGTTTGTAATTTTACACAACCCCTTCACATTTTTTTTATTCTATTAGGGAATCCCTAGAATTAATTGGTTTCAGAGTAGCAGCCGTGTTAGTCTGTATTCACAAAAAGAACAGGAGTACTTGTGGCACCTTAGAGACTAACAAATTTATTAGAGCATAAGCTTTTGTGGGCTACAGCCCACTTCTTCGGATGCATATAGAGTGGAACATATATTGAGGAGATATATATACACACATACAGAGAGCATGAACAGGTGGGAGTTGTCTTACCAACTCTGAGAGGCCACTCAGAGTTGGTAAGACAACTCCCACCTGTTCATGTATGTGTGTATATATATCTCCTCAATATATGTTCCACTCTATATGCATCCGAAGAAGTGGGCTGTAGCCCACGAAAGCTTATGCTCTAATAAATGTGTTAGCCTCTAAGGTGCCACAAGTACTCCTGTTCTTTTTTCTAGAATTAATTGTTTTTAATTCTAATGCCACCCGACCAAATTCTCAGTTACCCCTTCCCACCCTTCTTCTCCCCTGGAAGCAGACAGCTTATACAATTTGAACATTATTTTCTCCCTGCTGGATAGCTGTTAGTCCCACATATGTTACCAATTTGGAGCACTGTCTTTTAGTCATTACTACACAAATGTAAAAATGGCCAGGAAATGCTTGTTTCTTTATGCGGCAGTGTAGTCGAAAGGGAGCCTGTGACATAAGGCCTTATATCAGAGGCCCAGTGTGAGACCTGAGGCCTGAACTAAAATAGTGGTCAAGCCTCGCTAATATAAAGTCAAGTTAGCAAGAGACAGGCTGTGAGCAGAAGTCAGACTTTGCCTGTGTGCAGGCTCACAGAAATGGGCAAGAATACGGCTGTTATTGCAAAAACACACACAAGGAGCCAACATCTGACAACAGGCAGAAAGCAGCGTTTACAAGCAAACTCAGTCTTTTACCCAAGAGTCTTCTTTTGTTGCGTGTGGAAATCTTTACAAGCCTTGTATGCCTGGCTTATCAAAATTAAACAATAATAAGCCTACCTGGTGAGACCCCTATCAAAATGGCATCTGTGATGAGCAAACACAGAGGTGACAGACACTGTAGGAATCGGGTGGGCTGGGGCAGCCAGCATAGTACCAGCAATTAAGCAGGAGGCACAATGGGCCTGATTCTCCATCACCTTGCACTCAGGGGCTGTCATCTTGGGCTGCAAGCTATTCTTGGTGTGTGTAGTCGTGGGTTTAAGCTACTTTTACGCCCCTCATCCCAATGACTATGTGGCCAACCAAGGACTTGGTCATTCCCATTGTAAGTTAGAGTAGTCTCTGGGCTGTTGTAATTTACACCCTGCTGACAATAGCTCCAAATGGCTATTCTGGCAGCCAAGATAAGGAGATGCCCCAAGGTCACCCCATGCTATGTCATTTGAGGATTCTCCTTCCCTTCTCCCCCCGCCCCACCATAGAAATCCATTGGGGTTTGGATCTGGTGGCTTTCCAGTTGCTACATGCTGCCAGGGCAGTGCAACCAAGATGAGCAAGGGCCAAAATATGGCTCAGGATAGTAAGCGCCAAAGATATAGGTCTCTGACATTTGAGACGCAGTCAGTCCATGTGGTGTCAATCAGCTTCGTAGCCTTTTTGTAGGCCAGCCAGTGATGGGTAGCATAATAAACACATGATCAGGGCTGACATTCTATCCAGAAGAGGACATGGATGCATAAACAAGGTAGCTATTTCCAGTACTTTATAGCACCAACCAAAGCCAGCTCCTGAGACATCAGCCAATCCTTCTGGCTTCTGAACAAGAACAAAAAAGCTTCATCGCGTTCCAGTAATCCACCAGATGATGATGAACAGTCTTTCTCCTGCCAGTGTGCAGCATATGAGGCTGTATTTCAACAGGCACACACAAATCACCCACTAAGGTCAGTGATGACAGCACTTGCCTGCTGATGGGATGCAACAGCTTTCAGTTGCTCATTTCTCAAACAAATAATCAGATTCAAGTCTAGTTATTTTTTTTTAAATAGCTGACTTTCTTCTGTGTTTCTCTCCCCTCCCCAATCACTGCTGTCACATGCTCCCTCTTGCTCTGGGGTTGTCTCTTGTGATCTGATACACTTATTCTAACATAGGATATATTCAGATTGGCAAAATGTGCCATGCCAGGTAAAATACATCATCTGGCCTTATGAACCAGTGTCTTTACTGTTGGCTACAGGCAAAACATATTTTTGCTGAGAAATTTATTTTTATTCAGCCTTATTCCCAGCCAAGGAAATGTTAGGGAAACAAATGAGAGCTTTTTTTATTCCAAAAGAAAAAAAGCAAAACGAAAAGATATCCTCCATTGGACAGCCTTACCATATCATGTGTAAGCGCCTGCATTTTAGATTTTAACACGATTGCCATTGACTAAAGGGGAGGAAATGTAAAGGGAGGGGTCTCCTCACAGAGCAGTGTCTTGATTGTTCCATCAGGCACGTGGAGTTGCTGCTTGTAACTTTATACCCCACTCTGTGGAACAGGCTGCAAGGACACCCAACCCCCCTGAATCCATTGGAATCTGCGAGAAGCATATGTTCCCGGCATTCCACTCCCTGGCAGTGTTCCTAATGGGCATTTGAGGCTTGTGCAGCTCATGGCTACTCAGTGATCCCCTCCAAGGGTTATCCCCATGTGGAAGGTGCTTTTTTGCTCTGAACTCTGCAGGGACAATAGATGGTGTGTATCCCCCAACACCTCCCTGCCCATGTTCTTCCTTTACATGGCTCTGTAAAGTCAGGGAGTGCCCCCTGCAGGGAAAGGGTATGACCACTCTGGCAAAGGTCACTGAGCCCCCCTTCCATGTGGAAGACACGTGATGTGTGCACAGGTGGCCTCCTACATACTATACACGTGAATATGTCCATATTACAAAGAAAGCCTCACATGTATCTGGTACTTATTCAAGGGTTGGATTCTGGAGAACCTGCCAGAAAACAGAGCATTCCAAAGGGCAAGAGAAGGAAAAAGCCAGTTTTTCTAGCTTGCAGAAGCAGCTCCCTTTTCAGCAGCGCTCAGTACAGCTCTGAAACTGCCCCATGCAGACTAATTACACAGCAGGTGAAGGTGAACATTAATTGCAACAATGTATTGTTCCCATCCACTTCTAGGCAATAGGAACATAGTGACTCTTTAGTTTAGCTTGTGCACATATTGCATGTTTTTGGAATTAACCCTTTTGTTTTCACTGGACTAAGGTATTAAGCCATGCAAAGCACGTATCTAATGTTTCATTCACAGAGTGATGCTGAATGCAGGTTAAGGTGAACAAGTGAAAGTTTATTAAACCCTGTGTACTGCTCTCTCCAGGTAGCTGAATTGCTTCTAGCCTAATTCCCCCTGTTCCACTGGTGTCCCATCAATGACAACTCCTCCAGGGAACATAGGCCCTCTCACTCCAGTTCCATTTGTATCATGATACATCTTCCTTATTTTATAAACATTAAAAACAAATAACTGACACTCAGCCTCCCATTCCCCATCCTTTCTGCCTGAGGCTGCTAGCACATAGCTGAGTTGGAATCTTGTCTTTACCACAGACTCAGCTAGTGATATAGTCTTTGAGATAGTTTGGTCTTCTCTCAACAGATGACCACACCAGGAGTAAGCTATTTCCATCTCCTAGTCTAGCAAACTATCTCTGAGTGGAGACTTCTCCTTTCCTGTGAGGTTGGCCTCTGGATGGTTCTCTGTCTCTCGTAGGATCTCTCTGGGTGTTGTTGTGACACTACACCCCATATTCTTCATATGATTATTATGATATGATTATAGCATAATTATGATGTATTTTATGCAAGATAAGTCTTGTAAGGTTTCAGTGGAAGAGTTATGATTTGCTGAATATGATTATCCTATTTGTATGCATGTATCTTTTTTTATCTGAAGTTATGAATATTGACTAGGGATCTGTATTTCAAATGCGCTTATTCTGGAAATAGTTTTACCTTCCTGTGGGCATTTTGGCCAGCCTGTAAGCAATAACTACTATAACACTGCAAGGTCATGTGACCAGGCCACATGATTGTGGACTCCATCTTGGGATGTCAGTATTTTTCCACAAACCAGTCTGGGAACAAAGTTTTGAAACAAAGGGTTCCCGCCATATGCTAAAACTATATAAGGCAGGAAGTGACATAATCGGTGGTTCTTCACTCCCCATACAAGAAGACACCTGGAAATACCTGAGGAACAAAGACTGAACTGGGGGAAGTGCTGGGCCCAGGCTAAAGGGATTTCTAGCCTGTGTATGAAAGACCTGGGGATTCCAAGCTGTAAAGCAATTGCAGCTTGCCCCTTAAGAATCTACAAGTCTGCCTGTACCCAGGGCCGGCTCCAGGCACCAGCCCACCAAGCTTGTGCTTGGGGGGGCACCTGGAGGGGGGCGGCGCGGTGCTCCGGCCCCCGGGGAGAGCGGGGCCACGGCCGGGCTCGCCGCCCTCCCCCCGGCGCTCTGGCTACCCTCCCCCCCCCGGCGCCCTCCCCCCAGCCGCCGGGGGGAGAGCGGCGAGCCCTGGCTGGGGCTCGCTGCCCTCCTCCCAGGGCTCCAGCCACCCTCCTCCCCCCAGCGCTCTCCCCCCGGCCGCCGGGGGGAGAGCGGAGCCCCCGCCGGAGCTCACCGCCCTCCTCCCAGGGCTCCGGCCGCCCTCCCCCCGGCCGCTCACAACACCAGCTGCTGCACTGCAGAGACCTCACAGCTCAGATGCTTCCACCATGTTTCATTCACGAGTGATGCTGAATGCAGGTTGAATTGAATAAATGGAACTTGCATGGCTCTGTCCATGTGGCTGAGTTGCTTCCAGCCTAATGCCCTATGGTCCCTGTTCCACGGCTGTCCCATCAATAACAGTCCCTCCAGGGAACATGGCCCCTCTGACTCCAATTCCACTGACTGATACATCCAGCACCATCTCCATATTGGTTCCTATCCGCCTCTCTCTCCCTACCTACCTGTGTTAGATCACCTTATTTTTGCACTTCAAAGGAGCTGAATGAGGATCAGAGGTCACTGCTGTGGGCCATTAAACAGCTGTTCAGCCGCAAGTGGGAGCGGGATGATGGAGACTATTATTCGTTGCTTTGCAGTGGAAAGATGCTGTAGGGAATGCTGCTATTGATAACTGCTCTCCTAAAGCTCAGTGCCAGCCATCTGAAAAGGAAACTGGTGGAGGCAGACTTAAGAAATAGAGAGGTGGCACCCAGAGGAACAGGCCTTTTTAAAAAGATATCTAAGCTGAAAACATGTGAAAGTGTTTGGAGGAGAAAGGGGTTTCTGTCATATTTTTCCATTTATCCTTTTTCCCTGCAAGCAATCATGGAGGTTTTAAAAATGAGCTTTGAAATGTATCACCCTGAAAAATGTAAATTGAATTACCCTTCCAGTGTTTTGATAGTATTGCATTTATCCCAGTGCCATGCCTTTGACTCTGTAAGATGTCAAGGGACTTGAAAAACCCCGAGTGAGATCTTCACCTCTGCTCCAGCACCTTTGTGCCATGTAAAAGGACCAAGGCAGCATAAAGGGGACTTAAATGTCCCATATCTAGCCAGGATTCCCCCAGTGCAGGCCCTTTGAAGAAAGCTACAAGGCTGCCTCCTGAGGACCCTCTCACAAACTCTGGCATAGGGACATGCTGGGGATGAAATTTCAGTGCTGAGTTTTGACTCCAGGCAGCACTGTGACCCAACAGGTAGCCTGGGCAGGCTTCCATAATTTAAACAAGCCCCAGGGCTATATAAGTTATGTCAGGGGCCTCTCCATCCCTGGAACAGCCCAGGATCAGGAGTCTGGGTGCAATGGAAGTTTAAAGTCAGCTTAGGCCCTCTCTTCCTGGGTTGAAAGTTCTGGGCTGCACCTCTTAAAGACACAATATGCAGCAAAACTCCATAGTGTTTAAAAACAGGAAGTGAATTATACTGTAACTCATTGAAACTCTAGAGGGATAATATGTAGGTAGAAAGTAAGTACCCAGGTTTACGTTTGGATGGGACACTAGTGTTAAATATTCCTGTATCTGCAAAAAAAAATAATTGTATTTTTAATTAATGACCACAACGATCAAGAGGTTTGTTTTACATCTCATCTGAAAGATCTAATATCTCTAGCAGTGTAGCGCCATTATATTGGGATGTTGGGTCAGTACTGACTAACTTAGATGAAGAAATTATACTTACTCAATCAAGAAATAAGTCTTTTATTTCATTTTATGGTTTTGCCCTAGTGGCCAATTGAAGAAAATTGTATTTAAACAAGGATTTCTTACTAGCCTATTTCCTGTTCCTGCTGGATCTAGTAGTGAAATGCAAGTGCTGAACGTATACAATGTGTTTTTCATAACAGACTGTGATGTCATTGTAGGAGAAGCTAGGTCATGAAGGAGACATTTCTTGTTTCAGACATTTGTGTTTTACATAATAGCCAACGGAATGCAGAAGGTATATTGTGTTTTGAAGGCACATTCTTTGTTTTTCTAATACCATCCATTGTGAATAAAGGCAAGTTTCCTTTTAAACAAGCGGTAGAAGAGGTTGGGGTCAATTACAGGAGCGGGTGGGTGAGATTCTGTGGCCTGCAATGTACAAGAGGTCAGACTAGATGATCAGGATAGTCTCTTCTGACTTTAAAGTCTATGAGTCTAGTACGGATGAGGGAATTTTTTTTATCTGTTTCAAGGGTACACTTGAAACCTTGCTTCTCTGGAGTGCAGAAATAGATTAGTGGCACAATATTGTCTTAAGCAAAATGCTGAAAACACTTGAAGTTCTTACCACATCCTCCTCTAATTTAATGTGCAGAACAAGCAATGTACACTTACTATATCCCAGGAAAAGAGATGTTTGAATCTCATCTGCATACATTCCTCCCAAATTATTGAACAACAAAGAGGATTGAGGAAACAGTAACAGAACCCATAGAACATGTTGGCAAGTGGTTTATTGGGGCAATTCAAATGAAAGGTGGGGGGTTTGTGTCATTAGTTAAAAAAAAAGGAAATCTGTGCCTATAACAGAGGATGCATTGCTGCATGATGTATAGTCCACAGATCCATTGAGATTTGACCAAAATTGTTGTATTGTATCTAACTCACTTGTTGTTTAACATTTATTGGGAGCACATTTTACTGCTCTGATTGCAGGCCTGACAGACTGAAGAGAGAGAGAACCATTGAGCATTCCAGAAAACAGAGCTAACTTTTCCAAATTTTACATGCATACAAATACCTCTACAAATGTTCAGTCTGGGACTCAAGAGGAAGATAGATGCATCTGGGATTTTCAGAGAAGTGTAGCTGGTTGTATGCAGAACATGCATATATTGAAGGATGGGTTGGTGCAGATGGGCTGAGCCTTGATGATGGATGATAACAGCCTTTATTCAGACCAGTGCTGGGTTTACTCAGGTTAACTTGGGTGGTGCTTGCAAGCAAGGCATGGGTCAGGAAGGTAGAAACAAGCAGAGGTTGGAAGAAATGGTCTCCCACCAGTGTCTTTCCCCACACCCTTGGCTTCTGGCACATCATCTACAGCAAATGAGGTACACTGATGCACAAAGTGCTTATTTTCTAATGTTGCCTTTGGCAGCTTATCAATGTAGTGTCCAGACCACTGCTCCCATGGATGGTCTTGGGTGTGGTGACCTGGGCTTCCTGCTGAGTCAGTCATTGCTTCCCCCCAATTTTGGTAAGAGAGTCTTTCTCTAGTCATTCTATTGGTGGCCACCTTGTCCTGTGTATGCACAAGAAGAAAACTTAATTTCTTCTTGGTGTCCTCTTGTGGCCACCCAGAGCAGTGATCCTTTCAAGTACCGTGTCCCCAACCTGATCCTGCTGAGCAGCATTCATCTCATCTTGTAAACTCACATTCCCTTGACTGTGGTTCACCCCCTTATCAAATAAACTGGCCCCACCCCTGCTGCCTGTGCAGCTCAGTGCATCAACAGTAGCAGCAGCTGAGTTTTGGCTAGCTTTTCATCATACTGCTGCAGCCTGTTGCACCTTGTAGGAGTAGTTTTGTGCATATAGGGCCAGTTTGAAAATGTTGGTGAACATTAGCTTGTGCCGTGATAGTAAGAGCTGTAGCCACCATTTATCCCTGGATGGCCAACCTCACAGGCCACCAAGTTTTGAAAATGTGTCTATTACATGGCTGTGGTGATATATGTATGTCCTTGAATGGCATGCATGCATTTCAAGCAACAGGGAGCCCTCCACCAAATGAAGGCTTTTCTGCCTAGTAACTGCTTAGGACAGGTGATAAAATTAGGACTTCTGATTTTAGGTTTTAGCTGATAAATCAGGGTGTGTTATCGATGTTTTTTAAAAAAAAGGAAAAAAGAAAAATTGGTATTTATCCAGTAGACACTAGAAAAACCCGCCTATCATTAGCGGTATCTAAGGGCTTGTCTACACAGAACAGTAAGTTGGACTATGGGGGTGCGATTTCCAAAGTGAACTAATGTGTTGTGCATTAATTGGTCTGTGTAGACACTGCTAGTGCTCACTAAAGGGTGCTTTAATGTAGTGCTGTTTGAAACAATACTATATTAAAGTGCATTACGGAGCATTACAAACAGATTGCTCATTACAGCATATAGTACTGTAATGAGTAATGTATATAATGTACATTGCTCACTACCATATATACAAAGACTGACCTGAAACCCTCTGATTTTTGGACAGGTACACAACTCAAAAATTGCTAAAAATCATCCCCCAAAAATGAACCCCAAGAAACAGAAGTCCTAGTTAAAATGTATCTATCTCACACACCCATTACTAGATAATAGTGGGTTTAAATGTGAGATGTTCACAACCTAAAGACCAACAATTGATTTTTATTGCTTCTCTCTCTCTTTCCTCTTCTCTTCAGCACATTTCCTCTTCTTCTTTTCTCTCTCCCCTCCCCCCAGTTTCTACAGCAGGTAAGAGTGCATATATCAGATCCCCAAAAGTTCAGGATTTTTTGGTTCTTTATTCAAAACTTTCTCAGCAATCTGCAATTTGTTTATTATACTTGGTAACCCTGGAACATTTTAGGTTAGTTAATACACAGCCAGGGAATTTTGCTAGCTTCTGCCCCCAAATCAATCACCACTAATAAATGAGAGTAGTCAGAATGTACAATGTAGTTTTGCAAAGGCAACTAAGAGGTCATGTTTGAAGTAGGTACTGTGTCATTTCTCTTCCTCAACTTGAGTGGAAGCCAGTGGCAGGTCCTCAGGGCCGGCTCTAGGATTTTTGCCGCCCCAAGCAAAAACAATTTTGGCCACCCCCCCATTTTTTTCTTACCCCACCCCCGGCCCCGCCTCAACTCCGCCCCTTCCCCAAATCCCCAGCCCTGCCTCCTCCCCCCAGGCTCTCAAGCTAGGGTGGGAGAGAGAGAAGCGGCGCGCAGGCCGTGGCCACTTGGAGTCTCCCCCTCCCTCTCAGGCTCTCAAACCTGGGAGGGAGGGGGAGCAGCGGCGCATGAATCAGCTGTTTCGCGTGCCGCGGCCGCTCGGGATCTCCCCCTCCCTCCCAGGTTTGAGAGCCTGGGAGGGAGGGTGAGCAGTGGCGCGCGAATCAGCTGTTTTGCGGGCCGTGGCGGGCGAGCGGCAGCGGCGGAGATGAGCTAGGGCGGCCGGGGCACATTTTTAGGGGCGGCAGGGGCGGCATTCTGGCGCCGGCCATGCCGCCCCTAAAAATGTGCCGCCCCAAGCACCAGCATGTTTTGCTGGTGCCTAGAGCCGGCCCTGCAGGTCCTTGAGCAGTTTCATGTCTCCAGATAGAGACAACACAAACAAGCCAGATCTCATAACTGAGTAATCAAGTCAATTATTTGCTTTTCTAAAACTGCTTCATGTTCAACTCCAGTTCTCCATTCTTCTGAAAACAGTCTTGATTTCCTTCTACTTTGTTAGCCAATTTTGTGCTGCCCCCGTGCGCTTCCCCTTCCCTTCCATCTTATCTGTGTCCCAGGAAATTGTATCCCCATGTTTTATTACAACAAATAGAAATATTTCCAGGATATGTACAGCTGTGCTCTTGAACTTGTGACATTTAAAGGGCAATAGAATGCTAATGCAACTAATAAAACAGAAAAATGGGTTTATATAAGTCAGTATGAGAGTAGCTCAACCTATTGTTTAAACAGACTAATTTTGACAATTTATATTTGGAGGGGACTACGGGGAGAGGGGAGGCCCTGGGGATTGGAACAGCACAGTAAAAACAAACCTCCTGTCAGTGCAAAGTAAACATAAGTTGTCATATTCTCTCTTTCTTTTAAAAAATTTCCAGCCAGTTCTATCGAAAGGATTCTTTGTCATTCAATCCCTGAAGGTGACAATTCAGGAGGGTAATGCAATGTGTTGATTTTTGTGTTATGTAAGATGCTATAATATACAAAAATAATTTTTAATTGATTTTTGTTTTTTTTTACTTGAACAACAACATTGTTTTAGACCCCATATGGATGGTTAGAAAAATTGAATTCTAACATGTAAAACTATTAACATATCAATTGCATCTGCAGGTCATGTCCTTTCTGTATGAGTCCAGCATGTTAAAATTGTAGTGATCTAGAGTATACACCATGTAGCCTTATGTTATCAATAGATGTGGAGTGATATACAATAGGAGAAAGTATCTATAAACCTTATATCTTCAACATTAGTCATTAGCTTAGTTTACAAGGAAAGGACCAATAATTAATAACTCATTAAATAATATTTTAGAGCTAGTCAGATAACAAACATAGATTTGTGAATCTATTCACCAAGACCTCTAATTTAATTTGCTGCTACTAATGAGGTCATATTATTATTTGTTGAACATGAATATTCATTTAATGGAGCGTCAGGGGATTTGTTCATGAATCCTTACTGACTATTTGTGATTGGAGGATGTTTGTTGGGGCTAGCCAGACAGCAACAATTCTGGTTTGTGGAAAATTTAAGGTTTTGAAAATTCTTGTTCCACATCAAACAAAAGTTTTTGAATCTTTTTGCAGAACACCATGAAGGAGAGAAGAGAGACTCACCTGCTCCAGAATTGCCAATACCCCCATGGTTAGGGCACTAACCTCTGATGTGAGAGACCAAGTTCAAGTCCCTGCTTTATCTGATTCGCCAGCTTGCTATAGAGCCAGTCTGTCTCTCCTGGTGGAGCTGTCATATTTGTATATGGGCCAGAGACAGAGAGTGACCCTGTGGCCCACTGGCTATTCAGAGCAGCCACTTGACCCTCACATTCCCACATCTCAGGTAAGTGTGCTAACCACAAAGATACTAGCTATTCTGGAGTGGGTCTCTCCATGAGTGATATCCTGGACCTGAGAAAGATTTGTCAAAACTGATCTATTTCCACAAATAAGGTTTTGTTTTGATGAATCTGCATTTTCTGTTGAAAAATGTTCTATTGAAAAATTCCTGGCCAGCTCTATTAGTTAGTCTTCTGCCGCAAAAGTTTCAAGTATTTAGTGAGGAAACAGAAAATATAATGTGACTAATCGCACACCGCAGACAGACAGCAGATAGTCACAGTGAACATTTTGTGAACAACCAATGGCCTGAAAGTCTGTACCCCTAAAATGTTTAGGGGTTATTTACAAATAAGTAGAAATACATTGAATTGTTTTTAAAATTATTTTTAAAATTATTATTTATGTATGTGTATCGAAATCAAAATTGCAATATTTTGTCCTTGCTTTGGGTGCGTCAAAGTAATACTGATGGCTGCTTGCCCTGTGATACAGCTTTGTATGCAAAACTGTGGCACTGCTTCTCCTTTGTCAATGGGTCCGTAACTTCTTCCTACGCCCCCACCCTGGCACATTCTACTCTTGGTACTAAACCTCAACATTTTTCTTGGCTCATAGGCTTGCCTATGAAGTCCTTGGTAATGGTATCCTCTACCCCGGGGCAGGCAAAATTTTTGGACCAAAGGCCGCATCAGGTTTCGTAAATTGTATGGAGGGCCAGTTAGGGGAGGGGGTCGTGGCCCCTCCCCCCCGGGACTCCTGCCCCATCCAACCCCCCCCCTGTTCCCTGATGGCCCCCTCGGGAGCCCTGTCCCATCCACACACACCCTCCCTGTCCCCTGACTGCCCCCAGCCGCCCCATCCAACTCCTCCTTCCTGACTGCCCCCCCGGGATCCCTGCCCCCATTCAACCCCCTGTTCCCCCCCCGACTGCCCCGACCACTATCCGTACCCCTGCCCCCTGCCCACCACCCCAAATCCCCCTGCCCTATATCCAATCCCCCTGCTCCGTGTCCCCTTATCGCGCTGCCTGGAGCACCAGTGGCTGGCAAAGCTACAGCCGCACTGCCTGGCTGGAGCCGGGCCACACCGCCGCTGCCATCACGCAGCACAGAGCACCGGTCAGGCCCGGCTCTGCAGCTACACTGCCCCAGGAGCTCACAGCCCTGCTGCCCAGAGCATTGCGCTGGTGGCAGAGCGAGCGAGCTGAGGCTGCAGGGGAGGGGGAAGGGGAGACAGCAGGGGAGGGGCCGGGGGTGAGCCTCCTGACCCAGGAGCTTGGGGGCCAGGCAGGACGGTCCCATGGGCTGGATGTGGCCCGAGGGCCGTAGTTTGCCCACCTCCGCTCTACCCTTTATGATCTTGTTAGATTCTTGGGTGTGATGTCAGCATCTTTCAGGCTGCTTCTAGTCTCAGATGAAACATTGGCTGGATCTACGCTGCTCATTTGCTTGGTTAATGATCTGTGCTGGCTTGAAATCATCTAGAAGACTGGCTTCTAGCTGGAACCACAGTTAGAGTCTGTCCTTCAGGTATGGCACTAACCTCCGCTACTCTGTATTCACCAGGCCCCTTCTCACCAGGTCACTAATCTGAGGTGGTTTATCACTTCCATTGTTTGTTGCTTGATTGTGTACTTTCCCTATAGCAGCCCTTCCTTTCTCTGGCCCAGATTACAAATATTCTTCCCTTGATATCGCTCCTTTTCCTTTGTCCCCTGCATGTTCCCTCTCTAATATACCCTCCCTGCTTGCCTTCCTTTCGCCTCCATTCTTTCCTCAGTCCCTGGGAAAAGGCAGATTAGACAAAAAAGTTGCTCTCTGTAGACCCAACCCCCCAATAACTTTTGCTGCTTTGCCCTGCAATCTGGATTTCAAACCAGTACTCTTGTTGGTGACAGTCCAAACAGGTGTTTCCTGGTTGCTGTGCTTACTTCCTGATCGTTCACACATGCAATTCTGGAGCCTTAAAAATTCCTCTTATCCTGCAGGAGTGTGTGTGTGGGGAGGAGGAGGGTTTGTTTTGTTTTTGGGGTTTTGTACAATGTTATTCAGTGGAATTCATCCTGCCGACCAGGAAATCCTTCACAGGACAGGTGAAATTTTATGCCTTCAAGACTATAGGGGAAAGGAGTTTTGTCTGCAAGTTTCTCTTTGGTGCATTTTCTAGGATAAATGTTTGTTCAAAATTCATGGGTGCCTACAACTTTAATATTAAAATCCCCTTAAACACTAAAGCACTCTTATTAATCTTGCCTGTCCATCTCTTTTTCACCTAGATTGTTTAGTCCCCAAATGCTTTTCCTCTGGGGATGTCACATAAATTTCCTGCCATGCCATCCAGATGACAACTGATCATGCTGCAGGACTCTAAAGGTATTTTGAAGGGGCTACAATCCTTCTGACAGTTGGCTGCAATAAAGTCAAAGCTGGACCTTCCTGCTTCTATTGACTCACCAGCTTTGCAGTAAAATATCTATTCCTTGCTTCTCATAATAGTTTTTCAGTGATAAAGCCTGCCCATCATTAGCTACACCTGGCCGACAGGATCTACGTTACCAGGATTCAGCTGCCTGACCAGCCTTACAGCTACCTCACTGCAGCCTGGTGCTGGTCATGTGACAAGCTGCCGGCTTTTATATGGAAACAGTCACACTCCTGTAAATATTGCTCATATATGTAATAATAGAAAACTGCTAGTCTCAGAAAGTTCTCAAGGAGACTTGATTTTTTGCCTTTACATCTTATGTGGGTGGAGACACCATGTAAAGGCTAAACTCATCCATTAAAAGATGTAGACCTGGGTGCTCCGTTCTGTTGTTTAGCCACCTAATCTTCCATTAACATGGTCTTAGTTTTATGATGTAAAAGAACACTACAGCTGGTATACCTGTTATTAATTACTCGATATCTGATGCTTCAGTTGCATAGCTAGTATTAATGGGTAGAAAATCATAACACCCATGAATGATTATTCATCATGAAATACCTTTGCTTAAGGTCTATTCAATCTTTCAAAAGTAATTCAGGCATATTAGGAATTTGCTAATGACCTTCTGCAGATGATGTAAATCTTCCAAAGAAGTAATTATACTTTCCTTAAAAGCTTGTCTCGCTACATCCATCAAAAGTAGATGACATTAACATAGGTGTAATAAGAATGCTAGTGTTTAGATTTGGATACTAGAAACACAGGAACTGTATACTGGATCAGACTAGTGGTCCATTTAATCCATGATGTTGTCTCTGACAGCGGCAGGTACCTGATACTTTAGAAAAATGAGCAAGAACACAATTATGGATGATTATGGAATAAGCTGCCTATCGGGGATATTTTACCCAACTCCCATCCATTAGTGATTGGCTTATGCCTTGAAGTATATGAGGGTTTAGATCCCTTATAATGTTTTGAATGGTAGCTGTGTATGGATTAGAAACACTCCTCTTTAAAGTCTTTTTCCTGTGGGAGGAGGGTTCTAAAATACAAGATGTTTTATGTCTGTTTATTGTATTACAGTATCATCTAAAGGCCCCAGATGAGATAGGGGCTGCATTATACTAGGTTCTGTACATGGAATTTTGCCCTAACTTTGAATAGTAAGTTTGAATAACCACCTTTAATGAAAACAGTAATGCTGTGGGTACTGTGGGCAGTATTCCTTCCTTCTAACTATTCTTCTTTAGATATATATCTTTGTACATAGATGCTATGTTCAGTTGTGGGCGGGGGAATCTTTTCAGTTGTTTCATTGTTGCTTTGTGCCCCCTCCAATCTGTTTTTCTCCCATCTTACACTTAGATTGTAAAGCTCTTTTTGTTATGTATTAGCACAGTGGGGTCCCACTTCCTAACTGGGCCAACTAGGAGTTATGCCAACACAAGTTAATAATAATCCACCAACACACTGTGCCCATTATTTAGGCTGTTATCAAGGTTCAAGGGTCATCATGTAAAATTAATGTAGTGTACTTAATATGACTGCTCAGTGCTATTATTCACCAAACTGCTTAAGGTACTCAGCAGGGCACTAGGTGTATCGTGGCAGTCCCTCAGTGATCAACTAAAGATTGAAGGGGCTGGAAGTCAAACTTTTCCTTGCTTAGGGCACATACCCCTAAAGAGAGTCCCAAAATGGCCTTCGGGAATTGTAACAGGAAACATGCAATCCTTGTCCTTGTTTGTCCAAATCAACGAATAAATCAGCAGGTTCCAGCTGTCGCTGGTACTAATGTGGTGAAGTACTTAACTGAAGACTGTAAACAAAAATGGCTTTCTGGTTTTATGATGATTTCATTACCAGATGAGCAGGCAGAAACCTACTTGTACATCTTCCTCAGTTAGAAACTGCATCAGGAAGCGGAAGGTGAGGTGACTTCGAAGCCATTCCAGGCGTGAACCAGACAAGTGTCTCCTTCAGACTTTGATAGTCTGCAGCAACATCCATGTGAATTGTTGACAGTTGGTGTGATCTAAAGAAACGTATAGCCCATTTGCATCACCTGTGGTGCTTGTTCATCAAAAAATGGGAGCCCTCAGGATGGTGGTAGACAATAGAAAACCGAACAGCATTACTTAGAAGGATACTTATCGTTTACCTACAATCAAGAAATGGAGGGCTGGAAGCGACCTTGAGAGACCACCTAGTCCAACCCCCTATGCTGAAGCAGGACCAAGTGTACCTATACTATCTGTGACAACTATTTGTCTAACATGTTCTTAAAAACCTCCAGTGATGGGGATTTCACAACCTCCCTGGGAAGCTATTGCACTGCTTAACTAACCTTATATTTGGAATTCCCCCCTGTAATATCTAACTTAAATCTCCCTTGCTGCAGATTAATCCAATTACTACTTATCCCACCTTCAGTGGACATGGGGAACAATTGATCACCATCCTCTTTATAACAGCCCTTAACGTATTTGAAGACTGTTATCAGGTCCCACTCACTCTTCTTTTCCCAAGACTAAACTTGCCCAGTTTTTTAAACTTTCCTCATAGGTCAGGTTTTCAAAACCTTTTATCATTTTTGTTGCTCTCCTTTGGACACTCGCCAATATGCCCACCTCTTTCCTAAGGTATGGTACCCAGAAAGTGACACAGTACTGTAGCTGATGCCTCACAAGTGCTGAATAGAGCGGGACAATTATCTCCCAGGTCTTACATATGACAGTCATCTTAATACACCCCAGAATGATATTAGCCTTTTTTGCAACTGCATCACATTGTTGACTTATATTTAATTTGTGATCCACTGTCACCCCCAGATCCTTTTCAGCAGCACTACAGCCTAGCTAGTTATTCTCCATTTTGCAGTTGTGCGTTAAATTTTTTTTCTTCCTAAGTGTAGTATTTTGCACTTGTCTTGACTGAATATCATCTTGTTGATTTCACACCAATTCTCCAGTTTGTCAAGTTTGTTTT
This sequence comes from Malaclemys terrapin pileata, assembly GCF_027887155.1. Lineage (NCBI taxonomy): Eukaryota > Metazoa > Chordata > Testudines > Emydidae > Malaclemys > Malaclemys terrapin. The sequence continues at coordinate 86,114,238 of NC_071507.1, forward strand.
GAAATCCTGTCCTTCAAAGTGCTTGCAACCCCTCCCAGCTTGGTGTCATTCACAAATTTTAGAAGCATGCTCTCCACATCATTATCCAAGTCATTAATGGAAATATAGCCCCAGGACTGATCCTTGAGGAATCCCACTAGATATGCCCCACCCTTCCAGTTTGACAGCAAACCATTGATAATTAATCTTAGACTATGGCTATATAACCAGTTTTGCACTCACCTTATAGTCATTTCATCTAGACCACGTTTCCCTAATTTGATTATGAGAATGTGATGTGGAACTGTCAAAAGCCTTACTAAAATCCCCTATCCACTTGACTGGTAACCCTGTCAAAGAAGGAAATTAGGCTGGTTTGGCTGATTTGTACTTGAAAAATGCATGTTGGCTATTACTTATAACCCTATTATCCTCTAGGTGCTTACAGAGTGATTAATTTGTTCCAGTATCTTTCCAGGTATCAACATTAGGATGACAGGTCTATAATTCCTTTTTTGTTCCCCTTTTTAAAGATAGACATGTTTGCCCTTCTCTACTCCTCTGGGACCTCACCCATCCTCCAGGAGTTCTCCGTGAGATAATTGCTAATGGTTCTGAGATTGGTTCAGCTAATTCCTTAAGTATCCGAGGCTGAATTTCATCAGACCCTGCTGACTTGAATACATGTAACTTATCTAAATATTTTTAACCTGTTCTTTCCCTATTTTGGCTTGCGTGCCTTCCCCCTTGTTGTTAATATTAATTGTGTTGAGAATCTGGTCACAGTTAACCTTTTTACTAGGGCTGTCAAGCGATTAAAAAAATTAATCGTGATTAATCGCACAATTAATCGCACTGCTAAACCACAATAGAATACCATTTATTTTAAATATTTTTGGATGTTTACTACATTTTCAAATATAGTAATTTCAATTACAACACAGAATATAAAGTGTACAGTGCTCACTTTATATTTATTATTATTACAAGTATTTGCACTGTAAAAAGAAAAAAATATTTTTCAATTCACCTCTTACAAATACAGTAGTGCAATCTCTTTACCATGAAAGTTGAACTTACACATGTAGAATTATGTACAAAAATTGCATTAAAAAATAAAACAATGTAAAACTTTAGAGCCTATAAGTCCACTCAGTCCTACTTCTTGGTCAGCCAATCACTCAGACAAACAAGGTTGGTTACAATTTGCAGGAGATAATGCTGCCTGCTTCTTGTTTACAATGTCACCTGAAAGTCAGAACAGGCATTCACATGGCACTGTTGTAGCTGGCATTGCAAGATATTTACATGCCAGATGCGCTAAAGATTCATATGTCCCTTCATGCTTCATCCACCTTTCCACAGAACATGCTTCCATGCTGATGATGGGTTCTGCTCAATAATGATCCAAAGCAATGCAGACCAATGCATGTTCATTTTCATCATCTGAGTCAGATGCCACAAGCAGAAGGTTGATTTTCTTTTTTGGTGGTTTGGGTTCTGTAGTTTCTGCATCGGAGTGTTGCTCTTTTAAAACTTCTAAAAGCGTGCTCCACCCCTCATCCCTCTCTGATTTTGGATGGCACTTCAGACTCTTAAACCTTGGGTCGAGTGCATAGCTATCTTTAGAAATCTCACATCGGTATCTTCTTTGCGTTTTGTCAAATCTGCTGTGAAAGTGTTCTTAAAACAAACATGTGCTGGGTCATCATCTGAGACTGCTATAACATTAAATATATGCAGAATGCAGGTAAAACAGATCAGGGGACATACAATTCTCCCTCCAAGGAATACAGTCACAAATTTAATTGATGCATTATTTTTTTAATGAGCATCATCAGCATGGAAGCATGTACTCTGGAATGGTGGCCAAAGCATGAAGGGGCATACAAATGTTTAGCATATCTGGCATGTAAATACCTTGCAACACCAGCTACAAAAGTGCCATGCGAACGCCTGTTTTCACTTTCAGGTGACACTGTAAATAAGAAGCAGGTAGCAATATCTCCCATCAATATAAACAAACTTGTTTGTCTTAGTGAATGGCAGAATAAGAAGTAGGACTGGGTGGACTTGTAGGTGCTGAAGTTTTACACTGTTTTGTTTTTAAGTGCAGTTATGTAACCAAAAAAAATCTGCATTTATAAGTTACACTTTCATGATAAAGAGATTGCACTTCAGTACTTGTATGAGGTGAATTGAAAAATACTATTTCTTTTATCATTTTTACAGTGCATATGTTTGTAATAAAAATAATATAAAGTGAGCACTGTGCACTTTGTATTCTGTGGTGTAATTGAAATCAATATTGAAAATGTAGAAAAACATCCACAAATATTTAATAAATTTCAATTGGTATTCTATTGTTTGTGGTAGATCCCCTACCAAGATAATCATCTCTGTTTTCTTTTATCTTTATCTAGAGAGTTTCAACTGGTCTGCATCTCCCCTCCTTCTGAACCTCAGAACAAGTGTATATATTCTTAATATGCAATGCAACAACACCTCTCTTTTTACCCATGCCTGTCCTTTCTGAACAAGATATACCACTCCATACCAATATTCCAGTCATGAGATGTATCCCACCAAATGTATGTGATGACAGTTAAGTCATAAAGGAAACCTTTGCTTTATTTGCAGAATTCAAATGGTTTTCCATGTTGGATCTGAACAGTGGATATTACCAAGTTCCTGTAGAGATACAAGTTCATGCAAAAACACTTTTACCAAGCCGTCTGATAACTGACAATTCAAAACACCTTCATGACATACCAATGCCCTAGCAACCTTTTAGTGAATGCTGGAGCATGTCATGACAGGCATGAATCTTACTGAAGTTGTTGCATTTCTAGATCTGGTTATTTTCTCAGCTACTCAAGAAGAACATGAGGCATGTCTTCTAAGAGTTTTGAGTAGACTGTAGCAGTATGGCTTGAAACTGGCACCTTCAAAATATAAGATCTTTCAGAGTTCAGTAAAATACTTGGGTCATACCATCTCCCAAAAGGTGATTTGTCCAGATAAGAAGAAAAAAGATGTTATTGCAACATGGCTGTACCTAACCACTACTGGAGAACTTCGTATTAGGAATTACACAACTGATTTTTAATGTTTTGGAAGGCAACCTCCATTACCAGTTTATCTGTGTTTTGAAATTTAGCAGGAAGGGTGACACAATGTTAAGAATGTGTGAAGGACCTAGGCAAATGCTTGCTGATAGATGGAAGCCACTGGTTTATGTAGTAGTAGAACAACTTGAAGGTGATTTACCTGTTTACAGTAAATCAACAGTGGGAGAAGGTTCCAGTCAAACTCATGCATGTTTCTGCTCCAGAGCCAACAGAGAGAGACCTGCTGGGAGAACTGCTGGCAGAAACTCCAGTAGGCAGAAGAAACCTACAGGAAGTAGCTAATGCGGCTGTGCACTGCAGACTGAGGATATGGATGATTTTTTATTTGATTCAAACTAGAGTACTTTATTCAATGAAGATCGGAGGGAAAAGAGACAAACAAGGGAAATTCCGCAAGATGAACGCTCCATTGGATCGGAGGTGAATTTGCCAGTTATTCCCATAAAGCCCATAGCAGAGATTGAGAATCCATCTCCTTGGAAAGATTGGAGGGGACTATATTAGAGTGATAGGAGCACCCTCCTAAGCCATTGCATGTGTAACACCTTGGTTTCCCTGCAGCCTGCTTCCCTGTTCTCAGCTCCCCATGGAGCACTGCTAGCAACTCTCTAGCTCCTGCTTCCTCGCTCTGCTCCTGCTTACCATGCAGCTCTGCAGCCCATCCTGCTCTTCTGCCACCTTCCCAGAGAGAGAGCAGGTCTAACCCTTTTGAAGAGTTTCCACCTCCTCCACCTATTGGCTGGGACATGAGTCTAGATCTGTTCTTCCACCCTGGAGGGTCATAGATTAACAGGGAGGGGGTTGCTGGTAAGGCTAGTTTCCTGCTTAGCACATTCATCACTGTAGCTTCAGGTATATGAAAGTATATTGTAAATTAATGTATTGGTATACATATAGGGTGTATTGGAAATATGGTATATTTTCATCATAAGTATAGGCTTTGGCCTGGGAGGCATTATGGAAGTATGAAGTATTAGTATTGATTATATTAATGTGTTGCCACTATTGAACCCTACTAGTCATATAGTTAATTTATAGTTCAGCTGTCCATGACCTGGGCAGAGCAGGAAGTAGGTGGAGTGAGAGACAGGACTGAGACAGTATGTACAGGGCCGTCCCTATGGGGGTGTGGGGCCTGGAACAAATCAGCCTTCCCACTAGTCTCCTCGCTGCCCACCCAGTGCACCCACCTGACTGCTGCTCGCTTCCTCACCACCACCCCGTCTGCCCGCTGCTTTCCTCCTTGCCGTCCGCTCACCCGCCTGCCGCTCGCCTTCTCATCCATCTACCCACCATTCACCTCCCTGCTAGTCTCCTCACCATCTGTCCTCCCGCCTGCCTCCTCACCCCCCCATTCGCCTCCTCACCCCGCTCACTCGCCTGCCTCCCGCCTCACTTCCCCACCTGCCACATCACCTGAATATAGGGACAAATGGTTTCCCGATCGTACATCAGTTGGGATGCGGGATAAAGGGCTAAATATTCGGACAGTCCCGATTTTATAGAAGTGCAGGGCCCCCAAAGTGCGGGGCCCAGGGTGGTTGCCCCGATTCATCCTACCCAAGGGATGGCTCTGAGTATGTACTGTGATAGAATTTGTGCAGATTGTTCTCTTGGATCACAGAGATCAGGATTGAGTCACACCTGCTGACCCAGGGAGAGGCAAGTGAGCACCTTGTTTTGCATCAGTAAGGACTGTGGATTCACTCTCATGTGAGGGAGGCAGGGTTAACATCACCAGCCCTCCCTTTGCCGCCGCCTTGGTGAGTAAAGACACACCTGAAGGGTGTGGGTATGAATTGGTACATCCCCCAGCTACTCTAGCCAAGCTCCCTCCCCAGCCAACACTGCCTACTTCCAGGACTCTACTAGCTATCTGCTGTCCCCCAACAAGATGGGACAGGGGTGGGGGTGGGGAGGTTCGTGATTTACAGTCACTTTGGGCTGCACTTGCGTCCACTGGGAGCTCTGCATTAGGCCACCATAAACTGGTGTAATTCAGGACTTAATCTGGCTCATAGGATTTTAGTATCTACCAGTATCCACTGACCATGTGTTTGAGGAGATCAGATTTCCAGACACTAAACTCACAAATTTAGTATATATCAAGCTCTAAAAATCTGTTGAAATTCCTAGTTTTAAAAGGGGAGGAGGCTTTTTAAACCTGACCATGCAGACAGGGAGGCACAGCATGGGTGAGCAGAGAGCCATGTAGGGGCTCTCTACATATTCACCACTCTTCAGGCGTGTCTTTCCTCTACTCACCTGCCTCTCTGTCTAAGCTGCTATTTATACCTGTGCTAATGGGGCTACATGGGTACGTATATTACACGCTGCAGAAAGAAGCATGCACGATAGATGCACCCTGAGAGCTGTGATCCTTTTGGCAAATAAATCGTACTTTGTTTTAAAGAAGCTGTCCCTGTGTCACTCTTTCTGTCCTGAAGGGAAAATTGTACAGGTGCCAAGCCTGTTGGGCCTGGTAAGTATCACAGTTGGTAACCAACGGCAGACCCAGTATATCGCCAAACTGCACTAAATGGCTGACTCATGCAATGATCAAACCTTAAAGTTTGATTAGTTCAGGATAAATTAGTAATACAGACAAAGGATGCAAAAGCCTGAATGCGGATGCTCAGAGAATCGACACTAATTGTACCAACAGCTATAGACGTGTGCAAAGCTAGTGAACAAGCTCACATCCAAACACAGAGAATAAGTGGAGTAAACACAGAAATAATGTACCAACTAGCACAGGGAAAACATGAAATACAACGAAAAACTACACCACCAAAGCTCATGCAAAAGCAAATGCACAAATACAAAGCAGAAAAGACAAAATGCAAAGGACCTGTAGATACTGTGGAGAAAAACATGACAATGGAAAATACCTTCTGTGATGAAAGCGGGACTTTTCTGTAATGTTTCTATTAACGTGTCTCAGTTTACCCATTTGACTTTGCATTGTTACCCACAGGGTGCAGAGGAATTAAAAATTTTCTCATTTAAGACTTAGACAAAGGAACAAGGAGAGAGCACTGGGATCTGTACAGAGCATTGATTGGGCTATGGCTTCCACCAATATGATTTTAAGATTCTCTGTCTAATCCAAACCGAAAAACTCTGAGATGTTGTATTCCAGGTAATGATTAAACCTACTTTGTTTTGAAAAGGTTGTTCAGTGTCACGGTAAGTACTTACTGACATGCATTGCACCCTACTAAGGTAAAGTCTCTCTCGGGATTCTGACTTTGGTTGGACTCACTGCAGAGAGCCCTGGAGATTGCGGAAGCCTGTAGGTGCAGTCTCGGCATTGTTACCCCGGGGTCTGCTCTGAAAAACATTTTGAATTGACAGATTACTACATCTCTGTCATCTTTAGGAACCATAGATGGCAGTTCATTTGTGTGTATTTGCTTACTTGTGTTAACTTGCAAATAACTGACTTGTTTCTTTTTCCTAGATAAGAAACTTTTAGTTAATGACAGGATTGGCTACAAGCATTGCCTTTGTGGGAGATCTGAGATACAAATTGATCTGAGGTATGTGACGGGTCTCTTGGGACTGGAAGTAACCTGAATCTTTTGTGATCTTTGGTATATAGCTTCCAACTTGCCTGGGTGGCAAGATAGACTGGAGAGCCCAAGGGGACTGTCTGTGGCTCCATGGTAAGACTGTTATAGTGATCCAGAGGTTCACATTTGTTACTGGGTTGGTGAACTCTAATCACTGCTCTACAGCCAAAATGCTTCTGAAATAAATGTAGTCAAACTTTACTAATTCTGGGTCACTGAGAACGAAAATCATGCTTAAAATTGTTGATTGGCTCTAGTTTTCAAGATATGCTATTGGGTCAGTATATACGACCCTTGACATGGGAATGGCAGAGGATAAGTGAGTTATAAAGGGAAGGGATCTCAACTTAACCAGAAATTACTAAAATATATCTTTGACTGGATCTATGAATAAATCTATGACTGGGTTTGGACAGTACTTGCTTTTTAGGCAAAACAATGAATGATGCAATCTGAAGCTGGTATTGTATCATACATGATATGAATTGCATCATGTTATTCCTAGAAGTCATGGATGATGCAATCATAACGAAGCTTACATCACTCTGCTGAACAAATTGTCCTATATCAGCTCTAGAAATCATACATTGTCATGCTCTCTTATTTGTCAGTGTTTGATTGCAAAGGGACACATTTCTGTTTAGCCAAAGTGAGCCGAGATGCCTCGTACTTGTGTGAACAGTGCAGATAACTTCTGCTATGTTTGTGGTGAAGTGACTTTTGCATCACAAAAGCGCAGTATAACCACTATGGTTAAGAAAGCCTATCACCTTTATTTTGGCTGCAAAATTGGAGATCAGGACAAGAGGTGGGCCCCACACATATGCTGCAACACTTGTGCAACAAATCTTCGCCAGTGGTTGAACAGGAAAAGGAAATCTATGCCTTTTGCAGTGCCAATGATTTGGAGAGAGCCAACAGATCATACCAGCAATTGTTACTTCTGCATGGTGCCTCCAGTTGGGAAAGGTGTGTCAAAGAAGAAAAAGTGGACTGTGCTTTATCCAAACATTCCATCAGCTATGCGCCCAGTACCCCACGGAGAAGGACTGCCGGTTCCTGATGCACCAGAATCATTCTCACTTGAGTCAGATGAGGAAGAGGATGAAACTTCTGGTCCTGAACCATCAATGTCACAGGACCCACATTTTCTCCCATCCTCCTCCTTTGAACCACACCTCATAACATAAGGTGAACTGAATGACCTTGTCAGGGATTTGGAACTACCCAAGAGTAAGGCAGAGCTGTTGGGCTCCAGACTACAGCAGTGGAATCTCCTGGCAGGTGATGTTAGGGTTTCCATGTTCCGTGACCGTCAAAAGGATCTTGTCCCATTCTTCTTCATGGAAGGTGATCTTGTAGCCTGCAACAACATCGATGGTGTGATGGCAACCCTCAACATCGTTCACGATCCAGATGAGTGGAGACTGTTCATTGATTCATCAAAGACGTGTCTTAAAGCTGTTTTACTGCATAATGGCAATGTTTTGCCATCAATTCCAGTTGGTCATGCAGTCCATATGAAGGAAACCTATGACAACGTGAAACAACTTTTGAGGTGCATAAACTATGACCAACATCAGTGACAGCTTTGTGGCGATTTGAAGGTTGTTTCTCTCTTGCTTGGTCTGCAGACTGGATACACAAAGTACTACTGTTTTCTCTGCGAATGGGATAGTCGTGCAAGAGATTCCCACTACTTCAAGAAAGATTGGCCACTCCGACAGTCATTGGAGCCTGGGAGGAAAAGTGTTCAGCATCCACCACTTGTTGAATCAAGGAAGATTTTGTTACCACCCTTACACATCAAGCTGGGTCTGATGAAGAACTTTGTCAAGGCCATTGACAAAACACAAGCAGCTTTCAAGTACCTCTGTGGAAAATTTCCAAGGTTAAGTGAAGCTAAGATAAAGGAAGGTGTCTTTGTTGGTCCTCAGATTCGTGAACTTCGAGATGATGCATTTGACCATGCGCTGCGTGGCAAGGAAAAGACGGCATGGAAAGCCTTCCAGTTAGTGGCAATAAATTTTCTCAAAAACAACAAGGCAGACAACTACAGGTTGTTGGTGGAAAACCTCCTCAAAGCATACAAAAGCCTTGGTTGCAACATGTCACTAAAGATACATTTTTTGCACTCTCATCTAGATTTTTTTCCACCGAACTGCGGAGCAGTGAGCGATGAGCATGGCGAGCGATTTCACCAGGACATTGCAACAATGGAGAAACGCTATCAGGGCAAATGGAGCCCATCAATGCTTGCAGACTATTGCTGGACAGTGACAAGAGATGCTCCATTTAATGAATACAAGAGACAAGCCAAGAAGCGCCGAGTAGACACTGAATAGGACTGAACAATGTACATAATAGTTTTTTGCCTTTTGTTTCATAATAAATTTTATTTATATAACCCTTTTGCTGATTTTTAAAGTGTTACATAAACAGGACAGGTGAAATATTATCATGTAAAGCAACCATAAACACATGAAAAGACCTAGGTTTACAATTTATGATTAAAACTCTACTATCTACACAATATACATAGACATAAAATGTAAAAACTTAAATATCTTAGAAACAGTAGCCAATCAGTTGTTTTAATTGTCATATTTGAATTCAGCACATCAAAATACATAATAAATAGCACATTTTATCTCTGAAGCAGACGACTTCTCAAAAATTGTAGACCAGTGTTATGGAACATACCAGCAGCTGGGGTGTCTGCCCTGTTTTCAACAGTCTGCCCTGAGGTAGGCACTTACGGTCCTGAGACACTCCAGACAGAATGCCAGTGAACAAAGAAACAACCATACAATGTGATGCCAGTGAGATTGGGTTTGGGGCATCACTCCTACAAAAGGGAGAGCAGGTAGTTTTTGTGGCAAAGTCACTCTTGGTGGCTGAACAAAAGAGATACCCAAACAGAAAAGGAATGACTTGCCATAAGATTTGCATGTGAAGAGTCTGACCAGTATGTTCTAGGGTGGGAAACCATTTGAATGAAAATGACCATAAACCAGTAGAGCCTTTTTTAAGAAGCCACTGCTAGAGGCCCCAAGATGCCTTCAGGTGAACCTCCTTGTGACTGGGTCTGGAAATTAGCTCTTGCGCCATCTGGTGCCCCTTTCTGTTGGTTGCTCACACCGGGGCTCATCTCTCTCTCTCCATGACTTAGGGTACTCACTCTTTGTGACTTGGCCCAACAGCCACATGGAGGAGAGTGAAAAACACAGTGCTGAGACTTACATGATCCGCAGGACAGAGAAGAAACACAGGCCCAAAAGTGACCGGTATTAGAACAGATTCAGAATGCCACACCACAAGAAGAACCAAGTGCAAGGCAGTCTCCTGTCTCACCAGAGAGAGACTCACTTGTTCCAACCTCAAACCGCCTGCAACATGCACGCAAGACTTTGACAATACTAAGGTATGAAAGAACAACTGTCCCAAACCCAAAAGAAAATACTTCAGCTCCCAAGCAAGTTGAGTTAGTCAAAGAGTTGGTGTTAAATTATATATAAATGATGATACAGATTTTAAGGGAACTGTCTTGACTCTCTCTTTCTATGCTCAAATACTGAACACCGTCCTTCCTCGGCCTTAGAGGGCTCTACCATTTTGCCTATTTTAAAAAATGTGGGCAGCATGGACAGTGAATCCCCATGCAAACAGAAGTTTCCCTCTGAGGCTAAAGCTTTCAGTCATTGCCACCTGGCTATGCTCAGGTTCATGCTTGAAAGCCTCACACAGCTCTAGTTATTACGCTCCCCCAGCGTAATCATTGTGAGCTGGTGCTGGTGCACACACACTTACTTTGCAATCTGCCTGTGTGCAGCTGGATACCAGGATAGTATTTGGCAGCATCTGCAAATCCCATCTATTTGGTGAAGTCATCTACAATAATTATACACTACTTTAAATATGCATTGCAGTTGCCAAGCCATGTACTCATGAAAGACAGACACTGTGGATTTTCCATTCACTTGTGCAGCAAATCTGCCATGTGCTGGGGGTGCGGGGGAGAGAGGTGTATTATGAAACTTACCCCTTGCCTTTTGCAATGCAGGGAAGCTTTAATTAGACATAAATGAGTTTGATCAATGAATCATTAACTTCCATTAAACTTTAAGTGATTGCCTGACCTGGCTACTTCATTCTGAATTTAGTCTGGTGTACACTTGATAATTAGAGTTAAAGGGACAAAAGCTGGAGGCTATCCTTCTCAATCCTTCACACAAAATGGAGTTGAGTCAGCTAATAAGTTAATATTATAGTCAGCTTGTAAAGACAGATGTGTGATTTTCCTTGACAAATGGACCATCAAGTGGAGTATCACGTTCAGGGCCAGCTCCAGGCACCAGCTCACCAAGTACGTGCTTGGAGCGGCACCTTGGGGCGGGGCAGTGCTCGGGTTTTTATCTATTTGTTTATTTATTTATTTTTGGTTCGTAGGGGCAGAGCTGGAGGGTTTTTTTGTTTCCGCGGCCCGGCGCTCGGAGGGTGGGGCTTTGGGCGGCGCGGCGCTCGGAGGGGGGGCGGGGCCTGGCTCGGAGTGGGGGACAGGGGCTTTGGGCAGCGCGGCGCTGGGGGGGGCGGGGCAGCGCTCGGGTATTTATTTATTTTTGGTTTGTAGGGGCAGCGCTGGAGGGTTTTTTTGTTTCCGCGGCCCGGCACTTGGGGGAGGGGCTTCGGGCGGCGTGGTGCTCGGGAGGGCGAGGATTTCAGCGGCACGGCTCTGGGGGTGTTTGGCTGCGCGGCGCTCGCGGGGGAGGGTGTACGGCGGGGCAGCGCTCTTCTTTTTTTGCCTGGGGCGGCAAAAAAGTTAGAGCCGGCCCTGGTCACTTTGGCTTTCAGAACTAGCTCTGGAATTACCTGTCGTGACATGTTTAAAGCTCTTACTGCCCCTGTCCCTCCCCCCACATCAGCTGTTGCCCCAGGCTGCATGGCATGTACTGTAAGGAACTTCTGAAGTGCACTGAGCAAGGCAGTAGAAGAGCCAGGGGTCTACCTGCACCTTGGTAAAAGTGCTGGGGGAGCTGTTCTTGCGGCTAACCAAATCAAAGTGTGGCTTGCGTAGGTCCAAATGCACTCGGGAGACTGGAAGAATAACTTCTGACAACTTCCAAAGCCTAGGAAAGGAGAGCCCCTGAAATGTTAGCTTTACCAGCAAACAAGTACAGGGCAATGGCACGCAAATTGGCTTTCCTTGTGTTATTTTTACATTTTGCACTTGCGTGTCAGTTTGTGACATACTGTAATGAAGTAATGCTACATGTGAAGGGTTTGCATCAGCAAAGATGCCTCCAGAGGACTGGAAAGTCATTTCTTGCCCTGCTTTCACCCACAGTTGAGCTCTCAAGCCTCCTATGCCCTGCAGTGCTGTTCTTCTCTTCTCTTCTCTCCAAGTAATTTGAGTCAAAGCATTGACTTTGTCACAGCTGGGACCCAGTCTGAGATCCTGGATAACTAAAAACAATCTGCAAGCTGAGCTTAGTTTGTCTAATTTCACGCTGTCCCCATACCCCAATACATTTGAGATGCCTGAAAATATTTTCCAGACAAATGAGGAGAGTCTGTATTTATTTTAGTTCTTACAAAAAAAGCGAGATGAATAGCACAGTAGGTGGGTTTGTATTTTAGTTATTACAAAAGAGCAGGACTAGTAGCATAGGAGGCATAGTGCTGTCAGGCGCTGGGTAAGCTTCCACTCTTTGCACTCTGCCATCAGGCAGCCATATTGTTAATTTATAGAGCTGGTCAAAAAATGTCCAACGTTCTGTGAGAAAGTGTCAATTCCATCATAACTTTCAATGGAAACAAGGGAGGCTGGCTGGCCCTGGCTGGTTTGCAGTCAGCCTGTCCAGCTGCCTGAGATTCCCAGCTCCCCAGCTGCCTGGCTAATGGGCCGACCTGCTTCTAGGCACCTCCAGCTACCTGACGCTCCAGCTGCATGCTTAGCGAGCTGCCAAGCTCCCCACATTGCCTGGTTCCCCAGGCTCCTCAGCTGTCTGCTTCCCTGGGATCCATCCCCAGGAGCCTGCCTGTCCAGCTTCCACACTCCAGACATTTTTGAAAACTTCTGTTTTGGTTCAATATTTTGACAAATTCCGTTCTGTGGAAATTTTCACATTTCTACAATTCATAATAATTTTTGTCAGAAATGCAATTTTTTTGTGTGTGGGATGGTGTTGATGGGCTGTTCACCCCACACCAGCCCTGAAAGGGTGAAGGAAGTGGAGAAAGGGGCCAGTCAGTGAGATAGGCCACACATGAGGGGTTTAGGCTGGAGAAGCAACTCCTGATTGGAAGCTGGAGCTCAGCTGAGCTGGTGGGGGCTGGGCGAGTATAAAGCTGGAAGCTGGCAACATAAATAGTTGTGAGGAAATCTATAGCCACCCTTTGTGCATTGGAGAGGGAAGGGGAGAACGTAGGGAAAGAGTAGGACCCTGGCGGCCAGGCTCTCAGGGAAGGGCATACCCAGAAAAGAGAAGGGTGGAGAAGAAAGCCAGGGGGTCAGCTTAGGAAGCAGCCCAGGGAGGAAACAGCAAGGTTGGGGACTGAACAGACCTTGGCTGTGTGTTTTAGGCTCCCTGGGATGGAACCCAGAGTAGTGGGTGGGCCCAGGTTCCTCACTAGCCACTGCCAAAGTGGCAGTGCCTGGACAGCAGGTCAAGTGAGCCTCTATTCCCTGGAAGGGGAAACCACATAGTGACCTGACCTGGCCGGAGGGCTGAGTCACAAAGAGGAAGTTGCAGCTCCTGGAGCGAAAGAGGGTCTGCAGAGTGAGATAAAGGACAATAGGTGGAGAGACCGCAAGGTACTGGAAGAGAGCTAATCCCTAGAACAGCCAAGGGGAGGCACCACTCACGGTGAATGGACCCTGTGACAGATGGAAATTCTAGTCCTGCACAGTTCTATTAATGTATAGTACTGTCTTTCCTCTGCTGAGTGGTATTGCTCATATGAGTAATTGCTCACCAGTGACAGTAAGGGGCTCAGACACTGGCCCTTTGTGAATGTCAGTCTCTGGGGCTTTCAAATCTCTGCCTTTTATGAGCATTAAAAATCACTTGAAGTGATACAACCTGTTATTTATTTTGGAAAAAAACAGGTTTTAAGGCCTCAAAACTGTTTCATTATCTGAAGATGCACTTAGAATATGTGTTTGCTCTATATACGGCCCAAAGGACAAATTGCAAGTAACAAAAGCCTTCTTAGCAGGTGGTGGGTAAACGTTTTATGTTTCCAAGAGAAGCCAGACTCCTCTCTCGCCACCTTAAGGAGTGTGAAAAGATAGTTTACCAGATGTTTACCAAAATGATACAGCATATCTTCCTACCAGCCTAGTTCCACAATCGGGTGCATCTATGAGAAGGTGACAAAGAAATCTTGTAGGTTTGTCTAATAAAAATAGACTGTATTTACTGCTATTTAGTATCTTTCATGGCAGGGTCTCACAATCTATGTAAATGTTAAGGATTTGTCTACATGGTGGGGTAATGTGCACTACAGTGGTGTTCTTTCTAAAGTGCACTAACATGTTGCACATTAATTGCAGACCCTGCAGGTGTGTGCTACATGTTCCCCAGTGTGCTTTAATCTAGTGCTGTTTGAAATCAGCAGGTCTGGATAACTTGCATCCAAGAGATTTAAAAGAGCTGGCTGAAGACCTTGCTGGACCATTAAGGTTGACTTTCAATACGGCTTGGATCACTTGGGAGGTTCCAGAAGACTGGAACAAAGCTAATGTTGCACTAATATTTAAAAAGAATAAATGGGAAGATCTGGGTAATTATAGACCTGTCAATCTGACACTGATCCCAGGCAAGATGATGGAGTTGCTGACATGGGAATTGAATTAGTAAAGAAATAAAGGAGGGTAATTAATGCTAATCAACATGAGTTTATGGAATACAGATCCTGTTACACTAATGTGATTTTTTTTTTATGAGATTACAAGTCTGGTTGATAAAGGTAACAGAGTTGATGTAATATACTTAGACTTCTTTAAGACATTTGACTAAAAATCTAGAACCATATAAAATTAACATGGCACACCTTAAATGGATTGAAAGCTGACTTACTTCTCAAAATGTACTTGTAAACAGGGAATCATCATTAAGTGGGTCAGTTTCTAGCAGAGTCCTGGAGGGATCAATGCTTGGCCATACAGTATTTAATATTTTTATCAATGACCTGGAAGAAAACATAAAATCACTACTGATGGAATTTGCAGATGGTACAATAATTAGAGGAGTAGTAAATAATGAAGAGGATAGACCAATCACTAATAAAGAGTGATCTGAATCACTTAGTAAGCTGGGCACAAGCATTTTAATATAGCTACATTTAAATGTATATATCTAGGAACAAAGAATGTAAATCAGACTTCCAGGATGGTGAACTCTATCTTTGGAAGCAGTGACTCTGAAAAAGATTTGGAGATGGTGGTGGATCATCTGCTGAACAAGAGCTCTCAGTGTGATGCTGAGGCAAAAAACCTAAGGCAATCCTGGGATGCATAGAAAGGGGAACCTTGAGTAGGAGTAGAGAGTTTTTTTACCTCTGTATTTGGCACTGGTGTGACTGCTGCTGAAATAGTGTCTAGTTCTGGGGGCCACAATCCAAGAAGGATGTTGATAAATTGGAGAAGGTTCAGAAAAGAGCCATGAGAATGACTGAAGGATTAGGAAAAATGCTTTATAGTGATAGACTCAAGGAGCCCAATCCATTTAGGTTACCAAAGAAACAGTTAATGGGTAACTTGATTACAGTCTATAAGTACCTACATGAGAACAAATATATGATAATGGGTTGGCAATCTAGCATACTAAGGTCTAACAAAATCCAATGGCTGGAAGTTGAAGCTAGACAAATTCAGATGGGAAATAAGGCATAATTTTTTAACAGTGAGGATAAATAACCTTTGAAAAATTTACCAAGGGTCATGGTGGATTCTCTAACACAGGCAATTTTTAAATCAAGATTGGATGTTTTTAAAAAAAGCTCTGCTCTAGGAAATTTTGGGGTGAAGTTGTATGGCCTGTGTTGTACAGAAGGTCAGACTAGATGATCACAATGGTCCTTTTTGGCGTTGGAATCTATGAAAGCACACTAGGGAACTTCTAGTGCACTCCAGCAGTGTCTACGCTGACCAATTAATGTGCAACGTGTAAGTGCCCTTTAGAAGTCACATCCCCATAGTGTGCATTACTCCATGTTGCCATGTCCTATGTCATCAGTCATCTGAGGCAGATATTGGTTTTAATATTATGACCATTACAGGTAAACTGAGGCATGGAGAAATTACGGCAAGTGCAGTCAAGGGTGAACTTTGAAATGGACCACAGAATCCCTGACTCCCACTATCCCTGCCCTAACCACTGAAAACAAACACCAACAACTGCCTCTCTAGAAAGTGTTAATCAAGGGAGTACTTTACCTGAGGCCTATTGATGGGGACCCCAATCCTGCATTGTTTCACTGTGACACCCCATTGGAGCCTGGGAGATCAGGAAGCACCTCATCTTTTAGAAATGGCTGAGAGGAAAAATGCATGAGAAGCGAGACAAAACAGAAGGGAAAGGAAGAAGGTGCCTCTTTCCTGTATCAGAAATATAACATGGTGTCTTTGAACATGTGGGAAGTTTCCATAACCATGGTTTTAAAATGCAGGAGGCTCCTGTGAAGGAGGAGGAGCATGAGGAAGACAGCTGGTGTTCTCCGAACCCTCCTAGCTCCTAATATACTCATCAACAGACTCCTCCACCTCAGACATGCCCCCCCTTTCACCAAACTGAACCTGTAGCTCTGTAGCCCACCATTAATTCATTCAAACTGGCACTGTAGCATACAGCCTCTGAATAGTTCTGTGCCTGGTGGAAACATTTTACTTCAGTTTGCTGGCCTGGTGAATTGTTTTTCTTGGCTAAGCTGAAGTAAGGATACATTTGGGTTAATAGGTTTCTTGTCAGTGCCTCCCTTGCTTTGCACTTGTTAGTAGGGCTCAGGGGAAATGCAAGCTGTGAGATTTAAAAAACAAGCAAATTGGAAACATTTCCAGGATTTGGGCCACATAACAATTCCCTTGTCATAAAGCATAAAGCTTGCTATCCTCCCAACCTCACCCATGGAGTGCAGTCAGCAATAGGTCTAAGAAATGGCCTCTCAGATTCTGCCAAAATTTCTCCATGGTCTGTAACTTGCCAGATTTTTTATTAAGCAAAATGATCCAATATCTTGTTAACTGACTTAGATAGCTGGGGTGAAAGATGGAGATAGAAACCCACAGAACTTTGATCATTGCCCATGTATTGTTTGTTTCACTGGCCCTTTTCCTTAATAGCAAAGAATTGTACAGCTCTCTCTTTAGCATTTTCCTCATTCTTGTATATATTCCACAAGAGGGATCCCACTGTACAGGAAGCTTTAAATACCAATGGCAAGAGACAGTCCCTTCCCCAAAGAGCTTACAATTTAAATAGATACAACAGACAAAGGGTGGAGAGAGGCAACATTATCCCCATTTTGCAGATGAGGCACAGAGATCACTTTAATTTCATTCAGGAAATCTGGGGCAGAGTTAGGAACTGAACCTAGCTGTCTTGAGCCCCAGTTCAGTGCCTTTCCCTCGAAGCTAGACTTCCAGAAGTAAACATGTACTAAATAGCAGGTCTCTAAATATTGTACCTCCTTCCTCTCTTCCTGTTGTGTTTCCATTTTTTTAAACAGCATCTCCTTTCTTCTCATTCTTTCTCGTTCCTATTTGTTCATTCTCCATTGTCCATCCCCCTCCCTTCTGACATTGTCTGTTTCTTTGAGCAGGTGAGGAGTAAAGGGGATAGATAAAATAGAATAAGGGGCACACATTCCCTGCTCTCCCCTTTGTATTCCATTCTGTCTCTCCCCACTCCCACCCTGCCCCCAGACTCTACAGCTCTTTATACTCCCCATGGCTAAGAATTCCCTCCCTCCCATGATGCCTCACTCCTGTCTCCTCACTGGGTTTCACCTTTCCGCTCCCCGATCCCTTGCGGAACATTGCTTCTACTGTTGATGGTGAGGGAAGCGAGATTGTGTTTTCCTCTTCCAACATATTTCCTCTTGTTTTCCCCCTCACAGGGAGTTCAAGGTGTGTTGGTTCCAGGGTCCTCCCTTTTAGCCTCTTGTGCAGTGCAGCTGAGAAAACTACTCCATTGTGCTGCCCTCTCTTCCCTTGTGGCTGGAAACTATATTGGAGCTCAGATACAGTCTACCAGACCATGGAGGAGGGGAGTTCACAGAAATTCTAGCAGTGCCCCCATGTCATATATCAGTCCCAAATGGGGTACCCTCAGCCACAGACTTGCCAGGCCCAATTAGCAAATTTTGGGCAGCCATGGCTGATACCAGTGATTTTCAGGTCTAATGTTCATTCCTAGTGATCTGTTTATATGTTGAATTCTATCTCAGCATTGGAAAGAGTTGGAAATGTTCTTGTTTTAAAAAAATTAAATGCAGAAATTAGCCCACAAATTATTGATATAGACTCTTTAACCAATGCCCAAAAGAATGTGCTCTGCACCTTGTGGAACAAATAGAAAGATCTGGCCCCTAACAGAATAACTTAGAATCCAAAATAACAGTGAAGACAACCAAAATAAGGGGTGAGGGTAAAGAAGGGGAGAGCATGAGGCATGCACAAGAAAAGCAGGTTGTAATTTTGCTTGGCTATGCACACTTCATACAGTTGCAGAGTTTTGTGTAGGATAATAGCTAAACTGGTGGGGGTGGGACACTGGACCAAGAGTCCGGAGATGTGGGCTCTATGCCTACCTCTGCCGGTGACCATTTCACCTTTCTGTGCTCAGGGCCGGCTCCAGCATTTCTGCAACCCCAAGCAAAAAAAAAAAAAAAAAAAGCCGTGATTGGCCGCAGCAAATGGGGAAAAAAAAAAAGCTGTCATTGGCGGTGGCAGTTCAGCGGCAGGTCCTTCGCTCCTAGAGAGAGCGAGGGACCTGCCGCCCCCGAATTGCCGCAGGTGCTGCCCCTCTCCCTTGGCCGCCCCAACCACCTGCTTGTTAAGCTGGTGCCTGGAGCCGGCCCTGTCTGTGCTTCTGTTTCCCTTCCCACCCTTTGTCAGATTGTTAGCTCTTTGGGGTCGGGGCTGTCTTTTGCTGTGTGTTCATACAGTGCCTAGCACAATGGGGTCGCAGTCTCTGTTGTGGCCTCTGTTGCTATCCTAATTCAAATACTAATCATTATGGCTTTGTTTTGGGTGTGGATAATAAGGAGAAAGGAAGATAAGAAGATAAGGGGTGCTGCATGTGGTAGGGCATAGGAGGGGAGTCAATGGAGACAGACGTTTAAGGGCAGAGAGAGCTGGGGTCAGGTCAGGGCATATAGAGACAGAGGGAAATGCCTGATTTCCTCCACCCCACCCACGTCAGTCTGTCTGCCTCCACTGCGTACTTGCATTGTAAGCTCTTTGGGGCAGAGAGCATCCTTTTGTCCTGTGTTTTGTCAGCACCTAGCACAATAGGGCCCTGGTCCACGACTGGGGCTCCTGGGTGCTACTGCAATGCAGACAATCAATAACCATCATAAGGAAGGTGAGCTGGGTAGTGGGCAGAGGCCTGGCTACAGAGTGGGGTGCAGGTCAGGACATAACGGAACAAGAGATACTAGTTCATGTCAGAGGTTCAGAAGGAGTCCCGATGATGTCACAGGCTTCTCAGCTTGGTGAGAGCTGGAGGTGGGGCCCTGGAGTGTTTGCTTCTCTCTTCCTGGCTGCTGCTGGTGATGCCGTGCTCCTGGGAAAAGGTGAAGGATGTGGCTACTAGGGTCTGCCCCTGAAAGATTCCTGGATCCAGTGTGGGAGGGGCACATGGATCTCCAAATTGAGGGCTTACAGCTTAGTGGGCCTGAAAGGCCAGCCCCATGTCCTATGACAGGCTTTGACCTTCTGCCCCAGCTCCTGCTGAGCCGTTGACTCTGTAGGCACTACATGTCATATAGGCAGCGTTGGCAATACAATGGATGCTGTACTTACGGTACTGCACAGATTTGACACGGTACTGGAGGACTGCCGGTAACCAAGGCTGATGGTAGTAGCATTGCTCACTTACATGAGGAAGGCCTGGAGGCCGCTGTGTAGTTGCAGATTTTGTGATGAGCTGATTGCCTGCCTGTGACATAAGCTAAAATTCCCATTGGATTTTTCCCTTGGAAGGAGATAAGGCAGAGGAAGCTGTATTTGGCCTGCAGCACTTGGGTGAGTAAATGCATGCAGCAGCAGGGAGATCTGAAGCAAACTTCTAAACCTTTTAACCTGGCTGCCCTTTGAGAGGTTATTTTCTTCACCCAGTAGAAATGCTGCCCAGCAGAATAATATGTGGAACAAAAGGTAACGCTGTCTAGTGAGGCAAAATAATTTCAATTCCCTAATATGATGGATTCAAACTTTTATTCCCTTTACCATTTGTAAATGTGACTGACCTGCAGAATGGTTCCTAGGACATGGTGTACATATTCGGCACATACATGAGATAGCTGCCAAGTTTGAATTCCTACTGTGTCCTTTTGATCCATCTACATTATTTCCTTTATACTATATTCCTCTGACTGGCCTTAAAAAAACAAATAATCTTTCTGGAAGCATGACCATGTTGCAGCATTACATCACAAAGCATCTCTGTTTTGTATGCCCCCTTTCCTACAAACCGGATCCCAAGATAGCCTTACACAGTCAAATAATACAAGGAAGTATAAAATGGTGGTGCTAAAGACATTGTATGGTGAATAAATTAATCACTCACAAGGCAGATAGAGTTTGGGTCATGAGGCCAATAACTGGGGGAGAGAGAAATTAAGAAGTAGATAGGAGGGAGAAGAGCTGTTTAAAAAAAATTGTTTGTAGAAGGTGGAGAGCCGACGAGCTGTGGAGATGCGTGAAGGTTGATGCAATGTACCGGTGTTAATGTGTGACTCTCAAGGTGATCCCTTTAAAGGAGTTGCATTTCATTTTTGAGAATTATGTGCTATTTGTTTCAAAAGACCTTCTTTAGTAAACCCTGCTATTGCCTGGATTGTGTTGCTGATTAAAGCTAACAAAATGCCCCAATGCTTTGCAAGTCAGGGGTAAAGTATTACAGGCATTACAAAATGTCAAGAGACTTAAGTTAGCAGTGCTGTTAATGCCTCCCACACTGGCCAAAATGTGTAGCCCTAACAGCTTTTGTCAGTATGATAAAGAGAAAGGTGTACAGTAGCCATTTGACAACAAGTTGGGAGCTCCTGAGTTCTAATCCTTGATCTGATCATTTCTCTCTGACCTTGAGCAAGGCTTTTCCTGCCTCAGTTTTTCCCCCTGTAACATGGGGTAATACTCATAGCTATCTCAGAAGGGTGTAGTATGAGTTTAATGATGTTAAAGGGGATTGAAGATGAAAAGTGCAAATTACTATTATTAGTCTATATGGACAATTTTTCCTTTTATTTTTTAAAGTAGTTTAGACTGTTTGGTTCTGTGACACTTTGGTAAATGGTCCACTTGAACTAAATGATATTATTTGCATGAGTAGGAGCTCAGAGAAAGGGCAACATGTTTAGGAAAGCAGAGGTAAGTTAATGAAACATTTCTTATAATGTAAACAAATGCACATTTTTACTGTTGGAGATGCCTCAGATTCAGCTGGCATGACCAAGTTGTATATAAATTGTAAAACTTCAGTGGGGTGCCAAAAATACTATTTATACCAGTATGTAAAACAATGATATATGCTCTCCTGGAATCCTGGGTTCAGTCGTATTCACCCATTTCAAACAGGGCATAGTATAAAGAGAAGATGTTCAGAAACAGATGATGAGAATGACTGGGGCATGGAATAACTTGTATATGAAGAGAAATTGAAAAGATTGGGACTGTTTTTTTGTTCAGTAAGGAGACCAACAAGAATGGGTATGACCGAAGGATATAAAATAATGAATGGTATCTTAGACCCCGAGTTGGTGGCCAGTAAGAAAATCTTTAACTATATTGTGGGATCCAGGTATTGCTTGTCCAGAAGACTCAAGGGGCGTAAGGGTACTACAACACTATATAGATTGCTTCAGTCTGATGTGACTAGGCATCTTGTTGTTTGAGAGATCCAGGCCTAATCAAGAGACAAGCTATATGAATATTGCATCCAAAAGAATTACTATAAATTAATGTTAAGGTTGCTAAGTTGGGCACTCAGAAGTTAGAAAATGCCAGAGTAAACGTTGCCCATGCAACGTTGAGTCAACCCTGTACCAGGGTGGCCTGGGGCCAGCCAGCCCTGTTTAATTATTAAACCCACCTGGGAAGGGGTCAGATAATTCCCATAATGGCAGAAAGAGCTTAGCTGGAGGAAAACTGCAGGAGACAGGCTTCTGGCTCTGGAGCAGAGGGAGGGATGCCACTGCTGCAAAGGCCTCGGGACCTCTATGCGTTATGTTGTTGGTCAGGGGAGTATATTACTTTGCCGGTTTTGTGTTTGAATTAATAAGTCATGACCTGAGGGAAGGGCCTGAAAGAGACTTAGGTGTGGCTTTAGTCCTTCCTGGGCTGAGTGTGACTGACCCCTTGCATGTATATATGCATTATGTCAGAAGAGGTGTTCTAGATGGCCACTTGGAATTACTGTGACTCTCCTACTTCCTTCAGCTTCAGGAATACAAGGAGTGGGACTGTGGCTGTTCCCTTTGCCGGGCTAGAGGGGATGAGTGGCAGTTTTTCTCTGTGATAACCTAACTCTTTGCACTCGCAAAGGGCTATCAAGAATCTGTCCCTAAGTCGCGTACCCAAAGTCACACAGAATCAGTCGCAGAGGCTGAATCACCTAGCAAACTAAACCCAAGGACTAGCACTTTTCCTTTTCTTTTTAATGCAACAGCTAAGGAACATTTGTGAACTGCCAGTCACTGAGGGAATTCTTAAACCTTAAAAGCATTACTTTAAAAAAGCAACATGGTTATATTCAGGCAGCAGTGACACTGCAATGGCTGTTGTGTCACATTTTATCTTCCTTCACATGATGCTGAAGGGGCAATGTAATTGAAAGGGAAGACACATCTTTCGAGCACCCTATTACCCCGCTAGCAAATGCAATAGAGCCATCTGGATTAGTGCGGGACATGAGGGGTGGAAAGTGACCCCATCGCTCTGCCTGTCTTAGAAAGGAAAGGACAGTGCATACACCCTGTCAAAGGCTTCTGCCTCCGGTGCTAGCACCAGAACTGGCAGTGGTGCACCTGCTCCTGCCTCCTGTCTGCTCTGGGGAATAAAAAGCACAACAGCCAAGAGGAGCTGAGGCTGCTGCTGCTGGGCAATGAGACTCCAAGTGATGCTTCTGTAATGTCTGAATCTGAGCCCAGTAGTGGCTCCATGCACGGCAGTGACATGTCTGTAAATACCAGAACATCCCTGCTCCTCAATGCGATAAGCCAAGTTCATCACTGCTGTATGCGGGTGCAACTCCGTTGACTTCAGTGAAGCTGCATCCTCTTACTAGGTGTATTTTGGCCCAATGTATTCTCTGTTTAGTGATGTACTAGTGCTTGACAAAGCAGTGCCCCGCTCTGTGCTATCCCATACTGGTATATATACTTGCTTGCCCACTGCTGCGCCTTACCTGCTATGAATGGTTTTTAACTTTTCATCCAGACTGTGCCTGCATCCCTCCTATTAGCTCTGACTGTTCCTGGCCTTTACTGCTGTGATGCTCTCTCACTGCTTCAGAAAATTCCTCCCTAATGAAGATACGCTTCAGTTACACAATATTGCATTGCATTTTTCTTGTAATGCTCTGCTTCTTTCTAACCCAAATCTGTATTTTAATGCCTTTTACAGATCCCAAATCTGGATTTTCACCAATTGTTAGATTTGGAATCCAGGCACATAGGATGCATGAGGTGCTTTGACTTCAGATATAGTTTCAAAGGCCATAAAATAATTGGCATGTATACATCCGCATTGTGATGTTGCTATGTTATTCTGACTTGGCATGTCTATGTAGTAAGATCACAAACATTGCAACCTTTTATAAGAGTTTGCAGATGGAGAGGCGCTACGATCAGCCTCATACATCTCTAGAGGTACACATTGAGCACCATAGTATTGGAGTTATAATCCTAAAGGCAAAGTATTATGTTATTTTAATGCACAAAATATTGGCTAATCATAATGGTGTTTTATATCACCTGCACCAGTCAGTTTCCTGATGGGCGGGAACTCTGTTAAGTTGTACTGTACTGGGGAGGAGGGAAGGTCTGTTCCCATCTGGAGGAATACAGAGCTAGTCTTGTCTCACCATATCTCTGCTCCTGCCAAGAACTAGCCCTCCTCAATCAGCCAGCCTAGGACCTGGGGCAGCTTTATTCTTCCTGCCAGCTCTTGTCCCCTGTCTCCTACCAGGAACCAGCTGGGAAGGAATAGCTCAGGCAAGTGGCTGCTATCAGACATGGAGAGGATGTCCTGGTACAGACCATAGAAAAGCTTTGTGCTGAAGAAGCATCCTACAGCAGAGATAAGATGACTTGGTGCTTTCTGGGAAGGGATGGAGTTCTTCAAAAGCTTTGTGGGAGCGAGGGGTTGATCAGATGATGGCTACACTGGTGGGGCAGAGTCTCATTTAGCAGCTAGGAGAGAGAGGCAGAGAATACAAAGAGAATGGGATTGGCATCGCTTGATGGGTGAAGGAGAGCATCTCAGCTTCTGCCCCTGACCTGAATGTTCAAAGGGTTAATTGTGACTGATTCCATGTGTTGCGTTTACAATAAAAAAAATGAAATAATGGTTTAAAAATGTCACCGAGAAAATGGCTCCATATCCAGAATATATCCCCATGACACACACTCTTGGCACCAACAAAGGACTTATGGAAACTAACTGCAATCATGGAAACAAGCCCAGCTTTAAATTTCTAAATGACATAGTAGGATCTCCTGATTGCAGTACTTGGTACCCTTATTATAAGGACATTTCACAATTGAAAACTGGGCTTTGGTCCATGGTTGCAGTTAAGTCTCTGGGAAGTACATGTGCCAATGTTCCAGGCCAACATGTGCTCATTGTCAGCGCTGTGATGCAGAACTCCTTTCAAGGTGGCCTGATTGGGAGAAAATCAATGAGCCTGGTTGTTTCATGTTTGTGAAAGCTTCGTTTTTGTTGCATAGTTAAAAACAAAACCACCATAAGCAGCATTTCTGTAATGCCATTTTTCACTAAAAATTCAAAAATGTTCACTAACATTTATATTTAAAATGCTAATTTATATTAATATATTACTGGTTGCTGTTAATTTTGAGGGGAAATAATGACATTATTAATAGAGACAAAGAGACTCTTTCTGAGGCTCAGGACTTGATGGCCCACTGAGACTAGTCATGAGGATCAGAGATTTTCACCTCTAAGTTGCCAGTTTTTATCTCAATGCTGATACCAATTGGCACCCGTATTGTCAGTCTCATCAAAGCAGCAAAAGATCGGTTACATCGCACAGACTGAACTTTCTACTTACCTCTAGAACTGGTCCTTCCATGTCAGGCTTGAAGCACATGGGGGTTGCAGCATAGGGAAGTTTAATGAATCTAAATAAAGTCTGTTTTGCAGACTTTAAAGTAACACTTTCATAGGAAAATGGAGTTAGTGTGTTCCTACCTCTAGACATCCTGGATATGAACACTGAGTTTTCTTCATTTTTTCCTCTCCTCTCTTCACTTTTCCATCTTTCCCTCCTAATTCTCTGGACTTGCAAATTGTCCATGCATAGCTAAAATTCCCATTGTGAAAAATCTGAAACTGCCCATCACCCCCACCCTTCAACTATAAAACTGCTTCAACAAGCTGTCGTAATGGCCCAGTCAGTAATCACTGACCCTTGACCTCCTGGAAAAGAGGGGAGGGAGCCATACACATACTTTGACTTCCCAGTCCTTTTTTACAAGGAGAGTTAGTATAGAACACAGTTCTCAGAAACAGCATGGGAATTAACTCCTCGTTGTTTCTTTGGATGTATACCTCATTGGTGATCTCTGGGGTTAGAATGACCTCAGAGGAACAAGACACATACATGGAAAGAAGTCACTGAAATAGTCTAATGGGAGGGAGGAACTCCAGAAATATACAGCTTCAGCTTACAAACAGGCCTTTACTCCATTGCAATCTACAGTATGGTGCTGTCTGGCTCATCTTTCAGGTCATGGAAATTGTTGTGGTACAAATTTTATCCAGGCTCTGTTAGTCACTGGGACCTGGCCCACTGATGCTCTCATATTGCATGGGATGGCAAAGGAAATATTGAGTATGCCCTGATCTGCTCTTTTCTGGTCGGATGCTAGAAGGCAAACTATCTAGTTTATAGCAGCAGCCAGAGGTGTCAAATCAGTGGACTTGGCAGCATGATTGTATACACCAGAGAGAGAGAGAGGGCAATAACATGTGAAGAATGATTATAATGAGGGAGAGATTGAAAAGGACTAAATGCTTCCCAGAAAAAGTGGATATAAACGCTGGATGATAAAATGGTGTTTATGTGAACTAGTAAATTAGGTATTTTTTAAGGTGCTTATTTTACCTGGATGAAAACCAAGTATTTCTCTTTCCAAAGTTGTCAGATATCAAAGCATTCAGGAAGCAAGTGATTTGTGCCAGAGAGCAACTTGTGTTCTGAGATTAATTAAAGCCAGTTTGTGGTTGGCAATCAAAGACGAAATGTCTTGCCACGGTCATTCAGACATAAATCTCCATAATTTCTGTGAACCTCCCAGAGGTTATCATCATTTTAGGTTTACTGTATGTTTTGGGCAGAGTTTGGGGGTGAGGAGACTAACTTTTAAGGGCAATGCTGGGGAAAGAAAAAGCCTGTTTGTGGCTCTCTGTGCCTGCTTGTATTGGAAATGGAGAGGGAGGACCAAATAATATAGAAACACTCCTGGCTAGTAACCCTTTGTGCAAAATTGTGTGGAGATGCTATGTTCTGTAGGGGGAAAAGTAACATTGTGATGTTGCATCATCATGGGGTGTGTCCATCATGATGTAGCCCTAGAATTGGATCTCTGTGTCATGACATTGCATACATTTAATGATACAGCCTCAAAAATCTTGTGATGCCAGAAAACGTGGTGAAGGGGATTTTTGAAGATTTGGGGACTGGTCCAGAAAGTGGAACACTTACCTAGGGGGAAATACTTAACAGGAGCATTGAATGGGATTTTCTGCTTGGTATCCTTCAACAATGCTATATATATCTCTCTCGTATGGTGCCCTAGTCCTCTTACTAGCCAACCCTGGAGTGGGGATCTATTAACAGCCTCCAAGCACTGTAATGTTCTCTCCTCTTCTCCCTTTAATAAGAGTAATGGAAGTAGTTGGTGCACATTTTTGACCAGTCCCTTACATCTGTACTGACAGACGACAACTATGCTACTGCTGTATTTGAAGGCAATGAAACGTCTTTGTGCAGACCTCTGGACTACTCTGCTTAGAGGCTATATGGTTTGGTGTGTTGATCTCCCCCTTCACCCCATATCTGTGTGCCTCTCACTTCCTGCTTCTACTGTTGTTCATTATTCTTAAGATACTGCCAGGGATGTGCTAGGCTCATTACAGACTTTACCCTGAGGAAATTATGTTCTAAGGGCCAAACTTTCCAAAGAGCTCAGTTTGCATTTAGATGTCAATCTAACATGATGTGTGCTAGTGTCACATTTCATTTATACTACTTTTCTTTACATATCACCCCAATTCTCCATTTGCACATTCTCTGTTTAGGGTGAATCTAGTCACTATCTTTTGTGCCTAAATGGGAAAAATCTGGCTCTGACTGTGGGTGTAGAATAGTAGGTATTGAGCCCAGCCTCTGTTCTCAGTTAAATTAACAGGTGGAAAATTGAGGACACTCAATTAAATTAAAAGGTGGAAAATTCAAGACTTGTAAAGGAGATACTTTTTTACCCAAAGCCTATTTAGACTGTGGAACCTCATTGCCACAGGAAGTCATTGAGGCTAAGAACTTTCCAAGATTCAAAAAGGGATTGGACATTTTATACAGCTAACAAGATGTTACCATCATTTAATTATAACAATATCTTTAGAAGGAATATTAAACCTTCTGCATCAGGACTTTTGCCATTCTTTAACTATTAGCGATTAGGATGAGAACGAATGTGGGGGGCTGGTTACCTTATCATACATCTGGTTACTGCATGGTTCTTGCACCTTCCTCTGAAGCATCTGATGCTGCCCACTGTCAGAGACAGGATATTGGACAAGATGGTCCTTGGGTCTGAGTGCATATGGCAATTTCTATGTTCTTATGAGCAGAAAAGTAGGAAGGAGCTAAGTCAGGCAGGGTCTTGAAGGCCAGGACAAGGATCTTCCAATCAATGTGTAAAGTGAGGAGAGGCCAGTGAAGGGACTTCAAGAACAGGATACAGCCAGAGTCAAAGATTTTTGATGATTTTTATTTTCTCCTAGACTAGGAGCTGAAGAACAAAAATACCAATATAGAGGTAACTTCTTTTGTTCTGAAAACGCTGTATGTATTCGCTTCTTATGAAGGGTGGATGATTGTCTTTTATTTATCCACAGAACAGGTGGTAGCAATGCAAGCTCTAGCTTACTCTGCCAACATACTCTATTCCTTCCCTGGAGGGATCACTTCTAGGATGTGTATATAGTTTAATTTCATGCCCATTCCATCTTTGGCCTCTCTATTCGGACTGCCAGCAAGGGGGCCCACTAATGCCACATATGGTGGTGGTTTCTGTGATGTGGACACTTCTCCACTGGGAACTGGACTTTGCCACCATATTATTTCATATATGGTAAGTCACTGAAGAGTTGAAAGCTGATAATAAATTTCTGTCCCTATTGACCTTGCCTGGATTTGAACCAGTGATCTAGAGGTGAAAGGCTCTTTATCAACCAACTAATCCTATGAGTCATCCAATTCAGAAAGGCTTATTTTATTTCTAACAGTTCTTCTGTCAGTTTGTAACCAGGAAATAAGGGACATCTCACTTCCTTCTGAGACTTCATGCCTAGTTTCTTGACTGACAAAGTATCGATGAGAATCCAACCTTTGGGATTTTTATCCAAAATGAACCATTGACTATTTTGATTTTTGCCCATTCCTCTTTTCACACTTGTCCATTTCTACTATGGATTCAATAATAGAGAAAAAGCAAATATAATTACCCATATTACAAGGTCACAGCTACTTAAAGCTGCCTTTACCACTGTTGTTGTTTTTTTTAATTTTCATCAGTTTTTCTAAATCATTATAGCCTACTTTATACAAGGGGCAAGATTTTAGGGCCTAGGAATATTTTTGTTATGGTACATAGAAAAAGCTAACACAGAAATCCCATTATGGATATACACTGCTCACCTTTTAAAGTCTACCCTTAGGTTTTCTAGACACAGAACAATTGTGCTTGCTCTTAATTAGTTCTTTGCTGAAAACTGTGATTTCAGATTTCACAGTACAAACATAATTCATGAACATGGAATCACTATTTCCATGCTCACTGTTAAGCAAAATTAGGTTTCATATCACTAAGCAGCTCAGATTAATGCTTAGGTAGTTTCGTAGCTACCAACACTGCAACTTTAATTGGCAGTAGAATCCAGCATCTCTTGGTCTGTCATATAAATTGGCACCCATGAAAGTAACAGGTAGCTTTCTTGATACACAGAATATGGCTATCACAAACGCCTCTCTTTTGTTTGGGAGCTGAATTTATTCCAGGATGCATATGTATTGATTCTCCTCCCCTCCCCCCTGCAAAGCATTGAGTAAAATATGGGAGGATAACAAGCCTGCACTATAGCAGAAAACATCACAGGGAGATTGAGGGGTAATTTCTCACTGCGGAGAACAAACACTTTTGCAGATGTTAGTTCTTGCTTGCAATTTTTTAAAAATAGTGTTGACAATGAACGTGATTAACTACAGTTTCCACTTTTCTTTAGCAGGCTCTGACATGGTGCAGCTGTTGTGACACGTTTTCTATTAGTTTCTCTTAATTTTTAATAGGCCAATGAAAATAAAGCTCCTCTCCCCACTACATTCTGTTATTGCTTTTTTAGCATCTTGATTACTGTCTGGAATGAAGTGGAATCCTGCATGTTCTGTGCCCTTTGGAAACAAAACATTGACAAATGTAATTTTTTTGCTCGTCAGTTACAGGAGAAGTTTTGAATACTATTTATTTTTATTCTGTGAGATATAAAAAAAATGCAAAAGTTATTGGAAGAATATCAGAAGAATGGCTATATATTCATATACATTCATACCAAAAACATATTCAATCCTTTATCATTTTAGACGGAATATCACATTTCAGATGTAGGTGGGGAAACATATATTTGATCCCTAGAAGCAATGCTGTCTAGTAAGTCAGCTCTTGGTTCTGCCACTGTTATGCTCTGTTGCCTTGAGCAATTCACTTAGGATGGCAGTATTGCTAAGCTCAAGCATTCAAAAATCATGTCAGGTCTCCAGAACTCATGAAATTAACTTAAAAATGAGATTTTTAAAAAATAATAATGCTGAGGATTTTTCTCTTTTGTCTTAGTTTTCTGAGCCTTTAGGATGCACTCGCTTCATATTTTCAAACTTTTCTTCACAACCACAAGGGCTAGAAACTTACTTTTCTTTAAACGAAAGCTGAGATTCTCATGCAATCTTTTGATTCCAGAAACCGGGCTTTAATGGAAAACATCAAATATGGCATGACTTGGGATAAGGTTGCAAAAGTTGGCCTCACTGGGATGGAGTTTTCAAAAGCACCTAAGGGAGTTAGGTGTTGTTATCTTTGACTCTTTGCACAGGTGTAATATGAAGGACCCACACTGGCACAGTGAAGTCAAAATAATCATTTTTACTAACCATGTAGAATACATAAGGCCTAGCTACATATATAGTCTGCTGGTTGCTTCTGAAACACAGAAGCCTGTAGGGGCCACTACAGGGCTTGCAAACTATTTCTAGGATACTTCCCAATTTGTATACACCATAGATGCACAACTTGCATTGAAACTCAAAGGAATTTGGGTACCTAACTCCCTGGCATATATGAAAATCTCACCTTTTTCACCTCATTATGTCTGTTTCCCCAACTACAAAATGGGGATAAATATCACTGTTTACCTCAAAGGGGTGTTGTATGGATTCAATAGCTAATGTTTGTGTGGCTTTGAGAAGATGTTAAATGCTAAATAATAAGTCCTCCTCTACTGCCACTCATCCATCTCACTCCATTCCCAGGAACTCACACCTCAACAACTGCTCTTCCAACCAAAGACGTTTTTTCCATGGCCCTTCAGAACAGTAGCCAATGCACACCATGGTATTGCTGAAGTCTTCCCTTAGTGGTGAGGAATTGCTCACACACACATCCTTGCAGAGTAAAATATTGTCCTACTGTTGGACATCCTTCTCCCCTCTTCAAGTTGGACTAAGGTCAGACTTAAATTAAACTGAATACTGCAGTGAGAAAATATTTACAAATATATTTTGCTGCAAAGCAAAATATATTAAACATGATATAAGTCAAATGTCTATTATTTCTCTGAGGGACATAAAAAAGAAAACAACCTATTACTCTCGAGGATCTGCATAAATTCCCATTGCACATTTTGGCTGGAGGGAGCTCTTTGGGCTTCAGCATCTTGGCTGAAATGAAACTGAAGCTAATTCAATGATGAAAAAACACAAACATTTACACTCATATACATTCTCTCTCTCTCTGGAGCTTGGACCCCGTCTTTTAATATAACCCTTTAGCTTACGATGGAACAACGCTCTCTGCTGTGCACATATATGCATGGTGACTTACACTAATAACATTGCAATATCTGAATTACACAGTGAGGATAATCGATAGCACCACTCAGGAATGTAGCTTCAAATGATAAATGCACAGATGCCCACTGAGGTTCCATTTATGGGCCCTCCCA
Organism: Malaclemys terrapin pileata; assembly: GCF_027887155.1. NCBI lineage: Eukaryota > Metazoa > Chordata > Testudines > Emydidae > Malaclemys > Malaclemys terrapin. The sequence goes on from NC_071507.1 coordinate 86,145,887, forward strand.
AGTTTTGGCACATGTTGCATGTGATGCCCAGGAAAGCAATCAGGATCTGAGTTAACATTCTGAACAGCCCCACACCTCGAAACTGTTTGGATTTAGAGTTTTCATCCTATAGTTTCAACTCCATCTCTGCTTATACTTCAAACACATCAATTTGGCAATGAGAATGTTATAGATGGTGTTTTGAAAAGTCTCTGAAAGAAAATAAATACAGAAAAAACTTGCCGCCTCTTAAATGAGAGAGGGGGGTTTTGCTTTGATGATGCTACGGAGGAATTTGGCACATATGTGGAGCTTTCTACATACAGACAATAATGGAGAATGCAAGAAAAGATCTGTGTTCCTGTCAACCATTGTACTGAAGATATTCACCCTGCTATAAGAGCTGGTTTCCATGGGGAAAAAAGCACAAGCTGCAATTTAATGTAGCCATTAAGGTATTAAGAAATATTTATTTGGCTATGAACAATGTCTCAGCCAAAAGGTGCAGTAATAGCTTCCATGGCTATTGACAACATTTGGGAGAAAAGTTGTTTGAATTTATAGCATGTCTGAAAAAGGTTGGCTTCCACAACTGAGTCTGGCATTACATTAGAAGAATTGCTGACATCAATTTTGTGTATGGAATTAGCCACACGGAGCTTTGTAGGAAATTACTAAAAGGAAAATTTGTCTTAGGCAAGAACTCTGGATATTGCAAATAATTTTGAATGCACTGCACATAGCATGGAAGATTTCACTGCTTTCTGCCATTCCATAACAATTACATGGGTACACTGAGTTTCTGTTTGCAAGGAACAAGAAGTCATCATCATGCTCAAGGCAACCAAATAGCTAGCTGGCAGAACCAGTGACAAAACTCTGCACTTGTTTGTTGTTTGTTTGTTTGTACTCTTTGGGGATTCATGGTGCACCTCCCAATTTAAGAAGTTCCAGTGTGGAGCATGACATGCAAAAGGAACTGGAGGAGGGATTATGCTTGCTAAAACACAATCATTCCTAGATTTGTCCTTGATTCCTTAAATGTGTCCCTAGCCTCTCTTTGCCAGAAGCTGGGAATGGGGGACAGGGGATGGATCATTTTATGTTTACCTGTTCTGTTCATTCCCTCTGAAGCACCTGGCATTGGCCGCTGTCAGAAGACAGGATACTGGGCTAGATGGACCATTGGTCTGAACCAGTACAGCCATTCTTATTGTAAATGCACAATTGAGTCTTTAGTGAACTGATTAACTCCTTACCAGTGTAAAGCTGGGGCCAGATTGGTATATCCGAACTCCCACTGAATAGCACCTTATACCACAAGTCATTCCACTATTGTCAATAGGACTACTGTGTAGTAAAGAATTACTCAGGGTGTGTAAGGATAACCCCAATCTGGGACTCATTAATTACTCTGCCAGTTTTGCCATTCTTATGGGTGATTCTCATATTCTTATGGCTAAGTTGTATAAAATGTAATGGGGAGCATTACAGACCTGATAATGCAAATGCTAAAAAGGGTCCTCTGTTACTTAGACAATATCTTAGTTATAGAAGAAACTGCAACAGAAATATTCTTGTTTAACTTTGAAGCAGCCATAAGCAGATGTCAAGACTATGAATTGTGAGTAAAGGAAAAGTTTAGATAGAGTTCAGTGTTAATGCTAAAGGAATTTGCCCAAATAAGAAAAAAAACACAAGCAATCAGACTAACATTGAGATCTACAAGTGTTCCTGAGCTGTAGGGTTTCCTAGTACTGGTAAACAATTGTGGAAAATTCATTTCATGCTTGCCTACTGTAGCAAAATCACTGACTGAATTGTTACAAGAAGGAAAAATTGGGTCATGGGAATGCCACATCGCATGTGGAGCAGCTAAACAAGAGTTGGTGTATTCCGATCCTTTTCTATTGGTGTTCTTGACTTGTGATGCCTCACCCATGGGATCAGGACCTGTGATGTGCTGATAGCCAGATGGCAGTGAGAAGCCTAACAACATAGAGACAGAATGAGCTAGAGTCCCCAAACTATGTCATAGTGAAAGAGAGGGGCTAACACTAATGATGTTCATTGATATTATCTGCATAACAGTATGATATCAAACAAAAATGTCATCATAAGGGTAGAAAAGATGATCTTGTGGATGGAGCACTGCATTGGGACTCAGGAGAGCTGGGTTCAATTCTTAGCTCAGACACAGGCTTCCTGTGCTACTTTGGTTACTTAGCCTGATTTTTCTATTCTGTACAGGTTCTTCTACCATACTGACCACTGCAGCGTCTGAGAACCTTCCAGTCGTGCCTTAAGCAATATGGCTTCACAGCTGCCACATGTTATTTGTTCTCTCATCCTCTCCTCAGGGGGAGAAGCACTTGCAAAGGAGTTTCTTGTTTTAATAGGGTTTTTGTTTTTAATATACATGTTACTATGTGTTTATGTTAGAGATGGCAAGGTAAAAAAAATGTGCCTTGCACTTGGCATGGAAGGTGGTAAGGTTTGTGATGGTCCTGAGTTCCTGTAGGAGTTCATTCCACAGACTTGGACTGGCCACCAAGAAAGCTCTGTCTCCCGGCACAGACAAACGTTACCCGTTGTAGAGTTCCATTGTTCCAGAGGGGTCAACCACAGTCTTCATCCCATAGTTTAAGAGAGTCTCTTAGATATCTTGGGCCCAGCTCCTGGAGCACTTTGCAGATAAGGACAGAGATCTTGAACTGAATTTGATATTCTATGAGAAGCTCATGAGGGGAGCGGAGGTGTGATGTGCTCATGGTAGCCTGTGCTGCTGAGAAACATGCTGCAGTGTTATAAAGTAGGTGAAGTAGTTCATCTTCTGTAAAATGGGGATTACAAATCCCTACCTCATCCAGATGTTCTGAGGATTAAAATCAATTCATGACTGTGAGGTGCTGAAATACTTGGAAAGTAGTATAAGTACATTGATAGTGATTTTTTGGAGAGCAGCATACATACATAGTGATCCTCTTTCAAGCTTGCCTAGAAAAACCCAGGCACTTGAGTGTGAGCCAATACACCAAGTATCTTCTTCCCTGGTGTAATCAATAGTCCCTAAAAATGGTAGGTGAAGAAGAGAGAGAGAGAAACTTGGTTACCAAGGAAAATAAAGAAAATCCTTGATGATCCAATAAAAACTTTGTGGCAGCACACAGCTAAATAATGTGGTGATACATAAGGTTCAGATGATACATAGTTATCCAGGAGGTACTAAGATGTCTTCAGAGATTGAAATTCCAGTTTCTCATTGAGAAATTCCAGATCTCTTCAAAATGGCATCAGCAAATATTTAAGAGTTCCTACTGAATGAAACCATGAAATTAATCTTCAGGGCATGCAGATATTAGATCTAATGTGCTAACCATAGCTCAGGAGAGCTTCTAGATGGGCTGTATCTGTAGATGAGAACTGGTATGATTTTGTTGGTTATTGTATTGTGAATATTTTTTTTAAATTCAAATTACAATTTCAGAGTACTGGGCAGGTGTGTTATATGCAACACCCACTAGATGAGGCAGTTTGGTCTAGTGGCGTTGGATTTGAGAAACCTGGGTTCAGTTTCAGGCTCTGCCATTGCCTTGCTGGGTGACCTTGGCCAAGTGACTTCCCTGCATGTGCCTCAGTTTCCCCATCTGTAAAATAGGGGGAATGATTCTGAACTCTTGTGTACAGCACTTTGAGATCTATGGACATAAAAAATGCTATATAAGAGCTAGGTATTAATATACAAAGTAGGTAGGTGATAGAAGTCCTGCTCTCAGGATCACTTGTCAAGCAATGACTGTTTGTCCTAAGGAAGCACTGTAATGTTTCTAATGTGTGTTTTCATTAGTGTATTGCATTGTTGCTTGTTATCATGTTGGAGAAATTTGAAAACTGAAATTCTGTAAATAAAGTCTGAACTGGTGTCTCAGGCACAGAGAAGATTCCAGCTCTCACATTTTTGTAGTTGAATTAATTAGATTTTAATATACCCTGCTTATGTTTTTAAAATTCACCTCCAGACTTCTCATTACTGTACCTCAAACACAGCATGACTAACAAACATAGCAACCTGCTCTTTTGAACTCCCATACTCCTATCCATGTGTTTGAGCCAGGTAATTACTCTCTCTTCTGCTCTTCCGTGGCAGTAGACAAAAGTACAGCATTCCAGGCAAAGCAAACATAGTTTGCACCAAACCTTTCAGTCTTTGGCACATTTGAAAGTGTGTATGACAGGATTATGTGTCTTTGCTAATTGCCCATTTCTCTGGGCAATTGTGTAGCCACACCTCAGCAAACCCTATCTCCCTCTGGACGGGCTATGACTTGTTAAAGACACTGGCTCTCAGGGCCGTCAAGAGGATTCAGGGGGCCTGGGGCAAAGGAATTTCGGGGGCCCCTTCCATAAAAAAAGTTGCAATAATATAGAATACTATATTCTCGGGGGGGGGGTGGGCCCTGTGGGGCCTGGGCAAATTGCCCCACTTGCCCCCCTTCCCCCGCCCCTGGGTGGCCCTGCTGGCTCTTAACAAACCAGGACTTCCTCTCCTACCAGACAGAACCTTGTCATGGAACCTGGCTGGCGATGCCACAACCTACAGCTTGCAAGTCAGCTCATAATACAATTGGGTTCACCATTGCCTGCAGCTACCACTGGACGTGGCAACAGCATCTTTCCACTCTGAAGCTATAAGAAAAATAACCCCCAACATGGTGGTTTTCAGCCCCACAGTTTAGATTTACATGCATACAATTAGTTGATTTCAGAGGACTTAGACCAGTCTAGATGAGGGGAAATGAAAACATTTCATTAGTGTTATAGAGGAGGAAAAGTTTACAGTCATCATGCTTCTGAGTAAACTTTCCCATTTGTGCTTTCTATATTGTATTCTAGTATCTTCAAACTTTTTTTTGACTGAGCTAGCTATTGCCCTGGTGTAGCTGACTCTACCATGGACCTGCCTTCACACACAGTGCGTCCTGGCTCTACTCTTCTAACATACTGCATAGTCCATTATTTTTTCCAAGTATCTATTGCCACAGGCTTCTACTAACATTGAAAAAACCCTTCCTTGAACTGTTCAGCTATTCCTTTTTAGTCAAGTAAATGTCAACAGATTTGACCAAGCATAAAAAGGCATGTGACACCAATATGGCATTGCTGTCACCAGAAGGAAAGACTTTTTCCTGTGGAAGATATGGCACATGAAAACTATTGCAGGTTCCTCATCTAAATCTGTCTTTGCTTGGCATCCATACCCTATTTGAGACAACTAATGCTTAACGGCATCAAATGAAAGAATTTTTTTCTTTGTTACGTGTTCCATGTGAATTTAGTGTTGGTGAAAAAATGCAAGCTTGACTGCCCTGCCAGCATCCACATAGCAAGCACAGGACAGACAGACTGCAATGCAAGCAGAGATGACCTTATACATTTAGAGAGTCTGTGTAAGAAGTGCCTAGGGGAGAGCCAGTACTCTTCTGCACACATCCCCTTCCAGCTACAATCAGCATCTTCTCCCTGGCCAAATCTATTAGCCTCTCCGTTGTCCTCCAGGTCTCTTCTGCATATTTGTGATTGACCTGACAATCCAAAGCATGAGGCCTGGACAGGCCAGAAAGCCCTTGTGGCTAGGCTAGATCGGGAATTGCTGCTGGATTTGGTACTGCTACATACAGATGAGTGACATTTCCCAATACAGCTGAGATAAGGCAGCTATAATCACTTAGCTGATGTCATCACAGACAGCAAGCAGCATTTAGAAATAGACATGGGCCTGCCTGGGGTTTTCTTGTGCTATTCATTTGCTGGATCATGGACCCATGAGAGTTTCCTTTCCACATCATTTGGTCCTGAGTGTCCCCCCCCATTGCTGCTTCCACATTTCTAAACCCTACTATGGAACCATCAGGTTTTATTATATTATGATTTTATTTATCAGTGACTTCTGGCCACTATGAACGTGGGCTGGATTTGAACCAGTAACCTAGAGTTGAAGATCTGTATATCCCATTACCAATCCTCTGAGCTCTTGTTATTCGTACAAACACTACCTTATACAGTTCAGATAGACCAGCCAATAATCCTAATGCCATGATATAAAACATTGAGATCCTTTTGTAAAAAATACCTCACTCTTAAAACTTACTTAAAATGAATTAATCCAAACAGAATATGTAAAGGAAAGCATGTTCTCTACAGCCATATTGGATTTCTGTAATTAGCTATAACTGGGCTTGTTAAAATTGTGGCCACAGGCTACTGTAAATGAACACAGAATAAGAATTTTATATATATATATATTTTTAACCACCAGTTCTTTACATTTAACCTGGGCTCTGAGAGTCAAGCTGGTTCTTTCCTTCTCCTTTAACCTCAACTATAATAAAGCTTCTGTAAATCTGTGCCATTCTTGCTGCCATCATGGGGTTTTACAAAGGTGTAACTAACTAGAATTTAGTAAACTGAGCTGTTGATGTACGGGATGGAATAGAACCCAACTTATAAAGTTTGCAGACGATACCAAGCTGGGAGGGGTTGCAAGTGCTTTGGAAGATAGGATTAAAATTTAAAATGATCTGGACAAACTGGAGAAATGGACTAAAGTAAATAGGATGAAATTCAATAAGGACAAATGCAAAGTACTCCACTTAGGAAGGAACAATCAGTTGCACACATACAAAGTGGGAAATGACTGTCTAAGAAGGAGTACTGGGGAAAGGGATCTGGGGGTCATAGTGGATCACAAGCTAAATATGAGTCAACGGTGTAATGCTGTTGCAAAAAAAGCAAACATCATTCTGGGATATATTAGCAGGAGTATTGTAAGCAAGACACGAGAAGTAATTCTTCCACTCTACTCCATGCTAATTAGGCCTCAACTGGAGTATTGTGTCCAGTTCTGGGTGCCACGTTTCAGGAAAGATGTGGACAAATTGGAGAAAGTCCAGAGAAGAGCAACAAAAATGATTAAAGGTCTAGAAAACATCTAGGTCTAGGGAAGATTGAAATAATTGGGTTTGTTTAGTGTGGAGAAGAGAAGACCGAGAGGGGACATAACAGTTTTCAAGTACATAAAAAGTTGTTACAAAAAGGATGGAGAAAAATTGTTGTTCTTAACCTCTGAGGCTAGGACAAGAAGCAATGGGCTTAAATTGCAGCAAGGGCGGTTTAGGTTGGACATTAGGAAAAAACTTCCTATCTATCAGAGTGGTTAAGCACTGGAATAAATTGCCTAGGGATGGGATGGAATCTCCATCATTGGGGATTTTTAAGAGCAGGTTGGACAAATACCTGTCAGGGATGGTCTAGATAATCCTTAGTCCTGCCTTGAGTGAAGGGGACTGGACTAGATGACCTCTCAAGGTTCCTTCCAGTTCTATGATTCTGTGATTACTATTAGCAAAGTTGACTCTGCAGGGTTAACGAGTAAAACCTGATTTTTCCTCCTAAAGCAAATAGATATTTGCTAGATACTACTAGAGCAATGTCTTGTGGGAGCAAAGATGGCAGCCCCTGCTGCTAATCATTTCAAAAGTCCAGTATTTGTAGGAGCCACTCCTACGTTGCTTGCTGTTCTTTTCATTGCTGCCTCAGCCCTAATGGAGCCTAATTGGCTACATGGAGCAGCTGCTCACAGGCTCCTGATGATGTTCTCTCCACTGTAACCTCCCTCCACGGGTGGGATGAGGCGATGGAGAGACAGAATGGGTGATGTGGTGACGTAGATGGTGGTAGGTAGCCCCCTCAGAAACTTCTCCTACTGCCACCGCTACTATCATCAGGGAGAAGAGAAGGCACTGGCCTTTTTCTATTCTAAAAACAACTACAACAACACAACAAACAGTTCTGGTACAAACTCTTTGGCTTACAATAGGGTTACCATTCGTCCGGATTTACCCGGACATGTCCTCCTTTTTGTGCTAAAAATAGCGTCCGGGGGGAATTTGTAAAGCACTCACAATGTCCGGGATTTCCCCCCTCCCCCGGAGCGGCTGGGAGGGCTGCAGGAAAGTCCCGGGCTGGACTCCGGAGCAGCTGGAGAGGAGCTCCGCCCTGCATTCCAGCAAGTGTCTCAGCACAAAGTGCAGCCCTCCCCTTTTGCAACTGGGAGCGGTTACTGCCATGCAGCGTAGCAAAACGGGAGCGAGAGCACTTTGTGCTGATACAAGGACAGCTCTCCCCTGCAACCCGGTCCGGGCCAGGGACCGGGTTTTGTTGTGCAGGGCCAGGGACCGGGTTTTGTTGTGCTGGGGAGCGCAGCCACGTGTCCGGCTCGCACAGAGCCCAACACCCTGTTCTGAGCAGCAGGGTAAGGGGGGCAGGAGAAGGGGCAGGGAGGTTCTGGAGGGGGCAGTCAAGAAACGGGGGGGGGGCTTTTTGGGGGGAGTGGAGAAAGTTTTGGGCAGTCAGGGTACAGGTAGGGGGTAGGGTCCTGGTGGGCAGTTGTGGGGGGGGTCTTAGGAGGGGGCAGTTAGGGGACAAGGAACAGGGAGTCTTAGGTAGGGGGTGGGGTTCTGGAGGGAAGTTAGGAGCAGGGGTCCCAGGAGGGGGCAGTCAGGGGACAAGGAGCGGGGGGGTAGGGGGCTGGGAGTTCTGGGGGGGAGCTGTCAGGGGGCAGGAGTGGGGAGAGGGATCGGAGCAGTCAGGGGACAGGGAGCAGAGGGGTTTAGATGGGTTGGGAGTTCTGGGGGGGAGCTGTCAGGGGGCAGGAGTGGGGAGAGGGATCGGAGCAGTCAGGGGACAGGGAGCAGAGGGGTTTAGATGGGTTGGGAGTTCTGGGGGGGGCTGTCAGGGGGCAGGAGTGCGGAGAGGGATCGGAGCAGTCAGGGGACAGGGAGCAGAGGGGTTTAGATGGGTTGGGAGTTCGGGGGGGGGGCTGTCAGGGGGTGGGGAGTGGTTGGATGGGGCGTGGGAGTCCCAGGGGTCTGTCTGGGGGTGGGGGTGTGGATAAAGGTTGGGGCAGTCAGGGGACAAGAGGCAGGGAGGCTTAGATAGTCCTGGGGGGCAGTTAGGGGCAGGGGTCCCAGGAGGGGGTAGTCAGGGGACAAGGAACGGGGGGAGGGTTGGGAGGTCAGGGGGGGCGGGAAGTGGGAGGGGCAGGGGCGGGGCTAGGGCGGGGCTTCTCCCGTCCTCTTTTTTGCTCGCTGAAATATGGTAACCCTAGCTTACAATAGTATTAGTACAGTGTTTTGAGTGATTATTGTAGCATCTGTTTATAAGGCCTTCTACTTATTTCATAGAGTATCCAGCAGTTAATGTGAATGGCTGAATAATTAGGAATATTGATATGAAAGCCATCTCATTTAAACATTAGAGAAAATAAATAGGTCATTAAAACAAAGAAACCCCCTGACCAAAACCGACTTCCACCATGTTTGAGGAGTTGTCTGTTAATTTACAGTACAAATGCATATTAAAACTGACAGACCTAGATGCAGCTACTGATTCCAGGATTCTGCCTACTCCTATGTTTTTTCTGGCTATATCTAATTCCTTGTTGGGGCGGGGAGACCCTTCTTTCAGTTACCCAATGCATAATTCTTCCTTTCTTTGTTCCCCTTCCCATTTAAAATCTCCCTCTTCATTACAAACAAACACACAAAAAATGCCATGATCCCACACATGCTGCAAACAGGCCAAGTAATTTATGTCAAACAGTTTCATATAGGCAGTCTCTTAGCAAAGCCACCTGCCTGAATTTAACCAATAACAAGCAACAGAACCTGCAATAAAATGGTCACTCAATTACTAAACTACATTTCCCAAACAGCAATGGACTGATGGTATGAATTCACACACTCTTCCCAGAAAGAAGCTTCTGTTTGTCAGTGCAGCTTCTCATTATGACTTAGAGCTATAAAGGACACTCAGCATAAGTATCAGCTTCTGATCTTGCCAGCATTACTGCTGTGTATATGCAATTTACAAACACTATCGCTATGTTTTTAATAATATACAACATTGCATTGGACACCTATTTTTTCTGGGTTGCCTAATACACCAGTAATCTTCTAACCAGCCTCTTTCTTATTTATTTACTCTTCCCCAGAAAGAAAAACTCACTCATCCTAAACAGCTATGTCCTCTTAAAGGTACAGACCTTTTAAAAAATCCTTTTTTTATAATTAACACCCTCCCTCCCCCCAATATATCCTCTACTCCAGAGTTAGACATACATGTTTCAGGTTTACTCCTAGGAGAGAGAGAGAGAGACACAAGAAAAAAGGTCTGTTGAAAAAGTATGAACAAAGGTCATTCACACCTATTCATTTAAATACACACCCTTGCAATGATATTCCCAGGCCAATGAATTTTTGCTCCCTCAGCCAGTTATTGGACAATTGGAAATATTTACCCAAAGACAGCACGTTCCCATTAGACTTAACTCACAGGTTTTGGCTGCTCTTACTGATGCTGTCCCTGCCCAGATGAAACCATGGCTCTGGCAGGAGAGAACCTCTGCTGCTGGGGATGTGGAATAGCCAGTATTGCTTGAAGCTGGTCATGGCCTCTCCTTCTAACTGGCCCAGATGAAGAAGGATCAGGAGAAAAACCATGGTGTCTACTGCTGCTGGTTGCATAGGCAGGCAAGCGGTGGCTGTGGTGCTCTGGCCTAGCTTTTGCTCTGTTTTGTACTGCAGTTCCGGCCCGGATGGAGGCAGGGTCCAGCCAGGGACACTATTGGTGCAATTATTTTACAGATTAAAAATACCAAATATAAATGTACTGTACTGTCAATCAGCCTTTGATGGTTTTGTTCAGAGGAATGTGTGTGAGATCTGTTTTCTCTCTGGTTACTGAAGAGTTAATTGTTAGCGGAGTTCTGAGTATAAGCAAAACCCTGTCACAAATCTACTGATAGAGTTGAAGATGTTCCAGTCTCTTCCCAGTTTAAAACAATTAGAGGAATATAGATCTGTCCAAGGATAAGTAATACTGGGAAACGTGGCTTTTCTCATCTTCTTAGTATATATATTATTGATTTTTTTTATGGGTCATAGAAGATATTTTATTTGAGAAAAGTTTGACTCTTATGAAAGTGCAGAAAGTTTAAATGAATGAACAAAAAGTTCAGCCTGAACAGCTTCTAGTGAGGGCTAGGGAAAATGAAAATGACTGGCATGTTACCAAGAAAAATCTCTAGTTGTAAGTTAAATGTAAAAGGGGAAATAGCAAAAAGGATTTGCAATCTCTGGTTAATTTCTCCATCTTAAAATATTCACACATAAATTATCACCTAATCTTTTATGAAAGGTGTATTTTTGAGAGATGTATTGCTTTAATAACTGGTCCTTATGAATGTTAAAAGACTTGAAATAGGGAAGACTAGTCCTCAGTAGCTAATAGGCCCAGGAGGCCTATGTACTGAGGCAGTACACTTGATTGTGACCAAGCTTAATTGGGATATGAGTTTGTATGTATAGCAACCATGGACGGGAAATGATGTATCCTATTTAATATCTTCAAAATAGGGGCAACACTGAGCTCTGGTACTTTCCTTTTCTTTTATGGGAGCTATGTCCCAGCACTCCTTGAAAACAAAGGCTATGCCTATTTTACTTGACAGACAAACACACACCAAAGTACCAAGAATAAGAAGATTAACTAGGAGGAAATAAAGTCTGAGTCTATAACTCTTCGCTTTCTGTTTTACTGTTTCAGATTTTAAGGTCAGCAGGGACCATTGTGATAATCTAGTCTGACCTCCTGCTTAACACAGGGGCCATAGAATTCCTCCCAGTAACTCCTGCATAATGACTGAACCAGGTCTGCTGTGCAGAATCCTGCTTCTCTGTACTCCCCCAGGCTGCCTGGTGCTTTGCTCCCCCAAACCCAGACTTGTTCTTCAGCATTGAGTTTCTCCCTCTATTTTCCTCTTGACTGAGCACAGCTCGTTGATACAGACCTGGAAAATGTGATGCTATCATAACTCTGATTTTTATAAACCACGTTCTGACAATGGATTGGGATGAGGTTACCAGTGTGTCAACCCCAATGTTGTTGGTTGTGCTTACAAGTGCTGAAGGGGAAAGGTTAGAAAAGTTGATGTTTATCAATAAAAGACTGGCACTAAAGGTCATCAAAGTTGATGAGATAAGTCGGTGGGGAAAATGTATTTTTTCTTCCTAACATAATCTTTAGGATAAAGAGATTTTAGCCAAGCTTCTCTCTTATTAAAGATAATCCAACATTTTCCTGAAAAATCAAAGCACCAGCGTCAGCAGTTTTTTTTCTTAATCATTTGAGTCTTTGGAAAATAGATTTGTTGGTTATACATCCTTTTCAAATTTAGGAAAGTCTAGGATAATCTGCTTCATACTTTAACTGCCCTGGGAAAGAGTGGATGTATGGCTAAGTTTCTGGCCAGAAGACTTCTCCAGTGGATGTGTGAGAGGACAATTGGAACTGGATTCTGCAGAACAGTCTATGTGAAGGCCTGTGGGATCAAACTGAGTTTTCATTTTCACACTAACAAGTAATTTCTGAGCTGTGCTCCCTTGAATGTACTAATTAAAGCTTGATGAAAAATATGGAAACATTTGTCTGAAACTTTTTTTTTAATAAATTGTGATCAGATCTAGTATTCAGTGTTGAATCCTGAGACGTGCTGAGCACCTGCAATTTCTCTTGAAGTCAGTAGCAATTCTGGCAGTCAATGATCTGGGGTGATACATCATAGGAATTATGGCACTCGGTTCATCTAGAGTTTAGGCCTTAATTGTTTTATATGGTCAGCATCAGTTACCAGCCAAAAAAAAGCTGTCTTAACTGTCTCAGTGGCCCATAAATCAGGTTTCATTTATTTATTTTTCTGATCAGCAAATCAGAACATGATTAAGTACAGTGACATATGTCCCGTTTTGGCCTGAACAGTCCCAACTTTTTTGGCAAAACTGGGTATTTGTCCCATTTGCTCTTGCCAGCTGATCATCCTGGCATGTTACCAAGAAAAATCTCTTGGACAAATGCATAGTTTTGCGACCCCTAGCAGTGTGTGAAGGAACGTGTGGGAGGGAGGGGAGGCAAGTGGCAATGTCAGTCCTGCCAACTACTCTATTCTCTGACCTGAATACTTCATGGGAATTTTTCCCACCTGCCTTAGTTTAAATTTGGTGTGTGTGTGTGGGGGGGGGAAAGCTTGGGGACTGGAAAAGGAGGAACAGAATGAGGGTGGTAGGTCAGACACATTGGAAGCTGAAATTAGTGAGATGAACTGAAATTCTTTGTAGGTAATAGGGCATCCAGTGACAGTGTCTTTCTTTAACAGGTAAAATTTCTCCAACTAATTTTAAATCTCATTTCAACAGGAGCCAGAGAGCATTGTTTCTTACTGACAGGATCCTTAGAATTCCACAAATAAACATCTTACTTAAATAGTCTGTTGCCTGAAGGTAATTGCTACTATTCTGTGTAGTCTATTACCCTTTAATGACTAAGGCCAAATCCTGCAATCCTTACTCTCAGGAGTAGCCCTGTTGATTTCATCAGGACAGGTCATGTGAGTCAGGGTTACAGGAGTGAGTACAGATACTGTTTGACAGTGTTATGTAGCAACATGTAAATAAGCCCCAAATTATGTCTGTTGGGCTCTTGTTTATGTCTATCAAATTCTGCTTCACAGTACTGCCTGCTGTGGGCTTAATTTTTTAATCCCGTCACAAATAGTAAATGAGCGCAAATTTGCACTGTTCTAAATATACTGAACAGTTTGATGAATAATCTCTATTTACCAGATCGCTTACCATCTTGAATTTCAATGCTATTTAAGAATGCCCTCATATGTAATTTCTCCTTCCTTTCCACCCCATCCAATGCTTATGTTGAGGGATGTTTCTTCAGCAAGCTATGCTTAGGGTGTATAATTTAAACATATGTGGGGGAGGTGTCTGATGTTTCAGGATTATTTCATACCTACTTGATTTGTGATTTTTCCCTTTGCCAGGGCGCTATACGCTCAGTGCCTGATGTGCATTTTACCGATGCTAGTGGTAATTTTGCAGTGCAAAGGCACAGCAAGGTGCAGAGAAGAATAATTTTGTCCTGTTTACATCCCTGTGTGTCACTCGTCCATTTCCTTCCCCAGGATTTTCATGCAGACTCAGAATAATGACCACATCTGAGGACCCCAAAGTAAACAAGAGTCTAATAGCACTTGGTTTCATCTCAGGTTACAAAGAGAGAGTGCATAATGACTGGGCTGGAAGTTTTTCAAAAAGGGAAAAAATGAATTGTTCTTGGCTCCTAGGGTTATTTCACCAGCTGAATTTCTTACGAGTGCAATAAAAACCATAATTAGGCATAAAAATGTGTATGTGGCGGGGGGGAGACAAAGTGAGTTGCTTCAATCTTGCACAAAACCACACCTTCATTATCTTACAATTTCTGGACCTGCTTGACTACACAAGTTCTTTCTTCCTCTCTTCTTCCCTTCAGTGCTCTATATTACAGTCATGTATGGCTTTGCATTTTCTGTAATGACAGAAGCACACAGAGCATCAGAAGTCAGAGCTGCCTTGGAAGGTTTGATATTAATTGCACAGAACATTGCTACTCAGAGCACAGAGCAGCATGACTGACAACTCTGGCTCAGAAACGATTTGAGCAATTTTCTCGTTGCAGTGGTGATTATGGCATGGAACATTATGTAGCTCATTTAGGAAACTTATATTTTGGAGATTTTTATTATTGTTTAGAACAGCTTTTTTAAAGTCTGATAGAAAAAAGAATTCTCATTTTTTGGATTTCAATTAGATTAGCAAATGTTAATAGTTCTTCCCCGGCATCCCCCCCTCCACCTGCCCACCTATAAATTCTGCATTCCAGTACTCCCAGATGCACCGGATGGTATCTCATAGGCTGCCTTCCCTTTTTTGGCTTGAAGTGTCAGAATGAAGAGTTTTCTTAATTTAATGGCCAGCCTAAGGGTAAAATCTATTACTAACCCAATCCAAAGGATGGCTCACTGCCTGGTGCTTAATTCCTAATGTTTGAGCAGGACCTTGAATCTTTGCTTTCTTTTTGGCACAGACATGAGGAACGCAAAGTGGCAAAAATTAAAATTAATGCCATTGAAGTCTTTGAGGGGGAATAATGTGAAAGAAAAAGGCTCAGTTTATACACAAATGAAAGGGGTTTTGGAGATGGAAGCCCCAGTTCTCAGTACTAGCTGAGGTCTGCTCAGCTCAGGAAAGGGGAGAGGGCAAAGACTACCTTTGCACTCCATATCTTCTGGAACAAGTTCAGAAACCAGCACAAGGCTGCTTTCTATGCCCTCAAGGGGCTGTTCTGGTAGCCAAGAATGGCAAGGGTAAAACAGTGCTTTTTCCCCAGTTATACCATGTACACCAGGGGCTGCCAGGGAAAGTGGTATAGAACCACTACATTGCTGTGTGCCACTGAAGGACATCCCATATGTGGAGGGTGCTGGGAGTGGTACTTTTAGAAGAATTTCATAAATTGTTCTTTTTAGAGACCAAACTGAAGGAGAACAGCTATCTTCCCATTCCAGAAAGGATGGATACATTTTCCCTCTTATCAACTACAGTATATCCCACTTGCAACTTATTGACATGGATCTAATTTCTGCCATGTTATTGGTGATCCAAATACTTAGTGGCTTTAGATGGTCAGAGTGTTATGGAAAAGTGTTTGTCTTCATAAAGCACTCTCTCTGGCATTTCTGTCTATGCGCGCATGCAAACACAATATGGCTTTCTACAACTAAAGGAAACCTAGTATGCTGCTAGTCAATAATGTGCATTCCAGACACTAAAGCCAGTTTGCACGTCCCGGTCAGCTGCCCTTTGGAGTCACTCTGCTTTCTTCCTCGCATTTTCATAAATGCCTGGGACAACTGGTACTATGTTGCTCGAGATTGGATACTGTGTTTGGATTGCATAAATAGTACTCTTCATTAATGTGTAAACCCCTCTTTCTTAGCAAAAGAGCTGAGGAGAAAGGGTTGAAACTCAGCACTCAGATTCGTGATTATTTTTGGCAACATAATGACTCAACTGAAAAACAGTTCCAGCATCTAAGGTTGTACTAATGTCATTTGTTTTCGTTTCAAATATGCTATTTTGAAAGTTGGTAGTAATGTTTGGAAGCTACAGAGAGAGGAATCTAATTTGAGAGGAAACTCTGTAGTGGGACTGCCTCTTCAGCTAGTTGGGCTTGGAAAACAATTCATGCTGGTTTGCTCCTTTCCTCTTATCACTTCCTTCCTTCTCCTTCAGCACGGGAGGAATCACTAGCTAGAACCATCTTTTGTCCATATACTTATACTTATTCCAGAGATCAGTTAAACCAGGTTACATTTTGTAGTACAATTACAGTATTGGATGCATGGGTAAGTGCTTTTGGCACTTGTAAAGATGGCCCCCAAGGCTCTGACTCCTCCCTGGGGGGGAAGTGCCCCCCTTGTTCAGGAAGTAAATCTGATGGGACATTCCGGGGGTATGTCCACTCTACCTGCGAAGGAGCCATGAGCTAATAGCAACACCATTAGCTGGAAGGGAACTGCCTCTGAGTCTGTATGCTCTTCCCTAATGGATTGTTGTGGCTCTTTTCTTTTTCCTGGTCTTGTGCTTGTGGCTCTGTGTGAGAAAAGTTGAGTCAGGTACGAAAGGCAAAGTGTGTTGGAGAGAAAGAAAAATGGCACATGACAAATGGATGGGAGAGTACCAGATGTGGGCTTGATAAGCATTTGTGCTTGTCCCTGCATAAGGGATGTGCTGCCCCAGTAGGAGCTCCAGAAAAGAATTGTGGCTTAGGCCCCAAGGAGTGGGTCTCTTTCTTCTGTTTGTCCAGTAGAGTCAGAGATGTGGGTAGAGGGAAGAGTGGCGTGCTATTAGGTCATCTCTTCCATCCCTCCCTGCTATTCCAGGATTTTCTCCTATTGTGCACTTGCTACTGTTTGCTCTGCTTATAAATTTACTACAGGGTGGCGCTGTCCCATCACTTCCCTTGGTACACTATCTCAGAAACGTCTCACAAGCCACAAATCACAGTAAAACATGAAACCTCTTCTGCCCTGGAGACCTTTAATAAAAGCACGTAGCACAAGGCGTGTGGGACTTCCCTTTCTGATTCAGTCACATGCGGGGGAAAAACTCATGAGTGCTCAGCAGCCACCCACTGGTCAGCAGTTTGGCGATGGGAGGTGCTGGGGGGTGGGGTTGGAGCGGGGGCAGGAAGAGATGGAGTGAGGGTGGGATGTGCTTGGTGGAGGGAGCAGAGCAGGGGGTAGGAAGAGGGGGTGAGGATGGGGCCTTGGGGGAAAGGGCGGAGTGGGGGCAGGACCTCAGGGTACAGCGGGGGTGGAGCACCCACCCAGACAGAAGAAAGTTGGCGCCAATGCCTGAGGTGCTTCTTAATAGGGTAGGAAAACAGTCTGCTCCCCTCGGGGCCTTCCTGTGTCTTCAGGCTTTTTGTTTATCATTTCTCCTTCCAGTTGTTACAAATCTGTCACCTCTTTTTTACACACAGGCCACAGCACCTCTTAAACTGTCTTATTCTGTCTTTTTTTTTGTTAAATTCCTTGATGCACTTTCTCCCTGCTGTTGATTGTACACATGATTATTCTGAGGGTGTCTGTTGATGACCTGTTGATAGTTAGGTGTCCACTTGGACCTATCTCATGATACAGTTGCACCACTGAAGATTCATGTGTTGTTTCTGCCTGCCACTCTTGTTGGATCTTTAGGGACCTTAGGAAACTTTAAATGACTAGTCATAGATGGGAGCACAATCTGAAGGGCAAATGGCTGTCATTTTACTATGAGATCCAGCAGACTTGTCTGTTGGGCTATCAGTTAAGGAGGAAAGGAATGCTTTGCATCAGATATACTCAGGAGTGAATGAGGGAGAGAGAATAAATGACACAGTCTAACTTAAGTGAGTTATTTAAATCATTATTTTTGTGCCATCTGATGTAATGAACTCAGTTCAATTTAATTATCAAACATACTGTTGCATTCTGGAGAATCTTCAATGTAATTCCATTGTTTTTCCTTTGAGATTTCCTTTGTGTTGTCTTACTAAAGATAGAATATGAATGACATCTTTTAAGGTTCAATGAACCTTATCAAAAGACATCTATAACACTGCACTAAACAAACACTGAGTAGTTTTCTTAATTATAAAGTATTCTTTGCTTAGCACAATGATTTCAAGGCAAAAATGGCTACAACACTTACATTGAGACTGAAAATTATACTTTCAATCAAGAGCATTAAAGCTTTTTGTTCCCTTTGTTTGCCATGGACTGTAACATTCTTATGTTTGCACCTCCTGAGGAATGAATGACTTGGAAACTGTAGTAATCAATCCTTCAAATGTTTTGATAGATCAATAAAAATACAGTCAGTTTCTAATATGTTCCATAATCAAAATGTCAGTTTACTTTCTTACTTTCAGATTTGATATGAAATATTAGGTGCGTGAATGCACAAATAAAACCTTTGGGGACAAATTCAGCAATTTGTTTTTATTTATTTATTTTATTACAACTATGCATCAGTTATTGATGATATCTAGTTTCCTCCATGGGTGAGTATTTTCCATATTTCTTTATGTAATGAGTAAAATGTATGACAACAGATACGCCACAGAGGGGGTAAATAAACCATGTTTAAAGGTTGGCAAGAAAGAAATGAATTTTATCCTTCTGCTGCTTGGTGTGAGTGCAGGGATTTGCTGGGTTGCTGGGTTCGTCGGCTGTGTAGAATGAATGAATTACCTCCCAGTATACCAAAAAGGGATGTGCCGAGGGCATTAGAGGTTCAATCGGGCAGTAAGAGTCAGGAGGGGTCTCCAGGCAGGTGAAAAGGTCTGTGGCTATGAGAAGAACCAGGAGGCCGAGTGCTGTTTTTTCATTTTGTCTGGAACTTTGCTGAAGCGAACCATGTGCTAGATCTTTGTGCTTGGCTTTGGCCGGAGGGAGGT
The DNA here is from genome assembly GCF_027887155.1 of Malaclemys terrapin pileata. Taxonomy (NCBI): domain Eukaryota; kingdom Metazoa; phylum Chordata; order Testudines; family Emydidae; genus Malaclemys; species Malaclemys terrapin. Next base: position 86,164,814 of record NC_071507.1, read on the forward strand.
CTTGTTGTGTTTGTGTTTAGCCACACAGGAGCAATACCCTTTCACACTTACTTATCTGTGTTGCTACGCCCACAAAGGTATTTCAACTCCATTAGATATTCAAAATTCTTTCCTATCCCGATTGGTTTGTTGCACAAAACATTTCATGTGGGCAGAGTATTCCATAACTGTCCACTATGAAGTTTCTTGCATATCTCTCTGAAGGAATCTCAGACCGTTAGGGGGGACAGATTAATCTGCAGCAGGGTTTCTTACATCCTCCTCTGAAGCTTCTGGTGCTGAGCAGTGTCAAACCAAGGTACTGGGCTACTTGAACCACTCTTCTGGTCCATTGTGACAACTCCTATGTTCCTATTCTGATATGGTTGTACTTAGAGAGTATGCTCCCTTTGCTTCTAGTATCTACTTTTCTTCCCTATAAGATGAAATCAAAAATGCTTGATTCATGTATGTAATTCATACATACAAAGACATGTTAGGGTTTTTTATGATGTTGGTTTATACTGTCCCAATTTAACATAAATTGCTCACAAAACACATTTTCATTGCTCAGGAGGAATCTGAAAATATTCCCTTCATTATATGCGATGCGCTCTCAAGCTCAATTTCCCATAGCCATTCTGTCTAATTCATACCAATTAAAGGTAGGTAGCTCAGGTACTTTGATAGTTTTATTGCTTTAAAAATCTTGAAAATATATTGTCCTTGATTTATGATGGTGCTTGTATAAATTGGGCAAACATCCAGAGATGGTCTATGCCATAGATGCCATTTATGGCTAAACCACTCTATACATCACTCAGGCATAACCACATTTAAAGTCAGTGGAAGTTAAGGCTGAGTAGTGGCTGCAGAATTGGCCCTTATTTAGAAAACAGATGATAGCTGTGAAAAACTTAACTCAGCATTGCCTCATAATTGGACCCTAATTCTGTAACGAACTCCACCTGGGTCAATCCCTATGTCTGCTTGGAGTCCTTCCAGCTCCTTACGGTTGAATATATTGAAGTATTTTAGCATGTTTTTCTCTTTACAGGGAGCAAAGCTGAAATCGTCATAGGACCATTGTCATCATGTAATTAGAGATGGGGTAGATTTCCCTATTAAAAATGTGTTAATAGCGTGTAAAACAAGAAAGTTACATTTTACAGTTTAGGGTACACACTGCATTTATGCCAATATAATTTTAGGTAAAAAATACATATATACAGAGAATTGAAGGGGAAATATGATCCGGGTGCACAATTGTTCAAAGTATATTATTGACCTTACGGTTGTAAAGCAGCCCAGCTCGGCATGTTATCCAAAATCATGCTTGTCTATTTCCTGACGTTTTTGCCATTCCTGTTATACTAATTGAATTATTATCTTTTGTTAGGGTGATTTATTTTCCATTGAATTGAAATAACTGTGCCACTGGGCTCCCTCCTATGCATTAACATTCAGCTACAAGGTCTCAAACATCTGGGTGTTGGATAGTTTTTTTGTTCTCCAGACACTCTTCATAAATATTTAACAGATGAAATAATTAAAGAATGATATGATTCACCAGCTGTGGCACCATCCTACAGCAGCACAATTTCCTCTCTGATTACCTGACTTTTTTTCCTCTCGTGCATCCTTGTCCTTTATGTAATCGCCTACAGGGTAAGTCCATGTAGAGAAGCTCATAATCAGACAAAACAAGAAACTTTTAAAATAAATAAACAATCCAAGGTCATTTTATGTTGTGTTCTAGTCAATTATCATTGGGGGCAGGGGAAGAAGGAAGGAGGTTCCTGAAGCTAATGTCTATAAATAAATAGGTTGACGGGAAAGATTTTGGCTGTAAGCTCTTCAAGAATTCTCTTTGTAAGTTTCTTGAGATCTAGTTCTTAAACAATGTTGCACTAAAACTTCCCTCCATGGCTAATGAAGCCTTTTACATGTTATCCAGTTTTTGAAGGTTATTTGTTGCATGCAACTCATATTCTTGAGGGAGGTTCGGATAGCTAATCTTTTTGTTTACAGATCAATTGCTTGCTTTTTGTAAAACTTAAAATCATAAAACTTAAAATTCAATATTTAGATTAATAGATTTAAGACCACAAAGGACCAGTAGATCATCTAGTCTGACCTCCTGTATAACAAAGGCCATTAAATTTTCACCCTGTTTCAGCTGTATTAGGCCCCCAAAAATGTGTAACCCACAAACTGTCAACTTGTCCTTTTAAAACTTTCAGCCTTTTCTCAGAAACAGGTAAACTTTGCAAGTGGATATAAATGAAGTTGTCCCTGCTCTTCATATGTGGAGTCAGCATCTATTTTGATTCAATTCACAAGCTTGGGGAAAGAGGTCTGGACTTCCTTCTCTTGCAACATACTGGAAATATTTGAACTTGGCATGTTGATGAGATTAGTTAATTGGGATTGGGGGGTGGTGGTGGGGGGAGGAAACAATATATGTTCCCAGAGAAAGAGAGAAATGCTTGTGTGTACTGTATTTAAAACTTTCAGCCACAAAACATTTTTTAATAAAGACAATGGAAAAATAAAACATGGGGCAGAAAAAGACCAAAACCATGTCTAATTTCAAAATATTGCTATGAAAGTACCATTGGATGATTAGTTTTAGACTGGATGCTCACAAAAAGTGAAATTCACCCCTGTGCATCAGGCTTGCATAACAAAAAAGCACTTAAATTCTACTTAAACTCTATCTTGAAAGGTTAAGTAGGGTATAGATCTGCAGCTGGCAGGTGTGAATTTCATCCCAAATAGGTATGTCACTTCTGGCCTAAAGAAATAGCTTTCTTTGCCCCTACCTATTAGTGCTGTTGAGTCTCCCATTCAAATTGGCATTTTCTCTTTAGCACTGAGCAACACAAAGTTTATGCATTACTTATGGCCCACTTAAGGCCTATTAGGTGCATAGTCTTTTTGCTGGCCCTCTGCTCAGGAAGGAATTTTACCCTCAATTCCTGTAGATGCCAGAGGTAAAATTTCTTCCCTCATGTGGTATGTGATGTATAAATGGTGACCACATGAGTTGCTTTCTTGCATTTCAACCAATACTAAAACTGCCACCATTTTTGCTCATGTTCAATGCCAGTAGACTTTATTTATTCCTCTCCAAGAGCTCCTTCTGTATTTTTTCCCATGGTATGTAGAGAGTATAGTAAGCTTTTTCTGAAACCTCACCCCTTGAGTGAGTTCTGGAAGCATAAAGTGTCCAATCTAGTTGATCCACAGAGTGGAGACAGAGGGCCTGATTACCACGTGCACTAGACAGATCATACACCAGTTTTGCTCCATTTAAATCAATAGCATTACTCTGCTTTGAGCAGGGGGTTGGACTAGCTGACCTCCTGAGGTCTCTTCCAACCCTAATGTTCTATGATTCTATGATTACTCTGGTGCAAAACTGGAAAAGCTCACTAATGAATCAACCCCATATAATTGTAATATGGAGTCCAATTAGCTATAAATGATACACTTGTGGCAGAATCATACCATGTATTGCTGCAATAAAACTCCCATTGGCTAATGTTACCAATATGTCGATTTAGATGGGGTATTATTTGGATGCGGTATTTTTTTCAAAGTGTTGAGTCTGAACTTTTGATGAGCTTAAACTTAACCCAGACTTGATGTCTCTGTCTGAACTTTTAATCAAAGCTCTGACCTGCGAACTACTCATGACACCCCCCTCCCCTTAAGTAGCCATCTCCCCTTTTCTTTCTGAATTTACATTTTAACCTGTTTTATCCTGTAGAATCTTGATTGATTATACATGACCATTATGATCTGTTAATCACTTTGTTTACTTCTGTGTATAAATATATTGATGCTCACCCCTAATAAACTTGCCACACTTACTCTGAAGCCTTTCAAGCTAAGGATAGTGTGAGCCCGTTGATCAACGAATTGGTGTCTGGTCTCTGACAGATTGTGAGCCCCATACCAACTCCGCACGAACTCGGGTGCTGGAGAGGTGAGTAAGGACTTGCTTTTTACCTAACAATTTGGGGGCTCGTCCGGGATTTCCTTCTGGTGCGGTGCCTCTGTCCAGTGGTCAGACCACTCATATACGAATTGGCAGGAGCCACGGGAGATTTCTCCCAGCCAATTCAATATTGAGGGGTCGTGTACTGGACAGCAGGATAAACGCCAGTTGGAGGGCTCCTGTCAGACACCATGGGTCAAGGGACTAGCGTGCCTCTTGAGAGTCTGTTGGGGAATGTAAATAAGTTATGGAACGAAGGGAAACTCCCAGTACAGACAGGAATGTCTAGGAGGAAGTTGTACACACTGTGTGTAAGGAATTGGACTGGGTATACCGCGGTATTGGCTGACCCGGAGATGAGGTGGCCTTCGTATGGCTCTTTCGAACAGGCTGCCTTAAGAGCAGTAAGGAGCCAGATCGAAAAAGACCATCCGGGACAGTTATGTTACTGGTTTTGTTGGGACACAGCAGCAGAGCTGTGGAAATCTTTAAAAATTATGGCAGTCAGGTATTCTCCCGAGAGTGAACCCCCTCCATGTTATTTCGATGAAGGGTGTAAACCATGGCGTGTTTTGACTCGTCAGTTGGTCCCCACTGCACCTGCCCCTATTTCTCCGCAGGGGGACTCTCTCCAGGGCGCAGAGGGGACTCTGCAGGACTCCAGATCGGAATCTCTGCAGAGGGATAAGGGGGAAATGGAAGGGCAAACCTCGGGAGGAGTAATTACTAGGCAAAAGATCAAGCAGATGCAGCAAGTTGCATACCCCTCCCCTGGGGACGCCCAGAGGGTCCGGTCGCATCCGCAGATACTTACACCAGGGACGAATACACCCCTGCACCACCAGCTCAGCCTGTTCCCCAGGCCTGGATCAACTACGGGCAACAGCAGCAGCTGCAGCAAACTCAGCCTCCTCAATGACGGTACCCCGGGGGCGAAGGCAAACAATGTGATGGTCTTATTTCCTTAATGTCTTTAGCCTGCTCCTTCCTCACTTTCTCCCCTCCCAGCAAAGAGCCTTGTCTAAGCCTTTCAGTCCAAGGACTGCCTGTCTCCTTCCTCATTGATACTGGAGCTACTTTCTCTCTTTTAAATCATGCCCCCTCTCCCTGGCTATCCTCTGAGGTTAAAACTGCAACTGGGGTGGAGGGCAACCCACAGTCTCTGGGACTCACTTTGCCTCTAAATGTTATTTATGCTGATAAATGTTTTTCTCACCGTTTTCTTTTTTCCCCAGCTTGTCCGATCCCTTTGATGGGCCGGGATTTACTCTGTAAGCTTGAGGCTACTTTAACCTGCACTCCTGAAGGGGTAGGATTATTGATGACAGTGTTAGGAGATTCGGCCCCAACTCAGGGTAATTGGGAACCCCCCCCCCTCTCTCCCCTGACCTCACTGACTTGCCTTTAACCCTCTGGGGAATTTCTGACACTGATGTTGGCCTGCTCCTTTCGGCAGAGCCAGTAAGGATTCAAGTGAAGCCCTCCTTAACCCCCCCGTCAGTCCCTCAATACCCCCTGTCGCTGGAAGCCCGGGAGGGCATCCTCCCCATTATCGAGGGATTCATTGCACAAAAGCTAGTCCGCCCTCAGCGCACTCCCTGTAACACCCCTATACTGCCTGTCAAAAAGCCTCCTAAAAAGGACGGAGACCCTATTCGTTGGCGCTTTGTACAGGATCTACGGGTTGTTAATCAGTATGTGGTCCCTCTTCATGCAGTAGTTCCTGATCCAGCTACTATCATCAGCCAAATCCCCTGGGATGCTGAGTGGTTCACTGTTATTGACTTAAAATCAGCCTTTTTCAGCATTCCTGTGCACCCAGACTCTCAGTATCTCTTTGGTTTCACCTGGGAGGGACAAAGTTATGTCTGGCAACGACTTCCTCAAGGCTACAGAGACAGCCCCATGATTTTCAGCCAATGCCTCCGCCATGACTTGGAAGGCTTCACCAGTCCGCAGGGATCCACGTTAGTCCTATACGTAGATGACATCCTATTTGGTAACCGCGAAGAAGCTGCCCTCCGCATCGATGGTAAGGCACTTTTATTATACCTACACACCAGAGGCCACAAGGTAGACCCTAACAAGATTCAGTGGGTCTCACAGAAGGTCCGATATCTGGGCTTCCTGTTAACCCCAGAGGGGAGACAAATGGACCCAGTCCGCATAAAGACTATCCAAAACTGCCCTCTGCCAAACACCAAGAAACAACTTCGAGGTTTCTTAGGATTAATTGGCTTCTGTCGCCCCTGGTTGCTGTCCTGCGGGGAGTTAAGCAAACCGCTCAACCGACTCACTGCTAACCTTGCTCCTGACCCTTTGCAGTGGTCCCCGGACACAATCCAAGCCTTTCAGTTACTCAAGGACAGTGTGGCCTCCTCCATGTCTCTCCGCCCCCCCAATTACAGCAAACCCTTTCACCTTTTTGTCCACGAGAGGGGCGGAATTGCTAGTGGCGTCCTTACCCAGCTGAGCGGGCCCCACCATTTCCCGCTTGCTTTTTACTCTCAGCAGATCGACCCTGTCGCTCAGGGAACCCCATCCTGCACCCAGACTCTGGCAGCAGCTGCCCTGCTGATCACAAAGGCAAAGAGCCTGACCCTGGGTCATTTTACCACAGTTTGGACCTCTCATGCCTTGTCAGCCCTTCTGCGTAGGGGCACAACCCAAGTCTTTTCGGCCCATCGTCAGCAACAGCTAGAGGCCGAACTCTTAGAAGACACTAACCTAATTTTTGAAAGGTGTGGGCCCCTTAATCCAGCTACCTTGCTTCCTGACCTGCCAGTCCTCCAGGATCAGCACGACTGTGTGGAAGTAGTTTATAGCATCTTACAGATAAGGGACAACCTGTTTGACGTGCCACTGGATAACCCTAATTGCATCCTCTTCTCGGACGGAAGCTCCTTCAATGTTGATGGCAAGCATTTCACCGGTTATGCAGTCACCTCTGAATGGGACTCCGCACGAACTCGGGTGCTGGAGAGGTGAGTAAGGACTTGCTTTTTACCTAACAAAAGTACTGTAAGCACATACTGTACAGTATGAAGAGTGAGGACTTTTCAGATGCCAGCTGTGAAGCCCTTTGCAAGCTTTTGAGAGGAGCAGATTGGCATTCAGTTCTTTATTTATAATCCCTTTAACAAGTTGGCATAAGTTCAAATTAATGAGTTGTAACAGAAACTTCATTTTCTCTTTTCACAAGTCATCACCATGAATCATTAAGCTGCTCTTGCTTTTTAAGAACCCTGATATTTTTGATGAATTGGATTGTTAAGCTGAAAATTAGGAATGGTGCTGGAGTGTGGGTTTTCAGAAGACTCACTCTCTAAACACTCCATCTGCAGTGGCCACTGTTTCCAAATATCAGCATCTGTCAACACTTACCAAAAAGTAGTATCTGACACACTGCAGGAATTATTTTTCCTGTGCTAGATTGAATGCTCTGGATGGAAGTCCTTACTAACAGGTTTCTGGCTGATCCTGCAGAATGAAGACAGAGTTCCTGTATTTTTCGTTTGGAAATAAAAGCTGGCCTGTTTCTTGCAACTTTCTGCCATGTTTGCAGCACTGACCATGCCCTCTATTAAAGAAAGCAGATTTTTTTCCCTATCTGTTCAATGTGAGAGCCTTTTACAAAAGATTGTTTTTCTTCTGGGAAAAGAGTTCTCTTTTCTCGATTTCCCATTCCCAGAATTTTGCATTTGGAATGGAGTTCATTTACTTTGGAGACTAATGTCTTTTTTGTGGTGGCTGGCAGTAAAACTGGGCAGAAAATGACTTTCCTGACCCTTGAACAATTTTGCAAATTTTCCCATCCCCAATTTGAGACGAAGAGTCGAAATCTCAAAAAAATTTGCAAATCAAAAATCCAACATTTTTTTTCATTATAAGGCCAGAGAGGACCAATGTGATCATCTAATCTGACCGCATGCATAACAGATGTCATAGAACTTTCCTTAATTAATTCCTGTTTGGACTAGAGCATATCTTTTAGAAAAACTTGCAATCTTTCCAACATCTTTGGTAAATTGTTCCAATGGTAAATTACGCTCACTGTTTAAAAATCTATGCCTTATTTTGAATCTGAACTTTTCTAGCTTCATCTTCATCCCTTTGGACCTAGTTAGAACTTTGTCTGCTAGACTGAAGAGTGCATTATCAAATATTTGTTTCCAGTGTAGGTACTTACAGATGGTGATCAAGTCATCCTGCATCCTGCTCTTTTTAAAGCTACATAGATTGGGCTCCTTGAGTCTCTCACTATAAATTATGTTTTCTAATACTTTAGTCATTCTCATGGCTCTTCTCTGAACCCTCTCCAATTTATCAACATCCTTCTTGAATTGTGGACATCAGAACTGGACACAGTATTACAGCAGTGGTTGCACCAGTGCCAAATATAGAGGTAATTTAACCTCTCTCCTAATTGAGAGTCTCCTGTTTATACACCCAACGATCACATTAGCCCTTTTGTCTATAACGTTGCACTGGGAGCTAAGGAATAGCTGATTGCAGTGTCCCACGTCTTGAACCCAGGGCTGGGAGTCCCCAGAGAGCTGCCACATCCTGGCCTCTATCCAATGGCTACTGAAATTGCATGGGCTGAGAAGCTACTAGCACTATAGCCCCAGCCAAGGCATCATCCATGGGAGCTCTGATTGAGGATTGCCTGGCTCCACTGATTGCCTGGCTCCACACTATTTAAGTCAGGAGGAGGAACAGAAAGTTTGTCCAAGCAACAAGATGGTTTCCTGGTGTGGCTGCATTGGACCCTGCTTGTGCCTGCCTCCTGCACCCTTCCTATTCTGCTCTGCTTCTGGCTCCTGCAATATCCCACGATGCTTGAGCCTTGCTTCTCTTCCTGTCCTTACCCCTTGCCTCCAATCCTCAGTGACCAGTCCCAGCTCTAACCCTGGCCTCTGACTTCTGACCCTGACTCTGGCTTGGCTCTGGCATTTGGCATCTGACCTCAGCTCTGACCCTCAGCTTTGATTCTTGGTTCTGACTCTGGCTTAACCCCTGGCTCTGGTAATTGGGAACTGACTCTTGTGCTGACTCTTGGCTTTGTTCACCAACCTGTATGCTTGCTCTGGTCACTAGACCTGACTGCCTACACCCCAGACCATAACAATTATTCACTAGGACCCCCACATCTTTTTCGGAATCACCACTTTCCAGGAGAGTCCCCCATCCTGTAAGTGTGGCCTACATTCTTTGTTCCTAGATTTACATTTGGCCGTATTAAAATGCATATTGTTTGCTTGCGCCCAGCTTACCAAGTGATCTAAATCGCTCTGTATTTGTGACCTGTCCTCTTTGTTATTTATCACGCCTCCAGTTTTTGTGTTATCTACAAACTTTATCAGTGATGATTTTGTTTTCTTCCAAGTCATTGATAAACATGTTAAATAGCATACAGCCAAGAACAGATGTTGCAAGACCCCACTAGAAACATACCTGCTCAATGATGATTCCCCATTTACAATTACATTTTGAGACCTGCCATTTAGCCAGTTTTTTATTCATTTAATGTGTGGCATGTTCATTTTATATCATTCTGGTTTTTTACTCAAAATATCATGTAGTACAAAGTCGAAGTCTGAGTATCCTACATCAACATTATTACCTTTCTCAACCAAACTTGCAATCTCGTCAAAAAAAGATATGCTAGTTTGATAAGATCTATTTTCCATAAACTCATGTATATTGGAATTAATTATATTACCCTCCTTTACATTTAGAAAAAAAAGTGACGTGGTAATTGCCACATTTCATTTCAATTTTGACCTTTAAATTTTTGTTTACATTTTTAACTCTATAAATGAAGTTAAATTTCAGAACAAACATTCATTTCAACCCCAAACTGGAACTTTTTCATTTTGAAAAGATCAAAACAGGATAACTCCAATTTTTTTTTCCAAAATGGGAAACTCAATGACCTTTTCCCACAAAGAGTTTTGGTTTCAACAAATAGGCTTTTTGTGACCCCCTCACCCCCCCCAAAAAATTAATCAAAAAATTCCTGACCAACTATATTTAGTGCACTCATGAAAAGGCTACATTGTATTCCAAGTTCTACTGTACCAGATGACCCAAATAACCCCATCTTCCAGGCAAATAAATCATCAATTTGGTAACTTCCCCTGCCCTTGTGCCTCCCACCCATGAGATCTTTGGGGCTCATTCTACCGGAGATAAGGAGCATGTTGGATAGTAAAATACCAGCTCGGTTAGGAGGAAACCTGCTGCCTGGTCATCTCTACATTCTTTCTCTGAACATTACAAATGTGTGTTGCTGTCTGCCAGACACAATTTTCGGGTAACAGATCCTTCAATCTATTTACAATGAGTTTCAGGATGAAAATGTATTGGTTAAAATAAAAAGTATACGAAGGGATATAAACCTTTTCCTTCTGGGAAGAAGTAATTTTTGAGTTCAGCTAGACTTTACAGCATCTCTATCTGTCTCAAGCTAATTCAACTTCAAGAAGTTTTCTCAGTGATCACTTTGTTTCACCTATAGCCGTCTCTCTCTTATCTTTATTTGTCCTGACTATTTGTGCATCTTTCACTATCTTGTTATATTGCCTATGTGGTTGATGACTGCCTGCTACTTCCCATGACTTCTGCCTAGAGGAGTGAATCCATTGCAGGCGAAAAAGAAAATTAGTTTTCTGGCCTGTAAGTTTGGTTTCGCTTAGTACGGATTCACTGATTGAGACAGATTCTCCTTATGACTAGTATCTAGTATTCCGATGGGCCTGATCCATAACCCATTGACTTCAGTTGTCTTTGGACCAGGTTTTATATATTAAGTTTAGCACGGGGCCTGGCTTCTATTGTCTTCCTGCAAATCAGGACAAGATAGGATGTCAAATTAGGGCTTAAATAGGACTTAAGTAGTTCATGTGGTGACGACGCAGGAAAGGAAACAGAACGCCAGGTCTGTGGTAGCTAGAGAGCTTTACAAGCCTCTTGCAAAAAGCCTCCCAGGAAAACTTTTCCTGGGGTTTTTATTTCTCTCCTTACTTTGTTTACAACTCTTCTTAGTGGTTACATTCTTGCGCATAGAAGAGCCAGGCAGTATACATGCACATAAGATAACGAACCCATCTCTTGAGCGCGTGAACACCAGCTGCGAGGGTACAATCAAATCAGCCAAATAAGTTTCCCAAACACAAACGCTGGATTGAAGGTCACTCCTGCCTCGTAGCCATGGGAGCAGTTTGCCGCGCCTGTGGACTGGCGATTCGGGAGCTATGCATCTCTACAAGTTCAGAGACCTTGGGCTGGTTCTTTGCATAAGGGTGAATTTCTCCTAAAAATCCTGAAATGTTACTAACTGTATCCAACACATGCTGCATGCTTTTCAGCTGGTCATGTCTAGATTTTATTCTGCATCTAGATAAGGTTTTATTTTGTAGCCTCTGAAAAAAATATACATGTCTGGAACAGGAATTAAACTGAGCTTGTGATACGTTTCTGAAAAATTGGACCAAATCTGAATTCTTTGAGGGCAAAATTGATCCCTTTGTATTTAAAAAACAAAACAAAACAAAAAAGGCACTGGCTTCATGCCTGTGCACCACTTACGTCCTAGTGAAGTGGTGCATGGGATTTGTGCTGGGCCTCTGCACAGGGGAGAATTTCACCATAAGCATATTGTAAGTAGCACAATTCATTCTTGTCAAAAACAATTTGTGGAACCTCCTCCTTCTCCACCGGTATCTCCTTGGCATGCAAGTAACCTAACCTGGATTTAAAATATGAATCCTACTTTTAGTTAGTCTTGTGTTTTTAGGATCTTAGTTAATAGTTTATAGCTAGCATTTAGCAGGGATTTCTGATGATAGCTACTACATTTTGTTGGGTCCTTACCAGGCTTTAAAATTATGGACACTATTGAAACTATTGCCCAGTTCACGGTGACAGGCATTTCACTTCATTGTTAAATGACTCTCACTCTCAAGTGGTGTCAATCTGTTTTAGTTCTGTTACAGTCAATGGAGTTACACTGATTTGTGCTAGCTGAGGTTCTGGCTCCATGAGTGCAGGCTTATATTTTGCTTTGTATAATATATAACCCCTCAAGCAGTTCATTTCTGCCAGGAAAAGTACCATTTTTTTAGCCCTCCTTTTACCTCATCTAGTATAATATTCTGCTCCAGGCTATTTGTAGCCACTTCTAATTCTTTTGGTAATGTAATTTTAGGAAAGAATAACTTAAACTTCTTTTGTTCTGAAGAGAATCAGGATTCATACTGGTTCACATACAAGGGTACAAAGATTCCATTTGTGGATGCGAGATCAGAAATAAAGAGTTTGCTAATTATTTCTAAATTTGAGATTTCAGTTGAACTTTCTAATTTTCTTTAAATGCCAGGCTGGTAGTCTGAAAGCCTTATTGCCAGATTCATAATAGCTTCACTTTGGCCTAAATAAGGCACACTCTACTTTATTGTCACAGATTTTTATTAATATCAGATTTCACCTTACAAAGGTTTGTAGCCTCTCATTAGCTGGTTGATCTTCATAGTCTTATTTTTCTTCTTTCTAAATTTGCAGTTTCAATAAATTGTGGATTTTTTCTCTAACTGTGTTCTTTGATTATATCACCTCTAATGGAAGCATTTTTTGTTTGTTTGTTTCATAGAGGCCTCATTATGTTTGAACTGAGCCTGAGCTCGATTCAGAAATGGACGTTAGTGCATTTTTTTCTAGTGTGTAGGAATATTTTTTCTCTGAGTACAGAAGAGTTCATTCTCTACCTATTTGATCTCCCTTGACTGCTATCCAAATTTATTATTAAATCTACAGGTGTATGAGCACTAAGAGCTGTGATCCCTATTTGGCATGAAATTGTTCCTTGAAGCAATGAATGTGGCATTATGAGGAAATCTCTGCTTGTGAAAATGCTGAGCGGAATTAGAGTAGTCTTTTGCTAGGTGGATTAAAGCTTCTTCAAAAGCCACCAAACTCTTGATCTGAGCAAAGTTTTTAAAGGCCCTAGGGCCTGGTGATAGTTTGGAATGTGATAGGTTTTTATTTGTCTAAAATAGCATCATGGGACTAAATTAAAACCCTCTGTTTGATGTAGTGGTGATATACTAAGCACAAGAAGTGGGTGAAGTTGAAATTTTGTGATTCACTTTATTATAGATGTGGTGCTGGCAGACCAGGTGCCGGCTCATGCCAAGGTCCCTGGGCCTCACTGAATACTGACAAATGAGTAGCTGGAAAACAGACTGGCTTTATCTGTGAGTTAGTATTGTAAAAATAGTTGTTAAGTTGATAAGAATGTGTTTTGAGTTGGTGAAATGCATATAGGATGCTGCATGTGGTGAGCTCACTTATAACATCTGTAACCCATGATATAAAGTTATATTGAGTGTTTATGTTAATTAATGCTGCTTTCCTGTTTGGTGAGTTACACAATTAGAGAGGTTTACAATGCAAAGTGCTGGCCCTGCATACAAGAAGATTCTTTGAAACCAAATGAGCCATTGAAAGAACAAAGACACCCAATTGCCCCCCCAGCTCACCCATAAAGAGGAGACGGCATGGATACTTGTTCCATCAGTTTGAGCTCTGGGGGACAGATGGCTGCCTTTACCTCATGTGTAACTATTCATAACAATTGCTCCAGGGCCATCAGATCAGTTTTTTATAATCACTTTCAATAACACATCTGATGCACATATTCAACGTGAGTGATATTGTCAAACGTTTTGAGATTTCTATACTTCAGTTGATAGGTCTCAGGGTCATCTTAAATGTTTTCAATACCTTTTTGCTTAAATTTTTTTATCCACCTTAGCATCCTCCTTCTCCGTACCATTAAAAACTTGTAAAAAGAACAGGAGTACTTGTTAGAGACTAACAAATTTAAAAAATTCATGAGGTTGATGGATTTCCACTCCATACGGCTAAATGCAGTGCCTTGCATAATGACAGGTTTCAGAGTAGCAGCCGTGTTAGTCTGTATCCGCAAAAAGAACAGGAGTACTTGTGGCACCTTACAGACTAACACGGCTGCTACTCTGAAACCTGTCATTATGCAAGGCACTGCATTTAGCCGTATGGAGTGGAAATCCATCAACCTCATAAATTTGTTAGTCTCTAAGGTGCCACAAGTACTCCTGTTCTTTTTGTGGATACAGACTAACACGGCTGCTACTCTAAAAACTTGTGTGGCTTTCCCAGTTAATCTGGTTAGGAGGATAAACATCATTTTATCCTCTGGGATCTTGTGCGTCTCACAGTCTCTCAAAGGTGGACTAGTACTCTTCTGTCCAGTCTCTTTATAAATTGAGCAGACTTTCTCCCATTCTCTGGTGTTCTGAAGGGGTGTACTCATTGGCCAGGAAAGCTCCTTTTGCTGTCCAGAACTCTGAACTGCAATCCGTGAGCTTCCATCTTTTTCTGGTGTGTTGTCTCCTCAGCTTCAGCGTTGGCTTTGACTTTTGCTATTTGTTCCATGCATCTTTAGTGGGCTCTCTCCTCAATCTGTTTGCTGGCTTTCTTCCTCAGCCTCCGTCTTGGCTTTGACTGCTGCTTGGGTTGCCTCAATCTCCCTGATCAGCAGTTCTGCCATCAGTCTGTCACGCTTCCATTTTTCCTGGGCTGCCAAGTACTCCAATCAGGACCGTTCCATTGCAGTGGTCTCTGTGACATCTGGGGCAGGAAGGTCCTTGGATGCCTGGTCAAAACTTATAAACAAAGCTCTCCATTCCCGATCTGGGCCACTGGAAGCTGCGGGCGGCCATGCCTGCGGACAGCCAATGTAAACAAACTATCTTGCGGCCTACCAGCAGGTTACCCTGACGTGCCCCAGGTTGCCCACCACTATCTTAGAGCACATGTGGTGCAATTGAACAAGTTCTATTGTGCATGTGCACATGGCATTTTTCTACAGTTTATATCTTGGTCTAAGCTGGATGGACTTGCTTGGGAAGAGTGAAAGGCAATTTTTCATCCTCAGGACTATCCCTCCTGCTATATTTCAAGTCCCTACTCCAACACTAATGAGGCACTAGAGCTGCTCAAAGAAATGGTCATAAAATTTGTTGACAATAACAGAAACTGCCTATTTTAACCAACACCATTCTATGAAATAACGCCACTGTTTTTGCTGAAACTTTCCAAAATAATCCAGCTTCAGGCAGAGACCAAGCATGGAAAACTTCAGCCTGACAGGTTAATTTGTCAAAGTAAAAAAGACCTGAAAACAGAGGGGTTGTTGTCACAAGGTGAGCTGGCCTGGTAACAGGGTGGGAATCAGCCTCACTTGTGCCAGGTTTAGCCTGCCTGCCTCCCCAGATGAAAGGAATGAGTCTAAAAGCCAAATGACAGAGGGAGCATGTGACTAAGGACCAGATGTGTTGGGAGCTATAAGGGTAGCTTGTGGTCCTTCAGGGGAGACATGGAGAGCAGACCTAGGATTAAGCGATAGCTTCACTAAAGCATGGGATACTAGCCAGAAAAGGGCCAGTGAGGTGGCCTAAGTGCAGTATATAGGAAGAGGCCTTGGAAAGGAAAGACAGAGGAGTTTGGATTATGGGGAGCTAGCCCAGTGTTTAGGGTCCCAGGGCCTGGGACCTGTAGTAGAAGGTGGGGCACAGGTTCCTCTTGCATTGGCTCCATGTGAATAGTACAGCCACCCCTGTCAACAAGGCAGGAAAAGGGACTGATTGGAGCTCAGAAGAACTGGAATTTGAGCCCCAGAGAAGGGTGTGGGAAATGGCGGACCCGGAGAGGATGGGCTGTATTGGCAAGAGTCTGAGGTGAAAGATTGATTTGTGTTTCCTCTTGCACTTCAATGAAGTCCAGAAAAGGGGAGGCCTTTTGTGACTTAGCTGAAGGGCTAAGTCTCCTTAGTGACCTAAAAGCACTTTAAGCTGGGGGGTGGCTAGAGGGAAACCAGTGAGTTGGCTATCAGAGAGGAAATTGAGGTACCAAACGGAGGAAACTGATTTAGGCCCAAAGCCAGATCGGGTAAGCCCCTGCTACATTTGTAATGGAAAGTGTTAAGCAATCTGATGCTGAATTTTAAGCTATTATATTAACTTGGGTTGGGTGTGTGTGATAGACTAAATTAGCTTTGTGGTGAAATTGACACCACAAAATTGCTCAAAATTAGCTCAGACAACTTCATAAATATTTTTCCTGGAACCCAAAATTTGGCCAAAGAAAATTTGCTGCTGCATTCATTCCCCTTTCGCCACAATCCTCCCTCCTCCAAAAAACCCACACATGCCTGGGAGAGGGGAAGTTTTGAGTTCTACTCCCACCTTTTGCACTGATTGGCCTTAATTCTCTGCTCTTTAGGCAGGGCCAGCCGTAAGGGCAGGTGCTTAGGTTGGTTGCCCTGGGTGCCAACTTCTGGGAGCACTAAATCAGCATCTAGGGTTAGGGAGGGTGGGACATTGCTCGGCTGTTTTGGTTGTATTGTTTTTTCTGCTAAGCTCTTGTGGCGGCGGAAGGCGGGGGGGAAACGGGAAAGGGAGGTGAAAGAGGGGCAGGAATGGTGCCAAAACAAGTAGGGCCAGCCTTGAGGGCTTCACCTCATCACTTCTGCCCCACATTTTACAGATGGAGAAATGGAGGAACAGAGAGGTTAACACCCATATCTTTAAAGGTATTTAGGCATTGCTGTCCTTGGTGTTGCAACTCCACTGGTTTAGGAGCCTTATTTTCATAAAGGATTTGGGCACTTAAGACCCAAAATCCCTACATGCCTAAATTCCTTTTGAAATTGAGACTTAGGCATTGCAACACTGAACACAGCAATGCTTAATTAGCTTTAAATATCTGGGACTAAGTGACTTGGCAAAGGTCACCCAGGAAGCTTGTGACAGAGCAGATAACAGAAACCACATCTGTTGTATTCGCTAAACCACAGTAACTCTCAGGTACATTGCTTTAGACCTTTGTGCTTAGTTGTCCCATATGCAAAATGGGGCTGATAATGCTTTCCTTCCTTTCTATAGCTCTTCGACACCTACAGATGTAAACAGTCCATATAATTGCATATCTGTTCTTGTTCAGTCATATAAGTTACAGTAATACATCTGAATAATGAGCCTCTGGAAACATGCATACATTTTTATGGCTGAATATGGAAAAAGTCACTTGTACTTGTGCAGTTAGAAGGACATTGATAAGTTTCAAAGCAGTAGAGGAGGGTCATAAGTTCTCTTCATAGAATTCAATTGCCAGAAAGTGCACCCATTACTTGGATAAAGTAATATTTGAATTTTATTAAGACAGTTTGTATAAATTAGATACCCTTCTTCATAAGACACATAGCCAAACAAGAAATTAAAAAACTACACTATTAATTCAACTCTGTGTGTGCTTCTCTGAGAAATAGTGAATAAAATACTACAGTAATAAATTATTGTTCAGAGGCATCTCACTCAAAGGGGTGGGGAGAAATATGCTGAAAATAGATAGGAGTATTAAAATACATTACAGTGAAGAGAAATTGTCAAAGTGTAAGTCCAGAAATATATAGAGTGTACTGTTATGGTGATAAAATTAGGGTAAGTATACAAGAATAGGGGGAAACCCCTCCAGTGAATGTTACATGGGTATAAGGGCCCAATCCTGAAAACACTTGTACATTTTGACTCTCCTTTCATAGATTCTTTGGGTGAAATCCTGACCTCAATGGCTAATCTTCCACTGATGTTGATGGAGACAGGATTTCACCTATGGACTCATGGAATTTGACCCAGCAATTCTTGCATCTAGAACAATAACTGGTGATTGAACCAATCTTTTTTAGAGAGAGATCCCATCTAGAATTAAAGGCTTCAAGAGACAGAATCTTCTGCATTCTTTGGTAAATAGTTCCAGTGGCTATACCCTGACTCTCTCTCTCTCTCTCTCTCTCTCTCTCTCTCTCTCTCAAAAAAGCTCTGTATTTCCCTTCATTTTGAATAATTGATTTTAAATGGTATCCCAGGCTTCTACAATGGCTTGGGGAGGTTTTATTTTTGTTTGGCCAACTAGCTACCTATGGCTATCTGATTCCCAGAAAGATTCAAGCTTTGAACATCTCATTCAGAAGTTTTCCAATAAATTTAATCACAGTAGTTCTTGATCTCCTCTTCTGCCCCTGTTGCACCGAATGCAAGGACCTCATTTCTCTGACTTTGGTTTGCTACTTCAAGTCTTTGCCATGTGGATTTATTTTTCTTGCTAGAGATTCTTCATCCAAAATTATTTTTACTCTTTAATCATGTTATTCTCCAGGGAAGAGATGTGATCCTCTGCTTCCCTTAGTCCTTCAGTAACATTTTAGCTCCATGTTCAGGATATATATTTGACCTTTTATATCTCCTATATCTAATGACATTTGTTTCATTATCTTTTGTAAAGATGACTGACCTTTTAACTAAAACAGCCCCCCTCCCCCCCCATAATTTATCTCCCTCTTCCTTTCTCCTTTTTCTTCTCCTGCCAGAGAGGTAAGCTGTGTCTCTTTTTGTTCTTTGAAGACTCAGGGCAAAATCCTGGTCTCATTGAAGTCAGTGGCAAAATTCCCATTAACTTCAATGGAGTCAAGATTTCACCCATGGTGGTGATTTTATTGAACAAAAGGCTATTGCCACAACATTTTAATTTTTTTTCCTTTTTTCAATCTCATTTTCTCTTTTTCTATGTTTGCAAATAAGCAACTTTAGTCGATGGGTCTTCTTGTCAGGTGAGGAGATGCAGGAGAGTAATGAGTGAGGTTGTCATCTTCATGGAGATGTGAACATTTCTCTAATGTCTGTTTGAACCTTTCTGGAAAGACATGTACACAAAGAACAGTTGGAACAACTTTCTAACTTCGTGGTGGTCTGCCTAGGCAACAACATAAAATCCATCTAAACAAAATATTAAGTTTAATTTTTAGAAGTGTTTTTTTAGGGCCTGGCTCTGCAGCCCTTATTCATGATCTCTGAGGAGCAAGGCCTGCAAGATCTGGCCCTTATATTTCCTCTATATTTTAAAACAGAACAAAAATGTTACCACCTCAAACGCTATTTTAAAATCCTTTTATTTATTCTTTGGCAGAATGCCCACCTCTGACAATGGAGGGAAGCAAAATCAAGCTTGCAGAGTAACTCTGAAATCCATAGGTGGGGAAACTAGACTCCAGACACCTCTAAGCTTCTATACAGTGTGAATGGATCAGGGTGTAATGTTTTTTGCCTTGTTAATCTCACTGGGAGGACGCAGTTTGTTAGGAGAATATTTTTATCTCTATCTGCTCACTCAGAATGCCAAATAAGATTGCTCAATGCAAAGGGAATCTTTTCCTAACTGGAAGTGGTTTAAAAGGTCTTAATGTAAACAATATGATGAAACTGAGGCATATGAGTACAGTGTATTCTGCTCCATGGGATACAACAGGATATCCCCATGTCCTGAACCTGCAGCTGACACCAACATCAGCTGGCCAACAGCTGTGCTTGCACTGGTTTTCTCATTAACTTCTGTCACTAATGGGAACTATCTTTTGCAAACAGTCACTGCTTGTGTAATACTCCTGAATGATTTGAGGTTTCAAATTATGAATGGAAAAAAATAAAATGCAGCCTGTCTTTGGGCCTACATTGATATAGATCCTCTGGGCCTTGAGCGTTTTGAAATAAACCCCAAACCAGCAGCCATTGTAACTGAAGACAACTGAGCATTGGGCTTATGTCTACAAACAGCAGCCATCCCCACCCTCACTTCAGGGCTGAGTGAACAAAATAATCCAACTGCACTCTGTTGTCAGCAATCTCTGTTATTGCCTAAACTCCTGTAATACTCCTCTTGTTTGTGTTCCATGCCGGGTTATCTGTAAGAATGGAAGGGTATCTGAAATTCTGGAATATTGTAAGAACGTGGTCGTAAGAAAGTAGAGAAGGAATGACAGGCCCAGACCCAGAAAGAGTATTGAAAGTATCAGGAAGATACACCTAGACCTTGCAATGTTACCTCATTGAGTAGGTGTGTTTCTAGTCGGATCCCACAGGGCTCAGTTCTATAACTATTTCATTGTTATCAACGACCTGGAAGAAAACATAAGATCACGACTGATGAAATTTGCAGATGACACAAAAATTGGCGGAGAGGTAAATAATGGAGAGGACTGAGTGAATGAGTGCAAGCAAACAATATGTATTTCAATATGGCTAAACGTAAATGTATACATCTAGGAACAAATAATATAGGCCTATACTTATAGGGTAGGGGGTTCTATTCTGGGAAACAGTAATTCTGAAAAAGCCCTGGGAGTCCTGGTAGGTAATTAGCTGAACGTGAGCTCCCAGTGCAACACTGTGGCAAAAGGGCTAGTGCATAAACAGGAAAATCTTGAGTAGAAGTAGAACGGTTACATTACCTCTGTATTTGGCACTGGTGTGATCACTGCTGGAATATGGTGTCCAGTGCTGGTGTTCATTCAAGAAGGATGTTGATAAATTGGACCAGTATGATTAAAAGATTTGGAACATGCCTTATAGCAATGGACTCAAAAAGCTCAAACTATTTAGCTTAACAAAAAGAAGGTTAGGGAGTGATTTAGTTACAGTCAATTAGTACCTACATGGGAAACAAATATTTGATAATGGGCTCTTCCATCTAGCAGAGAAAGGTATAACACAATCCAGTGGCTGGAAATAAGGCGTACATTTTTAACAGTGAGGGTAATTAACCACTGGAGCAATTTACCAAGAGTCTTGGTGGATTCTCCATCACTGGCAATTTTTAAATCAAGATTGGATGTTTAAAAGACATGATCTAGGAATTATTTTGAGGGAGGTATAAGGCCTGTCTTATACAGGAGGTCAGACTAGATGATCACAATGGTCCCTTCTAGCCTTGGAATCTATGAATTAAGGCAGAAAATGTGTATCCCTCATGTGAGCTTGTTGATATGGGAGACTTGCATAGATGCCCATTCAGTTCAGGGAATTTGGCCTGCAAGGGGAAGAAAATTACATTACATAAAGACTCTTGAATGGCTGAGTTAGCCACCTTAACAGTCAGAAGGCTAGTCCCCAACATTTGGCATGGTAGTAATTGCACATCTGAGCTGATAGGCTCAAGAAACCAGAATGCCCCCCTTGTTCTCTTGGGTGTAGGTAATAATTCTCATAGTAAGCCCCTATTCTTTGGGTTACCTTCAATTTCAATCTGCCTTATGGCTGACTAGCAGATCTAAGAGTCTCCCAGGAGAGTAGTCCCTAAAGATGAAGGTCTTCCAGCAGATTCCACAAGAATCAGGGAATCCCCGGTGTAGGCCTGTTGGCAACAAATTTTAGTGCCTGTGCTCTCTATTTTTGGCAGCTGGTATGGAGACCAAACAATGCTGTCCTAGTATCTGACAATTCCATGGTACTTCACCTGGCTTATGCATTTTCTCTCCTTGCACTGATTTGTAGTGTCCTAAGCAAAGCTGTATGCATGGGGAATCACTTAATCTTATTTGTCCTGGACTAGCCAAGGCAAGCAAGACCTGCTGATGTTTCTCAAGGGGTAAAATCCCTCTGAACTTATGCCAAAATCTCACAGTCAGCAGCTCTCTGTAATATCCCCTGATCCAGGTGCACTGTGTGTCTCAACTCAGTTCATGAAAAGACTCTCCTAAAGAAGTTGAGTATCTCCAGTAGGGTGGCCCAGAGCGTCCTGCATCCACAAAACAAGTGTGCCCCCTTTGCCTTCTATTAAGTGTGGGTGACTTTTTTTCCTGCTGAAGATACAAGGCAAAAAGTTTTTATACTTGAGTTAGAACTGCTGGTGCTCAGGATACATACATGTATGATATATGAGCTAAATGCTGACTTTTGCCCAAATGCTTCATGTCCCAAGAGGTACAAATTGCTCCATATGGGGAAGGCAGGAGACAAGGCCAACCTCTTCTGGCCTACAGAGCTGGTCTCTTGCCCAGGGGAGAAATGTGTACCTTTCTATGGGGTAATACAGCATGTGCACTCTGCCTGAAGCACCAAGCAGCTCCGGAAGGGTTTGTGCCTCCTTGAGTCACAATCCTTCCCAGAGCTCACTGTGGTAAGATGTGATTTCTCTCCATTCCCAACATAGGGCAGACTCTCACTGGAAATAAGGAGCAGATTTTTCATAATAAAGATGACTAATCACTGGAACAACTTATCAAGGGATGCAGTGAATTCTCTATCACTTGAAGTCTTTGAATCATGACTGGATGTATTTCTATATGATATAATCTAGCTCAGCCAGAAGTTATGGGCTGGATGCAGAAATCACTTGGTGAAATGCTGTGATGTGCAGGAGGTCACAGAAGATGGTCATAATCAAATCTTCTGGCATTAAAATCAATACAGTTAGATTGGACCTACGCACCCCATATATAAGACCTACTTTTCTGACAGGGTTTTGAGAAGGAAGTGGGTTAAGAAAGATGTAAACAAGTTAGATGGCATTGGTAGCTGTTAGTCTTGACAGGTGGAATGGCTGAGGAAGAGTCTGCAGTTTAATACTGGTTTATTTTGTGAAATTTGTAATTTTTTTATATCAGACATACATCGGGGGGAGGAGGGTAAGGTAGGTGGACTTTTTAAAAAATCAAAAAGTGTCTGTGCACATACATATGTATTTCCTCTTTCTTGAGATAAATTGGAGACTACATTTTATTACATTTAAGGATGAAATCTATCCCACTCACTCCCTGGACCAGATTCTCAGCTGTTGTGAATCTATAAGTTCAATTGACTTCAGTGAAGCTATGCCAATTTACACTGGCTGAGGAGATACATTCATTCAAAAAACAAAATTGAATGCCTTTCAATCTATCCTCACCTCCTGCCCTTTAGAATATATTGTAGTTAATTATATCGATTCAATATTTTTAAAAATGCACAAGCTGTGCATTAACTGTAGGAAACATTATTTGGGTTTAGAATAAATTTTCCATTGCCTCTTTGCAGTTCTTCCTCACGCCTGCTGTCGGAAATGCATCAGAATACAAAAGAGAGACTAATTGACAGGTCTATGGAGGCTGAAGGTATGCTGTGACCTGAAATGAGGACTGTTCTCATAATGAGAGACAGCTGAAAGATTATGTATGTGGAGCCTCTAAAATAGATTCTCTGGCTCTTTTTCATAAGCCAGCAGATGGTAGCAGAGTCTATGGATCTCAGAGAAGTCAAATGTACATTAAATACTATAACTGCCCTTATTCATTTGACATTCATCTTCACTTGTCAGCCTCTTCATAAGTGCCTTCTGTAGTGCTGACCCTGAAATTGCATCATTTAATCTGTAATCATATATTGCCAACATTTCTCCTTTTTTATCACTTATCAACTGCATTAATTCGGCTGCCTTACGGACCACCGATAGCTTTAGGCAACTCTGTGTGGAAGAGAGAGATTCATAAAACGAAACACGCAGAAGAGGAAGAGCTGACATGCCTGAGAGAAAGGGAGGAATCATAAAGGAAGAGGGAGTGAAGGAAAAGAGAGAAGTGTGGGCAATGATTTTCTTTTCTTCCCCTTCATGCTAAAATGTATTTTGAATTCTAAATGGCTTATTAGTATTGCTATTATCTGAGTACTAACCACTGAGCTCACCCCCAGACAAGACAAGGAAGGGAAAGCCAGGCCCTGCACTAAAGAGTTTATCATCTAAACAGAGGAGTGGCACAAGGCAATGGGAGACCCCCAGAAAGGTTCTGTCTAAGAGTTTTATACATATCTGTACAATGGGTACTTCTAGTGAAGTAGGCTTCAGAGAGAAAGGGTTTGGAGGAGGGATTTTCAAGAAAGGGATGGGTATCTGGTGCATGAAGAGAGGGAAGGAGTTCCAGGTGCTTAGTGCAGCATGGACTAAAGAAGAACTTGGCCTGCTTGACTAGCTGAGTAGTTTTTTGTCGTCCCCCCCACCATGTTATCAAGCCCCTGGATGAATTAGACATTTGGGGCCGGAAGGACTGAGTCAAAACCCAAAAACCAAATGCTGCCGCATGTTGGGCAATGGATGGGCAGGTTGGAAGTGGTATCAGGATCTGAACTATGTACCATGAGCTCAACTATAGTTATATTAAAATATACTTTCACCAGGATGTGTGAATTGAAGGATCAAACTACCTAACATGCCAACAGAATTAATAACATAGGCCATTGGGTACCTCCATCTGTTTCCTTGTGAGGCTTTGGCAATGTGATAGAGAAATATCATAAGAGTTGTATCTTGTGACCTTCTTAATCACACACACATCGGTGGAATGGGGTGGGGATAAAGGGATGGCAAGTGCTAATTGCTAGTTTTATATCCACCAAAATAACTCAGAATATCACTACTAAGATATCATTGGAATAATTACAACTTTTTTTTTAGCCTACTGTACATGGACCCTAGCAAGAGTCTAAAAAATTACTTCCATTTCCTTTTTAGGGCTGTCATAACCTCCTCAGACTCTAGGTGGTACTGTCTAATCACTGTATTAGGTCCTGGCTTTTGTAATGGTCTCTTACTTTTTTGAGCCTCTGCAAAATGAAAGGAAAACAGAGCAGCAAAATGAAGTCAGCAAGAAAACTACCAAATTTTTAAAAAAAAGTCATAGATTTTTGTTTGAGACTCCATATTTAGATTAGCTTTCATTTTTGTATAATGGACTAAGTATTCTAATAGTACTTAACATATTAGGCTTTAGCTTTAATGAGTTGTGTTCTATTGAGACATCCTTTTCATGAAATTTACTGGCAAAATCAAAATCCAGAATTCCTTAAGAAAAAAGTATGTTCCTTCATTTCAATTTTCATTTATTTCTCATGTCCTGCTGCCCGTGTATTTTAATATCTATACACACACAGATATACACATGTGCATAACCATCCAAGACGCATACTGTGCATTAAAATATATACTCATTCCTACAGTGATAGGGATGCCCTACACATGAATTAATATTATTACAAGGAAAAACCTCAGTGAGAACATTTATTTTCAAACACAGAGAGAGAGAGACGCGTGCATGCAGAGAGTGCTTATTTACAGAAGATTTTACATGACTATTTACTAGAGAATTCAGTGGGGGGAAAAGGTATTTGCCTGCAGATCATGTGGTGCATATGCTTTGTGTGTGTGTGTGTGTGTGTGAGAGAGAGAGAGAGAGAGGGCTGGCTCCAGGCACCAGCTGAGCAAGCTGGTGCTTGGGGTGGCAGATTGTTCGAGGCAGCATTCTGCCCAATCCTAGTAGGGCTGCACATCCACTTTTTTTTTTTTGTTCTTGTTCCGCTCCAGCTGCCCTGTAGGGAGCGGCGGCGCGGAGAACCAGGGCAGTCCTCTTCCTTCCCTTCCCGCCGACCAGAGCGGAGCCCTCGCGGCAGGAGGCGGCGCAGCGGGAGGGGCCGCATGGCAGCGCCCCTGCTGTAGCCCTGGCCGCCCCCTTCTCTCTCTCTCCCACCCGCCTCCTCCCCCTTCTGCCCCCCCCAGCTGGTCCCCCTGCACCTGTGCTCTGGCCGCACCGCAGTTTTTTTTTTTTTTTCCCCCCTTGGGGCGGCCAAAAAGCCAGAGCCAGCCCTGGAGAGAGAGATAATGTCTTTAACCCTTTGTGTCATTTAAGGAAAACCTGGCTGTTGTGAAAGAGAGCAGGATAAATTGCATATTTTCCACAGAGCTACAAAAGTGTCTCTTCAAGACATAACATATACTGTGTTGTGGATCTTTAAAGAAGGTAAAGAAACAATACAGGCCCTAATGAATCCCTACCCCCAAACTCCTGACTTTAGAATTAAGATTTCTCAGGTGAAACACCTATCAGCACACAGGGCCAGCTCTGGCTTTTTTGCCGCCCCAGGCAAAAAAGTCTCCTGCCGCCCTCCCCCCCTCCACCCCCTGGCAGGGAGTGCGGCAGGGGAGGGTGCCAAGCCCAGCCGGGGCCCCGCTCTCCCCGGCCAGCCGGAGCGCTGCGGGGAGGGCGACCCTGCTCTTCCTGGCCAGCCGGAGCAACAGGGGAGGGCGGCCCTGCTCTCCCCGACCGGCCGGAGCGCTGGGGGACGGTGGCGAGCCCGGCCGCGGCCCCGCTCTCCCCAACCAGCCGGAGTGCCGGGGGGAGGGTGGAGAGCCTGGCGGGGGCCCCACTCTCCCCGACCAGCCGGAGCGCCGGGGGACGGTGGCGAGCCCGGCCGCGGCCCCGCTCTCCCCGACCGGCCGGAGGGCCGGGGGGAGGGTGGAGAGCCTGGCGGGGTCCCCGCTCTCCCCGACCAACCGGAGCGCCGGGAGGAGGGCGGCGAGCCCGGCCGCGGCCCCTCTCTCCCCAGGTGAGCGCCACCCCCCTCCAGGTGCCACCCCAAGCACATGCTTGGAGGTCTGGTGCCTGGAGCTGGCCCTGTCAGCACAATTGCATTAAAGCTCATGGAAACCATCAGGTAAGACCATTAAGACTCGCATCCAGACCAATCACAGCTGGTCTGCCTTCCTACCCACACTCTCAGGCTCTTGATTTTCAAACAAGCTTCTTTTACACTTCGAGCATACCACCACCCATACACTTTCCGTGCCTAGTAATCACAGGCAAAGGCACAACCTGAACTCTGAACCTAGCCAGATGAAAATACCTTACTGAGGTAAAAAGTTTGCCTCTTGAACATGATTTTTTTTCTTTGCAGGAATTAGACATGTGTATTATGAATGGTGGTATATTGGAAGGGAAGGGAAATTTATATTGGAGGTGAGGAGTCAGTGATGATCTGGAGGTTAATGATACCTTTACTGGTGACTTTCTTGATTATTTTATTAATTGAGTTGATAGGTGATGCATTTGAGAAACCTTAACTCTAAGGCAACAAAGTTTTTTTGAATATAGGAATTTCCCTGCTTAAAAAATGAACAAAAAAGAAAGAAAACACTAAAATGAAGCCTCTTCTTCCTTGCATTGTGCCCCATATTTCTGTGCGCTACCACTCACGTACTTATACTTCTGCTAGTCTATCCTACATAGGCTCTTGTACTACTATCTGAGCCCCTTCCAGCAGAGTGTTAGGTGACATGACTAACATCTGTCACATATGGTTCGTTCTCTCATCCTTTCCCCAGAGGGAGAAATGAATGTGCAGTGGAGTGTTTTCTAGTGGTAGGGTTTTTAGTATACACAAAGTGATGTGTTTATATGGGAGAAGCAAAGGCTGAAGAAATGTGCCTTGCATTTACTCATTCTCTGTAGTTCACCTCTCTGCTCCCTGAATTCCCCTACTAGTATTGTGGGGAAATAAGTTGTTTGTTTCTTTATAAAAACTCAGCCCAGTGTTGTTGTTTTTTAAAATTTCTATGTCATTCTGAAGTATCTACATGAACCCATCATATATTCAGAGGTTTTCTGGATACTCAAAACATTACGATCGGATTTCTGTCTGTGACTGAACACTTAACAATTTCAAACACTAAGAAGGGAAGATAAGTGAATAGCAAGATTCTTGTTGTATCTGTTAGGAAACAGGAAATTATAAAACTATAATTATAGAGGGGAATGGGAATGTATAAAGAGATGGTTGTGGCTGTCAGGTGCAATCAACTATAATACAGTGATGGAGAGGAGAGTGAATAGAATTGTGAATTTTGGAGGGTGGGTCTAAAACCCCTAGATTCTCATTCTCATTCTGTCTGCATTTTTCTAGAATCTTGAAACCTCTGGAATGTGTACATCTGATGATATAGGTTGGTATAAAGCATCTTATTCTTCAGTCTTCAGTGCTGAATTCACTAGGTGGTTGTTTCTCATTCTAACTGTAGCAAATGTGAAAGCTATTGATCAATACTGCAAATGGGTGATTAGTGTTCAGTGGTTACTAAACATCAGTGTATGAATTTATCTGGCTCAACATGCTTAACATTGACGAAAGTGGTAGGGAACAATGGATTAAATGGATTGAAGAAATGAGAACAGATAACTATTCTTAAGTCAAATGTAAAGTTTGCAAGAGCTGTTAAGAAGAAGGACAGACAATATTTGTGGTCATCTCAAAGTTCAGAAAATCAGTTTCTTCAGATTCTTACACATGGAATATGCTACTGAATGAAATGTCTACTGAAGTGGAAGAGTAGAGTATTATTTGATTCTACAATGGAGACATTTTTGATGCCATTCACATCCAAACCCTACCTGTGATGAATAAACCTCTGTTCCAGTATAGTTCTTCGACATCAGTTTAATCCAGGAAAAATCTTGGTTTGTATCTGATACCCCCCCAACATTACAAAGTCTAGTGCTTTTGTAACAAGTATACTCAAAATGGTTGTACTTCCATTTTCAGTTGTTATTGGTTCTATTGGTATCCCCCCATATTAAATATAGAGAATAGTTATGAAACTAGTGAAATATATTTCAAAATGAAAAAAAGAATGTTAAGTGCAACCAATGTATGTATACAGCGTACACACATGAATTGCCATACTGGGATCAGATTTGTGATCTATCTAGTCCAATATCTTATCTCCAACAGTGGCCAATACCAGATACTTCAAAGGCAGGTGCAAGAAACCATCAGAGGACCAATATGGGATAATTGGTCCTCCATCAAAGTTTTATCCCTCTCTCAAATAAAGATTGACTTAAGCCTTGAAGCATGAGTTTTTTACATCACTTCCAAAATTCTCTTTAAGCATTAACTCTTATAATTGTAGATATTCTTGTTATTCATATAAATGTATATTCTCACTTTTAAAATAGAAACAACTATAAAACGCAGAAGATTTTAAGGTTGGCTTTGGATAAGTATCTACAAGTTAAGATGCTTATCTGAACATCAGACTATAAATCTCATAAAAACAGTGTTTCTTGTGAAATTTCCACTACTTCTGTTTGGCAATACAGTGAGAATAATACCCTGTGTCAGAGAGTGTCTGCTTCCTCTCCTTGGTAAGACCAGGAAGTACACTGTCATGTGTAAGCCCCGTGGTGTGTAGTATTAGGGAGAGAGCTTTGTGCTACAATGTTTTGGTGATCTGGAGGAAGAAACGGAATGAGCAGACCTTATTTGCATGTTTGTTACCCACTATCCCAGTGTGACCATCTTGGTTGTTCTGTTTAAAATTCATTTAAGTTTTGAGTAATTTAAGTAATGAAATGTTGTTATCCTTATCACATGACAAAAGGGCAAAGGAACTATCGTGACTATGATCTGAAGGGGGAGTCATCCTAACCACACCTCAGTCATGCACCGCTGGGTGGTGGAGCTTGGACCCAACCCAGGCAGAGAAGGAGGGGAAAGGATTTTCTTCTTTGTGGTGAGGAGTAAATCCCTGGTGACCAGGATTCTGTGCAAGAGTCCTGTATGTGATTTGAAACTGCCAAAGATACTTTGGGTAAGTGTTCTGCTTATTCAAATAAACATGCGATCACCCTACTGTTTTTCCAAATTAATGCTGTGTGCTCCTTAATGAAGTTCTCTTTGTTTTAATCATAGACACTGTGTTTGCCAGAGGGGACATGTTGCCTTTCAAGGTAGCCTAGTGAAGGTATTTTGTTTTTCCCTGGTTTCTGGTTAAGAGCTTGAGCTGGTGGTATCTGCAAAGTTTAAGAGGAATCTCTAGATACCTGAAATGGCTCCATGTTGCTGCCAACAACAACAGGCAGAGAGGTTACACATAAAGGTGTTTTTGTTTCGTTTTTTAATTCCCAAATACATCATACTTTGCAAAAAGGTCACATCAGTTTGGGAGCAGGCATGAAAAGTGGGACAGTTCTTGGTTTTAGATATACTTATCCCTAGTCATCACACTATCATCCTCCTTATCACAGAGTGACTTGATTTTTGTTGTGTACTTTACACCAAACTTCCTGCCTAAGTACTTAAATGTATATGTAAAGTGGGAGGGCTAGCCTTTTACTATACTTTCCCACCTAAGAGATTTGTTTGAAATACTTACTTAGCTCCTGAGTGCATTTAAAACTAGCCCAATGGTATCTTTAACTTCTTTGCTCCTGAGATAAAAAAAGGCCATCACCTACAGTCCTCAGCTAAAATCTCTCCAATGCATCATCAGTGATCTACAACCCATCCTGGACAATGATCCCTCGCTTTCACAGGCCTTGGGAGGCAGGCCAGTCCTCACCCACAGACAACCTGCTAACCTTAAGCATATTCTCACCAGCAACCACACACCGCACCATAGTAATTCTAACTCAGGAACCAATCCATGCAACAAACCTCGATGCCAACTCTGCCCACATATATACACCAGCAACACCATCACAGGACCAGATCAGCCACAACATCACCGATTCATTCATCTGCACGTCCACCAATGTAATGTATGTCATCATGCCATCATGTGCCAGCAATGCCCCTCTGCTATGTACATCGGCCAAACTGGACAGTCCCTATGTAAAAGGATAAATGGACACAAGTCAGATATCAGGAATGGCAATATACAAAACCCTGTAGGAGAACACTTCAATCTCCCTGGACACACAATAGCAGATTTAAAGGTAGCCATCCTGCAACAAGAAAACTTTAGGACCAGACTTCAAAGAGAAACAGCTGAGCTTCAGTTCATTTGCAAATTTGACACCATCAGCTCAGGATTAAACAAGGACTGTGAATGGCTAGCCAACTACAGAAGCATTTCTCCTCCCTTGGTGTTGACACCTCAACTGCTAGAAGAGGGCCTCATCCTCCCTGATTGAACTAACCTCATTATCTCTAGACTGATTCTTGCCTGCATATTTATACCTGCCTCTGGAAATTTCCACTACATGCATCTAATGAAGTGGGTATTCACCCACGAAAGCTTATGTTCCAATATGACTGTTAGTCTATAAGGTGCCACAGGACTCTTTGTCGCTTTTTACAGATCCAGACTAACACTGCTACTCCTCTGATACAAGAATTTGGTGCGGCGAATGTGTTTAGGAGTGTTCCTGGGCTCCAGTGGGAGGTTGGTGGTGAGCAGGAGAAGCCAGAGAATAGAAGTGAGGGAAGGAGAGAAGTGAACAGCAGGAGAAGTGCCAAGCAGGCAGGAGGCTGAAGCAGGAACAGAGGGTTACAGGAGAGGCTTTAGGCTGCATGCAGGTTGTCAACCAGGATTGGTACTGCTGCTGGTATATGTTGAAAGGTGAACCTGAAAGAGGAGAGGCTATCTGAATGTAGGAGCTGCAGAGTCAGTTCAAGGGCTGTGTCTTTGCTAAAGAAAGGGTCTCAGCTTGGTGGGAGCTTGCCAAGCCTTTGAAGGAAGCTGGAAAATGCCACAGTGGAATTACTTAAACTTATTTGTTACCATTCTTATAAATGGTGCTCATTAGAGAGACACTGACAAACTATTCATTGTTTTAATGAATGTGTTAGCAGGCAGAGTGCTATGCCCCTTCGTGTTTTGGGCACATCCATATCCCTCCCTGCAGCAATCCACCAACCTCCTGGCTTGTTCCCCTTCTCTCACTACCATATTTGAGGAACCCAGCGTGGGGTCCAGGTAGGGTGACCAAATGGCCCGATTTTATAGGGACAGTCCTGATTTTGGGGTCTTTTTCTTATATAGGCTCCTATTACTCCCCACTCCCATCCCGATTTTTCACACTTGCTGTCTGGTCACCCTAGCTCCAGGAAGTACCCTGATAACTTGATTACTGAACCCTGGTTATTGTTGTATTCAAAATTTCCACTGAATTCACTGTGAGCAGTGCATGTGTATCTGCAGAAACACTGGAATTCCTGGTTTGCTTCAAGTAAAGGGTTAAGTTTTGAGTCTCTTCTTATTCTAGAAGAGTCCATGGAAAGGGCATAAAAAGGGGAAGCGAAGAAATGATCATCCTTGGAAGCATATAAGTGAACTTGGAGTCTTACTCCAAGGTAGAAGGATGCATGCTTCCTTCAGTAAATGGCCTTGGTAGAGGACTAGAACTCATTTGCCCAATGTTTGGATGGAGTTCTTTCGTATAGCCTGATCTCATGATCGAAAGAGCAGTACGGTGCTTGGGGTGTATGATAGGCATAATTCCAAGATGGTGGCATATAAAGGTAGGGTACAGAAAGCCCAAACAGACTGCAGATTTTTCAGGCACCAAATATATATGCACAAGGTAGTGGATGTTTAGATATCAGTCCACCTCAGTAATCATTCTTCATTGGTGAATGAAGAATAGAAGGTGATGGGTTGAGAATTGCTACCTTCTGCTTCTTGTCTTGCATCTCTGTAGTGAGTGCCCTTACAATTCTCTTTAGTCCAGAGCCAAATTCTGTATTAATTAACACCCTGTGCAGTTCCATTATTTTCAAGGTGATAGTATGAATTGTAAATAGAAAATTTGTCCCCAGAGGTCAAAATCTGCCATCAGTTTCACTTCACTGGGGTTGTACTCATACCCTTGACAGCAGAATTTGGCCCTAAGTGAAATAGGACCAACATTTTCAAACTTGGTTGCTTAAAGTTGTGTACTTAACTTAGGTTTCAGAGTAGCTGTGACAATGCAGTTCTGGCGGAACCCAACTGAGAGTGCCAACTCAGGACAAATTGCTCAAACAGGGCAGTTACAGCCCAAGGCTGGGGTTTTTCCACCTCTAAGGCAAACCAAACCAGCCAGACTAAGAGGACTTTGGTCTCACCCCCCGGCTAACCGCAAGTCTCACAAGCAATCTCCTTAGACACTCCAGTTTCCCAGTATCACCACCAGTGCCACTCATTATGGGGACAAATGGTTATGAAAACCAATACCCAAATAAAAGAAAAAAGGTTCTCCTGATCCCAAAGGACCAAGCCCCAGACCCAGGTCAATATACAAATCAGATCTTGCCCACAAATCACACTGTTGCCAATCCTTTAGAATCTAAAATCTAAAGGTTTATTCATAAAAGGGAAAAGATAGAGATGAGAGATAGAATTGGTTAAATAGAATCAATTACATATAGTAATGGCAAAGTTCTTGGTTCAGGCTTGCAGCAGCGATGGAATAAACTGCAGGTTCAAATCAAGTCTCTGGAATACATCCCCCGCTGGGATGGGTCCTCAGTCCTTTGTTCAGAGCTTCAGTGTAGCAAAGTTCCTCCAGAGGTATGAAGCAGGATTGAAGACCAGATGGAGATGAGGCATCCGCCTTATATAGTCTTTTCCAAGTGTAAGAACCCCTCTTTGTTCTTACTGTGGAAAATTACAGCAAAATGGAGTCTGGAGTCACATGGGCAAGTTCCTGCATACTTTGCTGAGTCTGAAGGCATACTTACCTTCTCTCAATGAGTCTATTGTATAGCTGATGGTCCTTAATGGGCCATCAAGCAGGCTAGGCAGAGCTAATCTCAGCTTGCCTGGGATGTCACCCAGAAGCATAGCATAAGTTTGCCATACAGATAGTATAGAGCCAATATTCATAACTTCAACTACAAAACTGATACACACATATAGACAGCATAATCATAACCAGTAAACCATAACCTTGTCTTAGACACCCCATTTGACCCCCTTTATACAAGATTTGGGTGCCACTACAGGACCTTGGTTGCAACAATGATCTATATGGTCCCAGTTTATGTCAATAACGTCACAGTAGCAGCCGTGTTAGTCTGTATCTTAACTTAACTTAGTTGCCCAAGAACAGATTTAAGTCACCTGATTTTTCAGAGGTGCTGAGCATCCACTACTCATATTGATTTCAAGTGGGCCTTGCAGTTGCTTAACACTTCTGAAAATCAGGCCAACTTAATTTAGCCCAAAATTGGGTGCCCCTTAGTGGATAATAAAGAATTTCTGATGTTAGACTTCAATTCTAAGCTGAGCTCAGATTGATGGTCAGCTTGGCATATCAACAGAGGACCTATCATTACTACTTCTGCCCAAAGCAAAAATCTCCTGGTCTGTGTTGAGGTCCTAGAGCTGGAAGCATTGTGGAATTGATAACGATGCAGCTGTCTATCATTCCTAATTCGAAAATAAGCAGCATTAATTCTGGGTGCTGTTGTCATAAATTAAACTCCTTCTGGGGATTAAAAAAGAGCAAAAAGACTAGATAAAGAAATGAACTTGTTTATGTAATAGTGAAAAGAAGACTCAGAACTGGAGACTTATCTGCTGCAGGTTTGGGAAAGAAATCTCAACAGCCCAATAAATTTGTGTGCTTTTATTATTTGGTATTCATCACATAAAAAGAACACAGATGAAAAGTCCTGACCTTTTCACGGGCATCAGCAAAGCTCTGACAGTAGTCAATAGTTACAGCTAATTGTTGTGCAATTTAAGATCTGCAGTATAATGATACATTTGTAAAAAGCTCCTCCCCACACCAGAGCAATGTGAATAGCAAACCAGTGGCAGCAGGTATAAAAATAAAGCATCTCCTTCCTGCTAGTTGTTATCCCTCCTATAATTAGAATTGTGCTGAATTTTCCAGGGAAGAATCAGATAAGGCAATCCAGGATGAGTGAGGCAAGGGAAGGAATCAGGGAACCAACCTCTTGCTGCTGGCATGAATATTGTGTTAAACCACTGCTGCCCTATTATTCACCTGCATAAATGCTCAGGGGGTCACAAAAATACAATAACCTTTTGGAGTATACTTTGGTATTAGGGAGGTGTGTGTGTGTATATATATATATATATATAATGTAATTTGATGTAACCAGGCATCTAGGACTGTCCAGATGGAGCATCAAGCCTGGGGAAATTTTAAATCACATTTTATAATAGATATTTTTTCAGTTAACTGACTTTTCAGCTATTTCATTTTTTAAAAACATGCACACATACACAGAGCAAAAACAGCATCTATTTAAAAAAAAATTAAGTGCCTACAAGCTTTCCTGTGAGTAGAAGCTGGTAGTAGCTATTTCAGGACCTGCACATCTGGTGCCTCATAAAGGGACGTG
This sequence comes from Malaclemys terrapin pileata, assembly GCF_027887155.1. Lineage (NCBI taxonomy): Eukaryota > Metazoa > Chordata > Testudines > Emydidae > Malaclemys > Malaclemys terrapin. The sequence continues at coordinate 86,199,611 of NC_071507.1, forward strand.
CCAGACCCATCAGAAATGTTTAAAACAGTGTTTAGACCAAATACCCACTATCAATTCAGGTGTAGAAAGAGAGAGAACCCAATTAGAATTAACTCTGGGCCCAAACTCTAGCAGATGTTCAATTACCCCTGCTATTTGCACTGAATATAGTCAAAGGGCATGTTAGAGTTCATATACACAAGATTTCAAGAGTCTTTTTAAAATCAGTATACAATGCCAGCTGCCGTAACACCGCAAACCACCAACTGTCCTATTTGTAAAATCTTGTTGTGATGGGTGTATTTGTATAAAGTTTTATGTTCTCCTGGGATTTTGCCTCATAACTAAAAACACTGTGGATTGTGCTGGTTCAGGTGGGTGAAGGCCACAGTTGTTTCTGCAATTGCCCTCCAGCAGAGTAGTAATCCTTTCTATTCCTATCTGCAAAATTGTTCCTTGCAGTCTACCTATTTAAATTGTGTTTAGACAGCTGAGAAACACAGCTCTGGCTGCTCTCACCTATACTATAAAATGCTGGACTAAGACTCTCTGGCATCCGTACAGTATGTTGCTACATCTGTTGCTACAGTAAAAGCATTGGAATTTTTTTCTATGTGAAGAAATTCTGTGCTGCTTTTCTCAAGTCAGACTGTCATTCCAAGGAAGCTTTGCAGTACTTAATCGTTAAGTTAATTTAGTGATACCAAAGTCACTGGGTAAAGGTAAAAATCTGCTTGCCTGGGACAGGAGTTGGGGTTTGCTGAATCTGCTTCCCAAACTGGTGATATATGAAATTCTTCTCTGGAAAGCTAGCACCCATGAATGAATTTGTATCACTAGAACTGTGTGTGTGCTGTTGAGAAAACCACCATCTTATAGGACAAGTGGCCTGTAGGTTAGGTGGAGAACCTGGCACTGAACTGGTTACTGTTCTTTCATGCTCAGAAGACCAAAGAAAAGACTTTTTGCTCTCCCCTCCTAAGGAAAAAGTATAGATCAACCAATAAGTGAAACAAATGAGAGTCCACAACCTCCCTGCCAAGAAATGTAATATCTTTAAATAATTTAGAACCAAAATGCTTCATTTTGTCACATTTTAATATTCCTGAGCCGAGGTTGAGAACGACACATCAATCTCAAATTAAGGTAGCATAACCTTGGGAAAGTGTCCTTTTATTTTTGGAGATACAAGGTGGATTAAAAAAAGCCACCCTTGAGGGGTTGGGGAAGTGAATGTTTCTTGTGGCGGTTGGAAGGGATGGCAGGTTTCTCCTTTTAATGAATGTGGCAATGTTCAGTAACAAGGGGCTGTCTGTAGAGTTTCATCCTTGTGAGCTGCTCCTTTCCTTGCAAAATCTAGCTTGAGCCCAAAAGAGAAAAAGTGTGAAAACAAAGTATTTGAGTTCATGTAGGAATCAGAAAACTGTTTTAGATGTAATCAGAATAGAACCTTCCCCAATCTTGAACTGTAGCTGGTTTATGTAGTGTATTTAGCTGTGTAACTATTTTACATTTTTCTGTGTACTGTACCTTTAAATCCCTGAGAACTCTGCTGTCTCCTGGAAAAGGCAGCCATTCTGGGTAAAACATTCGGTTCATTTTAAGGCAGACTGTCAAAGAGGAGACTGACATAGTATGCTCTATCATGGAGTCTTTTCTTTCTATCTTGCATTGCTATTTTCTTAAAAGTTCACCATCAGATAGAAAATAATATTCACAAGGGAAGATTGTATACATCCTGGTACTAATTTAAAAAAAAAAAGAACCCTTAGATGACTATAAGTTAGTGCTGGTCAGAAAAATGGGACCGAATTTTTGATAAAAATTGTGAACTTCAAAAGTTTTTGACCAGCTCTACTATATCTCAGAATGTTTGTGTATATGTAGTTTTCATGTTTTTGTTGATGCCTTTCTTTATCTGTAGCACCAGCAGGCAGAGAGAGGGGAGGGGAAAACCTGATTGTTTGGTGATGTCAATCTTGGGCCTGACCAAAACCCTGTTGTAACAACAGTGGGGAGCAGGAAAGCTCTTAGTGCTTTATTAATGAGATTTTTTTTTTCAATCAGGACCTACTATTTAAAGAGTTGCCCTATCAGAAAAATCAAATTTCAGAAACTTTGTCAATTCCAAAAAAGCCAGATTGTTTCCTTCTAATCTCAAAAAATTACTAAAATTCTAAAATACCTGTTTGCTACTTGTATGTGGAAAAATTATATTTATCAGGTTAGAAAAAATGTGGATCATCAAAAAGAAAAATATTTGTGCACTTGCAAAAACATAATGCAGTCAGCGAGGTAGTTTTCCTGGTAATTCTAGTGTTGTTAGAAGCAGAAATGTCATGAGAGAATGACAAGTTTCAGAGTAACAGCCGTGTTAGTCTGTATCCGCAAAAAGAAGAACAGGAGTACTTGTGGCACCTTAGAGACTAACAAATGTATTAGAGCATAAGCTTTCGTGGACTACAGCCCACTTCCGAAGAAGTGGGCTGTAGTCCACGAAAGCTTATGCTCTAATACATTTGTTAGTCTCTAAGGTGCCACAAGTACTCCTGTTCTTCTTTTTATGAGAGAATGAGTACTTGAGAGATTTCCAGCCCAAATTTCAGTCACTCATCACTAACTTTTCAATTTAATGATTAACTTCTCCCATCAATAATAATAAAACTTAGCACTTTACATATAGCACTTTGAGTCCCATACTGAAATATGCTGAGTAGCTCCCACTGAGAGCTGTGTGGTCCGAGCACATTCAGGATCAGACTCTGTGTCTTCCTGTTCAAACAACGAATCAAGTAGCAAGAGTAAGGAAACAAAAAAAAAAATGTTGCCTTCCCTCCAAAATCAGTTAACTCATTAGAGTCTGTTGAATCACATTCTATATATTTTATATTCAGTTCCTGATTTAAGCAAAGCTTGCCCCTTTGTTTAGACTTCATAGCCTCAAAGAAGAGTTGCATGAATAATTTATAATAAACAATTTATTTGATGAATTTTGCCTTTTTTGTTGTTCATGAATTATCCACAACAGATCATGACTTCTCAAATGCATTCGCTTTTCAGAATGATTCACTGAATAATTCTAGGGCTGTAGCAGATCATCATCAGTGTTCTGATATTTGACATTCGAGCAGTTTTGATTGGACCCATTGATCATACCACATATTTTATGATTCCTGACTGGGTGGATCCCCTTAGAATACGATTTCCAGTCCGAGTCATTCCAAATAACTGCAGTGTTTCTTTAAAACTTTTTTTTTTTTTTGAGAAAACTCTTGTCAGTAAGTTCATTTGCTAGAAAATTCATAGTCAGTGAATGCAAAAGAGGCACCAACCTAGCTGAAGTGATCTTGAGTGACCTAGACTATACATAAAACTGCTGTGGCAGCAGCCAGTACTTAAAAATTTGGAAGTCTACACCAATGCATTGTAGTGGAGAATGTCTGCAGAGTTCCCAAAGCTTAGGTTGAGTTCACATGAGTCTCAGTTACAGTCTTTGATCACCAAAATCTATACAGTCTGCTGAGTTGAAAGCACTGCAACAATACCTTCTCTCTTGCTTGCAGAAACCTCCCTGACATCCATGCAGATTCTTCCTCCTCCTCTGCTGAAATCACTCAGCTAACTGATTAACCAACCACCCAGAGTAAGTATAAAAATAAAAACAACCCTGTTACAAGAAAAATAAATGGAGAATAGTAAAATATAAATGACTCTTTCCTCATCATCACATTTAAATAAAAGAAGAGTTGGCAAGTCATATTGGTTGAGATGATTTAACTAAAAGTTTGGCTACCCTAAATAACATTCAAAGTATACAATTAAAATACAAGAAATTAGTTTTCCCTCCCAATTTTCCCTTTCTATAATTAACACTATAGTGTTCTATAACTAACACTATGTTTCCTTTAAGAGGATTAACAATATCACTAATCAGCTACAAAATGCTTCAGAGTTAGGGAAAAACCAGCCTGCTTCCGTGGCTCATCTTCTCCCAATCCATATAGGTCACATGGCCTTTTGCAAAGCAACTGCCCAGACAATTTGCCCTCAATGGACTCCGAGTCCCATTATGGGGACTTACGCCCAAAACTACTGCACCCAATTCCAGAAACTTCTGGGTATGGAGGTGTGACTGGATGGACTAGGCCTCCCTGCAGAAGGCTTCAGGGTCCTGCCACATCCATCCCAGGAAAGGAGCAGTGGAGCTAAGTCCTCCAAATGGCATAAAGAGATTGTGCAGGAAAGGAGTCAGTCGGGGGAGGCTGCAAGGACCTAGCCAATCAGAGGGTTGAGGCTAGTATAAAAGGAGCTGCAGTGCAGACCAGAGTCAGTTCTTTGCTGGAACCAGAGGAATGTAGATGTTGGTCCTGGCTGGCCAAAGGAAACTGCAGCACCATGGACAGCTCAGTGCTGGCAGGGGCTGGGGAAAGTGAGAAAGAGCTTCAGACCCAGCAGCCAGCCAGAACATGGAAGAGTCCTGAGGTGAGGTGAAGCATTTCAGGGAACTGAAAACAGTTTTGGTAAAGGGACTGTATTCTTAGGGTCCCTGGGCTGGGACCCGGAGTAGTGAGCAAGCCTGGGTCCATCGCCCCTCCCCAGGCCACTGAGGAAATGGCCTGCAATTGAACAGTGATATACTTCCAGAAGGGGACCTGAACTACTTAGTGGCCCAGCTGGAAAGCTGGGGCCAGAAGGTCTCAGAAAGGATGAAACCATTGTTTCCTGTGAGGAAGCTCTGGATACCAGGGCTGGGACTGTTTAGAGAATGCAGACGTACCTGACTGGAAGGAGGCGCTTGTGAGAGGTGGGTGCCATGCCATTACAGGAGTGCTAATTGTGCATCTGCCTAGTAACAGTGACCTAGACACAACTCATTCCTACCCTGCCCCGATAGATCTCTTTAAGAGAGATCTCCCTATTAGGCACATGGGTTACACCATTATCTATGAATGTCCCTCACCATATTGAATTTCTAAATGACTTTACAGCATGATAGGTCATGGTTAGGTGGTTAAACTGGAGGTTATAGCTACTACCATCTTCCTTTCCCATGAACATCTACAACTTCACCTTTGGCCCCAAAAATCTTATGATCACCTCCATTTACTGCATTAGAAGCAGTTGCAACTTCCAGATGCCAAACACAAGTCTACAGCATTCTGCTGTCCATGAGGGGCTAATAACAAGTTCAGTGGATTCAATAGGAAGTCAAACTTTCGAAAGAAATGGAGCATCATTAATTAAACCTAGAGATCATGATGAATTAACACCTTAATTATTGTATATATCATCAAATTTGTATTTCTGATGGCATTCCTTACAACCCATCGAAATAAAACTGGTTGCTTACCTATATAAAGAGATTTATTCTTTGTGTCTCAACCTCTTTTGCGATGTGAGAGTTTCTTTGCAGAATTGCAAGAGAAGCATAATTGGTGATATGCAGAGTAGTTAATAGAAGAGCAGAGTTGAGTCTTAATTTGTTGAAAAGTTCCAGAGTAACAAATAATCATTTATGTGGCTGTTGAAGACATAATTACATATAATCTGCATCCCTTATGGAATGAACTGTCTCCTGTTCATACATATACAGAGCTAATGTTAAATATTTTTCTAGTATAGGTTCAGCGTGTATCTGGAATATCACATGGGCCAGAAATATATGTAAGCAATGAGCATGAAAGGGTCTGAAATTATGCGGAATTACCTGCATGTTTCAGGCCTGAGATTCGAGATCAAAGATGAAAGGACAGAACATTCAGACCCATGTAGATGTCATTAAGTGCATTCTTAAATGCTTTGCTGGATTGGAACCTATGTGAGCTCCAAGATTCAAGATTGATGACAACTAAAAGTATTTGAGATACAACAGATTAATATGAATTATTTTCCAAGTTACTTGGATGCTGCCGGTGCAGACTTATGTAGGGCTGCACGCAAAAAAAAAAAAAAAAAAATAGCTGAAATGAATCTGATATATGTTTAAGGAGAGCCTTGAAAACTAAGACCCAGATCCTTAGTTGGGGGTAAATCCACATGATTCCATTGACTTCAGTCGAACTGTATCAATTTACAGCAGCTGAGGATCTGGCTCCAAGGTCCTGTCAGCTCTGCACTAGCAAAGACCCCGGGGAACATTTAAACAGTAAGTGTCTGCCCCAGTGCCAGGAGTTCTGCTCCTTAATGAGAAAAAAAATCCCTAACCTCAATATGTTGTAGCTGTGCACCCGCTATTCTCTTGGATCTCTCCATCCTACCACACAGCAAACTGCATGCATTTCAGTATGGTTGTATGGTTGTTTGTGTGTAGCTTGTGAGATCTTTTGGGATGAGAGCAGCTATAGAAATGTAAAATTGTGACAGACACACCCAAGTGTTCTCTCTCTCTCTCTCTCTCTCTCTCTCACACACACACACACACACACACACACACACACACACAGTTGCTGGAGCAAGAGAGAGACATCTGAGAGTCCACAGGACGTTGAGGCTCTACCGCACAAATTGATGTCTCTGCTAAACAAAGAGAACAATGAAATCCCATTCAGTAAATAAAACAATTGATATCTGACACAGAAATAGAACAAATTTAAGAGGAGAAGAACATATTTTAAGTATTATCAAGAATGGAGAGTAAAGTGGAACATTAATGGGGTTTGTGGTCATAAAGCTAAACCCTTTTCCCCTCCCACCCACCCCCATCCCAGATTATGGTGACGTTTAGAGGCAGAGAGAGTCCACACTTGCAATTACTGATAATTGGGACACACCAATGAAAATAATGAAACTTGGCTTTGTCTTGTCAAAATTCAGAGTTCTCCCAAAGCACTGTACAGAACAGTCCAGCCTATCATATCATCTAAGGAAACCATTGCTGCAGAGCTATTATTTCTGCCTTTTATTTTGTGCAGACCATTTCCACCATGCATAAAACAGCCTGATTCAGGAGTATCAGATCAGAGATAATCTTTTTGCACCCGACTGCTAAAGCTGTCGTAATAATTTTGAGGTGTACATTTAACCAAAGTAACAGAGCAGTGATCATTGCAGACGACTAAGTCTTTACTTTTTTATCCAAAGAACTAAAGTCACTACTGCTGTAATAATAGCATTGATCTATTTTTTTTGTCACACAAAAAAGAGCTCCAGGTAAAATTAGAAATGTTTTTACAGATCTCTAGTGGTCTGATCCAAAACTCAATGAGGTCAATAGTAAGACTTGCACTGACTTCAGTGGATTTAGATCAGGCCCTAAAGTAGAATATCTCAACCCAGGAAATTTGTAACCTGGCATGGCAGTAACAGAGTCTTTCTTGAGGGAATACTTATGAGCTGTTAAATCTGGAAACAATGTTTAGTACACTGCAAACCATACAAACATAAATAAACTCATATCTTAATTAATTGGTAGGACTTACATAGCACTTGAAATGTTCAGATAATTATGTAGACCTTAACTGATTCTCATGACACCTCTGTGGCTTACACAAACATTTTCTCTATTACAAGTGGGGAAACTGGAACAAAGGAATGAAGTGATTTGCTGAAGGCCACATACCTGGTCAGTTTCAGAGCAGAGGACTGAATGCGGGACTTCCTATTACTCAACCGTGTGTGTTCTTGTGTCTCATGCTGTGTTTCCCCATACTTGTGCTCTATTAATATTGCCTTTTATTTCTGACAATCATAGGAAAAGTTAATTTGACAATGGCAGATTTCTGAAACTGCTACATTGTCATGACCTCAGTGTATGATCAGTCAATTACAGCTTATTCTAATGACGTAATTCTTCCGTTGGTCCACAGTCTTGTCTATAGATATTCTACTGGTGAGTTTTGGCAGCGGATATGGCCCTTAACAGCCTGCCGCACATGAAAAGACCTATTAAAATAGATGAGTTGTTCCCAGACTTCTTACTAAGGTGACCCACTAATTGCATTTTGTCTTTTTTTTTTCCTTTGCGACTCACCATTACATTTATGTATCCTCCTCCCTGTACCACAACTCTAACCCCAGCCTCAGGGACAGAGAGGGGAGATGGAGCCTGCCCTGCATTCACCTGACAGCAGTGGCTCCTGTACTCTCGGTCTGGGCCTGGCTCCCCGCTCCAGGCATTGCAACCTAGCAGCCAGGCTAAACCTGAATGGTGCTGTGATCCCATGCACCAGGTTGCAACATCTGGAGTGGAGAATTGGTGCTGACGAGGGATGATTGCTGGGTGAGCTTGCTCTCCAATCCCTCCCCTCCACACAGGGAGGGAGAAGTGTATGTTTGCCTAGGGCCCTGTGACCCATCTAGAACCTGCCTGCAGCCCACAGTTGGGGAACACTGCAATATATGAATGTGCTAAAATGTGAATGGACTTCTTTATGCAGTGACATTGTAACAATCAGATTGATACTGTTAAGGGGTAGTTTTGGATTTATACCGTATTGGAGATGGAGCTGATCAGAAAAATACCCACATTTGGAAAGGAGTGATGGGGAGGGGAGGAAAATTTTCCACCTTAAAAAATCAATTTAAAATGTAAAAAAAAAACTTTCACCAGCTTTAATTGGAGATTCAGGAAGTTGGAAGTTGCGTGTTTAAGGGTAACTCCCTTTCTGTACAACAGACCTAGCCTAAGTGTTTTTGGATGGGCCTGTCTAGTCTTTCTCCCCCACCAAAATGTAACTGACCCCTTTTTACCATGATCTCTGTACTATGGATAGGACCAGCCAGAATATTTTGCAGAAGGTTAAGTGAGATGATTTTGGGGACACATCCTAAGCTCAACTGACTAATTTTAATAAAAAGTTGGGTTCACTTCTCCCCTGGGGCTTCTGCTGCACAAGTGGAACCCACCTGCTTTGTGGGATCTATGCTTAGCTGCCAGTAGCTTAAAAGGTTATTCAGGGAATCATTCGCCAAATGACTTGGGGTGCTTTGGTATGCGAGGCCCCCAGCTACTGGAGTTTTTGGCTTAAGAAGCTTAGCACTTAGCAAACATTAACTATTTGATTATCACAACAATGTCTCCTCTGAATGAGAGAGGTAAGTATTGTTAGCCTCATTTTACTTCTAGTGGGGGAGAAGATTAGGTGGCTTGACCAAGGCCACAAGATGGAGTCAACATTAGCAGAGATTAGAACACACGTCTCTTGCTGCTATTTCTATGTTTGAAAGGAGGAGGTTGCAGGAATCAAGATAAAAGACAGAGACAAGTATTTAGGTAGGAGAAATGGAAAGGAAATTTTTTTAGGGCTGTGCGGGAGAAAGAGAAGCAATAAGATAAACTGAGACAAAGAAATCTCTTTAGCCCTCCCTCATTTTATTTTCTTGAATGAGCTTGAGTGCCGAATTTCAGTAACTTGGGTGTATGACATTTCTTTTACACACTTTCCATGATAGAAAGCAAGCCCAGTCACACTATGTACTGTACATCACAAATGCCAGTTACTTGAGTGATTATCTGTAATGTTTTAGCAGACCAGTTTTCATTTTCCCATTCTGTTTTCCTCAAATCCTTGCCTAGTCCGCTGTGTTTCAGTAAACAGAAATCAGAGAATTGTAGAAATGTAAGGCTGGAAGGGACCTCGAGGACACCAAGTCCAGCCCTCTGTGCTAAGGCAGGACCAAGTAAACCTAGACCATCCCTGAGAGGTGTTTGTCTAATCTGTGCTTAAAAACCTCCAATGATGGGGATTCCACAATCTCTCTTAGAAGCCTATTCCAAAGTTTAGCTACCCTTATGATTGTAAATTTTTTCCTAATATCTAACCTAAAATATCCCTTGCTGCAGATTAAGCCCATTACTTCTTGTCCTACCTCCAGTGGACATGGAGAACAATTGATCACTGTCCTGTTTATAACAGCCCTTAACATATTTGAAGACTTTTATCAGGTCTCCCTTCAGTCTTCTTTTCTCAAGACTAAACAGGCCCAGTTTTTCAACCTTTCCTCATAGGACAGGTTTTCTAAATCTTTTATCATTTTTGTTGCTCACCTCTGGGCTCTTTCCAATTTGTTCAGATCCTTCCTAATGTGTGGCTCCCGGAACTGGACACAGTACTCCAGCTGAGGCCTCACCAGTGCTGAGTAGAACAATTATCTCCTGTGTTTTAAATATGACACTCCTGTTAATACATCCCAGAATATTAGTCTCTTTTGCAACTACATTGCATTGTTGACTCATATTCAATTTGTGATCTACTAAATCACCACATCTTTTTCAGCGGTACTACAGCCTAGCCAGTTTTTCCCCATTTTGTAGTTGTTAATTTGATTTTTTTGCTTAAGTGTAGTACTTTGCACTTGTCTTAACTGAATTTCGTCATGTTGATTTAAGACCAATTCTCTAATTTGTCAAGTTGTTTTAAATTCTAATCCTGTCTTCCAAAGTGCTAGCAATCCCTGCCATGTTGGTGTCATCCACAAATTTTATAAGCATACTTTCCACTCCATTATTCAAGCAATTAATAAAAATATTGATTAGTACCAGACTCAGGACAAATCCCTCTGGGACCCCACTAAATACATCCACCAGTTTGACAGTGAACCATTGATAACTACTGTTTGAGTATGACTTTTGAATCTGTTTTGCACCCACCGTATAGTATCTTCATCTAGACCACATTTCCCTAGGTTGCTTATGAGAATGTCATGTGGGACCAGAGCCATCCCTTGGGTAAGGTGAATTGGGGTGACCGCTCTGGCCCCGTGCTTTGGGGGGCCCCATGGGCCAGTGTGATTGACCAGCTTGGTCCCAGAAGTAACAGATCGGTCCCAGATGGGACAGATTTGTCACTTCTGCCCTGGGTCCTGCACCCCCCATCCCCCCGGAACAGCCATGTGTAGGACTATCAAAAGCATTACTAAAATCAAGATATATTACATCTTCAGTTTCCTCTTATCCAATAGACCAGTATCCCTGCCCAAGAAGGAAATTAGATTGGTTTAGCATGGTTTGTTCTTGACAAATCCATTCTGGCTATTTCTTATCCTCTATGTGCTTACAAATTGATTGTTTAATAATTTGTTCCAGTATCTTTCCAGATAATGAAGTTAGGCTGACTAGTTTATTATCAGAGGGGTAGCCGTGTTAGTCTGTATCCACAAAAACAATGCGGAGTCCGGTAGCACTTTAAAGACTAATAGATTTATTTGGGCATAAGCTTTCGTGGGTAAAAAACCCACTTCTTCAGATGCATGGAATTAGAAGTGGGTTTTTAACCCACGAAAGCTTATGCCCAAATAAATCTGTTAGTCTTTAAGGTGCCACCAGACTCCTTGTTTTTTACTAGTTTATAATTCTCTGGGTCTCTTTCTTTCCCCTTTTAAAGATAGGTACCGTGGCGCTGGTAAACCAAGTGCCAGCTCTTGCCAAATTTATAGGTGTAAGCTGAGCACTGACAAATTTATAGCTGGAAACCAGACCAGTTCACCTATATAGTAGTATTGTTCAATATAGATGCTAGACTTGTAAGAATATGTTTAGTGTTTAGACTCTATAAAATGCTTTTACACTGATTCATTCATGAATCTTACTTGTAATGTCTGTACCCCGTGCTATAAGGTAATATGTAGGCTTTGCTTTATAATTGTAAAAATGCCTGCTCTGAACTTGTGAACCTAGGCAGGAAGAATGATTCCCCTGCTCTTCTAGAAGGACTAATCAAGACTAAATGGGCCACTGTAGGGAAAAAACTTTGTTGACTGCCAGGCCCGGATCCAGCGTTTTTGCTGCCCCAAGCGGTGGGGAGGGGAAAAAAAGTCGCAATCACGGCACTTTGGCAGCAGCTCCACCGCCGCTTCAGCGGCAATTCGGCGGCGGGTCCCTCCGTCCCTCTCGGAGGGAAGGACCTGCCACCGAAGAGTCGGATGTGCCACCCCTTTCCGTTGGCCGTCCCATGCACCTGCTTGCTGCGCTGGTGCCTGGAGCCGGCCCTGTTGACTGCTCCTTCCACCCATGAAGAAGTTATATGCAGGAGCTCTTGTCCCATCAGTTTGAACTCTGGGGGAAGGGCATATAAACATAACCACATCTCTTCAGTGTTTGGACTCTTACAAGGTCTAGAGCTAAGAAACAAAAGCAGAGATCACCCCCACCCACAGGATCAACTTGAGTTAGCCATAAAAGACAGATTACTACATTTCTGTCACCTTTTGGAACCATAGACTGAGTCTCGTTTGTGCTTATGTTGCCTGCTTTAACCTGTAAATAACTCTCTCTCATTACTTTTTCCTAGTTAATAAATCCTTAGTTAGTTTGCAATAGGATTGGCTACCAGTGTTCTCTTTGGTGTGAGATCTGAGGTACAAATTGACCTGGGGTAAGTGACTGGTCTCTTGGGCCTGGGAGCAACCTGAATATTTTGCGATTTTTGGTGTGACTATTTATACTAAATAGTGGTAAGGTAGACTGGAGAGCCCAAGGGGACTGTCTGTGACTCCATGGTAAGACAGTTACAGTGATCCAGGGGTTCACATTTGTTACTGTGTTGATAAAATCTAATTATAGAACATACCATCAGTTTGGAGTGTCTGCACTGTTTTTTGACAATCTGCCTTGAGGTTGGCAGTCATGGTCATGAACTACGCCAGACAGTATGACAGGTAGTATGTTTGCCTTTTTCCAGTCCTCTGGAATCTTATCCATCCTCCATGAGTTCTCAAAGATAGTTGCTAATTACGAGTTTGCTTCAGATAGTTCCTTGGATGAATTTTCGTTAAGTCCTTCCAACTTGAATACATCTAACTTGTCTAACTAGTCATTAACCAGTTCTATCCCTATTTTGGTTTGTGCTCCTTCCCCCTTGTTATTAATATGAATTGTGTTGAATATCTTATCACTGTTGACCTTTTTAGTGAAGACTGGAGCAAAATAGGTGTTAAACACCTCTGCCTTCTTGATGTCACGAGTTATGAGCTCCCCTTCCCCACTAAGTAGCGGATTTGCACTTTTTCTTCGTCTTCCTCATGCTCCTAAAGTATTTAAAGAACCTCTTTTTATTGTCTTATGTCCCCTGCAAGGTGTAACTCATTTTATGTCTTAACCTTTCTGATTTTGCTCCTACCTGTCTGCGCTACTTCTCCTTAGCAATTTATCCATGTTTCCACTTTTTTGTAGATTCCTTGTTGACTTCAGGTGATTAAAGAGCTCCTGATGGAGTGATATTGGTCCCTTATCATTCTTCCTATCTTTCCTTCACATTGGCATAGTTTGCAATTGTGCTTTAATACTGTATCCTATTTTTTCCCCTAAATCTCTCTCTAGCTTTCAAGTGGTGAGTTTTGATGTATTGCAGCCCAGTTGGAGAAAAAGGGGTGTGTGTACTGCATGTGACTTGATGGTATTTTTCTTTTTGAAAGATTCTGAACCTAAGTGTCTGTCAAACCTTGATGGGGATGGTCGGGCCTACTGGGTGGAGCTGTAGCAGTTGGGCGTAGTGGTTGGAGCTAGGGTTCAGAGCTGGAATCAGAATTTCAGAGCAGGATTGGAGAGAAACTGGAGCAAGAGTGAGGCTGGAGCAGGATGGGGAATAGGGTGGGAGCAACAGCAGGGCTGAAACAGGCCTAGAGTGAGAGCAGGGCTGGAGCAGGCTCAGGCTTGGGGAGTCTATTACCACCATCAGGCAGGAAAGTGTTCCAAGTCCTGGAGTGACGTTGAACAGACTGAGATGCTGTTCCTTCTATGTGGCTTATATACCTGCCTGCCCTGGGAGTCACCAGACCAGTTCCTGGCTTGTGGATTTGCTGGAGCCCAGCACAGGAGTGGCTCAGCACCTTACACTAGGCTCTGCACAGAAATAACATTCTGCTGAACTTTTCTCAACTTGTCTGTGAACATTGACTTTTTTTATTCTTCCTCCATTACAATATTTCATCAAAATGGGAGTTGGCAAGTGTGCTGTACTATTTGGAAGAAATGAAAAAGATGTCAAGACTTGTTAAGGTCAGTGAGCAAAACAGTGTGGATTTTAGAATTACATAGTTTTAACTATTATGGAATTATTAATTTAAAAATCTATATATGAATAAAGCATCTGGTGAATGAATAAGAGTAATTTCTCTCACGTGGATAATTTAAATACCTGCTGTCTGTGTCCTAAACCATATTTTCTCATAAAAGCTTTTACAGAGTCTGTCTGATGGTTGTGAGCATCTAGGATTTATGGACAATGTAAGGTCTGTCTATACAAAGATCTGAACCTGTGTTTGTAATTGAAAAATACCTCCAATGGCTGACTGAAAACAAGGGGAAAAGGTCCATTTGAGGGGGAAAAAACACTTCAGACTCTTTCTGGTTTAAAGTCCTCTTAGAACAGTGAGAGTCAAATGTTGATTTGGGAAGCAAAGCTAAAAGGATAGAAGAAAATATTTTACTGCTGGTTCTATTAATCCAGCAGATAATGAAAGGATGTCTCTAATCTCCTACCTCTGTAATAATAATATCATTCTAATTAGTTTATTTCTGTGGCCATGTGATAAATTGCATTTAGTTTGCTCCTCTGACAGCCTTGCCTGCACTCAGCCCAGGGAGGTGATAGTACTGCTCTACTCAGCGGTGATTAGGCCTCAACTAGAGTACTGTGTCCAGTTTTGGTCACCAATCTATAGAAAAGATGTAGAAAAAGTGGAAAGGATCCAGAGGTGAGTGACAAAGATGATCAAATGGATGGAATACAAGCCATATGAGCAAAGGCTGAAGGAACTGGGTATGTCCAGTTTGGAAAAGAGCACATTAAGGGGGGACATGCGAGTGGTCTTCAAATATTTGAAAGGCTGCAATTAAAAAAGATAGGAGAAAAGTGGTTCTCTCTTGCCACAGAGGGCAGGACAAGAAGCAGTGGGTTCAAACTACAGCACAGCAGATTTAGATTACATCTCAGGAAAAAATTCTGAAGAACAGTAGGACAATGGAACAATCTGTCTAGGGAGGTTGTGGAAGCTCCTTCACTGGAGGCTTTCAAAAGGAGGCTGGATAGCCATCTGCCTTGGATGGATTAGACACAACAAATCCTGCATCTTGGCAGGGAGTTAGACAAGAAGACTCTTGCAGTCCCTTCTAACCCTATGATTTCCTAGGCGCCTAAGTTTCTACCTGGGGGTAGGTGCACTGCTACCTTACTCTAGGAGTCCAGATGTCTATCTTCCACCTAAGCCCCAGAGCGATCCACAAATCAGGGAAGATAGGTATTTGCCTGACTATCTTGTGTGTGGGGTCTGATCCAGTAGGCATTCTTAGATGCCATCCAGCAGATCAGGTCCCACTCAAAATCTGGCCATAGGAACACTTTGCTTTAATTCCATAATAGCTTGGTCTAATTTAGATTGTTGGATTTAGTATGGGGGTGGAGGTGGCCTGTGATACACAGGAAGTCAAAATAGATAATCTGGTGGTCCCTTTTAGCCTTAAACTCTATGACTCTAAGAGAAAAAGGTGGTGGTGATGTGGTGCTCCCTCAGTGTCTCCTGTTGAACATGTTCCACTGTGTATAAATAATTAAGAAGTCATTGGAGGAGGGAGTCTGGGTCTCCCATCTCCCAGGTGAGGGCTTTAACCACCAGAACATAGTCATTCTCATTTTCACTCTCTGGCCTAATGACACTTTTTAAATATTGAAGCAGGGTTTTCATTTTGGCAGAAAACTGGAAAAAGGAAAAGGTTCTGACAGTATTGCAATGTTCCATTTCAACATTTTGGAACATTTATATTTCAATTTTTCATTTTGAAAAGGCTTTTTATGTTAATACTTTTTATTGTATATGTGATAAAACAAAATATTTTAAAAAGCTGAAATCAAAACAATATTTTGGTAGGCCTGAAACAATTGTGTGAAATTTTCCTTTGTGGAGAATTTTGAATTTTTTTGTTTTTTTTCCCCAATTTGGAATGAAACCAAATTTCAAAATCTTAAAATCCTTTGTCAAACAGCACTTCTGTCCTCTGCACCACTATAAACAAAAAGTGATATTTGAGAAAGATGTGGAAAACAAGAAAGAGATCCAATCGGCAAGTAAAATTCTAAGAGTGCCCTAATACAAATGCCAAAGATCTAGGATGAGATTTTTAGAGGTAATATTTTTTTATTGGACCAACTTCCGTTGGTAAGAGTTTTATTGGACCGTGGAAGTTGGTCCACATAAAGATATATTATCTCACCCACCTGGTCCTGCTAAACTTCCAGTCTATTAAGAGAGAACATATTTCATGGAAATTTGAAAAAGTTCTAGATATTTCATAAAACACAATTCTATCTGACTATTTTATGTTGTAGAAAGCAATCTCCAAGATATTCCTGTACAATACTGTACATAATCTATAAATGCCCTGATATTTTCACTATAATATTGATGGAAATTTTAACAAATGTGTAAAACATGATAGCATTTGTTTTTCTAAGTTTCAGAAAAAACAGATAAAAAATCTAATTTTCTTATAATTTTGTGTTGTAACTGATTGCATTGAAATTTTACAAGCTGTATTTTCATTTAAATTTTCTAAGTGCTGTCTGTGAGATAAAATGTGAGGACATTCACATTTTACATGAAAAGAAAATTAGCTGATTTTATATGAGAGAGAGGTTAATTCAATTCTGGACTGTAACAGAGGTTAAATGTAAAGCTTTAATGTTCTGGAGAACATCCCAAAACAATAATTCTCCTGATGAAATAACTTACTTCAATTCCAACCAGACAAAATGCAAGAATTGATGAGACAATGTCTGTAAGCACTGAGAGTTTAACACTTATGAGGCAAACCTTTAATAACTCAACATTTTTCAGACACTGAAGTGTGTGTTCAAATCGTGTGTGGGTTTAAATATCTTTCTTAAACACTTGAATACTTGAAAATATGTCCTCAAATTACTATACCTTGTTGAATTATCATTTCCTGCTAGACCACTTCCAGAATGGTATAGTCTCCAAAAGAAATTTTAGTAGCTGAAATATTGACTGGCTAGTGTCTATCTTTTTAGTAGTAATGCTGGTTGAATTAGCAAATAATATACATTGAAAATTAGCCATTATTTTTGTTCACAACTGATTTGAAACATTCCTGACACTTGTAATGTATAGGCTATTCATAAATATTTACTGTATAGTTTGCATGATCAATTTTCAGCCTATGGATTTTTGCTGATCCTTTGAACTATTCACCATTCAATAGTCAGACTATGGGATTGATCATCTGTGTCACAGAGTATTCTGCTTCATGACAGGATATCTGATTTTTTTTTTAAACAGGAGAATGGTGAATGTCAAATAGCAGATAATGAATCTTGTTGGTTGTTTCATATGTATGGACAGATATTTGTATGAAGAACAGCCCTTCCTCAAGCATTTATCTGAACAAATACTTGTGAATAGTTGGGTGAGAAAATATTGAACCTCAAGGGGGTATGAACATGGTTCAACTGAACAGTAATTTGGAATACAAATGAAGATTTTTTTGGTGGGGAGTAAAATGTCTGTCTGTCTGCTGAAGTCCAAACCTGGGACATAGTGTGACTCAGACAACAAGAAAATTATTAGTAGACAAATCTTAAGATGTGGGTTTCATTTTTTTGTATAAACAACATCATGTATATTTTTGCCTGATCTCTATCTCTAGTAGATGTTTAACATCTCCTTGGTTACTAATGGACTGGAAAATACTTCATCATCCTCATATGATCGAAGCAAATAATCCTGCTTCTTTCCAAACACAGTAACAGAACAGAAATATTTACTGAACACTTCTGCCTTTTCTGCATCATTATTAACAATGTTTCCATCTAGCAATGGACTTATGCCATTACTAGGATTTCTTTTGTTCTTAATGTACTTTAAAAAGTCCTTATTGTCCTTAGTCATGTCCACTATTAATTTTTCCTGATGTCTTTAGTTTCCCTTATCAATTTTCTGCACTACTGAACTTGGCTTTATTTATTGCTATTTCCCCCTTTTCCCATTTGTCATATTGCTTTTTTATTTCTAAATGCTGCCTTCACTTTGCCACTGAATCAGGATTGGCTTTCAGCCAAAATTGTCCTCTTTCTTGATTGTGGAATTGTGGTTCTTTGGCCATCTAATAAGTTCTTCTTAAAGAATTTACAATTTTCATTCAAGTTTTGTGTCTAAATTTTTCTTCCTTGTCAATTTTGCTCATATTTTTCCTCAGTGTTGAGACTATCTTCTGTTTGCTCATATGCAATGCAATCTGGTGATGATCACTAGTCTCTAGGCAACCACCAACTTCCAGTCCAATGGTTAATTCATCTTGAAATGTCATAATGAAGTCCACCATAGAGTTACCTTCTGTTGGTACATTGACACACTTTGTTAGAAAATTATCTATAATTTTTAGAAACTCAAATGATGTTTTAATACTGGATACATGAGACCTCCAGCATATCTCCCAAACTGAAGTTCCCCATAGCAGTTTTTCTTTCCACACATTACATAAGTGTTTAAGGATTAGCTCATCCTAGTCTCTGGTTTGATTCAGTGGTGTGAAACAGACCCCTACTTGTACTGCCTTCTGGGCTTACTAGCACAGTGATCCATATGCATTCCAAAATCTTGTGCTTCTGAGTTATCAATAACACTTATAAGTAATGTTGTCTTTAACAGAGAGAGCCAACCCCTATCTTTGTTACCCACACTATCCTTCCTAAACAAGGTTTTAACAGATTTTAACATTCTAACCATGTGAATTATCCCATCAGGTTTCAGTAATAGTGATTATATCAAATTTCTACTCATCAATGAGAATTTCCAGTGCTTTTAGCTTGCTACCCACACTCCTAGCATTGGTATGTAAGCAACTGAAACATTTCTTCTCTTCATATTTCTTGCCACTTCAGTTCAATTTTGGTCACATGCTGTGTTTGAGTTTGTACAGCATATGCTATTTTAGCACCCTCTCCTTGCATTGCTAGTGGAGTGTCCTCCTAACTGCTCCAGCTATTCTCCAACCAAGAAGATTAACTCCCCCGCATACCACGCCACCCCCGCCCCCAAACACCTGTGAGATGTAGGCTGTTCTGTTTGTACAGCCCACTCTGACACTGAAATATGACCCAGTGTTCCAAAATCTTCAGTTTCACACCAGCCGCACAGCCAACTGTTCACCTCCCATACTTTCTGCTTTATCTCGCTCATGGGACCTGGATGAATTTCCAAGAAGATCACTCGAACTTCTCTTCTTCAGCTCTCTTCCAAGATTCCTGAAGTCTTCTATAATCTGTGTAGCTGTGTTATAGGGTGACTGGCCCCTTTAAGAGAATGAAATCCAGTGCACCTGACTGATTAACTGCTGCCCAATTGTGTTTCAGGGAAGGCAGTTTGGCCTTAAAGGGGGAGGCAGCTGCAGATGGGTGTTGGCAGATGCCTGCCAACATTGCAGAGAGTAACACGGCTACTGCAGGGCCTTGAGTCAGTAGGGGAAAGACATCAGTGGGAGAAAGCCTGTGGAAAAGGCCAAACTACAAGCAACAGGTGCTGGAAGAACAGAAAGACAGACCTGCAAGGTGGAGTGCCAAGTGTGTTTGAACTTTGAAGGGATGACAGACCTTCAAGGAGGAGAGGATGTGCCCAGCTCTCAAGACTGGGGCAAAATAAATGAATTATAAAGAGAGGACAGGATGGGGCTGAGAGCAGCTGAAACTGGGATAACATTTTTGTAGGTTTGAGTTCTATTTTGAAAGACTTTGTGCAGGATTTAATAAATTGGAGCTCAGAAAGGGCATGTTTTAACAATCTAGACTAAGTGGACTTCATAAGGGGCCCTGAGTGAAAGGGAAACTGAAGCAGGCCTTAGCAGAGCCACGCTTGCCCAGCTGGTGGTGCTATAGGGCAGGCACCCTTGTTGACATTGTGCCATTGGTTCCAACGGGTATCACTTGCCTCTGGAGGCTTGCCAGCCAACATCCTAATCCCACCAAATCTTGCAGTTTATATCCTATTTTTGCTCCCTGGAGACAACACACTATCTTGATGAATTCTCCATCCATTCTTAATATGGAGTCACAAAGGCTACTGTTTGTCTTCATAGAATGCTTGAAGAACCTCTTTTGGTAGCTGCTCTCTTCATACTGCAAGGAAACCCATCAGGTATGTCCCTTGTAGCTTTCTGAAATTCCTCCATAGACAGGTTCCTTGGTAGATGAGTCACTGAGTTGGGTGGATTGAGTGCCTCCTGGTTATCTTTTCCCTTCTTGGTCACAAATCCCATCCTAGGGTCCAATAGGTTTGCTATCTCTCTGGTAGAGTATGCCCTAAAATGTGGTACATGCCTCTGACAGGACCATGCCCTATTTGAACAGAGCAACTAATCAAGTCTAGTGAAAGGGACTACAGATCTGAACCCCCACAATTGGAAAACCAATAAAGGAAGACTGTCCAGGTGGGAAGATGGGAGGTGAGAGTCTCATCTACACTTGGAAAAAGGGGCTAAGATTCAGACATATACAATTGTTTTTCCAAACATAATGCTCATTTCTAATCACTGGGTTACCAATATCAAAAGGCAAAAACCTAGATTTTTGCTCACACTAGAGCCAGTCAAGTAGCTGTCCCTCACATAGCTGATCCCATTGATTTCGTGTGAGTAATGGCTGCCTACAGGAACAAGAATTCTTCAGCAATTCGCGCCAAACAGGCAATGAATGCCAAAGACCCATACCTGTGATTTAGAGTTTAGTTACCATAGCTTTAAAATTATATATTTGCATATTCATGGCACATAATTTTCAAATGTCTGTCCAAAATATTTCGTCTACTACTTAAATCAAATGTAAATTATGAGTCTTTTTTTACAGTTCAAATTGCTCGAGTAGATTAATAAAATTCCCATTATGTTCAATATATTTACTCTCCATAAAAGCAAACAAAAATGCCCCTAGGAGAGTCAGAGTTAGATCCCACTGAAGAATTTATAACACTTAATTTTACTACAATTTAAATCTTATTTTCCTGAGTTAACCCACTCTTAGTTTAGAGGAGACTATATTCCGTACCATCTTATTCATTAATTTATTAACATGAAACTGGCAATGTAAAGGAGGCACAGAGCACACATTTATTGTGGGGTTTCACAATAGGATCTCTCCCAGTCATGGAATTAATTCCTTGCAGCTTTCACAACCTCTTTTTGTAAAGCTCCCAGAGCTGCTTCTCAAAAAGTAGCTGTCTGCACTCTCAGAAGATACTGTTGACAACTGCAGGAAACACTGTCAGCAACTTGAGACACAAACTCCAACTTTCCCTCCAGGCACTCCCTTTTGCCATGATTAGGAAGCCAAGTTTTAATCCACAAGAAACTGGACTATTCATGCAGAGATGGTTACCAAACTCTCTAGAATGCTGCTTGGTTGTGTGGTCCTGTTGAAAGAAGGAATCTGACCATGCCACTTTATCCAGCGTGGAGAAAAGATTCTTGCACTCTGTCCATGCTATAAGACACAGCAGGAGTGGGTTGAGGAAAATCACGTAGGAAAGGTCATGAGAAAGAAGTGAGGATATTTAATACTGCTTATGCTGGAAAGAGATGCTCAGTAACATTTTCAAAAGTACTTAGCTGACATGGCTGTCTAAATTCCATTGACTAATATTACTTGGGTGCTTTTGAAAGTCTTACTCACCCCCACCTTCATGTCTTCATATGTACTACTACTTTTGCCTAAATTCAGCCATTTTGACAGTTACCCTTTACTTATTGTCTGTCTATTTCAGGGTTCAAAATGAGCAAGGGTGAACCTTAGATGTATATGCTCCTCAGTTTCTTCAGAAGGTAAGTGGTTTTTATGAAGTTTTTTTTTTTTTTTTTTTTTTAAAGCTACCTTGCCTTTCCAGTTCGGAAAGAACCTTGAGAATGTTAACTTGTCTTCCGGGTCTGTAGGGAGCCTGAAACAATAGCTCTAAGAGAAGTGTCAAATGCCCCATTCCACTTAATCGGGTGTTTAACTCAAGCCTGATTATGATTTAGTGTCAGTGTTAACTTTCACCCCTGTTCATTTTTGCAGACATATCCTGCTATTGTGCTTGGGGTTGGATACAGCAAACATGAGAGATGAAAAGGCCTGTAGTCTAATCCATCCCCCTGCCAGGGAAGGATTGGTTCCTTCAATATGTTTATATTATATAAACTGGTTTGTACAAAGTAAATGACTCAGGGTATGGCAGTATCCACCACGGGAGACCATTTCATAGCCTAACAGACCTCATCAGTTAGAAATGTTTCCTTATTCCAGGGTAAATTTCCTTGCTATTTTTTCCTATCCCATTACTTATACACCAGGTCTAAAATTCAGCCCCATAAAATGGGGAATAAAGAAAGAGTCACCATACTCTTGGCTGCAAGGAGAGGCAGAAGCAGCCACCGAGGAAGAAGGGAAAGGGCAGGTGGGGGAAAGGAAAGGTGGGGGCAAAGTTAGTTGGGCATGAGTGTAGCTCCATCAGATTCCCCCCGCCCCCCAACTTTCCTTTCCCCACTTCAAATCCTGGTCTGTTCTTTCTGTGAAGTATGTAAAGAGAACTTCAGACAATACTGGGAAACAGAAATTGCAGGCTGACAGGAGCAGCGGTGACATCTTTGGGTCACCAAAGTTGAGCACAAGCAAGCAGAGTCAGTGGGATAACAGTGGTGCATGAAGGACATCAGACACTTTGCAATGTTATAGCAGTGTTTGGAAGCGAGAATTTTATCTCCTCTATATTGTCTCCCTAGGGAAGAAATATTTGGAAAGATTAGATTGCACTAGTTCTGTCTGCTCAATATTTAAGTCTATCTGATCTATAGTAGACTGGAAAGGAAACAGACTGACAACACTGATTTGGGAGTGGGATTACAGGCAATTAGTTGTAACTGTGGAAACACTAATTGTGGATTAGTGCACACTGACCTGCATGATCAACAACACAAGATCTAGTTCTCAGATATTAAATACTGAGAGACAGAATCCAGCAGTCTTCTTTGTGGTGCCTCTTTAAAGTTCTATAAAATCAAGAATGGAGCAAAACAAATACATCATTCCCCGAATGGACAGATAAGTAGTGCAACACTTTTCAGGGACCAGGTGCTAAAATGCAATCTTGTAGGTATTTAAATGCAGTGTAAAGCTTTCAGAAGTTTACCCATAATCTACTTGTGCCATATCGACATTTGTGCAGATGACAGACTGCAAATGCTCCCCTAACCATCCCCTTTTAGCCCGCCAGGTGTGTGGGGAGGGTGTTGAAGGAGATGGATAATATTTTGCTGATATGTGTCATCAGTCAACAGATTAATTTTTGGAGCACCGGGGCAGGCTTAGTCATTATATATCTATTCCCTGTTTTTCCAATATGCACCATATGCACAAAAGAGAACTATTTTGGCCCAATTCTACTGTTACACCTGTGTAAATCTAGTATAACTCCACATCATTTGATGAAGACTTACCTATTTGTGTGTAAATGAGAACAGAATTTGAACAACTGTGCTTTCGTCTTTTGAGAGAAATTGAAAAATTAAAGCCTCTCCCAAGCAGAACAATTTTATAGTACAATATTTATGTACTACAGGGAAATTGTTCTATTGTAGAAAGGTGTTGTTCATCTTGCACTTCTGAACCTATAGAGTGGGTCAGAGTTCACTTGCATATCAAATCTTGGTTAGTAATGAAAAAGTTATATACCAGCACTGGTACAAGTAAGCCGGTACGGTCAGGAATGCCGTACCATTAAGACATATATTGTCAGTATGCCGTACCGGAAAGATTCATTTTCAAGAATGAATTGTAGAGCCCTGCACGGATACAAATTTATACTTGTGGAAAAAAATAGATATCTGCTGAACCACAGGGCTCTTCTGGGAACTGCAGTGGCCAAAGTAGCAGAACAGGGACTGCCACTCCCAGGAGCCAGTGCCCGGCACCAGCAGCTCCTCCACCACAGCTGTACTGCCTCCAGCCCCACCCCCAGCCCTTCCATGTGGCTGCATCTCTTGTCTGGGGTCTGGACCGCCCCGCCGGAGGACAGGGCTAGGGGAGGGGCTGGAGACAGTACTGCCATGCCAGAGGAGCTGCTTGTGCGGGGCATTGGCTCCTGGGAGCGGCAGCCCCACATTTTGTGCCTTTGACAACTGCGGTTCAGTGGATACTGATTTTCGCATCTGCGGGTATAAATCTGTATCCGCGCAAGGCTCTAGTCACGGAACATTTTTTGTGTGTGTGGGGGGGGAGAGGGGGGATGGGGTCGTGGGTCAGTACCATATTGGTAAGAGTTAAAATCTATTTGCATCCCTGTATACTAATGAAGGTTGTTACTATCTAACAACTGTTCAGGGGTCTACAAGAAATGACTAATTGTTATAAATTAATTTCCTCACAGACAGATGCCCATGTTGTAAGAGCCACCATTACAATGCAAAGGCCTTAGATAATAAGGAAAGAAAGTCAACTATTCTCTTGGCTGTCTGGCATAGGGCTTAGGAACATCATATATAGGGCATTGGGAGGAAGTGGGCACTATTACAATCATTGCAATACCTGTTAGGACTTCAGTCTCCCAGGTTTTCTATCTGACTGTCACAAATACTAAATTCAAATAAGTGAAGTTCCACATAATAATCTTTTTTTTAATGTATGTTTAGTATCTGAAACCCTTTGAGATCTAAATTGATCTCCTTATACAAGGTATTCTTTCTCTATCAAACTCTATCATTACCAGAGGAAGGTACACATTATACAGTACCTATCTCTAGCTCCATACTTAAACTTCATTATATACTGTATTAAAGCTTCTTGTATTGACAGCCATATTCCACTGTGCCTGGTTATTCAAGCCTCCTTTATATTACATTAATAGCTCTGAATGTAGGTCCTTATGCACTTTGGCAGTGTAAGAATAAAATCCAATTTCATTTCTATATTCAGAAGGCCTTTTCTGAATTCTATACTATATTAGAAATATTTGCTCTTGGATCTCTAGTGTGTGAGTACTATGGCTTCTACCATGGTGGCAGGTCACTTGTTCACACAGCTTGTCAGTAATACAATTACACAAGCCTAAGCATACTGCCTTTACATTTATTTTAACGTTGGTAAAGGCTTGAATAGAAAACGTGTGCTGGCATAGTTGCTGCTGTCCTTTATATCTAGAAACTATACTTCAGTGCAGCTGTTCAGTCTTCATTTCTTTAGATAACCAAACATCAATCAGGTTTTAATTTTTTTTCTAATACCTTTGCCACTTAATATCCTCCTCCTAATACTGTGTGTGTGTGTGTTAGGGTGACCAGACAGCAAGTGTGAAAAATTGGGACAGGAAGTGGGGGGTAATAGGAGCCAATATAATAAAAAGACCCAAAAATCGGGACTGTCCCTATATAAATCGGGACATGTGTATAATGATGCATCTTGAGTTTCACTAGAATTGCACAAAACTTTAATTTCACCCATCCCTTCTCACTCCACTCCTCCTGAGACGTGTAAGCTAATTTATTATTGTGCAGGTAAGTGGGTTTTCACCTGACTATACACAAGAACATATTGTGCTGTGAAAGGGGTAATGTCAGTCTTACAAGAAAGAAGCAGACTTCACACTTCTGCATAAATACAGGAATTCATGTTGAAGCAAAGGGGGCATAATTCACTCTGACAGCTGAGACATGTAATATAGTGTGTGCGCTTATTGACAAAGGTATTTAAAAAAAATAAAACTAGTTTCCATGGTAACTGCCACACTACATAATTCTAAGGCTAAGGGGAAGTGGTTTTACTAGGATAGGACAGTCGAGATGCCTTAGGTACTTTTAATGCTAATACTGCAAATATATTCCCTACTTTTCATTTATGGATCTCACAGCATCACACAAAGCTGGTAGCTGAGTTAAGGTGAGGCTTTCTGGCAGGGATTCCCTAGATTTGTTTGTCTATGGGGTTGGGAATGGGATCTTTTCAGTGAAAGATTTTTTGACTCCATTCCCCTGACCTATTGCTCCCACAGAGCTCAGGTTGATTAGGCTCCATTACTGTGCTCAGGATCTGTTTCCTCTTTTTTTTTTATAAGAGGGTGGTTTGAGGTCTGGGTCTGAGGGCTTTTTGCAGGGGCTATGGGAGGTCTCTGTTAACTTGCATCTGTTTTATTTCTCTATAAAACTATATTAAAGTGTGTGCAAAATATATATTTTGTACATACATGTAGGGGGCACAGTAGGCATCTTTATAAACTGGAAAATAATTAACACTCAACACCCTGTAATGCATCTGATATACAAGAGAATTCATTTTACTGATGAGTAAGCTGAGGCCCAGAAAGGTTAAGCTAACTGCCCACTGTTGCACAGGAAGTCATTCTCATAGCTGTAACAACAGCTCATGAACCCTGTCTCAGTCCCCTGCTCTAACTACTGAACACACTTCTTTTCTTTACTGGCAACTCCCTAGACAGCTTCTCGATATTATCAGCTCTCCTTCTCCTACTTCTTAGGGCCTTTCTACATGAACATTTAGTTCAGGGCAAGCTGGGATCAGGGGTGAAAGTAACTTACAGGACTTATCAGTACTGCCGGAGTCCTGAGGGGGACACGGCCTCATCTGGAAGGGGCGTGGCCTCAACCAGAAGAGGCGGGCCCTCTCAAGATTTAAAGGCCCTGGGGCACCGTCTGTGGCTGGGAGCCCCAGGGCCTTTAAGAACATAAGAAAGGCCGTACCGGGTCAGACCAAAGGTCCATCTAGCCCAGTATCCTGTCTACCGACAGTGGCCAATGCCAGGTGCCCCAGAGGGAGTGAACCTAACAGGCAATGATCAAGTGATCTCTCTCTCCTGCCATCCATCTCCATCCTCTGATAGACAGAGGCTAGGGACACCATTCCTTACCCATCCTGGCTAATAGCCATTAATGGACTTAACCTCCATGAATTTATCCAGTTCTCTTTTAAACACTGTTATAGTCCTAGCCTTCACAACCTTCTCAGGTAAGGAGTTCCACAAGTTGACTGTGCACTGCGTGAAGAAGAACTTCCTTTTATTTGTTTTAAACCTGCTGCCTATTAATTTCATTTGGTAACCCCTAGTTCTTGTATTATGGGAATAAGTAAATAACTTTTCCTTATCCACTTTCTCCACATCACTCATGATTTTATATACCTCTATCATATCCCCCCTTAGTCTCCTCTTTTCCAAGCTGAAGAGTCCTAGCATCTTTAATCTCTCCTCATATGGGACCCGGTCCAAACCCTTAATCATTTTAGTTGCCCTTTTCTGAACCTTTTCTAGTGCCAGTATATCATTTTGAGATGAGGAGACCACATCTGTATGCAGTATTTGAGATGAGGGTGTACCATCGATTTATATAAGGGCAATAATATATTCTCAGTCTTATTCTCTATCCCCTTTTTAATGATTCCTAACATCCTGTTTGCTTTTTTGACCGCCTCTGCACACTGCGTGGACATTTTCAGAGAACTATCCACGATGACTCCAAGATCTTTTTCTTGACTTGTAGCTAAATTAGCCCCCATCATATTGTATGTATAGCTGGGGTTATTTTTTCCAATGTGCATTACTTTACATTTATCCACATTAAATTTCATTTGCCATTTTGTTGCCCAATCACTTAGTTTTGTGAGATCTTTTTGAAGTTCTTCACAGTCTGCTTTGGACTTAACTATCTTTAGCAGTTTAGTATCATCTGCAAACTTTGCCACCTCACTGTTTACCCCTTTCTCCAGATCATTTATGAATAAGTTGAACAGGATCGGTCCGAGGACTGACCCTTGGGGAACACCACTAGTTACCCCTCTCCATTCTGAGAATTTACCATTTATTCCTACCCTTTGTTCTCTCTTTTAACCAGTTCTCAATCCATTAAATCAACTCTGGGCTCCCAGCTACAGAGGTGGCTGGGAGCCCCCGGGGCTCAGGGGCAAATTAAAGGGCCTGGGGCTCCGGCCGCCGCGGAGCTCCGGGCCCTTTAAATCCCAGCCCCAGCCCAGCCACCGGAGCTGCGGATGGGATTTAAAGGGCTCTGGGCTCCCCACCGCGGTGGGGAGCCCAGAGCCCTTTAAATTCCCGCCGCGGAAGCTGGTGCGGTCCGGCACGGTGTACTGGCTCTTGCTGGTATGCTGTACCAGACCGTAGCAGCTTACTTTCACCTCTGGCTGGGATGTGAGTCTACCCACGCTAGCCTGCCACACACTAAGTGTCTGTGTGGATCCTGCTGCTGGGCACTAACAGTTCCTTAGTGCACTTTGATCTACTCCCATTTCAAAGCGGTGTCAGTCAATGCACATTATGGAACCATTAGGCTCCACATGACCATTTAAGGTATGTCTGCACAGCAAAGAAAACCCCGGGGCTGGCCTGTGCCAGCCAACTCGGGCTTGTGGGGGTCAGGCTGCGGGGCTGTTTCATTGCTGTGTAGAGTTGCAGGCTTGGGCTGGAGCCTGGGCTCTGGGACCATGTGACGGTCCCAGAGCTTGAGCTCCAGCCCGAGCCCAGAAGTATACACAGCAATGAAAAAACCCCGCAGCCTGAGTCCTGTGGGCCTGAGTCAGCTGGCATGGGACAGCCGCAGGTTTTCCTTTGTTGTGAAGACATATCCCTGGTACATGGCGGGCCAGTGTGGAGTAGATTTCCATCCCAGCTTGTTGCAAACTACATGTTCATGTAGACAATCCCTTAGATACCAAACACATTTCTAAAGAGAGGTACACAGTAGCAGGTACTAGATCCAAAAGACTGCAGGGTTTTCCTACAGTACAGTGGAATGCATAAGTCAACAAGCTTGGGTTTTATCCTCATCAACCATTTTCAGCTCTTTCATTTTTTGATGTTTAAACAAAAATGAAACTATGAATTAATACTATCAATAGAAAAGGAAAAAAGGTGGTTATCATCAAAAAACGGGTTCCTCTGAAGCACATTCAGAATAATGTTGGTAATGTGAACTGGCATAATACAGGTTCATTTTAATGGTCATGATCCAAAGTCCCCTGTAGTCAGTTTTCTCCAATGACTTAATGGTTTGGAGCAGACCCATATGATTAACCCACAGAAACCTTTTCCTTCTCCCATGTCAGATATGAAATGGCTAACAAACGAAGTGATCCAATTATATAAGTAGATCCTTTTTTCCCTTAAATTGAAAAGGGCCCTAGGGTCTGAAAGTCAGATGCTATTTGCCTATAGAAGATTGTGCTACTTTGCTCCATACAGGAAAAATTATACATGTATCTGTGCAGAAGTGGTTTTCATATTAAAATAGATACTCCAGGCCAAAACCACTTCAAGTTTTCAGAGTAAATCTTTAAAACTTTCTCTTTTTAATCTTAATTTTGCTGACTTTTTTTAAGCATTAACATTGCTGTAGTTAGGATACTATCTACAGAGTTATTTCTTTTCTTAGTTATTTTTTGAAATATTATTATTGGATAGTTAATAAAATAATTGATAAAAAGAACAATGGAATATAATTTATTTAGACCTTTGGAAGCTTTAGATAAGGATCAGTATTGGATTTTAAAGTGGTTGAAAGCAATGAAGACGAGAATAATATGTAAGTGGCTAATGCTCATTGTGTAAAGAGATTGTGGGGTGTCCCAGGGACCCATACTAAAACTAGTTGTGCCATTGGCCTGGAAGAAGGGGTGAATAGAGATGTGGAAAAGATCAATGACATACCTTCCTCTCTGGCCTGTTACAAAGCTATTTCCATGACTAGTGAGAATAAATTTCATATCTCTGAAGAAATGGTTGCCATCTTACACTGTTCTTAATGGGATGAAGAAACAGGCTACCTTCTGGTAGATGCCATTCTCAAAATAGCTATTTCCTATTGTTCACAAAGGGACAGAGCACTCCTTTCCACCTTCTGGCAGCATGGGGAGCCACCTCCTTCCCTGGCTTCACTCTTATCTAGAACAATCGTGATGACCAAGGTGAAAGAACCTATGCCCTTAGTCCCAATGAGAACAATGAGAGATGGTCACTTTGAAATTCAGGATTTGTGAATTTCTCTAAAAAAAAGATTTTATGCATCAGCCTCTGCTGCTGAGTCAACTTTTGGTTGTGAAAAGCAACAATAAATGACCATTAATCCTAAATGTTAAAGGGTTCTTGTAGCACCAGAGCTGCTCAATACAGAAAATAGTCTGGAGGGGAGAACTTGTGTGTGTGTGTGTACATACACATGTTGGCAAATGTGAGTGGGGAGAGTCAGAGGGAAATAAACACAACAAGGAGTCTGGTGGCACCTTAAAGACTAACAGATTTATTTGGGCATAAGCTTTCGTGAGTAAAAACCTCACTTCTTCAGATGCATAGAGTGAAAGTTACAGATGCAGGCATTATATGCTGACACATGGAGAGCAGAGAGGGGATACAGGAGTGAAGGGGGAAAATTGTGTGCGCATGTTTGCATGCAGGGGAATGCGTAGGACCGGAAGGAGGTAGAAGCTGGGGAGTACACTCCTGATTTGCACTGCTTTGGCAAAACAAAGCTGCTGGAAACCCAGCTGAACTGGCTGTTGCAGCTGGTTTGCACTGCTTTGGAATGACTAAAGGAGAAAAATATACTGGTGTTTCTGGCCATATAAATTAAATGTTAAAGAATTATTTAAGGTTGATGCTTCATATTTTCAAATCATTATAAATATCACATGCTAGCATTGTTTGCATTACATATTTGTTTTTCATATAGGATATTCCCAAACGAAAGCTACATTAAAATGGAGGGACGATTGAAAGTACAGATCAGTAATTTAAGGACAATTATCAGTAATGAAGGTTAAAAAGTAGGTTAATATATTTAGGGTAAAAAAAAATAAAATATATATGGTAATTATATTGTAATTATTCCCAAACCAAGTGTTACAAACACAGGAAATTAAGAGTAAAGGTTACATTTAAAAGAAATCCAAACCTGTTAAAGTATAGAAATGGACATGTATGGTACCCAAACAACCTTAGCTCTGCCCTTAATGACAGTATGAAAGGGAGTGTACATGTGTGTGGGAGGGTGCAGGAATCATGAGGAATATAAAATATTTTAAAAAATCAGTTTGATTTAATCTGGGACCACAAACAGTAAAATGATTTAATTATAAATATACAGTAGTTATTGCATGTTTGTCACTGCT
The DNA here is from genome assembly GCF_027887155.1 of Malaclemys terrapin pileata. NCBI lineage: Eukaryota > Metazoa > Chordata > Testudines > Emydidae > Malaclemys > Malaclemys terrapin. Next base: position 86,230,678 of record NC_071507.1, read on the forward strand.
TTATCATATAAAAATGTATAGACTTGTGTGTGTCCAAAAAATATCAAATAAGAAATAAATGCCAATTAATATGTGGCTGTTCATAGTGAATGACCTATCTGACAAATTTAACTTTTATGTTTGTAAATTATCACAGAACATATTTGAGTTTTACACGTTCTTCTATATTGTTAGAACACTTTATGCAAATGTATTTTAGCCTATGGTTGGGTGTTTTTTTGTTGTTGTTGTTTCTGTAAACTACTTGCTTTGACTGTCATCAATTTGTTCATGATGACCGATTGGCCTTGTAAATCTACGGTATTGTTTCTGCTTCTTAACTGAATGACTGAAGTGTACTCAGAGGAGGGAGATCAGATTTCAACATGAACTCTTGAATGCTTTTGGCTTATATCAGTGTGTGAACACAATTTCATGAATATTTGCAAGGTTTTTATTTGTGTGAACAGTCTTCTGAACAAAAAACATTGGTTGTATGAATGTTTGTGGAACCAAATTAATTTATAATTTTATTGAAATGACAGTTTGCACATACTTTTGTAGCATTTGCCCATTTTTAGGTACTAATTCAGACAAACACTGAAGCATGTGCTTATATTTAAGCACATAAATATTCCAATTTAAGTCAGCAGTATTCATGTGCTTAAAGTTAGGCATGCCCTGAAGTATCTTGCTGAATCAGAGCTATAGGGAGGATATTATGTAGTCCGAGGATACTGTGTACCTGGTGCGATAGGGAATTAGCAGGCACACTTACTATTTTGTATCTATTCATGCAGAGTGCTGAAAATATACCTCAGATGTCCCGAGCAACTGATTGTTTCCTCAAATAAGAAACATTTGATTAATTTGTAGAAAGTGTCACTATCCCAATACCATCCCTACAAGTTTGTAATTCTTACTCAGACAAAGATTACAGGATTTGGCTTTATATCGGATCGGATACCTCGTGGTAAATAAGCACAGATTTGTTAGGGTTGTGGGGTTTTTTCTGCAATACTGAAGTACTTTACAAACAAAACCTCCTTTGCATATTTACTGTCTTTAAAAAAAAAAGGGGGGGGGGGTCGTCCTTCATGTAGCTAAAGGTAAAAGACTGAGCTCCATTGTTGATGCAAATACAGCTCATTGCTGATCTTAAGTAAGTATCACACCTATGAAGTATCTCAGCCACTAAAGCCCATATGAGGGTCTTTGGCCAGAATAATGGATCTTGGAATTATACCTGAATGGAGACCACTGCTAGTAAAGGAACTTAAACAATGGATGAAAGTTTATTTTATTTTTAATAAGTTGTTACATAGTTTAATTGACTTAACATGAAGTTCTTTTGGTGGTTACCTTTAGCTACAAGGAGATATAGTAAAAATTATAATTATGAATATGTATTGTACCTATAAACAACAATGTTCCTTTTTGATTAACTAGCATCAAATCTTTCTCTCTACTCTTCTGAAATAAGAAAAGAGAATGAGAATACAATTCGTGTGAAATTTCACATTAAACACTGAATACACTGATTCCTTCTCAATAACTTAAGTATGACGTTTCTGTTGAGCTAGTACAGATCAGGGTCAAAGTTCTTTTCAGCAATATGAGAGAAGTTAAATGTGACCCTTTGTTGGAGATTCTCTTTCACACAGAAAAATCAAAGCTGCTACTGCCTTGGGGTATAGTAGTTTCACTTTCCAGTGACAGCTGCACTGCACCTCAATAGTCCAACTGTACATAAATCAAAACTGCTTTATGGTAAATGGACATTAATTGATGGCAATTCTAAATTTCAGTGGAGTTCCTATGGAAGTACACATGAATGCCAAAAGAATTCTCATGATGGATGGCAGAACCATAAATACTAAGGGAAACAATGATGATTTGCCCCTATTATGTAAAGCATTGGCCAAGAATCACTGGAGTTCTTTGTATCAGCCTTCTCTAGATACCTGTTTCTGAACAGTAGCAATTTGTTATGACAGTCTTTTCTATTCAGAAGGACTACAAAGAATCAGTCATTTGTCAATATGCATTCATACAATTACATAGTGATGCATTCACTTAACATAAACTGCATACTGCAGCTGAGAATTAATCTGCTAGCATCTGCCACTTGACACACTGACTACACGACTTAGAGCTTTCTCCTGCAGATCTCCGAATGTCAGGAAAATTGGTATCTTTTTATGTTATGGGTATATATTTCTTCCCCCCATCCCCTCACGTGTTCATATTTCAAAAAACACTATTTGAAGTAAATGCAATATGCACTGTAGAAGCATTTAGGAATTTTAACATAAAATAGCCTCTTTTGCAGGTACTGATTGTAAGAAAAAGGGTTACCTGGCAGAATGAGTCCAGAAACAATCCCAATACTTGTCTCAGACTTGCTGAGAAACCTTGACCTCAGGATAGGAAGTGGGTTTACATAAGAACAGTCCTACTGGGGCAGGCCAAAGGTCCATCTAGCCCAATATACTATCTTCTGTCAGTGGCCAATGCCAGATGCTTCAGAAGGAATGAACAGAACAGGTAATCAATCAAATGATCCATCCCCTGTAGCTCATTCCCAGCTTCTGGCAAACAGAGGTGAGGGACACCATCCCTGCCCATCCTGGCTAATAGCCATTGATGGACCTACCCTCCATGAATTTATCTAGTTCATTTTTTAAACACTGTTATAGTGTTGGCCTTCACAACATCCTCTGGCAAAGAGTTCCACAGGTTTACTGTGCATTGTGTGAATAAATGTTCCTTTTGTTTGTTTTTAAACCTATTCATTTCATTTGGTGACCCCTAGTTCTTGTGTTATGAGAAATAAATAACACTTCTTTATTTACTTTCTTCACACCCAGTCATGATTTTATAGACCTCTATCATATCCCCCCTTAGTCATCTCTTTTCCAAGCTGAAAAGTCCCAGTCTTATTAATCTCTCCTCATATGGAAGCTGTTCCATACCCCTAATCATTTTTGTTGCCCTTTTCTGTGCCTTTTCCAATTCCAATATATCTTTTTTGAGATGGGGTGACCGGATCTGCATGCAGTAGTCAAGATGTGGGCGTACCATTGATGTATATCGAGGCAATATGATATTTCTCTCATTATCTATCTCTTCCCTAATGATTCCCAACATTTTGTACGCTTTTTTGACTGCTGCTGCACATCGAGTGGATGTTTTCAGAGAACTATCCACAATGACTCCAAGCTCTCCTTCTTGACTAATAACAGCTGATTTAGACCCCATCATTTTATATGTATAGTTGGGATTATGTTTTCCAATGTGCATCACTTTGCTCATCCAGTTTTGTGATATCCTTGCGTAGCTCTTTACAGTCTGCTTTGGACTTAGCTCTCTTGAGTAGTTTTGTATCATCTGCAAATTTTGCCACCTCGCTGTTTACTCCTTTGTCCAGATCATGTATGAATATGTTGAATAAGACTGGTCCCAGTACAGCCCCCTGGGGGACACCACTATTTACCTCTCTCCATTCTGAAAACTAAAATCTGCTGCCTGGAGTGCTTAATATGCAAAGAAAAGAGTCATGGTTTTCAAGAGTCAAGAGACATGTACAAAGTTCTTTGCTTCCATTATTTATATATAGAAAGGATTTTAACTGCTGGCTCTGAGTCAGCAAAACACTTAATCCCTTGCTTAGATTTAAGCATGTACTTAAAGTTATCTCTATTCATCAAAGGACATAAGCAGCACATGCTTAAGTCTCATTGACTTCAATAGGACTGTGATGGGGCTCATCTCCTCGCTGTGGCACCTCCTGCTGGCTGTCCTGGGAATTGCTTAGTTCACCAGTGCACCCTCATCTGGTGACGTCTCGCCGCCGTCACGTCTACTCCAGGAAGCATGTTGTCCCAAAGAACATAGTATCCTCTTCAGGTCACAGCCCTCCAGCTGTGTGTCACTTGGTTCTCCCCCCCTTCTGGGGGAACAGCAGTCCACTGTCCAGCCACTCATTCAGTGGTGAGTGGGAGCAGGGGGGGATCCAGACCCGCCCACTACTCTGGGTCCCGGACCAGAGACCCTGTAGATGGCAGACACGTGTTGCGTTCCCTCCAACCCCACAGTCTACTTCCCTGGGCCACTTTCCTGTAGCCTCCGCACCTTCTCTGCCCTTGTCTCAGGGCTGAAGCTTGTCAGCAGTCAGCCAGGAGTTCACTTTCGCTCCTCTGATCCTGCCCAACACTCCTCTGTCCAAGGTGCTAGCTGCCCTCTGCCTGCAAGGCAGCCAGCCCTCCTTCCTCTCCGAGCTCCAGGGAATGACTGCCCTGTTCTGCCCTGTGGCTCTTCTTACATGGCTGTCTCCTGCACAGCCTCCCTTGGGTCCTTCCCAATTGGCTGTCTGTTGCACAGCCTCCCTAGGGTTCTATTAACCCTTTGTGGGCTAGTGAGGGGCAGACTGCCCCATCACAGGGACTTAAGTGCATGCTTCAAGTTTAGGCACATGCATAAGTGCTTTGCTGATTTGTTTGTGACACTGTAAAATAAATTCCTTTGATTGTCTCTCCTTGGGGCAGTGCACCATTGCCAATGCATAGCTGGGCCTAATAGATACAATCTTGCCCAACATTTTTAAAGAAAGTAATTTGAAAAGGATCAGATCTGAAATTTATTTTTACTTTGTTGGTCATCTGAATACTTGTGTGATTCTGTCACAAGAATTGTGAACAGGACCCCGACTGTCAGACACTAGGGAACCCTTATTAACTAATTATTGTGGTGTAGTCTTTGGGCCAAATACTCATCTTCCTGAAATCCATGGTAGTTCACTTTAAGGGGGCCATAGGAATTAGGCCATTGTATTATCCAGTCATAGAATATTTACATTGTAATACATACTTTATTTTAAATGTATGTGCAAACCATGTTAAACATGTAATACCTGAACATTAAACAGTTATACCAATGAAGCAACTAGTTGTAAAGAGAAGATGAGTGCTGTATATCATGTGGCCTACATCCTTCAGAGATGCAATATATAGACTGTATACATTTTAAATCAAAATACATTTGGCTTACTTAACTAGGGTGAGCAATTGGTATCAACAATGGAAAGTTTATATATGAACAATACGGTAGACTATTAGCTGTTTTTTGTTGTTGCTAAAAAACAATGATTTCAAGAACACTATGTGCACTTTAGAGCAGGGATTCTCTTCATTTTAGTCTCTGTGAAAGTCCATGTTTAATAATATCTTCATGATGAAGATCCCACGCAACTCAAGGAGCAGCTACAGCAGGTTTGTGACATGGTATAAAATGGGAAAGCTTATGACAACTGGAAACAAGAATTGTGTGTTAGTAGTTCTGGAAATGCATTTTTGATGGCATTCCTAATACAGATGAGAATGGAGACTGCACTTTGCAGCCTCGATGATGTAGAGCTTTTGTGATCACGTTCATCTACTGTATTTGGTCTTAAAAACTTGATTCTATGAGCTCGCCAGAAGAAAATTCTGAGAGTACACAAAGGGAGGGATGATGTCAAAGTCAGGGAGCTGAGAGGCTGCCAACAGTGCATCAAAGGTAAATACAAAGAAATATGGTGTGTAATGTACTGCCAGCCCCAAGTTCCTGTCAAGTTCTAATGGCAGCAATAGATAATGAAGGCATAGAATGAAATAAATAGTTGTTCTTCAATATACTTAGGGACTTGTTCTGCCTTCCATATTCTGAAGCAGAAGGAAGCCAAACCTGCTAAGAGCTGGTGGGTAGGGGAAAAGGTGATGGCAGCGTAAAAGGTTCTGTTTCTGTGGCATGGTCACTTCCTCTACCCCTGAGCAGGTCCCAGTAGAAGCTTCTCCATAAATTCTGGCCTCTGCATGAATTCAGAGGCAAGGAAGGTGAGGTAAAGCCAGGAGGGGGCCTCACTCTGTGGCATGCTTCCTTACAGATCCTGTAACTATCCAGTTGGATCAGGAGTTAATGCTGTTCCTAAGAGCATTCTCTACAAGTGGTTCACCCTGTGCAACCGGGAAGAGGAAACAGCCAGTGGTAGGCCAGGAGCAGGGAGGTAGTGGTAGGGAAATATTGGGCTGTCACAGGTGTATTGATCTGTGTAGATCACAGCACATCTGCTGGTTTAGGAGGCTAATTCTCTGCCCACTGTGCAGTAGTGGGGGAGGGAGGAGAGAGGAGTGTAGATGAAGGTTGCAAACCTCCCCTCCCCACAATGGAATGATGACAAGCAACTTCAGAGTTGAAACTCATAATCTTTTGGGAGGCTTTCCTGGGGTGAGGGGATGCAATCCTTAAAATTAGTGGGGGACATACAGAAACGGAGCAAGAGAGGGAGAAAAGCAAGACGAAAACCGCAACGTTTGATTTTTTTTTTAAATGCTTATAGCAGCTACAGATTTTCACAGGAAGGAAGCCATACTATATATACTAAGTTAGAATAGAGAAGTGTGTGAGAGAGTGCATATGGTGTAATATGCATACAAGTCATACATTTAAAAAAAAAAGATGCCATCAGTGGTTATTCACTGAAGATGAGTAATCCTTAGAGTGATGGACCACTGCAGAGATGCTTGTTTCATACAGTGGTAGTGCTCTATTAGTAGTTTAATCAGGCACTGCTTGAGTGCTCTTGGATGTGTGGGTCTTGACAAAATAACATTTTTCAGGTTTTGTAATTCATTTCCAGGTTACATCCAATAATCAGACTAATGAATAATGACCATGTGTTACTCACAAGAAATGAAGATTCTGTCAGAAGGAAAAATGAGGATGGTTTTGTGGGCCTAATTATTTAGTAATCTTGCTATTTCTCAATGTCTCCCTTTCATGAGGACTTGAAGCACTGAAAGTATTTGTTTTCTGGGTAATATGTAAGCTATTTCCTATTATATGAGGATATCTCTGTCTTTTTGTATTAGAGTGGAGTCTTGGTCACAACCTACTTTAGATAAGGTTGCCAAATAGTTCCCACTACAGTCTCCTGTTTTCAGGCACTAACAACTTTCTGAAACTTTCTCTCTTCATCCTGAAATTTTCCATGTTTAGTGAAAAGCTAAGAAAAGTCACACTGTATGTAGCTAATTAGTCAAACTGAATTTAATTCTTTGGACCCTTGAATTATTCCAACCTGGTCAGGATCCCTTTCAAAATGTCACACAGAAATATGAGACTGGGTAAAAGATCTTCCTGCTTCATTTCCCCATCAAAATACTCCCTTCACCTTGATTGGGGAAGCAGCACCTGCATGGAATCTGATTTCTGTTCTGAGCTCTTCTACTAATTTGCTTTAAAGACTTCTGGTTTCTGGTGCCCTCTGTCAAGGGCACTTGGGTTTTAGTGTGTCGCTAAAAAGTTCAGGGTTTATGGAACAGTGCAAAAGTAGTTGGAGCAGGGTTCAAGATTGAGCCCGGTGTCTTCATGATAAACACACCACAAATTTGGGTCAAATTCAGAGGTAAGTCAGAATAAACTGGTGGCCCCTTCTTCTGATCCTATCAATATATAAACTATACCATTTCAGACTTCCCTAGACTCACCATGACTTTGGCCCATTTTCACCAGGATTGCAAAACAAGATTTGAACTGAGGTTGACAAGACTTGAAAAATTAACTCAGTATAATCCTACAAAGTGAAATTTTAAAAAGGAGAATGAGTTTTGGATATCTGTCAGCATAGTATTTGATGGATATAGTGCAACAGCATCATCGGTTTTGTTTTAATGATGATTTGTTCTGTTCCGTGAGGGAATCTTAACCAAAGGTTACATGGACCATAGTTAAGTTTTGGATTTAGTGAATAATTCCATCACAATCATTACACTATTATTGAGCTTCTGGTTTTAGGTGTGCATCTGGTTAATAGCTTATGGAACAAATTCATCCTTGATTTTACTCTCTTGACTTCAGTGGCATTATACCAGGAATTAGTCTAGTTTATTTGTCTAGCAAACATCAGAGTTCTCTGGATTTAAGTTGTTTTTGCCAACTGCCAACTGTCAATTCATGATTATTCAACATTTTATTAAGCAATTGCCATCTTTCATTAAACCTATCAAAATGTTACCTTATATTGATGACAAAGTGAGTTTTAGTGGTGGGAGGATTATAAATAAGATCTTAATCTTTGGATCGACTTTACAAAATAAGAAAAGATGTCTCATTAATAATAAAATCCTGCCAAATATCACAGAAACAGTTTGGCTACCACTTTTTTTTGTACTATAACCTACAAAAAATTGATCATTAAAACCTGATCCACAGCTCATTGAATCTCATGGGAAGACTCCACTCTGCTTCAATGGGTTTATGATCAAACCCTTGAAGTGCAAAGGAGTGGCAGCAAATTAAGACTCTCTGATACCTTTGGGGTCATTTTGGAAGGATTGTTGATTGGATTTAATTATGCTGGATGGGTAACAAACTCAAAAGAAAGGGTTCTGTTTTTGACACAACTGTAGTTTGATTCTGGGCACAAGGAGAACTTTGGCTTCTTATATTATATTAGCGTTTGTTGATTATGGTTACATAATTTATGGTGCTCAATCATCCCTATAGCATACTGAATAGAAAACATATCAGTCTGTAATAGAGGATGGTGACTGGTTTTGTTGGCAGATGTGAGAAAGCATCATTGCTCATTATATGGTAGGCTTAATTAGTTTTCTCCTGAATTACGTAGACAATATTCTCTTAATCTGTTCACACACAGGGTAATTAATTTCAAAATCCCTGAATTATTGTATAATTGTTAACATTTTTCAGATAGTGGTGATTCTCAGGGATTGATTTATAATAAAAAAGCTGCTTTGTCCTTCATGTGAGAAATAATAATGGACACAAAGGTTGTATGCCTCGTTAGCAGCAGCATCCACTTAGGATCAGGAAAGAATTCCACTGACAATTGTCACTTTTAAGAAAAAAGATGTACAACAGATGAAAAACTCCAGGATGGAAGTGAGGGAGGTGAAGTGGGCGGGGGTCACCCCTGGGTCCAAAATCTTCAAAGATGAGTGACTAAAATTAGCCACCTAAATCCACATTTCAGCTCCTAAAGAAGTGACCTAGCTTTCAGAAATGCTGAGCACTTGCAGCCCCCATCTGAAATCTTTTATTTAGGCTCATTTAGGCACCCACACATTTGAAAAATGTGAATAGATTAAGAGAATGCAGGAGATGTTTGCCCAATTTAAGGGCTCTCCCACACTCTGCTGCTGTACAAAGAGCTGGGGGTAAACACTGGCAGGCATCAGGTGCAAGAGGGCTTGTTGCTCAGTTATGAAGCACATGCTCTGTGTCACTGTGACCCAGGACTGTCACTGTGCCTCTGGTTCCTGCCCATCACTGAGTCCACTGCTCAGTTACTCTATATTTCCCAAACCTACCTCACCCACACAGTCAATCTCCCATTCATACAAAACTACCAAGAAACATCCTTGAGGCAACCTTGAACTGCTGGGAGGGAAGAAGGGCTGTTGATGGTGAGTGCCTCCAAAGCCCTAGTTCTGCTGGAGGCCAGCAGAAACTCAGCTAGTTTCTTGGGTTTGGTGCTCCTTCTTGAACAATGCTGGGGCTGTCTTTTAAAGGGCCACTGCTCCTGAGAAATTCTGTGGAGGGCTTCAGATGACCTGGTACTCCTGGAAGGGGAGTGAGGCTGCTAGAGCCATGTGATCACAAAATCCTGCCTCCCACCCTTGCAAAGTGTGTGTAAAATGCTACTCTCCTACTCTGGTGCAATTTTATACTCATTCTGCACAAGCTTTAGTGATGACATAAAGGGTAAGGCACAGGCAATCATGCTGCTCATCTCCTGAGTACTGGGATTTGTTTATGTTTTGGCTGTGAAAAAAGAAATTACAACACTGTCTTCTAAGTTCCCTGGATCTCTCAGTGAAAAGACAGGTTTCTCCCAAGGGACTTCAGTAGCCTGTATGAATAAATTCCACCTCCCCAAGAAGAGAGACCTTTTTGAAAGGGATGTCTTAACCTTCTAGGCTGAGCTTTTCAAAGCAGCCTAAAGGATTTAGACACACATCTTCCATTAACTTTAATGGAAGGGATGTTTCTAAGTGCTGTAGCTTGTTTTGAAAAGCTCACTCCAAAGTTGTTTCCCTGGCAAGGGAGAACACATTCTGTACCCAAGGTTAAGAGCAATGGACCAAAATTTGTATTTTCCATATCAGCTCCCTGAGTGCTCTGTGCCAAAGTTAGAAAAAAGAAAAAAAAATCCAATCCAAAAGATGATATGCGAGACAGGGGGAAGAATCTTCTTGAGAGAAGGAGCTTCCAGATGACTGCAAAGTGGTAATCACTGTAATGCAAATGAATAGATTTTGTGGCTGGGTTCTTACTGTGGGAGCAGCTTAGCTTCCCATATTTGGCTTTCTGTAATTAGGCTGAAATGAGCACTGACTGAAATGTTGGAGGGGGAGGAAGAGTAAAAGAGTGTGGGGTTTTTTTTCTTTTCAGTTTTCAAAATTTGGCGTAAGGAATATTAGGAGCACATATACAAAGCAGATAGTGGTGTCTTCCCCATTTATCCTGTTCAATCTGTCCGGGTCAGAGACTATTTTGGCAGACTGAAAAGCAAATACATAGGTGGTGTTGTGAGGCACAAAAGAGGCCTGCGATTAAAAGCATAACAGCAGCAGCACTTATGGAAAGAGCACAGCTGGTATGCACAGGAGGGGGTCCAGAACAATTCTCAGTGCTGCATACACAGTCCCACCCTGACTGAGCTCATATGGGAATAATAAAATGCCAGGAGTTTGCCATAGTATAGTCCAGTGCTGATTAGAAAAGGGAAATTAAAAGGAACAATATAGCCAAGTGAAAGAGCTGTGGGCCACTAATTCAAAAGGATAAAAATTAAGATGTCCTTTTACATGCTGATGGCTACTCTTTAGAAAGGGAAGGGCAACATTTCTTAGGTAAGAAGCAGTCTGGACAGAGTAGTGTTGCTTTCAACTCTCTCAAGTTTATGAGGCACCTCGGTGTCGTAACCTTCCTAGGTCAGAAGAGCGAAAAGGGGGGTTAGGGAGATTGAGAAAGCCTCTTTGAATTTTGTGCTGCAAGCCTGCAAATAGGGGCTGTGTACTGGAAAAAGTTTCAGTAATTTATTCAGCTAGATTGGTGCCCTTCCACTAGCTATAATGGCACTCTAGAGTGGGTTGGTGTAAATAGCTTCAGATGCCATTTATATGATTACTGTCTACAGATGTTCTCATCTTAGATGAGAAAGAATGTATCCGCTTGAAAGACCAGTAACTCTGATCTATACTGTGTCAAAAGAGTTTTGCACTTAGGGGTTTGAAGCAACTCAAGGAAAGTTGTGGAACAAACATCATTTCCTGAAAGGAAGGACTTTGTGAACGCCAAGGAAAAACAAACAGGAAAAACAAAAGCATTTCAGCCATTGTGTGTGGGGCTGACTGGAAAACAGGAATTCTGCTTTGTGAAAAATTTAGAAGTTCCAACATTTTTGTCCTGCAGCAGAATAAAACTAGAATTGTAGAAAATTTCTACAACCTCCCAGCCCCAAAACACAGCTGTAAAGATAGCCAAGAGAGTGATGGAAAAGGCAAAACAGACCAAAAGGATCCCAACCTGGCAATGCTACTTCTACACTCTCCCAGGGACTAGATAGTAGCCTAGATGATGATCTGGAGAACCAAGGCTCTACTTCCCTTAATGGATAGTCTGTTGCAGCCCATTGAAGTAACGAAAGCATACAGAACAAGCTAAAAGAACACCAAGCTAAGGAGGCAGCCTACTGTAAGAAAGGAGTCAAGGACCTGAGGCCACTATGCACAGATGAACAGGTTTGGGTTTGACCATCGAACAGTCACACAAAGCAATGGCAAAATGGCAACAGTCCAAGCTGCAGCCAGACATACATTATAGGAGATTTCTGAAGACTCACGATAGCTGCGGAGATAAACTGAAGACAACGGTAGTGTAGCGGCAGTCAAATGGCCCATCAGGACAGACGGGATCAGGACCAGGAAGACCTAAAGCCTCGACCATCAGCTGGCCAGTTGTAGGAGTGTTAGAAATGAGGTATGTGAGTAACACTGAGGACCAACAGGACTCCACCTGACAGAATGAAGGCAGCCACCGTGTGGCAATAAGTTTCCTTCCAACAGCAATAACACAGACAAGAAATGGGAGACTGGTACGAAGACCTGCATACTTGAAAGACTATGAGGCCTAACAGACCACAATAGGTTAATAATAAAGGTCATATCCCTGAAGTGGGCTGTGTACTTGTAACCTCTGGCTCCAGTAAGTCAGCAAATGCACAAAAGACACAACAACAGAAAATGTTGAAAGGAAAGATGCAGCAACCTGCATGGAACTTGGAGGGAGGAGCAGAGGGTCCTGAAGAGAAAAGTTTGGAGGAGGTACCAGGAAGTTAGTGTGTGTGCATTTGCCTGGAATGGTAGCTGCAATTGCAGCACTTCTGTAAATAGTTCTGGTAATAAAGAGCCAGTTTAGTTTTACAGGCCTGGTGTCTTCTGATGATGTTACCCAGCATATGGTACCTATCCTTTCTTCCTGGGGAAGGCTCTGAATCCAATCATCCTAACCAGCTTTAAAAACTCAGGAACTTGGAGTGGTTCCTCATGAGAGAGCCAGGTGTCCTACTGTATTATGATTAAAGATCATGCAGGCCTGCCTCAACTTTTTAATTTGATTATGCTAAGTGAGGTGATCCTGATATAGAACTCAATCGGAGCCCTATTTAATTAATGACAGAACTCTATGTGCCTTCAGCATGAGCAGGAACAGGCTCCCAAATAACTAGGGAAGTGTGGAAACAGCCTGCTTCAGAACAAGCAATCCTCTCAGCCATCACTTGTAAGAAGTGGGTAAATCAGTCCCTTATAACCAGTCTCCATAACTCCATAGGGGATTTGGAAGTTCACATCTCTTCTTTTCAGCTGAGGATGGTTACAGCTGCTTTTCACCACTAAGTGAAGCAAGCACCACTGCTCATCTGCAGACTGTGTGTTTGCGCACGTGAGAGAGAGTGTGTTGCCATCAGGATGAGGAAATGAGCATTTCATTCAGAGGTCAAAGGATATACAATTCCTTTTGTCTCTTCTCCTCTTTCAGGAGAGCTGTGTTGTTTCCCCCTAAATATGAACTGTGATTTCACTCAACATCAGTGGGGGTGGGGAAGAAAGGAGTATCACTTTAGGTTTAAGGGCATTAATAACCTGAAATTACCTGAAATAACCATGGTAACAAGCTCTGAAGTAATGGCAGTTGCTCATATTACCATAGTAACAGGAGTTAAAAGTGGAAATTACCTATAATCTATCTCTGTTGCTTACAGTGACAATAATATAACATATATTTTGTGAAAAATACATACATATTTTGGCTACAGTAACTGTCAAGAAGTTATTCAAAAATTATTTAAAGATATTAAAAAGGTACCAGTTATTACTGTGTTGCCATGGTTATTTCTTGCTATTAGTCTCCTGAACAGAGTGACATATAACACAGGACAATTTTATTAACATGTAAAATTTAGTAGGTACCTATATAACAAACAAACAATAATGCCAGATTGTGTTTCTCTTAAAAAGAAAATTATTTACCAAGAATTACATTAGAAATGGAAACTCTCAACCTGTGAGCACTGCTGTATGTTTGTACAGTACTGAGAATGACTGTGTACTGAAGCTGTAGTGTATGTGATCAACCATAACTTGGTGATAAACCTCTTGATAGTATCTCTTTACCAGTCTAATAAGGTCTGGTTATGATAGTAAATCATAGAACATCAGGGTTGGAAGGGACCTCAGGAGGTCATCCAGTACAACCCCCTCCTCAAAGCAGGACCAATCCCCAACTAAATCATCCCAGCCAGGGCTTTATCAAGCCTGACCTTAAAAACCTCTAAGGAAGGTAAGCTTGAAATGGAGGTAAAAATAAATCAGTGTAAACTGGGGATTTCCTTGTCTACAACTGGTTATTGGCCACTGATTGCTGAAATTGGGGCTAATCCCTGGTGTAAACAAGACCTAACAAGGGTAGGTGGTGATGGAAGAAGTGGAGTTCATTCCATGTGGGGAGCCAAAGCATTAGATTGCTGTAAGAAGAGTTGGAGTTTCAAACAGGAGATGGCAGCTGGGATTTCCCATCTGAGTCATGATTACATCAAGCTTCTATTCAGCAGAATAACCCTTAATTGATAAACAATCAGGCTGCAGTGCATGCTTGTAGGAGGGTCTGAGAGTCTCTATTTGTAATGGAAAGAGGGGTAAAAATACAGAAAGTCAATCCTTGCTACACAATCCTGTACCAGATTTTTACATCGGTTGTTTGTTCCAGGGATCAGAGTTCATGAGGCACACATCATACACAGGTGCCGTATAGTACTGACAACACCAGAAAATAAGCACTGAGTATTTAAGGCACATACATGATAAAGACTATCAAGCAAGCTTTCATGGCATCTAGTACTTAGCAGTGTTTATAGTTAGCTTTGCTAATTACTTTGATTACCCTACTGTAATCTGTAAACTGTATAATAAGGGGCCACGAATTCTACTGATGTTTAACAGCAATATATAAATCCTAATAACTAGGGCCAATTGAAACAGCAAGATTTCACACTGCCCTTTGATGTCTAGAGACCTGCGGTGAGATTCAACTAAATTCCTGAGGCAATGAAAATTGTTATTCTTTAAACAGAACTAAATATTCCCACTAAATAATTGTATGGTAGCAGACACTTACAAAAAGTGTCAGTACAAAAAGTACTGCCAAAACACTTTCTTCTAAGAAGACAAAGGTACCAGTCCTTTGACTTCGGGGGATTGAACCTGACCCAGAAGTTGGGTCAGCCATTTTGATGGAAACATGCTGAAGATTTTACCTTGAAGCAAATCTAGCTTGTTAAGCTTTAGTTACTAGAAAGCGTTTTATCTTTTTCCCTTTTCTGGCTTTAATTCTTATACTTGTACTCACTTAAAATCCATCTCTTTGGAATGAAATAAACTTGCTTTATTTTTAATCTAAACCAATGCAGTGCCGTGTTTGAACTGAACTGTTTGGTAACTCCAATTAAAGTAACAAACTGTTGGATGGTGACTCTTTAGAGGAGCAATAAACCTTTGCATTCCTCTGGTTGTTCCAGGACAGGATGGGCACACTTCAGAACACATTTCTGGGGGGTGGGAGGGAATTTGTTGCTGGGGAGAGCGTGGAGCCACTTTACCAGCTGCTAACCAAGGAGACTAATGGAACTCTGTGGTATTGCAGGCAGGTATCCAAACGATCCAAAGCATGGACCGGGGCTGCCCAATACATCGACATAGAGTGCATGCCTGTTGCTGACTTTGGGCATTCCAGGAAGAGAGCTACAGTATCAAGGCGCTGTGAGGCACTCAGGGTTACAGGGTAAGAGGTAACACAACTCTTCATTGGTCTGGACTGCATCCCAGAATGTGACAGAGGTGCTACCAATTCTACTCATACTTAACAGCAATATATACATTCTAATAACTAGGGCCAGTTGAAACAGCAAGATTTCACACTGCCCCTTAATGTCTAGAGACCTGAGGCGAGATCCAATTGAATTCCTGAGGCAATAAAAATTATTAATTAAAAAAAAAATCTTTAAAGATAATTAAATATCCCCACTAAATAAATATATGGGAGCAGACACTTACAAAAATACTGTCAAACCCCCATTTCCATGCTACTAGTGAGAGATTTAACTTTGATAATTCTTCCAGTGTTTTATAAACTGCATGTATTTATGTAGTAATGAAAAAATATAAACCTGCACATATTTCATTGCAAGGGAAACAAATGAAGCCAAATCCGAGGAGGCTTGTGTTTAATCATGAAATGTGGAACATTTGGCTGCAGTGAATTAGCCATTTGTCTTACTAATGCAAAGCATCAAGAGAGCTGGAGGCCCAGTGGACAAATTCACGGCTTTGTGTATGTGCCCTCCAGGGACCTTGGAATGAATTCAGAATGGGCACAAAAAAACCTGCTCTCTGGGTCCCAGCTTATATCTTTGTCAATGTGGTCCCACAGTTCCACAATAAAAAAAACCCAGCATATCAATCAGGAATGACACACAATTTGGGTCACAAGAAAATGAATAAGGCACAATAAGGTTTTGTTGCAGGATGATTTGTCATATGGCTTCCACAGATAAGAAATCCACTGTTACTCTCATCCTAGTTACAGCATATCGCACAAGCCGTTGTCTCTCCTCCACACACTTCATAGGGCTTGCCATGCTGTAGTCACATGTCTTTTTATTTTTTTAAGAAAAGCAAGCAGGGGTGAGGGAGTACTTGCTGGGTTTCAATACCAGAACATTTAAAAATCATCTCTTTTAATGAAAGTCAATGTTTGGATTAACTCATTTCTTCTTTCATTAACACAAACTGTATCGATCAAATCAGACCATTTCTAAAAGTGTCATTAATATTTGAAGCTCTCTAGATAAGGAGGCAGCAGCTATATTAATCTTTTCATCTGCATGGTACCAATGAGATTATCAGTATTCTGTTCCACCAGGCCTTCCCCAAACCCACACATTCCAATCATATATCATGACACTGTCAGATAACTTTGGACTAAATTAATGGACTATGATTGAATTTTTTGTGGATCTCTCCAAGTTGCTGAAGGCATTTATTCCTGCATTTTTTCCCATCTTGCTAACTATTTATCCCTGTCATTATTTTTGCAATGGCTGGGCCAGCTCTGATCTGAGTTTGCTTTTGACTTGCATTACATTTTGAATTTAGCACACCTATTTCTTGAGGATGACATATGGCCATTACAAATGCTTGTGGTGCTTTTACACACCTAAGGAGGACTGTGAGTCCAGGAGTCCTGGCTAAATTCCAGTTAGGCAGTTATATTCTGCCTCTGAAGACATTTCCCTGTAGTTATAAATGGCTAGGCAGCAGTTCTCAAATTCTGGTCCGTGGAGCCTCGTCCGGCAGAGTTCAGAATGTAACCATTTGAGAGCCATGCTTTAGGGGACTGGGAGACGAGGTGGTGTGTTGGAGGGAATCTCTGTGGTATGAAGAAGTCAGCATTATGAAAAAGCTGTAGAACCATTCACATAAATTGTACTTCATCTTTTGTGCTGAACTGTTGTGTTTCTGTAGTGTGCCTCCAGAATCATTGAATAACTGGGGCTCTGGACATAATCAATAAAGCTTATACTCTGTTTATGGTATTTAAGGAGCCTCCTGGGCCATAGATATATTTTCACAAGAGGTTCCTGTGTCTCTTCAATCAAGTCAACCTGGGGAAGGGGAGAAAGTGTGTGTAAGGACAAGGTCTGAAAAATACTAGAAGCCCACTCGTGTTACCCTTAATTTTTTGTGCCACCTTTAATTTTATGCCTGTGAGTAGCCCATTCAACTCACTCTGAACACAAAGTTAGACATGTGTATGTCTTTGTTGGTTTGAGAACATAATTTGTACATATATTTTTGCATGTTTGATTAGGTTGGAAGTGCTTTGGGGCAAGGACTATATTTTAGTACATGTTTGTACAGTGCCTAAGTCAGTGGGACCTTGATTCTTACTGGAATTTTCAAGTGCTACCACAATACAAATATATTAATTTTATATGAATTACTTCTTTCACTAAGTGGAAGAACACAATAGAGGGTTACATAGCATCACGGTAGCTCTCTGGCTGAGAGCACAATAATAGCACTGGTATTATTAGCTCTGAGATGGAGCTGACAAGTCAATCTCGCTTGAAAAATACATCTCTTTTGAAAACTTATTGCAATTAAAATTGGGTGGATATTTGAATAACCCATCCTGCTTGAGGTCCTATTTAAATATTAGTGATCATGAATATGGCTAATGAAATGCAAATAGCTTAAATATCATGCTATTGGGACGTGTTTTAAAAAACTAAAATAGAACAATTTAGGTCTGGCAATTTTCTTTTCTTTCCCTGCATCCCGCAACCTCCTATTATGCTTCCATCTCCTCTCCCCATGACCTGGGAGCTAAATTCCCTTTCAGGCCCTCCACTTCACCCTGCTATCTGCACTGACCCTGTGATAATCCATAAGTGTTGTCATAGCACCCTGTCTGCCATTCTACATTGGCCTCTGATCTTCTAGGCTGAAAATGTGAAATTCACTGGTCAGGTGCATTCTATGTCCCCCTTTTTACCCAATCCACTGGAAATATGGGTCTGTTAGAGCCCATAGCTCCACAGCCTGGCTGTTTAGCTCAAACTGTAGAGACTCGTGCTTTAACTCTGAAGGTTTCCCGGTCAGTCCTTGGTGGTAGCTAAGATGATGGCTGTTATAGCTGAACTACCTAGGGTTTCACCACTGAGGAACATTTAGGCATACACTGAGTGCTAGAGAGTCCATGACTTCAATAAAAGAGCCAAGTGCAGAGCTACAGAAATGCTGCCAGAAATGAGTCTATGCCCCAGAGAGAGGTCACACAGAGGCAGAAACGTCACAGGCTGGGAGACAGGAAGCCAAGAGCCTTATGGGAGGCTACAACAGGGAGAGAAAGGGATGAAGGGATCCAGGGATGGTTGAGAGAATGGAAATCAAGAGCAATCTCAAACCACCTAACTCAAAACCAGAACTTGATATGCAGACATGTGCACAGCCTTGTAACACACCTGTCAGCAAAGGGGGAAACCCAACTATTCTAGCATTGAAACCAATAAAGCGCCAGTGTTTGGTTCATGATGAAATAATTTCTCTTGAGTGGCTGCCTCAGGTCATCTTTCTCTGTAATGAAACTCCCACCTAGTCAAGCAACTGACATGGAGCACAGCATGCAGGTAGACGGATGGCAGCATAGACGCAGCTCTGAGTCCCTGATAAGAGACAAGATGGGTGTTTGATTTGTGTATTTGCTTCAGTTGAGGTGTGTGTGTGTGTGTGTGTGTGTGTGTGTAGATAATATTTATTCCTGTATTTTGGAAAGGGAGTGGAAATGGTTTCAGACACAAAAAGTAAGGTCTACCCACTATGATAAATCTTAATTGTTCTCGCTACTCTCCAGTTCCTTCAACCTCTGGGGTGTAAATTGGATGAATAATAATCTGAGAAGTTTTCCAGACTCATTTTTCCCTTTTATTTTATTTTTTTAAGTGAAGTGCTATACATGGTACCATTGGTAAGGTTTCTTCTCACTAATGTCAGATGTGTCTAATGGTTAGATCACAGAATGGGGAGTAGTCACCAGTTCTGGGCCCAATTCAGCCAGCTGCTTAAGCACAAACTTGACTTTAAAAAGATTAGTAGTCTCATTGACGCCACTCAGAGACTACTTGTGGGTAATGTTAGGCACATGCTTAAGTACCATACTGCAAATGACTTGCTGTGTGGTCCAGAGAAAGTCTTTGAGTCTGCTTTGAAAAAGGAGTGTGATGATATTTTCGTCCCATGCCTTATGGGTACTACTGAGAGGTGCTGAGAAACCTTAACACCTATGGTTTTCAACACCTTGCAATACCAGGCTCTTTGTGAAGTTTAATACATGTTTTTAAAGAATTTTGAAAGGCAAATTATTCTATAGTACAAATGATTATTCTATAGCAGAGCTGTGTGAATTCCTTCAAGCTCAAACACCGTGGAAGGCCAAAATATTACCACCTTGTCTCTCTAATATCCGGGGACTGACACAGCTGCAACTACACTGCATGTAACAGTGGAAGTCTTATTTTTGGCACGTGGACTCCTAGTGCAACTCTATTAGCAACACGTCAGATGTTGGAGGCCAAAGCTGAGCAAGCCAGATTGAGGACACCAGAATTATTTTTTCAGGCGCTAACCACTACTGTCACTGAAGAAATTAAGGTGACATATATAAAATGGATGAAAGGAAATGGTTTCTTGTTCACAGGATTAGAGACAAAATCTTTGTAGGATTAAACAATAAACCCCAAAACTAAACCGGGCATTTGTTCAAATAATCTGAATAATATCTGCATTGCCAATAGCGCTAAGATAAAGTTCAGTGGGTTTACACAGGTACAAAAATGCTTCCAGCATAATTGGCAGCATTTTACACTGGGTCTGCACAAGTGTAAGTGGGTACACGAAGTGCAAGGCAGTGGGGAATTGGGCCCAGTGTCTATAAATCCTCATGTTCTAGATCATAAACTGCATCACAAGGTGCCAGGGAGATGTCTCATCCCCATTGTACAAGGGGTTAAATCCAGCCTTATGTTCCCCTCCTCTTGCACAGGTAAGAAGTGAGTGGGAGGATGCCTCTGAGAAGACAGGGCTTCACGTGGAAGTGCTGAGTGAACCCCAGGCTGGGGAATCTCTGTGTATGTTTTGCTAATGGTAACTTGTTTTAATGCTGATTATCATTGCTGTCTTATTTTGGCAGCGCCACCCTACCAGTTTATAAGCTGATTGCTAAATGAAGGCAGGAAGAAATTTCTTCCACCCTGATGTGGTACACTGCGAGTGTTTTGTGCTTTTCTCTGCGGCATCTGGCATTAGGTAATGTTGGAGAAAAAATATCAGACTAGATGGATCATGTGGTTGGTTCAATTATGCCAGTTCCTGTGAAATGGTGAAAACATGTAGTAATAATTCTTACTAACCGGCATTGTCAGTTAGGAATGAGGGAGCAAATAAGCCATATAGGAATTGTTCAACCCTTCATTCATCTTACAAAGTAAACTGAAACTCTTTTTTGTACTAAGGAAAATTTTCCCCTTCCTTAGTGGTCTTTGCTGGTCCCCTCTGGCATCATTTAAATGTGACAAGCTTCTGTGTTATGCTGTCTCTGATGCTTCTATCTCATTATCTGAGCTCCTTCACTAATGGAGAAGACACAATGGGAAACTGAAACTCTCTTGGTACAGTAGCTGAGCATATGGCAGGAGAAAATATTCAAATGATCCTTGAGGGCCTCCAAAATGGTACCAGTTGTGTCTGCTTCTCCACCATACCTATTGTCATTCTCAGCTGCTTGGCCATGCTGCCTTTGTTTTCATAGTTTCATTTTACCAGAGGCTGTTTTTCCCCTTAAAGGGGTGATTCACTGCTGATATTCCCATATGTCCATCATCTTTCTCTCAGCTGATGTTTTAGGTAGCAGATGGTTTACATAGTTGCTGCATGCATGTACCAGATTTTTGGCTACTTTACTGTGGCACATTAGCAGTGGATGGCTGGTAAGAGGAGATGATCTTGGATTATAATTGAATTTTCAATGATCTTTGCAGGGACTCTGATCTGTACCTAACCTCCAAATTATTATTATTTTTCTTTGACACTTACTTCCGGTGTCCCTTTTCAGCAGTGGTACTAGATATTTAGAAATCGATTTTTCAGTTAGCATTTTCCCTAACCCTGAACGAAGATCAGATTTCCTTTATTCTTTTTCACAAGAATGAAATGTAGTACTGGATGGAATTAAGAGGGTAGGCATCATCGCACTAAGGCGCTTGACACTTCTTTTCCCTTTAGTTCTCTTCATTGGTCATTTGATATAATTCTGTTAATAGAAACTGATGATGGTGCATGCATATGCTTTTCTAAGGTTAGTTTATAGTACAGGAGGAGAACTCTGTCTAGGTCCTTATATGGCTTCCATCATCATAGTATTTGAGCATCTGGAGAAGGACCTGTGGCTGTGCTCAGTAGTACTATGAAAGTTTCGTAATGAGTACTGACTGGAGATTTGAACACTTCCAAACTTGGGAAACTTTAGATCTGAATATAAACTCTAGGGCTGTTTCCATCTCAATAATGGGCTCAGCCAAAAGTCTGAATCCCAAAACTTTGAGTAAGTCTAGGTGTGGATCTGCACTTTGTAGAGGCTCCTATGTGTGAAGCTGACTGAACCGAATTCCTAGATCCAAGCACCAGTGAAATTTGGAAGAGTTTTGAGCAGGATCCAATTTTTGTCTTATGCCATCTCTAATCTTGCCACTGTTTCTTTTTTTTTCCTTCAAGAGATGGTCTTCTGATGAATGGTATCCAGCATGGAGGTGTTTGCTAGATCTGGTCTGTTGTGTGGAAGACTCCAAGAACTCAAAAACTGGTTTGGTTCCAAATTGAGATGAAAAATCAAAATCTCTGAATTTTTCACAAAGTGAAATATTTTGAAATATATATATAATTTCAACCTCTTTGAAATATTTCATTTTGACTTTTTCATTTCGACTTTTGTTATATTATTACTTATTTTATTATAATATAAAAGACAAAACAATACAGTCTAAACAAAATGTTTAGAACATGGTAAGTTGTGACAAAATTGATACATTCCCATGAAAAAATTTGATTTCACTGAATTGTTTTTTTCTGATGAAATGTTGTTCCGTCAGAAAATTTTTGACCAACTCTAATGCTGGCTTGCTCATTTAACTTTGACTTGATTCATAGATCGGAAGCTGCAGGGCTCATTAGAGTGTCAGATTCAGACAGTTCTGTCTCTCTGTATTTATTTTATCTATGAAAATTATGTTGGCCTCTGTAGATATGTATAATTTTGCTAATTACTGTTATGGGATGGCCTACTAAACAAGAATTGTCTCTATTTTTTTTAAACTTAACAGCAAATAAATTTAAAAAGAGACATTTAACTATAGAACAGAAAGTTTCATAGGTTCTATTCAAATAGCAAGAGTTTTATGAATGATTTTCTGTTTAACATACCCCTCAAGGCAGTAGGCAACATATTTAGAAACATTATAAAATAAAACATAATGATTGGTGTGTCAATAGAATTGCACCAAAAATCCGTTATACTCAGTAGAATTGCACTAGGCTTGATATTGACCCTGTAGTAATAATTTGAAAGCTTCTTGAAATTCAAACTAGGTTAAGCACAGTGAGAGGAGCCAATATTATCTCTCAAATATGACTGTAGAGTGAACTCAAGAAAAAAAACACATCACAGAGCTTTAGCTTGTCCAACAATTTCCATACATTTCTTGGGGATGAAAACTGGTGGATAAGAACACACAAATTACTGCTAGGATCCTCTCTATCTTCATGCATGGACTGTGCATTAACGAATCTTCTACGCCCTCTTGAGTTCTTCCACTTGTCCTAACGCTGGTGGCCAATAAGCACCTCTGCCAACTTTGCATAGGGGTCCTGATAAGAATGTTTTCATTAGCTGGCATTAGTACTCAGGACAGTGTCCATGCAATCATTACTAACTGTTTGAGCTTCCCTTTCCACTTTCAGAGGGATTGGCTGGCATCCAGGTGTATTTAGTAGAGAAACAACTTTATATGAGTGGTATATAAATATATGTTTTGAAAAATACTTCTTTACATCAGTATTGTAGCAATTATATAAAGTCAGCATTGTCCAATCTGTAACTTCAATAGGATGTTAGCTTTGGGTTTGATGAAATCATATTAGGATTAGGCACTCATATAGAGAGTAGGTTATTTAGGATCTACAGGGGAAGTCAATATGTTGGACCATACTTAACACTCATTTAATCAGTAGGATCTTTCTCAAGATCAGAGTCTCTTGCTGGGTCTATTGCTGTATTCAAGATTTTGTCCAGCATTCCCTCCTATGGTACCTAAATTTTTCAGGGTACAAAACCTTGAGCTCTGTTCCAGGCTACTTGAAGACATAGAAGTTCATAGACTAGTTGTATAGATGTAAATCTGAAGTAATTAAAATCTGAAATAATTAGGTTAGCGTGTTTACTTGTAAAGATTTAACACTTCTAGTCCTATATACTAGGTGCTTTAAATACTTGCAATATTTAATGCAACCAATCAAAATTTTGCCTTTACAATATTAACACAAATAAGCTTAATTATATTAAGTTTTTCAGCTTATCAACCTACTCCCTCCTCCATTCGCCTGGAGAAGAAGGTAAGCTTTTCAGTGTGCCTGGAAAGTTAGTAAATTCGAGTTCTAAGGTGCCTAAGGGAAAGCCAATTCCAAAATCAAGGGGCCTTCACAGAAAATGTCCAACAGCTCCTTCTGATTTAAACCAGGGGGGATCCCGCTTAAGTCCCTCCATTAATCATAACTATGGTGGCACTACAAAGGAAGATGTTTTTATATTTCATAGCATATAAACAGAAAAAAATAGAGTAAAAACATAGAATACTCCTTCTGGAAGGTTGCAAAGTAACATTATTTTATTTCTTAAAATCCAGAACCCTAACACACACAAACCAAAACCACAGAGACAAAAGCAGGGTGTTCCCTAAGGCAGAGAGGCACAACTCACCCCACCTTGATCTGGGCTGGCTCTTTGCAGACTGACTACTGCTAAATCCAGATTGCACACTTCCCGACTGAGCCCCTTAGCCTGAAAACAGGACCAGGAAATCCCTTACAAACAAAGTGATAGATTGTAATTGTAACATGGTTTTCAATGCACAACAGGAGAGAGGCCGTCTGTCAGGTAACCAGGTTCAAAGCCGTTTAGTCTCTCAAGAGTTGAAACCAACACCTTGAATGCCGCCTGAAAAACTGAGAGCCAGTGCAGATCCCAGAGCACTAGTGTAATATTGTCCCTGTGTGAAACATCCACAGATGTATTCTGCACAAGTTTCAGCTGCAGATGTTTCCTCTTGTAGCCCTATGTAAAGTGCACTGTAGGATCTTGAAGTGTCTAACACATAGCTAATTGAGACCATCTGAAAGGGCAAGTCAAATTCTTCTAGTTAACTGCAGATGGAAAAAATGCACTGTTAGCTACTGCTGCTACCTACTATCCACCCAGGAATAAACCAGGATCTAATAAACTTCCCAGATTTTGAACTAAAGTAGCAATTACAGACATACTCCAACTTTTTTGGCAACTTCCCACAACTGTGTCTCCAGTCTCTTAGAAGTGGTTCGTTCCACTGTATTGGCTGGATCAGACATAAGATGTGTAGCACTGGGTGTCAGGAGACTCTTGAATACACAGCAGTCTGTCTCCCCACGCTAACTTTTCCGATATCTTCATTAATATTGAATAGCAAGGGTGACAAAATGGACTCCTGCAGCACCCCATGGGAGAGGTCCCTTGTGGCACTACCTTCTGGGACCTCTTGGAAAGACAAGAATGCGGCCACTTAGAACAAATATGTTTATGCTTGAAAGTGACTGCAAATGTGTTGGTAAAATCTTGTGGTTAGTGGTAGTAAAAAATAAATAAATCAGGTGATAAATAAAAGAAGACCGTTAGTATCGTAGGCATTTGATCCATTGCTTACAAGAGATAATTGATCAGTGCAGCCAATGCAGTTTCAGTCCTGTTTGCCCAGGTGTAAAACATGACTGACTGATGGGTCAAGAAAAACTGAAATCACTAGAGCTGTACAGTCAAGACATTCTCTCTGATCTTTGTCAAAAACAGGAGACTAGAAACAACTGGAACAGTTAGAAAGACTGCCAAAATCAAGAGACAGTTGTCTCATGTGCAGAGATCTCACAGCAAATTTGCTAAGAGTACCTGCACCTTTGAGGCTCCCACCCCAGCAATCTCCTATCTTGCTGCAATTTTGACCTGCTCAGCCAACAGACCCAATACTCACTGCTGACCTTCACCAACAATGAAGGATGTAGTTGTCACCTGCAGTCCATGGCCTGGAGTACCCACAGTATTTCCAGAACCTCACTAAGCAACATTGGCCAAAATGCTAACGAGGTAGAGTTAGTATCTGTACCCTATGGATACTGAGCTGTCTCCACTGCAGTAAATAGCTCAATGGAGTTATTACATGACCAGAGATCAATGGGAGTCACTCTGGATTTATACTTGTGTAACTAAGGCCTTCTCTATAAACCAGCACATTTTTAATCAGTTTAAAAACTGATTTAATAAAATAGTTGAAAATCCTGTGTGGACTCTCTTAATTCAATTTAAACTTGGCTTACGAGTGTCCATGCAGGGTTTTGTATCACTTTAGCTAAATCAGTTTAAAATTACACCTTTAATTAAATTGGTGCCACTTCAAATGTAGACAAGGCCTCACAACAAAATCTGAGTAACTGTCTCTTGGCCTGTGTTTCTCGGTTGATTTTTATCTCGGAAATAAAGAGTCCTTTGTTCAGAACTTCTTGCTATTGCATTCAGTAGTCTGGTTTCTCTACATCATAGTTATGGAAAAAAACTTTTTCTGTCTCTAAATGAAAATGGTTGAGTCTTTTAGAGTTCTGTAGAAACATTTGTTGTCATCCAGCTTAATGGCCTTCCATAGCCATTTCTCAGTAAAAGCTCTCAAGATGGGAGTTCCTATCCCTTGAGTTGGCATTACCACTCTGATATTTATGGATCATATTGTATTTGTTTTTTAGGTTGGCTTTTTACTATTTTTAGCCCAAACCTCAAATCTTATGGTTTTTTTCATGATCATCATCCTCATCATGATGGCAAATCCCAAAGGGACGTGGCCTCCTTGCAGACCGATCACCACCTGGATCAGTCTTTGTATTAGTCCTTAAAGAGGACTGGCTGGGTATTCAAGTTATGTCTGTCACTGGCAATCTTATGGTGCCACTACAGCTTTTGGCATCCACCTGAATGCCATAGATCATTATAGAGTCATAGATTCTAGGACTGGAAGGGACCTCGAGAGGTCATCGAGTCCAGTTCCCTGCCCTCATGGCAGGACCAAATACTGTCTAAACCATCCATAGAGCATGCCTTGGTACACAGCCACTTCAGAATTCACTGGTCTACAGTCTAATAATATGCCTAAACTAAGAAAGCCTTCAAAACCAAACCAGTGCTGTTGCAGGTGGTTGCTGGGTTCAACTTCCAATATCTTCATTTCTGATCTTGTCCTGCCACTTGTTTTGGAGCAGCTGATGAAGACAACAAGATTCAAAAAATGTAATTCAATTGTTCATCAGCCTTCCTCAGCACCCAGGTTTCACTGCTGTACAAAAGAGCAGGTGTAACTCTGGTTCTGTAGAGTCACAGCTTTGTAGCCAGTTTGTTGTCATGATGTCCCCACAGAGGCTTTCCATGCCATCTTTTCCTTGCCACGCAGTGCATGGTCAAATGCATCATCTCGAAGAAGTTCACGAATCTGAGGACCAACAAAGACACCTTCCTTTATCTTAGCATCACTTAACCTTGGAAATTTTCCACGGAGGTACTTGAAAGCTGCTTGTGTTTTGTCAATGGCCTTGACAAAGTTCTTCATCAGACCCAGCTTGATGTGTAAGGGTGGTAACAAAATCTTCCTTGATTCAACAAGTGGTGGATGCTGAACACTTTTCCTCCCAGGGTCCAATGACTGTCGGAGTGGCCAATCTTTCTTGATGTAGTGGGAATCTCTTGCACAAGTATCCCATTCGCAGAGAAAACAGCAGTACTTTGAAGCTACAACCTTTAAATCGCCACAAAGCTGCCACTGATGTTGGTCATAGTTTATGCACCTCAAAAGTTGTTTCATGTTGTCATAGGTTTCCTTCATATGGACTGCATGACCAACTGGAATTGATGGCAAAACATTATGCAGTAAAACAGCTTTAAGACTCGTCTTCGATGAATCAATGAACAGTCTCCACTCATCTGGATCGTGAACGATGTTGAGGGCTGCCATCACACCATCGATGTTGTTGCAGGCTACAAGATCACCTTCCATGAAGAAGAATGGGACAAGATCCTTTTGACGGTCACGGAACATGGAAACCCTAACATCACCTGCCAGAAGATTCCACTGCTGTAGTCTGGAGCCCAACAGCTCTGCCTTACTCTTGGGTAGTTCCAAATCCCTGACAAGGTCATTCAGTTCACCTTGTGTTATGAGGTGTGGTTCAGAGGAGGAGGATGGGAGAAAATGTGGGTCCTGTGACATTGATGGTTCAGGACCAGAAGTTTCATCCTCTTCCTTTGGCTAAACAGAAATGTGTCCCTTTGCAATCAAACACTGACAAATAAGAGAGCATGACAATGTATGATTTCTAGAGCTGATATAGGACAATTTGTTCAGCAGAGTGATGTAAGCTTCATTATGATTGCAACATCCATGACTTCTAGGAATAACATGATGCGATTCATATCATGTATGATGCAATACCAGCTTCAGATTGCATCATTCATTGTTTTGCCTAAAAAGCAAGTACTGTCCAAACCCAGTCATAGATTTATTCATAGATCCAGTCAAAGATGTATTTTAGTCATTTCTGGTTTAAATTAAGACCATAAGAACATAAGAAAGGCCGTTCCGGGTCAGACCAAAGGTTCATCTAGCCCAGTATCCTGTCTACCGACAGTGGCCAATGCTAGGTGCCCCAGAGGGAGTGAACCTAACAGGCAATGATTAAGTGATCTCTCTCCTGCCATCCATCTTCACCCTCTGACAGACAGAGGCTAGGGACACCATTCCTTTCCTGTCCTGGCTAATAGCCATTAATGGACTTAACCACCATGAATTTATCCAGTTCTCTTTTAAACTCTGTTATAGTCCTAGCCTTCACAACCTTCTCAGGTAAGGAGTTTCACAAGTTGACTGTGCGCTGCGTGAAGAAGAACTTCCTTTTATTTGTTTTAAACCTGCTACCAATTAATTTCATTTGATGACCCCTAGTTCTTGTATTATGGGAATAAGTAAATAACTTTTCCTTATTCACTTTCTCCACATCACTCATGATTTTATATACCTCTATCATATCCCCCCTTAGTCTTCTCTTTTCCAAGCTGAAGAGTCCTAGCCTCTTTAATCTCTCCTCATATGGGACCCATTCCAAACCCTTAATCATTTTAGTTGCCCTTTTCTGAACCTTTTCTAGTGCCAGTATATCTTTTTTGAGATGAGGAGACCACATCTGTACACAGTATTCGAGATGAGGGCATACCATCGATTTATATAAGGACAATAATATATTCTCAGTCTTATTCTCTATCCCCTTTTTAATGATTCCTAACATCCTGTTTGCTTTTTTGACCGCCTCTGCATACTGCGTGGACATTTTCAGAGAACTATCCACGATGACTCCAAGAACTTTTTCCTGACTGGTTGTAGCTAAATTAGCCCCCATCATATTGTATGTATAGTTGGGGTTACTTTTTCCAATGTGCATTACTTTACATTTATCCACATTAAATTTCATTTGCCATTTTGTTGCCCAATCACTTAGTTTTGTGAGATCTTTTTGAAGTTCTTCACAGTCTGCTTTGGACTTAACTATCTTTAGCAGTTTAGTATCACCTGCAAACTTTGCCACCTCACTGTTTACCCCTTTCTCCAGATCACTTATGAATAAGCTGAACAGGATCGGTCCGAGGACTGACCCTTGGGGAACACCACTAGTTACCCCTCTCCATTCTGAGAATTTACCATTTATTCCTACCCTTTGTTCCCTGTCTTTTAACCAGTTCTCAGTCCATGAAAGGACCTTCCCTTTTATCCCATGGCAGCTTAATTTACATAAGAGCCTTTGGTGAGGGACCTTGTCAAAGGCTTTCTGGAAATCTAAGTACACTATGTCCACTGGATTCCCCTTGTCCACATGTTTGTTGACCCCTTCAAAGAATTCTAATACATTAGTAAGACACGATTTCCCTTTACAGAAACCATGTTGACTATTGCTTAACAGTTCCGCAACTTCACATTTGAGTTCTTTCAGAACTCTTGGGTGAATGCCATCTGGTCCCGGTGACTTGTTAATGTTAAGTTTATCAATTAATTCCAAAACCTCCTCTCGTGACACTTCAATCCGTGACAGTTCCTCAGATTTGTCACCTACAAAAGCCAGCTTAGGTTTGGGAATCTCCCTGACATCCTCAGCCGTGAAGACTGAAGCAAAGAATCTATTTAGTTTCTCCGCAATGACTTTATCGTCTTTAAGCGCTCCTTTTGTATCTCGATCATCAAGGGGCCCCACTGGTTGTTTAGCAGGCTTCCTGCTTCTGATGTACTTAAAAAACATTTTGTTATTACCTTTGGAGTTTTTGGCTAGCCGTTCTTCAAACTCCTCTTTGGCTTTTCTTATTACATTCTTGCACTTAATTTGGCAGCGTTTATGCTCCTTTCTATTTGCCTCACTAGGATTTGACTTCCACCTTTTAAAGGAAGTCTTTTTATCTCTCACTGCTTCTTTTACATGGTTGTTAAACCATGGTGGCTCTTTTTTAGTTCTTTTACTGTGTTTCTTAATTTGGGGTATACATCGAAGTCGGGCCTCTATTATGGTGTCTTTAAAAGGCGTCCATGCAGCTTGCAGGGATTTCACTTTAGTCACTGTACCTTTTAACTTCTGTTTAACTAACCCCCTCATTTTTGCATAGTTCCCCCTTTTGAAATTAAATGCCACAGTGTTGGGCTGTTGAGATGTTCTTCCCACCACAGGGATGTTGAACGCTATTGTATTATGGTCACTATTTCCAAGCGGTCCTGTTATAGTTACCTCTTGGACCAGCTCCTGCACTCCACTCAGGACTAAATCTAGAGTTGCCTCTCCCCTTGTGGGCTCCCATACCAGCTGCTCCATGAAGCAGTCATTTAAAGTATCGAGAAATTTTATCTCTGCATTTCGTCCTGAAGTGAAATGTTCCCAGTCAATATGGGGATAATTGAAATCCCCCATTATTATTGAGTTCTTAATTTTGATAGCCTCTCTAATTTCCCTTAGCATTTCATCATCACTATCACCGTCCTGGTCAGGTGGTCGATAATAGATCCCTAATGTTATATTGTTATTAGAGCATGAAATTTCTATCCATAGAGATTCTATGGAACATGCGGATTTGCTTAAGATTTTTACTTCATTTGATTGTACATTTTCTTTCACATATAGTGCTACTCCCCTCCCCCCCCCCCACGCACGACCTGTTCTGTCCTTCCAATATATTTTGTACCCCGGAATGATTGTGTCCCATTGATTGCTCTCAGTCCACCAGGTTTCTGTGATGCCTATTATATCAATATCCTCCTTTATCACAAGGCACTCTAGTTCACCCATCTTATTATTTAGACTTCTAGCATTTGTGTACAAGCACTTTAAAAACGTGTCACTGTTTATTTGTTTGCCCTTTTCTGATGTATCAGATTATTTTGTATGTGAATGTTTATCATCTGATCTGGCCCCTACTTTATCCTCTTCCATCCTCTGCTCCTGACTATAACCTGGAGATTCTCTATCATTAGACTCTCCCCTAAGAGAAGTCTCTGTCCGATCCACATGCTCCTCTGCAGCAGTCGGCTTTCCCCCATCTCCTAGTTTAAAAACTGCTCTACAACCTTTTTAATGTTTAGTGCCAGCAGTCTGTTTCCACTTTGGTTTAGGTGGAGCCCATCCTTCCTGTATAGGCTCCCCCCATTCCAGAAGTTTCCCCAGTTCCTAATGAATGTAAACCCATCCTCTCTACACCATCCTCTCATCCACGCATTGAGACTCTGAAGCTCTGCCTGCCTACCTGGCCCTGCGCATGGAACTGAGAGCATTTCTGAGAATGCCACCATAGAGGTCCTGGATTTCAGTCTCTTCCCTAGCAGCCTAAATTTGGCCTCCAGGACATGTCTCCTACCCTTCCCTATGTCATTGGTACCTACATGTACCACGACCACCAGCTCCTCCCCAGCACTACACATAAGTCTGTCTAGATGCCTTGAGAGATCCGCAACCTTTGCACCAGGCAGGCAAGTCACCATACGGTTCTCCCGGTCATCACAAACCCAGCTATCTACGTTTCTATTGATCGAATCTTCCAATACCTGCCTTTTCCTAGTAACTGGCGTTCCCTCCCCTGGAGAGGTAACCTCAGTGCGAGAGGCAACCCCAGCACTGTCTGGAACGAGGGTCCCAACTATGGGAAGGTTTCCCTCTGCTCCCATTGACTGCTCTGCTTCCCTGGGCCTTTCATCCTCCTCAACAGCGCAGGGGCTGTCTGACTGGAGGTGGGACAATTCTACAGTGTCCCGGAAAGGCTCATCAACATACCTCTCTGCCTCCCTTAGCTCCTCCAGTTCCGCCACCCTTGCCTCCAGAGTCCGTACATGGTCTCTGAGGGCCAGGAGCTCCTTGCACCGAATGCACACATACGACACCCGCCCATGGGGCAGGTAATCATACATGCTACACTCAGTGCAATAAACTGGATAGCCCCCACTCTGCAGCTGGGCTTCTGCCTGCATTTTCTCCTAGTTAATGAAGGGGTTGTTTAAATCAAGAAGTTTTGAATGTAGTTTGGTTTATAGGTTTTAAGGGGAATAAAGGGTATAAGATAGAACCGGCAAGGGACCTGTGCTCCCTTCCTGCTCCCCTTCCAAACTCCCTTGCGAAACTCCCTGTTAGCAGCCCATGTTTGCAAAAGCTCCCTGGTCGCTTGTGCGCTGCTTTATAAAGCCCTGGCCTGGGTGAATGCCCCGCCCACTGATTAAGGCTCAGCCAATTACCAGAGGCTTCTAGCCTTCAGACCTTCCTTTGAAGCTCACAGCTTCCAACTGCCAGCCACAGCACACGGTCCTTCAAACAAACAAACAAACAAACAAACAAACAAACAAACAAACAAACAGACTGACAAACACAAGCTCAGCACACAGCAAGTAACCCCCAAACACAAACAAACACACACTACAGTCACTTACCCCAAGGGTCCTGTATTTGCTCCTCCTTCACCTGGAGAACTCCCTTGAGAAACTCCCTGTTAGCAGCCCCTGTTCGCCAATTGAGATCCCTTCCCTTTATAACTCACTTATCCTCCTCCATTCCCAAGTCAAGGGTCGTATATACTGACCCAATAGCATATCTTGAAAACTAGAGCCAATCAACAATTTTAAGCATCATTTTCGTTCTCAGTGACCCAGAATTAGTAAAGTTTGACTACATTTATTTCAGAAGCATTTTGGCTGTAGAGCAGTGTAACCAGAGCAATACACATTGCTTGTTGCCCAACCAGATCGCTGTAGCAATTCACCAAACCCAGCTAACAAGACAATGCCATCAGCATATTTGAGATCTCGAAGCAGAATGACATTCTGCTTATCGCCACCAACAGCTGCCTCGTCTAGCTTATCCATCAACAAATCTATGCCGATATTGAATAGCGATGATGACAGAACGCAGCCTTGCCGAACTCCGTGGACATAGGAAACCATGCCATGTACCTGCCATTATATAGCTCTTCTATCCATGACTCTATCTTCCCAGTAATGCAGAGTCACCTCATCAGATCCCACAGACTTGCTTGATGCTCTGAATGAAAGGCCTGACTGAAGTGCTTAAAAAGTGCTGCACACAGCTTATTAAATTGACTATCTTCTCAAAAAGCTGTCTCAAGGTAAAGATCTAGTCAAGACTGGAACAACCAGGTTAAAAGCCTCACTGGGTAACCAGGCCTTTTCCAGGAAGTGCAGTGTTGATTTGAGACATTAACACAAATGAAGACTTTGCCTAGG
Source organism: Malaclemys terrapin pileata (assembly GCF_027887155.1). Lineage (NCBI taxonomy): Eukaryota > Metazoa > Chordata > Testudines > Emydidae > Malaclemys > Malaclemys terrapin. The sequence goes on from NC_071507.1 coordinate 86,263,976, forward strand.
ACCAACAACAGCATCCTATCTCTACAGTTGCTACATTCGACCTTATCACCCCCTTTGAACAGAAGCAAAATACCCCCCCTTCCTCTAGCCGTCAGAGCTGATATTAGTATGCCTGATGGACTGGAAGAGCCTATGCAGCCACAATACAACAATATTCTCACCCATCTTCAGTAATTCGAGTGACGTTACAAACCCTGGCACCTTCCCAGATTTTAGCTTATGGACAGTGATCTGGTTCTTTCCTTGGTTGAAAGAAGGTGGCTGTTCTAGAACTTCTGCCCCTCTTCAGTGGAACAGGGACTGCAGTCGAAGGACAATTGAGGACTCTCTTGCAATGATATTCCCATCGATGCAACTGATCTTGCAGACAATGGCTGCTGCCAACCTGATTCTTCACTGCACAAGCTGGGGACACCTTGCCCTGAAAACACCGCAAAGTTAAGTAGATGGTGCAGAGACTGTGCCTGGTGGCAGCCTGTTCTAAACTGTCTACCTGTGTTGACCAGCAAGATTCCCTATATTTCTTACACAATGACTTGATGACACTCCAAAGTCAAACCCTTTCAGCCGTTGTTTTTGCTCTCAATAGACATTTATTTAACGACTCAAATTGTAGCCTTGCTTTTTTTCCTTAGCTCCAACTTCAGTGAGTGTCTGCTCACTGATCTCTGGATGATATTTGAAGGGCTGCAGCTCCCAGCACTGAGCTGGCTGTAGTCAGCACTGAGGCCTTGAAACAACGCCATTCCTCATCAGATGATAGAGGAACTGAGATGTCAGTCTCTAGTGCTTCAATGGCCTTAAGCAGTTCCAAACACAAGGCTGTCTGATAATGTATTTATAATAAGAACCTTCGGTCGAATTGGAGTAATTTTGGTCCATTAACTGTCCGTCTTTGAAGACTTTTGTCCGCAGAAGCTGATAATCAGTGTCAAGTTCAGCACTTCTGCAAACTTGTACATCCATGACTATTGTCCTTATTAACAATTGTTAGTGATCATGATCAATCACTCTTTTAATTAAACCATCTGGGCTATACTGGGCTTGTGAATCTTTGAGTGACAGAAGAGTGAGTCAGCAGCACTATGTCATCAGCAGATGCAAATTTCAGCAGTCACTGCCCATTCCTGTTCTTCTGCCTGACAAAAAACTTCCTGAGTGTTCTTGCCCAGGTGTCATTATCCTTTCCTATGTGTGCATTAAAGTCTCCCAAGATCACAATTACATCTCTTTTCAGAGTTACATTAAGGATTGACTATAGTTGCTGGGGGGGAGGGGAGGGGCGGAAATCTGCCTGGAACACTTGAACGTTGTCTGAAACAGTTAAAGTTGTTCACTTCATCAAGCAGTTGAAAAGCCTGAACATTATTTTTTTAATTACAGGTGCTTATAAGTTTTTAAGGTGGCTGTTCCCTTGAGTTCCAAATTTTGATGAATCAATTCTCACTGTTTGGTTCCTTCAGGCCATCAGTGCAGGTTTCCAAGGTCCTTTGCTATCAGTTTAACAAACTCTGAGTTTAGATTTCCCATATTCTTTAGAGTGTCGTACTTTTTCAACAAGGGCACATAAATGGGTGTATGTGTCTGCTCTGTTGGCACAGTTATTGATAACACACACATTCGGGGCTCCCCAGATTTTGCCCTGAAGCAAATCTTGTTGCTTTACCACTTTAAGCATTTTTCTTTCTTGTTTTTTCCATCCCTGATTTCTCAATTTCAGTTTTGGCAAACGAAAAACCATTGAAGGCTAGTCTAACTAGACCTTTTATGGTGCTCTAGTACTGTGCATCTTCTGTGCTGAGCTGCCTGCCTTGCCAACTTTAACATGAGTGGCAGTGGACAAGTTTGCCCTTTCTGAGACTTTTAGACAATCTTCTTTAAAATGAAATTAGTGTTCGTAGAAAGGTGTGAAACTGAAAGCCTTGATGACCTCTAAATCCCATTTATCTATAGTTAAGGTACAAAGTGAACAGCACAATGCAAGTTTTCCCTGCCCTGCTCCATTAGTCAACTTCAAATGTTCTGGAAAGACTACCTCTAGGAGTAAGAAGTTAGTTCATTGTTACTGACCCAATTAATCCTTTGTGCTTCTGCTGAGACTTGCAACAAAGGTGCCAATTGTAACGGTTTAGATGAGGTATTATGTGCCCACTCGGAAGAGGTCTGAGAGCGCCTCCCAGTGGAAAAGTCCTGTAGAAATTGGTTTTGATTTTGGATGACTTTTGTGTCAGATCTTATTTGCCAAGTCACTGTAACTCATAGTGAGATATATTAATAGTTTTTGTTATCTCAGTGGCTCTTATTACATGCTATTTCATTAACAGTGGAGCTGGAACACAAAAAGATAAAATAAATGTTTGAAAGACTGAATGACAGGATTATATTGGCTAGTTCAGATGATAGAAGTGAAATGAAATCCGTGGTTAACAAGCCTAGAGGGAAGTCTTACATCAGAAAAATCTTTATTTCCCTTCCTCCTCTCTTTTTCCCCCCCAAAGGACAAGTCACTTTGCTACAAAATATGAATACATTCTGCACAATGAACATTGAATTGATGTCCAGTTTGGTAAGAAATTAGAGAAGTTTGAAAGAGCAATAATAAAAAAATGATATCACTTCCTAGTGCCTGAGATATGTCTGATGTGTTGAACAGCAAACCCTGAAAACAGAACTAAATATATTAAGAACATGGTTGTCTGCAATATCAGCATATCTAGTGTCCCTTCAAATCTCAACCCTACACCCCACAGGTCAGAAAATCCTTACTTCCTCCTCATAGGAGTCCTATTTTCCAACAAGCAGAGCCTCTCGTCTTTCCTTGTGTTGCCTTTGGACAGTGAGGCCCAGCATCTGTTAACTCTTCTCACAACTTGAGGGGGTGATCATCTTGCACTTTCTCTCCCCTTGTCTCCCCCTTCAGTTGTCTGGGAGTTGTAAACTAGCTGGAATCTCCCAATTCTTTGAGGACTTTCCCCAAACCTGCCTCAGTTCTTCTGCAGTGGGAGCTGAAAATACTCCTGTAAGTGCTACTGCAGCCATTTCAAATGGGCACTTTCTCAGCCTGGGAGTGAAAATAGTTGCACTTCCTTCAACTTATCTTAGAGGAAAGGAGATGATAATGGTGAAGAGGAAGGGGAGTTCTGACCTAATTTTTTCCAAATCTCCAAAGAAGCCTGAAGTAAAGGATGGGGGTATGTTTTGGGTGGTTTATATTATCTTCAAATAAGTTCACTCACCTATACAATGTGGGATGCTTTATTAGTCTAACTAGGGAGATCAAAAAAAGGTCAAGGTAGAACCTATAGTAATGGGGTGTTACCTCCAGGGCATGAAGTCCTCCTATCTTTGTGATATCCTTGGGCGTAGGCGTTGCATGGTGCATCCATAGGCGGATCAGTGCAAAACCTTAGTCTTCCATGTTAAAAAATCAAAATTTTGCTTTCAGCTAAACTCGTGATTTTTGACTGAAGTCTCAGCTTTTTGCCACGAGAAAGATGCAAGATAAAAACTGGGGACTTCTTATGGCTCTAAGTATCATTTTCCAGCATATAATAGTAGTGAAACATGGCTATACCATAAAAAGAACAACAGGAGTACTTGTGGCACCTTAGAGACTAACAAATGTATTAGAGCATAAGCTTTCGTGGACTACAGCCCACTTCTTTGGATGCATATGCTGTAGTCCACGAAAGCTTATGCTCTAATACATTTGTTAGTCTCTAAGGTGCCACAAGTACTCCTGTTGTTCTTTTTGCGGATACAGACTAACACGGCTGTTACTCTGAAACATGGCTATACCATGTTATTTGTTCAATGTAACAATTTATAAAATGCGGCCTTTCTGCCCTCTCCCCCCAAATTGGAATATAACCATTGCTTGTACAGGTAGCTCTATTAGGGCTTGTCTCCACTTACTGGGGGATCAACATGTGGCGATCGATCCACCAGAGGTCAATTTAGAGGGTCTAGTGAAGACCCGCTAAATCGACTGCTGATTGCTCTCCCGTCAACTCCAGTACGCCATCAGAATGAGAAGCATAAGGTAAGTTGATGGGAGAGTTTCTCCCATCGACCCAGCGTGGTGTAGATATCTCAAAAGGTCGACCTAAGCTATGTCGACTCCAGCTACGTTATTCATGTAGCTGGAGTTGTGTAACTTGGGTTGACTTAGCCCCATAGTGTAGATCTGCCCTTAGTGTTTTTATGTATTTAAACTGGATATAGCTGTTTGAACTATTTTTGGCTTGGTTTTCCTTTTTTTTCTGTTGGGATCTTTCTCACATTGTTCTGTAAATGCCAGAGATAGACAGACAGTTTTCGTTTCTTATAGCATCACATGACTGCTCTTAAGCAAAGTAAGTTGTCATGGTATAAGAGGGAAGGTCCTCTCATGGATCAGTAACTGGTTAAAAGATAGGAAACAAAGGGTAGGAATAAATTATCAGTTTTCAGAATGGAGAGAGGTAAATAGTGATGTTCCCCAGGAGTCTGTACTGGGACCGGTCCTATTCAACATATTCATAAATGAACAGTGAGGTGGCAAAGTTTGCAGATGATACAAAACTACTCAAGATAATTAAGTCCAAAGCAGACTGCGAAGAGTTACAAAGGGATCTCACAAAACTATAACAGAGTTCAAAAACAAATTAGAGAGTTCATGAAGGATAAGTCCATCAATGGCTATTAGCCAGGACGGTCAGGGATGCAACCCTATGCTCTGGGTGTCTCTAGCCTCTGATGGCCAGATGCTGGGACTGGACGATGGGGGATGGATCACTTGATGATTGTCCTGTTCTGTTCATTCCCTCTGAAGCACCTGGCATTGGCCACTGTTGGAAGACAGGATCCTGGGCTAGATGGACCATTGGTCTGACCCATTATGGCTGTTCTTATGCTCTTAACTGGAGAAAAATATGTATATCAATAGCTTCTAAGGTGTATATTGCAGGACATAAAAGTAGCTTCTGAGACAAGAAGAACCCTTAACAGTCCTCCCTCCCCCCCCGCCCCCGGTGAGAATGTTCACTGGTACTGATCCTTGGTGGAAATGTGTATTGCAGTAGACAATTCAAGGTAATAAATTGTGCACCATATACATGAGTAGGCAAGGATAACTGGAGTCATTTTAGGAACTGCCTGAACTTTTCAAACGAGTGTGACTCATCCCTGTGTCTTCCTACATAGGAATTGTACTCTCATTTCATGGTCCTCTTATAAATAGTACAATATAATACTGTCTATACTTGTTTCTCTCTCTCTCTCTCCTCTCTATATTCGCATACTAATGCTATAGCCAACTTCAACTGTGTGTAAATACTGGTAAATAAATAATAAATGAAGGGTGAGCCTGAAAAGGTTCTGTTCTATGAAGCATTGAAAAACTCAGACACCTATCCAGACAACTGGGGTAGAATTTTCATGAGAACAGACTTTTCCATGAGACTTTGAATGGGTGAAGCTCAAACGTCTGGCATTCTGATTTTATTAGGCCAGCCACACAATAGTTTGGATGCTTGTCGGGTTTAACCAAACTCTTCCAACTCCATGAGCCTGTAAATTAGGCTGATAATATGACAAAATCTGTTTTTCTTATGAGATGTGTAGTCTTCCCTGTTGCATGCTGGTCTAAAAGTACTATTGAATAACCTTCCTTCTGGCACCTGGCATTTTTGGTCCTGAATCAAACCCCCAAAATACTGACTCATGATAATGTTAAAAGGAGTGAACTGAATATTTTGAAAATGCTAACGTGTCTTTATTTCTAAAAAAGAAGCAAATGTATAGAAAGGTGTGGTGGTGAAGTTTTCTGGCAATTATTTGATTCTAGTCCCTGTAAAATACTAGTATTTTACAGATTATCTCCATGGACTGCAGTGGAGTTACTCCTGATTTGTCCAGGAATAAGTGAGAGAAGAATTGGACTTTCAGTACTAGCTGGTTTCAGCTTGGATGGGAATATTATGAAAATTGCCTTTCTTACAATATTTGTGTTTCGAGACCTTGTCAAAATCAGTGATTACAGAATTGTGTATCTGTAAAAGCCAAATGTAATGGACTTCTTTGAATTAAAAAAAATATTAGTTTTGATATTTGGTTCTTAATTTAGCTGAACCGGTTTGCTCCATTGTTCGCAAAATGGGGTCTGGCAGGCCTCTAGGCACTAGTGCAATATAAATGTTATATAATAGTACTAGTGAGGTTTAGATTCTTCACCCACCTATGATGAACAGATTCCATCTAAGCCAAAACCCTGGATTTGAATATTCCTGAGCTTTGAGAAAGCTTACATACAGATTTGGATTCACACTTTGCTGTTTGGGTTTATTTCCTATTTCAAACCAATGATCCAGATTCATCTCCATTGACATTGCTGCAGTTCCATCTGAGATGATCCTGGCCCCTTATTGTTTCCCCTGGGCATTTTCACTGAAATTCCATGGCAAAGTGGTCTGGGAGAATGGACGTGCTGTTCCATTGAAATTGTTTGATAAATAGAGTGATAGAGGGCTTCAGAGAAGTACTTTGTCACTTTCAAGAGGAGTAAAGTGTGTTTAATTAAAGTAATAGCTGTTTAGATTAAAATAAATCATTTTAATGCCAAGGGTGGTTTTTTTAATGATTATGGGCTGTCATTCAAAGGAAGGGCAGGAAGCTGATAAAGTACTTAGAGCTTCATTTCCTAGGCTCTTACGATCAATCGCTAATGGGATGTGCCCTGCCAAGAAAATAATGTTGTTTGTTAAGCAAAATCACACAAAACCCCAAGTAATTAATTGGGCACCCAACATTAAAAAGCAAAACAAAACAATGGGCCAGAGAAGCTTCAAAGAAACAGGAGCCTTCCAATGTATCACAGGAACCTTTTACTCTCTCTCTCTCTGCTTTCTTTTCTAAAAAGCTGCTATACATGGACTAAGGGTTGCCAAGTCCAGGCAGATCCCTTGGCACTCTAGTTTTGCCAAGAAAAGTGTCATGCGTTTGAAGAGGCTCATAATAGTAGGATATTCAGATAACACTGATAGGTACATGGAATCATAAAGGAGACTGGGAAAGTATAGAGAATTAGTGCTTCTTCTCCACTTGTAAGGGCACTCGTACTTGTACTTCATTCTCTTATCCTACTCTAGCTTCCCTCCCTCCCTTATTTAATGAGTCTCTGTCCTGGCTCCCGGGCACTCCCGTGTTCCCATCACGTCATCTTTGTGTTTCCACTGTCTTCTGTAATAGAGTATAAAATAACTGAAACCTGAGCTTGGAGAAGCATACATTCTATTAAGGCTGAGCATATACAACTGAATGGGTAAGTATTTTAGCAATGGCTGGAATAATTAGGTCTATGGGCTCCAATTCTCTGTTGCGTACAGCTGAGCTATTAAAGTAAATGGGATTGGATAGGAATGTGTGAGGGGAAAACCTGAGCTCTGAAGCTGGTAAACAGGTATAGTTCCACAAATTGATTGGGGACCACTGAGTTAGATAACATGGTGATTGTTACAGGACAAACAAAAACAGTTAACACACAAGTTTCAGGACTGAAAATTGATTTAGTCTTCAGGTGCTGCTGGGTCACAAAGGACCCTTGTAGTCTGTTTTATGTGCTATTTGTTTGAATAAATGGTATTGCATCACCTTCTCTCCATTGTATCTCTGGCTATCGCGGTCATCAGAGAAGTCTTGCAACAGACAGATGGTACCAGAAAACATGATGTTGAGCTTGTTTGTGGCTGCTTTGGAGCCTGCTTTTAAGAAATGAGATCAAAATTGGGAACTTAACTGGATTTGGGGGGGGCCCTGAGAGTCTGGACCAAAGCCCAATGAAGCAATTGGAAAGAGTCCCAGACCTTGATGGTCTTTAGATCAGACTCCTAATGAGTACCATACCTTTTAGAGGACTTCCCTGGTTTTCTCATCTCTTTTGCATGTTTAATCTATTCGCCTTAAAGACAGTGTTTGCAGTTGGGAAGCAGGTGGGTTGGGAGGATTGATGGAAGCTTCAGAAGGCTGCTGGAAGGACAGAAATACAGGGGGGCACTTTTTGTAATAGCAATTCAGAATCTCTAGGCATGGAGAATCATAGGATCATATAAATCTAGGGCTGGAAGGGACATTGTGAGGTCATCTTGTTCAGCCTCATGCAAAAATCAAGTAAACCTAGACCTTCCCTGACAAGTGTTTATCTAACCTGTTCTTAAAAACCTCCAATGATGGGGGTTCCACAACTTCCCTTGGAAGCCTAATTCAGAGCTTAACTATCTTTATAGTTAGAAAGTTTTTCCTAATATCTAACCTAGTCCCTTGCTGCAGATTGAGCCCTTTATTTCTTGTCCTACTCTTTATAACAGTCCTTACACATTTGAAGACTGATATCAGGTCCCCCTCAGTCTGTTTTTCTCAAGACTAAATATGTCCCTTTTTTAAAAAAAAATCTGTCTTCAAAGGTCAAGTTTTCTAAAACTTTCATCATTTTTGTTGCTCTCCTCTAGACTCCCTCCGACTGATCCATGTCTTTCCTAAAGTGTGGCTGATCCAGAAATGGACACAGTACTCCAACTGAGGCCTCACCAATGCTGCGTAGATTGGGACAACAACTTCTGTGTCTTAAGTACGCTGCTTCTTTGTTAATACACCCCTGAATTATATTAGCTTTTTTGCAGTGGCATTACATTGTTGCCTCATATTCAATTTGTGATCCACTATAATGCCTTGATAATTTTCAGTTATTCTTAGGGCTGTCAAGCAATTAAAAAAATTAATCTTGATTAATCACACTGTTAAACAATAATAGAATAGCATTTATTTAAATATTTTGTATGTTTTCCACATTTTCAAATATACTGATTTCAATTATAACACAGAATACAAAGTGTACAGTGCTCACTTTATATTTATTTTTATTACAAATATTTTCACTGTAAAAAACAAAAGAAAGTGTTTTTCAATTCACCTAATATAAGCACTGTAGTGCAATCTCTTTATCATGAAAGTTGAACTTACAAATGTAGAACTATGTACAAAAAATAACTGCATTCAAAAATAAAATAATGTAAAACTTTAGAGCCTACAAGTCCACTCAGTCCTATTTCTTGTTCAGCCAATCACTCAGCATAACAAATTTGTTTACATTGATGGGAGATAATGCTGCCTGCTTCTTGTTCACAATATCACCTGAAAGTGAGAACAGGTGTTCGCATGGCACTGTTGTAGCCGGTGTCACAAGATATTTACATGCCAAAGATTCAGATGTCCCTTCATGCTTAAATCACCATTCCAAAGGACGTGTCCATGCTGATGATGGGTTCTGCTTGATAATGATCCAAAGCAGTGCGGACCGACACATGTTCATTTTCATCATCTAAGTCAAATACCACCAGCAGAAGGTTGATTTTCTTTTTTGGTGGTTCGGATTCTGTAGTTTCTGCATCGGAGTGTTGCTCTTTTAAGACTTCTGAAAGCATGCACCACACCTCATTCCTCTCAGATTTTGGAAGGCACTTCAGATTCTTAAACCTTGGCTTGAGTGCTGTAGCTATCTTTAGAAATCTCACATTGGAACCTTCTTTGCGGTCACCACATCTGCAGTGAAAGTGTTCTTACAATGAACAACACATGCTGAGTCATCATCTAAGACTACTATAATATGAAACATATGGCAGAATGCAGGTAAAATAGAGCCAGAGACATACAATTCTCCCCCAAGGAGTTCAGTCACAAATTTAATTAACGCATTATTTTTTTAACAAGTGTCATCAGCATGGAAGCTTGTCCTCTGGAATGGTGGCCGAAGCACGAAGGGGCATATGAATGTTTAGCATATCTGGCCATAGATATTTTGCAATGCCGGGTACAAAATTGCCATGTGAATGCCTGTTCTCACTTTCTGGTGACATTATAAATAAGAAGTGGGCAGCATTATCTCCCATAAATGTAAACAAACTTGTTTGTCTTAGTGATTGGCTGAACGAGAAGTAGGACTGAGTGGAGTTGTAGGCTTTAAAGTTTTATACTGTTTTGTTTTTGAGTGCAGTTACGTAACAAAAAAAAATCTACATTTGTAAGTTGCACTTTCATGATAAAGAGATTGCATTATAGTATTGTATGAGGTGAACTGAAAAATACTGTTAATCATTTTTACAGTGCAAGTATTTATAATAAAAATAACATAAAGTGAGCAGTGTACATGTTGTACTCTGTGTTATATCTGAAATCAATATATTTTAAAGGTAGAAAATCATCCAAAATATTTAATAAATTTCAGTTGGTATTCTATTGTTTAACAGTGCAATTAAAACTGTGATTAAATTTTTTAATCACAATTAATTTTTTTGAGATAATCATGTGATCTAACTGCGATTAATCAACAGCCCCAGTTATTCTCCATTTTGTAGTTGCACATTTAATTTTTCCTGAAGTGTAGTCTCTTGCACTTGTCTTTACTGAATTTCATCTTGTTGATTTCAGACCAATTCTTCAGTTTGTCAAGGTTATTTTGAATTATAATTCTTTTCTCCGAAGTGCTAGCAGACTGCTGTTGTCCACAAATGTTATAAACATACTCTGCACTCCATTATCCAAATCATTAATAAAATATTGAACAGTAATGGACCCAGGGCAGACCCCTGTAGTAGCCCACTAGATACTGCTTCCTGAGCTTGCGGCTTCTGGAGATGCTTTTCTTTCAGTTGCCATGACTCCTGCTTCCCAAGTACCCAAGTAAAGTAGAAATGACCAGCACTACAATCTTTGAGTATATATAAAATTGGTTTTAAAGTTTGGGAAAGGTGCACCACTTTGTAGGAAAAACAATTGCTGTGACTTGAGTAACTTGCAGAGCTGGATCGTAAAGTCATAAACACAGTACAGAGGCACAATTTCAGTTGAAGATAGCACCTAGCAAAACATGGCTAGTGGCATGGCTAAAGATAATATCACAGTGTTTTAAACATTAGCCAGTGGAAAATACCTTTTTAAAATAAAGTGTATACCCTTAGAAATTATGTTGTGATAATTGGACCTACAAATTTACCCAAACTGTAAAAAAGTGAGTGAAATTTCAGAAAATGTCACAACCTATAACAAGTATTAATGGAAAAAGGTGCAGAAGGGAGGCAGAGCAAGCAAAGAGACCTACTGATATAATTCAAGAACTGTTAAAATCATGCCTGGTGAACAAGAAAAGTGGAAACAATGGACCAAAATTGGTGTGTTGGAAATTAGGCCTTATTGATGAATAAAATAATAAGAGGATAAGCTATTCCACCCACCCCTCCCTTTTGTAGTTCTTAAAAACGAAAGACTTCGGTGGGAAAATTAGCAGAGGAATTAGCTATCTGACAACAACTGCTAACTGGGTTATGGGTGAACAGGAAAAGAGTGAGCTTCAGCATTATGGCTGCCATCCCCACTGTCTCCTGGGGTCCAGCGTGTGACTGGTGGCCCATTGTTGCCTTGATCCTGAGAGAGATCCTGACAGGGTCAGAGAGAAGAACCCAGATGACCTTGCCATCTCTGCCGTCCCCAGATAAATCCCAACTATCATGTGGGATATGAGACTGTGTCACTCCCTCCCCATGTGTCCTTTTTCTTCCCTGCTTTCTCTTCTCTTACCTATCCTTCTCCGTGTGCCTTCTGTCTAATAAAAGTCTGGCTAAGGGCTGGTCTACACTGCGGGGGGGGAAGGTCGATCTAAGATACGCAACTTCAACTATGAGAATAGCGTAGCTGAAGTCGACGTATCTTAGATCGACTTACCTCGTGTCCACATGGCGCGGAATCGATGGCCGCGGCTCCCCCGTCGACTCCGCTTCCGCCTCTCACCCTGGTGGAGTTCCAGAGTCAACGGGGAGCGCGTTCAGGGATAGATTTATCGCATCTAAATGAGACATGATAAATCGATCCCCGATGGATCGATCGCTACCCGCCAATCTGGCAGGTAGTGAAGACGTACCCTTAGCTGGCCAATGCTGTATATTTTGCAACACTGCTATGAGTCTGGAATGAGAGAGGCCAATAAAAACAATGCCCTAAATAGCCTGATGTTGGTGTGAATATGCCAGGTCTCAGAGAGGCTAATAAGACCAAGTGCCATACCTGTATTTTTCCAGGAGTGAGGTTGTAAGTGAGAGTCAACATCAGAGACAGATGTATTGACTATTTTTGCTGTTCTTTTCTCTCCCCTTTTGTGTGTGTGTGTGTCTTAGTTTTGTTTTCTAGTAAACAGGATTGGACTCTAACAATGACATGCCTAGCAAAAACAACAAGGAGTCTGGTGGCACCTTAAAGACTAACAGATTTATTTGGGCATAAGCTTTCGTGAGTTAAAACCTCACTTATCCGAAGAAGTGAGGTTTTAACTCACGAAAGCTTATGCCCAAATAAATCTGTTAGTCTTTAAGGTGCCACCAGACTCCTTGTTGTTTTTGTAGATACAGACTAACACGGCTACCCCCTGATACTTGATGCCTAGCAACATTCAGTGGCTAACATGGAACAGGTCCTGCCCCCTTGGTGCTAACTTGCTGTGAATCGAGCATACCAGAGTAGGTATTTATTTTCAGTGACCTGGGTATAGATAGTAAATCTCCACCAGTTGCATGTGCTATTCTGACTGTGGCCATGCTAATCATAGGATCATACTATGATGATATTGTTTTTTTTGTTATTATTAACTCTAATGATTTATTAGTAAACCGTACCAATCACCCCTCCATCATTGCTCCACCTGGCTTCATTTTTTTCCCATTGTTTTATCCAAATATTTGTTCAAAGCTGCCATGTTACGTCTGGAGCAGCATCTCTATTTGAGGTGGCATTAAATTATTGAAACTGAATATAATACAGCAGTATTAGCAAGCTCCATGGTAATTCAGCAAGTGACAGGCTCTACCTGTGCCTAATTTATTGTTCTTTTCATTTGCAATATGAGACCTTTATCTTTTGCTGGTCAGTCTATGCTCATGAGAAGTAGCACAGGCTCATGAGTAGAGCACAGGACTGGGAGGTTTGGATTCTAAATCCTGGCTCTGCTGCAGTCCTGTTGGGTGCCCTCAGGTGTGTCACTTACTCTCTCTGTCTCAGATGTCCAATCTGTAAAATGGGCTAATGTTACCTATTTGCCTACCATATAGGAATGTTGTGAGGATTAATTAATGTTCATAGAGTGCTTTGAACTATGTGGGATGTTAAATACATGCAAAATATTATTATTATTTTATTAAGGAAACTACACTCTTCTTTTGTAAACTGTTTGACTAGTTAGTTTGGAAAGTGGGCACTGGGGTGGTAATAGGTGGTAGATACAAATGTGTTGTGTCCCACTTGGTCTGAAAAGCAAGGAAATCAGACCTGTTGATTTTGAAATATCACACATGCCATTTTTTTTAAACAACTCACAAGTGCTGTACCTCTGCAGTACAATGGCTTAGAATTGTGCGTCATCCATACATACTAGTTTAGGATATCTCTGGGCTAAAAGATACCCATCCAACCCAAAGCAGGTGACAAAAGCCTTTAGCAGAAGTTGCCCTTTACTTGACTATTCACTTGGGGTATAACACTTAAATTACCAGCATGGCCGTGTTTGCTAGATGTACTGCTACTATGGCTTCTGTACTTCAGGAAGTGACTTCTTCTATACTGGGAAGATTGAATTGATGGTGCTAAAAATGTCATGGCTAGGAATAATCATCTGGAAAATGATGCTTTAGTGCAGTGGATCAAAAGCAGTATTTTCCATAGGTGGTTTGTGACTACTGGGGCTTATGAAAGGCAACTGGGGTGGGGAAGTATCTCAAGTTGTTGCAAATTATATTACAATCTAAATCAAAGAAAAATCTCTCTTCTCCACACCTTCACCTTTCAGGGTCAATTATTGTCTGCCATTTCTCAAAACACCCACAGATAAATTAGGCTTGTTGTCACCATTGATACATTCACTATAAAAGGATATAATAGATATGGGGAGCACAAAAATATTTGAGTTTTAATAAGGGGCCACTGACCAGAAAAGTTTGTGAAACTCTAGTTTAGAGTAAGGAAAGGCTGGTAACCTAGACATGGACATTTTAACATCCACTCACTCTTTTTCTTTTAATTTTTCATTTTTGCAATAAGGCTGGTGAATTGAATTCAGAAGCTGCAGCTGCACTGAGTGGCAGTCTCATTAAAAGATTGCTATGCTATGAGCAGGCATTTCACAAGCTGCACACGAGGAGTTTGCTGACACCAGGGTCTTTTGTAGAACTTAAAATAATTGGGCACTAGATTTTTTTTTTAATTCTCCTCTTCCCAAATGCCACTACCAATCATATCACTTGCCCAGTCACACCCCAGACTTCCCCCTCTGGCTTTAATTACCAAAGCAGTGGTCTGATCCTGGTGCCCTCTCCACCATCTTAGGTAGCCCTCTCCAATAACTCCCTCCCTTGCACAAAGAATTCCTAACAGTTTCAACATGTTGTTTATACTCTTGGTATATCTTTCTTTTCGCCTCTTAGTTCCAGAGATAACTGAAGGTAACATCACTCTGAATGTTTTATGCATGTGCACATGAGAATGAGTTGATGAAAGGTCCTGGATTTACAGCCATGGCAAATGATGTTACCTTCAGTTAGTCTAACCTTCAGTTAGACTTAGTAGTTCAGTCTCCATGCTCATTGAGTCTGTGATCTCTTCTGAGACAACCAACAAGGATATAGTGTGTGTGTGGGGGAGGGCGGGAAGAGAGATGGGAAATAAAATGAGGTAACTAAATACAACATTTTAGTTGTGAGTAATACTGTATTCCGTTCTGGTTACCCCCTCTCAAAAATTAGATGGTGGAGCCTGAGGCACAGAAAGTTTTAGACCCCTGATTAAGCAATGCGCTTGCTTAATTTTAAGCACATGCTCATGTCCCTCCTTATTCAACAAAATACTTAACATGTGCTTGAGTTGACTTCAGTAATGCTTAAGTATACTGTATGCTTAAACATTTGATGAATCAGGGCATAGAAATAGAATCCTGATTCTCTACCACCCATTCTTGGGCCTTAATAACAAGGTCAGCCTCCTTTCCAAGGTTGACTATGGCAATACCCAGCCGTTCAGGTATCATGGTTCACCTATGGAGTTTATTTTCTCTCTGTGTGTCAGTAAACACTCCTGCATGGTTGCAGTCAACATGACATACTCTGCATCATCTATGATTGAAAACATTGTGTATTTGTGTGCCATAAATCTTTACAGGAAAATTGAGTGTGAGAGGCTGAAATGAACCTGCTGCTTCTGTTCTAGGAGCTAATGAGGCCTGCTTTTGTTTCTACCACTACTAGGGCTGGGCCTCTCAAAAGAAAAGGGATGTTTTTAGATTTGGTGAGCAATGCTGCTGGTCTGTGGCCCACTTCCCTCTCATAAGCTATATCATCATCTAATAAGACTCCTTCACACCTAATGAGAACATTTCACTAGAAGTCTCATTAACCCTCTATCTGCCTCAGGTGCCTATTAGTGTTGCTCTCCTGTATTCATTTGCCTGTCAAAATAGAAAAGTGAGGAAAGTATCACAATGAATGGAATATGTTATTGTAGAAATGCTGTACTGAACTCTTTTGGAAAGATCCTGATTGGGGATGGGGGGGCGGGAATAACAGATGTCATATCTCATTTTATCTTTCAAAAACGTAAGAGTTGTTGGTGTCCTGACTCAATTTTTTTTTTGTAAAGATTAGTTAAGCTACAAAAATGTGGCGCTTACACAAGCTGCCCTCAGAATAGACAAGCATGAACCAGAGTAGTGAAAACAATGTTTCATAGAAAACCTACCACACAGGCACTGACCCGAAAAATAAAATGAGGTAAGAGACATCATGGGTTTTGTTTGTTTCTTTATTTACCTGGATGGAGGAAAAGAACGAGTGTACCAGATTACAATAGTAGGATTGTGCCTATCGATCTCCAACAAAATTTAGAATAGGACAGAACCAAAACCCCAATGCAAACACTCCTGCATCTTGAGGAAACTGGATTGAAATCCAGATATTGCTCTTGCCCATATCAATATTTATAGTCTCTCTGCCATGGTGAAGCCTTACTAATGGCACCCTTGACTGCTACTTTTTCTCTTTCCCTTAAATACATTCTCTAGACGCTTCATTCGCAGAATATGAAGCTACGTGCATTTTAAGCTGAACAAGTCAAACTTTATGAATCTCTGTGAACTGCTTTGTCCATGTGGCTGAGTTGCTTCCAGCCTAATTCTCCACGTTCCCGGTTTCACTGGTGACCACTTAATAACAGTCCTCCAGGGAACATTGGCCCTGACTCCAGTTCTACTGTTTATGATATGCTGGCTCTCTAGGGACATGTAACTTAAATAACATTCAGTATATGTTGTTTAGTTTTGTTTTCAGGCATCCCACAATGATGCTCATTGGTTCATATGGGAGCCTGTGTAGGACCGGTTCTAGTTCAGACAAATAGTGAATCAAGGGCATTGTGAAATACTGAAAATGCTCATGCCTCTGAGTTTTGGTGTGCTGCATGGGGTCTTTTCTGTTTCCATTGGCTATTCTCAACTTCTTCCATTGTCTGCAATTTAGGTCTCTGCTATCTCCTGCGAATGGCTTTCTGTATTAGCCAAATTGATGTTTAAAGTTTTCATCATGCTTGCCATACAAAAATAGGGGGGGGGACTCAGCTTGGCACTACTGAGAACTGCCTTGGGAAAAGGGTTCTCTGCAGAAAACATCTGCTTTTGGGCAAAGTGGAAATGCTAAGGAGTTCCCTCCCTTCTAACATCCATATGTCAATTAAGTCTGTTCCTCTCTTTGATTAAAATATCTGGTTGCCCTTATTATCAGTGTGACCACCAAGCTATGTATCACAGCTTGCAGCTCATATGGGAGGCAGAGCAGTCAGTGGTTCCGTTCCCAGTTATGCCACTGACTTGCTGTGTGACCTTACACAAGTCACTTAATCTCTCTGTGTCTGAATTTGCCCATCTGTAAAATGGGAATAGTAACACTTACTCACCTTTGTAAAGCACTTGGATATTTGAAAAGTGATTATAAGTACTAAGCATTAATATGATAGTGCTTATAATATCATGTTTTAGTTTTACGGTCATGTTTAATTATTGCACAGGTTTTTCTTGAGCCTCTTCTCTCTCTCAGGATTTTGACCTTCTTTATTAATTTATTTGTAGGCATTTCTATATTGCTCATCACTGTTAATTAAACAGAAACTATCTGGAGCCAGGAATCAATTTATCTGGCAGTACCTGCCTGAAGGAGAAAAAAATGAAGGGTAGAAGTTGTATTTTTAAACACTAAATGATTTAGTTTCAGAGGTTTTCATCAAATTAAATGGAGAATCAAATTAACTGCCAACTGGTGACTGAATTAAAGGGAAGGCACTGTACTCACAACAATCAGTTTTCCCAAGCAAATGCTTATGAAGTGAAGACGGGTAGTTATTCACAGCTGCAACAGCTGTGTCTCCTTGATTTTGCCTCTTTCACTGCTGTCTTACTGTCACTTAGTTTTTTTTTCCTTTGCATTTCTCCTGAAGACAGTAAAATGTTGTGTGTGTTACACAGCCTGGTGCTTTGCTCTCATGCCAATAAATCCCATACCACAATGCAGTCACCCTGTTTCTCTGATTCCCTGCAATGAGACAGTAACCTAAAGAAAACAAGCAACCTACACCAGACCGGGAGTAAGATTTTAATGTACCCAGCTTATATGGCAAAAATATAAACAACGCAGCCTAGTTCTTCATTACTTTTGAACGTACTGCTAGTGACTCTTCATCACATTCTTGATGTAAGTGATTTTAAAGTAATATCATCCTACATGCTAAATGTCTTAGCACACTTTTTTGTTTATATTCCAATTTTAGCTATTTATTTAAGTACTGGATGGAATTTCACTTCCAGCTCTTTGCTAGGAGAAGGGAGAAAAACAAAATGAAGTGGTGGGAGAAATGTAAAGTTGCTTGAAGTGAAATACTGAAACTAAAGCAGCAAATGAAGCATAAAGCATTTGGTCACAAAATACATTAATGTTCACTTTGTTGTTTCTTTTTTTGTTTTAGATGTAGGCTACTGCCACTCCTGACCAAATTGCACTCTCAGTAAAATCAATTCACCCCCATTTCCTTTATGTAATCATATAGGGCCAGGTGCAGCTTAGTAATCAGCAGTTAGTAGGGCAAAGTCCAGTCAAATAAGCTAAGTCTTACCAATAATACTCAACCAATGAGTTAGACAGCTATGGTTCATGCTGTACTAACCCTGACTGAAGGAGCAAGTGAAAAATTTCTGTAGCCCTTCAAAATCTCTCCTTTGTATGGGCTGCAAGCACAGACAAAATATGTGTCTGTGGGGCTATAGAGTGTCCCTGATGGTCCTTCGAATCAGCTTGGCCACCGCTTCTGTATTCCTAGAGGATTCCCTAAAGGCTATGGTCTGCAGGTTACAGACCATATTAACTTTCCTGTATAGACAAAGAACTTGAGTGAGACAAATGGAAGCATTCGAGAACAATGACCTGGCTGCCGCACAGGGGAACTGGTTTTCCTAGTTAGGACTTCAGGTGGGCTGTAACCAAGAAGTGAATCACCTGACAAGGAACTTGAAGCCATGGAGTGAAGTCATCTGACAGAGAGGGCTGGAATTTTATAAAAGGACCAGGTCTGTTCTTAGCAGGGGCTCTCACCAATCAGAAGAAAGAGGCAAGACTAGGAAGAAGGAGGGCCCTAAAGTTCACTGACCAATGTCCAGAGGATTCTCAGAGTGGTAAGGACACTGGAGGGAGGTTTGTGTGTCCACCACTTCAGTGGAACTCTGAGGAGATTGCATTTGATACTGGGAAGGCTTGGGGTGGTTAGCACTGGTTTCAGGGCCTAGGCAGTTGGACTGCGGAGTCTCCTATCTCAGGAAGGCATGCTAAATAAGGGATTTGCACTTCAAGATAGTGCCTAGAAGCTGCGATTGGACTCTGTCCAGACCCAGCCAGCACAGAGCATGTGGGGTCCAAGCTTGGCTCTATTACAGAAGTCTGGTGAGCATCCTCAAGGGGGAGCTCATCCAGAGTGGTAATAAAAGGGTTACAACTGTCCCCATCCAGATTGCTAGAAAGTTTTGTCAAGGTCTCTTTCAACCCATTTCTGAGAAGGACCCTGACTCTTCTTCCCATTCTCCTCCAACAACTCCAAACCCTGCTTCAGAGAAGTCACTTCCTTTTATAAGATCAACACACATCCTTGAATTAATGTCACCAACTAACTAACAGCCTTGTAATAATTTTTCACTATTTCATGCAGTCTGCTAGGGTCAACACAACCAGAATATGAAACTTCCCATACTGTTCTAGTCAGCTATTTCCAAGCAGCAGGCATTAAAAGGCTACTGTGTTCAACTTTCCCTGAGGCTTTGCTATACCTACAACTACTTTTACAGAAGTAATCAACATACATCATGATGCCCACAGGTAATCAAGAAGGTTTCTGACATGAGCCACTGTTTCCTTCAGAGCAACTTCACAGATTATTTGGACCTCACATACTGTGTTCAGGAGATGCCAGCGAGAAAACGGCTGTTAGAATAAATAGAGAGCAAGGTTGAATCACCTAGGATTTGCAGCTGATGATGTATTGATTTAAGGAAAATATGGCTGAAATACTGTAAGAAATGACAACATAAAAGCAGGATGGAAGATGAATGTAAGCAAAACTAATGGGATGTGTAATGGATTAGGAAAGGAAATGGCTAGGCAAGAGTGGTGATAGTTTTGCAAGTACAGGGTAACTTGGTTATGTTCTCCCTCCGTTTGTTGTGATTATTAATCATAGTTTTGGATGTGTTTGGCCTATTTATGATGGATCATACTGTAGTTGATCATGATAAGTGTAAAATATATAAAAGAAATTCTATTAAAAAGCTATGGTATCTCATCAATTTTTACATCCCTCTGGGCTACCGCATGTCCTGATTCTGATATCCTAGTGGAATGAGTGAATAGTTTTATCAGTTTACTTTTTTAATTGAAAACTTTTCCTTTACCACAATATCCTAATTTGTTGCTTTATAGCCATATTATAAAAATAAGTAAAAACTAAAACTAGTCATGAAAATATGTGCCATAGAGAACCTGATAAGGGATTGGTAATAGGGAGTAATACCTTTCACCGGTGGCTCTATCCCCTCTTACTGTGTGATAGCTTCTCAGTAGTCTACATGATATGGATTTGACTGTCTAAGTCCTGTTCCCAGTGGATATACAGAACTGTTTCACTCCCCCACCATGAAATATTTTTATTTTGGCCACAAATGATCAGTAAAGTCATAAGCTTGCCCTAAGGTAGTCACTGCTTTGCCATCTAAATGAACTTGTTAGCTGTCTCCAGGCACCAAAAATGGCCTGAGGTTTAAACTCTAGCAAAGGCATTTTTCTTGATTCTTAGGTTTTTGGCAATGCTTCGAAAATGCTGGCAATAGCTAGCCTATGGTTTTTCAAATTGCCCACTCTCAGCGGACATCCTGATTTAAGAAGGCCAGCTGTTCATCATTACTTACGGCCCTCATTAAAGCCCAAATCTGCTGGACACATCATTACACTAAACCCAAGTTATAGACAATAGTGTAGAGCAGAGTTAAAGTACTTGTACTTTGTGAAAAGTCTCAGTTTTAATCTTGATTTTCTTATTGCCCAAAGAATATATTGTAGGTGGTTACAAGATGTACTGAGCTTTATGTAAATTATAAAGTATTTCTTTAATATATTTTTGATGGAATATTGTTGTTTTGTTTCACTGGCAAGCAAGCATTTCACACAGCTCTAGTCACAAAGATTGATCTTTCCATGTCCATAGCTGGAACTGACACATTCTACCTGGAGCCCTATGGTATACTGAAAACTTTTAAAATTTCAAGCTATCACTTTACATTTCAGAGGGGTTTCCTGGTCCTGCTTGTAAACGAGGGGGTGCTATAGGGAAGAATGTGAATAGAATCAATTGGTAGAGAGCCAGCCTAGAATAAGTTGGGGTAAATAGTAACCCTTTGTTTTAGAGAGCAACCTGCTTTGAGTTGCTCTGCTTTTGGGTTCCTGTGCGTTTATTGTTCTGACTTCTAAGAAAGAAAGTAGTGTCATGTTGCAAGCTTCCATCTTATGTTTTTATCTAACTTATCTGTGTATGTGCCATGAACATAGAGCCTTAACTCCATCCTGCAGCCTTTACATTCCTGGAATTAAGGGCTACTAGACTGGGCCCTATGTCTGAAAATTCCATTTTGCTACATGCCTAAGATTAGTAGAAAAATGATGACACAGAAGGGAACAGCTGGTAGGATCAGGTTCAAGGATTCATTACACTGGGACTGAAGGGAATTTCGGATGTAATCTCTAAAGTGTTTACCAACAAAAGGCCCACTCTTCCAGTCCTCACATAAGTGCCAGTGATTGTATTGGGAGTTTAATCTTTGTAATGACAGCAGGAGCATGCCCAAAAGTTAACATCAGACTATTTGAATACAACCTCTCCTATTTCTCTAACACAGACCCAGAGAACAAGCATATTCTCTATTTCCAAAATGAGTCCTAAAAGCTGGAAATTGTCTTATGAGACATGTTTTCCCCTAGGACATAGTCAGCAGTTAAGTTCATATGGAAAGTTAATGTGGTTTTTTTAGGCGATATTAAATAGGTAGATAGTACATTTCATTTTTTATGCTTTAACTCTTTGTTTATGTAAAGTGCTATCTAGGCACAGGGTTATATTAGATTTTCAGAGCAGCATGTGGGACATTAAGTGCATAACTCCCATTAGTGTTAATGGGAGTTTTGTGTTTAGTTCTCTGTGCCCTGCATGGGAAATACCTCATCTGATCCTACTTTGTGCCTTTTAAAAAAAAAAATGCATTTTGTTTGTTTTTATCCATATGCTCATGTTCTACGTCTATTTGACCGGTGGCACATCAGCATTTCTCCAGAGCTGAAGACATGCTGCTGGCAATCTGCCACATAATGGACAATCTAGTGTGTAAGCCTTTCTGACTTAAAAACAACAAGGAGTCCAGTGGCACCTTAAAGACTAACAGATTTATTTGGGCATAAGCTTTCGTGGGTAAAAAAAACCTCACTTCTTCAGATGCAACTGAATTTGCATCTGAAGAAGTGAGGATTTTTTTACCCACGAAAGCTTATGCCCAAATAAATCTGTTAGTCTTTAAGGTGCCACCGGACTCCTTATTGTTTTTGTGGATACAGACTAACACGGCTACCCCCTTATACTTGACACCTTTCTGACTTGGGTCCTGGTTCCCTTAGAGACTGCCTGTCTCCTTATGCTCTGGCCCGACAGTTGAGATCAGCTTGGGCACAGAACCTAACAGTAACTCTGCATCATCCCAGGTTCTTACATACTTCCTGGACCTTCTACTAAAACCCTCCCTGCACGTTTGCATCACAGGTGCTCCTGGATTTTTGTTTTGAAAATGTTGTGATCCCATTAGCAACAACTGTAAAATTCACCAGTATCCACAAGCGTATGTCCCCTGCTTCTCTGGAGAACTGCTCCTGAAAAAAAAATTAATCATACAGTGGCAACAATGTGAACCACTATCAAGGGCTTTTTTCATTGTCTACCCCCAGAATCGGCAACCTTTGGCACGCGGCCCATCAGGGTCTGTTTACCTGCAGCGTCTGCAGATTCATCTGATTGCAGCTCCCACTGGCTGCGGTTCACTGTCCCAGGCCAATGGGGGCTGCGGGAAGTGGCGGCCAGCACATCCCTCAGCCTGCGCTGCTTCCCTCAGCCCCCATTGGCCTAGAATGGTGAACCGCGGCCAGTGGGAGCTGTGATCGTCCAAACCTGCGGACGCTGCAGGTAAACAAACCGTCCCGGCCCACCAGTGGATTTCCCTGATGGGCCGCGTGCCAAAGGTTGCCGATCCCTGGTCTACCCACTTCATACCTTAACCTGGTATTGGTAAAAACCCTATATTTAAACCTACAGGGACTGGTGGGCTTGGCAGTGGGGTAGGAAGAGGTGCTGATGCAATGGTAGTAATGTTGTAATCCTACTTTCCATTCACAGGTGAGTACTGGGAATGGGAGAGCCAAAGGCCTGACCAGAGAAATCAGATACAGTCCATAAAATCATTTTGATTGGCATCAGCAGCATTAAAACCACATTCCTATGAGCTATTAATTCCATCTATTCAGCTCCTTCTCCAAGGCCCACTCTCTAACCCTCTGCAAATTTTCTACATTTAATTTTTGATGATGCCTTATTCTTTCTGCCCACCTTTGAGCCCAGCTATGAAAGGCCCTTCACTCTGCAATCACCCCACACTATCAAGAGGAGGGAAGAATGATGTCACCTCTAATGTCACAGTGCTACCTCAAAAGTGGTGAGCTGTTTACAGGGCTGCAACGAAGGGTGAAGGAAGGGGAGGGATGGTGAAGAAAAGAGGAGGGAGAGTTCTCCATCACACTTTCCCAAACTGTGGATTTTCAGGGATATTAACTTGTATATGGAACCTGGAATAGTCTAGCAGCTAAAACAGGGCCTGGAAGCTGAACTCCTAAATTCAGACCCCAGTTCTGCAGCTGGCTTGCTATTGAACTATGGCAAAATCACTGAACTTCTCTATGTCTCAGTATCACTGTCCTTAACCCCCTTAGCTGCATGGCTTATGAACAGATTGTGCCTGTGGTGTTCAGTGATCCCACCGTGCTCAAGGTATTTGCAAGAGCTCTTCATTATTTGGTGTCTGATTCCAACTGGCTGTGCATAACAACAAAAGGTTCACAGTCATCAGGCCAGACTGTGCCTGGGAAACACCGTCCATAAAGACACAGACCCCAATACCACAGTGCTTCCTTTGAGGATTTTTCAGGGGCAGTAAGTGGCTGCCTTCTCCACTGGGTCTGAGTTAGTGCAGACTCTACTCTCCCAATCCTGGATAGTCTTCTTGGAATGTGAAAGCTGCATGCACCCTGCACTTGGCTGCTGCGTCTGGCTGGACTGAGTTGGCGCTGAGAAGTGCTCCCCAGGTCTTTCTCTAGGCTTCGGTAAAATAGCTAAAGAAACGCTGGGGTTTGCTTAGCAACCACACAGACTTCTGTGGTCATTCTCAGGCCCAGCTCAGTACAGGTGGTGGGAACCGGACTGTTCCTGCTGCCACTGCTTGGAAGTGGACATACTCTGCTTTTACACTGCAGAGCAGAATTTGGCCACAAGGCATATGCTCAACTGGTGGAGTCCCTCACCCAGGAGGTGGTCTCATTCTGACTCAACATCCTGTTATCATAGCAATGAGATTTGAATAAGGATCCTTGTGATTTGTAGGTAGCATTTGTATCAGGCAAATTTCCCTTTGCCCCAGCCCACAGCAGTTACACACGCCTTGGGTCTGCTGAAAGTCCTCTTTAGCATACCTTACAATTACAGTACAAAGTAATAAAGACATCCACAGATTTCTACTATGTGTAGCTGTAGTAAAATAGTGATCAGGCTACATTGATAGAGGACTTCAAAAATCATTCCTCAAAAGCATTACTTGGTTACATAACAAAACACGTTATGCAAAACCTTCCCTCTTACTCTGCATAGAAAGAGTTAGCATTGTATTATTTGCACAGAATTTATCCCAGGAGAGCTCTAATGTATGGTCTATTGAAAAGTCTTTTAAAATTGTGATCTAAATTCTGAGGGGTTTTCTTGACTCTCCTTGTAGAGTAGGGGGCTCTGTAGGGAAAACTGCAATCAGTCAGTTTGCAGCCAGCCAGCCTACAGTCAGATGGGGCGAGTTATGCCTCTCTTAGGCTGCTTTGTTTCTCTCTATTTGGGGTTCTAGTGTGTTATTGTTCTGAATTCTAAGAAACAGAGCAGTGTTACATTGCAACCTCCCAGCAAGAGTATATTCTGTCTTTGTCTAACTTCTATTTGTATGCCATGAAAAATAACATGATGTTCAGCAAGAGAGAAGAAGAGGAAGCATTCAACCGTTTCCTTGTGAAATGTCATGACTGCAGCAGGGTCCAACTCATATCAGAATATTAGATCAGAAATGTCATTGGTATGTGCACCATCATTTCACAGTCATCTGAGGTTTTTTTTTTTTTTTTTTTTTTTAAAGCATAGATTATAAATTAGTTGGCATGGGTAGTGGTTCTGCCCACCCTCCCCAAGTGTAGTCTGTAGTGGTCTTGCTAACACAGCACTTCACAAATTATTCAGTGCAGGATGCAAGGCTGGATGGACCATAAATTTTAAGGGCCCTTGGTGGGATATGTTTGCTTTAGACTCTAATTGTGGCAAAATTTTTACTGATAATACAATACGCTTAGAAATACAGATAGTAATGTGCACTTGGTGTCATGGATGGTGACACACCATGTAGCTATCAGATATAAGAGCTAGTTGGGCATTTAAATGGGAAAATACCAGATACTCTAGACAGAATATGATCCAAACAAGGTCTGAAATTTCCCTACTAAAGAATAGTGCCTTGCATGGTGTCAAGTATCCGGGGGTAGCCGTGTTAGTCTGTATCTACAAAAACAACAAGGAGTCTGGTGGCACCTTAAAGACTAACAGATTTATTTGGGCATAAGCTTTCGTGTTGCATCCGAAGAAGTGAAGTTTTTACTCACGAAAGCTTATGCCCAAATAAATCTGTTAGTCTTTAAGGTGCCACCAGACTCCTTGTTGTTTCTACTAAAGAATGGTTATGAAGTAGGGTTGTGGTAATAGTCATCCTCAGGGTGTCTGCTTGGTGTGTTTGTTTTTCAGAAACAGAAGTATTGTTTAGGGTGGTCCAAAGGATATAATGGAATGAAATTTGGGAAAGGAAAATGTAAGCTGAATATCAGGAACCATTTACTGAAGGTAAAAATCTCTTAGACTTAGGTGTTAACATCCTCATTCTGTTGTGTAGTGGCTGGTAGCTGGGTTGTCTTCATTAAAATTCACTAGTTTTTCTGATGGGGAAAACCTGAATTTCCAACACTGATTGAAAAGTATCCTGCCAGTTTAAAAACAATCAAACAAAACAGATACACACACCCCTCTTTTCCTGCCATCATAAAGACTCTGATGGAATTAAGTGAACCATACTGAAAGTATATCTTGGAAGCATCTGGTCTGCAGTTTCAGATGAATGCTTTCCATTTCATTGTCTGCTTGCTGGTGTGTGATGAATTTCATGGATTGGCTCTGGTTCCTCACAGTGCCTTGCAGGCAAAGGATGTTAGCCTCAGCAAAGCATCCAGTGTCCTTCACAACAGATTGGCTTGCCTTGAGAAACACATGTGGCATTTGAACTGAGACAATACATGGAAAGCACATTCTCGTGGCTTTGCGTGTCAGATGAAATGCCCCTATCCCAATTCAAAAGAACATTCCAATTAAATGGACTGCACAAAGTGACCCAGCCATGAATAGGAGATATTCTTAGGCTACATGCAACTCTTGGACAATTGGAAAAAGCTTTCTGGAAATGTTGGCTCATACTTCAGAGGCATGAATGATAACCTATCCAATCTGTTTTATTTATCCATCACAGACTCTGAATGTTATCAAAGTTAAATAAAGCAAATAAATTTTCTGAAAGACTCTATATTGTTTGCAGAGGTGATCAGAGATGGGTCTAGGGTGACCAGACAGCAAGTGTGAAAAATCGGACAGGGGGTGGGGGGTAATAGGAGCCTATATAAGAAAAAGACCCCAAAATTGGGACTGTCCCTATAAAATCGGGACATCTGGTCACCCTAGATGGGTCTGATCCAAAAGCCCAGATCTCAGCATTCCTGAAATACGAATCTCAATCTATGGGAACGTGTCAACTCTGTTAAAACGTTCCCATGGAATGTTTAGATTCTGTTGAATCAGCATTTTTCAGTGGAAAACTGTTCTGTTGGGAAAGTTTTGACTGGCTCTAGTTCTTGTTCCATGGCACATCTGATGTGATAGAGCTGGGTATCATCAGCATATTTAGTAAACTGCAGACAGCTTCCCTCACTATCTCCCCTAATTACTGGCTTCATGTGCACACTGAAGAAGAGCAAATTGAATACCAAGAGTGCCCAAAATAACCACTCGCTTTCTCTCTTGTGGCCTCTTACTCTCTCCCCCCCTCCCCCAGTTAAGGGAGGGGGAGAGCCTAGTTAGAGAGCACTCACTCAGGAGGGCTGGCTCTAGAACAGAAAGAAGGAGCTGGTGGCTCAGCAATTGGGCTGCTGTGAGTATATGAATTTGCCACCACCTGCCCTGTGCCCTATAGCCAATGGAACAGTATGTTAGGGCTGGCCTTGACACTACATTGATATTAATATACATCCCAACCCTACTGGCTTAATGCACCCAAATTCCAAACATAGATGATAATAAGTCCATCTTTTCCTGGTGACAATGGGATGCATCTACATCATCTGTGTAAGTCCCCGCCCCCTACCCCTATTATAATGTACAAATTAAATATTTGTATAAGCAAGGACTCACCTAAACCTTTGCCCAAACCTTGAACCTAATCCATCTTGAAGGATTTCTGAGATTACCATTCCCTCCTTCACTTTTTTAGCTTTTGTGTACTGCTGTTCCCCTGGCCCAGGCTGCTGTAAGCTTTCCAACAGTACTTCCTGCTGAAAGGAGTCACAGGCAAGTCCATTCCCTTGACATTGCCAATCAAAATTTGCAAAGTGTACCACTGTTGGGTGCTCATCCTAAGAGAATAGGCCTACTGAACCATTGAGATTCACCCATCAATATGCTATTCCTAAGGTGTCTCATCTTCAAAAAAGCACAGTTTGTTTTGCTTTATTCTCTCGCTTGTACTGGAGATCCTGTAAGGTTATTGACTTTTATATTTTAATCGTGGTGATGACTTGTGAGCGATCAATAAAATGAAATGTCTGTGCTTGGTGCACAGTGAGACTACAGAGAGTATTGGACTGTTTTAGACAAAATATATAATGCAGACTTTCCTTAGACATGATCAGAAAAGTTCACTGAGATCAAACCATCTTAAAGTGTGATTTTACTTTTAAAAGGAATATGTGAAAATGGCAACCCTACTCAATGTATCTTTCCCCAGAGTCATATTGGCTTACATGAAGTTCCAGATACACTGATAGCTCCTATTGCAAGCTATCCTTTACAGTGTGATTAAAAAGCAAGAATATGAAAATATTCAGATGAGCTATGAGTATAATAAAAAAGCTTAGAAGTTTTGCCTTGGAGAAACAAGCCATTTTTAATCTGCAGATAATAAGAATGTTAGAAACAAGCTTTAAAAACGGAAGCAGTTCAGTATTTTTACTTTGCCATCCATAAAATGACTTGAGCAATTTCTTTCTAATGTTGTAAAAATATTCTCCACCATGCTGATAGCACAAATTTTTCATTGTTGCAGAGATAGAGGTGGGCTAAATATGAGACTTAGAATGGGACCTTTTACTGCTATCTTAAAAAATGGAGGTGCTATCAAGTAGTTCTATAATAAAGCTAAAAAGATGTTTTCTTGCTTAAAATCACTTGAATTCTATTCTATGGCTTAACAACTGATATTTCAAATATATCTTCAGTACATAAATACTTGAGCACACAAACCCCTTTCCATTAAACTCTTGACTTCAGCATTTAAAATGTTATTGGCCAAATTTTGGTTTGCTTTTAAGTCTTTACAACTGTGTGCAGAAAGTTTGCAGAACATAGTAGCATGCAGGCCAATGTTTGCACACAAAGGTGTGTGTTCATCTATGGCTTACAATAAGGGTTTGACTCACAGAAGTAAATGGTAAGGAAGTGTATCTCCTTGCCCCTGTCACATGACAAAAGTCAGTTTCCACTGAACTCTTGTAGTTACATGGACCATTAGGAACTGGTAGCTTTCTCATGCTTTCCATCCTCAACAGGACACTGAAAAGAATTGGCTTCAGTGCTGCTCTAATCCTGTTTTAAAAGTGAAGGCAACATGGGTGCATGCTGTGTCCACATGTAAGTGTTGTATATTTTGTTATTTAAGCATGAGCATCTTCTAAGAATCTACACTGAAGAAAGAAGTTGGTGTGTGATGTATAGAATCTAATCTCTCCACATACACAAGTCATTAGTAAATACAAACAAGCCCAGTCTGCACCTGCCCCGCTGGGCTTCATCTTCAATTAGACTTTATCAGTCCCCATCTCCCCTAGATGCAGCTTATAAGGTTAGTTGGCCCCTTTTAACCTGCTCAAGCCTTGTGTGGGATGGACACCTGATCACAGGGAGCCATGGTCAGCTTTAATACTTGCAAGCATCTGGAGGACAGCCAGGAACTGACAAAGTCTAATTGCAGATGAAGCCTCGCTGGGCAGATGCAGGCTGGGCTTGTAAAAAGTCAGGAAGTTGAGAGGTGAAGTGACCTACAGGGAGGAGTTCCATAGTCACTCCTTAGAGGGAAAGGGAGTTGACTAGGAACAAGGAGGAGAGTAAGCCCTGAGATCCTGCCCTGGACTACAGAGTCTGGTGAGAAGCTGAGAGGGGTGAAATAGCTTCTGAGAGCAGAAGCAGCTCAGGGTAGCAAACCTAGAGGTGGACCAAGAGACAGAGAAGTGAGGTAGAGGAAGATGTTGGGGAAGAGTCAGCATGGCTTTTGCAAAGGGAAATACTGCCTTACCCGTCTATGAGAATTCTTTGAGGGTATCGACAAGCATGTGGACAAGAACAATCCAGTGCCTATAGTGTACTTGGACTTTCAGAAGCCTTTGACAAAGTTGCATCCCAAAAGCTCTTAAGCAAAGTAATCAGTCACAGAATAAGAGGGTAGGTCCTCTCATGGATCAGTAACTGGTTAAAATATAGGAAACAAAGTATAGGAATAAATGGTCAGTTTTCACAGTGAAGAGCGGTAAATAGCAGGTTCCCTCAAGGATGTACTAAGATGTGTGCTGCTCAACATATTCATAAATGATCTGGAAAAGGGGGTAAATAGTGCGGTGGCAAAATTTGTAGATGATACAAAATAACTCAAGTCTAAGTTAAATTAAGATAGTTAAGACCAAAGCTGACTGTGAAGCATTACAAAAGGATCTCACAAAACTGAATGACTGGGCAACAAAATCGCAGATGAAATTCAAGGTTGATAAGTGCAAAGTAATGCACATTGGAAAAAATAATCCCAGCTATACATATAAAATGGTGGGGTCTGAATTAGCTGTTACCATTCAAGAAGGAGATCTTGGAGTCACTGTGGATAGTTCTCTAAAATTTCTGCTGAATGTTCAGCGACAGTCATAAAAGCTAACACAATGTTACAAACTATTAGGAAAGGGACAGATAATAAGACAGAAAATATCATAATGTCACTATGTAAATCCATGGTATACCCCCACCTTGAATACTGCAGTTCTGGTTGCTCCATCTAAAAAAATATTAGAATTAGATATGATAGAGGTCTATAAAATCATAAATGATGTGACCAGAATGATAAGTGTTATTTACCCCTTCCATAAGTCAAGAACCAGTGACCATCCAATGAAATTAATAGGTAGCAGGTTTAAAGCTAACATAAGGAAGTACTTCTTCACACAATGTACAGTCAATCTGTGGAACTCATTGCCAGGGGATATTGTGAAGGCCAAAAGTATAACTGGGTTCAAAAAGGAATTAGATATGTTCATGGAGGATAGGGCCATCAATGGCTATTAACCCTGATCATCTTGGCTGCAACCCCATGCTCTGGATGTCCCTAAACCTCTCACTGCCAGATCCTGGGACTGGATGACAGGGGATGGCTAATTGTAATTGCTCTGTTCTGTTCATTCCCTCTGAAGCATCTGGCATCAACAACTGTCGGAAGACAGGACCCTGGACTAGATGGACCATCGGTCGCACCCAGTACAGCCATTCTTATGTTCATCCTAAAGGATTTTATTAGCATCAGAGGGCCTATAACTTATGATCAGGAGCTGTAATGGTTTTTCTGTGGCATTTTTTGTATGCTTACAGTTGAATTTGTGTTTACTCCCAATAATGTAACATTGTTACAGATTATTTTTATGCTCACCTGGATGTATAGGAATCAGATATTGGGGAAAATTCTTTTTTTTTTTTTTTTTTTTTTAAGGATGTGGTGGTCAATCTCTGAAGAGAACTGTCTGTTGCAACAATGTCTGTGTCAGGATCTCAACTGCCTCCCAATCATTCTTGTTCCTATTTAGAGTAGCAGCAAACTGTGTTCCACCACGTATCTGTTCGCCGCCCCTAAGTCCACACCATGGAATCCTGCCCTGACCAGAAGGATTACTGCAGGAGAGGCTACATCTGCCATTGTCTACATTGCCTCTTACTGCACAAGCCAAGGTAGGGTTTGACTCTTAATAGGGCGAAAAAGTATAAGAACAGTCAGACTTCTGGTGCATGGAGCATAGTTGCACTTTGATTTGCATTTTTTTAATACTCTCAGTAAGTGTGATATAAAAAAGAACATTGACTCTGGTGAACTGGTGGTACAATGGATGTGTACCAACAGGCCACCACATAGGTTAGCACAATTAACAGTCCCTGCTGGAGAAGAGCCTGGCAATAGGAGAGCATGTGTTGCATTGTCAGATCTTTGTGGAGAAACTTGCACAACATCTGCTTGAACCATGCCTGGCTTGAGCCAATGCTTTTAGTTATTTTTTTCTCCAATACTAATTGCATTTCACAAGGCTCAATACAAAGCTAAAAGGGAACAAGTCTCACTGCAGTTAAGTGTTTGCTTCCATTAGAGTATAAGGCTTTGCACTTTGCTGTATCAGATGTAGACAAACAAAAACAAAGTGGCACTCATAAACCACATTGCTTTGGAAAACAAAACAGAGGAAATAAACTACTAATTAGAAAAAGGGCATTTGACCTTAATAGTAGTACTTTAACGGTATATGCTGGGATCATCTATGGTTCTTCCATTATGCTGGGAAAATATAAACTGCCTTTTCTATTCCAACTACAACAGATAAATGTGACTTGGCAGAAGTACCACAGACCACTGTGATAATTGCGCTGTCCTTGTGCTATATGTTTTTCATTTGCTTCGTTTATTCACCTGCTTGTGCAACGTGCTTTTGCTAACATTAAACTCTTCTCAGAAGTCATTTTGTGTCTTATGCCTGTCATTGGCAGATCTCAATTTGTTGATTCAACTTCCATTCAGTCACAGATATTTCTGGATTTTCTGAAGGCAGCACGTTTCTCTCACATATGTTTAATTTTAATTTGGTAAATATGCTTTATACGTGCCCAGAACAAAGCCGTCGCTGTTAGGGAGAATGACGAAGCTGGGCATCTTATCCTGTGATGGTTCGAAGTATTCTTATGTGACATTCTCTGAGTTTTGTGACTGCAGTAGAGGCTAGGTAAAGTTTGAAACAAAATTTAAATCATCTCTAGGCCTTTTGTAAAGGCAACTGTCTGTTGCAACAATTCCTGTAAGCTTCAGCTCTGGGGTTAGCTTGAGCTTTTTGCATGATCTGCCTTGAAAGAAACTGTTTTCTTCAGTATCCTGTTTCATTTTTTTTTTCCATGTATTCCACTTCTGGTTTTGCCACAGTGCACCCCCATGCTTGCTGGTGATACTTATTGCAATAACCAGAGCACTAGATTAACTGTTTATTGGTGTTACAAGAATACATTCTCCATATGCTATAACTCTAAGCTGTAGCGTTACTCACTAGAAACAGTTACTTGTTGTAGTTGGAACACAGTATATTTAAAATAAAAACTTGAAAGAGGTGCATACACTTATTCAGATCTGCAACATCAGGCAGATCACTCATTCCAATTTTACTCAAAATATTATTCTTCTCCACCTAAATATCACACTTTGAGGAAAAACATAGAATGCTGACATAACTTCATGTACCCTGGATCATTATTCCTTCATCTACACTGATTTTTATAATGCTTATTCAACCTTATACATCCATCACTGTATTTTTATTATAGAATAAAACAGAAGGATAAAATTAAGGTTGGGTAGGATGATAGCATGTGATCAAAGTTATTTGGTATTGGGTGACCTGGTTTAGATTCCTTAACTAGTTATTTCCAGACCTTTTTAAGGTGTAGAACTCTTGTTTAAAATAGTGTAATTTGTGGGTGGGTGTTAGCTGGATTCCACTGAAACATACATTCTGCTTTAGCTCTTTCTTAAAAACTGAAGAGTATTGTCCTTAGGGGGCTTTCCCCAGATCATTAACACTAGTTAGACAACCCTCCCCCCTTTTTTTTAAGACCTTCATTCCCAGTAATGAATGCTAAAGATTAAATGTGGGTCATCGGATAAATGCACAGAACTACTTAATATCATTGCTGGATTACTCTATTCTAAAGAAGTACTTTTAAACACACACAAGTTATTCACATGGGACAAAGCTCCAATAGCTGTGCAGCTCATCCCAAATGAGTGCCAGTAAAACCCCTTACACTCCCATATATAGTCATGTGCGCAGGATAAATGCAATTTATCACAGGCAGCCTTATTTGCACTGTCCACTAATCCAGCTCTGCCAAGACTACTGACTTTGAAAACCTTTGAGCAGCTTTCAAACAGCTCCCAATTAAACAACAAAAGAAACCAAAAATGATCTCTCAAAGTCAGGAACTGCAGAGCGCTCTTTGGCCCCTTTGCGTGACCTCAATATCCTAAACTGGGAATTACTACAAAATGAAATTTGTTACACAGCTTTTCATACTGTGAATTCCTGTACAGTCTGTGCAGTCGTTAGAAGTGGCAGAGAAAAGGCCCTGTATTTCATTTCCTATCCCTTGAACCATACAGTACAATAGCTTGCAGACCACACAACACCAAAGTGTTTCCTTTAAAACCATTTAGTGTCAATAGGATTCAGTATAATACATCTTCTCATTGTCACTCACATGCTATTATCCTTTCTTCAGAAGGCCCTTTGGCAAATCCCATTAATTTTCCCCTTGGAATGCAAACAGCAATCTTTGGGTCTAAAACCCCTCTGCAATGTAACTCACTCTTTGATCCAGGAGTGAGGGCTCTGTTATACACAAGTGTCCTACCTTTATCTACACATGCTTGTACTTCATATTCTTTCTAAGAATCAAACTGTTCAAGGTTTTTTTTCATCAGTGTCGGTAATCTATTTCCCTGAGCAGCAGTAGCTAGGTCAAAAGAAGAATTTTTCCGTTGGCCTAGAGGTGCGTACTCCAGGAGCTAGGTTGGTTTAACTATGGTGACAAGGGATGTGAATTGTTCACGCCGCTGAATGGCATAACTAGATTGACCTAAATTTTAAGTGCAGACCAGGATCAAGTGGCCCATAGATTCTTCTGGGGAACAGCTAAAGGAGGGCTCAAAGTCATGCTGGGGGGCATATAGTCAGGTGGCAGATCTATGGCTCCTGAGAAGGACAGCTCAGCATCTGGCCCTGTCTGTGCCTTTTCCACAGGCACAAACATATACACTCCCATAATGAGCTCTTTCCTCATGTTTAAAAATTGTCCAGCTTTTAAATCACTGGCCTAAATGTGTTGTGATCTTCCACTCTGACCTGAGAAGAAAGAAAGTTTTACAAGCCCCTTTCCAGATCAAGTTTCAGTGTCTGAAAATAAAGAAAGCATTTGGCATCTTTATGTGAAATCTCCCCTGCCCAGGCTGGATTCATTGTTTTGAGTACAAAGTACATGTGAGATACTGGGCATTGTTAAGTGTTTTTTGAAACTTCTGACCTGATACGTTGCCCGCTTTGGTGTACTAGCTACAGTAACAGGGCCTCCTCTGTCCTGCTTCTCTCTCAGTCGACAAACCATGCAGAGACCCTTGTGCTGGTTCAACACCCTGTGCAGTTTATTTATAATTGAGTCCCACCCACTTCCCAGCATACCTTACGCCTTTACAAGCAGAGGGAGAGCAATCTCTCTCTCCCTCTCACTGTGTGCTTCCCCCTTTTCACTTCCTTCCTGTGCCTATTTGTGGGCTCTGGCTAATGGCTTAATTAGCCTTTCTTCCCTGCCTCATCCACAAATTAGGCCCAGGTCTACCTCGTCAGTTCCAATCTGCTATGCCTGATTGGAGCTGCTGTGAACAGAGTGCTGACTCAGGGTTTCATACCTAGCACTCTGTCACAGTATCCAATACTTTAAGTTTTTATAGAAATGTTTCGTAGCTTATTACAAATATTAGGTTTTATCCAGAAATCAAACTAATTGTTGTTTCTTTCCTCTTCTACAGAAGGTTTGGGTATTTGCATATGTTCTGCTCTACTAATTCCACTCAGGTTCCTATTCCAGTACGTATCTCTCCTTTTCTAGTCCCACCTATTTCTTGAGACCATGATTATGTTGTGCTTGATGGGGTCATTAGATTTTAATTTCATCTACCCCTTTAAGACTACAGTGATCTTTTGTGCAGAGGCCTGTGTTCTAAGTTGTCTAAGCTAATGAAATGCCAAATCAGCGTTGTTACATAATGGTGTATATAAAAAGTCAGCAAAAGTTAAAAACAGACTAGATTAGTCCCACCCCCCCTCACACACACACACAATAAAAAAGGGCTATTTGTACCGCCCAAGGACTGTTTTAAAATCATGACTGGTAAACAAATGGACGATAGAAAAAGAAGTTAATGAACCAGAGTTGGTGTGTTGGAAAGTAGGCCTATTTTGTAGAAAGAATAATGAGTGGATGGGATATTCTGAACATCATCCCCTTTGGGGGTCCTTAAAAAGAGGCTTCAGGGGGATCACAAAAATGGAGGACCATTGAACTGAAAGTAGCAGTCTCTTCCATCATGGCTACCACTTCCACCATCTCCTGGGAGCTTGGGATCTACCATCCACCGTGACATTGCTTTCATGGAACTCATCCTGAGAGATGTCCTGACCAGGCCAGAGAGTGCAAACCAATGACATTGTTACCTCCACCACTTTTGGATAAATCCTGATCAGCAGCTGGGATGTGAACCTTGGTTTCCTGCTCTCATATCCTCCCTCCTGGCTAGGGTCCTACCAAATTCATGGTCCATTTTGGTCAATTTCACGGTTATAGAATTTTAGAAATAGTCAATGGCATGAGTTCAGATGTTTACACCTGAAATTTCACAGTGTTGTAACTGCGGGGTCCCGACCCAAAAAGGGACCATGGGTTGGGGGGGGCGGGGGCGCAAAGCTGTTGTAGGAGGGTCACAGGATTGCCACCCTCACTTCTGCTGGGCTCTGAAGGCAGCGCAGCCACGGAGCTTCCTGCAGCTGGGGAAAGTACCCAGAGGTGGGCTTGATCACCCCCTGAGAGTGGCTGTGCAGGGGAAGAGGAAGTCCCATCCCTCCCCAGCCCCACCGGGACTAACAGCAGGAGCCTGTTGCACAGTGGGAGACCCCGGCTGGGGTGTCTCCAGCTCTGTTCCTCTTCCTCCCCTACAATAGCTAGATTTCATGGGGCAGATCTGTTTTCAGAGTCTGTGATGTGTTTTTCATGGCCGTGAATTTGGTAGGGCCCTACTCATGGCCTTTTCCTTCCTGCACCTTACTTCTTCTTTCCCATCTTCCCTTTTGGCCTTCTGTTCAATAAGAGTCTGGCGAAGCTGCAAAGACTGCATCTTTTGCAACATTACTGTGAGCCCACAACAAGAAAGCCTGCTTAGGACATTGCTTTTAGCTGCCTGCTGCTGGTAAAAGTTTGCAAGGTCTCTGAGAGGCTGATCATATGGTGTGCTGTTGCCATCTTTCTCCAGCAGCAAGGTTGTATATGAGAGTCAGCACCAGAGATGGCAGCTGCATTTTCTGCCTTTGTTGTTCTTTTTTCTCCCTTTTGTGTGTGGTTGTCTTGTTTGGCCTTCCAGGAAGTAGGGTCGGACTCTAACAACAGCCACCCCAGCCCATCTCAGCTAACTTTTTCTCTTGTCACCAAAAAGGACAGTTAATACCATCTCTAATGCTATATAGAAGACAAGTCCATTTTTCCTTTTCAAATCTGTTGTGATGAACCTGCAAAGCAGGGGACTACAGCTTCCACTAGCTCCTCCCCATTGATATCCCTTTCCTCCTGGTTAAGCAGGGACTGTGTTTCCCATCAGCCCCTTCCCCATTGCACGTCTCTTTCCCCTGGCTGGGTAATGGGGAAGGTCCTGAACTGGGAAGTGGCTGGGCTCTGTTTGGCAGTGGGAGCTGCATGGCAGCAGAGAGCTGGAGAGAGGTGCCAGGAACTGTATGCAGAGCCGCACATGGAACAGGCTGTGACTGCTGGACATTACAGCTGGTGCAAGTCTGTGTGGGGCTTACAAGGAAGCAGCAGGGGCTGGGCAGGGAGCCAATGCAGAGGGGCCCCCAATGAGAGATATTAACTGTGTCTGGCTTGGAAACCTGCAAATGCCTGTTTGCTTGAAGAGATTGGACAGAACTAGGCACTAGGCCTGAATGGCCCTGACTCTCATCTGGGCTGCCCCAGGGACCCAAACCAGAACCACTATTGCTTACTTGGAACTGTAACTGTTTAGTCTCTGTACCCAGGGTACCTGCAACCTTTCCCTCTCCTGCTACCCTAGTGAAATGTCCTTTCACTTAGTCCCATGTCTGAGTGGTTACTGGGATCCATAAGGGCTAGCGCCTACAAGGCCTGGCTGCTGAAGCCCCTGCAGGAAGACAGGATGATGGACCCTTGGTCTGACCCAGTATGGCCGCTCTTATGTTCTTATGCAGTGCTTGCCTCCAAGACACAGTACACCTGGCATGCTACTGGCATCCTAAGGTTTTGGGATACAGAGTAACCCCAGCACTTGTGCTCTTTACAGCTAAAGGGAATAAGGTATTTTGTTAAAATAAAAGTCTTATTTACCACTTTCCATGTTAAATGTTTAGCTGCTGTTCTCTCTTCCTTTTTTAAAATCCTTAATTGGTTATAAAAAATTAGTGTTTTTGTGGCCATGTGACAAAGCAGGCTGAGGTCTCTGTACATACCTCCAAAACCATGTTTAGTGTTGTACAATGATAAGGTCGTGTTAACACCTTTGACTCTCTGGGCCCATTTATTCAATCAGAATTACCACAATAGATTCTAGCATCTTCCCTCTACAATTTAACTGGTGGCAACCATGTCTGCTCTCAGAGCATTGCAGACTAGAGTATAGCAGACAAGTTTTTTCCAGGAGATTAAGTGTGCTGCTTCTGCAACACTCACATCTTCCACTAGCCTGAGCAGCCATCCGCTCCAAAGTTGCTTCCACACTCAGGTGTGGTACAAAATTAATAACAAGAAGCTGTCTAAAATAAAGTGCCTGCACTCTATGATCAGTCACTAATCATTATTTATTCCTTTCAGAACTATGGCAAAATGTCCACCAGAGATCTGCATCATTGGTGAACAAATCCTTCAATGCTATTTACAGTTTGAGAACATGATCCTGTTCATTTGTTAGGCTCCCATTCGGCTTGTCTGGCTTCTTCACACTCTCTGATTTATCAGTTGCTTTAGAAAGAGTGAATCAAAGAGAGGAGGATGATGCCCAAGCTGAAAATATAGTATAGTCTAGTTCCTCTGCAATGGCTCTAGCCGCACCTGTTAAGTGCCCATCCTATGTCAGAAAGCAGATGCCTGATTTACACTTGTAACATGCCTAAAAGAGTGAATATTTATTAACCATTTGACAGGTGCTGCACAATAGCACAAGAAGTGAAGCACTGAACTTGGGCTAGTGAAGACAAGGAATCTGTAGTCCAAATGGAAATTAATAAACAGCAAACAGGATGGGAAATCAGGAAGATGGAGAGAAAAGATAAAAATTTTGCTCAGAGGGTCCTCCAGAAGGAGAGGCAGTAGGAGAGATGCTGTCTTATACAAATGATGTTATGTATTTGCCATGGAGCTCTCTGAGCCTGATACTGAAATGGAAACTCTGACTCAACAAAGCAGTTAACCCCGTGCTTAAAGTTAATGACAAGCGTAAGTGCTTTGCTGAATTGGGGCCAGAAAGAGTTCATTGAAGCACTTCCCCAAGGCCTCTTGATGATAAAATTATCATTGCTGCTTCTGGAAGGTTATTTTAAAATTCCAAGACCCAAAGAAAGGATCTCCAAATTAACTCAGTAGAGGAATTCAATTTACAAAGGAAAGAAAAATGTATTCCTTGATGTCTGTTCCTCCACTCAAAGAATGCTGTATATTTCTGCAAAGAGAAGAGGGAGAGGAAAGGTACAGCTTTTGCTCTTGGGTATCCTTCAAGACTCTAGCCATCTACAGGAATCAAATTAATGATTTCAGTAATCAAGAGGAAGCAATGCCATTGTTGGGTCTTTCCGAAAATCAAGATGGATCTAAATAATGAATACATAAGCCCAGCAGAATTCCATAGCAAAGAGAGAAGCCAAATGAGAGGCACAGAGCTGAACTCTTACAAGCTCAGCTGTATGCTTTTACTATTTTCTTGTTTAAGAAAGGTAGTAAAAGAAAATGTAGCTGATGATGAGCACTCCTATATTAAAATGTGTGTTAAGTTTATAATAAAACAGCCTTTGTTGGGATTAGGTTATGTTTATAAAAGGAGAGTAAGAATACATTTTCCTCTTCTTTAATCAATGTTATCGTCATACAAATTTAGATACTTCAGTGACTGAATATGTAATTAAAATCCCTCAGGTAGTTATAAAGAAGAGATAACTGGAAATTAGACAAAGTTCAGTTAATGAGGAGTGCAGGGTTTTCTTATGCTCGTTGGGGCAGGGACAGCCTTTGGTTTGATATTTGTACAGTACCTAGAACAATAGGGTCCTAGTCCATGACAGGGGCCCCTAAATGCTACTGCAGTATTAACCACATTCCTCTTCCTTTGATTCTCAGAGGTTTAGGTGGCAGGTGGATGGGTGGAACTGGCCTGCTGCCTGCTATGCTAAGAGAGTTTAATTGGTGCCCTTTAATTCTCCCTCCCCACCATTTTTGCTGCATGTTAGAATTCTGTAACTTATTGTAATTAGTTCCTTTATTCCCTGTTATGTTGGCTTGTCTACCTGGGGCCTGTGTAAAGAGAGTCAGGCTCTGAAGGGAGAGGGAGACAGGGGATAAAAAGAATCACCTTAGGTTAGCCATGTCTATTTACTCACTCTATTGATTCCTGGGAAGGAAAAGAGGGGGACATCCCCTCATTACTCACTTGGTTTAAGTGCTTGTCAACACTTGAAATGGAATACAGCTGCAGCGCTAACTACAGCAATGAGTGGGGTTCTCCCGTTGACTTAGTTAAGCCAGGTTGGAGTAGCTACATTTTAAAAATAAAATAAAATGGAGTGGGATTGGACATGAATGTTCTATTTATAAAAAGAAAAGAAAAAACAGATTACTATCTGTACCATACTTTTCTATTTTAAATAACACAGACCTTATCTGATAGGAGAGAAATCCCACAGGTCCTGGGAACCATACACTGATCTGCTCCCAAAGGAAAACCAGAGTTCATTATTAATCTGTTGCTAGATCTTGCCCAGTATGTCAAGAGTGTTCTGCATATGACAGGGAACTTTAAATGGGGACCAGAATTAATAGGAACATAGGACTTGCTATATGAATCAAACCTGTGGCCTATCTAGCCTAGTATCCTCTCTCTCTGAGGAAGACATTTCTTCTTCTGACCTGCTCATACCTCAGGGCCTCTTCTCCTATAATTCAGCTTCCCCTCTCTGAGACGTGACCGCTCATTGTCCCCCTCCAGTGCTCCCATTTAGATCCCTATTGCTCTTTTGCTGCTCTGTGCTAGTGGTGGACATCTGCACTGTGTGGCTGATGATTGGCTGTGGGTCCTTTTGGCTTCAGGATTCAGGGAACATAGACAGGCAACAGCCCCTGTACATGTTGTGTCTGCCACACTCACATCAGTCACATGCAGATTGGGCTGGTTGCTCTTCGCGATGCACCGCCTCTTTTCCCAAGTCACCAGATCCCAAAGAGATGCCACTTTAATGTAACCTGGTGGAAGCTGGGGAACCCAGGATGTGTATTGTTTGAAACTGCTGCAGGGAGACAGGCTGGTGGGGGCAGAACAGGGGATGGTTCTCAGTAGAAAGTCTAGAGTGAGTGTGTGCTGGCCTCTGGGGCTAATATTGTTTTCTTCATTCTAATTAAGTTCCTTGTTCAGTGTAGAAGAAAGTGACTTTCTGTCTCTTTTCTGTTCTCATAACACCAACCAATACCCCAGGCTAAGTCCTTCCATTCTGGCCTGACTGGCCAATAGCACTACAGCACTAGCCAAAACTATTTCATACTTTCATTACAAAAAATAGTGTTTCATATTACACAAAAAAATTGAAATCTTAACTTCAGCAGCTTGGGCTTCAAGGCAAACACCAAGTAGCACAAGAATCTCAATAAAATCACAAGAGAAGGCCACAGTGGGACAGGATATTGGGTAAGGCAGGGAGGTAGACATTAATGACAGGGGATGGCAATGGAGAGGGATAGAGTGACAGTTCCCGCCAAGCAGCCAATGGGAAGACTGATTATGTGTGTGCCTTTAAAGTTGAGTTTTGAACCTGAACTGAAATGATCACACATAATCAGTCTGGGTGGCTACCTGCTAACAACTCAAATCAGAAGGCAGATCAAACTCCCACCTCTCCAGTTCATTAGATCTTAAAAATCTTATTATTTTTAAGCTCGTCTCATAATTTTGGGGAGGGGGATGGGGAAGGGTCTGTTGCATGATTTTTGAAGGCTTGGTATTGGCAGTACTGGCATGGCTGACCACAGCTATCTAGCTACGAGTCTCTCTCATGAGTCCTTGAATAAAAACTTTTTGGATACAAGGGCCCCTTTTTACGTGGAGCCCAGATCTCTGAACTCATAGATCCTGCTTCTTGACATGGAGACTGAACTCTTACTTCCAGAGAAATGGTCTTTCCAGGTCTGGGGCACTGCACGTGGCAACAGGCAGTAGTATGGGAAGCTTGCATGGCCACTGCCCACACTGTATCTAAGCACCCACCTTCTCTGATGCAGAGCTTTTGTATAACAGAAGGCTGTGGCCTGCCTGCATAGCTTAGTGTGTTGCCACAAGCATGTTACTCCTGTGATAGTGGAATGGCTCTGGTAGCAATCTGCTCCAAAGTGCAGTCTAAGCTGTTGGCTTTAATTTATAAAGTTCTCTGTGCTTTGGAACCTGACTTCCTAAGCAAGGTAGGCTTGTCTAGCAGTCAGAGCACACGACTGGGAGTAGAGAGACCTGGGTTCTGTTCCCAGCTCTGTTACTCTCTGGGTGACATTGAGCAACTCATTTTGTGCCTGTTTCCTCAATTTTAAAATGGAATGTAAAGTGATTTGAGATTGTCAGGGGACTGGTGCTCTGTGATTGCTAAGATTGATCACATCAATGCCCGCTTCTCTCCATACGCACCATCACAAAGACTGAGCTCAACTGAGACGCTTCTGCTGATAATGCCTGGGGTGGAACTTGCTACCTGCAGTGTTCTATCCGTTCTCAAATTTACTAACCTTCAAGGTGCAGTAGAAAGAAGAGCTTTCTGGTTAAGTACTTGTTTGATTATGGACCAACACTGAGATGGTTTCTCTTCCGATACTTTGGGGCAGTACAGGAAGGG
Organism: Malaclemys terrapin pileata; assembly: GCF_027887155.1. Classification (NCBI taxonomy): domain Eukaryota; kingdom Metazoa; phylum Chordata; order Testudines; family Emydidae; genus Malaclemys; species Malaclemys terrapin. The sequence continues at coordinate 86,306,524 of NC_071507.1, forward strand.
GCTGTTTGTGCTGCCCATTGCTGGCAGTTTAATTTTGTGTGCTTATTTTTTTTTAAAATTTTGTCTGTCCCTGTAAGCCACAGCAATGGGTACGCTAAACATTTAACTTCTCATAACAATCTAGCAAAGAAAAAATCCTAAGTGCCACTTATTTGTTTTGTTAAAGGGGACATTTCTGCTGAAATGATCTCCTGGGGAGCTGTGCAATGCAGAAAGAGTAGAGCTGGTGCTTAGGGAGGCATAAGAGAGGGAGTATCTGCTGGAAGATAATACAATTGGCTATTTCCTAATGTTTCTTAATGAACCACTGTAGTTTACGACAAAATGAGATTGGGGTCTAAAATAGAATTGGGAAAACAAGAACAAAGTTCCCTAAAGCATGATGGAATAGGAAGATCCTTTCCCCCCATATGTTTACGTTAATCTTCAGAAGTGAGACTAAAACTGAAGGGAAAAATATGAAGGATCTATAGTGAAGTCATTTTTTCTCATTTCCTTGACACTTACAAATTAAATCTTGTTTTTTTAAAAAAAAGTTTGATTCCAAGTAAGGCCCTTAAGGGCAGTAATATAAAATTATATGGATGTTTAACTGCACCATATCGCTGTGCTGTAATTAAGGCAAAGTACCTCACAATTATTTCACCAGCTGGGTTAATATATTCAACATTCATGCATGCAAAATGAATATTTATTTATTTTAAAGAAGCTCTATGTTAAAAAAAAAAACAACAAAGCAAGTGAATTAGCAGCTCAAGTTTTGAAAGATGAGAAGAGGAGTACAGAAAATCTAAGCATTGTCTCACACATATAAACAATGCAAAAACCAGCATTGATTGTTTACTTTAATAGTTACTCTTCCTAAGAATACTTAGCATTTATTGTCTTGGCTGCTTTACCGACTTTAACTATTAAATCCTCACAACTCATCAAGAAGTTAGTACATTTTAGCCCCATTTTATTTTTTTTAGAGATGGAGAAACTGAGGCAGAGGAGTTACGGCCAAAAGTTTCAAAGCTGGCAGCCATAAGTTGGACACCTAAGTGCATATTTGGGGATGTAAATAAAAATGGCCAGACTTAGACCCCAGGTCAGCAAAGTACTTTAGCACATGCATAACATTTCACATGCTTAAAGTTAGGCACATGTTTAAAGCTTGTTGCAAGAGGGATTAAGTGCCTTGTTGAATCAAGGCTTCAGCACGTGCTTCATTTTAAACATGTGCTTAAGTGCTTTCCTGAATTCGGTTCCTTACAGTGGTGCTGAGCACCCATGACTCCAATAGGAGTCACTGGGAGTTGCAATTTTTGGGCACAATAGACAGTAATCGTGTTGTTTAAAATAGCTAGTTTATTGGCAAGTTTTGAGTTATGGAATCTTCATGCCCTTTTTATGTGCAAATTATATATAATAGTTGCCTGGATGAAAAGAGGCAGGGCAGTTTCTTTAATGCAGTTTGAAATAGCTGGTGTGGTCCAACTGGGGACTGGGTTCACCAGTTCAGCCAGAATAACAATGATCCCCAATCTGTAGTCCAAATGGAAAATATTTAAAGAGGAACTCCTGCATGTGCTCCTGAATTAGAAGTATGTCGCTTCTGGAGAGCTCTTTGGAAATCTGGTTGAGGTCTCAATTGAAAATGTGCTTGCTGATGCTACCATCATATGGTGTGTGGGGGGGGGGAAATCCCAACACTTTGTCCAAGTTGTTGCAGAATTGTAGAGGTGGACAGGCCAAGTGGGGAAGCGTGAGAGATCACTATCCGATCTATCTCACTAAATGCACTTCGCCCTGCACACTTAGGCAGGCCTTCCCATTATGGCTGTCTTCACTGCAAAAGAGATAACTAACTTGAGAAATCCCAGTAGAGATAAGGCACAGGTAGGTAGCTAGTCGAGCTGAACCGTAGATGTGGGAAGGGGTGTAGGGTTGACCTTGACTAGCTACATAAAGGTAAAAACTACCTGTGCCTTGCCTCTGCTAGGAGTTTACACTGAGATACCGATCTTGATGTTAAAAACACAGACACAGCCTATATCACAATTGCTCTTCCTCTTCTATTTGAAATGAAGAGGACTTTAGTTCAGTCTCAGGGAGGAGAGTTGTATTATCTCTCCTGCTCCACTGGTTGCTCTCACAGCTGTGGAACTGTGAAATGTGGCCCCAGGGGGGGAGTGCTATGCAAATGAATTCAGAATTGACATTGTGCTGGCAGGGACAGGTGGTGCCTCTGAGAGGCTGAGTGACTGCCATCAATCTGCCTGACAGATTGACTCCCTTCACCGCAGAGCCAAAAGCCGTTGATTTCACCTGCTCCTCTTCACTGGGATGACCTTCTCCACAGGGAGAGCTGTTTGATTTCCCCACCCCCACCCTTCACTTCCTCCCTGATCCTTTTGTTTATTTTCTTATTTTTGATTGTCATTTCTGTCAGCCCCCTTAATCTCTGCTAATTACAGATTGAAGATAAGGGAGGTGAGTCGATGGCCTCATCGGAAGAACAAAGCCTGGAACAAACAGAGTCTGACCAAAATAAAAAGAAGTCAGAGGCTGCTTTGGTTTCCTATGGTAAGGAATGAACATGCAACAAATAAAGGGTAATTGTCTCTCTTTAGCAAGTTTTTTTTTGGAGGGTGATGGGTAGGTAAGGGGAGTAAAGTGAGTTTAAGATGAGGCCATTCCAGAGACCCGCATTATTGAAAAGTGATAATCGTTCATCAAGTCCAGTCCCTCGTTTGCAACAAAGCTGACTGAGAATATTGAACGGAGCAGTGAAAAATGTGCAAAAGGGGCCTTAGCTAAGTCTACACTGCAATCCGAGGTGTAACTGTATTACAGATCGACATACCTACACTAGTGCCACTAAAAATAGCAATGTAGATGCAGGGGCACTGGTTTCAGCACGGGCTAGCAACACAAGTAGGTAACCAGTCTCTCTGGCATGCTTGTATAGCTTGCACTAAAGCCCATCCCACCACGTCTATACAGCTATTTTTAGCCAGGCTAGCATGGATAAAGCTAGCTTGGGTATGTCTCCCCAAGCTGTAGACCCCTTGGATTGTGGTGTTGACATACCCTTAGGTGCCCCTGGGATGCTGGGGGTGAGCAGGTACAGTGTTAGTTGTAACTTATCCTTATGCTGCCTTAGCAATACGCTGTCACTCCTCATCCTGACTCAACATCTTAGATAGGTTTCAGAGTAGCAGCCGTGGAATCAATTGGTATTTAGTGGGCGTAAGAACACAGGATTGGGAATCGAGAAATCAGGGTTCTGTTCCTGGCCGTGCTACCGACCACGTGGTTTTAGGCCAATTTCATCTTTCTGTACCTTAGTTTTGCCATCTACAAAATGAAGCCAGTGATACTTAACTAACTAAGGCCTTGTGGTCAACTCAAGTGGGAGCCCAGGGTTGACTATGGTCAGCTATAAATATTATAACTTGTCTATAGTAGGTGCTAACACATTTTTAAACAGCACTTAAGATGTGTTAGCTAACATCTGAATAAAACACCGCTTGTCTTAGTTTAGACAAGGCCTAATAAGGTTTGTGAGGCTTAATTCTTCCGTATTTGTAAAGCACCCTGAGATCCTCAGGTGGAAGTTACCATAGACATGTGAAATGTTATTCTTCAGCCTCCTTCATGGATTCACCCTGGACATTTTCTCTGTAGGCTCAGTGAGAGTGGTGACATTTCAAAATACAGGTTTTGCAACCCTGTTTTTTTTTTTTTTTTTTAAAGGATCCAACACTTAAATATGTGAGCATCATTATGCAACCTTTCTAGCAGTCTAGGTTGTGAGGATGTTTAGATTTCTGATTACAATGAAGGCCCTTATGCTGCCCAGTCTTTTTTTGAATCTTAATGCTCCTAACTATAATTCACAGGATCCCTGATTAATATGAACATTGAGATCTGTATTTTGTTTGGGATGAGTGAATTGGCTAAAATAAGATCTTCCCACCCAAACCTTCAGCCAAATGTTGAATCAAACATGAACCAAAACTATTATGAATAATTTGATTGTAACTTTTCCTTCCTGTTATTTTTCAGTTTCACAGTTCTGATCAGTGCTGGAAGCCAAGATGTTGAAACAGAGATTTCTAGCTTAGTTTTGCAAATTCAAGAGGTTGTGGATGAGCATCTTCACTTTTGAGTACTTCTCTAAAAACTGAACTTCCACTTAATAGTCACTTATCATGGTATATTTATCCACTTGTTTCTCCCTTGTTAGCGTCTAGTTCTAAATAATCTATCTGATCTACCTATTTACTTGCTTTTAAAACATTTATGACTGTGGTATCTGAGTGCTAGATTCTATGAAAAATATTTATCCCTCAGTAAATCCATCAAGACACAATATTATTAAATCACACATTATTGTCATTCGTGGTGATGGGGACTATAGTTTTGGGGCCCAATCCTGGAAGTGCTGAGCTCTTTTTACAAGGTGCAGCGCATCCTCAACGTCAATTAAAGTCCATAGGAGCAGAGGATGCTTTGCACATCACAGAAACAGACCTTTAATAAGCATAGAACAGTTGATGCCTCTCGTATCCGGAGTCCAATTCAAGGATAAATGAATGTACTGCTCAGTAAAATGTGTTTGGTAGTCTCTGCTTAACCTTTAGTGGAAAACTGTAAACACCATATTGAAAATAGAATATTCAATTCAACACAGTCTGAAATGATTGACAGTATCTGCTTCAGAGAAGCCAGGACTAAGCTAGCATGAACACTGCATTACCTCGTGCTCAAAGAAACGACACCACATCATGAGGAAAGTCATTTGAAGGAGCCTATACTGTGTGTTGGAGTTTGATTGCATTCCCACTGCCTTCACAGTGTACGTCCTATAGGTAAGTGAGTCTGTCAGATTTCTTGAGCTATCCACCTCCCGTCTTCTGCCCAACCCACAACAAAAACAAAGAAACCTCTGACAACATTAGGGAAGTGGAAACTGAGGAAAGTGTATTAGGGTTTGTATGTTACAGACACTAAAAGGCCAGTCAGTGATTTACATTTTATGGTACGTTGGAAGGAGGAGAAGAGATTAATCCAATCTCTGGTTAAAAAACTTGCCAAAGGGAGTAAAAGTGGTCTAAGGCTATTGCAACACTACAGAGTGCACAGTGGCACAGCTAGTGCAGATGCTCTAAGATGATGGGAGAGAGCCGTCCCGTTGACTTAATTACTTCAGTCCCCACGAGCGGCGGTAGCTATGTCAGTGGGAGAAGCTCTCCCACCGACATAGCGCTGTCCACACTGGTGCTTAGGTCGGTGTAACTTATGTTGCTCAAGGGGGTCCTTATTCACACCCCTGAGCAACATAAGCTATATCACAGTAAGTGGTGGTGTGCATATAACCTAAGTTTTCTGAAGGAAAAGTCTAATTTTTTAATTTTTTACATGAACAGTTACTAATATGATTTCTCTGTTCTGCCTGGCAAAACAATATTCACGTTAAGAAGATAATCTGGCATGTCAGTGTGATGCAATCCAATAGGTTCAGGTCATACGTAGACAACACCAATTCCTCCTCATTCTCCACCTTCCACAAAGATATGGCTCAAAGGTGAGTTTTTGAGACTGCGTCCACATGGTGGGTCACAGACCTGAGGAAGTGCAGGAAACATACACTTCTTGGGTTACAGAGTCAGAAATAGTGAATAGGAAGGAATCAATCCCTCAAGCAAGCCACAGAGGTGAGAAAGTTCAGAGGCGGCTAATTGGAGGTTGGCAGACCATGAAGCAGGGACTCCCTGCTGCACCTCATCAGTGGTATGGGGGGAAGAAACAGGAGCTGTATGCTTGGTGTCCCAGCAGTGGGAAGCAGGGGCTGCATGCCCTGTGCTGTACCGACTATGAGGGAGGGAAGTGTGTGTGTGTGTGTGTGTGTGTGTGCTCTGCCCCAGTAAGTGGCAGGGGGAGATTTAAAACAAATCCTATCCCAATATAGATTTTTGAAAACTTTTTTTTTTTAAAAGCCTTGAATCTACACCTTTTGAAAGGTGTGGGGCAGTAGGGAACCATTCACTGGCTGCAGAGGGCGTGATTTGAAAAGACACTCTAGCAGATCCAGTAGGTTTACTTGACTGATCTGGGAAGAGCAGAATACCTACTTTCAGTTTATCCTTGAGAACACAGTTCAGCTGAGAACGAATGGCTACGGTAGCTACAAAGCAGTTTGAGCAAGCTGACTTGGCTGAATTTTCTAAACAAGTGGCGTAGAAAGTGTTGGAGCTGTATGGGAACTGACCTGGAAATACATTAAATCCACTAGGTGGAGATGAGAGAGGAAATCAGAGAGAAGTTTAACACCTCGCTGGGGAAAAGCATTATAATTACCCAGGCTGTTTCAGTGGAAAAACATATTCCTAGAGGAGACAAAGGAGTCAGGGCTTTAAAACTGTGTGCCTGCCATTGTGTACTGACTTGTCATAAAAATATTTCTGTGAGTTAAAGAGACGAGGGATCCTCACAGTCAGAGCCTACTAAAGCCAGTGAGAATCTTTCCAGTGACTTAAATGAGCTTTGGATCTCATCCAAGGGTCAATTCAGCTCTGTTACACAAGGGCACCTCCAATTTAAGTCAATGAAAGCGGCACCTGTGTAATCAGAGCAAAATGTTGCTGCCCCCAGCGGGAGTGCTGGAGGGGTGCAGAGAAATGATGCAGGGAGACTCTTCCACCCCAGCACTGCCAGCTGCCATGTGGGGACCAGCCACAGTATGACTGTTTGCACATCCTGAGCACAAGGGAGAGGCCAATTAGCGAAGCCAGCAGTGCTCCTAAAGGGCATGTCTGGACAGGGAAAGAACACTGTTTATGCACAGGCCAAAGCTGCAGGGCTGCTTTGAGGCAGTGCTTAATTTGTAATGAAAGAGGTGCCGGGGCTCAAGCAATTTTTTTACTTTCATAGCTGATGTGGCAAGCCCACAGGTGCCGGGGCCGTGAACTGCCAAGCATAGGGGCTCAGCCCTGGCAAGCCCTGGCACAAATTAAACACTGCTCTGAGGTAATGCACATTACATCTGTTCTGTGGAAGTAATTACTACTGCTGCTGAAAGCTCTCCTGCCAGCACCCCCTGGAGGCATTACGCCTTATCCTGAATCTCTACTGGCATAATGCCTCCAGCAACTGCTGCTCAGGCAGTGCACCTCTTTGCTTCTCCTTCATTCCCCTCTCCCTCCAGCTTAGTGCATTTCAGGCTTTTAGCCATAACTGAGCTTGATGTGTCAGGGAGCTAGAAAGTTTAGTTGTTAATCTGATGAGCTAATTCTCAGGGCACTATTGTGCTCTCTGTGTGTCTGTGAACTCTAGAATACAGGCACCAGTGACATTTTTCTTGAGTAAGGACCTGAGGATTTGGTCCTCTATGTTTGTCTTGGCTGATCTTTGCCATGTGTGTACTATGTTGCTTTCATGTAATGTGCATGTAGGCCCAGATTCACTGTTCTTGGTGCAAGACCAAAGGGCACCTTTAGGCATCCTTTACAGTCTCCTGGCCCGTGGGGTCAGTCTGTGCTTGTGTGGAACCTACAGCCAAGTTAAAATATCTTTGAATTTAGCACCAGCTGCCCTCAGCCCGCACAGGGCTATTTTGGCAGCCATTGTGTAGAGATGGTGTGACCCCTCTCTCTCTTCTCTGGATAAACATCCTACAATGGGGTCCGGGTCACGTAAAAGTTACTATGGTGCATTTTGTGCCACTTGCAAATCCTCCCATGGACAATTAAGCTTGCCTGAGTACTGCTTTGTGATGCTGGAGTGGTGCAAAGCAGCCAACGTTGGGCTGAGGATCTGACGTGTAAAGTTGAAAGTCATTCCTAGACAGGTAGAGTCAATGAGTTCTGCAGTAAGTCACCCTCCCTAGACATTGGGTGCAGTACACATGAAGGAGTTGCTTCTGTAATGCTGGAGAAACAAAGGTAGGTTCTTATGCATGCTTCTTCTCTGTGTTGTGTTTGTGAATTTCTGTACTCCAGTGTGGTTATAAGATTTTTATGGTTTTGACCTGTAACAAGTATCAGGTGAAGATTTTATAAGCCATTGCCTAGGAGAACTTACTTAGCCAGCTCCACAGGATTCTATGTAAGCACATTTTATGACACTTCATAATGATTTTTTGGTGTGATGTTATCTAAAAAACCCATGGGTGGCCTGTGACAAGTGCAAGGGGTAGAATATGTGAATCTCTCTATGTAATTAGAAATAGTCAACAAAAGTTAAACCACAAAAGTGACTCGAGAGTCAAAAGGAAAGAACTTACAGTTGGAATGGTGTTATTTGTACCTGTCAATTTACAATTAACTCTCCACTTCCTCCCCGATCTTCCCCCTCTCCCCCCCCGGAGGTACCAGTTGTGAAGGTACAAGAATCCAGTACTAATTCAGTCAGAGTGTGTGTGTGTGTGTGTCTGTGTGTGTGTGAGAGAGAGAGAGAGATTTAACATAGTGATTTTGGGTGGGGTTGGAGTGGGAGGCAAACAAACTGAATCCAGAATCAAATGTTGCAGTTAGCCCTGTATCACTATAAATGGACCAAATAAAACCTCTGATCCCAACAGTCCTGATCCCTGGGGAACTGAAATCCACATTTATATTTTGCAGCTCAGAACCATGTCTAGTGACTATGGCAGGTTGGGGGAAAAGGTTTATTGGTGCTGATTGCTCTCGCACTGTCCCATCTCAATTTTGGGCTGTGATCCCCTCAGGTCTAACATGCTTGAGCCTGGCTGATATTTTTGAGATCTTCAGAGAAATGCCTGGTGATGCAGCCAGTGGGACTGGTGACTGCATAGGTGACTCTCTTCCCTCGTAGGTGCCTGGCCCACTGCCCATTGAAGTCAATGGGCTTTGGATCAAGCCCTTGGCATCCCATCTTTATGCTGGTGTTTACTATCTACTGCTAAAAGTGCTACTTTCAATGACGTATACAAGGTAAATGCTGATCATTTGTGTTTATTAAAGGTCCTATGGCACTTTTCCCAGAGTAAGAGTCTTAGGCCTGGTCTACACTACATGGTTAGGTCAACTCAAGGCAGCTTACATCAACCTAGCTGTGGATGTGTCTACACTTAAATTTCGCTCCTGACGTTGTAACTGTCCTGCTATGCCAACTGAATAACGCCACCACCCCAAGTGGCATAGATTCAAGGTCAATTTAGTGAAGTCAACACAGTGTCAGTGTAGACACTGTGTTACTTACGTCGACTGTTACTGGCCTCCAGGAGCTGTTCCACAATGCCACAGCCTGACTGCTCTGGTCACCATTGTGAACTCCACTCTCCAGGGGCTAGGTGGATAGGAAGCCACCCCTCCCCTTTAAAGTCACATTAATTTTTGAAATTCCTGTTCCTGGTTGTCCGGCTTGGTGAGCGCACTTAGCAGCTCTCCACTGTTGTGTGCAACTGCCCAGCTGACCATGCCAGCTATACACTGCAGACATGCTCCTACCTGGAGTACACAGGAGGTGTTGGATCTCCTGGGTATGTGGGGATCCGATCCAGCCATAGAGTTGTCGTCATCTACAAGCAGATTGCTCAGCGTGTTAAACAACAATGCTGCAAAGCCAACCGACATGGGGGTCTGGTCAAACAGCAAGGGCATGGAGGAGAAAGGCTACAAGAGGGACCAGCAGCAGTACCACATGAAAGCCAAGGAGCTGTGGCATATGTACCAGAAGGTAAGTGAGGCTAACAATTGGTCTGATGCGAAGCCACAGACTGGTCACTTTTACAAACAGCTGTATGCCATCCTGAGCGAAGACCCCACCCTCATCCCCAAGAGTCCCATGGATACTTTGGAGGAGCCTGATTCACAGCCCTCCCCCACCCCCCAGGAACAGCAAGGTGGAGGAGGTGGACAAGGAAGAATAGGAGTAGGAGTGTGGGGGACAGGTGACTGGGGGATTCAGCTGTGCAGCGAGCCAGGATATGGTTTTGACTCCACCCCTGTCCAGACAGCCCGACAATCAAGCATGGACAAGCCTGATGCAGGGGAAGGAACCTCTGGTAAGTATGCAGTTTGCTTTGAAATTATAGGGATGGAATCCCCAAAGTAGCAGGACACATCTGTTGATTTACTTTTTTTTATTTATGCTAGAAGAAGTAGTGAAACAACCAAGAGAGGTAGAGTTGCTATCTGCTTTTCATTCTCCTCTAGAGTTAGGTAGAGGGGGCCATGCGAAACAGTTTGTTCATGTGCACCAGGATGTCCCATGAATCCTCTATAGAGATCTCTAGGAAACCTTTACAGAGGTACTGTGCAATCCTCTGCCAAAGGTTTCTGGGGAGGGCTGCCTTATTTCTGCTGCTGCGGTAGGACACTTTCCCACTCAGCAATTACTTCAGCAGGCACCATTCCAGTACACAGGCTAACAGCATATGTTCCCAGGCAGCATCGGGACACCAGCTGTGTTCTCTCTGCATTTGTTATCCTCAGGAGTGAGATATCAGCTACAATCACCACCACTGTGGAAAACAGTATTCAATTCCATTGCCCTATACACAGATACTCATGCCTGTGAGTGATCCCCTCCTCATTTCCCCAAACTCCCCTCCTCCCCCACAGGTCTGTACTATCCATGGCTGCTGCTGTGACTGGCGCTGTGCTGTATCAATCCCAAGGAGAAGTGAGAATGTCGTGCTTACAACTTGTGGGGATCCAAGGGACTAAGTTCAGTATCCTAAGTTTTGATTTCTGTCGTGAATACGCTAACAGAAGTACCTCTGTGTGTTCATTTTCAGCTGCTGGTATTTTGGCCTTGAGGGTCTCCCCCTCCGCACCCGAGGAATGCATATGCCAGATGAGGAGGAGAAATGGGAGGACTCAGGATGACAATGTTCCAGGTAGTTGTTGCAAGTCTAGGGCTGCATCAAAGAATAAGACCAGGGCCTGGTGGATGACCCTTGCAGACAGCATGGAGAAGGAAAGAGCAGAGAGGAGACAGGCCCAGGAATCCAAGCAGGAAAAGGAGAGGGAGATGCACCAGGATGTAATGGAGTTTTTCAGGCAGAAAATACAGATGCTGTGGACTCTAGAAACTTGCAGGTTCAAGAATCCCATGCTTGCCTCCCACTGCAGCTCATTGAGAACTCGATGTTGGGACTTCCCTACACTGCCCCTCAACATTCCACATGGCATTGGGGTCACAGCACTACCCCTACCATTCTGCCTCAGGGGACATTAAAGACATTCGCAGATGCGCATACTCTGACCTGTGAAAGACACAGTTGGGATATGTGTAACTGAAATGGAAATGACTGTTGTTTCCCCTTCATATGTTCTGCTCCCTTAATTTATTAAGTTTTATTAAGTTCTAAATATTTTTTATTTCCCTGGTTTCAGAATAAAATTCTGGTTTTGGAACATAATTCATCATTATTAGTTCACAACATGCTGGCTGGTGCTGAGCAGGTCTGACACCTACCAATTTCCTGTTACTTCATTTTGTCACAGAACCTATAATATAATTCACAAACAATATTAATAGGTACACTGGCAAAATTATATTCCTACACATACAGCACTGACTACAAGATTCATACTGGGCTGCAAAAGAGCAAGGCCAGGTAGAGCACACTACAGCAACACACACTACTTTGGCTCACTATTAAAATGGTCTTTCAAAGCCTCCATGAGCCATATAGCTCCATGTTGAGTTCTTCTTATAGCTCTTGTATCTGGTTGTTCAAATTGAGCAGACAGCCACTCCACCTTTGCCCTCCATCCTGGCAGAAACCCTGTTAGCTTCACAGATATTATGTAGGACACAGCAGGTAACTATAACCATTGGGATATTTTTTTCCACTGAGGTCCAATCTCGTAAGTAGACAACACCAGCAACTCTTCAAATGACCAACGGCACATTCAACTGTCATTCTGCAACTGCTGAGCCAGCTGTTGAAATGCTCCTTAGTGCTGTTGAGGTGGCTGGTGTAAACTTCATGAGCCATGGGAGCAAGAGGTAGAGGGGATCCACCAGGATCACTTTTGGCATTTCAACATTTCCAATGGTAATCCACCAGTCAGGAAAGAAAGTCCCAGCTTGCAGCTTTCTGAACAGTCCTGTGTTGTTAAAGTTGCACACATCATGCACCTTCCCTGACCAGCCCACATTGATGTCTGTAAAGTGTCCCCGGTGATCCACCAGCGCTTTCATTGCCATAGACAAGCAGCCCTTTCTGTTGATGTATTCCATTGCAAGGTGATCTGGTGCTAAAATAGGAATATGCGTACCATCTATTGCTCAACCACAGTTCAGGAACCCCATTGCAGCAAAACCACCCACTATGTCCTGCACACTGTCCAGAGTCACAGTCCTGTGTAGTGGGAGGCAATTAATGACCCTGCACTCTTGCAACCCCCGTGGTGGATTTCCCAACTCCAAATTGATTCCCAACTGACTGGTAGCAATCTAGCATTGCAAGTTTCCACAGTACAATTGCCACTCACTTCTCAACTGTCAGCACAGCTTTCATTTTGGTGTCTTTGCTCTGGAGAGCTGTGGCCAATGTGGCACACAGATCCAGGAATGTGGCCTTACGCATCCAAAAGTTTGTAGCCTCTGCTCATCATCCCAAACCTGCATGACAATGTGATTCCCATCAGTCAGTGCTTGTTTCTCGGTCCCAGAAACAGCGCTCCACCATCTGCAGCTGCTCCGTGAATGCCACCAACAACCTTGAATTGTTTCTTTCTACGTCCCATAACAATCTAGCCTCTAAGGAATTATCAAGTTCCCTGCGGCTCCTCTTGTCGTTCGGCAAATACTGCAGGATCAGGTGCCATGTGCTTGCAACACCCATCACAATAATGCAGAGCCGTGCAAGATCCTTGTTTCTGTCATGGCAGACATCGAGGAGGGATGCTCAGGTTTACGGGGATTTTGAAAAGAAATGTGAAATATTATGGGATACAGATGAAATTATGGGATGAAGAACACTGCATTGTGGTAAGATGAACACATGCTCCCAGTCACCTCTGCATGACTCATTTCAGCCCCATGAAGCATTGCAAATACTTCTCAAAATACCCTATATTTTTCATTTTCTAGGTACCTGACTTGAGACACCTGGGGCCTGATTTATATAAATGCCGAGTGCTCACAGCTGCAACTGCAACTGAAGTCAATAGGAGCTGTGGCTACTCATCATTTCTACTAATAAGATACTGTGGTCTGGAAGAATGAGCACAGGGCTAGGACTTAGCAGGTCCTTAGTTCCAATTCTGTCTCTTCCACAGATTTGCTGTGTGACCTCAGGCAAGTGACTCTGTCTTAGTTTCAGTTTTCCCATCTGTGAAATGGGGATAACAAGACTTTCCTTTCTCAAAGGCATGAAGGTAAAGTTTGTGAACCCTCGGATACCATGGTGCTAATAGAAAAACCCACCAGGGAATTAGTAATTATGTATTTAGAGCAGGATTTGACTGTTATGTATTAAATAAGTTGGGGCTACACAATAAATAATGAGGATAAAAAAGACTGAATAGCTATTTCACTTCCAGAGCCCCGTCCAACCTGTGCACTGAATGAGACAGAGGTCCTGTGGAAAAGACTGGAATATGATCATGTAATTAAAGAATACATCACCATGCTTATGCACAAAGGGGGCTGAATTAAGGTTGCACAGGCAACCTTAAACCTGGCATTTCCTAACTTTTGAGCACTTGACTTTGCATCTTAAATAACTTTCTTTCAGTGTATTTTTCTGGTATGTAATACAGTATTTAATCTGTACAGTACTTTGGGATGAAAAGCATTCTACAAGGGAGAAGGGCGTTGCCTTTCTTTTAAAGAGCACTGGGAATTGATTTGGATAAATACTGAGGTGGAAATTATCTCATCAAATGTTCTTCCAATAAAAGGGGCAAAGCTAATATGAAAAAGCTCTGGTACATTTAAACGGATGAGAGGTAAGATAACTGCTGATATCTGACTACAAGTTGGAACTGGCTCCAAAGGAGTATAGGTTAATTATGATAATCTAGACTTCAAAAAATTGATACCTACTAGACAAAAGACTAAGCCTACCACATAGCATGAAAATTACCTGTGCCTCCACATTTCTTGTAATGTAAAAGAATGAGGCAGCTGTGTACTGTATTTAATGGTTGTATTATCACTCAACTTCTATTATTTATATTGTGATAGTACCCACAATGTACTTTCCAAACACAGAGGACGACAACTGTCCCTGCCATGAATAGCATTCTTTCTATTTAACAGGTTTTAAAACAATATAACTAACTCCTAGGACAGGTCAAATAGTTAGGAAAAGATATTCCTATAGTCAATGAATGTCACCAATATCTGTTGAATACTATAATAGCCAAAGAGAGAGCTTGCCAAATACCACAAAAAAAGTGTTTGTTGAATAAATTATTTAACAAATACTGGTGGAATTTGTCTACATTATTTGCTGAATACAGCTTGGCAGGCCCTACTTACTGAACCTCAGTTGCTTTTTATAAACCTCTTTCCCTTCCTGGCACCACTCCACTATTTTTTTTTTCTCCTGTAATAGATGCTGGTATGTTTTTTCTGAATTGTCTCCAGTGTCTCTTTCTTCTTTTTCCTTCTCTTTCCCTCCACCCTCTTCTCTTTTTCTCTCTCCATTTCTCTACATTATGTTCTGTATCTCCTATGATATATTTTTGGTTCCTCCTTTCTTCTCTCACTTCTCCCACTGTTGGGATTCCCTCCGAAACTCTTTCCACTCAGCTTCCCAAGAACTCAGTTCAACTCCAGATTGCATCACTTGGGTATCTTTATTTGCCATACAGCAAAGCTATGCTGAGTTGTTCAGACTCAAGCACAAGGATGGGTATAGGGTGTACCACACATCCAAAGTTGCACAGCAAACCTCTTCCTTTATATACATTTACAGATTACATCACATTTACTATACATTGCATCACACTTTCCAAGACTGGCTTGGTTAAGACTGGGTTGGTTATTTTGTAGGAGCCAATCCCTGTACCACTGCTCTGTCTGTGTGCTGTTCATGCATAATCTGACTTCAACCTTATTTTACATTCAGGCTTGTTGACTACTGCCAGCATGTTCCTGCTGAACTTAGCTAGCCATTCTGACTCCAGTATACTGTTGGTTTTGACAACTCAACCTGCCATTCACCTTCCCAATCATGCCCACAAAGAAATGAGGCAAGTCAAAGTTACTTATGTCAAGCCAGGCCTTCACCCTCAAAACCTATTTATCTCATCAGTCTCACATTCTCTTTCCTGCCCACTAACCTAACCCTCAACATCTCCTATGGACAGCTTGGAAACTTTGCCAGACACCTAACAGTCCAAGGACTAAACTCACTGGCCATAGGTCAATGTGAAAGATTGAGGGGCAGTATCCAGAGGCAGTGTCCAGACGAGAAGCCAACCCTTCTCCCTCACACTGCTGGGAAAGTCAGAGTGAGCTCAGATTCCTGCTAGGGTGGTGAGCCTCTTATCCTTCATATCCTTCTCCAGGTAATAGGTGTCAGACTAATTTTGTTAACCCAACTCTTTTTATGTTTGCTTGAGTGGAGAAGGAACATATTCTCTCTCTTTCTGTTCCCCCTTCCACCAAAGAATCTTCAAGCTGCTATGAGTATGGGTGGGAGTGATCTCTACTACTTTCCTTTTCCCCAGTACCCTGGCTATTGTGTGTGACTACCGCTTTACCCCTCCCCCTGCTCCAATTTCTCTCACTGTGCACCCCGTGCAGCCTGTGCTCCTTCCCAGTGGTGTCTGCCTCAGTGCTGCTGAAAGGCTGTTTCTCAGGAAACAGAGTGAACTCATTCTGATTCTCACCATCTCACTGTTTGCCCCGTAGTCCTGAGCAATAGTAGTAACCATTGACAAGACAGAGGGCAAACTCCACTCTGCTGCAGCTTGGGGAAGCTCTGAGCAGCAATTCAGGCACTGGAGGAGCTGCCGGTCGATGGACATAGGAAGATAACAGGGCTTTGGTTTCTGCTAGTTCACGTTTGGAAGATTCTCTTCCCAACCACAAAAGCTAGAAACTTTTTGTTTTGTTTTGTGTGTTTGTTTTTAACGAGAGCTTAGATTCTGAAGAAATTGATGGCAATTGCCCAGAAAAGATTCCCCTTTGCCCTCAGTGAGTGGATTTTCAAGCTCTGTTGTTGATGACGATGATACTTTGCACTTCTTTTCAGTCTGTGGTTTGAAACTTCTTTTCAAATATTAAGTCTCACAGTCTTTTAGGGTAGGTAGGTTTTTTTTACTTGTTTGACAGATGGGAAAAGTGAGGCACAGGGAGATTAAGTGACATGCCTCAGGTTACACGATGAGTCAGTGGAAGAACAGAGGACGACTCTGACTCCTGACTGCTAGCCCCCAGTTCTCAACACTGGATAACATGACTTCTCTGTATATTTGTTTCAGACTGGGCGCGTTTCTTTCTTCAGTCAAGTGATCTTTCTAGGCTTTGTCTTCAATAAGGGCGGCCATTTCCAACTGTCTCTCATTGTACAGCCATGTCGGGTGGAAAAGAAGCACCATTCCAAATAATGCCTCCCCACCCACTCCCCAGGCCTGACTGCTACAAAATTTGTGAAACAGATGCCAAAAACTGGCATCTCATCTCATTCAAAGCATTCAGGGGGCAGGGGGAGGAAAGAAGTTCCGTTTATAGGAATTTTGTTTGTGATGGTGGTGGTGGTAAAGGTTTCTGGCTTTGGGGTGTGAATATTTTTTGTTTTTTTTTTTGTTTTATTTTTTTAATTCCTTGGGTGAACTTGAGCTATATTGTGTGTGTGTTGGGGAGGAGGGCAGGGGGACAGGAGGGGCACACAAGTCACACAGCAAAGCATAGCAGTGATTGCCCTATGCACTGGATTGGGATTTTTCATTTCATTTTCATTCATCATTTACAAGTTTCTGCTGTGATTCCAAGTCAGCATGTCGTCTTAAGTTAACACATAGTTAATAGGAAGGAAAAAATACACACTGTGGTGTTCAGGCATGTTATTCGCTGCCCACTGATTGCATTTAAAACTTGAGTCAATCAGAAGAAAAAAATATTTTGATTTGGTGTTAGAAACTGTCTAAGGTATTTTCTGGGGACCTTGCCCACTGATCTCACTTTACAGTACTTGCCACATCCAATCTGCCATACAGCACTGACAATTTACCACAATGTAGATAAGAAAGCAAGAGAAATATTTTGGCTGGCAGTTTGAAACTTTTCTATCGTATGGGCACATTGATCACAGATTTCACACTCCTTGTGCTTTATTGATGTAGCAAAGTCAAATACTGCAGGCCTGTATTAACACAAAGTAACTTAGAAAATAATTTAGAAAGTATATGTATGTGAGTGTGTATATATATATATATAAAAATAAAATGTATTGATTAAAGCTTTCACGGCATCCAGGTGAGCTAAGCACTCCGACAGAGCTGATATTTGCTTTATAGTGTTAGTAGAAAAGTTACATACCTTTAAATTGGCACAAAATACATTTTAGAAAAATTGTCTTTTGTTGTTGGCTTCTAAACATGTAGGGCCATATTTTAGGAAAGTGCAATGGAAAATTAATTGCACATTAACCTGTTGTATAAGCAAAATATGCAAATTAGTTAGTTGCACACACAACCGGCTACCTACTGAATCTATGGAATTATCCAAATTTTTGATGCAATTATTAAAAGTGTGTAGGTTTGTGGACACCATATGTGTCTGTGCTATTTTTTCATTGTGCTCATGTTTGAAAATTTGACCAATAATTGCAACTCTCCAGTGAATGCATAGGACTTCAATGTTAATAGTAGACGTATGGCTAAATCATTGCTTCACATTAAAATATATATAATAGTACATTGTGCATGTAGTCAAGCACTTGCTTTGTATGTCAGAGCACAAGTTATAATTTCCAGGGGCATATGTCTTATCATATGTTATCAGCATTTTCTTTTAGTTCTTCATCAGGCCTTTTATTAACACATATTTACAGTTTTAGAACTCCAATGCCATGAAGGTTTTAGAAATTAGATTTGATGTCTAAATTTTGCTTTACAAAGTATCAGTGTCCACCATGGGAATTTTTCTAAGTGACTTAGATAATATCTAGGCTTTATCTACAAATTTGCAACACAGGACAGGATCACTGTGATTTGTGAATCTTTTCGGCCAACCTTCTACTGAGATTCAGACTAGTCTGGGTCAGTGTACGGGTTTGGGTGGAAACCTGGCCAAACTCTATGGCTGGGCATGGTACAGGAGGAACAAGCTGAATTCTCCCTATGGATAGATAGTACAGCCTTCCTATTCCATCGGTAAACTAGGGAAGCTTGTGGGGGAGGGGTATTAGCTATGTAAAGTACTCCTGGGACCACTGCTTATTACGTTGTATAGAAAATAAGTTAGGCCATGGTTATTTATAGATTGCCAGTTTCCATAGTATATGAGTTACAACATTTTAGGATTGCAAAAGGAATCTACAAAAATCTCCCTCTCACACTCATGATTAGCAGCAGTTATTTCCGGTTCTAATATATGGATTAAATCCTACCCTGACTTATACATTATGGAGTCATACTGAGCCAGATTGTATACTCAGTTCATAGATTCATAGATTCTAGGACTGGAAGGGACCTCGAGAGGTCATCGAGTCCAGTCCCCTGCCCGCATGGCAGGACCAAATACTGTCTAGACCATCCCTGATAGACATTTATCTAACCTACTCTTAAATATCTCCAGAGATGGAGATTCCACAACCTCCCTAGGCAATTTATTCCAGTGTTTAACCACCCTGACAGTTAGGAACTTTTTCCTAATGTCCAACCTAGACCTCCCTTGCTGCAGTTTAAGCCCATTGCTTCTTGTTCTATCCTTAGAGGCTAAGGTGAACAAGTTTTCTCCCTCCTCCTTATGACACCGTTTTAGATCCTTGAAAACTGCTATCATGTCCCCTCTCAGTCTTCTCTTTTCCAAACTAAACAAACCCAATTCCTTCAGCCTTCCTTCATAGGTCATGTTCTCAAGACCTTTAATCATTCTTGTTGCTCTTCTCTGGACCCTTTCCAATTTCTCCACATCTTACTTGAAATGCGGTGCCCAGAACTAGACACAATACTCCAGCTGAGGCCTAACCAGAGCAGAGTAGAATGGAAGAATGACTTCTCGTGTCTTGCTCACAACACACCTGTTAATACATCCCAGAATCATGTTTGCTTTTTTTGCAACAGCATCACACTGTTGACTCATATTTAGCTTGTGGTCCACTATAACCCCTAGATCCCTTTCTGCCGTACTCTTTCCTAGACAGTCTCTTCCCATTCTGCATGTGTGAAACTGATTTTTTCTTCCTAAGTGGAACACTTTGCATTTGTCTTTGTTAAACTTCATCCTGTTTAACTCAGATCATTCCTCCAATTTGTCCAGATCATTTTGAATTATGACCGTGTCCTCCAAAGCAGTTGCAATCCCTCCCAGTTTGGTATCATCCGCAAACTTAATAAGCGTACTTTCTATGCCAATATCTAAGTCGTTAATGAAGATATTGAACAGAGCCGGTCCCAAAACAGACCCCTGCGGAACCCCACTCGTTATGCCTTTCCAGCAGGATTGGGAACCATTAATAACAACTCTCTGAGTATGGTTATTCAGCCAGTTATGCACCCACCTTATAGTAGCCCCATCTAAATTGTATTTGCCTAGTTTATCTATAAGAATATCATGCGAGACCGTATCAAATGCCTTACTAAAGTCTACGTATACCACATCCACAGCTTCTCCCTTATCCACAAGACTCGTTATCCTATCAAAGAAAGCTATCAGATTGGTTTGACATGATTTGTTCTTTACAAATCCATGCTGGCTGTTCCCTATCACCTTACCACCTTCCAAGTGTTTGCAGATGATTTCCTTAATTACTTGCTCCATTATCTTCCCTGGCACAGAAGTTAAACTAACTGGTCTGTAGTTTCCTGGGTTGTTTTTATTTCCCTTTTTATAGATGGGCACTATATTTGCTCTTTTCCAGTCTTCTGGAATCTCTCCCGTCTCCCATGATTTTCCAAAGATAATAGCTAGAGGCTCAGATACCTCCTCTATTAGCTCCTTGAGTATTCTAGGATGCATTTCATCAGGCCCTGATGACTTGCAGGCATCTAACTTTTCTAAGTGATTTTTAACTTGTTATTTTTTTATTTTATCTGCTAAACCTACCCCCTTCCCATTAGCATTCACTATGTTAGGGATTCCTTCAGACTTCTCGGTGAAGACCGAAACAAAGAAGTCATTAAGCATCTCTGCCATTTCCAAGTTTCCTGTTACTGTTTCTCCCTCTTCACTAAGCAGTGGGCCTACCCTGTCTTTGGTCTTCCTCTTGCTTCTAATGTATTGATAAAAAGTCTTCTTGTTTCCCTTTATTCCTGTAGCTAGTTTGAGCTCATTTTGTGCCTTTGCCTTTCTAATCTTGCCCCTGCATTCCTGTGTTGTTTGCCTATATTCATCCTTTGTAATCTGTCCTAGTTTCCATTTTTTATATGAGTCCTTTTTATTTTTTAAATCATGCAAGATCTCGTGGTTAAGCCAAGGTGGTCTTTTGCCACATTTTCTATCTTTCCTAACCAGCGGAATAGCTTGCTTTTGGGCCCTTAATAGTGTCCCTTTGAAAAACTGCCAACTCTCCTCAGTTGTTTTTCCCCTCAGTCTTGATTCCCATGGGACCTTACCTATCAGCTCTCTGAGCTTACCATAATCTGCCTTGCTGAAATCCATTGTCTCTATTTTGCTGTTCTCCCTTCTACCCTTTCTTAGAATTGCAAACTCTATGATTTCATGATCACTTTCACCCAAGCTGCCTTCGACTTTCAAATTCTCAATGAGTTCCTCCCTATTTGTTAAAATCAAGTCTAGAACAGCTTCCCCCCTAGTAGCTTTTTCAACCTTCTGAAATAAAAAGTTGTCTGCAATGCAGTCCAAGAATTTGTTGGATAGTCTGTGCCCCGCTGTGTTATTTTCCCAACATGTATCCGGATAGTTGAAGTCCCGCATCACCACCAAATCTTGGGCTTTGGATGATTTTGTTAGTTGTTTAAAAAAAGCCTCATCCACCTCTTCCACCTGGTTAGGTGGCCTGTAATAGACTCCTAGCATGACATCACCCTTGTTTTTTACCCCTTTTAGCCTAACCCAGAGACTCTCAATACTTCCATCTCCTATGTCCATCTCTACCTCAGTCCAAGTGTGTACATTTTTAATATATAAGGCAACACCTCCTCCCTTTTCCCCCGTCTATCCTTCCTGAGCAAGCTGTACCCATCCACACCAACATTCCAATTATGTGTATTATCCCACCAAGTTTCAGTGATGCCAACAATGTCATAGTTGTATTTATTTATTAGCACTTCCAGTTCTTCCTGCTTATTACCCATACTTCTCGCATTTGTATATAGGCATCTAAGATACTGGTTTGATCTTTCCTCCCACTTTTGTCCTGCCAATATAGCCCACGCTCCCTCTCGTTTCTGACCCATCTCCCAGGTCTCCATGTTCCCCACTTACCTGTGGGCTTTGCTCACCTGTCCCCGTCGAACCTAGTTTAAAGCCCTCCTCACTAGGTTAGCCAGTCTGTGTCCAAATAGGGTCTTTCCCCTCCTCGAAAGGTGAACGCTATCTCTGCCTAGCAGTCCTTCCTTGAATAGCATCCCGTGGTCTAGGAAGCCAAAGCCCTCCTGGCGACACCATCTTCGCAGCCAGGCATTCACCTCCATGATGCATCTGTCTCTGCCCGGGCCCCTACCTTTGACAGGAAGAATTGAAGAGAATACCACCTGCGCTCCAAACTCCTTCACCCGTACTCCCAGAGCCCTGTAGTCACTCTTGATCCGCTCAGTGTCACACCGCGCAGTATCATTTGTGCCCACATGGATGAGTAACATGGGGTAGTAGTCAAAGGGCTGGATAATCCTCGACAATGCCTCCGTAACATTTCAGATACGGGTTCCCGGCAGGCAGCATACCTCCCGAGATGAAATGTCAGGGCGACAGATGGGCGCCTCCATCCCCCTCAGCAGAGAATCTCCGACCACCACTACCCTACGTTTCCTATTCGCAGTGGTGGCAGCAGACCTCCCAGCCTTAGGGGTACGAGGCTTCTCCTCCTTTACTGTAGGGGGTGATTCCTTCTTTCCTGTATCAAGAAGAGCATAACGCTTACCTATTACCATGGTGGGAGGGTTCGGAGCAGGGGTGGAGCACTGCCTGCTGCCAGAAGTAACCAGCTGCCAGTGTCCACCCTGAGCCATCTCCTCCTCCACCAGTGGTGTATCAGCAGTCCTGTGTACTGGGACAGCTACCTCAGCTGTCTCCACATGGACACTGTCCAGGAATTGCTCGTGGATTCGGATGCTCCTCAACCTAGCCACCTCCTCCTGTAGCTCTCCCACCTGCTGCCTGAGAGATTCCACCAGCAGGCACCTTTCACATTGGATGCCCCTCCCCCCAGCCTGGATATCAGTAAGTGGAAATTGCAAACAGTCTTTGCAAAACCACACCAGGATCTGGGTAGAAGCATCCATGCTCAGGCGCTCTGTCTGGCTACAGGCGCAGGTGGAGGAGACAGAAGCAGTGCTGGCACAGGTGTTGCGGGTCTTCCTAACCATCGTAAGCCTCCCTCTGTCAAACTTCCGTCTGCAGCCCCCTGTCCGCTGAAAGGGTTGTTTAAGCAAGAAGTTTTGAATGTAGTTGGTTTATAGGTTTTAAGGGGAATAAAGGGAAAACAGATAGAACCGGCAAGGTAGATAGAACTCGCCCCCTTCCCACTCCCCTTCCAAACTCCCTTGCGAGTTACACTGGAGGAATGTCACTGAGACTAATGGAGTTATTTTGGATTTATTCTGGTCCATCTGAGGGTAATATCTGACCTAGTGACTTCATTGAGATTGCACAAGCTGTGAGTCAGGACAGGGTTTGCTCCTACAAGTGCAATTGATTCAGAGATTTGAATACGCAGATGGATATTTGATTACCATCATACTGGATCAGCAAAGTGCTAGAAATCAGTTCTTGTTCCACTGTAAATGAATAATCCTTCTGGTCATGTCCATTATAAGGGAAGAATGCTGTATTGACTTCAGTAGATTTGCTTGATTTCTGCCTACCGTATATTTTTCTAACTGAATTTTTATTGAATTTGTTTTTATTGTGTTTTATCCACCCTGCTCACACACTATCCTATAAAAGACAACATTTAAAAATCAACCTTGGCCCACAGGTAGTGTCAGCACATGCTGTGAAAGCACAAATACTGATGGCCAACTGGCTATTTGAGATGCACAACAATGCAGGTTAGAGCAGGATGGCTGCTGGTGACCCAGTCCGGATTAATTACATTAGAGCACTGGATACTCTCTTACACTGGATACCTGTAACCATAATGCTTTGGGCTGTGATCGTGTCAGATTTCAAAAGGTGAATAGTGTCTAGGTTGGTCAATACTTGGTTGAGAGGAAAGAAAAGGAGATGCTACAGGAAGAGATGTTAGGGATTCAGTACGTTGCACTCTGGATTGTTAATGAATTGATGCTACAGCATGGTGTTGGGGGTCAATTTGCTGCTCTCTGATATGCTAAAAGCTTAGCCTCTGACCAGTTTTCACTGCAAATCTCATCGCAATTATAGATTGCGTTAGCCATAGTGTCTTGGCTAATTTTCCCCCATTGTTTTTTCCCTTCATCTCTTAAAATTATGGGACGAGGAGAAGCTGATGTAGAATGGTGGATGAAGTAATCTGTTTTGAAGTCCTAATCTTGGGAGTGCACTGTGGTGGGTTTTACAAACCCCTCACTAAGACTGAGGCTGGGGAAAGGCAGTGGCAGGATTGGGCCAGGAAAGTTCCACCCCTCAGGCACTGCTGAGCATGCTCTTGGGGAAAGGAGCAGTATAAAAAGAGTTCCAGCAGTCCAAGCCGGGGAGCAGAGAGAAGCCATTTCCAGGGGGAGCACTGCCCTGAGGCAGGAGGAGAAGGGGTGCTTACTGTGGAGGTCTGGCTGTGAGTCTCCTCCCGCCCTCAGAGACATCACCCCAGGGTAGAGAGAACCACATGTTGGGCACCAGAGGGTCACCTGCATCAGCACCGAGACTCTGGGGGTTTGGCACAAAGGACTACAATCAAGCAGCAGCCATGCCCCCAGACTGAGACATTGGATGGGGCAGGAAATGGCCCAATAGAAGGTGAACAGGAGGTGGGCCAAGCATAGGCCAGCCTGCTCTGTCACAATTTCAGTGAACTGGGCCAGGACCCGGTGGACTGAGAGGCCCCAGTTCCCCCTACCCACCGCAGATTCCCCGATGCCTAGCTCTGGGACGGGCAGGACTAGGGAGCTACTAACATGAAAGCTGACCTAGCTGAACCTTGTTCAGAAGGTCCCTGATATGTTGAACTGAAAGAGACTAGCACAGCAGACCCTGATCACTTGGCCTGGTAACATGACCCTCTACATGCACTGTGGAGTGCTTGGTTATTGCCCTTCAGCTCGAGAGTGCAAGCTTATATGCGCACAAGCATAATGACTGGGTCATAAGTGTGACCCTCAACATGCAAGTGAGGCTTTTAGCTATATGCTTCCTTCTTTGCATTCCTGCTACTAGGTGGGACTAACTTGGCAGCCAAGCAAGAGGGTTCTTGTTGATGCAAGATCAGGTTCTGCTTTGCTCACTGACCTGCTCTGTCACATTTTACTTTCACTTACACATAGAACATGCCCTATTTCCACAGTACAAGATCAAGTCCATGGAGAATATTGTAAAACCTTTGGGATCCATTTTTTTCTAGAGGAATACTCTTCTGAGCCATGCTGGGGTGATGTTATTGCCTATAAAATCATAGAACTATAGGCTTAGAAGGGTAATCTAGTCTAACCCTCTACCAGGATTAAGTATTTGTTGTGTCTAAACCATCCAAGACAGATGGCTATCCAGAACTTTTTTTGAAAACCTCAAGTGAAGGAGCTTCCACAACCTCCCTAGGCAGTCTGTTCCATTGTCCTACTGTTCTTACAGTTAGGAAGTTTTTCCTGAGATTTAATCTAAAACTGCTTTGCTGTAGTTTGAACCCATTGCCTCTTGTCCTGCCCTCTGTGGCAGGAGAGAACAACTTTTCTCTCTTTTTTTTTTTATTGCAGCCTTTCAAATATCTGAAGACTGCTATCGTGTTCCCACTTAATCTCTTTTCCAAACTAAACGTATCCATTTCCTTCAGCCTTTGTTCATATGGCTTGCATTCCATCCCTTTGATCATCTCTGTCACTTGCCTCTGGATCCTTTCCAGTTTCTCTACATCCTTTCTATACATTGGTGACCAAAATTGGACACAGTACTCCAGCTGAGGCTAACCAGTGCTGAATAGAGCATTACTATCACCTTCCATGACGTGCATGCTATGCGTCTGTTAATGCAACCCAAAAAGCATTTGCCTTTTTTTTTTTTTTTGCAACAGCATCACATTGCTGGCTAATATTGAGGTTGTGATCCACCACAACTCTCAGATCTCAGCAGTACTGCTGCCAAGCCAGTTATCCCCCATTCTGTATTTGTGCATTTGTTTTTTCTTCCCTAAGCATAGCATCTTATATTTGTCTTTGAATTTCATTTTGTTGTCGATAACCCTGTTCTCCAATTTATCAAGATCTCTTTGAGTTTTAGCTCTATCCTTCAAAATGTCTGCAATCCTTCCTAGCTTTGTGCCATCTGCAAATTTGATCAGTAGTCTCTATACCTACATCCAGATCATTAATAAAGATGTTAAACAATACCAGACCCAGAACAGACCCCTGTGGAACCTCACTTGAGACCTCCTTCCAATCTGACATTATTCCATTAAGTTACTCTTTTTTTGTGGTTGTTTAACCAGTTATGTATCCTGTTAATGGTAGTTCTGCCAAGCTTGCATTTCTCCAGTACTTATCAGCATATCCTGTGAGAGTGTATCAGAAGCCTTGCTGAAGTCCAGGTATATTATGTCTACTGCATTCCTCCATCCACCAAACCAGTTACCTTGTCAAAGAATAAAATCAAGCTGATTTGGTATGATTTGTTCATAGTAAATCCATGCTATCTGTTAGCGATTACCCCTTCATCCTTCAGATATTCAGAAATTGAATGTTTTATACATTGTTCTAGTAGCTTTCCAGGTATCAAGATCAGGCTGACTGGTCTATAGTTCCCCAGTTTCTCCTTTTTCAAGATGGGTACTATGTTAGCCTTTCTCGAGTCTTCTGGGACCTCTCCTGTCATTCATGAGTTTGCAAATATTATTGTCAGTGGCTATGAGATTTCATCAGCTAATTCCTTCCGTATTGTGGGGTGAATAGTATCAGGCCCTGCTGACTTGAATTAATTCAAATTAGTCAGAAGATTTCTGATGTGTTCTTTACTTATTCTGATCTGCATCCCTTCCCCTTTATTGTCTATGATAACTTCACTAGTTGTCCGGTCCCATGTTATTTTTTGGGTGAAGACTGAAGCAAAGTAGGCCTTGAGCGGCTCTGCCTTCTTATCATCTTCCATTACCAGCTCACCTTCTCCACCGAGCAGCGGACCCACACCATCCTTGATCTTTCTTTTTTGTCTGACATATTTGTAGAACCCCTAATATAATGGAATTATTTAAAAGGAAAGCCATTTTATATAAATACTTTCCCCTTCTTTTCACTTCTCTCTGTGTGTGTTGGTGAGTTATTAGTTTGCTTTCTCAATGGCCCCCAATTCAGCAGCATTTTTTTAAAAGCAATATAAAATTACTACCTAGCTGAGAACCTATGTGCTGAGTGTTCCAAAGTTTGATAAAGTAATAATCTTATCAAAGCCTTTAACCGGAACACATGTAATGAAAATGGTGAATTGTAGCACTAGCAGGGTACAACTAGTAGAGAACAAGAAAAGCTACATTTTGAGTTTAAAACCTTTTATCCTGCAGTTTCAGTTAAATTCCTTTGGGTAGTGCTCTGCCTCTCTAACTAGTTGGTTTTTTCCACTTACTGCTTGTCATGCTTGAGCAAGCATGAGCCAGCTGATGAAATTGCAGAATTTTGTGCACCAGCATAGGTTTATGGTATTGCCTCTAAATGATATTTCTCTCATGTACAAGTTCATTCTCTAATGCCCTCTCTTTAGTTGTTAATCTGTCCTAATGCTGATTGCATAATCAATTATATTTCTTTTATACTGTCTTATTACTGGAATGCTCCTCTCAGGACAGTAACTGTAAAAAATCTACCATACTTTGCACAGCACTGTAATTAAAGTGTGAGTAAGATTCTTTTCTTTCTCATGCCAGTTTCACCCCACCTCCCAGCTGGTTACGCATATTATATTATAAGAGCTATGACATTCTTGGCTAGGAAAGCGAACAGAAATCTCAGAACAATTATTGTAGAATCATAGAAGTTAGAGAATGGGAATAGATTTATTAGGTAGGTCATCCAGTTAGTCTTTGTGCCAATACAAGACAGTTCTCTGTACATTTTAGAGCACTTTGCTAAGTCTAATTTCAGAAGTCCCAAGAGATGGGCATTCCACCACTTCCTTTTTGGCGATTATACTACAGGCAAATACATCTCACAATCCAGAAGTTTTTCCTGATGCTTAGTGTAAATTATTTCACAGATATATCATCTTTCATTGTGAGGAAGCAGCCTAAATTTTGCATCTCAGTTTCATCCCATTATTCCTCGTTATATCCCTTGTAGCAGCTTAATATTTCATCTGCCTCCTCAGTGTTTATACCCTTCAGATGTTTATAGATGGTTAACCTGTCTTAGTCATAGCTTTGCTGAGCTGTACCTATTTAGACTTCTGAATCTTCATAAGTGAATCCTTCTAAGAACCAGGCATTTTTTATGAGGCACCATGTTTTCCCCTCTTCTCTGAATTGCCACCAGATTGCACCTCAGCACCAGAAAGATACTGATGGAGAACTGAATGTAGTATTCCAGGTGCAGCCTTGCAGACACAGATGTCCCATCCCCCTGATCTGTAATATGATGCCTCTGCATATGTACCCCAAAACTCCATTGTACCTCTTAATCGTGAACATCACTGCAATTTCACATCTAATGTGTTGTTCTCCATCACCCCTATGTCTCTTCCTGCATCACTGCTTTCCAGGAGTCTCTCTATTGAATACTTGATGTATTAGTTGTACTTTCCTAAGGTGGCTCTCCTAATTTCTGCCCATATTTCCAACCTCTCTAGATCCCGTTGTCTTCTCTTTCTTCATTGACTTCCCAGTTTACTGTATCTGTGAATTTCATAAACACACCATTTACCCACTCCTCCAGAGCATTGATAAACCTGAGACTGAACCTAAGGCTGATTTCACTGTTACTTTTAGACATTTCTCCCTCATACAATGTGATCATCATTCTCCTTTGTTTACGATTCTTCAGCCAGTTTACAATCCATGAGGCAGAGTGCTTGTATCCAAGTCTATTTGAATTAAGTTTGTGAATAAGATTGACTCACTATATGAAATCCTGTAATAAAACCTAATTCTAGTAAATCTATTGCAGTATGTATTCCACTGTTTTGCATGGTGGTAGGCTCTACCAATAGCAACATTTTCTGAAAGCTTCTCTACATTGATTCTGCAGGCACAACTAGGACCACCTCCCACTAATGAACATCCTTTTTAAATTGCTACCAACGAGAGAAGTGTATCATTGCCATTAAAGAGGCGAGAAAACCTAGAGACATTTGAATTCAGATTTTGCTGTGGGCTGCAAAGTTTTTAGTGAACTCAAATGTAACCTTCTGCCTGCACTATAAGTCTGGGGCAGCTGGACTCTGATCCTGCACCCTTAAAGTCAATGGGAGCTTTGCAATTGACTTCAGCGAGTATAGAAACAAGGCACTAGACTCTTCTAGATCACGACCATGGAAGCAGCTGCCCTGATGTATCATGATGCAACACCCATTAGCAGTTTATCACCACAACAAATCCATCAAATGTTTGTCAAACCAAACCTGCTCTGTTCGTGTTTGTTTGGATTTCTGCTCGAACTGTTTGCCCAGACCAGACCTAAATATTCCTATCACTAGTGCACATTATTACACTGTAATATAGTACCAAATTTGAACTAGTTTCTGAAGACTGGCTATAGCTTATCTACACTATTTCACTATACGGTACTGTTTTATCCTACTATCACATTTTAGTATTTCAGCACATCAGTATTGCATTTATTATCTCTCAGTGTTTCACTACAGCATTTCCCTATTCAAAATTTCACACTATAAAGTATATCATCTACAGCAAGGCCCATTTAGATATATAATTCAATATATTAAAATATTTCAGTCCATTATTTCATTAAACTACAGTATTTCATCTTCAGTATTTCACTAAGGTATTTAATTCAGTATCTCGTATCTACAATATTTTGCTCCATTATTTCATCTACTCTACAAAAGTTTACGAAAAGTGGAGTTGGTTTAACAGTAATTCACATTTAAGAGCTACAATTGTATGCACTTTGTGACCACCTAAGGTCCAAATTCTCCCACTTTCTCATGTTGAGAGTACTTTATTTGGCAAGGGGTCCCATTGAAGTCAGTGGGATGGCTTGCATACTAAGATGCTACTTTGTGTGAGGAAGGCTACAGAATAGAATTCACAGTGGCTGTTGCATTTAAGAGCCAACAGATACTTTAAATCTGAGGACTTTAAATCTGAGTGATAGTTAATTGAAGTTGAGAACAAAAGAAAGAACAAAACTAAAATGTCTCCATGACGGAGCTGGACTCTCTGCTGCCTTGCACCTTGAGTGATCTTCTACATTGGCAGAAAATGAGTGTAAAAACACAATTAAGCCAGAAAGGTAGCACTTTACATCCATTCTGCACAGGTGTAAGATTACTAGAGACAGTGTAACGCCCTGGAGAATTAGGCCAGCGTGCATCCGTTAATAGTCTGTACTGAGCTCAAACAATAAAATGGCAGTAGAATTTTACAAGCAGGGAGAGTGAAATGTAAACGTGCAGTACACAGGAAACAAAAGTCCTCACAGTTTCACAGCTACAAACACCACAATACAATAACTGTGCTTATAAGGAAATTCTATTTAATTTCAAACACAGTTTAAATTCTAAGCTACACAAAATTTTATACACAGTACAGCATTTACAAATAAAAATAGATGCTTGTTTTTGGTGTAGGAGAATGATTTTGATGGTTTCATTTGTTGTTGTATTTTGATTTTTACTTATTGAATTCAGACACAGAATTTAATAAAATGGGACTATGCAGGAATTTGATATAGTTCTACTCCTTTCTTAGAACAACCATGTTAGTGCCTGTGGTTCAAGAAAATGGATGATGACACCCACTATTGATCTTGAGGCATGGTGAGGACAGTATTATAATAATCCATACCAGTCAGCTTGACCTTTTACTGATTTGACCTTTACCTTTTCTGGGAAAGAAAAACAAAGGTACTTATATAAAGTTGTGGTGCATTGGTTGTCAAATCTCTCGCATGGCTTGGATTATTGTTATTATATTAAAACGTGCTCCCTGCCAAACCATTAGTTTCATTAGTGATCTGCGAAATAGAGGCAGGCCATGACAGACCTCAGTCAGGATGTGCTCAGCAATACATTTTAAACACATTGCTATCTTTCTGTTTTTTAAAAAAATAGCCTAATATACACCCTCTTATTTCAGCATGTTACAGCTACAGAAGTTCTCCAGGTCCAGGCTTCTGGGGTCCGTCAGTCTTCAGAGGAGGGAGTGCTGATAATACCGACCATATGGGCCAAAGGGGATCTGAAGAGGTGGATGGGCTGCAGCAAGGGAAGGGAACTGAGAAGAGAAGTCAGTAAGCATTCCAACCCAAAGATGAGCTATCCTGATCTACATCAGCTGAGAATCTGGCCCTCTTTTCAAATTTGCTTGCCCCTACTCCCTGTGAAGGGTCCAATCTTGCAGTATTGATTTTTTTCTAAGCTATTTTCTGGTAAGAAAGCAAAGTTTCAAGAATTTTGGTTCAGCACTAACAAAGTTATGACACGTTAAAGTTAGCAAACCAGTGGGTCATACAGTGGTGGCTCCACCAGCTGTGTCATCATCCCATGCCTCCCTGGTCTTAGCCTCCTACACCCCGCTATTCTAGAACAGCAATGCCAGGAGCCATGCAGGACCTCTCCGTTCTCTAAATGGGTAAGGGGTGACTTGATTACAGTCTGTAAGTGCCTGCATGGGGAACGAATATTTATTACTAGACCCTTCAGCCTATCAGAGAAAGACAAGACATGATCCAGTGGGTAGAAGTTGAAGCTAAAGAAATTCAGACTGAAAATAAAGGTGTACATTTTTAACAGCCAGGGTAATTAACCATTGGAACAATTTGCCAATGGTCATGGTGGATTCTCCATCGCTGACCATTTTAAAATCAAGATTGGATGGTTTTCTAAAAGATCTGCCCAAGGAATTATTTTGGGGAAGTTCTATGGCCTGTTTTTACAGGAGGTTGGGCTATATCACCACAATGGTCCCGTCTGGCCTCGGAATCTATGAATCCTGATCTCCTCTCCATCTGAACCCTCTTGCTGTGCAAGTGGAAGGCGGTGAGGGAGGAGAAGTAAGAGTGTATGAGTTTGTGTATGTCCACACAGTTGATTGTGCCAGTGTCCACTGTCCCTCTCTCCTGCCCCAGGCATGAGTTCTTGAGCTCTGCTGGGAATGTCTGTGAGCAAATCTGTAATGAATATACCTCCAAGACTAAATAAAGGAATTGTGACATTCCTAGGTAAACTATTTTTGAAATCCTGAAGTGACATGTCCAATAAGCATGGGAAGAATTTTCAAAAAGTGGTTAAAGCCTCAGGGTGTGTCAGTTCCATGTTTCAAAAACAACCTGTCTTACTCATCTGAAAATGTGCTAAACCCCTCTTCTGCTAAACACAACACCACTTGAAACATTTTCAAGCACAAAGGAACATTTCAGGGATTCAAAATGGGTGGCCCACACTGGACTGATTATGAGTAGTAGCAATAATAATATGCAATGTGTGTGTGTGATGTGTGCATTATAAGTGGGGCTGGTAGCACTGCAATCATATTAAGGTTACCTGACATTTCCCATTATGAGACCCTTCTTTTCTGCTGCTTATAATGTTGCTAAACTTTAAGTGGGTTGAAATTTTTCATGTCAGGCTTCTGCTTCAGGTTGAATTTGTTTGGAAATGTTCAGCCAAAACTGTTCAGCTGTTTCCAAGGATGAGGCTAGTGAAAAATAATTTGCATTGCCCAAGTTAAATTCTGACAATCTCTTTGTTTAAAATCTCCAGCACACCTATATTTTGGAACAGGGACTTGAAATTTAGAAGGGGGTGTGGCCTTTGTGGGGATGTGACTTTTGCTAGTCCAGTGAAAATCTGCCCAAATTATAAACCTTATAAAAACTGTTTTGCACATGCTCAGTATAGACTTCAACTTTTACATCTAAAATCCCCAAAGATTCTGTCTACACTGAGCATGCTCCACCCTAGGGCTGAGCAGGACTTTCCCTGCAGTTGCAGCTCTGGGTTACTGCAGGCCATGCTGGGGTCAGAACTGGGAACTGGAAATGAGAGCAGGGAGTCCATTGGAGCTCTGTGCCTCCAATGTTTTAGCAGTAATGTTTATTATTTGTATAATCATAGCACCTAGGAGCCCTAGTCATGGACCAGGACCCTTTTGTGCCAGGTGCTGTACAAAAACAAAAAAAGAAACTATCCCTGCCCCAGGGAGATTACAGTCTAAATCTAAAACAAGAGACAGATTATAGAATACTGGCAGGAGAGTACCTGTTGCCACATTTTTGAAGATGTCACAGCAAAGTAGAGTTTTGAGGGATTTGAAGGAGGATAAAGGGCTAGTTTTGTTTATAGGGGAGGATAAAGGGTTAGGGATGTTTACGGAGAACCGCTCCCAAGTGTGTGGGGCAGGATGGGTAAAAGCATGAAGGTGTTGGTTTGTAAATTTAAAAAGCAGACAGTAGAGGCTGGCATCATGGGCCAATCAGAGGTAAACATGGACAGCTGGGTACTGAATAGAGCCCTCTTCCGGCTGGACCTAGGTTTGTACCTGCTGATCCCACTTCCACCTGAAGCCCAGGGAAGGTAGTTTCCAGCCACAGCAGGAACTGTCTCTTTTTTGTGTTTGTACAGCACCTGGCACAACAGGGTCCTGGTCCATGTCTGGGAAATCCAGGGAAGGTAGTTTCCAGCCAGATTAATTGCTGTGGGGCTTGTTTCATGCCTTTTTAACAAAAACGGGATCAGAGCTTCACAGTCTCTCCCCTCAAAGTCTGTACAGGGGAAATCCCTTTCCCCAAGTCTGTCCCTCACCCCACAAGTTCATCCACCCAAAAGGTCCTGGCTGTTACTTCAAGTCTTTTGTGATAACAGGATTTCCCCCCATGGCCTTTCTGTCTCTTGCTCCAGCCTTTGGCGGGTATTGTAGCCCCTTTCCTGCTCCTCCTTTTATGAGGATCAGCCAATTAAATTTGCAGGTCTTTCCTCAGGTGCAGTGAGTGGGGCTAATTACCCAGCCAGCCAGCTGCAGGCCTCCAACCCCAGAGGAATGGTATCCACTTATACCTTCACAGGCAGTCTTTAATTGCATGATCACATGCTATTTTTTCCAGAGACTTTTCTGTCATAGTGCACAGGATGCTCTCAATTTGCATGCTCTGCGGATGGAGTCGGGCAGTGCTGTGAAGGAGACTGTTGTCTATTCCTGCTTCATTTGTTACAGGAGCTGAAAGGTGTGTGATGAATGAGGCAGAGGAGTGTAGGAAGGAAAAGGATGGTCTCACAGATAAGGCAGCTAAATGTTGGTTTTGGGAACTGGCTTCTGTCCCTGTTTCTGTCAAAGAGTTCCTGTGTGATGCTAGGCAGGTCACTCAAACCAGACTTTTATTAGATGGTCAGTAGTTGTGAGTACCTTATTTTCTGGTTCTCTGACTTGAGACTGGGAGTTCTGATGTGCAGAAGTGCTGAGCAATCACAGCTGCAACTGAAGTCAATGGGAGCTGTGCTTTGAATCTATAAAGTGTTAGAATGCTAGCGTGCTCTGAAAAATCAGGTCCTAGGTGTCTCAGACTGGGCACTCAAAATTAGTGGATAATTTTGAATTTAATTGCTCTGGAACTCAGTTCCCTCACTGTAAAATGGGGATAACAGTCCTCCATTCCATAGCGGTATTGTGAAAACCAATCCACTCTTGTTTGTGAAGCTCTCAGTTACTACAGTAAGGAGCACCATAGAGAAACCCACAAGGAAACATAATTCTGTCTCCAGAGCAGACTTTGAACTGTGTGCAGTAAATCAGGTCTAGGGCCACTCGCTGAATGATAAGGATAAACAAAATGATGAGTAGCTCCTCATTCAGTGAGCACTGACCATTCTGTGCACTAAATGAGTCAGGGTTCTGTTGAAAAACAGTATAGCATAATGCATATATGGCAGCAAATGAAAGGTGCATAGGCCACCTTAATTCTGGCATTTCTTAACCTCTGAATATTTGACTTTGCAACCTTAATAATGGTCTTTAAATGTAGGGGTTTTTGTTTATTTATATATATAATAGGTCCATCCAGTCCAGTATCCTGTCTACCGACAGTGGCCAATGCCTGATGTCCCAGAGGGAGTGAACCTAACAGGTAATGATCAAGTGATCTCTCTCCTGCCATCCATCTCCACCCTCTGACAAACAGAGGCTAGGGACACCATTCCTTACCCATCCTGGCTAATAGCCATTAAGGGACTTAACCTCCATGAATTTATCTAGTTCTCTTTTAAACCCTGTTATAGTCCTAGCCTTCACAACCTCCTCAAGGAGTTCCACAGGTTGACTGTGCGCTGTGTGAAGAAGAACTTCCTTTTATCTGTTTTAAACCTGCTGCCCGTTAATTTCATTTGGTGGCCCCTAGTTCTTATATTATGGGAACAAGTAAATAACTTTTCTTTATTCACTTTCTCCACACCACTCATGATTTTATATACCTTTATCATATCCCCCCTTAGTCTCCTTTTTTCCAAGCTGAAAGTCCTAGCCTCTTTAATCTCTCCTCATATGGGACCTGTTCCAAACTCCTAATCATTTTAGTTTCCCTTCTCTGAAGCTTTTCTAATGCCAGTCTATCTTTTTTGAGATGAGGAGGCCACATCTGTACACAGTATTCAAGATGTGGGTGTACCATGGATTTATATAAGGGCAATAAGACATTTCCGTCTTATTCTCTATCCCTTTTTTGAATGATTCCTAACATCCTGTTTGCTTTTTTGACTGCCACTGCACACTGCTTCTCCAAAGCTAATCAAGACCATAGTCTGGGCCAGAATAATTTTTTGGATTCTTCCACTCCGAGATGCACAGATTAGTTGCAGTGACAGGATTGGAAAAATGAAGCTCTGTTGACTAGCAGCAGCCTAGTTCTTGGGCTCTCCAGAGGAATCATGGATGGTCGGCAGCCATACTATTTCAGCTAATACCACAAAAGCTTTTTGTGGGAAAAGTTCAGTTTGATAGTTGAATACACTTTGTAGGTTTATCATGAAGACTCGCTAGAAATATTAGATTATATTCCATTTTACATTTTTTCTGCTAGTCTGCACAGCCACAAGTCGACACTCAATTATAACACCAGTAAAGAAGGCTTTTGGAGTGCCATGTACAACATGAGGGCTGAATGCATCGCAAGACTTGCTTCCAAAATTACTTATCCTCATGGCTTTGTGTTTCTGTAGCACTTTTACGAGTATACTAAAACTTGCCTCTGTGTATCTGTTTGAGAGAAAAATTAACAACATCCAGCAGAGTCAAGAACATTCAGGACTTAATTAGCTCTCTTCCACAGTGAGAGATTTCAAAGAAGCAGAATTCAACCAGAAACAACTAGAATTAGTTTCCTATGCAATACAGTTGTTCCCATACCTGTTCATTCTACTGCAGACATCTTCCAGCCGTGACACCTTATCAGGAGGACTATCCACAAACCCAGCCTAATTAAATGTTGTGTGGAATATTTCAGCTAGGTTCTTGTACATCTTATGGGCCAGATTGTTATAACCTTACTCACACTGAATAGTGCCTTCCTTTGCAAATAGTCAAAAGATTGGATTAAATAATTTTAGCTCCCTGTGCACTGTTGAAATGGGGGGGAGGGGCTGCCCATCTTCCTTAAGTGACCCAAGAAACTGGACCCCACCCAGAAGCCCCCCTCCTCTTACATGGCTCTGATTGCCGTGACTGCCCAGAAGAGTGCCAAGAAGAGACCCAGTGGCCTAGGGTAACAAACCTGAGCGGTGCTTTGACTCCATGCACCAATTTTCAACTCCACTCACTGAAGTTTGGCTCACCTGCCACCCTGCCATTAATCATGATGGAGGGGGGGCAGATGGGTCAAACCTGGTTGGGACAGATAAGGTTGCCACCACTGAGAGACAGAAAAAACAGCCACTCCCCTTGCCATAAGCTGAACCTTCCTCTTCCACTCTCAGGCACCTCCCACCCCAGGAACCAGACCCTCCTCTTCTGCTCCCAGGCACCCCCATCACCACCACCAGCTGGACCCTCCTCTTCTCCTTTCAGATACCCCCTCCATACACTGTCCTGAGCCTCCTCTTTAGATATCCCCCCCTCCACACACACCACCAGTAGCCTAATCCCATGGCCCAAGAGGCCCTACAACCACCTCCTCACAGCAGCCTCAGCTCAGGGAGCCCCCTACCATCTTCTCCCAGGAGACTCTGCCTCCCCCCACTCCAGTCCCCACACCTTACTCCTCGCTGGTGAGCCTTGGGTCCATCCTGCTTTCTGGCACTGAGGGGAGCAGCAGCACCAGCTGCCTGTTGCCACACTGAAGGCCCCAGCATATGGAGTGGCACCCAGGTGCTGCACCAGCAGTGCTCCCGGTGACCATAAGACCTGTGCACCATAGTGGAAGCAGCCATATGTATTTCCATGTGTGCGCACAGCAACAATTGCTAGTTGCAATATGCCGGGAAGGGGTTCAAACCAGGGGCCCTATGCCTATGTACGGTGTGCACACTGATTGATCTGGGCCTGAGTAGTCCCCCTGACTTCAGTCAGACTATTCACAGTGTAAGGTACTATTCAGTGTGAGTAAAGGCCTGGCCCTAAATACTGTGATCTGTTTTCCTGTCACTTGTTTATGTCCCTTGTTAGCCTTGTTATTTAAACAAAACAGCCAGGTAATACATCTCCATACCAAACTTTGTTTGATAGCTGTTCCAGCAAAAGGTTTGTGAATAGATGGTGATCATATGTGTGATGATGGAGGATGGCAGGTAGGTTTTACAAATGTCAAACAAATGCAGCAGGTATGTTTAAAAATTATTCCTTTTAATGGGAATTTAGTGCTTGTGAAAGGTGCAGGATTGATAGCCCTGGATAATTGTGCATGGACTACAGTTCCCAATGCACTGCTTGGCAGATCACAATATATTTGAATTCAGACTGGTCCCAGTGCATAGAAGAGAGATGACCAAATGCTTGGTAGCACTGTATTTGGAGCACAAGTAGTGGAACGTTGGAGAAGAATAGATGTGTTCAATAAGTAAACAGCTTTTTAAGATGTAGTATTATTTTCTTGCTAAACTGATTTAGTTGCTTGCATCAGGAAACTGCAGGAGTTAAAAATAGTGGTATAAAATATTTCCACAGTAGGCAATGTACACTCTCTCTCTTTTATTTTCAGTATAAAAAATTGTATGAAACTGGAACAATAGGATATATAACAGGGATGGAAGGAGATAGATCTAACCAGCAGGCTATGGTCAAACTCACTGGTTTTGACGTGCAAGTCTTTCCCCCCATTTTGCTTCACGGTGCTTTGAATCCCTTGTTTCAGTTTCTAATGAACCTGAAAACTCCAAATAAGTCTTCAGCTACAAATAAGTCTTCATAGTTTCCATCTGAAACCATTACCCAGTTCAGACTTACTTGAATCTTGGCCCACACTCCCCTAGTAACGTGCTAGAGAACTGGAAACATTGTGCAGTGAAAGCGAAAGAAAGAGCATGGTCTAGGAATACCACACCTTTTGGAGCCATCTAGGAGTTGGACAAGCTAAACATCCTTTTGTTATCTGATCTATTGCTTTTAGTGCCTTCTCTCTCCATGTGACAAGCACTGATCCATGATTAATCCTTCTTCAGTTCTTCTGCTTCATGACATGTAGTCATGGTTGCTGCTTGGATTCACCTCTGTTTTGTTTTGATCTTTCTCCCCCACCCTACCCTCATTCCCCAACCCCCAACATCAGTCAGGAACCATTCTACTGAACTTAATAGCAAACTAGATTCTTAAGATATTTTCTTGTGTTGTGGGCTGATTTCCTTTGAGAGGAATATACCAAATTCATTTTTTAAACAGTCCATTTTTCCCTCTTAGTGCTTTAGCCCAAGATAAAGCAATTATTAGTAACAGAGAATTGCTTTGGAACTTTTCCTTGAACATACAGGGAAATACATATTAAATACACTGCATACACATTAATATGAATTTCATCTCCAAGCCATTAACTCCCAGGCCAACCTCCAGCTTCCCTCAGGGTGGGGAGCCTTGGAAGCTAATTAGTGAATGCACATAAGCTTCAGTCCTGAAGGACATTGTTCATTTCATTACTTGTGCTGTGCTGAATATGGGAAGATACTGCTGCGTGATAAAATGCACAGAAGCAGAAGATGCACTTGGCAAAAGAAAAAAAGCTTAAAGAATGCTCAGCCACCATACAATGATGCCATCCTGCAGTCATATGTTATAAGACTTTAGTCAACCCAGAGCTGAATATATTTTAGAAACAACCACCAAACAAACTTGAAAATACGTAACAGACTTAAATGCCTCTGGAGTTCTAGAGGGTTTTTGCTACCAGCTGTCCATTGGCTCTGAGCCTAATGACTACAGTATATTGAAAAACTATCCCTGTCATGTCCCAGTAATCCAGGTAATAGAATATCATTATTTAAACCTTTTCTTTTTCCTGCAAATGCAGTTTCAAAAACATTTTATATTGTCATAAAATGTCATACATTTTAATTCCTTTCTCAAACTGATACCCTTCTAATCGCTAATTATTTTGGTTGCTTATTTTTAACGAGTCTTTTAAAAGGCATCACACTCTTTTCTGTTAGATCTGTATATTACATGTAACTATTTTTCTCTCCTTCTATATTTTATTCTTCCTAATATATTTTTATTGCTTTAGTCTTTTTTTCCTATATGGTCCCTAAGCAGTAGGGATTGAGCAACACAATATTCTGCATGTGATTGCAACAGGGTAATGAAGAATGGCACTATTACCTTTCTTGTTCTACATATGATCCTTTACCTATCCATTCAAAAAATCATTGGTAAGACTTGTCTATTGAGTTTAAAAAGGGTAATTTACAGCATGTATCCATCCTTTACAAATGAGAAATAAGAATGGATATTCCTCTTAACTTTACACTTGGGATAAGTACAATTTTTTTCTTTCTGTTAAAAATATTTTTTTTTCCTTTTGGAAAGTAAGTTTATTTTTTACTATTTTTTATTAGATGCTTGTGTGCCTTGTGACACACAAGGCAACCCAGTCTTTCCACCTCTCTCTGTCTAATGCCACATTTTTGCTCGATTATAGTCTGTTTCCATGACAGCAGCATCTTTCTCAATGGTTTTCTTAAATGTCATCTGGTGTCCTCCTCTTTTTCTTCTTCCAGCTGGTGGTTTCCAGTCAAGGGCTTGTCTAGGAATACAGTTTTTTTTATGATATCCATACATGTCCAAACAACTGTCTTCTTTCCTGAATCATTGTCTGTGCAGTCTGCTGGCCAGCCCTTTGTAAAACATCAGTGGGGGTTACTTTGTCCCACCAACTGATATCAAGTATTCTTCACAAGAAACTCTGATGGAATGCATTACGTTTCCTGTTGTGGGTTTCTAGCGTTTGCCAAGTTTCAGAAACATAGAACAATGTAGATATCACAAATGGCATTGTGTATAATTTTATCTTAGTTCTTATGTGAATCTCCTTATTTTTCCAGATATTTGCCAGTCTCAAAAAGGCTCCACTTGCCTTTCCAATTCTTGATTGCACCACTTTATGGAGTTGGCCATCAGCACCAGCTGTGCTTCCAAGATATACAAACTTGCTAAGCATGCCATATTCTTCACTATCGACCACATATGCACCATGAGTGCTGACTCCTTTTTCAACAATCATGACTTTCATTTTCTTTTGGCTGATTCTTGATCCTAATTTGGCAGCCTCACCTTTGGCGTTGATAGTGGCGTTTTTCATAGTATCATCTGTGTCCACCAGAACAATGTCATCTGCAAAGTTGAGATCTTGATGTTTTTCTCTACTCCACATAATTCCCGTATTTTCCTTTGATGTTACTTTTGTATCACATAATCTATTGCAATGCAGAAGAGAAAAGATAAGATGCATGCCCCAGTTGCACTTCAATGATGATATCAAACCAGTCAGTCTTTCCACTTTCTGTTCTTAAACAACATTTTTCAACCTTCATACAGCATCTGAATCAGTG
Organism: Malaclemys terrapin pileata; assembly: GCF_027887155.1. NCBI lineage: Eukaryota > Metazoa > Chordata > Testudines > Emydidae > Malaclemys > Malaclemys terrapin. The sequence continues at coordinate 86,347,096 of NC_071507.1, forward strand.
ACACTATCTTTCTAGGAAGCCCATGTTGTTGCAAGATCTTCCATAGAAACACTCTATTAATGCAGTTAAAAGCTTTGATGAAATGTATTAAGTTCAAGACTAATCTTCATTGGTAATCTTTCCTCAGTCAATTGACACAGGGTAAAGATGTGATGTATACACAATCTTTAAAGTCTAAAGCCTGCTTGCTCAGTACAGAGTTTCTTTGGTAATTTACAGATCACACCTTTCTTCCACTCCTCAAGGAAAAAATATTTCTCCCAAACTATATTGCAAAGTTTATGTATTTCATGTTCTACCACTTCCTCCCCATCTTCAAGCGTTTCAGCAGTGATCTTATCTTGACCATGCGCTTTACCATTTTAGCAGCTTAATGACTTCCTCTATTTCTGCTTTCTTTATCACCTTCTTCACATTCATTGATTGCAGTTGTTGGCTCAGGTTGACTGAGCACTTCATTAAAACATTCTCACCATAATTCCTTTTGTTCTGCTTCCGTTGTTAAGAATCTTCCATCTTCCGCTTTTATGATACCACTGTGACTCTGAAACTGTGATGATAATTGCTTACACACCTGGAATAATTTCTTTGAGTCACTTCTCACTGATGCTTCTTTGGCTTCTCTTGCATTTTTTTTTTTTGTCAAGCCATTCTCTCTTATCTTTCCCATTCAACTTCTTTACTTCTTTATCGTTCTCTACAAACTGCCATTGCAGCATGTGTTGTTCTTCTTGTCATGTCACTTGTGTAAAATAAGTTCAGAGTCCATTAAAAGGGGTCATATTGGCAGCTATAAGACAGAAGTTCCTTGTTTCAATAGAGACCATGAATAGCAGAAGAAAAGACAGTGCCAGGTTCCCACACAACCCCCTCCCCTACCTAGCAGGAACACCTTCTGGTGTAATAAACAGTTCAACCATCATAACCATTCTCTCCCTTGCTGAGATTAAGTAAGAAACATAGTACCCATCTTTAAAAAGGGAAACAAATATGACTGAGATAACTTTGATACTTGGAAAGATACTGGAACAAACTCTTAAACACCCATTTGTAAGCACTTAGAGCAGTGTTTCCCAAACTGGGGTTCATGAACCCCTGGGGTCCATGAAATGTTACAGGGGGTTCTCAGGAAAAAATTCCCTAATGGCGGAAGAACTGTCCCTAGGGACCTCGGGGCCAGCAGCCTGGAGCTCCTGGACTTCCAAGAGCTAAGCAGATCAAAGGAAACATATCTATCACACTGAGGAGATTTAAACTTCAAGATTCCTTATAAGAAATGGAAAAGAAGATGGATATTTTTTGCTGTTTTTAAAATTAAATAGGCAGCAAGTATTGTTTTTAAAATTATTATGAAGAACAAGTTTAAGCTTTGTTGTAATATGCGTTGTTTGCCTGGACTGCTCAAGACCTGAATGATTGTGTAGGAGGAACTCTTTGAGTTGGCTTCTTAAATACTTTCATGCTGTTTCACATCTGATACTCCTTGATGAAACATAGGAGCCTTGTCTTATAATAGGCTTATTCAAAGTGATACAAGCTACGATAGTGAGATCTTGGAAGAGAGTGTTGCCGTTTTCATAATGTAATAAAAATACTGTAATGATAAATAATAATAAATAGTGTGTAATAAGCATGTCATAAAAACAAATTTTGTATTTCCAAGATCACTGCCTTTATAATTTATACTCAGATAAAGGAGAAAATCCCTGGAAATATTCATTTTTAGGAGGGGTTCATGAGACTTGACATTTTAGTGAAAGGGGTTCACAGGTTGTTAAAGTTTGGGAACCACTGACTTAGAGGATAGTAGCGTAATAAGGAATTGCCAACATGGATATGTCAAGAACAAATCATGCTCAGCCAACCTGATTTCCTTCTTTTGACAAAGTTATTGGCCTAATGGATAGGTGGGAAGCAGTAGACATGATATATCTTTATTTTAATAAGGGCTGTGTCACATTCCTATATGGCATTCTCTTAAGCAAACTAGGTAAATGTGGTCTAGATTAAATTATTATAAGGTGGTGTGATGGGGTATACAAACCCCACATTGAAGAGGAAGGGGTTAAGGAGCTGCTTAAGGAGGCCTCCCCATCCCATTCCACCTACAAAGCCTGCACAGGCTGGAGAAGGAGCTTAAAAAGGGAAACTGAGTAGCTCATTGGCAGGCAGACAATGGCAGTGAGCTGCCCTGTACTCTGAGCTGTTGAGAAGGAGCACCACAGGAGCTCTTGCTCTCTGAGGGCCTCGCTATAGGGACATGACCAAGCCTACAAAGGAGGAACCTGTGGCTTTCTGAAGGTAGAGGCTGTATCTTTGTGTTTTAGTTATTTACTTTACCCTGAGCAAGTGGAAGGGACTGGTATGATATGGTCATGGGAGGCAGCTTCTTAGCACCCCAGGGCACAGGACTTAACTGCCTACCATTGGACCCTGGATCAGACCCCAGTGGAGGGGTTGGGCCCGGGCTCCCCTACCATCCCCTCAAGAGGGAAAACGATGGAAGTCTATCCATTGGCTGGGAACCTACTTGGGGGAATACTCTCTTGGTAAAAGTGTCCGGACCACAAGACCCCAACCCCAGGAGGAAGCCCTGAATCTCTTGTTGAATTCTGAAGACTTCCTGGTTGCTGGACTCACATTTATCCAAAAAAGGGGTGGACTTGAAAGTGTGACCTGGCCGTAGTGTTAAGTCACTGAAAGGACAGACCACTGTAGGGTGAAGCTGTAGGGGAACACCCAGAAGGAAGACAAGTTGCCACACCTCCGCCCGACCACAAGGCAGCACTGGGGGTAAGTGTCCTCCATCACAGGTTTGTGCAGAACGGGTTGAAAGACTGTATTCAAAGACTAGTTATCAGTGATTCACTGTCTAGCTGAGAGGATGTATCTAGTGGGGTCCAGCAGGGCTTAGTCCTAAATCCAGTGTAATTCAATATTTTAATTAATGAGTTGGATAATGGAGTGGAGAATATGCTTATAAATTTTTCAGATGACACAAAGCTGTCAGGGGTTGCAAACACTTTGGAGGACAGGATTAGAATTCAAATGGACCTTGACAAATTCGAGAATTGGTCTGAAATCAACAAGATGAAATTCAATAAAGACAAGTGCAAAATACTACACTTAGGAAGAAAAAAATCAAATGCAAATTTACAAAATGGGGATTAACTGGGTAGGCAATAATATTACAGAAGAGGATCAAAGAGTTACAGTGGATTACAAATCTAATGAGAGTCAACAATGTGATGCAGTTGCAAAAAAGACTAATATTATTCTGGGGTATATTAACAGGAATGTTGTATGCAAGACATGGGAGGTAATTGTCCTGCTCTATTCTGCACTGGTAAGGCCTCAGCTGGAGTAGTGTGTCTAGTTCTGGGCATCACACTTAAGGAAATATTTGGACAAATTAGAGAGAGTCCAGAGGAGAGCAACAAAAATGATAAATTAAGAAAACCTGACTTATGAGGAAAGGTAAAAAAGCTGGGCATGTTTCATCTTGAAAAAAGAAGACTGAGTGGGGGGGATCTGATACCAGTCTTCAAATACCTTAAGCACTTTTATAAAGAGGATTGTTCTCCATGTCCACCAAAGATACGACAAGAAGTAATGGGTTTAATCTGCAGCAAGATAGATTTGTTAGATATTAAGAAAAACTTTCTAACTATAAGGGTAGTTAAGCTCTGGAATGGGCTTCCAAGGGAGGTTGTTGAATTCTCATCACTGGAAGTTTTTAAGAACAGGTTGGACAGTCACCTGTTGAGGATGGTCTAGGTTTACTTAGTCTTGCCTCAGTTCAGGGGGCTGGACTTAATGGCCTCTCAAGATCCTTTCCTGCTCTACATTTCTATGATTCTATGTGAATTGCAGTGATGAGGACACAAGAAATGGACTGAAACCACCTCTTTGCTTCATGTAGCACTGCCAGATAACCATCAACATGTTAATGTTAACAGTTTTATACTGTACCTATCAAGGCTATAAATGAACCAGGGACCTAAATGTGAATAGTTCTGTAACCCATTACTAACTTCCTGTGCATCCAGTCCTTTTTATATACTACTTTTTCTTGTTTTCCAAACAAATGTATCTATTACACACAACTTTTCATTTTGCTGTGGCTTCATAATATTTGGAAGGTGGCTAATAAAGGATTTCTCTCAGACCTTTACAGACTAGTAATCTTGCACTTAGAAAAAACAACATGGAGAAATGTTCAAAAATGCAGCAATTAGAAATAAATTATTCAAATGCAGTCATATTTGTATGGTGGTGTGACTTCTGTTCCTCCTGGGACTTCTTAAAGAAACCTCAAAATTACAAAAGGTGTAGTATGCAAAGTAATAAAAGGCTGATAAAATGTTCAGTAGTGAGATTAAAAAAAAATGGGCTCCTAGATAACTTGCTCCTTGAAACCTTTTTCTAGCTGTAAATATACCCAATAGCGTGAGGTTAATGGACCTTACTCTTACTGGGACTAAATGAGCTAGAGCACATCAGGAAACCACAGTAACATTCCAAACATACTCATGTCATAGAATCATAGAAATGTAGTGCTAGAAGGGACCTTGAAAATAATCAAATCCAGCCCCTTGAATAGTGACAGGATCAAGTATATCTAGAATATTGTATATCAATACAAACTGGTCACGTATCACTACAAGACACTTCCTTCTTTTATTTTAATCAGACTATGTGGGAGTTTAGTGTGCTACATGCACTAGGGGCATGAGCAATCATGTCTCAGTTACATGTGTATTTATATTTAGTCAGAGTTACACACATCTTATCTATCTATATTTATATACAACTCTATGCATATACTCAAATATTAATAGCTTGTTCAGTAGCTGGCAATCACTCCTGCCTGTGTCAGTATTTAACTAATACCCCAGCATGTACTCTTTGGCATTGTACTCTTGGGTTGTTTAAACCAAGGACCTGGGTAAGTGCAAATCACTGAGAGTCTTGCTTTATTACGGAAGATGAGTAAGGACTGCACCATTATTGTAACGTATCCCCCTCTCCCTTGCAAGCCAGCTATGTTAGGAAATGTGGCACTTGTTGTAATGGCTGGACTGTCTACTGCACTGTTGTGGGCAAATTCCAGTTTGGGTCATTACATTCTCTCTACCTCAGGGACAGGATGTGACCGTCCTTTAGACAGGTGCACATAGGAAAGCACAAAGAGCCTCTTCATCTCTTTACATTCCCTATACAAGGCCCAGTTATAATGGCAGAGCTGGGCATAAGCACTGAGGGAGGGGGTCAAGCTGCACCTTGCTGAAGACTGATGCAGCCTGCACAGTACCTGAAACATTGGGGCCTCTGAGCGAGCAAATGAGCCTCCCCAAACTCCCTTTGGACCAATGGGGCTCCACACTGCCTGCCTCTCATCAAGCTAGTGTGAGTATAAAGAGGAGGTAACAGCAGAGGTGTGGCTGAGCCATGCCAAGTACATACCCACCGGTATGAGTTAGGTTTGTAGGCTCAGCCATATCTCCACAGCTGCTACTCATGCTACCAAAGCTACACTGCTTAGGGTTACCATACGTCCTCTTTTTCCTGGACATGTCCGGCTTTTCGGCACTCAAACCCCCGTCCGGGGGGAATTGCCAAAAAGCCGAACATGTCCAGGAAAATGCCGGCCAGGCACTTCCCCTCTCGCGGCGGCTCTGCTCCTCCCCTGACTCTTCGGCTCTGTTTAAGAGCCAAGCTGCCCGAGCGCTATGGGCTTCAGGCAGCCCCCTTGCCTCCGGACCCCAGCCGCCGGCCGGGCACTTCCCCTCCCGGGCTCTGGCGGCGCAGGGTCCGGAGGCATGGGGGCTGCCCGAAGCCAGTAGCGCTGGGGCAGCTCGGCTCTTAAACAGAGCCGAAGAGTCAGGGGAGGAGCAGAGCCTCCGGCCACGGCGGCTCTGCTCCTCCCCGACTCTTCGGCTCTGTTTAAGAGCCGAGCGCTACTGGCTTCGGGCAGCCCCCATGGCTCCGGACCCTGCGCCGCCAGAGCCTGGGAGGGGAAGTGCCCGGCTGGGGGCGCAAGGTCCGGAGGCAAGGGGGCTTCCCAAAGCCCAAGCGCTACCAGCTTCACAGTTTGCCGGGCAGCCTCCAGACCCTGCGCCCCCGGCTGGGCGCTTCCCCTCCTGGGCTCCAGCTGCGCTGGGGAAGCGCCGGCCGGGGGCGCAGGGTCTGGGGGCTGCCCGGCAAACCGTGAAGCCGGTAGCACTCGGGCAGCCCTTTCCGCGTGGCTGGGAGTGGGAGGGAGGAGGAGGCGGAGTTAGGGTGGGGAAGGGGCGGAGTTGGGGCGGGGCTGGGGTGGGGAAATGGGCGGGGACAGGGCCCGTGGAGGGTCCTCTTTTTTATTTGTTAGATATGGTAACCCTAACACTGCTATTTATACATACATTAGCTCAATGACAGCTCGTGTGAGTATATTTACACAAGCAGGGGAATCATCCCTACCTCATAGTGTAGACATAGCCTTGGTGGTTCAGTGCAACAATTTGGCTCTAAATACTCAACAGTTTCATTTGGATCTGGTATCATTTTTCCTTTCCAGGCCTAGTATGATGTAGTGTGGCCGTGCACTGTTAAAACAGCTTCGTATTCTGACCTAGGAAGTGTGTAATGAATCTATGTGCTACAGACAACAGACACAAAGTACCAGACAAATCACAAACATCTTGGGATAGGGAGCCATGAGTAGAACACATTGTTTTAGCTCACCAAAGACAAGCATCTTTCAGGGCAGCCCCAGGATAGCTCCTATAACTAGGGTTGCCGGGAGTCTGGTTTTTGACCAGAACACCCGGTCGAAAAGGGACCCTGGCAGCTCCAGGCAGCACTGCTGACCAGGCTGTTAAAAGTCCGGCTGGCTGCCCGCAGGAGGGCAGGAAGGCTACCTGCCCAGCTCTGCATGGCTCCTGGAAAGCTGCTGGCATCTCCCTCTGGCTCCTAGGCACGGGGGCGACCACAAGGGCTCCACATGCATCAGGATTTTCCACAAGCTTTCCATAATGATACAGGGAAGGGACCCAATTCAGTGCTGATGTAAACCCGATGCCATCACCGGGCATGTGCGAGGTGTAAAGTTGGTGCAGAATTTGGCTAATGACCGCAACCACATTTTAAAAGAAAAATCTATTAAATGAAACACATGGGAATTTTGTTCATGTTTTTTTCATTTTCTGTAACTGCCTTAGTGCCTGTGAAGCTGTTTAAGCCCCAGTTCATACTGCACATGAGAGCAGTATTATCTCCCATGTAAAATACTGACTGTGATTTGTTCCTTGAGTGCAAAGAATAAGGGGACAATTAGGTTTTAACATATTATCATAGAATATTTCGATTTAGTAGTAAAATTAACCTTGAGCCAAGGACCTGCTAGGTGGATTGGGATGTATCTTGCTTTTTCACAGCAAGACCTAACAAATGATGTTCTCTTAGACCATAGTATCATTTATGTTCCAAAGTCTGGAATACACAAGTGTAGCTTCAAGTAGGGCCTGCCCTTGGTATGTTATTGCTTAAAACAATGAAAAGAAAATCTCCATATTCAGGTCCCTTAATATTTTTTGAATAGTTTTTAATTAAAAATAAATTAAAATTATTATTTTCAGATGAATGACTGTACAGTGATAGACAGCTGTGGGTGTTTGCAATTGGCTGTGCTTCAGTATGTCTCTATTATCTGTAATTAGAGCAGGGCTAAAACCTGAGCTGATTTTTCCCCCCAAAGTTTGTGTGTGTTCAGATTGGAGGGTTTGTTTTGACTCCTTATAGAATGGCTAATAGCAGAGTTCAGATCTACATGTGGACTTCCACAAAGTTTGGAAGTATTTAGGTCCGATGCAGCATCGCATATTGGTATGTATTTAAATTCATCCCTGTGGAGCACACCACTTCAGTTTAATTTAAGCATGTGCTTAAAATTAATGGGATTTAAGCCTATGCTTAAAGGTAAGAACTTAAATCATGTGCTGATCATGGCTTAGCTCTGCGGTTCTGGTTCGGCCTATCTGTATGTCGAGTAATATAAACAAAAGTAATTATAATCCAGAAAAGATTAAGAATTTATCCTCAGAATTTTATAGAATCGCTAGAATCTTTAGCTTTCTTGTTCTTTATGTGAATTCACCAGAGCTGTTCCCAGCAATGAAATGCATGGACCCTGAAAAGTGGATGGGGCAAAAATTGCTTGTCACAGGACTAAGAGGTAGAACTTCTGTAATTTTGGATGTCTAGGTGCCATGAAAGTGGAAGAAACCTGAATCACTCTAGTGATAATGATTAGAATAAGGCTGGAAAATAGTACAATTGATGGAACCTACTATAATCTCCTAATTACATTCCTATTTGTGTTTCTCTCTACATGCCATTGGATGCCTTAATCACCTTGATCGGTCGGTCCATCAGCTCTCACAGAGAGAGTGCTGATCACAACACGTCATTCATGTTGTTCTAGCTGGTTCTTCAGCCACGCACTGGCCAGGTTGTCAGTAGCACTGGAACCTGATTGGCATAGCGCACCGTGGCCTAGAACCCCTGAGCAATCTGCCAGCCTCCGTCTCCCAAGTAGGTGGGATTACAGAGGCGCACCACCACACCCAACTGGCTGCCTTAATAGAATCATTATAATAATAATTAATAACAAACCCCTTTGTTTAAAATAGCATGTGAGGTATAAAACCCACACTGGCTGAGAAGGGGTTAACTGAAGCCTGAGACCTCTGTTAATACCACCTTGTTACACCTGAAGTGTATATCAGGCTCAGGAAGGAAGTAGTTCAGAGCAGTTGGAGGCTGGAGACCAAGGAGGGAGGGGTCTGGAGTTCCCACTCTGTGGGAAGGGCCTGATAGGAGCCAGGCAGAGAGAGAATTGTAGGAAGGCTACAGGAGTGGCATTAACTCCTGTCGTGGAACTCAAAAAAGGAGCAACACTCCAGGAGAGCAGCCCTGTGGGTCAGCTTTCTGTAGAAGAGTGGAGAACTGAGAAGAACCTAAATTGGATTATAGTCTCAAGCCCAAGATGGGTGGAAGTTGCTTTGTTTCTATGTCGTCTGTTGTTGGGGTTTGGCTGAAGGACTCCTGGGAGATGCCCTAGAGCTGTTGCTCTGGAAGAAGAGTGAGACTGAAAAGGAGCCTAGGAAGGGCAGAAGATGTTGTGTTGATTGCAATTATTTTGTTGCACATTACTGGTTTTGGACACTCATATCCTGGAATGGGTAGAACTATAGTGTGATCATGCTGGAAGGCCAAGTCACCACCATCCTATACCTGAAGTCCAGAGGATGAGAAGGGCAGAGCAGCTGAAATATTTTGTCATGCCACAAGGGGACACTCTGGGATAGTGAGACTTTGACTCAGCACTTCTCATCCAGAGAGTTTTCAAGGCTTTCAACAAATTGTACAGACATGGCTCTATTCATCTGCCACTGAAATACAGCCACTTCCGAGGTAAAGTTTAGCAGCTCTTTTTAGCCCTAAAGTATATATCTAAAAGTCTGCTTAACTCTTCTTTTGCAGGATGAGGTCTCTAGTGAGTCAGAACTACCCTTCTTCCTCTTTCGTCCCATGCCTTCTTAAATTGGACTCAAAGTAATTTGCTTTTGAAAGGAGACTGTGTTAATGCTGAACATGTTGTTCGGAACTCTAACAAAGGAACTCAATCTGCCATTAATTCTTAGTTGCCCAGAGAGAGGGAAGATGCCAGACTGTCCAGAGCTTTATAGGTTCCTCATGCCTGGAGGTGACATGACAATCTTTTTCATCATTTGACAACAAATTTAAAAATATTTGTCTGGAGACAAAAGTCACCACCATAAAGATTGCACAGCGTGCTGCAAGATTTAGGACATTGAGACTGTTATTTTATTATGGTGTCTTAGAGAGGAACGCTCTTTTGTAAACAGCCCTTGTCTTTGGAAAAGACCTTTCTCTACTCCTATAATTTTTTCGTGCGTTGATGACAGAGCAGGCATTAAATCTGGGCAGAGATAATGCCAGGTGATAAATTCTTTCACTCCTGACCTCATAAATCAATTGGCACCACTGCACATTGCTTGATGTAACAGTATGCCATTTTTAATTTGTTACTACTGCAGTGCAAACTAAGTTTAGCACCTTAATGCCTGCTCTTTTCTGCAGTTTGCAAAGCAACGTCAGCTAAAACAATACAATGAGCTATATTTATTGGGTTTATACCAACAACTAGGAGGGATAGCTCAGTGATTTGAGCATTGGTCTGCTAAACCCAGGGTTGTGAGTTCAATCCTTGAGGGAGCCATTTAGGGATCCAGGGCAAAAATCTGTCAGGGACAGTATTTGGTCCTACTGTGGAGGCAAGGGACTGGACACAATAACCTTTCAAGATCCCTTCCAGCTATATGAGATAGGTATATCTCTATATAACTGACAACATAAAAATCACAATTGATGCCAATATTAGTGTTGCTGCATCTAGGTGATGGCAAAAAAACAATTGCATTTTTAGTATGATTTTTTTTATCAACTCATAGAATGCTGTTAGTAACTCACTTGATCATCAAAAGGCCCTTACTCAGAAACATGGGACAGATATGGAGAATTTCCAGTGTTTATAGATCCCACTTTACTCAAGCAAATAAAGTCTGATTCTCAAAAAAACATGTTTATAGGAAGGAATACTGCAGGTCTGGATGGTCCTCTCCTTCAGAGTAGTCTGTTGGTGCAATTTTTGGGGGAAGAAACCTATGCGGGCATCACTCCGTAGAGTTCTTCCTACAGTGTTCCATCAGAGGTTGGGAGTGTGGCTTGTAGAGGGAATTAGAGGAAGAATGGGGGAGCTTCTCTACAGAAGAGGCCTATCCTGAACTTGGTGCATCTCCCAGGAATCTAGAACCCATATGCCTCCACACTAGTTCTGGCCTCTCACAAGCCCTGGAGCTGCCCTATCAGAGATTCTTTGACTGGCCTGAGACCCCTAGCAGTGCTCTGTAGAAAAGACAACACAAACATCTGCGGAGGATGATCCAGATTTCCATGTTGCCTTTTCTACAGAGCAATGAGCTTAGGAGTCTGATGCAAAGGGGATTGTTTTCTGAAATAGATGACCAGCAACAGAAAAGAGAACCAGATAAGAGGATATAATACAATTACAGTCCTGCAGTCCTTAAGAACATAAGAATGGTCATACTGGGTCAGACCAATGGTCTATCTAGCCCAGGATCCTGTCTTCCAACAGTGGTCAATGCCAGGTGCTTCAGAGGGAATGAACAGAACAGGCATCCATCCTGTCATCAGCTTCTGGCAATCAGAGACTATGGACATCCAGAGCATGGGATTGCATTCCTTCCCAAATAGGTTATAGCCATTACGTTTAACATTCCAATCATATGAATCGTCCACCAACTAGATCGAAGTTATGCTCATAAATGAGTAATTCCAGTTCCTCTTATTTGTTACCCAGGCTCCTCACATTGGTATATAGACATCTGAAGAATTTCTTCTCTTCATGTCTTTTGGTTCTTTGATTCCTTTTGTTGTCAACATCTTGATTTGTGTGCTAATTGAGTGCTCATATTTTCCTTCTTTTGACCATGTCCATGATATAAATGATTTTGCAGAACCACTTTATCTAGCCTGGACTTCAGTTAGATGGTAACCAAGCAACAGATCACCTAATGGGGGACCTTGATCACCTGATGGAGGCAGATTGAGGCTTACCAAGAGGGTCACATGATGGAGGGCACTGGAAGTTATTAAAGGGAAAAGTCTGCTCTCAGTAGCTGATTCTCTAACCCAAAGAAGAAGGCAAAACTGACCAGGAGGAAGGAAGGAGTAGTGGGATCCAGGAAAGGGGATCTGGGACCCCAGAAAGCAATGACCAAAATCCAAAGAACAGTCAAAAGTAGGAGGACTCTGAGGGAGGAAATTGCATACAGGTGTTTATTATTTTGCCTAGATCTGTTTATCTCTTGTGTTTTGTGTATGTGTAAAGCATATTTGTTTTAGAAATCCCTTTGCAAAGGGGGGTATGTGTGTTACTTCAACTAACACATATCCCTCAAGGGATAAACTCTAAACTGGAGTACCCCTAAGGGTAGAGCTCCGGAGGGTTGTGTGATGCTGTAGACCTCTGGGGTCAGCAATGGTCCTGGGGACCAGGGCAGCTGGACTTATTCCCTAGAAGTGGTACCAGCTGGAGAATGTGCCCGAGATGCCAGAGCCAGAGACTCTGACTGGAGCCTGCCCAAACCCGGGGAGCTTAGAAGCACATGGATCCAGCACATGGGTCCAAGTGGAGCTGTCTGGCAAGCATTCTTGACAAGAGGTCAGCCAGCACTGTGTCAGCTGGAAATTCATTTTATATGGACGTCTCTCTGAGGGTAACAATTTACTGTTAATAACAAGCTGGACTGGATTTGCAGGTGCCTACTTTTCTGCATGGTGCTCTTCAAGTTGAAATAGCTTCCTTTACAGCAGGCACACCAATATATACGCTCACCCTCAAATCCTTCCATAAAGTACCTTAGAATATCAGTGCACATTGCATGGTCTACTGCACTTCTTTTGCAAAGCTCTTTTCAAAACATTTATCTAGTCTAATCTTCTTACTTCCTTATGCAAATGATTTCAACTGTTCGAAGTCAGGTACTTAAGGTTTTATCTGCTAAGTATTCTTACATCTGTCTTAAATAAAAGTCCGCTCACTGAGTGGTCATAGCTAATGTACACTTTTCCTCTGCTGCATCAACTTTCCTAATTACCACTCTGGATTTTCCAACAATAAATAACCAGGGGAGGCCAATTTGGAACTCTTAACTATACTGCAAGACTGAAAATCTGGATTCAGTTCTTGGTCAAATGGCTGGGAGAGTAATGTGCCTGGTCTCTGGAGGGAGGGAAGGCCTTGCATGGCTCAAAAGCAATTTTTATTGTCCAGTCAAATAGTATTGGTGGGATCCAATGGGAGCAGAACCACACAGAACAAGAAAATTAGTACTTGTAACGTGGGACCTTTGAGAGCGCAGAGTGGAAAGGAAATAGGGATCCTCACATCTCCAACCGGGGCATAGATAATCACATTTAAAGAGTGGAATTAACCAGTTGGATGACTAAATATCTTGGTCATAAGATTTCTTGAGGGAGGAAAAAGAGTGGACTTGAAGGCTTGGGGCTGGGGTTCTATTCCTGGTTCTCACACAGATTTCATTGTGGGAATGGGAAGTTGAGGAAGTGACTCAACTTCCTCAACTAACAGAAGTTACTAGATCACAGGCCCTGGTTCTCATGGAGGACTTCAGTCACCCCGATATCTGCTGGGAGAGCAATACAGCAGTGCACAGACAATCCAGGAAGTTTTTGGAAAGTGTAGGGGACAATTTTCTGGTGCAAGTGCTGGAGAAGCCAACTAGGGGCAGAGGTCTTCTTGACCTGCTGCTCACAAACTGGGAAAAATTAGTAGGGGAAGCAAAAGTGGATGGGAACCTGGGAGGCAGTGACCATGAGATGGTCGAGTTCAGGATCCTGACAAAAGGAAGAAAGGAGAGCAGCAGAGTACAGACCGTGGACTTCAGAAAAGCAGACTTTGACTCCCTCAAGAAACTAATGGGCAGGATCCCCTGGGAGAATAACATGAGGGGGAAAGGAGTCCAGGAGAGCTGGCTATATTTTAAAGAATCCTTATTGTGGTTGCAGGAGCAAACCATCCCGATGTGTAGAAAGAATAGTAAATATGGCAGGCGACTAGCTTGGCTTAACAGTGAAATCCTTGCTGATCTTAAACACAAAAAAGAAGCTTACAAGAAGTGGAAGCTTGGACAAATGACCAAGGAGGAGTATAAAAATGTTGCTCAGGCATGCAGGAGTGAAATCAGGAAGACCAAATCACAATTGGAGTTGCAGCTAGTAAGGGATGGTAAGAGTAACAAGAAGGGTTTCTATAGGTATGTTAGCAACAAGAAGGTGGTCAGGGAAAGTGTGGGCCCCTTACTGAATTGGGGCGGCAACCTAGTGACAGAGGATGTGGAAAAAGCTAATGTACTCAATGCCTTTTTTGTCTCTGTCTTCACGAACAAGGTCAGCTCCCAGACTACTGCACTGGTCAACACAGTATAGGGAGGAGGTGACCAGCCCTCTATGGAGAAAGAAGTGGTTCAAGACTATTTAAAAAAGGTGGATGAGCACAAGTCATGGGGGGAGGGATAGCTCAGTGGTTTGAGCACTGGCCTACTAAACCCAGGGTTGTGAGTTCAATCCTTGAGGGGGCCACTTAGGGATCTGGGGCAAAAATCAGTCCTGCTAGTGAAGGCAGGGGGCTGGACTTGATGACCTTTCAAGGTCCCTTCCAGTTCTAGGAGATGGGATATCTCCATTTTAAAATTAAAATTTAAAGTCCATGGGGCCGGATACACTGCATCCAAGGGTGCTAAAGAAGTTGGCTGATGTGATTGCAGAGTCATTGGCCATAATCTTTGAAAACTCATGGTGATCGGGGGAGGTCCCCGATGACTGGAAAAAGGCTAATGTAGTGCCCATCTTAAAAAAGGGAAGGAGGAGGATCCGAGGAACTACAGGCCAGTCAGCCTCACCTCAGTCCCTGGAAAAATCATAGAGCAGGTCATCAAGGAATCCATTTTGAAGCACTTCGAGGAACAGTCAACATGGATTCACCAAGGGCAAGTCATGCCTGACTAACCTAAGTGCCTTCTATGATGAGATAACTGGATCTGTGAATGAGGGGAAAGCAGTGGTCGTGTTATTCCTTGACTTTAGCAAAGCTTTTGATATGGTCTCCCATAGTATTCTTACCAGCAAATTAGAGAAGCATGGGCTGGATGAATGGACTATAAGGTGGATAGAAAGCTGGCTAGATCATCGGGCTCAACAGGTAGTGATCAATGGCTCCATGTCTAGTTGGCAGCCGGTATCAAGCGGAGTGCCCCAAGGGTCGGTACTGGGGCCAGTTTTGTTCAATATATTCATTAATGATGTGGAGGATGGCGTGGATTGAACCCTCAGCAAGTTTGCAGATGACACTAAACTGGGAGGATGGTAGATATGTTGGAGGGTAGGGATAGGATACAGAGGGACCTAGACAAATTAGAGGATTGGGCCAAAAGAAATCTGATGAGGTTCAACAAGGACAAGTGCAGAGTCCGCCACTTAGGATGGAAGAATCCCATGCACTGCTACAGACTAGAGACCGAGTGGCTAGGCAGCAGTTCTGCAGAAAAGGACCTAGGGGTTACAGTGGACAAGAAGCTGGATATGAGTCAACAGTGTGCCCTTGTTGCCAAGAAGGCTAACAGCATTTTGGGCTGTATAGTAGGGGCATTGCCAGCAGATTGAGGGATGTGATCATTCCCCTCTATTCGACATTGGTGAGGCCTCATCTGGAGTACTATGTCCAGTTTTGGGCCCCACATGACAAGAAGGATGTGGAAAAAATGGAAAGAGTCCAGCGGAGGGCAACAAAAATTATTAGGGGGTTGGAGCACATGACTTATGAGGAGAGGTTGGGGGAACTGGGATTGTTTAGTCTGCAGAAGAGAAGAATGAGGGTGGATTTGATAGCTGCTTTCAACTACCTGAAAGGGGGTTCCAAAGAGGATGGATCTAGACTGTTCTCAGTGGTAGCAGATGACAGAACAAGGAGGAATGGTCTCAAGTTGCAGTGGGGGAGGTTTAGGTTGGATATTAGGAAAAACTTTTTCACTAGGAGGGTGTTGAAGCACTGGAATGGGTTACCTAGGGAGGTGGTGGAATCTCCTTCCTTAGAGGTTTTTAAGGTCCGGCTTGACAAAGCCCTGGCTAGGATGATTTAGTTGGGGTTTGGTCCTGCTTTGAGCTGGGGGTTGGACTAAATAACCTCCTGAGGTCCCTTCCAACCCTGATATTCCATGATTCTATGATTTGGTCCATAATTTTCTAAAGTGACCACTCTGAGCCTGATTGTTCAGAAGTGTTTAGCACCTATGCTTTTTGGAGTCAGTGGGATCTGTGGGTGCAAAGCTAAAAATCAGATCCTATGTGTCTCAAGTTGAGTACTCAAAATCAGCTTATGGAAAATTTGCCTTCATCTCATGTTTCAATTTCTCAAGCTGTAAAATGGGGATAATGATGCTTTCCCTCACAATACACTTTTGAAGTAGGTAAATTCATTAATGAGCATGACACATTCTGATAGTACAGTGCTGAGTGACCTAGTAATGCCTATAAAATAAATATAGCATTGTCACTAAACAACTGTTATGTGAAAATGGTTTGTGTGAAGCCAGGGAGATGGTCCATGATTATAGGTAGGGTGTGAGGGAAATTGCAAGTGGAATATCACAGAGATCAGTGCTGCACCCTGTCTTGTTCACAATGATATAGTACATCAGTGGGCTTGAGATGGGAACATGTAGAAGACACAAGGGTGGCGGGCCAGAGCCAAAGAAGAGCGAATCTGAATCCAAAGAGGCCAAGAAAAATGGGTGATCAGGATGATAAGTAGCTTAGACAATTTAATGTAGAAAAAATTTGTAAAATAATGAGGCTAGGGTTGAAAATGACAAATGGGATGGAATTTTTATGTTTCACTGGCAATCCAAAATCACACCATATAGTCACGAAGCCCTAGAAAGAATTAGCCATGAAGGAAGTTTAGACATTTCTTTGTACTGAGGATAGAAAAGTTTACTAATGGCACAAATCAAAGCTGCAACTGTGAACATAGTCCAAAGAATGTTAAGCAAGCACTAGAGGAGATATGCACTACAGGATACAAATGCTAGATTTAATTGGCTACATGTTTTCTTCCATTCTAAAATGTCACTCTGCAACCAGTGTCAACTTCTCCACTCATCTGCTCTCTAGGTGGTAATAAACCCAGCTTTTGTACATGCCAAAATTGGTTTTTTTACTATTATTATTTCAGATAAATCTGCACATACAGTCATGTATTGTAAAGAATTCTTAACTTATTGAACATTCCACTTGGCCATTCCACTCCAGAAAAATCTGTAACTTTGAGCTGGGGTTGCTCAAGTGTATTTCTTATCAATGCACTAAAAGAAAAAAAAATCCAAGGAGGTGGTAGGAAAGGCAACATTAGCATCACAACTAATCTCCGTTTACCTGCCTTACTACTTCAGAATCACAGTACCCAGTGCACTCAGCCTTATCACCTCCTCAGTGAACTCTCACTCATTTTCAACATACAGATACCCCGTCAGTGAACTCTCACTCATTTTCAACATACAGATACCCCGTCAGTGAACTCTCATTCATTTTCAACATACAGATACTCAAAAAACACAACCTGGCTTCTGACCTCAGCAAGCTGCCGATACCTTACCAACCACCAGAAAAACGTGTACTTTAAATGTGTAGAATGTATTATTTGTACCTATAAAGAATGATGAGGCTAGAGATAAACTTGTGCCTTTTGAGAGTGATTTTTTTGAGGACTTGAATGCAAGACATGCGGCCATGCAAATGAAGACTGCTGCTAAGCACTCCAGTGACTGAGGTGTATTTGTTCACGGTCTGTTGTTATTACCATAATAATTCTATTTCTAACTGCATTTGCTTTCAGCTAAAACTTGGCAGATGACGTCTCAGAACTACATCCAACTCATGCTCACGCTGGTGCAGATAGGAGAAGGGTGGTGATAGACACAAAATCTCCTGCAAAGAGGGATAGGTTCTCAGCTGCCAGGCAGAATCTCTCCATGGTGCTCTCAAGAGTGCATGGAGAAAGGCCTTATGGAGAGGCATGTGGTGTTCAGGAGAAGAAGTCTGTCTAGGCCCCCTCACTGCGCTTGTATGTATTTGTCTAGTGGCAGCAAGTAGTACCTGGCAATAGAAAGCGCTTATGTTGTCTCTGCTCAGAGAAGTAGCAAAGCACACACTGAGCAGTGTCCAAGCGCACCTTGTAGACTCAGGTCGGGTACCAGCAGGTTTCTTTTTAAGAGAATACTTTGCCCAGCATCTCTGCTCCCCCTTCCTACACTACCTTGCTGGCACCATGACAGAATGTGACCTAAGGCTGGTGCAGCCCGCACACAAGGCTGCTCAGGGAAGGATTACATTCAGGGAGGCACTCTTTCCTGGAGTGCTTCCTGTCCAGAAGGGCTGCAGCGTTGCACTGCAGCTCACTCAGGCCAGTGGCTAAATGCTGCAACGTAGCCTTATATTATCAATGAGCTATTGCTGTTTGGCGACAGCATTGCCTACCACACATCTCTATACAGTTAGGGAATTTTTCAAAGGTTTTTCTCCTTACCCTTCTGAAAATAGGACTAAAAGTCTCCTTTCAGGCTTCCTAAAATAATGCTTAGTGATTCAGAAAGTCATTGCTTGGACTTATAAAAGCTGAGTAATTCGGAGTTACAGCTGAACCTGTAGGGTCAAAATCTCGTTTCAGTTACGGCAGTGTAAGCCCCATGTAACCGCTACAGCCCCAGTGTAAGCCCCGTGACATAAGAATCTGGCCCAGGCTGTATTTTTTAAATTAATTTGGACACC
This sequence comes from Malaclemys terrapin pileata, assembly GCF_027887155.1. NCBI lineage: Eukaryota > Metazoa > Chordata > Testudines > Emydidae > Malaclemys > Malaclemys terrapin. The sequence goes on from NC_071507.1 coordinate 86,365,588, forward strand.
TGCTTATACAGTTGTTAGGTAACCAGGAATAGGTTTAAATATTTGTGGTTTTAATCTAGTATTGCATTAATTACATCATTTATGGTGGTTTATGTACTGTTTCACAACTAGTAAACCACAGTACCTATTTCATTTACATGCTTATTTCTGTATTCACAGCATTCTCAGCCTCTGTAATAGATCAAAAATAATAAAAAATGTATAAACTAAGAACACTCCCTTGGCCTTCACTTACACCATTCTTTAATTTAATTTTAATTATTAATTTTATAGTTGCTCTTTTCATTTTTCCATTTTGGAATGTGTGAAGGCCAGAATCTAGGCCTCAGTTTTCCAGCTCAGATCCCCCTAGATGTCATTTTCAGCAACACCTTTAACCTTATTTCACCTTTTTTCCTTGAGATTGACTTGGGACTAATTTGCTGGCATTTTTCACAGATGCTGATGCATTGTTACATTTTGTGATCAGGACGCACTGTTGACAACGTGAAACATGGCTTTCAGGAATGAGCTAGATACTACAATGTTGCCTGAGGGGTTCATGTTATGTTATAAATTATCTAAATGCTCTGACTTTTTGAGATGGAATTTCATTGGGTATGCAGTAGAGAGAGGAGCCAAAACTCTTGGTAAAATGTTTCCTGTTCAATCTTGGGTTCATCCATTTACTCGGCTTCAAAGCAGGACATGCCTTTTAGTATATATGTGTCACCTGTTGCACCTGGCTGCTGTCTGGTCAAACTCTTCTCTAGAGGAAAATGCCACCTTATGAGTATATAGATTTTTTTTTTAAGTGGCTCAGAAATCATGTCTAATGTCATTTGAATTCTCTTTGACTTCCTGACATTTTGAAACAAGCAGCATTCCATATAGAGGGGGAAAAACATTGAGGAAACTATGTGACAGATAATATGTGGATTTGTATTTTAGAGATTAAAATTAGTTTTATTGAATTCTTCAACCTCAATATCCATTGTTAAGACTATGTTATAGTCATGGGTATTTTTAGTAAAAGTCATGGACAGGTCACGGGCAGTAAACAAAAATTCATGGCCCGTGACCTGTCCATGACTTGTACTATATACCCCTGACTAAACCTTGGGTGCTCTGGGGTAGGGGGTGGCCCGGGGGTGCTGTGGGTGCTCTGGGGGGGGGGGGCAATGGCATGCAGCCTGAGACCCCCACTGGTGCTGGAGGGAGGGGCAGCAGCATGCAGCCTGGGACCCCTGCTGCTTCTGGGGGGCAGGGAGCATGGCGGCCCCAGACTGCTGCTGGGGGGGGGGGCGCAGTGGCCCAAGACTGCCCTAGCAGCAGCTGGTGCAGCTGGCCCAGGAACTGCCCATGTTGTTCGGACAGCCCCAAGGCCAACTGCACCCGCTGCAGCAGAAGTCACAGAGGTTCCAGAAAGTCATGGAATCTGTGACCTCCATGACAGACTCACAGCTTTATCCATTGTCTGCAGCTAGGGGCTGTTGAGTTTCATGCAGCACCTGTCTTTAGCAAAATGCTGAACATAGGCCCTTAGAATACTTCCTTTTCTGATTCTGGCTTTATAGTGCACTAAAAGTGTATGTGTGTGTGTATGTGGAGAGAGAGTTATGTTACACCCTGACACCCCAATATTCACCACTGTCATGTAATTATGATATGTCTTATACAAACTATGCCCTGTGAGGTGTCATTCTAAAAGTCTTGATCTGCTAGACAATTGGATTGTATGTGCTATTGTCGTATGTGAAGTTATGAAGTTTGGCTCTGTATGTGCTACTGAAACATGTCCGGAAGTTGAAAACACCCACAAGCAGCCTTTCAGGTACAAAAGTAAAAAGGCCAAACAATGTTAATGGCTTATTGAGGAAATGCACACAAACACAAGGATTACCCCAGAAATTGTGTACAATAGAAACCTCTCAGAGATAGCACTACACAGGGAGTGGTAGATACGCTGGAGGGTAGGGATAGGATACAGAGGGATCTAGACAAATTAGAGGATTGGGCCAAAAGAAATCTGATGAGGTTCAACAACAGCTCAGTGGTTTGACCATTGGCCTGCTAAACCCAGGGTTGTGAGTTTAATCCTTGAGGGGGCCACTTAGGGATCTGGGGCCAAAATTAGTACTTGGTCCTGCTAGTGAAGGCTGGGGGCTGGACTCGATGACCTTTCAAGGTCCCTTCCAGTTCTAGGAGATAGGATATCTCCATTAATTAAAAAAAAAAAAAAAGGACAAGTGCTAGGATGGAAGAATCCCATGCACTGCTACAGACTAGGGACCGAGCAGCTAGGCAGCAGTTCTGCAGGAAAGGACCTAGGGGTTACAGTGGACAAAGAAGCTGGATATGAGTCAACAGTGTGCCCTTGTTGCCAAGAAGGCTAACAGCATTTTGGGCTGTATAGTAGGGGCATTGCCAGCAGATTGAGGGATGTGATCATTCCCCTCTATTCGACATTGGTGAGGCCTCATCTGGAGTACTATGTCCAGTTTTGGGCCCCACATGACAAGAAGGATGTGGAAAAAATGGAAAGAGTCCAGCGGAGGGCAACAAAAATTATTAGGGGGTTGGAGCACATGACTTATGAGGAGAGGTTGGGGGAACTGGGATTGTTTAGTCTGCAGAAGAGAAGAATGAGGGGGGATTTGATAGCTGCTTTCAACTACCTGAAAGGGGGTTCCAAAGAGGATGGATCTAGACTGTTCTCAGTGGTAGCAGATGACAGAACAAGGAGTAATGGTGTCAAGTTGCAGTGGGGGAGGTTTAGGTTGGATATTAGGAAAAACTTTTTCACTAGGAGTATAGTGCAGCACTGGAATGGGTTACCTAGGGAGGTGGTGGGATCTCCTTCCTTAGAGGTTTTTAAGGTCCGGCTTGGCAAAGCCCTGGCTGGGATGATTTAGTTGGGGATTGGTCCTGCTTTGAGCTGGGGGTTGGACTAGATGACCTCCTGAGGTCCCTTCGAACTCTGATATTCTATTATTCTAATAGAAACTGTTTAACCCAGGTCACAGCAAAAGAGCTTTCCAGCAAGTGGGGAGAAGATATAAAAAGAGGGAAATGACATTATGGGGGCACTGCACTCTCCGTGCAACAACACACCTGGAAAAACCTGAGGAACAAAGACTGAACTGCGGAAAGTGATGGTCCCAGGCCAGAAGGATTTTTAGCTTGTGCATGAAAACCTGGGAAAGCCAAGGCAATTTGTGCCTTAAGAATCTGCAAGCCGATTTATCACTCAGGGTGAGAATTTGCTCATTTTTATCCTGGGGTGAAAGTAATTTAAAAGACTACCAGTGCTCCAGAGTCCTGAGCAAGGGCGTGGCCTCAACCGGAAGAGGCGGGGCCTTTCAAGATTTAAAGGCCCTGGGGCTCCAGCTGTGGTTGAGAGCTCAGGGGCGAATTAAAGGGCCCGGGACTCCGGCCGCTGCAGAGCTCCAGGCCCTTTAAATCACTGCGGGAGCCCTGCTGCCGCTACCCTAGAGCAGCAGGGCTCGGGCAGGTATTTAAATGGCCCAGTGCTCCTGCCACTGCGGGGAGCCCCGGACCCTTTAAATCCCTGCCGGAGCCCGGCTGCAGGAGCCCCGGGGCTCCGGCAGCGATTTAAAGGGCCAGAGACTCCGGCCGCTGCGGGGTGCCCCGGGCCCTTTCAAGTGCCGTCGGAGCTCCAGCAGCAGGGCTTGGGCGGTTCTTTAAAGGGCCCAGGGCTCCCCACAGTGGCTGGAGCCCTGGGCCCTTTAAATCCCCACTGGAAAAGCCGGTCCTGTCCGGCACGGCGTACTGGCTCTTGCCCCAGAAGAGGCTGTAATTTTTTGTGCAAATGTTTTCTTCCTTCCTTTCCTCCTTCAAGGGTCTGGTTATTGTAGAAAGGCTCTGTCCAAAAGCAGAGTTTTGCAGTGTGCCCTGGAAGTGGTCAGACTCCTGGTTAGCCTGACCTCCTTTCTGTTCAGTGTTCTATAGCAGTATTATACAGCAAAGTAGCATCACACAGCAAATACCCCAATAGCAGCTATGTATCACTGTGCACTGTGCTAGGGATTTCTTTCCCCTCTGATATTTATACATTTTTTGAGTTATTTGCTCACAAAATGAGCTCATGTCCTTAAAACTAATATTGAATAAATGCAGTGAGAAAAAAGCATTGTTCATAGTAGAAGGTCATGATGCCCCATGAACGAGGAAAAGAAAGAAATATTTTGACTTTGCATTTAAATTTCCTTCAGTATATCTTCATTGAACTTCAGTAAGAGACAGAACCATCCAGCATTTTGAGCCTTCGTTGGGGATCCTACAACCTGCGTAACTGCTTGTCTTTAAAACTCTCAAGTGCCCAAGGAGCTTCTTAGGTAGAGGGAAAGGTAGTGCAGTGTTTCTAATGCAGTACATCCTGCAAATGATTTAAAAGTGCATTTGGTGTTATTTAAAACATTACACATAAACAGCAGTATGTAATAAAGGCAATAATGATGCCTAAGCAATTTAGTCAGTTTTCTAATCTCTCTTTGTTCTTCTTCTGTCATACTGATACATGGTGAACTCTGAAAATGGATGGGATACAAATATTCAAACATGGTTTCTCATTTCTGGGTACAGATCTGTTGCATCTTATGCGCATTTAACATGCGCAAATTCAACTTTATGCGGTCGGCAAAAAAACCCTCAAAAAAAAAAAAAAAAAAGAGAAAAATAACAATTTAAATACTGTTCCTGTTGTGCGGGCGATTCTGCCCACCATTACACTCAATGTAATTTTGACTATACGCAGTTTTCGCTTTCACCTCTGTTTATATCTTACCTATCTAGTGTGTTAAGCTCAGTTTGTGGTTTTTGTTTATTTTCTAAAGTAATCTGCTTTGAACTGTTTGCTATCCCTTATAATCACTTAAAATTGACCTTTTGTAGTCAATAAACTTATTGCTTGTTTATAACATAACCCAGTTTGTGCAATTCATATCTGGAGGGGGGGCAAGAAGCTGTGCATATCTCTCTCCACATTGAGGGAGAGGGCAAATTTTTATGAGCTTGCGCTGTGCAGATCTTTCTATACAGTGCAGTACAATATTACTTTGGGTTTACTCCCCAAAGGGGGTGTGCACGTGAGTGCTGGGTGAATCTCTTACCCCAGCGTAAGATGAGACAGACCTGTATATTCTATTTATATTGTATAGTCTTTTTCTATGTAGCTTACAGTTAAACCAGGGAGAACAGAGATAAGAGAGAAAAATCACCCTCCATCTCCTGTACATAAGATTTCTCTATTGCAACATGCTACCAATAGTTGAGAATTCATCAATTTCATAGAAAATTTACTTGTTCTATGGCATTAGTAATCTTGATCATATAATGTTTATATTTCCTGCCATTCAGCTGCATGTTGTAATTTCACCACATCCTTCTATCATGGCATTCCCATTCCAACCCCATTTTATTCTCTAGTTATAGCGCTAAATTTGATCTGATTTTTGCCATCACTTTTACTTTGAGAGGCATCAGGACACTCTCTCCTCAGCCCTATCAGAACTCGGAAGATCCTAGGGGATGCTGATTATACACAGCAACAAGTTTTCTATCGTCCATGTAGTGAGGAAAAATTGTGATATTTCTCAAAATAGTTTGTGTGTGAATGAACTAATTAAGGCCCTGATTCTGCCAATACTTACCACCACTTACTGTGCCTACTATAGGACCTACTTCATTGAAGTCGAAGGGGGTCTTTTAGTTGATTTAAATGGGTTTTGGATTAGGCCCATGGTGAGTAGTAAGTTGTGTGAAATTTTTTGGCAAAAAATAAATTTACCAAAAAAAGCCTTTGGGGGCATTGAAGCTGTTTGCAGATTTTGGTCAAATTCAGTGTATAATTTCTGTCAGAAAAAGAGTGCATTTTTTTTAAGTTGAAACAGTTCATTCTGACCATTTTGAAAACAAAATGCATTGACTTTTCATTTTGAAATATTTTATTTTCAAATTTTGCTATATTTTTACTAAACACGCACAGAAAAAGGGTGAAAAACACTTGAGTATTAAACAAAAACAACACAAAAAATATTGACTGAAAAACACCCCAGAAAGTAAACAAAAACATGCAAAATGTTTTGGTTAGTTTCGTTTTTCTCAACCCAGCACAAAAAATGTAGGGACTTCTTGTTTTCTCAAGAAAAACCTGAAAAAAATCACTTTGGGTTCAAAATGAAATGATCCCCCACTCCACCCCCCAGTTTTAGCTCCTGGGCCAAAAAAAATCAGTTATTCTCTAAGTTCTTGTGAACAGTCCCAATGATTTCATTGGAACTACTCACAGGAGCAAGCACTGCTCCTCGTAGTAAGTATTGGCAGTATGGGGATTAAGGCTAGGTCTACACTAAGGGGGGGGGGGTCGATTTAAGATTAGCAAATTCAGCTAGGCGAATAGCCTAGCTGAATTCGGTGTATCCTATTCGACTTACCCTGCTGTAAGGATGGCAGCAAATCGACCACCGCAGCTCCCCCGTTGATGGCGCTTACTCCTCCTGATGAGGTGGGAGTAAGCACGTCGATTCAGGGATCGATTTATCCGTCTAGATGAGACGCGATAAATCGATCCCCGAGAGATCGATTTCTACCCGCCGATCTGGGCGGGTAGTGTAGCGTAGCCCTAAGTCTTCCACAACCCAACTCCTGTATAAAACAATAACAAAATTGGATCACCTACAGGTGGTAAATACTGTAATATGAAGTCATTAGTCAAACTGAGAGGTGGTTATAAAATGCTTAATTTTTAGAAGTGTAAGAAACAGCTGTAGCGCCAGTTAATCTGAGAGAAAACAAAAGCACATTGCAGTATCAAAAACCACTAAAAGTATTATCTATATAGAGATATCACAGCTACCATGCCCCAAGCACCACATGAAGCATCGATCCATTACCAATGAGCTCATGTGTACAGCACTCATAAAGTACTGCACTTAGGAAGGAAAAATAACACGCACAACTACAAAATGGGGAATGACTGGCTAGATGGTGGTACTGCTGAAAAAAAGATCTTGGGGTTATCATGGATCACAAATTGAACATAAATCAGTTGTGAAAAAGGCTGGTGGTTGTCCTTGACTTGCTAACACCAACCCAGCAGTTGCTTGGCAAGCAGGTGCTTGGGGCAGCCGCTCGGGAGAGGGGCAGCTCGTCCAGCTATTCGGCGTCAATTCGGCAGATGGTCCCTCACTCCCACAGGGAGCGAAGGACCTTCCGCCGAATTGCCGCCGCAGATCGCGATCACGGCTTTTTTTTTTTTTTTTTTTTTTTTTTTGGCGGCTTGGGGTGGCCAAAACCCTGGGGCCAGCCCTGTATAAAATAGGGGTTTGGAACCCACACTGGGGAAAAATCACCATGGTTCCTTTGACTTCAGAAGCACTTGAACAACATTTGATCAAAACTCCTTTTGATTAGTACAGACATTTTCTACATTTTTCTCTCTTTCTGTCAATCCAGCACCTTTCACAGGCAATGAATTTACATGAAAAAAGAAAGTATGTCTTGGTACAGTAATTTAAGTGATATTTTTATATTTCCTATAGTCATGTACAAGCCTAGAAGAAAATGTGGTAATTAACAATCTGAACTTTATTGTGTGTTTCCAAGTAATACACTATTTAGCTTTACATGTAAGTACTAAGGACTTTCTAAATATAATCTGTTTATAGCAGTTCATTTTAGACCTGTGGCCATAACTGATGGGTTTTTTTTAATTTGATGGCTTAACTGAAAAAGTTTAAATAAAACGTTTCTAGTCAAACATAATGTTTCATTTGAACTGAAATGAAAAGTTTCATTTTATTTGGGGCTTTTAAAAATTTACAAAAATGGAACAATGTCTTGAATCAAAATGCTTTCACTAGAAAACAAAACCTTTTGATATTTTTGGATTTTTATCTCTTTTTTTTTAAACAATTTGTCAAATTTGACCTGAATTTGCAAATTGTTTCAATCAACCCAAATATACAGTTTTCAGCCAAAAAGAAAATTTAGTTCATTTATTGCTAGATTCTTCCATCCTTATTCACACTGAGTAGTGCCTTACTCCCTGAATAGTCCCATTATCTGCTCATCCAGTAAGTACTACTAACATGAGTAAGGGTATCGGAATCTAGCCCTATATCCCATCAATCTAATCTGAACTGTAAATGAATAAAATGTATACCCAAAATAAAATGTATATGAGTGTGCACCATAGTCAAGTTATCATTGCTGTTAGAAACTTAGCTCCTACATGTCCGAGCTCTTAAACACCTGCTGAGGTCTCAATCCTGCAAACACTGAGGGATGTTAGTAACTTTACTCAGGTGAGCAGTGCTGTGGGAACTACTTGACGGTCTGTGTTTACAGGATTAGGCCTCTAGTGTATTAGGTCCTTTATTCTATTTCATCTAGATTTAAGCTTTGCCTTCCAACCTGTTCAATGTGGATTTTTATTCTCCAAGAAAGCGGGGGGAGTGGGGGAGAGGAGGAGAGAGAGAGAGAGAGAGACCCTTCATCTTCCTGACAGCAAAACAACTAACAGCCTTTCAGCTTCAATCACAAGAAGTAGTAGTTTACAAACTACTAAAATCCCTAAAAGACCACACAATGGCCAATATTTTATTGTAGGTATTTCCTATTGCTTCTAAAAGACTCCCATGAAAATGGTAGGCTGTGTTTTTTCTTTTATGTAGATCCTTTTGTAAACTGAAATTTTGTAATTGATTTACACTACGATTCTTTGAAATAAAATTCTGACCATCTACACTGTGTGTGATAGCATTAGCTATGCTGCTTGCACATACTGGCATTTTTACTACATGCTTGCCTCTCTTGCCCTGTTAAAATATGCTACTGTGGGAATTGGCCTGCCTGTGTTTGGAGGTATGGCAGCATTTTGGTGGGTGCTTTTAACATCAGCTGTATTCCTCCCTGATTCATCTTCTCTGTCTGAGACAAAGCCATCAAGCTTTGTCGTCTGTGCTGTGTCATAGAGAGACCTTGTCACTGTCAGGTTTCCCCCACCGTTATTCTATCAGTTCTGGTCTTAGAAGCATCCCCCAGTGCAACAGATTTTCATTCTCTCCATCTTTTAAGTCAGTTGTCACTGATAGATCAGAGCCCCTTCAATCTGTTTAATTGGAAATGCCTAGTTAAGGAGTATCATGTCATTGAAGTACAGGAGGGTTTAATGCCTCAGTTTGGTAGGTGGTATGTTTTATGTGAGTCTTGAGCAGACTGATGACTTGCATATCTCCTCCTCTTTTTTCCTCCACCTCATTTCAGGCTATGGAAAACCGGTCTGTTAGGGGTTGCTTCATTGTGATTGATTGTACTAGATAGACTGTGCCGTAAGAAAATAGGAAATTGGCCTAATGAAAAGAATTGAACTTTCACCAGCGCACTCACTAAGTGAGTCACGAATCAGATACTACATGAGCCACAGGACTTCTTCCTGTTGTTTGTAAGAAATGCCCATTGATTCTCCCAGTGAGTTACAGATCAGTGACTTGCCAGAGGGTGGCAATGAAGGGGCTGAAGGGATACGTATCTAGGTTTTCCACTTAATGGTTGGAGTTGAATCCCACTGATCAAAGAGAAGTAGTTGTAGCAAGATCTTCATTAGATTTTCAAATTATGGCAAATAAGCCCTTTAAAACGCAGAGTGAAAGAAATCCAGTTTCATAATTGGCTTGATGGAAAACAAAGAATGGCTTTGAGTCACTTACACTTTAGAACTGCAGGAAGAAAGGTAATAGTTAGCCATTTATAATCACACAAACTGGCCAATCAGTTGCCCTCACTTATGATCTTGCAAGGTAGACATGCGAGGATGTCTACCCACTATTAGTCCTCGATCCACATGGTTGTAGCTTTCATTGACAGATGTATCATCTTGTCTCCAGGAATCAAAATGAGCCATTCAAGACCTTGGGTTACTAGAATGGAGGCCTATAACGAGCTTTAAGGGATTTTCATAGGTTACTGGTTTAAAGCCAGTTTGATGAGGTGCTTTTATTTTTTTATGCTCAAAAAAATGTTTGTCTGATGGCTGGCTGTAAATCCTTGGTAGAACACAATGCCAGATGCACAACATGGTGTGTGGGAAGGAAGGCACATAAGAAAATAGTGAAGGATTGTACCAGGAGATGCTAAATGCACAGCCAGCTAGGAACAGTGTCAGCACCATTTAGGTTTTGCTTCACAAACTTTGGTTTAAATAAACAAACTGAAAAGGGAGGTTGTCAATGTAAGAACAAAATGTCAGCAAGCCATGGACAAATAACCCTACAATTCGCTGATCCCTACTTAGGTGTGCTACCCTGTGCACTACTGACTTCCTGTGGAGTCAAAGGAGATAACCATAATTAAGGCTGAATGACAGTTAGGTGTAAAGCCTTATTTCTAACTCTCTTATCTTTCTCAGAAGACCTTTTAAAGCATGAAGTTTCTCAGCCTTTGTTTCAAAGGGGGCAGACTCTTTTTTTATGCTTGTACTTTATCAAAGAAAAACATTTGGAGCAATGCAATTTGGTTTGGTTTTTAACTGCTTGCTTTTCCATTTCAGAAAATTGTTCAAGCTTTTCTCAGTAAGCTGTGTTTAAATTATGTGTGGATAAAAAAAAGTTCAAACTAGTCTTCTTTTTTCTTTGAAGGTCATAGGAAAAAAACAGGTATTGACATTGGCTAACCCTAGATTCACAAACAGAAGGAACCTCCTGACTGGAACTGAAAGACATAGGTGAGAAGCAATACTTCAGTTTTCCCATATAGGCTGGCATCAAGGATGCCTGCTTGCTCAGGCAGACCAGATGTCAATCTCAATACAAGAAAGCTCTCATTGAAACCAATTATTTAGCTAACTGGGAGTAAGTGATGAAAGTGAGAAGCTGCCGTCACTGTAAAGGCTCTATTTTCATTACAAGAAGTTGAGGCAAAGAGGAGAAGCTTGCCAAAACCCATCATTGAACCAAGTGGCTTAGATTTTGTTTAATACTGTCCTACCTGAGCAACATCAGCCACTCCCAGTATCCTTTCTGGCTGAGCCAATGCAAGGAAATGTAGCTGTGTTTAAGTATAACTGCACTAGGGCTGGGTACACAATATTTTCCTCTTCAGGGAAGAAGCTGATATTTATTTTCCTTTCCTGGATCAGAATGAAAAGTCAAAATTTATAAAACTTTTGTAAATTGGGAGAAAAAAAACAGTTTGGGTCAATTACAACATGAATTTTGAAATGTTTCTTTTGATTTTGAGCTTTTTTTTTTAGTTTTTTACATAAATTAAGTTTCTAAATGAGAAGTCATTTTGAACCAAACAAAGAGGAACTTTGTGTTTAGAAAATATTGAAATGGCTTTTTTTTTTTTTAAAAATTCAAAGCAAGAAATTCATCAAAACTAACCCTTTTCCACAAAAAGTTTCTCTTGTGCTCAATTGGCATTTAGGGGGAAAATGTACTATCCTGGCTCAGCTGTGTGTGTGTGTGTGTGTGTGTGTACATGTGTTTTAAACAGCTTTGTAGAGCTGATTTTTAAGGGGACTGAATTTACTGTGTTGATCTGCTATGGTTAGCCTGTTCATTCCTGCCTCTGTTGGCTAAATTCAGAAGGGGTGGGGTGGCCTTGGGTAAAGTGTTTGTATTTTGGGAATTACTATGCCTGCTCCTGGCATTGAATGTCTAACATGTAATTTACAAATGTGGCCAGAAAAGCTGTAACCATCAGGACTATTGGATGGGCCCAGATAGATGAAAGAACAGGGTCTGAATGCCATCCTCATGTCTTGATGCCAAATCCATCCTCCTTTGTACACGGGATCAGTAAATGGAGTTTTTGACCTTTTTATTGGCAAGTTTGGAGACCGTAAACTGTAAATATCTGTCCACTCAAAGCAGAGGAGAAGCTCCAGAGTGAGTGACCATAGTGCAATGGTGGCATATCTGACTCCCAAGCAGAAAGTTTGTGCTCAAGTTTACATCAGGGCCAGTTTTGATGTAAGAGTGGAAGGGTCAGCAAGGTGTGTGGTTAAATCAAAGATAATACCATCCTATTTCATTGCTTCTTTTAGCTGATACAGACAGTGAGCTAACCCCTGCTCTCCTTTCTCTATAGAATAATCCTATCTTAGTCAACAGGACCATGTGCATAAGCAAGGTGAGAAGGATTTGGCCTCTTATGATCAATAACACTGTGGATGCAGTGTCCTTCACAGTGGTATTTACCAGGGCATTAGTTTGTGTTTTTTATATGGTTATAATATGGGTTAGTCCTGTCCATGCAGGCAGAAATTTAAAATTGGGTTTATGAGGAGGCTTAAACCCCATCACCTGGAACACAAGAGAGAAAGTCAGTTATGCTCTGCATCTGGGAAGTGATTAACTAATTGCCTCCTGGTCTTGGGAATAAGAGCTAGGGAGAGTTCCTTCTCCCTGGAAAGGGCCTGCAGGAAGGGGTAATAGTGGGGATTGACTGTGGCCAGAAAGTAGAGCTACAGCAGCAGGGTTAGCAGCTGTGGTGGGGCCATAGAATGAAGAATGAGCTAGGGGCCTATGAACACCAGGGAATAAGATAGAAACACAAGCGTGGTGGAAGGCTAAATCAAGTGGTATTTGGACTCCTAGCAGGGAAAATCAGTGGAGGATCAGTGCCCTGAGGAGGAGGAAGAGCTGAAGTCAAGCCCAGGATGAGCAAAGAGCCTCTCTTTTCAGAATTGAGCCTAGGAGGCGCAAAGGACTCTTTGTTTACATCTGAACCCCAAAAGGGCTCAAACAGTTGTGTGACATGGCCAGAGCTACAGAAGACCCAGTAAGGCAGTCCAGGGAAGGCACTTGTCATCATGGCTGAGGAAGTGGCCACCAGAGTGAATACAAGAAGCAAAGTTGCCTGCAACACTGTGTCCGGACAGGAGGGGCACCCTGGAGGTGAGGACAGTCCCTGATGTAGCAGAAAACGGTTTTCTTTTTCTTTAACAAGAAATATTGCCCCGAGAAACTAAAAAATGTTCCGTATTTTGTGGCTTAAGTAATATTTAGTGAAAGTTCTAAAGTGCTCTGAAGATGAAAACTGTTCTGAGGCCAGGTGCTCAGTTGGTAAGCTTGGGTATGTCCACTGAAATCAGGGTTTACTAGAATAAACTATTCCGTGTCTTGCCTGATTTTCCTGCAGTTGATTATTTAACAATATTAAGACTAGTTGATGTAAATCAGTGTAACTCTGCTGAAGTCAGTGGATATAAGCTGACTGTTACCACCTGAGAATTGGACACTACAATTGCCAATAATCTTCCACAACCTTCTGGGGAAGAGTGAATATGATTGTCCCCTTTTACAAATGGAGAAACTGAGGCAGAGAGACTAAGTAGTTTTCCCAAGGCTACAATGGGGATCTGTGACAAAGTGCAAAGTTAGAGCTTAACTAGTAGCCTTGTGATGATGGATTAGGCTACACATATACTCCAGAGAGCAGAACCTTATCAGAACTCTTTGAACACCACTGCTAATTAGCTGATTTGTCCTGTTCTGGTTGGTGAGGCATCCTCACCAGTGTTCCATGGCTAATGTTCCAAGAGTATCATGTTGTAGTAGTGTGATCTGTTCCCTTAAGGTCCAGGATGGCTGGGGCCAGCTAGCTGTGGTCAGTTATCAGATGCATCTGGCAATGGGCCAGGTGATCACTATAAAGGGCTGAGAGAGTGCAGTTGGCCTTGAAACAGGGGGATTGAACGGAAGGGTATGTCCTCCTTTCAGCACAGAGAGGCAAGGAGAAAAGTCCCTGTGAGCTGTAGCCCGTGATGGACAGAGGAAATGCTTTGTTTTGACATTTTGCCTAAGTTTTATGTGTAAAGAGTAAAACGGTGCTCTGAAGAAAGTGCCTGAAAAGACTGGGTGTGGTATTAGTCCTTCCTGGCTGGGAAGAGAGGCCAGCAGCTTATAGGTGTGTGGTTACCCTTGTGTGGAACAGAGGGTAGAAACTAGATACATTCCTTCCACTCCTTAATTCATAGATTCTTCAGGAAAAAAAGGCAGGCAAGTAGGGTTGCCAACCCTCACAGTTTTTCCGGGAGTCTCCCAGAATCAGGCTCTATCTCCTAGAGGCTACTGAAGCCAAACTGGGAGATTTTTAGGCCACTAAAAGTCTGGTGGCACAGCAGGGCTAAGGCAGGCTCCCTGCCTGCCCTGGCCCTTTGCCACTCCCGGAAGCAGCTGGCATATCCCTGCAGCTCCTGGGGGGGAGAACAGGGCGTCTCCGCATGCTGCCTGACCACTGACTCCGCAGCTCCCATTGGCCAGGAACTTCAGCCTATGGGAGCTGTGGGGGTAGTGCCCCCCCACCAACCCAGGGGCTGCAGGGATGTGTAGACCGCTTCCAGGAGTGGCACATGGAGGGGACAGTGCATGAAGCCTCCTGCCTCCGCTTACCTCAGGCAGCTCCCGACCGGTGGCACAGCAGGGCTAAGGCAGGCTCTGCCCCCACATCTCCCATTGGCCACAGTTTCTGGCCAATAGGAGCTGTGGAGTCAGCGCTCGGGGCATGGGCAGCGCGCGGAGACCCCTAACCCCCCTTTCCCCGCCGAGGCTGCAGGGATGTGACAGCTGCTTCCGGGAGTGACACGGGGCTAGGGCAGACAGGAAGCCTGCCTTAGCCTCACTCCACTGCTGACTGGGAGCCTCCTGAGATAAGCACCGTCTGGCCAGAGCCTGCACCCCTCACCCTCTTCCATACTTCAACCCCCTGTCCCAACCCAGAGACCCTTCCTGCACCCAAACTCCCTCCCAGAGGCCACACCCTTTGTCCCCTCCTGCACTCTAATCCCCTGCGCCAGCCCCAAGCCCCCTCCTGGAGCCTGCACCCCCTCCTGCACCCCAACCCTTCTCTTACCTGTGAGCTCCCTTCAGCACCTAAACTTCCTCCCAGAGTTGCACCCCACATCTGCTCCTGTACCCCATGCCCCCTGCCCCAGGCTCAGCCTGGAGCCCCCTCCCACACTCTGAACCCCCCAGCCCAGAGCCCGCACACCCTCTCAGACCCCAACACCCTGCCCCAACCCAGTGAAAGTGAATGAGGGTCGGGGAGAGTGAGCAACGAAGGGAGGGGGGGATGAAGTGAGTGGGGCAGGACCTCGGATGAGGGGTGGGGTTGGGGTGGGGCAAGGGTGTTTGGGTTTGTGTGATTGGACAGTTGGCAACCCTACAGGCAAGAAAGGGAACAGAATATCCTGCTTCGCTTACTGGGTCTGCTGCAAGGCCCAGTGCTCTTTACCAGTGCTGCCAGACTTCCTTCATCAGATGGACCTGGTGCTGGGCTTTTCTTCTCACCAAGCTGACAGAAGGGGAAAAAAATGTAAAAAAAAATTTTTTTGCAGCCATGACATGCTAGTATAACTGTCTGGCTGATGAACTTTACTGGTTAAAATTTCCTAGAATAAAGATAGTCTTAGATGTGTTTCTCTCTTTGAATTAGAATATAAAGTACTTGATGAGCTACTCACATTTTACACTTCCTTCTGCATTATGGCAGGGAAGAAATGCACAGGGAGGTTTAAGTGGAAGAGTAACCAAATTCTTTACAAAAATGATACTGAGTTATGAAATTCTGTGGGTTTTTTAAATAAGATCTGTAAAGGAGGGAATACAAGCTACTTTACCTGTGAGTTGGTTGGGCTTTGGATATTTGTGGATTACTAATGTGAATATCTGGAATATAGTTTTTGTTGCAGGTTCGAATTTCAACCTTTGAGCTTACTTGCTAAACTCCTTGCTCTCTAACCTTGCAGTTTATCCACCACAGAATTCAGTTATTACAATAAAATAAGCTACTAAAATAAACAGGAAGCACCTTCAAGTGGGCATTAAGCATCCTGGGCCAATAAAGCCCTCCGCTTTCAGCCTTAGCATCTGGTGAGTTCAGGATGGGGTTATTATTGCATAAACAGGAAGCATACTGATTGCCCTGTGCTGGAAATCCAGATTGAAGATTGACCTACAGTATGGATTCAACAGCTGAAAGATATATCTTTGTGCTGGAAAAGCAAATCAATCAGCAAGACAAAGGGGGGACTATATGATGAATAGTGTACTGAAGTCTGAGTATTTGAAGACTCAGGAAGGGGAAGTAACCCCTCCCCCCATACACCCACACCTTGTCCTTGTATGAAAAGGGCATAGCTTTGATGAGATGCCCTTACAGAAAAGAAATTGTGAATTTCTGGATTAATTATGCAGTTGTTATGTATGTTCAAGCCTCTATATTCATTAAAGTAATACTTTTAAAAAAATAGGAAGCATGCACAAGTCATCTAAATTGTACAATTACCAGTTTAAAAGCTACCAGTCAGAATGATGATATCCTATTGAAGATATAATCTGTTTTAGAGAACAAAAGAGATGTATGAGGAAAAAGAAAAGGGTTTGTGTTTTGTTTTTTCCCCAACATATGGATTTCTTAACTGAATACAGAATAGCCATGTAATCTGGGGAGATGTATTGTGCTATTGGCATCATTCTGACAAACCACCAAAATAACCTTTAAAAATTGGATGGCATGTGCCTTTAAATGCCTTCCGAGACATTCCCTAAAAATAGTTTACAAAGCAACAGAGTCAAAGTGTTGGGGAATTGCCCTCAAATGCATTAGTGAGTCTATTCCTGTGGCACTTAAGCCAGCCAAAGTAATAAATATAAAATGGTAATTTTTCTCTGTGAACCACGCTTGCAGCTCCCACATGATTTCATTCCCACCCAGGAGTAATATAACACTGCCTGCTCACACAATCTCCTGGATGCATGGAATAAGGCAGCATGTGTCTGCTACTTTGTTAAATGTGCTCAGAAGAAGTCGGCAATTACAATTAATCCCTCCTTTGCTTGCGCACAGTCCATCAGTATTTCCATACCACAAGTGTCACTGGGTTTTTAAGTTGCAAAGAAATCTAGACCAAGCAACGGATTAGAAGAATCTATTTTTCATTTTTTTTTGTTTCATGTGCTATGTTGGCAAAATAGGATTATGCTGTATTTTCGGTCCGAGATTGTTTGTGTGGCCTGATACTTCATTGACTTGAGAGTAATAAGCAGTGTAAATACTAAAAATAGGCTTTCAGAAAAGTGCCGCCCCTTCATTTCTCATATCTTTATCACTCCCAGAATTAATTGGCCATTCTTCAGTTGGCATAAATTGGCATAGCTACATCCACTTCAGCAGGACTGTAGAAATTTACCCAGTTGAGACTCTGGCCTGTTGTGTCAAATTCTGCAGTGCGTACTCTGTTTACTCTAGGTCAGAGTCGTCTCTGCTTAGATTTCGCCAGTGCTGCTCAATGAGGATATGGGGGTGCTCGGGGAGCTTTCAGCTATGCTGTGTGTGTTGAAGCCATGCCCCGCCTTGCTGAGCGATGACCGTTATTGGCAGTGCATGTTGTCCATTCCTCAGGGCCGGCACCAGCGCAGCAAGCTGGTGCTTGGGGCAGCCCATGGAAGGGGGCGGCACGTCCCAGTCTTTGGCGGCAATTCGGCGGCAGGTCCCTCAGTCCCTCTCGGAGGGAAGGACTGGCCACTGAATTGCCGCCGAAGGGGCAGCAAAAAAGCTGGAGCCGGCCCTGCCATTCCTGGAGGGGACTGCCACTTCCTTGCTTTGGCTTCCTACTTCCCGTGAAAGTAATTATTTAGACCCATCTAAGAAACTAAGTCTCAAATTGTTTTGATTCAGTACAATATTAATGTGTGCACCTGAGCTGTTCAGGTGCCTCATCGGCGCTGGTCTCTCTGTCCAGACTATAGTTTATGATGGAACTGTGGTCTCCCCTTTAGGGAACTACTGCTGTGCATCATAGGAGTCCCATAACTGTAGACATCATGGGACAATCAGGGATCAAAGCCCATAGAGCAGAATGGAGGTGTGATGCCCCTGAACTTCAACTCCTGTGAGGCACTGAGGCAACTGGGGTAGATGTAATTTGATGCTGAGCTGAGGCAGAATGAAACATTTCGATGCAAGATGAAAACCAAAGTGGAAATATCAGAATTTCCAGTGGGCCAGAAATTCTGGAGTCTTGACCAGCTCTAATGTTGAATCAAATATTTTAGCCTTGTTTTCTGTATCAAACGTGAGACTTGGGTTTTGGAAACACTTTTGTTTTCACTCTGCCTACAAATTCACCTGACAAGGAGCTCTGATTTGCTCTGTTTCTCAGGTAATAATAAAAAGAAGCCTGCATGAAAAAGGGAATGTCCTGTCCTGTCCTGTGTAGACAAGTATTGGTCCTCCCTTGCTGCATGCCAAGGAGACTTCACCTCTCCCCAGTGACAACTGAGAGAATTAGGTCAACCCGAGTAGTGAGTAGTAATTTGTTGCCCCATTATTTTAAGCCACTATCTCTTCCTCTAAACTGAGTCATGCCCATAGCATATGGGATTACTTCCGCTAGGGTCAGTTTGGTTTTATTTGAGTGGTGAATTAAATGGATAATCCATGTATTGGAATTGGAGGTAATTAAACCAGCCATTATACCCAGCACCACTGGCTTAAAAGGAGGATTTCTGAAGAGTGGAGTGAGATGGCTGCTTAAGGGGGAGACAGAACGATACATTGGCACAGGTCCTTGCCAGCCTGGAAGGTGCCTCTGCCAAGTCCTCAATTCTCTCCTTTCCTGCCAAGAAGCAGTTGTGCCATTCACTCCCCAGACAATTTTCCTTCCCAGGAGAGGGCATACTAAACAAGGGTTATGGACTGCTATGTGTTGTTCTGTATGCAATGTTGTTTCAGCTGTGTTTTTTTGACAGAGAAGACTTCTTAAAGGATCTCATCACCTTGGGACACCCTACGAGCCACGTGGTTTACGGTTCCCTAGCTAAAGACTTCCTCTGCCTCTTTGAGCCAGTGTTCCAAGTTGTTTTCTGTTCCTGTCACATCTGGGTCAAGATTTTTTTTTCTAGCTTTAGCAGAATAGTTGAAGTGAACAAAGATTTTTATATGCTTCAATGTGCTTATCTTTTTAAAGGTTTTGCCCTCAGCATCAAAAGCTGTTGCTTTCCTTTGCCGATCAAATATGTGTGCCTGAGGGGCGGTGAGGTGATAATAGGCCACTTTAAGGAGTTCTGTGAGCATTTCACCTGCTTCCTCACTCTGAGCTGCTGTTTTTCCTCTCTGGCTGAGCAACTGAGGAACAGCCTGACATTTCTCTCAACCTTCATCAGCATCCTTGATTGTGACTTGCCATACTCCTCTAGAGTGCATTTTATTTACCATTCGTACATTTGTATGATTTTGGGGCAACACTAGGAATAATTTGACTACTGTGTAGGGTTTTATTGTTTAATGACTGCAGAAAGAAAAGCTACTTTTTTTGTGTGTGTAAGTTTCACTAAGAGTTGCTGACTGTTTTTTTCAGAACTTCTCCATCAGGGAAATTGTCCCACTACAGGTACTTTATTTTTAGTACTGCTAAATAGAAATGTACACACCTAGGAACAAAGAATGCAGGCTATACTTACAAGATGGGATACTCTGTCCTGGGAAGCAGTGACTCTGAAAAAGTTTTCCGCATTGTGTTGGATAATCTGCTGAACATGAATTCCCAGTGCAATGCTGTAGCCAAAAGGCTAATGCGATCCTTGGATGGACAAATAGGAATCTCAAATAGTAGTAGAGATGTTGTTTTACTTCTGTATTTGGCTTAGTGCAACTGTTACTGTAATACTGTGTCCAGTTCTGGTGTCTGCAACTCAAGAAGGATGTTGATAAATTGCAGAGGGTTCAGAGCAGAGCCATGAGAATGATTAAAGGATTAGAAAATCTGCCTTATAGTGATAGACTCAAGGAATTCAATCTATTTAGCTGAACACAGAAAAGGTGACTTGATCACAGTCTATAAGTAACTATATGGGGAACAAATATTTGATAATGGGCTCTTCTATCTAGCAGAATTGTAACGGCTGGAAGTTGAAACTAAACAAATTCAGACTGGAAACAATGTGTACACTTTAACAGTGGGTAATTAATTATTGGATCAGTTTACAAAGGGTCATGGCAGATTCTCCATCACTTGCAATTTTCAGATCACAATTGGATGTTCTTTGAGACGACACATTCTTGTTCAAAAGAAATTATTTGGGGGAATTTCTATGGCTTGGTTATTCAGGAGGTCAATTCAGGTTTTTGGGGAAGGCCATGGTAATGTTCACTCAGTACATTCTTGACTGTCTGAAAAGCAGAATGGAAAGCTTTTCGGGAGTTGTTTAAGATCCTCGACTAGTTACAGAAAATATCTAGATTAAACATTTAAAAGTAAGTAATTTTAAATAAGCCACTCTAAAACTGCCATTGTTGAAATGTTAACCTCTTTCCTGTTACCTTGAAACTTGGTTCTCTTTTTTAGAAACTTGTTTGAGTATTGAATGCCAGTAGAACTTAACATGGACATAAGACTGTTACACATATATATGACTCAACAAACAAATGGCATTAAAATCCTAGCTCCTTTAACTACTTTGAAGTTTAGAGGTCTGTGTTTCTCTTTCTACAGATGATTGGATCGAAATATATTGGCTGGGTCAGTGTTAGAGCAGTGCCTCTGGCAAACAGTTGAAGTGCAAAGAAATTGCCTTGGTTAATCTCACATTTGTGGTTCAGTTCAACACCTTTTTTCAAAAGGCGTAAAAGTTAAAGGAAACAAGAACAAAACCAATGCAGCAGCATCTTAATTTTTTAGAAGTTATTTTCTACTTGTGCAGTTTTCATTGGCCTAATGGCTCACAAAATCTTTCTTAACTTTAATTTGATAAATTATTTCCGTAAGGTCCTAAATCTGGCAGCTCATACCTGGAATCCTATTGACACTGGGCTGACATGGAAGAGATGATCGAGGCACTATTCTGTTTGTTGTTAGGCCCTAATGACATGTATTTCTTGAATACAGTAGGTTGCAGGACTGCTACTAGCAGGCCAGGCTTCTGTACTAGATATGAACAGGAACAGAGCTTCTTTCTCAGAAAGATGCACACCAGCTGTGATCACTATATGATTCTTCAGTGATCTGCCAGGTATGAATGTTATCTTAAATAAGGTATGATACTTACAGTGCCGTGCAGTGGCTGAACAGTAGAATAGTTGAACATTCCATTACACCCATCTCCTTTGGTGTGCTATGGGGATTTTGGCTAGACTGGCATGTATTATCCTGTGTACCTTATGAGATCCACAGCCAGGATCTCCTCTCCTGTGTGTCTTACCAAGTCTATAGGACTTGCTTAGATGTGGGGCAGGGGATTGCTGTTCCAGCATTTATACAGAAACAAAATGGCATCCTCCATATAGCATGACCTCAACCTCACCTGTACGGTCTGGGTATGCTGGGGGGGAGAGGCAGGGTCATGCTAGCAGGGTCCAGAGTATCTATACTTAAAAATAGGACTGCATCCTAGTGTAGGGGGGAGAGAGCACCACTTTCCTATGAACCTTGTGCCATTTACTAGCTTTTACCTTCAGAGGCATGAAGTAAATGAGGAAAGTCTCCTGTAGAACTCACTGTCTACCATCACTAAAGTTTTAATTGCACAGCTAAGTTAGCCAGGAATGGAGAGCATGCTGTTATGAGCATAGTGTTTTCCTGGTTAAAAATATAGTGCTGTATGCACAGTACTCGCTTTTCAAATACTCCGTACTCAGTTATATCAAAATACACTTTCACTGGCACAATCAAAGGCACTCCTGTCCAGAGAGGGCTATTTCCATGCCAAACTTCAACCTTATCAGCTTTCTCCATTGCTCTGTCTGCCATCTAGTAGCTCGACGCAAACATGGAGTCAAACAATTAGCAGAGTTCCCCATCCAACAACTGGACTTGCTATGTTTGCATCGTACCCATTACTGTAGCTGGAACTTGAATTGGAACTTTGGTGCTCTCTAGAGAGTTGGTGCAGCCAGGTAATAAAAAAGGGAGCTAAGCCAGTGGGAACTGTGCTATCCAATTGCAGCACCACGGAGTCTTTTCCCTAGCCTCTTTGTATACAATGCTCTACCCCACTTCCTCTGGATACAGTTGCACTAGTTAGCCATGCAGCTGTGTGTGTCTCTGTATCCAGATATGAATTATGCAGGTCTAGCTGATCTGAAGTGTGCTCTTTTCAAAATTCCAGGATACCTTTAAAGTAAGAGGTTTCAAAGGAGTGTGAAGGAGCTACTCAGAAATCCTGTTTAACGGAAAATGGGACTGTATACACAATCCCTACAGCACACCACTGTTGAGATGTCTGCTTATAGGGAAAAGCCTAGAAATCGATCTATAGTAAATTCCAAAAGACAGAAATAAATCTTAAGGTTTTCAACTCCTTCTCCCATGCCTGCTGCTCTTGGTTTTCATCCCGAGTATTTAATGTGAGCCATAAAGTTGTCATGAGTTATAAATCTGTGAAATTAGCACTCTAGAACATTTAATCTAGAGAGAGCCAGCAATATCTGTAATGGACAAAGCCATATTCTATAAGTGACTGCATATACAGAATTATTTGTGTGACCAAGAGTAGCTTGTAGCATGGTTCACGAGACAATTTACTTTGTAAAGACCACACAATTTCACCTCAGTTCTTTTGAGAACAGAATCAATACTCTCATTGGAATTTAAATTAGAATGTAACCAGATGGGGGCCTGCAGGTATCTAAATTTATCAACTCCAGCCCAGTCAGATATACCCAGACGGCGTATTTTAAAGTTAGATATGACTGCCTTGGTCTCTGTGTCGATTCCAATAATGTTGTTTTAGTGACTCTGTTGTCACTTCCTCCGTCATCACACAGTATAGAATCAGCCACCAGAGAGGAAAAGAAATCGCTGTGTTTTCTTGAACCTTACTGCCCTTCCCTTCTTTAGTCTAAACAAGGTATCTTACTGTGCAAAAATCATAGTACCCTGCTCGTAAAATTTCATAAGAGCTTTCTGTTTTGACCGTGATGAATGGGGCTTTCAGTGCATGCATATGAAACAGACCATCTCCTGGTAAAACATGAGTGATGATTATGTACAAGAAGCAACATGGCTCATAAGAGGCCTTGGCCTTGGAAATATGTCTTCAGTCTATTGAAATTCTGGCCATAGATGCATTTCCAGTTTTGTACGACATTCTTATGTACATGTGATACAACTGTAGATCTCAGGCATTGTGGAATGCAGCTGATATGTAAAAGCAGCTATAGCTTTCAGGATCCAAAAGGCAGGGAATCTTTCCCAGCTAATCAGATTTGTTCTTTCAAGCCACATCTTTTTATAATAAATAACACAAAACAGAGCATGTATTCATTAATCAATAAGCAGTGCTGTCAAGTCAGAACTGTGGCAATTCCCTGTGAATAGCTGACAATTTGCAGCATCTCTTGGGACATGTCACCTCCCAGCTGAGGGGAAAGAGTCTCTGCAGCTAGTAGAAAGACTGTGTTGTTGAATTAAAGAGGTATTTTAAACAATCTTAAAATTCAAACACTGCTTCTAAAGTAGCCCAAGACTTTCCCTCCTGGCATGAAGGGAATCCATGCCCTGCACGTTATTGTGGGGAATTAATGGTGTAAGGTTGCTAGGCGGGGGCAGGATGGGAGGCATTACCTTAACTCTCTAATTCCTGGGTTTCAGAGGCTTACGGTTGTGTTGCTTTCACTCTGCATTAGCTGACTGTTTTCAGAGATTTGTTTGGCCTCCCTTCACATTCTGGAAGGGCGTGCGGCTGTACTAGGCAATTTTAACTTTGCATAATGTTCTATGCCCTGAATACCTTGATAATACTGAACCTAATTCTCCAGTGCCTTGTGTCCTCCACACCTGTGCAAAGTTGTAAGATGCTACCATTTTGATTTGGCAGCACTCCATGAATGCTTGTCATAGTACTAAATGACAACACAAGGTGACAACAATCAGGCTTGATGTGTGCCGCACATGGATGTACAAAAGTTTCCACATGGACAGTTTACAGAGGGCTTGCATGTAGTGGATCTATTTTGGCTCTATTTCTAAAACGTGAAGCAAGAGGGGGAAAATGCAGAGGGAGTTCAGTGTTCTAAATCCTCAATCTTGTAATGTTTTGCCAATACATACTCATGTAAGGTTCCTGCATTCCATATGTCAGGATGAATCCTTACTTACACGTGTAGCTATTCAATGGCAATTAGCCAGGAGGGGCAAGAATAGTGTCTCTAGCCTCTGTTTGCCAGAAACTGGGAATGAGCTACAGGGGATGGATCACTTGATACCTGTTCTGCTCATTCCTTCTGGGGCACCTGGCATTGGCTGCTGTCGGAAGACAGAATACTGGGCTAGATGGACTTTTGGTCTGACCCAGTATGGTTGTTCTTATGTTCTTAGTCTCATCAAAGTCAATGGTACTTCTCTCACAAGAACTACTTCCCTTCAGGAAGGGTTGCGGGAACTGGATGTTTGTTATTTTTCTCTAGAACAATGACAAACATTTTAAATTCCCTCTCTTAACTCAACCCTCTGTTATATTTGCTATTCTGATATGGGCTGAACAGAGAGGGAAATAAAAAAGACTAATTTTAAAAATCTGCAGCGGAGGAACAAAAATAATCGATAATGGTCTTGCCACAAATGATGACAGTTCAGCCCTGCCATTTGCCTTTCCCCCTTCTGTTTCCTGACTCTTACCTCACTTTCCTGCACTTTTGCCTCGTTCAAGACCATTTCTGTAAATTATAAACCTAATTCCAGTAACAGGTGAGATGTTCCCCATAATATCTCCACTTATCCTGGAGATGATTACTGCCAGACAGCAAGAGGTAAGGGGCAGGAAAGTTGCACAGTTCATTGCCACAGCACTAGAACGATTTTCAAAGAAACTTGAATTCAAAATGCTCTTTTGAGTGAGAACCTACGTTAATATTCATTAGCTTGAGTTCCCTTCATCTGCTTTTCTTTGTCTTCCTTCTCGTTTCCTCAGTGAACCCTGGAAACTGTATGAAACTCCCTTTGGCAAAATACAAGAGCCTCTAAGGGTATGTCTCTGCTCCGGCTGGGAGTGTGCCTCCCAGCTTGGGTAGACAGGCATGTGCTAGCTCTGTTCCATCTACCATGCTAAAAATCACAGTGCGGAATTGTGGCACAGGCACCCAAGTACAAGCCCGCTTGTCCCCATGGGTCTGAGCTTGGGTAGCTAGCCCATGCTGCTCCCTGTGCCCTGATGTCCGTACCACATGAGGGCTTTTTTGTTTTTCATAATTTTTAAGTGTGCTAGCTTGAACAGAGCTAGCACATCTGTCTACCTGGGCTGGAAGGCACAGACCTACTCTAACAGTCTTTCAAAACCTAGCGTCTTGCTGTGGGAAAGGGATACTGCTACTTATTAATTGTGGGTGCAATTCACCTCTCTGCAGAGGGTCAGAGATTGAATCTGTTAAAGTGAGAACCTATCCAAACTGCCATCCCATTCCCATCTCACTTGTCTGTCTCACTTGTCTTCCTGATGCCTGGAACCTTTTAACTTTCCTTTCCTCCCTGGCTCTCCAAAAGGCTTTGCCTAGTCCAGGGATCAGCAGCCTTTGGCACATGGCCCATCAAGGAAAGCCCCTGGCGGGCCATGACAGTTTGTTTACCTGCAGCATCCGCAGGTTCGGCCAATCACAGCTCCCACTGCCCACGGTTCGCTGTTGCAGGCCAATGGGCCTGCGGGAAGAAGCGCAGGCCGAGGGACGTACTGGCCACCACTTCCCTCAGCCCTCATTGGCCTGGAACGGTGGATGCTGCAGGTAAACAAACTGTCCCAGCCCATCAGCGGATTTCCTTGATGGGCCGCGTGCCAAAGATTGCTGATCCCTGGCTTAGTCTTTTCCTTCACAGATCCCAAGGGAATAACTCCAGCCTATTTAAAGGTCATCCTAGTCCCTTTCCAAGGACCTGATCCAAAGTTCCTTGTAGTCAATGGAATCTTTCCATTGATTTCCATGTACTTTGTACCAGGCCTCTAGATCCCAATAGTCATACCTGTGATAGGCTTACCAAGACTCCATCTTTCTTTGACATCCCCCTAGACCAGTGGTCTCCAAAGTGGGGTGCGCAAGAGGATCCTTAGGGGTGTGCGGCAGGAGGAGCGCTTTTTTTTTTTTTTTTTTTTTTTTTTTTGCTTTGGCAAAAATGGTAGAGCGTGCTCAAAATTTTTTTACTGATAGGGGTGCGCAATCAAAAAAGTTTGGAGACCACTGCCCTAGACTCCTCTGTTCCTGTCACTTTTAGAAGACCTTTGTGGGATTCAGCATGTCGTGCATTGTAACTGATAGGAATGCAACCGGGGACCTATCTGTCACACTCTGGGGCTTCTCCAGAAATGCCTCACTCAGAGTGTATATTGCTATGTATATGTATGCAACTTGTACTGGGATGTGTGTGTGAGGTGTAAGCAGGAAGGGCTGGTGTGTGTGTGTGTGTGTGTGTGTGTGTACACACAATTTCAGAAAATGTCAGATTTGTATCTTCCTCTGAAATACTCATCTTGGCTCTCCTTTTAATTAGCAACTGAAATGCAATTACTGAAATAATACATCTCAAAGTCTGTCATTTTCCAGTTAGCAGCAGTCACTTCCATAAAGACATATGAAAGGAATAACCTTGAAAACTGCTGCCTTATAGAGACAAGTGTATCAGAGGGATTTTTTTCATAGTTCATGTGGTATCTAAATTATTAACTTTCTTGATGAGGTTCACAGAAATTCATTTAATAAGTTACTATGATATTAACCTTTTGTGTTATACAAGAATTGTACCTAATGATGTTTAAATGGAACTATTTGTAATCTCTTTGGCTTTAATCTGATGTGGGTATTTTTGGTTTTAGAATGCAGAAATAGTGAAATTTAGTCATGATCGGTAAAGTGACTGTACAAAAACAAAACCTTACTTTTTGTAACTGAACTTCTACCTCTGCGCCATCTGCAGTGCCATCCGATTTTATGCCTCATCACCCCCTCAAAAGCATACACAAGCATTTGTCTTTTTAAAATTGCACATGCAAACATACATTTGACTTTGGATATGTTTCATATCCAGCTGCTGAACATGCATAGGCAAGTACCAATGCACGTGTATGCTTGAGGGATTGTTTACTGTTTATTCACTAGGAAATTACATCGTTAGGAAACTTTCTAACTCATAAGATGTAAAAAAGGCCATATCCTGTTTCACATCATGTCCGCTGATTGTGGTTAACTCCCTTCCTCTCCTAGCCCCCAGTTAATCACAACCAGCTGACATGGTGTGAAACACAAGTCTTGGTTTATGCTTAGTGCTGTGGTATGTTTAACATCATGTTAACACTTATTCTAACACATTGTAACTTCCTGCTGATGACAAATTCTGGGTGCATTTCTTTGAGTTTTCACTTCTGCTTAATCTTCTCTTAGCTGAATTTTTTAATTGTCAAGCACTTATGATAATGATGGTTCAGGAGGTGCAGAGTTGCGATATGGGGCTGCAATGTTACCGTGACTATGTCAAAGAAGAAGAGGTGGCACTTGCCAACTATCAATGACAATTTTCTTCCAAGACTCTGCTCCCCGTGGCATTTGGTTGTGGAGGGACATTGCAGTCTTAGAGGAAGCTGCTACAGAGTGATCAGTCTTGATAACTGCTGCAAGGGAAGTAGGGAGGGGAGACTAAAATCGGTCTCTTAGGTATTCATAGAGCAGCCCTCATTATATTATCTGAGCATTAAGTAAAAGCCACACAAACAGGATCCTACTCTGAATACATGACCTGATGGGGAAGGGAATCCTCTTAGCATATGTCCTCTGGGTTGGTGAACTGAGAGTCAGGCCAGACTCAGATACATGAGGTCACACTAGAGCAATTTAAAACTATGGCAGAATCTTTTTCCCTTGGAGTCATTCCAGGGGAGAATAGCTAACCGCTTAGGTATGATATATCGTTTACAAAGAGGGCAGTAGAGTGTTTTTCAAATGGTAGTTTAAAGTGTCTGTTTTCCTCAACAATCTTTGAGCGAAGCATTCAGTATGCTGAATTAGGTTGCAACTGGTTACATCAGATCACCTGATGAGATGAGAGTCTTAATTTTGTACCTCTTCCTGATCCTTCTTCAGCGTGCAAGAGAATTGCATTCTTTTGGTAAGACTAAGGGCAGCTCTGCACTTAAAACACTGCAGCTGTGCCACTGCAGCACTTCAGTGAAGATGCTGCTGTGCACTGGGAGAGCTTCTCCCATTGGTATAGTTAATCCACCTCAGCGAGAGACGGTAGCTATGTCGACGGGAGAAGCCCTCCTCTCGACACAGTGCTGTCTACACTGAGGGTTAGGTTGGTATAACTACGTCACTCAGGGGTGTGGATTTTTCACACCTCTGAGCAACATAGTTATACTGATTGTAAGTTTATAATGTAGACCTGGCCTTAATCTTGAAAGCAACAACTCTTGGGTTTTCTCATGCTATTCTGCATCTAACAAAATCCTGCCTAAGGCATAGTTGAGATTCAATCTAATGTTTGAGTTTTTTCTTATTTTTAAAGAAACCATGGATGACATCCATATTCTTTTGTGATAGCTGTTACAGTGGATACCGCTAAGGCCGCTCCATTGTACGCATTCCACAGGTGGTTGCTTCTAGGACCCAACACGTTAAAAGAAGCATAATGTTTAGTGACTGTATGTGTGACTGCATGTAAGGAAGGGTGGATATTTTCCAGTTTACCTAGAGCAGCAAAACTCTGTAGAGGCTGGCCTGATGCCCTAGATCTGCATGTACAGCTTCCATTGATACTAGTGTGGGTCCCTTGTGGAATGTGACTCTAGGATTAAAACTTGACAGACAGAAGAGACTTTGGTAATATTTTATTGGTAACATTTATCAATTTCTACTGCTAAGTTATTAGTCATAACAGTACAATCTTCCCTTATTATTAAGTGGATTATACCATTTTAGAAAAACAATTTTAGAATGGTTAATAAACCTGGGACAAAATATAACAAGTATGTAAAATCCCTCTTACATTTCTCTACAACGTGCTTTATAATCAAAATAATCTATTGGGGTAAAAGCAATATCTATATGTAATTAAGGTCTGAATGAGTGTTCCCTCAACGCTGGTGATGAGCTATGGGGCAAAAGGCTCCCCAGACTCTATTTATATGAACACATCTACTCTGCCTGGGTATCCAGCAAACAGCTGTGTTGACCAAGTGATCAATTTTGGCTGGTGTTGGGTTACAAATCAGTTTAATATTGAATGCAGGGGTAATGAAATGTTGTTATCCTTATTCTATGAGTAAAGGACAGCAGAACTGTACTTAGCCTGTCCTGATTGAAAGCCTCTCCCTCAACTGAACTGCACTCACTAAGCAATGGGGTTTGGATGCCAAATCCCAGTGGGGGAGGGGGGAGAGGGAGGGGACAGATATTTCTGCCTGGTGGTGTGGGATCTGCCTAAGAGTCATAGGCACCATTTGACCTACCCCTCTCCTCTGTTAAAAGATAGAACTGATTGTCCTCCATTGAGAGTCTTTTTTGTTTCGTTAAGTGACCACAAGAGCTGAAATCACTGATAATCAGGTCTAAGTGCGTAGACCTGCTGCCGGATAGTGTTTCTGCGGAAAAGACTGCCCAGCTTGCACTAGCAGTGAAGTGCCTCCACTGGGAGCTGGGTGAAACCTCAAGAGACCGACTCTCAGAGGTCACAGTAAATAGGCAGCAGGCAGTAGAAGATGACAGCGCAGGGCCGTCAGCGATGGAGCAGATGACAGCGTTGTGGAGTGAATGATGGCACAATGAATGACAGCAGCAAAGTGAACAATGCCACAGCAGTGGCAACAGGAAGTGATGCAGAGTGAACAGCGGCAGCAGTTGCTTGACGTTTCTCCTCCCCCACCCCAAGTGGGAGGTGTACTCAGGCAAATGCACCTCTGAACTCTGGGTCTCTGATGACCAAGGACAGCAACTGTGGGTGGGGTGAGCTGTGGCAGAGGTGGCATGTTAAATGGACATCTGTTGGACTTTCACACTGCAAGGTGAGAAACTGAGGCAAAGGACACTGCCCGATGTACTCTGGAGTGGGGAAGTCTTGCTCATGGTCAGATGTATTTGAATCATGGTTGTGGTGTTTTCCCACGTTCCTTTGCTCTTATTAAGTTTTCTCTGCTACCCACTGACTCAGTGCTTGTGAGGGGGAAGTATTGCCTCTTAGAGGCGCCCGGGGGTGGCATTTAATTTTTCCAGATTACTGTGTTATATTGTTGACGGACCCCTGTATACTGAACCTAGTCCTTGTTACTACCGACTCCACCTGACAGAAGGCTTACATATATATCAATGGCTATACTTACATTTATAGGCAGAGCTGGCAGTGAGGCTTTTAGTTAAGGTTGCCTAACACTTTCCATTATAAGACCCTGTTTTCAGTTGCAAAATTTAACTGTTTGGGCTGAGATTTTTTTTAGGACAGGTTTCTAGCTAAATGCTCTTGGAAATTGTCAGCAAAAATGGTTCAGAAAAAGAGGTTGGAGAAAAATAGGTTGTTTTGACAGTGGTAAAGGAAAAAAAATATTTCAACTGTTTTAATGCCTCCAGGGACTTGAAGTTTGGCAGAAGGGTTGCCTGGGAGAGAGCTGTTTATTGCAGTCTGAGGAAAAGTCAATCAAATCTGGCAATTCTAAGCCTCTGAAAATAATTGTTTTCACATGCTCAGGAAAGGTTATTTAGAGGCTGACAGCAAAGTTCTCCAAAAGTTTCATTTACTTTGAACGTACCCCACCCTAGGGCTTCAGGAACTGAGCAGGACTTTCCCTGCATTTACTCCTCATGACTGCCAGGAGCTGCTGTGCTGCCAGACATTGGAACTGAGAGCAGGAAGACTGTTTCTCCTGTGCTTTCAGTGCATACCATGTTAGTGCCCAGGTAGTGTGGAAGACAAGGAGGAAGCTTCCTGACTCAAATGTAGAGGAAGGTAGACTGGAACAGAAGGGAATAGACTAGGGGGGAAATGCTAGAGGAATGGGACAAGCTGGGGGGAAATGGAGGCAGAAGGACCTGTAACTATTAGATATACTCCGCTCCAGAACCTGGAATAGAACCCAGGTGACTTGACTCTCTCCATTACTCTGCTGCCAGCAAATATGTGTGAAACCCACTGTCCGAGTGCATTTCATTCCCTTCTAGTGGTTGGTTGATGGAGAATAACCGTCTGCTACTGCTACAAGTTGTTGTGGATGCAGTGGTCCAACTTTGCTGTGGGCGGCAGGTATAATAGGCCAGGGGAGGCCCTGCACCCGGTTGCAGGTTTGGCACAGGAAGATTTTTGCTTTATGATATCCCATGCATGTTCCGGGGCGGCTGAGAAGGCGGTATGTGCTATTCAGCTTCCTGGGTTCATCAGTAATCTCCCTGGACTCCAGAGAGATTACTGATGAACCCAGGAAGCTGAGTAGCAGATACTGCCTCCTCAGCTGCCCCAGAACCTGCATGGGGCATATCAAAAGCTCAGGTTCTTCTTTAGGGAAGAGACGCTGTCCCGCTGCAGTTTTTCCCGGGCAGCTTGGGGTCTGGGGAGGGGAAGAGAAAGGAAAGTGCGGTTGCAGGTGGCCCGGGGCTCCTCTAGGCAAGTGTGTGTGGAGGGGGGGGGGCGGCGGTGGCGGTTCGTGTCTCCTCCCAGCAAGTGGGAGCTGCTCGGCCTGGGCTCCTCCCTCTGCGGGCGAGGGGCACACAGGGCTCCTCCGTGCGGGCAGAAGGGGCAGAGCTTGGGGCGGGGAGGGCTCCACCCATAAACTTTGCTAATAAAACATGTGGATGGTCAATTTGGCTCCACACGGTAGAATTTGATTTTTTTCCAGTTTGCCTTTTTAGACTTGAGATATTACATTTTAAACAAACCCATTAATAGCCCATTATGAAGACTGCAAAGTCAATCAGTCAAAAGTGAGGAAATGTCAGAATTAAGGTGGTCTGTGCAGTACTTTAAACATATAAAGTACTATAAAAATGCTAAGCACTCTGTACAAGGACCACACCCTCTAGTATCCCTACAGGCATTTTCCATCCCAAAGGAGCAGGGAAGAGGCATGGCCCTGGCCTCAATCCCTCCTCCACACTGGCTTGAAGCACATGTAGGAGAACATCTTGTATGCCCTGTGGGTGCCAGGCTGTGTGCTGGCCAGGGAACAGGATGCAGTGTCAGCTGCATTCATCGCAGCCTGGAGGGTCACCTTAGTCACCAATTTCCCTTCATCTACCAAGGCCTGGAACTGGGCCTAGTCATCCACAGGGAGCTTGTTCTTAAACTCTGCCCGCCTGCTGTAAATGCTGAAGTCATACATAACCAGCAGCACCTGATAATTAGCCATGCAGAACCATAGCCCCGCTGAGGAAGAGAACATCCTGCCCAGGAGGCCCAACCTTTTTGACCCCTTGTCTGGTGGGATGGACTTCTGCGGGTGTTGACAAGCCCACTCTGCAGCTGCTTAAAGCAATGAATTAGGGGTCTGGTGCATAAACAGAAAATCAGCCCCTTGGGCCAGCATGAAATAGCATCTCTTGGCTCTTTTCGGGGTTGGGGCACAGGATGCTGGTGTGTGCCAGACCATCTGGGCTGGTTCCTGTATGGCCTCGTTTATCGGAAGGGCCAACCTGGATGGTTCCTGTGGCTGATGAATCTCCAGGAGATGATGATGGAGATCCTGGACTTCCTCCAGTGGAATTTGCAAGTCAATATCCACCCTTTGTAGAAGGTCTTGGTAGTGTCGGTGATCATCTGGTGGAAAAAGCGGTGAAGGGATAACCACCTCATTCAGTGACACGGAGACTCTGGTTGGAACCGGCAGTATGAATTCCACATCTTCCTCCTCATACGCTGATGGAGCTGACTGGCACGTGGGGGAGGAATGATAAGACCCCTGTGATGGTGCCTGACATCTATGGTACACGTCCCAGAGGCTCCAGTAGGGCGAAAGCAAGGGGTCCATCGGTCTGGATGGACCCCCTGGGAAGCAGTATCAGGCCTCCCTGGGTGGGTAAGAGTGCTTCGGGCTGTCTCTCTAGGGTCCTGCACAATGGCAGAAATGTTGGTGGGACTATGTCCTGGGACTCCTCTGAATCAGATGATGGTTCCATCAGCAGGTCCCAATCTGATGGATGGGGAAGGGGACTTTCCTGTAACAGGAGTAATGGTTCATCCTTGGGTGTAGGGACATCCCAAAGAATATATGGGCCTAAGAGGAGTGGAGGCTGTGGTTAAGGCAGAAACAACTCCCACGGCATCAGGAATGTCTCTGTACATCCCAGAGTCCATGGGATGCCTGTGGAGACTCCAGAGAGACCTCGTTTGGTTGTTGGAGCTGGCTGGTTTATATGTTGGTGAGGTGGCACCAATGAGAGATCCGGAGCCACACTCATAGGCAGGCGCTCCATGTGTCCTGTTACTGAGGTCACCAATGGTACCAATGGTTCCAACTTCTTCTTTGCCTTATCCTCCAGCTGGGGGGCTTTCAGGGACTGTTCCATGGGATCTGCACGTGACATCCCACCCCACCCGGCACAGCTCATGGAGGAACGTGTCTCTTATGAGCAGTCCTCTGTGGGGACCTGATCTTATGCCCATAAAAGAGTGTTTCTTACTCTCATAGTGGGGCTTCTCCTTGGGCTTTGGTGCTAGTGGCTCTGCACCATGGCTTGTACTCAGAGGGCACTACCGATCAACAGAGGCCGCTGTACGGGATGGGGCGGGGGGACTCCCTGGCCTCATAGTCTCTTCCATCAGGAACTTGTGAAGTTGGAGCTCATGGACCTCTACCTCTGGGCAGGAAGGACTTATTGATGCCACACCAAAATGTGCAGCTCGTGCAGACAGCAGAGACACTGTTTATGTGCATCACTGATGGAAAAGGAACAAGGGCAGAAGATGCAGTGCTTGAAGCTTGGAACCCTGGACATAGTCCCCAGATAGTGAGGGGTTGTGTCCCTCGACCGGGAAGGTTCTATGCTAGCGATACTACATTAAACTATCTTAACTAAGCAATAAAACTCTGAACAAACTAATTGCACAACAACTCTTAGCAAGATAAGAACAAAGGAGGAAAAATGGTTACTTACCTTCTCGTAACTGTTGTTCTTTGAGTTGTGTTGTTCCTGTCCATTCCAATCAGGTGTATGTGCGTCATGTGCATGGTCCTCAGAAATTTTTCCCTTAGCAGCTCCCATCCGGTGGGCTGTGGAGCCCCCTGGAGTGGCGCCTTCATGGCGCTCAATATATGACCCTGCTGACCTGACCTCCTTCAGTTTCTTCTGCCAGCTACTCCAACAGAAGGGAAGGAGGGTGGGTATTGGAATGGATGTGAACACCACATCTCAAAGAACAACAGATACGAGAAGGTGAGTAACCTTTTTTCTTTTTTGAGTGCTTGTTCACGTTGATTCCAATCAGGTGACTCCCAAGTTCTACCCTGGAGGTGGGGTCGGAGTTAAAGAATTGCTGATTGCAGCACCGCCTTGCCGAATGCTGTGTCATCTCTGGTGTGTTGGGTGATAACATAGGGAGAGGTAAACGTATGCACCGATGACCAAGTTGCTGCCCTGCAGATCTCTTGTATCGGCACCTTGGCCAGAAACACAGCTGACGAGGCTTGTGCCCTTGTGGAATGTGCTGTAAGAGTTGGGACTGAGACCTTGGTTAACTTGTAACATGTGCGGATGCAGGATGTGATCCAGGAAGATATTCTTTGAGATGAGACTGGGAGTCCTTTCATCCAGTGTGCTACCGCCACGAACAGTTGGTTCGACTTCCTGAATGGTTTTGTGCGCTCAATGTAGAATGCTAGTGCTCTCTGAACATCCAGTGAGTGGAGACTCTGCTCTTGGGTACTGGTGTGAGGCTTAGGATAGAAGATGGGTAGAAAAATATCTTGACTAATGTGGAATTGGGACACTACTTTGGGGAGGAAGGCTGGGTGAGGCCTGAGTTGCACCTTCTCCTTGTGAAAGATCATGTAGAGTGGGCCGGAGGTCAGAGCCTTTAATTCAGACATGCACCTGGCTCTTGTGATGGCTCCCAGGAATGACACCTTTCACGACAAATAGAGCAGGGAGCAAGTCTTCAGCAGTTCAAAAGGGGGCCCCATGAGCCTGGTGAAGACCAGGTTAAGGTCCCATGCGGGAACTGGTTGCCTAATCTGTCGATATAGGCATTCCAATCCCTTGAGGAAATGTCCTACCATGGGGTTAGCGAACACAAAGCATCCAGACATTCCCAGGTGGAAGGCTGAGATAGCAGCAAGGTACACCTTGATGGATGCCACAGATAGACCCTGCTGTTTGAGATGCAGAAGGTACTCCAGGATGAATTGTATAGATTCCTGGAGTGGAGGTGTGTGTTGCTGGGCACACCAACAAGTGAATCTCTTCAACTTGACTAGATAAGTAGCCGTGGTGGAAGGTTTCCTGCTGCTGAGTAGAACCTCCCTTACTGACTCCGAACATAGGAGCTCCATGGGGTTTAACCAGGAAGCTTCCAGGCCGTGAGGTGGAGGGACTGGATGTCTGGGTGGTGGAGGCAACCGTGGTCCTGAGTGATCGGATCAGGGCAGAGCAGTATCATGATTGGGGTGTCCACTGACAGCTCCAGAAGCGTGGTGTACCAATGTTGTTGGGGCCACGCTGGGGCCAGCAGAATCCGCTCCGCTTTGTCCCTGTAGATCTTCAGCAGCACCTTGCGTACGAGTGGGACCAGTGGGAAGGTATACATGAGGCAGTCTCCACAAGGTAGCAGAAATGCACCCATGATTGAATCCAGGCTGTGTTTCTGGAAGGAGCAGAACATTGGGCACTTATTGCTCCGGGTGGTGAATAGGTCGACCTGTGGAAATCCCCACCTTTGGAAGATGGGATGAAGAACATCTGGACGGACGGACCATTTGTGGTTGTAAAGCAATCTGCTGAGGTGTTCTGCTAGCTCGTTCTGCGCTCCTGGGAGATAGGACGCCTCCAGGTGAATGGCGTGGGCTATGCAGAACTCCCATAGCTGGAGAGCTTCTCGACATGGGGGGAAGAATGGGCTCCACCCTATTTGTTGATGTAGAACATAGCAGTGGTTTTGTGCATCATCACTTCCATGCTTTGGCCTTGTAGCTGGGACTGGAAAGTCTGGCATGCCAGTTGCACTGCTCTGAGCTCCCTGATATTGATATGAACGGAGAGCTCATTCCTCAACCATAGGCCCTGTGTTCAGAAATCTCCCAGATGCTCCCCACAACCGAGAGCTGATGCGTCCATTACCTGGGACAAGGAGGGAAGTGCGCTGTTGAAGGGGACACTTTCGCATATCATCTGAGTATGTGTCCTGGTACCATCACTACTGAGTCCAACCTGTCGCGCCCCGCATGGTATATCTGGGTGAGCCACGCTTGAAGAGGTCTGAGCAACATTCTGACACTCCTGACTATGTATGTGCTGGCCATCATGTGTCCCAGGAGACTCGGGCATCCCCTTGCGGTAGTGATTGGGTACTGTCTGAGGCTTTGAATAATGTCTGTCATGACCTGGAAACAGGTCTCTGGCAGGAATGCCCTTGCCTGTACTGAGTCCAGCACCACTCTGATTAATTCTATTCTTTGGGTTGGTGATAAGGTTGACTTGTTTACGTTGAGGAGGAGTCCCAATCTCTGGAAAGTGGATCTGACGAACCGGACCTAAGATTCCACCTGCTCCATCGTGCGCCCCCTGAGCAGCTAGTTGTCAAGGTGCCCCCTGTGGAGGAAGGCTGCTATGACTGACATGCACTTGGTTAATACTTGGGGGGGCTGTCAACAGACTGAATGGGAGGACCATGAACTGATAGTGTTTGTGGTTGAGCACAAACCGGAGAAAATGTCTGTGCGCAGGTCGAATGGCTTTGTGAAAGTATGCATCTTTCATCTCAAGGGTGGCGTACCAGTCTCCTGGATCCAGGGAAGGGATAATAGTGCTCAGGGAGACCATGCAGAACTTCAACTTCACCATGAACTGGTTGAGTCCTCGCAGGTCTAAAATGGGTCTGAGACCTCCCTTTGCCTTGGGGATTAGGAAATAATGGGAGTAGAAATCCTTGCCCTTTAGCTCCCGAGGAACCTCCTCCACTGCCCCTATGGCGAGGAGCGATTGCACCTCCTGGATAAGGAGTTGCTCGTGAGAGGGGTCCCTGAAGAGGGACGGGGAAGGGGGTGGGAGGGAGGGGAGAAGCAGAATTGGAGAGAATAATATCCCACTTCTACTGTGCAAAAAATTCAGCGGTCCGATGTTATTTGGGACCACGCACGGTAGAAGTTGAATAGACAATTCAGAAAACATGGGTAAGGATCTGGTGGTATGGCAGGTGTGCCATCCTCAGGATCCTGATGAAGGCTTAGACTGGCCATGACCTTGTCCCAAAGGGGGGTTGGAAGGTTTCCCCCTGCCTTTCCTGCCCCTTCTTCTATAAAAATCCTGCCTCAGCTGAGGAACATATGAGTGTTGTCGTGGGCGTAAAGTGCTTACATTGGGTTGCCGGTGTATGCATTCCCAACAACTTCATGGTCACCCGTGAGTCTTTCAAGCTGTGCAGCTTGGAGTCTGTCTGCTCCGAAAAGAGCCCTGCACCCTTGAAGGGAAGGTCCTGCAGGGTTTGCTGCACTTCCAGGGGTATCCCAGATGCTTGAAGCCATGATGTTCTCCTCATGGCTATGCCTGAGGAGAGGGTACGGGCGGCAGAATCCACCGAGTGTAGGGACGTCTGCAGGGAGGTCTGCGCTACTGCCTTCCCTTCCTCTGTGATGGTGGAGAATTCAGCCCTAGAGTTCGCAGACATCAGGTCTTTGAACATCAACATGGAGGACCATGAATTGAAGTTATACCTACTGAGGATAGCTTGCTGGTTAGCTAGCCTCAGCTGGAGGCCCCCAGTGGCATAGACCTTTCTACCGAATAGGTCCTTCCTTTTTGCCTCCTTAGATTTGAGGGCTGGTCCTTCCTGTCCCTGACGCTCTTTCTTGTTAACCGCCAACGCAACCAGAGAGCATGGCTGCAGGTGTAAGAATAAGTATTCATAGCTCTTGGAAGGGGCAAAGTATTTGCACTGCACATCCCTGGTGGTTGGCGGAATTGAGGCCAGGGTCTGCCATAGGGTCTTTATATTATTTTGAACAGTTTTGATCAAAGGCAAAGCTACCTGGGATGGACCTTTGGGAGTGAGAATATCCACCACGGGGTCCTTGGCATTGACCACCTCCTTCGCTTGCAACCCCATGCTGCAGGCAATCCGCCGAAGGAGGTCCTAATGTGCCCTATGGTCAATCGGAGGAGAGCCCGAAGCTGATGCCCCTGCCACAGCTTCATCGGGGAAGAGGATGAGGTGGCCAGACGGGGTACTGGGTCCCCCTGCCCCTCCGGTTCCCTGACCTCCTCGTGGGCAGTGCACGCCCCTGTGGTCATTACAGTGTGGGATGATGTAGCCTGACTCTGTGGCTTGTCCTGTGTTGGGGTCGTCTCTGCCGCGACTGGAGCCTGAAGGGGCGGTTGGATTCCCGAGGCGTAGGCCTGTCCCTGGGAGAGTGGCCAGTGTTCTGATGCTACTGATCTCGACCCCCTTGAAAAGGCACCCAGGCCTGATGGTAAGCCCAGGGCGTCCAAAAGGGCCATTGCACCGGGGGCTGCCACTGCGGTTGCCAGGCCGGCAGCGTCCTCCTTCGTCGCACCTTGGACCTATATCGACTGCACCTCAAATAGTACGAGTTGGCATCAGACTCTGAGGAAGCAGATCCTGATTGTGAGGACCACAGCAATGCCGAAGGCCCATGCACTGATGACCTGTGCCGTGATGAGGCGGGGGACCGGTGCTGAGACGATCTCGCTGAGGACCGGTGCCTGGGATCTGGCGATGGGGAACGGTATCTGGTGCTGATAATCGAGGATGAAGGCCTAGTGCCACGGGTTGGTGCCAGTCCTCTGATTATTATTCCCAGATCTTTTCACAAAGGACTGAGGCAGGCTGAAGCATCCCAATCCAGGGTCCTTTCACCTCTTGACCTGGTGTTTGGATGGGCATCTAACACAGAGTATGCACGTTCATCCCCAGTCCAGCAAATCCTACATCAGAGTAGGAAAGAGTCCACCAGAATGTGCTACGGGGTGAAATGGCATCACTTCCTGGAATGGGCCCACTGCCATCACCATTCTCCTGGCATGACAACCATCTCGGCCATCCTAGATTACCTCCTTGCCCTGAAAACATTGGGCTTAGTTCTCAGCTCTCTCTGTGTGCACCTAGTGGTACTTAGCACCTTCCTTCTCCCAGTGGAGGAATGCTCTATTTTTACATTCCTAAAATGATATGCTTCGTGAAAGGCTTGATCAGAACCTTCCCACCACTTGTCAAACCCATGCCCAGAAGGATCTTAACCTCGTCTTCTCAGCTGTCACGGAACCACCCTTCAAACTTATGGCAACCTGTACCATGACTAACCTTTCCATGAAAGTGCATTCCTAGTTGCCATCACTTTGGGCAAACAGTCAGTGATCTGGCAGACATGATGGCAGACCCTCGCTACGTAGTCTTTCACAGGGACAAGTTTTCACCTTATCCCAAATTCCTCCCCAAGGTTGTGTCTGAATTGCATCTCAACCAATCAATCCACTTACCTGTATTCTGTACAAAGCCACATGCCTCTTCTGGTGACAAGAAGCTAACTTCCTCACATGTGCCCTGGTGTTCTACCTACACAGAACTAGGCCCTTTTGAAAGTCTTGGAGACTCTTTGTTGCTATGGCAGAGAGATTAAGGGGTCAGGCCATATCCTCACAAAGGATTTCTAGGTGGGTCTCATGCTGCATACTGGAATGCTACAAGATGTAAAACCTCCCCCCCACTCCCAGGGGTGTTACAACTTTCCCTATGTGGGCTTCCTCCACTTCGTTAGTGGATGTTACATGGTGGGGCATTTGCAAAGCCACAACGTGACGATCTGTCCACACTTTTACCGCACACTATGCCCTGACTCATGCGGCAGCCACAGATGCAGGTGTAGGATTAGCTGTTCTACAAATGGCTCTGCCATCAACCTCCTCACACCCTCCTCCACACTGATTACTGCTTGCAAGTCACCCATGTGTGGAACACATGTAGGGACCATCACTTCAAGGAGAGGAACTTGCTTACTGTAGCTGGAAGTTCTTCAAGATGTGTGATCCCTATCTGTATTCCATTACCTGCCTTCCTTCCCCTCTGCTTTGGACTTGGTTGCTTTGCAGTAAGAGGAGGAACTGAAGTGGAGTCGACCCACACCACCCCTTCGGTCAGGAGCACAAGGAGAGACCCTGCAGACATGTGGGTCAACAGACACTGCTTGGAGAAAACTTTCAGACTCAAGTGCACGGTGCACATGCTTACCCAAGTGTGGAATACAGATAGGGACAACACATCTTGAAGAACCTCCAATTACAGTAAGGAACCTCCTTTTACATCCACAGATTCCCTGGAAACCAAACAGAAGTAACATGAAGAATGAAACACAAGATGTGATTCATATTTTGCAGGGTGAATAAAACTGGGAGGAGATGGTAAGAGAGAAGAGAAGCTTGGAGAATGAAACTTGTGGATTTGTTGTATCTCTGATTTTTTTTCTTAGTCGATGAGCTCCAAATTGGGGGTCCAGAGCTGGGGAGACTTCTACTTCCTAGAATTCAGCCAGTGGGGTGACTCTCTATCCCCTATGCCTCCAGTTGGGTCCTTGAAAAATAATGCAAAAGCATTAGAGATTGCTACTGTAGCTGTAGAAATAAAATGTAACTGGTACAATTACCTTGCTGATGCACGCAGAACTGTTTGGAGGCACCTGGGGAAAAAATGAGTCTGCAGGATAAGTTAAAATTGCATATAGAGTAAACATCAAATCACTTGCATTGAAGTCTAATAGAGTTTTAAGGATGTGTAACATTAAGTAATGGAATAAGAGACTGATTACTCACTGCGGGTGTACAATGGTGTAAAAGACAGGAAATGCTTATATGAAAGAAAGTTCAAAGGGTTTCTCAGCTTCCAGAAGGCAGTGCATTGAAAATTCTCCTACTTGAGTCAGTAACACATCATTTGTGCCAGCAAGGATTAACTCATGATAAAAAGATTGTAAAAGTTTCTACAACTCTCCTAGTAATAAACAAGTTAGCAAACTGGTAACTTTCTGAAGACTAAAGAGTTAAAATAGAATACATAGGCACAACAGAGGACTGAAGCTGAAGTAATAGAAGAGAAATTGTCTGAAATGATTTGTCCATTACTCCAGGGCTGTCACAAGAGCCCAGATAAATAATGTGTTTAGTTTTAGCTATTTCCCTTGGTCAGTTAACTTGTAATCCTCCTTGTTCAAGGGCATGTAGTGAGGAGTCATGAAGGTCATGGGAGCCATGATTATGTGAAATGAAGTGGAAAACTAGAGGTCTTTTTGGAGCACTTCTAATGTTCCTGATTCTGTTAGCAAGACAACTACAGATTTCCCATGGGAAATACAAGGAAAGAAACCATAAGAACAATCAGTGGAGAGTGAGGACATTATTGGGAAGGCACCAAGTTCTGCCACCCAGCAAAGAAAGAGAATGGAAAAATATGATGGCACTTGTGTGCTAAACTTCTGCTAATGTTAGGTGCACACTTATATACAGAAATTAACCACTACTGCATATAAAAGAATGAGTTACTCTATGTATAAAATAAAATTAAGCTGTTTTATCAGATTTTAAGATAGCAAATGATTGCAGTAGCTTCCCAAATTAGAAATGTTCCTGTAGCAAAGGAAAATGAAATGGGTGGGTTGACCTTGATATACAATTCTTTGCAGAATTCCCAACTTGGTGTAGGGCTGACTCATTGTTCCAGTCACACAAAGTAGCTGACAACTACCATATGGATGATTCAGGCCTGTTAATGGAAATTAATATCTTCACTGCACAACTGTTGATATTAAAAAGATGGAAGAGAGATTCTGGCATTAATACTCTGGAAAGAACAATTAATCAGTGTTCTGCTGTTTAAGACTTTGAATTTGATCATGCACTATGATTTCTAATCCAATATTTCAGTCAAGCTGCTGATTGCAAATGCAAGGTTATGTTGTGTAGGTGTAAAAAACTGTGAATGAAAAAGAAAATGCGGCCTGAGATTATTTTGAAAATTACCATGGAACAGGAATCATTGCTATGCACATAATATAACTGAATAGTGCACAAAAAGTTACATTAACTCCATGATGGAATGTAAAAAACATTGGCTTAAATTTTCAAAAGTGGCTAGCAATTTTGAGAACCTCAATTTTTGGGTGCATTAAAAGCACCTGATTTTCAGAAAATGGTGAACATCAACCCTCTAGAAATCAGCCCCATTTAAGACATTTCAAGTTGGGGGCACCTAAATATTGAAGGACCCAAAATCACTAGTCCCTGTTGAAAATCTAGGCTATTTTCTGTAACCTGTTCAAGCAACACACTTGCAAAGGTGAGCTCTCTTTAGAACAGTGTAATTTAAATGTGCAAAACTCCAGCAGAATTCCACTGTAGTTAGATTGCAACTTGTATGAAGAAGAGAGGCTGGAGAATGCAAAAATAGAAAGTGATGGATACATCTCCAAAATGTATGTCAATTTGTTAGTATAAGTGCATGCAAGTTTGGATGCTTATCCAGAGCTGCTCAGAACTTTCTGAATGTCTGTGAAATCAATCTAGAGATCATCTGAAAACAGGTTGTCCTCTGAGATTTCCAGGATTTTTTTCCTTGTGGTCAAGCCAGAAGTGTTTCAAGAACAGATTTATTTATCACAGAATTCTGCCATTTCTGTGTCCAGTCAGACTCTGTAAATTCAGAGGGCCAGAAAACCAAAGAAGTTAACCTTTTTTGGGTTTGAGCTTGTTCCATGTTTGGGATGAAAGTTCAGAGATGCTTTTATTTGATATAGATATGGATGAACTGGTCTATAAGTAATACAAAGAGAATTTTAAAAACCAGTGATGATGCTTAG
The DNA here is from genome assembly GCF_027887155.1 of Malaclemys terrapin pileata. Lineage (NCBI taxonomy): Eukaryota > Metazoa > Chordata > Testudines > Emydidae > Malaclemys > Malaclemys terrapin. The sequence goes on from NC_071507.1 coordinate 86,408,559, forward strand.
CACTTAAATACCACGTGTCATCAGTGAATATCACCATAGAAATGGGGGTAACTTGCACCCCCAGTTTACATGTGCACTAGGTACAAAATGGATTAAGACCAGAATTTTCAAAAGAAGCCTTTTATTTTGGGTGCCTACAGTGAGCACCTGCAAATCCCATTGACTTCAGTAAGAGTTGTGGATGCTTTATACTCAGGGGCTGCCCAAGCACCTGCTTGCTTTGCTGGTGACTAGAGCTGCCCATTTGCAGGGGCGGCAGGGATCCAGCATGGGAGCTGAGAACCAACAGGGGGCCCTGGGAGCTGTAGTTCCTTGGTTAGCTCCCTGCCTATAGAGCCAGTCCTGGAGCAGGGAAAGAACTACATTTCCCAGCATTCCCTTGGCCGCTACCAACAGGAAAGGAAGGTGGAGGGAGTAAGGTAGCTGAAACTTCATGCTGCAGCTTGCTGTGAATGGAGAGCTCACTGCTAGAGCGGGGTGGCACTGTGAATGGGGAACAAGTGTGCCCAAGGAGTAGAAGGCTTTGGCCCAGCTATCCCCTTCTGAAGACATCCCCAGACTGGATTAGGGATACTGCTGTGACCTCACCTTGCAGCCCCCAAAGAAAGAATTGGGTGGATTAAATGGACAGTGCCCCTCTCTATCTGAAGCCTAACAAGGGAGGTATGTGGATCCTACTAGAATTTAAAATGAAAAGTAAGGGAGGGGAGGCTCTGGACCTGGGCAGCTTTAGATACAGAACCAGGCACGTAGGAGGATTTCCAGGGCTGAGCCATGGAAGCAGAAAATAATTTTTCCTTTCCAGATTTAGCTAATATTCAGAAAGGGAATCTAGCACCTGCCCTCCAGATTTGAACACCTCAACATTCAGGAGTGCTCAAGCTCAATTCGGGCAGCTGTTACTTCATTTCTCCCAGATCAAATATACTGATCCACCGTAACTTGCTGTAGAAAAAGTAGGATAAAATTGAGCAAGAAATGCTCCCTAGTGGTTATTAGGACTGGAATTGCTATTTTCAACAGCCATTGCCATTTTTAAAAAAGTTTTATTTGTTTAAAAGGAAGATAGATATATTGCATTGGCAAATTCCCCAGAGAAACAAAGAGTTGAACAAAAGAATAATAAAGGCACCTTAACTTTTCCTCATTTATGGAGGACAGTCTTATAATATGCTTCCAGATATCCTCCAATCTCACAAGCTGAAAATTGTTCAACTTTACTAGAGTTCTGTAACCATATGGGAACCAATCCTGTCTGTGCTCTGTGCACATCTAAAATTCCTGCTAAATGACCCACCCTGGGAGCGAATTACCAGTGACCCAGGGCTGGGGCGGAAGGAGGGTACAGTTGGCAGGGGAGAGCCCAGAGCTGGGGCGGCAGGGGGTGTGTGGGTGGGTGGGTGGGGGGGCACTGGTGGCGGGAAGGGGAGAGCCCAGAGCTGGGGCAGCAGGGGGTGCGGCTGGGGGGAGAGCCTAGGGCTGGGGCGGCAGGGGGTGCGGGTGGAGGGGGAAGAGCCCAGGGCTGGGACAGCAGGGGGTTTGTGGGTGTGGGGACACTGGTGGGGGGGGGGTAGGGGGAAGCCCAGAGCTGGGGCAGCCGGGGGTGTGTGGGGAGGTAGAGCCCAGGGCTGGGGTGGCAGGGGGATGTGGGTGAGGGGCAGCCAAACATTTTTTTTGCTTGGGGCAGCAAAAAACCTAGAGCCGGCCCTGTTTACACCTCTGAAAATGGTGGCCAGGCTGTTGAAAGATGAACTCCCAAATATTGAGGGATTTGGAATTAATGGTTGCTTCTGAAAATTTTACCCCAAGTGACTTGCCCAAGATCATGGAACAGCTGCAGGGCTGAGAATGGAACACATATCCTGGCTGCCAATGTGATGCCTGCTGTGTTCATTTTGATGGAATAAATGGATGGGGCCAGAGAATCCAAGTTGTTAACACGAGCATGTCACTGTACAGCATTAAACAGCTAAATGAGGTTTGAGGTTGGAGTACAGAGACTTTAGCCTGCTTATTCCTAGGACGGCAGCAACCAGCATCAAAAAGCTTTGTAACCTTTGATTAAAGATACCGAACAAAAGGGAAAACACACAAACATTTGAAATGTATAATGTTCAATAAGGAGTTCATTTTAACAATCTATTATTCCCTTTAGCTGTAAAGAGTTTTTATAAGGAAACTGCCCTTTGTGACAGTCTTTTAGATAGTATTAAAGATGGTGGTAACTGTCCTTGTGGGGAAAAGAGAAAAACATTACTGGAGATGTACTAACAGCAGCAACAGTAGCAGCTGCAAAGTTGGATCATTTTTCTCTGAAGGAAAAAATAAGACTAACACAAAGAGGGAGAGAACAGCAAAGACAGAACATGCTGCTTCTGGGTCTGCTGCTGACTCTTATTTGCAGCCTTGCTCGTGGAAAAACACAAGTACAGCAAAAACATCCTGATCAGCCGCTCTGAGCCCTGGCAAACGTGTACCTTGGTTGGGGTGGTGAGGGAAATGCTTTTAGTTCCTCTCTGGTGTTGTGTTCTAAGGCCTAAGATCTGATACACCAATTGAGGTCCATTTAATTTCCAATTCCATTCTCCTTCTATTTATCAGTCCTAATATAAAAACAGTCTTTGGGTAGTATCAGTAGATCATCTTGTTTGGACTAATCTAGTCTTTGTTTCCTTTTCAGGCCCCTTCTATCAATATTCATTGTTACAGGTTATAACACTATGAACTTTCACCTACTTTGCAACAGTTGAGCTCACAATAGGGGTAAGTATGGTAGGTTTCAGTTATTACAAACATGCCCTAACCACTGGTCTGTACTTCTCTGAATCTTGGAATCCTCAGTAATGTATCTTTTCTAAAACAAGGCCTGGTTGTAATATAACGTTCCTAAAACCTTTGATGGAATTTGCCTGGGCACAGGAAACTGATACAAGGAAGCACTGTATAAGTAGATATGCATATATTGCAACAGAGCAGAAACTTTGCTTCTGAAATTGTGCTTTTTGTTAATCCTCTGCTGCCTGAAGCATCTGGCAGATCTGTAGTCATTTGATCATGCCAGTAAATGGGTGTGTCTGATTTATCATTCTTGATACAGTCAGTTATTTCATTCCTTTTTAAAAAAATGTAACCAATATATTAAAAAAAGTAATTAAAACAAAAGTTGCCGTCATGTCTTTTGACGGCATGTAAAGATTACCATAGGGCTTTCACAATGCCAGCCAACAGAGCTGGATTAATTTATTATCCGGGCCTAATTAAGACAGAAGCACGTGCCTACGGTCCTGGTTTCTGGAGTTATGTTGTCACAATCTCAGCCATGACTTAAGCTCTCTTGGTTGTGAAGGATATCTTCGGGTATGTCTTCACTAGCAATGTTAAACCACCTCCTTGAGGGGAGTAACTACCAGCGCTGGTATGTTGGGGGGATGTTTTTTCACACCTGAGTGAGAAAGTTGCAGCACTGTAAACTGGCAGGGTAGCCGAGCCCTTAGAAAGGTGATCGCAGGGTAACTGATGCAGTGGCTTCTGCCCAATTACACAGCCAGTTTGAAACAATTGCTCTGTGAGATCTGAACTTCCTCGTTCATGTCAATGGGCTGTTCAGAGCAGCCAGTTTCAGAGTGAGGAGTGTGTGTGGGAAGTTGCTGGCCTCCATTGTCACCACCTCAGCAGAGGACTGTGTGTGTGATGAGGGGAGAGGCCTCACTGCTATCCCCATCTCCACCATTGCTTTGTTGGACTGATGGCAGGGGCAGGCCACACACAGAACCCTCTGTGGGCTGAATGGGGTTGAATCTTACCTCCTCAAGGGAAACCACAGCCTGCCTAAAGACCAGAAAGGAGAGAGACTTCAACCTGTCCGAAGAGGAGTATTTAGTTGTGCCCTGTGCAGTCAACAGATTGCTTTTGAGTGAGTCTGATCACTACTAACCCAACTAAAATCTTGGCTACAGCCTGGGACTATTGTGTGGTCAGGGCCATAGGAAATTCCCCTATGGAGTGTGCTTAGGACTTTACCCTGCCACCTTATATCCCTGCAGTGTTGACTGCAGATTACTTACACTGTAATTTGGTTATTTTGGCATTGTTGTGCATGATGAAGTTCCACCATTGACACAATCAAGGCCTTAGATCACTTGTAACCTGCCAGGCTTTCTTCAGATTCCAGCTTGTTTCCAGGCTTCAGTCTACTAGCCTTTGCTAGTGCTGTTACAATGGTAATCAATATCTGTAGTTGTATTTATCTCCTTTCTTTCAGTCCCTTCATCTTTTATTTTCTTTCCTTTGTGACCTCTCTTTCTTCTTTGAATTTATTACTTACTTACCCATATTTACAGATGTAGCCAAAGGAATCACAATTAGTTTCCTCTCAATGTGTATGGGATTTATGCCTATATATCGTGCTCTCCACTTAATTTAATGACAGGTTAATTAGACCTTCCATTTAATTAGATCAAAACCTTTCTTGAGTCAAATTATTTATATTAAAAAGAGACAGCACAACTTCTACTCTTTTTAGTTTGATCACTTTAACCAGGTACTCTTGGATAATTCAATCACGGAGTATAGACGTTTTCGATTTAATAAGAAAGGGCAACATTCTGAACGACAGAAGAAAATGCTGGAAGGCCCATGAGAGTGACTGAACAAATGTTGACTTTCTTTGCAGACACTTACTGCAGTTATGGCCTTAATCCTGCATCCTAAAAGTCCGCCCTGGGAGTTTTGTCATTGACTTCAGTAGGAACATGATCAGGACCTGTAAGACCATATATTTGTCACCTGCAGCATCATGGTGGTAGCTATATGACTGTATAATTAACTTCTTATTTCAGTCAAAATGTTCAGAGTTTACTGGATTGAAATACGAGGAAAGCACTGTACTAATGAGAATTAGCCGCAAACATCTATAGGAGAATAGACCCACTGAGTGTTTATTCATCGCATTACATTGTAGATTTCAAAGCAATCTGAAAGCTGGTTGGTGAGGCATCAGTTTTACGTAGTTTAGTTTCAGCTGGTGGGCAATGGGGAAAGTGAACTTTGGTCATACAGCGTCTGGCTCTGCTCTTTAGTACTTCCCAGTGTGTTGATAAGGTAATGCAGCCATATTCCCATAACAATATTGATTACTTGTATTATTATGGCACCCCAATCTGTCTCAGGGCTGTGTTATCCCAGGGGCTATGCAATAAAATGGTAATACTAACTTTGGTTACTAAGAGGCCAGTGTTATGTGGTGTGTAAAATCACATACAACATCTGAAGGTGTCGGGAAATTATGTACCAATGGTGAATGGACAGGTGGCAAGTCAATCTCTTTGGTTTGCCACATTGGTACTTACCACATTTGAAAGAGAATTCTAGCATTGGTTTTATTTCTGTGGAACTGTCATTTTAAGACCTCATGGAAATAAAAGGAAAACGATAGAACCTGAGTGCAAATCTTTTCCTTTTCAAGAGCAGTGATAGGTGGCCATCTTAGTCTGCCAGATGATGGAGTTCTTATTTACTCTGAGTATTTACTTTTGCTACTGCACCCTTTGGCTTCAATGGGACTGTTTCTGTGAGAGCTCATTCACATGAGAAGATGCTGTACAAGCGAGTCCAGTGTGACTTAAAGATGTGCACAGATGTGTATTACGAGACAATTGTGAATTCTAGGCAACTAATCGACCTAGAATTTATTGTGACCATAACTAGAAGGATGGTAGTGTGACCCTAAGAACTCCTCAGCTCAGTGACAACCTCAGCTACTCCTATCAAGGCAGACACATTCAGGTTCCCATAGCAAAGTGATAAATTCACTTTGCCATCATCAGACGTTGGGCCTAGTATTCCTTGATTTAGAAGCCTGGATTATCCCAGCAATTCAATAAATGTTGGTAACACTTTCAGTTAAGGCAGCATTTCTATGTATTGTGCTCTGTTAGTACGGTAATTAACAAAGGATTAATATCAATTGCTAATACTTGATGATTTTTAAGCGAGAGTCTGGCCCTAAGAATAATATTCAACATCCAACCCTGGTGCCTTTTACTCCCTCCTTTTGGGGAGTTGAAATATTAATATCCAGAACCCCTCTATCGATTTTACAGTATTAGAATACCTCTTATTACAATTTTTAGGGAGGGAAAAGCAATTTCTAGTAATTGTTTATAAGTTAATTATATGAATACTTCATGTAACTTTAATTTGGTATATTATGTAGATTCTCCCTCCCCTCTTTTTATTATACTTGGCGGGGCTCCTTATGAGCACCCAGTATTTTTCAAAGAAACATGCAGCTGTTTGTGTTTTCACAAAAGGAATGAAAGTGGCTTCCGGTTGTGAAGATGTTTAAAATCTTTTTAATTATAACACTTCTACTTACAAAGTGCTCTTTGTCCACTGATTTCTCAAAACACTTTACAAAGGTGGGTAAGTGCCATCATTTTCTCTGTTACATTAAATTAAGGCACAGCAATTGACGGGATTTTCAAAAGCAGCCTGTAAGTTTGGATGCCTCAAGTTTTGGTGAACAACTTTAGGACAAAATGTTTAAACTTGGACTAAAATGAGGCTGCAATGCATAATCTGCTACCTAACTATAAGTGGCCTACTTCTTTGAAGTCCTGGGTTTGCAGAGTTCCCATTCAGTTCCCTTGAACTTCTGGCTGTTTAGTGTTTAAATCAGGGCCTACGTTTTCTGAAGATGGTTATTTAAAAAAGCCTCCAAAATTATAGGCCACTATTGAAAACTTGAGCCTAAGCGACTTGCTGTATGAATTTGGGCAAGTCAGAAGCAGAGCTGGTTCTGGAACCCAGGGTCCCATCCTGCAAACACTAGGGTTACCATACGTCCGGATTTTCCCGGACACGTCCGGCTTTTTGGTCCTCAAATCCCCGTCCGGGAGGAAATTCCAAAAAGCCGGACTTATCCGGGAAAATAGGGAGGGGTCGTGGGGCTTGGATCTGGGCTGGAGCCCCTGAGGCCGGCGGTGCTCGGCTGCCAACCGGCGGCACTTGGCCAGGGCCTGGGCCGGGCCGGAGCCACTCGGCCGGAACCAGGGCCCGATCCGAGCTGGGCCGGAGGCGCTGGGACCGGGGCTGGGGGTGCTCGGCCGGGGCCGGTGTCCCAGGGCCTGAGCCAAGCTGGAGTCGCCAGGGCCGGAGCCGCTCGGCCGGGGCCGGCGCGCTTGGCCGGAACCTGGGCTGGCGCCCTAGGGCCCGAGTCAAGCCGGGCCGGAGACGCCTGGGCCAGAGCCGCTCGGCCAGGGGGCCAGAATGGGCCATGCCACCACAGCCCCAGCCCCAGCTTACCTGCTGCCTGCCTATTTCAGGCTTCCCACGAACATTTGATTGGTGGGAAGCAGGGGAGGCGGAGGAGCAGGGGGGCAGAGTGTTCAGGGGAGGGGGCGGAGTTGGGGTGGGGCTGGGGCGGAGTTGGGGCGGGGCCGGGGCCCCCTGGAGTGTCCTCTTTTTGTTTTTTTTTTAAATATGGTAACCCTAGCAAACACAATCCCACAAATCACTCTCTGTAAGTGCAACCCTGTGCTATTGTAAAGGGCCTCTGTGCCAGCAGAAGGGGCACCTGCACAGAATGACTTGCAGGGCCTTATGTACAGCCATTGCTTTAGGCATGTAAGTAATTCTGTTGACTTTGATAGGACTACTCACAAAGGACTACTGACAAAGTTAAGCTTAGGCCACATGGCTCCTTTTTAGGGATGATATAATTTTTCTAAGATGTTAAGTGCTAGTCATTGTTAAGTATCAGTCAAGTTGACAAGAGAACATGGGAAGAAATAGAAAAGGAAAAAAACCCACTGTTGCAAAAGTAATTCCGTCACATGTTTTCGATAATGGACGAAGATGAGGTAGGTTTTAATTAGCTGTTTTTATATGGGGGGAACTTTGCTTTGCTAATTTATTGGATAGCACGTATAAGAACTTGATTCTGCAGGGGAGGTGAAGGGGAAGGGGAATAAAGCCAAGTGTTGAATACCTTTTTTGGTTGCTTTTCCAAGAACCTAGCTATTTTGCCATTTTAATGATGGGAAAAGAAGTTTTCACAGTGGGGCAAAATTTCACTTAAGTAAATTAATTAAATGAATTTGCCTTCCCTAGGAAAATTGCTATTAAACTGTCTTGGCTAGTGCAAATCGTGAATTGGCCTCCTTAGACAAATCCAAAAGTTTTTGTGAAAAGCTGTGAGACTTTTCAAAGAGAAAATGGATTTTCACATGACTGAAGAAAGAAAAATTGTTGTTGTTAATCTAGTCCAGGTTGATAGTGACCAAAATTGCTCCCATCTGATGGCTATTTGATGGCCTGAAAGCAATGAATTTAGTGGTGTCAATCCACTCAATCTCAGTTGTTTACATCACTAAATCTATCATAATTGAGTCCAGTTGGTAGGACCAGCTGATGGATATGGAGCCTAAACTACTTTCTTCTAGAGAAATAACCCTTTCAAAGCAGGGCTTTCTTTGGCAAGTGGGTGGGGCAGCATTGGGAAGCTTGCTTTGCCATTTGTTCTGTCAGAGATCTTCAATTTCCAGGGCAGTCAATCTGGCACCTTTTGCCAACACTGTCACTTAAAAAAAAAAAAAAATGAGCAAATGCTATTCTGTTGGGAATATATTGTTCCATATATACTTCAAAATATCTAAGCATCCTTCCCAAGTTAATAGCACTGGCATAAGAATGTTGTGAATTTCTGGTTTCTATAGAAACATTAAAAACATTTGTAAATCTTTCACTTTAGCAAATATGTTCTATTTTATGATAAACCAGATGCTCCAACTGTTACCTTTTTAATATTTTGAATAATTTAGTAAAATTGGTGTTTGTAGAACAATGTTAAAATCCGATGAAATTACAGAATTCTATACAACTCTTTCAAACAGTAACTTGCCTATTTAATTTAAAAAAAAACCCTATCCTAAAAGAACTTTACAGTACTAAAATTTCTTGTAAGTATGACACTTAAGAAGAGGAGCTAGTGTGGCCTAGTGCTTACAGCAGTGGTTTTCAACCTTTTTTAATTTATGGACCCCTACATGTTTTTGAATAGAGGTACAAACCCCTTTGGAAATCTTAGGCCTAATCTGTGGACCTCTAGGGGTCCATGAACCATAGGTTGAAAGCCACTGGCTTAGAGCACTGAATGAATTAACACATTTTGCACTAAACTTTCCATTCTGAGAGAGTTCACACCACTAGCTCTGTTCTAACATGACTGATTCAATTCTACACTTGCATGCCTTTTCAGTCCTCCATGCAGAACTGCACTGGATTAATTCACCTCAAGAACTCAGCAGTGTTTCCAAATAGCTGTAATCTTAATAGATTTTTATCTGTGCGTGTGAAGTTTTAGTAGATACATTGTATCAGAATGCCAACCTCAAAGAGCTATGCTAAACATCTGTAGTGCACTTAATCTAATCCTCTGCCAGAAATATACAAAGGCATGATGTCTCAATAATAATTACTGAATCACTGAGTCATGAGAAGAGAGATGTTCCCTTCTTTACTTACATAGTGGAAGTTCCCATTAAAACCTACAGCTGCATGCCTTTTTAGTGATGTTTCACAAAATGTCATCCTGCACGGGCCATGACCTCCGGATTCCGTCCGGCCCCCGAGCGCACATGTTAGATGCCACTTTGTACAACAAAATAGCATTCTTCACACAGTGTGACCTCACACATGCCATGCATCTGAGGACATGCTGCATGGACGATGACATTTTGTTCCACAAAATTGTGCCCTCCATGCACTTTCAGGAACCACATGGAATAGTCAAGGTTATTACAAAGGGAAAACGGGACAATGCATGAGGCTAACCCGAGCCACTCACCTGAGCACTGCCCTCCCTCCCTCCCTCCCCCATGGGGCTGGCCTGAGCCCTGCTTCCCCCTCCTCCCCTCCCTGCACAGGGCTGGTATCCAAGCCCAGCTTGCTCCCTGCATGGGGCTGGCATCGCTTCTTGCCCAAGCCCTGCCTGCCCCCCCTGCACAGCTGGCATTGCTGCTCACTGGAGCCCTGTTCTCCCCTCCCCCCCCCGAATGGTGTCGCCATTCACCCACCTGCCCCGCACCTTCCTCTGCACCTCACTAGGGGTGTGCACCCCACTTTTTTGGCAAAAGTCAGGATGGCCAGGACAGGGCTTAAAAAAGAGACTGTCCTGGCCAAAATGGGACATATGGTCACCTTAGCTAGTAAGTTTAATCTCTTGGTTTTTAGGTGTCTGGTAAAATTTCCAAGCCTTGTGTCACTGAATGAAGGTGAGACAATGTGTTTGAATCATGTGGGGAGGATTGTGTGTGTGAATAAGAGTAGAAGAGACTGATGCAATAAGTCATAAACATACAGAAAAGAGACCAATTTTTCAGAGAAAAATAGGAAAGGGGAGACAGGGAATATAGGGTAGGAGACAGAGAATACAATATAGGGCAAGACAGAAACAGATTGCTCTTTTCCTTCTCTCTCCTTCTACCAAGGTCGGGGATATTGAAGGTTACTCCATAGTAATTAAACCTTTATCTGTTATAGTAAAGAAAAAGTAAAGGGAAGCCAGGAAAGGAAAGTGCAATGAAAGTAAGTGAGGTCATTTTAAAAAAATAGTTGGTTGACAATGGTACAGTTAGAGTGCAAAATATATAGTACACAACTGTATCAGTCCTTCGAATTATAGGCGGTGTGCCTTTCTGGTGGGCATGGGCATGGTGAAATAGCACAGGTCTCTTTCACATTGGCTAATAGACTTGGTCCTTGGATTAGTAAGTGTCCTTGCACTAAAACCTGCTTAAAGCTACTTGGAGTCATTCACCTCCAATAAAATACATAATCCATTTATCTTCCATGCACCTTCAGTTTTTCATGTCACTCAAAGCTATTTGTTTTTAACAGGGGTTTTCTTTGTCTCAGCCCATCTTCTCCTCCTATTAGCTGACGTCATGCAGTGTTGATATGGTGACACTGCAATCACTTTCATTGCAAAAATCATTAGGGGCGTAACCAGCAATTTGAAATTTGTAAATATTCTGACAAGTCAATTGCCCCCTGCCCATTTTATACTCATAATCTGCCAAGGTAGACCTGCCATTACAGACAACATTATCACTAACACAGCATGTGCAGTCAGAGTGATAGCTAGCAGTAAGTTAATAAAAGGCTTGGCGAAGAACAACAAAAAAGCAACTTCAAACAGCAACAACCTGCCAGTTGCAATAAAAAATGTTGCCCTGAGGAAATTAAAAATTGTACACTATGGTGATCATAGCATATGCCTGACTACACCCATGGATGCCATAAACATAAGATTATGAATGCACTACAGTTGAGGTAGAAACTGAGGTGTGACAGAAAGGTCTTACTCAAATCTTAATGCCTCCAGTAACAGGAATGCAAATATGAAATATTCATAACAAAATGTGGTATATATTTTTTCCTAATGGTGTTACATGTTTCAAGTTTGTCTTGGAAAAGTTCCTCTCTAATGAAAGACTTACAAATCCCAAAATACGCACAGTGCTATTTTGTGATTATGTATTTTTTCTTAGTGCTTTGGGTAAAGAAAAAACAGAGCAGATGCTGTTTGAGGTAATCAAAACAAATTGCAATCTTAAAAGATCATAAACATACACCATATTTTCATATTCTTCAACAAGATCATTGTCGGTAAAGTATTCTTTTTAAAACAAGATTATCAGAGGTAAATTAACTTGAGTTATCACAATTAACATTACCTGTTGCTTTGAACTGAAACCTGAATATTAACTGGAATATTTACACTTTTTCTGCTGATGGGGTACAGCATTCCCCGTGGCATACAGAGGTTAAGTGACTTGCCCAAGATCAAGCAGAGCTAGGATCTGAACTGCTTCTGAGGGGCTGGTATGATGATCTTGCCTAAAATGACACATGGCCCATCTGTGACTGCTATTAACATATCTCCAATGGATGGAGAAGGGACACTGGATACAGAGGGCTCTACGTTATTACAGAGAAACATTTCCCAGATGTCTGGCTAGTAGGTCTTGTCCAAGTACACTGGGTCTAACAACTGGCATGTTTTGCAGTTGGGAAGGAATTTCCCCCATGTCAGATTGGCAGAGCCCCTGAGTGTGTTTTTGCCTTCCTTTGCTGAGTAGGGCATGTGTCACTTGCTGGTTTGAACTAGAGTCAACGGATTCTCTGTAACTTGAAGTCTTTACATTACAAGTTGAGGACTTTAGTAACTCAGCCAGAGATTATGGGCCTTTTACAGGAGTGGATGGGTGAGGTTCTGTGGCCTGCAAAGTGCAGGAGATCAGAGTAGATGATCATGATGGTCCCTTCTAGTCTACAAGTCTGAGTCTATGAAGTCATGAGTCCTGTCTCCCAAGCTTCTGTAATAGCCATGAGGCCACATTCTCAGTTATCAGTATTTGATTATAACTTCAAGCTAAACTTAAGATAAAATTAATGGAAAATGTTGCTTTGCTTATATTCATAGAACCTGGTTTTCTTACGAGTTCCTCTTTCAGGACCCACTATTGCACAGAATTCAGGAAATACCTTTCTTCTCACTAGGTCTTCATTGCAGATGCAGGTTTAAAACATTGGCATTTTCCCTGGAATTCCCCTGAAAAGGATGGTCTTAGGGATAAGGCATTGAGGGCTTGTCTACACAGAAAATGTATTTCCAATACTAGCTAAGGTGTGAATTTAAACCACTATAGTTAAACTAGGATAACTCTCCGTGTGGGTAGTCATGTTGTGGTATGAGTGCCCTTTTCAGTTTTGCTTATATCGCTCTGCAAGGGGTTTAAGCTAAACCAAAAAAGTCACTCTTATTTGTCCCCATTGGAAGTTATACTGGTAGTGGCTTAACTGTTCAGCTATAATTATACTGATATAACTGGTAAACATTTTCCTGTGTAGAGAAGCCCTAAAACTCAGGAGACCTGGGTTCAATTTCCAGCTCTGCCACAGATTTCTGGAGTGATCCTGGGTAAGTCCCTTAGGCCATGTCTACACTACAGAGCCTTAGCCAGTATAGAGACAGCGGCAGAGCCCTTCGTGTAGACTCAGTTTATGTGACAAAGTTTTGCTATGCTGGCTGGGGGTGTGAGAATTTTTCCCCCCATACTCCTAACTGACATAACCATGGAAGCAAAACTTTGTAGTGTAGACCAGGCTTCAATCTCTTTGCCTCATCTTCTGCTTCTGTATTGTAGCCATTTCTCCCACCCTTTGTCTCTTGTGCATTGAGATTGTAAACTCTTTGGGATAGGCACTGTCTCTTACTAGGCATATGTCAAGTGCCTAGCACAATGCAGCTTTGATCTCAGTGGAGGCCTCTAGGGTATTTATAAATAAATAATAATTCAGTAATATTCAATGGCAAATCTTATTAGCCGCTAAGTGTTTCATTTGTCTGCATTGCTTGTGTTCATGCCACTGGAGATTTTCACTGTCTCTGCTTTTCAGCTCCAAGCTCAAGGTGATGTGAGCTTTTCATCAACAGCCTCCCAACTGTGGCTCTTGGATGCTATGAACATAAATCATATGTCAGAAATGGTCTTTCAATGCAGAGGTTAAAATTTAAAACCTCTCCCTTTGTATCGTGGTACATCTGGGAACATGTAGCAATGTTTTTAAATGTCATATTATTATGTAATTTGAGACCATGAATACGGTTTGTTTAAAAAATGGATTGCTACGAATGTAAAACGACAACTCCTGTTCTTCTTTTTGCGAATGTAAAACGGTAACTCTTCATTGGTATACTGTTTTTTTCAGTAGTATTTCAAGAACAATGCACAGTCAGCTATGAGGGTTACCGTGGTTGAACTCTCCACTACATCACAGAGAAATTACAGGTTGGGAGTGTCTTGCTCCATTATTGGTGAATAATAACCTCAAATATATGCCTAAAGGTAACGAGCCCCAAGGTTTTGATGAATGTATGCCTTTTATCCATGTGGCTGTGAGGGTAGCTTAAGCAATCAATCTGCTCTCCATATTCCTCATTTTAAGAGGGAATAGAGCACAGTATACGTGGTTAGAGCAGCAATCAGGGAGTCAAGATTCTTGTGTTCTATTCTTGACTCTGCCATTTACTCCTTGTTTAACCTTCAGCAAAATAGTTGGCTATAGACAATCGTTGCCTCAGCTAACACATTTGTAAATGAGTATAACAAAACTAGTTTAGCTTATTCATATTGTGGTGCTTGCTTAATTGATCTTGGTAAAGTGCTTTGAGATCCTTGGATAAAAAATGTTATGTAAATGCCAAATATTTTTATTGAAAGTTTTTTAGACTCTTATTTAATACTCCTGAAAAAAAATTTCTCAATGAGATTTATAGTATTTAAGACACTATCTAGATGAGCTGCAGCAGAAATAAAGTAGCATACAAGCTTCTTGTATGATTAAGGGTAACATATTCAGTAAATAAAAACAAATTAATTAAATTGCATGTTCCAAAAGATACCCTGAAAGCATTGGTGTTCGCTAATTCCTTGTGGAAGGAATGATGGCTTTTGTACATAGACTAAAAAATATGATTTCTTTTACTGGCAGGGGGTTGAGGAATAAACTGCATCTAGACTAATCCTTAAGAAGAAGAAAACACCATTTGATAGACGTGCAAGGCTAGGAAAATGAACATTGAAATGATATAAATGCAAATTTTGCTGAGGTTTTGTTTGTCCTAATGTTAAAGATCAAAAAACTTCATTCAGTCAATACCATGAATAAATACACTGATAATGATTGATAGTAACTTGTCTGGACAAAACAATGAATACAGGTAAGCAGTGGCGGGAGCAGCAGTGAAGGGTTTCTCATTAAGTTTAAGGGTAACTAACTAAATCTGGGCAAAAAATAGGCTGGTTTGAGTACAGATGGGAATGGGATATTTATATTATACTGATTTTCCCTCTGCCTCCACTTGAGGATTTGGTGTTTCTTGGCTTCCCTGGTCTGTTAATGGCTAAAATTGGAAGACTTGGCATTCTTGGTATTTACACCCAGCTAAAGATGTGCTTGAATTCCTTGCTGCTTTGAGCAATTGCAGGTTATCTTATAGATCTTCCCTTCATGGTGGAAAATAATTTTGATTTATCATTGTATTTAATCAGGCTTCTTAGAACTCACAGAGAATTCCCAGATTTTCCATATTTCTGGGTAGCTCCCAGATTCCCATGTTGGAGCTGTCTAGTCACAGATTACTTCACTGATTGCAGTGATTAGTTCTTGGCTACTTCAGAATACTTGAGAGAGGGAAAGAGACAGGCAAGTCCCACTGTAACGACTATCAATGCAGAGTCAACTATCTTTTTTTTCTTTTGTGTGTGTGTGTGTCAATAATAGGGTTAAAATACTTTGTGGTTGAATGTCTGTAAGAGCACAGAATCTAAATTAAACCAGGATAGAATGGTCCAAATGATCAAAAAGGTGTCAGAAGAATGGACCCCTTTAAGTCTGTCTTGCTGGGGCAGATTGGTGACTCTCATAAAATGATGATCATTGAGCTCAACAGGTAGTGATCAACGGCTTGATGTCTAGTTGGCAGCCGGTATCAAGCGGAGTGCCCCAAGGGTCTGTCCTTGGGCCGGTTTTGTTCAACATTTTGTTCATTAATGATCTGGATGATGGGACGGATGGCACCCTCAGCAAGTTCGCAGATGACACTAAGCTGGGGGAATGGTAGATACGTTAGAGGGTAGGGATAGGGTCCAGAATGACAAATTGGAGGATTGGGCCAAAAGAAATCTGATGAGGTTCAACAAGGAGAAGCGTAGAGTTCTGCACTTAGGACAGAAGAATCCCTTGCACTGCTACAGGCTGGGGACCGACTGGCTAAGTGGCAGTTCTGCAGAAAAGGACCAGGGGATTACAGTGGACGAGGAGCTGGATATGTGTCAACAGTGTGCCCTTGTTGCTAAGAAGGCTAACAGCATATTGGGCTGTATTAGTAGGAGCATTGCCAGGAGATTGAGGGAAGTGATTATTCCCTTCTATTCAGCACTGATGAGGCCACATATGGAGTATTGTGTCCAGTTTTGCCCCCCTCCCCCCACTACAGAAAGGATGTGAACAAATTGGAGAGTCCAGTGGTGGGCAACGAAAATGATTAGGGGGCTGGGGCACATGACTTACGAGGAGAGGCTGAGAGAACTGGGCTTATTTAGTCTGCAGAAGAGAAGAGTGAGGGGGGATTTGATAGCAGCCTTCAACTACCTGAAGGGGGGTTCCAAGGAGGATGGAGCTTGGTTGTTCTCAGTGGTGGCAGATGACAGAACAAGAAGCAATGGTCTCAAGTTGCAGTGGGGGAGGTCTAGGTTGGATATTAGGAAACACTATTTCACTAGGAGGGTGGTGACGCACTGGAATGGGTTACCTAGAGAGATGGTGGAAACTCCATCCTTAGAGGTTTTTAAGGCCCAGCTTGACAGAGCCCTGGCTGTGATGATTTAGTTGGGGTTGGTCCTGCTTTGAGCAGAGGGTTGGACTAGATGACCTCCTGAGGTCTCTTCCAACCCTGATATTCTATGAGCCTATGATTATCCCCCAAATATAGCTGCATCTGAATATTGAAAGATGCCTGCATTTGCATGGGGGCACAGGACGACACAGGGCACTCATTCTTATGTGTGTGCTGATTAAAATCCACACAGCCAAATGCTGAAACTAGCCCACAGCCTAAGCAGTTGGGTTAAGGGCTGGGGATCTCTGTGAGGGCTGTGTGGAGAAGAAATTCTCCACCTCCAAGACTGCTCAGCAATGCTGGAGATACACAGGAGAAAATGGCTGTTGGGTCAGTGTAGTTTTGGATCTCTAGGCTCATTCCCTGTACATTTTAGCTCTGCTCCATGGGGTGTGGCGTCTCAGTGTGGGGTCCCCAAATCCTATCCTTTTTTTTTTTTTTTCTCCTCCAGAGGAACTGCACCAGTTCTGTTGAGTCAGAGCCCATGAATGTCATGGAGGTAGCAGGTTTGGGTGTTTTACTAAGTAACCATTCTGTTAAATAGCACTTCCTTGCATATATTGCATGCCATTCTTTTTACAGAGTGGCTTCTACAACATAATTTTATTTTACTTGACTGATCATATATCTGTTGAACTTGCAAGTGATTTCTGAAATCCACAGAATAAGAATACTTGCAGTGACACCCAGTGATGTGCGTAGAGCTGCTTACCTGTGAGGCTTCTAATTAGCTCATCCAAATTTAGACAGGCATGACATTTACATTGTGATGTTTGCAATCAAACTCCATAGGTGATTCAACTAGTAGAGCCATTAATGTATCTATAATAAAGTTGTTTCCTCCTGAAATGATGAGCCTAAAATGTAGGAGGTCCTAAACTAACGGCTTCATTTATAGAAGCCATGGCAGAAATGACATGACAAATCCATTTATTATTAAACATACTGTATTACAGTTCTGTTCCCAATACAATTTAGTCAATACATTTCAACCAACACAAGTTCTCTAAAAATCAACTCCTATGAGATTATAAACATGACTACCTGCTGGTTACAGGATATTCCCCTTATCTTGAAGTTAGATTAGTTAGTTGCATGGATTCATACACCCATTGGTAGAGAATTCTAGTAGCCTAGGAAGTGTGGCTTTAGGACCTATAATCCTAAAGGAAGGATGGGTTTGTGATTAAGACACAGAACTAGGTTTCAGATGTAGATTTTATTCCTGGCTCTGCAATGGACTTCCTGTTGATATCACATGTGCCTTGAAACAGTCACCTGGGATGTTGAGTCATTGCAATTCTGTCAGCCAGACTGGCCAGCCCTACATAGCTAATAACATGGGAAAGGGAGCAAATGCCATCCTTGGCCTGACATGTGCAGTGAGAAGCCATAATTGAGATTCCTTGAGTAGACTTAGCATGGCTTGCAGTTAGTCCACCCCCTGAAAGCAACAAATGCTGCATCCTATTAAGCAGCGGCATTGTGCCTGTGTTGCTCTGGCTTCCCTGGGAGTTCCTGGGGTCATCTTAATTGTTTAAAATAATATAACAAATGTAGCACTGGTGAAAGGCATCAGACGGATGCTGTGTGGAGGGGGGTGATGTGCCTCTGTACTATTCACAGTTCAGGTCTATGACTTAATATCACAATTTAATCCTCAGAGTTTGTGTCTCAGTTTTCCCGTCTGTGACATGAGTACAGTAATACTTACCTTACCAAGGTGGCGTGAGACTTAAGGTTACAACATTCAAAGACAGATGGAAAAACACGGGTTTTGTTTTGTTTTTTAAGAAAAAATGTGGATTGTCTTGGGAAGGGGGGCTGACTCTGTGTTTTGTAACCACTGTGTTTGGCAAAGAAATGTTTTTTCACCAGAGTGTAAATACACCAACCTGAGCTCCAATGAGAGATTGATCCATGGAAGTTAATTATTAATTTTGCATAAGGAATGTTAAGCAAACCAATGGGATGCTCAGACCTGGCTTCCCATGTTCCTGGGAGATTCAAGCACCCATGGGACCCTCCCATGGGTGCCTGAATCTCCTGAGGGTAATAGGGACACTCAATAGGAAATGGAGGGTGAGCTGCTAAGCATACCCCACTCCTCATATTCCTAGTCTCCATGGTCTCTGGTAGGTTTCTCCAGTCTGACTGAAGCAAAGTAGTAGAGACCATAGAGAATAGGAATGTGTGCGGATAGCATGTTTTGCTCTCACTTCCTGTCAGAAAACAGGTTTTAGAGTAGCAGCCGTGTTAGTCTGTATCCGCAAAAAGAAGAACAGGAGTACTTGTGGCACCTTAGAGACTAACAAATTTATTAGAGCATAAGCTTTCGTGGACTACAGCCCATATGCATCCGAAGAAGTGGGCTGTAGTCCACGAAAGCTTATGCTCTAATAAATTTGTTAGTCTCTAAGGTGCCACAAGTACTCCTGTTCTTCTTTTTGTCAGAAAACAGATGATGGGACTATAGGGTGTGTTGGGATGGAGCACCTCCCACACCCTGTGTGCAGAGGGGTGGGGGCTTTCACAGCAGGAGTAGCAGCCATGGGAGTGCCAGGTCTCCTATGGCGTTAGTAACAGGAAGAGACTTAACAAGGCATTTTTCTTGGTTTGTCTAGGACAGCTTTCTCTCTTCACCATGATGTTCGGGCTCAAGAGTTTAACTTCACCTTGTATTCATGTTTCAGGTTTCATGACGATTCAAAAGCTCCTAAATGTATAGTATACTTCCTTTTACTGACTCTCATAGCCTGAAACTATGGAGAAAGCTGGGAGTAGCAGAAGAAAACAAGAACTTCGTCTTTTTGTGAAATCTGCAAATGTGGCAATACATATTGATCAATATGCCAATTAATGCATTGCACCATCTGTATATGACCACTAGATTTCTGGATCTTCAGGGTTAACAGAAATGGAAATAGCCACTAGAGGGAGCCAACATGGGCTCTCGGAGGGATAAATGGGATGCTCCAGTAGAGCTGAAGGGGTGTAGCAACCAAAAAAATGCAGAGAAGAGGAGCTTGGATCTTAAAATAAGCAATTGGGGACCAACTTCAGGCACAAGGTGACCAGCAAAGGCACTGGCAAGGGCAGCCAGAGTAGCAGCAAAAGAAAGTGAGGGACAATAGTGGGTTACCAGACACCAGTAGACCTTGGTAGCTGCAGGCAGGATAGATCCAGCATATGTCTTGGAGTGTTCGGAGGAGGAGCAGAGGTAAATGGTTCCCCCACCCTCTCATCACCTGGAAGCACAGACAGTGAAGGTAAGTGCTATACTAGTGTTTTCTGGCTAGCTAGAGAGCTGCAGGTAAGCTGACCCTCTGAGCCAGTTTTGGATCCTTCTACAAGGAAATCCCACCCACAGACAGACAAAAGCAACGTTATCTAATTAACAACCAAAAAGACCCACCCAAAGCTGGTGCAGAAATAAAACTATTACCTCCCCATCCAGCCAAGCCATGAGCATCTCCAATAAATACATGTTATATTTTGTCCCTCATCAGTGTCTTTCAAGAACTTTTCCTGACACCAAAGTTGCATGTCCAGATCTATAGATTTCCATTTCTTCCTTTGATCCCTTCTTAAATGTGTATCATATTAGTTTCCATTCCTCTTTTTCTATTTTGCCACC
Organism: Malaclemys terrapin pileata; assembly: GCF_027887155.1. Taxonomy (NCBI): domain Eukaryota; kingdom Metazoa; phylum Chordata; order Testudines; family Emydidae; genus Malaclemys; species Malaclemys terrapin. The sequence goes on from NC_071507.1 coordinate 86,428,664, forward strand.
AAAGACTACAAGACAAAAAAAATCTGCTTCTGGTTATTTTACTTAATTTGCTATCTCATAGGGCTGTGGATTTGCAGGAGCTTTCACCATTCAGGATTCCTTGATAGACTAAATAATATTAAGGCAAGCATGTGAACAATGTATTTTATTTCAGAGAGCAGGCACATAAAAATCTTTCAGGAGAAAACAGGAAATAGAATCTCTTGTAACGGTTCATTTAGAAGTAGCTATAAATACTTCTCTAATGGTGCAAAATTTTTCAAGATGGCAAAAATGTATGAGCTGGATATTTCACAGGCAGGGTTTCCCTTATTAAATAAGACAAACAGGTATTGTAAGGGCTTTGTCTCTTTGCCAATAAATCAAAAATGTTTTTCTTCACAAAAGAGAAGTATATGAATCTAGTTCAGTGGTGTTATGCATCTAGCTTTTGTTTCAAGGAAGAGGCTAGTTGAAAGGGATAGCCAAGTATAGGGCTATTCAATTACAGTGCTTTGGCAGGTCTGCTGTTGCACCTATGAAACAAATCACTTTTTAATAGACAGAGGGGGATCCTTGCAGAGGGCAATGAAGCTCGGCTTTGCTCTTACAGAGACTAGTCATGACTGCTAGTTTGAACTCTAACCTCTTGAAATCAGACAGAATTCTGAGTCCCCTGTGACCAAGTGAGCCCCTGTATTCACACCAATGTAAGAATCTTTGTACAAAATGTGCCTTATGAGGTATTATTTGAAATCTAATAACTTGCTGGTCAATAATATCATGGGGAAATGTGGGTAGCAACATTATGTGTAAAGTTGTGACCATAAAAGGTCTGAAATGTGTTTACCAGTTTCTCAAAGACAAAGGACAAGCTGATGCTTCTAGCCAGGTGTTATCAAAGTTGATGGGCCATCACCTATCTGGTGGCCATTCTTTGGCAAGGAACAGATCTGCATTTTAGCAACGAGCAGACAAAAGAAAGAGCTTATTGGACTTTGGGAGCAGTTCCTGGCCTGAAACATTAGTCAGCAATGTTACCGAGACTATGTGGTAAGAGATTTCACCTTCAACCAAGTCTAGTTTAAGTTTTAGTACTAGGAAGCATTTCATCTTGCAACCATTTCTGACTTCAAAGCCTTATGTTTGTACTCACTTAAAAACTGTCTCCTTGTAGTTAAACTTCTTTTATTCTTTAATCAAAATTAATCCAATGTTGTGAACTGTGTGGGTAACTCCATTGAGGGTAGCAAACTGTTTGGATATCAATGCCATTACAGAAGGCAATGAACCTAATATATTTGGACTGTCCAAGAGAGGGCTGGGCAGCACAGAACTCATGTTTTGGGGAGAAATCCAGGTTTGAGAGTGTGTTAGGGTTACCTGCAAGTGGTAACTGAGGCTGGTGGAAACCAGAGTGTGACTGATGTGTGGCTGGTAGGCTGCAGCTATCCATAGACACTCAGGGTGCTACCTGCCTGCTGGCAGGCTATTTGTGAGTGGTGCAGGTAGGAGGTATAGTAGAAAAGCATTGTGAGGCACACAAGGTTGCAGAGCAGGGGGTGGCACAGTCCCTCACTGGTCTGGACTGTACTTGGAATGTCATATTCCCAAAAGAGGAAAGAGCTTCATTAATACCATCCTAAACAAAACCTCTGTCACAGCTTTGGGGCAGGAGGGGGCTTTGGACTCTGTGTATCTGGATTATTTTATGGCTCCTGGTGTCTCTGCTTTCCCTCCAAGGAGAGACTGTGCATTCAGAAACGTTCTAAATATAATTTAAGTGCACTGAATATATGATTTTCACAAAGCTACTTATCTTCATTGTATTCCATATATTTAGAGAGGAGGGGTAATCTTATGATTAAGGTGCTGGAATGGGACTCAGAAAAGCTGGGTTTGATACTGACTTTGCCCCAGATTTATTATATAATCTTAGGCAAGTCCCTTAATCTGTTACTAAACTGCCTAATATGGAGTTAATAATACTGCCTTTATCTTCCTTGTGTATTTAGTCAGTAAATTCTTCAGTGCAGGGACTCTGTGTGTGGTTTATTCCCCCTCACCCCCCATAAATGCCTAGCACATCCAGATTCCATTCTCAATTGGCTCCTTGTAGCGGGGTGGACACCCACTCCTGCCCTGAAGGGCTTGAAACTAGCCCTGAAAGAGGGCTGCAGGGGTTAAAAGCAGCCCTGCAGAGGGCTGCAGCTCTAAAAACTGAGCTGATTGGGGAAGCGGCTGCAGCTGGGCCATGCCCCAATCAATCCACAGCTGGCCTGTATATACAGGCTTGAGCCAGGAGCTCAGAGTCTCTCTCTGTGTTCAGAGAAAGAAGGGCCTGGCTGCAGGGAGCTTTACCAGACACCTAGATTGGGAGCAGGGCTGGGGAAGGGCCAGAGGAGCTGGGAGTTCCGGCCTAGGGAAGCCCCAGGCTGCAGGCCTGGCAAGACCTAGTAGGTGTAGCATTGTAGGGGGCAGCCCATGGGTAGGCAGAGGCAGCAGGTCTGAACCCCTTTGCCTATGATGAGTGGCTGATACTGCAGTCTGCCCCAGTGGATGGGGGCTAGATGGAGACTGGGCAGTAGTCAAGACTGAGATGAAGTGGGGATAGTGGGTGGGGGTTCCCCTGGGAGGGGGAGACCCTAAGACTGAGGGGTTACTGCCAGGGGGCAGCACCCCAGGTAAAAGGGCACCGGGGTCCAGGGAGGGACATGGGGGCCAGAGGTCAGGTGGATCACTGGCCTGCAGAAGGTGCTCCGGAGCTGGAACGAGCTAATTCCCTGAAGTCTCCAGCAGGCGGTGCCGCAGGGGTGAGTCCGCCCCTCTACATTCCTCTAGATATTGGTTATCTTAACGTTGATAACCATATTAGGGCCAAACTCTGCTGTCAGACAAGGAGGTATGTAATCCCCTCAGTCCATCTTGAGGAGTTATTCTATAATTACATTGTATGTCTTGTCAATGGGCAGTCAATCAGTGCCTGTAATGTGAAAGAGCTGTAAGGTGTGCACTGATGGAGAAAGGACACCAAAGCATAAGGGGCATGCACAAGTCAACTGAAATCTTCCTCTTTCTGGCCTCTAGCCAACCTCCTAGTCTGTGTTGTCTTTTGCTTATTCTGTTCAATAGTGCATTTAAACAGGCATAAAATAATTGAAACCAGATGCAGCTGGACCAGATTCTGGTTGTTGTGACAGTCTCAATCTGGAGGAATTCCACTATTGTGAGGTTCAGACACCTGTGATCTATTTTCATTTCTGCAAAGTACATAGAACAGCAGGGTCAGTGATACTTCCTTCTTCCACTCTTGCAGAATGAATCCAAAGCAGAAATCTATTTACTTATTTTTGAGTAGGTTCTGCTCTTGAGTTGATGTTGTCAGCCATGTTTGTAGTGTTTGCCCGGGTACTACAATTACTGCAGGGGCAGAGATCCACATTGATATCCTAGGTCTCAACTAGTGTAAATCTAGCGCATGGAATTCATGCAGGCCAGAGATCCATGCTAGTATATCTGTTGGCAGCATTGAAGCCCTGGTATATATGTGACTGCCAACAAAGTCCAATGGCAGTTGTGCTAATGTACCCAAAGAACAGAATTTGGCCCATTTTGTAAAATTCTAAAGGAACCTTCTAGATGAAAGACTTTTATAAATATGTGCTAGCAGCTTAACATTTATTCCATTGAACTTGGGGTTTTGTTTATTTCAACTGAGCCTAATATTGCTAACAGAGAGACTGAAATTAAGTTTGAAAAATGCAAATGGGCTGATTTGCTATAACTATTTCCAGGTAAATAAACTTGATGGAACCAGAGAAAGGAGGGACTTTCCACAAGAGTCAAACGAATGCTAAAGGGCCAGATTTGAAATGATTACTACCATAGCTCAAAACTTGAATTAAAGAAACCTAGTAAGGAATGAAAAGTGTTCTCTGGACCTGTGCAATGAATGATCTGCACAGAGAGAGAATGAAGTTCATCTGATTTTCCACTTAGTACATGAATTCCTATAATGCCAGAGCTACAATTGTGCCAGGAATGTCACAGACCTTAGGCCATGGAACATAATGCAATGACCTGCCCCTGCCCTCGTTTTCATTCACACACACCCTTTTTAAATTCACTCTTCATAAAAAAATACAAAGCCAAGAATCTTTCTGTGCAAAAGTAACAATTTAGAACATACCGAGCAGCAACATAATTGTAAGCCACGTTAAATGAAGCTATTTAAAGGCAAGGAGGAAAAAAAACCTTAAAAGCATGAACACGTTTACAACAGGTTTTAGTAGTCTGGACAGATATGGCTCCAGCAGAACTCTGGGGCTTAGCTCAATCCTTTTCTTCCTGCTCCAATACTCCCATTAAATCAGGATCTTGCCTAGCTGTGGCCTGTTCACCCTTTGGAGTGAGTCTGCTCTCAACTGGATATCCTTAGGATGCATTTGGTTGGTAATATAACAAACTCCAGTGTTCTTATCTAGTAATTTTTGCTGGTAGGTGTTGGGGAGGGCTCTTTTCTGGGTCTTCCTTTTCCCTGCTAGTCTGAGCAGTTACTTCAAGTACCAGGTGAAGCACATTGAGAGGGTTATCTTAGTCTTCAGTCTGGAATATTCTTTTAAAAAGAGGAATAGAGAGGAGAGCAAGAACAGAGGCTAAGAACTTGCTTTCTCTGTAGGGAGTGTTCCAGCCTGGTGAGACATTCTGTTTCCATTGTGTAAAGGAAGGATGATGACCTTGCCTATAGCTACGTGATGTTCTCATTCCAACCAAGCTGAAATGAAGCCATGATTTAATGCTTTAGGATTCAGACAGAGTTTGGTTAATGCCCACATTGCATCCAAAGACATCCACAAATTAAAGGATTTCAATGGCAAGTACAGAAACTCCTGGGTCCGTTCCATCATGTAGTTTTTTTTTTTTCTGTGTCAACCAAAATGAAGATGGATACTAGATCTGTGGATAGAATTGAAGTATGTTGTATACTTGTCATGGCTAAAGGAATTTCTGTCTTGGATACACCCTATCTAGCTTGGATGAATTAAGGTTGGTTTTTTTTCTTAATTTTCTGTAGCCTAGTAGCTAATAATCAGAAACTTTATATTAACATTGATTAGGGAGATTGTTTGGTAGGAGCTACAGAATTGTGATTCTGTTCAGATTTCACCAAAAGGGTGATATTTTGAATCCTGAAATATACTGGGACCATATCTATCTTCAAGTGAAAATGTGTGGCACAAGAGAATGTTAGCAGCAGGTTCATGCAAATGGGCAGATAAGACTAGTGTTTTCATAGATGATATCTCCTCTAACAGGACTTGTAGCATGAGAGCAAGAGGTTGTTTGACTCAGTCGAACACAGGAGGCTATTCTAAGCACAGGAAATTGCTCCGTTACCAGTATAGTGGGTGTTGCAGATGTTGAAAGATTACAGAAAACTAGGCTTATTTAGCCTGAAAAGAAGAGGCACAGGGATCATCATTGAGGTATTCATGATGGTTAAAATAGACTGAAACAGGAGTAGGGGCAGCTGTACAAGAATGCTGCTTATCCAAGCCACAGAGAGAAAGGTGCAGTTCTTCCTCTGCATTTAGTGGGGATGGGTGCTCCTAACCCACCGCCCCCAACACTCCGTGTATCTATATCCCCTCAGTAGTCACATTATGACAGGCATAATGAAAACACATGTCCCTTATTTTTACCCTGTCACAAAATATGGGTAGAAGCAGACATAGAATAAAATTTAAAGGGCAGTACATTTATATCCAATAAAAGAAAATAGTTTTTTACTTAGTGCACTGTTAATGTGTAATTCACTGCCTCAGAAGGTCATCAAGGCAACTATGGTAACTGCATTTCAAAAGCGTTTGGTAATGTTAGGATCATTAATAACTTTTGCAGCTATGCAAGCTTAGATAAGGACTCAAGCTTCAGCTCATAAGGCAAACGCGGGTGGCGGGAGAGAAGTTTCTCTTCTATATACAGCATTTCCCACTAGTCTAAGTTTATAATGGGTTGTTTGCCTTCCTTTGAATCATCAGATATAGTCAGTCCCAGAGGCCAGATGGACCAATAGTCTGATTAAGTTTAGCAAATTCTGTATGCCCAGCAAATGATTATCTACTTTTCTGAACCACATTCAGGGAGTTGGTAAAGGGCAGATTCTATGCCTTGAGTGAGGAAGATTTGTTCAAGGTGATATATGTCAAAGATGTTTTGTTACACAAGATATTATTGTTCTGTCTGATAAGTGGCCTACGACATTCAATATTGATCAAATCACATAATGTATTTGTATTATGATAGTGCATTTGGGGTCTCAGGGCAATATTTTTTCGTGGCCTCAGAGTGCGGCCATCAACTCTTGCTGGTGGCCACTCTCTCACTTTTTCCTAAAATACCTAATTAGTGTTAGGAAAAACAAATACATTGCACATCTATGTGCCCAAATCATTGTCATTTATTTATTGCCAGCTAGTAAGTTTGTTGTGAAAAGTGATTATTAACAAACATACAAGTATCACTTTTCACAGCAGGCTTACTCTGCCCTGGCAACCTGAGGACAAATTAAGCCCTGGATGGGGAGTCGGGGAGGCAGCGGGGTGCTGGAGCCTGAAGCCCCACACCAGGGGACGGGGCCTGGGGATGGAGCCCAAAGCAGTGTAGCCAGACTCTGCTGCTCCTCCACTCCAGGGCTGAAACATAAAACATCAGCCTCATCACCTCTGGGAGGGGGGGAACTCACTGGGTGCCTGCTCCTCCAGCGTTGTGACCCAGGTGTCTCCAGAGTGGGGCAGGGCAGGGCCCAACCCCTGCTGGTGGCCCCAGCAACCAACACCAACGTGGGGCAACAGGAAGCAACAGGGAGGGAAGCCACTACTTTGCCCACCCCCATCGCAGCCTGTGGATGCAAGAAAAGCCTACGGTGGCCACGTTTGAGAAACACTGGCATAGGTTCCCAGGTTATGGACCAGGATCCTATTATGCTAGGGCACTGTACAAACACAGAACAAAAAGATGGCCCATGGCCCAAAGAGCTTCCAATCTAAGCATAAGACTAGAGACAGCAGATAGATGGAGGAGCACAAGGAAATAATGACACAATATTGGTCAATATGCTGTGGTCTCAGCATACCAGCTGTTTAACCATTTGAAATTCTTTGGTGGCATCGTGGCAAAGGAGAGTTTTAAGAAGGGATCTGAAAGAAGACATTGAGGTCGCCTTGTGGATGTTTGTGGAGAGCTCCTTTGATCTGTGAGGAGCAGAATGGGAAAAAGCACAAAGGTGCTTGATAAATTTTAAATAAGTGGGCAATGAAAGCTAGCATCACTAGCAGAGCAGAGGCGGGGGTCAACCTCTCAATTGCATAAGAAAGATGATAGGTCAAGTGGCAATAGTCCACAGAGGAACTGGAAAGTAAAAACAAATAGGCGGTTTGATGCAGTGGAGAGAGGGGAGTTAGTGGAGGGATGCAAGGAAAGAGTCAAATTGACAAACTAGGAAAATGATCTTTGTAGCAGTAGTTTGAATTGATAAAAGTGGGGCAAGATTGCATTTCTCAAGTGAGTGAGTGTTGCAGAAGTCAAGATGTGAAATGAGATCCTGGGTGAGAGTTTTAATTTTATGGATGGAGAAGAAAGGCCATATCTTAGAGGTGTTAGACAGACAGAATCTGCAAGATTTAGACATAGCCTGTATGGAATTATCTAGAGAGAGGGCCAAATTAAAGATGATACCCAGTTTATGGTCTTGAGTGATAGGCAGGATGGTGTTGTCCACATTGACTAAGCAAGGGAAGGTGTGGGTAGGACTTGTGATGAAAGATTAAGAGCTGTGTTTTGGCCATATCGATTGTAAGCTGACTGCTGGAAATCCACGAAGAAAGGCCAGTAAAATGGGTCAAGATCTAGGTGTAGGCAGAAGGAGATGGGTCCAGAGTACAGAAGTAGAGATGTGAGTCATTAACATAGAGATGATAGTTAAACTTGCGCTTGGAAATGAGATTACCCAGAGACAAAGTGTAGAATGAAAAGGGAACCAAGGACAGAATAAGGCCTAGAAACTTATCAGAAAAGGAGGAAGGATCATGAGGAGCATCTGAATGACACTCTGAAGAAACAATTTTTATCGATTTAAGAACTTTCCATTGTTTTGTTTCATGTCAATATTTATTCTTGCCAATAAATACTACAGTCATCAATGAGGTGCATTTAATAAAGAGGCTTTCTCACACAGATAATGGCATTGCAGTGTATTACTACATATTTTCCTTAATGGTGATGTTACGAATGCCATTAAGATAGAATGATTTTTGAACATTTGCAGACCATTTAGCATTTATACAGTATTCATAACTCTGGCACTCTATTTGCAAAATAAATAAATAAATAAATAAATTAGAAATGTCATCTGAGTTGCAAGAAGAAGAACTTTCAAATGTATCCTAGTGCCCCTTATTTCTTGTAAAGTGTGCTACAGGATTTTCATGCTTTCCAGAGCCCTGTGTTAAATTTGCCACCTCATAGAAATAAAGCTAACAAAGATGATAGGAAAAGAGTATCTAATCTCATAAACACTTGCCAAGGATAAAGCTTGTTGTGCCATCTGCCCTGTTTGTAAACCAACAAATACAAACACTCCATAGCTGGGCATGCTGATTGTGACACTGTGAACTCTTTCCACTACCGCTTGGATTACTGTACTTTATTTGACATAAAACTGTGTAGCTGATGTGGCAAAGATTTATATGTAGGTGGATTTTGGAAAACACTGCATTACATTAATCAATCCTAGCTTGATATGCATATTATACCAGCACTGTTTTTTATAAAAAATAAAAACCAACATTTTATACTGCGGAAACAAGAACATAAATGTAGAGCAGCACAGCCTCCTTAGTTAATTTCTCCTAATATTGGTTCTAGAAGACAAACTCTAGGGCTCTCTTTCTAATGTCTTGCAAATAGGGAGAACTTAGAAAGGAAAAACCTTCAGAATTTCAGTTTTGTTTTAAACTGAAGGGACCTCTTTTGTGTACAGTAGAAACAACTTGATCTGCTGCAGTTAATACTTATCCTGTTACCCACTGTGCCAGCTGGTAATTCCCAGCAGTCAAGAATCAATGTGCTGCCTCTATTCAATACTATTGCACCAGCTGGTTCAAAGGGTGGAAGGCATGATGTATTATCCAAGATGTGATGTGTAAAGAAAAAAATTGATGAACACAAAGATGTGAGAGATACTGAAATGGTTGTAATAACAGCCATCCTGTTTTTGAAATGCAAAACAACAGAAGCTTTCATACCAGTAGATAATACTAACTGTTAGTGGGATTGGACTGGAACTGCGTATTATCAACAGTCAATGGAATTTAATCTATTTTTCACATTTTCTTGCTGTAATTTAGACTCAGCATGGTCTGAACTAATAACTATACTTTGAGATATTTCTAGGGAAGGCATTATAGCAATATAAAGAACTTACTAAATTGTAATGAATTTAGCCTCACAATACCCCTTCCGGAGAGGGAAGTATTACCAACCCCATCTTACAGTTCAGCAAGGCACAGAGGTTAAGTTGTAACTTGCATAAGATCATGCAGGAAGTTTGTGACAGAGCTGGGGCCTCATGCCCCAAGCCAGCAAAGCCCTTAAGCGTTTGCTATTTAAACTTTTAAAACTTATTTGTATTGTGACAGCACCTGGGAGCCCCAGGCCTGGAGCAGAAGTCAGGACCTCATTATGCTAGGTACTGCACAAAATTCAGAACATAAAGATATTCTGTCTTACAATCTAAATATAGAACAAGAGTGAACTGGTGGATTCAGACAGAGAAGGGAATCCCAAGAAAACAATGAGACAATACTGGTCACATGATACGCAGTGGTCTGAGCACAGCACCTGCCTAACCACTGTTAAGAGTTTTTGTGTGTGTGTGTGTGTGTGTGTGTGTGTGTGTGTGTGTGTGTGTGTGTGTGTGTGCGCGCTTAGCTATAAACATGTGATTAGTCCCTTTGGGCTTTAGTAGGACTTCTCGTGCTTAAAGAAGGGGTTCAAGTTGTTTGAGGCCAGAACCCAGATTACTTGGCTCTCAGTTCTGTGCTTCAATCACAAGGTTGTGCAGGGCTTCCTCCAGAAAAACTAGGCAAAAGCAGAGCCTTGCCTTTAAAATTGGGGGCAGGGAGGAGTTTATATATGATCCTTATGTTGTATTGAGGAGTGTGTTGGAATTCCAAGCTATCACTTTAAGGGGCTTGGGGGTTCCTGGACCTGCTTGCAAGCTATGGGGCTCTATAAAGAAAGCATGCAATCTATCAGCATCAAGCATGAATCAGCCAGCCTACAGTAAGGTGAGATTAGTTGTGCCTCTTTATTTCTGGGAACAGTCTGCTTTGTGTGTCTCTGTTTGGGTTTTTCTGCATGTTATTGTTCTGAATTTGAAGAAATAAAGTAGTGTTATATTGCAGACTTCCAACAAGAATATTTTTTTATTTGTAATTAAAGACTGTCATAATGCATATGCACATGGGAGCCGAGTTAAGGTTGCACAAGCAGCTTTAATTCTGGTATTTCCTAACTTCTGAGTGCTTGACTTTGCAACCTTAAGGTTCTTTTAACATAGCTTTTTGTATGTCACTTCCTAGGTTCAAAAAACCAAACTGACAGAACAAACTCCATTATGTGGTGGCGTATTGACACCCACATGGACCATCAGCAGGGTAGGAACCTACAGATCAGCACACTGACTGCTTGTGCTAACTGTGTAACTGGTAGCAGTACTAAGTTGTTATCCTGTGAAGCAGCACTAGAGGTGGAATGGGATACTGTGCTAGTGGGTTTCATGAATATTTTCTGACTGCAGAGGAATTATGAGACCTAGATATCATAGGTTCTATTTCAGGCTATGGAGAGGAGTGTTATCATGTGGGTGCTGATTTTTATGCCTATTCCCCACAATCTTGACTACCTCTGCCCCAACCCCTTCAACCTGTCCCCCGAATTCCCAGTCTTACTCATGGCACTCTCCATCCCGGTCTCTTTGCCCAGCCATTCCTGGTTCCCCACCAAGCACAGCCTCCTTGTCCCCAGCCTCTTTGCCCAGCCAATCCCACCCTTTCCTGGCTCCTCATCCTGAATGGTGACTGTTTGGCAAAATTATAATCAGCCAAAACCAGGGTCCTATAATGGGAAGTGTCTGGCAACCATAATAGTAGGCAATGTCAGTGTTCAAATAAGTCTCCTAAGCCGCCACTCCTACATATACTTGAATCAAGCCATCCTCTCCAGGAAGGCCTGGAAAAATACATAGGTCTTGCAGCATGTTCTGACAAGCAATAAATCTGTGCTATGTTAGACCAGGGAGTGTGCAAGGGCTCAATAGTTAGTGTAGAGGCAAAGGGCTTCTAGCTTCTCTGGGGTCTGAAGGAAATACTCATTTCCTATGTCAAGAAGGGTAAGTGGGAGGGAAAGAAGCAGACCCTTCCCTTCTAATGAAATAATCCTAGTAAACTGTTTTTCCACCTCACCTTCTCCCTTCCTCCTCTCATGTGCCCTCCTGCTGTTGTTTCATAAGATGGGGTGATGATCCAGGCCAATGGCCATACATGACCTGTCTCTAATATTAAACTAGTCCACACATTGTATCCAAGTGCACTTTTTATTTTTTTATATTCAGGCTTCATCCAGGCCTACCCTCCATAACCTTGTTCAGGGAGGCATCATGCAATCTTGCACAACCTTGGATTGCAAAACATGTCCCGCTTATTTCTAGGACTAGGCTACAAGCTTCATAAACTTAAGTGCGGAAACAGCCACAGAATACAGAAGAACTAGAATGCAAACAATCAGCTTGCAGTTTAGATAGATGTGGAGTGATTGATTTGTTTCACTAGCAGCATATCCATCCTATTGCTGACCAGTAGTAGGTCTTTTGAAGTAAACGTCTTTCTTCAGTTGATATAATTGATACAATAGTTTGGAGCTTCTGTTGTGTAGGACAAAAATCTTTTATTTTTTTAGAGAAAATTGTTTTCCTATCTGCTTCTAATACAGCAGATTCTGAGAGAGAGTTTTTTCTGTCTTGCTGCATGGGAAGTTATGAGAATACAGTCATGCCTTTAAAATGTTAATAGAGGTTGTGTGAATAAATCACTGACATTAAAGATTGTACCTCTTTTAGTCTGAAACTTGACATTTTCAGAAACTGCACTACACTCTTTCTGGCTACAGTTTGTGCTTCTCATGTCTGGTGTCTGTCAATCATTTCAAAAACGTTTGCGCCAAGCCTTAGAATTCATAACATCTTAGACTGAAATAATTTTCAGATTTATTTTGGGGCTGATGCTCTTTCTTTGCATCCTTCATTGCTCTTACCATTCGTGTATAATGGTCAAGCTTTCTCGGGCAGTTTGCTTGACCAGGTACTCCTCTTTTGTGTGTTTACTAGTTTTTCCACCCCAGATAATATCTTTAAAGATTTTTCAGGGAGTTCAGGTAAGTAGTAGTAGAGGATCCAGGCAACATCATGTCTCCAAATATGAGTCTAGATGTCATTTGTCTTCTGTGCTTCACTCACACCTGATGAAAGATCACTCTAGAAATTAACTCACTCTATGCAGTTTTAGTGACAGAGTTCAGATTCTTAAATTTTCTTTTTTCCTTTCCCCTCCTGACGCTAAAGAACAGCTGGAAAGCTAGAACTGGTACTACTGATGGCACTGGATTACTAGATACCACTAATTATATTTATTCTAATGAATTAGCTCCTACAGTTTATATACCAATTTGAAACTTCCCCCCTACAAATATGCCTGGTACTTCCTAAAGGAATTAACCTGTTAAATAAAGCGTGTTCGTTCAAAATGATAAATTGAAATAAGTTAAGGGAGTCAGCCAAGTTAAATGAACGAACTTCTCTATTGATCCTTGTCAAAGCTGTCTATGAATATGATGAAGCATGACAGGAATTCATTTAGCAATGATCCCTGAGGCTATGGGCTCTGTGGGCGGATGAGACCACAATGTGAGTTTATATGAATCAACCTGAAAAAGCAAGTATGTGGAGCAACCAGGGTTGTCAAGGGCCATATACTGCTAGTAAAGCCCCCAGTTAGGGTACAGCAGCCATAAGATAAGCCTTTTTTTTACGAGCTAGAGGCCTTTCTGCATTGCAATTTACTAAATCCTATATGAACACGACATTCCAGATCAATAGGCCTGTGGTCATGGAGCAGTGCTGTTCTAAACATACAAAACTAAAACAAACCTGCATAAATAACCTGAATATTCTGAGGAGGAGTCTGGTGGCACCTTAAAGACTTATTTGGGCATAAGCTTTTGTGGGGGGAAAAAAACCCACTTCTTCAGAAGCATGGAGTGAAAATTACAGTTGTAGGCATAAGTATACTGACACGTGAAGAGAAGGGAGTTACCTTACAAGTGGAGAATCAGTTTTGGCAAGGCCAATTCAGTCAGGGTGGATGTGGTCCACTCCCAATAATTGATGAGGAGGTGTCCATACCAAGAGAGGGAAAATTGCTTTTGTAGTGAGCCAGCCACTCCCAGTCCCTATTCAAGCCCAAATTAATCATGTTAAGTCTGCAAATGAATTGTAGCTCTGCAGTTTCTCTTTGAAGTCCGTTTTTGACTTTTTTGTTGAAGAATGGCTACTTTTAAATCTGTTATTGAGTGTCCAGAGAGGTTGAAGTGTTCTCCTACTGGCTTTCGTATGTTTCCATTCCTGATGTCTGATTTGTGTCCATTTATCCTTTTATGTGGAGACTGTCCGGTTTGGCCAATGTACATGGCAGAGGGGCATTGCTGGCACATGATGGTATATATCACATTAGTAGATGTGCAAATGAATGAGCCCCTGATGGTGTGGCTCATGTGGTTGAGTCCTCTGATGGTGTCGCTAGAGTAGATATGGGGACAGAGTAGGCAACAGGGTTTGTTACAGGGATTGGTTCTGGGTTAGTGTTTCTTTGGCAATGTGTGTAGTTGCTGGTGAGTATTTGCTTCTGGTTGGGGGGCTTCTGTAAGCGAGGACTGGCCTGTCTCCCAAGGTCTGTGAGAGTTGGGGATCGTTTTCCAAGATAGGTTGTAGATCGTTGATGCTGTGCTGGAGAGGTTTTAGCTGGGGGCTGTACGTGATGGCCAGAGGTGTTCTGTTGTTTTCCTTGTTGGGCCTGTCCTGTAGTAGGTGACTTCTGGGTACCCATCTTGCTTTGTCAATCTGTTTCCTCATTTCCCCAGGTGGGTATTGTAGTTTTAAGAATGCTTGATAAAGATCTTGTAGGTGTTTGTCTCTGTCTGAGGGATTGGAGCAAATTCGGTTGTATTTTAGGGATTGGCTGTAGACAATGAATCGTGTAATGGGTCCTGGATGTGTCTGTTGCATCTGAAGAAGTGGGTTTTTACCAATGAAAGCTTGTGTCCAAATAAATCTGTTAGTCTTTAAGGTGCCACCGGACTCCTTGTTGTTTTTGTGGATACGTGGCTACCCCTCTGATACATTCAGATCTCACTAGAATATTCAGGTATTTGAGCTTTTGTTGAAGATAGCAGTTCAATTTTTTTCACCCATTTTTGAAAGTTTTGACCCTAGTTTGTTTATATGTTTTCAGCTATCTAATGTGTCTTATACCCTTCTGTTACCTTGGTATCTGAGAACCTGAATCCTATCTGAAGAAGGGAAGAAAGATGGTCCAGTGTTAGGACACCAGCCTGAGACTTGGCAAACCCAGGTTCAGTTCCTTGTTCTGCCAGTGTGACTGTGGGCAAGTCACTTAGAGCTCGATTTTTAAATGTATTTTAGATGCCTAAAGGTGCAGATAGGTGTCTAACTCACATCTAAACCAGTGGGAGTTGGGAATCTAGGCACTTTTGAAAATCCCTCTAGGTGCCTATTTGTATCGCCATGTGCTTAAATGCTTTTTAAAATCTGGCTTTTAATCTCTGTGCCTCCATTTCCTACCTGTAAAATGGGGGGAAATAGCACTTCCCTTCCTCATATGGCTGTTGTGGGGCTAAATACATTAAGGATGATGAGGTGCTCAGATAGTACAGTGAAGCGGGGGAGCAATATAAGTACCAGAGATAGATTTCTTCTGTGGAGTCTGTAGAAAATATTTTTACATACCAATGTTTGTTCGTAAGAGATTAAAAATATGCAGTATTATACAGAATACATCATTTAACTCTATCTTGTTTTACAGGTACACATTTCAGCATTTGTCAGTATTTTTCTCTGTATACTACTCTTTCCTGTAGTGCTGATACAACATAAAATATTTTCTTGAAATCCATATAAGATTCTGATCACTCATTTATTTTTATTGTCCAGTGAATCCATTATATATCTCATGCAATCTAAACTCTTATTGACTTCATTTAGAGCTTTGGGTGCATAAGGGACTCAGGGTCAGGCCCCTCTTCAAAAACTCAACTTGCCAGCCATAGTCCTGCTGAATTTATGCTTTCCTAAATTGTTTTGTAACCTTGGTCCTCAACTAATGTCTCTAAATTCTTTGCTAGAGCTGACTTTTTTTTAAGTCAACTTTCAAAAATTTGGCTACATTTCAATGAAAATATAAGAAAAGAATTTTGAAAGAAAATTCACAATCATCCCCTCCTTTCTCTCCCCTTCAACAATTTCCAGTTCCTCAAACTGATCTGATTACACATCATAGAGACAACTTTTGTGTTCCTTAATCAGCCAAAATGCCCTATGTTTCAACTGAAGTTTTGACTGCATAAGGACTGCAGAGATAGGGTCTTAGTTTCTTGTTTCAGTCTTGTCCTTGGATGTTATGTCTCCTAAAGGTACTCAGAAAAGTGTAACTTTTTAAAACAATTCTGCACAGCAACTTGCAAGCTAATCTTTCATACTTTTTAGTGATTTTTCTGAAACACTTTTACTACCTTTTAATTTTTGTTGCTATGAGTTAAAATTAAAGTTGTGGTTCACAGTGGAGGGGAAGTGGAATTTGGGGTCCAGGTGTGAAGCTTCACATGCTGTGACATATTTTGTGTCATGAGTTGTACCTGCGTAACCTGTAGTGTTCACACCATTAGTGCTAGGAAAGGGATACAGCATTGTTTTTTGGTAAACTTTGGGGAGGATTTCTTAAAAGTTTGCTCCCAAGATGGTAGCACTCGCATTTACGAGCTTGCCAAGTGCCAGCTTCAGATTCACCCCCTTAAAACATCAAGTCATACCTCTAATAGAATCCTAGAAATGTAGAGCTGGAAAGGACCTCAAGAGGGTATCAAGTCGATCTGCCTGTGCTGAGGCAGGAGCAAGCATACCCAGGCCATCCCCAGCATATGTTTGCCTAACCTGTTCTTAAAAACCTCCAATGATGGGGATTCCACAGCCTCCTTAGGTAACCTTTTCCAGTGCTTAACTATCCTTATAGTTAGGGGGGGAAATCTAATGTCTAATCCAAATATATCTCGCTGCAAACTAAACCAATTACTTCTTGTCTTACCCTTGGTGGACATGTAGAACAACTGATCCCCATTCAACTTTGTAAATGGTTCTCATAAAGAGAAGACAGTTATCATGTCTCCCCGTAGACTTCTCTTCTCTAAACTAAACATGGCCAGTTCTTTCAACCTTTTTTCACAGGTCACATTTTCTAAACCTCTTATCATTTTTGTTGCTCTCCTCTTGCTATCTCCGATTTGTTCACCTCTTTCCTAAAGTATGGTGCATCAAACTGGACACAGTACTTCAGCAGAGATCTCACCAGTGCCAAGTAGACTGGAACAATTACCACCAATATTTTATATATTAATGCATTCAAGAATGACATTTGCCTTTTTCACAACATCATCACAGTATTGACTCGTATTTAATCTGTGATCTGCTATAACCCCTAGATCCTTTTCAGCAGTACTGCCACCTACCCAGTTGTTCTCCATTTTGTATTTGTGCATTTGATTTTTCCTCCTTAAGTGAAGTACTTTTCCCTTGTCTTTTTACTTAAATTTCATCTTACTGATTTCAAACTAGTTTTCCAGTTTATTTAGATAATTTGAATTTTAATCCTGTCCTCTGAAGTATTTGCAATCACCTCTCATCTTGGTGTCATCTGCAGATTTGATAAGTATACTCTCCCCTCCATTATCCAAATCGTTAATGAAAATCTTGAATAGTACCAGACCAAGGACAGACCTCTATGGGATTCCATTTGTTACATCTTCCCAGTTGGACATTGAACCTTGATAACTACTCTTTGAGAATGGTCTTTCAACCAGTTATGCCTCCACCTTATAGTATGTTCATCTCTAGATCATATTTCCCTAGTTTTTTTTATGAGACTGTCTTGTGGGCAGGGCTGGCTCCAGGCACCAGCTTGCCAAGCAGGTGCTTGGGGCGGCCACTCTGGAGAGAGGCGGCACATCCAGCTATTCGGCGGCAATTTGGCGGACGGTCCCTCACTCCCACTTGGAGCGAAGGACCTTCCGCCGAATTGCCACTGCAGATCGCGATCGCGGCTTTGTTTTTTTTTGTTTGTTTGTTTTTTTTCCCCGCTTGGGGTGGCAAAAACCCTGGAGCCAGCCCTGCTTGTGGGACTGTATCAAAAACCCAAAAATCCAGCTACATCACATCTCCTGCTCCCTTCCTATCCACTAGGCCAGTTACCTTGTTCAAGAAGGAAATTAGATTGGCTTGGCATGATTTGTTCTTGACAAATCCATGCCGGCTGTTACTTACCACTGTATTAGTATAATCCGCAGTTCCTTCAATGAGTGCTTAATCCAGGCTAGAATTTAACAAGACTTTGCATGCTGTTTTATGTCACAACTTTCTGGAAAAGTATCATAAAACTAAATAGATAATAGTTTAATAGCCCACATGCAGAATTTTTAATCTATTGAATTCTATAATAAGGCTACAATTCTTTATTGGGTACTATAGGTTGATTAAAATTCTATAGGAAGGATATAATTCTTAAGTTCTTTTAGGTCTTTAGAATCTTTTAACATTTCTATAGCACCCCTATTGGTTTCTTTCCTATTATAATTTATATGTTTTTTCAATAAGGACAGTTCTGTTTAGTCAGACAGTTAGGGAGCCTAAAATACTACAGGATCACTGTGTCCTGCAGTCTCAATAAGGCTTTATATTTATTATTGACTTTAGTGGGCTTTGACTCTGGCCCCTATAATAGTGTCCTGTATCTTCTCTACCATGAAGGTCATGGCACTATCTTTGGAATGTCAGTCTTTCCTTTTGTTTGGTAAAAGTATCATATGCCACCATCATAATTAACTAAAGCACTAACTGTATGTTCAAGAGGCATAGAATTGCTCTGTGTATGGAAATGTACCAGACCTACAGGTCTGCTGAGCCATTAGATACATGCTTACTGTTGGTATTACTTCATCCACTCTTCATTTCCTTCTGTAGAGATAAGTGCACCAATACATTATTTTTTCAAGGTTGTTGTTTTTTCCTTTACATTTCTAGAACTGTATGTCTAACTTGTTTGTTTTATTTTATTTATATTTAGGTTAGCCTGTTTTCATTATTTCACGAGGCTTTCTCCTTGGCATATTTGTTTGGTCACTGACAGTAATGAATTAAATGAATTAAATTAATGAATTATGAATTAAAGTCACTGAAGGAGAAAGATCATTGTAGACTGCATTGTCAAGTCTACAATAAGATGTGTGAAAGAGCGAAGTTTTTCCTCATTCTTACTGTGATCTTTAACTCATTTTGGGGGCAATGTGTCATTTTCTGGTCTTAGAGGGACAAGGTGGGTGATATCTTTTATTGGACCAGCTTCTGTTGGTGAGAGAGACAAGCTTTGGAGCTTACATTGAGCTAAGATCGAAAGTTCGTGTGTCTCACCACAGAAGCTGGTCCAATAAACGATCTTATCTCACCCACTTTGTTTCTCAACTATTCTGGGACTGACACAGCTACAACACTATTTGTCAGAAGGGTGCAGCTAGAATCTCTATAGTAGGTTTAAGTCTGTTCTTATTTCAGTCCATCTGACTTGCACATCCCTGGTACCCCTATAATGTATATATCTTAATTGTACCTAGAGTGCCCATCTCAGTAATAGCTAAGGTCAAGTAGTATAACCATGTATTAGCAAAATAATATAGCAATGTGCTCTAATGTTTTGGATATTGGCAGTTATCTGTATTCTCTATTTCCACTGATTGCGAGTTTCAACACAACCCTCCTACCTACTCCAAGGGTAGGAGTGGGATGTCTAGGCCATTTTAAAAAAAGACTCGTGATAACACAATATGCTGATCTGACTGGACTACGATGGCTCCTCTTTCCAATTATTTCTCAAGCCCAGGATTTTGAAAGCTGGCTCACTGAATAGACTATTGGCTAACCTTTCAGCTCTAAAGAAACTGAGGTAAATTGGTGTTTCCCTACCCAGAGGGCATTTGATTAGATGGGGAGTGGGAAGTACAGGGTAGAAGAGAACTAATGTGCTGTCAAGTCTGCATGATCCCAAATCTGCCCTCTCCCTCACCTCCACACCTGCACCCTATTATTTTTTTTATTATTATTATAGTGCCCAGGAGCCCTAGTCAGGAACCAAGACATGTGCAGTACCTAACACAATCAAGCAGAACAAAAAAATGGTCCCTGGCCCAAGAGGATTACATCTGGGTAAAAGACAAGGTACAATAGATGCTTACAAACAGATGGTGAGTATAAGGAAACAGAGACAGTGTTGGTTAGCATGATATGCAGTGATATCCGCTCACCAGCACCCTCACCATAGACAAGTTTTTTGTAGGCATCACAGCAAAGGAGAGTTTTTTAAGGACAGTGTTGAAGGCAGGTAATGAATTAGTTTTGTGCATGTATATTGGGAGCTTCTCCCATGCATGAGGGGCAACACGGGAGAAAGCATGAAAGTACTTGTTTGAAAATTTAACTCCTGAGCACTGGAGGCTGGCACCATTGGCTGATTAGAGATGGGATTTGACATCTTGATCCTGAAACAAGATAGGATAGGTAGGGTAGGAATAGGCCTTGAAAGTGAAGATCTGGGCTCTTATACAATTAACAGGTGGGTCCTTGACAGCTGGCTTCTTGCATTCCTGCTCTCAATTTGCAGTCAGTCATGGGAATGGTTCCAGTAGACAGTGTTTCCAGCTCAGGTAACAGTCCACTAGCCCAAGCTTTGTCTCTTTATTCCTGTGGCAGAAGGTTGCAAAAGTGCCTGTGTCTTGAGCCTAAGAGCTTTCTGTTGCATACAAAGAGGACGAGTCAGCAGGGATGTGGAAGGAAAAAATAAAAACTTGAAGTCAAATAACAGAAGAAAGGAGAAGAATAAATAAAGGAAAGAGTTAAAAGAATGAATGGGGAAAAAAGAGAATGTAGCAACTGTCAGGACAAGATGAGTTGGGAACACGGAGGAACACATCTGATGATCCATTGGTAATGGGTTCCATCATATGATGGCTGCAACACACTGTATTTAGATTTAAAGTGGTGGTGTGCTCCTCCTGTGCCCTAGAACAGTGCCACCATGCAATTTGGGATCACTGGTGACAGAGAAGCAGGGGCAATTCAGGATGTTATTTAGGCACCACGGGAAAATGGAAACCTGAACCATGCTTGACTTTGCCAATGCTATGAAAGATATTTTGCTTTTGTGAACACTAAAGCTAGCCATATTTAAAGGGGTAGGTAGTTTATTGATTAGAAGTCATTGGCAGCCACTCTGTTAGCTGTTAGAACACCTTTCGCCTGCTGTATAATGAACGTAATCTATTAGACATAAAAGTTCTGAAACCTCATTTTCCAGACAAAAGCTGTAATCAGAAGAGAAAACGGCACAAATGAATCCATTCTTCTGATTTAGACTGCAACAAGCATGGATAAAGGGTTATAAATTTAACTTTTCTCATTTAAAATCTCAAAGGGTAATTTTGCTGGCCTCTTCTGATGCCATAAATGTTCCTTTCCTTAACCTCAGCTAAATTTTTTTGCTTTGTGTCAAATTGATGATTGGGGAAATGTCCTTTCTGTAACAGTTTGATTAATAAATGTGTATACTGGAGATAGGCTGGAATTGTAACATCCATTCCCCTGCGGTGAGGTGAGCTGATATGCAGATTTATAGAGATCTACAAAAATTCTAATCAGGTGTTGAACTCCAGAATTTTACTCAACATTAGTACCTGTGCTTGCATCAAGTATTGTCTCATAAGCATTCAGCATCACTGCCATATTATGAAGCCCCCCTCCCACCCCAAAAAAACCCCAAAAGTAGGAAAAGTAGGGGCTCCTTTCCCAACCCATCCATGATCAAAGCAACAAAAATAGGTCATATACTTTACATAGATCCTCACTGGAACACATGGGGGTTGATTTTCATATTGGTCAGCAGCACTGACCTGGCTTCTGAGGAAGACTTATGACTGGTGATAACACCTGTAAATTACATGTGATAAAATAAGGGTAATCAAGTTGCATGCTTCAGATGTAAGCTGATTTCTGCTGAGGGGAGAGAGGACTTACTTCTCTCCCTTCCCCCACTCCCACCTGTATACCATTGCATAAATGATTAGATGCATTTTCCCCCATCAGAGGGGTTTACCTATCTCTGAAATATCAGATACTGGCCATTTGCCAAAGACAGAACACAGAGCTTATTGAAGGGATAGTCAATTTTTTTTTTTCTCAAGGTCCAAATTTCTTGGTCAAGGTATAGTCAAGATCCAGATGTCAAAGAAACCTTTTTCATCCCACAATAATGATAAAAAGTAAATAAAAAGATTTTGCAGTCCATTCAAAAGCATCTGGTGGTCTGGATTTGGCCTGCAGTGCATCTATTGACTGTTCCTGGCTTATTGGATCAGTGATATGACTAATAGTATGTACCTATACCCCATAGTTGTTGAACAGAGACCATCTAACCCAGTTGGGAGGTGGTGGAGGCTACTTCAAATTAGGTTGGATTGCCATGACAACAAAATATAGTGCCATGTAAGGGAGCTTTTGTCAACGCTCTGCATGTGTCAGTGCCAAGCATGAGCACAGAGGTTCTTTTCTAAATTTTGGCTCATTAAGCGTGAAATAGAGGGCCAGTCTCTAGCATGGACTAATGTTTAGCTGAAAGTCTTTCACTGACAGCTTGTATAAAATGGATTTTTCCCCCTCCTAAATGGAACTGGAATAGCAATGGTGGTTGACACATTTTGCACTCAACTGAAAGATTTTAATGCATCTTGTAGCAGTGGGGTGCAAAAGTTTGATAGTTTCTTTCCAGTGAGTGCACAGAGGAGCAGGAGAGCCAGTTTTTATTTGCTATGTTTATTTTTGGATGCTCTGAAGCTGAAGAATGCTTCAGATGTAAGCTGATTACTGCTAAGGACAGAGGACTTGCTGCCCCCTACTCCTGTCTCTATGCCATTGCATAATTGGTTAGATGCAGGGGAAGAGTCAACGTGACTTTCGCAAAGGGAACTCGTGCCTCTCCAATCTATTAGAATTTTTTGAGGAGGCCAGCAAATCTGTAAACAACTGTGATCCAGTGGATATAGTGTGCTTGGACTTTCAAAAAACCTTCTGACAAGGTCCCTCTCCAAAGGTTCTTAAGCAAAATGAGCAGTCATGGGGAAAATCCTCTCATGCATTAGTAACTGGTTTATAGAAAACAAAGAGTAGGAATAAATGGTGTGTTTTCATGGTGGAGAGAGGTAACAAGTGTGATCCCGCTAAGATCTGTACTAAGACCGGTGCTGTTCAACATATTCATAAATTATCTGGAAAAGGGGGTAAACAGTGAGGTGGCAACACTTGTAGACTACAAAATAACTCAAGATAGTAAAGTCCAAAACAGACTGCAAAGAGTTACAAAGGGATCTCACAAAACTGGATGATTGGGCAAAAAAATGGCAGAGGAAATTCAATGTTGATAAATCCAATGTATCGCATGTTGGAAAACATAATCCTGTCTACACATACAAAATGATGGGGTCTAAGATAGCTGTTGCCACTCAAGAAAGAGATCTCAGAGTTATGGATAGTTCTCTGAAAACACTTACTCAATGTGCAGCAGCAATTAAAAAAGTTAACAATGTTCGGAACCATTAGGAAATGGATAGGTAATAAAAGAGAAAATATCACAATGCCACTCTCTAAATCCATGGTACACCTACACTTTGAATAGTGTGTGCAGTTCTGGTCATTCCATCTCAAAATAGGTACATTAGAATTGGAAAAATTATAGAGAAGGTCAACAAAAATGAGTAGGGCTGTGGCTCAGCTTCCATCTGAGGAGAGATTAAAAAGACTGGGATTGTTCAGTTTAAAAAATACATGACTAAGGAGGGATATGATAAATGTCTATAAAATCGTGAATGGTGTGGAGAAAGTGAATAGGGAAGTGCTCTTTACCCCTTCACATAACACACAAAGCAGGGATCACCAAATGAAATTAATAGGCTGCAGGTTTAAAAAAATATATAGTACTACTTCACACAAGTCAGTCAACCTGTGGAACTACTTGCCAGACGTGGTTGTGAAGGCCAAAAAATGACAGTTGAAAAAGAATTAGATAAGCTCCTGGAGGATTGTCCATCAATGTCTATTAGTCAAGATAGTCAGGGATGCAACCCCATGCTGAGGGTGTCCCTAAATCTCTGGCTGCCAGAAGCTGGGACTAGATCACAGGGGATGGATCACTTAATGAAGTGCCCTGTTCTGATCATTCCCTCGGAAGCACCTGGCACTGGCCACTGTTGGAAGACAGGATATTGGGCTAGATAGGCCATTGATCTGATGCAGTGTGGCCATTCTGGTGTTCTTAAGGATTCACTGCAGCCTTTCTTGTAATAGCCCTACAATCTTTCCAATTTAAAGCTTCCCATTTAATGCAGATATTCATCCTACATGGCATTGCATTCTCTGTTTATACTAGATCTGAACACCACGGGGACATTGAATGAAATTGAAAGGAGGGAAAGTGAAGACTGATCAAAGGAAGTATTTTTCCACACAGCCTATAATTAGACTGTGAAACTCATTGCCACAAGAAGTCATTAAGGCCACAAACTTAGCAGGATTCAAAAAGGAACTGGACATTTATATGGATAACAAGAATATGCAGAGTTATAATAGTTGATGCTAAAAAAATACTTTGGAAGTAATATTAAACTTCATGCTCAGGGTTTAATTCAACCTCCAACTCTTAGGAGTTAGGAGGACACTTCTATAAGGAGCAGATTATCCCACATATGCCTAATATTAGATTTCATACTCCTTGTTCCAAAGCATGTGGTGCTGGCCACGGTTGGTGACAGGATACTGGACTAGATGGCTGATGGATTTGAACCCACATGTCAATTTCTATGTTCCCATGTAAAGTATGGTGTAAATCTGTGGTGCTACATAATTAACTACACACAAAAAAACTGTTAAAAGAATATTAGTTAGGCTGCCAAGGCAAGCACTCAGAAGTTAGTACTAATACCATTACTAAGGTTGTCTGTGCAAGCTTCATTCACCCCCTTTGTGTGTATGCATAATGGTACAGTCTGTAATTACATCTTCACATGCTATTCTTTCTACATGACCCCAGCATATGCACAGTCCTATCCATACTGGACACTTCGAGGGGATGGAGAATGCTCAGAGAAGCCAGAATCTTTGGGGATTTTAGCTGTTAAGTTTAGCAAGTGTGAGTATGTGCAAACTGCATTTTTTTCAAAGATCTAGAACTTGGCCAAATTTGGGTAGACTTTCATGGAGACAGTAAAAGACACATCACACAAACACACACACCACCTACACTGTCCCGACGGCCAAAATTTCAAGTCCCTGCTCCAAAATATGAGGCACTAGAGCTTTTCAAAGAAAAGATCTCAAGAATTTAACATGGGCAGAACAACATATTTTTCCCTAGCCTCATTCTCAGAAATAACTGAGCCATGCTGGCTGCAATTTTCCAGAACAATTCAGCTTGAGGCAGACACCCAGCATAGATTCATAGTTTCTAGGACTGGAAGGGACCTTGAGAGGTCATCGAGTCCAGTCCCCTGCCTGCATGGCAGGACCAAATACTGTCTAGACCATCCCTGATAGCATGGAAAACTTCAGCTCAAATGGTTAATATTTGGCAAAGTTGTAAGCAATTAAAGGCAGGGTCTTCTAATGGGAAGGGTTTGGCAACCTTAATAATAGGCTGTGCTATCAGTCCCAACTATAATAATTAATAATGCAAAAGCCAAGAGTCTTAACAAATTATGTTAAGCAAAAGAGAACCAAAACAGCTTCCTTTCCACATGAGCTCTGAAATACACCATATCATCACAGATAATAAATCTTTTGATCGTAGCCACCCGGCCACACAACCTCCTCTATAGACTTTTAGCACAACTGACTAATTGTAATTGATCTGTTTTATTTTGCGGTGGGTGTCCATAGGAGAGTACTAATAAACAATAGGATTAACCTGCTTGTACTCCAAATGTTATGGTTTCCCTGTGGAAATACAACTGCAAGGCTGTTTTTTCTTTTCTTCTGGATATCAATATCGTAATCCTTAAAGACAAAATATGTAACAGTCAATTTCCAGCATCTGCTTCACCATCAGCCAATAAATAAGAATATAATACTGAGGTGTCCTTGATCTGCCATAATATAACGCTGTTCACATTCATTGCAGGTGGAGTTGCTTAGATACAACAGTGATAGGAGTTGCAGGAATGAAAGAGAGACAGGTAAACCTCTTCTAATGTACAATTCAAGACATTCAAACTGTTATTTCAGGGATGGTTACTTTGTGTTTTCTAAACGACGAGACAAAACATGTTTAAAATATAAATATTCTTCACAATGCATTGCACATTATGTATTTTTATTAGCATTATTAATTACTATTATATTATTTGTATAATATGGGAAGTTTTTTCCAGACCATACGTTTCAAAAGGACCCTTATTAAAGCATGCACATATCCACAGGGTGATAGGTCAAGAGAAGGAAGAACCATAATGCATTTAATATTGGACTATATAATTAAAAAAAAACATTTTTGAAATTTTTGAAAATGAAACAATGTAAAGTCAAAAATACAACCTGGGGGAGGACTGAGCATCTGGGAATGGAGGATTTATAGATGGGGACAAAGAGAGAGACTAATGGAATGGAGGAATGAGAGGATTAATGGAATGGAAAGAGGACTGATGGATAGTGAGGGCGGATAGAATTGGTGGGAGACAAATTGATGGATTAGGGCAAGCAGGCAAATCAGTGCACTGAGGGAGAGGGAGAACTAATGGTGGAAGGGGTAGAAATGCCTGAATATGTGTGGAGGTGATTGATGGATGTGGGTGGGGTTGTGTAGCATGGGCCTCATGTTGGGATTTTAAAAATTTGCATTACAAATCCTACATATAACTGTTATGCTTTTTTTTTTTTTTTTTGCTGTACCAAGGTAGGCAGGTCTGGACAGGACACTACCTGTTTGCTTAGCTATAACATTTCTTTTGACAGATTTGGGTAATGTCTTTTATGGTCCCTGAAGCAGGGGAGGGGGGGGGAGCAAGCTTTGTACATGAGCATAATGAAATAAGTAAGCTATGTGTAAGTGCCAGCTAAAGCTGGTTAAGAGGGTTTGTGTTAATCCATTTAATTTGCGCCAGATGTGCTTGCAAGGGAGAATTTGGATTAGTGAAGCCTGGAAAGGTCAAAGGGAAAGCAACATTCTCTGATATACAAGTGGAAGTACTAGGATAAAAACTGCCTGTTTTTGATAACTCTGCAATTGTCAGAGTAGTTATTGATTTTATTCACAGTACTGGGAGAGACTTTGAAAGGGAGCAGGGGATCTTACTGGAGGAGGTATCCCCAGCGGTGAGTTATTAATATTCTAGGAACATACGGGCCATTAGAGAGTATCCAAAACGCCTGTGCTGATGGGGTTCAGAGTGGTTAGTAGATTTAACCTGGGTTTTATGGGACAAAATGTCCACATTACAAAAACCACTGCTGCAATCAGCTTTAATTAGCATCTTTGTTGGCAATATCTGCAAATGCATCAAGGCCTTTTTTTGTATGTGAACTTAAAAAGCAGTATTAAATGCTGACATCCAAGTTTGTCGTCCACTCTGTCTCTTCCAGGGACTGAATGGTCAAAAACGTCAAACAATCTCATTGCCCTTAAAAACAAGGAGGGCTCCTTGTGGCACCTTAGAGACTAACACATTTATTTCGGCATAAGCTGCCACAAGGGCGCCTCATTGTTTTTACTGATACAGACTAACATGGCTACCACTCTGAAACCTGTCATTGCCCTTAGTGACTGGCCTGCAAGAGGACTGTTTTAATAGAAAATTAGATCATGTTAGAATGCAGCTCTGAGAAGCAGGTCCTCAGATACTATGGTGATGATCATGATGTGAGAACCTATATAGATTAGAATAGAAGGCATGTTAACTAATATGATAAATGTAACTCTCTGTAGACAGGTGCAGGTCATGTTTAACATTGTGTCAGCTGCTCGCAGGTTAACACGGGGTTAAGTGTGACTTTTCTGTCTATACTAGCTACAAAGTCAAATTTAATATCATTTGTGTTAACGTATCTCCAGGTTTGTATTCTATAAGTCCCAAAGTCAGGGCTGAGACACATGGGTAGGGCAATGTGGGGAAGCTTCCACTGTTGACGGCCATGCCCTACCTACTCTGTAAACAGACTGAAATCTGTTTATCTACCCAAGAATCTTTGCAAGCATTACATTCACGTTGTATTTATTTTTTAAAGTAGAAACAAACAAAAATGGACTATAATAAATTGTGTGGCTGATTGAAAAATTCTTTATGTGGAACTACTCTGCCACTGTAACACTTCTGATTTAACAGTTCCGTGGGCCGCTCCAACCGTCCCACAAACTGCTCAGCTCTACCAGCCATCCCATGAACCGCTCCAGCTGCCCCTGAAAATGGGTCCGCTCCGCTCGCTGTTCAATGGGCCGCACCAACCGTCCCACAAACTGCTCGGCTCTGCCAGCTGTTTAGCAATATCTTCAGGCTCCCCCACTGGTTAACACAGCACTCAGTGATCTCAGCTCAGCAATTTTAGCTCTTAGTGATTTCAGCTTGTAGTAGGGGAGCCCCAGTGCTGGTGCACCATTGGCCCAAAGTGAATTCAGTTCAGCAACTTCTAATGGAAGCAAACTTAGCTCCGCTATTCAACAGTGGAGAGAGGGAATAGTGCAACACACCATGTCTACCACTTCCCCCCGATCCGCAAGGCTTGTTACCCTGTCAGATAACTGGTCTGTAATTCCCCAGGTTGCCGTTATTTTTCTTTTTATAGATTGGCACTACATTTTCCCTTTTCCAGGCCTCTGGAATCTCTCCTGTCTTCCATGACTTTTCAAAGATAATCGCTAATGGTTTAGATATCTCTTCAGTAAGCTCCTTGAGTATTCTAGGATGTATTTCATCAGGTCCTGGTCACTTGAAGACATCTAACTCATCTAAGTAATTTTAACTTGTTCTTTCCCTATTTTAGCCTCTGATCCTACCTCATTTTCACTGTCATTCACTGTTAGACATCCAATCCCTACTAAACTTTTTGGTGAAAACCGAAACAAAAAAGTAATTTCACACTTCTGCCACTTCCACATTTTCTGTTATTGTCTTCCCCGCTCACTGAGTAACTGGCCTAGCCTGTCCTTGGTCTTCCTTTTGCTTCTAATATATTTGTAGAATGTTTTCTTGTTACCTTTTATGTCTCTCACTAGTTTAATCTATTTTGTGCCTTGCCCTTCCTAATTTTGTCCCTACATACTTGTTTGTTTATATTCATCCTTTGTAATCTGACCTAGTTTCCACTTTTTGTAGGACTCTCTTTTTTGAGTTTCAGATCATTGAGGATCTCCTGGTTAAGCCAGGGTGATCTCTTGCCATGCTTCCTATCTTTCCTATTCCAAGGAATAGTTTGCTCTTGAGCCCTTAATAATGTCTCTTTGAAAAACTGACAACTCTCTTGAACTGTTTTTTTCCTTTAGACTTGCTTTGCATGAGATCTTACCTACCAACTCCCTGAGTTTGCTAAAGTCTGCCTTCTTGAAATCCAATGTCTTTATTGTGCTGTTTTCCTTCCTACCATTCCTTAGAATCATGAACTCATCATTTCATGATCACTTTCACCCAAGCTGCCTTCCACTTTCAAATTCTCAACCAGTTCCTCCCTATTTGTCAAAATCACATCTAGAACAGCTTTCTACACCTTGTCTCCAATACATTCCAAGAACTTGTTGGCTAATCTGTGCCCTGCTGTGTTATTTTCCTAACAGATGTTTGGGTAGTTGAAGTCCCTCATCACCACCAAGTCCTGTGCTTTGGATGATTTTTAGTTTCTTGGTTTTTTTTAATCCTCATCCACCTCTTCTTCCTGGTTAGGTGGTCTGTAGCAAACCCCCCCTA
Organism: Malaclemys terrapin pileata; assembly: GCF_027887155.1. Taxonomy (NCBI): domain Eukaryota; kingdom Metazoa; phylum Chordata; order Testudines; family Emydidae; genus Malaclemys; species Malaclemys terrapin. The sequence goes on from NC_071507.1 coordinate 86,458,079, forward strand.
CCATGACACACCCATATATATATATTTTTTACCCCTTTTATCATTACCCAGAGACTTTTAACAAGTCTGTCTCCTATTTTCATCTCAACCTCAGTCCAAGTGTTTACATTATTAATATATAAGTCAACACCTCCTCCCTTTTCCCTGTCTGTCTTTCCTGAGCAAGCTATACTCTTTTATACCAATATTCCAGTCATGTGTATTATCCCACCAAGTCTCTGTGAGGCCAACTATGTCCTAGTTGTGTTTATTAACTGGCATTCCAAGTTCTTCCTGCTTATTCCCCATACTTCTCACATTAGTATACAGACATCTAAGAGTATACAGACATTTGATTCTCACCCCCATGTTCTCTCTTCTCTCCCTTATCCCTGCTATAACAGCCCATGCTCTCCCCAGATTCTGACCCTTCTCCCAGTGTCCTTGGTTTTTTTTTACTTACCCAACTTTTTGACCCAGAGGTAACTATACACAATATTTCAGGAATATTTGTTCCTATAAAAATGAATTTGCTACAACCTTTTGCTTTCTATGCATGTTCTGGCAAATGCGCTTACTAGCATCAATGAAAGCTGCAAACTTTAAGTGAGCAATTGGAGAATATACACAAAAAGCAAATTTTAAACTCCTAAAAGCAAGTATGCACACCATAAAGTTGATTCTAAGAGTTAGTCTCTCTGATTCAGAGAGCAGAAACAATACCATGGTATCTATATATCTAATCCAAGTCAATCAGTACAGGCAGTTCTCCGATGCTACTTGTTTGCACTGAATTGCTCATGAACAGCTGCAAATCCAGAAGTATTTGTGGATATTATTTGTCATATAATTTTGAATATGAGACAATTGTAAGATGCTCTAAAATAATCCATGAACAGGAAAAGAAGCTAATTTTGTCAAGTTTATAGCTATAGTTGATACACTTGGCTCAGATAAAGAGCAACATTTCTAGCCTATTTGGACGTCCGTGGTGGATAATTGAGGGGAGAAGCCCTTGAGGGCAGGAGGAAAGAGAGAATAGAATCTAGCAGGATCTCTAGAAGGGAAGATTGAAAATTTGCTATATTCTGTATATGGAAACATGATTGCAGTTGCCGCAGGGCACTGGAGTCAAACAGGCTATTCCAGTGTAGGCTGTTCCAATATGTTTTGGTTTGTATGTTTTAATTTGCTTTTGTGTGTGGAGGTGACCTTGATTGTCCTTAATTGAATATTATTCCCAGGTCGAGAAGTGATCAACTCTCTACAGTGGGCAACAATGACAAGTCTTCGACCGCATGCTTCTGGCTACGATGCACATAGATATGTGGGATCCTCTAAACCCATCCGTACATCAGGATGTTCCTGTTAGCGTACTGTAGGGCATTTTATTCCTTCTGAATCATAAATGCGGTATAATCCACAGCCTAACTCTGAGGAGGGGGGAGAAGATACTATTGAAATAACACAAGCCAACCATCGGAAAGATTTCTTCTCCCTCATGAATCAATCTCTACGACGGTGCTTTGTGACTTTTCCAGTCTGTCACCTCTTTTCCTTCAAGGATTTGCAATATACTGAGTAAAAAGCAATCTTGGTTAGAAACTTAATTAACGTCCTGTAACATCATTATCAGCACTTCACAGCACTGCAATCCTAGCCATTGTGTGGGGCCCTCCATTACCAAGTGATATATTGATGAAAACTCTCCCTTGTGAAAACCACTTATGCAACATATGTGGTAAAGTGTGCAGCATAATGGCTTCCGCGGGTGCCACTGTGGCTGGAAACAGTGGAAAAGGGCAGAGGAGGAAAAGGAATAAAAAAGAGGGTGTAAAAATAAAATAAAGCAAAACAAGAAACCCTCTGTTTTGTAGAAGCCATTTACTCTTGATGTGAAATGGAAGTAAATTTAAAGAACAGGTTTAAGGCTCCCCCCACCCCCCCACTAAATTGCAGTGTTCCATGAGGCACCTTCTACTGCCTGCAATGGCATTAACATAAACAATAGCAGATGAATGGTGTTTATATGGTACTTAGTTTCCCAATAAGTTGTAGTATATTGTGCCTCTTTCTGTAATTGTTAGGCCCCCACAATAGATCACCAAGGAAAAAATAAGGATACTTGTAGTACCCTGTTTTGAAGCCACCCAGCATAGGAGATGATTAAAATAATGTACACATTTTTTGTGTTCAGTTGAAGCTTCTATCAATCTATTTTCTTTTGTTTTCCGTGGTAATATCCTGGGTAGTAATAAAAGGCCTGGAGTCTCCCTTTTTCCTACCATTAATGTTCACTGAACCACATTTAATTAAGGGAACATATATTGACATGCATAACATAATCAGGTCAGGGACTTGAGCTGAAATTGATTGAGTGCAGCTCTTTCACACTTATTTCAATTTATGAATGTTCTGATGTAGATGGCTAGTGAAAAGGTTTAATTTCCGTTTGCGTTGTTTGCACAATCTTTATAATGTAAGCATTAATTGAACATGCTCTGTGTCAGCATGGAGCAATCAAGCATGTCCAGTTTTCATAAGCGGAGGTTGCAGGTCAATCTTGAGCAAGTTCCCAGCAATCTAGTTATAGAAATGTATTTACATTTGATCAGCTGTAATAGAAAAGACTATGGATCTGGAAAATTAGCATTAGGCCAATGATGTAGCAAGCCTCTTGGAATTGCAACTCCTAGATCAAAATAGCTGCTGTTTTATTTTCCTTTAATGTCAGGTGTGGAATAAAGCTTATCCTCATCGTTTTGGTACTTGCATTCATTTCCTTTGGTTAGGTCATCTTGACCATTCCTTGCAAAACCATCTTGGGGTTCAGTGCTAAGATTGCAGCTTAAACTGTATTTATAATTTTCTCACAACACAGTCTAAGTCCAAATCATTTTGATCTGACAGCCCCATGGCAATCATGAGTCACACTGTTTTTTCATTGTATAAAATATGCAGAATTTCCCACCTGCTGGGTAATATTCTCTACATATTAAACCACGGCAGTATGCAGTGCTCTTTCTAGAATGCTAGTGAAAGAGCACTTCATCCACATAACGATCTTTATTGGTTTATGTTTGATCAGCAAATGGATATTTTGCACATTCCACCATGTGCATAAAACACATTTTCTCTCCTGCTCCTCCTCATTGTGTTCACATAATGATTTTGCAAATGTTCATAGCCTGAATGGAAAGATGTAAGTAACTCTGCATTTTGTCCACAAGAGTTGTGTGATTTATTTATGTATTCATTTGCTTACTGGGGGGGACAGGCCATTAAGATACACATCTCATTTCCAATTTAGATAGCTCATAAATTCTGCTTGGTTGATAAATTAATGGGAAGGTCTACGGATTTCAGTCTGGGAATTTGTCACATTACGCATCCTGCTTTCCCTTGAGACTTTAGTAACTTAGAAGGGGAAACACAGTGCACCCTTTCGGGAATGCTCCTTGGAAAGTAAGAGTCAGATTTTTAAAGATATTGAGGCACCTACGGGTGTAGATCGACACTTGCTGGGATTTTCAAAAGTCTAGGTACTCCTTTTGAAATCAATGAGAGTTAGGCACCTAGGTACTTCTGAAAATCCCAGTAGCTGTCTACCTGCATCTTTAGGTACCTAAATATCTTTAAAAATCTTGCCCTGATTCGACTTCTACAGGAGAGAGAGAACCGAGGTCAATTTAATGTTCTGGGGCACTTTTCTTATTACAATTGATCACAAAGGTCATCTCTCTTGTTGACATACCTTATTCACGTATAGATTGTGCTCTCACCTTACGTGGCCATGCAGAGCAGTAGGAAGAAGTAAGAACCCTCTCCTCTCCTTGCTTCTTTTTACGGGGCCCATGTAAAGTCAGAGTATAGTTGCAGCCCCAGCGCTTGATGGAGTTGGAGTATCTGTGTCCCAGATACTCTCCACCAGGAGCAACTGGGCAAAGAATGTTAAGGGAGGGGAAGGGAGTAGGCAGAACCATTGCTCAGACTCTCCTGTCCTCCCCTCCCCCCCCACCCCATGCTGGCCAGTGGAGCTGGCCGCAGAAGTTGCGTAGGATCATGTTCCACCTTGAAAATGGATGTCACAAATTACTCCCCAGGCACAAATGGAGCCCATGAAGAACCCACCCTCCAGCTCTCCCTCAGTAGCACTGTAGCTTCTGCACAGCCTCTAACTAGCATAAACTATATTCCTTTTGCTCTCCTCCATTTAGGTGGTTAGCAAACAGAATTTCCTGTCACTTTACAGTTATCCTGAGCATTAAGGTACCCATTTTCAGACATTGGTATAAAGAGGATATGATGTTGGTGATTCAATAGGTGGCACATTTCCCATCACATCAGTATAGGACCAATGCCTCAGCATGGGGTTAGGAGGCACCATGATGTTTGAGATGCCAACTCAATATATGTCCTGACTAAATTCTCAGTTGGGGACTTACATTCCAACTACCTAATTGCTCCCTGCAGAGAATACTATATTCTTCTTTGCTTCCTGTCCTAAACAGTTGCATGTGCTGCTAAAATAGCAACCATGTTGTATTCCAGTGATTCCTGTAAATAATTTGTAAATTGTTTTGGGATGCCTTGGAATGCAAGATCCTATACAAAATGTAAGAGAACATCATTAATACTCCCCCTCCTCCAAAAAAACAAAACAAAATCTTTCTGAGTAACATTCTTTTCTGGAGTAAAACTGTTTGAAATAGAAAAAAGTATAACTTTGGGATTTTTTTATAAAGGCTATTTGAGGGAAACAATGTCACATCTTTCTATTGCGTGATTACCTGTGACTTTAAGATGACATCAGATGAGGACTACATGTCCCTCATCCCAAAAGCTGAACCTCAGTGCAGGATACAAAATATGAGGACTAACCTTCCAGTCACTGATATTTTTGCCAGATGCTCATTGACTAGTGGTCACAATTAAGAGTCCATTCATCCTTCACATCTGGTTTCCCAAGCCATCTTCCACATGCGGTCTGCCCCATATTTCAAATTTTCTGGAAGAAATGGATGAAGTACCTCTCTAAAGGGATTGGGCCATTTTCAACAATTTATCCATGTACGTAATGTCTACTGCTGAGTTAATAGCAGCTCTGTTGGATTTCAAAATATGGGAGGTAGCTGGATAATCATTTGAATAATGGATTAGAAAATACAGTTCAAGGAAACAACATACAGATAAATGTAGCAGTTTGGAGTACATTGCTGTTCTCTCTATGGGGTAGACAGCAACTCACCAAACTGGTAATAGCACTGCAAATAAATTATTTATTCAGTATGTTGTCTTTGGTGTTTTCAACAGGGCTTTGGAGCAGAGCCCAGAGCTGGAGCACAGAGTAGCTCCGGAGCAGTGGAGCTGCCTGGAGCTGGAGTGGAGCCGGAGCACAGCTCCAAAGCCCTGGTTTTCAACAGGGCCAGCTCTATGCACCAGCAAACCAAGCACGTGCTTGGGGCAGCACATTTGCAGGGGCGGCATTCTGGCCTTTTTTTTTTTTTTTTTTTTTGCTTCCGGCAGCAAAAGACTAGATCTGGGCCTGGCAGCAGCAGCGCCTCACGTGTGGGGGTGCCCTGGGGCTGCTGCAGTTTGCGCCATGGGGGAGCAGTGCCGCACCTTGTGGCTGGGCCGGGCAGGCTCCAAGTGGGGGAACTCGGGCTGGTGGCCGTCCTGCGGAGCACACGGAGCTGCCTGCAGGTGCCGCAGGACAGCCGCTCCCCAGCGCCGCAGCCGGGGCTGGGCGAAGCAGCCCGATCTGCCCAGGGACTGCGGCAGGGAGGCCAGAAGCAGCAGCAGCAGCGGAGCCATAGAGGGCAGGGCGCTGCCGTGCGGGGCTCACGTCCCGCTCTCCGGGGCTCCATAGCCCCCTGCTGGGGCAGTCCCCCAGCTCTGTCCTCCTGGTCCCGGCTGGTCCTGGAGGCGGGAGCTCTTGCTGGAGGGACCCTGGGCTGAGGCACGTCCCGGGAGCCCCACTGCTTACCCCAATCCTGCCAGCACCAGACCAGCTGGAGGCGAGGGGGGAGCGGCAGAGTCAGCACTGGTGGGGGGGGGAGCCCAGGGCTGGGGCAGCAGGGGGTGCAGGTGGGGGTGGGAGAGAGCCCAGCGCTGGGGTGGCAGGGGGTGTGGGGGGGGATGGCACTGGTGTGGGGGGGGTGAGAGCCCGGGGCTGGGGTGGGGGACAGCGAAAAATTTTTTTGCTTGGGGCGGCAAAAAACCTAGAGCCGGCCCTGTTCTCTAATATTAAAATAGGATAGATATAGAAAGACATTTGTGTAATGCTGTAATTAAATAATGCCATTCCAGACTTAACTCTTTAATCTGTTTGGGAATTTTATGTTGCAAACTGATAACACATCACTAATTGGCCAAGGGGACTTTCAAGAGCCATTTTTCAGAAGGGAGAAGCATAGCAAAAATGATAACTGAATGACCTTTACCTTTTGTAAGAAATGTTTTTAGCCGTCCTAATTATCACCAGGGGAAATATAATAATAATAAGTAGTTAGAATAGAGACTTTGCATAACATTAACATGCTTCTCAACTGACCTCCTCATTTTTTAAAATTGCCATTGCCTCACATATGAGACCTACATGTTCTAATAGTGTGTTGAATTGATTGTACTGAAAACTATTTTAAATTAAAAAAAAAATTAGAAGAAAAGCTTAATACCACATTATTCTATTAAACAATGCAAGATCTCCCATCATGCACTGTAGTCACAGGACTCCCATGGTGAACTGTGGTGGGAGAACCAGAGGGGAAAGGATGATGGATCGTGGGAGAAATAATCCAGCTAGTGAGTCTGGCCTGTAGTGGAGAATGGTGGTGTGAGGCACCTGAAGTGCAACTCCAATTGGTGCACTGCAGCAGCTCAGGCAGATGGAGGTCAACATTGAACAAACCCAACACTAAAAGTCTTAGTTTTGCTGAAACCACATTTTCCATTGAAACAACATTTTGACAGGCTATTCCCAACCAATTCAAGTCTATGGGTTGTTTTAGTCATGAAAATATTCAATAAATACAACTAATATTCTTAGAAAATCGGTGGTGGTGGTGGGAATAGGGTTAGCCATGTAAGAGGAGAGAAAATTTAGCTTAGAGTAGTAGTCAGACACTCGTGCATCAGTTGCTTCTCTGAGGGGAAGGAGGAGGGAACGGCCTCCCAACTATTTAAAGAGACAAGCTTGTCCCTTCTTCTAACAGAAGTTGGTCCAACAAAAGATATTGCCTCACCCACCTTGTGTGTATCATATTGTGGGACCAACACACCCATAACAACATACCAAACTATTTAGAAATACAAATGAGAGAGTAAAATAGAGCAAGGGTGTGTGTGTGTGTGTGTGTGTGTGTGTAGGGAAAAAGGAAGGAAAGAGAAATAATATTGTAATCTGGGAGAAATGGAAATGTTGTGTCAAACTGTTGTCTTTTACTCTTACAGAAAAATAACAATATGAAGAAACCGCACAAGCAGAATTGGGTCCCAAATAATTGTGTTTACTAACTACATACAACATGCAAGGCCTACACATATTGGTGTTTTGACTGGTTTCTGGTGGCTTCTAAAACACAGGACACAGTGAGCAGCACTGGAGGGCTCACAAAGTATTTAAAGGGATTTAAACCCTGTTCTTACATATTACACAGGCACTGAGGGATTTATCCTTGGGAATGGAGACAAGTTACCTTGTAAAGAATACTACATCATTCTAAAATAATATTCCAAAACACTGCAGTGTTTTGGGATCTGTAAACGCTATGAGTGAAATTCTGGCCCGTTGAAGTCAAAAGGAGTTTTGCCATTGACTTCAATGGGGCCAGGGTTGCACCCTGCAGGGCTCGATTCTCCCATTGTCATTCACATTTACTGCAGTGCAAACTGGGTGTAAAGCTCTACCAAATTAGAATGGTAGCATTTTACACTTGACTGGTGCAGAGCAGCAGGGAATCAGGCCCTCTAGTGTTCTGGATCATTACAGTGGTATTTTTTTTCTTAAAGGTGCATAGGAAGAGATAGTGACAATTCAGAATGAAGACTGATAAACTCCTGTGAAAGTACAGCTGATGGGAACAAATGTAAGATTTTTCTATGTTTAGAAAATGAGGGTTTTTTTGAAGAATGATAACTGGCATCTGAGCAAAACATTGGCCATAGAGCTAAAGGATTAGAGCACAAAAGTTTAAATATGTTTTTTTTTAAAATGAGATATTTAATAAAAACTTTATTAAGAATAGAAACTGTGTATGCACTAGCTGCTATCCCAGCTTCACAGAATGGGTTTCCTTAATTTAAATATTTGCTAGCGATGCTTCAAGGAACATGAGCATCTAAATAAACATTCTCTGCATGTACCATAGTTTGGTTTCATTTGGATGTACATATTTGAAAGTTCAACCAATAATATTTTATTTATTTTGGGTCCTTCAGCCCAAGTGCTTTTATGACTATATACATGCAGTGTCAAATGAGGGTCATGATATCACTGCTGCTCAATTCACATTGACTTGAAGGTGCAGGATCAAGCCCTTAATGCTTAGGAGTAAAGGGGAAGCAGCTAGGTTGACAACCAATCTACAAAATATGTTGTGGGAAGGGAGTGGAAATTGTGGTTATCAATATCATTGCAAACTCCATCTCCTTCATAAAATGCTATAAAATCTTTAATGGGAAGCAGACAGGACTTTGGTTTTTAAATAGATCTGGGCAGGGAATGGTTTTCCTGTCTCTCAAGAATTTGAGATTTCAAAAAAATTTCCTCTCCCATTTCATCAAAAAATTCCTGACCAGCTCTGTTTTTAAGGTCTTATCCAAAAAGCCACATAGCATACTAATGGAGTAAATTTATCTGCTTCGGAAAGGCAAAGGGCTGTGACAACTTTGCCAGTGTTTCAACTTGTTGACTTAGGGTTCTAAGTATTTCAAGCCAGGAGCTTAAATCACTACCTAATATCCTCTAGCATATCTCACCTAAGCTTGTCAGTACTTATCTAGAACTATTAGGGCTGGAAATTTAGATGGAAATGTCATGAGAACTGTGAGGATGAAGCTTCTGGTGTTTCCTGACTTAGTCTGGGTTGGAAATACCTCAGAGAGAGGCCTCTTGTTGTGTTTCTATTTCTGGTCCAAATTAAAACCAGGAAATTCAGAGGATGGGGCTAAAATTAAAAAAAAAAAAACACCTCTTTTTCATCATTCAAAAAGGGTGGTATTGAGTTGGAATTAGTTCTTATTTTATCTTAGCCAGTTAGCCCTCCCCTCAGACTTGAGCAGAGATGGATATGCAGTGACATAGCTGACCTGCTCTATTATTCTCGAACTCTTTAAACTAAATAACCTACATAGGAGATTGGAAAGTAGCGGCTGAGCTTTTAGATGGCAAAATGCATATTCTCAATGACCATAGTGATAGGTGCTATATAAGAACCTAGAGAAATAGGTTGGCATGTGTCCTGAAAGTATTTTAATCAGCTTTGAGTAATAATGTGATGTCATACTGGGACGTATCACTTCAGAAATAAGCACTTCCAAGAGTATCACTCAAGCAGTATTGTAGCCCATCTAGTCAGGTGCCTCTAAACTCTCCCAAACATGAAGATAATCAGAGTATAGAAATTATGTTCACTCCATTGCTTGCACTATCTCACGAGAGTACAGTAGCCATATGACCTCATCTAACAAAATCTACAGTTGTAAAATCCATTCACCAGATACCCTCACCAGTCTTGAGCCAATTGTATCTTCAGAATACCTGCGTAGCATCTATCACATTAATTTCTTTAAAAATTGTAGCTGTTCTAAAACCCAAAGAAAAATAGTGAAATCCAACTGAAATTCAAGGGCAAAACCTGCACAGTAGCAGTCAGCTTCTCTACTGTGCTCTCCCTACACATGCTGAGTTCTCATTGACATCAAGAGCAGAATACAGATGTACTATTCCCATATAAGTCTCTGAGGATAATTTTATCCTAAACCTTCTATTAAAGTCCCTACCCTGACCATACTATTGACATCAATGGAGCAAAGAGCAAAATCGGTCATTTAAAATAAACTGGGTCGAAACAGTAAATATGAGATCAGGTTACTAGGCATCTCATCTGAGGATATTTTAAGAGGGGAAATAGGGGAAACTGAAATGTTGTTAAAAATTGAATGTAAAAAATATTTGTACATTCTTCTCCCATATCTTATTTTTGAACCTACATGTGGCTCTTTGAGATGTAAGTGTTTGTTGTAAAGGGTGCAATTCATTCCTCAATAAAAAAGATTAAGAAGTTAATTAACTAAATCTTTTGAAGACACTTGGAAAACTATTTTTTAAGCATTGTTCTGCATTCAAGGAGAAATGAAACTTAAAAAAAAGATCTTATGACTCAGATAAGAAACTTTTCCTGTTTGGTTTTCTCATTACAGCTTTAGACTTGAGAATGGAATTCTTCTGAGGCATTTTTTATGCTTTTAAAAATCTTTTCTGTGAGAATGAAGGCAGCAGAATTTTATAAAATATATCTTGCTGCTCTTACCCAATTTTATAGCTGGATTGGCTGAGGCTCAAGGAGGTCACTGAGTGAGTGAGTTGCTCGGGTCATATCGTAACGCAGGAGCTCCCCAGGTCCTGACCTTTTTCTGTAACCAGTAGCCTACACTATGTTCTTTAGCTTAATTGGGATATTTCTGACATGCCTAATTTTCTCCAAATTCACCAACTTTCCATTACCTTCTGCTCTTCACAGATTTGCTAAAAAGAATTAAAATGTCAGGCAAGTAGAAATGTAGTAGTAGGTGGAACAAGGTCAAAAAGTCAACTTATGAGAAAAGTTGATGTTCAGTGTATGGTTTCTGTAGCTAGTAAACATCTCCTTTGGTACAATTCTTAGCTCATTTACATCATTTTTAACTCCATTGATTTTATTGGCGTTATTCCTCACTTGATATCTACCCATATAAATTACATCAGAATCAGGCCCAATATGAGTAATAGTGGTTTAAATTCTGGAGGAAATATGAATATTTGTGACCAGATAATCTAATCTTCTTAACTTTGATGAAAAAAAAAAGATGGCAACAAGACAAGGGAAAGCCCTTCACAGGACCATTAAGAAAATTAAGCAGTTTTTGTGTGAGAGGTAAAGTAGTGTCATGGATTAGAATGTAGCTAAGAAATAGAAAGCAGGAATAAATGATCTGTTTTAAAAATGGTAAAAGTTCTATACTAGCACTGGCTTCAGGATATGGGGAGTGCTGAGCATCGCTCTGCAGAACCTGAAGATCAGGGCCATTGTCTTTCATCCAAAGCCCTAAGTAATGTGTTCCGAGGGCCAGCGTTGTGCTTCTCTGATCAGTGTGTGTGTGTGTGTGAGTGAGAGAGAGAGAGATGAGCACGTTTGGCTTCCAATATAAATGGCTCTGATCCAGCAAAGCACTTGCCACACATGCTTAATTTTAAACATGCGAGGAGTGACATTGACTTCAGTGAGATTATTCAACTGCTTAAATCTAAGCTCATGCTTAAATGCTTTGGTGGATCAGCACCCTGGGGCAGCTCTATGTATTTTGCCGCCCCAAGCACAGCTTTCGGCAGCATGCCTGCGGGAGGTCCACCAGTCCCGCGCCTTCAGCATACCCACCGCCGAATTGCCAACAAAACCACGGGACCGGCGGACCTCCCACAGGCATGCCGCCAAAGGCCACCTGACTGCCACCCTCACACCGACCGGCAGGCTGCCCCCCGTGGCTTGCTGCCCCAGGCACGCGCTTGGTGCGCTGGTGCCTGGAGCCACCCCTGTCAGCACCAGAGGGGGTTCAGGATCTTGTCGGATCCAGGCCCAAGCCAAGATAATTTAAGTCCAATGGGAATTCCTAATATGTTCCTACTTTTCTGAAACAGGTCATCTTTTTAGTGAAGCATGTTTTTAATTATGCAAGTGACTGCAGTATGCAAATTATAAAATAACTGCACAAATTCCATCACCCCACCCCTCTGCTCCAAAGGTATGCCCAGCTCAACTCTTGCCTTAAAAAATGAAGACCCATACTCATCATATTATTGGTTATTTATTTTGGTTTCTGTCAGACATCACAGTGAAGGAGTGCAGTTGACGCACACTATGCTGCAGTATTATGTTGTCCAATATTAGAGTACAGCTACTCGAGATTTTTTTTCTCAGGGAATAAAGGTGTGTTAAACTGGGTTACCAATATACTTACACTTTAATTGCTTAGTTAAAAATGAGGGACAAGTTGCAAAAAGCTCTCAGGTCAAGTTTCTGTTACAACAACTAGAATCTGTTCTGTTTTGGTGTTGGCCATGGATAACAAACATCGCCATTTTCCAAAGGAAATAAGCATTTCTTTAATTGTTAAAGGAAGCACAAAATATGACACTTGTGCTGGCCCAGTTCGGTTCTCGATTGCAGTTTGCAACAGTTTCAGAACAGTGGGCCTCAGGATTTAGCACAAGTGGCATCAAATGGGGAGGAGACAGCCCATAGCAGGTGTGGATTCATTTACACATAGGCTGTGCTGTGTTTTGCAAGAGTAGAACAAAATCCTTATGCATTCATTTAATTGCATATTGTGTGATGTCTAAGAGCAAAAATAATTACTAAGTGTGAAATAAAACTGACTATTTGTGAAGTTTTTAGTTCTGTTTTCTGGTTTAGTTTTTCCAATATATAAATTTAATTTTTATATATATAAAAATATAAAAATGTGAAAGAACAGATAAAGCCATGGGCCTGATTCTGTTTTCCATTACACTGGTCTACAATTTTTGAGAAGTCGTCTGCTTCAGAGGTAAAATGTGCTATTTATTATGTATTTTGATGTGCTGAATTCAAATATGACAATTAAAACAACTGATTGGCTATTGTTTCTAAGATATTTAAGTTTTTACATTTTATGTCTATGTATATTGTGTAGATAGTAGAGTTGTAATCATAAATTGTAAACCTAGGTCTTTTCATGTGTTTATGGTTGCTTTACATGATAATATTTCATTTGTCCTGTTTATGTAACACTTTAAAAATCAGCAAAAGAGTTATATAAATAAAATGTATTATGAAACAAAAGGCAAAAAACTATTATGTACATAGTTTAGTCCTATTCAGTGTCTACTCGGCGCTTCTTGGCTTGTCTCTTGTATTCATTAAATGGAGCATCTCTTGTCACTGTCCAGCAATAGTCTGCAAGCATTGATGGGCTCCATTTGCCCTGATAGCGTTTCTCCATTGTTGCAATGTCCTGGTGAAATCACTCGCTGTGCTCGTCGCTCACTGCTCCGCAGTTCGGTGGGAAAAAATCTAGATGAGAGTGCAAAAAATGTATCTTTAGTGACATGTTGCAACCAAGGCTTTTGTATGCCTTGAGGAGGTTTTCCACCAACAACCTGTAGTTGTCTGCCTTGTTGTTGCCGAGAAAATTTATTGCCACTAACTGGAAGGCTTTCCATGCCGTCTTTTCCTTGCCACGCAGTGCATGGTCAAATGCATCATCTCGAAGAAGTTCACGAATCTGAGGACCAACAAAGACACCTTCCTTTATCTTAGCTTCACTTAACCTTGGAAATTTTCCATGGAGGTACTTGAAAGCTGCTTGTGTTTTTGTCAATGGCCTTGACAAAGTTCTTCATCAGACCCAGCTTGATGTGTAAGGGTGGTAACAAAATCTTCCTTGATTCAACAAGTGGTGGATGCTGAACACTTTTCCTCCCAGGCTCCAATGACTGTCGGAGTGGCCAATCTTTCTTGAAGTAGTGGGAATCTCTTGCACGACTATCCCATTCGCAGAGAAAACAGCAGTACTTTGTGTATCCAGTCTGCAGACCAAGCAAGAGAGCTACAACCTTCAAATCGCCACAAAGCTGCCACTGATGTTGGTCATAGTTTATGCACCTCAAAAGTTGTTTCATGTTGTCATAGGTTTCCTTCATATGGACTGCATGACCTACTGGAATTGATGGCAAAACATTGCCATTATGCAGTAAAACAGCTTTAAGACTCGTCTTCGATGAATCAATGAACAATCTCCACTCTTCTGGATCGTGAATGATGTTGAGGGCTGCCATCACACCATCGATGTTGTTGCAGGCTACAAGATCGCCTTCCATGAAGAAGAATGGGACAAGATCCTTTTGACGGTCACGGAACATGGAAACGCTAACATCACCTGCCAGGAGATTCCACTGCTGTAGTCTGGAGCCCAACAGCTCTGCCTTACTCCTGGGTAGTTCCAAGTCCCTGACAAAGTCATTCAGTTCACCTTCTGTTATGAAGTGTGGTTCAGAGGAGGAGGATGGGAGAAAATGTGGGTCCTGTGACATTGATGGTTCAGGACCAGAAGTTTCATCCTCTTCCTCTTCCTCCTCTGACTCAAGTGAGAATGATTCTGGTGCATCAGGAACTGACAGTCCTCCTCCGTGGGGTACTGGGCGTATAGCTGATGGAATGTTTGGATAATGCACAGTCCACTTTTTCTTCTTTGACACACCTTTCCCAACTGGAGGCACCATGCAGAAGTAACAATTGCTGGTATGATTTGTTGGCTCTCTCCAAATCATTGGCACTGCAAAAGGCATAGATTTCCTTTTCCTGTTCAACCACTGGTGAAGATTTGTTGCACAAGTGTTGCAGCATATGTGTGGGGCCCACCTCTTGTCCTGATCTCCAATTTTGCAACCAAAATAAAGGTAATAGGCTTTCTTAACCATAGTGGTTATACTGCACTTTTGTGATGTAAAAGTCACTTCACCACAAACATAGCAGAAGTTATCTGCACTGTTCACACAAGTACGAGGCATCTCTGCTCACTTTGGCTAAACAGAAATGTGTCCCTTTGCAAAATCAAACACTGACAAATAAGAGAGCACGACACTGTATGATTTCTAGAGCTGATATAGGGCAATTTGTTCAGCAGAGTGATGTAAGCTTCGTTATGATTGCATCATCAATGACTTCTAGGAATAACATGATGCAATTCATATCATGTATGACGCAATACCAGCTTCAGATTGCATCATTCATTGTTTTGCCTTAAAAGCAAGTACTGTCCAAACCCAGTCAGAGATTTATTCATAGATCCAGTCAAAGATGTATTTTAGTCATTTCTGGTTTAAATTGAGATCCCTTCCCTTTATAACTCACTTATCCTCCGCCATTCCCAAGTCAAGGGTCGTATATACTGACCCAATAGCATATCTTGAAAACTAGAGCCAATCAACAATTTTAAGCATCATTTTCATTCTCAGTGACCCAGAATTAGTAAAGTTTGACTACATTTATTTCAGAAGCATTTTGGCTGTAGAGCAGTGTTATACCAGTGTAAATACACAGTAACTCTATTGACTTCAGTGGAGCTATTCTGGATTGATGCTGCTCTAACTGTATAGGGACCAGATTCTACGCAAATAATAAATACAGTTCCTAATGCAAAAGCATCCAGGAGGCTTATAGGCCACTAGGGAACAGTCAGGAGAAAACGGCTGTTTCTGAGGCAATGAAAGAATTATTTCATATATCTTGTTCCCTGACAATGGCCACTATTGCTATGAATGACATTCTCCTGGCATTTGGATATGATGGAAAGGGCAACAAAGGTAATTCCTAAAAGTTCTACTGTTTTAACTCAAAAGTTGCCTGCTCCAAAGGAACAGGTGGAAACACTTTCAATTTCCAGAGGAGTCTGCTAGTTGGTCCAAATAAGGATTATACAAATTTTGGAAGAGGAGCTGAAGCTCCTCTGGCTGCTACTTAGTTTACTTACAGCACTAGCAACTATGACAACAAGAAGTGTTTAGAAGGACACTGGTGTTCTGTCAATCTGTATTTTTCATAACGGAGGCTCTATCTGTTCTATATGGTCATTAAAGATTCCATTTCGTGTTTTCTAGGGGTCGGTGTTTGCCTCTTTGTCACTGGACAAGCTTTTTCCTTCTACTTCCTGTTCTGCAGAATGCTATGCACTGGTTAGTTGGCTTCCTCAACCACAGAGAGAAATGCATTTCCATGGCTTGGAATGCAGTTTTGGTGAGTGTGCATTTTGCTTCAGATCCCTAAGATTCAAAGGTGCTATATACGTTCCCAATTATTATTCAGTGTGGCGGAAATCCTTCTAGAAATACAGTCCGACAAAACAGAACTACCACATGTTACATTGCGAGAATGCAAACCAGTGCACAAAAAGCTATTAAATGCCTTCTTTACAGCTACCCATGAGCAATAGACCCTATGGTTCCAAAGAGAGCAACAAAGTAAAGAGAAAAAACAACTGAGAGAAGAGGGAAAAGTAGGTGTGGGGGAGAGCTGTCCATTTCCCAATCCTGATACCATACAATCACTTTTGCCTAAAGAACAAGTAAGAATTACCTTCAAAGGCTTCCACCTACTATATAAATTAAATATAAAAGGTATTAGTAGTATAATAAATTTCTCTCATTCTTGTTTGTAATTATGCTAAGCTTAAAAATGAAATCCATTTCCATATTAGAATTTATACTTTCCTGTACTGTGATCACCTCCTAGTTTGTTAGTGTAGGGTTGTTTGTGCACTGCCAGAATTGCTTTATCTTTTAAATGTGTGTTTTTTAAAGGAAAAAGATAAATTTATGTCTTTTTTTCAATTAAAATACATGCATTGGTCTCCCGCCACTGACATCTCGCCATCTTGCATCCGAACTCATGTTTTATGTGTTGTATTTGAGTACGCTCAGAGGATTTTTGGTTGTTGGAATTTTTGTCTTTTTCTATTTTGGGTAAAGCATCGTTCATGCTTACACTGCTCTATCACTCATAAATATAACATTTGTGAAGTTTTCCAACAAATAGGTTAAATTTCAATCCTCTGAGTGTGACAGTGCCTCCTTAGGAGGTGAGAAAAATGTAATCAATTATATTTTGAACACTTATAACCTAGCCTGTCAGAAAAGGTCCTCTACAGAAACTGCCTAAATAACTTTATTTTGGGAAAAAAATGTTTCTCTTTCTAGCTGTCCCTGATCTCCTATGGGCCCCTACTGCTATAGTAACTGAATGCTTCTCAGACATTAATGAATTTATCCTTACAACAGTCTTGTACGGTAGCGAAGCATTATTATGCCTATTTTTCAGATGAGAACTGAGGCACAGACAGATAAAGGGACTGATTTTTCAGCAGTGCTGAACATCTGTAGTTCCTGTTCACTCCAGCTGGAGTTGTGGATGCTCACTGCATCTGAATTGGGCACTAAACTGCTTGCCTAAGTTCCACAGGAAGTCTATGGCAGAGCCAGAAATTGGTTCCAGATATCTTGAGCCCACCCTAGTTCCCTTCACTGTAGAGGAAGGATGGCCTTTCAGTTTGCACAATGAATAATATTATGTATTTGTATGAAAGTAGTACCTTCAGGCCCTAATCAAGAGCAAGGTCCCCTTGTGCTAGGTGCTCTACAAGCACATGGAAAGAGACACAGTCCATGCCCAGAAGAGTGTATAATCTAAACAGACAAACCATGGGAAGGGAAACAGAGGCTCAGAGCAGGGAAATGACTGGCCTAAGATCACACAGCATATCAGTGGTAAATGTAGATATGGAAATGAGAGAAATCATCTAACACTAACAGAAGCCATTACTCTGCTTTACAACAACTTTTTATCTAATTAACCAGCTGAGCACAAAAAACACATTTTGACAGTTTACTGTGGTCTAGAGTGAAATGGACAAATAAACCCCCCATCTGCATGCACTGCATTGCACACTGCATCCCACATGCAGTGGCTTTGTCATATCACTAGTAAATAGACACTTACATTTTGGTTTTGTAATGGAAGGATATTGCATCAGCTGATTATATTTGAACAATGAACATCAAAACAATCTTTTTTTACAAGGAGACAAATTTGAGATTTTTTTTTAAACAGCTAGAAAGGAGTGTTCTGTTCTGATTTACTCCAGCACCTAAGGAAAATCACCACTGCTGATGCTTGCTTTGCTGAAGAAAAAATAATTATAAGCGAGGCTGACTTTTCCCTTCCTACAGAACTTATTCCCACCCTGCACATGCCACTTCCCCAGAGATCTCCTATGCTCAGGTAGGTGATCAGTACTACATGACTCACAATAGCAAAAGGCTTGGAGTCAGCAGCATCCTTCAAAAAGATTTGTGGGGGGGAAAATGAAAGCCAACAGTAACTGTGGAGATATTTCCATGTGGTTCTTATTCCTAGTTTCTCACACATCTATTGCTGCTCCTCTGATGACACAACAACTCACAAAGTTATTAAAAATTTAACATTATTCAGAACCATCTATCCCTATGAGCACTACTCATTTTCCACATGGCCTCAAAACTACCTTAATTCCACAAGAAAAACAGGAGAGAAAAAAATCTGTAATGTATATTATGTGTAATATATGGTGACTGGTCTTTATTCATGTACATAGATGTCACAACAGATCAACGCATTGAGTATTTTCTTTCTCTAGTATTTAGAGATCTGTTTCAAGAAAGCTGTAGCTACTGTTTCTATACAGAGAGTATATATGGGCTAGAGATGGGCCCAAGCAACAAATGTTTGGATTCAGGTCTAAACTTCCCCAAAGCTCAGGGGTGTTCAAATCTGGTTTTGACACTGGTAAACGAAGTGCTAGCTCTGCCCAAGGCTATAAGCATTAACTAAGAACTGACAAACTCATAGCTGGAAACCAACCAGTGCACCTGTGTTAGTGTTGTTCAAAATAGGTATTAGTCTCAAAACAATGCATTTAGTATTTAGACTCTATGAAATGCTTGTAAGTTGCGGCATGCATTAATCTCACTTGTAATGTTGGTGTTCCATGTAATATGGAAATAGGCAAGTTTTGCTTTATAACTTAAAAAATGTTTGCTCTGAACTTGTGAACCCAAGCATGGAATTGCCCCCTCCTCCCCGAGCATCCAGGAGGACTATCAAAAATTAAGTGGGCTATTTTAAGACTAGCTTTAATTGCCCCCATCCACCCATAGAGAAGTACATGCAGAAGGCCTTGTCCCATCTGTATGAATGCTGGAAGAGGGAAATAAAAATAATGGACATGAAGATTTTTCATTTCTTTGCTATTTGAACTCTTACAGAGCCAGAAACATTAAACTGAAGCCAGAGATCCCCAAAGGTTCCCCTCTGCCCTCCCTGAAAGACATTTTGAATGGACAGATCACTATAACTCTGTCACTATTAGGATTTAGTTTGCAACTCACTTGTGTGTATATGTTTTCTTGCTTTGACCTGTAAATAACACTTATTTATTTTTCCTAGTTAATAGACCTTTAGTTTATTATGGGATTGGCTACAGGCATTGTCTTTGGTGTAATCTAGGATACTGAAGTGGAAGGAAGTGATTGGTCTCCTGGGACTCGAAGCAACCTAAATGTGGTGTGATTTTTGGTGTAAGTGACCATTTATCACTAAGTTCAATTTGTCTGAGTAGCAAGAAGGACTGGAGAATCTAAGGGGACTGTCTCTGACTCCATGTTAAGACTGTTATAGTGATTCAGGAGTTCACATTGGTTACTGGCTTGGTGAAATCTAATTATAGAACATACCACCAGGAATGTTTCCCCTGTTTTGACAGTCTGCCCTGATATAGGCACTCGTAGTCGTGAGCCACTCTAGACAGCATGACACTGGGGGGTTCATTTTGACTCTGATACAATCGCCAACCACACAGTTCAGATATAAGTTATAGTTTGGGTGCATTATGCCCTTGTAGTCCAACAAAGGAGCTTGGCCTGTATCTCCTATAATGCATCACAGTCTGTCCCCCACACACACACTAAGTTGTCTGGTGCATCATGGGAATTGGAATCAGGCCAGGGAGTCTTAGCCCATAGAGGGTAATGGGGACGAGGGATTCAAACGATAATCCATCTGAGATATCATGGCACCATAGGCAAATGCAGTTTAATGTTGAACTGACTTTGACATGAAACATTTCAATTTGCCAAGAATAAGACCCTGCAACTACCTCTGATCAATCTCCTGAGAGCCTAATGAGCACAGTTGGGTTGCATCAGCTAGACTATCTGATGAAGTGCCCCACCCTGATTGGCTGAGGAAGCTAATAGGTTTGCTCTTAAGCCCACCAGGACCAGCAATTTGCTGGCTCTTCTAAGCATTTGTCTATGGCTGCAGTAGCTCCTGTATTGGCTTGCTCCTGCCTTGGACTCAGCCCCACTCCAGTCTCAGCCCATGCCTTTTCCTGCTTTACCTCACTCCAGGTAACCCAGCTCTGGTCCTCAGCTCTGATTTCCTGACTTCTGACTTGAGCTCTGAACCTGGCGTCAGGCCTCTGGTTCTGACCCTAGACTCCTATTCCAGGCTAACAACTTCTGCTCCAACCACTAGGCATAACCACTCATCTCCTGGTCTCTGATGTGATTTTGATCCAAGTAACTGTAACATTTCAATTCTGGAATGTTAAAATATTTTGTTTTGATTTAAAATGTTGAAATGGAATATTTAGTTCCAAATTAGGCTGAAAAGATGAAATACTGAATTTTTTCTAAGAATGAAAACCCCCAGAAAATTTCAATTCAGAAAGGTCAAAGCCAGATGTTGAAACATCAGAATTTCCTGTGTGATGGAAATTCCAATTTTGCTGCACTCTGCATTAGCCACAAGAGCAAGGAGGGTTTGGAAGCACTCATAATTAAAATAGGTGAACTAGGTTAGCTAAAATACCTGCCTAGAACCTTTTTTGAGTCCTGTAACTGAAACATGTGAGAACACTGTATCCAAAGACCTTTCATGTTCAATAATTTGTCTTCTCCATTAACTGCAGGTATGTCAGAAAGAGACCCAGTAACAATACCACAGAGCCCTTCTGAACTGTTTTGTAAAATGTAATGGTACTTAATGTTGTCCCCCCTACAATTTGTGGCTGTGAATGAACCACAAGACTGTGCAGACAAGATTCCCTCCTCCTTTAACCCTCAGAATCAAACATTTCATCTGTGGGAAGGGCGGGATCATACATTCTTTAGATGTTTGTTTTACCATGCATTCTGTGATGTAAATTGTAGGGCAACCCTTGTTTGTTCAGCTTTAAATTGCAGTTTAGTAGAACCTAGTGGAAGGATTATTTCAATTTTGATAATTTGGCCCTAAACGTTTGTAAAGAGTTTAATGACAAGTAAATTGATTTGCTTTGTGTGCTGCAGTGAAATACATTTGAGGCCCCTTTAGGAGAGGGAGTTCCTCAAGTGCCGCAGAAGAGATGCTTCTAGCTAGAAGTCTGAGAAGCATAACTAACAGTCCATGGGGGGAATTAAATGAAGGTTGGATCCATAGGGCTTGCATGGAACAGGGCTTCATTCAGCATTCAATGGGCCTCTGATTCTTTAGAATCTGTTCCTTCTCACCGGGGGGGCAGTGCCTCTTGGCATGACTGTGAAGAGAAGTTTTGAATTGTTGCTGCCCGTGTGGGCAAGTAGGAGAGTACAGTCTTCGGGGTTGTCACTTCAACATCTTTATTTACTGAACCTAAATTCACTTGAAGAAGAGGGGAAAAAAAGATATTTCCTACCAAAAGAAAATCATTCATGACCAGCAAGTCAGAGAAATTAAAGACTTTGCCTCTCAATAGAAGTTAGGCACTTTACTGCCATTTGTGCCTTTTAATATTTTCCCACTTTATGAGCACAGGGGAAAAAATTGCATGATGGGAGAAGCAATTCATCCAATCAAGTGATGTTGGCAGCTTTCCAAATACTTGATTTGCAAGTACCTGTATTAATATTGCTAGATATTTCACTAGTATTACGAAGTGCGGTTGATAGTAATTAAAAAATTACGTTCATGTAAATGACCTTAAAACTGTCTTCATATTAAGCATGAAGCCTAAAGGGGAATCATGTCATGCTGGAATAACACCATTCCTCAGAGGTATTTACTCACTAACCAAATGCATGGAATTTCTCTACCATGGCAGGAGTGTCCTTTGTGATCAGAAAATTGTCATGTGTGTATGTATATTTTCAGAGTGCCTTTCCTTTCATTTATGATGTATTCCACAACAGAAAACAATTATTGTATTTCTAATAATAAATGGGAGTCTGCCAACATGGATTGATTTAAATCAAAGTGACTTAAATCAGCAAGCAGGAAACCTTGATTTAAATGATCAGTTTTAATCTGTCAAGTATCAGAGGGGTAGCCGTGTTAGTCTGAATCTGTAAAAAGCAACAGAGGGTCCTGTGGCACCTTTAAGACTAACAGAAGTATTGGGAGCATAAGCTTTCATGGGTAAGAACCTCACTTCTTCAGATGCAAGTAATGGAAATCTCCAGAGGCAGGTATAAATCAGTATGGAGATAATGAGGTTAGTTCAATCAGGGAGGGTGAGGTGCTCTGTTAGCAGTTGAGGTGTGAACACCAAGGGAGGAGAAACTGCTTCTGTAGTTGGAAAGCCATTCACAGTCTTTGTTTAATCCTGATCTGATGGTGTCAAATTTGCAAATGAACTGGAGCTCAGCAGTTTCTCTTTGGAGTCTGGTCCTGAAGTTTTTTTTGCTGTAAGATGGCTACCTTAACATCTGCTATTGTGTGGCCAGGGAGGTTGAAGTGTTCTCCTACAGGTTTTTGTATATTGCCATTCCTGATATCTGACTTGTGTCCATTTATCCTCTTGTGTAGTGACTGTCCAGTTTGGCCAATGTACATAGCAGAGGGGCATTGCTGGCATATGATGGCATATATAACATTGGTGGACGTGCAGGTGAATGAGCCAGTGATGTTGTAGCTGATCTGGTTAGGTCCTGTGATGGCGTTGCTGGTGTAGATATGTGGGCAGAGTTGGCATTGAGGTTTGTTGCATGGGTTGCTTCCTGAGTTAGAGTTGTTATGGTGCGGTGCGTGGTTGCTGGTGAGAATATGCTTAAAGTTGGCGGGTTGTCTGTGGGCGAGGACTGGCCTGCCTCCCAAGGTCTGTGAAAGTGAGGGATCATTGTCCAGGATGGGTTGTAGATCACTGATGATGTGTTATCTCAAGTAGAGATATCTAATTGACAATCCACTTGGTGGTGTTTTGCAAAGACCTAGCAGACTAGATGGTACTGACTCTCCTTATTTCCCTCTGTTTCTAGAGGTTTCTTCTACTTGCATTAAAGACAGCTACAATACTTTTCCATGTGGTCCATGCTCTAAAAAAATGTGAAAACCCCTTCACTAAACTCTCCCATAGGTGATACAAAATGTTTAGCTGTTTCCATGCAAAGGGTTTGAGTGCATGAGGCAATAGCAGAGAGAGCTCTAGTGTGTGTGGGGGGGTGTCTTGAAAGGATGACCTAGCTTGCTGACCTAAGTCCTGGAGTTTTATTATAATGGCAATTAGGATAACTGGACCTCGGGGAGTGCAGTACTGTGTATTTATTTGGATACTGTGGTAAACTTAAAACCTATTGCATACATAAAGATGCATCCTAGGGAGTCCGCATAGACGAGGCACTGAGTTGACATCCCAGAGGCCAATTTGACCTTTATAGACCTAACCAGTGTTGTCAGAGATGGAATAAATAGATGAATAGTTTTAAGTTCTTTATAGTTGCCTCTTGAATCAGAGACATCTGACAGAAATGTGCCTTCTGGATGCAATACACTTGGGGGAGCAGGTGTTATGCTTATAAGAAGCACATGGGATCTTTTTCAGGGGAAAAAGCATTTTTGAAGATACAACAATTAGCATATGCACTCACACTCCCGCCAGTTGATGTTCTAGTTACCAGTCCAGAGTCCAGATCAATCTAGTGGCCAGCTAGGTTGATCATGGGTAGGTAGGAGCTGGGTTCTGTCAATCGTGACACGATGCTCCAGGGAAGTCTTGGCAGGACGAACCCAAAGTTTCATGGCAAAGCACCCTGTTTATATAGTGATTTTCCTTCATTGGGACCAATGAGTTTTGCACCGTCATGCTGTAATCCATTGTTTGACGAGTGCTTGTTTTCTTAAATTGTCCTTCTCATTCTTTATCTTGTTCTTTCATTAAGTCTCCTAGGGAGTTACCCCATGCTGGTTTTGATCACAGCTATCTTGTCCCCATTGATAGGTGCCTGTCTCATCTTTAGAGTTGTCAATCTGCCCTCCTCTGACACTTCAATAGGGGCGTGTTGCAACCTCCTGGCGCCCTTGCGTCTGTCTTCGGTTTCTCCCTAGAACATCTGGTTCAGTGATGGCCTTCACATTCATCTCTTAACACACCCATTCCTCACTCTCTCTCACAAAACAGAATTGTTTTACGCAGAACATTTGAACAGGAACATCAAGTTGCAATGCAAAAGAAAAACAATCATGGCATTCTTTTACTTATTTTAAAATGCTAAGCCTACAACAAAGTGGTGACCCTAAAAGGTCTGTTACTGCCTTGAAATCAGCCCAGACACAGATTCTGGTTGATGCATCTCTGCCAATGGCCCCTTAGGCCAATCCTTTCTGCTATTCAAAAAGGGTGGCTGGCAGGATATGGCCAAATCATACATCAATACATTTAATACATGTTATATTATTCTTTATCCTTCATTATAAATTACTCAAAATACAAACCTAAAATCATACTACTACACAGGAACCTCCAATTTTGTTATGCTCTTGGAAGAAAACCTGGCATTAAAGGGGTTTTGATGTGTGTATTGAGAAGTTAGAGCATTATAGACCACAGAAGGCTATTCCCTTCTGTAGTCCAATGTTCATGTTCCTATAGGCAACACAAGAAGAGACTATTCCTCATTTTGCTTCCAGACTTTAGCAGTTAACTTGATCCTGTGGCTTTGGAGCTGTCTGGGCAGATTTTATCGGCATTTGTAATTGACGCACTGTAAAGAAGATTACTGTGGTCCCTTTCTCACAGCAATGAGCATACAGGATATTGCTGGGTTCAGGGAAGCAGAAAAGGATCTGGTCTCCTACGGTGGCAAAAGCAACAGAGGGTCCTGTGGCACCTTTGAGACTAACAGAAGTACTGGGAGCATAAGCTTTCGTGGGTAAGAACCTCACTTCTTCAGATGCAAGAGGTTCTTACCCACGAAAGCTTATGCTCCCAGTACTTCTGTTAGTCTCAAAGGTGCCACAGGACCCTCTGCTGCTTTTTACAGATTCAGACTAACACGGCTACCCCTCTGATACGGTGGCAAAGTTTCCCTTTAATATTGTAGATCACAAAATCCACAGATCTGATCAAAGAGTCTGTTGTGCGTAATGTCTGTGGATGCCAAGGCATTACAATGCTGATGTGATATTGTGCAGGAGCTTGATGTCAGTTACATGAATGCTCTTGCATTTTGTTCAAGAAGTGGGTGGACTGAAGAAGAATGAGAGAGAGAGAAGGAGACCTAAAAGAGAGAATGGGGGGAAATAGACCTCTGACAGCAGAGAGCAAGCCAAGAATCCAAAAGGGCACAGAAGAATCTGCTATAACTCTAGGAAATCTGCCTCACAGATGTTCTATGATCCTGATCCAGCAAAGTACTTCAGCACATGTATAATTAAATGGGACTAATTGAAGTAAATTGGACTACTCACATGCTTAAGTACTTTGCTGGATTGGTGCTTATATTCAGATGTGATTTTTTTTTTTTTTTAATATTTTTTATCAGCTGCCCAATGTATTTTACTCACTTTTGCACAAAAAAGTTTTTTAAAACTCGAGTTTTCTTTAGAACATCTAGACACTTGTATTAAAATAATGAATTGTTTCTGAGTATTTTCCCACAGCTTAAATTTCATTATTTTATCTGAACCACCAAAATGATTTTTAAATACACTTTTCTCCTTTGGCATTTCTTGTTTTGAATAAATATGCTTAAAAATTTTGAATTTAGTGTAACCCAGAGAGAATTTAGTACGTGTATGAAATAAATCAGATTAAAAAAGCAAATGATTTATGAAAAAATATTAAAATCCATCTTTTGGCATAGAACTTGCATAATGAGGACTAGTTTCACAATCCATTATTTACAGTCATGCATATTCTGCTGTATATTTAATACTTGTCTCAGAAATCAAGAAAGGACTCACCCAACGTTTTCAAGGAGGCATTTGCTAAACAAAGCATTTGTTAAATCGGTCACATGTGACAAAGTGAGAATGAATCAACAGTGCTGGATATGCCACTCTGCATGGATGGAAAAGTAAATGGACCGCTATGGCAAGATCTGTCTGACCTCCATCCCCTTACATCACTCAAAAGGAGAATGCTTTCTGTATTCCTTCAACTGCTGGGAAAGTCTGGGGATATCTGCAAAATCTAAATTCAAAAATTCCACAGTTACTGCATGGCTGCAAAAATTAGAATGAGTTTGAAAATGTTGTTCTGCTCCCACTCATACTTCCCAGGATAAGTTACTGATTTTATTATCTGTGCAGACTGAGCAAAATTAAGGACTTGATCCTGAACTCCTTATTCAGTTAGAACATTTATTGAAGACAATGGGAATTTTGCCTGGGTGAGGGGTGCAGGGTCAGGTCTTAAGATGGCATGTTATTCCCTTAAATTCTTCTGAGAAATAGAATATTATTTTAGAATAAGAACACAGCCCCAGAAATGATACCAACTTGCATTATGTCCTTCGTTCATAGAGATCGTCAATTGCTTTATAAACTGATTTTTCAAACAATAGGCAAAATCCTGCAGTATTTAACTGAGGAAACTGCCACTGATTTCAGTGGAGATTGAATAAGTACTGAAGAATTTGATGCTGCGAGCCTAGTCCTATATTCTCAGGCACAGCTCCCACTGAGGAAAATAGGAGTTTAGCTTCAATGAAGACCATCTGATTAAATCTTCAGCTATAGGAACATTTCATCCACCACTCAATTCATTTGTCCCTGGGGTGCAACATGGTAGCTGCTTAACACTGCAGAGCAACACTACAAATTTCTTCAGTATGGAAGTGAAGAACCATACTGGATGCCTTTGAAACTGCAGGACAAATATAGGTAGGAAGGATGCAGTTGCCTGCATTTGGAATTTGGTAAGGACTGATTCCATTGCCCTCTTCTCCGCATTGGAAATGACACAGAGGAAAAACAATGCAGCTGTAGCTTGCATATCCAGAGGTAGATAGGGATTTAATAATAATACTTTGAATGAGAGGTTCTGTGTAAGTGTAAAGAGCTCAGGTAAATCTGTTATCCCTGAGATTACAAAAGAAAAAAATAGGGATGTTAAGTGACCTTCTTAAGCTCTCACACATTGTCTGTTGCAGAGTCAAGCTTAGACTCTGGAGCCCACCAATCCCATTAGAGTACACTATCTGTAACAAGGGGAACCGTCTGTGACAGAATGTTCCCCTGTGTCCACACCCTGCACACTGTTGTAGTGATCTTTGTACAGAGTATGCCTTGTGGGGTATCCTCTGAAAACTCGCAATTTGCTGGTCAATATTGTCCTGATAAATTATGAGTGGCAACATTGTATGTGAAGTTATAAGATTTCCCTCTATAATATTAACTCATGTTCCAGACACAGCAGAAGTTGACAAACAGGTCTGTCTCAATCAAAGGAAGATGTGCTCTGCTTAATTTGCATTTAAGCAGTAAACAGAATCATCAAGCAGGAAAGGTAGACAAAAGAAACCTCAAAAGGTGAGAAAAAGCAACAGGGAACATCCTTCTCCATAGACTTTTTGTCTCCAGAATTTCAGCTGGAAATCTTTCCCAAGAAGGGGACTGACACTATAAAAAGGAGGGAGGAAAACCCAAGGCACTCCTCCTCTTTCTCTGTCCATAAATTTTTACTACACCAGAAGGGACAAAGAAAAGTCATTTAATTGGAAAGGGGGTCCTGACCTAAGAAGTTTGGTCAGTAAGACTGCTGAAAGAATCTTGCTTTAAATAGAACATAGTTGAAGTTAAGCATTAGTTGTGTTACATTTATTTTTCTTGTAACCGTTTCTGACTTTTATGCTCATTACTTGTACCCATTTAAAATCTCTCTCTTAGTAGCAAATAAGCTTGTTTTATTATTTAATCTAATCCAGTGTGTTTAAACTGAAGTGTCTGTGAAACTCCATTTGGAGTAACAACTTATGTTCATATTATTTCTGTTAAAGCTATATGGACTTTATATGAATTTGTATTGTCCAGGAGAGGATTAGGCGGTACAGGATTGTAACGGGGACGAGACTCACTCCTGCGGCACCTCCTGTTGGTATCCTGGGAATTAGCTCTTTTTCCAGCCTTGCAGAGCCCTCTGCAGGCCAATGTCTCGCTGCCGCCAGGCCCCCATGTCCCTCCCGGACCCCGGTGCCCCATTAGCTTGGGTGCTGCCTCCTGGCAGTAACCCCTCACTCTCAGGGTGTCCCCTCCCTGGGGATCCCAACCCCCTAATCCCACCTTGGCTCAGCCGGTGGCAATGAGCCCCTGCTCCCTGGGACAGACTGCAGTATAAGAGCCAGTCATCACAGGCAAGGGGGTAGGATCTGCTGTCTTCCTTTACCACCCAGTACCAGGGCCAACAAGGGGCGGGGGGACCCAGTACAAATTACTGGGGCCCGGCGGTCCAGAAGGGGGGCCGGCTTCCCTGTCGGCCCTGTTTAGCCCTTCCATCTTGCTGGGTGGCCCGAAAAAAAAATTTCACTGGGGCCCAAACCCTCTCTCGCTGGCCCTGCCCAGTACCTCAGGGGTGGGCCTAGGACCAGGCCCTGCAGCCTGGTGAGTTGCCAGCCTGGAGCTCCCCTGCCCTGCTTCACATCCAGTCCCCTTTCTACAGGCAGCCAGGCCCTGCTCCCTTCAAGACTGGGGAGAGAGACTGTCTAGCTCCCAGATAGCAGCAATTTTATAAGGACCTGCTGTGTTCTGTTTGGGGCGTGGCTGCAGCTGTGCCTGCTTTCCTTATCAGCCTGGGCTTTTCCTTACAGCCCCAGCCCTCTCCAGGGCTGGCCTTAACCCTATCAGGGCCGGAGCAGGTAACCACCCCGCTACAAGGACATACATTTATGGGGCTGGAATCTAAGACAGTGCGTGTGTTGGGATCATTCTGTATTCTAACCAAGCCAACATGCGTGGCTGGCTGTAGCACACACACAGACATAGCTGGGAGTGACTTGCATCTTGACGGCTGTTTGTGAGCAGTCCAGACTGGAAGCTACAGCAGCAAAGCATTGTAAAGTGCATCCCAGGTTAGAGGGCAAGGCTGACACAGCTACTCGTTAGTCTGGATTGTACCCTGGTATGTCACACCATCTAGTAGCATTAACTCTGTAAGTATTAGCAAGTGAAGAAGCATCTCTTGAATAGCATTACTGTATTCCTTTGCTTGTATTGACTGTCCATCACCAAACAATCAGACCTCTTTCTCCTAGAGAAAATTAACCTGTGAAGGGAAATGAAAATGTATGTTTTCCCTTCATAACCGTATTTCCCACAGGTGGTGCTGACTGTTTTTAAAATTGCAGGGAAAGTTCAAAGCCATGTTGTCAATAAAATACTTCTTTGTCATCAGATTCCTTCATCAACTGTACAGTAGGTGGCAAGGGTGTGGTGAGCTCTTACTACATCGCTCAAGTGTAAATATCAGGTACTTATGCACCACAGTAATGGAAATACATAGATTTGATAGGCCACATAGAACTTGCTCTAAGGTATGAGATGCAATTAAATAGTAAACCAACACTGGCATTGTACTTAAACATAGATACATGTTAAGAAGCCCCCTCTCACACAGACCATATAACAGGAAGGAGTGCCTCAGTCAGCCTCCTTTTCTCCCTGTTAAGACCTGGCCCTAGCTGCAGCTGTCTAACTATGCCTCACTTCCCCATTCATCACATGGGGGAGTGGGTTACACAGAGAAATGTTTACTTAAGCTGCACCTTTGTGGCCTTAAGGAAGGAGTTGAGTACTCTGCAAGAACAGAGACTAACCAAGAAATTAGTTATGTAAAGGAGGCTATCTCATAGACCACTTGCTGTTAATAGCACTAGACTGGACTGTCACCAGCTTAGGACAGCTGTGGGCAAGAGAAATACAATATGGCTAGCTCTAAGCACATCAGTTAGTAAAGCTTTTGTTACAACTTGATTGATTATTTAGTTTGTAGTGACTAGTTATCAAAGCAATTCTCAAATATTTAATAACACAGTATGGAGCAGCACAGCAGGAGGGGAAAGGGGATGTGCAATAACAGAATAATTGCTAAAAGGTCCTCTTAAAGGATTGGTGTGAATCAAAAGCAATAATAAAAAGGAAGTGTTTAAATCTTAATCTAACATATATTAACTGTAGCTTTAAAAGTATCAGTCACCAAAGGTGATTTACAGAATACAAGGTAGCATGTCAAATCCACATCTTCCTAGTCCTGAGCAATAAGTAGTGTGTGCACCCAGCCATGGTGAGAAAATATTTCTGTGCGCCAAAGTGCTTGTTTGCTCTGAACTGCACTGTACCAAAGTTCTGATCAGACATGCTCATTTCTGAGTATTGCCAGCATATGTCTCTCTCCACAGGAGTTAGTGACCTGACCAAAACAACCCATAAATAGCTTAAAGTCAGCATTTCTCAGATTGTGAGGTCAGCTTCCCCAAGGAGGGCCCAACCTCTTCCAGAAGAACAGCAAAAAAATGGAGGAAGTTACTTTGTTTGTTTTTTATGCATACAGCGTTTCCTCTTGGTTAAAACAAAACTTTCCAAATGCATCATTATTTGCTTTCAAAATATTTTTCCCAAGCAGGTTTTTTCCCCACCATTCACCCAGTACCAGTCACCTACCTGTTCTCCCAAATACACAGCATGTGCATTTTATAGTGATAGAGGAGGCACGAGTATCTTTCTGGTGCTTAGAGGAAGAATGCTGTGACAAAGCTTGGGAAACCCTGCTCTAAAAAGTTGAAACTTAGCAGGAATGATCAGAAGGAACGTGGGGGAGGGGGACATATGGGCTCACGTGCCCCCCAGATTTGCTGCTTGGTTTGACTGAGCATGCTCAGTAACACAGTTGAAGCCGGCTTCCCACACTCTGTCCCATCCCCCTCCCTCCTACCCCATCGGCAGGCACAGATTGTCTCTGGGAATGATCTTACCAAATAGAGAATTTCTTAAAACCAATATCCTTTTTTTTTAAAATGAGTAATCAACAAAGAGCATGTCAATAGCAGGAACTGGCACTAAACACACAAGGCTCCAGTGTTTTCACCATGCCCCCATCAGACCTTCCTGCCATTGGCATGCTCACTGTGTCAGAGGGGCCAGGTGTGTAGCTGGCTGTGTTCCATTCAAGGAATTCCCTATTTAAGGGGAGTCACCAACTACCTTGTTACGGTAGTTCTCTGTGTTCTTTCCACTACTGGAAATGTGCAAAGGCGGCAGATACGGGGCTGAGGAGCTATCTTATTTACTCTTGGTTACTAGTGACTTGAGCTGGATTTGAAATGTTGAACTATAAGGCTGCACCATATTGCTAACAAAAATAAATACAAATAGAATGTTAGTGGAAGGCTTCAAAAATTCTATTTGAATCACTTAAAATAGATTTATGATAATCCAGTAGATAATGATAATACCAAATGGGGTGGGTGATTAGTTTTAAGAACATTTAATTTCTCATAATGTTTTTAGGAATGTGGCTGCCTTAATTTTCACAAGGATAAAATAAGCTCTGTGGTAGCATTGCTTTGTTGTTGTACTCAATGAAAATGTCCTTAGGATTTTTAGCATGTGACACAAATGCACATTTGCAGGAGCTAACCTGACAAGGCAGAAGGTCACTGCTCCTTTTTCTATTAAATGATCCAGGAACTAAAAAAGATTTATACAATTGTGTCGAGTTCACTTTTCAGAAAGTGTCTAAACTTGTATTAATGGCTCCAGCTACACCATTATTCCACCTACTCCACCATAATCTCTGGTGGTGGTCAATGTATGATACTTCAGAGGAAAGTTTAAAAAAAACTTCCCTAATACAGCACGTCCAGTGCATCCCACTTTAAAATCCATCCCCAAAGACTTCCTGCAGCAGTGAATTCCACAATTAACTATAAATTGCATACATTACTCCTTTTTGTTTGCCTTCACTCTATTGCCTTTCACTTTCATTTAATGTTTCTTTGTTCTTGTACTGTGGGATAAGGAAAAATTGAACATGTGGTCAATTTTCTCTGTACCTTCACGTATCTGCATGTTAGTCACATCTCTCTCTTATTGGCTATGTCTACACTATGCAGCTTTTAGTGACAGGGTTGTGTCGCTACAGCCGAGCCGCTAAAAGGCACACAGTGTAGCCACTGTTTGTCAGCTCTCCTGCCAACAAAAAACTTCCAACCCCAATGAGTGGTGGTAGCTTTGTCAGCAGCAGAGCCCTACTGTTCACACCGGTGCTGCTTGTTGGCAAAACTTTTGTCTTTTGGGAGGGGGGGGGTTAACACCTCTGAAAGACAAAAGTTTGTCGTTCAGTTGCCAGTGTAGACATAGCCATCCTTCTTTGCAGATTAAATGTAGATGGGGCTTCATATACTCCATGATTCTGTGGCTGCAGAATCTACCCCTAATGGCAGAATTCTATAGTGGTATCTAAGTATTAATTTAAAAATAGCCCCTAGATCTTCTTTTATGTTTGAAGAAACACTTCGTTCAACATTCAGGTTAAGATGATACAGTGTTGTCTGCCCGAGGCTGCAGACAGTCTGAAATAACAGCGAGATGAACTGGAGTGCAACACATACTGGTGTGGCTTGGTCACTAAATTTAGGTCCAGCTTACTGCAGAGTTCAGGAAGCTATGTATGTAACATGACAGTATAAATAGTCTCCTATATAACAAGCTCTGTATTTGAGCCTGATCTGTGGGGTCAGGGAGAAGGGTGGAATGCTATCACAGAGGAAGGCAAGTGCCTCTTTGCAGGGGATGATTTTTGTGCCGAGGCAATGATGCATGTATGCAAATCATGGGGCTGCAAGTTGTTATGAGATCCTTTACACTTCTCCACAGCTGAATGGCAGATAGATTGGGATGGAGTTGCATGAGTACTAGAAGTAATGTCTATTGCAAGGGTTTTTTTTTGGGGGGGGGTTAATTCTTATTTGCCCTATAATAAGGATGGACTATCTGGTTCAAATAAAATAACCCTTCAGTCCTGAGTCATCACCCTAACTCGGATCTATAGTTCTGTGTTCCACTTGGGTGCAGAAATTGAAGTGTCTAAGCCTGATCCTAAACCCCGGTGTAATCCATAGGAATCTTCATTGACTTCAGTATTCTCTCAGTGAAGGCATCCTATTTGACGACAAAACCAGGAGCAGGAAGTATATGAAATTTCACAAGAGAGCTTGTTCTTCTGAGATTTCTAGCTCAGTTTTGCAGAGTCTGAATGTTTAGATAATTCAGGTGAGCATCAAAACTGTTAGCTGCTTATTTGAAGCCAATCACTGAATCAGTCTCGTTTACCCACCACTTGTCTGGAGCTTCTGTTCTTCTACTATGGATTTTTTGGATTCGGTGGAGGCTGGGGAGAAGGATGGTGGTGTGGCAGAAAAGACAATAGGCCCCAATGGTGCTGGTACATTAACTGTACATCAAGACAACCAACTTTGCCGCCAATACTGTGTACATCTGTAGGAGACATTTCTCTGGATTTAAAAAAAGCCCCATGAAATTTGTGATATATGTAGCTATGTAACTGAAAGGAGATGTCCTGTTTTCCGCAGAGTGCACCTTTACCTTTAGAGGCTTCATGCCTGTTGTGAAGCAGCTTCCATTTTGTTCATTGCAGATGCACAGAATGTTACCTTGTGTCACTGAGCGCTTTCTGGCATTCTCTCACTTAGACGCTTTGGCCAAGGTTTTGAGGACTAGGTGCCAAAAGTAAGGCTTTTAAATAAGTTTCAGAGTGGTAGCCATGTTAGTCTGTATCAGCAAAAACAACGAGGAGTACTTGTGGCATCTTAGAGACTAACAAATTTATTTGGGCATAAGCTTTCATGGGCTAAAACCCACTTCATCAGATGCATGGAGTGGAAAATATAGTAGGCAGGTATATATAAACAGTACATGGAAAGATGGGAGTTACCTTATCAAGTGGGGGGTCAGTGCTAATGAGACAATTCAATTAAAGTGGAAGTAGGCTATTCTCAACAGTAGAATACCAAGGGAGGAAAAATCACTTTTGTAGTGGTAATGAGGCCAACATAATCAGGGTGGCCCATTTCAAACAGTTGACAAGAAGGTATGAGTAACAGTAGAGGGAAATTAGTGTGTTTGTGCAGTGATCCATCCACTCCCAGTCTTTACTGAGGCCTAATTTGATGGTGTCCAGTTTGCAAATTAATCCCGGTTCTGCAGTTTCTCATTGGAGTCTGTTTTTGAAGTTTTTTTTGTTGAAGAATTGCCACTTTTAGGTCCGTTATTGAGTGTCCAGGGAGATTGAAGTGTTCTCTGACTGGTTTTTTGAATGTTAGAATTCTTGACGTCTGATTTGTGTCCATTTATTCTTTTGCGTAGAGACTGTCCGGTTTGGACAGACCCCAACAAGAAACTGCAGAACTGGAATTAATTTACAAACTTAGGTGTTAGCCCATGAAAGCTTATGCCCAAATAAATTTGTTAGTCTCTATGGTGCCACAAGTACTCCTTGTTGGTTTTGCTTTTAAATAAGTGGCCTGACTCCTCTTAATGCTGAACACCCAGGGGTTCCCATTAAAGTCAGTTGAAGTAGTGGGCCCTCATCACACTTTGATAATATGGTCAAATTTACGTAAACAGTGCCCATTCAATGGGATGCTATGTTGCCATCTAGTGGTGGCTAGGCCAATTAGTCATTGATGAGCAGGCTGTATGGCCTTGGGCAAGAGAGTTGAGTCTTCTAGTTCAGGTAGTAGATGGTCTTTCATTAAAATCCAGAGTTGGGTTTGATCCCTGCTGCTAATCCCCCACCCAGGGGTATCAGTGCTAGTTTCCTAATTAAGTGTAACTTTAAGCATTCGTTAAAAAAAACAAAACAAAAACAAAAAAAAACCTCGATCTTTTATTTATTTTCCATTAATACTTATTTCAGACTACAGAAAATAATAAATCTACATAGAAAAGTACATATTTGGCTATGTGTGGAGGAAAAACCATCATAAAACTTGGTGTCCTTTTAGTAAAAGAATGAAGGGAAATCAGGTTCCTACATTTATATCTAGGAGCAAGAAAAGCAAATGATTAAACTAGGATTTTTGTGGCATAAGGAAGGGTAACTGTGATCTCAGGAATGGAGAACTCTCATTATGGATTCAATCCTGAGAATAGCTAAGTGCTCTCAACTTCCAATTACTTTGTTGGAAAGTGCGGACTTTTAGTACTTCATAGGAAGTGCTCAGAAACTCACATGACTGTGCCCTAAAAAGTATTACTCAGTTTTTGGCTGGAAACCAGAGGAGAGACCTAGTGGGTGCCAAATGCAAGGTACCAAAAAGGTGATGTAGAGTTAAATGCAATGAAGAGCTGTATAAGGGGACTTGGAAATAAGAGTTAACAGAATGGTAAAGAGAATTGAATTTATTTAGCCTAAAGAAATGTTTGACTAAAGGGACATGATAATTCCATATAAATACTTAAAGGTTATTAACGCTAGGGAGGGAATTAAGTTATTTACTCTACATTAGACACGAACAGTGAGATAGGGAGCAATTGGCAAAGTAAAAGGACAAATTTAGCTTAGAAATTAGAAAAAAGTTTCTGACGTTAAAGGACAATCAGACCATGGAACGCTTTGCCTAATGAGACAGTCATGGCAACCTCAACAGAGGTGTTCAAGTTGAAAATAGATAAGTTGGGGCTAGACTAGTGTAGCCTCCTTGATGAGAGCCTGGGGATGTGTGATATGTAACCATCCACCTAGATAATAGGGTTGTCAGGGACTTTGATTCCCACTTCTCTGCTTTCAGCCAAGCCACAGAAGGATCCTTTTCAAACACTGCAGAGCTAAGAGTTGGTGGGGAGGGGAGTTATAGCAAACTTACAGGAGACACTAGGAACCTATATTGTAGGGGGTGGGGAAGCAGTTATGAGGAAAGTGAGAACTAGCAGCCAGTTGTGTCAATGAAGCTGGGGTCAAAAGGGTAGTGCCCTTCCAATTAGTCTGGAGAAGCATCCTGACTTAAGCAAACCCTGGTTTTAATCATACCCTAATTAGAGATGATCGTGTTCTAATGCATTTGTTGTGAATAAATATTGCTGAGTGAATAGCGGAACAAGGTTTCTGCGACTATTCATTCACATTCAAAAGTGAATTTGGCTTTGACCCATTTGTTTGTGAAGTGCAGATACAAGGGTGGTGCAAACATTTGAACCCTTGAAGTTTCCTATACCTGTGTAAAGCAAATATCAAGCTGAAATGTAGGGTATTCCATTCGTTTAGATTTTATGCTGGGTTAGAGAGGTTACATAAATCATCCAGAAACAAAGCCATGAGATTTATGTAACTAAGCACAATAGCGTGAACTGTGCATTTTGAATATTTGTAACAAACTGTTTGCAAATGCTCTGCACACCAAGAATTTTTCATTGATGTATAATTTTTAATTACTACATTCAAGAAATTAATAATCTATCTGAGGCAAGGTCCCTAAAAGGGAGGAAAGGTGAAATTCACTGAATGCATTTTTGGTGACTTGTTAGCTCAGCTCTAGTATTCAATATAAATATACAGGATTAAATCTTGGCCCTGTTGAAGCCAACAGAGTTTTGGCATTGATTTTAATAGTGCTAGGATGTCACCCATAATATATAGTGACAAAATTTGGGGCTATGTAGCTTGGTGGCAGGAGGAATGGAGCGCTTCTGTGCCATTCTATATGTACAGAGCTAGATGGTTCAGGATGGGCCTGGAAGCTGTGGGTTAACTGTCTTGATGATGTAAATGGATGTAGCTCCATTGACTTCAAATGAGTTTTTTCTAATTTGCACTAGGAGAGTATTTGGGTCTGTGTGCTCTGCATTGTTCCATATCTGTGCTCCAATATGGAGCACTGTGCTGTCTCCCAATCTAGAGCCAAGTGTCAGATAGCAGAATGCATGCAATGGGGTGGGGGTTGGAGGCCTTGCTACACACCCAAACTGGTTGACCATGCTTCTCAAACTATGGAGCACTCTGGGTCATGTTAGCCAGACTTCAAGTCCAGGGCTCAATGGAACACTAGAGGCCTCTCTTTTTACTTGTATCAGTTTTACTCCAGTTTAATTTCATTGGACCAGATCCTACCCTGAATTACACCAGATGATTTCCATTGACTTCAATAGAGCCTACTGACTTCAGTGGAGACACTCCCGATTTCGGCCAGTGTAAGTGAGAGGAGAATCAGACCCCAGGGTCCCAATTCACCATTGCCTTGTACCTTGTATAGTCATAGGCCTGTGCAAAGTAAGTGTGAAATGCTGCCATCCTGACTGGGTAGGGTTTTACATGCACTTTGCAGAGATATAAATAACCATACAAGGTGGAGGGCAGTGATGAATCATGCGCTAGGTTTATGGTGGTGAATTAAGAGTCTTAATGCACTGTCTTCCCCCACTTAGTGTACTCATGCAGGGCAGGACTGAATTTTGTCCATGGCGTACAAGCCTTGAAATAGCTTTTCGTTCTGAACATGCAAATCAGCTTAGCCATTCTACTGATTTTTTTTTTTTTTAAACGATAGGAACAAGCTGAGTCCTTGTTTTAATTGTTGTTATTGCAGAAACCTCCTAAAGTCATTTTGCTCTTTGCCCACTTAAAACCATAATAAGAGAGGGGAAATCAGACTAAATGGTGGATTAATCATTTTTTAAAAACACATTCATCATGGCCACTCTTGTTCAGTTTTAAATTGTATTGCTATATCATGCTTAACAAAGCATGCTGCAAGCTCATAAAGGAATACAAAAAGCTACATGGGTTAGCTGATCCTTTTCTTTAAAAAAAAAAAAAAGCAAGATATGTAAAGGGGGGAGAATTAGCTTTTTAATATCCTGCTTACTTTGCTACATACATCTATCAAGAGATGAGAGAGGCAACTTGCATCTAGACAAGAGGAAGCAAAGTCAGAGATGCCCTACTGTGATTTTAATTAAGCGTGTAAATATCTAAGAGGGAAGGAAAGAATTTAGAGGTAATTTAGAAATACTAAGGTAATGGTAATGTATTCACTGGTTAGCATTGTAGGAAATGATTTGAAGGCAAACCAAAGGAAAGTCAACGGGGAGAAACAAAACCATTTTCTTACATAAAATCATGCTAGGTACCGACATAAAGTGACTGCTGGACTGGATTGTTTTCAAAGATCTGAATTATATATCTTTATATGTATATGCAGGATACAGCATTTAGTTATGTCTGGAATTACAGACCAAATTAAATGCTGTATCCTGTTGGATTGACAAATTGAGGGGAAAGAACTTATTGGTATAAGTGCTGCTTTGTAGTTAGTACTCTGGTCCCTGAGGCTACATCTACACTACAGGGAGGAGTCGATTTAAGATACGCGAATTCAGCTACATGAATAGCGTAGCTGAATTCGACGTATCGCAGCCGACTTACCCCGCTGTGAGGACGGCGGCAAAATCGACCTCTGCGGCTTCCCGTCGACGGCGCTTACTCCCACCTCCGCTGGTGGAGTAAGAGCGTCGCTTCGGGGATCGATTGTCGCGTCCCGACGGGACGTGATAAATTGATCCCCGAGAGGTCAATTTCTACCTGCCGATTCAGGCGGGTAGTGTAGACCCAGCCTTAGCCAGAAGTTTTGGGGCTTTATGTCTCATACAGGGACTTGGTCTCTGTCACAGTATTGACCAGAAAATGCATTGGGTGAATGAGGGATCAAGGTGCTGCAGTATAAAAGTCACACCTTCTAGACAAGACATTAAATTGACCTCGTTTCTGATTGTCTCTCTTGTAACTGGCCAGATGGAAGTTAAAAATTGCATAGTATCTTTAAAAAGAAGGGTACGGGATAGCTGCACTGCTCTGGCTGACAGCTCCTCTATGAATAAAATTGATTCTAGCTAGAAGTTCCAAGGATTCCAGTCAGCCATTTAAAAGCTACCTCGTTTGCCTACCCTGTTCTGTCACTAGCTGATTAATTATTGTAAAGTGCTTTTAAGAAACCCTGAGTGTGAGAGTTTCTATATCAAACCAAATCCGATCTCCTCTGCTGAGGAGGAATATGATGGTGAGTGCAAGGTGAAATGTGAACAGAGCCAAACTATGTATCTCAATGGAGACCGCTTGGTGGAAATTCAGGACAGTGCATATAATCAGGTTACTGTAGGATTCTGCTCTAGCTTCCCAGAGCACTTAGGATAAATACATCAGGAAAGATCTTTACAGATTAAAAAAAAGGATTGTAAGGTGAGAATTTCGATCATGGGGGATTTTAATGACTCAGACATTGATCAGGATAACAATTGTGAATAAACCAAAGGTTATTCTGAACATGATAGTGGACATTTATCCAAGTATGGTAAATAACTAATAAGACTGACTACTCAGAAAGCCAGTAATTGTGAAAAGAAGTAACACAAGTATATTTGATTTTGAAGGAATGTGAAAATTCACCTAATAATAATAATAATTTTGAAAGAGTTTTCTATAGTGTATCAGACATCTATGACGAGAGAAATGGAAAATATGCTGGAGCTAGTTAAATCCGGATTGAATGTACTTCAAAAGGTCCACCATTCTGAAAGACCCTACCCTTACCAATTCCAGAGAGTTTCTCCATCTTTAAAATGGAGAATTGCATAAGGACTGGTAAAAACTTTCAGTATAATGACAATTTTAAGCATGTCTATGGTAGGTCAATAGTGACAGAGCGTTACCACCAGCACATAACTGATTATGTATGACTTGTGGCCAATATGAAATGAGTCACTGGTCTCAGTCCTATTCCAAGAGGACAGGCATCTATGTAACAAAAGCTACTCTCTCATCAAGCACTTTTTCATCATATTGCTAGCAGTGCTAAGGATTGCATGAGTATGGAAACCAAACTGCCCTTCACCTTGACAGAATGTCTCCATATCATTACTGAGGTTGATTGGTAGGACGGGATATCCTACCAGTGTGTGCTCTGTACCTGTTCTATGGCTATATAGATAGTTTCTTTCTTCAAGCTTGTCAATCCAGCCCCTTTCACTGGTACTACATTTTGTTTTAAGCTTTTAGTAAAAAGAGATCGCAAAAGGAATTAATTCCATTATATATGAACATGAGAAGGGCCACATAGGCTTAAGTGGGTAAGCAGAAATGTAGAGAGTAGAAGATAACTTAAAGAAAGTATCTAGCAATATGTTCTAAAAATAAATTATCTGGGGGAACTGATAGAGAACCCTCATGGAGTTTTCCTTCCCTCTGGACAGCTCAACGGATTTTTCTGCAGGAGGAAGCAATTTGGGTCTTTTTTCACTGTGTTTTCTCATCTGTAAAACATTGATAAAATACTATGTGATTTTCAAATGGAAGGGACTGTCTAAATGCAAAGTATTACTGTTCATGTGTGCTTGTTTCTAACTCTACACAGTTTATTTTGCGCACACGCACCCATACAGCATTGGTCATTAAAAAGTAATCAGTGGTATCTGAAATAATGCACCACATTCCTGTACTTCAAATAGTTAGTAACTGTGGGTAATGTATACAGTTTAACTGTGGCTGCATCTATACTGCATGTGTCTTTTGGCAGCATGTAATACTCGGATAGCCCCCAGCATGGTTTAAACATAGACCGTGAGGCATGGCTTAGGCAAGTGGAGTGCAGACACTCCTGAAGGATGTGGGTATGTACTCAAGTACATACCCCACATGGCTCTCTACTTGTCAAAATTCTGTCTAAACTGCTATTTTAGCCGTGTAGTGTCCCACTGCCTCCCCGCTGCTGGAGCTTTTCCCTGCTCTCGGTAAGGACCCTGACAGCAGGGAAAAACTCCAGCAGCTCCCCACTGTTGGAACCTTTGCCCACTGAAGGAAAAGACTCTGGCAGCTCCCTGCTGCTGAAGCTGTTCCCCGCCACAGGTAAAGAGTAGTGTAGACAGAGTGTGCGTGCATGGCATAGTAACGTAGTCCCAGGGCATCCCCTTCCTCACATCAAAACTACAAAAATACAAAATACAAACATAACAGTATCCCACACAAGCTGTTCCTCTTCTCGGTTCCAGTTCAGTTTGAGTTTTGGTGGCTATTCCTTACGGGATACAAACTGTCCCTAATATTAAAAGAAGAGATGATTGGAAACTAGCAAAGTTTTAAACTGAAATTTGTGGACGTTCTCCAAAAACGAGTCAGATACTTAAGGCCCAAACAATGTCACGCCGTCACTGTTTAGAAAAAGAGCCACAATATATAGCCAGTAATTAGAGCATCTTCCTAGCTGCCAAGTGTGGCGCTAATATTAGCAACGATTTGCATAACTTTAGGGAGGGAACACATTGCAATTCAAAAACCATAATTTGTTTAGAGAGAGCCACATATGAAAGAGTCTTAACTAACTAACCTGGAGTGTTTCAAGCATTTAGTGCAATGAATGTCAAATGCTTAGAGCTGTATCGTGCCATCAGTTTTTAAGCAGAACTCCCTACTGAGTTCATTGAGAATTTTTACTTAAAAACTGATGGCTCAATATGGCCCTTAAATTTAAAATACACACAAACCCAAAACGCTAAGTTTGATACAGTTCAGTGTCACAGCATAGGAAATGAAATAATTTGCTGGGGAAAAAGCAATCTGTGTTGGGGGGAGAAGGGAGGTTTCACAAGAAGTGTCTTGCTGTAAAGAGGTTACCAGTCAAGTGTTCCAAGGTTCCCCAGATAGGAAACTTCTCTTCTTTATACATCTGTCAGTCCATGAAAATATCAAATAGGAATGATTCTAATTTGCTAGCAACTCTAAAATTTGATAGACCACTAGTAATGTGGGACAGTCCAATCGTGGTGAGGATGTGCGCCAGCTTCTGGGCAGCAAACCAAATAAGTTTAAATGGAGCAGCCATGCAGCATGCTAACAAGAGGGCAAATTGTCTCCTGCATGGTTTATTTCCCCACAAGGCACTGGAAGCTCCACAAATTTGAACTCAGAGTTTCCACTTGACTGGACCTTGAGGGGGATGTAGTTTATCTTTCATGAACCTGGCAGGATCTTCAGCCCCTCCCCCCCGCCCCCCCCCCCCCCCAAAAAAAAAATCTGCAGCTCTCTCAAGATCCACTGAATTTGCACCACCATCTGTGCAGGATAGTATCTCCACACAACTTTCCACTCCCCACCCTGCTACAGCCCCATCCCACAGAAGCATGTTCTCATGGGCTGCTATGGCAGTCTTCTCTAGCCCCACCTCCTCCCATCTTCAACCCCTTCCCATTGGTTCCCAAAGGGGAGAAATCCCCTCTCCTTGCTCCCTCAACTGGGATCTTAGGCTTTTTTCCCCTCCTCTGA
The DNA here is from genome assembly GCF_027887155.1 of Malaclemys terrapin pileata. NCBI lineage: Eukaryota > Metazoa > Chordata > Testudines > Emydidae > Malaclemys > Malaclemys terrapin. The sequence goes on from NC_071507.1 coordinate 86,500,439, forward strand.
TTGAAGAAGAAATAAGGAGTAAATTTTAACTGTGCAGGTAAGTAACCTTAGGAACAATTTACCAAGGCTTGTGGTGGATTCTCCATCACTGGCAATTTTCAAATCAATATTGGATTTAAAAAAAAATGCTCTAGTTCAAAAGGAATTATTTTGTGGAAGTTCTGTGGCCTGCATTAAGGTCAGATTCGATGATAGCATTTGTCCCTTCTCTCCTTGAAATCTATACAAAAAAGGTGGGAGAATGTGGAACAAAGAAAATAATGGAGGCGTTAATGTAGGAAATTTCTTGAAGACACACATCAGTGGATGCATTAAAAAAGGTACTGGGTAGCAGTGCTAAAGGGACAGCATATAAGCCACAAGATATGAAGTATGGGTCATGTGGTTCAAACATGAGTGAAAGTCAGGTGATCTGAGTTTACACCCATCTGTTTCCTATGTCACCTTGAGCAAGTAATTTAACCTCACTTGGACTTCTCCAACTGTAATATAGGGCTAATAACTGTTCCTTACCTTACAGGTGTGCACGTGAGAATAAACTCAATACTGTATGTAAAACACTTTCTTATACTGGCATGGAAATCTCTGTAGAAGTGCAAATTGTTCTGTTGTTTTTTCCATTGCTTATATAAAATGTGGTCGGTTCTGGCCAATTCTTCATAAGTCTATGGTCTTAGACCTTGAAAAGGGCAGTCAGATGTGTATTAAAAACATTTGGGTGCGGGGTGGGAGTGCAAAAAACAACAACCCAAAACAAAAGACTGAGCCGGTTCTCATTTCAAAAGAGAAGACGTCAAGGTGACCTCAGAGAAATATTCAAAATGATGAAGATATTTGTGAAAGCAGAATAGGATCAACAATACACACTGATGAAGGGTTCAAAACATACCTTGAAAAAAACCTCAAAAGAGACTTTTTTCTCATTCAGGGTGCAAGCAGGCGAAATCAGGATAATTGACAGCAGGGACTTCCTATCAGTAATTAATTTTCAGGCTTAAAAGGACTGTCTCCCTAGAAAATCTTTGGTGCTTTTAATGAAAATATTTGTAGCATGGGACACAGATGAAAGAACAAAGGTTTTTATTTATTTAAATGATGGTCTTGATATTGAAATTAAACACAGTGGGTAGAGAGGTCCTGCATGAATTTTAAATTATATTGTATGTGTATGTGTATGCTGACTGGGGATGGGGAAATTGGCCTGGATTATATAAAATCACTTCCTGTAAACCTTCATGGAAAAACTCAAACTGACCCTTTTTAAGATGCTGAAATGTTTTCCACTTCGGCACAGTTTTGCACTTCCAGCTAGGACCAAACCTGGAACTATTGAAATACTGCTGGGGAGTCTGCTCCTGTGGCATTTCTGACCAGGACTGCAAGGTTCAGAAATCTCATGAGTTAACTTTTTCTTGTAAAATTTCAAGTCCAGTTTTGAGAAAACCAGTGGATCAGATAACCTTTTGGGTACTAATACTTAGCACTTATCTAGTACTTTCCATCTGTAGGTCACAACGTGCTTTAAAAAGATCTATATGAATTTTCTTCATTTTAAATATGGGGAAACTGAGTCAGAGAGTTTTTATGACCTACTCAAGACCACACAAGGGTCAGTGGCAGATCTGGAAATAAAACCCAGGTCTTTAGACTCCCAGTCCACGGGGCCGGCTCCAGGTACCAGCTTACCAAGCAGGTGCTTGGGGGGGCCACTTCGGAGAGGGGCGGCATGTCCAACTGTTCGGCGGCAGTTCAGTGGAGGGTCCCTCACTCGTACTCGGAGTGAAGGACCTCCCGCCGAATTGCCGCCGCAGATCGCGATCACGGCTTTTTTTTTGTTTGTTTTGGCTGCTTGGGGCGGCCAAAACCCTGGAGCCGGCCCTGCCAGTCCAGGATACTTTTGAACCAAGCCTGATCTCCAAACCTTTTGAATTTTGATCAACAGCAGTGCTAACATTTTTTTTCTTTTTTAAGGTTGATCCAATGTCTCTGAGACAATGCCACATCTGTATTGTGTTCAGATAGGTTGGAAATACTGAGAGCCAAATTCTTGTGTTTCCCTTCTTTGCCACATTAGTTGAGGAATGGAGAAGCACTGTAATGTCTAAATGCACAGAAAAGAGACCAGCAGAATGACTCAATGGAGCCAGGGAGCACAAACACACTCTGGAGTGGCCCTTACTGCAGCTTCAGAGTATGCTCTACCCAGTACTGGCTCCCAGATGCCTGCAGCTAAAATGCAGGATGGCGGGTAGCACTTGACTATGCCTTTTGGCAAACCTCAGACCCTTAGGGCAATGATGTGTCACTAGGCTCAATAGCCAGGCCTTCTACCTAGATTTCAGGGAATCCTAGGTTAGCATTCTTCTTGACTTCCATTTGAGAGTGATGGGACTGAGGAGGGAGAGGTTCTACACGCACTACATTGCACCCATACAAGATGAGGCAGAATTAACCTGTGGCTATCTTTCTTTAATGAATTCACTATATGGTGACTATGAATGAAAAGTACAGAGCCGATTCTTTCAGGTGCTGGACAATGCTCTGTAATGGAGATCCTCTGTAGGCCTGGACGCTGTACCTCTCTGTGGCAGCCATTAAAAATTAAATATATCAACTTGATCGAGAAATTAAGGATAAATATTTGAACCCATTATTTTTAAGGCCTTGTTACTTTTTTGTAATTGTCCACATAAGCTACAAAGCACATTAGTATATATTCGTACCTGACTAAACCAACCTTAACCCTTATATTTTAAAACTACCCTACACTCACCAATTTTGGCACCTCTTTGCAGTGGAATACCCTTGTCATTTCCAGGCAAGTCTCTGGCAGGGCCACAAAGACCCCCTATGTCCTCCTGACTCTGAAATGTCCATCTTCTTTGAACTAACTTGCCTTTTCAATTGGGTAGCAGGGCCTGACTGTCTCTCTGGTCCCCCTGTATCACCTCATAGGCAAGCCCTATAGAATTTACTAGGCAACGATAACTTTTTATAGGTTTTTGAAATATCCTGTTATCTTGAATAGAAAATATATCCCTACTATAAAATTCCATGGAAAGGAACTCATTTTCTATTATATTTCATGCATTTTACAGTAAATTCTATAAAACCCTATTTTTCTCATCCCCTAGTAGTTTCTATAGTAATAGTAAGGCACCAGAGATAAAGAACTTTTTTTTTTTTAAAGTGATTTTTATCTTGATAGTATAAACTTATGAAAGGGATTATTTGGTGGGTTGCCTGCAGAGATCCCTTCCAGTCCTACATAGAAATACATAGTATCTTTTTAAGTATGAAGTGTGTCCAATGTATGGTAGATATAGTTTAAAGCAGCAATACAGCACTCCCTCAGAATTTGCAGTATGAATACAGTGTGAATAGAGAAATATAGTACCACAAATACTAAGGTAACCTTCTCTATCTCAGGCAAAACCAGTTGGTAAAGTCACCACTGTACAGTGGTAGGTTTGTCAAACACACTGAGTGAAGGAGGCCAATTTCAATTTTTAATTATGATCAATGGACAGGGATGTATATGTGACTCTCAATTCCCCTCAGTCTACAGTGGATCCAGTGCTGATTTCACTAAGAGGTTTACTCAAAGATTGAAAGGAAAATATGGTTTTTATGTGGTAGCTAAACTTTTATTTATCTATAGGTCAATACAGTACTGTTGCATTCATCAGCTAGTGAGAAAATCTGCTCCCATTTAAGGCCACTGATATTTCTGCCTTTTGTTTCTCTTCTTTCCCCATCTTCCTTTTTATTTCTCTCTTGTCCATTCCTTATCTTTATCTTCTCTGTTCTTCCCTCTATTTCTTTCTCTGTAGTAACTCCCAGTCCCCATTTGGCTTCACTCCCACCCCTCTCCCCATCACATCCAGGAAAATGTTCAGTGATTAAATAGTTAATGGTTTTAGTGGGGAGGGGGGGTATGTGTATTTTTAGTCATTAGGGTTTAACATGCCATTGAGATTCATGGGAAATGGAAGAGTTTACGCCTCTGGGTCATTGATTCAGGCTTTCTGCAGAATCAGGAAGAAAGCAGTATGTTGGGAGAGCAACCATCAGGGCAAGAAACTTGCTTTTTTAAAAAAAATGAAAGCTGAGATACTCTATAGATGCCAGTTACCCCATCTGTAAAATGGGGATAAAAATACTGTAAAGAATGTTGAGATCTATTGAAAAGTTCTATATGAGCCTAGGAAGGAGTATTGCAGAAAAGGATCTAAATATGAGTCAACAATGTAATACCAATGCAAAAAAAGCAAACGTCATTCTGGGATGTATTAGCAGGAATGTTGTAAGCAAGACCAGAGACATAATTCTTCCACTCTACTCAACACTAATAAGGCCTCAACTGGAGTAGTATGTCCAGTTCTGGGGAACACACTTTGGGAAAGATGTGGACAAATTGGAGGAAGTCCAAAGGGGAGCAACAAAAATGATTAAAGGTCTATAAAACATGACCTATGAGGAAAGATTGAAAAAAATGGGTTTTAGCTTGGAAAAGAGAAGACTGAGGGGAGACCTAACAGTCTTCAGGTACATAAATGGTTGTTTTGAAAAAAAAGGATGGTAAATTGTTCTCCTTACCCAGGACAAGAAGTAGTGGGCTTAATTTGCAGCAGGGGAGATTTAGGTTAGACATTAGGAAAAAATTCCTAATTGTAAAGGATAGTTAAGCATTAGAACAAAATACATAGGGAGGCTGTGGGATCTCCGCCACTGGAGGTTTCTAAGACTAGATTAGACAAATACCTGTCAGGGATGGTCTAGATAATATTTAGTCCTGCCTCAATGCAGGGGACTGGACTAGATGACCTATTGAGGTCCCTTCCAATCCTACATTACTATGATTCTAGTTAATTTTATTATAATAGGCTGAGAGTTTGGCACCTCATGTTACAGTAAAAAAAACTTGCAAAATTCTTCATAATGCAATGTCATTGTTTAAAAAATCATTTTTGTCAATCAGAAAAAAATTACTCTTCTGATAGCATCTCAGATCTGAAATAAACCATTCAAAACATGGCAACTAAGAGCCAGATCCTCATCTGTTTAAACTAGCCTAGCTCCAGTGCTTTCAAAGGTCTGGCCCTAATGTTTTCATGCCATTTCAGCCCGAGAGTAATGTGGGATCATTGAAATCTTTTTGAAAATCAGTTGAATTATAGCATCTCTACACCAGGGCTCAGTTTGCTGCTTTTCCTCGAAAGCAACCCCATTATTGTCTGCTGAGTTGTAGAGAACAGAAAACAAAGCCAGATATGGACAAATGACAGCAGAATATTTTAGATTATAAACTCGAGGTAGGGTCCATTTCTTCTGTATCTTCTAGAGCATTGAATACACTGACATGTAAACCAAATACAGTTTGTCACACAATTTGAAACAGAAATAGAAAATATGTACTGTTCACCAATACATCTCATGAAGAATTTTTTAAAAAACTATTAATGAATCTATAGAGAACCTAATAGCCACAAGAGGAAAGAAAATGGAATAAATTTATACAAACTATGACATTAAATCCATGTTATGTTACAGAATTTGTCAACTTGTCTGGCTACAGTATGAGAATACGTTTTTAATGGTGTCAAACCTCTTCCTTCTTTGAAATCTAGTTATCAGAAAAGTAACTCTCTCTAAAAATGACATTGGGCTCAATCCTGCTCTTACTGATGTCAACAGCAAAACTCACTGACTTCACATGAAAAAAGAAGAACAGGAGTACTTGTGGCACCTTAGAGACTAACAAATTTATTAGAGCATAAGCTTTCGTGGACTACAGCCCACTTCTTCGGATGCATATAGAATGGAACATATATTGAGGAGATATATATACACACATACAGAGAGCATGAACAGGTGGGAGTTGTCTTACCAACTCTGAGAGGCCAATTAATTAAGAGAAAAAAAACTTTTGAAGTGATAATCAAGCTAGCCGAGTACAGACAGTTTGATAATAAGTGTGAGAGTACTTACAAGGGGAGATAGAGTCAATGTTTGTAATGGCTCAGCCATTCCCAGTCCTTATTCAAACCGGAGTTGATTGTGTCTAGTTTGCATATCAATTCTAGCTCACCAGTCTCTCTTTGGAGTCTGTTTTTGAAGTTTTTCTGTTGTAATATAGCCACCCGCAGGTCTGTCACTGAATGACCAGACAGGTTAAAGTGTTCTCCCACTGGTTTTTGAGTATTTTGATTCCTGATGTCAGATTTGTGACCTAATCACATCAGCCATACCATCAGGGGCTCGTTCACCTGCACATCTACCAATGTGATATATGCCATCATGTGCCAGCAATGCCCCTCTGCCATGTACATTGGCCAAACCGGACAGTCTCTACGCAAAAGAATTAATGGACACAAATCTGACATCAGGAATCAAAATACTCAAAAACCAGTGGGAGAACACTTTAACCTGTCTGGTCATTCAGTGACAGACCTGCGGGTGGCTATATTACAACAATATATGTTCCATTCTATATGCATCCGAAGAAGTGGGCTGTAGTCCACGAAAGCTTATGCTCTAATAAATTTGTTAGTCTCTAAGGTGCCACAAGTACTCCTGTTCTTCTTTTTGCGGATACAGACTAACACGGCTGTTACTCTGAAACCTGACTTCACATGGAGCTGCTTCTGGCCCATTGTGGGGTTCCACATTTATTTTCTATTGATGACTTAATATCAAATTTGCTCAGTTTCTGGGTAAAGGGATGAATTTTCATTCAGAAAAAAATTGAGACTAGGCACTGAAAGTCAAGCTGTGTTCCCTTATGCTTTTTACATTAGCACTGCTAATAAAGAATCTGTAGTTGGGGAATTAGTTGACAACTTTCTCAATGATGCATGAAGCAGACTACAATCTAGCTCACTCTTCCATAGCTGCACTAGCTCTACAGTGTGAACACAAGTAGAAACTTTTTTTTTTTGGTCAGTAAAGCAGATGGGACTGGGAGGCACAAAGGTTGCAGAGATGGTGACACCATTTTTAATTCATGTATGATATTATTCAGTTTCTAGAATGTTGTGAAGGCCAAGACTATAACAAGTTCAAAAAAGAACTAGATAAATTCATGGAGGATAGATCCATCAATGGCTATTAGCCAGGATGGGCAGGGATGGTGCCCCTAGCCTCTGTTTGCACGAAGCTGGGAATGGGTGACAAGGAATGGATTGTAGGAGCAGGATTTTATAATTGTACTATGAGAATTAATGTATGATTTAATTTCATCCTGCCAGCCACCCTTTTTGAATACCAGAAAGGAATGACAGACCAGAACAATTCTTCTGACTGATCATGGTCACCCTTTTGTTTTAGAATAAGTTATAATGTCTACTATGGTTTCCTATATGTATTACAAATTAGGCACTCTAGTTAAATATACATTTCTTTGTTTTAAGGTTTAGAAAGTAAGAGACAAGATCTTGTATTGTGTCTATGTTAAGGAGATTAGAGAAACGTTGAAGGCCTGGGCCCCAATGTAAATTGTTTTGATTATAAGATTTAGGAAGACTTAATTTACAATGCCTTTTCTTGCTCAATATAAAAACTGCTGTATACCTTTAACTGTAAAAGACTGTTTGTGTGAATGAGGAATGTATGCATCAGGAAAAGATAAGGTGTGAAGGCCATTGTAATAGCCAAATGGTCAAGGAAGAAAGAGTGAAGAAACTTAGACACCATCAATGCACATCCATAATGAAGAGAGGGCAGATTGACGACCCTGAGGTGAAGGCTGGCACCCCTAAGGACAATTGATTAAATCTAAACCAGGACAGGATGACCCTCTCGGAGGAAGAAGAACAGGAGTACTTGTGGCGCCTTAGAGACTAACAAATTTATTAGAGCATAAGCTTTCGTGGACTACAGCCCACTTCTTCGGATGCTACTCTGAAACCTCTCGGAGGGTTATCTCCATACTGATTTATACCTGCCTCTGGAAATTTCCATTACTTGCATCTGAAGAAGTGAGGTTCTTACCCACCAAAGGTTATGCTCCCAATACTTCTGTTAGTCTTAAAGGTGCCACAGGACCCTCTGTTACCAATTAAGAAGTAACCCCAAACTGACATAGCAAAATCCATAGACTTCAACAGAGGGGAAAAAAGACTATAAGAACAGGGTGCTCTGACATGGGGCTTTGGGTTCATCTTGCCACACTCCAGGAGCATCGGATAGCAACCGACAGAGCCCTGCTCCCCTCTGCGACCAATCTGGCTGGCCACTAGATTGATCCAGACTCTGGACTGGTAACTATAAACATCAACTGGCGAGGCTGTATGCATGGTGTGTGTGGGTGTGGGTGTGTGTGTGATTGAAAAGCATATGCTGTTTTATTCTCAATAAATGCAGCATTTTTGCCTTCTCCCCTATAAAGATCCCATGTGCGTCTTATAACAGGATCACTTGATGACTATCTGTTCTGTTCATTCCCTCTGGTGCACCTGACATTGGTCACTGTTGGAAGACAGGATACTGGACTAGATGGACCTTTTGGTCTGACCCAATATGGCCGTTCTTACGTTCAAACTCTCTGCCTAGCTTTTAATTCTTTCCTACCAAGTGTGCATTTTTCTACTTTATATTTGTATATAACATAATCTTGGGCTTCTGCATCTTTAACACTATTGAGTCTACAAATTAGTGGCTTCCTTTTTATATTCACTACTTCTTTGTTTACTTGAAGGTCTACAGAATTTTGGCAAAGATGTCTGCGTCTGTCTGAAAAAAATGGTCCTTGATGCTCTTTGCTTCTCACTGGGGAAGAGCTTCTCTGGTTAATAGGTTAAAAATATTCAGTAAGATTTTTCTCAGTGGTTGACTCCACACACTTAAACTTGATCTCTTCACTTTGCTTGTCAAGCTGAAAGGTGAACTGCCAGTTTTATAAACAAAGGATCTGATCCCTAGCTGGCATAATTCAGCAGTTGATGGGGCTATGCTGACTAACATTAGCTGAGGATCTGAACTAAAGTGGTTTGGGGACCGAATGGCTCAGAGGAGTAGCAAAAGAATTTGGAGCATTTCATTTCCTAAATTGCCAGCCTAAATCTAGCTCAGAGTGGGAGTGACTGGAAGTCTCTCTTACCTGATGGCTATATGATGATTTATGTGAAAGCAGTTCCTTTCAATCTGGTTCCAAGCGGAAAGGTGTCCTTCACAAACAATACCCTTGCAATCGGTAGTGACTGACACCCATGTTGGTAGTATCTATAGAGAGGGAGACCATAAAGAGGAGTGGTCAGTGATATTAAACTATCTTTTTACCCTTAATTCCAGACAAAGTTGAGGTATATTAGTGGAGCAGTTGGAGAAGACTTGTGCTGATGCTGGAATTCAGTCTCCAGGCTTCATAATCCAGTACCTGTCACAAAACAGTAATATGCTACTGTTACTAATAAAATGTTTAATTCAAAGCCAAGTTCATGGGTATAGAGGACCAAGAAATCACTGATTAATGTCATGAAGTTTCCTCTGAATGCACCCTTCAGTGGAGGAGGGATTAGGGGAGGTGGCATGGAAGTAACTCTAAATTTCATGGATCCTGAAATCCATAGGAAAACAACATTCCAACCACATGGAAGGCCTGCCTCTCTGGGCTGCTTCTCTTCCTCAAGAACCAAGCAACCATTGTCACTTGCCATTTATTCCCCCTCTTTGGGGAGGGTATGGCATGAAGTGGAACCTATTCCTGATTCCAACAATATTCATTTCCATGTGATTCAGTGGGGAACATGTCCTGTGGAGTGACTGTTTCCTGGGACTTCCCCAACTCAGAGCTGCAGAGCATGGATCACATACAGACCTGGGTTTCATGGGCTTCCAAGGAAGGGCAACATGATGAGTCAGATCTGTTGTCCCCATTTCTGTGGGGTTAGGGACCTTTGTTTTCTTCATCGTTCACTTTATGCCTCACACAAGGGGATCAAAAAGCCACAGATCTTTAACCATTTTAACTTGAGTAATTCAAAATAACTTACTTTGCATTTTTTATTATTAATAATAATAATAATTTGACATACACCCCAAAACTTCTCTGATGAAAACTTGGTATTGGGCCAAGGACTGATTGGCTTTATTTGTGAAAAAGGCACCTGATTGTCACTCTATAGGAACTCTACTCATCCAATATCATTACAGTGTGCTTGGCTGTGATGTGGATGATCTGGACTCTGGCCCTGAACTCTTTAGGAAGTAGGAGCTAGAAGCACAATGAAGACAAACCATGAAGTCTAATGGGCAGAGACAGAGCTTGGAAAGAGCTGCATCAATGAAAAGGACTGTTTCTATGGTGTGGGCTTTTTGATAGGATGGGTGCCTGGGAGACATGAGAGGAATAGGGGGAGGGGAATCCAAGAGAATTCCATTTCCCTTAACACAGAATGGCCCGGAAACATTAGAAAAAGTTTATTTCTACTGGAATCAGGAGGGAAGAAAAACATGATGATTTTTCTATTTCTGGGCACTCCCTCCAAGGCTTTGCAGGTGACAGATCCAGTGAAAGCATCAATCTCTGCTCTGTGCTCACTAAGCAGAAAATGAAACAGAAGAGTCTGTATGACACTGAGTGATTTCAAACCACTTATAAAACCCGAGGCCAGCCCTCATGACAAAGGGGGTAGCTTTTAATAAAAACACAGCCACCAGAATCAAAAGGGAGTTTGAGCCAGAGAAACAGCAAATAGAAACCCTCTAAAGTGCTTGCTGCTCACGGAAGGACTACAGGTCCCCAGGACATGCTGTTGAGATTCCAACTTACCATGGATATTCTCATGCAAACCAAGGAATTCCTCCTAAAATGTCAAATGGAGCAAGATTTGGAATGGCATTTTCCTTTCCAGTTAGGAGCAGGAATGGCAATTTCTTCTTTGTGCTCTGGCAGATGTGGGAAATGCAACTCCTGGGCCAGAAGAGAGAGAGTATTATATGAGATTCATTCAGTTTACTTTGTGATGTAAAAACAGGGGATTTGGCCTACACTAATGCAGTTTACATACATGTATGTAAATGGCACCTCTTTGCCAAAGCAGATTGTTCAGAGCATCACCCCCAATGGTTGGCGTCCACTGGGAATCCCCCAAGAACCCATTCTCATAATACTACTGAAAACTCTCATGTTCAGCTCTCTTGGAGTGTGTCAGGATATATTTTCTTTTACAGCAGAGATCAATAGCAAATGATATCTCTGAAGAGTGGGATTTGAGGGATTCTGTAGGAAATCAGAGGGATCTGTATTACACAAATCATTGTTTCCTTCTGAGGATGATTTCATTTAAGTCTGTTCTTTTCAAGCAGTGGTTACTAGTGCCTGTGACAAGCCACTGAGGTATAGGAAGTTTAATAGGATAATGAAAAAACATTACTTTAGCTTCATGATAATGTATCCTCTATAGCTCTTCCTAAAATGCCTTGGAAAAGATAAGGGTACCCCATATAATGGTTCAGTGACTAATTTAAGGAATTACAGAATAGGGATCTCTTCTTCATTTGGTTGGAAGGTGTGCCCACATGTCAAGGAGAGAATAAATCCTACGTATATGGTTTAGATAGTAAACCAAACAAACAAGTTTCTATGTTTAGTTGTTGTTTGATAATGTTCAAATGTGTGCAGAACACTTCATAGCTGATATAAGATGTGGTCCCTGCACAAAAGAGTTTATAATCTATTTCACATATCACTCTGGGAGTGGGGATAAAAACAATGGGAGCAGGTGAGGTGTGAAAGGATGAAGGTTTTATATAGCTGCATGTGGCTTCTTTATGAAGCAGCAGTAGAATTCCATAATTAGAGTTAAAGCCAGAAAGGAAAGAGGGTCCAGTACTTAGGGATTAGCCTAGAACTTGGGAGAGGTAGGTTCAATTCCCTGCTCCATCACAGACTTCCTCTGTGACCTGTGGCAAGTCACTTAGTCTCTCAGTGCCTCAGTTTCCATCTGTACACTGGGGCTAATAGCACTGCCCTACCTCTCAGGGGTGTTGTGAAGATAAATACATTGTAGATTGTGAGATATTCAGATGCTATTGTAGTGGAGGCTATATAAAATACCAGAAAAGGCACTTCAAAGTTATGATGGTTGAAAAATGTTCCTAATGCTGGTTTTTAGGGATTTTTGCACTTCATGGCTTCAAAATGACGTGGACTACCAACTCCATGTTGTTGTTTCATTGGCTTAATTGAGAAATGTAGTTCAGTGTTTGGTTTATTAGGAGAATTACAAAGATATATTAAAAGATCTTGTGATGGGGTGAATGTATACCCCACATGAAAGCAGACAGGGAAAGAGTTAACTAAGGTCTTGTTAGAGAAGGGAGACCAAAACGGGGGTGATGGACGATTGGGGGAGGACCTTGAGGAGGAGAAGAAGGAGATGGGATGGGATGAGAGGAGAGCAGAGGAGATGGGATGGCAGTAGAGAACTGGCTGCATTTCTCCAACTGTTAATTTTCAGACTTTTTAAAATTCAGGCTTTTATGAGATGGAAAAATAATTGTAATGGAAGTACCATTTTTTTCTGGTTGTTATGTGAAACATGCTGTCAATCTTAAATTTTTTTTTAACTAGCAAATATGCTAATAAGTGAGCAGTTTTAATTGTATTAGTCATAGATACAACCAAGTTATGTAGAAAAGAAAATCAGAAAAGGCAAGTCACGTCCAGTAGATGGTTAATAACTGTAGTGCAAAGGGATCAAGTTAAAGATATATTGCAGGTCTATGGCTTAATTAATTGGCAGGTGCTTATATATATATATAGTGACAGACCCAGACCAGTGTGGTACAGGAGTCTGGTAGAGGGCAAATATACTGGTCACTGGATGAGTAGTTTTCTGTTCCCTGAGTGACCAGAGCAGGGGCTGTACTAGAGTAATCAGGAACCTGCTAGAACTAATTAAGGCAGACTAATCAGGGCACCTGGGTTTTTAAAAGAGCTCACTTCAGTTTGTGGTGCAAGTGTGAGGAGCTGGGAGCAAGAGGCGCAAGGAGCTGAGAGTGAGAGGGTGTGCTGCTGGAGGACTAAGGAGCACAAGCATTATCAGACACCAGGAGGAAGGTCCTGTGGTGAGAATAAGGAAGGTGTTTGGAGGAGGCCATGGGGAAGCAGCCCAGGGAGTTGTAACTGTCATGCAGCTGTTACAGGAAGCACTCTAGACAGCTGCAGTCCACAAGGCCCTGGGCTGGAACCTGGAGTAGAGGGTGGGCCCGGGTTCCCCCCAAACCTCCCAATTGACCTGGACTGTGGGTTGTGCCAGAGGGGAAGGTCTCTGGGCTGTTCCCCAACCCACATGGTGAATCTCTGAGGCAAGAAAATCCGCCAATAAGCGCAAGACCCACCAAGATAGAGGAGAAACTTTGACTCTCTCTCTCACTCTCTCTCTCTCTCTCTCTCTCTATATATATATATATAGGGAAAGCTGTGGTTGTGAAAGGATTTAGTGTAGATGATTGCACAGCATCTGTTAATCAAAATAATGATGGCGTGTGAACCTAGCTCATCTGTGCTACAACCTATGACATACACTGGGAAGTGATATGTGCACTCAGCTACCACTGAAGTCAGGTTGAGGTTGTTCAGTAACTAGAAGGATCATAGGGTCTCTGTTTTTTTTCCAGACCCAGGTCCATCCTTCAGTAAGACCATATTATACCAGTTCTAAGGAAGACAGTTAAAAATTGAGGAATTTAACTGTTAGCTGAAAGTCTATGCTGCCATATGGGTGTAATTTGTAAATCATGTGTGTTAAAAAGCAGAAAATGGAGGCTCCTGTTTCCATGCACTGTTACAGAGAGCAGTGTTGCCGTTTGTACATGTTCCCCATAGTTTGTGCACAGAACTGCCACCTAGCTGGAGGTGAAACCACATCTTTGTCATTCCACATAGCTGTTAATCCCATCTTCTGTGATCAACTGTCACATTCCAACTGCCACAGAACCTTTGCACTCGAGCATTCCATCTGGTCTCCCAGGAACCAAGGGTGATTCAGCCTGGTGATATTCTGAACAAAAAGAGCTCTCAGACAAGTTTGTATATCATTGACTCAACAGACATTCTAGGCTTCAGAGTGACACCCAGACAAAGTGACAATCCTGGCATCAAATTATGTAGATATGTTTGTGTATAATAGGTTTTTTTGTGTTAACTTCCTGAATAACTTGCAGGAAAAACAAGATTTCCAATGGGGGAAGAAAGGGTCTGATCACCTGGAATCAATGGGAGGATTGAAGCCTTAATATATATCTTGATAAATATAATCTTCTTTCTTTTTCCTTTATGCTTCTTTTCCCAGTGAGGGTCACGGCGGCAGCATGGAGAGTTGGAAGGACCAGACATCCTTTTCCTCTGCAACAGGTCCCAGCTCCTTCTTAGTGATTCCCCAGCGTTCCCAGGACAGTCCAAAGATATAATCCCTCCAGCATGTCCTGGGTCAGCCTCAGGGCCTCTGCCCAGTGGGATGTGCCTGGTATAGTTCCAACGGAAGCCTCCCAGGAGGCTTCCCTTATCAGATGCCCAAACCATCTCAACTGGCTCCTCTTGATCTGGAGGAGCAGTGGTTCTACTCCAAGGCCCTCCAGAATAGCCAAGCTCCTCACTCTGTCTTGGAGAGTAAGCCCAGCCACTCTGCGGAGAAACCTCATTTCTGCCGCTTATACCTGCAGTCTTGTCCTTTTGCTCATTACACAAAGTTCATGACATTAGGTGAGGATGGGGATGTAAATCAACCTGTAAACTGAGAGCTTCGTCCAAGAACTCAGTCCCGCATCATCACCCAGGATCAGTACAGCACACGTATCACTGCCACCACCGCACCAATCTGCCAGTGGATCTCATGCCATTACTTGTGGACAAGACCCCTAAATACTTGAACTCATCCACTAAGGGCAGCTGCTCCTCTTCATCTGGAGAGAACAGTCCACTTTCTTCTGGGAAAGAATCATGACCTCTGATTTGGAGGTGCTGATTCTCATCCCAGCTGCTTCACACTCAGCAGCGAAATGTTCGCGTACACATCGGAGATCGCAGTCTGAAGAAGCAAGAAGAACACCACTATCTGCAAATAGCAGAAATGCCACCTCTGAGTCCCCATACTGGATGCACTACACAGCTTGGTTGTGCCTTGATATCCTGTCCATGAAAATCACAAACAGGAGTGGGGACAAGACACACCCTTGGCAGAGTCCAGCGCTCACCTTGAACAAACTCGACAATGCCAAGAATACGAACACAACTCTCACTCTGAGAATAGAGGGACCAGATAGCACACACAAGTGGCACCGGCTCCTCATATTCCTGCAGCTCTTCCTACAAGCCATCTCGGGGAATGCCTTAAAATACACATATTCATTGTGGCTGAGTTAACACTACTGTGAGAATATCAACATTTTTATTTTCTGACATTTGATCATTTACATTCATAACCTTAATGTTACAGTAATTAGATCTTTTATATATTTAAACACAGAGGTTCCCATTTTCAGCTAGGTGTAAATCAGAGTAGTCCATTGCCAACAGGAGAATGATGTTTATTTACACCAGCTGAGGCTCTGGCCTAATATAAATGTGTGTGTATATAGCCACCTCAAGGTATTTCACAACGCACAGCAACGCTACACAACAGTGTATGAAATGAAGAAAATAATGCATCAAATTGAAACTTCAGGGGTAATTTAGCTTGGTAGAATTTAATTAGTTTGCCTAAATTGGGATTTGGGTAGGCCGATGGTAATGATAGAGTATTCACCATGTAGTAATTTTGCCATTATATAGTGATTATCAATATGATGATTATCAGATGATTAAATAATCAATGATTACTTTTATAACTAAGGGTGACTGTCATTGTGGCTTTTAATTTCAAATATTACTGTGTATTACAGTAACATCTGTGTGCTATCTGTTCCTTTCAGCACAGCTCAAATTTCAAGTTTCAGTAAAAGAAAGAAGGCAATTTAATTTAAATGTGGTCATTTTATTTTCTTCAATAAAAGCAATCATTGCCTATAACTAGTTTGAGTGTTGCAAGTAACTTGTAACTGTTACCAACTGTCTGTTAAAAGGAATCTCCCAAACTTAGCAAATGTCTTCAGAGACTTTTTTATTATTATTTTTAGCTTAACAACTGAGAAGCACAGGCAGTACAAGACAGCTGGCAATCACTAAAGTAAAATGAAAGGTATTGTTTTGAAAAATCTCAGGTGGGTGCAGAAGAAAAGACTAATTCTTTTACTTCTAGCTTATTAAAAAAGAACATGAACATTAAGTGCCCAATCCCATTGAAATTAATGGCAAAACTTGCACTTACTTTAATGGCAACAACAGGCCTTGAATTACACTTGAGATTGATCCAAGAGAACCACTTGCTTCAAATATTTAACTCCCCATTAAGAATGATGCTTTTATCTGGATTGCACCCTGGAATGTGACAAGTGAGGGGTTGTCCCTGCCTGCCTTCAACCTTGGGTGCCACACAATGCTTTGTTGTGGCTTCCAACAAACCACTTAGCAGTGTACAGGTCACACCCTGAGTGTTTGTGTATAGCTGTAGCCCTGGTCCAGCAACTCTGTACCCAGCAGCCTGTCAGCAACACTCCAGTCACACTCTGGCTTCCACCAGCCTTGGTGACTACTTGCAGGGTGACCCCCAACATGCTCAGAGTCCTGAATTTTCCCAAAAATGTGTTCTGCACTGCCCATCTCTCTCTTGGACAGTTCAGATATTAAAGGTCCATTGCCCCTGCAAAGAGTCAATATCAACAGTTGGCTATTTTAACTGAAGTTACCAAACAGTTTAGTGTAAACACAACACTGGATTAGTCTAGATTAAAAATAAAACAAGTTTCTTTAACTATAAAGTGAGAGATTAAGTGTACAAATAAATATAGGGTATTAAAGTCAGAAACGGTTGCGATCAAAATAAAGATAATACTCTTTCTAGTAGCTAAAACTTGGTTCAAAGTAAAATCCTTTTTACTGACCAAATTTGCAGGTCAGGATCTCCCGGCAAAGTCAAAGGGCTGGTTTCTTTTGTCTTTTTAGATAAAAGAGAGATAAAGAGGGCAGAAAACCCCAAGCTTTCATTTATAGTCAAGTTAACCTTTGAAGTGGATTCTTCTGGGGGTTACCCCTCAAAAGAAAGTTTATTCAAACAGTACAGAAGGCGACATGGAGTCTGGTTCTTTTTTTATCGCTGTTTGCTGAACTGCAAATTTTCTTTGTCTCCTGCAATCTCTTCTCCCTGATGTCTCGAGAATCCTGTTTACTATTTACATGTAAACTGAGGTAAATACACATTTCTTCATTCAGGATACATCTACCTGGGCTGTATGCTTTTGAACATATACTAAGAACATCGTACAGGGGGATTTAATAACTTTACATATAATGTTGATGCATACATTTAAGTATATTATTATTGACCAGTGAGGAGTTGGTTTTCAAATGATACCTCACAAGGCATATTTTGTACAAAGATTATTACAGTAGTGTGTAGGGTGTGAATACTGTGATGCTTTCGGTCACAAGAGTATAATGCTCTAAATATAGGATACTGTGACTCAGGATTCCTGTGCTCTGTCCTTGAAACAGGAAAGAACATGCTTAACTTTAAGCATGTGATTAAATGCTTTCCTGAATATGGATGTATTCCTCAGTGGAGGTCTGTATTCTTGGCTTGGCCACTGATTCTATTTGTGGCGTAGGCATATGAGTTATGGTCCCATCCTTCTAAATGTTGAATAACATCAAATCTCACTGGTGTCCATAGGAGTTCAGAGTTCTTAGCATCTGCTGATAGGATTAGGCTCCATGCCAATTTCCTCATCTGTATCAGAGAGATAATAATCCTAATTTCTCTCTTGGGGATGCTTTGAGGCTAAATCAATTGATGTTTAAAATGTTTTGTGACAGGAAAGCTACATAAATGCAAGTCGTCATTGTAAAATTAAAGCCTCATTCTTAAAAGTGGTGTCATCACCTGGGAACTGCAAGTCAGGATTCTTGTACTCTATTCTTGACTCTGCCAGCAACTCACTGTTAGCCAGCCCAGTGAAGTACTAAGCACTTTCTGTTTTGGTGAGGCCTCCAAAACTTCCTTTTTGAAGAGGAAGCATGGATCATTACAATATGTTTTTTAAGCTGCACTGTCCCTTTAAACTCCCTGTGCTTATGTTTATCTGTCTGAAAAATATGGACAATACTTATCTACCTCACAGGGATGGTACAAGGATTAAGAGATAAATATTTAAGCACTTTCAAATATTTGGATGAAAGGCTAGAGATTAGACTGCCCCAAACCAGTGGAAAGGCACTTTCCTTTGTGCAAATAATTCCTGCAGTCTATCAATCCCTAGAAATCCCTGGAGTTTGTGAGTTCATTCCACAGTGGGGGACATGCTCCCATCCTGAAGTATGTGTGCTGGGGTGAGTTTGGTAAGATTTTTCTTAGAGAGGTTTCCTCTCCCTTCATCCCCACACACATGATTTACCAAAAGGAGAAGTGATCTGGCCAACATTTGATGGTAATTTACATATCAAAGACAGCTCAGCTCAGATACAGAATCTGACTTCTCAGTGAAGGCCTTTTGCTTTTTACTTGACTTTTCTAGTTGATTCTGACTGACAGGTCCAAGGTGAACAAACTTACCCCAATCACTCACTCAGCCTCATGCTGTGACAACAATGACTCCTGAAAAGAGCTGACCAGCCTCAGCAGAAATAAGAGGGGGTACGAGGTCTACATGGGATGTACAGAACACTTCATAACAAAGCAGTACAATGCCCCTTTTATTCTCACCATCTTGAATCTGCCTCATAAGATGCATTGTAAGTAGTTTGGTGTTCTGGAGGGTCAGGTATATGTCTCATTTCGCAGTGATGTTTGTCTCATGGAGTGGAACACTTAGCGGACTGATCCATTATCACCATCAGAAGGTGGAGAGGAGAGCTTTTTGGTTTCATCATTTTAAAATATACTCTACAAAGCCCAATGAGTTTTTGTTTTTATAAGTAACTTATAATGGCTACCCTGCCTAAGTCCTCCTGATATTGAATACTTTAGGGCAGCTGTTTGGATGATACCAAAACCCTGAAATCTGAGATACTTTATATCAGTCAAAGAGTTCACAAGAGCATTTATAATTCTGTGAAGAGACAATCAGGGGAGCACTTAACTATAGAAAGGCCAGTAGCAATGGGACTGCTCCAGGTGTTTGAAAATCAGGCAACTTATTCATAAGCAGGGATTCAGGTGTGAAATCCTGGTCCCAATGAAGTCAACAGAACAACTCTCTGTTACAACATAGACAGCAGGCCTGCTCCTGTTTGGTCACAAGTCTGTTGGATGTGGACCCAATTGCTGGGTCCCATATGCTTCTAAGCCAACTTGGTCTTGTCCCTGTTTCTAGCTCTGAGTTTCTAGGACACATGCCAAAGCTCAGACCTCTTGTCTGAAACCCTTCCTTGGGCCATGGGACTTCTGCAGTCCATCCACCAAGCTGCAGGAACCGGTGCTTCAGAAACCCCAACCCCTGCCCCCAGTTGCTCATATGTGCGCCCCCAGAGCTCCACTGAGCTAGGCAATCTGTCTTCTAGTTTAACCCCTTTGGGGAAAACATGGAAGGTAGGCATGGAATATAGACTTAGCAAAGGAATTTCTTAATCACAGACAGACACTTCACCCTTAATCTCTTAAAAAGCCTTAGAGTTATAGAACTTTGTAAAATAACAAAAGTCTTGAGATGCACCCTTCCTTCATGTCTGATCTCACTTTTTGTGTGAGTCTGAAGTTTTGTCAATTTTTCAGACCGAGCAGTGTCCCTCCTATCTGTTCTCTCTTTAGCCTGGTCATCTTGCATGCAGCAGTTGATGGCCTCCCTCATAGAGAAGTACCTCTTCTTAAATACAGTCTGTCCCTTTTTGTCAGATGCTCCACTGGCATGCTTGTCCCTTCCTCCCTCCAGGCTCCTGTGTAAACAGTCCATTGTTCCATGAGGATGGGCTGGTAATTGAGAAACAAATTCCCTTGACTGGATTGATGGCTTCTCAGAGATTCTTTCAACAAGATGTCAATTATCTTTCCTGGGCAGTGTAGGCTGTCTAGAATACACCATATTTAGTATGCAGTGTAGTTAAAGCCTTGTTGTTACCAGGATATTAGAGAAACAAGGTGGGTGGGGTAATATCTTTTAGTGGGCCAACTACTGCTGGTGAGAGAGACAAGTTTTCGGGGACCTGAAGAGCTCTGTGTGGCTCAAAAGCTTGTCTCTATCACCAACAGAAGTTGGTCCAATAAAAGATATTACCTCATCCATCTTGTCTCTAGAATACATCATAGTAACTTTGCCTTGAGTAAGGTTAAACATGAGTTCATCGCATAACATACAGTGGATGTTCCTTATACAAAATAGACATTAAAATACAGAATGGAGTACACAATTTGACTCTAACATATCCCACTCTGTCAAGTTTTCATTGAAGTCAATGGTGCCAGGATTTCACCCCAAATGCCTAACTTGAGGCCACCCAACTTTGAATAAAATTGGCCATAAAGTTATGTAAGACAAGAACAGGAGGAAAAGCAATACCTTTTGTTGAATTCTTATTCAAGATGAGCCAGAATCAAAATGGAACATCCCTGAATTTTGTGGACCTTTGGACCCCAACTATGGGATTTGGGTCCATCTCCAGTTTGCATCTGCCTGGTCCAGCACTGAAACAGGAACTTGAACCTAATAAAATCTTCAGGTTTTTTGGCTCCGTCTCCACAATTAATCTTTTTTCAGTGTTTGCATTTATAACACATTTGAAATTTTGGCATTTTGCAAGAATATAATAAGGGTTGTAATTAGAACATGCTGGAAGAATCTGAGCCAAAGTCAATAGTTACTTTAAAAAAAAAAAAAGCACAAGCTTATCAAGTGCAGCAGTGAATTTTTTTTGTCATTATTTATTACAGTAATTATCTAGAAATTTTTTTTACTTGTGATCTGCTTTCCAAAATGGTCTTGGCAAGATGAGGGATATCAGACATGAGGGAATACATATTTTCATTTCCCTCCCTCCCCCCCCCCCAAAAAAAAAAGCATTCCCCATATGCCTAGAGTGCATGTAACACCGCAACAAGATTGGAGGGTTACAA
This sequence comes from Malaclemys terrapin pileata, assembly GCF_027887155.1. Classification (NCBI taxonomy): domain Eukaryota; kingdom Metazoa; phylum Chordata; order Testudines; family Emydidae; genus Malaclemys; species Malaclemys terrapin. The sequence goes on from NC_071507.1 coordinate 86,521,582, forward strand.
AATTAGGCCCTGATCCAGCAATGGGAACTACCCAGATAGAAATCAGCACCTGCATGGTTCTTATTGCTGAATTGGGCCTAATCAAATAACAGGAATGACTGCCTGGGCTGTCATGTCTATGGGAATATTGGTGAATAGCCTACTGCAGTAAACAGAAAAGGAAATATCCCAGACAAAGGAACTGGTCTGATAAGCAGAATGTTGACGTGTCTTGCAAAGTGTTAACTTCTAACAAGGAAGTTTAAGACTCAAATGCTGCAGTTCTGCAAACATTAATACAGGCTGCCATTAGCCAAGGGAAATACTTTGTGAGGCTTATTACTTTAATTGGTCCCTGTCATCTAGTTAAAAAGGAGAAAAGAAGAACTGCTCCTGACAAAAATTAAGGCTCTTAAAAGTGCTATTTCTTGCTGTAGCACTTCAAAGTGCTGTTTACAGCATTTTCTGAAATCTCCTAGATGGGGAAGAAATTAAGTTTAGATTGTTCACCCACCACATCCTAGTATTCTATGTGGTAGCAGCAGAAAGCAGTCATATCCAGAGACCACACACAATTGTGGGTGTATAATGAACTATTTGGGTAACATACTGTAATTTGTAACTAGCTAATATGTGTGGGTACCACTACCCCTCTAGTGGATAGAATCAGAAGTGCTAAACAGAGTGTTACAGGTCCTTTACTGCAAACAGTTAAAGAAGATTCTCCTTTATCTGAAGTAGTAGTGTTCTGTACCTTAGGAACAGGAAGATTTGAACATTGTTACACCTGTGAAGTTCCTAGATGGCTACAGATTTCTTAGTTTTTTTTTTTATTTTATTTTTAGATTTGTCTTTTTCTATTAAAATCTTCTTCTCTTAGAAAACATGGCATTCTTAGTGTGGGGACAGATAGGTGGAGTTCTATTCCCCACAAGCTTCAACACTTGTGAGGTTCAAGTTCTCACAACTGAGAGTTGGGGGTTCTAGGTTACTTTCCTGGCTGCCAGGTCTACCACTGACTTGCTGTGCGAACACAGGCAAATTATGTAACCTTTCTGTGACCTCCATTTCCCCATCAGTAAAATGGGAACAATACTTGCCTCATAACAATGCCTATTGTGATGCAGACCTATCTGTCATAATCACTTTGAAATCCTTGAATGAATAGGCAAATTATTACTATGGACTATTGACCGTTCCATTTACAACGCAACCACCAATCAACGTTTATTGCAAAGTTGTTTTGTGCTATCCCCATCAGAATGCAAACAATATAAGTTCAATTACTGTATTACGATTCACACACATTTATTCTTGTAAGTGGCACAGGTTTTTCATTTATGACCCTGGCTGCTAAAAAAATAAGTGCTGTTAATAAATTCCCTTCTGTTGCAGATTCTTGGTTGATACTATTAAGCCAAAGTTTGTATTCTGCTTTCTAGGTCACTTAAAACCTGTGGCAAAATTAACAATATATTTTGGTTAATTGTCCTCATCCAGGAAACATTGGCAGTTCCCCTGGGTCACTACAGCAATTTCTTTTATGTTGTAAAAATGCTTTCTTCCCTTAAGTGAAAATGCACCTATGTGACATTCCAATTCTACACTGATAAAGGCTACCTGTGGATTTTTTAAATGTTGTAAACAACTGTCACGCTTAAAGGAACCATACAGAGACTTACCTTTACTCTCCATTGTTTTGTGACGGCCTATTAGAAGCTTGAAACAGTTGTTTCATTACCTAATGCTTTTGCTCGCTTTCATTAGACAATTTGTCCTTCCTTTTTTTATGGAGAGGTCAATATGGCTGAGTTTGAGTGCCTTCCTTTTTTTTTTTTTGTAATCTGCCTCACCTAGGGACATAAGTATAATTCTGGTGGGTAAGGGCTGCTAGTTAATGTGTGCTCCAGTTGCTGGCTGAGGCCAGGTTTACATTAGGAAATTTGGTAGGTATAACTCAGTCACTCAGGGATGTGACAAATCCACACCCCTGAGCGACGAAGTTAACCTGACCTACCCCCAATGTAGACAGCACTAGGTGAATGGGAGTATTCTCCCATTGACATAGCTACCACCTCTTGGGGAGATGGATTACCTATGCTGACAGGAGAAGCCCTCCCATCAGCATAGGTAGTGTCTTCACTGAAATGCTACAGCAGCAGAGCAGCTGTGTTGCTGCAGTGTTTTAAGTGTAGACCTGCCTTGAATGTTTGTCCAGTCAGAATGAGTACATGGGCTCAGGTGAAATTTGAGAGTCCTCATCAAGACATATTTGGAAATATTTATAATACAAATAAAATATGATCTATGATAAGCCGGGAAGGGAAAGCATCAGGATGATAAGAATGGGCAAAAGGAATGGAAAACTAAGATTCTTCTTTGTTACTGTCAAATATTAAAAAAGATAAGCAAAACTACAAAGGTAGTAAGATCGAACATAAATAAAATAGTATCACCTTCTCGCTGCGGATTTCTAAGTTCTTTGTAGACCTGTCTGGTTTTAAGATAAAGTTAGATAAGTTTATGGAGGGAATGGTTTAATGGTAAAACATAGTAGTCAAGGAAAGCCAAGCAATGGTGGGTAAATAGTATAATGGCTAACGGGGTCGGGCTGGAGACTCTTGCCTATATGCTCGGGGTCTTACTGATCGCCACATTTGGGGTCGGGAAGGAATTTTCCTCCAGGGCAGATTGGCTGAGCCTCTGGAGGTTTTTTCGCCTTCCTCCGCAGCATGGGGCAGGGATCTCTAGCAGGAGGGTCTCTGCCGATTGAAGTCACTAAAAACAGGATTGGGGACTTCAACAGCAGAGTCCAGGGAAGGGGTAGGGACGGTTTTATGGCCTGCAGCATGCAGGGGGTCAGACCAGATGATCATAATGGTCCCTTCTGACCTTAAAGTCTATGAGTCTATGAGTCTATGAGGTGGATAGTCATTATTAGCCTTAATTTACAGATGGGAAAACTAAAGCACAGAGATGTTAAGGCAAAATTGTCACTTGCCCAACCCTAGCTCCAGGACCTGGGCTACTGCTACCTACATTGCAAGTAGGGAAGAGCAGCCTCCGTAAGACCACCACTTCATTCCCATGTAGGTAGGTAGTGTGGGGATGGAATGTGGGCAGAACCTTGACATCACCCCCTTCAATGCACCAGCCACTACAGCTGAGCTAGCGCAGAGGGGGAATTAGTCTGTGCCAGATAAAGGGGTGGCTCTGATTACTCCCTCACCCCACAGAAAGGGAGGGACCAAAGATTGTGGCTCTTGATTTACAGTTCGTTCTCTGGTCTGCTCCAGGGGTTGTGCACTACCCCTTACTTAGGGCACATTGTAATGTTACAGTCTAGTGCAGGGGTTCTCAAACTTTTGCCCTGGTGACCCCCCTTATAAATTAAAAATATATATTTTTTTATATTTAACACTATTATAAATGCTGGAGGCAAAGCAGGGTTTGGGTGTGGAGGCTGACAGCTCACGATCCCCCATATAATCTCGCAACTCCCTGAAGGATCATGGCCCCCAGTTTGAGAACCCTTGATCTAGTGCTAAGTGACTTGCCTGGGATCATATAGTGCATTAAATGGGAATGGAATCCCAGTCCCCTGCTCTAAGTACTAGCGGATACTGCCACATCTACTAACAGTGGTAAAAATGCTAAACCTAAACATTTTTTTTCTTTAGAAAAGGTCCCTCCAACAAAGAGAAGAAAAGGTAGCTTCAGTTCCTAGCTGTGCAACACACCTCCTGTGTCACCTTGGGCAAGTCAGTTTATCTCTGCATCTCAGTTCCCCACCTGAAAGGTAGGGACAACAATACTTCCTTTCTCCCACTCTTTGCTTGTCTTTAATTGTAAACTCTTCAGAGCTGAAATTGTCTCTATCTATCTATGTATGCAGTGCCTAGTACAATGGGACCCCAATTTCTAATATAGGTGTTACTATAATAGAAGTAATAAATAACTGGAGCTATGTTGGTAGGGGGCCACACTCACTAGACAGTGTCCTGGGAAACCCATTGTGGGAGGAAGTCCAAACTGCAGAAAGAAAAAGTGGGTACATTTTAATGAGAAGTACCACCCACAAAAACACTATATGGGTTTGAAGACTGACTCTCACAACCATCCTTTCATCATTCATGCCTCCTGCTCCTGGTTGCTCTTTCTTTTTGCATGAAGCATAAAGTTCTCTGCTGGGTTTAGGAAAGGAGAGAAAGATGACACAAAATTGGTTCAACTCCTTAAGTTGATGGGGATGATATCACCCAGGAAACAGGATCTGACTAATGTTGCTAATGTTGGGAATTACAGTGTCAGATGATACATGAGATTGTCCTACCTCAAAATTCCACCAGTGGATGATACAAAATTTCCTGGTTTTGCATAGAATCCACCAAAGATTTAGTTATTTATCTTATAAATGAACAAATGGCTAAATTAAATTTCTTGGAACAACTGGTAATTTAATTCAATTTCTATGTAATAATCTGCATGTAAATATGCATGCAAAATCTTAATTTTAGCCTCTTCAAAGTCACAACTTGCAGTATAGATAAGTTAATGGGCTTCAGCAGAGCATGAGATAAGCTCCAGAAATATAAAGTCCTTTAAGAGTGCCACATTTGTGCATCACTCAGCAACTAATTCCATTTTTAATGATCTCACTGAGATATACAAACTACATTAGTTGTCAAATGATTTTTGGTATTTAAACTATTTCCTCTTTCTCTACCAGAGAGGAATTGACATTTTATGTCCCCTATAGGTCAACTGTTAATATTGCGGTGGAAAGAGGGAGAAAAGGAGGACAGATCATGCTAATCTTACCTGTTCATTTTAAATACATTTATACTTCTCCATGAGAGATTGGTATAACTGCATATTCTCACTTCTAATACACAGGACCATGTCACTAGAAAGGAATGCCAAAAGGTCAGACTAATGACAAATGTTTTTTTCATGCACTGGGTACTATTTTGGGGAATGGAGGGCTAGGTCCAAATTAAGAATAATTGCAATTAACTGAGTGTAATTTAGAAAGTAAAGTCTAGTAGAAGTTATGGTCAGTTAATGAGCAGTACAATAAGACTCGCAGAAAGGCTGTTGACTGGAAAGCAATTAATTGGATGTTTCAGTGTCATTTATCTCAGCTTCCTCAAAGCAAACTGATCAAGGAACTCCAATGACACCTAAAGTCTGGAAACAAGAGAGACTGAGAGACCTATCTTGCTCTAGTCAATATACTATAACTAGTTTGATATTAAGTATTACTGTTCAGATTCCTAAAAGTTTATATACCTAAACTTTACACATAAATACCTTCTGAGGATCCAGGCCTAAGAGTCTGTTCTCTCTAGCATTTACTTTCAGACCTGGTAAGCGTTTGCAGGATCAAACTCTAATCCATCTATACTGCTGAGACATCTCTTATAAATAGTATTCTAGCAAGTGTCTCTGTCAAAACTGAGGAATATTTTAATGGTAGAAATACGTACATTAATTATGCTGTTCATCCAATTCTCATATGTGGCAATCTGGGTGAAACAACTCAGGGTTGAATTTAAATCCCACTTTAAGTCTTCAAATAGGGTTTGATAGTGCCTACGCCTTGTGGGAGATCTCTTCACAAGAATAAATTTCACTCATACAGCAGAACAGGCCCTGTCCTTAAGTCAAGTTCTGAGTCAGGATACAACAGAAGATATAATTAAATGGGAAGGAGGATGGTTAAAGAAAACAGCAATGAGAACATATGTTAACATAGGCCAGCTATACGGGTAGCTGAATTTTTGTCTTTGTGTGTCAAGGTTATAAGCTATTAATAGCAGTTGAATGTGATAAATATTTGAAGTGGCTGCCAGCTATCTATCTATCTATCAACTATCACTTGGCTTTTTGTAAAAAATAGCACTCAGACTTGCATGTGGGAGGTGGGTTATTTGTCACAATATCACTTAAGAAAAATCTAAAGGAAAATTTAAAAAGGAGAGAAAAATAAAAAACCATAAAAATAATGGCTTGAAGTGTTTATTTCCCCACTGTAGGTGGCCAGCTATATTACTGTGCAAACTGCACAGTCCAGAATATCTAGATTGGTTCTGAAAGAAGGCAGTTATCCCACTTTTTCCTGTACACACACTGAGCAATTTAGTAAAGTGTAAGCAGAGAGGAACCAGAACTACACATCACAAATCAACTGATTTCATGCCCCCCCCACACCCCCCGCAACTTATTTTAAAGATTGATCAATCAGGCTTGTGAAGTGGGAAAAGGAAGTGTAAGAAATTACAGCCCCGGCAAATCGGGGAAATGTACAGAGTTATGTTTCAGGTGAAGAGGAACAAGATGTTCAGACTCACAGAAAGTATTTGACTCACTGGCTGCATGAGCAATAGGCCTGTGTTTTGAATTGTCTATTCTTCAACTTGACATAGCGAGACAAAGGAATAATGCCTCCTTCAAAACCAGAGAGCAATTTTTTCAATGTAGAGTCCACCATGTGCCTCTTGCTTGATCCAAAACATGTAATGATCATTTACACCCCATCAACAGGATAATGGTATGTTGTCTTTGGAGGCTTTACAGCAAATGGTTACCATACTGCTTCTTCTGTTCTTATAGAAACCTGCTGCCTCCAATCAATTTACTATTGTCCCATTTTTAATCTCTTTTTTTCTTAGAGGCAGTACACTCAAAAAGCTTTTATGTTGTTCTATTTATTATCCAACCCGCAATCCTGAGTCAGGAAAATAGCACCAGTTCCCCACATACCAGGCAGTATTAAAGCACAATTATATTTAGAGATTGTTTTAAAAAATGAAATGTTCCTTACAGTGTGGATTAGTGTTAATTGGCACTTAAGGTTTTTATTAATTTGGTATCTTATTTCTAAAATAAAATGTACATATTTGTTTAAATTAGTGTTAATGTCAAATTTATATAAACAATAGAGCAACAGTATTGCAAGGATTAATTAATGTTGATGATAATTTAGTGAAGGGGCAAGATAAGTATCTAAATAGAATGAAAATTTAGATTCTGGGCAGGGAGGTTAGTTTGAATTGCTGGATCAAAGAACATTCACTGTGTAAACAAAATGGAAGAATTAATTGGGTGTATTCTTCCCCCATCTCCAAATGCTCTACGTTTCAGATATCAACCAAGGCCTGTAGACACGTTTGATGTGATATGGCAGCCATTTAATTTAATGCTAGATATTTTAATGCAATAAATTCTTGATCAGCCTTTAGGACTACTTTGCTGTAAGGTCCTGTATGTCTTTCTGAACCATATTTGCATAATGCTTATGTTAGTCTATGACTTCAGGGTGGATTATTGTAGGTACACTTTATGTGTCTTCATTTATTACTGCTCTCTTATTTCCTTGTGAGACATTGCTGCACTATTTTGGTTGGGTTTGATTTAGTTCTTATTGCCTTCTAATTTGAAAAGATCATATGGTTTGTGCAGTAAAGAGATAATGAACAACATGTTTTAAGATGTCATTTGAATAGCTCCAAAAGGATGTCTCAGAAGCCTGAAATAAGAGTAACAAGAACTCTGGCCCTAGTTCTGAAGAGACTATGAATCAGCAGGTGTGCAAAGGTGACATCTATAACTCAGGGAATTCTGAAAGGTGTGACACAACTGTAATAGGCCAAAAAAATTGGTGTGTTGATGGGACAGAATGAGTGAGAGATCACAATGCCTATCAAGAGGTCTGATTTTCACAGGTCAGGTGGTTAACTCTTTCTGAAAGTCAGCCTTTAACGTGTCTCAAGTTAGCCACCTAAACACACTGATCTCTTGTAAATCTTGCCCATGGTTTCTCCTTTCCAGTTTCTATTTTGATTAAGTTTCCATGTTTATTTTTGGCTACTCTAGTGGCTTGTTAGCCTTCTTGGAAAATGAGTTGTTATAGGTTTATTTTTAATAGATATCAGAGGTTTCATTAGCAAGAAGTTTTTTAAAAAATTCACAATAAAAAGCTATTAAAGTTGAAAGTGTATTTCAATGGAGTCCTGCTAATACCCATAATTGAGAGGTGAGCTTTCTATAAAAAAAAAATAACTTAAAACAATTATAACAATGAACAATTATGGATTAAAACAATTAGAATAATGAACAATGAAGACTTCTGTCCAGTTGTCTCACTGCCATCAAATGCCATAATACTAATAAAAATTTTTAACAACACACTCTTATTTATTGGTTCCATCATACAGTCCCACACTTTGTATAAACACATATAAAAGTTACTCGTTACACTGTTGGTGTTATGTAAGACCAAATAGTGAAGCGCAGAGAGCATGAACAAGAAGTGATACAGGCAATAATTTACAGTAGGCAGCATTCTCACAACTACAGTACACACCTGCTGAAGTGAAGAAACAGATTGACAGAGCCAGAAGAGTACCCACCTACTACAGGACAGGCCCAACAAAAAAAAGTAACAGAACGCCACTAACCATCACCTTCAGCCCCCAACTAAAATCTCTCCAGTGCATCATCAAGGATCTACAACCTATCCTGAAGGACAATCCCTCACTCTCACAGACCTTGGGAGACAGGCCAGTCCTCACTTACAGACAGCCCCCCAATCTGAAGGAAATACTCCCCAGCAACCACACACCACACAATAAAAACACTAATCCAGGAACCTATCCTTGCAACAAAGCCTGTTGCCAACTCTGTCCCACATATCTATTCAGGGGACACCATCATAGGACCTAATCACATAAGCCATACTATCAGAGGCTCATTCACCTGCACATCTACCAATGTGATAAATACCATCATGTGCCAGCAATGCCCCTCTGCCATGTACATTGGCGAAACCGGGCAGTCTCTACACAAAAGAATAAATGGACACAAATCACACATCAAGAATTATAACATTCAAAAACTAGTCGGAGAACACTTCACTTCCCTGGTCACTCAATTACAGACCTCAAAGTCGCAATATTCCGACAAAAAAACTTCAAAAACAGACTCGAATGAGAAACTGCAGAATTGGAATTAATTTGCAAAGTGGACACCATTAAATTAGGCCTCAATAAAGACTGGGAGTGGATGGGTCATTACACAAAGTAAAACCTATTTCCCCATGCTAATTTTTCCTCTACTGTTACTTACACCTTCTTGTCAACTGTTGGAAAGGGCAATCCTGAATATCACTGCAAAAGTTTTTTTTTTCTCCAGCTGATAATAGCCCACCTTAATTGATTACTCTCGTTATAGTTAGTATGGCAACACCCATTTTTTCATGTCCTCTGTGTATATATATCTTCCTACTATATTTTCCACTGCATGCATCTGATGAAGTGGGTTTTAGCCCATGAAAGCTTATGCTCAAATAAATTTGTTAGTCTCTAAGGTGCCACCAGTACTTCTCATTCTTTTTGATGAAAAGGATAGTAAGTCAGTTGAAAATGCTTTTAAAGAACTTGGCTGCTTTTTTGAGGTTTTTTGAGTGTTTATATTTTATAACTAATTATTAAATAATTACAATCCATCTTGTTTTATTGGCTAGTTTTGGTTAGAACATAAAACTGGAATCCCTAGCTGCAGACTACAAAAACAAACAAACAAAAAAAACCAGCAATTTAAGAACTTATGGAGATTCCATGTAAATTAGAATAAGAGCACCGCATCTTTCAGTGCTGAATTCAGGCTCTCTCAGGTTTCCTGGAACATGTACAAAGCATTACTAGAATGCTGACCTCATGGAAAAGTACCAGTCTCATGTTGAGAAACTACAGTCTAAATGAGGCATCCCCTACAGTTTCTGGTTCTTCTTCTTCTTGCTGACTGGGGTGGGGGAAGGGAAAGGAAAGCAACACTATGTCCCAGTAATGCTAAAGCAAAACTGAGTCATCAAGGTATTTATATACATAACATAAGAATAGTCAGACAAATGGTCAGTCTAGCCCAGTATCCTGTCTTCTGACAGTGGCTGATGCCAGATGCTTCAAAGGGAATGAACAGAACAGGGCAATTATCAAATGATCCATCCCTATCATCCATTCCCAGCTTCTGGCAGTCAGAGGTTTAGGGACACCCAGAGCATGGGTTGCGTCCCTGACCATCTTGACTAATAGACATTGATGGACCAATCCTGCATGAATTTATCTAATTCTTTTTTTTAATCCAGTTATACTTTTAGCCTTCACAACATCCTCTGGCATCAAGTGACACAAGATTACTATGAGCTGTGTGAAGTACTTTTTATGTTTTAAACCTGCTGCCTATTAATTTCACTAGCTGACCCCGATTCATATGCCTCTAATCATTTTTGTTGCCCTTCTCTGTACCCCTTTTCCAATTCTAATATCTTTTTTGAGATGGCGTAACCAGACCTGCATGCAGTATTCAAGGTGGGGCATACCATGGATTTATATAGTGGCATTATGATATTTTCTGTCTCATTATCTACCCCTTTCCTAAGAGTTCCTAACATTCTATTAGTTATTTTGACTGCCGCTGCACACTGCACTTATGTTTTTAGAGAACTATCCACAATGATTCCAATATCTCTTTCTTGAGTGGTAACAGCTAATTTAGACCCCATCAATTTGTATGTACAGTGGGGATTATGTTTTTCCATTTTCATCACTTTGCACTTATAGGCATTGAATTTTATTTGCCATTTTGTTGCCCAGTCACTCAGGTTTGTGAGATCCCTTTGTAACTCTTTGTAGTCAGTTTTGAATCTATGGTGGCATTCTCAGAAATGCTCCCAGTTCCACGCGCACGGCCAGGTAGGCAGGCAGAGCTTCAGAGTCTCAATGCATGGATGAGACGATGGTGTAGAGAGGAGGGGTTTACATTCATTAGGAACTGGGGAAACTTCTGGAATGGGGGGAGCCTATACAGGAAGGATGGGCTCCACCTAAACCAAAGTGGAACCAGACTGCTGGCACTAAACATTAAAAAGGTTGTAGAGCAAACTAGGAGATGGGGGAAAGCTGACTGCTGCAGAGGAGCATGTGGATCGGACAGAGACTTCTCTTAGGGGAGAGTCTAATGATAGAGAATCTCCAGGTTATAGTCAGGAGCAGAGGATGGAGGAGGAGGATGTAAGGGCCAGATCAGATGATAAACATTCACATACAAAAGAATCTGATACATCAGAAAAGGGCAGACAAATAAACAGTGACAAGTTTTTAAAGTGCTTGTACACAAATGCTAGAAGTCTAAATAATAAGATGGGTGAACTAGAGTGCCTTGTGATAAAGGAGGATATTGATATAATAGGCATCACAGAAACCTGGTGGACTGAGAGCAATCAATGGGACACAATCATTCCAGGGTACAAAATATATCGGAAGGACAGAACAGGTCATGCGGGGGGGGAGAGTGGCACTATATGTGAAAGAAAATGTACAATCAAATGAAGTAAAAATCTTAAGCAAATCCGCATGTTCCATAGAATCTCTATGGATAGAAATTTCATGCTCTAATAAGAATATAACATTAGGGATCTATTATCAACCACCTGACCAGGACGGTGATAGTGATGATGAAATGCTAAGGGAAATTAGAGAGGCTATCAAAATTAAGAACTCAATAAGAGTGGGGGATTTCAATTATCCCCATATTGACTGGGAACATTTCACTTCAGGACGAAATGCAGAGATAAAATTTCTCGATACTTTAAATGACTGCTTCATGGAGCAGCTGGTATGGGAGCCCACAAGAGGAGAGGCAACTCTAGATTTAGTCCTGAGTGGAGCGCAGGAGCTGGTCCAAGAGGTAACTATAGCAGGACCGCTTGGAAATAGTGACCATAATACAATAGCGTTCAACATCCCTGTGGTGGGAAGAACATCTCAACAGCCCAACACTGTGGCATTTAATTTCAAAAGGGGGAACTATGCAAAAATGAGGGGGTTAGTTAAACAGAAGTTAAAAGGTACAGTGACTAAAGTGAAATCCCTGCAAGCTGCATGGGTGCTTTTTAAAGACACCATAATAGAGGCCCAACTTCACTGTATACCCCAAATTAAGAAACACAGTAAAAGAACTAAAAAAAGAGCCACCGTGGCTTAACAACCATGTAAAAGAAGCAGTGAGAGATAAAAAGACTTCCTTTAAAAGTTGGGAGTCAAATCCTAGTGAGGCAAATAGAAAGGAGCATAAATGCTGCCAAATTAAGTGCAAGAATGTAATAAGAAAAGCCAAAGAGGAGTTTGAAGAACGGCTAGCCAAAAACTCCAAAGGTAATAACAAAATGTTTTTTAAGTACATCAGAAGCAGGAAGCCTGCTAAACAACCAGTGGGGCCCTTTGATGATTGAGATGCAAAAGGAGCGCTTAAAGATGATAAAGTCATTGCGGAGAAACTAAATGGATTCTTTGCTTCAGTCTTCATGGCTGAGGATGTTAGGGAGATTCCCAAACCTGAGCTGGCTTTTGTAGATGACAAATCTGAGGAACTGTCACGGATTGAAGTGTCACGAGAGAAGGTTTTGGAATTAATTGATAAACTTAACATTAACAAGTCACCGGGACCAGATGGCATTCACCCAAGAGTTCTGAAAGAACTCAAATGTGAAGTTGTGGAACTGTTAACTAAGGTTTGTAACCTGTCCTTTAAATCGGCTTCTGTACCCAATGACTGGAAGTTAGCTAATGTAACGCCAATATTTAAAAAGGGCTCTAGAGGTGATCCCGGCAATTACAGACCAGTAAGTCTAATGTCTGTACCGGGCAAATTAGTCGAAACAATAGTTAAGAATAAAATTGTCCGACACATAGAAAAACATAAACTGTTGAGCAATAGTCAACATGGTTTCTGTAAAGGGAAATAGTGTCTTACTAATCTATTAGAATTCTTTGAAGGGGTCAACAAACATGTGGACAAGGCGGATCCAGTGGACATAGTGTTCTTAGATTTCCAGAAAGCCTTTGACAAGGTCCCTCACCTAAGGCTCTTATGTAAATTAAGCTGACATGGGATAAAAGGGAAGGTCCTTTCATGGATTGAGAACTGGTTAAAAGACAGGGAACAAAGGGTAGGAATTAATGGTAAATTCTCAGAATGGAGAGGGGTAACTAGTGGTGTTCCCCAAGGGTCAGTCCTCGGACCGATCCTATTCAACTTATTCATAAATGATCTGGAGAAAGGGGTAAAGAGTGAGGTGGCAAAGTTTGCAGATGATACTAAACTGCTAAAGATAGTTAAGTCCAAAGCAGACTGTGAAGAACTTCAAAAAGATCTCACAAAACTAAGTGATTGGGCAACAAAATGGCAAATGAAATTTAATGTGGATAAATGTAAAGTAATGCACATTGGAAAAAATAACCCCAACTATACATACAATATGATGGGGGCTAATTTAGCTACAAGAAGTCAGGAAAAAGATCTTGGAGTCATCGTGGATAGTTCTCTGAAAATGTCCACGGAGTGTGCAGAGGCGGTCAAAAAAGCAAACAGGATGTTAGGAATCATTAAAAAGGGGATAGAAAATAAGACTGAGAATATATTATTGCCCTTATATAAATCGATGGTACGCCCTCATCTCGAATACTGCGTACAGATGTGGTCTCCTCATCTCAAAAAAGATATACTGGCACTAGAAAAGGTTCAGAAAAGGGCAACTAAAATGATTAAGGGTTTGGAACGGGTCCCATATGAGGAGAGATTAAAGAGGCTAGGATTCTTCAGCTTGGAAAAGAGGAGACTAAGGGGGGATATGATTAGAGGTATATAAAATCATGAGTGATGTGGAGAAAGTGGATAAGGAAAAGTTATTTACTTATTCCCATAATACAAGAACTAGGGGTCATCAAATGAAATTAATAGGCAACAGGTTTAAAACAAATAAAAGGAAGTTCTTCTTCATGCAGCACACAGTCAACTTGTGGAACTCCTTACCTGAGGAGGTTGTGAAGGCTAGGACTATAACAGAGTTTAAAAGAGAACTGGATAAATTCATGGAGGTTAAGTCCATTAATGGATATTAGCCAGGACGGGTAAGGAATGGTGTCCCTAGCCTCTGTCTGTCAGAGGATGGAGATGGATGGCAGGAGAGAGATCACTTGATCATTGCTTGTTAGGTTCACTCCCTCTGGGGCACCTGGCATTGGCCACTGTCGGTAGACAGGATACTGGGCTAGATGGACCTTTGGTCTGATCCGGTACGGCCTTTCTTATGTTCTTAAGTATCTTGAGTAATGTTGTATCATCTGCAAATTTGGCCACCTCACCGTTTACCCCCTTTTTCAGATTATTTATGAATATGTGGAACAGCACAGGTCCCAGTACAGATTCTGGGGCGGGGGACCTGCTATTTACCACTTTCCATTCTGAAAACTGACCATTTATTCCAACCCTTTGTTTCCTATCTTTTACCCAGGTATTAATGCACAAAGGACCTTCCATCTTATCCCATGACTGCTTACTTTGCTTAAGAGCCTTTGGCGTGGGACCTTGTCACAGGCTTTCGGATAATCTAAAAACACTACATCAAGGATCATCCTTGTCCGCATGACTTCCCTTTACAAAAGCCATATTGACTCTTTCCCAACATATCATGTTCATTTATGTGCCTGATAATTCTGTTCTTTGTTATATTTTCAATGAATATTGCCTGGTTATTGAAGTTAGGTTTTCTGGCCTGTAATTGCCAGGATTTCCTCTGGAAATTTTTTTTAAAATCAGCTATATGCTAGCTGTTCTCCATCCATCTGGTTTAAGCAATAGGTTACATACCACAGTCAGTAGTTCTGCAATTTGGTATTTGAGTTCCTTCAGAACTCTTGGATGAATGCAGGGCCGGCGCTTCCATTTAGGTGACCTAGGCAGTCGACTAGGGCGCCAGGATTTGGGGGGGCGGCATTTTGCCGCCCTTGGCAGCAATTCGGCAGCAGGGGGTCCTCTGCGCTCCAGGTCTTCGGCGGCAATTCTGCGGTGGGTCCTTTACTCACTCCGGGACCCGCCGCCGAAGTGCCCCGAAGACCGGGCGCGCGGAAGGACCCCCCTGCCGCAGAATTGACGACGACGACCTGGAGCGTGGAAGGACCCCCGTCTAGGGCGCCAAAAACCCTGGTGCCGCTCCTGGATGAATGCCATCTGGTCCTGGTGACTTATTACTGGTTAATTTCTCAATTTGTTTCAAAACCACCTCTGCTGACACTTCAATCTGGGACAGCTCCTCAGATTTGTCACCTAAAAAGAATGGTTCAGGTGTGGGAATCTCCCTCACATCCTCTGCAGTGCATACACATGCAAAGAATTCACTTGGCTTATCTATACTGAAAAAACACACCCCTAAGCACTGCAAGTTTCAGTGCTGTAAAGTGCCAGTGTAGACTCGCAGAGGTGATTTTTTTTTATCACCATTGCTATGTCGCAACTACATAAGCCACGTTAAAGCACTGCTGCGGCAGCACTTTAATGTTGCCCTTGAAGACGTGCCATTAGTTTATCTGCAATGGTCTTGTTGTACTTGAATGCTCCTTTAGCACCTTGATCATCCAGTGGGCCCACTGATTGTTTGGCAGGCTTTCTGCTTCTGATATACTTGAAACAAAAAATTTGCTGTTTAGTTTTTGTCTCTTTTGATAGTTACGCTTCATATTCTTTTTTTACCTACTGTGACAGATCCAGACCAGTGGGGTACAGGAGTCTGGTAGAGGGCAAATATACTGGTCACTGGATGAGTAGTTTTCTGTTCCCTAAGTGACCAGAGCAGGGACTGCACTAGAGTAATCAGGAACCTGCTAGAACCAGTTAAGGCAGGCAGGCTAATTAGAATACCTGGAGCCAATTAAGAAGCTGCTAGAATCAATTAAGGCAGGCTAATCAGGGCACCTGGGTTTTAAAAGGAGCTCACTTCAGTTTGTTTTGGGAGTGTGAGGAGCTGGGAGCAAGAGGCGCAAGGAGCTGAGAGTGAGGGTGTGCTGCTGGAAGACTGAGGAGCACAAGCGTTATCAGACACCAGGAGGAAGGTCCTGTGGTGAGAATAAGGAAGGTGTTTGAAGGAGGCCATGGGGAAGTAGCCCAGGGAATTGTAGCTGTCATGCAGCTGTTACAGGAGGCACTATAGACAGCTGCAGTCCACAGGGCCCTGGGCTGGAACCCAGAGTAGAGGGTGGGCCTGGGTTCCCCCCAAACCTCCCAATTGACCTGGACTGTGGGTTTTCCCAGAGGGGAAGGTCTCTGGGCTGTTCCCCAACCCACATGGTGAATCTCTGAGGCAAGAAAATCTGCCAATAAGCGCAGGACCCACCAAGATAGAGGAGGAACTTTGTCACACTACCTAATTATACTTTACACTTGACTTGCCAGAGTTTATGGTTCTTTCTATTTTCCCCAGTAGGATTTGACTTACAATTTTTAAAAAATACCATTTTGCCTCTAGCCGCCTCTTTTACTCTGTTGTTCAGCCATATAGAAGAAAAATTCTCACATGGAAGTAAAGCTAGCATGTAGCCAGAGGGTGAAGGAAATGATCCAAGAAGAATTTGAGCACTAAAGATTAAGTAAAAGCTGAAACATATCTTCTGTGGTGGAGAAGTAGGTATGACACTGGAGAATAGGGGGGTTATTGTCAGTCACTCTTACCCCTTGTGATTCATATATGAGGAACCTTCAGAATCACATTAAAGTCACTGAAAAGTAGATGAGAAATCCTACAGGAGCAAAAACAGAGATCTTAGGGAAAGTAAGGAACAAAGAAAGTGAAGAGGACCCAAGACAGGTGTGCATACCTAGCTGTGACTGTGAAGGGAGGAGGAACACTGGAAGTGCTGGAGAGCATCTATCCTGTTAGAGATTAGATGGGGTGGGAGGGAATGCAGGAACCCTAAAATAACAAAAGTAATGGTAAGACATCAAAAATCCAGAAGGATAGATGCTGAGAAGTTAGAATCACACACTGTTCCTTAGGTAGATGGTAGAGTGATTTGAGGAGAGAAGAAATGAGAAATACGTGTTTTATGCTGAATTCTCTCTTACTCCACAGAACCCTTTTACCTATTGTAAATATCAGTATAGATAGCACCTCCGCCAATGGATGGGGTTGTATCATTACTTTAGTCTTAATGTGTTGTCTGTTATAATGTGGTTGTATCTGATGGGGCGGGCAGGGTGGGGCGGAAGTGGTATTTAAGGAGTTTGAGTTCTGCCTGTGTGCGCTGGAGTTGTTACTTGCTTGGAGCATCCCAGTAAATCCATTGATTTCTATAAAGAAGTATTATACTTTATTTGTCTGTGGGAAAACACTGGCTGTGTTCACATGTTGTCTGTTATAAACCTAATGGTAAGCATTACAAGGATATTCCATACCTTTCTATTGTACAGATTGTGAGTGTTAATTATAAATAACCACATTGTAATGGAAAGTTCATATGGGGGTAAGGTTTCCAAACACACTGGTGGACTATATCCTATTATTACTATCAAGAGGAAAAAGTTTGCATTTGCTTGTCTAAGTACTAAATTAGGCAGATTTTCATCTATGATAACCTGAGTGTGGCTAACAGCAGATTAAGTGTTTGAGTATTAATTTTATTAAATAAAGGTATTAATATTAGAATTGGCCAGTTAAGAGGGAGCAGGGTTTTCTGGGACCCCTGCTGGCAAAAGTGAAGAATGCCAAGTTATGCAAAGCCAATTGATTTAAAAGTGCGGGAAGCTCATCCCTGTTGTTAATTTTATTAACCTAAAAAGGATTCACGGATTAATTAGAAATAAGGACCAGGAGATGAATTGGTGGTTCCCAAGGGAAGCACTAGTATATAGTATTCTTGTTATATAATTTGTTCTAAACTCTTAACATGTAGCAAGTGGTTACACGTACCTGAATGTAATCCTAATTGCTTCTTTCATTCTTAGTTTAAAGTTTTTGTACAAATTGCTAATCATATTCCAAGCCTGCAACTGTCTACCAAAGACCTGAAGAGATAAAAGCAGAATAATTTTGAGCAGTCTAATTTGAGAGGAGGTTATACTACCATATTATTAAGATGAAACAACATTTTGCCTAAAATCAAGAATAAAACTGCTTTTCGTTGACTGAAGTCACATAGAAGTACTCTGTTCTGCAGGTGCTCATTCTCTCCTACGGGTTAAGCTTTAGTAAAAAGTGAAGTGGTGCCTGATTAAAAGCTGGGTTATGTTAACTTAAATATTTTTTAAAGGGAAAATCAGAATCCAAGCCTGTATCTTTTGATGGCTTTCAGTTATTCACTGAACAGGCTTGGAGTGACATACAGCCCTGGTAATGGAAATCTGGTTTGATCCAGAGGACTACCTGGCACCTGAAAAGGGTGCAATAAATAGGCAGCTAGCTGTTATCTGATACATTTAGTTGCAGCATGGAAGGTGCCAAGGATCAAAAGGAGATCAGCTTTCCATCCTCATTCCTTCATGTGAGCTTTTGAAAGCTTTTCTCTCCGTGTGTGCATGGCTTCTTTGTACGACTCTACCTGTAAGTAGCATCCTTAAAACCCTATCACACTCCCTGTTTAAAAAAAGTGTTAAACATAAAAGTAAAGCCTTGGAATACATATTGATAAGTTTAAAAAGCACAAAAATGCCTTGCAGGGAGTGTTTAAAAAAAAAAAAAAAAGAGAGAGAGAAAAGAAACCTTTAGATCTTTCTTTCATCCAAGCTCCCAATGGAATGACTGAGAAACCTTTCTCAGTCATATCAATGCAAATATGTGATTGTTGTGTTTGAATATCGAACAAAACCAGTTATTCTATATTCTTGGTACCAACAAGAATTGGGCATATTTTACTGCTTTTGAGAAATACTGCTACTGCAACACCGTAACAGCAGGAAAATTTGATGTAGATATTAACTACTAAGGGCCAGATCTAGCCCTTACATTTTGTGGTCCTGTGAATAGTTCCATTGACTGCAGAAGGACTATTTATGAAAGACGGTTCTACCCAGCATGAATAAGGCTGGCATAATCTGGCTTGATATTTTCAAATTGGTGCACTGTAGGGACCAGTCAAATCAATTCAGATAAAATAAGTCACAAGCATTTGCCGTAATTGAACCTGAAGGGGTGTTAAAGTTCAGTTCCCATTTGTGATGATCACTTCTCAGCTTTGTGCAACTCAGGGTTCTAGTTGGGACTGGAACAAATATTGTTCAGATACCATGAGATAGTGTCCTCTTGGTATTTCTAGCCTAATCAGAAGCTGGAAGTTTGGGACATTTTCAGGCCAGATCCAATGCTCATTGTGGTCGATGATTGTCCTTCCATTGACTTCTATGGGCATTAGATTATTCTTATTATTTATGTTGTCATTATTTATTTGTATTGCTGTAGCTCTTAGGAGTGCTAGTCATGGACTATCGGACCCCATTATGCTAGATGTTGTACAAACACTGACCAAAAAGACAATCTTAACCCCAAAGATCGTATAAGTATAAAACACAAACACGTGGATACAGACAGATGGGGAATATGAAGAAACAATGAGATAATATTGGTCAGCATGATAGGCAGTGTTCTCTGCACTCCAGCCACCCATTGTCAAGTTTTGTTTTGTTTTGTAGGCATCGTGTCAAACAAAAATTTTAAGAAGGGATTTGAAGGTGACATAGCTTTGTGGTGGTTTCAGGGTGCGTCTCCCAAGCATGTTGGAAAATTTAACAAATGGGTGAGGGAGGCTTATGACATGGAACAATTGGAAGTGAGTGTTGAGCTCTCAGTACTGAATGAGAGATGATAGGCAGGATGGGAATCAGTTCTGAAGGGCCTTGAAAGTGAAGACAAGTAGCTTATAATTGATAAGATAGAAAAGAGGAAGCCAGCGGAGAGATGCAAAGAATGGGGTGCCTTGGTCAAAGTGACGGGCTCAGAGAATGATCTTTGTAGCAGCATTCTGAATGGATGTGAACAGGACAAGATGGCATTTCTCAAGGCAAGAGAAGAGGGAGTTGCAGTAATCAAGACCCAAGGATGAGAGCCTAGGCGAGAGTTCTAGCTGTATGGATGGAGAGGAAAGGCTGTATCTCAGGGCTTGTCTTCACTACCCGCCCGGATCGGCAGGTAGAAATCGATCTCTCTGGGATCGATTTATCGCGTCCCGTCGGGACACGATAATCGATCCCCAAATTGATGCATGTACTCCACCAGTCCAGGTGGAAGTAAGCGCCGTCGACGGGAGAGCCGCAGCGGTCGATTTGCCATCGTCCTCATAGCGGGGTAAGTTGGATCAGATACGTCGAATTCAGCTACGCTATTCCTGTAGCTGAATTTGCGTATCTGAAATCGATTCCCCCCCCGTAGTGTAGACATAGCCTTAGAGATGTTATGCAGAAAGAATCTGCAATGCTTTGACATAGCCTGTACGTGAGGACCTAGCAAGAGGTTTGAGTCAAAAATGATGCCCAGGTTATAGGTCTTCGTGACAGGGAAGATGGTGGTGGTGTTCACAGTGATCAAAAAAGGAGATGGCAGGGAAGACTGGTGCGGGGGGTGGAGGGGAGGTGGATTAAGAGTTCAGTTTTAGCCATGCTGAGTTTGGGCTGATAGCTAGACATTCACAAGGAAATGTCAGAGAGATTGGCTAAAATTTTAGGTTCTCTCTCACAGAACCTGGTCTTCTGAGATTTATAGCCCATAACTGAGCATTTATCTGAACTGAACTGCCTAACTTGTGCAAAGAATGTTAGCCACATGTCTTACATTAAAAGAAGTTTATCATATGGAAAGGACATATGGATCCTTTTGTCCTTGGATTAAAATAAAAGGGAGCAATGGGCAGTGCAGTTCCTGCTCCTCTGCTAAAAAGAGAGGAAGAGTACCTCCCTCTTTTCACTGGTTTGAATGAGCAGCATTCCTCCCATAATTCCATCCTCCCTCTCCGTGACTGCTGCAGTGAGCTCTCCCTCCTGTTTCAATCTGTTTAACCACTGTTTTTGTCTGGTTTGAATGCAGCCTATTTGCCTTTCAGTGCTGTTCAGTTGTTTATGTGTGAGGAATTGGTGGTTTTAATTAGAAATAGGCCTGAACCAAAAATGTTTAGTGAGATCATATATTCAGATGGTGTTTCTGTTCTTTTTGTGAACTTGCATGTAAAATGTTTTGGAGCAGATGAAATACTATAGTGCACATCACTAAGGTAAGTGAATGGCAGCAGTTTTACTCCAAATATTTAGCCATTGGAAAAGTCACTAGCAAAAAAGAAGCTGGGGAAGCAACTTTAAGAGAGTTAATCAAATTCCTAACTTCAAATAACATGGTATGCCTCAAAATATCCCTCTGGGTGACCTTTGGCAAGTCACTTCCCTATCTGTAAAATGGGGATAATAATGCTGACCTCTTTGGTAAAGCACTTTGAAATCTAAAGATGAAAAGGGTTATATAAGAACTAGGTATTAAGTAATATTATTACTATTATGTATTTATTATTGCTTCTCAGGCGTGTTATAAATGAATATCTGCATTTCTACCAGTTGCCTCTAAATAAGGAACCAAATCCTTAACTGGTGTAAATCAGATTACTCAATTGACTTCACTGGATCTGTGCCGATTTATACCAGCTCAAGAGGTGGACAAACACTAACAATGCCTGCACATCTACTTTCTTGGGTGAAAACTGGGAGTTATTCTGCATCAATTGCCTCTTCTCATCCAGACTGGCTAGCAGAAGAATTCCCAATCCCTTCAATAAATTCCTCTTTCTATCAAGTTGAATCCATATTACTTCCCATGAATTTATGTCCTGACCAGCACTGCAATCTATCTACATGCCATAACTTTTCCATGGAAAATTTGAGCTAATCACACATTCAGTGGTGTTTTCTTGCTATCTAGTTGAAAACAGATTGCCTCATCATTTCATTCCTATCAATAAAAAAAATTGTCATGCAAGAAATGGATCATCTTTGCTTCATTCTTCCTGTTTTCTTCAATTATTTTAATTTTTGTGTCAGCTGGACAAGATTAAATCTCAGGTAGTAATTTAAAAATAAATGAGACTGGATATTAGCTGCAGTAATTTTTTTGAAGCACACTGTGGGATGTTAATCTTTTATTATTATTATTCTGAGTTTCTTTCACTTTACATATGTGGCAATATTTAGGCCACTCTTTTGAAGCAAATCCTTCGGTGTGATTATTTCCTCATTGAAATGCTCTCTATTGTGCCTATTTGTTTGATGTGTTTTCCTTGTACCTTATATTTCTGATGGCTTTTGGGCAAAGTAATCATTATGTCTCCAATACTATTTCTTTTAATCTCCTGAAGATTAAGTATGTTTATTTAAAAACCTTTCTGATAGTGTCTTCACAAACTCAGCTATTTTATAAAATTGGAAATAATGAATCAGGGAGATGCAATTTTGATAATGCCATTTATTCAGCTCCTATGAGGCTAGCTAGCAAAAAAACTAGAGATATGTAAGTATCTGACATACATACAGTGAGAATAGGGAAAATATTGTAATTGTATGTAGGTTATGAAGCTCCTAGAAAGATACAGTCAGCAAAAGAGCAGTTCAATTAATGACTCACATTCTTCAGGGACTGAATGACTCAGGGGACCGGTAATTGGATCAGGACTAAAGTCTTTCATCTCTAGGTCACCAGTTCAAACCCAATACAGATAAATAGTGACAAAATGTTGCTGCTATCTAAAAATTCTTTGGCAGCCTTTTTGAAATGACACTATTGGACATGTACCTAAATCACACTCGCTGATCAACAGAGAAACCAATAGAGCTGATCACATTTTTTTCATGAAAACTTGGTCCAATGAGGAATGGCTTTTTGATGAAACAGAATATTTTGTCCCCTAAATACTGGTTTTGTCAAAAAAAAAATCAGGTTTTGTTGAAAAACAGAAAAATATCAAAGTTTTTAATAAAAATGAATATTTTTGTTTTTGTTGAAAATTTTCACAGGAAATTTTTTCCCCAGCCAGCTCTAGAAACCAGTGACTGTGTTTGGAAACTAAATTACCCTTGTTCTCATAGTGGTGCTGCATGCGAGTCAGGCTTAAAGGCTTTATTGGTGTGATGATACATTTTGCCCCGCCATGGTACATACTTTGCAATTTGTGTTTTGTAACTGAAGTGGAAGACGTAGGGGTGCCCCAAAATGAGCAGCAGATCTCCTACAGTAACCAGTGGAAACCATCTGCCCTCATGGAGCTGGAAGGGCCACACTTGTAATGTATACCTTCCTGTTCCAGCTTTAGTGAATCTGATCACTCTCTTTTCTCTAATTGCCAGCCTCTTATATTCTTCCCTTGCCTCTTTCTTTTTTCATGCCTCCTTTTCTTCTCTCATTCACTATCCTGGGCAGTGAAAGTTACCAGCAGATACAAACATGGGTGGATTTATTTAACAATCAAGTGAAAGTTAATGGATGAGAGTCCAGGGCCTCAACTGATGTTTTGGGGATTGGTCCTGCTTTGAGCAAAGGGTTGGACTAGATGACCTCCTGAGGTCCCTTCCAACCCTGATATTTTATGATGTAACTCAGTGTAGTTTCATTCAGTGGAGCTGTGCCAATTAATGGCATTCAAGGATCACCTGAAGTGTTGAAGTAAATGAATATAGAATACCTGGGTCCTTATCATTACATTCAACATAAATGTCATACATCATTAGAATTATAATGTTTTGTCCCCACAAGATTGTAGCCTCATTTCTCTAAATCCAAAAAAGTAATGCAAGAACAGGAAGAAAATGTCCTTCATAAGACCCCTTAAGAAAATGTAGTTCAGTGGTTTGTGAGTAACAAAACTTCAGGATTTCTCAATACTTATGTGAAGGTACTGCTGAGGCTGATGACAGCACCAGCAGGTCCAGCACCAGAGAGGGTGAAGCCGCTAGGGGGTTGGTCATAGTGACAGGTGAGGTTCGGATCTGGAGGAGGCAGAGCTGTCTCAGGGAATAGGGAATTGGAGGGTCAGACAGAAGGTCTAGTTATGCTTTCCTGGAGAGTTGGGCTAACTGAAGAAAGGTTAGTAGAGCCCTGAGGAAGGAACCTGTGGGACTCAAGGGAGATCAGCTTGGTGTCCCTAGCCCCAGCAACTCCCCACCTAGGTGGTTTGTGATGGGCTCTGGATGGAAGAGATTTCTCAGAGAAAGTGAAGGACTCCCAAAGCCACCCCAGTAACCAAGCAGCAAGGGCTGGTGCTGGGAGGTGACACTAGACACAAGTAGGTCATGGCACAATGGGTTTGTATATTTGTAAAGAAGTAAGAGGCTCCAGACAGACTGACATAGCCAGGGTAAGATGAGCAGTTTCTGGGTATAGAACTATTTCTTTAATGCTTCTAGTTCCACGTTAGATTATATGTGTTCTTGGTGTAATAAATAAGATCCATTATTTTCATTAAGATGAGGCCTGATATGTGCTATTAAGTTATTTAGATACCTGTCTGCTGCTTCTCGAAGTGAGAGTACGTAGCAATTACTACAAGCTAGAGAGTATCTCTGGGTTTCCAGCTCCTGGAGAGAAGAGACTTAAAACCTTTTAAATGTAAATCTAAAAGAGGCAAGGAGTGAATATTGGATGGTGGCAGCAACGGTATCAGATAAAGAGTCACCAGGTGGTATATATGTGTTGCCAATCCCAGTTTTTTTAACCTTTTTAGTTTTTGGCGCTTTTTTTTTTCTGGCTTTTTTTAATTTATAAAGGAAACTTTTATTTTTTACTTATATAATTTTTTTTAACAATGAACACATACACATTGCTATTATACACCTTTTTAGTAAAATAACTTTTATACAGAGCTTTGGAGCAACAAACAAGGACGAGCACACCCACTTTTGAGGATTCCACTTGGTACAACCTCTGGTGTCCAATAGCTTTCCTTTTTAAAACCTTAAATGCCTTGTCGGCTTCTGAGGACCAGTGAAAGGGGTCGTGATATGCTTTTTTAATGCATTTGTACAAGGGTTTAGCCCACAGTCCAAACTTTGGGATCCATATTTTGCAGAAGCCTGCCATGCCCAGAAACGCCCTGAGCCGTTTACGATTGCTTGGGATAGGAATTTGACAGATAGCTTCCTTTCTTTTGTTTGAAAGCTGACGCTCCCCCTGCCTTATGTGAAACCCTAAGTACAGTACTTCTGGGAGGGCGATCTGAGCCTTACTCTGTGCTATCGGATATCCTCAGAGTCCAACAAAGTTCAGGAGGCTCACAGTGGCTTTAAGGCAAGGGATTAGACGCACAGCGGCAATTAACAAGTCATTTACATATTGCAGGAAGAGGACCTTGTCCTCATTGTTCCACTTTTCCAAGTCTCTGGCCAGGGCCTGGCTAAAAAGGGTGGGGAATTTTTAAATTCCTGGGCCAGCACTGTCCAGCAAAGCTGCTTTTTAATTCTTCTTTTGTTTTTCCACTGGCTTCACTCTGGGGCTTGCATGGCTGAGGGCTCAACTGCAAGGGTTATTATTTACACATTCTTGGGGGGTAAGGTGAGGGTTATTTTATTTTTATTTTTTTGACCTTCTTAGATGGTCTTCGCTAAATTGGCTTGATATTGTTCATAAGCTTCCAATCCCAGTTGTTTTAACCTTTTTAGTTTTTGGCCTTTTTTTTTTTTTTTTTTTTTTTTTAACAGCAGGGTCCTTATGAGGATATTACAGTTATTCCAGTTAGGCTTATGGCTAGCCAGGCACCCCTCAAAGACTGAGATAAACTTGCTTGGGTTCGTGGAGAATTCCCCTGCCTGTGCCTTAAAGGCTGCTAGGTCCACGGGGTTAAAAAGCACATGCGTATAGACCTGCATAGTAGTGGCCTGATTCCTATCCGAGCCATGTCTGGACACCACGGTCTCGGTGATCAACGGATAAAATTCCACCGAGGGGACAATCTCTGGGACCTGAGACACCTTGTCTTTATATGGTGGGGGTGTGATAGCCGAAGGGGACACCGGACCTGCCATTACAGTTGTGGGGGGGTTCTGGGGACTAACAGTAGCTACTACTGAACCCGTCGGAGTCAAATTACACTTTTGCAAAATATTTGACCTATCTCTTAGCAACATAAACAACTGTACATACATATGTTCATTCCATTTACCCGTTCGCTGACAAAACAGAAGTAATTGAAGGATAGTGTTATAATTAAGTGATTTTTCCGGTGGCCACCTTTCCTGGTCCTCTAGCTGATATTGAGGCCAGTCTATTGTACAGAACCTTTTCAATCTACTTTTAGTCAATGGATCCAATTCAAACACTTTCCAGTTCACCAGAGTGCATTCTAAGGGCGTACACCTTGCCCTGCCTGGAGTACTTTGTCCCTGGCCCATACCCTAGGGAGACACTGGGCGTCCCCAGGTCAAAACAGGTAAAAGTCCACACCACTGGACTGTTTCTACCTTATCCAAGGGACCGGTTCCTCACCGTCACCCTATCCACGGGACTGGTTCCCCACCATCGCCCACAGCTGCTTCTCCACTACTCGAGCGCGTTGCACCGTTGTGCCTTCCGGGGTCAACCAAACCGCGTCTCCGCCGAGGCCCCCATTGAAGTCACCAGTGCGTGCTGGGCATCGGTCGTTGCTGCAATCCGTCAACCTCCGAGAGGGGTCCGGGCAAGGCTAAATTTCAGCCTCGAGCCCCACGTTGGGCACCAAAACTGTTGCCGGCACAGAGTGCCCAAGGACAGCAACAGCGAGGTCCGTTGCCTGGTGTGCATCACACCAATAAACACACCAGGATGGAGAAGCAATCAAAGTTTATTTGGGATCCCAAAGTGGTGCTAGGAAACTGGCACGTCTCAAATCAAGCACACCAACATAAGCAGCCTTTATTTTTTTCATACATTTTGCAGCTAAGTCTTTTCCTTCTTCCCCCGTCCTTTTTTCCTCTCCCCTTTTTTCCTCTGGTTACATTACACGACTTTGGCTATGCAGCTTGTTCTCACTGTTTCTTTCTGCAAGCAATCTTGTCCTTCAGCTAGAAGCATGTAGGTTTCCCTTATCACTACTGCTTCCCAGCTGCTGACCAGTGAGGTTAGTAAAGTTTAACATGCAGGGGCTTTGATTCACTTTGGCCTAGAGCGGGGGCTTCATGGACTTTCGTGGTCTTCCATCCCCTGAGTTCCCTAGGGTGATGCCTAGTGACACCAACATATGTGTATGTGTCACTTGTTCACCAGAGGGGGAGGGATAGCTCAGTGGTTTGAGCATTGGCCTGCTAAACCCAGTGTTGTGAGTTCAATCCTTGAGGGGGCCATTTAGGGATCTGGGGCAAAAATCTGTCTGGGGATTGGTCCTGCTTTGAGCAGGGGGTTGGACTAGATGACCTCCTGAGGTCCCTTCCAACCCTGATATTCTATGATTGTCCTGTATTAGACCTTTGTAGGATTTGCTGGTTGACTTGTGTTGGTTTCTTTTCTTTTCTTTTCTTTTCTATTTTTGGTGGGATAGCACTGTCGGGAGGAGATCTCCTCTCCGGAAACAATAATTTCACCACAGATGCTTGGTGGAACATAGCAGTGTCAGGATGAGGGTGAGGGATTACATCAGGAGGGAAAGGTCTGATGAAAGGAAAAAGAGAGAGCACATTTTCTGTCAGGAGGAGTTAGCTCATGCCTAGTCTGAGGTGATGTTAACAGAGGAACTTGGTGGTCAGGTCAAACAAATTCCCTAGAAGAGCTGTCTGCCTGAAGAGAGCAAGGACTTTCAGAGGGGTCGGGGGGAAGGTCTGTTGACTTGACTTGGCCAGTAGCAGTTGGGAAATTGAATGCAACAGTGAAAGGGACGGTTGACTTGACCTACCAGCAATAGTGACTGTTGGGAAGTTTGAAAATACAAAAAAGAATGGACAGTAAGTGAGACCAGGTTGCTAGGCAACCAAGAGGGGTGGTTCGATCCATGTGAGTCTAGGCACACAAGTGGAACTTTCCAGTTTGTTGGACAGAAAAAGGGTGGAAGAGACCACGTGGCCCAGAGTCAGAGGGGGAGCGGGAATGTACCAATTTACCAGCCTGTCTGGAGGAGAAACTGACCACACTGCAGTGCTAGGCACAGGGAACAAGAGCAGTACTGACTCATAGCAGCCTTTACCCTATTATCAAAAGAACTGAAATAAAATCTAAAAGGACTTGGAAAATTTTTTTTTATTTTTATTTTGAAGTTTGTTTGCAGGGCAGTGAGGGACTGCAAAATGCCAATGAACTACACCAACTTTAATATGGAGCAACTCAAGGACTTATGTTCTCATAGAGGTACAGCTTATGGGGATCATGATAGGAAACCACTCATCAAGGCTCTGAAGAGTTACAACCAGGAAGTCCAGGAAAGCCAGATTACTGAAGTGATAGGAAATGAGGACCAGACAAGGGTGGCAGGATGTGAGGCCAGCAAGGGCATGGGAGCTAGAGCGACTGCAGATCGAGGCAAGGTGAGAAGGATGTCAATATGAAGCAGAGGAGAGAGAGAGAAAAAGAACATCAACATGAACTGGCAATGGCCTAGTTATAGTACCAGGGCAAGGGGATATGAGTGGGGTGAAAGTGGATCCAAATTACTTCCCATTTATAAGAAAGAGGAAAATATTGATGCCTTTCTAATTGCATTTGAAAAAAATTGCAGACAATATTAATTGTATGAAGACATGTGGGCTCTCCAGTTAACTCCACTTCTATCAGGTAAAGTTTTAGAGGTATTTGCATGGACCGACATTTGGGACTGAAATGATTATGAACAATTGAAGTTGGCATTGTTAAGAAGGTATGAGCTGACCATGGACGCATACTGCTTGAAGTTCTGTAAAACAAACAAACAAAAAAAAACAGAGGATAATTATGAGCCACACATGGTAGAGGAAATAAGGGAGGTGGTCCTTCTGGACCAATTCCTAAGAGTTTGCCCAGAGGGCCTAAAGGTGTGGTTGGAGGATCACACCCTAATTACTAGTAGAAGGGCAGCTGAATTGGCTGATCAGCACATGAGTAACAGGCAGCACAAAGCATCAAATTGTGGGAGGAGGGTTCACTGGTTACAAGGGGATTAATCAAACACAACACCAGTTGAGGGTACAGTCAGTTGGGTCTGAGAAGAAGGATAACTTTAGCCAGTCTCCTCTCCTGAGGAAGATGAAAGAGATATATAGGGGAAAACAGTGCTGGAAATGTCAGGAGGTAGAACATCTCTGTTATGACTGCCTTAGCCAAAAGAGAAGGAAATGGGAGGCAGTAACACCAACAACTGCAACCCACATTGTCTATTGTATCAGCACTTCTATTCCAGAGAATTCTCATAGGTTCATATGCTCAGTAACCACTATGGGAAAGAGGTATCAGAGTTGAGGGACACAGGAGCAAGTATTTCCCAAGTTAACAACCATCTGATTTACCCAGAGCAAACGTTTCAGGGCCTGTGTGCCACAGTGAGGTCATATTCTGGACAGAAGGAGCAACTTCCCTTAGCCCTGTTATTCTTGAGCTGGGAAGAAAGAAAGGGAATCCAGCAGGTGGGAGCAGCAAGAGAACTGAGTATGGGAGTACTGCTGGGGAACAATCCACAATACCCATCTGCTGAAGTGAAGAAACAGATAAACAGAGCCAGAAGGGTACCTACTACAGGACAAGCCCAACAAAGAATATAACAGAACACCACTAGCTGTCACCTTCAGCCCCCAACTAAAACCTCTCCAGCACATCACCAAAGATCTACAACCTATCTTAAGGATGATCCCTCACTCTCACAGACCTTGGGAGACAGGCCAGTCCTCACTTACAGACAGCCCCCCAACCTGAAGCAAATACTCACTAGCAACTACACACCACACAACAAAAACACTAACCCAGGAACCTATCCCTGCAACAAACCCCATTGCCAACTCTGTCCACATATCTATTCAAAGTACACCATCCTAGGACCTAACCGCATCAGCCACACTATCAGATGCTCATTCACCTGCACATCTACTAATATGATATATGCCATCATGTGCCAGCAATGCCACTCTGCCATGTACTTTGGCCAAACCAGACAGTCTCTAGGCAAAAGAATAAATGGACACAAATCAGACGTCAAGAATTATAACATTAAAAAACCAGTCGGAGAACACTTCAACCTCCCTGGACTCTCAATAACAGACTTAAAAGTGGCAATTCTTCAACAAAAAAACTTCAGAAACAGACTCCAATGAGAAAAGCAGAACTGGAATTAATTTGCAAAATGGACACCATCAAATTAGGCCTGAATAAGGACTGGAAGTGGATGGGTCACTACAAAAACTAAAAACTAATTTCCCCATGCTAATTTCCCCCTACTGTTACTTACACCTTGTCAACTGTTTGAAATGGGACACCTTGATTACCACTACAAAAGTGATTTTTCCTCCTGTTGATAATAGCTCACTTTAATTGAATTGTCTTGTTAGAGCTGATCCCCCTACTTGGTAAGGCAACTCCCATCTTTTCATGTATGTGTATATATATCTTCCTACTGTATTTGCCACTCCATGCATCTGATGAAATGGGTTTTAACCCATGAAAGCTTATGCACAAATAAATGTGTTAGTCTCTCAGGACCAGATAGCATTCACTCAAGAGTTCTGAAGGAACTCAAATATGAAATTGCTGAACTACTAACTGTGGTGTGTAACCTATCATTTAAACCAGCTTCTGAACCATATGAATGGAGAAAAGCTAATGTGACAACAATTTTTTTAAAAATCTCCAGAGACAATCCCAGCAATTACAGGCCAGTGAGCCTAACTTCAGTACCAGGCAATTGGGTGAAACTATAGTAATGAACAGAATTATCAGACATATGGATGAACGCAATTTGTTGGGGAAGAGTCAACATGTTTTTTGTAAAGGGAAATCATGCTTCACCAATCTATTAGAATTCTCTGAGGGGGTCAACAAACATGGGGACAAGGGTGATCCAGTGGATATAATGTACTTAGACTTTCAGAAAGCCTTTGACAAGGTCCCTTACCAAAGACTCTTAGGCAAAGGAAGCATTCATGGGATAAGAGAGAAGGTCCTCTCACGAATCAGTAACTGGTTAAAAGATAGCAAACAAAGGGTAGGAAGAACTGGTCAGTTTTCAGAATAGAGAGAGGTGTCCCCCAGGGGTCTGTATTGGAACCTGTGCTGTTCAACATATTCATAAATGATCTGGAAATGGGAGTAAACAGGGAGGTGGAAAAATTTGCAGATTATACAAAATTACTCAAGATAGTCAAGTCCAAAGCAGAGTGCAAAGAGTTACAAAGTGATCTCACTAAACTGGGTGACTGGGCAACAAAATGGCAGCTGAAATTCAATGTTGATAAATGCAAAGTACAATTTAAACTAACTCATGTTAACCGAATATAACTGCATGCTCTTGCTGCCTGTAAGATGAATTGTGTCAATAGCTAGTTCAACTGTAATTCTTATTAGCGACCATTGTCAGCATGATTCTCCTTTGTACTGTAGACAAAAATTACATTCCTTCTGAGCTGAATCCCTAGTCTTGCCTCTTTACAAGGAAGGGTTCCCCTTGCTCCTGCCCTTTTGACAGCATCAAAGGGTCCTCAGCCAAATCAGCATAAAGTAACAGACTTTATGTGACAACCATCCTACGGTGAAAGCCAAAGCAAAGAGCTTCTTGACTTATTGATGCTGTCATCCTTTATAAAGAAAGCACTGAATTGTTTCAGAGACAAGATGATGAGGAAGTGCATCTAAAACAGAGGAAGCAGCTAAGTGAAAAGGCCTGTGTGTGGTTTTGTCTACATTCCAGGAAGGTCTGGCTTCTGTGTTACCCCTAAAGCAAAGGACTTTTTCTGTGGGTGCAGACATCAAAAAAGGAACATTTGATAGTGCCTTGATAGCTAGAGGCAGTGCCCCTGCCTGATGACTAGTAAATTGTCATTATTGCTCATTTACATAGTAGCTCACACCCTGGAAGCAAGGCAGTTAGGTTTGTCTGATGCATCTCAATCCA
This sequence comes from Malaclemys terrapin pileata, assembly GCF_027887155.1. NCBI lineage: Eukaryota > Metazoa > Chordata > Testudines > Emydidae > Malaclemys > Malaclemys terrapin. Next base: position 86,553,438 of record NC_071507.1, read on the forward strand.
TTTCATATAAAAGCTTCCACTGATGAAATTGCTGCCACAGTTTTCAAGATGGAGTACTTCACAGCCTGGGGTGTATATAAGGCTCATGGCTTCTGACATGTAGGAAAAAACAGCTAAATGGCTCCACTCTGAGACCTTGAATTATTGATTCCTGGAAACTGACCCTGCTGGAGGTTGCAGTTGGGCTGGTGAAAGATAAATCTCTTGATCTCCCTTGAAATAATGCAAAGAGTCACCACCTTCTCAGGCTATGTGGGCCACAATGTTGAGTTCCTGAGAAAGTCTGTTTCCATCATGGCAAATTGTGACTCTCCTGCTCTTTGGTACTGTATATATTCTATGAAGCATAACAGGACTTTTCCCAGATGTAGCAATTAACTTTTGTGAATACAGTAAGTGAACGACATTAGCACTGGGCATGGATAGAACTCAGAGAAGTTTGGGATTTCACAAAAATCCCCTTTTCACACTCCAGAGATTGAGAAGCATTCTACAAATGTATTGGAAAATGTTGTGTTTTTCCCACAGGGAACTTACTCCAGGCCAAATCCTCCCCAGCCCTAGCCTGAGTAATTAAGTTTGGTGGGGATATGAAGCAAGCACCCCTCCATGTACAGAGTGGTAACAGCCTATCCTGATGCTCCACCCACATTGGAGAAGGAGCCAATGGCCAGTATCCACATCCCCTGGCTTGCTCTGAAAATCCTGCTATGTGAGAAAGTGAAGAGAGTTTCAGTATCAGACAAACTATGGACCCCCTTGTGCAGGCTCCTCATTTCCAGCCCCACTTCTAAAGTCCTGATTGCACTGTAGGCAGGGCCCCAACAGCAATAGTGGAGGCAATAGAATTTGCCCTGGCAAATCTGCCCTGATGATCACTTCAGTGTTTCCACTCCTCCTGCCCTCATTACCTACCACCATTCAGAAAAAGTTTTCAGGAGCTGATATTAGTCATTACTAAAAACAACAATACCTAAGTTCAAAGTGGCAAGAGCCACAAAGCCAGAAAATAAGTATCCCATTCTCTCATATAGCTAACCTAATAGTGTGTACAAAAGCATTAAACATTACAAAAATGCTGCCAATGTGAATTATAACACATCAGATATGCTAATAATTAGTGCATTCACTAGTAGTGCTGGTCAAAAAATTTTCTACAGAACAATGTTCCATTCAATAATGCACTGTCGTCACAATAAAAATATTTTGTGGTAACAAGTCAATTTTTGGTGGGAAAAAAATCAAACTGTTTTGTTTCAGTAGTGTTGAAACTTTAAATTTTGATAGTGTGGAAATGTTGCATTTTGACTTTTATATAATATTTAAATATGATATGGCATTTGTGTATATAATAAGTATATTTAATATTTTAATGTCACATATAAGTTGAAATTAAATTAATCAAAACAAAACCTTCTGATACTATCAAAACAAAATGTTTCAAAAATCTTACTAAAATCAAGACATACCACATCTACCACTTGCCCCCCATCAGCAAAGCTTGTTACCCTGTCAAAGAAAGCTATTAGGTTGGTTTGACGTTATTTGTTCTTGACAAATCTACGTTGACTGTTACTTACCACCTTATTATCTTATTGGTATCAGCAAATTGATTGCTTAATTATTTGCTCCATTAACTTTCCAGGTCCTGAAGTTAAGCTGACTTGTCTGTCATTCCTCAGGCTGTCCTTATTCCCTTTTTTATATATTAGCACAATATTTGCTGTCTTCAAGTCCTCTGGAATCTCTCCCGTCTTCCATGACTTTTTAAAGATCATCGCTAATGGCTCAGACAGCTTCATTAGTATTCTAGGATATATTTCATCAGGCCCTGCCGACTTGAAGACATCTAAATTGTCTAAGTAATTTTTAACTTGTTCTTTCCCTATTTTAGTCTCAGATCCAACCTTGTTTTCACCAATGTTCACTATGTTAGACATCCAATTGCTTTTTGGTGAAAATTGAAACAAAAAGGGCATTTAGCTCTTCTGCCATTTCCACATTTTCTGTTACAGTCTTTCCTCTCCCATTGAGTAATGGGCCTACCTTGTCCTCGGTCTTCCTCTGCCTTCTAATGTATTTGTAGATAGTTTTCTTCTTACCCTTTATGTCTCTAGCTAGAGAGCTCAGATCCAGACAAATCCCAAGTATTCAGAAACTATTTGTGGTATTTCTGTGTATTACTTGACAGACTGTAGTTTTCATTATGCACCAATGAGAGTGTTTTCTGTTGCTCTCATCAAAAGCTTTCCTGCTAAAGATCCAGACTTGTGGAGATCCAGTGGGAAAAAACCAAGCAACTATAGCGTCCGAGATTTTGCTTAACAAATATTATTGTTCAATAATGATTTAGGGCCAGACCATGTTCTTCCATTGGGAAACATGTGTGTGGGAGGTCAGGAGGGAGGAAAACTCCACAAGATTTCCCATATGGAGTTTCCTCCTATTCTTCCATTGGAATGTAAAAAGAACGAGGAGTACTTGTGGCACCTTAGAGACTAACAAATTTATTTAAGCATAAGCTTTCATGGGCTAAAGCCCACTTACCCACTTCAGAAGTGGGTTTTAGCCCACAAAAGCTTATGCTCAAATAAATTTGTTAGTCTCTAAGGTGCCACAAGTACTCCTCGTTCTTTTTGCTGATACAGACTAACACAGCTACCACTCTCAAATTGGAATGTAAGTATCCCGCCACCCCAGAAGAAACAGATTCTGGCCCCCAATTTTTGTAGATTCCCCAATTTCCTAAAGTCAGAAGGCCATCTACAAAGATGCCTTGAAGCTGCACAATTCTGGGACCCTTTGTGATTTACTACACTTCATCAGTGCAAGCCCCCAAGACTCAGTTCAATGGAGGAGGCTCTACATGCCTGGGGTGCATTAATTCTATGACTGCAGGTTGCCAAGACAATGCAGCTAACTCTTTCTCCCACTACCCTTCTAACCCTGGATGTTAGCGTGTCCCTGTAGCTCTGACTAAATACATTGTTGCTGCTGCTGCTATGTTTACATTGTCAATGGCAGGCAGGGGTGTAGCCCAAAGCATGCTGGATCTAGAGGGTGAAAAGATACTAGCCCTACAGTATAGCCATAGGGAAGATGTTAGACTAGTCCTTAATCCTTAAAGTGTAGCATAAACCATAGCATTCATACAGTCAGCAGTATTGTACAGTGCAATCATTAATAATAGCATTCCTAAGTACCATTTCCTGAGTTAACAAAAATATTATGGCTGACTTTTAATATCACACGTTATGGATATTGACGTGTGGAATGATTAATAACACAACTTTACTGCTTTTATTTTTTACTTCAATTTCAGTTCATATTTTAGTCAGGCCTATTAATATTTTCTGTGTGTAGGCAATCTGATTATATTGATATAGTTTAACTCCGAGAAAGAGAAATAAACATGCTATGCACTAAGAATCAATGCCTGACAGCACCACAACAACTGAGCCCCTGATACAGTGAATGTTATACAGTCAGTGATCTGTGATGTGGGCTACATGACTCCACATCACCCAGGAAGTCCACTGGCACAGAGGTAGGCATGGGGCAGGGCATGCTCCCTTCTACAGCTGGCCAGGATGGGTGGCTGGAGCAGAGGGGAGACATGAGGCTATGGCCCCTCCCCACCACCTTTAAGGCTGGCTAGCTTGGGCATTTCTTGCACTCAGGTGGAATTCAAGGACTGGGGCTTTGCCTGGCATCTGGACAAGAGCACTTGTGTGTCATTCTGCTTTGTACTTCAGTGTGGGAGAAGCACACATTTATAGGTTTAAATGATCTGAAAGAAAAGTAAAGCTAGGGAAAAAAATTCTTTGTGGTCTGTCTGTTTACTCTCTTTAGTTATTTATAGTATTGTGAAGGTATAAGGGATACCATTCCTCTGGGGCCAGAAGCCTGCAACTAGCTAGCTGGCTGATTAGCCCTACCTGCTGCATCTGAGAAAGAGCTAGCACCTAATTAGCTGACTCTCATATAAAAGGGCAGCAGGAAATGGAGGAAGGGACCATAATACTTACCAGAAAATTGAGGGATTGGGAGCACAGCCCCAATGGACTACTACTGGAGCTACTACAGGAAGGAGTTGCTCCAGAAACCGAAGGACCACTATGTGGAAACCTTTATTGCTGAGTCTCTGAGGTAAAAGCCAAGAAATTTGGTGTTACTGAAGGCACTGGCATGAGAGACAGGCTTGGGGGGAAGAGACTGCTTGGCCTGCACAAACTTCTGAGGGAAGAGGCTGCAATGTTTTGGATTAGTTTATTCATATGGCTTAAAATAAAACAACTACCACTGCTGCAAGCTGCTTCCCTGGATTCCCATGGAGTGAGCTGACTTAGCATAAGCAAAGACTGGTCTGAAAGGAGGGGGGAGCTATAAGATAGGCCCCAACTCTTTTACAAGTAGGCCCATTACCATAGTATTTGAATGCTAACAAAGATTACATAAGCAGACAGTACCCTCCAGCCCCTCCTTATCTGTCTTTCAGGTGGGTATGCTTGCATGTTTATTTTTTGTTTTTGTTTTTTTCTTCCTACCTCTTCTCTTACTCCTCCTCTTTCTCCTTCTATGGGGAGGAGAAACCAAGCTATTCTTGGATTGCTGTTGAGAGAAAGAGATGGAAAAAAGATGGAACTTCCACTTCCACTCAGGTTCTGGTTTTAAAGCAAGCAGAAGAAGTGTACTAAACTACCAGGCCATAGCATCTCAAACTGTGAAATCCATGAGATCTCATGAACTATTGGTAGGCAAGGCTAAACCAGAGAAGTGAGGCCATCAAAGTAGGATTGTTAAACACTGGGGTTATGGCCCAATAATTACTTTGAAGATTGTATTCTGTCTACTGAAAATAAGTCCTCTCTTGTTTTCAGTTGGATAAGGTAATCTGCACTTCCTGACCCAACCTATTAGGTAATGTGTTTGTGTGATGTTAAACAGTTACTGTGTCACATATACCTCTAGGATGAGTCTCAGGCCTGGTCTACACTATGACTTTAATTCGGATTTAGCAGCGTTAAATCGAATTAACCCTGCACCCGTCCACACAACAAAGCCATTTATTTTCAAATAAAGGGCTCTTTAAATCGATTTCTGTACTCCACCCCGATGAGCGGAGTAGTGCCAAAATCGATATTGTCATTTCAAATTAGGGTTAGTGTGGCTGCAATTCGATGATATTGGCATCCGGGAGCTGTCCCACAGTGCACCATTGTGACCGCTCTGGACAGCAATCTGAACTCGGATGCACTGGCCAGGTAGACAGGAAAAGCCCCGCGAACATTTGAATTTCATTTCCTGTTTGCCCAGCATGGAGAGCACAAGTGACCACGGATAGCTCAGCTCATCAGCACAGGTAGCCATGCAGGCCGATAATCGAAAAAGAGCACTAGCATGGACCGTACGGGAGGTACTGGATCTGATCGCTATATGGGGACAGGATTCAGTGCTAGCAGAACTTTGTTCGAAAAGACGAAATGCCAAAACTTTTGAAAAAATCTCCAAGGGCATGATGGAGAGAGGCCACAATAGGGACTCAGATTAGTGCTGCGTGAAAGTCAAGGAGCTCAGACAAGCCTATCAAAAAACAAAGGAGGCAAATGGTCGCTCCGGGTCAGAGCCGTGGACATGCCGCTTCTACGCCGAGCTGCATGCAATTATAGGGGGGGCGCCACCACTACCCCACCTCTGACTGGATTCTGAGGTGGGGATAATCTCATCAGCCACACCTGAGGATTCTGCGGACGGGGACGAGGAGGAGGAGGAGGAGGACGAGCTTGCGGAGAGCACCCAGCACTCCGTTCTCCCCAACAGCCAGGATCTTTTTCTCAGCCTGACTGAAGTACCCTCCCAACCCAATATCCAAGACCATGACCCCATGGAAGGGACCTCAGGTGAGTTTACCTTTTAAAATATAAAACTTGCTTTTAAAACAAGTGTTTTTTAATTATTACTTTGCCCTGAGGACTTGGGATTCATTCGCGTCCAGTACAGCTACTGGAAAAGTCTGTTAACGTGTCTGGGGATGGAGCAGAAATCCTCCAGGGACATCTCCATGAAGCTCTCCTGGAGGTACTCCAAAAGCCTTGCCACAAGGTTTCTGGGCAGTGCAGCCTTATTCTGTCCTCCATGGTAGGACACTTGACCACACCATGCTTGCAGCAAGTAATCTGGTATCATTGCATTACAAAGGCTGGCAGCGTATGGTCCCGGTGTTAGCTGGCATTCAAGCAACATCCGTTCTTTATCTCGCTGTGTAATCCTCAGGAGAGTGATATCGCTCATGGTAACCTGGTTGAAATATGGGAATTTAATTAAGGGGACAGAGGTGGCCGTTCCTACTGGGCTGTTTGCCTGTGGCTGAAAAGAAATCCTTCCTGCAGTTAGCCAAGCGCGGGGGGGGGGGAAGGGGAAATAACAATGGGGATATTGGTTTGGCTGAGGTCTGAGCGAGTCAATAATGATCGCCAGCGACCTTCTAAATGGCCAAATGCACATTCTACCACCATTCTGCACTTGCTCAGCCTGTAGTTGAACAGCTCCTGACTCCTGTCCAGGCTGCCTGTGTATGACTTCATGCACCATGGCATTAAGGGGTAGGCTGGGTCCCCAAGAATAACTATTGGCATTTCAACATCCCCAACGGTCATTTTCTGGTCTGGGAAGTAAGTCCCTTGCTGCAGCCGTTTAAACAGATTAGAGTTCCTGAAGACACAAGCGTCATGAACCCTTCCCGGCCAACCCACGTTGATGTTGGTGAAACGTCCCTTGTGATCCACAAGTGCTTGCAGCAGCATTGAAAAGTACCCCTTGCGGTTTATGTACTGGTTACCCTGGTGCTCCGGTGCCAAGATAGGGATATGGGTTCCATCTATCGCCCCACCACAGTTAGGGAATCCCATTGCAGCAAAGCCATCCACTATGACCTGCACATTTCCCAGAATCACTACCTTTCGTAGCAGCACCTCAGTGATTGCTTTGGCTACTTGCATCACAGCAGCCCCCACAGTAGATTTGCCCACTTCAAATTGAGTCCCGACTGACCGGTAGCTGTCTGGCATTGCAAGCTTCCACAGGGCTATCGCCACTCGCTTCTCAACTGTGAGGGCTGCTCTCATCTTGGTATTCTGGCACTTCAGGGCGGGGAAAGCAAGTCACAAAGTTCCATGAAAGTGCCCTTACGCATGCAAAAGTTTCACAGCCACTGGGAATCGTCCCACACCTGCAACACTATGCGGTCCCACCAGTCTGTGCTTGTTTCCTGGGCCCAGAATAGGCATTCCACGTCTATAACCTGCCCCATTAACAGCATGATCTCCAAAGCACCGGGTCCCGCGGTTTGATGGAATTCCATGTCCATATCCTCATCACTCTCGCTGCCGCGCTGCCGTAATCTACTCCTCGCCGCCTGGTTTTGCAGGTTTTGGTTCAGCATAAATTGCACGATAACACATGAGGTGTTTACAATGTTCATGACTGCTGTCTTGAGCTGAGCGGGTTCCATGCTTGCCGTGGTATGGCGTCTGCACTATTCACCCAGGAAAAAGGTGCAAAACGGTTGTCTGCCGTTACTTCCCTGGAGAGGGGGGAGGATATACCCAGAACCACCTGCGACAATGTTTTTGGCCCCATCAGGCATTGGGATCTCAACCCAGAATTCCAATGGGTGGAGGAGACTGCGGGAACTATGGGATAGCTACCCACAGTGCAGTGCTCCAGAAATCGACGCTAGCCCCGGTACATGGATGCACACCACCGAATTAATGTGCTTAGTGTGGCTGCATACATTCGACTTTATACAATCTGTTTCCAAAATTCAAATTATATAAATTCGGATTAATCCCGTAGTGTAGACATACCCTCAGTGATGGATGAAATGATTCCTATATATGTAACTTGCATTACAATCCAATTTGTAATATACTTCCCTACCTTATGGGAGTTTTATGTGGCATAATGAATTCTAGTTTGTAAAATACTTTAAGAGCCTTAAAAGAAAGGTGATATAGAGGTGTAAGGTTACGGTATATTATATATTACTATTATTTATTCTGCAAAGAACTTTGGGATTGAGACAAAGGGATATAGCCCCTAGTATGTGTAGTGACATCTTCTGGGCAGGGCCAGTGTAACCACTAGGCAAATTAGGCAGCCGCCTAGAGTGCCAAGATTTGGGGACGCTAAAAAGCGGTGTCCAAAAATTTTTTTTTACACTATTGCTGGAAAACGAATGAATAAAGAAAAGAGAAATGTCGTTGAGCTTGCATTTTAATTTGTCGTTTTTCTCTCATACATTACAGCTATAGCCTACGCGAGCTCTGCATTGCGGGCACAAGTGTACTGCTTCACTATGGTACAAAGTGGCAATGACATCATTTTTCTCGTCGTGCATAGCCGTTACACATTCTGACAGGCTGTTTATAATGGTAAGTTTACTAGTTTTTGGAGGTTGTGGACTGAGGCTAACTTTTTGTTGAGTTGTTTCAGATCTAAGATTCCGGCAATTGCTGCTGCATCATTTCACTAATACTTTGTGTCGATTGTGTGTGTATGTTAAGTATTTGAGTGTATATGTTTATCATGTGCGAATATACGTGTGTGGGTTGTTGAAATTTGTCATATTGATATTGTCAGTTGTTGTTGTATGATGGAGTATCTGCCATTCTAATTTTATAAATTTTATTAACAATAATTGGATATTCTAAAGGTAGAATAAAATGTAGTAGATTTTGATAGGAAGGAAGGAAGTATATGTGACTAAAAAGGGTGTATTTATTTTTATTAAATAGGAGACTAAATAATGAAATTAATAAATTGTCAAGCCGAATGTGTATTAATTCTAATGAACAATGCCATGTTATGCAGTATTCATTTTTGAAAGTTTGTAATAAGTGATGCTCGGGGGGGGGGGGGGGGGGGGCGGTGAAAGGTGGAAGTTTTGCCTAAGGCGCAAAATATCCTTGCACCAGCCCTGCTTCTGGGGCCCTGTACATTGATTAGACATGATGCAGTGGAAGAGCTACATTTTCTCTATTACGTATCACTTGAAGTCATAGGAAAAAGGTTCAGAGAAGGGCAACTAAAATGATTAGGGGTTTGGAACGGGTCCCATATGAGGAGAGATTAAAGAGACTAGGACTTTCAGCTTGGAAAAGAGGAGACTAAGGGGGAATATGATAGACGTATATAAAATCATGACTGGTGTGGAGAAAGTGAATAAGGAAAAGTTATTTACTTGTTCCCATAATATAAGAACTAGGGGCCACCAAATGAAATTAATGGGCAGCAGGTTTAAAACAAATAAAAGGAAGTTCTTCTTCACACAGTGCACAGTCAACCTGTGGAACTCCTTGCCTGAGGAGGTTGTGAAGGCTAGGATTATAACAGGGTTTAAAAGAGTACTAGATAAATTCATGGAGGTTAAGTCCATTAATGGCTGTTAGCCAAGACGGGTAAGGAATAGTGTCCCTAGTCTCTGTTTATCAAAGGGTGGAGATGGATGGCAGGGGAGAGATCACTTGATCATTACCTGTTAGGTTCACTTCCTCTGGGGCACCTGGCATTGGCCCCTGTCAGCAGACAGGATACTAGGCTGGATGGACCTTTGGTCTGACACAGTATGGCCATTCTTATGTTCTTTTATTTTTGTAAGTACTTTTTCATAAGGACTTTTTAGCCACTCAAATAAAAATCAGCTTCATCAATTTAAGACTTTTAAGGCAGCAAGCACCAGCTCTTTTGCCCTAGTTTTTACTTACTCTTTTCTCGACAGCTATACTCTAAGAAACACTCTGTTCAGTCAAGGAGGGACAAGTTTGGCTCCCTCCAAACAGCATCAATGATTTTCTGGACAGCTAAACCTCCTGCACTGCTAGTTTTCATATTTTTTTACAGCTCTTGGGCATGGTATGACACTTTCTCAGAGCACCCAGAACCATAAGCCACTGTTACCCTTGGGCCTCAGCAAGAGAGTGCTTTTGCTAGAGCTTAAACTGTGTCAGCTCCCTGCCACACCAGTTCGTCTGCCTCATTAGCATACTTCTCAAGGCTCTGCCTGTCTTAACCTTGACTAGACAGTAACATTGAATGAACCCCAGTTCCCGGAGCCCCTGGAAGAGCATTCCTCTGAAGCATCTAGCCCCTATCACTGGACACTCTGGCTCAACTGAGGGTGCACACCTCACTTTAATGTAACAGTGCAGTGCTGAATTTATGATAAAACAATAAATGTATTAATGAAATAAAGAACAGATTTAGGTCACGCTAAGCAGAGATAATAGAAATAAAAAATGCTTATAAAAGAAGTCTAAACATGCTTTCTAGAAACTAAAACTTAACATGTTCCAAGCTTTGTCTAAAGCAGTGTTCTCACCTACTATTACATTCAGTGTCGCTAACCTACATAGTTGGGGATCCACAATTCATAGGCGCAAAGAAGTATTTCCTGAGTGATGGTTGCCAGAAATGGCTTTTTGCTTCTCCTTATATTTCCCAAAACTCATCGTTTTGTCCTCAAAGTCAGGATGACCTGCTACTGTTCTTCTTTTCCTATTGGCTTCCCATCTCACCGTTGACTCGTATGTAAATCAGTTTTCCATTGTTTTGGCTCCACAATGCTTCTCTTACATTAGACATCGGGAGATAACCTGTTTCTTAGTTTGTTTGGTCACAGACTTTAAAGTAGAATAGCAGTAGGTATCCATAATTTCCTAATATAGTGTTAATACATACATTTCACAAATATATTAATCACCAGTGTGTCACTGGCTTTCATAAAATCTTATTTGATACACTTTTATAATACAATATTATATATAAGTAGTTGAAAAAAATGCTTATTCTTTGGGTTTCCGATCCCCTATTCTCTCCCTGGGTGTCTGGACCTTGATTGTCACACATGGATACTAGAGCTGCTCCATTCTAACAACCATTTAATCCAAATCAGTGAAGACTTGTCTCTGCTGGGAAACGTATCCGTTGCTGACAACAGGTGCAGCTGAGTTGGCGCTGAACATGGTTTAACAGAAAGTTTTGCCAATGACAAACTATGTTTAGTAGTAATCTTCCAATCATTTGGTCATTTGTCCAATCATTTGGTCATTTGGTCATCTTTTATAGCCCCTTCCAGAAAGGCTAAGTGCCATTTATCACTTCTTCAGTCACGCCAACAAGAAAGGATTTGTGTAAGCAAATCACAGCACCTGTGTAGAGCCCCACTGAAATCAGTGTGGATTCAATTAGTCACAGCATCATTGCCTTAGATTGTAAAACCCTAAAGTCAGGGACTGTCTCACTATCTGTACAGTGCCTTCCACAACGGGGCACTTATCCTGCTTGGAACTTCTAGATACTATTGCAGTATGATAAATAATGATATAAAAGAATGCAAAACTGTTTTGGAACAAAGGGCTAAATTAATTCCTGCTGTAATTCCTCTGACTTCAGTGGATTTATACAAGGCATGAATTTGGTTTCTTGAGCCTTTGTACCTGTCTCAGATTGGCACACAAGATGAGAGAACTGAAGTGCTTATGAAGTATTCTCTTGGGGCACAGTATGCCCTCCTGGGGAAGGAATTAATCTTTCAGTGTTCTTTCTCTGATTGTTCCCTGATTTGTGCTAAGAGTGACTGCAGCATCCTAATAGAATGCTGGGCTCTACAGAGAACACACAAACTTCATGTACATAACCTTTATTTCACTCTTTGTTGAAGTCTTTATGAAATGTGCTTTTATTCATATTAATGAGAACTAATGTTTTACTAATTTGCTCATTAAAAATCCCATACAACACCACTGATAATTCTCTTACCACATAGGGTTTAGCTCACTGTAAAGTAGAGTGTGTGTGTGTGTGTGTGTGTGTGTGTGTGCCATTTGAATGCAGTGTATTTAAGAAATCCAGACTTTAGGAGAAAATCTCTACAGGATATCAAAGCAAATTCACTCTAAAAGGTTTTGCTATGTCAATAGATGTAGCACAAGCGCTGCCTGTTGTTTCACAAACAATGAATCTTCTCCAGCCTATAAATAATGTAAAGGCAAGTCTCGGGATTTTAAAAAAATTCTGCTAGCTTCAGGCTACCTACCCAGCATGCCTTCTTGTTTACAACTACAAATACAAATGTATATTTTATTTGTTTTTTCAGTCAAAGCATTAGCTTTTCAGACTTCTGAAATTAACCTCTGGTGCATATCAAGCATGGCCTTTTGAACAGTTTTACCTGTATAGAGTTTAAGCAACATGTCTATTGTAGAAGGCATGCTCTTGAATTGTTGAGAGTTAAGCTCCTCAGAACTTAAGGGTGCAGCTGGAATGCCTTCTAGAACTAAAACTAACAAGATATTGCAATCAGCATACACCAGGCACTTGGAAGACACCTGCTGTTCAGGTAAGCACTCCAAAAGTAATCTAAAAATGTAAGAGGAAAGGGCATAGTAATTTAATAAACTAAAATTCCATATTTTGATTTCTGGATTTAAATAGGGCAAACAATTGTGAGGGTCATTAACCATTGGAAGAACTTATCAAGTGTCATGGTGGATTCTTCATTCCTGGAAATTTTTAAATCCAGATTGGAGGGTTTTTTTGTTTTCGTTTTTTTTTTTTTTTTTTTTTGGAAACATGCTCTAGTATAAATGGGAATTAATTCAAGGAAGTGCTATGTCTCAGTTATGCAGGAGGTCAAACTAGATGATCACAATGGTCCTTTCTGGCCTAATCTATGAAAACATGGTCACAAAGAGAAATGGGTTTGGAATCTCAGTCTCATGTCCACAGATGTTGCTCCATGTAAGAAACTCACAACAATCTGGTATCGCTGGCACTGTGTTTGTAGACTTTATTTTTTTAACTATTGTAAGCAGAGTCAGGATGAGCTCTACCCTGACATCTGGTGGTGAATTATGGCGAGCGTGGAAAAGAACTCCAGGGGCTGATCTTGTTTGCATAGGCGCACCCACCCACCTGGCATGAGACAACAGCAACTGATAGTGGTTACTTTGGATGGGGTGGGATCCCCAGTTTCTCTGTTATTGGGGCAGGAGGAATAAAGTGTTGTTACCCTGATTATGTGAATCAGGACAATGAAACTGTTTTATGACAGAGTGTCTCACCATCACCTAAGTAGCACTCGCTAGACAAGGGACATGGGTTCCATAACCCAGTGAATTGAGAGAGGATGGGGACAGGTATTTCTGCCTGATGGTATGGGCCCCCTTTGAGGGCTTGAAACACCAATTGCACCATCTTCTCTTTCCACTGTTGAATATCAGAGCTAACTTTGATTCTATTACGAGTCTAGTTACAGGCTGCTGAGCTGAATTCACTTTGGGTGAATGGTGCACTGGCGCTCCCCTACTACAAGCTGAAATCACAAAAGAGCTAAAGTTATTAAGAGCTGAGATCACTGAGTGCTGTGTTAACTAGTGGGGGTGCCTGAAGCTATATTGCTAAGCGGCTGGCGGAGCAGTTTGCGGGGATGTCTGGAAGAGCAGTGAGCGGCTCGGAGCCTTGAGGGGACAGTTGGAGCAGCCCAAGGAATGGCGAGCGGAGCCGTTTGTGGGGACGGCTGGAGCGGCTCGTAGAGCAGATCAGTTCGTGGGACGGCAGGAAGTGGACTGGCTCGTGGTGAAGGCTGCGGCGGAACCCCACGGAGAGATGGCTGGCCGGCCTTGGATCACGTAAGGTGCCCCTTAACACCCTGCGTGTCCCCCTTTTACTCTGGGGGCTGCACTGACCAGGAACAAAAGCAAAATAGCGAGAAGATTTCAGCCTATATACAGAGGCTGGAGAGACTGTTTCAGAGAGCTGTCATGAGGGGAGCAGTGACTGCTGAACAGATGGATCGGACCAGACTGGCTCAAATTGTAAGAGGAGCTCAGTATCAGAACATGATTCTACTCCATCTCCGGCTAAGAGAATGACGGGAACATCCCCCAAGTTATTCCCAGCTGATAAAGGAGGTCAGAGAAGAAGAAGAAAGGCAGGCTGCCAGTGAGTTTTGGGAAGCCCAAACATTGGAGCCAGCTGGCACAACACCACTGCAAACAGCCAGTGTACTGATGGTGAGCACCACAGAGGAACTTGCCCAACAAATGCAGGTCCTGTTGCTCGAGTACTGTGGGAGAAATATTTCTCAGTTTATGGATTTCCAGCCCGGATACACTCGGATCAGGGGCGGGACTTTGAGAGTCACCTTCTGAAGGAGGTGCTGAGGATAGCGGGAATTAAAAAGTCTAGGACAACGCCTTATCACCCGAAAGGTGATCCTCAGCCAGAGAGGTTCAACCGAACCCTATTAGATATGTTGGGGACTTTGCGGCCAGAGCAGAAGGCAACCTGGAGCCAACGTGTCGCATTTCTGGTGCACACCTACAATGCCACAAAGAATGATGCTACAGGAGTCACTCCATATCTCTTAATGTTTGGGCAAGAACCAAGATTACCCATAGACCTGTGCTTTGATGCATCAGAGGATGGAGATAGCTATGAAACTCATCAGCAATATGTATCCCGACTAAGAGAAAAGCTGCAGGATGCTTATCACTTAGCTACATCTGTGGCTTGGAAGAACGCAGACCACAACAAACACCGATATGATGCTAGGGTACATCTGCAAGAGTTCCAGCCGGGTGACAGAGTCCTGCTGCGAAATTTGGGTATTGCTGGCAAACACAAGATAGCTGACAGATGGAAGGCAATACCTTACTTGGTGATGGAAAAGCTAGGAGACCTGCCTGTCTACAAGATCAAACCTGAAGAGGGTCCAGGGCAGACAAAGACAGTGCATAGAAACCTTTTGCTCCCTGTGGGGGAATTGGTAGGCACCCCTTATGAGATGGGCCACAACAGGGCAACCGGGCAGAAGGAAGGTGATGGACCAATGCTGCCCTCCAACGTGGACAGCCAGCCCCTTGCAGCTAACCTACCCCTATGCAGCACATCCGAGAGTGAGTCTGAGGAGGAAGACACAACCATGGTGTATCCTGGGATGGAGACAAGATTTCAATCTCGATCAGCTGAATCAAAAGAGAGTTCCTCCTCTTCCGCCCTAAACCCCATGGCAGATGTATTTAGGCCCATTCCTGACACCCCTGAGCCACTGGTGGCATCCCCATGTGATGTATGTAATGGTATGTAATTGTCCCAGGTCACTGGGTGGGGGCTCAAGCCGGTTTTGCATTGCATTATTGAAACGGAACCCCTAGATACAGAACCCGGCCCTTGTTGCTGCCAACTTAGATGGGCAGAAGGGTTACACTATTAATCGCTTCTCCTTAGGTGCCATCTTTCAGAACACCATAATAAACATTAATACTTTATATTGTACTACAGCATAATTTTATACACTAAGGGTATGTCTACACTACGAGAGTAGTTCGATTTTACTTAAAGCGAATTTGTGGAACCGATATTACAAAGTCGAACGTGTATATCCACGCTAAGGACAGTAATTCGACTTTGTGAGTCCACACTAACGGGGCAAGCGTCAACATTGGAAGCGGTTCACTGTGGGCAGCTATCCCACAGTTCCCGCAGTCCCTGCTGCCCATTGGAATTCTGGGTCGAGCCCCCAATGCCTGCTGGGGCAAAAAATGTGTCAAGGGTGGTTTTGGGTAACTGTCGTCATTCAACCGTCACTCCCACCCTCCCTCCGTGAAAGCGCCGGCGAGCAATCAGTTCGCACACTTTTCTGGTGATTGACAGCGCGGACGCCATAGCACTGCGAGCATGGAGCCTGCTGCGATCATCGCTGCAGTTATGACCTTTGTCAACACCTCGCACCTTATCATCCACCTTTTTCAGAGGCAGATGCTGAGAAATCGGGCGAGGAGGCTACGGCAGCGCAGTGAGGACATTAAGTCTGAGGGGGCATGGACCTCTCACAAAGCATGGGACCCCGCACTGTGGACATCATGGTAGCAATGGGTCATGTTGATGCTGTGGAACAGCAATTCTGGGCCCGGGAAACAAGCATGGACTGGTGGGACCGCATAGTGCTGCAGGTCTGGGATGAATCACAGTGGCTGCGAAACTTTCGGATGCGTAAGGGAACTTTCCTGGAACTTTGTGAGTTGCTGTCCCCTGCCCTGAAGTGCAATGACACCCGGATGCGAGCAGCCCTGACTGTCCAGAAGCGAGTGGCCATAGCCCCCTGGAAGCTTGCAGACAGCTACCAGTAAGTCGCCAATCAATTTGGAGTGGGCAAATCTACCGTGGGGGTTGCTGTGATGCAAGTAGCCAACGCAATCGTTGAGCTACTGCTCTCAAAGGTAGTGACCCTGGGAAATGTGCAGGTGATCATAGATGGCTTCACTGCGATGGGATTCCCAAACTGCGGTGGGGCTATAGACGGAACTCACATCCCTATCCTGGGACCGGCCCACCAGGCCACCCAGTACATTAACCGAAAGGGCTACTTTTCAATGGTGCTGCAAGCACTGGTGGACCATAGGGGACGTTTTACCAACATCAACGTAGGATGGCCGGGCAAGGTTCATGATGCTCGCGTTTTCAGGAACTCTGGTCTGTTTAGACGGCTGCAGGAAGATATTTACTTCCCGGACCACAAAATAACTGTTGGGGATGTGGAGATGCCTATAGTCATCCTCGGGGACCCAGCCTACCCGCCAATGCCCTGGCTCATCAAGCCCTA
Organism: Malaclemys terrapin pileata; assembly: GCF_027887155.1. NCBI lineage: Eukaryota > Metazoa > Chordata > Testudines > Emydidae > Malaclemys > Malaclemys terrapin. The sequence goes on from NC_071507.1 coordinate 86,570,101, forward strand.
TACAGGCGCCCTGGACAGTGAAAAAGATCTCTGCAAATACCGGTTGAGCAAGTGCAGAAAGGTGGTGGAGTGTGCTTTTGGACGTCTGAAGGGGAGATGGATAAGCTTACTGACTCACTCTGATCTCAGCGAAACCAATATCCCTATTGTTGTTGCAGCTTGCTGTGTGCTCCACAATCTCTGTGAGAGCAAGGGGGAGACGTTTATGGTGGGATGGGAGGTTGAGGCAAATTGCCTGGCTGCTGATTACGCCCAGCCAGACAGCCAGGTGATTAGAAGAGCCCAGCGGGACGCGCTGTGCATCCGGGAAGCTTTGAAAGCTAGGTTCCAGAGTGAGCAGGGTAACCTGTGACTATTAAGTTTGTTTAAACAGAAGCTGAACCTGACCCCATTTCTTTACCCAGTTAATGTTGACTATCCTCTCCAGCTGCCAACCCCCTTCCCCCCCTTCCAACACACCTTTAAAAATAAAATAAATGAAACTTTGTTCATTAACACCGTTTTCTTTATTAAGGATTTCATGGTAAAGTTTTGAAACTGGGACGCAGACTGTGTGGGGAGCGGGTGTAGTGATGGAAAGGACGCTTCTAAACTCGAGGAATGACAGTCTCCTGCTCCTAGAGCGGTCCGCAGTGGTGGACTGGTTGTTTCAATGGAGCCTGCCACCCCTCCTTTTTGGGACTCTGTGTGGGGGGGCTATGTGACTTTGTGGCAGGGGAGGGCGGTTACAGATCCCCTGCTGTGTGGCTCTGTCACCCAGGCTAAGGACCGCTGCATAAGATCTGTAACCCCCCTCCCTCCCCTGCAAACTCACATAGCCCTCCCACACAGAACATGAAAACCACCTCCCAGACTGACCAGGGTGCCTAGTGACTGCAATGTGTGTGTGACCTTCTGCTGAACCTGCCCCCATGTCTGTACCCTGGTAAAGGTGACTCTCCTCTCCAATTACCAACCCCGTTCCCCCCCTTCAAACACACTCTCCTCTAAAAGAACATGATGGAAACAGTAATTAACAAATGTATTTTTTATTAACTACACAGTTAGGGGATGAAACTGGGACAGGGGTTTGGTGAGGTGCTTTTGGAGTGAAGGAAAGGACTTATCAAATCTTTGGGAATGAGAGCCTTCTGTTACTTGAGCAGTCTGCAGGGGTGGAGTGACTGTTTTCACGGCCCCTGCCGCACCTCCTTCTTGGGACTTTGGGTGAGGGGGGGATGGGACTTTGTGGCGGGGGAGGGCAGTTAGAGAGAGAATGCAGTGGGGCTCTGTCCTCCTGCCACCGGTCCTGCAGAACATCTACAAGGCGCCGGAGCATGTCCGTTTGCTCCCTCATTAGTCCAAGCAGCATTTGAGTCACCTGCTGGTCTTCCTGCCGCCACCTGTCCTCCCGTTCGCTGTGTGATTGCTGATATTGTGACATGTTCTCCCTCCACTGGGTCTGCTGTGCTGCCTCGGCTTGGGAGCAGCCCATAAGTTCTGAGAACATCTTGTCCCGTGTCCTTTTTTTTCGTCGCCTGATCTGCGCCAGCCTCTGGGAGGGGGATGCCGGGGTAGCTCGGGAGACACTCGCAGCTGTGGGATGGGAAAAAGGGAGTGAATTCCTCCAGAAAGATACAGTTTTGCGAACAATGAATATAGTCTCTGTGAACAAGGCCATGCACAGCACCTATCACATGCGCACTCAGTACAAGGTCGAATTTTTGGCCTTCCCATTGAGTGCCTGGGGTCTTGCTGTACAGATCACACAAGCGGGGCCAGACAACACAATTCAGCTAGCAGGCGGACATGGTAAGCCATAGACTTTTGGCTGCTTAAAGCTTAATTTATAGCAGTGCCCTCCTTTCACGTTCCAAGCAACGCTCCTAGCGTTGGCCAGTTCCTGCTGCCGGCAATCCGGCCAGCATGAACTCTGCCCCTGTCCCACCCCCCTCACGGCTGTCCCCGGGAAAGATCCCTGCATGCTGCCCCTGTCACGCCTCCACCGCGTGGCTGTAAACGGCCAGTTACAGTTATGTAAAGGAACAGGCAATCAGTCCCAATACTAACATTCCCCTAATTCAAAGCAGGTCACCATGAGTGATATCACTCTGATGAGGATTTCAGAGACAGAGAAAGTCCGCATGCTGCGTGAATGCCAGCAAGCACCAGGGCCGTATGCAGCCATGCTTTGCGAGGCAATGATCCCGGAGTACTTGCCGCTAGCCTGGCGCGGAAAAGTTTCCTACCATGGCGTTTGCAATAAGGCCACTCTCCCCAGGAACCTGATGCAAAGGCTTTCACAATACCTCCAGGAGACCTTCGTGGAGATGTCCCAGGAGGATTTCTGCTCTATCCCCGGACATATTGACAGAATTTTCCAGTAGCTGCACTGGCAAGGACTAGAAACTAAAGCGCCTAGGACAAACTAATCATGAAAAACCCATTGTTAAGATACCATTCCTATTCTGTTCAAAATAAATGTTTAAAACACTTACCTACTGATGTTTCCCCTGATTCATGGCCTGGGTTACCGCCTTGGGAGGGTTGGTAGGGGATCTCCGTGAGGGTGATGAAGAGATCCTGGCTGTCAGGGAAATCAGCGTTGAAAGCGCTGCCGACTGCCTCATCCTCCTCATCTCCTTCCTCATCTTCCCCATCCGTGAACATCTCAGAGGAAGCGGCCATCGACAATACCCCATCGTCAGAGTCCACAGACAGTGGTGGGGTAGTGGTGGCAGCCGCACCTAGAACGGAATGCAGTGCCTCGTAGAAACGGCATGTCTGGGGCTGGGATCTGGAGCGTCCGTTTGACTCTTTGGTCTTCTGGTACCCTTGTCTCAGCTCCTTAATTTTCATGCGGCACTGCGTTGCATCCCAGCTGTATCCTCTCTCCGTCATGGCTTTGGAGATCTTCTCGTAGATCTTCGCATTCAGTCTTTTCGATCACAGCTCTGAAAGCATGGACTCATCACCCCACACAGCGATCAGATCCAAGACTTCCCGATCAGTCCAGGCTGGGGCCCTCTTTCTATTCTGTGATTGCATGGTCACCTCTGCTGGAGAGCTCTGCATCGTTGCCAGTGCTGCTGAGCTCACCACGATGTCCAAACAGGAAATGAGATTCAAACTGGCCAGACAGGAAAAGGAATTCAAATTTTCCCGGGGCTTTTCCTGTGTGGCTGGTCAGAACATCTGAGCTCGGACTGCTGTCCAGAGCAGTCAACAGAGTGGTGCACTGTGGGATAGCTCCCAGAGCTATTAGCGTCGAATTACATCCACACCTACCCTAATTTGACATGGCCATGTCGAATTTAGCGCTACTCCCCTCGTCGGGGAGGAGTACAGAAATCGATTTAAAGAGACCTCTATGTCAAAATAAATAGCTTTGTTGTGTGGATGGGTGCAGGATTAATTCGATTTAACTCTGCTAAATTCGACATAACTTCCTAGTGTAGACCAGGCCTAAATAGTTTACTCCTAGTTATATAAAGACCTCCAGTTTAGGGAACTGAGGGAAGCTGGCAATAATTCATCTGAGGCTTGGATGATAGGCCATCCTTCTTGCTTGTTTCCTTTTTTAAATGTAGTTCTGATGGAAGGTAACAGGTTCTAGGCTCTGAAGTTCACTGAACAGGTACAGCAGGGAGGCAGAAGGCTAGGGAAGTGGGAGGCAAAAATGCAAACTTCCCCACACTGCTGGACTGCAATATGCAACAATCTTGATCTAGAGCAGTGATACCCAGGTTACGGCCCTCAAGTCTCAAGTAGCTCTTTAATGAGTCTCCTCTGGCTCTTTGCAGCACATGATATTAAAACACTGTGATTTAATTATTAACCAGTCTAAGTTATTAACCAATCAGGATGCTTCTACTATGTTATTAACCAATTAAATTATAAATTTACACTAAATTATTAACTTATTTGCTGTGACAATAATATATATATGAAAACTAAATATTTCACTGTCATACTGTTTAAATATGAATAGTACTATAGTAAATGAAACAATGAATTCACACTATTGTGGCTGTCTTGGATAATGTTGATTACTAATTTGGCTCCTGAACCACTGAGGTCTGAGTATTACTGATCTAGAGGGACCTGCCCCATCACAACAGCATTTAGCTAGAACGATTGGTGACTGGTCCCAAAGATGAAGTGGGAAAAAACAGGGACCAGTGCTTGACCTTCATTAATTTTTGGAGCAAGATGTGATTTTTATTTTTTTTCCCCCTTCCCCTCTTCCCCACCCCCACAAAAAAAAACAATCCATGCACAATTGATATTCCCTATGATCTATTCAATGTTTTTTCATCTGCATAGAAATGTCACTTATCTGACACAAAGTGATCAATTTGAAAACCAGTGCAAATATGAAACAATGGGGCAGAGATAATCTAATGTAGGAGACTGATGATCGAATGGAGCCTTTCAGCTCCAACTTGCCAGTTTCAATCTGGACCAGGATGGTAGTCATCTCTTTGCTGGCCAGTGATGTATTTGAAAGTGTCCATCCAATTATTAGCCAAGTTTCCAATTTTTAGTTGACCACCAGCCCAATGAATGATCTATGTTGGACAGACTCATTAGAGGCAAATAACTGCATGGGCATGGAGACTGACCTTCCCTCTCACCCCTAGAGGTGGCCTTTTCAGATGGGAGTGGAAGTGCACTGATGGAGAAATTAGGATTGTACCTGTTAGATCAGCTTTGAGTATTGTCAATCTTGCATCTTTCATAAGCGAATTCAGTGATTAGGAAATAAAATGTGGATCTGTGTTATTTGAAATCATGGCAGATGAGCAGCATGGGTTTATGAGACTATATTTAGTAAGAATCCCCAAAACATCAGGGAGTGGGTTAGCTGATAAAGCTATAGTGCCCCTGGTGATCCATTTTATGGTTTCTGTTATGGGGCTTAAAAGCATTTCATGCTTAATCTATAACCTAGTCTCTAAATATCCATCTGAAGTATTACTTCCTTACTACCCAAGTCAGATTTTGTGTTCTGCAAATGGCTCTACAGGAGTATCGTAAACACATAGCTGAAAAAGCCTGTGCATCTTAAGGTCTCCATCCTTGGTCTCCTCTCAATATGTTACCAGTAGAGATTTAGAACATTTGTCTTTAGTCTTCACGTGAAAGCATTTATAGAGCCAATATTTGTTCTCTTCATCTTTGACCCAACAGTATCTTTATCTTAGGTTATCACATGTTAAGCAATCCAAAATGTTTTAAAGGTGAAGGGGACTACTACATGTAGTGTACTGTATTCTATTTGTACATATTTGACAATAGTCATTCATTAACATCAAAACTAGGGCTGTTAATAGCAGTTAATCATGCATAATTAAAAAAAAATAATTGCAATTAATTGCAGCTTTAATCACCCTATTAAACAATAGAATACCACTTGAAATATATTACATATTTTTGGTTTTTCTACATTTTCAAATATATTGATTTCAATTACAATACAATATGAAGTGTACAGTGCTCACTTCATATTTTTACTACAAATATTTGCACTGCAAAAAATGATATTATTTTTCAGTTCACCTCATACAAGTACTGTAGTGCAATCTCTTTATCTAGAAAGTGCAACTTACAAATGTAGATTTTTTTTTGTTACATAACTGCATTCAAAACCAAAACAACGTGAAACTTTAGAGCCTACAAGTCCATTCAGTCCTACTACTTGTTCAGCCAATTGCTAAGACAAACAGGTTTGTTTACATTTACAGGAGATAATACTGTCCGCTGCTTATTTATGATGTCACCTGAAAGTGAGAACAGGCGTTCACCTGGCATGTTTTTGTAACCGGCATTGCAAGGTATTTACATGCCAGATATGTTAAACATTTGTATGCCTCTTCTAGGCTTCGGCCACCATTCTGGAGGATATGCTTCCATGATGATGACGCTTGTTTAAAAAAAGTGTTTGTTTAAATTTGTAACTGAACTCCTTTGGGGGAGAATTGTTTGTCTCCTGCTCTGTCTTACTCGCATTCTGCCATATATTTCATATTATTGCAGTCTTGGATGATGATCCAGCATGTTGTTGTTTTTTAAGAACATTTTCACTGCAGATTTGACAAAATGCAAAGAAGGTACCAATGTGAGATTTCTAAAGATAGCTACAGCACTCAACCCAAGGTTTAAGAATCTGAAGTGCCTTCCAAAATCTGAGTAGGACAGGGTGTGGAGCATGACTTCAGAAGTCTTAAAAGTGAAACACTCCAATGCAGAAACTACAGAACCCGAACCACCAAAAAAGGAAATCAACCGTCTGCTGGTGGCATCTGACTCAGATGATGAAAATGAACATGCGTCAGTCTGCACTGCTTTGGATCTTTATTGAGCAGTACCCATCATCAGCTTGGACGCATGTCCTCTGGAATGGTGGTTGTAGCAGAAGGGACATATGAATCTTTAGCGCATCTGGCATGTAAATATATTGCAACACTGGCTACAATAATGCCATGCAAACACCTGGTCTCACTAATGACATTGTAAACAAGCGGGCAGCATTGTCTCCTGTACATGTAAACAAACTTGTTTGCCTGAGCACTTGGCTGAATAAGTAGTAGGACTGAGTGGACTTGTAGGCGCTAAAGTTTTGACATTCTTTTATTTTTGAATGCAGTTATTTCTTGTGCATAATTCAACATATGTAAGTTCAACTTTCATGATAGAGATTGCACTACAGTACATCTATTAAGTGAATTGAAAAATATTTTATTTTTACAGTGCAAATATATAATCTGCGTTGAAATTGAAATCAATATATTTGAAAGTGTGGCAAACATCCAAAAATATTTAAATAAATGTTATTCTGTGATTGTTTAACAGTGCGATTAATCACGATTAAGTTTTTTAATCACTTGACTGCCTTAATTAAAACCAACAGAGGGTCCTGTGGCACCTTTGAGACTAACAGAAGTACTGGGAGCATAAGCTTTCGTGGGTCAGAACCTCACTTCTTCAGATGCAAGGGTCTGAAGAAGTGAGGTTCTTACCCACGAAAGCTTATGCTCCCAGTACTTCTGTTAGTCTCAAAGGTGCCACAGGACCCTCTGTTGCTTTTTACAGATTCAGACTAACACGGCTACCCCTCTGATACTTAATCAAAACCATTTACTTTGTGTGCCTACAAATTATCCTTTATTGTATTTCCATTCAAAAGGCATGCACCCTGTTCAAGAAACTAAAGAAAATACCCTATTTCCTCCATCCAGTTTATAACTTATTGTAGGTCACTGTGACTCATATTATGACAGGCCAAATTCAGCAATGATGTGCACATTAGTGTAAATATTGGGTTTCAGTTACAAATTGAAGGTAGTTTAGAAAAAGGGCATATCTGGTGAAGTAGTGGAACTTCCCCCAATTTGTCATTCAGAAGGTGTGTAAAACCAAGGTAATTAACACTAATCTAGTATTCGTTGGGACCAAATTCATCCCTGATAGCAAACAAGTGCAGTATCCTCTTGAAGTCTTTGGCTGAATTTGGCACCAGAAGTGAAGTCAATGGAATTATTCTCGGTTTATTCCAGTGTCACTAAGACTGGGATCTGCCTTTAGCCATACAAAGCTATAGCAGAGGCTGAGGTAATAGGAACTTTTCCCCATTGTCCTGCTGATGCACCTTAATCCTGACAGCATGACCTGTTCTTGCTCCAAAGGATTCACAGCTATACTTTAGTCACCATGCCCATTCAATCCTTGGATTATCCACAGGGAGGTCCTGTTCAAATTATTGTAACTCTCAGTATATCAGTATGAAAGAGACAACTGTCAAACAGCTACAATTGGTTTAGGACACCATAGCTCATCTCTTCAGCAACACAGACTGCCAGAAGCACACCACTCCAGTTTTCTGGCATATCTGGACAGATTTGAGTATTTGGTTTTCATCTACAAAGCTGTCCATGGCACTAGCCCAATGTACCTGACAGATAACCTCTTCCTGTATGACGACTTCCCCCAACAGCTACATTTCAGTGGAGTCATGGAACTGTCCACGGTGGTAGTGAGACTCATGTGTGTTGAAGAGACAATGTTCTCAGCAACTGATCCATGAAGTTGGAATTTATTTGGGGGAAGAGATCATGAACTTCAGAGCAAAATGCAAAACTATCTTCTTCAACCTAGCCTTCCCATAAACTACAAAAGCCAACCAGCTAAAAATAAAGTTAAGGGAGAAGAGAGAGAAATATCTTGTGTACAGTTCATAATTTTTGGAGGCTGTCAGTCACTACAGCAGTACACACTTTATAAGACAGTTATGTAGATACCACCAGTTGTGGTGGTGTTTTAGGGATGTGCTCAGCTGACTTCTATAGCCCAGATTCTGCACTATTAAAGTCAATGGGAGCTTTACCATTGAGCATAGGATCAAATTCTAAGTGAACTGAATTGAAACTACTAAACTACCTAACAGCCATGAGATGGGGAAAACTTTCAGGTACTAGCATTTGGTTTCTTGAAAATTCAAGAAGCTCATATTTATACTTCCACTATGAAGGAAAAAATCAGACTAAATAAATCCACAATTGCTTTCTTTCTAAAAGCACACTTTTTAAATATTTTTGAATCATAAACAGTTTGGAAGTCCTGAGGTCAATCTATACTAATGTTGTTTTCTCCTTACAATACATGGAATAATCCTAAATAAATTGTGTAGCCATTATCTCTATGCTTATTGTTGCATTGATGTCAGAACTAGAGAGAGAAAGGTGGGTGAGGTAAGATCTTTTCTTGGACCAACTTCTGTTGAGGTGAGAGACAAGCTACTTTGGGGGGGAAATAAATAAGTTGGTCCGATAAAACATTACCTCACCCACCTTATCTCTCTCATATCCTGAGACCAGCATGGCTACAACAATGCATAAATCCATGAAAAGGCAACTATGCAATACATTCAGTAGCAGGGAGGCAATGAAATATTTTTGTGTGTGGGTGGGAGATGTGATTTAGACCCTTTTTATATATACATAAGAAGCTTTTATATATTTGAAGATATCTCTGTGAATAAAACACTTTTCTCTTGTCAAATCTGCAATCAAGTCTCTCTGGCTTAGCAGACTAATGTTCTCATCTCTTAGACATCCTGGCTCTGTAGGGTGTCTGCCTCTTTGTTGCTAGTGTCGAGCAGGCAAACTTGCACATTTCAGTCATGCTGGCATTTGTCTCTGGAAGGCCTGAAATAAATGGTATTTAATATTCCCTTTGGCCTAAATATTAGATTGAGCTGGAATCAGGGCACACATACGTCAACCAAGCTGGGAGCCTTGAGACAGGATTGGTTTTTTTCACCATAAGTGTCATTGCAAACAATGTGGGTTCTTATAAAAATGTTCAAAGCACATGCCGAGAACTAAATTAGCCAGTACAAACAAAATATTAAAATGAAAACTTTAGGACTGAATAATTTGAACAGCAGTGCTGATTGCTGGATCATATATGACCCTAAGAACAAATAATGAAGGTGAGGCAGTATTGCCTCATTTGAACTAGTTTTATTAAATATTCTGAGTCCCTTCAAAGGGACTGCTGAGGTAAATGGCACGGATGTACTGAAACTGCAGAATGATTTTCTGTAATGCCTTGAGGGAGAGGACCATCAAAAGCTGCAGTGTCAATCTGTATGAATAACTTTGAAAATATAGGGGTGAGGCAAGAATGTTTTACAGTTTTTATAGCATGTCTGTAAAGTTTCCATAGTGCTAGCCATATATATAGGGGAATCTGCATTAACATTGCTACCTACAACTACTGTGATTAGTTAACCACAGTTTCGGAAGTGATGCTTCCTTGCTTTTTGTGCCCTGAGGGAAGTCTCTGTGCATTACCCTGCTGTCTGCTTGAATTAATCCTTTTATAGCAGAATAAACCTGACCATGAAAAACAAAGAATGTTTTCAAGCCAGAGTACCTGTGTAGAGACTTCTGTTTATAGTGAGTCTAATTCAAGGGTTCTCATCCTTTCTTGTACCATGATGCTGCACTCACCGACTTGTGACCATTCTTCCTAGGAAGCAGCACAAAGGATTCTAGGATGTCTTCTACAGTGGTGTGTTTCAAAGGAGAGGCAGAAGGAATTTGTACAGTGTTGATTTCTAAGCAAGTGTAGGCAGGGAAAATGTTCTAATCTATAATTGTAAAGTACAATGTAAATTTATGGTACCATATACATTATCTATAATAAGAGAGTAACGTTTCACAAACTGTAAGAGCGTGAATAGAGGTAGACACTATATCTCAAAAAGGTTCACAGAAGGGCAACAGAGTTGATCAAGCGTGTGGTATGGCATCCACATGTGGCAAGACTAAAAAGATCAGAAAAGAAAAAGCTAAAGGGGGGATATGATAGACGTCAATACAATCATGAATGGTGTGGAAAAAGTGAATAGATAAGTGTTTGTTTACCCTTTCAGAGAATACAAACACCAAGGGTCACCTGCTGAAATGAATAAGCAGTGAGTTTAACACAAACAAGAGGTAATACTTTTTCACACACTGCACAACCAACCTGTGGAATTCATTACCATGGATGTTGTGATGGCCAAAAGCAAAACTGGGTTTTTAAAAAAAGCACTGGATAAGTTCATGGACAATAGGGCCATCCATGTCATAAGGAGGAGGGAGAGAACTTGTTCACCTTAGCCTCTAAGGATAGAACCAGAAACAATGGGTTTAAACTGCAGCAAGGGAGGTCTAGGTTGGACATTAGGAAAAAGTTCCTAACTGTCAGGGTGGTTAAACACTGGAACAAATTGCCTAGGGAGGTTGTGGAATCTCCGTCTCTGGAGATATTTAAGAGTAGGTTAGATAAATGTCTATCAGGGATGGTCTAGACAGTATTTGGTCCTGCCATGCGGGCAGGGGACTGGACTCGATGACCTCTCGAGGTCCCTTCCAGTCCTATAATCTATGAATCTATGTCTGGCAGCCACAATGATAAGGGACCTAACCTCATTCTCAGAGTGACCCTAACCCTCTGTCTATAGGAAAGGCCTATTTTTATCTTTTGCATTCATACATAGCCCAACTGCAGGTAATCTGAGATTCACAGGAAAAACAAAGGGAAGAAGCATCAGTGGTCGTCAAAAAAAACAAAAACAATATTATTACGCTCTCGTGTGTGTGTGAGAGAAAGAGAGTCAATATAGCATGTAATTTAAAATACCTGCCAATATTCACATTTTTTAAGTAACTGTCTGGTTTCATATCACTTTAAATATAAAGTTCAGCTGATCAAAGCTCACAGCCGCAGCAGCCCCCTCCTGGCATCTGAACTACTGAGTATTCTCATCATGATAGAACACAACAGGTGGCAGCCAAGCAGAGCATACTGGCCTATTGCCTTAGCATTGTAAATGATCCCAGTATCATGCAGAGCTGTTTCTTTCCCTTCCCAGTGATTCCGGACACTTTTCCGCTGTTCCAGCTGCTTTCTGCATAGCTATTATTGAAGGACTGCAGAACTGGAGCACACATTCACAGCCATGGTAGATCTATAATTTTGTACAAATAAGTCAAACAGCAGTCTCTTTGTTTGAATTCATAGCTTGGGAGCCTGATGAGGTTGGGAGACTTGGACAGGAATGTTTGAGAAGCTTTATGATTGACTTTTGTTATCTAGCCCTAGTTATCTGCAGCCTGAAGAGCAGTTTTTATTAACTTCAGTGCAGTCTACACTTATCAGCCCAGCATCAAGGATGCAGAATTGAACCGTTCCATGTCTTTCTGTTACAGGGGATGTAATTAGTGCCTGTCTAAATGTGTAATGATCCAGTAAAATACATATAAATAACAGGAAGAGCATACCCACAAAATTGTGTTTAAAGTTCAAATTTGATTAAAGGGCAGTTACCAGGAACAAGTCCCAAGTTTGCCTTTTCCCCTTTTTATAATTATGTAAATATAGAGGTGCGTTTAAAAAAAACAAACACAAAATGATTTACTGCTCATTTTCTTTTTTTAAAAAATTGTGAAATAAAATCAGTGTCAGCGCCAAACCATTGGGGAGCAACCCTACAATAACAAACCAATGTGCATGGCCAATGAAGGAAAACGTGTTGCAGTCAGGAAGCAGATTTCAATTCCAAACTTCAGAAGGGTTATTGTTGCAAGATTAAGAACAGGAGTACTTGTGGCACCTTAGAGACTAACAAATTTATTAGAGCATAAGAGCATAAGCTTTCGTGTTGCAAGATTATCTTTTAAACTCCACAAAATACCTTAATGTTTTTAACCTGCACTACATAACTGAAGCATCTCCATTGCTGCACCATTTCTCTCTACAACAGATAAAGAGCTTGAGTCTGATCTCAATGATGTCAGCTTCGCACAAGTGTAATTTATTGCTGACTGGGAATTTTTTGACAAATTTTTAGTCAAAATAAACTTTTTGTGGACTCGTGCCAGTTTTGAGGAACTTTAATCAAGAAAGGTTTTCAGGTCCAGGATGGAATTTCTGGGTGGGAGCAAGGGGCCGGGGGGGGAGGGTGGGAAGAGAGCGATTTCCCTCTGCTGCCCCCCCCCCCCATAGCTTGGCTTTCAGGTGACACATCTGGGATGGGGGAGACCAGAATTCAAGTTTCAGCACTTCTTCATTTAGGCAGTGTCTCTCCCATCCCCACAATAAGGGCCCTGATCACCAGGCAATAGGCAGTTCTGGGATCTTTCTCTCCTTGAAACTCTTTGAAAGGTTTTGCCTTTGTCCCAGTGAGAGATGGAAGAACCATTTCCCATCCAGGTCTAGTGTAACTGAGTGGGCTTCCACAGTAGCTTCTTACTTCCACTGCTCTTAGGGCCATCCACTTGAGAGCGATGTTACATCCACATGCGAAGCAAGTGTGTTACAGCACCACTCAGGAATGGGGTATATGGGTATAAGGTAACCAGGGCTGCTCTGCTGATGTACCTAGCAATTCGCCTAGGCACAAGGGCATAATCAGCTGGCTTCAGTTATGTCCAGGACCCCCACATTTCAGTTCTTTTCTGGAGCAGAAGTTGGAAGCTCTGCTGAACATGCTGTCCCATGAGCCATCTTATACAGTCATATAACTCAATAAACCTCTTCTTGGCTACACCAAATTCCCTGTTCCCTTACATGGTTCAGACCAAGAGTGTAATCTTTTGGATAGGTACACTTTCTGTTTGTTTTGTATTTCCCTTTCTGACCAGCAGAACATGTCATTTGCCTTGTTCAGAGAGATGAGTAAATGAATATTAGATAAGTATTGAGCCAAACCTTGGCCTGTCCCTCAGACTGAGCCCAAATCAAACCTTTTCTGAGGTTCAAAGAAGTTTGAACAGCTTTGAGAAGTAAAGATGTTCTGATATTGGCTCCATCTAGAAATAGAAGTTCCTGAAATAAAATGAAACAAAGCTCTTCTCCTAGGATTTCCATCTCTTCACCTCTTCTCTTTTTGCCCATCGTACATAGATTATACTGATATTCCAGTTATGAAAGTCATTGCAACAGGTTTCAATGGTGCCCAGTCATTCATAATATCTGCCTTTGAGTAATGTCGAGTTCTTTTTCCTTATTTCTGACATTTGTTGTTTGTGTATAGACACTTAAGTGCATTCATCCCCTTAGTCTTCATCTCGTTTCAGAAGAATTCCATTTTCTGTTTTACATTGCATTTTAGAAGTACATGTCATATTATTTGCTATAGGGAGTGCAGGGAGTTTTTGCTTATGTAGTTTAAATTCCCCCGAATAAGTCTTGTCAGTTTTGATGCCTGGAGGTTGATGCCCCTTCTGCCTAAGTGGAGTCTATCTGAACAGTCATCTTTTATCTCAGATATCACTCCAGTACTCTAGGGATCAGATTCTCAACTCAAATTAACTGACATAGCTCCATTGAAGTCAGTTGAGGGTCTGGCCCTAGTAATCTAAACTACTTTTCGCTGCACAATTGATGCATTCAGCAGTTGAATTCCCCCTCTTCTCTACTCTTCAGTTGTGTTTGGCAACACAAGGATGTTGAAGATGATCACTTCTTTCTTTCTGCATGTCATTTGCTCTCATGTGGGCTATAGTAAGTGTGACTTCCCCAGGATTCACAATACACTTGACCCTTCTGGTCTCATCTCTTATCCTGGGCATCAGATTCCCACATGCCGTCTTGTTGTTTTTTATCACAAATGGCCAGCTCTTCATCATAGGTATCACTAATCAAGAGCAGAGGCCTCTTCTTTCTTTTCACAGCCGGTCACTCTTTGTTCCTCAGTTGGCCCACTATTCATATTTGGCTGGCACACTGTTTCCTCCTTCATTTCATGGGAAAAATCTCTATTGCAGGTGCCTAGATTGAAAGGCTCTATAGCATTTCTCCTCTGAGTTTCCCTAGTTGCTCACACTGGCCCCTCTTTTATTTCCCTACCTCCTTTAGTAACCAAGGCTTAAAGTGAACTAAGCTATAGGGAGAGGTTGCAAACCCAAACAAAAATAGAAGTAGACACCACTGAGGAGGGTCTGAGACAAGTCAATCAATGGCAAGGGGGCATTTATAAAAATATGCATTTATTGAAAAGTACAGTGGAGTCGCATCTTATGTGGGAGTTAGGTTCTAAAGTCAGCACGTAAGGCGAAAATCGCATATAGTCAAAATTACCCTTGAAAATCCCTTAAATCGCCCATGAAGTACAGTTTACATGGTTTTGTGTACAGTATACAACCCTGTACAGTAATATGTATAATGTGTACAGTAATGTACAGTATATAATAAAGAGTACATATGCAAAATATAATTTTACTGTACTGTATTTTTAATTACATAAGAGAGAGAGATGAAAGAATAAACAGTGAACCTAACCTGGATTCTTGCTAGTCTACAACGATGATGACGCTATTGTGGGGTCGTCAGGGCTTGATGTCGAACCAGGAGATGATGGGCCAGGCTCATAGGCTGCTGGTTGTTTTTTCTTGAAAAACATGGTGATCAGCAACTGTCGCTGTTGTCTCTTGAGCTGCTCAAACATTTCTTGATATGGTCTCAAATCATCCATAATACTACGTGTTATTTTGAGGCTTCATTCCATAGAGGGATCGTATTCAAAAATTAAATCATTCAAGTGTTTTGCTACTTGGAACACTTCAGCAAATTTATGAAGATTCCAAGTTGCTGGCTCTTCCTGTTCGTCATCATCATCATCTTCGTCTTCTTTTACGCGCCACGTTGGAGACCGACATACCGTCTCTCAATAAGTCCAACACAGCCAGTTTTTCCTCCAGCATTGGAACAGATCACTGTTTCTTTGGTTGAGCACCAGATGAAGTAGTTGGCTTGCATTTAGGGGCCATGTTGTATGAAAAATATGTATTTTTAAACACTAGAATCACACTCAGCGCAGCAAGATGCTCACACTATGAGAGCACGCAGGAATTGAGACCGACCGAGGGAACAGCAGATTCACATCTCATGCTCACTCTGGGGTATACCCTCATTGTGCATGTATAGTTGAATTCGCATAAGTTACATGCGCGTATGATGTGACTCCACTGTATATAAATGAACTGCCCTAAGGATTTGTTACAAATCAGTGTTGCTCAATTGCTAGGTAATAACCAACTTAGGCTTTGTATGAGCTCAAAGAAGTTCTTTCATGAAAGACAGCATATAGGATAGGGCAGTGGACTGGGACTCCAGCATCCAAAATTCTGAGTTTCTGGCAAAAAAATCAAAATTTGAAGTATTTTGGCTGAAAAACAAAATATTTCAATTTGGAAATGCAACTGTGGTGCCTCATGGAAGTTTTAGTTCAGGTGGCTCATGCTAATGTAGTAGGAAGAGGGCCTGAAATATAAGCCCATGTATCAGAGGCCTGAGGCCTGGACTAAGGTAGTTAAAACCTTGCTGATATGAAACAAAGTCAAGTTGTAAGCAAGAGGCAGTCCCTGCTCACAGAATCTGGCAAGCATAGGGCTGATATTGCAAAAACACATATTCCTAAGAGGTGCTAGGCATAAAGCACTCATGCAAGCACATTCCAGAAGGGTACCAAAACACCCTGAAAAATACATTCCCCAAAGATAACAAACATTCTGACCCATCTGAAGGATAAGGTCAGGAAGACAGCATAATGAATATAGATGTTTTGATCAAACCTACAGGTACAAGGCAAGGGGTGGCACCCTGATACGTCAAGGGTGATATGTAACTTGTAAGTATTGGTGTATAAAGATGTATTTCAGAGGGAGTGTCTTTGTCCAGCCAAGGGGGCAGTGGAAAGTCCCACCACTGACTGAGCTGCGTCCATTGTCACGGGCATACATGCGCTAGTGTAACTGTAGACATTTATCCAGGGAGCTAGGACTGTGCTTTGCTGACAATAAACCTGACCAAGCGCCTTTGCACCTTCATGGATTTTATAGTCATTGGGCGGTTCGCTCGAGATCTGCTGTGCCAGCTATCTGTGCAGAGCTGGGACAACACATAGGGAGAAGACACACAGCCAAACATCTGATGACAGCTCCCAGGTTCTACTATAAGGCCATCTTGGTCAGACTATATCTCCCATGAGCTACCAAAGTTTCCCCTCTTGGTGAGGTGTGGAGTTGCATCATCGCAGTCATAAGGCCACAGTGCATCTTTGGAGATAAAATCTGGCTGGGGTGCCTGGCTCATAGAGGAGAATGAGAGGTATTATAGCAGCATTTCAGACACTAAATATTTCTTTTTGATCAAAAATGTTTGGTTTTTGGTGTTTTGGTTTTTCAATTAAAAAACTGACTTTCCACAGAAAGCAGAGATTGTCAGGGGGAAAAAAATTGACGGAGAATATTTGATCAATACTAATTTGGTCTCTCACAGTGCTCCTCTACACTAACTCCTTCTATATTATGTCCAAAAAACTTCCTTTCTCGGGTACCAGGAGGAATGACTGTTGCCCTGTATCTCAATGTATTAGGTTCATCAATGGTGGACCTATTGACCAATCCCACAGTAGTTTTGAGAGGATGGGAAGCAGGCCTTTATTTGCTGAAGACCCACAGCTGTGGAAATCTCTCCCCACAAAATTATATCACTGGCAGTCTTCAGGTCTAGGCATAAAACTAGTTTGTTTTTTTTTCCCTCTGTATTTATTTACAGTGTGAGGTTCCATGGTTGTTGCGAGTTTTCAGCCTTGGTTCAAAGCTGACAATTCATCAGGCATGTTGCCTACTGACTGTAAATGATGTGGTAGGGCATCCAAATGAGTGAGTGAGTGAGTGAGTGAGAGAGAGGATGATTGATGTGTTAGGCATCCAAATCACTTCCCAGATGTGTGTGTGTGTGTGTGTGTGTAAATTAAAGGTTTCAATTCTTGTTGAGACAATATTCTTTAAAAACAATTACTAGTCCTGGTGTAAGAGCAGGGAAAAGGATGAACTTCAGAAAAACCACTGTATGGACAATAGCAACATGTAGGTGTTCATCATGAATCCAACTCTAATTTATTTGCATATTTTAATTTGTAGTACACACCAGCATCTCAGCCTTACAAGTATGTGCTCTGTAGTTTTCATGAGTGCTAGACTCTATGCACATCTTTAGCATCACTCATCTCCCCAATTTTCTGCCCGATTACGGAAATATGGGAAGCATTTTGTGGGGGTGGCACATAAACCCAGTGGCCGTTTTCATCATTCTGTCAACGGCAGGGAAATAATCAAAGAGCTACAGCAGAAAAACAAATGGCCAAATATCTTTTGAAGCAGGAGGTTCCAACTCATTGGAACTCTGTTTATTACAGGACATATGCCTGAGTGATTCTTGTAACAGACAACTGTGTCTGACTATGGAAACAAGTATAAAATCACCTGTGATGCCTGAGGCCTGATTTACTGTAATTGTGTACAATTGCTAGAGAACAAAGAGAATAAGAATGTAAGGACTTTGAGGCTAATTCCAGAAGGATTCCTTTAAAAAAATATCCTAGTATTTGTCTGAAGCTATTAATGTGCAGCACTAATTAGTTCACCAAAATAGCAGCAACGTGTAAATAGTGCTGCTGAATCAGCAAATGTGTTAGATTAATACATAAAATCCCAGCGTTAGGAATCTTGTGAGTCACTTACCCAGAAACCAGACTTCCACAATATTGCTATGCTTTTTCCTTTTGTCCTGGGCTATTTTCAGATTGTTAGAGAAAAATTAATCCGTTTTCAGGGAGGATGAGCAGTTGACTAACCGCACACAGAAAAGAGAAGTTAGATACCCAGATGTGTTGTTTACATGAAGGATGACTCTAGGGTGACCAGATGTCCCAATTTTATAGGGACAGTCCCGATATTTGGGGCTTTTTCTTATACAGGCACCTATTACTCCCCACCCCCATCCCGATTTTTTACATTTGCTATCTGGTCACCCTAGATAACACACAGAGCAACAGCACAATTTTTTAAAAATTTCCATGTCTGGTAATATTAATTCTGCCTCACATTTTTTTAGAACTTTTCATCTGAAGATTCCCACACTGAAATACCAACTATACTCAGATTACTGATGGGTATGTCTATGCTGCAATGAGAGGAGTTATTGCATCACAGGTGATATACCCATGCTAGCTTTAATCTAGCTCTCATGGCTAAAAATAGCAGTGTAGTGTCAGAGGCATGGGCTAGCAATGCGAATACACACCCAGCATCCCTGGTGTCCTTGTACAGCCTGTGCTGAATCCCACGCCACCCCATCTACACTGCTCTTTTTAGCTTGTGCTACTGTGGGTATGTGTACCAGAGCTGCAGTCACCCCTCAGATTTTAGCGCAGGCATACCCTTGATAATAGATACACCTACTACAGCTGAAGTGCAATCACTTTGGGCCTAAAACCAGCAAATGCTATGCAACAGTCTAGGCCAACAGGTGAAGAAGAATATTGTGCCAAATTCTGCCTTGATATACAACCTGTCTAACACCATTGTCTTCTTTGGAGTTGCACTGGGTATTAGCAAGTCAAATATAGCTAATTGAAAGAGTTTAGAGATCAGAGGATCACACTAATCAAAACTAAATGCCATTTGACATGTTTCTCAGGCTTTCAGGCCTCTGAAGTAGATTAGGGTTTTTTGTAATCACAATATATGTGTTTAACCCAGTGATCCCAATGAAATGACATTTCTGGTTTCAAGGGTGAGCTGGTACTGATTCAGCCCAATATAAGTGAGAAAGTATATTTACTTGCTGTCTAATGTTGTGTTTAAATTTCATGGTGTTGTATTTATTATTACTATTGACAGATATATTTGGTTAACTTCTTACTGGTTATGAGTAATGTTTGCAATGCATGTTATATAAATGAGGAGGGGAAAGGTCAAGAGTGCAGAGCATGACATTTAGATCCAGAGTGACTGGTGTGCTGGAGAGAGAGTGAAATGGGGAACATTGGAAATGGAAGAGCAGAGTAAGGAAACGAATGGTGTAAGAAGCCTTTTTCTGACTTGGAGTTTCATTGGTCTCCACACTGAATATCTCCTATCAAGAACACACAATGTTCAGAACCCAATTTCTATGCCTACAAACACCTTTCATTTGGGTGTTTTTGAAAAGATTAATCGTCAAGCAAAGATGCATGCTATCCTGCAAACTCGGGGTCTGTTCTAAAGCTATTTCAATAACAATTGTTTTGTTTTAAACTGTGTCCTATTTCTCTTACTTTTGCTCCCCCCACCTCATCTGCATATTTAGGGCCCGTCTGCCTCTTCTTCCTTGCCCCGTGGGACCCATCCTGGGACCCTCTTTCATTTCAGCTATACCAGTGACTTTATGAGCAAGGGCTGCAGTAAATTCTGCCCCTTTGTCTTGTCCCTGGCCAAGCCTTTGCAGCAGTCCCTTGGACACAACTCACTGTGCCTGTACATGTAACTCAACCCACCCCACCCCAATTAAAATATATGGAAAACATTTTGTTTCCCAAGTGTCTTCTACTGTAGTTATTTACTCCTCCCCCATTTAACACCCTGAGCCACTCTCCCTTATTTTTAATTTGTCAACCTTTCCCCCGGCATTGTATGTGTGTATTTTAAGGTGTTTTTGCCCCTGTTTATATAGCTGAACTCCCATAGCAGCACTTCATGCAAGGATGTGCTGTATAAATAAAATGAGTAATGGTGACAGGGAGGTCTGCTTGTTAGATTTGAAACATTGTCACATGAAGTGCCAGGAAGTTATCTAACCCATCCCTCTCTTGGACCTCATGGTAAGCTATTATAATGCGCTTCCAGTTCCTTAGTGCCAGTTGCCTCCCCCATCTTAGTTCAAAGGAAAGAAAAAGAGCTATGTAACTTTTTTCAAATGAAAATAATGATGTGCTTCTTCAGGTTTTGCAGAGAAAGCCCATGTTATCTAGCCTTTCTTCTCTTGTACCAATGAGCAAACCGGACACAGAAAGTCTGTTTCTCAGAGGTAAAAATCCCATTTTACTGATTTGTATTAAAATGTGCAGTTTTTGCCTCTGGGTTGCATGAGGGTCCATTAATTATCCTGCTGTCTCTGAACCTATCTCCAAACAGTAGGGTGACCGCCTATTTTTAATAAAATTGCAGAGTTACAATTTTCCAGCTCACTGAGTTGCTAGTGTTTAAATATATTCAGAGGCCAGTGCCAGGCTGCCCTGCCTCCCCAATGCTGAGCTGTATTGAGGAGAGAGACTAAGAAGGGAGCATATGGAGACAAAGAAAGGGAGCAGAAGAGGAAAAGGAGAGAGAACATAAGTGAAGGCTGATGAACCCGCTAAATTACATAGGGCTAGATTAGAGTGATAAGGTGGGTGAGGTAATATCTTTTTATTGGACTAATTTCTGTTGGTGAGAGAGAAGCCAATAAAAGATATTACCACACCCACCTTGTCTTTCTAATATCCTGGGACCAGCACAGCTACAACTACACTACATAGGGCTAGACTGTACCTTTAGGCACAGCACTGGGCAAGCTGCATCACTCCAAGAATAGCACAGAAGGCACTGTATTCCAGACATCTTGCAATTCTTCCCATGCTCTCCTCTTGCTCCAGAGGGAAGAAAATTACTACAGCCCTTATTCATAAATTCCAAGGCCAGAAGGGACCATTGTGATCATCTAGTCTGACGTTCTGTATAACACAGGCCATAGAACTTCCCCAAAATAATTCCTAGAGCAGGTGTTTCAGAAAAACATCCAAACTTGATTTAAAAATTGTCAGTGATGGAGAATCCACCTCGACCCTTAGTATATAGTTCCAATGATTAATTACTCTCACTGTTAAAAATGACCTTATTTCCAGTCTGAATTTATCTTGCTTCAACTTCCAGCCACTGGATCATGTGACACAGTTCTCTGCTAAAGTGAAGAGCCGATTATTAAATATTTGTTCCCTATGTAGGTACTTCTAATCTGTAATCAAGTCATCCATTAACTTCCTCTTTGTTTAGCTAAAACAACAAGGAGTCCGGTGGCACCTTAAAGACTAACAGATGTATTGGGGCATAAGCTTTCGTGGGTAAAAAAAACCTCACTTCTTCAGATGAAAGAAGTGAGGTTTTTTTACCCATGAAAGCTTATGCCCCAATACATCTGTTAGTCTTTAAGGTGCCACCGGACTCCTTGTTGTTTTTGTGGATACAGACAAACACGGCTACCCCCTGATACTTTGTTTAGCTAAATACAGTGAGCTCCTTGGGTTTTGAAGAGTACTTCGTTGCTGTGTCTGGCCAGCTACTCTCACCAATGAGTGGGGGTGTAGTAGAACAGTGTGCACGTTTAAGGGCCTGCAGAGCAGGGCTGCCCAGGGGGGGCAAGTGGGGTAATTTGCCCCAGGCCCCGGGCCTCACAGGGACCCACATGAGAATATAGTATTCTATAGTATTGCAACTTTTTTTAATGGAAGGGGCCCCCAAAATTGCTTTGTCCCAGGCCCCCTGAATCCTCTGGGCAGCCCTACTGCAGAGCCAGGGAGCAGCAAGCCCTGACCTAAGAACAAGCCCAGCAGGCAAGTGTTGTGAACACCCTGATCCAGCTAAGCAGCAGATAATGATTGGCTTTGATCCCCAGCTAGAAGATATAAGTGAGGACTCACCTGTGTGAGAAAGAGACAGGAGAGACAAACACTTCCCTGAGCAGCAGTAAGAGCCTGCTGTAATGTGGCAGGTAGCTTCCTGGGATGGGCTGTACAAACCTCACACTGGGCCACAAGGGGTTAAGGACATACTTTGGGTCCAGCTAGTCCCACCCTGCCACACCTGCCCCAAATGTTTCATCTGGTGGAGGAATTAAAAGACAGGGAAACAGCTCACTTGGTAGCAGACTTGCAACAATGCAATGAGAAGGCTGAAATGTCTAAGATAACTGCTTGCTTCTAAAGGGTTGAACATTGGTAATCCCTTTTAATTTTCTAGGTTTGGACTAATACAGCAGGGGAAAGCCTTGGACTGAGCTGGCTGGGAAGGGGGCAAGATAGGAAGTGACCCAGAGAGGGCAGCCTTAAGCAGCCTTGGTTGCCAGGTTGCTGTTAGACCCAAAGGGCCTTGGTTCAGAACCTGGTGGAATAGGTGGGGCAGGGCTCATCTACCTACAACCCACCTGCTGGTCCCCGGTTGTAGCCCTGGCCACTAGGCCAAACTTTCTGACCACCCCCTGAGTGAGGACCATCACCCCCAACCCCCTGAGGCTAAGAGAGGGCCAGGACCCTGGAGCTACTACAACCCTGCAGTATAGTCCAGGTTAGGGCTATCACTTTTGTTACTCTTCTTTCTTAATTTTTATTTTTATTTTTTGCATTTATGTGGCAAAAGAATAAAAAAGCCTGTGCTGAAAGCTAAAATAGAGTTGGGTGTGACTGAATGTTTTGTCCCCAACTCGGTGGACAGGCCCATCAGACTACAGGAGAACAGTGGGGGATAGTACAGATCCAAAGCTCTGCTCCCTCCTTGACTGTTTGCTTGCTGGTAGGAGTATCTGGAGTGTAGGGTCTGAACCGTGTAGTAGATCCAAAATCCAGATGGATTTTGCTTTGCCAAGTGTGTGGGAGGGTGCTTTGTGAATTCTATCACCTTGGTTTGGCTGACTAAGACAAGGCCATAACTGAGTCCATAGTTTTCTCACTAAATATCCCCTATTGAAATAGTTTGCCTTTGGCAGAGTGCTTCCTCTAAAATGAAGAGATCTGCTATCAGTTGGGAAGACAGAACAGAGGGCAGTCAAGCAGGAGGGAGAAAATAGATGAGAAGGAGAGAGAAAAGTAATCAGGTTATTTAAATAAGGAATAAAAGAAAAAAGTGACGACACCTGCAGTTATGTTACTATAGTTTGTCATCCTGATAAATATGAGCAAAATTTCCTACTGGCCTTACTCTGTGTAATATGGCAAATGTTTTAGGGTTGAATTATTTTATTGATACAATGTCACATAACCCAGGCTCAATCAGTTTAATCAAAGGTAGATTAGCACAATACAGAAAGGCCAATACATTATCAACCAATCTGGAGAACAGTTTCACAGCACTGAGATATTTCAGTTTGTCCCAAAGTGCCAGGTCAACTCTACTCATACTATCCAAGATTTATACACCAGTTCGTTCTTGTTGCTTATCTTGTTTTGAACATAGCATTTCAGAAGTCAGCACTGAGCCCTTTTTTGTTTGCAGTTGTCATGGATGTGACAAGTGGAAATGTATGAAGGGAGTCACACTGGAGCATATTGTTGCTGATGACTTAGTGATATGTGTGGAAGATTGAACAGTGGCAAACACAGTTTTGTTTAGGCAGGATTTAAAGTAAATATTGGTAAGACTGAGGCTTTGATAGCTAATAGAGAACAACCCACCATAAAGGATACTGAAGGCAGAGAGCTTAGAAGAATGAGAGAATTTAAATAAGTGGTGCCCTCCTGAGTGATGTCTAGCCTCTTATAAAAGCTGCTTGGTGCAAGTGTTGGAAGCTGATCCTAGTTCTGTGATAAAAAGATACCAATAAAGTTAAAAGGCAGAGTGTATAAAACTGTAATTTGACCCATCCTAATCTACAGAATAGAGTCCTGGTCAGCCACAAGACTAGAAATCCGTATTCTCTGCATTACATAAATGAAGATGTTGAGACGGTCAAATGGTTGGACACTCCATGATAGGAAACAAAATGAGATTGTGAGAGGGTGTAATGTGGGTTGCCTCAATTGAAGACCAGTTGTGGGAGGCTAGGATGGTCTGAACAACTCCATCAGAGACCCATCAGTTATAGGAGTAGGATGGCCTTTGCAATGGTCATGGACAGAAGATGACTAAGGAGGAGTCCAAAGATTTGGTATGTTGTCCAGATATCAACGGACCTTAAAAAGACCAATCTGCATGACAGCCAGGTGTACGATCATGAGTTTTGGAAGAAAGCTATAAAAGTCACTGATCCCATATAAGGAAGTAGCAAATGAAGAAGATTTCAGAAGTCAGCAAAGCTTAGAGACATCTGTGCTAGCTGTACTTTGTACAGAGTGTGTGTTAGTAAAGCATCATCAGCAACATCCATTTTATCCTGGGGGTTTTGGTATGTATTCTCTACCTAGCACTGAAGTTACATCACTTCATATTTCCCTTGGTTGAACAACTTAGGATAAGTAAAAAGAATTCTGGGAAAAGTTTAACATGAATACAATTCATAGATATGTACTTATGCAAAGTTGTATAACATTCAGAAAATACATGATATACCTTTCTTGTTTACTACTAGTTATTTTCTTATCTTAGGCTTTGTCTACACTAAAAGCTGGAGGTATGATTCCCCTGCTAATGTACACATACTCTTACTAGCTCTTATAGTATAAATAGCAATGTAGCTGCAGTAGTACAGGTAAGGGTGGCATAGCTGTGCTGGTTAAGTATACATCTACTGGTTTCAGGCAGGTTTGTACTCTGCACAGCCCATCCATGCCTTTGCTGCTGCTAGTAATGTTACCCTAGTAACAGTGCTATTTATACTCCTGCTAGTTCCATGATAGCTAGCGCAAGTATTTTTACATAAGCAGAGAAATCACACCTCTAGCTCCTAGTATAGACGTAGCAACTCTGGGCTAAGAGAACAAGGTCTTTTAGCTCAGATGGTAGGATCTCATGTATTAATATCCAGAGGTCCCAGGTTCTATCCCTGCTTCTGACAACTCACCCATGGGCATCTATGCTATGCATGTATTTGCCAAACTGCAGTTACAAGTATGTTCTCTCCCAAAACTGCTCAGGCAGATCTGAAAGAACATTTTCTTCTCTTCCTCACAAGCACACAGAAATGGTGTCAAACATTTCAACATTGGTGTCTGGCTTCATAGTTCAGTTATTTTTTGTGTAAAGACATTTGGAGTTTGACAGACTTTATAGTGCAAATGCAGAAAAGGAATCACCTAATAATGTAGGCTAGAAACCAGATGAAAGTATTGGGGTAACTAATTGCTATATATTCCATACAACTGTGTATGAAACAGCAAGGGACCAGCAAACCACATTGCACAGGATTATACTGATGGCCTAGGAATAACACTGGAAATGCAGAAGAATATTTTTAAATCCTATTGAGTAATTCTATAACTTTTTTTTAAAAAGTTAGAAATGTGGTTATTAACTGAGGGTTTAAATGAAGGTTCTTCCTCTTCCCTTCCCTCCTTTTCCAGAAACAAAGCCGTACTTACCAAATGACTGAATTGAAATACACAACTTAGTAACTGAGCAATTATGCTTTACAATTTCCTGTAAACACTTTGAATTCTATTGTCCTTTTTGGCCAGGTAGGACCAGAGTGTGATGAAGCTGGGTACAGGAGAGCAGGTGCTTGCTTCTGCTTGAACAGCCTCACAGAGGATGGTCAAAATGGCTGTGCTTCCCTGAGCATAGGGCTGCTCAGGGCTGGTACCACTGCCTGACCTAGACTCACCAGAGAGGCAAGGCCAAAGAACCATTTATTCTCCAGGCAGCCAGCAGAGCCACTCCCATGTGAAGCCACCATGCACTCAGTCCCACAGTTACCTGACTTCAATGGGATGTGAGGATATTCAGCACGTTGCAGGGTCGAGCCCTAAAATGCTAGGTAGCAGCAGTGAGAGCTTCTTTGCATGGTTCTTCCAATGCACTTCTACCTTAACCTGCAGGTATCACCCTATAAGAGAGAGAGAGAGAGGGTAGGTCAGTGTCCACACCCATTCATTCCTTAGCAAGACTGCTAGCAAAAGTGCCAGCTCTCAGAAGTTGCAATGTTGGCACCTGTTGTTTAAAATCTGCCTGAGTGTTATGACTTCATCATATTCCTGGAGGCAAACCACTGTCCTGCACGCATCCCTGCTTACTGTAACTGTCTGCTACCATACAAAGATGCACCAAAGATGGTGTGTGTGAGCTGCTTGGGATAGATTTATGATATAGTCACAAAGCACCTAGGAATCTCTCATTTATTTTAAGACAGACTGATATTACACATCTCTTTGAGGGTGACTAATGTTGAAGGTGGATGGCTGTCAGAGATGCAGTTATTTTTTCATTTTTGATAAATACACAATTACAATAGTTCTAGTTTTAAGGTGTGGTGGTGGGTTTTTTTTTTCCAGCAGTTGACAAAGGTTAGCTGTCAAAACACTGGCAAATGATGCCCATTTCCAATCCCAATTCTCCCTCACAGTTACATTTATAATGAAACACAAAATCTCAGAACAGTAACGGAAGAAACATTTAGCATCTTAAAAATGAGCTTTAGGTTGCTTTGAAAAATCTGGTGGCCCTTTATTATGCAACCTTTCTAAGAGATGTATAATATTTCTGGCATATTGTGGTATTATTATGCAGTATTCTTCTGAGCCTTGCTCAGAAATGTGAATAATCTGTAGCTGGAGAGACTGAAAGATGGTATTACAGATCAAGAAGAACTGTTGTATTTGGAAGATTTTTCTTGTGTGAGAAAATCTTCAATTTATGCTATAAATAGAAAATGAGGCTACTTGACCAAAACATTTTTAAAGGGATTCTGTCAAAGCTGGTGGCGTAAAATTTGACCTATTTTGTTTTTTCTTTAAACTCTGAGATTCTGCAAACTCCCCATCTCCACATACGCACAAAAGGCCTCAATGTTTTCATTGTACAGGGCCAGATTCTACCCTTTTAATTCACATTACATAGCACCTTCTTCTGCAGTCATTACTATTTAACATTTATATCGTGGTAGTCCCTAGAAACCTCAACCAGGCCTCAACCCCATCATGCTAGGTGTTGTACAAATATATAACAGTAGTCTTCAACCCAAAGAGCTTATAAGTAGCATTTTTGATTGAAATGGGAATGTTCAAAGCATGGTGCTACTCAATATGAGTAAGGGTGACAGAGTCTAACCCTAAGGGTATGTCTGTACAGCAATCAGGAGGTGTGACTGAAGTATGTGTGGACATACCCATGCTAGCTTTGATTGAACCAGCTTGCTAAAAATAACTGTGTAGTCATGGCAGCTTGGGCTAGCCACCCCAGTACGCAGGGTCTCAGGCAGGATTGTATTCAGGCAGCTAAACCAGGATGCCATGACTATGTTGCTATTTTTAGTGAGCTAGTTCAATCCAAACTAGCTCAGGTATGCCTACACATGCCGCAATCGCGCTGCTGGTTGCAGTATCGATGTACTGTAAGTATCAGCCTCTGAGAACCCATGATCAACCCCACAAATGGGTATACACACATGCTGTAGAGGGAGATGGACAGATTCTGATACAGTGATGTAAATCTGTTGTAATTCCTTTAAGGTTGATGGAGTTACTCTTGATTTTACACTGGGGTAAATGAGATTAGAAACTGTCTCCAGTCTGATAAGGGAGCAGACTTCCATTTCAGGCTTCCAAGGGGCTTACAGCAGTAAATCAAACAATTTTTTTAATTATGAAAAATGTTTCCAATTTTTTTAAAGAACATAAAATAAATTAACAAATGGCACTTTCAAGCTACTGTGGGTGTAATAATTACAAATGGATTTAAATTACGTGAAGCACAAATTGTTCATTGCATTTTTTTTTTCCAGTGCTAATATGGCTCACTGTTTCTGGCCTCTCTGCAGGCAGCATCTTTGATGGATGCAAGTTAAATTTTGTGCCTCTCGAGAGGAAGAAGGCAATTTCATTGCAGTTGGGTCTTCTGCAGACAGGAACAGCTATAAAATCATTAGTCATACCAGTTAATCACAAAAGTCCTAACTGCATTAGTGGAAGACTGAGCAGAGACAGATTGCTACTGGTTTTGGTTATGTTATCTATTGTCCATATTTATCTCTAATATCAGACAAGGCTTTACTGATGTCACATAGAGATTCAGAAATCACATGCAAGAGGAATTTTCTTCCTGTAAGATTCTCCGTTTAGATAGTTTGAATTTCTCTATTAGATTTTCTTTTTAGTGGATCTTATTAAATATTTCCCTGCAATTGTTAATACATCTCATTTCTAGCAGACTGATTATTATCTCTTTTCTTTCTCTGTACTTTTAAATTTCTTGAACGCTTTGGCTGGGTAGCATATTTTTCTTCTTCTAGTAGCTAGGCCATTGCTATTTCCTGCCATTTCTTAACTTTTGCTTGTGGAAACTTTTTTTTTTCTCGCTTCTGAGCAGAGGACGATCATACAAGAGGTCTGTCCTTTCATGTACAGAAAGCTCATTGAAGGAGAAGTCTGCACAGAGCCCAGCACAATGGATTTGTGATCCTGAGTGGGGCCTCTGGATGCTACCATTATATAAAATAATATCAACTTGAGGAGGGGGTCATGCGATAGCAGCATGCAAGGGGATGTATAGAACTCTTTACTACCACCAGGCTATTTTAAGGTCATTTAATCTATTTGTTGTAATAGTATTTTGAGTTTCATCCCAAGATCTCAAAGCACTTTATAAGCCCCATGTAAAGGGCTAGGTTGTCCTCACTCCTTGTGTAGGTGAAGGAGGAAGAAAGGGCCTCAGGAGCCTTCCTTCTCCTACTATGACCTTGTCCCCATATGCAAAGGCCAAGCCAGCCACTAAAGACTCTTTCCTGCTGTTACTCCTGGGAGTGTAAATCACCCCAGATGAGGCAAGGCCATGCAGTGGCCAGCACAGCTGGCAATGCAGGGAGAGGAGCACTTTGCATTATCCCAGAACTGGTGCAGCAAGCACATTTCCTCTATGTGACAGGACTCTCTGAAAGAAAATTTGTCTTTTGAGGTACATTCCTAACCAGAGTTCTTCCTGGGATAGCTCATCTCTACATTGCCCCCAATGCAAGCCTATGTGTAAATGACATCATCTAGCCCAAAATGATGTTGTAACCATTTAATGGATAGGTAAGCTGAGGGGGAGAGAGGTTATGTGACATGTTTGATACATGTAATCTGCCTAAAATCAAAACAGCAAAGGCCTTTGCCACCATATGGGTGAGCTTGCTGTCTTTGCATATTGAAGAATTGAGTTTAAAAGGCCTTGCTGAGGCACTGGATCTAACACCATTCCCCAGAAATAAAGAAGGTAATAACATACACACTGCACAGATGGAACAAGTCAGAGAAGAAGTATCCCCAATTAAACAGACAAAAAAGTACTTTCATGCAGTAGAAGCTGAAATGATGACCATCGGAGATAAAGTGAATGCAATGATACAGGAGAAACTTGTACATAACTGCAACATTAATTACCTAATGGGGCAAAACTGGTAATTCAAAGCATTGCTGTAGGTAGTTTAAGCTAAGAATAATCAGGTGAGCAAGACATTGAGCTCCAAATATCTATTTGAAAAAAATCTGCTTCCAGTTTATTTCTCCTTTTTTGCTACTTGTGTTTGTTCAGAACCTCTGTTTTTCACAAATTTGTTTTCCTCAGAACTGGCCCTTATGTAACGGACAGGTCTAGAACACGATTCAGCTTGTCACTGTCTTTCTCTTCTTTGCTTACCCACATCTATTTCTAAAGTTGTTTTGTATACAGTCACTTTCTGCTAGATAGAGATGTAAGCAGGGTCTGAATTAGCTCTCCCCTGACATCAAGTGATAAGCTGGGGAGGACGACTTCAGGAGCCAACCTTGTTTGCATGGACACACCCACTCTGCCTAGGTGAGCAGCAAATGGAGCTGCTTTGCCTAAATGATCACTTTTGGAGGGTGTTGGATTGCAAATCACTTAGTTATTGGGTGCAAGGGTAATAAAGGATTGTTATTTTTGTTGTGTCAATCAAGGGCAGCAGAACTGTTCATCCTCAACTGAACTGTGCTTGGTAGGTAGGGGTGCCAAAGCCTAGTAGAGATCAGAGGATTGGGAGAGGTATTTGTGCCTGGCGGTGTGGGCTCTGCTGAAGGGTCCTAGACACTATTTGACCCTCCCCCTCTCCACTGTGTATTGGTAGAACTAATTCATCATCAGCGATCCCTCGAGGTAAAGGATGATCTTTCACAGGTTTTATTTTTCATGGGTACTTTGGTGACTGAGCAGTCCGACCCTTGAGCCAGAGGCTCGTTGGCAGACATTGCAGGTGTTGTTGGAAGACAGGACTGGGCCACAATTGTTGCATGATAGTTGTCTTTCTTTTCTTTTCTGGCTTTTTTCTGCGACTGGGGCAAGGGAATTTTCCTCAAAAGTGGATGTTCCCTCTCTGACAAATCTTCCCCAGTTATCCCTATCTTGGGCTGCTGTCTCCCACTCTGTGATGTAAATGCCACATCTTTTGATGTTTATCTTGAGGGTGTCTTTAAAGCCTTTCTTTTGGCCTCCCTGTTTCCTTTCTCCTTTGGGCATACAGCTGTTGTTTTGGTAAGTATATGTCAGACATGTGCGCACTCCACCTCAGCTGGTGCTGAATAATCTGGGCCATAACACTGAAGATGTTACTGACATTAGTGTGATGATCCTCCCACTCTGTGTTGAGGATCTTCCGAAGAAAGTGCTGTTGCTAGCATTCCAGGTTTTTCTGGTGTTTTCTGTAGGTCACCCAAGTCTCACAGCCATAGAGGAGAGTTGGGATTACCACTGCTTTATAAACTAAATGTCTAGTATGTGTTCTGGTGTTGAGATTGTTGAACATCTGGCGAGACAGTCTGCCAAAGGCAAGGCTGGCACAGTGGATTCTGTGCTGAATCTCGACATCTATATCTGCCCTCTGTGAGAGATGGCTGCCAAGATAGGTAAAGTATTCTATATTTTCCAGTTCTTCTTTTGTAAATGTAGATCTTCCTTGCTGGGTCTGATGATTAACTGTGGACTGGCTGGTGGAGAACTTTTGTTTTGACAATGTTTAGAGTTAGCCCTATGCTTTTGTAAGCTTCAGAGAACCTGTTTGTAGACCCTCCTTGGAGTGTGCAACTACAGAACAATGATCTGCACACTGGAGTTGGTTATTGTTGCTGATATTACTTTAGTTCTGGCCAGGGCCGGCTTCAGGGTTTTTGCCGCCCCAAGCAGCCCCTCCCTCCCAAAAGCCGTGATCGCCATCGGCGGCAGCTCTACCGCCGCTGCTTCATTCTTTGATGGCAATTTGGCGGCAGGTCCTTCCCTCCGAGAGGGAGTGAGGAAGCCCCCCACCAAATTGCCGCCGAAGAGATGGACATGCCGCCCCCTTCCATGTGCCACCCCAAGCACCAGCTTGCTATGCTGGTGCCTGGAGCCAGCTCTGGTTCTGGCACGGAGACGAGAAAGGTTGAAGAGGTTGCCGTCAGTCCAATATTGGATGCCAGTGTCCTGTGGTAGATGGTCTTGGGTTAGTGTTTTCATAGCTGCTAAGAAAATGGAGAAAAGGGTGGGTACCAGTACACAACCTTGTTTTACACCAGTTCGGATGACAAAGGGCTCAGAGGTAGAGCCACTGCACAGGCTGGAGACAGTCATCTGGTCGTGGAGGAGTCTTACAATGGTGATAAATTTGCTAGGGCAGCCAAACTTTGACATGATTTTCCACAGAGCCTCATGGTTGACACCATCAAAGGCTTTAGTCAGATCGATAAGGGCCATATACAGCTCCTGGTGGTGTTCTTGACATTTTTCCTGGATCTGCCTGGCTGCAAAAATCATGTCGCTGGTGCCTCGGGATGGTCTGAAGCTGTATTGGGACTCTGGAAGTACTTTCCCTGCAAGAGGGAGCAGGAGATTCAGTAAGATTCTAGCAAGAATCTTCCCCATGATGGAGAGGAGGGCAATGCCTCGATAGTTGCCACAGTCAGCCCTGTCTCCCTTTCTGAAAATGATGATGATGTTAGCATTACGTAAGTCGGCAGGGATTTATTCAGTGCGCCAGATTTTGAGGAGCAGCAAGTGAAGCTTGTTAGTCAGAGTTTCTCACCTCACTTTCAGTACTTCAGCTGGTATGCCATCAAGACCTGGTACTTTATTATTCTTCATTTGTTTAATTGCTTTGCAGACCTCCTCAGGTGTCAGGTTGGCAAAAGTTTCCCAGATTGCGTGCTGAGGGATGGAGTCATTGGTGTTGTCAGTCACAGTCGAGTCTCGATTTAGAAGCTTTTGGTAGTGTTCCTTCCAGCGCTCTTTGATGGATTCATTATCTTTAAGAAGGGTGCTACCATCCTCCGATATGAGGTGTGAGGCCACATGCCCTTGGTCCATACAAGGTCTTTATCTCACAAAGGAAGCTCTGCATTTCATGTCTGTCAGCGAATGTTTGGATTTCTTTTGCTTTGTCCTCCCGCTTTTTGTTTTTTGACCTCTCAGATCCTCCTTTGAACTTCAGCTTTGAGCTGATGGAAAGAGCTCTGTTTCTGACTGGATAGTGGTTGGTTTTGCCAGTGGCAGAAAGCTTTTTCTCTTCTGCTCCGAAAGGGCTGTAATCTCAATGTTGTTGTTGTCAAACCAGTCCTGATGGCAGTGGGTAGCAAGGCCGATGCATTTCTCGCACGTCTCATGGATGTTCTGTTATAGGGCTTCCCAGTCTTCAGTGACACTTGTGTTCTCATTTCCAGGTGTGCATATGGTCAGTTTTTCACTGAGGAGTGTTTGGAAGTTCTCTTGGTGCACTGAGGATTGAAGTCTTTGGATGTTGTATTGCTGTTTGTGTGATCTGGATTGCTTTCTATGTTTTGGTGCAATCCTGATGGACACGACAGATCTCACCAGGTGCAGTAGCATAACTCGGGGGGAGCGGGTCAGTGGCCGTTCCCCCACCGAGCACAAGTGGCGCCTTTTAAATTTTACTCACCCGGGAGTGGGTGGGGGAAAGATGCCACCCGCTGCAGTGCTTTTACTGACGGGGCGACGCTCCGGGTCTTCGGTGGTACTTCGGCGGCGGGCCCTTCACTAGTTCCAGGTATCTTTGGAGGCACTGAAGCTTCGTAGCCGAAATGCTGCCGAAGACCTGTGGAGCGAATGAAGGTCCTGCTGCCGAAGTATCGCCGAAGATCCGGAGCGCCGCCCCATCAGTAAAAGCGCCGCAGCGGGTGGCGCCTTTTTTTTTTTTTACTCCCCTGTTCCCTCCACCTGGCTACGCCCCTGACCAGGTGGTGGTCAGTCCAGCAATTATCAGCTTCTCTGATGACACAGGTGATTTGGACATCTCTTAGATCCTGTGTTCTTACAATGACATAGTCGAGGAGATGCGGGGGTGTTGCCAAGTTGTTTTGTACTTGTTGCTTTGTCTGAAGATTTGTGATCACAAGGTCATGCTATGCACATTTGTTAAGTAGAAGGATGCCATTGCAATTGGTCTTGCCCACTGCTGCCTTCCCAGTGGTGCTACGCCATATGTTAGAATCTTGGCCAACTCTTGTGTTAAAGTCCCCTAAGAGGATTATCTTATCTGTTTTTGGAATGGATGACAACATTTTATCAAGGTCAGTGTAGAAGGATTCTTTCTTTTCTTCTTCAGCATCAAGTGTTGGCGCATATTCACTGATGATGGTGGCAAATGACTTATTGACCAGTTGGATGCAGAGGGTCATAAGGCACTCATTGAGGCCAACAGGGAGCTCAGTTCGGCAATTGACTAGAAGGTTCTTGATTGCAAAGCCAACACCTTGTATTCACCTGTTGCTTGGTGGTTTTTCATCTGGACATCTTGTTTTGCTCAGAGCAGCGATGTTGATGTTGCACCTCGGAAGTTCTTGGGCAACAATTGCTGTCCTGCATTTAGGTCTTTCACTTTTTGATTAGTCTAATAGGGCACAGTCGTTGCAAGTTGCAAGGAACATTTTTGGTTTTCGACAGCATTGGGAGTGATCCCTCTGGACACAGTTATCCAGTCAGGTATGGTGGGATAGCCTATGTTTGGGGAACCTTTTCTATCCCCTTCCCCATATGGGGTGAGCAGAGGAGTTCCTACAAAGGCCTGCTCAGTCATGACCTCTGCTGCCGAAAATGCTCCCCTATCCCAGTCCAGAGGCACATGATGACCATCTTGCAGTCACCGCCTGCATGTAGGTCTGAGACTAGGGACTCCTGGTAATCACGTCACCTATCCCTGTCACCACTCACTCATCGCTGCAGGACTTTTAAGGGTAGGAATGGGGAGAAAGTTCTTCCTGTGAAAGAAACCTGTGCATGAGTAGTTTAATATGCGGGAGCTGATGCGCACCACCAGTGACACAAATCTTGCCGGAAGAGGCATCTGTGTTCAGTGGCAAGGAGATCCAACACGACTGGGGGTTTCTCCTCCATTGCAGCCTTCATCCACCTTCGCAGCCATTGAGAGGTGATTTTTGCTTCATCCGCATGTTCTGCCATTGAGGTCTTATACTGGGTTGTGTTGGACTGCACTTTGTCTGGTACCTTGCCTTTGACCTTACTGCCATGGGTGACCCTAACAAGAGTACAGGTCTCCCGATGGCATCACTTTTAGGATCTTAAGTATACGCAAGCTTCTCCACCACATCAAAGTGGCAGCCCAAGGAGAAGGGTAGAACTAATTAAGACTCAATTGGGTCTTTTGTTGCAGATCAGTAGAGCTGATATCACTGAAAATCAGGTCTAAGCATTAGGCCTGCTATGGGACAGTGTCTCATGAGAGACTGCCCAACTGCACTAGCAGTAAGGCTCCCCCACTAACAGCTGAAATCACTGAAAGTTGTGTTTAATGGTGGGACCTCAAGACATGCCAGCAGAACAGCTGGTGGAGCGAGCAAGGTGCCTTCTCTCCTTCCCTCTTCTCCCCCAACCCCGCAGGGTGGGAGATGAACTCGTACGAAAGCACCTCTGAATTCTGGGTCTCCACTGACCAAGGACAACAACAGTGAGAGGGGTGCAGTGGAGGGAGAAGACAGGGGCATGTTAAAGGAACTTTTGTTTGTTGGATGTTCCCACAAGGTGAGAACCTGAGGCAAAGAACATTGCCCAATATGCTCTGGGGTGGCCAAACCTGCCACAGTAAATTTTAGAGAACCTGAAAAGCTCAAATTCAGCCAGGAAAAGGGCTACTAGTGTAGGTTAGTGAAGTATGGAATCTCAAATTTTCTTTTTCAACCACAATGCAGTGTGACAAATCAGTAGTCCCTATGATTCCATGATGATGTACACCATTGCCATATATAACTTCATGGTGATAGCAAGGTTAGAACTCCTTTCTCCCTTCTCCAAAAGGCATAGGCCTTTAGCACTTGAGCTCAAGACAAATCTCTCTTAGGAACTTAGATCCCATGACAAATAATTGAGTTGTTCTGATTTTCAGTATAGTCAGTTCACAGAAGAAATTTGTGCAATCACTGGGATATGAGTAGCCCAGATTACACTTTCCTTTAAAAAAAAAAATCCTAATGTGACACTACCTAGTTTTTTTCCAGCTAAGGCAATGCATCTTCTCTTCTCACACTTGTGCACCGGATACATTATTGGTTACATTAAGTGCCACGTTTCGGTGGTTTGCATAGTCCCTGAGTAATGATTAAGTACATCTTTTTAAAAAAATAGAAATTGACTTTACACTTATGTTGATGTACACTTCAGTTGCCAAGAAAAGAGCAATTTGGCTGAAGGCACCAACAAAATCTGCTCGATAGCTGTTCATTGGCTACAACACAGAGAGCTGATTGCCTACATACTGTACTCCCTTAATTACTGAAAAAAACATTTCAAAAAGATTAATAACTGGTACAGTTGTTACACCCACACTTGGTGACTCAGACATACATAAGGCCTGAGGAGAGATTTAAGCTGTGTGGGCCACACAGATACATGCCAATACTTAGTCCAATAAAGTTGTCCTTTTGGCAATATGAAAGATAATCTTGGAGGAAGATGATGACAGGATCTATCTAGTAGGCTCCACATACTGTGATACAGCAAGTTATATAGGAGTACCTCCTCATTGGGTTCACATTAAAGGCTGTGAAACAAACCTTTCTGTCTGATGTCAGTGATGTTGATTAAAATCAAATAATATTTAGTCCAGGAGTTGTGCTGTGCTGCTGCTAGAGAGGATTCTACGAATAACAAGTGTCCATTTGGTTTAGATGAATTTTCAGTCAGTATTTTCTGAGAGCAGAACTAAGGCAATCTGTTCTTAGTCAGATGTGATGCAGGCAGGTGGTGATCAAACAGGAGCTGTAGCAAATGTAGTGCAGATGATAGTTGTGCTGCTGCTGACTGATGAATTTAATAGGCAGCAGGATTAAAACAAGCAAATGGAAGTATTTCTTCACACAATTTCTTCAGTCTGTGGAACTCTTTGCCAGAGGATGTTGTGAAGGCCAAGACTATAACAGGGTTCAAAAAAGAACTAAATAAATTCATGGAGGGTAGGTCCATCAATGGCTATTAGCCAGGATGGGCAGAGATGGTGTCCCTAGTCTCTGTTTGCCAGAAGCTGGTAATGGGTGACAGGGAATGGATCACTTGATGATTACTTGTTCTGTTCTTCCCCCCGGGACACCTGGCATTGGCCACTGTCAGAAGACAGGATGCTGGGCTAGATTGGACCTTTGGTCTCACCCAGTATGGCCATTTTATGTTCTTTATATGAATTTAGGGTTGCGTGTGACAATGGTGTTCCTGAAGCTGTAGTGGCAGGGTAGATAGCCAGCATTAGACATTCATGCTGTCTGATATATTTACATGTAGCATTTCTCCTTTTATTTTTCCTTTGGGCCAGAATCTGCCACCCTTTCTCACACTAAATGGTACCTTTCTCTGTGAGTAGTTTCATTGATTTCAGTGGGGTCACACTAGCAATACAGTTGGCCCTGGATGTTTTAGTCATATACAGCTTACCAGACAATAAGTGATAACTATATAGCAACTTTTTTCCAAAAATCATAAAGTAATCCCAACACTTGATTACTAATGGGTCTGCTCCTGCTCCATACAGTTCAGTGGCAAAATTTCTATTGACTTCAGTGGTGCAGGACTGAGCTTGATATGCACAGGCACCACGTCATCAATTAAGCAACATAGCCACATCTGGGGTAGAATGGGTCTTTTCAACAGCATACAACAATGTTACACAACAGTTCAGGGCAGGAATGTGAAAATCTTAATGCCACAATGTTAGTGCTAAGTCAAATTGGCTGGGAATTTTGTCAGAAGATGCTGATTCATCAAAACCAAAACTTTTAGTGGAAATGTATCAGTTTTGCCAAAACTGATACATCAGGCAGGCTTCTGAAATCTAGGATGGAATTTCTGGTCAAAATGAGAGAATGAGACCACAGAACAGCCAAGTAGTCAGCACTCACTCATTCCAGCTGAGTGCCCTAACCTCCAGGTTACTGGCTATTCTGGGATGTCTCCCTGCCCAGTTTTTCATAGAAAAAAATGGAAAGATCTTGATTTCATCCAGAGAGAAAGCAAACCAAAAGCCAAAACCTTGAAATTTTTCATGAAATGGAATTCTTGTTTTCTGGCTGGCCCTAGTGCTAGCAGCCTTCTAGAAACAGAACCAAGGCAAGACTGAGGGAGATTGGACAAGGAATGTAAACCCCATGAGTGGTATAAAGCCCAGCTCTGCAGAGGTTCCTTACACAGCCACATGTAGGTGGAGCACGAAGAAATAATGGTAGGTCAGGTAAGGAGAGAGTGCAGGGTCAGAGGATGCTCCCTTATATGGATTCTTCAGTGCTTTTCCCATGTGAAACGGGTGGCAGGGTAGCTTCTATGGAGCAGCTCTGCTGTCGCTCTGGGTGTGTGCGAGAGCCTCTAAACAGGCCATAGACGATTTATTTATGCTGAGCACTGGGGAATGAATTAAGTAGAATGCAGTTACCCAAGTGGAATTTGGACAGGACACCATGACTAACAACACTTTCTCTTACGAAAAATGCCATCAGGACATTAATCAGTGACACTCTGAGGAAGGAAGTCACAATGTCAAGCATCACTGACTGACTAATTCTATATTATTCCCAAAGTTCTATTACATCACTCCAAGAATTATCAGTTAGGTGCGATGGTTTTCAAGGTGGGATAGTGCTCAAGACTGCAGCTGTCTGTTCTTGTTCTACACAGGTAGTTCACATATTTATTGGGTACCTGCGATCAGCTGAATACAGTATTTTAATATTCAGCCATGTCGTATACATATAATGTATTGCCTAACATAATCTCTAAATGCACTCATTATTTTAAATTCCAGGCTAATTGCCAGCAAAGCAGCATACAGTATGTATGATTTAGTGTGTGGGTGTTTGCAGATATGGCTAATATTTTTCAAATCTTAATATATCTTTTGAAATTGGCAGTCTCAAATATGTTTTCTTAAGATGCGGGTTGTCTGCATTTCTAATACATCTGGTTTTGTTTGTACATCATTTCATAGGTCATGTTTAACCTAGTTCTGGGGAGCATGTGCCACACTACAGAGATTACGTTACGCACATGGCTTATTATAGCTATATAAATATTTCCCATATAGTAAAAAACGCTAGTATTTTCTGTTTTACAGTTACCAGTGAGACTCAAGGTATCTCTCAGGGTAGGTCTACACATATGGGGGTATGTAGAGTACAGATACTGCATGCCCAGCTAGCACAGGTATAAATAGTGGAGTAGATGGTGAGGCACTGCTTAGGCATGTAGAGCGCCTTACATGCCTGAACCCTAGGGTATGTACCCTACACAGCTCTCTACACATCTAAGCAGTGCATCCCACATCTTCACTGCTACTTTTAGCAGTGTAGTGTCCCACTGCCTCTCTGCTGCTGGAACCTTTCCCAGCCTCAGTGAAAGGCTCCGGCAGTGAGGAAAGCCTCTGGCAGAGGAGAGGCAGCAGGGAAAGCGACCAGCAACTCCCCACTGCAGAATCCTTTGCCACTGTCAGAGACTTTCACTGATGCGAGTAGCTACACATACCCTACACACCGCTGCAAGCATAGACAAGGGCTCACACTCAGATAGGCCTGGTTTTTCTTTTCAGTTTGATATCTATTGCCATTTTTATCATCTCATTGTTTTACTATTATTATTTATTACTAGAATCACAGTGCTTGGGAGACCTAGTAATGGACCAGGACACTGATGTGATAGGTGCTGTACGAACACAGACCAAAAATGTAGTCCATACCCCATTCATTCCAAAAGCTCTTTGGGGTAACTCTGTCTGTTAGACACTAAGAAAAACCCATTTTGAAACATGCACAGAGTGGGGAATTGAATATTACCCAGATGCACAGTTGCCAGTAGCCCTGGTGAATAACTTACCAACAATGATTTAGTCAATGTGTTTAGTCTCTTTTTCTGTTTATGAATTTAATTGATGAGACTGTAATATTTTCTACTTTATTCTTTACTTGAAATTATTCTAGTGTGAATGATTTCTAGACCCTAGCTTGTTTGTGAATAGTTTGGTGTGAGTTTTCAGTATTAAAATTTGGATTGATTGGTTTGGATTTGACATTTGGTCATATGGCGTATCTCTGTTCTCTGTCTGGTTAACTGTATCTCTTAGAATCGTTTTTTTGGTGCATATATTCAGGATTTCAAATTCACTATCTGCAAATATTCAACAATATTGACTATTTTGTTGAGTGTTCCTGCCAGCAAACTCTTCCACCAAA
The DNA here is from genome assembly GCF_027887155.1 of Malaclemys terrapin pileata. Taxonomy (NCBI): domain Eukaryota; kingdom Metazoa; phylum Chordata; order Testudines; family Emydidae; genus Malaclemys; species Malaclemys terrapin. The sequence continues at coordinate 86,609,993 of NC_071507.1, forward strand.
GGAAGCCAACATAAAACAGGCACAAGCACAGTCAATTAAAAATCTGAACCAATATTTGTAGAATTCTGAGAAAATCATGTGTTCAAGTTTTTTTCAGCCGATGAGATCACAGCTTTTATCCAAGTCATGTTGCTATTGGTATTAACTATATCACAGAATAATCATATACTATGCATTTATGATGTCGCCAGAAGCATACAATATTTTATCCTTGAAAATTATTGCAGCCCATCCACAGATTGCCTTTGGCACTATTTAACTACTTGAACACTTAACACGGGGTGCATATGGTCTTCTGTGGGCCTCTCTGCACAGGGATGAACTTCACCCTACAAGAATAAAAGATTCCTATACAGTGAATCCTACAGCTCCACCTTTTCTGTATCCATAAACAGATGCACACAGAATGGTTTTATTTTCACCTGCATATTGCCTTCCTGACTTTTAGATACAACAGAGGCGCACACAAAATGCCTCTGTGTTAACATGAATTACTGCTTAGCTATTTACCCATTTATTTTGCTTTGAAATTATTGGTGGCAGCACAGATCTGTTTCTCTCTGCTCTTGCCCAAGATTTATAGATCTGCTCCTGGATCCCACCCTCCATGTTCTAACCTGAAGCTGAGCGTGGCAATAATTAAAAGTGGACAAGTGTGCCAAGCTCAAGGCAAGAGGTTAATGAGGAGATAGTTTTCATTTTAAATTTTTGTATGTTAAATCTTTATCAAAGGTCGGGTTTGTCTTCACTAGCGAGTTAACAGGAGACAGAGCTCAAATGTTCTTGTTAGCTCTACTCTAGTCCGCACACCAAAGCTGTGTCACTTGTGTGTGGGAGTGATTAGGGATATAGGGTAGGCTTGGAGTGAATTTTCCTTGGCAGCCATCGGCATAACCTATCTATTATAGGAGCATAGGATAGCTCTGTTGCCGGCCTAAATGGCCCGAGGAGGCAGCAGCGGGGTTCGTTGCCTGGTGTGCGCTGCACTAATAGACACTCCAGGTGTGGAGAAGCAAACCAAGTTTATTTGAGATCTCAAAGTGATGCAGGGAGACAGGCACGTCTCAAATCAAGCACAGCACACGTAAGCAAGTTTTCCCTTTTATATTCCAAGCCGTTTCTGTGCAAGCCTTTGTATATTTCTCCCCCTACCCCTCCCTTCCAGACAACAGTTACAGCAGGTACACATTGTGCATGTTAGAAACTTTCCCATTAGCATGCTTATCTATGGCCTTGTAGATTCATGCGCATGCAGTCTCTCCCCCTCCTTCTTTCCCCCGCATTATCACTACAGCGTTTGCTAGTGTGAACGAATCTGCAGCTGTCTGCTAGAAAAAGCTGACCATTACATATTCTGCTTCAGCCTGCTTCAGCATATAAGCAGTTAGCATAGAAGTAGGTGAAAGTTCTCAAGATGGAGTCACTGTGGTTCACTTAGACCCAGAGCGCAGGAGTTTCATCGGCACTTATGGCCTTCCACTCCCCCGAGTTACCTGGTAGCTATGCCTAGTGACACCAACAGCTCTGTAGTAGTCCTCAATTGTTATGTCAGTCTTCCAGTGCTTTACTACAATATCCTAGGCTGCCCTGCCCTGTAGTCTTTTCTTGCCATCTACGTATACCCCATTTTGTGACGGGATGTCACCTTCCACTGCATATTGGCCTGCTTGGCATTCATTCCCCACATTTGCACTCAGGTTCCACCAGCAGCAACTCTACTCATCCATCTCCAATACAGAGTTCTGTTGTGTGAGAATGTAACCAAGAAGTCATTGTATCTGTGTGCTGCCAGCTGGCCAGAGGCCAACACCTAGGTACTGGTAGATCTCTGGTGAGATGCTAATGAGGCCCACAACTGTGGGAGAAAGAAGCAAAATGCCAAGCTGTATGATGACATTTCAATGAAGCTGGCTGAGCGTGGAATCCAATTAATTTGACCTCAATGTCAGGAGAAAATCAAAAGGATTAAGATGCTCTTCCAGGAAGGACCATAGCTCCCAGTCTGGTCATTCCCCAAGGATGCACCTGTACTATGATGAGATGGATAATGTCATTAGCAGTGCCCCAAGTACAGACCCCTATTTTACAAAGGGAAGTTTAAGGGCTCCAGGTAGGGCCTTGGGTCAGGTGGACAGCAGGAAACATACAAAGCTTTGAGGTCAGTGAGTTGGAGTGAGATGAACCAGCAACTTCTATTCCTGTGCCCAACCAGTTTCAACGTGGTCCCAAGAAGGACCGGTTCCAGGATGAGACAAAGGCAGTGGAATGGCCTAGGAGTAGCTGTTGTGTTTGTCATTGACATGCTTCCTCCCACACCCTCAAACAGGCTACTTAATCCCTTCTCAGTCTCATGGAACTGGGGATGGGCAACCTTCCCACCCTTCATGGTGTCTCTCCGGGAGCAGAGTTGCTCATTCAACCTCTGCACCTCTTATAGCTCAAGAAATTCCTACATGGGATCCTGATGCTTTGACCCTTAAATATTAATTGTTAAAAAAATACCTAGGCTCCCTTGAGATTGAGTAGGTCACAACATCCCAGGCCCCAATTCTGCAGCCCTTATTCCACATCCGTTGACTTCAAAGGAACTACTTGCAGAATTGGGATCCCAAAGCATAAAGAGGTATGTAACTCTGGGGTGCTTTTTAATATTGAAAGCCCAGAGCAGCAAAAGAGTTAAGTTCTCAATGCTCTAGATCAGTGGTTTTCAACGTTTTTTTTTCATTTGTGGACCCTTAAAAAAATTCAAATGGAAGTGCAGACCCCTTTGGAAATCTTAGACATAGTCTATAGCTCCCCAGGGCTCTGCGGACCACAGGTTGAAAACCACTGCTTTAGATAAAGGAAGCAAGCCCAGTAGCCACCTTCATGTCCCCTTGATGGGGAGAGTAAGTCAATAAGGCTACTTCCAGAAAAGGCAGAGCAAGCCCACTGCTTCCAGACCGCTGGAAGTTAATCTATCACAAATCATGATCTTGTCCAATCTCTCGTGTTGATTCATGATGAACAATGAAAGCAATTCGTTCTGCACTATATTTCCCAGCATTATGCTTCAGCCAAGAAACATTTCTGGCTCTTAAGAGAATGCTGGTTTAACACACACATACACCCTTATATAAGAAAGCCAAATTAACACTGGATTGGTCACTGATATCTTTAGGCTACATCTGGCTGTCAATTACACCACTGTAAATCCAAAATGACTCTTTGAATGTAATAGTTATTCTTCTTCAAGAGATGTCCCTGTGGGTGCTCCACTCCAGGTGTTGGTGCGTCCCTGCGCCTTTGCTCAGAGATTTTTTGCAGCAGTACTCGTACTGGCCACATATGCGCAGAGGCTGCCCCCCGCTGTGAGTCTAGGTTAATAGTACGCATGCGTGGCCGGTCTCCTCAGTTCCTTCTCTACCATCCCCGGCCTGAGACGGAGCTCAGCAGACTCGTTAGGAAATCCCTCACTCTTGCTACAATTACCCTTCTAGTAGTTAGTTTGTTGTTAGTTCGTTGTTAGTGTAGTTAATTACCTCTTTTATCTGTTACAAAAAAAAAAAGTTTTTTCTGTCAGACGCAGCCGCTTCGGCCATGCCTGGCTCCACAGGCTTCAAGCGCTGTTCTACATGTAAGGAGGCTATCCCGCTGTCAGATGGCCACTCACCCTGTATAAAATGTTTGGGGGAAGCCCACATTCCTCAAAAATGTGCCCACTGCAGCAAACTTAGTTCCAGGGCACGGAAGGACAGGGAGCTTAGACTTAAACTGCTCCTCCTGCAAAAGTCTATCGGGTCAGTTTCAGACCCAGGCGCTGAATCCGGCTCCGCTGCCTGCCACAGCCCCCCCCGCCTCAAAAAAAAACTGAAAAAATCTACAAAGAAAGGGCAGCCTTCTTCACCAAAGAAGGTTATGAGACACAAGATTTCTTCAGGCAGATCAACAGTCTCCCTGCCTCAGCAACTTTCCTCGCCTCAGCAACTTTGATGAGCCGGGCTCCTCGGGAACCATGTGAAAGCCGCCTGAGGCTGCGGCGGTGGCGCAAGGCTCCAGTGCCGAGGCTTCAGGCTTTCAGCTGCCTGCCTCTCTTATGGCACCGTTCGGCACCGCAACGGACGAGGTGCCAACATTTCACAACAAGCCTGATCCACCGCAGGCTGATGTTGCCCGCCCGGCACCTACCGCGTCACTGACAACCGCGGAGCAGACTGACAGGGAGATCACAAGCAAAACCCCTGCTCAGAGGAATGTTCCCTCACGGCAACCTTCCCCTGCACAGCTTTCACCTCACGCAGGAGCCTCACCATTTCAATTTACTCAGACAGCAGATCTATTGGTATCACCTATCCTGCAGTCTCCCCTGATGAATGCCTGTTTTTCTCCAATGCCTGAATCAGGATCTGAACAGCCTTCCTCCAGTGAGGAGGAAACTGATCCACAGGAAGTTTTTTCTCCATATCAAGACTCCCACTCCCAGACCCCAGTCAATAGAGGTTATAGAAAAACTACCTCATCCTATTCTCAGGATCCTGCCCTCTGGGGGGTGAACCCCTGGATGGCACCACCTATGCCCTACCCACCACCATGCCAATATTGGACACCATGGGCATCGTACCCTCGAGAACACGTGTGCTATGGCAATTTGACCAGGCGCAACACCAGTCTGGTGCCACCACCTGACAAATCTGCCAGTGACACAAGACACCTGGCAGCATCATCACACAGGTCCAGGATCAACCTAGTTCTGCTCCTATTCCAGCAGAGCCAGAGGTAACGCCTGAAGAAGACTTACTTCCCCTTCCTCCAACCCCGTCGGATGACTATGCAAAATTCCAAGACCTCTTCAAAAGAGTTGCCAATGACTTGAGAATTAACTTGGAGGAAGTCACTGAACAACAGCATGAGCTAACGGACATCCTACAGCCCTCTTCTTCCTCTAAGGTGGCATTACCAATCAACGTAGCCCTTTTAGAACCCGCTAAGTCCATCTGGCAGACTCCAGCTACAAGCCTACCTACCTGTAAACAAGCGGACAGGAAGTACTTTATCTCTTCAAAGGGCTCTGAATTCCTTTTTACCCACCCGGCACCAAACTCACTGGTAGTAGACGCAGCAAACCAAAGGACCAAACAACAGTATTCCCGGTCCACCCCATCCAACAAGGACAGTAAACGCTTGGACCTCTTGGGTCGTAAAGTATATGCATCCTCGACCCTACAATTTCGTATAGCTAATTATACTGCAGTCCTTGCAAAATATGATCACAAAAGCTATAATAAATTCATGGACTTTATTGACGACAGTCCAGAACAGAACAACAATTGACAGCTCTGGTTTCTGAGGGACAAGTCATATCACGTACCGCTCTTCAAGCGGCCCTCGTTGTAGCCAACAGTGCAGCAAGATCGACCGCCACAGCAGTGGTCATGCGACGGGGTTCATGGCTCTCCTCCTCTTTCTTTCCTCGAGAAGTTCAGAGCACCATTGAAGATCTTCCCTTTGACGGTGAAAAACTTTTTGCTTCTACCACGAATGACGTGCTTCATTCAATGAAGTCCTCAAGGGCAACCCTCCGGTCCTTAGGTCTCCAGACACCTATGACCAGAAGATGGCAATATAGATACCAACCATACCAACGTCCACACTATCCCGCATTTACACAATGCTCCCATAGACCACAGGAGCAACAACAACAACAACACCAACATCAAAGACCAAGATTCCAGCGTCGTTGTCCCAATTCTGCAGGGGCGCCTCAACCCCCTCCAACTAATAGGCAGATTTGAAGCCTTGGTCGAGGGTTTAGAAAACAGTGTTCCCACTTCAGCCAACACACCTATCTTTGGACACCGCCTACGACCGTTCTCCCACCAGTGGCACAACATTACCTCCGACAAGTGGGTCATAGAGGTAATTACAATTGGATACGCCATCCCCTTCCTCTCCTTGCCTCCCACCCACCCACCCTCCCCGTCCCTCTTCAGGGACCCCTCTCATGAGCAGCTACTCCTCCAAGAAGTGCAACATCTCCTTCAACTGGGAGCAGTAGAAATTGTGCCAAAACGACACAAAGGGAAGGGTTTTTACTCCCATTATTTCTTAACAGAAAAGAAAAATGGGGGATGGCGACCAATCCTCGACCTCAGGCGGCCCAACAAATTTGTCAAAAAGCAAAAGTTCAAGATGGTTACTCTCACCATCATAATTCCAGTGCTGGAGCAGGGCGATTGGTTTTCTGCCCTAGACCTACAAGACGCCTATTTTCATGTGACTATACACCCGGCCCACAGACGATTCCTATGTTTTACTCTTGGCTCAACCCATTTTCAATACAGGGTTCTCCCCTTTGGACTGTCGATGGCCCCCCGTGTTTTTTCCAAGATCCTAGCTGTAGTTACTGCCTACCTCAGGAAACAAGGGGTTGTAATATTTCCTTACCTAGACGATTGCCTCCTCAAAGCTTCAACGTTCGACGAAGCTCTCCAATCCACACGGCTTACCATCAATTGTTTCCTATTTCTAGGCCTGCAAATAAACAAAAACAAATCCACATTATGCCCCACCCAACATCTGCAGTTCATAGGAGCATACCTCGATTCCCGGACGGGATTGGCATCTCTCCCACACGACCGCTTCAACTCCATAAGCCAACTGGCCACAAAAAATCGCAACAGTCCCCAGGTGACTGTCCGAGACTGCCTACAAATACTAGGTCACATGGCCTCGTTCACTTTTGTCGTCCAAAATGCACGCCTCTACATGAGGTGCTTCCAAGCGTGGTTGGCCACGGTTTACAGACTGAATGTGCACTCTCTAAACAAAACTCTCTCCATACCTGCCCTAGTCAAAGATTCTCTACACTGGTGGACAGTTCACTCCAACCTCTGCTCTGGAGTCCCCTTTCTTCAACAGGCTCCATCCCTCATACTGACTACCGACGCATCTCTGACAGGCTGGGGTGCACACATGTCTCACCACACAGTCCAGGGGCTATGGTCTTAAACCGAGACCTCCCTGCACATAAATGTCCTAGAACTTCGAGCTATTCGCAATGTGTGCCGTCACTTCCTGCCATTAATCAAGAATCATCACGTACGCATAATGACAGACAACATTGCATGCATGTTTTATGTAAACAGGCAGGGAGGAGCTCGATCCCATTCGCTGTGCACAGAGGCTATGAAGCTCTGGAATTGGTGCATTGCGAACAACATCCGGGTATCGGCTGCCTATCTTCCCGGAGTAATGAACACCACAGCGGACGAACTAAGCAAACGCTTCCCATGGGACCACGAATGGGAGAGAAACGAGAAAACCATTCACAACGTATTCCGCATTTGGGGTTACCCAACCATAGACCTTTTTGCAACTACAAAAAACAAGAAATGTCCTAATTTTTGCTCCAGAGCAGGACTGGGCAAACATTCCCTGGGAGACGCATTCATGATCCCATGGCACCGAAACTTACTCTATGCGTTTCCCCCGATACCGGGCCAAGGTGATCCTAATTGCCCCGTCGTGGCCCAGACAACCATGGTTTCCATTTCTCACCAGAATGTCGATTCGACCACCAATTTCCTTGCCTCTCATCCCGAACCTCCTATCACAACAACGCGGCCGCTTTCTCCACCCCAACCTGTCCATGCTTCACCTCAAAGCCTGGTTCCTACATGGTTCTCCCAAAGCGAACTAGATTGCTCTGAACAAGTTCAAAGAGTGCTCCTACATAGCAGAACACAATCTACTCACACCAGTTATCTACGAAAGTGGAAATGATTCACAAATTGGAATTCAGCTAGACAACTTTGTCCCAACTTTGACTTTAAGCAATCCGGCCTTTCTTTCAGCTCCATCAGGGTCCATTTAGCTGCTATTACAACTTTTCATGACAAAATTGATGATACTTCCGTCTTTGCTCATCCTATCACCAAGCGTTTCCTCAAGGGACTCCAAACCCTATATCTGGACATTAGACCACCTACCACCTCATGGGACCTTCATCTAGTACTATCTTGCCTAACTCAACAACCATTTGAACCCCTAGCCACGTGCTCCCTTTTACACCTTTCAATGAAAACAGCATTTTTAGTGGCAATTACCTCTGCCAGAAGGGCAGGAGGAATAGCAGCTCTTATGGCAGACCCACCATATACGCTATTTTTCAAAGACAAATTTCTTCCAAAGATGCACTCGTCATTCCACATTAATGAGCCGATACACCTACCGACCTTTTTTCCGAAACCACATGCAAACTCATTCAAAGCCTCAATGCATACACTAGATGTACGCAGGGCCTTGTCCTTCTATTTGGATAGAACCAAACCTTTTAGGAATTCTTCTAGACTTTTTGTCTCCATCGTGGAGCGTTCTAAAGGTACGCCTATTTCTACCCAGAGACTTTCAAACTGGATTTCTCAATGCATCTGCTTGTGCTATCAGATGAAGAAAGTTACACCTCCAGACGGCATCAGAACACACTCCACTAGATCCCTGGCTACCTCTGTAGCATTCTTATGCAAAGTTCCCCTGGCTGATATCTGTAAAGCAGCCACCTGGTCTTCTGAACACACATTTGTTAAACACTATGCCCTTACTCAAGGCCCTCTATATGATATACGCTTGGGCAGGGCTGTACTATCTACGGCATTCCTATCAGATCCGAAGTCCCTACCTCCTTAAGACACACGGCTTTTCAGTCACCTGGAGTGACCAGCCATGCATGCATACTATTAACCTAGACTCACAGTGGGGGGCAGCCTCTGCGCATGCATGGCCGGTACGAGTACTGCTGCAAAAAATCTCCGAGCAAAGGCACAGGGACGCACCAACACCTGGAGTGGAGCGCCCACAGGGACACTCATCTCGAAGAACGTCAGTTACTGCACAGGGTGAGTAACCTCTTCTTCTAGCATTACAATGGCATAACTGACAGCAAAATTCAGCACATTGTAAAAAACATATCCATCCTATTCACATATCCAAGACTTCATTCCCCGCTGCTTGAACTTGCTTCATGCTTTTAAAAAAAACAATCCTGCATGTCAGGAAGGAAAAACCGTGCTGCCTCTCTCTATGGTATGATACATTAGCACTGTTTTACTTATAGTTCATCTATTGACCTTTTGAGCCTATAGAAATATGCCTGTACCATTATCCCTAGTAAATTCTTCCTGTGTGTCTTTTTAGTGCACATCTATATGATAAGTAAATGAGCACACTCCACATTGTTTGGATGCATCTTCATTCTTGTCTGCTTTCTTTCCTAACCGCCAAACTAGAACTTTAAGTTTTTATGGACAAAGTTCTTTATTTTGGTCTGCTTTCCGATTGGAAAGGTATTTCTGCAGCAGCTATTTTTAGAAGAATTTGTGGGAGGTAGTGAGTGAGCCACCTCTGTGAAGGGTTGACTCACCACAATTTTACTAATTGCCAGCCAAAAGCATCCTTCTCTTTGCAAGTTACAAAACTAAATTGCTGCAAAATAAAAACCCTGTAAATCTGAAAATCAAGCAGTGTAAATGGTCTCTCAATGTTGAAACCATGAGGCATGGATGCACAGCTGATAAACAATGATGGACACAAATATGAAACTAATCCCAGGGTCTATATCTTCCCACGCCATTTGCCCGTCCCAATTTCCCATTGCTTCTACCTATTTCATTATTACTTCTGCTCCATCTGCTTCCCTTTGAGTTTTTCCCCCTTCTGTTGTTCTATAGCTTGATATTTCTTAAGTAAAAGGTGGCAAAGAGACTGGTAATGGGTTACAGACTCTTTCAGTTCTAGGTCACTGACTTGAATCCAGATAGGTCACTAATGACTGACAGTCATTACGACCTGATGGCAGTTTGGTGACCTCAGTGAAATGAGTTGATGGTCTCAGTCCATATCAGGCAGTCTCAACAGAGAAACCAAGACCTCACATACTGTCTGTGTATGGAGACTGAACTATCCTCTCCCCCACACAGGTGGTGAGTCCAAGTCATGGTTTAGGCAGCTTGCACTGGCCTCTTCCTGACGCTAGTATGCCATCAAATGGAAACACCTTTTATCTGCCACCTCTTGGACTATATTAAACTGTCAAACTCTTCTCATTGTTAAACCAAGATACAAGCAGGATGAAAACTGAGGCTAGACTTTCACCCATTTAAATGCTGCTGATTTACAGCAAGATGGCCACCAACAGCAGGATGCTAAAAAGGAAGGTGATAACATTAAAAGTTTCCAAAAAAACACTTCCTAGTTTGTCTGGGGTGACCAATGCAATCCTCACTGTGTGACCCATTAGAACTGATGAGTTCTGCAGAAAGGATGCCTGACTCTTGTTGGAGCCTGCCTACACACTGTTAGCATGCATCTCCAGTATCTAGCGAGCTCCTGATGGTTGCTCCCAGCTGTTTTGGTCTACTCCTACGTTACTTGTGGGCTGACAGTGGCTAGGAGCCAGGTGGTCAGGCCTATGTCCCATAGCCATGCCTCTTTACTTATGTCTAGGGTTGGAGCTCTGTTTTCTGCTCAGACAATAATTTGTACACACTGTCTGCTGTAAGGGCAAAAGATTTTCTGCCTCAGACTTGTGAACTTAAAACACTTGTAGGTCTTGTCTCTTAAAGGGCTTTGTAAGCCGCATATGCTAGCAGCAGTGTGTCTTGAACTGGGACATGGGCAGTCAGGCCTGTGGTCAGACCAGCGGCAGTCGTGCCTAGTGGTCAGAGCAGAGGGTCAGAGTCAAGAACCAGGAGTCCGAGCCAGAGTCAGAAACTGAGCAGATCTGGAGTGGACTGGGCAGGGTAGGAGCAAAGCTGGAAACAAGGCAGGAGCAGAGCTAGAGCAAGGCAGACACGAGAGATCACAGCTGCAGGCATGCGCTTTAAGAAGCCAGAGAGCAGTTGTTGCTGTTGGGATTAAGAGAAGGCTGGGTGACTTCCTCAGCCAGTCAGGAGGAGTGGTCAATCGGGGAGGCTCTGCTGTGGCTCAGCTATGCTCATAGACTGCACGGACACTGGGCAGGTGCAGCTGCAAGTCCTCATTCCTGACACACTGGAACTTCATGAAACCAGGAAGGTACAACTCTCATGACAACTGGCAAATACACAGTGCGTGCTGGAGGCACGTTTCGCTGTCAGAGCTGGGTGGATAATGAATATTCATCAAGTAATTTATTTGAAGGGGAAAAAAAGCCACACAATTTATTGAATGCATGATTCAGTGAATGTTCTCCCAGCTCTCTGCAGAGGAGAGAAATGTACGTCTGGGTAAGAAGATGCTCAAGGTAGGGTCACACTGTCAGATTTCAGTTATTTATTTTATCCTCTCTTGTACTCAAGGATACTGAAGTCACTTTCTCCATTGCAAAATCTTCCGGTTTATCTGGGAGCCTCACAATATTTGGTGTGTCTTTTTTCTTTTTAACCCAGCTCCTGGAGTCAGGTGATTGAGAGTCTTGGCTTTCATTTAAAAAATATACATTTCTAGCCCTCCTGCCAGAGGAGAAAAGCTTGAAAACATGATCCCTAAGGGCTCAAATACCAGAAGGCAAATAACCCTTCTCTTCCCAAAAGTCAATATTTAAAAGAAAAAAAACTCATGATTTTTAAACTAGTCTCAGAATTGGGGAGGGGCCTTACTCAAGAATTTTGAACATCTGCAGTTGGCAATGCTGCTTTATATCAGATGAACCAGAATTTGGGTTTATTGTATTTAAAGCTCCAAGCCACAATTCAGATGGCATCTAGATCCAGAAAAATAAACAAACTAAGCCATCCTACAAATTCTTTAAATACTGGGCATAGGGATAATCCAACACAAATATTGGTGCTAATTGTTTAATATCAATTTAATTTTAATTATTAAAATGAATGTTATCCAGCAAACTTCCAAGTTCAACTTGTACCACTTGTCAAGAATGAAGTAGTAATATGGCAGTGTTTATGCTGTTGAGGAGGGAGGGAGACAGTTTTGGATGCAAAATGTTTCTCTCCAGTGCAGAACAATAAGACTGAGGTTATAGAAAAATGTTACATTTATTTAAAATCGAATCACACATAACCATCAGCTTTCTGGTCCATTATTTGTCCAGTGCCCCTCATTTTTGAAGTTTGTCCCACATTTGGACATTGGCAGGCTCAGAATAAGCCCTAGCAGCTGGGGTGGGGGTAAGATAGTATGATGCCACAGGAAAGAGAATGCACATAAAATCTGTGCAGTACATTTGTATTTATACTTCTGTATCTATAAAACATGAGAATAGACTTCAGAAGCTTATATTTAAGGAATTATGCTATGTGGTTCATCAGCTACCTGGTATTGGAAGAGAGCTTCTGTGGACTACGAAAATGCACTGAAAAGTGGATGTAGCAATTGGTGGCACTGAAAGAAAGAGATGCAGAAGAATGATAGGTAGAAATCCCTGGATGTCATCCAGTACCCATTAAATTCCATGGGATTCTTTCTGTTGCTTCAATAGACTTCAGCTCAGGCCCTAAATGAGTTGTTTAGAGATAATTAAGCTATAGTACATAAAGATACAGATGAAGAGGAAGAGATTCTGTTGAATTGTCATTGTCTCCTTGTCAGAATTCCTTTCACCCAAATTTTCCATCTCTCTGGAGAAGATTTTCCACAGTCGTGAATGAAGTGAGGAGAACATCAAGCTAAGCAAAGGCCAGTGGAGTTATATCCAATTTACAGATTAGATTGTTTTGAACTCCTTTTCCAGGCCCTGAATCATATCCATAAGATTGACCTCATCCAAGAGCCAGCCCATTTGTTTACAATTACCAAAGAATGTTTCATAATAGCTCTAAGAGAGACAAGGCGGGTGAGGTAATATCTTTTACCGGACCAACTTCTGCTGGTGAAAGAGACAAGTTTTTGAGCTTACACAGAGCTTTTCTTCAGGTCTGTCTTTACATTATAGCTCTGACAATAGTACCATTGGAAGGTACTATAGAAATGCTGGGAAGAATTACAAAGTATTAATATCATTAACAGAGCATTGTAACCCTATTTAATGTTGGGATTGATACTTTGTGGATTTTGGAAGTTACATTTCTTTGTATCTACTTCAATAGCATGAAAAACTCTATTCAAATTACATTCAAATATGTAGACAAACACAAGGAGAGTTCTTAAACAGCCCTTATAAAAACCCATTAACAGGTCAAAGAGATTTGTTTAGAATTTAAGCTGTGTTTTGTAAAATCCCAAGAAATAGCAATGAGCAACTAATTCAAATTAATTAACCAGATTCCATAACACCGGTACATATCATATATTTAAAATGTACTGGGACTGTGTGATTTGCTACTTAAATGTTTCTCCGGGAAGCATTAAATATTCTTCCATAAATCTCAGAAGTAATTCGTGAAAGCTGTATGTAAAAAATGAAGGAACAGCTTGCCTCAGCTTTTTATCAGACATTCAGAGGCTAAATCCTGAAGTCCTTGTTCAATTTTTACTCAGTCCTTGTTCGGGCAAAGCTCCCGTTTATATCACTGGAGAGTTCTGACTGAGGGAAAACTGAAGACGCAGCTGTGGCTTTGCCACGAGTACTGAGTCAGAGATAACACATAGCTGCACAGTCTCTGGAAAAGATCAGGAACCAGACTTTGATTCTGACTCATAGTCTGATCCCTGGTAACGATGGCCACATTTTTTTTAAGCAGATAATATTTTTGCTGAAAAATGGATTTTTTCAGGGTTGAAAGCTATTGGATGAATTTGGGATGAATTTGGAAAATAGTTTTGGTTAGAAAAGGAATGAAAGGAATCAAAATATTTTGTTTCAACTGTTTCACTTAAAAATATTTTGATTTGAAACAGAATTTCAATTTTAAATCTGGCCAGGCTTTTTTTAATGTACAAACAAGGGTGAAAAACACTCAAAATCAAAATGAAAAAGTCAATATTGGTCTGAGTAGATCAGAACATTTCAGTCGATGCAAAATGAATTCTAAAAAATTGTTTTGGATTATCTCAAAACATTACAGTTGGGGGAAAAAACATTTTGAAACTAGTTTTCTGATTCAATGAGAAAAATAGAAAAAAAAATTTTGGTCAAATTGGGATTTCCTTTTTTTTTTTTTTTTTTCTTTTCAGTTCAGCACCCAAACCATCCATTTTTCACTCTGTCTGCTTCAGGGGTTAGATTACACCACACCTACATCTGGTGCAGATTACTCTCCACTCTGTGCTGGCAAGTGAGTTGTGGGGAAGAGCCAAGGCATTGTTCACTCTACCAGTCCATCAACTCCCCACCAGCTAAGCCAGATAGGAAGAAGTGGGTCTGTTGAGGCTGCTCTCCATGCCATACCGCTACCTGTGATAGAGTGAGTTACAATCTTTCCCTTAATATGGAATCCAAGATTTGACCTAATAAATGTAAAGGTGTCTGTAGCGAGGAAGTATGGCCTCCCTCAGAGGTGGAAGCAGAGGGAATGCCGTAAACTGCCTGGTGGGCAGAGCCAGGAGGACCACCCTCTGCACACTGGAAGCAGAGGGGTAGGACAGGAAGGGAAAGTATGAAAGGCCGGCCCAGCAGCTCAGTTGGGAGGCAGCTGCCAAGGGAGACAGATGCACAGAATCATCTAACTGGGAGGGACCTCGAGAGGTCATCTAGTCCAGTCCCCTGCACGCAAGGCAGGACTAAGTATTATCTAGACCATCCCTGACAGCTGTTTGTCCAACCTGCTCTTAAAAATCCCCAATGATGGAGATTCCACAGCCTCCTAAGCAATTTATTCCAGTACTTAACCATTCTGACAGTTAGGAAGTCTTTCCTAATGTCCAGCTGTAGCGGAGTGGACACCCACTCCTGCCATGAAGGGCTTAAAACAGCCCTGGAGAAGGCTGTTGCAGAGGGAGGGCTGTGGCAGGGAAAAGCTAGGCTGATTGGGGAAGTAGCCACAGCTGGGCCATGCCCCAATCAGGCCCAGCTGGTCCCTATAAAAGCCTGCGAGCCAATGGCCCAGAGACAGTCTCTCTCTGCTGGGAGGGGGAGACAGACCTGGCTGCTGGGGAACTCACCCAGGGAGGACCTAGAGTGAGGCAGGGCTGGGGAAAGGTCTTAGGAGCTGGGAAGTCCTAGGCCAGCAACTCCCCAGGCTGCAGGGCCTAGTTCTAGGCCCACCTAGGTATTGGGGTTGCAGAGGGGCAGCCTGAGGGTGGGTGGAGGCAGCCAGTCCAAACCCCTTTGCCTGTGATGGGTGGCTGATACTGCAGTCTGCCCTAGTGAATGGGGGCTAGATGGAGACTGGGCAGTAGCCAAGACTGAGGCAAATTGGGGATAGTGGGTGGGGGTTCCCCTGGGAGGGGGAGACCCAGAACTGAGGGGTGTACTGCCAGGGGGCAGCACCCCAGACAACAAGGCACTGGGGTCCTGGGAGGGACACGGGGCCAGAGGACAGGTGGATCACTGGCCTGTAGAGGGCGCTCCAGAGCTGGAACATGCTAATTCCCAGAAGTCACCAGCAGAAGGTGCCACAGGGGTGAGTCCGCTCCTCTACACCAACCTAAACCACCCTGGCAGCAATTTAAGCCCATTGCTTCTTGTCCTATCCTCAGGTTAGGCATCTTCTCTGCTGCTGGAGAAGGATGCCGAGGAGAAACGTGGCTGCGCCAAGGGCCTGCATGAGCCTTCAGAGAGCCCTGCAACTACCAACGCTGAGGAGCTACTACCACTACCCTTGGCCATATATCCCAGGGAGACTGAGGACAACCACCGGACCCAGGTACCCCCAAGGGGAGAGTAGGAAGCAGTCCAGGGAAACCAGGCAACTGTCTGGTTGAGAACTGGTTGGAGACAAGGTCAGCGTGTTGTGGGTGGATCCCCGCTGATCCAGTGGCAGACCACTCCACCACTGTTAGGGCCCTGGGCTGGGACACGGTGGAGTTGGGATGGCCTGTGTCCCCTCTGCCACCCGACTCTGGGGTGGCAGTACTCCCCCCTCCTTAGGTCAGGGGGCCTGCACCCCTCGGTGACCCCTACCTGAGCTCCATAGACTGTGCGTGGCACCCACCCCTGCCAGAACCCTGCTTAAAGGCAGGGTGAATAAACTGCTGCAGCTCTGCCTGATTGCAGGTCAGAGCCCACACTGTTTACGGCCTCGCCCTGCTTGAAGGCCGGGGCCCCTTGAGAGCTGCTAATTCCCCACTTTTTTTCTTTGCGAGGAGGCGTGGCCTCCCTCAGAAGTGGAAGCGGAGGAACAGCCATGCCAGCTTACAGTATCCAATTGTTTATTATGGTAGCTTTCATCAATTACTTGTGAGATATGTGGAAGGACATTTAATGCTTCCCACTGATAAATTTAGATCGCAAATCAGACTTTCCACCACTTTTTCAACACACACACACACACACACACACACACACACTATATATATATATATGCGCAAATGTTATGGAATTGCCATTAATTTGGATTAAGAATTTTTTAATACGGTGGTGGACAGCCAAAGTTATTTCTTCCCCCCCCCCCCCAAAAATAAAATAGATATAATAAAGAAAGGCATAATAACCTAAGAGAATTAATTGGATTCTGCAGCAGACTGTGACAAGCTGTCCAAAACACATTCACAACGTCTGCTCTGTTTTTACAAGCTAAAGCCACGGACTCTGCAATATATTGCTGCTTCTTGAGGTTGAAATTAAAGAGAGTATTAATGTTAGGAGGAAAATATATTAGCCAAAATACTTGCTGGAGATGTGAGATCTGCTTTTTGGCACAGATCAATAATCAGAAAGCCCAAGGCAGACAGTTATTGGAGTATGAACTAATACCTATAAGAATCAAAAATAAGTGTTGCCCAGAGATTTCTTTCCCTCCCTACAACCATGTGAAAAATGTAGCCACTGGGTCTCCATGGAAATATTTGCTTCAGTTAGATGAAAATTTGGGTTTGCTTTTATTTAATTTACAGTAACTATCTTGAGGCAATAACTGCAAACAACTAGTGTGGTGGTGGTGTTGTTGCAACAACAGCATGACCTTTAAGGCAGTGGTTCCCAAACTGGGGTTCGTGAAATGTATCGGGGTTCTCAGAAAAAATTCTGTAATGGCGGACAGAGCCATTCCTAGGGACCCTGGGCGTGGAGGCCGGCAGCCTGAGCCCCGTGACTTCCTGGCAGAACAAGTTTAAGCTTTGTTGTAGTCATGTGTTGTTTTCCTGGACTGCTCAAGACCCAAATGCTTGTGGGAGGAACTCTTTAATTGAGTTGGCTTCTTAAATACCTTCATGCTGTTTCACGTCTGGTACTCCTTGATGAAACATGTAGGAGGCTTAATCGAAGTGATATGAGCTACAAAAGTGAAATCTTGGAAGAGTGTTGCTGTTTTCATAATGTAATAAAATTAATAATGTAATGATTAATAATGTAGTAATAAATAGTGTGTAATGAGCATGTCATAAAAAAAATAATTTCCAAGATCACTGCTTCTATAATTTATGTTCGGATAAGGGAGAAAATCCCTGGAAATATTCATTTTTATGAGGGGGTTCGTGAGATTTGATATTTTCGTGAAAGGGGTTTGCAGGTTGTTAAAGTTTGGGAACCACTGCTTTAAGGACTCAAACTTGGGACAGGAATCGTGACTTGCTGTGGTTTGTGCAACATCTAACACAGCTGGGCCCTAATCTTGTTTGGGTCCTGTGGGCACTGCTGCAATAGGTATGATTAATAATTAAGGTGTTCTGGCAAAGCTAAGTTATTAATGGTACATCATGGCCATATTAATTATCACCTTCTGGCAATGGCTGAGGATCATGTGTCCCAGATGATTTGGTCATCTGTTTTCAACACCATTGCTGAGTTACTTCTTGATTCACATGGAGATCCTAGCAGGGTTAAAAAGAGTTAATGTTGAGCGTCTCTATTCCTTTGTTTCTGACCGCTCCAGAGGGTAGGATGGAGCACTTGCTCACCTTCCCCAAAGGCTCTTCTATGCTGGGTTCTACAGGGATCCATTGTGTGATGCCTCTTATTCAATGGGGACATGAGGCCATTCATAGGGCTAGTGAGATGTGGGTTATGGTGTCTTCAGTATGCAGATGACACATGGTTTTCTGTTTCTTTCATCTCACCTTGTCTGTGTGGTTGAACAAATTTACCCAGTGCCTAACAGAGATGGCATTTGGATAAGCATAGTTGGCTGAGACAAGGTTGAAGCCATTTAAGTAATTTAGAACTTATTACAGTTAATTTGATTGGGAAGTTTGTTCACGATTTGTGATACAGGTTCACAATTTGGTGGTCTTGTTGGATTCCCCACAGATCCTGCCTAAAGTGCTTCTGCATGACCAGATAAAGGAACAGCTGTGGCCAGGCACACACAGTTTCATTTGTATTTGGATAGAAGGTTGTGAACTTTTTTTTTGATGTGGATCATGAATCTGTCACCTTGAAACAGACTTCCAGTAGTGTTCTCTAGATAAGGCTGCATCTGAAGATGATTTAGAAATGGCAACTAGGGCAGAAAGTGATGGTCCTCTTATTTAGCAGAGAGCACCTTATACCTGTGCTCCATGATCCACACTGGCTAAAAACTCATTTCCAAGTCCAATAAAACCACTCCCATATGTCACACATTTCATCAATAGATTGCTTCTCTGCAAAGCACTTTGCATTCTCATTTTACAGGTGGTGAAACAACTGCCAAGGTCACCCAACAGACCATGGGGTGACCTGGGAATAGAACCCTGGTCTTGAGAGTTCTAGTTCAGCATGCTTGCTTGTATGCCACACTGTCAAGGTATTGTATTATGTCTTTAAAGTCCTGAGTAGTTTTGATCCTGGCAACCAGAGACCTTCTTTCCCTTTGTGTAGTACCTCGGCAGTTAAGATTCAACTGAGGCGCTTGAGTTAGCTGTGTCTTGGTTTAAGTAAAATTAAGCTGCTGGCAATCGCTTCTCAGTAAATGGCCTTTGAGGCCAGAGCTTGCATCTTCCATTGGTCCACAGGGTTGCCCAGAGGATTGAGGGGGCCTGGGGCAAAGCGGGGGAGCTGCAGCACTTGTACTCACCCGGCGGCGGTCCAGGTCTTCAGTGGCATTTCGGCAGCGGGGGGCCCTTCAGTCTCTCCGCGTCTTCTGCAGCAGTGAAGGGGGGGGCCCCCCTTGCCGCCGAAATGCCACCGAAGACCCGGACTGCCACCGGGCCAGGGCTCGTGGGGCCTGGGGCAAATTGCCCCACTTACCCCTCCCCCCCCCCCCCCCCCCCCCCCCCCCGGGCAGCCCTGTTGCTCCAACAGAATCTAAATCTGTTGACTTTAGGGTATGCAGCAAAGACTTTCCCCAGGCTTTTGGGAAATGGAGATGGGGAGAGTGTAAATGTATTAAAGGAGCAGTTTTTGTTAATCCTGAAATAGAGAAACAGACATCCCTGAGGAAGACATTCATATACTATTTGGATTATTTTGTATGATTTTTTTTTTGTCATGGTTTGGTGCAAATGTGTCCAAGGTGGAAAGATTAGCACATTACAGTAACTTCTCACTTAACATTGTAGTTATGTTCCTGAAAAATGCGACTCTAAGTGAAACAATGTTAAGCGAATCCAATTTTCCCATAAGAATTAATGTAAATAGGGGGATTAGGTTCCAGGGCAGCTTCCCCTACTCTGCAAGCACCAGGGGCACAGGGGTCAACCCTCAGCCCACCCACTCCACCCCTTCCCCCAAGCCCCCACCCTTGACCCGCCTCTTCTCCCCCACCCACCTCCTCCCCCTTTACTTCGCATGCTGCATTCTGGCTCCTCCCTCCCCTCCCCTCCCTTCTAAACGCTGCAAACCAGCTGATTGCTGCCGGCAGGAGGCAGAGGAGGGAGAGGGAAGGCGCACCAAGTCCTCGCTCCTGCCCCCTCCCTCCTGCCCGGGGCAATCAGATGGCTTGCCACGTTCAGGAGGCAGGGAAGGACGGGGAGCCTGCATGCCAAGTTGTCGCTCCTCCTCCCTCCCTCCTGCCTCCAAAACGCCGCAAGCCAGCTGACTGACGCGGCAGGAGGCAGGGGAAGAGGAGGAAGGTGCTGATCTGCGGGGTCTGCCAGTGGGCGGGAGGTGCTGGGAGGGGAGGGTGTAGGGAGGCTGCCAGCTGTGGAGAAAGCAGGCAGACAAACAATGTAAGAGTGGAGCACTACACAACTTTAAATGACTATGTTCCCTAATTGACAAACGCAACGTAACAACAAAACAACATTAAGCAGGACGACTTTTACTGTATTTAGAAATGCAAATAGAGTAGCCACAATGTCTCTGTCTAACCATAACCACCATCAACAATACACTTAAACAGTGGAGGTCTGTAGCTCCGAAGGTCCATTACAGCACTGCACAGCTTTATTCCAAGAGTCTAAGAGCTCCATAGAGCTATCGTTGATTTGGTGCAGCCAGATTAATTGTCGGTAACTGCTGCCAGACTGTGACTGGGCAGTGTCCCCTCCTGACTTCAGGTTTGATTTTCAGGGGTCAATATGTGGGGACTTTGCTCCCGAGGCAGGCAATATGACCAAAAAGGGCCAGCAGGCGGTGGCCATTAATGGCTTCAATCCTCTCAACAATACAGTTCTCAGTGATATAGCCCTATTACTGATCAAATCAAACCATCTTATACCCAGTAGTTGCTGCTGCCTCCAACCTCCTGCTGTCTTGTGAAACATGGGCGCTGCTTAACCTTCTATATAAGAGGATCAAAGTATGCAGGCTTGATAAATCTGTACTTATTGTATATAGTTTCACCTTCTTTTGGCTCCAGCCTCTATGCGGATCCTTCATGGCTAAGGATGCTAAATAAGTTCTCTTTAGGAAGTCTGTCTGGCTCCACCCGTTTGAGGACAGCATACTGCCTAGATAGAGGAAGTTATCCACTATTTCCATGGTTTGTCTGGAAGCACAGATGTCTTGTATCACAACTTTTGTGGCAATGCTTTGTTTTTGCCCAAGAAACTCTTAGCCCAAGGGCAGCTGCCTTGTGCTGGAAGCTCTCTAGTTGAGCTTTGACCATGTTTTTTTGCATCCCAACCAAAGAGGGCAACATCATTCGCATACTCCAGGTTGGTAACTAGGGTGACCAGATGTCCCGATTTTATAGGGACAGTCCCGATATTTGGGGCTTTTTCTTATATAAGCTCCTATTACCCTCCTCCCCCATCCAGGGCGGATTAACAAATTTGCCGCCCCTAGGCTGTCAAAAAATTGCCGACCCACCCCCCCACCAGCTCACCTCCGCTCCCCTGCGGCAAGCCTGGGAGGGAGGGGGGAGAAGGGGAGTTGCGGCGCACTCGGGGGATGGCGGCAGCGGTGGAGCAGAGGTGAGCTGGGGCGGGCCGGGGAGCGGTTCCTGGCCCCCCCTTATTCCCCGTGCCCGGGGCCCTAGCTCACCTCTGCTCCGCCTCCTCTGAGCGCACTGCAACCTGCTTCTCTCTCCCTCCCTCCCAGCACGGCAAGCCTGGAAGGGAGGTGGAAGGAGGGAAGCGTGGCATGCCTTGGGGAGGAGGCGGGCTGGGAATTTGGAGAAGGGGCGGAGTTGGGGAGGGGGCAAGAGCAAATTTGCCACCCTAGGCCTTGTTGACTCAGGCGATAATACGCCGCTGCACCCATCCCGATTTTTCACACTTGCTGTCTGGTCACCCTATTGGTAACAGAGGTTGAACTGACAGACCCATGTTTGTGGAGATATATTCAAGGAGCCAATCCATTGTGCAGCAGAACAGGGCTGGGGCCAAGACATATCCTTGCTTCACCCCGGATCTAGTGTGAAACCTGTCAAACCTATGGGTCCCCCAATGCAACCTTACTGCTGAGTCCTTATTTACATCATGAATTAGCCTCATGAGGATGTGTGGAATGCTGATGCCTCATGGGACCTTTCACAGGGCAGCACTATTGATAGAGTTGAAGGCTGCCTTTAGGTCTAAGTTTGCTGCTCTCAAAGACTGGTTAAATTCATGTACAACAATGAGGTGTAGCAAATCAAAATTAGGATGTGGTGAATTATTCTAATAACTAGGGATACAGGATGCCTCCAATGATCAGATCTGATTCTGAAATGATCAAAGTACTCGCAACCCTCCTGACTTGAAGGTGTACAGCACGCTCAGACTGAGGCCATAAATTAGCACATTGTAGGGAGCACAGCTCACACCTGACATGTCAGAGTGAAAATGAACATTTGCTTTAGACAGACATGTTAACTGAGCAGCAGAAATCAGGCCTGATTGTCCTCTGACATGGACAGCAGAAGTCTTCTGGCTAGAAACAGTTTCCCCTCTCGCCCACCCCACCACATTCCTCCAATGGTTATCTCAATATAAGGTGCATTATAATAGGATTTCTGAGGAAATGCTTATGTTAAAAAAGTTAGATGACCAAGGAATATTTGAGTTTTGAATACATCCAATGACCTAAAATTGTGATCCTCCCATAGCCGACTGGCAACCTATATAAAATGAGTTGGTGGTCCATGTGCAATTCATATTGCAAAGGTGTTCATCTCTTAGATAACACCAATTGGTATGCTTTTTATGGGGTGTCTCAGCATAGAATCCAAGGATTGAATGAGTCTGTAGAGTACACAGACCCTGATCCCAATAAATCGGAGTTGAGGCCTACAGATGGGGCAGTGTGGAGAAAACTGCATTTTTTTGAGGATAAAGGATTTAGTTCTCTATGGCTTTGAATCAGCACCTTTCACCAGCACAATAATTTTAAAAATCAAAGTTTAAAAAAAAAAAGCAACAGAGTCCAGACATATCCCAACCCTACATCCCATTTAGTATTTTCTATTTGTTTAGCAACTTAGGCTCTCATCCTTCAATGGGGTCTGGTAGAGCAGATTCCAAAATTCCACACAAGGAAAAAAAAAAAGCTACCTTATTGGAAGCTGCCTGATTCTTTAGCATCACAACAGCAAGTTGTAAATGATGTCTGAAAGCAACATATCCCTGTCTGCCTAATTCCCAGAGAGCTACAGGTAGCACTTGACAGTCACTGCAGTGCTGTGCTATTTCAGTAATATTTCACTCAGACATTTTCAGCAAAGCCCAGCAAGCCAAGAGATTAACCACAACCACAAAAAAGGTGGCCAGAAAAGAGAGTATCTCCCCAAAAGAGTTAGCCTGTGAACATGTGTAATTCTGTGGGAAAGTTAATGATAAAAAGGTAAAGGAGATGTCATTTGATTCATAAATATTTACAGAATCATAATTTCAATGTTGTCACCCTCTTTATTGTGGTTGGATGGACTCACTTGCCCCCCATTCTCCCAGCTCCAGGTCCTCCAGTTGGTGGAAATTTTGATAATATAGTGTCATCAGAAAGGGGTCGTGTTGGGTATCATTTGAAAGTCATTTCGCCCATGAACACAATGGTGCCAAAACATGACAAACTTAGAACAATTATTTTTATATTTATATAGAAGAAAATATTTTTAAAAATGACATTTTTTTAAATTCTATTTTAACACAGGCATATCACACATGCAGCCCTCACAGAGTTAAATTGTGGCCCTCAACAGACAGTGCTGTTGTCCGTTAATGTTCAGAACATGATACCTGTGTGATACTGTATGGAATATGAGTGACCATTTATAATATTACTGATACCAATTATGACAGGCTAGATCACAGAACCCTCCTTGGGAGCTGCCACCTGATGTGCCAAGACTACTTCTGCCCCTGATTTCCCTGCCAGCTTGGGACCCCAGCACCTTGTCTGGCTGAGCCAGACATGCCATCAGTTCCAACAAAGACCCAGGGTCTGAATTACTTGCCCCAAAGCTTCAGACTTAACTGAAAGCAGTTTACAGTTCTGTTCTTGTCTCTAACACTCAGACAACACCCAATGGGGTCTAAACCCAAATAAATCCTTTTTACCCTGTATAAAGCTTATACAGGATAAACTCATAAATTGTTCGGCCTCTATAACACTGATAAAGAGAGATGCACAGCTGTTTGCCTCCCCAGGTATTAATACATACTCTGGGTTAATAAATATGTAAAAAAGTGATTTTATTAAATACAGAAAGTAGGATTTAAGTGGTTCCAAGTAGTGACAGACAGAACAAAGTGAATTACGAAGAAAAAATAAAATAAAACACACAAATCTAAACCTAATACAGTAATACAACTGAATATGGGCAAAATCTCACCCTTAGAGATGTTTCAATAAGTTTCTTTTCTCAGACTGGACACCTTCCTAGTCTGGGCACAATCCTTTCCCCTGGTACAGCTCTTGTTCCAGCTCAGGTGGTAGCTAGAGGATTTCTCATGATGGCTCCTCTTTTGTTCTGTTCCACTACTTATATATTTTTTGCATAAGGTGGGAATCCTTTGTCCCTCTGGGTTCCCACCCCCTCCTCACCAGGTTAAAGATGGATTCCAGTTCAGGTGACATGATCACATGTCACTGTAAGACCCCAAGCCTTCATTCCTCCCAGCCTGACTCACAGGAAGGCTTGCCTGCAAACAGGGCCATCCACAGTCAATTGTCCTGTTATATTTCATATTTCTAGTTTTAGATACAAGAGTGGTACATTTATAGAAATAGGATGAACACACTCAGTAGATTATAAGCTTTGTAATGATACCTTACAAGAGACCTTTTGCATGAAGCATATTCCAGTTACATTATATTCACTCATTAGCATATTTTTATAAAATCATATAGACTGCAATATCACACCAATATTATAAAATTGCAATTAATCTTATATAAAATAAGCCATGTAAGGTATCAGTGGAAAAGTTATGATTCGTTAAATATGATCATATGTATATGTATGTATCCTCTTTGTACTGAGTTATAAATAAGTATGGTATATCTGTATTTCAAACTTGTGCTGTGTATCTGGTTGACATCCCCAGACAGATTATCATCCACATTAAACCTGCTCCTGCTTGATGGCCCATCAAGGAAATCAGCTATACAATGAACCCAACGAAAGAAGCCAGGGTCTACGCCTATGAGGCAGCAGGACATGTAGGGGCATGTCTGTGGACAGGGGACTCCCAAGTACTTTTTTTTTCCATGCCTATGTGCTCTTAGCTTGTCTTTGGGACAGAGGATGTACAAGCCACGTGGCAAAGGATTTTAAATGGCAGCTGCATCTTCTCCATTTTGTCTTCAGTCCTGCTTCTTACCTCTGGAGTAATGTCTCTACAAACTGAACAGAGGACTGACAGACCCCCTCCAAACTTTAGATGTGTTCCAGAGGGACTCTACAAGCCAGCCAACTCACCAATGCAGCTAAGAACCTGATATGTGGACTGGACTCTGAAGTCTTTTATGTATGTATCTGATTGCCTTGACCATTTAACAATTCTCTTCCAGTTCTTTTCTTTTCTTTTTTTATAAAAACCTTTAGTTTTATATATAAAGGATTGGCTGGCAGCCTGGTATTTTGGGTAAGATCCAAACTAATATTGATCTGGTAATGTGGCTGGCCCTTTGGGGATCAGAAGAACACTTTGTCTAGTGAGCAGAGGTTTTTAATAATTCCTCACCTTACTGGACCTATTTGCTGATTGGGAGCCAGAGAACTGGAATGCAATAAAGGGGGCTACGATATTTCTTTTTTTAGCTTTTTGATAACCAGGGTGGGGGATCAAAAGTACAGTTTGTGACTGGTTGATTAATCAAACTACAGTGTTAACCACCAGTTAGGGAAGAATCTGATCTCCTTTTTGCAGCATGCTCTGACCTTGGCATTTTCAATGTGGGCTATCCTATGTACCTGGGGTCTCAACCTGGTTGATTTTATTTTAATGTTACAGATTACTATAAATGGAAGATGTGTTTCAACTTGATTTGCAATTGTTGGCAAAAAAGTGGTTCGGTGGTATTTATTATCAGCTTTGCTCAGAATCGCAAGAGAGTGTTAACAAGGCACTGGTTAAGATATCCGTATCCAGTTAGAAATTACTGGAATCCATCTGCAAACAGTATGCACATAGTTACATAACATAACAATTAATTCCAATCCCAAAATAATTGGTACAGCAATACATGAAGATGGTTGAGTTTTTGCTGCTCTTTATTTGATCTGTCAGAGTTGCTAATTAGAATTTGCACCTCTCAGCACTGAACGACTTTGAGAAATATGTTTTTGCTTTAGATTTAACCAACAATTCTGAAATGATTGCCTGGTACCATGCTGAAATAAGATGTGTAGAAAAGTCTGACCCTGGCACATGAGAGGAATTTCTAAAAGGAAACTGGGTTGTTAAAAGATTGCCAGTTGACTTCTGTGCACTTGCTTCAGATGAACGCTGGAACACGAAAACAGAGCACTAAAAGTCATTGGGGGGGATTGGTGGGCATAACACAGCATTCACACCAGAACTCCATTAAATTTCAAATGAAACATTAAGCATGGCTGGGGATGACTTCCCCAAAAGTAACTAAGCACCATCTAGACTCATTAGGTGCTGTTAAATGCCAAGAAGGGGCAATTTTAAAGCTATAGGATGAGCTTACTGGCACTGGCAACCCATTCAAGTATGATGGGCCAGAGCTAATTAATATCACGATGAAAGCAGTCTTCAATGACGAGATAGCTAAAGAAATAAGTTGAGTGGATATTATGGGTCATGACTTGTATGAAGCCTTCAAAATCCAAGGCTCCATCAATGTATAGACTCCAATGAAGAACAGACTAAAGCTGTGTGCGAAAGCAAAGACGAAAGTCAGAATGAAGGATGGAGCTAACAGAGATGAATGAATGTAACAGAGCTAACCACAGACAAGTCATTGTTTGCTTGTCTCCTGGTCATGTCCAGACCTCAGCGTAATGTTGATCTACATGAGACTTTGGGAAAGTACGAGTTCTCCGTGGTATCATGATCAATGTTTGAATGTGTCAGAACAATACATATGTGCCAGGTGACAAGCAAACTAATACACATCTTGCATGGTCTTCCTAAGCCAGCACCTATTGACAATGTGGCCAGTACCCTTTGCCAGCAAAGGCCTTTCAGTGTAAAAGTCATAGATGGCATGGCTGAGGTACAAGGTCTCGACAAATCAGAAATTGTTAACATCAGCTGCAATTTGGCTAAACACTTCATTCTGAGGCTACCAAGAAAATACTGGACCTATGGTGAAGTCCACTTTGTGTTTGACGTGTGCAGAGGAATCAATTAAAAATATTTAATAAAAAGAAGCAAGTCTATGGTATTTCACTTGTCCAACACAAAATCATTGACTTAATAAACATCTCTGATGTCACAATGAAGAAGGTACTGTCTCATAGTTTCACGAAGGCTGAGTGAATAGCATACATTGCAGGAAAAACGCTCCAGCGTGTGAAGAATTGCTTGAAGAATCTTCTCGTTGCATGGTGTAGTAAAGCTGCTGACTGAGTGCTCAGTGGAGTTTCTTGGTAGTTTTAGTGTCAGCCTCCTCATGGGAACTATCTTGCATGCCATCAGGGCCACAGAGAGGTGCTACTAAACTCCATAATTTTGCAAAAGAACAGATGTTCTAGTGCTTTATTGGATATGCTCCCCAAGACTTCCACATGATTCTGTTTTTGTGCCTGCTGCTGGGGAACAGAATCACTGTACATCCTTCAAAGTTGTGCTCCTATCACTTTCACCATGAAATGCTGCCAGACTGCCAAGTTTTCATGCCCTTTCAGGATATGACACTGATGGAAGATTGGCTGGAAAGACCAAGTTATCTTACTGGAAGGCATTTGATTCAACCTCCAGAGACACTATCCTCACTCTGAAGGTACTCGGAATGGCTGAGACTGTCACTGAGGAGGCCATAAATGCACTGGGGGTGTTCTAATGCTGAGTTTACCATTTGATGACCGACATTACAACACTTGATGAGCTATGTTGGTGGATATTTTCCAAGAAGCAGACAAATGAAGATGAACTGCCACCAGCAAGGGGCACATTTATACCTACTATCAAGAGGACAAATTATCAGGCAATGGAATGGCTCCAAGATGATCAAGCTCATCCAAAGCTACCCTTCCTTATTGGGCATGGATGGTTCTTGGAGGATAGACTGACCACACCACTTACGTGTGAAATACCATCCACTCCCTAATCAATCCTTCAGCAAATCAAATGCTTGAGTGCAAAGACCACATGCTTACAATCTGCAAATGTTTGGCCAGCAGCTTGCCTTCTAGAGAGATGTGCGGATGCGGATCAGTGTGACAACATGGCTAGCAGTGGTGCCCTAGGTGGAGATGACACTGATGATGACTTTGATGAATGTATGTTTTCAGTCCTATATGTCAATTCCCTAGAATTACCAAAGATCAATGTCCTTTTCAAGGAAAGCAATGCATCCCCGTGTTAAAGTATAATTTAAAGTTGATTTTTAAACACTTTTTTTTTTTTTCAAATATATATCTATATAATTGTTCTAGGTTTGTCATGTTTGGTACCATTGTGTTCCTGGGAGAAGTGACTTGTCATTGATACTCAGCTTGAACCATTTCCAACAACATTGTATTATCAAAATTCCCACCAACTGAAGGATCTGGAGCTGGGAGAGCAGCAAGTCCCTCCCCTTTGTCATACCAAAGAGGGTGATGCCAATGAAGTTACGATTTTGTAGACTTTTATGAACCAAATGACATCTCCCTTACCTTTCTACCACTAACTTGCCCCCAAATGAGATTTTACTACATTATGCTCCCATACAAAGCATGACATATGCTCGGATTAACAACAGAACAAAGCAAAAGTGGGTGACATCAGTTTTTATTTCAATCACAATAAAAAGAACACAACAAAAGGCTTTGGTGTTTCTTGTATATATGAGCACTGAGTTTTAGAATAATGCAAACTATTTCTGATTTTTTTTCCTATATATTTTTTTAAAATACTACCGTGCTTTTTGATGGATGAACACTAACTGGTATTTTCTATAGCACATCATATGTTGTGAGGTATGAATACCCACTGCTAAGTGGATAAAAAAGGCTCTGCTGTGCATTAGAACCACAAGTGACAGTGAAATCATGTACTCTCAGAAAAAGTAGGGCAAAGAAATGGAACAAAGTAATTCATTTTTGCTACTGTACAATTTAAAGTTGTGGCCCACCTGGGATTCTGTTCTACTTGGAACCAAAGCTGTATAAATCAGTGTGAACTGCTTTTATTACTATTTAATTGTTCTGCTTGCAGTATGTATAGGTAACACCTGATTTAAAAAAAGTTTGGCCATTAATTCATGGTTAATTACATTAGTATTACCCATACATGTTATATGATTTCATAATTATACCAATACTTATCAGGGAATTTATGTGCACTTAGTTAATAATTGTGCCTGAATACTGACCATTAACTTGAGTATATTGTCAATTTTTCTTTTTTTTTAAGAATAACTTATATTTAACATAATTTTATTAAACCGCAAACATTTGGGAAATATTAATTTGTAGCCATATTTTATCTGCGGAGCAAACAGTATACTTTTCTTTTAATTCAGAATAAGATCATAAAATGTCATAGGGAATGTAATCTTTTTTTAACTAAATATGAATTCAGTAACAGCAATAAAAACAAATTATAAAATTAGTGGGTTCTACTAAAGCTTATTCAAATGCAATGGAATATAAATTGTGACACTTTCTAAAACTGTTACCAGCTGGTTGTAGCTTCAAAAGAATTAGGAGTAGCAATTCCAGATGTATCACATGTATTGGTACATTCCATATACATCATAAGGGCTTATTGCAATCCAGAGAATTTTTCCTTATGTCTCTCTGATAAGAACCACCAGTTCCTTCATGAGCTTATCTTGGACGGGCCTCACAAATGGCTGATGATTTCCTCCTATTTGTAAGATCATTTCAAGGTGCCAAAAACTCTGTGTGCATTGGAAAATGATTTGAATTTATACGTGCTGTAGTTGTGCATGAAATTTAAAACTCCCCACTCTGTTTCATTTATTAGTTCCAGTTTAGAAGGATGAGTTTCATATGTTTGCATACACAACAGCAGGCACTATTCACTCCCGGGATGCTGAGGAGTGCAACCCTGTATGGCTAGCTATTCGCTTTTCTCAATAGGAAAAGCCGGATACATTTGATCCTTTCTCCTCCTTACTACTTTTCTTCCACCTCCCTTCCCCAGACCCCATAACTTAGGCCTTGTCTGCACACCGAGTTGGCACTTGTTTAACTTCGTCTATGTGTACACTATAACCTATGTTGGCAAAATTTATTACTTGGGGTGAATATTCCACCCCCCTGCAAGACATAAATTTCATTGACACAAACGCTCATATG
Organism: Malaclemys terrapin pileata; assembly: GCF_027887155.1. Classification (NCBI taxonomy): domain Eukaryota; kingdom Metazoa; phylum Chordata; order Testudines; family Emydidae; genus Malaclemys; species Malaclemys terrapin. The sequence goes on from NC_071507.1 coordinate 86,640,226, forward strand.
CATGGTGCTATTGTCTGTGGGAGAGCTTCTCCCCCAGACATATCTTATGCTGCTCGTGGAGGTGGGGTTTTTTATGCCAACAGGAGAGCTCTCGCCCATCGGCATGGAGTGTCTTCACCAGACACAGTACTGCTGTGCTGCTGCAGCGCTGTATGTATAGACATGGCCTAAAATTGATTTTTAAACCAGTTTAGTTACAGCAGTGGAAACAACTGCATGGACCCTTTTATTTTGGTTAAACCTGATTTATTTTGCCTTAGACTTAAGCTAAATGGAAATCAGAGTGTCAACACAGGCCTGGTCTACACTATGAGTTTAGGTCAACTTTGGCAGCATTAAATCGAATTAAGCCTGGACACGTCCACAAGACGAAGCCCTTTCTTTCGACTTAAAGGGCCCTTTAAACCGGTTTCTTTACTCCACCTCCGACGAGGGGATTAGTGCTAAAATCGGCCTTTGAGGGTCGGATTTGGGGTAGTGTGGACGGAATTCGACGTTATTGGCCTCCAGGAGCTATCCCACAGTGCTTCATTGTGACGGCTCTGGACAGCACTCTCAACTCAGATGCACTGACCAGGTAGACAGGAAAAGCCCTGCGAACTTTTGAATTTCATTTCCTGTTTGCCCAACGTGGAGAGGTAAACCCAGGTAAAAAGGCGCGAATCGATTGTCTGCCGTTGCTCTGATGGAGGGGGAGGGGCCTGATGACATGTACCCAGAACCCCCCACGACACTGTTTTGCATCATCAGGCATTGGGATCTCAACCCAGAATTCCAATGGGCGGCGGAGACTGCGGGAACTGTGGGATAGGTACCCACAGTGCAACGCTCCGGAAGTCGATGCTAGCCTCGGTAATGTGGACGCGGTCCGCCGACTTCATGCCCTTAGAGCATTTTATGTGGGGGGACACACAATCGACTGTATAAAACCGATATCTATAAAACCAGCTTCTATAAATTCGACCTAATTTCGTAGTGTAGACATACCCACAGTCTTTTGCACTGGTTTAACTAAATCAGTTGACGCTCACACCTTAAATTAAACCAATGCAGCTCTGCATGTTGACAAGTCCTTGCAGTGTTTGTCACCCTGAACAGAGCTAATTATTACAAACAAACACAAGAAGAAAACCATTCCCTCTGCAGACTTGTTTCTCTGAGGCCTTTCTAGCTCTCTGCTTGTGTTCTACTACTTATAGGGGGCAGAGAACAATGTACTAATTAAAGTGGAGTATACATACATACAGCATACAATGAGGCCTTATTCTGGATCCAAGTCAAAGCTCACTGAATTAAATGGAAATGCTCCCATTTACAGCAATGGGCTTTGACTCAGGCCTTCTGTTCTCAGATATATGCTAGTGACTTCCACTGCAATCCATGGGAATTGCATGAGAATAACTGAGGGCAACAGACTCATTATAACACATGCACAAAACATATCACTGCTTCAGATCATGGAACACAGCGGCAGCCAGCACAGATGGCAGCCAAAATGTCAGCAGCCAATATTCCTCAGCTCTCTGTAGCTTGAAAGCTTCTCTCTCACCAACAGAAATTAGTCTAATAAATATTACCTCACCCACCTTGTGTCTCTAATATTCTGGGACCAACATGTCTACAACATCACTGCACAGCCAATAAAAACAACAAGTTGTCTGGTGGCACCTTAAAGACTAACAGATTTATTTGGGCATAAGCTTTCATGGGTAAAAAACTTCACTTCTTCAGATGCATGGAGTGAAAGTTACAGAAAGTTACCTAGATGCATCTGTAACTTTCATTCCATGCATCTGAAGAAGTGAGGTTTTTTACCCATGAAAGCTTATGCCCAAATAAATCTGTTAGTCTTTAAGGTGCCACCGGACTCCTTGTGGATACTGACTAACACAGTTACCCCCAATACTTGATAACAGCCAATATGTCAGTCATTAGATAAAGAAGCCAACTTTCCAAAGCAACAAGTAGAGACAGATCTCCTTTTAGAACTACTAATTTAACATAGATTTCATGTGCTAAGGAAGAAAAGAAGACAGGAAGAAAACTCACTTGCACGGTTGCTGTAGCCAAAATATTCTGAGAGCCAAAAAAAGAAAGGGGAAGAGGATCAGAAAGATCTTCAAAGCAATGGCAAATGTGTAGATCCGCAAATCAAAATTTAAATACATTTGAAACCATTTTTTTAAATCAAATTCTCTTTCAGTTACTTGCCGAGACTTTGGCTCAAGATTCTTTTGTTTAACTCACCAGCATCAGCTGATGTCATCGTGAAGAGTGGGGAGGATGGACTGATGGCTCAAGGGAATAGTAATACAGTTGTGAGGCACAAAAGGTCTTGAATTAGAAGACTATTCGTACATGGTTTGAGTTTGTCTGCTTCATGGTAATAGCCTTTAAAGAAGTATAGAAATAGCCTATGCACATCCAGGCATGGATTATTGCTATTAGAGTACTGTATGGTTTTGGTTTTTTATTGGAAAATGTGCGGGAGTTTTTCAATGTATCCTCTGGTTCCATTATTTGTGGCAAATAAATTATTCAGTGAATTTCATCCTTTTAATTTTTTCTGGTTGCACAGTGCTCATGAACAGACTTTATTTTTTCAGCATGTATTCTTTTTGTAATTCTTGACTGAACAAATTCCTGGCAGGGAGTGTTCATGAACTGTGCACTTTTCACTATTTGTTAATACCTGTGTGGTTGGTCATGTAAGTATAGATTCTGTTCCATGGATGACTGAAAACCTTTTAAACAGGAGAATAATTAATTATGTCTACTGAATACAGAATACTCTTGAGGTGAAAATCTGGATCTCTTGAAATCAGTGGCATAACTCGTATACATTCCAGTGGGGCCAGCATCTCACCTCTGGTTCTTCACCAGTACTTTTACTCACATGCAAATGCAGGTATCTGTATTAAAAAAACAAAAAGCCAGTTCCCAAACATCACATGAAGGTAAAAAGGGCACAAACAAGGTTAAACTGAAGAACCATTTGGAAACTGAGTTCATTTTTGTAAACCCTTTCTTGCAGTATTAGACCCATGATGCATTCCACTATTATCTACGAACCATCCTTCATCTACAATTTTGAATATATATTTTTTCTAATCAGTTTGCTTTTTTAGGGTCCTCAGGACTATTTAACCCCTTCTCCTCCTCTCCAAAACCCCACATAGAACTCCTTTGCTAGATCAGGACCTTCATTTTTACATGAAAAAATGTACTAACAGGGTCTGAAAGTCCAGAAACTGCTAAGGAGTAGGCTATTTCACAGTGTGTAGTGATTAAAAAAAAAAGTGGGTTAAACTATCCTGAACTAAACTCCCTATTCCTCAAATGAGAAGTGGGTAAATTCTATTTATCCAAGTTTACCCTTGACTATGCTACTGCTGCTTGTGCTGTGCATTGTTGGGAGTGGGTGAATGGTCATGATATCACAAGAAAAGACTCAGCCAGCCAATCAGAATGTGGTTTTGGACAATTATTACCCAAAACTTTGCTGCAATAGCATACCAAGCCTTTCATCTCTAGGAAGCTGCCTCAAATCTGGTGCTGTTTAGCAGTGACTGTAGGTTGTCAGCATTTGATGGCTGTTTGGGGGTCTGTGTGACACAAGTTTGGTGTGTTCAGGAGGTTCCAATGAGCAGCTGTCTACATCAGAGAAACCAGCACCAAAACTGGCACTAATTAGAAACTTTGGGCATTTGAATGAAGCCAAGGACTGAATGAGCCACGGAGAATGGAACTACTCCGCCACTAATAGAGGTGATCCCTCCAGGTCAGGGCTGAGGCTCATTGTCAAGACCCTATGTGAATGCTTCCACTGTACCTATTGTGTGCATCAAGGATTTTAGTTTCCAGGGATGTCAATCTAGCACCTTTTATCTCCACTAAAAATGTAATAAGTTCACAAAGAAACAGAGGAGTCATTTTCCTTCCCTTCCTGCTTTGTTCCCACTGTTTAATTGTACGCTATCTACTTAACAACACAATGGAAAAAGCAAATCCTGATCTCAGGTCTTGACAGGTAAAGGGTGCTTTAAAATCAGCATGTACTTGTAATTTTATGCCTGCACACACACTCTTCAGTGTTGCAGGATAGTTTTCCAGAGGGCTAGTGAAATAATTGTTGAAATTTTTCTCATAATATTCACAATATTTTTTCAGATTAATCATTCAGCTCATTTATTTTTAGTTATTCACACATCTTTAGTTTTTCACTTTTGTAATAAAAGTGGGAGGGATATGAATCCATCATTTTCTTGAGGGGGTGGGGAGGAGGAATATATAAAATGAGTTTCCAAAGGAAGGGAAGAGAGGTAAATTGACATAACTGGCAAATTCACTGTGGCTGGAAAGGAGTATGTAGTCCTGTCTACTCCAGCCCCCAAGACATAATTAAAAATGGAATTCTGCTCTTGCTACAGAATGAGTTTTGTTTGTTTTTGCCTCTGAACTTTGCCATTCGTCTTTGAATGCTAAATGGAGCAAATAACTAAGCATGTGAATGATCTAAACACAACAAAACCCCATAGCTTTTATTTCATCAAAAAACAAGAGTTCAGATCCTTTACCTAGGAAGTTCAATGATCACAGTTCAACTTTTTGTGATTACTCTAGATTTCAAATTGTAATATCCCTCCCTAGACATATTATTATCATTAGATTAAAACATTTACATATATATTTGTTATCTTGGAGAGATAATTAGATATTTTCCATTCAATGTAATTTACATGAATGTGAGATAACTTTCAGTGTGTAATTTTCTGACTGCACATAGTGGAAGCTAATAATATCCATGAACTTTACTTTTTGTTATCTCTGAGAGGTGGATTATACATCTTTTTAATAAGAATAAGGAAAGATACACAGTCTTAGCACTATGTTTCAACATAATACCCTTGATAAACAATACTCAGGTGTCTGTGAACTGAGTAGATAACTGGCCTAATAAGAGTGGTGGCTTACCTTATTATCTACCAGATTTTGGGACTCAGTTCTTCACTCCAGGGGACTGGTAAGTGCTGGGAGTACCTCATTTATCCTCTTTATGAAAAAAGGGTCCATCACATATCATAACAGGACCTAGTCTGTCTGTAATTAGCCTTTCAATGCCCAGTGGATTTGAAAATCACAGACTGAATACTGATACCTATATGGTCCTACAGAAGTGGGTACTCTCTCCTTGCATTTCAGAGATATATACATGATACAGTCCATGTGTCCTAAGTATGTGCTATGCACTGCCAGTCAACACATAAGGGGTTCTAAGGGATCCTTATCTTATACTTCTCAGCTGGAAGAATGATGATTGCAACACAGGGCTTGAGAATTTGGGGATTAAGGTAAGGAGAAGCTGGGGTGAACTTCAGGTTTTTGTCAGTCATACAGAGAAAAACTCCCTTCTCCCAAACACCGCAGTCAGTTAACTACTTCTATCAAGTTGGCCAATTATTAGTGAAGTAGGAACTGGGTGATCATACACCAGTACCACCTCTTGAAGTTTCTGCAGAACTCTGCCCTGTTTACATTTTTGTTTTCTCCTATTCCCATTGAATACACTCTTCCTAAACATCCTTCCTCAACAGCCAATTGTAACCTTCTCCCACTCTCATCTTTGTGCCATCTTCCATGCTGCTCCTTGTGCTTATAATCCTTCCCCCTCCCACTCCTCCTCCTTCCTTTGTGCACTAACACTGGGCCTATTTTAACTGCATCCCCTAGCTCACACATTAGGCAGACATATGCTGTTAGACGTGGGAGCCCACCTTAGATTTGATACTTGATGCAACCAACATGGCCACACCCACTCCATGATGCTCTTTTGGTTCATACACAGCCAAGTGCCCAGTGGGAGACATCTGGGCCAAAAATGGCTCTGCAGTGTCATCCAACTAGGTCTCGGTTAGCCATGCAAAACTGGGGGGAGGGGGGTCACACACAATTAAATCACTCATGGTGTTAAACCTATGGACTACTGATTTTGCATTAGTCAGCATAAATCAAAGGGCACAGACTCTGTTAGTTGTCACCCCAAGCTACTGAGAAACAAATTCAGGCAAGGCCATTGAAACTTATACTAAATACCTTTGGCCTGGCCTACGTCTAATAGCTACAATAGAAATTCCCACCTTATAGATAAAAGGCAGCTGTTATATGAGCAAGGAAAAGTTCTTAAATGAGTGTCTTTTACCTGACCTTTTTTATTTTTTCCTCTTGCTGGTATGTATAGATATGTAGCATTACTGGCAGATAAGCATTCCTTTCCCAATTCCCTATCCCTCCTCCTGGAAAGTATCCTGAATGTTACCCTCCTGCATTAAAAAACAGCAGCAGCAACTCCAAAAATCTCAGGGACTAATGAGATGCTTCCATAACTATCAGCGTATCTGTGACAAGCTGTTAGAAGCAATAAGTTGAGTCCTTTGAAAGTCAGCACTCTGGTAACTTAGAGCATCCTGGTAATTTATACGACCCAGGGCACACTGGATGTAGTTAGAATAGGAGGGACTTGGGCTGGTTGGCTTCAGAAGGGATCACTTGCACCTGTAGGGAGCCTGATGAGCTAATGAGATAATTTGCTCACCAGCTGGACAGCACTGAGAAGAAAACAAGCAGTATAAATGGCTGAACGAGGGGGCTTGATAATATATTGGGATAGAGCTGGAGTATAGACAGTAATAAAGATACTTAATGGAGTCCCACTGGACAAAGCGTGCTGTTTAAATCACAAAGAGGGATTATCAGCCGGGGGTTTCAGGAGCTGAGGGGGAAGCTCATTCACAAATGGGGGCTTGTGTGGGAGTCACCTGTCAGCCAGAACCCAGAAGGTTGAGTTGGGGCCTGTGGGAAGACTGGCTGAACTGGGGAAAAGCTGGAGGAACTGCTGCATTGGTTGGTAGACCAACAGAAGGATGCTGCAGGCACTCCAACAGACAGAGTGACAAGCTGGGCTGGCAGGCGGAGCAGCAGCAGGAACTGTTTCAGGAGTGTGTGATGGAACAGACCCAGGTACAGCCGCAGTTGATACAAAATGTGACACGTCCTGCTGTGGGGAAGGGAAGTCTGGGGGCGGGGGGCTGAGACTCTGTAAAATGGGCCTTGGGGAAGGTTCTGGTGCATTCTTACTGACTTCTGAAAGAATTGCTACAAGTGTGGGCTGGGATAAAGGATTATGGGTCCTATAGTTAGCCCCTTATCTGGCAGGAGAAACTTGAGCTGCTTATGTAGTGTTGAGTGAGGAGCAGGCCAAGAACTATGATATGTTAAAAGTGGAAATACCCTGCTGGACTTCTATTGTCGCTTAGTTTTTTTCCCTCCAGTCCTTTGTTTTATTGCCATCCCATGCTGAGTTATATTATGGCCGAACCTAGGGGCCCCAGTGTGCTAGGTGCTGTATGGAACTATAGTAAAAAGATAGTCCCAGCACCAAACAATTTATAATGTATATAATCTAGACTGTCATTCTCTGGGGTACATGCTTGTCATTTTACTGACTGGTAGTTCCCAATGCACACCTATGGCCCTGTGAAGAACAACTAACTAATAAAACGTGAAGTAGTTAGACAACATCTACCGAATTTGGTGACAGTACAAGAAATAGCCCCATATTTTGTGACTCCCCTCCCCCGTTTTCCTCCTGTCTTAGGGCACCTCTGTTAGATTTTTCTCCTATTTTTATCTATTTTGTTAACATCTGCAAAATAAGACTCAAATTATCTAATCACTTAGACATCTTTAGATGTTACAGTTCAATAGCTGTTTACGCCATTTTGGTAAATTGTGCACAGCAGTCTGCCACAATTAAATGAAATCCTCATTCTAAGTTTCTGTAATATAAGGGTGTAGATTTACTTTGCTCAGAATACTGTATATCTTTATTAAATGCATGTGTCATCACACCATTAAAAAAGAGTTGGCTCCTAAAACAGACTCTGAAAGATGGTTTGGTTTGTTTTATTCCCTCCCTTATACAACTCTCAGAAATGCCTAAAGCAAGTGTCTAACTCTAATGAATGCTTGGTGAAATGAGGGCCTGCTGTTTCTGTAGGTCTACAATGTTCAAAGGCACCTGACTGCTAGATGTAGTTAAAAAACAGACTTCTCTGTCTTCAAGTCTTCTCAGTAAATGCCATTCCCAGTGCACAAGAGTCCAGACTGGTACACAATGGCATCATTCCAAAGAGACCTGAAATTCAGATAAGTCTAACTGGAAAGAGCTGATTTCCATCCAACTAAATAATGTGACTATTTTGCATAGGGTAGAGAAGAGATGGGGGGAGGAGAAGAGCAGGTAGGTTGATTTGCTGCTGCTATTGGGCATGTTGCCAACATTTCCATATTTACACAAGGGCATATGCTATCTTCTACTCCAGCTTTCTTTTTCAGAGCAGTGCCCTTTTTTCTGGGGCTGGGCCATGGTTCAAGTGGAAACACAAACCAGCCACTACAGAGACTGCCAACTGGATGTATATATTGCACATTTAATTATCCATACTCCAGCAACTCTTCTTCAGCACTCAGTTGAGAAGACAGACAGCTGTTTGTTTAGCCAACCAGGTATGGTTGGCCAACAAGGTTTCTATATCCTGACAGTCCATTCTTGGAGCTCTGTAGTAGCCTACAACTGGAGACCTTTACTTCTCCCCACATGTTTTGATGAGAGGCATGGTCTAGTGGTTTGTACACAGGACTAGGAGCCAGGAAACTGGTAAGAGGCAGAGGCCTGCTACCCTAGGCAAAACTTCATTGTGCTGCCTAGAACAGAGGTTCTGAACTGTGGTTGGGAGCACATGAGACTTTTGGGGGAGCATGACAACCCTTCTGATGGTTTAGTAGTTTTGCTAGAAATGGGAAGGCCAAGGGCCAGGTTGCAGTGCAACTCACTGAGGTTTGGCCTGATCGCCCTTCTACCATGACAATGGTGGGGAGGCGGCCGGGGCCAAATTTGAGTGGATGGCATTGTGACTTGGCATGTGGGATCACAGCACCACTCAGGTTTGGCCCTCCTGCCCTAGGTAGCTGCCAAGTTTGCCTATAGCTAGAATAGCCCCTGGTAAGAGTCATGAACTCGTCCTGAGTTGTAATTTCTGCTCTGACATTGAATTCTCTTCTGGCCTTGGGCAAGTCACTTTATTCTGCCTCAGTTTCCCTATCTTTAAAATTGAGATTACTTGCTTACATATTTCACAGGCTGTTTAAAATGCAATAACCTTACTCTATCTAAAACAAAACTATTAGAGCTCTGGTTCTCAATCTTTCCAGACTACTGTACCCCTTTCAGGAGTCTGATTTGTCTTGCGTACCCCAAGATACACCTCATTTAAGAACTTCTGCTTACAAAATCAGACCTAAAAATACAAGTGTCACAGCACACTATTACTGAAATTGCTTCCTTTCTCATTTTTACCATACAATTATAAAATCAATTGGAATATAAATATTGTACTTGTGTTTCAGTGGATAGTATATAGAGCACTATAAACAAGTTATTCTCTGTGTGAAATTTTAGTTTGTAGTGACTTTGCTAGTGCTTTTTATATAGCCTGTTGTAAAACTAGGCAAATATTTAGATGACTTGATGTACCCCTTGGAAGACCTCTGCCTACCCCCTGAGGTATACATATGTACCCCTGGTTGAGAACCACGTCATTAGAGTAGCTCATGGTCTCCATGGGGGAAAGAACAAGATTAGGGACCCAATCTTGCAAGACCATGAGGACCTCCTGCAAGGTACTGATCACCCTCAACTCCGTACCGCATCTATAGGGTGTGAGAGGGCTCTGTACCGTGCAAGGGATTGCTCAGAACCTCTCAAGATTGGGCCTTAGCTCACTGCATCTGAGTATCTCTGCTTTCATCCGTAGAGGTCACTGTGACAAATGAAACAATTTTGAAGGGAGTCCAGGAATATAACTGAGACGATACAAGCACCAATGTTTCAATGCAGCCAGTTTGGTATAATCTAATTAAGACTGTGAAGAGAGAAGAAATTTTGGGGTGTGTGGTATTCTGTTAAGTAAAGAGCTGCAGACTAAAAGCCATAATTTCCAGACAAATGGGGGAAAATGAGGCATTGTCTCTGTGATAGCTCTAGCTGACTATAGGGAACACCAAAATGAGCAGCCTATTTATTACATTACATCTGACATTATGAGAGCCCATGTAATGTAATTACCTATAAAGTCCCAACAGTCTGCCAATTGCTCCTCACAGGTGTACTTGTTTTTAACACAGCTTTCACAGACATCCATTACTTACAGCCTTCTGTTTGCCTTTGTCTGTTCTCTGAACTTTATTGAAAAGAGTTCTTTAGTGATGAATAACTGAGGGAAATAATTTTGAAGCTTGAGAATCCTGGCTTTAAAAAATAAATATATTGTTATTGAAGCTTTTCATTTAATCCTTTATTTAGCCAGGACATTTTGATGAATATGTATTTATCTCCCTCATCAGCAAGATGGTTTGGAAAGGAAATCTTGCAGACTTGGGGCCAGATTCTGATCTCAGTGAGACCTCCTAAGTCTGCATGATTCCACTGACTTCAGAGGAGTCACTCCAGATTTATACTGTTGTAATTGAGAACAGAATCTGGCCTCCCAAACATCATTTCAGTACTGTCTCTGCTTCTAGTCCCCACACGCTGAAATACAAATCAGCAGCAATGATCACAAAAAAGGCAAGGACAAAGATTATGATCAGCCACACACTGGTGCAATAATGACTCAGAAGCCTTATAATTTATATAGGTTTGGAATGAAGAAAATGTGCAGAAACTTATGACTAATGTTGTTGGCTTTTGTGTTTTCAGTTTGGCTCCCTTTCTCTCCTCCCCCTGCTTTTCATTTCTCTTAGCCTTCATTAAAATCTGGGATTTGTAGAGAAACTAGGAGGATCTGTAGCAAAGTCAATACTGGAAGTTGCACCCCAAAAACCAGGCCCTTTGTGATTTTTAAAAACAAACAAAAAACTAGAAGCTTTTCTAAACTAGGATAAAAGGGTGTGTGTGGTCTTTTTAATGTGTTTGCTCCAACCTTTAATGTGTTTTGAAAAACTAGTGTAGCAGTGAAAATTTATTTTACACGTTAGCTGGTAAAGATGAACCTGAGGCTCTCCCTCAGCTCAACCAGCTAGCACTTGCTAAAGTACAACTTGCCACATCTACACTAGCATTCTAGAACATGTTTGGCCTGGTCTACCCTGGGAACTTACTTTAGTATAGCTATGTCTCTCAGGGGTGTGAAAAATCCCCCTCCCTGAGAGTGATCGCTATGATGACCTAACCCCCATTATAGAGAGTGCTAAGTTGATGGAAGAATTCTTCCATTGACCCAACTCCCCGAGAGGGGGTAGCTAGATTACCTATGCCAACGGGAGAACCCCCTCCTGTTGGCATAGGTAGTATCTGAAGCGCTGCACCTGTGCTGCTGAAGTGATTTAAGTGTAGATATACCCTTATTTACAATGTGTTAGCTAACACTTCTAACCTTTCATCCTCACCTAGAGACCTCCTAAGAGAACAAGAGAAGTGCAAAGGGAGAGGAATCACATTCCAGAGAAGCAAATGGTCCCCAAATATAAAGCAAGGAAGAGAAATGTAATTTGTTTAAAAATGAGGGGGACTTGAGACCACATCTCAGACAGTCTTAAATAAATTGGATCTTTCACCCCATGACAAGGGCACAGTGACTCACACACTCAAAAGAGCTGTGGTTTCAGGTAACAGATCAGCCAATAATGATGATGTGATTAAATCTGTTATAAACCAAATGGCTAGCTCTGGTGTGATGATACCCCAAGCAAGATGAACACAGGTAAAATAAATCATCTAGCAATACGATTGTCTGGTGAAGACAAATCCATTTGATTATGGAACACTAACTACATGTGTCTAGGAATGGCAAGACTCCCATTGATTTCAGTGGGTTTAGGATGAAATTCTGGGAGCATATAGTAATACATACATCATCTATCAGTTATATAGTATATGATCATCTGGCCATGTCCCCTCATTTAAGTGGGTATATTTTTTAAAAGCATTGACCATTAGCGTTCATAGGACTAAATCAGGTGGGAAGAAAATCCATTTTCAGTCATCTTATTACATTATTTGAATTTTATTTAAAGATAAAGAATGAACTAACTTTTGCTGCAAGTAGCATCATGCCCTTAAAACCCCCACATGCCATGTGTGCTGCACAGCAAAGCTGCATTGTTATCCTGGAAAGATCGTTTCCAGAAAACAAGATTTTCATGAACAAGGGCCTCTGAAAGAGAAATAAAACCTGCATCAGGAAAGAGGATCTGTCAGCACATCTCTGGGTTCTTGAGTGTTATTCCTTATGAGTTCTACAGATATAATTACCACCCTACAAGGGCAAATCTTAGGAATAAGCCACCTCGTTCAGAAATGAATTATATTTATTTAGATTTCAATCTTGTATAAGCTTCTCCCCAAAAACCACCTTGGGCACGCATTTAAAAAACAAGACTATAGAAGGTACCAAGCAAAAACTGATCAAAGCAGCAGCACTTTTCTCCCATTTTACCCCACATCACTTGAGAAGCAGCATAGTGCAGTGGCCACAGAATGGGACTGGGCTTCTGGAGCAGCACGTCATTCTGCTATTGGTCTGCTGTGAGACCTTGGGGGAAATCACTCACCTCTTTACACTTGTTTCCCCTCCCACCCAGTATCTGTTTTGCCTATTTAAACCATAAATGTGGGCGGGGGGGGCGGGGGAGTCAGGGACTGTCTCTTACTCTTTGTTTGTACATTGTGTAGAATGAAGCTAGAATCTCGGGCTGAAAATTTTCAAAGTTTTGAAATTTTGATGACAAACTTTTCACAAACCCTCTTGGCTGTTTTAACTAGCTTTATAGAATACTTGAAATGTTTTCAGAAATTTGAAATTTTGGTAACATTTTTGGGTCAGCTATAAATTGCAGTATTAGTAATTTGACTGTGCATGCATGAGAACCTGGAGATAAAGAATGGAAGCCTGGGAGAAAGGGGTGGGCAGATACAGCCCTACATATTGGTGGTAACACAATCCATATGCTTACCAAGGCAGCAGCTCAACACAGAGGAGATATTCCATCTAGCTAAGGGGATTGTGAATCTGACATTTTTAATTTAGTTTTACATGCATCCCAAATGCATTGATTTTTAGCTAGACTTTGTTTTGTGGTTTTATAGGATGTGGTGGGCATTTTGGTTGGGTGGTTTACATTCTGAGACCTTTCCAATGGGAAAAAAAATCCCCAGAGTTTTCTAATTGACTGCAAAATGCCTCAAGTGCTGGAAGATGGATGATACTGAAAGAGGAATCTCCACCATAGAGAAAGAAATACTAAATGGGAGGTCATTCATGGGGAAATGTGTTGTCATTCTGAATATCTGCCTACATAACCGGGGCAATCGGTGATGGAACTGTGTGCTGTATCTCCTTCAGTTTACCAGGCATGTGGTCCAGAAAGTTGACCTGAGGGTGTGGTTTGATCATCTCCTGCTAAAGCCAGTAGAGACTGAAATAATATCTAGTATCCTGGGACCAATATGGCTACAACAGCACTGCATACATATAATATCTAGTATTCATATTGGAATATTTATGAGGAGTTTGGGAAGATTGATTTGGCCACTGAGAATAGAAATGTGAGCATCTGCTGCAATGGCAGTAAAAAGAATTAGACTAATCAAGAGTAGTGATTCATAATGATTGTAGCAGTGTTTGTTCCTAGCATATTAAGGGAACCAACAAGCCCCTTGAATATAAGAGAAACCTCTTCTTTTAAATTCAAGAACCATTCCTCCCCCGCCCCAGTCATAATCCTAGTCAGAAAGGGGCCACAATCTGAATGTGCCCCTGAATGCCTGGGGCATACGGCAGCTATTAGTTAAGGCAGTTCCTTTCAGCTCCCCTCTTACAAACAACCGGGCATGCTCCAGCAATTGTGAAGTCATTCCAGGAAACAGTGATCTCCAAAAGGCAGTTGATGGGGAAGGGGTTATAGCATTGGAAACCTGGTGTGCAGATCACATGACCAAGTCATTCGTTAAAATCAGCACTGTTTGTTTGCTACAGGAGTGATCCTAGGTCAGATTTTTTTCATTCCATAGAGTGAGGAAAGGGGTGGGGTGGAGATCTTCTCTTCTCCCTTTGGCACCAGAGGTGATGCCTGCTTCTCCTTTCTATACTATACGTAGTAAGATACTACTCATGATTACTGCTGGCAGAAACTGGCCCTCGTCAGTTTGGCAGGATCTTCACCTCGTACTGTTTACCTGGTAAGTCTCACGTATGGGCACCAACCCACAATGTGTAAATTGTAGACACTGGCTTCATCTATTTGAAGAGCTTCCCAGCCTTATTTATGGGGGGAAATAGGTTTATTGAATAATTATGCTCTGAAATACAACTGATGCTCTTTTTTCATAATTTTTTATGATCTGTTAGGGACCAAAAATTCCACTGTAATTATAGGCAGTGATTGGAACTAGGTTTGGGATCCAGCAATAGACTTTATTCCCCTCTGGGGCAATCATTCATGATTTCACAGGTTTTAGGAATTTCAGCAATGTCTATGAAAAGCTAAATCTTGTAGAGCTATAGCCTGCTCACCATATGCGACAAGAGGGACTGTACCTTCTAGTTAATTCTCATAAAACATGTTCTAGGGCTGAGACATTTTTGATGCATAAATCTTGGGGGCTGAAAATTCACTCTTGTTCTGCTGCCTCTTGTATTTATTTCAAGCAATATGCCACAGCCAGTGTTTCTGGAGCTGTGATAGAAACAAATACACACAGAATTCCATTCGCCTAGGAAATTAAATTTCTTACTTTGCTTCTTGACCCTTTTCTTAAAGATCAGATGCAGGTTTGTTTGTCAATCAATCATAAGGCAGTCAAAAATGTTCCTGAAGACCGGGATACAGTCTAGGTTATGCAGTAGGGCAACAACCACTAATATTACTGCAGCCAATGGTCTCAGAGTTCATAAAGATTTCATCATACAAGAAAGTGCTGACCAGTAAGACTCTGATCTGAATAAGATTACAATAGAGTTTTTAAGGTGCTAAAAAATGTCCATTAATCTTTCATCTGGTGCGAGTTTTGCCTTAGTATGAGACTAAACGTGTGGCGCTAAAGCCTAGTTACTTTGGGCTAATTATGGCTTTGCCATGAGCCTTGAACAACAGGCAGTATATGGTCATGCAGACCCAGAATCAGACAGTGACTCAGAATCCCAACCTGGTTCCCAGGTCCCTTCTTGTCTCAGGAGTGAAGTAATCTACCCCTGCCCCCATGCAGATTACTTCACTCCCTGTGCTGGCTCAGCTGCAGTGGCTGGAGCATTGGTGGGGGAGGGAATGGAACCAACGCTTGGCCTGATCCCAACTGGCACAAGATGCAGTGCAGCAGCCCCACAGAGACTGTTCTCCCTCTCACGCTACAGGTAGCCAGTGCAGGAGAGTAAACCAAATGTTGATCTGACCCTTATCTTAATAACAGCTTTAGAATATGAGCCAAATTTCTCCCAGCCATAACTCCATTGGCTTAAATGGAATTTCATCAGCAATGTATCTGGCTCTCAGGGCCAGAATGTGGCTTTAAAGATGACTTGCAAAGGGGAAATCAATTGGGCTTGTGCCCTTCTTTGTTTCTTTATAGTGTATAAAGAAGGCCTGAAAGGGGTTCCTTTTTTCTTCCTGCTTTAATTTTATTTTAGAACGATCAAGTCTTGTCTGTGTTTTTGCTGTTGATTTTGGACCAGAGAAGGCATCATCTTAATACTTAATTTCAGGTAGAAAGGGATTGCATCTTTAACAAAGAGAATTTCCCCCAACCTTTTGCACCTCCTTGATGCTTTCTATTCTATTTAGGTTCTTGTACTGTTTTCATCCCTGTAGTATCTGAGTGCCTTCTGGTAGTGTATTAAGTGATGTGACTAACATCTGTCTTGTGATGTTTGTCGTCTCATCTTCTCCTCGGGGGAGAAGTGTGTGCCATGGAGTGTCTTGTTTTGGTAGGGTTTCTCTATATTTATATTAGAGAAGGGCAGATCAAAGAAATGCACCTTGCACTTGGGGTGGAAGGTGGTGAGATTTGTGATGGAGTGCATTCCACAGTCTCAGACTAGCCCCTGAAAAAGCACAGTCTCCTACACAGAAGAGCTTCACCCTTATTGTAGAGAGTTCCATTGCACCAGAGGAGCAGAGCTGCCAACAATGGTCTTCATCCTGGAGCTGGTGACTGTTCACCCAGCAAGATTTCCTTTTGGGGGTGGAGGAAGAGCATACAATGGATGGAGCCCCTCCCCACCCTCTTTGTTGGGGAGGCTTCTGCTGCTGGCAATGCTATCCTAGCACAGAACCGGTACTCCCTGCTCAGTTTGTGGCTAGCCCATGAGCAGGGACACAAGGCAAATGACAGGGTGGACATGGGGAAGGCTCTTTGTGCATTCTCCCTCCAAACAACTGAAGATCACCACAGAGCAAGTTACAGTCTAGACATGGATACTATAAATGTGCTTAAATCTAGAAGGTATGATGGCGTGGTATAAAGTTTTATTGCTATGGGTGAGTTATGCTGGTTTTCACAAGCCAGTGGCAATAAAATGGGATAGGAATAGTAATCATAACATATTTTGCTTATGTCCCGTATTAGTTAGGTTTTCATCGTGTTTCAGTCTCTTCTGGCTTTTCTTGCCTACTTATCACATCAAAATATATTTTTGTTTCCATGACACTGCCCTGGCATGGACAAAGCTTAGTGGCACTCACTATTGCAGACAGAAGTCTGTTTATCTAATGGATTGCCATTTATTCCACAGCGGGTGAAACAGCACTGTTTATGTAATAGTTGCCCTGCTCATCTATGCTGTGCAAAGCATTTTGCTGCATAACTAAACAAATAAGCTACAAAACATATTGTAACTCCACTGATCAAGGTGAAACTTCTAGCAGAATTAGAATCAGGTGACACTATGTATGTTGCTGTGTATAATTCTAACTGTATCTACATCAGAAAAGAGGAGGAAAGTGGGGGAAACAATCTGTAGTTCAGATTTCTCAAGGCAAGTTCAGCATAGACACACACCCCGTGCACACCCACAGAAGTCAATAGGATTTCACATGGTGCTTAATTTGCTTCTTGAGCTCTTATTTCCTAGATTTTGTGGGGGCAGAGGGAGGGAGCTTGTGGAAGCTGCATGTTTGGCCCCTGAGAGAGTCCCTTTATGTCTCCCAACAGACAACTGTCTGGTTGATTAATGAGCAGTGTTGATGGACTCAGAGTTCTGGTCAGTCTTCCTTGCCTGTAAAGTGGGATTTTGGTAGGGAGATGCTTGGAGCAGCTGGTGGTGGATTGAAGGAGGTGGAGGGGAAAAAGTGATCTGAGAAGGTGGTCATGTCAGCAAGTGAACCAAGATTAGACAGAGAGTAGGGTTAGGGGGAGGAATAGAATATATGTTATGGTCTATTAACGTTTGTCAGTCTATCTATATCTTTATTATGCCTTCAGAAAATTACTAATATAATTTGGGACAGGTGCCCTAGTAGGTAATAAGCCATGCAATCTGCTCTCAGGAGTTTATTAAAGAAAATACTGGCTAGCACCTGCAGTGTGCCCTGAGGATAGGGGATGTGGGTAAAGATCAAAGGATGCTCTGTCCAGAGCAAATTTGTGTTGTCTCATCACATGCCTCTGTGCAGAGCCTGGCCAGAATCTTGTTGGAGATCAAATCCCTTCTCCAATTCACCCCCTCCCAGGGGCACTGAGTGTCTAAAAGGCAGCAGAAGTGGTGGGGTGGGCACCAGTGCATGGCTCTGCTCTGCCCCACCTCCACACTGGACAGTTAAAAAGGGGACATATGAGCCAACCTCTTTAAGCCTGGTACAGCTGCCCTGGCGGTATGTTGCATCTGCAAGCTTGTAGGAGAAACTCTGGCTCATTCAGCCAGAATTCCTCCTGGAGACTCCAGCTGCTGTGTGGCCTCTCCATATCACTCAAAGCACCTCGTGGGGGCCTAAGATATAATCTAGCTCAGAAACTTGCAGGATAAAGAAAATCCCTCAGGCTCAACTCCTCTTCTGTCTTTGAGAGCTCCAGTAGCCACATTGAGCACAGGGACTGTCTTCATGAGAGTTTGCATTGGCATCTAGCATAGGGAGTCCTTGATGCTGAATATGGGCACTACTGTAATAGATTTATTTAATCATGATAATGAGAGCTTCCTGCTTTTGGAAGGCAAGACACTATTTTACCTAAATATAAACCACTAGGAGAGAATTATCCAAAACACATCATTCCAAACCAATTCTAATTACACTGTTGTTCTCTTGTTTAGCTCCTCTTAGTTTAATTTTAAAATGGGGGGTGGCGGTGGTATTGATTTGCCTGAGTTATATGGCCAGTTATATTTTTTTATTACCTTTCTATAAAATTATATTTGCTATAAGGTCAGTTAAATGGTAATTGTAGGGGTCCCTTTAAATTATAGATTTGAAAAGTAGCTTGTGGACTTGCTAGCACTTCACCAGACTCAAGGGCAGAGGTGAGCCAGAGGACAGACACTAAGAGAAAATTCCTTCCCTCAGAGGGAGATAAAGGATCCTGCTGCATCGCCAGAGGTCCAAAAGACCATTTTTGGTTCCACTGCAGAAAGAGGGAAGGGGACAGAAAATGGCTTAGCTGTGGATCTGAGGGAGGACGTCTACCAGCTGCTCTCTCAGAAGATCACAATGCGGGGTGGAGAGCAGGCCAGCTAACTGTTCCCTAAAATATATACATCTCTGTGAAGGGTCCAGCTGTTCTCTGAAGATATCAGGAGATGAGGGGGAGAGGAGAAGGCCATCAAGCCTACACATAAAGGGTAGGAATCAGCCTAGTGAAGAGGGAATGGATGGCAAAACTCTCACTGGTTTTTATTCCAAAACTGATGAATTTTGCTGGGTTTGCTTGAGGGTAGCTTGGGGTTTAAGGATATAGGTGTGAACCCCTGAAAACAGTATTCACTGGTTCTAGTTCAAAGAATAGTGTGAACTGAACTCAGAGGATTTCACGCTGCTGTATGTGGAAACACTGCTTCCACAATGTGTTCACTCAGACCTACCAGTATTTACAGGAACACTTCTAGTAAAATGCCTGCAGACCCTGAGTATGACAAATGCTACAAAATGAGGCAAATTAATTTCTTGGTTCTCTTGCTGGATGCTGGAGAGGTATTTGACAGAATTTAATAGTCATATTAATTTGATATGCTTTGGAGCATTAACGTGTGAGAGCTCTTTTTCACATGGATCCATAATGTTTATAATAACCCTTATGCTATGCTAGTTGCTACCACCCACATGAAAGAGACACCACACAAAGATTCCTGAAATTTGCTTAGCTATGGAAAGTCTGGCATAGTGCATATCAAATAAGGAGAATTGGCCAAACACTGCTGATGTATTAACTCCTCCTGCAATTTCAAATGGTTATGCTCATCTTCACTTCCTGTCCTAAACAGCTATGTAGTGTTGCTTAGCCATATTAAACAGCTACTGCTTGTCCCCCCAGAATTTACTGCATTTGAGTGGGTGAAGCTTTTCCTTGATATCAGTATAGTGCTTGTACCAGATTCTTTGGGAAGGAAGGTGCTATAGAAATGTCAGCTATTGTATTGAAATGTCAATCTGACTAGCTACTTGAATTGTATTCACTCCTCAACCGTTTCATCTGTGCCCCTGCTGAGATCCATATTGACTTCTACTCCTTCAGATTGATATAGCATATGTATGTTTTTCATTAGCTTTTGTGCTCATACACTGAAAGATGTGGATTTAGGATCCAGTCACGGATGCTCTCATCATAAAGCTAGAATGAAGTCACAAGTCAAGATCTACTGTTCATTTCCCCCCCCCCCCAAAAAAAAAGGTGAAATCCTGGCCCCGCTGACATCAATGGCAATAATCCCATTGACTTCAGTGGAGCGGGGATATCCAATGTACTCAAGCCTTATGCCTTGCCTTGCCTTTGCTTCCATTATTTCTTTAATTCTCTCCCTCCATGTTCCACTCCAAATTCAGAAGCCTTTCTTTACTTTTTTCCGCACCCCCCCCACCCCCCCGTTAAATGAATCCATGGTCACAAATACCCCTAATGATCACCATACCACATTTTGGACATCAGCAATAGAACCTTAGGCCTGGTCTACACTACAGAGTTCAACATAAGGCACCTCACGTCGACCTAATTGTTTAGGAGTCTACACTAGTGTTCCTCCTGCAACTCACCCGCTACACTGACCTAGTCAATCCACCTTGGCAAGAGGCGTAGTCGCAGTATCAGTGTAGATACTGCATTGCTTATGTTGGCTTTAATGGCGTCCCAGAGGTGTCCCACAATGCTGCACTGTGACCACTTTGGTCACCTTTTTTGAATTCTACTGTCCGGCGGCCAGGTGCACGCCTCTCCTATTTTAAAGCCAAATTCCATTTCCTGTTTGCTCAGCGTGGAGAGTTCACCTAGCCACTGCCCAGTTGCAGCACATAAGCTTCTGCCTAGAGTACACTGGAAGTGGTGGATCTCCTGCATCTGTGGGGAGAGGAGACTCTGTCAGCCCACATGTTGCCCAAAGTCATGGTCCTACATAGCAGGACACAATTAATGGCCCTACACACTTGTATCTCAGTAGCCCTCACAGTGGATTTACCAACTCCAAATTGATTGCCGACTGGTAGCAATCTGGCATTGCCAGCTTCCACAGAGCGATTTTCACTCACTTCTCCACCGTAATTCACCTCTTATTTTGGTGTCACTGCATCAGAGGGCTGGGGCAAGCTCCACGCACAGTTCCAGGAATGGGGCCTTGCACATGCGAAAGTTCCACGGCCACTGCTTGTCATCCCATACCTGCATTAATGATGCATTCCCACCAGTCAGTGCTTGTTTCTTGGGCCCAGAACTGGTGGTCCACCATGTGCAGCTGTTATATAAATGCCAACAGCAATCTTGAATTGTTTTTCTTTCCGTAGTTCACAGCAAGACAGCCACCAAGGCATCATCATCAAACTTGCAGCTCATGATACTGCAGGATCAGCACAATACTGAAGAGCAATGCTGGATCCATACTTCTCTCAGAGATGGCAGATACGCAGGCTAGTGCGGCCTTTGAAAAGTAGTGCAAAACATAAGATGCAGTGTTCTCCATCCCATCACTCCATGGGCATCATGGGATGCTGAATCCATGTTTCCAGCCACCTCTCCATGACTTGGTTTGCAATGCCTTATGGATGAAAACATTTCTAAAGTACCCCATGCTAGATGGTGGCTAGAAGGTGCACAGTGGGATAGCTACCCACAGTGCACTGATCTCTGCATCGATGCAAGCGCTGCTACTGTGGATGCATACAAGGCACAGTGTGAACACGCAAAAGTGGTTTAATTACTGTGTTGGTTGTATGTCGACATAATTTAAGTCTGCTTAATTGTGTAGTGTAGATGATGTCCCGATTTTTGGGTCTTTTTCTTATATAAGCTCCTATTACCCCCCCTCCCCACCCCCTGTCCCGATTTTTCACATTTGCTGTCTGGTCACCCTAAGTGTAGACAAGGCCTAAGCCCTGCAGCTTCAGACCAGGCCGCTCCCATGTGAGCCCTGTTAGTTGTAGAATTAGTAGGGCTTATGCTCTGTAGGCTTGCCATGGTCACATTCTACCAAGTAGAGAGCAGTAGTAGCCATACACAGTGAAGGCCAGATCCTAGGATGGGGTAAATCAGCACATCTGTTCTGAAGTCAGTAGTGCTACACTACACTTCCACCAGCTGAGGATCTGGTCTGTAGAGCCTGATTCTCCATTGCTCAGCACCTTGCAGACTCTATTTGGGGGTGGCACCCAGAGAACTGTGCCACTCACAAAAATAAGAGAGATGAATTGGAGGCAAAATAAAAATTACCAACATCTTACTAGCTTGTGCTTGCCACAATTGCTGGGTTTGTTTGTTTTGGGGTCGTCCGTCGTCTTCTCCCCTCTCTCCCCCCCCAGAATAGTGGTTCTCAACCAGGGGTACTTGTACCAGTGGAAGTACGCAGAGATCTTCCAGGGGGTACATCAACTCATCCAGATATTTGCCTAGTTTTACAACAGGCTACATAAAAAGCAGTAGCAAAGTCAGTACAAACTAAAATTTCATACAATGACTTGTTTATACTGCTCAATATCTTCAGCGGTTCTCAAACAGTGGGTCGTGATAAGTTTCCCTGTAAGCTGCACGGACCCGCAGCAGCCTATTTAGAGCCATGCAGGCACTCCGGGAACCTGCCCAGGTCCTGCTGGGGGAGGGGCATCTCTCCCCCCAGCCCTGACCCAGGCGCCTATCCTGCAGCCCCAGCCCCAGAACTTCTTCTCCCCCCCCCCCCCCCCCCAACCAAGTGCTGCTGTGGGGAGAGAGTGCTGGGGGGAGTCCTCTCTCCCCAATGTAACCCCAGAGCACCCTCTTGCACCCCAAGCCCCTCAGCCCCACCCCAGAGCCTGCACCGCCTGCTGGAGCTCTCACCCCTTCACCCAACACTCATTCCTGGCCCTGAGTCTATCATCCCTTGCCCCACCCCTGAGCCCCTCACCCCCAGACA
Organism: Malaclemys terrapin pileata; assembly: GCF_027887155.1. Lineage (NCBI taxonomy): Eukaryota > Metazoa > Chordata > Testudines > Emydidae > Malaclemys > Malaclemys terrapin. Next base: position 86,662,854 of record NC_071507.1, read on the forward strand.
GAGCCCTCTCACCCCTGCACTCCAACCCTCTGCCCCAGCCATGAACCCCTTCCCACACTCCAAACCCCTTGGCACCACCCCCACCACATGAATTTTGTTATGTGCACCAATATGAAGCTGATGTGTCACACGTCATTCTGCACATGGGTGGGAAAATTAGAGCAAACACTGGTCATGACCCAAAAGTGGGTCACAAGTTCATTTTAATGGGGTCACCAGGGTCAGCATTGTCTGTTACAGCTTTCCCCCTATTCCATTTTGTTTTTGTTCTCCTCCTGTGGCCACCCCTCCCTGGCTGTTAAGTTGTTTACCAAGGGCCACTGCCCTTCTCAAAGGGAGGGCCACTTGTGCTGCGTGCTAAGTGGGACCACTGCCCTGTTCAAAGGGTTGGTCCTGTTATCACCTTGTTAAACCTGGGCTCGGTGTAGGGTAGGCAATGTCCAGAGCTGCAAGACCTAATGTGTTTTTGAGATCCTGGGCATGAGTCATAGGCCTCATGTGCTTTTGAGTCCTGAGGTGGGAACTCCCGCCTATGGTCCAGGACTCTGCCCAGGCACGTCTCTATGCTCACCTGCAGGTTTTCCCTGTATCTCCTCCCCTGTGACAGAAGGAGCCTATCAAGATTACTGGTGGGGAAACTGCCTGAGATTGCCTTTAAGAACAGACATTTTTGAAACAAACATCAGAAAGGTTCCTGCATTGCTACCTGGTCTGATCAGCCAGGGGTTCTGGGGGGTCCTTTCTCCGCTCTCGTTTTATTTTTGAGCGTACCCATTTTTAACACACCCGCCCCCACGAAGAACGAATTGCTGCCTGAGAGACCTCCTGATTATCAAGACCGTACCAAGCTCTCCTTGCTTCTTCTGATGTTGTTGCTGCTTCGCCTTTGCTGCTGCCTTGGGGACTGGTAAGAATCCCTCTGTGAAACTTTCTATACCTTTATTATTTTAGCTGCTGGCTCTCTTTCCCCAGCACACAGACTCAAGCTAAACCTTGGTCTGTGTCTTAAAACCTCTCTTAAACTCCTTGGTCTGTATCTGTAATCGGTTTCTTGCTTTGCAGCGCCTTTGCTGCTAGAAATAAGCCTGTGCCTTCCTGGACTGTATCCTGGGCTGCCAGCTTGCAGCCACCCACCCCCGCTTGCAGCCACCACTAGTTAAATCCCCCTCCCCCCCCCCCCCCCCTTGGAGCTGTATCCTGGGTACACACCACTCTGCCCTCTGGAACTACCCCTAGTATAAGGTGCACCCATTAGGTTAGATTTTGTCCTTTAGTCTAGATAAGTTGTAATTTCATTTTGCATAGCTGTAGTTAAGTTAGGTTTAGAAAATTGCTTGCATTGTACCCTGTAAGTTAGGCTTAAAGAATTGTTGCATTGTGTTTTTGTTACTTGCTAATTTGTTTAGGTTTGGTTAAGTTAAATCATAGATAAGATTTTGCTGTGTCTTGTATAATTGTCTTTCTGCTGTTTAAACTTGCAGCCTGTCTGTTCTGTGTCTCCCTGAGTTTAAATCTCCCTCCACCACGTGCTCCTCTTCCCCCATCCCCCAACCTCACTTCTCTACCACTTTCTCTCTCTCTCTCTCTCTCTCTCTGCTTTTTAAACTTACAGCCTATCTGCTCTCTCTCTTCCTAGCATAAAACCCCATTGGTTCCCCCTTTTCTCTCTAACACACCTCACATTTTACATTTACACCACTGACACATTTTTACCTAAAGTTGTTGGTTATTTTACCCATACTGTTAGTTGGTTATATGCTGCTGTGACACACTCTTTACATAGAAATTATTAGCTACCTGTTACATTTATACTTCAGTGTTAATTGGTTACCAACTGTATTGTACCCCACTGTATTGTACCCCACTATTGAACCCCCCTATCCCATTTACTAGAAGAACCCCCCATCATTGTCTATTGTAAACACCCCATCCCATCATATTTCATTGTTAAATTCCCACCACTTCTTTTCCTTTAATAAAGAAATTAATTGGCACCCCACCTGTGTGGTAATTGCTCCCCAAGATCCCATATACCTGCTGGCAGGGACAAGCATTAGACTCACTGGGGCCCAGGGCAAAAAGCCCAAGCCCCGCTGCATGGGGCTGAAGCCAAAGCCTGACTTTTTAAAGTGAAGTGAAACTTGGGGCATGCAAGACCAATCAGACTCCTGAAAAGAGTCCAGTAGTCTGGAAAGGTTGAGAACCACTGCTCTAGAAAAGCTCTTCTAGATGGGGAGCCACATGTGAACATTCCCCCAGCAGGCTCTAAATTAGCAGCACTAGCAGGACTTCATTGAACAACCTATCCACTACAACCCCCCGCGGGGTGGACTCTCAAAAGTGCCCATACCTTGATGCGGCGAAGGGGAGGGCACAGGGGAAGATTTTGCAACCCTGAGTAGAACTTACTCACATGACTAATTCAGTAGGACTACTTGCCTGAATGAATGCTGCACAAACTTCATCAAGCTTAGAGACACAGGCCCTAAGTGAGCGCAAACACAGTATAGGCAAAGGGCCGTGCCCAGCTAAAATTTTGATCTAGATCCATCCATGTGAGGTGTTGATTTCCCGTCACGGACATTAAGTTCAGTGTTCTCAAGGCGCTGCTCACTTTGCAGGATATAGCCCTTAGTCAGAAAATTACACTATGAAGCAAATTAATATAATACAAAATAAGACAGCTCCCACTCTAGAAATGTCTGTTTTTCAAATAGCAGAAGAAAGCGGGCCTGATGACCAAGCATTTCTATGGCAGGCTTCGGAATTTATTAGGAGTGAGAAAGTAGCCTCAGCAAAACTTGCTGTTGTGTGTCAACACTTTGAGAAAGGGCCGATTCAGACAAACGTAAAGGGAAGGACTAAAGCAGAGGGACAGATTTAAAGAGGCTGTTGTCTTGGGCAGCTGAGCTACTTCAATAGCTCATGAAACAGCCTGGCACAAATGTACTGCTGTACGTCATGTCACAATAGCAAAACAAAATACTTCAATTAAGTATTCTTGCAACCGGTAACAAACTAAATCCTTTCCTAGTCTGGATTTACCCTTTGGCAAATTCTATGAAGACAGAAAAAGAGACTGGGTGATCATAATGTTTATGAAACTAGCCCTACTCAGTGACATGAGGACTGTAATGTTTTGCTTTCTGAAAAGTGTATCCTCCTCTACCACCCCCAGCTGACCACCTGCCTCTCTCTGTCATTTTCCCCACCCAATAACTCCAAGTCTCAGGCTGTGGTTTGTTTTTGGGTTTTGTTGTGTTTGTGGTGTTTTTTTGGTGGGGGGTGGGATCAGGGGATTGTTGTCTTGTTTGGTGGCGGGGAGAGTGTGGTGGGTGTGTGGGTGGGTGGGTTTTTTTGTTTTGTTTTATAAGTCTTCCAATTATATTTCCAACGTAGGCTCTATGCTTGCAATTTGCTACATTTCCTCACAGGATAGCCAGAGCTTCAACTGGGCAGTTAACAAACCCTTTTGCAAATATGTTTCAATGCCTAACAGTATGCCACAGAACTAATGATTATCACAATACAAAGGGAGATAGAAAACATAATGAGTTACAGTGGGATAACATACTTATCCCTGTTAGAGAGGAAAAGTTAAAAAGATCTGGGGATTTGTACTATGTTATTCTGCTCCATACTTATATTAATTTAAGCAAGCTTTTGCTTTAAAATGCTATTTTAAATTTCTAGGCTTCAGCAAAAATCACTAAAAACTGGCTACTTTTCTCCTTTAGTAACAGGTTTAATCATTTTATTCACCTTATTTTCTGAAGTAGTCACAATGCCCTAGTTAGGGTTGAGTAGAAAAAGGCATTTAAAGCCAGGACTCTTTCCCACTGATTTTCTAACAACCAAATAATCCTTTCCCAACCTCCCACCACTTACTGAGATTTAATAGTTGTGACAATTTCAACTGATTATTTTGCATAGGTTAGAAGCGTTTAAAAATTATTCATGCTTGACACTTTTTTCACTGATTAGCCTTTGGTCCCTCTAGTTCAATACACTCAAAATTCAAAACTACTAGTCTGTAGATAATGTCTCTGATACAGAGTATTTGTTGAGAAATATGAAGTATTTGTTTACAGTGTTGACATAACCTCATCAAGCTATGCTCAGGCATTTCTGGACAAACATATGGAGGTGTTTAGATATATTTACAGGGTAGAATTTTCAAAAGCATTTCACATTGCCCTAATTCTGCTCCCACTGAAGCCAACAGTAAAACTCTCACTGACTTCACCAGGAGCCAAAGTGGAGTGTTTTTTAAAATCTCATGCATAATGTCTAAAATAAAGTATCTTTAAAGTTCTTAAAGCAAGCATAAGTCATGTTTTCGATTTTTTTTTTTGTTTTTTGTGAATGGTATTCTGAATTTTTTTTCTTGCAGTTTGACTGTTTATATAAGATACATTTATTGTGACTTCATATTTATTACCTAGGGTCATTATTTTTAATGTTGTGTATAGCCAGCTAATTGTTAAGACTGCATAGTTCTTCAGAACTAATTAACGTAACTATATTAATGCACAGAAACCCTGAAGTCAGATTAGAGCCACGTGAAATTTTTCAGCCAAAGACTTTTTCAGAGAAATTTGCAGTCAGGTCCATTGAAACATTTCATGAATTTGTTTCAAATTTGTCTAATTGTTTCAGCTGGAAAAAGAATCTGAAAAAAATTGAAACATTTCATCTGAACATTTTCAAAACAAAAGGTTTTGATTTTGCTATTTGAAATTACTTTTCATTTAGAAATTTCCTTGAACTTGTTTTAGTTTAAATAGTTAAAAGCTCAAAAGCTAAACTATAAAAATTTCATTTTGGGTCTAATGAAGTGTTTTTTGTTTGAGCTAAATTTTTACATTCACCAAACATTTCCAAAAACTTGCATTTTGGGTCAACTTGAACGTTATTTATTTTTCAGAATTGCCAGCAAACTGAAAATCAGTCCTTCACACAGCTCTAATTCAAACTTGTTGTGAAGTTGTTGTGTAAATTTTCCTTTTCATACTAATATGGAATAGTATATCTGAAAGAGAAAGTGAGCCCTAAAGATTGAGAGATCCTAAATCAGGATTTCTTGTAGTTTTAGGCTGTCTATACTGGGGAAAATGCATCATGTTAGCTAGCGTTTTGTATCTAGCATGATGTTAAATGTGATTTTGGTCTTGATGTGGACAAAGTTATCTTGTTGTGGTCAAGGTTAACACATTTTGAAACAACTACTGCCCTTATCCACAGCAAGGGCAAAATTGTGTTAGGGAAAATTGATTGTGTATGTAAACATGTTAACAATACCGACAAGGCCTTAGTATTAGTTATCTAGGAATGGACATAATACAATTATCCGCCATGCCAGGATAAGGTTCTGTGTGTTGTAAAATATAAGTTCATAAATATGCTGTTTGCTTTTTGTTTTGCACTGAAACATCAGAATGTTCGCTGCCAGTATCTGGGAAATCTTAAGTAGAAATAGAGAGGTTATTTTACCTTTGTATTTGGCACTGGTATGACTGCTGGTGGAATACAGTGTGTCCAGTTCTGGAACCCACTATTCAAGAAGGATGTTGATAAATTGAGTTCAGAGAAGACCCATGAGAATAATTAAAGGATTAGAAAACCTTATGAGAGAAACCGATTTAGTTCCTTGAGTCTAGCTTAACAAAGAGAAGGTAAAGACTTGCTTATGGTCTAGAAGTACCAATATGAGGAACAAATATTTAAGAATGGCCTCTTTTTAGTCTAGCAGAGAAAGGTATAACATGATCCAATGACTGGAAGCTGAAGCTAGATAGATTCAGACTGGAATTAAGGCATACATTTTTCACAATGAGCGTAATTAATCATTGGAACAAATTTACCAACGGCCGAAGTAGACGCGCCTTCCCTGAATATATTTAAATCAAGGCTGGATGTTTTTTCTAAAAAATATGCTCTAGGGATTATTTTCAGAACATTTTCTGGCCTGTGGTATACAGGAGATCAGACTAGATGATCCCAATGGTCCCTTCTAGCCTTAATATCTCTGAATTCCAAAAGATCAGTGGGATAAGCACATATCTAATTCCAGAATCCTATTCAGAGTCCAAACACCCTCAGTACTTCAGAGCTCCTGGAAAGCACAGCTGATTCTACACTGTTTGGAGAGTGTGGCATGCTTCCCCCTCACTGGCTGGCCACTTCCATCAGCTGGTGTGGAGGGTGAGGGGGTTATGACCCCATCTCCTCTCCACCTGTTTCTGCTCCCTTTGCAGAGGCTACCCTGGCAGTGGCATTCGCCCTGCTGTGTCCTTGAAATCCCTGAGCATGAAGACTTCTATTTCCCAGCCCCTCCATGTTGTCAAAAGATGGTGGAGGCTCCTGGTGCCCTCTTTTCCTTGCACAGTCGTCCATGGATTGGTTACAACCTAACATGTTTTCCATGGTGGTTTGTACAGTCTCTGTGAAGCAAACTGCTGGTTTCAGACTAAACCTTGGTGGATGGTGGTAATCACAGTTGGCACTCTTTGAGGCAGAATCTGCTGAGAGGCCAAGGACTAAAAGAGCCATGGAAACTGGTCTGCCCTGTTAGCTCTGTGTGGAGCCTCCAGGCCAGGACTGAGGCACATGTGTAGATCAGCTTCCTCTACAGCCGTCCCTGTTCTGTGGATAAACACAAGATGTCAGTCACCCAGGCAGTCAACCTGGCCTCTATGACAATAATTTTTGTTCTCCCGGGTTAAAATATATATTAAGGAATTTCCCCAGTAGCTATAATATAGTGGGCTCCCACAGCTGCACCAAAATGGTGGCCCAGAATAAAGTTACCAGCCCCCTCTTCTGCTTCCTTGACAAATGTCACACTTGGGCTTGCTTGCTTGTTTGATGAGCAAAAAAGAATTGCTCATTTTAAAAATGACGCACGAGTAAACTTTGTAATTACACTCAGGAGGGACCCTAAACATTTTACAGCCTAATTATAGAACTTGCAAATGTGAGAACAATATCAATACTGTGTAACTCCACATGCTCTATATACCTGTGGCTAAACAGGCTGCACAGCAAACCAGAGGCACTGAATGACTTCATCAAGGTACTTGATGCTTTCTAGAGGCTATTGATCAGATTGGGGCTGGACACCATGTGGATGTGCAGAAGGGCAAGGTGCCACCTTTTCCTTTGTGGGCTCCTTGTGCCAGCACATGGGATGCAGCAGCCAAAACTGAAGCACAACTGTTCTGATCAGGACTAGGGAGCCCTTTTAGACACTCGCCTCTCTAAAAGTGGCAATGAGGAGGGAAGACCACAGCGCTCCCTCTCCTTTGCAATAGCTGTTGGAGCTTGCAGGCTGCAGGACTGTGCCAACCTCCTCGGCCCTGTCTTCACTAGGAAATGTAATTGTGTTTAAACTTGAATTTTAGCAATCTAGTTAGCTGACGCAATGCTGAAGGGTCAATATAAACAAGGCGAGATTGTTCAGCGTCATATTGACTGGTCTGGACTCAGTAGGGTTTTTCTGTGACTAGCTGACACAATGCTGCATGTTGACCAGTCAATCAGTCAGTATTGTCACCTAACCCATTTGTTAATTTCCTAATGAAGACAAATCCCAAGGAGGTAGCCTAGTTACTGCACAGGAGCTCTCTGGGACATTGCCTAGACATGTTACAGTATTTTTCTGTATGCACAGTTTTCACCAGCCCGCAAATATGCATTGTTCTTTGCAAAGTCAAGTCTGTTACTCAAAATAACTGTCAAAGCAAGGTGATCTGTTATACTACAAATAATTTGGTGTCTAATTAGTCCCTCTGTAACTATTCAGAGCTTTATTAGCTAAGTATTTAACGAACTATGCCTACATTAGAGACATGAACCATTGATGACTGAACTAGTGAGACAGCAGGGATGTACAAACACCAAAGGTGCAGCATGGCCACATTAACTATGCTGTTTTAATTTCAGTTAGAGTTGAGTTAAAATCAGAATTTTCATCTCCCTTCCCTTCTCTCACTTTTTTCCATCTTCAGTGGGGGGAGGGGGGTTGAATAAGTGGGAGAAAAAATATTGTCTTGCCTTTCCCCCCCCCCCCCTCCTTTTCTGCTTCGGAAGAGATGACAGGGGAAGGAAATTGCTAAGAAAAAATGGAAATGTTGCCATGCTTTCAAAGTGAAAAACTTGCAAAATTCAAAAATGGTTTTTGGAAGTGTTTCATTTTGAACCTTTTTTCAAAACATGAAACACTTTTTGTTGGAAAATGATGGGTTTGGTGAAAAATGACATTTTTCAAAGAAACCCCCATTATTGATTTAAAGGTTTGGTTTTTTTGTTTTTGTTTGGTTTGGTTTGGCTTTTTTTCCCCTCAATGAAAAAATGTTGGCCAACCCAACTCCAGTGCAGAAGACTTGCATGGCCAGTCAAGGCTCTGTATTAGCACCTGCTCAAAGCCCCCAGCACAGGGACCATTTTGGAGGGGTGGCTGGGGTATAGAGCACTACAACTACTCTCTGCTTCCCCAGAGTCCACTGGGGGTTAGGCAGGCTCCTGAACTGCCCCTGAATATGAGGGCTGCAAAGGTCGAGTTAAGCCACCTTTGTCCACCCCCTCTTCACCGCCATCCTTCCTGCAAGCACAGAAATGGAGTAGTGGAGAACCAGGCTCGCTGATGCAAGAAGCCCCTGTTACACCTACAAACAGTAGTGAAAACTGACACAGAAGGAGACTTTTTAATTTAATGCTGCAGTCCACAAATTGAATTTTCAAACTTGAGAATTGCAAACCTGACTCAAGGCTTGACAGTTCTTAATAACCCAGTTACAAATTAATAATTTTCACCTCGCTGAGTAGATAATATTTTGATAAATTGTCCATTTGGCTGTCTGTTTTATCCAGTTACGCGCGGTGTAATTTCTGAATCTAGAAAACCTAGCCCTTAACTTAAGTATGATTGGAAAAAGCCATTTAAAAACCCTACGTCCCCTAACACTGCACATGTTCTGCTGGAAAAATTATTGCTGCATGGCTGAATAAAAATAAGATCATATGTTTACAGGATGTTTCATCCTCCTTCCTTTTTGTCTCTCTCTCACAGCATGTATTCAGATATTCATAATTATGCAGTTTTGGTGTCATGTTTTTCATTTCCTGTCCTAAACTCTTGTGTAGTTCTACTGGGCTCTGTGACATTAATGTCACAGCACCCCAGAGGGGCCTGAATTTCAATGGTCAATGAAGTGCTTCCTAATGTGGATCTAATTCACTGAGACTCTATAGTTTAGCTTGCAAGCAGAGGTTCATTATAAACTTTTTTTTTTTTTTAATCTCACACCCCCCTACACTCCTATTTTAACAGGAACCACATATTATTGTTAATTTTTTTAAACTATCTTTTTAGAGTTGAAAAATCTTTTGGAGCGATTCAAAAAGGTCAACTAAATAGTTTGTTTAGAAGTGACAAGGCTACAACAATCACCTGTTTTAATTTAAAAAATGTGTCATGAATTTTTGGCCCATTCTTATCCCAAAACAAGTTTCACATGTGGTGAGAGATCAATAATGAGTAATGTATGGGGTAATTTAAATAGACCTTGATAGTGAAAAGAGAGCCCTCAGGGATGAAGCCCAGTCCTGGCTGTGTACCCCCACAACCCCCAGTGTACTGCAGAGTGGATGGAGCACAAGGAGAAGGGCAGCAGTATCCTCCTACCGAGGGCTAGTGCATGCCTCTTTTGCAGATGGGGAGCTTGGGGAGAGATTGTACCTCCTTTAACTTGCCAACTCCCAGGGCTGCGCAGATGTGCACTACCTAATAGGCACAGTCTGGCATTGTACTTGAATTAAAGCTAGCTTCTGCCTTGAGCCATGCACAAACCTCTGCTAATCATGGGTATGCGTATGCATACATGTGTCTTCAGGAGTAGAACTCACAGATTTAAGTTCCAAAACCACAAACTTTGACCAAGTGAGCAAACAAGCAACTCCACTACAAAAACCTGCACAAGGCCTCTAGAAACACTCCAGGATATCTGGCTCTCCACATGGGAGCACATCAGTTAATATATCAGATGTGATAATCTTCTCTTGCTGATACTCCTCTATTTAATGGTTCTACTGGAGAGTGCTCATGGGTGCTATGACTCTCACTCTGTCACCGTGCCTCAGTGAGTCACAGCTGAGAATACCAGATTCAGGATAAACCAAACTGGCGATTATTCTTCCATAACATATACCAAACCAGTAACAAAAGTAAACTTGTGTCTCAGCACACTAGTTAACAAGAAGTCCAAACTGCAATCTCCCTGAGTATTCCAGCACTTATTTCACCACCCAGCTACTAGCCTTTATGATGAGTGATTATTTAAAACAAATTTTAATCAAACAAAGGGTCCTTCTGATCTTAAAAGATCAGCCACATAGCCAGGTCAATATATAACTCAGATCTTACCCAATAATCCTGCTGTTACCAATCTTTTAGTATCGAATATCTAAAGGCTTATAAGAGAAAAGAAAGAGGCGAGTGTTTTTCTTGACCATTTTAACTAATACATACACTCATTGCAGAGTTCTTATAGCAGGTTTGAAGAAGTGATGGAATAAACTACTGGCTTGTAAAGTCTCTGGTAACTCCCAAAAGACTGGAAGGTCCTCAGTCCTTTGGTTGGAATGCTCCTTTTAGTGCAAGTCCATAGTCCGAGCAGGGGCCTGCACAGGAATACAGATTTGGCCACTTTTGGAGGGGCACTTCCTCTCTCACCAGTGGCTGGAGGAGCTGGCTCTCCCCACCCCTACGCCCCTGGAGCCAGAGGAGCTGGCTGTTCCCTCCTCCTCTGCAGCCCTAGGCCTGATGGATCCTGCTCTCCCCCCGCCGCGGGAGGAGTTCTCTGACCCTGCTGACTGAGGGGCCCATGCCCCTGCTTGCTCCCCATTGCGCATACCCCTGGTCAAGAGATCAGAGCAGGAAAGAAGCCAAATGGAGATGCTTCCAGGGTCTTTTATATCTTCACCCATGTGGAGGGAATGCTCTCAGTCTTAGTTTGTGGAAAATTGCAGGCACAAGTTGGAGTCCAGGGTCACATGAGCTGGTCACATGCCCTTGTATGATTTGATGACGCATAGCAGTAGCCATTACCCACACTCTGGCCAAAGCATCCACAGGAAGGCTCATTGGGTGGGGACAAGCTTCTTCTATGGCCCATTGTGAGTTAAGTAGTCTTTGATTGGGCCATCAACTTGAATAGTCCGTTTATAATGTGCTGTCTCTCTTTAATGTAGATTTTTACCTGGTGGGTGTTACTCAAGACAGACACATTTGAAATACTAGTACATAGTCAATATTCATAACTTAAGATATATAAAAGATATATATGCATGCATATAAACAGGATAATCATACTCAGCGAATCATAACTTTTTCCATTTACACCCTATATGACATACTTTGTATAAGATTTTTCAATTGTCTAACTGACAATATAAATGGTCATGTTTTAATCATATGGCGTCATCCACTCATAAGCTGTTTTCATCTGCCTGCTATTGCACTGCTAATGCTTTGGCTGCTTATTTAGAATCCACTTTCCAAGAAAGGATGGCATTCTGGGTAAAGCCCAAGATTGGAAGACAAGAAGTCTGGGTCCCATTCCTGGTTGTAGCACTGACTTCTTGATTGACCCTGGGCAAATCATTTAACTTCTTTCCTTCCGCTTCCCTATGTGTAAAACAGATGATAAAACCTAATTCACAGGGGTGTTGAGAGTTAATTCATTAATGCTTGTAAAGTGCTTTGAAATCCTTCTTTAGATGGAAGGAGCTTCAGAAATGCAAACTACTACTATTAATTCTCATTTGCAAATTCTGCACCTCTACCCTGCCAGTTCTGAGAGAGAATCTGTGCTGCTTATCTCCTTTTAAACCGCTTGGGATTGGATTCTTTCCAGCCTGGTACTGTAGGTTATTATTTACACCACCTATCCTGCTGACTTGGTACCATTTTACACTCATTTGGCACAGGTGCCCCCTACTACAGGTGTCAATGACCACAGCAAAGTGCAAAGCAGTGAGCCAATCAGCCCTTTTTTTGGAGGTGGCAACACAATACAAGATGGAAGAATTGTGAAACACCAGTGGCGCTATATGCGATAAAGGGCTTGTCCCTGCTCTCTTTCCCTTCCCCTTGAATGTTTCTGAAATGATGCCCCTTGTAGATCTATGTCCATGAAAGACCCCAGGAACTTGCCCAGCTCAAGCATTTGTCTCCATTAAATCATGTGCAAAGATAAGGGCATTCCTGTAATCAACAAGACAGCACATTGGATTTCAAAATGACGGATTTGCAGGGGTGGCTGCTCATTTGCATGCAAGGGATGTGGACATGGCAGTGGAGGTGTTGTAAATCACCAAAGAGCTACTTGACAGTGCCAGTCTCTGAGCCTGGTTCAGAATTATTAATTAAAGCAGTCCGAGGATGGTTTGTTTGCATATCAGTTGAGCTAAGCCATGCTGGAATCCCTGTAAATAATAAAACAGCCTGATTAGGCCTAGTCATTAATTAAGTGTCTTCACTGTGAATAAACAGTGAAATCTTTCGGTTTGTGAGGGACCCTGTGACACTGTGATAAATATGCAGTCACGGTTACTCCTGTAACATAGTTTGACATCTTCATCCGTTAATGGCAGCTCTCTCCCTGATGACAGTGGGTTCAAACCTCATGACAGATAATACATCTGTCTAAGTCTGTTCCTTCAAATTTATCACTTAGGAGGTCTCAGATAATCTGGGTTGAGAATAAGATGGGGATGAGGGGGACTTGTTAAAACTCTTAACTGCAGTGTTCAGTTATCTGTATGGGTGGTATTTTATTGGTATAACAAATCAGAGGATGATAAAAAAATCCTACTTTTAGTGTTATGTTAATGTAAAAGTCAGCTATTATTTATTTTACTAAAAAGATATACACTTAATTACACCCACCTCAGGCTGGTGTCCAAATTGCTGTTTGTGGTTTTAGCATCAGCTGCAAACCAACTTAGAACAAGAACTGCAGGGTAAGAAGTTTAGCAATTATCTTAAGTTAAAGTAGTATTTATAGAAGTAATGTTAAGGATGACCAAATCTCATGCTTTGGGACATGAACTGATCATAGTAGGTGATCGGGAAGGAGATTTTCACTTTTGTATAGCACTAACAAGTGGTTAGGTGCAGTACAGGAGGAGTTCATCTTCTAAAGATTCCAATATTGGTGACCTCTGCAGTCAGGATATTAGAGTGATCAATGAGCTGAACAGACATGACAAGTTTTTGTTTTTCATATGTAGTTTTCATGTATTGTAAATTATATATGAACTTTGTTTCTTGGAAAACCTAATTTAATATTGGTTCAGTGGCAGCAGGCGGGGATCCACCCCTTCTTTAAAAAAATAGCCAATTGCAATGTCCTATACTCAGCCCTCTTCCTGCCCTGCCTTAGCAACAGCATAGTACTAGTGCTGAGAATGAGATCACAGCTATCTTCAAAAGAGGGTGCAGTTACTACTTGAATGCTTCTGTTAATAGCAGTCATTTTATACATAGAGAGAAAATTGTAATAAGCATGAAAGTTTGAATGGGTGTGAGAGAGATGCTTCAGTTCAATGGACCTAGAAATATTAGGGTTTTCTACACCTAGCCATACTTATCACTGTGGTATTCAAGGGTATGGCTACACTACGGGATTAATCCAAATTTACAGAATTCGAATTTTGGAAACAGATTGTATAAAGTCAAATGTATGCGGCCACACTAAGCACATTAATTCAGCGGTGTGCGTCCATGTACCAGGACTAGCGTCGATTTCCGGAGCGTTGCATTGTGAGTAGTTATCCCATAGCTATCTTATAGTTCCCGCAGTCTCCTCCGCCCATTGGAATTCTGAGTTGAGATCCCAGTGCCTGATGGGGCAAAAAACATTGTCACAGGTGGTTCTGGGTACAGTCTCACCCCTCCCTCCATGAAAGCAACAGCAGACAACCATTTCGCGCCTTTTTTCCTGGGTGAACACAGCAGACGCCATACCATGGCGAGCATGGAGCCCGCTCAGCTAAAGACAGCAGTCATGAACATTGTAAACACCTCGCACATTATCATGCAGTTTATGCTGAACCAGGACCAGAAAAATGAGGCAAGGAGGAGGCAGCGGTGACGAGAGTGATGAGGACATGGACACAGAACTCTCTCAAACCGCGGATCCCAGCGCTTTGGAGATGATGTTGTTGATGGGGCAGGTTGTATCCATGGAATGCCAATTCTGGGCCCAGGAAACAAGCACAGACTGGTGGGACCGCATAGTGTTGCAAGTGTGGGACGATTCCCAGTGGCTGCGAAACTTTCGCATGCATAAGGGCACTTTCATGGAACTTTGTGACTTGCTTTCCCCTGCCCTGAAGCACCAGAATACCAGGATGAGAGCAGCCCTCACAGTTGAGAAGCAAGTGGCGATAGCCCTGTGGAAGCTTGCAACGCCAGACAGCTACTGTTCAGTCGGGAATCAATTTGGAGTGGGCAAATCTACTGTGGGGGCTGCTGTCATGCAAGTAGCCAAAGCAATCATTGAGCTGCTGCTACGAAAGGTAGTGACTCTGGGAAATGTGCAGGCCATAGTGGATAGCTTTGCTGCAATGGGATTCCCTAACTGTGGTGGGGCGAGAGGTATATGGGTTCCATCTATCTTGGCACCGGAGCAGCAGGGTACCCAGTACATAAACCGCACGGGGTACTTTTCAATGGTGCTGCAAGCACTGGTGGATCACAGGGGACGTTTCACCAACATCAACGTGTGCTGGCCGGAAAGGGTTCATGACGCTCGCGGCTTCAGGAACACTAATCCGTTTAAACGGCTGTAGCAAGGGACTTACTTCCCAGACCAGAAAATAACAGTTGGGGATGTTGAAATGCCTATAGTTATCCTTGGGGACCCAGCCTACCCTTTAATGCCATGGCTCATGAAGCCCTACACAGGCAGCCTGGACAGGAGTCAGGAGCTGTTCAACTACAGGCTGAGCAATTGCAGTATGGTGGTGGAATGTGCATTTGGCCATTTAAAAGGTCGCTGGTGCACTTTACTGACTCGCTCAGACCTCAGCCAAACCAATATCCCCATTGTTATTGCTGCTTGCTGTGTGCTTCACAATCTCTGTGAGAGTAAGGGGGAGACGTTTATGGCAGGGTGGGAGGCTGAGGCAAATCGCCTGGCTGCTGATTACGCGCAGCCAGACACCAGGGCAATTAGAAGAGCACACCAGGAAGCGCAGCGCATCAGAGAAGCTTTGAAAACCAGTTTCATGACTGGCCAGGCTACTGAGTGAAAGTTCTGTTTGTTTCTCGATGAAAACCCGCCCCCTTTATTGACTCATTCTCTGTAGGCAACCCATCCTCCCCCTTCAATCACAGCTTGCTTTCAAAGGAAATTAAGTCACTGTCATTTAAAAATCATGTATTCTTTATTAATTGATTATAAAAAGAGGGAGAGAACTGACAAGGTAGCCTGGGTGGGGTTTGGGAGGAGGATCGGAGGGAAGGAAAAGGCCATTAAAAAAAGGTTAAAATAATGACAGCCTTTTGCTTGGGCTGTCCACTGGGGTGGAGTGGGAGGGTGCACGGAGCCTCCCCCCTCCCTGTGTTCTTACACATCTGGGTGAGGAGGCTATGGAGCATGGTGAGGGGGGGAGGAGAGGTTATACAGGGGCTGTAGCACCAGTCTGTGATCCTGCTACTGTTCCTGAAGCTCCACCAGATGCCGGAGCATGTCTGTTTGCTCACGCAGCAGCCCCAGCATTGCATCCTGCCTCCTCTGATCTTCCTGCCGCCACCTCTTATCTCGAGCGTCCCTCATGTCCTCACGTTGGTCCCTCCTGTCCTCACATTCACTGGCATCTTTCCTATACTTTGAAACAGTGTCCTTCCACTCATTCAGATGAGCTCTTTCATTGTGGGTGGATTCCATGATTTCCGCGAATATCTCGTCTCGCGTCCTCTTTTTCCGATGCCTTATGCTGACCAACATATTCACATTACATAGCACGTGTGATTTCTGTGCAAGGTTGCATTTTGCCTCTTAATATTGAGTGCCTGTGGCTTTGCTGCTAGAGATCACAGACACAGGTCTGGGCAACAGAATTTGGCTTGCATGTGGCCATGGTAAGCCATTGTCTTTCAGCTTCTGCATCCTCCTTTCCCACATACCAAGCAAAGCCCATTGAGTACTGCAGTTTTCCTGTTAACCTTCAGCAGCAGAAAACAAACTAACCCCCCCCACACACATCCAAATCTCTGGGATGATCGCTTTATCCCTCCCCCCACCGCGTGGCTGGTATCAGGGAAGATCCTTGCTAGCCACACGTGAAAAGCTTAGCGCCAAACTCCCCCACTCCCCACCGCACCCCCTGTGCTTGGCTTACTACAGGGAAGGATTTCTTTTCAGCCACAGGCAAACAGCCCAGTAGGAAGGGCCACCTCTGTCCCCTTAATTAAATTCCCATATTTCAACCAGGTTACCATGAGCAATATCACTCTCCTGAGGATTACACAGCGAGATAAAGAACGGATGTTGCTTGAATGCCAGCAAACACCGGGACCATATGCTGCCAGGCTTTGTAATGCAATGATACCAGATTACTTGCTACTAGCATGGTGTGGTCAAGTGTCCTACCATGGACGACGAAATAAGGCTGCACTGCCCAGAAACCTTCTACAAAGGCTTTTGGAGTACCTCCAGGAGAGCTTCATGGAGATGTCCCTGGAGGATTTCCGCTCCATCCCCAGACACGTTAACAGACTTTTCCAGTAGCTGTACTGGCCACGAAAGCATCCCAAGTCCTCAGGGCAAATTAATAATTAAAAAACACTTGCTTTTAAACCATATTTTATATTTTAAAAGGTAAACTCACCTGAGGTCCCTTCCATGGGGTCATGGTCTTGGGTACTGGCTTGGGAGGGTACTTCAGGCAGGCTGAGAAAAAGATCCTAGCTGTTGGGGAGAACGGAGTGCTGTGTGCTCTCCGCAAGCTTGTCGTAGTCCTCCTCCTCTTCCCCGTCCGCAGAATCCTCAGGTATGGCTGATGAGATTACCCCCGCCTCGGAATCCACGGTCAGAGGTGGGGTAGTGGTGGCGGCCGCCCCTAGAATTGCATATAGCTCAGCTTAGAAGCGGCATGTCTGCGGCTCTGACCCGGAGCGACCGTTTGCCTACTTTGTTTTCTGATAGGCTTGTCCGAGCTCCTTGACTTTCGTGCAGCACTGCTCTGAATCCCTATTGTAGCCTCTCTCCATCATGCCCTTGGAGATTTTCTCAAAAGTTTTGGCATTTTGTCTTTTGGAACAAAGTTCTGCTAGCACTGAATCCTCTCCCCATATAGCAATCAGATCCAGTACTTCCCGTACGGTCCATGCTGGTGCTCTTTTTCGATTATCAGCCTGCATGGTTATCTGTGCTGATGAGCTCTCTGTGGTCACCTGTGCTCTCCTGTGCTGAGCAAACAGGAAATGAAATTCAAATGTTCGTGGGGCTTTTCCTGTCTACCTGGCCAGTTCATTCGAGTTCAGATTGCTGTCCAGAGCGGTCACAATGGTGCACTGTGGGATAGCTCCCGGAGGTCAATACCATAGAATTGCAGCCACACTAACCCTAATTCAAAATGACAATATCGATTTTTGCGCTACTCCGCTCGTCGGGGAGGAGTACAGAAATCGATTTTAAGAGCCCTTTATTTTGAAATAAATGGCTTCGTTGTGTGGACGGGTGCAGGGTTAATTTGATTTAATGCTGCTAAATTTGAATTAAACTCATAGTGTAGACCAGGCCCAAGTGTCATACAACAATTAAATATACCACTGAGTGTACTCTAAATGGCTATGTTTTCACTACCACCCCTGTTCCTGGTGTACATGTTTGGGAGAAAGGATGATAATGGTTCTTGAAGTTTTCATAAGGGCAATGCTTGAGAAACCAACTCTTGAGGCTGACAGTCTAGCTAGTTGTTGCCTCGAAAGCAATCTCCCATTTTTGGAGACGGTCACTGGTGGGGCCACTAGTAACTTCTTGAGTCCTTAGATTTCCCCGAGCCTGATCAGTTGGTTATGGATAGAAACTGGATATGGGACAGAAACTGGTTCTGTTATCGGATTATCTTCTGCTAGCAGAGGACTAAGCGAAAGTGGCCATTGTGGTTCTTTGAGATCTCTCAGACCTTAGCAGAAGCGGATGGAATTGTTCTCCTGTGACTCCGCACTTTATTTCTCTGGGAGAACTAAGAGTAGTTATAAGCAATTGCTCCTCTGCACCTAGGAGCAATTTCCTGAAAGATATGGTGGTGGTCTATATAGTCATTCATCCTGCTGAACATACATATGAGACCTCCTGAGCAGTTAGTGAGGAGATATGGGCTGCGATTTATTCAGTATGCTGTCACCCCGCTGGAGCAGTGGAATGACTTACCCAGTGTCCAGATGAACCCGAGTCTTGGATGAGAGCTAGCTGGCTGCAAAGTAATCCAGAAACTATTGAGGGAATTTTGGTGGGTTGACAGAAAGCCGAAAGAAGATTTGGCAGAATGTCAATCAATGCTGCTCACTGAGGGAGTGCAACTGCCATTTGTAACAGAGGTGTGGGGGAGGAGGGACTTAGGTGTGTTGTTAGATCCTGGGCTGTTCCTGAATGCTCGGTCTTTAGCCAACAACACTTTTTTGGTCTGCATCAAATGAGCAGAGCGTAGCCCTTCTCTTCTATTGCAGACCTTGCCCTAATTATCCTTGCCTCTCTTATCTGCAGAGTAAAATGCTGCAATAATCTCTAGACCGAAACCATTTGGAAACAACTAACACAAAATGCTGAGGTACACTTTTTAATCAGACTTTCATGGTGGGATCAAATTGTTATCACTGCTTTGGTTTCTAATACATTTCTGGGTGGAATTCAAGGAGTTGCTTTGACCCTATCAATCCCTGACTGGTTTGGGACCTGGTTACTTGAGGGGCTTCCTCTCCTCCCATGACATATTGGGACAGTGGCAATCAGCTGATGTGTTTGAGCTGGAGCTCCCTTGCTATGAACAGGAGGAAGCTGCTAGCAAAACATGGCTCCCCATCTTTGGAATTCACTTCCTATCCACCTACTCGGATCTGCAGTAGTCTGGATTTGTTAGCCTTTTGGCAGTACTGCAAGCTGTGTTTTTACTCCTTTGGCTTTTGGGGAGTGGGTGGTCAGAAGATTGGAGATGAGTGGGTTTATTTTATTATCTGGTTGATATGTATTTGTTAGGGTGGGATGAGCAGTCCTTTCTACTGCAGCTTGAAATATGTCTCCCTCTAGCAAAGATATCCTACCTGCTCTGTGCTCACGCTCGCTGCTGCCTCAGTTTTCCCTCTTGGACTCCTCTATAACCCCACAAGGGCTTTCCTCTGTCCAATGATACCCCTTCTTGGGGCTAGATTATTAGCACAAAGTTCAAAATGAAAACAAGACTCCCTTTGGGGGACCTGAACTTCTAACCAGGTCCCTCAGCATGAGGGTTACCACCTGGCAGGTATTTGACTGATCTAGCCAGGTTTTTTTTATGGATTTGTCAGTTGCCAGAAAAATAATGTAATCTGCTGGGGTTCTTTTACGTGGGCCTAAAGATTTGCATTATTATCACAATGCACTGGGATATCTAATGTAAAAAGTTTGTGTCCAGCTAAAGATGCTATGATGTTGCCATTAAAAATAAGAAATTGCTGGAAACGACAAAATCAAATAGCAAATACAAATTCAAGAAGTAGGATCAATGGATTTTCTCTATGTATGAAGTTCCAAAACATTCCATTCAAGTATATAGTTAAAATATAGAATCAATGCAGTTTGGTTTTGCCCAATCTCAGTGAAGACTAACACAAACAAAGCAGCTTGGAGAAACATGACCACGGTAAGAAAATGATGTTCTCAATCTTATCTATATGTGTTATCTCTCTAGATACTATAAGTAGCTGTTCAAGGGGAGGTTGCAGAGTTGCCTTGAGATTGGGTGTTGAAGTTGTGGCAGGCTTGCCTTGGGGAAAGGGGGAGAGAACCAGTTGTTGGGTTTTTTTTGGCATTTCAAAGGCGGGAACCCTACTCAAAATCCTAAATAGTCATGCAACACAACATTCTCTATTGAGCATCAACTCTCAGGGCTTCCTGAGGTGGTCTTTCTCCCCCAGGAGAGAATTCAATGCTTCCTCCGCCTTCTATTGCCTCACTTACCTATACTTCAAAGGTCTGATTTAGTCACATGACTCACCTATCACATGACATTCTTCCGTCTCCCTACTGGGGAGGTGAGTTGTGCATCACAGGTGGGGCTGGGCTCATCTATCCTTAATCAGGCCAGCCACTCTGTGACAATCCCACTCAGAGCACAGGATAGACCCCTAGAGGAACTTTTGCAGAGCTAAAGAAATAAACAAAAATATCTACTCTAGGAACCCTCCTCTTTTCACTTTAGCTCATTTAGGGTACAGTCCAACTCCCATTAAAACTGATGGAAAGCCTCCCATGTATTTCATTAGCTTTGAATCAGGCCCAGAATTATTATATTTCTTGCATTCACTGCAAATACAGCATTGCTGCACAATCATCATAGAAAATACCATAATTTACCATGAGATTTCATGATGCCATTTTGTTCCATCAAATAAAATAGTTATTACAGAGAAATGTCGAGGTAACTCCTGCCAGATCTCAGAGCAATTAGCATTTATTTCCTCTGCTTGAGGATCTTTCTCAGGATATCCACATCTTCCACTAGCATCTCTGAAGCTATAGCTAGCAGACAATTTATGCCCTTGCCTCATACCAAAAAAAAAAAAAAGGTCTTGGGTCCACTTTCCTTAAACAACCAGTTTTTCCAAGAGTATAAGTAAACAACATACTGTAGTAGCAACTGATTCTGGAAAATCAAGGCAATGTTTGTTTCCAACTCTGTATAAAATGCTGGAGATTTGTCTCTGTAACAAACAGAAAATAAAATCTGGACTGCAGAAAACTCCATGGAAATTGCAGATTTTGTTCAGTTCTCCAGATGTTTTTTATAGAGATTTTTAGTACTTCTGGATATGAGAATAAACTTCCCAATACAATTCATACACCGGTCATTTGCTTCATTCTACAGCCAAGCAGACAGAAACAAAGCATTGAAGGCCTGACCCAAAGCCTACTATTGTTAATGGAAAGATACCACTTACTTCAATGGGCTTTGGATCAGGCCCCGAGAGAGGTGCTAACTTCCTCCATTCATCTTAACAGTGTGTTACTTTCTAAGCCTAATGACTATTTAAATACCATTTCAGTTAAAACTACAGAATTGCTTACTGATTACATCCATCAAATTTACTTGTCCAAAGCAACTGGCACATCCTTTTAAACAGATATTGCACAGAAAAACTATTCCTTGAACACGTGCCCCTTCTAGTAGCAGTATCAAGAGCCATTAAATACCAAGCCAGGACAGCTGGCTCTGGCTTTTGCTTTGTCTGAGAACATGTGGAACAAGAAATAATTCTACACGGAAAGGAACCAAGGCCAGCTCGATGCTTTCCAGCTTTCTCCCTGCTATTGAGTATCTGTGTTTGGGGCTGTTTTGCCCAGATTCATTATCTTGTATTGTCTCAAGATGAATCAGATTTTATCTCCTGCTCACGTTTCTAATATCTAGGCCCTCCCTGTATTATTCAGTTGTCTTCTCTGGTGTTGAGAGCTTCTCCCAATTTATTATCTTCTGCAAATTCCATTAATGAATTTCACTTACTCCCGCTTCTAAAGCATTAATGAAGAGACTAAATAACGCCCCAATCCTGCAGACCCCAATGCAAGATTGGGGCCTAAAACCGGACCTAACACATCCCTCTGTTTCCAACTAGACACCTCCCTCCAGTTTGATACTTTGCAGTTAATCCTTACCCATTGTTCTTACCATCCTTCAGCCAGTTTTTAATCCACACGACAGTCTTCAGGTACAAGCCAATCTGCATTAATTTTGAAAGTAAGATTTCATCAGACACTGGAACACACCTGCTTGCCTCAAATCCAAAGGCCTGATTAATGAGTGTGTTAATCCGTTGAAACCAACAGAGTTACACTAGCACAAATCTGGAGTAACCCAGTGATGAATCAGGCAGAAAGTCAGCACTGGTCTTGCCTACGTTGAGCTGGCTGTTTTTGTTTGTTTGTGTTAAATCTCCCACCAGAGTTGTAACAATAGTGCACTGACATTGGTGCTAGCAAGAATGGCGTGATGGTGTTGACTGGCTGGTGGTGGTTTTACCACTGTGTCATGCACATCTGCTCAGAGCAGATTTAAACAATATGGCAGTGCTTTTTCTACACCACAGTACACACCATTGTCAACACCAATGGAGCAGCACTGGTACAAGGGGGAAAAAACAGTTGCAAATTTTTCCACTGAAGCTGCACTCTAATGCTAGGCCTGTAGCGATCTGGGGGTTCATTAAATAACAAACCAGTGAATGAGAAAGCAATAAAACACACTGGAGAGCATCTCTGGTGAATTGCTGCACACAGCCATGCTGTGTTTCCAACCTCCACCTCCATGGTACATCTCCAAATTCCTGTGTTCATGATACTGTCATTTATAAGGGAGCATCTCTAAAATATAATCTTCTACAACAGTGGTCCCCAACGTAGTGTCCATGGGTGCCGCGGTGTCTGCGGGTGCCATGGTGCCCGTCGGGCAGCTATGTGTGCCCGCCTACTGACAAGGGAGCACCCCGCCGCCAAGAAGCGTCAATGTCAAGAAGAGTCGCCGCCGAAATGCTGCTGCTTTTTGGCGGCATTTCGGCGGCGACGCCTCTTCGCGTTGCCGCTTCTCGGTGGTATTTCAGCAGCTGCTAGTCTGGTGGCCGCGCTCTTCGGCGGCTAGTTGTCAGGTGCCCGCCACACTGAAAAGGTTGGGGCCCACTATTCTACAATCATAAAGACCAGATTGTCTTTAACTGTAGGTCCTCTCCACAATGGTGATATGGACCCTTTTCTCATCAAAACTGGGGTTAAGCAAGGATGCCTTAATGCCCCATCCCTATTCTCCATCTATTTAGCAGACATTTTGATTCTTGTTAAAGACTGCCTCCCCAATGGAGTTAAGTATCAAAGGGGTAGCCGTGTTAGTCTGGCTCTGTAAAAGCAGCAAAGAGTCCTGTGGCACCTTACAGACTAACAGACATATTGGAGCATGAGCTTTCGTGAGTGAATACCCACATATTCAATACAAAATAGCTGGATGGCTTTTTAATCTTTGATGTCTCTGCTCAAAGTATAAAGTCCTCAGGGCATCCTTTACTGATCTTCAGTATGCTGATGACAGTGCTATCCTGACACACTGAGAATAACCTTCAGTCCATGCTGGATTTTTTTGCACAAGCTTATCGGAGCCTAGGACTCTCTCAGTACTGAGAAGACTAAAGTGCTCTATCAGCCTGCTTCAGGCCTTGCACATGACCCACCAAAAATCACCATCGAGAGACAGACTTCGGAGACAGTCAAACACTTTTGCTACCTCAGTAGCCAACTTTCTCAAAACGGAATAATCGACAGTGAGATCCAGCACAGGATCCAGTGTGCAAGTGATTTCCTTTGGGAAATTGCTCCGATGCGTTTTCACGGACTGTGGACACCATGACCCAGGTCTATAAAACCATTGTTATTCCTATACTCCTTTATGGATGCAAAACCTGGGTGGCCTATCGACAGCACCTCAACACTGCTGCTGGAAGATCCTTCACATCAAGTGGGAAGATCGCTGCACTAATGCCAGCATCCTCACTGAAGCCAATGTCACCAGCATTGAAGCAACAATCTTTATGCACCAACTCGGCTGGGCTGGACATTGCATGCAGATGCCAGACTCTCTCCTCCCAAAACAAGGCCTCTACTCTCAGCTCACCCATGGTCAGAGATCTCCTGGTGATCAGAGGAAATGCTACAAAGAGACACTGAAAGTGTATCTTAAGAAAACTGATGTGGACATCACAGGCTGGGAGGAGCAAGCCACTAACTGACCCCAATGGTGCCACATCCTCCATTAGGCAGTGGCTCGCTTTGAGGAGCAGTCCCTTGCCATTGAAGCTGAAAAGAGAGAAGAAGGAAGGAAAAACTTTTTTCCAGCAGGGAGCTGGCACACCAGGAAATGTTTGTACGTACTGCAGGTGGATCCATGATTCCAGGATCAGACTCCTGAGTCATCTCAGGACCCATATGTTAATCTGTGGTAGAGATCATCCTCTAATCAAGGGATTGCCAATGATGGTATGAATACATAGGCTTTCCATGATACAGTAATTTCCAGGTAACTTCAGAATAACTTTGCAATATCAACTAGAATGTATAACTTGTACAGACAGAGGCCCCAAGTCATAACAGTTACAAATTGAAAAATAGAGCCAGATGACACAACTGTAAAGATGTTTGTACCCTGTCTACACTGCAGCTTGCATTGTGAGCAGCACAGATTGAGTTGCACTGGTGCGGAAAAGTGTTTTTTTCCCTGGTATAGACAAGAGGCCTGATTCTGGATAGCACTTAAGCACATGCATAAGTGCAATCCTGAATAGGGATGATTTATTGAATCAGGGCTCAGGCTTGTCTGCATTAACCATTCCTCATGTTTTGTTTGGGATGTGAGCTCCCTCAATAGGCACTTGCATCTAAATTGCTGAACGTAGATTGTGCTACATTACTCTGAGAGCCGTGGGGCATGTGTGTGTCTGTCAGTGAGTACCTGTGTGCCTATAGCAAGAGACCTAGGAAGCAATAGAAAGACTCCATTAAATTCACAGGAATGTAGAAAACTTTCACTGAAGTCACAGTGAGGGGGAGATGCAATCTGGTTGATGGTGTACTTGCAAAAATATTTATGCCATAGTATAAATACTGTAAAACACTCTAGTATAAAAATAACATTTTTTTTTTTGAAAGCCCAATGAATTAAACAAAGCTCATTTTTTAACTAACTGGCAGTAGTAAAAAAGATGTACATTCTGGGTGCTAGAAAAGATAATAAAAAACCTGGGGAATCCTACAGCAAGAGACAAGCCATTCAGACTTTTCAGACAAACTTCTCTGACATGTAGTGATATTGCAAAAATACCTATCCCATGAAGTTGGCTTCAGAAGGCACGTGGGCTAGTAGTAGTATTGTGAACGAAGTCAGGCACCACTTCAAAGTGGGTGGGGCAGATTTTCTGGTCTGTTAAGCCAGTTTAATGCCACGGTCACTCCATGGAAGTTGATGGAATTAAACTGGGGTAACCAAGTGGAGAGTCAGGCCTAGTATATTGAGGAAAGAACAGAAGGAAGCAAAAATGGAACAGCAATGCTATTGATATGATAAATTACTGGAGATGACAAAAAAAACTAGTCTCCTACTCTATCCTTTAAAAGCATGTATTCTGTTCTCTCCCTGATGCGGTGACAAAAATAGTATCTTAAGACTGGAACAAAAGTAGTCTAAAGAGATGGAAAATATCAGAGCCCCTTTTCTCTGTGTAACAAACAAGGCAAACTGGCTGGCTTTATCACTGAAATTTAACTGAGCGTCCAATCAAAGCTACACTACATACTTCATGGTGGCAGTAATCAGAGACATTCTGCATGGAATAAGGTCACAATCCCTGGAAACAGCTGCAATCTTATTAGAAAACACACAAAGAAACAAATAATTGCATGGTCTATAAGCCAATATCATTCTTCAATACTGATTACAAAGTACTTGCTAAGCTGACTGCCAGACACCTGGAGGGAGTTTTTGTTCTATAAATACCAGCTGACCAGAGAACATTTATGACCAGCAAAATGAATATGCACTGTAGATAATGTTTCTTGTCTTGCCAGTACGTCAATCTTTTTTCAATCAGAATAAAAATGGTTATTTTGTAAAAAGCAACAGAGAGTCCTGTGGCACCTTTAAGACTAACAGATGTATTGGAACATAAGCTTTCGTGGGTGAATGTCCACTTCATGTGTCTGATGAAGTGGGCATTCACTCACGAAAGCTTATGCTCCAATACATCTGTTAGTCTTAAAGATGCCACAGGACACTCTGTGCTTTTTACAGATCCAGACTAACACGGCTACACCTCTGATAATTGTCATTTTAAAATTGTTAATAACAAATGTTTAGGCCCTGATTTAGCAAAGTACTTAGCAGATGCTTAACTTTGTGTGATTGCATGTGATTAAACTTATTGAACTCATTGGACTACTCATCTGCTTAACATTAGTGCGTTGCTGAATCAGGGCCCTACACAGAAGCTTTCATCTGAAGATTTTAAAGTGTTCAATTAACTTTATAAGCCCAATCCTGCCAGATGCTGAGTGCCCTTAGCTTCCACTGGAAGCATCTGACAGGATCAGATCGGGTGAGCCTAATCTTACAGGGCCAGATTCACAAAAGTACTTAGGCACCTGACTGGCTCTTTAGGTACCTAAGTCCAACATTTAGTCATCACTGAGATCCTTGGAAACCCCTGCTCAGCTGGCATCTAACCCTTAAGCAATTAGGAGACTTTAGTCTCCACCAGCTTCCCAAGTCCTGATGCTGCCCCACAACTAATGAGCATCTCAGAGCCCTTGCTTAGCCTAAGTCCCAGAGGGACTCTCAAAGTAGGTATTCCCTACCTATCTCCCCTGCAGGGGCTGATCCAGTTAGTGTGCTTGGAGCACCTCTTCACCAAAGACCTGTGTGTTTGAAGAGGACACTCACCTGGGCTGTGGGACACCCAGATTCAAATACCTACTTTGCCTTTGAAGCCCAGACCAATGGGAGCTAGATGCCTGAGTACTTTGTGAATCTGGGCCCTAAGCCCTGCCTCTTTCCTTTGTTTCATGTGGAAGCTTAGGCATCTCTCTGTTCAGTCTGCTGGCTTCTGAGAATGCCTTTCTTAGGCACCTAACACTCCCCATGGATTGTATGGAGAGCCTGGGTGCCTAACTCAGAGCAATGCATTCCCCTGGGTGGCAGAGCACGTAAGAGTTAGACCTTGCAACACCTAAAGTCCCTTTGTGAATCTAGCTCACAATCCTTACCTAATAAAACTGCCACTAATGCAGAGCTGGAGAAAATGGCAGTCTTTTGACACAACATTACTCTCAGTATGCCCTGATTTCCCTATCAAACACGGTTATGTATCAGTTGTTTGCTATCAAATATAGTTCAAGTGGAAAATTGGAAATTGTGGTCCCATCCTAGCCACGGGATGCCAGGCTATCAGGGAAATTCAGTCAGGCCTTCAGACACAGGGCACAACTCAAAATAGTACAAGTCCCCTGAAGAAGTTTGGGTTATTTTGGAGGTGGAGGCTAATAAGGCCGATATCGCCTATTCAGATCAGTTGACAGTGAAAAAGCAATTTTTAAAACTCTCATGTTTGGGTATAAATACTATCGGCCAGGCCCCCCAAAGAATGAAATATCTGCCTGGTAACACAACTGCATGAAAAGCACTGAGCTCTCAGTTCATCCCACCATTGAACAAAGCACATACAGAGCTAACGTGCTGGTTTCCCGTCTCCTCACCACTGATGAGAGACTGAATGCCGGCAGCCGCCCTGCTGAGATTCTCTTATTTATTACAAGCTATGCTGTTCCACCGAAAGCAGTATTCAGACCAGTGAGTGATGTCAGCCTTTGTTTGTGAGAGGAAGAGGGGCAATCCACCAAGTTTGTGACTAACAGAACTAAGCTCCCTCTTTGTTTGCTGGGTAATTAAGACTTAATATAGGTGAACCTTTACAAGCAGGGTGGTTTCTAGAGGAGTTTGATGTGAAAGATGAGCTGTTCAGAGCCCTTGTCTACAAAACTTAGCTCCATTTTGCCCGAGTGCAGGGTTCTTAAAATTCACACTGTGAGAAATTCTCACTATGTATCAAACTTCCAGTTGTTCTGGAACTTTTTTTTTTTCTTTGCCTGGAATGGATAACTCAGCACAGCCGGTGGAGGCACCCATATTGCCAACAAATGATACAACATGTGACACTAGCTATATAGAAGCTCAGTGTCGGTGTCTGGAGTCAATGGAGCTATGCTAGTTTACACCAGCTGAGGAGCTGGCCCTAAATAGTTCTTACTTAATCAATATAAATTGCTCAGGCCTAGATCCACAAGAGAGACTCAGTGCCTCAATGCCTACCTTGTAGGCACCCTGATGCGTAGTGGAATCCACAGCCACCCTGAGTTAGGTTCCCAGGCTCCCTATGCATTGCATGGGGAGAGTTAAGCATCTATTCATGGGATCCACAAAAGTCAGCAAGCTGAGGGGTGTAGGCAGCGGGTGAAAATATTCCTTGGGCGTGGGCTGAGCAAACCTTAATAGTTACAGTGCTCAGGAACTTTTAGTGGGGTTCACAACTGAACAATTCATAGTTACAGCAGTTCAGTGTCTATCCCAGCTTGGTACAGGGCCGGGGGTGGGGCACTGGGAGTGTCGGAGAGCAAGCCCACCTGCATTCACCCTCTAGCCGTGGTCCCTACTCCCCACTCTGACCTGTTGTCTCTTGCTGCTCATGGAGTCGGAGAAATCTGCCACAGTGTCACATGATAGGCACCTCCATGCACAGGTAGGATGTCACCCGCTTGACCCTGGTGCTGTCAGCCATGGGCTTTGCCTGTCATGCTGGGCTTGAGCATGCAGGGTAGCTCAAAGTGGCAGGGCAGAGCTGTTGGACTGTAGTTTTATGCCAAAACTGGAGAAAAGTTGGTGAACTGCTCAATAGATTTGGGAGGGGGCTGAACACCTGCCAGCCCTAGCCACCCACCACCTATGCTGAGTAGGAAGCTGTGTAAGATAGCCAGTAGAAATGCTGAGGAGAGGGATGGGGCCTAAGCTTTGCCCTTCCAGGATGGTTAGGCACCTAATTCTGGGCCAGAGGAAGGTGCCTATCTCCGCCTGGGATGATGAACCCTCTCCTGGAAGTAGGCACCTATGGGGTTAGGTGGCAGCTGAGCTCTGATTTTGTGACTGCCAGTGATGCCTAATTGTTGGACTTAGGTGCCTAAAGTTGTAGTTAAGCATCAAAGACCCCCTTGTGGTTCTAGCCTTCCCTGTTTATCTAAGCCCTGGCTCTGACCTGCTTGAGAATTTTAGGAGACCGAAGCTTGACTTAAAGTTCCACTGCCTCCTCTTAATGATGTTACATAGAGTGTTAAACAAGTATTATTACACAAGTCAATTTGGATTCAAGTGGCATCTTGCTTTGGCAATGAAAGGGGAAGGGGATTCTGGGTTTTGGAGTAGACTCGAGATGTTATAAACCTAGGGTGAAATCCTGGCCCCACTGACACCAATGGCAAAACTCCCACTGACTTTGGTGGGGTAGAGATCTCATCCCCAGGGTCAATGGAGGTTAAGCTTACCATGAAAGCAAGGAACCTTGTCTGACTGAAGAGGTTGAAGAGGCCCTCACTGCAATGCAGTCCTGACCTATGTGCAGCTGCACTGGTGGTTGCTGCTTAGCACACACCTTGTCCTTCTGCTCTGAGAGAGGGTGCATTGCAGCAGCTCCCCGCTAGGGATAACTAAGGGAAATGCATACTGTACGAAAGGAAGGCTAAAGAAAGGATGCAAATGCAATGATCGATTCTCTTTTTATTGTTACAGAGGCTGTTAGTAGTCATGGTGTTTCTGATAAAACATCTTCTCCTATTAACAATTCTGATAAAGTCCTATGCAACCATTTATTTCATGGTTAAGAAAGAAATTAGCATCTGTGACATTTTAAGGGGTGAGCATTCAGCAATTTCTGAACCAAAATGGGAATTGGGGGGGGGGGTTTCAGAACAACTAACTGTGTTTACTAATTTCCTTTGTTGGAGTTGAGAATTACTCACATATTCCCCAGATTCCCCCAGAGGAGTTCAGCAGTTTGCATTTTCTAACTGAATGATTATCAAGTTTCCTGCAAGAGATCTTCCAAAGATCCCTGCACTAGGAGTGGAGTTAACTGTGGCATCCTCCAGCAGGCCCTGTGCGCTCACTCGTTCACGCTTCTCTCTCTCTCTTTCTGCAGTGGCTTGCCCAGGCTCACAACCTGTCTCTTGGGTAAGTTTCAAATGCAGTAATTAGAAAACTGTAAGTCCTATACAACATAGTGATGTATCTTGGAGCACAACCTTGAACACGCTCCCTTTCTATGACACAAAAATACAATGCAATCTTGGAGAAAGGCTTATCTTTATAATATAGCACCTTATTGGGATTTTAGAAAACAGCAAAGCATTATCATAAATAAAAATGACAGGCAAGTTAAAAGAAATTCATGCATTATCTTTAGGGTCGCTCAGCATTGAAGATTTGTATCTGATCAGAACAAAATGTTGTTTGTAGGGCTTGCACCTCATCCTATAAGGTGCTTAGCTCCTCCTCCAAGGTGCTTGAGCTCCTTCAATTCCCAATGGAACTGAGGGGACTCGGCACCTTGCTTGATTGGGTCCATAAATAGCAAACTATAATGCAGTAGGTGATGGTAAAACTGACAAGCACGTGCATTTCCAAAGGTGAGAGAGACTGGCCATGAATCATTGAGAATTTTTCACTGGTTTCTTAAAAACCAGAAAGGATTTGAAATTATTCAAGTCTGAATCTCTCTTATCAAGAAATATTGTCTTTCAATTTTGAGCTCTTTGACCATGGCAAACCCTAACTTAATGTGGTGGGGATGAATCTTGGGGGGGCGCAAGAGCCAGAAACAGTTTAAAGAAATCTGTGATAATGTTAAGAGGACCTTTAACAATTGCACAAGTCCTTCAACTGTGCACTCACCCTATGCACTTTATTAAATGCTACAAAATGCTTATCTTTAGATGAAAGAAGAGAGAATGCAATGACATTTTTTTTTCAAACTAATGACAAATAAAGCCTTTCTACTTCTATATAATGAATTTGATTATACAGCTTTAGTCTTTTACTCTTAAAATTCATGACCAACTGGCAAAGGAATAAGGGGAAAGGGACTGGGAGGGAGGGACAATTTTAGATGCTATGCCACTGAATATTTTATGCATTTTAGAAAGGAATCTGAAACACCATTTACGCTCTGTGAGATGCACGCTCATGTTTTACTGACTATTCAATGTCACCGTAATCAACAATAACATATTAAATTATGTTTTGGGGGCAGAAAAAAAGGGCTCTCTATCATTTTTATCACCTCAGTGCACAGATCTACATAAATATTTTGTAGATTCCTTACAAAAGTAGCAGCAGACTAGCTAATGTAAAAAGTGCCTTGGATCCAAATGAGTCTGAGCTCACCTAATCTCCTTGACCTGCTATCAAAGTCTGACCCATTCATCTGCATTAGAAATCTGAACCCTGATAATGAGAGATTCCCACAGTGAGATCTGAATTGAGTAAAACTCCTTTAAGATGTAATTTGAATTTAATGTCTTGTCCAGGAAATAAACAAAGCATCATAAAAATATGTGTAATGATGCACAGTGAATCAAGAAAATGTACAATGTGCCAAAGAACTGTTTAATCTTAACGGGTTCCTGTCTATATTTATTACAACATGTTAGCAGAAGAGCTGAGCTCATCATGATACTTTTTTTTTGGTAACATCATGATACAGCCTTTTAACTGGAACGAATCAATTTTGATTGCTGTTCCCCATTGCTTTATATTGGAGAAAAAATTCACTTTGCCAGCAATGACTGGTTCAGAATCCTTGCCTCTATTTTTGATCTGTGTCTTCTCTTTATTCTTACTGCATGCATCAGACCCTACTCTTAGTTATACAGGTATAAATACAAATTCCCCTGAGCTTTTTTTAAAAACACGAAAAACTGATCTTACACATGGATGAGAAATCCATGCAAGATATTCCTACAAGTTTTTCTTAATATTAGAATCTTGAAGCCATCCATACTCCTTAAAGTAAAATGAAACTGATTTCCTCTTTCACCGCTGCACAATGTCACATCAATTTTCATAGTGCACTTTTTGGGGGGGACAAGCATACTTCAGACTTACTCAGATTTCTGACTCTGCTGTAAATTGGTTCCTGCCAGTGCCTGTCTGACACTTGAACCAGACAATATCTTCACGTTTTTCAAAAGCCTGCGTGACATCAAATGCTATTCATGCAGTGTACCGCTGTGGCAGATCTAGATTATGATGTTGTAAGGAAAACCAGAGAAAAAGATGAAATGCAGAAAAAATGCTTCACAGAGTTCTCATAGCTTGATTCCCACCCTCCTTGAGTTCATAAACCCATATTTGAGAGCTCTGAGCCGTCATGGGCTGCAAGGTCGTGGGTGGGTGGGTGGCAAGAAAATCTGTTTTGTCTTGCCTAAGATGACAATTTAAACCTCTAACCCTTTCCTAGCATGGCTGCTCTTATAGATATTATGGGCTTGATTCTTCCTCTCGGTTACCTTGCTATAAATCAGGATTATCGCATTTGAAATCACACCAGTTTAAATCAGGAGCAGGCGCAATGACAATTTCATAGTGCTGAAGTGTTCTTTCTCTCACTTGGCTTTAGTTCATTTAAAGATATGAAATATTGTGGATCAGCTTGCTGGTAGTGGCAGTGTCTTTTCCTAACTTGGTTCCAATTACCATGAAGATTCTTGTTCTCTTGAAAACTGGACCAATATTTAAAGGCTCAGAATCAATACAATGTTAGTTTAGCCTCTATAAAAAACTGATCTTTGGGGAGACTTCTATAGGTCAATGTCATTCTTCTGCAAGTACAGCTGCCAAAGACAGTACTGTAATAGACAGAGGTGTGTTCATGTTAGGGGAAAAGCCTAGAATCCACCTCCTCTTCCTTTAGCTTTGTTCTCCCACAGCAACTGGTAGTAGACCTGAGGAAGATTACTCCCATTTAGAAGGATCCTTGTTTGGCATCGAGCTGCCAGAGTGACTCCCAACACCAATACCTTCCCAAGCTGGTGCAGGAAACATAGCCAGGTACATGAAGCAAGGCCAGGGTATTCCTTTGCCTCAGAGATCCCCAGCAACCCCAGACTACTATAATGGCTGCCTGAATCTGTCGGCAGGCAGTGAAGATCAAAGCAGTTTTCAGGCTTCTTTAACTTGTGCCAGAGGACTTTTCCAACACAGAGCAGCCCAAGATTGGGGGAGTGCAAAAAATGCTTAAAACCATGTTTGCTCCATACCCGCCACCTGAATTGTGCTGAGCATTTCCCAGCCAGAGTGAGATGTTATTTTGGGACATGATTGTTTTTCACATTGTTGGTAGAAGTGATTTGTTCCAAAGAAAAGAAGAACAGGAGTACTTGTGGCACCTTAGAGACTAACAAATTTATTAGAGCATAAGCTTTCGTGGACTACAGCCCACTTCTTCGGATGCATCCGAAGAAGTGGGCTGTAGTCCACGAAAGCTTATGCTCTAATAAATTTGTTAGTCTCTAAGGTGCCACAAGTACTCCTGTTCTTCTTTTTGCGGATACAGACTAACACGGCTGTTACTCTGAAACTTGTTCCAAAGAAGGTATGAGAAATTGTCTTGTAGCACTATTGTTTGCATGGCATCCACCATAAATAGCAGGTAATATACATGTCTCTAAACATGATTTATTGCTGAGGTATGGGAAGAGAAGAAAGACAGACATCAGTATTTGATGACATTGGCATTTTTCTTCTGTTACGCACAACTCACTAAGATTGCTTTCATAGTGAACTTTCTCAGCTTAAAAGCTGGTTTCTTATTGCAGAGGGAAATAATGTTGCTGTTTATTTACATGCCCTCTTTATAGAAATACAAAGAGCTATAAACAATGTCTCAAGTGTCAGCAATGATTCCTGCAGCTATAACTCTGTGTAAATTTTCAGCAGGGCTTTTTTTCTCTTCACCTTTGTTTCATATGAAATGTTGTGTCCTCAGTTGTTCAAGTGGAGCTCACAGTTTCCCCCACAGCTTCAACTTGTCTGCAGTAATCCCTCTATTTAAAGGTGAGAGAATCAGCTTTTGTTTGGTTGGCTTGGATCTAAGACAATCTTTGGACTAAAAACAAAGAGGAGCCTACACTGAGGGAATTCAGAGTCTCCACTTGCCTGCAGAGAAAGGAGATGGCCTTTTATTCATTTTCCAGGACTGAAAATTCTCAGGCCCTGGAAACCCCAATGGTATAACTTAGAGCATTGCCCAAAGACAAACGGTCCTGTTATTAAGTGAATAAGTTTGGGAAGCAGGCTCAGAATTGTGCCAGAATATTTGGCACGGATGATCATCTTAAGAGAGAAAGAACTGCTTTGTTCATCGAGCCATGGGACACAAGGCTTCTGGCCATGGAACTGCCTTTTAATTCTGCTGCATGTCACCATTCTTTCGTGTGTGTGTGTGTGCTTTTTATTTTGGGGGGCGGGGGGAATTGGAAGAAGAGTAATAGGAAGGGACACATGAATTTAGTACTAGGGAAAAGTGTTGGATTGAAAATCCTTGACAATGAACTCTTTTTATACCCAAAAGAGGTACAGAACAGGCAGTAAAAATGCTTCCCCACAATGCTCTGCCACCATGTCTCAGCCATGGCCTGGAGATGTGGGGGGGTATATTCTGTCTTTGGGCCTATTCTGTCCTTGGCTTCTCTGCTGAGGCTGCCCACCAGAGCATGAATTAATGACAAGTGTGACACCTGTTTGTCCACCTGGAAGTAGAATAAGCCATCCATTTGATTCCCAAAGGTTGAGTCAAGTTTGCCAAAATTTTCAATTTTTCATCTTGTTTTGAGTCAGTTCAAACATCCAGCTGCATATCTGTATGGTGTCACATTGACCCACAGGAGTTTTGTAGTTAAGATAACTGATTCCCCATTCTCCCCTATGGGCTGAGCTCCCTGGCCAGACTATATCTCCCATGAGGCAATTTAGTCTCCTTTTGTGACCAGCTTGGTGCATTGTGGGAGACACATGGCTTCAGGTGCATCATAGGAGATGTAGTCTGGCCAGAGAACCTGGCTCATAGGGAAGAAGGGAGACATCAGACCTGAACTACAACTGCCATGAGGCAATGCGCCACCCAGGGCCGGCTCTAGGTTTTTTGCTGCCCCATGCAAAAAAAAGTTGGCTGCCCCCTACCCCAGCCCTGGGCTCTCACCCCCCATCCCACCAGTTCCCTCCCCCACCCACACCCCCTGCTGCTCCAGTCCTGGGCTCCCCCCCACCAGTGCTGACTCCGCCCGCTCCCTCGCCTCCAGCCGGTCTCCCGAGCCGAGCCGTGCCTCAGCCCAGGGTCCCTCCAGCCAGGGCTCCTGCCTCCAGGACCAGCCGGGACCAGGGAGGGCAGAGCTGGGGGACCGCCCCGGCAGGGGGATGAGGAGCTGGGGCAAGGTAGCCCCAGAGGGAGCGGAGCCTCGGTAGTGTCCTACCACCTCCCCCCGCCAGACTCTTTTCCTACTGCAGTGAAAGGCTCCAGCTGCAGGGAGTTGACAAAGCCTTTCCCTACCACAGTGAAAGACTGGCAATAGGGAAAGGCTCTGGCAGGTAGAAGGCAGGACGCGGGCTCCACCCGGCAGCGCTCCACCCTCTATGGCCTCGCTGCTGCTTCTGGCTGCCCTGCCGCAGTCCCTGGGCGGCTCGGGCCACTTCGCCCAGTCCTGGCTGCGGCGCTGGGGGGTGACTCTATGTGCCCTGCAGGGCAGCCCCCAGCCCAAGTGTCCCCTGTTTGGAGCCTGCCCAGCCCAGCTACAAGGTGCGGGCGCTGCTCCCCCCCCGGCACTAACCGCAGCGGCCCCAGGGCGCCCTCCGCGCAAGATGCACTGCTGCTGCCAGGGCCAGCTCTAGCCTTTTGCTGCCCGAAGCCAAAAAAAAGATGGCCGGAATGCCGCCCCTGAAAATGTGACGCCCCAAGCATGGGCTTGGTTTGCTGGTGCCTAGAGCCGGTCCTGGCACCACCATAGGGAAATGCAGTTTAATACTGAACAGACTTGAAACAAAACATTTCACCATTTCCAAATATAATTTTGGGGGAATTTTTTATTCTGTGAAAAATTGAGATTTCAACTTTTCATCCCACTTCAGGAGAAAAACAAGTATTGAAATATTGGAATGTCAATTCTGCAGGAAATGCCAATTTTCACTCAGCTCTACTCACTACCAACCTAATGTTTATACAATTTCTAGCACCACTAGGCCCTGATTCTGGTTGAGGACATTGGACACAGCACTGCTGTTAATAATAAACAACTTCAGTGATTATTAGCATAAAATAGCCAGATGTTTTTGTTCTCTTTGAGGACTAAGTGTGGGAGGATGTTGCTCATATACCATGACTCCTCATCTTTCATTGATGCAGCTGTAGGTGGCCAGGAGAAATCAGTGTCTCAAGAATTTCCAGGCAAGAGGAGGTGACACTAAGCATTTGGTGCTTGAACTAGGGAGAGCAACAGAGGCCAAATTCTGCTTCCTACTACAGCCCCTGTATGCTGAACTGGCAGTGTGCAGGGCCATAACAAGTGGATGTCTACACTGCACACTAAGCCTGAACTCTGACTCAGGTTTGAGCCCAAGTCCCCCTTCCATCCATATACAAATCAATGTGAGATCTTGTCTACAGTTGTGACAGTAAGTAAGGAACATGTAGCTATATGCCTCAGTGGAAGGCAGGCTACATCCACACTCGCTGCATTATGTAGCTTCACATAGCAGTGAATGGCTCTGGCAGGAGGGAGGCAATGGGGAATGCCTCCGACAGTGGGGAGCTGCTGGAGCCTTTCACCACTGACACCTTCCCCCCCCCCCCCAACCCGTGCCAGAGCTTTTCACTGCTGCCTTCTACCTGCCAGAGCCTTTCCCTATTGCCAGTCTTTCACTGTGGTAGGGAAAGGCTTTGTCAACTCCCTGCAGCTGGAGCCTTTCACTGCAGTAGGAAAAGAGTCTGGCGGGGGGAGGTGGTAGGACACTACACTGCTATTTTTAGCGTAGTGTATTTTTAGACATGTGAGGCATGGCTTGGTCAGGTAGCGAGTCATGTAGGGTATGTACCCTGGGAGTTCAGGCATGCAGGCCACTCTACTTTACTCACCTAAGCAGTGCCTCACCATTTACGCTGCTATTTATATCTATGCTAGCTGGATGTGCATTGTCTGTACTGTACATGCCACTGCAGATGTAGATCCATCCTGACTTGGGGCAGCATGCAATCATCACCCGTGCCCTAGGACCCTGCTAGTACAATGGGTCAGAGCCCAAGTCCCTCTATGATTTGGGTCTAAGCCCTGTCATTTTGAAGTGTGGGCGCAGTTCAAGCTGCAGACCCAAGTCAGAAGGTCTGCGTAGCACACTAAGGACACATTAGCATAGCTGTGAGACCTGGGTCCAGCAATCATAAGCCCGGGTTTACAATGCAGTGTGGACACTCAAATGAGGGCTTGGAAATGGAGTCCATGAGCCCATAGACATGATTTACAATGCAGCATAGACCTACCTAAAGGGGTCACAATGGCCCTGTGGGAATTCCCCTGGCAGAGAAGCAGCATAAAGGACTCTGCAGTAGAGCTGAGTGAAAAACTGATTTTTCAGTTCAGTGGCCAAAGTGAAAAATCTGGAAAAAGTTTGTAGTTTTGAACTGAAAACTTTGTTTGGGTTGAACAAAACATTTTGAACATTGTTTTGAAAACATTGAATCAAAACAAAAATGTTGATTTAATTTGACATTTTGTTTTGAAAATGTCAGATTGAAATGAAACGTTGAAACACAATGTTTTGATGTTTCTAGGGGAATTTTTTTTTTTTGGCTGACACTATTTGTCAAATTCAACCTGAATTCACAAATGGCCTTTGTGCCCCCTGTCATGGAGTCACAGTCCTGGTGCTCTGAATGATGCCATGAAGGACTCTAGTGGAGTGTCTCCCCTCAGGGCGCACTCTCACCAGGGCAAAAAGCCTCTTCAGCTTCAGTGCTTTTTGGATCTAGCCTCGAAGCATTCAGCACCCTGGTTCATGCTGTGAGCTTCCTGCAGTGAGTCCACCTGGAAGGGACACCCGGGGAAGTCTTACATGTCCCCATAGAGGCCATTCACCCCAACTTCACAGCCAGCAGTGACTCTCAGCCAGAGTTGTAAAACAGAAGGGTTTATTAGGTGACAGGAACACAGTAGAACAGATCTTGTTAGCACAAATCAGGAACATTCAGCAAAATCCACCTTGGGAGGATTCAGCGCCCCAAGCCCTAGGTTCCGCCGCCACCCTCCCACCCCCAGAGACCCAGACCAGGAGACTGACCAGTTTCCACCAGCCCAGCCTGTGTCATGCCCAGCTGCCCCGCATTTGGGCTGTGTCTCTTTCCTGGGTCACCTGGTCTCTTTGTTCTCCATCACCTCCGGCTGATTCTTGCAGAGGAGGGAGCCAAGCCACCAGGTGCTAGGATACAGATTGTCGGCCATGCTCTTTGCCCAGACAGCCAGTTGGCAGTCACATCTGCCCTCTTGGGGTCTCTGCAATGATCATACACCCTTATCCCACTACCTTGATACTTGAGTAATACATAGGGGAAACCGAGGCACGCACACACAATATTCAGAGAAAACATCAAGAACATTCACACTTCGTCACACCCCCGAAAATGCATTTTTAGCAAATTTATTATTTGTGGACAAAAGCGTGCCTACCTCTCCTCTGTGCAGCTACCCACCACCACCACCATCCGTGGTGGTACCTGGCATAAGGACATACTAGGGAGTAGCCAGAACATAAAGTCTACAGCACTGGGAAGGATTCTGCCATGGAAGGGTGGGGTCTGGCCCTGTGTTAGTACAATCTTAAGGTTATACAGCCACAAATTTAGAAGTTGGAAAATGTATAAGCAAAGTATTCCTATAGCAACACTAGCTCTGCCAAGTTTCATGCCCTGCATATTTTATCATATACATTTAACGTCAAATGGGAATATATTACAGGACAGGTTTAACACACAAAAAGTAAGCAAAATAGAAAATACACCAATTTAATAATGCAGTAGAAACCGTAATTTTTGCACTTCTTGACCTTTTATATTCTACCTGTATAACTTTATCATTACATAAGCAGAGGCTGCATTTAATATAAACTACCACATATAGTAAGGACGTTGTCCATTTTGGAGTGATAGTAGACACTATCGATACAAGCTGTTTTCTACAAAGGCAAGGCTCACCTCTTATTTTCCTTTAGCAAGCTTTGTTTTAGTGATGCAGTGTGATGGTGACTAGCAGCGCTACTAAGCAAAGCCCTGTTAAAAGGTGAAGTTATTATCAACATAATGGCACTGTGACAAGACATCCACTTTAGTCACTTTTGGAATTTTCCAAGCTGTTAATACAACAGCTACTGAAACTATCAGACTTTTGTCTCCTAGCTGTGATACAGAAGTGACCTTCTGCCCTGGAAAGACAAAAAGGAATAATGAGCTAAATTCAGCACTGGTGGATGCCATACCATTGATTTCAGTGGAAATATTCCAGGAACAGAGTTGAGACACTTGACCTAATTCTCCTTTCATGCATGTGTAAATCAGGAGCAACGCTACTGAATCTGTATAAAACTAGGGTCAGTAAGAGAAGAATCCAGGCTGTTGGTCATTATTCTCCACTGTCCTACACTTGTGTTAGAGAAACAAAGTGGGAGAGGTGATTCCTTTTATTGTACCGACTTCTGTTGGTGAAAGAGACAAGCTTTTGAGCTACATGAAGTTTGTGTTGTCTCTTGTACCTCCACAAAGTCAATGGAAACCACTCATAAATTAGAAGAACTATGTCTTGTGTACACTAGCTGCCATCTTCAGAAAGTGTAAATTGGCATAGCTCTTTTGAAGTCAATGGACCTACACTGACTTATGGCAGCCAAGGATTTGGGCCACTTTGTGGAGGGGTCAGTGGCTCCATGAAGTGCAAGGCCGGCTCCATGAAGTTCAAGGCCCACTCCATGCTAGCCATGGAAGCTTTTGTACATTCTCCAGGAGCGGCAGAAGCTCCCTAAAAGTAGGGGGGCCACCGGTACCCGAACAATGGCCCTGTCCCCCCATGCTGCCCCTTCCCTTTGAGGCCCAATCCCCATGCTGCCCCTCCCCCTGAGGCCCTGTCCCCACGCAACCCCTTTTCCCCAAGGCCCCGCCCCCATACTGCCCCTTCTCCCTGAGCCACCACCCTCACACTGCTCCTTCCCCCAAGGCTCGCCCCCACACCTCTTCCTCCAAGGCCCTGCTCCAGTGCCACCTCTTCTCCCCAAGATCCCACCCCCTGTTTGCTCCTCTCCACCCCCCACCCCCCCGTTGCCCTTACGGATGATAAAAAGTGGTGGTGTCATTGCCCCTGCCTCCTCCACCCCCCCATTCTGACGCCCCGACAATCTCTTACTGTAGAAATTGGACCTGCTCTTGAAGTCAATAAAGCCAGCTAAATATCTGCACAACAATCTCTCTTGTTTAAGCTGTTCCACTTTGGATAAATAATTAGAATCACTGGGCCAGGGAGCAAGAGAATGACTCTATAGCTTCATGGTTAGGGCACTCACCATAGAGATGGGAGATCCAGGATTCAGTCCCCCTGCTCTAATGAATCTCTAATTATTTATCCACAGTTCAACAGCTTCAATACGAGAGACTGAGGCTGACCCACATCAGAATATCCCAAAACCCAGTGGTTATAGGCTGAGAGCATAAAGTAGTAAAATTTCAATCTGTGAGCAAATCAGTGATCGAAAGGCAAGGGAGTTGTTGATTTGTAAAAATCTACAGAAGCATAATTTCAATGCTGTCATCCTCTGCAGTGTCGCACGGGGGACTCACTGCCCCCCAGCAGCTGGTCTTTTGGTTGGTGGAAGTTTTCATAATACAATGTCGGGAATGGGTTGAGTTGGGTATCATTCAAAAGCCCTTTCTTCCATGAACCCAATAGTACCAAAAATGAGAAACCTAGAACAATTATGTAGAAAAATGTTTAAAAATCAGCTTTTTAAAATTATACTTTAACATAGGGATGTATTACCAACATAAAAAAGACTTTGATCTTTGGTAATTCTAGGGAAGTTAGCCTTGACAAGTAG
Source organism: Malaclemys terrapin pileata (assembly GCF_027887155.1). Taxonomy (NCBI): domain Eukaryota; kingdom Metazoa; phylum Chordata; order Testudines; family Emydidae; genus Malaclemys; species Malaclemys terrapin. Next base: position 86,703,873 of record NC_071507.1, read on the forward strand.
AACTGAAAACATTTAGTCATCAAAGTCACTATCAGTGTCTTCTCCATTGTAGGGCACCACAAAAAGACACATTGTCACACTGATTCTCATCTTTGCCATATTCACGCATTTCTGCACAAGATAGGCTTCTGGCCGAACATTTGCAGGGTGATGAGCATCTGCTCTTTGAACACGAGCATTTGATGAGCTGAAGGCTTGATTCAGGAAAAACATGGTATTTCACACATGCCTGGTGTGATTAGTCCATCCTCCAAGACTCATTCATGCCCAACATAGAGAGGAGTTTTGGATGCACTACATCATCCTGGAGCCATTCCATTGCTTGATAATTTGCCTTCTTGAGAGCAGGTATAAATGCACCCCTTGTTGGTGGCAATTTTTCTCTGTTTGTCTGCTTCTTGGAAAACATCCACCAGTGTAGCTCTACTAGCCTCATAACGTTGATCTTCAAATGATAAACTCATCATATGAAGCCCTCCGGTGCATTTATGACCCATAACTGTCTCAGGTGTTCTGAGCATCTTCAGAGTGAGGGGAGTCTTTGGCGGCTGACTCAAATGCCTTCCAGTAAGCTAATTTGGTCTTTCCAGGCAACCTTCCAGAACTCAGTCATTTTTTCACCTCTGGAGTGCATCCTACTTTTGCACAATAACCAAGTGAGGTCAAGATTAGTGAAAGTAGAAGACTCTACCTTAGTCAATATAACTGTTGCTTCATTGAAAACTGGACTTCTTGGCTTCAGAATTTTTAGACCTTGGTAGGAAAGTGAGTGAGTCATGAAGTCAGGAACCTCTTTCAAGGAATGGTTCTTTGCTGGTCCACACAGCATTGAAGATTGGGACTTGTCCCCGTTAATACTCTAATAGCAGTCCATATCAGTAGCATGAAGGTACCCTTTACCATCTGCTGTATCTTCAAGGAAGTCTGTTATTGGCAGCATGGAATATAAACCTACCCTTGATGTGGTCTGGGGGAATGTACAACCCTTTTTTCAGTTCCATGCAGCAAAGAACCTCTCCAACATTGCCATATTCAGTTAATGAGTGCACTTCATATAGCATGTAAGGTGTACCCAGCATTGTTTTTAACTAGGTCTTCCACGATGGTATTCTCCAAAGATTCAGCTACTAGTTGGTGCTCTATATCTCCACATTGACGCTTAAAAATGGTGAAAACCAAAGTAAAAACAAGGATTTTGTAATGAATTATTTTGGAATTGTTATGTAATGTCTGTTATGTAACATGTGAATATTGTTTGCAGATAGATTCTGGTAATTTCTGGCTGGACGCTGACAACACTTTTGGCACAATAAACAAAGCTGATAATCAATACTACTGAATTGCTTCATTTTTGCCGATGGTGGCAAATCAGCCTGAAGCACTCCTTCCATTTATAGTAATCTATAACATTTAAAAAATGAATCAGGTATCATGTTCTGAGCAGTAACTGATAACACAACACTGTCAGTCGAGGGCCACAATTTAACTTTGTGAGGGCTGCATGTCTGACAGGCCTGTGTTAAAGGATCATTTTAAAAGATGATTTTTAAACATTTCTTGACTATATAGCTACATAGTTGGTCTAGGTTTATCATGCTTGGTACCATTTTGTTGGTGGGAGAAATGATACTCAACTTGACCCATTTCCAACAACATTGCCTTATCAAAATTTCCATCAATTAGAGGACCTGGGGCTGGGTGGGGGAAGGGAGTCCCCCCGCCACACCAGTTAGGGTGACATCACTGAAATTATGATTTGGTAGATTTTTACAAATCAAATGACACCTCCCTTACCTTTCTGTCATTAACTTGCCCATGGAATTACAGATGCTCCCAGACTATTAGGGAACTGTCCTGAGAGGTCTGAGAGACCCCTGTTCAAATCCCTTCTCCCCATCTGGCAGAGGAGGGACTTGAACCTACACTTACCACATACCAGGTTAGTGTGCTATCCACTGGACTAAAAGTGATGAGGAGGTAGTGCCTCCCTTTTCTGTCCATTTTGTGTAGTGTTAGGTTCTACCTAACTCATTCTTTCAAGAAACACCTTAGGCACCTCAACTCCAGCAGAGGAGTTCTTGGCTGTGGATCACAAGCAAACATAGGCTCCTTCCTCTAGCCTGGACTTAGGCATCACATTCAGGGCTTGGGACACATCCCTCTCATTGGCATCTCCCATTGCCTAGCTTAGGCAGCTCCCTGCCTAGCGTGCTGGCTTTTGTGGACCCCATTCTTAGGTGCCTATCTTTCCTCATGCATTGTATAGGGAGCCGAGGCACTTAACTCAGTGGATCCCATTGTTCCTGTGATTTTCTAGCCATCTGGATCCAGGGCAAAAATTACAAAGTCAAAACTCGGATTTCCCAGACAGGGCTTTACAGCCTGCATTCCACCAGTGTTTAGCCCCAGCTGTTGGGTGCAGGAGGCCTCTCACTTCTACCAATTAATTGTCCCTCCCTTCCTCCCCAAGTTTAGGAGAGCTGTTCTTATCTGGCCTGCCTCTGGTCCTGGTTAGCTCCAGACTCTGCTTTCCTCAACAAGCCTCAGAAGGCCTTTCAGATTAAGCCAGAGCAATTAGACCCTGTCCTTTCTGGCCAATTGTTGCTAAGGCAACCCAAATGATTCCCAAGTGTCAGCAGTTTCTCGTGCTCATTTTATTCCCTATGAAAGTGAGAAGGGAACTCAAAAAGAAAAATGCTGCAGCACAGAGACACATAAAACAGAGGGAAGAAAGGAGAAAAAAAACCCTATGAATTTCATTCTCCATTTGTATCACATTAAATCACTTAATCATACCACATACAACAGCATGAGTTGTATATATTACAGAAAACTCCCCTGAACATATACACCCCACACCATACCAGACCATCCTGTCATAAACATGCGCTGTCATTTTACAGCAAAGCACATAGGTCCTGCTCCCAGAGTTCATAAACCAGATGTCCTACCAGAGTTTCACACCAAGCTAAGTAATAGCTGCATGTATGCATAGTCTATACGGGTGAGGTGTCATATGGAATTGGTGACTGCCATTTACCAGTGATGTATTTATGAAATTCCTTGTTTCTGGAAAATCTTGAAGCTGCAGACTGATACTAGGTTGTTTTTAGCAAATGATCATTCACGGGGCAGAAAAATATATAGAGGAGGGGGAAATTATATTCTTTGGCTGGGAAGTTATTCGATGTTTTGATCCAGGGAATAGCAAACAGCCTAGAAAGGGTAAGGGGAATTTCCCTACAAATAAATCAATTTTGCAAATAGAAAAATGACAAGTTCTGTCAATTCATTTGTCCACATAGCTTCGGCGGGAGTAAATTGGCATTAGTAGCAATGCAGCTAGACCACTTCCACCACCCGAGGATCTGTTCCTACATCTTCAACATGTGGGCGTGCTAGGCAGCAACGAGCCCATGCAAGTGGACTCTTTGCCTCTACTGCTCGCCATTGAGCAAAATTGTGTGGTGTCTCTGTCAGTGGCACCACAGATTAAGGGGGAAACGGGGTAGGCCAGGATGTGACACCGTGCCCATACACAGTGGGGGCAGGAAATGCTGGAGCTGGCAGCAGCTACAATCACTTCTCCACATTCTCTGCAGTTGCAGCTGCGGCCTGACCATTGACTTACATGTGGTGGATGAGGACTTGCAGGGTCTCTGTGCGTTTTTATGAACTAACACTTCACACTCTCTCTCTCTCTCTGGGTCTGTGTGGTTTCTTTCAAGCAACTGTGCAGCACATGTATGACAGGCAGTATTGCATCTACTAAACATCCCAGAGTGCAATATAGACAGGCAGGGCCTCCTCCAGTGAGGGGCTGCCCCTGTGGAATTCACTCCCCTTCAACACACACAAAAGCATTTTGATCATATACTTAAGAGCAGGGGGGAGGGATAGCTCAGTGGTTTGAGCATTGGCCTGCTAAACCCAGGATTGTGAGTTCAATCCTTGAGGGGGCCACTTAGGGATCTGGAGCAAAATCAGTACTTGGTCCTGCTAGTGAAGGCAAGGGGCTGGACTCAATGATCTTTCAAGGTCCCTTCCAGTTCTATGAGATAGGTATATCTCCATATATTAGCATAGGCATGAGATCTGGGGGTGCTGCAGCACCCCCAGGTTTTAGCTGAGGCTCCACTGCCAGCCCCCCCATGCCCTGGGTCCCAGCCTGCCAGCTCACTACCCCCAGGTCCCGGCTGCTGGTTCCAGGAGGGGGTGGGAGGGCAGACAAAGGTAAGGGGGTTGGCTTTCAGCACCCTCACTATTCAAAGTGTTCCCTGATTAAGAATTAGGATCTTCTTTTTCCCCTCTATTGATTACAGATGTGATCTGTAGATTTATTTTTTTCTGATTTTTTTCAAACTTTGTGCTCTGTCTGATTTATTTGGGCATGTTGTCTATTATGGTAATTTATGCTTTTAGGCCAAGATTTTTTCAAAAATGACTAATGATTTAGCGTGCCTAAGGTTTTGGGGGCCCAGTTCAAGACAACTTGAATCTCAATATCCATCCTCTGAATAATCAGGCCCCTTGAAGGTGTCTCAAGATGGGCTCCCAAAAATTGAAGACTCCAAACTCACTAACCATTTTTTTTTTTTTAAATCTTGGCTTCAGTTACTTTTTGTTAAATCTCCCAGAGACTTTTGCGCATGTTCAGTTGCCATCCGAAGTTAAAGGTTGTTGACATTATTGATTATTATTATATTCTAGCCTTGCAAAATTCTACTCACCCACTAGTCCCAGGTGAGCAATTATTTTTATGTGTGCACAAATATTAATTTCACTAGTTTCATTAGTGTCATCATCATGGGAAGGGTGGGAGAGAAGATTTTGTTGGCTGGGTGAGGCAATTTCCATAACAACTTTCATTAAATTGTGAACTGTTATTTCTTTGGGAATATCACTAATTACACTTGTATAAATTGTTTCATAACTCTACAGTCGTTTTCCCAGGCAGGCTACACAAGGCAGGCATACAATAAATGCTGTGTTTTATTATACCCATACAAAGGTTTATTTACCTGTAATTCATATGTTATTTCATTGGAAGTTAAATATTTACATTTCTTACACAAGTGCATTGCTGTTAGATTGTGATGCATCCACTTGGAAGTGCAAATTACATAGTAATGCTAGCAGCAATGCCCCCAAATGGCTCTTAAGCAAGCATAAAGTTTGGAAATATAGCCCTAAGTAACATCAATACTCTTTATGAACAGATTCTTAGCACAGAGTTATGATCATCATATGCAACAGTTATGGTGCTGTTTATTTGAAAGATACATTTTAAAACAACATCTCATTTAATGGGACCATAACAATTTTAAAGAGAAAATGTTGGTGTTCTATAAGAACATAGCAGCACGTATGCTGATGCAAAGGTTCTCTTTGCCCCTAGACTCCCCCCGACTAAGGCAATACATGGAAACTTGGTTTGAGAAGGCTACCGTTTTCATTAAAGCACTAGTAAACATCTCTACAAATCACCAATATGGTGTTATGGTTGTGACAAGTTTTCTGTTACCTTGTAGAATCGTAGGACTGGAAGGGACCTCAAGAGGTCATCTAGTCCAGTGCAGTGCACTCGTGTCAGGACTAAGTATTATCTAGACCATCACTGACAGGTGTTTGTCTAACCTGCTCTTATATGTCCAATACTATCCACTATACCTATAATTCACCAAAACTAAACCAATCTGCCTACATTTTCTGTGTGGTTTTATCTCAAAGGAGAATTTTTGGAAGCTATTTGAAGTAATCAAACTGAACTATGACAATTTGGAAAAATCAGAGAGATGTTACCATTGTAAAATTGTTCCTGATTTTATTTAGTCATAACTCACAAACAGCTGAGCCTTCAAACTCCATATTTGGTTTCTTCCTTCGTCCTCACTGAGAACTGGTGTCTTTAACTATTCTGGGGATGGATCCGTGTCCATTTTTAATATACCTGTTATAGATTTTGTGAGCATCTGATAACTTTGTCGAGTCTCATACATGCATTGTAAACTCTGTGATACCTGCTGGCATTACAAGTTCTAGGGCCAGACAAGAAATCTGGCCTGCCACACACAAAGAGGTCTGGGTATGTGAAAGGCGCTGGAAATCAGGAAAAAGAGAGCGCACCTGGCTTTGGACAGAGAGGGCAAGTACAGTGGAGGTTCAATGTCAGCATGGTCCAATGGGGATACTATCAACTCTGCTGGAGTTCTTGACTTTTAAGGCTTATCTTCACATACAGAGGAGCAGCTGCACTGAAGATGCTTCTACACCAATGGGAGAGTTTCTCCCATCAGTGTAGTTAAGTTACTTCCCAGACAGGTGGTAGCTATGTGGACAGGCGAAGCCCTCCCATCAACACACCGCTGCCTACCCAGGGGGGTTAGGAGGGCATAACTACGTTGCTCAAGCATGTCGATTTTTCCCACCCCGAGCAATTTAGTTATACCAATATAGGTCTGTAGTGTAGACCTGACTTTAGATACTTTTCTTTTTAATTATTACAGATTCTAATGTTAATGGCCTGTTTGTATCTACTCTAAACTCAGTCTCAACAAAGAGTTTCTTCTGGCAATGTGTAGTAGTATATAGCCAACTTTAGCCTGCTGTATCCTGAACTAAGAGCTCTAGAATGACTCCATGTGAAAACAGCGATGTAGAATTCTCATTCCCTGCCTTGGGAACCCACTCACCTATTCAGGCAATCTCAACAGAGTCACCCTGCTAATTAAATGGTGGCCATAAGAGAGAGAGCACTGAGCCATACAGCCTCTATTAAAATTACCTCATCTTCTCTGCCAAAAGAAGCTATGTAACCTAAGGGTGTATAGCAAAACATACTGGGGGGGGGGGGTGAAAACTTGGCTCCTTGGAAATCAATGGGAGTTTTACCATTGACTTCATTGCAGCCTGGATTTCACCCTAGGGCTCTGAAAAGCCTAGTGCTAAACCAGCTGAGCCACTGATTTACTACGTGCCACTTTGGGAAACCCACTTACTGGGCTTTCCTGTGCCTCAGTCAATCTAGCTGGGAAAAGGGGTTAAAAATACTGTGTGTTGCTGAAAACCAGATGCTGCCTGGAGCCGAGGTTTCCTAGATATGTAAATTACCAATTTAAAATATTAAACTAAAACACAGGGACAGTGACATTACCTATTATCGAGAAAACTGATGACCCTCACACCCTTAATCATCTACAATTAGCCGTGACAGTGAATAAACAAAGTGCGCTAAATCTTAACAGGAGGTAAGTCACCCTTAATAAACCAATGCATTTAACTGAGCTCCCATGTTTATCTCCTAGATCCAGAAAGGGGTGTGCAGGTTTATAATGAGCTCAGCAGCAGCAAAATGGTGCATATACTGAACATTCCCTGTGGTGGAGTCATAGCCAGGAGAGTCTAACCCCCTTTGTTTTCTAAATAATGCTTTTAGATCTGTGGTCTGTCAGGAGAAAGTAGCTAGCCAGCCCCTGGTTCTGGAAAGTGCTTATTGTGTTGTAAATTGTCAGCACAGTGCATGGGAAATGAGCCACATGGTTCCCAAAAACCGGCACGTAGCTAGCCATATCAGTGCACACCATGTGAACAGTCATGTCTATTTGTCTACCTGATTATCAGCTCTGCCCACTCAGACTGTGCCTGGAGGCTGAGATTTTATATTAGTTTTCAGATTTTTTCATTGCAAATTCAGATGCAAATATGAATAAACACAAATTTGTCCAAGGACAACAATTCACCCTCTGCCCAGATAAAACCCTAGATAAGGCCCCATAGGCCCTTGCCAGCATGTATAGGAGGAAAATTTCTTATAAGACACCCAACCTTTGAATCCTACATTGCATCTACAGGCAGCCCACCCTGATCCCCAATAGTTTCTCACTAGCAAAACTCCCACTGACTTCAGTGCAGCTAGGATTCCATCACTATTCTCCAGAGACCACTGACGGTTTCCTGCAGGAGTTTAATCTAATGTGTTCTTGTGTTGCTTTAGCTGCCCAAGAGACACTAATTTGCTGTTTCCCAGAAGCCTATGCAGCTGATTTCATAGATTTTTCAGGTCAGAAGGGTCCATTGTGATCATCTATAGCATCAACACTTATTCTTTAAGAGCTGGGCAGAGAGACAAGCCCCTGTGTGGAGGTCTGTTTCTGTTTGGCTGGGAACTTTGGTTTTTGTTTTAATACCTGTTCCTCAGCACATGTTTGGCTGAGGAGACAGTGTGATTCTTCATGGTGAAAAAACCTGCCTTTGTGTCATATTTATCTTATAGTTGGATTTTTGCAGGACTGGTAAAGTAACCCCAATATTCATTTCCATGAATATTCAGAGAGATGAGGGAATTTTACCTGTCGGTGATTGGATTTAAATAAAATGTAGATTCCCCCAATGCCAATATCAAGACTCCTCATTTTCATGCAAGCCCTTCCCCTGTAATAATGTATTTTAAAAACATTCTCCTTGTATTATTTTCAGATATCATAATTAATCAGGAAGGTGTAGGCTAAACACTGATACAGAGTTGCAGCGTTAAATGGAGAAACAAGCATAAATTATATCAATACTGAGCCCAAAAAGAATTGCAGAGATAAGGGGAGATGAGCTGACTAATTCATTTCACCTCCTTTTCTGCTGGTAATAAAATAAGAAATAATGAATAATACATAATTTTGTTTATAAAGAACAGGCCATTAGTGTTCATCTCCTCCAGAAAAAATTCCCTCTCAGTCACTGTATTGTGTGAACTCTCACTGTTTCATCCAATGCACATTTGATGGAATCTATTAAATGGGTCAGGGGGCTCAACTCCGTTCCTAATGGTCAAGTGGCCATATCACAAAAAAAACAAACAGTCCTCCTTCAAGTAGTCCCATTTAAGTCAGGTGTACTGTTCACATGAAAAAGGCTGCTCGTGTGACTATGAGTTTTCAGGCCAGCAATCTCAAGAGACAGGCCACAGAGTGAAAGGGTACCTAAGGCTGAGCTACCCACTCAAATCTATAGGTCATTATCTCTCCTGGGCACAGTGTGAGGGCAGTGCAGGAAGGAAGCTTGCACTTCTGCTGCCCAAGCTGTATCTGTCCTGTTAATGGAGAACTTCCATCACCAATACTTGCCATTTGGCACTTTCCACAACTATTACATACATATTTGAAGAAAGAAAAAAGATGGATGGAGGAGGTTAGCTAAGAGGTTGTTTATTTTCCCCTTCCCTAAAATACTCCAGGGGGAATTCTATGCCCCCCCCCCCAAAAAAAATCTGCACCAAAAAATAAAAACTTTTGTGCACAATATTTTAAAATTCTGCAAAATTCTGTAAATTTAATTTGTCAAAATAACACTACATAATCAAACCAGTTTCAATGATTTTGGTAATTGATTTCAAAATACTTATCAGAAAGTATGTCACACCCCTCCCCCACAGAGCCCAGCCATGGGGCCCTCCCTGGCCCAGACACTAAAACCCCCTCCCTCTCTGAGAGCCCAGCTGCTTCCCCCCACCCTGCCCCGGCCCAGACATTCACACACCTACTCCCTCCAAAGGCCAGCTGTGGGGCCCTCCCCAGCCCAGACACTTACAGACCCTACCCTCCTAGAGCCCAGGGATCCAGAGGGAGAAAAAGCCTGATGCTGGATCCTGGGCTTGCATGAAGTTTCCTCCTGCATGCAGCAGCCTCCTTCCTTCAGGGCATGCTGGGAACCCTCCAGTTCCCTCTCCCTCCCCCGGGCCTTGTTTTCTGTTTGCAAGCTGGGCTCTGCCAGGTCCAGCAGCCCCTAGTGGCGGCCAACATCTCTGCAGCCCATTTCTGGGGGGAGGGGGCGAAGGAAATTCTGCGCACCCAATATTAATTTCTGCAAACTTCTGCATTGTGCAGTGGTGCAGAATTCCCCCAGGAGTACTAAGGCCAGAATCACCAGTATACTCTGACTACTTTGCATTGCTCCAGTGGCACAAAGCAGTCATAAACATATCTTAACAACATTTCTCAAATGCAACCACCGTGGCCACTAGGGGATGTTTCTGCAGCCACAACAGCCTCTTGGGCAGAGATTGGGGGAGGCACAAAGCAGAGGCCCCCTGCCTGCAGTGACAAACTATTGCACCTGAATGCGCAGCCTTGGTGTTTTTTGGTGCTGCCAGCAGGGGATTGACACCCTGCACTGTCCAGCCTCCTTTGTGCTCTCAGCTGTGCCTCTGCAGACACATGGAGCTGGTGTGTGTGCTCAGCAGGGAAGGAACCTTCTTCTCCGCAGGTGGCCAGTGAGTTCACAACCCACTTTCCTGGTGGCAGATGAGCTTTGGGATTCAGCTTGCCAGGGCTCCAGGAGTAGGCTTTGGGCTTCAGCTCCTGGGCTCTGGGTCTGGGCTTTAGCCCAGGGCAGCAGGGCTCAGGCTTGGAAAAATTACCAGAGCGGCCACCATCAGGGATTGGTGGCCACACTCTGAGGCTACCCAAAAATTTGTGGTGAGAACCCCTGCAAACCAATCAGTTAAACGGGGCGGTGGCTGCTTTTTGTCACCCAAATAGAGCAAAGCAGCCAGAGTGTATTGATGAATTTGGCCCCTAATTTCTATAACTCAACAAGAAGCCATTTAATTCAGTATTCAAGCCTGAGTTACAGTCACATGGGAGAAGCAGTTTTAATATACAAAAGTTCCTTTCTTTGTCTCCCATAGCCTAGAGTCCTGGAATTTTTTTAATAACGTGCATTAAATTATATTCTTTGATTTTTTTCACCTTGTTTTAAACTGGATAAAGGACTTGTGCCTTTGTGGGCTAGTTACTTAATGCAGTGTTTTCTGTACATCAGCTCTTTGGTGGGCTCTATTCTATGGATTTCATATGAAAAGGAAACAAATGTTTCTATTTGACAGGTATAAAATATTTCAACAGACTAGTAGTAGCTGTGAGCTGTTTTATGGAAGTTGTGGAATTAATTGATTTAAGGCTCTGCAACTGTCAACAACAAGAATTGTGTGATTATTTTGCAGACCTGAATTTCCTGTGGAATAACAATTTACATCAACAAACTAATTATTTTGGGGGAGTTATTAACAAGTTTATCTATGAATTTATGTAAGCATTTAAAAACTGCTAAGTGGAAATTTGCGCCCTGCATAAATATTGATCTCACTTTCAAAAGGTGTAATGTCTCTTGCGCAAATTTCTGGTAAAAATATTGAGAAGACTCTTGCTGTGTCCTTGAAGTTTTAAAAGCAGATTTTGCAGCTTGATTATTGCGTAGGATTGCCAAAGGCCAGACATAACAATGTTTTCCGCCTACACAGCCTATGAGTGTAAAATCTTTCAGGTCTTCCCATTGCTGTTGAAATCTGTGCATGAGCAGGTCAGCTGGTCTCATATGAAATTCTCTTCTGCATGTCCTTGAAATCTGGGTACTGTTGATCTGATGGGGAAAAGCATGTGGGATGTGTTTCCATATCGGCACACCCCACCTCCCTAGTATCAGTGTTAAACTAAAGTCAAATCCCATAACCAAGATACAGCAATGTTAATATTCTTGTCTTAAGATCTCCTGTTTCAGGTGGACACCATTGACCAAATCCTTTAATTCCACTCTACTCAAATATACAAGAGTATCACCAAGCTAGATATCACTTGCTATTGAGAGGAAGCATGGTTTTATGGGTAAGTCGTGGGACTGAGACTGGAGAGAGCTGGGCTTAATTCCTGGCTATTCCACAGATTTTCAGTGTGACCTTGCCAAGTCATTTAGTGTCTCTGCACCTCAGTTCCCCAGTCTGCCTCTGGCTTGTCTAATTAGACGTCAGTTCTCCAGGACAGCAGCTGTCTTTGACTAGGTGTATGTAGAGTGCCTTGCACAAGGGGGCCTCTAGCTATTACTCTAATATTACTAATGTAATAGCTAAAATAATAGCTCTCTGCTACCAATTCTACCTACTACATTGCAAAAAAATTACTACAGTCAAAGAAATTTAACGCTGTTCTCTCTTCATGCTTCCACCCCAACTCAAGCCCAAAGCCACAGAATAGGAAAGCCGCCAACATGTCAATCCAAAACATGGAAACCATGGGCATTCCCAGGAAGTATTCACCTACCTCACCACACATACCCATGCTTTATAATCACCACCATATTATTGTTCATGGCAAACTCAGATATTTTGAATGATTAGGAACCTGTTGAGGAGCTGCTGTGAAGAGCAGCTTGTTGTGGCAAAGGAGAAATGGGTTGGAGCAAAGATGCAGTTTTAAGGTACATACAGAGGAGTAATCTGGATACTAAAAATCCAAGTTTGACCCATCAGTCTATCTCCAGCCTCTATGATTTCTTCTGGATGTGAGACTAGGTCTTAAGCAGGCACAGGGCGTAGGCTTTACATTGGCTCTCCGCACAGTGGTGAATTTCACACTAATATGATTCTGTTGAGAGCTAGTTTAACAGCCAGAAGAATGCTTCCTCACAAATAGAAGGCATCCAAAGACTGAGTTATCATAAACTGATACATGTGCTTAAAACCTAGCCAATTTAGAGAAAGTATCTTTCTGTTTAATGAACAGCAGGATGAATGTAGAGAAATATAGTCATTTTCTTGGGAATTTATGACTACTAATATTCTTGCACTAGTATTTTTTTCTTGTAAATGTGGCGTGTTTTATGATGTACTATGCTTTTATGTGTACTTTTTATTCTAGTTATGTTTTGAAAATATAAAATAGCAAATAGGGAGGGAAAATGTAGTGCTCTAATATTGAATTTGACTGATATTTTAGCAATAATGTGTCAGAAGCTGTAGAAGAAGAAAAAAAATGCCATAAAATGTAAGCCCCTAGACAACAAAGTCACAGCCTGAATGTCATAGACCTGTGGAACTAGAACACTGAACTTGCTACCAATTATAGACTGACATGTTTAAACTTTTTGGATTAATGCAAAGCTCCCAAATAGAGGAAAAAAGAAAAATTAATGATCTCAGCACTTAAATGGAAACCCCAGGGTAATATAAAATATATCCTAATGACTGCAACTAATTGCAAAGAAGAATAAATCACTGAACAAATTTACATGTTTTAAATATAATTTTTAAAAGCCAGTTAACAAGCAAACAGCAAACTGATAGCTTGACAACTTTACGTCATAAAATAGGACTAGAGAAGGATGAAATCCCGATTCTGTTGCAGTCAGTGTAAAAAACATCCACTGGATTTCACTCCAAGAATCTGCTCTCCTACTATAAAGTAATGGAACTCAAAACTTTTCAAGATTATAGAAAGGTAGATTCCACATTATGGTGTAGATGGGGAATAGTTGACGTAACAATTATAAAGTTAACTTACTACCTTATAGTACTTCCTTTACAGGAATTTTGAAAATTTCTGGTCTGATTCAGTCACACTTTGCATCATCATATATTCTTAAATATCCTATATTTTTACTCTCCTGAGATCATCGAGTGTTTACATACTTAGAACTAGCATTCTTGAGTTGTCTGCATTTGCCTATATACCTGAACAGTGGATCTTGTAATGCTCCTGTGTATTTCCCAAACCCACGCCCTAGAATCCACATATGCCGGCTAGACACAGGTATAGCACTATGTACATGCATATACCCACATTCACACTGCTGTTAGAGGTTTGTGATGTTGGTGCTACCATTTCAGGGCTGGTATCCCAGGGTTCTGTGCATCACTTGGCGACACTATGGGAACCACTTCACTGTGCGGTGTTGGTACTGTCCCCCACCTTCACACATTTGCTAATAGCAGCTCCTGATCAGGTTGCCCCTTACTGTTTTTCCCTGCAAAACTGGCTGGAAGACATGGATCAACTGGAGGATGATCTCGTTCCACTCCTGCTCCTTATTGCAGGACAAATAGTTATGCAGAGGAGTGGGTGCTCAGCAAGATACTGGATGGAATTTTGGCAGCATTTTCTGACACACTGAAGATGGCTAACCTTGAAGGTCAATGACAATTTATTCAGCTCACACTGTACAGATATGATGAATGCCAGTATTGTCACAGCATGCCCTTTTGTTTACCGTCACTTTTGGCACAGGAGAACCAGCATGGTGTGATGGGATCACATCATTTTGGAAACCTGGGATGACCAGCAGTGGAAGCAGAACCTCCAAATGAGGAAATGCACCTTCATGGAGCTATGTGAGGATCTTCCACCAACCCCCTCACTCCAGACCACTCGATTCATAGAAGCCATACTGATTCAGAAATGGGTTGCTATTGCCCTGTAGAGGTTGGCTACACCAGACAACTGTAGGTCTCTTGCAAACCGCTTTGGGGTTGGAAAGTCCACTGTCGGGGTCAGGGTTGTGGTTTTGCACATTTGAGAGGCAATTAAAACTATGATTTACCCACATGTGGTTGCTATAAGAAAAGTCCCAGAAGTAAAGCTGGATTTCAGAGGATGGGGTTTCCAAACTGTTCCAGGGTCATCAATGGCACCCATATCCCAACAGTTTGCCCACCACCAGGGGCAAGTGAGTATGTGAACCAACACGGTTACTATTTAATCATTCTGCCAGGCTTAGTGAACAACAGAGGCAAACTCATGACTACAAATGTGGGAAACACTGGAAAGGTTCATAATGCCAGGGTGCTGAGGAGATCAGGGTTGTATGGGAAGGGTGAAGAAGGGACTTAATTCCCCAGAAATTATGTGGTTCTGTACGGTGTGTCTGTGTCAACTATTATTGTAGAGGACCCCACACATCCACTCCTGCCTTGGCTCATGAAACTGTACTCCAGCATCAGTGATTCTGAAAAAAGGAAATTCAATTACAATTTAAGTAACTGGAGAATGGTTGTGATGTGAGTATTTGGTACGCTGAAAGCTTGTTGGCACTGCCTATGTTCCTGTGTGGGTGCCAATGTGACAAACAGCACTCATATAATCATCACCTACTGTGCACTAGTTAACATTTGTGAGGGAAAAGGGGAGTGCTTCTTCCCAAGTGAACTCAAAGCAAGTCTGATTTACAAACTTTGTACAGGCAGCCAGATCCCATTCATGTGCACACTGGGCTTGATTTCCAGTGGACAAGGGAAATCAGGGATGCCATATATGCACACATCTCGATACAGCTGGGAGGCAGAGGATGACATCTGCCTGTGCCAAGGGACAGCTTCACATCTTGTAAAACTGCTGGAAATGCACATGAGGAAACATTGGTACACACTTATGGAGATACGTAGCTTTGTGCGGGTTTTGTTCCTCTGTAGCCAAAGGTCATTAGCCATTTGTTCATATGACATTGCACACATGAAAGACAATTATAACAGGGCGCCTCCATTGGATTATAACCTTGGGGTTGAGTATGTTGATTTAGTTGGGGATTGGTCCTGCTTTGAGCAGGGGGTTGGACTAGATGACCTCCTGAGGTCCCTTCCAACCCTGATATTCTATGATTCTATGTGCTATGGAGGGTGGTGGCTGAGCTGTTATGGTCTCATTGTACAATGATTTTGTCTTTCACTATTCACACTTCTTTAGAAACCTCTCTTATCAGAAGCACTCAAACTTTTTTAACAAGCTTATGATGGTTTGCTTTGGGTGGGGAGTATTGTAGTCATAGTTGTGGTGGGTTTTTTTTTGTTTTGTTTTTTTAATTTTTCATTGCCAGTAGTGCTCACTGCAAGTAACAGCTGTTAGAACAGTAATGCCCTGGTATGGTTGAAATTGCTTAAAGTTTCAGAGGGTGAAAGGTTGGCTCTCTACAGGGTACTGGTAGAAGCCATTATTGCCAGTATGTTCCTTCTGTCTTTGTTATTGTTCTTGGATTTTGATTTTCAACATGTGTAATAAAGCCGTTAAGACATCAATCAACCCCTTTTGTGTTCTTTAGACATCTGCTACATAGAGCAACAGTAGAGCTTTAAAAGCACATCACACACCTTAAAAGCACATCACCACTCACACATCACTTTCCTCAGTCTTCCTGGGTATCTGTACCACTTAAGATATTTATGAATCTTGGGGGGGAGGGGGAAAGTCTCACAAAATAGTTGCACTATGATGGCACCTGATTTTTACATACTATTGCATTACATGAGGCAGGAAGCTTGCAGCCCAATCAAAAACAAAAACCCCACTTCAGTTAATCATTAGGAATAAGGACCAACACACAGTTAAACAAAGCATAATCATTATTAAAAGTATGAGGTAGAAGGTTTAATGGAAAGATTTTGAAATCAGAACAAGATCTTTTTACCAAAGTAACCATTCACAGTTGAGAATAAGGCCCACAGTTTAATGTCTGTGCACTCGTCTCCTTTCCCTCCTCTTCAGCAGGGGTGAACAATGAGGGACAATGACTCTTGGTGACAACTGGGGACATCTCCTTCAGGGCCAGTAGATGCTGGTGTTCTGGGACTCCTGCAGGCTCCGTTCTCCTCCTGGTCTGTTTGTGGGGAGGGGTGTCACTGCAACAGGAGCCTCTGGTTTGGCAGCATCCTGGGTGGCTGCCAGAAAAGTCAGCTGATCAGCTGGTTCTGAGGCTGTGGCAGCAGGCAGATGCCTCACTCTTTTGGCCACCAGTTCAATGAGCCTTTTGATCAGGAAATTCTCCCATTTCCTACCATGAGCCAGTTCATCAGTGTCCCTTCCTGCTGAAGAGCATGTTCCTTCCGTGCCCTGAGGAACTCAAACTGTTCCTGGTTCCTCCTCTCCAAGCCAATGGTCCTTCAGGGTCCTTCTCTGACTGTCTCTGGAGAGCTGCTCCTGCCTTCCTGGTAGAATGGTTTCCATCTTGGAAGCTGAAAGTCCTGCCAATTCAAAGACAACAGTAGCATTCTATTTTTGGCCTTCTGAACATGTTAAGAACCCCCCCCCCCCACCCATGTATCATAACTTTGCTATTAAAGGCCTCGATTCTGATACTTTCTAGCATTCCAGGAATGCAGTGGTTCAACTATCCTCAGTTCTCAGACAACTTTTGCAGCCCATGATGAAGGAGCAGAGGTTAGTAATGGTAAGAAATCTGCACTACTGTTTTTAACAATTTAACATGTTCATACTGTCTCAACAGGGGGAGTGAGAGGAGGGGGGTGTAATTCCTTCCAGGGGCTATGTTACCTGTTTACAATTTCTTCCCTTAAGGCTTGCCAACATTTGGAGACCATAGCGGTTTTCAAAGTACCAGAATGGAAAAGAGAAAAGCCTTTCCAGTCTGGTGGAAGAGATCCGGCAATCTATGCCAGAGAGATGTTTCTTCTAATGGCCACCCCCCTCCAGTCTCTACATATTGCTGAATGGAGGAGTTTGATCAGCTATGAAGGTGGACCAAGCAGATTTGCACTGCCAGTGAACCTGAAGAACCAGCTGGAGTTTTTGCTGCAACAGAAATTTGCTGAAATATGCTTTCAGGATTAGGAAGAAATTTGAATGGAAATTGACTAAATTCTCCACTAGCATAGGAAACTTTCATGCTAAAGGAGATCAACCACCCCCACCTCACCCACCCGCGCACCTGCTTAACCAGCTTGGACTAAAAATCCTGCCCCTGTGTCTGCCTAACAATAGTGAAATGGACAGCGAAAGAAAGAGACACACTGCAACTTCATTAGGTTTTCTGAAGATTCAGCTCAGCACCACAACCCGTCACTTCAGACAACTGGAAAAGGACACTGCACTATTTTTATCCAAGCACCAGATCAGATCCGTCTCCCACCCCCACTTTCTCCCAGCTTGTATAGCATTGCTGTGTGTGGGGAGAAGGCAGAAACCAAAGACAGAGACTGTAAAGACTTTGTAATCTTCCAAGGGAATAAGACTGATGTAATTAGCTTCTCCTTAGACAACCAACTGTAAATTTTCTACAACTTTCTGTTACCTTTCCCATCTGGAACCTATCTCTTCCCCACCCCCACCCCCAATACCCATTCCACGCTGCTCCAGTTTGTAAGGAAATGGGAAGATCAGGGGGTAGGAGAAGCATTGAAACTGTGCAATCATCCAAGGGAGAACAGAATGCTATAACTAACTTTTTTCCTGAGGCAACCAACTGTAACGTTTTTAACAGCTATGTCTGTTCCCTTCCCCAGCCAGGACCTCTCCAACACCCCTCCCCTCTGGCCCAGGAGGCCCTAGGACCATCTCTGGCTGGCTGATGACTGAGAAAACGCACAGACACAAGGATATATTGATTTTTCCTTTATAAAATATTTGAAAAAATAGCTTTAGAAGCCAAATGCCTAATTGTGTTTCATCAGAAATCAATAAAATCATTGATTTAGAACTCTGTCTCACTTGAGGACCATTTTGGGGTGGAGCAGAGCAGGGACGAAACCGAGCGGGGAATGTTGGAGGAATTTGGTAAGGAGATAGGGCATGACAATGCTGTGGCTTCAGCACTGCAGGCTATATTACCCAGGGAGCAAGAGTTAGTGCACAGAGCTTCAAATGCACCCCTTGATCTTAGAATTAGGAATTTAGAACTAGAGCGAGGTGGGATATTGGGGGGTGGGGCATCCACTGTAATTTAACAGCTTTGGACTCTGGTTCCTGCCACAGCTGTAGGACTTCTTCAACATTCTGCACCAGGTAGTGGCGCAGAATCACATGTTCCTTGTCCTCTGGTTTTTCTGGGGTGTCCACCACAATCCCTGTTGCCTCCTCACTCTGGCCCTCATAGGTGTCCTCTCAGACAATGAGACCAGCGGGGCTGAGAAGGGAATCATGCGCCACTTCAGGCTCAGTACGGGGATCTCATGACAGCACCCACTCAAGCACCTTGTGGAAGAGGTGCCCTCCCAGACCACCTGCTGGAGTCTCTGGCTTTCTTGTACAGGAGCCTCAAGTGCTTCATAGCACTGGGCCAGACTCTGCTCAATGCCCACCCACTCCAGCCTCCATGAACATTTCCTTGTAAAGGTGAATATTCCTGCTGCTCCAGCTGAATTCATGGAGAAGGGTGGACTCTGTCCAGACACTGATCAGCTCCCGGGTATCCTCAGCAGGCCAGGAAGAAAAGGGTTCAGTGCCTTGTGGGAATGGGAGTGGAGGCCTAATGAAACTTGAGACCTGGTACTTGCCTCTTACCCCTGTTGATACTGCAAACGGCACAGGACCATGCCACAGCCTAAGGAGTGTACTTACCCACAGCCCTGTGGCATGCTAGCTTACTCACACACTACTCGCCTTGAGCTGTGTTTCTGGGTTAAGTATGGACAGTAGGGGGGATTATGACACATGCCCACGTATGGACACATGTACAGTCACTAGTGTAGACATTCAGGGCCTGCCTTAGAGAAAATAGCACCCTGGGTGAACTTGTATTTTGGCATCCCTGACCCCTGCAGACTCCCCACCCCCACATCACCCCAATCCCTGCAGGCTACCCCCCTGACTCCCACCGCTCCCCCCATCACTTCCAGGCCCTGCTGCCTCCCCACAGTGCTTAATTTGTATTGAAAGAGGTGCTGTGGCTCAGCCTCAGCACAAAATAAACACTGGCTGGGCACCCAGCTCTGAATTTTGGGGGCAGTGTGTGTGTGTGTGTGTGTGAGAGAGAGAGAGAGAGAGAGAGAAAGTGTGGTTGTGTTGGGGGAGAGAGTATGTGTGTGTCTGTGAGAGAGTGTGTGTTGGGGGAGTGTATGAGTGTGTATGAGTTGGGGGCGTGTGAAGAGAGAATGATTGTGTGTGTTGGCGGGAGTAGGTATGTGCCTGAGTGTGTCAAGCAGAACATTCAGGAGCCTGAACAGCAGCACCAGGCAGCTCCCACTCCGGACCCAGAGGCACCAGCATAGACATGCTTCCCCTGACCCCCCACCCCAGCTCAACGGAGACTGGTATATAGGTGCGGGGGGGAAGGAAACACTGTGACATCAGTGCCCCCCCCCACACACACACACACACTCTGCACAGCAATCAGGAGCCAGGCTTCAGGTCCTGAGCTTGGCCAGGGGTGGCTCCATGGGCATGGGGGGTGGGGGGATGAAGGGGGAGAGGAGTAGTGTGGCTACAGATGGCAATGGAGCAGGGCAACCGGGGAGGAGGGGCACCCCTGCATCAGAGGAGTTATCTGGCTGGTCCAACTGCCCCCCTGCAGCTTGGTCCGTCTGCCCTCTCCAGATGCTGCCGCACCTGCCTGGCTGCCTCTAAGCCCCGTGACTGTCGGCAGGTCAGGTGGGTGGGAGGTAACATGCCCTGGGTGGTAGGCCAGCCTGCCCACTCCTTAGACCAGTCATACATGCCCTTATTCATGGAATGGCCAATCAGTACTTTACCACTGGCTTTGATGGCTTTCCATCTTTTCTTTCGGCCATATTCTGCTACACTGTCTCCTGGAAATCAAAGGAACTCCTTGCAGAGAAAGGTACTCATCAACATCAGAAAGGATAGCAGAATGGGATAGAATAAACTATGATAAATGATTGCAAGCAGTTAGAGAAACAAGGTGGGTGAGGTAATATTGTTCATTGGAACAATGTCTGTTGATGAGAGAGACACGCTTTTTAGCCACACAAAGCTCTTCTTCAGGTCTGGGAAAGGTATGAGTAACTAGCACAGCCTATTACATTTTCTACAGGGTTGGAAGCCTTTGTCTATGCTTTAACTGGGACTCATCCAAAGCCCACTGAAGTTAGTGGAAAAGGTCTCATGGACTGTGAACAGGCCCTTACCCAGACCAGTAGTGTATGGACGCATGCTACTGAGACCTATTCTGCAGATTTGGCAAGGGGCCTTTCAAGAAAACATGAGACGACACGAGATTCATATTTAAGATTCAAGGTGCCACAGAAATTATAGTCAAGACCACCCATTTACAGGCACCACAAACTAAAAGTCCTTTTATTGTTTTTTAAAAAGCAGTGATAGCATCACTGACTGTCGGTGATCCCTTGCATCCTCAGTAAAGCCCACCCTGGAGTAATCAATACAATTGTTATAGCTTGGAATGGTTATGACATTTTATTGAGTGCAAGCTTTGTACGGTTCAGTCCTTCTATTAAAAGCCTATACACAGCATGTTTAAAATAATTTAAAGTAAAGACAGATAGGAAAAGCAAATATAATGACGGAAGGAACACAATTTTAAAGCAATGAAGTGAGTTAGAAGCCTATGTCCCATTTTCAAGTCACTTAGGTACTTAGGAGCCTAAGTCACTTCAACCTTTGATGAGACTTATTTGTGCATTTGCATTATGATACAGTCTTTAATTACATGATCACATACTTTTTTTTCCCACAGGCTCCCTTCCTCATCCAGTGCACAGAATGAATGGTGCTATTCAATATTTCTTTTCACCCTCAATCAGAGGCACACATAGAACAGGCTGCGACCAGCCCACATTGCAGCAGAGTGCAGGTCTGTGGGGGGGCTTATGGGTGAGCAGCAGTGGCTAGGCAGGGAGCCCCCCAATGAGAGACACTAACTGAGCCTGGCCTGGAAACCCACAAGCACCTATTTGCTGGAATAGAGCCTGCGGATGGGGCAGTGCACAGAGCTGCCTGGCCATGTCTCCACATAGGAGCCGGAGGGGGGATATGCTGCTGCTCCTGGGAGCTGCTTGAGGTAAGCAACGAACAGAGCCTGCACCCCTGAGCCCCCCTCTGTGCCCCAACCGCCTGCCCCAGCCGTGATCCCACTCCCACCCTCCAAATTCCCTCGGTCCCAGCCTGGAGCACCCTCCTGCACCCCAAACTCCTCAGCCCCACCACAGAATCTGCACCCCCAGCCAGAGCCCTGCACCTCCCCAACCCCCTGCCCCAGACCGGAGCCTTCTCCTGCACCCTTCATTTCTGGCCCCACCTCAGAGCCCACACCCCTAGCCCAGAGCCCGTACCTCCTCTTGCACTCCAACCCCTCCCATATTCCAAACCCCTCAGCTCCACCCCCTCCCAGCCCAGAGCCCCCTCCACCCCAAACCCATCATCCTTGGCCCCACCCAAGAGCCCGCACCCCCAGCCAGAGTCCTCAGCCTCTCTCACATCCCAAACCACTGCCCCAGCCCGGAGCCCCCGCCCGCACTCTGAACTCCTCATTTCTGGCCCCACCCTGGGGCCCACAACCCCAGCTGGAGCCCTCACCCCCTCCTGCACCCCAGCCCCCTGCGCCAGCCCGGTGAAAATTAGCAAGTGATTGAGGGTGGGGAGAGCGAGTGTCAAAAATGCCCCATCAAAAAATGTCCCATTGCCTGCATACTAGACCATGCACTGTTTCCACATCCTCTCCCCAGCGTCTCAACCTGCAGGTCCAAGTCCAACACCTGTCTGTGGGGCAGAAGGCTGAGAGGGAGAACTGGGCTAGGCTGGATAAACAGAGAGACAGGAGACATGATGCAAGAGCAGTGTCAAGGCTAACGTACAGCCAGTACATTCAGTTGCTGGGGAGATCAGTTTCAAGGAGCCAGAGGCAGGGGAGAGAAGGGCTGTGGTACAGTGTGATGCTGAGAAATTATTTTATAAAAAAATAAGGAAATTAAATGCCACAACTTCAGTAACACAGTGATAAGGTTGCCCAGTGGTGTAATTTGCCCTTCCAGAACATCAAGTTCAGCTCTCTTCAAACCTCTGAAAACCAGGAAATGATGCTTTAAGGTAACACAAACATAAACTTTTCAAAAATAGGAAATACAGAGCACATTAAGGTACTCAGGACCCCTCACGATATAACCTTAACTCTGCCCTTTTTGGGGAGTGATGCCCCAACATATTGATAAGCCACACATATTAACAGGCTGCCTTTGCAGATGCTACCAAACACTCATGGAACAGAGCACGTGAGCCCTGTAGGACAAAGTCTAATACCTTCTCTATGCTAAGGGAAAACACAGGTTTAGGTCCTGCATAGCAAACAGGAGCTACCCTCACTTGGCCTACACTCAAACAGATCCTACTCCACACAAACCACCCCAGACTTGCTAAATATTTATCATTCCTGTTATGCTTGTGCTGAGATTCTTTCTGCTACATTGCCTTCACTTACCCCTCATTAAGCCCTGCACCATGCCACTACATTGCAGGTAATCCCCGTGACTGCTAATAACACAGTCTACAGAACTCGGGGCTGAAAGGAGGCATATTTGATCTTTTGAAGTACACATGGACCTCTCCTTATGTCATAGTAATTTATGCCAGCTAATCCCTCCACCATGCAATACTAGCACACCAAAGGCAGTGAGTGCAGATAAATGGTGAAATTCAAATCCGTGGCATGCAGCACAAACAATGGCACATTCTCTTAGAACTTCCTTGTGGTCTACTTATTTTGCCCCCCATTCTTATTGAATCATGCCCAATGGCTATTGCCAACTCCAGGAGGCAGAGTTAAGTTTCTGTTACAGGGGGTGGCACGTTCCTTAACTCCGTATTTCTGAGTTTTCAGACATTTAGGTGTGTGTTACTTTATCTCCTTGTTTTCAGAGGTTTGAGTATAGCTGAAGTCTATGTTCTAGAAGGGCACGAGGCACCACTGGGCAACCTTAACACTGCATTAATGAGGTTTGGGGCACTTAATTATACAGGTATACGTGTATGGCAGTGTTACCTGTTGCCAAGAGACTCACAATATTTTAAGGTTTTCTTGAAGTCCCAGAACCTAGAGTCCTCTGAACATGTGAGCATCGCAGCTTTGCAGAGAGAAACCTTGAAAACTTGAATCCTAAAGGATCAAAAAACAGAAAGCAACTAAAAAGACCTCCAAATGTACATATTTTTTTTTAAGTCTCATAAATGTTAGTCAATTTCATGATTCGGGGAGGAGGAGCCCTGACTCTTGATTTTGTTAATGCTCAAGGTTAGCAATGCTGTATGGAGGGCTGCTTTAATTTATGCTCTGCTTGTAGTGGTCCCCTATGGGCCATTAGCCAGGTAAGAATAACCAGTGTGCAACCCTCTCTGACCCACATACTCTACTGCCGACTCCCAGTGAGTGCCCTGTGCTGACGGCTTAGAGGGCTGGAGTGAGCTAGTGTTGAGCCATTCTTATGTTGGAGGTTATTCCCTGGGGCCATTGCTGCCTCCCGCAGGTCCCTTTATGCTACTGGAGGAAAAGGTGAGGGGCACATTACAATAACGAGTTGGGCCCGTTATGTCTGAAATATGAAGCTCTCTCTAACCATCAAGGAACAACTATAAATCAGATATTTCTATATTGTAAGGACAGGCAGACAGATGGCTCATTCCAGAACGTTTCAGTCATTATTTTGCATGGCAATATACGTACACCGTGACATGGTTTGCTGATACATCCATTACTTTGCTGCTCTTTCACATAGCTTCTATGGGATAGATTCACAAAGGAGCGTGGGCATGGTGGCGCTGAGCATCACCGTGCCCAACTTTTAGGCACCTAGAAAAACACAGGGGTTTACACAGCCTGAGTTAGGCACCTAGGCTCCTCTACAGTGAATAGGGAGAGAGAGGCACCTTCGAATGGGATTCACAAAAGCAGCACTACAAGCAGCTTCTCACTTAAGCAAGCCCCTGGGAGATGCCCGCCCAAGACATGTGTATTAAACCCCAGCCCACTCAGAGGTAGGCACCTGATTCCAGGCTGCAGCCTCCCTCTGCTCCGCATTCTCAGCTACAAACCCCCTCTTGGAGGGAAGCGGCTAAGCCATTGAGGGAGCAGAGCCTGCCTCAGAGCTTTTAGCCCCATCTTTAGCATGCCCACCTGGGATGTGGGAGACCCCAGTTCAAGTCCACTTGAGGGAGAGTAGAGATTTGAACTGGGATCTGCCATGTCTTAGGTGAGTGCTGTAACCACTGGGCTGTGGGATATGCACACGTGGGGCTCTCCTGTTGAAGCTGTTCCACGTGGATTAACTAATGGGCGGCGGGGGGGGGGAGAAGTCATTGGAGCATGGGGCCCAATTACTCTCTTTCATTATTTAGCCACAATGGCGCATCAACGGGCAAGACTGAGAAAGCCCCACATGAGCATAGCCCATAGCCCGGTGGTTAGGGGACTCACTTGAAGGATAGCAATCCCAGTTCAAATTCCTTAACGTTCCAGCCCCACCCCCAGTGGATTTGAACTGGGGTTGCCCACATTGCAGGTGGGGACCCAAAAGATAGGGCTAAAAGTTATGAGGGAGGCCCACCGCCACTGTAGATAAGCTCACCATTCAGTAGGTGAGGTCTGACCATGTTTACTGGATTGGGCCTCGCAGGTGTGTTGCTCTGGGGCTTAGGAGTCCAGATAGCAAGTGTGGGGCTGCAACACGCATGCTTAGAGGCAAAAACAGGTGCCTAAGGAAATTTTACTGCATGTAGGTGCTGAGCAAGTTTAGATGCCTGCAGGTTTAGGCAGCAACCCAGCTGAGGTTTTGTGCATTCCATTGGGGCCTGATTCTGGAATTTAGGCACCTAAAATGCCAGCTAAGTTGGGTACCAAAGTCTTCTTGTGAAGTTAGCCCTATAAGCCTATACAGAAATATGAGAAAAGTTGTAAAATGATGCCTCTCTGGCAAATCACTTACACATGTACTTAAAGTTATGCACCTGCTTGTGTGTCGATGAATAGGAATGGGATTGCTCACATCCTTTAAGTTAAACACATGCGTAAATTTTAAGCACTTAAAAGTCAACTCATATTTTGTTGTGACCATAATTAAAGTTGCTGTGTGACTTTTGCTTTCGTATTCTTAGATATCTGTGACTGTGTTAACTGAAATAGTATGTAAAAGCAGAAGTGATTTCTAAAAGTAGTGAAAAACAGCTCAGGATTCATGGTATATTTGTACTAATAATTACATGTGTTATTTGGGAAAAGAGATCACCCTTAACTCAGTGCTAACATAGGTGTTTGTGTTGCAGTGTTTGTGCATTAATTTAGACAGTGGAAGAGGAGCAAACCATCAGCTCCCAACCCGTCAGCCCATGACATTTCCCAGTGGGATCAGGGGCTGGGTAATGGATCAGCCTCTCTAGCCAGCAAAAGAAGCCAGAAAACAGCCTTGACATCTCCCTCCCAGGGGAGCTGTTTTTATGTATTGCCATCCTTACGTGTATAAAGACTTCAGTGCATAATCCTCCCGCTCCACCAAAATGCTAGTAAAACAAACACTCACTTTCTCCAGTGACAATAGCAATAAAAAACATTGTCATCTAGTTAAAATTGTTCCTTTAGTTGGGTATATTGTGCTGACCGTTATAACACAGTCTCGGGAACTATTTTTACCCTTGTTCAATAATGAATTATGATTGCCATCTACATCAGTCATTCTAGCTCTAGATGAACTAAAGATTCGCCAACGTTTCATTTTAGCTGTTCCAAATTATGGTTTCTTAAGCGTGCCCCTTTTTATGAGACAACCGTGGGAAAAGAGAGCCAAAAAGAGCAGCACTATTTGCTCTCCTCTCTGTTAATAAATGAGGTCTCTGGCATTAGACGAATGAGCCATTTAGCGATGTTCTTACTCTAGGGTTTGGGAAGAGCCCCGAGCTGAATGAGACAGAGCGGGTGATCTGCATCTGAAAAAGTGGCTGCAGTTTGAGCACTTCAAGCCACAAGAGGGCGCTTCTGGACACAGGTCTAAAGAAACGCTGTTGCTTACACAGTTCATTAAGAGCAGGAGCAGCAGGCAGGATGAACACTACCACATTCTGCAACGGTTATTATGTAGCTAGCTGCAGCCTGGAAGGCAGTTTTTGGCATTTAGTGGTGCCCTGTGACACCTACATTATCATAAGGTCAGAGAATTCACTGAACTCTCGCAGCTCTTATGCACTTTTAGATTCATTTGTGGCTACTCAGACCAAGACATTTTTTTTTTTAAACCAACTGTCGGCTATAGGTAAGATGATAATGCAAAGACCACAAAGAGGATCTGAGGCTGTTTTAATAAGCTGCCTTGCTACTGTATCAGGAGCAGACAATAGATTGTTCCAAACAAGCAGTTTGCTGTGCCAGCTAAAGAACGGCTCTGAGAAGTTAATAGAAGCCAAGCTGCAAGCTGTTGTCTGCCCTGCCATTTTTCTGATGACTTCCCACTGTTATTCTAGCACAGGCACAGCTGTGCCAGTGCGAGCGATGGCGGGAGCACGAGGGTTCAACAGCCACCTGCCTATGAAATGTTCTGGGTGGGAATTAGATGACATGGTCGTGAACAACCTCGTGGGAGCCTTGGCTACACTAGTGCTGCCAACGCAAGTGCAACTGTGGGACAGCAGTAGAAACATGGTAGTGTAGACGAGACCCAGGGGGATTTAAATAAGCTGCTGCTGGAAGGTCATGATGTAGCCTGGATGTTTTTACAGGAACCCTTGGTAGCTGGCAGGAGGAGCGTCTCAATTCCGCTCCTGGGAGAGGGCCAAGATTCCAGTCTCCCCGCTGCGACTGCAGGGCAGAGGAGGAGAGGACTATAAAGGGAACATGGGGTAGAGGCAGAGATCACTTTCCTTTGAGTCAAGGGCCAACAGCTGTCAATGTGAAGGTGGAGCTATTCAGATGAAAAACTGGATTCAGTCTCTTCCCAGAGCAGTAGCAGCTGAATCAAAACAAGCACAAGCCGCCTTTAAAAAACCCACCCCACATACACACACACACACACACACCATAATTCATGCTACATCAAAGCAGTGATTACCAGCGCTTCCTGGCTGTCTATTTCAGTTTATTTATGGTGCATTACACATCTTAATGCTATTCTCATGCCATGGTTCAGCTGCCACTGTTCTGTATTTGGGTGGCAAATCAATACATGGCGGCGACGGACAGTATGCTGTTCCATGCGAACAAAAGGAAATGAATGCACATCACCTTTCAGGGAGCAGCAGTTTAGGGCTGTTAATAACACCTCCCACAACTGCTTCTGGTCCCTTGACTGGAGGGGGGAGGAGAGGGGACAGAGCTGCCCTCCCCCCTCAGCTGATTTTGTTAAGCTTGGCTGGATTCATAAGAATTGTTACATCATCTTTCTGTAACTTTTTCAAACCTTGGTGAGCTGCAGGGTGGTTTTTGACATCAGTCTCTGAAAAGCACTAAACTTACTTGCACGTGGGTCTCGCTTTAAACTGACTTTGAACGCCTGCCATCAGCTCAGAGGTAAATGCTGCCCACTGCAAAATTACCCACTGTACCACATGGGCCCATTCACCTTCTATAAAGCAAGAGCCATGATGGTTTTGTAAGTAAATGCAGTAGCTAGGCCAAGTCGAAGAGAGAAGATTTATTTCTCCTTGCTATAAAACTTACCATCACTCCCCTCTAAGCCTGACTTCTCATTACCATTACTTTCCTTGTGAAATGCAAGTCATTTTGTTTATGCCATAGGAAAAATATATAATCTCTTTAAGTGCGTAGACAGTATCAATATAAAACAAATAACATGGAACAAGGAAAGTGATACAGAACAGGCAGAGGGAACAGAAGCGATTGTACGTGCAACCCTGCTGTGAGTGACACACACGATGCTGCTGATCACATTCTGCCGTAGCCTGGTGAGTAGGAGTGACGCTTTTCAAAGGCTCTTTTTAGGCACCTTAATATTCTACCCATCCTTACGACAGTGCTGATTGCACCATTAGCTCATCAGAGCTTCTGTTCTAAGCCTTCTCTCTACAGTCAATTTCATGTTTGTGAATGGTGCGAGGTTGATAGTTGTGTAGCCTGACATCCTCAATCCACAGAGCAGGTAGCGCGGGGCAGAGGTCATGCAAGTTGACCCTACACTTGCCTGCTAATAGACCTTGCCCTTGAACTGTAGCAATCACATCTCGGGGTGAGAGGGTAATTCAGTCTTATGCCTATTCAGTCCTTGGCCTTTCTGCTGAGCCTCCCAATAAGAACATCAGTTAATGCCAACCAGAGATGGTGGTGTTTGAGCGACGGACATCTGCCCACTGGGGACAAGCCCAGGCCCAACAACTCATTTCACATAGGAAAACAAGCTGCCATCAGATGGCAGCAGCTTTCAAGCACTGCCGTGCTGGGTCACATTCAAACCAGTGACCTACGGAGGAAAGATTCCGTATCTCATTCCAAAGCCCGTAAATCAGCCAGTGCCTCATGACACCCTATCTTCAGAAGCGGTGGCCTGGACGGCGTTTTGTTTTCAGACTGCTCAGGGAATGTTTGTGCTTTTCACAAGGGCAGAAGGAAATGCAGGAATTTCAGATATTTGCTGCATGCCATTACTTTAAAAAAAAAAACAAATGACTTCAGACCCAGTTTTGAGCTCACACCACTAGAAATACAGACTAACTTCACTGAAGTCAGTGAGATTACTCCGGATTTACACTGGCATACATGGAAGAGAGCGAGGGTATTATCTGCACCAAGGTTTCCGACGCACAGATCCCCACCCCACCCCACCCAGGCATCTCTGCAAATTTTCCCTTGCTGCCACAGACAGCGGAGTTCCAGCTGTTGAACTAGAGAGCCAAAGCAGAGGAGAAGGCAGGCCAGGTGCAGGAAGGGAGCGGCTAGGGGTGTGGGGGTGGGGAGTGTGCATTGACCCCCTCCAAGCCACTTGGAAAAGCTGGCAGGGAATTAACACAGTCTGGGACTCCAATAACTCTTCTGCCGACGCTCCGCACAGAGAAAAGCCCTGCTTTAAAGAAGGTTATGGGGGTAGTGACTACTGGGAGAAGCCCTGGCAGCATGGCCCCAACAGAACTGAAATACCAGGGAGCAGTAGGGGAGATGTCGAAGCAGCTCTGAGGGACAGGGCCTTAGCCTCTTGCAGGGTCTGAAAGATCCATGCTCCTTGGAGGCAGAACTGTAGCGCATTCCTTTTAGGGAGCAATACTACCCCCCCCCCCCAAGGAACAAGCCTAAGGAAGCCCTTGGTGAGATTTCTATGCCCCCAGCCCCAGCAGGGTACACTCTGGGGCTGAGGGGAGAATTTGAGCTATAGTTGTCAAACTGACCTCTGCAGGTCCTTATTCCGCTGGACTGGGCTGGGGGCAGCAACAAAATACAGATAGCGTGATGACTTCATATGGAAGAAGAAATCCTCCAGCCAGGGCCGGATTAACTTTCCTGTTGGCCCTGGGCTTTTAGATTTTTTGGTGCCCCTGTATACAAGTCTTTTTCCTGGGAGGGAGTTTGGTGCAGGAGGGGGCTGGGGCAGGGGATTGGGGTGCAGGATGGGGTGTGGGGTCTGGGAGGGAGTTTGGGTGCAGGAGGGGGATTTTGATCTGCGGCAGGGGTGGAGGAGGAGGTATGAGGTGCAGGGTCCGGCTGGGAGGTGCTTAGCACAGACAGCTCCCAGGCAGCAGTGCAGCAGGGCTCAGGCTGCCTGCCTGCCATAGCCCCATGCCGCTCCCGGAAGCAGCTGGCTGCTAGCACGTCTCTGCAGCCCCTGGGGGTAGGAGGGCAGCGGGTCTCCGTGCACTGCCCGGACCTGCAAGCGCTTCCCCCATAGCTCCCATTGGCCGGGAGCTGCAGGGATGGTGCTGGGGGTAGGGGCAGTGCATGGAGCCGCCGCCGCGCCCTCCCCCTCCCCCCCCGCACCAGGGGCCGCAGAGACGTGCCAGCAGCCAGCTGCTTCCGGAAGCGACATGGGGCTATGGCAGGCAGACAGTCTGCCTGAGCACCTCTTGTAGTGGCCCAGAGATGGCTGCCTGCAATTTATTTTTGTGGGGAGCCAGGGCCCTGGGCTGCAGCCCCTAAAGCCCTTGCCTTAATCCGGCCCTGCCTCCACCTCTGTGATAACATTTGTAGAACAAGGTGGTTTTCGCATAAAGGCTTCATGGATATGGACAGCAGCCACAGCACTGACAGTTACATGGTAAGAGCTCCAAGGGACCTGTTACAGGCTGCCAGGTCAATAATTGAGGGTTTTAAAGAAAGGTCTTAAGTATGCATTTAGGCTAGAGACTGTAATGGCTCCAAAAGAGCTGTTTGTGTCTATTGGCTCAATAATCTAGTCACAACTGGCCGGTTTAAGGGCTGCTCATCAACCTGAATGTTGAATTTCCTGCCGTTTGTTCTTGGGTTTCATGTTAGTGACATGCGGGGGCTTCAGGGTTTTGCAGGTGTGTCAATGTGATTGGGTTTGACAAAGAAAAGCAACAGCTTTTTGGGTCCTCTTTTTGAATTCAAGGTTGTAGTGGCTCTGAAGTTGACTGAAAAGGTTCTCTGCATTAGTCCTTCATGCATTCTAGTTAGACCTTAAGACAAAAGGAAAACAGAATATAAACTAAAAAAAATCCCCATTACAATAGCAACCTACTTTGGCCAACTGAGTGGTGCTTTCTCTTGTCCCATGAGTGAATCCCCACCCCCCACCCCTCGAGAGCAAGAAATAAGGACTGAGTGTCCTTGATGGACAGCATCCATTTATACAGCAAGCAGAATCAGGGGACGCACAGGAGAAAGACACATGATGATGATGATTAGAGAAAAGAGCCACCTTGCTTTCCTGTGCAATATTTAAATGTGTAGGACAGTGCTGGATCCAGAAATATTATATCCTCTTTATCCTCTATGACAGATTACACACAGACTTGGCAAGCTAGAAGTAACTGTGCAGGCAATTCCCTCTATAGGAAAGGTGTTTTCCTTTTTATTAGAGATTTATTTGTTTCATCAAGACCCTACCGTGTGATATTAGTAATATCTTAAATCCAGACTTGCTACTTCACCTTCAAAATTGAGAAGGCCTGGACTTGATTATCTATATTCCCCACTATGTGCTGCAGGAAAATGTTAGTTGCCCACAGTAGAAAAATAGATACATGAATATTATACTCTAGTCAGCTCAGTGACTCACAGAAGGGAAATCCAGGATTAGAGAGAATATTTGGCTTTTTACTATGGGGCCCTATTCTCACCCACACATGAGGTGATTTAAGTCAATGTCAGTTAATCCTACCCTGCAGAATGGGAATTGGGCCCATACTTTGGATTTTGTACATGATGGAATAACACAATCACCTTCCCAATTCATTTGTGACTGCGTTTGTTATAGTCCTGGGCCAAATTCTCCTAGCGATTCCAATATGAACCTAAGGTCACTCCACTGAGGCCTTCTTTCTTCTCAGGGAGCACACAGTACATGGCGATTGTTACTGGCTAATTGAAGGAAATGGTCTGGGTGCCTGTTTTTAGAATTCTGGCAGCTTATCTCTGATTTGTGCCGCTGAGCAGGAGCTGGATTGTCCATTGCATGGGAAATGCTATGATTTCAAACATGTTCCCATTTAAATCAGAACAAAACCAAAACATTTCAAAATACCCCAACAAATGAAATTTGTGGGGGGGGGGTGGGGAGGGGAGAGAATTGTTTTGGGTAAACTGAAACGTTTCCTTTAAATTTTGACTTTTTAAAATGTTTATATGCTGGGGCATCCTCATGCACTACCAATGCCCATCTGTCATACTGGCCCATAGTGGACTATTGGCAGCCATTGCACATTAAAGCAGCCTTCGGGCAACCGTGAGTTATGCGTGATGCCCAACTGCCCAACTTCAAGGGAGTGTGCTGCTGTAAAGTGGCTTAAGTGCTGTAAAAAGAAACAGAGGGTCCTGTGGCACATTTAAGACTAACAGAAGTATTGGGAGCATGAGCTTTCATGGGTAAGAACCTCACTTCTTCAGATGCAAGACGTGAGGTTCTTACCCACGAAAGCTTATGCTCCCAGTACTTCTGTTAGTCTCAAAGGTGCCACAGGACCCTCTGTTACTTTTTACAGATTCAGACTAACACGGCTACCCCTCTGATACTTAAGTGCTGTAGTTTATGCATTTGTATAGCACCCACCTGGCATAAACCTGACTAGGATCGATGGGTGCTACTGTTATATCATAAATAAATAATAGCCATCCATGAAGCAAACCTGCTTTTTCAGTGATTCATTATGTTAACCAAAATCCATTTAGACAACTAAGAGCAAGCAGCAAATTAACAAACTTACCAGCTCATTATTTTTGTGCCCAGAGCTGGATGTAAAGGACTCTTGCCACCTGCAGAAGCAGTAAACAAGTGCTCCTCTTTCACCCAAAGCCGCTTGAGGAAGCTAACTGTGCTGTTTTGTGTGAGCGCTGAGTCCCTGCTTTATGCCCAGAACTCAGCCAGCCTCACGATAACAAGAATTTCTTGGGTTTTAATTCCTTCCTCCCGAATACCTCCCATTGAGGGATGAGATCGGAAATAAGTGCATGGTGCATGGATGGCCCATGTAACATTTGGGCTCTACCAATAGGCTGTAAACTGAGCTGAGAGGCACCAAGGTGCCATTCCCAATCCTCCCAATTGTATAATGAAAGAGAGCAGTGATTTTGCTGCAGGATTCATTACCTCTTATCTAGGCAGTGCCATTCCTTTCTGCACTGGAGCAGTGATTTGTTTTTATTTGCTCCCCAAACCCTGAACCATCCCTGAAGCCCTGGCCTGAATCATGCCCCTCATGACCACAAGATTAATTCATTACTGTGCAATTACCTTGCCATGCAGTAGAGTCACTGGGCAGTCACTGCACAAGACCAGTCTGACATTACAGGATGTTCACTGATGGCTGGCCCCCACTCCTGTGGAGAGCTTTGCCATTGACTTCAGTGGGAGCAGGAACACAGCCTAAATGACACACGTGGATGGTGTTATTATTTACACCTAAATAATCACTTTGGCCATTCCTGTTGACAGAGGTGGATTTACAATGACACACACAGTGCCCTGGCACGCCTCCCCACCCATCTACAGGGGTTCCCAGGGCCGGGCAGCCCAGCACCATCCAGCACACCCTGCAGTGGGAACCACTGTGGGGGAGAGCAGGGAGGGAGCTGTTTAAGAGCCATGCTGGAGTCGCGGCGTGCAGTGCACACTCCCAGCCCATGAGCTGGGCTCCTGCTGGCTCCCGGGACTCCTGCTGCAGGCTGGTGGCCCCGCACGCCACAGCAGGCAGCCAGGTGAGGGGCCGGCTGGGAGCGTGCTGTAGGGGAGGTGTGTGCACTCCTCTGGTGGGGCGTCCATCCATGGCTGTCCTGCTGCCCTGCTCCTCTGGACGCTGAGAGCACAGGTGCATTCCCTGGCGTGCACTGCTGCTGGTGGCCCTGGAAAAAAGCCAGGGAAAGGGAGTGGCAGGCCAGGGGGGTCTCATTTCTCATATGCTGCTGCCGCCACAGCTCTCTTTGGCAACAAACAGGAGCAGCGGCGGGGCAGGGATGCATCCACCAGCCAGCCAGGTAAGGTAACCCAGCGGCCGTGACTGAGACTGCCCAGCCCCGTGCTCCCGCCCCCCCCCCCCACTTCCCTCTACACACACAAACACTAGCCCCCCAGCCCTGATTCCTGCATCCCCCCCTCACACACATCCATCCTCCTGACCTCTGCACCCCCCAGGCCTCCCCAGCCCTGATTCCTGCATCCCACCCATCCCCACCCCCGACCCTGAGCACCAAACGAGAGCTCCTGCACACACACACCCATCCCCACCTGCACCTCTCGCACCAAACGGGAGCTGCCCCAGGTAAGCACGCCACACCCTAACCCTCTGCCCCAGCCCTGAGCCCCCTGCCACACCCTAACTCCTGGCCAGACCCCACACCCCAACCCCCAGCCCGCTCCTGAACCCTAACTCCCTCCCAAATCCCACACCCCAACCCTGAGCCTCTTCCCACATCCCAACTCCTGGCCAGCCCCTGCACCCCAATGTTTTTTTTTACGTTTTTTTATAAAGCACTCTTATCAAAGCGCTTTACAATAGTTTGCTAACTGTACAAACAATATCTGGAAAGCTCATTGAGTGGTCCACCGAGACCCTCAGTGATTTTCAAGTGGTCTGTGAAAAAAAAGTTAGACTACAAAAACAATCAAGGTACCTCACTTTATTTTCATTTACTTCCTATTACTTATAACATAGGAGGAGGAGGAAGAAAAAAAGAATGACAAACAGGGATGGGGGAGGTAGGCGAGAAAGTTCTTTTTCTTGGCTGGGTCCTGGGGATGGGAGGGGGCAAAAATGAAGCTGAGCACAGGGCCCCGCTAACTCTAAATCTGCCACTGCCTGCTGAAATGAGGTCTCTGTGCTGCAATGCTGGGCAACTTCTCTGAAACACTTTGCTTCAGACTTTGCATTTCAGACAAAAAAAAAAATTTTTTTTAAAGCTCCCAAGACCAAATGCGAAACTCAGTGCAAAATTGGACAGCACTTGATGAGCTTTGTTGGGATTCTGGAGGTAGGTGTAAATCAGAAATGAAATCTTATTTTTAAAAAATTAATAACATTTTATTAAATATTAAAGAGCAAGGCTGGAGTCCATTTCCTTCAGTATGAACAAAATCAAATATACGATTCTTCTCCCTTCAAGCCGGTTGTGACGAAAATACCAATTTTTTAATGTCTTGTAATTTGAAATTAGTATTTCAAACTATTTATATAGAATAATCACAGCTGGCATCTCATCTTGGGAACAAACTAATCAAATACACTAGCCATAGAATGAGTTCTTTTCCTTCTGATGGGGAGGGAATTATGAACATAATTAGGAAAGTAAGTGCTGCCTATTGGTTATAAGGTGCTTGAAGTTAGGACTCCAGTGTTGTATTTGCAGCTCTGATGTACTGGGTAAGCTTAAGCAAATCACTTAATTCTCTATGCACCGGTGTGCCCATCTGGAAAATGGGCTTAATAATACACACCTCACAGGCGTGACTCTTCCTCACAAATATATATGACACATGGGGTGTATGTGGGGGGGTGCATGGCACATGAGGTGTGTCATAAGGTGCCAAAGATGGCAATTCATGGATCCAGACTAGGAAGCTTGAGGTACCAGACGGCAAGAGTGGGCACACTGAGGACAAGGGCCAGCGAGGACACACCTCATCTCCCCGCCCCACTTCATGGAGGTGCTGCAGAAACAATAAAGCCTGAGGCTATATTATTTTTCCCATGGACCCTCCCACTCTAGGAGTGGACAGCACCGGGGTGACCAAGCGAGGGCAGAAACACAGGGCCTTGGCAGGGCTGGCTTGCCAAGTTTGGTGGGGGAAGGCTGTCAAGGGAGCAACCTCACCCTGAAGGAACCATCAGAGAAGAGCAAGCTTGAACAGATTTCCTCCCCCAGAAGCCCCATCGCACAGTTCATTCCATGGGACGGATGCTCTGGCCTAGAGTACTAGGAGGTTCCAGTTGTAAAGCCTGTTGGGCTCCTTGGCTAGAAGGCACTGTGGATAGACAATGCATTATTTCATTTTAAAATAGTTTAGAAATGCTGTATGCGTACACCACTAATATTGTAATTACTGGTTTGCCTTTATCAGCCTTGGTTCTTTTTGTAGCCCTGCCATTTAAAGTTATTGTTCACTTACTGTAGCTAATTCCCTTTGATAAGTTTCATAGCAAATAGTGCGTCCTGAATACTTGTTATTCCAACCCTATGGATGTTGGCTTCTTGCTCAAAGGAAAAGCTGGGCACATCCATCTATAGGTCAGTGAAAAAGGAGCATAACCCAATAGCTGCCACGGATACTGATGGACATTCTTGAGCTGTGTTCATTTGGCTGGCAAAATGGAAAAACACTGGCAGCCAAAAGGTTAAAAAAAAACCCAAAACATATGAATGGTGCATGACAGCTACAGCTTTGGCTTGACCTGATCCTGCAATTAAGCAAAAAGGAAATATAATTTGGAGAACAAGAAAAGAATCATTAAAATATTCAGGGCCGGGGAGGGAGAAATCTGTTTGTATTTTTCCTGGCATTTTGCCTGTCAAATTATGATCTTATTTGTGGCTCTAAATGAGTTGCTTTTCTCTCAGAAAATGTAGAAAGTGCTGGCTTCTTCTCCATTACATAGACCATAGGAGGGAGAAGTTGTTAACAAACCTGAAGGTTAAAGGATTGACAGCTTGGAGAAACTAAACTCCTTTATTTATTCACAGAGCAGAAGCTGGGTAAACCAGAGAAATTCCAGCATCCTTACATTACTGCTTATCTTCTCCAAAGGTGCTAGGTCAGGAGGAAGTGTGGAGGGGGACTCAGACTGTGCATTGTCTATCAGTTAAGGTTAAATCTGTGGGGCAGATTTAATCCAAAACCAAACTTTGTAGATGTGCCCTATTTTTTTTAATAGGCCAGACCAAATGCCCAAATCTGAACATGCTATGCTAAGCTTTGAGGAAATTCAGATCTTGCACCTCAGGTCAGGGTCCAGTGAAGCATACGGGTGGGGTGTCCCAGGTCGCTGAATGCCTCTAATCTAGATGCTAGATTGTGGTGGGGGGGATGCAGCTGCACTGCTCTAGAAACACCAAAGAGACTGTGTCTCAGCCAAGCACAATCTCTCCTGGAACTGCTCAGTGCTCACAGTGGGTGTGCAAGCTGCTCCTCCATTGGGCTCGGAATTGGGAACAGAACGCTCTGCCTGGTGCATCAGCTCTGCTGTGAGCAGGTGCAGAGGGTGGGTGGGGTCAGAGCCCTGCCCACTCCATTTCCAGCATTTTGCTCCCTGTGGAGCTCAGGGCTTGTTTACAGGAAGCCTATGTACACATAGAGTGGCTCATTCAGGCACATGGCAACGAAAACTGCTGAGCAGAAGAAGGGGTGCCACTGTTGCTGTTTTAGCTCTGTGGTGGGGCTCTCAGGAGCCCCTGGCAATAGCTGCTATGAAAAAATGGCTTGTTTAATGAGACCAGTGAAGAGCTGCTCTGTAATCAAGCCACCATCAGTATCTCCCCCTAGCTGAGGACCAGGTTGCCCCCTCCGGTATGGGAAAGAGAGGAAGAAAATGGCACAAAATGAACCTCGCAGAATTTTCACCCGGTCATTTCATCGATGGGGAGGTGACAGTATTTGCCTCTCCGTGGAACAAACACTGGACTCCATAGCTTCGGCTGTCCATTGAAGCACCCTGAAGAAGCATCCCCCAGAATGGAGAAGCTCCTCTTAAGTGTTAATATAGCCTCAGGTTGTATTAACTTTAACATGCAGGTTGGTAGCACAACTGTCTCCCCACCTTTGCCCAAGTCTACATGCTTGATTCGCTGCTTCCCCATGAGCAGACCCTCAGCCCTGCAGATGTCCTTCTGAGGCATGTGAGTACATGACAATGATATTGTGGAGATGACAGACCTTACCCGTTCCACATGGAAAGAGGAAGATCCACGCCTTGGACCAGAATGGCTCAGTTCCCTTATCCCTACAGCTCTTCAGGGTGAGAGGTGTGTGCATTAGAGTAGAAAAGCCCATCCCCTGATAGCAGCAAGTGTTGTCTGTGCTGGATGCGTGTGGTATATTTTCCTCTGGAACTGTGGCTACAAGGAACCAAAGCGACACTAAACAGATTCAACTGTAGGACACGTTGAACATGACCTGGGATTGCACCTGAAAGCACCTTATGCAGAAAGCCAGCTAGCCTGCCCAATCTGAAATTGCTCACACACACACACACACACATACTACCCATCTCTACATTTCCTCTTTTGCCTTGAGTTTATTTCCTCTCAAGCTCACCTCCAGGAAAGCAGATGCTGCTGCAAGAAACATTAAGAAAAACAAGAATAAAAATGGCATTAAGCATTTAAAACCTCCACCCGATCCCTGAAACCAGACCTGACCTTTTAGCAGTTTAGTCTAAAATACTCATCCTCAAATGAAAGAAAAGAGCAGCTTATTTCTTTAAAAAGAAAGAGCAAACATTAAAGATAAAAGAATAAAACTGAGTGAAAATTCACTGTTTGTCCCTATGCTTATTTAGGACCCAATCAGTGAAATCAATGGGAGATTTGCCAGAGTAATTAATGTATGTATTCCTTTAATCATGAATATTGTGGCAGCACAGAGAGGCCCCAGACAAGATCAGGCCCCAGTGTGCTCAGCACCCTCCAAATACAGGATAAGAGATGGTTCCTGCCCTGAAGACCTTATGTCTAAACAGAAAAGCCAGGCAAGTGAAACACTGTGAGCCCCATTTTATTGGTGCTGAAGCTACAGCACAGAGAGATTAAGACTGGGATGCTCAAAAGCCCTGAGGCTGTGCAGTTTTGGCAAGCCCATCTGGCAGGTCTTGCCCCAAGTCACACAGATAGTTTGTGGCAGAGATGAGCGTTGAACACCAACCTCCTGAATCACAGGCCAGTGCCTTACTTAGAAGCCCACCCTTGCTCTCAAAATTGGACTTTTGACTCTAATGCCACTGGGGCAAAGACCTTGTCTTCAGGTATAGCTGTACAGCACTTAGCATGCTGTTGGTCCTGCATAAATAATAATAACAACGTGAATTGGGCTGAAAAAAATCAACATACACCACCACATTGCAAATTATTTTCTGTCTCACTCAAGCTAACAGTCTCTCCATTACATGAAGGGAGGATGTTTGAAAAGGAGCAATGGCAGAGCTGTAAAAGAGGGATATACATACTATTAAGCTGCAGCATCTTTGCCAATTTGGCAATTCTTTTGACAAAATCTGTTAATAAAAATCACAAAAAGCGGTGGCACAGACAGTACCAGCATAAGCGATGCAGTGGGCATGAAACTAATGAGAACCCTTCACTCTGTAAAACCTCCCTGCAAAAATCTATCCTATCTCAGCATTTATCAGCTCCTGCGCCTTATTGTCTAGTTAAAACGGAAATAGCTAGGCTTTTACTCGTAATCATCTAGCCATGTGGATGACAATGTCAACTGACACTGGTTTTCGTAAGCCAAACAAGCTGCCCTGGGGTAAGCAACAGTGAAACCAATCAGATTTAGTGACTAATATTTCCTACTTCCGAAAGGATAAAGACGGAGATGTGGTTAAAATTAGATCTCATTGCCAAAAACAAAGGAACATGATCAACATCAGGTTTTTGAATGAGGAACCAGTGCCTTGATTCTAAGTGGCATCTCCCAACAAAGAGGTGAAGTTTTCAGGTTGTGTTACACAGCTAGATGAGCATTTAAAACAAAAAACAAAAACCAGGAGTTGCCTGCTTCCCTGCAGCAAAATCTACTCCCTGGCCTGAACCACTCAAAGACAGGCCTGTACTTGGTACTGTAATTGTTTTGCACTCACTACAGCCGCAATCTTTTCCTCCCTACCTTTCATCTTGGCTGTGTTCCTTCAATTTCCTGCAGTGTTCGCAGTCTGGTTCTGAGAAATATCACACTCTCTTATTCTGTTTTTTATTCCTTTCACCCACCAGCAGCTTTCACTTTGCTTTGCGTGCCTGTCCATCTGAGAGAAACGTTTACAGTCCCCAGAACTGGCTTGGCATAGTTTGAGTGCAAAGGAGTCACGCTAGTGCAAAACTGGTGCATGATCAGAATCAGGCCCAGGGAATGAACAGGAAAACTTTACAAGCAGGGTTCATGCTACTGACGTCAGTAGAATTAATCTGGATGTAACTGAGGCTGGTATCAGACCCACTACCTGTTGGGATTTTATTTAGGCCATATTTGCTCCTAGAAGATAAGTCTGATTTAAAAAGACAGAGTCCCCCCCCACCCACCCCCGTTTCTGTCTCCCCAAATATCATCTTTCATCAGGGCCACTTCTAACATTTTCAAAACTGGAGTGGGGTCAAAATTCCGTGTCTCACACTTTTCACAACATGTGCCATTCCTCAGCTCTGTGCTCTCACACAGTCAGGTCTGTTTGCTCAGTGTGCCCTGTTGTTTCTGACTGAGCAGAGATTACTCTCAGACCTGAAAGCAAAGCATTGTTCTGCAGTGGGATCCCGCAGGGATCAGTTCTGTTCAATCTCTTCCTAAATGATTTAGATAATGGCATAGAGAATACACTTGTAAAGTTTGTAGACAATGCCAATCTGGGAGGGGTTGTAAGTGCTTTGGGGGATAGGATTAAAATTCAAAATATCTGGATTCTGGACAAACTGGAGAAATGGTCTGAAGTAAATAGGAAGAAAATCAATAAGGATAAATGGAAAGTACTCCGCTTAGGAAGGAACAGTCACTTGCACACATACAAAATGGGAAATGACTGCCTAGGAAGGAGTACTGCGGAAAGGAATCTGGAGGTGATACTGGATCACAAGCTAAATATGAGTGAGCAGTGTAACTCTGTTGCAAAAAAAAGCAAACATCATTCTGGGATGTATTCACAGGAGTGTTGTGTCTAGTTCTGGGTGCCACATTTCAGGAAACATTTGGACAAATTGGAGAAAGTCTAGAGAAGAGCAACAAAAATGATTAAAGGTCTAGAAAACATGACCTATGAGGGAAGATTGAAAAAATTGGGTTTGTTTAGTCTGGAGAAGAGTGAGGGGGGGACATGATAATAATTTTCAAGTACATTAAATTGTTGCAAGGAGGAGGGAGAAACTTTGTTCTCCTTAAACTCTGAAGATAGGACAAGAAGCAATGGGCTTAAATTGCAGCTAGGGCAATTTAGGTTAGACATTAGGAAAAAATTCCTAAATGTCAGGGTGCTTAAGCACTGAATAAATTGCCTAGGGAGGGTGTGGAATCTCCATCACTGGAGATTTTTAAGAGTAGGTTACACAAACACCTGTCAGGGATTGTCTGGATAACTGGACTAGATGACCTCCTGAGATCCCTTCCAGTCCTACGATCCTACTCAGACCCATGAACTTAGAAGCTGCTATCGTGGGTTGCATTCTGGTACCTTTTCACCACTCCTGAGACATAAAAATGATGGAAACCAGCCAGATCTTCCCACATAAGAATTCCATGGTGTAAGGGGACTCGCTGGTTGGTATAGGGCCAGCACAGTGGCCTTGCAATCTTCAATATATGGGCTTGCCAGGAGTCGGTTGGGAAAGGCAGAGGGTATGGCTTGAATGAACTGTGTTTTAGATATTTTGGGCGTCCAGATAGTCCCTTGAGGACAGCAAAAGCCTGGTAGTAAGTTAGAATCGCTGCTGGGGCATATATAGTGTATGCCAGGAGCCAAACTGGCCCCAGGCAATCTGAGAATCCTGAGAGGCATGGCTCAGACTTGGGGCTGGAACCTTTTAATGGAGCTAGAGGATTGGATCCAATAGGAAAGGCCGGGAAACAGAAAAATGGAGGCTTTGAAGAAAAATGAATGAGAGCAAGAGGCAGAACTCAGGTGGCAGAGCAAGAGGAAAAACAACTAAATAATGGAAACTCAGAGTGAGAGACCAGGCCTGGAAACAGACAAAGAGAGATCGCTAAAAGCAGAGGGCAAAGCATTAGACGCAGAGAGCAGCAGAGTAGAGCAGAGCACTGAGCTCAAAAGGAGTGCTTTGTAGCAGTAGTAAGAAAAAGCAAACGTAAAAACTATGTCATGGAGAGATTCAGTCCCAAGGTAGTTGCTGAGATTTTTATTTCTCACAAAACAAGATAAAATATCTGATC
This sequence comes from Malaclemys terrapin pileata, assembly GCF_027887155.1. Taxonomy (NCBI): domain Eukaryota; kingdom Metazoa; phylum Chordata; order Testudines; family Emydidae; genus Malaclemys; species Malaclemys terrapin. Next base: position 86,746,057 of record NC_071507.1, read on the forward strand.
TTAAAAAAAATCTTGATTTCCTCAAAAATTTTCCAGAAAAATCCCAATGTTTTCTCAAGTGTAGGACGATTTTGTTCCACAAAATATTGGTTATTTTCTATGAAAGAGTCACATTGTTTAAAGGTATATAATTACTTGAAATGTGTACCCTGGTTTGGGAGATAGGAGTTGATTAAAAGGGTATTATGGACACATTCTATATGTAGTAAAAATATACATTAACTGCCACATTTTCAAGAGTTCAGGGCCAGATTTTCATGTTCAGCATCTATAACTGGATCACAGTTTTCAGAAGAGCTCAGCTCCCATTTAGGCACCTAAATAAACAGCCACATTTTCAAAGGATTCAAAATGCTGAGCACTTTTGAAAATCTGGCCTGAAAGATATTATCCTGGGAGTGTACAGCAGCCATTGAGGTAAATCAGGGGTACTCAGCGTTTTACAGGATCAGGCCCTCAAATGAGCATCAACTACTGAGTCCAAAACTGCTGAGTTTTAATCTGTACTTGGACACTATCTCTCTCTGTAGGCTCGGTCAGGTCACTTTAACCTCTTGCCCTCCATTTTCCTTTCTGTAAATAAGGTCGAATGCTCGGTGCCTTCTTCACAGGGAAATCATAAGGAACAATTCATTTTTTGCAATGTGCTTCGTAAAGCACTATGTACTGGCTAAGTAAAATTATATATTAATATACATTTCCAATAATGATATACTAACCCTTATCTCAAGAGTTAAGTGAAGTGATCATTTGAGGACAGTAAAGCCCCCTCATGATTTCTGAAGTCTTTTGCAATGTAGAGGAAAGGATGCCTTTTCATTCATCCTATGCACATTAGCCCTTCTGTTTTTACCACTGGGAATTATTAGCTAGTTAATTTCTTTTATTCAGATGGGACTTAATACATTCAGCTTCAGTTCACCTGTTTCCGCTCACGTGCAGTGACAGTGCACTCTGAGCGCTCCGAGAGCTGCCCTGATAGAAGAAAAGTGTTTTCAATTGCAACCATTGGAGTAGATTCAAGGACTTTAAAGTTTTTTCATGATTAACATCATGCATAAAATGACTCTCCCCCAAACCTTCTGTCTGTCTTCTGTGGTTTATATGATTGTGGTGCCTGATGCTTCTCTCACAGGATTTGTCCTGACTAAGATAAAAGGTGGGTTTGGGGTTTTTTTTTTTAAACGTCAGCAAGCACAGTCCAAAAACCAGCTTTTCATTCTAGTCAAGGCAAACCCACAGTGAAGATCGGAAATCACGGCGGTTTTGGAGGGAAAAGACCAGCGTAACTGTTCAGTCCATCTTCCTGGAAAGGCAAGGTATGCTCCTCTGATAGAGGATATTAAAGTGATAAGAACAGATTTAATTTTTTTAATTAAACCGAATGTTAAAATTAGCTAATACACAGGTTAAGGAAAGTGTTTCTTCTACACATCTGGGTATAATGCTTAAATTATCCAACAATACAAAGTTTGGTTTAAAAGTTATAAAACACATATCATATATAATCTGCAATATTCCAAATTGAGGTTAATAAATTTAGCAATATAGTTAAAATATTAGCATCCGAATATTCAGGTACATCACTCATACAAAGTTATGCTAAGAGTAGCTTGTGAGCAGCAGATATAGCAATGAGTGTAGATTGTCCCTCAGTAACTGAGAATTTAGGACAGGTTGTCCCTCAGTAAGCACAATCAATCAGAGAAGTATTTCAGTTACTTTCCTGACTTCATTTCCCAATGGCACTCCAGCTCATCTCTCCTGGTATTGCTGATGGCCAGTGATATGTGCTAAATAAATGTCCCTTGACCACCTGATGGCATCCAGCACCATACGTTGCCACATCAGCCAAGCTGTAGCACTGACCAATTCTGCATTCCCACAACACTCACTCGTTACTGGGATCGCATGCTCCCAGGGCTTTGACCATCCCTGTGTGTGTTCGAACTTCATAATCCCTAGCTTTCATGGCATCAGCCAGAGGGTATATTTCTCCCTCTTTCGGGCGGGGGTGTCATGGAAGACCAGGGGTCTTGTTCTCAAAATGACTCTCACTCAAACCTTCTGTTTATATGATTGTGGTGCCTGATGTTTCCCTCACAAGATTTGTCTTGACTAAGATAAAAGGTGGGTTTGGGGGCTTTTTAAACTTCAGCTAGCACTGTCCAAAAACCAGCTTTTCGTCCTAGTCAAGGCAAACCCACAGTGAAGATCAGAAATCACAGCTGGTGAGGATGGAAAAAGACCAGTGGAACTGTTCAGTCCATCCTCCCGGAAAGGGAGGATATGCTCCCCTGAGAGAGGTCACATTGATGCTGGATATTAAAGTGATTTAAAATTTTATTAAAGTTAATGTTTAAAATTAAATATACACAAGTTAAGAGGGAAGGTACTGTACATCTGGGGTCAGGCTTGAGTTATGAGGGATTACAGGTATTGGTTACAAGATACATACATATCATATAACCAACATAGACCCAGATTTGGGTGCGGGAGTTTTTAAAGCATCAGTGGATAAGTGGGCTCGGGTATGCCATCCATGAAACGTATTAAGAGTCCAAGTCAGTATCAGTGTAGCAATGCTGCACTTGATCTTATCCAAAAGGCCAAGTAACTTATTTACAATGCATTGGCTTATAGTGACCTGATCCACAACACATACAGCTGCCTCTGGCATCAGCTGCAGTCCTTTGTACAGTTCAAGGACACAGTGTTGCCTTAAATAGGAGATGTACTGCGCACGTGTTGTTTTATTTCACAAATATTGCATGTGTCCTTCAATCAATTTTTTAAATTAATAATGTATTAAGTGGAGGTTAAAGAATTGTGTTTTTATTTTCATCCAAGCATTCTTATATAGCTAGTTCTCAAGGCACAGTGGGGAAGAAACATTAGCCAAAGGCACAACAGAGCTGTTTGAATACTGCTGTCTTTTATACCCAACAAGAAAATTTAAAGAGGGGCACGGAAACAAAGTGCAGGCCTGCTGAGTATTAACTTGAAAGTGGGAAATAAGCAAATAATTTTTAATCACCAAATATTAGAGGCCTAGATAGTTATCTGAGGTTCTTTCTGCATTGAATTTGGTTTTATTAATTCTCAGGGAAGCAACTAGTTTGGAATGTAAAGAAGAAAATTGATGTTCTCGATCTCCTTTCAAAAACATACCCTAGTTATTGACTTTGCTGGTCTGCTGCATGAATCACAGTTGTGTGTCATCACATGCATTCAGCTGTGCTGTCATTGTGCAGGATGAAATCCAAATCCGGATGAAAAGGGAAACCCAAACAAATTCATCTACATTCCTCATGACTCACTCTGCTTCTTATCGCCAATCATCCCTCCTGTGCAGGAACAGAGAAAAAAACACACACACACCCACCCCCAGATTCTAAAAACTGAGACTATTTTACAAATCTGAAGCAATCAGAAGGTCTTTGACTCAGAAATGTATAATGCAATTGGTTAAATTTGAGTTCTTCTGCTTCCCCCAAATCAGTTTAGAATTCTAGAATTAAACAGCAAGTCTGTCCGGCTTACATAAAAGCTATTTTCTTGCTTTCCTTTTTTATTTTTTTCCGTCAATTGACAGTAGTTGCCTCCGGTGCCTCAACAGTAGCTATGACTGTGTCTTAATGAAAAAAGATGTATAAAATATTACCATAACCTCAGAGGCATGAGTGAAGCCCTTATTAGAATTCGGGACCTACAGCTGGAACTTTCAGCTTGGGGTGGGAGATAAAGTTAACTATTGTTAGCTCACAAGTGGCTCAGACTTCCTGGCAACTGAAGTGAATTACTCAGCCCTTTATGCAGGGCTTCAGAAACAGTCCACTGTTTCACAACAAAAAAGGCATTCAGGCAGGGAAAGATGGTCTCCCCAGGCTCTAGAAAGCTAGCTTTAAGACAGTGAATCAACACTAGGGCCTCACAAGTGAACGGCCACTGTGGGAAAGGGTGATGATGTCAGCCTGAATGCATTTCCAATGTTTTTGTCCCACTTTTCATTGCTTTTGCTCGCCCTCTCTCTCTTTCTCTGTCCCCTTCCTGTTCTTTTGAGGCCATTATTTTAAAGTTTAGAACGCCCATCAACTCCAGTGGCCCACTGCGACACTGTTGCCATGGCAATGCTTTTCTACACTGTTCTTCGCATAAAAAAAACCAGGGGGGAAAGCTAAAAAAAGAAGAGACAGTGAGTGTCCCAGAGAGAGGAATAAGAGAGCCAGCGCCAGTTGGGGGCAGCTTGGAGTTAGAGCTGAAAGTGGGGAGAGGAGTGCTGTCAGTGGGGATGGGGGAGTATAGGTGAGGGGGCTGGTGAACCCAGGTATTTGGGGGTCTTTTGAAAAACAAATTTGTAAACCTTCACACTCTACACTTTTGAAAGGATCCACACTTCTGAAGGCCTACAGAAGAATCAGAGTAATGTTCTTAGCTAAGCCTTCACAAAGAACACAGCCATGCTTTGGCAAATGTACCCAATTACATAGTTTATACCAAGTTTTCAAAGGCTTTTCTGTGCTTGCCCACCCCCCTTCTCCCCGCCAAAGAATGTGTGTAAGGGATGGGGGAGGCCCCTAAATGCTTTTGATCCTGATCGCAAGTGACCATTAAACAAGCTGACATACCTGACAGGATAGCCCACATTCTCAGGTTTACTGTGCTGTCAAAGTGCAGGCTTCAGTAGTAAGTGCTGAGAAGCATCCCTGTAAAACTGGCTGGACACTGTCAGTGACAAGGGGGAAGAGGCATTCATTGCTCATGTTGTTCCTCCTGTTCATGATACAGTGCCGCCTGCATCCCAATCACCGGCTTGCCCTCCCTCCAAAAAGAAACGTCATGTTTTCTTCCTGCATTCTGAGAAATAGTGGATATTCCTATGGCCAGTGCAGGAAGCCTTTGCTAAGCCTGTCCCGAGGCAAAATTATAGTATGGCAGAATTGTATGCACATTGAGCACTGAGATAGTAGAGTAATTTAGTACACATTACATCCATGCTGTACTGGGGTTTTGGATATCAGCATTTTAAAGACTACAAATGTACATGCTGCTTACACAACATTCAATATTCATCCTTTCTGTCCTCTGCCCAAATTGTGACACCCTTTCTCTGACTGAGGCTATGTCTTCACTAAGAAAAAAAAAGTGCAAATTTTCATAGAATCATAGAAATGTAGGGTTGGAAGGGACCTTGAGAAGCCATGAAGTATGCCCCCCCTTTCACTGTGGCAGAAACATATGAACCTGGCCTATCCCTGACAGGTGTTTGTCTAACCTGTTTTTAAAAGCCTCCAATGATGGGGAGAAGCTGGATATGAGTCAACAGTGTGCCCTTGTTACCAAGACGACTAACGGCATATTGGGCTGCATTAGTAGGAGCATTGCCAGCAGATGGAGGGAAGTGATTATTCCCCTCTATTCAGCACTGGTGAGGCCACATCTGGAGTATTGTGTCCAGTTCTGGGGCCCCCCCACTACAGAAAGGCCGTGGACAAATTGGAGAGAGTCCAGCGGAGGGCAACAAAAATGATTAGGGGGCTGGGGCACATGGCTTTGAGGAGAGGCTGAGGGAACTGGGGTTATTTAGTTTAGAAGAGAAGAGTGAGGGGGATTTGATAAGTACAACCCCCCAACCTAAAGCAAATACTCACCAGCAACCACACATCACTGAACAAAACCACTAACCCAGGAACCTATCCTTGTAACAAACCCCGATGCCAACTCTGTCCACATATCTATTCAAGTGACATCATCATAGGACCTAATCACATCAGCCATACCATCAGGGGCTCGTTCACCTGCACATCTACCAATGTGATCTATGCCATCATGTGCCAGCAATGCCCCTCTGCCATGTACATTGGCCAAACCGGACAGTCTCTACGCAAAAGAATTAATGGACACAAATCTGACATCAGGAATCAAAATACTCAAAAACCAGTGGGAGAACACTTTAACCTGTCTGGTCATTCAGTGACAGACCTGCGGGTGGCTATATTACAACAGAAAAACTTCAAAAACAGACTCCAAAGAGAGACTGCAGAGCTAGAATTGATATGCAAACTAGACACAATCAACTCCGGTTTGAATAAGGACTGGGAATGGCTGAGCCATTACAAACGTTGACTATCTCCCCTTGTAAGTACTCTCACACTTCTTATCACACTGTCTGTACTCGGCTAGCTTGATTATCACTTCAAAAGTTTTTTTCTTTTTTTTTTTTTTTTCTCTTAATTAATTGGCCTCTCAGAGTTAGTAAGACAACTCCCACCTGTTTATGCTCTCTGTATGTGTGTATATATATCTCCTCATTATATGTTCCATTCTATATGCATCCGAAGAAGTGGGCTGTAGTCCACGAAAGCTTATGCTCTAATAAATTTGTTAGTCTCTAAGGTGCCACAAGTACTCCTGTTCTTCTTTTTGGGGATTTGATAGCAGCCTTCAACCACCTGAAGTGGGGGGGGGGGGTTCCGATGGAGCTCGGCTGTTCTCAGTGGTGGCAGATAACAGAACAAGGAGCAATGGTCCCAAGCTGCAGTGGGGGAGGTTTAGGTTGGATATTAAGAAACACTATTTCACTAGGAGGGTGGTGAAACACTGGAATGCGTTACCTAGGGAGATGGTGGAATCTCCATCCTTAGAGGTTTTTAAGGCCCAGCTTGACAAAGTCCTGGCTGGGATGATTTAGTTAGTGCTTTGAGCAGGGGGTTGGACTAGCTGACCTCCTGAGGTCTCTTCCAACCCTAATCTTCTATGATTCTATGATTCCACAACCTCTTTTGGAGGCTTATTCCAGAGACTATCCTTATAGTTAGAAAGTTTTTTCTAATATCTAACCTATATATTCCTTGCTGCAGATTGAACCTATTAGTTTACCATGTGCAGTAGCTATCCTTCTGTAAGTACACAGAGGAGACAAGGCACTGTAGTTTCACTATGAGGTACACTAAGCAAGGTCAACTGCGGGCAGGGAATATAGTGCTGACCTTACCTCGATACCTCATGATAGACACTACAAGTGCCTTGTCACCACTTAGGCTTTTACAGCGAGAGAGCTAACCCCCGTTAGTTACCTTGGGGTAAAGAAAAAAAAAGAGACCCAAACAACTTTGTGTCAGTGATGACAAAACCTGAGAGGCTGCCTCCTCCAGTATCATTGCCACTCGCTGGACCAGCTGACAGGCAAAATTCACCCCTGAACAAACTGTACACTCAAGGCCCTTTGACCACACAGTGACAGACCAACAATATCCTTTAATACCCTGGACACACCATATAGAATTATAATAGTCTTTATTGAATTAAGCTAAACCTTATTGAATTAGGGTTAATACCGTTGGGGTACATTGTATTAAAAATGCAATTGTGTCAGTGTTATTGTGGCTTTGTACGTACCTTCTCTAGTAGGGAGCGGGGGAATGCTAATGAACTTCATCTGTTATCAACCTTTCAAAGTCATACCCTGGAGGGATACGCATATACTAGTTCGAACTGGATTCTCCACAGACCAACAAAAGGACTTTTGGATACACAGCTTGAGTTACTTTAAACTGACTAGGCCCTCTTCTTGATCCATGGAGGGTCCCAATCCTTTGGGTAGGGTTGGAAAGCCTGGGCCTGCCGGAGTCCATGTTACAACGAACTCTGGTAAGCATATTAGCATGCGTGTAGGGTCTTTTAATATGTTTTCACCATAATTTTTTTAAACTTTGGAATAAAGGAGGCTTGCATAGAAAGAGCTGGGAGGTAACTGCAGCAATCCCTCTGTTATCAGTCTCTGACGAGAAAACAAGCAGGTCTGTTCAGGCAGGCTGTCTTTGCTTGGAAATACACAGTGAAGGCAGGGAACTGTAGATTCTGGAAATATCCCGGTCAAAGGGGAGTGAGATGCAGGTCTTCACCCAAAAGAGGAAACAACAAGGGAGCCAGAAGCCATGGCCAATGGGAGCTGCGGGGCCAGTGCCTGCGGGTGCGGCAGCGCACAGAGCCACCTGGCCGCGCCTCCACCTAGGGGGCCGCAGGGACATGCTGGCCACTTCCAGGAGCAGCGCAGAACCAGGGCAGGCAGGGAGCCTGTCTTAGCCCCACTACACCGCCGCCCAGGAGCCGCATGAGGTAAGCGCCACCCGGCCGGATCCCACAACCCGAACCCTCTGCCCCAGGTCAGAACCCTCTCCTGCACCCTATCTCACTCCCAGACCCAGTACCCCACATACCCACTCACACCCCAACACCCTGCTCCAACACCCTGCCCAACACTCCTTCCCGCATCCAAACTCCTTCCCAGAGCCTGCACCCCACACCCCCTCCCACACCCCACTGCCCTGCTCCAGCCCTGAGCTCCCTCCCTCATTCCAAACCCCTCGGCCCCAGCCCAGAGCCCCCTCTTGAACCCCCAAATCCTTCATCCCCACCCCCACCCCAAAGCCCGCACCCCCAGCTGGAGCCCTCACCCCCTGCTACACCCCAACCCCCTGCCCCAGCCCAGTGAAAGTGAGCGAGGGTGGGGGAGAGTGAGTGACAGAAAGGGAGGCTGGAGTGAGTGGGGGTGTGGTCTCAGATAAGAGGCTGGGCAGGGGCGGGGTCTCAGGGCAGGGGCGGGGCAAGGGTGTTCGGTTTTGTGCAATTAGAAAGTTGGCAATCCTAATTAGGCCTCTGAACTGCAAGCCTCATGAGACACCAATGGCAGCTCAAGCAGATCCAGAGACTAATGCTAAAGCTGAAACCAAACGTTTTAACATTTGTGAATTAAATTGTTTCTGAAGTTTCCGAATTTTGACTTTTTGTCCCTGTCCAGGACAAAGCTAAATGCTGGAACATCGGACTTTCCTGCAGAATGGTAATTCTGATTTTTGGTCAACTCTACTTAAAGGTTGAATCTGAACATCCGTCTTCCTCATGGTGACACATGTTTGCAACCGGCTTGTTCTGCTTCTTCTAGCACTGCACTGTTCTCTTCCCAGTAAGTGTTCACCATAACCATTTTTTCCCTCAGCCATGAACTGCTTTATCATATAAGGGCTCGTATCACTCAGAATTTCCAATCACTTTAGATATTGTGTTTGGGAAGAAGGGATGCATCAGCTAAATTTGAACCAAATCAATGACCTAACTCAAAATGTTTCAATTGGATAAAAACCTTAGGAAATAAGCAGTTATGAAGGCAGAATGCCAAAACTAGATTTGAAAGGCTGCTGAACTGGGTCCAGAAAAGATCAGAGGAAATGAAAATGACCCTCTGAGGCCTTGCCTACACTGACAAGTTTCTGTGCAGTAAAGCTTCTTTCTGCGTTGTAACTCCCGAGATGTACACTCTGCCAAGCCGCTTAGAAACTGCGCAGTTGCAGCACTGTAAAAAACCACCCCGACGAGAAGCGTACAGCTTTCTGCGCCAGGAGTACAGCGCCACGGTGCCAGTGTAGACATCCTGGTCAATTATAGTCCTGTTCTTGCCCTTCTGGTCATCGGTTTGGACTCTACAGTCCTGCCCTCAGGTGACCAACCATCATCCCCACCCCTACAAAGAGCTGGATGCGATACTTGGTGGCGACTCTACCTTCACTGTGAAGGCCACTATAGATACTTTAGTGACTTACGTGCCAGTCGAGAGTGGACCAAGCCAGGAGGAGGAAATCTTGGGACGAGGATGTGGATGTGGAGGGAGATCCAGAGGCAGAGGATGACTTGGAGGTCAGAGATGCATGCAGCTAGGAGCTCTTCTCTACCCCGGAGGAGGCTAGCCAGTCACAGCTGTCGGATCTTGGCGAAGCGCAAACAGGAGAGGAGGCCCCTGGTAAGTGGCTTTGATTTTGGGAATCACTGAAGCGAGTTGTTGGGGGGTAGGAGGATTGCCGAAAGCAGGCTTGTGTCTGTATGATGCGCGTACCATCACATGCCTGGTCTGAGCGGTAGAACAGGGTGTTGATTGACTCTGCCTAAGAGATCTCCAGGAACCTCTCATGGAGATACTGGGCAATACACTGCCACAGATTCTTTGGCAGAACTGCTTTGTTTCTTGCCTCATTAAGGGTAACTTTTCCACACCACTCTGCTATCACTGGTTTGTGGGGGGGGACCATTGCTGCACACAGGCGAGCCACATAAGGACCAGAGCGGAAGCCGCAGTCTTGGAGAAGACCCTCCCTTGATCCCCTGCTCACCCTCAATCTTCCATTATGAACATAGCCTGTGGAAAATGTGGGGACAGGAATGATTATAAGGCCTCCCCCTACAGTGATGGCTCTCCCCAAGAGCCACATGCCCAGTGTACAGTATGGTCCTTGAACACTGATTTCCCCCACCCCTGCAGTTACTCACCATTTTGGGGGTCTTGTGACTCGTGTGTGCTTGCCTGGGGTCAGCCAGTTAGTGACAGGTATGTGAATAGTGGCTGTGTTTTAAATCAGTGGTCTGTGTGTTGCAAACAATACTGCTTCTGTAAAATGTTGCATTTTGGCATCACAGATATGACCTTGGGACCCAGCCTCCCTCTTTGTTATCGCCAGCTGAACGGCTGCGCAGAATTAGAAAGCGGCCAAGAAGAACTAAGGAGGACTTTCTGCATGAGGTCATGATGCACTCTGCGGCCAAAAAACAAGAATTGAAGGAGTGGCGGAACAGAGAGAAGAGGGACCAAAAGGAGAATGCAGCATGCCAGAACAAAGCCATGGAGCGCCTCTTAAACGTTATGGAGCGCCAAGCGGACACGCTCCAAGCAATACTAGCACTGCAAACTGAGCAGCTCCGCGCCCACCCACCCCCCCGCAACCGCTGTCGCAAAACGCTTTCACATGCACCCCTCTAGACACTGCCAACACATTCTTATCAACCTCCTGGCTCCAGTCTGTACCCACTGCATACCACTCCTGCCCCGTCACAGTCCAGCCCTGCAGACTCCCAGTACCCACTGCACTCAACGCCTGTCCCTCTGCAGTTTAGCCCTGCTGAAATACAATACCCTCTGCACTGTACTCCAAAGGAGAAGGTTGGATATGATACCTGGACATACACAAATCTTTAACTGTCCCGGGACCCCACCTCCTCTTGGGACTCTCCCTTCCCCTCCTCCTCCTGGGACCCTCCCTTCCCCTATCCCTCAGTGCTGATGTGTTTTTTTGTTTGTATCTCTCCTCCAGTTGTTGTTTTTTAATAAAAGAATTGTTTTGGTTTGAAAGCAATCTTTATTCCATTAATTGAAAGCAAACAGAGCCTTGCAAAGCACCAGGCAATTTTCTTAAACCTTCATAGTGCATCATCTGCACCAAGCACAATCACCTCCTAGCATTACAAGCACTGCACTCTCGAGCATAGCAACAAATATTAGTGTCTTTCAGCTTCAAATTGCTGCTTCAAGACATCCCTGATCCTTATGGCTCCCATGCTGCACCCCTCTAATAGCCCTGGTCTCTGGCTGTTCAAATTCTGCCTCCAGGCGCTGAGCCTCAGCGGTCCAGCCCTGAGTGAAGCTTTCACCCTTCCCTTCACAAATATTATGGAGCACACGGCACGCAGCTATAAGCATAGGAATATTGTCATCGACCAGGTTCAGCCTCCCATATAGGCAGCACCAACGGGCCTTTAAATGGCAAAAAACACACTCAACAGTCATTCTGCACTTGCTCAGCCTGTTGTTGAACTGCTCCTTGCTGCTGTCAAGAAGCCCCATGTATGGCTTCATAAGCCATGGTATTAAGGGATAGGTGGGGTTTCCCAGGATCACAATGGGCATTTTAACTTCCCCTATGGTAATTTTCTGCTCCGGGAAGAAAGTCCCTGCTTGCAGCGTCCTGAACAGGCCAGTGTTCCGAAAGATGTGTGCGTCATGCACCTTTCCGGACCAGCCTGCGTTAATGTCCGTGAAACACCAACGGTGATCCACAAGTGCCTGAAGAACCATTGAGAAATACCCCTTGTGATTAATGTACTCAGTGGCTAGGTGGTCTGGTGCCAGAATTGGAATATGCGTGCCATCTATAGCCCCTCCGCAGTTAGGGAAGCCCATTTGTGCAAAGCCATCCACAATGTCATGCACGTAGCCCAAAGTCACAGTCTTTTGGAGCAGGATGCAATTAATGGCCCTGCACACTTCCATCAACACGAGTCCAATGGTCAACTTTTTCACTCCAAATTGGTTAGTGACCGATTGGTAGCAGTCTGGAGTAGTCAGCTTCCACAGTGCAATCGCCAAGTACTTCTCCAACAACAGGGCAGTGCTCATTCTCATGTCCTTGCACCGCAGGGCTGGGGCAAGCTCATCACACAGTCCCACCACAGTCCCACCACTCAGTACTTGTTTCTTGAGCCCAAATGCAGCGTTCCACTGTTGTCAGCACCTCCATGAATCCCATAATCTATCTCGTGTTGTAGCTACTACGCGTGGCAAGATCAATGTCACACTCCTCTTGCCTTTGTAGATTAAGGAATAACTCTACTGCCACTAGTGACATGTTAGTCAGAGCAAGCAGCATATTGGTCAACAGTGTGGAATCCATTCCTGCAGGTCGAAGAGGCAGAGTGCGCAGTACACAAACCGCTGAAAGATGGCATCAAATGCGGATGGAAGCACAGGGTTTGTTGGGATGCGAAGCAGTGCATCATGGGGCATTGGGAAAGGACACAGGATGCCCTGGGATCCCCTCCGCCTTCCCACAACTCTTGGCAGCAGAAGAGGAAGAGATGCTCTGTAGGATAGCTGCCCAGAGTGCATCGCGCCGAATACCACTGCAAGTGCCGCAAGTGTGAATATGCTATTGCACAGGCAGCTGACAGTGTGAACGCACAGCAGCATTTTCCCTTCAGCACTCTCTGAGTGGCACTGTAACTGCCAGCGCTGTAACTCTGCCAGTGTAGACATACCCTAAGACTGGCTTCTAATAGGTATATTTTAGAGTAGTCTCTTCTAAAACCTTTGTATCTTCATTTCTATCATGCAGTTTGGTTGTGAATATTATTAATTACATTCTGCTAAAATAATCTTTGGGAATAGAGTTATTTACACTATGACAAAGGGTTTTGATTTATGGACAGGCTTCCTTCTGAATTAAAATCAATAATGAATGACAGGCAGCTCACACTTCTGAAAAAGTAGAATTCGATGCATCAGACACAGCAGCACTTACCATGGCTACATCTGTGGTGATGTGGAGATCGTTCTGGCTCCAAGCGTCAGGATTACCCATGAAGGTCCAAATCACAATCACAGACCTTCCCTCGGAGGGCAATAAACTTTTAAATTCAAAGATGGATGAGGCCCAGAAGACAATCCTTTGCCTCTTCTGCAGCTGTGGCATACTTAGCATATTTCGCCTGGCAGCAAATATGACACTGTTGTTGCAAGACCAGCATAAAGTTTTTCCAAGGATCTTTTTCTAGCCATCCTCACCTTTTGACAACCACCTCTCTTTTGTCAGGAATCCTGAAATGGGATCACCTCAGACCTATGGGTCTTGGAGATTGTCAGCAAGGAGTATTGCATTCAATTCCCCTATCCTGTTTTCCATCATCCCTCCTCAGTGACCCCTCTCATGAGATACTGTTGAAACAAGAAGTGTCATACTGCCTGGAGTGGCTCACAACCGTGAGTGCCTACCTCAAGGCAGACTGCCAGAAATAAGGCAGACATCCCAAACTGGTGGTCAGAGGCAGATTAAGATTTATTGGGACCCTGGGCAAAAAAGAACATTTGGGCCCCCCACAGCCCTCCTCACCATGGGGCCCCGCCCCCTGCTCCTCCTCTTCCTCCCTGAGATCCCACCTCCTGGTCAGACTGGAAGCTGGAGCTAGGCCATAGTACGAGCTGCCCAGGGAGCCCTAGGCTGCTGTGAAGAGCCCCGGACCCTCCACCTGCCATGGGCGGCGTGTCCCAGAGGGTAGGGACATAGTCCAGCAACTGCTCTCGGGCACCTCATCTCATCCTCAGGGGAAAAGGAGGAGCAGGGGGTTGGGCCACAGTTCTGGTGCCAGTGACCCCCCGAACTTGTACACAGGTTCCAGCGCTCCTGAAGCCCAAAGAAGAAATTCACCTGTGGTGGGAGAGGAGTGCTGACTGGAGATGCTGCTGTGCATACAGCTGCTTACATGGGCTGCTTCTTTGAACTAGACACCAGGTTGCAGCCATTCAACCCCACTGTGCATGGAAACATTCTGGCAGCAGCGCTGTGGTCTGGATGACACATCTTGCTGCAAATTAGCTCCTTCTGGCCCTGCCTTTCCCTGGCAGCTGGATAGTGATGACAGAGGGGATTTGCTTTCTCACTCTGTCCTCCCATCAACCTGGTGGCTTCTCTGCATGATGCCCCCTCCATGGTGGGAGCGGCAAGCCCTGTGTTGGGGCGCCAGAAGCAGGGGGACCAGGAAGGCGATGCCCTCCCACTTTTTAAACAAAAGAAATCTGCCTTAGGGGCAGGTGAGAGCAGGGTCGCTGTATCATCAGCACCCTCCCCTGCTCAGCCGGGGCTGCCAGGCTGTGTGTGGCTGCAGCTCCCAGCCCGTGGCAGAGTTCCGGGCAGAGAGTGCCCGGCTCTTGGGGAGAAGAGATTTCAGCATCAGGAGATGGAGGGGATGGATGCCGTTTGGGGGTGCATGCAGGGTCTCATGCCACTGTCTCCTCCCTCCTGATTTCTGTGAGCATCAGGCTGCCCTGCTTGGTCTGCAAGGGAGAGGGAGGGGGAAGGGGGTGGGGGGAAGAAGTAGTGGGAAAGGGGGGATTGGATAGGGCAGGGGGCAGAGAAGGGGGGCAGTGGGGCAAGGAAGGAGAAGAGGCAGTGGGGAAGGGGGATGTGATAGGGTGAGGGGAAAGAAAAGGGAATAGGGGAGTGGGGGGGGGAGAAAAGGGGATGGGGTGGGGAGAGGCACTTTGTGTGTCTGAATTGCCTGAGTGGCTGCAGTTCCTGCACTCAGGTTGCCACAGCAGCCTCCCTCTTCCCCCACTCCCCATTAAGCCTCCCCCGCATAACCAGCAGCACAGCTACCACTCCAGGCAGGGGGGAGAGAGCCAGGGGAACTGGCTTCAATGCACAAATGCTGCCCTCCCCAGAATAGCAGTCAAACTACGCTTATGGAGGGGACACACCTCCCCTCTGGGGCCCACCTCGGCTCTCATTGCCCATTAGCCAGCTTTTAAGTCCACGGCTTATCCAATTCCCCACCCCATCCCAGCAGACTCTGGCACCCCCAGTGCCCAGGCCACCTGGCAGCTTGCTCCACAGTGTCACTGGACGGTGGACTGCTCCTGGACTCCCCACTCTCTCGCTCTGTTCTGGAAGGCACTGGGGCTGCAGTTCCCCTGGGCTCTTCTCCCTGCGGCAGCCAGGACGTGACTTTGCAACTTTTGGCCACAGATTGTGGCAGCTGCAGTGCTGAGTGGCAGGGGCTGGACTGCAACGAGACAATCCCGGGAGCACCTGCAGTCTCTTCCCCGCCTCCCCCTGTGCCCACCCCACAGGGTGCACTACTGCACAGAGCCCGATATCTCCCGGGACACCCGCCCCCTGAGCCTGGGAACCCCAGCCCCAGGGGGATACCTTCTCTACAGCTTGGGATCCCACTTCATTCCCAGCCTGGGATCCCCCCACCCCAGATACATCCTCTACAGACCAAGATCTCCTGGACACAACCAGTCCCCAATCCAGGATCCCACCCATCCCCTGGGGACACACCCAAAGCTCTTCTTCGGGTCTGTAAACTTGAACGCTTGTCTCTCTCACCAACAGAAGCTGGTCCACCCGTCCTATCTCTCTAATGTGAATCCTGTCATTATGACCCTGTTGGGTGCATCGTAATAGACTGAGAGCATGAATCTTGGCCACCAGAGGAGGAGTGTAAATCTTGATGCTAGAGCCTGCTGTTTAGATCTTACTCCATTCTGAGCCAGGGAGTTTTAATTTTGGCATGTGTATCCCCCATGAAGGCAGTGGAGTTTGGAAATAAGAACACAGGGCCGACCTTATGGGTGGGCGCTGTGGTCAGGGGGATGCTGTGGTCATAGGGTTGCCAATTCTGGTTGTACGTATTCCTGGAGGTTTCCTCACATGACATAACATTAAATTGAATATTAATCTTTCATTCCTGGAGACTCCAGGACAATCCTGGTGGGTCGGCAACCCTATGTGGTCAAGAGGCAAGAAGCAGGGTGGACCTGGGGTGCAAGGCCATCAAAGGGAGCTTGGGGCAATGTGGGAGAAGTCAACAACACCCGGGGCGAAGCGTGGGATTCCTCCAGCACTTTGGCCTTCGCCCCACCACCACCACTTTTACACAGGTTCTGGTACCTTCCCTTTATGCAACCTCCCTTTCCGCACCCCATACACAGCCAAGTCTCAGAGCCTAGTCAACTGACTGAGGGCTTGCAGGGTTTGAGCTGTGGGGCTGAAAATAGCAGTGTAGCCATAGGGCTCTGAGAGGCAGGTTGGCTGCCGTGCAATTGGCTTATTGCTAGGACCCAGAAGGAAGTGAATTCCATGCTACAGTTCTGGGCTTCAGCTGTAGGGTGTTGGACTCCAGGCTTCAGCCTGGGCTCAGGGTGCCCAGCCTCAGGGCTTCCACCCTGAGGCTTCTGCTGGGGCTTGGGGGGGGGAGGAGAAGGGTGCCCAGGCTTGGGGCTTCAGGGGCACCGGAACAGAGGGGGCCAGCGGACTATGCCCTCCCAATTTTTACCTTCCTTAAGGGCAAATGATGGGGAAGAGGAGGCAGAGAGGAGAAAGTGGGGGGTGGAGCCTCAGGGAGAAAGGAGGTGCAGGGGCGGGACCTTGGGGGGAAAGGCAGTGAGGGGGTGAGGCCTTGGGGAAAGGGACAGAGGAGGGGTGGGGCCATGGTTCGGGCACCAGCGCTCCCCCCATTTCTAGGGAGCTTCCGACACTCCTGAAGCCCCTGCCAGGGCTTGGGGCACCCAGGGCCAGGGCTTCCGCCCCACACATCTGCAGGGGCTCGGGGCATCCATTTTTCCAGGGGCCCCCAAATTGGCCGGGGCCCATATGTTAATCTGCCACTGCTGGTGGTATGTTCTATAATTAGATTTCACCAAGACAGGAACAAATATGAACTCCTGGATCACTGTAACAGTTTTACCATGGAGTCACAGACATCTTCTAGATTTAGACTCGCCACTTTATCCTGCCACCCAGACAAATTGGACTTAGTGATAATGGTCACTTATTCCAAAAATCATACCACATTTAGATCGATCCTACACCAAGGACAATGCCTGTAGCCAATCCTGTAATAAACTATCCAAAGGTTTAGTAACTAGGAAAAAAGGAAACAGAATTATTTACAAGTTTAAGCAAGCAAACATATACAAACACGAGTTACCATCCCAATCCTAAGAATTACAGTGTTGTAGTGATCTGTCTATTCAAAGTGTCTTTCAGGGCAGACCCAGGAGGCAGCCCCTGGAGATCTTTTGCTTCTGGTTAGATGATTAGAGTCTCTGGCCCTTCAGACTTCAAACAGCCAAAAGATGCAGTTTCTTTTTGTAAGGGATTTTTATCCAGTTCCCCAGAGTTCAAGATGATGGGCCCAGTGTCTCCTCTACATGAGTGAAGGGGGAGCAATCAACAAAGTCTTTTGTCCTCTGATGTTCCACAGTGGCTTGTCTGATGTCTATGAGCTTTCTTTTGTTGGGCAGGAGATAACACCTCCTGTGGCAAAATAGCATTTCACACTTGGTAATGTTTCTTTCCTGACTGTGAGGGCTTACAGTTTCAGAGCAAACACTGTTACACTTACAGAGCAAACACTTAAATCTTACCTTATAACATGAGATATAGATATTATAAGTGAGATTAAGAGATGCAGCAATGTACAAACATTTCATAGAGTCTAAACACTAAATACATTCTTATAAGATTAATGCAAAACTAACATACAGGTGACCTGGTCTGGTCTCCAGCTCCGAGGCTGTCAGTTCTTAGCTAATGCCCCCAGCCTGGGCAAAAGCTGGCATCTGGGTTGTCAGCATCACACCTGTCTCATGAGATACTGTTGAAACAAGAAATGGACTCCCTTCTACAAAATGGCTGATGGATTTTTGAGATGTCGAAGGTCTGGAATAGGACACCATTTTGTAATGAGAAAATAATGGGACTAAAACCCCCTGCCCAGGAACTCTGGGGACATGTCTCAACTGCTCCACCTCAGATAGTCTCATAGAATGTCTGTCAGATCCTACATATGGACTCAGCTTTATGATATCTGACGGCCTGGATGCTGGTAGGTTGACATCCACTAAAAGAAGCTGATCAACTGAAGTTCAGAACATTGTATACTAAACCAGGAATACCTCAACTAAGCTGCCTTATAAACCTAAGTGGAAGACGGTTTAATATTTGGGGATCTCAACACCAACTATCTTCCATGACAGCACCCACTCTAGCAATATTGTACTATTTAAGAGCTTTGAAAAAATCTGGACTTACTTTCAGTTCCATGAGGGTCCTATATCAGTGATATCTGCACACCATCTTCCTATCTAGGGTCATACAGTATTTTCCTATCCTAAGGTAGCAAGATTCCTTAGGGGTCTAATCCATGTTCCCTTCCCCCTTGCCAGTTCAGGAGCCCTCTCCCTCTTGGGACCACAATACAGTACTAAGAGGACTGATGAATCTCCACTGTGAGACAATAACAACCTGTTCCCTATACCATTTATTGATGAAGACTGCTTTTTCAGTAGCCATTACATCAGATCAAAGGGTAGGGGAGATTCACGCCCTCAGGACAGGTCCCCTTTATACAATGTTTCATAAGGACAGGGTCACCCTCAGACCTCATCCTAAGTTCCTGCCCAAAGTTGTGTCAGAGTTCCATGTGAATGAGTCCACTGACCTGCCAGTGTCTTTCCCCAAGTCTCACTCAATCTCAGAGGATGCAAAACTTCACACACGTGACCTAGTAAGGGGATTATCATAATACCTGAACAGAATAAAAGTCGTCCAGGAACACAGCAATACTGTTTGTGGCTTTTGCTGACAGGGTTAAGGGCCAAGCAATATCCTCACAGAGGTGATTATCAAAAAAGGGTCTCCATGGGGCACATTACGAGCTAGCAAAGTTAAATCCCCCTAGCCACTTTGGAACTAATTCCACTACTTAGGCAGTCTAAGCTGCATGTTTGAAGAATGTCCCTATTTATGAATTTTGTAGGGCAGCTACATGGAGTTCAAGCCACACTTTCACATTATTCTTTAGTAAAGGCTATTTTGGTAGGGCTGGCCTATAGCCCTTGGTTAAGTAAGCAGGACTAGTAGTATTCACTTCTAAGCAAACAGAAATCTGCTGGTTAGTCCTCAAGAGTGGGATCCATAGGGACAAATACTTGAAGATCACTCTCCTCCTTCCTCACTGCTGTGGAGTCCTACCTTTCTGGGATTCTGTCTTGGTGAAGGAACTGAGGGACAGCCGCACCTTTTATGTCCCCCCCTTAGTGGGGGGACATCTAGGGCAAAGGTGCAGGCCACACAGACTCTGCTGGCCAAAAGAATCCAATCTTGCACACTTTGGGCATGTGCACACCAAGAGCGTAATCCATGTCACTGACACATCTCAAAGAACCACAGTTACTGTAAGGAAGTAGCTGTTCTTTTCTGTGGTTGGTTTTTGTTTTGTTTGTTTCAGTTTCAGTTTACATCTGGAGAGATCTTTCAAAAAATTCTCACTGACTACGTGTTCCAGGTTTCTGGCCTCTTTTACATATAGTAAATTCTGGCAGAATTTCAACAGCATTACAGGGGTAATAATTTTACATGAAAATAGAGAGTCATCCTGTGTGTTAGTATAATATTTGTGGTGTTTTTTACACTCATATTATCATAACATTTCACCAATTGCAATTTTATATTTGTCTTGTTTTCTCCCCTTTTTTCCATTTCCTTTGTTTTTATTTCTGCTTGTTATGAGTTTTTTTCCAGTGTTTTATTGTATAATATATACATTTTATATATCAATTTGTACAAACATTCTATATGATTTATTTGTTACATTTATTTCTCTTTTTAGTGGGGGAGGTGTTTGTTTTTATGAAAGTAATAAAATATTTTAACATAAAAGAATTTCAATAGAGCTATTCTCCTCATTTCAGTGAAGACGCCTGATATGGGAATGGCACAGACTAGCAAGCATATCTCTGTCTCTCTTTCCAGTTTCCAAGTCAACAGAGCTCTCAACCATTTGGGGAAGCATGGAAACAGGACCAGGAACATGGAAACATCAGGGCCAAAATTTCAAACTTGTGAGCTTTAAATTAGGCACTTCAATCTGTGCATAGACACCTAAACAAAATGGGCTGTTTTTCAGAGGTGCTGAGCACCCACAACTCTTACACAAAGTCAATAAGAGTTTTGGTGATCAGCACCTCAAAAAAATCAGGCCAATTTCAGGACTGGAGGCTCGGTCTTGGCCCCAGAAAGAAAGACAACTTAGAACCAACATTCAGATCTGCTTATTCCTATGATAGCATCAACAGCCACCTGCTAGACTGCTTCAGAGACCAAGTCTCCCTTAGATACCCAGAGTAAATATGTCTCTCTTCACACTGGCCAAGAAATGAACACTGTCCCTTCCCTGAGAAATACCATCTCTGTGCCATTTCTCCAATTTCTCTCAATATGGCTGGAAAAATAGGCAAAAATGAATGGCAGATGAAGCTGAGATGAGAGTCAGTCAAAGAGGTGCAACTATCTGGATGTTATTTTCCCACTAGAGGAGCAAAGAGCTGCAAGAAGAAACATATAGGAATGACAGCCCCTGAAATAAATTACCAATGGGACATATCTAACCGGAAACCCGGAAACATTTTCACCAGCCAAGACCATGTCAGAATTGGGGACTTTGTCAGGTGCTCAGATGCTGAGAAGAACCATATAGATGGATGGATGCAATCCTGCACTGAATAATTAAATACACCTCTACCCCGATATAACGCGACCCGATATAACACGGATTCGGATATAACATGGTAAAGCAGTGCTCCGGGGGGTGGGGCTGCACGCTCTGGCGGATCAAAGCAAGTTCGATATAATGCAGTTTCACCTATAACGTGGTAAGATTTTTTGGCTCCCGAGGACAGCGTTATATCGGGGTAGACGAGTATAAATTTGGAAGAAGGATTACTGCTTCCGTAAATGAGAACTAACTTCAGAATTTACAATTTCCAACACAGCCTGCCTGGGATGGTGGAATCTTTTCACTCTCTGCTCTTTTTAAACGTTCCGTTTAGTTATTCCTGCAGGAATATATATAAAAAAATTCCATTTAGAGAGCGCTCAATGCACTGAGCAATGTGTATAACCTGAAGCAATAAAATACATGCACCCTCTAAATTAACATAATTAGTACTGCCTATTAACTAGGCCAATAATGCAAGCAAGCAAAATATGAGACAGAATATCATATGAAACAAGTAATAACGTAGGGAACATGGTCATAGGTGAGAGAGGGGGGAAAAAAGAAAAGAAAAAGAATGACCATAGTTTTATACTCCCAAACTCCAATCTTAAAGAGTCAGTATGATCCTTTTTGGCTAGTTGTGTGAAAAGCAGCCCAAAGAAGAATATTGACAGCAAGATGGAATGTGGATCTTAAGAGGTCAAACCTGGGGCTTGCCAATACATTTCCTGGAGGTCCTGCAGACTAGTCCAAGGATGAGGAGTATATGCGGGAGTAGGGGGGGAACAGGTAGGGAAAGGCAGAGAGATCGGGGAGGGTCTATTAACATGGATAGGGAACAAGACAGGGATGCAACAGAGGTTTGGAAGTGGCAGAAGCATAACGCTAAATTCCTCAAAGTCCATGAAGTGAGAAAACACCCCACATGACAGCCGAGCAGAGGCAATGCACGGAAAATAAAATACCCATTCATCATTATGTCAGGGAAGTAGCTAGTTAATTGAATAAAGAGTTTGAAAACCCCAGTGAAACACCCTGAGCTCAGCTGGTAATTATTTTCAAGCACCTGACCTACTACAGCCACGATTAACATCTAACTGAGCCCTAGTCATACAATCAAACATTCAGAATGTTACTCCTGTTTAAACAGCTTCCAGTGAAGATGACACAGCCCTATTAAAGGCATTTGCATATTCCCCACAGAATCGACAGGGCTTGTTCAAGTCTTTATCCGCAATCTTGGCTGCCAACTTCCTCTTTACAGTTCTCGTCCCTTATTTTCCCTGGGAACCTAATAAATGAAACATTAACCCAGCAGCTTTATTCTTTCCTGTTAGAAGAAACTCATTTTGGCAGAGTTGGTAAATAACTGGTGTATATGCAGCCTCTTTCACAAACAGCTTTTATTCCGATTATTTATTTATTTATTTTTAATCCTGACCATGCGTTATTGCCTCAGTTTGGGAGAGAAAGGAAGTCTTTGTTCTCCCATTAGCCGTCCCTTCTCAGGCAGCACAGGCAAATTTTAATACTCTCAAGTGCAGAAGTCAGCAAAAGGAATTGAAGTTGGACTTCCATCAGCATCTAGGGGAGTTCTCCATGTCTGTAGAAGCCCTCTGTTCCCAATGTTTTGGCCTTCCCGTTTCAAAAGGCCCCACATTACACTCCTTTTTCTTCAGGGGATACTAAGGCAATATTCTGTATACAACTATTACACTTCTCTTCTTCCTGCACTGCAGCTTAGCTCTTTGCTGACACTCAGGCCAGAGCTCTGTCTTTTTGGACTTTTCAGACAGCATTACACAGTTAAACCTCAAGCCTATTGTACGTAAAACCCTAATAAATGGATGTTAATAGTTCGTAGTCAATTTAAAAGAGAGAGACCCATACATTTGCATAGTAAAACAAACATTTTTAGTGCACACACAAGACATTGCAAATAGTATAAAATTGTAAATAGCATTTGGAATACTATGAATAACTTTTAAACAAAAACTATTAAACAGTAACTATACTGGTGTTTCTTATACAGACTTCCCCACTTTCATTTCTGTTACCTATAGTAAAATGTAAGGTTTCAACATTAGAGCAACAAGGTGGGTGAAATAATATCTTTTTATTGGATCAACTTCTGTTCATGAGCGAGACAAAATTCAAGCTACACGGAGCTCTTCTCCAAGTCTGGGAAAGGTATTCCAAACTTCATAACTAAATGTATGGTGATACAAATTGTTTAGCATAAATAGTTAGCACATATTCTAAAGCACCTTTTAAGGTAGAGTGGTCCGTTAACACCGCTGCAGTCATAGGACAAATACAGGCCTATCACCTGTGGGTGAACACTTTCATAAAACGATCACTCTATATTTGACCTCTCAGGCCTCACCCTCAAAGGAAACCTGCACACAATACTTTCAAAAGACGAGCCTGGGAGCTTAAATTCATAACTCCGGTAGACACTAAAAATCAGAGACATTGGATTTATGGCTTATTGCAACAATATGTAACCCACTAATTCCCCCCTTATTTGTCCTATGACTATAGAGTTTTTAATGGAGCACTCTAGCACCCCGAACACTAATATTGCATCAGGGAATTGGATCTAGCTGTAGAGCAGGAATATCCAGAGCTATACTTTATCATGCTATTCTCTGATTGACATCTTTAGATGCTGCAGTGTTAGAGAGTGCAGAGCTAGGTTGGGGCTGAGTGATGGAAAGTCATTAATAAATATTTGCAGTGAGCTTTGTTACACTTTACTGATTTAGAGCATGTCCAGCCAGGCACTGTAAGACAACTAGAAGGAGCTATTCTAAGAATGTTTTATGAGACACATAGGTGCTAATATTATATGGCAGGGCCACACCACAGTGTAATGTCTGGTGAAGGCTGATGAGGACCAGTTGATGTTTTCCAATAGGGACAAATTGACTATCCATCTTATTTATAAGAAGATTTTTAACTATTGATGCACCATCAATAAACCAAACAAGGAAAATTTTCATTGGCTAACAAGAGAAATTAGGCCTGCCTCAAAATCTTAGGGCTGATCCACCACCATGTCATGCCAGAGTAATACTGGTGTAATTTAACTGAAATCAGTGGAATTACACTGGCATAAAATTGGAGTAACACAGTAGTAAATCAGGTCTTTCATAAAATGCAAGAATAGATGGACAGGAGATTCTTAACACCTAATCTAATAGGAATATCACAATGTAAAGGGCAAGAATAAACAAATTTCTGTCCTCTCCTGGGAGAAGTCACAGCAAAGATCATCATGTGGAAAACTGATTGCCCTGCTCCAGTTAATGCTTATGTCTTCTGTAATAAAGCAGGGTTTCCTAAATAAATTCCTCACTGCATGCTTAGAATTCCTGGGGGTATTTTAAACAGCTCTGCTCACAAAAGGTTTTCAGAAATCAGAATCCTTGTGTGTGCTTCAGACAAGTTGGGAGTCCCTCAAGATTATTTTGCTACTCCTTCCCCTATGCCATGGCTTTGCCTGCATTTGCACTCTGTAATTCTTTATGCAGCATCAGGCTTTCCTGCTGGAGAAAGGGGTAATTCAAACAACCCAGGTCACAAAGGCTACTGAAATTGGAGCCTTTATATATGTTTCAAACAAGCCAAGGTTACCACACAATGTCACCGTAAAATTTCACTTATAGAAGTCTTTTAAAATGAGCATTCCGAGGTGAAAACAACTGTGGAGCCTCATCTTTTTCTGTGGATGTGCATGGCATGCAATACACTGATGTCTCTCTTTATGACACTCTATCTTGGCTCTGACCTAGCTCTGACATGTCGGCTGTTTGGCCCCTTATGGGAGTCAAGCCAACACTTGGAACCAACAATTGTGACTGTGAGCATTCTGGAATCAGCAGCACCCTCATGTGGGGTCTGGTTAAGAAGCCACATATGCCCCAGTACAGGAAAAACAACCTTTGGGAAGTTTGCCACATAAGAAGTCCACTTTTAATTGATCAGATTTATACATGAGCCACATTCTGTGGGAGTCTAGAGTCCATTGACTTGTCTGTTTCATTGATGGCCAGACTGTAACCTCACCATTGCCAACCCAATCCTGGATTGTAGGCTGTATGGTCCATTTTCCACATGGGCTCTCCTGACATTTAGATACTTAACCAAAATACTGAAAGCTCCCTTCCCCTCAATGACTCTGCTATTGTCCATGCCTGCCTCTCCCTCTTTACAACCCTTTTTTTCTCCAGGTCCCTGTCCCTATCATTCTCCAATAGATCTCTATTTATTCCTTTCCCCATAATCTTGCAATATTGAAGTGTATCTACTAGGATTCTCCAGTGGGCTATGCACCCCAGAATGTGTGATATTTGAAGTCAACAGCAGCCAGGCTGGAGACTGCCAGAGTTTCTGTGTATTGCAGCAGGATCTTCAAAGGCACAGAAGGAAGAGTGATTCCTAACGGTTATGGGCTGGGAAGGAGCCTGAGCCTATAGGGAGTTTCTGGGGAAGGAAGCTGGTGTAGCCTAGTGGAAGACCACCAGGGAGGCAGGAAGATGCTAAAATATCAAGAGGAAGGAGAGATAAGGTGAGAGTCCTTCTCCATATTGAACCTGAAATAAGTTTGGATTCCAACTGATGGATGGGAAAGGTCAAGGCCAGTTTTTTCTTTCCTCCTGAACTGTCTTCCCCTTCCCTAGTTACAATTCTATAACAAGCCACTATGAATTCCAACAAAATAATTTCCTGCGGGGTTCAATTTTATCGCCCTAGACAAATGCATCATCTTTATTCCAATTTAGACAAAGCATTCCAGCAGTGTGTAATAGCCCAGATCCTGTAAAAAACGGAACAGTTACTCAATTTAACAGAAAGGCTTTTCTCCATCAATGTATTTTAGGTTATCACCATTATCCTGGTTTTTGTTAACTAGCACATGAGATGGAACGATTCAATAAATAACCCTATATCCTGCTGTGGATTGAAAGTTGCAATCCTCTCCCAACAACATCTACACAAACAGAAAGGTCCCAGTACAGAACCTAAGAGAGGAACTGCAGTGCTGGCCTACCTCCAGATCTGTTTTGGAATATCCTTGATATATTTGGGGATTTAGGATCCGAGTCACTGAAGTACTTAAGCACAAGTCTAATGTTAAACCCGTGAGTAGTCCCATTGAAGCCACTAGAACTAATCACATGCTTAAAGTTGGGCACGTACTTAAGTGCCTTGCTGAACTGAGACCTTACAAAGGGAACTTCCATTAAAATGACTGTAAATAACATACATATTCTCCCCGTGCACTGAATGTAGCACACACTAGCAGGGAAAGAGAGAGCTTCTATCCCTACTGAACATTTTTTCCTTGCTCTTTTTCTGTAACTGGGCAATGGAAAAAAAATCACATGCAGGTTAAGCGTGCAAGGGGAAAGAGGTATATCTGCCTCCCCCACGCAAAACCATACCTTCTGAATCACGGGGAAATGGATGACTTCAGGGATTTGAAAAATGCTGTGATGGGTTGCTTGTCCAAATATGAGTCAGGTCCATGGTGAATGATACTCATTGTCTTGTTGGGAGGGGTTCTGTGTAGGAAGGGTTAGTGATCTCTGTGCCTAGGAAATAGGGATCTGTTTTAATTTATAGATGAGGTCAGACTAGATGATCTAATCTTCCCTTTTAGACTTAAACGCTATGTCACGAAAACTGCCATCAAAAACTTGCCCCTCTTTAGCCGAATCAGCAGACCAAAGCAGTCTGCTTCCTCAAACTGTCAGCCATCCACTCTGCCTCAATTCTAGGAATCAGCTCCCATTGGACGGGGTCTTTCTGGCCAGTTTCTTCTAGATGTGGACAGCCCTTTGGTTCTGCCCATGCTCTATATATGTGCACCAGGAGGATGAGCTTTTGAGTGATCATTGTCCTGTAATAAGCCTTTTTTTCTCGCCTGTGCTCTGGGGCATGGCCCTCAGTTCTTTTGACGTGTGTAATTTTCAATGTACATCCCTTGAGTAGTCAGGGGAGTGGATTTTTTTTAGGACCATAGGACTGGACAGGACCTCCTGGCTCATCAAGTCCAGTCCCCTGCTGTCACAGACAACCCCATCATATAAACCTGTTCATAAACTTATCAAGCTCTATCTTAAACAGGGCTGGCTCCAGGCACCGGCGAAGGAAGCTGGTGCCTGGAGTGACCAATAGAAAGGGGTGGCAGTCTGTGCATTGCTGGGGCGGCACATGCAGGTCAGCAGTGGCGGCACTTCAGCGGCCGCTCAATTGGTCTGCTTCAGTCTTCGGCGATGGGTCCTTCAGTCCCTATCTTCCTCTTCGGCGGCACTTTAGCAGCAGCTCAATTGGGTTTTTCTTTTTCTTCCGCCGCTTGGGGTGGCAAAAAAGCTGGAGCTGGCCCTGATCTTAAAATTAGTTAAGTTGTTTTCCCCCGCCACACACACACACACACACACACACACACACACACACACACACACACAATTCCTATAGGGAGGCTGTTCCAGAAACTAACTGCTCTGATAGTTAGAAACCTTCATCTAATTTCCAGCCTAAATGTATTCATGGCCAGTTTATATCCATTTGTTCTTGTGCCAACATTGTCCTTTTTCTTAAATAGCTCTTCTCCCTGTCTGGTGTTTACCCCCTGCTGTATTTATAGAGAGTAGTTGTGATGTTATGAGTGTAATATAATATCTCATTGAAAGGTGAGGGCCAGAAAGAGTTAATTAACTCACAGACTGACCTTACCCATGGCCTTTAGAGACTGGTTAGGAAGATATGTGAATGAATAGAGCTTTGAAATGCAAGTCTGCATTGTTAGAGGTAGAAGGGTAGCTGTTTGCTCAGGTCTTGTGATGTAAGCAAACAAGTCTTGTCTATTGCTATAGCTTTGATTCAAAGATCAAAAAAGGAGTATATAAGATCAAGCGTAGTACCTGTTCTTATCAGTTTAATATCTGATATGTCTTTTATTTAGGAAGACACTTGAGGGAAATAGTATTATTGTCTATATGTCTCTTTGAAGGTTGTGGTAACCTGAATCTGAACTGTTTAATGGATAAATTACCCTGTGCTAATTGTCATGATGTTTGGGAGAAGGAAAGTTTAAGCCTATTGTTTTCTCAGGCCAAAAGGCTGCTGGAAATGTATAAAAACCTTCATCTTAGATCTGCATTGGGTTTCAAGAGTGGGAAATCTTAAGCCACAAGGACTGAGATCCCCAGTCACTGACTGGAGTCACCCTGAATATGGACATTGGACTATACCTATGGCCTATTTCTAAAAGGACTTTTGGCAACTACAAACTCTACTGTGTACCTGAACCTCAAGAATTGAATTAAAGTCTGTGTATATTGATCTTTTAACCAACACTATCTCTTTTCTTTTTAAATAAATTTTAGTTTAGTTAACAAGAATTGACTATAGCGTGTATTTTGGGTAAGATCTAAGTTATAATTGGACCTGGATGTGTCACTGATCCTTTGGGATTGGAAGAACCTTTTCTTTTATATGATGAAATAAGATTTTCAGTAATCATCATCATATCTGACATGTGTGTCTGGATGGAGGCCTGAGGCTGGGTACTTTAAGGGAACTGCGTTGTTTGGACTTCTGAGTAACCAGTGAGGTAATACAGAGGCTGTTTTGGGCTGGCTTGGTAAATCTAAGTATTGGAATATCCATCAGCTTTTGGGGTTTGTCTGCCCCGTTCTGTTTGCAGTTCAACCTAATTGAGTGACCTCAGCTGGCTCCCACGGGCAGCACCAGCATAGTACTCATATTCCCTCTCAGCCTTCCTTTTGCGAGGGTAAACAAGCCATGTTTTTTTAGTCTCCTCAACTAAAATAGGCCCTCCATTTGTAAGTGATGTGGAATTTTAAAAGGTTTGGCAACAGAATACATGTCACTTGGGGAAGAAGGAGAGTTAAGCAGCTGGCATGATAGTTAACGGGGCTGCAGTTTTCATTGTGAGGCTAAGGAAGATTTAACAGAAGAAGGTTTGTAAGGGATGTCTTAGGCCATAGGTATAAGTGCCTTTTTTGGCAGAACTATTCAAAATGGTTGGTAGGAGAGATGAAATTGATGGCACATATGGCAGTTTCTAAAAATATATAACATTAAAATTCACACTAAACAAAAAACAATGGGTTAGGGATGACCAAGGAACCACAGTATGGAAAGATGGGAATCTCTCAGTATGGCACTGCTTCTGGAAAGCAATGAACGAATTGATACTATTGGATCTATCACTGTCAGTGGGAGTTACATATCTGCCTCAAGGAAGGAAGCCTTAAATATCTGTTCATGAATGAAAACGTTCTGATTTTTATGAAAGACAAGTAGTGTCGGGCAAGAATTGCTTATTTATCTTTTTCATATGCAACCTACAGTTAACGATATTTTTAAATGCTTAACATTTCTTTGCATTTTAGTTTCACACAAATACACTATGAACTATGCATAACTGTGCTTTTAAAAATATGTAACATTAGAAATAATTTGGAAATGCAATTTTGAAATTAACATTTAGTACTTATCATGTAAAATTTTCAAGAGTACCAAGTTGGCTTGGGAGCCTGTGTCTAACTGAAAGTGAATGGGACTGAATGTACGTCTACACTTAAAACACTACAGTGTCACAGCTGCGCCACTGCTGCTGAGCCACTGTAGTGGTTCAGTGTAGATGCTACCTACACCGAAGGGAGGGGTTCTTCCATCAGCACAGGTAACCCACCACCCTGAGATGGGTTCTTCTGTCAACCTAGTGCTGTCCACACCAGAGGTTAGGTCAACTTACCTATGTAGATTTTTCACACTCCCCAAGTGATGTAGTTAAGCCAACTTAATTTTCTAGTGTAGACAGGCCTGAGTCATTTAAGTGCCTAAATCCCATTTGAAAACATTCTGATTTTTATGAAAGACAAGTACTTTGAAAATGGAACTTAGGAGCCTATACCACATAGGTGCTTTTGAAAATGTTTCCCATAGCGCTTTTCATCCATAGTTTTTAAGGCACTATATAAAAGGTTCATAAGCATACTTATCCACACTTGACAGATGGGGAAACTGACACACAGAGTGAGACAGTGACATGTCCCAGGTCACAGAGTGAGTCGGGAATAGAATAGGCCTCCTGACGGCTCAGCATGGACGGAACCCCCAAGTAAGATGAGACTCGCCTGTACAAGGAAACAATGCTGCTCAGCATGATAGGCAGTGGTCAGAGATGGCCCGTACCTGCTGATAGTGGGTGCAATTTAAAGGTTCGGCCACCCCCGGAACAGCGCGAGTCATGTCCCCTCCCCAAGGCAGGCTCCCCCCTTACCCTCAGTCTCCCCTCCCGGAAAGCAGCGGCCCCTCCCTGCAGCTCCCAGCTGTTGCTCCTGCCTCTCCCCACGGGGCACAGCTCGCAGCTCACTGGCTCCGGCAGCTGCCATGCAGGAAGGAGGCCCAGCTGCATCATGTGACCGAGCAGGGCCAGCAAACCCAGGCAGAAATCTGCCCCCTACTTCCCATGCATCTCCTCTGGCAGTGATATCAAGCACATCAGCATCCTAACCTTCTGGGGGAGGAGGGGACGGAGGAGAGAGAATAGGCACCAGGGCACAGGAGAGCTTATGGTTTAACAAGTAGCTATTCAATATTTTGTTCTCTCCTTGTTGTTCAATATACGATCCCAGGCCTTCTTTACTGCACACTATTCAACCTCTGCTCTGAAGACAGAATTGTTATTTTTCTTAATCTCATTCTCAGAAACAGCTGAATCCTTTTGGCTATAATTTTCCAGAAATTCAGCCAGAGGCAGACACCCAGCATGGAAAATTTCAGCCCAAACAGTTAAAAGTTGGCAAAGTTGAAGCAACCTTAACAGCAGGCTGTGCTACTAGCCCAGCCTCTAATAACTTTTCTTCAATTTTTGTGAATGTGAATTTAGTGCTCATAAATAATGATGAACTGTTGCAAGGCTAACTTCTCCCAGGTGTCAGAGCAATAACAGAGCTGGCCAATGAGAACCCGAGCCACCTCAGCATGCCTAATCCTTGGAGGAATGCCACACCCCATGAGAGGGAAGATGGTTGTTGGGTCTCCATTCATGTGCAACCCATTAGCTGTGCTAAATCTGGTGCCTGTTGTGGTGCCAGTTTCCTTACCTATATGGTACAGGTGCCAGTTGTGATGTAGACACTTGTTCACTAGAAACTGGACTGAAACTTTCAGCCCATGTAGGCCATGAATAGCTGTGAGATGTAACAGCTTTCAGTTGTTATACTGGATTTGAACCCAGACTTAACTACTGCATGTACCATTCAATTGTAGCCTTCATGATGCTGTCGTTTTCACACTGCTCCTATTCAACATGAAACTGGTGCACTCAAAGTTGGGTATTAATTGTTCTTTAATAAGATATAATCATAAAACATGCAATTTAGTGCTTCGTTTGGTCCAATTTTCATATAGGAATCAAACTGTGCTCAACTAAAGCCTTAATCCTCTTGGCCCTTCCTGTAACAAGTGCTATAGCCTATGAAGGGTAACCGACCCATAACAAATAAATTAATAAGCTTCAGTAATTATATTTGGGTCATTTTATTTTAAACCATGAAATCAAAAGCTCTGTTCACATTAGTGCAGGAATTGCTGTAACTGGCCATCGGGGCTCCCTTGACACACCATCTGTGAATGTAACATACTGGCACATGTTGGAAAGAAAGAGACTGCACATTTTAAGTGTGCCGGATTTTTCTCATTAACTTGGCTGGGTTAAAGGCATAAGATCCTAACGCTAGCCACATCCCTCTCAAGGCCTAAATATTCCTTCTGCCATGAACTTGTTCTGCTGCAGCCAGAAATCACTGAGAACACCTCAGATCAGTTTTTTAATCTATCCTGATGAGTAGATTTTATGGGACCAGCCCTCAAATTAGTCAAGGTTGCTAACCTACGTGCTGGCCCTACGAGTTATACAGTTACTAGCCCCATGAAGGCAGCTGCTTATGATATTTGGAAGAACCATCCCATTTTTGATGTGAGAATGCGTTTTGGTTCTATGATGTTGTCAGCAGTCTCATGCACATTTCTCAAAATGTGCACCACATTTCTGTTACAGCGAGAGGTCTTTATTGGGTCTGTCTGCACTGCACCTGGAAGCATGTCTCCCAGCCCACATACACAGACGTGTGCTAGTTCCACTTGAGCTAGCATGCAAAAAATAGCAGTGTGGTCATTGACGCACAACTATCCACCTTAGTATGGACTAGAGCAGCGGTTCTTAACCATGGGTACACATACCCCGGGGTACGCCGAGGTCTTCCAGGAGGTACTTCAACTCATCTTGATATTTGCC
This sequence comes from Malaclemys terrapin pileata, assembly GCF_027887155.1. Classification (NCBI taxonomy): domain Eukaryota; kingdom Metazoa; phylum Chordata; order Testudines; family Emydidae; genus Malaclemys; species Malaclemys terrapin. Next base: position 86,778,281 of record NC_071507.1, read on the forward strand.
TAGTTTTACAGCAGGCTACATAAAAAGCACCTGCTAAGTCAGGACAAACTAAAATTTCATACAGACAATGACTTGTTTATACGGCTCTGTATACTATACACCGAGATGTAAGTACAATATTTATATTCCAATGGATTTATTTTATAATTATATGGTAAAAATGAAAAAGTCAGCAATTTTTCAGTAATAGCGTGCTGTGACACTTCCATATTTTTATGCCTGGTTTTGTAAGCAATTTGTTTTTAAGTGAGATGTAACTTGGGGGTATGCAAGACAAATTAGATTCTTGGAAGGGGTATAGTAGTCTGGAAAGGTTGAAAGCCACTGACCTAGAGGGTCTGGCAGGCTTGTACTTGGGTGGCCAGTTACTTTTCAGAGTAGACGTTCACCTTAACTCTAAAGTGTCAGTTCTGCCCTCAACTATGTGGGTGGAATTCCCCCTTATTTCAATGCAAGTTGCACTTAACTAAGGAACAGATTGGGCCCTCATAAGCTTACAGCCTTTAAAGCATTTATTTGCATAAAATTAATCTTAATGTATATTTTCTTAACCTTCCAAGCATTTTTGCTGTAGTAGTTTTATAACTGCAATATTCTGATAGATTTTTAGGCACAAGTGATTGTTTTGCCTTTATAAAATTTTTGACTAGGAATAATATTAAATATATGAAGAAAGCCACTGAGAGGAAATCCAAACTAGGAATGCAGGCAGCTACCATCTTCTAATCTTTATCACTGCACAGGGCCCTGACGTTTAACTTTACCCTAATTCTTCTTATCAGCTTAAACAAGCCATATAGGTAAGGAAACAAAACAAAACAAACACTTCATGCTGAACTGAGAGACAGAAAGAGGCAATACTGGTGAATTATTTGCTGGTATCTCTCCTTGGGCATCTTTTTCCATCTCATTCCTTCCCATACGTTATTTAATTCAATGACTCCAAGTCAACTGAAGATGTGCTAGATCAGCCAGGAGAGGTCAGTCTCCGGATGAGAATTCACATCCTGACTTTGGGTGCTCCTTCATTTGACAGACTGGAAAGGCAGCAATCAATCACCACAGTGGGACAGTTACTAGTTGGTCACTACACAGGTTCATTAGACACATACCCTTCTTCTCTGGCTCATCGTTGACATTGTCAGCCCTTCGTGGGACAAAAGGATATCCTGGGGAATGCAAAGGATTGAAATATCATCCTGTACTTGGGAACTCTTCCAGGACATCAAGGATGTGTGGTCACCATAACCTCAAGTCCTTTTTTGGTCCTGCTGCACTTTAAGAGACCTATTCTGACTCAAAGGCAATATCAAGTTCCTCTAAAGAAGCCTTAAGCATTTACCTTTGAAAGCCATCCAACCCAAGCTCAACCAAACTAGCTCTTCCCTGAATTAAAAAAAAAGGAGATTTTCACCTACAATATACTGCCCATGTTGCTTTTAGCCCTTAGGGTGGTATAGTGTCATAAGCAGCCAAGGCAATGCTTTCTGAAGGTACATACCCTTAATTTTGGACAGTACATCCAGAATATGTAACAGACACCACAAAGGATATATGCAGGCTATTTTAGAAGACCGTGTTTGTGCTCTGTGACTGTAGTTACACAAGTACGCCTCAGAGTGCTTCACAACACTGTTCTGGGACAGTGCTAGTATTCAGGGAAGACCCAATTAAACAATTTAGCTAGACACTGTGAGAGGGTCTGTCACTGGACCTGGGGAAGATGAGTGTAGCTAAAAGTTAAAAGCCTGACAAGTAAAGGAGTCCTCATAGGATTCTAACATGTTGGGGAGACTCCAGAGTTGAGCTGGGGTAGCTCTCACTTTCACCTCAAATATGGGATAGATGCATTTTATACTTCTAGCTAAATAAATAATCCTTTCTCCCCACCCACATGAAAGGAGGGCAGCAATGGAGAAGTGAATGCAGCAGTGTGGAAGCACTAGAATCTAATCTATCCAAAACACTGCGGTTAACTCCTCTTACTCTCACCTTGTTCATTCCATGTCATCACCCTCTTCAGATCTCTTCACTGGCATCCTGTCATTTGCCACAAATTCCACACCTTCATCGCCGAGGTGCTACAAAATGTTATCCCGATGACCATGTTCTTCTTTCCTTTCCTCTCCCTCTCACTGCCTATGCTCACTCACAGTCCTCATGCCTAACCATTTCCTCGATCCCCTTCCCCAACTCAGCTTTGCACTCTCTTTGATACCAATTCTCTACACTCGAAATAGGGCTGGGGAAGCCCAAGCCCAAACATCTACACTGCAATTTTATAGCTCTGCAGCCCGAGCCCCGTGATCCCAAATCAGCTGCCAGGCAGGACCGGCTCTAGGCACCAGCAAACCAAGCACGTGCTTGGGGCAGCACATTTTCAGGGGCGGCATTTTTTTTTTTTTTTTTTGCTTAGGGTGGCAAAAGCCTAGAGCCAGCCCTGCCAGCAGCAGCATGGGGAGGGGGGTGGGGCACCCTGGGACCGCTGTGGTTCGTGTCGGGGAGCAGCGCCCGCACCTTGTGGCTGGGTTGAGCGGGCTCCAAGCATGGTACACTTGGGCTGGGGGCCACCGGGTGGGGGGAGCTGCCTGCAGGTGCCGCAGGGCGGCCGCCCCCCAGCGCCGCAGCCGGGGCTGGGCAAAGCAGCCCAAGCTGCCTAGGGACTGCGGCAGGGCGGCCAGGAGCAGCAGCAGCAGCGGGGCCATAGTGGGGACCGGTGCCCGGGGCGCTGCCATGTATGGCCTGCGTCCCGCTCTCTGGGGCTCCGCTCCCTCTGGGGCTACCCTGCCCCAGCTCCTCAGTCCCCTGCCGGGGCAGTCCCCCAGCTCTGCCCTCCTGGATCCCGGCCGCTCCTCGAGGCAGGAGCCCTGGCTGGAAGGACCCTGGGCTGAGGCGTGGCCCGGGAGCCCTGCTGCTTACTCCAATCCTACCAGCGCCGGACCGGCTGGAGGCGAGGGGGGAGCGGGCGGAGTCAGCACTGGTGGGGGGGAGCCCAGAGCTGGGGAGGCAGGAGTGTGTGGGGGGAAGCCAAAATTTTTTTTGCTTGGGGCGGCAAAAAACCTAGAGCCGGCCCTGCTGCCATGGACCAGCCACAGGTGTTTTGGTGCACTGTAGACATACCCACAGAGTACTCCATAAGCACTAGCAGTAATAACCTCCAGTGTTTTCAGTTACAAAACAGCAGAAAGCACACAGAAGGTGGCTTACATTGTTCATCACTCAGACTGCCCCATGAAGAGATGTCAGTTTCTTAGAAGTCTACCTTATGGGAAAGTCCTGCTGGCTGGCTGAAAATAATTCATTCAGTCAATGAAAGGAAACATTTCTATTCCCTGTGCTCCCTAAAGGCCATGTTTCACCCTCCCTTATGATCCTCTTATACATCTCAGATTTTTATGTAATTAGAAAGAGAAAGTCATGCTAGACTCTTCTGGCATTTGTTAGCAATGTAAAAAATCAATACTCTAGGCATACCAAAATGTGTGAATCACTGGAACATTTGCAACCCCACAGAAGTGGAATACACAGTCCTCAGAGCAAGCAGAAAATGTGTAAAAAGTTAGGGCCCTGTCCAGTGCCCATTTAATTCAATAGCGTCTTTTCACTACTTCAGTGGGGGCTGGATTGCAGCCAGTGTCAACAAAAAGAGCAAGTTACACAAATTCTTCTTCTGAGGAAAAAGCAAATATACTTGCAAAGCAGCACGTGAATTAAAGCTAAGCCTGATCAGCTTCAACTTGGATCCTGAGACTGGGGCCTGCTAAAAGCCTTACGATCACATAATCTGCCTGTCTCCAGGATTTGGCTATGCACACTTAGATAATCCCGGTAATCAAGAGTAGATATAAGCATTATTACTTTATTGTCATAAATATTTAGAAAGATACATTTTCCACTTTGGCACAGTCTTACAGGTCAAATTCCCATGTGCCTTTTAAAAACCATCACCAAATTATGGACACGAAATATGAACAAAGAACAGGGAAATGGAAAAGAATGAAAATAGCTCAGAAAATAAGCCCACAAAGAAAAATACAACTGTGTATGTGACTTCAATGTTTAGCATGAAACAGAAAAATCACTGATAAACCACCAGGCAGTTAGCTCATTTTATGAAGAGCCAAAATCAGGATAATATAATAATATATTTACTGAAAGTTTAATCCAAGCTCATATAAGGTATCATGCACCAGAAACCTTTGCATCAGAAGCAGCAAAAGATGTGCAAAGGAAACAGGGGCATATCTGAGACAGAGGGGCTCCTGCTGTACTTGACTGAGCAGAAACAAGGACAACCCTTTTGCACAGAGGGGAATGACTGAGCAATAACTCTGCAGCCAGAGAAGGGCAGTCCAGGACTAGCACGCTGGTGAATGATCAGAGCAGTTGCTGTACTATTCTGGTGCCACCTTAGAACTGTGGTAGCAGCCTGAGCCTTACTTAGCCTACTATGTCACTACTAAAGCCAAAGGAAAATGTTGACAGCTCACACATATGATTGAAGAACACAATGCTACCTATGTAGTTGGCTTGATAAAGCAGAGGGCCTTGACTCCATATTCTGTATAATAATATCGAAGAAACAACAGTTATTGTTATCTGTGCAAGTTATTCCACAAAGAGCAAAAGAAAATATTTGAGTTCTGTTTACATTATCAGGACGGCACAGTCACATCACCAGCTGTTCCTGCCATAAGAATCATTCTATTGTAAACAATATGGCTGCTGCTAGCCAACATTCCTCCACACCAGCTTTTGCCCATCCTTGTGCTAACAGCATTATTGGGGGTTTTGGGGAGACTATAAAAATCACAGAAACTCCTGCATAACTGTTGATGCCAAGAGAATCTGACCCCCTCATCTTTGGTGACAAGAAACGGTGATCCACTTCAGAGGCTGAATAAGCCGCTGCAGAAGGAACTGTTTTGAGAACAATAGGTCATGCTATCACAAAGCCATTCAGGTTCAGGGATAGCAGCTATTGACAGATGTCTGCTGAGTCAGAGCCACAATAATCCTCTATCAGTCAAGGTTGATTCATAACATTGTCTCCATTTCCATCCCGACATCTCTCTTGGTGTTTTATTAATTGGTTGAATTAGTCCGAAGCTCTCATTTAAAGATGATATTTTATGGTTTATTGCATTTGACTTTTTTAAGAGGAAGATGTTCCTACTAGTTAGTAGACAGTGACCTCTGTCATGTCACAAGGTTAATAAACTTTTGTAACTCTTGCTCTTTTTAAGTATCTGGGGCCTGGAAATATAATATAGTTCAATCTCTTACCAGCACTCCTGTCTATTGCACCTTTATTACAAATAGAAACAATATTAAAAATATCCATAGGAAAGCAAATGAACTTGTAAGATTGAGTATTCACACTGGAAACTGGTTTCTGAGAGTTCCTTCTATCAGGATACAGAAAAATACCACCTGATAAAACATGCCATCACAGCTTGAAACTGGAGTTATAGCTTTTGAATACTCACAATGAATTGTTTGTGAACAATCTACAGAGCAAGAATTAATTATGCACAAATAATAACAAGTAACAAAAGCAGGAAACCCATAAGCTTCTGATGGATAGTTTGTGGGAAAATAAAAAGGTGGGGGGTAGATTCACCAAATACATCATTTGCTACAAATTATTTACTCAGCTCTTATTCCTCGAAGAGTCTATGAAGCTACTCTCAATTTGTATTTTTTCTGGAGAATGGCTCAAGCCACAAAATATGAATCTGGATCCAGATTTTAATCACCACAAAATTTAGGGTTGTTTGAATTGGTTTGGCCCATTCTGAAGACAGGGGCCATCTGCAAAATTGGGATCCAGATTTTCTTTTCAGATTCCCACAGTGTTCAATAGGGGCTTGACACTGCACTACTGAAGTCAATAGGAATTTTGCCATTGACTTCAAAGGGAGCAGGATCAGGGTGTAATTATCCACTCTATTATCACTGTAGCATATGATTCTGGCCACTGGCAAAAACAGGATACGTGACGAGACAGACCATTGGTCTGATTCTGTATGCAATTCCTATGGTTTGGTTTTAGTTTGTGCCTAGCTGTAATTTTTCAAAGAGGATTTATTTCTGGACTCCCAATGCTAGAAGATATACATTTTGTCTCCAAAGCATACCCTCAGTCTTGCTGTGATTGAATCCTCTGTTTCTTTTTTGACAGAAGTGTGTTTCAGGGAGCAAACTCTTTCCTCCATGTCTAGGTCATAGCAGAAAACTCAGATCCAAGGAGAATATTTTATTGTATTTGTAGGTCACTTCAGCAGCTCATTTTTCCACATCAGGAATTTTTACTCTGTTGCACATTTGACAGGATCTAATGATGCTTCTATAAGTCTCTCACTTCCATAGGGGGTCCTGTAACAGCCTCCCAGATAAATCAGAGTTCCTTTAAATATTTAATTTTAAGAGTTAGGAGATCGCGGTCCTTCATAAATTTCAGGAGGTGCCCTGGGTTTTTGTTCTTCAAGACAAAGGATGTTTACCTTTCTGGCTCTCACCTACTTTTCCAGGATTATCAAGGTTTCTGTCAGAGAGGGTATCACATTGAACCAAAGCCTTACTCTCCTCCTCTGTGCTCTCCACACAGTTATCTAAAGATTTTGGAGCTTTCTCACATGGACCCTGCTTGTGATTTCACTTACACATCTTTTACTCCATTGATTCTAATGGCGTTACTTCTGACTTACTCTAGGTGAGTCTAAGATGAGATAAGAACCATGTCTATGGCCTCCACAAATGCTAGAGTGGACTATAATTTGTCAGTTGTGTGTTCTTATCATCCGTCTTATGGCATGTCTACACTGACATCTGTGGCTGGCCACGCCAGCTGACTCAGGATTGCAGGGCTTGGGTTAATGCGCTGTTTAATTACAGTGTAGACATTTGGGTTCGGGCTGCAGTCGGGGCTCTAGCACCCTGAAAGGTGGAAGGGTCCCAGAGTTCAGGATGCAACCTGAGCCCAAACATCTACATTGCAATTAAACAGCAACCTTAGCCCAAGCCCGATAAGCCTGAGTCAGCTGGCATGGGGCAGCCGCAGGTGTCTGGTTGCAATAGAATTTTTAAAAGCAGCTTGATAGACACTACATTGCTCCGTGTCCTTGTCTTTGGGGCCACCCCATACTTTGTGGTTCTTGCCCACTCAGTCTTAGGGGAATGCAGCATGGGCTGCTATTATTGGTATGGTTTTCTGTTGGCTATGGTTTCCTCAGGCTTTAAGAATAAAAACTAATAATTCTGGTTTTGGCCCAAACCTCTTCCTGCTGTAGGGTAGGCTGGATTGAAGATTTCCATCTTGGCCTTCCCAGCATGGCTCCCATTCACATGTTTTACTGAAAGCAAAACCTTACATAAGCAACGGGTATATGCTGGTTTCTGACGAAGAAAAGAGTTCCCGAGCCAGAAGCTGAAGAGGTAGAACCAGAGATGGATGAGATGCTTGGAACAGCTTCTACTGCACACATCAATCTTATGGATCTAATTACAATGAATCATGCCACAATAAGCCTGATCCATTCCATAAACACATCGGCTAAAAGTTCACTTTTGCAGCCTACAGCAGTGTATTTCCAAAAGCCAAAATATTACAAGAAGCCAGAGAACATGAAACAAACTATATGGGTGTGGAGTATATGTATAATGTACAAAAATGAGAAAAGTTGCAAATAATTGCACTTTTCAGGCAAATTGTTGCCTTAAGTTAGAATAAATGCTGTGGTTAAGTAAATTAAAAATTAAACAGGAACATGCTATTATTAAAATCTGTATGCTTAATATTTGAGCCAACCACTGTGGTTTCTTCTCTCTGTTGATTTACAAGATATATGGTTAATTTTACAATGCAAGAATGGTCTCTAAAACAATGCAAGAATTTTACTAGTAGCATAAAATGTTCCAAATATTAGTATAATAAAATATTTTACTTGCAAATCAGCTTATAAATGTTTTTCTAAAGCAAGCAGTATAATGTATCTGCAAATTGTATTACAACTTCAAGTAGAATTTCTCCCAATAATCACTCCTCATTCCATCCACTAACTAAACAACTATTACATTTCACCAGATTATCTGGCAAAATAACAATCATAGTTGTTCCAAAGAGAGTCTAGCCAATAAAATACATTTAGATACAATATATCAAAGTTATATTTAAAGATGAGCTCAAAGCAAGGGACTGATGCAAAGCCCATGGAAGTCATTGGGAGTTTTTCCATTGACTTCAGTTTGGCTTTGAATCCATCTCAGAACCCAACCACCAATATACGCTGGGGAAGTTTGAATCCAAACTTTGCAGGTCAGGCCTAACTCTGCTTATCTCATAATGGTGAAATTTATACCTGTACAAAGGAGAGGGCAGGTACGTATAGTGTACCGATGAAAATGGTGAGTTCTTTTTATTAATTATTTGTTTAATCATAGCATCTAGGAGCCCCAGTCCTGTAGAAGGACTCTACTGTGCTAGGTGCTGTACAAACAGAACAAAAAGACAGTCCTTGTCCCAAAGAGCTCACAATCTAAATATAAGACAAGAGACAACAGATGGATACAGACAGACAGACAAGTGCAAAGAAACAATGAGACAACATTAGTGAGCAGGCAATAGAAAACAGGGGAAATGTCCCTATATCCTGGTGTTGCTTTATGGAAGACAGAAGGGCATCTGTGCGCTATTTCTACCCAGCACCTGGGTTGATTTATAGAACCCCTCCAAAATCACCCCACAGACCTCCACCTAACCCAGATAATTACCCTCCATGAAAGCAGCCAGAATTTAGTTAACAGAGAGAGAAATTCAGTGGTACTTTTACCATTGCACTAAACACAATATAAACCCTCTCAGGCAGTTCAGTCTAGGAATCACTACCATCCATTATTGACTTTGTAGCAAAATAATGGTTTTGTACATTATTAGCATTACTTGTATTAACATAGCTAATGGATATTAATACCATATGAAAAAGTGCTCATTAAAACATTGTAAAATGCATTTGGTTAGTGATTTGCAGTTTTAAAAGCATAACTTCTTAACTAATGTGTTTAATGCACATATTGTATTTATAATTGCAAAATTACATGTGCTTATTTTAATAAATTATGCTTTCAAAAGAAATGTGTTCAAGATTATCAGACCAAACATACCATTTTCACACATTTACAGGAAATGTGTTTCCTTTGGCTTTTTTTGGTTTCTTGTATTCATATTTTTGTAGTGCTGTGAAAATATAGTGTGTATAATGATTAGGACAGTCGATAAGGAGCTGGGACTCTTCCTTTGCCACTGGTTTTTTTTCCTTTTGCCTGATCTTGGGGAAGTCATTAAGCCTCTTTCTGCCTCAATGTCCCTCATCTGTAAAATGGCCAAAAAAAATTTCACTTAAGTGGTCACAGATTCACAGATTCCAAGGCCAGAAGGGACCATTTTGATCATCTAATCTGATCTCCTGAATAACACAGGCCATAGAACTTCCCCAAAATAATTCCTAGAGTATATCTTTTAGAAAAAGATCCAGTCTTGATTTTAAAATTGTCAGTGATGGAGAATCCCACACAACCCTTTGTAAATTGTTCCAATGGTTACTTACCCTTAGTGTTAACAGCTTATGCCTTATTTCCAATCTAAAGCTTGACAGTTGCAAAGCTTTATCTATGTTTGCAAAGTGCTTTGAGAGTCTCAGATGAAAGGTGCTGCAGAAATGAAAAACATTATTATTCTTCTGTGATGATTTTTGGCAGGGGGAGAAGGTTATGTTTTTCTCTTTATTCTCCTACATTTTTGAATTTTTAACAGTCATTTTAACACTCCCCCCCTCCTTTCTTTTCACACCATTCTACTGTATGTGCAAAGAAAAATGAAATACCTTGGACAGAATAATTTGGCCTGGGAAAACTGGCTATTTAGAAACCAGAGATTATGAAATGTTATTCCAAGAATTGGCTCCTTGCAGAAAGTAAGTCTGACAACAGGACCAATATGGACTCCAGTCTCTCAAGTACACCCACCCTGGTCCTTGTTTGACGCTGGATTTCCTATGGAACTAGCTAATCTAATCACTGCTGCATTTGGCAGTTCTGATCCCTGTGAGTCCTGGAGCTCAAAAGAAGAACGTATGCAAATAACTGGTACTACAAATGCACACATCAACAGTGGGACAAGACAGAACCAGCCAAGTAAACACCTTGGAGAGACATCCTACCTCTCTCGACTATCCAGGAATAAACTCACCCAAGTCTCATTGAATTTAGTAGGCCCACCCTAACTACCTTAATAACAGATGAAGCAGTTCCCAGTGAGCTCTGCCTTGCCATAGCCAATGCTTGGACAGTAGATTTCTTCACATATCTAGCACTCAGAAGCAGCCCTTCATAGAAAGCATCAATATAGTTCTCCTGGATGAAATTCACCCTTGTGCAGAAAGCTAGCACAAGGCCTGTGCACCAGGTAAGTTCTACATTAGCCCTATTTTGAGGGCTTAATTGGAACATAAGTAGCGCATAGGCCTTGCACTGGCCTTCTCCACAATCATCAATTGCACCCAGTCAGCGGAGCACCAGGGAACCAAGGTGATGGTGTAATACTCAGGGGTGAAGCAGTGGGCTACTGCACTTGCCTCTTCCCTCTGAAGACCCAGTTTAGATCACTGGTGCTTTGATTCTGGTGGTCTCCATCTAGATCCCTGTCACCATTCACAAAACAATTGCTAACCTTGTTGTTATGTTTGTCAATTGTTGGTCTACTTGAACAGTAGAAGAAAGGTGCATTTGGCAGCCACCTGATTAGGCAGTAGAGAAAACAAAGGGAATGGACAACAGGGAGGATCCTTAGCACTCTGTCTGGACTGCCCTTACTCACATCAGGTAGAGGCATACACCTTGAAAAGAAAACCAAAAGGGCTAGATCTTGCATTACACTTGGCTCCCTTTGTACTGCACAAAAACCACAAAGGAGATGGATTCTGGCTGCAATGCACCAATGGAGAACTCCCCTGGTGGAAAGCCAGGAGAATTAGCTCCTGCAGGAGGAAAGGGTGGGGTTGAGGCAGAGTGCTGCTATTGATCCTCCATGGACAAATGATCTCCGTGGTCTCCAGTGACACAGCTTAGAGCAGCCCTGACGCTGTTTTAACTCACCCTGAGGTTACGCTGGCTGAGAATCAATGAGCCATAACCAGCTTCCAGGCAACAGCCTCTCCCCTCCCTGCACTGAACTCAGTTTAGACATATATTTATATGATAATAACAAACCTGATTACAGAATAGAGCTTGGGTAAAGATCCAAGCCTCAGACTAGGAGAATCTACAAGAAACATTGTGACTTTTTATGTGCACTCAGGAGAAACCCATCTGAGATTGTCAAGAAAACCCAAAGCAAAGAAGTGTTTAAGGACAGTTTAAGAGGCCAGTTTAACACGGGTTTTGATTTGAAAACACACGTTTAACCTTGCCTCTTTAATTGTCTTCTTACATTTCTATTTTTTGTTTAACTTTGAACCAAAGTCCAACCTGTAAATCTGTTTATTGAGTTTTAAACAAACAAGATCACCCGAGACCACTAGTTATTGCCCGACAACAATCCTTTCGTCCAGTTCCAGCAAAGTCCCTCTGGCTCCGTTTCAGATTTCTTCAGAGTTACTGACCCCTTTCTTCAGGGACATCTGTCCAAATAATGTAAAGACTTGTGGCTGTGGCCCTTTGATCAAACATCTCCATGAGTGCAGGACTCAGAAGAAACCCAACTCCTCTTTTAATCCTCCCTCTCTTAAAGACTATGAGCTTTTCTTTAAAATGACTCAAGTTACAGTTTAGAATGAACCTTGCTGAGAAGGTCATGAAGGAACATACTCCCAACTTGTCTAGAGGCAGACTGGGGAAGTTTGCCACTGTATCTTATTAGCACAGAGACCCCTGAGCAGGACATTTTCCCTTGATTTCACATCTGTTACGCGACTTTTCAGGTTCCTATGGGAAAAAAATCTCCATGGTGCCTTATTGAGTTCACATAACACTCCAAAATTATTGAGGCCTTTGTCTCCCTCTTAATCTCTACAAACTATTTCTTTTCTTTTAGAGGTCACAATAATGTGATAAAAGTACTGCACTCTGACAGCCTTTTCGGACTTTTCCAGAGAAGATGGTTGACACGGTTGAAGCCTTAATCATCACACGGAAAAGCGCTGAAACACAGAGTCAATTGAGCTCTCATTCTCCCTCGGCCACCTCACAGCAACTCTTTCACGTGCTGCCTGCCCTTTGCACTGTCACTGGGAAGGACCCAACCTGATTTTGGTGGAGGTTTAATGCCAGGAAGGTGTTGAATATCTGCAAAAGTGTAATCATCCTCAGAGGGTGCAGCACACCACCTTTTTAAAGAGGGAACCCTGTACTTCTTCTAACAGGGAGGATGCAGGCAGTGCTGTGAGACAGGACAGTCTAGAAGTGAATGCCCAAATGAGCAGACACATGAGCCTTCCTGAACCCCACAGAGTCCACGAGAGACAACATTCCCCTAAGAATGTGGTTGGACCTGTTCATTCGGTGGGGGTGGTGCGAGAGCTTGAATTTAAGAGGACTGTAAATAACCAGCATCTAGAAATAGTGAAACTGCAAACCAAGTACCTATTATGCCTTATATTGGGGTATCACCAAGAGGCTCACCCACCCCTCACAATGAAGCCTGAATAAGTCTTTTCAACCACTAAACAGTAATACAAAACATCATTTTCCTCCAAAGCCTGCTAGTCAAAATGCATAGTAAAAGGCTTTCCTCATCCCAGCTCTAAGCAAAGTAAAAGATCCTCAAGCCTGTATGTATGTCAAGGAAATGACCTTTCTTCAGCTGGAGTCCATGCAGAAGAATAAGGCTGGTTTCAGCCAAAGGAAATACAGGAATAGGTAGAGGCTGTTTCTCAAAGGTTTCCTACAGTCAGCACAAGAGAAATCCCTTGGGTGAAATCCAAATTCCAGCTTTCTCTGACTTCCAACTTCCCTGGGTAATAATACCTCTTAGAGGAGGAGCCTGCTTAATCCATGATGTTCCTGTTCTTCCATTACCCCCTGCTTAGAGAACAGACTGAGAGCAACCACACTAGCAGGTGGCTGTAATACACTTCCTGGTAATTGTTTACAGGCTCATTTGGCTATTTAGGGAGGGATTTTAATAACACCCATTTTACCATAGCCCATGTGGGGTTCGTTCACCCTCGTGCCCTAGATTAAAAGCAGTCCCCAAATCTCAGATTTTTGCCATTTCAGATGAGATGGCCTTCTGTGGGAACAGTTAACTTTCCTTTTTTATAGCTATCCTACATCCAATCACTGTAGGACTTTTTTGTTTTTGTTTCCCCCCCCCCATCAGGGAGGTAACCCCCCCTCTCTTTGGACTACCAGCTACATCCATCTTTGTCTAGGCATAGGCAAATCATCTCATTCTTTGGTCCTGGATCTTTTCAGGGAAGAGGATGTGTTCTTCAAAAATTGCATAAATGGAGGGGCAGATTTCCTCAACTATTTCTGCAATGAACAGGCTGGAATGGCAGTGCATGATATCCCCCTCCCCCAAACAATTGTTTTTCTGGGGTTTTTAGAAAATGTGCTTTTCCCATCTAAAAGATCTCTCCTGACAGGGCACCTTTCTAAACAGTTAGAATTCTCCACACCTTCCCAAGGTGCAATGGATTAATCTCCAAGTAAATTACACCCCAAATTTTTTCCCATCCATTTAGATTATCTGGCTAAGCTTCTAATGTATCATTACAGAGTTCTTTACTGTATTTCAATCCTGTTTTAATCCTAAACACTTCAAAGAACTTTAACTGTGCAGAGCAAATCTATGAGGCCCACATGAAAAAAATCAAGATCATGATCAGATCCTGAGATAATCTAGCAAAAATTAATCTGAGTAAAGGTTGCATTTCAGTGTTCCTGTCTGCTCCCAGCTATAGAGAGGCCTCAGATTCACTACAGGGCAAACTTTACTGGCAGAAATCAGTTGATTTACTCTCTGCATTTGCTTTCATTCTAAAGTCAGCGGTCACCTTCATGTAAGTCCTGTTTATTATTAACTCGCAGCCATTCCATCCTGGGAGATAATCTTGTCAAATTTCACAAACTAAACAGGATTGGGAATGGCCAGTGTTTCAGTAGGAGACCTTAACAGAAAACCCAAACTGCTGCAAGGTGTGGTGTTGATACTTCAGTAGGTGGCACTCTTTCCTCTCAGTCAGTACTGAGCCAATGCTTAAACTCTTCTTTTGATGCACCGTAATGTTGGAGGTCTTTCCAAGGAGAGTAAAAATCAAGGTCCTGACTATTCATAGTCATTACAGATTGCATGTCACTTTCACAAGAGTAATGTGTTAGCTGCAGTGTCCTGGTCAAATTCCAGTTTCGATGGATACTGTCCACTTACATTTCCCCACAGTTTCAAATGGACCCAGTATGCTTTTTCACTTCCCTTCTTTGACTCTCGTGGAACGTTGCCAAACAACTGCTGTGGTGCACTCCAGAGGTGGCTGCATGTCAGCAGCGGTGATGTGCTACCCTGTATATAAAATAGACCATCTGTAAAGTGCTTTGTGATCCTCTGGAATGCAGCATCTAAACTCAATATATTGTTATTCTAGGACACTATTCTGTCAGCAGAATTGTAACAGAAACTAAAATTCCTTGCTAGAGCTTCAGCTCACTTTCATTACACCCTGGACTCTGTAATTGAAATAGAAAAGAACAGGAGTACTTGTGGCACCTTAGAGACTAACAAATTTATTAGAGCATAAGCTTTCGTGGACTACAGCCGAAGAAGTGGGCTGTAGTCCACGAAAGCTTATGCTCTAATAAATTTGTTAATGAAATAGAAAAGGTAATCCTGAATTGCCTTTGATTGATGAACAGATGAAGATTCTGGAAACTGCTTCCATCCCTTAGACAGGAAACATATTTCAGAAGTACCTACTAGTTCTCTCCCAAATCATCTCATCTTCCAAATCCCTCGATCTCCCTTAGTCATTCCTATGAACTTCTCTACATTACAGAGAGATTAAACAAGGCAGGCAGATGATCTGCAGCATCCTCAGCTCTTGGTTATCTAAGATGGATTTCTCCTGAGACCCCATTAGAAGGCACATATTCTTAAAGGGCAGATTTCCATTCTTCAACAGTTTGGTTACTATCCCTTGCATAGATTTGTCATGTAATTTGAATGCTGTCCTACATGGAATGACACTATTCCTATAGTCTTATCTTTTACATCACTCCTGGGATTTCCAGGAGTCTCTCTGTTTGCCTTCAGGTCCTCTTTAGACCAATTTGCAGGCTGACATCAGAGGACTGCTGTTCTTTCTCTTGCTCTCTCCAACTAATAATATTTAAAGCCATCTATTTCACTTTGCATTTGACACAAAGGCAAGCAAGTACATTTTAAAAATCATCTGTTGGGTAAGTAATAAAAGCTTTGAGTCATTAAATTTATACACATTTTCCTTAGTCTTTGCCAAGTTATTTCTGAGTTTGGAAGGATTCAATTTATATTGGTAAATGTCGGTAAACGTTGATTTCACAGTACACATATACACTAACAAAAAATATTTCCAGTAATGATAATAGAAATTTATAGATAGGCAAAGTAAGAAAAATGCTGGTTGTGAATTTATTAGTGTTTGATTTAAGGATTGAACTCATAACCCTGGATTTAGCAGGCCAATGCTCAAACCACTGAGCTATCCCTCCCATATTTACTCTGTATATTTTTACATGTGATCTTGACCCCTCCCCCTCATAATTTCAAACAACTGTGAATATTTAAATTGATAATAAAAAAGTTTACAAATAAACATCGATATTATCCATCCAAATTATTTTAAAAAACTGAATTCTGCCAAGCCTAGTTATGTGCAATAAAACAATTTGACTGTCTTTGACCACACTTAATCGTTGACTATCAGAGTAGTGTAAGATATCCCTCAGACACAGTCTGATTATATTATACAGAAAGATTACATTAATGCTTCCTGCGATTTTGGCTGGGACAGCTGCTAACCGTGACGATATAATCAAAGGTTCCACTAAGGTGTCTGCCTTCCCCATTCTATTTAGCAGTAAGATTTTATGCAAATTCTTTATAAGATCTCTTGGCAGCTCACATTTACTGTTTTCTTTTGCCTGCATTTGTGTGCCATGTAAGCCCGGGAGCCTACACCACAGTGACCCACATTCCAAACCAAAATCTATTTAAACACAAGGCCATTGACTGTATCAGTCACAATGATTTTATATGGGACTTTAAAAGGATAGGCTTGTTTAGTGCAGAAAAATTTGTCAGATGTTCACAGCCTGAATTTCTGTGTTTAATTAGTCAGAGTAGTATACTTATATAAAACATTACTGGAAAATGCAAGCGCGCACACACACACACACTTCTTGATTTTTATTTTTAGATGCTTTTATAAAAACAAGCCATACCAGCTGTGAAACAAGTCCACTCATTTGGTGTTCACTGCTTAAACATTTGCAGTTAATTAGTTTATATTAATATATTGCTGATTAGCCAAATAAAATGGCATATCTACCACTCTCATTCTGGGGCGGGGAGGTAAGATTTTTCTTAAAAGGACCTGCTGCACTTGTCTTACATATATTCCTGTTTAATGTAAAGTGACCCAATTCACATAAAAGACCCATAATTACATACTTATTTCAGACTTTAAAGGACCATATGATTTGTTAGAGAGACAAGGTGGGTGAGGTAATATCTTTTATTGGACCAACTTCTGGTGGTGAGAGGGACGAGCTTTTGAGCTTACAAAGAGTTCTGAAGAAGAGCTTGTGTAAACTCGAAACTCGTCTCTCTCACCACCAGAAGTTGGTCCAATAAAAGATATTACCTCATCCACCTTGTCTCTCTGATATCCTTGGATGAACATGGCTACAACAACACTGCATATATGATTTGTTGTGACTGTTTCTGTTTTACAACTGATCAAAATCTCAGTGCATTTTTTCCTTAAGTAGAACCTTCCAGAATTATCATCCATAATCAGCAGGTGACGAATAACCATAGTGCTTAGGACTTATATAGTACTTTACAAAGGCTGGGACAAATTCACCCTAGGGTTTTATGAAGGTAAATACTAGTGGAGGACCAAAGAATTAGAAGGTCTGATGAGGGGGAGTTTATAGCTGCAGAAAGGGCCACTGCCTAACCTGCACTGGAGTGGAGGGGAGAGATATAGGGACCCGCACAGTCCAAAAAGTGGGCAGGGCTACTTAAAAAAGGGCTGTGGCCTGGAGAGCAGGAGTGCATTGATTCAATCCTTTCCTTCAGCAGACTCCCCTGGTAGGGCACTTATGAAGTTTTGGCCATAAACTAAAGCTGCTGTAGCCAGAGAGAACCCCGAGGGAAGACAGTGATGGT
Source organism: Malaclemys terrapin pileata (assembly GCF_027887155.1). Classification (NCBI taxonomy): domain Eukaryota; kingdom Metazoa; phylum Chordata; order Testudines; family Emydidae; genus Malaclemys; species Malaclemys terrapin. The sequence continues at coordinate 86,795,709 of NC_071507.1, forward strand.
GAAACCACCTCCATTCCCTCACAGTGACGCTTCCCTGTAGCAAAAGGGGCTTGGTGGTGCAAGGAAGTGTAATGCACACCTCCCAGCATTATGGGTCTGATTCCACCCCACTGATGTCATCAAGAGTTTTTCCATTGATTTCAATGGGAGCTGGAGCAGTTCCTATCATCACTGAATCTGTCCCACTAACTGAATCTCACAATGCTCCTTTGAGATACGTATGATTATTTACATTTTACAAGCAGAAGAATGGAGGCAAACAAGTTAAATGACTTGCCCAAGGTCACAGAAAGAGTCATGGTGAGAACTGGAATGTGGGAGTTCCTGGCTCTCAGTCTAGTGCTGAGACCTCTAGTTCTTGCCATTTTCTCATCAACTGTTCTCATCTAGGCTTGAATTAAAAGCATGCAACAGAGCATCTCTCTTATTTATAATATTGATGGAGTAACAACACTAATCTGAGCAATGGGTACATTACAAATCTAATCATCAAATAAATATTTTAGGGCCCAATCAATTGAGACCCTTCATGGAATCTGGGACAGAATTTAGCCATTAGCAACGAATGATTCTATGAAATTAAATTAACTCAGCCTTGTAAATTAAAAAATCTAGCAGAGCTTAAAAACAAAGCAGTTAGTTGCCAGTTTGTATGGAAATCACCAATTCCTCATCCTGTCAAACAGCAAATATAGGGGGAAGTTATCTGCCCAATGAGCTCTGGCACCACCTTGAATTCTTGATTGTCTAACAGGAATTGCAGTCTGACTGTTCACATGTTCCTAACACCCATAAAATATATAGGCTGATAGTGCATGCAATAGGAGTGGGGTTTAGATAGCTAATGTTAAAAAGAATTGTCAAACACAACACTGAAAGGGCATACATCTCATAAAATAAAAATCTGTTGATTAAGTAACAGCCATCTCCTCATGTATATGCTCTATTTTAACATGCACATTTTAAATGAGATTGTACCAGTTTGCGCACATTTTTTCTCTCAAAGACTCATTATTACCATAATTTGTTCCACAGTAAAATCAAATATTCTCTAATGTTTTTCATGTCAAAATGACAGGGGGTGAAATACTATTTTAGCACCACAGCAAATTCCATTAAATGCCAGAGGAGTTTAAAGTCTTGTTGTGTATCTCAAATTCCCATTTTTAATTAGCTCTCTGGTATCCTTATTTTCCAGCCGGGGTGGGAATTCTTTAGAGCTGAACCACTCTGGCATAAGCGCAGAACTTGTTCACAGACCATGGCCGTATTAGATTAATATAAAACTGCTGTATGTAGTTGTGGACAAAATAAAGCATCTGAAATGCTGTTCTCCCTTCCCAACAATCTTTCAGTCTATTGCAATTTGAAAATGATGCTTTTCCCTTCCTATCCTAAACTGTTGTGTAGGACAATGGGTACTGCTAAACAGTTGCTTTGTTCCACCCCAGAAGGGGCTGTTTTTCAGTTATAAGTCAGAGATTCAAATTTGAGTGCTTTGAGGTCTGTAAGGATGAAATATTTTTTCCACTGAAGACTGGGTTGCACAGTACTGGACTGCCATAAGCACCATTCAGACCTGCTAGGAGAGGAAGGATCCACAAACAGTATGGAGAAGATGGTGCCAATGAGAAGAATTTACTTACAGTGCTTTATACTTTATATATTGGACCTGGCTGGAACCTCATTTATGATCTTAGCACAATGAAGTTACACCAGTAAAATCAGATTCAGGGCCTATATTGCTAAATTATCCTAATCCATTTTTATTTGCAAATATATAGTCCTCGCAGAGGATTCATAGATTTATGGAGTTTAAGGCCAGAAGGGACCATTAGATCATTTAATCTGACCTCCTGTATAACACAAGCCATAGAATTTTACTCAATTACCCCTGTAGTGAGCCCAGTACCTTATGTTTGGCTAAAGCATATCTTCCAGAAAGGCATCCAGTCTTGATACGAAGACATTAAGGGATGGAGACTCCACCACTTCCTTTGCTCGTTTATCTGGCTTCCGCTTACAGCCACTAGTCTGCACATAAATTGATCTTCTGTAGCAAAAGCAGCATGATTATGACTTGCACGCTCAAATTAACAGCAAAAGTTTCTCCGCACCAAGCCTTCGAAAAAATTCTCATTCCTGCTTTTCAGCACGGCATAGATGAGTCTCTCCCTCCAACTCATCTTATGTTCCTCTAATAAAGGTTTTACTCTCAGCCCCAGCTGTATTTTTGACACCCCATCCCAAAAACTTAAATGCTAAAAAGCCCAAGCATGTTGAGAGTTCGATAGGGCAACTCCTCCTTAGCTAATCAAATTGGTCTTGAGCTAGCTTGGTCACTAGAGCTGCCTTGCAACTAGACAAAACCCTAAACCAGAATTTAAGATGCAAATGCAACAGCTCCCAATAAAGGTTATCGGCTGGGCTAAAGTTCAGCCAGCATGTTACCCACTCTCCCTGCAAGTTGCTCAGCTCTAGCTGTAGGACCTATCCCTTTGGTGCTGCGGGTCCGAACGGTGTCATGTCTGCTTCCAATTGCTAGTTCACATAATGGATAAGAACAGACATTTACTAATGGAGTTACTAATGGTGCTAGTCTTGTTGGTGATGACGGTTCCTGAGTTCTAGTTCCTCTGATTACCTGCTGGGGTCATTACAAACACCCCCAGATTTTGGAGATGGGTAGGCTGGAATTGGAACCTGAATTCCCTGACTTGGATCTCTATTACAGCTAATAAAAAAAAGTGGGGAGGTCAGGGGGGGGAGGGACCTACTGGCCAAACACCAGGGATGGGCACAGCTGTTGTGAAGGCTACAGCCATCCTGAAGCTGCAATAGTGACCGTGGAGCTGCCTGGGTCTCTGTGACTGCGCGTAGCCTATAGTTAGAGGTTAAATCTGAAAACCTATTAGATTTTAAAAAAAATATGATCTATACCCAAAAGCCTGGAGTGCTGTATGGGCTAAAGCCGTGAGCTGTGCATATAGCTAACTGCGTGCAGTTGTTTGCACTTAAACCGAAGACCTAATGCCCTCAATCTGCCTTATGTGAACGTCAGTGACTATAAATCAACACTCAGTTCAACTGTTCCAAATGGCAATTTCTTTTACATTATCGTGCAGCATGCTGAGGATCACCTGGAAAGGATAATAATTACCTCAGAGTAAACAGTGCAGGTGGAGTTCTCCACCTTGTGCTTATTTTGTCTTATTCAATATGTATAATTTTGATTTAAAATCATTTCCAGAAACACAATAATTGCTTCCTGCTTTCATTTTATTTAAACTGTCACATAATGCGGCACCTGGAGAGATTATTTTTATTGAGCCCTGATCACCCTGGGTGAGAAGGGAAGTGTCAATGGAGTCCCTCCTCCAGAGCAAAACTCATATGCTGTGTATGAGTTTGTAGACTCCGATATGCCATTAAGGAAAATAGATCTGCCCTTTACAAGCTTGGCCGTGCTCAGGGATGAGGTGAGCAAAGACTGACACTTGACTCAGCCTCTCTAAATAAAAAAAAAATGCTAAACGCATCACAGTCAACAAAACCATGCAGCTAAAGGGAGAGAATTATTGCAGAAAGGGCAAAGAGGAAACAGACGTGTCTATCTGTAAAATGCCATCCTAACAAGGAGAGAGCAAGAGTTATAAGATCACTCACCTAAATACCTCCCAGGATGTCTTCTCTGATTAAGGATTTGTGAGAGTTATTGAGTTTTGAATTAGATGCACTTTAATAAAACAGTAGAATGTTCTTATCGGATTGCACCTGTATTGATTGTGTTAAAGAGGTCTATCCTCCGATCAAGGTCAGTGATTTTACATAAACTCACTAGGAACATAGAATCACTATTTGTATTTAGGATTCCTATAGTCTATCCTCTTTGTTAGAGTGTAATAGTTATTTGTGACACTTAGGAGCAAATATACAGTTCTCTCTCTCCTCCTCCCTCTCACCTTTATTCCAATTACAAGATATGTCCGATTGCTTTTCTTTTAACAGTACTGCAATAGAATTTTAGGACTCAGTCATCCTGCAAACAATTATTATTAAGTGCATTGCTGCCATAGCTGGTCCCATTAACTTCAACAGGACTACTCCTGATAGTAAGTGCTATGTCTGGGAGCAAGCATTTGCAAGACAGAGACCTCCCACAAAACTGGGTGACTGGGCAACAAAATGGCAGATGAAATTCAATGTTGATAAATGCAAAGTAATGCACAGTGGAAAACATAATCCCGACTATACGTATAAAGTGTGGGGGGGTCTAAATTAGCTGTTACCACTCAAGAAAGAGATCTGGGGTCATTGTGGATAGTTCTCTGTAAAGATCCACAAAATGTACAGCAGCAGTCAAAAAAGCAAACAGAATGCTGGGAATCATTAAGAAACAGATAGATAGTAAGACAGAAAATATCATATTGCCTCTATATGAATCCATGGTACGACCACATCTTGAATATTGTGTGCAGATGTGGTGGCCCCATTTCATAAAAAATATATTGGAATTGGAAAAGGTAAAGAAAAGGACAACAAAATTATTAGGGGTATGGAACAGCTTCCATATGAGGAGAGATTAATAAGACTTTTCAGCTTGGAAAAGAGACGACTAAGGGGGGATATGATAGAGATCTATAAAATCATGACTGATGTAGAGAAAGTAAATAAGGAAGTGTTAGTTACTCCTTCTCATAACACAAGAACATGGTGTCACCCAATGAAATTAATAGGCAGCAGGTTTAAAACAAACAGAAAGAAGTATTTCTTCACACAATGCAAGGTCAACCTGTGGAACTCTTTGCCAGAGGATGTTGTGAAGGCCAAGACAATAATGGGTTCAAAAAAGAAACAGTCATTGATCAACCTATCCTCCAAGAACTTATCTATTAGCCAGAATGATCAGAGATGCAACCCTATTCTCTGGGTGTCTCTAACCCTGATTGCCAGATGCTGGTACTGGACGACAGGGAAGGGATCACTTGATAATTGCCATGTTCTGTTCGTTCCCTCTGAAGCACCTGGCAGTGGCCACTGTTGGAAGACAGAACACTTGGGTAGATGGTCTGATCCTGTATGGTCGTTCTTATGTTCTTATTTTGCCTAGCACAGATACATTCTAAAATGATCTACAGACTTAAGGAAACATTGATCTCTCAAAAATTGTATATATTTCATATAGCCAAGTTCCTTTAGTTAAATAAAATTCAGTTCTTAAAATTTTCATAATATAATCTACAGATTAGACCCTCGGCTGGTGTGAATCAGTATTGCTCCATTGACTTTAGTAGAGCTATGTCAGTTTATTACTGCAGTCTAAAAATCCAGGAGGCTTTTGGGCAGTAAAATAATTTTCCTGACAGAGAAGGAGAGAGTGTGCGAGTGATAGTGAATGTGTGTGTGTGCACAAAGAGAGACAGACAGATACACTTTTTTGTTTGTTTACTTACCACCCAATTTTGTTCTGCTACCAAGCTGCAGACACATGACATTGGGGCCAGACCCCATTTAACCAGGAAGCAAAGGCTGACAGTTCCAAAGAGTGTGATCTACAGCAGATAATGGATCCGCCCAGCCATCTTCTGCCTCATCCAGGAGTGAGATTAGGCCCTTCACAGCATGGCCAGACCAGAGAGCTACCAAGAAGGCGAGGAGTCCTGGGGCTACTGCTACAGCCAACAGGCGTCTTCTTTGTATGGAGTCACCACTCCACAATCTGCAGCAAGAAAGGGCCAGTCCAGAGGCCAATTTGGCTAGGGATCTGGGAAGAAATTGTACCCTGCTTCCTGTTGCTCTCTCTCATCCCATTGGAGGATGGCAGTGCCATTCAAGTAAGGACTGCAGGGCCATGCTGAGGAGGGAACAAGGCAAGAGAATTCTCACTTGCTATCATTGGGCCACCAGTGCTAAGTAAAGGCATGCTTTTTGAGGAAGGACACCAAAAAGAGCCCTGCCCTTTCCTCAGATAGCTGCAGCTTAGAATATTGCCACACAGCATGGAGCTTCATATGGATCACTACAGCAGCTTCCACCTGCCTATTTTCCACTCTTGGTGCTTGCAAGTGCAGAACGAAGAGTGAACAGGCAACAAAGTGCCTGTGTGGGTTTGTCCTACTCCTGATGTTTTGGTGAGGGATAGAGGCTAGAAGGAGATACGGGGGGGAATGGACAGGTCAGGAAAAATCCCAAGCAGCAAGTTTAAACCACAGACAAGAATGAACTTTTATGTCTGAGAGCTGGTGGTCAGCCAAGTTTCTCTAGCATAGCATTTGCATTTGCCTCACATGAATGCTCCTCAGTCCATAATCAGGCAGAGACACTATGGCTTTTGCTTCAACTTCAGGGAAGAGAAAAATTCATGTTTTGACAATTGGCAAGTAGATTTTCCTCCTCCACCCCCCAGCCATTGAGATGTGTGATCCCCATTTCTGTTATTTCATCAACTTAGCTTTCTTGTTTCTTTCCCCCCACTTAATCTAATACAACCAAGAAGCCCCAGGGGTCCTGAACAAGCTCAATTGCTCAGTTTCTCTAGAGTAGCAGTTACCATGCCTAATACATGAAAGATTCATTGTGCAAAACCAGGCAGAAACAGTCTTTTACTGCTGCTCATCAAGGGTTTTGATTGTCTCGCATATGGGGACAAGGAACAAAAAAGAGGCCTCTTGAGATGGGTGAGGTAGTCAATTTACAGAGGCCCATGACTTAATATCAACCCTGAACACAAGAGAAGGTGAGGCAGAACCTTTACAGAAGCCTTATGCCTTGACAACAGCCACTAAACAAAAGGTGGTGAGCAAGTGACCTCACAGAAGTTTGTGCTTTGCCACCACCAGCCTTTACAGGCTGGGGTCTTTTATCCAGTCTCATTTTCTTTTCTAACAAAAAGTAGGAGCTGCAGGAATGATGTGTAAAAGTAAATCAATCAAGCAAGAGGGGGGAAAGCCCAATCTTCACTACATCCTCTGGGTAGAATGACTACATCTGTGATGCCTTAAAGCGAACCAAACCACAGCAGCTGCCAAAGTACTTTGTTTGGAAGAGCATTAGCCCTGGATTAAACGCTTGGTTTGGGCAAACCTCTCTTCTTCTCCTCAACATCTAAGGGTATATCTGCACTACAGTAAAAGACTTGTGGCACAGCTGTGGCTGGTCCAGGTCAGTTGACTCAGGCTTGCAGGGCGTAGGCTGCGAGGCTATAAAATTACAGTGTAGATAGTCGGGCTTGGGCTGAAGCCCAGGCTCTGAGACCCCACAAAGAGGGAGGGTCTCAGAAATATGACTCCAGCCCGTGCTTGTATGTCTGCACAACTATTTTATAGCTCCGGAGCCCGAGCCCCATAGGCTCTGAAACTCGGTGCCGCATGTTTTTGATCACAGCGTACACATACCCTGAAGGTCCCTGGATTCAATGCTGGGTTTTGGCAAATCTCTCTTCTTTCCCTCAACTTCTTTTCATTAAGAGTGGATTATTTTTCAGTTATGACAGCTTCTCCCTTTCATCAGTTATCCCTTAGGTATCAGAACAGTTACGAGAGCGTGCCTGTCCTGGGAGTGGCATCTGGGCCACTGGTGGGAAAATCAGGAATCCTTGCTGCCCCACCATATTGATGGAAACATTGCTTTCAGCTGAGTCTTCATTCTAGCTTGGTATCATCTTCTGCTTGTGAGGATGGTGTGAGAAAATGCCAATACCTCTTTTCCTCCCTAACTTCCAAGGAGGACCAGTCGGAAGTTTTATCTGCGCTTAATTCTAACATAGTTTGCTCTCTATTGAAAAACAAGCAATTGTTGCTAGTTCCCTAGCTGCAAATACTCGTCTCTGGTGAGGGGCAAACTTCACAAAACCCACACAATTCCATTTCCCCTATTGCAAGGGCCCCACAGCAAACCATTCCAAACATGCTTAATTGACACTGAGCTAGCTGAACTAAAATGAGGTTATTTTTAAAAAAACTGGCAAAGTTCTGAGTTCAACTGTGCTGTCTTCCATGACTGATTTCACTTGGACAATTTCCCATCAAGTTAACACAAAACCCAAAGACATCCTCCTTTTCACAACCCTACTAGAAGTCCATAGGACTCTTGGCTCCCAGTTTCCTGACTCCCAAAGAGCAGCTGTGGTAATGATGGAGGACGCAGTGTGAATCAACCCTGCTTTTTAGAAATCACAAGAAGAAGCTTCCAATTTACATTTTATATTCAAATTCAAAGCTGTCTTCACAAGGAAGAGGGCTAAAGACCTCAAAATTTGTATCCTGCCTGCACAGAGATTATGTATTGATTTAACTATTTCTGTTAGGGGTGGCAATGTTTAAAATAGATTCAAACGCTATTGTGCCCACAGTTACTCTAGTGTAGCGTATCCCCCTATATTTATACCTTTATGCTGGTATAATTGCATCCATACTAAGGGGTTGTAATACCTTAACTATACAAGTCTCAAACCGCTAGTTAAAGCGGTACAAAACTTGTGTGTCTTGGGAAAATGTTTTTGCTCTTCAAACATTCTAATCAAAGGATCAATACTGCCCCACTGAAATCAGTGGGAGTTTTACCCCCACATTGTTTTATAAAGTTCTACCAGCTACAGGAGTAAGCCAACAACCACTTATGGTGTAAACAGCCTCTCAAAGCAAAGAAAATGAAAATAACACCACTGATTAAAGCCAAACTTCTATAATCGCCTCTCCTACAAACCCATTAACACCTCATTAACACTACCACATGCCTACAAAAGAAATGGAGTTTGGGAACAGCTTAGGCACAAAGTAAACAAATGATAAACAGAATTGCTGCTTATTTTTGTCTGAAGGCCTCAGAAATAGTTGCTCCCTGGTTACACAGGTTATGTTCCTATGATCTAGAAAAGCAGAAATGAATGAGATTTCACATTCCCACAATGCAGTGAAGAAATGTTTCTTATACCATGAGATCATAACTCAGAATAAGGAAAAGATGATAAAAACAACTAATGGAAAACAGGAGGTTTTTTTTAATATAGTAAATTGATGCAGGTTGTAAAGAAAATTGATTTTTAATCAGACAATAGGCAATGATTTTAAGAATACAAAACAAATTCAAATAAAAATGCACACGTTAGAGCAAAATGAAAGCTAGTAAATATGCAAGGTTTAAAGGCAAACTAAAATAGGGTTAGATTGTGTCGTTAGGCTCAGTCCTGAATATGGAACAACACCAGGAAATAGTTGTGTCTCAGAGTCATCTTGGAATCTCAATTCCTCTGGAGCTTCCATTTTCCACTGCAGGGATCTTGCATCAGCCATTTACAAGACACAGTGTATTCTGCCCTTTGCATCCAGTCACCTCTGCTGGGGCACAGTATGGGCATGAGTGGGGAAAGGAGAAAGAGGCGGAGTCATGACGCTGACTGCTCTAATGCCCCCTGAGTCCCCTCCCAGCAAGGCCCCTGCTTGTCTCTCTCTCCCTGGACACAGGATCCAGGCAGGTCTACTGCAAGCTAGGACTTGAGAGACCTGCATTCATTTCCTTGCTCTACCCTAGATTTCATGTATGACCTTAGATCATACATAAAGTACAGTGATGTTCCCGCTCTGTAAAATGTGGCTAATAGCACTTCTCTACCTCATAGGGGTGCTGTGGAATAAATACATTAAAGATTGTCAAGGGCCTTGAGACATGGGCGCCAACGCCATGAGTGGAGCACCATGGGGCACCCACAGAAAAAAATTATTGGGTGCTCAGCACCCACCAGCCACCCGCCAATCAGCTGTGTGGTGAGTCCTGTCGATCAGCTGTTCGGTGGTGGGCGGGAGGTGCTGGGGGAAGGGGGCGGAACAGGGGTAGAAAGAGGTAGAGCAAGGACAGGGCACGCTCGGGGGGAGGAGGCGGAGCAGGGGCAGGAAGAAGTGGGGCAGGAGTGGGGTCTCGGGGGAGAGGGTGGAGCAGGGGTGGAAAGAGATGGGGCAAGGGTGGGGCCTTAGAGGAAAGGGTGGAGTGGGGTGGGGCCTCAGGGTGGAGCGGGAGTGCAGCAGCCACTCAGACAGAAGAAAGTCAGTGCTTGTGCCTCGAGATCTACTGATGAAGTGTATTATATAAGAGGCAAGTTATTACTGCCCTGCACAGTCAATGTAAGGCCAGGGCACAACCTGTTTGTGAACAGGCAAAAGACAAGTTGAGACCCTAACGTCACCACATTCTGCTTGTTTGTTGATTGTCCAGTGTTGTATCATTTTTGTCTTGTCTTTTTAGGTTTCAGTCCTGCAACCAATACTGAGACTACTCTTGGGAGTAAAGTTACACATACCTAGACCTTCTTTACATGCAGAAGTTGTGCTAATTTAACGTAAAATCTTTTTAAATCCAATTTAGTTAAACTGGAGTAAACTCTCGGGTGGACACTTATTTCAGTTTTAAAATGGCTTATTTTGGTTTAGTTTAAACTGCACCCTAATCAACTTAAGCCAAAGCAAAAGAAACGTGGTTAAAGAGTACCCACACCAGTTCAGGTAAATCAGTTCAAAACTCACACCTTAAGTTAAACTGGTGCAACCTTCCTGTGTACATAAGCACTTAGACTCTAAGCTCTTTCAGAAAGGGACCATTTCTTCCTCTGTGCTCATACAGTGCTTAGAGCAATGAGGACCTATCCCTGATTAGAGCATTTGAGTTGTACCACAATATAAATAATAAATAACAGCGATGGAGTGTGTCCCATTAGACAGAGAACTAGACTAGTGATTCAAGAAATCTAGTCTCTGTTTCTGGCTGTCCAACTGGCCTGCTGTGTAACCTCGGACAAGTCACTTTCCCTCTTGCTATGTGTCTGATTCATCTATTTAGATGACAAGTTCTCTGGGATAGGAACTGTTTCTTACCATGTGTTTGTAGGCAGCCTTGCATAGTGTGGCTCCGATTTCATCTGGGCCTTCTAGGTTCTACTGTAAAACAAATAGCAATGATTAAAATAAATAATCACAAGAGTACATCATGTTTTCTCAACAAAGGAATCAGAGTAGCAAAGGAATGTAACTTTTGTAATTGTGCATGTGCATGGCAGAGAGAGAAAAGAAGCTAACGGTGGCATGACTGCATTTTCAGGCTTGTGTCATGCTCTAAAACCACATCCAGATGGCAAAAAAAAAATCACAGCCTCAAAGCAGCTGATGAAAGACAGTTGCACTAGCTGGTGCGATTCTTGGTGCCAACTATACATTTGGGAACAAATGTGGGAAGAGCATGCAGTTTTCAGGTAATTTTATTGCAGCTTGAAAAGATGGTATAAGAAAATAGGGAGATGAAAATGATATCTGAAATTAGTAATTTTTTTAATGTTCCTCCCACCCCCACCCCTGCGAATCTGCAAATCTGATACTGTAAATCCTGTTCCCAAATCAAATAAGTCCAGAGATTCGACATCGACTGGGTTTGAAGCAGGAATCTCCAGTGATCTGAGACTCACAGCTGTGGTTTCCCTCCCTCCCTTCAACTTTGAAGCAGCTTCAGTAATTTGGATTTAGATTTCAGTCTCAGCTCCTGGTGGGGAAAAAAAACATGGCAGGCCTTGAAAAGTTATACCCAACTGTCAAGTATCAAAGGGGTAGCCGTGTTAGTCTGGATCTGTAAAAGCAGCAAAGAGTCCTGTGGCACCTTATAGACTAACAGACGTATAAGAGCATGAGCTTTCGTGGGTGAATACCCACTTCTTCGGATGCATCCCACATCCTCTGCTCAATTTACCTTTTTGATTGGCTTAATTACTTTGTTTACCTTAGATGTAAATGTACTTCCATTGTCTCTGGCCTCACCTTGCTCAGTTTACACTGGAAACACAGGCAAACAGGCAAAACAATATTCCTTTGACTACAACAAACTCGTTTACCCTCTCTACTCAAATTGCTTGGCCTGAACATATTTTAGGAACATTTTCCAGCACACATACATAATCCTTTACACAGGAACCATACATTATGCAACAATATTAATGACCAGAGTGTCACTGGTTTTTATATGATACTTTCAAGACACTGTTTGGCTAAATAGTATGAAAACAGTGTGTTGGGTATGCCCTTTTCCAGTTGGCATAAAGGGGCTCATAGGGTCACTCCAATTTCGTCAGTGCTGCTTTGAAATAAAGAAGACACACACAACAGGAATTTAGGAAGATTTTTTTTTAACTAGCCATGTAATTTTCCTCCTTAAGTACACTGTTCTGCAACATAGCCCTCTTAGAATCTTAAATATCTAGCAGCCCCTCACAATGGTCCCATTCACAGCTTCGCAGAGCAAAAGGCCTCTGTGATATCACAGAGGCAGGAACTTGGAAGTTACAGCATGTTCCCAAGGAAGGGCTGTACACCCACAGCTAGTTGGCAGAGGGAATGCACTGCTTGGAGGATAGAACATAGCACAAATATGTTTTTTTGAAGCATGAAAAGAGAGATGATGTGCTTCTTCTATGTGCAGAGAAAAAGCACTCTGATACACAGTCCTGACTAGATGCAGAATATTATGGGTTCGCCATCTCCCCATCCCCTGGTCACTGATGTTCATAAATTAATATGCAGTGATACTGTAGAGGCTGTAGACATTTTATGGGCTTTTGAAATCTGTCCCAGCAGGAAACGTGAGGCATCACACATGGTTTGCTTTTTTTTTAAATTATTATTTTTGTTTGTTTGGACAGGGACTCTGGGCAGAAAATATTTGATCTGAAGAAAAAAAACAAAGAATAATTAGCTGATCGCTATCCTTGAGAAGTGGACATTTTCAATTATCTAAGGACAGTGCAGCTTTCTGCAGATGGCTGTTTCTGGCTGCAGGGAAAGAAAAAAAAGAAAGAAACTATTAAGGAAGGAGAGAAAACTAATTGTGAAGGTTTTAAATATCTATAGATTTAATTAATAATAAATAATGATTATCTGTTGAAAAGCTTTTCTATTAAGGAAGTAGCTTGCCTGGCAGTTGGAGCAGTTTACACTGTGGGCATGTCTATACTGGAGCTGGAAGGTGTAGTCCTAGATACATCCTCAGTGTGGCTAGCCCGTTCTGCTGCTCATGCTGCCATGACTATATTTTTATTGTTAGAAGACTAGCTCCATCACAGCTAGTGCAAGTAGATTGTCTTGAGCTGGGAATTATACCTTCCAACTCCAGTGTGGCCATACCATCCCTAGTACTGCCTCTGACTCACTGTGCGATGTGGGGCAAGTCATTTTACAGGAGCATTATGAGGCTTGACTACTTTTTTTTTTTTAAATGAGAGAGACAAGGGAGGTGAGATATTAATATCTTTTATTGGAGCCAATTCTGAGGTGGAAGGGACAGGCTTTCGAGCTCCAAAGAGCTCTTCTTCAGATCTGGGGAAGGTAACCAGAGTGTCCGAGCTAAGTATAAGTTGGTCATATGATTAAGCATAAGGGGTTCACACATGCTATTCACATGAGTGCAGGGGACTAGACTAGATGACCTCTCAAGGTCCCTACCAGTCCTATTATTCTATGCTGTAAGAGACCATGTAAAATGAAGTGGCCAATTAAGAGTTATCAGGTAGGGGTCTTACAAATTGTTGCAATGAGCCAGAAAACCAGTGTCTCTATTGAGGCCAGGATTTTTAGTGTCTAGCAGAGTTATGAATTTCAGTTCCCAAGCACATCTTTTGAAGGTGCATGCGGGTTCCTTTGAGGACAAGGACTGAGAGTTCAGATATGAAGTGATTGCTTTGTGAAGTGTTCACCCACGGATGATGTGATATTTTTGTCTTTTATCATTTTTCTGTGTGAGTCCATTCGAGTGCACAGTGATTGTCTGGTTTCACCCACATAGTTGTTGTTGGGGCATTTGATGAACTGGATGAGGTACACCTAATTTATCCAAGACTCTTGCTCCTTGGCCATAAATTACACACAGAGAACATAATTAGCCACATAAAATTCATTGCTCCCCTCAAAAGCCCATTTCTGCAAACACGCTTACAAAAAATATATTGAAATTAAGAGGAAATATCAATTCCACATCTTCTTAAATGTCTTTAGATGACCTCTTGCTTGCTAACTAACTTGTTACAATGGCAAGACTTGCACTGATTTCAATGGGCATTGGTTCTGCTTCCTTTACCCACTATCTGAAAATTTGATAGCAGTTCAATTTACACAAAAGAAATAACTTGGAAAGAAAAACCAGTTGTGCAGCCTGCAGAGAGGTGCCCCCTACCTTACTGGTTTGTGGGGATTTTGTTGTTGTTCATTGTAATTTAGATGATCAAAAAAGTATCTAGAAACACTGAGGGAGCCAACCGTACTGCAACTGGTAAGGCAAGGGAAGTGCTTCACAAAACTGGTATTGGGATACAGGGCCTTTTCAGAGACCTGGTTCCTAGCCATTATCAGAAGGGACCAAAAGTCAGTGCCATCTGATGGTTGTTCAGAAGCTTATATGTGAAATTACATTTGGCAGTCTCACTACAGTTCCTGGCAGTTAACTGTCCACATCTCTCTCTCTCACACACACAAACCCACCATCACATTGGTATCTTATATCAAAAACAAAGCCAAGTATTGACATAAGAAAAGAGACGTGAACTTCTTTCTCTCTTCTTTGGAAGGTGGTTCCTCCAGGAGAGAGGTAAGATGGGCTAGCAGATCATTGTATGCAAGCCAGACTGCCCATGCTGTACCTTATCTCTAGTAGAGTGTTAAGGTCTGCAGTGGTGTCACTCTGGACTTGTCATGAATAGAAAATGTATACTTGAAAGGAAGGGGTGTGTGAGAGGGGATAAACGGAAGGAAAGGGGAAAGTTACAAAGCAAGAAATGCTTCCAATACTTGCATTTACTAGCTGCAGACCAGAGTTTTGCATCACTAGGCAGAAAGAACAAACTGACCTCTTCACAGAAGTGGTGCTCCTAAGATCTTTAATGGCTTACTTCAGAATCAGTTCTCAATTGAACACAGGTATCATGGGGGGGAGGGGGGGGAGGGGAGGGGAAGAGGTATAAAAGCACCATGCAAACTTCTGACAGAACTAGCTATGTGAGAGACAATCTGGGTCCTTAATGTTTTTAAATGCATGCCCTGCATAATAACAAACACTGCAGAATCCTCTGCTTTTCTCCCAAGTACCATTCTACATTGGGCCATAAAGTATACATCTTGTAAGCCTCTGACATGAATGCATGTTTTATGTAAGATGGGGAAATATTAACTTATTGCCTTCATATATAGAGGGTCCTTCCAAACATTTTCCACCTCTGACACTGAGGGGAAGGGGAGCAAAGAGGCAGCGCTCCAGGGATTTCCTGCAAACACATTTAACCTTTGACACCTGCAATCATCATTTCCAGGGCTAATACCAGGAGCTGCAGGAGTGCAGGGAGCCTGCTGTTGCTTTTAGCCTTGGGAAATCCTAGGTTCCTTGGGATTAATTTGTTATAATGGCCATAAGTATAGGGGTACATCTGGAGGTGGGAGAAGGGGAGGGAGTTCTACAAGAAATCCTGCTGCTTGACAGCAATTTTTGCAAAGGTTAGAACAGGCAGCTACCTGATTCGGCTGAGTCACAACTTTTCCATAAAGCAATAAGACTCACCCATATTGTATATGCACAGTTCTTCCAACAAATATTTGCTTTAATGAACGATGTGCAACACTGCTGAGAAATTATTCCGGCCACAAGTAAATAGTACCTACCAGCTTGCAGGTTTTAATACCACTTGCCGAGGCAGAAACATTGTGTGAAGGGATGGCTGACAAGATCGGTAATGCCTTATGGAGCTTTTCATTTCTAGGTCACCAGGTCAAATTCAGAAGCAATGAAAAGTCCATACCATCAGATGGTGGTTTGGTGGCTTATATGAAACAAGCTGGTAGCCTCAGTCTATCCCTTCTGGACAGGTGTTCACCATCACAACTTACACAAACTGGATCCCTGGATGACAGCCTCAGCATAAAAGTATAGTAGTGAGTAGACATAGAGAATGAACCACTCCCTGACTCCTACAGGGCTGATTTATGTCAAACATGAGGTAGTGAGAGCCCAGTGGTAAATTACAATTATCCTGCATTTTTGACTGCCTGAGCTGCACTCTTGCTGCGAATCCACCTCCACTGAGCCTACTGCCAACATCCTGCCATTAGAACCGCCATTTATTAAAGCCAGATCGACAAAAAAAAATATTTCCTCTCTCTCCTCACTCACTTCCAATTACTTCAGTCTGAGTTTGAAGATGAGCAACATTCAGTCCAGAAATAGCAGTAGGTTTAAGTGCAAATATTTTGCAGACCATTAGGGATAGGAATGAGTTCTTTATCTCATTGCACAGGCAATGAGAATCTCCCAATTCCAACCATGCATAGCCCTTGTTCCTTCCTAGCATTGGAAGCAAACATTGAGCCTTAATATCATGGGATTATAATTGAGTTTTCTAAAGGTTAGTGGTTGTATTTTTTTTCCTTCCTCCAATGCGCAGTTGGAGTGATGGTAACAAGACAGCTGGGTTTTCCATACAAGGGAATACAAATAGCTTTTCTGCAAAATAAGTGGTCTAAACAAAACGTGATGGCATGGTATAGTTTGTAGCAGTTATGGGCACTCATTTGGGATGAACTGCATAACTCGTGGCTTTGCCATCATGAGTTGTGTGGCTGTACCAAATTCACGTCAATAAAACCTTCACATCTCATCACATCATTTTGTAGTCTCTGTGGGAGAAATCCATCCATTAGTGAGGCAGACATTGAAAACTCCCACTGCACAGCGGTTGGATAGCTTCACAGCAGGGATTCAGAGACACTGTACTGCCTCTGCTTGGTAAAGCTGGGCTCCAGGCTAATGTTTTGGGAATGGGTTGGGAGAGGAGGATATGGCTACTGTGATGGGTTTGGTCACAAAGATCCCCTTGAGGCTGTCACCTGATGTGCTAGAATTACCTCTGAGCCCGTTTTCCACTGCCAGTTTGGGACTCCAGAACCCTGCCTTGTTGAGCCAGACACGCTAATCTGCTGCAACACAGACCCAGGTCTGGTCCACCCCCCCAAAGCTGCAGACTTTAACCAAAAACTGCACAGCATGTCACCTATCTCCAGCACCCAGACACTCAGCTCCCAATGGGATCGAAATCCCAAATAAATCCATTTTACTCTGTATAAAACTTATACAGGGTAAACTCATAAATTGTCCGCCCCCATAACACTGATTGAGAGATATGCACAGCTGTTTGCTCCCCCAGGTACTAATAACTTACTCTGGGTTAATTAATAAACAAAAGAGATTTTATTAAGTATAAAAAGTAGAAGTTAAGTGGTTTCAAGTAATAACAGACAAAACAAAGTAAGTTACCAAGCAAAATAAAACAAAACATGCAAGTCTAAGCCCAATACATTTAAGAAACTGATTACAGGTAAATCTCACCCTCAGAGTGTTCCAATAAGCTTCTTTCACAGACTAGACTCCTTCTTAGTCTGGGCCCAATCCTTTCCCCTGGTACTGTCCTTGTTAGTTCCAGCTCAGGTGGTAACTAGGGGATTTCTCATGACTGGCAGCCCCCTTTGTTCTGTTCCACCTTCTTTTATAGCTTTGGCACAAGGCGGGAATCTTTTGTCTCTCTGGATCCTCACCCCTCCTTCTAAATGGAAAAGCACCAGGTTTAAGATGGATTCCAGTACCAGGTGACATGATCACACGTCACTGTAAGACCTCGTTCTCCATTCTTTCAGGGCTGGCCTGCACATATCCAGTAAGTAAGATTTGTGAGTAATCAGAGCCATTCACAACCAATTGTCCTAGTTAATGGGAACCATCAAGATTCCAAGCCACCATTAATGGCTCACACTTTGCATAGTTACAGTAGGACTTCAGAGTAATACTTCATATTTCTAGCTTCAGATACAAGAATGATACATTCACACAAATAGGATGAACACACTTAGTAGATTATAAGCTTTGTAATGATACCTTACAAGAGACCTTTTGCATAAAGCATATTCCATATAATATTACATTATATTTACACTCATAAGCATATTTCCATGAACATATGGAGTGTAACGTCACAGCTACTGATTTAGAAATTACATGGATACCTCCTGGACGGACTACGCCAGAGTCAGCGGCAGAGTGGCTACACAGCAGCCCACACCTGGGCTGCTGGTTGTGGGATACACTGCAGCCCATTAATATCCTTCCGAGTTCCCTGAACAAAGTTCATTTCCCAAGACGTTGTCATGGTACCTCCTGTATAATCAAGCTATGGGCTGCATCACTGCTGGTGCAAGAGGAGCAGGAGGGGCTGCTGTACCCTGGGGGATATGCACACTTGCGGAGGGGAGGCAGCTGTTCCATTCAGGGAGGAGAAATTTAACATGTGTGTGGTCAAAACTCCATCAGAGTCCTGAATCAGCACACTCCTTAGGCACCACTCATCGCTATGAACATTTCCAAGGTGGAGTGGGGTTTGCAGGCCCTTCCACTCCTCATGCAGATTTTCTGCAGACAGGACGCTGCAATGCCAACCATGCTGGCAGAAACTAGGGTAGGCTAAGACCTAATCGAGCCTTACATCACTGTTTAACTACAGTGAATGAGAAATTATGATCACACAAAAAACTGGCTCTTCAGTGCACAGTCAACACCAAAAGCAGAAGCAGTTCTTCTAGCAGGGACATCTGCTTTCTAGTCAGACAGCTTCAGGGGCTTGTCGTTGTTAATGGCACTGACATGCTGCCTCCAGCATGTCACATGATGACCATGCTGCTGTGAGGCTGGCTAGCCTCAGTTTGTCCTATATGAGCCATTATTGTTTCATAAATCTTAATCCCAGAGAACTAGCCAAGAGGCTATTAAATCCACTCATTACATCTATACTGCTGGAAGATTCTACTACACTTCTTATTAATTTAAATTAGCCTTGCATAAGGGAACCCACAGCTTTATGTGTAGACCTTTTTTCCCCCAAGCAACAGTGTCTAAAATATACAGGGTATTTACCATGCAACAATAGTCCTGTAGTTTTATCACACTGTTGTTGCGTGAGGAATATCTCTAATAATAAGGCCTAAAATGAAGACTTCTAACTGATTATCAAGCTCTCGGCTGGCTCAAACTTTTGGACACCCAGGATTCAATGCAAAATAAAGTTCAAGGAACCTAGAAGATTTTAGCTCCAGGCTTTAAACCAAGCCAAAGAGCTAAAATATTATTTAAAACAGCAGTTCAATCGTTTGCTTAGCCAGTATTAATAAACCCCCTCTGCATGTTTCCCCAGATAAGGCTGTGATTCATGTAGCAGACATACCATAGAAGCTCAAAAGGTCAAAAAGATGGCAACAACAACAAAAAATTTTAAATCACCCTAGAATCCACTCTGTTCCTGTGGCTATTTTAGTATAGGTAAATAGCTCTTTACGTTTTCTGACCTAAGCAGTTCCGTTTGAGAAGTTTTCCAGCCTGGATGTTCCTAAAATGTTACCAAATGATTAAACACAAATCCTTAAATGAAGAGAGCAGGTTTTATTAAATATCCTAGAGCAGTGCTGTCTGCCCACACTCATGCCCAAGTCTGGCTGCTGGCTGATAAACGTTTTGGCTTTAAGATATTACTTATTAGCATGCCTGTATATTTCTACCTCACACAGTCACCCAAGGGTGATTGCTATCTGTTAATTGAATTCCGTGCCAGCAACTGTGTCTTTGTGTGCCTGCCATTATAATTTTGAGGATTGTGACTTCATTTCCTATTTACAAGTTGCAGTGATTATACTATACACACACACACAAACACGCACACCAGTTTTCGGTGGGTTGGGGGGAAATAACATGAAATTTACAGGTGCTTGTTGTTTGTGCTATTTTTTTTAAGTGCAAACATTCGGGGCTTTACCTGAAATGGAATAAATGCGGGTGGAATAGAATGAGATTCTTAACTTTAGGCGGGAGGTTGCCGCTGACAAGAATGTTCACACAAAATCCTCCAACCATTTTAACTGCACATATATCCACTCAGTACAACAGCACCACTTTGTACTTCCACAGCACCTTCCATTGAGGATCTCAAAGTAATTCACTAACATTACAGAATTTAACGTCACACAGGCTGCAGAAGTCCTTAAGTGCTGTTCTCTCCATTTTACAGATGAGGAAATGGAGGAACGCAGAAATGAACTTGCCCAAGGTGAAATGGCAAATTTGTGGCAGAGCTAGCAATAAAATCCAAGGGTGAAATCCTGGTCCTACTGAAATCAATGGCAAAACTCACATTGACTTCAGTGGAGTCAGGATCCCACCCCAAACCTTCTGCCTCCCAGGTCTGTATTTTTAACAGGATTGCGCATTTTCTGTAGTTTCTGCTGGCTCCCAGAAGCAACAGCAGTAGTTCAAAGATTCTACAGATGGGAAAACCTCAAGAAGTTCAGAGATGTTTCAGGGGTTGGATAAACCTGCTTATCCAAACTAATCTGAAATGTAAGTATGAAAAACAGGGGACTAGAAAGGAAGTGAGTATGCAGGCAGGAAAATGTAAACATTTGTATGGATGTGTCTATACCACTGCCTGTGTTAAACCTCTGAGCACGCGCAGTATCAACTCCATGTTTCCAGAGGCCTGAGCAGACTGACTGGGTGTCATACTCACGTGCTGAGCCCTCTCTCCAATAAGCCTGTCTATTGCATGATTTATTAAATATTACATGATCTTCTTTAGACAGGAAAGCTTAGGAGCACCTTTCTTTCTAAAAGGTTCCTAATATTTGCTGAGTTTTGGCTGGGTCAGAATTATTGCAAAACTAGCTTCTCTCATGGTATTTTATTGTTTCTGCTTCCAAAATCAGGAAATGCCCAGCTACATTCAAATAAAGACCCTTGGAAGTTAAAAAGATTGTTTTGAACTGGAAAAAGTTCAGATCAGATTCAGTTTAACTTCTAGGGGAATTCTTAGCTTATCCAGATCCAATCTCACATTGGGTGCCCAAAGTTATTGGAAACTTTTAACCTTAATCTCTCTGTGCCTCAATTTCCAATCTGTAAAATGGGGATAATACCACCCCCTCGCCTCACAGTGGTGTTGCGAAGATAAATTAATGTTTGTGAAGCACTCAGATATTACACTGATGGGCACCATATAAAAGCCTATGAGGAAATTAATAATTCTATCTCCACAGCTGGGTTTGAATAGCATGCAGTAAAATAGGCCCGGGAGCACACATTGAACAAAGAGGATAATACAAAATATTGAATAGCTGCTCATTAAGTGCGCACTGTCCGTCCTGTGCACTGAGGGAGCATCTGATCATGTAATTAAAGACTATCATAATGCATACACACAAAGGGGCTAAATTAAGGTTGCATGGGTTACCTTAATTCTAGCATTTCCCAACTTGTGCATGCTTGATTTTGCAATCTTAATAATGTTCTTTTAATGTAGTTTGTGTGTGTGTGTGTGTATAATTGTATAGCATTTATAATCACTCATCATTCATTACTGCACATACAACACTGTGGACAATGTTTAGACATTAAAAATCTCAGCTCAGTGATTGAATAGAGAGTACAGTAGAAATAAATATCAATGTATTTCCTAAATATTTACATAATGAGCCATTTAAATGCAAGAGATTCTAGCATATGTAAACAATTGGAAATACTGTATGTGTGAAAGTCTAAAGCAGATGCCAGAAATATACATAGTTCCTTGTAAAATCATGTGATTTACCGGTAGGAGTCAAGCACAGCATATTTTAAAGGTTTTTTTATATTCAGGCACTGCAGATTATAAATACATATTATACTCAAAAAGATAATAATATTTTATCCAGTATATTTAGTCAGTAAACTGATTGGGTTAAAACAATGGGTGCCACTGTAATAAATGGGCATTAATTACTGCTCAGTTACAATGGAATTCCTATTGAGTTCTGCAGTGCATGACATCCAAATGGATATGAAGAGAATTCAACATGATCAAGTCTAATACGACAAACACCAGAGGCAATAATTTTCTCCTTGTCATAAAGTTGCCAAATTACATAACATGTAGTTTCTGCTGCAAAGCTTTTTCAGGACTTGACTTATAGCAGTGCAGCTATCGGCCAGTCAGAGACTCCTTCTATCAAAGTAAGTTGCTGTCATGTATTGCAATCTTTATTTGATGAGAGATTTTCACAACAGTATCTCAGAGGGCACCTAAAAGAAGCTCAGTTGAGCCAACACTGGTTTATTCTGGCTTGGCATGGAGGGGAATAGAATGCTGAGGGATGGAGAGAGCAATACGACTTTCAAGGCAAAAGTTTTCTTCATGTTAATAACCAGCCTGAGCTTAGCTGTCAAGGAAAGAAACAATGCACGTTGTAATTAGTAGCAAGGCTTCATACTGACTAATTATCACCTTTTTAGAAACCAACTTTTGCACGAAGGACCAAAAGCAGTTACAGCACATCCATGTAGTCACACCTCTGAGCTCAAAACTGTCCAAGGTAAATGTGCAGTGGATTTTCTCTCTCCCCCAGCCCTTGATGAAGAGTGTATATTGTTAAACACAGGCTGTTTTTCTCTTTTGAGCATTCCATATTTGTACACTGTGGAGATTTTGGACTATAGGCTGAGCAATCCTTAGCACAGTTCAGGAGGGATGTGTCTGATATGTCCTTTCAAGCACCTTTCTGCTCCCTTAATCCTGGGTACTAGGCCAGGCCCATGCATATATGACAGCAGCTTCCAGGGGCCCCAAGGGGCTGCTGCTAAGGTAATCAGGGCTCACAGGGGGATAAGGATATCACATCCATGCCCCCCTTCCCAAGCCCGTCCTCCTATGTGGGAGGTCTAGGTTGGATATTAGGAAAAACATTTTCACTAGGAGGGTGGTGAAGCACTGGAATGGGTTACCTAGGGAGGTGGTGGAATCTCCTTCTTTAGAGGTTTTTAAGGTCCGGCTTGACAAAGCCCTGGCTAGGATGATTTAGTTGGGGTTGGTCCTGCTTTGAGCAGGGGGTTGGACTAGATGACTGCCTGAGGTCTCTTCCAACCCTTATATTCTATGATTCTAGGTCAGGGCTAGTCAACAGGCAGACCACAGGCCACCAGACACTTTTGAATGAACCCAGAAATATTTTTATTTAATTATCATTACTGTTATATTTTTATTTTCTTCTCTGGAGTCTGGACCTTGACTATACCTTGACCAAGAAATTTGGACCTTGAAAAAAAATAATTGACTGTCCCTGATATCTGGGATAGGCACCCAGAGCACTGGATGGGGACCTAAACATGTATTTTACAATTTTGACTAAACAAATAAACACAAATATCATGGCTCCAAAATATAGCTCCTTTCACCCCACAGGCTCCATAACAATTTTCCAAAATGAAATACACACAGCATGCCTGTGATGGGGGGCAGCAGCCAATCAGCTCACAGCACTCTGTAAAACAGCCTGGAGGCAGGAGAGAAAGGGAAAGGTTTAGCAAAGGACACAGGGCAAACCTGTTCTTTTATGCACAGTGCCATGGGATCCTCTATAACTACACAAAGCAGACAGGCCCATGTGTTGGGAATGACCTACAGCAACCTGTGTGGTATTTAATGTCACTACCATGGAAGGACGAAGGGTTGAGCTGAGCCTGCCAGCATTTGAACCTTTGGTTCAAGGGATGCTAAATAAATAAACTCATGTTAATACCATTAAGGCATCCCCTCCGAGAGAGAAAACAAACCGTTCATGTCTCTGCTGATGTGATACTGCTAATGAATAATGAATTACTTTTTTTTTTTAATGGCTAGTTGATTAAAAGCTGGATTTAAAAAAAATAAACAGTTGGAGTTACCTTTCTCTTCTTTCTAGGCTCCAGAAATCCAGGCAGGAGAGCTGGGGAAGTGAGAAATCACAAAGGACAGTTTAGACACCTGACAGCAGCCAAAGTACAAGTATGTCTGGACCGTGTACCGGCGCACAGTAAGTTCTCTTTCCTTAAGGAAAGCAGAGCTCATTGATGGATCTGGTTTGAGAGGGTTTGGGGGCTGGTGTGGAGAATGCGGTTGCTGTGGTACCAGAGAGGACCTTCTGAACTTGGGGGAAACAGGCCCTTAAGGCCTTTTTTCATCTCTGATAATTGTCAGACCCAACTCTGACCCAGCGCTTCCCCAAACAGTTTATTGTCAAGTGGGATTATAACTTGGGGAATGACAGCCAGGCTTCCTACCTCTTTCCAAGATGCAAGGGCTTCTGTGGATTTAGAAAAAGGGGGGGACATGTTAGGAAAGCAAAATTTTCCCATTACTTCCCTCTCTTAGGCCAGGACCCATAGGTGCGAGTTCCCCTCCACTTGCAGAAGGGGCATTCTTTGACCTCCTTCCCCAACCCAATTCTGTCCTGCTCACTTCTCCCTGCAGACTCAGTCAGTATCCTTCTGCCTTTGCCCCAGCAGGCTTCTTGCCCCTCTTTCCCCATCTACATTTAACAAGCCACTTTCCCTCTGCAGACCTGCTCCTTTCATTTCCCCTGGCTTCTTCTCCCCGATGGCATCATATCCCTTCCCCTTCTTCCCTACAGTCTCACCTGGCTGGGCCTCACCAGAAGACTCAATCTGGGGCTGGAGAAGAAGTCACTTCTGCTGGGAGCCCCTAAATTCTATGTGGCAGGCACCAACTTGCAGGTCCTGGATCAGCAGAGGCAGCAGGCAAGTGGATGAGGCAGGGAAGGGGAGGTGCTGCAGCTGTGGTACCACCAATTGGCTGGAATGACCCTATGAAAGTGGCCCCAGGTGTCCTGGGTGACCAGAGTCCCCCTATACATCTGTATGCTTTGCACACCTCTAGGACAGCTCTACCTTAGTGTGACGGGTTGGATCACAGAAACCCTCCTGGGAGCTGCCAACTGATGTGCCAAGACTACCTCTGTTCCTATTTTCCCTGCCAGCTCAGGACTCCAGCACCCTGTCTTGCCAGACACTCCCGTCTGCTCCAACACAGACCCAGGGTCTGAATTATTTGCCCCAAAACTACAAGTTTACCTGAAAACAGCTCACAGAAGTGTGCTTGTCTTTAGCACTCAGATGCCCAACTCCCAATGGGATCTAAACCCAAATAAATCCGTTTGACCCTGTATAAAGCTTATGCAGGGTAAACTCATAAATTGTTCGCCCTCTATAACACTGATAGAGAGATATGCACAGTTGTTTTCTCCCCCAGGTATTAATACATACTCTGAGTTAATTAATAAGTAAAAAGTGATTTTATTAAATACAGAAAGTAGGATTTAAGTGGTTCCAAGTAGTAACAGACAGAACAAAGTAAGTCACCAAGCAAAATAAAATAAAATGCGAAAATCTATGTCTAATCAAACTAAATACAGATAATATCCTCACCAGTTCCAGAATGCTCCCTTTTACTGGCTAATGTCCTTTTAGCCTGGGTCCAGCAATCACTCACAGCCCCTGTAGTTACTGTCCTTTGTTCCAGTTTCCTTCAAGTATCCTGGGGGGGGGGGTGGAGAGGCTCCTTCTTTAGCCAGCTGAAGACAAAATGGAGGGGTCTCCCAGGGATTTAAATAGACTTTCTCTTGTGGGTGGAGACCCCCTCCTTACCCTGTGTAGAATCCAGTCACAAAATGGAGATTTGGAATCACATGGGCAAGCCACATGCCCATGCATGACTCACTGTCTTTACAGGCAGAAGCCATTGTCCACATGGTATCTTGTATGTCTCCAGGAAGACTTCCTATGTGGATTGGAGCATTCCAAGATGCATTGTTCCCCAAGTGCTTCCTGAGTGGGTACTTAACCTTGCAAATTCCTTCCTAAAGAAGCTGACCAAATGCCTCACAAAGCTTACTTAGAAATTAAGCAAGTATACAGCCCATATTCTTAACCTCGAGTAGAAAATGCTATATATGTACAAATAGGATGAATAGATATAGTAGACCATAACCTTTACAGAGATATGTTACATGGCACAGGCAGCACAAAACATATTCCAGTTATGTCATATTCCCATAAAGCCTTATGGGAAGTACCGTCACACTTAGGTCCAAAGTTATCTTCAGTTGGGAATTATTTAACACAGCCATTTAAATGATTCATCCAACAGGGCTGCTTTTATATTTCATCACCTCTTCATTTTCTCAAACTGGTCTTTTACGAGCCCGAGCCCGCACATGGATCCACAAAAACATGGGACACTTACTCCTGGACAGAGCCCCCTTAACTTCAATAGGGCTAGGCAGATTATAAGGGTCCACCCTTTGCAGATTCAGTGCCTAACTTTGCTTGCTTTTTTGGGATGGGTGGGGGAGCAGGGGAATAAACATGTGAAATGTTCTTCTGTTCTAGATATATATGAAAATACCAGAAGGAATCAGGTCATACAGCCTTGAAGAGAAGGAGTTGTTTTTATATGGCCATGAATAATATGCCTGTGGAAGTTAAAGTTAAAGGAAAGGTTACTGCAACTGTAAAGGCAGATGAACTGGTTCTGCACCACTAGCTGTTTATACTCCAGCGATTGAGAGTCTAATTGAGACTATATAATTATCTCCTCACCATATAGGGTGAAGTGTGCACTCACTCGGTGGATACCATTGATGAAAAGCTATGTGGAGAACAGGCTGCAATGCATGACAGGATCAATTTTGTTTTTAACATTTTATCTATAAATTTAACTGGCTGAAACAGGTGGAAACAAACATCGTGTCAGGTTCTGTGTTATGGACTATGGCTTTGCTTTTGTAAAAATAAAAACAATAACAACCATATTATAGCTACCATAATTTGTTTCAAATACATTTACCAAGAGCAAGGTGTGCTAAAATATTTAACTGGTAAATAAAAGTCCCTATAAACTTCTTGAGAGATCTTCAAAGTACAGGGACACTGGATGCAGAATGTGCATTTTATAGTGTATTCATTTGATTATTATAATACTTATGTGTGTATGTATTCACGTGTATAGACACACACATCTATATTCACACTTGCAACACTAAAAAGCCTAAAGTAGGTGTGCTGACTACAGATTTTTGCATAACTTTATAATATATTGCACATCTTTCATTTTTTATTGGTATTAATAGTAATAACTCCCACACAAATGCTACTGCATTGACATTCAGGTAAGTTGTGTAACTACAAAATCCTGTGAGCTTTGGAAAATTCAGAGAACAGGTAAAGATCATGCTCAGGTTAATCCTGCATTCCTTGATTGGCTTCAGTAGGAGTTTTGGGTATGGAATGCAGGTCAGGCTTTTGATACCAGAAAGAAAAAATGAAATCTCAATACATGAGCTTAATTTTTTTTTGATATATAGAATTCATGTGCCACTTTAATACGTAGGCCTACATGTTATTTATTTTGAACTTCTTAAAGCCAGATTGTCAAGATGATTTCAAACAAACAAACAAAACAAAAACAACAACAAAAAGACATGAAACAGGTCTAGGGACCCGGATTTTGTTTTGGAGCTTTGAAACCCATAATCAAGCAAGGTTCGGGAGAAGGGTTCCACTGATGTTTTTACCCAGTGGATGTTTATTTTTCTCCAGTGTAATTCTGTGCCACTGTTTGTGTTGGCATTCATGCATTAAAAGTCAAATTTATGTCAGCGCCACACAGATCAACTATCAGATATTGCTATTAACATTGACATCAAAATCATTAAGAAATTGCCTTCCTGTAAATTAATTATCAGCATTGTATTGGCATGAATGCATAATGACATTATTCATGCAAATAATTAAAGAAAATGCACAGCAAAAACACATTAGAATAATAGCACAAAATGTCATTATTCTGGCTTCTTGACAAGCAGATACTCTCCGTTTTAGGCATAATAAACATTAAGGTTAACATAAAGAGACAGGAAACCTCAGTGGAAGCCTGACGGGTGCACTTATTGGTGCCGGGATTTATTTAGTGTATGAGCTTGTAGGAGTAAAAGTGGATCTTCTTAAACTTGCAAAAAAAAAAATTATATCATTTTTTCCCAGCGCAATGACTTATACTGTTATTGTCTAAAGATATATGCTATTTTGTTGTTGCCAATTTCAAGTCTCAAAGGACCTTTGGCACAAAAAGGTTGCTGTTATTAAAATACTGGTGTCTTTATGGAGCACAGCAGAGAAATAATTAACCTGAAAAGCTCTGAGGTTATCTCCCTCCACCTCCTCCCAAAAGGTAATTATTACTGATCAGTGAACAGGGATAGAGAATGAGTTGTGATTACGGTGCATGTCTGTGTTCTCTTAATTTGACCTGAGAGGGACTAAGTTACTTTTTTGTGAACAGCAAAAAGACTGTCCATTTCAGGAGAATAAACATTACTAACAACCCAGTGGTGTATGCTGGCTTGCTGACCAGCTGGACACATGTTTTACACTGTGTCCCTGGTCAATGCAAGATTACTCTCTTGGTCCTAATTCTGTGCTCAATCCAGAGATTTAATAGAAATGCTGCAAGAGAAGACTTTCTCTGGGGCAATGGGGCTGGCACTGCTAGTTAGTGTCCTTGCTAGGAACAGGAAGTAGAAAACAAAACAGAACAAGAGTTGTCCCAGGGTTGTTTAAATACATTTTTTAAAATAGGCAGGTCTGGGGGAGATGTATCTTATTTCATCCCGCTAACAGGAGAAAGGCCTCACCTGGAGTACTGTGTCCAATTTTGGTCATCAATGTATAGAAAAGACATAGAGAAAGTGGAAAGGATCCAGAGGTGAGCAACAAAGATGATCAAAGGGATGAAATGCAAACCATATGAGCAAAGGCTGAAGGAACGGGCTATGTTTAATTTAGAAAAGAGGAGATTAAAGGGGGACATGATAGTGGTCTTCAGATACATGAAAGGCTGCCATAAATAGATGGAGGAAAGTTGTTCTCTCTTGCCACAGAGGGCAGGACAAGAGGCAATGTCAAACTATAGCACAGCAGTTTTAGATTAAATTTCAGGAAAAACTTCCTACCTGTAAGAACAGTAGGACAATGGAACAATCTGCCTAGGGAGGTTATGGAAGCTCCTTCACTGGAGGTTTTCAAAAGGAGACCGGATAGCCATCTGTCTTGGATGGTTTAGACACCACAAATCCTGCATCTTGGCAGGGAGTTAGACTAGATGACTCTTGCAGTCCCTCCTAACCCTTTGGTTCTATGATTTCAGGAGAAATCATAGGACTGGGAGTCAGGAGATCAGGGTTTTATTCTTGGTCCTAACACTGGCCCATGTATCCTCAGGCTAGTCACTTATTTTCCCTTGTTTCTGAGTTTTCCCAGCACTAAAATGGGGATAATGCTTCCTACCCCACCCAGCTGTTTTAAGGTCTAAAGTAGTTTCTAAAGGGTGTCATGATCTTTGATGGAAAGCATTATATAAACTCAATACATTATTTTATAGCATGCACAAGTGTGCAAAGTGCTTCACACACTGTACACAAGGAATGAGTTTACAAATCCAAAGCCCAGGATCAGGATCTGCTAGCACAGACCCTTGCACATGCCTGGACTCCCATGTATGTCAATATTTACACCCTTACCGGCCAGGAGTTCAGTCTAGCGGATCCTGATGTAAAATCAGGGCCTAAAGGCAAACACTTGAAGTGTTACAGCTACACAATCATGCGGTTTCTGTTTAGACATCTTGGGGGTTCAAAACATTTTAGTTTTAATGCTTGTATCAGAGGAGGGTAAACACTTATTCTTGCAGGCAATGCAGGGCTTCGAGAACGACCTGAATCGCAATCAGGATCAATGTTTATTATAAATGGAGCAAGAAGAGGAGTCAATAATGATTTCCACTTTTACTGTTTTTAACTTGAAAAGGGAGTGTCTGCTCTGTTCACTTTCAAGGTACACTCTGACTGATCTAGTGGTGAAATACCAAGGCGGCACTTGAAACACTTTGTTTCGTGACGCCCTGAGCCTCCCACTACTGTTTAGCAATCCAAGCCTGGCTCCTAATCTATCAGCAGATAGGTCAGACTTGTACCCATAATTTACAGTTACATTAATAAGATCTATGACATGTCTTGCAACATTTTATTGATAATGTGAAATGTATTATAAGTATGGTGTGCTTGTAGAGCTGCTGCCACTCAGGGATTTTTGTAAATAAGGTATTACATCTCAAAAGCCATGAAAAAAGCCTTTAAATAAATAGCCTGGTACAATCCTTCCTTCAAAGTCTATAAATCCACAGTCTATAAATTCACAAATAAGATTTACTATGTAAATCAAACCTGGATCAACATAGGACTATACTGTGTGGGAGGAACACCATGTGCTAGGGCTTTCATAGTGTGGACCGCATTTTAACACAGAGACATTCCTATTCCCAGTTACATTGATCCCCTCCTCAATATTCACAATCACATACCAGCCCTGTGGCAATGACCACAATTGCTTATATGGTAAAGGAAGATATTTCATCTACGTTTAGTGTCTTTAAATGTAATTTAGCAGCTTAAGACCCAGTGGAGAAGCCGATGCCCTGTCACTAGTCATTTCTCCACAGACCTCCATGGACCACCTTTTGAGAACCTCTGAGACATCAGCAATGGCATTTGGATGAGGATGAACCTTCGTAAAAATCCATTGGAAACAAATATTATCAATTAGAAGCTTCCCTGAAGTTTACAAACCCTGTTGATAAGAGAGTTTTGACTTTCCTAAACTCATGTGATGAGATGAAATCAGAACCCCGGGAAGGGCAGGAAAGTATACAATTTAGGATGCAATAAAACCCTAGAATATCAAGGTCTTCATGACATAATTCAAGGCTATAATTTACTCAAGGCCTTATCTCTTCTCCATCCAAAAATTCAAACACATAAAACCAGCTTTGAAATCAGCCTGTTTTTCCTTTGTCTAACTGTGTCTGATAAATGAAAGAAAGAACCTCTCATGCTCCCAAGCCATTCCCCACATCCACATTGAATATCCTTCCGAGGTTAAAGGAATTAGAATCCAATATAGCGCCAACTGGAAAAACATTCAAAGAATGAAACCCCACCCAGCTATGTCTCTGCTACAAACCCACCGAGTATCGTTGTTCTCTGATCGGCACAAGTCACGGCTCAGGTTACCCAGTCTCAGAGCTGTCCATGACTTTCGGAAGTCAGGATCATGTTATCTGTCATCTCCTCCGATCTAAGCAACGGAAACTTGTGTTCTACTCTCTGGCCACATTCACCTTTGCCTGTAGAGCTGGCACCTGACAAGCAAGTGTGAAATAAGGATGTGATCTGCTAACAGAAGCTGCAGCAAAAACACCCAAAAACAAAAATATACTGTGCAATCTAAATATGTATTGTATCTGATCAATCCTGATTAAAAACAGAATAGAACACTTAAAACTCCCATTGATTTCAGTGGGCGAGGAGCAGCTGAGGGGTGCCCAACTAGGTCCCTGCTAAGAGCCAAACAAGTGACGGTTCCTGAAAAACTGATTTCAAAACAGACACGTCTGGCCATTCACTTGCCTGCCTGTGAGAAGCAGACTACACACAATCATAGCAATTGTTTACAGGCACGTGGGGTTTTCAGTTCTTTGTCTTGGCCATATCTTGCAGATAAATAAAACCCTCCACGATCAATTCCAGATACACAAGATCCTGTGCTCAACTGTTTGCCAAACCGTAATTATGAACAATAATCTTACTGATAAAGCAGCCTCTCCCTCCCACCAAGGCGCCTGGTCTGCTGTAGAGCAATTTCAAACACAGTTATAGAGCACCATAAAACAATATACTAGCAGATAAGAAGCCAGATAAAGCAGTGAGCCTGATTCTCTCCACAACACCTTGGCATCAAGGTAGCTCCACTGGGCGCAGTCCTCCATGTGTGTTGTGCTTTGCGTGGACGCAAAGTGGATGCCAGAATGCTGCCGTAGTGTTCATTTTGCATCTGTGAAATGACTACACAAGGTAGTAGAGGGTCAGGCCCATTAACTTCAGTGGAGTTAATCTTGATTTACACAACTTTAAGTGAGAGCATAATCAGGCCTGATATTATTCAATGTCGTGAGGGGGATGGGTATCCATGCAGCAAGAGCCAAGATTAAAACCAGAAACACCTCTGGAAAAAACTCAGCATTTGCAGATTTATTTATTTTTTAAAGTGCAGAGGGATGGGAGCAAATGTTTTTTTCTGTCATCTCCTGTGGGAGTAAGCTGGGAGGTCCAGCATTCTTTCTCCTCACACAAGTGCTGCTTGCCTCCCTGCGATGAGCAGCTGCGATCATTCCACTGCCACGTCCTTTCCTTTCTTTGCTGTGATTTAAAATTAGCAGTGCTGTGTGCAGGCCGCAGCTGAGGAAACGCTCACCCATAGCTCATCAGGGCCTTTAGAACTGACCACTAAAATAACTCCTGCCTCAGACAGCTGGGGAGTTTTTAGTGCACATATCACTGGCTGTCGGGGATATGCTACCCTTGATGTGAACAGCACACCAAAACCAACAAACGGGAGCTAGCTCGGCTGCAACACATCTTTCTTGGGTGTAGCTACCAATGCCACGCAATTTATTTTAGATAGTGCCTTTCATTCACTGCCTCACCAAATGCTTTACACTGAGTCAATCACAGCTGAGGAAGACGACTAGATGAGATATTTTTGTCACATTTTTACAAAGGCAGACAGACTCCCCAGAGTAAGTATTTTTTCCTGGGCTGAGACCCAGGAAACTGATCAGTAGGCACAGAAACTACCAGTGCAGGAAACTCAGAGAGTAAAACAGCCCTTAGGGTTTCACCAGACAACATGATCAGTGCAAGACAGAAAAGAGCTTCTTGTAATTCCGTGCTCTAACAACTTTCAGGTGAATGACATGAAATTTCAAGAAGAGTCTTCAGCAGCAAGAAATGCCCATTCAGTCCATCAAGATTCGTCCTGATAAATGCCTTGGTTTTGGTTTGCCAGCAAATTGAAATTGATTAAACTTGCACTGATGTTGTTCTACAAGGAACCAAGAAACTGAATTCATTTGAATCCCAAAAAGAGACAGACGGGTGCGTCCGTGCGCAGGCACGTACCCACACCCACACCCAATATTTAAAATGCGTTCATCTGGGATACATAAAGCCTGAAATACTTTCATTAGGGCTGCAAAAGGAAGAGCGATTAATCGATTCTGAACTTCTTAATATTCAGTGGAAGAAAACTGCAAAAAGAGATTTAAAACAAAAAAAATTAACAAAAAAACACATATAACCCCTCAAATTCTGCTTGGAAGAATTACCAAGCTAAATTGCCATAAATATAAGAAGGTGAAAAAAAAGCAAGGGAAGGTTATTTTTTGTTTTTAATTTGCATTCAACAGGAGAGAGATTTATGCATGAGATGCAAATTACTATGTGTTATTTACACATCTGAAGGAAAACAAATCTTGACTGTAAATGTTTAGAGGGCATATTATTTTTAAATATGAAAGTGGTAAAATTATTACAGTGTTTATAACTCCCACAGTGTTAAAGAGACATTACAATGAAAAAAAATGAGCCCTTTTATTAAAATTATATAGAATCCACACCAAATAGGAGGGCAGAAAACAAGTATAAAAATCAGTGACTAACTCCGTTCTTGAGAACATCTTGGAGTAATTTGCTCCCCTTGCAATTGGGCCTAAGAAGACTTATTGCTTAAGAAAGCAACAAGAATTTAGGGTATTTACCTTTTCTGCCTTTATTTTTTTTTTAAACTGAAACTCATTAAATAGTACACATTAATTTTAAACAAAGAAACAGAAATAGCTTTGCAAAAGTGCATCTATTCACTAAACATATACTGATGTAGGTGTTGGGATATATCACAAGTTGGCATAAATATACTCCCACATACTGGATTGGACTGTCTCTAAAAACTGTAAATATAGCACTGAAGTCTAAATTGAGACGGCAAAGGCAGAGCACAGGAAGGTAAGAAGACGACAGAAGAAAAAGAAGGGAAACAGAAGCAGGAAATAACACGAAAGGAGGCTCAGTTTTGCTCAGCAGACCCACAGCCACCAATGTTTGTCACACGGATCTACCTCCGTTACCGTAGTACGAGTCCCTCTCAGCAACCCCTGAGAAGAAGGGAAGTACTATTATCCCCATTGAATAGATGGAGAAGGAAGCACTGAGAAGCCAAGAGATCTTCCCAAGGTCACACGGGAAGCCTGCAGCAGAGTAAGGAACTGAACCTGTGGCTCCAGCCTAGCACCTTAACCATTGGACTATCATTCCTCTCTGTTAGTGACACATTGGCCAATTCCTCATATTGAGCATAAACTTGTTGGCTGATGTTGGGCAAAGATTTTTAAGATCAGCCTGTGTTTGCCCCCTGCACGGATGTGTAAAGGAAGGCGAAAGTGCCTAATTTGAGGGCCGGATCAGGACACAATGGAAGTCATCGTATTCAGGAAGCACAAGAACTGTACAAAGGGGTGGGGAAGGGCAGGAAGGAGGTAGGATCCTGTCCCCTCTCCAGTCAGTCAGAAGATTGGGCTGGTGAGAGAGCAGAGTGCATACTGTACCTTCTTTAAAGGTGGCAGAGTGCCTACCTACACTCCATGGCAGCTCTGTAGAGCATGCTACCTTCTGGAAATACCACTGAAGTAGAGCACCTCTACATCATTCAGCATGGTGCTATTACTATATGTCACATTATAGGCCTTTGCTGGCATTCCAGGCAGAGCTGGTAGCATTGCCTAGAGTTAAGATTACTCAACACTTTCCATTTTAAGACCGTTGTCTGTTGCTAATACCTTTGTCAAACTTTAACTGTTCGGGCTGAATTTTCCATGCCAGGCTGAATTGTTTTTGAAAGCTTCAGGTAAAAGAGTTCAGTTGTTTCCAAGAATGAGATTTGGCAGCAGGGGAGGGTTTCTGGAATATATTGCTCTGACCATGTTCAAAGAATTTTTACAAGCATTCTGTCAAGAAGCTCCAGCTTGATTTGGAGCAGGGACTTGGAGAGTCCATCTGCAGGACAGCAATGAGCATGTTCCTTATCAGGGTGGAGCTGGACTTTCTCTGTCATTGCTTCATGATGCTGGGGACAATGCAGAGAGACTGTCTCGCCTGTGCTATCAGTGCTCCCAGTGCTGGTGCCCATCTAGCATGGAGAAGGAAGGAAGCTGCCTGACTGGAATGCAGAGAGATGAGGAAGTTGGCAGAGGGACACAGGGTGTTGCAGGACTCGGAGCCAGAGGGTGAGGGACAGCAAAGTGGAATGGAAGCATGGAGGGCAGCAGCCAGGGCGCTGGATAGTAGATGAGGGAGAGGAGGTAGATAGGCGCAGAGGAGGGCAGTAGCTTGGAAT
The DNA here is from genome assembly GCF_027887155.1 of Malaclemys terrapin pileata. NCBI lineage: Eukaryota > Metazoa > Chordata > Testudines > Emydidae > Malaclemys > Malaclemys terrapin. The sequence goes on from NC_071507.1 coordinate 86,830,956, forward strand.
GGGGTGGGGTAGATAGGAGCAGAGGGAGACAAGAGCCGGGGATCGTTGGAAGCAGAGGGCGACATGTACAGGCTGGGACACAGGGGCAGAATGATCTATGACCATTATAGATCACTCCCCTCCAAAACCTGGAATTGAACCCAGGATTTCCGCATCTCTATATCTTTTGCTTTCAGCAAATACCTGTGAAATCCACCCTTCCCCTCAACCAGCTGGTCCACATAGCAGTAGTAGGCTGTTATCCTCTATCAGTTACTCCATTAGCTCAATTGGTAGATGTCTGTGCTGTGGATCTAGAGGTCTGTACCCTGGTAGGATATGTCTACACTGTGATAAACACACGGCATTGAGTCTCAAAGCCTCAGTCAGCTGACTGGGGCTCAAGGATGTGGGGCTATAAAATTGCATTGTAGACATTCAGGCTCAGGCTGGAGCCTGGGCTCTGAGACCCTCCCCTCTCATGGGGTCTCAAAGCCCAGGTTCCAGCCTGAGCCCAAATGTCTACACTTTAATTTTTATAGTCTTCCAGCCCAAGGCCCACAAGTCTGAGTCAGCTGACGTAGGCCAGGTACGGGTTTTTTATTGCACTGTAGACATATCCTAAATAACCAGAGTTGGGGGTCAATATGGTTCCTCATGATAGAAATGGGGGTATTTTTTTCAGTTTGTTTTAAAAATATTGGGCATTTACTTCCAAAAAAACATTAAAAGAATGTTGAGATTGAAAAGTCAAAGCACTCCAAAGTTAAGAAATGACACAATTAAAATTGCCCATGCAATGTTCATTCGGCAGCCTTCTTCATACCCTACTTTGCAACCATAACATTCTTTCAGTGTATGGTTTTTCTGGGGGTGGGGAGGTGCTGGATAAGAAGCAAGGCCAGTTATACATATGCAGTTTGCTGGATCCTGTATTCATATTCCAACACACTGAAATTTTGGGACTTAAGAATTTTGCAAAAAGGCTTTTCTAGTTGAGTCACCAGTTCACCCAGCCTGAGTAATTTCCAATTTGATTAGGAGGGGGGAAAATGAAAAACAAAACAAAATCACTAAAGAGGGTTGTGTGCATCTTAAACGGAAGATGATAGATAAGCTGAAACAAATGAGGCATTCACTTTTGCAGATGAAGGCACTTAATGAATTCCAGTAGTTGTGGCTGTACTTGGAAAATCCAGATGGGTAGTTTGTTTCATGTTTTTGTTGTTTTCAAATATTTAGGTCCAGATGCTTCTACATAGGCACCAAAATTCTTTACATAGAAACTACTGGGAGAAAGTTTCAGACCCTTTTAAAGAACCTGGGGGAAAAACAGGACACAGATTCTTGTTTGGTATAATTTACTTCCTTGTACTTCATTCATATCTGGGTTTGTTAACAGAACCTTTGTTATTCTCTTAGCAGAGCTATTAATATATTCTCAGTTATAGCACTACTTTGTGCATTTGTGATCCTCCATCTTCTGAAAAATAAACAAATAACCACACACACAAAACCCAATCCCATTATTCAAACTCTGAATGTGGAAAAAAGAAATACTTTTGTATTAACTGCATTGTAGACTCAAAATAAAAGAGTCCTGAGAAGAGACTGAGTTAGGTTCGCCTTATGCAGTATAAAGGAGCGGGGGTGTGATTGAGAATGAGTTATGTTATTTGTTAAGCACTGGCACTGTGCTAAGAGTATCTGACGTCTGTCATGATGAAGGATTCCTGCTGTCTCAGAAAGAAGGAGTAGGTCACCTCAATCTCCTTACCCTCTGATGTTTATTATCCCTCTGGTCCTCGGGTGAAATCCAGGCCCCATTGAAGTCAGTGGAGGTTTTGCCACCGATTTCAATGGGGCCAGGATTTCCCGGTCTACAGAAAGAATGGAGAAAAGTGGGCACAGCAACTATCCACACAGTCTTGATGGCGGGGTGTCAATGACTTCGCTCATAAAAGTTTGCAGGAGCAGAGCCTGGCGGAGAAGGCCACCCCTCACGCATATATTTGTATCCTGTCAGCCATCATGGAATCTAAGCGATGAAATGGACTAAGAAAGGGTTTTCACTGAGAAGCAAATACAAATGCAATAGACTAGCATATCATAGAATCATAGAATCATAGAATATCAGAGTTGGAAGGGACCTCAAGAGGTCATCTAGTCCAACCCCCTGCTCAAAGCAGGACCAATTCCCAGCTAAATCATCCCAGCCAGGGCTTTGTCAAGCCGGGCCTTAAAAACCTCCAAGGAAGGAGACTCCACCACCTCCCTAGGTAACGCATTCCAGTGTTTCACCACCCTCCTAGTGAAATAGTTTTTCCTGATATCCAACCTGGACCTCCCCCACTGCAACTTGAGACCATTGCTCCTTGTTCTGTCATCTGCCACCACTGAGAACAGCTGAGCTCCATCCTCTTTGGAACCCCCCTTCAGGTAGTTGAAGGCTGCTATCAAATCCCCCCTCATTCTTCTCTTCTGGAGACTAAACAATCCCAGTTCTCTCAGCCTCTCCTCATAAGTCATGTGCTCCAGACCCCTAATCATTTTTGTTGCCCTCCGCTGGACTCTTTCCAATTTTTCCACATCCTTCTTGTAGTGTGGGGCCCAAAACTGGACACAGTATTCCAGATGAGGCCTCACCAATGTCGAATAAAGGGGAACGATCACGTTCCTCGATCTGCTGGCAATGCCCCTACTTATACAGCCCAAAATGCCGTTAGCCTTCTTGGCAACAAGAGCACACTGTTGACTCATATCCAGCTTCTCGTCCACTGTGACCCCTAGGTCCTTTTCAGCAGAACTGCTACCTAGCCATTCGGTCCCTAGTCTGTAGCAGTGCATGGGATTCTTCCGTCCTAAGTGCAGGACTCTGCACTTGTCCTTGTTGAACCTCATGAGGTTTTTTTCTGCCCAATCCTCTAATTTGTCTAGGTCCCTCTGTATCCGATCCCTACCCTCTAGTGTATCTACCACGCCTCCTAGTTTAGTGTCATCTGCAAACTTGCTGAGAGTGCAGTCCACACCATCCTCCAGATCATTAATAAAGATATTAAACAAAACCGGCCCCAGGACCGACCCTTGGGGCACTCCACTTGAAACCGGCTGCCAACTAGACATGGAGCCATTGATCACTACCCGTTGAGCCCGACGATCTAGCCAGCTTTCTATCCACCTTACAGTCCATTCATCCAGCCCATACTTCTTTAACTTGGTGGCAAGAATACTGTGGGAGACAGTATCAAAAGCTTTGCTAAAGTCAAGAAATAACACATCCACTGCTTTCCCCTCATCCACAGAGCCAGTTATCTCATCATAGAAGGCAATTAGGTTAGTCAGGCACGACTTCCCCTTCGTGAATCCATGCTGACTGTTCCTGATCACTTTCCTCTCCTCTAAATGTTTCATAATTGATTCCTTGAGGACCTGCTCCATAATTTTTCCAGGGACTGAGGTGAGGCTGACTGGCCTGTAGTTCCCCGGATCCTCCTTCTTCCCTTTTTTAAAGATGGGCACTACATTAGCCTTTTTCCAGTCATCTGGGACCTCCCCCGATCGCCATGAGTTTTCAAAAATAATGGCTAATGGCTCTGCAATCTCACCCGCCAACTCCTTTAGCACCCTCGGATGCAGCGCATCCGGCCCCATGGACTTGTGCACGTCCAGTTTTTCTAAATAGTCCCGAACCACTTCTTTCTCCACAGAGGGCTGGTCACCTTCTCCCCATGCTGTACTGCCCAGTGCAGCAATCTGGGAGCTGACCTTGTGCGTGAAGACAGAGGCAAAAAAATCATTGATTACATTAGCTTTTTCCACATCCTCGGTCACTAGGTTGCCTCCCTCATTCAGTAAGGGGCCCACACTTTCCTTGATTTTCTTCTTGTTGCTAACATACCTGAAGAAACCCTTCTTGTTACTCTTAACATCTCTTGCTAACTGCAACTCCAAGTGTGATTTGGCCTTCCTGATTTCACTCCTGCACGCCTGAGCAATATTTTTATACTCCTCCCTGGTCATTTGTCCAATCTTCCACTTCTTATAAGCCTCTTTTTTGCGTTTAAGATCAGCAAGGATTTCACTGTTTAGCCAAGCTGGTCGCCTGCCATATTTACTATTCTTTCTACACATCGGGATGGTTTGTTCCTGCAACCTCATTAAGGATTCTTTAAAATACAGCCAGCTCTCCTGGACCCCTTTGCCCTTCATGTTATTCTCCCAGGGGATCCTGCCCATCTGTTCCCTGAGGGAGTCAAAGTCTGCTTTTCTGAAGTCCAGGGTCCATATTCTGCTGCTCTCCTTTCTTCCTTGTGTCAGGATCCTGAACTCGACCATCTCATGGTCACTGCCTCCCAGGTTCCCATCCACTTTTGCTTCCCCTACTAGTTCTTCCCTGTTTGTGAGCAGCAGGTCAAGAAAAGCTGTCAGAGCTTTGTTGGTTGGAGGACAGCTTGATTGTGAATATGATGTGAAGAGGAATTACAGAGAGGCAACAACTGGCAGAACAACAACATAAAATTCAAATAATTTCTTTTAAAAAAACCCACAAAATTTGCCAAATAAATTTCCTAAATACATTTTTTCTTGTATTAGCCCAGCTGTATGGCTAAGTGAATATTAAAAATAATAATTAATATGGAAAACGTCATGACATTTATTAAGTGACTAATGGTACTCAACCAGCTCCAGAGCTAGTAAGCATCTTCTTGAGTCCATAAAAGTTCCACAAAGAACCCTCCAGATACAACCAGCAACGACAATTGAAACACAGTAGGTCAGATCCTCAGCTGGAGAAAATCGGTGTCGTTCCTCTGTCTTCGATGGAGTTTGCCAATTTCCCTCACTGAGGACAGAGCTGTGCTGATTTGCACCAGGTGAGGATCTGACTCGATAAACACATACATCCTATAAAAGGAAGAACATACTCAACCTACAGCTAGCATCTCCCCATACAGAGAAGCTGGCAATTTACAGACACGTCCGACATCCTGCCTATACAACCCATTTCCAAAAACTTTGGCTGTATTCACAAGATGGAGCCCTTCCTCCAATCTACTGGCCTGAAAGCTTCACTTCCAGACATACTATAGAAACAGACAACATTGATTGTGCAGTTCTGTTTTATTATTCTCAGCGCAGATTCACATAATTGTGCTCTTCACCTTTTGCTTCTTGGCATTTGCTGATTATTAGCCTAGGAGCTGGAGTAAGTTTCTCTAGTTGCACTGCACTGCTGTTAGCTGCATTTTAAGGGGGAGAAGCGGTTGCCTTCCCCTGAAACACCAGACATTGATCATTGTCAGAGACAGTATACTGAGCTGGATGGACCTTTTGTGTATTCAAGTATAGCAATGTCCAGGCCCTTGTTTCATTGGTTAGAAAGCCTAATATATTATAATGGGGACCAAATACCCTCACTGAAAATTATCTCACAAGATTTTACTGACGAGATGCCGTGTATTGAAATGCTACAAATCTCCTTGGAAGAACTATTTACCTCTACTGATATTGTCAGGATTGGATGTAAAAATAAGTCACCACCACAAACTTGGCCCGATAACATGGTATTGGGGAAATGCACATGGATTTATCCCCATAACTAACATTTAACATGTAACGAATCTATTTGCTACTTGTTAGAAAGCAGTGTGAGATTCTGAAAGAAAAATATTCTTGCATAATGCACTAGGTGATGCTATATACAATGCTTGAACCTACACTGTGCAAATGTGGGGGAGGGAATCCATGTCCATGAAAGGTAAAAGTAGAGCGGGTTAAAATGTTAATTCACAATGTTTTTTCATCAAAAAGAGAAGTTTCATAGGGAAGCGTCAGTTTTAATTTTTTTTAATTTTGTTAAAAAAAAATAAAAATTGTTTTGCAGCAACCAAAGCAATTCAGTTTATCTGAAATTTTTCAATTTGCAAGGTTTTGATGAAACCCCAAAAAATTAAGACAAATTTCTACGAAAGTGAAAATTTGGTTTGTGTTGAAAAATAAACAGGACCATAAACTGCATCTGGACCAGCATTAGCTGGTGATAGAGCAGGACATGGGACACAGGCAACCCCAATTTTGCATTCATGAGAACACTCTCGAGACATCACCTATTGACTCCGCCTAGGGACAGAAGAAGAGACAGGGGTCTGGATCCTTTGCACTGTTCTATTTTGGCCTCCTCCATGCCTCTCATCTTGCCAAGGCACAAATGTGTGAGCCAGTGTGTGACAAAGACCCAAAATGGAGAACACAAAACAATGAATCATGCAGGAAAAGTAAAATGTTATGGGAACAGTTCCTTTAGTGTAAATAGCTTTCTATAATCTCCATTTTATGATTCATTTCTGATGTAAATAGTTTTCGACAATACCAAATAAGTTTGCTTGCAGCATAGGTAGCTTTGGAACTAAAATGAACAATGTCCCTCAAAGTGAGAAGTACAGACTTTGCTTTAGGCATCACACTGAGCTCTTCTCCCCCATCCATTTCCTTTGGGTTCCCAAAACATGTATGAAATCTTTTGACAGCAAAAACAAAAAGCTTAATTGCAACTTGTGGCTAAAAAAAAAAAAAATCTGTGGCATTCAGTCAGCCTTTTTCTACAGGGTAGTAACTTAAATTGCTGTTTTTAAAAGCTACTGCCTTGCCCTGTTAAACTCAATACCTGTCGCATGATTTATGTGCTTGCGACTTATTAACTGCTCTGTTATAGGAGCTGTCCTACTCGCCGCCATCCCAGTCTATAGACCCTTTTGTAAAACCTACTTGAAATCATGCTGTTCTGACTGCAGGGTACTGCACCTTCTGACAAAACATCATAAAGAGCAAAGAATTACTGTTTCTCAGTAATCCAGCCCATAAATCAACCCTTGTATTTTGCTCTGAGAATGGTTAAAAGATTACATGAGTGCTCCTTGCATTCATATTCAAAAAACCGGCTATGTAAAGTGTCTTCAGGAAGGAGGAAAAAAAATCTCAGGAATAGCTAAATCACTCCAGTGTCTGATTGATCTTATCTGGACCTCCCTTGCTCTAACAATAATTTGAGACTGTCGCAAACTGCCACCTTATCTGATTGGTGGTCTCACCAACTGCTATTTTATCAGGGCCCAGCTGTATGAGAGAAACAGGATGTGGCATGACCTTGGTATCTCAGTGCCTGACCTAAATATCTCATCAGTCAGATGTCTCACTGAGGCTGTCTGAGGATGCCATATATGCCCCCTCTGGCGTCAAGTCATTCGAAAGATGTTTACTGCACACTCATGTAAGCCCACCAGCATGCATACAGTAAATCCAGTCATGTTACTAAGCTGCCTGCTAGCGCTGCTATAGTGAAGGTTTTAAGGGTAGTTTCTCTAAAGATTTGTCAGCCTTTCTCATGGAAAAACATTTTCAGGGGCTGTAACTCAGCCATAAAAATTCTGTTCCAGGCTCTTCGTGGCAGACAAGGCCTGAGCTCAGATGCAAAACATGTTTTGAAATACATGGTCTATATTAAACACCTTCACACCTAGCCAGTCTGACGGACAGAACACCAAAATGTATGTGCCATTTGACAGCATCATGCTAGGAAAGGGAGTTGTAGTCTTGTGGATGGAGCAAGGTACAGGAAGTAAAGAAACTGGGTTTTAATCCCAGCTCTGACACTCACTTAGTCTGGACCTCAGACAAGTTATTTAACCTTTCTGTATCCATGGATAGACTGGGAATAACACCTACAAAACCTATCTCAAGCAGAGCTCTGAGGCTCTGTCAACTTCCCTAGCTGACAGAAGACAGCCTGTATAGAACTGTTCTTTGTAGGCACTTGGGTGGGAGGGTGCACCCCTCTTCTGCAGGCTTCCCAAATACTGCCTTCCTCGGCATAGCAGAACTGAACTGGCTCTGCTGAAGCCAGGCCCTCCAAGCCCATGGAGGACAGGTTAGAATTTCTCTCAAAGTATTTATCATCAGTATTATTACAGTAGCACTTAGAGGCCTCAATAACCTGGTATGGTGTAAACACACCGTAAGAAATAGTCCCTGCTTGAACAGCTTAAACAGACATGACAGACCCAGGGTGGGAGAAAGAAAGTACTATCTCTCTTCATTTTTACAGCTGAGGAACTGAAGCACAGATAGACTCAGTGACTTGCCCAAGGTCACACAGGAAGACTCTGATGGGGCTTCCTAGCTCTAGCCCAGCACTTTAAGCACAAGACCACCCTTTGAAAGCCTTGGATGGCTGGTGCTATGTTAGCACTAAGCAGGGCTGGCTTGAAAACAAGATTCCATTTCACACAAAAAATTTGAGGTTAACATTTCTGTTCACACTGATGCAAGCCCTTTCATGAAAAAGTGGGCAGAGAACAAGGCTCCCAGACTAGCCAATAGTCTAGTGGGTTAGACGCCTCATCTGGGATGTAGGAGACCCAGGTTCAAATTCCTGCTCTATCTGATATAGAGCAAAGACTTAAAGCAGGATCTCCTAACCCCTGGGTTATTCATAGGCTCAGAAGGATTAGATTTTTATTGGTAAATGTCAATTTCACCATACACACAAAACAACAGAAATTTCCATCAATAATAATCAAAATTTACAGTAGGCAAAGTAAGAAAAATGCTGCTTGAGAACTTAAGAGTTTGATTTAAAGCTATTTAGTTTGTCAACATCTGTCAAAATATATAATTTGTGTTTTAACTATTAGAAAGCTTTAACTTGTTGAATCTCAGTGTTTACCGTCATGAAATCATTATTGTCTGACACACACACACCAGTTTCCTGCAGCTGTGAAAATTTAAATCAATAAAAATTTTAAAAGTGTTTAAAATCCATAAATTCACACAACTGTGAAAATTTAAAATGTATAAAAAATAAATCAAAAAGATTAAAAATAAACATTGATATTATCCATCAGAAACTATAAAAATTAAGTTTTGCCAAGCCTAGTTATTGGCTAACCTGAGCTGGCTGGACAGCTTTCACTGTCTTGAAATTCAAAACTGGACCTGCAAAACCTTGCTGACAAAATAGGGTGTTGATTTTGACAAATCAGCATTTTCTAACCAAAAAAAGTTTGGTCAAAAAATTCCTGACCAGCTCTAGTACTAAGGATTTTTACTACAAACACATGAACTTAACAATTGGAGTTGCAGCTAGCAAGGGATGTGAAGGGTAACAAAAGGGTTTCTACAGGAATGTTAGCAACAAGAAGGTGGCCAAGGAAAGTGTGGGACCCTTACTGAATGGGGAAGGCAACCTAGTGACAGATGATGTGGAAAAAGCTGAAGTACTCAATGCTTTTTTTGCCTCGTTCTTCACAGACAAGGTCAGCTCCCAGACTGCTGCACTCTGCAGCACAGTAGGGGAGGAGGGGAGCAGCCCTCAGTGGTGAAAGAACAAGTTAAGGACTATTTAGAAAAACTGGACATGCACAAGTCTATGGGTCCAGATCTAATGCATCTAAGGGTGCTGATGGAGTTGGCTGATGTGATTGCAGAGCCATTGGCCATTATCTTTGAAAACTCGTGGCAACCGGGGGATGTCCTGGATGATTGGAAAAAGGCAAATATAGTGCCCATCTTTTTAAAAAGGAAGAAAGAGAACCCAGGGAACTACAGACTGGTCAGCCTCACTTCAGTCCCTGGCAAAATCATGGAGCAGGTCCTCAAGGAATCCATTTTGAAGCACTTGGAGGAGAGGAAGGTGATCAGGAACAGTAAAAGTGGATTCACCAAAGGCAAGTCATGCCTGACCAACCTGATTGCCTTCTGTGATGAGATAACTGGCTCTGTGTATATGGATAAAGTAGTGGATGTGATATATCTTGACTTTAGCAAAGCTTTTGATACAGTCTCCCACAGTATTCTTGACAGCAAGTTAAAAAAGTATGGATTGGATGAATGGACTATAAGGTGGATAGAAAGCTGGCTAGATTGTCGGGCTCAACTGGTAGTGATCAATCGCTCGATGTCTAGTTGGCAGCCAGTATCAAGTGGAGTGCCCCAAGGGTCGGTCCTAGTGCCGGTTTTGTTCAACATCTTTACCAATGATCTGGATGATGGGATGAATTGCACCCTCAGCAAGTTCGCAGATGACACTAAGCTGGGGGGAGAGGTAGATACTCTGGAGAATAGGGATAGGGTCCAGAGTGACCTAGACAAGTTGGAGGATTGGGCCAAAATAAATCTGATGAGGTTCAACAAAGATAAGTGCAGCGTCCTGCACTTAGGAAAGAAGAATCCCATGCACCGCTACAGGCTGGAGACCAACTGGCTAAGCAGCAGTTCTGCAGAAAAGGACCTGGGGATTACAGTGGACAAGAAGCTGGATATGAGTCAGCAGTGTGCCCTCGTTGCCAAGAAGGCCAACAGCATATTGGGCTGTATTATTAGGAGCATTGCCAGCAGATCGAGGGAAGTGATTATTCCCCTCTATTCGGCACTGGTGAGGCCACACCTGGAGTATTGTGCCAGTTTTGGTCCCCCCACTACAGAAGGGATGTGGACAAATTGAAAAGAGTCCAGCGGAGGGCAACAAAAATGATTAGGGGGCTGGGGCACATGATTTATGAGGCGAGGCTGAGGGAACTGGGGTTATTCAGTCTGCAGAAGAGAAGAGTGAGGGGGGATTTGATAGCAGCCTTCAACTACCTGAAGGGGGGTTCCAAAGGGGATGGAGCTCGGCTGTTCTCAGTGGTGGCAGATGACAGAACAAGAAACGATGGTCTCAGGTTGCAGTGGGGGAGGTCTAGGTTGGATATTAGGAAACACTATTTCACTAGGAGGGTGGTGAAGCACTGAAATGGGTTACCTAGGGAGGTGGTGGAATCTCCATCCTTAGTGGTTTTTAAGGCCCGGCTTGACAAAGCCTTGGCTTGGATTATTTAGTTGGTGTTGATCCTGCTTTGAGCCGGGAATTGTACTAGATGACCTCCTGAGGTCTCTTCCAACCCTAATATTCTATAAAGGGCAAGGTCTCTAGCCTCGACTGCAATCTGACCTAGGCGCAGACATGTACGATACAGTACACTGGATAACAGTTCCCACAGAAAGAGATGCAGGTTTGCATGCATGCTCAGGGTAGATGGAATCTTCAGAAATGGGGCTGTCAAACTAGCAAATCTATAATGAACATATGTGGACTGAGACTTTAGGCAGATTTTAACAGGGCCAGCAACAGGCACACCTGTCATGAGGGAGACCAAATTTCAAGTTCCTGCTCCACAACATGGAAGAACTGCTGCTTCTCAAAGAAATGATTTTAAGAATTTTTTCACATGAAGTGAGAAAAAAACTGTTTTTCCCTAACCTCATTCTCAGAAATGGCTGAACCATTTTCGATGAAATTCTCGGTGCACAGTTGATGCTCCAGAGTGCATCATTCTGTAAAGTGTGCCAATACCTGTGACAACGCTGCAGATTTGTACTGAGCCATACAGGCTTAGATAAGTCCTGCATTTTTGTCCTTGCTGTGGGTAGAAACATTTATGTTCATTGTTGTTATTCTTTGCCCTCTGACAAGGAAAAAAACTCTGTTTCACATTTAGAACAACTGTTTGTTCTGAGTTTGGATTCCCCGTTCTTTCATTAAATTCTGGTGCACCGGAGTCATATTAGGTTTTGCTGTTGCCTAAAGCCGGTTCTAAATGCCTTTAAGGGAGAGGAGACAAAGGAGAATTCTTCATTTATTTTTACAAATAAAGAATACCTAATATTTTAAGACTGGTTGTTTTAAAAAGAATCTCAAAGGGACAGCACTGGTGGCTTTGAATAGCAATCGTAGTGAGAAATGCAGTTCTCTCTCCCACACCCCAGTACAACATTCCTGCACTTGTGAGGGCATTGCAATGAGTTCCACTCTAAATAAAGCTGCAGAAGAAGAGATAAACAATTACACTTCAATGCCCTGAGATGCGCGCACGCACACACACACACACACACACAAAAATGCCTCCTTATCAGGGCCAAGATAATAAAACACAAAAGTGCAGCCAAGTGCATCTTGGTTGATTGACAATACAGAACAGATTGCCTAGCGTATTCTTTAGGAGAAGAAGAACATACAATTAAATAAAACTTGTGATTAAAGGCAACCCCTCCTGAAAATAGATGTCAAGCCCTGACTAGACAAATGTGGTATTTCAGGTGGAAAATTGAGTGGACTAATAGGAGTAACAGGAGCTGTAAAGTAGAGCTTGTAAAGTAACACTGCAGATGCTAAAGCGGTGATGAATGTTAACATCAAAAGACTGTTGGAATATATTTGCAATGTTGTGCAACAGTAAAGGGAATTAACTGTTCTCCTGTGGCTTTATAGTAATCTCTGGGTCCTGGGTCCTGGCAGACTGCAGGGGGCCAGGTGCACCACAATTAGATTCTGGAAATGTATACAGGGAGAAGGAAATGGAGTAATTAATGTAAGCTATCAGATGTCTGTTCTCATCCTTTTGAAACAAGCCAAAAATATACACTATGCCCATTCGGCATGCAACCTTCAAGGGGAAAGGTGTCAGGCACCGTAATTGGTAGAACTTGAATGCTGCTACAGTGGTGTCCCTCTTTTAAGGAAACCTATTTTCTACACCAAAATTGATCCTGCAAGATTGTTATCTCATAATGCACACCTAGAGAGGTACTATAAGGCCTGAGGGCATAGAAGAGCAAGGTGCCTAACAACCTTAGCTGAGCATTATGGGATGCTGCATCCTGTCTTGAAGTACTTACTGTGGATATGGAATTTACATGAAAAAACACAAAATTAAAACTGGATGGTGTGGGTCTCATTTGAAAACATGGGGGCTAGGCAATGCAAAATTGATAGAAAATTAAATCAGTCTGGGTCGAGCAGTTGAACAAGACTAAAGTTTACCTTCTCTTTCTTGGTATGTATGAAGGATATTTGGAGGTGAGGCAGTTGGGAGATGTGCTAGCACCTCTGAAGGACTGATTGGCTTTTGTTTAACTAGCCCATCCCTCTTATCTGCAAACAAATTCCAGAGAGCCTATACCAACAGAAAGGAATATTTTTGTGCAGAAAATTACTTGACATGATTCTTAAATATTTAAGGCCAGTGCCTGCTGGTTTGGAAATCCAGTGAATAATTTAGTACTGTTTGACAGAATTTCTTTGGGTCAATTATTCACCAAGTGAATTAATACGTTCTGACTAAAAACGAAGCACATTAGATTTTGGAGGACATATCTTGTTACATCACTTATACCATGTTACATTGCATCACACGGAACGCCAACATAATCAAACACTACAGCCTGATTTAAACAATGTCATCAGAGTAATTGTAAAATACTCTTCAAAATGCCTGACCATTTCTATACCTGGTCTGTCCGTATTTATCCCTTAACACAGTACAAGATCTGATAGCCCTCTACAAACTATGTATTTTTAAACAGTCAACAAGTCTTGACCTTGTTATAGCCTGAGTATCTTATCTAAAACAAACACTTTAATTGTAAATAGCAACTTTAAAGCCCCAGGGAGGGGGAGAGTGCCACATGATGCTCCACAGCAATTTTCCTAACACTGACAAGGTCCAAAAAAAGATGTTCTTATCAAGTCTTTGTCAGGAAGGTGGCTGTACTACAGGACCTCAAGGGCAAAGGGGCTGCAACAGAAGGGGGAAAGGAAGTCATCCTTAGGACAGAGCTTAATGGATGAAGCTGGGATTGAGATTCCAATTTGGGTTTCCTACCATTACCACCACAACCACAAAAAAACAAAAACAACAAACTCCCCCCTCAAGAAACAGCCAGGAATTTCTATTCACTTTCCAATAACAAGGTGAAGGACAATAAGTATTTTGGTAGAGCAGCTACGCAAAATTTGGAATTTCTATCCTGTGGGGAAATTCTAAGATTCTGACATTTGGTTTCATCCTGAATTGGGACAAAAAGTCAAAGTCTCTGAATTTTTTGAAAAGTGAAATATTCTGAAAATGTTTCCTTTTGATAAAAAGGATTTTGATTTTGATGTTATACGTATTATAATAAAATATAAAAGTTGAAATGATAATTTAAATTATACATATTGTAATAGAATCTAAAAGTCAAAATGATAAAGTAAAAGTGAAACATTTTGATAATTTTTTCCATAAGTTTTGATGATATGTTTCAATTTATCCAAATCAGCATTTTCCAGCGGAAATGTGTTGCATCACAAAACTTGTGACTAACTACGCATTTTGGTGAAGGAAGTTCAAAATCCACTCTGATGTTTGAGGGAAATCAGATTAGGCACCTCTAGCACAATAACCAACAATGGTGCCCATTCTCATGACCTTATAATAGAGAGTCTGGCTCTCTTTGACTATTGGTGCAGATCAGAAGTAACAATGGTTAATTGTACGGAGTTACATTAGTATAAAACTGGTAAAAGTCAGAAGAGAATCAGACTCAGACAGTCTACATTAAGCAAAATACTGAATTAGAATTAGGGTTAGAATTAAAGAAACATCTCTTCCAGCAACATGATCATAGTTCTAGACCTCAGTAACCATATTCCAATGTACCTCGGTACAAAAGAAACCATCAATGGAGAACATTCAAATTAAGACATAGTAAATATCACTGAACAGAAACAACATAGGCCTGGTCTACACTATGACTTTAATTCGGATTTAGCAGCGTTAAATCGAATTAACCCTGCACCCGTCCACACAACCAAGCCATTTATTTCGAAATAAAGGGCTCTTTAAATTGATTTCTGTACTTCACCCCGACGAACGGAGTAGCACCAAAATCGATATTGTCATTTCGGATTAGGGTTAGTGTGGCCGCAATTGGATGGTATTGGCCTCCAGGAGCTGTCCCACAGTGCACCATTCTGACTACTCTGGACAGCAATCTGAACTCGGATGCCAGTTAGACAGGAAAAGCCCCGCGAACATTTGAATTTCATTTCCTGTTTGCCCAGCGTGGAGAGCACTATAGCCGGAGAGGAGATTAAAGATAATCTAGGCATGGCGCAATATCTCAATGAATATTTTGCATCGGTGTTTAATGAGGGCAATGAAGGTATTAGGGATACTAGCACCATTACAGAGGGGCATACAGGATGGGGGATTACCGCATCCGAGGTAGAAACAAAACTTGAACGCCTTAATGGGACTAAGTCAGGAGGACCGGACGATCTTCATCCGAGAATACTGAAGGAATTGGCACGGGAAATAGCAGGCCCATTAGCGATAATATTTAATGAATCTGTAAACTCGGGGGTGGTCCCGTTAGACTGGAGAATAGCCAACGTGGTTCCTATTTTCAAGAAAGGGGAAAAAAGTGATCCGTGTAACTACAGGCCTGTTAGTTTAACATCTGTAGTGTGCAAGGTGCTGGAGAAGATTCTGAAAGAGAAACTAGTTGAGGACCTTAAGGTTAATGGCAATTGCGATAAATTACAACATGGTTTTACGAAGGGCAGATCGTGCCAAACGAATCTGATCTCCTTCTTTGAGAAAGTAACGGACTTATTAGATAAGGGAAATGCGGTGGACCTAATATACCTGGATTTCAGTAAAGCGTTTGATACTGTACCCCATGAGGAATTATTGGTTAAACTGGAAAACATGGGGATCGATATGAAAATCCAGAGGTGGATAAGGAATTGGTTAATGGGGAGAATGCAGCGGGTCGTATTGAAGGGTGAACTGTCGGGTTGGAGGGAGGTTACTAGTGGAGTGCCTCAAGAGGAGCTTGGGTTGTTTAGTCTGACAAAGCGAAGGCTGAGGGAGGATATGATTGCTATCTTTAAATATATCAGAGGGATAAATACAAGGGAGGGAGAGGAATTATTCCAGCTTAGTACTAATGTGGACACGAGAACGAATGGATATAAACTGGCCGTGGGGAAGTTCAGGCTTGAAATTAGACGAAGGTTTCTGACCGTCAGAGGGGTGAAATATTGGAACGGCCTTCCGAGGGAAACGGTGGGGGCGACGGACCTGTCTGGTTTTAAGATTAAGTTAGATAAGTTTATGGAGGGAATGGTTTAATTGTAAAACATAGTAGCCAAGGAAAACCAAGCAATGGTACGTAAATAGTATAATGGCCAACAAGGGTCAGGCTAGAGACTCTTGCCTACATGCTCGGGGTATTACTGATCGCCATATTTGGGGTCGGGAAGGAATTTTCCTCCAGGGTAGATTGGCTGAGCCTCTGGAGGTTTTTCGCCTTCCTCCGCAGCATGGGGCAGGGATCACTAGCAGGAGGGTCTCTGCCGATTGAAGTCACTAAAACACAGGATTGGGGACTTCAACGGCAGAGTCCAGGGAAGGGTCTTGTGGCCTGCAGCATGCAGGGGGTCAGACCAGATGATCATAATGGTCCCTTCTGACCTTAAAGTCTATGAGTCTATGAGGTGACCACAGATAGCTCAGCTCATCAGCACAGGTAACCATGCAGGCCGATAATCAAAAAAGAGCACCAGCATGGACCGTATGGGAGGTACTGGATCTGATCGCTATATGGGGAGAGGATTCAGTGCTAGCAGAACTTTGTTCGAAAAGACGAAATGCCAAAACTTTTGAAAAAATCTCCCAGGGCATGATGGAGAGAGGCCACAACAGGGACTCAGATCAGTGCCACGTGAAAGTCAAGGAGCTCAGACAAGCCTATCAAAAAACAAAGAAGGCAAATGGTCGCTCCAGGTCAGAGCCACAGACATGCCGCTTCTATGCCGAGCTGCATGCAGTTCTGGGGGGGCTGCCACCACTACCCCATCTCTGACCATGGATTCCGAGGCGGGGATAATCTCATCAGCTACACCTGAGGATTCTGCGGACGGGGAAGAGGAGGAGGGGGACGATGAGCTTGCGGAGAGCACCCAGCACTCCGTTCTCCCCAACAGCCAGGATCTTTTTCTTAGTCTGACTGAAGTACCCTCCCAACCCTTCCAAGCCAATATCCAAGACCATGACCCCATGGAAGGGACCTCAGGTGAGTTTACCTTTTAAAATATAAAACTTGCTTTTAAAACAAGCGTTTTTTAATGATTACTTTGCCCTGAGGTCTTGGGATGCATTCGCGGCCAGTACAGCTACTGGAAAAGTCTGTTAACATGTCTGGGGATGGAACAGAAATCCTCCAGGGACATCTCCATGAAGCTCTCCTGGAGGTACTCCAAAAGCTTTGCCACAAGGTTTCTGGGCAGTGCAGCCTTATTCCGTCCTCCATGGTAGGACACTTGACCACGCCATGCTTGCAGCAAGTAGTCTGGTATCATTGCATTACAAAGCCTGGCAGCGTATGGTCCCGGTGTTTGCTGGCGTTCAAGCAACATCCATTCTTTATCTCACTGTGTAATCCTCAGGAGAGTGATATCGCTCATGGTAACCTGGTTGAAATATGGGAATTTAATTAAGGGGACAGAGGTGGCTGTTCCTACTGGGCTGTTTGCCTGTGGCTGAAAAGAAATCCTTCCCTGCAGTTAGCCAAGCGCGGTGGGGGGCGGGGGAATTGGTCCTGAGCTTTTCGCGTTTGGCGAGCAGGGATCTTCCCTGTTACCAGCCACGCGGTGGGGGGAGGGTACAGCGATCATCCCAGATAATTAATGGCGGGAGGGGGGGTGGGGGGGTTAGTTTGGTTTCTGCAGAGATCTTCCCTGATACCAGCCATGCGGTGGGGGGAAGGATAAAGCGATCATCTCAGAGAATTGGATGGGGGGGGTTAGTTTGTTTTCTGCTGCTGAAGGTTAACAGGAAAACCGCAGCAGTCAATGGGCTTTGCTTGGTATGTGGGAAAGGAGGGCGCAGAAGCCGAAAGACAATGGCTTACCATGGCCGCATGCAAGCTGAATTCTGTTGCCCGGACCTGCGTCTGTGATCTCTAACACCAAAGCCACAGGCACTCAATATTAAGATGGAAAATGCAACCTTGTACTGAAATCACATGTGCTATGTAATGTGAATAGTGTTGTTCACCATGAAAGAGTATAAGCATTGTTCTGTAAAATGTATCATTTTAAAAACTTCTCTCCTTTTTTTCAACCCTCCCTCCAGCAGCTGCAAATTTTTCAAGCCTCCCTCCTCCACTCCGAAGGCTATCTCAGATAAGGCAGCGGAGAAAGAGGACGCGAGACGAGATGTTCACAGAAATAATGGAATGCACCCGCAATGAAAGAGCTTATTTGAATGAGTGGAAGGACACGGTATCTAAATTTAGGAAAGATGCCAGTGAACGTGAGGTCATGAGGGACGCTCGAGGTGGCAGGCTGCAACGCTGGGGCTGCTGCGTGATCAAACGGAAATGCTCCGGCGTCTGGTGGAGCTTCAGGAACGGCAGCAGGATAACAGACTGCCGCTGCAGCCGCTGTATAACCTCCCTCCCCCCTCACCATGTTCCATATCCTCCTCACCCAGACGTGTAAGAACACGGTGGGGGGGAGGCTCCGTGCGCCCTCCCACTCCACCCCAGTGGACAGCCCAACCAAAAGGCTGTCATTATATTGAATTTTTTCAGTGGCCTTTTACTTCCCTCCTATCCTCCTCCCAAACCTCACCCAGATTACCTTGTCGGTTCTCTCCCTATGTTTATAATCAATTAATAAAGAATACATGATTTTTAAATGATAGTGACTTTATTTCCTTTGAAAGCAAGCTGGGGGAAGGGGGAGGGTGGGTTCCTTACAGAGAATGAGTCAATAAAGGGGGCGGGTTTTCATGAAGGAGAAACAAACAGAAATTTCACACTGTAACCTGGCCAGTCATGAAACTGATTTTCAAAGCTTCTCTGATGCACAGCGCTTCCTGGTGTGCTCTTCTAATCGCCCTGGTGTCTGGCTGCGTGTAATCAGCAGCCACGCAATTTGCCTCAGCCTCCCATCCCGCCATAAAGGTCTCCCCCTTACTTTCACAGAGATTGTGCAGCACACAGCAAGCAGAAATAACAATGGGGATATTGGTTTGGCTGAGGTCTGAGCGAGTTAGTAATGATCGCCAGCGACCTTTTAAACGGCCAAATGCACATTCTACCACCATTCTGCGCTTGCTCAGCCTGTAGTTGAACAGCTCCTGACTCCTGTCCAGGCTGCCTGTGTATGGCTTCATGAGCCATGGCATTAAAGGGTAGGCTGGGTCCCCAAGAATAACTATTGGCATTTCAACATCCCCAACGGTTATTTTCTGGTCCGGGAAGTAAGTCCCTTGCTGCAGCCGTTTAAACAGATTAGTGTTCCTGAAGACACGAGCGTCATGAACCCTTCCCGGCCAGCCCACGTTGATGTTGATGAAACGTCCCTTGTGATCCACAAGTGCTTGCAGCACCATTGAAAAGTACCCCTTGCAGTTTATGTACTGGGTACCCTGGTGCTCCGGTGCTGAGATAGGGATATGGGTTCCATCTATCGCCCCACCATAGTTAGGGAATCCCATTGCAGCAAAGCCATCCACTATGACCTGCACATTTCCCAGAGTCACTACCTTTTGTAGCAGCACCTCAGTGATTGCTTTGGCTACTTGCATGACAGCAGCCCCCACAGTAGATTTGCCCACTCCAAATTGATTCCCGACTGACCGGTAGCTGTCTGGCGTTGCAAGCTTCCACAGGACTATCGCCACTCGCTTCTCAACTGTGAGGGCTGCTCTCATCTTGGTATTCTGGACTTCAGGGCAGGGGAAAGCAAGTCACAAAGTTCCAAGAAAGTGCCCTTACGCATGCGAAAGTTTCGCAGCCACTGGGAATCGTCCCACACCTGCAACACTATGCGGTCCCACCAGTCTGTGCTTGTTTCCCGGGCCCAGAATCGGCGTTCCCCGGCTATAACCTGCCCCATTAACAGCATGATCTCCAAAGCACCGGGTTCCGCGGTTTGATAGAATTCCATGTCCATATCCTCATCACTCTCGCCGCCGCACTGCCGTAGCCTACTCCTCGCCGCCTGGTTTTGCAGGTTCTGGTTCAGCATAAACTGCACGATTACGCGCTTTACAATGTTCATGACTGCTGTCTTGAGCTGAGTGGGCTCCATGCTTGCCGTGGTATGGCGTCTGCACTATTCACCCAGGAAAAAGGCGCAAAACGGTTGTCTGCTGTTGCTCCCCTGGAGAGGAGGGCGGATATACCCAGAACCAACCGCAACAATGTTTTTGGCCCCATCAGGCATTGGGATCTCAATCCAGAATTCCAATGGGTGGAGGAGACTGCGGGAACTATGGGATAGCTATGGGATAGCTACCCACAGTGCAGTGCTCCAGAAATCGACGCTAGCCCCGGTACATGGATGCACACCACCGAATTAATGTGCTTAGTGTGGCCGCATATATTTGACTTTATACAATCTGTTTCCAAAATTCGAATTATATAAATTCGGATTAATCCCGTAGTGTAGACATACCCATAGTGTATACCCATCTCCCTTAATCTTTATGTTAACAAGCAGGCAATTACCATCACCCCCCAAAATACAACAAAAAATCCCAACTAATCAAAGAAAAATAATGTCATCAATTACACACTAAAGCCCCAATCCTGCACACATTTATGCATGTAACCTTCACACACAAGCTCTCTTGTTAAAGTCAGCTAGACATCTGAAGTGTGTAAGTGTTTGCAGAATCCAGGCCTAAATAAACGAAGTAGGAAAATTCACAGGTCCTGGATTTAAGTTTTTTATAAAAAGAAATTTCCAGCATAAGATTTCACCTACTACATTTTTAAGCTATTAGTACAACATTGTAAGATGAGAAAATTCACCACTGCAAAAGGATCGGTAGGATCAACCCTCTATCCTGCTATGCTGATGCCAAAGTGAAGGAAAATGCAGCAGAACAAAATAGTTTGAAATTATCTAAATTCCATCATGGCAGCTGAAAGAAGATAACCATTCATTTCATGGAGATGGGTTTTTTTAAAACTTATCTTTTGAGCCTTCTGCACACATGACAAGGACTCAAACCAGTGGAACTATAAGTGGCTCTAGTGGGTTAAGGACCCCACAATGGAATGCATCTTCCCCAGTGCCACCAGCAGATGCCACTATGAGTCAGCACTGAGGCTAGAGGAGATCATGTTTGTTCACATAACCGATTGGGGGATGGGGAGGGGAAGGGTGAAGACTTCCTGCAGGATCTGAAAACCAAACATTATAGAGCTATATTTGCAACAGAAAAAGTTTTAAAATATGTACCTAAATACATACAACAGATCCTATAACAGGTGGCACTTCACACAGAGTAAGTTGGCAGAGCCTAAGCCCCAGAATTAGGTTGTGTAAATAAAATGAAAGGGGAGTCCTTATACAAGATAATGTGAATAGAAATGTTTTCAGGAATTATTTTAAAGTCTTATGGCTCAGATGTGTTTCTTTTTTAAACTTTAACATTCTCCTGCAGTTTTGTGAACTCAAACACAACAGCATGCTCTGTTAGTACATGAGAATCAGAATGGGAGATGAAGCAGAAACTAAAGGGAAACTGCCCAGGCTATGTTCATTATTTAAGATGAGTGGCATTCAGTAAGAAAACAAACAGCGTTATTAGGGTTAATTAAGGTCTATTTTTTTTAATTATTTCAGTTTTAATAATCAAAGTTCATAGATTAATAGCCAGAAAGGACCATGAAAATCATCTTGTCTGGCCCCCTGGATTACAGAACAGAACCTCACCCACTAATTCCTGCACCCAGGCCATAACTTCTATCTGAGCTACAGCCTATCATTTAGATCTTGACTTAAAGACTACAGGTGATGGAGAATCCACCATATCCTTAGGGAAGGAGCTTTTTTTAAGATACTATTTTGATATCATGACAGTGTCCCTTTATTACTGGAACACTAACTAGGGTCCTGCTTCAGGGAAGCATCCCCATTTAAGGAAGCACTTGAACTGGGGCCTAATTTCTGAAGAAGCTATTGGGCCTGATACTCCCGTCGTTTATATTGATTTTACTCCACTGTACTCTACTGACCTTAGTGGAGTCACTCCCAATTTACACAGGTGCAAGAGGAGAAGCAGGCTCAGTGTTTATTAAAAATTAAAGCATGTTGCTACATTTTCAAGCTATGCCACATCAGGTAAAGCAATTGGAAATGATTATTTAAATAAAGAGTAACTAAAAAAGATCAAAGATGCAGTGACGGCTTAATTGACACATGTAACTTTCTCTCTCTTTCCAGTTATAGAGGGAGGATGACTGATCGAAGGGGCTGTATTCCGACTGTGCAAGAAATGTGGAGCATGACAGGTGCAAGAAGCTAATAAATTATGGGATTTATAGGAGAGCAGAACCACAAAAGTTCCTCACAAACCTTTAGAGGTTTCATTTACAATGCTCAAGGAAAGAACTCCACACTAAATATAAAATAAGACATTCAAAACTTTTTTGCCTTTGCGGGGTGGGGAACAGCAGAAAAGGGAGCGGGATTTGGGATTGTACATGGAGATTCCTGGTTTTAATGAAGACGAATTCAGTTTGCATTGCTTTCTGGCCCTTTTATAATTATCAAGTGAACGTGTTATGGTGCTGTGTTTTGTTCTTGTAGCCATTTTGTTATAAGAGCTGGAGTGTCCACAATAATATACTTCACGTATTCTGAACAGTGCAGGCTTTTCAATCTATTACTGTTGGACTAACTACAGTAACTCTTTTGCTTGTCCTTTAGTTTTATAGTCTCTCCCATGGTGGAAAAGGAGGAAATGGCCATCAGCCCATAAAAATACAAAACACTGATATGACAATGACTGAAGGCTATGATAATAAGTATAAGCAAATGCAATAGTCAATCATCTCAACAGCTGTGTTTAAGAATTGTTGGCTGGGATGAAGGCTGCAGTCAGTTTTACTTTTCTTTAGGTTGAATTTACTGTAAAGCTGTACTCCTGATATTCTAGTGAAGGTTCATGATGGTTAGGCAGAAACACTGCATTATCCTTTCTCCTGCAGATGAAATATTTTCCTGGTAAATTAAGTCATGTGAGCTAACTATGTGCTGCTAGCATCTTAGTGAGGTAATAAAGGACATCTCCATATTCTACAATATGTTTCCTTTTCTTTCCTTCCTCTCAAACCCTCCCTACTGTGAGTGGGTTAATAGTGCAGTCTGGATTTTCAAAGTGAGACAATGTCAATTTAAAACTCTGGGCCAGTTAATATAAACCTTCCTACCGTCACTGAAATTAGTGGAGCTACACTGATTTACCCCTACTGAGGATGTGGCTTTCTAATTTGTTAATGTCCTTACTTATAATATCTTAAAAGTAGATGTTCAGCTGCTGTAAATCGCCATTGCAGTTTCACTTTCTAGTGCTCACAGTACTCCAGGGAAATGTTTCCTTGAAAAATAATAATAATTTCTAAAACAGACATTGTAATTCCATTCTGTTTCATTATATTGGGTTCAACATTGATCCCATCATAAAGACAATAGTAAAATGTCCACTGACTCCAATAGGATCAGGATCTGTCCCTTAGAGACTATTTCATATGGTTACATCCTTTGAGGACTGAAAACAAGTTTAATTCTTGGATAACAGACTCTAATTTATGATAAGGAATAAGTGCTCTGTCACATCCCAATAATTAGCATATCGCAGGCAGAACGTAGACATAGCCAGAAAAATGACACGAAGTTCTGGCAGAACTTTGAGCCACATATAAAACATAAACAAGCTGATACAGACAAGACATTGTTGTACTGCTTGCCTTCAGAGAAACTGATAATAGAAAGGTCAGTGCCTCAGGATAAAACAAAACGCTAAAGATAAACTCGCCCTGGAAAGCAGTTGCAATGCCATTCCTCCACTCAGTATTCACACCGTAAAAAATTCAACACAAGGAGTTTTGGCCATATGCTTTTTTTAGTACATAAAGCAAATTCCACTTCGTAAAAGGCACATTGGGAGTTGAGCAGATCTCAACAAGGGGAATGTCACTGACCATAAGTGTTGAAGGAGGAAGAGTCTGCTGTGAAGGTTTTTTTGTTTTTCGGAAAGGGGGGTAAACCGAGCTGAGCATTTCAGTTTTCTGCAAAGATAAACACAATTTGTTAACCACAGTTCTGGAAGTGGAGGAGGGAGGGAAATAGCATGAGCTGCTCACTGCAGATAAAAAGGGAAATCCTGAGAGATAGTGGGTACCCACAGCTTCCATTTATTGCAATGGGAGTTGTATGTGCACAGGATCTCTCAAAGTTAATATGAAAGGAATTAAGTCCTGGAAACTGGTAAAACAAAGTAAGGGGCAACTTTTTGGAAAAGTTTTTTAAAGGTTCATTTCAAAATTTTAAACAGGGAAAGCAATAACTCAGAGCACTGATAATAGGATATGAAACCTGTCCCTCATAAACTTGGTCCCAGTGCAGGTCATATTGGCAGCGGCCAGAAGCCTTCAGAAGTCTATTTAAGTGGCTGTGTTAAATGGATTGGTGGTCTCAACCAATTTCCTAGTAGATGGGTGTTCACATCACAGAAAAACTACCATCTAAACTGACTGTAGCTGGCAGCCAGGCAAAGGATCAAAGAGGCATGACATCCTTATGCTCAGTTCACTGCTATAACCATTCAACAACACTCCAGCTGTGGAGTTGTGCATTTGCTCACAGCACCTGGAAGAAACCAGAATGGAGAGTTCAAAGTATGGATCCGATTGTACTCTAGTATAAGCAGCACGTAGTGCCACACAAGGTATTTTGGTTAACGCCTTACCATACTCTGCACCTCCAACTCTAGCCCAAGAATTCACATTTTTTACTATTAACCCCTTTTCCTAACTTTAACCCAATTTCTTGCAGGAGGAAAATCTCCATAGGATCCTTCTTACGCATACCAGATCTGAATAAGAGCCTCAAATTTTGATGATTTATCATGAGAAATGTCTTCCAAACTGGTCAGATTGTGATTTCTCTCTTTTTTCTTACTTACTGTAACTTATTTGTTAATTTTCCACTCTTCCTGTGTTTCATCCTTCTTTTCCTTGTCTCTTTTTATACTTGAGTCAATAGCTACAACACAGTATAACATCGACACTATCAATGAGATGTTTTTAGTGCTTGTATTTGTATTCACTATGTACTTTGTGCTGTAACAATAATGCCCTTTAACTGCTTTATCAAATGGATGACACATGCCTTTGTGTAACCTGTGTGTAGGTAGCTCATTATTAATGTACACATCTGTACCTAAACCTCAATAAAAATATAGATTAGATCCTTATCTTGGTTACACCAGGGAAAGGCTGGTGTCAGTCCATTGAATTTGCTGATTTTTTTCCCTCTTCCTAAGGCTTAAAAGATTTTTCATTGTGCACAGACATGTGAGGGCAGACTTACAACGCCAGTTTAGCAGCCCTTTTTCTGCTAAGAGACAGAACATCCCATTTAAAAACAAAAAACAAAACCTCATCAACATCTTGACTAGCTCCTGTTGAAAAATACATCTCTTTGAGAAATCTGGGACTTTTTCTTAATTGCCAGCTTATTAGTGGAATGAATGTCATCAGTCTTTTTACAAGCTGCTTGAAAGCGAAGAGCCTTTCTTTTCCCTGAAAAATAAAAACCTACCAAACAAAAAGAAAAAACACAACAACAAAACATCCCAAGAAAGATGAAAAGAGAACAAGGAAGAGGAACTGTTGAGAGCCAGGCCACTTATTCATCTCCAAACATTGGTTTCCATGGGAATAAGTTTGGTCCTTTGTGGAGGCTGAACAACCCCTTGTATACCACGACTAATGTATCCAATGTTGCGTTTGTGTGGTCAGCTTTCCTTTTGCCTCCTAGAGTCCCCTCCACTCCTCATCCCTGCCCAGCAGCAAGGCTGGGTTCCACAGAAGTAAAGAAATCATTTAATAAATAGGCTGAATTAGGGTTTGACCCAAAGCCCATTGAAGTCAGTGGGAGTCTTTCTATTGACTTCAATGGGCTTTGGATCAGACCCTTAGAGCACAATGGCATCCAGTCAACTTGGAAGTGAAAGTCTCAAAAAGGCTGCTTACTCTTCATATAAAACCCTCATTATTTATTTATTTATTTCCCAAAGCTCTTTATTATTACTTAGCTCAGACTATTCATGTATAGCATGAGATTTGGTATCTATTAATATTTAAAATTAAGTTGTCACCTTTATGAAAAGAAAGCCATAAACTTACCGGTAATTGCAAAAAAAGCCTAAATAGAGAATGAAAGATCATTTTTCGGATGAAACGTAGCTTAAAGCAAGCAACGTTTGCAGTAAATTAAACTGCTCAAATATTCACCTGACCTGTTCATTGCTATAACCCATGGCACAAAGTGAACCTTTAAGATAATAGCTGTGAAAGGGTCATATTGGAGATGGTACATGATAGAATGGAAGATTTGGTGACCTGAGTCTGGGGTCAACAGGGTTACAGGAAAAACCATGGCCTGCCTCTTTTATTTGATCTGACTACAGTAATTCACCACTCGTCTTGTAATCCACTTTGACTTAAAAGAAAAAGAAAAAAAGGGAACTGTTTATGAATCCATTACTCAGAGGCTGCCATGAAACACATTTTCATACATTAATCCTCATCATTTCACTAACTGTCAGGGTTTTTTTCTATTAAAAAAATAAAGTAAAGGCATGTTTTCATAAATCACTAATAAAATATTTAGTGCTTTCTATTATTCCACTTTCAAAACATCCCTCCTTGTTTAAAACCTTTTAGGGTCCAATGTTTTAAAAAAAGGTAAAGAAAGGAAAATGGATTGGCAATGTACAAAAGCCACTTAGACAGCTTGTTGGGTCCACTGTAGTTTGCTTTTATGAGGATATTTTTTTCTTTCCTATTTGGAAAAATCTATTCTCTTTGCAAGACAGAGATGCTGATGGATTTTCAATTTTTTAAAATTAAGACTAAATCTAATTTGGTTTACCTGTCATCACAAAATTCAGCTGCAACCATAGCATTATATACAGAGACTTCAGGGATATGTGGCCTGAAAGAGGCTATGGATGTGTAGTGAAATGGATCAATCATTTGATTGTTGTTCCAAGCCTCGGCAAATCAGGGGTACAGCCATTTTGGGTACAGGGGTACAGCCCAATCTACAGGAGGAAAGAAAATCATGTTAGTAATTCAAAGCCAGTGAAGCTCCTCTGATGATAACAATGGAAGCTGCAGTGTAGACAGGGCTGTGACTTTCATCTTCCCTCATGGGTTAAACAAAACAAAATGAACCCTGTCTACGGTACAGCTCCCACAATTGCTGCCCGCAGGGGGTCTAAATTTTGACCATGTAGATGCAGCCTTTTTTAATCCAAGTCAGATGATGCTGCTTGCCAACCTTCAACCACATTATGGTCTGCGGAATAAACAGCAATTTGGAGAACACAACCGACACACGCTGCATTTTTCTTGTAAATGGGCCATACTGCAGATTCTACGTGCGATGCACAGGAGAAAACTAGTCTTTTGAAGGAAATCCAATGAGAGCATAAGGAAAATACAGTTTTATTTCCTCAAACAAAAAGGAAAGCATGAGGTCAACATTTGCAATTGACCATAGCCTTATTCAAATGAATTTATAATTTAGGTGGTAAGAAATTCAAACTCTCACGCGTGTGAATGCTCCAGCTTTCCTACGGCTGTGCCTATGAAACTAAACACAGAATTGTATGGGATTCACTTAGGCCCAGTTTTGAGCCACTATAGGCAAAGCATTAGGGAACGGGCTAAATGTACTCTCATAAGTCCTTTGGGGCCGGGAATGTGTTGTACTATGCATTTTGTAAACTGATGTGAAGATTTATTATTAATTAATTTAGAAATTCCAAGACAAACTAAACCAATATTGTGATAACACATTTGAGGTTTTGTCATGAATAAGGCTGCGTATCTATCATAGAGATCACGGAAGTAACAGATTCTATGACTTTCCGTGACCTCTGTGACTTCTGCAGTGGCTGGTGTTGGCTCAGGGGCTGCCCGAGCTGGGCAGCCCCTGCCAGCAGCAGCAGGAGTTTGGGTGTGTGGGAGGGGCTCAGAGCTGAGACAGGGGGTTGGGTGTGGGGCAGTGCTTACCACGGGGGAGGAGGGGTCTTCCCCGGCTCCCACCAGCATGTCCCTGCAACTCTTAGGCAGAGGGGTCAGGGGGCTCCGTACACTTCCCGCCCCTACAGGCGCCACCCCCACAGCTCCCATTAGCTGTGGTTCCTGGCCAATAGGAGCAGCGGAACCAGCACTTGTGGTGGGAACAGCATGCAGAGCCTCCCGGCCACCCCTCCCCTAGGAGCTGCAGGGACACACCGGTTGGAGCTGGATACAGAGCCTACCCGCCCTCCCAACCCTCCCAGCACCAGCAGGGGTCCTGGGCCATGTGCCACCACCCTTCTCCCCCTTAGCACCAGTGGGGGTCCCAGACACACACACACACACATACACTGCCTGCACCTGGTATATAGTAAAAGTCACGGACATGTCAAGGGCTGTGAATTTTTGTTTACTGTTCGTGACCTATCTATGACTTTTACTAAAAATACCTGTAACTAAAACATAGCCTTAGTCATGAACAACTAAAAGAGAAAAGAAAAAAGGGAGAGGAGAATGAGAATTGTGAATGAAAATTTCCTAATCCTATTGTGTGTTTGAACCCTAACTGTGACAGCAACCCAAACACACAAAACCTTAATACATGGTAAAGATCATAATCATCGTCCCTTGATTTAAAAAAAGGCAAAGACCTACACTGGGGTAAAAGAGAAGGAAAAAACGTTGGTTGGATTCATGAGCAAGCAAGCAAGGCTTTTTTCAATATGAGCCAAATGTCATCTGGGACCACCAAGGTCGGAAGCTTGGTTGGTAGGTGGGTTTTTCTGGAAAATACGGGCAGTAATGGAGATAAGTAGGGTGCACAAGGAGAGCTCCAAAGGCAATATGGACGCACAGAGCCTCTTCACAAAAGGTCTGGCCTCCTGGTGGATTCCATGGCACTCACAGTTTTTGGGGGTGGCTGTACCTCATGCTCATTTCACAGGAAGACAAACACCATCTCCGGTGGAGCAACATCAAGGGGGATTCTGAAATGGACTTTCACAGTTTCTAGTCCCCTGTGCAGATTTATCCCATATAGGGGATGATCAGGGCTCAAACTACATTCTAGCAATACAAATTTTAATACCAAACATTTTTACTGTATTTTGTAGGTTGCGTTTTCTCTTTTTAATTATCTCTGTTCTCAAGCCAGAAATTTCTCGCATCAATCACCTTTCCCATGTAAATCTCCCTCCTCCCCTCCCCCTGTATTGATTTGTTTTTCAGAAATATTTTTTTCTCTTTGTAATATTTTACATATCTGCCAATGTTCACATTTTTAGCCTGTACAACCTTCTTGTTTGTTTCGTTTTGCTTTTGTGTTTGTCTGCAGAAATACTATTTGCATTTCTATAGCAGTTCTTTATAGATCTGAGCATCCCAAAGTGCTTTACATTTAATTACACACTGATAGCAAAGTGACTGCATGACAAATGTGGTCTTTGGGGCCTCCAGCAAAGAAGAGAAAAGCAAGCCTTTTCCAGTCAGGTCAAGCCAGCCAGCCAGACACACAGACTCTGTAGTTTTCATGTAAATGAGCCACAATGCACAGTTTTTTCCTGTGATGCAGGATAAAACTAGTCTCTTGAAGAAAATCAAATATGAGCATAAAGGAAATACACCTTTTTATTTCCCCAAACAATAGTAAAACATGAGGTCGGCATCTGGAATTCACCAATACCTTATTCAAATGAATGTTAAGTAGCCACTCCTTTGGATTGCTTTCTCCCATAGCATTAATAAAAAATTTTTAAAAGTGTGGTTAAAGAAATACACAGCTACAAGGATTTATATTCAGCCTAGATCATCCTTAGGCAGTTACTGTATTATTCCCCTCCTCCTCTTCTCGTAAATGTTATCCTTCCCTTTTGTGATAGTTCATCTTTTTTTTCAGTAGCAAACCATCCTTCAAACTAAGAAGGTAATCCAAAAAAAATTTTTTTTTTTAACCAGAGAACAAATCAAAATGGAGTTTATGAAATTAAACCCCTGTTTTAATAATAAAATGCTGTTACGCTAGCCTTGAGTTCCCTATCACCTTATGGAGAAACCAAAATGAAGAGGGTATCTAAAATGCAGCACTTTTAATTACTTCTGTAAAAGTTAACTGTGGTAATAGTTACTGACTGATGCCATTATGGTCACATATTTTTAGTGACCAACTGACCAAGATATTGAATATGCTATTTAAACTTATCATCATAGGACCTTCAACATAATAGCATATGGTAGCCATTTCATACTACACTCAAATATGAAGGCTTCCACTTTCTTTGTCTAATTTTCTTGCTATTGATTTTCTGAAACAAGGTAGAAATCCAATAATACCTCACGCTTCTACAGCGCGTTCATCAAGAATCTCAAAGTTCTTTGTAAACATTAGTAATAATTCTATATCTACCTCAGACAGGTGGTGTGCTATAATTATCCCCATTTTATAGATGGGGAAACCGAGGCAAGCTCACAGAGTAAGTCTTTTGCAAGGCCAGGAATAAAACCCAGATCTCTTGGTTCCCAAACCTATGTTTTAACTAGATTAGTGTTTTCCAGGTAGTTTGTCACAATGCCCGGGACAGGTTGGGGTGTCACAAAAGGCAATCAAGAGGGCTGTGAAGCACTGGACATTTTATTATAATCTAAACCAAAGAAAATCTCATTTCCGCACTCCCAGCCCAGCCTTATCCTTGAAGGTCAAGTTTTCTCTGGCAGCTTCTCAAAACACCCATAAGTAAATTAGATAGGCTTATTGTTACCATTGATACTTTTTTTCCACTTTCAGATTAAATATAAGGAGGTTGAAAACTTTGACTGCCAATAAGGGATCACCAACCACTAGAATCATGGTTCCTCTCAAGTAATCTGTCCTTCAAGAGAATGCTGAGGCATGCAGAACTCAATTCATGGATGGCCTAAGCCTAAACTAAATTCATGTTCCAGAGTTCTTTAACTGCAGCTCCATATCAGCAAACAAAAATCTAAACACACACAAGCAGTCACAACTGCAATATAATAAATATGTGGCTCCTTATACTATAGACTCCTGATCCCGCATGATGCTGGCTGTTCACAACTCCCACAGACTTTAACGGGAGTTGTGTTTCTCAGTACCTCTCATGAACTGGGCCTGGATTCCCGCAAGCTATGAAAACATAAAGAGGATGTGCATTCTTGTAAACGGAGTAAAGACTGTTTTCAGCCTAAAGAGCAATAAAGATTTGCTTTTTTCACTGCAAGGCTGGTCTCGAGTCTGTTATCACTGTTTTTTTCTAATGCTATTGATTTGTTTTCTTTTAAAATACAAACAGGTGCTTCTCCCAAAGTCCTTAAGCACAATATGTGATGGTGTGTAGCAGCTACCAAGACAGGCTTCACTTTGGCTAGTGCCTTCAACCACCCAAGTAATGCGCTGTCAGAGTTATCATTGTAAGATAGTGAATGGAGGTCAATATAGAATAGGAAGAAAGGTGCAACTAGATGCCTTCCTGAAAGGTCTGACTAGATCAGGGGTCGGCAACCTTTCAGAAGTGGTGTGCCGAGTCTTCATTTATTCACTCTAATTTATGGTTTCGCGTGCCAGTAATACATTTTAACATTTTTAGAAGGTCTCTTTCTATAAGTCTATAATATATAACTAAACTATTGTTGTATGGAAAGTAAATAAGGTTTCAAAATGTTTAAGAAGCTTCATTTAAAATTGAATTAAAATGCAGCGCCCCCCAGACCAGTGGCCAGGACCTGGGCAATGTGAGTGCCACTGAAAATCAGCTCGTGTGCCACCTTCGGCACACGTGCCATAGGTTGCCTACCCCTGGACTAAATAATTTAATGGCCTCTTCTGGCCTTAAAAATCTAAATCTATGCACAGGACTAAACTTTACCAAAATCATATGAAAAATAAAGAGACATTATAATTTACTGAGGATAATAAATATGAGGGCATAATGTCAGGGCGGGTGTGGTCCAAGACTCTCACAGGAAAAGTGTTATTTAGAATGTGTGGTTTCAATAGAAGTCTAATGAAGCAAGCCCTGAAAGCTGCTATAACAATCAGAGATGGGGACTAGGAGGTAATGATCAGACTCACATGTACATTTGAGCTCAGGTCTGATGTCAAACCTGGACTAAGATTTGGGTTCAGAGTCAATGGAGCCAAAATCCTGTGAATTGCTCTCACGGGGTTTCTGACATCTTGGTCCACTTTCAAACCAAACCCAGGAAAGAGGGTCACTTGAAGGATATGACCTGGAACTAAAACGGAAGACCCCCAACATTTGGAGGAAGGAAAGTTGGGATTTGGGATGCCAGTATGGAACCATCTGATTATTAAAGACATGTTAAAAGTGTTTAATGCACCATGCAAAGCTAAACAACAGCTAGTGCTGATGTTGGCATGTGCTCAGCCTTCACTGTCTAAAATGAAGAAGTTACCCAGGCAAACAGGTGAGTTTATTGTAGAGACACTCCTCTTTGTCTTTCGCATCTTTGCCTTATTCCCTTCGCTCTCTCTCTCTCTCACTCACTCAGTCGCACACCTCACCCCACTCTGGTGTAGGTCCATTATGTATGGACTGAACATTTGCAGTTTCAGATTAATTTGACCCCACTATTTGCACTTCCAATAGCTATAAATCTCTCCTTTCTTTCATCTGCTGAACATAAATTATAATTTCTGCTTCATTTCATCTTCATTTTATACCTGCTCTTTTCTTCTTGCTCTCTTTCATCTACAATGCAGAAATGATCCTCACCCCATGACCTGCTCCGCATACAAACACAAACACATTATCTCACATCTCTTCTGTACAAGCTATTTGACTTCTTTTACCCTGAAATGCTTTCTGATCAAGGCTGGAAGCCAAAATGTTGTATCTAATGGACAGGGCAATATTTTACCAAGCTTTTACTTATATACTGAAAATCAATGCAGCACAAAAATTGCTCTGCTGCTCTGTTAAATGAATGCAAGACAAACTATTCCTGGCTTACTCTAGTATAAAGAAGCTGCAATGAAGAGAAGATTATATATTCCAAATCATCTCAGCTACCCTCTTTATCATTATTATTGCCTCCATTTTCTACCACATTTTAGAGTAGATTCTAAATGGAATATTAATATTAATTTTTCTTCTTCGTGAGAGTTAGGATAATTTGGGATAATTAAGGGAGTGGGGGGTAAGAGAACCCATTGTGGGGTTATAAATCTCCAAGGAAGGTTTTAGTTTTGCATTTTACTTCTGTGGAAAAAATGTAAATGCTTCAATTAGTGTGAAAATCAGAGGCTGCCTCTCTCATTAACAAGGAGGCCTCTGACCTCTCACCTTGTCCAGAGCTGAATCCGAGGATTTGGGAGCAGGGCTGGGAGGAGAAGTGGGAGAGCTCTGAAATGAGGAACTTGGCACATTTCCTTGATGCAGATACAGCTTAAAAGGAAATAGGAAATCATCAATCTTTTTTTAGAATATCATTTATATCCAAAAAAGGCTTATCTACAGGAGCTGGCGGCCCATTGTTTGTGATAGGGACACTGCTGCATGTAATGAGAGTTTTACAATAGGCTTGAAGCCAAGATAACAGAGCTATGTGTATGAGACACTGGGCTGAATACCCTAAATGTAAACGCTTCATGTTTCATAACAAACCTGTCAATAGAGAAGGGGGGGGAAAACTTTCTCTGCTGTACTGTGCTAACCTAGAGCTGAAGCAGCCTGAAACCTTCTAAATGATGATTGGAATCGATTTATACACAGGTGGAATATTACAGATCTGTCTTCTCAGTGGTAGCCTTAAAAACAGGAACATTTAGTAGGAGATTCTTCTTATACTGGAGTTTAATCCCCCACTAATCCATAGTTACCCAGGGAGGCACACATAAGCAAATGCCTGATATATTGGTTGCGGATGGGACTGAATGTTACTGTTTTGCATACAGTTTGCTATTTTGCACACATTCATTTCTGTTTGAGCAGAAGTGTCCTGATAGATTAGTACATCTCTTATATGAATAAAACCCATGTGTGCAAAGTAGCTAAGCACAATTATTACCTGATCCCTTTGATTAAAAGAAAAGACGTTGATCTGCGGTGGTTTGTCATTAAATATATATATATGATTACCCATCCCACTCTCAAACACATTGAGTAATTCATCATTTGCATTGAAGCTCTAAGGTTTTTCTACCTATTGATGCATATTCTACATTCAGCAGAGGATCTTCTAAGTAGCTTGATAGGTGTATATTCTGCAGAGTAGTCTAACCCTGGGACACAGAGACAAATTTTCAAAGGCCTTCAGTCCCACATACAATTTTTGAGCATAAAAGTGCTCATAGGGAATCTACAGGTCTTACTCTACCTTTCATGTATATGGGTGTAATTCTGGAGTAATTCCACTGAAGCCAATGGAGCTACATTTGAATAAACTGGTGTCAGGTCAGAATCATGTCCTGCATGTAAATGGACCAACTCATACCCATTTATACTTTGTATGCTCTCTACTTTTGTGCACCAATATTAGTGCTGAGGAAGGCTAGGTTATTGCTTCTCTTGCCTTGCTGCCAGCCACATGCCCCATCCCCTCAACTCCATTCCAGATGTTGCTATTATCATCTTCCTGACTCATGCCTCCAACCAGATCCCTCCCTCTCCTCTACCACATCACACTTGTTCTAGTCTTTGCCTCCCCGGCCCTTAACCATATAGCTCTGCCCTACCTATCAGATCTTTTAGCTTGCCGAGCCATCGACTCTCACCTTTACTCTACCAATGATATCAGCCTCCAACACCCCCTGTACTCACAACTGCTCCCATGCCACCCCTTACACATGTGAAAAAATTCACCACCATATTCCATAAAGCTGCCATCTTATCCTCTTAAATCCCGCCTTAAAAACCTACCTCTGGCATAATGCCTTCAAATCACTCCCACAGAGCTTCTCTTTTGAGGCCATACTCCATTCACTTTACTGATTACCTCACACTCTCAACCCACCCTCCATTCCCATTTGCCTGAAGGTCACCTGCCTTATTGTGTGTCATTTGATAACTGTATTGTATGCTCTCTGGAGCAGGGCCTTGCTTCATTGTTACCTGTGAGGTACCTAGCCCAAAGAGGCTGGGATCTGTAACTGAAACTCCCCTAGCTGCTACTGGAATACTATAAATGGATATGGAAATTTAGCCTAAAAATGCATGGCTTTTGTGCTTACTGATTTAGGGTCCCATCGCCAATGGCAGGTTTTGCCTAAAGACAGGGCTGGACCTATGCTTGACGTCTGATCCTGATCTCCCACAAGTTTATCACCATGTGACTCCATTGATGTCAGGGGCAGTTATCCCTATCTACCCCAGTGTGACTGAGAGGAGAATCAAGTCATTAGAGTAACACCTATAAGAATCAGAATTGCCAGTACTAGCACACATACTGGTGGCTGGGCTACGAAATGCCTGGATTAATAGGAAATGGATAGCATAGCTATTTGAATATCACCTTCCATTCAGTTGTTTCTTGAGATTGCCCATTCCAAACCAGCCAGGCTCTGACTGCCAGCTGCCATCATGTCTGTGGCACTAGCAGGCTGTAGGCATTAGCTAAGAAACTGACAGCCTCATAACTGGAGACCAGACCAGACCAGGTTACCTGTATGTTAGTTTTCCTCAAAAGAGGTATTAGTCTTCCAAGAATGTATTTAGTGTTTAGACTCTATGAATGTTGCTGCATACATTAACCTCATAATATCTATACCCTCACATTATAAGGTAATATTTAAGCATTTGCGCTGTAACTGTAAACCCCACAGTCAGGAGATAAACATTACCTAGTATGAAATGCTAGTCTGCCACAGGCATTATCTCCTGCCCAACAAAAGAAGGCCCACAGACACCAGGCAAGCCACTGTGGAACATCAGAGGACAAAAGACTTTGTTGATTGCTTCCCCCACACACATATCTTGAAGAGGAGATGTGCGCATGAATTTGCCCCATCATCTTGGACTCTGGGAATAAAAATCCCTGACAAGACGAAACTGCATCTTTTTTGCTGTTTGAACTCTGAAGGGCCAGAGACTGTAAATTGAAGCCAGAGATCCCCAGGGCTGCCTCCTGGGGCTGCCCTGAAAGACACTTTGACTAGACAGATAGCTATAAATCTGTCACTCTTAGGATTTGGATGTGTGTATATGTTTGCTTGCTTAAACCTGTAAATAATTCTGATTCCTTTTTCTTTGTTAATAAACCTTTGGATGGTTTATTACAGGATTGGCTACAGGTGTTGTCTTTGGTGTAAGATTTAGGGTTCCAATTGATCTGGGACTGGAAGCAACCTGAATGTGGTATGATTTTTTGTGTGCGTGTGCGTGTGTGTAAGTGACCATTTATTGTTAAGTACAGTTTGTCTGGGTGGCAAGATAGAGTGGAGAGTTCAAGGGGACTGTCTGTGACTCCAGGGTAAAACTGTCATAGGGATCCAGAAATAATCACATTTGTTACCTGGTTGATGAAATATAATGATAGAACACACCACCAATTTGGAGTGTCTGCCCTGTTTTTGACAGTCTGCCCTGTGGTAGGCACTCACAGTTGTGAGCATGACAACCTCCTCTCCTGTTTGTGGGCTATTCTATCCTATTCAGATTCTTGCATCCCCATCACTGGATTATCTAGGGGAAGAATCTGTTCTTACCTTCCCCATTCCAAGCAAGTGAGATAAAGGCACATTCTGGATCTGATCACTAGCCCCAGTGGGATAATTAACCTGAATTTCCTCCCGCAAAACCAGCAGGATTAGAAAAGTGCAAACATTACCAGGCATCCTATGGGACTGGAAAGTTGAGGGGTCAAGGAGAACTCTTGAAAGGAAAGTCTGATTCTCCTCTCACTTACACTAGAGTAAATCAGTAGTAACTCCAGTGAAGTCAATTGACTTACTATAGATTTACACAGAGCAGAATCTGGCCCATCAGGGCTGATTTTGATCTTATGCAGACCGGTTTTTAAAGCACTATATCTCCACTAATGTCTGCCAGCTTACATTTGATTTAAACTCATGTAAGGAAGATTAGAACTAGGCCAGAGCTGTCTAGATAGAATCCAAGTCACAATGTAGAGATATGATTCCTACTGCAAGTAAAACCTGACACTGCTTATTAAAGAAAATTGAAGTCATGGAGGCCTGATGTTCCGGAACAGCACATTTTGGGCCTCATACATTTAAGACAGCATTAAGGAACATCTTACCTGTGTGGTTAATATAAGGCTTATAATCCCCTCGAGTTCAGTGAGAAATGAGGTGATTCCTGAAGGTTCAGATACCCAAATTCTTCAAAAAAATTTGTAAATGAAACATGTCATTGCGCAACTACAGATCAGCTCCTTTCCTTTTCCCAATAACTCCTTCTCCTTTAGGATACTTATACACCACAGTGAACCCCGACCTGCAACCTAACTCAAATGCCCACTGTTCATCTCCACGTTTCCTGACGTGTAGGATAGTGAATAATGAATGACTTTTCATCATTTGAATAACAAGTGCATTACCCACTTTCAAATTACCCTGATATCCAAGCTCCATATTATGTGTGAGATTTGATTAGGACATTTCAGCTCGCCATAGCTACATTACTCAATAGGGTTCCACTGTAACATTTTTCAGTTAAAGATCGCAGGTATTAGCAGTGAGGAAGGAAATTGGGACAGAAAATTAAAGATATTAGGGAAGCTGAGAATTATAAAAGGATCTACTGGGAGGAATTTTAGTAATCACGGTTTAATAGCAAGGGAAATAAACAAAGGCAAGTCAGTGATTGCTGTTAAACAAGAAAATGTTTGAGTCAAATAGAGATGGGCCAAAAATGGAACCCTGAAAACAAACCCAGTCTCCAACTTCCTTATTATTATTTGGATTACAATACCCAACCAACATCAGGGCCTCATCGTGTTAGGCACTGTATAAACAAACAGGTACTCCGAAACAGCTGCGGAACCCCTAAAGAGTTTCCATCAATGAGCTACATTGTGGCTTTTCCACAATCTGCATTTATGGGGCAACAAAGGGCTGTGTTGCCCAGAGAGCAGCCTCCCCCCCCCCCCCCCAAATAAGTTGTGATTCAGTGTCACAATCTGCTTCCTGGTTTCCCCTTGCAAAAGAGTGAGGTGATAGGGGATGCATCCAGAGCCAAGCCCTATACCTAGTACAGTATACATAGACCAGCCTGTGTGGGGAGGGAGGGGGGAGGAGTCAAAAATCTGCCCTCTTCCCACCCTTTCTTGCCCTCTCCCTACCCACATGTGCAGGGGTGGGGAATGTAATAACCCCATGGAAGCCACTTTCCCTTCTGCGCTGTTTCCCACAGTATGGGTAGCTGGGGAAGGGAAATAAGGGGATATGTTACTTCCCTTACTCCCCTACATGAACATGCAGGGCAGGCCACAATCTGGACCTAACTAGACAAGACAGACAAAAGGCAAGAGAAGTAGAAGATTGGAAACTGAGCCAAAAAGGAATGCTGAACAAAACACCTCATGCAGAGAGATTTGTCACAACAAGGGTTGGGGGCGGGTGAGGCATTAAATCACAAAAAGATGAGGGTACCCTCACTGCACAAAGAGGATGCATAAAATCAACCCTTCCCAATGGCCTAAAAGAAAATCAAACAGGGCTCTAAGTTACAGAGAGCAGAATGCTGGTATTTCAGTGAAAAGCATGCAATGCATTACAACAGGTAGAGGGTGAGCCATCTTAGCTAGTGCAAAGAACAACAGATTCATTGATTTTTAAGGCCAGAAGGAATGGCTTTGATCATGTAGTTTGACCTCCTGTATAACACAGGCCACAGAATTTCATCTAAGAAATTTCTGAAACGATAGGAATTATTCTTCTTTACTACAGAAGAGCCTCCTTACAATCTTCTTTCAAATGATACCTGAACATTATTCTGAAGGGAACTGATTGGTGTTAGACTGAATTGTTCTACTGCAGAAGAAGCAGTCAAGAAAATGATGAGTAACTGTTAATGCAGTTTAGTTTTAACAATACTCTGTTGGTGGCAGGAAGTAACCTTCTGGCTGGGCATGGGGCATGCAACCCTCCAGCTGGCTGGAATGCTGAGGTTCTTATTGAAAATTTTACTCCTTCCAGCTCAAGCAACGCTCATGTTGATTTCCTGTCACCCACTGAGCACTGTCACGGCAGTTTGGTTTTAACAGTTACTCATCACTTTCTTGGCCACAGACTCATTAGTAACCGATACCAACGAATCTTGATTGCTTTAAACACAATACAGCATTCTTTTTTTTTTTTACTGCTCCCACAATAAAACAGTCCTGCCTGCAAGCAGTAAGCTCCTTTCAGAATGCAGAACTCTAACATCAGATACCTGAAAGCAGGCTGCAGCTATTCTTTGCTCTGGCTACACTGACTCACTACCTTCTGTACATGGTGTAAGGCAGACTATAGTCACCACTGAATAGTACTGCTCAGACAGCCGTCACTTTGAGTAGTGCTTGATTTGATTTGATTCTCCTGTGGAGGGAATGAAAGGGTGATCCTCTGAACACTGGGGGTACTACCATGAAGTCAATTGCCTGAATAAAGAATGAATACAAAATAAATAGTGATTTAGCCTGCTATGTCTATTGGAGGACACCATTTCAGCTGTGGCTATTCCAAGTTATAAACCCTATTTTCATGGTGCTCTGCCTCAACAACTGCAAGTCACATCAAGCTGGAAATCTGCATTCTATCCAGAACAAGTTTTCATACATTTATTGTTTGTTTTTGTATTATCCTAGAGCCTGGGAGTCCTAGCTATGGATTTATTTTTAGAGTTTTTACAGAGGGATTGGTATCTAACACTGAAAAAGAAGGGGACCAGGAGTCAGGCAGACCCCCCAGGATCCATTCCCAGGTCTGTCACTTACTCAGCAAATCAGTTAAGCCCCTTGTGCCTTATCTTAGCCTGCTGTAAAATGGATATACTACTCCTTATGTATGTCACAAGAATGGCTGGAGATTTTATTAGTCACTTGCAATGTGATTTGAAACCCTTGAGGGAATGAATTATACAAACAAGTATTATTCTTTCAGTCTAAGAGAGGACCATATGTTCTGAAAATTAGGGAGATTTTCAGCTATTTGTCATTGCCTGAGAGAAGAGGGAACATCCCCCTCTCCCCACTGCACACACACACACACACACACACACTTGGATTATTTTATCCTCAGAGATGATGCCCCTTAAAGTATTTCCCAAATATGGTGATCATTATGAACCTGTGGAATTAGTGGCATTGCATCCAGTTAAGTCTGAAACTCTTTTATTTATTTCTTTTTCTTTTTCTGCTGACCTCCCACCCTGGATCCTGGTGTCGGTTACCACAGGGGCTACATGGTGGCTTGGGAAACAGCAGGGCAGCTAAGTGCAGCAGCTGTCAGAAAGATGGAATGAGATGAGGGCAAGAATCTGGGGATAGGGCTTGTGATTGTAGTCAGGTGATAGGCACAGGAGCCTGTGCATGCCACCGCAAATCCAGGACACCTGCTGTGGCTAGACTCCAGCTGCAATCCAACAAGAGAAGGATTTGTCTTCTGGATGCTCAACCACTTATGTTTTCTACATTATATCTATACATCTTACTAAAGATATCTCGCAAATAAATTTGCATCAGTGGTTTGCTGAGGGTTTCTCCCCAAAGAATCACAATTTAATTGCGGTTATCTTCCTAAGAGATGTTCAGCGTGTTTTTCCAATGGTTTATTTAAAGCATATCTAAGAGATATTGATAGCAGTGGATTGTCTGGTTAAAAACATCAGTCCTGGTATTCCTCTAGCAGAACTGGGGTAAAAATAATAGATCTCTTCAAATCAATCATCAACATTCTCTAATTTATTATATTGTATTTTCAGACCCATGCATAGCATACACAGCACATCATTACAAAGAAAAGCAGTTAGTAGATATATAACAATACAACTGCAGTCCTAGTTACTGTCAGCCTCTTGTAGAAAAAAATAAAATACTTTGACAAAGAATAAAAACAGCACACTATAAATTTTAAAAAAGAAAAACACATTCATGAGAGACCTTGTTTAAAAAAAACAACACATTTCATAACATACCTTGTTGTTTCATATAGTCTTACAAAGTTGTACAATATTGGACATAATGCTCAAAAGATTAAGCAGATACTTTATTTTAAAAAAGGAATAGCCCAGTAACAGCTTCAAAAGCCAATAACAAAATGACAATATTTTATTTCAAACACATAGCACATTGTATGCGTTTTATACAACTTTTTTATAACAACTTGGGGTGGGAGTGAGGCACAACAGAATATACATTGACAAAAAATCTGTTAAAAATAGAGGAGAATAATGTTAATTATATTTTTTTCTTGTAAATCCCAGTGTTATATCCCCTGTGATTCATATACTCAGGCTTAGAAAAAATCCAAGGGAGGAGGTGGGAGACACCTAAAAATTAAAATGAGCAAATACTTCATAACAATTTTTTCCAATCCATTTAGCTATTGCTGTGAATTGGTTTCAGTCTTCCTAGTTGTTTCATTCATTATTTGTGCAAACAAATATTAGCACGTGGATCATTTGTCCAGTCTGAGTGTTTTGCCATTTGCTGTTTGATAAGTCACACGGTGTTATTTCTGCTTCCTGATTGGATGACCTATGCCTTAGTAATAGGAGAAGTGCCTGACCAAAAAAACCAAAAACAAACCCTGGGGCTTTGGTTCTCTCAGGGGGGGACAGTGGAGGAGCCCATTAGGGAAAGAAAGAGACAGCAAGAGATAAGCAAGACTAGGGAGTTTCCGGACATTTTATATCTCATCCGATCCTCCTTTACATACAAAGAGGCTCGATATTTGGCTACATACCTGCAGACCAAATTTCAGTACAGCTGGGTTCTGTTATAACTGATATACAGAGAAAAATACAGGTCAGATTTCTTGACTGTTTAGAAGACTTTACGGCAGTTTTTCTCATCATATACATACCAGCACAATGTGTGTGTTGTGGGGTGGCTTTATGCAAAGGATGTCACCAGAGCCTAGTCTGGCTTACTATCTCTAGCTAGGAAAGTAGGTCCGGGAGTAGCTGTGTATTCCCCCTACTACATACAGCACCAGACTATTTCACATATTAATACAGCAAAGGCATGAACTGACTTGATTGGTTTCAGTTTCCTACCAACTATCACCATTCACCACAGTCACTATCCTGATCAGTTTAGTAATTGCATGCGTTTTCCCCTGAACATCTGAAGTCTGCTATGGAAAAGGCCAATGTAATTGCTGAGCTCAATAGGACAGGCCACACTGGGATTGCTGCTAACAAGGAATCAGATGTGGGAGAAACAGGGGCTACTCTGTATTGGGAGTGTGGGGAAACCAACTAATAGCTACAATACATCTCCAAACTACCAAGGAAAAGGCACTTGGATACTGGTACTAAGGTGAGGGCTATTAATATAACCATCTACAGAGAGAGATTCCATCAAAAGGCTATAGCAAAATCATCTTTTTTTCCACAGAGCAATTTCATTATGTGGCAAATTTTGCTCCCTTCTCTGTAGCCATGGAAGGTCGTAGACAACAAAACTGATGCAGTCCCATGGTGGTGGAGGGGCCAAATTTTGGAATCTTAGGTAGGGACATACACTCCCTGCTTGTTGTAACACCTTTCCCTACACAGGGTCAGTGTATTGTTCCTGCAAAGGGGTTCTGAACGGCAGCCAGTAAAGGAACAGAAGCAGAGACAGGGATTCTGCCATTACAAGAATTCATTGACCACTGTCCTTTGTTGAGAAGGGAGACAGGAACTCCACCCACAACTTCAACAGAGGTGAAGTGGGAAAAATGTCCATTCCTAGCCCAGTGAAATGCCTCCCACTTGGCCAGAGGCACAGGATTCAGTCCAATTTTAGCTCTAATGAAAAGATCAGTGGGCCTATTGTAGTGCATCTGGGAATTTCATTCTGCTTCACTATAAATGGAATTTCACAACATATTGTTTACTACCAGATCCACTGGACCTGTTTTTACTGACACCTAAAGATGTTTTGCTGAACTTCAGTGCACCTCAAATACAAAAGCATTTCAAGCACCTTGGCATTCATCCTCTACAATTATTTCACTTTTAGTACTATTATAGTATTTTGGACTAGCTTCAAATTGACATTTTACATTGCGTAACCCCGGCCCCACCATGTTAAAGGTGTCGCATTCCATTCCATCATAATGTGACCAATGATAGGAATTGCTATTATTTCCTTTTAGACTATCAGGCCTGTAATGTGGCATCTTATACAGTTATGCAATTTCCAAAGAGCAAAACTGCCGTGTGATCTTTGCTCTGAAATTTTCACTGCAGTCCATCTGGGGAGCCTTCATCTCCATATGCAGCTACAATGCCACATCTCCTTGATGAACAACTGCACACATTGAATTTCACTAATGCAAGATGACAAGTAACAATAGGAGT
Source organism: Malaclemys terrapin pileata (assembly GCF_027887155.1). Taxonomy (NCBI): domain Eukaryota; kingdom Metazoa; phylum Chordata; order Testudines; family Emydidae; genus Malaclemys; species Malaclemys terrapin. The sequence goes on from NC_071507.1 coordinate 86,874,401, forward strand.
TATGTTGCTCTAGCTCTTGTCCATTCTTAAAATAAAATACTGTATGACAGACTAGTCACAGCTGCATTTTTACAAAGAGCAGTCTATGGCTTGTAAGCAAAGTAGCTGAGAAGTTTAAAAAACCCACCCACAGAGTGAGATCTCAGGCCAAACTTGGGTGCCTACAGCTAGGCATATAAATAGAAGTGTAATTCTGAGGTTGTGCTGGGCGGTCACAGCTCTCAGTGACTTCCCTGTTTCAAACACGAACTCAGTAGGAAATGTAGGTGCTCAGCACCTCTGAAAATCAGGCCACTTTTAATTAGGTGCCTAAACATGGACTATAGTGCCTAATATCTGACTTTGAAAATTTGGTCTGAGATTTCATCTCATTTTCCTAAAATCAGTTCTTTCAGAAAATAAGTTACATTTTAATTTAAATGCACAGTCAACTGGTATCGCAAAAACAAAGGGCCAGATTCCTTACTCCTGTTGAAAAGCACCTTCTTCTGTAAGTAGATTCATTGAAATCAATGGAAGTACTTCTGAAGTAAGGGCCTGATCACCCAAAGCCCAGCTGGAGTTCATGGAAGGATTCTCAGTGGGCTTTGGATCAGGCTTTCAGGTACTGCCAGGTGAGAGTAACAATGTCAGAGCCTAGCCTATCATAAAGAGGGGCTGTACATGAAGGGCATAGAATTGCAGTAACTTATCTCACCCCTTCTGTACATCACACTTCTCCAACACCAACCCAACTACAAGTAAACAAATGTTTCTCTTAAAAGATACCCTTACTACATTTTAATTGTTTAAAGAAAAGCTGTGGTAAATCGTGAGCAACTTTCAGATTCATGCCCTTCAAGGTCACACAGAGCTATATATGTGGTTATACAATCTTGTTTTTCGAAGGTCAGCAGGAAAAAATGTATAATTCTCCTTTTGGTCTTCTCAAGCTCTGGAGTAATCTGATGCTGCAGGAATCAATACATTCTTGAGACACCGTTCCATGGAAAATGTAAACCTTAATGTTATCTGATATTTGGGTTGTACAAACTCAAGCAAATTGCAGAAACTATAATCCCAGGCTGTGAATCACTGCTGCAGATCTAATCGGTACCACTCTCTTCTGCCTATCAGCTCTGTTCTTTGTGTGGCAATGGAAGGATGGGTTACATATTAGTTTTGCTTTTCTTTTTTAGGATTCCTTGATGGCTGAAGATTCCAATGTAACCAAAGATAACAGAGACCAATCCAGTTTGCTAGTTTCTCTCCAGTACATATGAATATTCTTAATCCCTCTAGGGAAACAAAGGAGGCTCAAAAATTCACAAATCCATAATAAATTTTGTCTCCATCTCCCTTTCCCCTCCTCTTTAAAAACAAATATTGAAATTCCATACTAATGAAAAAAACATCTTATTTGATAACTGGGATTGGTGGGCAGAGCCCACCAAAGCAACAAGAGGGATGAGGGAGGGACTATACAACCCAGAAATTAGCAGCTGCCAGACTGACAGCCCTGGAGAATGAGTTTCTTTAGCTAAGGAGCAGTTTCAACACAAGCAGCAGCTGACTTGGAAATTCTACCCATATAGAGGATAAAAAAATTCATTCTCCAGCCTCATTCATTCTTTGGTCATAGATTCCAAAGCCAGAAGGGACCATTGTGATTATGTAATTTAAGCTTCTGCCATCCACAAGTTTAGGCTTGAAATTAGACAAAGGTTTCTAACCATCAGAGGAGTGAAATTCTGTAACAGCCTTCCCTGGGGAGCAGTGGGGGCAAAAAACTGAACTGGCTTCAAGACCTAGTTGATAAATTCATGAAGGGGATGATATGATGAGACTGCCTACAATGGCATGTAGCCAATCTGTGGCTGCTAGTAGCAAAACTCCCCAGTGGTCAGAGATGTGGAGGACTCTGAGTTATTACAGAGAGTTCTTTCCCGGGTGTTTGGCTGGGGATCTTGCCAATATGCTCAGGGTTCATCGGATTGCCATATTTGGGGTCAGAAAGGAATTTTCACCCAGCTCAGATTGGCAGAGACCCCAAGGATTTTTCACCTTCCTCTGCAGCGTGGGGCACGGGTCCCTTGCAGGTTTAAACTAGTGTAAATGGTAAATTCGCTGTAACTTGAAGTCTTTAAATGATGATTTGAGGACTTCAGTAACTCAGCCAGAGGTTAGGGGTCTATTACAGGACTGGGTGGATGAGGTTCTGTAGCCTGCGATGTGCAGGAGGTCACACTAGATGATCATTAGCTTGTCTTTGAGAAACTGGTTTACCCAGATTTGTCTGATAAACACATTTCAGACCTAATTTCAGCTTATCTCTGTAACTTTTTGACATACATTTCATCATGGTATTGACCAGTGAGTTATTCGTTTTCCAATGATACCTCACAAGGCATATTTTGCACAAAGATTATTACAACAGCAGGTAGGGTGTGAATACATGGGTACATTCAGTTATACCCACCAACTTGTTCCACAGAGCCACCAAGCAGGTTATCACATGGTTGAAATTTTTGGTGTCAGAGCTTCTCTACAGAGAGAGCTAGTGTGTGGCAAGCCAAGCTGTGGTGTTGCTTGCCACACACCAACTGGCCATGTGGGCCCTGCTGCCGTGCGCTGAAAGTTCCATAGTGCACTTTGACCTACTGCCATTTCAAGTACATTAAAAGCACACTACAGAACTTCTAGTGCACGGAAGCAGAGTCCACACAGCCACTTAGTGCGCGGCAAGGCTAGTCTGCTGTAGATCCACACTCTGGCTCACACTGCACTACCTCTCAGTGGAGACAAGCTGCTAGAACTTGGAGCTATAGAAGTGAAAACCCCCAAATTTGTTCTGAGCAAGGTCACACCTATTATTAATGATCATTATTAAACTTAACATATAGTAAGTGACAATCCCTGTCCCGAAGAGCTTAGTCTCTAAAAGACACCTGTTAAAGCGGGTCACGATAACAAACAAATATAACAGGATATAAACAATTCTTAGCCAGCCAGTAGGAGTGATCACAGCCCTGCAGCTGACTCGCCATTATCACTCAGTACTTTATGCATTGCAGAAAAGGTGAGTTTTAAAGCAGGACTTGGAGGATGACAAGATATTGGCTTGGCAAGGTAGAAGACATGATAAAAATGTCTAACTCCGATCTAGCCACACCATTGCTGGTACTGGTGGGGCTGCTAAAGTAGAGGTAGAAGCTTTGCCAACATAGGCACATCTGTCAAACTTCAGGGCAACTGCACCTGTATTCCCACTCTGTGGTCTCTCCAGGGCACCTATTCTAAACTTCTGGCTCCTCAGCCTTCACCTATCTTGGGCAGACCCACATCTCTCTCCTTTCTGATTGAGTTTTTTCCAGACTCCACAGTTCCCTGTCTATCCTGAGTTCCCCTGCAAACCAGACTGTCTAAAAGGCCAGCATCTGCACTTCATTTTCTCTCCAGAGGCTATGAACAGTGTAATTGCCTGCACTTAGAGATCTTTATAAGCAAGCACATGTAGTCTTATGGTAGAAGCATTAAAATTAAGAGAACCTACATGCATGCTAAAAAGCATACCAGAGATCACCCCAGCACCAGTCTCGGGCTCTGGTTGGTGTCAGTCCTTCAAAACCCACAACTGGGTAACATGTTCATAACTGTCTCACATTCAGAACCAGAGCAACCATGAATAATTCAGTCTTTCCTTTATTCACCTTGGACCTTTGAACTGGGACTCATGTAACAGGTGATCAGCAGACAATGACTCACTCCTTAGGGCCTAGCTTCAAAGGGCTGGGATTTTGCATAACTGGAGGTGGGGAATTTGCATTCACTTCCCCCTAGAGATTTTTCCAGACAAGCCACTTCACACATTTTGTTCCAAAAGTCCATTCTTGTTCATTTTGTTTAATATGGTCCTTTGAACCCCCAGGTCAAACAACTGTCACCTCTCCCCCTCAAGAGGTTACATACAATCCCCGCCCATAATACATAAACCATTCATTTAATACAATGGACTCCCCAAAATACTTAAACTTAATTTAATAAGATCTCCCAAGGATATTGCAGGAAACTGCCATATCTGTCACAGCATCCTTGGATGCTTCTGTAGTATTTCATTAATTCCTCACAAGCCTTTTCCCTTTAAAAACAGAGTGCAAAAGATATTAAGTCTTTAAAGAGGGAAGTCTCTTACAGTTAACATATGATGCAAGTCAGGAATTCAAAAGGTCCTGAGAAGAAAGGAAAGCCACAGACTCAAAGGGGAATGTCCCATGAGGTGAAGTCTTTAAAGAAACACACAGTGGAATCTTCTTAAGGTGAATTCTTCAAAAGTGGAACAGGCCTCTCCATATCCACCCAACCCTGCCAATCTGAGCTGAGATTCCCCCCAAAAACTCAGAGTGAAACAAGTGACTTGTACATTACACAACTAGTTTACAATGGGGTGCGAGTATCATGGAGGGTAGGGGGAGAGGGTGACTAAAAATAACATATTTGCTCAAAGACAATAATAAAATTAAAAGAATAATCAATACGATTTCCTTAAAATAAAATTAAAATGCAGATGTTTGAATGCGTCTCAGTTTGAATATGTCTATTGTATAACTCTATAGCCAAACAAACATACCCCTCAAAATCACTTTTTAAATGACTATGTAGTTATATTTCTTCCTAAGGTTGACTGTTTTAAAAGGAGATCAGACAAGTTACAGGAACAAACTCACCTTGGTTCAGTTCACATCAATGTAATTCTCATTAGAGAGAAGGGAAGTGTTCTTACATTAAGCCTGTGAGTTCTTACATTGCTCCCTGTGTCTGACTGGGGAAACTAGCCATTTGTTATTGCGGTTATTTCTGGAAATTCAGGCCATTATTGCTCTGAAACATTCCTATTTCACCTCAAGTACTAGTCTATGGATTCAAAATGGGGGGTGCTAAGTCTTAATTTACAGAATGTCCAACCTGACTGATTACGAAATGAATCCGAACAAAGCACAGCAAAAAAAAAAAAATTACAATAAATCGCCTGCATCACTTCAGGTCATATTCATCAAGCAACGGTTTATGAATACTGCACACTGCAAACATGCAGGAGTTTCTCACAGACAGACTTCGGGGATTCTAGGTCAATTCCCATTGCTTTTATTTAATCCTAATTCCTTAAAAGCAGACCAGCTCCTCAGTTGGTGTAAATCAGCGTAGCTCCATTGACATCATTGCTGAGGAGCTGTTCTCTGGTTTGTACTATCTGCTACTTAATGGGAAAGACTCCCCTAAAATGATTTTGATCATTGGGATTTCTTGCATGATATGGAAACTTCTGAGCTAGGCACTATTTATAAGCCAAACACTTTGAAGCACGGCCTCCAGTACTCACATAGGATGAAAACTTGAAGTACATACTCAGGGAGCAAGTCTAGCCTATGTCTATAAGAGATTCAGCACAGAACCTCACAGCCCAGGGGACAGAAAGATAAGGGGGCTTTCAGATAACTTTGTACCCTCCAAATTTTGGACTGTTTTGGGGGGACAGAGGCCCCCACCCTGGGGTAATTTAGACAGCCGTAGGTGCTGCCTCAGTTACAGAAGCTTGTTGCTGCCCACCTGTGGCGCAGCAGTGGCCATCCAGAATCTCCATAGCACTTAGTGCTGGGATACCACTCAGCCCAACCCCGGGTGCTCGCCTTACACCAGGGCTTGCAACAGAGTCTTCAGAAGACAGCCTACTGCTTTCTGCCTCCATTCCTGCGCGAGGGGGATTTGTCCCCGGGTAATAGCTGGGGATTTATATAGCCCCTTTACACAGCACGCAAGGACTCTGAACCTCATCCTCAGGTTAAGTTACCAGTGAAACCAATGGCAGTAAAAGCTGTAGGATTTGGTTCCGAAGTTTGATTTTAGTCACTGTTATTTGTAAATGATTTAGGCTTCAGCGCTTTCATATTAAATTCATTTATTACATGTCTTCACTCTGTAAGAGCTGTATGCACTAACGAGGTATTTCTCCTTTATGTACAGCTGCACACTACATTATTCATAATCCCTATTTCACTTATTGTCATTTGATGTGGTTTTACCATTTTACTTTAAAGGGAGTTGAAGGAAGGTACAGGAGTGACAGCTGTTGGGGCTGATGTGCTCTAGCCACAGAAAAGCTTCTGCTATGTGCATTATTCCCCACATTGCAATTCCCCCACCCCTTATTCTGAAAAAGACTACCTCACAGAAGAAGAGTATGCCTCAGTCTCCATGCCCAGGCAAGTCCTTGGTTTTCTCTGAAATGCCATTGCAGAAAAGCTAAATGAATTCTTTGCGTAAGTCTTCACTGCAGAGGCTATGGGAGAGATCCCCATATCAGAGCTGTTCTTTCTGGGTAACAAATCTGAAATATTGTCCCACACTGATGTGCCAGTAGAGAAGGTTTTAGAACAAATTGATAAATTAAACAGCAATAAATCACCAGGACAATATGGTATTCACCCAAGAGTTCTGAAATAATGAAATTGCAGAACTACTATCTGTACTATGTGACCTGTCGTTGAAACGAGCCTCTGTACCAGACGACTAGAAGGTAGCTAATGTAATGCCGATTTTTTTAAAAAGGGCTTCAGAGGTAATCCTGGCAATTACAGGGTAGTGAACCTAACTTCAGTATCAGGCAAATTGACAGAAACTATAGTAAAAAAACAGACACATAGATTAATATGATATTTTGGGGAAGAGTCAACATTGCTTTTGTAAAGGGAAATCATGCCTTCCTATCTATTAAAATTTTTGAGGGTATCAACAAACATGTGGATAAGGGTGAACTAGCTGATATAGAAAGCCTTTGACAAGGTCCCTCACCAAAGTCTCTTAAGGAAATTAAGTAGTCATGGGACAGGAGGGAAGGTCTTCTCATGGATCAGTAACTGGTTAAAATGAAGGAAATGAAGGGTAGGAATAAAAGGTCAGTTTTCAGAATGGAGAGGTGTAAATAGTGGTGTCCCCCAAGGACCAGTACTGGGACCAGTGCTGTTCAACATATTCATTAATGATCTGGAAAAGGGAGTGAGCAATAAAGTGGCAAAGTTTGCAGATGATACAAAATTATTCAAGATAGTTAAGTCCAAAGAGTTACAAGGAATCTCACAAGACTGGGTGACTAAGCACCAAAATGGCAGACAAAAATTCAACATTGATAAGTGCAAAGAAATGCACCTTAGCAAAAATTATCCCAACTACACATATATCATGATGGAATATAAATTAGCAGTTACCACTTAGGAGAGATCTTGACATCATCATGGATGGTTCCATGACAACTTCAGCTGAACATGCAGCAGCCATAGGTGCTGGAACTAGGGGTGCTGCTGTGCCCCTGACTTGAAGTGGTTTCCATTATATCCAGGGTTTACAATTTGGTTCAATAAAAACAACAAGGAGTCCTTGTGGCACTTTAGAGACTAAAAAAATTATTTGGGCATAAGCTTTCGTGGGCTAAAACCCACTTCATCAGATGCATGGAGTGAAAAATACAGTAAGCAGTATATATATCACAGCACATGAAAAGATGGAAGTTGCCTTACCAAGTGTGTGGGGGTCAGTGCTAACGAGGCCAATTCAATCAAGGTGGAAGTTTGGTTCAATGGCTCTCAGCACCCCCACAGTAAAAATTGTTCCAGCACCTCTGGCAACAGCAGTCAAAAAGGCTAACAGAATGTTAGGAACTATTAGGAAAGGGATAGACAGACAAGACAAAATATCAGGACAATATATAACTCCATGGTGCGCGCACACCTCAAATGCTGTGTTCAGCTCTAATCGCCCCATCCCAAAGAGGTTATAGTGGAACTGGAAAGGGTTCAGAGAAGAGCAATAAAGATGATAGAGGGTATGGAATGGCTTCCATATGAGGAGAAATTAAAAAGATTAGGGCTGTTCAGCTTAGGGAAAAAAGGAGATGACCAATGGGGAGGGATGAGATAGAGGTCTATAAAATCATGAAAAAATAAATTGAGAAGTGTTATTTACCCTTTCCCACAATACAAAAACCAGGGGTCACCCAATGAAATAAACAGGCAGCAAGTTTAGTACAAACTAGAGGAATTACTTTTTCACACTATGCACAATTAACCTGTGGAACTCCTTTCTGTGGAGTGTTGTGATGGCCAAAAGTATAACTGGTTTAAAAAAGGAAAGATACATTCATGGAGGATAGGTCCAGCATTGGCTATTAGCCAAGACAGTCATGGATGCAACCCATGCTCAGGCAACCCTAAATCTCTGCCTGCCAGAAGCTGGCAGAGAAAGACAGGGATGGATCATTCCAACTGTATACATCCTGTTCTGTATACAGCCCCAGAAGCTCTGGCACTGGCCACTGTTGGAGACAGGATACCGGGCTAGATGGATCATTGGCCTGACCCAGTATGAAGTTCTTATGTCTCTACTGAAACTGACAAAAGTCCCAATTAGTGTCAATTGTGAGCATGATTTTTTTCTTTTAAGCAGACAACTGTCCACCAGTAACTGGACAAAAACATCTAACATTTTTCAATAGCCACTGAGCGGTTTTCAAATAGGAACAGCTTTCAGTCACTATTACCTCGTGCTGATATGAACCAGTGATGTAAATGGGAAAGTTTCCGTAACTCATTGCCAACCTCTTGAATCAATGGCTCCCAAAATGTGGTCCATGAACAGCTGGCTGGTCACAAGCTGCTGGCTTGCCTCCTCATTTCAAGCTGTTACATCGTATTAAAGACATCTAAAAATACACTAAATACTTTCCTAATATTATTTTTCCATATAAGCAATTGCCATTGATGCAAAAGAGACGGTAGGGAATTGGAAAATGGGAGAGAGGACGGTCCACATACCAGAAATGATAAGAGAAGTGTCCAGTAGAATTTGTTTACGAAAATTTGGTTTAGACTTTGTACAAATTTGTGCTGGGCAAGGATTCTCTACATAGTCCTCCCATTTTTTAAAATAAAAAAGTTTAACATATATAAAAAAATTTCTCATATGCAATCAAGATCATTAACATGTAATGATCATTTAAAATTTTAAGAACCATTTAATTTACTGATTTGTAAAGTGACACGCATGCCTATGGCTCTATACAAATAACAAATAATAGAATGTGGGTTTGTTACTATAACTTTACTTTGTTTTAAAAGAACATGACAGAGAAATGCTAAGGTCTTGTGCAAGGGAAGCAGCAGAGTTGGAGAGACTGCTCTTATATCCTGAAGGGCCCAAACTTGTTCCCCTTGACTTCAGTAGGACCAAGATAACAGCTCAAAATAAATAAGATGAAGAAAACTTGTCAGACTTAAAATAGGCTGGAGAAAATAGCATCCAAAGGGCAAAGCTATCTGAAGAGACCAGTGTTGAAACCACATGAAGGCTCAAAGACAACTCAAAAATACTCCACAGCCACCTCATAAGCAAGCTAAGAAACTGATGGCACCACCAGAAAAAATGTCCTTGTCTGCCTTTTGGCATTTGAGCCCTATGATGGGCATCCAGACAAGGAAAGGGAAGATGATAACATATTCCACTGATATGGATAACCATACCCTTGCCTGCCAATGACCCAGAACATCAGCTCATTGGATTATTTGAAAATATTTCCTACTCATTTTGACTGCAAAATTTGCTGTGGTTTCGGCTGGCAAACAAACAGTCTCATGAAGCGATTGGATCAAGAATTATTATTAAACACTTTACAGACATAGTTGAGGTAAGATCCCTGAAAAGTTTACTTGCTGGTGTTAGCAGTATACAGACAGAGGGCCTATATGGACTTTTAAAAGAAATATATTCATAAGACTATACATCAGTGGAAACAAAACCCATGCTCACTTTCTTTACATTCATTTTCTCAACTAAAACTGACAAAGCTGCTCTGATCGTCCATAGCTGATTAATCCTTATTGGGTCACTTTATTTGGAGCAATATGCTGAATGCATGCTGTAATACAGTCCAATTCCATAACTGCAGATTCCAGGCAGGCCAGGATCTTTGGAAAGCCTGTGTGGTGATATCATAGACAGCCGCCTAGCTAGGGATTCTGGGAGCCAGTTCCAAGAAGATCTCAGACTTTGTGCCTGACAAATAAAGCTCTCTCACATGCTTTTCAGCTAGGCAGCTGCATGAAGTTCAGCAGGAAACTCTTTGTACTATGCAATCAGGTCACAGCAATAAACAGGACACAGAGAGCCTGAGTTGACAGTCTGTTTCTCAAGTTCATTTATGTCATATTCACATCACTAAAATCAAATGCTCATAACAGCAATCTGAAAAGTTTGTGCTGCAAAATTTGCTATAAAAGAAACAGCAAAAGGTTCAAAAAATTCTCACACTTGCAAAAAGTTCCAGAGCTACTGAAACAATAGCTAGAAGGTAAGTTTTCAGCAAGATGCAGAGACATGAGTTTAACTGTGCAGGTTGCATTAAGATTGATCCCACTGAAAATTTCTCTGTAAAGGATCTAAGAGCAGAAGGCTGAACAAGCTAAGCTGGTCTATTCTTCTTTAAGAGAGATAAATCACTCAAGGGAGAGAGAAACAACAATTGAACGCTCACCTGAGAGAATTGGAGGAAGACACATTAGGATCCTCCTGGGCCATCTTTGGAAGTTATTGTATCTGCCATACTGGATTTAGATATTAAATCTGCTCCCATTTATTTTGAGAAATGTAGGTTATAGAATTCCCAAAAGGCTTTTGATGGAGCAAGGAAAGGTAAAAGCCAGAACCGTCATGTTAAAATGATTGTGGTGCATTTTAGAAAAAGTGGGAATAGGGTTATGGAGACAGCAATATTCAATATTACTCTACTTGATGTTCGCAACACAACACATGCTTGATAGATAAATGAACCCACTGAAAGACAGCGAAGGGGCAGATAGACCTGAAAGGAGATTGCTGAAGTTTGTTGGGTGGGTAAAAATATATTTAGCTTGCAGCTTATGTTTTGCTGTTGGAGGACAGTTGATATTTAACTCATCAATATAGCTTTGTTTTGTTTCATTCTTATATGAATCTTCTTTCTTCTACTCCTTAATGTGCACCAACATATAACATTTCTTTGCCTTTAGTGACACTATAATCTTCTAGTGAAGGAGATGGGTTCCCTTTTTCCTTAACACTCAGCAGAAAAGAGGGTTGGATCACTTCCCTGTTCTTTTCCCTTTGATTTCAGAGGCAGCTAGCACAGCAGGCAATTGTTTCACCAATGCAGCAAATACCCTTTCTCCCTGCAACAGTTAAGTGAGCCACAGACAGGGACATTCTTTTTCTTTCTTCTGACATCCCTTGCTATTTGAAGTCTGAACATCCTCAGGGTACTTCCAGAGAGAACAAGGAGCTCAGCAGGAGAATATGATCCCCCGTAGAAGAGAAGAGGAGCATTTCCTGGCTGAACAGACCAGAGCTCCACCTTTGAGCAGGGTTACACTAACAGAGTACTTCAAAGCACTTTATAACATCGAAGGATTACTCCTCTGTCAGAATCACTGAGTGGCCAGCAGAGGCAGGCTGAAGCAGAGGGTGGCTAGTGTGAAAGAGCCAGAGACTAAAGCAGCAGCAAGGGGGAGCAGGAGCACAGGCACTGTCAGAACTATTAGACCATGGAAGTGCTCCTGGCAGGTAATGACATTTAGCAGGCTGGAGAGACCGCTTCTTTTGGGAGCTTATATACCTGCCTTGGGATCACCTGGATGAATCCTCGCCTGTGGATTGGCTGAACCCTCATTGAATGGTCTGGGGCCCATCGCAAGACCTGCAGGTAATTGCTTCTGATGATTCATCTGGTTTAAGCAGGCTCAGGCTCATCAAATCCTCATAACATTACAGTGAAGCAGGTAAGTACCATAGTGGTCTGAATAGGGTGTATGTATACTGCACCCTTTTCCGGATGGATTCAGAACCATTTACCTGTGTCATAGCAGTATAAGGCCTATCGACTAAAGGAAACACTTCTCTAGCTAACTTGGTAAAGGTCTGTGTATTCTGAAACAGGCGGATCTGAGTTATACCCTTGCTATTGCCATCAAGCTCTGAGTGGCCATGCTGTTCAGGGTAATGATAACCATGAACCCTGATTGGTCCCCTGTTGCCATTTATAAGTGAGAAAATGGAGTCAAGGACTTTAAGTAACTTGCCTTAAGATCACAGAGTGACGCCATGTCAGAACCAGGATTAGAATGCCAGAGTTCCTGCCTCCCAGTCAGAGGCTCAGTACGCTAGGTCACACCTCTCCCATATACAGAATGTCTCATCATACACTCCCCTATTGCTATGCAACTGTTTGTCAGAGCAGAAACACAATTAAACCTTGGAAGCAGGCTCCAGATGTTCTGAACTTTTCCCCCCACTGCATGTCAATTGGCTGTTTGTGAGCAGCCCAGGTGAGATCTATAGCACCAAATATTGTGAGGCACCCAAGGTTGCAGGGCAGGTGGTGACAACCCCTCACTGATCTAGATTATATCCTGGAATGCGAGAACCAGTTTTGAGATATTTGTTCAGCTCAGCTTCAGAAGCACTTAGAGAAGTGCTACCACCACCTCGAGAGAGGCAGGCCTTGCTGGGATCATTCTATTTTGTTGGTGGGATTTTTCTTCCTAATTTTAAAAAATATTTTTTTAAACTGCTCCTGAATGAATAGTAAATATAGTAAATATGTCCATTATGGACTTTGCATTATTTTCATTACAAAACTGCGTAAAAAAGACAGCAAATCAATTTCATAGTCAGTACTTACGCAGCAGGAGACAATTCATACTGACATTTGATACCTGCTGGCTGCTGCTTCCAATTATGCCAGATGCTGGAGAGCAGGGCTGTCGAAATAACCGTGTCGATGGTGCAATGAAACTAGTTAAGATTCTAGGTGCATGTTGTACTTGGTTGAGTGTGTTGTCAAATTCCCACCATAAGCAAAATAGTGACACCTACTCCTTTTTTGTTAACTTCTTAAATAGCAAATAAATACACATTAATTCAATGTAAAGTTGCATCTTTGGATATATAGCTGGATCTGCCCTGAGGCTAAAAATCAAACGACTGGAGGGAATGCGAATGAAAAGTGAAATAAACATGATAAGGACTTATAATACAGCCCTGCCAGACACTACTACAGGGCTGAATTGCAACCCTGAAGGCAAGATCATGTGTAATGCTTGTCCACTGTCTCGCAGTGCACAAGGGAATGCTGGCGTCAAATCAAAGTCAATGCTTTCCTGAAGCTGACTTATAACTTGTTGGGCAGGACTGAAAGTTGAATGAAAGGACAGGAAATTGCTGAGGCAGTAACTGATCTACAGAAACAATGGGGTAGTCATCCCTGGCAGTGGCTGCTTCGGCACAAGCTGAAAAGAGGAGAACAATCTTGACCGAAGCCACAGCCTGGCCCAGTTCCCTAGCCTCTTATTTCCCCCTCTTCCAGGTGCTCTGAAAAAGTACCCTGTAAAATAAATGCAAAAGACTATTGTGCTTGCAAAAAGTGTTTGCATTCACTCCCCCCCATCCTAAAATAAGCCCCCTCAATTAGTAGGCCAAGTTCTCAGTTCTTTCTTGGGCAAAACTCCCACTGAATACAATTGAAGATTTGCCTGAGTAAGGACTGGGTTAAAAACATAGGCCGGTTTCTGTCACAGTGTTTCCTTCCATGTATTTTCCGGGGAAGGTGGGGATTTGTCTTCTCCCTCCACCTCTACAAGCCCCTGCAGATAGAGCCCTGCACAGATACAAAGAGGTGTAGCCGCATCTGATCCGCGATCTGCAAACATTCCACGGATTTGCATGGCTCTAAACAGCTCCACAGGTCACTGCTCAGCAGTGACACAGGGCTGTGTCAAGCCTCCAACCGCCCCCCAGCCCCACTTCTCCCCAGAGGCCTCCTGACTGCCACCCACTCTGCCCCTGCTGTACCTCTTTCCCCACTGCAGCAGGGAGGCTACAATTCTGGGACCTTCTATGCAGCGCTGCCCTCTCCATGGGGGGCTAAGACACCCCTATGCAGTTGTGGCGGCTCTAATGCACGCAGCCATTGCTGCCTGCTTGTTTAAAGAACAACCCCACCTTCAAAACGGCGCTTGGCTCACTCCCTTCGGGGAGTTGTCATTTACCTCCTCCTAACGAGCAAGTTGGGGACAACTCCTCCCAGAATACCCAGCATGTTGCTGCGTGATTCAGAGAGCCAAGCTGGAGCCTGCAGGCTGGGTGACAGTCGCTCTGTTCGGGTAAGTGTGTGCTGCAGAGCCCTGTGCGGATACAAAATTTTTATCTGTATCCGTGCTACTATCTGCAAAACTGGTCTGCGGGTATCTGTGGATTTGCAGGGCTCTACCTGTAGAGCATGGCATGAGTGTGGCCCCCAAGCCTTTTGGTCCTGCAAGAAGCCACCATCATTTACATGGCAGCCGTACCTTAGATGCTGACATCCCCTTCCCTACCCACCTTGGAGCCTGGCAGCATGGCTCCCAGGCTTCCCCTAATCTTCTCCCCTGTCAAAGTGGAGGGGGGGGGGCAATGAAAAGGAATATAAACTACAGAATGTGTTACTTTTCCTCTTGATCTCCATGGGTTCAGTTGGGTTGGGTGGAGCACAGAGGCCGGGGACACATCAATTTAGCACCCCCCCCCCAAGGGTACGTGGGAGTGAGCCAGGTAGACAGACATGCATTAGTCGGGCTCGAGCTAGCATGCTAAAAATAGTAGTGTGGACCTGCGGCTGCAGCAGAGGCTTGGGCTAGCCACCCAAGCTCAGGCCCAGGGGGTCGGGTGGGCTGGAGAACTTGAGCTGCAACATTCAAACTGTTATTTTTAGCACACTGTCTTGAGCCCTGCTAGCAGAAGCATGTCTAATCAGGGCTGGGAGGCTCGCTGCCAGCTACACAGCATAGAGATATATATCCCAACAGTAGCAACAAAGGTAGACTTCCCCAATCCTTCCTCAGCAGACACCCCAAGGGAGTACATGGATATTAACACTGGACAGCCCTCTCTTGGGTGAATCCCCTCCCCACCCAGCAACAGAAGGTCCTGTTGGAACAGGGCAGTGCCTCTTCACCGCAACAATATAAATCTGACTCTTTGGCAACCAGCAGTGCACATCTAAATTGTAGTGAAAATGGCAGAACTCTGTGTTCTGAAGGCAATTTCCTTCCATAGACTATAAAAGTGTCTCAGTGTTTCTGATGGCATCATTCACAGGAATAAATTAAAAAAAAAAACTGAAATGAAGTATAGAAAGGCTCAAAGGAAGTGGTCCCAAACTAGATATCAGCTGAATTGCCTCAGAAAAATGATAGAACCAAAGTACCCTGATCTGAATCAGACAAGTCTTTGTTCATCCAGAATTCAAAATCAGCGATTACATTAATGCTGTTAAACCTCAGATATGTTTACAATAATCAGTTCTCGTAAATGCCAATTGATTCTTTAGAATACCTTCATTAATGATTTCTAAATCTTTTACATCTGTGTAAAATCCCCAATTAATGTGTTTTTAATACAAAGTGTCTTTTTTTAATTACTAGAACAAATGACTGTCTTATAAATCTAAATTAAATGCATAGTTGGGACTCATTTAAAAAGTTTTTTTCTTAAATCTTCCAGACAATGAGACCTACGGCTAAATGAAGTACATATTAAGCAGCATTGGCAATAACTTTGTAATGCACCAATGACTCAGCCTCAGTAATACTTCAAGGTATTTCCAGTCTTAGAAAAATGCGAGGATTGAAAGAAAATATAAAATTTCCCACTTCAGAAGGGCAGCGTGTAGACATTCACTGATTTCCCCCCTAAAACCACAAGAGAAGAGATAACTTTGAGATTTAATGTCCAATTTTGCTTATCAATTTTAGACAGGATTGTGTTCTGAACTATTTGATTAATCATGGATGTTAACCATTTTGGTAATGGCTCTGATCCATATTTTAGAGGCAGAATGTAACATCTCATTAATAACAACATATTATATGCTGTGAAGTGTTTTTATTTATTGTGACAGGATAGTACAATTTCTTTAAACACCTTGATTGAAAAAAAATCACACAATTTCAAACAATTATTTGTGTGTCAACAACAAAAGTTATCTTGCCACACCTTACAGTATTTGATGTTTTGGGCATACTAACAGAAGAGTCTATGTTGTACCTTCCCAAGAGATGCTCAGCACTTAGCAAAATCAGACCTTTTATTAGAACATTTATCATTGTTAGACCTTTACCTTTTATTTATTTATTTAAATTCTCCACCCTACTACTTAGACAAGCACCAGTAGCAGCTGCATCCCCTTTCTCCAGTAAGTTCTCAATCCAAACACTGGAGCTGGTCAAAAAAACGTTTCGGGTTTTTTCCACCTCCAAACCCTCAGTCCCATTAAAAATTTTCATTCCAAGTTGTTTTTGCAGGGGATTTTGAAATGAAAAAAAAAAGCATATTTTTTTAAATTTTGATTTAAATTTTTCATTTCACTACAAAATTTTCTTTATTTTCAGAAACAAAAAATGCAATTCAAAATTAAACAATTCCCATTTCCCCTAGCTAAATCTCAAAACAAAATGTCCCTGTTAAAAATGTTGTTCCCAACAAAACCTCACTTTTTGGTAGGAAAATCAGTCACAAAATTTAACCAGCTTTACCAAACACTAATTAATAGCACATCACACCATCTTATTTATCCAGAACCCAAAAATACCAGTGGCTCTTTATAGACTGAACAATAGATATCTGATAATGTATATAATAATCAAAATGCATAGCCAAAAAATACAAAACATGTCACGTCGAGTATCTTGAACTGATAAGAGTAACAATTGGTGTTTTGATTGTGTTAATAGTTATAAAAATGAATTCAAACATAGGATCATAGGAAAAAGTAAACAAAGATGTAAGAGAAAGAAGAAACAGGTCACATCAGGTCAGAGACGGTGGGACATATTCACTACTGCCATAAGGGTCTTCTTCAATGAGTTGCATCACTTATGCCAGTAGCAAGTTTAGCCCATCGACTATTTCTTTCCACCCTTACATACATAACTTCATTCAGAAGGTTAAACATTCAGTACCTTCTAAGCTGTAACTGGCTGGCCCATTAAGTGAAACTGGGCTCAGCATTCCTGTTCCAGTCCAGCTGCTCCCAAATAAGAGGGACGGGCATCACTTGGGGAGCTAAAAAAGGTCTGGTGACATCCACTGACAGAGAACAGAGTCAGGAGAACTTTGCTGACAGAGAGAAAGTGGTTCCTGGGAGAAGGCTAAAGGCAGGAGAGCAGCAAGAGGGGTTTGCTGACTGGCATCGCCTAGCTAGAAAACCAGGGCCAGAGGGCTGAAGACAGAAGAACCAGCAGCAGAGGGAGATGCCTGTTGGCTCTAAGCTGGAGAGCTAGAGCCAAGGGCCAGATAGGGATGAATGTAGCGGAGTAGTGGAGCACCTTATCTGGTGACATCTCCAGAGCTGGAAAGCTGGACCAATGTTTGTTGATAAAATGTTGATGGACTAAAGGACCAAGATTCCATGGAGTTACTGGGGACTCATAAGACTTTCATCAAATAAAGAAAACAGATATTTGAGAGAATAGAGTGAACTTCAGAGACAGAACAAACATGTACGATGTAAAATGTACGTAATGAGAAGAGAACCAAATTGGGGAGGCCACAAGCAGACACCAGGGAGGAGGCCACATGTTTACCCTCAGCAAAAGTTGGGAACATTATTGTGAAATGCATTGTAAACCATCAAACTATTAACATGTATTAAGGTATGGCCATTTGTAGTGAGGAATTGTTCCTTCCTGGCATGTCTTTCTTTAAAGTTTTGTATATGTGGCACAGTAGATTTTAACAACGTGCACTGACCATGCTTCTCCTTAGTTGAATGAGAAGAGAAATCAAGTGAAGGAATTCATTCAGTACTGAAACTCAGGGATTCAGCTCTGGCATGGAGCAGAGAAAGATCAAGAAACTACGTTTAATATGTCTACCACACTGTTAGCGCTGTATGAAAACAGAATAAAGATGTTGATACAAGCATTGAACTGATTTGAGAACTTTTGTTTTCTCTCATCTTTGTGTCCTACCTGTCTCTCCCAAAAGAGAAAGCATTGTCTTGTGATTAAAACTCAAAACTGAGAGTCAGGAGACCTAGGCTTGCCTAGTGGATAAAATACTAGGCTAGGACTCATGAGATCTGGGTTCTATTTCCAGTTCTGCCACTGACTTCAAGCAAGTTACTACACTCTGTGACCCAGTTTCCCCATCTGTAAAACAGAGATAATACTGACCTCCTTTGTAAAGTGCTTCAAGATCTATGGATGTAAGAGCTAGGTATTATTAGGTTCTAGTACTGGATCATTCTGCCATGAAGTTGCTGTATGTCCTCAGAATATTCGCTTTGTATCTATGTCTTGGTTTTCCCCCTCTAAAAATTCTCAACAAATATTCATCCAATTTTTTAAAAATGTATTTGCTTCACATCTCTTTTGTGGTCCCTTTTCATCAACATTCTAACAAATGAATTTATTCACAGGAATGTTTATTAAAGCAGCATACTTTAGTGAAGCATGATTTGTGATTTCAGAAATGTGAATATTTGCAGCAGAAAACTGATTTGACATAGAAACATACCATGTCACCCATGTGTCTGATCTACATAGAAATTTGGTCAAAATGAATCAAAGTTCAGTTATTAAACAAAGAGCAAAAATTGCTTATTGAAATTATTCAGGGGTAATTCTGAACAAGCAATACGTTTAAAAAAATCAAAAGGTGCCTTTGGACAATTCACAAATGGGAAAGAGGCCAAATCTGAGGAATTAATTATTCACTAAGATTTATTCATTCAGCTCTTGCAAAAATTAGAACAATAGCTAGCTGTCATAGTGTTACAAGATTAAACATAACAGGGTTTGTGAAGTGCTTTGAGATCCTCAGTTGGTAGACGCAATAGTGATGTAACTGTTTCCTTGTTCAAATGGAACATTTGTGCAAAGGAACCAAGCAAGCCAATATGTTCCTAATGCAGTAGCAGTTTGCATTAGGAATTTAAGAATGGCTGCACATTCTACATTTTGCAAGAAATACCAGTCTGACCAATTAGACACTCAGATTTCATGGCAATGGGCATAGCACAAAAACCTAGAAAGATAAGAATGAACATTTGAGGTGGGTTGATATAATCTGACATTGCACAGGCACAAACTCATTCCTTGAAAACAACCAGTATCCAATGTCTGGCATGGACGTCCAAAGAAAATAGGGTATAATTGACCCTCAATTTTTCCCCTCTCAAAGGAAAGAAATATCTGGAAGACTCATTCCTTCCCTAGGCCGGTCGTGCTTTCAAGCTTTTCTGGAAATAAAAGCTGTATTTTGCCCAAACCAATGAATTTCTATTAAAAGGACACAATTCTTCTTTCCAGCCAGCACTATACAAGAGTCCTTTTCCACACTGCTTATTATCTGTGCAGGTGGAACAACTACTGATGTCATTGGAAGCTCCAGGCACAGAATAAGTAATAGGGACTTTCCACAATGCACATCAGAGGGAGTATTTCATTCTGCTTATTTAAAGACTTGAAGATTTTCCCCCGAGTCTAGTCACGGAGAAAAGTAGTGAGAAACAAGAGGAAACATAGATGCCACTATCACTTTGTCAACTTCAGTTCTCCCTGGCTAAAGACAGCTTTTTCCTATCTTTGTCAATCCAGTGTAATGGTTTTACTGATTATTCCAGTGTTCAAATTCAAATGTATTTTGTTCCATAGAAAGCTGGATTTTGGAGGCGGGGAGGGGAGGGGGAACAACTAAATATCCAGTAAGCTGGACTGGCCAGCATTCATTTTGTTTCCATGCATATGGATCAGTTTGGGTCTTTTTAAGCACTCAGTTATATACAGTGAGGTAAAGCCTATTTAAAATTGGTTTAGAAATAGTACTGAAACAAATTGTAAGATCTTATAACCTGCAAGTTCATTTCCAAACGTGATTTATTAAATACACAGGTCTCTGAGTTACCCTGGTGTAGATAGGAAGTAGTATCATTAATAATTACTGCCTCAGAAGACCAGGTACATTATAGTTGGTGGTGCAATTGAACCCTGTGGAGGATTGCAGCAGTAGACCTCTGGTCCTTTTACTCAGCACTCAACTCAAAAAATATTAATTCTGGATAATTTGCTCTCTCTCAAGCATGCACAACCACCCACCCACCCACTATTGTACCTTGTAGTGTGCATCAGAAAATGAGTTTTGCACTGTCCCTCCTTCCAAAGCACCTGCATAATTCTGAATACCAGTGTGTTCCAAACTACCATTACTTTTGAACCTTTCCTAGGGCATGCCAAACAAAAATGCATATACATATATCTTGCTACATACATTTCATGTTAATTTTTCCATCAGGTCAGTCCATTGAAAGTTATGTCCTCAGGGTTCCCAACCTGTTAATTAAAAAAAAATTAAAAAGTAGGAAGTTACGCCAAGCGGTAGCACTTCCTAGATGAGTTTATTTCATATAGCCTCAAATCAGCATTTTCTAGTTTTAAAAATCGCCTCTCTTTGCAAACGCCTTAGAAGCTAGATTTCTGAGGCTGGTGAACTTTAGATTTGAAAGTACTAAAGAACAGGGGGATGGGGCTAGAATAAGAGTGTCCAGAAAACCAGAGTAAACATGTTTGAGGAAATATTCAAGATGACAAAATGGCTTGAAAACGGAAGCAGGAGCATTTTGCAGATCACTGAGTTGTCGTTTTTCGCAGGTTTCAGAAGACTGGGGGATGTATAGAGTCCAGCTGTCCCAGCCTCAATACAATCCAAAGCTAGTCAAAGAGACCTCGCCCAGGTGTTTTCACTTGCTACTAAGCTGGATATGGGATTCATTTTAAGATTCTGTTGATTTTTAAAGCACTGCTCAATTTAGGATCCCCTGTAACGAAATGAGGTTTTGGTTCCCAGTCACCCCGGTCACTCATGTTCTGTGCTCAGCAAACATTGGGCTCTGGCTAGTACAGAAATACCATTCAGCGATAAATCATTAGGTGTCAGAGCCTTTCCTATAATGTCCCTCAGCTCTCGGACATGTCGCTACCAGAAATTCAAGAAACATCAGTTCTGTAAATATCTTCAAGTCAAGATTAAAAGCATATTTCAGCCCTGATTTTCTTTCTGTTCCTGAAAGCAGTAATTTCAGGATTCACTTCACAATAGTTTCCTCTATTTTCAGCCTGGAGAGCACAGTTAAAATGTATCCACATTGAACACCTCTACCTCCATATAATGCGACCTGATATAACACAAATTTGGATACAACGCGGTAAAGCAGTGCTCTGGGGGGGCGGGGGGGTTGCGCACTCCGGTGGATCAAAGCAAGTTCAATATAACGCGGTTTCACCTATAAAGTGGTAAGATTTTTTGGCTCCCGAGGACAGCGTTATATCGAGGTAGAGGTGTACTCAAAACAAAACTGGACAAAATACAACTAAAAACGTTTATAGTACTTGTCACACAGAACTGTATGAGCCTGTTTCTGGTTTGAAAGTAAATCCATAACTTTTCTGGTTGGGTTTGCATGAGAATCACAAGCCAGAATGTTCACGCTTGCATGAATGAAACAGCCACTAGTCACACAACACCCTCTTTTACTGTTCATTGTGAAGTCAGACATATTGCCTGAGACATCACACGAGGTCATAGGAACCCATAGTTATTTACTTGTAGCTAAAGCTATTACTGAATGTGAGCTGTGTGCTGCACACAGAAATCCCATAAGACTTTCATCAAATAAAGAAAACAGATATTTCAGAGAATAGAGTGAACTTCAGAGACAGAACATACACGTACGATGTAAAATGTACGTAATGCGAAAGGGAACCAAATGGAAAAAACTGACACTCCCTTTTTTCCTCCCACATAGATGGCTTTTACATATCCAGGATCAGCCAAACCTAACTACAGCAGACAAAAAAAAAAAGAGAAGGGGAGGGGAGTTAAGGTACATCTGAGCTGAGGTGGTAACAGGAACTGCAGCGGGTAAAATGTGCTATGCACTTAAAAACTCCGAGATCTTCTCTGTTCTGGGGGTTTGGCCCAATTACAGCTGTTGGTGACCAGCCACCAGTGAAAACCCTTCATGTAAATGAGCACAACCATTACTTGCATTTCCTAAGCTTACTCCTTGCTTGAAACTGGGGCAAGCTTCACTAGTGCAAAATTGAACCTTCACTACACTAAGTAGGGGCTGGTAATTGGGATTACTCTGATTACAGGCCACCATTCAGGCAAACCTTCAGTGTGGAAGAGATCTCGCTCTCCCAGCCACCAGGACTCATGCATTCTAGGTCTTAGCTTGATGATGCAAGAGAATTCCACAATCAGGGAAACAAAGAAGTTATCTGCTGGTTTGACCAGAAGTTAAATGATTAGACATAGGTACAGACGTCAGCCCCAAATCCAAAAGATTCCAAAACTTAGAGAAGGTCTGAGATCTGAGTTTTACAACCAGGGCGTCTAGAACAGGCTGAAACTGATCCATCAGTCCCAAACCCCGGCATGGCGAAGAGGTTCAAAATCACATCCAGTATTTGGAACACAAGCATTCTTTTGAATAGAGTTATTAAAACACTTCCCATTAACTGTGGAAAATTAGAGCAAACACTCTCCAGACCTCTGGCTAGCAATAATACACATCTGATGGCACTAGAGAACTCAGTGAAACAAATATATTTCCCACTGTAAAAAGTTAAACAAACTTCAGTTATGTCCAAATTAAATTTTTCTAAAAATGATCATTCTAAAAGGAATTGCAAAGAGTAATACCCACAGAGAGGACCAGGAAAAAGCTATAGGCATCTCTGCCAAAACACACACATTTTCCCAGCTGAATCAGAGAAAATATGCAAAGCAACCCCACCTCATCTACATTTTTACTCTCTCAGAAACGAACCGCCTCTGCTTTGGGCTGATCCTCTTGATCACCCAGGACAGACTCATGCAATCACAGACACAGAGACACATGGTGCAGTATTTCTTCTAACAAGCAACTTGCTTCATTTAACCTGTCCCAATGAATTTGGCCTCTAAACTTTGCAAAATAATGAAGTTACTAGATTATAAAATTCCATTCCTAGTCAAGAGATCAGTTTCCAATGCAGTATCAACACTAACATATGCTACGACATTACTCACTACAAGATAGCTAAATGTTAGCTTCTACATAAAGTTACTATAACTAAAAATACAGATTTGCCAAGATCTGCACACACGCTACATAACCCTACAAAATGTGAGCAGGGGAGTATCAAACAAGTGCTAGAGCCTCTGGTAAATAGTAGTAAGCAATACAGATCACTGGGGCATAATCTATGCTGTAATAAAAGACCCATGGCTGGCCTGGGTCAGATGACACATGCTCACAGGTTTCAGGCTGCGTGGCTAAAATCTGCAGTGTAGATGGTTGAGCTTGGGCAACTGCCCCAAAGCCTGAACAGCTACACTGCAGTTTTAGTGCCACAGCCTGAGCCCTGGGAGCCTGAGTCAATTGACCTGGGCTTTAAGACTCAATGCCATGAGTTTTTTATGGCAATGTAGACATAAAATTGGTCTTCAGATAGATGGCAAGTATGTAGTAAATTCTTTTGATTTTTTAATTTCCTTTAACACTGTTTCACTAATTTTATACTCAAGTGGAACAATATAAAATCTAGCATCTTTTTAGTACTGGAGATTGGCTTCTGTTGAAAAGAAAAAACATTGAGGCTCAGGTCCCTCCTAATCTAATCCACAAGCTGGTGTCAAAACCAGGGTAAATTTTTTGGCTCTTCTTTTCTACAGGTGACAAGAAATATTGGACTGCAATATATTTTACAAGTATTTTAGGCATCTCCATTTATCTTAGGTGGGAGATAGGCCTCACTGTCTTCATCTGGAGTTGATCTATGGACTCTCAGAGTGGAAACGGTATAGATTCTCTACACCATAGCTGGGGAATAAGAACAAGCAACAGCAGATGGGAGCAGCACACGTACAGGTGTCTGAGCACCTGAATTAGCCACAGCTGTCACAACAACAGCTGAATGCTTTTCACCTTGCAATGAAGATGTTACTGGCACCACTGGGGCTGGACTAAGATGCAGACAAAACATGCTAGAGATGACCAAAGGGAAATTTGCTTTTCCAAAATGTGCTGGAATTACATGTGAAATACAGTTCTAGAATGTAGAATGAAGACTATAGAATGCATTGTAGCAATATAGAACGAAGCAGTCATATAGTGGTTTTCATGTTATTTGTGCTTCCTGACAGGCCTATCAAAATAATGTACAAGTCTGCCAGAGGTTTGTGTTTGAGGCAGAAATTCATGGTTTCTAAACTGGGGGAGGGGGTTGAAGTGAGGCCTTGTGGGCTAAATGGAACCACAGAGTTCTATGCTATGTTCTGCTGACACAGCCCTCAAAACGGAGCTTTGTCCCACAGTGGTTAAAGGTCCCAATGCACCATCTAGATTTGACTAGCCAAGACTGAGCAGCACACATCCTGCAATCTCCATCAGCAGCACTTCCATGCTGAAGAGGAGAGCAGCTACAATCTCTTCAGCATGCCTCCAATTAGGTGGGCATGGCAAAAGAGGGGTCCTGGAAATTGTCACAGTGGACCCAGTTGAACAAAATGTAGGCGGGGTGAAAGTAATATTAAACTCTTACCAGTACAGGGGCCCGACTCCAGGCCCCCAGAAGGGGCGGGGCCTCAGGCAGAAGGGGCAGGGCTGGGGTGGGTCAGCCTCCTCCAGCCAGCCCATCCACGCTGCCCTGTGCTGCCCAGGGCTCCAGCAGCGATTTAAAAGGTAGCAGTGGCCAGGAGCCCCGGGCCCTTTTAAATCGTCAGCCCCGGGGCAGCTGCCCCTTTTGCCCCCAACCCTGGTCTGTGGCCTGGGGGGCCCAAAAGGGGCAGCGACGTTAAAACGCTGCCGGGGCATACAGCTGCATACAGGCCAGTACTGGCTTACCGGCAACCCTTCTCTACATCCTGCATGCCTTGTGACAGCAAACTCCACTAAGTCAGTCAGGCACTGGCAATTGCCATTTTATGTTAAAAGCCACTGGGGAAACAAGGGAAATCAAACCTGCAATCTGAAGTGGGCTGGGCCACCTCCCCCTGTACTGTTTCACATTTTCTCCTCTCTTTAGAACAGTCTGTGCTTCTGCACACAAGATGTAATTTTTTCACATGTGCATACCCAGCACCACCACAAACCTTATGGCAGAAAAGCACCAGTCTCACTGCTATTGCCAGGAGATTTCAACTTAGGCTCTTTTCATCCAAAATACCCTCTTTGAGCTGGTGTCAGCTCCAGTTTAATGTCAGCCAGCTCATACATCTCTAGGTTTCCAAGTTCTTAAAAAACAAAAACATCCAAAAGCTGATTTAGATGAGTGCAGACATAAAATCAATTCTCGAACCTATGACCTAGCCACACCTTTCTATGGTTTATAATTTTGATACTGGATTTTCCATTAAGTGTTTAACTCATTAAACTTCCAAATCATGCTTTTTGTTGTTTTATGTTTAGTATAATTGACCAAATGGGGCACGTTGACTTTTAATGGTGGTTTTATTTATTTTTTTTCTACAATATTTCTTTAGTGCTTTTTCCCTTTTATATGACACATTAATACATAATTCAGTGGTTTTATGTCTCCCTGCACAGTCTGCATGATTTCTTGTGCTATTGAACAATACTATTTATGACCAAATGGCCAAAATGTCTTTTTTATTATTATTATTAATGTTTTTTGGTGTGAGGTTCTCTTTTGGTTTTTTGTTTTATTGCCCCGTTTTTAAACCTACTGAGAAGGCTTAACCCTCTGGATTCCAGGTCTGAAACAGCTATTTCAAAAAGATCAGAATTGTATGTCTACAAATACATATGATTGGCAGGGTAGAAACATAGCAGAGGGGCTACAGAATCTTTTCTTCTCTGAGTGTGCACATAGCTCTCACTGATATTAATGGAAGCTATGTACTGGTACTGTACCAAGTGAGAATAGCCATAGGCACCCCATCCTGCTCCCATTTCATTCAGTGGAAGTTAATAAAAATTGTACATAGTCTGACTAAAATCATCCCTTCCCCTCTTAATACCTCTACTTTTACTTTCTTGCTTCACCACTATTTTCCCAGCAATCAGAGTCCTTCGGCCTAGATGGGACTTAAATTTCTAACATACAAAAACAAACAAGAAAAACTATCTTTTTAAAAATATAACCCTTTCAAACTTCCTTTATAAATCATAAAAAGACACAAGCTCAATTTACTGTTCCTTCACAGGAGGAAGGAAGGAAAACATTCTATGGTAAGATGCTATTGCTGTGAAGAAGTGGAATGCAGAGGAGGGAGACAAGAAGCCCTCTAAACTAAAGCATGTGTGTGTTGTTCTAAAAGAAGACATCGTATCCATTAACGTGCTTCTGTGGCTTTTATTGTTATTGGGGAACATATAGCAATTCCAACTGGCATTTATTTTGATTTGTCAACACAAAGTAAAGGGGTCATTTATACTGATGTACTTCCAAATCTCTGTTTTCTCTACAGTAACTCCTCACTTAACGTTGTAGTTATGTTCCTGAAAAATGCAACTTTAAGTGAAACAATGTTAAACGAATACAATTTTCCCATAAGATTTAATGTAAATGGGGGGGAGGTTAGGTTCCAAGGAAATTTTTTTGGGCCAGACAAAAGGCATTATATACTGTACAGTACTGTACTATGGTTGGGAAGTATCCCTGGCTTACCCCACACAGGCACAGCCCACTGCAGGCAAGGACGCTAGGAAGCGCCTTCACAGCAGCAGTGGCAGCTTCCCCGGAGAAGAACAGGCTCGGACTTTGCTGGGGGATGCTCCAGGCCCGCCTCTTCCTGTCCCCACTCCACTCCAGGCCCACCTCTTCCCACCCTCACTCCACCTCCTCTCCAGAGCACGGTGCATCCCCGATCCTTCCCCGCCCCCCTAAAAAAGTCCTAAGCACCGCTGAACAGCTGTTTGCTGGTGGGGGAAGTGCTGGGAGGGAGGGGGAGGAGGTGGAGAAGAGGAACTTGTGCAATCCTCCCTTGTAAAGTCGCTGCTCTTCCACAGAAACTTACTGGCAGTGGACAGAGCAGGCAGCCAAACAACGTTATAGGGAAGCATTGCACAACTTTAAACAAGCATGTTCCCTAATTGAGCAGCGACGTAATTTTGAAACAATGTTAAACAGGAGGACATTAAGTGAGGAGTTACTGTAGTTAGTAACTCCTCCTCTTATCTTGCTTTAGATTAACTCAACACCAACTCCGTGTTGAAAGGTATCATACTGGCCAGAACTTCCTCCATATACAAATATATATGATTGACAGACAGGGTAGAAACATAGCAAGGTTATATAAAATTATCAAATCAACATGCCACAGCTCCCATGTCCACCTCCTGCTCCAAGCATTTGTGTGGAGGAGATCATGTCCCCTGCCAAAGTAAAAGAAACTGGAGGCTGCGAGTCTCCCTTGTCCATTCATTGGTGGGAGTTACACAATTCCTCTTCTACACCAAGCTCTATGAAGGTCACCATGGGCCAAATCCTGCTTACCTTCCTGGTGCAAATAATCTTCAATGGGGCTACTTGTGAAAGGGAAGCAGGATTTGGCTTGTGAGGATAGAGGAGTTTGTTAAGTTGCTCCTTTCCCTAAAAGACTTTTCCCATTCTTCCTACTGGTGCTTGCCAATAGGCATGTTCAACTCCTGTTGATACCATTGTGACTTATGGGCAAATATCCAGGGCAGAATCTAACCCACCACTTTCTCCTGGGCAGTGGAACAATTGGTCCACCTTCACCTTCACCATTATGATAAGCCGCAATGCCAGTTAATTAATCACTCTCTAACAAGGGTTGTAAACAGTGGTAGCAGTGGGCATTCACATTTGAGCAGAAGCTAAAATACTACCAGTACAAGATGACCTGTTCCCACAGATTCTTCCCGCCAGCAACCTCTCCCTACTTTCTCCTGCAACACCAGAGCTAAGCAGCAAAACTTACCTGCCCTCTGCTGCAACTAAAAATGCACATCCAGCAGCAGCACCTCAAATGTCACATAGAAATATCCACCTACAGCAGACAAGATGATCAGAGAATTAAGGGTAGTCGTTTTCCTAGCACACATCGCTCTTCCTAGGAGCAAGTGTTCTTAGCTTTTGTTTTAAGATTTTTCAACCCCAATGTCTTGTGTTGTGTCTTTGACTTTCTTTTGCTTTCTCCCCTCCCCATCCCCCATATTGATTTCTAATTTTCCCAGGGTTGTACCTGATCACTGGTACATCCATTTCCACTCATCCTTGTAGTCTCCTTTCTGCCTCAACCCATTGCAAATTTGCAATTAGACAACCCTCTTTACCCACCCCCCCTACTGATGCCATCACAATTTGCAATGCTTTATCATTGGATGTTAGTCAAGTATCTACTGTCTCTGTCCCTATGAAATAAAAACAATTGGCACTTCATTTCAATGTTACAGTGAGACATTTTGTCTTATTCAACAATAAGCATCTGCCTGCACTGAGGGTAAGGTGTAGACTACAGATAAAACCATGAGATTAATTCAGGTTTGCCTCTCAGTGTTTCAAGAAAATAAATCATATTTATTATTTCATGTATGTAATGCACACACATCCCTTACAATGCTCACTGTTATCCGGCTACTGCTAATACTATCAAAGCTACTGACTTATGTCTTGGGATCCTATTCCATTGTGCTCACATTTTAAATGCTGTTTATGAAAGCCACTTGTACTGTTGTAATTAAGGTCTAACAGTGACTCCATTAAAAACAATCTACCTGCAGGGGTTTATAACTCCACCATAAAATTTTTCCCCAGGCTTAATGTAGCTTAGAGATATTTTTTTTCCCATATCAATGTGAGCCAAGAACAGAACATTAGCCTTAATTTAGCATTTCTTAACCTTCATGAGTTTGAACACATTATTTGAATGTATCATAGTGATACCTGTAGTTAAGGTTGCCTGATGTTTTCCATTATAAGACCCTATTTTCAGTTGCTTCTAACTTTTCCAGACTAATTGTTTGGCTGAAGTTTTCTGTGCTGTCTCTCTGCCTCAGATTGAAGTTTTATAGAAAGTTTCAGCAAAAGTTGCCCAGCTGTTTAAGAATGGGGTTAGGGAAAACTGTGTTTTGCCGATCTTAAAAAAAAAATCGTACAGGTATTTAATTGAGAAGCTTTAGTACCTCCATGTTTTAGAGCAGGGACTTGAAGTTTGGCTGGGTTGGGGATAAGTGTCACCCTGGCAGGAGGCGTTTTTTGACATTACTGTGAACATCTATACAAATTTGGTGGAGTACAAACGGCTGAAAATGTCAGCTAAATGCAGCCTGCACTGAACATGTTCCAGCCCAGGGCCTTTCCCTGAAATTGCTCCTCCTTCGTGCTAGGGGCTACTGTGAAGCATGACAACAAAACAGAGGAGGGAGAATCTCATTGCTGTGCTCTCAGTGCCGAGCTGCTCTTGCACGTGAAGAGTGGAGGAAAAAGGAGGGAACATCCTGCCTAGAATGCAGAGGGGTAAGAAGCAGATGTAGGGACAGGCTGGATGGAGAGAGGCACGATAGGACAACAGGAACAAACAGGAAATAAGGACATGCAAGGCAGGACAGAAAGAGAGGAGCAAGGGGAACAGACTAGAGCAGACAGGAAGGAAGAATCTGTAACCCCTCAAGAACACTCCCATGAGAACCTAGAATGGAACCCAGGAGTCTTGAGTAACACCTTTTCTCTGCTGTTTAAGAAATAGCTATGAAGCCCACTGGCAGAATATGGCTCGCATCCCGCTATAATGACTCATCCATATAAAGGATGACAGCCTATTAGTTCTATGGTAATGTATATGCTCAAGGGTGCTGAATTAAGGCTACCCAGGCAACCTTAATTCTGGCATTGCATAACTTGAGTGCTCATCTCTGTAACCTTAATAATGCAGGGGTGTTGTTATTTGGGGCGGGGGTAAGCATAATATATTTATAATTGCACTTTTCACATGCTGACACTTAGAGTGCAGTAAGTAGCTATACACCACCCTGCAGAAGCAAAGTTGTTTTTCTTGGTCTGAAAATGACAAAGATAAGGCCACCCACATAATCTTAACTTTATTCCCTTGTTAGAATGCATCATGCTATAGTCTTTAATTACACATGACCATGAAGTATTTTTTTCCTGCTGGATCCCTGCTTCATTCAGTTGAATGGTATCCAAAGACATGTGACCATGTCATTCAGTATGTAGCCCCAGGTCTTATTTAACATACCATCCAAATCCTGCCCTGAATACAAAATTATTAATTTTCTCATGGACATTTCAACTGTGCTCTCAGAAAATCCAAGTGCTTCACAAAAATTAATGAATTTAATTTCACAACACCCCTGTGAGGTGAAAGAGTGGTATTATCCCCACTTTACAGATGGAGAACTGAGACACAAAGATATTAAAGCCAAAATTGTTAAGCATTTAATAAGTTTGCATGTCCACTTTGAGACATCTAAGACCTGTTTCTCAGAGTCCTTAGCAGATTTATAGCACTATATGTTCAGTGCACTGTGCACAGCTCCTATTGACTTCACTTGCAGTTGTGATTGCTTAGCTCTTCTGCAAATCAGAACCCAAGTGTCTCAAGTTCAGCACACAGGAAACAAGGAACATACAATTAGTGACCACATATGAAAATTTTGGTTTAAGTGACTGACACCTAACATCATAGAGACTCTGTGGCAGAGGCAGGGATAGAAACCAGTTCTCCAAGATTCAGCTGTCTTAACCATCAGATCATCCTTAAGGCAACTTTAATTCTGGGACTTCCTAACTTTTTATTAAGGTGCAAAGTCAAGCATTGGTGTTCTTTTGCGCACGAGAGAGAGGAGAGAAATAAAGTAAACTAACAACTCCCACCTCCCAAAAAAATCCATCGTGGAATATCACTGACACCCACATTGGTCATCATCAGAGCTGGAACCTTTAGATTCACCACACAAACCTCTGTCACTTAAGCTAATGGAGTAACGGATAGCAGTAATGGGTTCTCATCCTGTACATGGACCAGGGCTAGATGGGGATAGAACACTGTGCCAATGCGTTTCACACATATTTGCTGACAGCAGCAGAATGGTGAGACTTGGGAATCCTGGGTTCCATTCCAGGCACCGGAGGGGAACATGCTCTAGTAGGCAGATACTTTTGCCCATTCCCTCAAAACTTGACCCTCTATCTGTCCTCTCTCTTCCCCACCCTTGGCTCCTCATCCCCGTCCTATTCTCCTTGCCTGTGCAGTTACAACTTCCATCCTTCAGGTTTCTCATCCCAGACCCAGTCTTTTTGCCCCTCCATAGTCCCCATCACATTCCCAGTCTCCTTGCCCAGCCAGTTCAGTTCCTCTCCTCCCAGTTCCTTGTCCACTCTCTTTCTCTCTTCCTCTCCCCAACCCTAGTCCCAGTTTCCACACCCACCCCAACTTCCAGTCCTAGTTTCCTTCTTTCCCTTCACAGTCTCTAGTCCCAATATCCCACACCCCCAGGCTCTTTTCCCCCAATCTACTCCCTCCACCCACTTCCCCATTCCAGGTCTTGTCCTCTCTGCTTTCAAATCAGGCAGCTACCTCCTCCATATTTCCTGGGCCCAGCAGGGGTCATCAACAGCCCAGGAGAGACTCCCTGCTTTCAGTTCTGGTGCCCAGCCTGCAGCAACCCAGAGCTGCAATTGCAGGTCAACCTCTGCTCACAACCACGTAGCCCCAGGATGGAGCATGTTCTGTGCAGATGGAATCGAGATATTTACCTGCAGTCTTACAGGTCTCTTCTGGGTGTGTATAAACTGTGTTTTTTTTCCCAAAGACTTATAACTTGGCCAAATTTGGGCAGATTTTCCACAGGGATAGCAAAAGGCTTTTCCCTGACGCAAAGATCACTCCCCTACCAAATTTCTAGCCCCTGCTCCAAAGCATATGGTGGGGGGCACAGGGGGGGGAGACTAGAGCATCTCAAAGAAAAGATCATCAGAATGTTTCAACATGGGCAAAACAATGTCATTTCCCCCCTAGCTTCATTATCAAACAGCTGAACCATTTTGGCTGAAACTACAGAAGTAAAATTCGGTCTCAGGCAGACAGCCAGCATGGAAAATTTCAGCTCAAACGATTAAGGTTTGTCCATGTTATAAGCAACTGAAAACAGGATCTTATCATGAGACGTGTCAGGCAACCTTAATAGGCACTGCTACCAGCCTTTCCTATAATTATATTCTACCCTCAATCCACACATACAGCTCGGACAGTTGCACAAAGAGAGAAGCAAATGGTCATTCACACAATGGAAACTCCCAACTCTAACTACACTACAACAATTCAATGTAATTAAAAAAACATTTTAACATTTTTAATAAATTATAAGAATGTGGCACAAGATGTTAAAATGCAGGCATGTGCCCTGCATTCTAGCGATCAGTTACATGCCCTTTATTAAGTATTTAATTAGTATTATGGCATCAGGGGTGGGTTTGGTTTCTAGAGGTTCTTAACTGTTACCTTTTGGGGAGATGGAAACAAATGGCTGTCTCTCAGTGAAGGACTAGAAAAATAAAAGGAGAGTTTTATCAATAGTCTTGATCTAGCCAGCCAGCATGATCCAATGTCACTTGAATGCAATGTCAGAGTTTTGCCTCTTTCTAAATTGATCAAATCTAGTCT
Source organism: Malaclemys terrapin pileata (assembly GCF_027887155.1). Classification (NCBI taxonomy): domain Eukaryota; kingdom Metazoa; phylum Chordata; order Testudines; family Emydidae; genus Malaclemys; species Malaclemys terrapin. Next base: position 86,907,149 of record NC_071507.1, read on the forward strand.
AAGTCGGTCTGTCTGCTATAACTGCATGGTGGTTCCCCATTTTAAAAAATGTGTACTAAACTGCATGTTCATTAGAGGTCATTGAGATCCATATTCAGCTTTTTTGGCAGCACTCAACTGTGACAGTACTTAAAAACAGACACTTTCCTGGAAAAACTGTGCCAGCTACATTGTTTAATTTTCCAAATCACCCGTAATTAGAACTGTGGGAAAAAGAGGGTCTAAACCTCGATGAGATTCACGTAAACCTCTTCTCCTGTTTGGGTCCAGATGGGGTGCCATGCCTCACTTTATCCTAGCCTAAGTTTTGAATTTAATATTTGGGGGGGGGACCCTCAAACCTTAAAGCAAAATTCAGACAAAACTGCTGAGTTCCATTGCAGTTAGTTTTTTCACTCCAAAACATTGCAAAACACCCTGGAGGCAAGCACTTTTTGCCATTACTGTGAACATCCACACAAGTTTGGAAGTGAAAATGTAAACTAACTCAGGTTCATTCGAAACTGGGGACAGCCTGGATGGTTTTTGTTCTGCTTGCCAGTGAAAAGATTGACATATTTCCCACACACACATACAAACACACACACACACACTTTGGACCAACATTCCTTGTATGCTGCATGGCCACACAGTGATCTTGTAACTACCACACACATCACATGGCTGGGAGTGCATCTGACATCTAGCTCCCACTTTGCATGCTAGGCCCTCACGCCTGCCAAAACCACAGTGGCTCCTCTTGGTGCTGGGGAGCCAGAGCGGGCTGGACCCCAGGCTTGCCAGCAGGGAGAAGGAGGCAGGGGTGCTGGGGAGAGAATGGTAGGGGGCTGTCTCTAGGGCTTAGGTGAGGGGGCCAGGGCGGCCAGTGGCTGGGTATTTCCCCAGGGCTGGCAACCCTTGGACAGCCTAACCCAAAAGGCTTGCAAGCCCTAGTGAAAATTTGGCCTGATTAGGTACTGGACTAGAAAGACGTTCTGAAACCAAAGGAGTTTGATATTTTGGTTGTGTTGTAAAACATTTTATACAGTTCATGCCAGGTCTACGCTCAGGAATAGCCCTGATTCACCCACTGGTGGCTAGCAAGGAGGGCTAAACATAGATTAGTTCAATCATTGCACTCCCTGGCTTGCCTTTGCCTAGAATTAGTGGTCAGCACTACTGCACGGACACACACTGCTGCTCACCTGTGGCTGAAATCAGGGCTATTTCAAGTGTAAACATGGTCTAAAGGTTTACTGCCTTGCTGCCAAAAATCACCTAAGAGTGTTGCTGTGAGCATCAGTGCATTGACTTCTAGTGGTAAAGAGATTAGGTATTCAAATGGAAAAGACAGGCAAGGAGGCTGGAGGTGGAGAGAGAGAACAGTTTAATAATTCCTTATGTCATAGTGGAAAAACAAGTAATTAAACACAATTTATCAGTAAGCCAACTTTTCTGTCTCCTGGCTACCTACTTAGTTCTACTTTCATTAAATTGGCTAGTCATCCTTGTATTTGCTGCTGCTTACACATCTTTTTATGGTTCAACTTCAGTGATGTCTTATCAGTCCTTTGCTAGTTCAAGTTACATGAGGCCCACAGCTCTGGGACTTGTTAGATAAGGACAGACAGGGAGGGAGCCTAAAGACAAGTGCAATACCAAAGCAGTTAAAGTTTTCAGTAATACATTTCTATTTCCGGTAATTTTAGACAGTGTACATTCAACCCTCTGTCCTCCTGTATTGAAGATTCTCCTTGGGAAGAGAGGACTTCTGAGGGAGAACACCTACTGCAGATTGTTTTGATGTTTCATTCATTCAGGGAAGACCTCCTTCTTTATGATAATCATATCATATCTATCTTCTAAATTACAGAATATCAACATGGTTGTCATTTTCTAGCTTTCACCATAAACTGTAAACCTCAATGGGTAATTTTCCTGAATGGAATATGTGAAATTTCTCCATGGGTTTATATCTACCTCCCGGATCTATCTATTTATATAGCAATGTATATAATTTACTGCTTCCTTTAAAAAAAAAAAATCACACACACAACCCAGAGAACAAAGGCAAGCCTGCTGTAAATATCATTTTCAGGCTAAGTGGAAGGCTGTGATATTAGATGTCATATCCCCCGCCTCCATATTTGGAGGCTGTATTAGCTTTTTTAAAAAAAGGGGGGGGGGGAAGTATGCCACATCTTTGAGACAAATTTTATGGCTCGCTGAATGATGTGTGTGCTTTTTATGTTTATGAAACTACCATCTAGCAAAAAATAGCAGCCTAATATTTTGACATGAAGGTCATTTGAAAGTTTTACTGCCTGCAAGCCTGATCCATTTTGTTGACAAAAAGCTCTCTCAGGGCTCTTTAAGATGCCCCAGCCTGCTTGACTTTCTCTCTGTCTAGCATTTCTGTTTCCTCTACTCACCCCCTCCCACCAGACTAATTATCAGCTCATTATGACTGTCCTAATGAATTATGTTACAACGTTAAGAAAGGGATTGGAATAAATGCTCATTTAAGTCTGAGGGGGGAGGGACAGATAGAGTTTACTGCTTCTATCAGCACTGCCTGCAGCAGCTAACTTGATCTGACCAAGCTCAACTCAGTCCATCCCTTCACACACACACCCCCACCACCACCACAAAAAAAATCATAAATATTTCAGCTGAAATGAATTTTAGATGGATATAAACGTGCTCTTGGGAGGAATTGGCTTCCTAATGCTCATTGGCTCCACAGAAACAAATTCTCTAGAAGGTTATGCCGTGTGCATGTCTGAGCGTAGGCTCTGGCTGGAACTATCTGTGCAGGCGTGGGTGTACGGGAACGGGAAGGGTGTAGAAGAACACACTATATTCGTTGCGTCTGATCAAAGGACAACCCAAATGGATTCAGTGGCAACTAATAGTAGTAGTTAAAACTGCCTCTCTCTCAATTTGGTCTTATGATGAAATTAGACAGGACACCCCCTCTCCCATTTTATTTCACTCTCCATAACTTATGTTAGCTCTTCCTAGTTTTCCATTAGCAATGAAATTTCTTCCTCTTGCCTTCAGCTGATCCCTTGCCTTAGATAAAAGCTAGAATTAATAAGCAAATGGTGGTGTTATATTTTAAAGTCTTGGCTGTCTATTTTTTTTAAATGCTGTGTCTTTTTATTCAGAATCTCATCAAGGTATCCTTAGAGACATTATGCCCCCTAATTCACAGATGTCCTTGACTTTGACGCTTGAAGTTTTATAGCATTGTCCCATTTTAAAAAGACCAATTTTACTTTTTATTAATACCTTTATTTTTACTACATTCAACACACACTGATTTCTGACCTTTAGCTCTAGTTCCTTCACTGACTGGAATAGCTCTTCTACACGTCTGCTTTTCTGAGAATTGGCTCTTTTGATTATCATTACTGTTTATTTATGTAGGGCTAAATCCTGAAATCCATACTTAGTTACTCAGTCCTCACTCAGGCAACAACCTTCTTGAGGAAGTACTGAGGAAACACTGATGAAGGATTTCAGAATTTGATCCAACGCATCCGTTTACCCAGTACTGTACAAGTACCATAAGCCGAAAAAGAGTCCAAGTAGACACATCACAACCCAGAACAAAAAGCAAAGAAAAGACTACTGCAAGAAACCTTTTTATGTACCTTTATTTTAATTATATACCTATATTTTAATTATATACCTTTGGCTCATCATAGTTTTATGTTATTAGACATAGACCATAATCCAGCAACATTTATTCATGTGAGTAGCCCTGTGGAGTTCAACATGAGCAAACGCACGCAAGTTTGCAGAATCAGGTCCCTGTTTGTAAGTGTGTAAATTAAACAGAAAATATTTAACATCTGAGACAGGTGAGACCATAGCCTGACCTCCTGACATTCCATATTATGAGAGCTCTATGTAATTAAGGTTTCAGGGTAGCAGCCGTGTTAGTCTGTATCCTCAAAAAGAACAGGAGTACTTGTGGCACCTTAGAGACAAACAAATTTATTAGAGCATAAGCTTTCGTGGGCTACAGCCCACTTCTTCGGATGCTGTAGCCCACGAAAGCTTATGCTCTAATAAATTTGTTAGTCTCTAAGGTGCCACAAGTACTCCTGTTCTTTCTATGTAATTAACTTCAGATTTGATGAAGACTCATTAAAAGCCAACCAGTTAATAGTGATTGCTGAATTAGCCTCTGGTTACTTTATATGTTGCGTTTTTTCAATACTCAATTTAAAGATGGCACGATTCCCTGAAGAAGACAACAGCAGAAAGCTTATTGTTAGAGAAGTGTTAAAACTTTGCCCATATTGTATTTTTTAAATGGATTCGTTGTCACTAAGCAAGAGTAAATATCCATGCAAGCCTATTAGCGGACATTTCCATGCAAACCTCAAAACCTTTTTAGCAGCAGAAGTAATAATTTAAGTTGTCTCTTCAAATAAGAGGCCATAGACAACCAAGGGCCTCTGTGCTTTAAGAGCTGTCAGTAATTGGCTACTTTCTTAGCAAATGCTTAGCTCCTTTGACCCAGCTTGCACTCTTAAAAGCAACTACTTTCCAGCAAAGACTGTTTGAGGGTTCCGCCCCCCCATGCACCACAATTTAGGAAACTGCAGCAACTAACTCCTATTCTACATGCACTCACTACCCTCTACCCCTATACCCCCAGAATGGGGTGTGTATTTATACAGAGTATATATTATATATACAATATTAAAGAGAGGCATTTTCCACAATAAAGACAAGCTAACAGCCAAGCAGTAGATTAGTCTTATCACTCTTCTGCAGTAACCAGGGGGAGAGAGAGGGAAAGCGAGCAAAGCAATTTCTGCCAGAGCAGCAGATGACAAAGCTGTTGCCTGACAAACAAAAAATAAAGTGAATTTTCCCTCTTTCTCCAACTCATTCCCCCTTCAGCTTCTTGTTTGTTTGTTAAGTTTGGCCTTTTGTCTTTTTTCCTTTAAAAAAAAAAAAGACAAAGACGTGACCGAAGTGGAAGAGGAGGAACAGGAGTGGGAAATGTCCCCCCACCTCCTTTATTGAGCTAGGCAAACGCATGTCAGCAGTGGAATGACAGAAGCCATCAAGCACCTGACAGGAAGGCAGGCGGGTGAATTGGGCGGACACGCTATCGGCTGGGGCCATCAGCACGTTCTGCTGCCTATCAGTGCTGTGCCTGGCAGCTGGGGAGATACATTTAGATAAAGCAGCCAGCAATCATTGATAACAAGTCCCTCAAATGTCAGGCAGCACAAAGGGCAGCATTGATTGCTGCTGTACAGCCCGCCTTTCCTTTTCTTTGGCGCTCTATTTTTTCCCCCTCTTTTTAATATAGCAAAGACTCTGGCTGGGATAATCTGCCTGCAGAAAAGGCCATTGTGCTGCTACACGTATTGTGCTATTCACTAAATAGAATTTATCAACATTTCTCCAATTCCCTTTCCTTCCCCCGCCCCTTCTTTCTCCATTTCCCGGCTGCTCCCCAGCCGCTTCCTCTCAGCTATTGGTATGATCAATGCAGGGACAAACAGCAACTCCCAGACCAGACAGATGGGGCCCTGGTAGCCTACACTGTGAGTTCCCTCCTCCCTCTTCCACAGTTTTGGACAGGCGTCCAAAGCTAGAGCTGAAATCAACTTTCATTTACCCTGTAAAACAGAACAAGCAGAGTGCGATTATAACCCTTCTTTATTACAAGGATTGCCTTGAAAACATAAAGCCAATCAAGGTTTGGATGTTTGCGCCACTGATTTTTTCCCCATGAAGATTATAGATTTTTATACCACACTCATCACCATAAATATTCGAGCACCTTCCTGCAGTGCATTAAGCAATGTGACTGCACATGTCACACGTCTGTTCTCTCAACCTCACCCCAGAGAGGCATCTAGAGTGGAATGTCCTGTTTTGATGGGGATTTGTTCAATATACCTGTTGCTATGTGGTTTCTCTAGAGAAGGCCTAGTCAAAGAAATGCACCTTGCACTTGTATGGAAAGTGGTGAGGTTTGGGATAGTCCTGGAGGGAGTACATGCCACAGTCTCAAACCACCCTCGGAGAAGATGCTGTCTCACCTGCCCAGATAAGCTTTACTCTCATTGTTGAGAGTTTCATCATGCTAGAAGAGGGAAGTTGTTGATCATTGTCTTTGTCCTGGAGCTTTAAATTGTCTGTTAGGTATCTTGGGCCAAGACCATGGAGCTGTTTGAAGATAAGAGTGGAGACTTTGAACGTGATTTGAAACTCTGTGGGAAGCCAGAGTAAAGAGCAGAGGACAGAAGTGACATGCTCACTGGAGCCTGTGTTGCTGAGGAGACATACTGCAGCATTTTGTATTAGTTTGAGTTTCCTAAGCGCTGAAGATTTCATGCCCAGGTGCGTCACATTGCTGTAGTTCAGCCAAGAGGTTACAAAGGCATAAATAACTGAGGCCAGGTCTTTGTTCACCAGGATGGGACAGCCTCCTATCCAACTGGAGATGGTAGAAAGCATTACCCATAGCCATTGCAACACGATACTCATCATCAGCAAGGACGCCAAGAGTACTCCTAGACTTCCCAAATACTTTCCTCTGCCCACCACCATCACCTCTGCTCGGGTTAGTCTTGATTCCTCCCCCTCGCCTCCTGTTATCCAAGTCTGGCCCTTGGGTCCTGTGAAAACTTGCAGCCACTGGTCCCTCAGCCCTTTGTGATAACAGACCAATTCACAGCACCACCTAGGCTGTGGCTGCTGCTGCCATTAGGACCACCACTCCATTAGCAGTTTTATCCCAGCCAGCTGTCTGTAGCTGAACCAGCTTCTCTGCCTAGCAGCAGGTGTGACCTCTTTCCATGAGTGCTGGGTGAGGGGAAAAACAGCTCCACGATGAGATGCGTGATCTGGTGTAGTGAACTAAGGATAGAATTGAGACCAAAGGATTCCTGCCTTATCACCAATGCCCTCTGTAGACTTCTTTGAACTCTTCCTCCATTTCCCCATCTGTAAAATGGGCATAATATGCAACTCCCATGCCCATCTCTGAGGAGGAGCTGCAGTGACCAACCAGTTGGTGTTTGTAACATGATAGATTAATGCTAAAGTTCACCAGAATGTCCACAAAAACTGAGTAGCTCTATACCTCCAGCTTATTTTCAAGCTTCTCCCTTTACCACAAGGCTATCCTCCTTTTTAGTGACAAACTATGAAAGGTCATGTCTATTACAGAGAGAGGCTCAATGGACAGGCATGTGCTCTGCACTCCAATTAATCCTCTTTTCTTTTTTACTGATGTGAATTTCAAGCCAAGTTTTGGCTTTAATAATGAACAGATTGTTCCCAGCTATTAAAAAAAAGTACAATCCTTGACACTTATAATCACCATTTTAATTATTATAATTTTAGAACTTGTACTTTGTCAATAATAGGCCTCAAACAAAAAGTATAGTGTCCCCAGAGAGCTAAATGAAAAGTGGTTTTGTCTCAGATGTTAGCTATAATTTTGGCTATTTGATCTGATGCAGTTTCATGCTTTTATTGTTTTAGCTGTTAGTGTTTTGCATGTAAAATCTTTCCGGGAGAGATGATACACATTGAGGGCCACACCCACTTCCCAGGACACATCCCAAGTAACCAGTGCTGTGGGCACTCGTGAGACAGGCAGGAATCCTCCACAGGGACCACAGAATAGCTGCTGAACTGAGCCACAACCACTAATGCAATCTCTAAGCTGCAGCAGCAGTTGTGGCTCCTATACTGTGTTCTACAAGGACAGGAGGAAATTCCCAGAAGATCCATGCAGTGATAGATCCACCAGCTCCCCACATGCTCAGTGTGAACAGCAGAGCTCTGTAAAGCACCAGGGGTAGAGACCACTTGCCCAGGGCTGTGAGATTCCAGACCTCTTCCTTCCCTGCACAATGGAACCATACTTTGTTCCATAGCTGCCAGAGGATGTCTGCAGTAAGATTAAGGTAGGATTTGCCCCTTAATAAAAATCATTATTAATTCAGGAGGGTGTCAGGGGCAAGGCCGAGGGATGTTCTGGTTCAAGGAAATGAAGATTTGCAGTTTGAAAGATCATTGGATGATCCTGTCTAAAGACAAGTTTGCAACTGGGGAACGGAAAGGAGAGAATGTGTCTTTTCAGAAGTGGTTGCTTTGATCAGAGTCATTCACTCTGGAGAATGGAATATTGAATTCCTTTTGTAGTCAGCCCAGGCTTAAGCAGTTTTGAGTCTGGCTGCGGTTTGCGGACTTGTGAAACATGAGTAACCCTCCCACCTTCCCTCCTCCTTTCTTCCTTGACTTAGGGACTTTCAGAGGGTATTACACAGCTTGACCAGGGAAACAGGGCTTTGTAAACTTGTTTGGACATTGCTCATGCATGCATGGCCATGCCATGGAGTATAGTAGAGCTACCCTCACTGGTGATTTGAATGAATGTGTCCTCATCAGTGTGTAGGTATAGGGTGTGGGATGGGAAAGTAATGACATATGTTACACAGTTTAGAATCAGGATGGATTTCTGTCATTGAAGGGAAAGTACCTGAAGCAGAGATGTATTAAACTCTCCTTGATCAAGGAGAAAGTTTGCAGTTCAGCTTTCGGTGAGTGCCAGTTTTCTCAATTATCCTGTGTGCCTGTTGCTGATGTAACCAACTCTGCCAGTTTTTCCATTGCAAACCTCTATTTTCCAGAGGACTGGAGGGCCTGCTATATGGCTCCTAAACGATTTGAAGAAGTACTCCCAATTCCTATACCTGACACAATCCTTGCACTCCACTTTCTCAGCAGACACTAAGCTGCACCATCCCTTTTCGGCTGCTTCTCCATGAGCCTTAGCCCGTGCCTCACCCATGTTTGTCTCCCTTAGCAACAGCTAAGATGGGCTTTTGTTCCAAAGCTTTTCATGAGACAAGCCTGAGCATGTTTAGGTAGCCAAGCCTTTAAAAGCAGTTTCCCCTCAAAGCTACCAGTACAAGTAGTAGTGATCTTATTTATATTGGGAGAGCTCCTCAGACAGGCAACGAGACCCCACTGTGCTAGTCATTGTATGCGTGTATGCACATACTGCAAGAGAGAGTCCCTGCCTCAGAAGGCTCACAATCTAAGGCCTTGTCCACAAAGTTTGACAGAACTGGTCACTATAATTACATGGTTATAACTGAACTGAAAGTCTGCATTCACACTCGTTTGTCTCAAGCAGGTCAAGCTGCTTCCCGCGTGAAATTTTTGAGCAAAACATACAACGTTTGCCTGCAGAAGATTTTGATTTTGCAGAAACTGCGTTTTCTGTCCCAAGAGCCGGACGTAGACCGTGGAACTCTCCCTCGCAACTAAACACAAATATATTTAAAAAAAACCAACCAAACAAAAACAAATAAAAAACACACCTCACCTCTTTGACTTGGCTCTTCCTCAGGAAGTCCTTTGTACACTGCCCACTCACCCACTAAAAAACAAAAAAGCAATATGAACGACACCTCTACCCCGATATAACGCTGACCTCAGGAGCCAAAAAAAATCTTACGCATTATAGGTGAAACTGCGTTATATTGAACTTGCTTTGATCCACCGGAGTGCACAGGCCCTCCCCTCCCCCCCAGAGCACTGCTTTACTGCGTTATATCCAAATTCGTGTTATATCAGGTCGCATTATATCGGGGTAGAGGTGTATAAAGTAATTAAACAACTTCTCCTGCAGACTGAGGAGGAGAGAGAGAGAGAGAGATTCCTTCTACTTTTAAATATTTAGGAGGCACCTAGATACTATGGAGAGTATACCTAGATACTACCAAGTAAATAGGATTTCAGGAGCTGACTCAGAAGTTTAATACAAAATGATAGGTCAGCTATTCAGAAATATTTTCTCATTTTGCGCTTGGGGATGTAACAGCACATGGGGGAAAAAGTGTGGTAAGAGAGAGGAAAGGACCTGATGACAATTAAGCGTTGTTGAAGAAGTCAAGATGAGAGCTACAAAGAGGGCTATGGTGGAATAGTTATGCTGGGTCAAGAAGGCATAAAGAAGAAAAGAATCCAAAGAGGGATGGTAAAGAAGGGGTGGATATAAGAAAGAGTTAAAATCCCCTCCCCCCCGCTCCTCCCAGTAAATGTTAAAATAAGTTTTTAAAATAGGCGAGAAAATAGCCTTGTGTTGAATCTCTACCCCACTGCTTTGCCAGTATTAGAACTGGGCAAATGTACAGAAAAACAAAATTGCCATTAGTCGGAATTTTTAATTGAACTTGCTACCACCACAGTCACGATCCTTGTATTTGCCTTCTGCAAACATTCAAGCCTTTGAGTTTTCTGGGGGAAAATTTCAAAGTCACATACACAAGTGTTCACAGAAAGTGAATTCTCAATTCAGACATTCACATTTTCACATCAGAAGATTTTATCCAACCTGTCAACTAAATAATACAGCTCCAGTTTGGAGCATTCATGATCAATCAATGCAATAAAAATTAAATAAATATGAATAAAGAATGCATTTGAAGAAATCGTGATCTGCTTATAGTTTTTCCTGTGAGCAGAGACAGACTATGTTTGCAGAATAATTATTCCTTGTTCACTTAGCTCTACTCTTTATATTGTCTACTGGAGGAAATGCTCCAAGGGTGCTCTGTACCTGGCAGGAGCTGCTTGCCTTGCAGGATCCAGCAATGTGCTGCCAAAATTTTAATGTGGTGTTCCTTGGAGGAGCTTCTGCCTCTGTCAGCAATACTTAGGACACTCCCTAGGTAAAGCGTTCTTTTGCCACCCCCTAAGTGGAGCAGTTTTTTATATGCCCAGGTTCTCCAAACTCCATACTGGGTCTGGGTGGGCAGGCACTGGGGAGGAGAGAGTTGGGTTTCTGTAGCTGCAGGATTCCCAGTCAAATGCAGCAACACCGTAGCCATTTCCTCACCATCTCTCCCTCGTATGCTGCTGCAGGAGGAAGCTGAGGACAGTTCATCCCACATGCACTCCTATATGCACTGGTGGTGGACACAAAAATAGAGTGAATAAGTTTCCCAAATGAAATCTGGGACCATGCAACAAGAGAGATGAACAGGCTTTTCCTCCAACAAGCCCATCCACCAACATTAATCCCTCTACTCTCAAGCCATGTTTCCCCACAAGCCATGCTGTCCTCCTCCCCTCCAAGGATGCTGCCCTCTAACCATTCCCCCAAAAACCAAACCATTCAAACTCTGTTGTCCTCCCCTAGCCACATCCCTGCTCCTCTCCTGCTGGCCTGAGTATGGTACAACTGGCTCGTTGTAAGGCTGAGCATTTTAAGCAGCAAAGCCAGGCTTAGTACTTCTTGACAGTGTAGCGGTTCAGGCCTGGTACTCAGAAGAGCTGGGCTCAGTTCCCTGTTCTGTCACACTCTACCTGGGACAAGGCAAGCAGTGTCTCAATCCCGCATTTAAGAAATGAGGATAATGATGCTTCCCTATCTAACAGTCTGTTTTAAGATTAAGGACACTGTAGAGATGATGCGACGCTCAGATACTCTGGTGATAAAGCCCATAAAGATGCCCACTGCAAAAAAGTAACCATTGAAGTCCCATCTATCATTCCTGTGCGACTATGTACGGGGCCAGGCTAAGAATTTTGTGGCATGTCAGCATGATGTTCTTTGGGGTACACACCAAACTTAAAGTCATTTTGCATAAGTGACCATAAGGTTCCACCCAGCCTCCTGCTGCAGATGTGCTGACCAACTGCTGGTTCCTTTCACCCCTACAATCAGTTGACATTTCCAAGGCAATCTTTCTAAGCACAAGGACCAAAAGCCTTTTTTAAATAAAGAAAAAGCTTTGTTAACAAGGGGCTTGCAAGGCCCAGGAGAGGCAAAAGCTTCCTAAAAGAGGGGAGGCCCCCAGTGCCCGAACCATGGTTTCACACACACACACACACACACACACTTCTCCCTGAGACCCTGCCCGGGCTCTGCCCATTCCCCCGAGGCCCCACCCTCATCCCGCCCATTCTCTCAAGGCCCCGCCCCAGCTCGCTCCTCTCTGTCCCCTCCCTCCTGTTGCTCGCCCTTGCAAACGGTAAAAAGTGATGGGGCCATGGCCTGCTGTCCCCCCGACCCCCAATTCTAGCACCCCTGCCTCCTGTAGCTCATCAGTGGTAGTTCAAGTCCTTAAGCCTCAATCCTACAAACCCTTTTAAACATGTGAGTAACTTCACTCACATGAATAGTCCTTCTGAAGGCAGTATGACTACTCCAAAGCTTGCAGTTAAGCATGGTGTGTATGTCTTTGCAGCACTAGGGCCTTAGAGACTGAACTCTTTTGAAGAAAGGTCCCTGACCTCACATGTCTGTAGCACTACAGCTGATTTTTCAAATGCACCCTTTCTTAAAAGAAAGACAATCACCCCAGAAGACCCATATAAAATAAAAATTCCACGTATGAAGGAAAAAGCAGTTACATCTTTCATTTGGCCCTCTGTGCCTAGGTACAGGAAGGATTTGTTAGAGTGGAATGAGCCCACACTGACCCAGCAACCAATCACCCATCCCCAGCAAATGCTCCCTGGTTCAAAAATAGATGGAGCCATCCAGTTATGTAGCTGTGAATAGTCAGGCAGTAAGACTTACCGGTAATCAGTCAATAGGAGCTCAAAAGGAGGGAGGTTTAATAGGTAGCTAATTCCTGGTTTGCCTGTGAGAAGAGGGGGAGAGCAGCAGCAGGGCGGAAGCAAGCTAGCTAGCTCAGGACAGCTAGAGACTCAAGGAAACTGAGATCAGATTCATATTTGTGTGTGCATGAATAGAATTTTATTTGGGGGGAAATGTGTGAAATTTTTTATCCACTTTCTAACGCTTTATAGTGCTGTAGCGCACCCGGTTTCTGCCACAGCAGTGTCTTGGAATGACAGCCTGGCTGGGTTTTCCCCTCACTCATTCTCACCACCATTTCTGTAGCTGTCATCTTCTTCACCACAGCAAAGAACAAATTCCCTACCAACTGAGCAAAGATCTGACATTCTATTTCTGTCGCTCGCTCTGCTCCCTGACACAGATGCTAGAAATCAGAAACAAGGAGCTAAGATCAATTGCATCAAGTAAAAAGAGAGAAAAAGAAAAGAAAATAAACATTCAGAAATCTAAAAATACAAGTGGTTTTTAACAATAAAACCCCAATTTCAAAAGAATATTCAATTGTGGCTGGCATCTTATAAGCGGATAAAATGCTAATGTTCACAGACAGACAATGCCTCAATAAAGAAGGAGAAAGAAATTGTTCATCTCTAATCAGGGTTGATTTAGACTGTGGTGTGCCTGCTGTATCTTCTAGGCTCCTTTTCAATCCAATATCCTAATTGGAGTCTCAAATACAGAGAGGAAGAATGCCAATGATTCAGGTAAAACCAGAAAAGGTGTGGGCAAGACTGGACTGCAACACAGTTCAAGTGAAGCCAAAGTAGCAAATTCTACCACCTAATGAGACAGGAAAGGGAGCTCTCACCTCTGAAATGCAGGCTTCCTTAGCAGACTTGGCATCATGGCTGCTGTAGCTTGCAGGCAGGCATTCACTTGCTATCCCATTAAAGCAACTGGATGAAGCCAAGCTTTGAACATCAGGCTCTGTCACTGCAAACACAGCACAACCGCCCTGCAGCGATGCCACCATCATGGCAGCAGTGAATTGTCTGAACACCAGCAGCACAATTCTTAAGAAAACCAGCAAATATGACAGCACTCGGATATGAATATGGAGACAAAGCAGAAGCTGCAGACAGGGATTTATGAAGTGCAAGCCAAGATTGAAAAATAACATTTTGCAGAGGATATTTTTTTTAAATTGTGATTGTTGATTTGGCCTGGTTTGTAGTAAATTTTTGAGCAGATTTGATGAGATGATGGTGGTGAAGTACTAAGCGCCTGTTGCAACCTAGTATTGTGCTGATAGACTCTCCATCAGTTCCCCACCTAGCTGTAGCTCTGCCAGTACACCTCGCTGCAGATCTTTAAACACTCCTGTCCTGGAGCTCTTTAGACATCCTAATGCTGTGATGGAGGTCTCCTGAACACAGCCTGCCAAAGCACAGTTCCCCTTCAAAACCAGGATCTGATTGGACCTTCTAGTTGTTATCACAGTCACACACCACCTTCCCCTATGGAAATGTCCTACAGAATCTGACCGAAACAAAATTATAATTGTTCTATAGAATTTAATGGAGAATCAGATCCCCACTTTAGAACTCTATTGGATAGTTAAAAAAAAAAAAACACACACAGCCCTATGTAAAAACAAACTGATCTATTACATTCTCTAGATTTTAGAGTAATTTCTGTGGAATGAACAGAGCCTGTACTTCAGACATGTTCCATATGTTGTGTAGTCATTACATTTATCTGTATTTTCTTATTGCTCATGTTTCAGATTAAAAAAAAAAGTCCCTACCACAAGTTCAAACATACACTCTGTTTGTGTTTACAGTTCTTAGCACACTAGAGCCACGATCTCCAATTAGGCCCTCCAGGCACTACTCTAATAAATAATAAACGCAACTTTTTGGTTTTGTTTGTTAGATTTTGTAAGACTTTTCCATAAGGGGGAAAACATAGGGTGGCAGAGGGTATTTACTTATTTAAATCATATAATATTTTACCACTCCCTAAAAGTATGGTGTCTTTCAAGTATTTAGAAAGTATTTAGTACATCAGAAAAAGCTATGAATAAAGATTCACGCCTCCAGTAGCTCAGGCTTCTATTGATATCACAAAACCATTAGAGCATCAGTCATTACCACGATGTTATTAAAATCCATTAGCAGGTGTATAGGCAGATTATAGCTTCATTTTCTTTCTAGTATATATTACATACTATATCGTATGTAGAGTCCCATCACTTTAAAAATGCAATCAAGCTGCATCTTCCACAGAAATGCTGCATTTATCTTGGACTCACCCGTTCAGAGGAGTTAGTCCCTAGAGGCAACTTGTGAAGTTTGATTTGCAGTTTCGTAAGAGACTAGTTTAGTCAAATAGATCTTTGTAATTGAGACTGGAGCTTTGAAAACAACCACAGGGACTCACTTCTTGGAGGGAGCAAATCCAAGCTGGGGAACAGGATTCGGCTACACCTGTCTGAGCCTACAAATGTCAACACATTGTCCCAGCAAGACATGACATCGATGTCATAGAAGGGGCTTCGCTTCAGCTGGGCCAGAATAGACATGTTTCCTATTGGCAAGGCAGAGTTGAATTCCTGAAGCAGAATTCAAATTTAGAGGAGAAAGGCTGTGTGAAAATCTGAATATCACCAAGAGCCCCCTAACATCTGAATGCAAAGTTGAAATCCTGTCAACTTGTCAATGAAAAGACAGCAAATAGATTGTGAATCCCTTGGCTTGGGTCTTCTTCTGTATCTTGTGCAGAAGAAAGAACCCTATCACTATTTAAATACAAATAAAATAAAGGATGGCAACAATATGGTAAAACTTTTCCAGACGTCTAATAAAACAGAACAAAAAATGTTTGCAAGACAACTTTACTACCCTGGTCCTTAGTCCACTAGCCCCTAAATAGTCCCCGGGGCTACTTTACGTTGCACCAGCTAGTAGCAGTCCTTAGTGGCAGTCATAGCAGCTGGGGATTGGCTGGATGTACTAGTTTCCCAGCCACATTCCTTTTCCTTGGCCATGCCCGCTATGCTGGAGGCCAGGATGGAAGGCAGTGCAGGAACTACTCTTCCACCAGAGGAATCCTCAGGACCTGGCTTGCTAGTCTTAGCTGCAGAAAGACATGTAGTGTCACCTACCAATGGACACCAACTTCCCAGTTACACTAACATCCTCTACACCACTGATTGGATAAGAGCCTCCACCACATTCTCTGGACTCAAAAGGGGACCCTTGACTGACCCTTTCCCTTTGTGTTCAAGAGAACAGTTTCTGTGCTTCATTCTCCTGTCACTAGCAAACTAAATGAAAAAGTTGGGAGGACAAGGCTATGTTGGTGTTACACATGTTAGGACCGTCCTCTGGTATCCACAGGGGGCCCAAAGAGCTCATTTGGGCAGACCACTTTCTCTCACTGGAAGTCTTGAAATAAAAATTAGAGGTTTTTCTTTAAAAAATAAATAATAATAATAATAATAATAATCCTTTCATTCAAACAGGAATCAGTACAGGGAAGTCCAATAGCCTGTGTTATACAGGAGGTCAGATTAGATTATCGCAATGGTCCCTTCTGGCCTATGAGTCTCTCCATTGCTACTACTCTTGTTCATCGTTTGGGTTGATGACCAGTAAAGGCAGATAAAGATAGAACAACTCTTAATTAACAGAGATGCGTGGGACAGTCCCACGACCCTCCCACCCAAACTCCTGCTGCAGACTGTTAAAGGGATCTTACCATCCCCTTGCAATGCTGCCAACTTTCATGATTTTATCATAAGTCTTGTGATTTTTGGTGTATTCCTTAGAGCCCCAGCTCTCGGAATCAGGAGATTACATGAAAATCTCAGCTTTCCTTTTAAAAAAAGTTTAACGCCCTTACGGTTGTAAGGAAAAAAAAAACCACTTGAAAACAGAAGCAAGTTCAGCTTAGAAACCTCAGAAGCCAGAAGGCAAATAAAAAGAATCCAAAATGCAGGATAAAAAAAATCATTTCTTTTAAGTCAGTCTCAAGCTTTTGGGGCCTGACTCATTATTTTTGAATGTCCTTGCCAACTCTGAAGGCCTACGTACATACAACCAAACCATAGTTACTAATTTATTTGTGACAATGATGAATTGTACTCAGTTACTGGCAACACAAGGTCATCAAAATAAAATGAAACCAAGAACCTACTGGTTCAAAGTTTGCTTGTGAATCCAGAGCCAGGCAACATTCATGTCAAATCTGGTTTTGGAAGGAAAGGTTCACACACCTCTGCATGTGGCCCTGCCAGTCATAAAGGTAACCCGGCCAGGACTCACCCATTAGTCTGTGCCAATTTTGGTGAGCATAAGGCTGGTCTACACTGGGAACTTATATCAACATAGCTACATTACTCAGGGGTATGAAAAATCCACACCCCTGAGAGACAGAGCTATGCTGACCTACGTTGCAGTGTAGACAGCAGTAGGTTGACAGAAGAATTTTTCCATTGACATAGCTACCATCTCTTGGGAAGATGGATTACCTATGCTGATGGGAAAACCCCTCCTATTGGCGTAGGTAGTGTCTACAATGAAGTGCTGCAGCTGTGCCACTGTAGAGATTTAAGTGTAGACATACCCTAAAGGCTTGTCTTTACTGCAAAAGTAACTCAAGTTATAACTTGAGTATTGTCCCTACCTTGACTCCCATCAACACACAGAACCCCTTAACGTGAGCGTGGTGGAGCTTTTAACTGAAGTTGGCTGACTTACTGGGCCCTATAGACTACTGCACAACTCTCATCAACTCCATTCCAAAGCCACTAGTCCTCCAATATCTTCCCACAATACCCCAATGTTTCCACAGAGGATAGTCAAGTTTTTCCACAATGCACTGCAAAAGAATTCCTTGTGCAACTTAGCTATGCCCCCAGAAGTCTTAGTGCCACACAGAAGACAGTGCAGCAACTATAAGATGTCCCAGTGTGACCACTCACACTCAAGAGGAGTCTACTTAAATGTAGATCATTCAAGCTAACTCTACAGTGAAGACATACCCGGTGAGTTTACTCCTCCTCTGCTTCCCTTCCACAATGCTTGTTGACTCCAAGTTGCACCAGTCCAGAGACTGGAGAATAAATTCAACTCAAAGTCACTCATGAAGCTCATGTCGCCCACATGCCAGTGAATTAAAGCATTCATACAAAACCCAGATAGTTTCAAACCTTCAATTCACTCTGAACAATTAATGACCAGAAACTCCAATTTCATGTTAATTGGTTTTAATTAAAAATAGTTTTCCCCCCAGCCTTATCTACAAAGGCTTATTGTCAGTATAACAGCAATCTAATCTCTGAATTCCTTACATTATATGCTTTACCTTTGCAGTTAAATAATAAAGTAAATCTCAGACCTGAATGGTCTTTTGGAGGAAAAATACAGAATATAAAGTTATACAGAACAATAGGAAATTCATTTCAGGGACTCACTTATTCATAAAAAGCAGTCCTCCATCCTCACCCTCCAAAATGAGGCAATAACCCACAGATTTTATCCAACTAAAATCTAAAGAAGTCAGCTCTTCCTCTGGCTGCACATCACAAGGTGCTCTCATGAAGCTACTGATATTGCAAAGTCATCCACTGGGTGATTGCAGCATCAGCAATCAAGAAGTTGGAGGATTATAAGTGGTACAACTTTCGGTCTATGAGAAACCGTAACCTTCTGGTCTGGAGGAAAGGAACAGAACAAAGGAAGCAGCAATCACTGGACATTTCTGGCGACTAGTGAGCAAACTTGGAGACTATAAAATAATGCAGGCAACACATTGCAGTCTCAGTAAGAGAGGAAAATGAGCAATGAGAAATAGCAAAGCAACTCTGAGTTGCGTTACCAAACATTGCCTCTTACGAGATTTGTATTTCATATCCTGCTTTATATTCTGTTTTTCCAGAACCAAAGATTTTTGTTTTGGTAGAGGCGGGGGCTTAAGCGAGGAGAAGCTAAAAAAGGTTGATTGTGGGGGTTGGGGGTAATCTCAATTTACTGTTTCCTATTGTATTCTCAGAAACTCCATTCTCTGGTGTATTTGTCGTTCAAAACTGTGGAGAGATGATTTTCCTCTCAGCAGTTTACAGAGTGCAGGGAAAGGGTTATGGGAAATAATATACCGTATTCTTACCTGGCACCACCAGAAGAGCTCAAAGTGCTTTACAAACACTGAGCGAGACTGTGGCCTACCCTTATGACATGGCACAGGGGAGAATGGGGGTACAAAACTTCCCCTGTGAGGGTTACCCACCTCATGGGTTGGTGAGTGGTTGGGGCTGATGAGAAGGGAGAACAGCCCCTGCAGGACCACTATTCTCTCCTATTCAGGTGAGAAGGGAATGGGTGGAACCTTGACTCATCCCTCACTTCCTCCAATACACTGGCCAGTACCACTGAGAGACGAGTAGTCTGCTTCTGGTATAGACAAATAAGCAGATTACTTCCCCCCAGAGCACAGGGGAACCAGCGAAGGAAATAGAACTCCCATCGATGTGCCACTCCTGGCTCAGGGCAGATCTAAGGTGACAATCTACCCCACAGAGATTGCACATAAAAGCAATGCATCGCTTTTTATATGCTGCACTACATGTGCAAAGCACTTTCCAAAGTGAGGCTCCTGTTCTGTAGCCAGCTATATGACAGTGGATCTTTGCAGCCATTCAGAATCCCATTGAAGCCCCTGGGGGTCCATCAAGACAGATCCAATTGCTGTAATGAGGCCTTCCCTCCCAACTAATAATTAACTATTACATTTAGAATTGTCATATAGAGGTAGGCAAGCATTATCCCCATTTGACACAGGGAAAAAAGCACACAGATGTTATGCTAGTTGCCCACCCAGAAAGTCAGCAGAAGAGCCTGCAATAGGATGTAGGTTTCTGACCCAAAGTCCTGCGGCTGCGGCAGCTGCACATGGCCATCCTTCACCCTCTCTTCAGCACTGGCAGTAAATTCAGTCTAATCTGTCGGGTATTTTTGTTTGACTTACACCAGGCCCTATCAGTTTTCAGAAATAGTCCCCTTCCCACATAAACCCAAAGTCACATTCCGCTTATATACAGATTTATTTTATTTTGGGGATTTAAAAAAAAAAAAAAAAAATCTGTTCATTGAGCCAAGCCTCAGCAGTAACTAGTTGTCCCCTGTGAACTTTAACAATGATTCTTACAAAGCAGCAGCTGGAAACCAACAGATCCAGTGCCTTTCTGGAGAAGGTACCCTTACTTGGAAGGTCAGTCATCAGATGGGATTCATTTTTCACCAGAGACAAGAGAAGTGTTGAGGTCTTATATATCAGGATGGTGTTAGAAGCCAGTTCTCTCCCATTTGCAAAACTCTGACAATTCCTTCCTCTTCCAGAGAAAAACATAAAGAAATCATGAAATAGGACTGTATTATTGGAATTGGTCCATAGCCTTATTTAATTAAAGAGTCAACTCCCCCTACCTATCCTGAAATGTAATGACAATCCAGTTGTCATGGACCATGTAAGTAGAAACAATACATCATAACACCTTCTTTTGTTTTACAAGTTCTGTATCACTTTGTAAGTCACATCCTTAAGTAACCTGCCTAGGGGCTTGTTGGCAAAGCAGATTGCTGCCTCATGGGAATCCTACTCCGTACTGGGAGTATCCTCATGATTTTCACCCCAGGTGTCAGTGGTGCTGACCAAACAAAATGGAGCTAAGATTTGGGATATGAAATTAAAACAGCAGCTGTCTGCTTTATAAGTGACTTCTGGGGTGGCTGGGTACCAGCACATCAGTCTTATTGGATTGTAAGCTCTTTGGGGCAGAAACTGTTTTATTGTGTTAGTACAGAGCTTAGTACCACGGGGTCCTCATCCATGACTGCGGTTCCTAGGCACTGCAATAATAATCTTCTTGGAGGTATGTCACCAGCCAGCCATTCTCATCAGATGTCAAGCGCAGCGATGAGAGTTTACTAATGTTTCTGAGGAGGAGAGTCAGTAATGTAAAGGGGGAAAAGCTAGAACAAATTGCTTCACAAGCAAGGAAGTTTATGGGGAAGCTGGTAAGGCTGGGAACTCAAATTGGATATCCTTTTCCATCAGCTGCTGCTGTCAAAAGCAGGAAGAGGGAAGAGAAATCAAGCCATGAGTTGCCTGTCAATCTGATCTCACTGCTGAAGAGGGGGTGGGAAAAGAGGGGAGGCTCTAAACAAGTTATACTTGGAGCTCTAAGCGCCTGCTTATCTTACTGGCACTTTTACAGTGGCTGGGCAGAGCAAAGTGAGAACAAAAGCCAGATAACTAAAGCTTGAATTTTATGAGGCTTTTCACAAGCCAGGAAAAGAAAATCTCAACTGGTTTCAAGTTACCAGCCTAAATTTAGGCAAATTTGCAAACCTTTCTAAAAACCCAAGGCAAATGTTGGCAATCTTAGGTCAAAGTTTCAGGTGAATCTTGGGGATGAACTATGTTCTTTTGTGAAAACTATGCAATACTTAATTGTCTATTATAATTTTTCCACCCAAAACCAGACAAAAGTTAGTAGTTCAGCCAGGATTTACTTAACACTTAGAGATATTGTCTCAACCCAATGCGCAGGATCTAAGAATAGATGCTAACCAAAAGAAAAAGGCCTGCATGAATCTTTGTGAAACAAAAGGCATTCCGTTTTGTGCAGGCACATTAACTGTACGTAGGATTTATATTAAGGCCCACAATCCAAGCAGAGCTCCCTTGGGGAATTCACCAGAGGTGAGGGAAGGATTTTTGCCTGCCCACTCCAAACCCACTCCTCCATATACCAATTGCTCATTTACCAATTAAAACTTCTGGAAGCTTATAAGCTCTTGTAAAATGTTATTTGAAATTGCATTAACGAAGACAATGGTGACTCACTTCTCTTCCGTGTCATCTTGGCAGTTTAAAAAAAAAAAGTGGGGGAGGGGAGGTGGGTGTAGGTGAGGATTTATAATAAATATCTTAAATAGCTACCAGGCATATTATTATTTAAATAACTATCAGGCATATTATTACCCAGAGTGACTGTAGCCGATACAATGGGAGCTTATTATTCAACTGACTGAAGAGTTACAAGACTAAGGAATACTAACAATATTAAGTGAATTATAAAAAAAGTATCCAAGTATAAAAATGTAGGAAAATAACAGAAAAAAAGGAATATAGTACATGGAGGAGCTTTAGAGAGCATGCAGAGATTAGCTGAAGCATATACAAACTGTGCACTAGAAGAAGCCACCACCATGCATTGTATTGAACAAGCATTTAAAATTTACTCATAGAATGAGGGCATCTGATGGCCATGCTGTGAGTTGATGTCCCCAGTTCATTCAGAGACAGCAGCCTTCTGAAGGCTATTCGGAGGATTATCTGGAAAGAGTTGGTGGTTTCAATTCAACTCCTTCCAGACTGTCAAAAAGCCACCACCGGAATTAAGACCTCTGTTAATAATCTCCACTAATCAGACACCAAGGATCAGCTGGGCAGCAAGCCTAAACCACCTCTCTCATCCTCTAAAGACAACCCTCCAGGTCAGATTCTGGACAGCACTTATGCATATGCTTAAAATTTAAAGCATGTACTTAAGTTTTTCCAGAATAAAAGAATTCTAGAGAGAGAGTCACAATGCTAATTTTGAAAGTTACACGTGACTTCATTTTGCACAGATACAAACAAGGCTGGCCTTTCTGCTTGACTTAACACGATCTAAACCAGCAGCAGTTCTCTCTCAGCTGCTTCAGCACACAGAGTCACAATTAACTCAGTTAATTGGTTGGGTGTCAAGTGATACCCGTTCCACAGTATAGCAAAGAAATGTACTAGCCAGCTAGCAGTAACAAAAAACAATCTCTAACAAACCCTAAATTTGGCTTAAACACAGAATCCTTTTTAAAGTTTTAATTTGATGGGCTCCACCTCACAATATTGTTCCAAGTTAGAAAAACACATCTCTTCCTGCTGCTTTTTGGAATAGGAAGAGTTAGAAGAGGAGCAGACGTAGCGTCCGACCATCACTTAGTGGTGGTCAGATTGAAGCTGAAGTTGAAGAAGAACTGGATAGACGCGTCAGATAGAAGAGTGAAGTACTATGTCAACCTTTTGAAGGATCATAAGATCAAGGAAGATTTTGGACTAACGCTGAAGAATAAGTTTTCAGTACAGGATCGGTCTGAGGAAGACAGTGTATCCAACAGATGGCAGAAAGTGAGAGAGCACCAGGGAGTGCTTGGAATCAAGAAATACCAGCAGAAAGAGTGGATCACAGCAGAGCCCTTGACTAAGATAGAAGATCGAAAGAAAAAGAAGGCAGTAGTTAATAACAGCAGGACTAGAGCAGCAAAGGCTAAAGCGCAAAAAGAGTATGCTGAAGCCCATAGAGCAGTGAAGAGGAATATTAGGAAGGATAAGAGAGATTATGTGGATGGACTGGCAGCAGAAACGGAGCAGGCAGCATACAACAGTAATATGAAACAGCTGTATGACATCACCAAGCGACTGTCTGGAAAGTTCAGCAAGCCAGAACATCCCGTCAAAGACAAGCAGGGAAAGTCTATAACAGAAATAGAACAACAGATGAATAGATGGGCGGAGCATTTTGAGGAACTCCTGAATAGACCAGCACCACTAAATCCACCAGACATTGACCCAGCCAACGAAGACCTTCCAATCAATTGTGACAGACCAACCAGAGATGAGATCAGAAAAGCCATCACTATGATGAAGAACAGGAAGGCGGCAGGACCTGACAATATCCCAGCAGAGGCCCTGAAAGTAGATCTGGATGCTTCAGTGGAAATGCTGTACCCCCTCTTTGAGAAGATATGGGAAGAAGAAGTGATTCCGGCAGACTGGAAAGAGGGATACCTTATTAAAATCCCCAAGAAAGGAGACCTCAGCCATTGTGCCAACTACAGAGGAATCACACTTCTGTCGGTGCCAGGGAAGATCTTCAACCGAGTCCTCTTAGAGAAAATGAAGGATGCCGTCGATCCACAGCTACGAGATGAGCAGGCAGGTTTCCAGCAAAATAGATCATGCACGGACCAGACAGCAACACTCCGCATCATAGTCAAGCAGTCTATGGAGTGGAACTCCTCATTGTACATCAACTTTGTTGACTATGAGAAAGCATTCGATAGCATAGATCGAGAGACTCTCTGGAAGCTCCTTCGGCACTAGGGCATCCCAGTAAAGGTGGTTAACCTGATTAAGAACTTATATGATGGCATACACTGTAGAGTGATCCATGGAGGGCAGCTTACAAACAGCTTCCAGGTGCGAACCAGAGTCAGACAAGGATGCTTGTTGTCACCATTTCTTTTTCTCCTTGTCATTGATTGGATTATGAAGATATCCACTTATGAGCGCAGGAACGGAATCCAGTGGACGTTGTGGACCCAGCTTGATGACCTGGACTTTGCCGACGACCTTGCACTCCTTTCGCATAGCAAACAGCAGATGCAAGAGAAGACCAACGTAGTGGCAGCCACGTCATCACAGGTTGGCCTCAACATCCACAAGGACAAGACCAAGATCCTCAAGATTAACTCCATCAGTAATGACCCAGTCACACTGAACGGAAGCCCTCTGGATGAAGTGCAGTCCTTTACCTACTTAGGCAGCATCATCGACCAACGGGGTGGCACATACGCAGACATCAAAGCAAGGATCAGTAAGGCAAGAGCAGCTTTCTTACAGCTCAAGAACATCTGGAGCTCCAGAGAGCTGTCTTTGGCAACAAAGATTCAACTGTTCAACTCCAACGTGAAATCAGTCTTATTGTATGGAGCTGAAACCTGGAGGACAACTAAAACAACCACCAGGAAGATCCAGACTTTCATAAATAGTTGCCTTAGAAGGATTCTCCAGATCCGTTGGCCAGACACCATCAGCAACATCTACCTCTTGGAGAGGACCTGTCAACTTCCAGCAGAGGAAGAAATTAGAAGGAGAAGGTGGGGCTGGATAGGACACACACTACGCAAGCAGCCAACCAACATCACTAGACAGGCATTGCAGTGGAATCCCCAAGGCAAGCGGAAAAGAGGCCGTCCAAGAAACACCTGGCGACACGACCTTCAGGCTGATAGCATAAAAATGTGCTATACCTGGAACCAGTTAGAGCAAATGGCCCCGGATAGAGGACTCTGGAGATCTGTGGTTGGCGGCCTATACCCCGATTGGGGTGACGGGCATGAGTGAGTGAGTGACCTCACAATATTGTTCCAAGTTAGAAAAACACATCTGTTCCTGTTGCTTTTTGGAATAGGAAGAGAAACAGAACACGGGGCAAGGACAGCAGGTTGGAGGCAGCTGACCGTAGAGAAGGTTGCAGGCAGAGCACCAGAGGATCCGGAGCAGGAAAAGCAGCCCCTTAGGAGTTGGGCAAAGGAGTTGCAGCTTCAGAATTGGTTTAGAAAAAGGCTATAGAAAGAAACGCAGCCCAGCTGGAAAATGGTGATACAGCCAATAAATAGTATTGGTTATTGCATCTAATTTAATTACTTGTCTGGACAAATATATTTGAAGTTATTGTACTAGAGCTTCGTTTCAACCCTATTATGTTTTTCCCACACACACATAAAAGGTGAAAGTATATTTCCACCAACCTGATTTGTGTAAGCTTAACAAAGATGAGAATGAAAGGAAAGGCTCCACGTGAGGTCCCACAGTGTGAGCCTCTCCTCCCACAGCCTGCACAGAACACAACACAAAATGGTGTCTTGTTCTGCAGACAGCATAGCCTTGAGTGATTTAGAGGTGTACTGTAGAGAAAGCAAAATCCATAATGGGCGCTATAAGGAATTTTATGGACAGACTTACAGAGACAAATGTGATGTGCAATGGCACAAGAAGTTAGAAAACCCCCAAAAATGCTTTGTAAAACCACCACCAAAATGGACTTTGAAAAAAAGTTTCCATCTCTACCACCAGCTCAACTCAGAGTCTCTTAGAAGCTAACATCACAAACAAAGCACATTTTAATTAGAAGCAAGAGATCAGGGCCTACTGTAGGCAAACGTACTGTAGCAGGCACATCTACGGACTGATTAATATCTCCAGCTCAGGATTTTATGGAGGTAAAGTACAAAGCCTGCTCTTAAAATAAAAAAAAAAAAAGTCCAAGACAGCTATTTAATGAAACAATTGTTCTAGAAATAAAACACAAGGTTTTTTAAACTAGAAAAGAGCACGAGGAAGCTTTTAACAGTGAGCTATATTATATAAAATAATAAAGCAGTAGGACATGACAGAATGTAGTGATGAGAGTTTTCTTACCACTACACCTAGCACAGGCTGCTCTGTGTCGCACAAAGACTACACTAAGCTATGTGTCAAATTCTGCCCTAAGTCACACCCAATGAAACCCCACTGGCAACATATTTTTCTTCATTTACACATGCTTCTGCACTTCCAGGTTCTTGCCAGGTGGTCAGATTCTTGCATTATAGGCAGATCCAAGAGATTGAGGTATTTCAGGTAGTTATCCAAATTCTGGAGTGCACATTGAAGTGGTTAAAGCACTGGACCAAGATCAGGTAATGTGGATTCTATTCCCACCTCTGCCAAAGATTTACTGCATGATTTTGGACAAATCACGATCTCTCTGTGCCTCCATTTCCTCTTCTGTGAAATGGGGGTATTCCCCTATATCACAGGGTTATTGTAAGGCTTAATTCAATAGTGTTTGCAAAGCTCCAAGGTCCTCAAATGCAAAGTGGTATACAAGTGCAACATATTACATTATTGCCCAAACACCAAGGGAATATTTTAGTGAGGAAGAAATGAAAATAATTTCTTTGTACTCCAGATTACTAATTATGGGTACCGCTGCCAAATGTCTCTAGAAGAGAACATCTAGTGAAGAATCAGAGCCTCCCTTTTGGGAATGCTGTTTAGTTATAAATTCATTTTACTTTGAGAGAGAGTCAGAAGACTCAGAAATCTTTCTTGGATTTTGTTTGTTTTGTTAGAATTGTTTCCCTAGTTGTCATATTACCTTTTGCCAAAACCATAAGAACAGAAGTCATAATACATGGGATTACGAATGATCAAGCTTTACTAGGTTGCACAGACATTACAACAGATTTAATCTATTAAAGCCATTAGTATTTGCAAAAATGTGGAGCAATTATCATTTGCTAGAGTAAAGAACAACAGAACACAGTGTTAAGATGTATAATAAAGCAAAATCAAAGTCAAAATATTGCAAGGTTGCACACAGATTTTATCTTAATCATGCTTTGCGTCTGTTCTTCCCTCCCACCCCTTTGCTTTCACTTTTTTCTCCCATCCTCTTGGGAGTCTTTCTTCCCTCACTCTTGTACTGTCCCAGAGACAGAATTCAATCATACAGTATCTAAAACAAATTCCTTATTGAGGCCACTGGACTCGGGCAGAAGTTCTCCATGGCTCTCAAAACTAAGGCTTCTTGTCTTTGCTAACACAAAGGTGGACTTGGAGGGAGGGATTTGAGGGGGTGGGAGTTACAGTGAGATAGCAAACTTGATGATTATCTTGCTGTACAATCCTAAATGAGGACAAGGCACTAGTAGTGTTTACCATGAGGTAGCTAGGCAAAGTCAGCATTATCCCCCTTGCCCATAGTGGACCTTGTCTAGTTTGCCTTGCAGTAAAACTAGAGTGCCTTAACTTCACTAACTTTTTCATCTGGGATAGCTAATACTTGTTAGTTATCCTGCAGTAGGGTGACCAGATGTCCCATTTTTAAAGGGATTGTCCCTTTTTTGGGGACTTTTTCTTATATAGGTGCCTATTACCTACCCACCCCCGTCCTGTTTTTTTCCACAGTTGCTATCTGGTAACCCTATCCTGCAGTAAAACACACCTTTTTTTGTCATTTAAAATATAGCCACAATCAACAACGTGTTCTGTCTAGTGTCACCACACAGGGCCCCTGATCTAGCAGGGCCCTTAAAATTAATCATGCTCTTAAACACATATAACAGTGCTATTACAGTCTTTGGGAGCACTCATGTTCTTAAAGCTAAGCAAGTGCACTGTCGGATTGGGACTTTGATGTCCCCAATAGTGGGCCATAAACTGTTATGGAAAGGACTGCTGACTACATGATGTTTCTTGCCTTTCTGTCCTTCTTTCTGTGCCTTTCCAGTTAAAAAATGCAAAATATATATCATCCACATGTAGTGACTGGCAAGCCTCAATGGTTCAGATAATCACTCAAAACACCAACCATCCATAAGAATGAATGCTCCTATGAATTATCTACATCTCTTGGATGGAATCTTGGTCCTATGTAATCAATGTCAAAGTTCCCATTGATTTTAACAGGGCCTGGATTTCCCCTTTTGAGTCTACAAAATTGGATTGAGCATCCCAGAAGAAAGGACAGTCTTGAGAGTTTTGATATATTCTGTGTCTAATCAAGCCGTGAATAATCTGAGAATAGCCTTGATCATGGTATTTCAGCACTTCTGACTCAGGAACAGATGGGCACAAAACAAATATAACTTTAAAATTTAACAATGTTATCCACATTTTTTTTAAATTTAAATTTGGGGGAAAGAGTCATGTCACTTCTTACTGCATCCAAACCAGTTTGCTCACCCCCATTTTCTAATCACAGCCTATGGTGGCAAATCCATTTCACTGTCCTCAGAAAAATTAGCTCATAATAATATGTACACAGGGGGCAGAATTAGAAATGAACCCCTCTGCCCCAGACCCCCAAAACACCCAAACTTTTGGGTAAGTTTGGATCTGGACATTGTGACTTGAGCCATCTCTATCCAAACCAATTGTCTTGAATATTCAACTACATACAGTCAAGCAAAACTTTTAACTACCCTTGATCTTACTAGCAGCTGTTGACAGTCACAAGTGGATGACAACTGTAAGTAATAATAATAATAATTTAATAAAGAGACCTTTGTCTGTCATAAGAGGACATTTCATTTTAATGCAATGCCCTTCAGAATAGCCAATGGACTGACTGGGTTTCAGGATTAATGAACACTTCATTGTCAGGTTCAATATATTGCACTTGTGTAGTACACGGAGATGATATAATCATAGCTTTGCCCTCGAGTTTGGAATGACCCTTTAAGGACTTAAAAGAAGTTTTAGAGAGAGAATTAAATGCACAGGTGCCCCTATAAAATTAAAGTGCTGCTTTTTGATAGTCACCGTAACTTTTCCAAGACATTGGGTTCCTAAGGAAGGATTACAGATGGGCCCAAGCTAAACAGAGGCTATAAAACCTGTGAAAGCTACCACAAAACAGAAGAGAAATAGGATTCTTACTAGAACTTGCAGGATATTATAAGAAATTTGGATCTAATTCTATGCAAAATAAGAAATGTTAATGCAGTGTTAGGTTTAACTATATAAATGCATAAAAATTAAGCAATTTAAACCTTGTTCTCATAACGGGCTAGTGTACCTAGCACACTGTTGTCATTGTACAAATAGTAAAATACCAAATTTTTAAATACTAGCGTTTAATGCAATTCTTAAATTGTGACATCAAGCAGAAAATTCCAAATATCTGTTCTCCTATAATGTCAACACAGCCACATTATATGTACTGTAGATTTCACTTGTGTGTGATTTAATAACAAACAGTAGCACATGAGAGGCACTCAGATAACATGGCACTGAAGGTGGCATAAAAACCTATAGATAGATTAGAGAGGTAAGTGAGTACATTTAAGAAGGAAAACTGAAATAAATTACTTCTGCATCATAAGGGTCAATTGTAGTTCTTTGTTATTGCTACTCGCTGACATGCATAGGATTGGAACAGAGAGCACCATTTAACCCTCTGAGTGCAACAAGGCTGAGTTAGTGGCTCAGATCTTGGCCCCCACTAAAGTTGTTTTGCAACATTGGCAGTGAAAAGCAGCCTTACAGCCATCTTCACTGGGTGCCTGTTAGAACAAACTAGGACTTTATGTTTGATTTCTAAAATTATAGCTAGAGATTTCTGGAAAGCGAAGGGGAATCAGAGCTCATCTACGAAGGCAAACCTTGCCCAGACAAGCACATGTACGTGTGCACTCCCCACCCCCTGTTCCAACTCAGGAGATGAGGCACTCAAGGTCTGCGGATACCGCCTTTAAGACCCAGTGGCCCTTTCACCCAAGCAACAGCACCCATCCCCGAGGCCATTACTCTTTTAGAGTAGGCTGGAGTCCCCTGGAAGTTGGAGATCTGCTTTGGCAGGAGGGGTGTTTAGCTAAACAGGATGCCTTCTGACACAAAAGAAAAACACTGGGCAATTTGTAAGGGATTCTTACAGAAGTAGAGCAAAGGGTCTGCTATTCAAGACAGGCACAGACATGTGATCTGGAGAAGCTGAGCTAGGAGGCCCGCAGGAGAGGCTACCAGCTTGGACCAGGGTAGGTCTCTGATGAACCACTTTACAGTTTCTTATAAACAAAGCTTCTTCTGTCTGTAATGGACACTCTCAGGCCTGCCTGAGGTAGCCTTTGGGCAATGCAAACCTTTGGTGTATTAAGATATGTAGTTAAGCTTGGATTGAGTTTTCTATATTTCTTTATGCTTTTAAATATCTAAATACAGTTCCTTTAAAAAAAAAAAAAAAAGCAAAGATATTTGTCCTAGAAGATTTATACTGTTTTCTGTCTCTGGAGATTATTACACACAATCTCATACTGGGTCCTGTAGGTGCTAACCGATCCCACGTACTTAGGCAGCGTACTATGGTCTCAGTTTAAGGCCTGGTCTACACACTGATGTTGTACTGATAGAATTATTTTTGAGGCAGTTCTACCAGTATAGCTTATTCCCCTTCCCATACTGGAAAGCCATCCAGTATAACTGTATCTGTGCTAGGGGGTGTTGTACCATTTTAAATACACGACTACAGTTAAACAGAGGCGACACCATGGTGGAGGGGGTCACGTGCCCCCCCACATATGCTGCTTGGCTTATACTGAGCATGCTCAGTAACGCCTACTGAAGCTGCTGCCGTCACTGTGCCCTCCCACTATCGGGGGTCATCTCTGCAGTTAAAAGCAGTACGACTCATGTATATGTAGACAAGAGTTGGAGAATTATGGGATTCCACCCCAATGAAAGGCAAGTGGCAAAAGGTCCCTTACCTGGCGTTACTCAGACACCAAAGCAAGAGACAGCAGCACTGCTGGCTTGAAGAGTGTAATACCTTTTGATTCCCCTGGTGCATGGCTGGCATAGCCAGCTCTACATCACTCTTCCCAGCCATCTGGGAAGTGGGTATGAGCAGCAAAAGGATGTGGGGCCAAAGTGCTACTGTACTCCAGTAATCTTTGCTTCTGGAGTCACCCCTTGAGAGGGTGTGAGATAAATGAAGGGGGGAGGGAGGTAGCTCCCTTTTATGGACATCCAGACAGCCAGTTAGCTATAAAATCCCTGTTAGTAGCTGTACTCTACTTGCTTTACCTGTAAAGGGTTAAAAAGTCCACAGGTAAAAGGAAAGGAGTGGGCACCTGACCAAAAGAGCCAGTGGGAAAGCTAGAACTGTTTAAAATTGGGGGAAAAAACTTTCTCTCTGTCTGTCTGTGTTGTTCTCCTGGAGAGTAGGGACAGGGCTGGAACTATGCTGTAAAAGCTTGTGCCAGGTATGAAAATCATCAGATCATACCTAGAACTACACATTTGAAAACCCAAATATGTAAGTAGAGGAGGAAATGTCTAGGAAGACACAATTAGGTTTCTCTCTTTTATTTCTTTATGGCTTGTGGACGCCTCTGTACTAACCCCAGGTGCTTTTGTTTTGCTTGTAACCTTTAAGCTGGACCTCAAGAAGCTATCTTGATGCTTAATCCCTGTAATTGTTTTTTTAAAAGCCTAGCAAAAAGCCTAAATTCCAGATGTATTTTCTTTTTGTTTTTAATATTTTTTTTTTTTTTTTAAGAACAGGATTGGATTTGTGTGTCCCTAAGAGGTTTGTGCATATGTTGTTTAATTAGCTGGTGGCAACAGCTGATTTCCTTTGTTTTCTTTCTCAGCTCTTCCCCCCAGGGGGTGGGGGTGAAAGGGCTTGAGGGTACCCCACAGGAAGGACTTCCCAAGTGAGCCTTCCTGGGTTCCAAGGGGTTTTGCACTTGGGTGATGGCAGCACCTACCCATCCAAGGTCAGAGAAAAGCTGTAACCTTGGGAGTTTAATACCAGCCTGGATTGGCCAGTATTAATTTTTTGAATCCTTGCAGGCCCCCGCCTTCTGCACTTGAAGTGCCAGAGTGGGGAATCAGACCTGACAGGGTGTAATCAGGGAATGCACCTTAGATCACCTCTAAGACTGCCTTATGTTGCTCTCTCAAACCAGCTTGTGGATCAGGAAGTCAGTCAACAGAAGTTGGTCCAATAAAATCTATTATTTCACCCACCTTGTCTCATATCCTGGGACCAACACAGCACCTTTTTTTTTAAAGCACCCCCCCCATACACACACACACACACACACACACACACCCGTTGAATGATGTAGGGTTGACCTACATGGAGTTACATTGTTAGTTTTTAAGCTCTGGATTGGTCCTTTCTTTAAATAAAAATGAATGCTAATCAATTTGTAGAGTTTAACACTCCACAGGCTTTGCCTATTGGTTTTATAAATTCCTTGAGACACAGGTACATTCGAACCTCAGTCAGCCAAACCCGGTTTAACCAGAACTCTCAGTTATCGAATGATCAGTTAGATCTCCTGATTTTTAAACTTATGGTCAGGACCTTATTGGTTACTCAATTCAGGACGAAGAAAGAGCTACAGACAAGATCAGATTAAGGCAGTCACAGGCTCTAACAACACTATAACACCAGGCTGCCTGTGGTTCCCCCCGCCCCCCATACCTTGGCTGTACTCTCCAACCTGGTGGGTCTGTGGCACAGGGCTCACTGGTTTCCAGAGAATCAATGGCATCATCAGGGGACCCTTCAGTACATACCCCAGCAGGCAGGGTGTTTCTCTTTGGGTGTGTGGGCTAGGCCTGCTGCACTCTTCTCCTCCTGCCACATAGTCCTCTGCAGAGATGGTGTTGGCAAGGCCCACCCAGAAACAAGGATCTTGGTGCTAACACCCCATTGAGGTGTACTGTCCAGTTCACACCTCTTGAAGCTATTGTTTCAGTCTCTCTACTGACTCAAGCAGGCATCACTGCATCAATTACATTCAGGTCACATTTTCAGACTTTTTTAGACAACCATGAGGTCAAAGTTTTTTAATGAAAGCTGAGATTGACGTTGCATGATGCCAGGAACTTGGGTCCAAAGCAAAAGCTTATAGTGCCTATGGCTTAATCTGGCCCTGGCTACAGAGGGCTCCAATTTCTGAGGGATTTGTCATATCTGTAGCCTGGAGTAAATTGGCTGGCATAGCTTAAAAGCTGAACTGGCTCATTGCTCAGCAGTCATCATAGGATTGTTCAGGTAAGTTCCTCTAACATCTTGTCCAGTGGACCTTGACAGTTCTTCATTCAAGCTAACTGACTAAAGTTTCCAAGTTCTATTCATAAGTATTGCTACCTCCTAGCCCAGCTATTAGCTTCTCCTTAAGATCACAAAAAAAATTGTGGTATTAGTCTACGTTAATGCCCACTGCAAATAAATATGGATAGTAACTGCCTCTGTGCATTTCACTCAAGCAGAGCAATAAATGGCGTAAGAAAAACAAACAAAGCAAACAAGAAAAGAATGTCTGATTATCCTTTGGGCAACAGGACGTTGGAGATCCTGTTTACAAGGGGGGGGGGGGAATTCACGAGAGTGACAAATGACAGCTTGTCCCAAAAGCTTATGTCAAAACCATATCCAGCTGAAAGGCTGTAACACGGTGTAAAACATGCGCTCATTAGAATTTGACATTAGCAATGTTTATAAACCAGGAAACTGATTCTGTAACCAACACAATCCAACAGGGGATAGTGAAAATGTTAATTATTATAAATGAGGAAAACTAAACAGATGGAGCAATTACAGTAGCATTGTATGAGTCTAATCCAGCTCACCTTACCCTTAAATCAAAGGGACAACTCAAGAAAATAAGGGTCATATTCTGCTGGTCTATCTATATTTGTAATAAGGCTCTACTACAGCAAACATGGGAGACGGACGACCATAGAATATAGCCAGCTAGTGCTAAAAATAGCATCACCTCAGTCAAGGAACAGAAACAGCAGTACACAGAGATCTTTTATAAACTATGGCTCCGATTTTCAGAGGTATTTAGGAGCCTAAAAATGCAGATAGGTGCCTAGTAGAGTCTATTCAAATAAAACCAACAAAGGGAAAATTTTCAAATCTAAACATGTGAGCTGCTCATGGAAAATAAATGCCTGCAGCCCCAAACAGAGAAATGGTGCCAAATATGCAGCGACACACACAAGTTGGGTAAACTGTGCAACAAAACAAGGGAGTAATTGAGCAGATGCCTGTATGTGCATGTACAAACACCACATGTGTAACTCTTTTGCATATGCAACTGCATTCTTTGTGCATAAATTTGTCTTTCACTGTCCCCAGCATGCATACTTTGTGCAAGCAAGTTAGTTTCAAAAACTTGTGCCTATGTCCCCAAACAATGTTGCCAATTTCTCTGTTAATATGTTCTACATAATATGCCACAGCTCTTTTTGGTGCAACTTGAAGAAAGAAAGAGACATTCGGCTCTTTATTCTCTCCCTTTCTAGGTTTACCAAAAGGGTTTCAATATGTACAATTTGTCCCTGTTTGCCTTTCCAAGATGAATAGTAAACAAACTCTCTGCTTCCACAGAACACTTTTGGTTGGTTAAGGAAGAACCTTTAATTCACCTTTTAACAAGGCATGATTTGCAGCATTTATCATTTTAGTCTCAAAAGGCTTCTGACAATAAGATAGGAAGCTTGTTAAGACAGCAGGGAGAAGTAGTGAGGGTCACAGGCTATTTCACAAATTATTATGCTTCTAATGGCTCTACATGAACAAACCATTCAGAAGCAAAACAAAATTGATTTTTCCAAGATGCTTAAGCCCTAAATAAGCATCCAAGAATTCAGCTTTCCTGCACATTTACTCTCCCTTCTAGATTTTTTTGCTCCTTTTCTTTTCTCTCTCTGTTACTTCCATAATCAGTAAAATAGTTATTACCGTTTGAAATGGGACTACATTAACACACGCTAGGGAACTTTTAGTATGCGCCCCACTTGAGCCGGTTAGCGTGCAACATGCTGGTGCACATTAGACTTTACACCCCAGCTGGTGTGCACTAGTGCACTGTGTGAACAATCCCTAATTTGACTGCAAAAGAAAACACCCCAGGGCCCTCACTCCTGAAATTTGAACAACTTCTACCCTCCTTTAATGAGATCACCAGGAAAGTTGGTTAGTCAGCTAAGGCAGCAGAAACTGAATAGCCAAACACACAGTTTTGGCTTGGCCTATCCCATAATAGAAATAGGAGCCTACCACAAAGTTTATATCTGGACCCAGAGATAAGGTTGTTTCAGGGAGGTGTTTCCTTCCTAGAGTGCTGGATGACATACATGCGTTATGGTGCTTTCTCTATGTTGCTATTAATTGGATATTGTGTTGAATTTAACTTAATTTAACAGAGGATTTCCTAGCCTTTGAACAATTCATTGGTGGGAGTTGCACTTAAGCAACCTTAACCAGTCCACACTTTAGTGTTTGTGTTAGAACCTAAAATAGTTTGGGACACAGATTTTTTTAAATCAATTACTTTTTAAAGGGTGAGCTTCACTATAAGTCAGTTCCTAAGCAGCGACAGAATTATTGCATTTCTCGCACCCTCGTTCTTTAAAGTTGGTTCTCAAATTCCTTTTCTTTCCCCTTTCTTTCTTTTAATAAGATTTGACTTTCCCTTTAGAATTGTTTATGGTACAAGTCTCAGAACACTGTAAACTGAGTTCAGCTTCTTGCTAATGAGTTGATATTGAGTTGATTTTATGAGCTGGCAATGTATCAACTACTCATCATTAAATCATTCCCAAAATGAACATTAATGAACTTCACCAACTAGAGCAATGCAAAGCAGCTCAGCCTTCCCCTGATTTCCAATTCACTGCGAAGTAACTTGAATTCAGACTACACCACTGACTTCACTGAATTCCTGTATAACAAGGGGCCATAAAAACAACGAGTTTCTGCATACGCACATTGGATGTTCTCATACATATTAATTTGGTCACACAATCTATTCCAGCTACCCAGTGAACTCTTGCATGCATATGAACCATCTTAACATGCTGCATCAATCTGCCAAACTCTTGTATGAGTAAACTGGGTTTTATCTTTAAAAACAAGTATCTTGTCAATGTTAAAGATTTGAGTTTTGTCAATTTTTCTTATGTTAAAGGTCAAATGTAAAACAAAACACTGTTTTTTGCCTTGCACTGCTTCCTTGAAGATGGATAAAGATGGTTTCAAATGTTTTACATTTTCTAGCATTTGAAATATCAGGATTTCACTTGCCTCACTGTGCTGGAGGAACTAGGCACCAGGTCACACTTGTGGGAATGGGGGGTTCTATCTGGGAAAGAAGTGACTCTGAAAAGGGCTCAGGGGACTTGGTGAATAAGCCACGGAGCATGAGCCCACAGTGCAATGATCTGGCTAGAGCCATATCTGCTTTAGGGGAAAGAGTGTTTTTAACACATGTTAAAATGCTAGTATAGACAAGGCAAGGGATAGTTTTAACACATTAGTCAAACTAGGTTAACTCTCAGCAGGGAGCCTAGGGTCTACCTCAATCAGACTATACATGTTAAAATTACAACTTGCCTTGTCTACACTAGCTGTGAAATACTGGCTTCAGTGAAGCCAATAAGAATTTTGCTGTTTATTACAATGGGGTCAGAATTTCACCCTAGCATTTTAACAGATATTAATAAACAGGTGTTAACTAAACATGTATTAGCCTTCCCCCCCCCCCCCCCCACCGTGAGGACAAGGCCTAAGTGGACTAACACAGTCCTTGAATGTATAAACAGAAGAATACTAAATAGGAGGAGGAAGGTGGTATTACCTCTGTACACAATGGTAGTGAGTCCATGAGCTGAATACTGTGTCTGGGGTCCACCCTTTTAAAAGGAGATTGAAAAACTTAAAAGGGTTCTGAAAAAAAGGTTAGAATAATGACCAGAGTCTGGCACATCAGCCTTACAGCAAAAGAGTCAAAAAGGGTGGTCTGGTATGTGTCTCAAAGAGAAGCTGAAGTGGTGTCTCGATCATGGTTTACAAGTGCCTACGAGGGGAGAAGGTTTCTGATAGCAGAGGGCTCTTTAATCTAGCAGACAACGATATGGCAAGATCTAATGACTGGAAATTGAAGCTAGTAAAAGTTCAGACTAAAAATAAGGTGCAAATTTTTAAACCGTGAAGATAAGTAATCACTGGAACAACTTACCTAGGGGTGTGGGGGATTCCTCATCATTTGACATCAGTCCAGATGTCATTCTAAGAGAGGCGATTGCTCAAACAGAAGTTATGGGCTTGATGCAGAGATTAGGGGGTGGAATTCTATTGCCTGTGTTATCCAGGAGGTCAGACTAGATGATCATAATGGTGCCTTTAAATATAACAGCCTTTGGAGGACCAGCAAAGTGATGTCACATGAGGCTGATACCTGAACCTTCACTTCCACCTACCCCAGTGGTTCCCAAACTTTAACAACCTCTGAACCCCTTTCACTAAAATGTCAAGTCTCGCGAACCCCCTCCTAAAAATGAATGTTTCCAGGGATTTTCTCCTTTACCCGAGTATGAAATATAAAAGCAGTGATCTGGGAAATATAACGTTTGTTTTTATGACATGCTTCTTGCACACTATTTATTATTAATCATTATTGATCATTACAGTATTTTTATTACATTACAAAAACAGCAACACTCTTCCAAGATCTCACTTTCGTAGCTTATATCACTTTGAATAAGCCTGTTCTAAGACAAGACTCCTATGTTTCATCAAGAAGTATCAGATGTGAAACAGCATGAAGGTATTTAAGAAGCCAACTCAAAGAGTTCCTCCTACACAATCATTCAGGTGTTGAGCAGTCCAGGCAAACAACGCACGTTACAACAAAACTTAAACTTGTTCTTCATAATAATTTTAAAAACACCACTAGCTGCCTATTTAATTTTAAAAACAGCAAAAAAATATCCACCTCCTTTTCCATTTCTTATAAGGAGTCTTGAAGTTTAAATCTCCTCAGTGTGATAGATATGCTTGCTTTGATCTGCTTAGCTCTTGGAAGTCTGGGGCTCCGGGCTGCTGGCCCCCTGCTGTCTGGGGTCCCGAGGGACAGCTCTGTCTGCCATTAGGGTTCCCCCCTCCCCCCCGAGAACCCCCTGTAACATTTTGCAAACCCCCAGGGGTTCACAAAACCCAGTTTGGAAACCACTGACCTACCCTGAATTAGAAATATGCCAATTCTGGGACTGTTTTGCATAATGCTGAGCTACATGGCACAATTTAACATCCCCACCAATTTGAGAGACTGTCTCGCTCTCCATGCTATACTGCCACAGCTGTGGCCAGCAGAGATTGTAGGGCTGGGCCCTGTTCTGTTTAACAGAGGGAGCTGCTGGCAGAGTCTTTTCCAGGAAGGGGTTGAGATGTCAGAATTCTGTCTCGATCCTCACTCCATCCTTGGTTCAGTGTAGCTTAGATGGGTTATTCTTTAGGGCACACTACAAGGCCATCTCTTTTCCTAGGCTTTTGGTGGGGAAGAAGAGGGGAAGCTGAAGATTGGGGGCAGGAGTGTACTGTGTGGCTGGGGTCAGGGACTGGAGTGAAGGTCTTTTCTCCCCTTTTCTGGTTTAAGAAAATTGCTGCGCTTGCTTTTGTTGATTCAGTTGTTTTGAACTTTTAATGCGTGTCAAAGAAATCTTGAGCTTCTGGAGAGGTGCTGTCTGGCTTTAAAAAAACCTAAATAAGATAAATGCAGCATAACAGAAAGAAATGCTCTTTGCCAAAGCAGTGGATTTTAGAAAGAACTAGATTAAAAATACTGCTTTAATTATTGATGTTATTTTTAATCATATTGCGACATTATGTCACAGAAGCTGTCACACCATTTAAATACATCCCAGTTCGCTCACCGAAACAGGGAATCTTAATTAATATCACGGTTATTAGAAGGTAACAATGGCTGTACCCATGGACCCAGGTCTCCAATAAGAGTACGTCTACACTGTGTTTTAAAACCCGAGGCAACATGTCGCAGAGCAACAAGTCTACAGATTCAGGCTCACACTATGGCAGTACAGATCCATCTATTTCAGTCCTGCTTCCTTACAGCATGACTATACCTGAAAGGATCTCAGTATTCCAGATGCAAAAATGTTTCTCCATGTCAACATTTTATTTTAATGCACTTTTCACTAGGTCTTGCGGCAGCTGGGGACTGCTAATGTCATGGCTCAGTACATGCAGTAGTGAAACACTGCATCAGCTTGCCACATCTTCGTGCAGATCCAGTTACGTGGCTCTTTAACAGTGAATGAGAACAGAGGTGGCAAACTCTGCGGCTATAGGGAGAACCAGAACATGCCCAACAAGCTACACATGCACTGTTACAGCTGGGTGAACACTAATTCAGGCATAGGCTGTAGCTGAAAAGGGTTGCAAGAAGCAGCTAAAAGGGATGTGTTAGTCTGTTTCAGTATGTTATTTCTCTGTGGTCAACACAGTTGAGTGGTAAAAGTTAAATAGGGCTGACAATATAGGAAGCAGAAAATCTCTGAAACATACAGACCTAGTGAACAAAATTGCTATTTTCTTGCATCAGCAATGAGAGAGGGTTTCAAATATATGGCAGCATAAACTGAGTTGCATATGGTAATTCAAGTTGTATCAATGACTGATTTTAACTTGTTCATCCCACTTGACCCATCTTCCCTCAAATAAGAGGCACAGCTGAGAATTTTTTACAAGTCTCTTGAAGAACATCTGCAAAATAATTAGTCATTTTCAAAGGAGTTGAGGATCTACAGCTTCCACTGAAGCCAGCAGTTGCACAGCAGCTTTGAATATTAGGACCCTTTTTATGTAAGGTACTTAAATGTAGACACCCAAATCTGAAATGTTTGGCTTATTTATACTACAGAGTGAAGTTCAGTGAGAGTTGCAGGTGCACAGCACTTCAGGATTATGACCTAAAATAGTACATTTTTTTCTTTGGAGGTCCAGTCCTGTGAAATGTCCAACTCCTGCAAAAGCTATTTCATTCAACTGGAACTGAGAGCACTTGGGATCTCACAAGATTGGGCCATTGGCCAGGATGGTCCAGAGATGAGAATAGCAAAGAATAGCAAATATGGCAGATGACCTGCTTGGCTTAACAGAGAAATTTTTGGTGAGCTTAAACACAGAAAGGAAGTTTAGAAGAAGTAGAAACTTGGACAGATGGTTAGGGAGGAGTACAAAAATATTGCTCGAGCATGCAGGGGTGTAATCAGGAAGGCCAAAGCACAATTGGAGTAGCAGCTAGCAAGGGATGTGAATGGTAACAAGAAGGGTTTCTACAGGTATGTTAGCAACAAGAAGGTGGTCAGGGAAAGTGTAGGACCCTTACTGATTGGGGAGGCAACAGAGTGACAGACGATGTGGAAAAAGCTGAAGTACTCGATGCTTCCCCATCCCCTCCTCGGTCTTCACAGACAAGGTCAGCTCCCAGACTGCTGCACTGGGAAGCACAGTATGGGGAGGAGGTGAACAGCCCTCAGTGGAGAAAGAGTAGGTTAAAGACTATTTAGAAAAGCTGGACATGCACAGGTCCATGGGGCTGGATGTAATACATCCAAGGGTGTTGAGGGAGTTGGCTGATGTGATTGCAGAGCCATTGGCCATTATCTTTGGAAACTCATGGCAATCGGGGGAGTCCCGGACGATTGGAAAAAGGCAAATATAGTGCCAATCTTTAAAAAAGGGAAGAAAAAGAATCCGTGGAACTAGAGACCAGTCAGCCCCATCTTAGTCCCCAGAAAAATTATGGAGCAGGTCCTCAAGGAATCCATTTTGAAGCACTTGGAGGAGAGGAAGGTGATCAGGAACAGTCAACATGGATTCACCAAGGGCAAGTCATGCCTGACCAACCTGATTGCCTTCTATGATGAGATAACTGGCTCTGTGGATATGGGGAAAATGGTGGACATGATATACCATGACTTTAGCAAAGCTTTTGATACGGTCTCCCACAGTATTCTTGCCAGCAAGTTAGAGAAGTATGGATTGGATGGACTATAAGATGGATAGAAAGCTGGCTAGATCGTCGGGCTCAATGGATAGTGATCAATGGCTCAATGTCTAGTTGGCAGCCAATATCAAGTGGAGGATTGGGCCAAAAGAAATCTGATGAGGTTCAACAAGAACAAGTGCAGAGTTCTGCACTTGGGACAGAAGAATTCCATGCACTGCTACAGGCCTGGGACCAACTGACTAAGCGGCAGTTCTGCAGAAAAGGACCTGGGGATTACAGTGGACAAGTTCCACAGAGGATGGAGCTCGGTGGCAGA
Organism: Malaclemys terrapin pileata; assembly: GCF_027887155.1. Lineage (NCBI taxonomy): Eukaryota > Metazoa > Chordata > Testudines > Emydidae > Malaclemys > Malaclemys terrapin. The sequence continues at coordinate 86,948,250 of NC_071507.1, forward strand.
TGACAGAACAAGAAGCAATGGTCTCAGGTTGCAGTGGGGAAGGTCTAGGCTGGATATTAGGAAACACTATTTCACTAGGAGGGTGGTGAAGCACTGGAATGGGTTACCTAGGGAGGGGGTAGAATCTCCATCCTTAGAGGTTTTTAAGGCCTGGCTTGACAAAGCCCTGGCTGGGATGATTTAGTTGGTGTTGGTCCTGCTTTGAGAAGGGGGTTGGACTAGGTGACTTCCTGAGGTCTCTTCCAACCCTAATCTTCTATGATTCTGACAAAAACAAGTAAAACCAATTTAAAAAAAAAGAAAAGCCAAAGATCACTATACAAGGAATAACTAAAAAAAAAATGAAGGTCTGGATGTAACTGATACTCACCAGCGGCAACTTCTCCAACAGAAAAGTGTCACTTCTTTCACTCCCTCCCCGGACATAGTCTTGGATCAATTTTTATATTTATAGACCAAAGTATTAGGTGTATCTTTTGTCAGCATACAGTGAGTGCTTTAAAATAAACATTTACAGCACCTCAGAATTTGACTTTACTGCATTACTTCCTGTTCTAACTATAGGAAATGCTACAAATATCACAGTAAAGTCCAAATATCACAGAGCAATACTTTTTTTTTTAATGGCACCTACTAAATAGAGTTAGTAAAACTGCACAGTAAGCTTATCACTATGACCATCCAGAACTGGAATACTACAGGCACACTACATTCCAGTTGTAAATCCACTGAGGTCAATGGGGCAATAGCAAGGATTATTCTGGCCCTTGGGGAGGAGGTGCGGGGGAGAGAGAAGGATTGAGGATTCCAATTAGAAACTACTATTTTAGTAGAGAAAGTGGTGAGGAGACGGATTTGTAAGAACAGTGTTACTGAAGGGATGTCTGAAAACATCATTTGGGATGCTGTGAAGGCTGTTGTGAGAAAGTAGCTGATTAGCATTGCCTGATGAGTCAAAAGAAGGAAGGAAGAAGCGTATGAGAGATTGCTGAGAGAATTAGGGGTCAAACAGACAAAAGTATAACAAATGCTGAAAAATTCTTGGTCTGTTTTTCAGGGATGCGGAAAATCAGAATGCCCTTGTTACTATTGGTAAACGGGGGGAAATAGGCAACAGTATTATCCAAAGGCCCTGAAGTGCATAACAGAGCCAGAAATTTAAACTGACCCAGCTACGTCGCTGAGGGGTGCGATAAACCCAAGTTGTCCTGCTATGAAAAATGTAACAAAGCAGAATGGCTTTCAGCATACACTCAAGGGGACAAATTCTGCCCCACCTTTCACTGCCTTGTGACATCACTGAAGTAACTCAAAATTGGCCAGTGTTTCAACTCTCTCTCTAAAGAGACCAGGAAATGAAGCAGTATGGAAATGGAATCACCATACAATCTCCTTCCTCTGTCCTAGCTAAGCTGACAAAAGAATTATGTTTAAAAATAGCATGTTCTAACCTAGTGTCAAAGACAGTTTGGCTCCCACCCCTATAGGTTATAAACATGCTTTCTAAACACAGACCTTTGGCCACCGATGACAGTGTTCAAGTGGCCCTTCCAGAAGAGAAATGGGAGGGGTGGAGAATGCTGCACATGAACGGCGCATGCTGTCCCTGATTCTGGCTCTGTAATGCACTTCAGTGCCCAGTGAACTTAATCCAGCATCTGGCATAATAATCATTCAATTCACGTAAGGTAGAATTTTACTACTAATAATAAAAGCATGGATTATGCTTATAAGTGTAAAGTCCTATTCTGGGGTGTTTAGTATTGGAGACGGACAAATCCAGAACTGGATCTGAATTTTACCAGTTGCCCCTGCCTTTAAAATGGGCCTAACCAGCGCCCCAGATCTGAACACGGCTCCAACTTTTAGGGTGTGAAATTCAGATCCTGATCCAAAATTATGGCTTGGGCCTCAGCTCTACATAATGCACCCAACTCTGCTCTCATTTACACTGGTGTAAGTCTGGAGCAACCCCAGTGAAATCAGTGGAATTACACTGGTTTCAATTCAAGGTAGCAGACCAGCCTCAGGCCTATAGATGTCAAACTCTGAAAATACTGAATTAAACACTTTTCTAAGATAATCTTTTAGGAGGGTTTTTTTTAAACATGCACACACGCGCGCACGCGCGCACACACACACACACACACACACACACACACACACACACACACACACACACAAAAGTTGTATGTTTTGAAACCTCTTGGAATCCTCTACCCCTCCCTTGTACGTGTATCTCTCATCGGTCTATATGGTACCACTTTTCTGCTTGCAAAGCAGCGATACAGCTGCAATGCCAGTATGCCTAGAGCTTGCCTCAGGCAAGTGTTAAACCTTTACCACCCTCCTGAATTATACCAGCAAACACAGTGCAAGAGCTATCCAGAAATCCTTTCCTTTGGACATGTGCCCTTTGCAGAGATAGATACTTCAAAAGACTGAAACCTCACAGCTCATTCCTGGAAATAATTTTTTTAAATAATTAAATTTAAACGCAAATCACTGCATATTTTAGGCAGGAATCTAAAGGAAAGTCTCAGATGAAAACAGCAGTCCCTTCTTCTTTTGCATTAGGTAACAGCATACTTTTGAAGCCATTTGCCCTCCAAATAGCTATATTTCCTCTCAGAGTCATTTGAAGTCACTGGGAGTTTTGCCCAAGTAAGAGGTGCTAAATCGGGCCTTTAAACAGCATTTAATAATCATACCCTATTTAATCTTTACAGGATAGACTCAAATCCAAAAACCATGAAGGGCATTCGACCATGTGATTTGTGCAGCAGAGACGGAGAAGCAGGGAAAGATTGGCTGGATGGCGGTGGTGCACTAGCATCCTTTTAAAAGCGCACTATGTGATAAAGTGGTGTTTGCTTTGCTATCACTTTGGTGGATCTGCTTTCAATAAGAGAAAATATCAGGTGTATTGAAGGGGGCGTGACCCAGGGTGCCAACTGGCAGAGGGTACCGGGGATGCATAGACTTTTACTGGGAGCCACTGGGTCAGATATATACATAATATATCACTGAAGGGTGGCATGTGAGGTCTCTACCAAGCCCCATGACCCCACTGGTTGTCATAATCATTTTAAGAATGTATGCAAGGATAATATTTGAGTATGTATCTATACTGAAAATTGTGTTCTTGAGGCAGGTAACCAGGCAGTGACAAGTCTCAGTTAGGTTCCTTTTAAGCAGGAGGTAGCAGACACTTATCTCTGTCTGGTCGTGTGTGTATTGATCCTGGATGCCTGTTTGCATACAGAGTCAAATGCTAGTCAAGAGGGGGAAAATGCTAGTCAAGAGCAAAAATCTTCAAGAGGGGGAAATTTAGAGGGGAAAAAATAAAAGCAAGCTGCAGGAAGGGATCCTGTTTATAGACAATGGAATGTTGGGGTATATCGGGGGGGGGTGCAGACATACCCCCTGGATCCTTCACTGAGGAGGCAAGCTAACAGCATGTTTGTCTTATGAACATGGGGGAAGAGGGATCATAGCTAAGCCTGACTGCAAAACGCTGGGTGAGCATTACTCCACAAGATGTGCATGTACCTAGTTAATTAAGTCTAGGCTCTAGAATGTGTGTTATGATTTTATATGTAACCATTTTTTTCCAATATTTCTACATGCTCTCACTTGAATCTCCATGTTATGTTTAGTAAATTTTTATCTGATTTCAAAATAAACAAATCTGAGTGCTGCATGTTAAGCCAAGTGATGATCTGAGATGAAGCTGGTAAGCTCGGGCGCACTGCTTCTTTGGAAATCTGTGAACACTGAGTGTCCAGTGGACCAGGGGCTGGATGCTCCAGGGAGGTCCTCGGAGGGCTCAAGAGTTGGAGTGTGCCTATCGCTAACCTGTAGAGACAGCAGGACCTGCAAGGACTAGAGAGGAGTGCTTGTGGTGCCCATGGCTAGTGGAGTTGGGGAGCTGACCCATGGCAAGCAGACAAGACTTCCTTATGCGAAGGACAACTGGTAGCAAGGTGCCTGACAATGCTGGGTACCCCCAAAGAAGCATCACAGGGGTGTTTCTTTTAAATGACACCTGCTGCTCTCAGTGGGTATGTCTACATTACGGGATTAATCCGAATTTATATAATTTGAATTTTGGAAACAGATCGTATAAAGTCAAATGTATGCAGCCACACTAAGCACATTAATTCGGCGGTGTGCGTCCATGTACTGGGGCTAGCGTCAATTTCCGGAGCGTTGCACTGTGGGTAGCTATCCCATAGCTATCCCATAGTTCCCGCAGTCTCCCCCGCCCATTGGAATTCTGGGTTGAGATCCCAGTGCCTGATGGGGCAAAAAACATTGTCACAGGTGGTTCTGGGTACAGCCTCACCCCTCCCTCCATGAAAGCAACGGCAGACAACCATTTCGCGCCTTTTTTTCTGGGTGAACACTGCAGACTCCGTACCACGGCAAGCATGAAGCCCGCTCAGCTCAAGACAGCAGTCATGAACATTGTAAACACCTCGCGCGTTCTCGTGCAGTTTATGCTGAGCCAGGACTAGAAAAACGAGGTGAGGAGGCGGCAGCGATGGCAGCGCAGCAACAAGCGTAATGAGGACATGGACACAGAATTCTCTCAAACCGCGGGCCCCGGTGCTTTGGAGATCATGTTGTTAATGGGGCAGGTTCTATCCATGGAACGCTGATTCTGGGCCCGGGAAACAAGCACATACTGGTGGGACCGCATATTGTTGCAGGTGTGGGACGATTCCCAGTGGCTGCGAAACTTTCACATGCGTAAAGGCACTTTCATGGAACTTTGTGACTTGCTGTCCCCTGCCCTGAAATGCCAGAATACCAAGATGAGAGCAGCCCTCACAGTTGAGAAGCAAGTGGCGACAGCCCTGTGGAAGCTTGCAACGCCAGACAGCTACCGGTCAGTCAGGAATCAATTTGGAGTGGGCAAATCTACTGTGGGGGCTGCTGTGATGCAAGTAGCCAAAGCAATCACTGAGGTGCTGCTACGAAAGGTAGTGACTCTGGAAAATGTGCAGGTCATAATGGATGGCTTTGCTGCAATGGGATTCCCTAACTGTGGTGGGGCGATAGATGGAACCCATATCCCTATCTTGGCACCGGAGCACCAGGGTACCCAGTACATAAACCGCAAGGGGTACTTTTCAATGGTGCTGCAAGCACTTGTGGATCACAAGGGATGTTTCACCAACATCAACGTGGGCTGGCCGGGAAGGGTTCATGACGCTCGCGTCTTCAGGAACACTGCTCTGTTTAAACGGCTGCAGCAAGGGACTTACTTCCCAGACCAGAAAATAACCGTTGGGGATGTTGAAATGCCAATAGTTATTCTTGGGGACCCAGCCTACCCTTTAATGCCATGGCTCATGAAGCCATACACAGGCAGCCTGGACAGGAGTCAGGAGCTGTTCAACTACAGGCTGAGCAAGTGCAGAATGGTGGTAGAATGTGCATTTGGCCGTTTAAAAGGTGGCTGGCGATTGTTACTGACTCGCTCAGACCTCAGCCAAACCAATATCCCCATTGTTATTTCTGCTTGCTGTGTGTTCCACAATCTCTGTGAAAGTAAGGAGGAGACCTTTATGGCGGGGTGGGAGGCTGAGGCAAATCGCCTGGCTGCTGATTACGCACAGCCAGACACCAGGGTGATTAGAAGAGCACACCAGGAAGCGCTGTGCATCAGAGAAGCTTTGAAAACCGGATTCATGACTGGCCAGGTTACAGTGTGAAATTTCTGTTTGTTTCTCCTTCATGAAAACCCGCCCCCTTTATTGACTCATTCTCTGTAAGGAACCCACCCTCCTCCTTCCCCCAGCTTGCTTTCAAAGGAAATAAAGTCACTATCATTTAAAAATCATTTATTCTTTATTAATTGATTATAAAAAGAGGGAGAGAACCTGGGTGGGGTTTGGGAGGAGGATTGGCGGGAAGGAAAAGGCCACTAAAAAAAGGTTAAAAAAATGACAGCCTTTTGCTTGGGCTGTCCACTGGGGTGGAATGGGAGGGTGTACGGAGCCTCCCCCCGCGTTCTTACACGTCTGGGTGAGGAGGCTATGGAACATGGTGACGGGGGAGGGAGGTTATACAGGGGCTGTAGCGGCACTCTGTTATCCTGCTGTACTCCTCCGCTCGTCGGGGTGGAGTACAGAAATCGATTTAAAGAGCCCTTTATTTCGAAATAAATGGCTTTGTTGTGTGGACAGGTGCAGGGTTAATTCAATTTAACGCTGCTAAATCTGAATTAAAGTCATAGTGTAGACCAGGCCTTAGTTTGGGCCAGATTCTGTCTGGCCCTTATGTGAGCACATGGTAGAAATAGAGGAGAGGGTGCAAGGAGCCTCCCTCACTTGAGCAACCCATGTAAAGAACACACAGAACTGCTATCTCTGTGTTAAGAGCAGTGCCAGGGTTCCACCTCCCTTACTTCCCAGGAGGTACATGGTGTCTCAAAGGGGATAAAGAGAAAATGGGCCTCAGGGACTGGCTGGCTGCACATAGGGCAATAATCTACAGCCCACAATAAAAGATTATAGTTGTAGGAAAGCTTCCCCTGCATGTGTGGGGAACTCCAAGACCACCCTGACTCACTTGAAGCAGGATGTCCCCAGTACAGCCCTGGGATGGGGTCACTCTACACTGTCCCTAAACAAGGCCCATTTAAGCCCTTTCTTATTAATTCTGGCAGCCCATTCTTTTTTTGGAGGATTTCTGATTTTTCATTTAAGTTTCCAGCACAAAGTTAAAGCAGAGGTTCCAACTGATCCTAATTGCATCCACGTGCAGGCTCCAACGCTTGCTCATAGGAATAACTCAACCACGCCAGGTGGTTCTGATTAATCAGACTTTGGGGAGGGTACTTCAGAACAAAATGCCCGCAAGAGTGTCTGTGGAAACAGGGAAGGAGTGACTGCACTTTCTATGCGATGCTTAATCACTCTGATAGACATTTTTATAAGGAGAGCACAGTCAAGCCCAATCAGTATGGATGATTGTTAAAAAATAGATAGGTTTTTACTAATGAAGATGGCTCAGGCACTTGGTAACACAGAGCCTTTCGCTCCTAGGCTACTGGACCGAATCCAGACCAGTCCTATATTTACCAAGTACGGACCATTCAACAGCTGTTTGGTGGCCTATGTAACATACATTCTAGGGAGAAGGGGTTTCGTTCCAATTCCTAGAGAATAAGTGCCCATGTGATAACTCACTATTCACCCTCCTAAACTGCTTCCTCCCAGAAAAGGTTTGGCCACATTTCTAGGGAGGAAAAGCTTGTGCACCTGCTTCTTCTGTAACTGCCCAGTGATTAGATCTCTGTCTCTAAAGGCTGTCAGTCTAGCCTTTTTCACAGGTATTAAAATTACTAAAAAGTTAAATTAAAAGGAGAAAACTGACTGTGTACTAAGGATCCAATGGCGCGTGAAGCGGAAGGTGTGCCCCCTGTGAAAGCAGCAAAGAAGTGTCACTCCCAAGATGCTCTGGAGGCCAAAGCTAGTCTCTCTGCCTTCACACTGGCTCCAGGTCTCCCTTTCTCCCTGGTTACCTAGAGATCAGTACTCAATAGAGATGCAATTCCACGGACATCTCACTACACTTACAGGGGCCTTCCAGGAGGGAAAGGGACTGAATTACAGGGGGCTTCACACAGTGCAGAGGGTTCCACAGAAAGTCAATATAGCCTCAGGCGGTATTAGCTTTTCTGGAAATTCTCTGGGAAGGGGTTTTGGGGAGGTAAGAGAGTCATCTGTGATTCTACCCTCCCCAAAAACAACAAGGAGTCTGGTGGCACCTTAAAGACTAACAGATTTATTTGGGCATAAGCTTCTGTGGGTAAAAACCCACTTCTTCAGATGCATCTGAAGCTTATGCCCAAATAAATCTGTTAGTCTTTAAGGTGCCACCAGACTCCTTGTTGTTTTTGTAGATACAGACTAACATGGCTACCCCCTGATACTTGATACCCTCCCCAGTCATCTCTATGCAAACTGGGGGACAGTGCCAGGTAAACAGTTGCTTACACACCCACTTTTGCACAGACAGGAATAAAGCCACATGGGCTCACCAACACATGATCTGCCTCCATCCTTCTGGCCTTCTTTGATCCCTCTGTATTATTTCCTCAGCCCCATTAGTGTTTGCACAATTTTTTTTATATAAATGTTTGTTATTTCCACTTTTCTTAATATATAAACAATCGTGAGAAGGAGGGGAAAAGCAGATGCTTTAAAGCATACAACGAATAGATATATAGTATCAGAAGGAAATAAACCATAGTTCTAAATATAAACTTAGGAAATAAATTTCCTATCAGGCAGGATTTATTTCTACTTTTAATCTGTGTATACTAAATTATACAAGCTCAGTACACCTAGTGAATGATAAAGTGATTAGTCCATCCTCTGCTACACCTCCCAATTTAGTAGCTGGATTTAATAAATGTGCTGTTTACCCTTCTCTTCCAAGGCATGAATAAAGATGGTAAATAAAATCGAGCCCAACAGTGATCCCCGGGACACCCCAGGTGGACACCTCTCCAGGATTCAATACTTGGTTGCAAATCATTGCCATTTATTTATACTCCTTCCATCCATGTGACAGTGCTTATCCCCAAGTCAGTAACAATTAATTGGTCAAGATAGGAGGCATTGTATCAAATCCTTTCCTAGTATCTAGAGCTGTACTGTATATTACATCTATGCCGTCCTTCCCAGGGGCCACACATTTTGTAATTAAAAAAGGCAATCAAGGTTGTCAGGGATGATTTACTCTTTATAAACCTCTGCATTTATTTCTTATGATTCCAATAGCCTTTTGGTGCTTGCAGATATTTTTCCTTTAAGATTTGTTTCATTATTTTACTAAGGACAGATAGTGATTTCCATTAGTTGATATCACATTTGCTCCTCCACCCCCATTCCCTCTCAAAACGTCTAATATCTCACATGCTCCTCCACTATTCAAAAATAATCATGAATGATTCAAGAAGTTTATTAGCTAATTCTGGGAAGATCCTAGGCTGCATATTAGCCAGACCTCTGATTTTTATTTTATATCACCATTTCAAATTTTGGATCATTCAGCTTTAAACGACCATAGCTAGACCAAGTGAACAGGTTTTCTTCAAACATTGCTTGTTTAGTAGATCTCATTCAGACTTAGGAATTAACCCAAGTTTGAAGACTTACGTACTGTATTAGGGTGGTGTTAAAAAAAAAATCTAGTTTGTATTATGTTGTATTATTTGACAAAGATTTATAATAATGATATCCAGAGTTTAAGTATATTTAAGTATAAAAACACAGGAGCAGAGTTAAGGTTAACCTTTCAAACTTCCCTTCCATTTCATACTTTTGAATGCTTGATTTCTAAGCCTTAAAGTTCTATTTAATGGTAGTGGTCTTTTAAAAATATTTGTATTTTATAAATGTGATGCTTCTGGAGTGAAGTGGACTTGGTTTATTTGTTTGATTTGTTTTTTAAATAAAGGAAAATTCCAAGCTCTGGAACTATTTGCCTTTACAGTTGCCTGTGCCTTTTCTGAGGCTAGCGGAATCCAGCCTTCTATTAACCTAGACCTCCTGGGTACCTAGTACAATATGCCCCTTTATCTTTATTTGGCAACTTGTGTATCAGGAAGCAGATTTTATTTAACATTCAGGAAGTCACCACTTTACTACATGGCACTCACTAAATCAATTCCCATTAAGTGGAATTTATGCTAATACTGTTCCAAGTAATTATTTGTTATTGTCACTCACTCATCAGCCTAATCAGCTTTTTAGTAGATGCATTTTGAAAGCTTTAATTGTGTTAGCTCTCATCCAATTCCTCCTCCCCATATCCCCCAGTTTAGCCAAGTCCTTATTCATATTTAAGGCCTTGGCTACACTGGCAATTCACAGCGCTGCACTTGCTGCGCTCAGGGGTGTGAAAAAACACCCCCCCCCCTGAGTGCAGCAAGTGCAGCGCTGTAAAGTGCCAGTGTAATCAGCGCCTGCAGTGCTGCACGCTCGCTCGCTGCGCTGCCAGCTATTCCCCTCAGAGAGGTGGAGTACTTGCAGCGCGGCTACACTTGCGCTTCACAGCGCTGCCGCGGCAGCGCTGTGAATCCGCGAGTGTAGCCAAGGCCTAAGGTGCAGTTCCATTCTGAAAGGGGCCTCTAAAATAATGTTGTATGAGTCCATGTTTATTGTCTGTTAATCAGTTTCCATATCAAATGTGGTCAGTTTATAAGTAGACATATGGGGTTTTTTTCTAACTACTGACCCCACAAACTCAGCCTGGGCTCTGACAGTCTTTCCATCTCACACATAGTCCATAATAAGAAAGATTCTGTAGGCTAAATTAGGCCCTTGTCTACACCTACAGCACTATTATTTCCAGTGGGCTTGCATAGGCGTAACTGATTGGACATCAGTAAACAATTATTGTAGGGCCTGATTGAAAGCCTATTGAAGTCAATTGGCTCCCATTCATTTCTATGGTTTTGGATCAGGCCCTTAATGCACAAGATGGAATAGAATCCAGCTCCTGTCTGTTAGCTAGGTTGTCTCTGCAGGGCTAACAAGCAAAAAACTGATTTTTCGGGTCTGTGGCCAAACAATTTGGGGGAAAATTCATTTTTTTAACTAACCCCCCCCCCCCAAAAAAAATTATTCAATTAAATGAAAACCCCCCAAAAATTCATTCAGGTCAAAAAGAAAGATTGCTTTGAGTCAACTTTACATTTCAAAACTGTCATTATTAAATTACATTTTTGAAGCTATTTTGATTTTTTTTTCCCCCAGCGCACACTATTTCAATATTTCTGAAATTTTTTATTTCAGGTTTTTTGGCTGAAGCTATTCACCCAAATTCATGAATAGCTTTTGTGCTCCCCTCCCCCCGTCCCACCAAAATGCATTTTTCAACAAATTTACTATTTGCCAAAAAAATTCATCCAGCTCTAGTGCAGGCCTATTTCTGTCACTGAAGTTAGTGATCTGATTCTGAATACACACAGAGAGCAGGTCAGCTGAGTAAGAAGGTGCCATTTTTATAGAACCACTTTTCTGACTAGAACCGCACTATAAGGGATATTTATGCATCAACCTTACTGTTCAGAGTTCAGTCATTTTTAACTTATCCTTCACTAAAAAACAAAAGTTGCAATGATTTTTTTCTCCAAATGGGGAAGAAAAAAATATAGTCACCTACATGACACTTAAAACAAAAAAGGTTTTACTTAACCCTGCTGCAGAGAGTTTGTCTTTTCAGCCAGCAGACCTAGTGGTCAGGCCCTGGCGCTCTAGTCTCTCTTTCACTTCAATGTTTCAGGAACGCCTGGCTAGGGGTCAGCTTTCTTGCTGGGAACACCCTAGTCCTGCCCATTTTAGGACTAGGCATAGGGGAATCTGGGGCGAGTAGGGGGACCCAGGTCCTCTCACTCCTTGAAAGTGTGACAGCATGTGCTGGTCTACACTTGACCCACCTCTTGTTCACCTTCCCCTTGGCCACTTGCTATCACATCCGACATCTCAGTTTAGGGCATGACTGCTGTTTGATTATAGTCCTGTGTGCCAAACCCCCAGAGTCTCAGGGCTGATGCAGACAACCCTTTGGTGCCCCACATGGTTCTCCCTCCCTCTGGGTGATGTCTCCAACAAGGGACAGGGGAAAAGACTCACAGCAGAACCTCTTCAGTAAGTGCTTCAGCTCTTCCTGTCTCAGGGCACTGTTTGTGTTCCTCCCCCTAGCTTGGAACTCTTTTTATACTGCTTCTTTCCCCAAGAGCATGCTCAGTAGTGCCTGAGCTTTCCTGGCTCAGTCCTGCTCCAGCTGTTCCCCTGCCTAGGCCTTATTTTGGGTTTGTAAGCCCCATCTTACCCTCCCAGAACTCCATGCACAGACCAAGCATGGAAAAATAGAGCCCAAAGGTTCTGATATAAACCGAAACAAAACAATTATAATGAAAATGGCTTTTAACCTTACCTACTCTGACTGTGTCTATTAATACCCCAATGTTAAGATAGTCATTGAAAGTGACCAGGTTTAGAAATGAGAGTTTTTAAAATCTCAAATATATTTGAGTTTATAATAATGTGAAAATTGCTTCACAAAACACGCCACAGAGCAAGCTGGGTACAAGTCTTCTTTAAGAGTCCTTATTTTGGCCTGAAATGGTTTATTGTACATATAAAACTCCCTCATTGTCCTCCATTGATACATCTTCAGCTTTCCCTTCTGCAAAGACAAAGCCAAGAGGAGAATTAAACCCGGAAAATAATCTCCAATATGAATTGGTTTAATGCACCGGTGTTTTAGTACAGTAAATATTCTCTTCTTCCTACTTTCCTTAGAGGCAGAAATCAATACAGCTGACTCACTCGGAGGTATCTCTTCCCTCCAAGCTTTCTAGTGCAGATAACTCAAGGAACTAAATTATCCTTTCAAGCAAACCCTATACTTTGCATTTTTACCCAGAGTGAACACAATACATAGCCCTACTCTTGTTATAAAGGAAGAGCAATTTCTCTTTCCTGCCCTGTAGGCCAGGAAAGGAATGTAATGGGTGGTCATCTTAAGTCTCTAGCAAATGTTTGTGTATCAAATGAGCAACCACTGAAGGAAATTCAGATGTGTATGTACAAGACTAAGGGCTAGTCTACACTAGAAACACTGTCTGGTGAAGACACTCTATGCTGACGGGAGAGAGCTCTCCCATCGGCATAATAAAATTACCTCCACGAGAGGCGGACAGAAGAGAGCTTCTCCCACTGACATAGCACTGTCCACATCAGTGCTTAGGTCAGTGTAACTTACATCACTCAGCAGAGTGGCTTATTCACACCCCCAAGTGACGTAAATTATTCCAAAGTAAGTGGTAGTGTAGACAAGGCCTAGGAGAGGTTTGAAAGGCCAAGAGCTCCCAACACAAAGCAGCTCAAAGTACCTTAAAACTGTCTCGGCACACCATGCTTGTGATTTTTGAATCTCCCTTGTAAGAGTTGCAAAGCAAATACAAAACTTCATTTTACCTTATCCAGGGAGCTTTCCTAAAGAGGGAGAGACACTTAGCTTTAGCTGTTTGCTTTCTGAAATTCACATCTGCTTATGAAATGTAGGTGGCACATGTTATGGCTTTTCTAAAATGAAAATAAACACTTCCCTGATTGGTGGATAAAGTTAATAGAATTTGATAAATTACTTTCCATCCCACTGGGCAAAAAATCTCCAAAGTTTTAGATTTCAGTTATATGAGAAATTACTTCTGCAATTCAGCCAGCAGGAGCAAATTTAACTGTGTTTTTTAATCTTATCAGAGTGTGACAAAATCAGAAATTTCATAGCTTTGCCACTGCAACATATGGAGATATCCCATCTCCTAGAACTGGAAGGGACCTTGAAAGGTCATCAAGTCCAGCCCCCTGCCTTCACTAGCAGGACCAAGTACAAGTTACAAGGGCTCTGTTTAGAGCATTCTAATTTATGAATGCCACCTGCGTATTTGTAATGCTCATTTGAAAGTTAGGAATTCTTAGGATGTTGGACGACTGCTCTCCAAATCACGTCAGCTGCACTGCCTAAAGGAACAGAAGGTAACACGCAGAAAGGATTACTGCTTGAGCTACACAAGGTCTGTTTCACACTTCCCCGAGCATACCCCATGCATTTAGGCTTCTGAGCACGCAACAGTTAGTTAAAGCACTGACTAAGGATATATTTGCTGGAGTTTGAATTAGTCTCTTTTTAAAAAATTCTTCATTTGGCAACTTCAGTATTAAAAATTTTCAAACAGTTTTCAGGAATACCTGTCACGGATTTATTACCTCTATTCTGGGAACAGGGCTGCTGTCTCAGTGAAGGCTGCTGTTTTAATGGTACAGCAGGGTATTCCCACCAGGGTTACCAGACAGAGTGGGACTGAGGTAATTCAGGTCCCATTAGAAATCAGGGAGTTTCAAAGCTGCACTGGGAAAGTAGAGACCTCACTACTCTCTATTAAGGACATCTGCCCTCCACCTGTCAAGTTAGTTACATGGTGATTCTGTGGCTATTACACTCATTCTCTCCTAGATATATAAAGAGCAGTGTTGGCAAGAAATGTCTTCAGCAAGTCAGGAAATTATGCCCATTCCTCTCCAATGATGACTTAGCCACACGCATGTATGCTCATGTCTCCTCCAGGTGACACATTGCAACACTGTCTGGGGAAGACCAAGAAGTACTCATGGAAGCTCTGGCACACAACAGTCCACTACAAGGCATTGTAAACAGAACATATCACAGTGGCTCCCTTCCAGTTCTGTTTCATGGCCCTTGTCCTGATCTTTAAAGTTCCTCAGCAGTTTCCTCAGTTCCTCAGGATGAGCCCAAGTCTTGCCATTTTAGGTCTCTTCTCCTTATGTTCGCCTTCCCTAATGGCCTGGCAAGATTAGTCCTGGAACAAGATTCCCATCAAGAATGATCTAAAAGTTATGCCACGTTCCTGGAGTTCAGATGCTTACCCAGAGCTTACGTAGCAAATGAACTATTATAGCTAAATCCTGCAGTCCTTATTCATGCCAAACTCCAACTGACTTTCATGGGACTTCAAGATTGACCCCTTTGCCTGGAATTCTCATGATCTTTCCAGTATTTTCTGTTTAGACTAGAAATACCACAAGAACAATTTCAACATAATGATGGCCCTTCTTGTTCCAATCACAACCTCACATCTGAAATTCGGATGGAGAATGTGAATGAAAAAAAAAGTGAAGAGAAAATTCAACCACAACATTTCAAATACTACAAAGGTTCTGTTTGGGTTTAGTCCTAGAAATGGGCAAAGAATTGAAAGATTATTCTTTTCCTCCATATCAGTATATCCATCTATGCCAAATTAAGATGCCTTTCCATGTCTGTGTCTTTTATACGTATCTATAAAGAGCAACACACACAGCAAGTTTCACCACAATATGTAGAAGAATATAAAGCAAGAATTCCCACATGCAAATACCTGGCATAGAACGCAAATGCCTATCAGAATCCATTGATTCTATATCTAAATTACATACAAATACACACAAGAGAAAACAGAATTCAGCTACAAATACAAAATACATGTATATTGTTGAGAGCATAAGAGAAAGCTGGTCCTTTTCTCTACCATAATAACAAGCATGATAACCATCTAATCATGTATTGAGGGAGTGTAGCTGCCTAGTTTCCACTGTAGCCACAAGATACCATTTTATTTCTGGCTCATCTAGCTGTTCAGTCTGTTGTGTCCCTGAGGATAATTAGTCCTGAACTCAGGGAAACGATTTATCTTACACCAGGGATATTCTATCAAATACCTCTTCACAAAGAACTCTTTTAAAAGGATAAAAAAACCTCCCTGAGGAAAATGATTATGTTTTCGGTCGTCTAGCCATTTCCAGCAGGTGCCATATCCGAAATCACAGAGCCTCCCTTTGGTAACTGGGTGGTAGGCAATTAGCATAATTTTGAACTGAGAAGGCTGTATCAACATGACAGCCTCAAAGGAACAAGTTATTTTTAAACAAACTTGATTTGCCCATCCCGATCAGTTTTACTTCCCCTACAAATATTACACAGTTCTACTGGACAGAGTTATGATTTAGGCCTTGCCTACACTGGCGGCGGCAGCGGGTAAGGTACAGGTAGCTCCGTGCCACAGTGAAAAGCAAGCTGCATCCTCACTGCGGTGTGTCGCTACACGGGACAGTGAAAACCTACAGCAATGGGGAGTCAGAGGGACACTACACCGCTAAAAGCAGCAGTGTAGACAGAGGAGGCACTGCTTGGGTGTGTAGAGAGCCAGGGTACATACCCATAGGGTCTGGCGTGTCTTTACTTGCCTAAGCTGTGCCTTGTCAGCTACACTGCTATTTATACCTGTACTGGGGAGCATGCCGTGTAAGTGCTCTGCCTGCCACTGTACATGAAGCCGGAGCCATAGAGAAAGCCCGTAACCGGGGCTCTTTCCCCAGAGAGAAAGAAATAAAAGTGACAGTTCACAGCTACTGCAGGTAATGGCTGCAAACTAAAATCTTTCCCCAAAAGTCCCCAAAGGCTCTTTTAAATATTCTATGACTTCACTTGTGTCCAGAAGTACCTCCCAGGGAGAAAATACATTTTTCTTTCTGTTGGGAGAAAGGCACTGAATTGTCGTTATCCGTTTGTTATTGCAGTCCTCCCAGGTAGCCAATTAACAGAAAGAAAGGTTCTTTGAGCTTTTACCTAATGCAATATCTGGCGGTGCCACAAGGGCATTAATTTGAGCTCCCCAGTACCTTAGTGATGGCAACTGTGAGACTAGATTCCCCCACTTTGAGAATTAAAATACTATCACCAAAAAAAGGGAAGAAGTGTAAGAATAAGCATGACCCGGACTGCTCTATTCACCGCCATTCTCCCCGCCACGAGTACTGTCCTTGTTGCAGCGAAGACGTCAGCCGTTTGCTGCCTTTGGAGCGGTAGGAAAACATTTCTTCACCATGGAAAGGAATCCTGAGATAAGGGTGTCTCTTATTGTTCAAGCACATCGAGGAGCATGCGGTTCTTTTGAGGGGCCACCACATCTTGAAATCCAAACTTACTTTTTATTCAGTTCTCACTACAGCAAAACTCCTCTTAGTATCAGTCCTAATTAAGGACTGAATAAGGATTTAGGGATTGGGCACATTATTAACAACCCATCAAGCTACCCGGATAATAGTAAATGACATTCAGCCCTCATTAAAATGTCCTTTTATACAATTTGCCCTGTATTATGAAAAAAAAGGCAGAAATGGAGATTACCTCTTTCACCAGAGGTGAGACCACACACTTATGATGTATAGGACAGAGGGGGTGAAATCCTGGCCCTATTGAAGCCAAAGGCAGTTTTGCCCTTTACATCAGCAGGGCCAGGATTTCACCCATGGTCTAGTGCAGCATTTCTCAAATACAGCCACTGTAGCCACATGTGGCCACCAGGGGCTTTTCTTGCGGCAACAGCCTCCTGGGCAGTGGTTTGGAGGAGCGGGGGCAAAGCAGCGGCCCCTCCCCAGGGGGCCACCAGCAGTAGTTGGGCCCCGCTTCCCTCTGGAGACACACAAGTTGGAGGAGCAAGTTCTCCACCTTCCCAGGAGTGGTGGGGTTGGGCTTCAGCCCTGGGGTGGCAGGCGGCAGGCTCCAGCTATGGGACTTGGGGCCTGTCCCCAGGACCTGTCCCCTGGGTGTGGGGCTTTGGGCTCTGTTCCCTGGCTGCGCGATGGCGGGCTCTGTCCCAAGCTTACCCCACACCATCACCTCTAGCCCCCGCTGCCTCCTCCAGTGCCCCATCGCCCCTGGCCCCCACTGTACCCACCCATCCAGCCCCCACTGTACCTTAATTTGTCCCCGGGCTTGCCAGGGCTGAGTAAGTCTGCTGTGAAAAGTGATATTAACAAACATACAAATATCACTTTTCACAGCAGACTTACTTATATCTAGCAAGCCTAAAAAAAAAAGACAACCCCAAAAAACAAAAGAAACAACAAGAAAAAAAGACAAGAATGTTCAAAGCAACTTATTTGTGTTTCTATTCTGTTTTGGTCCAGTAAAGAATAGAGACAACTGTATATTATTTATATTATTGAGTCTGCAACAACAAAAAACCCTACATAGATACATTATAATGATTTGGACATGTATATGTGCATATTTATTTGTTTTTCCTAAAGTTAATTAAGTATTTTAGGAAAAATTGTCAGAGCGGCCACCAGCAAGAGTTGATGGCTGCACTCTGAGGCCACCAAAATATGTGCCATGAGAACGCCTGGTCTAGTGATTCAAGCACAGAACGGGGGTCATAACTTCTTGAGTTCTCATCTTGGCTCTGATAGTGACTCTCTGTGGGCCCGCCCACATTAGAATAAAAGGTGCTTTTAAAATGTGTTAGTTTAGACTTTGTCCACACGAGCACTTTTGTCGGTAAAACTTCTGTCTGTGAAAAAACACATCCCTGAGCGACGTAAATTTCACTGACAAAAGCACTGGTGACCTGCCGACATAGCTAACCCCACTCATTGGGGGTGGTTTCATTATGCTGGCAGGAGAGCTCTCTCCTGCCGGCAAAGAGCGGCTACACGGGAGACCTTACAGTGGCACAGCTGTGCCAATGCTCTTCAATCAGCTGCATGGGAGACACGGGAGGTAATATTACTTCTGGGTCATAGGCAAATGGAAGTGTTTCAAGGAAGGTGGCTTTATAGAAATGGGCTCCCTAAGAATGACTAGTATGTATGCCAACAACTTCCTGATGATCAGGTGCCATAAACCCATGTTTAAGTCCCCAGCTGCTGTTGTCACGTGATTGTCAGAATCTCAGTTTTCATTAAAAATAGTAAACGAATAGCCTGCATGGCTGGGAAGAAACATTTGAAAATGTGCCCTGAGTGTAACCGATGAAGGGATGCCTGCCTGTGTCTGCGATACAGCTGTGCCACTGTAAGATCCAGTCTAGACATAGCCTAAGTGCCAACAGGACCTCTGTGGGCCTGAATAAATCACCTACCATCTCTGCCGTGATTTCACCATTTGTGAAGTAGGGGAACTATCCCTGCCTTCTTAAGAGGGTGTTGACAGCCTTAATTAACTGAGGTCTGTGAAGTACTTTAATGATTAAAAGTGCAATATAAAACTGCTAAGTATTATTACAGGTAACTAAGACTACTAGTGATAGAAAAAGAGAGATCAAGGTGTTTGACAGCAGCGTGTTGAAGTTTTGATCTTGCAGTTGACCACACTCAGGTTGTAAGGTTTTAGAAGATGTCTGTCCATAGCAGCAATGGTAGGACTGAACTGGAATGTTCTATTTAGCTAGCGTCTATGGTGAAAAAGAACTTAGTTAACAAGAAATTAGGTAAGACTTAAGCACCTATATAGCTGGTATATATATTAAAAAAGCCCTGACAATATCAGAGTCATAAAAACCTTTGATCAGTAAGTTCCATTTTTCTTTTTCTTTTTTAGCCTACCAGGGCTCTGAAATCAAGAAGATGAAAGAAGCATCTGCTTCTTGTAGCATACACAGGAAAACAATGACAATTATTGGGAGATAGATATAACAGCTGTTGATGCAACAAATGCTCTTCAATCAGCTTCATGGGAGACATGGGAGGTAATATTACTTCTGGGTTATAGGCAAATGGAAGTGTTTCAAGGAAGGTGGCTTTATAGAAATGGGCTCCCTAAGAATGACTAGTATGTATGCCAAGAACTTCCTGATGGTCAGGTGCCATAAACCCATGTTTAAGTCCACAGCTGCTGTTGTCATGTGATTGTCAGAATCTCAGTTTTCATTAAAAATAGTAAACGAATAGCCCTCATGCCTTGGAAGAAACACTTGCAAATGTGCCCTGATGTGTTGGGCGATGAAGGGATGCCTGCCTGTGTCTGCAGAGTTGGAAACAATAGATGTGAGAGGTGTAAGCTGCCCCTTGTGCCTCAATGGGGTGTTACATCCAAAATGCACTGCTCTGGGGGGCCCATCAAAGCACTCCGTGTGTGGCATGAGAAAAGTACAATGGGCCTGACCCATCCACACAGGCGGGAGGAGGAGTGACAGCGGAAACCTGCAGCTACCCTGCAGCTTCTACAGGAAGAGAGACCCTGTGCTACTCCTGGGAGCGGGGTGGCCCCATGCTATGCCCTTGCCTCTCTGGGAGGAGTAGGAAAGAAGTCCCTTTGCCAACTAGACACCGGGTGCGGGCCATGGCCACAGTACAGGGGCAGGTCCAACATGATCCATGTGTTGCAGTGAGTAGCGCACCGGCTTGCCTTAATCTGGCACTGCTGAGAGCACCTGCCAGGGAAGGGTAAAATCAGCCGCAGTGTCCATGCACTGAGGCTTCGGGATAGATTTTCAAAGGCACAAACAGCAGTTAAGTGCCTATCTCCCATTTGACTTTCAGTGGGAATTAGGCACCACGCTGCCATTTTTGCCTTTGAAATCTCTCTCTCTCTCTCTTTATCCATAGTAGTATTAAAAACGGCTTCCTCACTGACACTGATATTGACTCTAGGGTACATAAACCAAAACACTGAAGTGTGGCTATCCTCTGAAGCGGGACTTTAAAAGAAATCATGTTGAGTGTCTCTTTTGCTTCAATAATTTTAGGTCCAATTGTCTCTCTTTACAATTTCGCACACTGGGGTGGTGGAAGCTGGGTGGTGTTTCAAGCTCTCCGCTCCACAAACTCCACTTAGGATCTGAAAGTCGAGTGATGTATATTCTTTTGAACAAAATGAACACTGCACCAAGTACTTGTGGGTCTGTTTTGAAACATGGTGTCAAGTATCAGGGGGTAGCCGTGTTAGTCTGTATCTACAAAAACAACAAGGAGTCTGGTGGCACCTTAAAGACTAACAGATTTATTTGGGCATAAGCTTTCGTGAGTAAAAACCTCATCCGAAGAAGTGAGGTTTTTACTCACGAAAGCTTATGCCCAAATAAATCTGTTAGTCTTTAAGGTGCCACCAGACTCCTTGTTGTTTTTGTTTTGAAACATGTATATTATACAGGGTACCATTTCTAAAATCTGTCTACTGACCTACCTCACTTACAATGGATTTAATTAATTACAACTAGTATTTT
Source organism: Malaclemys terrapin pileata (assembly GCF_027887155.1). NCBI lineage: Eukaryota > Metazoa > Chordata > Testudines > Emydidae > Malaclemys > Malaclemys terrapin. The sequence continues at coordinate 86,968,849 of NC_071507.1, forward strand.
TAATAAAGCATCCCTATAAAACAAAAGCCATTTAAAAAAAACAATAGTAAAAAAAAGAGTGCCAGAAAAGGGTGTCAGAAGAACAATCTAGCATGACTCTAAATGCACACAGAGAACAAACCAGCTGAGTCAGAAAGTGCCATTTTACACAGTCCTTTTCTGAATAATAACTGCACTTTAAATTTGCCTCTCTGGTTCCACAGAGGGGTACCATTTTTTAAATTATTATTTGTTTTGTTACTTGGTAGATTTTATGATAAGCAAAACAAATCTGGATTAATGGTGAAAAAAACACTTTAAATTTAAAGAAACCAAAGTGTGCATGTCACCTGGGAGGGTGAGAAAAGTGAAGGTCAGATAAAGCTCAACTTTCTGCACTTTTTGGTCATACTAATCTGACTCTCACTAGCACAATCAGCAACATTTGCCTGCCATAACCAGGAGGCCTTGGAAAAGAGAGAAGCAGCATGCACATTGGAGAAAAAAGCTGAAAGAGTCTTTAAGATTGGAACAGGAGTCAGTGGATGTTGACCCAGTCATGTGACAGGAGCATTGCCCTTTTTTGACCTTGACCTTTGGCAAGAGAGAGTTCCATCTCTACCATATTACAGAATATTGTACATGTGCTTTTTCCTTCATGCCATGTTGCTGTAGCCGTGTTGGTCCCAGGATATCAGCAAGACAAGGTGGGTGAGGTAATATAATTTATTGGACCTATAAAATATTACTTCACCCACCTTGTCTCTCTTGTTCCTTCAGGTTCTTCTGCTCCTATTTTTTTAATGTGAAATGAGCACTCTTTCTGAATCCATGATGAGCTGGAGGCCAGGGAATGTGGGAGGGAAAATATAATAAGTCAAAGAAATACCACTTTGAAAGGAATTGCTTGAATAAGAATAAGAAGCAGCTAAAATATAATGGTAAGAGGTCCTATTCATTCCTTAGTCAGGCAAAACTCCCATGGACTTCAGTGGGAGTTTTGCCCATATGGGGAACAATCTAGTGCCCACTGAAGTCATTAGGAGTCTTTCCATTGACTTCAATAGGCTCTGGGTCAGGCTTTTAAGGAGTAAGCTGTAAATAGGATCAAATTTAGCTAAAGCCAGGGGCGTCTAGAATTAGTGACTGGCAAACTCTGAAAGGTTCAGCTCAAGTAAACACACAGTAATATGGAAGCTTATTGAAAACTTAGCTGACTGCCCCACAGACTGAGGTCTTTGCCCTTCCTTTACAGTCTGTGCACCAATGAGCAGATCTTAGATACCTGAATTATGTTTGCTTGAAATCAGATAATAAAACCCACCTCTCCAGGGTTGATTAAAAGCGAAAAGCCTATCTCATTTAGATTCAATGGGATCTAAAAACTGGTTCATTTAACTTAAAACCATACAGATATTTTTAAAGGCTCCGTTCAAGCATTTTAAAAAAAAAACACAGAAGTTGCAGAATTACGATGTGTAAATATTCAGAACGATATTCGGTCAGAATATCCTCCACTTTAGAGGCAGCAAGGATCAAGTAGATCCTCAAGGATAATGCAGATTTGCATTTCATGGCGGAGAGTACAATGGGGAAGGAAAAGATCACACGTACCAAGACATGCAACCTTTGCACAGCAGAAGACTTCAAAACTGATGCATTAAATAAATTAACTTTTTGGAATCACTATTGCTCTGTGAATTTAGTCCTTCTCTGTAGATATCATATTGAGTTAGATTTTCATTTTTAAAAGTATCTCCATTTGCCATGTTCAACTCAGTCTTATCTAGGACTTGACTTGGAATGTTTTAATCTATAAATGATAACGGTTGTGTTTTGCCAGCCTTATAAGCATAAGGGTATTTTGAAATAGCAGGAACAGAGAAAACACATTTTTCCAGATCTGGCTAGAGCAACCCAGTTAAGTAGAGAAAGATTGTTGAACCCTAGATCAGAATTTATTTAATTAGATAGTAATGTGTCTGTAGGTCTCCAGCCAAATTATGAGATACAGTTGAAGGCAAAACACATTTTTATGACAAAGCTAAGAGATTTTTAATGAGCTATTAAATAAAAGATGTAGACACTGTAATGATAAGTTAGATGTTTCACATGTTGAGACTGTCTCTCACTCTATGCTTGCTACATACAAGTAATGCCATGGTTACCAATGCTAGATAGCTTGGTTCTCATATAAAATAAATATTGGAAGCCAAACAGAAGGTAGCCCTCCTCATTAAAGCTGAGCCAATAATTTATTTATTTATGGTTCTAGGGCTAAACCCTTCCACCCGCCCAAAAAAAATTCGGTTCAGATTGAACCAACACTGACATTTTTCAGTTTTTCTCTCTGCAATAAGGAAGACCCATAAGAAATTCATTTGGAAAGCACAGAACATGACATTTTCAAAACAAAATGTGCTCCCTCAGGACTGGCAGCTACTGCATGAAATTGGCCTGCGTGCAAGCATGTCAATTTCACCTGGTAGCTGTCAGGGCTCCCAGGGTCTGCAGCTTGAGGCAGTGACACCACGTGGACTGCCCCAGGGTCAGGGACACCAGGGCTTCAACTCCCAGGCCAGCCTGGAGTCTAGAAGCCCTGCCAGGCCTAGCCCCAGGAGAGACCACATGGCAGGACTGACCTGAAGCGACAGACCCTGGAAGTCCATCCCAGGAACTCCAGGCTCTGGTCTCTGCAGCAGTGAGCCTGGAAGCTCTGAGAGCCCTGGGTCAAGTTGGGGTTCTCAGGGCTTTCAGCCTCCCTGACTCAGACCTGGGAGCCTGGAAGTCCTGAAAGGCCCTGCTCAAGCCAGGTCTCCCAGGGCTGCCAGGTTCCTGGCTCAGCAGCAGGGAGCCTGGAAACCCTGGAAGCCCAGCCATGTGGTCTGCCTCACAGCTGGGGACTCCAGAAGCACCAGTGACAGCTCACCAGGTATCTAGGCCATGGAACCCTGCCTTCCATTTGCTGAAAGTTCATTGAACCCAGAGGTTTTGGAGGAAACTTCTTGGGCTTGACAAATTGGCATTTTCCAACAAAACTGTGATTTGTCATAAAATTTCCTACCCGCTCTACTCCTAATACATTTATTCACAAAGGGCCAGATGGGGGAACCTTTACTCACCCTCATGAGCACTTGCTCACATGAGAGGTCCCTGTTTGCCAGGGTGGAAAACATGGCTCCCTGCCTTGACAGAGCAATTTGGGTCAATCCACCCATGGAGTGTTTACTCCTAAGGGGATATTCTGTTATTATGAGTGCATTGTCCTGGAGTAACACCGAGATATTATGGCCCCAGTCCTACAACTTCTTGTCTGCAAGCAGATTACCACGCTTGCATGGAAATCTACCGCAGTCAACGGGGCTCCACCCAGGCATGCACACAAGAGACAAGGAGCCTATAAAAGCTAACACAAGAACAGTCCCCTTCTGTTTGCCATTTTCATCACTGATGAGCGTGTACCTAGGATGTTTTCTGAGAACTTTTTATTGACAAATTTTGGCAATGACTGTAATATATTCTCTTTGTGCTTCATTGTGTGTCACGATTACATCCATATTTTATTGCTGTAACACCAATAAATGCAAAAATAAACCTAAAAATTCAAAATTACTGATTTACAACAAAAATGGTGAAAAATGCGAAAACGATTTCATTTTCACTGATTGATAGTGAGTCACATTTTGCAGCCCTTACTCTGGCAAGCCTCCCATTGAGTCACAGCTAGGATAAGGCCTTCAGGATTTGGTCCAGCATCAGGGAGTTTTAAGTAGTTTAGGGCTCAGTCCTCCTGTTAGATATGCATGCACTCATGTCTTGTAAAATATTGGTAATGCATGAGCATGCACAAAGGCCTGAGTAGATTACACATCATGCACACTAACATACGTGCAGTCAGGGTCAAACTCTTGGCTGTTACTGATTAAAAATATAAAATGACAAATCAGAAAGTAATTTGTTTTTCCCTCTCAAACAATCCATAGCACTCATCTGCAGTGACTGGCTATAATTAAAGCTACTGGATTAATTAGGATTGACTATGATGTGGCTGTAATTAAAGTAAAATATTTTAGGAGAGATGTCAATATTCCAAATTAAATTGAAACAGAAAATCCAAGGCTGCTCTGCTTTAGAGGAAGCAGGTGGTTTTTTGTTTTGTTTTGTTTTTAAAGTGATTTTCGCTTGAAACTGGGAGTCAGGAGACATATTCTATCCCGGTTCTGTCACTGCCTCAGAATGTGAACTTGGGCAGTCACTCTGCCTCTCTCTGATTCCATTTCCTCCTTTGTAAAAATATGGAGAAAACCACCCACCTTTGTGGAACACTTTGAGATGGTCTGATGGGCTGTGCATTGTGTATAGTATGTCTCTATAATTATTATTAAATTGCAAGGTGTTCGCTCAATATCAACCCTGGAACAGCAGAAGACTAAAGGTTTAATCCAGAAATGACCTATATAGACTGCTGCCTGATAGCTCAGAATTAGTTCAGTGGGAAGGGGACTAATTATTTCAGAGGAAGCTTATTCTAAATGGCCTCACAAGGAAATTACTCATGAAGGTGACTCAGGAAAGGTAACTCTGATTAAAACTATTGGCATCTAAACAGAATGAGTAAGGCCAGTTTCCGAGTCATCTATCATTTATTCCTGTTACTTCTGGTAAGTGAAACTGGGGCAGCTAGTGGCATTTTTTTTTTTCAAATTAAAACATATCACCCACGCACACACACACACACACACACACACACCCCAAAATGAGAAAAGCATCGGAAAGTCACAAGAAAACTGCCAATCTAAGAGCAATTTCTACAGTGTGTCTAGATCATCTGACACAATGTAACTGATCTTTTCTGGTGGTAGTGATGACTTTCTCGATATGGGGCTAATAAAAATGATGTTGCGTAATATGGCAAGATTGAGGAATTGACAAACCAATAAATTATAACTGTCAATGAGATTTTTTTTTAAAATTCAAAGTAATACAGTAATATGACTAGCGACAGTCCCAGCAGGTTCAATCTCAGTGTCTGCAGAAACCATAAAATAGAATATATATATGTTATCTTTTTGTGTATCAACAAGGTAACATGCTCACAGACCAGTTATGCTCCCCTCCGTCACCCTCCCTTCCCAGCTTTGGCCTGTTACCTGTATGCTGGATCTATGCTCCTCCAGATTATAAAAGAAAAATAAGGCAGTACTGGGGCCAGTATTGGTGGAGATCATTAATCCGTCTTCCAGAGAGGGCAGAGCTGCATGCTTCCTTGAAGCAAGGTTGTTAGGTCCCAGCTGCTTAAGATGCCATCTTGTTATACTATCATCTTTCCAGCTCTGCCCCATCCCTAGCGTGCTCTCTTTGGGGAAAGTAATTGAGAAGGTGGTGGCAAAACAGCACTGGTATTATCTACAGTTCTTGACTTTCCCTTGATTCCTTTCAATTGGTTTTCAGGTCCTTGGGTAGAATGGAGACTGTGTTGGTCTCAATGGATGATGACCTCCTGGTAATGGACTAAGATATTATGTCCATGATTAGTCTTTTGGAGCTGTCAAAAGACTTAGATGCCATTGTACTATGGGGTTTTGTGAACAACTGCAGACCATGACAGAGGTAGGAAGGAATGCCCAAGGGGTTCCATTCATATGTTATCAAAGGGGGTAGTCCTGGGCAGTTCCTCATTTACCCTGAAAGCTCCCACATGCAGAGTTTTGCAGAGTACTAATCTGGCACTTGATTTGTGAAGCTGCTGGCAGATGGCATAGGGAGACAGTCTGAGATGGGGTGCGCTCAGTATGTAGATGATACACAGATCTAAAAGCTTGTTCATCAAGCCAGGATGAAGCAGTATGGATAACTTCTTAGGTCCTGGCTGAGATAAGGACTTACATGAAAGCAAGCTGGGGGCAGGCTTAGGCTCAGGCTCTCAGGAATCAGGGCCTGCAGCAGAGTCAGTCTCTGGGCAACCTAACAAGCACAGTAGTAGGCTGCTTGATTGGCTACACCTCCTGATTGATTGGAAGAGGCAGCAGACGGGCTCTTAACACAGCAGCAGTTCAATAACAGCTCAAAGCTTTTGCCCATGGTAGTGATAGGCTGGGAACAAGCAGGAGCTTTCTCCCACTCCAGATAATGTGACCCTTACTCTTAGGTCCAATTCCTGACTTTGGCTCTGACCCTTAGCTCTGGTCTCTAATTACTGGCTACTGACTCCTGCGCCAACCACTAGACATGCCCCCAGAGGTGGATTAGGGGTTTGTGGGGCCCTGTCCTAGAGCAAGTGGGGGCCACTCTACAGTCCTTCTGCCTGCAGTCCCTCCTGTCCCCCTCCCAAGTGCTCCTGTTGGGGAAATGGGGTTGAGGCGTAAGGGCTTGCCCTATCCTGCCCCTCTGCCAGGGACTCCTGCTGGAGAGTGGGGTAGGAGTGTAGGGGTTTCCCCTACCCGCCCAGCACTCCTGCTGGGGAGTGCGGTTGGGGCACGGGGGCTTCCCCTGCTCCCTGGCACGAGCACTGGGTGCGTGGAGCCGGTCGGAGTGTGGGGGCCCATTTTTCTGGGGGGCCTCCAATTGCCTGGAGCCCCTGGGCACGGACTCTGTTGGCCTAGTGGCTAATCCGCCACTGCATTCCCAACCATGTCTTGGTCCTGTGACATAATCCAGAGAAGACAGAGGTGCTGTTTCTTGGCTGTGGAATGCAGCCAGAATATGATGGGGATTAATGCCAGGCCCTAGGACAAGAGTGACCAGTCTGTTCTTTGCAAATGGGTCACAGTTTGACCGTGATATTCCTGAATGGTCCTGAATTCTCAGGTGGCATCAGTGGTCAAGAGTGTGTGTTTTGGGGGTTTGTTTGTTTAGTTTTCCATCTAGCCAAATGCTTGTGACCGTTTCTCTTGGATGTGGACTTTACTTCCATCATCAGCTCTAGATTGGATCACTGTATTCTGTTTAACATAGGGCTTCATGTAAAGACCACGCAGATACCTCAGCTGGTGCAAAGCATGCTTGCTCATCTGCTTAGTGGTGCAGGGAAGGGAGCACACCCACCCATGCTCCAAGAGTACATTGGCTTCCTATTTCTTTACAGATGTTGGCCTTGAGCTTTAAAAACACTTCATAGTTTGACCTCTAGTTTTCTAAAAGAATGACCCCATGCTCTGCCAGGCCCACTGAGGTAAAGGATGCACTCACAAATTTACAGTCCTTGGATAGGTGCCTCTGCACTGGACTGGGGAAGGGTGTTCTCAGCCAATGACCGTGGACTCCCTAATTCATATCCCCCATTGGTCAGGTAAAGCGGTTAAGTCTGCTATGAGGCTCATCTCTTGTTCCCTGGACTTTGGGAGCAGGTGTTACAGTTAGTTAGTTTTTGCTTTTAAAGAAGTCGTGCCTGCAAACAGAAAGATTTTTAATGGCTTATCAACTGCAAAATAATATGTCAAAGACCCTGAGGAAAAGCAGATCTGTACAATGAGGGAGAAAGGAATGCAGCATAGTTTCATTCTGACAAAGAACGGCTTAGAGAATGTTCATGTTTATGTGCATTTTAAAGTCTATGGCCTGTGTACTGAACATTTTGACAGCAAAAGAGAGGTTAGTGACAGAGTGGGATAGGTCTGTAACCAACTGTGAACTCCGTTTTATGTTATGTGCTGAACACATCTAAACTTGCCCAGAGCAGCTTATTGCATTGCACTGCAGACAGGGCACTGCCCAGATAAGGCTCTTGACCACACACTGAAGGACTATCAGCTGTGATCGTTTTTCAAATGCTGGCCCAGCCTTTGGAACAGTCAGGGTGGAGGATTCTACACAGGGGAGGCAAGTCTGAGTGGGGGAGGAGGAGACTGGGTCCTTCTGAGCACATGGCAAAAGGAGGCAGAGGCGCTCTTTAAGAGTGGGTTGCTGCTAGGGTGACCAGATGTTCCGATTTTATAGGGACAGTCCTGATTTTGGGGTCTTTTTTTTATATAGGCTCCTATTACCCCCCCCCCAACCTGTCTCAATTTTTCACATTTGCTGTCTGGTCACCTTAGTTGCTGCTCTGTTCAGGGGGGCTGACTATCACTGCAGGAAAGGAGGAGACCAGAAGCAGTAGGGACTCCAGTCAGCCTGAACAATGACCATGGCGGCGCATGAACCACCAACTGGGGGAGGCTAGCCCTTCGTCCCACCCCTTCTGCCCGAGGCCCTGCCCCTTTCTCACACTGAAGCCCAGAGCACCCCCACTGCAGCTGCCAGCCCCCATCCCAAGCTAGCACCCCCAGATCCCCCAGCCCTGGTGTGTCAGGAGGCTGGGCAGCAGCAAGGCTGCCAAGGTGGCACCCAGCAAGCCTATGTAGGCTTCTTTTGTGTATGTAGTTGCCTATTCATTCCTTGAAGTAGCGTGTTGCTTCTTTTGGGGCTTGCCCATGGGGGCTGGGCTTCTGCTTTTTTTTGTTTGTTTTTAATTTCCCACCAGAGAGCGTGTTTGGTTACTGGTTGAATTATATCCTTTAAAAAAACTTTAAAAGACTGCATGCTGTGCGCGGCCCCAGCCTCCCCAGCGCCAGGAGGGCGGCGTGACCCCCACCCCGGTGAGCTCAGCTTAGGGAAGGATGCATCTCAGGACTCATTGTTTTTCAATGAGCTGTAACTCTAGGGTGCTTTTAAGAGGAAAGTTTTTGTGGTTAAGGAATTCTACGGCCAACCCTGTGTTCCTTGCTTTCCTGCTACACTGTCCCTGAAGGGGTTAAACTAGGTGGCCAAAGTACCCATAGCAATGATGTAGCTCTGGTGGATGTGTAAGCAACTGGGAGGGCTCAGGAGGGGCTGGTTTCAGAATCTAGGGTGGCTGGATTGCAGACTCCCACCTCCCGAAGACAGGCATCACACAAGAGGTCAGCCTGGTGTCTGTCCTAGAGACCCAGAGCTAGAAACAGGGACAAGACTCTGTCCAGACCCAGCATTTGGATCAGGTTGGAACAGTTATATTTTAGTTTTCATTGACATGGCTAATTATCAGGGCATCGTGGTAAGGCAAAAAGTGAAATGCCTTGAAAAATAGTGTAGCATAGTCTTGCTGTACATCCCAAACATTATGCCAAAGGAATCAGCTATCTCAACATGCCACATAGTTTAGATATGTAATAATGTTTTTTTGAAAGTTAAATAATATATGTAATGATGCTGATGTCATGATTTTATCACAAGCTTCAAAATATTTAACGCATTTCTTATAGCTCCAGCTTCTGAAGGCTTGTGACTACAAGAAATCTAAGCTTTGATTAATGTTTCTAGCCTGGGTGATTACAGAGAAAAGTTTAAAAACATCATGACCCCCAAATGCACCCAAAAGACTCTTTTTTTTAAAAAAAAAAAAAAAAGGTAAATAAAAAGAACCCAGGGTTTTTTTTAAGAGCTCTGGCTGTCAGCCCCAGGTAGCAGGGGCTTGTGCAGAAGGGCCATGTACACCTGGGAGGTGGGGATAAAGAGGGCTGCCAGAGCCCAGCCACCCAGGCTCTCCTTCCACCACCCCGTCAATCTACAACAGAGAGGCAACCCAGGCTCAGTCTCTCCTCCCATCCCATTCCACAAGTGCCTCACCTGGAGGCAGCGGGGCTCCAGCTGTCATCCCCGTGGGGGGCAGCAGCAGCCGCCCAGAAGTAAAGGTGGCAATGGGGCACTAAGTCTGCTGTGAAAAGTGATATTGACAAATATTAATTTTCACATTACCACCTTTACTTCTCTGCTGCTGCTGGCATGGTGCTGCCTTCAGAGCTGGGCACCCAGCCAGCAGCCACTGCTCTCTGCTCTGCCTTCAGAGCTGGGTGGTGGTATATGTATTGGGGCGGGGGGGAGGAAGCATAAATGACTACAAACACAAAGAAGGGGGGCCCAATCAAATAAGTTTGAGCAGGGGCGGCTCCAGGCACCAGCGCAGCAAGCGCATGCCTGGGGGTGCAAGCCGCAGGAGGCAGCGTGCCGATCGCTGCGAGGGCGGCAGTCAGGCGGCCTTCCGCGGCATGCCTGCAGGAGGTCCGCCGGTCCTATGGTTTCGGCAGCAATTCAGCAGTGGGTACGCCGAAGCTGCGGGACCGGCAGATCACCCGCAGAAACACCGCCGAATCCGCATGACCACGGACCGCCTGCAGGCGTGCTGCAGAAGACCGCCTGACTGCCGTGCTTGGGGCGGCAAAAAACATAGAGCCGCCTCTGAGTTTGAGAACCACTGTTTATGGGGGACTACATTTTTTTTAACACTTTGGATTGGTAACCCTGTATATGTTAAATGATGCTAGGCCCAGACTCAGCAATAAAGTTGAGCATGCGCTTACGTGTACGCATGTGTAACCATGTGCATAAGTGCTGTGCTGAATCAAGGCATTAGACTGAGTGCCCCCTGTCAGCCCTAGAGGTGGTCCTTTTGTGTCAGACTTGAGACATAATGCCAGGGCAGTGTAGGAAATTTTCATTGACATTGCTCACATCTGTTCTAAGAATAGCAGACTTGTTTCCAGGGCTGTCAATCATTCAGTGGCATTAAATTCACAAAATAACATTTAAAATAAATAAAACCCATAATGCGAAATTAGTTGAGTGCATGAATATAATGCTGCTTCTTAGAAAAAAATGTGTGCTGTATGAATTTTCAGCCAATCCTATCCCCATTTTGAAATCTTTTCCCATTATCATAAATCAAAAGGCATTGCTTGGTTTAAATCACTTGCTGTTTGAAGATGAATCACCCTTGATTTGCTGAGTTTTGCTTACGGTAGGAAGAAAAACTTGCAAAAACTCTACACCGGTTAAAATTCCTGGTCTCATGCTGCATGAAAAAGAACCACACAGCTTTAAAACTTAATCTAGCAAACCACATAAAAATGAAACAGAACTGTGATTTAGGGGGAAAAAATTCCATCGGGGGAGCTAGTAATCTACAGTTTGGTCCAGAGAATGTATACACAGCAGTCTATCAAGAGAGATCCCAAGTTCTAATTACTATGTGGAGATGTGTCGTGGAATGTTTAATCTGAATGTTTAATCTGAATTTAGCACCTCTAAATGATTTTCTCTAACATCTGTCCCTCTGGATAAGCAACTACTAAACATCCAACACGGGATTGTGCAGAGTCACAGGTTTTATAACAATGGGTATTTTACATGTAAATGACTGATATCTAATTCAACCGAAAGAGTCACTGCCGTAGAATTGCCCACTGAGGTCTTCCTGAGACCATGTCTTCTGCTGACAGAGTGAGACAACTGCTGACAGATTTCCCCCCCTCGCCCCCACCTCTGCACAATTAGATTCTTGCCACCTTTTCCAAAGTCAGAAAAAATGAGTCCATTTAAAAAGTCAGTTGAATAAACTGATGAGCCCAATGGTCTGGAACAGCAAAACAGATCATGAGTTGGTGTAAATCATCCCTAGGGGGAAAACACAGAAGAAATATGTTGCACGCAGTAGTATCTAGGCTTGTTCTGTGAGGAAAAACTCTCATAAGAAAAGAAACAAGCAAAAAATAAAACAGGCTTCATTCTTTATGGCTCCCATTAGCTAGAACCCCTCATGGCAATACCCATCAATTTAACTTTTGGATGTCTGGATACTAGCCAGGGAGCGCGCCGCTTCCATATGCTCAGCAAAGAGCACAACAGCAAGTAGGCAATGCTGTTGTCAGGCTCGCTTGGTAAATCACAGCATAGTTCTTCAGAAGCCCAATTTCTTCAACTTGCTGCTCAACTTTGAGAAGTCACCCTCTAAAGTTAGCACAGTTTAGTAACTCAGACTCATGGACTTTAAGGTCAGAAGGAACCATCATGATCATCTAGTCTGACCTCCAGCACCTTGCAGGCCACAGAACCTCCCTCACCCGCTCCTGTAGTAGGCCCATAACCTGACAGTCTCTATGCAAAAGAATAAATGAACGCAAATCTGACATCAGGAATCATAACATTCAAAAACCAGTAGGAGAACACTTCAACCTCTCAGAAAAGCTTCAAAAACAGACTCCAACGAGAAACTGCTGAGCTTGAATTAATATGCAAACTAGATACCGTTAACTTAGGCTTGAATAGAGACTGGGAATGGCTGAGTCATTACACAGATTGAATCTATTTCCCCATGTTAAATATCCTCACACGTCTTGTCATCTGTCTGAAATGGGCCATCTTGATTATCACTACAAGTTTTTTTTCTCCTGCTGATAATTGCTCATCTTAATTAATTAGCCTCATAGAGTTGATATGGCTACTTCCACATTTTCATGTTCGGTATGTATATATATCTCCTTAGTATATGTTCCATTCTATGCATCTGATGAAGTGGGCTGTAGCCCATGAAAGCTTATGCTCAAATAAATTTGTTAGTCTCTAAGGTGTCACAAGTACTCCTGTTCTTTTTGTGGATACAGACTAACACGGCTGCTACTCTGAAACCTCTGCCTGAGTTACTGAAGTCTTCAAACCTTGATTTAAAAACTTCACTCATCCTTATTCCGCTACTCTAATTATATGAAATCTGGAGACATACCTGAACTATCTTGCTATCCTCAGCTCTTCTAGCCACATTTTTGGCCCCCACCTACATCTAATGGTAGGGGGGCAATAGAGAAAAGTGAAAAAGGTTTACTACAAGTGGCAACTAAGGTATGTTTACACTACATAAGAATGGCCATGCTGCATCAGAGCAATGGTCGATCTAGTCCAGTATTTGACAACGACCAATGCCAGGTGCTTCAGAAGACATGAACAGAACAGGGTAATTATCAAGTGACCCATCCCCTGTCGTATGCTCACAACTACAGCTGTGCTACTATAGCACCATGGTGTAGATGCTTCCTACATCTACAGATTTTTTTTCTCATTAATGTAGTTAATCCACCTGTCCAAGAGATGGTAGCTAGATTGATGGAAGAATTCTTCCATTGACCTAGCTGCATCTACAGTAGAGGGTTTGGTCAACCTACCTACGTTGCACACAGTGCAAAATCTGTCATAGCTCTGAGCAAAGTAGCTAGGTTGATCTAATTTTTAGGTGTAGTGAGGCCTAATTATTAATCTTCCTTGGGAGACAGCATTGTCAGGAAAAATGAAAACAGGGTCAGAAACTTCTGAATTCTAATCCTGGCTCTGTCACTGACTGGCCTCATAGCCTTAGGTAAGTCATTTCACCTCAGCCTTACTTTTCTTCCAGATGTAAAATGGAGAGAATACAGACAGTTGTCAGGATTAGTATTTGTGCTTCTTATGTACCTTGTACTAGTATTATTGTGTCGACCTAAAATCCTCTACTGTTACACATCCTGGTCTTCTTTGGATAGTGGAGGGTTACACTGGTGGCATATTGACTACTGCATTTTGTTTCCAGGAACTCAATCAAAACAAAGCTTTATTTTTCTTTTCCTAATCCTAGGGCAGTTATCTGAAGCACTTGGAAAATCTTAATCTCACTAGCTTTGATCTACCATTGCTGTCATGTGGCCAGCCTGCTTCTTTCAAGCAGCAAATTATGCCCTCTAGATGAATCCCTCTACTATGCCAATTGTGGTGGTGGGTTTTGTACTAAGAACACTATTCACTGGAAACTAAAATGAGATTAATGTGGTCGTGTGTCCACCAATTTTTATGAATGGCCCCTAGTTGTCATTATAGTGACAATAAGCACTGGAAATTGCCTGTTGGATTATACTTCATAGCATCTTTAACAGGAAATTGGGTGTGTCTTTTAGTGGGAGAGTAGAGGGAGGGGAGGCAGCACGATGGATTGTTAGCAGAACACAACTATAGTCTGTTTCCTTAGGGGGAAAATGAATCCCATAAATTCACAATATACCAGAGAATACCAGCAAATTTCACATATGCCAAACAACCATCAGTTAACAATGACCTGTGGTCACTGCTGTCTTGAACTCAAATAGAGGTCAAAGGGGGTTTGTAATTCATTTTGGAGCCTGACCCATTGCATTTCAGAATCAAATTTTTTTGTTTCATTCTAGGGTCGTTTATTCTTGCCTTAAAACTGAATGTCCATATTAGCCGAAGGGTTCTCTTTCTATTCACCTGTTGATAACAGTGATTGATTAGCCTTTCAGAAACCAGCTCTTGGTGAGTCTGTTGTAACCTCCTCCTGAAGAAGTCACTCTACTGAAATAAGCTTTTCCCAAGTCCTATTATTATGAAATCTTAGCACCTACACCGCAATGTTCATAATCGAGTTACTTTACATAGACATGAACACTCAGAAGTCTATTAGCTCCAACTTACAGATAAGGAAACTGAGGCAAAGGAATTAAGCAAATTGCCAAAAGCCACAAAGGGAGTCAGAATCCAAACCAGAAGGAAAACTAGGGTTCCTATTATTGAGACCCCAGGACAACTCTCCCTTTCTTAACTGCAGGCTGATTCAGATATCACATTCACTGGTGTAATTCCTTGATTTTAAGAGTTATGCCTGATTTCCACCAGGGTCAATGAACTCAGAATGAGATTGTAAGACTCACCGTTAGAAAATTCTCTATTGATAAGAAAAATAATTATATTCCTTTCTGCTCTCATTTTTCCCCATTAACGATCAATTTTCTCCAGACACTTGCAGCACAGTAGAGTTTTGCAAATCTCAACTTAAGCAAGAATTTTTCAAATTTAAAAGTCCTCCATTAACAGGGTGTAGCATGATGTCTTAGAGAACATGCATGGAATGTGGTTTGACAGAACAGCTTACAACAAAACATATTTTGGCCTCTTGCTTTTGCCACTTTTTCTCATTTTCTACCTCCCTATAATAATGACCGATATTCAGTTTTTATCTTTTGAGTCAGAGTTCCCTTCCTCTGAGTAGTTATGACATCCTCATCATGAAGAAAGCCTGTATCTAATATCTTCTCAGGTGATGAGACGAATCCTAGGGCAGTTATCGGAGGCACCTGGAAAACCTCACTCTCACTCATGGCTGGTGGGTGAACTGTGGGCGCAGGGAGGCTAGCCCCGGCCCAGCCCACCCATTCCAGATGAGGCCCTGCCCCTCCCAAAGCCCAGAGCCCCCCCACGGCCACCAGTCCCCTCACCCCCCAGCCCTGGGCCACCCGAGTGCCTCCAGCCCCAGAGCACCGGGAGGGCACTGTGCACCCCCCAACCCCAGAGCACCAGGCAGGTAGCACGTGTCCCCCCCAACCCTGGAGCACCAGGTGGCACAGCTCCAGGCACCCCAAGTCTCGGCCACAGGCCGGCCGCCCTAGTCTCAGCCCCACCCAGCAGGCTTCCCAGAAGAGAAGGCAGCCTGCCTGGGCTGGGGCAACTAGCAGCAAGCAGGAGGGGGCATTGGGGTGAAACATGGGTGGAGCCACGTGGGGCTCTTTGGGGAGGCACAATCTTCTCCAGCCTATGCTACACGCCTCCTATGGTCTCACTAGCTTTGTTCTACCACTACTGCCATGTGGCCAACCTAGGAAATCCTAAGTTTTACCTGGAGAATTTTAACAAATCATTGAGGGACATTTTTACAGATCCTTAAAATGCTGTTTTACTCTGAAAGGTGACCATGTACAAATGGCCCCATCTTACTCAGCAGATCTGCTCCCTGCATGTACGCTGCTATGGTTCTGATGACTTATAGTAACTAAAATAAAACGTTGACTTCTTTTTGCCCCGGTGTTAGACACTCTAAAACTTTAGTGTATTTCAAGTCTTTGTTCACCTTCTTTGTCTTTTCTCACTACAGAAGTCTCTGTAGGAAAGATTAATAAATCCACATTAACAGCATAAAACAAATCCACAGAAACCAAAATCGTTGGCAGCCAAACTGTCAAAAATCAGTTATGCAAGAAGCCTGTTCATTAAATTACAAGGTGGATAAATTTCCCCTATTGCTGGCTGCCAGATCATCAGAGCCTTCTCTGTGTCTTCCCCAACTCTGGGCTCAGGCACCTGGCTGGAAGGATTCCCATTTCTTTGCCTGTTCGATGGCCAAATGGGAAAACAATCCAAAACAAAAACCAAAAACAAACTTGCTTAGTTGTAAGTTACAACAAGCAACATCCTTCCTGCCTCTGCTTTTAGGAGAACAAAGGTAGTGAAATATTAGCAATTTCACACATGCTTTCCCTGGAGCTCTTGAGGTAGGTTTGTGATGGAAATAGTCTCTCCATCTGGTTCAGACTGCTGGCCAGGACCCCTGATGCAGCAAGACCAGACTTGTTTACAAACCTCCACTGAGGCCTGCACACTGTCAATGTTCGCGTTGGAGCCGCCTGTGCTGCCAATGGCGTCAGTCCAGGTGTTGTCACAGCCATTGAAACATCTGGAGCCCAGAGCCAAAGCATCTGTGGTGTCTTTCTGGTTACTAACATCAGCATAACAAAAAGTATATACCTATGTATTTTTATTATAATGCATATGTGCAGTGTATAATGAGATTTTTCTATTTCATTCTCTCGTGTGATACAGCTAGGAGAGTGCAGTTCAGATGCTATCTCAATTTGGGTTATAAAATCTTAAATTTTAGTGCAACTATTCAGATATACAGAGGTTGTTGAACCACTTAATTGAAAGTGGTGGTTTCCAAAAGGCATAGTGCATTATAATATACTATCCGTAGGCATTTTTCCAAAGCAACTTCAGCTACATCTCACATTACTTGCTGCCTCCTTCTACTTCTGCTTGTATATGGCCTCTGTGAAGTGAGATCTGGAAACAAAAACTTTCCCTCAAACTATCTGGGGCAATCTATAATTTCTAAATGGCAGCTGGACCCTTTTTCTGGATTTAAGATAAAGTAGGAACCACTCAACTCCAATTTTTGGAACTTGTTACAAAATACCTAATTAAAAAAAAAATTGTAACAGATTCTCCAAATATTCCTTTTATAAAGCATTTTAGAAAACTGTTGTTTTTCTTTGAGAGACAGCACTTTTGAACAGAGCCACAAGGAAGGCACTCGAGGGTCCTCATTTAACCTGCAGAACGAGCAAAACATAGGCAACAGTAGTATCAGGTTCCCTCCTCTGCTGTGATAATGTGTTGCTTCCATGTTCTGACTGGACCACTACTATGGGTAAGGGATGTGTAGTCTGAGCAAATGCCTAGGAGCCACAAACTCCCCAGGTCTAACCCAAAAGACTCCCTATGTGGCCTTCAGAAGTTTTCTTATTAGTAAAATGGAAATTATAAAGCTTCCTTCACAGAGGTATTATGAGATTTAATCATATGGGGTTGGCAAATGCTTCCAGGTCTACAGCAGCTATTAACAGTTCAGTGTTTCTGTTCCTTCTAGCTTTGACCTCTGCATGGAGAGCAGCAGTTGTTGTTCATAATGGACA
Source organism: Malaclemys terrapin pileata (assembly GCF_027887155.1). NCBI lineage: Eukaryota > Metazoa > Chordata > Testudines > Emydidae > Malaclemys > Malaclemys terrapin. The sequence continues at coordinate 86,986,122 of NC_071507.1, forward strand.
ATGGTTAGGTCAGCTCGATCATACATGTTTTTCATCAGATTTCTCAATGTCCATGTCACAGGGATGGCTGCCCCATCATACCCCCCGTCTGGTTAAACATGGTGCTGCAGTCATTCCCTGCCTCAGTTTACAAGATGTGGCAGCCTGTCTGGAACCCTAGGGCAACCTGTGCTGTGAGCTCGGTGCCAGTCTTTAAGCAATAACAAACTCAGAATTTCGCTGTCTGCACCTTTAAATAAACATAAAAGGCAACTGCTTGATCACAGAGCTGTAAGACAAAGCCTTGATGTGGCCCTGGGATAGCACTAAGGGGGCTCTTCTGTCCAGCCTCTCACAGCACTGCCCCTGAGAGGGAGCAGACAAGCCTTAATAACTGATCAGTTGGCTCCCTGGTGATCAGTTTCTCCTGCTGGCCCTTCTAAGCCGCTGGAGGACAATGGTTTTGTTGGTAGTCTGGCCTGGGTGTGTTTTCCTTAAACAGAGAGGTGTCAGGGGCAGAGAAGGCTTCATGGACCCCAGCATAGTCCAATACAGCAAAGGGTCTTCTCTAATAAACAACAAGCTGTTCCTCTTGCAAACATGCTTTCCCTTGTAGCACAGGAAGACTGGATTTACCTTAATAGTTAATGCTAGTTTCCATGTTGGAAATGCAGATTTGGGAAACAGAAGAATTTGCTTAGAAAAGTTGCCAAGACTAGGGCAGAATAAGAAAGCCCTGTAGATTCTATAACACTCAAATGGCACAGAGCCACCAACACTCACTGCTACAGACTCTTGCTGGTGCCAGCCTAGCTCTTTTGTATGGTACTCCCAAATATTCCCTTAAGGGAGCTGGTTTCCTGAAATTCATCTGTTCTAGGAGCTGGGGTACTAGAAATGGGATCTGGATCATGGCTGAAATTGCCCTGGTTAATCAGCAGTACACAGAGATGTGGAGGCTGGGTGGCTTAGGTGCTCAACTACAGTCCTAGAGGTTGTGGATTTGAGTCTTGCTTGAGCTCACACTGAAAAGCTGCCTCTAGTTCACCAAGCTGTAAAATGGGTACCTGACCTCTGGTGCCCAAAGGTTACCACAGTTGAATGTGATGCTGGCTGCATCACTCCCTTGTGTAACATTGTCTGTGAAACTGATGTGCCTTAACAACATCAGCCTGATGAGCCATTGGCTTGCGGAGGACTTAGCAGTGCTGGTAGAGGCTGGTGAGAGAAGCCAGGCTCATCCCCACTGTCTGAAGCTGGAAAGCAGGCAAGTTTCCAGACTGTTCTCTCAACACCTACTTCTAATAGGAGAAGCTTCCCACAAAGTCCTCCTCAGAATCATTTCAATACTTAATTTTCCATTTTATCTCTGATCTGAGTAACAGGGGAAGGACTATACAGGCACCCAAGCCTCATCCCTTGGTGTTTGGTACCTTTCCTCTAGCGGTCAATATATGTTTGGGGTAAAAGTTCGTTGGTGCTCACGCCTCTCAAATCCAGACCAAGCCATGCTGCCAACACTTATTCTTCCCACCCTTTCAAACATTCCAGCAATTTGGAGTCAAAAGACACCCTATGAACCAAGTTGCCTACAAGTGTGTCCTGTATCATTGTTTCCTTTTCTATCAAATTCAGTTTGTTTTTCTCTCTTCAGTAAGTGGTGAAAAGGCCAGCAATGGGTAGCACAAGAGACATGCTCACACAATCCTCGCTGACTTCCCAAGTGACTATAGTCACTGTCTCACATGGACATAGGATGTTAACTAAACTGACAAGGGCCAGACATCAGTGAGAGAAGGTAAGGAAAATATCTGCCTTGCCAGTAGTTGCAAATATTGTTTCTGTTGTTTTCAGGGTCTCTCAAGCATAGAGGACATAGAGTTTCAAGCCACTGGAAGCTCCTGCTTGAAGTGATGTTTTGGCAAGACACGTTCAATGCTGGAGCTTGTTCAGGATTGTTTTGTGGCCTTTTGAGAATGGGAAAGCTGGTTACAAGCCACACTTGCCCTCTCCCTTAAGAGTCTCAGCGCAACAGTCACCATCCAGGGAGCCTTGCATAACTGAGTGTAAGTGACGTGCCATCACCGCATGTTTCTTAGCAAATGATTGAAACTACTGGAAATCATGGCCAAAATGCACTGATGCATTCCACCCCACACCAAAAGCCTGAAGCACATTAAACAAATACCGCTTGCTTTGAAAATGGGCCCCAGTTTGTACAGAGGTTTTCAACAGCGGGATGCTTGTCACTGAAGGAAGAGGCACGTCAGAGTATGGAGACCCACAACTGGAAAACAGAAGTGCCCCATGCCTTTTACAGGACTTCATAGGCATATGTGGTATGGAATACAGCTTCTTTTGGAAGCTAACAGCTTGATGAGAGGAACTGTGGTGTGACGGAATCTGCTGTGCACCTTAATTGCATGATGTGAATAATAACGTGAATGACCAAACACACACCACCGCGATTTAGCATTTTTCACATCAGATTAATTCACAGAACAGCCTCAGGAAGTAGGTAAGTATTACCCTCACTTTACAGCTGGGGAAGCTGAGGCAGAAGAGTTCTGTGGCCTTGGGTCACTCACTGAAAGAATCACACTTCAACCCAGGATTTCAATTCAAGACTTGCTTATTCACAACCCAAGGAACAATTTGGATTTGCAAATTCGCCCTTCTACTGTCAGACCCACATACCAGAAACGTACATTTGTGACACACAAGAATGTGGTAAGAAGTTGTGCATGCTACATTGCACAGAGAAATTTGCCAAAAAGCACCAGGAGCTAAGCACCAAAATCTGCCTGACGGATGCATTCCTCCCATATTGTGATAAGGATGTCTCCTCACAGAGTGAGTGAAAAGCTCAGCTTTGAGGAAACACTCGTGCACCAATGAGTGAAGCATACTTATAAACATAGAACAAATGTCAGTCACAAGAGAGAACAAGATTTTGTCATCCCTTCCATACCACATTTTTTCCCCTCCTGACTACCAATTCCTCAGCAGCTGGAAGAGTACCTTGGTAGAGGGAGTCTGTCATAACTAATTGCATAACTTGCCATTTCTGTTATTATTTTAGTCTGTCCTGGTTCCAGGGTCGGTGCTGAACATTCAGCAGTGTTTGAGGTAAGAGATAGTGGATCTTTTTCATTTCTATGATAATGTACAATTGTGGCAGGTTTTCTATCACACTGCATAATCTCTATAACTGGTTTTCATTATTACTTTTATATGGCATCCCATGCCTGTCCTCCTTTATTCCCCTAGACTCTCAGGAAATGTTAAAGCTATTCAGATGCAGCTCTTACTTTGTCTACATGATTGTTCAGTCAGGTTTCACAAATGTGTTTTCATTTGTTTTGTTCTCCCTTCCCACTCCCATGTTAAGGTTGTAATTTCAGTGGCTGTACACTAAGGTGGGATTGTTTGAACGTAATATACCCTGGATTCTTCCAGGCCCAGATTCAGGATTAAGGACTATTCTGTGTCCTCTTGTATTACAAATGTGAACTTAACCTTTAAAAATAATTTAGTGATACGACTAGGGAAGCGGTAGCCCAGGCTGAGACATAGCAGTATCCTGGTTAGCCTATAAAACCTATCTATATTAAGTTTTCGCCATCTGGAAAACTGCTTAGCACATGATTGTCTCCTAAGCCTCAGTCTGTAATGCAATCTGATCCTTAACTATATTTTGTAGTTAGACTAAAGCAACATGGTCAGACTATCAATGAGGACAGTAGAAAAAGTGGCAACAAAAGGGGGAGCAGTTGTGGGGCAATGGGAGGAGAGTGCCAAGACAAGAAGGATGTTCTGATGGCAATGGAGACACACAGCGGAAAGGCACATGAAGTGCAGCATTGAGAGGTATGGCCTCAACTCTCACTTGAAAGAATAGGTCAGTCTCCATCTCCATGGACTTTGGCCTGTCAGCTAGGGTGATTTAAGAATATAATAAAGGTGTCAATTAGCACTCATGACTGTGAGAAGAAATTTTCAATCACTACTGGCCTGGTCCAGATGTGAACCAGGGACCTAGAGGTGACAAACTCTATATCCCCTTGCTGACCCCCACACAATCCATTACCCTCCTGCCCTTCATCTTTATTTTGATTCTATTTCCTGGCACACTCTAGAAGTTAACATTGTGTAGAGTCAGACCTATAAGGTAGGTCAACTTTACCTTTGGTCTAAATGCACTTCAAGAGGGATAAAATTCATTCCTCTACTCCATTTCCTGCTTCCCAATCAGTCTTCCACTGACCTTGGGTCCTAGACAACCAAGAGGAATCTTCTTCCCCACAACCTCAGCCACTCTGTAGAATTTTCCCCAGAGAACTAACATTTTCTGACACTGGTATCGTTTTGGGGTCAAGGCTATGTCACTTTGGTCCCCTGTCTACAGGGAGCACTACTGACAATCTTCTCGCCCCTCTCCAAAATTAAAGACAGCAGTGCCACACTAAGTAAGGGAAAATATTCTACTGACAACACTGGGAAGTACCTTACATACTTTTAGGGTTGAAATGTAATTTAGATTTAGCCAGAAAGGTTTTTATAGGTTAATTAAATACTAATGCTAAACCATATCCTACCAACGATTAGCTATGTTTAGCAATGGACTTATTACATAATTGTTAAACTCGGTATTTAGCAGATAACTTTCTTATTAGAAAGATTAAAAGTCTATTTGAGAGACTTCATTTTTAAATGTCACCATTTGAGTTTACGAGACTGCTTGCTGTGCTTAACATGAACAGTGTGTATTTAAAGTGCTAACACTAGGCCATCAGCTGTAAGCATCCAGCCCAAGGTGTGGTTTTGCACTTAGATTGTGTTTGTACTATACTGCGAATAGAGCCATTTTTTAAAGGGGTCTGGCTATGTCCTTCTTACGCTGCAGGTCCCCCATTGTTCCAAACACATAGATATATGGGGGGAAATGTTTACCATTTATTCTAAAGAATGATCTTACTGGACTCTAGGATTGACCCAATTCCCCAAAACATCCTCTTATTTACTCTCTTCATGGCAGCATGTTGGCTAATGAAATAAGGAGACAGTATAAGAGACTAAGGATACGTCTTCACTTACCGGAGGGTCCGGCGGCAGGCAATCAATGTTCTGGGATCGATTTATCGCGTCTGGTTTAGACGCGATAAATCGATCCCGGATCGATCCCGGAAGTGCTCGCCGTTGACGCCGGTACTCCAGCTCGGCGAGAGGAGTACGCGGCATCGACGGGGGAGCCTCCCTGCCACTTCTGGACCCGCGGTAAGTTCGGACTAAGGTACTTCGAATTCAGCTACGTTATTAACGTAGCTGAATTTGCGTACCTTAGTCCGAAGTGGGGGGTTAGTGGGGACCAAGCCTAAGAGGTGCATTTTAATCTTGCTGCTCAGAGATTTATCCTTGCAACTGACACTAGCCTCAGTGGCATGGGATACACATGTAACACTTCATACACAGAAACAGGAAGGAAAAAAAAAACCCCACTCCTCAGTAAGGGTTCTAGAAAACTGATCAGTATGCCTTGACAAAAGCCACTATTCAGTGAGCAGCACTGAATACACATCCTAGGAATTTGAAGAGGCATGTGTGATATTCAGGGCAAAAATGTGAACCTAGCAGCCATACCAACATGCAAGGTCAATAGAGTCTCTAATGCTGACTGATGTACAGTGGTGTTCTGCTGAAGTTCCCAAAGAACCAAGCTAGCATTTCAGAGGACCACTGCTGTGTTTTACTTGAGATGGGTTTGCGCCAGAAAACTCAGATCCAAATTGCACCCCAGGTTTGAGACGGTTTGGCTCTAGATCTGAATTTCATTGCTGATCCCTTGCTGAATCAAAATTCATGATACAGAGGTGCTCGTCTATGTTATTAAGATTAATATACCTATTTGGATACAGCATTTTGGCTCTGGCTCTATTGCCACATGGCATTAAGAACAAAATTTTCCACCTCACTGCCTGAAGTTAGGAACCTCCGTCCTTATTTAAGCACTTTTTAAAAAACTGGCACGACTTTCAGAAATGTGGAGTTCCCCGCTGTTCCTCTCCTCTGCAGTGTGCTTGAGGGTGCTTTGAAAATCCAGACCCTCCATTTAGGCAAAAAGGTTAGAAAATGTTGGTCAAGACTTCAGTAAAATCCAGCAGTGAAAGTGTTAAACATGAGTCTTTATAAAGGGTTCGTTTCTGAGGGGTGTGCTTAAGGTAGCAGCATTAACAATATGAGAAAAGGAAGTGCTGGTCTCTTGTTTGTTTGTTTATTGTTTCAGCAGTTTGTACTGTGTGTCTCCTGTGCTATCTTCATTCCTCAGTCTCCCACCCGGTTAATTATACAAGGGAAGTACTGCTTCCTGCAGGGACCTCCTGGGTACTTTCCCATTGTTCGCAGAGTTGACACAGAATACTGGAGACTGTAAAAAGGGCTGCTCATTTGTGGGCCTGTGAGAAAACACTCCAGAGACTTAGACTCTGTGAATAAAGCAGATGGTTGTATTGGCAGAGGCAAATTTCCACACGAGTGATGCATGTAATAGAGTATACCCACTGAAAAGCCCAGTAAAAATAAAACAAGGAATTTACATGGGGCGGGAGGGAAAGAGGAGGAAGGCGGACATAAGAGGCAACAAGATTTTCTATGGCTCCAACACCACCACCCCTAAATCTCCATGGTCTCAAGGTTCTTGGAGGAGGTTGCTCTGTCTCTCTTTCCTAAGGCCCCAACCCTCAGGGCTTGTCTATACTTATGCGCTGGTTCGGCGGCAGGCAATCGAACTTCTGGGTTCAATTTATCGCGTCTTGTCTGGACGCAATAAATCGAATCCAGAAGTGCTCCCTGTCAACTCCGGTAATCCTGCTCGGCGCGAGGAGTACACGGAGTTGACGGGAGAGCCTGCCTGCCGCGTCTGGACCCGCGGTAAGTTCGAACTAAGGTACGTCGACTTCAGCTACGTTATTCACGTAGCTGAAGTTGCGTACCTTAGTTCGAATTGGGGGATTAGTGTAGACCAGGCCTCAGCCCTTCGATAGCTAGTAGAAGGATGGCCTTTCTACTTCAAGTCCAGCATCAGGTCCCACAGCTCTGATCCAGAAACTCAACCCCCTTGCTGCCACAAGGTTTCCTTTTCAGTTCTTTAACAACATATTATGGATTTGTTGTTACAAAAGGGAATATCCAACATGTTTCCATCAATCATTGTGTAGACAGGTCAATTTTTATTTTTGGTAAAAAGATCCCAGCTGAAACCTTGTAGGTACTGCAAAACAGCATCAGCAAGAGAGCCATTGCTGTGAAACTGGGATCCATCTGGCTGTGGATCTGAACACTCCAAAGTTTGGGAGTGATCAGATCTGGAGCTTTTGCTAGGGCTGGACTCTGGGGATAATTTGAAAAAAATATTGTTAGAGAAATTCATGCAGAAAAGTTAACATGTCTGTGGGAGTTGATTATTCTCAGCTTACTCCATGGAAGCAGCTGTGTCCCTGGGAAGATGCAGGAAGTTCAGTTACTTGTGAGTGAGGGAATCTTTACTCTCAGTAGGGGGGAAGGATAGCTCAGTGGTTTGAGCATTGGCCTGCTAAACCCAGCATTGTGAGTTCAATCCTTGAGGGGGCCACTTGGGGATCTGGGGCAAAATCAGTACTTGGTCTTGCTATTGAAGGCAGGAGGCTGGACTCAATGACTTTTCAGGGTCCCTTCCAGCTCTATGAGAGAGGTATATCTCCATGTATTAATTTCACTGGGAAAAAGCAATAGGTTTGGAAAATTCTTTAAACACATTGCAACATGTTTTAGAAGACCTGATGGGTGTGTGTTAAATTAATGGGTGGTGGTTTATTTTCAAGTAGATGGGGTCTGGGATTCATACAGGGGCATCCCCCTACCCAGCCCATTCCCACACATACCCTGAAAGAGTTCTTCAGACTATTCTAGCGCATGTGCTCTTCTGTTGGCATCCAGGGGCTATAATAAGCCCCTGCTAAATGCCCTGAGAGTAGGGGCAAAGTAGAGGTGACACAGGCAGCCCTATGCTGCCCTCCTGTGCAGCCTCTGGTGCAAGAGCGTGCCAGGGATAGGGCTAGGAGTGGACGTGGCCAGAACACAAAAGCTCCACCTATTCTAGGCTGCCATAAATTAGAGTAGCCCTTGGGGCTACGTCCAAAACTCATTCCATTGTTTCCAACACAAGGTTTTATTATTCTGAGATTTTGAAAATAATCCCTGGAGTTTTTCTTTAAAAGGGGCACATTTTTATCTAAAAGCTGATCCCTCCTTTTTTTAGGCAGGGCTGCAGCCACAGGGCTATCACAAAAAGAGCTATATGGTTTTGTTGCATGTAAAAATATCATGTACCTGTACCATATCCTGTTGGCAACAATGGCAAAGCAAAGTATTGGCAATTGACCCTGTTTAATAAACTTAAAAAAAAAAAAAAGCAGAGAGGAGGGGTTTTCAGAAAGTCTTTTCCCACAAACTATTCAGGTCAGTCCTTGCCTAGCTACCAAAGCCTTTCACGTATGCATTCCTAATAGCTCTGTTTTCTCTTCCCTACCCGCCTTTTGTCAACAAATATGTAAGAAAAGAATTTCACAATGTCAGGAATTTTCAGGCATTTGAAACAGGTTGTGTACACTTGACATGACCCAGCTGCAGAATAAAGCTGAATGCTTGCCCAGACAGGGAGGTCCATCTTGCTGCTGCTGCTTTTTCTAAAAAAATACAGATCTTTTTCATCAAATCATAAACACTAACAAAAAGTAAGCCTAGTCCATACAGAGAAAGAACTCATTTTACAAGTGCTTAGATCAAATCATGTAAGGGAGGCTTTAAAATTGTTTTTGTTTGTTTCTAAGCTTCCCTCTGCTGGCAGAGTTAAGATAAGTGACCAATATGCAATAAGTCAAAGGACATCATGCACTTGAACATCCAAAGCAGGTGCTTTTAAAGATTTTGACCCAGATTGCAGCCCAGTCTATACCCCCACAAGGGGGTATACAAGGCAATAAGAAATCCCCACTTTCACAACTGCACAGTTTCCCCAGCCTTTGGAGTAGGTGCATAGGGGGTGAAGTGGACATTGTACGCCTCCTTCTCTTCCACATCCTTAACAGCTGAAAGGGAAATGATTGGAGAGAGGTGGGGACTGGGCAGAACCTGGCCATTGTGCCCCCTCCCCAACACAAAAGCCAGCCCAGATGTACACCAGCAATGATTACTGCCCCTGGGAGACCCAGGGAGCTGGGAAGGAGCCACCATTCCCTCACTGCACTGCTATGCACCACCCCTTAGGCACACACATGTACAATCTCTCAGTCAAGCCCAGCATGGGTACGGCATTACAGTAAGTCCTTCAAATAAAGGTCACAAGAAAATACATGAGAAAGTACCCACGGTTGCATAGCACAGACACACAGAAAACATGAAGGTTGCTTTGACTTTTATGGCACACATACACGCACACCCCACTTCCGTCAGAGCGGTAGGCTGCCTGAACAAAGGGAAAACTCCCGCCTATTAATTCGGTATTTTGACTTCTTTGTGCTGCCTTTGCTTTAATATTTATAATAAAGAATTACAAAAAAGAAAACCCACCCCATACTGTATACTGAAATATATCAAGGCAAGTAGACTACTTCAAAATGCAGTGTTGGAAACCAACATACTGCAAAGCAAAATTCCAAACTTGCCATCTTACAACTGGGAGTCCCCCCCCCCGCCCCCACAAACACACCCCTTTTCAAATGGGAATCTTGACTTAGATTGATTCAGTTATATTGGAAAGCCCAAAACAGCCTTCTGTTTTGGTAAATATGAAATTTAATCAGTTGTGCTCCACCCTCATCAATATTAATTTGTTGTTTATATTCCAAATTAATGTCTATATTGAAATATAAGATCTGAGGTCTCATTCCCACCTATTTGCCTATACAACTGCACATAGTACATGCAGACTACAAGCACAGTAACTTGCCCACCACACTATTTCAGGGAGGAAAGGAGCAATTCTGCTTCTTGGGGAACAAATTCGACAGGCTTTGATCAAGCAAATCTCCCATTGAAATTAGCAGGAACTATGCTTGATTTGTTTATGTTTAAGGCCCAATATGTTTCCTGCTGTTGCTACAAAGATGAGTGCTTTTCTACATATTTTCTTTTCTAAGTTTATATGTCACAATCTTCAGTGTGAAAAGTGTTGTTAAATACAGACTTTTTACAACTACCAAATGTATGCATGTCCCACACAGAGAAGAACCTGGTTAATTGGGAAAGGCAGTTGGACAGCCTAACAAATGCCCAGCAGGCAAGATAAAGAAAATACGCCATTTAAAACTGGCCCCAAATGAAATAAAATATAGCGCTGAATAAAGTACATGAATAAAAGTGACAGCAAATACCTTTCGCCTTCATTTCTTCTCTAAAACTTCATTTAGCAGCTTCTTTGTTAAGGGACCAGAGCTCAGAGTTTCACACTTATTTAATGCTACTTAACACCAGCCAAATGCACCCTCCCCCCATCTCCCCTTAAGCAGGTTTTAAGCACTGATTGTTGAATCTAGATTTCAAACAATTTGGGGGGAATTCAAATGTGGAGTTTTGGTCACTGTCTTTGTACTAGAACACCACCTTTTTATCTTTGTCTAGACTAGAGAGAGTTTTTAGTCCTATTGTAACATGACTGACAATTCATTCAAGTTAACTAACACATACTTGTAGAGATGAGAGAATAATCGATTTTTTTCAGTTCCATGGCCAAACCCAAAAATCCAGAAAAAATGTGATTCTTTTTAAACTGAAATGGAGTATTATTTCTTTATGAAAAAACAAAAATGAAAACCAAGCATCATTCTGGGATGTATTAGCAGGAGTCAGAGTAGCAGCCGTGTTAGTCTGTATCCGCAAAAAGAACAGGAGTACTTGTGGCACCTTAGAGGCTAACAAATTTATTAGAGCATAAGCTTTCGTGGACTACAGCCCACTTCCATGCATCCGAAGAAGTGGGCTGTAGTTCTCGAAAGCTTATGCTCTAATAAATTTGCTAGTCTCTAAGGTGCCGCAAGTACTCCTGTTCTATTAGCAGGAGTGTTGTAAGCAAGACATGAGAAGTAGCTTTTCTGTTCTACTCCATGCTGATTAGGCCTCAGCTGGAGTATTGTCCCCAGTTCTGGGCACCACATTTCAGGAAAGATGTGGACAAACTGGAGAAAGTCCAGAGAAAAGCAATAAAAATGATTAAAGAGCTAGAAAACATGAGCTATGAGGGGAGATTGAAAAAATTGGGTTTGTTTGGTCTGGAGAAGAGGAGAAGACTGAGGGGGAACATGATAACATTTTACATACTTGAAAACTGTTACAAGCAGGAGTAAGAAAAATTGTTCTTCTTAACCTCTGACAATAGGACAAGAAGCAATGGGCTTAAATTGCAGCAAGGGAGGTTTAGATTGGACATTAGGAAAATCACCCTGAGAGTTAGGAAGTTTAAGCACTGGAATAAATTGCCTAGGGAGGTTGTGAAATCTCCATCATTGGAGATTTTTAAGCGCAGGTTAGACAAACACCTGTCAGGGATGGGCTGGATAATACTTAGCCCTGCCATGAGTGCAGAGGACTGTATTAGATGGCCTCTCAAAGTCCCTTCCAGTCCTACGATTCTATGATGTAACGGCTGTCCTCTTGTGAAAGGACTTAAGCCCTGGTGAGCTATGAGTCCTACAATTCCATACCTCAACTTGATAATGATGATTAAAAAAAAAAAAAAAAAAAAAAAAACACCAATCAAAGATGTCCTTTCAACTAAACAAATCAAAATTTTGAAAATGTTTTTGTTCAGCCAAAACTATTCACAAGTAGTTTTGGGGCCCCAAAAATCTGATTTTACTATTAATCAAAAACATTTCTCCCAGCTCTTAATTGTACTCAAAGAAGAGACAAGGAGGATGAGGTAATATATATCTTTTATTGGACCAACTTCTGTTGGTGAAAGAGATAAGCTTTTGAGCTCCGTAAAGCTCTTCTTCAGGTCTGTGCTCATGTAGACTAATTGTACTAATGTAGACATTTAATAAATATTATATCCCGGACACATGGCAAAAGCCATAAGTTGCACCAGAAATACATGTTTGTGCTTGGAATAAATGTTTGTAGAGGTCTGAATTAGGACATACAATTGTACTAATCAACTTAATTGCTGTCAGTTCTCGAGTTATGGTAGGGCCAGAACACTGGTCTAAAGAAAGCCTTATTTAGTCAAGGTTGCAAAAGAGAGTCCATTCAACCCCTGTTTTCACATACTCATAACTTTCTAAAACATCAGCTGAAAGGTTTCAGGCTTGATCTCTGGCAGAGGTGATTTTGATTTTAAATTTATACAAGGGTAAAATTATACATTTTCTTGCTTTTTTTTAAAAAAAGCCCAACTTCTTTTTTGCAGCGCTAACGTAGAGTACTGGTTTGAACTGCAGACTTACTTGCTGAGGAGCGTTATAGAAAGCCATACTATTTCAGCATCTTACAAATTTTAATTCAAGTTTGTCTTCACAGCACCCCTGTGTATCAGGGAAATACTATCCCAATTTTGCAGATTGGGAAACTGAGGCAGAGAGAGAGATTTAAGTGACTTATCCAAGGTCACAGAGGAAGTTTGCATCACAGCCTGGAATAAGACCCAGATCTTGAGTCCTGGTGCAGTGGCTTCACCACAAGATCACATGTCCTCTCTGCCCCAATGAGCAGTATGTACTTTGCTAATGCCAAAAGCAATTGTTTTTGTAATGCCAAGGTTAGGAACGTTTAAAGCATACCACTGAGCATTCACAGCAAAAAACTGCCATTAGGCTGTTAGCTGTGCACTTGAAGATGGATGTGGTGTTCCTTTATGCGCAGGCAGTTAACTGTGCCGGTATTTGGTTAGATGAATGTACATGCTTAGCTGCTGAAGCAAGAGACTGTAAGCTAACAGCAAAGGATGGAGGAGTTTTTTAAGTGCAAGTAAGCCACTGAGCTCTGAAGCAAGGAGATTACAGCAGACTGGTATCTCCTGAGCCTGTTAGCTCCAGAGCAAGGAGCTGTCAAGATCCACAGATGAAATAGCAGAGTTTGCAAGCTGTACAAGGTAAATAGCTGTGGTGTAAGGAGTTTACATCTCTCATCCATCCCCTACCCCTACCTCTCCCTTCATCTCCCACACTGCCATTGCACTGCCACCTCCAGAGTAGCCCCTAACATCTCCCACACACCCAACGTGTTCTCGTCATGAGCTGCTGACACCCTCTTCTTCCCCAAGCCCCAGAGCCTATCCAGTTCTGTAGGGGGTGACCCGCTCACTCACTGGCTGGAGCCAGCATGAAAAGGATGCAGTTGGACAGCATTAGCCCCACTATGTCCTGCTGCCAGAAAGTAGCCCACCCTGACTCAGCCAGAGCCTTGCCAGTGTACGAGTCTGTATTTCTGAATTTGAGATAATCATCTTGCCTAACAAATGTTTTATTCTCTTACTACTGCCCCCCCCAACATAAATAAATGCACTTTAATGTGTCAGACAAAAAATACATTCTCACTTTAATTTCTCACTTCCCCAAGCCCAGCCACTAATTCAGTCTTGTTATGTCTTTCCATTAAGGAAAGTGTCTATATGGGAAACCATTCTATAGGAGCGGTTCATGCTGTAAACTAGTGGCTGTTTTGCTTTGTTCAGCACATTGTACTTGTGCCTCTTGTGAGATATTGTATTATTAAGGGTGTATTGATTAAAAGAGAGACACCAATTGAACCCCACATGGAAGTAATTAAAACTGTCCAAAAATACTGAAGAATTATAATGTTTATCACTTTAAAAAAAGATCATAGAAGATTAGAGTTGGAAGAGACCTCAGGAGGTCATCTAGTCCACACCCATACTCAAACCAGGACCAACCCCAACTAAATCATCCCAGCCAGGGCTTTGTCAAGCCGGGCCTTAAAAACCTTGAAGGATGGAGATTCCACCACCTCCCTCGGTAACCCATTCCAGTGCTTCACCACCCTCCTAGTGAAATAATTTTTCCGAATATCCAACCTAGACCTTCCCCACTGCAACTTGAGTCCATTGCTCCTTGCTCGGTCATCTGCCACCACTGAGAACAGCCGAGCTCCATCCTCTTTGGAACCCCCCTTCAGATAGTTGAAGGCTGCTATCAAATCCCCCCTCACTTTTCTGCAGACTAAATAAGCCCAGTTCCTTCAGCCTCTCCTCGTAAGTCATGTGCCCCAGCCCCCTATATCATATTTGTTGCCCTCCGCTGGACTCTCTCCAATTTGTACACATCCTTTCTGTAGTGGGGATGCAATACTCCAGATGTAACCTCACCAGTGCTGAATAGAGGGGAATAATCACTTCCCTTGATCTGCTGGCAATGCTACTACTAATGCAGCCCAATATGCCGTTAACCTTTTTGGCAACAAGTGCACACTGTTGACTCATATCCAGCTTCTTCTCTACTATAATCCCCAGGTCCTTTTCTGCAGAACTGCCGCTTAGCCAGTTGGTCCCCAGCCTGTAGTGGTGCATGGGATTCTTCCATCCTAAGTGCAGGACTCTGCACTTGTCCTTGTTGAACCTCATCAGATTTCTTTTAGCCCAATCCTCCACTTTGTCTAGGTCACTCTGGACCCTATCCCTACCCTCCAGCGTATCTACCTCTGCCCCCAGCTTAGTGTCATCCGCAATCCATCCCATCATCCAGATAATTAATGAAGATGTTAAACAAAACCAGCCCCAGGACAGACCCGTAGGACACTCTACTTGATACCAGCTGCCAACTAAACATTGAGCCGTTGAGCCAGACGATCTAGCCAGCTTTCTATCCACTTTATAATCCATTCATCCAATCCATACTTTTTTAAACTTGCTGGCAAGAATACTGTGGGAGACTGTATCAAAACCTTTGCTAAAGTCAAGATATATCGCGTCCACCTCTTTCCCCATATCCACAGAGCCAGTTATCTTATCATAGAAGGCAATCAGGTTGGTCAGGCATGACTTGCCCTTGGTGAATCCATGTTGACTGATCCTGATCACCTTCCTCTCCTCCAAGTGCTTCAAAATGGATTCCTTGAGGACCTGCTTCATGATTTTTCCAGGAACTGAAGTGAGGCTGACCGGTCTGTAGTTCCCCGGATTCTCCTTCTTCCCTTTTTTAAAGATGGGCACTATATTTGCCTTTTTCCAATCATCCGGGACCTCCCCCAATCGCCAAGAGTTTTCAAAGATAACGGCCAATGGCTCTGCAATCACATCAGCCAACTCCCTCAACACCCTCAGATGCATTAGATCTGGCCCCATGAACTTGTCCATGTCCAGCTTTTCTAAATGGTCCTTAACCTGTTCTTTCACCACTGAGGGCTGCCCACCTCCTCACCATACTGTGTTGCCCAGTCTGGAAGCTGACCTTGTCTGTGAAGACCGAGGCAAAAAAAGCATTGAGTACTTCAGCTTTTTCCACATCATCTGTCCCTAGGTTGCCTCCCCCATTCAGTAAGTGTCCCACACTTTCCCTGACCTTCTTCTTGTTGCTAACATACCTGTAGAAACCCTTCTTGTTACCCTTCACAGCCCTTGCTAGCTGCAACTCCAGTTGTGCATAGGTCTTCCTGATTTTATACTCCTCCCTAATCATCTGTCCAAGTTTCCACTTCTTGTAAACTTCCTTTTTGGGTTTAAGCTCACCGAAGATTTCTCTGTTAAGCCAAGCTGGTCGCCTGCCATATTTACTATTCTTTCTGCACATTGGGATGGTTTGTTCCTGCATCCTCAATAAGGCTTCTTTAAAATACAGCCAGCTCTCCTGGACTCCTTTCCCCCTCATATTAGCCTCCCAGGGGATCCTGCCAAAGATAACTTTGTTTAAACCAGAGCCATTTTTCCACTGAGGTATGCAAGCAACTGTGGCTACATTGAAACTAAACTACAACATAGGGGTGCAATTCCCCTGATTGTGCACACATATATTTGAACTAGCATAAGTATAACTAGCAGCATTGCTGTAGTAACATAGGCATGCCTGAGCTATGCTGAGTACATGCCCACTGGTTTCAGGCAGGTTTGTACTCCCCCCGGCTCAGCCATGCCTGTGCTACCATGGCTTTGCTGATATTTATACTCACGATTGCTCTACGACCATGGTTTTCAACTTGTGGTGTGTGGGCCCCTGGGGACCCGCAGCATATGTCAAAGATTTCCAAAGATTTCCTCCATTTGAAATATTTTAGGGGTCCACAAATGACAAAAAGGTTAAAAGCCACTGCTCTATGAGTTATGTGGATGAGGGTGTCAGGGAAGGGGTAAGTTTTTGAATTCACTCCAGACACAACTTCAGGACAGTGACTAGAATAGTAACTGTCGCCCTGCAATGCTTCGTGCACAAGCCATTATGGCTGCTGGCTCGGGCCTTTTGGAAAAGCCTCATGCAATTTAATAGAGGTAAAGTCAACAGGAGTCTCTAGAAGCTACTCTAAAAGTCTATTAAATGTGATAAAGAATGACATTCTTTTTGTAGGATTTTCTAACCATCTACAGAATGTAATCGAGATGGTTAGCCCCCCACCCATGGATATACTCCTGACAAATCCAGAACCAAGTCCATGCAGCCAAGAAACCATGAACTGGATGATGATCAAAGGAGTTCAGCATCAATCGAAAAGGGGGAGTAGGGAGAGAGGAATAGTTTCCACCTTTCAGCGTGGTCTCTATTCAGGTTAATTTAGGAGTCTCTCAAGTATGTTTGAACTCTCGGCTCACTCACCACTGTGTTCCACTGCTGCCTGCTGTTTCAGAAGACAGAGCAACCAGCCTTGACTGCACATTAACTTCACCTGAATTATATTTTAGTCCTTTCCAGAGGAGCATCTGAAAGCTTTTTGTTCAAGAGGGAGGGCGAGAGAGAGGCACCCTGTACATGAGGGAGGGAATTGGAATTAAAAGAGCCGGCTGGAATTATTTCAATTAATTTGGGTTCCAAAGACCCCTAGAGAAAGGCTCTTCTTGGAACTATTGAAGCAGAACAGAGTATTTCAGAGTCTCAGTTTCACATTAAAGTATCAGCAGCACAGAAAAAACACTTTCCCTCCTGATTCATTCATTCTCACAAATGCACTGAAGCTGAAGCTGCCTTGTAGCTGCGAACAGGAGTTTAGTCTGACAAGTTTTATAAAAGCATGTTGCCCCACCCTGGCAAAGAGAACACACACAGACTATTTTGTACTCACACAAGCAGTCATAGAAATAAACCTTTAATCTTAGTGCTGGTAATGCACAAAAGCTCATAGAGCGGTCTCAATTATTTATTCTTTACACTATTGTTTCTCAATGTTGATTGGCCAGTCACAATGCTTTGAAATTGTGAACTGCTTTATAAATATGAAAATGTTATTATACCACCAACATGATCAAGTAGTCTCCTAAAGCCACTTATGTCCACTGCATCACTAGATTAGGAGTTTCTTCCAAGCATTAATATTGCACTAGCAGAACATTCACTGGATGATCTCAAAGAACTACAAAAACAATTAAACCCCAACATCCTTCTGAAATAGGACAGTATTTTTGTCTAGTACACAGAGATGGGTTAAACCAAGAGGCAGCAGTACAATAAGTCTGTGTGACCCTGGGCAAGACAGTCACTGACTGAGCAAGAAACAGAGCCCATCTCCTAACCTACTTTAACCCCTAAGCAAAACTGCTTCATTGATATGAAATATCCAGTGGGGTTTTTTGACCATTGCAGTACCAAGCAGAGCCCTAAAAGCCAAAATTTGCCAAACTCAGGGATCAGAAAATCTCATCTACAAGTTTGCTTGAGAGTTCTGTTTCAATCTTTGTCACAAGCTGTGGGTCTTAAATTTAACAGGGGAGATTCAGTAACTAATGTTGTATAATTAAAATTTTTTGTTTCACCTGCCAAGCTTTGCTGAAGGGTTTTATTTTACAAAAAAATCTATAACCAGGGAACACTGGCATTTTCTTTTGTACTAGAGACATGAAGGAATTAAGGGATTCAGGATAGCAAAGCCCTCATGAATAATTTACACTCCACTTCCAGCAAATATACCCTTCACTTGATACGCCCCAATATTGGGATCAGATAGCTATGGAATGGATGATGGTGCCAGGTTTCACTGATCCAAAAGGAGGTGGGGTCTCTGATCAGTGTCAGCCATCAAGTGGTTTCCCACCTTTCAGGACCTTCAATTGCAAGTTGGGAACTTTGGCTCTGGAAATCTGGTCTCATGGACCACAACAAAATCACAATAGGAGCAAACGGATTCAGAGGACTATTTCTCGAACCTCTTGCACAGGGCCAGGCACCAACACATTCTTGCCTCGCTCTAGTCTTTTTGCTCCTACTTCCCCCGCACCCCCGGTCAATATTGCCATAAACATTTAGACTAGATATAAAGCAAGAGCAAGATAGATTGTAGGGGAATCCTTCCCCAGTGCTTGTCAGGATGAGTACTGGGGCTGTCCAGAAAACAAGAATTCCCTTTCTGCCAATTCAGAGCAGGGAATTGAACCTGAGTCACCTACATCCCAGAGGAGTATCCTAACCACTGGGCTCTTGGCTGGTCTAGGGTGGGGGGGTACCTTGTTTGTTTCCAGCATGGAATTTCTAGTTAGAGACTTTTTCCTGGCAAAAATTTCATTGAAACCGATACATTTCCACAAGTAGTTTTGGTTTTGACAAAAATCTGCATTTTCCAACAAAAAAAAGTTTCATTGAAAGAAGTTTTCTACTGGTTGTAATGAAAAAAAACTGCTGCTTTAAATATGTAGCAGGAAGACAGGAGGGGAATCTGGAAAAGGCTGGAGGCTCTACAGTGAAGCAAAGAAAAAAAGACCAGTCATGTCTACACTAGAATTTTTTACACGGAAGATTCCCAATGGTGCTTATACCAGTTCAGCTATCTGTGTGGAAGACACCTCATAGTTAACCTCATTTGTTCCATTTGCATCTGAGCTGGAGTTAAATGACTTTGGACACTCTGCCGCATCTCAAACTTGGTCTAGCAGGATCCTAGTCATCCTTTCATGATGTCCCAATATAACATAAGGAGAGTAGAGCAAGACAATGTAGACACAACCTATCCAGTAATAGTGGAAAGGTTTATTTTGTTGTTTTTTTTATTTCTATTTTGTCCAGTATACAGTCTGCTAATTTCCATGACAAATTCTTTACGTGCAGTTGTGCTAAAAGAATGCAGATAACAAAAAGCCATTTTCCTGGGCAATGAAAGACTCCACCTCCATGGCACAGTGATAAAAACAGCCCGGATGCCAACAGCTCTCACTACCACAGTGGCATTATGGAATCCAATGGGAAGTCTAAAGGCTGAGTTGTCTTCCCATTTCTATAGGACTCCTAGTTATAAATATATTATTACCCACCTCCTACAGGCATCTGGATGTCCTAGACGTACCATCCATATGTTTGGCTTGCTCAAGAGGAAAGTATTCTTACGGTGTGAGGAGAAGGGCATTGAACGTATTGGGACTGTTTAAAGAGAAGACTTAGGTCTAAAGACATATAAAGTAATGAATGGAATAGACAAGTGGATCAAATACTCCCATTTACCCTCGCATAAATACAAGAGCAAGGGAACAATTAATGAAATCAAGAAGGCAGCAAATTTAAGACTGATAAAAGGAAATACTTTATACACTGTCAGCCCATGGACTTCACTGCCACAAGAGGTCATTGAGGTCAAGAGTTGAGCAGGATTCAAAACAGGATTGGACATTTGTATGGATAATAAAAATACCCAGAGTTAGATTAGTAAGGATATCTTTTAAGTTTGGAAGGGACAGAAGTCTTCGTGGCTTAGGATATATGCTGGCATAGCTATGCCAATTTAGGATCTGTAGCGCAGACAGAGCCTGATGATACAGGGGGAAACAGTGAAACTGACTCTGTAGAGAGCTGTCAAGGCACAAAGCAAACAGTGGAAAGAAAAATTCTCTCCAGTTACAGTAGTCTGAGGGTATGTCTGCACTTAAAACGCTGCAGTGCTGTAGCACTTCAGTGTAGACACTATCTACGATGACAGGAGGCAATCCACGTCCCCATAGGCGGCAGCTAGGTTGACAGACAACTTTGTCTGTTAATCTAGCATTGTCTACACTGGGGGTTAGGCCGGTATAGCTACGTCTCTCCGGGGAATGGATTTTACACGGCCTGAAAAATATGGCTATGCCAATGTAAGTTCTCAGTGTAGACCAGCTCTAAGGGGTTACTTGTAGCAATAGCAAGTACACAAGTTTCATACCGTAGTGTGATTTTTTAAGCTGACCAAGTTTCTTTCAAGTTTAATTCAAAAAAGACCACAAGTCCAAACTAAATCACCTTTGCACCTACCATAGACAGGACCAAGCAGTCTCACAAAGGTAAAATGAGCAGGAGCCAGCCTTATATAAAACACTACCATCTTCCACCACTACCATCTTCCACCACAACATGCCAAAACACTGTAACAAACACCATGTTCAGTAGAGTGTTTTTGGGGCCTGATCTAAAGCCCACAGACATCAATGGGCGTCTGCCATAATATGCTATAAAATACTCTTAGTATTTTAATAAAGAGAAAGGAATGAATTGAGAAAGTCAGCGCCTCTTATGTTCACCTTTATCACCAAATCTGGAAGCAACATGGAATCGGTCTATAGACAAAAATCAAAGTGTAGAATGATATTGTCCTCAGGACATTGCTCTATGGGAGTGAAACATGGACCTGTTACACTGCTCTACAGCCAAAATGCTTCTGAAATAAATGTAGTCAAACTTTACTAATTCTGGGTCACTGAGAACGAAAATGATGCTTAAAATTGTTGATTGGCTCTAGTTTTCAAGATATGCTATTGGGTCAGTATATACGACCCTTGACTTGGGAATGGCGGAGGATAAGTGAGTTATAAAGGGAAGGGATCTCAATTTAAACCAGAAATGACTAAAATACATCTTTGGCTGGATCTATGAATAAATCTATGACTGGGTTTGGACAGTACTTGCTTTTTAGGCAAAACAATGAATGATGCAATCTGAAGCTGGTATTGTGTCATACATGTTATGAATTGCATCATGTTATTCCTAGAAGTCATGGATGATGCAATCATAACGAAGCTTACATCACTCTGCTGAACAAATTGCCCTATATCAGCTCTAGAAATCATACAGTGTCTTGCTCTCTTATTTGTCAGTGTTTGCTTTTGCAAAGGGACACATTTCTGTTTAGCCAAAGTGAGCAGAGATGCCTCGTACTTGTGTGAACAGTGCAGATAACTTCTGCTATGTTTGTGGTGAAGTGACTTTTGCATCACAAAAGCGCAGTATAACCACTATGGCTAAGAAAGCCTATCACCTTTATTTTGGCTGCAAAATTGGAGATCAGGACAAGAGGTGGGCCCCACACATATGCTGCAACACTTGTGCAACAAATCTTCGCCAGTGGTTGAACAGGAAAAGGACATCTATGCCTTTTGCGGTGCCAATGATTTGGAGCGAGGCAACAGATCATACCAGTAATTGTTACTTCTGCATGGTGCCTCCAGTTGGGAAAGGTGTGTCAAAGAAGAAAAAGTGGACTGTGCATTATCCAAACATTCCATCAGCTATACGCCCAGTACCCCACGGAGAAGGACTGCCGGTTCCTGATGCACCAGAATCATTCTCACTTGAGTCAGACGAGGAAGAGGAAGAGGATGAAACTTCTGGTCCTGAACCATCAATGTCACAGAACCCACATTTTCTCCCATCCTCCTCCTCTGAACCACACCTCATAACACAAGGTGAACTGAATGACCTTGTCAGGGATTTGGAACTACCCAAGAGTAAGGCAGAGCTGTTGGGCTCCAGACTACAGCAGTGGAATCTCCTGGCGGGTGATGTTAGGGTTTCCATGTTCCGTGACCATCAAAAGGATCTTGTCCCATTCTTCTTCATTGAAGGTGATCTTGTAACCTGCAACAACATCGATGGTGTGATGGCAGCCCTCAACATCGTTCACGATCCAGATGAGTGGAGACTGTTCATTGATTCATCAAAGACGAGTCTTAAAGCTGTTTTACTGCATAATAGCAATGTTTTGCCATCAATTCCAGTTGGTCATGCAGTCCATATGAAGGAAACCTATGACAACATGAAACAACTTTTGAGGTGCATAAACTATGACCAACATCAGTGGCAGCTTTGTGGCGATTTGAAGGTTGTTGCTCTCTTGCTTGGTCTGCAGACTGGATACACAAAGTACTGCTGTTTTCTCTGCGAATGGGATAGTCGTGCAAGAGATTCCCACTACATCAAGAAAGATTGGCCACTCCGACAGTCATTGGAGCCTGGGAGGAAAAGTGTTCAGCATCCACCACTTGTTGAATCAAGGAAGATTTTGTTACTAGCCTTACACATCAAGCTGGGTCTGATGAAGAACTTTGTCAAGGCCATTGACAAAACACAAGCAGCTTTCAAGTACCTCCATGGAAAATTTCCAAGGTTAAGTGAAGCTAAGATAAAGGAAGGTGTCTTTGTTGGTCCTCAGATTCGTGAACTTCTTCGAGATGATGCATTTGACCATGCACTGCGTGGCAAGGAAAGGACGGCATGGAAAGCCTTCCAGTTAGTGGCAATAAATTTTCTCGGAAACAACAAGGCAGACAACTACAGGTTGTTGGTGGAAAACCTCCTCAAGGCATACAAAAGCCTTGGTTGCAACATGTCACTAAAGATACATTTTTTGCACTGTCATCTAGATTTTTTTCCACCGAACTGCGGAGCAGTGAGCGACGAGCACGGCGAGCGATTTCACCAGGACATTGCAACAATGGAGAAACGCTATCAGGGCAAATGGAGACCATCAATGTTTGCAGACTATTGCTGGACAGTGACAAGAGATGCTCCATTTAATGAATACAAGAGACAAGCCAAGAAGCGCCGAGTAGACACTGAATAGGACTAAACTATGTACATAATAGTTTTTTGCCTTTTGTTTCATAATAAATTTTATTTATATAACCCTTTTGCTGATTTTTAAAGTGTTACATAAACAGGACAGGTGAAATATTATCATGTAAAGCAACCATAAACACATGAAAAGACCTAGGTTTACAATTTATGATTAAAACTCTATCTACACAATATACATAGACATAAAATGTAAAAACTTAAATATCTTAGAAACAGTAGCCAATCAGTTGTTTTAATTGTCATATTTGAATTCAGCACATCAAAATACATAATAAATAGCACATTTTATCTCTGAAGCAGATGACTTCTCAAAAATTGTAGACCAGTGTTATTAATGGCACATTAAAAACCTTGAGAGTTTCCATTTGCAACACCCACAATGAGACTATTGGGCATCATGTGGCAGGACCATATATCCAACATGGACATTTTCGTGAGAGCTGGTTCAGTTGGTATTGAGGCTTACTGATTTGCGCCCAATTGAGATGGACTGGTCATGTAATTCATATGCCTGAGATCTGTCCAGCAAAACACATTCTATATTCCAAATTAAGCTCTGGCAACTGTAAGCATGGAGGGCAAATGACACTTCAAAAGATATTCTGAAACAAAATCTGCACACTACAAATACTTCTGATTTGACCTTTGAGCAACTGGTGACTGATAGCTTCTCATGGCTGTACAGCTCAAGGGGGGTGGGGTGGTGGGGCACGACTTTGAGAAGAATGTACAGATAGAAGCACAGCACCAGGCATGGAAACAACATGCAGCGCAATTAACACAACCAGGCCAATAGCTCTCTCGTTCGAGTGATAAATGTTGTTCTTCCCAGATTGGTCTATGATGCCACACAAAGACTCATTAGTACAAAACATGTGATTGTCAATCTTGCCTTTGAAATCAGGGTGACTACTATTACATCACCCAAATCTCTGCTTCATACAGTCGTGTGCTCAGTACAATCCCATGGTATAATCTGACTTTTAGTTTGATGTGGAGACCTCTGTTTGACCAGATGTTGTACATCCTTCCAAAGGTGGTTTCATTTTCCTAGTTTCATGTGAATCTTTGGCCTGGTCTACACTATGAGTTTAGTTTGAATTTAGCAGCGTTAAATCGAATTAACCCTGCACCCGTCCACACAACGAAGCCATTTACTTCAACATAAAGGGCTTTTAAAATCGATTTCTGTATTCCTCCCCGACGAGGGGAGTAGCGCCGAAATCGACATTGCGATTTCAAATTAGGGTTAGTGTGGCCGCAATTCGACAGTATTGGCCTCCGGGAGCTATCCCACAATGCACCATTGTGACCGCTCTGGACAGCAATCTGAACTCAGATGCACTGGCCAGGTAGAAAGGAAAAGCCCCGCGAACTTTTGAATTTCATTTCCTGTTTGCCCAGCGTGGAGCGCTGATCAGCACAGGTGACCACGCAGAGCTCATCAGCACAGCCAGAATCAAAAAAGAGCTCCAGCATGGACCGTATGGGAGATACTGAATCTGATCTCTGTATGGGGAGACGAATCTGTTCTATCAGAACTCCTTTCCAAAAGACAAAATGCCAAAACATTTGAAAAAAATCTCCAAGGCCCTGATGGACAGAGGCCACAACAGGGACTCAACACAGTGCTGCGTGAAACTTAAGGAGCTGAAATAAGCATATCAGAAAGCCAAAGAATCAAATGGACGCTCACGGAGGGAGGGGCGACTGACGACTGTAGCTATCCCACAGGTCCCACACTCTCCGAAAACCTTTTGAATTCTTGGTTGAGCTCCCAATGCCTGAAGGGTCAAAAACATTGTGGCGGGTGGTTCAGGGTATATGTCGTCAGACCCCACGCCTCCACCCCCCGTGAAAGCAAAGGGAAAAAAACATTTCTCGCCTTTTTTCACTGTCACCGTATGTCTACTGGATGCTGCTGGCAGACGCAGTGTTGCAGCGCTACACAGCAGCATCCCCTTGCCTTGCCTTGCCTTGCGGACGGCAGACGGTGCCGTATGACTGGCAACCATCATCGTCGTCCCGTGGGTGCTCCTGGCTGGCCTCAGTGAGGTCGGTTGGGGGCGCCTGGGCAGACATGGGTGCTCCTGGCTGGCCTTGGTGAGGTCGGTCGGGGGCGCATGGACAAAAATGGGAATGACTCCAGGTCATTCTTTTCTTTAAGTTTTGTGTAATGGAGATTCAGTCCTGCCTGGAATGTCATGCCAGCTGGAGGCTTCTGCCTCAGGCTGCTCTCTCAGTCGGCAGCACCGCACAGTCGCACCTACCCCAGCCTACCCCTTGCTCCCAGGGCTCACAATCAGATACTTAGACCTCTACATTTTGCTGCAAATAGAAAAATAAAGCTGCCGTTTAGAACTGTCCCCCAACATACATATTCTGGGACATTTTGTATTTTACCAGTGTCAACCAAAGGCCCACACACAAATGGAGATTCAGTCCTGCCTGTGCTTCTATCCTAGTGCTTATCACAGATTCCCATTTTCAGCCATAGGCTGAGCAAGTGCAGACTGGTGGTTCACTCGACTTTGCTGTAAGCCAACCGCCCTCCCCTCCCCTCTTTGATCTCTGCTTGCAGAGGCAATAAAGTCAGTGTTGTTTCAAAGTCATGCATTCTTTATAACTTCATCACACAAATGGGGGGATTACTGCCAAGGTAGCCCGGGAGGGGTGGGGGAGGAGGGAAGCAATGGGTGGGGTTGTTGTAGGGGCACCCCCTAGAATGGCATGCAGCTCATCATTTCTGCGGGATGTCTGGGGCTCTGACCCGGAGCAGCCGTTTGCCTCTATGGTTCTTTAGTAGGCTTGCCTGATATTCTAGGCAGGACTGACTCTCCATTAGACAAAACTTAAAGAAGAGAATGACCTGGGGAGTCATTCCCATTTTTGTCCAGGCTCCCCTGACTGACCTCACCGAGGCCGGCCAGGATCACCCATGACAGCAGCAGACGGTACAGTATGACTGGTAACCGTCTTTGCCAACTTGCAAAGGCAAGGGGATGCTGCTGTGTAGTGCTGCAGTACCGCGTCTGTCAGCAGCACCCAGTAGACATACGGTGACAGTGAAAAAAGGCTGAACGGGCTCCATGGTTGCCGTGCTATGGCATCTGGAAGTCGACGCTAGCCTCAGTATGTGGACGCACACCGCCGAATTAATGTGCTTAGTGTGGCCGCATGCACTCGACTTTATACAATCGGTTGCCAAAAATCGAATTCTGTAAATTAGGAGTAATCCCGTAGTGTGGACATACCTTCTGTCGCAGCCACCTTCAAACGTTATCACGCTCCCCAAATAGCAGAACTGTGCCTGTTCGATTCATTTCCCCACCTATGTACACCTTTGCGTCTGTTCTCCAGTTTCCTACTTTTATAATCTTGATTTTCTCTGCATTTACCTTCAATCCAATTTTTGCTTCTTCCTCTGATGTAAGGGCAATCATTCTGTTCCACCTCACACTTAGTAAAGCAATATTGTCAGCAAAGTCAAGGTTGTGCAACTCATCACTTCTAACCTATTTTACATTGTCCACAATGCCTTTTGTTGCCTGCTTCATCACCCAGTCTAGAGCTAATGCAAAGAGGATTGGTGATAACACACATCCTTGTCTCACTCCAGTCACAATATCATGTCAGCCCACCCTGGCCCCACCAAAATTAGCTGGAAAAAGCTATTTCAGCATTAGGCCGTATTCACTTTTCTGCTGCTCCCCAGCTGCAGTGGCTGACCCAGGGGAACTGCGACCAGAAGGGACTCCTGGCAGAATAGAGCTGTGCTTGTAAAGGAGCCAGTGGGGCTGACAGAAGCCAAAGCCACTACAGAGAGGCCTCCCCCTAGAGGGCCATAGTCTTCAGCAGATCCCCAAGGTCTGCCAGGTTTAAAGGCATTTTTTTCCATCAAGGAGGGCCAAACTCCTCCCTTCCCCCCCATGTGATAATAAGAAAGAATCCTGAAAGTTAAACTGGAGCTTCCCCAGCAATAAATGCACAGAAGGGGGTTATCTGGGCCATGTTGATTAATCAATCTGAGGGAAGCCATTCACTACTCTATCTTACCAATGCTCATTGTATGCATAGCATTCAGCTAACTGGAAAAGTTTACCCAGCACTGCTCTGCAGACATAATATCACTTGAAAACTAGATCAATGTAAAGTGGACCATGATATGGTGATGGAAGGTGTAGAAATGCCTGCAATGAATAATTATGGTGGTGGATATGTAGCTCAAAACACTTAGGCAGTGTCTGTCTGCAGAGGAATTTGCTTTAAAAGTCTCCTACATTTACAACATCCAGTCCAGCTTCACCAAGGCTTGTCATTTATTGCCTTTATTTCAAAGCTCCCATTAACTTTAGGGGCTGCATGCGCCCACCACCCTTGAAAAAATCAAGCCATAGAGGAGCACTGTCAACTTAAAATTAATGTAGGTGAAGTAAATGGTCTGCAATATCTTATTAACACCACTTTAGTTTCTTAGAACTGAAATATTTTAAAAATCCAATTCACTCATCACTATTTATGCTCCATTTACTTTCTCTGATTCCCTCCAGTTGAATAATGAAAATCAGTTGAGTCACTTTCACTTATATTTCATTTTCAGGATCCTAGTGCTGCATCTTTTGAATTGCAAACACTGCAGAGGAAGGTTTTTTTGTTGAACAACAATGGTTTCTAATAGATTTTTTTTAATATTAATGAAGACTGTTCTAAGGTTTTCCAAGTTTTTAAAAATTAATCTAAATTTGGGCCTAATTTGTGTTGACAGTGTCAATTCAGGTTTTTAAAAGACTCGCCTTTCGCTGGTCCCTATCTTTTTGATTACACAGATCACTAATTTTTAACCAATATAATAAGTACAGGGAAACCCCACTATAACACGATGATTGGGGTCCAAAAAATTCGATCGCAATAAATGTGGGGTCGCGGTATAGCGGGGTTATGAAAATTTTACCATTTCAAGCCGGTCAGTTTCAAGCCAGTCAATTTCTCTTGGGCAGAGAGCAGGGGAGATGTGCAAGGGGCAGAGGAGGAGCGAGGAGCAGCTGGGGAGGAGAATGGCTCTTCCTGCCAAAAGGAGAAGTGGGGGTAGAGGGGAAGAGGCAGTGGGGAAGGCATGTTCCTTTTTTTGTTTTTCTTCGGCGGTGCTCTGGCCGCCTTTTTTTTTTTTTTTTTTGCGCTCTTGGGGCGGCGGGAGCCAACTTATGATCGCGTTATAGCCGAATTCACGTTATCGCGGGGCGCGTTATAGTGGAGTTTCCCTGCTATAAGAAAAGTGATCAGGTATTCTAAAGAAATGTATGCACAAAAGCAACCCCACTTAGAAGAATATTCGGCTTTGAGCCAGACTACACTCTGTTTGTCACTACAACCAGGCTACCAAAGTGACATCACCAGGAAATCCAAAAAAGAACCAGCACCACACTTTCAAATGTTTCCAAGAAAAGAAAAATGATTTGTCTCTCTTCCTGTATTATGCTATGGCTTGTCATATAATAGCAATAATCACTACAGCCTTGTGATATATTCAGAACAGCTTTGAGATTAAGTGCGTCAGTTTTAATCAAATCCAGCAGCTGTTCGTTGTTTTGTATACTAAAAATCAATAGAGCTTGTGCCTTACATACACCTTTAAAATAGTATGCGGTATACAATCCCCACCCCATGAACCTGCAAATAGCAATTAAAATATGCATAAGTGACAAGTAGTTGTTACCAGACTGGTAAAAATAATGACAATTGTTCAAGTTATTTTTCAAAAGTAACTTTTCCAGTTGCATATTTGTCACAAGTTCCAGTGGTAAAGGGTGGTTACATATAGTTTTATTATTCATGTATGCAGATACCACGAGTGAAATTCTGATCCTATTGCAGTCAATTGGAGTTTTGCCATTGACTTAAATGGGGCCAGGTTTTCACTCTAAATGCTGTGGGCCAAATTCTACTCTCTTACACTGGTGTTAAGTTTGAACATAGGAACTGCCAGATAGTATCAGCCAGATGGTCCTCAGGGGTAGACAGGGGTAGTTTTAAAATTATTTGTCATCCCAAGCTTTATTTTTTAAATTCCTAAAAATATTTAGTTTCAAAACACAAGATATGGTATTCCGACTCTTACTAATTCTCTCTCTTACACTCCTGAGACAGCAGTGACTCCCACTGCTTTACTCACAGGGGTTCTTTTACATACCCTAGGGGACATCATCATCATTGAGACCAAGCAAAATGACCACAATTATTAACCATGGGTATTTTATTATTAAAGGAAAAGAACACATTAAACAAAACACAAATGATAAATCGGTTACTTCTGTTACAACCTCTTGTGTATGTCTCTCTATGGAGAGTTTTTTCAATAGCCATTACACCTGTGAGAGTAGACCGCTTCTGGGAGCACCCTTCCTTCAGTAAGCGCAGACCAAAGTACATTGAATTCACAATAATTTTGGGAAACGATCTTGGTATCTTATTAGATACTTGAAAGCTGTTGTACACAAGAGAAGTGCCAAAAAGAGGTTATGTATCTAGAAATTTGGTCACTCTTTTTAGCGTACTCAGAGGAGGCGGGCTCCCCAACCAGCAAGCCAGAATCTTTTCATATTAACCTGATCCTAAATAACTAACTAATGATGCGGTATGGTAACATTTTATTGAAACATTTTACTAAGGCAAAAAGTTACTCAAAAAACCTGTTTATGTATGGACAAAATAATTTTTGTAAAGGGCAGATGAAACCTGTCTAGTTATTAATACTAACCAGAGAGTTTATAATTTGGCAAAGAAAAAAATAATTTTAAATCAGTTATTTAGAAGAAGCCATGTAAGGAGCTGTCTTAAAACAGGCTAATGATGACTATTAAGAGTCTTAAATCCAATTAAATCCCACTCTCTGTTTACCAGTGTTTTGCCCCTGTCTCCTCTCCAGGAATAAGATGCATCTGAATAAGTGGATTTTTACCCACAAAAGTTTATGCCCAAATAAATCTGTTAGTACAGACTGACACAGCTACCGCTCTGATACGTAATATGTTAAGTTACAACAGCATTTCTATATCCCAATAAAATCATTACAAGAGTTTTCAAATCTAATCCCTTGGGCAGTGTTTTAATCCCCACTTCATCACAAGTACTATGTACAAAACACCAATCACAATAACCAATCTTATATCCATTTTTCAAAACAGTATAAAAAATTGGCACAGAAAGTTAAAATAAGATTAAAAAACTCTGCATTTTAAACTTTTTTTGTAGAAGCACTCTTAGGGACAATAAAAGTGGTTTATGGCTAAAGAGAGATTATCTTCCTGACACTTGCTTGTCCTAGGGGATAGAAAGGAGAAACCTCCTGCAATGTCTTTAACCAGCCTGAACATTTTACAACATAACTAACAAACATACATGGATATTGTTATATTTTCAAGCATCCCTGGCTATAACATACTTGTAGCTATATCTTAATATTCAGTGAAGGTGCAAACAAGTAATGACCAATATTAAAAATCTTATACTCATTTTAGCAATATCATGTTTGCATCCATATTGAGATGTCATCCTCACAGTTCAGCTCAGCCAGTGTCCTGTCTTTGCCAGTACCAAAATCAGAGGAAGGCACAATAATAATCATAGTGGATAATTTTTTATTCATTTGTATATAGAAGTTGCTTGCTAACCTATGAAACATCTGGTTTTAGACCCCTTATAAATATGTTATCCTCTCTAAATGTAACTATTATACTTGTTAATTTTTTTTTAAAAAGCTTGTTAAACTCTTTGCCATAATATATTATGGCAATGAGTTCCACCAGCAATTTCAGTAACACTACTCCAGAATTACACCAGTATAATTAAGAATATAATTCGGCTATATGAAGTGGGTGAAATCCTGGCCCCTTTAAAGTCAGTATCAAAACTCCTATGGACTTCAAAAGGGCCAGGCAGGGCCGTCCTTACCCATATGCAAAGTATGCAGCTGCGTAGAGCACCAGGAAATTTGGGGCACCAAATTGCCCCAAATTTCCTGGTGCCCTACGCAGCTGCGTGCTGCTCCAGTGGCCAGCCCAATCCCCCTGCCGGCTGAGCGGGCCAGGAAAGCTGCCCCGCCCCTGCTCTACCTCTTCCCCATTGCCCCCGCCCCCTGCTCCACCCCAGCCCCGCCTCTTCCCACCCCTGCCCCGCCCCAGCCCAACTCCCACTCTACCCCTTCCCCAAAGCCCCTGCCCTGCCACCACTCCACCCCTTTCCCTGAGCAACATCCCAGGGGACTGCAGCAGGGGTCAGGCGCACCCTGTACTCACCAGACAGCAGGAAGTGGAGTGACCCGGTGGCAGCTCACTCCACCCTGCTGGCTCCCAGCTGGTGAGTGCTGGGTGGGGTGGTTCCCTAGGGTGACCAGGTATCCTGATTTTATAGGGACAGTCCCGATATTCAGGGCTTTTTCTTATATAGGCACCTATTACCCCCCACCTCCGGTCCCGATTTTTCACATATGCTATCTGGTCATCCTAGGTTCCCCCTGCCCCCCAAGTCCCAAGGCGGGAGCCAGGGGAGCGAAGCAGAGCGGAGCAGGGTCAGGCCTGCCCTGCACTCACCGGACAGCAGGAAGTGGAGTGACCCAGCCACAACCCGCTCCGCCCCAAGCCTGCTCCTGCCCCCCCCCCCATGGAGGCCTGGGGATGCCTCCGCTCCCCCCTCGCCACGAAGGGGCTATGTAGGGCACCAAAATGTCTAGGGAGGCCCTGGGGGCCAGGACATTTCCCAGTATGTTTATCACAGCAAACAATATGAATTAAGGGTGAACTCAACGTATAAAAATAATCATTTCATTCTAGAAGCAATATATTTTCAAGGCATGCCTGCATTGAAAGAGTCCATTTCTTCACATTGCCAGCCAGAAGCCAGCCACGGCTGGACAAACTCTTGGCTGGCGCACTTGCAAAGACAAATATTTGGCTAGTGAAAGGAATAGCAGGTAAAATCATCACTTCTAAAGTGACGCTATGTTATGGGAAAATCTTGGCATCATTTTTACTAGTGGTTTACAGTTACTCATTAATTTTGCTAAATTATAGCAGCTGCTACTCTTAAGGCCATCAAAAGTAGCAAAGTTGCTCCCCTGCTTATAAGCCCTATGAGCACAGCTGCATCACCACCACCGCATGCAAAATAGTGTTTACACAGATGGTGACAGGATTCAGCTCACAAACGTATACACATCTGAGAGATGTTTGAAAGAGACAGTGTTGTCAGGGGTATTTTTTGAAACACACACAGCAATGTAAGTCATTTCCCCCAGCAAGTACTACTATGTACATTAGTGTCAAAGTCACATTTATGTTCAGAAGTCTATTACAGACAACAATTAACAGAATCTTGTGGAACAGGTCACAGACATTTTGGGTGGGCAAGTCTCAGAACCTTCATCTGAGTCTAGTATTTTAAGAACATCAGATTGACAATTCAGTCAACTTATTGCTTCAGGATGTTCAACTCCTTCTCTGAATTCTTTATCATATGCAAAAATATACACCACACTGTATTTTCTTCATTAGGGATTAGAAGGGCTACTAAATAAAAGTTATAATTAAACACACAGTGCAGAAAAGGAAAACTTTGGGACCCCAACTTTCCAAATTCAATCAGCCACTGAGCCACAAGAGGAAAAAAAAATCTTGTAAAGTGAGATAAAGAGAATAGATTTTGACTTTAGCATTCACAATTCGGGGGTAAGAGAAAGGGAACCTCTTGATATTTTATAGGCTATTTTATGCTTTTCCTAGTCCTGGTTGGAATTTCAACTATTTAAAAAAATAAAATAAAAAATAAAAAATAAAACACCACCCCACACAGAGGCTCAAGTTGTTTTATGAATGCAGCCAACACTTAACTTTTTAGTTTCTGCCATTGCATGTTCCTTTTCACATTCCTAACCACTTGGAAGCTTCTTACAGGGGAGAAACTAGCAGAGAAAATAAGTTTGGATGCTCCTTGCTTATTATATGCAGTTCAAGCACTTCTTATTAACTCAGTTTCCGTTCTTCCTTCATAGGTAGCAATGCTGTGATATTATTTGCAAGCAGCCAAGGTAATTACCATCCAGCAGGGTCCAATTGTTTTCAATTAAAAGCTTGACTGAAGTCTTTAGCTTTTAATACCATTGTGACCATCTGCTTTCACTGAAGTTCATCATGCAGCCTACCAGCCAAAGCATGGGACTCATTCTAATGCTGTTTAATTATATGGAGGAATTTTTTCTTGTCCAAGATCCATTATTCCTACTAAGGAAAAGGCAGAGTAGATGGGCAGCAGAGGTACTGCATGGCTTTACTAACAGCCTGTAGCAAGATGGCATTTCCAGGAAGGTAATGATCTTCCTGAAAGACTCAGCTGTCATTGCACAGACAAGAGGATCCAGGGGACCAACAGAAAAGGACAGTTAACCTTGGCTGCCCTCCTTTTCCTTCACTCAGCTGCATGTTCTGAAAAGGCCAAAAGGAAGACTTCATCTAAAACATCCAAACCCCCCCACCCCCCGGTGATCTTGCTGCAGCAGAGCCCAAGAGCATCATCACAGGAAGAAATAATTCTAATGCCCATGTGTGTAAGCGTCCTCTGGCTCTCACTGATGATAAATAATTTGTAATTCTTTATCCTCGCTCAGCCAGGGATCTCAACCCCCCTTACAGACATTAATTAAAGCCCCACAGACACCCCCTAGCAATAAGCAAATATTTGACACATGGGGAAATTCAGGCAATAAGCAGTTAAGTGACTAGCCCAAAGTCATAACATAAATAAGTGGCAGAGCCTGGATGAGGATTTAGGAGTTCCTAACTCCAATACACGGCACTGCCTCTTGAATTCTCAGCACATAAAGAAACTAAAAACTTAACTCATTCACTACAGCTTTGTTTTATACCTTCCAATATTAATACCTCTGGCTACTGTCATTCCAGAAATAGCTCCCAACCACGCAGTGCATAATAAGAGCTTTCAGGAGCATTCATGCATTAAAAGCCTCTCACAGCAGGGCAACGCCATTTGATTTTGCTCCCAGCTACAAATAAAGGTGGGTCATGCTGCCACCTTAATGCCAGACAAATGATTGTTTAGGAGGACAAATATAAGGTTCTACGTTGCAGGCCAGTGGGCAGAACCTATCTAGGGAAGGTGAGTAACATTCTCACCAAGGCCAGAGTTTCAATCTCTTTCCTTTACTAATGCACAAACAAACCAAGGAATCCAGACAGTAACAAGCCACCCAGAACAGTGGGTCCAAATTGCCAGGGACCTTCCCAGCTTCTTACCCAAGGAAAAAGCCACACAATTCTCAAAGGACTGCAATTCCACCATGACAATGACTTGTTCTGTGCTAGAACTTCACATAGAGAGTTTTAACTTCATTATGTAGATATTATATACAGATGCATATATGGTTAGGTTCTGGTCTCATTTATGCTGATATAAATCTGTAGTAGTTTTGTTGAAGCCAATTCAGCCCCTATGAATTAACACCAGTGTAAATGGAAATCGGAATCTGAAGTCTGGGAAGTGATTACTCCAAAAAGTCTAAATTTTTTAGAGTGGCCACAAAAGGACTTAAGCACCTAGGGGAAAAAAAATATCACAGGAATAACACTGTGATCCACAAAGCCTGAGTTAAGCAGCTAGGCTTCCTAGACAATGCATGGGAAGAGACAGGCACCTTAGAACATGAGCCACGAAACCCAGCACGCTAGGCCCAACTAGTAAATGGGAGATGCTGACAACAGGGGCGTGTCCTCAGCCCCACCCCTCTCTCAGAGATAGGTGCAATCCAGGCTGCAGGGAGGTGCCCATCTGCTAGCAATCCATGAATGGGAACCAGCCACCTAAGTTGTTTCTTGCAGGAACGAGGTGGGCACCTACTTTTCTCCACAAAAATGGCTGGGAGGAGAAGGAGAAAGTGGTGATGCCCACTTTAAAATGTTGAGCCCAGTGGTTAGAGCACTCAGGTGGGATGTGGGGGCACCCAGGTTCAAATCCCCCCACCCATGACTAAGGGAGAGAAAGGGGTAAGAGATGCCTGTTCAAATCCTCTCAGGTGGGTGAGCTAAGCACAGAGCTATGGGATATTCTAATGTGAGGCTCCCTCAGTCTCTCCTGTTGAAACTGTTCCACTGTGGGTACCGAATGAAAGTGATTGGAGCAAGGGGCCTGGAGCTGGGGTATCCCAGCTGGGTGCCCTAACCAACATGCTACAGACTCATTCTCTCTCGCTTGCTGGTCCAGGGATAATTTAAGTCTTTGGCTAAAGTGAAACAGCTTCAACAGGGGGACTGAGGGAGCCCCACATCCCAATAGCCCAGTGATTATGACTGGATAGGAGTCAACAGTGTGCCCTTGTTGCCAAGAAGGCTAATGGTATTCTGGGCTGTATAAGTAGGGGCATTGCCAGCAGATCGAGGGACATGATCATTCCCCTCTATTCGACATTGGTGAGGCCTCATCTGGAGTACTGTGTCCAGTTTTGGGCCCCACATTACAAGAAGGATGTGGAAAAATTGGAAAGAGTCCAGCGGAGGGCAACAAAAATGATTAGGGGGCTGGAGCACATGACTTATGAGGAGAGGTTGAGGGAACTGGGATTGTTTAGTCTGCAGAAGAGAAGAATGAGGGGGGATTTGATAGCTGCTTTCAACTACCTGAAAGGGGGTTCCAAAGAGGATGGATCTAGACTGTTCTCAGTGGTACCAGATGACAGAACAAGGAGTAATGGTCTCAAGTTGGACTGGGGGAGGTTTAGGTTGGATATTAGGAAAAACTTTTTCACTAGGAGGGTGGTGAAGCACTGGAATGGGTTACCTAGGGAGGTGGTGGAATCACCTTCCTTAGAGGTTTTTAAGGTCAGGCTTGACAAAGCCCTGGCTGGGATGATTTAGTTGGGAATTGGTCCTGCTTTGAGCAGGGGGTTGGACTAGATGACCTCCTGAGGTCTCTTCCAACCCTGATATTCTATGATTCGGGCAGGTATAATGCTGACATACCCCAGTCGTCAGCAGGCGGGATTGAACTGGAGACCTCTGGAGCTTAGTGCATGAGCCTCTACCACATGAGCTAAAAGCCAACTGCCTGTTAGCTAAGGCTGTAGAGCAGACTCCTTTTATCTCTCTCTCTTTTAAGTGGTCTCAGTGCCACTAGATGGGACAGAAAACCACCCCCAGAAGGTGGGTGGGTTACACGTGCACCAGAGAGAGGTGAGACCCCCGTTCAAATCCTTTCTGCCTGAGGGCCAAATTGAACCTGGGTCTCCCACATCCCAGGCAAGTGTGCTAACTACTGGGCTCAACGTTATAAGGGGGAGGAAATGTTTGGGCAGCTTTCTCCAGCTGCATTTCAAATGGGACCCCGCACATGCCTTAGGTGGCTGAACACCCGCCTTCACTGAATTCATGCTTCGCTGTGGGGATTAGGTGGATGCTAGGGTAAGGCACCAGTGCGCATGCTCAAAGGCAGGAACGTAGGTGCCAAGGGAACTTTTACCCTGAAAACTAAGCTGTCAAGTGAGTTGAGGTGCCAACATTGCTCAGCAGGAGTTTTGTGAATCACAATGGAGCCAAAACTGGGACTTGGGCACCTAAACCCCAGACTTAAGGGCCTAAGCACCTTTATTGATCCCACCCTTTTGTATTTTGGAAAGGCTTGAGGGGTTGCTGTTTAAACACATTCAGCTATTGCATATGCAGTACAATTTGTTTCCCTACAGATTTCTTTTAAAACTGCATGTTGCATGTATCCTAAAAATACATAATTATACACCAGGCTATAATGGTTTATTTAGAGGCATTTAGGTCTATTGTGTAACCAGCAAACATGCATTTTAAAGCAAGCTCTGAATGAATATTTAGCAAACACCCACCCCACAATGCAGGTTTTAGAGTATTAGGAAGAACTGGTATCAAGACAGAGATTCAGGTAGTACCTAAGGGTCTATTCCAGTCCATCTGACAAATAACATGCATTTTAAAAAATGAATTAAATATAGTATTTACCCAAAGGTCCAGCAGAGAATTTATGTGGGGTACGCCCATGCAGATCTAGTGGCAGAATCAGGACAGACCCATGTAAGAATAAAAATAGCTCATCATTCTACTTCAGTTTCCATCCCAGTGGTCTAATGGTACGTCTACACTGCAGGAAAAAACCTGCGGCACCGAGTCTCAGGGCAGGTCTACACTGTGATAAAAGATCCACACCTGGCCCCCAGCTGATTCAAGCTCACAGGTCTTGGGTATGAGGCTATAAAATTGTAGTGTAGAAGTTCATGCTCAGGCTGGAGTCTAGGCTCCGAGACCCTGGAAGAGAAGGGCGTTTCAGAGCCCCTCAGCCCCAACCCAAGTCAACTGACATGGGGCAGCTGCAGGTCTTATCACAGTGTAGCTATACCCTGGTGTTTTACAAACATGCATGAAGTCTTACATCACACCTGAGGGAGGTTAGTATTATCCCCATTACACAGATGGAGAAATCAAGGCACACAGATAGGAATGAGCTATCGAAGGTGAGAAGCGAGTCACAGGAAGAGACTGAAACGGACTGCAGCCCTCTGTTCCATGACTGCACTTCTTAAGTGGGAGTGACCTCCTTTGTGGTCATACACTAAGATTTAACAGAAGTATCTATTAAAAATTACCAAGGTATGAAGAATCAGGTTTGAAATGTATTTGTTTATATCCGCATTTATTGCTACTGCTATTGTCATGGATTGACAGCAATAGGTACGGTCATGCTACTGAGCATTCCAGACATACAGTACAGTCATGTAAACAAAGCTCACACCACTCATATTCTAAGACAAGCTAATTACAAGAAGACTCTAAAAGGCAGATCCAAACCTAACCTAAATGATCTTTTTAATTGTAGTGTTTTTATTCAGTGCTACTTCTATCCCCTTTACCACCCTGACAACCTCCATCACCTCACACCTCAACAAGAGGGAGAATTCCCAGTGTCATTGAGCACTTCCCTTACCTGCAGTGCTGAAAGAACCGATGGCTGGATGAGTCATCACAAGACTGAGAACTAGAAATGAACCATGAAAATTGCACATGGAGGTCCATGAAGTACTGCAATAGATTTTTCAGTTTCCTTCCAGGACTGTAAATGAACTAGAAGGAAGTGACAAGGAGAGAGACAGATGCCACAGTAGCATTTGGATGGGAAATAAAAATCTCTCCCTTATCAAGTGAGATTCATCTTTTTTATGATTATTTTGCAATCAAACATGACTAATGTCAGGAGCCCATACTTCATTTTTCTCTCTGTTTGCCAATTTGATTTGTCCCGGAAAAGTTACCACAGGAATTCTAAGTGAAAGGAGAGGGAAAATACACACCCTGCACTGAGGATTGCTGAGAGCTGTGTCACAAATTTCTGTAGCATCTTCCTGCCAAAGAAACGTGAACTGTTGCTTTAGAAGGTTTTGTTAGTTTCCTTTGGGTTTTCTCATTCCCTTGGACCCAATTTAGATTTGAATTTTGAACATGTGTAACTGAGGTCAAAGGTCAGCAGTAATAATGTTCAGTGTGCAGCCCTAGAGTTTCATTGAGAAAAAGCATGATCCTGCCTGCTTGATAATACCTCTAGTGCAGGTTGGAGTCCAAAGAAAATGGACTCCAGAGCCGAGCCAGCAAGACCGAGATAGCTGAAAACAATGGTTACAAAGGATAATTCAAGGCACATTTTAGGTCCCTAGCTCTCAAGGAACTCCATGTCAGAGTAACCGTGTACAGGCAGGGCACTACACTCGTTCCAAGGTGCCCCACTGGTGCTGGAAGCTCTTTGGAGAACACGTTTTTTAATTATCACTTGCTCGGCTCCAAGCAGAGTCAGTGCCTAACAACCAACGATAACTTTGTAAAAGGGAGGGAATTGAGCAGTTAAACTGGACAGGATCTACCAACCCACCCCTACAATACACTTTTGTTTGCATGGGCGAGGCAAATTCTTCAAATCAAGGTAGGGGCAACTTTATTTTTTAAAGTGTGTTTTACTTTGTGAAGTTATTTACTGATTTAGATAGTTTATTAGATAATTAAAGGCTCCCCTCTATGAACCAGCCTTTATTACCTTTCTTCCCTCTTAAAGCACCCTGCAGCTTAAAGAAATAGGTGTGGATTCTGGGTATCCAGAACCAGCGTGAAAAAAAATATCATTGTAGGCTCCTGCAGAAAACCTCTCTCTCCACTTTGTGTGTTTTCTTTAATGCACTCATATCTCTTGTGTTGGCTTGTAATTAAGCATAACAACTCAATATGGAATGCACTATGTCAGATTTGACTATAAGCAGAGACAGACATGGGATACATAACAGGAATAAAAGGAAGAATGATAGCAGCCTATTGGATTCTCAATTTTACATCTGTCTACAGTATATCAGGGTCCTTTGTATCAATCATGTACAGCAAACAGCTGTTACGGGGAAATGGACATCACAATTTTAAGGTACATTTCTAAATTCATACATACATACAGCCTTTCTTGGTTTATTACTTTGGTAGATGCAATGATCCACTGCAGAATGGGGCCCATACTTCAGAAACCTGACATTTTTCCTAGCATGCAGACAATGTGCAATTGTTGAGACTAGCT
Source organism: Malaclemys terrapin pileata (assembly GCF_027887155.1). NCBI lineage: Eukaryota > Metazoa > Chordata > Testudines > Emydidae > Malaclemys > Malaclemys terrapin. Next base: position 87,025,715 of record NC_071507.1, read on the forward strand.
CCCTGAGTCACCGAAGCACTGGTAAAATTATGGGGAAAAAAACAGAAGAACATGATAAAAGTAACAAATAAAAATATGGGCATCTTATACACCATCATGTAACACCCCACAATATTGTAATTATTGCTAAAACTAATATCCAACAAAGTAATATTCATTGCGACATGGATAACCCTCCAGCCAGCTTTTGCATATGCTTAGAACAACCATATACTTTTAATTTGAATTACACTTATTTAAAATTAATAAAGACAACTAAACAAGAAAGAACAAAAACAAAGTCACCATGATAGAATCTCCTCTGTAACAGGTGGTAGCTGACCTCAACACAGAACAGAATTGAATGCACAGTGGTGGCTATCAGCAACAGACAACAGCTTCCTAGAAATTTAGAAGTGTGGCACTCAAAAACCAAAACCATGCTAGTTACATCCACCATACACACAACACAACTGGCAGTAATATGAGCTGAAAGGAAGTAATCTAGGGTCTGGTCCTGCTTTTCTTGTGCTTCTGCAAATTCCATTACACAGTATCATCAGTAGGCCATGGGTCCTTTGTGCCTGGTGTTCTTCAGTGAGAACTGTGCCATTGCTATTCTATTCAGACATGAAGAAGAGCTCTGTGTGGCTTGAAAGCTTGTCTCCTTCACTAACAAAAGTTGGTCCAATAAAGATATCATCTCATCCACCTTGTCTCTCTAATATACTAGGAACAATACTGGATATTGCTATTCTATATACTTTTCTCATATTCTTTGCATGACAGAAGGGCAAACATTTTGCTACATAAAATCCCACTATGTGCTTTTTCCCCAAATTGATCGACAAAGAAAATCCATCCTGGCCCTTAAGTGTGACCAGTTATTCCCAAGTATGAAATAAATACTAAATAAAGTAGCCAAATTTTTACTTAAGTACCATGATGCTACTTGATTCTACCAAATTAAAAAAGGCACTGGAAAGCACGGCAGGATAATAAATTATAGCTGCTTTTCCGAACTTACATAAGTTCTTAAGAACCCATTAGGTGATTCCCCTAACAACATTCCTGTCTTCCATATCAGCCCATCTATACAAAATGGCAGGGTTTGGTTCCCACACTGAATAAAACATGACTTGTCTTATCTGATCCACTTCTCAGGTTTTACATCATTTTCTCACTACAATCCTCTGTTGTAGCTTTTGGACCTCTTTCATTATTGAGTTAAAAACAAAAAGTTGCTATTTTCTTTCAGATACACAAACATTTTTTCCTTCTGTGTTGGGGGCAGGAGGAAGGTTTTCCTGGTTTCATTGCATTTCATGGTGTTTCTACCTGAAGGAATTGTACTAACCTCAGTGCCACTCAGGAATAATTTTGTACTAGGATTCACCAGCATTACTACTGTTGAAGGTTTAATCATTTATAAAAACATATGTCCGTTGTCTAAGTCTCTGGGAGCATTTGCATTAATCAGACACAGGTAAAAATTTCCTCCCATAACGAAGTGGAGTGAAGGACTTGGAAGACTTTGGTGCATATGTAAAAGACTTATTTCTTGTATATTGAGCCTTTAGCTACACATAATGGGGCCAAGTGTTTGTCCCTTTGAAATCCACAACAAAACTCCCTTTGATGTCAGTGAGAGTCATTCCATTGACATTAATAGGACTAGGAATGCAGCCCTTCACATCTCCTCCAAGGTAGGTACAATGGGCAGTACTAAACCTGAATATTTATTGCCTATAATTGTTAAGTGTACCACATGACTTACGGTATTTCACATTCTAAGGATAGGGCATATTGCAAATAATATGATAAACAGCCCCCCCCCCCTTTTTTTTTTTAATGGTGCCCATTGCGTGAAGGCCAAGGGCTGCATCCCAAGAACACAGTCACACCCTTTCTCCCCGCACTCCTTCACTCTGGCTGAGCAAAGGAAGACAGCCCAGGGGTCGGGGGGGAAGAGAGGGAGGGGAAGTAGTCAGCACCACATGAAAGCAACAGTCTGGAGCAAGCCAGGGCTCCCAGTCTTGCTAGAACTGTTCCACACTCAAGGTGGAGAGATGTCCTTGCAAATGCCACCAATTCCCCACAGTGACTAAGGGCCCTTGAAGCTACGGGGAATGAAGAAAAGCCCTACCAACACCACTGGGTTAAAGTGGAAGGTATCTTATGCCAGCTCCTCCTCATCTTTTACAGTGAAACTCTGCTTTTGGTGAGGTTTAAAAAACAAAACAAAAAAAACACACAACCAAGCCACAAAACTATAACAGAGATCCACTGTCCTAATTAAGACTTACAAACACCTCTGTCCCATAGGTAAAGTAGGAGAACCATGACAAAAAGAGGTCAATATTTTCAAAAGTGTGCACTAATGTTAGGTGTCTAATTTGAGACATTTAGACCCAGATACTCAAAAGTATGTAGGTGCTTCACTCCCATTGATTTCACCTAAATATCTTTGAGGAGCTGAGCCTTGGGGGAGAGGAGAGGTGAATTTCAGTGATGCCAAGTTCTCTGCACCTCTTATGAGTACCTATGTGGTGTAGTGAGTGCTCACTACCTCTGCAAATCCTTAAGTGGCTCTAGCTGGGCACCCAAAAATTAGGTCCCTAAAAATTAGTGGGCACTTTTGATAATTTGAACTTAAAATGTCTCGCCCAAAGTCAGTCAGAGGCAGAGCCAAGAATCCTGACTTCCAATCGCCAGCTTTAACCACAGGATCAGATGGCCTTGCCAAAAATTTAAGTTAAGACAACTTTGCAGATAAATACTCTCTAAAGATACGAAGCATCTGTGTCAACAGCTGCTAATGCCAGGAGATTCATTAATATACTTCAGTGTTTCACTAACTCATTGTTCCTTCCTCTACAAGATGCAGTTTTTCCATTAGGTGTGTAACAATATCAGTGGCAACCAATCACATCAGAGAGATTAAATAAAGATGTGCTTTTACAGCATGTTAATCCAGCAAAAAAAGGGTTAATTATCTCTAGTGCACATGGGTTAATTATAAAAATACAGCAGACACCGGATGTTATTGGGTTCAAGTGCCTGGGAGCAGAGACAAGAAGATACTGTACATTAATTCAACAAGTGTTCTAGCCTGCACCTGTGTTTAATTAGTTATCCTGGAATCAGCTCTGTGCGGCAAGACAGCTCTGGAAGCTGCTAGTGAGAAGTGTAGGGACTTCTAAACTAGTGAGACTGCTGCTTTGATTAATTGAGTCCCTTGCAATCTTCCTTCTGTGTTCAAAGAAAAGTTAATCATTTACTGTGGAAATCCAAGTTGGATTATTCAACCTAGAGCATGGAACAATTCATTTTTATTGCCCACACAATATTTCCAAAATGACAATTGTGACAGTTACGGCTTTGGTTTCCCTGCAGCCCTAAGACAAATTCATGAGTACAATATAGTCCAGAGGGAGGGGACGGAGGAGAGGAGGAGAAGAGAAAATCCAAGCAAGAATAGCAGTGAAAGCATGAAGCACAACCCATTGTTCCATAAGACGTATATTTTAACACCAAGTTGTGACAACCAGGTATGCCTCCTAAGAAACATGGGAGGGGTGGGAAGGGGACTGACAAAATAACAGGGTACATCTAGCTATTAGCCTACTAAATAGGCAGTCATCTAGCCCTTATTGCATAGTTTCTGAGCACCTTGTAAATATTAGCTAATTTATCCCCTGGGGCAGTAGAAAAGTATGACTGTTGCCATTGTATAAATGAGGAACAGGAGGGTTAAATGGCTTACCTAGGGTCACACAGGAAATCAGTAGCATAGCTAGGAACAGAACTAAGGTTACCTACAGGCTAGTGCAGTGTCTTAACCATAAGACCCTCCTGGAAGGCATGTTGCCCCCTGTGGCACTGGGGAGAGAAGATAAACGAGCCCCTTGCTGACCAGGCAGTGAGCACTCACCTCACACCACCTTTGTAGGAGAGGGGCAATGGCACCATCCTAGCCAGACACACCTTTTAGAGCTGCTAGTATCCTGTTCCCTGCACCCAAACATTCCTCTTCACCTGCCGTGTAATCACTAGAGTTGGCAGGAAAATGCAAATTCATCCTGGTGAAAAATGTTGAGGTTTTGGAATTTTTTCCATCCTGAACTGGGCCAAAAAGTAAAAAAGAGATAAAACTTTTCACAGCATGGAGTTTCCAGAAAATAAGTCTATTTTGGGAGAACTGAAATGGAATTTTTGAGCTTGTCAGCTGCCTACCTGGAAGCCTTTTGTCAATTGCATTTTCGAGTAAAATTGACAAGAGCCTTGCAGGTGGACAGACAGGGAGCTGTCATTTCCACTTTTCCCAATAGAAAGTAATTATTTTGGGGCAAAATTGAAGTTTTCCCGCAGAAAATTTTGATTTTGTGACCGGGCTTTTTCTGTTAGAAATTCCCAACCATCTCTAATAATTAAGTAGAAGAGGAGGAGCTCTTTGCACCTTCTTTTCCCTCTGGCGCACCCAGCTATGCACTCTTAAATCTAAAATCCATCCATGCGGTTCCACTCTTGCTCTCATTGAATGATTATGCATTGGGATTTATCCATCTGAAAGGTTCTGCATTTGGACATGAACACAAAATGGGACTCAATGCGCATTTTGCTAGCAGGAAAAAAAAAGAACCCTAAAGTTTTTTGAAGTAGGCAGTTGGAAACTATGGGCTCTCTTTTTCTGGAAGCAGTTTGGCACATCTCTTTTTTTAAATGGAATATGCTTGATCAAAAATGCTAGATCCTGCACATGACACAGATAATTAAGTCTAATTTCAATAATGCTCTGAAACACTACTAATAAATCTTTGGGCTCTTGTGTTCCCTCCAAACACAGAATACACACAAGCTACTTCAGAGCACTGAGTTTTATCCTTGCAACTGCTTTTTTATTCAAGCTTTGCTAACCAAGAGTCAAACTCTGTTCTCAGTTATATGCATATAGATCTGGAGCAACTCCACTATTTTCCATGTCATTATTCAAGATTACAATGGTATAAATGAGCACAGAATATAGCCCTAAATTTTGTAAATCTGACCTTCAGCGTACTTCCATGAAAGGGGGGGAAAGGAACTGGTTTTCACAATCAAAATGCTTCTTGAAAAACTGTATAAATATTATGATTACAGTAGTAGATATGACAGTATAAAAAGAAGTTAAAATGATGCTCTGTATCTAGGTCAGATGAGAATGTGCGGGAGCAGAGCATCATATTTATGGGCTACTGTTGGCAACAATGACTCTTTATTCACAGAAGAGCATTTTGACCACCTATTGTTTTACAGCGAAGTCACATCTGGGTCTTCCATTTGCTTTCCATAGATTAATGATCACAGTTTAGATTCAAGCTATCATAGATGTTGGTCATTGCCTGAAGTGTTCCACCACTAATAATCCTACATTTGTACAGTAGCTTTGATACATTTTATTTATTTACTTTGGGGTGAGTTCATGACACTGTGCCAACATTTTCAGAACTGGCCAGTGATTCCCCACTTGAAACACCTTGTGCCTGATTTTCAGTGGTGCTGAGCATTCACAGCTCCATTGACCTTGATGCAGCTGTTGGTCCACCGCATTTCTGAAAATCAGGGCCCAGGCATCTCCAGCTGAGCATCCATAAACTGAAGCACTGAAAAATCAGTGGCCACCTTCCAAAATTCAGCTGTAGGGAATCAATCCTGCTGCCACTGAACGGAATGGGTGTTTTGCCATTGACTTCAGAAGGAGATGGACCTGGTGTACATTCTGCCCGTGGTTTCTGTCCAGCTAAAGATGCATCTAAGTAGGATATTGGCAAATGAAATTGCCTGTATTTCTCTATCTGTTCCTGTTGAGCAGGCCCTGAAGAATTCCAAATGATCTTGCAGCTTCCATTAACTTCACCTCCTCTCTTTAGCCACCCTTTCTTTTCAAGGGTCATTGTAAGATACTACCAAACTGTTGGGGGGGGGGGGGGGGAAGAAGAAATATTACAAACAAAACTGACATTTGAACAAAACAAAATCCTAAGAAGAACAAGTTAAATAATTCATGATTTTTTCTGAACAACTGTTATTGGAGCAAACATCATTTGTCAAAAGTATGGAATAGTCCATAGTCTGTTGTAATTTGCAATCTTGAAGGCAAAGCTATTGGTTATTATTTATTTACAAATCTGAAATGTTACCAGGATAGTAGATTTAGGATGGGAGGGAAAAAATACACACCCACAGCACAAAAAGTTCATCCATACACGTTAAGTTGGATCATCCATACTATCCACATCGCTCTGGCTTTTGCAAATATTTACAAGTGACATTCAGAGATATCCATAAGCAAAAGATCAGGTTGTTTGATATAATAAGCTACATTCAAATATGGATTTGCAAGTGAAACTAGTGTGAGGTGAGGGTTCTCAGTGACTCATGGCCAGATCCTCAAAGGTATTTAGGTACCTAAATCCCCTTGAAACCCATGGGAGTTAGGTACTTAAATATTTTTGAGGATCTGGACCTTGGTGATTATGATTCCACACACAAAAGGATTGTATGGCCCACACTGTGGCACAATTCTGCACAACAACTGACCAGGTCTAGTGCTGAAGAGGCTGAAGACTAGAATAACCATGCCAGCAATGAGGTGCATTCGCAGACGTGTGTAGGAAAGCTTGCAAAGGGCATGCCTACATTATGTCTGGCTCTAGTCAGCACTATCAATCTCTGACTTTAAAGAGCATTAAAAGGCACCAGATTTATGCAAAATTTTTAAACACCCAGTGTCTTCATTTCTAGCTTTTAAAATATAATTTCATATTTACATCCATAAATGCATTAAGGCACCATGAAGTCTCCTCAAAACGCAGAGAGAGAAAATTTATTTGGATTCAAATCATGAGGTCTGTAATTCACCTGCATTTGTGGGCCTGCTTCTAAACATGAACCAAAATTCACTCTGCGCTGACTACTACTCTACCCACTCCTCTCAGGAACATTGTGCTCCCCCACTCTCCTTGAAGACAATGGAGCTATGAAAATTTACACGAGCTGAGGATCTTCTCCACTGACTATAGACAGGTGGAAACCTGTCTACATTTAAGGTTGCAAGCAGCTTACATTATAAAGTTCTACCATTGGCCCTCCTGTAACTGTGGCTTGGTCAAACTTGGTGTGGCCTGTAACTTGCCATCTTTGCTCTACAAGCAAAAGGGAATGTTCTCTGACAATCACCCCAGGAAAGGGTGATTATCCACAGTGCCCTTCATATGGACCACAGTGAAGATAGCTGGACAGGAGCTGTCATAAACGTACAGCTAAGGATAGTATAAAATCCCTCTTTACCCTGTAAAGGGTTAATTCCTCTTTTACCTGTAAAGGGTTAAGAAGCTCAGATAACCTGGTTGGCACCTGACCAAAAGGACCAATAAGGGGAGAAGATACTTTCAAATCTGTGGGGGAAGGTTTTTGTTTGTGTCTTTGTTTTTGTTCTCTTCGAGTCAGTAAGGAACCAGGGCAGGAAAAATATATCTCCTTAAGCATATCTGGACTAAGCATCTAGTATTGCAGAAATAGTAAGTAATAGCAAAGAATTGTGTTAGATTATCTTTTGTTTAGCTTGTGAATTTTTCCTGTGCTAAGAGGGAGGTTTATCCCTGTTTTTGTAACTTTAAAGTTTTGCCTAAAGGGGAAATTCTCTGTGTTTGGAATCTTTTTGTTACCCTGTAAAGTTATCTTCCATCCTGATTTTACAGAGGTGATTCTTTTATCTTTTTTTTTTAAATAAACTTATTTTAAGAACCTGATTGTTTTCAGTGTCCTAACGACCGGGGGTGGGGAGGGGACGTGTTTGATCTGTGCTCACTTTGTAACCAATTGGTTAGGATATTATTTTCAAGCCGCCCCAGGAAAGGGGGTGTAGGAGTATGGGGGGATATTTGGGGGAGGTAGGGCTCCAAGTGGCCCTCCCTGAATGTTTGTTTAAATCACTTGGTGGTGGCAGCGATACTAAGGGCAAGGAAGGAATGTGTGCCTTGGGAAAGTTTTTAACCTAAGCTGGTAGAGATAAGCTTAGGGGGTCTTTCATGCGGGTCCCCACATCTGTACTCTAAAGTTTAGAGTGGGGAAGGAACCCTGACAGGAGCCTTCTTTGGGCAATCCCAAGGCTATCCTGAACACCCCCAGTAAAGGGACAGTGGGAAGTGCTGTCACTATAGGCTTTGTCTACTCTATCGGGGTACGTCGACCTAAGTTATGCAACTCCAGCTACATGAACAACATAGCTGGAGTCGACGTAGCTTAGGTCAACTTACTGCGGTGTCTACACTGCGCTGGTTCAATGGGAGACACTCTCCCATCAACTTGCCTTACACGTCTCGTTCCAGTGGAGTGAGTCAACGGGAGAGCAATCTGTGGTCGATTTAGCAGGTCTTCGGTGCATTGATTGCCACAGCTTCGATCCCCAGTAAGTGTAGACATGTACGGTTTGATACATTTTTCCAACTGGAAGAGATTATCAATCCAAACAAACAATCTATCTAGTTTCATCTTTGGGGTGTTATGAGTTCTGGTTTCAGTTCCCGACTCTGTTGCAGACGTCCTGTAGGATCTTGGGCAAGGCATGTAACCCTCTGAGTTGTTTCACTTCTCACACTAGTATGATCAGTTAACTCTGCCAATGAGTTTCTCCTGATTTACACTGGTGTAAGTGAAAGCAGAATCAGACCCTCTGTGCCTGTTTCCCCCCCTATAAAATGCTCATGATAAAATATCCTTCTTGCAAAGGATAGTTGTGAGGCTTATCCCAATAGTGTTTGGAAAGCATTTGGAGGTTCTCATGGAAGGTGCTACAGAAGTGCAAACTAACCTCTATATTATTACACACAAAGTTACATTTAAAAAGTGATTGGGTTGCACAGTCAAGCACTCGGAAGTTAAGAAATGACCATATTAAGGTGGCTTGTGCAATCATAACTTGTCCCTCATCTGCATGCATTATGATGGAGTCTTTAATTACATGGTCACATACCATGTTTTCCACAGGACCCATCCTTGATTCAGTGCACAGAGTGGGCCTGCTCTGGGGATGAATCAGGACTTTGTAAAGAAGGAGACTGACTGTAGGACCGCTGCATCATTTGTTGCAGTAACTGGAAGGTGTGTAGTAAATGAAACAGGGGAATGCAGAAAAGAAAGGTCTCAGGGTCAGGCAGTGGAATGCTGCCCTGGAGAATTGGATTCTATCCCAGCCTTTGCCACAGAGCTCCCATGCGATTATGTTCCACTCAGTTAAACCAACATTTTCACAGATGGCCACTGTATGTTCCTCATTTTCTGGGTACCCAATTGAAGACATCTGGAGTCTGATTTGCAGAAGTGCTGAGCACTCACCTGGAGGTCAGTGGGACCTCTGCTCGGAACATATGAAGAGCTATATAATGCGGAGTACTCTGAAAAACTAGGTCCTAGGTTCCTCAAATCGGGCACCCAAAATTAACTGACACTTAACAATTTTGGCTTTAATCTCTGTGCCTGGGTTCCCCTTGCATAAAATACCACTTACCCTCACAGGGGTGTTGTGAAGATAAATTCATTGTTTGTAAATAACTAAGACGCTCTGATTAGAGCACCATAAAACAGCCTGTGAGGTAGTTAATACTTCTGTATTCAGTGCAGAGTTTGGATGGTGTGCAGTAAATGTGGCTACATGTTGAATTATGACGAGAAAATAAATACTGAACAGCTACCCATTTAGTGAGCAGCATCCATCCATTTCCTAGCTTTTGAGTGCTTGACTTGGCAACCTTAACATCCTTTTAACATAATTTTTGGGGAGGTAATATATGATTGCATTTGAAAAAATAATGTTAGAGAAATTTCCCTTGCCAACTTTTGTGGATTTACAATCACGCTTTCCCATGTTTATAACGTTTTTCTCTCTATTGCTGTGAGAAAGACCCACACTATCAAAAGTAAACATTGTCTGACGACAGAGGGGAAACATCAAAATTGACTGTACGGACATTGTTGTCAAATGTGAAATAAAGTGCTTTTTCCTCATATCACATTGGGTTATTGTAATTTGCAAAGTAGCTACATATTTTTTAGACAATTGATTGTTTAAACTCATCATGTTGCCTTACACCTCACACCACAGTTGTGACATAGGGATTGTTGGTTACATACAGGGGAAATCCTAGCTCACCAGGCATGTTACAAGTCATTTGCAGGATCAGAGGCTTACTAGTTACGCATGTGTTTAAGTATGCAAGTAGCTCCACTGAAGTCAAAGGGGGGAAATCCCAGCCCCACTCAAGTAATGGAAGTTTTCCCATTGACTTCAGTGGGGCTAGGAGTTTACCCAGTGGAACTCACCTATTAGTTGAAAGTTAAACACTTGTGTAACTGTCTGCAGGGTTTACTTTACTTCCTCAGAAGTAAACAACACTGAGTTTGAAGTCATGCCAACAAATCAGTTTACATATGCAAATAAGTGCATAATGACTGGCTGCAGCAGAATACGTGAACACTGTTATTCACCTTCTCCCTGGAGGAAAGAAGTAGTTTTTAAATGGACCTTTAATTTCATCTCCCATTTAGAATATTAGTTTAAAAGAAAAACCTATTACACGCTTGCAAATAATGTCTGTAACGGAGAGCTTTCCAGACCGCTCTGATGAAAACAATCACAATACATGTAACCCTACGTACACCAACCTCATGTTTCAATAAACATCAGGATCCATTGCAGTCCCTATTGTCCTTGGCTTTGTCTCAGCCAATAATATACTCTCAGGTCAATAAATCTATGTAGAAGTCAATATCTACTTATTACACTTGTTTGATTAAGAGACTGATGTTGTATGTGTGCCACCAGATGGAATCAGAACTGCTCAGCAGCGTGTCCAAGGTCCACTAGTGCTTACAGCCAATAGACATTTTCCTTTAGCTCAAAGGCAAAGGGCCTGTGCTTTTGAAGCCGGAGAATGCAAGTTCTATCCCTGCTATCATTGTAGAGTTCAGCATCGCCATGATGCACAGCACTTCTTACAGGGGATTTGTTACCTCACATGGCATTCCTAAAGCAAATGCCAACCATGATTTCAAAGGGCTTTGCACACATTAATCTGTCCATATTTTGTACTTATATGGCCTCCTTATTGTAGTATCTGACTACATTAAAGATTGTGAGGTGCTCATTCTCAAAACACCCCTCTAATGTTCTAATAGCCCCATTTTAGAGATGGGGAACTGAGGCACAGAGAGGCCAAGTGACTTGCCCATGGTCACGTAGGAAGTCTGTAGTGGAGCAGGGAATTGAACCTGAGTCCCCAGCTAGCACCCTAACCACTAGACTACACTGCCTCACCCTTAACAAATTAGACCCCGCAACACCCCTGTGAATTAGGGGAGTATTCTTATCCCCATTTTACAGAGGAGTAAACTGAAGCAGAGAGAGATTAAATCACAGTGCTAAAGCCATACAGTGGAAGATCCAGAACTAGACAAAACACAGGAATCCTAGTTCCCAGTCCTCTGCTTTAACCACTAGACCAGTTTCCAGATCTCTGCTGCTTCCAGCTTCATCTAGAACAATATGATCCAGCCTGAACTTAGGGAGTAAGCACTCATCCCCAACACAAGGACATTTTTTTTTGCAATGTCTCCTTCCAGCCTTCAAAGGAGATCAATATAATAAAAATTGTGTTAAAAAGCCAGTTACATTTTAATACTATTGAAACCTGTACTGAGAAAGTTTACATTTTATATTTACTTGAGAATGATAAAATCCCTTTAGCTCAGCATTGGAAGTATACCTAGGAGTAGAAGAATGAATGGAAAGTTGGAGTATGTAACGGAGTGGCAGTCTTCTGTGAACTTTTGTTAGCAGGTATTGATCCTGCAGAGAAATGCTAAGTTAGTGTTGCTGGGGGCTTGTTAACTCCATCCTGTATATAAGGAAGATGAAGGGGCTCTCTGGAGAGGGGAGGGGGGCAAACTGTGGGCGGAGCACTCCTTAGGGAGGAAACCAAGGACCAGCCAAGCCTGGAAAGAAGACTTGGCAATGGGATTTGTGTTTCATTTCGAGTTAGGTGTTCAGTTTTGGTCCTCTAAGGCTAGAGCCCTGCGTGAATATAAAATTTGTATCCACATCCGATCCATGAACAGGATCTGCAGATATAAAGCGGATATCCGTAGGTTTGCCAGGCTCTATCTATAAGCATATGTAGGTGGTGTTTTACAGCATGATGGGAAAGCCACCTGCTCAAATGGAAATAATCTAAAATGCTGCTACCACTATCCATGGAGCCTCCAGCATTTGTTTCAAAGCCACGCCGGGGGAGGGGGGGGGGGACTCTTTGAGGACTTCAGTAACTCAGCCAGAGGTTCGGGGTCTATTACAGGAGCAGGTGGGTGAGGTTCTGTGGCCTGCAATGTGCAGGAGGTCAGACTAGATGATCATGATGGTCCCTTCTGGCCTTAAAGTCTACGAGTCTTTATTCATTGCAAAAGCTGCCCAGGGAGGCCAAGACATGGGGTTATGTGAAGACAAGATCATATTCAAAAGACAAGGGCATAACTCACCCCTGGACTACACCAGCTTCCAGAAGTGCAATCCAGGATACAGGGCCCCAAGTGGCAGTAAATCAGCCAGATAAGAGCAGGGGAGAGTGGATACAGCAGTCACCAGGGAGGGCTCATGGCCAGGGTGATTGAAGATGTGCCAGGTATCCCAGGCCTGGCTCCATCAGAGAAGGGTCTTGTGGAGCCCTGATAGTGATTTAAAGCCACCTTCCCCTACCTGAAACCCTGCGAGAGGATGACATTGTAAATCCCACCTGCTCGCCCTAGGGCCAAATTTCCCATTGGTTGCAGTGGTTGTGCAGTTTGCACCCCTGGCATCAGGGATAGAGCCCAAGGGCTTTGGGGAAGGAATGGGGAGAACATAGAGCCTATTCAGCAAGGGGCAGGATGTAAGAAATATTTATGAAGGCAAAAAGGAGCAGCGATTGCTGCATTTCAACCCGGGTGTCTGAGTAACAGCCCTTCTGCCCAGCAAGAGGCTGATGAATCATGCCACGAAAAGCATCCAGTGACACCATCCGGCAGTCAGGGACTTTGTGAAACTTTCCTACTCTGAACACCTGCGAGGGAGCATGAGACGAATGCATCCTGTGCCAGCTGGGAAAAATAAATAATTATTCTCTAGAAAAGTAGTAATAACCTGGTAACTAAGGGATAATGAGCAGCCACTGTGGTAATTGAGTCTAAATAGCAATTGCAATGAAATGAGTGGGAGCTGTGCCTCATTACACGTAACAGCATGTTCAGTGCTCCTGAAGCTTCTCTGAGAGCAAGCTCTAACAATGATGTATTTGCACTGCTTCACATTCCTGCTGAAGCCACTTCAGTCATATAGATGGAGATGACCAGATGGGTGGCTTGACCTTGGCCTGGAACGTATTTCAGCTTGGCTGAGTAAAATAACATTGTTTCCTTCCTCCAAAACAAAGCTGGGAACAGGGGACATCTCAAGCCCAAGGTTTGGCAGGGACCTAATTGGGTTCCTGTGTGTCGAGAGCCATGTCGGGCTGTGAGCAGGCGCCCTTCTCAACCTACTATAGAAACAGTGCACACAACACAGAAACTCACCCTTTCCCTGGGATTTTGTTTTGCTAACCAAGGAATCAGGAAGAAAGGCACAAAGTTTAGCTCAAACCTTCTCCCCAGGCTTGGCTGCACCTACTATCATACTGCCCAGCCCACAGCCTAGACATTCCCTCTCACCTCCCTTAAATCTGAGTGGGATAATGAGGCACCTGCCTCGGTGAGTCGTTAAATCCCATTTATTTCTTTTCAAGTGGCTTCAACGTGTGGTAACATGGCAGGGTGTTTCAGGCAAACGCTACCAAGATTTACACAGGGCTCTAAAAATATCTCCAGGACCACCAACACAGGTCTACAACCTGTGCAACTTGTGTGTTCGTGGCAACAACAGCAGGCACTTTGGGGAGGAGATGGCAGCTGACTATAAATCTAGTTAGCACCAGCTGAGCTAACTGGGTACTGAAGGGAACCCTCTGACATGGAAAATATAACAGAAAAGATTCATGTTTCATCCTCACGCTTGTTGGCTTTGAAGAACAATCTGCCCCAATCACTTTATAAATTAGCACCAGAGCTGAGTCACCAACAGTACGTCTTCACCCAACAAGTTAACTCAGGCTCTCACTTAGAAATTTCCCTTAACACACACATTTCATGGTGCTTTAAATCAGGCCTAGCGGGCATGGCTGGGAGCATTGGTTAGGGCCCAAGTGTTATTTTCATGCAGGCCAGTAACCCACCCATTTCTCAGCAAGGACTCTGCCTAAATCACAGAAGTGCTGCCCCAGGGAGTCACACCCCAAGACTGGGAATGGATTAGCACCAGAAGACACACAGTAGAGTCGTGGTGGCCTGGCTAAAGAAGAAAACAACCCACTTGAAGTGGTCAGGTTCAGATTGATTCAGGCCCACTCCCTCATCCAAATACAAGCTGAGCAAAGCAGTAATGAGCGACCCAACTTAGCCAAAAACCACCAGAATCTTCAGCCAAAAACTCTGCCTCGACCTTGTTAGAAGATTGCAAAGGTCAGGGTTATTTTTCATTATCACTCGTCTCTGCACTTCAGCGTCCTAGCCAGGGTCAGAAGTGGAAATGCCAAAAATACCATGAGAAAGGCTGCTCTCCAGGTGTTTCCAGCCTGACTGGAAGCAGTAAGTACTGACGCTATCATTGCCAGGAAATCTGGTCTGGGCAGATCTCTAACCCAGCAGTGCTGACCCACGAGGTTCAGACAAAGTTTTGAATTTGGTGGTGCTTTTCCAACCGGAACCCTGTGAGGGTCCCCCACTCTTAGACCAAGCCCGTATTCTTTGCAGTCATAGGGCAGAGAACTATTTCCCACCTATTGCAGAGAGCTTCCTCAACTCCTCCTGAGGTCTGTGAGAACTGAGGAGACTCAGCTCCTTGTAAGAATAGGTCAAAAATGAGGTTGGGGATTGGATTCGGGGGTTTTCAGTGTTTTTGCACATAGGATAATGCCACCTACCTTCACCAAATCCATTTGAATAGTGTCTCTGTTCATCCTCCCTTGTCACAGCTCTGGCTTCAGTTTGGCTTTCAAGAGTAAATCTTATTAGTATTTTGGCTCATACCACCGAGAACAGTAACACAAATAGCTTTCTTGTGTCATTTCTTTTTTATTTGTGTGTGTCATTAACATTAAGCACATGATGTTGCAATGACAATATAACTGATGGCTTAATGGGTTGAATTTTAATTCAAGTAATATTTCCATTAATCTAAAAGCTATCCCTTAAACCTCTGTAAAATTTATTTATTGGAAAAATTCCTGTACAACTCTACTGGGAATGCTCTTCTGAATGACAATGTGTCAGATTTTCAAGACTCTTTTCTGGCATTTTTTCCTCTGCATGTTACTGACACAATCGTATCTTTTCCACTGACTTTCTGTGGGACAAAACGGACCCACCTGGACCAAATCCTCAGCTGGTGTACACTGGCATAGCTCTAGTGACTTCAGTGGAGAAATGCTGATTTATGCCAGCTCAGGGCCTGGCCCTCTAGTTAGAGTGGCATGGCTCAAATTTGATACAGTTTAATTTTAGGTTAGGGAAGAGGCAGAGGGTTAAAAAAGCAACATGAAGCAGCTGTAATACAGCCATAGGTAACTGGAGAGGATCTCCATCGGAGCAGAGCCACTGCATCCAACACAAGACTGTTTGGAGGCAAAGTGAAGCTGCAGCAGCTGGGGGTGGGACATGCAGATGCAGCTGTGTGAGAGGACGTAGGAGAGCATACTGCATTCCTGCTCTAGGAATGACTGACTTTCCTCTTGCCACAAAGATTGCCATGCAAACAAAATAAATCTAGGCCCCAGGCTGTGTGTCCTCACACTCGCCCGGCATGCTGGCAGTGGAAAATGCTTCATGGAAATAGACTATAGAGCTTTCTCTGGGGACAGGCCAGGACTGTGGAATGAACAACCTCAGGAGCTAAAGGCCATCAGAAACCACTTCAGAGCTCATATAGTTTTTAAAAAATCCAAAACAAGACACTCTACGCACGTCTCTCCCCAGGAAGGTGATGAGAGAACAAACAGGATGAGTGCACTGCTGAAAGATACTCAGGGACTACGGGGCAGAGCATGGTGTAAGAACCTATATGGACTAGAATATAGTCAAAATGACTCTCATGGAAACACGGCCCCAACACCTGACAGTCATTGCAAAGCTCAAGAATACTTCTTCAGCCCTGACACTCCCCTAACTGGAGACATTTAGAGTCAGGGGCTTGTAAGTGATTGCCCCACTGCAGTACCACCCAGGGCATCAGGTCAGGCTATCTAGAGTTGCCAACCCTCCAGGATGGGCCTGGAATCTCCAGGAATTAAAGATTGTCATGTGGTGAAATCTCCAGGAATACTTCCAACCAAAATGGACAACCCTAATCACCAAGGCCCTTTGCCTCTAGCACCCCCAGTTCCCTCCGTTCTCATTCTGCGGCAGCTTCTGTGACCTAACTCTCCAGCCAAGACACTTTTCAGTTCAGTCCCTTTTCAGGGTAACCACAAAGTCCAGCCAAACACCCAAAGACTTAGTGCCCACGTAGCAGGCCTTCAGTCCTGATCTGGGCTTAACAGTCCTCGTCCCTCTACTCCTGAGGCTTACATTGCCCTTCCTGTGAATGCCTGGTAGGGACCCCGGGCCTGCTCTGTGCTCCAGGTGCCTGCCTAGAGCCCTTGTGATAAGCAGCAAGTCTGTTTCTCATGATCCCTTGCTGGATCCCCAGGCTGCTCCCTACCGTTACCTGCTTGCAAGCATCTATCCTGCAGCTACGCCGTTGCTAAGGAGCTTTCTCAGGGTATCCCCAAGCCTCTCTGGCAGCTGCCTAGAGACACTTTACCCCTGCTGCCATCTCTCTTCAGGCCAGGGCCGGCTCCAGGCACCAGCGTAGGAAGCAGGTGCTTGGAGAGGCCAATTCAAAGGGGCGGCACTCCATCTGGTATCGGGCGGCAAGTCTGGGTCCTTGGTGGGAATTCGACAGCAGGTGCCTCATTCCCTCTCTTCCTCTTTGAGCTGCTGCCGAAGTGCCGCCGCTCTTTTTTTTTTTTTTTTTTTTTTTTTTTTTTTTTTGCCGCTTGGGGCAGCAGGAAAGCTGGAGCCAGTCCTGCTTCAGGCCCAGAGTACAAGTTTCCTACCACAGCTCTGCTCTCTCAGATCTCCTCCCTTGGCCCTGCAGTCCTTCCTTTACCAGAACCATCCAGTCTGGTTCTCTCCAGCTGGGTCTAATTGTCAATTAGCATCTCCTGTCCTGCTGCCATAGACTGGACTAATTGGGCCCTCAGGCTCCCTGTTAACCCTATACTTGCCAGTGTGAGGTATATGCCCCATCTCAGGGCTGTTCCTCTGTAAACGTAGAGGAGATGTTATTACGAGTGTGTCTACTTCTAACTGCAAGTCACAGGGAGGGGCGTGCCCGTAGTCAATTCAAGCTAGCTGCTGTAGAGTAAGACTCTTGATTTAATCTCATAGCAAATTATCCAAACTAAAAACACATTTGATTCCTAGTGTGTGAACAACATAACCACCTGTGCAACCTCCCAGCCAAGGGCAAACAGAGCCAGATCCTCAACCCCATTAGGGCTGGTTTGCAAAGCTGTAATGCTGGCTTACCAATTAATGGCCAATTCCTTCTGTTTGGACCCCACCGAATGTCTAGGAGAAGAGATCCATGGCTAGGATAGCTAGATGCCTCAGCAATCCCTGGCTGCAGAAATAGGCCCATAGGGCATGAGGTGCCTGGCATAAATCAGAATAGCTCTGAGGCTGCTCTAATGTATGTTAGGGGCTAACCTGGGTGGCTCCAAGATCCTGAATGTCTCTAAACATGGCTTACAGCCACCTTTGTCCTCTTCCCACCCTCCTCCAGAACAGTGACTAGGGGCACTGCCAGGCAGCCCCAGTTCAGGGTTGCAGCATTTCTCCTTACCATCTAAAATATACAGTTAAGCTGTGTGTACCCCACATCCTCGCAAAGTAGGTTTTGGCCAATGATCTATTCAGATTTTGGTTAAAGACCTGTGCAGTAAGACTCATGTGTTGACCCTACAACGTGGCAGCCAGTGCAAATAGAAGCAATTTATATTTTTCAAGAGCATTCAGCCCAAAAGAGGCAGCTTTCATCTTTGGGTAATGAGAAGACAAATACACAGTCCTTTGCAATTCTCCAAAGTCGAACAAGGGAGTCACATAGTAAGAGGTTTTCATTCAAACAATATGAAAATCCACGTTATGGAAAGTGGAATACAGCCCTTCATGTCTTAGCTATGTGTAGCTCAGCATCTGTCCCATCCTCTAATTTACCCCGGCTTGCACTCTCTCTCTCTCTCTCTCTCTGTAGGCAGATTTTGTGGTGCATCCTGAATTAGGTCAGACTGCTGCTTCAATGGCCACCAACGATGATTCCTGGCTGGGCTGTATGAGACGCTCCTATATTGTCTGTTGACTCTCTTCCCTCCCACCCAAAAGTCTAAGTAGGTCATGCCTGCAAATTCACTCAGTTCCCATACAACATACAGCAATCCCAAACTTCTTCCTCCAGTCCTGGAGTGCTACCCAGAGTCACCTCACTGAGCCTTAGCAGAACCAAATATCTGATAATAAGTGCATTGTTATAGGAAGTCCCTCATATTAACAGCCATTCAGTTAAAGGTCATGAACACCTCACCCCAACAGGAAGCTGTGCTCTAGTGCATTGAACCCAGGACGGCACGTCATTAAACCTGGGACCCGTTAACATCTCTGCCACTGGCTTCCTATGTGGCATAGGGTGAGTCACTTAACCCCTTTGTGCCTAAGTTACCCCATCTGCAGAAGGAGAATAATGCTTATTTACCACTGTAAAGTGATTTCAGTACATTCTCAATAAGTGTAAAGTGGAGTTATTGAAATTGTAACTCAAAGAGGTGGAAAGTAGAGACTGTGCAGAGGAAAAAAGGCTTTGTTGCAGAACTGCACACCCCTCCACACCCATTGAACACACAGGCTGTTTGGGCGTGGGGCTCCAGTGTAGCTATCTTGGGTCTGGAGTTCATATGTCTCCTCTGGCTAAGCTAAAGAGCAGCATCAAGATTGCATCTGGAGGAGCCCATTCATCTGTCTCACAGCTGGGAGTCACAGCAGATGCACTAATAGCAGCCGACAGTGAGAAAGTTAATGAGTGTGTGTTAACCCATGTGTGCCCGTGGGCGGATCAGGAGGAAGCAGGCAGGGTCAAACAGGTTTCATTACCAAGCTCTCGGTTCCAGAGATTATGAAACTAGCAATAAGTGAGTAGGCTTCTATCCTATGACAATAATGAAGCAACTTCACAGTTGTTATAACAGACTTATCTCTGCTGAAGATCATTATAATGCCATTTTCCTGAAGAGGGTTTAAAAATGGAGCTCATACTAACTTTTTAAACCAACTGCAACTCCCCACAACCCCCCCCCCCCAAAATAAACTTAGCCAATATATGATAAATGGGGTTTCTTTATGGCTTGAAAGTGTTCAAATTAAAATATACTGCCTACATTGGTCCAGGCAAGAGGCACCATGCTAGGTACCTTGTCTTCTAGTGATAGTGCACACATTCTATTGCACCCAAGGCTGGTCACATCAGAAGGGGTGTGCCATGTTACCAAAAGGGAATTTTAGAATTTTGTTTCCTCGGAGTAAACAGACAACATCACTGGTCTGAACAACAGATGCAGAGCTTGGCAATAAATATTTCACAATAAACAAGAAACCCTTGTAAACACTGAGTGCAGATTTATAATTTATGGAGGAGGCACTTGGGAGCGAGACAAGGGAGAACTCTTTGCATAGGAAAAAGCATCCAAAGAATTACTTCCCCCAGGAATCCTGATTCCTCCCAAGTCTGAAATCCCATCCAGGGATTCCAATTGGCCCAGAGAGTACTTATTCAGTCTCATACAGCAGGTCAAGCTGCTTCAGAAAACTTGAACCATGTGGGCTTATTAGAGAGAAAGAAATCTGAAACAGAGCCAGACTTTGTGCATGGAAAGTCTCTACTGGAAAGGCTTCCTATACCTTTAAGGATCATCATAATGCCTTTTTGTTGTGGGGACTTTTTATTTATTTATTTTAAACCAAAGCAGAGAGAGAGAGAGAGAGGAAACACTTGGTTTGTTTCTTTCATTTTGGTAAAGGGCAGTTCCTGAGCCCTTATCGTTAAGAAATAAGAGCAGTGTTACATGTTCAAACAATTTATGTTAGGATCCTGCCGTTTGTTATTGGAACACCAAGTACAACCATAAGTCCATTATTATCTCTCACTGCCTGTGCATGCACAGCATGAGCAAGTGAGGAAGATTAGGGGTAAGAGCAATGGAGCTTGCAAGTCAGAGACAAATATTCAGAGTTTAAAATCATCTCTAAAGTTGCCCTCACCTACTGAGGCTTGAATTTGTTGGCTGATTTTTCTCTTACTTATTTTAAGTCTCAGAAAGTTGCTGTTTCTGGTTGTGATTTGATGGCCGAAGAACAGACGGGGACAAAACAATGTTGTCCCTAATATCCAGAGGGGTGGAAATGGTGAAGGGGTACTTCCTTGGTCCCAAAGTTGATACAGGGAACGCAGGGCCGGCTCCAGGGTTTTGGCCGCCCCAAGCAGCCAAACAAAAACAAAAAAAAACAAAAACAAAAACAAAAAAAGCCGCGATCATGATCTGCGGCGGTAATTCGGCAGGAGGTCCTTCGCTCCGAGCAGGAGTGAGGGACCGTCCACCGAATTGCCGCCGAACAGCTGGACTTGCCGCCCCTCTCCGAAGTGGCCTCCCCAAGCACCTGCTTGGTAAGCCGGTGCCTGGAGCCGGCCCTGCTCAGGGAAGTCATTCGCATGGGAAAGATCTTCCAGACTCTGTAAAAAGAGTCAATTTCATCTGCTTTTTTAAAACAGGGAAACAACAGTTATTACATCTCCTCTTGTTTTAAAACCCACCCTTCCCCTGCCCTCCACTCTCCATATCTTCACCTGCCTACTCAGAGCTAAACTCTCCCTGTCTCCCACCATTCCTCTGTCCAGCGCTGCTCCCCAGACAATACATTTATATTGCAATGAGCCTGCAGAAGGAGACAGAACATTTCTCATAATAAAACACTTAGGCTCAGCCAATGTGATCGCTCTAGAATGTGAGCAGTCAGGAGCTTACATGTTTTGAAAAAAAGGTGCCCTACACAAAGGCAAAAAAAATCTCCTGTAACAAGTCATTCCATTGCAAGTGCACTGAGCAGCTGGAGAGGAATGGAGACCAGGAGATTGTTACAGTTCATTGTGATAGTCAGTATACTGAGTTCTGAAAACAGGGTACGTATAACAAAGAAGAAAACAAGGAAAGTAACTTCGCTTTTGTTATGTATGACAGACTCATAAAACACCACTGAATTATTTAAAAACTGCTTAATTTACATTAAATAAAAAATGGTTTCTGAGGAGTGATAAAGATCAAAATAGTAATTTAACCAGCTTCCACAGAGCACACATGAAGAGTTCAGAAACATTCTTCTGCTCAGCCGTTCTGCCTGCACACTTAATTGAACGCAGGTGCAGACGGAGGCCGTGAAAGAAAGAGGCCATGTTTTTGGTATTAGTGTTTACTTATGCAGAGGGTAGTGTTATTCATATCACAGGAGCCCTTTTAAAGCAATATTCAATAGAATGTTTTGCTCAAGGCAAAGTGAAAATGGGAAGTGTCGGTCTAAACTGGACCACTGTCTGGGGGAGCTGTTAAAGGAAAAGGACCCAGGAAGAAAAAAGGGAGTGAGAGCCTGACCTAATGATGGACTAGAGCAGGGGTGGGCAAACTACAGCCCACGGGCCAGATTTGGCCTGCGAGCCGTTTTAAGCCAGCCGGCGAGCTGCACCATGTGGCTCAGCCCCGCTCCAGCCGGGGCGCAGGGTCGGGGCCGCACCACGCAGCTCCCAGAAGCCGCGGCATGGCCCCGTTCTGGCTCCTATACACTCCAGTGGGAGCTGCAGGGGCAGTGCCTGCGGATGGGGCAGCGCACAGAGCCAGCTGACTGTGCCGAAGTGTAGGAGCCGGAGAAGGGACATGCCACTGCTTCCAGGAGCTGCTTGAGTTAAGCACCACTCAAAGCCTGCATCCCCTGAGCCTCTCTCCACGCCTCAACTCTCTATCCCAGCCCTGATCCCCCTCCTGCTCTCCAAACCCCTCAATCCCAGCCTGGAGCACCATCCGGCACCCCAAACCTCTCATCCCCAGCCCCATTCCAGAGCCTGCACCTCCAGCCAGAACCTGCACCCCTTCCCGCACCTCTGCCCCAGCCCTGATCCCCCTTCCGCCCTCCGAACCCCTCAGTCCCAGCCCAGAGCCCCCTCTTACACCCCAAACTCCTCATCCCCAGACCTACCCCAGAGCCCATACCCCATCCTACACCCCAACCCCAATTTTGTGAGCATTCATGGCCCGCCATACAATTTCTATTCCCCAGTGTGGCCCTCGAGCCAAAAAGTTTGCCCACCCCTGGACTAGAGAGATGAGTGTGCCCAGCAGCGTGACTGGAGGTCATTTGCCTTTTATTAGCTTAAAACTATTGAACAGTCAGGAGAACCTAATCCAAAGAGGTGTCAAGGAAAATCAAGATTAGCTCTGTGCAGAAAGTTCTCTCTGGAGACAGGGAGGAGGAATCAGGGAAAGTCACTGCGATTGTTCCTTTGAACAACAAAGACAAATGCAAAGTGCTCCACTTAGGAAGGAAAAATCAATTTCACACATACAGAATGGGAAAAGACTGTCTAGGAAGGAGTACGGCAGAAAGGGATCTAGGGGTTATAGTGGACCACAAGCTAAATATGAGTCAACAGTGTGATGCTGTTGCAAAAAAAGCAAACATGATTCTGGGATGCATTAACAGGTGTGTTGTGAGCAAGACACGAGAAGTCATTCTTCCGCTCTACTCTGCTCTGGTTAGGCCTCAGCTGGAGTATTGTGTCCAGTTCTGGGCGCCGCATTTTAAAAAAGATGTGGAGAAACTGGAAAGGGTCCAAAGAAGAGCAACAAGAATGATTAAAGGTCTTGAGAACATGACCTATGAAGGAAGGCTGAAAGAATTGGGTTTGTTTAGTTTGGAAAAGAGAAGACTGAGAGGGGACATGATAGCAGTTTTCAGGTATATAAAAGGGTGTCATAAGGAGGAGGGAGAGAACTTGTTCACCTTAGCCTCTAAGGATAGAACCAGAAACAATGGGTTTAAACTGCAGCAAGGGAGGTCTAGATTGGACATTAGGAAAAAGTTCCTAACTGTCAGGGTGGTTAAACACTGGAACAAATTGCCTAGGGAGGTTGTGGAATCTCCGTCTCTGGAGATATTTAAGAGTAGGTTAGATAAATGTCTATTAGGGATGGTCTAGGCAGTATTTGGTCCTGCCATGCGGGCAGGGGACTGGACTCGATGACCTCTCGAGGTCCCTTCCAGTCCTAGAATCTATGAATCTATGAATCTATGAACTGCAATAGCGTTCAATTCAACTTCGCAAGCCAGTGTTCCGGTGACAATCCATTCTTCCCTTCCACTCAGAGGGGAAAAGATTTCCCAGCTCCACTGAAATTATGCAGTTCACAGGAAATTTGAGAGGTAGCCACTTGTAAAAGTCTGGGTAAAACAACAAAAGAAAAATGGCAGAGGGACAGGAGGCACAACTGTTGGATCCTGACAGCAACAGATGTCTTTATCAGCTTTAAACAGGAGAGCGCCATGACGTTTTCACACAACTGGGACTAGGAGCAGGAGGAAAATGAAATAATTGTGCTAGGATCAGTTCGGTTGCTGATCAGTTATCTGGTGAGTGCACCACCGAGCTCGAAGAAGGGTACATATCCCTACTCCTGAGCTGAACTAATCAGCAGCAAACCTGTCTGTTCAACAATGGTCACAGAGGAGCAACTAAGCCCCAATTCCAGAGGGATGCAGGATTTGGAAATACGGTAGCATTTCCTCCTTGAGAAATTGTAAATAAAATGAAACAGAGGACAGCAAGGTTCTCCCCCAGCAGCGCTTTCTGCTGCAAGCCTCAGATTCATTAACCAGTGGCCAATGTGCAGTGCGGAGTCTTCCACTGCAAGTTTCTGCTGGGAGCCCCAGATGTGTCTGCGGTCAGCTGCTGCTACACCCAGAATGTCCCACTAGCACTCCCTGCCCATCAGTCTGGGGCTGGAACAAGGCAAAATGTCAACAACCCAGAGACGCCAAAAGATGCTGGAGCAAAGGATTTTTGGAGCAAAAGAACTGAAGCCACACAGCAAAGCACCACTGTGCCACTGTAGTGTTTGAAGTGCAGCCACAGCCACGGAGTGCTCAGAATTTGCCAAATCAGAGGCTAGCACTGTACTCTGGAAGGGAAAATGGCAATGCTGATGCTTCTGCTGTCTCTAGACCTAGCCGACTCCTGGAGGGGGATTCACTTGTCATATTTCATCAAAACAAACTGCAGCCCTTTTGCTGTGGTTTGTAATGTAAATCCTCCATGAATGTATTGCTCACAAGAGGTCAGTCTTCTCTGTCAGGAGCGTCTTCCCTAGAACATGAACAGCAATCAGAGCTCATTCTCCTCCGGCCTCAAGACAACAGCAGGAGACGACCAAATGGTGTCTGCAACCTTTAGGACCTGATCAGAAATGGAGAATGTCAAAAACCTCCCCTTGGCTGAACAGCTGCTCAAGGGGTTTAAAGACATGCACATGTGTCAAGATAGAGCCCAGGAAAATATTCTCCCTGTACACAGCACCCCGCCCCCTCCTCCATCTCTCTCAACTTTTGCTGCTCTGGAGATCACAAAAATCCATTATACAATTGAGCTCAGGCTGGCTCAGTAGTTTGCGCACCTACCTGTTCTACCTGGCTCTTGGAGCAATACACCCTCCAGGGCTCTGGTTACTTATGAGTTCATCCTGCACTCCTTGCACCTGGCTAACTCTCACTAATGCTAACGGCAGTTTCAAACATGCCTGGGGAGGAGAATGTGTCCCCTGGGGCGGGGGGGGGGGCTTAGTGGCATGAAATCAGTCAGCTGATAAATAATACTTTGAGATAGATAGATAGATAGATAGATTAGATACCCATCAAGGTGCTTGGAGCGCTATACAAGAAATTTTAAACCATTTAACCAATGGCTACATTTGTTATCACAAACCATGGCCCAGAACCTCAGATGTATTTAGACCTCTAGGCCCAGAACCACAAATGCGTTGCGAGGCTGAGCATTGCAATGCCTAACTTTCAGGCACCTAGAAAATCACAGGAACACTGCAATCCACAAAGCCTGGGTGAGGCGCCCAGGCTTCCTGTGCAATGTATGGAGAGAGAGAGGCGCCTAAGAATGCGATCCACAAAAGCCAGCACACTAGCCTGGGAGCCACTTACGCTAGCCAATGGGAGATGCTGATGAGAGGGGAGTGTCCTAAGCCCCACCCCCTCACAGAGTCGGCATCTAAGGTGCCTCTCTGCAGCCCAGACTCTGCTAGCGAACCACCCGTGGGAACCCCTGTCCTGGAGTCAGGCGGCTTAGACGCCTCTCAGTCATTCCTTGCAGGAATGAGTCAGGCACCTGCCTCGCTCCAGGTGCAAGGTTATAAGGTTCAAAACTTATAACTTTTAGCCCAGAGGATGGAGCACTCACCTGGGACGTGGGTGACCCAGATTCAATGGCCCCTTCTGCCTGAGCGGGAGAAAGGATCTGAGCTCTCAGGTGAGTGCCCTGAGCTATGGGACATTCCGATGTGGGGCTCCCTCAGTCTCTCCTCTTGAAGCTGCTCCACTGTGGATAAACAATCCAAGTCAGCCATGCGCATGCCCAGGCACCAGGGGAACTCTTACCCTGACAATTCAGGCACAGAGTAAGTTTAGGCACCTATAGGGTTCGTGAGGAGTTTTGTGGATCACAGTGTAGCCTAAAGCTGGGACTAAGGCACCTAAACCCAGACGTAGGCATCTAAGTCCCTTTGTGGATCGGGGCCCATGATCTTGCTTGTCAGTGCTAGCAACATGTGGCAAATCTTTAAATATAGGTGCCTAAAACGAGGCATCTAAATCCCTCTTCAGACACAAAATATCAATGGGCCCCCAACAGCTCCAGGTCCCCAGTTCCTCCTCCAGCTCAGAGCACCATGGACAGGGAGAGACTTCTCCCCACAGGAAAAAAAAAACATTCATTTGTTAAAGGATCCTGATGTCAGCGAGGAGGGACCCACAAGTGATAGCTGTGTCCTTACTAGAGAGCACACAGCATCCCCTAGCACTCACAGGTCAGCTCCCCTACACAGAATCTAATATGGAGGAGACGTGCTGGCATCTTTGTAGTGACATGGCCACAGAGATGCGTGCCAGCAGCAAGGAGAGGTATCAGCCTGGACCTCCAGCATTGCCAGCTCTCACTTATATAGCCTCATGGCATTTGATACTTTTCATAAAGCCCCAGCTCCTGGAGTCCTGTGATTCAATGTAAGTTTTTAGTCTTCATGAGTGTGGAGAAAGACTTCAAAACATGACCTGAGCACACTCTAAAGGCCCAGAAACCAGACGGCAAATCAAAAGAACCCAAAATTCATTATTTTTTAAAAACTCATAATTTTAAGCCAATCTCATGATTTTGAAGGGCCTGTCTCCTGATTTTTGAACGCTTGGGCTAGCACTACTGGATCTAGTATACATCAGTACCTCTCCACCCTGAAAAATGTAAACACCATGCATTAAGAGGTTTGCCAAATGCAGCCTGATAAGAGAAATGCTATATAGTTATAGTATGTATTGTAGGGCAGTGGTTTGGGGTGCAGGAGGGGCTCTGGGTTTGGGGGGCTCACGGCTGGGGTAGGGGGTTAGGGTGTGGGAGGGGGTCAGGGCTCTGGGTTTGGGGGGCTCACGGCTGGGGTAGGGGGTTAGGGTGTGGGAGGGGGTCAGGGCTCTGGGCTGAGGGTGCAGGCTCTGGGGTGGGGCCAGGGATGAGGGGTTTGGGGTGTGGGAGGGGCTCTGGGTTTGGGGGGGCTCAGGGCTGTAGCAGGGGATTGGGGTGTGGGGTTGGGGCGCGGACTTACCTCTGGCAGCTCCCAGTCAGCAGCGCAGCCGGGGTGCAGAGGCAGGCCCGAAGCGGCCAGCAGTAGGTCTGGCTCCTAGGTGGATGCGCGGAA
This sequence comes from Malaclemys terrapin pileata, assembly GCF_027887155.1. Taxonomy (NCBI): domain Eukaryota; kingdom Metazoa; phylum Chordata; order Testudines; family Emydidae; genus Malaclemys; species Malaclemys terrapin. The sequence continues at coordinate 87,052,951 of NC_071507.1, forward strand.
GCAGCTCCGCGCGGCTCTCGTCCGCAAGCACCGACACCCCCAGCTCCCATTGGCCGGGAAGCCGATGATCGGGGTGGGGGCAGCACGCGGAGCCCCGTGGCCTCCCTGCCTAGAAGCCAGACCTGCTGCTGGCCGCTTCTGGGGCGTAGCGCAGTGTCAGAGCAGGTAGGCACTAGCCTGCCTTAGCCGGGCACCACCGCCGATGGGACTTCTAATGTCTTGGTCGGCGGTGCTGACCAGAGCGACCTGGTGCCTTACATACCACGACCCAGTACTGGGTCACGACCCTGACTGTGAAAAACACTGTTGCAGGCTATGTTAACACTACAAGCTAGGGATCCGCTTCTCCTGCACATCGAGTAGTGCAAGTAGGAATAGCAGTGTAGCCACAGTAGCACTGGTAGAAGCAGCAGAGGCATGATTGAGCTGTGCAAGTGCAAACCTGCCTGAATGAAGGGGGTAAGTACTTGGCACGGCTCAGCCACGCCTCCATTGCCAATACCCATCCTGTCACGGGTACGCTGCTATTTATACTCATGTGAATATATGTACATAAGCAAGGGAATCACAGCCCTAGCTCATAGTGTAGACATAGCTATAGTTACAGTATGTGATGCCATTTCACAGAGGGGCTGACCTGAATAAATTTCTTGGCCTCTTTCCATCCCTATAATTTCCTGAGTTCCTATGATCTCTGTCAAAGTTTATGGATAAAAGAAGAGTAAATGTTACACTATCCAGAATATCCTCGCATCCAGCACAGCTGGCAACATACCAAATTTATTTCTGAGTAATTCACCCTCATCTCTTCACTCTAGTCCCCAAAGTCCCTTCACACAGCTCAGGTGAATTCCTGTACAGAATTACCGCGCTCACCAAAGGAATAGCTGTTAGAAATAACCCTGTGAAAATAGTCTGCTTACTGCACCTCAGCCTCCAAACTGCACATGAGACATTTAAATTAACAAACCTGTAAAAGAAAAGAAATGTATAAGGAGGTGAACCTTAAAGAAAACAATAACGGCAAGACTGCATATAAAATGAAATCTTTTTCTCTCACTTAAAGTCAAACACCTAATAAAAAGAATAATGCATATACTAAAAGGGATTCAATTAAGTTCCCTACCAAATGGAATGTAAACCACATAGCTGGATGGTTGGCAATTATTCAGATATAAAAAGTTTAGAATGGAAAAACTGCAAAAATAAATATGATTCTTAGTGGCGCTGTGTTTGTTTGCTTTTAAAGGGCTTCCCCTCTGCTGCAATAATCCAGGATGTGCCATGTTATGATGTGACATCTGCTGATGTCTGTGATCTACATCTAGCACACAAGCCCACTGGCCTAGGACGCTCCATACATGGTATTAGGTTATGGCACAGTTTGACAATCTTTTTTTAAAATATGATTATTTTGTAGCCCCGGTTAGTACGTGACACTGGGTGAAGTTCCAGACGCGTCAGTATTCTGCCTTGAATACAAACTGTTAGATCACTGTGTTGGACATTAAATGCAATGAAAGCCTTGTTCTTCCTCTATAATCAAAGGAGTAACTCTGTTAAGATGCATTTGATTTTTACATTGATTAGTAACACCAAAGATGACTAGACTGGCACTCTCAAGTTTAGCCCTGTCTAACCACCCATCACCACAGTAGCTAGGAACCAAATCCAAAATTAATAACTTGTATGAAGTTTGTCTGAGATGCCCCGTGCTGCTGCCCCCTCCTCCTACTGCAGATTCAGCTACGTTGACTCGGAATCTCCTCCCCCACACACGCACCCTTTTTTTTTCCTTTTTGTCTCCGTTTTCTCTCCCTGGTAGAAGAGCAGGGGAGAGAACTGCAGTTAGAAATCATACTGTGAAGGGTCCAGGGTCAGCCCTAGAATCACAGACTCTGGCTCCCACCTGATTCCGTGCAGTGTAGTGTAGTTACGGTGCAATGGCGTCACACCAGCATGAATGGAATAACACAGCAGTGAATCAAATCCTCACCGTCCAGGTGGACATTTCATAGCCTCAAATAAATGGTCCATCTCCTTCAAGGGGCGTCCAGCTGAGTGAGGTAGCAGTGTGTTCATTTCAAAGAGGCTCCCTCACCTAATTCCCTCAATGGCACCCCAAAGCAGAAAGCAAGACCAGGATTACCTCGGTATATTGGCTGATGGGTATAAAATCTTCTGACAAGCCATTTGCTCAGCTCTGATTGGAAACTATCTTTAATTAAAACACCACATCAGAATCCTGAACCAATTTCATTCCGGCTTCGCTAAGTGCTTTGTACAAAACATTAACTCTAAAATCTCATTACACATTAGCAACCCCTGTGACAAACATAAATGATAATTTAGCTCTAATGCATTCTACAGCAAGCCATTTTTTAAAAGAGGCTCATGGATAATAGGAGCTTGCTAGGAGAAGTGTAAGAGTTGGATTTATCTGTCTCTTTATTTTTTAAACAAATGGCTGTAGCTGGTGCAGCCATGGGCAGTACAAATCATTGCAGTGCGTAGATTTGACAGTACACAGCAGCTGTTTAGCTGGAATCTGGCACCTCTGCGTCAGGTTGGGGTTTGAAATCCCACCAGAAGTGATACTTTCTTGGGTCTTTTGAGCACTCAGATAAGAGAAGTGGGGCTGGGAAGGTTTGTTCATTCTACAGGGCAGCAGGAAGGAAGAAATGCCTGGAAATTCCTGGTAATTTGAGCTTGCTCAAAACACACACACACACACAAAATGTACACCACAATTTCAGCTAGTTTTCTCAACAAGACTTGTGAGTGAAAAAAGAGTTAGACCAGTGTCATGACGCTGGTGTTAATTTGCACTATAACACTACTGGCCATTACACAACTCAACCAGGGCTGGAGAGGACAGTGAATTCATTATATTTATATTAAGCAAAACAAGAGATATATTAAAAATGCTTTTGGGCTGGGGGGGGAGGAGGAGGAAGGAGGTGACAGCAGCTGCAATGTTATTGTTCTCTGTTTATTGTCAGAAAGACTTGTTAAATAGCCCATCTTCGATTAAAAGCAACATGTTCAATCTCTCCCCAGTCTGAAATGACCTTTGTAAACGACATCAGCGATGTGAATTCTAATTACACCCACACTGATTTTTATGTGTACAAACAGGCATGCATGCACGGAACCTTGTGCAACAAAAATGATGTCTATTCATTATGTAATTATATAGTTCCATATTACATGTGTACTTTTGTAACAGTCCAAAACTAAGCCTAGAGCTGATCACCACCCAGTTTTGCTAGGGTTTTGAAATCCAGATCTAGATCCAAGTTTGGTGACTCAGGCCCATCTTTACAGTCATGACAGGTAGATACAAGTCACACCAGGCAGGCTTGACACTCTTATTGGGTCTAATTAGAGCTGGTTGGCATGTTTTTCCATGGAAATATGCTGTTTCATCAAAGCCAAAACGTTCTGTGAAAACGCATCCATTTCAACAATATTGTCAATGGAAGGTTTCTAGGATCTAGGGCAGTCTCTCCGGTCACTTCCAGAGAGAGAGAGAGAGAGAGAAAGTGTTTACAAAGTTTGAGTTTTGTTCTAGTGTGGCATGAAAACAAATACTGAAATCTTGGGTGCTGTCACACGATGGAACTGTCATTCTCCAGCCAATTCTGGTTATAATATTGAGGGACAGATTTGGCAACCCACACTCAACTTGGGGAGCACAGATTCACACGTGTGGACCCACTGATTGCTTAATGTTCCATTGTTATGTTGCATTACAAGTAGGCTGCCTGCAAAAGAAAATACCTGCTGTTTGAATGGTTAATAATGAAACACTCACAAAAAGGTGTTGTAGGACATAAGCAGAGCTAAACAAATGTTATGGGAACGGCTCAAGACTACCTGAGCCACTGTGCACTACATAGATCTAAAGAAGCATTCATTGGAAGAGGCAATCAGACACAACACTAATGGGTGCAGTATAAGAACCTAGACAGAGAAGATAAAGAGACAGAGATAAAAAGATAGGTAGAGGTGAAGGTACAACTTATGGCTAGTCTACACTAGAAGCGCTACATCGGCACAGCTGCATAGCATGACTAGTGAAGACGCTCTATGCTGACGGGAAAGAGCTCTCTCATTGACATAATAAATCCACCTCCGCAAGAGGCAGTAGCTATATCAGTGGGAGAAGCTCGCCTGCCAACATAGTGCTGTCCACCCCGGTGCTTAGGTCAGTGTAACTTATGGTCTCTCGGGGGGGGGAGGGCAGGGGGAAAGGAGGAGGTCTATTAACTCTCCTGAGTGAGGTAACTTATACCCAAGTAAGTGGTAGTGTAGACCTGGCCTTAGTAAATGCACCGGTATCCATGTAAACATTAAAATAGGAAAAGAGAAGAGAATTTATCCTCAATCAATATAAGCAAATGAAATCAGTTTTGTATAAAAGTCAGACTAACCAAACTAGTTGTGTAACAGGAAGAAACTAAGGATAGGTTTATACCAGAATTTTTGCCGGTAGAGTAACATCCCCAAGAGGTGCGATTTTTTGTGACATTTCTATGTTGGCGAAAGCCCTAGTGGACACGTAATTATACTGCATAAAAGTCCTTTTGCCAGTATAGTTTATTTCATTCGGGCAACAGGTACAAACTACCCCAGCAAAAGGACTTTTTTGCTGGTATAAACCCTCCACTAAGACTAAGAGGGTTTGGTAGTATAGCTAGACCAACAAACCTTGTCTACTGCAGACAGAGCCTATGGCTGGGATTTTCAGAAGCACTCAGCATTGGTCTAGCTCTGCTCCTGCAGAAGTCAATGGCAGTTTTACCACTGATTTAAGTGGGAGCAGAGTTGGGCCAAATGCTGAGTGTTTGGAAACTCCCACTCTAATTGTATTACTGTGACGATGCAAGAATGAGGATTTCACCACACTATGGTGTACTGGGCTTGGCAAATGCTCCATTTTTTCAGCTATAATTTCATTCAATCTTTTTCTACAGGATTTTCCATACCACAGACATTGAGAGCCTGCCTGCTTGCGACACACAGACCTTCAGACCTTGAAGCAGACCCAGCTCTGAGGTACAAAAAGGACTCTCTCAGAGGGGAGATCCGACTGTGACTGTTAGGATCAAACAGTCTCCATGCTGAATCTTTTTTAAATTCTGCTCTTTAAAGTTTAGTGCCATAGTGCTAGATTTTGGTCAGAAGCCTGCCACCAAGGTGTGGAATTTGATACTTTGGGCATTATCATTTAGTACATTTTTCAGGAACAAGTTATACCTGTTGTATCCTTGGGGGCAGCAGTTTTAGGAGAAATCACTTGAGACGCAGAGAGCTGTAGACCTTGAAAAGCAGCCATTTATTGCCACACACTGAACTAACCAACCACCAGCCAAAACCAGCTATCCTCTAATAATCTAACTCAGTTGCCATAGCAACAACAAGATTCTATAACTACAACAACCAAATACACAACAATACCAATATAAGCACATTTATATGGGTCTGTGTCTGTTTCTAAACTGATGTATTTACAGCGATACAAAAACTGTGTAGACCAGTGCTCAACTCCAGTTACTTCTTGAACCAATCCTGGGTGTTACTTACAACACTCTCTCTCTCACATGAGGCGCACAGCCTGCTACTACTCTCTCATGCTCTGTATGCTCTTTGGCTTATCACCAGACCATGCATCTCTACTATGGAAAAGTTCCCCGATCCCAGGAACTCATTGCTAATCCACCCTTGGGATTGTGCTTAGAATTTAGGATCTCTTCAGAGATGATCAACTTTAATCAGTCATGTTTATTTGCATAACACAATCTTTGGTGTCCGTTTTCAGCTAGCTTTTCCAAGAAGTTATGCAAAGACCTTGTACCTTGTTCCCCACATGACTCACATACTTTTTAATTTCCTCCTGACCCTGGTCCACTACATAACTCCATCCTTAACACCAGTCTTTCTGGTGATGACTTCTGTGGTGCTCATAAACAGGTAATCATTATTGTCCTCCAACAGCCCTTACTCCTCCTCAGCTCCCTCTATGTTTATTACACTGTCTCTAACCAGATCTTTGTCCAAAAGTAGCAGCTCAGCTAAGTGACCTAAAGAGCAGCTTGGGCCTAACCCATCCCATAGTGACTGTCCTGAACTCATCCCAGCAAGCAGTCACTCTCTGTACTTTTCACGCCAATCACATGGTAAAAATCACACCCAATTCACAGCAAGTGGAATTTATTTAAGAACATAAGAACATAAGAACGGCCGTACCGGGTCAGACCAAAGGTCCATCTAGCCCAGTATCCTGTCTACCGACAGTCGCCAATGCCAGGTGCCCCAGAGGGAGTGGACCAAAAGGCAATGATCAAGTGATCGCTCTTCTGCCATCCATCTCCATCCTCTGACAAACAGAGGCTAGGGACACCATTCCTTACCCATCCTGGCTAATAGCCATTAAGGGACTTAACCACCATGAATTTATCCAGTTCTCTTTTAAACGCTGTTATAGTCCTAGCCTTCACAACCTCCTCAGGTAAGGAGTTCCACAAGTTGACTGTGCGCTGCGTGAAGAAGAACTTCCTTGTATTTGTTTTAAACCTGCTGCCTATTAATTTCATTTGGTGACCCTTAGTTCTTGTATTATGGGAATAAGTAAATAACTTTTCCTTATCCACTTTTTCCACATCACTCATGATTTTATATACCTCTATCATATCCCCCCTTAGTCTCCTCTTTTCCAAGCTGAAGAGTCCTAGCCTCTTCAATCGCTCCTCATATGGGACCTGTTCCAAACCCCTAATCATTTTAGTTGCTCTTTTCTGAACCTTTTCTAGTGCCAGTATATCTTTTTTTAGATGAGGAGACCACATCTGTACGCAGTATTCGAGATGTGGGCATACCATCAATTTATATAAGGGCAATAATATATTCTTAGTCTTATTCTCTATCTCCTTTTTAATGATCCCTAACATCCTGTTTGCTTTTTTGACCACCTCTGCACACTGCGCGGACATCTTCAAAGAACTATCCACGATGACTCCAAGATCTTTTTCCTGACTTGTTGTAGCTAAATTAGTCCCCATCATACCGTATGTATAGTTGGGGTTATTTTTTCCAATGTGCATTACTTTACATTTATCCACATTAAATTTCATTTGCCATTTTGTTGCCCAATCACTTAGTTTTGGGAGATCTTTTTGAAGTTCATCACAGTCTGCTTTGATCTTAACTATCTTGAGCTGTTTAGTATCATCTGCAAACTTTGCCACCTCACTGTTTACCCCTTTCTCCAGATCATTTATAAATAAGTTGAATAAGATTGGTCCGAGGACTGACCCTTGGGGAACACCACTAGTTACCCCTCTCCATTCTGAGAATTTACCATTAATTCCTACCCTTTGTTCCCTGTCTTTTAACCAGTTCTCAATCCATGAAAGGACCTTCCCTCTTATCCCATGACAATTTACTTTACTTAAGAGCCTTTGGTGAGGGACCTTGTCAAAGGCTTTCTGGAAATCTAAGTACACTATGTCCACTGGATCCCCCTTGTCCACGTGTTTGTTGACCCCTTCAAAGAACTCTAATAGATTACAGAGTAACAGCCGTGTTAGTCTGTATCCGCAAAAAGAAGAACAGGAGTACTTGTGGCACCTTAGAGACTAACAAATTTATTAGAGCATAAGCTTTCGTGGACTACAGCCCACTTCTTCGGATGCATATAGAATGGAACATATATTGAGGAGATATATATACACACATACAGAGAGCATGAACAGGTGGGAGTTGTCTTACCAACTCTGAGAGGCCAATTAATTAAGAGAAAAAAAACTTTTGAAGTGATAATCAAGCTAGCCGAGTACAGACAGTTTGATAATAAGTGTGAGAGTACTTACAAGGGGAGATAGAGTCAATGTTTGTAATGGCTCAGCCATTCCCAGTCCTTATTCAAACCGGAGTTGATTGTGTCTAGTTTGCATATCAATTCTAGCTCACCAGTCTCTCTTTGGAGTCTGTTTTTGAAGTTTTTCTGTTGTAATATAGCCACCCGCAGGTCTGTCACTGAATGACCAGACAGGTTAAAGTGTTCTCCCACTGGTTTTTGAGTATTTTGATTCCTGATGTCAGATTTGTGTCCATTAATTCTTTTGCGTAGAGACTGTCCGGTTTGGCCAATGTACATGGCAGAGGGGCATTGCTGGCACATGATGGCATATATAACATTGGTAGATGTGCAGGTGAACGAGCCCCTGATGGTATGGCTGATGTGATTAGGTCCTATGATGATGTCACTTGAATAGATATGTGGACAGAGTTGGCATCGGGGTTTGTTACAAGGATAGGTTCCTGGGTTAGTGGTTTTGTTCAGTGATGTGTGGTTGCTGGTGAGTATTTGCTTTAGGTTGGGGGGTTGTCTATAAGCGAGGACAGGTCTGTCTCCCAAGATCTGTGAGAGTAAAGGATCATCTTTCAGGATAGGTTGTAGATCTCTGATGATGCGCTGGAGAGGTTTTAGTTGGGGGCTGAAGGTGACAGCTAGTGGTGTTCTGTTATTTTCTTTGTTGGGCCTGTCTTGTAGGAGGTGACTTCTGGGTACTCGTCTGGCTCTGTCAATCTGTTTTTTCACTTCAGCAGGTGGGTATTGTAGTTTTAAGAATGCTTGATAGAGATCTTGTAGGTGCTTGTCTCTATCCGAGGGATTGGAGCAAATGCGGTTATATCTTAGAGCTTGGCTGTAGACAATGGATCGTGTGGTGTGTCCTGGATGGAAGCTGGAGGCATGTAGGTAAGTGTAGCGGTCAGTAGGTTTCCGGTATAGGGTGGTATTGATGTGACCATCGCTTATTAGCACAGTAGTGTCCAGGAAATGGACCGCTTGTGTGGATTGATCTAGGCTGAGGTTGATGGTGGGATGGAAATTATTGAAATCATGGTGAAATTCCTCAAGGGCTTCTTTTCCATGGGTCCAGATGATGAAGATGTCATCAATGTAGCGCAAGTAGAGTAGGGGCGTTAGGGGACGAGAGCTAAGGAAGCGTTGTTCTAAGTCAGCCATAAAAATGTTGGCATATTGTGGGGCCATGCAGGTACCCATAGCAGTGCCGCTGACTTGAAGGTATATATTGTCCCCAAATGTGAAATAGTTGTGGGTGAGGACAAAATCACAAAGTTCAGCCACCAGGTTAGCTGTGACATTATCAGGGATACTGTTCCTGATAGCTTGTAGTCCATCTTTGTGTGGAATATTGGTGTAGAGGGCTTCTACATCCATAGTGGCCAGGATGGTGTTTTCTGGAAGATCACCGATGGATTGTAGTTTCCTCAGGAAGTCAGTGGTATCTCGAAGATAGCTGGGAGTGCTGGTAGCGTAGGGTCTGAGGACAGAGTCTACATAACCAGACAAGCCTGATGTTAGGGTGCCAATGCCTGAGATGATGGGGCGTCCAGGACCTGTCCTCGCTTACAGACAACCCCCCAACCTAAAGCAAATACTCACCAGCAACCACACATCACTGAACAAAACCACTAACCCAGGAACCTATCCTTGTAACAAACCCCGATGCCAACTCTGTCCACATATCTATTCAAGTGACATCATCATAGGACCTAATCACATCAGCCATACCATCAGGGGCTCGTTCACCTGCACATCTACCAATGTGATATATGCCATCATGTGCCAGCAATGCCCCTCTGCCATGTACATTGGCCAAACCGGACAGTCTCTACGCAAAAGAATTAATGGACACAAATCTGACATCAGGAATCAAAATACTCAAAAACCAGTGGGAGAACACTTTAACCTGTCTGGTCATTCAGTGACAGACCTGCGAGTGGCTATATTACAACAGAAAAACTTCAAAAACAGACTCCAAAGAGAGACTGGTGAGCTAGAATTGATATGCAAACTAGACACAATCAACTCCGGTTTGAATAAGAACTGGGAATGGCTGAGCCATTACAAACATTGACTCTATCTCCCCTTGTAAGTACTCTCACACTTATTATCAAACTGTCTGTACTCGGCTAGCTTGATTATCACTTCAAAAGTTTTTTTTCTCTTAATTAATTGGCCTCTCAGAGTTGGTAAGACAACTCCCACCTGTTCATGCTCTCTGTATGTGTGTATATATATCTCCTCAATATATGTTCCATTCTATATGCATCCGAAGAAGTGGGCTGTAGTCCACGAAAGCTTATGCTCTAATAAATTTGTTAGTCTCTAAGGTGCCACAAGTACTCCTGTTCTTCTTTCTAATAGATTAGTAAGACACGATTTCCCTTTACAGAAACCATGTTGACTATTGCTCAACAGTTTATGTTTTTCTATGTGTCTGACAATTTTATTCTTAACTATTGTTTCGACTAATTTGCCCGGTACCGACGTTACACTTACCGGTCTGTAATTGCCGGGATCACCTCTAGAGCCCTTTTTAAATATTGGTGTTACATTAGCTAACTTCCAGTCATTGGGTACAGAAGCTGATTTAAAGGACAGGTTACAAACCTTAGATAATAGTTCCGCAACTTCACATTTGAGTTCTTTCAGAACTCTTGGGTGAATGCCATCTGGTCCCAGTGACTTGTTAATGTTAAGTTTATCAATTAATTCCAAAACCTCCTCTAGTGACACTTCAATCTGTGACAGTTCCTCTGATTTGTCACCTACAAAAGCCGGCTCAGGTGTGGGAATCTCCCTAACATCCTCAGCCATGAAGACTGAAGCAAAGAATCCATTTAGTTTCTCCGCAATGACTTTATCGTCTTTAAGCACTCCTTTTGTATCTCGATCATCAAGGGACCCCACTGGTTGTTTAGCAGGCTTCCTGCTTCTGATATACTTAAAAAACATTTTGTTATTACCTTTGGAGTTTTTGGCTAGCCGTTCTTCAAACTCCTCTTTGGCTTTTCCTATTACATTCTTGCACTTAATCTGGCAGCGTTTATGCTCCTTTCTATTTGCCTCACTAGGATTTGACTTCCACTTTTTAAAGGAAGTTTTTTTATCTCTCACTGCTTCTTTTACATGGTTGTTAAGCCACGGTGGCTCTTTTTTAGTTCTTTTACTGTGTTTCTAAATTTGGGGTATACATTGAAGTTGGGCCTGTATTATGGTGTCTTTAAAAAGTGCCCATGCAGCTTGCAGGGATTTCACTTTAGTCACTGTACCTTTTAACTTCTGTTTAACTAACCCCCTCATTTTTGCATAGTTCCCCCTTTTGAAATTAAATGCCACAATGTTGGGCTGTTGAGATGTTCTTCCCATCACAGGGATGTTGAATGCTATTGTATTATGGTCACTATTTCCAAGCGGTCCTGTTATAGTTACCTCTTGGACCAGCTCCTGCGCTCCACTCAGGACTAAATCTAGAGTTGCCTCTCCCCTTGTGGGTTCCCGTACCAGCTGCTCCATAAAGCAGTCATTTAAAGTATCGAGAAATTTTATCTCTGCATTTCGTCCTGAAGTGAAATGTTCCCAGTTAATATGGGGATAATTGAAATCCCCCATTATTATTGAGTTCTTAATTTTGATAGCCTCTCTAATTTCCCTTAGCATTTCATCATTACTATCACTGTCCTGGTCAGGTGGTCTATAATAGATCCCTAATGTTATATTCTTGTTAGAGCATGAAATTTCTATCCATAGAGATTCTATGGAACATGTGGATTCACTTAAGATTTTTACTTCATTTGATTCTACATTTTCTTTCACATATAGTGCCACTCCCCCCGCACGACCTGTTCTGTCCTTCCGATATATTTTGTACCCCGGAATGATTGTGTCCCATTGATTGCTCTCGGTTCACCAGGTTTCTGTGATGCCTATTATATCAATATCCTCCTTTAACACGAGGCACTCTAGTTCACCCATCTTATTATTTAGACTTCTAGCATTTGTGTACAAGCACTTCAAAAACTTGTCACCTTTTATTTGTCTGCCCTTTTCTGATGTGTTAGATTCTTTTTTTATGTGAATGTTTATCATCTGATCTGGCCCTTACATCATTCTCCTCCATCCTCTGCTCCTGACTATAACCTGGAGATTCTCTATCATTAGACTCTCCCCTAAGAGAAGTCTCTGTCCGATCCACATGCTCCTCTACAGCAGTCGGCTTTTCAGCAATGCGCTAGCAGAAAGCATAAGCTTTGCTCTCCCAGCGAAAGATTGCAAACATGCAGCACACCAAAAGTAGCTTGATATTTCTCTGTTCTTTAAAACTAACTAGTTAACTGTCAGAAAGGAAAGCAATAGCTAGAAGCAGGAAGCATGCAAGAGAAAACAAAAGACATGAACTAGAGATATAGACACAGAATGACACAAAGCAGCAGAGAAAATGAAGCAAAACTGGAAATCGAATGAGAAAGATTGAATACACGGAAGGATGAAGAGAGAGAAAACCATTGTTCGGTGTTTATGCTCACGCTCTCTCTCTCTCACACACACACACACACACACAATACCAGGGTTTGCCACTGGAATATATCTGTCTTATTTTGGCAAAACAAAGTCCAAAGGCAGGGATAAGAGGGCTGTTCTCAAACTGCTGCAGAATAGACAAAGGCCTCACTCACAAAGACCCAGATCAAACTTCCTCACGGTGATAGCCATGGTGGTTAGGCTCATTCCATTTCAGAAACAGATCTGCTCCAAGATGGTTGGATCCAGATCTGGATACAAGCTTCCTCCAAAGTATGTAGCTTCATTCATTTCTTCCTAGAAGCACTGGCAAATAAAGGCCAACTGTCTGTGAGCTAGACCTGTGCACCTCATGACTGATCAAGGCCAGAGGGGAAGTTTAGGGCCAACGGGTGAAAAGGATTGTTCCCTTTGGGATGGCAGACTGTCGGCTGTCCTTTAAAAGGCAGGGGTGTTATTGCTGCCTAGGAAACCAGCTCTTGACATTTACAATATCACAAATATCTCCCAGTCTCAGGCCTACTATTGTTAGGGACAGGTACAGGGAAAAAAGTGGCACAGATGCTTGATCTCATGGGTGTCCTTAACTCTTGCCACTCTGGTTCCTGGACCTGCCAACTCTATGGGTTTTCACCTGACTGGCAGCTCTTCCCCGTTCCCCCACCTCCTAGGGAGAAGTAGCCATGCAGGGCTGATCACTGTGCTGAAGGAAAACCTGGCAACTGAATAAACAAAGACCTGATCTTCCAGTCAGCTCTGGCCCTTCCTGCCCCCCTCGCCTGAAGGCCAAGGTGTGGGGTGAAGAGGCTAGTGCTTCCCTCCTCCCTGGTTCAGGCTCCCAGCATTCCCCACTCCCAACCCAAATAGGTGGCTGCTGTCTTGCCTCCCCACCCAGTGTGACACTGTCTCCACACCTAATCCCAGCTCCTGGCTTCCCCCTCCACAGGGGTCTTCTTGCCCCTCCTGCTGGCTGCAGAAGGTGGTGGCTGGCTTCCCCCCTTTTCTAGTGTTTGGGGGCTGCCAAGAGCAGGTCCCATCCATCCTCATCCCAGAAAGCCAGTGATAGGATCACCAGGGGGAAGATAATTGCCTCCCCCAACCTAGCAGGCCCTGGACCCATTCGTCCAGGCACCATCCCCTCTCCGCTGCCCCAGAGCCAGCAAGAGGAGCAAGAAGGCCTCACTGTAAAGGTAGCCAGGACCTGAGTTTAGGTATAGGGGTGAAGGAGACAGTAGCACTCTGGGCAGGAGCAGCAGGTGGGGAGCAACAAGCAGCAATACAATAGAGTAGGAGGCAGCAAATGCGGGCAGGAGGCAGTGCAGTGGGGAATCAGGGGCAGCAGCACATTACCAGAACGAGGACAGCAAGTGAGGGAGGGGATAGAGAACAGGGCCAGGGATATATGAGGGGATGAGGGAGCACATGGGGCAGCATCCATCTACCTTTGGAGGTTAGGAGGACAATGCTGAAGGCCAATAATGGATGTTTATGAATGCAGCTCGCATTTTAGTACTTCATGTCTTTAGCATTGTCCTTCATTTTCTCTCCTATCACTCCTTCTCACAGGGTCATGTCACTCGGGGTTAGGGACAAACAATGCAAATGTATGCCAATCAATGTGTATATGTGGAAACTGAGGGAAATTTATGTTACTTTGATAGTGCTGGTTTTCAGGTTTGGATGTCGGCAAGTCTGGGTTTCAGGCAAGCGTCTAGAAGAGAGACAGAGCTGTCACCCATGGTGATTACCTCTTTTTGGTGTCAGACACAATAAGGTGCCCTTGGTGATTTAGTTAGCTCTATCAGCAGCCTTTCACATCCCATACCTTTTTGTTGACTCACCTGCAGATCTTTGTGGAAGTGGATGGGAAGGCCCTTCAATAACCGTACACCGTCTTGCTAGGGAGATCCCCCCAGCTAAAATTTCACTTCTCTGAAAGGAATTCCCCCATGTGGAGTTCTGCAAGATTCCATCTTGTCCTCCCTCTTGGTCAGGGCTGCTTGGGGAGAGAGCGAGACAGTACAGCCTGCCCTGTTCATATGCAGATAATATTCCGCTCTGCAGCAGACTTGGACACAGTGCTTACTGTGCTTTCCCAGGGCCCATGAGAAGTAAGAGAAGTAAATCTGAATTAAAGCTCAATCGTCATAAAATAAGTTATGCTGACCAGTAGGGGAATCTTCTGGAGAAATGAGCAAAGATGGGAGCTCATGTCTGATCTCTGCTAACATATTTTGCAGTCTGAGAAGAAGGAGCAGTGGGTCATATTGTATCCATCGCTGCACCTGGATTCTCAGGTAAAAGCCATGTGTGTGTGTGTGAAGTGAGAGGTAGGAATAGTTGGTACAGATCTGCTGCCACATAGATCCTTCCATCTTCCCTCCTCTAGCCCCTCAGAGGGGTCATGTTAGGACCAGATTGCTATTGCAATGTCAGCCACTCTGTGGCCTAGGGGAGGAAGCCTTCCTTGGCCACCTTTCCAGCAATACCTGGTGCATAGCCTGTTAATCAGGTTCTGCACTGGATGGGAGTATCTAAGCCTTAGTGAATTAGGCTAGGTCTATACTACCCCCCTGAATCGGAGGGTAGAAATTGACCTCTCGGGGATCGATTTATCGCGTCCCATCGGGACGCGACAATCGATCCCCGAATCGGCGCTCTTACTCCACCAGCGGAGGTGGGAGTAAGCGCCATCGACAGGAAGCCGCAGAAGTCGATTTTGCCGCCGTCCTCACAGCGGGGTAAGTCGGCTGCGATACGTCGAATTCAGCTACGCTATTCACGTAGCTGAATTTGCGTATCTTAAATCGACCCCCCCCTGTAGTGTAGATGTAGCCTGAGCCTCACAAGTCTACCTCTAGCAGGTCTTCCTGTCGTTTGATAAGCCCTGGGTTACATGATAACTAAAAGCAAATACAGACTGGCCCTAATAAGTAAGTTGAGAGGGTAATCTAGATAAGTGGAAGGAAAAGATACTAACAGGGCACACATCAACTCCTCATGGGATCTAAAGAAAAGCTGGCATGGTAAGGGTTTAACTTAACATAAAGACTCCTCTAATGATTCACCGCTATCTTGGGTATGAAATGCATGCCTCGAAAGGTGGAAGTTCACCATTCGTATGAAAAAGAGAGAAAGAGAACATCTTTTTTCACCTGGGTTGCCAGGAATTTCCCTTTAAATACTTCACTCCTTTATCCAAGGAACATCTTTAAAATGAGTTCACAGCTCCCAGCTCAGCTCCCAGTGGAATCAGCCTTGCGCAGAACAAGCAAACACACAGGAGACAATAGAGTTTAAAGCCAAAGCTTTAGTCCAGGTGCAGAGACAGGATGTGCACTGAGGTTGAGCTTTACACAAAAAGAAGACAACGTTAAGTGGCTGAGGAGAGCGTGCCAGATGTCTGATTTTGGAGAGACAGTTCCCAAAGGGACTGTTTAACAGATGAATGCCAACTGTGTCCCCACTTTCTCTATCACTGCTGACTGGGGAAGGTAGGCAGAACTGCATGAATGGAACTGTACAGATTTTGAAACTTTTTCTCTGGGAATCCCTTCCTTGAGTTTGGGTGCAGACAGGGCCAGCATTGGGAACCAAAGAACCTGACAAACCTGCTAGAAACTCCCTGTTTTAGGGGAGGAGGGAGAGGGTCGCCATGTGAACCCTTAGTAGGCATTATTTTTGCAAAACTTCCCATCTGCTTAAAACTCTCACTAAAGACATTGACAGTGCAAGATGGTGACCGTTCCCCTACAGGGTCGCAGGCCCGCTAAATGCCTTGCTATTATTCCAGGCTCTTCACAACTCCAACACAGCCCAGGTGGTCTACTGAGGGTGATGTAGCCCTATTGGCTTCCAGAGCCTGTGTAGTCCTGCATTAGTGCCATCATCTCCCAGGATCTGGCCTCACCTGTAGTCCACAGGAGCTGCTTTCATACGACTCATTGAGCCTGATTCTGCTTTGCCCATAATTTTGCACAAATGGGAAAATTTAAATTGAAAAAATGCTTTAAAATGATCCAATATTATCCTCTGAACTCATAAAAAAACAAATTCTGCCAGGCCTTTGCTTATAGAGCACTTTTCATCAGTAGATCTCAAAGTGCTTCATAGTCTTCCATGTGTTTATCCTCACAACACCCTTGAGAGGTGAAGCATTTCGCAGCTGGGGAACTGAGGCAGCAAGAGGCTATTGCTCCCTTCTGGATCACCTTGCGGAGGCGGAGCAAGTGTACTGCCAGACTGTGAGATCCTGGTTCAAGTCAAGTCAGCAGGGGCAGGATGCATACATGATGAGTGCAGCTATTGAAAGGGGAACACCACTAATTGGCCAGTGCTCATATCTGGCCACCAGGGAACAGATAATTGGAGGGAAGACAGCACAAACTATGAGATGAAATGCCTCCTTTCCCTCTGATAAGAGGGAGCTAGCCTTGAACCTATTACTCAGATTACAGTGGATCTGAATTGGTTTCCTCTTGAGCTGTTAGAGACAGATCAGTAGGATTAAATGTCTCTCTCTTATGTAAAACAACTTAACTGGCACAGATAAACTTAATATATTTCTGAAGCCTCATATGTTTCCTGGAGACTGGATCATAATAAGTCCTTGACTTACAAACGTCTTACTGATTGTTTAATGAATTATTTTCTCCCTCTCGGGCTGTCAGTGAATGGAATACACTAGTAATAAATTATAAATAAATGAAATACATGGATTTCCTGAAATAATTCCACTAATAGATGTTCATTTGCAGAATCTGTTGTATTATTCTCCCCCTACCACCTGTGAGCAACTGATTCGGTGATGTAAATTTCAGGGTAGAGGAGCTATCTCTGCTGTCTGCAAAGAGGGAGGGCCCAGGAGGGCAATGGAGAGATCATGTACAGGATGGGATGGGGAAAGAGAGTGTTTAAGCATTAAATAAATCAACAAGTTGGTCCCAAAAGTTTTTGGTGGAAATCTATTAACTTCCTGGGTGCACCCCAAGCCATGCATTTTATTGATGGGCTCATGTACAGGGTGGCAGAGAAGGTGCTGTGATATGAGAGGAAGGATGATCTTATCTTATCTTGTGGCTAAAGTTCAGAACTGGGAGACAAGAGATCTGGGTTCTATTCCTGGTGTGCCAAGGGCCTCATATGCGACACTGGGCAAGTCACCTCACCTCTGTATGCTCTCCCCCTTTGTAAAGGGGGATGATAGTTACTTGCCTCACAAGGTGTGGAGAAGGCTGATTTATTAATATTTACAAAGTGTTATAGATGGGCAAAGTATTACTGTAAGATGAGTCCTTGAGGTTATGCAGTCCGTCCGTCCCCCCTCCCATTCTGCGGCGGCAGAGTTTAGCGTGTAGACGTCATGGATCATTCCATTTGCAGGGTTAAAGCAGTGGCTTGGGAAAGCCCATGCTATACACATAGACACTGACGCTAAACTAATTAGATTCAGCCACTCCAATTTCTCTCGGCAGCACTAAGTACTTTACAAGGGGGAAAAGTGAATTAAAAGAGAGGGAGAAGGAGTGATAGGAGAGAAAATGAAGGACAATGCTAAAGACATGAAGTACTAAAACGTGAGGTGCATTCATAAACATCCGTTATTGGCCTTCAGCGTTGTCCTCCTAACCTCCAAAGCTTTTTTTTTTTTGCTTTAAACAGCCATGCCTTGACAGCATGCCATGCACACAGGGGAAGCCTCTGATATACAATACAGCGATGCAATTCTCTGCCCCAAACCAGTGCCTTTCCTTCAACCCAAAACAAGATAGCTTTCATAATTACCTCAGCCAGCAACACAAGCTGGCCTTAAAATCCAGCACAGGAAGCAAAGTTCGGAAGAGAGGGAGGGACACGGAGAAGGGGGCTAGGGGAACAAGCACCACACACGCAAAGTAGGCACAGCTGACTGCAGTGACACAGATGGGGTTGTTTATGTCACAATCCCCCAAAATAAAACAGGGCAATTGACCTATCAAGCCTTCCCCAAATCATCCAGTGCATATCTCAATAGACGACTTCTCTCAAGGCTGTGCGCTAGCACGGCTGTTAAAAAAAAACCCAAAGCACTAATTTCCCAAGAGAATAATTTGCAATGAAAGTGCTTTAGTGAAGGGATACAGGGATGAGGGGGATTTATTTGAATTTATTCTAACTTTGTTGCTTTGATAGGGAACACTGAAGAGATACCAAGGGAAACACCAAAGAGATCATCTAGGCTTCTCCCTCTGCTTTTGCTGTATGTTTGTGTGTTCTCATACATGAAAAAGAAACCCACTCTATTAGAGTGTTCTGCAGGAAGCAGAAAGGCTGTCCCAATGGTTCCTATGCAAAGGGCTTTGTAGTGAGTGATGTAAAGGCTTTCACTGGGAAAAGCGTTAATTCAGAGTCTCCATGTGAATGATAAGTGAGGTGGGCAGGTCACCTTTTCTGGGAGCAGAAGACATCTTGCTTATTAGAACTGACTCCCAGATCAAAGTTACAAAGCCTCTTGGGAGGAGGATTAGTCACTGCTCAGTTCTGCCTTTTGGATCTTCCCTCCTTTCGAAATTTGAGTTAATCATTTTCCCCTTTGCAAGTGAAGGGAAGGGTGGTGCTGGGAACTGGACTCGCTAACTCAGTCCAGACACACACACGCACAAACTCGAGAAAGGATTTGTAATGACAAAAGCAGCCAGAGAGAGGAGACAGAGCACAACGACCCTCACAGGGACCTGCCACCCTCTTGAGGGAAGGAAGAGAGGACGTCACCAGGCTTTTTGTGAGGATTCTTCCAGTCTTCAGTCTCTATCGATCACATAACGCAGATTAGGTCACTCTGTGCTGAATGAGAGGCCACAATTCATGCTTTGGCTGGCTAGTCATTATACACTGCATGAAGGCCACATTTAGGGCACAGCAGAACCAAGAGCAGGTTCCCAGAGCCAGGGGGCTGTTTATTGTTTACCTTCGGAATCATTAAGCCTCACTCCTGCCGTTATTTCTTTCAACCCTTTCCCTCTTGGCTTTCAGAAAAACTGACAAGGCAAAATTGGAGGTGGGGAGGCCAGTGAGCTCATCTCACTAGAGGGAGCAGCAGCAACACTGAGAGGATGTTTAAATAAGGAAAAACTTCCAAGAAAAACAGAGACAGTAGAATGGGATCTCAAGAGAAAGGAAATGATGAAGGAAAGGAGGGAAGGAGGGAAAGAGATGAGGGGCACAGGAGAGAGGAGCAGGGCAGGGGTTGGGGAAACAAGAATAGGGCCAAAAGCCAAAGAAGAGGTCATTGATTTCCTGGATGCCTCCATTTTGAGCGGGGAGGAAAGTAGCTTTAGACACCTCTGCCCGATTTTCAGAAGTGTAGAGCACTAGTGACTAACTGAAGGAAATGGGGGGGGCAGGTCAGGGGCATAACCATGGGTGGGCTGCAGCCCATCCACTTAGCATCCAGACCCACCCAAATCTGAGCAGGGGTATGCCGCAGCCACACACAATGAAGCAGCGAAGGACAGTGCCGCAGAGACACATTAGTGCCCCAGCTGTTCTGGCACCCAGACCCCTTCCACCCGGCCGTACCATTGGGCCGCTAACGTGGGGGAGAGGAGGATTGGAAAGGAGGTGATGGGAACCACCACCCCACACACGGAACATGGGGTCTCCCCCATGCAGAATGCAGCGTGGGCCGTTTGTGCTGGGAAATCAACCCCATGCGCGGTGAGGGGTGGCCACCATGTCTCCCCCCGGCTGCTGGAGGGGGAATGGTTGGGCCCCCACTGGCAGCTACTCTGAGGGGAGGGGGATAATGGGCACGCGGGGGGTGCCCTGCCGCATTCAACAACGCGCAGCACCGAGTCTGGCCCCTGTGAGCCCGGGGTGAGGAGGAGGCGCCCAGGCTCCCCCCAGGAGAGGTGAGCTGAGCCCGGCGGAGAAGGAGCTGCTAGCAGTGATTGCCCAAGGTGAGGCAAGCGCGTGCCCAGCTCGGCAGGTGAAGCCCTATGTCTGGGGGCACCAGGGCTAGGGAGAGGGGGTGGTGTTGGGAGGGAAGCTGAGCTAGCACAGTCTGTCATTGCCTGGCCACTCAAAAGTCGGGGCCCACGCAAATTTCCACCCCTAGCTACGCCACTGGGGCAGGTGCTCAGTACTTCTGTAAGTCAGGCCCAAGGTTTCTCAGGTGGAGCGTACAAGCTCCCAATCTTCTCTGTCTGCTTTGACAATGAATGGGCTCCTCTTTATTAATCAGTTTGACACCACATAGTCTTTTTAAGAAGTGTTTGTCCAAGTGTTGTATGACTAACGTCCGTAATTGTGCATGCCTTCTGCTGATATCATGTAACTGTTGCAGGTCAAGATTTAATGTCCTTGTCTTAAACACCGGGTAATCACTATATCCTCAGCTTTTGAGAAATGTGTACCAAGTCTATATCTAATTCATAGTGACTCACTAAATTAGCTCCCGTATGGGGAACTCTACAATGGATGCTTCTCTCCCTGTATTAATAGCTCATGTACTACTGCATCTTCACTGGTCATCAGGTGGACAGGATACATCAGAACTGGCAAGACCCTTATGTCACCACAGCACCGACCTCCTGTGTATATTGGAGGGATTAGGAATTATTTACATATTTGCATCTAGAGAAAACTGTATTATAAAAAATTAGGTACACTTGGGAGGGAAAAAAACAGAGCAAGGTCAAAGCAATTTCCAATTTCACATGTTCTTCTAACACCTCAGCACAATGATCAAGCTAAGGAAATAATTAAACAATGGCACCTTGTGCTGTGCTGCCTGAGTATATAGGGCCTGGGAATTTTCTGCTATTATTGTTTTCATTTACAATATCAACATTTTAATATACTTGTTTGTGGGGGAGCATTTCCTGGCATTTTTTTTTAATGCACAGGTTATTACTAATCATTTACAAGAAGCCACTAATGTACACAGCACAGAATAAGACAGAGTCACTGCCCTGTGCTAAGAGTCATGAGCCAAACAAAGATTCCAAATCTGCAAATGGATCTACATGGGCAGGCCCCCCCTGCAATAGAGTTCTGCATAGGCATAGGGGGTTGTGTAGGACTGGGGCCCAAAGCAGGACATGGGACAACAGATTAGCTAACGTAGGGTGGGGAGAGAGAATTTCAGAGGAAAATGAGGTTTATGGAAGAAGGAATTTGAAGGATGGACAGGAGAGTGCTTGGCTGGTAAGAATAGAGTGACTGTGCCAAGAAGAGGTAACAAAGCTGGCAGAAAGCTAAGATTGGGAGGGAATGAAAGAGCAGAGAGGAGAAAGGACTGGGAGGAGCATAGACATGTGAGGAGGAGTAAGAAGAAATTACATCAGAGGCAGAGGTGGGACAAAAGTATGTACATCACTGAAGGTAAGGACAAGGGCTCAGATCCTGAACAGTATTTAGGCTCCTAATAGCCATTGATTTCAATGTACGCCTAAAATACCTCTGAGGCTCTGGGCCAAGGAGCTTGAATCTGATTTGGTAAAAGCCAGGAATTGATCAAACATTGGCATCAACAAGGGATGAGGGGGCTGTCAAAGGTATGGGAAAGGGGAATGACTGTAGCTTGGATTTGATCAGAGAAAGACAGCGAGGAACATATTTTAGTCTGTGTGCTCAAATGCAGATGTGTATTTAGCACCAACTCGAATGTAGCCCTCGGTCATAGGACAGACATCCTGGTACTAAAAACATGTCTATGAACTTAGTGGGTATTGGAAAATGTCTCTCTGCATTGGCACTAAGTCAGTTTCTTTTTAAAAAGTGAAAAACTATAGCTTTAAGACAACACATGTAAACACTGATTTTTATTAGGTGGTGGCTCTGGCCTGCCAACAGTAGTTTTAATGGCTAAAACTCAAACACCAAAATAGTTTTTTTCAGATTTGTCATGCATTTATCGAGCTAAACTGTAACCCAAAGAGAGGCTGACATCTTAAGTATAATAGTTCTGATTCAGCAAAGAAGCCCTATTTAGGAAAGCACTTAAACCTAAGCATGTGCTTGAATACCTTCCAAAATTGGGGCCAATATGAAAAAAGTTCAGAGAAAATCTGTCAAAAGTTCGTGGTTATGGGACTTTTTATCCTAATGGAGATTTTTCCCATATCATGTACTCTATAACATGACAGATAGTTAAATGGTTATGAAAATAGGGTTCAACTACAGAGCTTGAGACTCTTTTGATAACTACGATCCAATCATCCCACCATTTCACATATGGACCATCCATTCATTTCAATCATAGTTCTGTTCAGAGGGACACTTACAGGATCAAGTCCCAACAATGCAAGTAAAATTGGGCAAAACCCCACACTATTTAAAGTTTTCACCCTGCTGCACAATAGCTGGCTGAATCGTTACATTTGTACAAATCATGAATCTCAAGCCATACAGCCATGCATGTCATGGGAAACGGGGGTGGGGGACATTAAATTCTTTAAAACTGCAGCTGACACCCAGTGTTATTAATTAATGATTTATTCTCGTGGCTAGCATGGTTCTAATCCAGGTGTGGGCAGAGCCAATGTGTCAACAGGCCACTGAGGCAAAGACCACAGCACAATTCAAAAAGGGACTGGACATTTATACGGCTATCCAGAGTTATAATAATTAATGATAACAAAATGAGGATTAGGAGGGAAAAATCTCATGTTTCAGGATTTAAGCCTGTCTCTAGTTAATAGGGCTCAGGATGAGACCTTCATAGGGGCAGACTATCCCACAGTTGCCTAGTGAAGGATCCTTGCAACTTCTTCTGAAGAAGCTCCTGGTGCCGGCCGCTACTCGGCTAGATGGACCCTAGATGGGGTCTGCTGTGGTATGCCAATTCCTATGTTATTGCTTTGTTCAGGACAAGGCTCGGTTTGTGTCAATTAACTCTGGTACATTGATTACATTTCCAAATATTTAGAGGAGCCTGGATTATTAACGCAAGGAAATTATAGAGAGGAGACCAACGATGTAACTTTTTTTTGGCTCACAGGGGAGAATTGGAAAGTCTTGTTTACAAGGAAGCCTGTAACAAAGCTAGCGGGAGAAGAAAACAATGGATTAGAAATCATTCATGTTTCATTTAGGGAGAAATGGGTGGATGGTTTAGGAGAGTCAAATAATTTTGGCTTTAAACGCAGAGTTAAGTAAATGGTGGATCTGCATTCAGGCCACCAGAAAAGAAATCTTCTGAAGCAGCCAGATTGGCTTTACTTCAATCCAGCAAGGAAGTGTCCCTCTCCATTTTTCTCGTCGGAAAGATTCTTGCGGCAGCCAGGGATCAAGTAATTACTTTGTCCCTGTTCACAAGATATCTCAGAATAGTAGCGGACCACACACCCAGGAGGTGATTAATGGAAGTCAAGGGTCAGGAACATAGCAAAACTTGAGTCACAGCAAGGAAATGTGCATGGCAGCCGTGTAGCTCAGCACAAGTACATGCATAACAATGTCAAACTGTCTGTCATCAGATCACTTATTTTAAGACTATCTCATACCTATCCGATTCATAAAGGTGTTAGTTATTTGCCTACGAACAGAATACATATCTATCTAGATTCTTAAATCCATCACCGGGGTATCTATGTAAGGGCTTAAACTGGATTTAAGTGGTGCCTACCCCTTGTGCTGGACCTCTGCACAGAGATTAACTTCACCCTAAAGGCAGAGCATAAGTGTTCTCTTATTTACTGCAGGTGTATTAGATCTGATGGGGGAAAGAGTTACAGCATTATTAAAATTACTTTTTAGCCATGATTTCACAATGTGAAACAAATGTACTATTTATATGCAAGTGTATAAGTAGCCATACAGAAAGGAGGCACTGTATTTTCTCCATATTACAGACACATTACAGTTGGTGTGATTAAATTTTAATTTTTTTTGTAGATGAAATATCTCAGCAGCAGTGACAATATAGAGAAATCTCAGGGATAAAACACAAGGATTTTGTCCCAGAGTTTTCACAATTATGACTGATAAAAAATTATTTTAAACAAACACAGTTTACTCATAAGGAAACTGTGGCAGCATAGGAAGGCCTTTCCCTGAACACCTCTTAAAATCAAATCAAGCTAGGGATTTACCATGCTTTTGTTTGGCTAGACTAGGCAAATGAAACATCTGCCTCACAAGGACCTTAACTCTTCTTTCATTGCTGATCAGTCACATGGATTTAGCCTTTTATCCTTCTTTGCATGTGCGCCTCCCCCTCCAAACCCCACTGATGTTTGATAGGATGCCTGGCTGCAAGAGGCACCTCAGAACCAAAACAATATTGCTAATGGACCAAACTGGCCCTTGAAAGGAGCCAGGCACTGGTATTTGTGCTGGCCAGCAAAGTGGCAGATACCCTCATTCCTGCAATAGTGGGAAGAGGGTGTGCGGAAAGGGAGAGAGAACACTTAGCACTCTGGATGTGCATGGAACACCCCAGACAAGAAAACAATTTAAACAAGGTCCCTGCCCAGAACATACCCTCTAAATGACTCTGATAACAGAGGATCTGATTGCAGAACCTGTGCTAGTGACTTCAACAGAAGTACTCTTGTCAGGGTTCGCTAACATGAGTAAGGGTTGCACAGTCAGACCCATAATGAGTAACAGCAGCAAATGCTAGGAGGAAAAGAATGACAAGGGAGACACTGCTGCAGGGAGAGTATTACTTGCTAAAAAAATCAGATGATTAACTTTATATTAACTTTATTTTATTCACGTGTTTCTCCCTCTTTTAAAAAAAAAAAAGCCATTTCCCTGCCAGCATGGAAATAGTTAATTTCAAGGCTTTGATGAAGCCACATGGGGATGGCTGGGCGTATGGATCAGACTTCGTTCTTGTGTTGTTGTGGCTGTGGAGTTTATGGTGACTAATCGAAAGCAGGTGTTTACTATCAAAGATGCAACTCTTAAAGACAGACAGACCTGAGTGAGCAAATAAAAACCCAGCTCTCCAGTCAGTTTTCACTTTGCTGCTGCTGGTCAGGAAAAAAAGGAGCTTTTGGATGCCTTATTTGCAGACATGCGAACTAGGACAGAGCCTCAAAGAGTGGGGTTTGACATACAGACCTGGGGTCTGTGGTATTATTGTCATTTTTGTTTTGTTTTCCACATGCCTGCTAATAAATGCCCTAGTTCGAAAACTTCAATACACCCTTATCAAGTAAAGGTAACCTGTGAATACAAAAGGCTGCCACAAAAACTCACTATAAAATTCACCATAACATTCTTCATGGGCACAAGCCTTAGGCTAAAAGTGCTGCTGTTTTTGCATAAAAATTAATCATTTTAAAGGTAGATCAGTTTTAAAAATCAATAGCTGAGGCATAAGAGCATCATGTGGCTGTATGGCAGGGCTGGTTTTGATACTGCCTTTCACTTTCACACACAGAGCCATGACAAAAGGAAGAGACAGCTCAGTGGATGAAGGTAATCCAACTACAGGATACTTGTTTAAAAAACGTGTGTAAGCCTGATCTTCAATTTCCATCCTTGAGGGGAAATGATATATTTAATATAGACTTCGGATTCTCCCCTTCCTTCACCACCACCCAGTCATGCTGCAGTTGTAACCTTCTGTTATAATGTAGCATCGGACCTTGTCTCACTCAGTGTTGATTTTTTTCTGTCCCTTGCTTTTACCATGTGCTGTAGTACAGGGGTTCTCAACCTTTTTCTTTTGGAGCTCCCCCGCCCTCCCAAAACTCCACAGCCCACCTGTGCCACAACAACTGTTTTCTGCATATAAAAGCCTGGACCTATGTTAGGGAGTAGTAAGGAGGGCAATTGCCTAGGGCCCCATGACACAGGGGACACCACAAAGTTACGTTGCTCAGGCTTCAGCTTCAGCCCCTGATGGTGGGGCTCGGGGACCCCGGCTGCAGTCCCATGCGGTGGGGCTTTGGGTTTCTGTCCTGGGCTCTAGCAGGTCTGATGCCAACCATGCTTGGCACCCCCCTGAAACCTGCTCGTGGCTCCCCAGGGGGGTTTGGACTTCAGGTTGAGAACCACTGCTGTAGCACACCTATTGGGCTTTGAAGAGCACTTTGCATTAAGGTAACTCTAGTGACAATGTAGTTAGTCAAAAGCGATAATTATTGTGACTGCCCAGTACCCCAAACCTTTAGGGGTCAGTAGCTGCCAGGTGTACTGCAAGTCAGAGGCAAGCACTGCAGGGGCTTCAGCAGCAAGGCCTGGTGGGTCCCAATAACATTGCTCTACAGCCAAAATGCTTCTGAAATAAATGTAGTCAAACTTTACTAATTCTGGGTCACTGAGAATGAAATGATGCTTAAAATTGTTGATTGGCTCTAGTTTTCAAGATATGCTATTGGGTCAGTATATACGACCCTTGACTTGGGAATGGCGGAGGATAAGTGAGTTATAAAGGGAAGGGACCTCAATTTAAACCAGAAATGACTAAAATACATCTTTGACTGGATCTATGAATAAATCTATGACTGGGTTTGGACAGTACTTGCTTTTTAGGCAAAACAATGAATTATGCAATCTGAAGCTGGTATTGCGTCATACATGATATGAATTGCATCATGTTATTCCTAGAAGTCATGGATGATGCAATCATAACGAAGCTTACATCACTCTGCTGAACAAATTGCCCTATATAAGCTCTAGAAATCATACAGTGTCGTGCTCTCTTATTTGTCAGTGTTTGATTTTGCAAAGGGACACATTTCTGTTTAGCCAAAGTGAGTAGAGATGCCTCGTACTTGTGTGAACAGTGCAAATAACTTCTGCTATGTTTGTGGTGAAGTGACTTTTGCATCACAAAAGCGCAGTATAACCACTATGGCTAAGAAAGCCTATCACCTTTATTTTGGCTGCAAAATTGGAGATCAGGACAAGAGGTGGGCCCCACACATATGCTGCAACACTTGTGCAACAAATCTTCGCCAGTGGTTGAACAGGAAAAGGAAATCTATGCCTTTTGCAGTGCCAATGATTTGGAGAGAGCCAACAGATCATACCAGCAATTGTTACTTCTGCATGGTGCCTCCAGTTGGGAAAGGTGTGTCAAAGAAGAAAAAGTGGGCTGTGCATTATCCAAACATTCCATCAGCTATACGCCCAGTACCCCACGGAGAAGGACTGCCGGTTCCTGATGCACCAGAATCATTCTCACTTGAGTCAGACGAGGAAGAGGAAGAGGATGAAACTTCTGGTCCTGAACCATCAATGTCACAGAACCCACATTTTCTCCCATCCTCCTCCTCTGAACCACACCTCATAACACAAAGTGAACTGAATGACCTTGTCAGGGATTTGGAACTACCCAAGAGTAAGGCAGAGCTGTTGGGCTCCAGACTACAGCAGTGGAATCTCCTGGCAGGTGATGTTAGGGTTTCCATGTTCCGTGACCGTCAAAAGGATCTTGTCCCATTCTTCTTCATGGAAGGTGATCTTGTAGCCTGCAACAACATCGATGGTGTGATGGCAGCCCTCAACATCGTTCACGATCCAGATGAGTGGAGACTGTTCATTGGTTCATCGAAGACGAGTCTTAAGGCTGTTTTACTGCATAATGGCAATGTTTTGCCATCAATTCCAGTTGGTCATGCAGTCCATATGAAGGAAACCTATGACAACATGAAACAACTTTTGAGGTGCATAAACTATGACCAACATCAGTGGCAGCTTTGTGGCGATTTGAAGGTTGTTGCTCTCTTGCTTGGTCTGCAGACTGGATACACAAAGTACTGCTGTTTTCTCTGCGAATGGGATAGTCGTGCAAGAGATTCCCACTACATCAAGAAAGACTGGCCACTCCGACAGTCATTGGAGCCTGGGAGGAAAAGTGTTCAGCATCCACCACTTGTTAAATCAAGGAAGATTTTGTTACTACCCTTACACATCAAGCTGGGTCTGATGAAGAACTTTGTCAAGGCCATTGACAAAACACAAGCAGCTTTCAAGTACTTCCGTGGAAAATTTCCAAGGTTAAGTGAAGCTAAGATAAAGGAAGGTGTCTTTGTTGGTCCTCAGATTCGTGAACTTCTTCGAGATGATGCATTTGACCATGCATTGTGTGGCAAGGAAAAGACGGCATGGAAAGCCTTCCAATTAGTGGCAATAAATTTTCTCAGAAACAACAAGGCAAACAACTACAGGTTGTTGGTGGAAAACCTCCTCAAGGCATACAAAAGCCTTGGTTGCAACATGTCACTAAAGATACATTTTTTGCACTCTCATCTAGATTGTTTTCCATCGAACTGCGGAGCAGTGAGCAATGAGCACGGTGAGCGATTTCACCAGGACATTGCAACAATGGAGAAACGCTAGCAAGGCAAATGGAGCCCATCAATGCTTGCAGACTATTGCTGGACAGTGACAAGAGATGCTCCATTTAATGAATACAAGAGACAAGCCAAGAAGCACCGAGTAGACACTGAATAGGACTAAACTATGTACATAATAGTTTTTTGCCTTTTGTTTCATAATAAATTTTATTCATATAACCCTTTTACTGATTTTTAAAGTGTTACATAAACAGGACAGGTGAAATATTATCATGTAAAGCAACCATAAACACATGAAAAGACCTAGGTTTACAATTTATGATTAAAACTCTACTATCTACACAATATACATAGACATAAAATGTAAAAACTTAAATATCTTAGAAACAGTAGCCACTCAGTTGTTTTAATTGTCATATTTGAATTCAGCACATCAAAATACATAATAAATAGCACATTTTGTCTCTGAAGCAGATAACTTCTCAAAAATTGTAGACCAGTGTAATCACTCGGACACGTGACTAAGAGAAAGAACATTTCACTAGGGTGGCTGGAGAGGGAAAGGTTGCAGGTACCCTGGGCACAGAAGCTTAAACAGTTACAGGTCCAAGTGAAAAACAGTGGTTCTGGGTTGGGTCCCTGGGGAAGCCCAGTCAAGAGACAGGGCTCTTCAGGCCTAGTGCCTGGGATGCCCTCTTCAGTCCAACCTCTTTTAGGGTAGCCAACTTTGGTTGGGTGAATTCCTGAAGGTTTCATCACATGACATTATCTTTAATTAAAGATTAATCTTTAATTCCTGGAGACTCCAGGACAATCCTGCAGGTTGGCAACCCTAGTTTAAGCAAATAAGCATTTGCTTGTTTCCAAGCCACGCTCAGTTAGTGTATCTCATTGGGGCCCCTCTGCACTGGCTCCCTGCCCAACCACTGCTGCTCCCCCATAAGTCCCATACAGACCTGCACCCAGCTATAACAGCCTATTCCACCTGTAGCTCTGTCCACACTTCCTAGGGCTTCTCTCCAGCACCCTGCCACCAGGCAGCTCCAACTCCCAAACACAGCCTGGCTGCTTCCTGGGTCAGGACTTTTACCTTTACTTGCCTGGCGAAAGGGCAGAGCAGTGGGGAAGGGGTTATGGGAGTTGCAGTCCCCTGCTTTTCTTCATCCCAAAGCTCTATAATTTCAGCAGACAAAAATATCTGGGACTTTCAATGTGCTCTGTAAACTAATGGCAAACACAGTTATTCAGAACAGCCATCTATTTCCGTGAAAATCAGTGGCAAATTTGACTGGTCTTGTTGTTTTGCTGTTTGATGATGATTGCTCCACAGGGAAAAGCATCACATTAGCTGCCTTAGCACTGCTGTGGCTGTCACTCACTCAGCACTGGGAAATCCTGAGATCCAGCAGCAACCTTTGTCATAAATCCAGTTTGTCTATTCCGCTGGCTCTGATGAATGCAGCTGACACTCGCCGCTCTTTCCAGAGCTTGTCTCTGCCTTCTCCCCAGCCAAAAACAAAAAACCCAGATACCTTCTGTTCCCTGCAGGCTGCTTCTCATCTTTCCCTCTATACCTTCACAGACATGGGTTCTGTGAAAAGCTGGAAAACAATTCATACTAAACGAGTAGAGGTAAGCGCACAGATAGGAACAGAGCCAGCTCTGGTACTAATTGACACCTATTGTGGCAACTTGAGCTGAGACCAGGCCTTGACTCGTCATGAAGACTGTACGACCTTCTCACACTGTGGTTTTGTCTATATTAAGATTTAAGGGTGATGTAGACTGTGCTAGCTAACAGTATCTAAGGTATTTATATGGCCCCTGTC
Organism: Malaclemys terrapin pileata; assembly: GCF_027887155.1. NCBI lineage: Eukaryota > Metazoa > Chordata > Testudines > Emydidae > Malaclemys > Malaclemys terrapin. The sequence continues at coordinate 87,083,418 of NC_071507.1, forward strand.
ACCACAGTATTTGAGCACCTCAGGATCATTGTTGTATTTGTCCTCACAACTCCACTGTCAAGTAGGGAGGTGCTGTTACCCCCCTTTTACAGATGGGGAACTGAAGCACAGAGAGACTAAGGCCCTTCCCACAAAGTGACTTAGGCCTTGTGAGGCTGAGCATTGCAATGCCTAACTTTTAGGCACTTAGAAAATCACAGGAACACTGCGATCCACAAAGCCTGCATTAGGTATTTAGGCTTCCCATACAATGAATGGGGACAGATAGGTGCCTAAGAATGGGATCTACAAAAGGCAGCAGGCCAGACAGGGAGCTACCTAAGTTAGACAATAGGAGATGCTGACAAAGCCCCTCCCCTTCTCTCAGGGATAGGCCTCTATCTCTGTTAGCAATCCACAACTGGGAATCCCTCCCCTGGGGTCAGGTGGCTTACTCATTTCTTGCAAGAATGAGTGAGGCTCCTTCCACAGGAAGTGGCATGTCCACCACCACCCACCTTTTAACCTTTACCTCAGTAGTTAGAGCATTCCCGGGGAGATCCAGGTTCAATTCCCCACTCTGCTTGAAGGAGAGACAAGATTTGAACAAGGGTCTTCCCACCTCTCAGCAGGCTGCCAAAACCCACTGAGCTATGGCATATTCTGCTGTGGGACCTCCCCATTAGTCTCTCCTGTTGAAGCCATTTCACTTTGGGTAAATACTTAGAGTCAATGGGACAGAAAGAGAGCAAGAGAATGACTCAGTAGGCTGACATTTAGGGTACCCACCTGGGAGACCCAGGGTTCAGTCCCCCTGCTCCAATGACTTATCATGTAAATAGAATGTAACAGCTTTAACAGGAGACACAGAGGGAGCCCCACAACAGAAATCTCATAGCTCTGTGCTTAGGGGACTCATCTGGGAGGTGGGAGACCCCTGTTCAAATCCTCTCTCTCCCTCAGACAGAAGGGGCAATTGAACCTGGGTTATCCAATCCTAATGAGTGCTCTAACCACTGGACTAAAAGTTATAAGGCTCATGACCAGTGGGTCCTCTTCCTCCATTTGGATTCAGTAGGTGGTCTCTGAGCACACCAACCTGGTCAGGCCCCACTTTAGATAGACATCTGCCTATCTATCTTCCCCTGGATTTTGAATCATGCTAAGGCTTAGGTGGGAAATAGTTGTTTGGCCATCTACAGTGAGGCCAGGGCTGGACTTAGCGATATGTGACCTGGGCAACCAGCCAGGGTGCCATGGTGGTGAGGGTGCTGTGTCAAGAGGCAAAAAGCAGGCTACAGACCTGGCCCTCACTCCACCCCCAGCCCTGCCCTTTCACCGTGCTTCAGTTGTACAATGCCAGAGACCCCACAACACAGACAGGACACCAAGCAGGACCACCATTGCCAAAGCAGAGCTGGGGGCATTCTGGGAAGGGGGAGACTGCGGCCTTCCCCTGACCCAGGCCGGGGCCAACTGCCGGGCCTTCCGCAGCACAACCTCCAACTGCACGGCACGCACGGGGATGATGTTTTTGTGCTCTCGCCAGAGCCCCACCCACCAGAGGGGGATCATTAAAAGCCAGTCACTGCCAGCAAAGTGCTATCCTCCTCTTCACTCCCGCCTCCTTCTCTCATCCAACCACCTCTCCCCTCCACTTCCACCCCTCCTCCTCTCTGCCCCTCCTCCCTGCCCTTCCTCAACTTGCCTTCCTGCTCCTCTCCCCTGGGGTTCCCGAAGGGCAAGGGTGCGGGGATGTCACACGAGAACAAGGGACGCTGGCCGAGAGGGCATGGGAACCAAGGAAAGCTGCATGATGAGGAGGTTCCTTCTACAGCAATGGGGGGAAGGCAGCAGGGATGGGGGGAGCCCAAGGAGAAAGCAGGGGCCAAGGGTAATGGTGTAGGGGGCAGGGGAAGCAGCGAGGGTCAGGGCACCAAAATCCAAGTTTGTCCAGGGCGCTATTTTCCCTAAGGCGAGCTGTGAGTGAGGCCCTAGTGCGCATGTCCAGAGGCAGGAACACAGGCACTGAGGGAACTTTTACCTTGAAAACATAGGTATGAGCACATACAGGGGCCTACCAGGGTTAGGCATGTGTTTTGTGGATCACAGAACATAATACTGGGATTTAGGCACCTAACTCTGGGGGCTTAGGTGCTTTAGTACTTTTGTGGATGTGGGCCTAAGTGACTTGCCAAAAGTCACACAGTAAGCCTGTGGCAAAGCAGTGACTTGAATCCTGGTCTCTCAAGTCCTAGGCTGGTGCCCTAACAGCAGACCCATCCTTGCCATCTAGTACAGCGGTTCTCAAACTTCATTGTACCGTGACCCCCTTCTGACAACAAAAATTACTACACAACCCCAGAATGGGGGACCGAAGCCAGAGCCCACCCGAGCACTGCTGAACTGGGTGGGAGGGCCAAAGCCAAAGGCCAAGGGCTCCAGCCCTAGGCTGTGGCCTGTAATTTAAGTCCTGCCACCCATGGCTTAAACCCAGGGGGGCCTGGGCTTCGGCCTTGGGACCCAGCAAGTCTAACATCAGCCCTGCTGACCCCATTAATAAGGGGTCCCGACCCACAGTTTGAAAACAGCTGCTCTTGTTCTAAAACTCTAGTGTAGATGAGGCAATGTATATTTCTGATGTGCTTGCCGGTCAGATTAAAAACCCACTTATAAATCCTAGTCTAGACATTTAAATGTAGACAGGTGATTTTTTTTTACTACATTAAACAAGTGGTAAAATCCTAGGGTGGCCAACCCAGTTTGTAGCTGTCACACATTTTCATAGATTGAGGTAAACAATTTACTCCAACTTGTGAATATATGGGACAACTACAAACTGCCTTGGCCACACTAGGATTTTACTAAATTTTAGCAAATATATAGTGAAAAAATTGGTTACGCACCTGTAACTGGGGGTTCTTTGAGATGTGCTGTCTCTATCTGTTTTCCACATATGGGTATGTAGGCACACCATGTGCCAGAGTCCAGGGATTTTAGTAAGTGGTGCCCATTGGTCTGCACATGTGCAGTTGTTTTCCTTGTACTCTGAACCAAGAAAGACTTTTTCTTTATGAAAGGTGGTATATATCACCGTTTCTCAAATGCAGCCACCGTGGCCGCATGTGGCCACCAGGGGTTTTCCCTTTCTTGGGTGGTGATGGCAGGGGGCGGCAAAGCATCAGCCCCTCCTCCTCCCTCCCTGTTGCTCCTGGATGCGCCACTCTGCACATCTCTGGAGACAGGTGGGGCACAACACTGAAAGATCAAGGTGAGTTCTCTACCTGGAAGGGGGGGAACAGGGGCTTAGTCAGGCTCGGACTTCAGCCCTGGGGTGGTTGTGTGGCGGGGACTTAGGGAGCCTGGCTGCAGACTAGGGCTCCAGCCATGGGGCTACAGACTCCAAACCCTGGTCATGCGGCTGCAGGCTCCGATCCCCAGCTCTGGCCACACAGTGCTGACCCCCAATCCCGCTAGCGGCAACTGGCCCCAGGTGCTGACCCCCATCCATGTGCTCCGATTCCAACCCTCATCACCGACTCTGAGCTCTAGCAGCTGCTGGTCCCGGGTGCAGATCTTAGGCTCTGGTGGGTACTGCCTCTGGATGCCAACCCCTAGTCCTGGTCATGCGGCAGCAGGCGCAGACCTCAAGTGCCAGCCTCAAACCCTGGTGGCAGTCAAACCCTGATCACGCGCTCCAATCCCCAGCCCTGGCCACTGACCCAGGCACAGCTCTGGGATGTGGACCCTGGGTTCCGGCAGGTGCTGGCCATGGGCGCCAATCCCCAGCCCCAGGTGCAGAGCCCCAGCCCTGGTCACGTGGCAGCAGGCGCCAACCCCAGGGTCTGGCATGTTCTGGCCCTGGATGCCGTCCTCCAGTTCTGGTTGTGCCACTGCTGGCTCCGGTGGGTGCTGGCCCAGGACAATGACTCCTAGTCCCATATGTGCAGCAGTGGGCATGGACCCCAAGTGCTAACCTCTGGCCCCAGTCGCACAGCAGCAGGTGCCGGCTCTGGGTGCCAACCCCTGTCTGTATGGCAGTGGGTGCTGATCTCAGCCCTGGCCACGCAACTGCGGGCACCGACCCGGGGCTGTAATTGGTGCTGGCCCGGGGCACCAACTCCCAGCCCCAGGCGCCAAATCACACCTCCGACCATGTGGTGGCAGAGACCCCCATATATCGTCCCTTGCCTCTGCTGCCTCCCGTCCCCATCCCTCCATCCATCCTCCCTGGCCCCTGCTGCCTCACCCCCTACCCCTCCATCCAGGACTTAACTTGCTATGAAAAGTGATATTAAAAACATACAAATATCACTTTTCACAGCATTATTTTTATTGAGTCTGCAAAAAAAACCTCCTACATAAATAAATTACAACAATCTGGATGTGTATACATGCATATTTATTTGTTTTTCCTAAAGTTAAGTATTCTAGGAAAAAATTGTCAGTGCAGCCACTAGCAAGAGTTGGTGGCCGCACTCTGAGGCCACCAAAAATGTGTTGTGAAACCCCCAGTATATATGGTGGGTCTGCCATGAGTGCTTCCAGCTTACCAATGCTTCTGGTTGATGTGATAGCAGCTAGAAAGACAACTTTCATCGAGAGATGGGACTTAGAGCATGTGGCTAAAGGTTCAAATGGAGGTATGGTGAGAGATGAAAGAATGAAGTTGAGATCCCACTGAAGTGTGGGGTTCACCAATGATGGGAAGATAAGAAGCCTCTTCAGGAATCTAGTCATTGTGGGATAAGTAAAAATGGTGTGGTTATAGATTGCTGCTAAATGAACCCATAGGGAACTAATAGAGACACCCAATATCTTACCAGTAAATAGATACTCTAGAATAGGGATCCCATTGGACTCTGGAGATAACGGGTGGTGTTGTGTCCAAGAGGAGAAACACTTCCACTTAGTTGAATAGTATCACCTGGTAGAATCCTTTCTACTTTAAGATGGATTTAACCACTTTGTATGTAGTTCTGATCACCCCATCCCAAAAGAGATATTAGAATTGGAAAAGGTGCAGAGGGTATTGAACAACTTCTGTGTGATGAGAGATTAAAAAGACTGGGACTTTTCATCTTGGAAAAGACAACTTAGAAGGGATATGTTAGAGGACTGCAAAATCTTGAACCAGGCTTTGAATTCTTAGCCTCGACTCCAGATCTCATGCACAGAGGGGCACTGCCTGATGATTTCTCTGTACATTGGCTTTAATCTCCCTAGCCCAGATTTGATTGAGATCTCATGGTCTTCTTCATCAGATGTTTTCGAAGCCTTAGCTCTTGACCTTGATGTGTTCTGGGAGGGAATGATGCACTTTGCCAAGATGAGAGTCTCACCTAAGAAGGAAAGGCAGCTTTGGTGTTTGTTGCTCACTGAAAAGGAGCAGGTGCAGAAAACACAATTCTTGAATCTCAGGAATCTAGGCATAACCCCAATTTGCCAGGGATAAACAAACAACTAACTAACTACACTAGTAATTAAATTTAAAAGAGTAAACCACTATAACTATTTACAGTTGGTGGAAGACGCTGTGGACACAAGATTCTGACTCTGGCCATGTGGTGATAGGAAGGAACCAGAGAAACACCACTCCACACTGTCCTTTATGTACTTAGTTCAGAGCATGAGAAGAACTGTGCATGTGCAGACCAACCAACTTACTAAGAATCTCCGGACTCAGGCGTTCGGTGCGCATGTGTATCCATGTGTGGAATACAGAGAAGGACCATCACTCGAAAAAGAATCACATTTTTTCCGAGCGAAGGCCTTAGAATCTTCAGGGTGTTTGCCTTGCTAGCAAAAAAGTCTGTACACTGTGAAAACAAATCAGGAAATAGTGATTTTCAACACTTGGTAACTCACCCCTAACTCACACCTGAATCAGCAAGAACATCATTCCGAGTCCCAATGAAATCCCCCTGACAAATTTTGAATGATGTTGCAAACAATAGAAGGATTACAGCTATTCAAAGAAAGGCTGCAAGAATCTTTTAAAATAGAAAGTGTAAGTAGCGGTCCCTGCCAGCTTTGGCTGTAATATTTTCATTTTTAATGTCTATTCTTGTTAAATGCAAAGTGACATGGAAACAAATGTGCTGTAAATAATCATATCTTCATGACTAAATCTGATCCATAATTCAAGAAGTAGGTTGGGTTTTAAAAAAAATTATAACCAATAAAATATTTGAAAATAATTAAACATGGACAAACATGTTAGGCAGATTACATAGTATAGAAATTTCTGCACTTTTAGAGGGATAGATTAGATCACGGGTTCTCACCCGTGTCATGAACGGGTCAGATTGGGAGGTGGTCCCTGACCATATTTGCTTTCTTTATGGCTGATGGGATGGGGTCACAAACTTCCTGTTTTAACATAGGGTCAGGCTGAACACCGCTGGATAAAATTATGTAAAAGAGATTTTTCTTCTCCCGTTTCTGTAATGTTGCACTTATTCTTCAGATACATAGAAGACTTCAATCTCCAAGGCTGTCAACACAGCAACCTTCCTAAACACCACATACAATTATTTTAAATTAAGGAAAGCACAAAATGCTCAAGGCCTAAAAACACCAGAATTTTAGGGGATGTTGGGAAGCTGGTGATGTCGGACTCTTAACAATAAAAACATTGGGACTTGTTGTTGCCACACAGCACAAGCAACTATCACAATAAACACTGATAAAGTGTATAGATTCAGGCTATGAGGACACGAAAATATGGACTTGAAAGTTAGAGGTAGTTTTCAAAGTTTTGTGAAAGACTAGGAAATGGAAAAGAAACCAGCACTGAAAAAGAAGGGATCTGGTGGAAGGATTTAGTGGAATTTTACTATATTCAAAATAAATTTGGTCTTCTAAAAAAACTGTCTTCCAACAGAGCTTCTAAATCTGCTTCTCTAACCTGAATTTTCTAACATGTACATTTCAATATGTTGGTCAAGAACATTTTTTTTCATAAGAACATAAGAATGGCCATACTGGGTCAGACCAAAGGTCCATCTAGCCCAGTATCCCGTCTTCTGACAAGTATCAGAAGGGTAGCCGTGTTAGTCTGGATCTGTAAAAGCAGCAAAGAGTCCTGTGGCACCGTATAGACTAACAGACGTGTTGGAGCATGAGCTTTCGTGGGTGAATACCCACTTTGTCAGATGCATGCGTGCCACAGGACTCTTTGCTGTCTACCTACAGTGGCCAATTCCAGGTGCCCCAGAGGGAGTGAACCCAACAGGCAATGATCAAGCGATCTCTCTCCTGCCACCCATCTCCACCCTCTGACAAACCTCCATGAATTTATCCAGTTCTCTTTTAAACGGTTATAGTCCTAGCCTTCATAACCTCCTCAGGTAAGGAGTCCCACAAGTTGACTGTGCGCTGTGTGAAGAACTTCCTTGTATTTGTTTTAAACCTGCTGCCCATTAATTTCATTTGGTGGCCTCTAGTTTTTGTATTATGGGAACAAGTAAATAACTTTTCCTTATTTACTTTCTCTACATCACTCATGATTTTATATTCCTCTATCATATCCCCCGTCTCCTCTTTTCCAAGCTGAAAAGTCTTAGCCTCATTAATCTCTCCTCATATGAGACCCATTCCAAACCCCTAATCATTTTAGTTGCCCTTCTCTGAATCTTTTCTAATGCCAGTATATCTTTTTTGAGATGAGGAGACCACATCTGTATGCAGTATTCAAGATGTGGGCATACCATAGATTAATACAAGGGCAATAAGATACTCTCCGTCTTATTTTCGATCCCCTTTTTAATGATTCCTAACATCCTGTTTGCCTTTTTGACCACCGCTGCACACTGCGTAGACGTCTTCAGAGAACTATCCACGATGACACCAAGATCTTTTTCGTGATTCGTTGTAGCTAAATTAGCCCCCATCATATTGTATGTATAGTTGGGGTTATTTCTTCCAATGTGCATTACTTTACATTTATCCACATTAAATTTAATTTGCTATTTTGTTGCCCAATCACTTAGTTTTGGGAGATCTTTTTGAAGTTCTTCACAGTCTGCTTTGGTCTTAACTATCTTGAGCAGTTTAGTATCATCTGCAAACTTTGCCACCTCACTTTTTACCCCTTTCTCCAGATCATTTATGAATAAGTTGAATAGGATTGGTCCTAGGACTGACCCTTGGGGGACACCACTTGTTACCCCTCTCCATTTTGAGAATTTACCATTTATTCCTCCCCTTTGTTCCCTGTATTAACCAGTTCTCAATCCATGAAAGGACCTTCCCTCTTATCCCATGACAATTTACTTTACTTAAGAGCCTTTGGTGAGGGACCTTGTCAAAGGCTTTCTGGAAATCTAAGTACACTTTGTCCACTGGATGCCCCTTGTCCATGTGTTTGCTGACCCCTTCAAAGAACTCTAATAGATTAGTAAAACACGATTTCCCTTTACAGAAACCATGTTGACTTTTGCCCAACAATTTATGTTCTTCTATGTGTCTGACAATTTTATTCTTTAGTATTGTTTCAACTAATTTGCCCAGTACTGACGTTAGACTTACCGGTCTGTAATTGCTGGGATCACCTCTAGAGCCTTTTTTAAATGTTGGCATTACATTAGCTATCTTCCAGCCATTGGGTACGGGAGCCGATTTAAAGGACAGGTTACAAACCATAGTTAATAGTTCCGCAACTTCACATTTGAGTTCTTTCAGAACTCTTGGGTGAATGCCATCTGGTCTCAGTGACTCGTTAAGTTTATCAATTAATTCCAAAATCTCCTCTAGTGACCCCTCACATTCCTTATTCACATGCATCAAACCATGTTATTGTAAAGAATCTAAACTACACAGGTGCAACAGATCATACCAAACAGTCCTATTAAAGAATTTAAACTGTAACCTTTTTGGGCCAGGAACTGAATCATCTTACGTGTTTGTAATACACCTAGTAGGATGACACCTCCTGATTAAAAGTGATCCCAAGATCCTGATTGGAGCATAGGAGTCCAATTGTAATATAAATATCTAATAATGGTCTTGTCACTCATCCTGCATTTTTAATATTCCAACTATCCTCTCCTTTGTTAACAAAATACCTTTTCTGATACAACAGACATTTACAGACAGACAAGCCATCTAGACTTTCATTTTCATACCATAGGTTCCACTGTCTGTTCACCAGAATTCATAACACTGATTATCACTTCTCCACTGATTTGTCTTGGTAACAGGACCTGGAGTCCTGTGTGTGCAAACATGGAGGATAGCAGCTCTTTTGGAAGGATGCACCTGTCCCATTAGAGGATTGGGAACCAACAAAACTGATTACTAAATGGCCTCAGTTGCAAAATCCATTGCTGAGAATATAAGAATGGCCATACCTGGTCAGATCAATGGTTCATCTAGCCCAGTATCCTGCCTCCGACAGTAGCTGGTGCAAAATGCTTCAGAAGAAATGAACAGAACAGGGCAATTTGAGTGATCCAGCCCCAGCTTCTAACCACCTAGAGGTTTAGGGACACCCAGAGTAGGGGCTTGCCGTCCTAACCATGTTGGCAAATAGCAGCTGATGAACCTATCCACCATGAACTTATCAAGTTCTTTTTTGAAGCCAGTTATACTATTGGCCTTCATAACATCCTCTTCATAATCGGTTGACTGTGTGTTGTGTGAAGAAGTACTTCCTTACGTTTGTTTTAAACCTGCTGCCTGTTAATTTCATTAGGTGACCCTTGGTTCTTGTGTTAGGTGTTCAGCTTTCTATCTGAATTTTCTTTTTAAAAGGGGTCTTAACTTACTGACAAGCTCCTTAAAGGAGAAAGCATTGACAAGTCTCACAATTTTAGTCTCAAAATACTTGTTTTTTTTCCCCCTTAAAGCTGCTGTTTCTCCTGCAGTTATGAAGTTATGAGGAAATCATAGAATATCAGCGTCAGAAGGGACCTCAGGAGGTCATCTAGTCCAACCCCCTGCTCAAAGCAGGACCAATCCCCAGGCAGATTTTTGCCCGAGATCCCTAAATGGCCAATGCTCAAACCATTGAGCTATCCCTCTTAAATGTGGTTTTATGATCCAGGACTGTTCCTAGTGCAGTACAAAAAAAAAATGTATTGGTAGTAACTTTCTACTCATCGGCTTCCATGTCTAATTTTATTGGACAACCTAGAACAACAGAATGCTGGTATAAGTATTTTTTACTGTATCCATAGCACAAACATGACCCTCTACCCCCCAAAAAATGACGGGCTTTGTCAATGGATTCCTTCTGTGCAGGAGCTAAAGAAGACAGCCACAAAGTTGCCTCACAGACTTAGGGTAGGGGACAAGGCTACAGCATTCAGGGATTCCAGATAGCTTGGGGAGACTGCAATAATAAAGAGATGACCCCAGGTATATCTTAATTATGGCAGGGTCTTTTCCAGATCCTGGAACAGCCTGGGATCCACAGGGCACAGAGGTGGGCGCCTTTGTCCCCCTCATCCATCTTAGCTGTGAGTTCATACTGCCCCTCTTGGAGACGCAGCACAGAATTTCACTCATTGTGATTGGGTCTACCCTAGAAAATTAAGTCGGCTTAATTACAACCCTCAGGGGTGTGAAATATCCATACCTGGGTGGAGAAGTTGAGTTACCCTATCCCTCACTGTAGACACCAATAAGTCAATGAAAGAATTCTTCTATCGACCTAGCTACCGCCTCTCTTGGAGGTGGATTACCTGCAGATGCGAGAACCCCTCCTGTTGGCATAGGTAGTGTCTACATTGAAGCATGACAGATGCGCAGCAGTGTGGTGCAGCTGTGCTGCTCTAGCATTTTAAGTGTAGACAAGCCCTGTGTTGTGCTGAACCAGCTTTTCCTTTTACCCAATTGTACATATTTTACACAGTACTCAAATGATGTCATACTAAATCCAGAGAATTGCATAAATGTATTCAGTGAAAAATATTAAGACAGATCATTTTTTGGTGAGAAATCCACTTTGCAGATGCCAAAGTGATAAATCATTCATTTAAGTGTATGTGGCTATTGTAAAGAGCTAGAACTTCATAGTGGCTTGAGTTAAAATAATACTGGTCTGGCTCCTTTTATGTTGACTAACAGTCTGGTAATTATGATATTCAAGCAACTATAGTCTTTTCATAATTTTGTAGAGTCCAAGTTGCTCAATTTTAGTGTGCTTGCAAATCCAAATTTGGCTGAGGTGCTGTATGTATACTGTATGTATGAATGTGTACTCAACTTTTTCTAGTCTCTAATTGTAACCAAAGCAATACAACAGCAATTCTTCAGTAAAAGGTGATATCCAGGTAGTCAGATCATGACAAAATTTTAAATCACTTCAAAAAGCAACATCTCTCATAACATTGCTAAAGGCATTAATGAACAGTAAAGTGTGAAAAATGCAGATTCTTTATTCTGCTGTTTAAATACAGAATAAAATGTGACTTTTCAGAAAATAAAACTATAGTTGCAGCATTGATAGCTTCCAATCGGCTTTTGATAAAGTACATGCACTTTTTCCAGTTATTTTATTGCACATCATGTACAGTCATACTTGGTGTTTTTATTTACATGTGTTTTGGCAAGGTCTATTTCCCCCCCTCAAAATACATTATTTTGTACAAACAAAATGTTAAATGTTTCACACAAACTGCCACAATAGAAGTCAAAAAGGATATATATTCTATTAACTCTTCTCTAATAGTTTTTTAGATGCAAATTAATTTTCGCCCTGGGAGTCAAATTTCTCCCAGTGCAGTCTGTTGTCAACAACGGACACCCAAACTGCTGGCACCAAGAAGCTAATAGAGCAAGTAACCATCTGCTGCGCATGACACCCACCTCCAATGCGGAACTATACCACCTGCAATCAGTAAGCAGGCACATAGGAAGGAGACCAATGTGCTTAAGTTAACCAGTTTGATTCAACATTGATTACCATGTCAGTGTAATGGTTCATATGCTTAGTTGAAAAAACAGTATACCATTAATATATTATTTCACAAAACATCTCTCTATATCAAAGATCTATTAAAAATAAACTAGGCATTCTAAGTACAATTACACACTTGCACTTCAGGAATGTTTGTAAAAAGCGTTACAAGGACTTTATTGTGTAATGTGCCATTTAGAGTGCCCGTTTAATTATCCAGATACATAAAAAAGTTTCAAAAAGAGTTATATTTTTCTGCATTCTTTTTTATTGGATAGCAACATACTTTAGTGTGCATTTCCTACAGCATTTTGCAGTGCAGAAAACTTTTCAGTGGTCCCCATAGATTAAAGGGTGTGATTGGAAATAAAGCAATTTTAGCTTGTTATATTATGTATAAGTGGATTTTTACACAAACTTGTTAAAAGATCTGTTCAAATAGTATATTAGTAAATACTGATTAGTAATCTAAAACTGGTTAAATATCTGCACAAAAGATACTTAAAGTCTTTGGGGACTCTCTATGAAACGTATTTTGGTTTGATGCACAGTATGATTATTCTCCAAGAGGCTGATTTTCTGAAGTGCTTTTTTAAAAGAATATTGCTTCATCCAGTATTTATTTAAAAGGGTTTTGTTGTACTTCTGTTTATATTTGCATAAAATTGTAAATTAAATGTAAATAAAAATATACTTATTTAAATTGACTCCATTTTGCTGGAAGGAACTGCAGTGCTGTAGGTTTGCTTGAATACATGCCTTTTATAAAATCTGAAAGACATTTTACCCTTCCAGAATTAAAAAACACAAAAAACTTTAACAATAGAGTAACACTGAAGTTATCAAGCTCAAGCGCCAGAAATTCATCTTAAATTGTTGCCTTTTTATAGTTGACAAGATTTTTAGTTAAGCACTTAGCTATGGACATTGAGATCTGCACTTATGTTCAATAGTAACATTAATTTGTGTAAAAAGAGTTATTTTGCTTTTAAGGCTTATTGTTTTCCTTCAGTTTAAAAAACAACAATAACCCACTTCTCTTCTGGGCAAATGTTCATTACTATGTATAATTGACAATGAGATGAAAATGCCCACTGTGGGCAAACTATGACAGTAGTTCATGGATAATAAAAGATAATGAAGATCATAAAGTTGTATCGTAAGCATCCAACTAATTGCCCCTAGAAGATATTTTGCTATCCCAAAACCGTAACAATGTCTAGTCCCACCCAGGAAGTTTTAATCAAATTTGTAGACATCTCAAAGTTTAAACACTTGTCCTGTCTCAAACGTTTTGAGCATTTTCTGTACAACTCCAAATTCATAGTTGTAATGTCACATTACTTGAATCATAAAGTTCTGATTTTATTCACTATGAGTTATTTTCTTTTTACACTGTCTCATTGAATTTTTGGATAGCAATACATTCATAGTATAAGCAGTGAAATGGCCCCCCCAAAAAACTTTTTTTTGTACATGTGTAACTTGTTCTAGACCTATCAATTTTCTCTATTTTACAGTTGCATCTGTACAGTTCTGTAAATTAAACTAGATGTTTAAACGGGTATTTAAAAAATCTAGTTGTATATCAACATGCCTAACGAATTAATGCACAAACTACTTATTAATTAGTGCTCGGCCCAATTTTTCTACATAAAATTAACTTAAAAAAATTGGGAGAACTTTCCACTTTTTAAAATAAAAACTTTATTACAAGGATTCTGAAATCTGTAAATTAAAGCTTATGACAACAAATGGAAAAAACCCAGTTTTGAACAGATGCCGATTTCTCATCTGAATTTTTATTCCCAGGCAAGTAGATTGCTAGTTCACAGAAAAGTAAACTGTCAATATCAGGGAAATAAGTGATGTGCATCAAGGGTCTCCGAAGGGAATAGCTGGTAATTACTGTACATTTAAGCAAAAATCTGGTAGGCCTAACCAGGCTACAAACAAAACTTCAAATAATAGAAAATTTTAAATATGAAGTTTCTCTGTAAAAGTCATTTGCATCGAAGCTCAAAAACAAAAACATATTTACTACCGTGTTTCCACCATTTACATGCCCTGCATTTGTGTTGCTACGGTCATCCACAGGGATAGAGATCACAGGTAAAGAGCCTTGGTATTTGAAATGGCTATTTCTCAGTAATATAGTGCCACAGGTTTAGTATTTTGTACTTTCTGTAGTCATTAGGAAATGATCCAGCTTGATCTTTGGCTTTTCAGAAGTTGTACTCCCCTGAGCTAGGTGATAATGACAGACTACAGACGTACAAAAAAAATTTACATAAATAGTATGTCAAGTAGGAAATAAAGCAAGCTGTAGGAAAATCTTTGTGACATCCTAGAAAAAAGCCAGTTCCTTGCTTCAGATACACAAAAAATATAGTTCAGTAATAATGTGTGCTTATACAAAATAGAAGAGAATCACAAGATGTGACACTGAATCAGGTGCTTTAAATAAAGAATGGCAAATTTCAATGAGATTTACTGTGACATCAAAATGGTTCAACAAAGAATCAAACTGGTTTCTCTGGGTACACCATCACATGATTTACCAATATACTGGCATCTTTGCTCTTTTGCTGTGAGCTGACAGTGATTATTTTAGAGAAAGAAAAAGTAATGTGTGGAATTAGTAATGCAGATGCTGAAAGGCAAGTGGCAAGACTACAAGAAGAATGCTTCAAATAATGCTACTTTGTTCCCATCTCTACTCCACCTACCCCCCCCAAGGCAAAGGCCAGAATGACCAAAAGCCAATTTAATAGTAGTGTGCAGAATGTCAGCCGACAAACAACATAAATACAAGTCATGTGTTATCTGTGGTCACGTTCTTCAGGGTTAGTCCAGTAACTCAAGACTTTACATTCTTCCGTCTTTGTTTGTTTATTTTAATTAAACATGTAATGGTTAATAAACAGACATAGTCCAGAGTTAGTAGGTTGGTATTATAACATTTATTAAAATAATGCTATGGGTTAATAGAAACAGCAAAGAACCAAAGAATTAAAATGCAAGCTATGTAAAAACCCAACTAAAACCCAAATATGTCTAATGTATTCATCCAGTAGCTAACTAAAAGCCCAAGAAAGACAACACTCCCAATATAATAAAGTACTGCAAAACAATTGGCAATTTTCAGTTATCAAAATTGTGGGTTTTGCATTTTTGTATCCTTTTTTTCTCAATCAGGAAAAAAATTGAATGTTTTATATAACATACATATAAAACAAGATAGAAAAATACATTATAAACTTGTAACAATGGCTGTAAATACATTATCTTACATGTTTCTCATAGGCAATAGGTTGGTTATGATACATACACAGCATGAAACTACTAAGATAATAAAGAATAGACAAATACATGTCATCTGTACTGTTACATACAAGCGACACTCCCATCTACCCACTCTAAAAAAATTACATAATACTGTCAGAAAGAAGTCTTAAAACTACATATTTTAATAAAGAAAAATTCAATAAAGAATTATAATACTGAGAACCAAGGCATTCAGAGATTTCAAAAGTCATGCTTTTTTTTAAGTTGATCCAAAATTTTGTCAACTATGTTTTCAAAAGTTTGTTCATTCAGAGCAAACATTACTATTACATGTCACACTTCTATTTCATACACGTAACTTTCCCCCATTTGATAAACATCTAAAAATGTCCAGGTTTATCATAGTTGAGATGAATCTGGATCAAATACTGGTATTGTTTTAGCAAATCTCTTCTCAAATGTTTGAGTGTCGCAGGTTTATTCAACCAAACAAACAAAAATCAAAATGGCACAGCATATATACTGTAAATTAAGTCAAAACAACTGTATGTGTAACAGGAAGACAAAGCTGGTGGCACGATAAACAAAAGCTAGCTGAATACAAAAGGATGAATGTCTATTGCATAGTAAATAAACTGATAATTGTTTCCAGGTGAGACAAGATGCTAGATGAGGTCACCAAACAGGTGCTTAAACCGTAAGCCCTCTTTCTTAGCTTACTATTGACCTTTGATTTGGAAGCTATGAAGGTTTGCAGGAGGAGAATAAGTTGACAAGAGGGGAAATAAATTATCACCTGATATTTGCCAAGTCTAATACTGAGCCATTAGCAAACTGATACTTGCTCAATATTTTCAGAATTCAACACTATTCAAAAAAGCTTCTCAGCTCTTATGCTGGTCTAGCTACATGAATTTCATGTGGCGCTAAAAGATAATACTGAACTATAGATGAATTTTTAAATAGTTAGTCGATGAATCTTTCCTGCTTTTCTTTTGAATAAAAAGCAACAATCAATATTATGAGAATTGAATATCTTATACACTATTTGACACTGTGGGAGCTGCTTACAAAATACTGGAACATGCTTAGGTCAGACTTAAAATTAGTTAAACATGTTCAATTTCATTATCCACCAAACTTTATTCTGTGGACAAGTACAAGGTCTGCTATACTTGTCAATATTTCAAATCAAGACAACTCCACGCCATCCCCTGAACAAAATGGAGCACTTGCTGCCCTATAAACATGTGTCAGCTAATGCTCTGATTTAGAATGAGTCAGAACCCTTTGGTTTAGATTGAGCAAGTACATGAAACAAAATATGTTAACTATGGTTTGAGATGGTGAAAATGTTGCAAGACTAATGGGGGCCAGCATTTGATAGAAAAATTATCAAACGTTTCACATTATAAGATTTGGCAAAGTTGCATCATGCTACTATGGCAAAAATCAGGTATTTCAAATGGTCAACTCATTTGTCTTCCTTTCCCAGCTTCTTTTCACATACTGGGCGACTAAGTGGCATGCATTAACTTGTTGTCTGAGGGAGGAGCTGATTATATGAGACATTTGACTAAATGACCATGAAGAAAATAAGGCACTTCCTTTTCTTTAGACTTATTCCAATACTTAAAAAATAAAAAAGAAAGACAAAAAGGCTCTTTTGGTCTTTTGTTTCTTGACAACCACCAGAAAAAATCATTTAATGAAATAAAGGGTTGTTTCTTTGTTCTTTTTTTCTTTTTTTTATAACACTTGAAAGTATAAAATGCTACATTTCCAAAAATATATTTTTTCTGCACCAGCACCCTTGTATAGTAAAAGTATCTACTTTTTTGTTCATTTTGTTTCAATGCACTACACTTTATCTACAATTTCATTACATGTATACAGCAAATAGGCAAGCATGGCTTTTACATCCTTAATGAAATTTTTCTATACAGGGAGGTTTAAAAAAAAATATTTGAACAGTTTGCCCAGTAATGTGACACATAATGCATGTACCTTGTTCTCATGTAATCTTTTAAGAAAGTTTAAATATGGTTAAAGTAATCTTAACTCAGATTTTGCTTTCATAGTGTTGCTGTTTTGTTCTTTGCATTAACATAGTTCTGAAAATTCACTGAAATCTATCTTTCATGGCACACGTTCTTTTAAAACATCCAATTTGGCAGGCAATAGAAAAAAGGCTGCAACTTTTGCCCTTTGAGGGCACTGGTAGTGACTAAACAGCAAGTCAAATTTTGAATACTTTTTGGAATCCCTTCACCAATGACATCCCTGACCAAAGGTTCATGCATGATGCATCATCACACAGTACATTCAAAGAGAGCTTTGACTTCATTATGAGAAGAAAAAGATTCCTAGAAGTCGCTCACAGTAACTGCCTCTGTCATCGGGTAGTTAAGGGACATCTGTCTCCATCACTTAAGTGAGGCCTTCTTACCGTTCGTTTAGGGTGGGACACTAAAGGATGATCAGTGCTGAGGGATGAATTGGACCTTATTGCTTTACTACTATTCAGTGCAGGTTCTAGAACCACTTTCACCCAAACAGGAAAAAAAAGCTGAGTTGGAGGACAATAATTTCT
This sequence comes from Malaclemys terrapin pileata, assembly GCF_027887155.1. Lineage (NCBI taxonomy): Eukaryota > Metazoa > Chordata > Testudines > Emydidae > Malaclemys > Malaclemys terrapin. Next base: position 87,101,183 of record NC_071507.1, read on the forward strand.
TTGTCTTTTTTGTTAGATGGTAAGACGAACGGACAAGTGCCTCAGCTCGCTGCACTGAAGACAGGCAAGCAAAGGCGATTACCAGTTAACTGATCAGCAGGCAGGCATGGTCAGGTCATCATTGGGTGAAGAGTTCAGAGGTCAGAAGGTCATAGGTTAGTTGCCGGTGGCGGCTGGGTGGTTAGAAACAAAAACAAAACAAAACAAAAACAAAAACAAAAAATCAAAATAAAAAAAACAAAAAAGAGAAAGAAAAGATAGAGAAGAGATTAGTTTCAGCTAGTGACGGCTTAATGACAACATGAAAACTAATCACAACTAATAAAAAAACAAGCATGTTTAATTCTGACGCACTGATTGACACCATCTACAGAATGCAATAAAATCATGACAGCCTTGTATCATGATTTGAACATGTGAAGGAGAAGCCCACTCCCACAAAACTGGTTAACAGGAAAAAATAGAAATAAAATACAACTAACAACTAATGGTTAGTAGCAGTCGATGAAGGAAACTGGAAAACAAAAACAATGAACAGTTTTTGGCACTTGGTAAAAGAATTTTGAAACAGTCAGCGCAAAGAATCAGTATCTGACTGCTATTAAGCATTAGTATTTTCCCAGGTGCAAGCATTAAAGCAACTATTAATGATGGATGTGATTATTAATAACTGTTTGTTAAAAGAAATGAATCTGAATTTTCATAAACAATTTGGTTTAACATAAACTATGGGCCAAACAAGGTTTCTTTTGTTCAATAAATTTTTTATTGCTTTTCAATTATTCTATTTACAAACAACATGGAATTTCTTGGCCTCATGATACAAAGCAATACTAAACTGTAGTCTAGCAGTGTAGGCATCATCATGGAAACCAGGTAAAGGCTAAGCCTATTACTTTAGCCAGCATTTTCCTGTTGAAAATACTATTTTACACATAGGACACTTTTAAAATGCACTTGCATGTAAACACTGTAAAAGTCTTGCCATTTTAAATTCTATACTTCAAAAGCTCTAAGTACATCAAAAAATAGAGAAAGTATCTAATTGATACTAATAAGGCATTTTAAAACTACAGACAGCTTTCTTTATTCATTTTCAAAGCTAATACTCTGCAAATACAATAAAATCTGACATTTCATATACATTCCTGCTTTATATTTTTATATTTTAAAAGAAGCCACCTGTAAATACTATTTTCTTTTGCAAAAAACAAAAAACCACAAACAAACAAAAACAAAAAAATTACAGTAAAACATAAAAAAGTTCTCAAGTGGAAAGTTATCATTCCCAATGTTCTTGAGCTGATCCTTCTTTAATCATTCTCTCTCACATTCTCCTTCACCAAACTTGGTCCACTTAACAGTAGTACAATTTTTAAGACTTGTTCAACAGCTTAATCATATCTAATAAATTCTGAGGTTTGATAGAGTTTTTGTACTGTTGCCATTCTGACTAAGGCAGAGGAGATGAAAGTGAGAAAGGTATTCAGTGCAAAGTCAGATTTGTGCCATTTCATAAAATGAAATCCAGTAGGTGTAATGTTCACAGATAGCATATTTTTAAATGATCTATATCATGGGTTGATTTACCTTCACATAATAAAAATGGTTTCTATGGCCTATCATTTAGGATACAGTTTATAAACACTAAAAATTACTACTGTAACTTAAATGAGACCACATGTTCCCTGAACTTCTTCAAAATTCTGCTAAGTGGGATTTTGTTTAAATTAAAACTGCTGTTGCAAATATAAGCAAAAAAAAAAATAAAAAATAAATATTTAATGTGGCACAATCTCACCACTTTACAGGTATACGAAAAACACAGAATCTTAAAGCATTTTTGATACTGATTGCAATTTTGATTAAAATGGTATTAAAATTTTATATATAAATTATGTGACAATTGGTTTTGATAAAAACATTCAGAAAAATTATCAGCATTAACATTTCTTGTGGAGTATATAATCAAAGTAAGCTACCTTTTTAAGATACCAGAACACCTGTGATACATCCTCTGCCAAGTCCCCGGCCTTCTACAGTACACACAGGTTTGTCAACTGTGCAACACCATTTACAGTTTATTACAATTAAATCAGTCAGTCTCTCTATTATATGAATCAAATTCAGTTTTGGATTATTTATAGAGCGGGATCTTATTCTTAGTAGAAATGAACTATACTTTATCAACCCTTCACCAATTCTAAATGCTTGGTTATAAGAATAACACATTTACATGTTTGGGGGCTCTTGTTTTAAATGCAGTGCTTATATCTAAAAAACTATGCAAAAAACAAAAACATACTCAAAGGGTGAATACAGTAGTACTATATGAGAACCAGTTTAAAAGTTTTTTGTAATCTTAGACCCAATGAATGCATACTTATTTTAGTGATATTTAACAACTGTTTAAAATGCTTTCAGGTTGAAAAAAATTAATATTTCGGTTTGCTGACATTGCTTTTTAAATACCAATAATGGCAAATTAATCAAAATGTGTGTCATGAATTGCACAGAAGGTGCACATGGCAAGTGTTGATCAATTTTTGGTATTTTAATTTTACAGCAAAATTTTAAAACTCACATTAACCTCCTCTATGTAAAATGTTTGTACTATGCCAAAAGGTATTCTTTCCAAAACATACCCCTCTTCTAAATCTCTAAAGAGTGTGCACTGATAGTCTGCTTTTTAAAATTTGTAATAAAATGAAGTACAGTCTTTAAAAATATCTTTGCGCAACCTATGGTTTGTAATGTAAGTTGCTACGGGTAATTTAGAACTCTATTCATCAGAAATTATCAGCATCGTTTTAATGTAAAAAAATATACAGGTCACAGAACCATGTATGGTCTCCATGAGAGAATAGCTCTGTGTATTCTTTTTAAAAAACATACAAATTAACTTTGAAGAGCTATACATATGGACAATTTACCATCAAAGAAGTGTCTGTGTTTCAGTAGAAGGTGAGATGATTCCAATATTTATTATTTTCAGTTCAATGATTTATAGTTGCAACCATTGCCAAGGCAGCTGAACAGCTGACACGAATTAAAAACAACAAAATTAGTAAATACTACATTGGTCTATTCAAATAAAGTAACCAATAGATTAAAAAAATTCCATGCCCTGCTACAATGATTTGGTCACCAGCTGTTCCAGGGAAATACCTGCCTAAACAAATAAGCTTTTCAACTGTGGCATGAAGGACACCAAATCTGGGCTCTGAGAGACCATCAGTAGGAGCAGATTCTAGAGACATGGGCCTTGTATAGAAATGCCCTGCTGCCCATCTTTCAACAAAGAATACGAAACCCAGCAGACTGTAACCACTGTGATGGAATATAAGGGGAAAAGAATTTTTTCAGGTAACTGTATAGATTTTATATATCAGCTTGTGCCTTTTATAAAGCATTAAAAGGTAAAGGCGCTACATAAAATATAATAAATATCTTAGAGAGCCCCTCTCTCTGGTATTGGTGTCCATGGTGTCCTCCTTATATATGGTAATCTGACACAGATCTTAACAAATCAACAGAAGGAGAGAGGTGGAGTGTAGGCTAAATTCTGTATTAGGAGTAGACATGCCTGTCCCCTGAATTTGGCTTTAAGTATATCAAATCAAGGAAGACTGTGGATATCCTATTTTGCTGAGAATAGGTCCTTAGAATAATAATACTCAGCAATTTCAAAACATTTCGCATCTTCAAAAGCATTGAACATACATTAATCCCCACAACACCCCATGAGCTAAGGAAGTATCATCCTTATTTTATAGATGGGAAAACATACACAGAAAGGTTAAGTGATTCGCACAAAGAGTCACTGGCAGAGCTGGGATAAGGGGTTGGGTGTTCCAGTTCTCCACCTGCACTGCTTCCTAGTCAATGAACAGCCCAATGTCAATAAACCGAAAACATCACTTTTCTTAATAAGCTTAAGTAATTCATTCAAGGGTCCAAGGGCATACACAGATGGTAAGTTACATTTGATGAACAGGAGAAAAATGAAGATTTATTTTCCATTCATTGGTTAGTTAAGAGAGATGTCCAAATACTGGATGTCATCTCACCAACGGGACTTCAAAAGTTGCTTCTTCTTCAGACAATGTATTTTAGCAGCAAATGACAAATACCAAGAAATCCATTTTGGCAAAAGAACATAAAAGAATATTGCCTTTACTGACTCAAACCCAACAAACTTTTGAAGTATTATCTTCACAGTCCTTATTTTGTTGAATTAAGTTAGATATCTGAGAACATGAATCTTCTTTAGAGTTATACAGTACAGTGGCTCAAACAGTTTATTAGAAAAAAGGAACCTAAATCTTCAGTTTTCTCCAGACAGGACGCATTTTATTCCTTTACTTCCTTCTCATTAAGCACCCATCCATTCATTTTATTTTTGCAACACCAATCTGATATTTCCACACCAATTAAAAGAGCAAGTTTGAAGGGAAAACCAATTAATGTAGCACTAAACTCTTATTTCCTGATGAAGCTGAATCTTCTATAGTTCTTATAAAGGAAATCAGTTATAGCATTTTAAACATATCACATAATTTATATATTTTAATAGATGGGAAACCTAAAGAAGTTTACACAAGGTCTTTAAAATTGCAAGCGTTTCCAAAGCTGTAATATAGTGACTATTTAGATTTTTGAGAAAATTAATATTAATGAGTGGGTCAAAATATGGTATTTGGTTAACCAGCTGTGGTGTTGCAAATTTCATGTACACTCAAAGCATTTCTTATAAAAAAGAACTGCAGAACTAAACTAACCTCGGTCTGCGGTCACAATCCTTTGGTAAGGATGGACACGCATATCGTGCCTTCGAACTTTAGTAGCCACCGCACCTAGTTAAATTGCAATTACCAAGACAAAGTTAGAAAACATTCAAAGACAAACATTAACAGCAGGTTTAGCAAAATGGATTTAAGTGATCATTTACTACAAAATTCATTTTAAGAAAGCAACAAGTTAAGGCACAGTAGTTTCAAATCTTAACTTTAATATATGAAGTATATCTGTGCAGATTAATATTGCATTTATTTCAAACATCCTGGCCTTAACCTGTTTAATCCACTCATTTTCAATCCCAACATTACAGTATTTCATGAAATCTATTAGATCCAAGAACATTTAAGCTTTACTAGTCACATATTCACTGAAGTGCCTTTTTTGCAGCAGCACTACTTTAAATAATGCCATTTTTAATACTGACAATTATTTGCTACCCTTCAGACCACTTCCAGTTTCTACCATTAAAAAAAGTTTTAAAGCAATTCTTCATGCCTACAGATGTGGTTTTAAACTTTAAGTCAATAAAGTATGAACTGCAATGAATTAGGTGATTAGTAAAGCAAACAGTATAGAACACTTAGCAGTCAGTATACTACTATACACTCATAAATTACAGCTACTTTGTAATAATAGAGACTAAACCAAATTAATAGCACTATTTTATTTTATATCTATGTGCAAAAAAAGTGCAAGTAAGTCACTGACTGCTAGGCTACTTTTTTTCAAGACTGCTGAAACTAAGCATTTGTTAAATTCAGATCTGATGAGGGTTCAGTTAAGACCGTTCTTGAATTCTTAGCCTTTCGTTGGGAAAGCCATACCTACAGATAAAAGGAAGGGAATTAAAAATTAGTCGCCAACTAAGATTTGACACTGATACCGACTTTCCCATAACCACCACCACCAACACCCATTTGTAAATTTTAAGGGAACTGCTTTAAGATACCTAAATAGTTCACCATAAAAATGGGCAAAAAATACATAAATATGTTACAAGGTAAAACTCAACAATAAACCATTTCAAATCTATCAGTTCTGTCAGCAATGCACAAATTATTTTAAATTTCATTGCTCAAATGATAGAGCACGTATTAGAATCAGTAATTCTAGATTGCCCAGGTTACTTTGTATTATAATTGAAGTTCTTTAGTGAAAACTCACCCTCAGTGGTCAGCCAAAAGGACATTTGCTTAGATAGCTCTACCTTATCTACATTATTTTTTTGTGCTCTAAGCAACACTGACTGTGCAGGAAGGATTCTGATACATTTTTTAGTAATTCTCCCCTTCCCCACTCTTTTTATATAAAAATCTCGCCTGAAATTCATAAAAACTCTCTGCATTGTATTAAGTTATTACCATGCAGTAACACATTTAATCATTATTTCTTTAATGCTCAACTACATCAAATGGTAATGAGATTTGGTACTGGACTCAGCCGGTGGCTACAATGATCCCTACCACAGTGAAACTACCTCAATAGACCCTGTAAGTGCCAGCACAGAGGACTCCTAGGTGGAAAAACAACATGCACAGGGTTGCAGGAAAAATTATTAATAAAAAGGAAAATATTACCAGAAAGGTATAAAGTTACATTGTTACTAATTTATCTATCATAATTTTTTGGCTATTTCAGAGACTATGCAATAGCAATAAGCTATTCTTGACTTCATTCTTTTGACCAATTAAATGTTTTCAAAAATGACTAGTGCTAAAATTGAAAATAAATGACTAAATACAAAAAAAGTACATTTTCCTATCCACAATGCCAAAAGGAACATGTAAAGACAGATGCGCACACACACATAGAGCAGCTAGTAGTATTCACTTAATTGAGCATTGGCTTTTTGTATTTCTTTCAACAAGATATTGACTTTGAATCTTAATGTCCAATGTTCATTAGAGACTTTTAGAATTTGTGTAAATCAATAACTGCTGCTGAACAAACTTTAAAGATCAAAGTCCTATAAGTCAACAAAATCATGCAGCACCAAGGTCATATACAATTTAGTAAAAGAACCAGAGAGTAAAGATTATTCAAATTCTGGAAGGAGTAAAGAGGAGAGAAATTGCATTGAAACAGTTTGTTTTATATTGACTGGTTAACTGGATTATAAACAGCAGATGTATTCTAGCCTTGATTTAGCAAGTCAATGGACTGAAATACCAGATATGATTGGCATTTCAGTCAACTCTATAAAAAAAGATGTCAGTAATGTTTCTAATTGCACTGTTCTCCAGCCACATCTTAAAAGAGCTAAGTTTACTTACTGAAACTATTATTTTGTTTTCTGCTTAAAGACAGATTCATAGGTTCTTGCCACTAGATTAATTCATCAGATCTATCAATGGAAACTATATTTTTAGTTTTTTTTCAAGATTTGTTTGATGCCACAAAATATTGTGCAAAATTAAAAATGATCCCTTTTAAATATTATTGTAATGTATTTACATTTTAGGAAAGTGCATTCAAGTTTTCCATTTGGGACAGTACAAAGTATTTATATTAACTATGCATTTCAATTCCTTTTTGCTTTTATTCTTGTCTAAAAGATGTTTTCATTTGATAGCACTACAAAAAACTTAAATGTACTACAATTTGATTAAAATAAACACACAATTTTGTTTTCAAAAAATTAAAAATGCTCCAAAATAAATATGGACCTTTTAAAGACATATGAATTTAGCAATCTAGATAAAACAATTTTAGAGCTGCACTTATTCAATGCACTTTTTACTGGGCAATTTATGAGTCTTTAAATGAAACAAAATAGGGTCAGAGCTCTCTTTCAAAAACAAAGTTTCAATGAACCACTGACTCTCATACAATAGTAAAAAACACAATAAAGCAGCCTTAGAAAATGATCTACAATTCAGTTAATCATCTTAGTAGAGAAACTTACCTAATACGCCACTAGGTTCAATAGGATACTCAAGAATTGATGTCGCTGGTGCCAGTGTATAGGGATACTCATAGGGTGTGTAAATTAAACCAGCTTCAGGTCCTTGAGGAACTATTGCAGCAGTTGGATGAGGAGTTCCGTTTGGCATGACAGCGGTCTGTATCTGTCTGATCAAAGGCATTATGGTAGGGCCAGCTGGCGTAGGAGTACGCAGGGCAGCTGGGGGGAGAACAGGCGCAGGCCCAGTAATAATCCTTGGAGCCTGGGCTGTCGCTGCAAGAGAAAAGGCAAGGGCTGCTACAGTAAGCAAAGAAATTTAGAAGGAAGTATGGAGATAGCAGTACAAAACGTGAAAAGAATGGAAAAAAAGGGGAAAAAGTAGGAAAGAAGAAAAATAAAAGGAAATCATTAGTACATGCGCTGATCACACAGTGCCAAAGCACACCATTCAAATGCAAACAGCTTTCCATTTCTCAGTGTGCTTAAGTATGAACATGCAAAATAAAAAAAGCCTTTATAAAACAGTGAAGTAGATTTCTAAACAGGTTACATAGCACGAAAGCTCAATTTAAACCATGTTTCTTTTACCTATGCTTTCAAGACTGCATGAGACTGAGATGCATGCAGGAGATATACGGAAAATACTGTTGTAATCGTACATGGAATGTAAAATATACTGCAACTATAGAATCCACAGATAGATAGTTATGCAGACCTTTCATACAAAATGAAAAAAGGTTTCATAATACTTTTGTTTTTTATTAAAATTCTATTTCAAAATACATAAAACCTCCCATGAGCATTGGGGTTAAAGGTGTCCTAGTAATTTTGGGTGTCGTTTTTTGCTTCTTTGTGATGAATGAAATAGGTCCAAAAAGATGATATTCTTCCTTCCCCCTCCCCCATTCTCAAAAATAATATTTTTTTTTCTACTTCCATTTTAAATTAGAAATTCATGCGTTTTTGACACTGTGTCCTGGAAGTGTAGGTTAGGAAAAAAAGTACTTAAAAAAAAATGGAGCTAGCACATTTTAATTAAATGCTGTTTAAAATATTTTAGCACCCAATCCAGACAAGTTTTAACACCTCTCGTGGGGTCAACCCTCAAGCTTAGACTTTATGGGCTTGTGTAAATGCAGAATTACAATGGTTTGATTTAAAGAATGCTTTTTACATGATTTAGTTAAACCTACAGGTGGTTGGAAAATCCAAAATTTTCCCGGAAAAAAATTCATTGGAAAAATGCCTTTTAGAATTCTTTTGACAGAAATTTTTCAGATTTTCGGTGGAAGCTTTTGAAATGAAATAAAAATTGTATTTCATGTAGTCTTACATTTTTTTTTCCCTGGAAACTGAAAAAATTCTGTTTTCCATTTTTGATTCTGGATTTTCAGGCTTTTGATATGTCAAAAGGAAAAGAAAAAATAAGTTACAGTTCAAAGTATCTATTCAAAATTAAAAAATGCCAGAAATTGTTCAGATGAAAAAATTGAAAATTTGAACAAGCTCTAGTTAAACTGCTGCATGGACATTCTTATTTTGGTTTACATTAAGTCAGTTAGAAACAGGTTTAAGGTCAAATGAAGTAATCCACTCAATCCAATATAAGAATGTCCAGAAAGGGACTGCATCAGTTTAACTAAGCAACTGGTTTAATGGCTGGTTTATTAAAAAATTCAAACCAAAATAATACAAGGTGCGAAATGAATCCAATTTAAGCCTGGTCTACACACAGTATAACTAACTATGTTGGTTGGGAGTGTGATTTTGTGTTTTGTTTTGCCAGCTTATACCAATAAAAACCTAGGCGGTGTCTACACTGCCACTTTCAGCGCCAAAAATTTTGTTCAGGGGTGTGAAAAAACACCCCCCTGAGCGACAAAAGTTTTAGCACTGAAAAGCGCCAGTAAAGACAGCGCTTTATCGCTGTGAGCCGTGCTCTCGGCAATAAAGCTGTGTGCGTGTGTTTTTTTTTTTTTTTTTTTTTTTTTTTTTAAATCGCTGGGAGAGCTCTCCCCCGGCGATAAAGCATGTCTACACTGCCCATATCACAGCGCTGCCGCGGCCACGCTGTAACCCGGGCAGTGCAGACATACCCCTAGTGCGAACATAGTTATACCAGTATAGCTTATTCCCTTCCCAAACAAAAATAAGCCATATTGGTATAAGCACTTCCATTTTTGTAAAACTACCACTCCACTAGGGCTATGTCTACACTACAGAATGTATGTATCCTGGCCAGTTTGTAGATTTGAAATGAAATATGAAAACCTCCAATTCTGTGTGTCTTATATTTTCAAATTTCATTGCAGACACAATGTACAGCAGAAACTTTTTCTGCCAGTGAAGGATCAAAGCCTCCCCGAACAACATTAGCTATGCTGACTGAAGCACTCTTACATCAACACAGTTGCATCTACCTGGGGTTTTGTACCCAGAGCAGTGTTGGAGAGGGGTGTGGTCTCCCCCCCCCTCCCCCCAACATCTGATAAATATAGCCATGCTGGAGAAAGTTTTAAGTTTAGATAAGACCTTGGGGAGTCATATTGCTTTAATTATACCTTTATAATTAAATCAATACAATCTTTGTGACTAGACTAGGCCTTATTTCAGTGCACGTGTGTTAACTAACCTTTGTTAAACCTGTGTAAGTTTATGTTTTGAAAAAGCCTACGGTCCACAGATATCAAGTGACTGAAACCTGAGTGATAGGGCCCGGTTTTTTATTCACGATTTTCAAAGCTGTGCTTTGTTTTTATTAAGACAAATTAATGCCAGAATAAGCAGTAGGAAGAAAAGCTCTTTTGTTAAAGAGCAACTACTCTGCTCCTTTGATTATGGAAAGCATTCACCTCCACAAAATCTGGGTCCTTCAAGACAGGCTTCCAGTAAAGAAAGATTTGACATTCCTGACAGATTTTAAAGAGGAACAAAAAGCAGGTCCCTCTCCCACCCCAAGCATTTAAAGTTTTTTTTTTTTAAAAAAATCAGAAAGCAGAAAAAAAGGCACAAATCCAATTCTTCTCTCTCTTCAGGTTACTGTTATCAGATCTCATCTGAAGATGTTAAAGTAGCTAAACCTAATTGGCATGATCTCTCTCATTTGTTTGTTTTGCATATAACCGCCATTTACTATAAACTGTAATAGAAGTGCACATGTAGAAGGACAACTTTTGGTAATATCAGTATGCCCTTAATGAAAAAGTTGACATGACTGTGGTTACATTTGACACCTGTATCAGCGAGAGTAAAGGTTTGAGAATGATTTTAAAATTTGAATTTTCATTAACAAGCTTTTACGTTCTATCCTGGAGAAAAGAGTTTATACCATAAAGAATAGCAGGCACATGTCACACGTACTCTGATAACCAGGTGCATGCCATTCAGCTTCAAGTATAAAACTGTACATACATGCATGCTCAAATCAATCTAATGGAAGAAGAATTGTTACAAACGGGCTCATTACACCACTGATCTCTGTGAACTTGCATGTGAAATCAGTTAATGAATCACTGGAAAAACATAACATTGGGGAAACATGCAAGCAAGATGACAGGAAGGAATATAATACAGAAAATGTTATTCATGTTATCTTGAACAACTGTTACATTCCCTTAAATCTCTCTAAAAAAGGTGAAAAGGAATCTATCCTCTTTTACACATGGCAAGAAATAAACAAAATTATGAGGAATACCACAGCTTCTATAGTTTACAAAACATAAAAGAGCTGGTCTACACTGAAAAGTCACATCAATATAGCTCTCTCTCTCTCGTGGATCTGAAAAATCCACACCCCTGACAGACATCGTTAAGCCAATCTAACCCTCAATGAAGTCAGTGCCAGGCTGATGGAAGAATTCTTCTGTGAACCTAGCTACCACCTCTCAGGGATATGGAATACCTGTAGCGATGGGAGAACCCATCCCGTCACTGTAGTACGTGTCTATACTGAATTGCTACAGTGGAACAGCTATGCTACAGTAGCGTTTTAAGGGTAGACATAGCCTAAAAAGCTTGCTTTTAGGGCTCAACTTTGATCAGAGTTAAAAAATAAATACTTATTTAAAAAAAAAGACTACACTGTCTCAGTCTCGTCAACAGATATGCAACTGTGCATTTGCCAAAAGGAGAAAGGTTGGGAAACAAAACCCCCGTGGAGTCTGCTCTCCTACTGGCCCCTAAAATTTTGTCATGCTTACGTGATTTGATGTTGGCGTCTCTGTATGTGCCATTCAGAATTGCAAGTTCCATTAGTTGCATCTTTTTAAGGCTGTCTTCCCCCTCTGCCTGCGTATGAAAAGTAGGAAAGAAAGTTAGACTAACATTTTATTTTATGAGCCAAATCTGCGCCTAGGACTTGAGAGAGAAAAAAGACATTTCTCTGAGTTTGAATGGATGGAAACACTTATTTATATTACACATAAGCCTTCTGGGAATATTAGTGTATTATTAACCTCCATGGATCTGAAAGTATTAAAATTGTAAGTAGACCTCCAATAATTGGTACTGGATGAACGTCATATAAAAGTGAATAAAAGAAAAGTAAAAAATTACCAAAACAGAGCTAAAGTTTAAATCTGTGTTTGAAAGGCAAATTTAAGATTTTAAATGAAGAAGTAGTAACTTCTAAATACTTGTAGAAGATATTTGGTTGGTGGACTAAATGAAAGAAAATGCAAATATTAAATAATTGGGGCTTAAATTAATGTGTTTTTATTATGCCAGATATTGAATATTACATAAAAAGAAATAATTTGGGCCGCTATTCTGAACATTAAGTCTACAACTGTTGAAAGTCAACATTCACATCCACAAACAGCTTCAAATTCTGAACTAAAATAGGCCAAATTCAGCCAAATAAAGCTTGCAGGTAAGATGGTGCAAGTTCCCTGAAATTCAGCAGTGATATAAATGCTCATGCAAACTGGTCACAAAACAAAAATAAGTAGCAAAGTAATATAACTTGTAATCATTTTGTATTCCTAATGAATTCCAAACCTGTGCAATTTACATGCTTGGGGTCAGGAAGATGAATGTACTAGAAAGTAACTAACAAGAGATTGTATAATAATAAAACAGCCTCACCTCCTCCAAATTAGGCCTGTCCTGCAAAACATTTAAACACATACTTAACTTTAAGTATGTGAGTAATCCCACTAAAGTCAATGCAAATTGTTTTGCTGGGGTCAAGGCCTTAATTCAAGCACCAAACCCAAAACTCCACGACCAACATCAGCCATGGCAAAAAAGGATACAATACTTTTATTGATCTCAAATAAAAAGTATACCTGTTTATATTAGATCTGGAATTTGGTTCCCACAGAATACCTAATCATTTTAAATTGAGCTCATTTTGTGCACTCACTAAATGATGAACAGGTGTAAATTATGTTTTATTGCCACATACACACATTTTCTGGTTAAGGTACACCTGTGTTATTTACACCATTTATGTTACTGTTGGAATTTGGCTCAGAGTCTAGATCCCCCCTCCCCACCCCCAATATGTATCCCATTGTCAACAATAATATTGTCAATTATTCTCATTAAAAAGTAAATGAAGGAAAAAGAGAACTGAGTTTCGATACTTTGTATATCTCAAAAGCAGTAAGTAAAACTGGTATTGTTTCATGTGTTTTATTCTCAAAAGTTGTATTTTGATATCCTGAAGAAGCCTTTAATACATTCAGTATAGTTTCCAATGTGTTAAAACATTTACAATAAAGTTATCACATAATAGCTCTAGCATCTTTCCTTCAGTACCTTGCTGCTGGTCTAAAGGTACTCATTTAAGTTCACTTTTCACTTGCTAAGCAAAAGTAGTACTTTTGTCTAATTTGTTTTTTTTGTTTGTTTTTGTTTTTAATGGAGATATCCCATCTCCTAGAACTGGAAGGGACCTTGAAAGGTCATCGAGTCCAGCCCCCTGCCTTCACTAGCAGGACCAAGTACTGATTTTGCCCCAGATCCCTAAGAGGCCCCCTCAAGGATTGAACTCACAACCCTGGGTTTAGCAGGCCAATGCTCAAACCACTGAGCTATCCCTCCCCCAAATTTGCAATAACAAATTTCCCAATATTAATGTCACATACTGCTATTTTCTTAACTTACATTCCACTATCCAGATAGCAAAATAACATTTATTGGAAATTAAAAAGATGTGTATGCTTGGTTATAATACCATGCCAGGTCACCACTATATAATTTAACAATGTTACAATTACTACTACACATGAGGCACTCTCAGGGATTTAAAGCTGGATGGAAAATTGGCAATCTAAAGTGCCAGCATGAACAATTTTGTCCTCCGGAAAAGTTGGCTAAATTTGTATTTGGGGAATTTTTAAAAAAGTCACCTATACAAATATATTTTTGCAGACATTTAGGTTAATATTTTAAAAAGTATTAGTGACTCTGGGTGCTTTAATACTGGGGTGCCCAACTTAGTCATTTTAAAGGAGCCTGTTTTTCAGAAAGCATTGCTCCTCTACACTCAAAACCAAGCCTCTTTAAAAGTGACTCAAGTTAGGTGTCTAAAAATGGAGGCATCCAAAATTGCCAGTGACTTTTTAAAAACTTGGGAAGAGTTCACGGTAAGGAAAGGCACCCTTTTCTATTTCTTTTCTTCTTAACTTGTCCATTTGGGGCAGGTAGGTAATTAAGATGAACCATTATTGCATATTTCCAGTAACTACTGTTCATAACTCTGTTACAAAATGGCAATAATTCCATTCATATTTTGTGAACTTAGAAAGGAAAGGAGCATGTCTACCTACAGGAATTCCAAAATTTTTGGTATATATTTCATGCTGATTTAAGGAAATAAATAATCACTATAAATATTTTATTCCAAATGCAAAGAATGAGCCTATTTAGCAAATTATGAAGACACAAAGTCAAGAGGAAGTCTGCATATTCATAATCATATCTAAATATACCTATACCATGAAGAGTGTGTTCTGACAAACTTTTTTTTGAAGTTTATTAACAAAATAATTTGATGCAACTGTTAGAGAGTTCAAGATTTTATAAACTTTACATTTTCATAACTTTTGAAAATTCACTAATGATCTCATTCAAGTACTTTCATCATCCCAACCACAAAAGAGGCTATGTACAGTATCCTTACATGTATACATACTATATAAAACTTCTGTTTTTGGTAAAATATTCAGAATAGGCAAAACCTGTAAGAGTTATAGGTTCCTTCTGATATATTGTGATTAGTGTGTGGTGGCATACATAGATTTTAGACTTATTTGACACTAATATTTCTGGAAAAGTAAATGCTTTTTCAATTACCTCTTTAACTGTAAATTGTACCATTAAATGCAGTCCCAGGCTTCACTTACTTCTCATATTAATTGAAATCATACTTTTCAGAATAGTAGTTATATCCCCCCTTATCTAGTATGCTCTGAATTTTCAAATAGGCTAAGTGTTAAGAAAGTTGTCAGTGCTGGTAGTTGCTATTGCTGGTAAATTGGTCAGAATACATGTAAGAAGCTAATTACGATGCACTAAACTGAACAAGAGCTTACATTAGTCTTTTTTCTACTGTTACTTATGGTAGCACCATAACTGACCACATCATTATATAGATGCTATTTAACTATTTTCTCTTTTATTTTAATAATAAGCAGACACTTTTATTCTGATTTTTCATTTTAGTACCAATCTGTATTTTTGATAAAGGCTTTCAGTTTTAGTAAATATCTGGAACATCAACAAGAATCTAGCTTTTCTCTGAAGCAATGTGTAACACTGCTATCAATGAAATGCAAAAGATCAAGCATAGTACCATTAATTATTACCAGAACTTGAATTTCTTCCAAAATCAGCTTAGG
The DNA here is from genome assembly GCF_027887155.1 of Malaclemys terrapin pileata. Taxonomy (NCBI): domain Eukaryota; kingdom Metazoa; phylum Chordata; order Testudines; family Emydidae; genus Malaclemys; species Malaclemys terrapin. The sequence goes on from NC_071507.1 coordinate 87,116,735, forward strand.
GAACTGATCTGAGTTATTAATATGTCTGTGTAGGTGACAAATCTTACATTACACTCCCTGGAAGATCTCAATCAACTGCAAGGTGCTGAATATACTTGAACCACGATGAAAACCTTGCTAATATAAGTGATCATAGCATAGCAGAAACTGATCATAGCTAGCAAATTTCCAGGGAAGAGGAGGTGTGGAGAAAAACAATACATAGCTGCTTAAGCAACAAACTTTAAATAAAATTGTTATTATCTCCTTGGACCCATAACATGTTTTTATATAGATCGATGAATTTCCCATAGTAAGAGGCAACTATTTAGAATTTACACAAAGTGCATTTAAAGGTAATACTGTACCTTCAGCCTCCAAAAACAGACATGACTGTCAACTGTTCATTCTTGGCCTTCTCTCAGGTACTGTTTAACAGTTCTCCATCTAATTTTATACAGCCTCAAGATCACTTTTTATAAATTTCTGCTTCAAAAAAAATGTGATATGTCTACTTGTACATGGTACTTCACTGTTGTAGGATCTGGAACTTGGAATGCCACATCAGCAGCTTTTTCCAGTTTTAGTTTGGATTTTTGAGCAGTATATTACACACAAAAGAAAAACACCTGAAAAAAACTTCAGAAGTGCTAATCACATGGGCATGATTCCAACTCTTCCCAGAAGATGGCACTGTTTATTACATAATGCTATCACCTCTAGGCATAGGTGGTTATCTTGTCACTGTATTGCTCTACCTGTATTGTTTAATAACTTGTATCTGATTATGCATTAACTTGTCACAGTTGCTTGCCACCTCTTTTCAAACTGCCAAGTACAAAAGTGTTCAGGGCCATTTTGTGTGCACACACATGCCGTACTATCAAATCCTCCACTCCAGTTTCATTGGCCCTTGTTCTTCAGCTGCCAGAGACTAGTTTTAGAGACACAGAATGCAGAAATGGGCATGTGCTGTTGTTTGACCTGTCCTCTCTCTTCACAGCTGACGGCTGATCAAATGAGACACACTGATGCAATCTATTTTAGCTCCGGGCATTTCTGCAGGCACTCTCTGCTGAAGCAAAGAGGGGTTGCATCAAGCATACAAAGGCAATCTCTAAAGAGACAGAATGCTACCTGTTCAGTATTTACAACAAAGCCCAGTCATTTGTACTGAGAAGAAGCTGCTTTAAGCAAACATCAATAAGGTCACTTAAAGCCAGATTTGCATTGCTTAGTTTAAGCTCAAGTGATTCACTCAAGCCTTTCATCCTCTTAATTCTTCAATGTTCCCCTTGTATTTCTCAGATACAATATAACATGCAGATTAAGTAATAAAACAGTTTGGTACCTCACTGTTGAAACATCACTTTGTAATGGGAACATTCAAGACTCCTTACTGAATGAAAAAGGCTTAAGGAATATAGGTAGGAATTCCCTAATAAGGTACAATGTATATTGAGAGAAAGTATACTGAACGCCCTGTTTACATTTTGCAAGAATTTCTCACTGATGCTAATAGCAGTTCAGCTGCACTTGTGGTAGCAATGTCAGGAGCTACCAATGGCATTTTAAGCAATGTGCCATCTCATCAGATGGGCACAGTGCTTAAAATTCTAGCAATAGCTGGCTGCCCACCTATAACAGGACTCTCAAAATTACTAATATCTGTAGAGCTGGTGTTAGAAACTGCTGGAAACTTTTTGCATAATTTCTGTTATGAATACAATCATAATTTCTATGTTATTGCATGCATCCGAGTTTAGAATTCTTGCCTCTTGGGTAGAAAAGGACTGGAAAGAGGAGCTTTATGAATTATGGCTGTTGATGCTATAATATTACCCCTCTCTAATCAATATTAAACAATAAATGTTCATGAGAGCAAAGATATTCTTTTAATGAGATTTTAAAAGAAACATGTATAAAAAATAAAAATACTGACTACCACTAAGCCTTATCGTCAAGATTAAGCTGTCTTAGTAGCCTAAGTCCCAGGTTTGAAATACCCAGTCACCTTGGGATCACGTGTTCAAAATTGCCCCTTCATCTTGTTGAGGTAGATAAACTGAGTACTACACAAATACATGTGATTATCTGTATAATGGGCATCCACGGAGATCCATACATGCATAGATGTATGGGTAGGGCTGACAAGGAAAAAAAGGAATATTGAAGGAACTGTGCAGTAAATGCATTAATTCCAATGAGGTACTAAAAATATTCAAATACAGTACATTAAAAAAATGTACCACCTTTCACATTAAATGTGTACTATCCTGCACAGTTAAGGTAAGGTAAGGGCTTTCAAAATGTATTTGCTGTTAATGTACCTTATACAGGTTCCTGGAAGAAGTGGATCTTGCTCATGCAAAATTACATCTACTAAATGAGTTTGCTAAAGCATACAGTCAACCTTTGGAAGGTAGTGGAGGAGAGGGATCAGCTTAAGCGCTTATTTTTGGTATATTGTGTAGGTTTCAAACCATACTGTCATTATTTTAAACCCTCAGATGGGCTAAAGTATTTAGAACAATTACACCTCTACCCAGATATAACACTGTCCTCGGGAGCCAAAAAATCTTACCACGTTATAGGTGAAACCACGTTATATCGAACTTGCTTTGATCCGCCAGAGTGCGCAGCCCCACCCCCCGGAGCACTGCTTTACCGTGTTATATCCAAATTCGTGTTATATCGGGTAGAGGTGTATTTAAAACCCAACAATATACTAAAACTAATGGCATTTACCTTGGACTCCATCCCATCCCTTAAACTGAATTCATGGTTCAAGAGATTTTAAATAAATAAAAAAAACCCAAAAAAGCAGCTCTTCAAAATGCATTTCTGTGCCATATTCACATATCTGAGCAATTCGCTGAATATGTGCTGCAGACAATGACAACTGTAGATTTTTTCAGAAGTATCATTAAGCTCAGTTAAAATGTAATATCTGCAGGGAACAGTTTGCTAATGCTGAGCTTATTTTTCTTATCCAATGGGCCTCTGGCCCAAAGGGGTCTGTCAGCATACACCTTTTCCTGCATACTGCCTTAACTCTGGCCCCCTACTACTACAGTGGACTAACAACTGCAGCTTCATAGGCCAGCACTATGAAAGTCTTTTTGACACAACATGCTGTGGAATGCTTTTTTCTAGCTGACAAAGAAAAATGTTCCACTGCAATTCACTTGTAGATCAGTAAGTATTTCAAACATACTATGCACCAGTCAAACATCCTTTACACATGAATGTTTCCATTCAGGGGCAAAAACCTTCCATTCATAATTTATAAAGAAATAACCTCACACAGTATACTACAGATTCCTAGACGTGCACGTGGTTGTTGTTTTTTTTTTTAACTCAGATTTCAGCCATGAATATGGGACTTGTAAAAGATTATGGGCTAAAAGCTATTGGAACTGCTAAAGTATACATGTCTAAAATTCATTGTACACTTTGAATGACTACTGCCTTTGCTTGTAGTGCTTCAACGTTTTAATTGCGTTATCTCATAGTTTTCTATAGTCTCTAAGCACTGAAATCTTAAGTAACAGTCAATAAAATAGGATATACTCAGTAAGACTTGAGAAAAGGTCTCTTTTTGAAGATCTGAATTTGAGTACATCAGAAGCTTAGTTTAGTTAGTACATTATTCAATTTACTATACATAATCAAATTTCAGCATGGTTATCTTTCATTTCTGGCTGTTTGATTTATAGTTAGAAAATTTTAACCAACTATTTTATTCGATTAAAAAAATAGCACACTTTTCAACTTCAATTTTTGTTATTTTCATGTACACAAAAAACGACTTTGGCAGGCAAACCAAGACTTCAACATGTATTTGGTTACAATTAAATAAAGTAAATGTGTTGCTGACAGGAGAAAGAGAGAAAAAAAGTCTTCAGTAAGGCCTTGTCTACATTAAAAAGGGTTTGCCAGTATAGGAGACTCATTTTACACCAGCAGGAGTTCTTTTGAGGGTATAGTTTATAAGAGTTCTTTTGCTGATATAGTGTATACCAGTTCCCTGAATCTCATGGTGCTTCCCCAAGCATCTTTGAAGCTCAAAGTAAAATAAATGAACACTACACATCTAAGCACTGTTAGAGAAGCCCAGAGTACCATAAGCAGAACTGTGGTGTTTAATAGGTGCATGGGATGGCTCAGTTATTTCTCAATTTCCTTTTCAACATTGATGCAGACTACTATGCCTAGGCAGACAGGCAAAGATAAATTAGCATCATTATTTCTTCTGGGCAACACAGCCTGCTTATCTTCTTCAAAGCAAGCTCTCGGTTCAAATGATATGCAAAGAAGACTGTGCTATTTCACTTGACAAATTCATTGGTCATAATGTTAAAGATACACCAGGGGAAAAAAGGCAGCATATCTTCTTACATTTCCCATCACCCTATCTGACAGAGTCCTATTTAATCATGATACTTGGACTAGGAGCAACATTTTCAAGAGTCCTTTTTTTTGTTTCTGCAACAAGTAAAGCAAGATAAGGTACAGAAAAACAGTGTGAAACACATTTTTATAAGCTGAGCTGAAATACTGCATCACTGGAACCTAGGGCTGTTAACTGTTCTAGTACGAAGAGAATGAATTCGGGGGGTGGGGAATAGAGGGGAGCGGCAGGGGCGGGGGGAAATCAGCTTCAGCATTCTCTGTGACATTAAAGAGACGTGTTGTGTACTGGCACTCCTACAGCATGCTGCAGAAAATTAAGGGTTCATCTTCAAATTGCACAGTTCTTGGTATGAATTTGGCCGTTCATGCTAAAGATACTCTTTTCCCAGCAGTATATCATTCTACAACTTGCCTTGTAACCCCCTAAAACTTCAGAACAGACCAATCTCTTTCTCCCACCTGTAACTCTTCAGTGAGAGAGAAAGCATGCATCTGTGTGTTAAAGGACCTTATACTAAAAGCTTAGAACAAGACGCATGTTTCACAGCACACAGAGAGAACACTAACTTAAACTGGAAAAAAAAAAAATCTACTTACACTGTGCCTACTAAAAATGTTTTCATAAAAACGATCATCCCAAATCCTTTTTAATAAAGATCCGAATTAGGTAACTAGCATTAATATGATCGACAATACCTACCTACTTATCAAGAGCACAGCTAGAAATCTCTAAAGCTAAACCTTGGTTCTGACTTATATGGAGGTTACTTAGCTGTAACTGGAGAACCTTTGAGATGTGTAGTCCTTATGTGTGTTCCACATGTGGGTACATATGTGCTTCATGCACTCGAGACCACAGATTATTAGCAAGTAGTGTCCATTGGACTGCACCTGCACATTGCTCTCTTTGTGCTCTGTACCGAGGCTATAAGGGGGAAGTGCAGACTGATGCCTCTCAAGTTCCTCTTCTTACTGCAAATTAGATAAGATCCAAAGTAGAGAGGAAGGAGGGCAGGTAAAGAACACAGACAGGGACAGAGAATGAATTAACTGGATATCCAATTAGAGTCTCTGGATAGACAGCACCTGTCCTCAATCACTTTGCTATAGCGACAAATAACCTCGTTTTCCTAATTGATTTTGCTCTTTGCAGATAGAACACCAAAGCTGTCTGATGATGAGGTTTTGGAAAGAATACTGGAAAATGAATTGGTTAATGCACGTGAAACTGAGAAATTACCTTGGGGATGTATTTTGGGGGAAGGCGAAGGGAAACATTCTTACGGAATGTGGTGTATGACTGGTCAGCCAGGAGTGCTTCCAGTTCATTCATCTTTCCGGAAGACCTGACAGCTAATAAGGTGACTTTCATGGAATGGTGGAACACAGAATATGTGGCCAGCGGTTCAAAGGGCCATCTGGTAAACACTGATAATATGAGGTTGAGGTCCCATTGAAGTGTAGGTTTCACCACTAATGGGAAGGTCCTAACTAGACTATAAAAACACTAAAATACTAAGAACTCTAAAACTATGTACAAATATATTTAGGTTCTGAAAAGAGAATGTGAAGAGTGCTTCAGACACAGAGGGTTCTGACTCAGGCCATGAAGCAAGAAGGAACTAGAAAGGTGTTGGTCTGCGCTGACCCTTTTGCCCTCAGTATTGAGCACGAGGGGAGCAACTTCACAGACGCAGACCAATGGACATTACTTGCTAGAAATCTCTGGTCTCAGGCACATGGAGCACATACAAACCCATGTGTGGAAAACACAGGCACCAGCATTAAAAGAACTCAAAGAGGACGTTACTCACCTTGTGCAGTAAGGATGGTTCTTTGAGAGGTGTCCCCCTATGAGTAGCTTCACTGTAGGTGTATCTGCACCTCTAATCAGAGAATTTAGGTAGCAGTGTCCATTCGGCCTGCACATGCGCCTTCCCTCGTGGTCTCCCTCGAGGTTATCTAGTGCTGCGCAGGTGAACTACCCTCAGTTTCTTCTCTACCACAGAGCCCCTTCCTCAGAACTCCTGAGTAGAGGGGAGGAGGGTGGGTTGTGGAGTATCGGGGGGGAGGGGGAACGACATCTCGAAAAACCAGCGTTACGGCACAAGGTGTATAACTTCCTCGTCTTTGAGTAGTGTCCCTATGGGTGCTCCGCTGTAGGTGACTCCACAGTCTATCCCCCATGGAGGGCTGGGGCTTTAGAGTGGAGTCTGTTATTGACGACAGTACTGTGGAGTCGAAGATGGCATCAGTGGCTGGGTCTCAAGTAATCGCATGGTGTTCCACGAAAGTATGGCCAGAGGCCCAGGTTGCTGCCCTGCAGATTTCTGAGATGGGGACATCTTTAACAAACACAGTTGAGGTAGAAACCAATCTCATGCAATGCATGAGGAGTCCTGATGGAGGCAGCAGGTTATGCATGGTAACAGTGGTTAATGCAACTGGAGACCCATTTGGAGAGTCTTTGAGCTGATTTTAGAGCGTCTTTGGATCGTTCTGTGAATGAAAGGAAGAATTCAGGAAACTTCCTAATGTCCTTAGTCATGTCCAAATAGAATGCTAGGGCTCTCCTAACATGAAGTATATGAAGAATTGCCTCCCTGTTGTCACAATGAAGTTTTGGGGAAAAGGTGGGGAAGTGAATGAGATTACCTTGGGGAAGAATTTTAGGTGTGGCCTCAGGGTGACTGTCTTTAAAATGTCTCTATTTCACCTATTTGCGTGCTGGGGTAATAGCTACTAGAAATACTGTCTTCATGCAGAGGTGTAGGAAGGAGCAAGTGGCCATAGGTTCAAAGAGTGGTCTAGTTAGGGTTTTTAGAACCAGACTGAGATTCCACATTGGAGTGGGTGGCTAATTTGCAGGAAGAAGTTTCCCATGCCCTTGAGGAATCTGCATGTTGTTGGATAGGTAAATACTGAACATTCATCCACCTGATGGTCAGTAGATGTACTTCAAGCGAGCTAGAGAGACCAGTCCTTCTGAGGCCCAAAATATAGTCTGGGATCGAAAGAAGAAGATGTCTGAATCACTTGTTTGGAATTGCACCAATTTTGGAATAGTTTCCACTTCTGCGGGTAAGTGGGACAAGTCGTTGATTTCCTACTGCGCAGTAATACTTCTTTCACCTCCTTGGAGCATTTGCTAAGTGTTGGAGCCATGAAGGAGACAAGCCTGTAGATTGGGGGAAGGATCTGTCCATTGTTTTGGGAGAGCAAGTGAGGAATGGGTCAAAGAGGAATTGGAAGACATATTGCCAGCTGTGCAAGGTATAGGTACCACACTTGCCTTGGTCATGAGGGGGCAATCAGTATGACTTTTGCTTTCTCTTGCCATATCCTTAATAGAATCTTCGACACCAGAGGGAATGGAGAAAAGGCTTATAGCAGCTCCTTGCCCCATTGAAAGATGAGACTGTCCCTTAGAAACTGTTTCCCCAGTCTGGCTCTGGAGCAGTAGCAGACACATTTCTTGTTCCCATAAGTAGCAAACAGATCTATTGTTGGGTTTCCCCCATAGGTCGAATATGCCATGGAGCACTGCTGGGTTCATCACCCATTCATGGTCATATGAGAAATTCTGACAAATTGTCTGCTGTCACATTTTGTATCCCTGGCAGGTAAGTGGCTGAAATGAGCACGTTGTGGCAGGACGCACCAATTCCAAAGTTTAAGTGCTCCCGTGCAAGGGGAAGGTGATCTGGCCAGGGCCGGTTCTAGGCACCAGCAAAACAAGCTGGTGCTTGGGGCAGCACATTTTTAGGGGCGGCATGGCTGGCACCAGAATGCCGCCCCTAAAAATGTGCCCCGGCTGCCCTAGCTCACCTCCGCTGCTGCCGCTCGCGCGCCGCTGCTCACCCTCCCTCCCAGGCTCTCAAACCTGGGAGGGAGGGGGAGATCCCGAGCGGCTGCGGTGTGCGAAACAGCTGATTCGAGCGCTGCTGCTCCCCCTCCCTCCCAGGCTCTCAAGCCTCCGAGTGGCCGCGGCACGCGTGCCTCTTCTCCCCCTCCCTCCCTCCCAGGCTTGAGAGCCTGGGGGGAGGAGGCAGGGCTAGGGATTTGGGGAAGGGGCGGAGTTGAGGCAGGGCTGGGGGTGGGGTAAGAAAAAAACGGGGTGGGGGGGGCGGTAGCCAAAATTGTTTTTGCCTGGGGCGGCAAAAATCCTAGAGCCAGCCCTGGATCTGGCGCCCCCTTGACCATTTATGTAAAATATGCATGCTATATTATCTGTTGTGACTTTCATTTGAGTATCTCTGATGAGAGGGAGAAAGTGTGTGCAGGCATTTCTGATGGTTCTTAGCTCCAGAAGGTTGATATGGAGGACTGATTCTGTGGGAGACCACTAGCCTGGGACTTTACAGTCATTTAGGTGAGCTCCCCAGCCTATTAGAGAGGCATCTGTTAGACTCAGAATTGGTGGGGGTTGCATGAAAGGGATTGCCTGCATGGACGTTGGATGGTTCTTTCCACCAGTCCAAGGAGTGTTTGGCCCTGGAGAGCATCAACCTTTTGCCTTGTTTAACCTGTCCCTGTTCAGCGAGTAGACAGATCTAAACCGTATCTGTAAACATCTCATGTACAATTGGGTGTGTGGGGACACAAATGTGCATGCCGCCATGTGCCCAAGAAGCTGGGGACAATTCCTGGCCAGTGTTTGTGGACTGGCCTGGACTGTCTCTATGACACTCATCAGGGTGCTAAATCTATACAGTGGGAGGAATGCTCATGCTTGCACTGCATCGAGTTCGGCCCCAATAAACTCCAGACACTATACTGGGGTCAAGGTTGATGTCTGGGTATTGAGCTGCAGACCCAGTTGCACAAACATGGACATGGTCCTCTGGGTGGCTCGTAGGGCATCTTTGAAGGAATGAGTCTTGAGAAGGTAGTCGTCCAGGTTTGGGTAAATGTTAATATTTGATTTCAAAATACTTGCTTCCTTTCTAATATTTTTCATTACATGTATTATTTAAGATTGCATGTTGCCACCTGGGACTGAATACTGTTAGTGAAAATAAGATACATCTCCAGCCGGGTAGGTTTTCATTTTGAATTAGGTAGCATTGACTTAATTAAAATAAGTTTTTTTATGCTAATATATTATCAAACACATTATGGAAGACTGAAATTTTAGGATAGATATGATGAAGTATGTCAATATTTGGAGACCATCTGTCTTATGTAACAGCATCCCATATTGTCTATCCTCTCAGTTACAATTGCTATCATGTAGGCTACATGGACTGCAAAAGGTAAGTGGGGATGAGGAAGGGTGGGAGGGAATATGACATGATAATTTAAAACATGAATAGACAGAATAAATGTATTTTCCTTCTGTCCAAAGTTATTTGGGAAAAAATTTAATCTTAAAATATTTAATGGTGGAATTCCATACTTTTGTTGACATTGCCCTCCTTTTTCTGCATACATTTTCCAAGGCAAAAAGAGATGTAGTAGCAGAACAGTCAAACTGAAAATGTAATATATCTTGATGCCTGTAAATCTTTATGTAGATTCTACGTTTTTGAGGGAACCTTCATTCAGACAGGGTATTTTTGTTTGGTATGTGCAGGCACAAAACTATATGACTGGTTCAAATCTTAAAATTTCTGGCTCAACTGGGGTCAATGTAAGAGTTTGAAAGATGAAAGAGACCTCCGACTCTCAACACGAACCTTAAATTATTCTAGAAAGTTATTAAAATGTGAAAAGTACTAAAAATTCACGTTTACTTCCAGGTTCTTAGAAGACCATGAGAGTTCTGCCTGTGCAATACTACTAAACAAATACATGATGTGTACATTTTGCTTCTACCCAATTTAAATAGCATAAATCTGTTACTGTTAAAAAAAATCAAAAACTGTTATATAGACTATTGTAAATGTGTGTGTCCAATTTGTCTTCAGTGTTTTGCTGCTCTCTTAACAGTTTATGAATACCAGAATGAGATGATGGTACTATTTCAGCTGCCTAGTCACAGCTCATCTTACAACTGGCTAAGACCTGCATTCACTCAGTTTAAAAATACAGAGTACTGAATAAAAGAATTGCGTGCACTCTCTTTAGGGGACAAATATGCCAATCATATGACCTTCTATTTGAAGGCTCAAGCTGCTCAAGGCACTGTGTTGTCAGGGAGAAGGCTTTCTTGGCTATTTATTGAGCTTTCTTTTCAGCTCCTAACAGACTAGCCAATGATTATTTTCCAGAGAAAGTAGTGTGAACTCAGAACTGCCTAGCTCAGGCTGTAAACAAAGGGCCTTTGAAGAGCACTCCTTGAAAGAGCTAGATGACTGCACACTCATGTGACTAGCTAACTACATTCCGTTATTTTTAAATGGAGCTGTAATCTGTGGGTAGGTTGTCAGCAGTAACCCTTTGTGACACCGGAATGAAAAACTAATACACCTTATGTGGTGAATTCCCCTACTTAGGTCGTGTGGCTATCTCTAAGCAGTAATGTATATTATGATTGTTTTTATTAGGTTGAAATGTTAGCTAAATAAAAGCTCAGGTTGTGATGAATTGCAAAAGTCAAGAAATTCAGTTAACATTGAAAACTAAATCACGCTGTCATACAAAAAGAACAAGAGTAAAATATGGATGTCTTTCCTGCTAGTTTGAATCACAACTTTAAAGTTTTCTATATAACTTTCCTCTAATTATATTTAATACCAAAATTCTGACAAGTTTATCTAAAAGACCCATTTGAAACTAAATGTATTTACACTAGCTTTTTAAAAAAAATGTATACTATGAATGCTATATTGGACATCTCTAAGAAAAACAAATGTATAATTACTAGAGATTAATGGACGATCAGTAAATCATTACAAAGCAGTGAAGTCCATAAGCAGTAGTTATGTTTCAAAATTTAATATATTTCACTTGTTTATAATTCCCCAGTATCAAAAATGATTAAATCATTCATATGCATCACTCGACAGACTTCTTTTAGTAAAAAAGTCAGACTTAAATATACCATATTAGATAAACGTCTATTAGGGATGGTCTAGGCAGTATTTGGTCCTGCCATGCGGGCAGGGGACTGGACTCGATGACCTCTCGAGGTCCCTTCCAGTCCTATAATCTATGAATCTATGAATCTATATTGTATAATGTCACTCATTTTAGACACATTATTTCGAACACATATAAGCTCTCTGTTCTCATTGTTTATTAATTTGAATATACTGACAAAGCTGAAACCTGATGCTAGAATAAAACATTTTGAATATGTTAAGGAAACAAAATATGTTTTTTAAGCCTTCCACTTTTTCTACTTTGGCTATATATCACACTTTTAAATATTTGGGCTGTGATAAATTAAGAGTTCTGAAGCAAGCAGTTTATAAAAAAAAGTTCATCCTAAAAAGTTCACCCCCGTTCTCCCCCTATAATTCAAATTAAAGAATGTAAAATATGTTGCTCTTATTTTTAAACTTTGTATGTCAAACTTTACCCTCATGCAAATTTAGGACAGATTATACATCCTTAAAAAAGTTTTACTGTGGAAATAGTAACCTGAAGTTATTACTTTTAAAGTTTAAATAATTTTAAAAATGTAAATAAAAACATATATCCTGCAAATGGGTTACTTGATTGAGTTCAAGAAAGAATGTCATTCCACTATTTTCCATTTACACAACTGAACACAATGCAAGAAAAAAATATTCTAAGCAAAATTTACTCTTAAATAATTACTAGCACTGATGGAAAAAATTCTATTAAAACTATTTTGAGTGAATTAAGTTTTTCATGAAAGGTATCTACCATCAACAGAAAATTCTGACTTTTAATTGAACAACCAAACACTTGAAAACTGAAAAGTTTTGATTTGTAAATACCACCATGGTGCCTCATGTAGGTTGTAGTTTGGTTGCCTCATGTCCCTTCTCTTCTATAGGACATATTAGTTTAAATTTTCAGCAGAAAATAAAAATCCAACCATCTGTAGTAATTAGTGCACTTCAGCAAATAACTGACTCAAAAAGTTCCTTCCTAGATATTGAATGCTGCTCTTTTTTAGCACTAGTGCTACTTTAACAATAAATGTTTAAATGATTGTATGTCAAATTTAGAAATTTACCTATATTGTTAAAAATGCTTCTAGTTTAACTTCATCTCTAAATAACAAAGATAAAACACTCATTTTGAGTTTACTCCTGGCTTCCATTTTATATAGCTTAGAAGTGGTGTGACCTTTCTTCCCTGGTATAATATGTATTGGTACATACCAGAGCAGTTGCAGTGATGTGGAGAGAGCAGCGGGTTTGGATCACTCTCCTCCCCAAGACAAGGCTTCAGAGGCTCAAGGTGGCCACATGGGGCAGCAGTGGCCATCAGCTCTTAGAAAGTAAGGCCAAGAAACTTTTCCCAGTGGCGCACATGATAGCTGTGGGAACTTCCTCCTAGTATTTTCTGCTAATTTCTTTTCTGTTAGCTGAAATGAATACTAACCAGAAGGCTCAAAGAGGTCCCTTGGGAAAAAGATGGGGGGGTACTGTCTCAGTGTATATTGAGTGGAGGTCATGGGAGGTACAGGACTTTGGCAAAGGAGAGGAACATGGTGGTTTGGAATCTTATTCAAATAGAAAAATATAAAGCAAGTGGAAGAACATGTGACGGGGTTCAACAACTGGATGTGTAGTGGTTGAAGCAGTAGGGTCTGCAAATTTTAGTGAAATAAATAAAAAGATAGGCAAAGATAAGAAATGGACATGGGATAAATGTATATAAATTTAAAATAGTTTGGCAATGAGCATAGAAAGTAAGGTAAATAACAAAAAAACCTTAATTATTCAGATGCGTACCAATGACTACTCTGGTCACACTGCTTGTAATTGTAACCATTTTGTTTTTCTTTTAAGTATTCTTTTTAGATTTCAATCTCCTTTCGAGCTATATGTTTGGAAAGCACTAATATACTCTGGTTCTTCTATAATATAAATACTACTTAATCCAAGTACTATAAATTTTAGCATACTTGACAACTTTGTGAGAAGTTTATTTACACCAAAAACTAGAATCCTTGCATATATAACATCCAAGAAAAGTCTTGAAAAGCAACAAAAAGGTAAAATTTAAATATTTTTAAATATAGGATTTACCTAAGTTCTAGAAGCATTGTGAAGTTCTTCACACCCATTATTCCTGCATGATGCTTGAAAAATAGATACACCTCTACCCTGATCTAACGCTGTCCTTGGGAGCCAAAAATTCTTACCGCGTTATAGGTGAAACCGTCTTATATCGAACTTGCTTTGATCCGCTGGAGTGTGCAACCCTACCGCCCCCCCCCCCCCCCCAGGAGCGCTGCTTTACTGCGTTATATCCAAATTCGTGTTATATGAGGTTGCATTATATAGGGGTAGAGTTGTACTAAGTTTTTATTAAAATGATTGTCCTTCCCTCCTCTCCTATGAACTGGTTAAAAAACTTTCTCCTCTGCAGAAATATAGATGCAACACTTAGAAAACCATTTAGCAGTTCTTGCATTATAATTTGATCAAATTTCACTTTAGAGTTAAAAGCTTATCTTGGCACAGGAGTAAATGTGAACCAAGATTTCTCTGTTTCTATTTGTTGCTGAACTCTGCATATTTCACACTGTTATATCCCAATATCTCCATAAAGGCCCATGGATCAGATATTATACCAAAGCTTTTACTTAACATTTTTCTTTTTCTATTATTTATAAGCATATGTTGTGCCTGAACTTTGAAAGGAACATGATCTGCAATCACTCAGCCACCTTGAATCAATATGTCAACTAATGTTCAGAGAACTATTTTTGATGGGGTTGTACTGTGATATTTCCCCCATAAGCAGGATTTCCCTGTGTCTCCTTATCTACTACTAAAGGCTAACTGCATATTGTATTAGCTTTTCTGAGGTGGACAAGTAAAAATTTAATATTTTAAAAAACTTGGACCCCAACTCAAATGTGTTTACCAGGGAGGAGAATCTGGTTGCGACCCTGCTTTAAAGTAAAGGCCAAGGCTAAATTGCGATAATCAATGGTGAAAGCAACAAACATTTTTAACTGAAATTAATTTAAATAATTTTGTATATTTATATATTTAAAATATTTGAATATGTACAAAAAAGTTATATTTCTAAATGTATTTTAAAAATGTTAATTTATCATTTCAAATCATACACAATGCAATTTTAATTAAAACATGTTTTTAGTGTTGTGTACATTTTATCACCTTTCTTGTAGTGATCTTTGTGTGTGTTAGTAGGATAAATATAAATTTAAACATTAGAGTTAGTTTAAGTTTGATTAAGGAAATATGTGTGTTGTAAGAAAGGCCCTGACTAGCAAGTAGAAGGCCTTGAAAATAAGGAGTTAAAAAGCCAGAAGGAATTAAGTAGGGAGGATGTCTGGTTCAAAGAATAACTAATGAGATAAGGGGAAGTTTCTAAAAAGAAGGCCTCTGACTGATAGGGTTTAGTGCAGTTGGTTTAAATATAGGGGGGAAAAAAAAAACCTGTCTTAAAAATGAGCCAACATGGCCCTTCCCAACCCACACACCAGTGTTATCTCAAAATGTAGGGGCTCCAGCATACCAGAACTAGACATCCTTTCAGTAAAAGAAACAACCTATAGTTGAAATTGACTTGGTGAGGCAAGTCCTCTTTCATAGATAGAGGATGGACTATAAATACTCCACAGAGATTCAAAAAATGTGCAGTTGAGAATCATTAACACAGAAGTTGTAGACAAGGTTTAAGACAGACATTTATTGAAATGGAGAAAAGAAAAGAACAGTGGAGTAAAAATTTGAACCTTATGGAACACTACACAAAGAAGAATTCCAGGGTGCAAGTGTAGAAAATGGGAGTTTTCATACGTGGGAATGACAGAAGAGAATTTTAGATCCCTTTACAGCACTGGAGACAGGTGCATAAAGTAGCCAATGGCCTCAAAGCTGAAGAGAGGTCGAGAGAAATGGATCAAAAGATCAATCAAAATACAGTAGGTCATTAACTAGATCTGAGAACAGTTTCCATACTATACCCCACATGAGACTCAGATCAAAACCGAATAAGAACACTGTTGTGAGAGACGTGGAGAAAGAAGAGGGGGACACTTTCCTAGGCAGTTTACATAAAGCTTTAATTTATTTAAGCAACCAACTTTAATCAAAATTTTCTAGGTCTAAGACAAGTGTCAATGTTGGGGCTGGTAAAAAACATTCTAAAGGGAAACTGAGTCTATTACAATTTTTCTCTAAGTGGATCATCCAGGATAATTGAGTGACTTCTTTTTTTTTTAAATAAAAGAGTACCAAAATATTCTTGTATCCAGTAACCTCGGACAAAATTCTGCATTGAATTACATACATGCAAGTCCCACTGAAATGTTTACATTCTATGGAGAAGTAGGTTTTGGATTTTAAAGATTTAAAAAAAAAAAATTCACATTTAGTCATATGACAAAATCTTCAAGTTGTATTGACCAGAGACACACATTCTTTTAAAAGGCAAGCTACTGTAACTAAAATAGTCTCAGTTAGCAAAGGAAATTGTTATTTAATAACACTCTATAAATAGAAGAGAGAAATAGAGGAATAAAACCAGAACCTTGATTCATTTAATGAAATTGCCTTTTATAGTTTTGTTCCAAGCTACCTATCAGCTATTATTTTACTGAAATGTTGACTGCCACCTTTGCTTTGACAATGATGCCAGCTGTTAGATGGCTTTTACCACAAGCACCTCTGCACTGTCCCCCCCCCATGCCATCCATCCCTTATAAATGGAACAAATTCCAAAAACATGTAAAGCCATCAATTTAATCTTCAATTTCCACCGTAAGACTTGCTTTTTCTCTGATGACTACACAGCTAGGTAAATTATGGGCTAAACTGCACACACAGCTAACCTATACAAAACTTGTGTATTGTTACACTCTCTTCCTTCCTCCTTGCACCTGCCCAATTGATTTTTTCCTCAATCTGTTACACCTTGTCATTAATAAATAGGTTTTTTGGGACTCTATTTACTACAGGTTTGTAGCTGGCACAGTGGGGCCCTAATTCCAGATTAGAGCCTCTCTGTGTCACTGCATTAAAAAGAAATAATTTTTAGAGTGAAGTAAAGCATAAAAATAAAAATGCTTATTCATATGCCACACAATAATGAACAAAATAAAACTTCCATTACTTGCTAAGGTTGCTTTAGTAGGTGAATTTAAAGCAAAAACATTTAAAAGTTATTAACAGATCAGAGTACATTATATTTGAATGTTAAAATCAACTGACAAGTACAAGACAGTTTGTAAGAGGTCTTTGCAATTTTATTGGGATGATTTAGCTGGGAATTGGTCCTGCTTTGAGCAGGGGGTTGGACTAGATGACCTCTTGAGGTCCCTTCCAACTCTGATATTCTATGATTCTATGAGTGATATACTATAGCTGATCTTGACAGAAGTGGCATGTTATCAGAAAAAATGTGTTCCATTATACAGTAAAATGAAAACCGATACAATTAAAAACCTATTCTTGGAGTTTCAGATTTCTTCATTAAGTATATTATAAATTCAATTTTTAAAAAGTTATTGGCTTGGCACGTTTCAGGTTTCAAAATTCACCATCTTAGATTATATGATTGATTAAAAAGAAATTGAGTACACTTTACAGAGATACTCACATGATTTTGGTGTTTTTGAACAAAAGCAAGTGCTGAGATACAGTGGACTCATAGAACACAAGATACTGAGACAACCTTTATACGTCAAAGAAGCAGGAAATGACAAAAACAAAAATGAGTGCCTTTAAATCTTTACAGCAGTCAGAAAAATGTTCCACATGCTAGGCTTTGCTTCCACCGAGCAATTTCATATTGAAAATTTGAATATCAATACTTTCCCATCACTTGGGATTATATCTTCATCAAGAGAACAATATAAAATTGGACTAACAAGGATCAAAACTATGACATACATACACTAGCATCCATGCTTAAGAATAGAAATGGTTTAATATACTAAAACTAGTTTGATCACTAACAGCACAATGACTTTTTATTTTTCATTTGAGTGGTGTCTATGCCTGAGATCTATGCAATACATTCTTACAATGTTAATGAAAAGTCTAAGCAATTGCAAATGAAAGGGGAAGGCAAAAAAAAAAAAAACAATAATATTTTTATCCAAGATCTATGAATAAACCTAAAAGTGCTTTTTTCTTTAGTAAGATTAAAAAGGGTAATAGGTTTAAAATTAGTATGTAGGTCAAATCTGGTCCTTTGTTACATTTCAATAATGTTTCATATTAACCTAAACTTCTGCATGAACACACACTAACTTCTGTTCATGAAACCCCTTCATAGTTAGCACATCAAATATCAAATAAAATTTCCAAGCAAAGCAAGTTTGCAAACATCTATCAATTACTTGCCA
This sequence comes from Malaclemys terrapin pileata, assembly GCF_027887155.1. Taxonomy (NCBI): domain Eukaryota; kingdom Metazoa; phylum Chordata; order Testudines; family Emydidae; genus Malaclemys; species Malaclemys terrapin. The sequence goes on from NC_071507.1 coordinate 87,134,544, forward strand.
GCAAGTTAAAGAAGTATGGGCTGGATGAATAGACTATAAGGTGGATAGAAAGCTGGCTAGATCGTTGGGCTGAACGGGTAATGATCAATGGCTTCTAATGTCTAGTTGGCAGCCGGTATAAAGCAGAGTGCCCCAACGGTCGGTCTTGGGGCAGTTTTGTTCAATATCTTCATTAATGATCTAGAGGATGGTGTGGACTGCACCCTGAGCAAGTTTGCAGATGACACTAAACTGGGAGGAGTGGTAGTTACACTGGAGGATAGGAATAGGATACAGAAGGACCTAGACAAATTAGAGAATTGGGCCAAAAGAAAGCTGATTAGGTTCAACAAGGACAAGTGCAGAGTCCTGCACTTAGGACGGACAAATCCCATCCACTGCTACAGACTAGGGACCGAGTGGCTAGGAAGCAGTTCTGCAGAAAAGGACGTAGGGGTTACATTGGACGAGAAGCTGGATGAGTTGACAGTGTGCCCTTGTTGCCAAGAAGGGTAACAGCATTTTGGGCTGTATAAGTAGGGGCATTGCCAGCAGATCGAGGGACGAGATCGTTCCCCTCTATTTGACATTGGTGAGGCCTCACCTGGAGTAGTGTGTCCAGTTTTGGGCCCCACACTACAAGATGATTGTGGAAAAATTGGAAAGAGTCCAGCGGAGGGCAATAAAAATGATTAGGGGGCTGGAGCACATGATTGATGAGGAGAGGATGAGGGAATTAGGATTGTTTAGTCTGCAGAAGAGAAGAATGAGGGGAGGATTTGATAGCTGCTTTCAACTATCTGAAAGGGGGTTCCAAAGAGGATGGATCTAGACTGTTCTCACTGGTAGCAGATGACAGAACAAGGAGTAATGGTCTCAAGTTGCAGTGCGGGAGGTTTAGGTTGGATTTTAGGAAAATCTTTTTCACTAGGAGGGTGGTGAAGCACTGGAATGGGTTACCTAGGGAGGTGGTGGAATCTCCTTCCTTAGAGGTTTTTAAGGTCAGGCTTGACAAAGCCCTGGCTGAGATGATTTAGTTGGGGATTGGGTCCTGCTTTGAGCAGGGGGTTGGACTAGATGACCTCCTGAGGTCCCTTCCAACCCTGATATTCTATGATTCTATGATACTTAAAGGAGAAAAAAAACTTTAAAAAGATGTAATTTTCTCAAAAAATATACACATTAAAAAGCATGGAAATGGATGGTTAATATCACCTAAACAGCATAAACTCTGCTTCTTCACACACTGGGTTCCAGGTATTTTGGATGTAGGATTATTGTTGGACTTAAAGGAGTTCTTTTAAAGCTGCATCTTCAAGCCACTAAAACCATTCTATAGTTTGCCTGTGTTCCAAGAACTCTGGTATACATATTTGTCCACATGACCACCAACATAAAATGCCTCTTGTGTGTGAAATATTTCTTTTTTAGCTTGGATCTTAGAGGGCTACCGCCATCAAAACAAAATCTAGTCTATTTTAAAAATGAGTTCAAGGCGTTTTGGATACTGAAGCTGCCCCATCCCAGGTTGCTGTTCCACTCGTCTTCTAACCACACCTTCTGGCTCATGTTTCCCTCCTCCCCCTCTGCTCCCAACCCCTCCCCAATCCTGGTTCCTGCCCCCTTACTCTTCTGGATATATATATAAGGGCTATCAATTAATCACAGTTAACTCATGTGATTAATTCAAAACAAATTAACAATTAAAAAATTAATGATTAATTGCAGTTTTAATTGCACAGTTAAATTATAAATATTTTTCAATGTTTTTCTACAATTTCAAATATATTGAAGTGATATTTTTCACTTCACCTCATAAAAGTACAGTAGTGTAATCTATTGTGAAAGTGCAACTTATAGATGTAGATTTTCTTTTGCTACAAAACAAGGCCAAACTTTAGACCCTACAAGTCCACTCAGTCCTACTTCTTGTTCAGCCAATCACTAAGACAAACAAGTTTGTTTACATTTACAGGAGATAATGCTGCCCACTTCTTATTACAGTGTCACCTGAAAGTGAGAACAGGCATTCCTATGGCACTTTTGTAGCCTCCGTGGCAATGTATTTACATGCCGGATATGCTAAACATTTGTATGTACAAGTACTTGTATGAAGTGAATTGAAAAATACTATTTCTTTTGTTTATCTTTTTTACAGTGGAAATATTTGTAAAAAAATAACGTAAAGCAAGCTCTATACACTTTGTATTCTGTGTTGTAATTGAATCAATATATTTGAAAATGTAGGAAACTCCCATTTATTTAAATAAATGGCATTCTATTGTTAACAGTGTAAATAAAAACTGCGATTAATCATGATTTTTAAATCTTGCTATTAATTGCAATTAATATTTTTAATCACTTGACAGCTCCTTCCTTTCCTAAGACTCTTCCCATCCACTCTCTGACTTCTGCAACCCCCTCTCCCCTCATCCCATTCCTTGTTCTCCTCCATGCTGCCTGGATGCAGAGGGTGGGAAAGAGGCATTAAGAGCAAGAGAGGATCTACCGTATATACTTGATCATAAGCCTGTTCGTTTATAAGCCAACCCCCCCAAGATGGATAAGTAAAAATGGAAAATTTTTATAACCCGTTCATAAGCTGACCCTATAATTCAGGAGTCAGCAAATTCTGGCTCCCGGGCCATCAGGATAAGCCACTGGTGGGCCGAGATGGTTTGTTTACCTCGAGCGTCCGCAGGCGCAGAGGTAAACCTAAGTAAACAAAGTGTCCCGGTGCGCCAGCCGCTTACCCTGACAGGCTGGGACAGCAACTGGTGGGGAAATTTTTTTGGGGGGGGGAGGAGAAGCTGGGAGTCAGGGGAGTAACTCTGTGACCACCCCCCAGTGACCCCACCCCTAGCCCGGGACCCCCACTCTCTCCCCATCCCATCCCTTCCCACCTTATCTGGGGAGGATGTCTCTGACCTGGCTGGACCTGCTCCGGCAGGCTGGGCAGGGCAGCTCGGCCGCAGCCTGCTCCAGCAGGCCAGACCGGGCAGCACGGCCACAGAGTGCTCCGGCTCATGGCCACAACCTGTTCTGGGGGGTGGGGCCAAGTGGCACGGCTGCAGCCTGCCAGCCCCGGAGCTGCAGCTGCTTCGGAGGCTGGGGAGAGAGCAGCATGGCCAGAAGCGGAGACACTCTGGCATCGCCTCTTCCCTTCTGGCTTTGCAGCCTCTCCTAGCTCCCTCTGTTCGGGGGAAGGGCTGTGTCCCACCTCTCCCTCTCTATACCTGTTCATAAGCCGACCCCCTTCTCTGGTAACACTTCAATCTCCCTGGTCATTCTATTACAGATTTAAAAGTCACTATCATTGAACAAAAAACTTCAGAAACGGACTTCAAAGAGAAACAAACAGCAGAACTAAAATTCATTTGCAAATTTAACACCATTAATCTGGGCTTGAATAAGGACTGGGAGTGGCTGGCGCATTACAGAAGCAGCTTTTCCTCTCCTGGAATTGCCACCTCCTCATCCATTATTGGGAGTGGACTACATCCACCCTGATTGAATTGGCCCTGTCAACACTGGTTCTCCACTTGCTAAGTAACTCCCTGCTCTCCATGTGTCAGTATATAATGCCTGCATCTGTAACTTTCACTCTATGCATCCGAAGAAGTGAGGTTTTTACCCACGAAAGCTTATGCCCAAATAAATCTGTTAGTCTTTAAGGTGCCACCAGACTCCTTGTTGTTCATGTGGATATACTGTATCCTGGAAAGCAGTGACTCTGAAAAGGATGTAAAGATCATACTGGACAAGCAACCAACATAAGTGCCAGTACTATGCTGTGGCAAAAAGTGCTAATGTAAATCTTGGATGTATAAACAGGGGAGTAATGATTAAAGAAGTGATTCTACCTAAATATACAGAATAGGTGAGACAGATACTGGAATACTGAGTACAGTTCTAAAAAGGATGCTCAAAACTTGGAGACAGTGCAGAAAAGAGCAACAAAGATGATTCGTGAGCTGGAAAAAATGCCTTACAGTGTGAGAGACTTAAAGAGCTCATCAAAAAAGACCGAGGTGACTTGATTACAGTGTATAAATAGCTTCATGGAGAGAAAATACTGGGTACTAAGGAACTCTTTAATGTAGTGGAAAAAGATATAACAAGAACCAATGGCTGGAAGCTGAACCCAGACAAATTTAAATTAGAAATCAGGCGAAAAATATTTAACAGCAAGAGTGATCAGCCACTGGAACAAACTACCAAGGGGAAATGGTAGATACTCTATTTCTTGATGTTTTCAAACCAAGACTGGACACTATCCTGGAAAACATTTGTTACCCAAACAAAAGTTATGACTTAGTCAAACAAGTTATTGGGCTCGATGCAGGAGTAATGGTGAAATTTAATAGCTTGTGATTATACGGAGGTCGGACCATATGATCTACCAGTTCTTTTTGGCCTTAAACTTTATGAATCTGTGAACCTGTTTTGCATAGCAACAGTTTCTCAATCTAAACAGTTAGGACTGTCTACATGAGTAAAATGCACTGGCTTAATTTAAATCAGCTTTTAAACCAATTCAGTTAAACAGTACAAGCTCTTGTAGAGACACACATTCAGATTTAAGAGTGGCCTAGTTCAGTTTAGCTTAAAGCAATTCCCAAGCAACTTAGGCTAAAACCAAAATAAGCCTGCTTTAAACAGAAATGAATATACACACAATCTTTTGCACCCACTGAATTCAATCAGTTTAAAAATCATATCTTAAGTTTAACTGGTGCAACCTTCTCATGTGGACAAGTCCTTATATATAAATTGTATTATACTGTATTTTGAAAAGGTAATGCTGAACTGACAGTTCAAACTAATTTGATGATCCCGATTGTTCTGCCAACATAGATCTGTCAACATTAGCTGTTTCCACTGTATACTGATATCCCCAAGATGGTGACCAAACAATAAAGATGAGTTTTGCCAATTTATTTCTCCCTATATAACATTTGCTAACTATGCTTGGTACGATGAGTATTTTAACCAGACTTTCTTCTGAATGAAGAATTTCAAATATTTTCCAATCCTGCATGTGGTCTCAACCCGTTTACATTCATATATCATAGCATTCTGGATTCCTTGTATGCTTACACAGGTTAGTCTGGCACATGGACATGAAAACCTTACATTTCCTATGGCTACAGATTTGCAATATTATTTAAGAGAATCTTGCACACTGCATGGGAAACAAGAGCAGACACAGAGGGAAGAAAAAATAAAAGTGAAACAAAATGGAGAATGTCTACTCAAGTAGAAGGGTTGAGAGGAATCTGAAAAGGAAATAGGAGCTGCTGGTGTAGAGGAAAGCACATTTCTTTGGTAGGCAGTTTGATCTTTGGATCCTTGGACCACAAGGGGCTGAGAACACTAGAGACATAATACTCAAACTGCAGGGGGTGGGTGCATTTTGCGCAGTTTTCTAATAACCTTTACTGGCTAATTTAAAGGAGCCACATTGAAAGACTGCCAGGGAACTGCATTCGGTGTTCTCCCAATAGGGAATGGAGGTCAGAGACAAGGGAGAGAAATAGAGAATATAGGAACAAGATTGGTGGGAAGAGAAGAGGAGAAGCAGAAAGCAAACGGTGTAGCAAGAGAAGTAGAACAAAATGAGAAAATTGTATCATAATATTTGAAGAGAAAGATATTTGTTTCATTTGTCTACCAAACTGATGGTTAATTTGATTAGTTGCCAAATGAAAATCAAGCCCTTGCCCACAATTTAAATAAAAAACCCACCCCTTTTTAGGAAAGTAAGTGGATGCTCCAGATAATCACTTTGTTTGTAATAGCTTTTGCTCACAAGTTGTGTGTCATCTAGCCACTAGAATAGCCCATCTCCTCAACAATACATCACCGTAGTGGCTCCTCTGTGTACTGGCTCCCACTGAATAAAGATTCAAATTCTATCTCCCAAAAGTCAAAACCCTTCATGGAACTGGACTAGTTCAGATGTGGCCTCTTTGTTTGCTGCCATGACCTCCCACATCCACTATGTTCCACTGGAACAATGAAACTGTTAACCAACGGGTGAACTGATGAATACAAGATATAGAACTTTCACAGGAGCTGGACCTAGACTATGAAACTCACTCCTGCAAGAAATAAGACATCACCACATTCAGAACTAAAAAATATTCTTTTTGACTTAGCTTTCTTTCAGTAAGGCCTTCCCCCCACAAAAAATAATCAAATTATTTCTGCTACAGACTTGGAAGAAAATAAATATATTGTCATTGTTTTCTATTTTTAAATACTCAAGAGGGACTCAGATACTGTGGTTATGGAGATTATACAGACAGGCAGAATTAAAGCAAGAGACTGGGAAGTCAGTTCTCCTATGCCCTATTTTGGGCAACAAAATGGCAGATGAAATTCCATGTTGATAAATGCAAAGTGATGCACATTGGCAAACATAATCCCAACTACACATATAAAATTATGGGGTCTAAATTAGCTATCCTCACTCAAGAAAGTGATCTTGGAATCATTGTGGATAGTTCTCTGGAAAATCCACTCAATGTGCAGCAGTCAAAAAAGCTAACAGAATGCTGGGAATCATTAAGACTGGGATAGATAGTAAGACAGAAAATATATTGCCTCTAAATAAATCCATGGTACACCCACATCTTGAATACTGTGTGCAGATGTGGTCGACCCATCTGACAAAAAAGATACATTGGAATTGGAAAAGCATCAGAAAAGGGCAACAAAAATGATTCAGGTATGGAACAGCTTCCGTATGAGGAGAGATTAATAAGATTGGGACTTTTCCACTTGGAAAAGAGATGAGTAAGGAGGGATATGATAGAGATCTCTAAAATTATGATTGGTGCGGAGAAAGTAAATAAGGGAGTGTTATTACTCCTTTTCATAACACAAGAATTAGGGGTCACCAAATGGAATTAATAGGCAGCAGGTTTAAAACAAACAAAAGGAAGTATTTCTTCACACAACACGTAGTGCACCTGTGGAACTCTTTGCCAGAGGATGTTGTGAAGACCAAGACTATAATAGGGTACAAAAAGAACTAGATAAATTCATGGAGGACAGGTCAATCAGTGGCTATTAGACAGGATGGGCAGGAATGGTGTCCCTAGCCTCTGTTTTTATCAGAAGCTGTGAATGGGTGACAGGGGATGGATCACTTGATGATTAACTGTTCTATTCATTCCCTCTGGGGCGCCTGGGATTGGCTACTGTTGGGAGACAGGATACTAGGATAGATGGACCTTTAGTCTGACCCAGTATGGCTGTTCTTATTTCACTAGGAGGGTGGTGAAGCACTGGAACAGAGGTAGTGGAATCTCTATCCTTAGAGGTTTTTAAGGCCCGGCTTGACAAAGCCCTGGCTGGGATGATTTAGTTGGGATTGGTCTTGATTTAGTTGGGGTCTGGGCAGAGGGTTGGACTATAGGACCTCCTGAGGTCTTTTCCAACCCTAATCTTCTAGGAATCAATAACGTTTTCATTTTTAGCTTCTCCATTTGTTCACTGTAAATCCATAAAAAATGCAAACAGTTTATTGAAGTTCCATCTGATACAAAATCTTTCATGCTTTCCTTCCTCCAAGAGTCTTTTCTTCAAAGAAAGGCCTGAGGATCTTACTCTCTTTCCCTTCTAGGTTCCATAACATGGCTAACATTCTTGTAAATGTAGCTCCCCAAGTCATAGTGTTTATATGCTATGCAATATGCATAGTGTTTATATGAGGTTTTCCCCCACTCAAATATTAAAGTCTGTTGAAATATCCTCACTATTACAGTTTCTGTATCTGCCTTTGCCAGCTTATTCTGTCCGATATTTTCAGCATAAAATTTCACAGAAGCCTTGAGAGGAACAGTTGGTATTCTAATGATATGTCTACACTGCATTAAAAAAACCTAGGGCTGGCCTGTGCCAGCTGACTCAAGCTCATTGGGGCTCGTACTAAGGGGCGGTTTAATTGCAGTGTAGACATTCATCCTTTTTGAGGCTCTCTAGGAAACTTGAACAACAGTTCACTGTATGTTAGCCTTTCACACAAGACCTTAAAAAAACCCCAATATTCACACAAAGAAGGACTTATGGAAGATCCTATAACATTTCTCATAAGAGACAAGGCTTGTTCCCATAATTGTTCCCTTGTTCACCATAATTTCTCTTTTTCTAACCCCCTTCACTATGATAATATAATAAAATGATAATATATGGAGCTCTACCGATCTCATAGAACTGGAAGGGACCCTCTAAGGTCATCGAGTCCAGCCTCCTGCCTTCACTAGCAGGACCAAGTACTGATTTTGCCCCAGATCCCTAAGTAGCCCCCTCAAGGACTGAACTCACAACCCTGGGTTTAGCATGCCAATGCTCAAACCACTGAGCTATCCCTCCCTATCATACTGCTTGATAGCTGACTACCTCCATTCTCCCCAAAGAAGGCCATATTTCAAACTATTCATAAACTACCACTGAAGTGCTATGGGATACCTTGACATAAAAAAAATACTATTCAGTAACAATTTGTACTTTTATCACACTTTCTGACAAGGTACCACAAAATGTTTCACAAATGTTAACTGTTTGAGCTTCATAACACCAACAGAAGGATAAGTAAATATCCTTATCTCCATTTTAGATGCACAGAAATCACAGCCACAGAGGGGTCAAGTGACTTCTTCAAGGTCACACGAGAATTGCAGAGCTAGAAAAAAAAATCAGGTTTTTCCAACTCCTAGTTCTGTGCTATAGTCCATATTGGTTCTCTAAATATATGCAAGATATTAGTATGTCTTCTTTGTGCACGCAGTTGAGTTAATGACTTCCTTGAATAATTTTACAGCACCACCTCACCTTCTCTATATACCACTAGTTTAAAAAAGAAAACACTTTGCCACATCCCCTCTAAATTCCTGTCTTCTAAAAATTTCTATTTTTTCCCTCATAGTTCAACTTTTGAAACCCTTTATCACTGCTAACCTCTTCTGAACATTTAGTCTCTCTCCATTATCCCTCCTACAATCCAGTGTGGAAAATTATACAGAAAGTTCCATAAATAAGCTAACAAACCTATGAGCTATTACATTACTTCTTTGACTTTGTTCTCTCTTCTTCCAGAAACCAAGTTAAGATGAATTATGTACATGGAGAGGTTCTAAGTATACTCTAGAACACCAGTATTTAATCAACATGAAAATCCACTGCTTTTTAAACTAGGTTTAAATGAAGTGCTACAATTGTGAATAAAAGTAATAAGTAAATGCTCATCACCTCTTCATCTGACTTCCTGGTAGACAGGTCTAAAAGTTTCATAGTAAACAGTTGCCTAAGATTCCCAGCAAAATTTCAGCTGCACCATTAATACAAGTTTAGGAATTTGTCAGAATTCAGCAGCTGTTCAACAAGTGAATCACCAGCACAATACAAATGTTAATGAGAGGAAAATTTAGTAGTAGTATTGTTTACTTACTACTTAGTTTTTGCTAATTTACTGATACACCATTACTGACATCCTATTTGGTCAAGGAGTTCAAAGTAGAAGTACACAGTGCTTTTACCAAAACTTAGGTTACTACAATTAAAGCAATATTGCCTTCTTTTTTAACCTAGTATCTTAAATCTTTTAATTCACCATAAAGTTTGAGGCAGGTACTAACAATTATCAGCATAAGGCAGATAATTAAACCTTATCTTCATTCAGAGTGTAATTTAAATTACATTTTGTAAAGCAGTGCTGTGACACTGGGAAATCACGTGCCAGCTCTTGCCAAGGGTCTCTGCGTCAGCTGAGCACTGAAATTCATTGCTGGAAATGAGTCTGTTTCACCTCTGTGTTAGTATGGTTCATAATGGGCACTGAACTTATAACACTGTGATTAGTGCTTAAACTTTATGAAATGCTTGTAAGCTGCTGCATGCATTAATCTCACTTATAATATCTTTATCACATGTTATAAGGTGATATTTAAGTTTTTGCTTTATAACTGTAAAACTGTTTGCCCTGAAACTGTCAACTGTCAGAAGGGATGGCCTCTTGCCCATCAGGAAGGACTACCAAAACTAAATGGGCCTTTGTGGAACATCACAATACAAAGACCTTGCTAATTGCTCGTGATGATCCTATTAGCTTGAATACTGGAAGGAAGGAAATAAAGAAAGCAAGCAACAAATTTTTTCATTTCAGTTGCTGTCCCACAAGGCTGGAGCTATGAAACAGAAGCTGACATCCCTACGGTCAACCTGGGTTAGCCCTAAAAGACATTCAGTGCTGACAGGTTACTATAACTCAACTTTTCAAACCAGACTGCAACTCATTTGTAGATACGTTTGCCTGCTTTAACCAGTAAACCACATTTCTTTTTCCTAGTTAATAAATCCTTAATTAATTGACTATAGGATTTTCTTGGGCTGCAGGACTATTTCCCTGCTGTGTAGACTTCCAGGCTTAGGCCAGAGCCTGAACTCTGGGACCCTCCCACTCCACAGAGTCCTAGAGCCCAGGCTCCAGCCCGAGCCCAGAAGTCTGCACAGCAATGAAACAGTCCCCAGCCCAAGCCCCACAAGCCTGCCACGGGTGTCTAGCTGCCTTGTACACATACTCTGAGGTACAAATTGACCTGGGGTAAGTGACTGGTCTCTTGGCACTGAATCTTTCAAGATCTTTGGTGTATAGCAACCAACTATCAGTAAGTCGAGCTTGCCCCAGTGGCAAGAAAGACTGGAATGCCCAAGGGAAGCTCCATGATAAGACTATTATAGTGCTTCAGGAGTTCACATTTGTTCCTGAGTTGGTTAAATCTAATTATAGGACATAAAACAAGTTTGGGGTGTCTGCCCTGTTTTTGACAGTCCGTTCTGAGGTTGGCACTCAGTCGTGAATCACTCCAGACAGCATGACAAGTACACATTAGCTTTTCTAATTAGTAAATTGACTAGAATGTTTATTTTGGAATCTAAGGCCTGGTCTACACTGGGGGTGGGGGCGGGGGGGGGGGGGGGTGTCCACGTAAGATACGCAACTTCAGCTACGGGAATAGAGTAGCTGAAGTCGACATATCTTATTTTGACTTACCTCCTGTCCTCACGGCGTGGGATCGACGGCCGCGGCTTCCCCTTGACTCCGCTACCGCCGCTCGCCCTGGTGGAGTTCCGGAGTCGACGGGGGCGCGTTCAGGGATCGATATAGCACGTCTAGATGAGACGCGCTATATCAATCCCCAAAAGATTGATCGCTACCCGCCGGGTAGTCTGGACGTACCCTAAGACCACAATTCACACTTTTGGAAAATAGACCTTTCCAACTTTTAGGTTAATTAACACATATAAAAGACTATCAAGCAAAGACTTCACTTAAAACTATGCTTCCAAAGGCTGGCACAAAACACCAGTGCATCATCTCTTATTGTTACAACTGACTTCTTGAGCACAACTAAAGGTTAAAGAAGCATAAGTGATGTTCATCATTTTCGGCATTTGTGAAAGCACTGAGTCCATCTTCTCACATTTCAGTAGCATTGGTGCTGACAAACAAGTCAGCAGGTCAAAGCCCAACTCCTTTCAGAAAGACAGAGAGCCTGAGCTTTGAAAGCATTTACATGTGACCTGAAAGAACCAGTTCAAAGAGCCAAGGCACCTTATTTGTTTTCTAAAGAAGCCTTCGATGCCCTTGTTCCTTTCAGAGGCAGATTTGACAAGTGTTGTAATAAATATTACATGCACAGGAAAGTTAAAATCAATAGCAGGTTAATGTTTATTGAAACAATACAATGAACCATTTTTAATACCATTACTTGAAAACAGATCTAATCTAGCAAGGGAAATTCAATTTATTTTTAGAGCAATCAGATTTTGTTTTTTACTCTAGGGATTTGTTGCAAACTCTGTCTCTTGAAATGTGCTTACTGTACTGTATTTAGTAGAAACAGTTTAGCCTTAATAAGCTGATAGTCTGCACGGGAGCATGGATCAACTCATTCTCATTAAGAATGTAAGCAGCTTTCTAACAACCTACTTTGCTGTTCAGCCTATGCCAGAGAAAGCAGGGATCTCTCTTCTAAAACCCATAATTTATGAATTTATTCAAACCCGCCAAATTGCTTTAAGTAAACGCCTCTTACATTTGAAAATTCCCATGGCAACTCATTTAGTTTGGCAGGCAGGCAGACCCAAATTCAATCCTTTTATCCTCCAGCTAAACCATTACAATGGTAATTCTGCTCTGACACTCTGAAGAGACTGCTAATTACTGTACTTTGGGTCCCCAGACAGATTTCCCATTCAGATTAAAATGGCTGTGCATGGTTGAAAACAGTAGCAAACACCTTTTTGTATATGAGAAGGATGCACTCTCACATTACAGCTTTATCCACGGGAGGATCCATTACTACAAAGTCAATCTTGCAATTCAAGATATTTTGCCCAACAAATTGTGAACTAGAGAAACAAAAGTAATATGAAGTGTGCAAAAACTTTCAGCATCTGGTGCCTTACATTTTTTTTTTTTTGAGAGAGAGAGAGAGAGAGCGCGCGCGCATGTCACTGCCAGGACAACAAAGTTCTGGATCAGTCAATCAGGAACTAATACGCTATTGAAGAGACTTTCAACCATCTTTCTTTCACTCATTATCCTGTTTCATTATGAGAATATATTTCTAGTTATTTTAAATATTAAAATCTAAGTTATAGATCAAGACACTACATAAAGGCACCGGTGAATATCATACAGTATAATGTACATTAAATGTAATCTAATAATATGGCAGCCCACAATCTTGTTTTGACTGGGATTGCCCCAGGTTTTATAAACCGATCCAGAGTATTTACAGCCCCCGGTTACCATGTGAGAGGTTACTCTGAGAGCTGCTCCTCAAGTGGGTTTTTCTTTTGTTTTATAAGCAATGCTCATCTTCTATCACTTGTTAGCTTTGGCTGACTAGGAAGGAAACTAACTGATGATTGCTTCCCTGCTCTTCATTCTTCAGCTGTTTCCCCTACTATCCAATTGCAAAGTGCAGTTCAGTAGCAGGAAGCAGAACAATCACCAGCTACCTCCTGCACAAAACAATGGAAACCCAAACCCCTGCCTTAATTCTACACTGGGGATAGAAAAAACAAAAAAAATTAAAGTGGCATTTCTTTCCGCCCACCTTTCCCTATTGTTCCAAGTACCTGGAGGTAGGAAGGGGCACACCAGAATTACTAATATTTTTAGGGTGCTGAGAGGATCACTGCTGCCTAGAAGCCACAAACTTAAATGGGAGATTTGTCCTGGGAAAAGTTTTAAAAAATATGCCAGCACCTACTACATGTAATCAGTATAAACAAACACTAAATCTCAGGGTATGGTATGTAAGTTATAACATAAATATAACTCCCCCATCCCCACCAAATGAGGCAAAACTAGTTTTATTGTAACACACTGTTCAGCTTATTTTTTTGGTTAATTTTTTTTCTAGCCTAGCTTTGCTAAGGATGTCAATAGCAGAGTAATATCAACTAGCTCATATATATCACTTTTCACCAATAGATCTGAAAGTACTTCACAAAGGTGCCCAGCATCCCCGTCCCCATTTTACAGCTGGGTAAGCTGGGGCACAGAGAGGGGAAACAATGTATCTGAGGTCACCCAGTAGGCCAGTGGAAGAGCTAGGAACAGAGGAATAGAACCCAAGTCTCAAGTCCTAGTCCAGTGCTCTAACCACTAGGCCACACTGTCAAGTACTTAAGATTTTCCGGAGATTGTATTTAAGGCAGGATGGCCTTACCCGGCGGTGGGAAATTGCAAGATGAGGTCTGGAGAGCACTGCACGCCACCTGCATTACCCTGCGGTAACAGTTAACCAATGGGACAATACCTCTAAGGCAGGGGAGGGCAAACTACAGCCCACGGGACCGTCCTGCCCGGCCCGAGCTGCTGGCCAGGGAGGCTCGCCCCCCCACCCCTACCCTGCTGTCCCCCGCAGCCTCAGCTTGCTCGCTCCGCCATCGGCGCAATGCTCTGGGCAGCAGGGCTGTGAGCTCCTGGGGCAGCGCAGCTGCAGAGCCTGGCCTGACCCGGTGCTCTGTGCTGCATGGTGGCGGTGGCGTGGCCCGGTTCCAGCCGGGCGGCGCTCCAAGCAGCGCGGTAAGGGGGCACGAAGCAGGGGGGACTGGATAGAGGGCAGGGGAGTTCGGGGTGGTGGTCGGGGTCAGGGGTGTGGATAGGGGTCAGGGCAGTCGGGAGGAATGGGGGTTAATGGGGGCAGGGGTTTCAGGGGGGCAATCAGGAAGGAGAGGAGGTTGGATGGGGTGGCAGAAGTCAGGGGACGGGGGGGTTGGATGGGGCAGGATTCCCGGGGGGAGGCAGATAGGAGGTGGGGGCCGGGCCAGGACCCCCTCCCCTAATTAGCCCTCCATACAATTTCCGAAACCCAGTGCCCTCAGGCCAAAAAGTTTGCCCACCCATGCTCTAAGGGGAGGACTCTCATTGGATAGTCCTGGTCCTTAAAACAACTCTTGGGTGGGTTGGCTGGCTGGGATACAGGGCAGTTGTTAATAGCAAGACAGACAGAAAAATGCTCCTTCCAGCTCTGCCCTCCACTACAAATCCCTCCACACTTTCCTCTCATGATGATTGTTGGTGAAGGACCTTAACGAATTTGTAGTTAGCTTTGGTTAGAATGCTACATTTCAGGTTTTACAAGATGCTGTAGTTCCAGCCAATGATTTCTGCAGGTCACCAGACTGCAATGACACCTTTCTCAAGAAAAGGGTTTGGATTTGCGGGCAAGCTTGAGCTATCCTACAAGTCCAGGAGGAGTAGGCTGTTCTGGGTTACAGGCCATAGTAGACATTGGAAGTAATCCAGTCTCTGATACGGTAGGGGTATGATTTTGTCACAAAAGGTCAACTGAATTTTAATCAAGTCCACGAAATGCCCCCCAAACCAAGTGGCATTGCAACTTGGCACATGGGGTTGCAGTGCCACACAGGTCTGGCCCATTCACCTCTCTATCTCCAGCTACAGAGGGATGGATGCACTAAACTTGAGTGGTGTTAAGACCACATGCGCTAGGTTGCAATGCTTGGAGCAGGGAGTCAGGCCCAGTCTCTCAGGACAGGAAGCAGTCGCTGTAGGATGAGCTCACTCTCCAACCTCAACCAGCCTCCCTGCTCCTTCCCCTTTCTGTTACTTGTTCCCTCTCTGCCCCCATCACTTCTGCAGAGAAATTGCTTAAAATTTTTCTGTGATAAAATGGTAGCCCTACTGATAGGGCCTGTTTTAGTGGGATATTAAATGCTGAAAAAAAAACTCAGGGCAATGCAGTTTGATAGGGCTTTAGTTAAAAGTACCTGATAAGCCACCCTCAAGATTTGAGGGTCAAAAAGGAGGAAGGATGACAACAGAAGCAGCATCAATGACCTTCCCTCTTGTGAGGGGTGTTCACCCCAAACCGGCTAGGAGGTGATTAAAAGCAGCCTAGGAAGGATGTGCTGGGGACAGCCAATTAGAGAGAGGCTGCACGGAGCAACCAATCAGGGCCTAGCGGATTCACACAAAATGGAGCTGCAGGGCAGAGTAGGGTTAGTTGCTGCAGGAAGCCCAAAGAAAGAGGACCGTGTTCCTAGTGGACTACAGGAAGGTAGCACCTTTGACAGAGCAGCTACTGGCAGGGACTGGGGAAGCAAGAGGGAGCTCTTGGCTGGCTGCTGTGATTTGTGCACTGGAGACCCTGAGAAGAGGGCAAAGGTGGTGCTGGGGCCACAGGGAAGTGGCCCAGGAAACTTAAGTAGCACTGGTGGAGAAATAAAGGAGAGACAGCAGGAAGCTGCTATCTACAGGGTCCCTGGGCTGAGACTCAGAGCAGTGGGCGGGTCTGGGTCCCTCCCCTCCACCCCCAACTCAGGAAGTGATTGGATTGTAGAACTGGGAGATACTTTCTCCCAGGAAGGGGGAAAACACGGATGGTGGCATGGCTGGCCAAAAATTCCTCATGTCCTGTTTCTGTTCTCAATGGTCCTTGCAATCTGCAAATTACTTATATTTGAAGAACATTAATGCCCACACCTTTTTCTTTTATTTGTAATAATTTGAACATGAAGAGAGTAAGTTAAAGAATGTCCTACTGTGAACTCCTCCCAACACCCACTTGGAATTCCACAGTGGAAACCCATTTCTCACTGTGTCTTTATTAAATGTTTGTTAACACTTAATATTAAATTTTCAGTAATGAACATTAATTTCCTTACTCCAAAATGTGTATTTGGGCCACCTGTAGGGAAGTGGGACATTCTTATGTTAACATGGAGTTTATTTACGAATGTATTTACTTTTGAGGTACAGAACCCAAAAATGTAACAAGTGAACTTATAACTGTGTGAAAATTTCTCAAAGCATACACTTCTAACAGTACTGTAGTAGTAAAGAATAATTAAATGTTACCAATTTAATATAAAAGGATTTCTGATTCCTGATTTTAAAAGGTATGTAAGTGTTAATCAAACATGCTAGATTAGTTGCCCTGGAGACTCAATTAGGTGGATGGGAATGAAGATTCAAGGACGTTGTGTCCCCTCCCATTTGACAGTCTCTTCCTCCAACGTAATCTGAAACAGTCATGCCCACAGCTGAAGTCAGGACACAACCCTGTGTCAGATAACAGTTTGGATAAGAAACATTACTACGCTGAACCTATCTTCAGCACTGAACTCAATGTACTAATATATTTTATACAGAAAGGAACAGATCTGTGTTGAGAGAAGTCCACGTATCTCCTCTTGAGCATGAAAATACATACTTTTAATTCAATACCAAAACGGTCACTACATTTTAACTAGTACTTCCACAAAAAGAGCAGCTTATCTAGTAAAATTTGGTACTGAACATATTACCGTATGTAAGTGGAGAATTGAATTCTCTGTATACAGTATAAAAAAGGAAGGAGACAGGTCTTCAGAGAAGCCACTCAATCAACCTTGCCTTCATGGGTTTGCATGATGCTGGGAGGATGCTCCTGGTTTCTTGCCCGTCCTAGTGTTGAATGGAAAAACTGGTGACCAACTGTACCTCTCAAGGGCAGGATTCCTTCACCTGTCGTGACTACCCACCCACCTCTTGACCAACTTTAAACTGCCTTTTTGTTGTACAAGACTGTTTTCCACTACCAGTCTTGTTTCAAACTAAAATAAAGTAAATGCAAAACCAACTGTATTTAGTGCAATTAGGGTAATGTTTTTAGCAGCGTAGTGTCCCACTGGTAGAGCCTTTCCCCACTGAAGGGAAAGGCTCTGGCAGCAAGGGAGCCTTTCGCTGCTGACTCCTCCTTACTGGGGCATTTCACTCCTCCATTAGGGTTACCATACATCTGGATTTTTCTGGACATGTCCGGCTTTTTGGGCTCCAAATCCCCGTCCGGGGGGAAATCCCAAAAAGCCAGACATGTCCGGGAAAATCGGGACATGCAGGGACGGCGGTGCCGTGCCGGGGGCCAGCAGTGCTGGGCGGGCCGGGGGCCGGGCCCGGGGCCGGCACCCCAGGGCCCGAGCCGACCCAGGCTGGAGACGCCGGGGGGGGCCAGACTGGGCCGCGCCTCCTCCCCCCACACTCCCCTTACCTGCTTCAGGCTTCTTGCGAATCAAATGTTCGTGGGAAGCAGGGGAGGGGGCGGAGACTTTGGGGAAGGGGCGGAGTTGGGGCGGGGGGGCGGGGCTGGGGCCCCGTGGAGTGTCCTCCTTTTGGCGGCTCAAAATATGGTAACCCTACCTCCATACTGGAGCTGCACACCACAGTATGGAAACAGCCTACTTTCGCTGTGGAGTATAGCTACATGTATCCTACATGCTGCCGTCAGTGCAGACAAGGCCTTTGAGACTTGTTATAACATGGACATACAGAATACTGCTTAGGACTAGGTTAGCTACACTTGATTCCAGCAGTTCCTGAGCTGATCATACCTGCCATCTCTGCAGCAAGCGGTTTCAAAAGCAGTTAAGAGAAAATAATCATGACTTCCACTTATGGGCTTATCTCTGTCCCCCTTTCACTTCCAGAAAATAGGATTTTTTCCCCTACTCATGACCAAAAATCTCTCATCTGAAAATGTAGTGTAACTGAAAATGAAACTTTCCACAGAATAAGGCTGGTTTCAACAAAATTTTTCACTTTTCCTTGTGGGAGTATTAAAACAAAAAATTTAGTTCCAACATGTCATTTTCTTTTAAACCAAAAATATTGGAATTAAAAACAAAGTAATTCAAAATGTTGAACTTTCTCATGAAACAAAGCTTCCATTTTTCAAACATCTCTAAAGAAAAAGTAATGAAATAGTCATGGCAAAATGTTAATGAAAACAATACCAATGATGGGGAGAAATCTAGTGAAAACTAAAATGAACACATACATCTTAATATATTTTAACAAGATGAAGGTATCTAATATAATTCAATCATTTTTTCACAACAGCTAATCAAAGTTATTTTTTTAAACATGAAATTTTAAATGTGCTATGATCAAAATAAGACTGCAGAGACTTAGCTGTGATAAGGTTTTTTTACCCTTAAATTACTGTTACGTACTCAACCTTACCTCCAGTTTATTGCCGTTTTTAATCACACTTGAAAATTAGACAAGAAACTCAGGGAGAATGTTATATTTGTAATGATCTGAAGATAATCTAATTTTTTTAATTGGAAGTTTTAAGGCTGCTTTACCCCACTCTAATGCAGCATAAAGGCCAATTTCCTCCACCACCTTTTGAGTGGCACATTTCTACATGGGCAGACATCCTGGTTTCTTCTTCAGCAGAATTCTTCTATAGAGAATTTAATGAAGAATTGTTCTTAATTCAAAGTGACTTATTTCCTATTGCTCTCAATGAAACTGAAGCCATAGACCACCTTCAGGGATACCCGTGACCAATGGGAGTGAAGCCAAAGTACCCTCAGCTAAAATGGTGGCTCTTTCTGCTGTCATGAGCCATCATTTTCTCTAAGGACAACCTGACTTCTCCCATCGGAAACAACAGTCTGCAATAGCTATGTTTGAAAGAGGGCAGTTGCTTGTTGAATTCTCTGTAGAATAACATTCGTCAGCTTCTGCTGAAGAAGCAGCTTTCAGTTATGAATAATGACGTGCACACACACAAAAGAACCCCAAACATTTCTTCAAATGTAGCCAATGCACACAATTTCAATGAATTTTAACTATAAGGGTAATTTGAAAAGTCTGTTATTTTGTTATTAAGATCATTCAATGAACTGAACAGGGAGCTAAACTTCTAAAAGGACCCATTAAAAAAATTAATTTTAACTAACAGACTAACTTGTAAATTCTCACAATTTTCATTCTGTGCTCAAAAGTGCTGCAAATTTCAGAGGTTATACTGTATTCTTTATAACAAAGTTTGAATTCATGCTGTAAGTGCAAATTTCAAACCTCAGCCTTAACTAAGGAACTGCAACCAGCATTTCCGTAATACAAATATTACAATAGTACCAGCGTACATGGTGTTGTATGAGAATTAAATGCAAACATGTCCGTGCTCCAAAGAGCTTGCTATCCAAGGACAATGTGAGTACAAGAGTTCAGTACACTACCAGCAGAATAGCATATGGTCATTGAACCAGAATGCTACATGGATAATGTGGAACAACTTGGATTTAAGGGTTTTTAACAAGTTAAGTCACAGAATACATTAATTTGAAGACTGCTACAGGCAAATGCAGTGAAAG
Organism: Malaclemys terrapin pileata; assembly: GCF_027887155.1. Classification (NCBI taxonomy): domain Eukaryota; kingdom Metazoa; phylum Chordata; order Testudines; family Emydidae; genus Malaclemys; species Malaclemys terrapin. Next base: position 87,154,218 of record NC_071507.1, read on the forward strand.
AAAGCTTTGAAGTTTTAAGTGAGTGAAGATGACAAAGTGTTATGGCAACAGAAGCCTAAACAGGGTGCAGGAAACCGAGATGCTATAGGAGAAATTGAGACTGATGAGGGAAGAGGGTACAGTGGTTTGAATAGGAAGAATTCTGAAATTCATCCAGAAAAATGGGAAGAAATTTTCAGTAGACTCAAACTAAAAATTAACAGCTAGCATTATATAAAATCGTTTCACTGATAACAAAGAGATCCCTGAAGTGTGAAGGCTGATCTACAAAAAATATTTAACTTTGTTGGTTGTCAGAAGAGGAAGTCAGAAGAAAGTATATAATCTTATTTTAGCTTCTTTTACAGCAGGAATGTTCTGTAATAAATATGCAGTGTAGTTGTAGCCATGTCAGTCCCAGGATATTAGAGAGACAGGATTGGTGAGGTAATATCTTTTACTGGACAAACTTCTGTTATTACCTCACCCACCTTGTCTATGTATTAAATGTTTATCATCAGTGCCTTTTACTTCCTTTATCAGTGATCAGATCTTGTTTCTGCATGAAGATGTGCTATGACAAGATACCTTTAAAGCATTTCTTAGGGGAAGTTAAAGAATAAAGATACCTAAAGCATAGCTGACTTTTTTTTAAAACTGAGGCTGTTTGATATCAAACCATATATTACGTTGTAACACTCGAATCCCCTGCCCACTTTTTTCCTTCTAAAATGTCAGAGCAGAAACCGTAGTATTAAGTCACATGATACTAACTTGGGTCTAGCTATAGGCTACTGATTGCGTTCCAATCATTCCTTTTGTGATCCATTTCATGTAATTACATGAAATTATATTTACATTATAATGTAAAAAGCAAGTAAGTATTCAGTATTTATGATCTTCTAGCACCAACTCTTCAATGAATTTTTGTTAACTTTAGACTAGACAATTTTAAAATCCAGTGGACACCTACATAACTGTTTACCTTAATTCAAAGGGGCATCATGGAAAAAACAACAACAACAACAGATAATGAAGGCATTTTAATATTTGTGGTCTCAAATTAGAATGAACTGATCTTTAAAAGCACACTGTTTTTCCCCCCCCATATTTCCCTCTCTCCCCATTCCCCCCATGGCATTACTACAGGGCAGAATGAAGGTTGTCTGGGTGCTCTAACTGTACATATCTTAGACTTACAAGAAAACCAAATATATAATTAACTTTAATTTAGAACTGGCTTACTGGTTTATAGGGCAGTGTTAATGAGATTGACGCTAACACTGGAAGTATTTATCAGCAATTTAACAGGATATGTCTTAATCCTATCCTATGCATCAATACAGGGCTGTGTTAAGGTTACTGGGGAACCTTAACTGTCTTTCTGACATGTATTCTCAATTGCATCTTAACATAATTTTGTGTCTGGGAATATTATGTTTGCAAAGCATTATATGGATATCTGTAATATGAAACCGTAATCACCTTTCTCTTCATGTACAGCATGCACACTTCCATCAAACCAGCAGATATAGTATTTGGACAGAACTGCAGCAGCCTAAAGAATGAATGTATAAGATTTTTCTGGTAGGACATTTAATGTCTTCAGTACATAAGGTAGAAGCTGTCAAGCCTAAAAGTGTTTTGAGCCTGGAATTTAGAAAGGAATGCATAATACTCTATGGAAAAAAAAGAATAAGAGTCCTATGTTCACAAAAGATGCCTCCCACAAGTTTTAGTATAGACAGATTAGTAGTATTAAAATCCTCCCTAGAAAATTATTAGATTAACTTTATCCATCTTCAATTAATTACGGAGAAATCATTTGCCCTCATTCATTTTAATGAATCAATCATTTATGCCTACAGATTTGTTATTACTTGTATTTTAATGAAAAAAGCAATTGAATTTTCATTCTGGAATTTCAATTCATGCTCTGTGTTGCACACTGGGTGCCTGTATTTGGCAGGTTATGAGTGAAAAGTTGTATTTGTAGCAATTTATTGTTAAGTTATTAAATTACGCATACCAGTGGACCCTACTTTCCTCTGTTAAAGGGCAACACCATTTGTCATTTTTGTGTATGCTTCAGTGACTAATCAACCTACATGAATAGTATCTGGCATCACTAGATGACTACACACTTCGTTTTATACTACAGCAACTTCTGCTCTTCTTTGGCATCTATTTTTTCTATACAGCAACAATTATTTCATGCATTCCTCTATCTGCAGACAGCAGTTATTTCTCTGTATTAACATCTTCATCAAATAGACACACAGGCTAGCCTAGCTGGTAACCTAGGGGACACTTTTGTTGTTACCCACACATACTAATGAGCCACTACACTGAAGCTTTAGCTCATGGTTTTACTTTAGTGTTTTGATGATGAAAGGAAATTACTCATTTACTAGAAATGTAAACCACCTTTACAGTCATCCATAACCTCATTCTGACCCTCCCAAAAGCTCATATTTGAGCAGTCTTGGAAATGACTAAATTACCTATGCTGCTCTAATTCACATTTCAAAATGCACTGTTCGTTTTATACAAGTAAAGTCACACAAATAAAATGTCTCCCCTACTGACAAGGAGTCAGCCACAAGTCATTCTTTATGTCCTCAATGGATCAATTTCTATACATGTTTTTTTCCGCAGATTTGTTACCATGTTGAATCACTGCTTATGCATTGAACATATGTTTGTATGGGAAAAAATGAAAACCACAAACTACTAACCCTTATTCTTTACATGTAGCTACCTTAAAGAAAAATGTATTTTAACAAGAATAAAGGGTGCTCTTGCTAAAGAAACATCTTTAAGGATGCTAAAGGAGTTTTAAGGAGACACTAAGAGATATTAGAGAAGGGTTTTCCTGCTGTCCCTTTTTGCTTTATGCCTCCATATATTACACATATACATATGTGAATAAGCTCTGGTATTATTTTTAAGGTCTATTATACAGAACATATCTGTACAAAAGCTGTGTTGTGTCAGTAACTCGTAATAACTTCCTAGCAACATTAATAGACGAAAACTATCAGTCAGCAGCCTTAAATAATCAAATGAAGATACCAGTTCACTCTCAGAATCATATTTAGGAGCATACCCTCATCCTTCCCCCAAAACCCTATCAGATATAAGGGTTTTGCAACATGCCTGAACAGACATCAAATTTGGGCTGTTTCAGATTGGGAAAGTGGATGACAGTAGGTTTCAGAGTCCTTGGGTCCTCATCCAGAACAGCCTGCCAAAACCCTCTTCTTGATTGTGGCAAGGGATATGATCTAACTCAGTGGCTCTCAACCATGGGTCTGGGGGCCCCTGGGGGACCGTGAGCAGGTTTCAGGGGGTAGATCAGTCTGTGAAAATGTGTGCGCATGCACACACAATTAGGGAAGGTCTGCTTACTCATCCTTGCCTAACTCTACAAAGCGACTGTATTAGTTAACTGTACAGAACAGCACATTTGCTTTAAATCTATAAGCTATCATGCCATCGTCACATGAAATGCTTTCAAGTTAATCAGCTTCTTCAAACAAATTCAGCTTTGTTATATGGATATAGGCTCCTATACTGGCTATACTGACCTTTTTTAAAGTGAAAATCTGAATGACTGGAGACCAAGTAAAAAATCTGCAATACCAATGTAGTTAAAACTTAATTTGCATAGTCATTTTCTGAAAACATTCTCCTTAGAATCATTATGGTAAAAGCGCCAACATTTGGAAGATGTACTGTTCAAAAATTTGAGTTTGCTAACACTTTTAAAAAAACTATTATTGCAATGCTATTCAGTGGTAGATCAGGCCTTGATGCAATTATTAGCAAGCGAGAAATCAGGAAGCAGCTGTGAAAACGAAAGTTCATTTCATCCTTATATTGTCTTACTGATACCATTCCTAGGCACATCAAGTTTTCAAGAAAACATTTATATTTTTCTTATGTTGATTTTTAATAAAACCAGGTATAATGGCAAGGAAAATACAATAAGTCTTCGGAATTACCTTAATTGATCAGACCATAGTCCATTTAGTACAATATCTTGTTTCAGACAGTGGCCAAATCCACATGCTTCAGAAGAAGCCCAATAAAGCTTAGAGTTTACACTAAAATAAATGCTCATAAATCTTCAGTGTTAAAGGCATAATTAAATTACCTGTTTTTATCAATAGCACCACCTTTCATTTATTAAAAATGAAAATGTTAAAACCGTTTTTTAATCATTTATACTATTTATTTTGTGTACCTCACTGAACGTAGACAAGGAAAATAGTCTAGTCAGTTTCACTTTCTGGTTCTCCAGCTCTAAGGATGCATTCTTGACTGTACATACCTCAAGGAAAAGTTCAAATACAAATCTGTTATGATTTAAATGCTACACAATGAAACATTTTTAGTAATTAGGTATTTGTGAAACAATTTTTAATATTTGAATTAAATCTACCAAATATCTTTTAAATATAAATAGCTACTGCAGACATTTCCAAATTTGCTTCATTGGAATAACAGGATAGATCATTAAACACCTAATGTTTCAAAATGTTGCTCTTTGCTCTGCTATGCATACAAGATTCTATTACTATTTCTCATACTGACTATTAGGGATATAGCCAAGCTTTTCCAGTTAAGTTGATACAATTCTTTCATTGTAAACTAGGTGCCTGTCTGTCTACTGCCTTGCACCATTATTTATATTACTGTAGTGCCTAAAAGCCCTAATCATGGACCAGGACCCCCACTGTTCTAGCCACTGTACAAACACAAAATAAAAAGGACAGTCCTTGCCCCAAATAGCTTACAAACCCTAAATACAAAAGAAGAAATAACAGATGGATATATTGTTTTAATCTTAAATTTATAATTTCTTGGTGTTCTAATCCTTGAAGTTTTAAAAACAATCTTAGAAGACTTTTCTTTGTGTAACTGATAACTTTATCAACTCTAACCCCATTTTAACAGATTAATTGTGTGTGGGTATTTTAGTGTATTTGCCCTTCAGCCAAATTGTGGTAGAGTTTGGGGCCTTGCAGCTGATCAGTTTCTGTGCTGGAGAAACTGAAGTTGCATAGTAAGGTATAGTGTGATTCATTTACACAATGTACATATTCTTATCTATAATATGGACATGGGCATTACTTGTGGAGCCAAAATGAATTTTCACTAATTTTAAGTTCTGCAGATATCATATGACCATCCCTCTTTCATACATGCTTTTATCACAAGTGAATTAGTTAACACTGACATTTAAATCATCAGGCACCTGAGTTAACACCTCAGAGATAAGGAAATCTCAATATTTTTCAGTTTGTTGCAAACTCAGAAAATGTTGTTTCATCAGTTTATGCACTATTCACAAGTTCTCATGACAACCATAAGGGCTACTGATTTATTTTTGAAAAATAAAAGCTTAGATTGCTAAACACAGGATAGCTGCATAAAAATGGTGCTAAACCAGCCTAATTCAAGTCCCTTCTTTATCCAGCTACATTCTTACATAACCTTCATCAGAGCGCCCATGAGAATAAATATAGTCAGGCCTGTTCTTTTCTCCCTTTCCCCCCTTCTCTCTGGGTACACTAGTGGTTTGCATCCATGCAGCTAAATCAATGTAGCTACACAGGTGCAATAAATAGGGTGTCCAAGCAGCAAGTGTGAAAAATCGGGACGGGGGTGGGATGGGGGGGGTAATAGGAGCCTATATAAAAGACCCCAAAATTGGGACTGTCCCTATAAAATCACCCTATCAATAAAACAAAATAAAACTCCAGTGTAGTCAAGGCTAAAGACCCGTTCTGAATTTAGGGATGCAGATTGAGATGAGCATAAAGGGGTTTTTAAGAGGTATCCATCAGCTGATGGGAAAGCACTGGGTGTGAAAACTGAAAAATAAGAATAATGGTATTTCTAAATAAAATATTTTATCCAAATGAATCATGAAGTATCAATAGGTCTAAAATTTAATGCAAACCCACAGGATTTAAATTATAGCTATGCAAGAAACTAAGGACAATGGCACCTGTATCTACGTTACTACTAAATCTTTTTACATCTAAATTAATTTGAATTCAGGAAGACAAGTTTCAGCCTAACTCAGTTTGAGTAAGTCATTAAATGTGTGTGTTTAATACAAACCCCAATGATCTCTTAATTACGATGCCCAAATCCACTATAAAGTACTTTAAGAATTTGAAAACAATATATTAATAAAAAAATATTGGAAATTTTCCCATGTTATTAAAACACTAGTGATTCTGTGGTGTGGATTTTTTTTTTTTTTTTTTTGTAACTTCTCATGAAAACATGTTGAAAGGCTGCCCACTCACAAATTTTCCCTTACATAAAATGGCAACCATCTCTTATTACTGTCAATGGGGCTGAAGCCAGAAAAATGGCTGCCATTTTCCTACAGTACATTTACAGTTGACTTTTCAACCTGAAATCACCACACACAGAGACATCTCTGTGTGTGTGTGTGTGTGTGTGTGTGTGTATGTGTGTGTGTGTCTCTATAAAGTCAAAAGAAACTAAAAACATTATTTGATTTTTTTAAATGATTTTGGGGGCCAAATCTCATCATCTTTGGGGGCCGGACTCATGATCTTTGATCTCTTGAGGTTGGCAATAACATAAAACCCATTTTTGTAAACCATTATACCTGATTTTTGTCTTTTCAGTTATAGAAGACAAATGTGATTCCCCCCCCACCCATCCCCCCGCCCCGTACTGGATCTATCAAAGCTGTGCCACTTACAGTCTTCCTCTAGGAAATGCCCCCTGTACAGTATAGACACAATCCTGCTACCTTAATAGGATTAATGTAACCCTAAATTAAAGATAATTATTGTTTTAATCTTTGGCCAGAAAAGCACACACTATCTTCAAAACAATTAAAGGCAACATTAAGACTATATTTCCAGCATTATACATTATATGGCATGTGACCAAATTCAAGTGACATCAGCTTCCTATCTAGCAAACAGACGTTAAGATTTCAGTAACTGAATATGAAACAAAAGGAAAAACGCAGAACAAAACAACAAAGGGAACAAAAACATGAGGAAAAACAGTGTTGACTTGAGTTAAACAAACTGCATCCCCCCCCTTTTCTATACATCTACAGCATTTCAGAATGGTCAGGAAGGCCATCACATATTCAGCATAGTATTTTTTTAAAACATTTTCTTGTCTGCGTGGGTCACGTTTCATTTAATATTTCACAAGAACTCTACTGTAAGAGTGGAATCAATATCCAGTTAAGTATCCCCCACCCCAAAATATTGCATGTACATAGGTAAATATACTAAGCCTTTGAATATATTTAAATATTCAATGACTATTTCTCGAGCCTAGTTAGAAAAAAACCCACTCAATCGAGAGTTCATATATGTGGAGCCCTTTGAGAACCCTAGGAGGATGACTAAAACTGTGGCTATGGGTGTCAAATACATAGCTTAGAAAGAAAAGAAAGATTAAATAAAACATGTAGGACTAATCTATTTAAATACCTATTCGTTTTCTAATGTAGAACTTCTAACAGTTTAATTTGTTTATTTGACACCGCTTCTTTGTGAAATATTTTGGATCAGATAAATTCATAGTAATACTTTCGTTTGTAGCGATGATAGATAACTTGGGAATTTTAGACCAATTTAGATTTTGAATTAGGAATAAACATCCCAAATACATAGTTTCAACAGATTAAAAACAGATCCCTAGAAGTGAAAAGCAAATCAAGTTCTACAGTCCCATGCACATGGTGATGAGATTATGCTAACCGTCACAAGCCTTCACTGCACTAAACATCATCCCTTGGTATGATTACTAAACTTAATCTTACTGCATGATTGCTACTGTCTTGGGAAGAAGGGATTCTTTTTTTCTTATTTACCAGGACAATCCTGCACTTGAAAATACTTAACTCTTCAAGTGCTGGCAACTTGGAATAAAATATTGCAATGGCTGTGATAATTTCACAGCAAGATTAATAACGTAAATTATCCTTGCTCTGAATCAATCATATTTGGTCTTCCTATTACAAAACTACTGCAACACCATAGACTGGCACATTTGTTTAGTACACAGTTATTCAGGATTAAGGCTGAGAGTCTGTCACAGAAATCCCGGATTCTGTGACTTTCCGAGAACCCTGTGACTTCTGCAGTGGCTGGCCTGGGGACTGCCTGAGCAGCTCAGACAGCCCCTAGGCCAGCCGCAAGGGTCGCTGCTGGAGTCAGTCTGGGCCACACTCCACCCCCCCCCCCCCACCGCTGCCAGCAGCAGGAGTTTGGGTGCAGGAAGGGGCTCCAGGCTGGGGCAGGGGGTTGGGGCATGGCAGGGGGCACAGGTTCCACATGGCGCTTACCTCTGTGCACTGCCTTCACCTGCAGCTCCCATTGGCCATGGTCCCCGGTCAATGGGAACTGTGGAGCCCGTGCTCGGGGCAGGGGCAGCACGGAGATCCCTGGCCGTGCCTCCACCTAGGAGCCGAGGGACATGTCGCCACTTCTGGGGAGCCACGTGGAGCCAGGTAGGGAGACTGCCACCTCTTCCCCCCCCCCCTTCCCTGTATCAGCAGCGGTGGTCCCGAGCTCTGGGCTGTTCCCTCCACCCCCAGGCACCCATTGTGTCCCCAGGCTGCTGCCACCCCTCAAGCACCTGCAGTGCCCCTGGGCTGCTCCCTGCCCCAGAGCACCCAAGATTTAGTCATGGGTATATAGTACAAAGCCATGGACAGGCCACGGGCCGTGAATTTTTGTTTACAGCCCGTGACCTGTCCATGACTTACTAAAAATACCCGTGACTAAAACGTAGCCTTATTCAGGATACTACTAGTTTGGCTCTTCTACCATAGGAGTGTGTTTTGAGAGAGATTCTCTGCCCTCCTCCCATTTAATTAAATTGTTTAATACTCTTCTGAGAGACGTGGGCCTTCAACAAGGTCTGACCTGGTGCTCTGCTTTCTGCACTGGTTTGCCAATCCCCTTCGGGTGAAATCTAAGGCACTGGTTACTATCTACAAAGCCCTACGTGATGCAAGTTATTTAAAAGATTGGTTTCCGCAGCTCTGATACACTACCTAACCTCATCTTGTGCTCTAGTACTAAATACCCTATGGGTGAAGTTCACTGACACAGGAAGCAGGGCATTCTAGGCATAAGTTCTGCAATTAGTTATCTCTAGAAAATATATTTAAGTTAAAATCTCACCAAATTTATAGACAGTCACTTCTTTCCTAAACTTTTCACTGAACAAGAACTAAAAAAACCTTGGCACTTTGACAAACGTCAGTATTTTCTCTCTATTCTGTCTTTAAAACTGCGCAGTGCAGGGAAGCTTGATGTACTAGTATTAACTACTATTATTTGGAAGCATTAGAACCAGTTTTAAGACACAAAGCTCACCCAGATATCACGGTGAGGTGTACAACAAAAAGCTTATTTATTTGGATTTATAAACAAAAATTAGCAGTATCAACAATACTGGTTGTAGTACTGCACATTTTAGACTATTTATTTAGTCTTTTACCATTCCATTGCCATTAACCTATGCAAAATCTGATTCACCAGGAAAACCTTTCTAGAGACAGCCGCCAGGAAGAACCAGGACTCAAAATTCACTTTATTGCTGTAACATCTTCCAATTAACATCTACCTTTAGATGTTATGCCAGTCTATGGTGTTGCAGTAGTATTTAAATAAATGTTTAGTTGTAATACAAAAATAAACCATACATTTGTTCTTCATATAAAAATCTACCCAAGAAGAAGCACCATGCCATTATATTCTCTCATCAAGCTATAATGCAGGGACTTTTAAAGGAAGCTATGAGGAGTCAGGTGCCCAAGACCCAACGAATTTCAATGGGATTAGGACATCTATTTGTTTTTATTCAGATCAATTGTACTAAATCTTAATATTCTTGTTAAGAGAAGGTGGCACTTTCATTTCAGCCCTTTACAGTTTTCAGCATAACAAGTGAAGGCATATTTATTTTAATAAAAAGAGAAATTTCTTTCACAAAGATTAAATGAACTGGACATACGATCTATAGAACTGGTAAAGAGCTGAATAAAACATATCATTATCTAAGATAAGCAATCTATGAGAAAGGAAAATACACTCACTGGTTACTGTTTTTGTGATAGCCCTCTCTTATCCCACCCTACAATAAAGTCAGGCAAGGAGCACTATGAGTCTACCTACCAGGAAGCAAGGAGGTAATGCATCTGTCAACCAAGACGCATCTTTAAAGACCCCATTCTACCCAATTCTGTCAAGAAACTTTCAGAGTGAGAGAGAACTTAGAGAAATGAGAGAAGACAGTATCTCTTCTCAGAAGGGAGAAGAGTTACATGTATGACAGGAGAATGGAGGACTACAACAGGAGGAATTATCAGAATAGTTTCCCTTAAAGTGTGGCTTTTTTCCATCCCACCAATAGTAGTCTGCCAAAGACATGGCTGGGCAATACCCAAATAGGGGCTGTTAGATTTTCTAACCTTTGCCCTGCTAATGCAGGGTTGTTCCTGCTCTGTTGGGTTTAGTTTTAAGACTCTCAAGGAACGAAGCTTTACCACTTCCCTTTGGGAAATCGTTCAATAGTGCAATAAATCTTGCAGTCATGGCTCCACAGCCCAAAATGGCACTGTCCAGTTTTGCTGCCGCACTGCTCATGTCTAATTTGTTACATACCCCAAGGGCTCAGCATTATTATTTATAGGGTTTTTTTCCCTATTACTAAATATATATTATTTCTCCTCAGATATATTAGCTTACATTATCCAAAACTTGAAACCATTTTGTTATTTTCTGCGTGAATTTCTAACGTGTTCAACACCACCTATCTGTTTAGTACCTGAATTTTACGTTTTACAGATCATGGAGTCATATTTAGTATATTTGTTACTGTTCACAGCTAACAGGAAGAATTTCAGCAAAGCCCCAATATTGGCTTTATACTAGTCTTCTGTAATTCTGTTTTCTTGAGCAAATATTGCAGTTTGGGGCATGTGATTAGATTATTCTTCTGGGGATTATTGGTGGGTTGGGCAGCTGGGAGATGGTTTTTTGGGATGAGAAAAACAAGGGATGAAGGTTTGTGGATTGGAAAATTGAACTTTTTCTATAATCAGTCCATAAATTTTGATATGGTTAAATTTAATACAGGTAAGACTTTATACATAAATGGTATACTTGCACATCTGTATTAAGCATCCACTGAAGCCTGTAGAGGACAGACTCCTTTCAATTCATCTTCATTTGCCTTTTCAATGTTCTCCATCTGCTTCAAAGTAGGAATGTGCGGATATGACCTTGTATAATTGTATACGCACACAAACCAAAACTTACCAACTCCTGCTTTAAATCTCTTAAGAATTCACTATCAGAAATACAATATTATGAATTCTGTAGTGCTAAGGGGCAAACAGCCAGTACCAGAGATCACGTCAAAAAAAACGGAGGGACTTATAGAATTAAACAGCATTTAATTTAATTAAGTTGTAAATGATCTAGATTGCTTGCAATAAATACAGTGTCAAAAATCAATTTTATCAATGAAGCTCATTTTGATGGCAAGTTGCTTTTCATTCCCAGGACTCCTACCAGCATGTGCAATTATGTAAGATTCTGCCTCAGACAGAGCTGACTTGGGAGACAGATTTTTTTTTTAATGTCAGCACATACTGCTTATTCAAGCTCAAAAACTAAATAGTATAGAAGTGTATCAGTAGTACCTTCTGGATACCTTTTAGTGATTTACAACATAATTTCTTCTCTTACTTTAAAAAAAAAGACTCAGGCATACACAAATGTCTTCCAAAGGACTATTCAAATGATAAACTCTTACCTATAGGCTCATTTAACCTAGTTATTCAAATTAACAATATTTAAACCTATTTGATTTTCTCCTTTTGTCTTCCATTTTCATATATACTCCTCTTCACATAAATATACCGTTTGTAGTTATTTTGTTCCCATCTTTCCTGGAACTGAAGAATAGTGAGAATGCTTCACGGTACTAGAAGAGAATGATTATTTGTGCATGGGACAGACCATTATCAGTCAGCAGTCATCTACCCAAAACCTGGCTGCCTGACTGTGCCTAAATATGTATCTTTTAGTATTATTTGTATTACCCTAGCCTCTAGGAACTGTGGTATTGGACAAGGACACCACTGCACTCTCTTTCTAACATTAACATGTCACTCATTCTAAGAGATCGGTGACAACTTAAAAACCACATTTAACCAGGGATTCTCCACAAGAATGGCATAACAATCACTTTTTTCCTATCACTGTATATTCAACTGTTTTCCATTTTTCAACTTTAGCAATACAACTTTTGATTAAAAAACTAAAATACAAAACTAACATGGCATGCATTAAATGGATTAAAAACTGCCTGTCAGAGATCTCAAAAGGTAACTGTAAATGGGAAACTCATTGAGTGGATGTTTCAAGTAGGGTCCCACAGGGATCAGGGTTTTTAGCCTATGTTTTAACTTTTTATCAATGACCTAGAATAAAAACAAAATCACTGAAATTTGCAGATGACAAAACATGTGGCGTGGTAAATAATGAAAAGGACAGGTGACTGATTCAGAGCAATCTGGATCATTTGGCAAATGTAAATGTATACATCTAGGATGGGGGACTCTATCCTAGGAAACTGAAAAAAATGGGAATGGGGTGGATAATTAGCAGAACATGAATTCCCAGTGTAATACTGTGGCAAAAGGGCCAATATGATCCTTGGATGCATAAAGAGGGGAATCTTGAGTATAAGTAGAGAGGTTACACTAACTCTGTATTTGACACTAGTGCAAAGGGAATTTTGGTGTTCACAATTCCAAAAAGATATTGATAAATTGGAGAGGGTTCAGAGAAGAGCCACGAGAATGATTAAAGGATTATAAAACATGCATTACAGTGATAGATTTTGAATCTATCTAGCTTAACAGAGAGAAGGTTATGGGAAGACCTGATCGCACTCTGTAAGTACATACACAAGGAATAAATATTGGATAAGGGTTCTTCAATCTAGCAAAGAGACAAAGGTATAACATGAGCCAATCTCTGGAAACTGAAGATAGATAAATTCAGACTGGAAATAAGGTATGTACATTTTAGAATATTTCTGCACACCTTTAGAGCATTAAAATAGCAATGTGATGCATCTTTTATCTCTAGTATAGGTGTTGTATACAGGGGAGGGAGGAGAATAGAGGGGACTAGAATCCAAATTATTCCTTATCCCAGTAAAGGGCTGAGACACAAGCATGACAATGATAATGAATGTTCCAAGAATGAAAACTGTAAAAGCACTCTGTACACATTGCATTAAACCAGATTAAACATTCTATGGTGTCTTCTGCTGTTGTTGGCAAAGGGAACAGCTATCATTCAGAGTGTTAAATCCACAAGTAAAATCTTCATAGCATTCCACTTAAAAAAAGCAATTGTCTTCATACATCATAAAGGCATAAACCAAAATGTAAGTTAGCCTTCAGAGTCCATCTACTTTAGTTTTTTATCTAGTTTCTTGTTCATTTTAATATTTTTCTTTAAAAGTAAAATGCAATAATATGTACAATTTTAAACAATAGAGGTAAATTGTTCAAAAGCACCTACATGACTTAAGCCCTTTGGACTAACCCTGTATCTGGCCATAAAGAAGATTCAATAAAATGAAATTTATTGTGGGATGCTGTAAGGTCTGTTTTTAATATTAAAACATGCATTTTCTGTATATATTCTGAATTTTGTCAGAAGAGAGATTAGCAGCCCCTCCTCCCTTTACTTTTACAAACAATAAATGTGAGAAGTGCTTGAAAAGATGATCCAGCACTAGTGTAAAAGTTTAGGCTCAAATGTCAACACTGCAATTCAACAGCCTGAACCCTGAACCCTATGAGCCCGAGTCAGCTGGCACGGGACAGGTGTGCATATTTAATTGCAGAGTAGACATACCGTTAGAGTCAGATCACAGTTCCCATTCAAAAACAGTAGTAAAATAGCAGCTCTACAAAAGAAACCACAGCAACATACTTGTTTTACTATCTCCAGAACATTTTATTTCCTATACTGTCAGACACTGCTTAGGATACAAACAAGACTCCATGATCTCTGTCTATCCTGAGCTATTGTTTGCATGTTCTCTATGTTAAGACCCATAAATTATCCCTCTCTATATAATGTTCAGAGTGGCGAATTCTTTCGGTTAGCTCCTTTTGTGTACTTTTCTCCAGCTGCTCTATGCTACATTCTTAACACATCCAATATGACTCCATCATCTTTTATGGATAACTTTGGAGATGGGGTTGTTGCATGCTGATGAAATTCAGTATTTGTTATGAATTCATTCTATTTAATAAATAACCTTTTCCTGATGTCCTGACTAAAGACAAGTGTACATTCCAACTGCCAGCACTCCTGTACCCAGCCAACATGTCTCCTATACGGCAGCAAGGGAAACCTGTAACTTGATTAACTCCTCCACTACTAGCTCAGCCTAGCTTGTAGTGAACAGAGTTAACATTCAAGCTTTCAATAGCCGTTAACCGAAATCCATGACCGTTTCCATTTGTTAGGTGTGATCCTGGGTCATAATCTATATACCGTATATACTCGATCATAAGCCGGTTTGTTTATAATCCGACCCCTCCCTCCCCCCCAAGATGGATAAGTAAAAATGGAAAATTTTTATAACACGTTCATACGCCGACCCTATAATTCAGGGGTCAGCAAACTTTGGCTCCCGAGCCATCAGGATAAGCCGCTGGTGGGCCGAGATAGTTTGTTTACCTTGAGCGTCTGCAGGCACGGAGGTAAACCTAAGTAAACAAAGTGCCCCGGCACACCAGCGGCTTATCCTGACATGCTGGGACAGCAAGTGGTGGGGAAATTTTTTGTGACCACCCCCCACATGACCCACCCCTAGCCCAGGACCCTCACACTCCCCATCCCATCCCTTCCCACCTTATCTGGGGAGGGCCAGGGGAGGATGGACACTCCTCCAGCAGGCTGGGCAGCGTGGCTGCAGCCTGCTCCGGCAGGCCAGACCGGAGCCTGCCAGCCCCGGAGCTGCAGCTGCTTTGGAGGCTGGGGGGAGAGAAGCGTGGCCAGAAGCGGAGACACTCTGGCACCGCCTCTTCCCTTCTGGCTCTGCTGCCTTCTCCTTGCTCCCTCTGTTGTGGGGAGGGGCTGTGTCCCACCTCTCCCTCTCTATACCTGTTCATAAGCCGACCCCCTTCTCTGGTGCTTCCTTTTTTACTAAAAAAATTCAGCTTATGAACGAGTATATACGGTAGTCAGCTTGATTTACTGTGCTGTTTCTATAACAAGTGAGTTTCAGATGTAATGGCTTGTTAGACCAATCCACCCCATCTAGCTCATGGGAATGCCATGTCATAGTCCTGGCCTGCTAGGACCAGGTATCAGTGGTTCTACCCCATTCTGCTTGCTTTCCAAGGCTGAGGAGCTTGGCCTGTTTGGAACTGAGGAGTTTTCCTTCTCATAGACAGACTTGCCTAAAGAGAGCTAAGTGAGGTCTGTCTGCCCAGGTTTGAAAACTGTTTTCCTTCTCCTAAATACTGTTGGTTCATGGCACCTTTATTCCATAGTATTCAGTGCAATGCTTCTGGGTTCCAACATCCACCACCCAGAGGACATGCCTCTATGCCATTATATTCCTGCTTCTATGGTCTGGAAGCAGCTGCTGATGGCTAGGCGATAGTACTGCTGACAAGGATCTGGGTTATAACAGATCACAAATTGAATATGAGTGAACAGTGTGATGGAGTTACTAAAAAGGCTGATAATATTCTGGGGTTTATTAATGGGAGTGTCGTATGAAAGACAGGAGGTAATTATCCTGCTCTACTTGGCACTGGGGAGGCCTCAGCTGTAGTGCTGTCTCCAATTCTGGGTGCTACACTTTAGGAAAAATGTGGACAAATTCGAGACAGTTCAGAGCAACAAAAAAAATTAGAAAGTTTAGAAAACCTGACCTATGAGGAAAAGTTAAAATAAACTTGGGCATATTTAGTCTTAAGAAAACAGAGAACAGCCTTCAAATATGTAAAGTGCTGTTATGCAGAGAACAGTGATCAATTGTTCTTCATGGCCATTGAAAATAAAACAAGCAGTGGGACTTAATCCGTAGCAAGTGAGATTTAGGTTAGATATTAGGAAAAAAACTATTTACTTATAAGGTAGTTAAGGTCTGAAATAGGCTTCCAAGGGAGGTTGCGGAATCCCCATCATTGGAGGTTCTTAAGAACTTAAACACCTGTCCCAGGGGCTGGACTTGACTTTAAGGTCCCTTGCAGCCCTACATTTCTATGATTCTATGTTAAGGTGGAAATAACATCATAAGGTAGTCTTTAAGTTATAGATTTATGATAAAGACTTGTTTAATTTGGGGAATACTGCTGCTCCCTTACCAATTTGTGACATTATTTCCTTCTTATATTGAGAGTTCTTGGGGAAGTGGGGAATCTCAGTTTTTTCATAACTGATTATTAACCGTCTTTCTTGCGATGCTGGACAATTTTTTGCTCTTTGCTTGCATGTTGGTTGAGTGTCAGTTAGAAGAGCTACACCATCCTTAAAATCTGAATATTCTAATGTGTTAAATCACAGGATGCCTGTGTTGTATCTATCTACATTTCTTCTCATAATGATGCCAATGGAAATGCCAAACTGAAGAGGAAGAAGAATGTAGCCTTGTTTGAAACCAGTGTTTATATTAAACCATTTGCTCAAGTCTGTGTTTAACATCATCAAGGCTTTATATCAAGTTAAGGTAATTATTTTGTTGCCATACCATTATCACTTTATAGATTTTAAGAAAGGCACTTGTCAACCTCCATCACAATTTACTCTGGAACATCTTGAAGTTCCTGATAAGTGTTTTTTGCCATTTGATGCTCTCCGATGACTATTTTTAGGGTGAAAATCTGAACATGTGAATCTTATGGGATGAAATCCAGTTTGTTTTTCCTTTAGCTTCGACTCAATGGCTTCCTTTATTCTGCTTAAGAGGACAGGCAGTCCTTTGCAGTATCACTGAAAGGAATGTAACACTTCACCAGTTACTGCAATTGCTTAGGTCACTTTTTTGGTATTTTGACTATAATGCCATTTTCCATTGTTCTGGAAACATTTCCTAGTCCCATACTTTTTTGAGAAGTTTGCTGATTTTTATCAATAGTCTCATCACCACTATCTTTTAACATTTCCCCAGTGACTTGATCTTCAAGTTTTAACTTTCTATTGTGTTTTTCACTTCGTGAAGTGAAATGTTACAATGTCTAGTTCTAGATGTTCAATTTCTTTGTCAAAAAAATCAATAGTTTGTTGTGATGTTGTTCTGCCAACTGCTTTGTTTGTTCTTTTTCTGTTGTTCAGGTTTTTCCTTGTTTATTCTTAATAGGCCATCTAGTTGGTATAAACTTACCAGCTAGCACCTTGTTGTGTTGGAAAAGTGCTTTACTATTACCTCTTTCATGCATTACTATCACCTCTCTCAGCGGCCTCATCAGCTTCTTTGGCGAGGACATCCATGTATTTTCTCATCTCTTTTTGTGTGCTGCTTTTTACTACTTTTTCTTTTGTTTTACACTCCTTCTCCCCCGCCCCAAACCAAATGCTTTTTCTGGAGGTGTTTGGGGAATTGATGATTGCTTTTGCTTGTTTCCTTTCTTTCACACAATTCCACACATCCTTGTTTATGCAGACTTCAAGTTCGTTTGTCTGGAAACCAGCTAGTTATTGAGGCCTCCATGACACTGCCATGCAGAAAGGACCGTATATGATATGACTTCCTGTGTTGGATCTAAGTCCAGGGATCCAGGGTAATGTTCTAAAATTGTGAGAGTCTTCCTTGGAGAGATGCACTCAATGAATGGGAAATTACACCTCCTTCACTAGATCCTTCAATTGTGGAGTTCCACAAGGATCTCTCCCCAGCTCTTTTCAATATCTACATGCAACTACTAGGCGAACTGGTCAGATTACATGGACTCAAATGCCAGCAATATGCAGAGGATACGCAGCTGTACCTACTTTTCACCAAATACAACCACACCACTATCACCAAGATGAGCTTCTGCTTGAACGAGATCAGCTCATGGATTAAGAACAGCTGGCTGAAACTGAACCCAAGCAGTGATCAAAGCAGTATAAGAATCTATATAAGTATATGGTATAGCTGTAACATCTGAAATCTGCTCCTCCACTTCAATTTCAAATTGCTGTTGTAATGTGTAGTCTGTTTAACTTTTGCTGTCTATTTTCTTCTTACTTTTGGGGGAGGGAGGGTTGTTTTTCAAGTTTGATCTTCAGCCTTGCCACAGATAAATTGTGGTCATTGCTGATATCAGTTCAACTGTGTGCTCTGATGTTCTGGAGAATTTATCTAAATTTTCTTCCTATACACACACTCAATCTGGTTCCTAGTGACCCAGTCTGGAGAACTCCCAGTTACTTTTTAACCGTGTTCCACAATTATGGCCCCTAATGTCAGGCACAGTTCTCTCAGTCTTTCACTATTCTGATTTTGGGAACCAAGGCTGTGCTTCCCCACTGCTTTCTCCATTCTATTGTCACCATCTTGAACTTTGGCATTAAAGCTCCCCCATTACTAAGCAGATGTCATGCTTGTGAATATTGTTAAAGTTGTCCGTTGGTGGATAACATTGTGTAACTGTCATTTATGTATCGTATTTGAAACTTAGCTCGGAGCAACCACCAGTCAAGCCTATCCCTCTTCAGTTAGATACTTCCAAAGTTTTCCAGTAAATAGAGATACAGAGACAGTGGCACTTTTCTTCAAAGGGGATGAAGGTGGGGTGTAGGATGACAGAAGAGAGAACAAAGGAAATTACCAGTGAGTAATTTTCACCTTGCCACCTCAGAGTGTCTCATCTAGAAAGTGATTGTGAGTACAGTCTTCATGCTGTTAGCTTGAGAAGGCTGGGTTCGAAGTGAAATATTAATCCTTGAGAAAGGCTTGGGAATCTCAGGGAAAGATCATCACCACATCATTCCTGGATTCAAGAGGTGAAAGTTTTCCATTGAAAACCAATGGAGATGATACCATCAAAGAGCAAGCAAGCTCACCCCTGCCTTGTACTTCCTGACTTTCCACTCTTGGGAGGAAAAATAGGAGGGTAGCAGCACCAATTTTGTGCTCCAGATAAATGACTCGTGTGCCCATGAGCAGAATCAAGGAAACTTGCCAGAACTGGTTGTAGCAAACACACCTATCCTGGGGTGCCAAATTTAAAGATTAATTGAAGTACATAGGGGTTCAGACTCCACTCCTCAAGAAGAGGAATTGATTGATGAATCAGACTGCTCCTAAACTGTATGCATACTCTTTCTGAAGATAAACTGCAAAGATATGCTGCCAAGGCACAGGGACATTGATCTCTGTTCAGCCCAGGTTCTTCACCAAAGGGCAGACTGATGAATTGAAAAGGGAATCCTCAAGAACAAAATGGAGGAACTGCCCATGAGCTAGGCCAGTGGTTCTCAATCTTCCCAGACTACTGCCCTTTTCAGTAATCTGATGCGTTTTGTGTACTCCAAGTTTCACCTCACTTAAAAATTACTTGCTTACAAAATCAGACAAATTCAAAAGTGTCACAGCACACTATTAGTGAAAAACTGCTTACTTTTTCATTTTTACCATATAATTATAAAATAAATTAATTGGAATATAAATATTGTACTTACATTTCAGGGCATAGTATATAGAGCAGTGTAAACAAGTCATTGTCTGTATAAAATTTTCGTTTGAATTGATTTTCTATGTTGCTTGTTGTAAAACCAGGCAAATATCTAGATGAGTTCATGTACCATCTAGAAGACCTCGGTGTAACCCCCAGAGATAACCTGTTTGAATGCCACTAAACTAGGCAAGTGGGGATATTAAGGTACACATTCTTGAGACTGATGGAGCATAAGAAGTCTCCCTCTTGGA
Source organism: Malaclemys terrapin pileata (assembly GCF_027887155.1). Taxonomy (NCBI): domain Eukaryota; kingdom Metazoa; phylum Chordata; order Testudines; family Emydidae; genus Malaclemys; species Malaclemys terrapin. The sequence continues at coordinate 87,174,189 of NC_071507.1, forward strand.
TAGACTGTAGGGGTACAATAAAATTTAAAAAAGCTGAATTCTGCTTTACCTCTGCTCAAGTTTAAGTCTATTTTCTTTGTAATAGATCTCTCTATGGTATTTATCAAACTTCTCAAAATTCAGAGATGTTTTAATGTATGTCTTTCAATTCTTTTATTGATGTCTCCACAACTATGTTTTTAGTTTTAGCCAAACTACAGGAAAATTTCCAAATTCTTGTCTGATAGAATCTGTAGACCATGTGGTACATTAACAGAAAAATACAGAGAACCACTAGACATAGTAAGCTGAGCTACACAAGAAACTGGTTCTCTTTCATAAATAGTTAATCACAGAAAACCAAGAACTGAAGATGAAAAAGTTAAGATTTCAAGAAAAGAACCGAAATTGTCATAGTGAGGTCTAAGACACATACAACAAAGCTTCAAACTGCAATATGAATATTTCAAATTAACACAAAAAACAATAGCGGAATCAAGGAATTCCAGATGTAAAGCTTCCATTCCATCTTTAACATAACCATGGCATCCAGACATTGCATCAAAGACCAGTACACAGCATAATAATTCATATACTCTTCAATAGCTAGGTGAACAGACACTAACAATGTAGTAAAAAAAGTAGGTTGAAAGTTAACCAATAACTACTAACTATGCAGATACACACACTAAACTGCACAGGCTCCAGAATCGTTAAAAGAAATAAACCTCAGTAGAGTGCATTAAGAAATTTGTTCAACATGTCAAGAACTCTTGGACTAAACCAACCACCTAAAGAGAGATACAAGAGAAAATGATTGGAAATTATTGGACTAGCAAGGTCCAAGGGCAATGAAAAGGTCACTCCCAATTGTTGGGAAAAGGAAGACTGCTAGAATTTCTACCTTTGTGCTGTCCCAAGACGCTGACTTGGAGTGTGGGGGCAGCCGACACTTTTTTTTTTGGGGGGGGGGGGGGGGAGTGGGAGGGAATCCTTTAGCTTGCAAACTGATAAATGTGAAGTTCCACTCCCCTCTAGCCATCTCCTCCAACACCTCCAGAGACTAATGGCTGCTCCCTGCAGACAAGTCTCTACTACACCAAACCTCTCTAAGCTATTTTACACTCACCCTGCTCTCTCCCACATCACACACATACTTTCTGGGTGTTTGAGCTTCCCTCGAATAACTCCAGTCTCTGCCTCTGATCTGTCTCAGTTTTTCCAAGCTGCAGTATGAAGTTCACACAGTTCTTGATAGTTTCATGATGGCTGCCCACAGGGCTTTAAATAGCAGCAGAGAAATTAATTGGAATCTTGTTAATTTCATTCCACTGATACCTGACAAAGCTCTGACCATAAGTAGAAGCAGTAGGGCTGGCTCATCGTGTGCAGATGCAGGAAAACAATAAGACATCAATTGAGTTTTGCTTCACATTTGTGAGACTAACTTTACAACCTTAAGTGCTAGAATTTTAATTAAAAAAAGAGAAATGTCAATTTCTGCAGAATGTGATGGCTTATGCTCCCACACTCATTGGGGAAAGGAGCTCAACAGTATTTTCTCAAGTCTTGATGTATCACATACTAATCATCATCATAAAGGCTTAGGGGGCATGCCTACATGAACATTTAAGTATGTTTACATTGCAATTAAAAACCTGTGGCTGGCCCATGCAAACTAAGTCAGTTTCAGAGCTGTTTAATTGCAGTGTACATTCTTTGAGCTCTGGGACCCTCCCAATTCAAGCCTGAGCTACACAGATAAATGACATATTTGTGTTTAGTATTAAAATATTAGACCATTTTGGAATAAGAAGGGATAGCTTTTACTGGTACTTGTTGACTAAAAATAGGAAAAAATATTTTACGTACAATCACTTGTAAGTGGAGGACCATAGGAAGTTATGTAAAAGTTGACTGTGTTCTTACAACTTAAAATAGCCAATTAAGCATTGAAGAAATTTTTATGAAAACTGTTCTAATTTAAGTAGTAATTTAGAGCTAGTATTTAACAGCTACAAACAACCGAAAATAATGTTATATAATGGAAGTACTAAGACTTAAAACTAAAAGTGTTAGCCAGCACCATGGAAGAAAATTAGTTACTTACTTCAATAGCTCATTGTATGCAAAAATAACTCATTCATTGCCCGCAAGTTATGCTTGGCTTAAAATAAGGAGCAAATTCATCTCTTATTTCCTTCATGATTTACCTTGGTCATCTTATATCTAATACTGTGATCCACATTCTGTCTTTAATAGTCAACTCGTTTTGCATTTCCAGGCTAATCATCTATTTGGTGTTCCTTCTAAAAACCACTGAGTCCTAATAGTAAAACAATTGCGAACGTATCATAAATATAGGGAATTCAACATTAAAGTTATGAAATCTAAGTGAAATAAACAATATTCATACATACAAAGCCTGTTAATTCTAAAATTCAGTTTCCCTCCTGTTCCTTAAAATTTATTAGAATGAGCCATAAAAATCAATGTCTCCACTGAGTCCATGTTTTTTAGTGTCTAGGAGTGTTATAAATTTAAGTTCCTGAGCTTGCCTTTTGAAGGTGTTGTGCATGTTTTCTTTGAGGAGGACAGAGATGAGATATGGAGTGATTGCTTAGTGAAAAGTTACTATTTTCCCTTAAAAGTAGTAAACCCAGTCTTCTCATAGAAGAGACACACATGAAAGCATATCACATTTTCTTCCAGCACACTTTACTTAGCATTCCCTTAATGGGATCAGATTTCCATTTATCATGTCACATACAAAAAGATCAAAATCTCTCTGGAAAAAAACCTAAACCCTATTTATTGCAAATTCCACCCTCCCCTGCCCAACCTATCCCAATTAAATTTTAAGAAAACTGGGGCATTACAAAATATATTTTTCACAACTATGTTTTTAAACTGTTGTTTTCTGTACTGCAGCCTTATTCTTTCTACTGGAATGTTACTTGGAATCTGTACTTTAGAAGTCACAGCTCAAAATTTGGAGAGATCTGAATGTAATTACTTACTGCAGGTACCAGTAATTTTTTCACTTCTTCAACAGCCCTCTTCAATTTGATTTCTGCTCTGTTTTGAGCATCTTCCACAGTGATTAGTACATGTAAATCTTCATTCAGGTGTTCCCAGTTGGGCTTGCCTCTGTTTTGTTCCTCCTAAAATAAATAAATAAATAAACTCAATCAAAGGCTCATGGAAATTATTGAATTTCCTTGGCTACTGTATATTCATAAAATCTTTATCACCCCTTTTTGTCTTTAGGGTTTAAAAAAGCCAAACAAAAAACGACCATCACAACATATTGTGCCTTCAACAGATGACAAGAGTTTCCGGAGTGGGGAGACGGATTGGGTGGTGGGCGGAAAGTCTGAGCAGATCTGAAAACTGAATACAAGTTTTTTTTTTTGGTTTTTTTTGTTTGTTTTTTAAAATAAACAACCTTAACCTAAGACAGTACTAAAATTTACTTGCAATTTTCAAACAATTAAAAAAGTTGACATGAATGGGAAGGCATAAATATAAAACTGCAAAATTTCCAGTTGACTACTAAAATAACTCCTCTTCAGAGCTTATCTTTTGTTTAAAACAACAGCAAAGTGAGTAAGACTAAAAAAAAAACAAAAACAAGCACCGCAATGAATAAAATTTCTTTTAGAACAAGTAACCCCTTCCTCCAGCACATGGAATAGAGAAAGAGCAGGATGGGGACAAAAAAAAAAAAAAAAAAAACTTGAATGCCTAAATGGCCCCAGAGAGCAGCGTCTAAACAGATGAAGCACGCTGTTGGTTAAATAAGAGATTACTTAAGTACCTGTAACTAAAGGTCCTTCAAGATGCATCATCTCTATTTATATTTCAAATGCGGATGCGCATGCACGCCATGTGCTGGAAATTTTCAGTAGCAGTGTCCGTTGACCTGCATGTGCAGCATACGTTGCCTCATGTTCCAGGTGGGATTGTAAGAGGCCATGCAGGGCAACACTCCTTCAGTCACCCTGATACCGCTGGTTAGCCCAGTCTGCAGCAGAGGGGATTGTGGGTGGGTCATGGAATACCAATAAGGACTACACATCTCAAAGAACCTCCAGTTACCAGCTAAGTAACATCTTCATCTTTGAGTGATGGTCCCATGTGTATTCCAAATGCAGGTGAGTATCAGGAAGTGATCAGCTTAGAGGTGGGTGCGAGGATGCAAGAGGTACTGCCTTCTGCTGCTCATTGGTCGATGGAGTAATGGGCTGTGAAGGTATGTACAGGGCGCCAGGTCACTGCTCAGCAGATGTCGTGCCAGGGGATAAGTGTGAAAGGGAGCACGTAGCAAGGGGCTCAAAGGGAGGTCTGGTGAGGGTGGAGAGCACAAGATTGAGGTTTCGGAGGGGTGGGGGTAGTTTAAGGACTGGTAGGAAGTTGTTCAACAGCCCTCTGAGAAATCAGGTGGTGGTGGGATGAGTAAAGACAAAGTGTCCATCCACCGGCAGAAGGAAAGCACTATGCACTGCTAAGTGGACCCGGACCGAGCTAAGGGCAAGGACTGAAGTCTTAAGTTCTAAGAGCTAGTCCAGGATGGTGGGGATGGAGATGTCCTTAAGGAGGAGACAGATATGTTACACCCAGTAGGTGAAATGCTTCCACTTCACTGTGTAGCACGCCTGTGTGGAATCTTCCTTGCTGTGCATAAGTATTTGCCAAACAGATGTTGAGCAGGCATTGTCTATGTGTGAGCCCCATCCAAAAATCAGACTGTCAGTCGAAGCGGGCTTGGGTTAGGGTGCCAAACTCAGCCTCGGTCCTGGGTGAAGAGGTCTGGCAGAGTGGGGAGACGGATTGGGTGGCAGGCAGAGAGTCTGAGCAGGTCTGAAAACCAGAACTGCCACGACTGTGGCCTGGTTGTGGTGGATCTTGCACAGGATTTGAAGGAGGAGGGGAACAAGGAGAAAGGCATAGCTGAGACCACTCCACCATGGAAAGAAGAGAGCATCTCCTTGCGAATCGTGCCCCCGACCTCCTGGGAGCAGTAGAGCGGGAACTTAACAGTTTTTGCAAGTGGCAAAGAGGTTCCAGCGAGGGATGCCCCAAACACTGCAGATAGAGCGAAGAGTGGAGTTGTATTGTTCCGACTCCTGATTGAGGAACCAGGTCAAGCTTAGCGTGTGTGCCAGAGAGTTCAGAGCCCCCGGGAGGTATACCACGTGGAGTGTGACATTGTGGTGGACACAATCATCACACACTGACTGGGACCCAGTGCCCCCTTGTCTGTTTATGTATGCCACTGCAATGGTATTGTCGGAGAGGAGCTGAATGTGTTGGGCTCGGATGAGGGGCAGGAACGCATGGCAGGCTAAGTGGACTGCTCGCAGCTCCAGAATATTGATGTGCAAGCATGCTTTGAACTGTGTCCAAGCCCGTTGGGCAGCATGTCTGTCCAGGTGGGCTCCCCAATGGGCTAGGGAGGCATCCATGGTGATGGTGGCTGTGGGGGTGGGAGTGGTGAAGGGGATGCCTAGTAGCACTTTGGCAGCATTAGTCCACCAAACTAGGGCGGCCCGGATGGGGCATGGGACAATCAGGATGGTGTCAAGGTGGATGATGTGGAGTCTGCAGATAGAAAGGAGCCACAATTCCAGAAAGTACATGTGCAAGAGGGCATGCAGCGTCACATGGGTGCAGGCCGCCATGTGGCTGAGGTGGCAGAGGCAGCAGTGCACTTCGGTGCGTGGATTTCGATTTAGGGCTGCCATGAGGGCCGTCAGGATGGCGAAACTGTCTGCTGTGAGGAAGGCCTGCGCTCCCATGGAATCCAGGCACGCCCCAATTAAATAGATTGCGTCAAGACAAGCACATATTTCTCCTCATTCATACAGATGTCAAGAGTGGCAAGGAGCAAGCAGAGAGCACGGAGGGTCGACGTAGTTTTGGCGAGGGTTGATGTCACCAGTAGCCAGTCATCTAAGTAAGGGAACACAGTTGGGCCATGATGATCGAGAAGACTTTGGTAAATACCCTTGGGGCCGTTGCAATGCCAAAGGGAAGAACTCTGAACTGGTAGTGGTTATGAAGTGAAGCAACCTACGGTGGGCCGGATGGATGTCAATGTGGAAGTATGTGTCTTTCATGTCAAGGGCTGGAAACTATGGTCCCTGGGGAAGGGAGGGAATAATTAATGCAAGTGTCACCATATGGCACTTGACTTCCTAATGAAGGTGTTGAGTAGTTGGAGATTGAGTAAAGGATGGAGATCTCCTCCCTTTTTTTGGATGAGAAAGTATGGGGCGTAGAAGCCATTGCTGACAAAAGGGTCAGGCACTGGTTCAATTGCACCTTTCATCAGGACGGCATCAGCTTCATGCTGAAGGAGGCTGCAATGCGAGAGATTCCCAGGAAGTGCCCATGAGGGGACCCCAATAGGATGGGAAGGTAAGAAACTCGATAGAGTAACCGTGCAGTATGCTCTCCAGTACCCAACAGTCCATGGTGATCTTGCCTCAGTTGTGGATGAATAGGGCAATATGGCCCTCAAAGGTGGTAGAGGAGGCTGGGGATGGTGATGTGGGGGGCTCGCTGCTCTTCAAATGCCTGTCAAAACTGGGTCTATGGTTGATTCCATGTTATGGTGGAGGAGATAGCCGATGGTTGCGGATGCGGTGATATAGGGCAGCATCATACAGGCTCCTGATACGGAGTGTAATTGGGCTGGTATGGTGCACGGAAGTGTGACCTCTGGTTTTCAATGGGGCACCGGGGTGTAAATCCTGAGATAGTGGATTCTTGCTCTCGAGACTTACAGAGAGTGGAGGGACTCTTAGAAGAGAACAACTTGTCCTTGTTGAAGGGGAGGTCTGGATCTCCCTGGGGCAGCCAGAAGGATTGCAGCTAGGAGTCTCTTCGCATGATGATGCCTGTGGCAGGAGAGCAGGACGACATATCCACTGCATCCACTGAAGCTTGGAGGCTAACCTTGGCCATCAGGTGGTCTTCCTCCACCAGGGTCTGGAAGATCTGTTGCTTGTCCTGTGACAGATCCTCCAGGAACTTTGCTATCTTGACACAGTTATTAAAGTCATACCTAGCAGAGTCTGGTAGTTGGATATGCGGAACTGCAGGGCTGCAGAGTAAATCTTGCGGCTTAGGAGGTCAGGGTGCTTTGCTGCTCTATCTGGGGGTCTGGAGATATGTTTAGTATCCACATTCACCACCTGTGAAGTGGCGTGTGGGGGGGGGGAAGAGAAGAGGGAGGAAAGAAAGTCAGCCCTCTTGGCTGGGACAAAATACCTGCATTCCACTCTCTTAGGTGTGGGGGTGCATGAAGCTGGTGTGTGCCAGAGTACCCATGTAGGTTGAAGGATATAGTTTTTTACGGGCAGGGCAACATGAGATGGTACCCTTGGTTAGAGGATGTCTAGCAGATGGTGATGTTCATCCAGGACTTTCTCCAAAGGTATGACCATCAGGAGGCAAGAAGGCTGGGGGGAATTGGTACATTGACAGGAGAGGATGACGCAGCTGGCGGTACCAGCTCCTGCTCAGTATCTGTTTCCAGATCTGAGCTGGATGGTTCCAGCACAGGGGCTCAGATGGAAGGGTGTGAGGCCTGTGACAGTGGATATGGATGGTGGTATGGGTTGCGTGGTGGCCAGTGTGCCCATAAGGGTCGGGTCCTGGGGGTACTACAGGCCCCAAAGGTATGCGTATCAAGGTGGTGGTGCCACAGCGCACCCTGCCTGATGCAGCTGTCACGCGCAGGAGTCAGAGCTGCTCCTGGACACTGGGGAGAATGATGGTTCCTCTGCTGGCTGAGTAGCTGTGGCGTCCAAACAGACCACCGGTAGCGGTGGAACCATCAGTGCGGTCAGTCCCACAACCGCCAGGTGTGGTCTCTGGCCCAGGAGGAGCGGTGCATCCGCCAGGGTAGAGGGCTGCCGTGCCAAGGGCAGTGGCAAGGGTGGATCTGGCAGGTCTGAGTGCAAGTTTGGAGCAGTGATTTGACTAGCCCAGGTGTCCAGGGTACATCCCACTGACTGCTGAAGTGGGGAGGCATGACCTGGCATGGTTTGGGGAGAAAATGCTGTACTTCACTGCAGTCTGCAACAGGGACTTGCTGCAATGGCCATGTGAGCACTTATGAACTTTGACTTGGACTTGTTCTGTGCTTGCAATGCTGTTGGATCCAGGCAGAAGGTGGCAGATGGGTATTCACCGCTGGTATGGAATACATAGGGACCATCACCCAAAAACCTCAGCAATTTCAAGGAACGCTACAGCAGCCACCCCATATTAATTGCTCTCAAGAAAAGCAAAATAAGGCAATCTTCTCTTGATCTCAAGTATTTACAAATATGCATTTTTCTTCCAAAATGAAGGCAACAGAACATAAAATACAGGTTTATCTTTGGACTGATTTAATTGCTTAGGATGACAAGAGTTAGTCTTAATATTTTTGTCTTAAATGGAGAGTGAACAGAAAGTTTGCTCTACCTGAGCAATATTAGAATATGGTAATATTTTAAAAGACATTAAAAACAATGGCTAAAAGCTCTAAAAGAATTAAGTCCCATTGAAGACAGAGATTGAGACACATTCAGAAAAAAAAAATCTTGTACCACCATGTATATACAGAGGCAGTTCTTAATTCTGCAATTAAATTGAGCTAAAAGCATACTCGGCATAGCAGAACATTCTTCTGAAACCTACTTGTGGAACAAACTTTTAACATTACCTTTCAAAAACCAAAAAACCCAAACCAATAATTAATATTTCAAGAAATGGAAGGCAGTCTGTGTTGATTTCAGAGGTGACATTTTAAACTCAAATTATTTTAAATCCTTCCAACAACTCTCAACCAGTTTTTTTTATTATTATTATTATTTATACACGTTTTAATCAACAAATACACTACTAGGTAATTTAAAGTGATAAAAACCTGAGTATTCCACCATTAACAAATAGTGTGGAATATTTTATATTTAATCCATTATAAAAGTTTCTATGGAACAGACAAGCATAAAAATTAAAGCATGAGAAAACGTAAGTGAAAAGTATCTGGGGGATATAGCAGGGACAAAGGAGACAAGAGGGAACACAGAAGGGAAAAATCAAATGATCTTAGATGTCTAAACTAATACAAGAAATATGGGGAACAAACAGGAAGAATTAGAAATACTAGTAATTAATCACAATTATGACAGCAGAACAGAGACTTGGTGGGATAATTTACAACTGGAATATTGGTATAGAATGGTACAGCTTGTTCATGAAGGACAGGCAGAGAAAAAAAGGAGGAGGCATTGCTTCGTATATCAAAGATGTATATACTTGCACTGAGGTTGAAATAGAAGAGGGAGGCAGACCTATTGAGCATATGTGGGTAAAGATAAAAGGGGTAAAAAACCAAAAGGTGATATAGGTGTCCACTATAGACCACCTAACCAGGAAGAAGAGTTGGAGGAGGCCTTTTTTTTTTTTTTTAAAGAACAAAATCATCCAAACCACAGGACTTGGTAGTGATGGGGGACTTGAACTATCCAGACATCTGTTGGGAAAATGATACAGCAGGGCACGGATTATCCAACAATTATTTGGAATGCATTGGAAACAACTTTTTATAACAGAAGGTACAGAGAGCGATTACAGGAGATTTGATTCTGACAGGGAGGAACTAGTTGAGAATTTGAAGATGGGTGAAAGTGATCATGAAATGACAGAACTCATGGTTTTAAAGAACAGCAGAAGGGAAAACAGCAGAATAAAGACAAAAATCTTGGAAAAGGCAGACTTAAGCAAACTCAGAATTGGTAAGTAGGATCCCACGGGAAGCAAGTCTAAAGGAATAAAGAGTTCAGGAGGATTGGCAGTTTTTAAAGAAACATTATTAAGGGCACAAGAGCAAACCATCCCAATGTGTCGGAAAGATAGGAAGTACGATACGAGACCCACTGGCTTAACCAGGAGATGTTAAATGACCTGAAACTCAAAAAAGAGTAATACAAAAAGTGGCAGCTAGGTCATATTATGAAGAATGAACATTAAAAACACTACAACCATGCAGGGACAAAATTAGAAAGGCCAAAAATGAAATTAAGCTAGCTAAGGACAACAAAACATTTTACACACACACACACACACACACACACACACACACACACACACACACACACACACAGAAACAGAAAGACCAAGAACAGGCTAGGCACGCTTGCTTCCTGCAGCTTCCATTGGCTGGGAATGATGAACCGTGGCCACTGGGAGCTGCGGGGGGCTGAGTTTGAGGACGGTCAACATCAGCAAAATGTCTCGCGGCCTACAATAAGATTACCCTGATGGGCCACAGGTTGCCTGACACTGGTCTAGATAATCCTTAGCCCTGCCTCAGTGCTGGGGACTGAATTAGTTGACCTACTGAGGTCCCTTCCAGTTCTAAATTTTATGATTCTATATTTGGTCAAAGATTCAACCGCCATGTTCGCCTTTTAAAAACTCCACTGCAAAAGAGAAATGTTCAGCTGTCAATTAACAGTCTTACATTTCTATGATTCTATGATTTGTTATACTGGAGGAATGGGAAGACACACATGAACATAAAGTGTATCAATACATAAAATATTTCTCCTCACATGTACTGTATCAGCTACTGAGATTGTTGGGAAGTGTGTCATCTAAACCTCTATTTTTACAAACATGTTAAGTAACATTTTAAATAATACTGATTGGAAGATTACTTATAAGAATTTCAGGAGCTGAGAGAAGAGAAAAATAACCTTCATTTACAGGGGTACAGTCTGACATCAAAAGCTCAGAAGATTCACTGTGTGCTCTGCCATAATTTAATCTGCTACAGAAGAATCCACCAAAGGACATTTGAGGTGTATTTGGCCCACTCACCATATCATGGTCAATACTCTAGTACCTTGGCTTTCATCTCAGAGTAAATTACCATTTACACAATTCAGATTCAACTTTTAAAAGATTATCCTAAGCAAGAGTAAGTTACATTTTCTTTTATAAAGATGGAAACAAACAGTACCTTAATAGGAACCAACCTGAATCATATTTTTAAAATCCTATTATGAGAAATCAGATTAACATTGTTAAACCAGCAGAGAACAGAATGATAATCTACTGCTCGCTTTTACTTTTGCACTAGATGTTCATAAACTGCCAGGAAGAGGAGCGTTCCACTGCAACTGTGTGGATGATTGGTTAGGAAGGGTCAGAGACAACATCTGGAGCCCTCAGAGGACTATCAAAAGAACGGCTGTAGTCCAAGAGGGACAATGACAAGGAAAGTCCAATGAATGTGAACTTTCATTCAATGCTTTGTAAAGCTTTAATAGGAGTATATGTCTACATTATAGCACATTAAGTCTTCAGAGTGACGTTGCAAAACAAAAATAGAAATATGTATGAATACATTGGCACCCAACTATTTCATTCAAAAAATACCTATTTATTAATGACATTTTATGAAGCTACTGCTTTCACTAACTCTGATATTGAAAGTTAAGATTTAAGCATTGGAGGGGTGAAGAGAAGAAAAGGAGCCCAATGTTGTAAAAGTATGGGACAGGTGTTGGGGATTCAAATGTAACTGCCTTCTGTTGCCATCTTTTGAATTTAACACACTATAGTGAAATGCATACAAGATGCTTTTTAATGTACAGCATGCTAAATTCAAAACACAAGAGACAGCAAACGGCAGGAGTACATGTATATGATAGGCCAAACACTGAGGCAGCTGAGCCCAAAAAACTAGAACATGAAACAGCAGGTCTAACAATTCTTATCTGAAGGGAGAAAAGAGACTATCCCCATCGTTTTGGGCCCTAGTGGTGGAGACAGGGGATAGGAATGATAAGCCATTGCTCACCTGCAGAGAAAGGAGAAAAGAGAGGGGCACAAGAAGTGATGGACACTTTCTTGTGCCCCTCTCTTCTCTCCTTTCTCTGCAGACCCTTGATTTCCCAGGTTAGCATTGGAAAGGGATCACGTGGTGAGCACGTTTGAAAGAAGAGATGGGGCAAAGTCCAAATTTTTTTCACTATAATTAGTTTCACCTGCCTGAAGGAAAAAGGGTAAAACACACCCAATATCTGTTGGTTTAAGCTACGTAACGGAAACATTATTTTCTTTAAAATTCTGTACATGTCTCTGGCCCAAAAGATCAGGGAACATATTCTAAAAAGTGACAAATGAAAACTTTTACTTGAAGTTTTCAGCTATCTAACCTGTTCTACACAAAATAGTGTCTGAAACCAATCTTGAGTTGCCAGAGCAGAGAACCCCCAACAGCAGCTTTTAGAAAATAAAAATTTGGACACAGGGACCCTAAGCACTAAAGAACGGTGTTCACAAGGGAATATGTTTATGGAACTAGTACTGCACTGGTGCGCTAGAATAAAATACAGTAATAAAATCTGTTATACTTTGCAAGCAAAACAGATTTCTAAAACAAACATTAAAGTACCAAAGATATAGTCCCCAGGGAGCACAATTCATGTTGCCAGATAACTGTCATCATCTGAGGAACCAACATCACAAAACATTGTAGCATTCTCTAGAACAATGCTTCAGATGACATGATTTCTAGCAAATTCCATTAAAAATGGTTAATTTACTACACTGGTAATCTGCCTGAGATAACTGGACAGAACTCATTAATCTGTTAAAGTATTAATAGCGGCTTAAACATAATATGGAAGACTATTATAACAGGTTTCTATTTCCATTATTGCCACAAATTTGAACAGTTGTAAAAAAGCCTGGATAGGATTGTAACAAAACTGTGACCAACATTTAATATTTTATTCAAATACTGATACACTACTGACATTAACATTTCATAAAACTATCTGATATTTTAAAAGTAGGCTGCATATAACTGAAATAAACATTAGCTAAACAGAAAAAAACCAGAGTTTAAATTTTTTTTCAAGCATTGTGATAAAAGCATTGTGACTCAGCCCTCTGAAGAAAACAGGTTTAAAATAATTTACTAATTACAGTATCTATTTGAGCAACAAAAGTAATTCCATAACATGAAGCATCAGAACACACTGATCGTCCTAACCCCTTGCTGATACACTGCTTTAATTGTGCATTTATAGTCAGGCAAATTAACGAAGGCTTTCACTCCTACTGAGCTCCTAATGGTGAGAGTTCACATACAGAAAGCTGCTGGAAAACAACACTAAAACATTAAAGCAGGGACTGGCTGTGCTATTCCTGGTTAGGGGAAAAAATGTTGTAGCTTATTGTACATATAACATTTATCTTGGTGCATTCACTTCTCTTCTATAAAAGCATAATATTAATATTTTGAGTTACTAGGCGAGCATAATTTCTCCTACATTGAATGTGAACTAAATGAAGTTAATATTTTATGTCAGGCCTTTAACCATATAGCATTATTTAAAATGATATCTTATTTAAGTAGTTTGGGATACATTGTACACCAAGTACCTCTTTCAAGACAATTGTGGGTTATAAACAAGTGGTATATTTTCAACCTGAAATTCACTAGGTAAAATAGGGAACTGACATGATCAATGACTGATAGTTTTTTGTTTTGGAGATCTAGATGGCACTATGGATTACTCACTGTTTACGGATATGAGGTGAGATATTGTACTGCACCTCTTACAGGCCCAACACAAAACTCTCACCTCAGGACGAGGCAAGGGTATAGTGGTTTTAAGCCAATTCTGGGCTCTGCTGGGAGTTGGAGTGTCCACTAACATAACAGCCCTGTGGATCTAAGTTACTGCAGCCTCCCATATCTTCCCTATGGGCTGCAGCGCTGTGTGGAATATCCACAGCACCGTGAGATACGGCTGCAGCACCAGCAGAGCTCTTTGCTTCCAGCCCCACCCTTGCATGCCCTTTATGCAGAGTTATTAGGTGGTCCTTGGGAGGCAGCATTATGGCTGTCTTCCACAACTCCTGCATCAGATGCCCCTTTATGCTGCTGGTCCAGCCTTCTACCTGGCATGAAAGGTTTGGAGCATGGGTGAGGATCTCACCCAGGGACACTTCCACAACTAGGTCACCAGTTCCATGTGCGATTTGCAATGGAACTCAGTGCATAAGACAATTACAGACAGCTTTAAAGAAAATAAATCTCCTTTAAATGGGATTTTCCTATAGGAAAAAAAAATCTGACTTAAAAAAAAAAAGTTTGTTAAAACAATAATCTTGTTTAACAGGTGGAGGGGTGTGTATGTACCTACACACAGTTCCCTATACACACACACACACACACACACACAGTTAAAACAATATAATGCTTTCAGTGTGGACAGTTATCTGGGTGTTTATCTTGGTATAGTGTATTCTCATACAGTAAGGGGAAGACGGTATACTGGTATCAGGCACATTTATATCAGTATATCCGTGTCCATGCTAGTGTTCGTACCAGTGTAATTATTTCAGTGAAAGAATCAGTCCTCTAATGGAAACAGTATACTGACAAAACACACAAGTGTGGACCAGACTTTGTTTCAGGCAATCTGCAGAAATAGCATCAGTTCAAACTCAGTTCATGTTTTCAAAGTTTTTTGCCACCATAACGACTAGAGACTTTTTTTTTTTTTTTAAATGAAAGCGTGGTTCAAGAGAACAATTCTCCAGCAATGGGCAGATTCCTCACCTCTGTAGTCATGGAATACATGGAGCTTTAATTATATTTAAACTAATGACAAATCCATTAGCAGTTACCAATTAAACTAACAGATAATTATACAGAGCTCACATTTAAGATAATCTATACTAGGTTTAACACCCCTTCTGTATGTACCCCATTGAATCTAAGTTAATAATTAATTCTGTTGATCAATACTAAGCAAATTTTCCTGTTCTATGACAATCAATATCATTAAGAAAACTGACAAAAATGAATATCTTTTGGCTATATTTTGGCTATAAGCAATGCAATATGTCACTATAAAATAAATTACTCTGCTAATAGGAAATCTTAAAATGCAATTTTAACGAACTATCAATAGGGAACTAAATTCAAATAAAAAAATGACCAGATTATAAACAGTTCAGCATTTCTAAAAAGCTCTCTTTTGAAAATAATGGTATGAGCAACACAGATTTTACAGTGTGTTGAGCATTACTATACATTACTGGACATAAAATTTGCACTCATAAAACAAAATTTAATATATTTGTTGTACCTCAATTTCACAATTTTACTGAAGTACTTGGTCCTTGATTTCTAATGTGTTCTATTCCATTAGAAAATAAGATTCATTTACCATTGTAATCTTGTTCAAGAGAGAGAGGATGGTCCAGGGATCAGGGCATTAGCCTTGGATTTAGGAGAGATGGAGTCAATTCCCTGTTCTGGCAGAGACTTCTTGTCTGATCATGGGCAAGTCACTTATCCTCCCTGTGCCTCAATTTCACATCTGTAAATTGGGGATAACAGCACTACCCTACCTCATGGGAGAGTTGAGAGAGTAAATACATTAACACTTGTGAGGTGCTCAGATACTATCAGATAAGTCTGGATCACAAGTGTTCTACATACTTCACAATAGCTTTCACAGGTTATTCTAGTCTACTGATTTAACTTTTACAACAGGATTTTAAATTATCTTAACATTAGCTTGATTTTTAGCCCATTACCTATTTACATCTATACAGAAGTGCATAGTTTCATGACTTCTTTCTGACAGTTCTAAGTATCATGTTTGCCCCTTGATATTCTACCTAGACTGCACAAATGTAGTTCACTGAATATTCTTCAAACACCTTTTGAAGCTTTTGCAACTCTTGGCATTTACCTTTACTTACCTCAATTATATGGATTTAATCAATTTCTCTAAAAATTACTTTATTTAATGTATTTTAGTACATTATTAAAAGATTGTCCGGACTGAACTTTTATTAAAAATAAAAATGTAATAAATATTTTAAAATATGTTAATGGCAAGACTAGAACTGAGTAGAGCTGTGGCAATCCCAATTTAAAAAAAAAATGTTTCAGGTAGACTGTACGTTAGATTTTTTTGAAATTTTCAGTGAACCAAGAAGTAAAAAAAAAAGTTGTTTTCAACATTTCAAAACAAAACATTTCGACTTTTTCAACTCCCCCTCCCTCTGACATGAATAATTTGGCAAAACTGACATGCGTTCACAAAACGTTTTGATGTTGCTCAATCTGCATTTTTCACCCAAAATAAATAAATAAAGTTTTGCCCCAACATTTTACCCAGCTCTGCAACTGATACTAAATATACCCCCCAACTATGCATGTAGACAGAACGGATTATCTCTTTGGTGTAATCTTTATACATACTTCGTACAATTTTCTTTGTACGAAGTATGTATAAAGATTACACCAAAGAGATAATCCGTTCTGTCTACATGCATAGTTGGGGGGTATATATATATCTCCATCCAAGAGAACTCCTTGGATTTACCTTTGTTTACCACAACTATATTGATTTCATCCATTTCTCTAGGTGCTGTAGTTCCTGCTGCATTTCCACTTTTCCTACTCACTGCTGGTTTGTCACGCTTAACTTCTTATTTTTAGCAAATTTGGTCACTGTACACTCAACAAATTATCTAGGGGAAAAAAATGAAGGAATGCTCAAAGATTCTTGGGGACTCCAGGACACCACCACTTGACCAACTCCTCAATCAGCTCAATATGCCCCCCTCATTTTTATCCAAACCACATTCCCCCAACTGTTCTACACAATAGCACCAAATGCAAAAACACAAAGAACAATTGTGCTCAGTGACAACATAACAATCTCACATTTTATTCAGATATGCTTTATGTGCAGTCTGAGCAATATATGACCCACAGCTAACCCCAGAGCAGTTTCTCCACTATTCTTTCCTGCTGTGACCACAATCCAATGTGGGAAAGAGTTGATGACAAGAAACAGAAGGTGACTGAGTCCCATGTCGAAAGAGATTGAAAACATTTGGAAAACTGTATATCTAGCCATCAACCCAGTCTCTCCTGGTTCTTACCCTTTACTCTAAATCTAAAATAGACTTTCACAACCACTGAGATTCATCCACATGAAAGTAATTGTTAGTGTAAATTATTAGCACGAGACTCCTTTCCCCATCCCTGATGCATGCTGTAAAGATAACTTTAGATACTGGCATTCAAATAAAGAACTAAATCAGTGGGACTCTGGGAACCCCTTTCACATTGCAAGCCTCTGAGTGCAACCCACCCCAATAAATTAAACACCCTTTTTAATATATTTAACACCATTATAAATGCTGGAGGCAAGCAGGGTTTGGGGTGGTGGTTGACAGCTCGCAACCCCCATTTAATGACCTCCCGGACCCCCAGTTTGAGACCCCCTGGACTAAATCAAGTACTCTGAGACCAATGACATGATGGGGATCCATTATCAAAAATGAGAAAATGGGGTAACCATTAAGAAATGAAGGTTTTCTTACATAACCGAGGTATTCATGATGACCTCTGCACATTCACACTATTGAAGTGGTTCTCAAAATTATTTAATCATGCCCTGCTTCTTTGTGTCTGTAATAGTTTACGCCTCCCCACACCACACAAGTACATATACAGATATATACGGTGGTACTTCACTTGAATCAGTTTTGGTTTCTTTTTTTCTCTGGAGGAATTTTTTTTCCCTGTTGCATGAATGAGCTAATGATCCATTGTACTAAGAGAAAAAGCAAAACTGCGATTGTGGTCCATGCTTACAATTAAACGGGCACACTGTGTTGTAGCAAATGGATTAAGTACAGATGGCAACGACTTTGTCTAATGCTATGGAAGCTTATCAGAAATCCGGCAAAATGCACAACTCCATCTGAGAACCTGGTACGTCTGGAGGAACCACCGTTGCTAGTTATTCATTGCTGTGGGTAAAATTTGCACAGTGAGTTTTTCCCTAAAGCATCTCACTCACCTCCAGAATGCATTCCATGCCTATCCAGGGGGACCCACCCATGAGTTTGAGACTCTGTGCACTACTGGAATGAACCAGCTGTGCAGCTTGGGCCTGTGGAAACAGAGTTGGACAGGGAAACTTAAGATTACCAGAAACCAGATACAAGGAGGGAGAACACTGAAATAGGGCAAGGAATTTGGGGGGAGGAGGGAAGGGGAGGTGACTGGGACTGGCTGGACAAAGACACTAGGACTCGGAATTAGTATGGAGGGAATAGGTATGTAGAGACAGATCTCTGACAAAGAGCTGGGATGCAGGGAGAGAGCTGGGACTGATTGGTCAAGGAGACCAAGAAGTTGGTGGGGGTGGGGGGGGGTGAGGCGTATTGAGAATGGGTGGACAAAGACTCTGGGAATGGATGTGGAGAGGGGGAGACTAGGACTGGATAAACAAGGAGACTGGAATCAGAAGCCTGAGGAGTGTAGACTGGGACTGGCTAAGCGAGGCTAATGGGAATAGGGGACAATGCTGGGGAAGGCAGGGCAAGGTTGGACTGGAAGGGGCAAAATGGGAGAAAGTTGGGGGGAAACAAGCAAAAGAGTCTGCCCAAAGAGCACACCCCTCTTCAGAGCCTAGAATGGAATTCAAGTTTCCTGAGTCTCCCCATTCCTCTGCTGTCAGAGGAACAGGGAGAGATGTATGACTGTGTATCTGGCTGTATTAAAACACATTTTGTTTGAATGGGTTCAGCTTACTTAGTGACCCTGATTGCTATGTACGACTCTCCTGTCCTCATTATTATACCATTCCACCAATCTCCGTGAGATCTGCAAATGCTATTAGTAATGATTTTATATCTACTGGCAGATCATTGATAAGAAATCTGCTGAATAGGACCTGACTTAGTACCAGTCCCCGCCCCCATTAGAAACATCCCTATTGGATGATGATTCCCCATTGATGACTACTAGCTAGCCTAGCTCCTCATCCATTTAATATATGCTCTACTGATATTGTACAGTTTTTTAAAAATAAGAATGTCACATGAAACCAATCACTTTTTAAAAGTCTAAATATATTTCAGCAATACGGTTATCTCTCTCAAGCTAGCTTGCAATCTCACAGAATTAATTCAGGTTTCTTTGACAAGGCCCATTGGGCATAAAAGCATGTTGACTTGCATTAGTTATATTCCCATCCATTAATTTTTTATTAATTGAATCCCACATCAGCTTTTCCATTATTTTGATCCGGGTGGCCTTGGGTGGTGGTAGGCAATCTTACTTGTCCTTTTTGAACACTGACACATTTCCTGGAATTTCTCTTGATACTCCAAAATTTATTAGAAGTGAACAGCAGCAGGACACAGATCTCACTGAACTATTGGGTGCAAGGCGCCAGAACTTCTGATTTAGAAATGTTTTTCTCTAGTTGATGTTCAACATCTTCCTCACAGTTACTAACGGACTGGAAAGAAGTTCATAATCCTCAGGGGATACAATTACATCATCCTGCTTCTTTCCAAATCCACAACAGAAATATTTGTTCTGGATTTTCCGCAACAACAACAATTTTATCATCATTACCTAGTGATAAGCCTATACCATTTTTAATATTTTTTTGCTAATGTACTTGAACTCCTCATTGTCCTTATATCAGCCAGTTTATTGATTTTCATTGATGTCTTTATCTTCCCTTATCAATTTTCTATACTTAGCAATCTATATATATTAGAAGTTGTGATCTACTACTCCTTTTGTATGTCTGTATCTCTCTCTCTCACACACACTTCTAATTAGCCAAAATTGTCCTCTTTCTTGATTGCAGAATTGTGGCTTTTTGGCCCATCTGACTTCTTAAGGAAATCAATTTCCATTTCTCTTAGTTTTTCTTCTAAATAAATTTTGCTCCCAAAGAGCTGAACTGTACTTCCAAATGAGCTCCCAACTTTGGACCTCAGTAGGCACAGGCAGGGATAGAAGTGGTTGGCGCATCCCTCCTACCCCTTTCTAGCCTTGCTCTCCCAATGTTTGAAACCAGAGGAGAAACAAAGGATGCGACAATGCTCCAATGGATACTGCTATTAGAGGATTTCACTGTTTCAGGCTGCATTGCCAGCACATCCCAAGAGTTGGAATATGCAGAGACGCTCAAACTCTTGGTCTGACTATAGAGTCTACACAACGCCACACTCCAGGGAAAGATCATTTTAGCAAGGAAAGAGATTTTATTCCTGGTATTTTCTTATTCCCAAAAAAATAGTGGACTGAACTCTATCTAGAGAAGGACAACAACAATTATTATTCAAATATCCACAGAAACTAATTCTCTGTGAATCTAATCCCTAGTTTCAACTCTGAGGACTGTTCCCGGGCCCTTTATCGCGGTACAGCCTAATTCCACATCTTGATAAGGCAGAAGCAAAGAAAACCTCAGGTTTATGGCGGGCAAAGCTTACCGCAAGATAGTACTCTTTGGGCTAGCTACAACTCCATCACGTGATTGGCTGCTGTGGCACATAGCTACACCATCAGGGTCTGTAGAGTTATCCATATCTAGATGACTGACTCATACAAACTACAACTCACAGCAGGGTAGATTATACCCTGAAACTGATAGAATGTTCAGTTTTCATACCTCTGTCAACCTTACTTCTGACTCAAGTTTAGGACTTCGGATGGGGTGTTCTAGATTCCACAAGATCTCTAGTTTGCCTGGCTCAGGGATCTCATCCAGGCAGTGGATCTTGCCAGATTAAGAAGGCCCTGTGAAGTTTTATTTCTGAGTGAGAGGCCTACAGGATTCTTGCATCATTCTCTCCCTTTGCAAAGCTCTGGACGAAGTCCTTGAAAGGATGGTTGAGTCTAGTGCACACATGTTTAAAGTCCAGGCATGACAGTGTATTCTCAGCAGGTCAACGATTCTTCTGATGAACTTTACCGGATAATGTCTTAAAATGATTGTTGTTTCAACTTGTTCTCAGCTGGTAATAGACATGGATGCCTCCAATCTGAGGTATGGAGCACATCTAAGAGCTTTGACCACTTATGGCCTTTGGAATCCTTGGAAATTGAGACTTCACGTAAATTAGGCTGGAAATCAAAAGCTTTGCTTCTGCATAGGGGAGAGCCAAATGATACTCTCAGACAGTGTGGTTGCCATCTCTCTAATCAGATGTGGAGAGCTCATTCACTGCTGTTGTAACAGGAAGCAATCTGCGTGAATGATTCATCTGGAACCACGTAACCCCAACAGCTATACACCTAGAAAGATAAAGAATACCATAGCAATTGATTTCAGTCTCATGTGTAGATCAACACAAGTTGTCACTCAGGTACAGTTAGTGGTTAGTCTAATATTTGCCAGGTGGGGTTAGGCAGGGAGATTTGTTGGCTACAAATATCTGAGGTTTTGCATGAGAGCAAACAAGGTACTCCTTTATGACATTCGTCCACTTCTTTTCATCTCCAAAGTTGCTGAAGGACTCAACAGTACATAAAGTGATCTTGGTAATGCCAGCTTGAGTATGGCAGACTTGGTTCTCACAGCTGCTAGCTCTGTCAAAAGATTATCCCTTCACTCCTCCCTTATATCAGGATCTCTATTCCAGCAGAGGGGCAGGTTAGTTCATCCAGACCACGTTTCTTCAGCTGGTAGTAATATTTCAGGGCCTTCCAAGGCTAAATGGCTTGTATGTGTTGGATTTGGTCAAGGAAGTCCAGCTCGAAACCAGGAAGCCTTATATTAGTGTTACGTTGCCAAATGGAACCAGTTTAAAAAAAAAATTTGCTAAAGGCAGAGACTTCAACCTGATTTCCTATCTGGTTCCAACTGTTCCGGTTATTCTTCAATCTGAATTTATCAAACCTATCCATAGCAATTGCAAAGATTTATTCAGCATCAATTTCTACTATTGTGTCCCTGTTAAATAGAAGTCAATGCCTGAGCAACCTCTGGTGAAACAGCTTCTAAAGTGGTTTATAAACCTCTGCACTCCTTTTGGGGAAATCTACTGATCTTTGAAACTTTAGTTTGGTGCTCATCAAACTTATGAAGGAGCCTTTGAGATCTTCAGTGAGAGTTGGTACAGACGTAGAAGTCTTTCTGAAGTCCCTCTCACTGGTCAGATGGGTATCAGAGTTGCAAATCAAGGCTAATCCACTGTATATTATTTTCACAGAACCAAGGTGGTTTTCAGCCTCTCACAACGTATTTGATCAAAATTGTTTCACTCCATTTCTCTGCCTGCATTTTCCCCAAATCTCCATAGTCAATCAGGGGAGATGATGTGACATGTCCTGGATGTCAGAGCTATAAGGTACTATTTAGATAGAAATAAAGTGTTTAAAAAATATCCAAACCACCTGTTTGTGGACTCTGGGGAGAAATTCAATCTTTAGGCCATCTTAGGTAATCTACACCTCTCCTCTTGACTGTCCCCACAGTTCCTACTCAATAGCTTTCCCAAAGTGAGCAGATTGTCAATTATACTATTGCCCACAGGGTATCTGAGAAGCAACATCAAAGCTGACAATACTCTGGTCATTTTCCACTCTACTTGGAAAAGTTCTGAGCAGCAGACTTTGGAAGACAACAGCCCATACGTTCACACTTGGTTCACATGTAGAAAGTTAACTTTGCAGCCGCAAGAGCGACAAAAAGGTTTTATTTTCAAATAAAAGCTTAAATCCTGCAGAACTTCATGACATTTACCTAGTAAAGCTCCATAAATGAAATCAAGTAGTTACTTCACCACATATTGTATGGGCAGCGCTCATCTGAACACACCCAACTCTGATTCTCTTAATTCATTAGATATCTAATGTAGCCCAATGAAAATTAGTAATTAAGTTTTTAAAATCCCCTATATGTAGAATGGGGCATTTTAAAAATTAACTTAAGTCTGTAAAAGTTGAACAGCTAGGATCTACAATTGAATATATAGGTCAATAAATCTGTTACAAGAAAATATAATTGTATGAACTTCCAATTTAACGTAACTGTTTTAATGCTTTGTGTAGGTCATCTTTCACATATTTATTATGAACCCTAAAGACTTTCCTAAGGTTTCAAATAAAATGACTCCCACAAATTCTTAGTCTGCTTTACCACTATGTAGTACAGCTGAATTTTAAGTTCTAGTCTTTGGGAATTACATACTTTCTAAAGGCTCATTGCTAAAGACATCAACTGTGTTTAGCAGTCCTTTTTCCCCTCATTAATTTAAGTGTACTGTTAGCAATGGTACTAGAAGTATGTAATAAAACCCTCATTACTGTAGTATCTGAGCATCTTCCAGTAGTGCATTAAGCGATGAGGGGAAGAGTGACTATAATATAGTGTTTTGTTTTTGTTTTTAATGTGTACATAAATGCTATATGTTTATGGTCCAGAAAACAAGGTCAAAGAAGTGTCCCTAGCACTTGGGGGTAGAAGACTGATGATCCTTAGTTCCTGCAAGCGTTCATTCCGCAGCCTCAGAATGGTCTTGTGAAAGCTCCATCTCCTCCACAGAAAAGCTTTGCACCCTTGTGATAGAAAGTTCCATTGTGCCTACTGAGCGGAGTTACCGAGTCTATTCCTCATCCCAGAGCTTTAGGTGATCTTTTAGATATTCTGGGCTCAGGCCATTAAAACACCTTGAAGGTAAAACTTAAGATGTTGAATTTGACTCTATATCCAATGGGAAGCCAGTGTAAAAAATGGAAGACAGGCATGATGTGCTCACAGTAACCTGCGTTGCTGAGGAGATGCACTGCTACTAGAGGGAGTATCCTAACGACTTATGACTTCATGCCCAGCTATACTGAAGACCTCCAGGCAAGAGGTGAGGAATGCATGTATTATCGAGGCCAGGTCATCATCCACCAAGGTGGAACAGAGTCTCCTTCCCATCTGGAAATGGTAGAAAACATTACTTGCGGACACTGCTGCGTGTAACGTGAAATCCAGGAGAACTCCCAAGCTATGGGCTGAATTGACCAACTGTGGATATAAACCTTCAGCCAAAGGAGACTGGACCATGGCCACAAACTCTCAAAGTGCTTTCCTCCGCCAAGCAAAATAACCTCCATCTTGCTCACCTTCAACCAGCTGTCTTTCATCCATGAGCTGATCACATCCAAGGACTGTGTACTCTTCGTGTAGCTTTGCGCCGCCTGTTTTGGGCTTGTGCCTAGGTAATAGTTTTAAGCAATAGGCAAGTAGATGATGTTTGGTGACCAATTTCCTGTGTCTGTTCTTCTGTTTTCTTGGGTGGTGAACTGCAATCAGAAAGTAGCGGGTTGCGTAGAGGGATGCGCCAAGCACAGCAAAGGTTGTCTAGTTCAGCAAATGCCATGGAAAGGACAGTTTAGTTTTCTTAATTTCGTGAAGACCTTCAGAGCACGATACATCTGACATACAGTACTCCATCCTTCTTCATATTTAACTCCTCATCCCCTTGTCTTCTTTCACAAAATGTTAAGCCAATTAACTAGCAATTCTGCTAAACATCCTTAGCTTTATATTTCTAGTGGTTACACAAATGTATAAATTCTTCAGTTTGTTTTTTTTAAACTCTGCCCATCAAAAAGGAGGGACACTTTCAGTTCAAGAAAAAAAAAGTTATGCTTTTTAAGCTCTTTCCATGTTTACAAAACTGCCATAATTAAAAAGCAAGTAGAAAAACATTCGTAAAAAATAGTATGGATGCCAGAACAACAAAATGTCATGGTA
This sequence comes from Malaclemys terrapin pileata, assembly GCF_027887155.1. NCBI lineage: Eukaryota > Metazoa > Chordata > Testudines > Emydidae > Malaclemys > Malaclemys terrapin. Next base: position 87,198,788 of record NC_071507.1, read on the forward strand.
AAATATCAGCAGACTTTCTGCACGTATGTAGAATGAGGCATTGGTGTGATTCATACTTAAAGCTGAGTTCTATTTTCACATTAAGGGGTGATGTCTACACTACAGTGTTTGGTCGACAAATGTTATGCTGTTTAATTAAAGAGCTTTAATTAAACCTCTATTGCATGTCCATGTTACGCTCCTTGTGTCGGCAGAGTGCATCCACACTAGCAGCTCTTGCATCGACAGAGAGCAGTGCACGGTGGATAGCTATCCCACTGTACAACTGGCCACATGATGCTTTGGGAAGGGTTTGCAATGCCTCATGGGTAGGGCCCTACCAAATTCACAGCCATGAAAAACACATAATGGACTGTGAATCATAGAATATCAGGTTTGGAAGGGACCTCAAGAGGTTAACTAGTCCAACCCCCTGCTCAAAGCAGGACTAATTCCCAATTATTATTTTTTTTTTGTTGGTCTCAGATCTCTAAATGGCCCCTTCAAGGATTGAACTCACAACCCTGGGTTTAGCAGGCCAATGCTCAAACCACTGAGCTATCCCTCCCCCAAATCTGGTCTTCCTCCATGAAATCTGGTCTTTTGTGTGCTTTTACCCTATATTATATTGATTCCACGGGCGAGACCAGTAATTCTCAAATGGGGGGTCCTGACCGAAAAGGGAGTTGCAGGGGGATTACAAGGTTATTTTAGGGGGGCTGCAGTATTGCCACCATTATTTCTGCACTGCCTTCAGAGCTAGGTGGCCAAAGAATTGAGGCTGTTAGCCAGGCACCCAGCTCTGAAGGCAACACTTCACCAGCAGCAGCGCAGCGCAGAAGTAAGGGTAGCAATACCATATATGCCTCTCTTGCTTCTGTTGCTGCCTTCAGAAGCGGATGGCCGGAGAGTGGCGGCTGCTGACTGAGGTCCCAGCTCTGCAGGCAGCAGCACAGAAGTAAGAATGGCAATACCATACCATGCCATATTTACTTCTGCACTGCTGCTGGTGGCGGCTTTGCCTTCAGAGCAGGGCTCCTGGCCAACAGCTGCCACTCTTCTGCCACCCAGCTCTGAAGGGAGCTGTGCAGAAGTAAGGGTAGCAGTACTGCAACCCTCCCTACGATAATCTTGTGACCCCTCCGCCCCAACTTCTTTTTGGGTTAGGATCCCTACAATTACAACACCATGAAATTTCACATTTAAATAGCTGAAATCATGAGGGCCCTACTCATGGGGCAGGTATAGCATCACATGATGCAGGTTTCTCAATCCCACTTTTCCATGGGCATCCTACTAGATTGCCAGCCGCTTTTCAACTGAAGTGTGTGTGGGGGGATGGGGGGGTGGGAGAGAAGAAGCGGCAGTGAGAGAGACAGGGCGTTTGTGTGTGTGAGGGGAGAGAAAGTGTGCGTGCTGGGGTAGTTTGTGAGAGAGTGGGGGGAGTGTGTACGAGAGAGAGATGGGGTGTGTGTTGGGGGAGAGAGAGTGTCAGCATGCTGTCTCTATGTTCAGACAGCTGCCCAGAATCAACCAGTTCTGAGGGAGGGGACACCATCAAGATCAGCCCTCACCTCCCTCCCTGACTCTGCGCAGCACAGCAGTCTCTCTCTCTCTCTCTCTCTCTCTCTCTCACTCTTACACACACACTTACACTTGCCTGCCTGCCTCCCTTTGTGTTTGTAGTGCAGGAGAGAGCAGCATGCCACCTTAATGGTTTGCTCTCTGCTGCCAGAGCTGAGTGGCATGCTCAGCTCTCAGAACTTCCTGGAGCTTTGAAAGGGAAGGGGTGCATGCCTGTGTAGCAGGAATGCAGGGCAGCAGAGCAGTCACAGCGGGTATTGTGGGCTACTAGGGGAGACCAGTTATGGCGATATAATGAGTGGCAGTGCCTACCCTGATGCTTTGTCACTTTAAGTTTGCTGCAAAAAGCTTTATGCCTCTTGTCAACGTGGTTTTATTTTTATCAAAACAGAGCAGTTTTGTCACCAAAAGTGGCAGAGCCATTACAAAAGACGGTTACTCACCGTTGTAACTGTTGTTCTTCGAGATGTGTTGCTCATATCCATTCCATTAGGTGTGCGCGCGCCGCGTGCACGATCGTCGGAAGATTTTTCTACCCTAGCAACACCGGCGGGTCGGCTGTGGAGCCCCCTAGAGTGGCGCCTTCATGGCGCTGAATATATACCCCAGCCGACCCGGCGCCCCCTCAGTTCCTTCTTGCCGGCTACTCCGACAGTGGGGACGGGGGGCGGGTTTGGAATGGATATGAGCAACACATCTCGAAGAACAACAGTTACAACGGTGAGTAACCGTCTTTTCTTCTTCGAGTGCTTGCTCATATCCATTCCATTAGGTGACTCCCAAGCCCAACTTAGGTGGTGGGGTCGGAGTGAGACATTGCTGTGTGCAAAACCGCTGATCCGAAAGCAGCATCGTCTCTGGACTGCTGCACTAGTGCATAGTGAGCTGTAAATGTGTGGACTGATGACCAAACCGCTGCTCTACAAATGTCCTGGATCGGAACTTGTGCCAGGAAAGCCGTCGAGGAAGCCTGGGCCCTCGTGGAGTGAGCGGTGAGGTGCGGTGCTGAGACACCTGCCAGGTCATAGCAAGTCCGGATGCAAGACGTAATCCAGGAGAATAGGCGTTGTGAGGAGACCGGTGAGCCTTTCATTCGGTCGGCCACTGCAACGAAGAGTTGCGTCGTCTTTCTAAAGTGCTTTGTGCGGTCAATATAGAAGGCCAGGGCCCTTCGTACGTCCAGGGAATGCAAACGTTGATCCTGGCGAGTGGCATGTGGTTTGGGATGAAAGACCGGGAGAAAGATGTCCTGGTTGATATGAAAAGGAGAAACCACCTTAGGGAGAAAGGCAGGATGTGGACGAAGCTGCACTTTATCCTTATGGAAAACTGTATAAGGGGGCTCGGATGTAAGCGCCCTGAGTTCAGAAACGCGCCTTGCTGAGGTGATGGCTACAAGGAAGGCTGTCTTCCAGGATAGGTACAAAAGTGAACAGGTGGCCAGTGGCTCGAATGGAGGACCTGTGAGCTTGGAGAGAACCAGGTTGAGGTCCCACGTCTGAACGGGCTGACGTTGTTGTGGGTACATCCGGTCTAAGCCCTTGAGGAATCTAACGACCATCGGGTTAGAGAATACCGAGGACGCGAGTTCCCCTGGGTGAAAGGGCGATATAGCGGCCAGGTGAACTCTAATTGAAGATATCGCCAACCCCTGCTGTTTTAGGGAGAGGAGATATTCCAAAATGAGAGGAATGGGTGCCTGCAACGGGGACATGGCTCGTTGTTCGCACCAACAGGAGAACCGCTTCCACTTGGCCAGGTACGTGGTGCGTGTTGAGGGCTTCCTACTGCTCAGCAGAATCTGTTGGACAGAGTGCGAGCATTGCTGCTCTGCCTGGGTGAACCATGGAGCAGCCACGCCGTGAGGTGGAGTGATTGCAGGTCGGGGTGACGCAGCCGGCCATGGTCCTGAGAGATGAGATCCGGACACAACGGAAGCGGGATCGGTGTCTGAACCGAGAGTTCCAACAGTGTGGTGTACCAATGTTGTCTCGGCCACGCTGGAGCGACCAGAATTACCTGTGCCTGGTCTCTGCGCAATTTGAGCAGTACCTTGTGGACCAGAGGAAACGGAGGGAAGGCATAAAACAGGTGGTCTTTCCAGGGAAGGAGAAACGCATCCGAGAGGGAGCCCGGAGCTCGACCTTGTAGGGAGCAGAACACGTGGCACTTCCTGTTGTCTCGAGATGCAAACAGGTCTATCTGGGGAAACCCCCACATTTGGAAGATGGAATGTATGATGTCCGGACGGATAGACCACTCGTGTGTCTGGAAGGACCTGCTGAGTCGGTCCGCTAGAGTGTTCTGGACTCCAGGGAGGAACGACGCCGTGAGATGGATTGAGTGGGTGATGCAGAAGTCCCACAGGCCAATGGCCTCTTGGCATAGAATTGACGAACGTGCTCCTCCTTGCTTGTTGATGTAAAACATGGCCGTGGTGTTGTCGATGAGAACTAACACACATCGGCCACGTAGGAGGTTGAGAAATGCCTGGCACGCCAGGCGCACCGCCATCAGTTCCCGAACATTGATGTGCAGGGCTAGCTGGGGTGCAGTCCACAGGCCCTGGGTATGGTGTTCGTTGAGATGGGCGCCCCAACCCAGAGATGAAGCGTCTGTGACCAGGTGCAGAGAGGGTTGTGGGGCGTGAAATGGCATCCCCTCGCAGACCACATTGTGATCTAGCCACCAGGTGAGGGAGGTCAGGACCGAGATCGGGACCGTGACCACCATGTTCAGGCTGTCCCGATGTGGTCGATATATTGACGACACCCAGGTCTGGAGTGGGCGAAGCCGAAGTCTGGCATGCCTGGTTACGTACGTGCAGGAAGCCATGTGACCCAGCAGGGTAAGGCACGACCTCACCGTGGTAGTTGGGAACGTCTGGAGCCCTTGAATGAGGCTCGTGATGGTGCCAAATCGGTTGTCTGGCAGGATGGCTTGTGCACGTCTGGAGTCTAGAACTGCGCCTATGAATTCTATTCTCTGGGTAGGTTCTAGAGTGGATTTGTCCTTGTTGAGTAGGATGCCCAACTCGTTGAATGTGTGCACTATTATGTGGACGTGAGCTTGAACTTGCTCCTTGGTGCGACCGCGTACCAGCCAGTCGTCTAGGTACGGGAACATCTGTATCCCTTGCCGACGAAGGTACGCTGCCACGACAGCCATACATTTCGTGAACACTCTTGGGGCTGAGGATAGGCCGAAGGGAAGGACTGCAAATTGGTAGTGCACCGCGTTTACCACGAATCACAGGAAGCGTCTGTGAGGTGGGTAAATTGAGATGTGAAAGTATGCGTCTTTCATGTCGAGGGCGGCGAACCAGTCTCCAGGATCGAGGGAAGGGATAATGGCCCCCAGAGAGACCATGCGGAACTTCAACTTTACTACGAATTTGTTGAGTCCGCGCAAGTCCAAGATGGGCCGCAGACCTCCTTTGGACTTGGGGATCAGGAAGTAACGGGAATAAAATCCCCTGCCCCTTAACTCTATCGGAACCTCCTCTATGGCCCCCATGGCCAGGAGCGTAGAAACCTCCTGTATAAGAAGTTGCTCGTGAGAAGGGTCCCTGAAGAGGGACGGGGAAGGGGGGTGGGAGGGGGGGATAGAAGAAAACTGGATAGCGTATCCCCTCTCCACCGTGCGGAGGACCCAACAGTCCAAAGTTATAAGGGACCAAGCGCGGTGGAAGTGGGAGAGACGATCCTGAAAGGAGGGGGCTGGATCCTGGGGGATGACTGGGGCGCCGTCCTCGACCGCACCTTCAAAAGTTCTGTCTAGGACCTGAAGGTGGTCTTGGTGGCCCCTGGTTCTGACCGGGTTGAGGGCCAGCCCATCTTCTCCTACCACCTCGCCCTCGCCTCCGGGCCGAGTCTTGTCTCTGACGAGGCGGGGGGGGGGGGGGGGGGTAGAAGCGCTGAGGCTGCGGCCTAAATGGTCTGCGCTGAGGGCCCACAACATGCATCCCCAGGGAGCGCATGATTGTTCTCGAGTCCTTGAGGCTCTGCAGGCGAGAGTCCATCTTGTCCGAGAACAATCCATGTCCCTCAAAGGGCAGATCCTGTAGGGTTTGCTGCAGCTCCGGAGGCAAACCCGAAACCTGAAGCCAGGAGATCCTGCGCATAGCGATACCCGAAGCCAGGGTCCTCGCAGCTGAGTCTGCTATGTCCAAGGAGGCCTGCAAGGAGGTCCGAGCCACCTTCTTGCCCTCCTCTACCATGGCCCCAAACTCTTCCCTGGACTCTTGGGGAATCAACTCCTTAAACTTTCCCATAGAGTTCCAGGAGTTGAAATTGTAGCGGCTCAGTAGCGCCTGTTGGTTTGCCGCTCTAAGTTGTAGCCCTCCGGCTGAGTATACCTTACGGCCAAACAAATCGAGCCGCTTAGCCTCTTTTGATTTAGGCGCTGCAGCCTGCTGGCCGTGGCGCTCTCGTGCGTTCACTGATTCCACCACCAGTGAACACGGTTGGGGGTGGGTATACAAGTACCCATAGTCCTTAGATGGGACAAAGTACTTCCTTTCCACCCCTCTCGCTGTGGGTGGGATAGAGGCAGGAGTTTGCCATATCGTATCCGCATTGATTTGTATCGTGCGGATCAGGGGTAACGCTACCCTCGATGGGGCATCCGCTCCAAGGATATTCACGATCGGGTCGTGCACCTCCACTATCTCCTCCGCCTGCAGGTCCATATTACGGGCCATCCTGCGCAGAAGATCCTGGTGAGCCCGAAGATCTATTGGAGGTGGGCCTGTGCACGATGTGCCCGCCACTGCCTCATCCGGAGAAGAAGAGGAAGATGCCTCCGGTGGAACAGGATCCAAGGGCTGGTCCTGGTCTCTCTGTTCCTGGGCTGGAGCATCACCTGCGCCTGGGTCCAGGGCGTCAGGTGGTGCGGACACAGAAGCCTCCATGCCCCCTGGCGGAGGCCGCGAAATGGTGGACTCCGGGGCCCCTCTGATGGAGTGACCGGAGCGAGAGGTCGAAGCAATTGGAGCCCCTTGCGCCTGATGGTACGCCCACGGGGTCCAAAACGACCAGTGAGATGGGCCATGAGAATGGTCCTCTGCCATCTCCTGCCAATGGCCCAAGTCCTGTTCCTCGGCTTACCCCTGAGGGGGGTATGCCGATCTCGAGAGGTCCTCCGAGGAGTGGGACTCCGATCTCGATGGCCACGGCGGTGCCGAGAGCGTCGAGACGATTCCGATTGGCTGCGGTGCCGCACGGTGCCGGTCCGGAGATGATCTATCTCTACGCGGTGCCGGCGATCGGTGCCGGGACCGCGACCGGTGCCGATGACCTCGTCGGTGCTGGGAGTCGGATCTGGACCTCGACGAGGACCTGGAGTATGCCCGGTGCCGGGACCGTAGCGGTGCCGAGAACTACGTCTCGACGTTGATCGGTGCCGACGATCATAGCGGTGCCGAGACGTAGAGCGGTGCCGCGAAGAAGATCTTGGCCGCGAGTACGACCGGTGCCGAGGCGATATTCGGTGCCGGGACTGCGAGCGGCGTGGGGACCTGCTTCGGGACCTGGATCGGTGCCGAGGTTCCAGCCCTTGCGATGGAGGGCGCATCAAGGCAGGTTTCCCCCTCGACTGGACCGGGCGAGTCAACGGTGCAGTCGGTGCCGGTGGTTGAGGCGGTGCCGGCTCCGTGAGAGCTATTAAGTCTCTCGCCGCCGCGAAGGTCTCTGGAGTCGACGGGAGGCACTGTATCACCGCCAGTCTCGGTGGAGACGCTATCTGCACCAGACTCAACGGCCTCGGCGCCGGAGTCGACGGTGCTGGAGGCACCTGTTTCCAGTGCTCCACCGGTGGACGCGGCTCTACCCCCGGCACTGGGGGAGCCGGCGTCTTCGGCACGGATGTCCCCGTCTTATGGGCTTTTTTATGCCCCGGGGATAATGACCGGCGCCGAGGCACTGCTTGCGGTGCCGACGAGGTCCGGTGCCAGGGAGGCTTGTCTGACGCCACTCGCGTGGTCGTCATAGCCGGTGCCGCCGGGGCACTGCGCACCGAGGTGCTAGGTGCCGGGGCCTGACTTGTAGATGGAGCGTCCGGACTAAGTGCCGCCTCCATCAGGAGTTGCCGGAGCCGAAAGTCCCACTCCTTCTTGGTCCTTGGTCTGAAGGCCTTACAGATCTTGCACTTGTCTGTTTGATGGGACTCTCCCAGGCACTTCAGACAGGAGTCGTGCGGGTCGCTCGTGGGCATAGGCTTAGCGCAGGAGGCGCACTGCTTGAAGCCGGGAGCGTTGGGCATGAGCCCGGCCCCGCGGCCGGGGGAGAAAGGGGGAGACGACCCCCTTAATCCCCTGAACTACTTAGAACAACTAGAACAACTTTTAAATTATTTAACTATTTAACTATAAACACTATAACTATAACTATAACTGTGATACAACAAACTAAGCTAGGGAGAGTGGAGAACAGCTAAGCAGCGCTCCACAGTTCCAACGACCGTCAGGGGCGGTAAGAAGGAACTGAGGGGGCGCCGGGTCGGCTGGGGTATATATTCAGCGCCATGAAGGCGCCACTCTAGGGGGCTCCACAGCCGACCCGCCGGTGTTGCTAGGGTAGAAAATCTTCCGACGATCGTGCACGCGGCGCGCACACACCTAATGGAATGGATATGAGCAAGCACTCGAAGAAGAACTCCACTGTTTTGCTGCCAAAAGTGGCCTTTTCCCACCAAAATTCTGTAGTGTAGACAAGGTCTAAAACAAAGATTTCAACATCTGTTTTGTATGAAAAATACAGTGCATCTTCCTGAAATTTACGGCACTTACTCCAAGTACACAATTAATTTAAGAATTTACAAGTAAATGTTAGTCTATGAATTAAAAACTGGGTCCTTTTAGAAATTTGGCATCTGTCTCTTCTTTGTCCTGAGTGAACTTACAAATGGAACAACACAGATACTTCAAATTTCCATGCAGTTAAAACTGAAATCTCGTGCACAAGCTATGTTTGAAGATATTAAATTGTAATTCTCTATATAACAGATGTTGTATTTAACTGTTATTCCTACATAATCCTAACAAACACACACAGGTCAACGCCTAGATAACACTTAAGTGGGCCTACTGTGACAGAGGTAACTCACCCAACCACCAGTTCCTCTACAATTAGTTTGCACACAGCAATTCTATTAGTTGTTATGGCTCAGTGGTATGAGGGAGCCATCCCACTGAGGGAACACTGTCAAGAGTTGGCATAAGTAGATTAACTGGCCCAACTGTCACTGCTGTTTAAAGATAGTGTGACCGTGCACTAGTTTAGGCATCAGTGTTTAAAAAGCTCCTGGTAGCAGTGCCACTGATCACAACAGGACATAATGGAATGCAAGAGCTGGACTCTTCCTGCCCCATTTCACATAGCAATGGTCTCAGTTATACAGCCCCCTCCCACCCAGTAAATGGCAAAATTAAGGGCCAGAGTCACTAATACTCTTCAGCTGCTTTGCTCTACTCTGGTGACACAAAGCAATTGTGAGCTCAATTTAATTGGCTGGTGCTTTCTGGCTGCTTTCACTGTTTTGGGGTACCAGTGAACCTCTCCTTAAAAATGAAACTTAATGCTACGTATCTATAAATTATCAGAATTATTGCATGGTATTGCAACTCTTTGGGCTCCTTGTTCAGTGTTTGCAGGTGAAATTTAAAATAAGAATTAAAAAAAAAACAAAGGAAATACTCAGAGGAAAAACTACGTTAAAATGGAGTTAAGGTTGAGAGTACACTTAAGTTAAGACTCTCAAACAACTCTGGAATGATGTCATGAGAGAAAAATACATATGAAACAAATGAAATGGATCTTTAATCTAATCTGGGACCAAAAACACTAAACTGCATTAATCATAATTATACGATTATTGCACGCTAATCATTACTACAGGACCAACTTAAGGTAGTCTAGGTGCCTAGACTGTGAGTTTCTTATCTTGATATGTTTGAATTTTTTAAGAATAAAACTTAATCCTGAATTTCCAGGTTTTCAGATAATGACAACATGCCTGTGATTTTTATACCTTTAAGCTAATGATATATACTCTCAATCCCTAACTCCATTTTAACAGTTTTTTTTGTTTGGAAATATATTTCTGTCATTCCTTGCTAGCTAGAAATTTAGGGCCCAATCCTGCACTATTTATGTTAATGGGTGTTTTGTCATTGACTTTTATGGGAGCAGGATTGGATCCTCAATTAGTATAGTAGTCAAACTAACACTGAAATGTAATACTGTAGGGTTGTAAAATAATTTTACATTTTTAGACCGTAAAAGCAGTCTTTTTCTGATTCTCCAATGCTTGAAATACTGTATTAACTTCATCATAGATTTTCTATTTTCCACTAAATTTACAGCCAAGCTATGAATGCATCTCTTTTAGCCAGTATCATATTTTTAAAAGATACATAAGATTACAGTCTTTCCCATGAATAAGAGTTGAAAATCCATTATATTTTAAATTTCAATGGTTATTCTTTACAGGTCCCATATATCACCCAAACAACACTACCAGTATAAAAACAGATAGTGTGAAATCCCTCTTGAACATTTTGTTTATTTTCAAGACACTGTGTATTAGGGTTAGAAATGACTAGTATTGTGTCTAGGTCCCAGACTACCCAATTACTGCAGTTTTGGGCACTGTCAATAATGGGATCTTAGCAAGCTTCATACAATCAACAGGGGTGAAATTCAACTTCAGAATTGCTTTCAAGTCAAGTGTACATGAACATGGTACTATCAAGGAAAATTCTATTTAAACATGCTTCCTGAAAGATCAATTGCAGTTAGTAGTTCTACAGCTGTTGCTTATGAGACAATTATTCTTCCAAAGCTACCAAGACAAAATGGCACACTTATCCTTTAGACTAGTTACTATAAACTGATGTGCAGGGGTAAAGGCCACAGATCTAAAGTTCTCAAAATTAAATTTTGTTGAGTGTTAATAAAAAAATTAACCTTTTACTCCGAAATAGCCAATCTGGCATTAAATTACATTCACCATAACACCGAGTAAAATGTATTTAATCACAAATCTAGTACATGGTCTCTGCATCTGGAAAACCAAGTCTAGAACAGGTAAATTAAATGAGTCTCAAGAGGTTGAACTTTTCAGTCTATTAGCACAACAATATGCTGCCACATGAAAAACAACTCCTCTTTCTGTGGTATCAGTCAAGTCAATCCTCTCTGACCGTTGAAGGAGCAGCACTGACTAATACTGGAGGGAATCATGTATCAATTGTATTTGCTAGAAGGAATTCTGCCACAACATTCATCAAATCAGGGATGGGAAAACTACATGGAAGAGGGGAGCAAATCAGCAGGGAGTCCTAGAAGGACAAAAAAAGTAATGCAATACATTTCTAAATAACTCATGTATTCTTGTACTGCTTTATTGGCAGAAACTTGCAGAGATTTATAAAGAACATTTTCACTGGTTCTACTCTTTCAGAATCTTGTAAAACTACTAGGTTTTGTAAAAATGTCTACTGAAAGTGACTCAGGAATCCATTCTGGCTTTAGGTGAAGTCAGTCAAATTTCACAGTGAGGTTACTACACTTAAATGTTGTGGACACAGCACAACTTGAGCAAAGGCAGTGAGGTGGGGAGAAAGGTATTGGGAGTATGCCCTCATTAATACATGCTTAATTCTGTTTTTTTTTTTTTTATTAAAAGATTAATGCAACTGTTATACAACAAAATATGAAACTGCTTTCTGTGGACCAGACTGTGCTTGGCCCCTACACAGGTACTTAAGGGGCAGTGGGCTAACTAGAAAACTTTGTCCCTCCGTTGTGCAGCCCGCATTAGGCCCAAGCACAACTGCAGTCAACTCAGTAGAGCATAGGGATAGCTTCCTTCCTGCTCTGATGGGTGTGGTTAAGCTGAATGCCACAAAGAAGCATAGAAGCAAACACTACCTTCCTGGCATGCAGGTGGAATTTTGAGGCAGAGTTTCCCCAAAACTTTCCTCCTTAATACTGGGCTGTGCCTAAATGGCACAACTGAGCTTTATATTATATAGAGAAAGAAAAAAGTTACCTAAAATTAAATTAAAATGCAGAGCTCCTGGGACTGTTGGCCAGGACCCAGGCAGCGTGAGTGCCACTGAAAATTAGCTTGTGTGCCGCCTTCGGCACGTGTGCCATAGGTTGCCTACCCCTGCTTTAAATGTTAACCATTTTATTTTCATCTTTACATTGTACTGTTATGACCTGAGAATTCTACTGTATCTGTAAAAAAAGGAAGTAATCACTGAAATAGGAACCAAAGCCAAAATATAAAAGTTCACAGTTTTCACTATTTTCTCCATCATGTCTCTAGCATGCTAATAATTCACGAAACTAAAAACTAAGATGTAAATACTTCACCTCTTTGCCCTACAGATGTCAATTAATGTCCATCTACGTTTAAGGTTAAGAAATTCTAGTTATTGGAAAATGAAGTCTCATTTATACATGTGCATCTTTGAACAAGAAAATTAAAACAGTGCACACACTTCCTCAAACTCTTCTGTGGGTGGCGAAAACAGGACACAAGAGCTCCCTCTTTTTCAGGACCCAAGAATGCCTGCAGGAGACATCCAACTCCAGCCACAGAAATGTCACCTCCCAGTAGGGTTACCATATTTCAACAATCAAAAAAGAGGACGGGAGGAGCCCCGCCCCTGTCCTAGCCCCGCCCCCGTCCTGTCCTAGCCCCGCCCCTGCCCCTTCTACTCCCTCCCACTTCCTGCCCCCTCAGAACCTCCAACCCTCCCCCCCACTCCTTGTCCCCTGACTGCCCCCCAGGACTCCACCCCCTCCCTAAGCCTCCCTGCCTCTTGTCCCCTGACTGCCTCCTCCTGAGACCTTCCCCACATCCTAACTGGCCCCCTAGTACCCTACCCCCCTACCTGTCCCCTGACTGCCCCAACCCTTATCCACACCCCCACCCCCTGACAGCCCCCCCCAGAACTCCTGACCCATCTAAACCCCTCTGCTCCCTGTCCCCTGACTGCCCCCTCCTGGGACCCCTGCTCCTAACTGCCCTCCAGAACCCCACCCCCTACCTAAGCCTCCCTGTTCCTTATCCCCTAACTGCCCCCCAGGACCCTACCCCCTACCTGTACCCTGACTGCCCAAAACCTTATCCACCCCGCCCCCAGAAAGCCCCCCCCGAACTCCCAACCCTCCCCTGCTCCCTGTCCCCTGACTGCCCCCTCCTGGGACCCCTGCTCCTAACTGCCCTCCAGAACCCCACCCCCTACCTAAGCCTCCCTGTTCCTTGTCCCCTAACTGCCCCTTCCTAAGACCCCTCTCCCTAACTGCCCCCCAGGACCCTACCCCCTACCTGTACCCTGACTGCCCAAAACCTTACACCCCCAACCCCCAGACAGCCCCCCCCGAACTCCCTGACCCATTCAACCCTCCCCCCTGCTCCCTGTCTCTTGACTACCCCCCCCCCGAACCTCCCTGCCGCTTCTCTGGCCCCCAGCCCCCTTACTGTGCTGCAGAGCAGCGTGCTTGACAGTGGGGGAGGGCAGCAGTGTCGGAGCCGGCGATCTGTGAGTGGAGGGAGGGAGAGGAGGGGGGGTGTCAAGTTTCAGGAGGGAGGAGGGGGAAGTGCAAGCAGGGCTCTGGCTCTGGCTGTCCGAGCTCTGGCTCTGGCTGTCGGAGCACCGGCTGCTTTGTAAGCGCGCGCACGCTCTGCATGGGAGGGGGAAGGAGGGGAAGTCCGGACATTGACAAATTCCCCCCGGACGCTATTTTTAACCCGAAAAAGCCGGACATGTCCGGGGGAATCCGGACGAATGGTAACCCTACCTCCCAGGGGATTAACCATTGCTTTTTAAAATAAATTTTTAAAAAAATCAGCCGCGATCGCGATCAGCAATAGCGCTGCAGCTTCAGTCTTCGGCAGCAATTCGGCGGCGGGTCCTTCGCTCCGAGAAGGAATGAGGGACCCGCCACCGAATTGCCGCCAAAGAGCTGGATGTGCCGCCCCCCCTCCCTTGGCCGCCCCAAGCACCTGCTTGCTGGGCTGGTGCCTGGAGCCGGCCCTAGCTTGAGGACAGGAGGAACTGTTGAGTTTCTCTACACAGCAATGCAGGAATTGCCGCTTCAGTCTTGAGAAAAAGGTTGGAGTTGAAGGGGAAAGACAATTCTACTTACAGAAGTGTATATTTTCAACTAACAAATCAAATAATCTAAGAAGCAGAAACTTGAGATAGAAGCTACAGCAGCTGGAGGTATGGAGCATAAATAACTGATTTTAGGAGGAAATCAACCTGATAAAACATTTCCATCTATTGATTTATATTTTGAAGATAGTCCCACAAGGAAAAGATACAGCAACTTTTTTTAAATGCTTATATGGGCTATAACATCCAATAGGGTTAAAAAGATTATCTACAACATGTTTCACTAGTTTAAGTGTTCACATAGACACAAACAGTAAGCAAGAAAAGCTTAAATAAATCTAAAGATATATTCTTCATACTAAGTGTACACAATGTTTGAGGCTTTTAAACTAGGCCTTTTTTAAGTTATATGTAGCCCCCCAAAAAATTATTGAAATTTTGACAAAAAAGTAAAAAATTACTTGCCTCTACCTCCAAAACTGCTGGATCAAGGTTGCCTCTGCTCTTAAAGGAGACCTGCAAAGGAAAAAAAACATTGGGCTTGTGCCCTACTTTGCTTCTTTAGGATGTTTAAAAGAGGTGTGATGGTTTGGTTAAGGTGATTTTTTCTGCTTATTTACACTCGAGATTCATGTCCTGTCTAGTCAGGAAGACACCTTGATGAACGGAGAACTAATTACAAGACAACATCACAAGAACCAAGAGGGAAAACTTAGCAATTGAAAGGGAAAGCAACTGTTACACTGTTTAAATTTTGTTTTCTTAACATACTTCACTTCAATGTCTAATTAACAATTTGGAGAAAGGATGTTGTGTTCAAGTTCCAATATCCCCATGCCTTCGATTGAGTTGTGAGAGCTACCATTATGCATCTTCCGAAACATGCTCTAAGTCCTCTAGAAAAACCAGGGGAAACCAGTGAGAACATTTGATATTTCTAAGGTAAAAAGCAAGCAGAAAATAAATATTTAAAATCACGTTCAGGCCCTCTTTATACATAAAGCAACAAGAAAGAGTACAAGCCCAATTTTAAATATCCTTTGCAGGTTACCTTCAATCAAAACATGATAATGGGAGACAAAGGAAGAAACAGGACATGGTTGACTAAAGGCACCCAAACTGCATATTCTCACTGTTCACTAACCTTTCTTTGAAAAAAGAGAAAAGTTTGCATATATGTACTGGAGATAACCAAGAAAAACTTCAAGATTAGTTTCCCTTTAAAATACTAAAAAGTTTCGTTTCTGGTCTCTAAGAGCAAGCTGCCAATTTTTGGACTAAAATGGAAAGTCAAGCTAAAGTTATAGAATGGTGGTAAAAGTAGGGGTTATAAGAAGACAGCTGCAACCTTAACTATGGAGTTATTTCTGGTGCCTCAATAATTCATTAAAAACACTGATCATATACCCTTGCACAAGAAGTATAATGCTAAAGCATCAGTGTTCGTCAAACAGATGCCGCTAAAATGTGTCTTAGAAGATCTGACTCTTAGTAGCAAAAAAATTAAGTGGCTGTCTTAACTGCACATTAAGAATTTTAGTCATCCTGAAAACAAGTTTATTACAACATGACAGAGAAATTTCGTACAGGAATCCCGTAGAAAAATGCTTTAAGAAAAGTCCCTAGTACTGCTTCCATACACTTATATTAATAAAAATAGAGAATGAGGGCATGAAATGTAATTACGCCTAGGGAAATAAAGGAAAAGAAAAAAACCCAAAAAAGTATGAGCAGGGAGAATGAAAAGGAATTTTAAGGAAACAAAAATACGATTTTCTTTTATTCCATCTCTACTTCATTGCAACTAACTTCCACAATAGCAGGAAATAAAACCAAACTAACTGAATGTTTACTCAGAACAGTTTAATTTCTACTTAAATTCTGAAAAGTGCAATGTTCTAAGCTAATATAAAGCCATTTTGTCTCAAAAAGCTAGGGTTGAAAACACTTGTAGAAATTATACAACTTATTTCCCCCTCTCTTTGGGGAAATGGTACATTGATCCTGGAACAAGAGAGGGACTTGCTCTTTCTGGTTTATCCAGGTGCTAATATAGTGGTATCTGAGAATCTCTCAAGTATTCAAAAATAGAAAAAAAAATCCCTTTTGTCCTTCCCAGCCTGTAGGAAAATTTACTTGATTAGTTTATAGGGTTTATGGGAGGGGGTTATTATTATTATTACTTGGTTTGAGAGAGTGGTTGAGTGTCACTGTGTGTCTATGTATGAGAGAAAAATGTATTGTGGCAAAGCTAAGCCAAATAAAAGAGCTTTGCATTTAAATCTGAAAGTGATGACATCCAAGGGTTATTTTAGTTAGAGCTGTACTACCAAATACAGAAATATATTCATATTACAATTTCATCAAGAAGCACTAGGCCGAGAAGCTAGATCAAAAGTTTGATGAATTTTAACCTTTCAAAAATACTGCATAAAACCAGTATAAAAA
Source organism: Malaclemys terrapin pileata (assembly GCF_027887155.1). Lineage (NCBI taxonomy): Eukaryota > Metazoa > Chordata > Testudines > Emydidae > Malaclemys > Malaclemys terrapin. The sequence goes on from NC_071507.1 coordinate 87,214,932, forward strand.
GAGGGAACAAGTACAATTTTTTAGAAAATTCTGTGCAAGTTACCTTTAGAAAAACTCAGTTTAAAAAACAAATCACTTCTGTCACAAAATATTTTACCTATCATCATTACTAGTAACCCTTAAGATTCCTATAACTGAAATAGATTAGAGCAGGGAAAAAACCCTCATTCTTATTCCAAGTTTCAGAGTAACAGCCGTGTTAGTCTGTATCCGCAAAAAGAAGAACAGGAGTACTTGTGGCACCTTAGAGGTGTTAGTCTCTAAGGTGCCACAAGTACTCCTGTTCTTCTTTATTCTTATTCGAGTTTCTTTGCTTTGTGTTTTTGATACCACTTACTGTTTGTTCAAGTATTTCACACATTGAAGGAGAGAAAAACACTTAAAAAATACAAAAAAGTGATTGTGAACCCCAAAGTTAGTATTGGGACACAAAGGCAGGTGTAGTAGATGAATCTACTTTTAAGTCTTTGAGACTAATTGATTTCAAAGACCAAGAGGTGGTAGTTACACAACTGTATAAATTAAGCAAGTGGTTGTGAATATCTTGATAGTTTCCAAATCTGAAGATCAGCAAATTACTTGTTTTCTTTCATAGAGACTGCACTTATTTATATGAACACAACACCATAATACTTGTATGCTTCACATACATTAATTTAGCCACCCCACCCTACTGTAGTAGAGAAGTGTCTCTTTTTACATATAGGAAACTGAGGCAGAAAGACTGACTAAAGCATTGGCATAGGAATTCTGTGCCATAGCTCAGAACTGAACCAAGATATCCTGAATTCCAGTTCACTGTCTTAACAGAACATCTTTCCTTCTATTAATGAGTAATTTATTTTAAAAATTACTTTTTTAAATGAGAAAGTCAGGGAGTCCTGAAGAGATTTGCTACAACAGCACACACAACTACTAGACCATATACTGAAAGTTCTCTCTCTACAAACCCTCTGGTCTCTTAAGAAGAGACATCATTAGTAAGGAATACACTTAAAACGATTAATCCTACAGAGTACCCAAATCATAGAATACTATTACATATCAGCTCTGTGAGAAAATTGTCAGTCAAAAAAATTCACTAGAGATGTATTCAAACTACATAACAATGATGCTGGTAAGTAAATGAACAGTATAAAAAGCTTCCTGCCACTTTGCTGCTCTCACCATTTCTTACATATGGAGCTGGTATAAGGTTTAAAGTGAAAAATACTCTAACAGAATCTCTATGCCGAACTGCCCATATTAAATATTTGAAACTCAGGCTGAATTTTATAAAGCTTTCCCATTAAATGATCAACGCTTAACATCTAACAAGTCACAGTATTATAAATTATTTTGCATGAGAAAGTAACTATAGCTATTGTGCTAATCCACTTAAGTATCTGATATGGGTAACATTTGTGCTTAGCTACCGGAACGTTCAGGAATGCACAATATTCAGGAAAAAGCTTTCAGAGTAAGCTAAATTCTCTGCAAGGTGTACATACTGTAGGAATACTACTTACCTGTAATTTTTTTTGAAGATAGGATTTAAAAATATATCCCAATCTTGTGTTCCTACTCATGAATATGATCAAATCTGGAACGAACAGTAGCAAAATCTGACCCACTAAATTGTCTAAGCAGATGAACGCCAGCCTCATGCATCTATGTTGTTTTGATCAAATTTTAAAAAGGGCTTAGTAAATAAATATTTCTCAATTTTGGTGGGGAAGGAACATAAATCTACTTTAGGGCATGGCTACACTTGCAGATGTAGCGTGCTTTGAGTTAAACCAGCCTTTGTAGAGCGCAGTAGGGAAAGCGCTGCAATCTGTTCACACTGACAGCTGTAAATGCACTGGCATGGCCACATTAGCAGCTCTTGCAACAGCCACAGAGAGCAGTGCATTGTGGTAGCTATCCCAGCATGCAAGTGGCTGCAACGTGCTTTTCAAATGGGAGGGATGGAGTGTGTTGAGTGTATGTGGGGGGAGAGAATGGGTATTTAAGAGCGGAGAGCATGTCAGCATGCGGTCTTGTAAATTCAGAAAGCAGCAGACCCCCTTCACCCCTCCCTCCCCCCCTCTCTCTCTCATGCACACACACACCATTCCACAGTAATAGTTGCTTTGTCTTGGAGCAGATAAGCATGCTGGCTGGAGCTTTCAAAGGGCATATCTGCATTCCTGCAGCGATTACAAAACAATGACAAGAATGGCCACTTGACTTAAGGAGATTATGGGATGGTTCCGGAGGCTGATCAGAGTGCAGTAATGCACCACCTCGTTCACACTGAAGCCTGGGCGTTTCAGCCAATTCACACCAAGCATTAATCTTCTCGCCGAGGTGGGAGTACCAGAAGCACTCTAGCCCTGGAGTCAGAGCGCTCTACGTGCCTTGCCAGTGTGGACGGGTAGTGAGCTAGGGCGCTCGGGGCTGCTTTAATGCGCTCTAACTTGCAAGTGTAGCCAAGCCCTCAGTCACTATGTACAGAGAAGAATCAGGCATACAGTTTGTCTTCTCCAAATACAACAGTTACAACAGATCTGACAACGAGAAATGAATCATGCAGGTATGTCCCTGGAAGAACAAAGCACTCAAATACTGAAGACTTGTCTTCTGGAAGAAAGATACCCTAGACAGTGAACAAGAACATTTAAATAAAAATGTTTAAAAAGTAGGCTAGTCTCAATCAAGTAAACATACACTGTACAACTTGAGACGAGACAGGAGGGGAATAAATGAGTTGAGTCATTGGACCATTACAATTCTCTTTTTAAAAACATGTCACTGATAAACCAAAACTGGATTAATGTCATGACACAAAATGTGTACAGTAACACACATTTGTTTCATAAATATAAATAGAAAACTATACAGTAGATCTGTAAATCTGCTGGATGGGAAGTGATGGAAGTCTGGCTACCATTGCTGGCATTACTCTACCTAAATGAACCTTGAAGGTGAACAGGATCTTTAAGCGCAAATGATGCTAAAAAATCAGAATGAAAAAATCAGTCAGATGTATTTTTAGATGCAGTTTGATGGAAGATAGGCCAGATGAAACCTATTTGCTGATGTAAACCTATTTGCTGGATTAACTGTTTGTTTCCCTTCCAGTCTATTTTACATCCAGATTTTTGGAGGGCATCTCTGAAATGGTGATGAGGGTATGAGAACTATATTAGAGTAATTAGCCACAATGTCACTGTAACACCATGTTTGGGAAAAGATTTCAAATGCATACACGTACCGCAACTTTTTGTAACTATGTAGTGTGGATGAACCACCAAAATGTGAAACTCACTTGTACGACAAAGGACAAACTGAAAGCACTATCACCTGAAAAAATAAAGTAAGGAGATATAAAATTTGACCTAACAAATTTCCTGACTTTAATATTTTAAAATGCAGTAATCCCGACAAGATGACCTGCAAAGGAAAATAACTGTTGGAATCCTCTTTTGCCTCTATTATGCTTTAAAAAAGTATAAATATACCTTCCCCACCACAAGAGTTATTTTCTGCTTACTTTTACATGATAAATATGAACTCTTGTCTTTTGCTTATTTTTACATTATGAAGTCATCCCCGTCCCCCCGGAAGTCTCTATAAAAGAACAGTATTGGGACAATATCACAAAAAAGATTAAATACTGAAGTATGAGCAATTTTTAGATGTTAAAACGTTTTGTTTGTTTTAGTTTAACAACTATTTAACTCAAACCCCTAACAAGGAAAAGTTGTATTTTATAGTTTCAAAACACTACTTCTCTGACAAATGAGAAAAGTTCTCACTCCAATTCCCTAAGCCTCCAAGTATGCCAACATATAAACATGGATAATAAAATTTTATAATCCTGATATTTAAGGAAAGAAGAATACTTTAAAGTTTTCCACAAAACCCCCTTCCCTCCCCCAGGGAAGTGTCTCAGTGTCGGGGCAAGGGGTTGGGGCATCGGAGAGGGTTTGCGGTGTTGACTCTGGGAGGGAGTTTGGGTGTGGGAGAGGACTCAGTTTTGGGGATTGGAGTGCGGGAGGGGGTGTGGGCTCCGGGCAGAGCTTACCTGAGACAGCTCCCTGGAAGTGGTGACATCTCCCCCTGGGTCCGGCCAATAGGAGCTGCAGAGCAGGCACTCATGGCGGTGGCAGCACGCAGAGCCCCCCTGGCCGTCCCTGTGCCTAGGACCCAGAGCGAGTTGTCGCCACTTCCAGGGAGCTGCGCAGAGCCAAGTAGGGAGCCTGGCAGCGCTGCGCCAACCAGATGCCTGGCAAGCAACCCCAAAACATCGGGACAAATGGCGTCCCGATCGTACATCGGTTGGGATGTGGGACAAAGAGTTAAATATTGGGACGTCTGGTCACCTTAATTGCTGGATGCAGTACAACTGTTCTGTTAGAACAGACACATAGTCAATAGGTGCAGGTACATTGTGAAACATGTTCCACAGGACCCAACCACACAACACACTGTTCAGAATGCTAAGTATTTGTATCATTGATTTAATGCAGACAAGATTTGAGCCTGAGTAGGCCACAAAAATCAGACTCATTAACTATGATGGTGCAAGGGGTACACAGCAGACTGAAAACCTCTGCCACTAAAGCAAGTTCCAGGGCAAACTTTCATGACATAAAGGAAGAATCCTCCAGAAAGTGTTTGAGAATAGAGCATCACTCCTGATGTACACCTCTTGTAGTGATGCACATCTTCAGCTCTGATCATGAAAAGATGTGCTGGATTTTTCACTAAGTTGTGTGTAAATCTTTTAAACATGACAATTTACAGAAGTTAGTCTCAAAGATGGACTATTTCAAGGAGGAGGCCAAACTTCAGTTCCTAGGTACGTTTTACATTCTAAAGATTTTTGTCTGTTAGAATTGAAAGAAATTTAAGATCACATCTCTAAAATTTCCCCAGAGCTACTTTTTTCAGGCTTCTACAACATCAGATTTAAAAAGTGAAGCCTACAATTTCACACCGAGCTTTCAGACAATTTAAAAACCAAATTCAGGGCAATTCTAGGGAGGGGTGTAGATATAAAAAAAAATGCAGAAAATGTTTTGGCTTGCTCACTTTAACTGGTATTTTACCAACTTGAAGATGAAAATAATATTGGATCTCAGTGGAAAGTTTATATTCTGTGAAGCTGCATCCCTGATGCTGCCACCCATCTGGATTCCAGTGGGGTGGCAGCATCCCATCTCTGCTCCCCCAGTGCATCCTGACTCAACAGCCCTCTTACCCTATCTGCTCCCCAACTACTGTTCATGCTAGAAATTAGAGTAATTTGCCCAAGAAGCAAAATTTCCAGCTCCACTGGGGAGGCAACTTCCTAAGGATCACCACAAAGTGAAGCCTATCTCTAAGGAGCCTTACAAGACTAGATAGGAATCCATGTGGCAAACTGTAGCACATATCCAAACATGGTGGGAAAATTTACAGGGGTGGTTAAGACCACCAGAGAAGGCATGGGTTTCATACATGCTCAGGGCTGAGGATGTCTTCTGGTGACAGCAACAAACACTCTACAAAAAGGAAGAATATTTTTCCAATCTTAAGCTTAACATGCTTAAAATTGGGAATACTTTCTACATCGAGGAAAGGCTTCTTCTCCACTATATTCCACATAATTCCATTTCCCTTCACAGCCTCCATACATACTGATGTGCAAAAAGTCTATAGCAGAGAAGCTCTACTGCAGTGACCGGTGCCACAAGTACTCCTGTTCTTCTTTCAACCTTATTATGACGACTCAACATTGGTTCAAACAGGGCTGCTCTCTTCCAGACATAATATCTACTATATATCAAGGCTATTTAAGCTTTTGCTGATAATTAAGAGGGATTTTCACTCATTACATATGAAAACCCACAACGCACACCTCAAAAATCTTATTCAAATGCACAACCTTAACTCCAAGCTAAGAAGAGTTTAGGAAGAAATTAACCATTACATAGTAAAAAAATAAGTATTAGTCAAGTATCTGCAGATAACAAAAATCAGTTATATGAAATCATGTATTCGACTGAAATTGAGGCATGTACAATATTAGTAAACAACTTACAAAAAATGAAATAATGCATTCATCTACGACAACCCACAATCAAGAGAGATGAATCAATTTCATCTGAAGCTAAATGTTATACTGACCCATTCCTATTCATTACAAATTCAGCTTCCTTACTTGTCTGTAGTACTTGAGAGGAAATTGGGAGAGCAACTAAAGAAACCACACGGAGATCACTTTATGTTGAAGATGTCAGTCTACAAAATACCAGTTCAACCAAAATCCTAGGTCATACTATCCATTTTCCCCACAAAAAACTCTGCTTTTCCCATTTTTAATAACTATTTGTATATTCACTTTAGTCATGCAATAAGTTTGACTTCTAATAGTTATCCCAGTATGTTCTCTGAAATGTATCGATCACTTATATTCCCAACAAAACACTTATCAAAAGATGAAAACCATAGCAAACGTATACATCTTACATCTTCTATTAAAAGCACTGTCTTTAGGTAAGTCATTTTAAAGTTTCTTTATATATCTTACAAACATCAACTAAGATTATTAAAACATTTTTCAAATCCAGTTGGCTTTTCACCAATTATGCTTTTTGTCTGCTTTCTGCATTTTATTCGGCGTGGACATCAAAACCAGACTGGTTAGTTTTGAAGTGCATCATTCACTAACATAATGCTGTGCTTAGCTTTCAAACACTACCGGAGAATGTTTCAAAGCCTCATAAAACATTGCTACTGACACTAGGTTTGTAAAACTAATTTACAAATGGCAAGTCTAAAATTATGTGATGCCATACTTTTATTTAAAAGTATAAACCACACATGAATACATACAGAAAGCAATGAAGAGTATAAAATATGCATTTTGGTATTTCTAAAAGAATCTCATTCAGCAAAAAATAAATATAAAAGCAACCAGCATTTGGCTAGGCATATCTTTTGAAAATTTCCTAGATTAAGATGAGATGAAACCATTATGATCATCTAGTCGGATTTAGCATTTTCACCTATTTTCACCATATTCCTGCATCCGGACTATAACTTATGGCTGAATTACACTTTATTTTTTTTAAGAAAGACATCCAATTTGATTAGAACACTTCAAGTGATGGAGAATTCCCTATATCTCATTAAGCTGTTCCAGTGGTTAATCATGCTCTCAAAGATTTTAATCTTTCTTTCAAATTTGAATGTGTCTAGCTTCAACTACCAGCCACTAGATCTTATTATGCTAAATTGGAGAACTCTCTAAAATCAGAAATCTTTTCCTCAATGAGGTATTTATAGACAGCGATCAAGACATCTTTTAAAACTTCTCTCGGCTAAAACTAAATAGATAGTTTCTTAAGTCTCTCTGTAAGGCAGGCTTACCAGACAGTAGTCATTCTTGTTACTCTATTCTGAATGCTTTCCTATTTTTCAAAGTCCTTTACAAAGTCTGAACACCAGAAGCAGACACATTACAGTAATAGTCTCTCCAATGCTACATATATTTTAATACTTTCTCTCTGTACTCCTACTCAATATTTCAATTTAAACATCCAAAGATGTGAGCTCTCTTAGCTGCAGCATCACATTGGAGTTTACGTTTATTTGGTTACCCGTCATGATCCCTAAATCTTTCAGGGAGACTGTTTTCCAGGATATAGCACCCCATCCTGTAATTGTGACCTATATTATTGCTCGTTCCTAAGCTCAAAACCTTCCTTTTGGCTATATTAAAATGCAAGTTTGAATGAGCCCTGTTTGCAAAGCAACTCATATTACACTGTTCAACTGACTTGTTCTCCTTATTTACCACTCCACCAATTTTTATATCTGTAGCAAAGCTTTTATATTTTCTTTCATATCACTGATAACGAATACACACACACACACACACAGAATAGCACTGAGCCAAGAATAGATAAATTAGGGTACCATACCAGAAACCCCCTCATTTGACCGATTCCAGTAACAATTCTGCTTTGAGATCCATAAATTAACCAGTTTTTAATCCATTTTGTGTGTGTGCACATTGATTTTGCATAGTACTAATTTTTTTATTAGCATATCATGGAGTAGTAGGCTTTTATAAGAGAGTTGACTTAAGTATATTGTAAGTCAACAGTTACCTTTATCAACTAAAATTGTAATTTTATTAAAAAGTATCAGATTTGTCTGACAAATTGTGTTTTCCATAACCCAGGTATACTGGCATGTTAACAACCCAAAATACATTATTGACTGAATCTCACATCAACTATTCCAAGATTTTGCCCTGGACTGATAGACTAACTAGTCTCTAGTTACTTGGATCAGCCCATTTAAAGAATGGTAGAAGATTTTTGTGAAAAAAAATAATTAAAAGTCACTTTCTGAAATATAGATTTATCCTTGTAAAAATTTATCAGCAGCTGTAATTTAAAACTTCTTTAGACACCACACATTAGCTGTTCTAATATGTAATACAAAAACATAAGCTAAGGTGTGATGATTATTCAATTTGTGGGATCTAGTGATAATTCAAACCCCCCAGTCATATTAAGATAAAGAAAAAGTATTTTCCTCTGTAAAATTGTCATTTTAACAGCTATTTCAATTTCTATTCTAATCAATGGAAAATAAGTTAAATCATTGCTTCAGAAAGGATTTTTACTCACTTCCATGCCCTTAGATGAAAGGAAGTGAAATGGAAGATTGGATTTTTTTAATGTTTATAACTAAGTAATAGAATTCAGTTCCAACTCCTCATCTTTAAAATATTTGATTTTGTATTTAATGGATATTTAAAAAATTAGAACTTTTGTAAAATGGTCAATGATTTTGTTCAACTTTTTGTCCAGTTCGTGATTAGAAAATCTTGCAGCTAGCTTCATGAAAGGGACAATCTGTCCGGGCAGACTGATTTTTGGGGACTACTAAGTAGACCAGCGGTTCTGAACCAGGGGTACGTGTACCCGTGGTGGTACACAGAGGTCTTCCGGGGGGACATCAACTCATCTGGATATTTGCCTACTTTTACAACAGACTACGTAAAGCACAAGTGAAGTCAGTACAAACTATAATTTTATACAGACAATGAGAAAGTAATCAATTTTTCAGTAATAGTGTGCTGTGACACTTTTGTATTTTTATGTCTGATTTTGTAAGTAAGTAGTTTTTAAATGAGGTGAAACTTGAGGGTACACAAGTCAAATCTGACTCCTGAAAGAGGTATAGGAGTCTGGACAGGCTGAGAACCACTGAAGCAGACCGTCAAGAATGTTCAGATACAGATTAGTCAAGCTTGATGGATTCTTTAAAGGTTTTTTTCATCCAAACTGCTGAGTAGGCAAGAACCCTTAGATTTCATATGACACACTTATTCTTGCTTGGGCTAGCCACTCTGGGAGAATGCCTTGTTACAACTCAAAGTACTCCAAAAATAAGTTACAAGGGAAATTGGAAGCATGGCCATAAACTCTTAGACGTAGTGACAAAAGATGACTTGATGCCCTTGTCCTTGCCCACACCATCAGACCTCCAAAGCCATGTGATTTCAAGAAAGGCCCATGCTTCCTTCCCTGGCAACTGACCATTGCTGCTGGGTTCCATCACCTCATCATGAGCCAACAACTAAGACACAAAAAATCCTGTAGCAACCAGGAGACTGGCTAGCTAACAAACTGAAGAAGCTGAGAAGATCACTTTCTATGGCAAGCAATATTCTATAAACGTTTGAAACGTTTTAAGATTGAAGAGTTCAAATGATCATCTTAAGTATACAACTGAACACCTGTAAATCCCCAAAGGACTGCTCCTAAATTGCTCAACAGCAGCTATGACTTAAACTGCTTATTCATAAATGTTACACTTCCATGCTTTGCATTACAGGAGTTTGCATATCAACACTCAGAAATTTTTGGTTTGTTAAGTTGGATTATCAAAGTCCTCCTTATAAAGTGTATGGCTATATCTGTAGCCAGCCATCAAATCAGGGGAGGGAGAGAACCAAAACACTTATTAATGAAAGACGAACAAGGTGGTTTCTTTGGGTTTATAAGTAAGTCTTAGCAAACTCAACTGGAAATTTTTCTCCCCTGCATGTTCCTTGTTTGACCGAACTGTTTGAATACTGAATTGGCTCCCATATTTTGTGTTTTAGAAGTCAACTTATAAACAACCAATTTTTAGATGTTGCATAAAAATTGTTTACTGATGTGAAATTATTGTATTTTAATCTATTTTATTTTAACCTAGTTATTTGGATTTTTTTGGGGCAATATGTTTGTATAGCTTTATTTTAGTTTACAGCTAGGTATAGTTAATAAAAAATACATATAAAATTGGAGCTGTGTGTCATATCAATATTTCTTGAATTAGATGCCTGGGAACTTTAAGAACTAGAGAACTTGTGGGGTAATTAACTAAGGTGGCCTTCTAAAAGAAGGCTCCAATTTGATGTTCTCACAAACACACAAAATGCTTTTCTCCAGCTTTAAAAAAAAAAGAGAGAACAGGGAATCAGGGAACAAAGACTCAGAATACAATACACTCCAGATGTGACAAATTCACTCTAAGTACTCAAGTGTTGATGTACCACTCTAAGGCCTTGTCTATACTACCAAGTTTTGTTGACAGAAGTTACGCTGTTTTAATTAAAGCACTTTAAAAAACCAGTGTTACACGTCCACACTATGCTCGTTGTGTTGGCAGAGCACATCCACATTAGTAGCTCTTGCATTGACATAGAGAACAGTGCACTGTGGGTAGTTATCCCATTGTGCAACAGGCCGCAGGGTGCTTTGGGAAGGGTTTGCAATGCCTCATGGGGCAGGTAAAGCATCACATGATGCAGGTTTCTCAATCTCACCATTCCATGGGCATCCTAGTAGATAGCCAGCTGCTTTTCAACTGAAGTGTATGAGGGACAGGTGGGGTGGGAGGGGGAGAGAAGAGTGAGAGATAGGGAGTGTATGTGGGAAGAGGAAGAGAAAAATTGTGTGTTGGGGAAGTGAGAGAGAGATTGTGTGTTGGATTGTATATGAGAGTGTGTGTTCAGGCGATGCAAACTATTTATGGGATGCCTCTTTTTTCTCTGCCCATATTATCAACAGCTCGCTTTCCTTAATTATATCCTTGCTCCTGATACTGGATTATACATGTGATGGTGGTCCTGCTGTCTTTCTATATCCTCAATAGGACATTCTTGAATCTATGGTAAAAACACAGAAGAAAAAAGGTTACTCACCTTCTCGTGACTTGGTACCTCCTTGTTTGGCAATGTCACAGCAAACAATGAGTACCTACACAGTCTTGCCCTGAATGAATATAAGGCAGGAACTGCTCACAGGCATGGAATATTGTGCACAACTCAAATATGTTTACGTGTAGCCTGGAAGCATGGGCAGTCCACAATCCCTGAGACTACAGGTCACTCAGACGTGCTCCCCACCCTGTGGGCAAGGTATCCATTACCAAAGTGATGGAAGGGAGAGGGGGAAAGAAGGGAACTTCTACACACATGGTCTTGGACTGGTGGATGAGCCAACATCTTGTCCAAGATGCATATCAACTTGTCTAGGAAGTGAAATGGAGGACGACAGAACGACTTGAGCCAAGCCTGCAGAGCCCTGAGCGGTCACATATGTACATGCATCTACTTGACCTAAGAATCTGATGATGATCCTTGAAGGACACACCTGGGAAGTGGCAGAAATGTTCTGGCAGAAGTCAGACTCAGGAACTTCCTGTGGCCAGGATCGATACCCACATGGAAGCAAGCATCCTGTAAGTCAATGGCAGCATACCAATCTCCCAGATCTAAGGAGAAGATAATTGTAGCCATGAATACCATCCTGCACCTTATCTTCTTTATTTGTTCAGGCTCCAAAAGTCTACGATGGGACTGAGTTCCCCTCCGGCGTTGGGTATTAGAAAATAATGGGAATCCACACCCTTGCGCTGATGTAGAAGGGTCACCTCCTCTACGGCCTCCAAAGAACGTAAGGTTTGCATTTTTTTTATTTTAGTACAGACTCATGAGAGGGGTCCCTGGAGATGGACTGGGTAGAAGAAGGGAAATAGAAAGGAAGTGCAGATATATCCCAATTCCACCAGGCTTAGTATCCATTTGTGCAAGGTGATGGACTACCACATATGTAGAAAATGGGATAACCTGTCCCAGAAAAATGGGGAATGGCCAGTGAGATCCTGGTCAGGTATCATGCGGTCTTTGACATCCTGATTTGACATAAAAGAGTCAAATCAGCTGCTTTGAGTTCTGAAGACATTTAGATGAAGAAACCAAGGAAGGCGGCGGCATTGGCTCTCTCTTCTGTGACCTTTGCCTCCTCTTAGATTATCAGCCTCATGGAAGACATAATACTGCTGTCTAGGAAGTTATTGAGGATTATATTTTGTCCTTTTTATCACCTGCATATAGAGGTTCAAAGACTTCAGAACTCCTCTCGAGGACTTCAGAGTATGCAAAGTCTCATCTGCTTTAGATGAAAGCAAGATACCTCAAAGGGGAGGTCCACAATTTTCTGTTGCACCTCCACAGGAATCCTCAATGACTGCAACCAGGAGGAATGGTACATAGTCACTACCCATGCAAAATCCACCATGTCCAAAGAAGCTTGAAGAGCTGATTGAAAGATGAGTGTCACTGAGGGATGCCTCAAGTAAAACTGGACTCTTCCCAATTAGAGAGTCCTATCTCCATAACAGAACATGGTGATTAGCAATAAGAAATTATAAACTCATCATAGAATAACTCATCATAGAATAACTCATTCGAACAAAATGGTCACATTTTTGGAATCTGTCTTGCGGATAGCCTTCGCCTAGCCCTGACAGCTTCTCTCATTCACCGCATACATAACTAATGAGCCAGGTGCAGGATGTAAACAGCATAGTTCAAATCCGAAAGATGGAACCCAATATTTCCTTTCTGCTCATTTGGCTACAGGTGAAACAGAATAAGGGATTTGCCAGAATATTTTGGCCAGCTACATAATGACCTTATTTATAGGCGGGACCATCTTTCTTGCCACTGTGGGATGGAAAACTTCAGTGAACTTCTCAGTGTTCTCTTCCACTAGCTCGCCCACTTGAATGCCCCCAAAAGCTGCCATTTTCCTGAGGACCTCTTGATATACTTTACAGTCATCCGGTACTGGAGATGATATCTCCAATATAAGAGCCTCATCAGGTGATGAGGAAGATGCATTAAGCAAAATAGATAGCTCCTGTGGCTGTTGCAGTACCAGAACTGGCTGTGGCTCCAGAGAAGGCTGAAGTCAGTCCCGTAACCTGAGAGTCCAAAAGCTGAGCACCAACCAGCACACATCTCTTGATACCAGCAGGAGAAGGCTCCCTCCTGGAGGATCTACTCATATGAAATATTGGCAATGTAGATCTGGATGCTGGGGGCGTCCCCCCATGGAATCCAATAGGCCACTGAGGGGACGTATGGTACCAGGCCTCAGGCATGTCTGTCCCAAGCATTAAACACTCTGGTTGAACTCTTCTGAAAACAACACTGGTGAGAGTGGAATCAAGAGGAAGCTTAGACTCTCATTATAGATATATCTGAGACACTACTTTGAGTCTGACAAGGAATCAAAGTAATCCAAGAAGCAGGGTGGCACGGTACCAGGAAGGGGTCCTCAGCGATCGAGATCTTGATCTACGTCAGAGATGCAGCACCGGAGGAAGCATGGATGGCTTCTTAGCTGCTGATAACACACGAGGTGCAAGGTCCGGGTTCTGAACCAAACCAAGAGGAGATAGAAAAAAGGCATTAAGCCCAAAGCTGGTTGCCCTAGAAAAGGATTTTCTGTGCCCACAACCTGGGCCCTTTGCCCTGAAGCAACAGTGATGGTGGTAAACAGGCATAACAATCACTGGCCATGGCATAGAGACCCTCTGGCATAGTCAGCGTAGACATGGGCTGCTGTCCTGTAGCGATCAGGGATGATTGCTCTGCTACCACTGAAGAAGCAGCTAGTCTCAATAGTCCCTGAGAAGGCGCCAGAGTCAACAGATCAGGGGTCTCTGAATTAGGTATGTAAATCTAGTTTAAAGTTAACCATTAAATTATATTGTGTAACTGGTCAACTGATTAAAGGGAGAGGGGCCAGGGCTGCTCCAGCCAGCTGGCCAGCCTGGGAGCAGAGCTGGGGTTAGGGTCAGGTGGTGCGGTTGGAGCTGATCCGGCCAGCTCAGGGCTGGGGGTTAACAGTTAGGGTTGGTTAGAGGTAAGATTAATGCTTACCAGTTAACCATTTAATATTTCACATCCCTACTCTGAATGAGCCAATACCAGAGCAATGAGCCAAAGGATGCTCTCTACCGTTGGTACTGGAACAACCTTCTATGGAAGAGTCCCATACTCTGGACTTCGAAGAGCCTGATGCCAACTTCTGCTATGTTTCTGAGGCCGGGTCTGCTCTGATGTCTTGTGCATCCAAGACTACCCTCCCGAAGACAGGAATCTCCTGTGGCCTCTCTCTGTATCCAGAGCTCAGGGAACACTCCAGGAAGGAGACTTTTAAAAGTTTGCCTTGGATGATCAAGGGGGCTCTGATGCCAGTATAAAAGCAGCCTGCATCAGAATACATGGGAAACTCTCCTCTCTCAGCTGTTTAAGCTTAGTCTTGAAGCTGTGACAAATGAAGTATTTGTCTCTAACATGGCCCTCACCCAAACATTTGAAATAGGGGGAATGAGGGTTACTGACAGACATAGGCTCCCCCAGTACCTGGTGGGGTCCACAGACCCACCAGACTAGAAAAATCAAATTGAAAACTAAATCTGAAAATGAAATACAGAATGAAAATAAAAAGAATGTCAAAGTACTAAATCTGAGTACCAGTGGGTAGAATCAAGTCGTTTTGTTCCCAACACAAACACTCAGACCTCTGGTGATAGGATGGAACTGAAAGAAGAGCTGGGCTGTTTTGCCTTTGTTTTGAGGAGCTCGCCTGAGTGCAGGGCTGCCCCCATGTGTGACCATCTTTAGGAAACAATGTAGAACTTTAGTCTTTGAGAAAGTCCTTCCTTCTTAAGTGCTGCTCAGAACACAATGTCCCCATTCTATTCATAAATACCTACCAACCTCCCTCCCCCAAACAAAAACAGACTCCAAGCCAAGTTTTGACCCCTAAAATTGAGACATGCCAAAGACTCCATGAAGTTCACTAAGGACTTCTGCACTGTTATCGTATTTTATGTGGAACTGGCTCAGATACTACCGTGATGGGCAGCAGTATAAAATTCTAAAAATAGATAATTGACAATTTTGGCATTAGTCATCTAATTTTGTCTGTCCAATTTGAAAAGGCTAGGGCTTGACTTTTCACAGTATTTAGCATTATATTGCACTTTATATGTTCGGGGAAGAGCTCCCATTGACCTCGGTTGTAGATGAGTGCTTAGCACTATGCAAATCAGATCCCAGGGTCTCAAAAAAATGAGAAACTGGCCAGCTGAAATTTTGGTCCACATCACTTGTGAAGCATCACATAGGAAGAATCCAGTTCTCCAGAGCAGCATTCAACTGCCTTAACAATCAGACTCATCTCTCTTCCTGCAGTCTTCTGCCTCATTCACTTCACACATTCCGCAACAAGTGATGGAGGGGGTTCTATATAACTTCGTTCACTAGACAGCCCTGATTCATTCCCAGACCACACTCCATCCTGTGCACTGTGAGAGGCAGGGGTCTTTTGGAAAAAATAGTGTGTGTTCATGAAATTAAAAAGTGTATCATAATGCATATGTACAAGGAAAGCAAATTAAAGATTCACAGGCAACCTTAATTCTGACATTTATTAATTTTTGGGCGCTTAACTTTGCAACTATAATAATGATCTTTTGATACAGTCTTTTTGGATGTAATTTTCTGTTTTTCATAAAGTTAAATATTGAGAAAAAAATTCCACCATATTGGCCGTTGATATTCAGAGCTCACCATAACATTACCTTGTCTAGGTTTGGTAGTGTCATTCATGTGTCATGCCACTTAAACCACTGGATGCACATGCTGAAGACAAACAGATGAGCTCTGTGATCCAGCAAACCCCATATACACAGCATGACATCACAAAAAAATGTCCAACTGTACTTGATCTATCCCAAAGTGTTTGGACTGACACAAGAAAGGTGCATTCTCTCCACCTTACAAAGTCAACATAAAAATGACTTTCAATGGAGATGGGAAAATTTACAGGTAAGCAAGCTTTATTTTGACCACGATCTCTCTTCTCACATATATTCAGCATTAAAAAGACCATGTGGTACATAAAAGGAAAATGAAAAAATAAAACAGTGAATCTATAGATGGGAAGATTTCATTGAAATAACTGTATATAATAATTTCTAGCCTCACTGTGGCATGCAACCAAAACACAGACCACACACACAAACCAAACACACCCATACTACTGCACCAGAACAATCTTGTTTCTTTCTGACTGCAACATGTTTCCATAGATAATGCAGAAATTCTATTTCATACCTTATTTTAAAATAATCAAACAGCTTAATTAAGAAGGATCTCTGAGAAGTCGGTGGCTAGTGACAGGCTGGCATGTCAATGTTAAAGAAATGAAGTACATCATGGAAAAAAAAAGATAAAAACAGACTGACAGCTTGGAGAATGGAGAGACAAGGTGGGTAAGATCACTACTTAGGCTAAACCATCTATTCCACCTTGCGTTTTGTTGTGATGTGGGAAGTAAATTTCCCAGACCTGAAGAAGAGCTGTGTAGCTCGAAAGCTTCTCTCTCTCACCAACAGAAGTGGATCCAATAGAAGATATTACCTCTCTCACCTTCTATCTCTAACATCCTGGGATCGACATGGCTACAACTATACTGCATGCAGCCTAGAGAATGTTCATAGAGCCTTTAAAGATGTGCCCATTTTTATTCTCGTGTCTTATTTTTCATGTAAATCAAAGATTTCTATCTAGGTTCTTCAACTTCTCAAATTAAATCAAATCTACTTATCACATTAAATCAACTTTCTGATCATTTAAAAATATTTTTATCTCAAAATTGCGTAGGAAATTCACTATGATTACTTCTGAAAGACAACTTGAATCTGCTTTGTGGAAGAGGCAGAAAGGGGCAATTTGTCAAAGGTTTAGGACAAAAGAAAGCCTGTTCCCAAGATACTGGTTGCAGTCATTGAGGTAAGTGAAGAAAGACTGGGGACCTCTAGGAAGTGATAAGAATAGGAAGCTGAAGGTATACCACAAGCCTACCTAAGTGGTTTTCTCCTCTACCAATAGGGCATGGATACAGATAAAAATGTTTAATTTTGTGCACACAATTAGGCAACTAAGTACAGATTTAGGCACCTTAAGTGATCTGGTTGTTCAGAGGGGATAAGCACCCAAAACTCCCTCTGGAGTGGTCAGCACCCCTAAAAAAAAGAAAACCGGGCTACTTATTTAGGTGCCCAACATTAGGAACCCAAGTATGTAAACTCTGGATATAACTGATATGCCGCTATTATTAACTAAGTCTGGAAGTTGCCATTATAGTACACATCCAACTTACAGTTATCAAGGGCACACTATATTCCTTTTCTCTAGGCCATTTTGTAAGTATTAGTTCTAATCTGAACCACAACAACAAAGAACAGGACAAGCAGATGCGATGCTTCATTTGCCTATTCGTATTAGGAATAGAAATTCTTCACATTAGAAAAATAATTTCTTCAAATTTATTTTCCTATGAGCTCAAAGATTATACATTTTACTATAAAAATGACTATTGTTTTTAAAAATGTTTACATTTTCATGACTCCAATTCCTGAATGGATTGAGGATTTGTTTTGGGGGAGCAGGAAAATTTTGCCCAAATTCCTAACGTTCCCCATTTTACCCTCTTTATTTGGATGTTTAAAAATCCATAACTGCTTTTTATAATGTATTCAAGCTATTTATTTAAGACTAACTTTTTTAAACCAATAGTTAAAATTTAACTCAAACATTTTAAAAAGAAAAGCTTTTAACTCAGATTTATAAACAAATATCTGAATTTAAAATTGCAAAATATCTGTCTGATATATTTACTGGGTCTGTAATAAGAAGTCTGAAAATTATATTTAGTGCTGCACTTTTGGCCTATCATATTTCCAATAGTTACATTACATGACAAAAGCTGTGTGAGTCTAAGTAATTTTGCTGACATTTGCAATGTACAAGTTTTCTGAGGAAAGCACTGTCTCTTCATATGCGCTGGTACAATGCCTAGCGCCAGGGGCCGCAAACTTAAGGCCTTGTCTACACTAGAGTGTTTTGTTGGCAAAAGGCAGCTTTTGGCGACAAAACTGGTCTGTTTTGGTGACAAAACAAAACCACCTTGACAAGAGACATAGGTTTTTTTGTGCCAAAGTTTTAGCAGCAAAATGCCAGTGTAGACACCGTGCTTGGTTTTGCCACTATAAATGGCCTCCAGGAGGTGATGTCCATGCTGACCGCTCTGGTGAGCAGTTCAAACTCTGCTGCCCTGCAGCCAGCTACACAACCTTTCCCACCCCGCCTTCTTTAAAGCCCCGCTAATTTTTGAAGTTCCACTTCCTGCTTGCTTGGCGTGCAGAGCTCACATTACATCTTCCCCCTTAACTATGGTGGCTCTACGCAGCAAATGCTCTCCCGCTTGGACCAATGTGGAGCTGCTGGATCTCTTGAGTATATGGGAAGAGGAGGCTGTCCAGTCCCAGCTGCACTAAGACTGTAGGAATTTGGATACCTACAGGCAGTTTTTTCGTGGCTTGTGTGAAAAGGGGCACAATTGGGACACGGTGCAGAGAAGATAAAAGAGCTGAGGCAGGCGTACCAGAAGGCAAGGGAGGCAAACCATTGCTCCAGTGCTGTGCCCAAGGCCTGCCAGTTCTATAAAGAGTTGGATGATATCAGTGGTCCACCAAGAACCCAGTGGACACTTCAGCAGGGCTTGAGGTGGTGGAAAGTGGACCTGACCCAGAGGCGGAGGAGGTGGAGTTATAGGATGCTGTGGAGCCGACGGTGGGGTCACCAGGCCATTTAAGAACTGTTTTAACTCCCGAGTGATCTAGCCAGTCCTAACACTCTCAGGACGGCAAGCAAGAAGCAGGAGAGGAGACGCCTGATAAGGGGAGTTGGGTGTGTGTGTGTGTGTGTGTGTTCTAAGTTGATGGTGCTTGGTTACATGATGGGTGCAGGGATAGAAATGTGTTCCTGTGTGCTGGACTTTTCCGTGTGCAGCTAAGCAGTACAGCGAGACGGTGTGTTGATGCACACCGACTTTTCACGGGAATCCTCTAGAGAGATCTCTAGGAAGTTTTCCTGGAGGTACTCGGCAATCCTCTACTGGAGGTTCCTTGGCAGAGCTGCTTTGTTCCTTCCCCCATTGAATGAAACTTTCCTGTGCCACTCTGCAATCACTTGAAGGGACCAAAGCGGCACACAGGCTAGCAACATAGGCACCGGGTCAGAAGCTGCAAGCATGCAGTAGATGCAGCCTTGCTTCCCTAGTTACCCTCAAGAGTGAGATATCTGCTTCAATGACCCCCGCCTGTGGAAAAGGGTTATAGAATTTATAATATTGTCCCTAGTCACCATCATGGCGTCCTTTCCATAAGCACCACCACTGTTTACCCCAGGTACAAGCCCCCTCCAGGCTAAACTTACCATGTCTCGGGTGTTCACAGTGACATGTGCTTGTCAAGGGACAATGAGAAAGTGCTTGGTATGTTACAAGAGGTGTGCTAAAATGCAATGATTCAATGCTGAGCATGAACTAAATCATGTTTGTGTATTGTTTCTTATTCTTTTGCAGATGTGGCTTTCAGGGGAACCCCCTACACACCGATGGAGTGTCTCCACCAGATAAGAAAACGGCCAAGACAGAGCAAGGAGGGCACATTCTGGGAGGTCCTGCAATACTCTGACCAGAGAAAACGGAACGCGGGTAGTGGAGAGAAACTGAAAGGCAGGACAGAAAAGAAAATCATAACTTATTAAGGACGCCACCGAGTGAATGCTAAAAGTAATGGAGCAGCAAACAGAGATGCTCAAGTCCCTCATAAAGCTGCTGTCAGAACAGATGTGTGCCCACCCTCCCCTGCAGCAAATTCAGAACTGTTTTCAAGTTCCCCTCTTCCCCCACCATGCATTCCCGAACCCTTTCCGAAACTTCTCAGTTTCCCATTCACTCCATCCCCCTCAGACAGCTTTCAAAATGATTGCTGGACCTATGCCCAGCTCCTACAGTCTATCCTTCTCTGCTCCCTTCTTGTCCCACCAAGTATGTGTGTGTGTGTATTGGTTGTTTAATAAAAAAAAAAAATCTGAAAGATAACTGATCTTATGTCCTACAAATTGAGATAACAGGCGGCAGCAAGATATACACAGGAAGTTTAATCCTTTGCTTACTGAAATCCTAGACCACAAATAATTGCAAGTGCTTCCTAGGAAAATTCGATTTAATGACGCATTGCAGTTTGCAGCATAGAAATATACATTAGAAATATACATTATCGCTTCTCATTCTCAAAGTGTTGCCTCAAAGCTTCTATGATTCAAACTGCCCCTTGTTGTGCCCTCTAATAGCTCTAGCATCAGGGTGCTCAAAAATCAGTTGCCAGGTGCTGTGCCCCAGCAGTCCACCCCTGAACAAACCTTTCACCCTTAGCTTCACAATTATGCAACGTACAACAGGCAGTTATGACCATGGGAATATTCTCCTC
The DNA here is from genome assembly GCF_027887155.1 of Malaclemys terrapin pileata. Lineage (NCBI taxonomy): Eukaryota > Metazoa > Chordata > Testudines > Emydidae > Malaclemys > Malaclemys terrapin. The sequence continues at coordinate 87,235,653 of NC_071507.1, forward strand.
ATTGAGGTCTAACCTGCCATAAAGGCATCGCCATCACACCTTTAATCTGCCAAACGAACATTCCACGGTCATCCTGCACCTACTCAACCTATTGTTGAAGCACGCCTTACTGCTATCCAGGTTTCCTGTGTATTGCTTCATGAGCCATGGGAGTTAGATGTACGCTGGGTCTCCCAGGATCACTATGGGCATTTCAACATTTCCCACTGGAATCTTCTGGTCTGGAAATAAAGTCCCCATCTGCAGCTTTCTGTACAGGCCAGTGTTCCTGAAAATAAATGCATCATGGACATTCCCGGACCAACCAGCATATATATCAGTGAAACACCTGGGATGATCTACAAGCACCTGCAATACCATGGAGAAGTACCCCTTTTTTATTGATGTATTCCATTGCAAGGTGGTCCAGTACCAAAATCGGGATGTGTGCGCCATCCATTGTCCTGCCACAGTTAGGGAAACCCATTGCCGCAAAGCCATCCACTATTTCACGCACATTGCCAAGCATCATGGTGCTTCAAAGCAGGATGAGATTAATGTGCCTGCACACTTGTCTGAACGTGGCCCCGACAGTCGACTTCCCCACTCCAAAGTGATTAGTGACCGACCTGTAGCAGTCTGGAGTTGCCTGTTCCACATTGCAATCGCCACGCACTTCTCCACCGAGAGACCAGCTCTCGTTTTGGTGTCCTTGCATCACAGTACTGGGGCGAGCTCCGCACACAATTCCAGGAAGGTGGCTTTCCTCATCTGAAAATTCTGTAGCCACTGCTCATCATCCTAGACCTGCATAATGTTGCCATCCCACCATTCAGTGCTTGTTTCCCAAGCCAAAAAGTAACAGTTCACCCTATGCAGCTCCTTTGTGAATTGCAAAAGTAATCGTATGTCGCGCCTATCCATGTCACCCAGTAGGTCAGGGAAATCTGAATCCTGTTCAGTTAGGAACTTTATGATTACGGTGATGAGATGTCCTGATTTTATAGGGACAGTCCTGATATTTCGGGCTTTGTCTTATATAGGCTCCTATCACCCCACACTCCCTGTCCTGATTATTCACACTTGCTTTCTGGTCACCCTATTTATGATTAACTGCACTGCCATCCCTGATGTGTTAATGACAGTTAGAGCATTGGAGAGCAGTGCAGGCTCCATCCTTTACACACAGAGATGGCGGGCGGACAGGGAACAAGAGCCATTGAAAAATGCTGCGAACTGAAGCTGGAAGACCATGGAATGATGGGACCAAAAACAATGCATCATGGCATGTTAAGCCCGCACCCAGGATGCGCTGCAATCCATTCTGCCAACCCAGAAGTCAGAGTGGCATAAGGTGGTGAGTAACACTGTTAATGCTAGAGCACTACATGTGGATGCGCTCTGCCGACAGAGGGAGTATAGTGTGAACATGCAATAGTGATGTAGGTATACTGCTTTTTGGTCATCAACATAACTTTTGTTGACAAAACTCTAGTGTAGACATAGCCTAAATGGATCCCCTCCAAGAATGCCAAGATATGAGTAAGAAGTAAGGTAACACTTTTTGGTGACAGCCAGCACTGTTAAAATAAAATGTTTACGGACTACAAAAGCATAAAAACAAGTTTCAGAGTAACAGCCGTGTTAGTCTGTATCCGCAAAAAGAAGAACAGGAGTACTTGTGGCACCTTAGAGACTAACAAATTTATTAGAGCATAAGCTTTCGTGGACTACAGCCCACTTCTTCGGATGCATATAGAATGGAACATATAATGAGGAGATATATATACACACATACAGAGAGCATAAACAGGTGGGAGTTGTCTTACTAACTCTGAGAGGCCAATTAATTAAGAGAAAAAAAAAAAAAAAAAAAAAAAAAAAAAAACTTTTGAAGTGATAATCAAGCTAGCCGAGTACAGACAGTGTGATAAGAAGTGTGAGAGTACTTACAAGGGGAGATAGTCAACGTTTGTAATGGCTCAGCCATTCCCAGTCCTTATTCAAACCGGAGTTGATTGTGTCTAGTTTGCATATCAATTCTAGCTCTGCAGTCTCTCTTTGGAGTCTGTTTTTGAAGTTTTTCTGTTGTAATATAGCCACCCGCAGGTCTGTCACTGAATGACCAGACAGGTTAAAGTGTTCTCCCACTGGTTTTTGAGTATTTTGATTCCTGATGTCCGATTTGTGTCCATTAATTCTTTTGCGTAGAGACTGTCCGGTTTGGCCAATGTACATGGCAGAGGGGCATTGCTGGCACATGATGGCATAGATCACATTGGTAGATGTGCAGGTGAACGAGCCCCTGATGGTATGGCTGATGTGATTAGGTCCTATGATGATGTCACTTGAATAGATATGTGGACAGAGTTGGCATCGGGGTTTGTTACAAGGATAGGTTCCTGGGTTAGTGGTTTTGTTCAGTGATGTGTGGTTGCTGGTGAGTATTTGCTTTAGGTTGGGGGGTTGTCTGTAAGCGAGGACAGGTCTGTCTCCCAAGATCTGTGAGAGTAAAGGATCATCTTTCAGGATAGGTTGTAGATCTCTGATGATGCGCTGGAGAGGTTTTAGTTGGGGGCTGAAGGTGATAAAAGACTCACCTTTTAAGTAAACAGGTTTTTACTCCTACCAGATTCACAAAGTGCCTCCAAGTAGCTGAAAAAAATCCTTTAAATCTTCTTCACCTCACATCTTCCCCACCAGATAAACAAGGACATTATCACTGTTTAATACAAGTTTTAATTGAGTACTGTCACTGGTGGGAAGAAAAGTGCAGAACCACTACTTTCCATATCAAACAAAGCAGGTAATTAACAGCTATTCTGGCACAATCCCTTATCACCAAAATACACAACACTGCTAAGTTCTCTCAATGCCAGTGCTTTGCTACAACAAAGCAGAGCTGATGTTTCAGGGTCACATTCACTCTTTAATACACAAGCATAAATTTACTGCTCAGTGAGACACCTATAATTAAACACAAGAAGAATATAATTCTAATATTCAAACAGTCTTACATATGAGTGGGCTATTTCCCCCGTAAAGATGATTGCCTTTCATTTTATGGTTTCAAGTAGCTACAGTTCACTTAGTTTTGATTACATAGCAATTAGATATGCAAATACCAGAGATCTAAAAAATGCTTTTTCAAATGTCAGATTGTGAGCAATCAAGCCTATTCTTTTCTCCTGTACACACAAGTTAGTCATTAAACAGCTATTGTCTCACAAATGTATCTGCCTACAAATCTCTTGATTTTTTTTTAAACCTTAAACATTAGACAAAAACTGCTTAACATGCATAATACTTTGAAGTCTTTAAGAAGTTATAATTACCTCTTTGGGACCTTAACTTTTGTATGATCTTAGTACAATTACTTTTAGGGTAGGTCTACACTTACCTCCGGGTCCGGCAGTAAGCAATCGATCTTCTGGGATCCATTTATCGCATCTTGTCTAGACGTGATAAATCAATCCTGGAAGTGCTCGCCGTCGACCCTGGTACTCCAGCTCGGCGAGAGGAGTACGCGGCATCGACGGGGGAGCCTGCCTGCCGCGTCTGGACCCGCGGTAAGTTCGAACTAAGGTACTTCGAATTCAGCTAAGTTATTAACGTAGCTGAATTTGCATACCTTAGTTCAAAGTGGGGGGGTTAGTGTGGACCAGGGCATAGTCTACAAATGTAGACCACAAGTGCTCTTACTATGTTAAGCAAAATGGGTCCCATTTTCCTTTAAGATTCCACTGAAAAACAGATTAGGGACATTTTACAGTGGGTGTAGCTGTATCAGTGTACTTACATCAATAAGACAAGGGTTTCTATCAAAACAGCCTATTCTGGTATCTTCCCAAGGAAATCAACATGAACACTCTCCTATGCCACTGCAGGTACATGAATCAATTAAGATTGGGAACCAATGACCTACACTGATTAAAATTATGAGAAAATGGAGTGTAGCTCAAAAAAATATGACAGCTAAGACAGAAAAAAAAACTTTCCAATTATAAAAATAAAACAATGTATGTGGGGTCAATAAAAACATTCTTTCAATGTTGAATTTCAGACTTTTCAAAAGTAAAAAAAGTATGTGCTCAGACTGCACAGAACATGGCTCAATAGGGAATGAAAAAATCCTAGGATTAATTTGTATTGTTGTAGTAGTAAACTATCCTGTAATGAAAATTATGAGAGAGAGCAACAATTACTATATTTTTTATATTGCTTTAGTGCCCTGTAATGCTGGCCCTTGCTCTTATATGCAGAAAAAGAGAAGCTGTGGTCCATGGAGTTTTTATAGCATGTTGGGGGGAGCCTCAAAGAAAAATGTTGAGAACCCCTGTTTTATACCACCTGCCACTATACAACAAGTTCCCTTAAGCCTACTCACATCAACAGCCACTACATCCCTCACGGGTATTGCTCCTTCTAAAATATGCCAGGAATATATGTTAATAAAGGAGAGCACAAAAAACAATGCACACATTCAAGTCATCCACTACATGATATAACACTGACACTGAGTCAACTGAAGTTATGACAAAGTTTTCTTGTCACCATTAAACCCCTAACATTGTTATCCAAACAGACTGGGGTTCAATTATGGCAAACACGAGTAGAGAATGACCCTCTGCGCTCAGGCTTCCACCAGCCACGCACCTACCATCTGGTGTGGATCAACCCTGGACTATATGGCATTGCCTTAAAATCGAATTTACACTGGAGTTGGCCAGTCTAAAGATGAGATGTGTGACACTATGCCCCCCATATTCGTCATAGTATTATTATTATGATGGGAGTATGGCATCATTTTGTGCAAGATAAGGCATGTAAGATATTCAGTAAATCATAACCTTTCCAATGACAGGATTACCATATTTGTATGCATGTATCATTTTTTATCTGAAGTTCGGAATATTGTCTATGCACCTATTACAAAAGGTGTTGTTTACACCTGGGGAAATGCCCTCTAGACAGAATGCAATCAGTCTAGATTGCTGCCTGGAAAGGGCCATTAGGAAGAACAATAAGTCTTAGAAGATGCTAATCTTTCACCAGGAAAGCCTTCCTGGGGACCATGCAAACAGACTGAGTTATGGCTGCAGGGTCACGTGATCAAGTCACCTGATACTGGACACCATGATATTAGTTTTTTTCCACTGACTGGGGGTGGGAATCACACTGGAAGATTAAGGATTCCCGCCAAATGTAAAACCTATTTAAGGCAGAATAGTGACATCATCGTGGTTCGATCTTCACTGCATCCCCGCCCATGATGACTGCTGTAAACATCTAAGGCCTTGGCTACACTGGTGCTGTACAGCGCTGCAACTTGCTGCGCTCAGGGGTGTGAAAACGCTGCGGCAGCACTGTGAATTGCCAAGTTTAGCCAAGGCCTAAGAAACAAAGACTGAACGAGGGGAGGAGGACTGAGCTGAGGCTGGAAGGTTGTCTAGCCTGTGAATTAAATATCTGAAGTTTTAAGCTAAAAGCGAGGACAGCTGGCGTTCAAGAATCTCTGCAATCTACGTAAAACAACATTTAGGGTGAGAAATTACTACTTGTAATCAGTTTCTTTAGTATCTTAAGTTTAGATTGCGTTTTTATTTGCTGGGTAATCTGCTTTGATCTGTTTGCTATCCCTAATAATCACTTAAAAGCTATCTTTTATAGTTAATAAACTTGTTTTTGGTTGGTCTAAAACCCAATGTGTGGAGTTCATAACTGGCGGGCAAAAAGCTGTGGCATCTCTCTCTCCACATTGAGGGAGACAGCAAATTTCATGAGCTTATGCTGTCCAATTCTCTGTGCAGTGCAAGACGGTACAATTTTGGCTCTAACCTCTAGCAGGAGACTTGCACTTGAGTATTGGGCAGTTCCTTACATGAGTCTTCCCACGTAGAACTGATCTCAGCATGCGTGTGTAAAGCTGCAGGTAGGCATGTCCCTACCTGTATGTGTGCTGGTAAAGTACAGTCTGAAGCCTGAGGGAGGGATTGGTGGCTTGCCTCAGCAATACAGTGTGAAGGGAGCCCAGGGTGGTGAGTCAGGCGGGCTCAGTGGTACCCCAGTTCCAAGTGGCACCCCGGGGGGAACCCGTCATAAGATAATCAAATGAAGCTACAGCACGGCCCCCAATACCTGTGACTACAGCAAAGAGCTTCAAAATATGGAGCATCTCATGTGATGTCAGGTGCTTGAGGATGAATGTTCTGCCAGTGACCTGGCAGACTGCAACAAATGTGCAATCACATGTAATGGATGTGGCAGGAAGCATTATGACACAACAAGAAGCATCATTTAAAAAGTGCTCTATCAAAAGCTGAACTCAGCCTAACCTAGGAGCCCAGCATAGGTAGAGACCTGCTTAATCCTTGAAAGATTCTCTTTAGCCTGGAAGCTCAGTCCAGCCAAATGCCTGTTCTAACTTTTTACTCCCCCCCCCCCTTTTTTTCTTAAACTTTAACTGCGCTTTTTACTATAACTTGGATCTAAGTTGCTAAGGAGTTACTTTAGGAACTTCTGTAACTTAAGTTATTACAGTTTCTATGAGACTTCAAAATTTAACAAGTGTAATTTTTCCTTTTAAAAATTATCCTGATCTTTGCCTTCCACAATATGTGTCTGACTCACCATGAATGTGTTAGACAACTACGTGATAGTGCCTGGGATCCCAAATTTGCTAACCCACGTTTTGCTGCTATTAGACAAGTAGCATGTAAGCATTTGCATTTTAAGTGTAATGTGATCAATATTCTCAATCCCGAGCACTAACGTTCTCCAGTACTTTATAGCTTATGTTAAATGAAGTTACCCAGATATCAGTTGGACATTCTGTGAATTTGCTTGACCAACCATTATCTTACTATCTCTTAATTACTACAATAGTAGTGACTTGTGAGATTACAGCTTCTTCGAGACAACCTCCTTCTGTGGCTATGTCTGGATTCTCTAAAGGTGAAGCTCATATTATAAACAAAACCAAAAGACTATCCTTAATTAAGGGATCCAGATTTGTTTTTCTGCTGTTCAGCTCTCATTCCTTTTAAGCTTGAGCCTGAACCTTCTGCATTTCTAAAAAGTAGGTGAGGCTCTCCCTTTGAACATTCAGTATGCTCACACTAGTTGAGCAAGATAACTTCTTGCTAAGGAAAGCAGCTACAATTGCCATTGTCCATGGGTTTCATAAGGACACAAGTAATACAAGATCAAAATACAATTCATCTTAAAACTTCTATATAGTATGCTGACTGCAAATTTTCTCCAACTATGGCAATCAAGTTAAACACATTACTCATTTACAGGAGACAAAATATATTTGGCAACAAGCAGTTAGCAAATACAATTGGTGTGCACTCACAGTTAATGCAAACACAAAAATAACCAAAAAAGGTTTCTGCTCAAAATAAATTTGATATACATTAAAAAAATAAAAGAATTAAACTGTTGCAAAATTAATTAAAGACATCAAGGTTTTTAGGAAGGCTGCAATTCAGAAATAAAGGAGTAAAATTTTAACATCTTATTTACAAGTTAACTTTTTAAAGGTGAATCGCAAGCAAAACTAAAAATTAAGTTAAGCAAAATTTCTATACCAAATGCTCCCACTAATCAGGCTGCAAGAGAAAAGTTTTAACTAACCTCTGTATAACTCTCATTCTCCTGTCAGATCCTTTGGGTACTTCCAAGCTTGGTGAAGATATTTCAAGGCATTCAAATGACACCACTACTATCACTGATTGCATGGCTTGCAATGTAGCTTCCATTATGTCCCTTTCTGATGAATGTTCAGAGAACCAAGAGGATTTCACACACAAAAAAGCTGGGTGGTGAGAAGGAGTTAAATGTAAGTCAAAATTTATGGGGGCATAAGTTTAACTCAAAAGTTTAACTTAAACATCTCACCTTTAAAGATGAATGATTGTTTCAAAGCCACTCCATAAATGCTGATACCTCTTAAGGCTATACCAACTACAGTCCTGGTCACATAAGGTTGTTTTACTCCTTAGACAGATATTAGAATAAATACCAAAGTTATTCTCACCAAAAAATTTCCAAGATTCTTCTTTGACAGAGAAAGCAAACATTGTGTACCTCAAATTACTCTTTCTGCCACCAATTAGCTGTTATTTCTTAGGACTGTCTGGTACTATATATAATTTGCCAACTTAGTCCAAAAAAAAATTAAAATAAAATATAACCCTAATGAATACTACTTGTAATCTCAAACAAGTCTGCGGCTTTAAAAGTCAGCAATACTAACTCTCCGCAGAGGGGCTCCAAAATAACCTAATTAGTCAAATGAATTACACCAATAACCAGGTACTGGAAGCTGGACTCATTTATTTACACAGATACAGCTATGTTGGCTGGTTCAACAATGGTTTAGTATTCTATTCTTCTATCTGCATTTGACTGCCACATAGTTAAATTAAACTAATGGTTAGTCTGCCTGAGCACAGCATACACCCTCCAACAAAAATGCTTCAAATGGTCACAGGTGACCACGGTGCTAGTATGAAACTTTAAGCAATACAAACCACCATTTCATCCTCCACAAAGCCAGACTCCACCAGTGCAATTGCCATGTTAGACAGCAACTATGAACAATAGTCCCAAAGGCACCAAGAGTTCTCTCACTATAGTGCCAAATACCTATTTAAGATGGGCATCACTTGCAGCAACAAGTACACATGGAAATATATTAAGAGAATTAAGGTCCAGTACAATACTAAATCCAGGGCAAGGAAGAGAAGATGTCCATTCTTTTGACACCTATACCAAAGCCTCTGTCTACTTACCATCTCATGCTGCTCATTGAGCTTATGAATAGCATGCTAGCTCCATGTTCCTATAAAAAGTGGCAGTGGGGAAGAGAGGAGGGGAACATTACCTCTGTGAAATAGGCAAAGCAGAAGGAAGAGAATACAGGCCAAGAGATGCCCAAGACCACAGAAAGATTTCACGAACTGTTCACTGAGTTCTAGAATCCAGAAATGGTTACAACTAAGCTGGTTCAATAGAAGATTAGGGTGTGGGGAGATTCTTTACTGGAATAAAAAACTGCGAGCCTTTGTATACATCAATGCGGGTTTGTTTGGCAGGGTTATGGGGCTGACGGAAGTTCTGCAAGTATTAACTGAATGCCATCACCAGTGTTTAAAAATGGAGGGTGTACCTAAAAGGGAGGGCAGAAGAGTCCACCTCCCATGCATTCTGCCAGTCCTCTCCACAGCATGTGGCAGCAGCTAATTCCAGCTATGGCCCACTCAGTTTGGTTCCTCCATCTCCTTCCTTTTGGCTCCAGGAGCTACTGTTCCTGGCTAGGGTTAAAGTGTACACTTTGCTAGTTATGCATTGTTGCTACACTTCTAGATAAGTGGAGGTGGGGAAATGGTAACATAAGCTATCATTTACCAACTGTAAAGAAAATTTTATTGCAAGAAATTATATGAGCACTGCGGCCAAAGCATTTGGATTCAGCCGATATGCCAGATCTAGGTACCTAATCAGGATGCTGCTCTTATCTAGCTGCAATCACATTTCATTCTTTCTACTTAAAGCATGAAAAACCATCAGTGGCATATATAGATAGCAAATAGGTATATCCAGGCCACGGATATTGGGCTTATATTTATTTTCACTGCTCATTCTACCTGCTGTCAGGAATCAAAAGGCACGTTAAAATAAAGAAGAAAAAAAATCTAACAGACATCAATTAATCTTATATTCTCCAGTCCTCAAGAGATATTTCTGCTATAGCCTGCAACCAAGTTTGGGACCAACCTTATTTCCCTTTTCCCACAAAGAAGCTCACAGCCTCTACATTCACAGAGTTGGTATTCCAGTATCTTTTATGTGAATAACTAGCACAAATTTCCCAACCCTACATTGAATAAGTAACGTGTTAGTCCAGTTCAACTGAGCTTCATAAACCTCCCACCCAATTCCCTTCAATTGCTTCAATTTCCACAATAATCTAACATTCCACCATTCCTCTTACGTTCATACCTTCATTGCGTAAATTCTGTGTCTTCAAGATCTCCAGTCTAACGTGCAATTGAATTGTCTGTAAAACTACACTAGAATTCAAAATTGAATTTAAATAGTCACTCTTATTCCCACTTAGTATTCCCAGTGATGGACGAGCTGCTACTACAGTAATTAATACTTTATCTCCTGTATTTTTCATGGTAGTGATCAATACAGTACAATGGGCAGTGGAAGAGGTCAGAGCGCCAACAGGTATTATAGTGGTGGTAAAAGAAAACCAGAGATGACCTGCTGAGGGAGATGAAAAGAGACTAAGTGCATGTTTTTGAGCGGAGGAAATGGGGACCAAGTATGGAAAAGGATAAGTGCGGGTAGAAGGTCAAAGAATTTATACTGGACTATTTCCAGAAAGAACAGGGATATGAAACATGAGGAGAGACAGTTATAAATAGAACATTTTAATGAGTAGACAAGGGCTGGGAAACAACAGCATAACGGACTCGGCAACTGGCCCCTGGCAATGCATCAGTATCACGTAGCACCAGGATATTTTTCAGACTGCCTCCCACTCTACAGTAGAGCTAAGCAAAATTTTTCAGACAAATATTTTTGGTTGCCCAAACCTGCATTTTTGGCAAAGACACTATTTGCACACTCACGTTTCTTTACCCCACCAAATGATTATGAACTACCGCTATAAGTAACCATGAATATTCATTTGGCCAGTTAAAGAGAATGAGAATGACTCTATAGCCTGGTAGGACACTTACCTAGAATGGAGAAACCCAAGTTCAAGTCCCTGCTCCAATGACTATTTATATACAGCAAAACAGTTTCAAGAAAGATTGAATCTCCCATCTCTCAGGTGAGTGCCCTGACCACTGGGCTAATGGTTATAAAGAAAGCACTATCACATTACCAAAATGTTTTGTTTCAACTTAGAAATTTCTGACTTTTTGATTTGCTGGGGAAAAAAAAAGTTTTCAGTTTGACTCAAATCATTCCTTCATATCCATTCAGCAGGAAATCCACCTTCACACGAAAGAAAACTGGAACCCACAGAACATCCCTGACAACTGATTGCACCCACTAACCAGCCAAGAGAACCCCTCCAATTTTTCCAATCACCAATAACTACTGGGCTACGTTTCTAGATAATTATATAACTTGTAATTGTTCCCTAATGGAATTAGCAAGAATTTGGATGTTCCTATCATTTCCCTTACATTTTTAGAATAACTGAAGCTGTGCCTATGAGCAAATTGAGTATTTTCTGAAAATTCTACTTTCACAAGCCAGAAAATAATAATTCATTCCAGTTCTAAATTAAATTGTTAAGAGTAGAGTATCAGGGAAAGTTGTCATAAGGCAACTGACTCACTATGAATTCATTTATAATACTTGAATTATATTTGTCAACTACTTTTAGTAATAAAGCAATCAAGAAAATGTAACTCCACTGTTTCCCATGTGTTTTCAATAAATAGTTTCTGCCATCTATTAATAACCAGCTAAAGAAAATTTGCAAGGAAATTCTTAACATCTTTTCAAAGATGTAAATGTAAAATGCCTCTAAACAGCTGCAAACTCAATTTATGTCACACAGGAAAGTTTTGTAAAATATTACACTTTTGCAGTAATATTTTCTTGTAAAGGAAAAAAGTTTTAATATAGTTGGCCTTAATGTAAATAGTGGAAGAAGTTTTAATTGTTTTCTTCCATGCATATTGAACATAAGAACAGAACGTAACAATGGCCATATTGAGTCAGACTCATGGTCCATCCACGCCAGTATCCTATCTTCCAACAGTGGCCAGTGCCAGATACTTCAGAGGGAATTAACAGAACAGGGGAATTATCCAATGTTCCATCCTCTGTCATAAAGGCCCAGCTTCTGGCAGTCAGAAGTTTAGGCACACTTGGAGTGTGGGGTTCCATCCCTGACTATTTTGGCTAATAGCCACTGATGGATCTATCCTGCACAAACTTATCTAATTCTTCTCTGAACCTAATTATACTTTTGGCTTTTACAACATCCCCTGACAACAAGCTTCAAAGGCTGCCTGTGTGCAAAAGTGTTTGTTTTAACCCTGCTATTTACTAATTTCGCTGGGTGACCCCTGGTTCTTGTGTTATGGGAAGGGGTAAATAGCAGTTCCTTATTCACTTTCTCCACACCATTCATGATTTTATAGACCTCAATCATATTACCCCTTAGTTGTCTTTTTTCTAAGTTGAACAGTCCCAGTCTTTTTAAATCTCTCTCCATATGGAAATTGTTCCATAACTTTTTTTTTTTAATACTAATATATCTTTTTTGAGATGAGGTGACCAGAACTGCACACAGTATTCAATGTGTGGGTATACCATGACTTTATATAATAGCATTATGATATTTTCTGTCTTATTATCCATCTCTTTGATAACGGTTCCTAACATTGTTAGTTTAAAAATAAATAAAATAAATAAAAACAGCTGTCGCTGCACATTGAACTGATCTTTTCAGAGAATTATCCACAATGACTACAAAATCTTTTTCTACAGTGGTAACAGCTAACTTAGACACCACCATTTTGTACATATAATTGAGATAATTTTTTCCAGTGTGCATTACTTTGTATGTATCAACATTGAATTTCATCTGCCATTTTGTTGCCCAGGCACCCATTACACTGAGATCTCTTTGTAATTCTTCGCAATCAGCTCTGGACTTAATTATCTTAAGTAACTTAGGCTCCTCTGCAAACTTTGCCACCTCAATGCTCACCCTCTTCCAGATTATTTACGAGTATGTTGAACAGCACTGGTCCCAGAACAGATCCTTGGGGGACGTCGCTATTTACCTCTCTCCATTGTAACCATTTATTCCTACCCTTTGTTTTCTATCTTTTTAACCAGTTACTTAACCATAAGAGAACTTTCCCTCTTACCCCATGACTGCTTGCTTTGCTTAACAGCCTTTGGTATGGGACCTTGTCAAAGCTGTCTGAAAGTCCAAGTATACTGTATCAACTGGATCACGCTTGTGATCGGGTAACTTGCAGGAGGATTCTCTGCACCTCGAAGTCTTTAAATCATGATTTGAGGATTTCAATGGCTCAGATATAGGTTGGGGGTTTGTTGCAGGAGTGGATGGGTGGGATTCTGTGGCCTGCGTTGTGCGGGAGGTTGGAATAGATGATCATAACGGTCCCTACTGACCTTAAAAAGTCTATGGTTCTATGGTCCACACGTTTGTTCCATTATACAGCTAGTCTCAAAGAATTCTAATAGATTGGTAAGGCATGATTTCCCTTTACATAAAGGAGTGTTGACTCTTTCCCAACATATCGTGTTCATCTATATGTCTGATAATTCTGTTGTTTAGTATAGATTCGATCAATTTGTCTGGTACTGAAATTAGGGTTACCAGTCTGTAATTGTCAGGATTGCCACTGGAGTGTTTTGTTTTTTTTTAAATCAGCTTTACATTAGTTATCCTCCAGTCATCTGGTACAGTGACTGATTTAAATGATAGGTTACATACCATAGTAGTTAGTTCATCAATTTAATATTTGAGTTCCTTCAGAACTTGAGTGAATACCATCTGCCACTGGTGACTTACTACTGTTTGATTTATCAATTTGTTCCAAAACCCACTCTACTTACATATCAATCTGGGACAGCTCCTTAGATTTGTCAACTAAAAAGAATGGCTCAGGTGTGGGGATCTGCCGCATATCCTCTGCAGTGAAGACAGATGCAAAGAATTCATTTAGCTTCTCTGTAATGGCCTTGTCTTCTTTGTATGCGCCTTTAGCACCTTGATTGTCCAGTTGCCCCACTGACTGTTTGACAGGCTTCCTGCTTCTGATATACTACCTTTTTTTTTTTGGGTGCTGTTAGTTATGCCTGTTGCTAGTTGCTCTTGAAATTCTTGTTTGGACTGAAATTCTTCTTTACACTTGACTTGAGAGAGTTTATGCTCCTATCTGTTTTCATCAGTGGTACTTGGACTTCCAGGACAGTTTACATTTAAAGTATTAGTCATTGCATGATTTTTAGATGCACTGTTTTTAAAAATGTACATGCATATGGCCTTACATCAGGGTGGATAAAATCAATGATTTAAAAAAAAAAATCAAAAAATTCCGTTATTTAAATCTGATTTTTTTCATAAAATGCTTTTTGAGGAAAAAACCTATCTGAAGATCATTTTAATTAAGATACATCAGAGCTCAAAGATCTCTCATCACGGCATAGGGATTATAAATTCTAATTCTATAGTATGAGACAATATATTCATCTAATGTTTAAGAAAAGTTTTGTAAACGAGTTCCAATAGTTCATGGATTAGGGACCCAATCTTACCGGGTTTCAGGGGTTTCTGTATAGATTATTTAGGTTAATCTTTCTATCCACCCAATGGGACTCAGTGCTCAGTCTAGAAGATACCATCAGAAATGCTTAATTTTGCAGTTCTCAAACTGTGGATTTGTCTCTCCAGAGGTAACATGCTTGTTAACAGCAAAAATGTTTTTAAATAAATAGATAGATAGATAGATAGAGGTGAGAAATAGACCTCAACCCTATTGTCCCTCTGCAAATTTGTGTACACAGAGTCAATCCCTTACCCCTCTCTAAAAGTGCAAAGTTTCAAAAAGTTAAATGAATAGAAGATTGTTGGGGGCGGAAGAAGAAGAAGTCTGGAGATAAATATGAGAAGGGAAGGACAGGCAGTAGAAACAAAAGTGAAACTGGTTTGAGCAGCATATTCCAGAAGTCTTGAGGTCTTTCCGAGGGTAGCCATCATTGATTTGAGATCTACCATACCATTCTCTCACTAGAAGGGAAAACCTATAATGGCAGCAGGCCGTAAAAGTGACTCAGTTTGGGAATAAGAAACATTCAAGAAATATGCTTGCTGATGATGATGTTTAAAGAAAGTCACACCAGTGAACCGGTGAGAGTCACTTAAACACTTGGATTCAGAGAATGTCGAAGTGATAATCTCACTTTTAGCAGCAGTAGTTTCTTCTGCCGGTGTAGAAAGAATATTTTCTTCCTTTGGACTAATTCATTCCAAATTGAGAAATTGTTTGGGACCTGAAAAAGCAAGAAAGCTTGTTCTTCTTTTCCAGATTATGAACAAAGAGAAAAATGAAGGTGAAGACGACTGAGTTAGCTGCAGAAGCCAATATTTTAAGTTTCTCATGTTGACCTGGCTAACAGTTGATTTTTTTTTTTAAATTTCATTTAACTATTTTAGTTAAAAACAATTTTAACAAAAGCAAACCTGATTGTAAAAAACTTGAATGTTTAACTAAATTCAAATATTCCTGCCTGGTGATGTTCTCCTTCTAACGGCAAGAAAATCCTCCAAATATTAATCATTAACCTGTTGAATTGGAGATAATTCACCGCCTAAGACTTCATAAATATCTGCTTCAAATACCTTTGGCAAATGAAATAACCAAACAATCATTCATTTTCTGATATAGCTGTAAAACTAATCTGAAAAGTTTACAAAATAGATCAGTTGAAAAATGTACCTTCTAAAAATGAAACCTACATCTATCTCTGAGTTGTGAAGAATATGTATTAAGGTTGTAACAACCAACAAGAATGCACTTTTATGTGGAAATCCATGATTAAATCGAGTCTTCCTGACTAGTGATTTAAATCAATTTGATTTATATCAAATCCACGCTGCCATACATTGCACGGAACTTAATCAGATAATTACATTAAAAAAAATAGAGTTTCTCACACTGAAGTAATCAACTTCCCAAAGTTTCAGTAATTAAAAAAAAAAATCCCCATGAAAACACTCATCTCAGAGGACTCAAATAACTCAAATTAATTCCCCAACAACCAGATACATCAATCGTCAATTATTATGTACAAAAAATTGCAGGAGGTTACTTCAAAAATTAATATAATCCAAGCTATCAGCAGAATTCAAACATTTAGCAACAATGGATGAATGGACTGAAAGTAGTGACTTAATCCCATGGTAAGTCCATTTGGATCTTCACAACTATTTTAACTTTACTCATTTTTGAGTAAGCTCTACTGCTAGACTTATTTACATGACAAAAGGCCATGACTGACACCTGTAGTTCTACCCCTAAATACAAGGTAAATGGAAAAGCTGCAAAATTCGCAGACCTGGGTAAAATGGGGATGGTTTACTATATCATTGAAGTCTGCGTTTAGATAAGATATTTTGGTATTAAGTTACCTCTTACAAAATATATTTCCTAATTGCAATTCCTGATGTAATTCACCAAGTTGAAGAACATACTATCTTGCTCTAAAACACAGTAAAGATCATTCCCTTATTTTGAAAGTGATTAAGTAACAGATAAAAAGAAGCCAAACATCCCTTTATCTTTTAAATGACCATTTAGTTGCTTATTTTAAACGAATGGTGGTGTCTTGTTTTTCTATCGATTCCTTTTCTTTATGCAAAAGAACTTTTCTATCAACCTCCACTGAAGCTGCCAAATCCCACCCTCATGAGTTATCCAGAATGGTAAACCTCTTAATCCTAAATGCCTACAGCGCACAACCAAATCCCGCACCAAGCACTAACAAGAACAATCATCCTACTTCAGTGAAAAGATCACCTACATTTGAAAAGACTTCTCAAACATCATGGAACCATTCTCTCTACACCCATCAACAGCCTGCCTGCATTCCTGGATTTGAATACATTCACTGCAAGAAATACTGGATACCCAAAAAGCATCTCAACACAACAGCTGTTAATCCACCCGTATTCTTTCCTGGATGGCAAAATCTACCAGCAACTGGTGCCATTCATTACCAAAACAGCCAACACTTCATTCAGGGAAGGACTCTTCCATTCCTCTTTCAAACATCTAAGAGTCTGACAAACATTGAAAAACCTCATCTTGGATACAATGTTTCTTGCCAGCTACCAGCCAGTGTCAAACCATGCATTTGATACAAGAAACTAGCCAAAGACCAACTACAAACCAGGGCTTTGGAGCGGAGCCCGGAGCTGGAGTGCGTAGCAGCTCCAGAGCAGTGGAGCTGCAGGTTTTTGCCTGGAGCTGAAGTGGAGCTGGAGCACAGCTCCAAAGTCCTGCTACAAATTCATCCAATTGAAGCAAATATCCTTGACCAAGCATAATCGAGATTTAGGCCAAGGCATCAGACAGAATGGCACTGATGGATGATCTCCTACTGTGAATAAATAGTGGTCAAACATTCATTCTTATCCTCCTTGACTTCAGTAGCATTCAACACTGTCAACCGTGAGATATTACTCACCCACCTGGGAGCTGGCAAGGATCCAGGGGACAACCACTAAAATAGTACAAGTTCTTACTGGAGGAACACATCCAATAGTGGTGATGGGAAACTGCACCTCCACCACAGACTGCTCACTTGCAGAGTCCTATAAAAATCAAATCTTTCTCTTGCCTAATTCAACATCAAAATGCCACCTACTAAATGTACTGATCAGACGACATGCAGCTGAAGTATCAAACACAATGAAAGTATTTTTTTGTTCAATGGCCTGATTCAAAACAAAAAGACAGCTAATTTTTTCTTATAATGTTTAATGCCTTGTGACACTTGGTGATGGAAAAAAAATCTCTTACCATCAAAACTTCTTGTTCAAGAATTTAGGGAAAAAGTCAATTGACACGTTCTGTGTAATAAAATATACATAAGCAACAATTCACTACTAATTTCTGTCTGCTGAGAGGATTAGCTCATTTAAAAGGAAAATCTTATGTATTCAACAAAACACAATACAAGTACAAGGTGCTTCAATATTCCTTAAACAAATTGACTTCAATCTAATCAGGACTTAATTGAAAGACTCATTAACAGCAGCTAGAAATAAAATGGACTCTCCTTTTTCAAAAGAAACTTAGCTCATTCCATTGGACATGGATAATTAACTAATCTTCGTATTAGATCTATGCCATAGTAATTATTTTAAGTTTTACAGGTTAGTTAAAAGTAAGTTATTTCACTGATGGAAAAGTTTACTGTTGCTTACAAGTCCCTTTCAAAACATGTTTCTGATTCATTTTAAAATCAGTACTGACTAGCAGGATGTAGTAAATTTTGGTTCTCTCTTTTCTGTATATCATCTTAAATTTAAATAGCAGTTGACGATATAAAGCATTATGTGCTAAACAATTAACGTATATGTTCACAATATCGCAAAATGGACTCCAATATGAATTGTCCTCAAAAAACATAGTTTTTAAGCCTGCCTTTTGTTCAAAGCAACAGATGTTAACAACTGAGAATTCCAGCATATTCAGCCTAGAACTAAAACCACTTTAATCCCAGCCATCCTTCACTGAGAGAACTCTGGATGTAGTATGTGTATATCTACTGCCATGAATCTGGTAATATCTGTTCAGTTTTTCCTAGCAAGCACATAATTTTACCATTAATTTATTGGGTCATTTATGGAATTAAACCTAGCGCATTATGCTTATTCATACATGTCAAGACTCAAGAGTTTCATTTATATACATTTTCACCTGTATTTTATACTACTGTTTTGTCTATTTTAAAACCATCTGAATTCTCTCACCTTCTGATATTTAAGGAATTTTTGCTCTGGAGGAGTCAGAAGGAAGTTTAGATAAAGTGGTAACTAAAATAGTAGTGAAACACAAAAGAAACTGAACTCTTACTAAAAAGTTACGTTTTTCATAAAACTCCATGTAGTCTACATCCTCCTGTATCCTATTTTCAAAATCCTTTCCCCCCACCCCACTGTCACAAGCTCAATAATCCTCTTCCCACATCAGAGATTTTGAATTCAAATAGCCTAACAGTTAACTACCTATACAGCAAATCTTGTAATTCTCCTCTTAATCCAAGTTTAATAAAAAACAATACATGATCAAGGTTTAATATCAAGGATGGAATTCGATCAGAGGATTAGGCTGCTGTTCGAACCACAACGGCTGCATTTTTTTTTAAATGACAATCCCCATCCGGTGAGTTTCAGCTTAGTATTTAGTTGAGCACAATTCTCTATAAACATTAAATAGAAAGTTCAAACATGTAAGAGACAAAACTATTTAAGGGGACATTACATCAGATTCATATCAGCTGTATTTTTCCTGAAAGATTAATATTGCTCTACAGTGATTCTCGTCGCCCTCAGACATCAGCATCACTATCTTTCAAAGCAAATTAAAGTCACTCTGCACTAGAAAGTAAAAAAGTTCTTTAACAGATCATGAAATAGACTTTTTATACAATCATTTATTTTAACAATGCCATTCATTTGCTATGTTTTTATAAAAAGTTATTTAAAACACACTGCAACAACACTGAACCTATTATAAGACCTGTACAAAACCAGGAAATAGCCCTTCTTAAAAAAATACTACTATTCCCAAATGTAAACAAACCTGTGATATTTCTCATTCACCACTTGATCAGTAAAGCATTACTTACTGGAAGTGATAGGCGAAGTAAACTACTTTGGAAAGACAAACGTGTGTAGGGTAAAGAAATAATTATTCTGCACAGACTGCTTACAAAGCTCCCTACACAAGCAACTTATTTCATTAGAGTGAATCAAGAGGTAATTTCTAAATATTACTTTAAAGTGCTTGCTATTTTCTTTTAAATTTCCTGGAGTATGTCTTCCACTAATCATCATTTATACATTTTAAGTGTTTTATATGATCAACTAAGTTGAAAAATCCACACCCAAATGAAGCAGTTAAACCGACCTAACCCCCAGTGTAGGTCAAAAGAAGAATTCTCTTGGGGAGGGGGAGTATCTACTCCCATTGGCGTAGGTAGCATCTTAATTGATGCACTAGAGCTACACCATTGCAATGTTTTAAGTGCAGAGAAGCCATAAGCACAGTTACCTTTACAAAGAGAAAGGTCTTTTTCATATTAGAAGTGTAATAGGTCCAGAACACAAGGTACTTCTCTCCTGTGGATGGAGGGACAACACAGCTCAAGCTAAAATGTTTTTCCAAATAAATCAGAACAGACTTTCTATTCACATTGCAGGCAATAGCAGCCACAGAAGCAGTGAAGCTATTGGAAGTTGAATAGAACAGCCCACTTCTAGAAGCATCTGCCATTGGTAAAAACATACTGGTCACCAAGACTCCACCGTATCATGTATCCCACAAGAAAGCGCTATAGTAGGGAAACTAAGTAGGTAATCGTCTATGGACACTGTTCCAATAACTAGATTCTAGAAGTTGCAATTTTTTTTTCACATATTTGTAAATCATCTATCTAGTACTCCTGTTCTTCTTTTTGCGGATACAGACTAACACGGCTGCTACTCTGAAACCCATCTATACTATAGATGCTGATACGACAGATTTTTCATTGTGCTAAAAAATTGTTTAGTAGATTTGGTGGAGAAAGAAAAAACATGTTGTATTGAGAGTGCTAAGTGAATATATGACTTCCACAAGAAAATTAAGCTTAGAATAAGGATTTTTATTTTTTTAACATGGAAAAGATCTGATACACTTTGACCTTTCGGACACTGTCCGAACAAATTCAATATATATGGATGAACCAGGGTAACTTCTGATCTGGAATTGCAATATTGACAAGAAAGCCTGGTAACTAATGGTCACAGAAAATTTGTCTGAAGCGACTGCTAAAATGGAAGCTTTAAGATAGAATTAATCTGTCTTCACGTTGGAAACTTCATTGATCATAGAGTAATAAATTAAAATACTGCATTTTGAATGCCCGAACTGCGTGTCTGTCTCTGTGTTAAAAACACAAACCTTATAATGAAATTTAGATAAAGTCGTTACCTTAAAGTGAAATTCCTGGACCCACTTTGTAAACATATGATGCTTCTCTCTTCAGCTGCCTGCTTGCACAATTCTTTTTTCGGCATGCAGAAACAAAATCTGACAGCGATGACATGTGACTGCAACTATCACTATGGCACTTCCTTCCACAGACAACTGGCAACACTCATCTTCAGCAAACATTGTTCCAAGCTCAACCCATGAAGTTTAACAAACTGCAGCATGTTGGTCAGGCCCAAGCTAGGAAGTATCTGGTAAGTGGAAATCAATGCACTGTAATGGCTAGTGCTCCTGATAATGGATTTTTGTGAACTGATTCTGACAGTTCTAATAACTGCAAAAGTAAGCATTTGAGCAGCATGAATTTCCTTGACAGCCATTATCACAAAATGATTGTATCAAACACTGATCGTCTTGGCTGTATATTCTGCATACAGACTGCATGTTTCATTTTTGCCTAGCTATCAACACCACCAAATATTTAAAATATGTCTTGTCAACATAGTTATTTTCCTGATTCTTTCTAGCTAACATGCAAAGTGCTCTCTGGGATTGGCCCTAGATTTTTAAAAGATCACCTCTCCGTACATAACCACGGCCCAACTCTCTCATGACATTTACATTCTGCTGTAACCACTGAAGCGTCAGCCAATAGCAGGAGACTGATGAAGTTTCATAGGAACTGGATTTAGATTATGCAATTCACTCCCACAGAAGAGAAGTATGGCTGATTTCAACTCTCAAAACTAAATGCTACACTAATTTCTTCAAAATTAACTTTCCCCTCAAAATTCTTCATATTCAGACAGACACACAACATCCACTCAAGCAAACATACAAAACCACTTAAACTAAACAGGCTGTTTCTCCTAAAGCCAAAAGGGAATTTGTAGATACTTAATGAAGTTAATACACCCGGCAAATACCTAGATAGAAACAACATGAAGTCCTAAGTATAAGAAAACTTTTTTTAAAAACCACTTTACTGTTCATAAGAAGCGTTTACTATGAGCACAAAGATTTGAGATTCTAACATTTGGGGGTTGTTTTCAAAGGAATGTTACTTAGTAAAATATAACAATTTCCTTCCAGGCTGACCACTTCTGAATCACTGAAATCCATGCTGTATTACACTAAGTTTAAAAAGCAGGGACTTTTTATTTCTCTATTATGGCACTCCACATCAATCAACCTTAAGGTTCAATGCAAAACAAACTTCACATTATTTCTAAACTTTAAAATTTTCTTTCAAAATGAAGTCTATTTTCTAGGGCTGTCGATTAATCGCAGTTAACTCATGCGATTAATCAGTTTTAACTGCACTGTTAAATAATAGAATACCAATTGAAATTTATTAAATATTTTGGATGCTTTTCTACATTTTCATATATATTGCATTCTGTGTTGTACTTGAAATCAAGTATATATTTTGCTTACAAATATTTGTACTGTAAAAATGACAAAGGAAATAGTATATTTCAATTCACCTCATACAAGTACTGTAGTGCAATCTCTTTGTAATGAAAGTGCAACTTACAAATATAGATTTTTTTTGTTATATGACAGCACTCAAAAACAAAACAATGCAAGTCCACTCAGTTCTACTTCTTATTCAGCCAATTGCTAAGACAAACAAGTTTGTTTACATTTAAGGGAGATTAATGCTGCCCTCTTCTTATTTACAATGTCACCAGAAAGTGAGAACAGACATTTGCTTGGCACTATTGTAGCCAGCATTGCAAGGTATTTACATGCCAGATATGCTAAACACTCATATATCCCTTCATGCTTCAGCCACCATTTCAGAGGACATGCTTCCATACTGATGACACTCATTAGAAAAATAAGCGTTAATTAAATTTCTGACTGAATGCCTTGGGGGGAAGAACTGTATGTCCCCTGCTCTATTTTACCCTCATTCTTCCATATATTTCCTGTTATAGCAGTCTCGGATGATGACCCAGCACGTTGTTCATTTTAACAACATTTTCACTGCAGATTTCACAAAATGCAAAGGTACCAATGTGAGATTTCTAAAGATAGCTACAGTACTCAACCCCAGGTTTTAGAATCTGAAATGCCTTCCAAAATCTGAGAGGGGTGAGGTGTGGAGCTTGCTTTCAGAAGTCTTAAAAGAGCAACACTCCGATGCGGAAACTATAGATCCCAAACAACCAAAAAAGAAAATCAACCTTCTGCTGGTGGCATCTGACTCAGATAATGAAAATGAACATGCATCAGTCTGCACTGCTTTGGATTGTTATCAAGCAGAACATGTCATCAGCATGGATGCATGTCTTCTGGAATGGTGGTTGAAGCATGAAGGGACATGTGACTCTTTAGCGCATCTGGCACGTAAATATTTTGCGACACCAGTACAACAGTCCCATGAGAACACCTGTTCTCACTTTCAGGTGACATTGTAAACAAGCAGCGGTTAGCATTATCTCCTGCAAATGTAAACAAACTTGTTTGTCTGAGCGATTGGCTGAACAAGAAGTAGGACTGAGTGGACTTGCAGGCTCTAAAGTTTTACATTGCTTTATTTTTGAATAAAAGTTTTTTTGTACATAATTCTACATTTGTAAGTTCAACTTTCATGATAAAGAGATTGCATTACAGTACTCTTATTAGGTGAATTGAAAAATACTATTTCTTTTCGTTTTTTACGGTGCAAATACCTGTAATCAAAAATAAATATTAAGTGAGCACTGTACACTTTGTATTCTGTGTTGTAATTGAAATCAATATATTTGAAAATGTAGGAAACATCAAAAAATATTTAAATAAATGGTATGCTATTATTGTTTAACACTGCAATTAATCACGATTAATTTTTTTAATCGCTTGACAGCCCTATTTTCGCTATTGGAGATAAATTTTATTTGTAAAGCGTGTTCAACAGGTTTTCCTTACAGCTCATGTATCCAGTCATCAATGCTGTTTTACTCGACTTTACAAGATCTGAAAGACAGGCTTAAAAAGCCTGCAATTACTGGAGAATTCATATATTAGAATATTCATAACCACTTGCACAGTTTCATTCATGTAGGTCATCTTCATAAAGTAAACCAAAAAATGAAAATTTTCAGGCAACTCTTGATATTTTAAAAACACCATACATTTTGAACTAAGGTTCAGTTTGGGGGCACTAGTTTACATTAAGGTTTCATAAATATCTTGATTGCAAGGGGTTTCAAAAAACGAAATGGAGATAAAATTCATTCTGACATATAAAAGAAAGCCTTAACACTTGCTAAACATATTCTAGTTGAATAAAAGTGCCAGTATAACAGCTTTATATTGTTATTTGTACACACATATATAGTCCATGTAGCACTTCTCACGATTTGTGAGCATTAACTACTCTATGTTTAAGACAGCTGTCAAGTGACTCAGCAAGTGAGACAGACCCTCCAGCAAACATTAAGGTTATTATTTTCTAAGGTCAGCGACTCTACATTTGATTACATTTATTCACACAGACAGATCAAGACCATGCGTTACTGGAGAAAAGCAAGTCTCTGGGGGAAGGTCAGGGACCAGTAACTACAGAAATGTTACAAATGAGTTATGAGCAGAACTAGGCAATTATTTGTTTAGTTTTTGTTTGCTGAAAAATGCAGCTTCATTCAATCTGAAACTATGTGTAATTTATTGATGAGTTCGCCAAATAGAATCCTAAGACTGGAAGGGACCTCGAGAGGTCTTCTATTCCAGTCCCCTGCACTCAAGGCAGAACTAAGTATTATCTAGACAAGGGGTTTCCAACCTTTGTCCTTCTGAGACCCCCTCCCCCCCAACATGCTATAAAAATCCCACAGCCCACCTACAACAATTGTTTTTCAGTAGATTACAAGCCAGAGCTAGCGTTAGGGGTAGCAAGCAGAGCAATTCCCCAAGGCCCCGCAAAGCAAAGCTGCGCTCAGGCTTCAGCTTCAACTGGGGTAGGAGGGGCTTCGGTGGGCTGGCTGGAGCAGCCCCAGGGAGCAGGACTTGGGATTCAGCTTTCTGCCCGTGGCCCCAGTGAGTATAATGCTGGCCTTGCTCTCTGGTTTATTTTGGCAGACCCCCTAAAACTTGCTTGAGGCCACCAGGGGGCCCCGGACCCCTGATTGAGAACAACTGATCTGGACCAATGGCGCCGAAACTTTTCCTGTCGCACCCCTCCCCTTACCAGTAATACATTCTGTCCGTACTAAGGATGTAAAATATTAAATGGTTAAACAGTTAACTGGTAAACATTAGTCTAACTGTTAACCCACCCTAATTGTTGACCCCCAAGCCTGCGGGCTGGGCGGAGCAGTCCCAGACACCCTGCATTTAATCGATTAACCTTATTTTCTTCTAGGGGCTTACGAACTGATTGACTTACTATTTGCTCCATTATCTTTCTGGGTACCAAAGTTAAGCTGACTGGTCTATAATTCCATGGGTTGTCCTTATTCCCCTTTTTACGGATAGGTGCCATATTTGCCCTCTCAGTCCTCTGATATCTCTTCTGTCCTCCAAAAGTTGTCAAAGATAATCACTAATGGCTCAGAGGTCTCTTCAGCCAGTTCCTTAAGTATTCTAGGATATCATGCATCAGGCCCTGCCAACCTGAAGTAATCTAACTTGTCTAAGTAGTTTTTAAACTACTATTTTTGTCTCAGATCCTACCTCATTTTCACTGGCATTCGTTAAGTTAGATGTCCAATTGCTGGTAAACTTTTTGGTGAAAACTGAAAAAAAAAAATCATTTAGCACTTTTGACATTTCTACATTTTCTGTTATAGTTTTTCCACCTTCAAGGACAAGCTAGGGTGTCAATAGGAAATAAATAGTGGTGATCAGCCCAAGTAACAAATCTCCTCCACTTGGTTGTATACATTATTCTGGCAGAATCTTTTCAACTCAGAATGCTTTGTATCTCCAGAGAACAGGCTCTTTCCACATCAGTCATCCAATCTGTGCAATGTGAGGAGGTCAGATCCAGAGGCACCTTCTTTCCAATCTGGGAAATTAATTCCAATAGAAGAGGGGTAAAGGTTTTAGAGGGCATATTGACAAAGTCATTAGGTCTGGATATCAAATCTGCCTTGGCCAGGCTGGTGCCAATTAGATCACTACTGCCAAATCCTGTGTGATGTTCTCAAAACCCTCAGAATTGGAAGGATGGGAGAATAAATATAGATCCTGCAGGTTTCTGTAAGGCAACTTTCAACTAACACATCAAAATTATTTCTTTAAGATGGTTGCAACATTAGAGGCCGGTGGTCTCCTTTTCTAGAAATGCTGTCTTTTCTTGAAAGTTCTGAGGATCTTTGATGAAAAAATATTAGGCAATGACCTTTGCCTGGTGTAGAATCGTGGCTTTCTTTCTAGGAACTGGTATGTATGCACCTGGTGACCAAAGAGTGGCCCAGGAGTCTTAACATATGCAAGAAGTCATCCACGTTAGTGCTAAAAAGGCCTTTGAAGGGAAGGTCTTCAATTGTTGTCTTATAATTGTTGAGTGTGAACTGGACATCACTGCCTTATCCAGGAACAATGAAATGTTAGCTGAAATAGGGTGATCTTTTACATGGAGGATGCTCTTCCTCTAGTATCTCTTTTTAGTATTCAGTATGTAGGAGCGCAAACTGAGCCCTTTGAGAAGAAGTGCAGAAGAGGTGATTCTAGTCTTGGAAGGGGGGGGGGGGGGTAGACAGAGGCTTACTCTCATATTTTAAGACCCAGACCCAGTAGGGCCATGAATGCATATTGTATGGAAAAGGGGGGATTACAGGCCAAGCTGGAGGATACAAAGAGTAACTATCCTTGTAACCTCTAAACATTTGATGCATATAGGAGGCCCTCAATTTCCTGAGTCATAAGGGTAATACGAACAGGATGCCTCCCTACTTGGCTCTGAATCAGACACAGGAACAGTCTTCAACCAGATTTGACCCTACCCTAATTGAGGTTTCAGGAAATCTGAGATTGTGCCCTATGTGGTGCTAAAAAGGTATTCAGTACTGCTGTAATGGTGGTAGCTGACACCATAGTTGAGACAGTCAACACCCAAGATAGCAATGGAGATGCTGGCTCAGTAAATAGAGATCTCCTGGTAACACAAATGAGCTTGATACTGAAAAAAAGTTGGTGCTGTAAAAACAGACTGGGCATTGAAGTGGCGTTGATGGTGCCAAAGTGAATGGTACCAAGCAAGTTGTTGGTATGCAGACTCCATACCGGAGGTAGTTACTCTCATCTTGTGAGACAGTGCCCACATCTGGTACTATGCTCCTTCAGGTCTCCATCAGTAGCTGATCTGGGCCCTAAAGTCCTCTTAGGCTGGAAAAGATGAGGTGATCTCAACCTCTTTTTGCTCTGGTCTGCCAAGGGAAATCTGCCTGTTTTCCAGAGAAGCAATGCACCTTTCTACTCTTGCCTGAAGTTTGACTTGAGGATTTAGCAGCCCTACCCGAGTACACAACTAGGGCCATTTGGAGGACATTGCTCAGGAGCTGGCAGCTGATTTGGAACTTCCCAGAGCACTTCTGGACTCAGATCAAGCTAGTTTGATGGGTCTTGCTTACCTGGGTCTGAAATAGGTCAACAGGGCAGTCTAAAAGAAAAAAATGGAGGCGAGCCTCTACTGCCTCTTGGGTCCATTTTGAAAAAGACATACAGATGCAGTATTTGCCAGGAATGTGTCCCTTCCTGAGGCAAAAGAAGCATCTGTTGCAGCCATCATTAAGTCATTTCCCAGGAAGGAAGCTTCAATCATGACTAAATCCCAATACCGGGGGGAAATATTTTTCACCCTAAGTGACAAAAACAGAAAAATTATACCTATAAATTCCAATAGGAAAACTACACTATATATACACATTTGTAGACCTAACTAATCTTAACACCACCTACAATATATGGGGGGGCACGAAGAAATGCCTTGAGCTTGGACACTGGCAGCATTCCGTCTTGCAGCCACGGGCAGTAAGAAGGAACTCGGGGGTGTTTGGGCCCACTTTGCCTTTTCTGGTTTCAATACGAACTATGAAGATGCTCAGAGTGCATGGGTGGCCCCAATGCACATTTCTGCTAAAAGATTCCAATCTCCAGTGCATGCGCACCCAAAACTGGAATACATATGGACAAATCACTGGAAGAAAGATCAGCTTCACTGCAGCTGCTCAGTACCACGTGGGCAGCAATAAATGACAAGAATGTCCATTTAACTCTGCTGATGTAGTTTAGGAAAGCTGAACAGCAGCAGAGAAGAGAAACAACAGCTCAAGAAGTGGATGCTGAGGGAGGGTTAGAGAACAGACCACACCACAAGCAACAAGGAGGCCGAGAAGGGGCAGAATAAATGAGGTACCCTCCTGTGAGCCAAAAGAATGGCAGAGCACTGGACCCAATTACTCCAAATACTGTAAAGCTCCAGCGTGGCAATGATGGAAGGAGAAATGAGAATGCTCCTTTTCACTTCCACTGCCATTGAGGTGGAAAGGATACTTTCAGCATCAGTCACCTGACTAGCTAGAGTAGGGGTTCTCAAACTCCATTGCACAGCGACCCCCTTCTGACAACAAAAATTACGACAACCCCAAGAGGCGGGACTGAAGCCTGAGCACCACTGCCCAGGGTGGAGGTGGGAGGAAGCCAAAGTCCAAGGCTTCAGCCCCAGGCAGGGGGTCTGTAACCTGAGCCCTGCCATCCAGTGCTGAAGCCTTCTGGCTTCAGTCCGGGCAGTGGGTCTCGTGCTTTGTCCCTGGGTCCCAGCAAGTCTAAGCTATCCCTGATGACCCCATTAAAATGGGGTTGCGACCCACTTTGGGGTCCCAACCCCCAGTTTGAGAAATTCTGAGCTAGAAGCAGATAAAAGAATAATGCCTTGTCTACACTAGAAAAGGTTTGCCGATATAGCTGTAAATTATAGCTATACTGGCAAATCTGTCCACAGTAGACGCAGCTTATACCGAGAAATGATTTTTTTTTTTTTTTTTTTGCTGGTATAACACTGTCTACACTAAGGCTTTTGCTGGCATAGCTGTGTAGGCTGGGGTGTGGTTTTTTCACACTCCTAATCAACATAACTACGATGGCAAAACTTAAGTGTAGACCAGGGCTCAGTACACCTCACCAGCATTCAGAGTAAGCAAGAATATCAGCATCCTTCTCCTTCCTGACAGGCAGGTGGATTATTAATTAGATAGTGCCCCTGGATCTTGCTCTCATTTTGAATGACAACTAATAAGTTTAGGGCTGTGAAATAAGTGTCTGAAAACTTTTCAAACAGGATACTCATAATATGGAAGATTAAGAATTAATAAACCTTCATTCAGACAACTATTCAAACTAACTGCAAGTGAGCTCTCCCAAAATTCTTCCCCTATCCTTTTATGTCTGTTTACACATTACTCATTTTATTATTAGAATTTAAGAATTATACCTTGGCAAACACTTTACCATCTGTCTTTTGGAAACCAAGGTATACATCTACACTTAAGCAAAACAAACAAAGACTGAATGAATTTAAACAGCATCCAGCTTTCTAAACAGAAATATTTCACTTTTCAGAGAAAGAAGTTTGACAGTTCATCCTTGCAATGTTAACCATATTGTGTCTTCACATTTGACCCACTCTGCAGAATCTGATCTGAAAAAAAAGTAGAAGTCAAACTGTTTGTTGGTAAACTAGCAGCTACAATAAAGCTTTCGTGAATAATAGCCGGAATGATCTTCTACTAGATTAAACCTGAATGAGGTTTGAAAATCCTAAAAGGTTCTGGTGAGGTGGTTGCTGGCTTTGAGTCAGGTATGTACAACAGTCATATATTCTTCTTACTAAAAATAAGTTTTAACTAGAATTTTTAACAGAACTTTCAAAGGGTTATTTTCATTGGTAAGCTTCTGCTACAATACATATATATTTTTTAAAAATATGTAAAAGTTTACAGTAGTTACTTCAAAAGATTAATACCCTTAATATTAGTATTTAACATTATGGAGTCACCCAAGATTATTTGCATATGGTCAACCATAGGAATTGTTTTAACACACATCATTTGCCTCAACACCCACACATTATACGTCATCTGAAGCATTCTGAAGCTACTAATTCGTCTAATAGTTCTCATTCCACCCTCATCTAGAGGAAAACCATTATTTCAAAAACCTTTACACAAACAACTGTCAAATCTACAGTGTTACATTTGGCAAGTTATATTTTAAAACTCCATACAAGCAATGCCTTAATCTCAAAAAACGAAAATTTAGTTAAGGACTGGTTTATATGTTGAATGTCCATGCTAACGAGTATGCAGGAGGAATTCAGGACGCAAGTTTTAACTACTTTTTAAAAAATTCTCTTATTATTTTTATTCAAGTATCAGTTAGAGACCCCCGAGAAAAACAAGGCAAGGTAAGTCATTGTCCCTGCCCAAGAGCTTTCCATCAAACTAAACAAGGCAGTTATGGGGTGAGAGAAAGAGATGTTATAACATAAAAGCACAGTGAATGAAGTGATGGTTTGAAAATGTGGTTAGTTTCAGGAGGTTTAAAATAATTATTGGGTGGCTTTTAGTTATTTTACTTATGCTTGTAATTCTGTACACACACACACACACACACACACACACACACACACACACTGTATTATAAGGCAGAGTGGGTGGGGAAGGAAGGTATTAGATGAAAGGAAAAACAAGGAAGTGACCAGAGTAAACATTGTACCAAGCATAGTCTGATGATGTCAACATCTGAGGGTGCCTGCAGATACTGCTTTTGTAACTGCTCCTGCCATCATGAGCATCCGCCCACAGGACAACTCCTGCCAGAAGGTTCTCCCTTCTGAGCTCATATGGCTGGAGGAGGAGTGGGGGTTCCGTGGGAGGAAGTTTAGGTGTCATCTCCCCCTTAGCCCAGAACTGGTATATGTGAAGAAACACCTTTGGTGTGTCTTGATTCAATCAAAATATTCAGGATACATCACCACAAATACCTATTGTCTTTTTCCAACACATACTATCTATGGTACTTGCAAAATCAGATATTTCTAAGTTCTGAAATACCTTCAGTGGACCAGGAAGTTTTTAGACAATTATGGAAAGGAATTTTTTTTTTTAATTAAAAATACTCCTCTGACGTATGGCCCTTCCATAGATACAGTTGAACACATTTTTGGGCTCTATTTTCGTGTTTAACTTTGCTGTAAATCATAAATTACTAATAGAAATTGATTAGTTAGTGGAGAATAATATTAATTGGTTAACTGAAAACTCAATTGTGCAATTACAGTGCACACAAATTTAAGAATTTAATACTGTGCTTTGAAGTATTAGTCCAATTTTGCAAAAAGGAGAGGTTACTTACCTTCCACAGTAACGGGACTTCTTTGAGATGTGTGCCCCTATGGGTACTCCACTTCAGGTGCACATATACCCTAAGTGCGTTTGATCTGAGATTTTCAGTTGCAGTGCCCATTTGGCCAATGCACGAGGTCTAGACCTCCTCACGCCCCATATCGAGGATAAGAACTGCTCCCAGTTCCTTCTCTGCAAAGTCTCTCGAGATGAGACTCAAAGGGGAAGCGTTTGATCTGAGATTTTCAGTTGCAGTGCCCATTTGGCCAATGCACGAGGTCTAGACCTCCTCACGCCCCATATCGAGGATAAGAACTGCTCCCAGTTCCTTCTCTGCAAAGTCTCTCGAGATGAGACTCAAAGGGGAAGTAGTGGAGCCTCCACAGAGAAACAGGTCTCAAAGAACTCCAGTTACTGTACAAAGTAGGTAGCCTCTCCTTCTTCAAGTAGTGTCCTGAAGTGGGTGCTCCACTTCAGGTGACTCCCAAAATAGTACTCATGGCAGGAGAAAGTGACCTTTGGAGCCGAATTTAATACCAATAGGACTGCCTTGCCAACAGCAGCATCTGATCTGGAAGCATGTACTAGGGAACAGTGTTTGGGAAAAGCATGAATTCATGCCCAAGTTGCAGCCTTGCAAATTTCTGTAACTGATACATTTTTCAACAGTGCATGGACTTGGATTGGGATCTTGAAATAAGGGCTCTTTTAGAAGGGGGCTGAATGTGACCAGTCTAATAACAAGAAAGAATACATCTGGATACATACTTTTAAAGTCTGCGTAGAAACTGGGGGTCTCTTGGATCTGTCCACAAACAAGACAAACAGTTTGGGAGACTTTCTAAATAGCATTCTATGTGAACAGAACCAAACTAATGCCCTTCTAACGTCCAAGCTATGGAAGGCAACTTCTTCCCTGGTCTGGTCTGGCTTCAGAAAAAAAAAATGGAATGTGACTAACCTGGCTAACGTGGAACTCAGAAGACATTTTAGGCAGATGTGGCCGTAAAGATACTTTTTCCTTGAAGAAAACTGCCAAGGGAGGATCTGCCATTAACGCCCCTATAGCTACCAAGAAAGCTGCCTTCAAAGACAGGTGTAGCAATGCACATTTAGCCAGTGGTTCAAAGGTGGGTTTCATTAGGCAATTAAGGAACAAGTTCAAAACCCATACAAGTGTGGGCTCTCTAAGCTACAGAAGAAGGGTTAATCAACCCCTTGATGAATCTATCTGTTGTGGGGTGGGCAAACACTGAGAAACCCTCTCTGGGGGAATGAAAAGCTGTAACCGCAATCAAATAAACTGTGATGGCACTCACAGAAAGACCCATCTTTTTAAAATTCAACAGGTAATCCAAACCAGTAGAGAGGGAAGAGAGAAATGGGGAGAACTGCTGCTGGATAGACCAATGGTGAAATCTCTTACTTTTGCAGGTGTTTCTCCAGACGAAGTGGAGTACTCATAGGGACGCTACTCAAAGAAGAACATTAAATATATTGTAACAGTTTATTGCAAAAAAAAAATGTTAAGTAGGAGAAATAGTTTTTAAGGCCTTCACAGTTATTGTGCATTAGGAAATTTATGCCTTGTGTACTGTAAGTAAAATCCATATGTTGAAAACTGCTGCTTTAAGAAACCTACCTTCTTTTTGTCCCTCATTGAGCCCTTTCCTCGGACCATTATCTTGCATCCTGTTTCTGCCTCCAGCTGTTTAGCTGTTAGTCCTCTGGGACCAAGGATTCTTCCCACAAAATTGAACTGGAATAAAGGAGAGGAGGAGGAAAAAATCTTTACTTTTTAAATACAGCGATCACAAAACTATTCAAAAATCTATCAAGATGTATTAACAGCTCTCAGATGTCATCATATGTTGCATAAGAGCCTACACTAAATCCTTGATGTAACTGAAGACAAGAAGGCTAACGTTTGTGGACTAAGTAGATCAAATGTTTGTGTGATCTTCAGGCTAAAAAGTAATTTCACTATTTTCTTACATCCAAAGTCATCTCTCAATTTACCAAATTAAAATCTACAGTAATCCCTTCCTGAAACACCCCTTTCCAAAATTTTCTTACACATTTACTGAATACAAAAACATGAGAGAATAAAAACAGAAATAATTTAAGCAACATAAAATGCTGAAAATATATACAGTTGCAAAAAATGAGTAAACTTCAGTTTTTAAATAGAGAAAAGTTTCAGCAGAATGCTGGGCTTATCCTCTTTTGCATGACCAGGCTCTAAGAAACAAAGAGATTTTTATTCTATTGGTCCACTACTAGCTTTACACAGAAAATGGCCAACAGAATTTTTGGTGTGCTGCAAGATTTAGTCATAAAGGAGGAAGATTTTACACATCAGTTTTTACTCAGTTTAGTGTTTGTGTTAAGTGTTCACTAAGAAACTGACTGCCATCAACAAGGGATGATATTCTTTAGATTAATTGTACTCAGCACTGATATAGCCACATACTGGTTTCTTAAAATTAGTTCCACTCTTAAGACTGAAATTCCAGTTAACTACATATTCAATACATCATGGAATTTATATCCATATAATATATATGAACAAGGCTGGGAATATGTATGAAAGCCTATTTAAAATAGTGTTTATTTCCCAGACCAAAAATAAAGTAAGAGGGAGTTAGGTTGAGAATACAAAGCAGAATTTTAGGGTAATAAACATTACAGGAATGCTGAAATTATCTCTAAAACTAGCTATAAAACAAAGGAAATTCAGAGTACCGTATATACTCGTTCATGAGACAAATATTTTTGATAAAAGAGTGATGCATCAAAGAGCGGGGTTCAGCTTATAAATGGGTCTACACCAAAATTTGTTAAAGTCTATGGAATCATTGAATTGAATATCTAATACTCCAGGTAAACAAAACGACAATGTGTCTTGCAGGCATGGCGCCCCTCAGCTCCCTGTGGCTGCGGTTTGCCATTCCCAGCCAACGGGAGCGCCACTTCCCACAGCTCTCATTGGCTGGGAACGGTGAACCGCAGCCACAGGGAGCTGAAGGGCTCCATGCCTGCAGACACTCCAGGTAAACAAAGTGTCCCGACCCGCCAGCGGCTTAGCCTGACGGCCAGGAGCCAAAGTTTACGAGCCCCTGAAATATAGGTCGGCTTACGAAAGGATCATACAGTTTTTGCTATTTTTACCTAACCATCTTGGGGGGTCGGCTTATACTTATACAGACTAATGAACGAGTATATACGGTAAATGTTTGTTAAATTTAAAACCAATTTAAACATCAAGATAAAGAAATGTATAGCATGGGAACCCAAACAATCTAAATCAGCCCTGCCACTGGCTCTCCCTAGAATGGATAGACTATTTACCTACCTAACAGGAATGTTGTGATGCTTAATTAATATTAATAAAGTGCTTTCAGATCATCTGATTAACAAGATTCTGTAAGTGCAAAGTAGCATGCATTACAATATTTGTAATAAGGGGAAATAACACTGAGTTGATAGACTACGTACAGGTGTAAATGAACATTATATTAATTTCACAGCATGTGGGAGGCATAAACATTAATTCATTTTTTGTTTTATTTTCCACTGGTTAAGACACTGACCATAATTACTCTATTTAATACAAAAACAAACACTGTCTTGCCTAAATGTCAAGCTGTTTTAGAGTGACTTTACTATGGGGAAAATGTTACCACATACTGTTTTGTATACTGTTGAATACAGCAGATTTCTAATACACATTATCAGGAATTCATTTAGTTTTTACAATTTGTAAGCTTTACAAATTTTATTTAATCTTAAAATAATTTTTGATCTGGTACAGATGCTTTTGATCATTTTTCCCCTTCTATAAAGCATGTGAAAGGAGTTCCGATAGATCTGATTATTAAACTAATATACAGTAAAACCTGTTCCTTTAACATGTTCAATCTTTTGCCAGGTATTAATTTCTTTTTAATTTCACTGCAATACTTTTTTCTTCATTGTACCCTGGGCATTTGGGAACACATTAAAGGATATTTTTAACACATAGGAAGAAAAGCTACCAGCTGGCCCAATCTGAAGTATAAACCTGAACTGTATGTATGTAATTTTGTACATTATTCTGACAGCCCTTCAATGTCACTGGTAAGTGATAATTTTACTTGTAAATCATTCAGGTATGTTAAATAAGTGGAAAACTACCATTCAGCAGTGAAATCCCTCTCTGTGTTCAATGCAGAGGAACAGCAATGAGAACAGAAATAGGAATAGAAAAATGGAAATACAAGCAATGAAACTCTTATGTGCTACAAAGAGGTTTAACAGATGTTCAACTATCACAAGGTACAAATCACAGCTACTTTTAACAAAATACCAAGACACACAAATGCATTAACGTTTACACAGATCTGATGAATATTGCTGAAGTCTAGTTTTTAACATCTTATAATTTAAAAAGATCTTAGCTGTGCACTTGTTCTGCAGTCACCTGCAAATCCACACACAAAGATATTTAAATTCATAAACAGCATGCTGAAAGTTATTTATCATTGATCAGGACACACAGGTGAATGAAGACAGTCAGGAATGGATTCAAACACCAAGCTTCTACTTTAACTCCACACTGGGCAGGGGCTCTATATGCCCACTCCACCTCTCTCTTACCCTATCACATAACAGCCATTTAATTGAGTCCAGTGTGGGGTTACAGGGCTCCCACCAGAAACTCAGGATAGACACTCCTTAGTCTGCCCCTATGACTCAGCACACTTCTAAATCCTGTCATGCTCTTCCCACAAAGGGGGATCGGAGTCTGCAAAGACTTCAGGTCTGCCCTTTTCTCCCAGAGGTACCAAATCTACCAATAAAATCTTAAGTCTCTTATCCTCTAGGAGCTGACCCTTTTATCTTTTACCCACACTGGACACTGGCTGCAAACTGTGACAAACTAAACATTCCTATGAACTCCTAATATTAAATGACCAAATCCTATTCTTTTTAACCCAACCATGCCTCCATGACAACTTCAAGGAAGGCCAAGAAACACCGGGCAATTGCCAATTTGGCAAAACAGGAAAAATTCCTTCCAGTTAAAGGGGACAAGAATCCCCCAAATCCTAAGAATAAGTTCAAATTAATGGGGCCACTCAGCTCCCAGCTCTTTCCCCACTGCCAAGCTGGCCAATGGGAAGCAGAGAGCCCAAGGAGGAGGGCCCTAGATCTACATTCTCAGATATGGATTCTCCTTCCTGTCTAGGCCATCTCTCTCACTGCCAAGGCAATCCATTTCTCAACACACTACTGTCTTCCTCAGTTCCTGCACTGAGGGGAATTCTCTCCCAGCCATTCCAGCCCCTTAATGCCACTCCAGCCCATCTACACAGCATAAAGGAGCTCGAATAGGAGGAGAGTCTCTCCCCTTACAGACAAAATATGGACTACATTAAAGGACTGAAGCAGCATTTACAGACTTTGGAAAGTTGTGAATGACGTACCCAGAAGGAAGCATGATCTAGTGGGACCAAAGGAAAGCACACAGAGCTTAGAAATTCTGCATACCAGTTGAGGCAATGCTTTGAGGAGACAATGGGAACTTCAGCATTGCCAACTCTAGTAATTTTAATTGTGAATCTCAGGGTTGTTTTCTTATAGACCCAGCTCCTGGAAACAAGTGATCAGGTAAGAATCATAAGACTGGAAGGAACCTGAGGTCTTCTAGTCCAGTCCCCTGCACTCAAGGCAGGGTTAAGTAATATCTAGACCAGTGGTTTTCAAACTTTCCTGGCAACCCAGTTGAAGAAAATTGTTGATGCCCACGACCCAAAGCAGCTGGGAATGAGGGGTTCAGGGTGCGGGAGGGGACTCTGGGCTGGGGTGCAGGATGATAGTCAGGGCTCTGGGGTTTGGGGTGCAGGGGGAGTTGCAGGTTGTAAGGGGCTCAGGTGCAGCGCACAGAGCCCCGTGGCACCCCTGCCTAGGAGCCAGACCTGCTGCTGGCTGCTTCCGGGGCACAGCGTAGTGTCAGACAGATAGGGACGACAAGTTTTTACTGGCCGGCCACCAGGGTTCCTGGGTGCTGAGCAAGGCAACCCAGTGCCTTGCATTCCGCGACCCAATACTGGGTCGCGACCCAAAGTTTGAAAACCACTGATCTAGATCTTCCCCGCTCTTAAAAATCTCCAATGACAGAGACTCCACAAAATCCCATGGCAATTTATTCCAGTGCTAAAATACCCTGACAGTTAGGAAGTTTTTCCTAATGTCCAACCTAAACCACCCCGCTGCAATTTAAGCCCATTGCTTCATGTCCTATCCTCAGAAGTTAAGGAGAACTATTTTTCTCCCTTCTCTTTGCAACAATCTTTTATGTACTTGAAAATTTATGTCCTCCCTCAGTCTTCTCTTCTCCAGACTAAACTAACCCAGTTTTTTCAATCTTCTCTCATAGGTCATGTTTTCTAGATCTTTAACCATTTCTGTTGCTCTTCTCTGGACTTTCTCCAATTTGTCCACATCTTTCCTGAAATGTGACGCCCTGAACTGGACACAATACTGCAGCTGAGGCCTAATCAACGCAGAATAGAATGGAAGAATTACTTCTTGTATCTTATTTACAACACTCCTGCTAATACCTCCCAGAATTATGTCTGTGTTTTTTGCAACAGGGTCACGCTGTTCACTCATAGTTAGCTTGTGATCCACTATGACACCCAGATCCCTTTCTGCAGTACTCCTTCCTAGGCAGTCATTTCCCATTTTGTATGTGTGCAACTGACTGTTCCTTCCTAAGTGGAGTACTTGCCATTTATCCTTACTGAATTTTATCCTATTTACTTCAGACCATTTCTGTAGTTTGTCCAGATCATTTTGAATTTTAATCCTATCCACCAAAGCACTTGCAACTAGACTGACCAGGCAGCGGGGATTTGGGGGGGGGGGGGGGGGGGGGAGAAGAGGAGAAATAGGACCCTATATAAGAAAAAGACCCAAAAACCAGGACTGTCCCTATAAAATCAGGACATCTGGTTACCCTATTTGCAACCCCTCCCAGCTTGAGATCATCCGCAAACTTTAGAATTGTATTCTCTATGCCATTATCTAAATCATTGATGAAAATAGTCAACAGACCCAGTCAAAAACTGATCCCTGCAGGATCCCACTTGATATGACCTTCCAGCTTGACTGTGAATCACTGATGACTACTCTGGGAATGGTTTTCTAACCAGTTGTGCATCCACCTTATAGTAGTTTCAGCTAGGCTGTATATCTCTAGTTCGTTAATGAAAGGTCATGTGAGAAAGCATCAAAGCCTTACTAAAGTTGAGATATATCATATCTCCTGTTTTCCCCCTCCCATCCACAAAGCTTGTTTTCCTGTCAGAGAAGGATATTAGGTTGGTCTGACATGGTTTGTTCTTGACAAATCCATGTTGACTTACTTATCACCTTATCTTCTAGGTGTCTGGAAATTGATTGCTTAATTATTTGCTCCATTATCTTTCCAGGTACTGAAGTTAAGATGACTGGTCTGTAATTCCCCGGGGTTGTCCTTATTCCACTTTTTACAGTATTCTAGGATGTATTTCATCAGGCCCCGATGACTTTAAGACATCTAACTTGTCTTGTTAATTTTTAACTTGTTCTTTTCCTATTTCAGTCTCCGATCCTACCTCATTTTCACTGGCATTCATTAAGTAAGATGTATATAATTGCTACACAATTTTTGGTGAAAACCAACAAAAAAATCACTTTGCACTTCTGCCATTTCCACATTTTCTGTTATAGTTTTCCCCTCTTCATGGAGTAACGGGCTTACCCTATCCTTGGTCTTCTCTTGCTTTTAATGTATTTATAAAATGTTTTCTTGTTACCCTTTATGTCTCTAGCTAATTTAATCTCTTTTGTGCCTTGGATTTTCTAATTCTGTCCCTACGTACTAAGGTTATTTGTTTAGATTCATCCAGTAATCTGACCTAGTTTCCTCTCAGTTTTCAGATTTAAAAAAAAGAAGTTTCTAGTCCTTGTGTGGCCTGACTCATGATTTTTAACATTTGGGGTGGCAAATCTGGAACTTCTCCGTCCTGCCTCACTTTTCAGTTCAGTTGTCTACCATAAGAGCATAGGAAGCAGCCATCTTCCCTCATCAGCCAGATGATAGCCAACTTCACCAAGAGTGACCTTACTTCTAGAGCCCTGGAATCTGATGGCACTCAACTACATATGCCAGGTGCGGGTAGGGTCAGGTCGGAAGGGAAAATAACTGGACACTCTTGAGCTTAGGTGGGTTCTTCTCCTACCCACAGGTTGGCAGAGGAGCAGCTGCATGCCCTGCTCCTGCTGGCCATCTCCACTTTACTGTGCTGAGCTGAGGAATCACAGCAGCGCCCGCCCCTCACTCCGCAACATCCAGGTCTGGTGGCAGCAGGGCACTTCACTGCTGAGTCAACCCCGCAAGCAGGAGGCAGCAACACTGACCCAGGCTTTAAAATTAAGCCCAAGCAGACCTCTACTTACATCCATATGAGAAGGCTTTATGGAAATGGCAGCCACCTTAACAGAGAGCCTATGGTTTCAGACTCTAACTGATGGACTAGAGCAGCCATTATGAAGACAAAATTTAGAAACACTTTGCTTAATTACAAAACAGTTTCTTCAAATGTACCCTATTACGTTTATATTTTAGCTTTGCAGAGATGGTAACTAACTGTCTGTTAGCTAGGAAGATCTTGAAAGGCAAAAATTCACAATATAAATTTCTTAAAATTAACTCAAGATGGGTTTTTCAATTCAAACAGATTTCCATGGAAGTCCTCAAAAAATCAATTTTCACTCACAGATGTATATCAGCTTCCCTTAAGAGAACAGGTTGGGCAAAACTCATTCCATCCCAAATGTATAGTGGAATTTGGCAAAAGATTGTTTCGAACAGTTAAAA
Organism: Malaclemys terrapin pileata; assembly: GCF_027887155.1. Classification (NCBI taxonomy): domain Eukaryota; kingdom Metazoa; phylum Chordata; order Testudines; family Emydidae; genus Malaclemys; species Malaclemys terrapin. The sequence continues at coordinate 87,275,660 of NC_071507.1, forward strand.
ATTGGACTGTCCAGATGACAGTTTATGAAGAAAATATTGACAAAATGAATGGCACCATCACAGTCAAAATAGTAAACAGATTATTGAAGAGAATTTTAGATGATCTACAGAAGTCTATTGGTATTGCATTGGATAAACTGCAAGCAGATAGCTGTATTACTACTAATGCTGTTTAAATCTGAAAGAAATTTAAGGGCACATATTGAAAGATAAAGTTAAATCAGACAGTAATAAAAATGGATGCAGCTGGCACTTACACATCTACTATAACAGGTGGAGAATGTGAGCAAGAAAAAGGAAGAGTAAGTACAAATGAGGTGGATGCCACTCTGACAAGGACATCTGTTAATAAATACCAGAATCATGCCCTGCCTAACAATATTTGAGCTGAATGAGAAATATTAAAATACATGTTAACTGCTAAGCCATCAGTGAAGTCGAGATATTGAATGGGTATAAATTGTTGACCAGGCAGATAAAATGTTCATAGAAATGATAAGCCAGCTTTTTTGTGTAGTAGCCTCTACTATAGGAGTAAAAAGAACATTTTCTAAATTTAGAATCTTTCATTCTAATTTGATAAAGTGACTGGTTGTAGAGAAAGCAGGAAAAATAGTTCCTGGGAGCGGGGGAGAAAAAAAGAGCGCGAGCCAAGCAGCATCCCAGCTTGATCGGGGTGAGAGTTAGTAATAATATTTCATGAAATTATAATTCCTCATGAAATAAAGGGTATTTGCCATTCAGAAAAAAAATCTGTAAGACAATGCAAATGAGTGGATGATGTTAATATAAAAACCCAATTAAAGGAATTAAAAAAAAATACTAACATACAGATTAATTTATTTAAATTGCGACACTGCAGGTTTTTTTATATAACAGTATAACGAGTCAACATCTAGTAAAACAAACGTGTATGCAATATATTAATATTACACAGACAAAAATATTGCAGCATCAAGAGTATCCAAAGGAAAGAGGCAAGACCACATTGTCAAATATTCAATCATTCACTGTCAGCACATTTTAATACAGAGCCTTCACCACAATGCATGGATCTGAGCTGGCAACAAGCAGCCCACCTATCAAAAGAAGACTGTTTCAACCCAGGTCCCCCAGACTTTCTCTCAAACCACACCTACATGCAAGCTAGGTAGTGATGGAGCTGAAACTCAGTGCAGTATACACAGAGAACTCTAACTTCACCCTTATGTTCACAAGGTGTTAACAGTGCACACAAATGTGGAAATTGTATCAGTGGGATATAAGGACTGACCACCCCATAAAAGGGACTTACATCAAGAATGAAACTTAGGGAGAATAAAATTTGGCTGCTTTGATTGAGGTAAAGCAAACATTTGATCTACTTAGTCCACAAACGTGTGTAAGGAAACTAGGTAAGGCAGAGTTTCCCTTGTTAAGCAGTTAACACTTTCTTTCCCTTTTATGCTACCTCATGTATAACCATCTAAGACTATACATGTTCAGATAATACTGTAGACCAATACTTCTATTAAGCTGACTGCTTCCAAACATTTTTAGTAGCTTTTAAAATCTTAAACACTACTTAAAAATAGCTCACAAAGCAGCCTACCCTAAAAGCCAAGTACAGTACAACAAAGAGTATAAGAGACAATTTTCTACTACATACTGCAATATTCTGTCCTGACAATTGCACATGACCAGCCCCATTTGCCAATCTACTACCAAGGTCACGCTGAAAACTTTTGCTGATAAACAATTGCTTCCCACAAGAAAAGAAAAAAAACTAACTTCTAATTTCTATTTCCTTCAGGGTAATTTCCTTCATAGGCTACCCCTGGCCTTAAAACCAATGGATACAAAGTTCAAATTAAATAAAAACAAAACAGAAAAGAAGCAGACCCCCAGTTTTAGACAAATTCTGACAATGCCATTCATTCTTTTGTGCATTTGGTCCATCAGTGAGTTGTGTGCCTGTTTGTTCCCTGTATTCAGGCTGCATAGCTAGGCCATGGACCCTTGAGTAAGCAGCTAAAGCAGGTCTGTTTGTGCCTTGGTAAAAACCGTGAGGCTCTGACCCTGGGAGTTTTGATCAGCCCCGTTGTTTGAAGTCTGAGTGGTTAATTGCTCTCTGGTGGTGAGTGGTGAATTGAGCCAAGCTAAGCAGGAAGACTTGGTATAAATAGTTGTTGGGTGCTATCTCCCTATCTCAGGTTCCACCAGCTACCTTCCTAGACCTATCCTGTTAGTGAGGGTTACCATTTTTTAAATTAACAAAAAGAGGACACTCTAAGGGGTCCCGCCTCCACCCCAATCAAATGTTCGCGGGAAGCCTGAAACAGGAAGGCAGGCAGCAGGTAAGCTGGGGGGGGGGTGGGGTGCGAGGAGGCGCGGCCCAGTCCAGCCCCCTGGCCGAGCTACTCGGGCGCCAGCCCCGGCTGTTCCAGCTCGGCTCGGGCACCCTGGGGCACCGGCCCCGGCTGAGCGGCTCGGGCCCTGCCGGCTCCGTCCCGAGCTCTGGGGCACCAGCCCCGGCAGTTCCAGCTCGGCTCGGGCCCCGGGGCACCAGCCCTGGTTCCGGCCGAGCGGCTCCGGCCTGCCCTGGCGGCTTGGGCCCCAGGCATCAGCCCCAGGGCACCAGCGGCGCCGGCCCCAGCGACTCCAGCTCGGATCAGGCTCCAGCGGCTGAGCGGCGCCGACCCCGGCGCGGATCCAAGCCCCACAACCCCTCCCTATTTTCCCGGACATATCCGGCTTTTTGGAATTTCCCCCCAGACGGGGATTTGACAACCAAAAAGCCGGACATGTCCAGGAAAATCCGGACGTATGGTAACCCTACTGTTAGGGCAGCCTACAATGGTCACTTGCTAGGCAAACCTGAGAGCTCAGAGCTGTGAGCAGAAGCAACTAAATGAAGAGTTTGAGGAAATGTGAGAGTCTTTCCTTCCAGCTTCAGCTGTGTGTGTGATTACACAATAGCCAGCAATGGAATAGTAGTGGTAAACTGCAACAAATATGCCCCGTTATCGTTCCTGCCTGAAGCCAGAAGGGACTTCATGCACAGGAAGTACAAGTTGGTGGCTGTGCTACAGAAAAGATTCTTGGACTGAAGGGGCAAGCAGATAGACTACTGAGAATCAGAGAAGGGGAGGAGTTTGCACACAGCCAGGTTCAGGAAATGTCAGTACCCCAGCTTCAAGGAAGAAAGGAATTTGGCACCAAGGAGCTGGAGAGAGTGGTTAGAGGAGGCATAGGACTTCATAACCAAATAAGGCATAAATTTTTTAGAAGTGAGAGTAATTAACCACTAGAACAAGTTTTCCAAGGTCGTAATGGATTTTCCATCACTGACAATTTTTAAATCAAGATTGGATTTTTTCCTACAAGATATGCTCTAGGAATTATTTTTGTGATAGTTTCATGGCCTGTGTGATACAGGAGGTCAGAAAGGCTTGAAAGGCTGGTGGTATTAGAGAACTGACACTCAGCCATGTGTGGCCAATCCCTTCTGGAGAACATATGCGAAACCAGCTGATCCTTTAGGGACCACTCTGCCATCTGGGAAGGGTGCCTGCTGAGACAGCCTGTAATCACATTGCTCTCTCTCATCAAGTGCTGAGCCACCGGACAGACATTGTGGAAGATGCACCAATCCCATAACCTTATTGCTTTTGCACAAAGAGAAGTGGAATGAGCACCTTCCTACTTGTTGATATAGTACATTGCAGAAGTATTTTCTGCTACCACTTGTAAAACCCTCCCCTGCATGAGGGAGGAACGATTGGAGGGCCAGACTCCAACACACGGACGTACAGACTCCTCTCCTGAGAGCAATGCCCTCGAACTGCCAGATGATTCAGATGCACCCCCCTAACATTTTATATGGGGTGGGGGGGGAGAAGGGGAGGGAGAGGAGTGGAGTGATGCCCAGATCTTGCCTGCCACTGGCCACAGCCACCACAGGATGTTATGAAAGTCTGAAAAACCCTTTGATGGTATCTGGTACAACTTTTCAGCTTTCTTAGCAATAGGCTGACAAGAGGCAGGGGTGGACCATACTACTCTTGCCAGTTGGATCAAGGCACCAAGAATTGGTAGGAAAAAATGGTTACCTACTTTTCTGTAACTGTTGTTCCTCAAGGTGTGTTGCACACGGCCATTCCACTGTAGGTGGACGCACACATCACACACAGTCGTTAAAGATTTTTCCCTTAACAGTACCAGTCAGGGCAGCATGATCACCTCTTGGTGATTCATACCACTGCACAGTGGTATAAAGCACTATGCTGCCCCCAACTCCCCTCAGTTCCTTCCTACCGGAAAGACTTTGATAGAGAGGTGAAGGGGGGAGGTGGAATGGGCAAAATCTAGAAGAATAATTATGGAAAGGTAGGTAACCTTTTTTTCTTCATGTGATTGCACATGTCCATTCCATAGCAAGTAACTCAAGCAGTTCCAACTGGAAGTAGGCTTGAGTCTACTTGAACAGGGATTGTAGGACTACCTGTCCAAAGATGGCATTATCTCTAGATTGATTAGAGATGGGATCAACTTTCAAAAGGACTCTACTCCTCTGCCTGATTTGGTTGACCGGTACCTCTTCATTCCTGTAGTGGTATGATGTGGAGAGCTCAAAAGATTGGTGCTCAAGAGATTATCCCATTACCAATGAAGTGAGTTGATGATCTCAGTTCACTAGTGAAGTTGAATCCGCAGTACACAAATTGTCAATTTCAGCACACAGACTTAACAGACATTAAACTGAACTACTACACCACCCCAAGAGAAGATAACACTTCTAAAAGTAGAACTATACTGGCAGCATCGCATGGGGGGAAACCTCACACTGTCACTGTTCACATTAGTGTTTTGTGAGATGCCTTCAATCTGGCAACACAGACAACTAAATATTTTACAAAAATAAAAATATTTTAAATGTAAAGACAAATTGTGACTTACTCTCCCCACCACCACCCCGTTCATTCCTACTATGTCTTCCCTTTAGGTGTCAACCTACATAATCTAGTAATCACAATCCAGTGTAGAACAGTTAACTCAATATAATGGAATTTTGATAAAACATGAAAATTTGCAAAGTTTCTCAACATGACAGATTTTTTTTGTTTCTAAATTAAATAACGATTAATCCTGAATTTCCAAATAACTTCACCTGTATAGCCTCGGTAGCATTTCCAGGAGAAAAGTGCTGGTCTGTTAAGATGACTAACAAGCAGAGAGTACAGTATTACTTAGAGAAAACCAGGTTTAAATCCCAGTTCTAAATACCATGGTATCAAAAGCTAATCCAACTGTACAGGTAAGAACAATCTGAAGTGGTTCAGTTCTTTCAAGGAGGCACAGCTCAATGACAACATGTAATTTATTCACTGGCATGGAGGGCCAACGTATGGAATCGCACAGGAATAGGTCCTATCTACTTTGTAGAGTTTTTACTTGAGGCCATTCAGAGAACTGCTACAGTCCTATTCAACTGCTGAATGCTTATATGGTCTCATGTGTGAGACTAATCTTTATTGCTGAATAACACTGCAGATTGGATGCAAGATGACTGATTAAAGCTGAACCAACACAAGACTTACTGTTGGTGGGGGATCCAGCTTGCCCAGGAACTGCCCTGTCTGATGGGAACTGTTATACACAAGTTGGTAAGGAACTCAATTTGTGAATCTTTTTCACCAAAACCCTGACCCAGAAACATGGACAGTAATAGCTTTTTCTCTCTAAAAGATTTGAAAACTGCAACCTTTCCCTCTTGGACATCAGTAATGCACGCCACCAGGACCTCAAGGCTGGACTGCTGTAATGAGCATTTGGACCAACACTAGAAAACTAGTCATTAACACTAGTTATTGCTCCAAGACCTTCATCTATGAGAGTTTGCTCTATCGTTTGTGCTGAGTGAATATCCTTTTCGCAAGTATACTCCAAAGTCTGATTCTAGCTTCAGAAGCTACCTGAGGCAGAGCCTGTCAACCTACCTTCCTTTCCACAATCAGCAGGATTGGAACTTCCAACCATTTCACAGTGGGGGTTAACATTAGCGCTGTGTGAATAAGTGATCTTACAGTTCACTGGCCAAACGGGTGTGGGGGTGGGAGGGGAATTGTTTCAGATCAACCTTAAACAAAACCATGTTGGTTATCTCAGTGAAACAAACAAACAAAAAAATTTAGGTTGAAATGCTTTGTTCCATCTAAAAACAAAACATTTTTTTGCACTTTGTTTTATTAAAAATAAAGGAAATTTGGAAACACCATTCAAAAAATAACTAGATAAATTCATGGAGGATAGGTCCATCAATGGCCATTAGCCAGGATGGACAGGGATGCCTCTGTTTGCCAGAAACTGGGAATGCGTGAGAGGGGATGGATCGCTTGACGATTACCTGTTCTGTTCATTCCCTCTGGGGCACCTCGCATTGGCCACTGTCAGAAGACAGAATATTGCGCTAGATGGATCTTTGGTCTAACCCAGTATTGCTGTTCTTATGTTCTTAACACCACTGGAGAAGCCCCCCCTTAAACTGTATAGCACTATGGCTCGAGCATTCATATGGGACATTGGAGACCCAGATTCCACTCTCACTCTACCCAAATTCAAACCAGAGATTTGAACGTGGGTTTCCCACACCACCCTAACCACTGAGTTACAGGGTATTCTGGGGTGGATCTCAATCTCTCCTGTTGAAGTTGTTCCACTGAACACAAATTATTAAATTTTCATTGGAGCAGGGACTAGAACCCAAATGCCCCCCTTCCCAAGTTAGTAACCACCAGGCGAGAGTGTCATTTCCACTCTCTCCCCCAGCACAATGAAGTATTTAAAAAGGAAAAGATGAGAAACCCCACCCCAGACTAGTGAGTAGTCTGGTGATTAGGGCACTTTGCTGGAAGGTGGGTTATCCAAGTTCAAATCTTTGCTCTGAAACAGGTAGAATGGGGACTTGAGCCTGCATCTCTCTCACATCCTAGTTGAGTGTTCTAACCACGAGGCTATGGAATATAAGAGGGGGATATCACCACCACAAGATTTGAGAATGGCACCTAAATTCCCTTGTGAATCTACTGCCCCTCCCACCCATAGGGGTGGGGGGTGAGAGACTTTGATAAACTCGTATCAGATTCGCAAATAGTCTTAGTTGACCTGAAACTGCATTTTTCAGCAAATAAACAATTAGTCAAAACAAAAACTGCCCTGCTCTTGTTAACAAACCTCTCCAGAAGGATACAAATTATTGCAGTGCCACTCAACAGTAAAATGTACTCTTCCAGTGTCTTTGTTTCTGTTCTTCACTGGAACTTTAGCTCGCTTAGGTCTAGTATGAAAACAAACAACTACACACCAGATATGTAATAGCTGCAATTTCAGTGTGAGGAACTCAATTTAAGCTCCGAATTTCGTGCTTTTAGAGGGAAAAATCACATTTGGTTTATTTTCAAGATGCTTCTAAACCCCTCAGCCTTGCAGGACAAGCATAATTAATAAATCTCTGGGGAATGAGTCAAATCTCAATTTTTTTTGTGTTGCTTGACCAAAAAGTTGTTAGTTTTGAGTTACACTTTTATATCCAACAATATTTACAAGTTTACTTTTTCTCTGGATAGTTTAACTTTACATTGTATATCCAAAGGGCATTTGTTAAGCCTCTCTACAAAATATGGTGGCGCCGGATGTCTGTTATGCCTTAGAGAAGAATTGTGATTGTTCAAAAAATTGCTTAAATCAGTATAGATCAGAATCAATCTAGCTGTGAGAAACATGGTTATACCTTTCAATTGCTAGTTATTCACATGAAACCACGCCTCATTTACACAGCACAAACTTTTGACAGACCTAAAATCAGGACCGACCACAAAACAGACAGTCAGATTTATATCTTGCCTTTATATGTCAGAGAATCTGCCAGGGAAGCAGCTGTAATAATCAGGATTCCACTGAAGAACTGAGAAAAGCACACAGGTCACTTGAAAGAAAAAAAATCCTTTTCTTATTTACAGATCAAAAATGTCTCCCAAGAGATATTACTGGTTTCACTCAGGAATATCTCAGGCTTCTGCAATGCAGACATTGGCTTTATTACATAGTTCTGCTACAGATTTATAGTTCAAAGCCAATAGTAAACAGACCTAGGATTTCAAAAACACTTACAAAAAGTGCTGTAAATGTTAGAATTTCAGTTTCCAACATAATCTGGATTACACAAAATGTAACACTGGTTACAAATTCAAAACTACATGATAAAAAATTAGGTTAAAACTTGTCAAGCTAGCTTGTATGCTACAACAATTTATAATTCTGGGGGGATTTAAATTTACTTTATCAATATCTGAGCCAGATGAAATTAAATGTTACATGCCACATTAAAATAAATATATTTTGAATTGCTTGCTAAGGTTAATCAAAATAAAAATGTAAGATTTTCATCAAAACAGTACAATGTCAAAATATAGCAACATTTTAAGAGATTTCTCCTCTACTTTGTATATAACAAGGTATTCCACTCAAAGATGCTAAAGAATTCAGCAAGCTTATTTTACTGCTAAAGAAAACCTCTCAGAATTACCAAATTATTTACATTCCTTTTTGCTTTGGTAGAAAGGCTCTGAATGACTGTCTGATCACTGCATCTCTAATCTAGACTAACCAGATTATCCCTGTGATCTTGATAAAATACAGATTCTACTCAGCAACAGGTGTTCCCATACTTAAAAAGAACCTTTTTAAAAGCAAATAATAAAAATGAATAAATGCAGCTGGGATTTAGAATGAATTACTAAATCCTTTAAATCCACATTATTCACCTCTAATAACCTATGTGCTGAATGGTTTGAGAGCTTGTTTAACTGACAAACAGCTTTAAAATCCCCATGTAAATGCAATGGATCAGATGCATAAAGCCAGACTAGTTTTCCAGGTCATTTTAATAATAGTAATACACAACCTTTTACAAGACTTCTCTACAGTATGGTCTAGGAACAAAATAATGCACTTAAACATACAATTCATCCTATTACAGTTCTTCACATTCCTAATAGATTCTCTTAGCTATTTGAGATTAGCAACCAACTCTCTATCTGAAGATTACTGTAAAGTAGTTCCCGTATTTTAGCCTTAGGTCTAAAAGGGTTTTTTAAAGTTATATTTTACCTAATATGTAGAATGTCTAAGTATGCTTAAAAATATGTATGCATGTAACAGAAGAATCTAAATATCAGCTACTTGTCAAAACCTGTAATGCATTACACCTAGGTAGGGTGCAGAACTTACTGCTTCTTCAATAAAAATATAAGTTGGGTTTTTGCAAGTATTAGTTACTAGACCATAACTAGCAGCATTTAGAATGGCATCTTAACTCTCTCACAAAAATCCAACGCACCTATGTAAACCTCGAGATGAATATGTTACCATCCTGTGCACTGACATTTTTTTCAACCTCCTCCTCACCCCCATAACATCTTGCTGTGTTCATCTCCTCCCCTGATAGCCTACCTCGCATCAGTGCCTATAGGATAGGGTACTGAGGGGAAAAAAAAATTAAAAAGTCAGCCTTTCCCCACCACATTTCTGTTGCTAGTTCGGTAAGGTTCCCCCCACAACCAGCCACTAGCCAAACTAATCTAAATATTAGTCCTACTCACAGGCTTCTAAAAACATCCCTTCCTTCTCAAATTGTGGTTATTTTCAAAATATGATCAACCTAACAGGCAAACAAAAGCAAAGAAAAATACTCCATGCATATTCTTAAGATAAAAACAAAATGACAAACTAAAAGGGTCACTATTAAATACTAACTTTGATAGGCTAGTGCCACTATTTATTTATGCTGACTGTTTTACTCTTCTCTGTTCTGAAATGATCATTATGTAGTATGGATATAAAAGATGTTTTTGGTACTAATGCAGTTGTTTGTAGAACTAGGGGTAGGAAACAGTATATTTTAATTAAAATGGAAAGGGGTTTTGTTTTTATAAAGATTAGCGACACTGTCACCATAGAACTAAACTGTATGTTAAAGTGTCAACGGGAAAGGAAATAAGGAAAGTGAAATTTGCAGTGGCCATACTGTTTTCCACAAGAGTACTGTCAGCAAGAGTCAGATAAACTGACTTAAGTTTGAAGACTAATAAATTCAAAAACAAGTTCCTCAAAATAAACTACTGATTGTACAATCAAATGATAAACTGCATGCTTCTCATTTCAGTATTCAAAATCAAACAGTCCTGTAGACGGCGATAACTGTACTACAATATAAGAAGTTGCAAATACATACATCTCTACCGCGATATAACGCTGTCCTTGGGAGCCAAAAAAATCTTACCGTGTTATAGGTGAAACTTATATTGAACTTGCTTTGATCCGCCGGAGTGCGCACCCCCTCCCCCCCGAGCGCTGCTTTACTGCCTTATATCGGAATTAGTGTTATATCGGGGTAGAGATGTAGTTATTGAAGCTATAAAGGCAAGTTTACCAAGCTATTCAATGTCATACATTTCATGTATAAAATGCAAACAGGATATAATTTCTACTCTCTTGCTTTTTATAATTGGAAGTTAAAGTACTGAAGCAATAGGCTTGTGTTTTAATATGGTAAATCACAAAAATTTAAGTTTTCATTATCATTGTTTGACTAAAATGGGCATAAATAACCATACTTGCGTCTACCTTAAAGAGCTTATAGTTGAGGCTTGATAGGAAGGTTATAAAGCTAGTTTAAAATAGACTAGAAAAGCAACATGAATGATGTCACCATGCTAGTGCATCAAAGAGGATGTGCAAATAACCATAAACAGAACAATCTGACTATATATAATAAACTATCAAATGCACGAAGTAAAAAGCTGAAAATGGATTTCTCTAATCTGTTTTATTCAAGGTTTAAAAAAATCCTACCATGTGTGAGTGAATTAGAGTGCTATTAGATCCTGCTGAAGCTAACCTTTCATTTTAAAATACAGGTTTTTAGTACTTACGATTGGGAAGATTATCTAATAGAATCATAGGACTGGAAGGGACCTCGAGAGGTCATCTAGTCCAGTCCCCTGCACTCAAGGCATGACTAAGTATTATCTAGACCACCTGACAGGTGTGTCTAACCTGCTCTTAAAAATCTCCAATGATGGAGATTCCACAGCCTCCCTAGGCAATTTATTCCAGTGTTCAACCACCCTGACAATTAGGAATTTTTTCCTAGCGTCCAACCTAAACCACCCTTGCTGCAATTTAAGCCCATTGCTTCTTGTCCTATCCTTAGGGGTTAAGGAGAACAAATTATCTCCCTCCTCCTTTTAACAACCTTTTATGTACTTGAAAACTTATGTCCCCTCTCAGTCTTCTCTTCCCCAGACTAAACAAACCCAATTTTTTCAATCTTCTCTCATAAGTCATGTTTTCGAGATCTTGAATAATTTTTGTTGCTCTTCTCTGGACTTTCTCCAATTTGTCCACATCTTTCCTGAAATGTGGTGCCCAGAACTGGATACAATATTCCAGTTGAGGCATAACACTGGTCTACAATTTTTGAGAAGTCGTCTGCTTCAGAGATAAAATGTGCTATTATGTATTTTGATGTGCTGAATTAAAATATGACAATTAAAACAACTGAGTGGCTACTGTTTAAGATATTTAAGTTTTTACATTTTATGTCTATGTATATTGTGTAGATGATACACATGATAATATTTCACCTGTCCTGTTTATGTAACGTTTTAAAAATCAGCAAAAGGGTTATATAAATAAAATTTATTATGAAACAAAAGGCAAAAAACTTATGTACATAGCTTAGTCCTATTCAGTGTCTACTTGGCGCTTCTTGGCTTGTCTCTTCTATTCATTAAATGGAGCATCTCTTGTCACTGTCCAGCAATAGTCTGCAAGCATTGATGGGCTCCATTTGCCCTGATAGCGTTTCTCCATTGTTGCAATGTCCTGGTGAAATCGCTCGCCGTGCTCGTCGCTCACTGCTCCGCAGTTCGGTGGAAAAAAAATCTATTTGAGAGTGCAAAAAATGCATCTTTAGTGACATGTTGCAACCAAGGCTTTTGTATGCCTTGAGGAGGTTTTCCACCAACAACCTGTAGTTCTCTGCCTTGTTGTTTCCAAGAAAATTTATTGCCACTAACTGGAAGGCTTTCCAGGCCGGCTTTTCCTTGCCACGCAGTGCATGTCAAATGCATCATCTCGAAGAAGTTCACAAATCTGAGGACCAACAAAGACACCTTCCTTTATCTTAGCTTCACTTCACCATGGAGGTACTTGAAAGCTGCTTGTGTTTTGTCAATGGCCTTGACAAAGTTCTTCATCAGACCCAGCTTGATGTGTAAGGGTGGTAACAAAATCTTCCTTGATTCAACATGTGGTGGATGCTGAACACTTTTCCTCCCAGGCTCCAATGACTGTCGGAGTGGCCAATCTTTCTTGATGTAGTGGGAATCTCTTGCACAGCTATCCCATGATTCATATCATGTATGACGCAATACCAGCTTCAGATTGCATCATTGATTGTTTTGCCTAAAAAGCAAGTACTGTCCAAACCCAGTCAGATTTATTCATAGATCCAGGCAAAGATGTATTTTAGTCATTTCTGGTTTAAATTGAGATCCCTTCCCTTTATAACTCACTTATCCTCCGCCATTCCCAAGTCAAGGGTCGTATATACTGACCCAATAGCATATCTTGAAAACTAAAGCCAATCAACAATTTTAAGCATAATTTTCGTTCTCAGTGACCCAGAATTAGTAAAGTTTGACTACATTTATTTCAGAAGCATTTTGGCTGTAGAGCAGTGTAATCAATGCGGAGTAGAGCAGAAGAATTACTTCTCATGTCTTGCTTACAATACTCCTATTACATCCCAGAATGATGTTTGCTTTTTTGGAACAGTGTTACACCGTTGACTCATATTTAGCTTGTGATCCATTATGAACACCCCCCCCCCAAGCCCTTTCTGGGGAACTCCTTCCTAGATAGTTATTTCCCATTTTGTATGTATGCAACTGATTGTTCCTTCTTAAGTGGAGTATTTTACATTTGTCCTTATTGAATTACATCCTATTAACTTCAGACCATTTCTCCAGTTTGAGATAATTTTGAATTTTAATCCTATCCTCCAAAGCACTTCCAACCCCTCCCAACTTAGTGTCGTCCGCAAACTTTATAAGTGTACTCTCTATGCCATTATCTAAATCACTGATGAAGATATTGAACTCGACCTAGAAGTGATCCCTGTGGGACCCCACTTGATATACACTTCTAGTTTGACTGTGAACCACCGATAACTAGGGCTGTTGATTAATCACAGTCAACCTCACATAATTAACTCAAAAAAATTAATTGTGATTAATCGCATTTTAGTAGCAATATTAAAAAATAGAATAGCAATTGAAATTTATTAAATATCTTTGGATGTTTTTCTACATTCTCAAATACATTGATTTCAATTAGAACACGGAACACAAAGTGCACACTGCTCACCTTATATTATTTTTCATTACAAACACTTGCACTGCAAAAATTATAAATAGTATCTTTCAATTCACCCCACACAAGCACTGCAGTGCAGCCCCTACCGTGAAAGTGAAACTCACAAATGTAGTTTTCTGTCACATAACTGCACTCAAAAACAAAACATTAAACTGTGTTACGATTTAGAAGGTTAATGGATACAATCACTACCTTCCTAAGTTTGCAGAAAGTCAGGGGGACAGCTTCTCCTGTTAAGGGGAGATCCATCTCTCACCAGGCTTAGGCAGGTGAGGCCCTATGCTGTTAAGAGTAGGGTGTCCTGTGAGATGCTACCTTCAGCCCCTGAAATATGGGATACTGCTTCCTAGAGGAGAGCATGAGCTCCCCAACCACCCCAACAGAGGCCTCAATAAAGGGAATCCCTGCTCCTCCAGCATTAGATAGTTTAGGGGTTCCTGTTCCACCAGCCCAGCAATGGGCTCTGTTGGGGTGGTTGGACCCTCACCTGCCCACTCACCCTCCCAGAGTCCTCCATGGGGTTTAGGGTTGCCAGGCATCCAGTTTTCGACTGGAACTCCCAGTTGAAAAGGGACCCTGACAGCTCCAGTCAGCATTGCTGACTGGGCCCTTAAAAGTCCAAGTCGGCGGCACAGCAAAGCTAAGGCCCTGCCTGCCTTGGTTCTGCACAGCTTCCAGAAGCAGCAGCTCCACGTGCTGCCCCTGCCCCAAGCGCCAGCTCCACAGGTTCCATTGTCCGGGAACTGCAGCCAATGGGCGCTGCGGGGGTGGCACCTGCAGACAGGAGCCGCGGACCTCCTCCCCCACTCCAAACACCGCCCAGCCCTTCCTGCACCCCAAGCCCCTCATCCCCGTCCCCAACCCAGAGCCTGCACCCTCCGCCAGAGCCCTCACTGACTCCCACACCCCAACCCTCTGCCCCACCCCACTGAAAATGAGCACGTGAGGGTGGGGGAGCACGAGCAACTGAGGGAGGGAGGGGGAATGGAGTGAGTGGGGGCGGGGCCCTGGAGAAGGGGAGGGGCAGCGGTGGAGCCTAGGAACAGGACAGGGGGCAGCAAAGGTGTTCGGTTTTCTGCAATCAGAAAGTTGGCAACCCTAATAGAGGTGGCCAGGAGCCTCCTTCCTCACAGTCCTCTTCTTGGAAGGTAGTGGCAGTGAGAACCCTTATGCAAGAGCTCTCTGATAGCAGTGGAGTGCTCCTGGCCTGCCACTCAAGCCTTCGGGCTGGCAGGGGTTCGTCGTCCTCTTCTGCCTACTGGCTGGGCCAGGGTAACAATTCTGGGGGGAAATAAACCTCAGCCCCTTGTCAACCCAGCAGAAGGCTCTGTGGCACGTCAGCAAAAGCACCTTTTTCTGGAGGAAGATTGCTCAGAATTCCTGATTGTTGGGAAGAAAGGGCTTTTTGTTTAAATATTTCAAGGACTGTTTATAGATATATTTAATCCTGACCCAGGACCGGAGCTTGGACTAGATGACCACCTCAGTTCGCTTTCAGTCCTATAATTCTACAATTCTATAGGAATCTGTGTTACCTGTACAGTTGTAGGTAGGTTTTCAGAGAGAAATGTGATTATAACCTAATGGTGACCCTCTCCTTTAACAAGGTTTAACACGGTTTAACACAATCATAAATACTGGAACCTTCTAAGTCTCCAATTTTTCTTTAGAAATACATACAATAAAAATTACATTAAGATAGCATTCTCCATCACTAATTATGCAACTACTGCATTTTTCCTTTACATTTTATTTTGTTATAACTAAATACACAGCTTTTTAAATGTAATCTTTTAAAAGGACAGTTACATTAAAGAATCTGGAAACAAGTTAAAAACTTCTTCAAATCCAAGCAGTTATAGTGTTTCAACAGATTTGTTTAAAGGTAACTACGCAATTTTGATGTTAAAACAAATTGTTTGAATCCAGGTAAAATATAGTAAAACACCTAATGCAAGACATCTAATTCGTTTCTAGAGAGCTATTCTATAGATTGCAAATACTAAAGTACTCATTCCTACTCTCTTCCTCCAACTACTAACTGTTACAAAGTTTTAGACTCATTTCATAGAATGATCTAATCTGTAAATGAATGTCGTACATTTGCAGCTAATGAAAGCATTGTCTTTCAAAGTGTATTTTTGTCCTTCCAAAGTGTTTGACCTTTGCTGTCACTAAGCCCAGTGATAAGCCCACCAGCTGTTTTTTTTCTTCACAGTGCTACAATGCATTCTCTTCCTTTTTAAGGCTAGTGTACCCCAGCAACAAATAGCAGGGCTTAAGCCAGCTGCTAGAATGTCACAGACCTATATATTTAGCTATGAGCTCATTTATTGCCATCCCTCGGTGTCAGTTGCTTAATGTCCTTTTTGCTGCAGTCTGCTGACATTCCTCACCAAGTTGACAACACTGTCTGGGTCAGCAGCTTGGCAGGTACAAGAATACACAACAAAATAAAGCTTTTCCTTTTCAAGAGACAGAAAGAAAACCTAAAGTATTTGTGTTACATGCACTCAAAATGAAAACATTTTCATAGTCACAATATAGTTAGGCATTACAATTCCTAGCATTCTTCACTGTCCATCTTTATTTAAGACAACTGCAGTAACCTGTAACATCACAGAAAAATGAGTTTTAAAAGCTGAATGACTACACATACGCACAGGAATTTATGGTTCTATTAGCAATGAAAAACAAAACCTCATATAAAGCTTTTGACTTTTTTTTAAGTATTATTTCTAGGTTGCCACTCTGAACATACAAATCTCCCCCACCCCTCCATGCGCACGCGCGTGCACACAATACAAAACTAAGGAGTTTAACTGCAGAGATATGAAAAGAGGTAATACTGACTTGATTTTAGAGGAGACAAAATAACTAGACAATACATTCCATTACAAGTCTCTTCACAGTAGGATGACCAGATAGCAACTGTGGAAAAAACGGGACAGGGGGTGAGGTAATAGGCGCCTGTAAGAAAAAGTCCCCAAAAACAGGACTGTCCCTTTAAAAATGAGATATCTGGTCACCCTACTTTACAGGAGCTCTGCCATTTTAGGAAGTAACTCGAAAAAAAGCCGTTTAAGTCTCTCAGATTCATAGACGTTAAGGTCAGAAGGGACCAACATGACCATCTAGTCTGACCGTCTACACACTGCAGGCCACAGAACCTCACCCACTCCAAACCGTGATTTAAAGACTTCAAGTTACAGAGATTGCACCATTCACACTAGTTTAAACCTGCAAATGACCCATGCTGCAGAGGAAGGCAAAAAAACCCCAGGGTCTCTGATAAGCTGATCCAGGGGGAAATTCCTTTCCAATCACAAATATGGCAATCAGTTAGACCCTGAGCATGTAAGCAAGATGCACCAGCCAGACACCAGGGAAAGAATTCTCTGTAGTAATTCAGAACCCTCCCCATTCTAGTGTCCCATCACTAGCCATTGGAGATATTTGCTGCTAGCAGTCGCAAATCAGCTACATGGCATTGTAGGCAATTTCAACATACCATCCTCTCCTTAAACTTATTAAGCTCAGTCTTGAAGTCAGTTATATTTTTTTGCCCCCACTGCACCCCTTGGAAGGCTGTTCCAGAACTTCACTCCTTTGATAGCTAGAAACCTTCACCTAATTTAAAGCCTAAACTTGTTGATGGCCAGTTTATAGCCATTTGTTCGTGTGTCCACACAGGGCGCTTAACTTAAATAACTCCTCTTTTTCCCCAATATTTATCCATCTGATGTATTTATAGAGAGAAATCATATCACCCCTCACACTTCTTTTGGCTAGGCTACACAAGTTAAACTCTTTGAGTCTCCTCTTATAAGGTAGGTGTTCCATTTCTCAGGTCATCCTAGTAGCCCTTCTCTGCACCTGTTCCAGTATGAATTCATCTTTCTTAAACAAGGGAAACCAGAAATGCACACAGTATTCCAGAGGTCTCACCGGTGCCTTTTAGAACAGTACTAACACTTCCCCATCTCTACTGGAAATACCTCACCTGATGCATTCTAGGACTGCACTAGCCTTTTTTCACAGCCGCATTACATTGGCAGCTCAGTCATCCTGTGATCAGCCAATATACCAACTCTTTCTTCACTTCTGTCACTTCCAACTGATACATCCCCAGCTCGTAGCAAAAACAACATCTTGTTAGTCCCATAATGCATGATCTTGCACTTTGCACTATTAAATTTCATACCATTTCTATCACTCCAGTTTACAAGGTCATCCTAATGATCTTGTTTGATATTCCAGTCCGCCTCTATATTGGCAATACCTCCCAACTTTATTTCATCTGCAAATTTTACTAGCACACTCCCACTTTTTGTGCCATGGTCAGTAATAAAAATGTTAAATAAGAGTGGTCCCAACACAGACTCCTGAGGAAGTCCACTAGTAACCTCACTCTAGCCCAGAGGTGAGCAAACTACAGCCCGCGGGACCGTTCTCCCCGGCCCCTGAGCTCCTGGCCCAGGAGGCTAGCCCCCGGTCCCTCCCCCGCTGTTCCCCCTCCCACCGGCGCAATGCTCTGGGTGGCGAGCTCCTGGGGCAGCGCAGCTACAGAGCCCAGCCTGACCCAGTGCTCTGTGCTGCGCGGTGTGTGGCTGGCTCCAGCTGAGCGGCACAGCTGCCTATCATGGTGCAGCCACACCACCAGCCACCGATGCTCCAGGCAGTGCGGTAAGGGGCCAGGGAGTGGGGAAGGGGGGCTGGATAGAGAGCAGGGGAGTTTGGGGGGTGGTCAGGGACCAGGAGTGTGGGTAGGGGTCAGGGCGGTCAGAGGGCGGGGAACAGGGGGGGTTGAATGGAGGCAGGGGTTCCGGGGGTGGTCATGGAGAGGGGGCGGTTGGATGGAGGGTGGTACTGGGGAGGGGGGGCAGTAAGGAAGGAGAGAAGGGGTTGGATGGGACGGCAGGGAGCAGTTAGGGGCAGGTGGGTCTATGGGCGGTCAGGGGACAGGGAACGGGGGTGGTGGATGGGGCAGGAGTCCCAGGGGGCCGTCAGGGGCGAGAAGCAGAGGGGGTCAGATGGGGGGTGGGGGGGTGGCCACGCCTGCCCTCCATACAATTTCTGAAACCCGATGTGGCCCTCAGGTCAAAAAGTTTGCCCACCCCAGCTCTAGCCTGACAGTTCACCTTTCTGTCTGACCTGTTGTAGTCTCCCCTTTAACCAGTTCGTTATTCACCTTTCAATTCTCATATTAATCTCCATCTTCTCTAATTTAACTAATAATTTCCCATGTGGAACTTATCAAAGGCACTACTGAAATCTAGATAAATTAGATCTAATACTTTTTTTTTTTTTTTTTTTTTTAGAAAAAGGAAATCAGTTATCTCAAAGGAAATCAGGTTGGTCTGGCATAATCTACCTTTAGTAAAACCAGGTTGTATTTTAACCTCTATGTCCTTAACTACTTTCTCTCAAAATTTGTTCCAAGACATTGCATACAATTAAGGTCATACAGGCCTATAGTTTCCCAGATTATGTTCCCCCCGTCCTTTAAAAATAGGAACTGTATTAGAAATTCTCGAATCATAGGGTATAACCCTCGAGTTTGCAGATTCATTAAAAATCCTTGCTATTGGGCTCCAATTTTATGTGCCAGTTCCTTTAATATTCTTGGATGGAGATTATCTGGGCCCCCCAATTTAGTCCCATTCAGCTTGATTTACATAAAGTTTGATTTCCACCTCGGATGTGGCAATTTTTATTTCCATATCCTCATTGCCATTAGCTACCCTGCCACTACCCCTAAACTCTTCATTGGCCTCATTAGAAACTGAGGCAAAGTATTTGTTTAGGTGTTAGGCCATGCACTGTTTATCTTTTATCTCTACCCCATTCTTAGCGTTCAGTGGCCCCACTTCTTCTTTCCTTGTTTTCTTTTTATTTATAAGGCTATAGAACCTTTTACTATTGGTTTTAATTCTCCTTGCAAGGTCGACTTTGCTTGGCTCTTGGCAGTTCTCACTTTATCCCTACACTTTTTGACCTCAAATAGGTAGCTTTCCTTGCTGACCCATCCCCTCTTGCATTCCTTGTAGGCCGTCTACTTTCTTTTAATCACCTGCTTGAGATGCCTGATCATCCAGCTTGGTCTGAAACTCTTCCCTATGATTTTTTTCCCCCTTGCTTGAGATGTAAGCTTCAGATAGTTTCTGCAACTTTGACTTAAATTCCAAGCCTCCTCCACATTCAGACAACTGAGTTCTTCAGTCCAGTCCATTTCCCTCACTACTTCCCTTATTTTTTTGAAGTTAGCCCTTTAGAAATCAATGACCCAAGTTGCAGATCTATTTTTATTTATTCTGCCATTTAGTTTAAGCAGAGGTAATAACAAAACAGTAATTTAAAAATGTTAAACATCTAAATTTATGCTGTGTTTAAGTGCACAGGTATTTTTTAGAAAGTCATATGATTATATCTAGACAGCATTACATAGTGTGGCAGATCATGTACTGCATTAAGGTAAATGTTAACCTCTTCCTATCACAAAGTTGTCCTCTCCCCCAATGCAATCTCAGCCTACTGGATTGAGTCTCCCTGTGCAGGGGGATACTGGCTTGCACCGAGCTATCTTTTACTAGCTCCCATGCCACCCACTTTCTGTGTCCAGTGTACAGATAATGGCCAGGAAAGCCTCATACATCCTGCTAATTACCAGCTGCCTTAAGTGCTCCATCAGACCACTGAGAACCAGCTTAAATAAAAAATTCATCAGGCCACTAATTCAGATATGGAATCAGACCCAGGAGCACAAATGCACCTTTGCACCCTGTAGCAATGCAATGACTCACCACCACAGCACCTCCTGCTGGTCATCTTGGGAATTAGCTCGTCCAGCTCCGGAGTGCCCTCTGCTGGCCGATGTCCCACTTGCCGCTGGCCCCCATGTACCTCCTGGTGCCCCCTTGACCTTGGGTGGTGCCCCCTGACAGTACCCCCACTCTCTAGGTCTCCCCACCCAGGAGAACCCCCAACCCTCTAACCCCACCTTGCCTCAATGGCTACTGCCAGTCACCATCTAGCCCCCACTCACTGGGGCAGACTGCAGTCTATACCACTCTGCATCAGCAAGGGGGGTTTGGACCTGCTGCCTTTGCATACCCTGAGCTGCACCTCTGCAACCCCAGTACCCTTCCCGCCCTTTACCAAGGCCTGCAGCCTGGGGGTTTTCCAGCCCAGAGCTCCCCAGCTCCTCTGGCCTTTCCCCAGCCCTGCTCCACTCTAGGTACCCTGCTGAGCTCCCAAGCAGCCAGGCCTGTCTCTCGCCACAACTAGAGAGAGACTCTGAGCTCCTGGCTGGCAGCCCTTTTATAGGGCCAGGTGCCGCCTGATTGGGGCGTGGTCCCAGCTGTGGCTGCCTCCCCAACCAGCCTAGCCTGTTAACTCCCCCAGAACAGCCCTTTCCCCCAGTTGTTTTAACCCCTTCAGGGCCAGAACGGGTGACCATCCCGCTACACACACCAAGTCAGACCAAGCTCTCCTCCCCTAGAGCCAATGATTGGGCTTAATATTGGCAATCACAAATATTTGAAACTCAATATTTTATGTGCTTCCACACTAGGAAAAAAAATGGTTTGCCTACCATGTGTAAACCAACACATGGCAACTAATACAAGGTAAAATCCCAGTGAAGACAAACCAGCCTACCATTTTCATGTGTGTTAGCAGATCAAAGTACACACTAGGTGGGAACCCAAGGTTTATCTCAATCTGCTAATACATTAAAATTAGCAACTTCCTTGTCTTTCCAAGGATTTTACCTCCTGTTAGCTACTTAATTGGTTAACTGTTTAAACAAAATATTTTGTAATCATTTAAATGGCTAACTCTTTAAACAGTATTTACGTTCCCAGGGCCGCTCGGCCGGTCCCGCTCCAGTCGGGCTGAACAGCTGGGGTTGTCTGGCACGGGGGTTAACAGTTCAGGCAGGTTAACCAGTAAGACTAATGCTTACCGGTTAACATTTTACATCCCTCCCAGTCACCCCTATGCGACTCATTTTGGCCCCGTCATGCACTACCAAAACCTCCCAAAACACAGTGCATTGGATGGCGCGAATTGCACAATGGAATACCTTCTACTCTGCATTGATACAAGCTCTCCTGATGTGTTCACACACCGCCAACACAAGAAGCCAAGTATGCATGCTCACAACTGGCTGTATGCCAATGGTCACCAACCAGTCGATCATAGAGGAGTTCCCGGTCGATTGTGATCTCCGGCAGCACAGCAGGGCTGCCATTAAGACAGGCTCCCTGCTTGCCCGAACTCCACACTGCTCCTAGAAGCGGCCAGCGCATCCCAACGGCCCCGGGGCAGGGGTCTCCCTCTGCACGCTGCTCCTCCCTGCAAGCATCGCCCTCGCAGCTCCCATTGGCTGGGAACGGGGAGCTGCTGCCAATGGGAGCTGCTGAGGCTGTGCTTGCAGAGAGGGACAGTGCACAGAGCCACGGGCCACCTGCCTCCGCCCCCCAGGTGCCACAGGGGTGCATTGGTCCCTTCCAGAAGTGGCGTGGAGGCAGGGAGCCTGCCTTAGCGGCAGCCACGCTACACCACCAACCGGGAGCTGTCAGAGGTAACTGCTGCCCAGCGGAAGGCTGCACTCCAACCCCCAGCCCTGAGTCCCCTCCTGGATCCAGCACCCCAAACCCCCTCCTGCACCCCAACCACCTGCCCCAGCCCTGACCCCGCTGCACCCCAACACTCTGGCCAGCCCAGAGCCCCCTCTTCCACCTAAACTCCCTCCCAGAGCTTGCACCCCTCACCTCCTCCTGCACCCCAATCCCCTGCCTCAGGCTCATCCCAGAACCCCCTCCCACACTGCAAACCCCTTAGCCCCAGCCCAGAGCCTGCACCCCCTCTCGAACCCCAACCCCCTACCCCAGCCCGGTGAAGTGAGGGTGGGGGAGAGTGGAATGAGTGGGATGGGGTAGAGCCTCAGGGAAAGGGCAGGGTAGATCTTGGGTTGCCCTTACATTCAAAAAGTGATCTTGGGCATAAAAAGGTTGGAGACCACTCCTGTATGCCAACATAACTTGAGTCAACATAAATCTGTAGTATAGACACGGCCTCAGATGAGTAGGAACTTAAGCTCCAGTCACTTTCACTTAGGCATATTTGAAAATTGTCTACGGTTCACCTGAAATAATCAGTTTAATTCACTGACTACAGTTAACCTCTGTTCTTTAATATATCACTTAGGTATAAATGTGAAACGTGTTTTGATAAGAGAAGTTAATGTATCCTAAACATTTAAGGTTATTTTGATTAATAAAAAACGATGTGCAGTTTTGTTTAATTAAATTCCAGTTACCATCCTAACGCAGTTTGACACAGATAAAGAGCAAAAAAGTTAATTATCTAGTAAATAAACAACATAGTCACCATTTTCTAACATACTAAAAATGTAGTTAGTAAGAAACTGAAATTAAGCTATATAATTGCTTAAATAAGTGTACATAGTTATAGTTTACCTTCCTAAGTAGCAAAAAGATGTACCAAATCTAGTATAAAGATTATTTAGTTGTCAATTAACATGTTTTAATGGAATGCAGCCTTCTTTAGAAAGTAACTGAAGTACATTAAAATTTATTATTTAAATTGAGCCTATTTGGTGATTTAAATCATCTTGATTTAAAAATCAATCCACCCATTTTCATACCTCTCTCTAAACCATCTGATCCAGTATAGCACAGGATACCAGAACAGAGACCACTGGTCTGAAACGGTAAGGCAGTTCCTACAGTGGGAAGATATTTTGTATCTAATTATGGCTCCCATTTATTACTCCCTATCTACTTATTAATTTTGGTAAACCAGCTTTTTAGAACCAGATAAAGATAGTGGGACACAATCAAAGAATTTGCAGAGATACTCTAGCCTTAAACCTTATTTCATTCTTACAAAAGTGATTATTTATTGGACCAACTTCTGTTGGGTGAGAAAGGCAAGCTTTCAAACTTACACAGAGCTCAAAAAGTCTCTCTCACCAACAGAAGTTGGTCCAGTAAAAGGTATTACCTCACCCGCCCTGTCTCTCTGATATCCTGGGACTGACACAGCTACAACAATACTGCATGAAGTGATTATTTGACAGTTTCCCGCCTTGTATTTCTTACTACCGTGAAATTTAGTTTATCTTATGAGCACTTAATTTTCCCAGGGCATTCAGCTAAGCAACATAATTAAGTGGGACAGCAGCTCTCAAACAGTCTATAGACACTCGATGGTTGGTGAATCACTTCCTGGTAGTCTGCAAACTGAAAGGGGGAGAACGCTCCATAAAAAACAGATGTGGCTACCACCAGGAATAGCCCAGCTTCTTCCAGCAGGCAGCTTTACTGTCAATAAGAGCTTAGCTGCCTCCATGAAGAATAAAACCCAACAGCTACCATGTGAAGAGGAGTCAAACAGCCACCATCATCACCACCACCACCCCACCACCCCCTGCAAAAAAAAAAAGTGTGGTAGGGAGGAGCAAAGGATGGAGACCAAGAGCTTCGGACACAAGATGCTGGAAAAGGGGAGCAAAGGAAAGCAGGCCAGTGGATAGGACAGTTAATGGTACTATACTTCCAGGAACTTCATTCTAGGACAGGGTGGGCAAACTTTTTGACCTGAGGGCCACATCTGGGTATGGAAGTTGTATGGTGGGCCACGAATGCTGGCCAAACTGGAGGTTGGGGTGTGGAGAGGGTGAGGGTGCCAGCTGGGGGTGCAAGCTCTGGTGTGGGGCTAGGGATGAGGGGTTTGGCGTGCAGGAGGGCTCAGAGGGTGGGAGGCGGATCAGGGGTGAGGCAGGGGCACGGCAGCAGGTCATGGGTGCAGGCTCCAGGCGGTGCTTACCTCAAGCAGCTCCCAGAAGCAGCGGCATGTACCCCTACACGCTGCCCCATCCACAGGCGCCGCCACCCCTACAGCTCCCATTGGCTGTGGTTCCAGCCAATGGGAGCTGCAGAGCCGGTGCTTGGGGGTGGGGGCAGCATGCGGAGTCCCCTGGCTGCCCCTACACATAGAAGTCAGAGGGGAGACATGCCACTGCTTCCAGGAGCCGCG
The DNA here is from genome assembly GCF_027887155.1 of Malaclemys terrapin pileata. Classification (NCBI taxonomy): domain Eukaryota; kingdom Metazoa; phylum Chordata; order Testudines; family Emydidae; genus Malaclemys; species Malaclemys terrapin. The sequence continues at coordinate 87,300,206 of NC_071507.1, forward strand.
CAGAGCGGGACAAGCCCCTGATCCCGCTCTCCAGTGGGAACTCTAGGGTTGTATTAAAAAGGTCCAACGGGCCGGATGCAGCCCGTAGTTTGCCCACCCTTGTTCTATTAATATCTGTCACCACATGGCCATTTGTAATCACCATTATCAGGCTAGCATTCTTTCATCAGTATACCGTATTGCATCATATTTTTTAAATCTACCCAAGACCTAATCTATCAGCACAAGGATTATTAGTTGAAAATGTAGGTGGAGTCAGTGTGGGGCCTGAGAAGGAAATGTCTCTCTTAAATTAATAATAAATCCTTTAACTGATTGCTTCTTGATCAATTGGGCTTTTAGAGTTGGAATCTCCATATTTAATTACACTGCTTATATAATTTTAATTTTTAACTCTGTTCTACCAAGTCATGTGTAATGGATGGGAAATACAGGGTTTGGGAAATTTCTTCAGCCACAACGGATCACATTTCAATCAATAAATCTGAAATAACCTATTTGATTAATGTATATCTATATCAAGCCAAACCTGGGTGCCTAAAATTAGACATTTTCAGGGGTGCTGAATACCCAAAATTCAAGGGAAGGTGCATAGCACCTCTGAAAGTCAAGCCACTTACATATAATAGCTACACTAAGTCACCTAAGGTTTGAAAATTCTGACTTTACAATAACCACATCAACAGTTTTAAGAATAGTTTACTCTTATTCTTTAATTTTTAATGTAGGACTTTCTTTTAGTCTTGTTTCCTGTGAGCATAGTTATATGGCCGCTTCAGCAAAAACCTGGTTTATAAGATAAAAACCATGTCTTTGCTGACAGAATTCCTCTGTTATATGCATTCAGTGTGAAAGATGGAATTCTCAAACCTTTTCAAAGCAGGCTAACTCATACTGCCTCAAGAGCCTTTTAAACCCACACCACTGGCATTTCCAAATATTTTCACAATAAAGGCCTGGCAAGGCCATCTCCCTAGCTGCTTTAAGTAGTAAACATAAAAGATAAATCATAGTAACTGCTTTGTATACAGCAACCAAATTTCCAAGTAAATATTGTTTGCATTATATTATAAATTAACACAATGAATTTCTAACACCATTTATAGAGCTTCATTCAATTAAAACAATGTCACAACACTTTCAGAGAAAATCATTTCAAACAGCCTGAGCTGAGTGTAACTACAAAGGCCAAAAGAATGAAAAAGTAACATTAATTAACCGAGGCTGTTTAAGTAGGGGTCCTTGTCTATATTTGTTGGCCATAGACCTATCAAGTATCGTTATGTTTCACTCAGGAAAAGGTTTAAAAAAGACTAGTAGCTTTCTCTGTTAATATTATTCCTTGCTGCTCAATTCATTTTAAATGAAAAATATTGTAAAAATAGATTTCTTAGTGAGATATAGTAGTTTATAGTGTGATAGCTGTATACTGGCATAATTTCTGACATAAGGGACAAAAGTGAATTATCTCAATTATACAGTTTTAGACCTTCTGGCCTATTTTCTCATTTAATATATTTTGTTATTTATCTAAAAACGTTCTTAACTTTACTATCAAGCTTTATGGTACTTTTGTATGAAGCATGATGATCTGCAAGTTTGTGCATTCAAGTGCAAATGTCGATTTGCTATTGTTACTTTACAATAGCTAGTATTTATCCCAAACATCTGACAATCTTTGGGACCAACAAAACTGAAAATACACTGCTATACTATTTTGTTGGCTGTTATGCCAGCAACATTCATGCCCCAATAACAAAGAGTGTTAACATTCCCATCATAATAATCCTTTTCTGCTGTGCTTTTTGAGCTGGTTTTGGAAGGTTTGGGTTAAAAAGGTAGTTTGCAAAATATACTCAAATCTGGCATTAAATCTCAAGACACATTTTTCCCTCCTACACAGTTTTATGGTCAGCCTATCCCAACTGTTCCTCAGAATGGGTTTTCTGCCCAACTATTCTTCAAACATTAATAACCGGATTTATCCTAGAGACCAGTAAATGGGCACATAGTTCATTTGTTTAATTGCTACTCAAGATCTAAGCTCCAAAGAATCAGCAGGTAATTCTATAATCAACAAGCTCGTAAGCCTGGTCTGGTCTACAAAACTACAAAAACGACCTCTTCCTGAGTGTTCAAAACAAGTTTAACTTCAGTTTCTGAAATGATGCTGGACACTGTCCTTGTCTATATTGGCATTTAAATAGTATTCAGCTGCAAGCATTGCTACCGTCCATTGTCGTCATTTTTCTACTGTAAACAAGCCTTCTGAGGTCCACAGAGTGGAAGTCACAGTACACACTATAAAAAGCAACAGAGGGTCCTGTGGCACTTTTGAGACTAACAGAAGTATTGGGAGCATAAGCTTTCGTGGGTAAGAACCTCACTTCTTCAGATGCAAGTAATGGAAATTTCCAGAGGCAGGTATAAATCAGTATGGAGATAACGAGGTTAGTTCCATCAGGGAGGGTGAGGTGCTCTGCTAGCAGTTGAGGTGTGAACACCAAGGAAGGAGAAACTGCTTCTGTAGTTGGATAGCCATTCACAGTCTTTGTTTAATCCTGATCTGATGGTGTCAAATTTGCAAATGAACTGGAGCTCAGCAGTTTCTCTTTGGAGTCTGATCCTGAAGTTTTTTTGCTGTAAGATGGCTACCTTTACATCTGCTATTGTGTAGCCAGGGAGGTTGAAGTGTTCTCATACAGGTTTTTGTGTATTGCCATTCCTGATATCTGACTTGTGTCCATTTATCCTCTTGCGTAGTGACTGTCCAGTTTGGCCAATGTACATAGCAGAGGGGCATTGCTGGCACATGATGGCATATATAACATTGGTGGACGTGCAGGTGAATGAGCCGATGATGTTGTAGCTGATCTGGTTAGGTCCTGTGATGGTGTTGCTGGTGTAGATATGTGGGCAGAGTTAGCATCGAGGTTTGTTGCATGGGTTGGTTCCTGAGTTAGAGTTGTTATGGTGCGGTGCGTGGTTGCTGGTGAGAATATGCTTAAGGTTGGCGGGTTGTCTCCCTGTGGGAGAGGACTGGCCTGCCTCCCACCATTAAAAAAAACAGAGTACAAACTGTGTATGTTTTGTACAGGGTGGATAGAAAAGAATTTTTAAAGTGAACAAATCATTAATTCTTTTTAAAAAATAAACACATTTAAAATTAAATCTGAAATTATGACAACCTATGTTAAGGCTTAGCCCTATTCTGACAAATGAAATGCTTTGTAAGCGAATATTCAAAGACAATTGTATCAACTTTATAAATGTATGTATTTTTATAGGCTGTCTTGAGATTGTATTCATGTTAAAGGGTGAGCTAAAAGACATTTCCTGTAAGAACTAAAATCCCTAGGGGGTAATTAAGACAAATCCATTATTCTGAAACAAAGCAGGTAAGTAGTCTGTTTCATTCCCTGGAAAATAGCACACTGCTTTAACCTGGCTCAAGAGGCATGGCAGACAAAACTAAGCTTTATGAAGTGATCACCCTGATGTAGAGAGAAAGATGTCTCTCACTTGATTCAGGAACTGACAAGTAACTGTGACCCAGAGACAGGCCCTGTGGAAAGGCATGAAATAGTTTAGTCCTCTCAGGGTCTCCATGCGGAACATGGAGAACTGACTGGTAAGATGCACCTGCATATAAGCTGGTTATTGTTTCTATTATGTTTTCTTCAAGATGCTTTTGTTCTAAATAAAAAGTACTTTGCTTTAATGAAAGTTGGGCTGGTCACTGGTTAACTCTGTCATTGCTCTGGAGATAACAGGACTGAAATAAGGTCAGATCTGCTGAAATAATCACAACGAATTGCAGGAGTCTGCAGCCCAAGATCCAGGTCTAGAAGGAAATCGTCATAGAAGACCACCTTGAAGTTAACAGCTAGAGGCCCGAGACCTAACAGGGATATCATTAAAGGGGCCATGAAGGGGTGAGAGATGCAGTTAAGTCAGGAACAGTGCCACTATAATTTAACTAAAAAAAATGTTCTAGCAATGAGCCCTCTTCAAATATTAATGAAAAGGGAAACAGCTTTACTGAAACCAGGTAGAGGAGGATCAGATCCACTAAACCTAAAAAAACTGAAGGACATACAGCCAGATAGTCAAAGATGCTTAGGTTCCTAAATATACAAGATGTAGACATCTAACCTGCTAAGGCACTTCTGAAAATCCCACTAGGTGCCCATCTGCAGCTTTAAGCACCTAAATACTTTTGAAAAATCTCATCAGTGGTGACCAGAAACAATCCACCAATTCACTAACTACTATTACTTTTTTTTTTTTTTATTATTATTATTATTAAACTAAATCTGGTTTAAATACAAAATGTTTTGATAAACTTTCTTATGTATCCAGCACATTTAACTAATAAAATTTTAACTAATAAAAAATAAAAATGCTGTTTTTGTGCATCTGTAATTGAATTCCAATTTCCATCCAAATGCAGCTTGATGCAAATCACAAAAAAATTAATCTAATAAATACAACATGTATTCACCATTTTCTAACAAAAATGAAAAAAATAAATAAATGTTGGGCTATGTAACTGATTAGGTGTATATAAATATAGCGTATCCTTGTTAACAAAAAGGTAGCAAATTTAGTATCAAGGCTACGTTTAGTTGCAAATTAACATGGTTTAATGGTTACATCAACCAGTGCGAATGAACCTCTCTTTAGAAATACAAGTACAAAAGCTAAACAAGATTAAAATCTATTTAAAAATCAAGGTTTTCTGCTTGCTGATTTAAATGATGATTAAAATCTGTGACATCAATGATTTTAACATCAAACCACCCTATTTTTGCAAGTTTACAACCAGTGGTGCAAATAGAAATCATTTCTTGCTGGTACTTTGCACTCATAGGAGGGACACAGAAGGGGGACACATGACCTCCTGTGACCCCCCCCATGTGACTCCTCCCCGCCCCCAGACCGGGACCCCCATGCTCTCTCTGTCCCCTCCCCCATGTACAGACCCCAAGCAGAATGACTCAGGAGATGCAGCTGCATAGAAGGGCTGGGGGCGGGCTCCTCCTGTGTCTTTCCAATACGGTATACCAGCTATAAATATCTTACTGGCATGGCCTACTGGACTGTACCACCGTACTTGCACCACTGTTTACAACCCAACTTCTGCAATAAAGAGCCATGGGCTCTTTAATTACCACAAGGTGCCAGAATCTATTTTGCATCTTATCCAAAATACAGTATCTCTAACACAACAGCAGAGCAACTCCTAGTACTACACCAGGGCATAAACTTAATATTGGCACAGTGATGACTACAATCCTAATGAAATAAGAGGCATTTTTTAGATCAGGTCTCATACAAACATTAACTAGGCCTAACTGCTTTGGAGATCGGAGAAAATCAGAGAGCAAGAAATATCGTCACAAGGTTCCTTTTAGTGTGTGTCTTGAGGGCTCCAGGTTTACTTTTAATATAAATGGGACACACACTATTTTAAAGAAATATTACTCAGCTTGTTAGAAGCCAATTGGCTTAGAAGCAAATAACATTTTTGTAGATTCAGCTTAAAGATCACTGGGTCAACCTGTCAGACCACAAGTGAACTCTTGATTAGAGTATTAAGTGCAGCAATCTTTAACGCTTAGACCTATTGATTCAAAGCCCAGAGAGCAGTTAGTCACTTATATACACTACCCATTTATTCAATACCATTTTTAATGTGCAAAACATTAGATCAGAAAAAGCCTTTAGCAGCGAACAGAACTCTGCTTATAACCTTTCCATTTTCTAACTGCCTCTTCTATGCCACACAGGGTCAGCAATCTTCATCTTATTCCTTTATATAAATGTACTACAGTCAGTTACAACAACTATTAGGTGTTGAATTTCTAAAACTACTAGAATCAATTTTCAGTTTTTAATGACTTACTTAGGCGACTATTAAGAATTATTGACAAGCTTCTGCTCCAATAAAAAGTTTTTTTTTTGTTTTGTTTTGGAAGTATGAAAGAAAAACTAGATGTACAGTGAATCAAATTCCGCTTACATTTACATACTGGGTAGACAACAGTGACAATGATGCCAGGAGATAGGGCCAGTGCCCTTCCCAGGATGACCCAACACTAGAGTAGGCAATTCATTTGAACGGAGGCATATTGAGAGATAGGAAACAAAGTTCAAGAATCGGGAGGGTTGCTTGAGTGAGGATTTGGACTTTTTATAAGGGTGAAAAAAGAGGAGAGGTGTATAGCTAATTCCTTTCAGATTCATAGATTTCAAAATAAATCAATGCATTTAACATACACAGTAATTGAACTACATAACATTGTTCTTTGAATGAGCAAAACAGAAGAAGTTGTGCTCACCGACTTAGTTGCACATAACATGACAATAAGCAGATCCACATGAAGCAGGAAGAATCATGTTATGTCAAAAAATACTGCCCTAACTGGCTCAAACTGACAAAAAAGTTGGCTTGCTGATAATTATTTGAGTACACAGTATAGATCCATACTGCAAAAGATACAAGCAGTGGTTCTCAAACAGGGGTGCGCAGAGGTCTTCCAAGGGATACATCAATTCATCTAGATATTTGCCTAGTTTTACAACAAGCTACATAAAAATCAATAGCGAAGTCAGTACAAACTAAAATTTCATACAGACACTGAAATGTAAGTGCAATATTTATATTCCAATTGATTTATTTTATAATTACATGGTAAAAATGAGAAAGTAAGCAATTTTTTAGTATAGTATGCTGTGACACTGTATTTTTATGTCTTGATTTTGTAAACAAGTGGTTTTTAAATGAGGTGAAACTTGGGGATACACAAAACAGACTCCTGAAAAGGGTACAGTAGTGTGGAAAGGTTGAGAGCCACTGGTCTACAGGGATTCCCCCTTTTAGAAAACTGACCAGCAGTGACAACACTGAAAGGTAGGTCATAGGAAGATCACTGAAATGGAGACTGGACGGATTGCTCTCTTGAACTGGTGAACCTATCTAGCTAACAAGAGATGTTTACCTTGCAGAAGTATTAAGATGGTCAAATACCATTTTTGTATCACAAAACTAGAGACATTTCCTTGTCAGGCAATAGTAGCTGCTATTCATGCAATAGAAACATGAAACAAAATCTTCAGGAATTGTGACACCACACTATCATTTGAAGACCATGAAAAATTTTATCCATGTGTACTGTTTTCCAGGCAGTTTTCAGCCTGAATTACAAAAAGAGTGCAATGAATAGACCTATTCCTATCCTGGTAATTAGTGGCAGCTCTTTTAATCTCTCAACTATGTACTCTAGTTTTACCAATAAGAGAGACCATGAACATAGGACAAACTACAGACATTAATAGACTTAAATAGAAATTTAAAACTACTGCCAGGCATAATTTAGGTTGCAGGCCCACTGGAATCTTATCTTTGAGAAATCTGGTGTAAGCAAGAGTCATCAGGACGTGCATTTCACTTATTCTCCTGGCTGAAGTTATTTTCCACTTCGAAGGAACACCGTTCAAGGAAGGTGGAACAGTCTCTTTCGGAAGGGCGACTTCCTAAATCTGTGAGCGCCAAGACTAAGCCCTACAACTGGAGGCTACCAAGAACAGGAGGGAACATAGTTAGCAGCATTTTTAAAAGTATACCAACTACTGAGTGTGCAAAAACTGAAGAACCTTGAACACGAGAGTGATAAAATGATATAGCTGCTAGATTAAACTTTAGCTGAATTTAAAGGAAAACAGTGTCAAAGGTCTCACCTTTGCCAGCTGTAATCTCTATCAGAAGATAAAGTAAAAAACCTTTTCATTTTCAGAGCATAAATTTGCTTTGTAGGTTTCCTACTTTCTAAACAGAAGTTAGTTGCTTATTTCTCAACAGTGAGCAAGAGAGTTTAATGAAGTTCCAACTTCCAAGCTTCCAGCTTCCATCTTGATCCTAGATCAGGGGAGAGCAAACTTTTTGGCCTGAGGGCCACATCAGGGTTCCGAAACAGTATGGAGGGCCAGGTAGGGAAGATTGTGACTCCCCAAACAGCCTAGCCCCCACCCTCTATCTGGTCCCTCCCACTTCCCATCCCTGACTGCGCCCCTCAGAATCCCCGACCCATCCAACCCCCCCTGCTCCTTATCGTGACTGCCCCCTCAGTTGGTACCCCCACGGCCACGACAGATACTTCTATACCTTAAGTTCCAAGGATGCATGTATTCCCCAGGAATGAGGGTCCATAAAAAAAATAAACCATTTTGCTTTGAAATTTAAAAAACATCTTCATCTGCAATAAGTTATTTTTAGGAAACTTAATTCATGCTTTTACAATATCCCACAAAACATGAACATGATCACCAAGCATGACTTATTGTTCTACTGTAGCCAACATGTTACTTTTACCCTAAAAATGACTTCATAGCACCATAATCAAGTCAAATCCATTTATATAAATTTACTCTGAAGAAGCAAGATCCTTCAGTTGAAATGCCAATTATTCTCATGTCTCTGCCCACCATGCTAACTAAGAGCAATATTAAACTTCCTGACAAGAAAAGGATACAGCAAAGGAAAGCTCCATCAGTTTGATAAATTCTCGCCACTAACAAGGCACAGCCTTGAAACCCCTAGAATCTGCTCTGAACGTCTGCCCATACATACTGCATTCCTGACCCTCTTCTACTCTTGTAGCAAGGCTACTTGAGTTACAATGCCATTAGTCCCTATCACATGCTTGTGCCCTACCAACACATACCCCAACTGCTCAAACACCAGTTCCCGACCAAGTGCAGGGAACAGTGTAGTGCAGATTTACTGTCTCTAAGTAGCATTAATTAACACTAGTTTTGCTGTCGATATTTCCACCAGGTTTGGAAATTGAGTGTGCTGTGTGGACTAGCCATTATCTGACTTTCACCTTGGTCCTCTTAAGAGCCTTGCACACTGACCACGCAGTACTTTTGAGGAAGGGCTTTCATGTGTTTGGAGGCGAGGATGAATACCACAAAGATTCTGCTCCTTCTGTACTGCCATGGCTAATTTCTGATGGCCTATATCCAGCGTAAGTACACTGAAGCACAAAGCCTTCAGATACTTTTTTGATAGGCAACACAAAAGAATGAGAATAAAAGTGAAAGAGGGTGCTGTCATTTGCATAATCCATATTAGGAATGCTATTAAACTTTGATTTTACCAAATGCAGAAATTATTTAAATGCTGTTATGTCAGTAAGTTCCCAGTAGCCAAATGAATCCCCAATGTTCATTGTTGTGTTGTACTAATTAAATAATTTTAACTAAAATGGTCAGAAAGTACGCACAAGCTGTTTATCAGTGTTGGTCTTTGAGCTGCAGTATACCCAAAGGACATGCTACTTTAGATGTGATAATTATTGAGCTCTTACATTTTTGCTTGCTAAGAAGCCACAGAAGAGCTCCAACAGAGAATTTCACATTAATCCGAACTAACAGGGCACTTTATTATTAAGCCTGTGATTACCATCTAAAAACATTTATTTAGCACTATATTTGTGGGTGCAAATTCCAAGAGATTGGTTAAATTGATAAGAGGTTTACCCTAAGCTCTTTTCGGGAAATTTTAAATAAATTTATCTTCTATGAGCTGCATCAGAAATACTAAATAAATTTTAAATATTCATTCATAAAACAATATTAAGTCCTTTACTCACCTGCTTACTAAAGCGCCAATTATCTTTTCCAGACCCAACTCTTCTCTAATTAACTCTGATGGAGGGAAATACCCATCTCCAATTAATAGGACATACCTGCAAATTCTAAAATCAGTGAGTCAAATGAAACCACAAGGGGACTAAATGTATACAGGAGGATCAAATATTTTAAATTTCTTTAAAAGAAAAAGCATGATAAAACTGTCAGAATTCTAATTCCTGAAACAGACACTCCAAAGTAGTAAGAATGAATGGAATAAGGAGCACACAGTTGTGGGCTTTGCAGACCGCTTTGCTCAATTGTTTCAAACAACTACTGTTCTGGAATCTACAGTGTTGCATCATATTGACTGATATGGTAAGGGACTACATGAATTTAATATCAGAAAAGGATGAAATTGAGAACAAATCCCAGGTCAGGTATTTAAGGCTTACTGGTGTACCTGGAAAAAAAAATCCTACATCCCAACGTTCTGTAAGAAACTGGTTTGCCAACTAACACCTCTCCAAAGTGACTAATTTTTCCCCAGGAAACTTTCTAGGTGAGTTGACTATGGATAGAAAAATCCTTCTTCTAAATCAATACCATGTACCATATTAAAGTGTTCCATTCCATCATTCCTTAAATTTGATTTTTGAAAGTCAAATATTTCTAATTACTAGTTCAGAAACAGGAATATACGAAGATTGCTCAATCTGCTTTACTTAAAGTTGTAACGACTCTGTTCCAGCAAAGAAATTTGGAAAAATTGGACAGAGTCACTGTCTATACAATGTTCAGCTGTCTATGCAAGTGTTCAGTCATATATTAATCTGCAGAAGCAGAAAGTTGCACATTAGCAACAGTCAGGAAGAAGGTATGGACTGAGGTCTAAGACTAAGCTAATATGCAAATTCACATGCTTACCCCTCATATGTGCGTCCACATTTATTCATTTTTAAAAAGTTAACATTACAAATTTATTGTCTCCTAAAAGCGTACTGTAACTAATTATGAAGAATTTACCCTAGGAATTTGCTAGAGATTCAGGCCATAGACTGAAGTGCTTGTAGATTTTGCCATAACTATACGAAGGTAGGGTTGCCATAGTTGCACTAATTTTAATTTGCTAGTTTGAATTTAATTGAGATATAGTTATTTTTTTTAATTACAAGTGATTTAATATGCACTGAAATAAAGATTATCACCCATAATCTAGAAGTAGGTTAACATCCTGCATTGGCATATAGAAGGGTTTGGTTTTATTTTATTTTTACTATTTCTTGAATAAAACTGCCATTTATACCTCAGTAGTGTAACTTTATATATGTTCCTACCCTTATCTAGAAATAAGGGTAACCTAAGAATAACTTAATATTTCTGTGCTTCATGACTAATTTAAAGTTCTGCATGGAGAAGATGAAGTTACTGTGCAGTAACTGACCTTCTTCAAGAGATGTCCCTGTGGGTGCTCCACTCCAGGTGTTGGTGCGTCCCTACACCTTCGCTCAGAGATTTTTACAGTAGTACTCGTACCGGTCACACACGCGCAGAGCCTCCCCCCCCCCGCTCTGAGTGTACCTTAATAGTATGCATGCGCGACCGGACTCCCCAGGCTACCCCAACTCTGAAGTAGAGGGAAGAAGGGTGGGGAGTGGAGCACACACAGGGATACTCATCTCGAAGAAAGTCAGTTCCTGTACAGGTGAGTAACCTCCTCCTCTTCTTTGAGAGATGTCCCTGGGGGTGCCCACTCCAGGTGACTTAAAAGCAGTGTATCTCAAGGAGGTAGGGACTTTGGCAGAAATGCAGTAAATAATACAGCTCTGCCTAATTGTGTATCGGAGAGAGGGCCTTGAGTAAGGGTATAATGCTTAACAAATGTGTGTTCAGAAGTCCAAGTGGTCGCTTTACAGATGTTAGCCAGAGGAACTTTGCATAGAAAAACCACGGAGGTAGCCACAGACCTAGTGGAGTGAGTTCTGATGCCGGCTGGAGGCATAACTTTCTTTGATAGCACAGTCGGATACAATCAGAAATCCAGTTTGAAAGTCTCTGGGTAGAAATAGGTGTCCCTTTGGAGCGCTCTGCAATGGAGACAAAGAGTCTAGAAGAGTTTCTAAAGAGCTTGGTTCTAGCCAGATAGAAGGACAAAGCCCTGCGTACATCTAACATATGCATTGTGGATTCAAAAGAGTTTGCATGTGGTTTAGGAAAGAAGATTGGTAGGTGTATCGGCTCATTGATGTGGAATGACGAATGAACCTTTGGAAGAAATTTGGGGTGTAGTGGAGGGTAACCTTGTCCTTAAAAAACAGTGTGTATGGTGGGTCCGCCCTGAGAGCTGCTATTTCTCCTGCACAGCCGGACAGACATGATTGCCACTAAGAATGCTGTTTTCATAGAGGGGTGCAAGAGGGAGCAAGTGCCTAGGGTCTCGGATGGCTGTTGAGTTAAGCAGGAGAATACTAAGTGAAGGTCCCCGGAGGAGTAGGAGGTTTAATGTCCAGGTATAGGTATTGGAACCCTTTGAGAAAACACTTTGTGATTGGATGAGCAAGAACAGAGGTATCGTCGATCTTGTCATGAAAAGTTGTAATAGCAGCTAAGTGGACCTTGATGGAGCTGAAAGAAAGGCCAGATTGTTTAAGGTCTAATAGGTAGTCAAGTACGGGTGGAAGAGGTACAGAAGTAGGAGGGAGTTGTTTAGTGGAGCACTATTGTGTGAATTGCTTCCACTTTCAGAGATAGCAGAACACAACCTACTCGCATCACCTATATAGGAGCACTCTTTGAACCTGCTCAGAGCATGCTACTTCATTTTGGGAGAACCATGGAGGAACCAAGCTTTGAGGTGAAGCATGGACAGGTTGGGGTGAAGAAATCAGCCATGTTGCTGAGATAGGAGGTTCGGAGTGAGGGGCAACGAAATCGATGGGCAAATTGACATTCTGGTGAGGAACGGAAACCATGGTTGTCTGGGCCACGACGGAGCAATCAGAATTACCGTGGCACGATCTGTTCGTATCTTTGTCAGAACTCTGCGGAGAACCGGTATTGGGGGAAAAGCATACAGTAAGTGTTGAGCCCATGAGATCAGGAATGCATCTCCTAGGCAATGTTTGCCCAATCCTACTCTTGGGCAAAATTCAAGACATTTCTTGTTCTTCACAGTCGCAAAAGAGGTCCACGGTTGTATAGCCCCAAACACGGAATATACGGTGTATGATCGTGTCGTTTATCTCCCATTCGTGATCCCTGGGAAAACGTCTGCTTAGTTCGTCCACGGTGGTATTCCGGGCCCCAGGAAGATAGGCGACTGATACCTGGATGTTGTTTGTGAGGCTCCAATTCCACAGCTTCGTGGCTTCTGTGCAAAGTGAATGAGAACGAGCCCATCTCTGCCTGTTGACATAGAACATGCAAGCGATGTTGTCTGTTATTATCCGAACATGTTGGTTCTGAATAAATGGGAGGACGTGATGGCAGGCATTGCGTATGGTTCGCTGTTCCAGGACGTTTATGTGTAGGGAGGCTTCAGTGGAAGACCATAGCCCCTGGGCTGCGTGGTAGGACATGTGCATTCCCCATCCCGTGAGGGATGCATCGGTAGTCATTATGAGTGATGGGGAGTCCTGGAGAAAGGGGACTCCTGAGCAGAGGTTGGAGGGAACTGTCCACCATCGGAGGGAGTCATTGACTCTGAAGGGTATGGATAGAAGCTTGTTTAGAGCATGTACGTTCGGTCTGTAAACTGTGGCCAACCAAGCTTGGAAGCACCTCATGTATAGGTGTGCATTTTTGACCACGAAAGTACACAAGGCCATGTGGCCTAATAGTTGTTTGCAGACTCATGCAGTGACCTGGGGATTGTTGTGAAGTTTTGTAACCAGGAGTTTTATGGTGTTGAAGCAATCAAGCGGGAGCAACGCTATTCCTATTTGGGAATCGAGGTGCGCTCCTATGAACTCCAGTTGTTGGGTAGGAGATAAGGTGGATTTGTTTTTGTTTATTTGCAGGCCAAGGGAAAGGAAGCAAGCAACGGTAAGCTGCGTGGATCGAAGCACTTCGTCAACCGTTGAGGCTTTGAGGAGACAATCATCGAGGTAAGGAAATATCACCCGTTTCCTGAGGTGGGCAGTAACCATGGCTAGGAGTTTGGAGAAAACTCGGGGAGCGGTAGATAGGCCGAAGGGCAACACTCTGTATTGAAAATGTGTCGAACCGAGGGTAAAACGAAGAAAAGGTCTGTGGGCTGGGTGAATTGTCATATGAAAATAAGAGTCCTGTAGGTCGAGGGCTGAAAACCCATCGCCTTGCTCCAGCGCTGGGATTATGGTGGTGAGGGTAACCATTTTGAACTTTTGCTTTTTGATAAATTTGTTTAACCACCTGAGGTCAAAGATCTGTCACCATGCCCCAGTTTTCTTTTCTGTGAAGTAGTAATGGGAGTAGAAACCTTTCCCTCTGTGTTGTTCGGGCACGATTTCCACTGCTCCCACTTGAAGGAGATGTTGTCCTTCTTGGAGGAGCAGTGGCTCATGAGAGGGGTCCCTGAAGAGGGACAGGGAGAGGAAAGGTATAGAATAGCCAACTATGACGACCTCTAAAGTCCACTTGTCGATGGGAGAATGGGCTTAGGCGGTGGCCAAAAGGCGGTGTAAGCGCTGAAATGGGAATATGGTTTTCTATACCCTCGACCAAGACTTCAAATTTGCTTATTGGTTGGAGAGGGCTGAGACGCTGCCGAGGAGTTGGGACGGCGGCATTAGTATCTGGATTTCGGGCGTTGCTGTTATTGCTGTTGCTTGTGAGATCTACGGAATTGCTGGGTGTATGTGGGGTAACGTGGTCGTTGGTAAGGGTGGTATCTATATTCTCATCTTCTGGTCATAAGGGTTTGAATTCCTAAAGACCGGAGAGTTGCCATGGAGCCCTTCATGGAGTGGAGTAAGTCATTTGTGGTGGAGGCGAATAGTTTGTCACTGTCGAAGGGGAGATCCTCAGTGGTACTCTGGACCTCCTGGGGAAAGGAAGAGGACAAGAGCCATAACCCTCGGCACATCACAACTGCTGTGGCAGTGGACCGTGCCATCGTATTGGTCACATCAAGGGCAACTTGAAGAGCAGTGCGGGAGATGATTTCTTCCTCAGAAACTATGGCTGTAAATTGTTATTTCTTTTCTTCTAGTATGTGATCAACAAAGTCCATGAATTTATTGTAATTTTTGTGGTCATACTTTGCTAGAACGGCTGTATAATTAGCAATGTGAAACTGCAAAGTGGAAGAAGCGTATACCTTACATCCGAGCAAATCTACCTCACTTACTGTCCTTGTCGGAGGCGGTGGAATGGGGAAATTGGTGTTTGTTCTTTTGGATAACTGCGTCTACTACCAGCAAGTTTGGCGCTAGGTGAGTAAAAAGGAATTCTGAGTACTTTTGGTCCGCTCTCTTACAGGTAAGCAAGCTTGCAGCCGGGGTTTGCCAAATGGCCTTGGCAGGTTCTAAAAGGGCTGCATTGATAGGTAATGCAATTCTAGAAGAAGAGGGCTGCAGGATGTCAGTTAGCTCATGCTGCTGTTCCTCCAGGTTAATTCGTAGCTCATTGGCAGCTCTTTTAAACAGGTCTTGAAATTTTGAAAAGTCGTCAGGAGGAGGAGGAAGCAATGCTTCATCAGGCGGAACAACTGGTTAGAGGCAGGCCGTGCTTGCTCTTGCGGTTGTGACAGGGCTCCCTGGTGTCTGGAGTCAGTGGCAGGGTCGTCAGGGTACCAAGCAGGTCTCACGCCTGGCTGCATTGGTATAACGAGTATGGTCCTGAGTATAAGGAGCCCATAGAGTCCAATATTGCCACTGTGGTGGGAAGGGCATGGGTGGTGCCATCCAGGGGTTAACGCACCATCGGGCAGGACCCTCGTAATAGGATGAGGCAGCTTTTCTATGACCTCTCTTGACCAGGGTCTGTGAACAGGAAATCTGTTAAGGTGAAAATTCTCCCTGCAGCCCAGATTCCTCATCACTCCTCATAGCAAGAAAGCTGTGCAGACCTTGCCTGAGGGTCCTGAGAGAAGTAGTAGGTGTTAAGTAGGGGTGATTGCAAGACAGTAACACCAGGAGGTCCCTTTAGTGTGTGAATTGCCCTGCCCCAGTGCCTCTGTGAGGGGAGGGCTGAGCAAGAGGAATTTGTTGTGAGGAGAGATTCCTCTGCACCAGAATCCCGAGCATTCCTGCTGGCTAGTTCAAAGGCTGACAGTGCTGAGAGAGTGAGAGGAGCCTGTAGGGGGTCAAAAAGAAGAACAGGAGTACTTGTGGCACCTTAGAGACTAACAAATTTATTAGAGCATAAGCTTTCGTGGACTACAGCCCACTTCTTCGGATGCATATAGAATGGAACATATAATGAGGAGATATATATACACACATACAGAGAGCATAAACAGGTGGGAGTTGTCTTACCAACTCTGAGAGGCCAATTAATTAAGAGAAAAAAAACTTTTGAAGTGATAATCAAGCTAGCCAAGTACAGACAGTGTGATAAGAAGTGTGAGAGTACTTACAAGGGGGTCAGGCAGGCTAGTATGCATCAGCACCACTTCCATTGTGGTGCCAAACTGTGCTGTGTGAGAGGCAAGCAACTGAAAGCCTGAAGCCTTGGCACCGGAGGCGTGCATGACCACCGCAGCCCTGTTTTGCACAGCGCCAGAGGAGTCCGGTGCATCAAATGTACTCAGCCAGGGGAGCGCAGGGAGGGAAGCAGTCCCTGGAGAAGGCTTGTCCCTGCGAATACCCTTTGCGGGTAAGAGACTGATTTTTTTTTTTTGAAGTTTTCTTTTGTCTCTTTAAGGGGGGGGGGGGGGGCAGGGTGCCTGAGGTATACAGCAGAGTCAGAGCCCAGGTCTGAGGCTGGTCCAAGAGATTTTTGCAGCAGGAACAGTTTTAGCCACAGCTCCCTGCCTTTGCGTGCCCTGGATTTCAACTTCCTGTAGTGGGCACATTTTGGGGGAATGTCGGACTCCCCCAAACATTTAATACATTTAGAATGGCCATCTGAAAGAGGGATGGCATCATTACAGTTAGAGTAGCGCTTAAAACCTGGAGAGCCAGGCATGTCAGAAGCAGCTGCGCTGACAGGAACAAAAAAGGGGTTTTTTTTGTTTGTTGTTTATTTATTTATTTTTTAAGAGGAGAGAAAGAAGGGAAAAGGGTACCTAAATATTACTGGTAAGCTAAACTAAGAGGGAAACAAGTTGAACAAGGGAGAGAAGAAATTCTCTAACAAGTCTGCTGAGCTCCGTCTCAGGTCAGGGACGGTAGAGAAGGAACTGAGGAGACTGGTTGTGCACGTGTACTATTAAGGTACACTCAGCGTCGGGGGGGGGGGGGGGGAGGGGGGGGAGGAGGAGGAGGAGGAGGAGACAGGCTCTGTGCATGCACGACCGGTATGAGTACTGCTGTAAAAATCTCTGAGCAAAGGTGCAGGGACGCACCAAGACCTGGAGTGGAGCACTATGCCGTAGTATTCTCAGTATCCAGCATACTGATCTATATACGTCATGTTGAGTATTTAGGGTGCTATTTATTAAAACTTCATAGTTTTAACTAGGATTTTGTATACAATGATTGAATTTCCCCTCATAGTCATCCTCTGGTCATGCCTCTTCTACAAACCTATAAACTTTATTAATCTATGTCCTTGTAAGGGATAAATGATTGACAATCAGAAGAGAATGATAGTGACAGAATGAGTTAATTATATCAATCTGATCTGAACTCCGTTCATTCACCTACTGCACACTTCCAAGTCTGAATGATACTGAAGTCATGCTTTTAAAGTACAAGTTGGCATTTATACACAGCATTGTGTTTTTAAAACTGCATCTTATACAGTGAAATGATGGTTCCCAGTGGAAATCCCAAATTCTTGAGCTCAAAGGAAGCGTAGTGTTGCATAAGTTACACTTCACTGCACTCCAGACTTAACCTGAAAACATCAGCTGTAGATATTTCAATTATAGGATATATTACATTTTTATAATTTCTCATATGAACTACAAATCCAATAATTACACTACTCACAGTGTTTACTGGAAAACTAATTTAAAGGAAAGCTTCAGGCAGCTCATTTACTGCTTCTCAAAATAAAACCTTTATTGCAGCTCCTTAATAGAGGGCAACCAGTTTAAAGTTTCTAACTTGTAAATACAGAAAAAATCTGATATTTTCATATAAAAGAATTGTAGTTCTACAGTCAAACCTCGCAATGACGCGCCCCGTGATAAAGCGAATTCGAATACAACGCGATCTTAAGTTGGCTCCCCTTTTAAGCCATAATACTGTTTGTGTTTTGCCGGAACACTGGTTTTTTTTACGGCATTTATAATTAAACTGCGTTCTTCCGGTCTTATAGGATAAAGTGACCCGCGGCCATTGCAGGCCCATTACACTTAAGTTCTTGGGTTGTACATGTGTATGGTGTTTGCCTATGAAACTTGTTATTGATTTCCTATATTTTTAAAAATATTTTACCGTTATGGATACGCCAGTTCGCAAATGCAAGTAGTTTTCTGCCCAAGAGAAATTGTACGCCCTGGATCAACTAAACAAGGGCAAACAACAAACTCAGCTTGCTAGAGATCTAGGAATTAGCAAGTCCACTCTGCAAGGGTGGAAAAAAGAAGAAAAGCTCCATAGCCTACTATGACGGTGCTGCCCGTGGGAGCCAGCTGAGGTCACTCAATCAGGGTGAACTGCAAACAAAACGGGGCAGACTAACCCCAAACGCTGGTGGATATTTCAATATTATGATTTACCAAACCAGCAAAAAACAGCTTTTGTAGTACCTCACTGGTTACTCAGAAGTCGAAACGCAGTTCCCTTAAAGTACCCAGCCTCAGGCCTCCGTCCAGACACACACAACATACATGATGATGATTACTACTGAGAATCTTATCTCATCATATAAAATAAAAGGTTCTTCCAATCCCAAAAGGATCGGCCACATACCCAGGTCCAATTATAACTTGGATCTTACTCAAAATATACGCTTATAGCCAATTCTTAACTACGCTAAAATTTATTAAAAAAGAAGAGAGAGTGTGTTGGTTAAAAGATCAATATACATACAGACTTGAATTCAATTCTTGAGGTTCAGATACATAGCAAAGGTGAGCTTATAGTTGCCGAAAGTCCTTTTAGAAATAGTCCATAGGTTATAATTCAATGTCCATATTCAGGGTGGCTCCAGTCACAGACTGGGGATCTCAATCCTTGTGGTTTAAGGTTTCCCTCTCTTGAAACCCAAAGCAGATCTGAGATGAAGTAGGATCATGTCTCAGGGTTCTTATACATTTCCAGCAGCCTTTCGGCCTGAGAAAATAGGCTTAATTCTCCTTCCAAACATCCTGGCAATTAGCACAGGGTAATTTATCCATTGAACAGTTCAGATACAGGTTATCACAACCTTCAAAGAGAGACAATAATACTATTTCACTCAAGTATCATCATAAATGTTAATATTCCTTTTTGATCTTTGCATTAAAGTTATAGCAATAGATAAGACTTGTTTGCTTACATCACAAGACCTGAACAATCATCTACCCTTGAGATCTCTAACAAGGCAGACTTACATTTCAAAGCTCTATTCATTTACATATCTTCCTAATCAATGCTTAAGGTTCACCCATGGGTCAGGTCAGTCTGAGTTAATTAACTCTTTCTGGCCCTGTCACCTTCCAATGAAATATTATATTACACTCATAACGTTACACCTACCCTGCATTATTGAAGAGGAAACTGGTTTACAGCATAAAAAGGTCAAGTTGGCTAATAACCAAAGCCTAGATTCAGCCTTGTATCAATGGTTTGTCCAGACTCGCTCAGAAGGAGTTTCCATTTTTGGCGCTATTCTGAAAGCTCAAGCAGAGAAATTTGATCGCCTTATCAATGGAAATGAATCCAAATTTAAAGCAAATAACGGCTGGCTGGACAGATTCAAGAAAAGGCACACTATAAACCAAGTTATGGTGTCCGGGGAAATCCGCTCAGCTGATAAAGAGGCTGCTGATTCCTACCCAACTGAGTTTAAAAAGTTGCTGGAGGAAGATTATTACACAGCTGATCAAGTTTACAACTGCGACGAGACTGGTTTACACTTTAAAATGTTACCTGATCGCACCCTCGCAACCAGAACTGATAGTCACAAATGTGAAGGCTTTAAGCAGAGGAAGGACCGAGTCACTCTTGTTTTGCGTCAAGTCTGGCAGCCACAAAGTCAGACCTCTGATGATCGGAAAAGCGAGGTCTCCCAGATGTTTTCATCATATTAATATGAAGGCCCTTCCTTTTGAATACACCAACAGCAAGAATACATGGATGAATAGCTCCATATTTAAAGACTGGTTCCATAACACTTTTGTGCCAGCCGTTCGGGCTCATTTGCGAAAACTCAAGCAGGAGGATAAAGCTCTCCTCCTGCTGGATAACTGCCCTGCCTTATCAGTCGTGACGGCAAGATTAAACTCTCTTATCTCCCAAAGAACACTACGTCAGAAATCCAGCCACTGGACCAACGCATCATATTGGTATTTAAGCAAAACTATCGTTGCAAAATGATCAAGCGGATGGTAGTGGATAACAACTCCTCCGTCGACACATCACTGGCGTCACTCACCTTGAAAGAAGTCTGTCACATTGGCAGGAAAGCCTGGGATGCTATCTCTGCACACTGAATTGAACAATGCTGGATAAATGGTCTTGGTCCAGTTGTTCCGTCGTCTACACAAGATGATGGTAATGACGACGAGCCTGAATTTACAAGATTCATTGAAGACGACGCATGTTTAGCCAAAGAAGCACTCAGAGAATATGAGCACAGTCACCATGATATCCTCAACTGGTTTTCAGCAGATGACATCTGCTCCATATATGAACACATCACAAATGATGAAATTGTTGCAAATGTCAGCAGAAAGAATGAAGCTGCACCACCAGACCCTGAAACCAGTGGCGCTAATGACGACGACGGCACCTCAACTCCCCCACCAAAAGTGTCCGAGGCAGTAAAGCACCTAGGAGCCAGTTTGAGGTGGCTGGAAACTCAAGACTTGGACAGCGTCAAAATCCTCCAACTCAGCATATTTGACTTTGCTAGAATCCAACAGTCCGCGGCACATAAGCAGACCACACTACATAGCTTTTTTAAGAAGTGATGAAATTTAAAATTATGGAGTCATGCAACCAGATTGACTTTGCATACTGCGCAATGATTAGTATAGTCGATTGCACGTTTCTTTCACGTACATGTAATTAAATTATTACTTTTCTGTTTGAAACACGCTGGGATAAGTTTTTTTTTTTTTTTTTACAAGACAAACTGACCAGCTTGAAATGGTAAATTTTCGTAACCCCGCTATAAAGCGACCCTGCATTTATCGTGATCAAATTTTTTGGACCCCAATTATCACGTTATAGTGGGGTTTCACTGTATTAGATCGTTAGTACGCATATTGTCTTCTGGTATGAAGTTCACACCCTTCCAGAAAGCGCTAGTCGCCAGAGCCACATACATGTCTATCACTAAACTCAACATTCATTACAAGATTATATAAGGATCCATAGCCCACATTCCACTCCAGGTCTGTTCTGCTTAATAAGAATCCATATTAGAGACTAGGAAGTAATAGGAAAGGCGTATCTTACTCCCAACCCTATTTCCCTATCTAATTCATTGAATAGACTGTAGAGTTACTAATTAATCTATTTCTCCTTCAAGTATTGTTAGTTTAGGTCTGTAGTCGTGACAGACCAAGTTACATTAGGAACACAGAGCATTGGTCTGATCCAGTATGGCAATTCCTACTTACTGCAGTATCTGGTCTCCAACTGTAGACAGTATCAACTGCATTAAAAGGTGCAAGAAACCCTGCATAAGGTAAATATGGAATAACTGACCCTCAAAGTTCCTTCCTAATCTTCACTAGTTAAAACGGTTTGGTTTGTTAAATGAAGCATGAGGGTTTAGATCCTTTCCAATACTCTTGTTGACAAAATATGTCCGGAGAAGATTTTTTTTAACTCTGGATGCACGTGAATAGATCATGCATCCGACGAAGTGGGTATTCACCCATGAAAGCTCATGCTCCAATACGTGTGTTAGTCTATAAGGTGCCACAGGACTCTCTGCTGCTTTTACAGATCCAGACTAACACGACTACCCCTCTGATACTTGTGTTATTCATGTAAGTGGCAAAAACTTGTGCATATAATATCATGGTGTATTTCATTTCCACATGATGTTAAGGCCAAAGTTTAGCAGTATTCGGGATAGTATTGAGTTTCCCCAATTTGGGACATTTTAAAGAGCATGAAAAGTGGCACAGTTATTGTATTATGAGAAAGGATAAATAAAAGTGCCTGGTCTACCTTCTCCATACCACTCACTATTTTCTATGCTTTTATCACATCCCTTCTTACACTGCTCTACAGCCAAAATGCTTCTGAAATAAATGTAGTCAAACTTTACTAATTCTGGGTCACTGAGAACGAAAATGATGCTTAAAATTGTTGATTGGCTCTAGTTTTCAAGATATGCTATTGGGTCAGTATATACGACCCTTGACTTGGGAATGGCGGAGGATAAGTGAGTTATAAAGGGAAGGGATCTCAATTTAAACCAGAAATGACTAAAATACATCTTTGACTGGATCTATGAATAAATCTATGACTGGGTTTGGCCAGTACTTGCTTTTTAGGCAAAACAATGAATGATGCAATCTGAAGCTGGTATTGCGTCATACATGATATGAATTGCATCATGTTATTCCTAGAAGTCATGGATGATGCAATCATAACAAAGCTTACATCACTCTGCTGAACAAATTGCCCTATATCAGCTCTAGAAATCATACAGTGTCGTGCTCTCTTATTTGTCAGTGTTTGATTTTGCAAAGGGACACATTTCTGTTTAGCCAAAGTGAGTAGAGATGCCTCGTACTTGTGTGAGCAGTGCAAATAACTTCTGCTATGTTTGTGGTGAAGTGACTGTTGCATCACAAAAGCGCAGTATAACCACTATGGTTAAGAAAGCCTATCACCTTTATTTTGGCTGCAAAATTGGAGATCAGGACAAGAGGTGGGCAACACTTGTGCAACAAACCTTCGCCAGTGGTTGAACAGTAAAAGGAAATCTATGCCTTTTGCAGTGCCAATGATTTGGAGAGAGCCAACAGATCATACCAGCAATTGTTACTTCTGCATGGTGCCTCCAGTTGGGAAAGGTGTGTCAAAGAAGAAAAAGTGGACTGTGCATTATCCAAACATTCCATCAGCTATACGCCCAGTACCCCACGGAGAAGGACTGCCGGTTCCTGATGCACCAGAATCATTTTCACTTGAGTCAGACAAGGAAGAGGAAGAGGATGAAACTTCTGGTCCTGTACCATCAATGTCACAGGACCCACATTTTCTCCCATCCTCCTCCTCCTCCGAACCACACCTCATAACACAAGGTGAACTGAATGACCTTGTCAGGGATTTGGAACTACCCAAGAGTAAGGCAGAGCTGTTGGGCTCCAAACTACAGCAGTGGAATCTCCTGGCAGGTGATGTTAGGGTTTCCATGTTCCATTCACAGTGCCTTCTAATAATGTTTGAAGAACCTATACAGAACAAAATATTACCACTGATTTATACAATGGAATTGTATTTTCATATTTTCTATTATCAATACTTCCTGCTGTTTTTGTTTCTTCATTGAATTGTCCATAAGGATGTCTAGGCCTTCTTCCTGAATCACTATAGCTAATTCAGAACTGGGTAAAGAGTACAAGTCAAATAATTCCTTCCTATGTTCATTACTTTTCATTTGTCAACGCTGACTCTGACCTACAATAGTGTTTTGTAGTGCCCATTCATCTAGCTTGGTTAGGTACCACTGAGCATTATCTGAAATTGTCACCTCACTGCTCATTCCCTTTTCGTATTACAGAATCTTGCAGCACGCCACTGAACTCTTTGCCACGAATGAAAGTTGATTAAGCTTACCTACTTGAAATTTTTAAATAAATAGTTATAGGAAGATTAGGAGAACTGTTCTCCTAAATTAGGCATCTGACATGCAGAATAAGTTATGTAAAAATATTAATTGAATGCCAGATCATATTGCCAGTCTCCATAAAGGAAAGGAAAGAATGCTGAAGATGCTGCTTTGGAAATAATGGAATGCTTCCCCAAGACTTTTAGGCAAGACAGTAATTCCACCCCTTTGTGCATAAACCATCATTTACCAATTTAAAATCAATAACACCTGTACAAACCCATGGAAGACAGTTGGGGATATAAAGGTGTCACTGACAGCAGATTTAAGTAGAAAGCAGAATCTTGTTATTGGTGACAATGCATCAGGAGGAAGGTTAACATTGCTGAATTCTCAGTTCTGGTATATATTTTCCAGGGTTGGCAGTTAAGCAGTAAAAAAAACGTTTTACCTATAAACCAAAACACATCTGGTTTGAAATCAGAGGGGAAAAAAAGAAAAAGAAAAACAAAACCCAAACCACAGAATTCCCACCATTTAAATTTTGCAGAATTACTTCTCAGTGCTGAATCACACGAAGTTAGTGTGGAGTTCAATGCAGTATAGTCTATATCCTCCAAGTAGAAGGCATAACAGCTTTTTATAAAAATCTGTTAGGACTCCTTAGGCGCAATGAAACACTTAGTGTAGCAGGATGCTAGACTCAGATTTATGATCTAGACTAAAAAAAAATTGACTCTGGTTCTCTAATAGACTATCTTGATGAATTAATTGGTGGAAGGATTTGAGGCTCTGCTCATAGTAACGGGTCAAGTAGGTTGAGAACCGAAACCAATAAGCTGAGGCACTACTCAAGGAGCCAAGATCTCTGCTGCTTCTGGCACAGTATTTGAGAACATATGCTCCAAAGTGATATCACTATTGGAAAAAACTCTACATCTGAAATTACAGAGAAACAGTACATTTTTGGCTCAAGTCATTTGTTCAGATACTGTCTGTGTCAGGAAGATGAAGAATCATGGTGGTAGTATGATGCAGGAAATGCCATTCCCAAAGTCAGACAAACAAACAGTGGTCATGAGCAAGCTCCTCCCTTTATATTTCCATAACATATAAGAGTTGGTTGTCTGTCAAAATTGACTTGTAGAAGCTTAAAGTTAAATCATATGACATCTGGCCTCCCTCTAGTCAACAACCAATGTGACACCACTGAGTCATGCCTGAAGCATTTATCAAAATTACAGTTGATGACTAAAGGAAAATTGAAGGTACCCTCCTGCAAAGGGTTTGTGGGTGCAGGAGGGTGCTCCGGGCTGGGAATCGAGGCGTTTGGAGAGCAGGAGGGGGAATCGGGGCTGTGGAAAGGGGTTGGGGCATGGGAGGTGGTCAAGGGTGCAGGCTCCAGGAGGCGGTGATTACCTCAAGCAGCTTCCAGAAGCAGCGGCATGTCCCCCCTCCGGCTCCTATGTGGAGGCACAGCCAGGTGGCTTTGCGCACTGCCCCATCTGCAGGCGGTGCCGCCACAGCTCCCGAAAGCAGCAGCATGTCCCGTCCCCTGGCTCCTACGCAGAAGCGCGGTGCCAGCTAGGCAGCTCTGCACGCTGCTCCCTCCACAGGCACCACCCCTGCAGCTCCCACTGGCTGCGGTTCCCAGCCAATGGGAGCTGCAGAGCCGGTGCTTGTGGCAGGGGCAGTGTGAGGAGCCCCCTGGTTGCTCCTACACGTAGGAGCCAGAGGGGGAACATGCCACTACTTCTGGGAGCCATGTAGAGCAGGGCAAGCCCCCGACCCCGCTCCCCAGCAGGAGCTCTAGGGCCAGATTAAAAGGTCTGATGGGCTGGATGTGGCCTCCGAGCTGTAGTTTGCCCGCCCCTGGTCTTGCACCACTATATCAGCTTAGAAATAGACACAGTGTAACTCCCTAGTGTGGCTACAAATATACTGGTATAAAGTGCTTAAATCAATATAGCATATTCTTGTAAAATCTGTAAATAAGCTATACTGATATAAGCATCCTTAGACCAGTATATCTGCATCCACATTAGGGAGTTGTACTACTTTGTGTCAATTTTTGTACCACTATAACTATACTGGTTCAGAAACAGTTTAGACTATTTGTAAACAGTCTACGGTCTTCTGAAACATGGTCACTAGTGACTACACATCCTGAAACTTTACAAAAGTGGACAGATTCTTAACACCTTACAGTGGTTTCACGCGTGTCTTGTAAAAGTTATTTATGTAAATGTAGAAATCCTTGAAGCCTAGAGCTCTCAGGAAGAACCTTCTGGTTTTGCAAGATTGAATAGTTTTCCTGAAATCTTACTTTTTAATTTCTTGAACCTAGCACTGTGGTAAGCAGTTGCAGACTGTGTCCAGGACAGTCCCTCTGCATTTCACAGCCTGAGTTTATAGACTTCTCATATTTGATATCAAGACTTAGAGACTGAAATTAGGCACAGTCTGAAAGCCCAACTGAACCAACTTGAGGAGCTGGCTTCTGCCAAGCCTGTACAGGTACAAGCTCCCTTGGATATCTTGAAGTCTTAAGTGTTCTGAAATCATTACCAGGTATTTGGAAAAGGTCCTTTGAGATGCAGAAGAGTCAGAAAGGAGTCATGTGAAATCTGAACATTTACATGTATTTGTTCAGTTTTCTTGGGTCCAATATGGCATAAGCGATTTGTATTACGGTAGCACTTTGGGAGCTCAAAGGTCGAAAGCTGCAACATGCTAGTCAGTGTATAAATAAAAATGAAACAGACCCTGCCTTGAAGATTTTACAATCTAATTAGACAAGACAGAGACAGTATTAAGGGGCAGGGAATATAAAAAAAACAGAGTGAGCAACTATGGTCTGCATATATCATACTAATTCCGTAATTTTTGTTGGTCTGTTTTTGGGGGGTTTTGGGGACATATTTCCATCTCTTCTTTGGCATGAGGAAACAGCTAAAATAAAGTCATCCTGTTACTACTCAAGTATCTGTATTATTCTTATTGGAAGGAAGGATATGATTTTGTACTTTTCCTGAGTCTAATCAGATGGTTCCTTGAAAAGGGGATAAGATGGAATTAAATTAGGGTATCCCTTGCTAAACTATTTCTAGGAGCTATTTGAGCCAACAAATTCTATGGCATACAGCCTCAAAAAGAAAAGCTATCATCATAATAGGACTGGAAAGGTCGTCATCCATAAAGTGGATGTGAGAGAAGATGCACTGACTGGACTGCAAAATAGTGCAGAGCTAATGACTAACTACCAATTTAGCTTTTAAAAAAAATCAAAAACAAATTACTAAATTACAAGAAGAAAGGTCAAATGAGAATTGGGAAAACCACACTGGAGGTATCAAATCCAGTCTGAAGAATCTGAAGATGGGAACACAGATTCTTAGCCCTGGTCAATACTACAAACATATGTCAGTATAACCATGTCACTTGGGATTTTTCACAGCCCTGAACAACAGTTTTATTGACCTAACTCCCAGTGTAGACAGTGCCATGTCATTGGGAGGGTTTCTACCATCAGCATAGCTACCGCCCATCAGAGTGTAGGTACTCCATCACTGATGGGAGAAGCTCTCCTGTTGGCGTAGGTAGCATCTTCACTAAACACTACAGCAGCATCACTGCAGCTCTGTAAATGTAGACAAGCCCATAGATAGAAGTAAACGTTTGTTGTATAAGCTGAGAAGGATGTATATAGTCCAAACAGCCATTTCTTTCATGAGGATTTTTACCTCCTGCCAAGCGCACATGCATTCTGAGCAGCGTGGCTCTATGCTGATAGTACCCAAAGAGAGTTAAATCTGTGACCCTTCCAATCTTGGAGCTATTAAAATTATAACCTGCACTTAATTTTGATATTCAAAATCTTTACCTTCCCCCACCCCACTAATGCACCCAACCAGAAAAGGTGCAGATAAACTTTCCTTTTAGAAAGCAATACTTACGGGTTCAAAAGAAGCTAACTGTGATCCAAAGGAGTCATCACATGCAATATACATTTACAAAGGACCACAAGGACTGGAACAGTTTATGAATTAAAAAAAGATATACTTACATCTGGATATTCTTTTACAGGCACATATAGTTTCTCTTGTAACTGTACAATAGGTCCCACAGCATCTGGTAATTCTGCACTTCTCTTCTCCGTACTACCATTTAATGTGTCGTTATACATGTCTTTCCGTACTCTGCTAATTTCTGTGGGGAGGGGAAAAACGTATATTATGTATTAAACATGATATCTTGTATGACAGTGATTTTATCTTATAGATTACAACTTTCCTGCATTAACACTTCTCCTAACTTTCTGAAAGTCATTGGGAAGTGTATACACAAACGTGTAGTTTTTTTTGTTTTTAAATTATATACTAGTGTCCATGCCAATACTTAAGGGGAAGTGTTTTTTCTTCATGTTTGGCAGTCTCTACCTAAACAACCTACTTAGAAAATGAACTGCTCTCAGGTGGAAAAAAGTGTCATGTGAAATTCCTAAAAGTCCAGGAAAAAATGTGCACACAAAATTTTAGAACTTTGAAAAAAAAAAAAAAGCAGTTAATTTATCTACCATTTAAATATTAGGTGTAAAGGTGCCAGAAAGATAACAGAATAATTTTACTCATTCACATGATTTAATTATCAAACATCACCACAATGAATTCTGACAGTAATCCATACTTGGTATTTGGTTGATAATTATAGTATTTGGAAACTAAAAATGGTGCAATTATTATAATCAGATTATAATTTTAGACTACTTCTCATACAGATTGAAACCAAACCACATGAAGGATTTTTATTTATTATTTTTCTAAGTTGTCAGTATTCCATTTGCATTCTCTTTGCACACAAACTGAGCCTACAATAACTGCTGTCATAATTCACTTCTTTTAGGGATAAAAATTAGCACAGCAACTTCAAACCTAGACTTCAGCAAAACAACATAAACATCAATTGTGAGTGAGTGAAAGAGTTAAAAGTCAATGACGAATTATGCAGTGAAGGATATAAAAGCATTAAAATGTCTATATTGCAGATTAGTTTCCTTATTCAGAACATTGAATTTGCATCATAGGATTAAATTTTTTCCTAATTATTTTGAGCTGAGGAAAGTTTAAATATCAAACAGCATTCTGAAATGGAGATTTTCCTGCAATAAATTAATAGTATCAGGTAATACTGATCAATAGTTAAAATGAAAACAGTGCATTCAAGACTCAGGGTAGGTCTACACTACCCGCTGGATCGGTGGGTAGCGATCAATCTATCGTAGATCAATTTATCGCATGTAGTGTAGACGCAATAAGTCGATCCCCGATCGCTCTCTCATCGACTGCTGAACTCCAGCAGTGCGAGAGGCGGAAGCAAAGTTGACGGGGGAGCCGCGGAAGTCGATCCCTCGCCATGAGGACGCAAAGTAAGTAATTTTAATTTGATCTAAGATATGTTGACTTCATCTACGCTAGTCTCATAACTGAAGTTGCGTATCGTAGATCAATCCCACCCAGTGTAGACCAGGACTCAGAGGCAGGATGATCCAATGGCTAGGGAATTAGCCTCCAACTTAGAAGTCCTGGGTTCAATTCCCTGCTGCACCACAAATTTCCTGTGCTCCCATGGTGTGGTTGACTATTGACCTTGACCCACGACCCTATCCTGAAGGAAATATGATTTGGGGTAAAATATAATCTATTTTCTTAGCATGCATATAGAAAGAATATTGGAAGTTACTGAAGCTGTAACAGCAAGTAGAAAAACAAAATATATTACTAAAAATATGCTTGGCTATAAGTTTTAAGCGTGAAGTGTTAAGGGCTTAATGAGACCCAGAAGAAATTGGCAGTTGACATAAGTTAGCATGTGTATTATGTTCCTGACCTAAAGTTATAAAATTTAGCAATATAGATCTTGTGATAGTTTAGCAATGCATTGTCTGATAAACAGGTAAACCACAAACATATGATAGCATCATAAGATATTTTTGCAATAAAGTAATCACACATTGAAACTATTGGGACATTAACGCAAAACAGATGTTAGTCAAAAGTTTAACTACTGTTAGCCAGAATACCACACATGGGCAGGGGCTCAAACCTTATAAAAATATGTGGACATGTGCGAGTGGAATAGGAAAAGGTGTATAAAATACGTTGTTGGAACAGGAGTGGGGGGAGAGAATAGGATATGGGACAACTGAGTATGAAGTCTGGCCACGCTTGGGTGCTTTTTTCTTCCATCTTGGTTTCAAAAGAGCTCCATAACATTTTAAAAACAATGCAAGAAGCCACTTTACTGTACTTGTCTTATTTTTATACTGATGTATATTTATTTTTCTTAGAATTTTAATTATCTATGTCTGTATTAACTGAAGCTCAAAGTCTGTGTGTACGTCAATTTTATCTTAATTTTAAGTAGCCACGTGGAAAAAAACCTGTTTTGTGACTAGTGCCTGTTGTATCCCAATAAATAAATTTATAATTGTGATAATTGATAAGGCTAGATTGGGCAAGTCACTTAGACAATTGAGGCACACAGGCTTTTTGTAAAAACAGGGATATAATACTTCCCTACCTCAGAGTTTGTTGTGAAGATAACTGGATTAAAGACTGTAAAGTGCTCAGATATTATGGTGATGGGGGCATGAGATATTATGGTGATGGGAGGGCGGGAGGGGAGAGTCTCCTTGTGTATCTAAGCAATAAAATATTTTAAGTTAACCAATATAAAATTATTCAAGTTGCTTATGGAGCACCATTTAAATAGAATGTTTTCAGGTTTGTTTTTAATTATTTTTTTTTAAAATAGTACACTTGTTTTTCAGCTTCTCTGGTGTCTATAAACGTATTTTTTCTCCAAAGGAAAATATAACAATGCACAGAGAAACAGTGAAGCTGTCTATACAAAGTATTAAATGCACAAAGTAAACAAACTGAAAAATTATTTATGTTGACTACTTTCATAGTAATGTAACTTTTGTAAGTACAAAGTTTTCAGAAACAAAAGATTTTTCAAATTGGCATCCCTTGAAAAAGGATCAGCTTTTTTTTTTAAATTAATCTTGTCAAACCTTTAACTTGTCAAATTTCTGGAGTTATCTACGAAAATAATAGAACATTTAATAAGGATCTATCTTTGATACTTCTTTTAATATCATTAACCAAAGAAAAAATCACTCCTTTATGCCATCCAAGCAGAATGCAGGAGAGAGGTCTCCTTGAAACAAAATCCTTTGTGTGTACACAATAATATAAAAGTTTAAAAAAAACCAAAACACAAAAAACAACCAATCACCAAAATGCACATCATACAATTAAACTGGTTTTCTGCAAGAGCCAGAAACTGACATGGTGATTAAGTTCTGAAGAGTCGGTAATCTAGACTGCATACCTACTGACAACTAAAGCTGTGAAGACTTTTGGTTTCTCCCATCCCCCACCCCGGCCCTAAAATGAAAGGTCCAATAGTTGTCTTTTTCTTTTAATAAAGTGTGGGAATGAAGATTCCCACCCCCCACATGTACGTGACTCTGAAGAGTTACTATAGACATATTTGAAAGGGTTTTGTACTAGGAACATTAGATAAATTATAATCTGCAAATGCAAGCTAAGCATTCTAATAAGTTAGAGAAGGTGCGGTGACAATACACCTCTACCCCAATATAACGTGACCCGATATAACACGAATTCGGATATAACGCGGTAAAGCAGTGCTCCGTTGGGGGGGGGGCACGGTGCTGGGCACTCCAGCGGATCAAAGCAAGTTCGATATAACGCAGTAAAATTTTTCGGCTCCTCAGGACAGTGTTATATTGGGGTAGAGGTGTATTAAAGGATTAATATTGAA
Source organism: Malaclemys terrapin pileata (assembly GCF_027887155.1). Classification (NCBI taxonomy): domain Eukaryota; kingdom Metazoa; phylum Chordata; order Testudines; family Emydidae; genus Malaclemys; species Malaclemys terrapin. The sequence goes on from NC_071507.1 coordinate 87,331,730, forward strand.
AACAGAAGATTGTATGCAACTTAACTGTTAGATTGGCTTGGTTTGCTGCTGACCAATAGGGCAAACAAGCGAACAGTTTATGAATGTATCTGACATGCCGAAAGTTGAAAGAAGTGACATGAACAACTGAACTGACTAAACTAATGGAAACTTAATTCCGCTAACGTAAAGCCTAAACGCTGTAAAGAGCTGTTCAGTGGCAAGATAGACTATATGTGGGGTCATCTCAGAGTGCAATAATCTTCAAGTTCAAATGTCCTACTGAATGAATCCATATGTCCACTGAACTTCAAGAGCAGAACATTGATGAGTTTTGGTGATTCTGCAAGAGATATTTTGCAATTCCACCATCACTAAAACTTCCCTCCTTGATCATTTCAGATCCTGTTTCAGGCCTTCCAGGAGTTCATCATAAACTTCATTGAAGACTAGTCTTTTCATCTTTGCAACCCAAAAAATTGCAACCATCTATCAGTGATCATGTCAAAAACAACTGAAAAGCAAATTCATGAACTTGTTAAGAAAGGTGTAAATATCACTATCAATAACAACAATTGAATAATTTAAATAATTGACTGAAGAACTTGGTCTTTGACATTCTCCTCCAGAGAGAGAGAGAGAGAGAGAGACCTCACAGGTCCACTGCTAAACGCTTCAAGTAAAGAAAGAAGAAAATTTAGAAGAACTACAAGATCAGACATCAATGCAAGATGGCTGGTCAAACATGAGGAAAGACCAGCAAGTGGTGGTCAAAACATAGCAAACACGCATGAAGAGACTATTCAGAAAGGCAGCAAATTTACAAAGGAAGGAGATGGTTTCAGAGAAACTTGACAGATTAGAGACTGATGATACTGTTACAGTGGAAATCTGGCTAATATACTTAAATAAACGAAACAAGAAGATGATGCAGTCTTCACCTCTCTAGACTTTTTTGTCCAGGGTTTTAAGTCCCTGAAGATCTGGCAAGGTCTCCAATGTGACCCTCAAAAAGGCACTTTAGCCATCTGGAATTAGGCTAACTCACCAGCATAGATTTTTGCAGCAGGCACAGAACTTAAAGCGCAGAGACTGAGGAACACCCTGATAACAGGTGTTGACCCCTTGTAACAAAAACTCCAACACCCAAAGTTGCTATAGAAGATGAAGAAAACCTATACTTAACTTACACTAACAAGTACTACTAATTAACTATTTACAGAACAGACAAACTCCCTGGAGTGGGAGAAAACTTGCAATAGCAAGCCAACACACTCCAACTACCTACTGCAGGTGGTAAGAAGGAACCGAAGTGGGTGAGGGATGTACCTGCCCCTTATGCTATCAGGCAGCAGCACAGAAGTGCTAGGGGTGCATGCATTACCCAGACAGGTACTGCTAGGGAAAAACATCTGGCTCTGGTGCTCTGGGCATGCACATTCCAAAAGAGAAATGGACGTGTGCAATCATTCAAAGAACATCTTATTGCATTTTTGTTGCCAGTCCACAAGATTGTCCAACTAGCAAGAGAGGTAGCAGAAAGGAACGAATCTCAAAACATCAGTGGTAGCAAGCTATGAACACATGTAATTTGGCAGAAAAAACATTGTATAAGCCTACATCACAACATCCATGGAAGACGCTAAGAGCTTACTACTTCTCTGCTACAGAAATGCCAATAGTTCAGAAATGGGGGAAATAGAATTTGAATAGATTAATTGTAACAATCTGTTTTTTGTAATTTTAAATCAAGATTATTAAAGTCACTTAAAAAAATCATTGATTTAAGTCAATTTTTTACAAAAATTCACCTAATTTGAAATTGTGCTATTTTCGATTACAATTTAGAATGAACTACATTATAAATGCTGTTGGACAATGACTTCTTACTCTACCAGTAGTGACAGTGAATCTATATATTTTACAGAACTACTGTAGGCAAAAGAACAAAATACTAAAGTTATTAAAACTATTTAATTTATAACTAATAAATCTCAAGTGGCATCAAACCTCGATCAATACAAGTCAAGTCTACTACAAGGTTCACACTGAAAAATTGTTTAGAGTTTGGAACTAAGTTGGAAGTTGTGAAAAAAAGATTAATTCACATTTACACAAGCCCTGTTATTGAAATAACCACATTAAATTAAAAATGCAATGTTTAAGAGAACTAAAATCCATGATCAAGAATAGCTAGACAGTAACAATGCATTTCCATTATTCAGACTTAAGGTGCTTTCAAAGCTTTCAAAATTAAAATTCTTGAAAAGGAAACTGAAACCTTATCTGTTTTATGCAGTTTGTAGCATGTAGTACAACAGCTACATGATGAAAATAGTCATTACAACTCCAACAGAAGACATAGCAGTTACAATCTGAGATACTACTTTTATGATCAAATCTGTTTTCTCAAGTTTGAGATTCTCCCTATTGAAGTGGTGTTGCATTTCTCTGTACTGAAGAATGTAGCTTTCTGAAATGAAAAAGTTGATTTACAGTGGAGTTTTTCTTGGCAGAAAAACTTTCTAGCCTAAGCATATTAACAAGCAAATTTTGAATTCTAGGTTTAAAAGTAAAAATGGGCACACAAGATTTAATTATATGTAGTAGAAAACAACAGTATTAAAAGTAGGCCACAACACTTTCAGAACACATTCAGTCATTACATAATTGTGGCTCAAAAAAAATTTTTCAAGCTTCTTTCACACCTCAACAGCTTCAGCAACTGAACATGAAACACGATGTATAGAAGTAGCATTGCTCCTGGTTTCAATACCTGGAGCAATTCAGCAAACCTCTCTAAACAAATTTGTTAACTTTTGGCAGTCAGTATCCTGTCATTACAGATTTTCCATTAATTTGGGCCACTTTGAAATGTAAGTTCCTAGGTGGGGTTTGCAAAAGTATTAAGGCACAACACATACATGGCCTTTTTGCTTGTATCTGGCAGCTCCAAAGTGATTATTGCTAAAGAATTTAATCATACATAGATAAAATGAGCTCTGATACTCTTTCCTTCCAAATCTTCTGACAGTAAGTTTAGGGTGTTAGAAAAACAACTATATGAAACTACACTAATACACAGGGGCATAAGTTTGGGGAGGTGCGGGGGGAGGAGGGGCAGGCGCATTGCCCCCCCAGAGGCGAGATGTGGAAAGACATGGGGTCACATATCATTCCTCCACTCCCACCCCCGATTTCTGTTCAGCCTGCGGGGGGCGTAGGAGGTCTGTCCTTCCCACACTGTGCCTCCCCCCGACCCTCCCCCACTTCCCCCAAAGCAGGCCAAACAGACCAAGCCCTCTAGGTGGGCAGGGAGCAGGATGGAGCAGCTGTTCCAGGTCACTCCCTCACCAGCTGGACACCACCTCCTGGATCCTAGTGCCCGCCTGTTTCTTGTACAACAGTGAGTGCCCATGAGGGACAGAGTAAGGGGGAGAGGGGGAAGAGAAGGGGATGGGGGAATGAGGCAAAGGGGATGGAATGGGGAAGAGAAGGACATACGGGAATGGGGCGGGGGAAAGCAGGAGCCCATGGTTGTGTTGCAAGGTATTTACGTGCCAGATATGTTGAATATTCATATAACCCCTTCATGCTTGGGCCACCATTCCTGAAGACATGGTTCCACACTGATGACGCGCGTTAAAAAAGTAATATATTAATTAAATTTGTGACTGAACTCCTTGGGGGAGAACTACATGTCTCCTGCTCTGTTTTATCCGCAGTCTGCCATATATTTCATCTTATAGCAGTCTCAGGTGATGATCCAGCACGTTTGTTTTAAGAACATTTTCACTGCAGATTTGACAAAACGCAAAGAAGGTACCAATGTGAGATTTCTAAAGACAGCTATAGCACTCAACCCAAAGTTTAAGACTCTGAAGTGCTTTCCAAAATCTGAGAGGGACGAGGCATGGAGCATGCTTTCAGAAGTCTTAAAAGACCAACACTGTGATGCAGAAACTATAGAACCCGAACCACCAAATAAAAAGAAAAATCAACTTTCTGGTGCCATCTGACAGATGATGAAAATGAACATGCGTCGGTCCACACTGCTTTGCATCATTATTGAGCAGAACCAGTCATCAGCATGGACGCATGTCCTCTGGAATGATGGTTGAAGCATGAAGGGACATATGAATCTTTAGTGCATCTGGCATCACAAGATATTGGTGCCAGCTACAACAGCGCCGTACGAACACCTGTTCTCACTTTCAGCTGACATTAAACAAGAAGCGGGTAGCATTATCTCCTGGAAATGTAAACAAACTTGTTTGAGCTATTGGCTGAACAAGAAGTAGGACTGAATGGACTTGTAGACTCTAAAGTTTTACATTGTTTTATTTTTGAATGCAGTTACTTTTTGTACATAATTCTACATTTGCAAGTTCAACTTTCATGATAGAGATTGCACTACAGTACTTGTGTTAAGTGAATTGAAAAATACTATTTACTAATATTTTCACTGTAAAAAATCAAAAATAAATATAAAGTGAGCACTGAACATTTTGTATTCTGCACTGCAATTGAAATCAATATATTTGAAAATGTAGAAAACATCCAAAAATATTTAAATGCTATTCTATTATTAACAACGCGATTAATTGCAATTAATTTTTGTAATCGCTTGACAGCCTTAATTGTTTTGTATCCCTTATACCTAGCTTCTATTTCTGGGTAGTTATGCAAATGTTAAGTCTATTCCACTTGTTTAATTTTTAACCCTATTTTTCTTTTCAGATAGAGTTTTGATTTGTTCCCCCCCTCCCTTCTTACGCTCTTTCCACAACTCTCACCTATGTAAATACTGTTTAATTCTTTACTGTATTCAGTGAGGGGTTTTTCCCCGCCTTCACTGGTTTAACCATTGCCTTTTGATTCCAAACACACACCCCAAGAAATATTTTAATTGAATCGTATGAATTAGATGTACATTTCTTAAGACTGCTCTGTATATTCCTTGCCACTGACCGAAGCCTTCTTTCCTGGTGTGGAGGGGAGGGGGAAGAGATCAGGTTCTATTACAATCTACCCAGGGAAGTTTGCTGGTGGGGCTCTTGCTCCAAGTAGCATTTGGTGTGGGTAAAGGAAAGGCTACGGGCCTTCTGTTCCAGTGTCTAGATTTTGTGGGACCAGTTGTTGGTCTACTCAACACTACCCCTTGCTGTTCTCCAGAGGCTATTTGCTCTACAAATTTACTCTTCCTATGAAAACAGGTTTTAGAAAAAAAAGCTCCAAAGTTACCTAGACAAACTGTATTTGCAAAAAATAAAGGGAGGAGCTACAATACTTTAATAGCCAACCCCCACATACACTCTAGGCCTTTGAGCCCTCAAGATCCACAAATTCTGCTTTACACAACTTGGCAATCGGGTATCAATGTGTTTTATATAGCTTTCTTTACATGAGAACTAGTGGTACTCTTGAGCAAAACTCCTGAATTTTAAATTGAGCATCTCTGAGAATATGCACAATAAAGCAGTGTAAGTGATAATACATTTTAATTTATTCCATTAAACTGACAGTCTGGTAAAGTAGTGGGAACATTTTTTTTAGGACTAGCAGCCTTATAGCCCTTTACAAGTGTTTAAAAAAACCTAATACACAATATCAGTTCAAAATGCCAAAGACTACCATAAAGTTTTTGGGGTTTATTTAAAAAAAAAAAAAGAGGACAGAGACTGCCAATACAGGATATGTCATCAGACAAGTTAGGTAACTTCTTTTTCTAATACAGCAAATGCAGAAATAAGAATCAACCACCTCATGTGCACACTGAAGATTCACCTTCCACCTTGCAGTAGCCTCTTATGCATTGTTTGTTTCTGTTTTCAGAACCATAGACCTACCTTCTAGAACAAAGCATATGGAAGTCATACAAAAGTATAACTTTCAGTAAAAATATGGTTTATATTTGATGCTTTTGCTCACCTTCCACTGCCTCTCTGCAAAATTCATTTCTTCTACTGACTTTGTTCCTTTGTGAGTCCAATTCAAGAACAGTACTTAGGATGATTAAACTGTCAGTCCAATGATTAATGGACAGTTCTTTTAGCGCTCTGTCAGCTCTTAACATCAGAATTCAATCATTTTCTTTGTGAGCAGGGCCTGCAGGCCTATGTAGAACTGACTTTAAAACTCAAACCAAACCAAACACACCCACAGGCTGTTCATTTCCTAAAAGCCTTCAATCGACATTTTTAAGTGCACTCTATTTTATTGGCAGAAAACAATAATTCATACAGTTCTTAATCTAGCATTTTTATTAACCTGAAAACTACAGTTTAGTTGATGAAGTGACAGCCTTTTAATTAATAGAAAAAGTCTAAATCCTTCACTGGTCTTTTCTAGAAAGTTTTCCACCACTAACACCAACGGATCAAATCCATCGGCAATAGTTGAAATGATGGGACAGGCAAGGACTAGGAGACACTGGCATTTTACTATTATTGCACAGGCCTGTTCTCAACAGGTTTGGGCAACAGAATGAATAAAATGTCGGTAATCACCTAAATCGGTCTACTTTCACACTCCTACTGCTGACACCAGTAGTGGAGCAGAACAAGCGTTGGTAATTTTCCAAGAAAAATGCTAACACACATGCAACTAAAAATAAAGGTGTCAGACAAGAAGTTTTGGTCACTTACTGCAACTGAGAATCTTTGAGATGTATGGTCCCTATCTGTATTCCATATATGGGTACACGTGTGCCATGCACCCAAATCTGGAACTTCTTCTGAGCAGTGTCCATCAGCCTGCATATGTGCAGTAGCTCTCCTCGTGCTCCAAACAGAAGATATAAGAGGCAGTGGAAGTCAACACCACTCCAGTTCCTCTTCCTACCACAATACAACAGGATGCAAAGTGGGGGGAAGGTAGTGGATGGGGATTCACACATCTCAAAGAACCTCCAGTTACAGTAAGTAATCTCTACTTCAAGTGATGGTCCCTATATGTATTCCACACGTGGGTGACTGGCAAGCAATGTTCAGACTGGAGGCAGGCAAGAGGATGCTGGTAACAAATATGCTTGCAATGTTGCCAATCCCACTGCTGCATCCATAGCTGAAGTATGAACTAGGGCACAGTGTATCGTGAACATGTGAATTCAACTCCAGGTGGCCACTCTGCAGATGCCCTGCAGCAGAATGTTTGACAGGGATGCCATGGAAGCCGTTTGTGCTCACATGAAGTGAACTGTGACTCCGAGGTGGAGGAATGTTTACTAACTTGTAGCACTCAAAGATGAATCCTGAGACCCACTTAGAAATCCTCTGGGAGAATACGGCTTGCCCATGCAACCTCTCCCCTATGGCAATAAAGAGTGAGTTCCCACTGGGTTTGGTTCTCTGCATGGAGAGCACCAGGCCACCCCGGACATTGATGGAGTCAAGTCTCTTGTCTTCAGCAGACGCACTGGGTTTCAGAAAGAATATGGGTAAATATTGTTTGATGTAGACCTCAATCTTAGGGAGAAACTTGGGATGTAGTTGAAGCTTTTTTTTTTTTTGGATGAAAAAACTAAGGAGGATTCGTCATGATAGCCCTGAGCTTGCTGACCCTCCTAGCTGAGGTGATAGGTACAAAAAACACCATACCTTCATTAACAGGTGGGTCATGGTACAAGTTGCCATGGGTTTGAAAAGCAGACTAATGAGCTTGGACATGACAAGGTTAAGGTCCCGTTGAGTAGCCAGGTGAGTAATGACAGGGTATCCTTCCACCACATGGAGAAAGGCTCTAATTATGCCTTCTTTAGGGATAAGAGAGATTTTCAGTTGTTCAAGACTTACACTATCTGGAGAATGTTGATGCAGTTGTGCCCAGGCCAAAAAACATTCTAACTGGCTTGGTTAGCAGGTTTAAGTACACTCTCTTCTACTCCAATTAAGGCTCATCTGAACAGGAGCAAAGTATGAATGTTCTATTTCCGATGCCAATCCAAAGACCAGGCTTTGAAGTGGAGTGAGCCCGCACTAGGGTGCTTGGTCTTCCCCCCCATCTTGGGTTAGGAGATCTGAGAATAGGCAAATCCTGAGTGGTGGATGGGCAGACACTTAGAATTTCTGTGAATCAGAACTGTCTGAGCCAGTGGGATGCCAAGAGAATGATGTTGGCTCTGTCATGACAGATCTTCCCTATGAGCTATGGAAGCAAGGGAATGGGAGAAAAGGCATACCTGAGACTGATCATCCAAGACATGAGGAGAGCATTGCCTTGGGAATCACAACCCATGCCTCCTCTGGAGCAACACAGGGGGAGCTTTCTGTTTGTTTGAGATGCAAAGATGTCCCATAGAGTACCCACTACCTAAATATTCACTTGGGACTGTGTTGTGAATTTCTGACTTATGGTCTATTGAGAAGCTTCTATTTACTTTGTCAAGGAGTTGTAAATACTGGGAAGGTACACAGCTTGTATGGTGCATCTGGAACCACATCACAAAAGTCGGATGGCTTCCTGGCAGAGGGAACAAAATGTCGCTCCTCCCATATAGCTAATAGTGGTGATACTTTCTAACTTTAACTGAGTATGGAGCTAGCGTGGAAGTGGAAGGAAGGCCTCTGTTACAGTTCTCACTGGGTCCAGGTACCCTGAGCAGTGTAATTGTCCAGGTGAGCACTCTACCCCCAGAAAGTAGGTGTCCACCACAATGGTAGTCTGGGGGTCTGAGGGCTGAAAGGAACTCCCACCATGACTTTTTTCCAATTCAACCACCAGGTTAAAGAGGTGACAACTGTGGCAGGAAGTACCACCTAGGAGTTGATTATGTCTTTGCTCAATAGGTTGAGTGGAGCCAAGCCTGCAGGCACCGTAAGTGGAGTCTGGCGAAAGGAGTCACATAGATGCATGGCCTACTGTAAAACACAGGAACTTCCTGTCTGATTGGTCAGTGTCCACACTGAAATATGCACCCTTCATGTCAAGATCTGCAAACCATATCCCTTCCTGAAGAGGGGATTACAGTTTACAACTTCAGTTTTTGAATAAAGATGTTGAGTTACTGAAGGTTTGGGATAGGTCTCCACCTTCCATCTTTTTGGAGAATTGGGAAATATGGGGAGTGAAATCCTCTCCCATGTTAATGAGGTGGAACATGTTCTATTGCCCCTTAGTGTAAGATGGATTCCACTTCCGATTGAACAATTACCTTGTGACAGTGGTCCCTGAAGGGGGTTTCTTAGGTGGGAAGGAGAAAAGCCTCTATGGACTATCCCTGGTGGATAATCACCAGAACCCAACTGTCCACAGTGATCTTGTTCCAACTGTGAGTGAAGAGCACAAATCAGCCCCCAAAGATAATAGGGGACGAGGCAGTTGCATCGGTAGTGGTACACAAGTCTCAACCAGTATGTCAAAAGTGACTCATGGCTGACGGTTGACAGTGAGCAAAGCCTGCGGCAGTAGCGGGGACTGAGAAATGAGGCCTCTCACTCTGATATTTGCGCAGTGGTTCAGCTGTGTGCTGGTAATAAGGTACATGAGGAGGAGGTGATCTCTGTCTATAGGGTTGCCACTGATGTTTCCTCCTGGGGCTGGGCAAGGAAAAAAAATCCCCAGGGAACATGGAATCTATCCCAATCTTTTAGTGAGAGAAGGGACTCGTCTGTTTTCTCATTGAAAAGATTCAACTCATCAAAAGGGAGATCCTGGATGCTGTTTTGAAACAAAATACCATCTCTAGGTCCTTATCAGCATTGGGGCACAGGATGCTGGAGTGTGCCATACCACTCTATCCCAGGATGCTGGCCTCATTGTTGGGTAAAGCCACCTTACTTGGGCCTTCCAGCTGCAAGATGTCCAGGAGCCAATGCTGAAGGTTCTGGACCTCCTCTAATGAGTTCTGTAGGTCACTGGCTAGTCTTCGTAACAGCTCCGGGTACTGGTGATGGTCAACTGGGGGAGAAAGCACCAGCTGCTTTGTCCAGGGATGAGGAGGCACCCGTCAGAACTGTTGGTACCCGCAGATCCAGTTCTGCCTCTTCCTCCTTGTACACCAACGGAACTGGTTGATGAGGAGAAGATCAGCAGTATGATTCCTGAGAGGTACTTAGATGCCTGCCCTAAGGATCCCATGGACCCCTATAACTCCAGAAAGAGGGATTGATCGGTTGTGACAGACCCAAAGGTCAGTAGCAGCACTGCCATTTGTACCAGGGCATTTCTGGTTGGAGGTGAAACTGCTCCTGGGACAGTGATATAGACTCCTCCACCGGAGTAAGAACATCCCTTAGGAGGACCAGGCCAGAAAAGTGGAGACTGTGGATGACAGAGGAATATATTCTCTGGTGTAATACAAGTCTCTGTAAACCTGGTATCCAAGGGGTTCCGACAGTTAAGTCTGAGGGATACATTAGCACCAACTGGACAGTCTTTAGATGGACAAGGTGGTACTGACAATGCATCCACACCAGCACATGTAGACGGAACCAGAGACCATCTATCCTTATGCTTCTGTACCAAGGTGACAAACAGAACTAGCAGATCTTTCTTATTTCGTATCTTGCCTCAGATCTGGGGTCTTCATCAGAGCTGGTTCCTTAGGTTTCACTTACAATGTCTCACCCAATCTGGACTATCTCGGGGAGGAAACGCAGTTCTTATTGACAGTCCTCAATGGGGATCTCTCCTTGCACTCATAAGCATGCCCTCTACTCATGGGGAACCCTGGAAGTAGAGTCCTTGGGCTTATATGTCAATGGCTCTGCTTCAGGGCACATGCTTGCATCGGACTCAGCTGTCTAGCAGAGCCTCTCCATGGGGCAGGAGGGTAGGGGGGAGGGTTCCCTGGTATGAATCGGAGGGTTTCTCCATCAGGTACTTCCACAGGCAAAGCTTCTGGGCTTCTTGGGTTCTCGGTGGGAAGGAGTGACAGACATTGCACTTTGCAAAGATATGCACCTCACACAGACAGTACAGGCACCACTGATATTTGTCACTGATGGAAAAGGATCGAGGGCAGGAGACAGTTCTTGAATCCCAGGATGTTGGACATAGTCCTGAAGTTTGGGAAAAATATTGTATACTATAACTTTTTAACTACTAATCTAAGAATATAACTATTTACATAATGTTTTCTATCTAAGTTATACAACAAAGTGAAGGAAGACATGATTCAGACTCCGGTCATGTGGCAGTAAGAAGGAACTGGAGATGCATCAACCTAACTGTCTCTTATACCCTCATTGGGGAGCACAAGGAGAGCTATTGTGCCTGTGCGGGCCAACAGACTATTCTGAAGAACTTCTTGACTCAGGTGCATAGTGTGCATGTGTATCCACATGTGGAATACACATAGGAAGCATCACTTGAAAAAGTCTATGTTCTGACATCAGAGTCAACACTTTTGTTGAAAGGTACAAGGATCTACAGACAACCTACAGCTAGAAAAAAATCATTCTGATATAACATCAATTCTGGTTTGCAGCACTAAACTGTACTTTGTTTTAAATAATCAGCTGGTAGATTTTTTAAAATGATAGCTAAATTGCTTTCAAATTAAGGTTATTCACTGCATTATGCATTTGTTTTTAATTCTTATTAAACCCTATATTTATGTTATTAAAAACGGAAAGGTAACATTCCAAATTAGAGTATGTTCAAAGACTTCTCTGCAGCATCCCTCCCCAATTCAAACATTACAGAGGCTTAAAGGGACCAGGCCATAATGATTTATGTTTTGCTGCACATATTCAAGACAGACTAAAAATAATGTATGCTTCAATCCAAATTTAAAGAACTACTTACTAGATATTGCAACAGGCTGATTTGCATCAACTTTACACGTTAAAGTTATTATAAACCCTTTGAAACGTTAAGATTCTGTGATACTTTCTAATCCAGAAGCATTAATACCTCAACAGTACTTCTGTTATTTGGACGAAGCTTTGAGCATCAACTTAGTTGGAGGGCACTTCAAGAGATTATCAATCAGCCCTGAAAATCTCTACAACCGGTTTTCAGCCCTCAAGAACAATCTTACTTATATAGACAACCTGTATTAATTTTAGGAAGTCGCATTGCAAGTGAAGAGCTTTGATAACAAGTAACACCTGAAACCTTAAAATAATCTTTAGAATTGTTTGCAATTTTAAAAGACAAAGTTGACTTTATGTTGACTCTTACATACTTAACCCTGAGAAACAAAGCTGAAAATGTTTTTTTAAAAATTCTTTACCCATAAACACTGCAACCTGCTTACAAAATACCCTTACTGTTAAAAGGTACTGCACTCTGCCCCATCCTCCTTAAAATGTGAAGTGGCATGCTGTTCAAAAATGATCCTCTGGAGTATTAAAGAAAATATTTAAATGTATTTCTGTCTGTTCCTTAGTCTGGATGATAGTAATTATCTCTCAAATGAAGCAGATACTGGAGCTTGTGTTGAAAGGTGACTGGTCTTCAGGGCGTATGCCACAACCTACAAATTCCTGTGCATGGTACTTCATTAGGGTTTGCTAAAACAAACTGAGCAATCTCAAATGCTTACTATAAATATCAGCCATTTTCTCTTTAGCTCATCCTAACCTCCAAATGACCAATTTTTGGGGGGGGGTCGCCTCAGTAAGGGGCAACACATTTAGTGGTTTTGAGGTGGTTTTATACAAAAAATTTGTATAAAACTCATGAGGGGAGGTACATACCTCCATGTTAAGTTAGGCAGAAAGGAGTCAACTAGGGATTTCTATCAAGGAGAAAGGAGAAAACTCTACTTCATTCCTCCAGGGCACAGAAAAATACGTCAGGAAATGAGAACAGAATAATAAACAAGGGAGAAGCCAGGAAGCTAGTCATGATTTTAAAAGCTGTGTCAAAGTTCAAGTAACAAAAATATCCCAAATTATTATATTTTACAAAATCACTAAACCTTTAAAACCTTTAACCCACTGCCACACAATCTAATATACACCATCAAACCAAGTAATTTACACTATCTCCACACTTTCAACCTTAACTAGCAGGTTGTGAAAAATTAACCATTTGGCTGAGTAGAATGATGGTCCAGGACCAGCAGAGAGGGAAAACAATGCTTAAACAAAATTAAGTCTTAAATTAAGGCAATTGGGTGTTTAAGGTCCAAATTGAAATTAAAAAGGTTCCTATAGTGAAAGGAGTAGTCAACTTCTTGCTTATTCAAAAGCATCAATATTGGACAAGTCAAAATGACAATGCAGTATTGTGCATAAACTGTTACTGTTCAGTTTTGGTATAAAATTTCCTGGCAGTGTGAATTAGGTTATGTCAACTACCGTCCAATTTTCACTGGCCAAGTTCTTCAGCACGACCACTACAGTGGGCTGCATACAAAAGGCTTACATTGTTATTATTGGTTTTTGAAGTAATTAAAATATGACCACTTCCTCTGTTGTCCCAGTCCCCTCCAAGCAAATGTGGCCAAATCCTACACTTAATCTTAGTTGCTTCTTGATTGTATATGTAAGTTTTATTATTTATAATTTATACCCTGAATTGTGATCCATTTACTTAGTGGTTAACTTTGGTAATGTTCCATGACTAAATAAAGATTAACTAGGCACAGACAACTGAGCAACAGTAGCATAACATTATAAGAACTACTAAATCATGGTATTAAAAGAAGCCACTCATTTTACACATTCAGATAGCAAAACTCTGATTAGCTATTTGAATTCATTCATATTTTCTGTAGGTTCTATCTGTAGCTTAAATTTATGGAGAGATGCCTGTTTTTGTGTAAATAATTTACCTCTACTTGATTTCCTACTTCTTGCTTTTAAAAGAATTTAGTGTTCATGATCAGTACCACACTGACAGACATCTTCGAGCCACAGAACAGGGAAAGCACAGTGGCTTCCCCACACTGTGCCATTAATATTTTGAGATTCTTGATACCCATTCAGTCCTACCTGTTGAGGCCAGCGTACCAACTGATGCCTACTGCAATTTGGATATGCTAAGAATACTCACTAATAATATGAGGCCATCAACTCATTTCACGTTAACAAAACCATTAGAAAACTGAAAATTCCTGTCAGCAGAAGGCAGGACACAAGTGCAAATTATTGGACAAGCCCATTAGATGCTACAGACCGTGAATATCCTGAGCATCTTTCTGCTAAATTCTGTTCTAAACTCTGACTAAAACCAGGCTATCATGACTCATGAACATGTACAAGGAGTGCTTAATAACTACCTTGCAGGGTTCCTCAACTGAAGATCCCCGATTCTCAACCCAGAAATCTGAGAGCCATAGCAGAAAAAGCATACTTCCTTACTAGGCAAGAACAAAGTGCTGTTTCACCAATCTTGACACATACAAACAAACAAAAATCCCTGGTTGGAGCCCTCCAAAAATAATCAACTGCATTTGGGAATGAGGAGGAAGGAGAAGAATACTACTTAAAGTAGACTAAGAACCATATGGGTTCCTTCTGAACTTCAGAGTTTACTCGCTTTCATGGGCAGAGTAGAGAAACTGGATACTGAAGAGTCCTGATTGAAACGGAAGTCCAATACACACACTCTCCTGGATGAATAAATAAGAAAGAAGCACCAGTTCTCCCAGCGCTCTAGGCAGAGGTTATGACAGCCAAAGTGGTCAATTTTCAAGTTGAGAGAGAAAATACTAGTCCACTGATGTTCCAGGACAAATACTCTAGGACACTTCTTCCTCAAGAAACTGGTGCTCCTCCTCTTAGCAAATGCTTCTAATAGTTGGAGACTGTCATTCCTTCCTTCCACTAAAATTTTCTGGGAGATGGGAAAATTTTATTTCTCATGCTGAACCTGAATTTCTAGTGACTGCCAAAAGTTACTTCTGAGATTGATGTTCTCAAAGGCTATGTGAACTTTGCCTGTGGAACCTCTATGTCTGTGTATCATATCTCTTGTACTGATACATCTCCTATTTTTCTGGACAGTACTAACACTAAGTATGCACAGGACTGAAAGATTAAGGGACTCATCAATGTAATTCTGAACACATGATTCCCAGCTCTCAGAACCTTTATAAGTGCATCAGATGTTTTCCAAGGCCCCCCAGAGTGGATTTTAGAAATACAGGTGAACAAGCATTGTCAGAGAAACCCAGAACTTGAGAGATAAATATCAGACAACCTGATGTTATTTACAGTAGTTAAGGTTATAGGCATCCTCTGAGAGGAGAGCCTCCTGGCTCATTCCATTAATGGACAAGAACAACTAATAGCCTTACCTGTTATGCATGGAGAAAATGCATGCAGACTGGAAGTAGTCATTAACAAACAAAGCAGTGCTCTCTAGCTTCAGTAGTTACCACAAAGGACCCAGATCAGATAACTTCCAGTACTCTCCAGGTCTAGAGCATGTTCTAACATTTTCCACTTGTGAATAACCATACAGATCAGAACAAATATGTTTCGCCAACTGGCTCATTTGAAAACTAGCCATTTTTTCCCTAACCATTTTCTGAATTGGGGAAGGGTAAAAGATTTCTTTTAATGGTTACTGCACTTCTGTCTTGCCCCTTTGTGTGATGAAAGAATTGCCTTTTTTCTTCCATCACTCAGAATAAACGGTTATTTGGGGAACAGTCATTTTCTGAAATCCTCTCTTCATTTTATAGAATAGTTCTTTTGTTCAGGTGCAGGAAAACTCCCTTGGAGATGGTTAAGCATCTTCTGTGTGTAAATACCATTAGTGGAGTCTGAGGAGATTAGGAATTTACTTCTCTTCAGTCTCATTTAGCCCTTGTTCTCAAGTAGCTTAGCGATCCAATAATTCGATATGAAAATTCTATTGACACTAACTACAGTGAGTGGACGGGTTATTCTGATATTTAGTTCCAAGACATGTATCGACATATTTCCATTGTTCACACCAATACCGCCAAAGGATTTCCCAGGGGTTTTCTTAGGGTTGGACCATTCCAAAAATAACTAGTCAATTGACTGGTCAAAAGATCAAAATTGGTCAAATATTTGAACTCACTAATTTATTAGAATATTTACAACAACGAGTAACGCTATCTCCAGTAGGCTTAGCCTTAGACACCTAGGCATAATTATAAAAAGTTTAACCAAGTTATTTTAACCAGAAAAAAAAAAATGTAAAAACATGATGCAATGAAGTTCTAAAAGATAAAAGAATGGCACCATGATGCAATCAAAAAGGTAGGCCAGCAGCTATATGAGAACATTCTTGCTGGAATATTTGACTATGATCAAATAGTAGACAGTCAATTCACATTCTCTGACCAGTCAGTTTACTAGCTTGCCAAGAATAGGTCTTTTCCATACTGTAATATGGATTGTTCCTGATCACCACTATCCTGAAGAGGAAGAAAATGGCTGTTTGTGCGGCATTCTTTATAGCAAGATGGTCTGTGCAACTGTCTCTCACCTAGTTCATCTGTTCACCCTTTCTTTGAGGCAGAAGCAGTAATCCCCCCAAGGTATGGTGAAAGCTTGGGTCTATTTAAGTCTTGTGAAAAGAATGAAGGTCTTCTGCCCTTCTCAGACTCGTACTAAGAAAAATTTTCATTTAGTTTGAAAGCATCTCATATGACCATTTCTTAAAGTCTCTAACTGTTCAATTCTACGGGAACCCAAAAAACGATGTGCAGGTGTTCTGAAACTGCCACAAGTTTGAGCAAGCTGTTTAATTAGTGGATATTTTAACAGTTGTAATCTATACTCTTTAATACTATAAACTACATGTTTATTTTAATCATTTACATTGCCATTAAATTACAGCAAGTGATTTGAAAGTCAATTTCTGATTTTTAATAAAAATAGGTGGAATCAGCTTTAACAGCTTACATTACTCAACCTTAAACATTTGGATCTCCAAACTAAAATAAGGATTCGAATTAAACTTGTTGAAAAAGAATCATAACTAGAATAGCAAGCCCATTTCAGTTTACAAAAATATGCAAATAAAACAGTAAATAACTATATACAGCTCTTCTGTGATTCCTCATGTAAAATATAAAAAGTATTTCAACACAGTCACTGAGAATGATCGTTATGTGTTCTTTACAAAGAATTACATTCAGCTTTTATTGAGATCTCTATGAATGGAACTTATTAGCATTATTATAACAGCTCAACTTGCTGAGACTGCATCATAGATATGCAAAGTTGAATATAAGCATTCCTCTGTCTCCTCTTTGTGCATCATTAGTCATCTAAATCAGGATCAGTTACCAAAATATTAACCTAGTACTGCAACATAGCAAACACAGAAAAAGGAGAAACACCATGTTACTATTTCCAGAACAACTGTATCAGTTTTCAAATGAGATCTTCAATTAATTTAATATGCCAGTACAGCAAAATAATAAAGCCAATTCAATATTTATAAAACCATGCATGTCTATGTACACGAAGCACAATTTCATAAGAGGCCGAGTTGGCTGACAGCTTTCATCATTTCAACTAGGGCTTAATCCACAGGAACAGGATCTGCTAGCTCCTCACACATCCCCAATTCAGTTAATAATGAACTCTGACAATTTACTGACTAATGATAGCTCACTCCCACTTTTTTGACATCTTCCCTATCCCCAGACTACAGATTGTGTGTAATTTTGCCCTAGTCCTGGCATAAAAATGCAGCCCCATCACTCTGTCCGAAGGATGGATGGAGTGATAGGCAAAATTTTTTAGCTGACAGGTGCCAATTTTGTTTACAGTGACAAATTAGACACCAGATAATGCAACTGTATTAGTTACTACACTGTTTTAAGACTATGGATAAGCTTGGATTACATTTTTGTTAGTACAAGTTTTCACTGTACACACACAAAACAAAAAATACCTCCATCAATAATAATCGAAAAACTTACAGACAGGAAAAGTATGAAAAATGCTGCTTGAGACTTTAATAAAGATTGATTTAAGGATATTTACTTTGTATATATTGACAATTCATGTTTTAATAGTTAGAAGCCTTAACTTTCTGAATCTCAACATCTATCATTAAATTATTAAACACCCCCAATAATTTTCTGCAACTGTGAAAATTTAAATACATAACAATGAAGAGAGTTTAAATATCAATATATCCATCATTATAAAAAATAAAAATCAAATACTGCCAAACTTAACTATGGAAGATATTTTTGGTTCCATTAAATAGATTGACAAATTTTCAGATATGCCATTCTTATTCTTCTCATGGCCAAGCCTTACATATATGACAGCTATGCTTAGTTACAAGAAACCTTCACTAACAAACTACGCAGTCAGCACGTAGCTCAAGAAACTGGGGGAACAGCTGACTGAATGATAGCCTTGAATCAAATACTACTCATTTGTGACAAGCATATGTGACAAGTTGTATGAATTTCTGACATTTTTAGCTTTTAATTGTCAAATTGCTGGTCTCTGTTAGTATGGACACCATCTGAGACTTGATTATCACATTATAAAATTTAGCCTCCATTTATTTATAGTCAGATAAAACCAATCTCTTTGCATAGCTGGTTTATCAACTGTTTTGCAACCTAGATTTTAAACACTCATGCACAGCTTTAAAAAGAAATGTTTGTAAACAATTTAATTCCGCACAATACATACTTTAGGCTAAAAAACGAAAATCCTTTAACACCTCAACTGACGCAACCAAGTTCAGTTTTGCTATCACAAATTATGCCCACAATGCATGCACAGCGAATGAATTATACATGTTAAATATACAAATTTAGTATCTGAATAGGGTAAAAATAAAAATCAATTAATTTTGTAAATTCACAACAGTCAAGTGAAAGCTGTTTTCATTTTAAGTTGTTCACCTGAGAAGCTGAGGGGGGAAAAAAATAAAACCTTGTCTTAGGTGCTTCATATGCAAGGCAAGGCACAACCAACCAATACTTAAGAACTACACTCTGAGAATGTCTATGTAAAAGTATTATGCAACTTGAATTTCATGTTCAAATTAACAAAAAAAAATCTGTTTTAAATAAAAATGCAGTCTAGTCTGCTTTAGACTACTGCCTGATTTTGGTACAACTTTAGTGGCAGCAATAAAACGTGTTTGACAATCTTCTTCCAATCAATCAATAAATGAGAGATAGATATAATTTCTGAATATTTAACTTGGAAAAATAAAACAGCCTGTCAATTATTTGTTGGAAGCCTGTGTACTAATATTCATGTTTAAATGTAGCTTTTATTCTCTTTCAACTGAAAGTTAGAGCCACTGACAGTGTGGAGAAACTTAGTCTTAGATTGTTAACTCTAAGGCACATTCTCATATCTCAAAAATTTACTTCAGACTGAAACAGTTTGTACTATGTTCATAAGAACTAAGCCATTAAACTTGAGTATTTTTCAGACCTAATCTTGTGTTAAACTGAAACACCAAACACTAGGATACTAATCTTACTATAATCCACCCTTTTGTATTTATTAGTTCAGTCATCTGACTTGACATAATACCAAGGGGGGAGGGGGCGGGAGAACTAGCAAGTCAACTAACTTTCTCTAATCAGTGCAGTCAGCAAGATTTCACAAACGGGACATGACCACTAGTGAGACAACAGCTGCAAAAATAAAAACAAAATATTCATTTAAACGTTTATCACCTTAAACAGAGCTAGAGTTCTATTTGACCCTTGTTCCAAATGCTGGAGAGACCAACAGAGTTTACAGTGTTTACAGCCAGGCAGTCAACATGTAAGTTTCTTCTATGAAAAATGGAGGTTACTTACCTGTAACTGGAGGTTCTTTGAGATGCGTGATCCCTATCTGTATTCCACATGTAGGTACGCACCACATGCTTGAGACCAGAAAATCTTGTGAATAGTGTCCGTTGGTCCACACCTGAGCCCTGGAGCTCCTCAGGTTCAGCACCAAGGATATAAAGGGAAGTGCGAACAAACTGCCTCATCAGTTCTCTCTCTACCATGAATACAAACAGAACAGAAGAAAAGCAGGTAGGGGAATACAGATAGAAATCACACATCTCAAAGTACCTCCTGCTACAGCTAAGTAACCTTCACTCAAAGTGTTGGTCCCTGCGTGTATTCTACACAAGGATGACTGCTAAGCAATAAGTTGAGTGGGGTGGGAGAATGCAAAAAGTAAGACGCATGCAATACTGTCATTACAAAGTCTGCGTCTGCAGAAGTGGTTTAGATTAAAGCATAATTCTTCATGAAGCTGTGCATAGAATTCCAGGTTGCCACCTTTCAAATGTCCAGCATAGGCACTTCTTGAAGAGATGCTACTGAAGCTGCCAGGACTCTACTGGAATGGGCCCTCACTCCAACTGGGAGATAGAGATGGCTGACTGAGATCAAAGGAGGAAACAGCCAAAAATCTACCCAGTCTCAGCAGATATCACTTGATCCCATGTTCATTCTGCTCTAGCAACATATACCCTAAGCTAACTGGTTTAATTCTTTGCATTAGAATGCCAAAGTTCATCTGACATTGAGAGTGTGAAGGAGCCTCTCCTCGACGGAAGAATGAGGTTTCGGAAAGGAAACTATTAAATGAACTGATTTGCAGAACTCTGAAAGGATAAATTTTGGGTGGAAGCAAAGGGATACCTTCTCTTTATGAAAAGTAGTGTATGGCAAGTTGGCCATGAGTGCTCTCAGCTCATTTACCTTCTGGCCGACAGGATGGCAACAAGGAAGGTTATCTTTATAGAAAGGTGGGACACTGAGCATGTGGCCAGGTGTTCAAAGGGTGGCCTAGTGGATTCTGAAAGTAAAAAGACTGAGGTCCCATTGTGGTGTTGGCTTCACTAATGATGGGAAGGTCCTAATGAGACCCTTTAGGAATCTAATTATCAAGCGAGTAAAAATAGTGTATCCATCTTCGCAAGGTGACAAGACATTAATTGCTGTTGGGTGGACCCGCAGCGAGTGAACAAAAAGGCACCAAGTCTTGAGAATGAAAGGTCTAGAACATATGGATATTTTTGCACCCAGGTACATACACACACCCCTCTGTTTAGCTAGGTAACATTTTATGGTGGAGACTTTTAGCTTAATAGCCTCTGAACATGAATGCTCTAGGTCTGACACCCCACCAAATACCAGGCCACGAGGTGAAGGTAGCCAGGGTTGGAAAGTCTGGTCCCACTGTCCTGAGTTAGCAGATCTGGAAAGGATCGAATGCTGATGGGAACAGGAGTTGATATTCGCAGGAGGTCCGGAAACCAGAACTGTCCAGGCCAGTTGGGTGCAATGAAAATGACTCATGCTTTGCCGTGGCAAATCTTCAACAAAACCTGCAGTAGCAATAGAATGGAGGAAAGACGTACCTCATGTGTTCTGTCCAGGATAGCAGAAGGGCTTGGGATCCCTACCTAATACTACCCTGGAGCAATATATGTTGAACTTCTTGTTCATCTGGGAGGCAAACAAGTCCCAAGATGGCATTCCCCACTGAGTGAAGATTCCTTTAAGCACTGATTTGTGCATCTCCTACTCGTGGTTGGTGGAGAAGTATCTGCTGAGATTGTTTGCCTGCGAGATTTGTGCACCTGGGAGTTACCTCACCAACAGTGTGATGTGATTCTGGATACACCAGGTTCCATAAGTGTACCACTTTAAGCAGAGAAAGAAATTACACTCCTTTTTATTTAAATTGATTTATTTAAGACTGTTGTGATGTTGCCTGACATCATGATATGTTTCTTGGCCTCCTGAGGTATCCATGTAACTTGTGTCGTGCAGTCGCCTAAGTGGGCTCCACAGCTTATGAGAGATGCATCCACAATTATGGTCGCTTTGGGTATGAGAGTCAGGAAATGGACTCTGGTGTGGGAAGCTGTGAGATTGGTGGGGATTGTCACTTAAGTATTAATATTGTCTGACAAATAAACAAACCAAAGCCAGCCCTGTAGGCAACAGACAAAGCATGGCAAACAGCCTTATATAAATACATGTGGCCTAGCAAGGGAAGACAAACCTTGACTGTCGTTCCAGGTCTGTGAGTGACTTGTTTTATCAGGCTGTTCACAGCTTGGAACATGTCCATATGAAGGTAGACCCTTACTGAGGTCAAGTTTAGGGCTGCTCCTAGGAAGTTTATCGTCTGCGTGGGAGTGGATTTCTTTATATTTATGCAAAATCCCAAATGTCTAAAGGTGGAATATTGGTAAGCTGTCAAATGAACTTGCCATCTGGATCTGCCTGTTAGAAGCTAGTCATCCAGGTATGGCAAGACAGCATAGCCATTTTGTCTCATCTGTGCTGCCACCGAGAAGACCTTTGTGAAGACCCTGCAAGCTGTTACCAGCCTGAATGAGAGTGTTCTGAACTGGCAGTGATCCCCATCCTACCAGAAATCTGAGGAACCTTCAGTTTTACAGATGATTGTCCACATGAAAGTAAGCATCCTTGTTGGTTCAGGATTCTCATGTATCTTTTTCCGTCCAGGAAGGAAATTATCAATACCAATGTAACCATGCAGAATTTTAATTTGCAAATACAAATATTTAGCTGGTTCAAATCAAGAATGGTCTCACATCCTCCCTTTTCTTTGGGAACTGTGAAATACTGGGAGTAGAACCCTCAGTCTTGATGTTGAATGGCACTCACTCTACAACTCCTTGTTCTAGGAGAGAATCCACTGTCAGCAGATCTCCTCACGAGAGTGGTCCCTAAATTGGGGCCAGGAAAGAAACTCGACAGTATAGTCTGAATGGATGATATCTACTACCCACTTGTCTGTTATGGCCCTCCAGTTGTGGACAAAATATACGAGGCCGCCAAAGGTTCAAGAATCAGTTGGCAATGGCACCAGTGAAGGTTCTCAACTCTCGAGCATCCTGCCAAAAGTAACCTTTGGTCAGTGGATGAGACTGGGTGGCTGACATCAAGGTGGAGGCAGTGCATAACCCTGGCCTTTGCTTCTTCTGACGCTTGAGTGGCAGTCCATATGGTCATAGAAAGCCTGTTGGAGAGAGCTTGGCTTGTATATCTGCTTATCATGTTTTCTCTTCAGGGCCAATGTATAAATGCCCAGGGAGCAGAAGGCAATGCTGGAGTCATTTAGTGAGTGCAAAGACTCATTTGTCTTCTCAGAGAGATTAGACTCAAACAGCAAATCCTCAATGGCGTTCTGAACCTCTCTAGGGAGCATCAAAAAGAGTTAAGCCACAGTTCATGCCAGATTACTATTGGAATTCTATAGCTCTATTTAGCAGTACTGGCCACATCCACTGAGGCCTAAAGCAAAGTCTTTGTCACAGGTCTAGCCTCATCAGTAAGTGCTTGAAATTGGGCCCGGTCCTCCTGAAGCAGTTTGTTTTTAAACTCCAGGAATTTGGAGTAGTTTATAAAATTGTATTTCACTAACAGAAGTTAGCAATTCTAAACTGAAGGCTGGTGGATGAGAACAAGCTCCTCCCCAGCAGGTCAAGGCATTCAGCACTCTTGTCCACAAGGGTGGTCTTGGGGTGCTACTGCCTGGATCTTTTTGTGGCTCTTGCACTACTCAGGAGTTGAGAGCAAGGGGAATGAACAAAAATTCTGCCTCTTTAGCAGGAACAACGGTCTTTCAGCCCTTTTAGGGGTAGGGATGCATGATGCAGGTGTGCACCAGACCTCTCTGACTGGTTGCAGGATGGCCTCATTTACTGGCAGAGCCTCTCTATGGGACCAGTGAGGTGCAGAATGTCCAGGAGCTTATGCTGCATCTCTTGGGCCTCCTCAAGTGGACGTGAAGTTCCCCTCTGCAAAAGTTCTTGGTATTGCGTGTGGTCATGAGGAGGGGATGGGGAGACAGCTTAACCAGGCAAGGACGACAAAATCCCCGTCGGTCCCATCATACTGGTGGATCTAGTTCGATGTCTTCCTCGTCTACATACAGCAGCAACCAACTCTGCTGGAGTTTAGGAGAAGAAGACTAGTGAGATACATGCAGACCCAGGGTGCTGTGCATAGGGATTGCTTGGGCCCCAGTAGAGCCAGTATGTCCAAATGCTGGTTGCGGGAACCCCAAGGCATCAGGTTCCAGTGGTCCCTTGGAGTGTAAACTTGTCTGGGCGGAGAGCAGTCTAGCAGCCCTGACTGGGCCAAACTCCTGCTGTGGTGGTGACAGTTCATCCTGGAAACCAGATTCAGCCAACAAAGAGGTTGGATCCAGTTCCATCAGCACTACTGTTGGTGTCAGTTGGAGACTCCAGCTCACTGACAGCAGGTGAATAGCACCTTTTCTTCAAGGTGGTTTCCTCTTCTGGTGTTGAAACGTCTCTCAGAAGAAATGACCTGGAAGCTAAAGAGAATTTGGATAAGGGAAGGCATAAATGTCCTCCGGGGAGGTACAAACCTCAGTCTGTCCTGGAGTGCAAGGGGTCCTGTAGTTATTGCCATCAGATCTGGTGACTCCACTTGCTTAGTGGTTGGCAGATCCTTATGGAATTAGGCCAGCACCACTGGAGAAGAATCCTATCTGGTGCTCTTTGTTGGTGCCAGCAGATGGAAAATTTTAAGTCCAAATGGCCCCAAGTTTGGCAAAGTTCCAAGCAACTGAAAGCAGGGTCTTATAATGGGACGTGTTGGGCAACCTTAATATGCAGTGCTATCAGTGTTACTTTGAATAAGTATGATCAAAACTTCTGCCAGACCATAAAATATACTGTACTGGAAGTTTGCAATCTAAAAACTGGGGTTGAGGAGGCAAAACAAAATATGCAATATTCCACAGGTCAGTATCTACAACCGCAAAATAAAGAGTTGAAGGATGTAGTGCCTTAGCATATTCTGATGACTAAACTGTAGGTTTCCTTCAGGCAGGTATGTGCATCAAGATATATAATAAACTAACACGTACTAGGAACACTGGGATTGTTGTATAGGATTAGACCAACTGTACATCTAGTTTTTGGTCTGACAGCAACCAGTAACACAAGCTTCAAAGGAAAGTAAATTCTATATAACCAACAATTATGGAATAACCTGCCTAAAGTCAAAGTTCCTTTCTAAATAAGAGTTAATGGTTTGGCTTATACAGAAGGGTTCAAATCAGCCAAGAGGTAACTCTGCTTTTTAATATGGTATATTGGTATGGAACGGATATTAAGCTTTACAATTAACAGTTTACTATGTAAACAATTGCCCAAAACCATATTATGACAGAGGAGCTTTTTTGACGAAGTCATAGTCACACATCAATGCACATGGTACGCTGCTGAGGCCACATCAGCAAAAGGGAAAATTTATGCTTATTACATTGAGTATAAAAACAAAGGGAACTGGGGAACGACCATAATCTCTTTCCTCCATTCAACGCAATAGTTATAGAGTTTAACAGGCTTTGGCTACAAAAGCAATTGAAACCTGAAATAGCCATTCAGGCTTACCATCTCTGCTGGCTTCTCTACCATCCCTCACTTCCTGTTCTCCACTCCTCCCCATGTATCCACTGCAGGGAGAAAAAACTCCCTTTTGAAGAGACATTTCCTATGCTCCTTCCTCAGAGATGCTTCAAAAACAAACAGCCACTCCCCTTCTGCCACCTGGCCTGAAGCATCTGCTAAAAATTAAAATTTTCAATTAAACTGTACTGGAAGGGGGAAAACAAAGACTGAAGAAAGGCAGATAGGAAGGAAAAAAGGAGGAGAGTAATTTTGGTTCTCTGGTCACTAGTGACTGCTATTTTACAAAATCTCATTTCAGCATAATTGTTTATTTTCTTATAGAAAAAGACAATTAAAAATTACTATAGAACCACAAAGTGCTATTGAAAGTGAGGATGCATGAATGACTGGTAAAGTTTATAAAACTAGATCTATGGTATAGCAGGGAAAAATGGGTGTTTAACATGTTTCTTTATTGTCAAGTTACCCTTATAAGAACTATTTTTCTGTGTGGAATGTGGAATGACACTGACAAGTGTGAAGAGGGATTAGATTAGTGCAAACATGAAGGAGCATCACTAAATAGTAGTAAATTCTGTCAGGTGTGCAACAACAAGCCATTGGTACACTCAGTGGTTAGGGCTACTCTTCAACCTTGTAATTGACAGTGCATCTGAGACCTGCATCAGTAACATAATCCGCACTACATTTGGACCACAACACTTTTTGTAATGCATCTTACTGTTTCTTCCTTCACTACTCTAAGTTTTTGAGGACCATAATGGGTCTCAAGTGTCCATTTCATTGTGTCCCCCCCCCCCACACACACACACACAGTTCTGTCCATTTTAAAGTGAAACATACAAGTATAATCACAATTTCTTGATTAATGAAACTCATGAGTACAGTAAATTTTAAACTATTCCCCGACAACGAAATTCCCCCCCCCTTCTCATTATCTACTAATTGGCACTAGAACTCTAGTTGCATACTATCCCAGAACACAATCATGCTAGGTGCTGCATAACACAACACAAAAAGATGGCCTCGACCCAAAGAGCCTATAATCAAAGCATAGCATAGGAGACAAGCAAATACAGATAAATGTGAGAATAAAATGGAACACTGACATGTTATTGGTCATCATGATAGGCAGTGGTAACAGCGCATCAGCGGTCCACCTACCATCAAATTTTTTGTAGGCATCATGGCAAAGGAGAGTTTTAAGGAAGAATATGAAGGACGACAATGA
The DNA here is from genome assembly GCF_027887155.1 of Malaclemys terrapin pileata. Taxonomy (NCBI): domain Eukaryota; kingdom Metazoa; phylum Chordata; order Testudines; family Emydidae; genus Malaclemys; species Malaclemys terrapin. The sequence goes on from NC_071507.1 coordinate 87,358,242, forward strand.
GGCAAGTTTTGTGGATGTTAAAACATAACACTGCAAAACCTCAAAACAAATATTGGAAACCTAAGAGGGAATATCAGTTATTTATAACCCATGCGCAAAAAAAAAAAAAAAAAAAAAAAAAAAAAGTGTTAATGCAGCTGAAAAAGTTCTACTTGCCTAGACAAATGTGGTTCTCTTTTTTTTTTAAAAAAGAGTGAAATCTAATTAATTTCATTGCTTTTGTAAAAGCTGTGTGAATAGATTCCCTCTTCGTGAGCAAATTTTCATGAGAATTTTGAAAGGCTGTGTTAATGTTGCTAACATTAACACTTAAATACCACAAAATTCCAAAAATTAAAGGTGACCCGAACAACGGAGTTTTCAAAAATTGTGCTTTGGTACTTGGTTTATTTAGTGTACGAAGAACACATGAAAAGGTACATTATCCACTTTATACTCACCCATGCATGCAAAGCAAAGGACTTCACCAAAATTTGATGTTTCAATTTTATCATTTTGCATTATCTTGACTAAGTGCCAACAAAACTGCTGTGCAAAAAACAGCTTTTCAGTTACATGAACTACTACAAATTAAAAATTAAAGTATTTTTGACAAGACTACCAGGTTCTCATATTCCTCAGTGTATTCATTGTAAACATGTCATAGTAAGGCTGTATTTCTATATTGACAAATAGGAGTCAATGTTTTAAAGAAATTATGCCCCAGTTTGTTTCTATATTTAGATAATTAAAAACATCCCCTTTCCTCCCCCCCACTCCCATTGCTTTTAACACTGAAATGTCTTTTTCGGATAAAAAACTGCTGACAAAAGATGCAGTTTCTTATTAAATAAATTACCTCTTTTAGGGCCTCTCTTGCTTCATCTGACCCCCATATACTTTTTCCATACAAATAAATTCTAGCGTTAGACTCTAGAAACTTCTAGCATTACACTCTTGAAACAGTTCTGTTTAACCCAAAACTTATCTGTACCGAATACTAGAAGTGACCTCAACAATAACACTGCTAGCTAATGCACGTTACTATACCTTCCAGCTCAATGCACCATGCAGACCTATGAGGTAACATACCACAACTAGTCAGGTCTGCACTTCCAGGTGACGATCCAACAGTTTGAGGTGAGATCCCTGGCTCTGTCCAGGGTTGAACAAATTAAATTTAGTGTATTGATCTAGAAACTTAATCCCTAATACAGAGAGGAATAAGTACCACAGATGTTAAAACCAACACAGTGCACAGAGTTCTTCCATCGACCTACCACCACCTCTCAGGGAAGTGTATTACCCACACCAACAGGAAAACACCTCCTATAGGCGTAAGTAGCATCTACACTGAAGCAGTTTTAGTGTAGACACCCTGAGAATTTAGATATTTAGACCACTTAAGGCTCTATGTGCCTCGCAATAATTAAACCATCTTTCCCCTCACCCACCCACCCTTCAGGAGTAGCTTGAAAGGTTCACTGATACATTCTCCTGCCTCCTTCCCTTCCATCTGCTTACAGATTGTGTGAGGAGCCAAAGGGGGAAAGCAGGTTCAAAAAAAGGGTTTTGCATACTGCAAAGACCATCGTCATTCTTAGCTCTTGAGGGAGCAAGTTCCAAAGTCCAGCTCTGGATCCCAAGAAAGCTGTTTCCTGTATTCACAAGTTTCCCCTTTTGATTGACAATATCATGGTTGAGTGGATCATGGATGTTGTTGATGTCAGAGGAGGGAGAAGTTTAAATCGTTTATGAAAATGCAAGTTAGCAGTATCTGGGAAACTCATCTTTGCAAAAAGCAAATTGTGGTGCATAAGTAATAACTGCCACCTTGCTCCACACTCACTACAAACTGCTGTGCATCATCTCATCCCCTTCATCTGAGAAACCGCAGACAGCAGAAAGAAAGCAAGCAGCAAGAGAAGCCGGTCATTTTGGTTCTAGCCTCTTCCCTCCCACATTTCTCTTCCCATTTTCTCTATCTCCCCTGCTTCTCTTCATCAAGAGAAAAGCAGTCGTAGGTATTAAGAGCAAACAGAAAAGCTCCAACCCTCCACCACTACTCTCCTCCACTCATCCCTCTCATGCAGGGAGGGGCAGCAGCTGGCAGGACTAGACACATTTTAATGGTTCCCCACACATAGTTTAGGCTGTTTTTCAGTTATTTAAATATGCAGTACTGGAGACATTGTTTTCTGATCTCGGCAGAACCTGGTCCAGCTGTGTGCTAAAAAAATCCAAAGTTTCCTGCTCCAGTCTGGCAGGGGGTAAAGGGGGCTGAATGGGAGACAGCATCACACAGCCTTGCTAGAGTGCTCCTGCCAGGAGGGAAGGCGGAGCAGCCCCCTACGACAGGGGAAGAGCTCAGCAGCCCAGTGCAGGGGTCCCTGCCAGGCAAGCCCCACTCCTGCTCCAGCCTGGCTGATTGTGCTGCTACCGAGGGTCCAAAGCGATCCCTGAACAGTCCCAGCCATGCTGCCAGCTCAGTATGGTATTCCTGTCCCATGAGTTACAAAAATGACAAGTTCAAAAATTGTATGCATTGGATTTATCCAAGGAGATTAAGCTAGTCTAAAGCAGGAGTGTCCTTGAACTCAGTGGCTCAGATCAAGGTGGGAGCACCAAGGATCTATCATACAATGTGAGATACACAGGGGAAACATTGCTACCTGTCAGGCAACTTATGTTAAAAATCACCCAGATGACTTAACATAACTGAACTTCAGTTTTCCAAAGAAAAGAGGGATGAATGGACCTGAAAAGAAGCTTAAAATAGAAAGGGAGCTATTCTGTCTCATCACACTCACACAGTAATAAGACTTTCAAATGCTGGTACAGCAATCTGGTCATGTTTAACAACTGATATTTGTAATTTAGTATATGTCTAACTCAACTTTCTAATAGCACAAATTATTAAGTATTAGTGCCATTTTCAGTAAGATCTTTATTTTTTATTTCCTCTGGTGTATAATTGAGACTAATTCTTTAAATTATAAATGAGGATTAATCTCTTGTCAAAATATCTGGGAAGCATGTTATCAAGAGAATCAGTCCAGCACAGACAGAGCCATCTGATCTTATCAGACAGAAGTGTTTGACTTGACTGAGAACCTATGGAAAGAAATATGCTTACCAGATTTCTCTGAACAGCCAGATTCAACATTGACAATGAGTTTTCTGCCCTTCATTTTACAAGACAGGTTCACACTAGTCATTAATGGGATAGGCTTGGCACACTTCTGGGAAAATCCCTAGTGAGACTGCTTGCAAAGCTGAAAGAGGTCTCAAACTCAAATTATGAACCTTTGCTATTTAAATTTCCACTGAAATATCCTTCAGGAGAGCCCAGGAGAAAGTTAGAAGCCCTCTTTCCAACGTAAGGATGGAATGGTGAACCTAGATATTTGGAGAAGAGAAGTCAGGTAAGCACAGATTTATTTTTCTTGATCAGTCAGCTTTATCATTAAAAAATGGGGTTTAACAGCTGTGACACCCCATCAATGGCTTTATAAACAAATCTATTTACATCATCAAGAATGTGCGTCTAATTGATGGGGTACTATGGAATGCAGTACCAAACACTGATTGCAGCATACCAATCAAATAGTGACTACATGAGATTTGTCATGTGGCCACTTTGTAGGTTTCCTCTTGAAAAAGAGGATTTCTCTGCCTATGATGCAGATGCTGCATTGATCTAGGAAAGTTTGAAATGTAGCCTTTTTGATTTGAAGGATTCCTTGGCACAAAATTTTAGCAGCCTTACTACAGACTGAGGTTTTGAGGCTTTATTTTTTCTTACATCTAGATAGCATAGAACAAGAAGGGCTGCATTTTTTTTTAAATGTTTGTTTTACACACCCAGCAAATGCCATTGCTTTTCTTGAGGAAGTTTTGAATCTGGGCAGAAAGATGCAAAGACTACTACTTGTGATCAATAACAGCTGACACATGGAATAAGCAATCAAAAATACTAAATTGTCAGACTGAAAATATCAAAAGGGATCTCACTACAACTTTAAATTCAAGACTACATGGCCTATCATAACTACCAAAAATTCTACCTGCAGGGAAAGGCATTATCATACTGAAGACAAGGGCTCAAATGGAAACTCTTGAGAGAACATCTAGATCCATATTAAGGTTTAATGGAATTCATATTTTCTGAAGATTAAGCAGTGAGCAGAACATATCTGATGTCAGGGTGAAAAATACCAATGCAGTTTATGCACTCTTGGTACTGCTTTGATTACGATTAGCTTTCACATCTTACACTCAAGTACTTTCCAAAATACCAGTGATGAGGCCCATAAAAGTACCTATATAGAACAGCTATTTTTTTTTAAACTAGTGTACTTACAAGCACTCCTATTACATTAACTTTACTTCTAAGGAAGGAACAATAAAGTTTCTAACCTTTCGTAATGGTGTTCTTTGAGACATGTTGCACGTATCCATTCTCTGCCCACTGTCATTGGAAATTTTCCCTCAGTGGTTCCCGTTGGGGCGGATTGAGCACACTCTGCTGCCACGCGCCACTACTGTCTCTATACAGCGCCTAGCTGACTGCCTTCAGTGGCTTCCTTCCGGCAACTCCAATGCAGAGGGGTAAGAGGGCAGGTTGTAGAATGGACGTGTGCACCACATCTCAAAGAACAAGAGTTACGAAAGGTTAGTATTCAGAGTAGCAGCCGTGTTAGTCTGTATCCGCAAAAAGAACAGGAGTACTTGTGGCACCTTAGAGACTAACAAATTTATTTTAAAGGTTAGTAAGCATTTTTATTTTTCTGAGTGATTGCATTCCACTCTTGGTGACTCCCAAGCAGTGAAATAGGCAGAGGGACTTGAGTTCAAGTACACATTGACTGCAGTATAGCTTGACCAAAACTGGCATCATCTCTTGAGTACTGAGTGATGGCATAATGGAAGGAGAAAGCATGCACCCATGACCAGGCTGCTGCTCTGCAAATGTCCAGGATAGGGATCTGCACTAGGAATGCCATTCAGGATGTTTGTGATCTTGTGGAGTGGGCAGTCAGCTTGTCTGGAGGAGAGACACCTGCAAGATCATTACACACATGATACAAGAAGTTATTCAAGATGAAATTATCTGTGTGAAAATTAGATGACCTTTCATGATGTCCACTATGGCCACGAACTGTTGGGTGAACCATTAAAAATGTTTGGTCCTGTCTATGTAGAACGTCGGTGTTATCTAACATTCAACATGGGTAGCTCTTGCTCATCCTTATTTGCGTGTAGTTTTGGGTAAAACACAGGTAAGTACGTTGATTGATATGAAAATCTGAAATCTCCTTAGAGAAACTTTGCATGAGGGCATAAGTACACCATAACTTTAAAGAAGACTGTACAGTGGCTCAAATGTGAGTGCGACTCTTCTGTCAGGAAAACAACTTTCCAGGAAAGGTGTAGTAAGAGGTGCATTGCTAGAGTCTCAAATGGTGGTCCCATAAGTTCAGACAAAATTAAGTTCAAGTCCCAAAGGGAAACTGGCTCCCTTAGATTAAGATACAATCTTCAACAGTCATCTATGTGAGGGGTGAGTGGATATTGCTGCCAGTTGAACCTTGATAGAGGAAATTGCTAAGCCTTGCTGTTTCAGATGCAGCAGGTAGCGGAGTATTTGTTGGGTGGACGAATGCACCGGTAACACTCTGGTTTGACAAGCCCAGATAGAGAACCACTTCTACTTTGACAGGTAGGTGGGCCCTGGTGGAGAGCTTTCTGCTATCTAGTAAGACCTGGCGAACATACTCAGAGCAAGCCTGTTCTCTGGGATTTAACCATGGAGATTCCAGGATGCAAAATGAAAGGATCACAGATGTGGGTGGAGCAACCAGCCGTAGTCCTGAGATCAAAACTGGATGCAATGGGAGTGAGATTGGGGTCACCACTGAGAAATCCAATACAGTGGAGAACCTCTCTTTGGGCTGGTCCATCACTACTGCTTATGTTGATACAACTTACATCGCCTAGAGTGTGAAAAAGCCACTTCCAAGCAACGCAAGTTACAGAAACTTAAGCGCTGTCCAAACCGATGCTATGTCAGTGGGAGAAGTCTTTTCTGGTCCTGGCAGTCAGGTTGTGGCAATGGGTACACTTTTGTGGGATGTGTCCCTCGCCCAACCAGCGGCTGCACTGTGAGTGACTAGAGCTTACTGGGAAGTCCTCCTGGCAGGAGAAACTCCTCTTAAACCTGGAAGATCCGGGCATAAGGGTGAGGAAGAAAGTTTCCAGGTTGGGAAGGGCAGGATGCAGGAAAACTAAATCCTAAACTATGAACTAATAGGGAGGGTTACAGGAAGGAAAAACTAAGGCATTTATTTTTGTTTACTTGTTTAGGAAGAGGATAAGAAAAGTAGTAACTACTCAACTACACTAATCTAACATCTTAAAGCACAGAAGGGGTCTGCACCAGATTCCATCCCAGACCAAAGGCGGTTGAGAAGGAGCTGGGGGGCACTTGGACCGCATGGCACCATATATACACGTGCCACTCACAACATGAGATGGGAAGGTGCCCAAGTGGCAGCCCATCAGGCACTGCTAATGAAGATCTCTGATCCTAGACGCAGGGGGTGCTGCCACACCTAAAGTGCAGCACCCATAGGGACATTCTTCGAATGAAGACCTGCTCAGGAGATCTGCTAGCTCATTCTTCACCACAGAAGATAAGAGGCCTCGATTGACTGAGTGAGCTATGCAAAATTCCCCACAGGTGAACTGCTTCCTGAAACAGGAGGGGTGATCAAGCTCCTCTCTGACTGTTGAGGTAAAACATCGCTGCGATGTTGTCAGTAAAGACAAACAGATTTCGCCCCCCGATACGAGATAGGCAAGACAAATTACCCTGAGTTCTCTGACATTGATCTGAAGAGCAAGCCCCATTGAGAATTGAGTTTGGCAGGATCCCAGATAAGCTTCCCACCCTACAGACAATGCATCGGAGACCAGAACCACTAATGGTTGAGGACAAAGAAAAGGAACGCCCACTCAAATGCTGAGAGGATTAAGACACCAATGCAGCAAAATTAGAACCTGTGAAGGTACCATGAGCCAGGGCTTTGGAGCAGAGCCCAGAGCAGCAGAGCTGCAGGTTTTTGCCTGGAGCTGGAGCGGAGCCTGAGCACAGCTCCAAAGCCCTGCCATGAGCAGGGTGTCCAGGTGCAGAAGACTTGCTGAGTACACTCAGGCCAGTCACATCTAAAGGGGTCTGAGAGACAGCCATGCGTGGTGTACTACATATGTCCACGAGGTCGTGTACCCTAGGAGCCTCATACAGTTTAGGCTGTTGAGATCAGATGAATCATGAGCTCTGTCATGACAGCGAATAGACTGGAATCTTGTTTCTGGGAGGAACACTTGCCCGGAGAGAATCCAACACAGCCCCTATAAACCCTCTGTCCTCTGTACCAGGCAAAAGATAGGTTAGTCTGCATTGATCAGTAGTCCTAAGGCCTTGAAGGCTGACTGAATATAACTAGCACTGAATATAACCAGAGCTTTGCACCAGTCCTTGACTGGAGGTAGACCTACACTCGTCGTCTCCTGAGGAGCACTGCTATCATGCAAACACTTTTTTTTAAACATCCAAGGAACTGAAGATAGGTTGAATGCAAGCACCATGAACTGGTAATGTGAGTGCTCCACTACAAATCTGAGGAACTTTCCATGCCCTTGGTATATTGACACATGAATGTAGGTGGCTCTTCCATTGAGGGTGCTGTACCAGAGTCCAAGATCCAAAGAGGGAATAATGAATGCCAGGGTGAAAATGCAAAAAACTTAAAGATAAAGATAATTAAGCTAATGCAGGTCTAAAATAGGCATAAGACATCCCCTGGCTTTCGGGATTAGGAAATAACTGGAGTAGAAACCCTTCCCTCTTAAATTCTGCAGAACCGCCTCTACTGCTCACACCTGAAAGAGATTGTATCTCCTAGATGAGAAATTCTTCTTGAGAGAGGTCCCTGAAGAGGGATGGGAAGAGGAGGAGTATGAATAAAGTGGAGTGTTTAATCCCACTTCTACAGTGTTCAAAACCTAAGAATCCATGGTAAAACGGGACCAAGCACTGAGGAAATGGGAAAGGCAGTTTGTAAACCAAGCCAAAATGGGGCCTGGCATCCTGGGAACTGGTATGGAGTCCTTGAAAGTCCCACCAAAACACCTGCTTAGAACGCTGGATGTCTAGGTGGGGCAGGCACTGAAGCAGAGACAGGAGAAGGTCTTGCATCTGATGAAGTGGGCATTCACCCACAAAAGCTTATGCTCCAATACTTCTGTTAGTCTTAAAGGTGCCACAGGACCCTTTGTTGCTTTTTACAGATTCAGACTAACACTGCTACCCCTCTGATACTTGAGTCCCATATATGAAAGTCATATCTGCTCAAAAAAAAATGCATGCTGGTTTGCAATCCTGAGCTGCAACCTCCAACTAGAATAAGCTTTCCTACCAAATAGGTCCAACTGCTTTGAGTTCTGATATTTAGGTTACGCCCTGATGTCCCTGCATTTCCCTTTCATTGGCAGCAGGTACTACCAAGGACCCCGGGGGCAGGGAGAAATGAGAATAAACTTGTAACTCTGGGTGGGTACATAATAATTGTGTTTGGCCTCTGAAGCTGGGGGAAGGAATGCAGATGTCTGCCATACTCCTTTAACTGGGTTCTATGATGGCCTCATTGAAAGGCAGGGCCAGGCTGGAAGGACCTGCAGTGGCTAAAATATCAACCAAGCAGTGAGAGGATTCTTTTACCTCCTCCACCTGTATGCTCAGACTTAAGACATCCCTATTTAACAATTCCTGGTGCAACTTACAATCATCTGGGGGAGGCAACATGCCCTCCCGAGACTGCCTCATCAGGGAAAGAGGAAGAGTCGGTCAACATTGGCTGCCGATGCTCTTCCTCCCCGTTTCTTGATCTGCAGGGCCCTAGTGAGCTGGCTGACTTTTTGAGTTTGGGACCGGGCTAAGTACCAGAGCCAGGAACAAGTGCTGCCCAGTGGATAGGTACTGCCACCTTTCCAATGTCACCGAAGATGAGTGCCTGGAATAAAATGTGGAAACTGGATGAAAGTCCCACAGATTCCAAAAAGGCCACTTGACAGGCATAGGCCCCCTGTGACCTCCTGGGCAACTTCTCTATGGTCCTTCTGTAACAGGATCCATGGAAGGATGGAAAAGTCTGAAGGAGAAACCGCAATAGCAGCTCCAAGCACCAGAAACATAGGACCCAGCCTCCAATTCAGAAGACTACCATTCTTCCACTGACCATGGAGGCAGTGTTCCAGATGGTGCCAGCAACTGGTACCAATGCCTGCATTGGGGGGTTTCTCTTTGACAGTACTGAAATGCAAGCTATCAGGGGTACATGATACTGGCTCGGTATTGTGCATTGTAGTGATCCTGCTAGTTCTCCCACGCCCAGGATAGCATCAACTCCTGGTAATATCGACACTGATAGGATCAGGAAGTCCCTGGAGGCCGCAAACGCCTCCAGCACGGTCAATACCAACATAGTATCGGAACAATGCGGTGCCGCAGATGTGGAAGGAGCGCCTTCTGGCTCCAGATTCAACGGGACCTATCTAGGCACCAGAGCCAATGGTACCATATTCTGCAGTACCAAAGCAGAGATGTGCAAGGGCATAGACTGCACTCTACTGTTATCCCCAGGCCTACCAGATTTTGCTGCAGGGGATTTCCCCCTTTCAGCCATCTGCTTCTTATGCCTCTTAGGCACTGGGGATGGTGAGTGGTGTCAAGTCTCTGGTATGGTAGGAGGCACACTCCTTACAAACCCCAAGGTACTCGGTGCAGAGTCTTACCAACCTGGCTCAGATGGAGGTCTCATCACCACCACTAGGAGTAGAACCTTTAGTCTGTCTTCATGATCTTTCTTTGTACAAGGCTGAAAGTACGTGCAATTTTGACAATGCTCCCAAATATGAGCTTCCCTGAGGCACTTCAAGAAACCTGAGCACGGGTTGTTCACAGGGATAGCCTTATCGCAGAAAATGCACGAAGAAGCCTGGTGACCAAAGCATCCCTCGGCACCAGGTCAATCAAAACCCTGGGATAGTAAAAACAAAACAACTGATCACTAATAACCTGAACAACACTAACTATTCACAATAAAAGAACACAGTCCACTGAGAGTCCTTGCAAATGCAAGAACAGTTCCAGCAACAGTCATAGGCGTCAGGGGTGAGGGGATTTGGGGTCAGCTGGGCCGTCTATATTAGGAGTTCTCAAACTGTGGGTCATGACCCCTCGTGGGGGGAGGGATCACAAAGTGGTTACATGCGGGTCTTGAGTTATCAGCTCCATGGCGCTGACCACTCTGAGCTCCCACCAAATTAAATTAACCCTCCCGTTTTTAAATGTATAAGGGGGTGGGTCACATTCAGAGGCTTGCTGTGCGAAAGGGGTCACCAATACAAAAAACTTTGCAAACCGCTGCTCTATACCAATGCCAGTGGAGCACGACAGTAAAGGACACTGGAGCTGTCCCCACAAGTACCACTGAGGGAAAATTTCCAGAAACTGTGCACAGTGCATGCACACCCCAAGCTTGGAATATACATGCCGCTTTTTGTAAAGTACTTACTACAATGAGGACCTTATCAGTAAGTGGGGTTCCTAGGTGCTACTATAATAGAAATCAATAAATAGTATTAATAGTACTAAATGTTTGTTTATTTGGGCATAAGCTTGCCCAAATAAATTTGTTAGTCTCTAAAGTGCCACAAGGACTCCTTGTTTTTACTGATACAGACTAACACGGCTACCACTCTGAAACCTATCATTTATTTTACTGTAACCTAACTTAAGCTGCAACAAACATTTGTAACATCTGAAAAAGGAATGTCGTCTATCATGAGTTCTTCCAGAAAAAGTACTGTATCCCCATTTCCACCAATATGACTAGAGACGAGCTAGATCATTTTATAGGATTACTTAAGTCAGCAATACTCTGCAACCTTCAAGGTTTGTTTTTTTACATTCTCTCTCTCAAATTGCATCAGGGCTTCCAGCCACACACAAGGGAACACAGGACAAAAATGCAAAGAGATTTAAGATCATCATGCTTATTAGTTTCTAAAGTACAAAATGAAGTGCAAATATTTCAAAATGTTAATATATTTTCCAAAAGTCTTGCATGTAAAGTTTAAGTAACAAGGTCATTCTTTTAACAAACTGTATCTCTACTTCTTAAATAAAAGACTGAAGTGTCATCCATCTGAACTAAGCAGGCCAAGCAAAATATCCTCCAATTCCTATGTTCTCCTCAATGTCGAAATGGGTGGATAAATTTAAAGCCTGCTCTCTCAGGAGTTGCTTTATAGGCAATTTTCTCCCAGTATCAAGGTCTGCAATTTCCATTTGGCTGCCAGTTTGCGATTAAATTCATCACCTTTATTATAAAAATGTGCTGCACTCCACGGCCTGCTGCACAAGAATTGCAAGAAAGACATTTTTCACTGCTAATGGCAGCATCACTCTAAGGCAGTCACCACATCCATTTAGACATTAGCTTCTCCAACATGATGCAAGGACCTATCACTCACATGGGAAACCCCTAACAACTGTAAACTGCAGAGAAATAGTTCTGCACAGGTCGCATCTTTCAGTTAGCTTTTTTGACGAAAGCCACAATTATATTTCACATTAAGTCAAGTTTTCTAGGTCTCTGGATTGTCTTTTTAAAGCTGACTGTTTACCTGCATTCAAATGTTAAGCAGCAAACAAAATATTTCATCTCTGTAAACATACAGGAAGTTAACAAACCTCAAACAATTGACTGATCTGACATTTTTCATTCCATTAACAACAATTTGGGTTTGTTTTACAGTTTAACTTTAGTCATGTGGGCACAAACCCAATGAGGAAAGAAAATAAAGATGATGTACAGACATGCATATGACATTACATTGATCTTTCACCTGGCTTTTCCTTTCCTACTGAACTACAATGTAGGCACCTACTTTTTAGATATATTTCAATAAATCTTGGATACAGGCTTAAAATAATGCTTGATAAAATACTGGAAGAGGTACTTTTTTCTTTATTTGATATATTAAAGTTATCCTCAAGACAACTATCTAGATTAAAATAACCCAGTCGGTGGACTGTTACACTGTGTTTAAGAGAAATAAAATGCAATACTTTAAAAAGAGTCACTTCAGAGCTGGCAATTTCCTGGGAAAAATTAGTTTAGGACAGGATGCTGGTAAATACTGGCTTCAACATGGTTAGAACCAGGAAAAACAATTGCATCAGTATCCAGCAAGCACAGAACAAATCTTTCCAAACTTTGACTAAATCCATTCAAAACTGAGGAATAAGCTCAGTCTATCTTCAAAGTTGGACTTCTGCTACAGAACTAAAAATTTTATTGACGCTAATGTTAAAATTAGATAATACATAGGTTAAGGAAGAGACTGTCTATACATCTGGGTGTATCCGAAAGTAAAAAGGTTTGTTTAAAAGTCATACAATACATATAGTACATAATCAGCAATAACCCAAATTTAGATTAATAAACGTAAAGATATGTTTAGGTATTAGTATCCAAATATATGGGTACATCACTCATGAAAAGTTATACAGAGTTAGTTGTGGAAAGCAAATATAGCAATGAGTGAAGATTGTCCCTCGGTATTTGAGAAGTTAGGATAGGTTGTCCCTTAGAAAATACAATCAGGGAAGTTGACTGATTCCACATTCTCTCAACACTCGCTCGTTACTGGGGTCCAGACTGGTAGCCTGCAACTCTGCAAGCTTCTGATTGCTTAATGCTTCAAGCCTACAACTCTGTATGATTGTCGTTTTCATATAATCGCATGTTTTATTTGTATATATAATATCATTAACAGAAATGAGTCATGAGAAAACACTGAAGCAAAACAGACATTCTGATGTTCAGTATTATAATTATATGAGTATTACACCCACTGCAATTTTACTTTATTTGTACAAACCTAAATTAATCTATGAATCTACCGTTTTACATAACCACAATTTGAATATGTAACTAAAACTGTGTAATGTGGAATGCATTAACAAACAGTTTTTAAAATAGAAAATGACTTAAAATGGGACTAACTAATTTTTCCTAGGGCAGTTTAAAAATATAAATATTTATATATATATATTTATATATATATATATATATATATATATATATATATATATATATATATATAATTTTTTTAACCCGGTAAAAGCCACCTTTAGTAAATTAGTAAATACCATGCCATCCACAGTTAGGGTGACCAGATAGAAAGTGTGAAAAATCGGGACAAGGGATGGGGGGGTAATATGCACCTATATAAGAAAAAGCACCAAATATCAGGACTGCCCCTATAAAATTAGGGCATCTGGTCACCCTATCTGTGGTTACCTGATGAGAAGTAACCTTGAACATAAAGATCTTAATTTTCAAGATGTAAACTAAGAATAAAATACACAAATTGATAATACCTCATTTTTGGTCTGCTGTTCAAAACCAATCAGCAGGACACGTTAGCTAAGGCAGTTGCGATAGTTATGTCTATTGGAAAAAGTGAAAAACCATGCTACATGTAACACAGGAGGATAGAAATCAACAGCTATCAAAAGGTAAGCACAGCCACCAAGGAGAAAACGTTATTTTAAATATTTTAAAATGATACTACCTACAATACAATCAGATGAAAAAAAGTTAAAATAAGAGATGCTGTTAAACATGTTTGCATTAGGGCTGTCAAGCAATTACAAAAATCACAATTAATCACACTGTTAATAGAATACCATTTATTTAAATATTTTTGGATGTTTTCTACATTTTCAAATATATTGATTGCAATTACAACACAGAATACAAAGTGTACAGTGCTCATTTTATATTTATGTTTGATTACAAATATTTGCACTGTAAAAAAATAGTATATTTTAATTCACCTAATACAAGTACTATAGTGCAATCTCATCATCATGAAAGTTCAACTTAATTCTACATTTGTATGTACAAAAAAATAACTGCATTCAAAAATAAAACAAACTATGTAAAACGTTAGCGCCCACAAGTCCACTCAAGCAACAGAGGGTCCCGTGGCACCTTTGAGACTAACAGAAGTCTAGGGAGCATAAGCTTTCGTGGGTAAGAACCTCACTTCGGACTTGCATCTGAAGAAGTGAGGTTCTTACCCACGAAAGCTTATGCTCCCTATACTTCTGTTAGTCTCAAAAGTGCCACAGGACCCTCTATTGCTTTTTACAGATTCAGACTAACACGGCTACCCCTCTGATATTCAAGTCCACTCAGTCCTCCTTCAACCAATCGATCAGACAAACAAGTTGGGTTACAATTTGCAGGAGATAATGTTTCTTGTTTACAATGTCACCTGAAAGTAAAAACAAGCGTTCTCATGGCACTGTTGTAGCCAGGGCCACAAGATATTTACGTGCCAGATGCACTAAAGATTCATATGTTCCTTCATGCTTCAACCACCATTCCAGAGGACATGCGTCCATGCTGATGACAGTTTCTGCTCAATAATGATCCAAAGCAGAGCAGACCGATGCATGTTCATTTTCAGCATCATGAGTCAGATGCCACCAGCAAAAGTTGATTTTCTTTATTGGTGGTTCAGGTTCTGTAGTTTCCATATCTGAGTGTTGCTCTTAAGACTTCTGAAAGCATGCTCCACACCTCGTCCCGCTCAGATTTTGGACAGCACTTCAGATTCTTAAACCTTGGGTTGAGTGCTGTAGCTATTGTTAGAAATCTCACATTGGTACCTTCTTTGCATTTTGTCAAGTTTGCTGTGAAAGTGTTCATAAAATGAACATGTGCTGGGTCATCATCCGAGACTGCTATAACATGAAATATATGGCAGAATGCAGGTAAAACAGAACAGATATAAAATTCTCTCCCAAAGGAGTTCAGTCACAAATGTAATTAACACATTCGTTTAACGAGCATCATCAGCATGGAAGCATGTCCTCTGGAATGGTGGCCGAAGAACGAAGGGGCGTATGAATGTTTAGCATATCTGACACGTAAATACCTTGCAACGTCAGCTACAGAAGTGCCATGCGAATGCCTGTTCTCACTTTCAGGTGACATTGTAAACAAGCAGCGGGCAGCATTATCTCCTGCAAATTTTAACCAAACTTGTTTGTCTGAGCAATTGGCTGAAGTAGGATAGAGTAGACTTGTAGGCTCTAAAGTTTTACATTATTTTATTTTTGAATGCAGTTATTTTTTGTACACAATTCTACATTTGTAAGTTCAACTTTCATGATAAAGAGATTGCACTACAGTACTTGTATTAGGTGAACTGAAAAATACTACCTTGTTTTTTTACAGTGCAAATATTTGTAATAAAAAATAAATATAAAGCGAGCACTGTACACTTGTATTCTGTGTTGTAATTGCAATCAATATATTTGAAAATGTAGAAAACATCCACAAATCTTTAATAATTTTCAATTGGTACTCCATTGTTTAACCGTGCGATTAATCATGATTAATTTTTTTTAATTGTGATTAATTTTTTTCAGTTAATTGCACGAGTTAACTGCAATTGACATCCCTAGTTTGCATTACAGTCATATCATAAAAATAACCAGACTATATCTACTATCAGTTGTATTCCACTTTTTGAATTTCACAATCAACTTATTTAGCTGTTGCCACATTGCATAAATTAGTGTTGGACCCCAAACTCTTATCACGTCTCTTCTGCAAGGCATATTCCTTATTAAAAAGACTGCAATAGTTGGTGACTTTACTAAATTCAGAGTAACTGCACCCCAGCCAGCTACCAATCTCTCCTGTGATCTCTCTTCTAGTCACACTTCATCTGGCCACATGACTAGGGAGAAAATGGCTGAATGGGAGGAAGAAGTGCTATTGTTTTGGTTGATTTTTATTTGAATCTCCTCTCTTCTTGTGTTTTTAAATGCATATCAAGGAGCATTAAGAAAAAAACAAATTTTGTAACACACAAGCAACCTTTGACGTAGAATTTGTGTACAGCCAAAAACTACATAAATTTAGACTGAACACTAGACTTCTGCTCCAAACATGACTTGTTATTTATACCCTACCACATACTATTTCCATTTTATTTTATTCTACTTACCAGCCTGTGTTGAGTTATAATAAAAAGCTATTACTACAGGGGATTATCAAAGGTATAGCTCTAGTATTGATTTGCTGGATAAGTAGTTTCAAAAGTATTGCATAGTTTTGGAAAATGCTTCATATACAACCCAGGATAAATAACTGGACATCTGTTTTACAGTTACTTCATTAATAGACTACATTCTTTGCTTAATTAGATTATGTTAAACTTCAGTCAGTAGTGCTGGATATTTGAGATGCTTGTTCCTCTGATAGGATATTGTTAGCAACTTTTTCTTGACATGAGTGAGAAAATGACATTCCTTGTCACATTGTAATTAACTGGTTTTCCACTGCAATGCAGCATGGAAAGCTGATTTCAGCTCAACTTTATTGAAAACAATAGCTGGTATATGCAAGCTGCAGTTCCGATTATTTCACAGCTCATTGCTTTTAACAACTGGTGCACCAAGTTTCCAGGACTATTTGATGAAATTAACAACTAGATAAGATAATGCACTGTCAGTATTTATTTCTTGTCTTTTTAATGTTATCTGCAATTACAGCTCTCAGACCAAAGCATGACAAGGGGACTACTGTTATGTCAAATACTGTCAAAACTGAAGCAAAACATGGATTATTTTAAGAACAAGTGATCAGTGACACACAAGGTTCCATCAGAGGACAGGTATGATCCTTTGTAGTGAAAAAACTCAATTTACTAGGTTTACATCACTACATCCCCCTTGTTCTCAATATAAGTTAGCCAGGTGTATATTTTGCTCTGACCACACGGTTTGAAACCAACCATAGATTTTGAGTGGGGCACTATAAAGAAAAAGCACCATTCAGAATGGAAGTTTGACTCTTCATTTGGTCTTACCTATCCTAAATTCAAGATGTACCCCAAATGGCACCAGTGAAGAAAAACTAAAACTAAAAGGGCCACTAACATTATTTTTAAAGTTGACTTCAGAAGAGTAGAATCTGATTTATTTAAATTCCTTTAGAATTGTTAAGGTTTTCCTTCTCTTCTGTTTAGAAGTCATCTTTCCAGCACAGGTGAAACATACTGGCCAAATAAGGAAGAACAGTGAAACTGACAAAACGATAACTTTTATATTAGAATTTTCTTCACTAACTTTTCAGTTACAGCAATTGTATGTGTAACAAATACAGTAGGTACAAAGTCTTCAAATGGGATTTTCAAGTTAACAATGTAACTATAATAACAACTCAAGTTAGCATCTAATATCAACACAGATAGGATTTAGTAGCCAAATCAAACTTATACGTCAGTAATTTCAATATTTGCATGGTCAATTAACATATACAAAATTACAATTTTACTGTTGATAGTAGTACTGTCAGCTGGTAGACTATCCTGAACTAACAATTGAGGTAAGCACTTTTATTCTAAGTTTTACAAAGACAGTTTAAAATGTCTATACTCTAAACATTGCACCGCAACCCCCTTCAGACAACAAAGTTATTACATGATCCAAAGGAGGAGAGGCAGAGCGCCTAAGACCCGCCACCCCGGGTGGGAAAGAGGGGGTTGGAGCCCAAGCCCTACCGCCCTGGGTGGGGGTGGAGCTCAGGCTTCAGCTTCAGCCATGAGTCCCAGCAAGTCTAATGTTTGACAAACCCAGTTTGAGAAATGCTGCTCTAAACAGCAATAGTGTTCTCTTGTTTTACTGGGAGATGTTCCTCTTAAAGTACAAGACAGCCTCTTTTGGAAACATCACATATGAGCTGCCAGAAGTAGAATCAAACTGAGTTAGTGTCTTTTTAATTATTTAAAACAAATGTTAAATACAAATCACCCAAACGAACAAAACATTTAATTGTGGGTGCTTCAAATGTAATAAATAAGTTAAAATTTTTAAACATGATTGAGTACAGTCGTTTTAGGAGTCTCCTTTCAATGTTACCCAAATTAAAGGATATTTACATCTTAAAACAATGGATAATTTGCATATACATGCTGGAAAGAGGGATCAGTAACCAGTGTTCAGCCTATTAAATATAATTGCTTTCCTAAGTTAAGCAACAAATTAAAAGAAAATTAAACCTGTCACTAACACTAACAGATTTGGCAGGTCCTATCAGCCAAGTGAAGTTTGAGAGAACAATATTTCAATCTTAACAGATATTCAAGCCCCATGTACTTTAACATCTGCAGCCTGATCCCACAACTAGGGGTGGCCAGCCTGAGCCTCAGAAGGAGCAAGAATTTACCAAGTAATACATCAGCAGCCCCACTACCACCACCACCCCCAGCACCTCCTGCCCGCCTGCCGATCAGCACCTCCCCCTCCCTCCTGCCCGCCACAATCAGCTGTTTCAGTGTACAGGAGGCTCTGGGAGGGAGGGGGGAGGAGCAAGGGTGCAGCAAGCTCAGGGGAGGGGGCGGGAAAGGGCAGAGGTCTTGGGGAAGGGATGGAGTGGGGGCAGGGCCTGGGGTTGAGCAGTGGAAAGTTGGCACCTGTAGCTCCAGCCCGAGAGTCCGCAACTATGCAAGGAGCCGCATTTTAAACTTCTGAAGAGCCACATGCTCCAGAGCCACTGGTTGGTCACCCCGCCAAAACCCTTACTCATGATATCTATGGGAGTGTTCCCACAGAATCAAAACAGTATTGCCATGATGTTCTTGGGCACATTCTACTACTGCAATTGTAATACTACCAAACCACACAATGTAGTGTACATTTACACATCTATCCTCAGTCATTTTCACTAATAAAACTGAAAAGGGTTTTAAAGTTTCTAGTATGAATAGTGAGGCAATGCACACCACACGGGTGTGATTTAACTGCATTTTCATGTAGTCTGTAGACCCTGCTGGTATGCACTAAACATTCCTTATTGAGCTTTATTATCATCAGTGATACCACAATGTCAAGGATGATTTCTTTCACAGATTTTATTTTTCATGGGTCCTTTGGTGACGGAGGAGGCCGATCCTTGAGCCACAGGCTCATTGGCAGACATTGCAGGTGGTGATGGAACACAGGGTTGGGCAACAATTGCTGCATGACAGTTGTCTTTCCTTTCTTTCCCAGCATTTTTCTGCTACCACAGCCAGGTGATTTTCCTCAAATGTGGACATTTCCTCTCTGACAATTTTTTGCCAGTTATCCCTAGACTGCTGTCCATCCCCCAGTATGTGGTGTCAAAGCCACAACTCTTGATGTTTATCTTGAGGGTGTCTTTAAAGCATTTAAAAAAAAAAAAAAAAGAGGCCAAAAGAGGAGCTTCAACATAGAACTGATTCAAGCAGCACTACAGTAAAGTGCACCAGCAGGGTCTACATGGACCAATTAATACACAACACATTAGTGCGCATTACCTCACCCTGTAGATTAGCTCAAAGAGGCAATCTTGACAGACTTATAATGATGCCTCCTCCAGGTGCAGAGAATACTGCCCGAAGAGATTGTTTCACTTCTGAGATCATGGTTTCATGTGATAGTGTGGAAGGCTAAACACAAAACTCTGAGTAAAGAACTTTTGCCACAGACATTCTTTATGCTACATTTTGTGCACACCTACTTACAGAGCCTGACTGACAATAACTGATGATACCAGAGCATACAAAAAAAGCAAATCAAACAGGTGTTAGTTTTAGCCTTAATAAAAATGGGCAAATGAGAGAAAATGGAAGAACAAAACTGTAGATGAAATTGCTCACCAACAAATTAAGTCAATACATTTAAAGGATTGTTAAATTTAAGTTAACACAAAAATTGTATTTCGTGAAGTTAGATTGTACTAAGCTTAAGGTCAATAGAAATATTTTCATGATTTCTGTAGTCTGAAGAAAACCTTTGTGAAATAAACAGCATAAATGGTGAACAGGGAAATGGCTTTATAAAATTGTTTTAATAAGCAAAAGTTTATACAATACAGGTAATAATTTTAAAAAATAATTCACATTTTAACCCAAATGCATTCCTTTAATCGAAAAATAAAAGCTATATACTAGAAACATGTTATTTGACAGTAAACCTTTAAAAGGTAAACTCTTTTATACTTTCTTCATGTGACTTTCATATTAAGACACCTGGAAAAAAGCAGTGTTGGTCCTGCTGTAATTTAATTGTCACCTTTAGACTTCTCTTAATGCTACTTTATGGCTTGTTTGAAAGTTTTTAGGAAGGTGGAAGTATAATCTGACTTATTAAATTCCAACTATTAAGTTTAAAAGCTAGTTTGCTATTTTAAGCAAACAGTTTTTGAAAGACTGATATCATTTCTGAAAAGGAATATATTCCAGTGCAAAATGCTGAACACTTAATTTTAGGAGGCCAGTTTTTAACTTTACACTCACGTCTTTTATGCAAAAACTGGACTGTGTTTTGCTTATTTAAATCTAAATTTACTGGCTTTGCTATGAAGATAGTTAACTATTTGTAAGAAACCTGTAACACTATTTCAAAATCAGTGAGTGTTTTCTGCAGTAATTTATATAGTACATAATGCATTTCTTTTGAAAGTAAATACATTTTTTTTAGTCTTTCTACCATATTTATGGTACAATCCCACTCAAATTAATACGTGCACAATATTTGCCTTTATATTTGCAGCATTAAGAAGCCAATTAGCTTCAGGGCTTGGAAATTATCCAAGTTTCATTAGTAGTCATAGTCATTCCTTCTTCAAAATCCCAAGCTTTTTACAATGACATTAAACTGTCCTCCATCTACAGTATCTCCACTATGTAACATATATAAGCTACTGGTTAGTAGTTATACTATTAATTAGAAAAAAAAAAAAAAAAAAAAAGAGTTTAAGCTTTATTAATAGAAACAAGAGATCCTCTGTAAGCTTTATCAGTAAATGAATATCATATTAACTGCATATTATATTTCTATATGTACTTAATATCAAGGAATATCATGGTAAAAATTTTGAAAAGAAAAATTGTTTTCCATAGATCTGTCCTTCTGACGCAATTAAACAAATCTAACCCCCAGCATAGATAGCTCTAAGTTGATGGGAGAATTCTCCCATCGACCTAGCTACTACCACTTGGAGAGGTGGATTACCTACAGGACAGGAGAAGCCCTCCCATCAATGTAGGTAGCACCTTCAGAGGGGAGGTCTGCACTATCATTTAAGTCAATATAACTTACATCACTCAGGGGCGTGACAAAGCCTCTTCCCCACAAAGCAAGTTTTGTGTTGTCCACACCTGTGCTACGTCGGCGGGAGACACTCTCCTGTTCACCTCAGCAAGAAGCAGAAGCTGTGTCGAGTAATAACGACGGGAGAGTGCTCTCCCATCAGCGTAGCGTGTCCTCACCAGACATGCTACAGCGGTGCAGCTGCACCAATGTAGCACTGTAGCACAGACTTGTCCTGTAGCACTACAGCAGCTCAGTTGCTACAGTTCAGCTGTGCCACTGCAGCATTTTAAGAGTAGACAAGCCCTGGGGAAGCCCAAGTGTACAGAACTGATTGCACACTCAATTTATAAATTTGTTAACACCTTATAATGGTCTAAGACACTGAGTAAGGAATACAGGTGGCTCACAACCTTAAATGTAAACATTGGAAATTATTTGAGAGAAATATACTCATGTTTTCTGTACAAAGTAAATTAGACATCAACAGCAAAAAAGTACATTTAATATTCACTAAATAAAATGGATAAACATCTGCACATGGCAAAAACAAGGAACCTCATAATCTACTTCTGTTAAAGCTTCCTTCTCCATATCTTCTTGTGCAATGCTTGGAGAAGCAACAGGCAATTTTATATCTAGACTAATCTCCTTTAGTTCATAACTATTTCTTTATTTTCTGTGCACTTAGTGTTTTACCCGTATATACTCAATCATAAGCCGGTACGTTTATAAGCCAACAACCCCCAAGATAGATAAGTAAAAATGGAAAATTTTTATGACCCATTCATAAGCTGACCCTATAATTCAGGGGTCAGCAAACTTTGGCTCCCAGGCCACCAGGATAAGCCGCTGGCAGGCAGAAATGGTTTGTTTACCTCGAGCATCCACAGGCATGGAGGTAAACCTAAGTAAACAAAGTGTCTCGGCGCGCCAGCTGCTTATCCTAATTAGCTGGGACAGCAACTGGTGGGGAAATTTTTTTGGGGGGAGGGGAGAAGCTGGGGGTCAGGGGAGTAACCCCTGTGACCACTCCTCCCCCCCACACACAACCCCACCCCTAGCCCAGGATCCCCACACTCTCCCCATCCCATCCCTTCCCACCTTATCTGGGGAGGATGTCTCTGGCCTGGCTGGAGCTGCTCTGTGAGGCCGGGCGGCACGGCCACAGCGTGTTCCAGTGGGCTGGGCAGCACGGCCAGGCGGCCACAGCCTGCTCTGGGGGGCAGACCCCAGCAGCAGAGCTGCAGCTGCTTTGGAGGCTGGGGGGGAGAGAGGTGTGGCCAGAAGCCGAGACACTCTGGCCCCGCCTCTTCCCTTCTGGTTCTGCTGGCTGTGCTACCTCTCCTTGCTCCCTCTGTTGGGGGGAGGGGCTGTGTCCCACCTCTCCCTCTCTATACCCATTCATAAGCTGACCCCCTTCTCTGGTGCTTCCCTTTTTTACTAAAAAAAGTCGGCTTATGAACGAGTATTTTTTATTATATATATATATAAAAATACATAAATACCAAATAACTGGAACTCAAAGATATAAGAAGTTAAACATGAGAAAATTAATTTGAAGCATAAACTAAAATAATCTTGCTTCCAAATCACTATCTGCACAAGAAATCCATTGGCCTGTAACATTTCTGAAAATAATCATGACATTTAACTGAACTTCAGGTATCTGCCTCAGGAATGTAGCAACTCCGAGTCCTAAATATATATGGTGTTTAAAAATCCTTTTCCATATTGTATGATTCGGTTGTCCATTTGCCAGACTAAGCTACAGAAGTCGCTAAAATTCTTGAAGTATAAAAGGACATGTTTTCTACTCAGCCAAGCACAGGATTGCAGCTCCTCCTCACTTAATTACCCTGCACATAGCTAAATATCAGCTGCCATCCCTCAAGACTGTGGCCTTAACAGTGGGCTGTAGTGGCTATCTACTGCAGCACCCACTTTCATCCAATTAATCATCGTCAGCCTTCTTGCTGACACTCTTCAGGGCTGCCTGGTTGATAAATTGCTCTGTTATTCACCCTATGTTAATCTGAGGCTGACGCAAGTGTACCTTTCTGACTGAAGACACTTAGCAATATTAAAACTCTGAACTATCAAGTAGCCTCAATGTGCATTAAACCTCCCATTTGGAACCAACAAGTTTCCTCATGAATAGTTATGAATAAAACAGTTAGTAAATCAATAGGCACTAGCTTTATGTACCCCATTATCTATATAGCTGATGCACTGTCCTTTGGTTCCCTAGGAACTACACCTGAATTATGAGTGACTGGAAAAACTGCAATACCTATGGAATTTAATCTAAATTAACCCTTTATCACTGCAAATTGTTTCACTTTAGGCTTGATTAGTTAGAACACACAGGTAACAGCTTCTGTATAGAGACTGTCAGATGTTTTACTTCATAAATTCTGTATTTTTTTTAAATGAATAGCCCTACTGGAAACAAGGCAGTGTCCCATTTTTATATTTCTACCAAGATGGTTTTGATTCTGGATTAAACAAATGTAAATATTTCAATTAACATTCTTTTCAATTCACTCTCCAAAAATGATTTATGCCTCAGTGGCTGGACACAAAAACAAGCCTTTCCGTGAAGAGGGAAAAGAGCAAAATATTGCATTAAGCTTCATGAGACTTATTTGCTTAAGAGTAACAATTCCCCTCCCCACCCCCTTTTTATACTATTATTACTGTCACTTGTCTATGGTCTTTCTCCAAAACACTACCACGTGATAACTGACCATTGTAACAATTGCATGTGTGAAAGAAAAAACACTCACAAGTAATCTAGCCTTCTCTCTAGGACAAAACTGGCCTTAAGATATTTATTTGCAAATTCAACGGTCTTCCAAATCAGACTACAGTAACTCCTCACTTAAAGTCGTCCCAGTTAACATTGTTTCGTTGCTGATCAATTAGGGAACATGCTCATTTAAAGTTGTGCAATGCTGCTTTGTCCACTGCTTGCAGGAAGAGCAGCGCAGTGGAGCTAGCTGGTGGGTGGTTGGAATCAGGGTGGACCGACAGCCCCCGTATTAGCTCTCCCTAAGTTCCCTGTGCAGCAGCTGTCCAGCAGGCTAGCAATTGCAGCTGTCCCTCCCCACACTGCCATGTGCTGCTCCTGCCCTCTGCCTTGGAGCTGCTCCCCGAGACTCCTGCTTGCTGGGGGGGGGGGGGAGAGGGAGAAGAGAGGAAGAAGGGGACTAATGTCAGGGTGTCTCCCTCCCCCCACACCCCGCTTACCCCATCTTCCATAGAACAGGGGGACACACGACAGAGGGAGCTTCCAGGCAGCAGCAGCTGCAGCCCGGTCTCAACTTGCTGATCTAATTAACAAGGCTGTGTACATCTGACCCCACTCTTCATACTTAAAGGGGAAATGCGTACCTCTCTCTCTCACACACACACACACACACACAGGGTGTGTGTGTCTGCCTCTGTCTGCCCTCCCTCCTTTCCTGCTGCTTTGTACAGTAGAGTGAGAGAGTTAACCCTCGAGGGCTCAGCCAATTGCTAGTTCATCATTTAGCAGTAAGGCATTCCCTGGAAATATCCCACCCTCTGACTCCTCCACCTCAACCAATCTTCACAATCATCATCGTGTACCAGTATTAAATGGTTTGTTTAAAACTTATACTCTGTGTGTGTGTATAAGTGTCTTTTGTCTGGTGAAAAAAAGTTCCCTGGAACTTAAACCCCTCATTTACATCAATTCTTATGAGGAAATTGGATTTGCTTAACATCGTTTCGCTTAAAGTCGCATTTTTCAGGAACATAACTACAACCTTAAGTGAGGAGTTACTGTATATCCTTAAATTATATAATTCATTTCACTAACTTTCATAATGGGGCCAAAACAATTTAATTAGATTTGACAGAGCTGGATAAATTCAGGAGTGCAATTGTATGACAGGATTGCTTGTTATGATGGTTGGGCTCAAGACAACAGCCTCGGGGCTCACTTGCGGTTTATGTCTTACCCTGAAGCATGAACTTTAGGAATGTTTCAGACAGCCACCAGGAGGGGTCAGAAAGGGATTTCTCCCCTTACTGTATTCTGCGAGGATTTTAGCATCATCTCCTTCCCCTGAAGGATCAGGGACAGCCACAGCTGGAGATAGGACATGGAGCAAGGTGGTCAGGGCTCTGAGTTGGCACTGAGCATTCTCTCTCTCAGGTGCTTGGCTGACTGGTTCTTGCTCAAGGTCTAACTGATTGCCATATGTGGAATCAGGAAGGAATTTTTCCCTCCGCAGGGAGTGTGTGCGTGGGGTCACTTGCCAAGATTATCTGGGGGTCTCTGACTTAATCCTTTCCCTCAGATTGCAGGGGCTTCAAGCACTGGTGCATGTCGATCCCTCCTATTCTGTGCCTGTGGCACCTAACAGTCTAGCCTCCCAAGGGCTGTAATACCTGTGGTCTCATTTTGGTTGTTGGGTTTAGGGCACACGTGTTGGTGACCTGTGATATACAGATCATGAGACTAGTGGTCCCTTTTGGCCTTAAAATTTATGACTATGAATGTAATCTGTGCCCATGTTTTACTTAATTTACATAGCACCTATTATATAGTTCTTCAAATGCCACTTTGACAATCAAGTCCGTTCACATCAGCAGTTAGATGAGGAGATTAATAGAATCCTTCCTAAAAGTCATGCAAATAGGTATATTCACAAATAGGGTAGGATTTAAAAAAAAAAAAAAAAAAAAAATCACAAGCAACTGACATTGGCTCTCTCTTCACTGCAAGAAAGGTGAGACGAAGTCAACACTATGTCCCTCACCCAGGCACAAACTCACCTAGCTACATCATGGTGAAAACTGTCTATGCCTTCTCTCCACTATGATTTTACAGTGAGATGGCTAATACACATTACCTTGTTGTAAGAACACCCTTTTTATGTCAAAGACGTACCCTTGAGAACAAAAATCCCACTGATTTTCAATGGGACTAGTGCTCTTAAAGTCACTTAGGATCTTCTGCAAATCCTTTCCTAAATACCTATTTATTCAGACCAGATTCAGATTAACTGAAACTGTTATAAGCTACTGACAAGAGAATTCTCCAAGTACAGTATTTAGAAATTTTGTTTTAGTTGTTTTGTAGATGCTTCACAGGGCATATGTAAAGTAAGTTCTATGAAGCAACTCATGCTTGTCCCCACTAACACTTAAAAATAAACTGAAGTAAACTGAATTTGGGGAACTTAGTGAGAAACTAGCATTGGACAATACAGGGACAGAGGGAACTTTGTACAAGTTTTTTCCATGCATCTAAACCAAACGAACCTGAAGTACAGCACCCCAATTACTACAAGTTTAGACTTCCTCCATGCCTGTATTCAGGAATTGTGCAGTGACTTTTGAAGATTTAAAGGCAATTAGATTAAGACAACTTAATTAACCCATAATTTACACAAGTACTAAACAAGCTGCCACCACTTAAAGAGTTGACCACCATCAAATACAAGCACTACATAACGAAGCTAATTGCCTTTTTTTAGTATTGATTTTATCCTGATCTGCCAACCAAAAATTTGATATTAAACAAAATATAATGTGCCACTGGCATCTCCTTTGGAGAAACCCCTCACACTCCCTTTCTCAGATACTAGACCATACACCTCTACCTCGATATAGCGCTGTCCTTGGGAGCCAAAAAAATCTTACCGCGTTATAGGTGAAACCGCATTATATTGAACTTGCTTTGATCCACCGGAGTGCGCAGCACCCCCTTTCCCCTTGGAGCACTGCTTTACCACGTTGTATCCGAATTCATGTTATATCGAGGTAGCGGTGTACTTTAACTGCTGTACTTTAATAAGAGAACACATGGCTGGGGGAGAGGGGAGTAAAGTTTCCAGAAAGCAAAAGGTAGGTGGCTCTCCAAGATAATGTGTTTAATACAGACTGAAGAACTAAGAGAAAGAGATACAGTTTCAGAAGTGGAGAGGTTTAAACAATGAAGTTTCCAGCAAAGTTTAACACTGGATGCTAGCGGGCCTATGAGATGGGATTGTCCATTTGAAACTAGACTGAGACAAACAAACAAAAATATACTATTAGCACTATCTGACATCTGTTAGCAGTCTCAGATGCAAAGAACCCAACACACATGAGGACTAGAGACAAACCTCTTAGCCCAGAGAAGATCCACCCAGAACAGGGATGAAATAGGTGAGAATCTTCCACCACCTCTGTTCACATATTATCTGTTCAGTTGACAAATGAGAAACGTAAGTCTCTGGAGTTCTCCGTGTAGTACCTATACAGAAATAACTCTACTTGAACTTTTCTTTAAAAATATTACTACAAGTGCTCATTAAAATGGTTTTATACTGCTATACTGATAAGCCCACCTGAACGTAAACTGTGCAGTAAAGTTTTCTTAATTGATTTTCCTCAGAAGTTTCCTGAATATGTTTGTGTTTTTAAAATGAAAATTAAGGATTGCACTTCCTAGAATGGAATAATAAAATCACAAGGTGTCATAGTTCCTAGGATATGCCATCTTAAAAGTACAGAAACCTACCCTAATTCATTAGAATAGAATAAAATATCCTCAACATTCAATCACTGTTTCTATTTCCACACAGGGGGATGAGATTTTCAAATGGACCTAAGTTGAGAGCATAAATCTCATTGGCTTTCAACAGGATTTGCGCTCCTATAACCCCCTACTATGCACTAAAAATCCCACCCTACAAGACTTAATGGAGAGATTTACTCACACAAAGAAGTTGTTTAGTGCTTACTGCAAACTTGTTGCACAAAGTTATAAAAAGCACCTATTCTATCTCCCCTTTGCTGCATAAATTTTTCCCAGTAACTGTAGTGAAAATGAATCACATTTGTCACTAGCAGTCTGAAAAAACGAGTAAGTCAAGACAAGGATAAAAATGTATGCCAAAAACAAATAAGTACTAGAAAATATTTACAATCAGTACTTTTACACTGTCAGTAGACTTAAAATTGGCATTTTGTTACCTCCTTCAAACATAGACACTACCAGCTGTTAAGGAATTATGGACTATCGAAAGCAGGAACTTCAAGTTCTAAACCCACATGACAAATGTTATCTACAGTAATTTGACAGTTCAGATACACATAAAAAATATAGCGTACTTAAGACCATTGATAACATTATAGCAGAACACTAGCTCTGCTGTAGTTAAGGTTGAGCATCACTTTCTGTTTAAGGTTTACTTTGCTTGTTTAATTATAATTATATTGGAAAAACTTCACTATTAAAAATTACCAGTAACTTTTCATTTCTATCAAAGATCATCCATAAAGAAGTTTAGTATACTCAAAACAACCCAGGGCAAGCAGCAAAGATGTCAGTCACTCATTTTAGAAATAATGGTTTAAGTCAAGCCATTCACAACAAAATAAACAAAATCCCTTGACTGCCAGCAAACAAGAATCCATTCTGAAGATTAATCATAGCTCCAGTCTGCTTACCAATAAAAGCCTCTCCTACTACAGAGAAATTTAGAATATCCAATGGACAATTGAGTTAACCTGAATTTGATTTCATGAAGCCAATTTTACTGCTTCAACTAGTTCTTAGTATTAGAATATGGTTTCTTTTTAAACTAAAAAACTTCAAAATGCAAAGAATATTTTGGTATATGCAGTTCTGAACAAAATCCATGTGGCAAAATGCACAAGTCTTAATCAGAAGCTTCTGAATTATGTTTCAATAAAGGCAAAGGTCAGTGAGTGGGGGCATTTCATTTATTCTACACTCCTCTTGGTAAAGAAGCTTTTCCCCCTTCATCAGAGAAGCAGAGTAAAACCCATCAGTTTCTACAGCCATATTTCCATCAGCTTGAGTTGTCAGGATGGCCCAATAGTCAGTTAGCTAACCACAGGTCATCTCTTCTGTCAGCCATACATGAGATCAGCAGATAACTATACATCTAATTAACAACAATTTTTATAATAATCGATTGTCAAATAAACAGAGTACTTTAAGATTAGGAAGACTAAAAGACAAAACTCAAAGTGTTTGTTTTCTAGTGGTCTCCATAATTAAAATGCTATTTTAAATAGATCTCATTCCTGTTTTATAGTTCTCATTTTAAAGTGTGTTCTCTTCCAGAGATAAAGCTTTTCTTTAACAAAGATCGGTAACCGGAAAAGTATATTTGTCAAAAAAATTGTTAGCGAAATAGAAATGAACAATTTCGCATCCCACCTTCCCCTGCTAATACACATACTATCTAGGGGACAGTCACTGATTTTTAAAGCCTTAGCTTTGGAAACTTGACCTTTGGATTTTCTACCCTTCTATGTCAGCGCATCACTTTTTGTAGTTACTGTATTCTTAACAGCTGCCAATGTCTAAGTAATTTGGATGAGGGGGGGGAAGAACCTCTTTAGAAACACTTCTGTTGATTAATATTTTATAGTATTTTTTCCATTCACTAGTTATGAAAACAGTAACTACATTGCTTAATCTGATATGTTCTTGGCCAATCACTCCTTACCTGAAGTGACAGCTATTTATATATATCACAACTAATTATTGTGCATGACTTCAGAGAAGGAATATGCAGCCAGGAGAATACGAACTCTAAAGTAACAAGTATCTTGTATAAACACAATCATAAAGGAAAGTAAAAAAAATATTTAGCAGAACAATGGCCTTACCCACGTTTTAAAGAAAAAGGAAGGGGAAAAATAGATTCAACAGAAGTGTTTCTAAATTTTTTTTTCTGAAACAACCTAGGTGTTGACAGCTCTTTAAAAATATAATTATGAAAAGTGATGTACTGATACTAATCAGTTGAAAATGCAAAGGTCAAGTTTTCAAAGCTAAAGTGACCCTATTACAGAAAATAATTCTAGTAAGCAGAAAATGTTAAGTATGTAAAATGCAGATCTCTAAACCAAGAGTGCATTCTATACTGGCTGAATAAAGGCTAAGCCATTTTTTAGAGAACTTAAAATAATTTTCTGTTAGCATACCCTTTAAATGGTATATCATGAACATGGTCTAAAATACCTTTTATTTGAAAAAAGGGATTTTCTGTTCTGCTTATGTTTATAAGGGATAGTCATTTTTTCCGCTGATAAAGGAACATACACAATTTGCTGTCAAATGCTTAAACAAAAACAGGGGGGGGAAAACCTGTTCCATTAACTGTTTTAGTCTTCTGCATAATCTTACATATAAAATTTTTAGAAAGTGATTTTCTAGTTGACTACGTCCCTTCAAACAATGCAAAAAATATGCAATCACTGGTAAAAATAGTTTGTCAGAAAAGGGGAGGGGGGGAATCATGTTTGTGAGGGAGTTTTAAACTCTATACTTCTTTGAGAAACAAGTAATGTTTTAACTTGTAGTCCACAAATAATTCAGGAGACTGTGCGTGAATAAAACTTTCTTATTATGCAGTCCAATGTGGCTTTTGTTTTGAAAAGTATTCTAACAGATTTCGAAAGGGAACACCACCCCATATTACAACTACAGACTTGAGAGACAGATTCTGGAGCTCTACAATCTTGTCTGTTACTATATGCCATTTTATAAAGTGGAAATTTCCTATAAAGAGAATCTTCGCGTTTGCCCCATGCTTTTACATATAGTTGCGGTACCAAGTGAAAAGACTCAACAGTAAAGTTGGTACTATTAATATCTACACAGAAAACATTAGTCTTTTATTGTGTACGCTCTTAATGGTACAACATTTACCCTCTTAAATGTATTTTAAAGTTAATTTGAAGAAAATTCTGACAAGACATGTAATATTTTAGGCCTTGATCCTCCAAAGGCCTGTGCTTAACTTTGCCTATGCAAGTATTCTCATTTAAATCAATTGAGCTACTCATGTACAAAGTTAACTGAATTATCCCAAAGTAAAGTATTTATGGACTTGGTACCCAATCCCGCAAACCTTAGTCATGCAAGCAGCCTGGCTGAAGACAACTGGATTATTCTCATAAAAACTATGATTTGGCCCTTCATAGTTCCACAACTTTCATATGCACTTTTTTAGAGCCAGTGTACTGGCTAATTGACAGCAACATATAAGTAATGTAAGCCTCCTTGAGTCTGGATGCATTTATAGTTTAATTTGTTGTAACTACTGTTACTCAGGTTGATGCAGCATGTTTTACATTTGTCTGAAACTAATCCTATTCATTTCCAAAAGTAGGCAAAAATAAAAAATCCCATCTCCCAATTCATCATTTCCTTTAGGAAGTGTGTGTGTGTACACGTTTTTGATTGGGTTTATCTATAGTAATTCCCTCACTCCTAAAAAGAGCAATTTAACAGTGTGAAGTGAAAGACTTTTGGGTATAAACAAAGAGCTGTAATTCTTCATAGGAGTCCACATGAATATCCTCAGAAAGTCAAAGACCGGATACCCTTAGTGATGCGTACTACCAAAGAGTATCAGAATCTTGCCATCTGTAGCATCAGCAATTCAAAGATATTCTTAAACAATAAGCTAAATTCCTCTAAAAGTCAGTATTACTGCCACATATAAAAAACATTTTCATGTCCATGGTTGAATATTCTCACTATCTAATGTGATTATACTCATTGACGGAATGTCTGTATTTTAGAACTACCGTCTGTTAAGATCAGAGTACACTTTTTACTTTTTCTAAAACAGTAAAAAAATGTTAGTTAACAACTATAGTTTAATAAACCTAATGTTTTTTAGTTTGCAGAAAATCTCAACTAAATAACTTCCATTTATTTTAAAATCTCAGTCTATATTTAGAGTTCTGAAACCTTTATTTCTAGGTAACAAAGTCCAAGAAATGAGATAACTTATTTGTTAAGTGAAAAAGATCATATTATAAAAAGGGGAAAGCAAAAAATTGAGTTACCAAAATTCATAATATAGGTTAAATTAAACAAAATGTTTAAGTATTTTAGAAACTAAAATCAAATGCAAAAAAATCAAGTCCCATTTGATGGTGCAAACAATTACAGGAAATACAGCCCATTTGACATTCAGGAAAACCCCCCCTCTTCCAACAGGTTTGCACTAGTCTGATAAAAACAATCCAACTTCCTACTTATTATGATGTTCATTTTAAACATCCCTTGTTAATCTACCAAAGAATTATTTTACACATGAGTTAAAAAGGCTACAACTTGAAAAATACTTGTAAGCTAAGCAGAAAGCCAATCTTCGAGTTTTACAGTGAAGTTGATGTTTTTGTTTTTTGAAGTCCACGTTCATACCCACCACTATAACCTTTAAGCGGACATTAAACTGCAAAAAAGCTACGTCAGTGGTCTTCAATCAGAATTCAGCACAAGGTATCAATATCTTCAAATATCAACCTTTAGAGAAATGTACAGAAAATGAAAATATGTTTTGGATAACAAAGTTCAGAGTAGAATGGGCTGTTTTATAAGTCATTTAATTAGTTATATGTTCTAACAACTAAAGAGTAAAAAGAGTAACAAAAACCCGAGACAATAATCATATAGCAGAATAGCTGGTTCAATTTCTGCTTCTGATTTAACACTGGAACTACAAGATAACATGCACTCCATTTGTTGTCTTTAGATAAGGCCATGTGTAAAATATTCTCATAAGAAAACTTCTATAATCTAGAATAAGTAGAGAAAATTAATTTTACTTAAAAAAATTTTTAATCAAGGTTATTTTAAGTGCTTGTGTTACTACAAGTAGGATGGTAAAGAATAAAAATAAAAGACTCGGCTGCTAATCCTTTGGAAATATGTCTCCAAAAGCATAAATAATAGAATCTTTACAAAAGGTAACCTGTTTTGTGGAAGCTTTATTAAAAGAAAAAAAATAAACCCACACCTAGAACAGAAACTACCACTACTATTAAAATAGAAATGTGATCTATTAAAAAGTGAACCAAATATATTTCTGCTAATGATGAAAAATAAACTAACTCCCTTTTTTCTTCACTTTTCTATGCCTGCTGCCTTCCTAAAAACTAATTAATATTTGGTATTATTTTGAGAGTTACTACTAAGGAACCTTAAAATTACTGTAATTATATACAAAACCTCTAAGTGCTCTAAATAAAATCTTGGGTGTCCTAAAAAGCTAGACAACAAATTAAGGTAAATCTAATGTCGTATCTGGTTCAAAATATTTAACTTGCTCTTTTTGTTGCCAGAGCGCACACAGTTTTGCAGAATTTTTTCCTAGTCCATTGTGATGTGTGTGTAAAAAGTTGGCTAAACTTTTCTACGATGCATGCTTTTTTATGAAAGACCTCAAACTAACACTGCATATAAGCTCATAATTAATTAAATACAGAGATATATATTTAAGCATATCTTCAAATGTAATTCTTGATTGTCTTCTAGTAAAGCTGCTAATTTTAGTATTAAGGTTAGTAAAGATCTTACAAATCTGTCCTCATCTTTCTCACAAAAAGAAATAAATGGCGCCCCTTAGTGTTCACATTTTTAAATCTTCAGATAATTCACTAGATTTGCAAGCAACTTTTTTTTTTTTTTTTGGGGACATTCCAGAAAGTTTTCTGCCCCCACAATTCTTCCATGCAAACAACAACGAAAGCAGGAAGCCTTAAAGAAGAAGTAGAATGCTTCCTGGGCTATTCAGAAACAAAAAATGAACAGTTAGGAAAAAAAGGTGAAAACAGCTTGAACATTCAGTAACATTTTTAAACTTCCACCACAGTCCTCATATCCATTATTTTGGATTTAGAAAACTTTGATAAAAACAGATTTCCAGGGCTTCCGGGATTCAACCACCTTCAAAAGATGCAGTGACCTCATGTATTCTTCTATTTCAACATCCTTTTGACACCAGCGATGTTTCTCTCTTTTGTTCTCATGACCAAACTTTTAGTAGGGCTCCCCCCCTCCCCGCCAAACCAGATCATATAACCCTGAAAGACTTCAGGAATTTAAAATCCATCACCAGGCCTCTGTGAAGTTCATTTATGTTTAAATGGGTCTTCATCATCCAGTTTCTTCTTGATTTTACATCCCTTGCTTTTCAATCGTTCTGAAGAATATTTTCACAGTGACCATAACTATATGTTCTAAATGGTTTTCCTTTTGATGACCACCTTCATTCACTGAAGATTTATAAAATCAATCCTCCAAAACACATGAATAAAAACTTCAAGGAAATACTGTTTACTAGAGTCCAGTTGTATCAATTCTTGTTTTTCACCTGTCATTTCCTTCAAAAGGGTAAATTTTTTCTAGGTATGTTATTTTCTGCTGCAATATGGTCACATTCTCATTTTTACATATGGTCTTTGAATTTTTTGTCCTATCAAATATATAAACAGTTTTCTCCCTTGGGGTCAACCGCTTGACAAAGTTTTCTTTCAAATAAGAAGGATTTGACTGCAGACAGAAATCCTTCCCAATAAGATCTCAAAATCCCATAGTTTGTGTTAAAACTCCCCAGAATCAAAGCTGAAACTCTTTCAATGGCTTTCATTTCCACACAGATTAAAACTAACTCCTGTAATTATATTAAACAGATTTCCGTATATCCCCACCAAACTGAATGGCTGTACATTCAGTTGAGTACTATTGTTTGTGCACTTGCAATGAAAAAACCGGCACCCCAAACATACAAGGAACCTTAAAAAAAAAAAAACCTCTTAATACAAGGAGACCACAATAAAACAGATACAAAAAGGAGAAAGGCAGTGGACGTGTGCGGTTTCAAACAGTTGGCATTATTTTAAAATGAGACCACTGATTTGTAAACACTTTCCGTGAAAATGAATTATTAACGGAGAACGAATGTGGCCCTGAATAAGCGGCCTCTCTGCACCCTTTGCAAGCAGGAGTTGGGTGCGGGGCTCAGAGAAGACGGCGCCCTGGCTGGAGGCAGCAGCGGACATTTGGCAGCAGAAGAGAATTTATTTCGTAATTCTTTTCAGCAACTATAGTCACACGTAGGAATCTTTTCGTTAGCGTCTTTAAAATATGACAACTGGGATAAGAATTTGCTCCCTTCGCGCACACTGGGAATTTTTTAATTATTACTTTGTGACCAGTTTGGGGTGGGGTAACGCGGGGGCCCATGCCAGAGCACGGAAGGGAGCGCAGCCATTCCGGTGTTAGTCGTTCAAGTTCAAGCAGTTTCCAGAACAGCCAAATCCCGACACCAAACACCCTTCCCTTGCTCCAGGCCCACAAAATGAGTCTATTAACTCTCCCATAAAACACGCCACACAAGACCCTTCTCTCCTTCCAATACTTTCCAGCGTGATCCAGTAGCCACACAGCTTGCAACCGACCCTCCCGTCCCCCCACTTCCCCCCAAACCACATTCCTCAGCGCCTTTCCCCTTCCTGTTCGCTCCCTCTCCTCCATAAGGTGGTGGTTCCCCTTCCCCCCGTTTAACAGACGATGGGCAGAGAACCGGGGGAGGGGAGAACCACACAAGGCGAGACCCCCCCCCCAATCTCTGCTGTTACAGGCAGAAACTGGGGGAGCCCTTTGTTTCGTGGATTGACATGGGAGGCTGAGACCGAGTCTAGAGACACCCGTGAGGAGAAGGAGCCGGGGAAGAGCCCACCCGCGGCTCTCGGGGCAGGAATGGAGGACGGAGAAGGATCCAGGGAGCAGCGCGGAGGCCCGGGGAGGGGGGGAGTGTTTTACCTTCGTCCAGCAACCTCTCGAGGTGGTTGAAGATCCCGCAGAAGTTGGGGAGGCTGCTCATCAGCTTCTTGTCGTTCATCAGCTGCATCAGGTAATCGGGGCTCGGCTTCGGCTTCTCCTTGGTTTCCATTTCCCCAACCATATTCCAATCGCGCAGAGCCCGCGAGCGCCCGCCGCGCAGCCCAACCACGGCACGGGGCGCCCGGCCGGATCCGGGCGGGGAGGGGGGGCTCCCCGAGGAGGAAGAAGATTCAATCAGCAACAAACCAACCCGCCACCGCCGGGTCCCGGGTGCAGAAAAGAGGAAACTCGGTCTCCCCCCGTTCCCCGGCTCCCTGCGCCCCCGGCCGGCCGGCGCAGTCCTCCAGGTCCCCCCTCCTCCCGCGCGCACACGCTAAGCCCGGCGCCTCTCCGCTGCACTGCCCCTGCCTGCTCTCCGCGGCGGGGGAGGGGGCCGGGCAGCCGCTGCTGCTGCTGTTGCTTCCCGAGGAGCTGCCGCCGCCGCCGGTTGTTTTCTCCCGGCCGCTACTGGTGTCTCTGCCGCCGCGCTGCGCCCGGTGTCCTCACCACCTCCCTCCCGCTGCCTGTGGCTGGTGAGTCTCAGCCCCGCCGCCGCCTCCTCACTTCTCCTCAGTTCGCTCCGGAGTTCGCCTTAGTCCAGGCTGCGCTGGTAGCGGCGGCGGCGGCGGCAGGGGAGGGGGCAGGACACGCGGGGGGAGGGGAAGGGACACGCCGGGGGGAGGGAGCAGGGGCGGGGCGGCCGTTAGTCAGGGAACAGCGGCGGCGCCACTTGGCGGAGCCAACCCGCGCCTCACTCCCACTCTCGGGACTTAGTGGGGCGGGGGGCGCAGCTCCCCAGGGAAGCGCTGACGGGAATAAGGAGAGGCGGAGCCAGGAGGCCGCTCCGCGCCTCTCTTCCCCTCTCCACACACACGTGAAGAGCTACGTGCGGCGCACGCGGAGAGGCTCGCGCTATTCCCCCTGCGCGCGGCCCCGGCTCGCCTCGTAAAGGCACGCATGAAAAACTCTTCAAAACAACAAACTCCTGTTACTTCATTCCGCGAGGGGGCGGGGCTGAGTCACGTGCTGCGGGGGAAAGCCCCGACGCTGCGCATGCGCGACCGTGAGCCTCACATTCCGTTTCGAGGGTGTCGTCGCCTTGGCGCCGCCTCCTGTGGAGGAATGGGGAGGGGACGCGGTGCGCGAGGAGTAACGGCCAACGTTTGCAGCGGCAGCGATGAGGGGGACGGAAACGCCGCTGCCGGAGGCGGTGCGGGGTGGATGGGAGGCTCCGCCGCCTCCGATAGCCACGGACGGGAAGAGGGAAACGCCTCGTGGTAGCGGCCTTCAGGCGACCCCGCCCCCTGCACTCACACACCGCGGCGCCCAGTCGTCCAGGGGCGCGGAGCCGGCGGGCTTGTGTAGCCTGCGCTCAGCAGCGTGACGGGCGCTGGGTGCCAGCGGCTTAGGGGAGTGACAGGCGGGGGTAGTTTACCGCCCCGCGGCCTGGAGCGGCGCAGCCCGCACGGCTCTTTAGGCGTATCAGCCCTGGCGATGTCTGGGCCGCGCAGCCCCGCGATGCTGCTGGGTGCATGGCCGTGTGCGGCCCGCCGCACCAAAGGCCCCGGCCGAGGCGTTTCTCATTGAAGAGGCAGCCGTGAATCGCGAGGGACAGCGGGGCGGGAGGGGGCAGCTATAAAGCAATGCCCAGCCCTGGAGGGCCGAAGCGTCTCGAACGCCAAAGCACTGAGCGCCCTGAGCATTTCATTTGAGGATGGTAATATTAAGTGATAAGAACATCATCAATAAACAAAGGGCATCATTTGTGACTTGCTCAACAGGAGTAAAATGACTTAGGCGTGTCTGCACTACAAACTTAAATAGCCCCATATTAGGCTGACTTACAGCCAGGGCAGTAATTACTGCAGTTGATATCCAACTGCTCAACTTTTGTCAGTGGTGCGCATCCTCACCAGGCGCACTTCCACTGGAGTAAGAGGACCAGTGTGGGGGCTGAGAGTCCAGGCTCTCTCATCTCCGTGCAGGTTCCTACCAGGAACTTGGCTGCCCCCATCACTCTGGGTGCCCGCCCAGTGGGGAGCTCTGTGGCCAACACCTGGGCAGCTGTTTGGCTCCCTGTGGGGAATGGAGAGCCTCAGTGCAGGTAGGTTGGCAGCAGTCTGCCTGGGAGCCGGGGCAGCCAAGCTTTAGGTAGAACCCCCACCCAGCCCCCCGGGGGTGACAGCCCAAGCTGGGTGGCTTTCTTGTCAGTTTCATGGCTCACAGCATGGAGCTGTGAAATTGACAAGAATGACAGTCAACAGCCAATGTAAATAACCCAGAGTCTCTACCCTGACACTGTGTCACCCAAACTACACTGATGTAAGCCCTGTGCCCTCTCATGGAGGTGGAGTTATTATGTCAATGTACATCAGCAGGCGTAAGGCTGTAGTGTGTACACTGACATAATTAGGTCAAGGGAAGCTGTAGACCAGGCCTCATAAAAAAAAATGGTTGAAAATAACTAATTGGAATCAGGTGTCAAGAGTAATTTTTTCCCTGGCACAGTAAATTAAAACATTGTATATGTTTTCAGATAAGTAGGTGAGCATTATTTGTGGGTGCTGCCCCTGTTACTCTATGAACAATGGTATCACACACCCAAAACTGCCCCACCTCACTCTCCTGGTTCTGCTTTGATTTTGTTAGTTATCAAACTTTTAATGAAATTTTAACATATTTAGTACAGTTAATAGTCTGCCTGGTGCTTTTTTTTAATAAAATGAACCAAGTAAAGGAATTTGGTCATTTGTCACTTTAGAAGTGATGTTATAGTTCATGTGATTGAAGTCAGTTGATCTTCAGCTACATGCCTCACCTGTGTTGTAAAGTGTTTTGATATCTATAACTGAAAAACATTCAAGGATCTAGGTATTGTTTTTTCAAGTATGATAGTAGTTCAAATTCTGTATATACACAAATCAGTGCTCTTTTGAAAATAAACCATTTTAAATTTGTTATGCTAAATAAAATGCAACCAAAACTAAACTAAGCAAAACCACATTTTGAGTCAGACTTCCTGGGCTAACTAGTGCTTGATTACTATTGGTTATTGTTTAGTATTGACAGAATGTTTAGGGAAAAGCGGAGTTGTCAGTTTAGCAAAACTAAATAAAATGACTGTATTTTTAAGTGTTTTCTATATCTTCCTATTGTAAATACATATCTTGGAGTTAGAGAATACCTCATCTCATTTCTGTGTGAGGGTTTGGTTTGAATACCAATATTTTGAGCAAAGTTAAGATCAGGTAACTCAAATTAGTGGCTTTTTAGTTTCTCTATATTTGGAAAATAATAAACACATACAATATTAGTTTTGTTCCCAAAGAGGGAGTAGCAGTATTATGAACTAGTTTCTTAAATTAGATTCTTACTCTTCCAATACCTTTGCAGCAACATTTAAAGCACAGCTGTTGAAACTGTAAAAACACTACCCCAGTTGAACAGCAAGGTTACAGGCTTAATTTTTTCCTTCTGAATCTTGAATTTTTTGGCCGTTTCTCAAATGTACGTGAGTAGTTCACATCTTGACCAAGTACGTTTTAGGGATTTGTAACAGAACAGGGTTTGTCACATACAGACAAGTGAATCTTAAGGCTACATTTGTGTCCCTTTTAGGTGCCATGGTTTAATTTTTTAATCTGGTGTGTGTACATTGTGTTCCTATATTTAAGTCATTCTTAGGGGTATGTTCTCAAATTGAAAAAAAAAATGCAATTATTAAGGACATCAGTGAGCAAATAGACAGCCCTCTTTTTTTAGTTTAATAATTTAGTGAATTTAAAGCTTGTATCAAATTTACAATTCTGGAGAGCTAATAGGGGAAGCATGGAAGAAGTAATGCGAGCAACTCCATACTGCCTCTGTGTCTTAACTATGATCTGAAGGAACTATTTCCAGTGTGAGATGGTAGATCAGTCTCTATGAGCCAGTTGTTGGCATTTCTACTGTGACCACCAATGTAGCTAGGCACAAATTACTCCAAAGATGCCCTTTATTTTTAATGTCTGTTACACAGAGCATATCTGTACAAAAGCTGTGTTGTGACAATAACTCATAATAACTTCCTAGGAACATTAATAGAAGATAACTGTCAGTCAGCAACCTTAAATAATCAAATGAAGATAACCGTTCTATCTCAGAATCGTACTCAGGAGCATACCCTCATCCTTCCCCAAAAACCCTATCAGATATATGGGTTTTGCAACATGCCTGAATGGTCATCAAATTTGGGCAGTTTCAGATTGGGAGAGTGGATGAGAGTAGGTTTCAGAGTCCTAGGACCCTCATCCAGAACAGCCTGCCAAAACAGTCATCTTGATTGTGGCAAGGGATATGATCTAACTTAGGGGTCGGCAACCTATGGCACACGTGCCAAAGATGGCGTGCAAGATGATTTTTAATGGCACGCTGCTGCCTGCCGGGGTCCCGCTCAGCCCGCTGCTGAACCCCAACAGCAGGCTGAGCCAGACCCCGGCAGGCAGCAGTGTGCCATTAAAAATCCTGCCTGACCCAGCCCGCTCTTCTCTGCCCCACACCTACTGCTCTCTCTGGTGGGGGCAGGGAGCAGAAGCAAGCTTGCTCCTGCCAGCTGCTGCTGTACAGCAGGCTCCGCCGGCAGCCAAGTTTCGCCCTCCCCCGCCTCTTCCCCCAGCGTGCTGCATGGAGCCCCGCCTCCTCTCCCTCCCTGCCACTGATGGCCCTTGCGAGGGAGGGGAGAAGAGCAGCCCCAGCGCCCTCACTGCTCAGACCGGTAAGGAGGCGGGGAAGGGAGGCAGGAGCGGGGCCTTGGAGAAGGGGGGGTAGGAGCAAGGCGTATCCCTCCAGCCCCATGCCGTGAGCCACTCAGGGCAGAGAGCACCCCCCTGATCCCAGCCCACCCACCCCAGCCCTTTGCCCTGACCCCTGCATCCCCCGCTGCATCCCCCCCACGACCCCATCCCTGACTCCTGCACCCTCCACACATACCCAGCCCCCCCCCTGCCCTGACTCCTGCACTCCCCCCACCCCCTGCCCTGATTCCTGCACTCCCCACACATACCCAGCCCCCCCCCACCCCATGCCCTGACTCTTCCAATCCCCGCCTGAGCGGGGCGGCAGTTGGGACCCTGGCTGGCAGGAGCCAGCGGACGGAACCCCAGACCAGCAGCGGGCTGAGACGCTCGGCCTGCCGCCGCTCTGGGGTGCTGGCCCTGCTCAGCCCCTTGCCAGCCAGGGTTCCGGCCGCAGGCCCCACTCAGCCCGCTGCTGGCCTAGGTGAACGGAACCCCAGGCTGGCAGCGGGCTGAGCAGGCCGGCAGCGTAAGATCAGCATTTTAATTTAATTTTAAATGAAGCTTCTTAAACATTTTGAAAACCTTGTTTACTTTACATATAACAGTAGTTTAGTTATATTATATATAGACTTATAGAGAGAGACCTTCTAAAAAACGTTAAAATGTATTACCGGCATGCGAAACCTTAAATTAAAGTGAATAAATGAAGACTTGGCACACTACTTCTGAAAGGTTGCCGACCCCGATCTAACTCAGTGGTTCTCAGCCAGGGGTCCAGGGCCCCCTGGGGTGCCCTGAGCAGGTTTCAGGGGGTCTGCCAAAATAAACCAGAGAGCAGGGCCGGTGTTCAGCTCACTGGCCCCAGGGCAGAAATCTGAAGCCCCTGCCCAGGGTTGAAGCCCAAGCCTGAGCAACTTAGCTTTGCGGAGGTGCTTGTGGTTTCGGACCCTGGGACCATTGCCCTGTTTGCTACCCTCTAATGCTGCCACTGGCTTTTAATCTACTGGATATGCAGAAAAACAGTTGTGGCAAAGGTGGGCTGAGGAGTTTTTATAACATGTTGGAGGAAGCGGGGGCGGGGGGGGCTTCAAAAAGAAAAAGATTGAGAACCCCATATCTGACTTGAGTGTCTCTGACTACATCTGTGGCAGTCTGTCACAGGGATAATCTCTTAGGTAGGTCTCAGGCCATTTAGGGCTTTGTAGGCCATAACCAGCACCTTAACCGCTACATGGACATCAGTAGGCATCCAGGCCCCATCCTGAAGCATTGATGTCTTGTGCGCTCAGCAAGCAAGCTGCCACATTTTGCATAAGCTTGTCTACAAATGGTTTTAAAAGTATAGCCCCCATAGAGCATATTGCAATAGTCTAATTTTGAGGTAACAGACATAAACAACACTGGCAATATCTATATCTGAAAGAAAAGGCTTGGCACAGATCATAAAAACCCAACTTGGTTACTGCTGTAATGGGATCATTGACAGCAGCTGTGAGGGGTGGTGTTTAATACCACTCCCAAGCTGCAAACTCTGATAACCAATGCTAGATCACTCTTTCAGTCAGAGGGGTTAATATTACCTCCACTGTCTTTTCCAGCTGCTTCCGAGAGCCTGTCATCACCACCCTTCTGTTGTCGGAGTTCTGCTTCAGCCAGCTCTCTCTCATTCATGTTCCAGTGTCAGCTAGACATGTGGCTGAGGTACCGAGCTACATCGCTGTCAGAGTTGGATGAGAGACATCTAACTGGGTGGCATAAACAAAGATACTAAACACTGCATCTTTCAACCTTAACTTTTTCTGTTTAAGAATAGATTGAGATTACCCAGCCTGATTAAACATATTCATATGCTGCTTGACTCACATTCTACTGACAGCAGAATTTCAAGTGTAAATATTAACTTTGGTACAATATTTTAAAATTTCTCTTTGATTAGAAGATCTGAAATATATAGATATGTATATATGTTGACTTGCACTGAGAGACTGTGAAGTGCTGTCTGTGCTTCATGCTGTATAATACACGGCAGTTCTTGACTCCAAAAAGTTTGTATTCTAAAAAGACAAATAATGCCACATAGGGAGACCAACAGTAAGGTTCTGCATTTTTTAAAGCTTTTTGGTAATGAACTGGTATCATTTTTGATTATGTGGTTTGGTAATAAACTATTGCCTGTCAGTCTGAAAAAGTGACAGAATATGGTTAAGTTT
Organism: Malaclemys terrapin pileata; assembly: GCF_027887155.1. Classification (NCBI taxonomy): domain Eukaryota; kingdom Metazoa; phylum Chordata; order Testudines; family Emydidae; genus Malaclemys; species Malaclemys terrapin. The sequence goes on from NC_071507.1 coordinate 87,401,160, forward strand.
TTCAGCCATCTAAAGGTCTTGTTCCTTTTCAAAGAATAGTTCTCTATAAATTCCCAAGTTCAGTAAATACAGAATGTTTTACTGAATACTTTACAAAAGATTGAGGAGGAAAGAGTAACTGTTCACTCACTTGCTTGGCATCCCTTACCCCTCATAACCCCAGATGTCCCCTCTGCCATAGGAGGCAAGGAAAGGCAGAAACAATATAGGTCAGAAGAGTCTCAAAAATTGTGGAAGGCAGAACACACACTCAACAGCATTTTGCCAAAGCTAAGGGGAAGCCAGGCACCACTGTGGTCTTTGGTTCCCCACACAGAGGTTCTTATGCTTGGAGTTTGCCCACAGACCTTCATGTTCTAATGTGTTCAGAGGCCTAGTGTCCTGCCTTAATATAGGAGTTCACATCCTTCTTTTAAAGCAGAGCAGCAGGAACAGTGTCTGATCACTCAGAAATCTCAGGAAAGTGGAAAAGTTCACTGTTTTTCTATGAGAGAAGAAGATGGGGCCTTGGTTGTTCTGGTAGCATCTGACATTCTTTTCTTTGTCTTCCTCATCCTACTACCCAGAGATTTTCAGTTGAACTTGGGAATTATCTACTGGGATATAGCAGCCATATAGTTTGTAGCTCGCATATCCCGTAGGGTCCCTTTCCCAGTTTCCACAGCACTTCAAAGGCCATGAAACATTTTTTTACTAAAGTACTTTAAGATGTTAAATGAAAGGCACTATACAAGTGCAAAGAATTATTACTTAGACTTATACATACCACAGGATCTTTTCTGACAGTTCAAGAAGCATTTCAAAGCATGTGCCACTTGTATTGGCACTTCTGCACTCAGATTCAGCCTGAGATACTTGTTTGGCTATCACTGGACATCTAAGCAGGGATCACTGCAGTCAGTAAACAGGATCTTGGGCTCAAAGCCAAAAAGTGGCAGCTGCCGTGGCTCAGAAGAAAGCCAGATCACTTGGATTACAAAACAATCCAATTACTTGATACAAAATCATGTGACCCTGTTTAGCTAATGGTTTGCTACTCATCAGTTTAAAATAAAGTGGTTTAGTGGCAGGTGAAGTATGCAAGACACATGTTCCTATCTAAGACAATTGGATTATGATTGGAAACTGTAAGGGTTATATATATATATATATATTGGGAGCTATAACACTACAGATGTGTCTGTGCACCAATGAGATGGTACTCACAAGGATGAACTTGGTGTAGTTTGGAGTAGCATTAAGGCCTTTTGATATATTTGAATTTTCCTCTGTTTTATACAATGGCCTGGGATGCATCTCCATGCTCTGCGTGTCCCTAAGTCTCCGGCTGCCAGACTCTGGGACTGGACGACAGGATGGATCACTCAATTGTCCAGTTCTGTTCTTTCCCTCGGAAGCCTATGGCACTGGCCATTGTTGCAAGTTTGGATAGTGGGCTAGATGGCCATTCTTATGTTCTTATATTTGTAAATTTTTTAAAAGAAAAAATTAAAACAATACCTGCTGTATGTCTGACTTCATGTTTATTTCTGAGATTCTGACAAAAACACTTCACTTTTAAAATTTTGCTTTCAAAACAGTTATGAACAGTGAGTTGGTTGGCAGAACTGTTACCAAAAAAAAAGGGATATCTCCTGAATTTAAAGGAACTGCTCATTTGAATAAAGTTTTTCAGGATCAGACTGTAAGTGCCTACATACCATTTTTGCTATAAGAAAAAAATCAAAGATAAACTTAGTTAATGTGCATGGTGTAGTCCCATTGATTAAAATGCTATCACATTGTCTTGTTTTTCGCAAGCATAATAGTTGTTTTAGAGCTGTGAATTCGCCTTAAGTATACGTAATGGGGAAAATGGACTGTAAATTAGAAGTCCATCAAGAAGTTCTTTTGTCTAACCATAAGAGCAAAGCCAGATGTGTAATCATCAGGACTTCAAGCTGGAAGTATGCCCCACATACTAGATATATTGCTGTTTAGTGTAGCAGTCACTATAGGTCAAACTAGACTGTCATTTCCAATGTCACTTCCATTCTGACCCTCCTTTTTCCTCCAGTTCTCTTAATGTTTTCTCAACAAATTCCTTGCAGATTGGAATTTTCCATGTTTGCTCTAAACCCAGAGGTTAGAGGGTTTTTTGAAAGCTTGAACCAAATCAGTGGAACTGTGTTTGAGTTGTGAGGGTGGGAAGAGGAGGAGAGAGAAGCAAACACTTCCCATATGTTCAAGAGACTCTTTTGCTTGTACAACTCAAAACCACCCAAATCTAAAGCTTCAGACTTGTTTTATATATGTGCAAAGTTCTTATGTATATGTATTATAATTTAAGTGTGTTTACAAGTTCACTGAAAAGACAAAATTTGTTAAGGCCACTTAATCTCATTGGCAGAGGTGGCAAGCTAAGCAGCTTTATATCATGGAATTTACAAGATCACTCCTGAATTAAGGATGACTGTTAGAACTCTAGCACTAGAAGTTTCTCAGGGAGAGAGCTATTAGTATGGTATTTATTAAGAATATGGTATTTGGATCCACCAGAGTTTTATGGCCTCTCTTCTACAAACTCCTTTTGTATGTGAAGTTTGCTAGTATGAAAGGCTATGTACTGCTAATACCTGACATTTTTTGAAAAACACTGAGCATATTAGGTTTTATTCTTAGTCTTCCAGCTCCTGCCTCCACTTTCTGAACTGAGGAAGAGGGATTGCATTTTCCCAAATATTGTGATCCAACATCCAGTTTTGCAGGTTGCATATTATTGTTGTTTTTATTAGTCACAAGTTAACGTTAGTCTGATTATGACAACACAGTCAGAGACGCAACAAGTCACAGCAGGAACTGTGAAGAAAACGTTCCTCAGGCAAAGCGCGGGTGGGGGGGAAATCCTTTTTAATTAAAATACCACTATAAAGAATCAACAAAAACTCACTACTCCAAGTCAGGTGTTGACTAGCCATTCCTAGGCAGTCTTCTTCCCTTCACTAAGGCCTGGAGAGTCCCTCACGTTCACCAAGCTTGCAGACTATTTCTACCCTCCAAAAATACGGGAGGTTGGGGATATACACCTCTACCCCGATATAACGCGGCGTGATATAACATGAATTCGGATATAACGTGGTAAAGCAGCGCTCCGGGGGGGCAGGGGTGCACACTCCAGCGGATCAAAGCAAATTCGATATAACGTGGTTTCACCTGTAACGTGGTAAGATTTTTTGGCTCCCGAGGACAGTGTTATATCGAGGTAGAGGTGTACCACTAGACTCAAAGCTTTCTCTTACCTCAAGGAAACCCTGTGTTTCCTACCCTCTGACAAACAGGCATTAGTTCTTAGACCTCTGATAGCCAATTTCTTCCAAGAATAACTGAGTCTTCTTCCTAAAAAGCCAACTCCTCTCTTTTATTTCATGTTCCTTTCCTGATCATTTCTTCTAGGTGGAGCATTTCTGGAGATGTTGCACAGCTGATTTGCATTCATGGAGGGTTGTATTAATCCTTTTTACCCTGCTCCATTATGGATTTTATATATACCCATTATCTCTCTGACTGTAGATATGATATCTGGGAACTCCACCATTGGTATTTCAGATTGGGTGGAGATCCCTGAGACAGATTGACAGCATTTAAGATTATTAGTAATGGAGTCCTTTAAAGAGGCCTGTGTTAAAATAAAAAAAGGTTGAGGTCCAAATCCTCAAAGGTAATTAGGCACCTAGCTTTCCTTGAAATCAATGCGAGTTAGGTTCCTAAATAACTCCGAGGACCTGGGCCTGAGGGGTTATGTTAGTGGGGAAAGACTGGATTATGGAAATCAAGTAAATTTAAGAAAAAAATTATCTTCTCTGTTCCAGTTGGGTGGGTGTCAGCATGAAACCAACATAGTACATTAATCAAATTTTGAACCCAACTAACTTTCAAATGTAAAATATATTGTGACCAAGGAGGGCCATTTTATTTAAGGTATTTGTTTCTGTTTTGCCTTTTTATGTTTTGTTTGGAGAACCCATTAGGTGAAAGACAGCAATTTTCATTAGATCTCACCATTTGGCTGTCTTTTGGCCTTGCTCTTATAATAACAAAAAAGATGCTGTGACCTGGTAGTTTCTGATCAATAGCTCAGCCTTGTGTGAAGCCACTATTTTCACAATTTTACCAGCTTACACAATTCAGAGGTCCTCAGATCATTTTGGATAAGAAGATTGTCTAAACACAGTGACTGTACCTCCCAAGTTCTTACAGAATTTGTACTTCTTCCTCACTAATTTGATTTCTCAATAGCACATAAAGTAAGGTCGTAAAATTAAATACTTACACAATAAGCATCTTTCTATTTGTAAAAACCTCAAATTTATAAAATGACATTTGTGGTGTAAGAGTGACTGCATTATAACAGAAGTGATTGGAATAATTCACTGAAATCTCAGGGACAAAAGCACTGTATAAATGCAATATTCACATTCTTTCACAATATTTTTATTAGGGAAACTAAATATTTTTCTTATTTCTCACAGGAAGGTTACTGGGCCTCTTGTGAATACTACCACAAGATATAAATAGCATATGTTAGATGTAACAGGCTTAATATTTATACATATACAGAGACACTAATTCTGATTTGGTGTTACAGTAGAATTAGGCCCATCATGTACAATTTTTCAGCTGTGTGTCAAACAACAGTAAAATGTAAGATTTTTCTGTATTCTCTATGGGAAGGGGATAGACCTTGATCCTAAGTCTTTTCCATCATTAACTATCATCCAAAAATTGTTTACATACATCCTGTTTGTCTATTTATGTCAATTACTAAATTCAGACATCTGATGCACATGGAGAGGGAGCAAACAAGCAGGTAGACCATTAGAGAAGCCAGCTACTCCCAAAATATGAGGCATTTTGCTTCTCCTCCAGAAAAATTACATGATGGAACAAAACATGCACATCCTTTTGCAACCTTTGCAAAGCTGGTCTGTTTGGTCATGCGCAGAAAACAGCCAAGCAGTGAGACTGAGATTGTATTGACAAGAACAAGATGAATGACCCCCTGGAGACCATGGGGTTTGTATGCTAGTTTCCACTACCTTTTCATCCTTTTGTACCCCCTTTCAATTCACATGCAGATTAACTTAGACCAAGTCCTTACTAAATACTCTTTTTCACTTTAGTTTGGAAGGTAGACGGGAGGATCTAAATATTTATGAGGCTTTTTTTCTTCTGGTTTATGATGCACTCTTGTTGAATGTTGAGGAATTACGTTAATGAATGCATGCCTGCACACACAGACACAGAAACCAGGCAAAGGGGAAAAAAAAACACACAAAGCTTTGTCAGCTCTAATGTCGGCACTTACCAAACAGTTCCCATGGAAAAAAAAAAAAGGCAAAGAGATTTAAAATCTGTTGCCAGGAGAAAAATAAATTGTACAGCTGAACACAAAAGAGAGAACAAAGTTTCATCTTTGCTTTCCTCAGCTGCAAATGTAACTCTTGTTTCAACTCAGAACAGATTTGAAATAAAACATGTTAATTGAAAAATGAAAGCTTTTCTAAAAAGCGTTAGCTAGTTTTGTGTGTTCAATAATGAAGTAAAGATTAAGCTTAAGTATTGTACACACACAGTTTGTCTTAACACCAACAGCAAAAATATGACCCAGATTTTTTTCTTATGCAGCACTGTACAGGTGCCTTCATTTAGCTTGCATATTATATATATAATGAAATGAAATAAATTTTTATATATCATGAAATGAAATACAATTGTAATATTGTTTTTAATTATTTATGCCAGTTAAAATTTTATTTCATTTCATGTCCCCCTCCTTTTTTTTTTTTTTAAATGGAGATATCCCATCTCCTAGAACTGGAAGGGACCTTGAAAGGTCATTCAATCCAGCCCCCTGCCTTCACTAGCAAGACCAAGTACTGATTTTGCCCCAGATCCCCATGTGGCCCCTCAAGGATTGAACTCACAACCCTGGGTTTAGCAGGCCAATACTCAAACCACTGAGCTATCCCTTCCCTTCCTTGTTTGGTATGGTTATGTCTTTTTGGAAACTAAACCTCCATAAAAAAAAAAAAAAAAAGCCTACAATATACTTAAAATAAGACTTTAGCTAGATGTAGTTGAATGTAAACCTCCTTTAAATATGAATAATGCAAAACTATAAATTAAGAAACCTTTATGGTTCTTTTTATAGAAGGAAGAATATATTGTATTAAAAAACTAGAACTGAAACATTAACTGCTTCAATATCACGTTGTCCAGAAGAGTCATCTTCTCAACCTTTAATCATATCTATCCTCCCCCTTCCCTTTTTTGTTCTCGGGTGCACACATAGCTGTTGCAGACAAGGCCCTGCTCATAAAAGTGGGACAGTAATTCTACAGTATCCTTTCATAATCATGCACCAGGATATGAGATTTTAAAAATGCTTTTGTATTATCATTTAAAAACTCATTCAACCCATGCCAGAATGTTAACTCATAGCTCTTAAAGTGCAATAGAATTTCAATGTCTAGGCTCTGTTATTCATATTTATAATATGTCTATCTGGATTTCATAAAAAGTTACCCTAATAAATATGTTCCTGTTTTATTGTAGTTTATTTTCAGGATATTCAAGTTCATATGTAATTGGATGCGATAAAGCCATCTACCTTTCATTTATTCTACAGCTATCATTTATGTCAGCTCCAAATATTGGCATTACTATGTTCAGTGACTTTGCCTATGGTACCTAAGGGTTGTGATAAGCAAAAATTCAGCTCAATAGGTCCCAAGGTAAAGAAGTTCTATATAGCCAGATCTGAATTCAGTATTGAGAAATAAAATTACCTTAAAACGCCCATTCTGCTCTTTCATCCTATGGGTAAAAATCCCTTTTTTGGCTGTATAAAAGATATATTGCCAATAGTGACCATGGGTTAATTTTTCAAAACCTATTGAAGTGCCAACGTCACTTGTAAAAATAGGAGTTAGGCACTTTACAATTTTTTACCCCATATCAAGAGAACTTCACTGGGTACACCTGAAGAGTTTTCAGATTTCAGAATGGGGGAGCAGAAGTAACTTTCCTAGTTTGGTTGCCAGCAATTCATCCTGCCAACTGGTCATTGATTTTCAAAAGATTGTTTGTTACTTCCAAAGAGGGCAAGTGTGAGTGAGGGAATGAAAGTCATCCTTGAGCAAGAGCCTGCCTAATCCCCATGCAGTGATGAGTCAATCCTGTGCTCAACTCCAGCCAATCCAGGAGCCAGGAGCTGGCCTGGTGATTCTTAGGGCAGGTATATGAGCCTCACAGGAGAAACAGCAGCTCAGCCTGCCCAGTGTTACTTCATGGCTTGAAACTCTCCTCTGACTGATAGTGATAATAGACTCCACAGACTGTTGCCTACTCCCATGGTGTTTTGACTCCAAACATATTCCCAGTTCTGTTCCAGCCTTGCTCTTGCTCCTGTGTACCTCCCAGCTCTACTCTTGCTTTATTCCAACCCTGCTCTTGACGCTGGCTTTAATCTCTTGTCCCTAGTTCCTGGCCTGGCTGCAATGGCATTGACCACTAGTCCTACTGTCAGTGCTCCAACTACTCTGGGGATCCCTGGGAAGCAAATATTTGCCCCCTCCTACATAACAATTTGTCCCTCCTTTTCCTGTGCTTTCTTGTGGATTATTTTTATCCTCATATAGGTTTAAAAAAAGGACTGTGGCATAAGGACAGGCTGGTGGGAGGCTGTAACAGGAGCAGGAACAAATTGTGGGGCAGATGAGCTATGGAAGAAGAAAGAAGAGGAAAGTCCAGAACATGGGGGGGAAATGAATAGGAGGACAGTGCCAGAGACAGTAAAAGAAAGTCCCTTCAAAAGGGGGCAGCATGTGCCACCAGGAAGTAGATAAACAGGAGTGATGAGGCATAGAGGGAGTCCCTATATTGGGGTAGCAGGGACTGAACTGGACCCAGAAGAAACTTGTAAGGGCATGAGGGAGGTTCCTGGTCAGTGAAAATAGCTGCCTTAGGTGGGGAAGGTGACCAAAAATAGGCCCAAGCTAGGGAGCAGCCTTGTGAAATGTGAGAAACCAGGAAAAAAGCCTTAATCAGAAGAGCAGCTACCAGAAAATGGCAGAAGCAGAAAAGGAGCCAGTTAGTTGCAGCCACAGGAGCACCAAGTTAGGCAACCCACAGGGAGGAAGGAAAGGACAGTGTTTCCACCCCTAATGCTATTATTTTTTATTTGTATTTCAGGAGCACCCAGCAACCACAACTAAAATCCAGATCCCCATAGTAGGAGAAAGTCTCTTCTGATGTACTGATAATCTAAATAGACAAAGGGTGGGAGAAAAAAATATTGTTCCCAGTTGGGGAATAGTGGCACAGAACATGGTAACACAGGAAGTCATTGGCTGAGTCAGAAATTGAACCCTCATTCTACTGCATCCCAGTCCAGGGCCTCAACAACAAGACCAGCCTTCTTCTCTGTAGTGCCTTCTTTGTAGTCTCACCAGTTTGGGGGAAAGAAGGGTCAATTCTGAGGACCTGGAAACTCTTGTCTGGGCCAACAGATTTCAGGTGTTAGTGAGAAGTTTGGTTTAGCTGGCTTACACTACTAATATAGAGTTTGAAACACAAATACAGTGCATAAGCTGTGCTTTCACTTCCTGTGGGAACCACCTGTAGCCACAGATTCCAAACCTGTTAGCACCATCTCTGCCTCCAAAAGAAGAAAATGCTCAAATGCAGCAGAACAAACAAATCAAGATTCTTAAAATAACAATTTCAGTGAATTTTGCAGCCAGGGCCACAAATTTGCCTAGTGATCGCTTTCTGTGCTTGTTCAACCTTCCTTCAAAAGCACACAATGCTAGGAACAAGTTTTTCACCTTCCTGAATCAAAAGTTCTGCAGTGAACTGAGAATTTAGGACCAAATTCTAAATCCTTACTTATGCAGAGTAAGATTGTCAGTGAGACAGACTTAAATATAAAGGGCCAAATCACAGTGCTATGCAAGATTACTCAAGTGAGTAAAGTTTACAGCACAGCCTTGCCCTTTGTTGCTTGCCAAATGAAGAACTTGAAGAATCAAAGGAAGTGGTTTCCATGGGACCAAGGAATCTTGGTCATACTCAGAAGCCAAATGTAGTTAAGGCTGTAAAAATTATACAACACACAAGTTTGTAGATCATTTCTGCCTATATTCATCCTTGACAACTAACATTAAAATTAATAGCCTTTTCTTTCAATCTAATTTTAAATATTGGCACGTTTTATCTTAAATAAATCAGATACTCCTTAAAAAATCTCAAAGATTTTTCATAATTTGTATAATGCTTGGGCTAAGATTGTTCCTTATGAATTAATGCATAGCTATCCCTTTTTCAGTGCCAAAGCTATCCCTTTTTCAGTTGATACATATGTGATGCCAAGATGGAGCTCCAGTGAGTTCAGGAATGGAGTTGGGGACATACCACTCTACACAACCCACAAAGAGTCTAGTGATTTCCACAGTGTAAGAGCAGAATAAATGGTCAGACTTGTACGACTTCCCACTGAGTCTCCCACCCCCAACCCTCATGGCTTCTATTGAGCAGCAGCCGAGGAACCCAGCCAATGGAAATCCCTTCTATTCTTGTTTTTTTCTAATGTGCCCACCACTACAGTATTTAACTGCCCATTTTGGAGCTGTGATGTCATATGGTAAAGAGTCCAACAAAGCGTCCCCCCAACTCTCTGCAGAGACAATCCCTTACCTGCAAATACTCAAGACTATGGTAATTGTGAAGTAAAACAGCCTCCAAAATCTATGATATTTCACCCAAAGAGATTGAGTCAAGAAAAACCTGAAATTAACTTTGGAGAGTTTTCTTCTCCCGTTGGCCCCTCTTCTGGGCTTCTAGTTAAAAAAATCAATTGAAACTTGGTTCTAAAAAAAATTACATTGTTGAAACAACAGATGAAATGTAAAAAAAAAAAAAATACAGCACACAGTAGTTTGGGCCTAAAGTTTCCAATTAAGGAATATGTAGATCTTAAATCAACATACAGTAATTTATCACTTTGCAGTCTTGTTACTTTAATGATAACCAATTCTGGTGGTTGTTGTTGTTTTGTCAGTATTTTTCTGTGAATAGGAGCATTTTGATTTTTCTTGATTTTAAATAACTGTTGGACACCAGGGAGTAAACTTAGGCAGGAAGCTTACATAAACCTCAAATTTAAGCATAGTTCTTCTGTGAGAGATCATTCAGTCTTTCTAAACTATGTCAACTGAATTTGTTTGCATAAATGTAATTCTGCCAAATGTTGATGCTCAGAAACTGAGTCCTAATTAGATGATCTAATTTTAGAGCTTTTTAAAAGTTAATCTCTGAACCAGTTAACTTTTCTTGCCCTTCTTTAATTTGTCTTCTTGATTTTCACAAAGTATTAAAAGTATCAACCTAGAGACAAGAAGCATTGTACTATCATTTTGTGAAGGTTTACTACGGGAAATAGGCACATAGTACACCTTTTGTTATGATTTTACTATGGCTGTTTTAAGAGTAATGCCACAAATAGGAGGGTGGTTCTGTCCCTAAGGCAGAGTTGTGGGATACAGGAGATCATTTCAGTTCTAGTTTTGCCACAGATGTCCTCTGTGACCTTGGTTAAGTCACTAAAGGTAGGTCTACCTACACTTGCACTGAAAATACTACAACAGCTGCAGCACAGTTGTAGCACTTCAGAGTAGACACTATCTTCTCTAATGGGAGGGGTTCTCCCATCAGTGTAGTTAATCCACCTACCCGAGGGGTGGTAGCTAGGTTGATGGAAGAATTCATTCATTGACCTAGTACTGTCTACACAGGGGGTTAGGTTGGCATAGCTATGTCTCTGTAGGGTGTAGATTTTTCACACCCCTGAGATTTTATAGCTATGCCAATGTAAATTCCCAGTTTAAATCAGACCCTAGTCTCCCTATCCATCAGTTCCCCATCTGTAAAATTAGGATAATAATAGTTCCTTTTTTCCACCCTTTATCTGTCATGTCTATTTAGATTACGAGATATATGGGGAAGGGACTGTCTCTTCCTTGTGTACAGCATCTAGTACAATGGGACCCTAATGGCATTTGGAGCCTGTGATACAAATAATCTAACAAAAAGAGGTTTGCAAAGCAAAAGAAAGAGGAGCCTTGTAACAAAGGGATATTAGAGCTCCTATTCCGAGCAAATACATCCACTAAAATATATTTATAAACATGCTTAATGTGCAAAACATTAGGTTATTGTATCCCCCGACAACATAATTACAATAGTAAAATAAACAATAATAATAAAGAACATGTTCAATATGTATTTGACAGAGATGTTGTAGTTAATTTCCTAAGCAAACAAATCTTTGCATCATATATAGTCCCCATTCTAAAATCTGATAACAACGCTACATTTGAACTCAAAATAAACTAATACATTTGGTGTATAAAACAAACAGTAAAAAAATACTGGTTTTAAAAAGAAATAATAGCAAATCCCTCTCTTTAGCACCACCCTATTAATCATTTTAGCCATTTTTAAGGTCATGTTATATATCACATCATTACAATATAGTTTGCAAAAACTTCTGTGTTTATCAAAGGTGAAATTCACCTCTATGCATAAAGCCTACGGTTTACAAAGGTACTCATGCACCCCAGCACAAGGCCTATGTACTAAAGACCTGCATAAATCCTCAAGCAGAACTCAGGCAGAGCATAGGTCTTTTGGTGGCCCTGCACACACGCATGAATTTCATTCCAACAGTAGTAGCTGTGCATCTTATAGCCTGTTTGGATGAAAAGAATGAACATTGTAAAAGATGACAGTGCTGTTCAAAGAGGGTGTATAGGAAGCAAGAGCAAGCTTGCATCAATTCATGAAAGGTCAAGTCTGTTATTTATAGCAGTAATCCTTAAAAGATAAACCAGGAATAAAAAAAATGAATCCTTCGATTTTTAGTAATTATAGGACCTATGCAGAATTAGGCATTGAAATAACCAATGGATAACTAAAATAACAGACTAACAAAGCTGCCAAACAAGTATCTACAAATACTCAACCTTCCTTTGGATACTAGACATTTGGTCTACCATTTAGAATGTCCTTTTAGGATGTAGCAGCACAATTTCCAGGAGTGAAGTCACAGTATAAATACAGAGTCAAAACTTCCTGAAGTGTTGGTTAGCAATGTGATTTAACAAACTGATACAGTGCGTCTTCCCTCAGTCCAGGAAAAATATCTGCCAAATACTTATTAAGGCCCTTCAGACCTGATTAGAGTCAAATCACAGGAAACGTTTGCTTTAAAATAAAATATGCACAATAACACAGTCTTAATTAGACATACACGTCTCTCAAGATATCAATAAATGTTTCCTTTTTGATAAGTCTGATTTAATAGACTGTAATAACAGGGGAACATTTCCAAGATGTAATTTGGGGGAGATGGAGAAATTGAACTCAAATATTTAAACTTCAACACCAATTAACAGACTATTCCTTTCAATGAAATGTCTGAATTTTAAGTTTATCTAGCTTCATCCAAGCAAGGCAAAGCTTTGAATTTTATCAGAACTGATTTGGAAACACGAGAAGGTGATTTTGGATGTTAGTGTCTAAATCCATAGAGTGCTGGAGATCTAAGCATTGATTTAGAAAATGCATTTGAAAATGAGAGCTCCAGTTCTTAATTATTTTTCTTCCTGTACATGACACAGGAATTGGAGGGGTGGGGGGAAAGGAGGTGGCCTGCTGTATTCTAGTCAAAAGAAAGGGATTGTAGAGGGATGTAAGGACACTTGACATCTCTGTCCAAAACATAGGAGAAGGTATAGAGGAGAGGTGTCCCTGGTATCATAATGTGCAATGAGGTAGCTACTTCCTCTCCTCATCTAGTATTTTGCCATAAATACTCTGTAAAATCAGAAATACAGAACAAGGCAGTCTCTTTATTCTGAGACTGTGCTATTGCCCAGGAGAAGTTGGGAGGACCAGTGAGTGGCCCTACAAGAGCTCATCCTATGAAAAGTCCAATGTATTTCAAAGGTATTAAAACAATATCCCTATATATAGCTTATAAATGTTGGCAGATATGGTACAGTAAAGATGTGATGGACATTTCATCTGTGTCATTTCATCTTGAAAAGCTCACACATGCAAATAGCAGTGAAACTGGAAATAATGACAGAGGCTCCAAGTGAAGCAGCAACAGAACCAGCCATCACAAACGTAAAAAGACAAGGGATAACAAAAGATACTAGCACACCAAAACCCTGTCCTTAACTGTTCATACACTAAGATTCACTGATGGACTATGTCTTTTTGAGGCAAGCTGGTTAATTGCCAAAAAACAGGGTATTACATTGATCAAAAGAGCAACGCTGACACATTGATATCTATACATACACACACACACGGCAATAACTTAACAAAAGTGAATGGAAACTTTGTAAATCACATTACTACTGAATTATACCATGAAGAAAGACTTTATATTTTTTTATATTTATTTGCCAAGGGAACTCCCCAGGCTGGGAGGGCAGAGGCCCAGATTCACAAAGGTACTGAGGCATTGTGATGCTGAGTGTTGCAATGCCCAACTTAGGCGCCTAGAAAAAAAATCACTGGAACACACAAAGCCTATGCTCCCTGTACATTGAATGGGGAGAGATGGGCACCTTACACTCTGATTCACAAAGGCCAACACGCTAGGTGGCGCAACCTAAGCTAGCCAATGGAAAATGCCAATGAGAGGGATGTGTCCTAAGCCCTACCCCCTCATTGAGATAGGCACTTATCTCTGCAAGCGATTCACAAACTGCTCCTCTGGAGTCAAGCGACTTAAGTGCCTAAGCCACTTCTTGGGAGAATGAGTTAGACATGTACCTAACTCCACACAAGATGGCTGGTGGGGGTGCTGCCACCCACCTTATAGGTTAGAGCCTAGGATGTAGGAGACCCAACTTCAATTCCCTGCTCTGCCTGAGGAAGAAGAGGATTTGAACAGGGATCTCCTACACCGCAGTTGCTTGCCCAAATCACTAAGCCGTGGTTTTAAAACTTTTTTTCTGGTGACCCAGTTGAGGAAAATTGTTAATGCCCATGACCCAATGGAGCTGGGGATGAGGGGTTTGGGAGGTGCTCAGGGCTAGGGCAGAGGGTTGTGGTGCGGGGGTGAGGGCGGCGGGATGGGGCCAGGAATGAGTGGTTCAGGGTGTGGGAGGAGGCTCTGGTCTGGGGCAGGGGTTGGGGTGTGGGAGGGGGTCAGGGCTCTGGGCTGGGGGTGCAGGCTTTTGGGTGGGGACAGGGATGAGGGGTTTGAGGTGTAGGAAGGGGCTCCAGGCTTGGGGGGGCTCAGGGCTGGGGTAGGAGATTGGGGCACGGACTTACCTCGGGCAGCGGTGCAGCAGGGGTGCTAAGGCAGGCTTCCTGCCTGTCCTGGTACTGCAGACTGCGCTGCACCTTGGAAACAGCCAGCAGCAGGTATGACTCCTAGGTGGAGGCACGTAAGCAGCTCCGCGCAACTCTCGCCCACAGGCACCGACCCCCCCCCAGCTCCCATTGGCTGGTTCCTGGCCAATGGGAGTGCGGAGCCAGTGCTTGGCGCGGGGGCAGCGTGTGGAGCCCTGTGGCTCTCCTGCCTAGGAGCCGGACCTGCTCCTGGCCACTTGTGGCATGCAGCGTGGTGTCAGAACAGGTAGGAACTAGCCTGCCTTAGCCTGGCAGCACCGCCAATGGGACTTTTAACGGTCCGATTGGTGGTGCTGACCAGAGCCGCCGCAACCCAGTGCCTTCCATTCCACAACCCAGTACTGAAAACCTGCAGTTTGAAAAACCACTGCACTAAGCTATGGGATAGTGTGATGTAGGGCTCCCTCAGCCTCTCCTGTTGAAGCTGCTCTATTGTGGAATACATAATGAAAGAGTGACTGAAGCAGAAGGATTGGACCTCGGGTCACCCATTCGGATGCCTTAATCACCAGGCTACTGAATCATTGGGGGAGTGGGGGGAAGAGAGAATTACTTTGTAGCCTGGTGGTTAGAGTACCCCTCTAGGGGACCCTGAATCCAGTCCCCCTGCTCCAATGACTCATTATTTAATCCCCAGTGGAATGGCTTCAACGGGAGAGCTTGAGGAAGCCCTACATCACACTATCCCATAGCTTAGTGGTTTGGGAACTGAGTCGGGTAGGAAACCCCCTATTTAACCCTTTCTTCTCACTTAGGCAAAGGGGAGTATCCTTCATCCCAGGTCAGGGCTCTGCCACCTGGTGTTCAAATTTCTCAATGGTCAATGAAAAATGGCATAAGCAGAGGACATTACCCTTGATCAGTGTGCAGAGTTTTTTCTCTCTGGGGACAATCAGTTCTTCTGGCACATAAAGAGCACCAAGATGCTTTTATCACTTTCCAGAGGAAAGTCTCAGTCTCACCAGATGGGAAACAGGCCTTTTCTCTTGCTGCCAGAAACTGCAGCTATTCAGCAACGGCTATACTGAGGAAAAGGGGAGGGAAGAAGCAGCAGCAGAAGGGGAAAGAAACAAGTTAGATATCTTAGCTGTTTAAGGCACAACTAATTCTGTGGCTGCCAAATCTACTGTGGAGGAAGATACCATGTTCTGAGCAAGGGGAGAAATATTCATCAGCAGAAATTTGAAAAAAAGTGAAATCAAACCTGGAGTTGGTGTATCCCAGAAAGTAACCAAACACAACAGTAAAAAAAACAAAAACTGACATAGATATACTGAAACATAGAGCAATGTACAAAATGACAAAGGTGAACACATTTCTACTCCGCTGAGAAGCAGGGGAAACCAAAATGATGCAGTAGTTACAATAAACATGTTAAAGAACAACAGCAGGAATAAGACAGTATGTTCCACTTGTCTGTTCAAAGCAAATATGTAACAGAGATTTCGAGAAATTGTTCATTCATTGGAAACAAGGTCCAACACTGCCCAGAATCATCTGCCCATCCCCACACTAACTAACTTTAAAAACATGTTACTTTGTTTTCATTTCAGACACGGGTCTCTTTTTTTGTTTTGTTTGTCATTGAAACCCTTTCCCCTTGTTCACCTTCCATATTTGGCTAGTATGTCATGCCTATATTTCTTCAGCTGAATGCTCATATTGTATCCCTGGTTATTTAAATCAGTTCTATTGAGATTGTATAGTGAGGTACACTCTGGAGCAGTGTTAGCCCTGTTCCCTCTGCATAAGATTTTTGCTTACTTTTTCAAAGAGAAGACACACAAGATCCACTGTGACCTCCCTGCTACACACACACACACACACACACCTCAGTTCCTCTTTCTCCACTCTCTCACACTTTCCTCCTTGTAACAATTCTTCCCTCACACACAACAAAACATCTCAGCTGCTTTCCACCCTAACCCTTCTACTTGCCCCCTCAACCCATCCCTTCCCTGATGTTCACTTCCTTCACCCCCACTCTTTCTCCTTCTTAAGCTCTTCTCACTCTCTTCTGGCTCCTTCCCCTCCCAATACAAGCAACCTCAGGTCTCACCCATTCTTAAAAAGCTGATCCTAAAAACCACCTGCTTCTCAGAGCATTGACCCAACTCACATCTTCCTTTCAGCTCTAAATTCAAAGGTGTCATTTAGAAGTGATGTCTCCAGTGCCGCTTCTCTAACATCATATGGGTCCCTCCACTCTGGTTTCCATTCCTTCTACTCTACTGAAACTGTTTCAGACAACATCTTCCTGGCCAAATCTCAGGGCTTCTACTTAGTCCTCATCTGCCTTGGCCCCTCCACAGCTTTTCACACAGGCTGTGTCTACACAGCAGCTGGGAGCATGCTTCGCAGAGGTAGACAGACACATGCTAGCTTTGCTTAGGCC
The DNA here is from genome assembly GCF_027887155.1 of Malaclemys terrapin pileata. NCBI lineage: Eukaryota > Metazoa > Chordata > Testudines > Emydidae > Malaclemys > Malaclemys terrapin. The sequence continues at coordinate 87,418,027 of NC_071507.1, forward strand.
AGTGCATTAAAAATAGCAGGTGGCCACAGCAGCAGGCTTGGTGGCTCAGGCAATGTATCCAAGTATGTTCCCACCCAACCCCCTGAGTATGTACTCAATGGCTAGCTCAAGCTGCCACCTGTGCTGCTGAAGCCACATTGCTATTTTTAGTATGCCAGCTGGAGCAGAGCTAGTACATGTTTGTCTATGTGCACTGAGAAGCACCCTCTGAGCGGCAGTGTAGACATGTACACAGTGGATCATAATCTCCTTTCTGACATCAGCTACCATGCTAGGCTAACAGCTCACAAATCTAGTTTTCCATTCCTGACCTAACTCCCTCCATCCAAACCCATATCTCAGCCTGTGTCTCAGACATCTCTTCTTAGATATTGCACAATCAGCTTAAACTTCAGATGGCCAAAACTGAACTCCTTATTGTTCCTCTTGAAACCTGTCCATACTCTGTCACTACTGACAACACCACCACCCTCCCCATTATTTAGGTCCCTAACCTCTGGTATCTTCAGCTTCTCCCTCTCTTTTGCCCCACACATCCAGACTGTCCAGATCTTGCCACTTCTTCCTCTACATTTCTAAGATTTAATGTTTTGTCTGTGTCTGTCTGTCCAGGGAGCTAAAAACTGTCATCTAGTCTCTCATCAGCTCTTGTCTTGATGACTGCAAATCCACACAAAACATAGCTGCTAAAACCATTCCCATCCCCCATGTCAATCTGACCACATCAGTCTTCCCTTGAATCTCTTCCCTCACTCCTCATTTTTTACCATCTTAAGTTGAAGTTTCTCGTCTTCAAGGCCCTGTATAACTTTCTCCCTGTGTATGTATTCTATCTTATCTCTTAGTGCATCCTCCCTGCTAAGCTGTGCCAATGATACCAGCCTCAATGCCCCATTCTTCCATAGTCATCTCTGCCCTTTCTTTCACATTGTCCATACTTGTGACAAGCCCTTTCTGACCTGATACTTAAGGGTTCTACCCTCTCTGACAAATCCCCATTAAGACCTACTTCTTTCATCACATCTACAAAAAATTAGTGAACTACTATTTCTGGTTATTAACTCTTCTTCCTTCAATGAATAGCTGTCACCCTTGACCTTCCTCCTTTCATTCTCCATACTGTTCTATTACATAGACATACAAACCCATAGAAGTTGCATCATGTTTGAAACTAATTTGTAAGCTTGTTAGGGCAAGGATCCTGTCTTATCTGTACAATGAAGTGCTTTCTCAGCACTTTAAATTAGTATTATGTTAAAGTTGCATTTTATTTCAAGAGGTCTTGTTCTGTAGAAACCAGAACAACATTGCCTCTGCGTGTCTCTTTTTGACTGCTCCCCAAAGCCATTCAGAGCTCCTGGCCTATACATGATTTCAACAAGGCTGTCATGCTTCTTTTACTGCAACTGAATCAGACTGGAATGTAGTGGTTTCTTTGGTGGCTGATATAGTCTGTGTTGTTAATGTGGCTGTCCTATTGCTGTCATGCAGAAAACTGTGCATCACTTCCTTGCTTCTCACTCCCACAGCTGAGAGGACTTAAGTACTGTGGAAGGAATATGATCAGACCCTATAGAGTGTATATGCCTCATGCTGTTCCATATAATCTATATTATTCCTATAGCCATAGCAATGTATTGTTATCTTGGCTCATACTTCATGGTTTGTTTGTTTTTAAAACAAATCTCATTACAAAAGTGATGTGTCTTTGCATCACAGACCCAGGAGAACAATCAGAGTTATGTCAATCACATGTTAATATGAAACAACATTCTGTATTTCATTCTGCCATTCAGTAAAATCTGTATCGTGTTCAACTGAACACTGAAAGAAGCATTTTGATGTAACATCTGCATAACCAAGAGTTCGAGGTATAGTTTGTATAATCAAATTATGTAGTGTTGTAAAATGGAGGCAATATTGAAACAACTTACAAAATTACTTTCAAGGCGTACATAACATCTAAAGAATCTATTGTCTCCGCCTAGATCTTTGCAAAAAGTTGAATACTAGTTGATTATTGCAGCCTAGTCTATATCAACAAATGTGATTCTGATGCCATATACATTTTCTCCTTTTTCAATAACACTGCTCAAATCTCTCTCTAAATATTTTTCTCCCAACCACATACATACCAGGCTATAACAACAGATGGAGTTTTATGCACAACTGGCTTTTTTCCCCTGCAGTTGATCAAAATGAGCAGCCAGACAAGATGGGAATTTGCTGAAATTCTGATTTCTTTCTGCAGTTTTAAAGATTTTACAACTTATCATTCATTGATTATGTGAGGTCCTGGGTCCCCAGCATCTGTTTGTTGCATATGGGAGAAAAACAAACTCCTTTCTTTATACCACTGCACTAAAGAAGATACAAATCCATATCTTGATTAAAAAGAATGGTACTACAGCAGCTTTCTTTGCAGGATGGGCTCCCTGTCCGTTCCCCTACCCCCCAAACCAGTGCTGGGCAGATGGAATCAGAATGAGGGGATATAGCATACCATGCACCCTGAATGCTTAGAGACAGAAATGATAAAGTCAGGTTTTCCCAGATGGGCAGAAACAAGGGGATCTGTAGCCGGGATTCAGGACTGGCAACTTACAGGAAGATTAGGAACAGTTCATAATAAGCGTAAGTCTTTCTGGCAGTTGTTTCATATATGTATGCAGATAATCTATCCATTTGCAAAAACTGCAGACTATGTATATTTAAGGATCCTGAAACTCATGGATTTATTCCTAATCATCAGGAGACATGATTATACATTGCAGAGCTTCATTATTAGGACTCTAGCTTTCAGATTTCTTCCTCAAACCTCAGCTGTCTGTTTCAGCCCATTCAGCTCTATGAACAAATCCTACTTTATACTCTCCCCCCTCCTGACTACTAAAAATCCAAACCCAACCATTACAAATGCAACATTTGGAATGTTCTGTTAATCAGTATTAACAGCAGAAATGCTTCGGAATATACCTTTTCCAAGAAAAAAGGAAGGTGGTTTTGGAAAATTTGAGGAAATATTCTCCTTCCACTACCACTATTCTCACACACTTCTTTTTTCCTCCCTCCCAACAGCCAGCTTCCATTTATAATGTCCACTGCTGCTAGGATAGAGGTTTTTAGGAAGCACTGGGGAACACATGTCAAAGCAAGCCTACATCTGAGCTACATAAGTCACTGTTTTGTGCCATGTTCTATTTCCCAAGTTCAGTCAGAAGTATCATGTTTTTAGACAGGTTGCTTTCCTGAGGCCCACAACATAAGTACATTTTTTTTAAAAAAAAAAGAACCAATCTACCAAAGAACACTTTCAGCCTCCAATTCTAAAGAGAGAAAAGGCTGACAATCTCATCACTTGATATGTTGCATATACCTTCTTTAATCCTTTCACTGGCTTCCTGTCCCAAATCCAATTCAAAGTTTCACCTGATCAAAGCTCTGCACAACTCTGCCCCTTCCTACATCTCTGCTCTTATCTCTCCGACAATCTCTCTCATATTATGCTTCTTCGTAACCTTTCTCCTTACTGTTTCTTTTGTCTGCTTCTAGTCCTGGCTTTCATCTTTCTTTCACATCACCCCTTACCATGGCACAGCATCCTACTTCCTGTGTGTCAAGCACTCACTCTCCTCTCTATATCTCTTTTAAAAACCCCTTTCTTAGGTGATGCCTTCCCCCACTGATAATGTCTTCACAATTTAACCTGAGTATTGTTGTCCTACACAATAAATCATATTTGTCTGACTTATATTGTAAGCTCCTTGGGGCAGAGACCTTGTCTTTATTATGAGTTTACTCAAGTGTGGCTAGCTTTTTTGCTGTCCCAAGCACGGCAGGCAGGCTGCCTTCAACGGCATGCCTGCGGGAGGTCCCCCGGTCCCGCGGATTTGGCGGCATGCCTGCGGGAGGTCCCCCGGTCCCGCGGATTTGGCGTACCCGCCACCGAATTGCTGCTAAATCTGCGGGACCGGTGGACCTTGCGCAGGCAAGCTGCCAAAGGCTGCCTGACGCCGGCCCTCACAGGGACTGGCAGGACGCCCCCCATGGCTTGCCGCCCCAGGCACGCGCTTGGAGCGCTGGTGCCTGGAGCTGCCACTGCCTGGGTTGGGGCCCAGAGTAGCAGGTGGGCCTGCCCTTGCCCCCCTGGCCACCAAGGGAAGTGGCCAACCAAAGCACTGCAGTTTGCCCTGGAGCAAGGAGCTGGACTAGGGGCTGCAGTTTGCCACTATGGTGAAAGGCGGGTGAAGGACTGCTGGTTCCCCTGAAAGGGAGGAGACAATGTAGTTGGGGCACAGGTGGAGGGCTGTGCCCTGAAGAGGATGCTGCAGTCTTGGAGTGACTCGGGTGCCCACAAATAGCAGAGACAGTGGAAAAGCAGTGACAGAGAGTGAGATACCACAAGAGGAGGGCACCTGCTGAGGGACAGAGCTAATACCTAGAGCAACCAGCAGGAGGCACCACGGTGGTGAGCACAACCCATTACAGATGTACAGAAATGGAAAATGGCAAAGCATATGTAACTATCACCTTTTTAATTTTGTCAGGCTAGGGTTTATTTGGACCGGGTAGGATTTTGCTCAACTTCTGATGCAGATTCTGCAATATTTTTTATTTCATGTAATAAACAGTCTCTGAAATTTTGTTCCTTCTATAATGTAAACTACAAGGCCTATGCCATGTATATCCTACACTTAAACTTTCTCCTCAAGGTAAAGAGATATAACAAAACCAGAAAACTCCTAGCTTCAGTTTGACTTCTAAGAACTATTGGTCTTTTGCAAGCCAAAATAATAATAAAAAAGTCTTTGTATCTAGAAATCTGCTGGGTGCTAATTTGACATGGCAATGAGATGAAAGTTGGGCTCATGCTAGTTTCAACATCAGAGGATTGGAATGCAGCCTACTTAGCACAGAAGTCAAACAATTCACTGGCAATAGATTGCTTTCCACTTCTAGATCTGCTAAATAAATAGAAAACTAATTAACAGTGTAGTATGGCAGATGTAGCAGGTTTGAATTTCATTAGCGCACTAGCTAAGAACTGAAAGATTCAAGAAGTCATTGTATGTCCTAGTGTCTGATGAAACTTTCATAGTATCTTTACCATGGGGAAGAGAAAATATTCGCTATGTGCCCTTCCTGTAAGCATTTTCAGGTATATTTCTACTTTGACTTAAAGATGCTAAGATCCTGAAATTCGTCCAAGAATTCTTCTAATTTTTTTCATAAAACTGTTTTGGTTCTGAAACAGCAGGGTTGTATTTCTTTGCCTTTGTGCATTTCTGTTCAACTATTTAAAGCTTTATTAAATATCAGTATTTTGCTAAGCTATGTTTCGTTGCTTGTATTTCTATTTCTTTGATGAAAAGTGACAGGTTATATCATGTACTTTGCTGTAGCAGTTGGTAATAGATTTGCACAACAAATATCTAAATACACATGAAAAATAGATTTTTATGGCATTTATTTTTAGTCTTTCCCCTCCCCCTTTCACACACTAAATTGAACTCCCCATATCCAGAATTGCATAACCAGATTTGGCAGTATTAATTAACAATAAAAGTAGTGTTTTGCCCCGTAAGAATCAATAAGATAATTATGTTACTTAGGAAATGGTAGTCATATGATTTTGCTTTGGGTGCATAATGAATGATATTAAGTTCTGTGCAACAAAAAGGTTTTACAAAACAACCCATGCTATAGAACCCGTCTGACATTCTTTCAACAAATACCTGACTGAGGTTCTTCAGCAAATACACTGTGTGTGTGTGGAACACACTTAAGCAATGCATAAACGTCTAAACCACATACTCTGCAAAAGTGGCTTTGGTGGGCATGCAGGAAATACCTGAAGTATTTTACTATTTGGACCTTTTTGAATATTTTGGTCACACTTCACACAGTTTCATTCCTAGGCAAAAAAAAATTTCAAGTAGCTATTATAAAGCTAAGTACTGTACATAAATATGCATGAGAGGTCATTATTGCCATGAGATGATGCTTAAAAGGTTCAAGTGTCTCTTACTAAGATTTTTCTACTTGCTCTATGACAGCAGGGTGAGTACTTCAAATGTTCATTCACATCCCCAAGATCTGATGTGAATGATCTTTCTGTAGGTTTTATCCCTTGTATTTGTGCAGTGGGGACTCCTAATTATCAAATTTTAGGTCCCAGAGGTCCCTGCTTGGAATCAGCCAATGACGTGCCAAGTCTTCTGTCTATATTTAGTGCTGGATGCCACCAGTGTAATTTGTTTGTACTGCATTAGAGCTTTTCTGCAAAACAGGGCCTAACCCTACTCTGTTCTCTAGAAGATTGATTCCCCAGCTAGTGTCTGCAACCTTTGCTTTAATTCTCAGCAAAAGTAGACTTTGGAGTAAATCAAATGCCATCAGATCCTCCTGTCTACAAAAGTGTGTGGCTCTCAGCCAAAAGTCTGTCCACTGTCTTTATGGTTTCTATTCAACAACATCTCTCTGTCATAGGTATCACCCACCCTCCATGCTACTGCTGTGGAGGGAAGTGGAGCAGAGTGGCTATGTCAGTATTGCTTGCACAGTTCTTTATTCATTTTGCAAGAATAATACAAAAGCAAAAAATAGAATGCAACGAGCAAGACATTTAAATTACTACAACCACCATGAACACTGACATCAGGACAAAGGAATGCAAACATACAAGGCTATTGCTTTCTGATGTAGCTTCAGTTTTCTTTCTGTGCTTGGACACAGCAGAGGCCCAGCATAAAATCAGTGTATATTTATTACAAATGAATAGCCTGATTTCCCCCCTGGTTCTGAACACCCACATCTCCCTCTAACTGCAGTGGGAGCTGCAAGTGTTTCTCTTCTCTGAATGTTGGGCGAATACATTTTATAGACTATTTTTCAGTAATGACATCATGCCTGAGACATGTTACAGCACAACCACATTATTGTGATTCCAAATTTCATAGTGAATTTTCTTTCCATTTCATTACCACCATAAAGTTTTTTCCCCCTATTTTCCCCATTAGAGCTGTGTTTCATAATTCTTCCTACTGCACAAGCCTTTCCAAAGGACTGTCTAAGCCAAGGCTTTTTTCCGTTTGTGCGGGAGAAGTTTGAAATGCAGATTCTCCCCCTTTGACATATTAGGAAAGCTGCCTCCAACACCCAGGGTAACATGCTGAGGGTGAATAAGCTGTCCCCAGCTGATGCTGTTCCTTTTCCTTCAAGTCAAGTTAGTCATATCCTCTGTTACAGCTGGAGGACTAGTAAATAATTAACCCCATGGAGCCAGCAGGTCCTTAGTTCTTGCTTGTAGCACTAATTCGTTAGTGTGTCACACTGGAAAACCCTGTTCCTAGAACACCAAATATTTAAAGTTAAATCTATAAATCCCTTATGTCTTAGACTCATTTTTGCTCATACTTTGATGCTTGCTCATTTAGTGCCACAGTATGCATTCCTTCAGTGTTGCTGATTCCTGAGCTTTGGCTTATCCTGGAAGTATAGTGCCTCTTACCCCTGATTATCTGTCCATCTCTTGACTTATTGACTTTGAATTGATCTTTATTGATTTAGTAAAAAGACATTTATCTTTGTTTCCATTTCCAAGAACAACGTGTGCTTGTGTTACAGGACTCTTGATTGCAGGGTTATCTCCAGTGTCATGGCCTTCATCTGTGATAAATATTCTACTGATTATTTTGTATGACTAATCCCCTTTGAAGAGACCACTCAGTGAGCTGAAAACTTACACTGCTGACATTATTTTAAGTTATTTTGCACTTAGCTAATGAACACACCCATTCATTCAAGACACTGCCAGCTTGGACCTGTTCCTCTCTGGTAAGGAAGGACATCATCATCAAGCCAATAAATCCATTCATATAACAGAAATAGCAGTACTCAATAGCAGGCTTGTCAATCTAGCTGAATTAAAGGTGCAGTGAAGATTTTATAGCAGCAACTAGGAGCAGCCAGAGAAAGACAAAGTGACAGCTTCCTGGGCTTTTAAACCAGGTGTTAGTGGATGAGGCAGAATTTGTCTTAAGACTACAAACGTTTGGAAAGAGAGGAAATGACATGAACAACATGAAGCAGCTCACTTCCTCTGCACAAGGGCAGTTTGGTTTGCAAAAGAGCTGCGGGGGGAAAATGTTGCATATGCAGCAAAAATGGCAATAGATGCTTTTGTACAAGCTTTGCAGAAAAAAAATTCCTCCCTCCTCCCTAAAACCAACTTTGTGCCTGAGCCCTAGGAGTGTTGTTTTCATCTGCTGAGCTATTAGATGCCTAACTGTCATATCAGAGAACAAACCTGATCATGTTGTTCACTGCTGCTCTTTTAAAATGCCATTATGGAGCAGTGCTCCGGACAGCGTGGGAGCTCCTGTTTGAGCACTCAGTGCATTTTGGGGAAATGAAATTCTGACTCCCAAAAATAAAAAGGGGAAATGAATCTGACCAGCTTTAAATTGATTTAGTTTTCTGCTTGTCTGTGGAATGTATAAGTTACCAATTCCAGCTGCCTTTTTTTTTTTTTTTTTTTTTTTAAATACGGTAACATTGTGGGACTGATCTGCCTGTGTCTGACAACTATTATCAACCTCTAGGAACCTCAAGATAGAAAAATAAACTTAAGAACTGTAAGCTTCCTTCCTTTCCCACCCCCCAGACAAAAAGGTAAATTAAAAACATATTACTGATTCTATTGCCATACTGTCTGGTAACAAAATCATATTTGGGAGAGATTCTCAAGGCAGACCTCATGCCTCTGAGATGTCAGTAGTGAATGAATGCATTTCATGCTTCACAATGCCCTTGTGGGTGAGTAGTATCAGTTAATATAACTTAGCCATTCTTATTCCATGATTTAAATTAATGGAAAAAGATTACATCGTGTTGTGGTGTTTTGTATTACATTTTGATCCATACATTGAGCATGCATTATTGTATCAACAAACCTCAAGCTTCCAGAGTGAAATTTGCCCACATGCTGAGGACTAGCCCAAGACCTGTATGGTATTTAGGTCCCATGTAAGCCTTTGAAATAGGGTTTGAGAGATTTAAGTGGTGTATAGGTCTCGTGTTCACCCTCTACACAGGAGTGAATTTCACCTTTAATAAAGCTCTGCCAAGTCAACAAAAGAGCACCATATGTTCAGGCAGAAGCATAAGGTGATGATGGTAAATGGTTAGAGTGAATCAGAAAAACTTAATTCCAGAGGAGACTTTACATTCATAAGAATTTTGCATGGACGGACACGCAAAGGCAAGATATGCATGCTTTACAAGATAGATGAAGGCAGTCAGCCAATGGAGTTAAAAGTATAGACTCCATTATCAGGATTGTCACTCTGAAGCTAATGAGTCTGGTATATTTTTTTTTGTACAGGATACAAAGAATCATGTAATGGGATTACAGAGACCTCACAATTATGTCATTAGTTTTTCCTTGTGACTCACACTCTACAAGGTAATTACTTAGTTTAATAGCAACAATTTGGATTGAAGGAGGCCAGGTGACCCCCATAGGTCTTATAATATTTCTTTCCTCTAAGTGTCTAGCTTCATTTTCCCTAAGTCAAAGAATGGAATGTATCTCTGTGGAGACCTGAGAATCACCTCTTCTTTTTTTTTATTCTGCTTTAGCTTTCTTGACTCCCTCATAGACACCATCCTTCCAACCTAAAACTGCCTTTTAGTTGGCCCTATGGGCCACTATCAAGTGATAGCAGTCACACCTTGTCTCCAGGGGGGCTAAGCATGCTGCCTCCACAGTCGCTCCAAGGAGTCTGACACACTAAGACTGGGAAGAGAACCCAGGTTTCTTACACTGCAGGGCAAAGCACTATTACTAGGCTACCAAACGCCTTTTGAAGTACCTTACCCCTTTTGAAATATACTATATTCGCAACTGAATCTTCAGCCTCCAGTAGTTTGTTCTCCACATTAATTGCCCTCTGTACAAAGAAATAACTCCTAATCCAAGTCCTTTCTTATTTTCAGTTCATGCACCTTTGTTTCTCAAGCACTCAAATTGTTTTGCAGCACCCAGATTCATGTTCTGTATTGGAGGAATAGTCTCACAAGCTCTTTGAATAGTGCTGAAATGGTTGATTTGCTCTCTGCATCTCTGCTTATACATCCCAAAGTTATTTGCTTTCCTAACCACTTACAGACATTGAGTGGATAGTGAACAGAACTTATTTATCATCCCCAGATATCTTCCTGATCAGGGTCTCACAGCAAGTAACTATTCAAGACATATTTTGCTGCTGTTTGACTTTATCATAACTTCACATTCTTCCAGGTTATATTCCATAAGTCATTTGTAGTCATATACCTTAGTTTTTTCCCCAGTGGAACAAGTCTTCCTTCTGTTTGATATCAGCAAGACTTCTCACTTTGAAATCACCCCTTGCTTGATGTTCTACTACAAACTCCTATAAGCCTCTACTGGAGGGTAGCTAATGTAATGCCAATTTTTTAAAAAGGCTCCAGAGGTGATCCTGGCAAGTACAGGCAGATAAACCTAATTTCAGTACCAGGAAAATTTGGTTGAAACTATAATAAAGGACAGAATTATAAAAAACACACAGATGAATTCGATATGTTGGGGGAAAAGTCAACATAGTTTTGTAAAGGGAAATCATACCTCAGCTATCAACTAGAATTTCTTGAGGGGGTCAACAAGCATGTAGAGAAGGGTGATTCAGTGGATATAGTGTACTTGGACTTTCAGAAAGCCTCTGACAAGGTCCCACACCAAAGGCTCTTAAGCAAAGTGAGCAGTCATGGGATAAGAGGGAAAGTCCTTTCATGGACCAGTATCTGTTTAAAAGACAGGACACAAAGGGTAGGAATAAAGGTAGGTCAGTTTTTACAATGTAGAGGTAAATAGGGTGGTCCCCAAAGGATCTGTTCTGGGACCTGTGCTGTTCAGCATATTCATAAATGATCTGGAAAAGAGGTAAACAGTGAGGTGGCAACGTTTGCAGACGATACTAAATTATTCAAGATCATTAAGTCAAAAGCAGATTGCAGAGGGATCTCAGCAAAACTGAATAATTGGACAACAAAATGGCAGATGAAACTCAATGTTGATAAGTGCAAAGTAATGCACGCTGGAAAAAAAATATCCCAACAATACATATAAATAGATGAAATCTAGCAGTTACCACTTAAGAAAGCTCTTGGAATGATCCTAGATAGTTCTCAGAGAAGATCTGCTGATTGTGCAGTGGCGCTCAAAAAAAGCGAATAGAATGTTAGGAACCATTAGGAAAGAGACAGATAAGATCATAATGCAGCTATATAAATCCATGGTACACCCACACCTTGACTACTGCGTGCAGTCCTGGTCACCACATGTCAAAAAATACATATTAGCATTGGAAAAAGTACAGAGAATGGCAACAAAAATGATTAGGGGGTATGGAACAGCTTCCATATGAGAAAAGATTAAAAAGACTCGGACTCGTCAGCTTAGAAAAGAAACAACTAAGGGGGGAGATATGATAGAGGTCTATAAAATCATGAATAGTGTGGAGAAAGTGAATAAGGAGATGTTATTTACCCCTTCACATGACTCAAGAACCAGGGGTCAACCAATGAAATAAATAGGCAGCAGGTTTAAAAGAATCATAAGGAAGTACTTCACACAACACACAGTCAATGTGTGGAACTTGTGGCCAGAGGACATTGTGAAGACCAAGAGCATAACTGGCTTCAAAAAAGAATTAGATAAGTTCATGGAGGATAGGTCCATCATTGGCTATTAGCCAAGTTGGTTAGGGACACAATCCCATGCTCTGGATGGCCCTAAACCTCTGACTACCAGAAGCTGGGACTAGACAACAAGGGTTGGATCACTCAATAAATTGCCCTGTTCTGTTCATTCCCTGTGAAGCATCTGGCATTGGCCCCTCTTGGAAAACAGGATACTGGGCTAGATGGATCTTTGGTCTGACCCATTCTTATGTTGTTTCTTCTTGATAACTGATGTATAGTGTTAACTGAAAGGGCCCAGTACTGTGTGGCATTCCATTAATCACTCCCTCCTAAGTAACCTGTACTCAATCAATCCCATACACAGTCTAACCTTATGTACTAGTCTTTCATGCAGCACTGTATCAAAGCATTCTTGAAATCCAGATAAGCTACACCTGATTCCTCCACCCATGTCAACTCCCATTTTCTAATGCTCAACAAGATCAAAAAAATTTTTTGTTAAGCATGATCTCTCTGAAAAGTATATGTTCAATGATTCAGGTTGTCTGTACCTGGTAATGATCATAATCAAAGAGCCTAGAATCTTATCTAGTACACCAACCTCCTGTTTTTTCCCCTGGATCCTTTTTAAAATAGGGATGTAATGTTGACTCCTCTTCAGTTCCTGCATACCTCTCCAGTTTCCAGTAAAGAATTAAAAATTTCCCCACTGGTTTAATCCATTTGGCATTCTTTTAGAATTTGAATTCTGAGAGGCAGCCCACCCCATTCTGGAGTAGTTTTCGTTTTCAGTAGTTTCAACAATTTCCTTTATTTTTAACCTATTCTACTATGGTCTTTTTTTTTTTTTAGTAATTGTTCATTATCGAACCCTGAAAAATGTATCTGGCATATTTCCCCTGCTGAATACTGAGACAAAAGTAATAATTCACTTTTCCAGCAATATCTACCTCTTCTGTCAAAGTAGCCCACGAAAGCTTATGCTCTAATAAATTTGTTAGTCTCTAAGGTGCCACAAGTACTCCTGTTCTTTTTGCGGATACAGACTGACACGGCTGCTACTCTGAAACTCTTCTGTCAAGTTACTCCCACCATCCCTCAAGAAGAGGACTGCCATCTTACTCACTGACCTTTTGCTTCTTATATACCAAATTTATAAAATCTTTTATTGTGTTCTCATCTTTTCTTGTCTCCCTTTCCTTTCTAGTCTTAGCTTTTTTGGATCATTTTCTTGCAGTCTTCTTTTACTTTAGGCTTCTGTACCAGTTCCTACAGCACTGACCCTGCTGATTTATAGGTCTCATATAGTCTTCTCTTTTCTTTTATTGCTCTTTGTATTTCCCTGGTCATCCACATTGCTCATTTCCACTCCTACTATATTTATTTCTCAATGGTATACATATTTGTTGAACTCCCTGCAATCTACCTTTTAGGACCTACTATTTCCCTGTTGTATCTGCTTTGGTAATTTCAGTTTTCCCCATGTATTCTGCTCAGCAATACATATGCTTTTCCTAATGTTTTCTGTAAGTTTTTCTTTGTATTTCCAGTTTTGGAGACTCACCAAGTCCAAATTTCAAAGCTAAGTATGTTTTGGTCAGGATTTCTTATATACTCCCCATTTCTTCATGATAAGAGGCAAATCTGGTGAGGTGCCAGTTACCACAGAGCAAGCCCAGAACTTTATTTACTCATTCATCGTTTTTTTCTATAATGCTCATCACTATAGTATCTGAGGACATCACAAATATTTGTTGATTTGTCCCCAAACACCACTGTGAGGTAGGGAAGTATTATTTCCCCCATTTTACAGAAGGGGAAACGGAGGCACGGAGCAATTACTTGATTTGCCTACAACCACACAAAGTCCATGGTAGAACAAATAACAGACGCCAAGTCTCCTAGAAGCCCCAGTCCAGAATCTTAAGATAGTGACGGGGCCTGCTTGAACCACATCTAACCTGCATTTGTATGTTTTGTCCAGCCAGAGGGAGTTCATGGTGAAACTCTATATTATATAAAAAAATTAATTGTCCATTTTCACCTCTAACAATCCTCCCTATTTCTACCACTCTTGCTGCCTCCTTTCCTGTCCTACAGCCCCATGCACATAACCTATCTTCTCCAATACTTTGCCATTTACCTGTTGTTTCCTCGTGCCTAAATAACCTTCATATCTCCCACACATTGCCTTCTGCCCTTTCAGCTCCAAACAAATAGATAAACAGCTTACTGCTTACTCTAGAGCAGTGGTTCTCAACCTATTTATCATGGCAGGCCACATATGCAACCCTCTACGTGTTACGTGGACCACATCCACACAATATATATGCTACCTGTCTGGCCCTGAGGGGTCACATGGGCCACAACTGTGTGCTGATTGAGCCACAAGCACCCACAGGCTGAGAACCACTGCCCTAGAGTGAAGAAAGGACTCGGCTGTACGCATTGCAGCATCACTTCCTGTGCAACAGCTTGCAAGGTTCTGAAAGTCTATTTTGCAGTTGTTGTGCGCTTCGGTAGCACAGCACAAAGGAGCCCATCACTTTTTAAACTTTTTTTTGGTAAAGTACCAGATTCCTCAAAGAAGAGCCTCCGCATTAAGAATTTGCTTTCATCACAAATAGAAAAAAAAAAAAAAGTGAGACCAACACACCAACTCTCTTTTCCCGTCGCCTCCATCTTGCCACCTACTGCATTGATTTCAGAAGCACAGGCCCCTGCTTTTGTCTGTAACATTTAAAATGTCATACCCTACATACATTGAGTGCCCCATGTGAAGCTGTGGCCAAAAGGGCTAACGCAATCCTTGGTTGTATAAACTGAGGAATCTTGAGTTGGAGAAGGGAGGTTCTATTAAATCTGTATTTAGCAGTGGTGTGACCACTGCTGGAATACTGTGTCCAGTTCTGATGCCCACAATTCAAGAAGGATGTTAAGTTGGAGAAAGTTCAGAGAAGAGCCACAAGAATGATTAAAAGATTAGAAAACATGGTTTATAGCAATAGACTCTAGGAACTCAATCTTATCAAAGAGAAGGTTAAGGTTTTAAATTGATAATAGATACCTTTGCTAGATTGAAGAGCCATTTCAAGATAAAATGGCTGCAAGTTGAAGCTAGACAAATTCAGGTCAGAAATATAGGTGAACATTTTTAACAATGAGGGTAATTACTCATTGGAACTACTTTCCAAGGATTGTGGTGGAGTCTCCATCACTGGAAATTTTATGCCTTTTGCATTCAGTTCCATTAGAAGAAATCCTCCCAAACTTCCACATCTCTTGAGCCTTTAAATCCACATCTGCCTGTGGTCATTCCATGATACACTAGCTCTGTACTGTTGTTTTCTGACTAGACAGCGTTTGCCCATATGGTTCCCCGGCAGATAGATTGTCTCTGTTTATGTCAGCTATTTGTGGTGGGTGCCTCTGTGTTTCAGGTACACTTCAGAATCACCTGAAATGGCTCCTGTGGCACCTCTTTTTGAAGCACCATTGCAGCCAGTGCAAAGGATTCTGGGACATAGATGAGAACTAATGCGACAGAGCAAAAACAATAATACTCTTTTGAAAAAATAAAGGACACAGGAAGGATCTGGTGTGAGTTGAGCCAGTAACAGCTATTTTGATGGGCGTGCCAAAATACTGCTTTTTTTGCCTGTACTACAAACTAACCTGTATGTTCCTTCACATACAGTCTGGATACTATATTTTAGCAGGCATTTATTAATTTCGTGGTAAATACAGTGTCACTACATCTTCATTCAGTTCATGATTAGTTGAGTAGTTTATGAGGTGAGGCAGTTTGCAACTACTATAAAATCCTGATATTTTCAATAACCTCTTATGACTGTTATAAAATATCCTATGTTATAAAATAAATATGGGGTAAATCCTGCATAATAATAAAGCATAGGCAACATTCCCATTGAAGTCAATGACGGTTTTGCAGAGTAAAAACTGCAGGGTTTAGTCCTATGGCTGTTAAAAGTGTATTGTTGTCTTCATTTTCTAATGTGGGTGCAGAACAATTCTTCACATGGTGATATATATTTTTTCAAGAGGCCACTGCTCCAGTGAGCTTGCAGCACAGAGGAAATAAAATGGCTAGGAAGACAAAAGTAGAAAGGTGCAGTTAATTGGGCACCAGTCTAGAAGGTGGGACCCATTTGCCCTTGGGTCTATTCCTGGTATTGCCATTGGCTCAGTGCGTGTCCTTGGGCCAGTCCCTTTACTTCTCTTTAACTCTGTTTCTCCATCTTATAGATAGGAAAATATATAACAAAGATAATTTACCCACCTCTGCAAAGTCCTTTGAGATCTGTGGATAACAAAATGCTACATAAAGACTATGGAGCATTAGTAAACAAACTTGAGTGATATTTATTTTCATAATTGTGTTCTTCATGTGGCAGTTGCATGTAAAACATACCACATCAAAATGTCTTAAAAATAAGGGCTGATGTCATAAGTTTAAAAAGTGAAATCTTGAGAGTAAAAATGGGAACTAACAGACCATAAATAGACAATAATACTAAAAAATGAAAATATCACATATTACAATTTTTTTCTCTCAAATGACACTTCTTATGAACTAGTTTATGTCAATGGAAAATATTCCCCATTACTTCAATTCCTGCACAAGCTTTTAATCTGTTAGATTTTGCTCTAACAATCAGAGGTCACTTTGTTGAGCTAGAGCTGCAACTAGAATTTCTCTCCTACTCCCAACTAACAGGCTCGATTGTTATCTCAGAAATTATACTCACGGATACTGACCTAATGAGTAACAAGTAGTGAGACACTCAGCTTCCAAATAAAAAGAAAGGTGCCCAAATAGGAATGAGTTACTGTACATGCCACTGGAGATGAATGACATGCAGTGGAGTTCTAGCAGTGCATCTCCCAAGTGCATAACTTAAGTTGTTGATGGCAAGATAAGTCATTGTGATCTACAAAGTGCTGGTGTTTAGTACACAGTATTTATATTTTATGAATGTTAACAAGCAAGAAGCCCTGCACGAGCAAGTAGTTATGAGCTCAAAAGGCTTCGTGAGATGTTTTCCTCAGAGGACTCATTAATGTGGGCTTTTAATGGAGTACTTCCATATCTGAATCTTTAACTGTAGCTATAAATAGGGTTTATAAGTACTTGACAGTGTGTGGTGAAGCAGTGTTAGTAATGCTTGCCCTCCCTCTCTGCAAGTTTCATTTGCAAAGGGGAATTAAAATGTTTTCAACAACTTGTTTAAACATATATACAGCCTAATAATACTGCACTTCTGGTGTGCCTGTCATCTGAGCATCCCAAAATGCTTTACCAAACCTAAAATAATTAAGTCTCACAAACACCCATATGAGATAGCTATTATCCCCATTTTTCTGATCAGGAAACTGAGGCACAGAGATCAAGTGATTTGCCAAAGGTCATGCAGCCAATCACTGGCAAAACACCAAGTAGCTCTAATAATCTGCTCCGACCTTTAAACACACAAGGAATAAATACTGCTGTCAATTACAATTGTTGTTTGCAGTGTTGTTGTGGTGTCGGTCCCAGGATATTAGTGAGACAAGGTAGATGAGGTATATCTTTTATTGGACCAACTTCTATTGGTGAGAGAGACAAGCTGTCTAATTACACTGAAGTAAATGGGATTACTCTGGATTGGCATTGTTGTAAGTGACTGCAGCATTTCCCCTTTCTGCCTTTGCCCATTGGGACTCTGTACTGTGACATGTCACATTCTGAATGGACAAGACAGACGTCAACTTTTGTTGTTCGTGATGGTGGTTTGTTTAGAATTACAACTTTTTTTTGTTGTTTACCAACCAACATGAAACAACCAAAATATACTTCCCCCAGCCTCAGCAAAGAGCCAGCAAAATTACTCAGCTTAATATACTCAACAGGAGTGTTGTTTTATGATGATATAGTAAAATTCGCCAGAGGAGCACATCCTTTAATAAATCAACATAATATTATCCATAGCAAACCCGCGGCACTGGCCGATCTCTTCTTTTGTCTGACCAGCGGGGTGTGTATCTACTCAATAGACCGGCTCTGTATCAGCAGTTTCCCCCCCCCCCCCCCCCGTTTTTTGGGATACAGGTGGTCAGTCATCACAAATCTAACTGTCAGTATTCTAAGTGTTGATGTTTCACAGTGTCTGCTTGATGCTTTGCCACAATATGAAGGCTCAAGAGGTAAATATCCTCGTCTTTTCTTTTCTAACCTGGATTTCAATGCTATTTTCTTCTAATCTATTTAAAGGGACTCTAGAAAGCTCCTTAGAATCCCATGCAGCAATTCCCTAGGATGCCATTTGTAGGTGAATACAGACACACATGTATGGGCCTGACTCGGTGCTATATTACTCCAGTTGCATGCCAGAGTAACTCCATCAAAATTTAAAATGTCTTACAGCTGGAGTAACACAGTGATGCATCGACCCATATATGTATATCTAGAGATGATGAGACTTAAATAGCTCTTGCAGCCTCACTGGGAGATGCTTTTTATATCTAGCTAAAAAGCAACATTAAGTGTGGGTCCTCAGTAACTTCTTTGGTCCACTATGGGGGATGTGAATAAAAGGTACTTGCTGGGATGCTGGGCCTCAGCAGATTGACGGTATCCTTGGGGTCCCTTTATAATGCTCAAAGGAAACGTGTGATGTTCTCTGACTGACATCTAGCTCTTATTAGGATTTTACACTAGTAACACTGATTTGGCTCATCTCTGCTGTGACTGCAATTGAGTTTTCCACATGCATCTAGCCTGAATTTATTTTAACTGGGCTCCCTGGTTAGAAGGTAAGTGAGGAGACTATTATCCCCCACAGCCTGTGTATCTGAAGTATCACTTATTACTTTCTCAGTTCTTTAGTTTGGGTGTGAAAGAGAATAGGTTAGGGAGGAATGAGATTATCATGGGCCAGGCAGCTAGCTACCTTTGGCTCTGGTAAAAATCAACCAGAATAATTCATAACTTTGCTGATTTTTGAAAGTATGTGTTAGACGTTTTAACATCATACAAATATTGTAAACCAAAACATGATTAAATAATGTAGTCTCTCTCTCATCTAGTGGTATATTGACCTCCTATTTGAAATAGCTTTATGCATTACAAGTTTCTGATATCCTCACATTTTTAAGTATGAGATCATGAACTGTAACTATTACAGGAGATGTCACCTTGATTGAAAGATGTCACAACTAGAGCTCTGCTAGCCATATTCTGTGCTTTAAGGGTTGAAGATATAGACACAGGAACTAGGGATGTGGGGGTGCTGCAGCACCCCCAGGTTTTGCACAGGGTCTCACCTGCTGGCCCCGTGCTCAGGGTCCTGGCCGCCACCTGCTGGCCCCACACCCGGGGCTCTGCTCCCAGCCCCAGCTGTGGTCCCAGCTTCAGCCCCCTTACCCCTGTCTACATCCTCCCCCCCCCCCCCTGGAGCCACAGCCCGGTTCTGGCCCCAGCTCTGGGGAGAGGAGGCACAGACCGGGGTAAGATAGATGTGAAGTAAAAAGTTTGGGGATCACGGACGTCAGCTCCCGCACTGTAAAAAAAAGTGGGGGGAGGGAAGTGATCCAGCGCCGCTGGTTGAAAAGGAAAAAAGATGGTGAATCCTCTCCAGCTTCACTTGTGATGCTCGCTATCTCCCTGCATCCTTCCCGTGCCATGGTCACAATTACCATGCTTTCCTCTTCATTCTCTTTACATTTCACTGTTCCTCCCACCTCCTTTCCCCTCAGTCCCATTTTTCCCTTTTGTATCTTCTCCTGCTTCTTGTCTGCCACACTCTACCAGCCGCCTCCATCTTCTACCTGAGCAGCACATCCCTTTCCACTAACCCTGTTATTCTGTTTCCTCTTCCCCCTTACCATCTGCCCTGCAAAAAAATCTCTCAAGCCTTCAACCCCTTCCTTATGGGGTTGAGAGCTTCTTAGATATGACAGGTACGCCTGGTCAGGTTTTGTCCTGCAGTGCTTTATTTGAAAGATGCTTAGCTCCATTCTCTCCCTATACTGTGAGCTCAATGCTGCTCAAAGGAAGTTCAGAGCACACACGGATCATGAGGAAGAAGCATGCTGAGCTTAACACTACAGAGGGGTCTTAGCACTCTCTGCAGGAGCACACTAGTTCTATTGCTCCTATGGGCCCCAGCCATGTGGCTTGAGGAAAACATGGATGGGAGAGCTGTAGGCAGCTGCAGGTTTCTAGTCTACAGTTAAAGTAACATGACAAACTGTGTGCTTGTCTTTTGGCAACTTGGCTATGGGAGGTTTTCTGGGTCTGAAACACATGGGGTCAAACTAACAGTGTCCAACTAATCGCGAGTTCTGCATCTGTACCTAGACTTACCCTTGTGTTGTTGATTCTGTGTGCTGTTTGTCAGGCTGTAAGTCACAGAATGACTTCCATAGTTAAGGCCTCAGCTGATTGTGCACAGAATATCATCCTAACTGAGAAAATACATTTGAAATATAAATATATAGAGAGCTAGGCCAGTGTCACAATAGCTCATGTGAAGAAGTATTCCACATTGAATTGTTGAAGACATCAGGCCTGATTCTACTCTCACTTCTGCTGATGTTCCTGTGTTGGACTCTCCCTCAAGTCATGTTTACTGTCACCAAGAGATTAGATTCCAAAAAAAGGAATAGGGTTGAAGTGTTTTGTGGTGTGCAGTATGCATGGCGGGGAAGTAGAAGCACTGATATGCCTGCATGGTGGCTGTGCCTTGCCAGATCCAAACCGATGAAGCATTCTTATTGTGATAAGTAGTTTCCATTGTTGTTGTTTTTTCACACACAATATTGGAGGGAAAAAATGCTCCCATTTCAAAAAGTCCTCCCTTAGAATGCTGCCTAATTCCAGGCAGGAAGACAGGAGCTGGAATTCATTGGGGGAGAGATGGGGGAGGGGGGAGTTGTGATCAGAGCTATACAAATAATTTGTAATAAACATCCTAGTGATGCCTACCTCTGCCAGTCACTTGTCCACCAGATCATACAGCAATATATTGCTTAGAACTGGGTTCAGCTGGCCTTCAGTCACCTTCTGCCCCACCAGCGGGTACCAGAGTCTGTGTGTTACCCTCCATCCAGATGGCAACAAGTTAGTAGGCTAGTCTCCTCCGAGAGATTCTAGTGCTAGAATCAGTTGGAATGAAAAAGTAGATGTTGGCCACTGTGAAAATGAATGCTCAGTTGAGCTCTCTGGCATATGCTGGTATTTGTATGGGGGAGTTGTTTCCAGCCAATTTAACCCCTCTGCATCAAGCAAACCAGACAGGCCATTTAAGCACTTTGGCACAGTAGGAGGAGGGTTATTTGCACAGTTGGGGTTATTACACCAGTGACCTCCAGCCACCCAGGTAATTCTGTGGTGGAATCATTACCTGGATTAGAGTTGCTTCAGGCAAGGGTAATGCTTGTAGTGTCTGTGCACTGTTGGGCGCATTTTCGCTTAGGGATCCAAGGAGTGTTACAGGCTTCCTGAAGGACTGCATGGTGATTAGTATGGCAGTTTTCTTTAGGCAGACAAGGCTTACAGGGGTTACACATTAAATCTATTTGGAAACTGAAGCTGGGGCAGAACACACAGCTAGCTGATTATTAAGCAAAATGTATCACATGAGCACAGACTACCAGAACTCTGAGCAGCATTTGCTGCCTGTGTGTTCCTAGGAGGATCTGAAGGTACAGGTTTGCACTACAAAATCTTAAATGAGTTGAGACCTATTTGAGAAATTGCTTCTCTATGCAATGCTGCTGAAGCTGCTAGTAGGAGAAACATTAAGGCTGGCGCCACCTTGCTTTGAAAGGCTAGAGGTTGTTGGCAAGGTGTTCTCTGCGTGGGGCCCTCAGCGTTGGAATTCATTCCCTCACCTTGGTCCAAAGTAGCCCAACTCTATTAGTCTGCATGAGCAAAGTCTATTTCCTCCCACTGGCTTTTAAGAAGGCGATGCCTCAAGGTTGGTATCTGGGGTATTTTCAGCCAGTAATTGATTAGTTGGTTTATTCATGGGGTAGATTTGCTTCTGGATTAGTTTTTCTTGCATGGCTTGTTTTTAGTAATTGTTAAAAGGCATGGAGAACCTGGGATACGTGGCTCACTGGTCATTTCATACATTTGAAAGCACACAGGATTCTGCCCCCCCCCCCCCCCCCAAGGCGTCACAGACCCATAAGATCTGTGCTATGCCCCAACTTTGAGACAGTCCCTTGGAGGATTCTCTTTAGTGGGCCAAGCCTCTAATGGGGTTCCACTCTTCCTTAAGGGGAGGCCATGCAGCCTCAATGCCTCTGAGATGGAGCCTTTGGGCTCCAGCACTACTGTTTCATGCTGGGAGCTCTGCCCAGTGAGTCCAGCTGAGACAGACTCCTGGTCAGATGCATTTACACTCTTTAGGAACTAGGGCACCTCCACAAGTATTTGCAGTGACACCAGGCCGCCTTTTCATAACAGAATCAGATTTATTAGTGAACTGGAGTACAGCAGCAGGAAGTCCTTAGATTAGTATAGGGAAGCAAAGGTTAAGACTTAATGCGTACTGGCCATGCCAGCACTCCACCCAGCCAAGATGCTGTGGACTATTTTTGGCTCTCGCCCTCTGTGTTTGCCAATCCCAAGTGAGAGCTCTGTCTCTACCAAAGGCTAGCTCTTATCCCAGCCTCCAGTCACCTTTTACTCCACTGTTCTCCTGCCAAGCCATGCTGAGTTCACATCGTTCCGCCTACTGGAGCTTCCCATTGTTAGCGTCAGTTGTTCCATCTCTGGGTTCTCATTGTATTTCTGGATCCTCCCTAGATATGGGTTAGTTTCAGCCAGTCCTTAACAACCCATTCATACAACCCCAGGCAGTTCCTGACACAAATCTCTCAGGTCTCCTGCTCTGCGCCAAGAACAGCCTTTTAACTCTTTTGCACCCCCTGGCTAGCAATCCGCAGTCACTGCCATACACATCATTCATAAAAATATTACAGAAAATTCCCACATAGTCACCCATGGTTTGGCAGAGTCTGCTGGCCCAGGAAATGGGTGGCCTGGAGGAGCTGACAAACTGCACAAATCTACAGGATGCAAGTCAGTTTTCTAGCCTTTACCCTAAAACAGGAACTCTTTAGAGATTTGCAGTTAGTGAATAAACCTCATCTCTTGCCTAATCTGTGTCCCAGCAACTCTCCATGTATTGCAGAGAAAAACCCAGACTTCCGTCTATTGTCTGTTTTCATTGAACTTCAACGTGTGAGACACTGTATCCTCATTCCTAGGGAGGTTTGAAGGGAAGTAATGGAACCTATCTGGGGATTTTACTCTGTGGCTAATGTAGAAGAAACTGGGACTTCTGAGGCTCTTCTTGTACATTGGTTCCCTAGCTGTGCACAGACTCCTATGTGTATCATTTAATAATATATAAATATAATGATACTAGTGGAGTTCCTATGTCATAGACACCTGCTTACAATTGGCCTAACAGACAAGTTAATTTCACCTAGGTTCAGCTGTATTTTATTTATTGGCTGTGTCTTCTCTCTTATTAGAACCTGATTTTATGGGAGGAAAGTGTTAGAATATATTTTAAAGCAAATTTTGGTTTAATTTAAGTTTCAGAGCTGTTCATCAGTTTGATGTTTGTTCTTGTTGATAGCTCCTGCTAGTATAAAGGAGTTTTGTCTAACTTACTTGAGTGTTAGAGTTGTAACTTCAAACTGAGGTTATACATACATTAGGAAAAGCAGATAGTTGCCATCCTGAGGTGTTCTTTGCAAACATGCTTTCCTGCTGGGGGATTTATTGCTCTTGTGCTGTGTATTTACTGAAATGTGTGAAGAGACAAAGTTCACACTAAAAAAAGAAATGTCTTTCACTGCATATTTCACAATTCTTATTGTTGCCTGATGATAGACGTTTCTTACCAATTTCTGAACACACATCCCATCACGGATTTTAACTTTGGCCATTTTTTTCTTAGCAAATGCTGCATGTGACTTTTATTCCAAATCACTATATAGAGGGGAGGGGGAAAAAAAAAAAAAAAAATCAAAAAAGACAATCTCTTCAGTCTTCTGAGATTAGCAGGAGAAAGTAATTTAGACATAAAAGAGAGTTAAAAGACAAGTGAAAGGGATCGAGAACAAAGTAAGGTGCAGCAGCCACATGAAGATACGGTTCTAATGTAAGCACAAACCTTCCAAAGTGCTTCTGAAGGTAGAAAGAATTACAGAGGGAAAACTCACAGCCTGTGATACAACAACGCAGGTTTAAAGAGAAGGTCAGGAGTCAGTTCCTGCTCTCCTGTCTCACACAAGTAATCCTATTGACTTCACTGAGACAAATCACAAAGGATAAGACAAGTGAGATTTAGCTCCAAATGTTACTTTGTGTAACTACAACAAGTTTTGTTCACGCTGAACTGAAACAGAGTCTTATGGAATCACTTCCCTATTTTAGTCTCATTGAGATCAAGAGCTCACAGTGAGGACCAAACATTGAAAGAGGAGTCATCAGCTTAGGGCAAGAAACTGGGTTTTACTTGTAGCTCTGACACTGACTGCTGTGTGTATGGCCATGTCTACACTTACCGGGGGGATCCACATTGCTGAGATCGGGGAGATTTAGTGGGTATAATGAAGGCCCACGAAATCAACCGCAGAGCGCTCTCCGGTCAACTCTGGTACTCCACCGGAACAAGAGGAGTAAGGGAAGTCAACTGGAGAGTGTCTCCGATCGACGCAGCACAGTGTAGACACCGCAGTAAGTCAACTTAAGCTACATCAACTCCAGCTACATTATTTATATAGCTGGAGTAGCATAAATTACGTCAACTTACCCCAGTAACGTAGACAAGGCCTGACTTGCATTTACTCGGAGTAATAACGTGTCCCTCCCTTGCTGGCATGGTATGAGGCTTAGCTGCTTAGTGTAGGTAAAATGTTTTGAGCACCCTAGATGGAAGGAGCTACAGGAGTACAACTTTTAAAAGTTATTAATATCTCTGCTTCCAGACAGTGAAGTAGAGTCTGGACTTTGGGAGAATGATAGAAATGAGTGGACACAGACCTCGGATATTTTTTCCCAGTCTAATTTTATTTACAGTGTACACAGTTCCTATTCTTGCCTTTAGCAAAGTTGGAGAAAAGAGCAAAAGCAGCAGTGAAAGTTTACACATAGTTAACCACACAGTTAACCACACTTCAGGGCTCCAGCAAAACATCCGTCTGTGTTCAAACTACTATTACTCTAGTTACTATTTCTCTCGGGTATTGCTTCCAACTGCTGCATCTCTGGCTTGGTCTAGGTTAAGAAACTATTCCTAACGTTTCCCCACACTGGTGGCAGGAGCAGGAACTCTAGTGTAGACAAAAGCAGGCAGCAGCATTTTATGCACCATATCTAGGCAGGATTAGATCACACAACGCTCATCTACTGTAGCCTGCTCACTGTTGCTACGGATAGTAGCACTGCACTGGTGCTAGCAAAAGTTGGAAACTTTAGAGAAAAAAGGCTTGTGTAGACACAGCCCGTGTCTTTCCCTTATCCCGATAACAGTGAAGTCCTTTGTGAAGAATGTGTGCATGGCCTGTCGCTCAAAAATCATTACCTTCAGATAGGCCAAATGGCCCTGGATGTTGGGCTGATACGTTGCCCCCACCCGCTTAGGTGGTGCCAAGTCATCTGGCATTGTTTTGCGCCTTGTCTAAACTATGAAAGTTACCTGTAGCTAACAACTGGTGTCAGCAATGGGTGTATCTGCACTGGTGCTGGACACAGTTTAGCTGCCAGTGCAGTCCAGGATAAACCACAATCAGCAGCCGAGCTCAAAGCCTGCTCTTTTAGCCCCCGTTTCGCAAATGGCTGTGCTTGCAGGCCTTGTTGGCACTAGGAGCATTTACAAAAAAAAGAGTCTGCCAGACTATAACAGGGTTCAAAGAAGAACTAGATAGATTTATGGAGGACACTGTCCATCAATGGCTATTAGCCAGGATGGGCAGGGATGGTGTCCCTAGCCTCGGTTTGTCAGAAGCTGGGAATGGGTGACAGCCCAGGTAATCAAGTGATCCATCCCCTATTCATTTTCCCTGACGCACCTGGCACTGGCCACTGTTGGAAGACCAGATACTGGGCTAGATGGACCTTTGGTCTGACCCACTATGGTTGTTCTTATTGCCAATATCAGTTCAGCTGAATCAGTGTTAGTAACACAGGGAGCCCTAGTGTAGACAGTTTTCAGCACTGTGTCATCTAACCCTGCTCAGAGCAAGTCTGATCAGTTTGGGACCCACAAAAATAGCGTTGGCAGCCAACAGACTTCCAGTGATGCTAGAGCTGGTTGAGAAATGTTCTTGGGGTGGACAAGGTGTCACAGTGTGCTCAGCACCACTACACCCATTGTTAACAATGGAGCATTTTCAGAGTATAGACAAGGTCATTTTATCTCATTACCTTTGCAAGGAACTCCTGCCTTTGAGACAATGAGGTTATTATATACACAAGTGCCTTAAGCTCTGAGTTGTTGAGCTTAACAAACAGAACGCAGGATGTGCCTTAAATACAATTTATTGTTACAAATATACAACCAAATTTTCAGACCTGTTCCCTAAGTTTTGGTGCCTCAATTTGAAACACCGAGGGCCTGATTTTTCCAAGGTGCTGTAGCTCCCAAGCCCCTTTGAGAAATCAAGCCCTGTATATGTCTGTCCACATGGAATAGGGTGACCAGATAGAACGTGAAAAGTCAGGACGGGATGGGGGTTCAAGCACCTATAAGAGTCAAAGCCCCACATATCAGGACTCTCCCTATAAAATTGGAACATCTGGTATGTGAAATAGGATGGTGTTTAGGACCCTGAGGTTTAGTTGGAGTTTTAATGGAGCCCAACTTGCCACACTGCTGAATTAGACTCCTACAGAATACAGATGTCTTTCTCCTCCCAATCAACATTTTGTTCTGAAATATTTTTAAATGATCTGAAATGCAGGAAATCGCACCTAGTAGTTCAAACATTTCAGGGGCAGGGGAGGGGAGTTAACTCCTGGACCCACCCCTCTTTTGTTTCTTCCCAATTTCCTACAGCCTTCTTCTACTTCCCTAGCTCAGGCCTGCAGTCAGCGCTTTTCCCTTTAGAGAAGAGGTGTCTCAGACTAATCTAACATCCCATCCTGAGTGCATCAGGAAGCAATATGCCTCAGATGAACAAATCTCTCATTCCTCTGGATGGAAATCTAGACAAAAGTTATTTCAGAAAGCTTAAGCAGAGCAAATGAAACGGCTGTATATAATTTAAGAGATGTACTTAAATTTTCATGAGAAACTGAAAAGAAGTAAAATTAAACATAATATTGGATTGAGCCATGGCTGTCCCTCACCTTAGTCTCTTTATGTAGCTCCCTGGAAATTAAAAAGTGCTGTTTGTACAACTGCCTTCTATTGATCAGGTTATAAAAACCACGAGTGAGTGAAAGCTCTGAAAAAAGAAAATCTAATATAAGGATGTGGGAGACATGAAAAGGCAGCTAGACACTACATGCTGGTAATAAAAAGTTGGAAATATTTGTGGGCATGAAGGGGAGCTGGTGAATAGAGGAGATACAAACATCTTCTAGGGAGCTGAGAAATACTCATTAAAAAAAGCTGGAAATAAAGGATTCAGTGTTTGCTTTTATTAAAAAAATAACTCATTTGTCCTTGAGTTATACTCATGCTACAGAACAGACCACCGCAAATAATATACTAGCTAAAATCTTAAAACTACCGCTAAGAAAGAGTCCTAACTAGTATATTTAGGCACTGATCTGGTCTCCCAGTTGCTTATGTGGTCAGGATCTGGCCCTTCAAGGCAACCAGAGCCTAGTAAGGCGTTTTGGGTTTTTTTAAACTATACTTAGGATTTAAAAACAAACAGCTGAAATTTAGTGGTTTAGTTTCCTTTTCTAAAATGAGGATTTATTTTTTCCGTCTACTGATAAGGGAGAACCCTTATTAATGAGGCCTCTGTGGTAGTTACACTTGTTGCTGTCACGCTATAAGAGATGTGCACATTTCTCCCCCCCCCAAAAAGAGGGTTTAACTACTTTGTAGATCCATAAAGATATTTCACAGAGAAAGCTTTATTCAGCTGGAGCTCTTAAGCCTCCTTTGTGAAATGTTGTGGTATTTTGTGAGATATGTGGCCTTTGCAGTACACGTGATATTGTTAGGCTGCTAAGCATTCAAGTTCAAGGGCTTTATTTTCCAGATACTTTTAAATCAATTAAGTTGGTTGGCAATATTGGATGCACTTTAAAAGGAGGGGGAAATAAAAAGACGCCCCCCCTCCCCAAAATATCTGACTCCTGCACAGCTAGCTTGATTCTGGTCTTTAAAGAGCCACCACACTAGAGTTATTTATTTATTTATTTTAAAAGAGGTTCATTCTTCTGGAATGTTTCAGTGGGTTTTTCCTTCTTCATTGGAAACATTCTTTTAATGTGGGTGTGTGTGGGGGGGATTTCCATCAGAACTCTAACAACCCTCCACCCCACACACCTTGTTTCTTGGCTGTTGAATATGCACACACACACACACACACCCCCCTTTATGGCAATACAATTCTTCATGGATTTTTTTTCCTGACTGTTGCATTTTTACATGCTTGTACACCCAAGTCAGATGGGGAGGTTGGGGTGGGGGTGGGAAGTGGACAAAAGGCCTTTTAAAAAGCAATCTTTTAGAATGCTCTTATTGTGCCCTTAATTGCATCAAACTACATGTGGGCTTGATTATATATGGACATAGTTTTAGCTGTAGGTTGGTTTTAACTAAGCCAAACATATTTTAGGCCAAAGCACTGCACATCAGCAGAAAAAAGCTTTAGTCACATTACTCCCGTAAGTAATAACGCATAGAAAGCAATAATTGGATGCAAGAAGTTTAGAGCAGATGTTCCCTCACTTCGATTCTTGAGGCAGTAAAGTAGCAATTTCTACTTTTGTAACAGCCACAATGATTCAGTGTTATTAAAAAAAAGTTTCGAACACTGAGTTCTTCGAGCAAATAGCTGAGAAATAAAACCAACACTGAAATGCTGTATTGAACAGTAAGACTTCCAAGCTTTTTTCCAAGAGTACTTTAGAAAAGATATAGGTTTTACCATTGGCGTTGCAATAACTGAGTTAAGCTTTGTCTTAGATACACCTATTATTCATAACTCTGTGAAAGTTTTATTTTCCTGAGAGGAGGGGAAAATTTAGCCTTCCAATTGCTGTTAATGGTAGCATTAAAGTAATTGCCCTGAGCATCCCATTGCATACTGGAGAATTTCATATAATGGTTCTGTAGGCGACTTCATAGATTTCACTCTCCAGAACCTTTGCCTGCTGCCTAGGTTCCTGAGGCTGGAGATCACAATTACAATTCACAAAAACATCTCTCGAGCTCATAGAAAATGAGGAAAGGGGACAGTCCAGACGCCACTGAAATCTAAGATAATTGACAATGACCAACAGGAGCAGGATCCAGCCCAGAAGGAGAAAACGATGAATACATTGAAAAAATTTCTTTATTCTATTATTGGCAGAGCTTAGCAAGGCCCTACACTCAACTTGAAAGTGTTCTTCTACTTCCCTGTAATAAGAGAATACGTGATCAAGTACAAAAAAAAAATTCAGGGAATGTTCTAGGCATGAAAGGACAGAATCCTATTGCTTGTAGTGAAAACTGGACAACCAGAACAGGGAGACATGCACAGAGAGCCCTTTCATTGGGTTAGCAGACCCAGCAGCTCCTACTACTGCTGTAATGTTTATAACTCAAAGAATTGTTATAGATGGATGGCATCCATTAATATCGGTCTCCCAGTATAACGATAGCCCCCATCTCAGCTCTGCCCATTGTCCCAGTGCAGTTTAAAATGCTGATACTCTCAAGGACTTATTTTCCAATCAGAAAGAAAAAAAAATGGCAGGGGAAAGGGGACAATCAGAATCCCTGGCAGGGTGGAAATGGGGTACAGTGTTATGGGGAAAGAGGGACATGCAGGCCACAGCTCCTAGCATGTGGGGAGACAAGGGGAGTACACAGAGTCCCTGCTAGTGTGGGGAGGGGTGTGGAACAGGAGGCACACAGAGTTCCTGGTATAAGGGAGATGATGGGGGTATGGTGGGTTACAAGGAGTCTCTGAAGTAGAAGGGGATAAAGGGAGCTTGTGCAGGGGGAGGGGTTGTAAATGGGCGGGGGGGGGGGGGGAGGTTGAATTCAAGGCACCTCTGGCATGTGCAATGAGTTCAGGCTACAGCAACAGCCAAGTGTGGGACCTTCTAGTCATCTTTTTATTGAACAGGTTCTAGTCTAGGCTCTTAAGTAAATCTCACACCCTAGTAAAGTAAAACAATTACAAGAATATAACTAGTAGGGACTAGTTTTTACAGCCCCTATATTTATACATGCATCCGACGAAGTGGGTATTTGCCCACGAAAGCTCATGCTCCAATACATGTTAGTCTATAAGGTGCCACAGGACTCTTCGCTATATTTATACTGAAACTCTGTACAATAGCATACAAGGGTAAATAATCTTGATTAAAGAAAAGAAAAAAGAGACACCCCCCTCCCCATGCTAAATGATGAAACATAATGACCATAAGCAATATTAAAAAAAATTCTCTCAGTGGTGGAAGAGTCAAGTGAATAAACCACCATACAGAAAACATTTCTGTGAGAACTGAAAAGAAGAAAATGACACCTCAGGCAACCCATGAACACAAGTGATTTGCTACAAAAGGACGCATTCATTCAACATGCACTGCATCAGTTAATCAGTGCACGTGATTCACATACCATTGGCTAGCTGCTCAATACATGGTATCCCACCACCTGGCAATATAACATGACACTGGAGGTCTCAAGCTTGGCCATCAGGACCGGCTCTGGCTTTTTTGCTGCCCCAAGCAAAAAACAACCTGCGGTGCAGCCGAAGCAGCAAAGCAGGAAAAAAAAAAAAACAACAACCTGCAGGGCGGCCGGAGCCAGGGTGCAGGGGGACTCCCTGCGCTGCAGACGTGCCCCAGCTAGCGAGGGGGGGGGGGGGGAAGAGAGGAGAGCGGGGGGGAGAGAGAATAGGGGGGCGGCCAGGGCTTCAGCAGGGCGCTCGCCTCATGGCCCTGACCGCCGCGCCGCCTGCCGGGAGGGCTCTGCATTGCTCCGGTCGGCAGGGAGGGAAGGACGCGGTCTGCCCTGCTGGGCTTGCTACAGACCTGGCACTGGCTGGGGCAGACAGAGCGCACAGCCCTCTCCCAGCAGAGCTCTCCGCTCCTCCGCGCCCCCTACAGGGCGGCCAGATCAGTGAACCGGAAAGAAAAAAAAAAGAGTGGCTGTGCTGCCCTAGGATTGGGTGGAATGCCCACCCCGAAGAATCTGCCACCCCAAGCACCAGCTTGCTCAGCTGGTGCCTGGAGCCAGCCCTGTTGGCCATAACATTTTTTAGGGATCTAGTGTAGGCACAAGACTAGGACTTAGAGGCCAATCCTGAATATGGCAGGGATGAGCTAAACACCAACATAGAGATGTTCCCTACTCTGTTTGCTAGTATTCCATGGGCCAAGTTGTCCCTGACCACAGGAAGACAAACTTACTTCACCTCTAAGAAATCTTAATGCCCTGTCCCTTTTGTTGGGAGAGATTTATGGCAGCACTGAGGGTATGATACTTCTATCCCCAAAGGGCCTGGTGTGGCTCAGAACAGCTCCATGCATGATATTTGGGCCATTACTGCAAAGTGCTGCTCCCCTCAGCATGTTCATTCCAGTCCCCATACCTCAGCAAAACAGCTGCTATTTCTCCCTCACCCTCAGACACGTCTAGGCCTTCATTGTGGTAGAAACAACAGAAGGCAAGTCTTGCAGAAATGTTCTGCTTTAACTAATGCCAAGAGCCGCTCTGCATCACCCACTCCAAAGCATCAGCCACCTCCCCACGCTCTCGCCATGCAGTGAAAACTGCAGAGGAAAAGCCTTTGCCTCTGTAATTTTTCCCCCTACAGCCACTCACTTTCATGGCTGCAGGTCAGTGCCCCTTCTTCCATCCCCTCTACTTGCTGTTTGGTTCAGTGTAGCACAGCGGAGACCCAGTGCATGGAGCATTGAGAGAGACACAGGCCACACCCAGAGATATGGGGGCTAACACTTGATAGGGAGCTGGGTAGAAACTAAGTCATTGCCCGTAAGCCTGGGGAGTGGAAAGACTGTGGCCTGACTGTGCTTTTGCAAGATTACGCATTGGGGAAGGGTTAGGAGGCGTTACCCTTTTCTTGTTGTAACTTGGCAGTTGCTGTCTGGGTGGGAGGCCAAGGTGTTCAAGTCCTTGTCCCACAAACTTAAAGCCAGGGCCATCACTAACTAATGTCACTTCTTAGCATGCAAGTTACGGTGGGTCTTTATGGGAACTAATTGCATAGAACAACCTCATCACCACCTGGCTGCATCACTGAAAACTGTGCAGGGGCCCCAACTAGCGCTGTTTGGGAATTTTCAGATGAAAATGACTTTCATTGGAAAAATTCCAATTTGTTGAGGCTAAGCTGTTGTGCAGAAACATCTCTAGTTTGACAATCTCTGAAACCAAATGCAGGATCCAGACAGAAGCCTGCCTGGTTTCCTGCTATCTCACCTGGTGGGCTGCTGAGCCTAGGCTTACAGGGTTCACAGCTCTGGGTAGCCCCCACTATACAGGCTATCTGAGGACACCAGGGCTTCAAGGTTCCTAGCTGCCACACAGCTAGATGCTGGGAGCTCCAGTTCTAGCCAGGGCTTGGCTTACAGTTCCATGGCAGGGAGTCTGGAAGCCCTGAGAATCCTGGTTTAAACTAGGTCTTTCTGGCTTCTAGGCTCACTGCGGCTGCTGCAGAGGTAGGAGCTTGGGTGTCCTGTGGCAGGGTGCAAGGGGCCTTGGCTCCAGGGCTGTCCCACCATGCTGACTGCCCAAGGGCCAGGGACCCCAGGACTTCGGAGGTGGTGATGACTATGCATTGAAAGTGTAGATCACACCACTTATCTGGCCTTTTTCCTTGTTCTCCAGGGCTATTTTTGAGACCCAAGCAACACATTTTTGGTCCAGATTTAATTATTTCACTGCTGTGTAATTTTATACAGGAATCACTAGGTCACTACAAGCCCTCGTCTGAATGCAGTCCTCCTGGTATAAAAGGTGCTTCTACTAGTATAGCTTATTCCTGTAAATGCATACAAGTAAACTATACCCGTACAAGCACCTTTATACTGATATCACAGCCTTCACATTAGGGCATTGCACCACATTACCTTTATTGGTTTCTAAATGAGCATCGGCATAGCGGTGCAAAAACAAAAAAAAAAACTGCTTGTAGACAAGCCCTGAAAGTGATGTGCATTTCCTTCCCCTGTGGCATAAAACAGAATAGGGGATGCGTGGGGAGAAGCATACTGGCCTACTGATTAAAGTAACAGAGGGTCTTGGGGCACCTTTAAGACTAACAGAAGTACTGGGAGTATAAGTTTTCGTGGGTAAGAACCTCACTTCTTCAGTTGCAAGACATCTTGCATCTGAAGAAGTGAGGTTCTTACCCACAAAAGCTTATGCTCCCAATGCTTCTGTTAGTCTCAAAGGTGCCCCAGGACCCTCTGTTGCTTTTTACAGATTCAGACTAACACGGCTACCCCTCTGATACTTGGCCTACTGATTATCACCCTCCCTGTCCAGCTGCCTCAACTTTAGTGACAGCTTTTTCACACAATTTGCATCAGAATACTGGCATGGTTGGCATTTACTCGTCATGTCTTGCTGTATCAATCTACTAAAAAAAACATACTATATTCGGTTTCAAACTAGGTAATAAGTGATTGTTATAAGAGCCAGTGTCATTAGAATCTGATTACAAACAGACCTACATTTTTCCCTGTTTTTCCATGTGCTCCTGTTCACCCCATTCCACCCCAACCAAGATAATTAATCTTTACCTACTTGTGCTTCTCCACTGAATCATGATAAGATGATTTTGTGTTGCTCACACTGTTAAGGTACCAGGATTAGTTCCCATTTCATAGGTTTTAGTAGTTGTTCCAACACGCTATGGTTAGCGAGACCACAGCATTTTAGTTTGAGGTCTAAAATTTTCTCTTGCTTGTGTGTGCTGAGATGGGCCCCCATAGACAAACTGCAGCACTAAGGGTGTGGCCTGAAGAATGTTTATTGCAGTGTCCTAGCTAGCATTGCCTCTGATCACTTCCAATGCCTGTCCAGTGAGTGCTCCGATTCTTCTACAACCGGAGGCTTTATATGAGGGGCTCATCACAGAAACTTGTGCAGCATCTTTTCTCTCCCTCATGCTCTCCCCCACACCACCCCTTTGAGAAACAGGAATTGAAGGCTCACTAGACCTGCAAGCCTCATATTCTGAGCTGACTTAGAGCAGAAACTTCTGTTTAGAATGGGGAAGTGCAAATGTTCCAGTGGCTTGAACACAACTTTGAAACATTCTGACGCTGATCTATGCTTTGAACACTAACTGTGTTTTATTTCTCAAGTGCAAATAGTTTTATAAACAGGATCCTCAAGCACTACATACTCTAAACAGTATGCAAGCTGTCTAGCTTGCTCATAGAATTTTTTAAAATTAAGTAGCTGTAGGATTAGATACTGAATGATCAACTTAGACCCATAAGGGGACATTCAGCACAGTGTTATACTTGAAATTAACATTTAAAAACATTTTTTCACTCTCTGAAAGCACAGATTGCTCACATCTAGTGCAAACAATGCCCCTGCATTAGTGCATTAGGACATTGAAAGCATCAGAGAAACTGACAAGGAAGCCATTCTGGATTCAGGGTGTGACCTAGCATGGCAGGGGCCTGGGACCCCCTTTTTTCCCCCAGGACAGGAATCAGTGCTCCCCTGCCCACAGGAGAGGCAGAGGTTGCTAGGGCGAGGACTTTCCCCAGCAACTGAATATCTGCTTGGCTGGGGTCCACCATACTCCATTTCTCCTACAACCTGTCAAAAGCCTATTGTGGGGAGGAAGAGGTGTAGAGTTTGCAGGAGATCTAGAATAAGAAGTCTGGCAGTTTAGAGCCACTGAAATACACAAGGCAGCTCACCTGTCAGCGCTATGATTTCAGTGGGCTCAGCTAGTGGTCACTACACAAGTCACATTTTTCAATGTTATCTTCACAAGCATGAAAACTATAAACTTACCTTTTTAAAAAAATGAAAGCAGAGAGTCTGATATAATCACATGACTCCAGGAATTAGGGCCATAGACAAGGCTCAATAGTGTTTATGCTTTAATCCAGCCCTAGGGGTTGAGTCCTTTTAGCACCATTAAGCCCACACCCCAAATTTTTAGGAGCGCAACAACCTGTTCAGTTTTAAGTCCATATAGAGGTGTCATCCATCCCAGGTGGATCAGATCTACCTGTGAAAGACTTATCCCGTCCATCCTTGTCTCAGAGAGGTATGTAGGTAAAAAGCCAAATCCACAGCTGAGTCTTTTCTACATTAGTCATTTTTTACCTTGAGTTAATTGATTGCCAATTAACCTGAGTTACTTAACAGGGCTAGAAAGGTAATCTGGACACTCCCCAAATGTTTGTTCCAGAATACAAAGGGATTGTGGTTTACCTTGTAGCCTAGTGTCCACACCAGCCTTTACAACTTTTACCTCCTTTAAGCTAATTGGCAACAAACTTGAGGTAAAAAAACTTTATTGTTGACCTGGTCTAAATCCATGTAGTAACTGGCCTCACTGATGCTGTGCTTATTTACAACAGCTGAAGATCTGGCTGAGGCTGTTTGATAATTATATTCCATTAGAAATTGTCGCTAGGCTAACTGTATGTCAGTGCTGCATCTATATGAACGGGTGAATGCAGGAGCTCAATTTTCCATTTTTATGTATAAATTCCATCTCTTGATAGCAGTAAACCAACTAGGGAGTGTATTTGAAGGTCATACCATTACTGAAGTGCTTTAAATCACTTGGCCTTTGGTCTTGTGCTTTATAAAGCACTTTGAGTTATGCTATAATTGCCCAGAAACACACTGCCTGTCATGCTTAAAGGTACATTTGTCAGGGTTGGCAGCCCCACAATTTGATTTACCTTCCTAAAATGATTTTCCAAAATGGTTTAATTTTTAAAGTTCCTGGGTTCCCAACTTCCATGATTTTGTCATGAGTCTAGTGATAGCTGATGTTTTTCTCAAAGCCCAATCACCCAGATTCATGAGGATCTCAGCTTTCATGAAAAAAGTAAGTTTCTAGCCCTCATGTTGACATAGACAAGCTTGAAAATGTGACCCAGGTGCAGCTTAAAAGATCAGAAAGTAGAAGACAAACACAATGAGCCCAAAATTTGTAATTACCCTCCCCCCCAACAAAAACAACCTCATGATTTTTGAATGAGTGGGTGTGGCAATACTGAAGTTCATGTAATTCTTTATTGATGTACTTTATATCTATGTATTTAAATTAATAAAATCAATTCCAAAAGCCTCATTACATGCAAGGCTATGAAAACAACCTGCTATGGAGATGCAAGGGTGACAACAACTTATTTAGTGAGGAAACTTACAAACAATTATAAACTATAAACAATTAAAAAAAGATGTTAAGAGCTATGAAAAATACTAGTGTCCTTTTTATATAAACAACTCTGCAATGTTTGGTTAATATAGAACTTTGTTTTGGGATATATAATACATATACAAGGAGCTAATAGAGGAGGTATCTGAGCCTCTAACTATTATCTTTGGAAAATCATGGGAGACGGAGAGATTCCAGAAGACTGGAAAAGGGCAAATATAGTGCCCATCTATAATAAGGGAAATAAAAACAACCCAGGAAACTACAGACCAGTTAGTTTAACTTCTGTGCCAGGGAAGATAATGGAGCAAGTAATTAAGGAAATCATCTGCAAACACTTGGAAGGTGGTAAGGTGATAGGGAATAGCCAGCATGGATTTGTAAAGAACAAATCATGTCAAACCAATCTGATAGCTTTCTTTGATAGCATAACGAGTCTTGTGGATAAGGGAGAAGCTGTGGATGTGGTATACCTAGACTTTAGAAAGGCATTTGATACGGTCTCACATGATATTCTTATCGATAAACTAGGCAAATACAATTTAGATGGGGCTACTATAAGGTGGGTGCATAACTGGCTGGATAACCGTACTCAGAGCGTTGTTATTAATGGTTCCCAATCCTGCTGGAAAGGCATAATGAGTGGGGTTCCGCAGGGGTCTGTTTTGGGACTGGCTCCGTTCAATATCTTATTAATGACTTAGATATTGGCATAGAAAGTACGCTTATTAAGTTTACGGATGATACCAAACTGGGAGGGATTGCAACTGCTTTGGAGGACAGGGTCATAATTCAAAATGATCAGGACATATTGGAGAAATGGTCTGAGTTAAACAGGATGAAGTTTAACAAAGACAAATGCAAAGTGCTCCGCTTAGGAAGAAAAAATCAGTTTCACACATACAGAATGGGAAGAGACTGTCTAGGAAGGAGTACGGCAGAAAGGGATCTAGGGGTTATAGTGGACCACAAGCTAAATATGAGTCAACAGTGTGATGCTGTTGCAAAAAAAGCAAACATGATTCTGGGATGTATTAACAGGTGTGTTGTGAGCAAGACACGAGAAGTCATTCTTCCGCTCTACTCTGTTCTGGTTAGGCCTCAGCTGGAGTATTGTGTCCAGTTCTGGGCACCGCATTTCAAGAAAGATGTGGAGAAATTGGAAAGGGTCCAGAGAAGAGCAACAAGAATGATTAAAGGTCTTGAGAACATGACCTATGAAGGAAGGCTGAAAGAATTGGGTTTGTTTAGTTTGGAAAGGAGAAGACTGAGAGGGGACATGATAGCAGTTTTCAGGTATCTAAAAGGGTGTCATAAGGAGGAGGGAGAAAACTTGTTCACCTTAGCCTCTAAGGATAGAACAAGAAGCAATGGGCTTAAACTGCAGCAAGGGAGGTCTAGGTTGGACATTAGGAAAAAGTTCCTAACTGTCAGGGTGGTTAAACACTGGAATAAATTGCCTAGGGAGGTTGTGGAATCTCCATCTCTGGAGATATTTAAGAGTAGGTTAGATAAATGTCTATCAGGGATGGTCTAGACAGTATTTGGTCCTGCCATGCGGGCAGGGGACTGGACTCGATGACCTCTCGAGCTCCCTTCCAGTCCTAGAATCTATGAATCTATATTCGCCTTATCCCAGCTGATAAATTTGAGATTTTTTTTTAAAACGACTCTCACATGTTATATTTTCCTAAATAAGAACCCAAACTACATAAAAAGGAAAACACCTGGAAACCCATATCATGAGTGAGGAAGAAACATTAATTAATTTTTATCACAGAGCTTTATAATGGACTGTAGAAAGTTTCCTACTGTAATTGGTATATACATTCAACAGTTTTATTGTATATCAGAGCACATCATTTTGCTCAGCTGCTGGAGAGGCATTGCTGAACTTTCTTTTCCATCACAAACACCTATTAAGCAGTCAGCATAAACTCTTCTTGTTACAACCCCTGGCATCACCCCCATGGCAAGTGGACACAGAACAGCAATTGCTGAATTGTGTATGAAAATTATAGTTTTATTGTCTACACAATTGAAGGTTTAACTCTGACTTCTGCTCCAGTCAGCTCTGTTATAAAGAAGTAATTCTTTCGCAGAACAAATAAGCACAGTACACCATTGTAATCTAAGGAACAGGCACTATTTATGTATTGGAAAGACTTGTTCACAACAGTGCTAGCAGTTTAATGGTCCAGAAGCCACTACTTTAGCAGCTGTAGAGGAAGAAAGCATGAACAACACGATATTATACAGAATTGGTTATAGCCTTTGAGAATACAAATGGAATCATCCCGTTGACACAACTGTCCTATCTGTTAGTTTAACAAGCACGACTGATAGGTAGGGACCATGTATTTAATGTTGATATAAGCGTCTTCTCCACCATAGCGCTCAAAAGCTTCCAGTGTCTCTTGAATCAAATCTCCAATATTTTCACGCTTCTGCTGGCTGTAGTCAATACCGTCTCCTGAATTCACTGGTTAATAAAAACAAAATACAACATCATGTTACAGTTTTCCTTGTAGCTTTCTGAAAACACGACATAGCTAAATAGAATTGCTGGTCAATTACAATAACTTCACTGCAATCTTTATCCTGTGACATATAATGTTGCAGGATTTAAATATATGAAATTCTATTTATCCATTCATCATCCATCCTGTTTCCATTGAACTTGTCAATATCGTCTAAAATATATTTGTAATGTGCCCATTATCTTAGTATCTAGGTGCTATTCTGGATTTTTAAAATATAGAAAACAAATTTTATTAACATCCACAGGCGTTGTCTCTGGAGACAGTCTCATAGCTAGTCAGTAACATCTTAAGACCATTACTGCTTCATTTCATAGTGACAGTTGGGACAAAATGCAATTGCCAGATATATAAATGCTTATCTCTGAAAAGCTAGGGTCTGCTGTGGTATATGAAATCCTTAGTGGGATGCTTTTTTGGGACTGTTCCATGCTAAATACCAGATCCACATGCCTACAGTGTTTCAGATAGTGGAGCTCAAAGAGGGGGTGTCACTTGGCCAAAGAGATATATTTGGAGCACAACACACCACTCAATCTACTTCTACTCCCTGAAAAATGTGTTACATTAAGTTAATGTCAAGAGGACAAATTAGTCTAGCTCCTAGACAGAACAACAACTGTCACGGCCTTCTTTAACCTGGAGCAGGTTGAGAACTGGCTGTGTTGTTTATTTGTGCACAAACAGCACATTAGCTAATGTAAAGAGCTCAGTGTAAACTGCTGCACAAAAGTTTTAAAAATGCAAAACAGTGATGGATAATTCTGCTCCCAGGGATTTTGAGAGAGATTTAAAGGGGAAAAATGTATTGCAATTTGCCAGAAAACAGCACTTCAAAATCTCCAAAGATCCGACTCTCTCAGCATGAATATTCTCCAAAACGTACATCAACAATAATTTGTTAAGGACACTGGATGGCTTAGGGAATTGTCAATGGGCTCTAGTCCAGCCAGGATACAAAGTCACTGGTAGTGGTTACGATCTGATGCTTGTTTGGTGGTCCATGGGAAATTAGTTAGTGGCCTCACTCCAGTTATTAGTGGACAAGTATCTACATCATATAATTCAGCATCTCAAATAATACTATCTGGCCATTTTGTTGACAGGCTTAGCGGACAGGCCAAGGATACAATTATCAAGGACACTGAAACAACTTCACACTGCTAGAGACAATGGTTCCTTTCAGGTCAGGACTAAGGCACATTAAAAGGGTGGGCCAGGTTTTACTGCTGCCGTATCTGCAGTGCCTGTTCTTCAGAGTGCAGATCTATAAGGCCCCAATCCAGAAAAGCACTTAGCCACATGCTTAGTTTTAAGCACATTAATTCAATGGGACCACTTACATATTTAAATTTAAGCATCATTCATGCTTAAGTGTTTTTCTGAATTTGGGCCCAAATGACTCCTAGAGCTAGATCTGGATTCTGGATTTCTGTAGTTCTTACAGAGAGAAATTGGTAAAAATTTTGCAGCCCTGTACACATGCAGAGATCAGCTGAACAGTGGTTATGTGAAAAATCATTGTAATGGTAGAAATTTGATCCTAGAGAACTGCTAACACTCTGTTACAGTTACATGTATAACAATTTATCAACCTTGTAAACTCTTATGCGTTATTTATTTGCAAAATGTTGTATAAAATTATGGTATGTAAAGACAAGTATTCTCATCTGAAAGATATGATGATGGCTCCCTTTTAAAAAAAATCACAACTCTCTATCTGATTACATGAGTGATTTCAGAACACATTTGTGACACCACGACTATGGAAATGGCTATGATGTTAGAAATAATGGACTATACCATCATGTGGAAGACAGCAACCTAGTATTGCAGCAGATTGTTTTAATTTACACAAAATGGGTTGTCAACCAGCAATGGTAAGAAAGAAAGAAAGAAAGAAAGCATTACAAATGAAATGGTGTTTTGGTTAAATATGCTTTTATCTAACAAAAAAGGCCTTAGATTGATGGTAGCACTTCATCTATGAAGAGAACTGTACTGCCAACATTCCTGACAGCGCCTGAAGGTATTTGTGATTTCATTAGCTGCAACAGGGGAAGCCCTGATCTTACGTCTTGGCCAGGGCTGGCTGCAGGTACCAGCTTCTCAAGCAGGTGCTTGGGGCGGCTGCTCCGGAGAGGGGCGGCAGGTCCAGGTATTTGGCGGCAATTCGGCGGATGGTCCCTCACTCCGTCTGGGAGTGAAGGACCTCCCACCGAATTGCCGCCGCAGATTGTGATCGTGGCTTTTTTTAGATCGCGACTTTCTGTTTTGTTTTGTTTTGTTTTGTTTTGGCTGCTTGGGGCAGCCAAAACCCTGGAGCCGGCCCTTGTCTTGGCAGATAAGTAAACGAATTATTGATTTTCAAATTGTTTGCTAAAATCTGTAATTTTTAATCCTACATTCTCTTTGATAATGAGCTTAAACAGCTTTCATATGTCTTAAAAAAGTCCATTCAAAATGCCATAATATTGAAGTAACAGTGATATATCACAAAGTGGGAGATCTGGATTAGGTCTCCAGAGGATGACTATGCACTTCAGTTGTGGTGGGGGCAGGATGTATATCTCAGCTGTTTCCTGTGCAGAAGAATTTGTAGAAGCGTTCAATACTGGGACAAGATGTGTAAAATATTTCCTAGATTAAACAGCTTGGAGGTTTGATTAAAAAGTACCTGATAGGGTTAGGCAATGATAAGGGAAACAGTATGCAAGGGATTGCTGAGGTGATGTGCAGACTATCATTACAAAAAAATTTCATCAGATGTGCACAACCTGTGCAAGGTTGATATCCTCAAGACAGTCATTGTCCACTCTAATTTCAAGACACAGCTTACAAATGACTATACCAAAAAAGTTATTGCAGCATTGAAGTCATCTGCTAAGTACCACAATAGCCATCCTACATAGCTATAGGAATTAGCAAATCTTTCAGACAAATAAAGTAATGATTAACCTAACAGGACAATATCCACCCCAGCATTTGTCAACACTAGATGGATGAGCCAGACTGATTTCCTAAGCACACCTCAGGCTAAATACCTAGTCATAATAATGATGAGTACTTGGAAAAAAATTGCTACCAAATTACAGCAGTCTCAGTATGTCCTTCTCCGGTTTAACTTTATTTCACTGTTGGCTTGTATATGGAGCCCATGTTGTCAGCCACAGAAATGCTGCATATGCGATGTGTGAAATGGATGGATCTGATTCATGCTCTTTAAGAAGCTGTTCTTTGCAACAGTAATCAACAAGAAGGAAATGTTAGAAAGCACATTTGTCATACTATGATGTCAAAGCGAAATGTCTGGCAGATTCAGCATGGATCAAGAAATCTTGTCCTTAGAGAAAATGTTGTTACTTGTATAGAACATGCATACTGAAGGAATACTAAGATTTCAGGTCTAGAGGACTGGAATTGGGAAAATATTTTTTAATTCCTTTCCTGGATCAAAAAAATAGTTTCTCTGCCTCCTAAGCTCTGTACAACAGTATATGATACTCAAAGGTGAACTGAAAGGCTTTTTACCTGTCAAGAACTGCTTTAGTTGATGAAATCACTAGAACAAAGATATGCAGGAGTGGCATTCCTTACACTGCTCTAGTGAGCAGGGCCGGCTCCAGGGTTTTGGCCGCCCCAAGCCAATTGCGGCAGCAATTCGGCGGGAGGTCCTTCACTCCGACACGGAGTGAGGGACCATCCGCCGAATTGCCGCTAAATACCTGGACGTGCCGCCCCTCTCCGGAGCAGCCGCCCCAAGCACCTGCTTGACAAGCTGGTGCCTGGAGCCGGCCCTGCTAGTGAGGCCATCTGCTGTAGCAGGGGAAACACAGAGCTCTGAAG
The DNA here is from genome assembly GCF_027887155.1 of Malaclemys terrapin pileata. Lineage (NCBI taxonomy): Eukaryota > Metazoa > Chordata > Testudines > Emydidae > Malaclemys > Malaclemys terrapin. Next base: position 87,460,737 of record NC_071507.1, read on the forward strand.
GCCTCAATACAGGTCTGGGGAGGAGAGTAAAGGAGGATGTGAAGTTTGCTTTAAAATGTATTTGAGGCTAGACATGATTCGTATCCTATTCTTTAGTATCCTGAAACAGGATACTAAAGTATTATTTGACAGGTTTCAGAGTAGCAGCCGTGTTAGTCTGTATCCGCAAAAAGAACAGGAGTACTTGTGGCACCTTAGAGACTAACACATTTATTAGAGCATAAGCTTTTATGGGCTACAGCCCACTTCTTCGGATGCTGTAGCCCACGAAAGCTTATGCTCTAATAAATTTGTTAGTCTCTAAGGTGCCACAAGTACTCCTGTTCTTTTTAAAGTATTATTTGTTTTCCAGTTTATTTAATTTCAGCTCATTTTTAAGTTTCGGAGAGTTAGTATTACAAATACAAATATTAAAATCACGACATATTAAAGAAGGAAAAGCAAAAAAATCTCTTAAAGTGTTAAGGATTGAGTATATGAGGGCAGTCGCCATGTCCTGAGGGGAACCAATTTGTAAGATTCAATCTGATCTACTCGTATCTCTGGGAGTTCTTTAGAATCTTAAAGTGTAGTAAAAATTCTTTTAGTTTACTAGTGCTCTCTTTTAGGCAGACCTGGTCTCCTTCTATTCAAGGTGTTTTAATCTGCTGGATGTGCTGAAGCGCCTCTATGTAAATCAATAGTACTAAAGCTTGCCATTGACAATGACTGTTTCCAAGGTCCGACTTCATGGACGACATGAATTAAAACTGGAATGGCTGTACAACCATAAAGGTAGAAAAGTCATAGCATTTGGAATATTAGAACTTCCCAAGATTTTAAATTCTTCAAATCTGCTCAGGTCTTGTTGAAAAGAATGAGATTCAAGCAGACAGCTGAAGAGACTTTGAAGCAGGCCCTTTACTCTGAGCTTAAACATTTTTTTTTATAACAAAGATGTGAGACTGTAGTCAAAGACCATTCAACTATTTCATTTCTAATGCACAAAAAAAGGATTTAAAATGTGTATTCTGGGATATTCTGATTCCAGCAGACATTTTTGAACAAATCAATAGTAAATAATAACAATAATACATAGCTCTTAGGTATTGGTTTTCATTCATAGATCTCCAGGCACTTTACTATGGAGGTTAAGTATCATGCTTCCCTTTTTTCATTTGAAAAAACTGAGGCACAAGGAAGTGAATTTTGCATCCTTTTGCCAAAACTCTACTTCCCTTTACCAGTTGGTGTCAATCCTTATTGCCATCTCAAATGCGATGAAGAGGGTACAATTCTAAACTACTCCTTTGCTTCACCTTGTGGCCTGGACTGTTTTAAATCATCATCATTGTGTAGCTGGATACAGTCCATTTAATACACCTTGGGAACCTCATTTCAAGAAGTATTATCTCTATTCAATATACTGCAATATTGCTCCACCCAGTGTTCGCAGAGAGGAAAACGTAGCAAAGGTCGTGATGAAATTGCGTGATATGTCACAGCTACCATTAACTAAAGACTTGTTTAATCCACCACATGATCATCTGCCCTCACATTGTCCATTGTGGATAAGTTTTACTGAGTGAAGAATTTACAGTAGAGGACGTGTGGCGAGCTTCATGGTCCTCAAAAAAAAAAATAATTATCTTGTCTCGGACCCCCACTCATTGTCAAACCTGGGTTTGATTTACTGCAAAGACAATGGAGCCTGCTGAACCGGTTTCGCAGCGGACATGGAATTTGTGCTGCAGCAGAATTTCGGTGGCATTTTAGCAACAGTCCACTGTCAGCGTGGGCAGTCACAAACCATGACACCTATTATGGAGGACTGCAAAATGACTCAACTTCCTGGAGGTTTTCATGCCTTGAACATCGTTGATAGGAACGCTGTGGCTTGGCTTGACTGAATTGCATACACCAAATAAATAAAATCTATATTTGCGCATGACAGAAATAAACAATTCCTTTAGCATACTGACAATAGTCTCCACTACATAAACTGAGTAATTTTGAAAGCGACTGCATATACCAAATGATCAGGCACAAATTTTAGCTGTAAAGTTTAAAAAAAAAAGTATGATTGTCTTTATCGTTATTTTGCTGAGACCATAAAAAGGGACACCAACATGTTAATTTTTTTAACGTTCTGCTTTTCTTGTATTAAAAACACCTTTTAATTATTCAAGCTGAAAGTATTTTGCAAAGCTATTGGGCCAAATTCTACCCTTGAATATGCACAGAACTCCCACTGACTTCACCAGGAGCTTTAGTTGCATATCCAAAGGCAAAACTTGGTTGCCTAATTTACTTTTCACCACTGAGGCCCATCATTTATCTTCTACAATGCTACAGTGTTTAGTTACAAACACTGCAAGGGAAAGTTTAAATCTAAGGAGAAACCAGATATGTTTGCAATTAAACAAACACCAAAACATACATACTTATGGAAACATTTTCTATTCCTCTAAAATGTATTTTATCAAAACCTTTATTTTGGGTCTAAATTTACTTGATATGGTCTCTTTAGGTATTGTATCTGCTGATACTTTCTTAATTCTTACCCTGTTTTTTTTTGCTTTAACAATAGAAAGAACCTATATTTTGTGTTGTCTTACATACGTGGCTAAATTTTAGTTTACTTCATAAATTAACATCTGTTTTTAGAATAAATATATTGTTTAGCTAAAAACAATTCTGATAGTCAATGACTTGGTGAAAGAATGGAAGAAGTAATCTGATTGGAAAGAAAACATTTGACTGACTTACGTTTTTAGTAAAGATGCAAGCCTATTGGAAATAGTTTTAACTACTTGTAAATTGCTGCTGTAAACAAAATTTTTTTTTTTTGAAAATGAGCCAAGATAGCAGCTGTTATCACAGTTTTCCATTTCCAGGAAACATTAGCAACATCAGATGCAATCCATTCTAAGTCCAGCTTTTTTTTTTTTTATTGAGACACTAAAATGAAAACCAAATCACAGATTTACTGACAAATGTTATTAGCAAACATAGTCAACCAATAAAGGGGGAAAAGATATTTCTAAAATTATTTATCTTTTTACGTACTTACATTTCTCTAACAAACTTTAACTTTGAAGTCTGCCCATGTTTGTACTAGTGATCAATATCATAACAAAGCAGTGTTAAATAATCTTAGATAAACAGCATGCACAACAGGGGACAGAAGCATGAAGCAGAAACCTCAGTGGCCTTGATGCACTGTTTACTGTTGCAAAATAATAAATTAGGTCACAAATCGTGCTTAAAGTGCAAAAAAGGTTGCACCATTTGGGCAGATCAGATGTTTTCCCAATTACTTTGTATAAGCTCAGTTGTATCCAAAATATCTTTTGTTTGTAGAAAAAAAGTGTTTGTGTGTGCAAAGTGGGAGTGAGTTTGCTAGCCATGAGCTGAAAATACATTTGCATATTTTTTGATGCTAACTTCTGTTCCAATTGGAGCTCAATTAATGCAAAATTCATGAAAACAATGTATAAACATACATAGACATGGAATAAGCATTATTTATTTTATAAAGTAACATGAAGCGACAAAGCAGAAAGTCCAAAATATTTTAAGGATCATTGATTTTTATTATAAATGATAATCACACAATAATCCATATTTAATAAAACCACATTAGTTCATACATAAAATAAAGATGCCCCATAATATGTCCCTCCTTTAGGAAAGCTTTTGTTCATGTATGCAAAATGCTGAAAGGAGCAGGGTCCCAGAACTGCATGAATGGAAAGTTCAGTAATTCATGACTTAGTATTAATAGAATGTTAGGCTATGTTTGTATACCTGTCACCATCTGTTATGGAATATGTTTAATCTTCTTTACAAAAATGAATGAAAAGTTCAAGGGCCCAATCCTGCATAACTCGCATGATTAAAAGCCTCTGACTTCAGTGAGAGATTTGGAATTTCACTGACTGCAGAAGTGGGCCCAGTATTGTCATTATAATGTAACCATAGAAAAAGAAGTTAAAGAAATAAATTGTTCCATGAGCATTAGTCTGAGTCCTGTGACAAAAATGAAGAAACTGGTTAAGTGTGCCTAAAATTGCCTGTTTATCCCTTTTTTACTGTTCCCTAAAGAAGTGGACTGAAAAGAAACTTTAGGACAGTGGAGGGTGCTTAAAGATAGAGAAGGAGATGAGTGTGGAGGGATGTGCAGATTCTCCAAGAGGTATTTTGTGTATGTACACAACTAGTATTGAACACTTGTACTTATGATGATTAGAGGACTGGCAGCTCAGGAAACTTAAGTGTGCTTATTTATTCTCAAGCTAGGTATACAGTGCAGACAGTTGCAATATGAGCTTCTTAAAAATCCATAGCAATAACCTTAACCCTGACCTCTAAAGCAAAAAAATATTTAATTCTTTATACTGATATCTCTTTTAAACAGAACTAGGCAAACTTTGTCACCTGAACCAATGTACATGAAGGTTAGAAGTGTATGACCCTCCCAAGGGTTAAATTTGCATTCCTTTTGTGAACAACAGTATGAGAGTCACAATAAATGAATGCTCACCAAAAGGCAGTTAATAAACATGCATTTTTCAGCAGAGAAAGCTTCTATTTGAATTGGTGGCAGCTTTTCAAACAAAATGAAGTATGTATATGTTTTACATTATTGGCAGTAAGCCAAACTTTACAATAAACTGACACATAATGCTGCAGTCTTTATTTACAATGGAAGATGTGATGCAGCTAAAAGATGGAAGGAAGGTTATTCTCTTGTCATTAGCCTTCTCTGAGTAAACTGTCTCTGCAGATGCACCATTTTTGTACTGTGAATGCTGAAACCTTTTGAAAGCTGTAACGCCATGGGCAGCACATACATACCTTATCCAGAACCAAATGTTTTGACTGAGGCTATAAGAATACTTGTTTCAAACTGGCCCCTCCCCAGTTATTTCTGCTTTGCAAAAGTCTCTCTAAACTTGCAGGAAGGTGAGTAGCTGGGGAGAAGCAAAGGAAGAAACACTCAGAACTCCAGTTATAGATGAGTTACCTTCATTTCTTCTTTGAGATGATGTCCCCACTCATTTGGGACTTACCAGCTGTAACAGACCCGGGTGGAAGACAGAGGAGCACTTAGTTCAATAAAAGACTGAACTCTCCAAATGAGCATCTGTTTTAGCACCAGTACTGACAGAATAATGTTGACTAAAACTGAGAGTTGAGCTCCTCATAGCAGCCTTACAGAAACGGGCAGGCTTTTAAACATGCTGTAGAAGATGACTTTCTTCTCATAGAATAAACTCTGAGGATATCTGGTTATGGACCTATGTATGGTTCTAGTGGGTCTGAATTCAGAATTTGCTCTAGTTAGAAATGGTTTTCCCTTCAGACTTCCCCACAAAAGCAATGAATAAATCAAAGGAGATCTCTGAAAAGATGTTGCCCTACCCAGACAGGTCAGACTTCACTAAATGTTCAGTTAGTACAATATTGCTTCCTCAGGCAAGTCATGAGATTTTTGGAAACAAGATGAGGTTAACACACTGGTTAAGGTGAAATTGTGACGACTCTTTGGGGAGAGATGTGGCGTAGGAGTGCAGCACTGCCTTGTTCTTGAGGAAGATTGTGAAAGGTGGATTTGGAATGAATACCTGAATCTCACTCATTCACCCTTCACACTGATTTATTAGCCACTAACAATGTAACTTTCCGAGAGAGGTAGTATGGAGAACATTCCCCAACAGACACAAAGGGAAGTAATAAATCTTGGTTGTATTACATTTATATTCTATGACAGGTGAAATTCATAGTGTATAGATCTGGGATCTGCCAAGAAGAACCTCTTACAATATAGTTGTGATAGAAGATTTTCCTAAAAGATATCACATGTATATGCAGGAAAGCATGAGACCTAGCATGATTAATTGATTCTTGGGATTGCAGTACTATTATTATCTTCATGTCCATGAATCTCTCTTCTAGGAAAAAAGCTATAGATGCAAAATAAATAAATAAATAAATAAAGTCAGTCCCTGAGTTTGTAAGAAATTGACTTCTCCTGCACCTTGATATGTAATCTTGCTAAATAGTGATATGCTTGTATTCCATAGTGAGCAGTTATGTGTGGGGCTACTACCAAAATGTGAAGTAAATCCACTCTACCCAGCTGCTAATCAAAGTTGCTGCAGGAGCTGAGATAGGTGGTCTGTCATGGGAGTACCAGCTCTGGAACTGTCTGCCACTTTGGATCTACCAATAAGAACCTCTCTGAGTCTGAAAAGCTGAGAACTAGATTGTGTCTGTTGGTAATGGCACTAGAAATTAAACTTTAGAAGCAGGGATATCCCATCATTCTGTGGAGAAGACCAAATGACATGTTCATTATGGTCTCTGGGCCAGCTCTACATATCTAGGACATAATCACATAATAACCTCAAGCAACAACAGAGCTACCATTCATAACAATGGGAGTTTTGTACAAAGATAGAGAATAGAATATGTCCCTTATGTAGGATTCCATCCCTTCTCCCCCGCCCCCAGTCTATCAAGAGCTTGGTACTGCCACTTAGGTCAGGAACTGGGCTCTAGATTTGGACCAAAGAGAGCAGAATTAGACATGCAATGTGGCAACACAGAGAAAATGTTTTTCTCTGGATACTTATGCAAGCCTTTTTGTGATTAGTTCATTTGCTACTTAATATAAAATCATCTCTTATTTTGTCATTTTTGTGATGGCATGATACTTTGTACAATGTGTTTTCAAAACTGTGCTCCTAAAATTTTTCCATAGGGACTACAATGTAGTGTTATTAAGACACTTAATGTTTCCAAAACTCTAATGCAATGGTGTATAATCTGATAAATAAATATATAAATAAATAAAAGTGGTTTACATAAAACCATAAAATCAGAAATTACTAACATTTTTTCTGAGAGATTGTTATTGTTAATACACTTTCCAATGTTTTAAGAGGAAAAATGTTTTCATATAAGCAAGCATAATTTTCCTATTTATTTTGTTAACTATTGTATTATTCTTTTTGTTCATTATTTTAAGATAATAGTATTGTTCTTTCAAAAATGATATCTCATTATCTCCCTTCCCATTTAAAACACTATTGCTTTTTACAAAAATACTAAAATATATTTACAGGAGAGGGAATAAAGAAGGAAGTTTGCTTTACTGTATCTATGCTGTTATTCTGTTGTTGGCAAGTATATTAAAAAATGTCTAGTACTACTATTTGAGACAATTTTTACCTTTGTAGAACTGGAATAATCCACAAGCATATTGTCCCCTATAGTCATATTTGTTTTCCACATCCAATGAATGTAATGTACACCAAAGAAAAATTCCACTGCTTTTCTTTTGAAGAGGGCATATGAGACACACAGCGGGGCAAATTCTCTCTTCCTTTAGATCTATAGTCCTTTACTGAAGTCTAGGGAGTTGCATGGTTGCAATGGCAAGCAAAACCTGACCCAGTGACTTAGAAGTGAAATATTCCTGGCACTCTTGTACTTAATATATTTATTGTATATATTTTTGTCTAAAGGCTGACCTAAAACCAAACTCTGGATCGGAACAGCCCCAAACTTGGGAAAAATCAAATCTGGATGTGAACTTTGTTTCTCAGTTTAACTTCTCTCTTTACCTGCTGCAGATGTTCTGGGAAGGCAGGAAGTGAAGTAGTACTAGCTGTGTAGTGGTTATCAGAGCCATCCTCCAGAAGCAGGGAAGAATGACTTAGGGCATGTCTACATTTACCTCTGGAGCAATCGATCCAGCAGGGGTCGATTTATCGTATCTAGTGAAGACGCGCTAAAGTGACCACTGAGCACTCTCCCGTCGACTCCAGTACTCTATCAGAGCAAGAAGCTTAGGCGGAGTCGATGGGGGAGCGTCAGCAGTCGACCTACCACAGTGAAGACACCACAGTAAGTTGATCTAAGATGTCGACTTCAGCTACGTTATTCACAAAGCTGAAGTTGCGTAACTTAGATCGATCCCCCCACCCCCCAGTGTAGACCAGGCCTTAGTGTGGATGCTGGGGAGAGCTTGGTGGGCTATATACTGCCAGTCCTTAAAAGGTAGGGTTACCAGATAGCAACTGTGAAAAAACGGGACAGGAGGTGAGGGGTAATAGGAGCCGATATAAGAAAAAGTCCCCAAAAATGGGACTGTCCCTATAAAAATGGGACATCTGGTCACCCTATTAAAAGGGACCAGTGTGAACTCCCAACTAGCATATGACGCGTAGTCTGGGCATCTAAACCATGTCTCCTTGGGAGTATGGGTACAGGCCAATTAGCATAGAAGGGAAGTCACCCACCTCATGTTTTCTTGAGTTCTAGCCATGTATTCTGACATCCTACTGTGCTAGGGTCGAGGGACATGGGGTCAGAGACTCTCTATGCAACCCTCAGCACATCCACACAGAATATGACCCCTTTATGTTCTCTATAAATACTACTACAAGTTTATTAAATTTGTCTTTACAATTTTAACCTCTGATTCATTGTTCTCAGCTTCTATGCCTTCCACCTCTGATCCTCAGAGAACCTTGAATCTGTTGACTGAAGCTGAAGATTAATTTATACATATGTGCACAGGTGGGGTAGACAAGAGAGAAAGAGAGAGAGATTGCTGGATGCTCCAGGTCAACTTGACTAGTCTAGAGATTTCTTACAAACAGCCAGGAAAACAGTTAACTGGCATTGTAGTGCACTGTCTGGTTGAATATTTGTCAATTTACATTTTCTTATGTTATAAGGAAGAATTAAAGTAAAACACTGTGAAGAAAATCTACTTTGGTGACTAAAAACATGCCTCCTGAGCATACATATGCTTGCATTGTATTTAGTTTTACATTAGAACCAATCAAACAACCATTTCCATGAACAGTTATTTTTTGTAAATATGTGGTATCTCGGTCAAGTTTAAAAGATGACTTGGAAGAGGAAAATGGCAAGCATCCAAGTGGGAGAGCTTTTAAAAGAAAGATCCTCTTACACTTTTCCTGAAATGCTTATTCTTCACTGCTTCACTTTGGGTACAGTCAACCTCCTGGGAAGAGATGGAAAAGTGACACCTCACAAAATGCCCTTTCTGTCTCTCTCCACAGATGGGTGTTTCATCTTATAGTTTGTTTTATGATAAGGGAAGCCTTGCATTTAAAGGCCTGTGTCCCAACTCTGTGGATGCAGTGCTGAATTGGTGCCCCTGGAAACAGTGGCTCTGGAGTAATTAATAGAAAGCACAACTTCAAAAAATATTGTTGAGGATTTGCGGAATAGTGGGCCACAGTAGCTAATGTAGCATGGAGGCCTTTGAAGAAAATCTTTGAAAGTCATTTTAAAGAGGGAGGGATACACTGTACTAGCTTCTCTCAAGGCCCGTTAACATGATGAGCAACTGCAAATAATTCTCCATATATCACCAAAAGGCTGGGTCACTGAATGCTGATTTATGGAGGCTGCTTCCTGAACAATAATAATTATATATAAAACGTGCTAGCTTCTTTACTGACCAATAAAATAGACAGGCTTTTTACCAAAGCATTTACAGTATAAATGCAGACATGACAGAGGAAGTGGCAAGCAACAAACAATGAGGGAAAATAGGAAGATGGGAAGCCAAAAGATGTAGTCATATGGTCACGGGGTTACTGAGCTTTGTTACAGGCATTTCTTGAAGGTTCTGATTTACACATACACAGCGGTACAATGATAGCCTTGCCATATATATTTGGAACAGAGTTTCCATTATAATTCTAATTAAAAAATGTCAGTCAAGGAGCTCTACTAACCTTGGCAACTGTGTTTCTGGGCTGAGGGCGATCAGTAAACATTGTGTCGATTTAACTTTGTCTTGTAAAATGTGGTTTAGTTTTTATTTTATATGTGCCTATAACTTTTGATAGGCACGTTGTGTAAATTAAAAGAGGTATTCTGCAGGCACTGAAAACACGATTTTTTACAAGATTTGCAATTTATCCTTTGCACCCCTGGCTCAATGCAGAAGGACTGTGAAGCATTTATGGGCCACGATCACAGTCTGGCTGGCTCCCTTGTGTAGGGTGACCAGATGTCCCGATTTTATAGGGACAGTCCTGCTTTGTCTTATACAGGTGCCTATTTCCCTCCCTCCAACCCCTCTCCCCCCGTTCCGACTGTTCACACTTGTTATCTGGTCACGCTACCCTTGTGGGTAGTCTCAGCTATGAGGCCAAGGAATGGGGTGAGTCCTTCCAGACCAGGACTCATGTACAGTGGCAAGCCATATAGGGAAGTCTGCATTGCAGCTGCCTGTTTTGTGGCTAAACCTAAAGCTTTGTTTTCTAGTGTTGTAAATCCAGCACTTTTTTTGAGCAATTTATTAGTTTTAAAAGTGACACCCTCCTATACTTGCAATTCCTTCTTCAGACCCACATTTAATGTGATGCCTAAAATAACTAATTTGGAATTATCTAAAAATCTTTATCTATAGGGAAGGCTGTATTAAAAACTTCGATTATGAGGACATGGCAAATTGCTATCTGATGTGTTTGGTGTTTCCTTCCCCCTTACCTTCCATCGCTAGCCTCTTTTTTTAGAATGTAAGCTCCCTCAGGGAGAGGCTGTGCCTTCTTTTGCATTTGTACAGCAACTAGCACATTGTGAGTGCTACCGGAAACAATAACAAACCGCAAAAATGAAACAAAACCAGAAAAGACCTCATCTTATGTTGGCAAAATTAAAACATTTCCATCCATTTTTTTAGAATAAAAAGTCAAAGTTAATAATGAACTGGAAGAGAAGCCCTTTTGTTAAGTTGTCAATTTAAGCCAAAATTTTCAAACGTGGGTGCCTAAAGTTAAGCCCTAACTAAATTTGTAGACAGCTAAAGAAGTGGGCTGATATAAACATTTCCTGAGCCTCTCCCCCCGCCCCCCAACTCATGAAATGAAAGCTGCAGATGCTCAGCACCTCTGCAAATGAGGCTGTGTACTTAGGTATCTAAATATATCTACCTTTAGATCCCCAAATCTGAAATGTTTTGCCTTAAATTATCAGTGTGGTCGTTCTACTTCTCTTTTTATTTAATCACAGCTGGTTTTATTTCTATACAAAGTCAGCAGCATAAAAGCGACAAAACTCCTGCAGAACTTCTTATAGTTCTTCTAAATTGTTTGTACTGGAGTAACATGTAAAGGCCCCAAACAGGGATCAGTGCCCCACTGTGCTAGGCATTGTACAGAGATAACAAAAAGATGATCCCTGCTCCAAAGAGCTTCCAGTGTGAGTAAAGACATAATCGCAAGAAGATCCTTTAAAATATATAAAGAAAAAATAGAGAGTGTGACCATGAGGGAAAATGAACAACAAATATAACCCAGCTTTTCCCCTTGTCTATAACATCCTCACTTTGTAATAGGCTAAAAAAAACCTCTCAATGACAAGGCGGAGAGAGGGAGCGAATGATGAGAGAACATTTAACTATGTTTAGAAGCCCCAGAAAGCAAAGCTCAGCAAAATTCTGCAAATTCAGCTTTACAAAAATGAATCCAAGTTGCTCAATAATATAAAGCTCACACTACACACAAAAAAAAAACAGATCTACTTTCTGATTTTGCAACCTCTTACACACATATGTAAGAGGTTGCAAAATCAGGGCTGGAGTGTGTTTATCTTATTTCTAATAATATCCTAATTAAATAGATCTGTACATACAAGATTTGGTAGGGGAAGTTGAAGTGGGTGGCAAACTAGGCAGCAGTGACCATGAGATGGTTGAGTTCAGGATCCTCACAAAAGGAAGAAAGGAGAGTAGCAAAATACGGACCCTGGACTTCAGAAAAGCAGACTGACTCCTATAGGGAACTGATGGGCAGGATCCCCTGGGAGGCTAATATGAGGGGGAAAGGAGTCCAGGAGAACTGGCTGTATTTTAAAGAAGCCCTATTGAGGGCGCAGGAACAAACCATCCCAATGTGCAGAAAGAATAGCAAATATGGCAGGCGACCAGCTTGGCTTAACAGTGAAATCTTCGGTGAGCTTAAACTCAAAAAGGAAGCTTACAAGAAGTGGAAATTTGGACAGATGACTAGGGAGGAGTATAAAAATATTGCTAGAGCATGCAGGGGTGTAATCAGGAAGGCCAAGGCACAATTGGAGTTGCAGCTAGCAAGGGCTGTGAAGGGTAACAAGAAGGGTTTCTACAGGTATGTTAGCAACAAGAAGGTCAGGGAAAGTGTGGGACCCTTACTGAATGGGGAAGGCAACCTAGTGACACATGATGTGGAAAAAGCTGAAGTACTCAATGCTTTTTTTGCCTCGATCTTCACAGACAAGGTCATCTCCCAGACTGCTGCACTGGGAAACACAGTATGGGGAGGAGGTGAGCAGCCCTCAGTGGAGAAAGAACAGGTTAATGACTATTTAGAAAAGCTGGACATGCACAAGTCCATGGGTCCAGATCTAATGCATCCAAGAGTGCTGAGGAAGTTGGTTGATGTGATTGCAGAGCCATTGGCCATTATCTTTGAAAATTCATGGCGATCGGGAGAGGTCCCAGACAATTGGAAAAAGGCAAATATAGTGCTCATATTTAAAAAAGGGAAGAAAGAGAACCCAGGGAACTACAGACTGGTCAGCCTCACTTCAGTCCCCAGCAAAATCATGGAGCAGGTCCTCAAGGAATCCATTTTGAAGCACTTGGAGAAGAGGAAGGTGATCAGGAACAGTCAACATGGATTCACCAAGGGCAAGTTGTGCCTGATCAACCTGATTGCCTTCTATGATGAGATATGTGGATATGGGGAAAGCGGTGGATGTGATATATCTTGACTTTAGCAAAGCTTTCGATACTGTCTCCCACAGTATTCTTGCCAGCAAGTTAAAGAAGTATGGATTGGATGAATGGACTATAAGGTGGATAGAAAGCTGGCTAGATTGTCGGACTCAACGGGTAGTGATCAACGGCTCGATGTCTAGTTGGCAGCCGGTATCAAGCGGAGTGCCCCAGGGGTCAGTCCTGGGGCCGGTTTTGTTCAATATCTTCATTAATGATCTGGAGGATGGGATGAATTGCACTCTCAGCAAGTTCGCAGATGACACTAAGCTGGGGGGAGAGGTAGATATGCTGGAGGGTAGGGATAGGGTCCAGAGTGACCTAGACAAATTGGAGGATTGGGCCAAAAGAAATCTGATGAGGTTCAACAAGGACAAGTGCAGAGTCCTGCACTTAGGAAGGAGGAATCCCATGCACCGCTACAGGCTGGGGACCGACTTGCTAAAGGCAGTTCTGCAGAAAAGGACCTGGGGATTATAGCAGACGAGAAGCTGGATATGAGTCAGCAGTGTTCCCTTGTTGCCAAGAAGGCCAATGGCATATTGGGCTGTAATAGTAGGAGCATTGCCAGCAGATCGAGGGAAGTGATTATTCCCCTCTATTCGGCACTGGTGAGGCCACACCTGGAGTATTGTGTCCAGTTTTGGTCCCCCCACTACAGAAGGGATGTGGACAAATTGGAGAGAGTCCAGGAGAGGGTAATGAAAACAATTAGGGGGCTGGAGCACATGACTTACGAGGAGAGGCTGAGGGAACTGGGGTTATTTAGTCTGCAGAAGAGATGAGTGAGGGGGGATTTGATAGCAGCCTTCAACTACCTGAAGGGGGATTCCAAAGAGGATGGAGCTAGGCTGTTCTTAGTGATGGCAGATGACAGAACAAGGAGCAGTGGTCTCAAGTTGCAGTGTGGGAGGTCTAGGTTGGATATTAGGTAGGTTGACCAGACAGCAAATGTGAAAAATCAGGACGGGGGGAGGATGGGGGTAATAGGAGCCTATATAAGAAAAAGACCCCAAAATTAGGACTGTCCCTATAAAATTGGGACATCTGGTCACCCTAATATTAGGAAAGACTATTTCACTAGGAGGGTGGTGAAGCACTGGAATGGGTTACCTAGGGAGGTGATGGAATCTTCACTCTTAGAGGTTTTTAAGGCCCGGCTTGACAAAGCCCTGGCTGGGATGATTTAGTTGGTGTTGGTCCTGCTTTGAGCAGGGGGTTGGACTAGATGACCTCCTGAGGTCTCTTCCAACCCTAATCTTCTATGATTCTAAGATATCAGGAAACATAGTGCCAAATGCCGCTCTCAGTCATAGTGATGAAGCTCCACAGAAGTCAATGGATTTGCACGTGTGTAAATGAGAGTGGAATTTAACCCCCACCTCCCCAATACTGTTAATCAGCTTCTCATTAGAATCAAGAGGAATGACTACACCCTCATTATTGTGACTATAACCCTCCAGTAGGAAAGCAAGGCCTACACTAGACATTTTCTAATTTTTAAGATTGCAAACTAGATATCTAATACCTGGGTTTAAGTAGCATAATATGAGGAAGAGTTAGATTATAATAGTTACAACAACAGAATGTTGCTAACACTTAGACTACACATGTATTTGTGCTGAAATATCACTAAACTTATGTAAACAGATCTAGAATGAAAGTCAAGGAATGTCTCCACTGAACTAAAAACTTGGTTTATTTCCATAAGCCAAATAACATTTTCAGGAAACAAACTCTAAAAATTATTGATGTAGAACAGTTTTATTGCATCAACTGCAGAGCTCCACTGAAGAAAAGAGAGAAGAAACCCTTAGGCCACATTTTGTGTGACCTAATTCTTTCAAGGTTGCATTCTGGCAAATTTTTAGGAATTGACAATATAAATGAACTACAGCTCCCACTGTAATGTTTTCACGGAATCTCTGCATAACTTGCAAACAGCGCACACTGCACCAAGACTACAGTACATCGTTTTTTTGTATAGTTTAATTACTTTTAGATGTAAATGAGCAGAAAAACAATTATCACTCATCCAGCAGGAGAAACAGCTACGCTTCTGTAAATTTCTGGTATTCTAATGCTGAGATTGTCAATTCTAAGTTTCAAAGAAGCTGTAATATAAACTGCAAGGCAGTTAATGGTTAGTCTATTAGATTGTGGTGGAACTGCAGTCAAGACAAACGAAGGAAAAAAGGGAAAAAAAGGAATACGGTTAAATCCTGATTGGAGCTGCTGGTGCAGAGCTGGACTCAGCTATGAGCTCAGGCCTGTGTCCACTGAAGCTAACACATTGAGATCAATGGGAGAAGGACCAAGATCTGTGATTTTGCTAAGCATTTGCTCTTAGTGGATGGAATGTTAGTAGGAACATAGATTAACTTTATCCTAGTGATATAAAATGGTTTTTATATTAGTTCAAGGCAGAACATGCTAATTTCTTCTATATGAGACTAAATGACCAAACCAACAAATGTAGTTTAAGAAAAAGAAACACCAGAAATTATATAGTAAAAGAATTCACATTTCTTTCATGGGGAAAGTTTCAACTTCCCACCTTTTGCATGGTTACACTGAGCAACACCTGGTAACACTACAATTAGACTCACAGGGTCTGACTGACGTGGCCCAAAGGGAGCAGAATCTTCCTGCATCTACCCACCATAAGTAAAGCTGGTAGCGCTGGCTCCTATGTCTCTTCCTGTGGTCCTAGTGTAGGGACAGGGATGGGTGGTGTTCTGACTATTCCTGGCCACAGATACTCCCTTAGATGCAGCTGCCAGCTGTTGTAGATTAGAGCAGCCCCTAAACTAGTCTAATGTATGTCTGGGCTGAGAAGGAACCAGGCAGAGAATCAAAAAGCTGCAGCCAACTCTATGATTTCCCTACCCTTTCCTGCACCAAGCAGATCTTTGCTCTCATTGTTTTTGGTATAAGCCAGCTTTCTTAGGAGTTTATAGTTCTGCTGTTTTAATTCACACTGGCCTGCCTCTGGATGCATGTTCACAGCAGGTGAATCTGTTTAAATTTAACAATGGCTTTAATTGGATAGGCTGCATTTTAGTTAGCATATCAAAAATACTGCACCTTCAGAAACTAAAATATTGAGAGTGCTTATGCCACTGGAATTTTTTATAACTTGATCTTTTATGAAGTGTAAAAGTGTAAAACATAATAATATCAGAATATTTCACCCCAATAATTATTTATAGACAAGTCACAATAGTTTATCATCCACATCTATTGCAAGAGATGTGGGTTCAGCATCACATCTGGAAGAGTTTATAAACCCCTGAATGACGAACTCATATTAGAGGCAATAGATATGGACAACAAAACTAATATGAATTGTCCAAAAATACATATTGTGGTGAAATACTACATAGGCAAATGTTCAATTTTCACCCACAGTCAGTTAAAATGGAAAGAGAAACATACCTAATGTTATATATGGCAGACTAGCATTTTTAAATA
This sequence comes from Malaclemys terrapin pileata, assembly GCF_027887155.1. Classification (NCBI taxonomy): domain Eukaryota; kingdom Metazoa; phylum Chordata; order Testudines; family Emydidae; genus Malaclemys; species Malaclemys terrapin. Next base: position 87,477,001 of record NC_071507.1, read on the forward strand.
ATTCAAATGCCAGAATCCTGTATAATACAGCTTTTCTATTTAAAATTGTGCATAAGGTTTACTGGTAGCATCTTAATAGGGGATAAGTGTTTGGTCAGCTGGTATTTTAAATGCTGTATATATGTTCACTTAGATGTTACAAATGAGTAGTGGAACACTATGTACATTTCAAATATGTTTCATAATGCAGATTATAAATGTAGTCTGGACATCAATTATGCACTCATTGATTCCTTCCTTCCTATTACTTAATCATTGTGGTGCCTAGGCAGCAATACAACTTTATAAAGGATATTCTGGGTGAATCATAATTCTGTAATTCTATTCATATATTGAAAGACCAAAGGACCCAATGTGACGTCCAGGTAGATTTTTTTTCCTTTTAAATTTCACAGTTAAAAATAGGGGCATAGCAGAAAATCCCTTTGATATATAATATTAATAGTTATATGCATAGGAATATTTCTGATGGTAGAAATTGTGACAGGTTGTGGTCTCAATTGACAATATTATGCAGGTCATACTCAGATATACTTCTCCTTTACCTCTAGCACAAAGAGCACCATCTTCCAACTATCCTAATGACTGGCTGAGATCAGCACTTTGATGAAGGACAACTGCTTGAATCTGAATCTGGGCATGATAGAGCTAAAATCAGTGGGAAGATGAAACCATGCTGAAGAGCTAGCATCCTTCATCCCATCACCTGAAATGAAGAGTGTCTACCCTCAGATAATCAAAACAGTCTACAACCAGAGGATTCCTTTGGATTCCTCAGTGTTGCAGGCATAGGCGCTGACTCCGTGGGTGCTCTGGGACTGGAGCACCCATGGGGAAAAATTGGTGGGTGCTCTGCACCCACTGGCAGCTCCCCGCCCCAGCTCACCTCTGACTCCTCCCCTGAGTACGCTGCTTCTCCCCCTAGCTCACAGCTCTTGCCACTGCCAAACAGCTGTTTCATGGCAGCAAGTGCTGGGAGGGAGGGAGAGGAGGGGGAACACAGTGTGCTCGGGGAAGAGGTGGGGCCGGGGCGGGGATTTGGGGAAGGGGTTCAATAGGGGGCGGAGTTGGGGCAGGGACTTTGTAGAAGGGGTTGGAATGGGGGCGGGATGGGGCAGGGCAGGGGTGGAGTCGGGGCGGGGCGGGGGGGCACCTACACTTGCAGGATGCTCTAATATCTAGTTATGCAAAAGGCTTTCTTCCACCTGAGACTGGCTAGAAGGCTGCGCCATATCCTGCTGGACTATGACTTCACTATAGTGATTCATAGGGGTGATCCACATCTTGGAAACTTCCAGGCTGGATTACTGCAACTCACTTTCCCTAGCTATGAGCACAACAATTTTTTAAAACCTTTGATTATCCCAGAACAGAGTAGTCCACATCCTCAGCAATTATCAGCCTCACCCTATTGTTTCCCACCCCACTAGATGGGATCCCCACTGAATTCCAGGCCAAAGGCACATCAGTCCTAAGCCCTTCATGGAATTGTCCTTAGGAATTTTAAAGAACATCTTCCTCTCTGTGATGACAATCTCCCTCAGCTGCTACATTTCTCATTAACTATGAACTCAACTATTAACTCAAGGGTGAAGCTCAGGAAAGCAGGAGACAGGTCTCTTTTAGAAACAGGACAAAAGTTTTAGAACTCACTACCAGAAGACATTACAATGACCACAAACCAAGTAACAAAGCAGAAAACTCTCTTCTTGAACTGAGAGTTTCCCACAGACACAACTAAAATCAGTAAAGAAGAGGAAAGAAGGAGATATAAAAGGAAAAAAATGAGTGATGGCATGAGACCACTGGCCTATTGTGATTCTGATAATTTATTCTTTAGAAAGCACTCAAATAATATCTATCTATATACTAGAAATAGTTTTGCTGGGATATATTGACTTAATAGACAACTACATAGTTTCTCTTTTTTTCAGATTTACATTTAAATAATTGACATTAAGTGATAAATGTTTTGCGGTTGTTACTATAATCACAATTGATTGCAATGGCTTCCAAAAAAGGGAAATGCTGCAAGTTAGGAAAATGTGCTGTTTAAAATGAATGTCTATAGTCCTTTGTATTTGTAATAAGATATGGGTTACAACTGTGTAATTAACTGACAGTCAATTATAAAGCCTGAAATTAAGTGAAGACTGTTTATTTAACTGTTGCATTTTAGTATGTTTTTGTCGGGCAAATGAACAATAACATGGAGGGTGTGGAATCATAACCTCAGAAGTAGGGTCTAATCAGTGTGCTGCTCTGTGCCTGGGTTTTGTTCTCTTGAGTTATGTGCATTTTCCACTTTTGCGCCTAACAAAATCTCTGAAAAAATATGAGAACAAACTTTCAGAATGTCCTTCACAAAATGAAAGGCCAGATCCACAGCTGGTGTAAAGCAGCTTCATTGGAGCTACACCAATTTATATCACCTGAAGACCTTGCCCAGAATTTTCAAAGCATTCTACCTCTAATTATTAATTACCAAAATAAAAGCAATGTCCTTATCAAACCTAATTACATTCATTATTTTCTGAAGTCATAATGTGCATTCTATGTTCCTAATGGCATTTGTAAAAACTTAAAAACTGTGCAGCAACTTGAGGTCTTAGAGTATGGAGATCAAGGACTGAGCTACAGAGGTGGATCCAAAGTCCAGCATTCACATAGGGCTTGTTGGCTTAGCAGCAGAGTAATGTTTTTTGGGAACACTTTACAATAGCTAATGTGTACTATTCAGTTTGGCTTCACAGAGCGAAGGGTATTAGTGTGCAGGAGAAAAAGTGAACTTTTTGGATAGGTAGACACTGACTGGAACCATGGATGCAGAAAAAAAGCCCAAAGTTTGATGCTATGTGCCTCCCTGCAGCAATATGTATAGTAAATACAATTTATTCTCATTGGTCTGATTCTACATACCTCACTCACATTAAGATGCATTTAGAAATGGAAGGAGTCACATTTTAAACCAATGGGACTCTTCATGTGAGTGATAAGAAGGGTCATGGTAAGCACGTGCTCCTTAGAGGTGGCTTATGACAATGTAAGGCAGTGGATGAGCTCTTCCCTGCCATCTGTCGATGAACTGGGGGAGAAGACCTCAGGAGCAGACTGTATTTGCATAGACACATCTACTGTGCCTCGGTGATCAGCTGGCAGCACTACCTGGCCAAGGTGATCAACTTTGCCTGGTTTGTGTTAAAATTCACTTAAGTCTTGGATGAAGGAGTAATAAAATGTTATCTTTATTGCATGACTAAAGGGAAGCAAAACTGTTGCTGTACTGTCCCAAATTAATGCTGTGTTCCCTCTCCTCTTAATAAAAGTTTTCTTTTGTTATACACAGACTCAGTGTTTGCAAGTAGGGAAGGAAGCATTGCCTTTTAGAGGCACCAGGTCTGCTGGTGTGTTTTTCCCAGGTTTTGGGGCAGGTGCTTGAGTTTTGTATTGTTAAGGGACCTGTAAAAAAAGACTAAGGAAGAGGTCCCTCCTAACTTTAAGATGTTGGTGTCAAATTCTGTTCATGTATACGTGCATGGGATTCCTGTTATAGTCAGTGGGAGGTGCAAACACCAGCACAAATAAAATTGAGGCATACTGATCTATGACAAGGCAGTTAATACTTTTGAATGACATTTCTGTAATCTATTTAATGCCATATACCTACTAAATTGACTTAAATGGAATTTGCACATTTGGATCCAAGTGCAAAATTTGGCCATTTGAATGTAAATCCTCACTTATACTCCAGCTCTACATTTTAATGGTTTCTTATCCCTATCTATCTTAATTGTACCAGCACACTAGTTAGTTGCACTATATTTTATGGGGAAAAACCATAGTCAGACTATATTATTTTGTCTTAAGGATAAATTAAAGATTTTATTAGCAATCAAGAAAGAAAAAAAACATCCAAAATTCTTCTCTTCACAAAGATGTTATCAGCTGCAGACATGCCTTTCAAATGCTCCAGCAGAATTTGATGTAATTTTTGTTAGTATGGTACCCATCATTGCTTTATGCTGAACAATTAAACTGGTTAAATACATTGGTTCCCTGTGTATAAGGAAATGAAAAGTACACTCTCAGCAAGTTTGTTAGATTTAATTGAATTTAGAATGCACGCTAGAAATGAGGTCTCATTCCTTTTTCTAAATTAGTAGATCATAAGGTTAGTTTAAGCAGAGCTCAACTTTCATACAGTATTTGGATTATGTAGCATCACTTTTGAATGTCTTATTTTACTTTGTTTTTATAGAGTTTCTTGCCAGCATTTAAAAATGCTTTTATTTTGATTGATGCTGTTTTTTGAAGGGCTCTCTTGATAGATTACATGTTTTTGAAGCCTACATTGTATGTGATCTAAAACAGGGATCTGAAAGAATAAATATATGTCTTTTGTGTCTCCTCAATCCCTCACCCAATGTAATGGGCCCTAACTAAAACCCCAGTTTCAAAATGCCCTGAAGTCCAGCATGATTGGATCCAGATCTGACAACATACATAGGCTGGCATACCCTCATATTTATAATAGATCCTACACAATTATCCCTCTTCCTGATCATTTGGCGGCAGATTTTGGTCAATATGCATTATTAACTGCTACAGCCCTCATTAATATGACTGCCAGGGTTTCTTCCTGCACTCAGTGGTTCTAGTTAGTTGACACTGGCATAAAGACAAGCAAAACCTCAGAAAAATGTCAAACAAGAGGCCAAGTGGAAAGCACAGCATCCCCTCTAAAATCAGTCAGTCCAGGAAAAGAATAATAGTTAAGCATTTCTCTCTTTCAGCCAAAGCCCCAGAGGTTAATAAAACACACAAATTGAGTCACTAAGAAGAATGCTCAACTAACCCTGAAGATTTTCAAAAGACACAAGATGAAGATCATCCACATTTATTCTGCAACCATTCAGCACCCATATGATGAAATCAGTGGTTTGTATGAAAAGTTAAATCATCTTCTGGATGAAGGCTGGACGTGGTTCAATAAGATTATAGGAGACTTCTAGACTGAAATTGATATAAAGACAAAGTTGAAAGAAAGAAAGAAAGAAAGAAAAGTGCACATTAAGTTGATGCACTAACTAGCCATTCACATTCTAAATGAAATACATTTGCTGGTAACATTCCTGTTCCCATTTATTCACTTTACAAAATCATCACACAATTTGCCACAATCCATCATGATTGACAGCTTGTGCTCAGGTGGAGCCTGGAACTGCAAAGCTACTGTATAAAAGAAAGATTGCATGGCACCTGCCTATATTCTGTCTCTTTCAAGCCACATTGCATAGTCTTTTATTTGACCAACCACTGAATTCATTCATAAAGCAAGAAAAATGTAAATAATACTGAAAAGACAAATGAAAGAACACTCTGAAAACTGGAATGGGACAAAGCACTTCAAACAGAAAATTTCTTTTGGAATTTGTTGAAGGTAGAGGAATGATTAACATATTTTTAAGAAGAAATAACTACAAAAACAAAGAAGTCCACTGACTGAGACTTTGCAGGACTTATGACAGAATCAGAGAACCTCTTCTTTGTTTCCTGCACAGCCTTTCCATAAGGATCCAACCAGTCTTTATGACACAATAAAGAAGCTTCAGCTTGAGATTTCTGCCACCTGCTCTCTAAGTTTCCTCCTGTTTTATTTGTTGCAGGACACCTGTAAACCCAGGCGATATTGGAACGGAGCCAGAGAAGGAGGCCTGTAGAAAGCACCCAACTGATGTCTGAAGATAAAAAGATGATTATAGAATCCTACCAAAAGCTCAATGGAGTGATCTGTCAAATAAACCATATCTTCACTCAGGACCTTCTGGAAGTACTCTCATTCCATTAACCCTCGTGGACAGTCCATCAAAACAGAACCTGGTCCCTAACAGGGAGTTGTATTGCATGAGGTAATGATCGGTCCATGATTCAGGCAAAATTTCTTACTGTCTGACCTCCAATCTCAGCCGAAAAACTAGATCAAATGTGTGACCTACCACGTGAGCAGAGCCAGTAATCCCCTGGGATAGTCCCATACTCATTATGGTAGCCATAAAGTTCAGACTACAGCCATTATATTTATGAATCAAATTACTGTCCACAAGTCAAATGGGAAGTAATCAAAATGTCATTAGACAGCAAGGCCTTGATTCAGGAAAGCACTTAAGCATGTGTTTAAGTTTATCCCTGTTCAGGAAACTACTTAAGTATGCACTTAACGTCCCATTGAAGTTAACAGGACTTAAGCATGTGGTTACATTCTTTTTCTGAATTAAGGTGCTTTTCTGAATCAGAGCCTAAATGTCCATGATTCAGATTACAGAATTAGTTAAATTAAATTAGAAAAACTAATGTTAAACACTGAAACATTTTAACATCCCTGTTCATTCAGGGTCACATCCTGTTACTGATTTTTGCATGTTAGTTTTCTGTTACATTTCAGATGTATATGATATGAATTTCAGTGAATTGAAACAAAGATGATACAACTAATTTGTGCTTATCTCATGCTGGTGCTAGCAATTCCTCTAACAGGCAAAAACGTGTGGTAGCTTAGTTAACATATCACACACATCAGATGTGTCACATTCTTTGTATGCCACAAAATATTGCATTCCCTGCTCCTTTTATTTGTAATCTAGCTTCTTAGTCACAGTAAACCTGACTTGATGGATGGCTCAGCTGTGAAGGTACATGATCTTTGGTTTGTATATCTATCTTTTGGAAAGCACTGTTTGGGATAATCGATTATGTAACAATCTTTGGATGAACTGTGTGACCCTGGTCTTCCAACAAAAACATAAATGTACTTTAGATGGGGTTAGTCTCAATTTGTTTGCATTCACATAAGTTGATAGGATCATGGTCTGTGTTTGTCAGCTGGAACAACGCATCTTAAAAGTAAGAACACACATATAAACTATAACCCCAGATACCAGACACATCCCTGGCTTGAACAGGGAGAGTGCAGATCTGAACAATCCTCCCAGAGCCAGATCTAAACAGAAGACAGAGGAGGATTTAAAGTGGGATCAAGTGTGCTTCTTATGCTCGAGAGATTCACAGGCAATTGGCAAACAGACTTGTGCATCTCTCTAATAGAGCTTTAACCTAACTTACATCTGAAATTGAAAGGCAAATAAAATATTGTAAAGGATTTTAGATCCAGTACCAAATTATGAAACAAACATTTTTAAAGCACCTTGTGGCATTAGAAAACGTACTACTGATGGGAAGCTATTCCATTAAATAAACCTGATTTTTCCACAAGTTATGGGCGATCTAGACTAGGGGTTTGTCTACGTTTGCAGTGTCACTGTAACATCCTGTGCTACACCTGTTCTGTGAATAAATAGAGGACACCGTTCTCTAGGGCTGTCAATACAGCAGTCTGCACAGGAACTAAGTTAGCTGAAAGATCTGAAAGAAAATGTATGTACCTTTCATAATGTTTAATGTATGTGAAGCTGTTTCCTTATGATTGTAAGAAGCAATATCAGTGCTGTAATTGCAACAAGATACATGATTGTGTATTTGTACTGTAATTTTTCTTCATGGACTTACTATATTTCAGCCAATGACAAAAATATCCAGACTTATTTAATGAAACCTAATGAGCTAGCTTCATCTCTATCAATATAAAATTTATGTATTTGCTACTTTCATTGTATGGCGGTGGACAGCTGAGTGTTGGGGGAGGGATAGCTCAGTGGTTTGAGCATTGGCCTGCTAAACCCAGGGTTGTGAGTTCAATCCTTGAGGGGGCCACTTGGGGATCTGGGGCAAAATCAGTACTTGGTCCTGCTAGTGAAGGCAGGGGGCTGGACTTGATGACCTTTCAAGGTCCCTTCCAGTTCTAGGAGATGGGATATCTCCATTTTTTTTTTTTTTTTTTTTTTTTTTTTAGTGAAGACACTACCTATGCCGACAGGAAAGCTTCTCCATTCAGTATAGGCATCTCACCTCCCTGAGAGGTGATAGCTATGTTAACAGGAGAAGCCCTTCTGTCAACACAGCGCTGTCTACACTGAGAGTAAGGTCGGTGTAACTGCGTTACTCAGGGGTGCGGATTTGCCACAACCCCGAGCGATGTAGTTATACCAACATAAGTAGTGGAGATGAGGGCTCAAGCTTGATCCTACAAACATATACCCACATGGCTGGTTCCAATGAGTTAAGATGGAGTACCTCACAGGAGTAAGCGTGTGCAAGATTAGCCTCCTTTATTATGCATGAGTCAATACTCCCAACTTCTAAACCTGAAGAACATATAGTGAAATCACAGAATATTACTAAAATTCAAGCCAACGGGAATTAAATTTTTTGTAATGAATGAATGCAATTTTGTAATGAAAATAAACAAAGGTTATAAATACAGAAATTGATATGCAGATGGTGATGCATACGTAAATTAATTTCTATAAACACTTGTAAACTTCTAATATACTTCTGAAAAGAAAAAAAGAGAAAATAGACTAGTCTATCATTTAAAGTTAGAGCCAAACTTTGCCCTCAAATATGTCCACACAACTCTCATTAAAGCAAACAAGAATTGTGCACCTATGTCTGAAGGAAGAAATGACCCCTTTCAAAATCTGTTTTTTTGGGTGCACAACCACAGGCCCCTTAAGGGGCCCAATTTTCAGAGGATGGCTGTTTAGTACTTCCTGAAAATCAGCCCCTTTAAGATGTCTCCTGTTGGGCTCCCTAAAACTGAAGCATTCAAAATCCTGGTCACTTTTGAAATTCTTGCCCTAGATATCCTATTAAAGGTAAGGCTTTATTTGCTTAAAGATTTAAAAACCCCACAACATTTTCAGGAGATTATCATACAAATGATTTACCAATGTCTTGTACTGATTCAAAGAAACAGGTTGTTTTCTATATGTACAAAGCTATTCAGAATGTAAAAAATGTAACACCAGGGAAAAATAAACAATGTGATGGTGGTTATTACAAAAGCCACATAGATAAATATTATGGGCCACAAGCTATAGCTTGCATTTCCCCGGTCAGAATGAAATGATGTAATTGCTTGGATGATACATATCCTATTGCAATTTCTGTATTAATTTTCCTTTGCTTCTTTTTAAACTGCATTTCCTTCTCATATATGCTAAAATCCTATATCTATATCTATATATTAAAAATCTTAGCATACAAGTTATTACTGAACCTTTTGTAGAAAACATATTTTAGAAAGTTTTATTCCTGTTAGAATTAATCACAGGGGGCTTAATTCCCATGGGAGTCAGTGTGACTACTCAGCTAGTTAAGTACTAGCCTGGGTTTAAGTGTTTTGTTGGCTCATGCTCATCACTTTGCAGGATTGTGCCCCATCGATTAAAAAGTAATTTAAAACAGAGTTAACTAGTTCTCAAACTAGGGACTGACTATGAGACTGAATTCCTTACAGATCACATGTATTAGAGAATGAAATTAATTTTGGATTAAAAATGGCTCAAGCCAAATCCCTGGATCTGAACACCCCATTTTGAGGAAAAGAGCATTTCAAAATTCAGATCTGGATCTGAATTTCACAGCTGGACCTCTCTATAACGAATCAATCCAAAACATAGGACTGGAACAACGCTGAACTTTGGGGTGTTTGAAATTTGGATCTAGATCTAAAATTTGTGCCTTGAATCGATCTCTGATTTTAGTAGGAGTTTGTTTCTATACTACTTAGGATCTGACCAGGCTTTATCACATTTAATTTTTTTAAGACCCAAATATAGTCAAAGTACGATCAGGAAACGTAATTCAGTAACATCATAATGGTGATGACCCATCGTGTAGTAGGAAAGAAACAGGAATTAAGTTTCTGATCTAAGTACTTGTGTTTTAGGGTGATCAGAAAAAAGGTTAGAAAAGTTGAGTCTACAGGTGGGAAAAGAAAAACTCTTTGTTAGCATTTAGATTATTTAGATCAGACTGAGCCCTTGTATAAATGGGTGCAATTCCAATTATTTCAATGCCTGCTCCTAGTAGGTCTCAATTGCGCCTTTGTCTTCAAATGAAAACTTTCTCTAAGCTTTTTCCTTGTTACAAACAAATGTAGGCTTTCCTAAAATATATCCAAGTGCTAATACCTGCAAAATTGTCTAAACTTTTATTAAACTTCTGATTCATTAGAAACAGATCTGTAGCAATCCTTGAATATCCCTCTAAAACTGCCAGAGCTGCAAAAATTTTAGAATTTCTAGAAATGCATTTCTCCAGGTTTATTTTTTTTAGTATTCATAAACTCATTGAAAGCTGATCTGTACTTTGTTCAAGTCAGATTTTGCCATATGTTAACTTTTCTATTACCATAATCTCCTTTTCCAGGTACTTTTCCGTTGGATGGACTTCCATTCTTTTGGAATTGTGGCATTTTTCATAAACTATGAAATCTTTTCAGACAGAAGTGTTTTTATCTTGTTTCCCCCATACGGCGGCACTCTTGCTGCTTTCTTCACTTGGTTTCCTGGGTGTTTTCACTAGTTTTTTAAGTCATCTTTAATTATCTTTCACTAATGACTTTTCTATCAGCACTTTTAGATTATTTTATGACTAATAAAATATTATTTCCAAAACAGTCTCCTGGAAATTTTATGGCAACTCAATGCTTTCTACATTAAAATTTTAAAATCTTTACTCAGACATTAGTTCATAAATCCAATAATCACTGTTTTGTGACAACCAACTTAGAAATGTCTAGCCACTTAGCCCAAAGGAATTCTTTTTTAAGAGTTCTGATTTCTTTGGGACTCTAGTCCATTTTTTTTCAAAGATCTTTCATTCACTACAAAAGTGCTCTCTTATTTCTTCCTACTATTTTCTTCCCTTGAGACTTTCATTGTGATCATCTCTGTTTACAATGGTGTCAATGTTGACAAATGACACACCAGTAGTGACAAATACTGTCACAGTTTGTAGCTATGCCATAAAGAGCAGGAATTTAGCATGTGAGATAACAGCTTGGGGATTACAATATAGGAAAAACAACCTTTTAAAACTTTGAATAGAAACCACAATGCACTCTAATTTACTGTAGAATAATTGAGTTTGTCTCTATTCTTCATTCTTATCAAACACTATTATTAATTATTTTGGAAACTTTCATGCAATTAAAGCATATCTCTTTTCTACCTGAAAACAAACATATACTAATTTTTTTAATAACAGGTTTAATGCTAGTAACTTGTGGCTTGTTTAATTCAGAAGCAACAACATAATAATATCTATATGTAAAAGAGCACATATTATTTTATATCTCTATCTCCAGTTTTAATTAATTGCCTATAGAAAATAACTTGATAATTTACCTGTAAATAGTATATTTGTTTAGGAATTCTAAGATACATACAGTAGCACAATAACTAGCTTACTTCCTCAAAATCATGGTCAGAAAGAAAGCAAAACGACATTTTTACATGTTAATGAAAAATACACTTGACAGAACACAGTAATATGGTAGAGCAGAATCTGTTAAATGCAAAGCCCTTAAGCACTGAGAATGTCAATTAATTAATAGCTATTGCGCTGGTACAATCTTCATTACTGGGCAATCAATAAGCTTAATTTTTTTGCTTTTTAATACTTGAATATGAAATGGTTTAAAAGTAAATGCATTTTAAGACATGTTTTGGTAAAGTCAATAAGTGGCTATTCTGCTGTCCTGTTCTCTCTCTCTTTAATTCGCCACAATTATGTTATGCTTCATTAGCTTCCATTTTATTATACAAGACAGTGAAATTTATCATGAGCACACATTAAATGGTGTGACTGCAGTTTCCTGCAATGGGCAATGTAATGATTAAAAAATGTGTCTATAACCTTATGGCCAGTTGGAAGGATGCCACTAATGTTTCAGAAATAATAGTCTTGGATGATGTGTTATTAGGGGGTTGTCATTTATATTCCCTGTGGTAGAAATTGCATATGTGGAAGGAAAGAAAGTGTCATATGATTAGCATTTGCAAATATAACTTGCCTCATACCAACCAACTGGCTTCACTTCCCTTTTCAGAAGAACAAAAGAAGATCAATGTTGATTTGGCTACATCACACCTCTTTCATTTGAGAAAGAGGAGGTCTGGATCCTGCACTCCTTATGTTTGCCTGAATAAGATGAGCTTACTCTAACCTGTTCTTTCCTTTGCATTAAACAGAAACTCTGACACAGCTGTAAATAAAATACTGTACTTAGGCTCTATTAATCTGTGCAAGTTTACATTTTACACTCAACATTCACTGCTGGGAAACCATCCAAATTTATATCATGTTTCCAAGTTAGCTAAGTCTGGCTATTAATAATAAATTTGTGTTGGACTGATACCACTAGGATAATAATGATACTCAAAAATATAAGAGCAAAAGTCTCTGTTAAGATTCACATGGCAGAGTTCTACACTAATATCCTTTTCTCCCTCCACAGTCTCCCATTAACATCGTTTGGGATTCTGCACATGAAAAGAGAGCAGAATATTAGAGACAATATCCACTAAGCAGGTCTGAGAGTAGAAGCTTGTACCACTTGTTACAACATAAATACAATTGCAGTAAACCGGTTAATATTAGTTTGGGCATCTAATTTCTCTATGCTAACTCTTGAGGCAAATCAATCTCCTTTAAAAATGTAACTCAGAGTTCATATTTGTAAATTAAATGGGTGAATAATAATCCACAATAAGAAATAATATTTGACCAACGTTTGTCAACTTTTTGGGATAGGGATCATCTTTTTGTTCTGTTTGTTCAGTACCTAGCATAACTAAGTCCTGGCCCATGACTGGGTTCCTAGGTGTTATGGTAATACAAACGTACAAAACCAAACATCAATGAATGGAGGAATGTTGATTACAGATGGTTTAAAATGGTACTGGGAAAAACTGTACTGGCACACTAATTCCTTGAAAGCACATGTTCACTCACAAATCCCTTCGCAAAATGGGTGGGTGAGGATGAATTGTTTAGGGGTACTTGCAGTCAAACAAAAAAATAAAAGTCTTTTGGAAATCATTCTATAGTCTCCTTCCATAGGAGATATGCATGTACCCAAGAACAAAAAATGCACCGTATCTTATTCCAGAACATTACAAAGGCTAATTAATATCGGACATCACATTGATTTTTGGAATGGATTCACACCTTAGCTGGAAATTGGCTTTTTTTGCAGGTTAATGGAGCCGGCAAAGCAGTGATTACAGTAGCAGCTACTTATTTCATGAACTGTTAAATGGCTTGGATAATAAATGATGTATATTGCTTCCAAACATGTAAAAGAATAGATTTTCTACATTCTGACAGAATAAGTATTATTTTAATACAGCAACAAAGTCTACTGAGGATGCATAAATCTTATGTGGATAAAAGTGAATGAATTAGATGTGCCAGATTTTATTTTCTACACTAATACCCCTAAAACCACAAAAACTTTTCAACATAGGATGGGCTTTTGTTTATTAATTAAAAGAATAGCAATTACCAAAGCATTGTCCTAATTATCATCTACTGCAACCTCCTCTCTGGCCTCCTTGACACAAATTGCCCCTACTTCAATCCATTCAAAATGGAGCTGGTAAGATCACCTTCCTGACCTGACGTAATGGTCAAATGCTCTTTGAATCTCTCCACTGGCTCCCCATTTTCCACTGCATCAAACTCAAACTTTTTGTCCACACTTTCAAGATGCTTCTTAACTTTGCCCCTCACCACTCATCTATTTTTGTCACTTATTGCCTCACCCCTTGCTTTGCCAGTGATGCCTTGAACATCCGTTTGCTTCTCCTACAAATATCTTTGCTCTTCCAGTGTTAACTTCTGCAGATCATCAAGGTTCTTTGCTGGAGAGAAAGAAACTGTGTATGACATAAAGGAGGGGTTTCAATCTTTTTCACAGTATGGATCACATCTCAGTAGAGCAAATGTCTTGTGTCTTCCTTATCAACCATGATTGTGCAGCTTCCCAGTAGCAACTACAGCAATTGCTTCATTTGTTGAAGTAACACTGGGAAGTATTGTTGTGTTTTTAGCTGTCTATAGTATGATAAGCGCTTTGTCCTTTTAAAAAAAGTTAATCATGCTATTTCCCTTCCCATCTGTTTTGTTCTTCTTTTCCTGCTTCTCCCTAGTCATACTCTTCTTCTGCATCTAATTCTTGTTTGGGGGACAAGAAAAATATGTTTCCTAGTCTTATAGCCCTCCTCTGAACATGCTGTATGCCTCTGTTTTGTCTTGCTTTCCTGGACATTCCTCTTCTACATGCAGCTCCAGTCCCATTAACAACTCTTGACCCCTCTTTTGCTGGAATCCCCATTCACGCTTGTACCTTCCGTCCCTTCCACTCCTATGGAGTTATGCCCTCTATTGAGGCAGCGGGGCTATATTCTCCTCTTTGTTGCCAGCTGTTTCGACCCACGTTCAGCCTCCTCTTTGCTGTTCTGAAACTGTGGTCCATGAAAAACTGGCTAATGGTTTGTGGGGAGTGGGCAGGTCATATGATTTTGGCTTCTCCAACTTGCAGAGGAATCCGTACTTTCCCCTACTGCTGCTTCCTGAAGGGTGCCTTCATATATGGATCTGACTCAGGAATACACAGATGGGAGGACTGTCTCCTCTCTGACAAGTTTCCCCTCTTCGCCTAAACCACATGTGGAGGCTTCCTGGGCATCTATATGCACAGTTAAGGAAGGTGAAGGATTGGGGGCCAGCCAGTCTCCACAGCATGCTTCCAAGTTATTGAAGACCAAGTCTGCAGTAAATAATGCAACTTCTTCCCTGTGCCATGGACCTCTCAACTCCCACTGGTGCAGTGACTGTTGCAAGACCTGTGCTGAGAACAGAGTGCAAGGCCCCATAGGATGGGGGTAGTGACAGTGTAGAAATCTCCTGAGGATTCCCCCAGAGCTAGAGGGACTGGTGAGATTAGGAAGCTGAACACCCAAACTCTTCCATAAGAAGGGGCAAATTCCACCCTCAATGGTACAATTTCAGGCAAACTCTGCACACTGTTATAGGATTAAGCAGATTCTTGATTAAATGTTTTCTAATCCATAATAGGTTGCTGAAATCTGGAAAGTGATTGTTTTGACTAAAAAACACAGTTTAGCCTTCTGAGGGATTATTCTCTCATAGACACATGTGATGGTTGAGTGGGTGGAAAGAAAACTGGAACTGACAGGAAGTTAAATCCTTCCCTAATATAGATGGAGATGAACATCCTTGATGACTGGCTACTAAAAAGAGAAACATGTAATGGGGAAGTTAATTTTATCATTGTTAAAGCTTCAGCTGTTCTTCACAGCTTTGATGATCCTTGTGGCTAAAATAAGCTTGTTAACCAAAGCTAAAATTCTGGTTTTCAATGCTGTTACACTACGTTCTTTGGCAAAAGGACTTTCATTTTAGCTGTTCAAGTTTATGATTAAGTTTTACATCAAAATAAAGTATTAGTGTGAGTTGTAGTAGTGCAGAAGAACAGATGCATTGCAAATGAAAGAATACTTCATAGTTAAATAGTTACCTGAAGCTACGATAGTCTGTTGCTTTCCCTTCCCCCCAGTTCTGCTTACTCTGATTTAATTCCTAGTTCAATTGGCTTAATCAGTTTATTATAAATATAGTATAATAATTACAGTATACTCTATGAACCTGATGATCATTACAGGAAAGGAGCTCTTAGTTGAGTGAGGTGCATTCAGAATGTGACTGTTTACAATTAGTGTCCAAATCAGCAAAGATTCCTAAATAAGAAGTGCAGTAGAGAGACTACAAGTGAACCAGTCAATAATAATACTTCCATCTAAAAGTCTCAAAACACTTTACAAAAGTAGTTAACTATTATTCCTGTCTTAACTATTGAGAAATTGAGCCAGAGAGCAGATACAAGACTTGCTCAATGTCATGCAATATCTAGCTATTTTAAGATACTTATATGCCCCCCTCATTATCATAGTATTTGAGCACCTCACAATTTTAATGTATTTATCCTTACAACACCCCTATGAAGTACAGAAGTGCTATTAACTTCATTTTACAAATGAGGAACCAAGGCACAGAAAGGCCAAATCCCTCGCCCAACAGGATCACACAATAAAGCTGCAGTGGAACAGAGACCAGATCCCAGTCCTAGGCTAGTGCCCTAACGACTGGACCATCCTTCCTCTCCAGATTTCAGCTCAGTCTCCTTTACTAACCATAATTATGAGCATTTGCAGAGGAAAGGGAACTCACAATTAATTCAAGTTTCAAAGCAAGGAATGGTTTATCCCAAGCTTAAATAGAATACATGGAGGCTTTAGACAACATCACATCAACATTTTGAAAATGACAATTGTTTCTTAGGCAGACAGACAGAAGACCAGAGAGCCATAAATTTAATCATAGGTTTTTCTCAGAGAAGTAGATTTAAAGCACACAAACCATATAGGGAGCTCATTTCTCTAACGCTTTGTTATTTTCTACCATCAGCTCTTCCCCTGCTGTTGGTTTATATTCCTCCTTCCCTCTGTTAAACTGGTTTAGGATGCCAATTAAGTTAGTAATCTCTTACTAGAACTTCTGCTATTCAGTTGGAGTAATTACTTGACTGCAGGCAGCCCAAACCTCAAGTAGTTGTTCCCTCCTAAATCCTGGCAATGGCTGCAGGAGTTCCTGCCTACATAAATCAGGAACTTAACCCAATTCTTACCAGATAGCAAGCAAGGATTATCAACCTTTTATAAAGTGACCCTGAAGCAGATTGTTAAAAGTCCAAAAAGTGCACTGTTTTAGATCTTTTATTTCCTACAGTCCCAACATTACAGAAACACAACCTGCATTCAAGCATTATTGTTTAAACTCATCTACAGTATATGGAAGTTTGCAGTAAATCAGCTCTAACCAAGACCGACAAATGTCAGTGTGGAAATTAAAGTATAATATATAATAATATTTTCCTTAATGAAAACCACTGGAAAGTTACTTAAATAGTCGGTCTTTATTCCAAAACTGACTTGCAAAATGAAGCAAGGACACTATTCAAAAACAGCAAAACATTTTTGTTTTGTTGGCAAGACACTCGTGAATAGTACTGTGCAGATATATCTCTCTTTATGGTGAGAACTGAATAATTGAGTTGCAAACATACAAGGACATAGACAGACATCAAAAACACCAAACAAGCAGAGCTAAGGATACTAGAGCCCTTTGTAAGATAAGTATATTTTATTCATGATAAAATAATCCTGTTTTGTGTGCTGGTTTTGGTTGCTAGAGGTGATAATCTATTTCACTAAATGCAGTTGCAGATATTCTTCATGAAGTTTCTTAAAACGAGGACATATATTCTGATGATTAAATCAGAGTTTGCATCAGATTTGTATTGGGCTCCATTATCAATTCTATAAATTCTGACTACTGCATAGGCATAAGGGCAAGCACTTTTGATTTAGATCAAAGGGATTTTTTTAGGCAGGGTCCCTCTTTTTTTGCTACCAGTATGCTCTCATTTCCTGAATTAGGGAGAAAATATGAAGTTTGTCTCTAATAATGTGGACATTATTCATAGCTACATGGACAAAGTACAGAACCATTTGGTTAAGGGATCATCTGCAGTGTTTCACTTTGCTACCAGAAAATATTAAACACGGGTCAGAACCCAAAGGATATTCTCATCCAGTTAATTTATTCAAACAAACATTTCCTTGCTATGAAAAATACTCTTTGTCAAGGATGCATAGTATTTACATGAAAGAGACAATTGGGTTTTGACTGAACTATCAGCAAAACAATGATCATTTCAATCGCTATTTACGATTCATGACTGAGTTCCATTAGTTTAGGTCTGAACTCATTTGAACACAAAAAGAAACAATTTCTGTAGTATTTGGAGACATCATCTGGTTTTGAGAAGCAATAGAAAAAATAATTTTCTCACTTGCAGCTTGAAGAAACTTAGTATTAAATGGCAATTCAGTAAACAATCAAAAATTCTAAATATGCCATGGTTTATCCATATTAAATTTTTCTGAAGTTACTTTGTTAAATGAGTCTCTACAGACTGAAGAACATTTTATCAGCAATACTAATTTTATGTATTTGTAATATTTTTAATATACCTTGGAAAATTAGATATAATCTTATCTTTTTGCGTGTGATGGTAAAAATACTGCCTTCACTTATTTAGTCTTTGAGTAGAAGAGAAATTTCATAACGGAGGAAAGTTAATTAGGACTTGTAGGTCATGAATAAATGCCACAGTTCTTGTACTTTATTAGCTATTTGAAAGCACTTTTCATAATGTATCTGAAATGCTTTCATTGAGCTGTGCACTGACATGCTAAACACAGTTCCAATATGTAAACTTTCCACATACAGTAATTTGAACTAGTTCCACATAATATATATATCAGCATTAATTAACAGAGTGGATAGTGTCTGTACATCTGTTAGCCATTAGTCTTTACTTTAATTCATTAGATCTTTATCATTTACCTGAACAACTCATCAGGAACAGGCAAATTGAGACATCAGTTCATTATGTCATCTGCAGGATAGTAGAGCCAATGGAAATATTAACCGCTATTGTGTATGCCCAGATTCTACTATGAAACATGAGTCCACAAATTTTGGTCCAAAGGTGGAAATACTTCCAAATTACCCCATTTATTGTGTATTTGGAATTCTAAAATTATTTGGGTTTGGAACGTGCAGGGGTTGGTGGGATATGGTATATTCCATTACAAACAGTTTCAACTAGCATACAGTTAGGTATTTTTTAATATAAATTGAACTACATTCCCTCCGGTTGCCTTCAAGTAGTGGCCTATTTTATTTTTGACATAGAGTGCTATTGGAGTAGTACAATAAATCTACATAGTCCAGCTGGATGCTGTACTTATTTTTCCCTGATGAGTATAGATTGTAAATTTAATTTAAAGTGATATGATTTCTACTGGTTCAACATCATCTTTTATATTTATATCCATCACTGAGGTAATGAAATTTAGGTGGGATATAAAAATGTTCCTGATTAGAAAACATGCTTAAAAATGTTAGCACAAAAGCAATGCAAAGTGTATTGTATATATTAATTCTAAGTCATCTTTTTGGCATTTCCTCCAAAGAAGGTTGAGGTAAACCATCGAATAATCTCACTGTGCACCCCAAAAGCATGCAAAGTGTGGACATATAAAAATACAGCTTAAAATATTTATTTTGGTATTTTTTGCTCCAATTCCACAACTGCATCCTTGGGGATAGACCCCGGAGTTCATCTCTCCATGGTTGTGTCTGTACAGTGCAGTTGCAAGATAGTGATTTTAGATTCAATTAAAAGTGGTGGCAATGACGGGAAGGAGGCTTTCAGGAAAGAAAATGTTTCAGAATAGGAAAGTATGGTAGGATTTAATAGAATCATAGAAATGTAGGGCTGGAAGGGACCTTGAGAGGTCATCTAGTTCATCCCCTCCCCCCCCCCCCACTGAAGCTAGACCAAGTAAACCTAGACTAGCCCTGACAGGTGTTTGTCTAAACAGAGGTTAAAAAACCTTCAATGATGGGGATCCCACAGCCAACTTTGGAAGCCTAATCCTGTGCTAAACTATCCTTATAGTTAGAAAGTTTTTCCTTACATCTAACCTAAATCTCCCTTGCTGCAAACCATGCTGATTACTTCTTGTCCTACCTCCAATGGATATGGAGAACAATTGATCACAGCCCTTTACAACAGTCCTCAATGTGTTTGAAGACTGTTTTCAGTTTTCCCTCAGTCTACTTTTCTCAATACTAAGCAGGCCCATAGGTTTCCTCATAGGTCAGGTTTTCTAAACCTTTTATCATTTTTGTTGCTCCCTCTGGACTCTCTCCAGTTTGTCCACATCTTTCTTAAAGTGTGGTGCCCAAAACTAGGCACAGTACTCTAGCTGAGGCCTCACCAGTGTCGAGTAGAGTGGAACAATTAACTCAGATGTCTTATGTATGACATTCCTGTTAATATGCCGCACAATTTTTCACAACTATACATTGTTGGCTCATATTCAATTTATGATCCACTATAACCCCCAGATCCTTTTCTGCAGTACTACCCCCTCGCCAGTTATTTCTTATTTTGTAGTTGTACATTTGATTTTTTTCCTTCTTAAGTGCAGTACTTTGTGTTTGTCTTTATTGAATTTCATCTTGTTGATTTCAGACTAATACTCCAATTTGTCAAGGTCATTTTGAATTCTAATCCTGTCCTCCAATGTGCCAGGAACCTCTCCCAGCTTGGTGTCATCCACAGATTTTATAAGCATACTTTCTATTCCATTTTCCAAGTCACTAATGAAAATACTGAATGGTACCAGACCCAGGACTGACCCTTACAGGACCCCACTAGATAAGTCCTCACATTTTTACTGTAAACCATCAATAATTATTCTGAGTACAATTTTTCAACTAGTTGTGCACCTACCTTATAGTAATTTAATTTAGACCACATTTCCCTAGTTTGCTTATGAGAATGCTGTGCTCGATTATGTCAAAAGCCTTATTAAAATCAAGATACATCACATCTATTGCTTCCTTCTTATCCACTAAGTCAGTCACCCAGTCAAAGAAGGAAATTAAGTTGGTTTGACATGGTTTGTTCTTGACAAATCTATGCTGGCTATTACTTATCACCGTACTATCCTCTAGGTACTTACAAATTTATTGTGTAATAATTTGCTCCAGCATCTTTCCAGGTATTGAAGTTAGGTTGACTGGTCTATAATTCCCAGAGTTCTATTTGTTCCCCTTTTTATAGAAAGAAACTATGTGTGCCCTTTCCCAGTCCTCTGGGACATCACCCATCCTCTATGATTTTTCAACGATAATTGCTAATGGTTCTGAGGTTGTTTCAGCTAGTTCTTTAAGTACCCTAGGGTGAATTTGGCAGGCCTTGATGACTTGACTACATCTCTCTTATTGACATATTCTATTTTATTCTAAATATTCTCTAACATATTCTGTCTGTTCTTTGCCCATTCTGGCTTGTGTTTCTTCCCCCTTGTTATTAATATTCTGTTAAGCACCTCGTCAAAATTAAAATTTTTATTGAAGACTGAAGCAAAATAGGCATTAAACACTTCAGCCTTCTTGGTATTGTCAGTTATTAGCTCTCCTTCCTGCTAAGTAATGGACCTACACTTTCCTTTGTTGCCCTTTAGAGCTTTGAGGGAATCTATACTTTCCGTGTGATAAACAATAAGAATACACCCATCCACTGTAGGTTTCAGAGTAGCAGCTGTGTTAGTCTGTATCAGCAAAAAGAACAGGTGTACTTGTGGCATCTTAGAGACTAACAAATTTATTAGAGCATAAGCTTTTGTGGGCTACAGCCCACTTCTTCGGATGCATCACAAGTGCTGCATCTCATGAAAATGGAAATGAGAACAGATCCAAATGGTATAATAGATGTATGGATTTCATGAGTTTCACAGTGTGCCACCTATGAAGAAATAGTTGAGAGACTGAGAAATAAAATAACACAACTTTCCAAAAATTTTTGAATCCTTGGCTTGATATAGTAGTTTAGATTATTTTCTGCACTCTTCTTCATAAAGGGCTGATGTTTCAATATGGTATAAGAAATAATTAATAAATACTTATTTGTATTACTGTTGTGCCTAAGAGCCCTAGCCCATGACCAAGACCTCATTGTGCTAGGCATGGTACAAACACAGAACAAATGATGGTCCCTGCGCTAAACAGCTTACCATCTAAATAGGTAGGTGGAGATAAGCAATGAAAGGCTAAAATTTCAAGACTGATGCACAGTATGATATTTAAAGATGAAAATTACAGCTCTCAGACAACTGAAAGCGAAAGAGGAATGGAGATTCATATCACAATATTTCTTCTAACTTGATTTTCTCTTAACCTCTATCTAAAAGGTATCACATAACTAAGGAATCATATGCAAACTGGTAACATGCTGGTCATTGATATTATTGCATGGTATATGTGCAGGTGATATGTGAAAAGTTTTAAATATAGGTTGGAAATATATTCTTAAAGGTATTTGGAGGGTAAGGTTTAAGTCATTTCACCCTAGACAAAGGAATGTGGTCCTGCCTGCTTGAATGTGTCTCCAATGTAAACGGAACAAAGACACAATGAAAGTACATTTACATAAAAAGTAAACAAAGTAATCAAACGAGTGAGAGGAGGGAAATAGCCACTCAATTATCACAATGCGGGAAGGACACTGCAAAAATTAACATGGTATCAGCTCTCTGGCGGATACAGCAAGCTGAGCCCCCAGGAGGGCTTCCTGACTTGGAAAACAAAGATAAATGTTGAGGATATTAGCAGAGGGAGAGAGCCATTTTGGCATCCTTTACCTGAAGAGATAAAAGAACCAAGTGCTTTGAGTTCTGTGTTGGATCCTGGCCAAAGACTGTCCAGCTATGCTGGAAGAACTGTGGTGAGAAAATTAGTCTGAAAAAAAGAAGACTTTTTGCAACAATTTCTGTCTCAATTCCTTCTACTTGGTATCACTTAAATATCTGTTCTTTGTTAATCAGCTTAATCTTCTCTTATTACACAACCATCTCAGTGCAGTGTTCCAAAGTGAAGAGTAAAATCTTCATCTGAACTAATAGATTGGTGCCATGTACTGTCTCTTTAAAGGAGCAGCGAACTAGATACAATTTTCTAAGTGATACAGTGAGACAGCCTGAGCACAGCAGAGGAGATGGTTTGGGGGAGACTCAGGACTGGAGGGGTTCTTGGTGTCACCCTGCAAGGAGTAACCAGGGTGGTGGAAGCCAGGGTGAGGTCATTGTGCTGTAAACTGGGTGCTGGTATCAGGGCTCTGAGCCAAAGCTGCACAGCACAGAAGCACCCAGGATTACAAACAGGGCCAGCGCAACCCATTAGGCAACCAGGGCGCTAACATTTGGGGGGCGGCGACCGTGACGGCCGGATCTTCGGCCACCCCGGTTGTCGGTGGTATTTCGGGGGCAGGACCTTCTGCCGCCTCTGTCGGGGGTGGTATTTCGGGGGCGGGACCTTCCACCGCCTAGAGCGGCAAAAATGCTGGCGGCGCTCCTGATTACAAAGCAACCCCTTACTGGTCTGGATGAACCCCCAAAGCATCAGCTTCCACCAGTATCTATGGGAGTTCCAAGAGATCAGCACCACTCAGGATCCAGACAGAGTCTCTAATAGACTGAGAAATGTCAAATCTTGTGGGATAAGGAACCCTTTACTAATCTGTCAGGGTCTTCAGTGTTATGGCAATGACAGTCTTTGGCAGCTGAACAGATAACTTCTCTAAAGAAGATCAAATGAAAACTGTAGTTGTGTTATAAGTTGGATGAAGTTCAATTAAATTCCAGAGTAGGATAAAAACAAATGCCTGGTGCAAGTCTATAATGCTAATGCAAGTTATCTTTATACCATCAAGCAGTTTGGGAATTTTATCAAGATCTTAGGTAAAAGATATGGAAACACTGTCTTCCACAGCTGTTCTTTAAAGCATCTATGGTATTTTCTTCCTCTTGCTGATCACTTACGGGCCAGCAGGAATTCTAACTGCATATAAAGCACATTTGTCTTCAAACAGGAAGATGTCAAAGAGGACAATTGTTGCTGGCACCAACTAGCATTTCTTTCAGAGTGGTAGCCATGTTAGTCTGCATCAGCAAAAACAATGAGAAGTCCTTGTGGCACCTTAGAGACTAACAAATTTATTTGGGCATGAGCTTTCGTGGGCTAGAGCCAACTTCATCAGATGCATGAAGTGAAAAATACAGGAGCAGGGATAAATACATGAAAAGATGGGGGTTGCTTTACCAAGTGTGAGGTCAGTCTAACGAGATAAATCAATTAACAGCAGGATACCAAGGGAGGAAAAAGAACTTTTGAAGTG
This sequence comes from Malaclemys terrapin pileata, assembly GCF_027887155.1. Lineage (NCBI taxonomy): Eukaryota > Metazoa > Chordata > Testudines > Emydidae > Malaclemys > Malaclemys terrapin. Next base: position 87,500,864 of record NC_071507.1, read on the forward strand.
GTAAGAGAGTGGCCCATCACAGACATTTGACAAGAAGGTATGAGTAACAGTAGGGAGAAATTAGTAATGGGCTTAGAGTGCAGAGCAAAACATACAGCCCTAACATTCATTTCAATAGTATCATCAATTTTATGCTATGATTTCTATATGGACTACATTTGCATGAGACAGCAGATTATAATGTGGAGATTTTGTGACCTTACACTAGTTTAATTTATGACACTTTAATTCTTTTCTTAGCAGTATCTTTTCCAGGAATAAATACAGTAATCATAACAATAAAATAAGTTACTCTCATTTATTTGGACTGACATGCCCTATTGTTGTTTCTTCTTGCATAAGTAGTCATATCAACATGTCAAGTTCTATTGTTTCCTCTTTTTGCTCCAATAATAATAAAAAGAAATTTTAAATAACTCTAGTGCTGCCAACACCTCATCCCAGATGATATATGTATCACTCCCTGCATGAGTCCCTTAGATGGAGGAAAAGGCCCAGGAGAAAATGTGCTTGTCAGAGGGTGTCAAGTTCCAGGACCTACATAGAGATGCAGTCCTTTTGTGTGCAGTAAGTCAATTTTGACTAAGCACTCTGGCGCTCACGTCTGGGTACATCCTGAGTCCACTGGGCTTGATATAATTCCACTCTGCTCCACACAAAGTGCTCATGCACTACATATGCTTCAAATTTACCCTTCATGAGGATTTATTGGTAACATAAACAAAAGCCATAAACCTCAGGCTAAGCTTTCTCCTGAGGTTGGCTAAGGCATGGATGATGTTGATTTAATTTCATATCAATAGAGATTAAAACAAATCATATCAGGTTGATGAAAGTGAAGATTTTCTTTTTTGGTGATAGACCTAAGCATCTTTGTTTTTACATAAAAACAGAATAATAGAAACTGGAGATGGAGAAAGACCTTTTAGATTATCAAATCTCTCTCTCTGTGGAGACATAACTGTTCCCTATGGTACATTTTCCACTGTTCATATTGTCTAGTTTTAAAAGTCCTAAGTGATGAGACTCCTACCTCTTCCCTTGGGAGATTATTCCACAGCTTGATACATCATAATCTCAAGAAATGTTTTTCCTTATATTTAGCCTAAAATTTCCTTTTCTTAGTTTCATCCCATTACTCATAGTTATAGTCCCCTGGTAGCATTCTACATAATTTCTCTTTGATGCTTAAAGCATTCAAAATATTCATAAACTTATGTCCTGCCTTAGCAAAGCTATTAGCTCTTTTAGCCTTTCTTCAGAATCAATCCTCCAGCCTCTAATATATTTTTTGTTGCTCTTCTCTGAACTGCCTGCTATTTGTTAATATCTTTCTGGTAATGTAATGCTCAGAACTGAATACAATGTTCAGCTATACCATAACCATATGTTAAACAACTCTATTACTTCACTGCCTTATGATATGCTTTGCATATGTAGCCTAAATCTGCACTGGCTGTTTTGTATATCACTCTGCAAACTCATTTATTGTCCCCTATCACCCCTGTTTGTTTTCATCATTATTGCTTTCTAGGTTGCTCCCCATGGTCTTGCATAAACCAATATATACAGGGTCCCATTCATTGGGAAGCCTGTAAGATGCCAGTACAGCCCCAAATGAGTAGTACTGGTCTGGGAGGGGGTGTGGCCAGAGTAGCCAGGAGATGCACTATTTTAGCACATTCCCAGTGCAGCCTCTGCTGGAGAGCCTGGTAGAAACTGTAGCTGCTCTCCCTCAGGAACTTTTGTGGGAGGGTAACGGTAACAATACAACCTGCTCTGTCCCAGAGATGACTCTTCCTGCTATTGCTAGAGCATAGTGGCCCTTGCAGTTGCAAGGAGGTGCAATTTGCACTCTGTGTGCCGGTCAGGGTGACTCTAGCTCAAATGCCTTGGAAAACTTTGATTTGATTATTAGTATTGCAGACTATTTCAAGTCTGTACCAACCAGCACTGAAAAATGGGGCAGATCCATCAGTCCTTACTTGACTAATAGGGGACGACTCTTGTGATTAAGGATTACTGATGTGAATAAAGGTTGAAGGATAAGGTCCATTCTATTAGATCAAATGTTAGGACTAATGATACAACGGCTAAATGCGGGGACCAAAATATACATGTTTTATAAGGGTCCTCACTACCCACATTCCCAAATATGGGGACATGACATCATGTACCCAGGAAACCAGTTCTCCATTTGGTCATCTACACAGCTACGTGAAGGAAACGTTATTCAACTGTGCTCAAAAATCTAACTAAAATGCAGTGGTGTTTTCCACCCTAAGGAATGGCACAGAAACACAGGCTTGCTGTCTGTAAAACATCAAAATATTAGTTTCCATATGAAACACATTTTTGGTTACTCATCAGTTTAAAGTGGTAAGATAAAATAACCAGAATTACCTGTACTGGAGTGAACTATCCCCAGGAAGATCCACCTAGGTCATGTCCTACAAATGTATGAGAAGCACACACATTTAAAGCGATTAGATAGAAAAACAACCCAAAGTGGACAAAGGAAACCTTTAAAAGATAGTCTCAAAGAGAAACTCCAGCAGCGTAGTAGACAAATGCCACCCACTCACATCAACAGGTGGGGGAAATTGATGGAGCCGGGGACACACCCAGTAGAAAGGGAAGGAGGCAGTTGCCAAGGACAATAAGTAGTTCCTCCCATGGGAGTCTCTGGCACCCATTGGCCTGCTGGGGGAGAGGGTTGCTGATTGGCCAACATTCCTCAGCTCCTAGGATTTAGCCCTGCGCAGGGGCCATGTGGAAAGCTCTTTCGGCTCCGTTCCAGCAGCCTGCCCTGCCCACCCAAACTAGGAATGGGAACCCAGTTTGACAGATGCTGTGGGTCTAGATGATTGCCTGTTTAGGGGGGTCAGGAAGGAATTTATTCTCCCATGGACCAAATTAGCAGAGGACCGGGCAGTTTTTTGCCTTCCTCGCAGCGGTGCAAGCCACCGTGGGTTAATTAGGAATGTGCATGGTACCTAGCTGAGGTACTGGGGTGGTGTTGCTTACTTGTCACAGTTTACGGCTGGTTGCCAGTGCAGTTAAGAGAATAAAATGAATGGCTCCCAGAGGTAAAAGATTTGGGATTTTGGGGATGGGCCTTGGGTTCATGTGGTAGGGTGAGACCTTGTGGCCTCTGTGGACCAAGGTCCCAACCCTGCTGCACCCTCTGTCCCTCCTCCGAGGGGGGAGAGTGCTAGGACTCAGAAAGAGCTGAGGAGAGCCTACATCACTTTATGGATTATACGGTAAGAAGCCCTATAATCTTGACTCCAATTATGGGTCATATCATACGGAGCCCTCAAGTCCCTGCACTGGAACCAATTAAATGCCTGGTATACGAGAATATGGGTGATGGGAGGGCAATGCCCTGCCCTTGTGCTAAAAGTTTAATAAAAGTTGCAGCCTGCCGCTTAATTCCATGCATTTGTCTGTCCTTGTTTTGTAGCCGTGTCCACATCAATGCACTTAAGGAAACTATAGCTACTGAATGAACTAATTCTTTATGCATGATAAATAATGATGGAGTGAAACTATTTGAAGATAACTTTCATTGGACTTGAAATGCCAACTGCATCTGCCACACATCACCCACAGTATCAGCTTCGTCAATGAAATATCAGGAGTACCCTGCCTGTATCAGGTCAGGACTACCATAATCTTTATTTGCTAATATAATACAAAAATTGGTGAAAAAACAAAAGTTCTAATCTTATCAAGATATTGTCATATCACTGAAAGCAATGTCTTAAAATACAATAAAATGTTCTCCATTTTTTTTCTCCATTTCTATTTAGAGAAATTGAGTTTATGGATTGTAGTTATGCAATAATTATTAGCGATCTCAGACTACATTACATTAAATGACCTGTAGAAAGAGTATCTCCGGCGCACCTCCCTAGCTGGGCTGGGGGCCCTCGCCATGCCTAGTTTCCACCATAGGGTTGGCCTAGTACAGGTCACAGCCTCTTTCCTGGTAGTGGCCCCACCCTTGGGGGCCTGTTTACTTTACCTCTGGGTGGGGGAAAAGCAAAAGTTTAGGTCAACACAAATTGAGCCCTTCATGGGGTCAATAACAAGGCAACAAAAAGCCTGAGGCACCAGTTTACTTCAGGGGTGCCTGGGTAGCAGCTTTGTTGAAGTCTTTATGGCTAGGGGGCCAGGTCAGACCCTCCCTACAAGGCTTACCCCTGAGGTTTGCTAGACTCCTTATAGAGCTGGACAGTTTCTCGCATGAGGGTTCTACCTGCCATTGCAAGAGCTACTCTAGTCACTCCCTTCTGAAGACTTCCCCCCTTGTGTACTGCAGCTTCCCCCTTTTACAGCCCTCCTCCCTACCGTGCATGACTGACAGCACCAAAAGGGCGGGGCTATTTTAGCACACAGTCTCTCAGGCCCCTTCCCTGGCAATGTAGGGTTTATACACTCCAACACATAGCCCCATTCCTGCAAACACTTATGCACATGCTTAACCGTAGTCAGGTGAGCATGTCTTTAAAGTAAGCATGTGCATAAGTACTTGCAGGATTAGAGTCTATGTTCAGAAAATACTCTTTTAAAATTGATTCTCAAGATATGATCTTCATGCCTGCTCTTAGAAGGGGTTACTGCTAAGATAACTTACCCAGTCTTTTCAAAGAACTTCTGTCTGAACTATAGAATTTGCTTTTCTTTCCAGGAAAAAAGAGAATATTTCCTTTCTCAGAGGAAATTCCTAAGAGAGTAGTGAAAATATCTCAAAAGGCAGCCGCACACTCTGAAAGGAACAACCTAACCCACTCCCTTAAGTTTTATTCTGATATTGAACAAAACCCTGTTGACTCCGCTTGGATGGAGAGAAATAATATAATTAACTATCAAACAATATACTTAATATTGGTAAATACATCTATTCAAGATAATCAGCTTCAATTCTTGTCTATGTTTAGTTTGTAGAAGAACCTGAATGCAACGTTTTATAATAAAAAATCCTGATAGAAATACATACCATTTATGCATTCTTTAGACGTGAGCTTCTGAATCAGTGCACAAATAAAAATTAGTTTTGTGCAACCCTAAAAAGGTTCAAAATTCAGATTTGGTTAAACATCCAATAGTTAGATGCTTTTCTAAATCTATTAGGTCAACAAAATTGGTCTGGAAATTCCTTCTGTATTCATCTAGATCTCCCCTGTGCACAACCTGAATACACAGGCTATGTACAGGAACCAGCATTTGACCCTATAAGATTACCGGAGAAAGAAGTAGAGTAAAAGATTGACTCTGTTAGCCAGTTTAGAAGGAAAAACTGTAGTACTTTAAGGTGATATTAAAACTGTAAGTGACAGTGCCCAGAGAATTCAAACGGAGGTTAATAGTTTTAAATGCTCTTTCTGGCACTCTGATAAGAGATACTGTAATACAAGGTTACACCATAAGATTGAAATTCTTCAAAATAACAGAACAGACTGTAATTTGACTGTACTGGGCTTTGCTGTTGAGGTTAAAGGGGAAGATCTTTGTGAAAGTCTCTTTGCTATTAGAATCTATTTTAGATTAAGAACAACAATAACAAAGCCCCCTTCCCTCTTCGAACGTGACAAAAACATTCCAGCAGAAATATCTCAGATAACTCTCTGGTTAAACAAGGATTATTACTCTATCAGATTTTGATCAATTCTCTGACTTCCACTGAGGTAAAAGATATGGTTATTTCAGAAGTAAGGGGCAATACTTGTAGAGTAATAACTGCCTGGGCATCTCAAGGTCAGAGATGTAAAATAATGTCTTTTAAAACAGAAGTCTCTCATATTGGGGGGAGGGGGAGATAAGTTAGTAATGTTTTCTGCTTAAATTGTACATGGATTTAGGCCTGGATCTTGACTTCAATGAGACTACTCATGTGTGTAAAGTTAACCATGTATGTAAGTGTTAAAACTGTGGTCTTAAGGAAAACATTCACGTCACAGTAGTTCAGCCACAGAAATTCTCAGTCATCTGGCTGTGAAATTAGTGCTCTTGGAACACAATGGCCGGCCATTGTGATGCTAGTAATGATTGCAAGTATCACGGCTGACACGGAGGTGTAGTGGTACCATCATATCAGCAAGCACATCTGAGTGCGTTAATTTCTCTTTCTCACACATTAGACAAGAGACAGAGAGAGACTGATTATAATTTACTAAGAAATTAGATTAGGCTATTAGGACAGGCTTGTCTACTGAGGTCAATGTGAATATTTTGTGACACTCTGACTAAATTGCTTTATTTGCACTTTTCTGTGTTTAACTGGCCTTTGGTTAATTGTCCTCCAAACACTTATGTGTTTTTATATCCTTTTTTATTAGAAAACTGAGGACTTTATACAATAAAGAATAGCAGAGGTTGCATTTATTTGTTTGATGTCTCTAGCCCATTTTTTATTTTAAGAACCACAAAAATAAAGCCAAAATCATAATAAAATATCAGAGTTTCATAAGCTATGCTCACTTGTCAGTGTTAACTATCTTGGTAGCTTAAATTTTTGGGGTCAAATGTAGTCCCGAATGACAGGGAGCAATTTCCTTTGAAGTCAATGTGAATGATGCCTTTTTACTCTAAACTCAAATTTGGCCCTTTGTCTTCCACAATTCCAACATCTTTTAAGAATACACTAAGGACTAATCCTTTGGCAAATTAAATTTTAATAAAATCAAATTTGGTTTTAAGTTACATGAGTACAAATCATCTCAAACCATATTGGGTGAAGAATGTGGTTAGGTAGAGACTTAGAGAAAGGTTTGCCTTGGATTGAAATTCTGAGTCAATGCAAACCTTCCTGACATCAGAGATATAAAACTGATATTCTGGTATTCCCAGGAAATGTAAGGTTCTTGTAATGTAAATCAAGTTCTGTATATATTGTGGAGACCTATATATATTCTGGAGACCATAATTTGTGCAGACCTATTTCAGAGCATTTTTCCTGCTAATACATATATACTTTAATGTACATTTTGAGACTTCATGTGCCTAACCTTGGATCACATGTTTGGTCAATATTTTGTACATTATTAGCAATTCATATTTTATTTTTATTGGTTGCATTCTCAATACTAGTTATCACAGGTGGAACTGACTGCAGGAGACGAGTTGAAATCAAATAAACTGAAAATATGAAGCTACATGTGATGAAAAGGCTGTCATTAGCAGGAATACATTATGAGGGGAGAGGTAAATGAAGAAAAAAGGGAAATAGAGGGTGGAGGTAAGAGGGGGAGCCTGATTTTGTTGAAAGACATGCTGTAGATGGGCTCTGAGAGCCTAAGTTAATATTTACTAAGTCTAGCACATTCAATAACTTTGGATTTTCTTTAGTGGGGCCATTGTTCCTTTTGTTTGAAGAGAGAGAAGAGCTGTGAATAATGCCTAAGAGCAAAACTAAACCAGAAATAAATGGCTTTTTTAATGTGAGACCTTCAACCTCAATTCCAGTTCCCCAGAGGCCATCTTTGACTCCTTCTCTGGCTGTGCTTGTACAGATGTCAACTGTGGATAAAGATAGCTCTAGAAAGAAACTGATGAAGGAACTGCTACTTAGCAAGGTGAGTTTACAAGCTTCCTTGACATTGGCAGAGGGGAAGTTGGAGGTAGGGTGACCAGATGTCCCGATTTTATAGGAACAGTCCCGATTTTTGGGTCTTTTTCTTATATAGGCTCCTATTACTCCCCACCCCGTCCTGATTTTTCACATTTGCTGTCTGTTCACCCTAGTTGGAGGCCATGTCATTCAGAATAACCAATTGAAAGTAATGGATTAGCAGAGACTAGGAGCGACTGCAGATAGCAGAGAACAAGTTAGATAATGGCATAAAGAGTACACTTATAAAGTTTGCGGACGATACTAAGCTGGGAGGGGCTGCAAGTTCTTTGGAGGATAGGATTATAATTCATAATGATCTGGAGAAATAGTCTGAAATAAATAGGATGAAATTCAATAAGGACAAATGCAAAGTACTCCACTTAGGAAGGAACAATCAGTTGCACACATACAAAATGGAAAATGACTGCCTAGGAAGGAGTAGTGCGGAAAGGGATCTGGGGGTCATAGTGGACCACAAACTAAATATGAGTCAACATTGTAATGTTGTTGTAAAGAAAGCGAATATCACTCTGGGATGTATTAGCAGGAGTGTTGTAAGCAAGACACGAGACGTAATTCTTCCACTCTATTACGCGCTGATTAGGCCTCAACTGGAGTATTGTGTCCAGTTCTGGGCGCCACATTTCAGGAAAGATGTGGACAAATTGGAGAAAGTCCAGAGAAGAGCAACACAAGTGATTAAAGGTCTAGAAAACATGACCTATGAGGGAAGATTGAAAAAAAATTGGGGTTGTTTAGTCTGGAAAAGAGAAGACAGAGAGGACATGATAACAATTTTCAAGTACATAAAAGGTTGTTACAAGGAGGAGGAAGAAAAATTGTTCTTCTTAACTTCTGGGAATAGGACAAGAAGCAATGGGCTTAAATTGCAGCAAGGGAGGTTTAAGTTGGATATTAGGAAAAACTTCCTAACTGTCAGAGTGGCTAAGCACTGGAATAAATTGCCTAGGGAGGTTGTGGAATCTCCATCATTGGAGATTAAAAGCAGGTTAGAGAAACACCTGTCAGGGATGGTCTAGATAATACTCAGTCCTGCCATGAGTGCAGAGGACTGGACTAGATAACCTCTTCAGGTTCCTTCCAGTTCTATGGTAAGTTACAGGAGCACATTGTACAACTAATTCAGTGGAAGCTGCTCAGCTAAATCAGTGATTAAAAGTATTTTTGTGTGGTGAGAGAGGCATGTTAAACTGCTCAAAATTTAAGGGTTAATGGGATCCCAGCATATAAGGATTATTGGGATCCTGGCGGATAAATATCCTGATCCAGTTATTTTTATGGAAAACCCATTCTGAAAATCATGCACACACCCTAAATATTAAAGAAGAACTATGTTCTGTGGAGAAATTATTACCCTCAGTTTGTGCTATGAGAAGATCAGGTGGTAAAGGAGAATGGTGAGAATCTTCATTGTCACATTGACTGATGCCAGGGACTGTGAGTGAGTATTAAATGTTGCCAAGAATATAAAAAGAACTGTTCTATGAAGAGAATGAGATTATATTCTTTTCTGATATGAACTCCATGACAAGTCTAGAGGAAAGGATTTAGGGAAATCAAACACTTCATGGATGAGGACAAGGTATTAACTATTCCCAGCAAAACTCAGTTACCACAAGAAGAAATGGTATATTTTCTGAATTCAGACTGCTAATTGTTTGCCTTATTAAAATAAGAGACGAGAGATCTGATCAGGAGACCATTGGTAGAGACTTCTGATGACTAAATTCTAATTAAAACAGGGTTGCACCATTGCCAGCAAAACTTCTCCCTCCTTTAATATATGGTATGTTTAAATTGGTAGAAAGATGTGTTTGATATTTTTAATCAGTTTATTAGAATTCCCTTTTTTGCATAAATGTAACATGTATAGTCATTTCTCAAAGAGATGGGCTATTGATAAGTTTAGGGCAGCACTTCCCCCCTGCCACTTCTCAGAAGTGTAGATGGACTTTTTTCCATTGTTTAATCTGAATGCCACTACTGCTGTTAAATGTAAGCAGCTGTGTGGTGTTTAGATGCTGAGTTATTATTTGGGTTTATATCTGTGTATCTACTTTATTCTTTTTTCTACATTTTTATATTTTTGAGAGCACTGACAATCTGGTGCTTTTGGAATGCTTTCATCCCGCCCAGCAATTCCTTTGTTACCACTGAAGTTTGTTGCTAGTGTGCTGTGCTTATGCAGAAATCAACCATGCTGATATGTTTGTTTAGTGTAGTATGAAAATAATAAATAAAAAGGAATTATAAAAAACTCTAAAGATATCATATTCCATTAGAATATGCATTATATATTTGTTGTTTTATCTTCTGTGACGAAATGAGGATGCATTTATATAATAATTTGCTAGTATTATTAATTGTTGTTCTTGGTGTAGCATACACTGTTCTTTGCATTCATTGATGCAAAAACCATATGTGAATGAAATAAATATAAAATAAAAATGTGTAACTGAATTTGACTATTTTACTCTAACAGAATTGCAATTTACAAACTTCCCAATAATTAAGGTGTAGCACTGATCTGCCAGTTGCCAACAAAGTTACTTCTCTATTACTAAATTAAAAACACAGCATTAATTTTATTTAAAATCACTGCAATTCATTTCTCCAAATTTTACTGAAAACTCTGAGTTGAAACACTCATCACCTTTTCTGTCAAATGCTAACAATAGTTCATAATTGGCTTACTTCACTAACCTCACCAAGGTCTTTGTCAGCAGGAAAGGTTATCAGAGGAATTTGCACAATTCCTTCCCCATTACCTTATTTAGTAAATAAATTTGAGATGTGTTTGTATATGGATTATGTGAGACTAGTGCTTCTATTCGTAGCTGCACAAAGCTGCAGCTTGCCCATCCAGTCCTGTTTTTCTCAAAGAGAGCCAAAGAGGAGGAAAAAATAATCTATCATATCAATTAATGTGGACTGCTTCCAGGTAATCTAAACCATCCTCATGAAGCAACTTACTTTTTTAAATTGGAAAGGCAACTGGAAAGGCAAAATTTCTCTCTCTAGCTCTAAATATGTTGCAGTATAACACATCTATTCAGAGTGCTAATTTGCACTGCTTGAAATAGATATTTTATTAACAAAATAAAAATCCCAAACTGTATCTTCCCCAGATTATTTGAAAATTTATTCCTCAAAAAAATAAACAGGGTTACTGAATTATAAAGAATATTCCAGTATAGATGTCTTTTGCTCAGCTTTTACTCCGATAGCTACGGTGAAAGTAGTCTCAGATTTAAAGCACATTTAATTGTCCAAGGGGACACAAAATAATATACAATAAAGATTTATTATGTTGCTTTTGCATACTTGGTATAATATCCATTTATCTAATATAATAATAGTTACATAAAATAACATTAAACAACATTTTACTTTAATTTTCATCTCAAATATTTTTCTTCTCTTAAAATATGCTATAACAATAGAATCAGGAAATCAACCTTTTTCTAATCTGTACCATGTATAAAAGGCTAAATTCACTTCCAAGTCGATGTGAAAAACTATACTTTAAACTAAACATCAATCTCAGAATTAGCATGCAAATAAAAAATATATATTGTAATGTAGATGGGTCTTCAATGAATAGTAGATTTAAATCTGCTAATTTTATGAGATTCAAATTAGATTGCTAACCCAAAAACAAATAGTATATCTGAAATTCATGTTGACCATCAACCTATGTTCATGCTTAAATCATGATGGCAGGAAAAATGTGGAAGGCAAGAATAGCACTGCTATAAGTATTTGTATAAAAAAAAAAAAAAAAGGCTACTCCCATATGTCATTCAAAGCCTAGCAGCTGGGCATTGAAATCACAATTCCTTTTGGTGACATCCATATGGAATGGAAACTTTTAATATTACCCTTTGCTAAAAGTCATGATCTAATTTCCTGTATGTTACTATATTAAATAATTGTCAATTCTATTTACTGCTTTATTTCAAAATAAAAATGATGCATGTTATAGGTGAGTTACATTGAGTTACATTACAGCTTTGTTCCTGATGTAAAGGAATCTGCATTGGCTGAATCACAACATCATTTATAGTTGTTCTGACAAGACTAATAATCTTAGGGCTTGTCTACACTACCGCGCGGGGTCTATCTAAGAGATGCAACTTCAGCTACGTTAATAGCGTAGCTGAAGTTGACATACTTAGATCTACTTACTGCGGTGTCTTCACTGCGGTAAATTGACAGCTGACGCTCTCCTGTCGACTCTGCTTGCGCTCCTCGTTCTGGTGGAATACCAGAGTTGACGGGAGAGCGTTCAATGGTATAGATGCGATAAATCGACCCCCGCTGGATCAATAGCGGCCCGCTGATCTGGCGGGTAGTGTAGAAAAGCCCTTAGCTTAACTTGGGAACAAAGCTTCTCCAGTCCTAAACTGTAAACTGGTTCTTGTTCTATAGCTACTTCTACTTTCATTCCCTGGCCCATGAATAAAATATGACAATTTCCTAGCACTTTGGGGCTCCTTAATCTCCAAAAGCATATATCAACAATGAGTAGTATTTTCCTCCCAACAAGGTAGTCATTTTAAACTACTAGGAGATTTACATGGGCCTTACATTTAGGATTCATTATGGAGCAAGGAGACTTCATTTTGGGGTTCAACTTATAATTTATCTACCTCCTTGACTCACATACTCCACCCTGGGATTATCTCTAATGTTATTTCCCTTCCGAGGATACTCCCTGCGATTTACCTATGGAAATGTGACTGGGACTCCCTGCTCCCTACTTGCATCTCAAGGATATTGTGTTCTCTTAAAATGTTACAGTGTTTTAGGGTCCCCACTAAGTGATCCCTCAGATCTGAAAACTTTCCTTCTGCACTCCAGCAATAGAACTTACACACATTGTCTCTTCTGGGGAGGTATACATTGCATATTGGAGTGCTTTGCTGACTCTAGAACAGTGTTTCTCAACTACTGGTCCGTGGACCCATGCCAGTCCCCGAGATCTCCCTGACACAGTTTAAGAATGCAGCAAGCTGATCCCTAGTATCAAAAAGGTCGAGAAATACTAATTTAGATCACACATGCAGTGTCAACAACCAGTAGATGGGTAGCTAGATATGTTGCCTCCACCACACACCTATCGGCATTCTGAAAGACCTTAGCAAATCATGGAAGGAGGAAGAGATGTGAGCTGTGAGGATGAGGGAGATTAGGGGAAAGTTACAACTCATTTTAAGCCCTAATGGGAGGTCACAGGGTCCCAAAACAGAATTACTAAAGGTACAAGCTAGTGAATATGCAATTTTTAATTCAGTATTCTTATTTGTTCCTATCTTTACTTGCTTCTTCTTATTACCATTTGTATGAGAATGGAGTAAAGAAATGTCCTTGATATTTAAGCTGTGAGGTTTATTTGCTATCATCAGAAAATGAATGCTATTAATGAAGGGTAAATAAGTAGCAAAAGGCTTGTGCTTGTATTCTGCCTATCAAAACAGTGACTATGCAGCTTTCCTTAATTGCTCCAATAGGTATTACAAATGAGTTTATTAACATTTCCACTGTACATAAAATAATGCTAATGTAGATAATTGTAAGAGTCCGCCAGTAACAACAGATCTGAGTGGGTAAACAGTAGAGACAAGTCTGATGATCTTTTGTATGGCTTGTTCTGGGAATTACCTATTTCTCTGATAAATTTGGGGCAGTTTAGCCCAAGAATGAGGTAAGGACATAAATACCATATGCAGCACTAACAGAATTAAAGGACCATTTCCAGGTTCTGCTGTTGAAGAATGGTGGGGCAGATAAACTATTTACTCCCCTAAAAATGCTAGTGGCATATGTGAGGGGAAGTGAACCAACCAACAATCTCTCCAAATAGCTCCTCCATCAGCTGAAACAATGTGACCTAAACCAGATGGGGTTCATATAGACTGCTATAATCAGACTATTTTCTCTGAAAACCTTATGAGAATAAACTTTCTTGTGAAATTTTCAATATTTTCAGCTTATTGACTGTTCTATATAGCTTAGAAATCAGTGTATTTTCAGTGTTACATCAGGATATAAAACCATCCATAATCGTCATGACATACGCCAACTTTTTTTAAATTGGGTGCTTGAGTCTGGTGTCCACAGGTCAAGAAGGATGTTGATAGATGGGAGAGGGTTCAGAAAAGAGCCACAAGAATGATTAAGAGCTTAATCTATTTAGCTTAACAAAGAGAAGGTTAAGTGGTGACTTGATACAGTCTGTACATATCTACATGGGGAATAAATATAACGGACTCTTCAGTCTAGCAGAGAAAGGTACAACATGACCCAATGGGTGGAAGTTGAAGCTAGACAAATTCAGATTGGAAATAAGGCATACATTTTTGACAGTGAGGGTAATTAACCATTGGAACAATTCACTGAGGGTCATGATGGAGTCTTCATCACTGACAATTTTAAAATCAAGATTGGATGTTTTTCTAAAAAATCTGCTTTAGGAACTATTTTGGGGAAATTCTCTGGCCTGTGTTATACTGGAGGTCAGACTAGATGATCACAATGGTCCCTCTGGCCTTAGAATCTGTGAATCTATGAATCTTTATTTATCACATTGAATCCCCTCTGAAAATCAGGCCTCTGATTTAGGTGCCCAACTATTGATTTAGATGCCTAACTGCCGGCACCCAAATTTGATCAATAAGGTTTAAATTTTCAAAGTCCAAATATCATTGTGTTAAAGATAATTACAGCAATTGGTTGTATGTGCATAAATAAATGATGGCAAAGTTTTGGCCAACAATTTCCCATTACTTTTTGGGATGCCATGTTTTCATAACTTTTCTATTAACCTTTTCCAGCATTATAATTATAGAACAATTTTTCTTTTTCTAAAACAAAAGAAAAATCTAATTCAAGTATTTAATGATTTAAAAAAAACTAAGAGAGGTGATCGGCTTTGGACATGTAAGAGTTTAACATTTGTACAAGAAAGGTTTCGATATTTAAGCGGCCAACTTAAAAAGAGGAAATAGTTAAGACTTATTTGTTTTCCTCTACTCAATTTGGAGCTCCCTGGTATGGATTTATGAAGCCTATGTAGGATACGAGGGCAATTTTCTTTAACTGCATCTTGTTTAACCTGAGAATTTAAACTGCTAGCCCTTTTCTAGAATGGTTGTTATTGTAGATCTTACACAATTAATTATATGAATAAACTGCCCTTTTCCTAAATTGGCTTTGTGTATGTTTTCAATTAGATTAAGTTATACATGGATTTCTTATTACATGAAAAATAATACTACCTACATTATGGTTCAAGTGTTCAAAATGCACATGCAAAAGTGCACATACACTTTTGAAAATTTGGCATGTATGCCACGGATGGAAAAAACTGTATGGGGATAAGTGTAAAGTAATCCATTAATTGGTTTATGGATATAAAGTCCCGGTCCCCATGTGTCATGCTGAATTGACATATTTTTTCATTTGAGCTCTAAAATGTTTTTTAAACAAGCACCTCCAATAAACACACAGTTCCATATTGACTATATATGTAAATGGCCTTATACATATAAATTATCTCAGCTATCATCATCAGTAATTTACTCCTATGGCTTGCATTCTGTATTTCACCTGCAACAGTTTAAAACATACAGTATCATAAACACCTAAAACTAAGCAAGGAGTTGTATACACACTGAACTTCCTTTGGGTGATTATGATGTTGCCAGCTGTGAAAAAGGAAAGATGGAATCCTGAACTCAAAATTATGCAGGAAAATGTTTTTCAAATATTTGGTCTGAAAATTTATCTATCTGTAATTTTTTATTTATTTTAATTACTACTATGTGCACAGCCCCATGACATGTTGACACATGACACAGAATATAACATAACAGACAGTGGCAAAAACCCCATTCAATCATAATCAATAAGCCATCAGTGGTATACAGCCAGTGAAATTCGTGATCAATAAGGTGTGCTTTACACCATTCTCTGAAGCATTCCGATTCAGGAAAACACTTACGCCTGTGCTAAAGTTAAGCACTTTTTACATGTTCCCATTATTTTAGTCTTGGACTTAATGAATGGATTTGGAGACTGAGGCCAGAATGGCCCCATCATGATCAGTAAGTCTGACCTCCTGCATTACACAAGCCATAGAATTGCACTCAGTAATTCCTGTATCAAACCCAAATTTTGCTTGTACTACAGTGAATCTTTTAGTAAAACATCTACTCTTGATTTAAAGACTTCAAATGATGGACAATCCATCACTTCAGTTGATAAATTATTCCAGTGGTAAATTAACCACACTATTAAAAATTGGCACCTTAATCACAAGCTTAACAGTTTTATTGAATCGGGGTCAACAGTAGGCTCCAGCATTTATTGAGCTCTACAGCCTGAAATGTAGTGTTCTTTTTTAAGTCAGGAAGGGCTTGTATTCAACATTACAAAACTCTAACACTACAAAAACAAGAGCCTGGGTGTTGAAAGCAGCTAGCAGCCGGAGCCCTGACTTCCAAAATGGAGGATAAACTTTGGTCTTTGGAGCCACACTTCACCTCTTTACACAACAATGCAGATGATTTACACAGAAGATTGTAATGGTTTGTACTAGCCCTTTGAGGACTCAACAGGGAACTCTTTTGTGCCAGAACCACCAATATCCCTTGTTCCTAAAGGAAGGTAGGAAAAGGAAGAAAGCAGCCAGGGTTAACAGGGCACACCTACCCTCTGGCCTAATTATGGGAAGAGGGAGTGTAGCTGTGGTTGAATCAGAGCCAACTTAGGGAAAGCAGGTGTGTGATATATGGTCTGTTCTTGCTCATTCAAGTAATACAACATACATAATATGTCATTCCAAAGCTTGTTCACGGGCTGTGATTAGAGAGGAAGGGTTGCCCAGTGGTTAGGGTTCCAGCTCTAGATTTGGGATATATGTTTTTAAGTCACAGCTCCACCACAGAGTGCCTTTATGACCTTGGCCAAATCCCTTAAGGCTATATCCACAAAAGAGCTCTCAGAAGCCAACAAGCTGAGCAGGGATCTTCCTAAGCCAGCAGGAAATGCTGAGGACAGGAGAGGAGCAGGGCCTACATCCTGCCCCTCAAAGATAATTAGGTACCTAACACTGAACTGGAGAGAGGTGCCTATTTCTGCTTGAGATTCACCCTCTCCTGGAATTAGGTGCCTAAACCACCAGGTCAGTTCTTTCTCATGAAAAAAACAGAGAGAGAGAGAGAGAGAGAGACACCCTTATAGCCAGTAGCCCAGTGGTTAGGGCACTCACCTGGGATGCAGGAGATATGTTTTCAAATACCTGCTCTGTCTGATTTGGAGTAGGTCCTTGAATTTGGTATTCCAGGTGAGAACCCTGAACACCAGGCTATTGTATTAGGGGGCAGGTCTCTCTGTCTCGTCTGTTGAAGACATTCTACTCTATAAATACTTAGTGGTGCAGTAAGGGGAAAAGGCTTGATTTCAAGTTTATTTAGGATTTGATAAACAAGAACCCAGCAGGGGAATTTTGTCTTATACCCTTTTGGGCTGTTTGGAGTTCTTAAAGGGACATGCTAGATGGGAAACTGAGGCAGGGAATGCCTGCAGTGCCACACTAGGTCAACAGGGAGTGCTACAGGGCAAGCATGCCCCATGACAGCCATCTATAAACAATATGCATGAAGAGAAGAATAAGAGGAGTCTAGATGGACAATCCTGTGGCAGAGTATATCCTTTCAGATTTTCAGTAAGACATTCTGATATGCTATAGTAGTTCCATGTATATTAACATGAATGCATATTATAGCTTTCTTACATTGTAATGTATTTTTCTTACTATTTTTACCAGTACTTAGTAACTGTCTTTTTTTCTGATACAGGTTACAAAGTGATCTGGAGACTTTTATTTGACAAATAGCAATTTTTTTTCTTTACAATTATTATTTTCTGTCCAATATTGGGCCACAACCTTGCCTGGCGTAAATCAGCACAGCTCCATCGACTTTAATGGAGCTACATTTATTTACACCAGCTAGGATTTGGCCAATTGTCTTTACTATTTGTCATTAATCAATGAGATTTTATTGATGACTGTAACTGAAAATATTAAACAAAATGAAGGGAGAAAAAGGTCTACACTGAGAAGTTATACAATCAATAATTGTCTCAGTGTCTGCACAAATACATGGTGGGTAATATCCAGCTCACTTTGCTGATACAAATAATCCCATTGACTTTGGTGAAACTAATAGCTCAGATTTAGTCCTTCATGTTCAGACTGCATGATGCCAATTAAAGCAAGATAAAAGAACATGGAACAGAAGGATCTAACTGGCTAAATGATGCAGTGAGTCATACAATTTAATGAAAAAGGTATTTTTACCAAATCCTATGCAGTAACTTCTGTTATCTAGAAGCTGCTCTTGCATGCATTAAGGAATGGACAAGTATGTCTCCAGCCTGTTTTTAAAACAATTAGTCTTAGAAAGATACTAAATCTGGCCATTTTATGGTACACACTGCTTGTAGCACTTTTTGATCACATTTTGTTATACCAATGCTTGTTAACAAT
The DNA here is from genome assembly GCF_027887155.1 of Malaclemys terrapin pileata. Lineage (NCBI taxonomy): Eukaryota > Metazoa > Chordata > Testudines > Emydidae > Malaclemys > Malaclemys terrapin. The sequence continues at coordinate 87,519,058 of NC_071507.1, forward strand.
ACCTGGGATTGCTATTACTGCACTACAGAAAAAGGAACTGAATTAACTTCTCCTTTAGGGGCTTTAGAAATGTGATGCAAGTTAGTTCTATGAACTAATCAACTGAAAGAAAATAAAACATCAACAAAAACCTGAGGCAAAGTGAATTTCTTTAGCTGTTAAACTAAGCCCATAATGACAATGAATGCTACACCACTATCCTGATGAATGGCCATCTCTTTTATTTGCTCTCTGTCAACATTCGCTATATGTCAATTGGCTTGTTTATGTGAATATGCATAGACAAATTCTACACTGATTTCCTCCCTGGGCCAAACCTAGAGCATTCTACTCCCAGCAAAAGTCCCACTGAAGTCAGTGGAATTAGTTGTGTGCCTAAAATGAGAAGGATTTGTCCCCCTGGTAAATCTGACTGAAGTAAAAATGTAAGTCAGGACAGAACTGAGCCATTATTGTCCCAAAAATATACAATTCTTTTTAGGGCCCTTGGCTACTGTCTAGAACTGATCCTGCTCTCACTGAATTCAATGGTAACATTTCAATGGCCATCTATTTAATACGAGTCTAACTAAAATACCTTAGCTTCCATCTGAATTCTTTATAAAACACGTAGTTACTGATGTTACCTATACTTGGAGCTAATTATATAACTTGTGCTATTTCAGTTTGCAGAGCAAAATTAACACAAATCTCCAAAATATATGGGAAGTATTACTTTTGGGCGCTGAGAGGGTTAGGAGAAAAGACATTTTGTGAATTCAAAGTAAAATATGCTTACAAGGTTACTCTAGGACAAACATATTTTTAAAAATGTGACTTCCTTAAATGTGCTAGAAATAATTGTTTGCAATGTTGAAGCCATGTTGGTACCAGGATATGAGATCGAAAAGGTGGATGCAATAATATCTTTTACTGGAGCAACTTCAGATGAGAAGAAGAGTTTTGTAGAGCTCAAAATGTCTCTTGATTCAACAGAAGTTGGTCCAATAACAGGTATTACCTCACCCACCTTCTCACTCTCTCAAAATAAGTGTAGATTACTAAAATTGAATAATTAAAACAAAACCTAAATTACTTTTCACTCTGATATTCATTGTTATATGCAGTGTTGTTGTAGCATTGTTGCTCCCAGGATATCAGAGAGATAAGGTGGGGGTCCAACTTCTGTTGGCAGAGCTGTCCCTTGAGTAGGGTGAATTGGGGCAACCGCCCTAGGTCCCGCCCTTTGTCCCCATGTCTTAAATGATGTATGATCGGGACGCTGTTTATCACGATATTCAGGTGAGGAGGTGGGCGGTGAGGTGAGGCGGGCAGGCGAGCAGGGCGAGGAGGTGAATGGGGACGCAAATGGCAGGAAGGCAGGTGGGAGGGGGGTGAGGAGGCAGGCGGGCAGGCAGACAGCGAGGAGGAGAGAGGTGGTCGGGCGGATGGGGGGGAGAGCGTGCCGGACGGACAATGAGGAGACTAGCGGGGAGGCGACCAGTGGGCAGGCAAGTGAGGATGTGAGCAGCAGGCGAGCAGGTGGGAGAGGGTGAGGAGGCAGGTGGGTGGGCAGATGGTGAGGAGGAAAGCAGCGGTCAGGCGTATGACGGGGGCACGCTGGGCGGACAGTGAAGAGACTAGAGGGGAGGCGAGTGGCAGGCAGATACCGAGGAGGAGAGCGGCAAGTGGGCAGGGGTGTGTGTGTGAGTTAATCCACCTCTACCACACTGTCTACACCAGGGATTAGGTTGGTATAACTATGTTGCTTAGGGAGTGTGGATTTTTCACACCCGTAAGTGATATAGTTATATTGATATATGTCTGTAGTGCAGTCCTGGCCTTAGTTACATCAAGTACATTTAGCACAAAACATCCAATCTCTTTAGTTAAGCATGATGTATTCATAGCTCTGTCTGAATGCCGCAACATAGATATTCATAAAAACTTGATTTAGGAAGAGAAAACTGGGTCTTGAGTTGTTGGAAGAATGTAAAATAATTTGATTCAAAAAGATCATCTATGATATTACCACAGCCTGCATTCCATTTCTTGAAAAATGACTGACCATAATGAAGTGGGTTTTAAAAATTGTTTCAGTGTCTTTGGGAAGCTCTGGCACCTTTTAAAACTTAATACCAACCTATCATTGTATTTTTCAATGAGCTTTTAGCCATCTGGGTTTATTTTGTAGATTGTAAATTATACCTAGCATACAGTGAAGCCTGCTTGCCCAATAATAGCTACAAAAGTTCAGTAACATAATGCCACCTTTTAGATATGAGGATATCCAGTTTCATTCTGATCAACCTTGGTTATTTATGACTCCAAGAAAGAGAGGAAAAGGACACAAACACTGGGAGCTGGTGAAAAAAAAAAAAAGAGCTAAACAAATTACAGTGAATGACTTGGAAGAGAAATAAAACGTGGCAACATATTCATATTTAGCACATTATTTCTACCTAGAAAGAAGTAACATGTTCCATTTTTTAAGTTTTGCAATTTATCTATCGGGGTGTACAATTTAGTTTATATAAATCAACAATTTTATAGAAATGGAAAGAATTATATTTTATTTTCGGCCTATTGCCTAGAGAAAACTGAATAGGTCATAGTTATTTGCAGCCTAGTACTAGCCTTTTATCAACATACCTTCAACAGTATTCACGGAATGTGATTCCTCTGTACTACCCGTGGTATTTATATAATGTTATGAAAGCATGCATGAGCTCAGAAATATTTGACACATGAACACTACATAGTTTGTGATCTTGGCATTTAGAGTTCAAGGTTAATAATTCAAGGTATTAAAGATCATTGTAACTGAACATCAATTTATCATGAAAATGTAGTAAGTATGATCTTCCTAATACAAACAGTTGAAAGCTTGCAATGTGTTGTATTCTTGTCAGTATTGCTTCTCTATTAGACACAGACTAGTTGGGAAGTTTTAAGGTCTCTGTTGTCTTTAAATCTGACCAATCCACATTCCAGAATGCAGACCTCCCAATGGAACACTGCTTCACAAAAAACACCCTGCCCCTGTTATTCTTGGCCTTTTCTCTCGTAGGGCATGTCTGAACTGCCCCACAGTTCAGGCTATGGGTGTGTGAATAGCAGTACACACTAAAGTGCTGCTCTATAACTCCCGTTTGGACATTCTGGACACAAACTTGAAGATCCCTAGTTCACACTAATGTATCCTGTTTGAATAGGACTACATTAGTATGAACTAGGGACCTTTTAGTTCATGCTCGCAGTGTCCACATGGGGGACTCAGGGCAGTGTAGACATGTTATGACGGAGCAGGGAGCGGGGCGGATTTGACCTGGGAATGTTGCAGGGGAGTTACATTGAGGATGGGGGACTTCACTTGAAGGAAGCTACCTGAGCTGTAACCTGAGCCAGGAGGGGGGTTGGGAGAAGTGACACCTTCTGGCCTGGAGACTGAACAAAGGAGAGGAGGAGCTGGGGGGAGGGGAGAGAGAGCTGCTGGAGGAGGTTTTGTTTTCAGTCTTGGGCTGGGTGGTGCAACGCAGGGAACCCCAAGCTGGGGTCTAAGCTCCCTAAACCCCCCAGAAGGACTTGATTGAGAGGTTCTGGTTGTACCTACACACTCTGCTTAGGACTGTGTTCCTGTCATCTAATAAACCTTCTGTTCTACTGGCTGGCTGAGAGTCACCGTGAATACCAGGAAGAGGGGTGCAGGGCCCTGACTCCCCCACACTCTGTGACACATGTCCTTAGTCTTTTCCCTTAATAATTCAAAGTCCCTTCTCTGTCTATGCAATTCTCTGTACTGTCTCCTATGAAAGTGTAAGGGATGAATACAACAGATATGCCTTGAATGATTAATAAATACTGACTCCTTCTAGCCCACAAAAATTAAAAAAAATTATCCACCTCTGTTTATCCTAAAACAGGATCCAACTAGGAAGTAAAGACAATAAGAAAATAGTTCACTTCATGTGAGAGACTTTGTCCAAGGACCCAAAGAGCAGCAGAGGTTTAGAGTTCCTTTCCACAAGAACAGAAACTAAAACAGCTAAATGAGAGTATTGTTAATCACCTAGGCAAGAATCTCTCTCATAATGTGTATGTGCATAAAATTGCTTTCTCCCTCCCAGCCTACCTAAAAAGAACTAAGGCCATGTCTACACTAGCAAGCTTACAGCAGTACAGCTGTACCAATACAGCTCTGCCACTGTAAGATCACTGGATCTCTGAGCTCTGGTCAAGTGCAGGTAGTCTCTTGGTCTATCCAAGGCCGTGATCAAGTGTCTTGATGTTTTTGGTCTTTTGGCCTCGAGATGAAAACCTTGTCTTTGCTTCTGGGACCTTGAAGTGAAAAAATTCTCTAAGTTATATCTGCTCTATGCTAATGGGAAAGAGCTCTCCCATCAACATAATAAAACCACCCTAAATAAGCTCTCCTGCTGTGCACGCTGCCACTTATGCTGGCAAAACTTGCGTTGCTCAAGGGGGTGTTTTTTCATACCCCAGGCAACATAAGTTTTGCCAACATAAGTGGAAGTATAGACATGGCCTAAATTACCAAGCAAGGGTGACACCCTGCTTTCCTATGCAAAGTGACCCATTGCACATTCTGAATAGATCAAGAGATAGACGGGGAAGCTGCATGTGAAGCAAACTAGCAATCACTGGTGTAAGACAGAAGGTCAAATAGGGCAAACTGCCATTACCCGAAAAAAATCCAAGCCACATGTTTTCACCCTAAATTATAAACTATACATTGTTTTCTTTGTAAATCAAATATATCATGGACAGTCTGTATTTCGCCTCAAATTAGAAGCTACTCATTTGTTTGCCTTGTGATTCAGATCTACATCCTTCTATATTTGGATAATGTCTCTTGTTCTATTTTAAGCCCTAAATAATATGAAATGCTTATATACAATCAAAGAATGTAGGGAGTATATTCTTCATATGTAGAAGATTAGACAGGATTTTGTTTATTTTCACTGTAAATAATTGTTGCGCTCTAGAAGTACACCTCTACCCTGATATAACGCGACCCGATATAACACGAATTTGGATATAATGTGGTAAAGCAGTGCTGGGGTGAGGGGGGAGGCTACGCACTCCGGTGGATCAAAGCAAGTTCGATATAACGCGGTTTCACCTATAATGCGGTAAGATCTTTTGGCTCCTGAGGACAGTGTTATATCGAGGTAGAGGTGTAATAGGAATTGTCTAGCACAAGGAAGAAGGAATGTTGAAAGACATAAACCAGGGTCTGTGACGGGTTAAACTCTCCACCACAGACTCCCATTTAAATCAGCAACAAAACTCTTCTTGACTTTAACTGAGACTTTATTGTCCAAGAGGCTGAACAATTCATCTGTCTCCAGAATAAACAGTTTTTATGGATCTATTCAAATAGCAAAAAAACAATTGTTAGGATACCAAGAAACAATTTGAATAGGCACAATTTGAAAAAAACCATAAGTCCTGTACAAGAAACTACCCTTATAAGGCAGCCTCCTATTTTAAGAGAACGATGCCTGTGCAGGCTTCAACATGTTTGGGTGGGCCTGTGAAACAATTCTCTCCTCCTCAAATGCAATTGACCTCTTTTCACTATGATCACACAATGCACAAGACTGGGATTTGGGGATTTAGGATTTGGGGAGGCTCAGAGAGATGATTCAGACGGGGCAATGCCCAAAATTAAATAAACAAAAGAGAGCTAGCACAAAGGACCTGTCCACCAGCAAAAAGCTGCCTCCTGCACCAGCCCTAGCCCCCACTTCCAGTGTGGAGGAGGAAGCAGCCAGACCAGGAGTGTTCTAGAGGCAAGGAAGGCAGAATGGAGCTCTGATGTACTTGATTCTCCAGTGGTGTAAACCAGAGTTGCTTGCCTGCAGATCTTATTTGTGCCTGTCAGGAATCAGGGCCTGCAGCAGGACTGGTCTCCAGTCAGCATCATCAGTGAAGCTAGCCTGCTGCAAGCTGCTTGATAGCCACGCCGCCTGAGTGGCTGCAGAGGCCAGCAAGGTGGCTTCTCAATGCTCAGACCCACCACTGTGCCTGCTCCTGCATTACCTTGTTCCTGCTGCTCCTGCCTTGCACCCAGCCTTGGCCCATCCTGCCCCTGCCTTTAACCCCTCCTTGCCCGATACCCTGCTCACTCCAGTTCCTGCCCTCCAGCTTGACCCTTGGCTCTGGCTCCTGACGATGGACTCTACCTCAACCCTCTGCTCTGGTATCCAGTTCCTGTCTTCCAATTTGACCCTTGGCTTTGGTTCCTGACTACAGACTACAGCTCTGACACTAGCCACTAGGCCTAATGCCTGCTTTTATCACTAAGCCTGATGCCCACTCCAACAATTAGGCTAGGCCACCCTTGTCCCATCAGCTGACAGTGTCCAGGTCAAGTGGTTTAGGATCAGGGATCAGAAACTGTCTTCCTGACAGCCCTCTTTCTCCAGTGCATTCAAGCTCTGTTTGGGTGGGATGAAATCTGCCTCGTGTGTTCTATTCCCATCTCTTCTTCTGATTTTGCATGTTCACAGTCTGTGTATGCCTCAGCTTAGTCATCTGTAAAATGGATATAATGCAATTTGCCTATCCCAACAAGGGGTTGTAGGAATTTAATAGTTGATGTTTGTAAACTGCTTTGAAATTCTTGGGTGAAAGTTTTTTTAGAGAAGAGGTGAATATTATTTGCTGAGATTCAGGATGTTATAAATCAAAACTGTCCAAAGGAAAGTGGACCTCCTTCTTTAAAATTCAACCCAACGTGCATGAAAACAGTTCTGCATTTCCCTGTCCCTTCATTCAAGTTACTATGAAAGCATGCAGTACCATACGGCAAAGGCCATAGGCACAATATCTTGATGATCAGTTGACAAGAAGTGTCCTTTCCTGTGCTCATTTGCTTGACACCCCATGGACAGAATTGTCTTGTTGACAATTTTCCACACCTTTGACAAGATCGTTCATATAATACAAGAGAAATAGCAAATTCCAACACTGTAGCAAATGGTAACTTGACCATTAACTCTCCAAATGGTGCCAGCAAAAGCAAAGATCACTGCCTGAAAACACCACAAATCGTGGATTCCTCTCAAGTTATTATTAAAGTCACATAATAGTCTTTAGCCTTGCTATAAAAAGCATTAAGCCTAAGAAAATGCTTAGAGAAACCCCCTAGAATAAAATATCTTTTCAATATTCTAGAGTATTAAAGAGAGCAGTACTAATCAGCTCACACTTACACAGATTCTGTGATGACTATTAAAAAAAGAAAGCACAAAAGTTAGATGTCAGATATACTTCGAACCTCTTCTCTTTGATTTCTTTGGAATGAGTCAGAATAATTTCTTTTTATGTAAACCTTCAAGAGTCTAGGAAACAATGCATTTGCAGAATTTGAGAGAAATAATAATAATCACTAATATGTAATCTCCACATATTTCATTTACACATGGGATTTCTGAACTTGTTCTTGAACTGAAGGACAGTCCAGCAGAATCAGTAAATTGAGATTTTAGGAGCTAACAGAGTTTGTCAAATCCTCTCCATAACAGCTAATCCTGTGACAGCCATGTGCTTCATAAAGCTGCAGATGTCTGCACCTGGACAAAACTTGACAAAGTGTTCTAACATACCAGACATTGAGAATTAATAGAGGTAGCCAGTCTCAGAAAGTTAGAAAAAAAATAAAATATCACCAAAAGACTAAGGGACAAAAAAATGTGCCTACACACAAGACAGAAAAAACAATGGACAAGTGTTTTCAAAACATTAAAGACAACAGAAACATTTTAGAAGAAGTTGGTCTAAATACATAAATTTGGCTAGAGAATCATTAAATAGTTGACAAAGGAGTTGTGATAAAAGATAAAGGACATAGTGTCTGACAAACCAGAGGGGGAAATACAGCCTGTCCCACAGTCCCACATTTTCAGCTATGCGTGCTATGATTACAATTATAAACAATAGATACTGTGTCAGTATACAGGAAAACAAACAATAGGTCTTTTTCAGAAACTATCTGTAGGAAGAACATACATATTAGTCAACAATAGAGCTGGAATAACCCCTTGCATTCTTTCCACTAATGATACTTCAGAGCTTAGTAGAAAGAATGTTTTTTGTTCTTTTTTTCTATGCATTCTTTCCTTTCTTTCTTTCTTACTTCCAGTTTGATGTGGAATTTTTCTGAGCTTGCACCTGGTCTGACCAATAGACAGCTGGGTTCTGAGGATCCCCATTATTTTATTCACTCTAACCTCCATTCCTCCTTTAGATAGGTGCAACTACTGTGCTTACTCTGATTAGAAAGGGAAGTTTGTGGCCTCTATTGCTAGTGTCAGTAGCAGATCAAACAGCACAAGGCACTTGAAGTAACATGTTTCACCAGTCAAAGAAGTGAAGGACTCTCAGGGTACATCTACACTACAGCGGGGAGTCAATTTAAGATACGCAAATTCAGCTACGTGAATAGCGTAGCTGAATTCGACATATTGCAGCCGACTTACCCCGTTGTGAGGACGGCGGCAAAATCGACTTCTGCCGCTTTTTGTCGGCGGCGCTTACTCCCACCTCCGCTGGTGGAGTAAGAGCGCTGATTCGGGGATCGATTGTCGCGTCCCGATGGGACGCGATAAATCGATCCCCGAGAGGTCGATTTCTACCCGCCGATTCAGGCGGGTAGTATAGACCAGACCTCAGTTGCACCTAAGTACAGGAATACCATCCTGCAGTTCTATTGCCAAGCCACTGGCCACATCATCTACATGTACAGGCCATATAACTGCCTATACTATGTATTAGCCTTTTCTGAAAACCTTAAAAGTGCAAGTGAAGTTAAGAGATAATGCTCACCAAGGACCATAGAAGACAATACATTACTTTTGTGGTTGATTAAATGTTAAAGCATTTGTATCCACAGAAGCTCTTTATTGTGAGTAAAATTCAGCACAGTGAACATTATTCCTTTTCTACAAGACAAAGGAAATTCAACAAACCATAAGGAAAAAAAAAAAGGAAACAATGTTTTTCTTGCTTGTGAGTGTCTAAAAGTTCTGATGCTTTCTAGGGCTTTCCATTTTAGGCCTAGAAAATCTGCTTGGGGCAGGTTCAGATAGAAAAACAATTGCTCGTTATTGGGGCTAAAAAGCAGGGAGGGGTGAACTGGTGTAGTTAAAATAAGAACCAACCTGAACACTTGCCCAAAGTTTGGCACAAACTCTTTTGAGATCTGAAAAAGTTTTATTACCTTTTGTCATGTTTGAATTTTTGTGGAACTGGAAGTGCTAAATTGCCACTAGAAAGGCTGCTCTTGCAGGTTTTCTCCCTATCTGGAAGCAGAATCTTGTAGACATCTTGTGAAAGACCTTTTCCCCGCCAACATTCCCAGCCTAATTCTGGAGACTCAAAGAATTCATGAATAAGAATCCAAATTCTGAGATAAATTATCCAAACTAAAAATGAACTTGGATACTTTTGAATTGTGCCACCACAGGTAAAAACTGAGTCACTTCAAGGGAGAGGATATGAGTCACTTGATTAAGAACTTCGTGTTTGGGAGAAGATGTTTGATTTTTTGGCTGTGACTGGCTAAAATCCTTCCTTTGTAGTGTAAGAATTTAATTACAATGTGACTACAATGAAAACTTTATTATTTACAGAATAATTTTAGAGCATTCTAAAAGTGTAACTATTACCAAGGGCGGGTGGACACAAAAAGTGCATTATGCTGCTTTCATCCACATTCTTCACCAAGCACATATAAGTGGATAAAATTACAGGGTTGAATGCCTTTAAAGCAGAGGTGTTCGGTTACTGAGAGAAAGTGAGAACTACAATTAGTTTATTTGCAGAAAATAATTATAGTGTTTCATTTGGTAGCAAAAAGGTTGCAAAATAGTTTAAATGTTTTCTCACACTCATAATTTTCTGAAAAATATTAATTATGTATTTAGATTTTGGACTTTAAAATAATTCCACACCAAAATGGGTACTGCTCCAAAACTCTGAGCAACTCTGTCAGATATGCAAAAAACTACAATAGTACAGAAATTAAAACAAAATCACTGAAAACAGCAGCATTTCTCCTTCCCCTCACCCTACAAACTTAATCTAATCATCATTCAACAGACTAATATGACTAAAATCCCCACACACCCACCACACATTCTCACCAGAGGAGCTCCCACTCTCAATTTCCTCCACCCTCACCAAATTTGCAGAGCATCTGAGGGTATGTCTACAGTGCTCTTAAACACCCGCAGCTGGCCTGTGTCAGCTGACTTGGGCTTGTGGGGCTCAGGTTGCAGGGCTGTAAAATTGTGGTGTAGATGTTTGGTCTCAGGCTGGGCCCATGCTCTGGGACCCTGCAAGAGTCTCTACCCTGGGTGTGGAATAGGTCCCTCACTTGATATATAATTATTATTATTAATTGTTTATGTTAAATGTATAATGCTGCAGTAGAAATCTCAAGTTTTCCATTTCCTGGGGCAGGTGGGGGCCGAGGAGGAAAGGCAGTGGTTGGGAGGAAATGGCTTTGGAGTGATATGCTTTGGGATGCCCATTTCCTCCACAATAACTTCCCAATCTGCCTTTCATCCTATGAATATTCTTCCTTTGAGGCTCTCCGCTCTTTCCAACTTACGGCTGTATTTAGACACAACTATGTCCGTTGGACTCAGTGTGCTGCTGGAAGATACTTCCGCATTTGCTAAAGTCTGACTTAGCACTGAGATTATGTGGTGTGACATGTGAAAACTCTTCCTCTCTTGTGGAAGGATGGCAGAAGTGGCCCTTGTTAAGATAAGGGAGGGAAAGAAAGTGGTGTAGGAAGCATGTATGCTAGTGGAAGAAGGAGTAAAAAAGCTCTTCTAGATAGTTGGCTGATTCTACTAAAAATTGGACAAAACCCTAGCATCAATATAACCCACCAAGGCACCAGAATTATGTTGCTAAACTGTGTTGATCCAGTAAATCAGGACATCTAGTCTTCCTGTCCAAGGTATACTGAAAAGTAGCTTAACCATTCTGGAAGGGACTACATTTCCCTCAATAAAGCTGCTACGTTTTTCTTTCCTCATCCCATCAGAAACTTTCACTTCCTTGAAAAAGCCCTTTCCTCACCTCTTAACTTCTGTCCCTCATGGCTATTCTTCTTCTTCTTCTTAGTATTAATTTTTAGAGCTACTAAGCACACCTAACTCCAGTTGAAGTCAGTGATATATCTGGTTGCTCAACCCCTGTGAAAATCAGAGTTCAAATGTCTTTTCTATCTTCAGAACATTCCCAGAGCCTCCTGACATAATAAGGAATGAGACTTCAGGGCAAATGCCAGTGAAATTACTCTGTATTTACAGAGTTGTAACTGATATCAGAATTTGGCCTGGCAAGGGGGGGATTTGACATTGCAGAACACTATTACTGGGCTACCAAGTTAATTGCAGTTAACATCTTTGAAAAGATAATCAATATGCTGTCTTTTAAACCACTAAAAGTATTTTTGTTTAGCACTGGGAGGAACAGAGGATCCATTGATGCTGATCATTTAAATGCTGGCTATGAGCTTGCCTCTTAAAACTCATTTCCTTTCATTTAAAAAAAAGTCACATGGAAATGGTTTATATGGAGCACAAATATAACATTTTTTGTAAAAAGATTAACGTATAATACTGTAGTCCAATGTGAAAGATAAAACAGAACAGAAAAACACTCTGAACTGAGAGGATGCCAGCACAGAAACTCTGGTTTTGATATGCAATGTTTAAAAGGACTGGATAACAAATGACCAGTGCATAAAATATCTGAATGAATTAACCTTTTTTTTCCTGTTAAAAAAGTTGCATTAATAACATGAACATGCACAAGTCCATGGGTCCGGATCTAATGCATATGAGGGTGCTGAGGGAGTTGGCTGATGTGATTGCAGAGCCATTGGCCATTATCTTGAAAAACTCGTGGCGATCGGGGGAAGTGACCTAAACAAGTTGGAGGATTGGCCTAAAAGAAATCTGATGAGGTTCAACAAGGACAAGAATCCCATGCACTGCTACAGGCTGGGGACTGACTGGCTAAGTGGCAGTTCTGCAGAAAAGAACCTGGGGATTTCAGTGGATGAGAAGCTGGATATGAGTCAACCATGTGCCCTTTTTGCCAAGAAGGCTAATGGCACATTGGGCTGCATTAGTAGGAGCATTGCCAGCAGATCAAGGGAAATGATTATTCCCCTCTATTCGGCACTGGTGAGGCCACATTTGGAGTATTGTGTCCAGTTTTGGCCCCCACATAACAGAAAGGATGTGGACAAATTGGAGAGAGTCCAGAGGAGGGCAAAGAAAATGATTAGAGGGCTGGGGCACATGACTTATTTAGTCTGCAGAAGAGAAGAGTGAGGCGGGATTTGATAGCAGCCTTCAACTACCTGAAGAGGGGGTTCCAAAGAGGATGGAGTTCGGCTGTTCTCAGTGGTGACAGATGACAGAACAAGGAGCAATGGTCTCAAGTTGCAGTGGGGGAGGTCTAGGTTGGATATTAGGAAACACTATTTCACTACGAGGGTGGTGAAGCACTGGAATGGGTTACCTAGGGAGGTGGTGGAATCTCCATCCTTCGAGGTTTTAAAGGCCCAGTTTGACAAAGCTCTGGCTGGGATGATTTAGTTGGTGTTGGTCCTACTTTGAACAGGGGGTTGGTCTAGATGACCTCCTGAAGTCTCTTCCAACCCTAATATTCTATGATTCTAAGTGGAATATACCTTTGCATCACATCTCGAAGAACCTCCTGCTTTGAGCAAGAGGTTGGACTGGATGATCTCTCTTCCAACCCTAATCTTCTATGATTCTACAACTAAACTTTTTGTAACTGATGCATGTTTCTCTTTGCTCCATGGTTTGTATGGTGGAGAACTATAAAAACTATTTTTACATACAAAACAAATGTCCATTTATGGATTCACATTACATAAAGCAGTATGGAGTAATTACCTGCTATATTATATTCCACACCAAAATTAACTTGCTGTCAGTTCATCTTGTGGCTTTGCCTATGCCAAAATCACACAAGACGAAGAATTTAGTCATATAGCTAATATTTGTTTTGATTAAACATGGGTAAGATACTACGATTATAATTCTCTAATTTAGCATTCCTGGTAAACCTTTTGAGCAATTTTCAGCCATCAGTTAAAACCCATCCATTTCAGATCTTTGTAGAATTTCCTTTCATTTGAATTACATTAAAGTGGTTTCTAGTCATAAAAGACTGGGATATAAATCTTGCAAAGAGGGGGAAAAATGCAATTCTTGATCAGATAAGATAATTACATTTATTATTTTCATCTTTTAAAAGAGAAATATTAGGAGTGAAAGATGAAACTAACTCAGGGTACCTTTATCCTTAATATTATCGTCCTATTCTTATACCGGTAGCTCTGTCATCCCAAAGATGTGCTTTTTAAATGTAGTGAGAATAACTTCACCCAGCACTGTGGAAAAGGCATTTTTGAAGAGGAACACAAAAGGTTGTTTAACAGAGCACTATGCACGGTATTTTAGGATATGAGGTGAAAATACTGTACCTAACTGAACTGTAGGAGGAATTAAGGTGTGAAAATGTAATAGCAAGGAGCATGTCTAGTCATCAGAGCCACAGAGTCTGCGAGTTCCATTCGTGGCTCTATCAGTAACGATGTATTTACCTCTGCGTGTCTCAGTTTCTCCCTCTTATGACAAAGTTAATATTATTTTTGTAAAGCATTTTCATATCCTCCAATTAAAGGCTCTGTTTAGGAGCAAAGCATTATTACAATTATCATAACACATGTGTTGAGGAATTAATGTTCATAAAATAACTGTGAAATCCATGAATAAGAAATGATATTATGAGTGACAAGTATTATTGATATTAGAATTCTCAAAATTAAAATTTGGCTAGGAAACTAGGGTTACCACTTTCCACTCCTTCAAAAAGTACAACGGTATCTTGTAGTGACAATTGAGGCCTTAGTTTTGTGTCTCATAAGAAAGCTGGCCCTTTCAAAAGCGCAGTGCCCCTTAAAATCACACGGAGTTATTGGTTCAGTACTGATTTAGACTGAACACAGTTACCTCCTGAATGACCAACAACAGTTCTTCCAGCAACTTGGCCCCTCCCTTCCTTTGTCCTTCCATTTACGGTATCTCTTTTTAACTAAACCTCACCTCAACATTTTTAAGTTGAATGTAAGGCCTTGCAAGGTCAGTCAAAAATCTGAAATCTCTGGGCCACTGCTGTTAGTTTTTAAAATAAATCATGGAATACTGGGGAAATTCCAGAATCCTGGAAGAGTGTTGTGAGACAGAGAGCCAGGAGCCTAGAGTTGACCCAGCACTCTGGTCAGTACGCATTAGCTGTTTGCCCTGGAATTGATTTAATTGGGAGATGAGTGCTCAATGGCTTAATTAGCAGGAGGCGGAGGAGCTAATGAGAACACTCAACTCATCAGCTGGAAACAGTTAAAGAAGAGGAGGGAAGTGCAAGGGGAGGGGGCTGGCAGGGGCCAGAGGATACAGAATCTCAGGATGAGATCTTTACTTCTCCCTCCCCTAAGAGTGAGATAAGCAGGGCCGGCTCTAGGTTTTTTGCAGCCCCAAGCAAAAAAAAAAACAAAAAAAACCTCCGAGAGCGCAACTGCCGAACCAAAAAAAAAAAGTGCCCCCTGAAATTGTGTTGCCCCAAGCACACACTTCGTTTGCTGGTACCTAGAGCCAGTCCTGGAGCTAAGGGGGAAGTCTTTTGTCCACTTGTATGTTGCTGCATGAGGCTGTACTGGTGAAGCGGACCCAATAAATAAGACAGTGGTGCTTACAAATGAAGAAGCATCCAGGCTGTTTGTGGTGGTCCAAAGGACAGAGAAGATAGCCCTGTTACATGCTAATATTGTGCCAATAGTCAAACAGATAAATGGGATGACCCAACTATCTACAGGCCAGTTAGCCTTATACCACATGTTTCTATTGGGATTCCTCTGAGATCGGTAGTAGGTCTGAAACTATTTAACATTTTCATCAGGGATCTGGAATTAAATATAAAATCACTACCGCTAAATATTTTTAGATGACAAAAAGATTACCAGAGTGGTAAATAATAATGGGGACAGGGCAGTAATACAGTGTGATCTGGCTCACTTGGTTAACTGGGTCCATCCAAATAAAAATAAATTTTAATATAGCCAAATTAAGGAAGTAGATGGTAGCAGGGTCCACAAAGCCAGAGTTCTGAAGGAACTCAAATATGAAATTGCAGAACTACTAACTGTGGTATGAAACCCATCATTTAAATCAGCTTCTGTACCAGATGACTGGATAATAGCTAATGTGACACCAATTTTTTAAAAAGGCTCCAGAGGTAATCCCGGCATTACAGGCCAGTATGTCTAACTTCAGTACCAGGCAAACTGGTTGAAACTATTGTAAAGTACAGAATTCTCAGATACATAGAGGAACACGATTTGTTGGGGAAGAGTCAACAAGGTTTTTGTAAAGGGGAATCATGCCTCACCAATTTATTAGAATTCCTCGAGGGGGTCAAAAAACATGTGGACAAGAGTGATCCAGTGAATATAATGTACTTAGACTTTAAGAAAGTCTTTGACAAGGTCCCTTACCAAAGGCTCTTAAGCAAAGTAAGCAGTCATGGGATGAGAGGAAAGGTCCTCTCCTGGATCAGTTACTGGTTAAAAGATAGGAAATTAAGGGTAGGAATAAATGGCCAGTTTTCAGAATAGATAGCGGTAAATAGTGGTGTCCCCCAGAGGTCTATAGTGGGACCAGTACTCTTCAGCATATTCGTAAATGATCTTGAAAAGGGGTAAACAGTGAAGTCGCAAAATCTGAAGACAATACAAAATTACTAAAGATAGTTAAGACCAAAGCAGACTGTGAAGAGTTAGAAAGGAATCTCCCAAAACTGGGTGACTGGGCAACAAAATGAAAGATGAAATTCAATGTTGATAAATGCAAAGCAATGAACATTGGAAAACATATTCCCAACTATACATATAAAATGATGGGGTCTAAATAAGCTGTTATCATTAGCTGTCAGTCTATAAGGTGCCAGAGGACTCTTTGTCGCTTGTTACCACCCAGAAAGAGATCTTGGAGTCATTGTGGATAGTTCTCTGAAAACATCTGCTCAATGTGCAGCAGCAGTCAAAAAAGTGAACAGAATGTTAGGAACCATTAGGAAAGGGATAGACATTTTGAATACTGTGTGCAGATCTTGATGCCCAATCTCAAAAAAAGATGTTTTGGAATTGGAAAAGGTACAGAGAAGGGCAACTAAAATGATTAGTGTATGGAACAGTTTCTGTATGAGGAGAGATTAAAAAGACTGGGACTTTTCAGCTTGGAAAAGAGATGATTAAGGGGGGATATGATAGATGTCTATAAAATCTTGACTTGTGTGAAGGAAGTGAATAAGAAAATATTATTTCCTCCTTCACATAACTCAAGAACTAAGGGTCAGCAAACGAAATTAATAGGCAGCAGGTTTAAACCAAAGAAAAGGAAGTACTTCTTCATACAACGCACAGTCAAGCTGTGGAACTCTTTACCAGGGGATGTTGTGAAGGCCAAAACTATAACATAGTTCAAAAAAGAACTAGATAAATTCATGAAGAATTGGTCCATCAATGGCTATTAGCCAGGATGGGCAGGGATGTAACACCATGCTCTGAGTGTCCCTACCCTCTGTTCGCCAGAAGCTGGGAGTGGACGATAGGGGATGGATCCCTTGATGATTGCCTGTTCTGTTAATTCCCTATGAAGCACCTGGCATTTGCCACTGTCAGAAGACAGGATATTGGGCTAGATGGACCATTGGTCTGACCCAGTATGGCCGTTCTTATGTACTTATGCTCAAATGCAAAATTATACATCTAGGACCAGGAATACATGCCATACATACAGAATAGGGGACTGTGTCCTGGAAAACAGTGTCTCTGGGCTTGTCTATATAGAGAGTTAGTGTGCAGTAAATGTAGATGTAAATCTACAGTACCCTAGCCTACCACTAACTGGCTTTGTGGAGCGTGTCACCATCCACTAAAAGTTCCTTAATGCAATCTGATCTACTCCCATTTCAGATCAAAGCACAGTAAAAAACTTTTTAGTGGGTGGTAGCAGGGTCCACATGGCCAATTAGTGCACAAAAGTCTATTGTGCTGTAGATTTAGACTCCAGCACTAACTCTTCATATAGATAAACCTCTGGAAAAGGATACAAGATCCTTGACTATATAAACAGGAGTGTAATGAGCAGAAATAGGAAGGTGATTTCATCTCTGTATATGACATTGGCAAGACCAGTACTGAAATATTAGAGGGGTAGCTGTGTTAGTCTGTATCCACAAAAACAGCAAGGAGTCTGGTGGCATCTTAAAAAATAACAGATTTATTTGGGCATAAGCTTATGCCCAAATAAATCTGTTAGCTTTTAAGGTGCCACTGGACTCCTCGCTGTTTTTACTGAAATACTGTGTCTAGTTCTGGTGCCCACATTTTAAAAGGATGTTGAAAATGTGGAGAGGATACAGAAAAGAGTTATAAAGATGATTTGAAGCCTGGGAATGCCTTACAGTGAGAGATTTAAAGAGCTTATCAAAAAGAAGATTGAGAGGTGACTTGATTACAGTGTTTAAGTGCCTTCATGGGGAGAAAATACTGCATACTAATGGCCTCTTTAATCTAGTGGAGGAAGGCATTACAAGAACCAGTGTCTGGAAGCTGGAGCCAGACTAATTTAAATTAGATATTAGGCACAAATTTTTAACAGTGAGCGTGATTAACCACTGGAACAAACTATCAAGGAAAGTAGCAGAGTCTAAGTCTCTTGAGGTCTTCAGATCAGGACAGGTCCCTTTCTGGAAGATATGTTTTAGCCAAACACAAGTTATGTTTTAGTCAAATAAAAGGTACTGGGCTCAGTTGAGGGGCTACTGGGTGAAATTTAATGGCCTGGGATATACAGGAGGTCAGACCAGATGATATAATGGCCCCTTCTGGCTTTAATCTACACTGTCAAGTATCAGAGGGGTAGCCATGTTAGTCTGGCTCTGTAAAAGCAGGAAAGAGTCCTGTGGCACCTTACAGACTAACAGTTTGGCCAATGTATATAGCAGAGGGGCATTGCTGGCATATGATGGCATATATTACATTGGTGGACGTGCAGGTGAATGAACCGGTGATGGTGTGGAGTTACTATGGTGTGGTAACCTCTAACTCAGGAACCAATCCATGCAACAAACCTCGATGCCAACTCTGTCCACATATCTACACCAGCGACACCATCACAGGACCTATCCAGATCAGCCACACCATCACTGGTTCATTCACCTGCACGTCCACCAATGTAATATACGCCATCATATGCCAGCAATGCCCCTCTGCTATGTACATCGGCCAAACTGGACTGTCCCTACATAAAAGGATAAATGGACACAAATCAGATATTAGGAACGGCAATATACAAAAACCTGTGGGAGAACACTTCAGTCTCCCTGGACACACAATAGCAGATTTAAAGGTAGCCATCTTGCAGCAAAAAAGCTTCAGGACAAGACTTCAAAAAGAGACTTCTGAGCCTCAATTCATCTGCAAATTTGACACCATCAGCTCAGGATTAAACAAAGACTGTGAATGGGTAGCCAACTACAAAAGCAGTTTCTCCTCCCTTGGTGTTCACACCTCAACTGCTAGCAGAGGACCTCACCCTCCATGATTGAACTAACCTTGTTATCTCTAGCCTGACTCACTCTTGCTTGCATATTTATACCTGCCTTTGGAAATTTCCACTACATGCATCCGACGAAGTGGGTATTCACCCATGAAAGCTCATGCTCCAATACGTTTGCTAGTCTATAAGGTGCTACAGGACTCTTTGCTGAATCTACTCTGTGTTATTCAGCACCTAGTACAATGGGGCTCCATTCTCAATTGGTCCTTAGGCACTGTCATAGTAAACATAATAATAAGTGCTGCTGTAATACAAATAATAAATAATTTTAAAAAGTGTTTTCTTTTCTTTCACAGAGATGTTGTGGTCCAGTGAGGAGGACAGAGGACTGTGAGGCAAGTGCCCTGGGATTTACTCCCAGATCTGCCTGAACTCCCTCTTTATCCTTAAGCAAGTCACTAAAATATTTCTGCCCCTCAGTTTCTTCAGCTGTAAAATCTGAGATCTATAGAAGAAAACTGCCCTGTCCTCATCATTATTTACTACTCTGCTAAGTATTATTGCTTTATGGCCGAGAAGGACGGAAACTGGTATAAAGGTGTGAGATGCAGAATACCACCAGTCAATACTGTCAATGCACAGACACCAGAGAGTACGGTCCAGATAACAAAGCTGTATCAATTTACATCAGCTGAGACGCTGGTCCATTTGTTTGTTCCAAGAAGTAAAATGAAGGGTAGATGTTTGAAAGGCCAGGAATCTGATTAGGTCATTAAAAATAAGTGAACAAATTTAATGTAAAAAGTGAGTTGTCCAGAAGAATTCTAAAGACTTGAACATCAATAATCGTTAAGAATTACCCATATTTCCCTGTTTAAAAGTATCCATTCCCAGGTTTACCAGTTTTCAATAGCCTCCTCATTTAAAATAATTTTTACAGTTAGGGCTGAAAAAAAATTCCACGTTAACTCATCACCGCTGCTTGATCATGAGTCTCTCTAAGCATCATTTCTAATGGAATAGCCAAGCAAACTGAAAAACAACATTGCTGGCTGTTCAGCACTCTATATCCTCCTGCAGCATTAAACGGCCTATATACGAAAGGAACGCTTCGAACACTTACCATTCATTTAACATTCTCAAGTGTAAAATGAAAGTTCTTCATTATTGTATAGTCTGTTATCTGTCAGAATAATCCTTCCAAGGAGTTAGACACATTATTATTATGGAGTTACTGGTTGTGACTCCATCATTAAGGCGGTCTTGAAAAATGCAGTTAAAGTGAGTTCCATTAATTTTTATAGGTACAACAAAAATATTTCCTCCCCAAAGTCACACCTCTGATTAAAGGCATATAGACTGAATATTTGTGAAAGATTTAAGTGACTGAATTGAAAAGGTTAAAAGTAAGAAGAATTTTGTAAATGCCCCCTTTATGAAAATGTTCACTAGTTTAAAACATTTCTTTGGATCTCTCTAATTAAAACATAGGAAAGTTATATTTACCACATAGCTATTGTTAGTGTCTCCAGTTTATGGTATGTGCTGAATTAATATTTACAAAATAAATAATTTATTTACTTTTGTGTCAGAATTTCTTCCATTTACTCTAAGGCACATGACAAATGACACAACCAGGATATTCACAGGGGCTAGGACAAGATGTCGAGTACCTGCAGCAGTGCCGCATGCAGTAGCCCCGCTCTCAGTGGCTGCCTTTTGCATCATACCTTGAAGCTCTATACCCTCCAGTCAGAGGGTTCATCTACTCCTTGTTTCTGTCCCCACCAGTGTAAAGTGCAATATTGTAAGAAACAGCATAGTATATGTTATACCAATGGAATAAAAACCAGCAGGATCTTATTAAGAGGGATAAGGCAAAGATGTCACATTTATTGTAAATATAATAATAAAGCAAAAGATAAAAGTAAACAACGTTGTTTGACTACTTATTTTTATTACTACTTATTCCTTATACACACACACACATTTTATATATATATATATATATATATATAGTGACAGACCCAGACCAGTGGGGTATAGGAGTCTGGTAGAGGGCAAATATACTGGTCACTGGATGAGTAGTTTTCTGTTCCCTAAGTGACCAGAGCAGGGGCTGCACTAGAGTAATCAGGAACCTGCTAGAACCAGTTAAGGCAGGCAGGCTAATTAGGACATCTGGAGCCAATTAAAAAGAAGTTGCTAGAATCAATTAAGGCAGGCTAATCAGTGCACCTGGGTTTTAAAAAGGAGCTCACTTCAGTTTGTGGTGTGAGTGTGAGGAGCTGGGAGCAAGAGGTGCAAGGAGCTGAGAGTGAGAGGGTGTGCTGCTGGAAGACTGAGGAGCACAAGCGTTATCAGACACCAGGAGGAAGGTCCTGTGGTGATAATAAAGAAGGTGTTTGGAGGAGGCCATGGGGAAGTAGCCCAGGGAGTTGTAGCTGTCATGCAGCTGTTACAGGAGGCACTATAGACAGCTGCAGTCCACAGGGCCCTGGGCTGGAACCCGGAGTAGAGGGTGGGCCTGGGTTCCCCCCAAACCTCCCAATTGACCTGGACTGTGGGTTCTTCCAGCGGGGAAGGCCTCTGGGCTGTTCCCCAACCCACATGGTGAATCTCTGAGGCAAGAAAATCCACCAATGAGTGCAGGACCCACCAAGATAGAGGAGGAACTTTGTCACAATATTTATTTACACAATTATTTATTTAAGTTCTGTATAGGTGTTATAGTTACCAGCCTAGAAGTTACTCATGCCAAGTTACTGGCCAGGTATCTTGGTCATGAGGTTGGAGCTGAGTCTGTGTCAGATGCACCTGATGCTCCTGAACCAGAGACTCAAAGTCCTTAGTCTTTAGAGTCCATTCTTATAGGAATTAATTTCTATGTTAGTCTATGGGAGCTATTTTATTCTGCTGTTGGTGACTTAATCAGCAGATGGCACATTTCTGGTGGCTCAACACTGTCCAAAGTTTGTGTTTTTCATCCTCCCAGGTGATGGAGTGGATCCCAGTTTACCCTCTGGCGGGTTGTCTGGTGGTCCTACTTGACACATTCTTCAGCTGATGAATACTCCCTTTCTAGGTTGGCACCTTCCTAACCATTCATGTACATCAAGCATTTATCAACATACATTCCATATTTTAATTTACTGTTTCCACCACTTTTGGGGTATGTGCTAATTCATTTGAGACTCCCGGCCCTTTAATCACAGAGGGTGGGGGTCTTTTTCTAGGAGCCGTTGCTGTTACAATGAAGTGAAAGTCACTTAACGGCTTATAGCATTTGTTTACATTGTATTAATTACTTTAAGAACAAAGTCAATTAACTTGTTTGTAAGTTTCACAGGACAGATACAATCAATGGTTTCTACAGACAGTAGCTTACAAGTTTTAATAGAAGACCCAAGAGATTTTTGTACTTGGTGAAACTGTTGGATTTTAAAGTGTGGGGGACAAATTATGGGGGGGGTGTCACTGTCACGTGGGGGAATCACTGTTAGTACCTTTTTTAATATTCCTACATATATACGGTCATGGTTAAGGGTGCTATATGAATTTGTAGTTCTTATTCAAACTTATGTATGAGAATGTAATGGTTGAAGTATTATGTGTGAAAGAACTAGTCACTAACAAGTGCTAATTTTGTGGAAGAATCTTAACTCAGGATGTCCTGTATTTTTAGTGTTTAGAAACTGTTTAGAAATTGGTATCAGCAACCTCAAGTTCCATGTTAATACATTTTTGTGTATGCTGGAATAGTACAAGAAATTAGAATGCTAAATATGGACATTGGTTATGTCTTTTTTTTTTATTGTTTGTGGTTAATTTAAAAGGATGGAGTGAAGATTCTATTTCAAATGACTGAAGTTTGATAAGAATATAATAAAACATTGTTATAGCAAACTCTTACGCAGTGAAATTTCTGGCAAAGTCTGGTTTCTTTCACTTCATTCCAATACAGCAAAAACAATGTGAGAGAGAATTAAACTCCCATTATGTTGAAGAATCACCACAGTATATAGGATCTGTGATATTTTAATTTAAACTAAGTCATTGTCGTCTATTTTGTGCTGATTTAAGAAAACAAAACTGAAATGTTTCATAACTAAATCAATAAGGAAGAACATGTAATTCCAGCCACTTATATTTTGAGTATGCATCTATAAATTCTCTGTGTGGCTATTTCAGAAGTTAATCAGAAGAGATGGCTTTTTTGCTTTTGACATATGGAGTCTTCTGATTAAATGAAATTTATATGTGACATATCATTCGTTTCAATGTAGTTTCTTTGGTGGATTCTCCTGAGTGGCTTGGCAGCCCTGCAGGCATATCTGCTAACATTCATTTTTTAAGCCTGCAACTCAGCAAGTTGATCAGGCTTATCAGCTTCTAAGCATCTGCTGGACAAATCTCAGATTTTTCACTCTTATAAATATGCATTTTTTCAATATCAGTAGAATTGCATATCCAAAGCCTCAGTTCTGTAACCATCTCTCTCAAATAGCCCAATTCTTCCAAAGGCAAATGAACAATTTAACCAAGCTACAAAACAGAGTAAATCAATTATACCATATGCCATGGTTTTCAGTCTTATTTGTCCCATTTGTATACCCTGGTGAAAAATAGAGATAATCCTTCTGGAAGAAGACAGCAACTTGTTCTGTAGTCACATGATAACTTGTTTCACATGATAGTAAACATTTTTTCCTTGACTATTCACGCATATTTATTCTTTAAAAACAAAGAAGGAAAAAAAAACAGACAATAAAATAACTGCAGAGAGCAGAATCCTGATCTTATTAAATCAATACCAAAACTCCAACTGACTTCAGTGGAATCAACATTTGGCTTAAAAGGATTTGGAGTGAAATCTAGGCTTCAATGAAGTCAATGGCAAAAATTGCATTGACTTCAAAGGAACCAGGATTTCACACCTAATATATAAGAGAAACGTAGGAACAAAGATACAAAATTTTAAATTGAAGTCAGATGAACTGATATTACTGAGGAAAGAAAAGGGACAGAACCATGCTCAGAACTGTGCAAAACAGAAATAATTGATTATTTTTAGATTTTGAAATACTGTCAAGTTGAGCATGTCTCCAAAGTCCCATATATCTGGCTGTCATGGTATAATTTCTCAGTAATTTGCCAAATTTAGTACTCTTATGTAATCTGCACCTCACTCAACTCCATATGAAATTTTAGATGGCACATATTGGTTATCTATCGCTAACTGGAACTGCCAACACAGATATCTGCGCTTGGGACTAGATCTCCTCAGGGGAGGGGTCCCACCATATGCATGTCTCATTCATTTTGTGTGAAAGAAGGACTTAACTGTCTCTGCCACACACCCCTTACCTGGACCCCCCTGAGTGCTTCTGTGGGTGCATACTTGTGACATCCAGTCATCAAGTGCTAGGAAATGCGGATAAGATTTATTAGGTAACTCTGCAGTAACATACTACTGAATTGCTATTGGGGACCCAAGCATAACATGCTTTCTGGAAGTGGTGTGCCTGTGGGATTGGTTTATTCTCCATAGAAATGCATAGTGTTGTACTAGATAGGAGTATAGACTACTGTCGGATTTTCAAAATGTTTATCTGCAATATGGCTTCCCCGGAATTTGACAAAATGACTCTAAGTCCCCCAGGTGTGCAACCAAGCTAAGTTGGAAGCATCCATCTCTATCATGATAATGGGCTAGTGCTGAGCAAAGAGAACTCCTCAAGGACATTGAAAGGAAAAGTTCACCATGCTGCTGCCTGAGAAAATACTAAGCACTCAGGTAAGCCTGAAGAGGATACATTCAGAATCTTGCAAAATGAGACAACTAATTTTCATGATACTGTTGGACTCAGTATCCTGAGGCATGAGCAAACAGTCACCAGCAAACTGACTGGTGCCTCAGAAGTGCAAATTCTTCCTCCAACTACAACACATTAATGTGGGAGAAATACAGATGCTACTAAGGAATAGAAAACTGCCTCTATATAGCTGAGACCCTAAAACAGTTGAAGAAACTCTCTAATGTCTCTTCTGCACTATTGCTTAGGCTCAGCAAAGAGAGAATAAGTTATATACATTACTTATTCAGTATATCTGTACATTTTTCTGTGTGTGTTATCTCTTATGTATTATCTATGTTACCACAGCTATAATCTGTTGTGCTAGCTGTTGATAGACCGGACTTCTGGACCCAATCTCTCATCTACCAGTTATCCAAGTGTGAATACTGTTTACCTGGGGGCCAAGACAATGAAGGTCATCTGCCATGAGGAACAGGCTTCATTACATTTTTTTTTTCTGTGAGCGAGTAAAATATCTAGCCTATACTACTTTAAACAGTCTAAAGTGTAATCTATTATCAATTTATTCTATAATTTAGATTTTTTCACATTTAAAAAGCATGCCTGTCATTTATGTGTCGTAATGGTCATTTACATGAAATTACTATAAGGTGGGTGCACAACTAGTTGAAAGACTGTGCTCAAAGAGTAGTTATCATTGGTTCATTGTCGAAGTGGGGGCAGGGTTCTGTTCTGTGTCCAGTACTAGTCAATATTTTCATTAATGACATGGATAATGGAGTGGAGGGTATGCTTATAAAATCTGTGGAGACACAGATGACCTTGACAATTGGAAAATTGGTCTGAAACCAACAAGATGAAATACAGTAAAGAGAAGTGTAAAGTACTACACTTAGGAAGGAAAAATCAAATGCACAACTACAAAATGGGGAATATGGATAGGTGATAGTACTGCTGACAAGGATCTGGGGGATATAGTGGATCATAGACTGAATATGAGTTAACAATGAGATGTAGTTGCAAAAAAAGCTAATATCTTTCTGGGGTGTATTAGCAGGAGTGTCGTATATAAGACATGGGAGGTAATTGACCTGCTCTACTTGGCATTGGTGAAGCCTCAGCTGGAGTACTGTGTCCAGTTGTATGCCACACTTTAAGAAAGATGTGGACAAATTGCAGAGTGTCCTGAGGAGAGCAACAAAAATGATAAAAGTTTTAGAAACCTATGAGGAAAGGTTAAAAAAGCTGGGCATGTTTAGTCTTGAGAAAAGCAGACTGAAAGGTTATTTCATAGTAAAATAAGTTTAGGCCACTATGTCTCTCTGACTTTGACATATGCTGCCTGATTTTTATTTTTCACCACATTCACAAAGCTTTTTGTTTGTGTGTCTCCTTGTTCTAAGGGAAACTGCTCTCTAACTGAGATCTGACAGAAGTTTATTACATTGTCACTGGTTTCATATTTCTCTTGCCTTCACTACAATTAGATCTCATGTTTTAAAAGCAACTCCCCACTGAAGTCAGTTCTTTTCAACTGAGTCATCTGCAAACAAAAAGAGGAATAGTAGCATAGTACTGTCACCACTTAGCATCTCCCAACTTGATAATTCTGCTGGTAGCACACCACAGAGAGATGCAAGAAAAATTTATGACTTATTTGCCCGGAACATGCACGCAATCAAGGTCTGTGAGCTATTTTTTTAAGGCAAGTGGCGGGGAAGCAAACTGTCTACATAGAAACTGATGATATAACTGTTGTAGAATCTGAATAGGCGTGTTTCTTGGGGGAGAAACATCATTTCACAGTTATTCCAACACAGCACCTGTGTGTGAAATATTACAAGCATGACATTTTTTTTGAGTGTGAAATTTCAAACCAGAAGTGGGTTTTGTAAGCTAATATGCAAAAGGAAAACAGGTTGCCTAAAATCTCAGGGCACATAATTGTTGGAAATAAATTGACAAAAAATGTTCACTCTTTTTTACCCATTTCACACAGCTCTATAAAAAATAGCTTATTCAACTGCATAGAATTATTCCTAATATATTTTTGAATGTGTTCTTGATGAGAAAGTAGCAAGCATGTTATACATCGTATACACTGATATTAGAAAAGAGATAAATTCTCCATTTTGCACAATGGACCATGTTGGAATACTGGATTGCAGCCAAAAAAGTGAGAGTTGCAAAACATGATTAAATCAAGTTGAACCTGTTTAGGTTTTTTTCATTTTGCCTTTTTTAGAGTTCAGTCATGTGCATCAGAAATGGGCATCCAAAATGTATTGTCCAACTTTTCTCCCTCTAACATAGGATTGGTGATTTCTGAATGCCAAATATTAAGCTTTTGTTGTTTCTGGCTCCTGAAGATTTCAAATTTACATATGCTTGAAGGATGCATCTAAATTTGCCCCTCCATTTCAGCATCTATACAGCAAATGAGAGACTAATGCTACACTAAGAAGACAAAAGTGCATCTTAAATAATCAAGCTTTACATCTGCTTCCTCTGATGCACAGTGGCTATATGACCCTGGATTGTGGATTTATATGTAATTTTTACAGTACTATTGTCACAATATATAGTATTTCTTGCTTGACCGATTATTTATAGAGTTTTCATTTTGGCCATATTGCATTTGTATGATTATTCCTTCGGTCATCATTACTTTAAGAAGAATTACTGAACCTAATGCTATACATTTTTTTGGAACAATATGAAAACAGAAGAATGCAAACCCTAAATTCAGGCCACAGATTTTAGCAGGCAAAAAGAAAAATTTAACAAGACTGATTTGGTACAGTTTTTCCTAAATGTTATCTGCTGCAAATGTTAAACAGGGCATACATTTCAAACAAAGACCCATGGATGAAAAGCACTGTAAGGGAACTAGATATTATTTTTAATTACTATTCCACATTCTACTGCTACAGCAATAACAATACAGAAGTTACACCCGGAGCACGCTGCAGACTAGGGAAACTAAGCACAGTAAGAAGTATTAATTACTCTGAAAAGAAAAAACAACCTTATTTTATGATAGTTAACATATGTGATCAAAGAATCCCCAGAATAACAGGAAGGAGGGGATATGTTTGGGGCTGTATAAGAGGTGTGGGGGAAATGGAGCTCTTCTATACCTAATCCTCCTCTGATTTAAGGTCTCAGAGGGACCTTATGCTAGTAGCATAAATTAGAACTGCCCCTGTACAGTCCTAATTCATATTGGGAATGGTTGATTCTGAATCAGGTAGCTGCAGCTGGCTCCTTACAATCCCCCATCACCCATGTGTCTGAGGTCTGCTCTGAAAGAATAGAGAATCAAGGCCAATATTATCTGCAAATTTCTGTTAAGGGATAATTAAATTGTATTACTGAGCCAAGACAAAATTTAGATATCATAAGTGATCTAATCTCAAGAGCAGCAATTATAAAATACTAATCTTATCTACAGAATGGTTATCTAAGGAGAAGGTAATTTTAAAGGTGTAATTTTACACTATACATGCTGATTTAAACATTCTTTGATTCTACACATCCCTTATACAGACTCTGATATATAAACATCAGAGTTACAAATAATTGGTCTAAAAATGTTTTATGCATACTTCTTGATCTGAGAAATTATAACACGTTGTGCCATACAAATATTTTCAGATTATTTTAATAAACAAATACATTGTAAATATACAAGAAACCATCTTATTTAGGAATATTTATAGCATTTTTTATAATTATTATTGAGCTTTATTCCTCAGACTGAAAAGACCAAGACCTTACTGTTTGCATAAAAAGATTTGTGACACTATTCTGTCTCCTTGTGTAAAACAGTAAATGATGTCATGAGGAACAAGCTCTGTTTCTCAAAGCGCAAACAGCACTTGAGAAATAGCTGAAGTTGAGCTAAGTACTGATGGCTGTCTATCTTTGTAGATCATTCTATTTAGATGCTTATATCTATAAGCAGACTCTGTGTAATTCAAAAAAGGAATATTTTACAGTGACATGCCTTGTAAATGTATCCCCTACTAGCACAGATGGCATAAAATGCTTAGTGTTGTTTTCAGACTACATGTCATGCTGTGGGAAGATATGACTGGAATAAATACATTTTATTTTGCTTTGTGACATTTTTCCATATGATTTAATTATACAGAGAGGTGTACAAAAGAGCTTCAGTATTAAGTGGGCTCTATTATATGCTCATGAGGGAATTCAAATCTTTTGTCAAGCACATTTTTAGAAAAAATTTTTTGCACGCCATGTATATAACATAACATTTGGTTGCAGTCGATTTAGTTTATGTATTTTGCCCAAAGGAACAGGTGATTCAAAGTTTAATTTGCCCCTCATCTACTTATTCTGAATAATTTGGCGTAGTAAGCAATTCTTTGGATTTCAGTACACCAGTTAACAAAATAATTATTTCACTGCTCTAGAGATAAAATGTTGATTCTAATCTACTCTTACTGTTGTCTTTTGATGCAAAAACAAAGAAACAAACACAACAGTCAAAGACACAGAAAGAAAAAAGGATAGATTCTGTGTCAGCTCTGTGCAGATGCAGAGGAATCAAGTACAATAACCTTTTACATGCAGTAGTCAAGTAATGGCACCGCGCAGATCCCTTTTTTTCCTATTGCAGAACAAAGAGCCTGAGTTCATGCATCAGTGACTAAGAGGCATCAGCTTCCCATCAGAGACCAGCTCTTGGGGGGCCCACAGGCAAAACAATGCAAACTTTAATTAAACTATTTCCCCCCTCCATTCTGGGAATAAACAATCTTTTTTTTGTTCTTGTTTACATGAGCAATAAAATGTTCAGATTCAGTGTAGATACTGCACGCAGTACAGTAACAGTGTTGTTCTAAATAATATATGAGTCAATGTAATTTAGGTTTTTAAAAATAAATGTAGAAATTGTTTGAACACTTGAAACCTCTTGAATAAGACAACCACACATTTTTTGCGCAGCCCATAAAGCAGATTCTACAATGTCTTTTCTGATTAAATATTTTTAGTGAAATGATATTAAGTATGATCACTTTTTAAAAATATTTTACTTTTTATATTAGTCTGATTTTTCTAAGCTTTTGAACTTCACATTAGCTAATGTGCAGTGGCCGTGCTATATTCCAGTAAGAAAAATGACATACCACAAAATTCTCTCCTCAGGTGATTTGCTGTAGAACTTTGACAGAGTTTTCTTCAGTTTTATTTTGGTCCAACAGAAAAATAAAAATGTATATTCTATGCAATTACATTTACTTTGTGGTTATGCAAGGAGTCACATATTAAGCAACAGCTTTTCATTTGTTTTATTCTTTAATATATATATATTAACATCTATCACTAGACTCATTATTTATTCTAAGAAACAAAACACATGGGAGAATGTAATGTCTAAGTTTGGTGCACAGCCTATTTATAAGTGGATGTTATATTTTAGAACTGAAAAACAAAATTATTAATATTTTATTACTACTCTCTATCATGCCTGTAATAGTCTGCAGGGAACAATCCCAGGCTAGCAGGGGATGGACTAGATGACCTAATAAGCCTTTTCCATTGCTAACTTTACTAATTCTATAATTATTTTTAGATTATTGTCCCTGGAAAGAATGCCATTATAACACTAAAATGTATCAATATAATGACTTAAGTGAGGTTTTAATTTTGATACAGAAATAATGTCAATTATCAGAGATGGTCAGAGGACAAGTAAAGAATATGAACGTATAGGCTGCCTTTTGCATGGACTGGAAGAGCCAATGTGGGTGTCAGAGAGGCCAAAGAAAATGAGGTTATAGTAATCAAGATAGGGAATAGGGGAGTGGCTGGGAGCTTTTGCTGTTAGGCCAGAAGAAAAGGTTTGATATTTTAAATATTATGGAGGAAGAAGAGGTAGAATTTGTACATGGCCTGACCTGAAAGACAGGATAAGGAAGGAGTCAAAAATAACTCCCTGCTCAGCAGCAGCATTTATAAATAAGATAGTAGGGAAAGGTATATTCTGTAGTACTTAAAAACAAATGAGGATAGGAAAGATACTCCATCTGAAAAATATGAGTCTTTAACTGCAACACTGTACAGTTAATTCAGAGGATTACATTTGATCCAAAACATTTCATTTTAAGTTCAACAAACTTGCTAAACCACATAAATGTATGCTAACTGCAACTAGAGTCATATTGCATGAATATTAGCTATTTATATGATTAAGTAAAACATGGACATAATTAGTGAAAATTTAATCCTGTCTCACAGTTGGGAGGTCAGAAAAGGGAAGGAGGCTCAGGTTAGCTCTAAGTGTAACTTCGCAATTTAAAGGGCTAATAATTTTATGACATCACTTCAAGATAGCTTTCTGATTTTGGTTGTATTTATTATCAGGCTTTTGGTATAAAAGGGGAATGATGTCATCTTAACACCCACCAGTAAATAATATAGTATATATGTGAGAAGGAAATAATAATTCACACACAAATGAGCCCCTGCATTATTTCAGACATTTGTGGCATACAAAACTGCATAAGAAGCCATACAAATGCATTCTAGATAGTGGTTTTACTATGGGGTAAAATAAATTATCCTGAATTTTAAATATGCCTAACAAAACATCTCAAGCCATAGAAAGGGCATAGGATTGAGAACATTGTTTGAATGTAATGACTCAGCCTTGTGATAGATGGATTTTCAATACTTGTTGCAGTACATCCTCACCACAGCTTCTTGGTAATAAAATTGGTAGTATCTTTGACAGAGCTGCCTGACTAATTTGACTTTGCTAGAATTGAGAGAACTTTGGAAACCATCAATCTCCTCTACTATTTTAAATGGTAAGTACCCTTAGGACAAATAAAGAGTTCTAATGTTCATTCATTTACTCTTATTTAGGGACAAAATATTGTAAACAGAGCCATTATAATTTTAAAGCAGAATTAGAATTGTTTAATTTGGAAAAGTATTTAGCTTTATGGCCAATATTTTCAAACTTGGGGGCCTAAACTTAGGGTCCTAAATCTCTACATCAACTCCTAAAAATTATTGCCTGATTTGCCAAGTTGGTAAGTACCACACAAATCTCTGAAGTAGTGGGAAGTAGGTCATTTTTATGTAGCTACCTATGGCTAAATTGTCAGTTTGAGGTCTGCCCAGAGTAATCAGAGTATGTCTACACTCCAAGTGAAGGTGTGATTGTAGCACAGGTAGGCATACCCATGCTAGCTTTAATAATGCTAGCAAAGATAACAAAAGTAGTGAAGATATAGTGACAAAGGCTTCAGCGGGTATGTACCCAGAGTCCCTGACAAGCTTGTACTGGGGTGGCTAGCCTGCAGTGAAGCCCTTGCCACCCATATCTTCACTATTATTTGTCACCTGTGCTAGCTAGATGAGAGGTGGACAATTGGTGAAAACAGTGACCAATTTTCCCTGTGAAAATGGTGACAATTCCCTTTCTTTTTAGATCCAAATTTTCAGATGTATAAGAAAATGTGTTTTCATCATGAAAATTTTGTGAACTTTGCCCAGCTCTAGTTGGCAACTCACAAATTGAATTTCAGTTATTGGAATTAATCAATAAGAAGTAACAGGGCATATCTTATGTGTGTGCTTCTGAACTTTTATGTCATGAGTTGTCACAATATACCCAAAGAGTGCAATTTTGGCATAACAATGAATTCCCTAGAGTGCTTTATTGTTGTCATAAACTGATCTTTGATATTTAAAAAAAAAAGATAACAAAAGCCACAATTAAAATATCAAATCTGTATTAGGGCAGGTACAGGATACCATATATGTGTGATATCAGTAGCAAAAATTGCTTGGCTATCAGTCAACATTAACTTGTCAGATCATTTGTGCTCATAAGCCATATTTGAATAATTTTACATTAAAAAAACTCTTCTTTAAAAGAAAAAAAGGTCACAACACCAATAATTAACAACTAATATCATATATTAAAATACTGAAAAACTTTCTGTTTGAGAAACATTTCTGCCTATACATTTTATATATTTCTTTTCCTTGGTGTTTTATTACTAGGGACAATTTTTGAAAACAAAATTCTGTTTCTTAATGTTCATCAACTCCTGTTGTTTCCCCCCTCACACACACACCTAACTTCATAAAGAGTGAATATTATTTGAATGTTCAAACCTTCAGAGTTTTGTATGCCTCCATCCTATCAAACCCATGGAATTCTCCTCCTTACTTTACTTACTCTCCCCACTGTTTCACCTTTTGATCTACTTTCCAAGCCTCCTTTTCCATCCAATCTAAATCTTCAAATGCATGAACCCTGTTCTCTATCCTATCCCAGTTTCTATCTGGTATCTCCTTCCCCACTCCTGCTCTTTTCGCTTACATTTTAAAATGCAACCTGGGGGTCTTAGAGTCTCTCTGGTAGGCCTGATTTTGCTGCTCACGGAAAAATTGCTAGCACATTGAGGCCTCCACACTACTTTGTTCTAGAATGCATCAAGCTTCTCTGACACATTCCTTGTGCTGTCAAAGATTAGGAATGAAGTTCTAGGATTGGAACAGGATGGGGATGGCAAGAGAATCCATAGGGATTAAAGTTGAGATTAGGGGAGGAGGATTAATTTGACTCAGTCCAAACTTGAACAAAGTTTTGGTTCTATGGCTGGGTAAAGGTCTTAACAGTTCTTATTTTGTCTGCAATGGAATATTCGTTAATTTACATAATCTACTATTTGTGACATGATAATCATTTACACTGCAACTCTGATGTCACACAGTTTATGACTTTAGGTAGTGAACACACAGTAGGATTAGAAACAAGAATCCTGTTTTCATGGGACTGCCTTATCAATAAATAATGTTAATACTGGAAAAGAAATATAGAAAATGTCTGCTATAGAAATTGTCCTGGATATATCAGGGTGTCAGTGAGAACAGGATGTTAAACTTACATTTGAATGTCCTGGTTTTGTTTGTTAGCCATAAAAACAATTCAATACATACCATGTTGTTATGTTTGTGTTAATTCATATTTCATTTAGAAAGAACATATTACACCTCTACCTCGATATAACGCTGTCCTCAAGAGCCAAAAAATCTGACTGCGTTATAGGTGAAACCGCATTATATTGAACTTGCTTTGATCCACCAGAGTGCACAGCCCCGCCCCCCCGGAGCACTGCTTTACCGCGTTATATCCGAATTCGTGTTATATCGGGTCACGTTATATCGAGGTAGAGGTGTATTTTAATGATGCAATTTCTTTAAAAAGTAGTTGCAGTAGATTTACAGTAGCCATTTTCATTTTTTTAAAATTTTAACTAATTTTGAGGGAGAGGGTTTGAAATGAAAGAAGTGATTAGATTATATAATGGATTAATTCCTTCTCAAAATTATTTTATAAATTCAAGTGTAAGATATATTTATGAATCCAAAAGCACCTAGATCTGGTAAACTTTTATTTTTATTTAGTACTTGTTTAACTCACAAATAGTTATACCACATTTCTTTTACATTTAGTGAAAGGAAATTGCTTTTCAATACTGGCCAAATTTCAATCCAGAAGAAACCTGTAAACAGGTTTTATTATAATGGAAAAACAGATATATACTTACATATTGCATTATGAAAAGCAATGGTATAATGCTAATATTACTTCTACAAATTTTCAAAACTATAGTGCATGATAATATCAAATCTGCAAATATGGGGAAATCTTTGTTGCAAGTTTATACCCAGCACTTTTATAATTATATTAGATCAGAGTGAGCAGCAGAGAGAATACAATTAGTTCTTAGAGGAAATGAGTGGAGTTCTGGCTACTGTGTTATTAAAGTAGGCCTCTACCAGTTAAAACATCAAATTTAAAATCCAGCACTGGTTCTAGAGCTGTGTGTGATAGCTATCTGGTCTTCAGTAGAACTGCTGGGATGAGTAACAAGTGGGGGAAGGGGAAAACGAATGGGATAAAAATACTGGAATAAAATGAAACATAAAAAAGATTCAGGAAGACTCATAACCATAGCTCAAGGCTGCTTGATGCTTTTCATGAACTTCACAGGCACAGACATTCAATTTAGTTGAAATTTCAAATACAGTTTGCTCAAAAAATGCTATATAGAATAAATGTGGTCCCTTTGACAGGTTAGTGGATGAGGAACCAGTTATGGCAGTGACTCTGTGTAACCTTGAACAACTCACTCAACCTCTTTCAGTCTCAGTTTCCCCATCTTTAAAATGGAGTTAATGATTCTCTCCCCCAGCTGTAAAAGAGCTTTGAAGTCTATAGATGAAAAGTGCTAAGTATTATTAATTTCACTTTCAATATCCATCCAGACTAATAGGTATTTTGTATATAAAATAGAATATGTATATACAGTATTTTTTAAAAAGGAAACTATAAAAATGATCCAGTTTTCCCTCAAGCTACAACAAATTGGCTAGGGTGAAATACTGATCTCATTGAAATCAATAGGAGTTTTGCCATTGAAATCACCAGGATTTCACGTCTACCTCAGGTAAACGTTTTCCAGATCAGCAGAAAAAACTTTGCAAAAGGGCCATGTACCATCTGAGATCTGCTCCCTCTGACTTACATTAATGGGAGTGCCTCCATTAAGTTCATGGCTCAAGGTGTCAAGCTGCCTCATTTTCCCACTATCTATTCTGATCAGACAGAAACAAGATCCAAATCCCAATTTTAAAAATAAAAGTTCCATAAAATTAGTCCAAACATCCTCTTGCTGTGACTATATGAGAATCTAACTTTTTTTAAAATGGAAAGATTTGAGCCAACAAACCATAATTTCTCTATATGGTTAATTTGTCCACACATATTGCAAACTGATTTCATTTTCCTTTATTGTCCTCTAATGACCTCATCAAGTTGTATAATTAGTTCAGTAGACTGCATAACACTGGCTCTGCCCTGAAGCAGCCAAGCAGAGTTCTTGACTAGCCCTCTCTCCCATTGGAACTTGGTACTGTTAATGGGCCATGATCAGTAAGAAGTATATCAAGGGATATGCTCTTTTTAAAATAGCTTGTGATCTCTGACTTGAAGCAACAGTTCTGGGGCTATCACCATCTGTACTGGAATACACATGATTTTTTTTTTTTTTTTAATTCAAGCTACCAAGGTCAATTAATAATGGCTTTGGATGCCTGAAAAAAATGCTATAAGCCTGGGAACAGATGGGTTTCTGTGACATTTTTTCCTTTGTATGTATAGAACTCTTAATATCCGCTTCAGTAGATATCACTAGAACTATCTACTAAAATTTGAAACTACCAGTAGATAGGAGCTCATAAAGAGATGACTTATCAAAATCAAAACCCACAAAGGTACCTTGATGATAGGTCTATCAGAAATGCACATAAGTGGGCTAGAATTTAGTGCAATGGACATGAAGTTTTAAAGAATCAGTGTAAGACATCAGTCTTGCTCTCCAGAATGTGGCATATCTTAAAAGAAATTTTTTTAAAGAAAAAAAGTCACCTTTCCCATACATACAAGGGAGCTGATTATATTAGATGCATATCTGATGCCATTGAGCTGTTAATGGTCCTTAAGACAAAGAGACGTGAAGAAGAGCTTTGTGTAAGCTAGAAAGTTTCTCTCTCTCACCAACAGAAGTCGGTCCCACAGGTGCCAACTTTTCAAACTGCTGGGGGTGCCTGACCCACGGCTCTGTCCCAGGCCCTGCCCCCAATCCACCCTTCCCCCAAGGCCCCACCCTTGCCCTCCCTCTTCCCACCCAGTTCCGTCCCCTTCCCCAAGCGCGCCACGTCCCTGCTCCTCCCCCTTCCTCCCAGCCTCCCTGAATGCCACGAAACAGCTGTTCACGGTGGGCAGCAGGTGCGGGGAGGGAAGGGGGAGGCTCTGATCCACGGGGCCCACCAGTGGGCAGGAGGCACTAGGGATGGGTGGAGGGGGAGCGGATAGGGGGCCTACCAGTAGGTGCTCTGCACCCACCATTTTTTCCCCATAGGTGCTCCAGCCCTGGAGCACTCACAGAGTCGGTGCCTATGGTTGGTCCAATCAAAGATATTACCTCACCCACCTTGTCTCTCTAATATCCTGGGACCAACATGGCTACAACAACACTGCAAACAACTTATGATAAAGAGATTTGTATATAGTATTTATGTAATCATGTGTCAGATTGTCTCCTGCACTGAGATCTGCTTAGAACAGGAGATGGGTGAGAGCTATCAGGGAGCTAGTCATAGCTCTCTGATTCTCTACCATATGCAACTTTAGCACCAGCCCCAACATAGGTTAGAACATCGTAAGAGGGAAGGCCAGAATGCACAAAAGGAGTTAGACACCTAAATCCCTTTTTTAGTTGCCTAAGTCAGTTTTAGGCTCCCTTGTGATGCACAAACTTTTCACTGAACTCTGTAGGTGCCTAAACTCACTCCGTGCCTAAGTTTTTGCAGTGAAATCTCCTTAGGTACCTACGTTTCTGCCTCTGGGCATGCACTCTGGATTAAATAATTATAGAGTCATTGGGTTGTGAGTCTCCCACCTTCCAGCTGAGTGTTCTAACCTCCACACAATCGAGTCATTCTCATGCCTGTATTCTCTCCTTCGCCCTCTCTTTCTGGACCAAATGACTCGGGGGGTGGAGGGGAAAGGGAGAGAACAAGAGAGAGCACAAACATGAGAATAACTTTATAGAGTGACACTTATATTGTTCATTCAGAGGGCGATAGTGTCAACAGAAGAGACTAAGGGAGCCCCATGTCAGAATGGCCCATAGCTCAATGGTAAGAGCACTCACTTGAGAGGTGACAGATCCCTTTGCCCCCTCTAGCAGAGGAGGGACTTGAATTAGGGGTCTCCCACATCGCAGGTGAGTACCCTAGCTACTGGGCTAAAAGTTATGAGAGAGGTTCCCTGCTTCTTGCTAGCAGCATAGATACCTACTGCCAAGAGAGGGTTAGCAGCTGAGAATACCAAGCAGAGATAGGTGCCTCTCTATAGCCCATGGTTAGGTTCCTATGTCTAAGACCGAGGTGGTGCTTAGCATATTCCCCTCTGATCAGTAGCTCCCTGTCTAATGTGCTGGCTTTTATGAACTGCAATCTAAGGTGCCTATCTCTCCCCATTCATTTTATAGGAGCCCAGGTGCCTAACTCAAGGTTTGTGACTTGCAGAGACTTTTTAGGTACCTAAAGGTTAGGAGGTGTGATGATGCGTGTCATCAAGCCTAACTCATTTTTGTGCATTTAGGCCTATTTCTTTAACCTATTTCCGCTGGCCACCATCCATAAACAGCACTTTAGCCATGCCACTTCCTTCTCCAAGCTGCTCCCAACATGCCACTTATGATGGGTCTGGGGTGGGCCAGAAACTGGCTAAGTCAGATTTAAAAGAGCTAAAGCTGAGAATTCCCTTCCACCAGGGCAGGACATACACTACACATACAAATACTGTGCAAGACAGCCATTTTAAAGATTTTTTTTTTATTTACTTCTGTCAGCCAAGCACAGTAGTTCTGAGTGTGCTTAAGAGCTGCTCTTAGAAGAAACAGATAATAGGGTAAGGCATGAAGTTCAACCACTGACAAAAATGCCTCCAAAAAGTCTAAGAAAACAGTATTCCTCATACAGTTACTCAGTAATACCTCATGGCTTATGATGAGCACAGTGTTCTTGCCAGCCAACCAATCTTCAGTGACGACTCCCTTCAGTTCACTTAATTTTATTGGATCACGAATAGCAAAACATTATGCTTACCAGTCTTACTGGTAGTTCAGCAATGCTGTCCTACAGATCCCAACTGCACTGTACCTTGCAGAGTCAGCCGATTACGGTGACAATTTAGCATCTGCAGAATGAAATGTCAGAAGCAAACATGGCATGGGCTGGAACCACACTGCCATTAGAATATGCCACACGTATAAAATTAATTTACTGTAAAACCTAGTCTTATGTTGAAAGGTGCCACTATAATTCAGTTTTCAATGCAGTACTTGATTTTTAAATTTCACACACCACAATTAATGGAAAAGAAGAATTTTGAAATCTGGAAAATAAAAATAGCAGAAAAATGTAAATAAGAATTCTCCTGTACTCGTTCTATCTAGCATTGGTGTACAACAAATCAGCAAATTACTAATCAATATTCAACTTTTTATGTACAGATTTTCATTTGCTCTTAACTACTCATTTTATTCATTTCTGGTTTTAATAAGTAAACAGTTGCAAAAAAATAAAATAAAAAAGGGGTTCACAAAGCAAATAAAAAAAACCCTTATTGAGAATGAATGTGAAATATAAAAATTATGTAGTTTACTACTCTATGGAATCATGTGTCACATTCTCTCCCTGGTGACCCAGCCAGCAGCACCAGATTTTAAACAATGGCTTGAAAAGCAATAAATTAAAGAGGAAAAAAATCCCTGAAACTAATGCATTATTCTTCTCCAAAACAATGCTGGCATTTAAGCCCAACTAGAATAGGCTTCAAATAAAATTCTTTATTAAGTGAAATTCCAGAATGTTTACAAAACCCGAGTGTTTTTAATGATTTTTTTCAATTTTAATGAGGCTTTATAAAACAACTTCAAAAAGTACCTTTTCCTTAAGTTATGTCCTTTGAAATATAATGCAGAAGAATTTAGTGGTTTTATCTTTTAGAAGAATTGACAAAAGTTCAGATTTGCCAAATTACCTGTTCAGTATAACTACAAGTCTCCAGGACTGAAAGAGCATAAAAACTGAATTATCCTCAGATATCAACAAAGGAAGAAGTATTTATAATTCAATGTTCCAATACAAAACATCTAAGTACAACCTAATTCATACATTTCAATGTAAACTCATGATCTTTGGGGGTAAGTGGTGCCTTTCTTGAAGCAGTACTGAGAATCTCTGTCATACTTGCCTGCACTATTTCTAAACCAATGGAAAAATATGAAACTTCATTCTTTAGTGCTATCAATCTCCCTTCCTTTCTCAGGAGCAATGTAATAGATCATGTTAAATGATCTATTACAAATGAAGTTTTAAAAAAAATCTGAAAAGGAGAAAGGATTGAAATGAGGTTACTACTTTTGAAAAGGAAGACTATATCGTTGAAGATAGTTTTTCATTTCCTGTACTCTATCTTGAATGTCATAATTTATCTAATATAGCAGTTACTATAAGATATATTTCTCCTTACATAATGTCTATATTTGTACAACTCTGCAGCTTTCTAAACTAAAATGAATTCTGTGACAAGTAAGACCAGAGGATCAAGTTACCACCTCACTAAAATTTAAATTATGATAACAGTAACTATGGAACTGTGAATCAGTAAAACTGACTTACCTCTAACTAGAGATCTTCAAATAGGTGGCAGCCTTTGAACAGCCACATATTTTGAACCTGCTCCTGTTGTGCCACATTGACCCAGAAGCAATAGACTTAAAATTTCCGGTAAGCTTTCTACGTATACCGAGGCAAGTGCCAAACACTGCCTTCCCTTTCCTAAATATTGCATACACCTTTTCAGACTTCCCTTCATCATGGTTCCTAACCCCGTTATACTTGAGGCTAGGCCAATACACAGAGGAGTTATATAGATCTGCGAAGAGATAGTCCATTAAAACAACTCTTTTTTTCTCAATCATGGTTTTCCTCCAAAGTTCCTCTCTCCTGGAATGAAGGCTAAAGCAGTAACCTACTGCAACTTCAGGGATAATTTATATAAAAATACAGGCATCTCTTCTAACTTCTGTGTCTAGGCAACAATTAGAGATAGGGGATAGGACTCACAGGGCTTGTCTACAGGATTCTACTTTAGAAAATGTGCAATTAAATATCACTGGTTCTGACCTGTATATTACACAGAGCTATAGGACTGAAGATGATTAAACCATCGTTTAGTGATACCATACAGTTAAGAGACTGCAATAGTTAAACTGGCCTTCTGCCCAGCAAGGTACCACAGAAGTTTCAGAGACTAAAAAAAGTTTTGGTGACAGACCAGACAAGTAATAGGAGCTAATCACCCATGTGGAGATACTTTTTATATAGAAAACCCAGTCAAATTGAACTGTTGTTCAGGTACAAGTAATTTATGAAAGAGTGGTAGATGGTATGGTAACTGGCACAGGAGCTGGTAAAGTGTGCTTTGCACTTAAATATTTCTCTCTCTCTTTGGGCCACATTCTGCAATCCTTACCGACTTTGAATAGGACCTTATTCCATGAATAGCTCCATTTACTTCATTGGGACCACTAGCAGAGTAAAACTACTATTTCTATGTCCCAAACACTGCCACAGATGGCTCCCTGCAGCAGCCATTGTCCACGGGCAGAGTGGACAATTAGTGCCAAAGAGTTTCATAGATTCATAGATTCTAGGACTGGAAGGGACCTCGAGAGGTCATCGAGTCCAGTCCCCTGCCCGCATGGCAGGACCAAATACTGTCTAGACCATCCCTGATAGACATTTATCTAACCTACTCTTAAATATCTCCAGAGATGGAGATTCCACAACCTCCCTAGGCAATTTATTCCAGTGTTTAACCACCCTGACAGTTAGGAACTTTTTCCTAATGTCCAACCTAGACCTCCCTTGCTGCAGTTTAAACCCATTGCTTCTGGTTCTATCCTTAGAGGCTAAGGTGAACAAGTTTTCTCCCTCCTCCTTCTGACACCCTTTTAGATACCTGAAAACTGCTATCATGTCCCCCCTCAGTCTTCTCTTTTCCAAACTAAACAAACCCAATTCTTTCAGCCTTCCTTCATAGGTCATGTTCTCAAGACCTTTAATCATTCTTGTTGCTCTTTTCTGGACCCTTTCCAATTTCTCCACATCTTTTTTAAAATGCAGCGCCCAGAACTGGACACAATACTCCAGCTGAGGCCTAACCAGAGCAGAGTAGAGCGGAAGAATGACTTCTCGTGTCTTGCTCACAACACACCTGTTAATACATCCCAGGATCATGTTTGCTTTTTTTGCAACAGCATCACACTGTTGACTCATATTTAGCTTGTGGTCCACTATAACCCCTAGATCCCTTTCTGCCGTACTCCTTCCTAGACAGTCTCTTCCCATTCTGTATGTGTGAAACTGATTTTTTCTTCCTAAGTGGAGCACTTTGCATTTGTCTTTGTTAAACTTCATCCTGTTTAACTCAGACCATTTCTCCAATTTGTCCAGATCATTTTGAATTATGACCCTGTCCTCCAAAGCAGTTGCAATCCCTCCCAGTTTGGTATCATCCGCAAACTTAATAAGCGTACTTTCTATGCCAATATCTAAGTCGTTGATGAAGATATTGAACAGAGCCGGTCCCAAAACAGACCCCTGCGGTACCCCACTCATTACGCCTTTCCAGCAAGATTGGGAACCATTAATAACAACTCTCTGAGTACGGTTATCCAGCCAGTTATGCACCCACCTTATAGTAGCCCCATCTAAATTGTATTTGCCTAGTTTATCGATAAGAATATCATGCGAGACTGTATCAAATGCCTTACTAAAGTCTAGGTATACCACATCCACAGCTTCACCCTTATCTACAAGGCTCGTTATCCTATCAAAGAAAGCTATCAGATTGGTTTGACATGATTTGTTCTTCACAAATCCATGCTGGCTGTTCCCTATCACCTTACCACCTTCCAAGTGTTTGCAGATGACTTCCTTAATTACTTGCTCCATTATCTTCCCTGGCACAGAAGTTAAACTAACTGGTCTGTAGTTTCCTGGGTTGTTTTTATTTCCCTTTTTATAGATGGGCACTATATTTGCCCTTTTCCAGTCTTCTGGAATCTCTCCCATCTCCCATGACTTTCCAAAGATAATAGCTAGAGGCTCAGATACCTCCTCTATTAGCTCCTTGAGTATTCTAGGATGCATTTCATCAGGCCCGGGTGACGTGCAGGCATCTAACTTTTCTAAGTGATTTTTAACTTGTTCTTTTTTTATTTTATCCGCTAAACCTACCCGCTTCCCATTAGCATTCACTATGTTAGGCATTCCTTCAGACTTCTCGGTGAAGACCGAAACAAAGAAGTCATTAAGCATCTCTGCCATTTCCAAGTTTCCTGTTACTGTTTCTCCCTCTTCACTAAGCAGTGGGCCTACCCTGTCTTTGGTCTTCCTCTTGCTTCTAATGTATTGATAAAAAGTCTTCTTGTTTCCTTTTATTCCCGTAGCTAGTTTGAGCTCATTTTGTGCCTTTGCCTTTCTAATCTTGCCCCTGCATTCCTGTGTTATTTGCCTATATTCATCCTTTGTAATCTGTCCTAGTTTCCATTTTTTATATGACTCCTTTTTATTTTTTAGATCATGCAAGATCTCGTGGTTAAGCCAAGGTGGTCTTTTGCCACATTTTCTATCTTTCCTAACCAACGGCATAGCTTGCTTTTGGGCCCTTAATAGTGTCCCTTTGAAAAACTGCCAACTCTCCTCAGTTGTTTTTCCCCTCAGTCTTGATTCCCATGGGACCTTACCTATCAGCTCTCTGAGTTCACACAGCACTATAACATTAATACTTGTAAAACTGTGAACCAACTTCACTAGCTGCCTAGGTAACTTTTAAAATTTGAAGTTTCCGGAAAAACTAAAAAGCTGCTTTGTTCCTGGTGGAACAGGCTGTTAAAGTCTTACAGCACAACCTTTCGTGTTAGCAGTGAGTCTGTTTTGTTAAGCTCTGTCAGTTTTGAGGGGGAACATTGCATCATGGAGGACCACTCTGTCTCTGTAAAGGACAGTTTCTGCAGTGTTTACTAAGCATGACGTTAAAGGCTGATGTTATAGTAATGTAGGCCATCTCAAGAGGCAATAACCAAAGGTCGCAAGTGTGTAAAGTCTACAACAGA
The DNA here is from genome assembly GCF_027887155.1 of Malaclemys terrapin pileata. Taxonomy (NCBI): domain Eukaryota; kingdom Metazoa; phylum Chordata; order Testudines; family Emydidae; genus Malaclemys; species Malaclemys terrapin. Next base: position 87,562,369 of record NC_071507.1, read on the forward strand.
TCTTGAACAGCCATTTTAAGATTAGTTTAATTACCAGAGCAGAGAATCAGAACAGATGGGAGTGAAGAGATGTATTAGCTCCTTAACAGAACTAGACATGACCTGCTGTACAGACAAAGATTGTTCTCAATTAACCAGTAGAAAACTAAGAAGATGGCCAGGTGTACTTTTATGGAGGCCATCATTTAGTCTAACTGGGCAAGGCAGAAAAGATAATCTAGCAATGGTAAATATGGATAAGATACATGGTCTAGGGACATTTCCAGACAATTCAAAGAACCTTGCTTCCTTCATGTAGCAAGTCAAGTCCTCTCACTAGTTGAACATCTATATACAAACATTGAGACTGACAGAAATCTTAGAAGTTTAGTGTATTAGGTTCCATGTTGTTAGGCTGAACAAGGCAGAATTCTGTTGAAAAATCTGACTCTTTTGGAAGAGCAGACAGGAGGCCTAGTAGGGGGGCAAATATATCAAAACTACCAGGTGTAAAAGAGCAGTAAACTGTGCCAAGTTTGGGGCTTTTGAAATAGGGGAAGGGAGGTGAAGGTTGGGCACTAGAAGTTCTAAAATGGCAGAGCATTCACCAGGTGGGCTGGGACCTTTCTGGGGATATCATAAGTATCTCTTTAAAAGAAGAATTGACCTATGTTGTCTAATTGAAGATGGCTTGGCAAAGCCTTAGCCACAAAATGAAATAAAGGAAATATATTAGTTTCAGAAGGAAAAAGGATTTCTTAAAAGACAGGATTCCACCATGTTGAAGTTTTTTATAACTATTCTACTATCTAAGGGCCAGATTTTTATTTATGCAAGACACACAGGGGAATAAGATCCCCCCCAGTCCCTTCTGCAGCCATGTTAGGGCTCTGTGCACTGTGGCTCATGTACTGGGTAGGGAAAGAAAAGGGATTGTGTGCTGGTAATCCCTCATAAACTAGTGGGCAGGGAGTTGGTGGGCAGTGAGTGGAAGAACTTTGGCTCTGCCTAGTCCCCCGCAATGAACTAACCATCACAGCTGATCCAGTGCAATGGGGGAAGTAAACTGCACCCTTTCCGAGCTGCAAAAAGTTACTTTCCCATGGGAATAAAGATGAAGAAAAGAAGGAATTATTATTTTGCATTGCAATTCCTTCTCTGGACTCCTCCTAGGGTAATGCACACCTACATGTCACTTCTTACTTAGAGCTAAGTTTTACTGCTCGACCTAGCTCTAGGTTTACAGAACAAGCTCATCCTCATGATATCTTAATGTCACTATGGTATGAGAATTTATATATCATTCCTTCCCATATAGAGAATGAGAAAACTACAAACTGTTTTGTTTGAAGCAAAACATTGCTTCACAGAAGATTCAGGATATAAGATTTAATATATTTGTCCAGCCCTGAGGAGACTATGTTACTCACAGCTGATGTTTAATAATCTTTATACTGGAGAACTTGACATGAGCCTAAACACTAAAGAGGAGTCAGAAAAGCTTTCCTTGTCACCAATTTATCTTCAATGCGAAAGTCAGGAGACTATTTCAAGTCTGACAAGCAGTTAAAAAAAAACAGTACTGAGATTGAAATGTATGTTCAAAATAATTTAAGGGCATTGTAAGTACTGCTCAATGTACACACCAGAGAGTGTGCCGATAAAGTACATCTTTCATTTTCTCTAAGGCAGGTATGACACAGTAAAGAGGGCCTGCTCCTGTTTTCATGGAGGTCAAAAGCAAACCTCCCGTTTGACTTCCATCATCAGGCTCAGAAGAGATATGCCTTAAGAATGTTAAGGCATCTCCTTCTTTGATACACAGAGTAAACTTTAAAGCAATGTAATAGAATGACAGAAATGTAGTGTGGATGATCACAATTTCCAAATTACTATAGCTTCAATTTCAGAATCAGTATCTCAAGACATCAGATCCAACTTATCAGAAGGATTATTTTAGTTCATTTTTATTCCTCAAAGCAATTCATTCATGAAAACCCTGCCTTCTTTTGCCTCCCAAAGCAACGCTGTCCTCATGACTGGTGTTAACATTCATTTCTGGAAACAACAATGCTGCTAACAGAGAAATACACAATTGTTTTCATAAGCACATGAGATGCTGGTAGTGACAGCACCCTAAATTTTTCTTGGTTGAACTACAGTTAGTTTTCTTTGAAAATGAAGACAGAACAAAAGCATTGCTGTTTGAATCCACTAATCTGAATTCTTCTTGTTGTGTATTTATTCATTCCCTGACCATTGTAACATGATCCCAACAGCAAGGATTTAGAATGACGTATATTTTTAGTTTTTAAAATACTGTTTTCAGAGATTAGGAATCAGAGCATGTTAACCTCACATTGGAAACTGTATTATGATTAACAGTTTTATGAAAATTATTTACCAGAAAAAGTGTGTACATTTAAAAAACACAAGATCATCTCAGAAATGAAGGGAAACAGTTGGTGCTCAATATAGATTTTAGATCAATAACATTACAGTTAAACCTCCATTTTAGGTACACAGTATTTTACAGATATCTCGCCCTTCCTCAGAAGATACTCCTTTCAGTTTTTCAGAATGGGAGGCAAGAATTTGGGAGGGAGGGAGCATGTTGGAGCATCAGTTACTAGTTGATTGTGGAGTGGGAAGGTGCATGGAGCAGGAAGCTGGTCAGGCAGAAAGTGAATAGTGACAGCCTGGTGGATAGAAGATGAAGAGAGAGTCAAAGGGAAGCACGTTTGAAAGTCAGCATGAAAGGTCAGAGGCTTGGTTCCTATGAGATCTCATCCTGAAAACTCACCTCTAACTGATATTTTACCATTTGTAGTTAAACATGATTATAGATTATAAAACATGGATAGAGTGCCGTAGATTGGTGTTGATAGTCTTTGTTTCTTCTTCCGCACCTTGGTATTATTGTAAGCAGAAAAGGGATTAGAAAATGCCCCTCAAAAGAGATGCTATTTTAAATTATTTAAGATAAAGTCAGAGGTAATTCCTATACTATTTGATATTCAATGTGTATAAGGCCTATCAATCCCAGAAGTCCTAACAGCAATTCATAACAGGATAAATAGTCATTTGGTATATTAACTACTGAAACATTTACCCAAATTGGGCCAAAGGAGGAACCAAAATAGAGATTCTAAATTTTAACTGGCAATGAAATCGATTATTCAGATAATATAGATACAAAATGGTTAGAGCTACCACGGAGCTATGTCAAATATTTTATTCTTTTAGAAACTTACGTTCAGTGACAAAAAACTAAATCTAAAGATAATGACAAGACTATTTGAGGCAGAATTCTAGAACAGCATAGATAAGAGCTATGGTTGAGAGCAACATAAAATGAGCTTTAAAGAAAAAGAGCATTTAAAAATATTATTTACTATGATATGTGTATCCATGGGAAGAGCCCTTCCTTGTTCCTAAAAAGAAATTTGAGGAACTAACAAAGAGACAGACCTCAAAAATTCATCCTATATTTTACTGTGAAGGAACATAACTGTGAAAGTGAAATCCTGGCCCTATTGAAATCAATGGCAAAACTCCCATTGACTTCAGTGGGGCTAGGATTTCAGCCTGAGAGTTTAGGCCATATTGTGCATTTTCTTAGTCTTTAGTAGTAGTCTTTATTCACCTGCATAGTTCCCCAGAGCTACTCATTTGAGCATAGATTGCTAGAAGAATCTGGCCCTTAATCAGTACTGTGTGGATACTCCTGTGTGACACTCATGAACTCGGGGGCAGCCAGCTGCTTCCATGGCTACACTTAATCAGAGCTAGTGCAGGTATATCTCTTTGAGTTGGAAATTACCACTCCAGCTTGAAGTATACCCATAGTTTATGTATGTCAATATTACATCTCAGGGCTATGATTTAAGGAGCTCTCAGTGACCAGGGATATAATTTATCTAGTGCTGATTAGTTAATAGTGCAACACAAATACTTCATATACTACAATACTACTTATCTCAGACCCCAAAAATATCAAAGCAAAGTGAGTTAAGGACAAATGTCAAATTTGGCCCTCAAACTATGAAGTCAAGAAGCTGCTGCATGTGTGTATTAAAGGGCAGACTCGGATCCATAGTCAGAGCCTTTACTTTTGTTGTTTTGCATAATGATCTAATATATTATCTAAATATAAGAGGGTTACATCAATTTCCTATTTAAGAAAAAAACAAAAATGGAGATTTTAAAGAGATAGTCATGGAAAGTTGCCAAGGTTTCTTACACAAACCTCTGTAGTGTAATTAGTATTCAAGTTAGATAACATTTTGAAATCTAAATCTTGGCCTTTTACTTTGGGGCTTATGATTTACAAACTTCACTTTGTAAATCAAAAGTTATTGTTTTTTAAATTATACATTACACCCTGATCCTGCAATCAGCCTCCAGAGACAGACCCTTGGTCCCATGCAGAGTTTCACTGATTTTTTTGGGAGTCCATGCAGACATAACAGTCTTCCAAAGTAGATATTATCACAGGATCTGGGCTTAAGGTGACATATTGAATAGCTATATGTGTAGCTCCAAATTCCTCCCCGATGTAAATGGAGGTAACTGTAGTTGTAAATTTGGTCCCCTTTTCTACACTATAGGTAGTTAAAAATGGCTGCACGTTTGTTTTTTACTTTGTAAAAAAGCTTCACTCCAGGTCTAAGATTTTTCATGCTAGCTTAGGTAGAGGTGAACATGACATGATCACATATGTAATAAGCAAACAGAATAAAGTCCAATCAGTAATATATATATATATATATATATATACTCGTCGCATTAAAAGGGGGCCAATTTCACAAAACTGAAAACAGTTATGAGCTAGATCATCTGGGAGGAAGAATTTAATCAGAAAATTGTGAACGATCATTGGGCATTATTTAAGAACACTTTACTAGATGCCCCAAAAAGCCACAATACCATAATCAAGGAAGAAGGAAGTACTGGTTCAAAACAAATCTGGCTTCAAAGTGAAGTGAAGGCAGCTATAAAAAATAAATATAACAGCTGGAAAAAAGTGGAAATTGACAGTAATGAATATAAATCAGAAGCTAGGAATTGTAGAAAATTGATAAGGGAAGCAAAAGACACAAGGAGAAATCGATAGCCAGAAGAGTTAAGGATAATAAGAAAGAGATTTTAAAGTATATTCAAAACAAATTAATCCTAACAGTATTGGCCCATTACTAGAAGAAAATGGCACAATTATCAGTAACAATGTAGAAGAGATAGAGGTACTGAAAGAATATTTCTGTTCTGTATTTGGGGAAAAAATAGATGAAGTAGTTATATCATATGATGATGATGACATTCTTTCCATTCCAATAATAATTTATGAGGATGTTACATAGCAGCTACTAAAGTCAGACATTTTTAAATTCAGGTCCAGGTAACTTTCACCCAAGAGTTTTAAAAGAGCTGGCTGAGGAGCTCGTTGGCCCGTTAATGTTGATTTTCAGTACGCCTTAGAACACTGGGGAAGTTCCAGAAGCCTGGAAGAAAGCTAACATTGTGCCAATGTTTAAAAAGGGTAAACAGGATGGCACAAGTAATTATAGACCTGTCATTTGGACAATGATCCTGGGCAAGATAATGGAGCGGCTGATATAGGACTTGATTAATAAAGAATTAAAGGAGGGAAATGTAATTAATTAATGCAAATCAACATAGGTTTATGGAAAATAGATCCTGTCAAATTAATTTGATATATTTTTATGATGAGATTATAAGTTGATGGATAAAGGTAATAGTGTTGATGTAATATATTTAGATTTCTGTAACACATTTGACTTGTTACTGTACAACATTCTGATTAAAAAATAAAATGATACAAAATTAATATGGCACATAATAAATTGATTAAAAGCTGGCTAACTTATAGGTCTCCAAATGTAATTGTAAATAGGTAATCATCATCAAGGAAGTGTGTTTCTAAGGGAATCCCACAAGGATTTGTTCTTGGTCCTATGCTATTTAACATTTTTATCAATGATCTGGAAGACAACATAAAATCATCACTAATAAAGTTTGCAAATGACACAAAGATTGGGGGAGTGGTAAATAATGAAGAGGACAGGTGACTGATACAAAGTGATCCGGATCACTTGGTAAAATGGATGCAACCAACAATATGTGTTTTAATAGGCTAAATGTACATGTATACATGTAGAAACAAAGGGTGTGCGCCCTACTTTTAGAATAGGGGACTATATCCTGGGAAACAGTGACTTTCAAAAAGATTTGGGAGGCATGGTGAATAATCGGCTGAACATGAGCTCCCAGTGTGGCACTGTGGCCAAAAGGGCTAATGCAATCCTTGGATGCACAAACAGAGGAAGCTTGAATAGGTGTAGAGAGTAAATAACGACTGCAACAATTTACCAAGGGCCATGGTGAATTCTTCTTCACTGGCAATTTTAAAATCAAGACTGGATGTTGTTTTAAAAGATATGCTCTAATTCAAAATGAATTTGGGGAAGTGCTATGGTTTGTATTATACAGGAGGTCAGACTAGATGATTACAATGGTCCCTCCTGGCCATGTAATCTATGTTAAATTTGACCCCAGAATAAATTTTGATATTCAAATTACAGAACCTCCTTAAAATGCAGGATTATTAGTAGACACACTAACACAAGAGGTGGTACTGAATGCTGTTATAATAATTACCTCTGCAAACCTGGTGAAATAGATCCACTAATAGCTTTCCATAACTGTGACAAATTTAACTGAAACTTTCATTTATCAGGAGATATTTTATTCATTAGTCATCTGTTTTGTGTAAATTGTTCTACACATAACAGACACAGGGATTTAGTTCAATTGAAAATAATAGACAGGGATCTTGTACGCAATTATTTTAATGGCTTATATCAGTTCAATTCTTTTCACAATTCATGTAAAGAACTAAATAACTTCTGAAAGCTTAGAACACCTACAATGTAAGCAGGGCTTTACTGCACTAGCAACCTTGTGTTCCTTTTCAGCAATAAATTAAACAATGTAGCTCCATGAATTTAGCTGGATTGTAGCCAACATATACAGTATATTCAACCAATAGACGTATTTTCAGGGTGGCAAACATGCATGACAAATACACATCTATCTGTGTCAGAGGATAAGGCCTTAAATAGTGAGGACATGGTTGCTTTCTCTTTTTTACATCACTCAGAGATCTGTATATAATTAATCTAGGTGGGAAACGATTCAACAGTCAATTGATCTATAAGTATTTATATAAATATTTATGATAGAGACTCCAGACATCCAAGAACTGAGTCTTCATTGCCCATAACTTTCAGATGGAGACCAGCTGGCAAGGATACTCTTCAGAGGCAGCCCATTTAATTTTTTTTTTTCTTTTTTACCAGCTCCTTCATTCACACCCCTACCCCCAGTTAAGCTGTACTTGAATCATTCTCTGGAGCCCATGAAAAAGTATTATTAGTACACTAAGTGCTAGAGCATTAGTCTTCAAACAGACAGCATAATCTTTGCAGTAAACACACTTCCATGGTGCCAAGGATTAAATCTAGGAATTGCTCAAAACCCCATGAATTAAATAACAGGAAGGATCCTGAATATGGCGCTGTCTTGACTGATAAAAAGTGCATTACAGTTACTGTCCCCTTTCCGGTCACTTTGAGTGCAGGCCCTCAGTTATCAGCCCTTGTGCCCTTACATGTCATGGTGTGGAATTTCACAGTTCTCCCATTCTTAGATTGGGATCTGGGTACAACAATCTAATAAGGGCAGCTAGACCCCAACTGAGCCTCCTGACTGGCCAAGCTGCTAGATTGGCTGAGGGGATTAGCAGACCTGCTCTTAAAACCACCAGCAGCAGCAGGTTGCTGGCTAAATGCAACAAAGATGGGTTGTGTGAAATATGCAAAATTAAAGAAAGAGTTGAGCATCTGCTATGGCAATGCCGGGAGAAATATATATAGAGAGAGTTTCTTTATGAAGAATTGGGATGATTTCAGGTGAAAAAATACAGTCTGAAAGGATTGGTCAGACTACTGAGAAAGAGGGGTAGCATTAAAAAAAATACCTCACTGCTGTTCTTTTTGAAGGATACAGGACAGGGTGAGAGGACATAGACCTTGATTATGTGAAAACTGCGGTAGGTGGCAGTCATAGCCTCACATGCTGAGGCTGCTGCTGCACAAAACAATGAGAAAAGTAAGACTGCGATAACTCCTGCCTGTTGCCAGCCTTACTCCCACCCTGTTCCAGTCCTGCTCCTGCCTTGGACCCAGCCAGGCTCCTGCCTTGCCTCACTCCAGGTACCCAGTTCTGACCCTCAGCTCCGATTCCTGACTTCAGCTCTGACCCTTGGCTCTGGCATCTGGCCTTTTAGAGGATGTCTACACTGCACACTATGGGGGACCCAGGCTTGTAGCCTCAGTGTTTCCAAGCCTGTGCTTGAGCATCCACACTGCATTGTAAACCTGGGTTTACAATTGCTGATCCTGGATCTCACGGCAATGCTAATACAAGCATGTTGCACTGCTCAGACCTTCTAACTGAGGTCTGCGGCTTGACCTGCATCAACACTGCAAACTGACACGGCTTGAACCTGAGTCACAGCAGGACTCAGGATCTGACCCATCCCCTCAGCAGGGTACTATGACCCAGGTCCTGAGTCCTTGCTGACCCAAATCAGATTGACTTGTGTGTGGACAGAAGTGGGGATTGGGCTGAAACTTGAGTCAGAGCCTGGTGGGTTTAGTGTGCAGCATAGACCTACTCTGACTCTGGTTCTGACCATGAGCTCCAATGCTTGGCTCTGGCACATTGCTACCAACTCCTACCCTAGTCAGTAGGCCTAATGTCTACATCCCAATCCTTACACACACTCCCGTGTGAGCTTCAGTCCAATTACCATATTCAATCAATGTTTTTTGTTACAGGGTGTAGGTGTGAAGTCTTTCTTTTGTCTCAGATTCGTTTCTCCCAGTCAGCCATTCTGGCCATCTAAGGGCATGAGAACAGTCAGGGAAGTTAAGATGAATGAACTAAAGGTGTGAAGTTAAAGTACATTAAATCCCTGTGTGGACAGGACATTCTTAGTCAGAAGTAAAGTGAGTGGCCTCAGTTTGGTGTAGCTTAACACTCCTTTAAAGATGGCTGACTGGGAAAAAACAATCCAAGGCCAAAAGACTTTGGGCTTGTCTACATTACAAAATTAGGTCAACCACAGCCACTGCAAGAATTCAATCAGCTGTTGGTGTCCACGCTACCCTCCTTCTGCTGGTGAAGCACATCCTCACCAGGAGTGCTTGCATCGACTGAAGTGGAGCATTGTGGGGCACTGACAGTCACATGGGGCTCACAACTGGAGCCCCCCATCCAACCCAGGGTGACAGTCCCAGCTGTGAGCCCCAAGCTCAATTTCACAGCACAGAGCCTACAACCAGTGAAATTGACAATTCTTGTCAATTTCACACTGCTATTGTCTCTGCTCAGAACAGCGGCACTCTGACAGCCCTGGGAACTCAGTGCAGAGCTGGGAGCCCGGGATCTCCACACCCAGGCTCAGAGTGGGGAGCCTGGGCAGCAGCCCACTGGGAGCATGAAACCAGAAGCCCAGAATCAGCAGAGTTCTCAGCAGGGAGAAGGGAACCCAGGAAGCAGTCTGCTGGGAGCAGGTAGTGAGGAGCCCAGGGGGCAGCCAGGCTCTAGCTGGAGCCCCCACCTGCCCTGGGGTAACAGCCTGAGCTGCCAGTCAGGAGCAGGGTTCACAGCAGGGAACCTACCAGGCTTACTTGTCAATTTCAGGGCTCCTGCACAGAGCCATGAAATTGACAAGAATTTTAGCCAACAGCTGATATAAGAAATAAAGTGTCTACATGTACACTAGGTTTCCCTAACTACACCGACAGAAGTCCTACGCCTCTCGTTGAGGTGGAGTTACTATATTGGTGTTGTAGGGCACTTACATTCGCGGGAGCAAGACTGTAGTGTAGACACTGACATGGTTAGGTTGACCTAAGCTGCCTTAGGTCGATCTAACTCTATAGTGTAGACCAAGCCTTTATACATCTGTGAAAGGCCTTCAAAGTGGAAACAAGTAGCTTATGTTTGATGCACTAGAGAAGGAAGAGCTGGTGGAGGGATGCAAAGAGAGGTATGACATGGTCAAAGTGACAGCTAGGAAAACGATCTGTGCAGCTGCATTCTAAGTGGATATCATTAGGGAAAGATTGTCAAGGCCAGAGAAAAGGATGTTGCAGTAATTGATACATGAGATGATGAAAGCCTCTACAGGAGTTTTAGCTGTGTAGAGGATAGGAAAGGCCATATCTTAGAGATGTTATGCAGAAAGAATCAGCAAGATTTAGACATAACCTGGATAAGTGGCCCTAGAGCAGCGGTCCCCAACCTTTCCATGTGGCGGGTGCTGGACGACTAGCCGCCAAGAAGCGTGGCCGCTGGACAAGCAGCTGCCGAAAAGCTGCTGAGAAGTGGCAACGCCAAGAAGCGTCGACGCTGAAATGCTGCCAAGAAGCATCATCATCAAGAGGCATCACTGCCAAAATGCTGCCAAAAATCAGCGGCATTTCGGCGGTAACACTTCTTGATGTTGCCGCTTCTCGGTGGCATTTCGGCGGCTGCTTGTCCGGCTGCCAGTAGGCGGGCACACATAAATGCTCTGGCGAACACCATGGAGCCCGCGGGCACTGCGTTGGGGACCACTGCCCTAGAAAAAGGTCCAAATCGAAGATGATGCCCAGGTTACTGGCTTGAGCAACAGGCAAAATGGTGGTGTTGTCTACAGTGATCAAGAAAGAAAGAGGTATTTGAGAGGGCTGTCTGTGACTATATTGCTGGACATGTGCAATTACTTCCTCCAGCTTTTCTATTTTAAAATAATTCGATTTCTAACTAAAGTTAAATAGGAATTGGAATTTCCAGAGATCTCTAAATACAGTACTGCTATTTTTACAATTTAGAAACAAGATTTAATCCACAAGGTATTACTTACATCTGAGTAATAGCTTTAATATTTACATGGCAAAATCCAAGTGAAATTTAGACAACCAATGCTCTCATGTTATATTATCACTTTTCTAGACATAGCAAAATAAGTAGTTGTATACGTTCTCTTGTCACTGCTTGTGACATGTTTTTTAGACCCTCACTAACGTTTGGTAGGGAAATAGTTAAAACCAGCAGGAAAAACTTCAACAGATGCCTACAGTTTCTAAAGGAATTGCCAAGGAACCCAGTCATGGGAAAATGCAGCTGATCTCAGTTGGATGTAATAGCTTCTAGAAAGCCTAATACTACAAGATGTTGACTGAGCACTCTGGCCCCAATCTAGGAAAGCAATTAAAACACTTAAGTATGTGCTTAATTTTAAAGATGTGAAAGTGCTTTGATCAGGGCCAAAGCACAGCACTTTTAAAGAGGAGAGGCCACAAACTATAAGTCACCAGTGTCTCTTTCAATAAAATCTAGTACTGGACTCACTTTAGGATAAAGGCAAAGAGAGGCTCCAAAATGCCCTTGTGCCTTATCTTGTAACATTTTGGCTCAAAGAAGCCTTATTTGGTTGAACACTAGTTGCAGAACCCCTTTGCTGTACAGATCAGCCTTTCAAATGCAAAATTGCATGTAATTTCTTCTGCCCCCAGCCTGGCTCATATGACCTGACACTCTGCCCAATAACTTTTAAAATATATACTAGAGAAAGTTCACTGTAAAGAAACAATGATTGGTCAACAAATAGTGCAACAGTCTAATCTGAGGGGGGCAACAGAACCATACCCAAAGAATGAAGAAATTCTAAACTGTGTAATATGCGTATGTTTAAAAATAATCAGACTAGTCATGGAAAATGCAAAAGGCAACATATTTATGAACAGAAAATAAGCCACATCTAAAGTAAATAATTGTTGGGGGGGAGAAAACTGTACATATTTTACAGTATTTTGCCTTGCTCTTTTCATTTTAAGCATATCCTCCAACCTAGCTAATTTAGCAGTTACAGCAAAATAGAGTCATAAAATAAGCTTGTATAGTTACGAATCAAACACATTGTCATCTGAAAGATTCTTCAGAAAGAACAGACTTAATGGCAATTATGACTATTTGCCTGAGCTGAAAGACTGATCCATTCCAGGTAGCAAATCAAAAATGGGCATTTTCAAAAGAAAAAACAAAACAAAACGAGCATAAAAAACCAGTCAGTTAGTAAGACTGTATATTGTTGTAGTGTCTTGTCTTAACACATAAGTATTTTTATACACCAGTATTCTTAAGATATTATTGTGAAACAATATCTTCAGAATTTGCCTTTTTTTTCCCCATTGCAGACAAACTTTGAGAAATCTTGTTGGGTTACTGGAAGCTTAAAAAACCAGTTAATTATCTTAATTGTTTCTCTAATGGCTTCCCTTCTTGCATTCTAAACAAAAGATTTTGGGCAATATTATGATTCTTAATTAACACAGAATTTCACAGCATCCTATTAATATTGTGTAGCTGCTAATATTTAATATTCTCCAGAATTTTGAGAGTTCGGTTTAGAAACAAACACTGCAAGAATACTAAATCTTTCAAAGCAAATGTGTGCGTTTCAATGTGCTGTCACAATGCTAGTTGACACTGTCCTGAGTTAGAAGCAGCAAAGAAGATTGTAAGTGTAGTCAAAGTATTAATGTCATCTTGCTGTATAGGGCTATGGCAATCACTAAACAGTGTCAGCACTGGATGTTTCGCTGTTTACTCTCCACCCCGGTTTTCTTTTTCCTTTCTTTCTTCTGCTCCCTAGACCCATTTTGGTTCTTATAAAATTAACCAAGATTTCTATTTAAAAGAAGAGGCTTAATAATTAGACTTAATTTAATTTAAAACCCATTCTATTTTCCTGTACTAGGTGTCCCTTAAGCCACCTCTGCCATCAAATTATGTCACATTTTTTATTCAGAATATGTCAAGTAGAAGAGTGAAACATGACACATAGTGTCTACTAGAAATTGCAAGAAATATTGTGACCAGTCTAACTGCATTTTCTTTGTTCTTTTTGTAAATACCCTCATAAATATTACTGTCATTCTCACGTTCAACTCTGTGTAAAAATAAAATGTGGCACCAACCTGTCACAGTGAAATGAACAGAAATGAAATCAGTTGCCTTGTGTGATTAAGGGTATTCATCATTTTGTACATTTGCTGTTCTATCAAGCTACCCTGAACATTAGTTGGGATAAATTGTCCTAGTGAACGATTTTAGTAACGGGGTCAATGAGAAGCAACATTTAAAGAAAATTATTGAATACTTGCTGCTAAAATTAGCACTCACTGCTCATTTTGGCATCTTACTGTAAATGAAAACCCTGCTTGCCATATTGTGGTAGAAACTATATATAGTCACCATATTTCAATGTTTATTTGCAAGTGATCTTCAGTGTACAGTATAATCATCATCCAACTTGGTAACCATCAATAATGTAAGAAAAATGGAGAGCTCAGTAAGAATTTCTGCACTGAAAGCTACCCATATTTTTTTACGGCAGATCTGATGTATTTCCCACAAACATCTATGTTATGAGGAGATACTGGTTTCTTAAAAGCTAAGGTTGAAACAAACATACCATTATAAGCTTGATTTTTCAACAATGCTCACTTGGCCTGTGAGCTTTGATCTTCTGCCAGAGTAAAATTTAACTGTCCAGAAAAAAGCAAACTGGACAAGCCACTTAGGATATATGAGGGTTTAAAAAAGGTAGTCTTTACTTATTGGACATTTCCTAAATTTTTATGACTCATCATTATTCTAAAGCCGCTTGGTATGGAAATTTAAAGCTTGTTTTAATTCACATATTTTGAAGCTGGAAGGGATCGTTAGATCATCTAGTCTGACTTCCTAATCTGTTGGTTTTGGTGCAGCTCTTCGCACCTACAAAAAAGCCTACAGAAGGGTTTTATCTATCCATCCATATCTTCAGCAGGAGCCCCTGTTTTTTTTGTTAAGAAGGAGTATGGCTCCTTGAGGCCCTGCATCGATTATCGGGAACTCAATAAGGTGACTATTTGGAACCTCTGTCTACTCCCTCTCAACCACAAACTCTTATATCATCTACGCTCTACTCGAATTTTCACAAAACTAGACTTGCCCGGGGCCTATAACCTGTTGCATGTGCAACAAGGAGATAGCATGGAAGGCTGTCTTCTGCACTAGTATGGTCACTTTGAGTATTTGGCCATGCCATCTGTGCAATGGCCTATCAAGCTTCCAGCATCTGATTAATGACATCTTCTAGGACATACTGGACTGATTCATAATTATTTACCTGGATAACATTCTTATTTTTTCAGAGGACCAGGCAGTTTACAATCATTGTATACTTAGTGTCCTCAAAAGATTTCGCCAGAAGCACCTGTATGCAAAGCCAGAGAAATGCTAATTCGGCCAGAACACAATGGAATTTCTCTGTTATATCATCTCCCCTAAGGGACTGGCCATGGATCCATGTAAAGTGGCAGCCATCATGGATTGGGTGGCACCAAAAGAAGTCCACAGGATCCAATGCTTCTTGGGCGTTGCCAATTTCTACAGGCAGTTTATTATGGGGTTCTCTGGTTTGGTTGCCCCTCTCAGTGCCCTTTTGAAAGGTGGGAGCCCATTGTGTCTGGTCTCTGGAAATGCAGGCTGCCTTCAAATCACTTAAAAAAGAGATTGGTCATGGCCCCCATCTTGATGCATCGGGAACTGGCCAACCCATTTACAGTGGAGGCAGATGCCTCGAATTTCATGCTGGGCGCACTCTTCTCCCAGTTGTCCGACTCGGATAGTCATCTTCACCTTTGTGCTTTCTATTCATGCAAATTGACTTGAGTGGAGCAGAATCATGATATCTTGGATAAAGAACTGCTGGCCATTAAGTGGCCTTTGAGGAATGACAGCACCTCTTGGAGGGGACTAGGTCCTCAATCCAAGTTCTCACTGACCATAAAAACCTGGAGTATCTAAAGACAGCCAGGCAGCTGAACCAGCAACAAGCACGCTAGTCCCTCTTTAGGTGATTTTGTTTTGTGATCACCTACTGCCTAAGGACAAGGAATGGGAAGGCTGAAACCTTGTCTAAAAAGATTAAATACTGTGAACCTGGCAACGAGGCCGGATCAACAATCCTCAAAGCCTCAAATTTTATTTTTGGTATGGCAGTCTGTACCCTGATCCCTGTCATACATTCCCTGCCACCCAATGATCTCTTTAACGTTCAAATCCCCCGGACCTTAGACAATGCCAATAACCCAGCTACCTTGACGTTCATGCTCTAAGATGGGATTCTGTATCACAAAGAGCACATCTAGGTGCCTGAAGTCCATCAAGGCTTCAGAAATGTTCCTCTGGTAGGACAATTTGGTTGCTCCAAAACCCAAGACCTGCTATCTAGAAGCTTGTGTCAGCGGCTTTATGCTCTTCCATAGTGGCTTGCATGAAGTCCTGCAATCTCTGTACCTGGACAAAGACAACCTCCCATATGAGACCATTTGACCTCCTCCAGTCCTTGTGCACTCCACCTTGGCTTTGATCCACCATTTCTGAGGACTTTATCATGGAACTGCCACTCTCCCAGGGGCACACTATACTTCTTACTAACAACAATGGAACATTCTGTCCCATGTCATGCCCTCCCCACTGCCTAATAGACAGCCTGCCTTTTTTGTGGATAACATCTTCCACCTCCATTGGTTATCAATAAGAGTAATGTCTGATTATGGATCCCAGTTTGTATCTGGCTTCTGGTGGGAATTTCTAGGTCTCCTGGGTATCAATGCCTTGGCTTCCACTGCTTATCACCTGAACGCAACCAGTCAAGCACAACAGGTCAATCAGGTCCTTGAATAGTATCTGCATTCCTTCTTAAACTATCACCGTGACAACTGGCTGTTCCTGATCAACCATGCTGAATTTGCTTACAACAATGTCACACTTGCCTCCACCTAATAGGCTCCCCGTTTTTTTTTTTTTTTGCTAACTTTAGATTCCATCCTTGTTTTCACCATGAGATCCCCACCAAGTTGTCAGTACCTGCCACTGTTGACCTTACTGTTCACATCCACTAGGTGCACCAAGAGCTCAGAAGACAATTAGAAGAAGCTAAGGCAACATACAAATGACACGCTGACTGGCTCCCAGTTTCACAGTTGTGCATAAGGTGTTCTTGTCTGCCCGAAATCGTAAATTAACACATCCCTCGGTGAAGCTGGACCACCAGTACTTGGGGCCCTTACAGATCACAGATAAGATTAACCCTGTAACATTCAGATTGTAGCTACTAGAATCTCTTAAAGTTCACCCTGTGTTTCATGTTTCCCTTTTAAAAGGTATGTCGAGAATACCTTCCTGCTTTGCACCACTCCTCCTCTCCCCTGCCAATAACCATTCAGGGCCAAGAAGAATACATGGTCCAGAAAGTTCTGGACTCCCACCAAAACAGGAGCAAACTCCAGTATTTAATAGAGTGGGAAGGATACAGCTCAGACAAATGATCATGGGAACCTATGGCATATGTCCATGCTCTGGACCTCCTGCACTCCTTTCACCACATATACCCAGAGAAACCTGGCCCCAGGGCTCCTGGAAGGCAGCCCCAAAACAGGGGGTAGGGATGGGGAGTACTGTCAGGCGTTAAACCAGCTAAGACCAGCTACTGGCCTGCTCCCATGATAACTTAATTTCTAGGCAATGAATAGCTCAGCTGCACTGCCCTGGAACTGCCTGATTAATCCACAGTGCCTGACCGGCTGCAGGATCAGAAGCTTGATTTATAAACCCAGCAGCAACAGCAGAGCACTAGCTGCTCAATGCAGCTAGTCTATAGATTCTCTGCCTTCCTGTGCTCACCTCACTCCTAGCCCTGCTCCTTTCCTGTTCCAGGTCTTGTGCCAGTTCTATCCCAGCCAAGTCCTCAGGGCCGGCTCCAGGCACCCAAGTACATGCTTGGGGCGGCACCTGGTAAGGGGCAGCGGGGGGAGCGCGGCGCGGCATTCCGTGGGGGGGGGGGGACGCTCCGGTTGAGCGGGGCTCAGCAAGGGGGCGGCGCGGGTGCGGCGCTGGAGGGGGGTTCCGGCGGCGCTCGGCGGGGAGCAGGGGCGGGCTCCGGCGGTGTGGCACTCGGCGGGGGGGGCAGCGCGGGGCTCAGCGCTCGGGGGGGTTCCGGTGCGCGGCGCTCGGTGGGGGTGCGGCGCGGGCGCGGCGCTGGAGGGGGGTTCCAGTGGCACTCGGCAGGGGGCGGGGGCGGGCTCCGGCGGCGCGGTGCAGTGCTGGGGGGGGCGGCGTGGGGCTCGGCGCTCGGGGGGGGGTTCTGGCGGCTCTCGGCGCGGGGGAGGGGGGTGGGCTCCAGTGCTCGGCGGGGGGGCTCGGGGGCGGCGCTTTTTTTTGCTGCTTGTGGCAGCAAAAAAGCTAGAGCTAGCCCTGCAAGTCCTGCATTGGAATCAGCCCTGCTCCTGATTCCAGGTAACTCCGTTCTGTTCTCAGCCCTGGTTCCAACTCTGTCTTGACCCTTAGTTCTGGCCTTTGGGCTCAGACTCCAGTTCTGATCTTCTGCTCAGACCCACCTACAACCCTGTCTCTTGACAGGTTGAAACCTTATTTTTGGCATTTCCTAGCTTTTGAGTACTTAATTTAGATTTTTAAAGGGGAGGATAAGAGGCAAATTAATTATGGTCTATAAATACCTACTAAGGAGAAAGAGATCTGATGTTTTGGGGCTTCTTAATCTAGCAGATAAAGGTATAACAAAACCCAACAGCTGAAAAGGAAGCCAGTAAAGTTCAAACTTCAAATAAGATGCATATTTTTAACAGGGAGGGGTAGTTGCTAGAAAACAAACAAATTGTTTCTCCAGCCGAGGTGAAAATAATATGACAGGCCCACCTGGACCCTGTGACCATTTTTGATTTTTAATTCATATGGGATATACACCCAGAAGCATCATGCTTCTGCTATTTAGTCTAATGTTTTCCTGGTGGATAGGAAAGAAACCTGAAAGAAAAGGACAACATTGGGCATGGAATGGTAGTGTGGTCCAGACTGGGAATTCCCTTTCCTTCTAAAGCTTCTCTGTCCCATTTCCCTGTTTTCTGTTTGTATATAAAAACTGACAGCCAGGTGCAGAGCCAATTTCTGTGATTTTGCCAATTTTGCACTGACTTTCACAGAAATATTCTCCCCAGAATAGAATCCTAATTAAAAATGTGTGATAAATAAATATAACCCACTTAGAATCATTAAATGAACATAACTTTCAGATGCATATTTAAAATAAAAATGTCACCTTAATAAGCGTAGCAAGTTTGAAAACATATGTCCCCTCAAATTGTAACATATTTGTTTGCAAACATATATGAGATGTGAAGAATTAAGTAGAAAATAAATATCACTCTTTGAATTATTTAACCTGTCTTGTGCATGTACCTCTAAGAAAAATGAGTAGGCTTAGTCCAAGTGAAGATGAGAATATAAGCAATTCTGTTCTTGTGAGAAACACAGAACTGAGCTAACAATAAGAAGGGAACAATTTCTTATCATAAAGGTAATGATCATTTAAAAAAAAAAAAAGGAGCCTAACTTTAGGCTCCTAAATCCATATTTAGGAATCTACTGGTGGGCTTTTCAAAAGCATGTAAGCAACTTAGGTGCACAAGTCCTATTGAAAAAAGTTAGTCAAAACATGAACGAGCCCAAACCAGAACCCTGCACTGGAAAGAGCCCACTCTATCCATCCTGTCTCCCACCAACACACACACACACACACACACACCTGCTTGGAACTTTGTGAAAGTTCTGATTTATAACCAGATCAAATATTAATTAAGGCTCACCTGTGAGGTACCGCAGCTATTCTATCCATTTTACAGAATGATAAAGTGAAGCACAAAGAGGGTGTGATTTGCCCAATGTCACACAGTGAGTCAGGTGCCGTTCTGAGAATAAAATTCGGAGTGCTAGCTCTGAACCCTGTGCTCTTAGCACTAACAACATTCTTTTGCTTGGGGCATCACAGTGTAAAAAAAAAAAAGCTGCTAGATTGATAAAAGGGCTACCATTTTAGGCACCTAAATCCCAGAATCTGGCCCCAGTGGGATTTACAAATCCTTCATTCAGCTGACACCAAATGCTGCTGGTGCCTAAATTTTGCATTAAAATTCCCTAAATGCCTTTGTTTCTGTCTCTAACATGTGCACTGCAGCCACACCAGGTATCTCAACATCTAAGCCCCAGAATGATTCACAAATAAGGAGCAGATAGCTGTTCCTCCATTTAATTCACCAGTGAGGTCCAATCAGATAAGTGTGCTAAGAGCTTGCCTATTGGATTGGGCTCCAATAGACAAGCTTACCCAAAATGGCTGGGCTCCCTCATAATTTTTAGCCCACCAGGTCGGACACTCACCTAGGATATAGGAGATCTCTACTTCAAGCTCCTGCTAGTGAGGAGAAGGGATTTGAATTAGTACCTGCCACCTTCAATGAAAGTGCCCTAACCACTGAGCAATGGGAAATTTGGGGAGGGGGGTGTAGTGGGTCCCTAAATCTCTTCTGTTGAAGCTGTTCTGCTATGGATTGGCCGAATGATTAATTATTTAGAGAGAAAGAACAAGGAAGCATGAAAACAACTCTGTTGCCTGGTAGTTAGAGCATTCACTTGAGAGGTGAGAGACCCAGAAACCAGTCTCCCTGCACCAGTGAATTTTTAAGTTATAGATCCACAGTGGAACAATTTCAACAGGAGAGACTAAAGGCACCCCATATAAGAATAGCCCTTAGCCTAACCAACTGGTTAGGTCCTTCATCTGAGAGGTGACCAGTCCCAGTTCAGATTCCACCACTTCATCAGGCAGAGAAGGGAGCTGAACGATGGGTTACCCACATCCCAGGTGAGTACGCTAAGCACTGGGTTGAAGTTTATGAGGGAGTTGCTGCCTTCCCCTGGTTTCTTGCAAAAATGGTGTAGGTGCCTAAACCCAAGAGAGAGCATGTAGCTGAGAAGCGCAAGCACAGGGAGGCGCCTCCCTGCAGTCTGGATTTAGGGGTGGGGTTTAGGATACACACCTCAGGTTGGCATCTCCCATTGTCTAGTTTAGGCAGGGAGCAGCCTACCATGATGGTTTTTGTGAATCCCATTCTGAGGCTCCTCTCTCTTCCCATTCATTGTATGGCGAGTCTAGCTATAAACTCAAGCTTTGTGAATCCTAGTGATATACTAGGCACCTAAAACTTAGGGGTAGTGATGTTGAGCATCACCACACCTAAGTGTTGTTGTTAATATAGCCCCTGCGTAACTTATACTGGTTACAGCGCACTTCGTTTGACTTGATGAACCTTACATTTTTCTTTTGTCAAACATTAAAGATGCCAAATTAATTAGGCTATTAACACATCAAAAGTGTTCATAACATTTATTTAATCACTGCTGAGTCAATTCTAGTTTACAAAGTGTAATATGATATTTTCAGATAAGAAATTAGATAGCAATTAGAAATTATTCAGCAATTATAATCTACGTTCTAGTTCTTTAAATGTGTTAAAATGTATTTACAGTTTTGGATTATAGATATTTGGAAAAGTTTACTAAATAAAGCTATCATTTAAAAGGAACAGCTGGCATTTATAATGATCTCAAGACCAATTAAATGTTGTAACTAGAGTATAATAAAGAAAGAAAATACGTAGTTTGAAATACTGTACTATCCATCAGGTAAGTAAGACCAATTTGCAGTGGAGTTGACAATTGACAGAAATGGATGAGCCACCATCACTACACATACACAAGAATATGTCAGATAAAGTATTAAGTGGTTCTGCAAAATGCAGGGGGCCAGACTAGATTACTGTTTTTTTTTCTGGTCCTGCTTTTTATGATTCTATGATGGTAAGAAATATACTCTTATGTGAGATGTTGCTATGGTTCAGAATTAAATTACAGTACTGAAGACTGTGACCTGTAGCCAGCATCTCTAAACTGCACATCTGCTGAAGCACAGATATGAAAAATGAGAAATAAATGTGAACTTTTCAATATGTATTTTATAATATTCATTGAAAGAGTAAGTAGTGTCATTTTTGCAAGAATAGTTACTCTACTTAGATTTACAGAGACCTGTAAATCATTTAGCCTGGAAAAGTAATGAAACAGAACGATCTTTTTGTTAAGTGATTGGAAATGATAGCATTACATAAGGCATATTGTCTAAGAAAGAGTTCCCCCTCACACACTAAATGCAACTTCCTCTTAAAGGCTATTGGATCAGATATCTGAAAGCTTGTGTTACAAAATTCAGTACCTACTCCAGTAATTCTATAACTATATAAAGACCAAAGCCTATGCTCATTTAAGCAAGAACATTAGGACTAAAAGCAACTGGTTGTTTGTTCTGGGGTAAGAAAGCAGCAAAAACTCTATACAGGGGCATCTCGGTAAGCCCTAGGCTCTGCATTAACAAGCTCCCCTGTAATTTTCTGCAGCTCAGTATGGAGGAAGAGGAATTTGGGCAGGTAAAGGATATGGTCAGTCAACCAGTGCACGTTTTGTAACTATCGAGCCATAAAAATGCTTACAGAAATGCAGCAAGCTGGGGTTGAGGACTCCATCCCTACTAGTAAATTACAATGAAAAACACTTTTGCCTGGGGTTTTACTTGAAGGATTATGATTTGGATCAAAGACAATAGAATTTTTTGCATAATAACATTAAAGAAGCCAATCAGTTTGTCTGACATAAGAAAATTTATTCTGAATTCTTTAGATTATTCAGGCATAACAGTTACATGAGCATTCTGGGAACTGTAATTCATATGAACTCAGTTAAAATAATAATAATAAATAATGACTGAGAATTACAAAAATGCCTTTATTTCCACTACTGTAGTGTGGTAAATATTTTAAGTTTCAATAATTTACAATCATCAGCTTAACAATGTGATTTACTTGCATGAGACTCCATTTTATGAGAACTGTGAAATTCCACCACAACAGTTTGCAGTAAAGATGAGCTTGAACCAGAACACAGAATACTCTTGAGCAGAGGATAGGTTTGGATCCAGAACTGAACTTGGCAACTTGGATCTGTCTTCATCATGTTGGTTAGCATATTGCCCACAGCAGGTCTTGATCAAACCTGGTATTTCAGCACCTAAAGAGGAGGGAGGGGAGGTGCTGCTTCAGCCTGCTCAGTGTAAAAGGGGGCTTCAGGCACAGGGATGCACCCTTTAAGCCTTCCCACCATCTGGTTCCCAGGGAATGAGTCAGTGTTGCCACGCTGGCCCCTTGTCTCCTTTTCCTTTTCCTCCCCCCGCTCCAGCCAGGCCTACCATCTGGGCACAAAACAGGGTCGTGTGTGATATGACTTTCCTGGAATTTCCCCCCATTTTAGTTGCAGTGGTTATTTGGGGACTGAAGTTGGCTAATAAAAGGGTGTGTTTCTGGTGTGACGACATGGCAGTGGTACATTATCAATTGCCAAACTTCCAAATCACACAGGGTTATAAATAGGGCCCTACCAAATTCACGGTTCATTTTAGTCAATTTCCCGGTCATAGGATTTAAAAATTCATAAATTTCATAATTTCAGCTATTTAAATCTGAAAAATCAGGTGTTATAACTGTGGAGATCCTAACCCAAAAAGGAGTTGCGGGAGGGTCACAAGGTTATTATGGGGGGGTTGCGGTACTGCTACTCTTACTTCTGCACTGCTGCTGGTGGCAGCTCTGCCTTCAGAGCTGGGCAGCTGGAGAGCAGCAGCTGCTGGCCAGGAGCCCAGCTCTGAAGGCAAAGCCACCACCAGTAGCAGCATAGATGTAAGTATGGCATGGCATGGTATTGCCACCCTTACTTCTGCGCTGCTGCCTGCAAAGCTGGCCCCTCAATCAGCAGCCACCACTCTCCAGCTCTGAAGGCAGCAGCGCAGAAGTAAGGGTGGCAATGCCATACCAAGCCATCTTTACTACTACGCTGCTACTGGCAGTGGCTCTGCCTTCAGAGCTGGGCTTCTGGCCAGCAGCCACCGCTCTGCTGTTGCCACCCTTACATCTGTGCTGCTGCTGGCGGAGCACTGCCTTCAGCGCTGGGCACCTGGTCAACAGCTGCCATTCTCCAGCCACCCAGCTCTGAAGGTAGCGCAGAAATAAGGATGGCAATACTGCAACCCCCACCTCCCCCCACAAACTTCCTTTTGGGTCAGGATCCCATTTTGAGAAATGCTGGTCTCCCCCCATGAAATCTGTATAGTATAGGGTAAAAGCACACAAAATATTAGATTTCACAGGGGGACATCAGATTTCACTGTCTGTGATGTGTTTTTCGTGGCTGTGAATTTGGTAGAGCCCTAGTTATGAAGTTAGTGAGGGCATTTGTGCTACAATGTTTAAGTCTTAACATCTATTTTTCTTCCAAGCATGTGCCCAGGATAGATAACGGCATCGCAGATGCCTTGTCTCGTTTTCAGTTTGACAGATTTCAGGAGCTTGTACCAGGAGCTAGCAACGAACCTGAGCAGATGGTGCTGGCGCTATGGAACCTCAGCATATGATGTCGTCAGTAACATGGTGATCCTTGGTTCCAGGCACATGGCTGAGCTACGGCAGAAAGGGATCTAGGGGTTATAGTGGACCACAAGCTAAATATGAGTCAACAGTGTGATGCTGTTGCAAACAAAGCAAACATGATTCTGGGATGCATTAACAGGTGTGTTGTGAGCAAGACACGAGAAGTCATTCTTCCGCTCTACTCTGCTCTGGTTAGGCCTCAGCTGGAGTATTGTGTCCAGTTCTGGGCGCCGCATTTTAAAAAAGATGTGGAGAAACTGGAAAGGGTCCAAAGAAGAGCAACAAGAATGATTAAAGGTCTTGAGAACATGACCTATGAAGGAAGGCTGAAAGAATTGGGTTTGTTTAGTTTGGAAAAGAGAAGACTGAGAGGGGACATGATAGCAGTTTTCAGGTATATAAAAGGGTGTCATAAGGAGGAGGGAGAGAACTTGTTCACCTTAGCCTCTAAGGATAGAACCAGAAACAATGGGTTTAAACTGCAGCAAGGGAGGTCTAGATTGGACATTAGGAAAAAGTTCCTAACTGTCAGGGTGGTTAAACACTGGAACAAATTGCCTAGGGAGGTTGTGGCATCTCCGTCTCTGGAGATATTTAAGGGTAGGTTAGATAAATGTCTACTAGGGATGGTCTAGGCAGTATTTGGTCCTGCCATGCGGGCAGGGGACTGGACTCGATGACCTCTCGAGGTCCCTTCCAGTCCTAGAATCTATGAATCTATGAATCTATGAAGGAAGTTGTAATGAGTTCTTCCAATTTCAGAGTCCAGAATGCTGGTCACCAATATGGGGGGCAGGTGTTGCGGTACATGGTCGTTGACAACAGAGCTGTTGGCATCCTTGATGATCCTGGCATAGTGCAAGGGGCAACCAGGTTCTTTTGGGAAGATGGGGCTTTCCCTATCAGACTTGGGAGCGGACATGTTTTTGGCTGCTACAAAAGAGGCCATTGGGAGATGTCTGGGAACCTGACTGGGTTTGGGGGGGAAGCAGCCAAGCTAATAGCTGGCACCTCCTTGTGGCAGATGTCCAGTGCAGTACTCCATAGGGAAGACATCCAGTGATCAGATAAATGGCCTGGTAAAGGATTTAAAAAAGAGGTTCTGGTTAAAGGAATGGAACGGGGGGAGAGGGGGAGAAAGGGTTGGCGCTCCTATGAATGGTATGGCAGGCAGCCAACCCCCCTTTCTTATAGCCCACTTTAACCTTCCTATGAGGGGGGTGGATGGTAAGGTCCAAGCCATGGGTTGGCTGAGGGACCTAGATGGAAAATAAATGGGGGGCTGGTGGAAGCCCCAGGTAGTTATTTGAATACACATGGAGTTGCCTGCACTGTACCCTTTTATCCCATACATCTAATAATAAAGTTGCAGCCTGATTAAATCTATATCAAGTGTCTCCCGTCCTTCTTTCGGTATAGCCGGACAACTGAATTTCAGCTTGGAAAAGAGGAGACTAAGGGGGGATATGATAGAGGTATATAAAATTATGAGTGATGTGGAGAAAGTAAATAAGGAAAAGTTATTTACTTATTCCCATAATACAAGAACTAGGGGTCACCAAATGAAATTAATAGGCAGCAGGTTT
Organism: Malaclemys terrapin pileata; assembly: GCF_027887155.1. NCBI lineage: Eukaryota > Metazoa > Chordata > Testudines > Emydidae > Malaclemys > Malaclemys terrapin. The sequence goes on from NC_071507.1 coordinate 87,587,504, forward strand.
AAAACAAATAAAAGGAAGTTCTTCTTCACACAGCGCACAGTCAACTTGTGGAACACCTTACCTGAGGAGGTTGTGAAGGCTTGGACTATAACAGCGTTTAAAAGAGAACTGGATAAATTCATGGAGGTTAAGTCCATTATGGCTATTAGCCATGATGGGTAAGGAATGGTGTCCCTAGCCTCTGTTTGTCAGAGGGTGGAGATGGATGGCAGGAGAGAGATCACTTGATCATTACCTATTAGGTTCACTCCCTCTGGGGCTCCTGGCATTGGCCACTGTCGGTAGACAGGATACTGGGCTAGATGGACCTTTGGTCTGACCCAGTACGGCCGTTCTTATGTTCTTATGAATCTGGCAGCTTGGATCTGTCTCCGTCACATTGGTCTCATTCCTCTGAAGTGTGCGTGCTTGCAGCTCTTTTAGAAACTGGTACTTTGTTTTCAATTCCAAATCCCTATGTGAACATTACCTGCATTCAGATATGCCTTTTGTAATTTGAAAACAAAGCTCAGAAAACGTCATAGGTGGTTGTAGAGAGCAATAACTCAAATGTTTTATGAAGAATTAGCACCAATATTGAGTGCATTGATTGTCTGAAAATTGTGGATATGTGGTATATAGTGCGTTTTTGCTTTTATGAAATCAGTTTTGCCAACTCTCCCCCTTTTACACAAGTCTCACACTATTTGATGTTTTTCTTCAAGACCCAGATATTAGAGCTGAGTGATTGTGAGTGTGACGTTGTGCAGTCTATATGGTTTTATAAAAACTTGATAATAAGTCAATATAATGTAACTGAGATAGTTTTAGAGAAAATACGGTAATAAGTGAATGTAACGTAACTGGGATATGCCTCATGCAAAAGGTCTCTTGTAAGGTATCATTACAAAGCTTATAATCTACTGAGTATGATCATCTGATTTGTATAAATGTACCACTCTTGTATCTAAAACTAGAAATATAAAATGTAACTCTGAGGGTCTATTGTAATTGTGTAAAGTGTGGACCATTAATGATGGTTTGGAATCTTGATGACTCCCATTGTCTGCAGATGGCTGTATTTACCTGTGAGTCTTTCTGTATATGTGTGTGCTGGCAAGTAATGAAGTCTTGCAGTGACATGTGATCATGTCACCTGAACTGGAATCCATCTTTAACCTGGTGCTTTTCCAGTGAGGGGGGGTGGAAAACCAGAGAGACAAAGAGTTCCCACCTTATGCAAAAGATATATAAAGGGGGAAAGAGAACAGAGAGGGAGAGGAGCCATCATGAAGAATCCCCTAGCTACCACCTGAGCTGCAACAAGAGCTGTACCAGGGGAAAGAATTGTGCCCAGGCCTGGAAGGTGTCCAGTCTGAGAAAAAACTTATTGAAGCATCTCTGAGGGTGAGATTATCTGTATTCAGTTTGATTAGGCATAGATTTGCGCATTTTATTTTATTTTGCTTGGTGACTTACTTTGTTCTGTCTGTTACTACTTTGAACCACTTAAATTCTACTGTCTGTATTTAATAAAATCACTTTCTATTTAGTAATTCACTCAGAGTATGTATTAATACCTGGGGGAGCAAACAACTGTGCATATCTCTCTATCAGTGTTATAGAGGGCGAACAATTTATGAGTTTACTCTGCATAAGCTTTATGCAGGGTAAAACGGATTTATTTGGGTTTAGACCCAATTGGGAGTTGGGCATCTGAGTGCTAAAGACAAGCACACTACTGTGAGCTGTTTTCAGGTAAACTTGCAGCTTTGGGACAGGAGATTCAGACCCTGGATCTGTGTCTGGAGCCAGACGGGAGTGACTGGCTCAGCAAGACAGGGTGCTGGAGTCCTGAGCTGGCAGAGAAAACAGAAGCAGGGGTAGTCTTTGCACATCGGGTGGCAGCTCCCAAGGGGGTTTCTGTGATCCAACCCGTCACAGTGAGAATCTCAGCTTTTATTACAATGAAAGAAAGAGTTTATAGTCCTCATAAGAACATAAGAGGGGATATAACAGAGGTATATAAAATCATGAGTAATGTGGAGAAAGTAAATAAGGAAAAGTTATTTACTTATTCCCATAATATAAGAACTAAAGGTCACCAAATGAAATTAATAGGCAGCAGGTTTAAAACAAATAAAAGGAAGTTCTTCTTCACGCAGCGCACAGTCAACTTGTGGAACGCCTTACCTGAGGAGGTTGTGAAGGCTAGGACTATAACAGCGTTTAAAAGAGAACTGGATAAATTCATGGAGGTTAAGTCCATTAATGGCTATTAGCCAGGATGGGTAAGGAATGGTGTCCCTAGCCTCTGTTTGTCAGAGAATGGAGATGGATGGCAGGAGAGAGATCATTGATCATTTCCTGTTAGGTCCACTCCCTCTGGGGCACCTGGCATTGGCCACTGTTGGTAGACAGGATATGGGGCTAGATGGACCTTTGGTCTGACCCGGTATGGCCGTTCTTATGTTCCTCCTACTGCGCGAAGTACATCATGTTCTGTGCAATCTAGTGCACTAAATATGAGAAGTACCTCTCAAAGAAGGGCACTGGAAGCCCCTCAAAGCAGCCTGGTGTCCCAAGCATGCATCTCAAGCATAGTTGCTCTGGTGGTTTAATACCTTACCTAACAGTTCAGCTACTTCAGGAATTCTGGATCATGTTTCCTGAGATTAAGGATTGGGAGGGGGGAGGGGGACAAGGGGTGTTGGACTGACTAGGTAGGAGGAGGTTGATAAAAGGTCACATTGAGTTTTAAAAGTTAGCTGTAGTGTCAGATAGCTTGTGTTGAAGCCCATAGAAACTTGGTCTCCAATCCTCAGCTGTCCTGCACCAATAGAAACGGATCTTAAATTAGTGAAGCTGGATCACAGTAGTGTAGGGGGATCATCCAGTGGTGTATAACTGAGGGGTGGGATGTGGGGCTCAGGCTTAACTACCAGTGCCTCAGAGAGTCAAAATTCTAAGGGTGAGGCGAGTTTCCAGTCCTTCTCATTCTGGAAATGCAAGTGGAAATTCAGTGCTGATGGAATCTTTAAAGAAATTATAATTATTACTACTTTAAATTATACAGTACCATAGATCAGATGTGCATGGTTTTTATTAGGAAAAACAGGAATCTGCCTGAAGAAGCCTTTTAAATGTGACCAAAATATGTGGGGTAAGATAAATCTACACATATAATTTTGAGGATTTAGTTTAAATTATTGTTTTTAAAACCTGTCTCTCTTTATCTGAATATTGTTAAGGCTGGTGCTGTTTTGTTTTCAAAACATTTTACATGATTTAATCTGCAGAGTTTTTCATATGCTGTTATTGATCACTACTGAATAATATAAACTGATGACATGAAAACATTTTTGCTTTATAATGCATATAAATCGATGTAGTACAGCCGTTAGACTGCTTTGATTTGACAGCATATAATAGTTGTTAAAGTAGATCAATGAAACTTTCATTTACCTGACTACATTATACAAAATAAATTTTCTAACTCTTATCAAACAAACTTCTGCTTCCAGTGTTCATTCTGGTATAAATACAACACTGTACACAATTATAGTTCATACCAAGCTTTGAAGATTCCTTTTTATTCTCTTTAGTCTTATTTCTCTTCAGTGCTGTCACAAGAGCACAAACTTTATTCTATTTGTTCTTAAATTGTATTTATCTAAGACATCTTATAGGACTATGAAACAATTTAGAGGAGGACATACACAGCAAAGGTTTCATGATGCAAAAAAGAAAACAGATTTTATAGTATGCAATGTTTTTCCTCCCCCCACCCCCAAAAAAAGACTGAAATAAGCCTAATAAAAACAAGACATATTTAAGTACTGTATTTAAGTGAAAAAGAGATTTTAAATGGTGTTATAAGGTTCATAGTAGGCCTAAGTCATTGTCATTACTTTTCTGTTCATGACCTGGAAGAATAACCATTGGGTTCTCATTATGTACACCAGAGAGAAATATTAAAAGCAAGCATTCAAGCCAGCAAAGCAGCATCAATAAAACTAGCAATATTATAAGGAGAAGCTATGTGCATTTTGTATTGTGTCTGTGATTACAATTGCTTCACCTGAACAAAAGAGTACTTCAAATTTACTTTGAGTGTTCATAAACGTTCAGAATAATTTTAAGACTGAAAGAAAGATAACAAGGCAGTTGGATGCTGAGTTCTCTCTTTTTTTTGGTTTCTTATATAGTAATTCCACAGAGAACTGTCCAGGCCTTGAGAAGACTGAACCTTAACCTCTGTCCTGTTTCCACTGTAATTCTTTTTCAGTTGCTCATAGTGTACTTACAGTGCAGACTCTGTCACTTGCTAATAACTACACAATAGATCATGACAGCTCACCTAGAGACATTAAGCCTTTAAGACTGACACATATGCACACTGCAATCAAATTTTATTCTTTCTGGAGTCTACTCAGGAAGCTTTTAGCAGAAGTGTTTGTGGTACAAGACCAATATAACTTTTTGCATTAGTATGTTACCAATGTTTTTTAGAAGAAGAACATTGTCAGTTTAGTTTATGGGTGACATTTCTAACTATGCAAATTTTGATATTCACATCAAACACAGCATGTTAACTTTTTTAATCTACTGTATTTTTCCCTCACCAGGGTATAGTTCTTTACTTGGTCTTTTTAATTACATTTGTTATTAGTTATTACAATAGCACCCAGAGACTCCAGTCAAATTGGGGTCTCATTGTGTTAGGCATTGTAACCACAAAGTAAGAGGCAGTCCCTGTCCTAAACTTCTTACAATATAATTTAAGACAAGATGCAAACACAGATGTAACAAGCGAACAGAGGGAGGAGGGGAGGGAGGATGAGGGTAACAGTGAGAGGAATGTGTTTTTACAAACAGTTTGAAAGTTTGAAATCAGATTAGTTTCTTTTTCTATATGAAACAAACCAGAGATATAACGATAATTCCTACTGGCCATCCAACCAGCTATCATCAGATGGAAATTTCCAGTAAGTATCACAGTAGAAGTGAGCCTAGAAGAAGGATTTACAGGAGGAGAGGGTAGTGACTTTCAGATTAATTCAGTGAAGATATTCCATAAAAAAGCTGGCAGGGAATAAAGCGTGAAGTTGCTTGTTGGAGAAACAGATTTTCAAGTGCAGAGCATGTTTCCTGATTATGTATTTGCAAGTAATAGCATAGTCCATCTAATCAACTGTGAATAGTATTATCTCTTGACTAACTAATGTTTTCCTGAAACATTACAATCCCCCAAATCAACCTTACACAGACAACCTTACACAGCTGACAATTCTCAAAGTTTTCTAGAATAAATATACACATTTGGAAATTGGGCAAATATCTCAGAAAATTTGCCCAGTAATGAAAGTTTAAATGAATACTGGATTATTCTGTGGAGAACATTATAAAGTCATAGTTCTAGAGGCCTCAAGATATCTTCTGTCGAGATCTCTGGCCCTCAGGCAATTTGGATTTCAATCTCTTCCCTAAGTGCTACCTTCTCAGTGGCTGCCTGATTACCACTGTTTTTGGGTTCATCCTCTTATAGGATCCTTTCCCAGAGAATCTCATTACAAATAACACTCTCTCAAGAAGGAGTTGAACAGAGAGAACTGGGCTACTGGTCATTCTGGGAGAAGCAGGAACTAGTTCAGCAGACAACAGTCAGAGGGTTCTTTGAGGCCTGTTGAACAGAAAAAGGAGGAGACAAGCAGAGAGGATTAAGCTTGGGGAGACAGCTCGAGGTTTCTGTGTGGAGCAGCAAGATGGAGGCAGCAGCTTGGGAGCCAGCTGCACAATGAAGACCAGTTAACAGGCAGCCTAAGAGATGGAACTGAGGTTGGGTGAAGAGTCACAATCCAAGATGGGAAGCAGCCAGTGAGAGGAGACTAGTAGCAGAAGGACATTAAGGGCACCTGCCTACAAGAGGCATTAGCCTATTGTTCACCTGCACAATGTAAGACAGTGTAGAGAGGCCCTCCAACAACACCATGACTATGGAACCGAGCTCTGGATAGCAGGACATGAAGACCAGTACTTAATTGCCCTTTTTAAGGAATTGTGGACTAGAAGGTGTACTCATGGTTACTCCAGTACTTCCTTCTTTTGGATTGTCCCCTACTGGCCTGGCTGAGTTAGGAATGTCTATGTCTATCTTCTGTTGTAGATGGTCAAGTCATTCTGCCTACGGTATTTGCAGTCTTTCAATTCTGCCATCCCTAGTAAAGACTCCTTTTGCTTGAGAGTGCACATTGGGAAATCACTGGGTAGTAGAGCCTATTGGGCCAGAGGCAGCTTGCTTTGGTGCTTGCTCCTAAGTTGAGGTATATCTGGTATACTACCAAGTACATGAAAGAAATGGGTGAATCACAGCACATCAATGACTCCAATAGGTGGGGCTAATTACACTATTTTAGTGGCTGGTCCTTTAAACCTGGAAGTCAGAAGTAACTGCATCCCTTAGGGTGGCAATTGTGCCCTCCTTTTCAAGTTGGTATGTATTTTTAGCTCCTTATGTTTTCCTTGTCTTTTATACCTGAGGAGGCAGCACATCCTCATACCTGTCAAATGTCATTCAGTGGACACCACATTTAAAGAGATAAATGTCAATCATAATTTTTGATGAACTACGGGAAATATTGATGAGTATTAGAGCTGGATAATAAGTGTATAGTAGATTAATTTAGCCTTGAGAACAGCTTGAAATTCTGTCATTTATCTGTTATTTGAAATTATTTACTGAATAAATTTGGCACATACTTTTTGGTTTGCAGATTGTGTGCAAGCAATTCATTATGAGTATATTTGATATTTTCAATTCAGAGTGTGTTGATTGTTTTATTGACAGATAGGGAACAGAAATATATTATATGACCTAACTGGATGAGTGTTAGACTTCAAATAAGTTTTCAGTGTGAACATTTATGTCTACAAATTTAAAATTCTCTTTTCATGAATAGCACCAATATTTGTTTAAAATTCAGTTTCCACAAATATTCTTAACAGTAAAGTCATTCACCTATATCTACGAAGAGTGAAAACAAAGAAGGCATAAACACAGCTGAAGTGAATTCACTGAAAAATTTCAATAAATAGTCACGGAATACTATTTGTGGTATTCACCCAGCTCTAAGCCATATAATCTCTCCTGCACTTGTATAACTGCAGAAATCCAAAGTATAAAATGTATGTTTCACTTTCTCAGACCTGAACTACATCTGCTTTGAGACCAACAAACTCTAGTCATTAAATTTATTTGGCACACCTTATATTATTGTTCAATAGCAATCTCCATTGTGATGTGTTCTCTCAGACTGTTATAACAATTATGGAAAAATCAGCTAATAAGATCAAGATTATTTCTTTCATAAAGGAAACTACAAAATTAATGGAGCAATGTATTTCATTGAGACACATTATATAGAGATATCAATAGGCACTGATGAGTTTCCATGTAAAGAGCTGAACCCCACCCTCCAGAACACATAAAACCCCGCACCTCTCAATCACTTTCAGGTACAGATGTAAGTCTTTAGGACCACATACCTAGACCTTTCTTTCAAATGTCTGTGGTCCTTCTGGGCCAAAATCCCCTTGGAAATGATGGCACCATACAAAAATGCTCAGCACTTCAGCAATTCTGCTCATTTTTGTTAGAAACCCACCCATTTGGAGCTACTCATTTTTTAAAGATGGTGTTCAGGCACATCATTAGATAAATAATAGACATTGATTTTAGACCCTGAGAATTTACAAAAAGAACCATATTCACAAAAGAATGGTAGTGCTGCCTGAACGAGCACATATGAGCATAAAACATGATGGAAATGTTAAAATTTCTCCGTATGCAGTGTAGTTTTAGCTATGTTGGTACCAGGATATTAGAAAGATAAGGTGGGGAAGGTAATATCTTTTATTGGACTCACTTCTGTTAGTGAGAGAGACAAGCTTTCAAGCCACTCAAAGTTCTTCTTCAGGTCTGAGAAAGGTACTCTGAGATGTGATGCTTGGAGTACCTGTTCCAGACCTGAAGAAGAGCTCTCTGTGGCTCAAAAGCTTGTCTCTCTCACCAACAGAAGTTGGTCCAAAAAAAGATATTACCTTCCCCACCTTGTCTCTCTAAAAATTCTCTGGGAAAGAAAAGCAGCAGACTGTACCAATGCCCTCTCCACAACCTGCAAATGTTCTCTCTGGGACATAAAGTGGTCCACTACAAGTTACAACTCTGAATTTTTATTTACTTTCCATACAGTTCTTCCTGGAAAAAAATAATATAGCCTCAAGTCATCAGAGATGCTGAGACTGATTCTGGTGTCACTTATTATGTGCCATTATAAATCTCAGTTGAAGACAATCTTGGTATGAATTAGAATTAGCAATCAAAATCAGACCCACTGCGTGTCAAGGATCCAACAGCTGAATCAGATGCTATATTTAGTTGCTGAAAACCCTCATTCTCTAATTCTTTAAAAATTAGAGCAATGCGCAGTAATCAGAATTTTGTCTCAAGGCACTGGATAGAACAAATAACTACAATTTTCAATTGCTTTTAGTTTGTTTTCAAATACCGAAAGACAACCTGCAAGATGCCACTTGGAAAAATAAAGGTCTTAAGATACAGGAAGAAATAATGTGAAACCTTTGAATTGTTTGTAATTGCCCCTTTTGTCTCTAAAAACATATAAACAAATTCTTATTTAAAATAAATGTACTTAATAGTTAAATAGTAGAGTAAAATTTCAGTCTAGAGAAAATATCCATCAGAAACAGCTGAAAACAAGATTTTATGGAAATGTTGAAAAAAATAATTAGCATCATGTGAAATGTGCCACTAACAGTTGAAGCTCTTTGGTAATATTAGCAAAATAATCCTCCTGGGGAAAACTCTTACTTGTTTTGTCTTTTCTTTGGTCAGATTGCTCCAAGACTAAAATAAACATGTACAGAAAAATAGTGCATGATATCTTGGTATTTTGGCATGATATCTGAGTAGGGTAAAATTTGGAGATGTGTTTTATATATTTTCAGAATACCGTGAGTGCTGGCAAATACTATGCTTAGATAAATATCAAAATATTATCCTTGATGTTGGAGTTGCAAAACCACATTCAGACCCAGAGCTGTGGTCGACCAATTCAGCAGCAGAGCTTCAGCGGAGTGAAGTAAATGAGAAAGTGCTGCGCTTGCCAATGAGTGCACTCCCCTTTCTGCCTGAAGACCTAGTGGCATTTGAGTGTTCATTTAGAACTGTCTCCTATTGAATATGCCTGGGGAAAGAGGATGGGGACAGAAAAGAACAATGGGCCTGTGACAAAGTGGGAGGCGCCTAAGGCTGACTCACCACTCTATACTCTGTAAGCTGCCCTGCATGGGCCAAATTGGGGAGCTAACTGAACACGGACCGGGTGATTAACCAGTTAACGAGGGGATTCAGCTAGTCAGCTAGGGACGGTTAAAAGGGAGACAGGAAGGGAAAGGAGGAAGCTGGAAGGAAGGGCAAAGAAGCCCAATATCTCAGAGTGGATAGATCTCTGTTTGAAAACCAAGTACAGACACTGAATCACTATGCTTAGTTACAGTTTTTAATTGATGTGCAGTGTAAAAACACTGTTACATAATTATTTAATTAAAGTTAGAATGCACAAAACTAAAATGTTCACCTAGTCACAAATTGTTACTCTTGCCTTGTTCAAGTTGAATAACAACAACAACATAACAAAGTAAATAGAATTTAGGGCTATTCTTTTTGGCTGTTTAGAGTGATGAATCCAGGGGTGGCTTTGGGGGGAATTTTTTTAGTTCCTGAACAACAAATATGAAGTCTTATGTTTAACTGGATATCAGATACAAATCCACACAATAAGATGTCATATAAATGGTTGAAAACCTGTTTGCTTTTTTATTGAGTTGGTTGGTTTTTGTATAGCATGTGTGATCTAACCAGTTGTGTGCATCTTTATGTCTATGTAGTGCCAGTAGCAGACATGAGCCTTCCCTACCATTCATCTGACACAATAGCAGCGAGGGAACCAGGATTGCTCACAGCCTGCCTCGGGCTAAAATTTGGAAAATGGGGCTCAGCAGGCAAATCACTTACCATTTAAATGATATATTTCCTTTTGATGTGTTGTATTTGGCCTCAGATCCTGCAATTGGACCCACTAAGTTGGCCCCTTGTGTCTGTGAGAAACCCAACTGAAGTTTATGGGGCTCCACACAGATGCAGAGGTTCAACCATATGTTTTTTTTTAATCACAGCCCTACATCCTACAACTCCCTGACATTGACAGTTCTCCTCCATTCCACTCTGTACACATGGTTAAGGCTGCGAGTTTATCATGGGGGTCACTGATTCTGTGACTTTCTGGGACTGCCGTGATTTCTGAAATGGCTGGTGTGGCTGGCCGGGGGGCTGTCTGAGCAGCTCGAGCGGCCCCCGGGCCAGCCGCACCAGCCACAGCTGGGGCAGTCTCAGGCCACTGCCCCCCACCACAGCAGCAGGAGTTTGGGTGTGAGAGGGAGCTCAGGGCTGGGGGTTGGGGCACAGAAGGGGGTGAGGGCTCTGGGTGGCGCTTACCTCAGGGGGGCTCCCCGGAAGCAGCGACATCCCTCAGCTCCTGGTGGAGGTGTGGCCAGGCAGCTCTGTGCACTGCCTCCATCTGAGAGCATCGCTTCCACAGCTCCCATTGGCCATGGTTCTCAGCCAATGGAAGCTACGGAGCCGGTGCTTGAGGCGGAGGCAGCACACAGAGCTGCCTGGCCATGCCTCTGCCGAGGAGCTGAGCGAGGGGGATGTCGCTGCTTCCAGGGAGGAGTGAAGCCAGGTAGGGACCCTCACCAACTGTCCCCCTGCATCATCAGTGGTGGTCCCAGGCTGCGCACCGCCGCGTGCCACCACGTGCCCCCTCACAGCATCAGTGGGGGTCCAGGGCCGTGCACCACCACCTCCCCCCCCAGCACCTCCTGGGCTGCTCCCTCCGCAGTACCCACTGCACCCCCCCGGGTTTCTCCCCTCCCATCCCAATGGGAGCTGGGGGAAGCGGCGCAGGCAGCGCCCGTTAGCCGGGAATGTTGAACTGCGGCAACTGGGAGCTGCGGGTGGCCGTGCCTGCAGACGGTCGGTCAATGTAAACAAACTGTCTCGCAGCCCGCCAGTGGATTACCCTGACAGGCCGCAGGTTGCCAACCACTGCTATAGATGGTATTTGATTCCAGTTAAGATACATAATATTTTTGCTACTGGGGAGGTACTCAGGGTTGCAAGAAAAGGGAACATATTTACATAGGGTGGCTGTGTTCGGAATTAGTTGGTTTGGGGAGGAAATTATTAAAGAGATTCATTTTATGCCTAAATGCTGGCTTTCTAGAGATCCCCTGACCTTCTTACTTAATGCTCCAGTAAAGGATCTACATTTAAAATGGAACAAATTAATTTATTTTTTACTGTTACCAACTAGACTTTGTATTGCACATTATTGGAAAAATTCGACTCCTCCTTCTGTGGTATAATAAAATATGGACTGTCCTTGTAATGGGCAAACTTTCACACCAAATACACAAGAGAAGCACCAAAAAGAAGACAAGTATTTAGAAATCTGGTCATCCTTTTTTAGCATACCCAGAGAACCATGGCTCCCCAGCCAGCAAACCAGAATCTTTAGCCAGATGCTTTGAATATTACGTTGATCCCGAATAAATAATGTACGATTTGGTATGTTAACATTTTATTATAATAGTCTTAATAAAAAGTTAATAAAGAACAAAACCAAAACCTAGACAAATATAAGCTAATATTTGGTAATATATGCAGGAGGTAGTCGAGTGGCTAAACACTGAAATAGCATGAGTTTCATAGACACCCTGCCTACATTATAACCTTTATTAGCATGGTTGTTAGCAATTAACTTATTTTAACCTACAGTATTGCATGTGAATAGCATAAAACTTTGAAATTAATAACTTAGTAAGTGATTGAACAGATAATATGCCAAGAGGCTTATTACAGGAACAAGACATTGTAGTTGGAGATAGCAGTTTGGTTCAGATTTGTGAGAATGGTGTAATAATACTCCATGCAGTACTTTATTTGTGAGAATGGTGTAATAATACTCCATGCAGCACTTTATTATTATTATTATTATTTTTTTTTAAGACAAAACTAGCCATGGAATTTTGCACTACAAATAAAACAACTTACTCAAGAGTATGGAGCATGAAGTGGTTCTAAATTTCTTCCATAGTAAAACCTGTTAATTGTGCAACAATAACTCCAAACTTCACTGCTTTGCTAGAGATAATTTCTCTTGTCTGTCAAATTGACTAACTGGTTAATAATTTTCTTTTTATTCTCTCCTAAACCAAAAAGCAATAACGGGTAAGAATGAACTTTACTGGTGAGGAGAACCCAGAACAGAATTAAAATAGTGAACTTAAAATTACCATGTTGAAAAGAAAAGAAAATTTTTTTGCAATCTATTAATGTAGTCAAAAGACTATTACAAAACTTTACAATTTAATTATTGGAAGATTACAGAACTGCTTCAGTGCTTTTGTACTGTGTTAAATAAGCTGTACATGCAAGGAGTAATAAATGAAATTGTTAATTTTACTGCATCCCTAGGGAATAGCAGTGGGGGTTACATTATTTAGAGCTCCAAATGGATCTGGGTTTATATGCAGTAATAAATCCTAACTACATTGTTAATTAACCCTGCCTCAAGCCCCATTTTGCCTTAGGGTTGAAAGACACAGTGATTAGTAGGATAACTCACCATTCATATTCTTAAAGATGTTTAGGATGGGGAGGATTTGACGATAATAGGGCACCAAGGCTTCCCCCACCATGTCAGCTGACACTACCAGGTGCTGGAGGACTTTGAGCGTGATGCAGATGACCTGTCGGTTACGAAGGTTCAGTGCATCTGTGATGTAGAAAGAAAGACAAGCAGAAAGCAGAAGAATTAATTTTTAGAATGTAAAAGAGAGGGAGAGAAGTCCTCTAATGGACAAATTTAATTAAACTATACTCTGTTGGGGATTGTAAGTGGGCCTTTATTAGCCCAGCTCTGAAAGGTCCCAGAGATGGATTGTGGCCTCGACATTATAAAACACTGCCTTGTCTGATTGTTATTTGTTCCCACAACTTGTGCTGACTCCTCACTAACCCCAAGAATGCAGCTCATTATTCTCTCATGCTGCCTGTGTTACTAGTCTGGTCCAAATAAATAATGAAATAAATAAATAAATAAAAAGAAATCCTCAGTAAGTACCATTGGGGCCAATGGAACTGCAAGACAATCTATGAAGGTTGACAACAGACACATTTTAGTGCAACAATTAGCCTGTTTGTGAGTTTGCACCCATTTGCTTAGCTATCATTTTATTCATTTCAATTAACAATTTGTGCTATTCTGAGATCTAATACAATGAGGCAAATGTTTGTAGGGAGTGGGGAAAAAAACCTGTAGGCTTCTTTTAAAAGACACACATTCTGATACGAAAAAAGAAAGCTTCTGTCTTGCCTACTTGAGATTTTTTAGTAGTTGCAGCTGAATTTTCTCTTTGCTTTCTGTCTTATGACATTTCATAAATACCTTTTGTCTCAGTTCCTTCTTGGTTTTAATAATAGAAAAGAAATTAGCTTGCTTTTCCTTTTTTATTTCAAAATTACTTATATTTGAAAAATATTTATTGTTTTTGCAAAATTCCTCCTGTTATACTGATTATTCCCAAAATTCCACATTTTGGGAGCAACTGCCACATATAATAGTATAAAGTGAATGGGTCTGATTCTCCTCTGGTCTGCATGTTATGTAAATGTTTACATCTGTGCAAAGCCAATATAAAATGATAGCTTTTTTTTTCTTCCAAGAAATAAGACCAATATTTTTAAACAAAATATTTATTTCTGAAATAAGCTTGAAAAATAATTGATGACACCACCTTTCATGATACAGATGTCAGTTAGATAAAACTACCATAACTGATATATTGTCTGTATACACTGTCAAGTGTTCATGAACTGCAGATCACACATTAATTGTAAATATTTGGAAAAAAAAATCAAAGTTAGTTACTAGTAATAGTTGTTTTTCTAGAGCTGGCTCTGTGCATTCACACTAATGGCATTTAATATCTCTGGCATTGAGCTATGGAACTATATACAAAAGCCACATCCACTGTGGAATGCAGTAGTGCTCTCATGGTAAGATGACATCATCAACACTGTCTATAGAATACAGTGCACACCTCAGCCTACTTCAGTTCTTTCTCCCTAGCCTGAGGAGTGCTGAAACACAAAGAACGCCTAGGCAGAGGAGAAGGTGGTTGGGTAGTGTGAATGCACAGAAACAACTCTTGAAGACCACCACTTATCAGTAAGTAACCTATATTTCTTCTTTTAGGGCCTCTGTGCATTCCCACTAATGGGAGATTAGCAAACAGTGCCCCCATCAGAGTATGATGGGCAAGGAGTTCTAGGAAAAAATGGATTATAGCACTGCTCTATCAAATTGAGCACCAGTACACAATGCCAAGTCCAATGACTAGTGCTTAATGAAAACACGTACTGAACTCCATGTTGCTGCTTTGCAAAGCTCTATCATGAGACTCCCTTGGTGAGCGTGAGATCTGAGAAAGACAATGGGAAGGGACACAGATTGTGACAGGTAAAAATCTGAGATAACTTTAGGCATAAAACTAGGGTGAGGTCCCATGACAACTTTCTCTCTGTGTACTACCACGTAGGATGGAATGGCCATCCAGGCACTGAGCTCACTAAACCTCCTTGCAGAGGAGATTAAGAGCTCTGTTGTGATAGACAGATGTTCCAAGGATGCCTGGGTCGGTGGCTCATAGGGAGGACACATAAGCATAGTAAGTACTAGATTCAAGTCCTAGGTATGAGAACATTCTCTCATGGGGAAAGGCATTAGTCCCTTCAGAAAACATGAAACTGTGGGGTGAGATAATATAGGATTATCCCTGACCAAGTTATGATAAGCCAATTTAGCTGCCAAATGACCTTTGAGGGAAGTTACTGCTAACCCCTGTGATTTCAAGTACAATAGATATTCTAAAATTGCAGGTATACCCTCTTGTAATGGTATTAACTCTTTAGTCGTTGCGGAAAAGCACAAACTTTTGAGCTTCAGAGATCTTCCTCAGGTCAGGAGAAAAGTAACCAGAGTGTCTAAGCTAAATATGAGGTGGATCACATTGTGAAGCATAAGGATTTCACACACAATGTAAGGGACCACTTGAAATGAAGTGGGCAATTAAGGGTTAGCAGGCAGTAGATTATGTTACAAATTGTTGTAATGAACCAGTGTCTCTATTAAGTCCATGGTTTTTAATGTCCAGCGGAATTATGAATTTAAGCTCCCAGGCTCATCTTTTGAATGTGTTGCGTGGGTTTCCTTTGAGGACAAGAACTGAGAGATCAGATATTTAGTTATCCCTACCTGAGTAAAAGTGAGGCTGTCATTGGTTCAGGGACCATTAGTGCGGATCATACAACCTCCTGCTGAGTGCTTCTGCCTATACGTTCTCTTCCCTTGATTGGTGTACTGCTTTACAGTAAATATGATGGTGGATAAACCATAGCAACAGTATCCTTGCCACCATACACAGGAGTGTGTTCCTCCCTGCTTGTTGATCTAATACATGGCCACGGTATTGTCTGTAAGTACCTGTACCATTTGATGTTGTGTGGAAGGCCGTTAGGACTTCTCTCACCACTCTGAGTTCCAGGACACTGATGTGGAGTTTGGACTCCAAAATGTTCCATTGTCCAAGTACACAGAGGTCCTGGCAATCAGCACCCCAACTGAGGCTAGAGGCATCTGTGGTGATTGTAATAGTAGGTGATAGAAGACTGAACAACAGCCCCTCAGTACATTGTCTCTGAACCTGCACAAGGGTAGCTGTTGAAGCACTCCTTTTAGGCTGTGTACAATGAGTCTGTAATGACATGCAACCCAAACTTAGAGGGGCCTCATTCTTAGGCAAGGAAAGGTTATCATGTAAGTTGATGAGGGCATGAGATCCATAAGCTTTAGGGAAAAGTGTGTTTGCACAGGTTGATCCCAGCAAATTTGCAGAAAGTCTCTTATTTTCAGAAATCTATCTTCCAGGAGGAAGGCCCTCACCTGAGTGGAGTCCAGGACCAACCTGATAAAGGTGATTCTCTGTGTAGGCTCACGTGAGAACTTCTCCCAATTGATGAGCTCTAGAGACTGCAGAAGGTTTCACGTGTATTAAGCTCCAGAAGAAAGACTGTTTAGCAAGCTGGCCTTTAGTAGCCAAATTATCCTGGTAAGGGTACATGTGTCTGTGATGTGTGCAACTACTGAAAGGCATTCTGCAACTACACCCAGTGCTGTGGCCAGACCAAACAGGAGTACATGAAATTGGAAGTGATTTTCTCCCACACAAAATCAAAGGTACTTGATGTGGGTGAGTTTTATTACTACATGAAAGCAAATGTCCCACAGGTTAAGTGGTTCACACCAATTCCCCTTGAACAGGAATGGGATGATGTCCCCCAGTGTTAGCATCCTGAACTTGAAAGTCTTTATGTACCTGTTGAAGTTTCTGAGGTTCAGAACAGGCCTTAGGCAGTCCCCCTTCTTAGATTTTAGGAAACATCTGGAGTAAAACCCTTTCCTTTGCTATTGGTCCTCTACAGTACCCTTTTGAAGAAGGGAGCTTATGTCCGCCAATAGGAGTTTTTCACAAGAGGGGTCCCCAAAGGAGGTTTGGGGGTCAGAGAGTGGAGGAGGCCTGTATGAAACTGGATTATATAACCATTGTTTATGGTCTCCAATACCTAACAATCCAAATAATCTAGCACCAGGCATTGAAAAAGGATGAGGTCTGACCTGTCAAGGGAGAGGGGTATGGCTCTTGAGCATCCATCAGAAGTGATGTTTGGAATGTTATGACAACATGCAATGTGGGATTTCTGGACTGTGTTTTTTCTACAGGAGCCATTTTAAAAGAAGCTGAAGACTAGTATCACCACTGAAGTTAGGTATTGAATGGGGGAAGGGGACTGTTTCTGAAATTGAAAGTTTGTACAATCTGACTTTCTTTTAGCAGTAGATGCAGACTGGGAAAGTCCCAGAGACCAGGCTATAATTCTTAATCTTAATCTGTTCCCTAGTATTTTACCTAAAGAGCACAGAGCAGTTGCAAAGAACTTGCTGAGGGGAGGACATTAGCCAAGTGTGCTCTGAGGACAGTTTACAACCCCTCAGATACAACTACAAGATCTATGGCCACTGGCACAGCTCTGAGGAGATACTTATGACTCCAAACATTAGGCTTTGCTCCAGCCTCTCAGAAAGTAATAGAAGATTTTCCCTTTAAGGCCCCCAGACTCTTTAATGCAGGGAAAACACTCAGCATCCAGTGCCAGGATCATTGGCAGCTGCGTTAATGCTGATGCCCAAGTCAGTGCTGAACAGGGTTTGGCAGCATCCAAAAGAGCCTTCATGGACTCCTAAATGAAGGGCGACATGAGTAATTGATGAGGATCCTTCCTAATATCTTTCTGTCCTGACGGAGTCTTTTTTGAAAGAAGGCGACGGGGCTCCTTTGAGTGGACCAGGAGAACTTGCATGGCTGGTTCTGAGAGGAACCCATGTTCCTCCAGAATGTTTTGAATTGAAGTAAGTAGAAAATGCTATTGTGTGATCAAGCAGTGGAGGCAAAGCTAATAGCTCTGATGGGTTTCCACAAAAAAGAGAAATAATGGCACTGGAGGGACACACGCCAGTGATGTGTCTACAAAACTGGAGTCTCAGATGGAGGAGTGTGAGCCAAAGCTGGCATTGGCATCTGTAAGGAGTCCTCGAAGAAACCATGCCAGTGATAGAAAGAGAACAATGCCTCCTCTCTTCTTCTTCTCCTAGGACACCCTTTGTGAGTTGGAATGCTACCTCTTCTGCTTTTCCCTGTAGCAGAATCACCAGAGATGTGGAAGCATGCCTTTTGGTTATGGCATCAACCAGTGTCAACTCTCATGGCTTCAAAGGAATTGTTCCTCCTGACAGTATTTCTGATACGTATCATAGTACTGGTGTGTACTGTCTCGATGGAGTTTGCAGTACTGGACAGTGTTGAGTGGGAAGCTCAGCTGATGTAGGTGTTAACTTTTGAGGAGGTGGACCTTAGGGTTGCCAATTTTGATTGGACGTATTCCTAGAGGTTCATCATGACATAATCTTTAATTAAAGAACAATCTTTAACTCCTGGAGACTCTAGCACAATCCTGGAGGGTTGGCAACCCTAACCTTAGGCCCAACATCAAGGGGGGTGCTGAGGCAGGAGTGTCAAGATCAGTGATACTCAAATTGAGGCTCGGGAGCTGGAAGTGGCTCTTTAATGTGTCTGCTGCGGCTCTTTGTAGCACATATTAAAACACTGAGATTTAATTATTAATCAATCTAAAGTATTAACCAATCAGGATGCTTTTACTATGTTAATAACTAATTGTAGTTGATAAAATAATAATACTTGGTCAGTCATTTTAAATGTAAGAATAGAAGAACGGTCATATTGGGTCAGACCAATGGTCCATCTAGCCCAGTGTCCTGTCTTCTGACAGTGGCCAGTGCCAGGTACTTCAGAGGAAATAAACAGAACAGGAAATCATCAAGTGATCCATCCCCTTTGCTGTGAGAATATGTGTGTGTATATATATAACAAAATATTTCCTGTGTCATACTGTTTAAATATGAATATATAGTACTATAGCAAATAAAACAATGCATTCACACTACTGTAGCTCTTCTTCATAATGTTGATCGCTAATTTGGCTCCTGAACCACTGAGGTCTGAGTATCACTGGTCTACGAGCAACTTAAGCTTCTTTACAGAAGACCTCTGCACAGAAGTGGACCTCAAAGTTTCCACAGGAATATCAGGACGGTCGGGAGGCTTACCAAAGCCAATGTGCATGAAGCCTGGCCTGAGCTGCCTGTTCTTTTATGTCTGAGGAGTAAAAGCTAGGCAAATAGTGCAATGGGATACCATGTGCAATTCTTCCAAGCACACCAGGCACCAAATCCATGAGGCTGTCGCAGGGTAGATAGCTGAGCATGTTGCACATCTTTTAAATCCTGTAGAGGTTTCAGGACCCAACATGATCTCAGAGGTAACCAAAGGCCAGGAGTTCTAGCTAGCTAACTAACAAACTATGTGAAGAAAACAGGCTAACTATCCTCAGAGACAGGAGAGGTAGTTCCATTAGCTCTCAGCAGAGAAGGAATTGAGGTGGGCCAGGCAGCATGCTCCCGTATAGAGACTGAGCCAATTATATCATCCTAATGAAAGAGTGCTACTGCACACCCCAGTGGATGTGGCTTGTCTATACATTTCCACAGCTCAGTGCTAGAGGTCCTGAGTCCCATTAGTGGGAATGCATAGAGGCCTTCAAAGAACTAAATTTTCTCTCCTGCTGCCATCACCTAGAATCATAAGCTAGGCTCAGAATTGCAATCAAAGTAGCAAAAAAATATTTAACATTAAATCTAACTGCAGGTGTCTATAAAACAGATTCATGGAAAAACTAAGGGAATACATATCCTTTCAATTTGCATAGATACTTTCCTTAAATGCTAACTTTATTTTCCATACATGCACAACGTGTAGAATACATCCCTAATAGACAGTTCCACTAATAGAAAAGAGCTACACTTGAGAAATTCCTATTCAACAGTAGCAACACATATGCAGCAAAAGAAAGAATTGGCTTATGATGTCCACTGCCATGGTGATGGTCTGGTATAAGAATTTGAATAGAATAGCATACACACACTCAAGCTTGGAGGCCTCTAAATTTTAGAATACTGCAATGCGAAATAGGGAAATGCTTGTAAGTATCAAAAGTAAGATCAAGTTGCCTGTACAACTTTCATTACTAAACATTTATGCTTGGTATGCATAATGGCCTCAGCCAACTCTGGGCTCCATTATGCCAGGCACTATATAAAAGTATAATTAGGGCAAGTATCTGCCCCAATATATCAATTAGGAACAGATGAGGTAAATCTGTGTAATTATTTTCTGTGAATTACTGTCACTGCATTCTTCCACACTAACCAAAGGAGGAGGCATTCAACTGTAGTATCTGAAATAAGTGTGCCTCCACAGTGTCCACATACTCTGGAGAACCTTAATGCTTTCTGAGGTTTGCCAGAACTGAAGGATGTGTGGAAGTGCTAGCAGCAGTAGATAGAGCCATGATGTTAATCTTAAAATGTCTGCAACCAGGCCTCTGTGAAAGTGTTTGGACGAGACTCACTATATACTCCTCAAGGAGCTGAAGAAAATGTAAGCTATCAAAAGTACTCTTATTGAGAAAGCAACCTGAGCTATTGTCTCGTGTTCTTGGAATCTGCTGAACAAGGCGGGATCCTTACAGCTCTCAACAAAGCAAATAAGTCAATGACCAGTCTATTCTGACTGCTTGATAGTTAAAAGACATCCTTCCATTTCCTAATTGCTATTTAGAGCACTCCATTCCCCTAATGGTAGGTAGCTTCTTTCTGCTCGGCACGCCTGCACTGTACTAATTTGATTGTAGGATTCTGCTGAGCAGCAATTTTAGGAAGAAAGAAAGAACTGTTTCCTATGTGTTTGTGGGGTGGGTTACAATGAATTGTATTGTCCTATAATTGAAGATGGATGTAGTGCTGTTTGACTGTGTGACTTGTGTTTTGGCTGCACTTTTCTTCAGAAGGAGCTGCTCAGATACTACAGTGATAAGAACATAGATTAAGGGAGTCCCTATAATCTTTCCCATGGAAATATCTCAGTCTATGGATCCATACTTAAACTAGGTAAAAGTTACAGGTTTTCCAACCTTTGTAAAACACTTTGGATTGTGCTGCTTATCTAGTTAAGTTAGTTTTACTTCAGAAAATTTTGTAAGTGTTTTAATGAATCCCTCACATGATTAACAATTTTTCTGAAATTTACAGTAACTATGAGAAAGCAATATTAAATAAAACAGAGGATAAATATTTGATTTTAAAATGGATAAGCCCAATTTTTCCTCCTTTACTTTTAAAGCACAGTAATAGATATATCTGGATTTTTAAAGTATGTTTGCAGCACTTTCTGTTTAGGGGGTATTTTCCAGTACTGCTACTTATTAAAATTAGTAAAAACAAACAAACAACCAAACAAAAAACCAACAACCCTGAGTTCAATATATAATGTGATACAGGAGGGCCAGGGAGCAGTAGGAAGTGGTAGAAGGGAAGTATATAAACCCTAGGTTAATTAAGGCATGGTTCCCTGTAGACTAGGGAGGGTTGCTACAGGTTAATTGGAGCACCTGTAATCAATTAAGGCCCTGTTAGAAACCTAATAAAACCCCCTGCTTCAGGCAGTCAGGGGGAAGGAGGAAGGAAAGAGGACTGGAGCTTAGAGATGTGCTGTTAGACTTGGAGGAACAGAAAACCGGAGTAAGGGAGAAGGGACATTCCCTCTCCCAGTGTTTAAGGACTGAAGGTACCCCACCCAAGGGAGCAGAGGGTAAGAACCTGCAGTGGTAGAGAGGGGCTGGGACTCAGAGTGAGGAGCAAACCCAGACCCCTCCCCTGCTTCCCTCCTTTACCACCTTCCTGGGCCACTAGTGGGACCCTCGGTGGCCCAAGAGCAGGGTTAAGGGGTGGTATTTTAGCCCCCTCCCACCAAGAAAAGCGCAGGACCCACCATACTATATTGACCATCTTGTCACATGTGGTGTCAGAGGTGGGATCTCTGTGCCGTGAACATAATCCAGAGTGGGTCACAACCACCCTGCCTCAAGATGGAGGATCTGGTCAAAGCACTGGTGCAAGCCACTGCCGCCCAGCAGGAGGCTACCCGGGTTCAGGCAGCTGCCCAACAGGAGGCCATGCGGCTGCAGCAAGAGACCAATCACCTGCTGATGACCCAGGCCACCCACGATCGGGCCATGCTGCAGGAACTAGTGAACCAAGTGAAGGTCCTTACGGAGCTGAGCCGCGGGTATGATGGGACACGGACGATACGGGCCAGCTACTGTCTGCAGAAAATGACCCGGGAGGATGATGTGGAGGCGTACCTCCTGGCTTTTGAGAGGACAGCTCTGAGGGAGGCCTGGCCCCGAGACCAGTGGTCAGGGATCCTTGCCCCATTTTTGTGCGGGGAGGCCCAGAAGGCCTACTATAATATGACCACAGAGGAGGCAGCAGATTACCCCCGACTGAAGGCGGAGATCCTAGCCAGGGCAGGGGTAACAACGGCCTTGAGAGCCCGGAGGTTCCATGAATGGCAGTACTGTGAAGACCAGACACCGCGATCACAACTATTTGACCTAATCCACCTAGCCCAGAAGTGGTTACGCCCAGAGGCTCTCAGCTCAGAGAAAATGATGGATCTCCTGGTACTGGACCACTATACAAGGGGACTACCCTCGGGCCTCTGAGCCTGGGTAGGCCAGAATGACCCCTCCACCTATGACGAACTAGTCACCCTTGTAGAGAGACAACTGGCACCCCGTGAACTGTTCAAAACCCCAGGAGGTGAAACACGGCGTTTTAGGAAACCAGTCCCAGCCCCGGATCATCGAGAACTCCAGGAAAGCCATAGCTGGAAGAACAGGCACCAAGGAGCGGCCTGAGGCCCCAAAGGGACCTGGGGGTCTGGGGGGAGAGGGTTGGGGAAGCGAGTCAGAGGGCCCAAGACAGAGTGCAACCTCCAGAATGAGATATCGCTGTTATGAGTGTGGGGAGTTGGGGCATATAGCAGCCCAGTGCCCAACAGGGAGGAGCCCATGCAATGTAATCTGGGGGATCCCGGGAACCAATGTGGCCTAATCAGCCTGATGGGGGTTGCGATGGCCCAACATGAGTACACCAGGCCAGTAAAGATGAATGGCATCCAGACCATAGCTTTGGTGGACTCTGGGAGTGCTGTCACATTGGTCTCAGGGAAATTAGTGGGGCAAGACCAACTGAGCCAGGCCAAGAGCACTGGAGTGACATGTGTCCATTGCACAGTAAATTTCTACCCCACAATTCCAATACGGATTGAGATCCAGGGAAGTACTACCAAGATGACTGCAGGGGTGGTCCCCAAGCTCCTCTACCCAGTCTTAATTGGCAGGGACTTTCCTGGGTTCGAGAGCCTACTCCCCCCCCTTGAGTTAGGGAAGGGAAGTAAACCCCAAGCAGAATGTGAGGTACCCATGGATGATCCTACCACAATTTTTGCTGAGTTTTCCCCAGAGTTATTTTCACCCCCTGGGAAGTCCGGGAAATCCAGACGGGAAAGGAGAGCAGACAAAAGATTAGGAACCAGGATCTTGGCAGCAAACCAGAAAGCTGCCCTGGTTGGGAGGAAGGCTCGTGGAGACCCAGAGACAGCCCCCAGCATGAGCAGAAGCACCCCAAAAGAAGGAGGGGAACCCAAGTCAATAGAATCAGGCCAGATTGGTCCCGCACACAAATGTTTTGGGCAGGACCAAGCCGATGACCCACTATATGCAAACGTGAGGGAGGAGGTAGTAGAGATAAATGGTGTACCAGTAGAAGGGAAAACCAAAGGCACAGGGCCATACTATATAATCAAGCAGGATCTGTTGTACCGGGTAGTGCCAATACGAGGGGAAGTAGTAGAACAGCTCTTGGTGCCACGGAAGCACACAAGGGCTGTATTAAAATTAGCTCACAGTCATCTGTTTGGGGGACATTTAGGAGCAGACAAGACCCTGGATAGAGTCCTAAGAAGGTTCTACTGGCCGGGGGTATGGGCAGAAGTCCAACACTATTCCACCTCCTGCCCAGAGTGCCAGCTGCATAGTCCCCGACCTCAGTTAAGGGCCCCGTTGGTACTCTTGCCCATAATTGAAGTTCCTTTTGAAAGAATAGCAATGGATCTAGTGGGCCCACTAGAAAGAACAGCCCGGGGCCACCGAAGCATACTTGTCATCCTGGACTACGCTAAACGGTACCCCAAAGCCATTCCTTTAAGGAACCCCATGCCCAAGGCAATCGCAAAAGAACTGGTACAGGTTTTTGCTAGGGTAGGCATCCCTAAGGAGATCCTGACAGATCAAGGGACTCCCTTCATGTCGAGAGTAATGAAAGACTTATGTACCCTGCTCCGCATCCAAGCCTTGCGGATCTCGGTCTATCATCCCCAAACAGATGGTCTGGTTGAGCAATTTAACCACACTCTCAAGAGTATGATCTGAAAGGTGGTGGCCCAAGACGGAAAAGATTGGGATACCCTCCTACCATATCTGATGTTTGCAATACGAGACGTTCCCCAAGCCTCTACTGGTTTCTCCCCCTTCGAGCTACTGTCTGGATGCCACCCACGTGGCATATTGGACATCGCGAAGGAGGAATGGGAGGAACAACCCAACCCAGGGAAGAATGTCATTTGTGACAGACCCAGACCAGTGAGGTACAGGAGTCTGGTAGAGGGCAAATATACTGGTCACTGGATGAGTAGTTTTCTGTTCCCTGAGTGACCAGAGCAGGGGCTGCACTAGAGTAATCAGGAACCTGCTAGAACCAGTTCAGGCAGGCTAATTAGAACACCTGGAGCCAATTAAGAAGAAGCTGCTAGAATCAATTAAGGCAGGCTAATCAGGGCACCTGGGTTTTAAAAGGAGCTCACTTCAGTTTGTGGTGCGAGTGTGAGGAGCTAGGAGCAAGAGGCGCAAGGAGCTGAGAGGGAGAGGGTGTGCTGCTGGAGGACTGAGGAACACAAGCGTTATCAGACACCACGAGGAAGGTCCTGTGGTGAGAATAAGGAAGGTGTTTGGAGGAGGCCATGGGGAAGTAGCCCAGGGAGTTGTAGCTGTCATGCAGCTGTTACAGGAGGCACTATAGACAGCTGCAGTCCACAGGGCCCTGGGCTGGAACCCAGAGTAGAAGGTGGGCCCGGGTTCCCCCCAAACCTCCCAATTGACCTGGACTGTGGGTTCTTCCAGAAGGGAAGGTCTCTGGGCTGTTCCCCAACCCACATTGTGAATCTCTGAGGCAAGAAAATCTGCCAATAAGCGCAGAACCCACCAAGATAGAGGAGGAACTTTGTCACACATTGCACACGTAGCCCAGATGAGAGAACGAATAGCCCAAGTGACCCCCATAGTACGAGAGAATTAGAAAGCACAAGAGGCCCAATGAACCTACTACAATCGTTGGGCAAAAACACAGAAATTTCAACCATGAGAACGGGTGCTGGTGCTGGTACCAACAGCAGAAAGTAAGCTCCTGGCCAGTTGGCATGGACCCTATGAGATCGTGGAAGCTGTTGGGGAGGTGAATTATAAGGTAAAGCAGGCAGACCACCGAAGGCCAGAGCAGATGTATCATGTCAACTTACTGAAACCCTGGCACGATCGGGAGACATGCCTGGCCATCCTGCCAGCCACACCCCAGGCAGATGACCCACAAGGGCAGGTAAGGATATCCCCTGAATTAGCCCCAGAACAACGAACAGAGGTCATCAAAATGATCCAGCGGAACCAAGATGTGTTCTCAAAGCAACCAGGCCGTACAACGCTGATCCAACACCACATTGTCACCTGTCCCAGAGCAAGGGTGACCATAAAACCATATCGCATACCGGAGGCAGAAGGGCAGAAGTAAGGAAGTAGGGCAGAAGTAAGGAAGACGCTGGAACTTGAGGTGATTGAGGAATCCCACAGCCAGTGGTCCAGCCTTGGTCCCCAAGCCTGATGGCACCCTGAGGTTTTGTAATGACTTTTGGAAGTTAAATGAGGTATCCCAATTCGATGCCTACCCGATACCACGTGTTGATGAGCTGGTGGATCAGTTAGGCAAGGCCCAATACTTGACCACCTTGGACTTGACAAAAAGCTACTGGCAGATCCCCCTGGCTGAGGACGCCAAGGAAAAAACCACTTTCTCTACACCTGATGGCCTCTTCCAATATACTGTCCAATGATTGATGGACAGATTACTTCGACCCCATGCCAAGTATGCTTCTGCCTATTTAGATGACGTGGTAATCCATAGTCCTGACTGGAGACACACCTGGGGAAAGTGGAAGCGGTACTAGATACTCTTAGACAGGCTGGCCTCACCGCTAACCCATCCAAATGTGCAATAGGGCTAGCCAAGGCCAGATATCTCGGGTATGTAGTCGGAAGGGGCCTGGTGAAGCCCCAGTGGAACAAAGTGGAGGCAATACAGAAATGGCCCCGCCCAATCCGAAAAAAACAAGTCAGAGCATTCTTAGGAATAGTAGGTTCATCCCTCACTTCGCCACAAGGGCAGTGCCTCTGATGAACCTAATAAGAGCTCGGGCCCGGAGATAGTTAAGTGGACCGAGGAAACAGAAGAAGCTTTCACAGACCTAAGGACAGCCCTTTGCAGCCATCCAGTGCTCATAGCCCCCGATTTCACAAAGGAATTCATCCTACAAACAGACGCCTCGGAGGTAGGACTTGGGGCTGTCATTTCACAGATGGTGGGAGATGAGATGCACCCGATCCTTTACCTCAGCCGAAAGCTCCTGCCCAGGGAGCAATGGTACACCGTAGTAGAAAAGGAATGCCTAGCAATTAAATGGGCCATGGAGATTCTACGGTACTACTTACTTGGGTGGCAGTTCACTCTTGTGACGGACCACGCCCCGCTCCAATGGATGCACACAAATAAGGAGAGGAATGCACGAGTGACTAGATGGTTCCTGTCCCTACAACCTTTTCACTTCCGGATCCAGCATAGAGCCGGCAGCCAACACAGCAATGCGGACGGCCTATCACGACAACACTGTCTTTCGTCCCAAGTAGCCCAACCCCATGGCATTGAGCAGGGGAGGGGGATATGTGATACAGGAGGGCCAGGGAGCAGTCGGAAGTGGTAGAAGGGAAGTATATAAACCCTAGGTTAATTAAGGCATGGTTCCCTGTAGACTAGGGAGGGTTGCTACAGGTTAATTGGAGCACCTGTAATCAATTAAGGCCCTG
The DNA here is from genome assembly GCF_027887155.1 of Malaclemys terrapin pileata. Classification (NCBI taxonomy): domain Eukaryota; kingdom Metazoa; phylum Chordata; order Testudines; family Emydidae; genus Malaclemys; species Malaclemys terrapin. The sequence continues at coordinate 87,614,469 of NC_071507.1, forward strand.
TTAGAAACCTAATAAAACCCCCTGCTTCAGGCAGTCAGGGGGAAGGAGGAAGGAGAGAGGACTGGAGCTTGGAGGTGTGCTATTAGACTTGGAGAAACAGAAAACCGGAGTAAGGGAGACCCTGCCCCAGCAGGGGAGGGACATTCCCTCCCCCAGCGTTTAAGGACTGAAGGTACCCCACCCAAGGGAGAAGAGGATAAGAACCTGCAGTGGTAGAGAGGGGCTGGGACTCAGAGTGAGGAGCAAACCCAGACCCCTCCCCCGCTTCCCTCCTTTACCACCTTCTTGGGCCACTAGTGGGGCACTCGGTGCCCCAAGAGCAGGGGTAAGAGGTGGTATTTTAGCCCCTTCCCACCAAGAAAATCGCAGGACCCACCATACTATATTGACCATCTTGTCACAATAACAAAACAATTCACTGCAAATTTTCAGGGAAAATTTTCAGTTATTACACTTTATTCCAGTGGCTGCAAGTTCAGAATTTTCAAATTCTCCATTAATCTAGTATTCATTTATTTGTTCTAAGAGTTGTAAAGGTGAAATTTGTTCCAAAATATATATATTGTTTTTTGGGTTTTTTGTTTTGTTTTGTTTAACTCACAGCTTGGCTAGATAAAAGCAATGCAGTTTGTTCATTCCCTGCTAGAAATTGTTTTCCATTGTTCAACACTTTTCTTTTTCCTTGAGCAATAGATCCAACATCTGGGCGATAAAGACTTGGGAGACATCTATGTTGATGTTTTGTTGTTGTCTGGCACTTTGGAGGCTCCTGTATCTCCTGTGTCAGTCTCAGATGTCAGATATTGTAAAATTCACGTCACTTTCTTTGGTATTAATAGGCTTCGTACACAAGGGAATGCAGCTAACATTCCCCACACAAACACACACTATAGAGTGGATCCTCTTGGAGATCTAGTTTTAATATATCAGACTAGATGTTTTTAATAAAGTTGATCAGGTTAGAGCCCTTTTTTCCAGATAGAATATTGAGAACCCAGACATTGAAGAATTGAATTGGATTCTCCAATTTTCTATTTTCCTCTCAAAACATAACAAATTTGGTTATTTTTGTTATTTTTAAGTATTTTAATAATTTGCTTCTTATTGCTTTGAGCTTCACTTTCCTCAGTTTAAAGCCACTTTTCAAAAGACACTTACCTGAAAATCCATATTTAAAAAGCTTGTGCTGACAATTTCCATTTTGTTTTCCTGCCTGTTGTAATAATTGAGCCTACAAATTTACCCTAATTGTGAGCTCAACTATAAAAAATAAGTAAAATTTCATAAAATGTCACAACCTATGTTGATGGAGAAAAGGTACAAAGGGAGAAAAAAAAATTAGTCCTAACAAAAAGGCCTACTAATAGAACACAAACTGTTAAAAAATCATGCCTTGTAATCAAAAGGAGTTAAGAACCAAAAATGAATGAACTAAAATTGGTATGTCAAATTTTAGGCCTAATTGATGAATAAAATAGCAAGTGAATGGACCATTCCTCCCATCACTCCCCTTTTGGGATTCACAAAAAGAGATTTTCAGGGAAAAACATGGATGAAGGCTACTACAAGACAAACAAAGGGGAAGGAGAAGGCTTCTCTATCATATAGCTATCACCCTCACCATCTCCTGGGACACTGGACTTTCTTCATCCCAAACCTGAATGATGTGCTGACCAGACTAGACCAAAGAGAGAGGTAGATATCACCACCTCCACTAGATCCAGTTGAATCCCAACCATCTCCTGGAATGTGAGACTTAGGCTACATCCTAACTATGGGGGGGGTCGATTTAAGATACGCAAATTCAGCTACACAAATTCAGCTACGTATTGGAGCCGACTTACCCCGCTGTGATGACGGCAGGAAATTGACCTCTGCGGCTCCCCCGTCGACGGCGCTTACTCCTACCTCCCCTGGTGGAGTACAAGCGTCGATTCAGGGATCGAATGTCACGTCCCGCTGAGATGCGATAATTCGATCCCCGAGAGATTGATTTCTACCTGCCGATTCAGGCGGGTAGTGTAGACGTAGCCTTTGTCTCCTCCCACTACCCTGCAGTGTGTTCTTTTCTTTCCCTCTGATTTTCTTTTCTATCCCTCCCCTTTTTCCTTCTGTCTAATAATCTTGCTTAGTCAGCCAAGACTGTATCTTTTGTAACCCTGATGTGACCAGAAAGGTGGCTAAATGCAATTCTCTAAACAGCCCAATGTTGGCACAAGTTTGCCAGGTCTTGGAGTGGCTGATAAGACCATGTGCTGGGCCTGTGTTTTTCCAGCAGTGAGGTTACAAGTGCAAGTCAACACAAGAGACAGAAGCTGCATTTTCTACCTTTACTGTCAAACAAGAGTTTTCTCCTTCTAAAAGCTCTCTCCAGCTAAAAGAAAAGTGAACAAGGGGAATTGTTAAACTAAAAGGCTTATTTAGTACTTTACATTACAAGTGTTCCAATGGCTTTTCCTTTTTTTTCTGTACCTTTAATAAAAAAAGTTAAGATTTATAATAGTGTGTTTGCCATCATACTAAGCAGGCTAAAATCACTGTATACCAAATGCTGAACCTTGTTTAAAACTGTTTAATGTTGGACAGTGGACTGGGTCACATTAACACTTTTGACTCTTTGGGCCTATATATTCCATCTAAATTAATACAATAGTTCTCAAGACCAAAGACTGAAGCCTGTCTCGTTTTGCATTCCTCATCTCCCACATACTGGTAGAAGCAGCATTTGTTTTAGCAGATTCTTTGCCTTAAGCAGAATTCTCCTCTATAAGAGTGGGACAAGATGATGTAGATCAGTTCTCCTGCAGGGTAACGAGCCCATGGAGCAAAGAAATGTCTATTGTTGTGGCATACTTAATTTTGTTGATTTTAAACCCCAAGCACTTACTGTCTTAGATATTACAGTCTAACTTCATTAAATAGGGGAAATTCATGAAAAAGTAAAGTTTAAAGTGCAAATGATACATAACCTCTGAAAAATACATTTGCTCAGGCTTGCAACTCCTCCCCCCTCATAGCACCTTTCAGCACAAAACACTCACACTAAGGAAGTATGCCAATTTTATATAGGAGTAAACTGAGGCACAGAAATGCTAAGATCAGACAGTGAATTACTGACCAAGCTGGGAACAGAATTCGAGCCCTGATCCAGCAAAACACTTAAGCATATGAGTAGTCCAAATTAAGTTCAGTTACATACATATCTAATTGTATTGATGGATCAAAGGCTATGATTTCTGACTCTCAGGGTATGTCTACACTGCAATTAGATACTCGCGGCTGGCTTGTGACAGCTGACTCAGGCTCACGGGACTCAGGCTGCAGGGCTGTTTAACTGCAATGTAGACATTCAGGCTTTGGCTGCAGCCCCAGCCCTAGAACCCTCCCACCTTGCAGGGTCCTGGAGTCTAAGCTCCAACCAGAGCTCCAACAGCTCGCAGCTCAAGCCCCATGAATAAAACGTTAACTGGCATAGGCCAGTCATGGGTTTTTAGTTGCAATGTAGATATATCCTCAGTCTCTACCACCAAGACAGTACTCATGTCCCAACAGCAATATCTTGAATGATTTTAATAAGGCAGTTAATCCTTCCCTATTTATTACCTGGATAATCCTTCCAATAGCATTTCTGTTAACTTTTCAAAAAGAAAACAAGTGTGCTTTATAGCATCCAAAGAGGGCCAGATGTAGGAAGGGGTGTCAACCCCTCCTCTTCCAAAGCTGGGAAAATGTTCATGTACACAAATATTTTAATACAGATAGCAAAATATTGTACAAAGCTAACTTTCCGTAAATTTAAAAAATGATTAAGCTTTCTTTGTTCTCTCTCCCTTTTCCATCTGATTTCTTACTTTCCCCTCTAACTTGCTGAATTTTTTTTCCAGTCTTTTTCCATGTTTTCCCTGAGGTTAATCTTTCTTTACATTATCTCTTTTTCCTGATTTGGCCTCCTCCCACCTCCCTCATTCATATGTTTCAATACTTTCTCTTCTCCTCTCCCTTTTTGTCTCTATTTTCCTGCAATTACCTCTCCCCCCCACTTCTATTTCTACCACACAAAGTCCTCTTTCCACTCTATTTCTAACCCCAGCCCTCATAAGTATTAAAGGTTGATTGGATGACACAGTTAATTTGCAGATTTCACCCTCCAAATGTGGGTGAGATGACAGTTTTGGATGAAGCTTTTCCTATGGAACAGGTCAGGTAATTTTGTAGTGGTTAGAGGATGGAAGTAAATTTAAGATAGGAGGTAATAAGAAAAAAAAACCCTACAATATCTGGAAATGCTGAAGTAACATTTTCTGAGCTGCAGAATCCAATCTAAACCTGGTAATTGCCAACATACTTTTTTTCCCCAGCTATTGGATGTAAATGCTTCAATATTTCAGAAACAGGAAACAAACAAAAATCAAAGACTTTTGCTTTCTTTGAATGCAAGCCATGTCTTCAAAAAAAGAGGACATTTGTTCAGAATTAGTTTTCAATCTCTGATTTTAATAGAGTCAGGATTTTTTTTCTTTAGGACTATAGTTAATAAACAGAAAGATGTCAATTTATTAAAGGTATACTTTATTGGAGGGTAAAAATGTCCAGTCAAAGAAGGTAGATCTATGAGCACATTGCATAAATATGTTTTAAGCTTTCTATAAAAGAGGGAGGTGTACAATATCACCAAGCTACTCAATAATGTGAAGATATCCAAGGGAAAATAATACTACAGTGCAAATCCACTTTTAGTAGTGGCTAACAGTAATAACTACAGCCTCACATGCTTTATGCAACAGTGACCCTGATTTAATACTAAATTTAAAATAACTATATTATTGCCCACGAAATGAACCAACATTTTACAGATCAATACAATGGGGAGTCAGAGGAAACAATCACATTAATTCAGAGATCTATGAGGACATTAGAAAGGACTCTGTAGGTCAGACTATGGAGGACTGTTCAGCTCTTTTCTCACATATTTCTCTATATCTAAAACCTATAAAAAGCTATTTTTCCTTAGTGAAATTGAGTTTCAGCAAAGCTTAAGATATCCTTGATCTAGCCTGTCACAGCAGAAATGTTTGAGCATGGTAACACAGCCTCTCAGACTGAAATTCCACAGCTGTTTGAGATGGAACTGGTTCATTTCCGACTCAATCAGCAACGTTACTCTTCTAAATGAAATTGTGTTGTAGCAGTATTTCCATCTAGGTTACATTTTTAAAGAGCAATATGAATTCTGTTGTACAATAAAATATCTAATACAAAGACTTAGCTTCTCAGGCATCTACAGAATATCTAAAGTGGACTATGCATGGGTGCAGTTACTGCTTCTTAAAGTAACAGTTCACGTGCATTACATTTTTGTAAATTATTATTCAAATGTTATTTATAATTTATTTTGGCTAATCTAAGATTTAAAGCAACAATTTTGAAACAGAATAGCTATCAAAAAGGAATTTTACATACTCCTTTAGTGATTAGATAGGAATCTAAAACACTAGCTTTCCATTGCTAAGTAAATACTACAATAGCCATCCAGTTTTATTCTATCCTTGGCTGCCTATGGCAACTAGGGGCCATGATCCACCTGATTGTAAATTAGTGCAGCCTCAGGGCAACTGTAACTGAAAATAAGGAAACACCAATATTGCTTAAATGCAGGTTTGTCCCCCCATCTCTGTGCCAAACACTGGAACAAAGTAATTGAGAATCAGGGTTTTTGCAGAACTATTTTAATTATATCCTGAATACATAAATGGATACAAATTGGGAACTCATGTTGGATTCAAAGCTCTCGTGGTAAATTTTTGTTTTGGTCAGATGGTCTTTCTAGGGCACAGTCCAGAGATGTGAGATCTGGATTGTATTCCTATCTCTGCCACACTTTGTGACCCGAGGCAAGATTAATCTTTTTCTACCTCTCTTTCCCCATCGGTAATATGAGGATAAAAATATTCTCCTGCCTCACAAGTGTGAAGATATTCCACTATGTATTATGCATCAAAACTTGCACAGTAATTCTGCAAGATACTTTTTTTGTGAAATTATTCCAGAGATTCAGGGGGCTTAAATTTGGAATGAAGAATTTGAGCTTTTCTATCAGAGGAAGGGAGAATTATTCCAGTGTGACTTTCTGAAATGTATTCTTTATCATCGAATGTAGAGATGGAAAAGACTCATTTGCCGTGCTTGCATCCTGCTGGAATGCTCTGGGATACTGTTCCACTTTTTTGGTGAGTGGGAATGGCACATTATGGCAGTTCAAGAAGTGATGGAACACAAGTACTGGAGTGAAGCACTCACCCACTGCTCATTTGGTCAACTTGTCCATCTCGTGGCCAACTCAGGAAAATTCCCTGCAGCATATTCTCAAATGCTTGATCCATTTCCAATCTAGATGATTAATGCAATTGGACTTTCTCCACTTCCCTTGGAAGATAATGAAAGGTCTACAGCCTTCGTTTTAGGAAACTTTTCCTGATATTCTTTTAGTTGGATGATATCACTAGTAGGTGTCTCTATTTTGAATACCTTTAAATAATTTGTTTTACCTTGTTTTTATACCCATCAAACACTGTATTGGTAGACTGTGTCATCCTACTTAGTCACTGCAAGATGACATATATTTTAATCTTTCTTGATAAGTCATTCTTTCTTGTTTTGAATTTCTTCCATGTTGTTGAATTATTGTTATAAAGCGTTATAAAAATATTTTTACAAGGAGTTTGGACAGACCGTCTTTCAAAGGTGTGAAATGATGAAAGACAATTATATTTGTACCTAACCTGCATTCATCCATATTATTTTAATCCTGTGTCATGCATAAGAGTAATAAATTGATTCAATTTTTTCTTATCACTATCTTGCTTGTCTTCAGCCATTGCCTAACTATACTATTGGCGAGAAATTTATGAAGGAAGTGATTTTCATATGCTGATTAATATTTTTCAGCTTGGGTTTGTACTAGTCAAAATTATGAACTGTGTTAAGCAAGAACATGTAGGGCAGGAGAAGGATAAATTGCTCTTTAAAATCATTACAAATATGATACAGTACTTCTATGCCACATTTTAAATGTCTTTTAGAAAGCAGCCCTTCACTGGTATTCTTCATTGATGCACATGGGGGAGGGAAAACTTTTTATAAAAGTCTCTATTTATAGACTTTTTTGTCTCTCTCCCACTCCCAAAAATACGCTCTTGCCTAACAATCTTCTTTACCATATTGCTACTGGGGTGGGAAAAAGAGTAAAACAAATGGAGTGATGTAGGAGACAGCTGATTAGTCAGATATAACTCACTGAGGACACTTGAGAGACTGCAGTGAGTTCAAAAGACAACTGAGTTTATTGTGGAGGTAGCAGGATCACACAAATCTATAGCTGTAACTACAGTACATACTTATAGCAAATTTAAAGTGTATTATAGGTATCTACTCTATTTGTCTGGGAGGACAATGCCCTTTTTGACATTAATGTTGGTATTAATGAAGGAGAAAGCCCTTCTTAGTAAAAGATATATGGACTCCACAATTTTTAAAACTGATAAAAGGAATAAAAATGAAAGTAATGACTGTACACTGAAATAAAATTGAAAACCAAGAAAATAAACTAGTATGTTCTTGAATGTTTTCAACTTGCCAAAATTATGATACTGTTTAAAAGGCTCTCTCTGTCCCACATATATATTTATATGTTGATATCTCTCTATAAGGCTGAAAATTGTGTAGTAGATTAAGCTACTGTGTAGTCACTTAACAGAATCCTGTGGAGACTGCGGACCCACTGTACTTTAAAGTCCTGAATATGGATCTTGCAGCCATCATGTTAAGAGTCTCCTTCCTGCAGATGCTTTCACAGTTTCAAGAAGCTTCATGTTTTATTACTAAAAACATACTTGAATGTTTCCTATATTCAAATATATCTTGATAACCAACAATACAATTTTAAATACTTAATAAAAATGACAAAACTGCTCACTTAATAGCCTCTCTCCTCAAACAGAGGAACTAAAAGATAATTGGAGGGTTTTCGTAATTCCTTCAGGAGCCTGAACCACCTTGCACTTAGTTCTTACAGTTTTAAAACGATTGCTCCTGTTAGCATTTTGAAATTATATCCCCCTCAAACAAAATCTATGAGTACATTAAAGTACAGCCAGAGTTTAATTAATCTTCTTTTTAAAAGGAGAATATTAAGGTGAATAAAAGACCAATCCTGGTCCTTAAAATACACATATTTTGATATTATTAGGTCCCAACTAAACAGTCTCCTCTTTTTCTTGTTCCCAGAGTTCTGCTTGACTTAGTTCGTCCTGCAGTATTCCAGAAGTGAATCTACTCCACGGTGGCTCTCTGTTCATCCAGAGGATCCCACCCATCTTTCCCTCCTGATGCTGAATGAATCTTCTCCACAAAATAAGCCAGATAACAATTTCATGTTCCTGCCTTTCTGACTGAACAATCAAGGTATCACTCTAAGACCAGAGACAAAAGAGAAGTTTCTACTTTAATTCTAAGGCTCTGTCTACATAGAGAGATTCTGAGCTTCCCCATGTAATATACATTTGCTTAACTAAGGGACTAATTATTGCTCAACATTTCCATGTGGGAGAACTCTGGTTGAGGTCCTGATCCCATCCTCCTGTACAGTAGAGACAACATCTGAGTGGGGAGGGCTGTTTTATTGTTTATTGGCAGTAATGACTTTGATCAATTAAGGAAAGGCACTCTTGGAATTTCAAAAGAATTTTGGTTGGAAGGTTGAATACAATAAAAACCTTTGCAGAAGTCAAAATGCACGCTAGAAGGTGAAGGATGATGCAGAGGAGTGGTCTGCTCAACTAATGGGCTGAAGAAACAGGAAAGGGCAAAATAAAGAAATGTATACTTAGAAGATGTGGTGTTTACAGTGAAATGAGTTTCAACAGCATTCTACCTGAAGCTATACAACTTTCTAACTTTCATACTGCATTTCAATAAAGATCTGTTTTTGAAACTGTAAACACTTCCAAAAGGAATGTTTTGTAAAACAACAAAAATTTTAAATGAGGCATCCTTGAGACAAACAGTAGCCCAAATTTAGACATGTTGATGAGGAATGCGATGGGAATGGAGGGAACAAGGGGGATGGTGCGTATAAGTAGAAGGGGAAGTCTAGTTAATGCAACTGTAAAATAAAAAAATTCCCAACCTTTTTCTGCTATTGTCTCATGTCTTCTGAGATGAGCTATTTTATAAAATAGATGGCTATATTTAATAAATATAATAAAATCAAGTAAAAGCTTCATTTCACTTTTCTAAATACCAAGATCCACACTGTAATAAGAAAAATACATGCCAGACAGCACATTTCTTTGGGATAGCTACACATATTAGGTGACTGAAGGCACAAGCCTTCTGGCCCCATACCTCACAATTTACTCAGGTTTCCAATAATCTCCAAGAAATGCACAACCTGTCATGTTTTATTGCTTAATTAGCTACTTGTCAAAAAGTCACACTATATACATTCATTTCTGGTTTTTGTCCACATACTCACTCACTTTTTATTGGGATAATGAGCTGAGGAATGACTGGAAGAATCTTGTTTCCCCCATGTTCCAGCATGTCATGGATTCCTTGCCGAGCAAAAAACTCATAGGGAAATGTCATTTCACAAAGCCCATCAAAAAACAGAGGCAGATAGTGATGATAGTCCAGTTTCTCAATCTCCACCTGAGAATGCACACAGAACAAACAAACAAACAGCATGAGGGTGACTGATATACTTTATGAAGGGTGACCAGATGTCCTGATTTTATACAGACAGTCCCGATATTCAGGGCTTTGTCTTATATGGGCACCTAGTACTCCCCTTCCCCATCCTGATTTTTCACATTTTCTATCTGGTCACCCTAACTTCACGCCACATTCACAAGGAGTTTTAATAAGCAATAATAAAGTCAGTGTGTCACAGTAGGATATCGCCATCTCTCCCATATGGTGTTTGGCACGATGCTGAAATTCTTAAATCCTTAACCACTAGATCTAAAGTAGAGACCTAAGAAGAACCTGCTCCTGGACCTTTTTTGGTACTGGTGCCACTCAAAACAATCTTTTGTCAGTCTTTTCCAGACTCTCATAAAATGCATGTGTCTAAAACCAGTATGTGAATATTCTAGTAAAGTTAGGACCATATTCCATTATCTTTACTCATGGTAAATAGGACTTTACAGTATGTATAGTTCCTCCGATTCCAGTGGCACTACTTATAGAAAAAAGTACTACTTATTTTGAGTAATAATGGCAAAATCTGGCCTTAATATATTAACTTCAGATGCAAAATGGATCAAATAAAATGTCTGATCAATAAAAAATCATAATTTTACAGGAATGCAATATATGTATAGTTTACAGTTCCCTAGACTATTGCCCTCATTTTAATTTAGTAAATAATTAAGAGCAATAACACAGTTTAAGAGAAAGTTATTGAGGAATCCTACCCATTTCTGTTGTCTTTGAATGCGTCTAAAGTTTGAGAGTATCCTGGTGGAGCAATAAGCTTACCACCTGTGGTCTTTCTAGAAGGAGGTGGTATCCTCTAAAATAATCAGACTTTCTGCCTTTTATTTCTGTCACCCCATCAGAGGCCTGGTGTTTCAGACTCTCTCTAGCCAAAGGGGACCAGGCTAGAGGCTACTTCCCCAGATCTGTTAATGCGATTCTAAGAATACATAAGGAAGCTGCTTCATCACTGGTGCACTTGCTCTCCCCAGAGATGGAGCATATTGCCTTCAAAGTGCTCCTAGGTCCTACTGGCTCATGAAACAACAGACTGAACTTGGAGCTGTGTGTTATTTTTACATATTAAATGGTTGCCATTTCTCTACTAACAGCTTCTAAAACGGACATCAGGAATGGAATTTCTATTTTGACATAGTTTTTAAACTAGATATTTATCTACGGTTGTTTGCAGTGTTGTGGTACCCGTGTTGGTCCCAGGATATGAGAGATACAAGGTAGGCGAGGTAGTATCTTTTATTGGACCAACATCTGTTGGTGGAAGGTACAAACCTGAGCTACCCAGAGCTCAGACATGGATTCCCTTCTCCAGACCTGAAGAAGAGTGTCTGAGCTCTGTGTAACATGAAGTAACCATCAGAAGTTGGTCCAATAAAAGGACCACCGACCTTGTCTCTATCTACAGGACATACATCATAATCAACTCTGAGTATCTCTACTACAGCAGAAACAGAAAACATTTAAATTAAAAAATGATGAACGCTGGCTTTGTTTCTTAAGGACATCCATACTGCTACGGACAGTCCTTCTGAGCTGGCAAAAACAACATGCTCACCCAGTCCCTGACAACAGAAACCAATAGGAACAGCAAATACAGGCCCCAGGTGTGACATCCAACTCAACAACGAAACTAGCCACTACAGAAGGAACTATTGGGATATATGTTAAGAAGTGATGGTGTGAGTAGAAAGCCTTCAAGGTTCAGAGATGGTAGGTATTGAGAGATGACCAATAAGAGGCAGAATAATCCTGACATCTGTCTAGGGGGCAAGGAATATCCACCTGACTTTCTTCCTAGACATCTTTAATTTTGTGTTTTCTGAACTGGATGTATTAGTTGGTCATTTGTAATACTGGTTATATTTTCATTGCATAATATTTTTTTAAACTGTACAACAGCCACTGCCATAAATAAAACATTTTGTAACCCTGATCCAGGTCATATAATTAAGGGAAGGACTAGCCTCTCAGGAGCACTCCTGTTCGTGTTACCTCTACACACTACAGTTACATCAAAAGTATATTTCAGCTTTGAGCAGAGTATGATTTCTGGGTTTAATAAAATACAGCATATGACTTTTGGTAAGGATTACAAAACCTCTTCAAAAACATGAACAACAGGAAATATAGATCTCTCTCTATCAATCTCTCTCTCTCTATTTATCTATGAAGGAGAGATTAGTTGACTGAGATCTTCACTCCTAGTTGGCTCTCAACCTCTCAATGGCTTAGCTTAGCACCACTTTGAAAAGAGCTCTGAATTCTGTCTGATTTCTTGATGCATTAGCTGACCAAGTGAACAGCCAATATTTCTTGATTTTGCAGGCTTGAATGTCCTCCCACAATATGGAAGCCAGAAATATTTTTGCATTAAATTCTGCGGTGTGAAACCTTTTGCTTTTGTGTTTATTGTTTAGCTTTGAAAAGTGGCTATTATATATATATGTACTGAGAAAAATGCAAATTTTTGGTTTATGCTCATAAAATCCTTTCTTTTTGCTTCCATCCACAAAAATATTCTGAGTTAAAGCTGCAATTCTTGGCTGAACATGCTCAAAAACTGCCAAGACCTTGTTTCAATTTTGGGTTTCATGAAGAGTCCTCCATAGTTGTTATAAACTTTTTATATACTGGTGGCACTGTATAAATTGTAAGATCAGGATAGAAATAGATTCCAGTGACAACCTTACCTCTGAATATTTTAAGTTGAGGTCAGGCCTTTAATGGTATTTTAATATATTCCAATAAAGAGTGACCACAGTTTATAAACATCTGTATTAAAAACCTGCAAATGTTTCATGGAAGATAGATAATGCTTGGACTATTTTTCAGATTTAAGTTTTAAAGGAAAAACTCCAAATGAGACAAAAACAACGTAACTAGTTAAAAAAGCAGCTCCTTGGCTCTTCTATCTATTAAATAAGGAAAGCAAGGCAGTTGGACAGAACTCAAGGGACAGAGGTTTGATAATGAAGACCTGAATTGATAAATAAATCATAGGACTTCTTCAATCCATCATACTTAAATTTTATACACTATAAAGCAACCCTGGCATTTAAAAGCTACTGTTTCAGACACACAAACAGGTAGGGCTTACATTCCCATATAGTTTCATAAAATCAATCTCAATTGATTACTTAATGTAATATGTTTTTAGATAACATTGCCCACAAGTTGGATCTGATTTCCTGGAGACATCATACTCAATGGTGTAGTAATTTTAGTTGCGAGTGGATGTGTTATATTTTATGTGCACTTCAATGAATGTCTTCATCCACGCACTGCAAGAACTGGGATGCTGGTCTGAAACGGATATTTTTGTAAGGAAGGGAATAACACCTTTTAAACTCTATTGTTTATTCAGCAATTGCCAGAGTAGACAAAGTTCTAAATTCTACAAAAAAACCCCACAACATTTAACAACCAGACTATGCAACGCATGATAAAAATGAACAAGCTTCAGCAGAGAAATCTAAAACTCCTTAAAATATCTACAAGTGCTCAGGGAGATAGCACGTATTCCACAAGTGCACAGATTGGCCAAAAATAAAGATGAGGAGAAGGTGGGTTTATTATACCACTGGTTCTAGGTCATTTGATCAGATGGATGTGTGTATGTGCACCGCTATTAGTTAAACACTCTGAAAGGGGTCTGTCAGGGAGCCTATAGTGCTGATCTGTGGAATCATACACTGTACCTGACTCTGGTCATACCTGTATGCCAATACCAACTATATCATCCAACCTATTACATCATTTATACCATAGTTATCACTTAGTCTATTTTTCTTTATATTTGTTTTGGTAAAATATAGGCAAGAAAAGTGTAATGATGCTCTTTTCTGCTATTCCCCCCACACTTTGATTGTACTTTCCCCTCCAGCTCCCTCAATGATTCCCCTAAATAGTAGTGATAATGCTTGTGTGAGTGTGTGAGAGAGAGAATACATGAGGCAAACAGGAGACCATGGTCATTGTCAATAAAGGCTTACAAAGAACATACTTTATGATAGATGGAGGATCTGAAAGATTTAGCACCTCTCATCTGTCAGCTCAGAGCTTGGAGGGAGATTCTGTAAGGCCTTGCCATTTATCCAGTTACAAAACCTAAAAGTAATCTCTTACACTATATATGAATTAAACCACTATCTAGGATGTTATCTGAGTTTATTAAAAAACTGCCATTTTAATTTGGTGAAAATCAGCATTTTTTTAAACAGTTAAAAGGAAGACTGACAAAATAATTAAGGGATTATGAATCTCTGCCACTGGTACAGCCTTATTAAGAATACCATTTTAAATAGTCTGTGGGGCTTCCAGAACTTTGGGTGTTTGGGGATCACTGACCTGAAAATCCTTCTTTATGTTCATGCTCCCAGTGCAGAATCCCCAAATTTTGCATAGCAAAAAAGTGCATAACTGCTCCGTGTTACTCTGAAATATCCTCTATTGTAATCTGCTCCTTCTGCCCAATTTTAAGTCTTGTGCAAAGCAAGGTTCACTATACTGAGAAGGACAGAGTATGTCAAGAGCTCTCCTATCTTTGGCTTGTTTCATTTTTTTGTTTTTAACATATTTTAGGCAGGGCAGATAGTTGAAGATACAAAACATCTGATCCAAGTATTGCTTAATTACCCATAAGTACTTTGGGTAGTTGGCAAACTGTAAGAGATCTGCCAGATGCTTTAGCATTCTGCCTGTTCCTATTATCTAAGCTATACTTATTAAATATTTATTAATTAAACCACTATCTAGGATGTTATCTGAGATTATTAAAAAAAATGCAGTGGAAATGCAGTAGGGACACACCCACTTGCAGTTACATGCAGGCTCTCTAACCACCAGCCTCAGACCCCAGAGCAATATCATTCTGACCTGGTCAAATATGGCTAGTATATGGGTTTAATATCTGGTCCACCTTTCCCTCAACGTGAAGACAACCGTGCACACTTGTGGTTACCAAGCTGAGATTTTCCCTAGACATCTTAATCAAACGCACACTGGTTTGGATTAAAACAAAATAAGTTTATTAACTACAAAAGGATAGGTTTTAAGTGATTATAAGTGATAGCAAACAGCTCAAAGCAGATTACCTAGTAAATAAAACCGCAAACTGAGCTTAACATACTAGATAGGTAGGATATGAATTAGCAAATTCTCAGCCTGAGTCATAAGAATTTGCCAGTCTGCTTAAAGCACAAGCTGCCTTTGATTTGCATCTTGGGTTTCCCAGGTTTTCATACACAGGCTAGAAATCCTTTTAGCCTGGGACCATCACTTCCCCCAGTTCAGTCTTTGTTCCTCAGGTGTTTCCAGGTGTTGTTGTAGGGACAGTGAGGTACCATCATGATATCATTTCCCCTTGTTATATCTTCTTCCCCTTACTGGAAAGCTCTTTTGCTGTGACCTGGATTAAACAGTTCTCATTGTGTAGTGCTATCTCTGAGAGGCTTCTACTGTACACAGTTCCTGGGGTAATCCTGGTGCTTGTGTGCATTTCCTCAATAAGCCATTAACATTGTTTGGCCTTTTTACTGTTGTACCTGAAAGGCAGCTTGTGGGTGTTTTCAACCTTGAAACATGTTTCAGTAACACATACGTAGCCAAACTTCATAACTTCACATATGATGATAGCACATACAACCCAATGAGATACTAATGTCTAGCATATCAAGACTGTTAGAATGATATCTCACAAGGCATACTTTGTGCAAAACATATCCTATTTATAGGACAGTGGTGAATAAGGAGGTGCCAGGGTGTCAATACCATCAATCTCCATGCAAGAAAAAACAGAAAAAAATAAATACTTTGATTTCGATTTCTAAGTTAATGGTCTTCCATTTAAATGTTATATCATCCTGCACAATGCCATGTTTGGGTAGTGCAAACAGACAAAGGTCAAAGAATATCTTGCTACTAAGATTTGTGTTAATTCAGATGTCCTTCTTACATTGACTTAGGTCTACACTACAGCCGGGATTGACTCTCTGAGATCCATTCACTGCAGCAGATCGCTCTCCAGTTGTCCCCTGTACTCTACCCCCGATGAGAAGCGTAAGGTAAGTCGATGGGGGAGTTTCTCCCAATGACTCCCTACGGTGTAGACTCCGCGGTAACTCAACCTAAGGTACGTCGACTCTAGTTACTGTGACAGACCCAGACCAGTGGGGTATAGGAGTCTGGTAGAGGGCAAATATACTGGTCACTGGATGAGTAGTTTTCTGTTCCCTGAGTGACCAGAGAAGGGGCTGCACTAGAGTAATCAGGAACCTGCTAGAACCAGTTAAGGCAGGCAGGCTAATTAGGACACGTGGAGCCAATTAAGAAGAAGCTGCTAGAATCAATTAAGGCAGACTAATCAGGGCACTTGGGTGTTAAAAGGAGCTCACTTCAGTTTGTGGTGTGAGTGTGAGGAGCTGGGAGCAAGAGGCGCAAGGAGCTGAGAGTGAGAGGGTGTGCTGCTGGAGGACTGAGGAGCACAAGCGTTATCAGACACCAGGAGGAAGGTCCTGTGGTGAGAATAAGGAAGGTGTTTGGAGGAGGCCATGGGGAAGTAGCCCAGGGAGTTATAGCGGTCATGAAGCTGTTACAGGCGGCAATATAGACAGCTGCAGCCACAGGGCTCTGGGTTGGAACCCGGAGTAGAGGGTGGGCCCAGGTTCCCCCCAAACCTCCCAATTGACCTGGACTGTGGGTTCTTCCAGAGGGGAAGGTCTCTGGGCTGTTCCCCAACCCACATGGTGAATCTCTGAGGCAAGAAAATCCTCCAATAAGCGCAGGACCCACCTAGGTAGAGGAGGAACTTTGTCACACTACGTTATTCACGTAGCTGGAGTTGCGTAGTGTACGTCAATTTACCACAGTAGTCTGGACATAGCCTTAATGTGGTAAACATTAATTTCCCCTTTTCTCCAGGATTAAATCTCACTCCTTAGCAATTATAGTGAGTATTTTTTTGTTGTTGTTGGTTTTAATTGAAATGTGAATTTTGATGCTTGTGAATGGTGCCTGGACTCTTCAAAAAGTCAAAGACGGGGACATTTTTTAACCACCATAACTTTCAAGCTCCTTTTCTGATTTTTTTCCAAACTTCCCTGAAAAATTCTGGTTGTGAAAAAATTGAGCATGTGAATTTTCAGGGGCCTTTTTGTTTCTTA
The DNA here is from genome assembly GCF_027887155.1 of Malaclemys terrapin pileata. Lineage (NCBI taxonomy): Eukaryota > Metazoa > Chordata > Testudines > Emydidae > Malaclemys > Malaclemys terrapin. Next base: position 87,631,403 of record NC_071507.1, read on the forward strand.
ATGGGAGTAGATTTGAAATTTGGGCTTATAACAGGAAACTTTCTTTAATCTCATCTATGGAATGGCTACTGCTGACCCACAGTATCTTTTCCCCTGTAGGGCAAGTGCAATTTCCGAAATAGTAGCTTTGCATGTCATTTTTATTCTTCACATCTCTACTCTGACTGCTATACTCCATAGCTTTAGTCCTCTCCAGTTTCCCAGCCAGAAATATTCTCCTACATTTTAATCTCCACTCACTCACATTTTAACACTTAATGTATAGCCTCAGTGCATAAATCCACTCACTACTGAGTTTTATTTTGAATTGTCTCTAGTATATTATTTAATGTATTGTCGTCCCCGCCCCCAAAGGAACTAGACACACCTATAGCTTATAATAAAATCTACTGTAAAGCACAACAGAAGACAAAAGGCTATGGGCACTAAAGGAAACATAACAAGGGAAAGAGGGAAAGATTATTTAGGGACTCCAATGGTAATCCTTACAACAAAAGCCAAGATGAATTTAGAATCTTTTCAACACGCTGCAGAGGCATTAATGTTCTGAAAAGTAGAACAAAAGCAAATAGCTGTCTTTCATAATTAAATACAATGAAGCAACATAACTCTGTACATTGTGTGTTACTGTCCTGGCAGAAGTAGCTCTGATATACCCTCCAAGTATTAATTAATCAAAAATATAACATTAAAAACTTGCTAAGGGAATCATTTTTAATCTAATTTATAACTATGGGGTAACTTGCAAAAGAGATCATGTGAGAGCTGAATGACCTGACCTTTTCAGATAGCTTTTCCTTACAGAATTAAACAAGATGATTCCCCTTTCCCCCCAATCTGTTTATAAAGTATGATATCACAAAAAAATAAAGTGGTTGGGAAATGTTAGGGAGAGAAACTGTTTTGCTAGATTTTATACAATAGGACAGAACATAATTTAATTCTGTATACTATTTTCCATGCTCATGATCTCCCAATGCACTTTTCAAAAAGAGGTGGAACACAATGACATTTAATCTTAAAAACGACAAGGAGGAGTATATGACCAGGATCTGCACTGGAAAACTGAAAAATGTGTAGTTCCTTTTTTCTGTCTCCCCTTAGTAACATGTGCCTTGTCAATTTCCCAGCTACTGCTCCCACTCACAGAAGGAGGCTTCACCCAGATCTACCCTGCAAAATGAGGCAACATAACCCCTTACCACAGGCTGATTGTTCCTGCTTCCTGCCTGCCTTATTTTGCTGCTGTCTTATCTCCCAGTTGAAACGGCTGCCAAATCCATGCTGGTTTCATCTCCAACTGTAGGTTAACAGTTCCAGTGCAACTCACCTAATTTCTCCTGTTTTTTGTCTTGAAGCATATAACTAGACCATTTTAGTCAGTGTTTTTTAAAAATCGGGTTGTGTTGCAATTGATTTGCACAAGGTAATATCCAAAACAACTGAAATGGTTACTTACTGTAACTGTGGTTCTTCGAGATGTGATGCAAAGGTATATTCCACTTAGAATCATAGAATATTAGGGTTGGAAGAGACTTCAGGAGGTCATCTAGACCAACCCCCTGTTCAAAGTAGGACCAACACCAACTAAATCATCCCAGCTAGAGCTTTGTCAAACTGGGCCTTTAAAACCTCGAAGGATGGAGATTCTACCACCTCCCTAGGTAACCCATTCCAGTGCTTCACCACCCTCCTAGTGAAATAGTGTTTCCTAATATCCAACCTAGACCTCCCCCACGGCAACTTGAGACCATTGCTTTTTGTTCTGTCATCTGCCACCACTGAACAGTCTAGCTCCATCCTCTTTGGAACCCCCCTTCAGGTAGTTGAAGGCTGCTATCAAATCCCCCCTCACACTTCTCTTCTGCAGACTAAATAACACCAATTCCCTCAGCCTCTCCTCGTAAGTCATGTGCCCCAGCCCCCTAATCATTTTCATTGCCCTCTGCTGGACTCTCGCCAATTTGTCCACATCCCTTCCGTAGTGGGGGGGACGGGGGACGTGCAAAACTGGACGCAATACTCCAGGTGTCGCCTCACCAGCACCGAATACAAGGGAATAATCACTTCCCTCGATCTGCTGGGAATGCTCCTACTAATACAGCCCAATATACCGTTGGCCTTCTTGGCAACGAGGGCACACTGTTGACTCATATCCAGCGTCTCATCCATTGTAATCCCCAGGTCCTTTTCTGCAGAACTGCTGCTTAGCCAGTCGGTCCCCAGCTCATAGTGGTGCATAGGATTCTTCTTTCTGAGGACCAAGTCACAAAGAGGAGGCTGCAGTTCCTGGAGAGAGAGGGACCCTCAGGGTGAGAAAGTACAACAGATAGGGACACCGCCAAAGGAGGGCAGCACCTGCCAGAGCTAATCCCCAGGACAGCCAGGCGGAGGCGCCGTGAGCAGTGAGTGGACCCTGTGACAATGAGGATAGACTCCCTGAGGCGGGAACCAGAATTAATGAATGGTGTGAGATCTGATCTCCCGAGGCAGCACAGGAGAGTGGTTGGAAGGACTTGTTCCATCCTATGTGCCAGCAGTAACACCATGCCGGTCCATACTTTTCTTGGAGGAGGCAGAAAAGTCTCTGAGACCTGGAATTGTCTTGATTGGTTTTATGCAACCTTTTCCTTGGTGCACTTGATGGAAAGAGGTTCCTCCGTCTCTTCGAAAAAGCAGCAGCTCTGAAAATAGCATTCTCTGACAATAGCATTCTCTGAACCCAAGGGTGAACTCTGATCGGATGTAGGTCTTGGTGCTGAAGCAGGCCGCATGGGCGAAGGTCCCTAGCCACCTGAGTGCTCTTCGTGAATCACTTGTAAATTGAATACTGCTCTTTGATGTGGATCTCATCCAAATACAGCAAGCACCCTCACATGATGGACAAATGTTTGAACCCTGGTGAGGTCATCACCAGGGAAATACTTAACTACTAATACTAAGGATATTAACTAACTATATATAATTAGAGCAAGTCACTAAAAGAGAAAGATTGTGAGGTTAAGACTCCAGTCACAGGCAGTAAAAAGGAACTAGGGGGCGGGGTGTCGAGAAAGCACTGCCTCATATAGCCAAGGGAGGGATTACAGCCATGAGGTACAAGTGCTGTCTCCTACAGGTACTGCTAGGCAAACTTCTCTGGCTCTGGTCTGCTAGGCACGCGCGCGCGCGCACACACACACACACACACACACACCATCTCTATGTGGAATACACTGCTGTATCGACTTGAAGAACTAACCAAAACAAACCCTCCAATAAAGATAGCAGTGTTATCAATAATCAGTCATAGAAATCACAAACATATAGCACTTTGCATGTTGTGGATCTCCAGTTGCATCACAAGGGAATTATATTTCTATGCTGTTAATTCCCAATTCCTATAAGACCTTTCCCTACATTTCTGAACATCATATAGGTGGCAGAACATATTCAGCAATGGTGTAAGCCAGGGGTGGGCAAACTTTTTGGGCTGAGGGCCACATCTGGGTGGGGAAATTGTATGCAGGGCTGGGGCATGAGGTTGGGGTGCGGAGTGTATGAGGGGGCTCAGGACAGGGGGTTGGGGTGCAGGAGGGGTTCAGGGTGCATGAGGGGGCTCAGGGCAGGGGGTTGAGTGCAGGAGGGGTGTGGGGTGTGTCAGGGAGCTCAGGGCAGGGGGTTGAGGTGCAGGGTGCAGCAGGGAGCTCAGGGCAGGGGGTTGGGGTGCAGGGAGGGGTGCAGGGTGCAGCAGGGAGCTCAGGGCAGGGGGTTGAGGTGCAGGGTGCAGCAGGGAGCTCAGGGCAGGTGGTTGGGGTGCAGGGAGGGGGCTTAGGGCAGGGAGTTGGGGGGTGGGGTACAGGAGAGGTTCAGGCTCTGGCCCAGCACCGCTTACCTCAAGTGGCTCCAGGGTGGCAGCGGCGTGCACCGGTTTGCCCACCCCTGGTGTAAGCAGACAACTCCCACTGGCTTATATCAGGGTTAAATTTCATTCTTGATTTTCAAATGTACTTCACAGTTTATTCATGTTTAAGTTTCTATTAACTCGTGATAGTTCAGAGTGTGGGGAAATTAATGATAGGCAGAAATTGAATTCTACCACCACCTATTAAGGTAGTTCTGAATGAGAGTGATCCAATATTTTGTTGTCCTATATTACGACAAGTTAGTGATATCAGGCTTCACTCTCATTAACTCTAGAACCAAAATAGCTGAGACTACCTGATGTGAAAGATATCCAAGAATACAAAAGTAAAGAAAATCAAGTGGTGGTATTTAACTATTAATTTAATTAGGCTCTACTGACACTTTCTGACTCAATGGTTTTCTCAAGGGCATGTGAAATTTCAAGAAAGATGTGGAGAAATTGGAAAGTGTCCAGAGAAGAGCAACAAGAATGATTAAAGGTCTTGAGAACATGACCTATGAAGGAAGGCTGAAAGAATTGGGTTTGTTTAGTTTGGAAAAGAGAAGACTGAGAGGGGACATGATAGCAGTTTTCAGGTATCTAAAAGGGTGTCATAAGGAGGAGGGAGAAAACTTGTTCACCTTAGCCTCTAAGGATAGAACAAGAAGCAATGGGCTTAAACTGCAGCAAGGGAGGTCTAGGTTGGACATTAGGAAAAAGTTCCTAACTGTCAGGGTGGTTAAACACTGGAATAAATTGCCTAGGGAGGTTGTGGAATCTCCATCTCTGGAGGTGGCAGAACATATTCAGTTTTTTGTTGCAAAACTGACACCTTCAAGTCTGTCACTGAGTGATTAGAGAAGTTGAAGTGTTCTCCCACTGGTTTTTGAACGTTATGATTCCTGATGTCAGATTTGTGTCCATTTATTCTTTTGCGTAGAGACTGTCCAGTTTGGCCAATGTACAATTTCCATCCCACCATCAACCTCAGCCTAGACCAATCCACACAAGCGGTCCATTTCCTAGACACTACTGTGCTAATAAGCGATGGTCACACAAACACCACCCTATACCGGAAACCCACTGGCTGCTATACTTACTTACATGCCTCCAGCTTCCATCCAGGACACACCACATGATCCATTGTCTACAGCCAAGCACTAAGATACAACTGCATTTGCTCCAATCCCTCAGACAGCGATAAACACCTACAAGATCTCTATCAAGCATTCTTAAAACTACAATACCCACCTGCTGAAGTGAAAAAACAGATTGACAGAGCCAGAAGAGTACCCAGAAGCCACCTACTACAGGACAGGCCCAACAAAGAAAATAACAGAATGCCACTAGCCGCCACCTTCAGCCCCCAACTGAAACCTCTCCAGCGCATCATCAAAGATCTACAACCTATCCTGAAAGATGATCCCTCACTCTCACAGATCTTGGGAGACAGACCAGTCCTCGCTTACAGACAGCCTCCCAACCTTAAGCAAATACTCACCAGGAACCGCACACCATAGAACAAAAACACTAACCCAGGAACCTATCCTTGCAACAAAGCCCGATGCCAGCTCTGTCCACATATCTATTCAACTGACACTATCATAGGACCTAACCACATCAGCCACACCATCAGGGGCTCGTTCACCTGCACATCTACCAACGTGATATATGCCATCATGTGCCAGCAATGCCCCTCTGCCATGTACATTGGCCAAACTGGACAGTCTCTATGCAAAAGAATAAATGGACACAAATCTGGCATCAGTAATCATAACATTCAAAAACCAGTGGGAGAACACTTCAGCCTAGACTCATAGACTCATAGACTTCAAGGTCAGAAGGGACCATTATGATCATCTAGTCTGACCCCCCGCATGATGCAGGCCACAAAAGCTGACCCAACCCCTTTCCCTTGACTCTGCTGTTGAAGTCCCCAAATTCAGTGACAGACTTGAAGGTGTCAGTTTTGCAACAAAAAAACTTCAAAAACAGACTCCAAAGAGAGACTGCTGAACTCGAATTAATATGCAAATTAGACACAATTAACTTAGGTCTAAACAGAGACTGGGAATGGTTGGGTCATTACACTAATTGAATTTTTTCCCCCCCATGTTAAGTTCTCCTCACACCTTCTATGGGTCATCTCGATTATCACTTCAAAGTTTTTTCTTCTGCTGCTACTGATAGCTCATCTCAATTGATTGGCCTCTTACAATTGGTATGCGTACTTCCACCTTTTCATGTATGTATAAATATCTTCTGTCTGTGTGTTTCACTCTATGCATCTGAAGAAGTGAGCTGTAGCCAACGAAAGCTTATGCTGAAATAAATTTGTTAGTCTCTAAGGTGCCACAAGTGTAGGGATATTAAAGAAGGTACTAACAGTGATTCCCGCAACTAACAGTGATCCCCTCATAATTTGTCCCCCACACTTTAAAATCCAACAGTTTCACCAAGTACAAAAATCTCTTGGGTCTTCTGTTATAACTTGTAAGCTACTGTCTGTAGAAACCATTGATTGTATCTATCCTTTGAAAGATACTTTATTACTATGTAAAACTTACAATCAAGTTAATTGACTTTGTTCTTGAAGTAATTGATACAATGTAAACAAACACTATAAGCCATTAAGTGACTTTCACTTCATTGTAATAGCAACTGCTCCTAGGACAGACCCCCACCCTCTGTGATTAAAGGGCCGGGAGTCTCAAATGAATTAGCACACACCCTGAAAGTGGTGGAGACAGTAAATTAAAATATGGTTAAGATATGGAATGTATGCTGATGAATGCTTGATATACATGAATGGTTAGGGAGGTGCCAGCCTAGAAAGGGAGTATCCATCGGCCAAAGAATGTGTCAAGTGGATGACCAGGCAACCCCCGGAGGGTAAACTGGGATCCACCCCATCACCTGGAAGGATGAGAAACACAAACTTTGGACAGTTTGGAACCACCAGGAATGTGCCATCTGCTGATTGAGTCAGCAACAGCAAAATGAAACAGCTCCCATAGACTAACATAGGAATTAAATCCTATAAGAATAGACTCTCAAGACTGAGGACTTTGAGTCTCTGGTTCTGCTGCCAACCTCCAGGAGCATCAGGTGCACGTGACACAGACTCGGCTCCATCCTCATGACCAAGATACCTGGCCAGTAACTTGGCATGAGCAACTTCTAGGCTGGTAACTATAACTGGAGTTTGCCTGTCACTAGTTATAGGAGACCATACTCTGAAGGCCCAATCCTGCAAGCCATCTGCAGTCAACAAGAGTTCTGTGCACAGATGCATTGGTTCCTCTGCTTGTTTTTTTTACAATATATATTACTGCCCAGATGAACAGAGAGGTCCAGAGAGACACAAACCCTTCCCCTTTGTCTCCCCAGAGCTAAAAATCCAACTCACTATGGTACAACTCAGCACTATCATACTTTTCTCATTCACAGTGAAAGTAATCCTCCATCAGCTGAAAAGAAAAAGAACTTAAATGAATAATTGTGTGTATATATATGTGTGTGTATATATAAGGAATAAGTAGTGATAGGAGTAAGTAGTCAAACAACGTTGTTTACTTTTATCTTTTGCTTTACCATTATATTTACAATAAATGTGGCATCTTTGCCTTATCCCTCTTAATAAGATCCTGCTGGTTTTTATTCTATTGGTATAACATTTTGGTGGAGAATTGCGAAAGGGGGAATATTGGTAAAATGCCTCAGTTATTGTAAACATTGGTGTGCACACCACCAAGTAAACTTAACATAATACAATCTGGTTAACCAAACCTGCTGGCCTCCGAATAGGTAGCAGGAAAATAACAAATATAAGCCTCGATTTCACAATCTAGGCTGTGTTGCTCGCTGACCAGTGTCAGGTGTTACGAGGGAATTTAATAAGCTAAGATTTCAGAATCTAGGCTGTCACTTGCTGAATGATGTCAGGAGCGACAGGAAAGTTTGAACAAGCTTTTTAAAATGTTCAAGAAAAGGTGCATACACCCTCAGTCGTAGCATGACTGAGCATAAGAGGAGAACTTAGGGTTTCTCACTCTGCCCCTGGAAAGGGTTTTTATATTTGGTGTATGAACCCTCGGTGGTAGAAGCCCGAGCAATACAGAGGGAAGCTTAGCGCCTCTCCCTCTGGCCCAGAGTGGGTTAAAATCATAAGACACAAATCTTGTTCTGTTAAACCAAACTCTGAAGAATATAGGAGTTTGGGCAGTGTAGTGTGGTTTTTGTTTTTGTTTTGTTTTTTTGTGAGTGATATTGTGGTCATTTCACAATTTTGAATGAAATGTTTAAGAACAGGGACCAGGAAGGGTGGGGGCTGGTTAAGAAGCCCACCCTCCTTGCTAAATTGGTAGTGGAACAAAGCTTGTGCCCATGGAAAGGAAAGGTTCATTGGAAAAAGCAGGATCAGGCCCAGACAAGCAGGCAAGCAACAGATAAAGAAATTGGAAAATTGGTTGGGCATAGTGGCAGGAGTAAGAAAGCAGTAAGTGCAGGCATGAATCCCTGGAACAATACTTAAAATGGTAAAATCTAATTGATAAAGGTGTTATTTTGGAAGATAAACAGTAATTTAAGAAAAGACCCTGAAAAGTTAACTCTACAGAGGCTGGACAGAATTAAGCAGTTAAATTTTGTGACAATGTTAAAAAGTACCATATTAAAAAGAAAAGGAATTCTTGGTTTCTTTGCAGCCATTCTGAAGGAAAAATGGGCCATTTCCCAAAGGAGTGTCTGTAAATAATCCAGGTATTTGAAATCATTTAACTATGGACAATTTAATCAAATTTGTTAAACATGAGGGGATTCTATTGGAATTTAACTGACCCAAATGTATGAAGGGAATATAATCTATGTACAGCTATGTAAAAAAACAGCAACATAGAAGAGATGTTAAGGAAAATAAAATGTGTATGTATCTATTTGTCTTTGGAAATATGTAAGGTTCTAAGAACCTAAACCAACACATCTGGTTTGTAAAATTCCTGTTTTGTAGGTTTAAAATAAATTAGTTTTGTTTTGTTTTTAATGTGTAACAAAATAGCAGATGAGAGCTGTAGTAAAAGAATAAGAAATTAACAGTGCTCTCTGAAGCAACACCAGGGGTAAGGTGCACAAAACAAAAAGAAGCACTGCTAGGCCTTGTCTACACTACGAGAGTAGTTCGATTTTACTTAAATCGAATTTTTGGAATCGATATTGCAAAGTCGAACGTGTGTGTCCACACTAAGGACAGTAATTCGACTTTGTGAGTCCACACTAACGGGGAAAGCGTCGACATTGGAAGTGGTGCACTGTGGTCAGCTATCCCACAGTTCCCGGAGTCCCCGCTGCCCATTGGAATTCTGGGTGGAGCCGCAAATGCCTTCTGGGTAAAAAAAATGTGTCCAGGGTGCTTTTGGGTAACTGTCGTCATCCGTCTATCACTCCCGCCCTCCCTCCCTGAAAGCGCCGGCGGGAAATCAGTTCGCGCACTTTTCTAGTCAGTGACAGCGCGGACGCCACAGCACTGCGAGCATGGAGCCTGCTGCAACCATCACTGCAGTTGTGGCCGCTCTCAACGCCTCGCAACTTATCATACACCTTTCCCTGAGGCAGATGCAGAAAAGTCAGGCGAGGAGGCTACATCAACGCGGTGATGGCCTGAAGTCTGAGAGTAGCACAGACCTCTCAGAAAGCAGGGGACCCAGCGCCGAGAACATCACGGTGGCAATGGGTCATGTTGATGCCGTGGAAAGGAGATTCTGGGCACGGGAAACAAGCACTGAGTGGTGGGACCGCATAGTGCTGCAGGTCTGGGATGAATCCCAGTGGCTGCGAAACTTTCGCATGCGGAAGGGAACTTTCCTGGAACTTTGTGAGTTGCTGTCCCCTGCCCTGAAGCGCAATGACACCCGGATGCGAGCAGCCCTGACTGTCCAGAAGCGAGTGGCCATAGCCCTGTGGAAGCTTGCAACGCCAGACAGCTACCGGTCAGTCGCGAACCAGTTTGGGGTGGGCAAATCTACCGTGGGGGTTGTTGTGATGCAAGTAGCCAAGGCAATCGTTGATGTACTGCTGCCAAAGGTAGTCACCCTGGGAAACGTGGAGGCGATCATAGATGGCTTCGCAGCGATGGGATTCCCAAACTGCGGTGGGGCCATAGATGGAACTCACATCCCTATCCTGGCACCGGAACACCAGGCCAGCCAGTACATTAACAGAAAGGGCTACTTTTCCATGGTGCTGCAAGCACTGGTGGACCACAGGGGACGTTTTACCAACATCTACGTGGGATGGCCGGGCAAGGTTCATGACGCTCGTGTTTTCAGGAACTCTGGTCTGTTTAGACGGCTGCAGCAAGGTATTTACTTCCCGGACCACAAAATAACTCTTGGGGATGTGGAGATGCCTATAGTCATCCTCGGGGACCCAGCCTACCCGCTAATGCCCTGGCTCATGAAGCCCTATACTGGCGCCCTGGACACTGAAAAAGAACTCTTCAACTACTGGCTGAGCAAGTGCAGAATGGTGGTGGAGTGTGCTTTTGGCCGTCTCAAGGGGAGATGGAGAAGCTTACTGACTCGCTGTGATCTCAGCGAAACCAATATCCCCATTGTTATTGCAGCTTGCTGTGTGCTCCACAATCTCTGTGAGAGCAAGGGGGAGACCTTTATGGCGGGGTGGGAGGTTGAGGAAAATAGCCTGGCTGCTGATTACTCACAGCCAGACAGCCGGGCGATTAGAAGAGACCAGCGGGAAGCGCTGTGCATCCGGAAGGCTTTGAAAGCAAAGTTCCTGAGTGAGCAGGGTAACCTGTGACTTTAAAGTTTGTGTATTGAGAAGCTAAACCTGCCCCCGTTTCTTTGCCCAGTTAATGTTGACTATCCTATCCAGTTACATACCCCCTTCACCCCACTTCCAACACACGTTTCAAAATAAAAATAGTTCTACTTTGTTAAAGCACACCGTTTTCTTTAATACTGTATTCGCGGGAATTTTTTAAAACTGGGACGCAGACTGTGGTGCGGAGCGGGTGTACTGTAGTGGCGCGAATGCAGCTTCTAAACTCAAGGATTGACAGGCTCCGCTGCGGTGGGATGGTTGTTTCAACGGAGCCTGTCACCCCTCCTGATAGGGACTGTGTGTATGGGGGGGTCTATGTGACTTTGTGGCAGGGGGAGGACGGTTACAGATCCCCTGCTGTGTGGCTCTGTGATCCTGCCTAAGGACCGCCGCTTAAGATCTGTAACTGCCCTCCCCTGCCACAAAGTCACAGAGCAACCCACCCCCCACCACATAACATGAAAACAACCTCCCAGACTAACCAGGGTAACTAGTCACTGCATCACTGCACTATGTATGTGCCCTGCTGCTGTGCCTGCCCCCGACTATATACCCTGCCAAAGGTGACTGTCCTGTCGAATTACCAACCCCCTATCCCCCCCTCCTCCAAAAGAACATGATGGAAACAGTAGTTAACAGAAACGTATTTTTTATTATCAACCAAACATGGAACTGGGAAAGTGAAACTTGGACGGGGGCTTGTGTCAGGCGGGAAGGAAAGAACTTGTCAAATTTTGGGGAATGAGAGCCTTCTGCTGCTCGAGCTCTCTGCAGGGGTGGAGTGAGAGTTAGCAGGGACTCTGCCGCCTCTCCTTCTGTGCACTTTGGGTGAGGGGAGTATGGGACTTGGTGGCGGGGGAGGGCGGTTAGAGATGGACTGCAGCGGGGCTCTGTCCTCCTGCCTCCGTTCCTGCAGAACATCCACAAGGCGCCGGAGCGTGTCCGTTTGCTCCCTCATTAGTCCAAGCAGGGTTTGAGTCGCCTGCTGGTCTTCCTGACGCCACCTCTCCTCCCGATCCATGTTGGCTTGGTGCATTCGGGTCAAGTTCTCCCGCCACTGGGTCTGCTGTGCTGCCTGGGCTCTGGAGCAGGCTATAAGCTCCGAGAACATGTCCTCCCGTGTCCTCTTCTTCTTATGCCTAATCCGCGCTAGCCTCTGGGAGTGTGATGACAGGCTAGGTTGTGAGACAGTCGCAGATGGGGCTGTGGGAATGGGAAAAAGGGAGTGAATTCCTCAGAAAGATAAATGTAGTTGTGAACAAAGAACATAGTCTTTCTCTGTTAACAAGACCATGCACAGCACCTATCACATGCGCACTCAGCACAAGGTCAAATTCTCGGCCTTCGCATTCAGTGCCTGGGGTCTTCTACAGCACATTTGAGAAGCCTCTCAGGAGAACGGAATTTCTGTTGCAGGCAGACATGGTAAGCCGTAGACTTGTGGCAGCTTAAAACTTTAATATTAGCAATGGCCTCATTTCACATTGAAATCAATGTCGGTCCCTGCTGCCAGCAATTCGGCAAGCAGGAAGTCTGCTCCTGTCCCACACCCTCGCGGCTGTCCCCGGGAACGATCCCTTTCGGCTGCCCCTCTCCCGCCTCCACCGCGTGGCTGCAAACCAGCGGTTACAGTTCTGTAAAGGAACGGCAAAGCAGTCCCAACACTAACATTCCCCTACCTCATTCAAAGCAGGTCATCATTAGCGACATCACCCTCATGAGGATCTCTGACAGCGAGAAAGAGAGAATGCTCCGGGAAAGCCTGCAAAGACCAGGGCCGTATGCCGCCATGCTGTGCAGAGCAATGATTCCAGAGTACTTGATAGTCTCGTGGCGTGGCAACGTGTCCTACTACGGAGGACCCAATAAGGCCGCTCTCCCCAAGAACCTAATGCAGCGGATTTCCAATTACCTCCAGGAGAGCTTCCTCGAGATGTCACAGGAGGATTTCTGCTCCATCCCCGGACATATAGACCGCATTTTACTGTAGCTGCTGTAGCAGTGACTAACCAGTAGAGTGACTTGGGCAGGACAATCATGCAAAACCGGACATTGCTAGATTTTTTTTCAATAGTTGCACTGCCCATGACTGAACCGTTAAGCTAATCAAACTAATCATGAGAAACCCATTTTTTAAATTGTTAATATTCCTGTTCTGTTACAAATAAATGTTTAGATTTTTACAACACTTACTGGCTGATCCTTCCCCAGATTCTGTGTCCGGGGTAACGGCTGAGGAGGGTTGGTAGGGGATCTCTGTAAGGGTGATGAAGAGATCCTGGCTGTCGGGAAAATCAGCGTTGTGAGCGCTGTTGACTGCCTCGTCCTCCTCATCTCCTTCCTCATCTTCCCCGTCCGCTAACATGTCCGAGGATCCAGCCGTGGACACTATCCCATCCTCAGAGTCCACGGTCACTGGTGGGGTAGTGGTGGCGGCCGCACCGAGGATGGAATGCAGTGCCTCGTAGAAACGGGATGTCTGGGGATGGGATCCGGAGCGTCCGTTTGCCTCTTTGGTCTTCTGGTAGCCTTGTCTCAGCTCCTTGATTTTCACGCGGCACTGCGTTACATCCCGGCTGTATCCTCTCTCTGCCATGTCTTTAGAGATCTTCTCGTAGATCTTTGCATTCCGTCTTTTGGATCGCAGCTCGGAAAGCACGGACTCATCGCCCCACACAGCGATGAGATCCAAGACTTCCCGATCAGTCCATGCTGGGGCCCTCTTTCTATTCTGAGATTGCACGGCCATCACTGCTGGAGAGCTCTGCATCGTTGCCAGTGCTGCTGAGCTCGCCACGATGTCCAGACAGGAAATGAGATTCAAACTGGCCAGACAGGAAAAGGAATTCAAATTCAAATTTTCCCGGGGCTTTTCCTGTGTGGCAGTTCAGAGCATCCGAGCTCGTACTGCTGTCCAGAGCGTCAACAGAGTGGTGCACTGTGGGATAGCTCCCGGAGCTATTAGCGTCGATTTCCATCCACACCTAGCCTAATTCGACATGGCCATGTCGAATTTAGCGCTACTCCCCTCGTCGGGGAGGAGTACAGAAGTCGAATTAAAGAGACCTCTATGTCGAACTAAATACCTTCGCGGTGTGGACGGGTGCAGGGTTAATTCGATGTAACGGCGCTAACTTCGACATAAACGCCTAGTGTAGACCAGGCCCTAGAAACACTCAGCCTTAAGATGGCTCTGTGTAATCAGACTGTCATTTTGACGAGGGTACATGAAAACTCTGTAAAAACAAAAGGAAGCAGCTGCAGTTTGGCTTCTATGGAAGACCAGTAACAAGGTATTCCTTCAATTGGCTAAATGCAAAAATGAAAAACTGCACCAAGATTTACAAGCCTCTGCTGCAAAAGCAGAGAAATAAAATGTATGTCCATTAGTACCCAAATCCAGTTCGATGTCCTTAAGGTTGGGTACAGAGAGTTAAAACAGCACTCTCAAATCTTACAGCAGCAGTAACATCAGAAGAAGGAGCATTTAAGACCCCAGAAGGGTCATTTTGGGATCCCTCTGGAGATTGGGAAGGGAAATATTTGGGTAAATTCCTCCTCCCAGGGCCAGAATGCCCTTGCAACAGTAACAACAGTGCCTGCTTCTGCCTCAGACCTCCAGGCCATGGCAAAGTGGCTGGGGATTTTAAAATGAAAAAAAAAAAAAAAATTAACTCACAAAGAAATGCACCACTTAATTAGCATTTGTGCAGCCCCGAGTACCAAACACACTGTGGCAGAGACTAAGTAGGTTCTGCCATGGCGGGAGCACTGCGCTAATTTGTTTCCAAGCTTCTATCTTTCAGGCTCTGAACCAGAACATCAGGAGAGCTGGTACCAGCTGAAGAGTTATAAAATACCATGGTTATAGTGTCGCAACAAAGTCTGTGTTCAGTGTTCTGTGTTGCATGTTCTGTGTCTGTCCCTAGTGGTGTCCGGTGCTAGCATTGAGTCCAGAGAAAGAGGGACTCACTAGACAGGACAAATGTCTTTTCTTCTCTCTACTTCCCCCGTAAACATCCAACTTATCAATCACCACTTGTGTCCAAAAGACTTTGGTCCCCAGTGCATCAGGTTTATTTTTTGTTAGGTTCTCCAATAGTCATTTTGTTGTTAATTTTTGTTATGGACACATTTGTATTGTTAGTTACATTTGCTTGTACTGTTAATTCCACACTTTCCTCTATGAACTCTGTATTCTACTTCCCCAAGCCCTGAAGGGTAGTTCTTGGGCCCCCATAACCTGTAAAACCTTAGCCCATGATTGCAGGGCCCCATCTTTCAGGTCCCCAAAAACCTCATAAGAACAACTGTTAGAAATAGGGGATTCTGCATTAAAAAGGTCCTAACCTCAGTAACTTTTATTGTTTGACTATTGCAGCATCAAGTTTGGGCCTCATTTTATTAGTCAATGTACCTAATTATTGTAATGGTTTTAGGTTTTATTGTATTCCCAATTACAATTAATTGTTTGCTTTTCTGTTTATATTATATCTGGTGTTTAGTCAATTGTAATGATTTTAGTTATACTCACCTGCTTATAATTGTTTGGTTTGTTTACAACAGATCACCTGTGCCCTACAACAGCAACAACTACTGTACTGTAATGATCATAGATCAAGGGGCGGAGTGTTGTAGGAGCAGCAGTGATCTGTATGCAAACGGCTATAGGTATGGGATGCACTGAAATGCAGATACTTGCCCTATCTACTTTGGAACACAAAATGTTTTGGGTAATATTAAGGTTTTAATGCATTTGTTAAAACAAAGGAAATAATCTCTGTTTGATACTTACCAATATGACTGGATGCAGTATGTTTCCAGCACTGTGAAATCAGACTTGTTAATTGGGGAAATAATTGTAAAAATAGCACACCAACAGTCTCTGGAGGCAAAGGTATGAAAGGTTAGCCCACTCCCCATATTACACATGGAATCATTCTGACTGCCTTGGACCTCAAGCCAGTGGGCTGGAGAGGGAGAAAAACTATTGGACACTAGAGGCTGTACCAAATGGACTCCTCAAAAGTGGGTATGCCTCACCTTACCTGTTGCCCCAGAGCCTTGTAGTAAAAATGTTTCATTGGGATCATGTATGTGGAATAAATTGAACAATAACACCACAGTATTGTACAATGGACAATGTGTATGTATCCACTCGTGGAAGGAAGTATTTTGGGAGAATGGGAGTGTTAGCAACCCCCCAGTAGATGAATGTAAATGCAATGTCAGTACTGTTTTTACTAGAAATCACACTTACTAATTACTTCGGCCAAAAAAGTCCCAGCTAACACCAACAGCTGAGCTGGCCGACTTCTCAATTAACCTTGGAATTAGATGGCAAGACATTACTGATAGCCTCATTAAAAGCAAAGAAGTGACCAAATTTTAAAACAGACAGATAACCAAGTAGGAAATTGGACTATTCATATTATACATGCCAATGGGAACATGTTACAAATTGCCAACTCAGAGAAACAAATTACAACCTACCACTGGTATAACATATTCTCTGGATGGTCCCCGACTACCACTGGCATCCTATCAGTAATGCTACACCCTTTGATAGTGGTCTTGATATTAAATTGTATTTGTATAATTGGTATGTGTGGCATGTGTTTTCAGATAAAAAAAAAGTACACTAAATTGAAATCACAAACACATGTTGCCTCACAGTACCTTCTCTTAAACAGGTTAAAAAGAAAGTGACACTAACGATTATATAAATATCATAGTGTCAAAAGGGGGATTATGTAGGGATATTAAAGAAGGTACTAACAGTGATTCCCGCAAGTGACAGTGACCCCCTCATAATTTGTCCCCCACACTTTAAAATCCAACAGTTTCACCAAGTACAAAAACCTCTTGGATCTTCTGTTATAACTTGTAAGCTACTGTCTGTAGAAACCATTGATTGTATCTATCCTCTGAAAGATACTTTATTACTATGTAAAACTTACAATCAAGTTAATTGACTTTGTTCTTGAAGTAATTGATACAATGTAAACAAACACTATAAGCCATTAAGTGACTTTCACTTCATTGTAATAGCAACTGCTCCTAGGACAGACCCCCACCCTCTGTGATTAAAGGGCCAGGAGTCTCAAATGAATTAGCACACACCCCAAAAGTGGTGGAGACAGTAAATTAAAATATGGTTAAGATATGGAATGTATGCTGATGAATGCTTGATATACATGAATGGTTAGGGAGGTGCCAGCCTAGAAAGGGAGTATCCATTGGCCGAAGAATGTGTCAAGTGGATGACCAGGCAACCCCTGGAGGATAAACTGGGATCCACCCCATCACCTGGAAGGATGAGAAACACAAACTTTGGACAGTTTGGAGCCACCAGGAATGTGCCCAGGAATGTGCCATCTGCTGATTGAGTCAGCAACAGCAAAATGGAACAGCTCCCATAGACTAACATAGGAATTAAATCCTATAAGAATAGACTCTCAAGACTGAGGACTTTGAGTCTCTGGTTCTGCTGCCAACCTCCAGGAGCATCAGGTGCACATGACACAGACTCGGCTCCATCCTCATGACCAAGATACCTGGCCAGTAACTTGGCATGAGCAACTTCTAGGCTGGTAACTATAACACCTATACAGAATTTAAATGAATAATTGTGTGTGTATATATATATATATATTAAAGGAATAAGTAATGATAGGAGTAAGTAGTCAAACAACGTTGTTTACTTTTATCTTTTGCTTTACCATTATATTTACAATAAATGTGGCATCTTTGCCTTATCCCTCTTAATAAGATCCTGCTGGTTTTTAAAAGTACTCCTGTTCTTTTTGCGGATACAGACTAACACGGCTGCTACTTTGAAATCAGTTAACAGGGACTTTCCTAGCATCCAGTATTCAGTCTTTTGGGGAGCCTAAACCCCAAATGAATCCATTTTACTCTGTATAAAGCTTATACAGGATAAACTCATAAATTGTCCACCTTCTATAACACTGATAGAGAAATATGCACAGCTGTTTGCTCCGCCAGGTATTAATTACTTACTCTGAGTTAATTAATAAGCAAAGTGATTTTACTAAGTATAAAAAGTAGGATTTAAGTGGTTCCAAGTAATAACAGACAGAACAAAGTAAGTTACCAAGCAAAATAAAACAAAACATGCAAGTCTAAGCCGAATACAGTAGGAAACTGAATACAGGTAAATCTCACCCTCAGAGATGTTCCAATAAGCTTCTTTCACAGACTAGACTCCTTCCTAGTCTGGGCCCAATCCTTTTCAGACCAACGTTGTCATTTATGGCCTGGGTCCAGCAATCACTCACACCCCCGTAGTTACAGTCCTTTGTCCCAGTTTCTTTCAGGCATCTCTTTGTGGTGGAGAGGCCATCTCTTGAGCCAGCTGAAGACAAAATGGAGAAGCTTCCAGGGCCTTTTATATTCTCCCTCTTGTGGGCGGAAACTCCTTTGTTCTTCTGTGCAATATCACAGCAACAAGATGGAGTTTATAACCACCTGGGCAAGTCACCTGAATGATTCAGCTTTTTGCAGGCTGGCACCACAGTTTACATGTTAGTTTGGACGTTCCCAGGAAAGCTCAGATGTGGATTGGCATCTCCCAAAGTCCATTGTCAGTTAAGTAAAAAGAACAGGAGTACTTGTGGCACCTTAGAGACTAACAAATTTATTAGAGCATAAGCTTTCGTGGACTACAGCCCACTTCTTCGGATGCATATAGAGTGAAACATATATTGAGGAGATATATATATACACACATACAGAGAGCATGAACAGGTGGGAGTTGTCTTACCAACTCTGAAAGGCCAATTAAGTAAGAGAAAAAAACTTTTGAAGTGATAATCAAGCTAGCCCAGTACAGACAGTTTGATAAGTATGAGAATACTTACAAGGGGAGATAGATTCAATGTTTGTAATGGCTCAGCCATTCCCAGTCCTTATTCAATCCTGAGTTGATTGTATCGAGTTTGCATATCAATTCCAGCTCAGCAGTCTTTCGTTGGAGTCTGTTTTTGAAGTTTTTCTGTTGTAAAATAGCCACCTGCAGATCTGTCATAGAATGACCAGACAGGTTAAAGTGTTCTCCCACTGGTTTTTGAGTATTATGATTCCTGATGTCAGATTTGTGTCCATTAATTCTTTTGCCAAACCGGACAGTCTCTCCGCAAAAGAGTCTATCTCCCCTTGTAAGTATTCTCACACTTCTTATCAAACTGTCGGTACTGGGCTAGCTTGATTATCACTTCAAAAGTTTTTTTCTCTTACTTAATTGGCCTCTCAGAGTTGGTAAGACAACTCCCACCTGTTCATGCTCTCTGTATGTGTGTATATATATCTCCTCAATATATGTTTCACTCTATATGCATCCGAAGAAGTGGGCTGTAGTCCACGAAAGCTTATGCTCTAATAAATTTGTTAGTCTCTAAGGTGCCACAAGTACTCCTGTTCTTTTTGCGGATACAGACTAACACGGCTGCTACTCTGAAACCTGTCAGTTAAGTGTTTCTTGATTGGGCACTTACTCAGAATAGTCCTTTCTCAAGAAGCTAACCAAATGCTTCACTGATGCTACTTAGAATCAAAACACATTGAGATACAAGTACATAGCCAATATTCATAACTTCAAATACAAAAATGATGTACATATAGACAGCATAATCATAACCCGCAAATTACAACCTTTCCATAGACACTTTACTTGACCTACTTTGTACAAGATTTGGTGCAACTATAGGACCTTGGTTGCAACAATGATTTATACGGTCACAGTTCATGTCAATAACATCACACCCAATTATTTGCAATTGCCAAATAAAGCATTTTTATGTATATATTTAATTTGGGAGGAGTGAGTGTGTTTAATGGCCCACAGACACTCCTAGTTACAAAACAGGATTAAGTCTCACCAACAGTTTGACATCTAAGAAATCCCTAGGGCTGCATCCTATCTGCTATCATTATGAAGCATGAGAAGGCTTACTAGGGCTCCCAGTCAATGACAGGTTTGTGAAGAAAACCCCTTAAGTTCTGCATTAAAGATGTCTAGGAACACTAGTGAACTCCACCTCCCACCCAGATGTTTAGCAAAGAGGAATAAGACACTCCAAATAATAGTCAGGCTCGGGGCAGCCCTTTCATCTGCCCATAACACATCTCCCTGTCAGCCCCTTCCTCTGACCATAACACATCCCCCACAACAGAGAACTGGGACCAGGGAGAGCAGCCAATAAAGCTGCTGCAGGTGTCTGATCTCCCATTTCCTTTGCTGAGGCACATAGACTTCCCATGTCTTTTCTGCTCCTTACAATAGGGAACGCCCTTTAAAACCCTGTTAAAAGGGCAGTGGATTAATTTGACTCTCCCTGCAAAATACACAATAGTGGTTTCAGCATAAAACAAAACTCCCAAAAATGATTTTTTTTTTTGGAAAAAAACACTCATTTTCCCCATCCCTGAAAGAATTTTAGCTGTCATTTTTAACTGATGATTACAGTTGGCAGGCGTGATAAAATTAATGGCAAAAGAAGTTAAGATAATAGGGAAAAGATCTTGAAGTATAGAATTATACATTATTTCTCAAGAATGAATTATTAGGGTAAAGCAGAAGGGAACATCATCCCATTCTCAAACACAGCAGCTGAACAATTTTTTTTTATTTGTTTGGACACCAACCTTATTTTTTATCCTAGTTACTCAGACAAAGCTGTCTGTCAAATCAGCTTCTATTTTGTTGGTGCACATCAAAGTAATGTTAAAATTGATGGGGGGGAAATCCATAAGAAAGTGGAACCAGTGGGATCCAACCTAGTGAAATTGTTTAAGGCAAAATTACAAAACATATCTAAAGAATTACCCTGCTTGAATAATGAAGCTATAGCACAAAAAGTTCATTGTAAGGCCTTTTGCAATGTAATGCATACTTAACATTTTGTTCATTTATATATTTTGTCATGTGTTCCAGACATACATATAATTGTATGACTGTGGCAGTTTTATGGTTTTAGTTGTTATTTATTGGAGAAGGTTTTAAACGATGTAAAACACAAATCTAAGTGACAAATTCTGTCATGCATTTCCTTGGCTTATTGATCCATACTACTTTCCTAAAATAATAAAAAAAGCAAAAACATGGCTCAATGACACAGTTATTCTTTTTTTTTTTTCTTTTTCTAAATTTAAATGGTGTAGTTACTTTTTCTTATGACTCACAGTTAAAATGACCAAGTAGATACTTTTTCTATCAGGCTCCAAGTTTTGACATTTGTCTCTAAAGTTGAAACTAGATAGTAAGGCCATCACAAATACAAAGCTACACTGCCTGCTTTCCTTGTCAGAACAATGGCAAGATACACTTTTTAAAACAACTTAAGGATGACATATCAAGTGGCAAGCCTACTGTATTGTCATTTTATAGCACTAAGAAATACGGAATGGAAAGGGAGGGAAGACACCATTCACACAAATCTGGGGCTGAAGTCTAACCTTCCAAGAAGGCACCTAAATTATTTTACAAGTACAATAAAGATACCTCAGTACAATACAAACCTCAGTAGGCTTGGATGCTCATTCAAAAGCTAACCAAAACTCTCAATGATTATTCACAACATGGGACTCCTGGTTTGACTACCTTTCAAATCCAGGCTCACATACATTCTCCCATCTCAAACCCCCTCTAGAGGTTTTTCCTTCTGCAGTTTCCTGCCTGTGCAAAGGAGCCTGGCTAAGGCTGTGAATATAATACCCTGGCTCAAGTCTGATGAATTAGATTATCCAGTCTAAAAATTTATAACCATAATTATAAACAAGACTAAAAATAAAAATTGAACTCAGGGAGCCTTGAATCTTCCAATTTTAAACACATTAGTGGGGGGAAACATTTTGTCATTAGGCTAATCATTATTTAAGGAACTAAGAAGATTACATAAGGGAATAGGTATAGTTTATGTACAAAACCAGATGTGCTTCTCTATATGGCTGTAATTGGGTTACTTCTTAGTTAGCTCTACATTATTTAACCCTCCCCACTTTCATTTATTTAGAGCAAAGTAACTTGTTTACTGATGGCCTCTCTGGGGTGATAAACAAATCATATTCTTGATCACATGATCCGAATACTCATTGTGATTGATTGGGTAGTTCTGACAGATGTTAAGAGACAAACAACAGAACTGCTGTTTCATGCCTCCCACATACTCTTTGTTAAATTGGTCTTAGAAGTCATTCTGATATCACATCCACAGTACATTGGGAAAATTCTGCCTTTCCTTATATTTTATTAAACCTCAGTGACTTAAATATATGTGTAGGCAGAATTTATTACTACTTCTTAAGCATGAGAAACATTG
Organism: Malaclemys terrapin pileata; assembly: GCF_027887155.1. Taxonomy (NCBI): domain Eukaryota; kingdom Metazoa; phylum Chordata; order Testudines; family Emydidae; genus Malaclemys; species Malaclemys terrapin. The sequence continues at coordinate 87,653,465 of NC_071507.1, forward strand.
TACAAAACATAAAGGAACACAGTTGTTGTCTAAAGGAATTTACAATATAAGAACCCATGCTTTACTATGCCAGTGATCTCATTGACTTTATATTGAATTTGCAAAACCACCTTATCATTAACATGGATTGTCGGGGAGATCATGAGGAGAATCCATATTTTACTAATTCTACAAACTAGAATTGACTCTTTATATGAAATCTCCCAAATCAGAATCTTAAATTTACAAGAATCAAGTAACTCAAGTGGCTGTTTCACTAATTTAGCAAAGACTAAGCTAATGTCTCTGACATGGAATGTTTTTTGGTTGTATACCCCTCTTGCTCTTTTTTAAATAAGAGAGCTAGAGACTGAGCGGAAGTCTTCTTACCTTAGGCTATGTCTACACTACTGTGGTAAGTCAACCTACACTACGCAACTACGTTATTCACGTAGCTGGAGTCTATGTACCTTAGGTAGAGTTACTGCGGGGTCTACACCGCGGCGGGTCGACGGCAGAAAATCTCCCATCGACTTACCTTACTCTTCTCATCGGGGATAGAGTACAGGGGTCAACTGGAGAGCGATCTGCAGTCAATTTGGTGGGTCTTTACTAGACCCGTTAAATTGACCATTGGCGGATTGATCTCAAAGCGTAGATCCTGGCTGTAGTGTAGACCTGCCTTTAGACTGGATTCTGAAGAGCCAGAATTGCAGCCTGTTGATCTTTCATGAAAGTGGTTTGAAGGACAGCTTTAAGAGTTAACAAAAAGTATAAAGTACATAAAGCATATCTGGCCCTCTAGATATCTATTTATACTTTCCAAAAGCTTTCAGTAGAGTCCCTCACAAGAGATTAAGTTAACTCAGTAGCCACAGGGGGTGAGATAAAATCCTTTCATGAATTAAAAGCTGGTTTCAGGAAAGAAAGCAAAAAAAGCTAATAGTAGAGATGCCCCAGGGATCTGTACTAGGATTAATGTTGTTCTATATTTATCACAGATGTAGAAAAGGGTGATTAGTGAGGCTGCAAAATTTTTAGACTAAAAGCACTTTAGATCAGTAGAAATTGTGGAAGATTGTAAAATACATAAGAAGAACTTGACAAAACTAAATTATTTAGTAACATGGCGGCAGATAAAATTCAAATATAGACAAGAAAATAAAGGAATATTGTTTGTATTATTTCTCTTACAGCAGCCCTTTGGGGCCCCAATCACAGATCAGGGTCCCGTTTTGTTCTGTGTTTGTACAGCTTCTAGCATAAAGACAGTCATTGCCCCAAAGTCCTATCGTCTAAATAAACTGCTTTTACGAACTAATGAGTTCTGAATCATGTAAATCAATGAAAAATGCACCACATGTAGTGACAACATCCTATCCTCTGGCCTTGACAAATGCAATCTTGCCCCTCTGATATCCATTCAGAATGCAGCTGCAAAGATCATTTTCCTAGCCTGTTGCTTAGACCATGTCTCCCCTCTCTTTGCATCCCTTCACTACCTCCCTCTTCTCCATTGTATCAAACATAAGTGACTTATCTTCCCTTTCAAGGCCCTTCATGACCTATCCCCTTCCTACCTATCATTTCTCATTCAGCATCAAAAGTTAACTCCCATCTTTAACTGGCCAATAAGATCAGCCTTCATTGCCCACTTGTTAAATTTTTAAACAAACACCTTCATGCTTTCTCCCATGTGTTCCCTCACGTTTGGGAGAAGCTCACCATAAACAATTGCAAAATTAACTCATTACCCTCTCAAACCACCTTAAAACTCTCCTTTGCTGTGAAGCCTACTCAAAACTTGACCATGGTTAGGTCGCTGCTGCGCTGAAACCACTGCCGGTCATGCTGACCAATATTGTCTTATTGTTTCCTTATACTTCCAAATCTGTTTGTATCCATCCATTGTCTCTTGTCTTATACTTGGATTGTAAGTCTAAGTATCTTTGGGGCAGGAACTGTCCTTTGTGTTGTGTTTACACATCACCTGGCAGAATGGGGTCCTGATCCATGACTGGGGCTCTTAAGCACCACAGTAATACAAATACATAATAAAATAAAGAAGGATTAGATGATAACATGGAAACAATTACATATAGGTGTTTTTTTAAATCCATGGATACAATGAACTCTCCATGTTTTATTTTGCTGCCATAACTGGTTGAGTCGTCTCTATCTTCAAATTTTTGCAGGCCACAAAGGGATAAAGTCAAGTTAAATTTCAGACTAGATGGAAACCTGTTCCACACCCACACTCATTTTGGTATTACAAGCAGTAGAGACCAATCCTCTGCAGAGTACTCCTGCTCTGGAACTCTTCAGGAAGTTTTGATGTCCAGATGATGTCATAGGACCTGCCCCACATTCTTCAGACTGCTCTGGCTCATGAAGGAGCATAGATACTAAAACAAACAAACAAACAAACAAACAAAAACCCACACCACACCTATGGGAAATCAGAGACTGGACATTCACAAAGTATCCCGATGCTATTGCTAGTGCAAGAAATGGAGCCCAATCTCTCCAAGGGTAAAGGCTTGCTTCCCAGCACCAAAATCTTGGTTTATCTGGCTTGGTGGATACTGCCCATTTGGACTTACTCCTCAGGTCCACTGTGTGGTAGGACTTCTGGAAAATCCTCTTGTAGCAAGACTTAAAAGTATATTTGTAAGGACCTGTGCAATGCCAACATAGTAAGAACAAAGATTTTTGGACTCTTCCAGGGCATTATCCTGAACTTGGAGGTCTTGAAGAATTAATGAGGTTCTAAAAGGTGGGATTTAACTGAGAAGAAAGTATGGACCCTTGGCTACCTGCCTAATTAGGTTCTTCCCAGGGTCTCTGCCTCACCCATGGAGCATCCTATGTGGGATCTGCTGATGTCTGCCCATGAAGGGAGTGTGTTTTAGGAGTTCTTTCTTCTCTCTCGGGGAAAGTGACTCTTCCATAGTGGAAGGAGTTTGCCACAGAATGGGCTAGGCCAATTCCCCTGTAAACCATGTTAATCTCACTACACCACCACCTTTTCAGAAGCTTGCAGTAAAAGCTCCTGACTCTTTATGAGGCAGCACATAACTGGACTGAGTAATGGTTTCTGCTGATGAGCAGGTGACACTACAGGGAGAGGGATAGCTCAGTGGTTTGAGCATTAGCCTGCTAAACCCAGGGTTGTGAGTTCAATCCTTGAGGGGCCACTTAGGATCTGGGGCAAAATCAGTACTTGGTCCTGCTAGTGAAGGCAGGGGGTTGGAATCAATGACCTTTCAGAGTCTCTTCCAGTTCTTGGAGATATCCTACTTATTAGGAAACAAGAATCAGTCCTTTCTACAAGCTGGGGGGCTCTGCTACATAAATGCTTCTTTCAAATGGTACATAAAAGTGTGGGGAGGGTTGTGGTATTATTGGAGGGGGGGGGATTGGTTTTTTTTTTTTTTTTTTTTTTTTGCTAACACTACCAACTTTTAGTGAAAATACACCCTGGTTAGAGCTCTGCTATCAGTAGACACATAAAAATTGAGATCTATGCCAGACTCTTAAATGCACGAAGTCAAATCTAAGAGATACCTACTACAGATTCAACTGAGGGAAGAATTTAGCATAAAGGCATACCAATTAATATCTGTCTGTTATCCATCAAGGCACTTCTTGGAGCTACTTTTAAAAAATGAAGCACTGGGATTCAAAGTCAGCCCTATTAACACCTAAACTATTGTTGTTCTTTAAATCTGATGTTGAATGTAAGTAAGTCATAGAAGAGCAATAACGAATAAGTAAAAGACTTCTAATCAAAGGTTATTTCCATGCTGATTTAACTCATTTACAAAACAAACTGATGCTTAAAGGGCACCCAATTATTTAAACACCTCTAATCAACAAACTGTCTAGAGCTTACTGAGATGTATTGGTCTTATTAACCACATTGCAATTGAGTACAAGAAAATTGTTGATTTTTGCATCTGAAACACTTTGCTCCATGTGGATAAATATTTTTTAAAAGCACATTAATCTACATATTTAGGGAGTCAATAATATGCATGATGAAATATGTGGAAAATACTTTAACTGAGTAATATTTATATTCTCACTGGAAATTGAGTAAGATTTTTCTCATAATATGTAAACAGATCACTTCATTATACAGCCAAATGATGCACATCAAGAATAAGACGAGGGTACTAATGGATGAGTTCTGGTTCCAGGCTGCTCCTGGTAAGGTCTGGAACTTGATTCCTTTCTTTGCTGGCCAGAGCCCAGATTTAGTGACCTTTCAGACATGCTGTAAGAATCTACATTCTCTCTGATTTTTCTTGTTGAAGGGGATATGATGGGGTTATATTTGGCTGAATGTCAGGGAAGAATCTGTTTTCTTTCACGACTGAAGATATTTCTTCAGGGATTTTTTATATGTGGCATTATATCCCACAGGGTTAGCTGGGGTTAATGAGAAGCTGCCTTGTTTTAGGGCTGGGGAGACTCTCTCAGGGAGATTCATTTAATTGCTGTTTTGAGTAGATTTAATTGGTGTGGTTTTAAACATCTTTGTAAATCCCTAGAGATAATTGATGGGTATAATAAATAATCATTTTCAGTATTGTGCACAGGAAACCCGACACCAAATCCCTGTTGTTAATGTGAGTTGTGTGTATTGATGCTTCTGCACTTTGTTGAAAATGTACCTCAAATTCTAAATCTACACATTCATCATTGAAAAAATTTCTGGTTTTGAACAAACAACTTGTACTGTGATGGTTTGAGTTACCATATTTAGCTGCACACATTTATAGATCCAAATTTACTTAACATGTTTAACAATGTTGCACTCCATACTATCCCCATATCCAATATTTAGGCAGGGAATCCCGTTTTCAAATTTGAGCTTTTATGCTGGCACTCTGACACCAAAAATGGGTTATGGGCACCTGCTGCAAGTATCAGTTTGAGTGCCAAACCACAGAATTGGGCACCATAACCTAAGTGACCACGTTTGAAAATTAGGTCCTATATTTAAAAATACAGTAATCCTTTATTGAACAGACTCATTAAATCTGTGGTCTGGGGTTTGCATTGGCTTCCAATTGATTTCTAGATTAAATTCACAGGGTGAAATACTTATTCCACTGAAGAAAGTCTGCTGGGAAAAGATGGGGTCCACTGATCAAAAAGGGGACGAGCATCTTCACGCACCAACTTGCTGACCCAGTCAGAAGGACTTTAAACCAGATTCAAAGGGGGCAAGTGACAAAAGCTCACTGTAAGCATAATAAAGTCAACTGTAACAGAGTTAGATGCTGCAGGGGTGGGGGGTGGAGAGGACATGGAAAACTACAAAAGGGTAGGAACAATGAGAAGGAAATAGTGGAGGAAATCTGCTCAACATCTTAGATATCTATACACAAATGCAAAGAATATGGGGAACAAAGAGGAAGAACTGGAAATATTTGTACATAAGTGAAATTACGATTTGATGGCAACGAGGAACTTGTGATAAACCTCATTACTGGAATATTGGTATAGAGGGGCATGACTTGTTCAGGAAGGACAGGCACAGTAAAAAAGGAGGGGGTGTTGCATTATACATCAAGAATATATACACTTGTTCTGAGGTCCACAAGGAGGTGAGAGCAAGACCAAACAAGAGCCTCTAGGTAAAGATAAAAGGGTTACAAATAGGAGAGATGTCATGATAGGGTGTATTATCCTACCACCAAACCAGGAAGAGGAAGTGAAGGAGGCATTTCTAGAACAAACAACAAAAATCCCAAACACAAGGCCTAGTAGTAATGGGGGGACTTCAATTACTCAGACATCTGTTGGAAAAGTAATATGGCAACACACAAAACTTCCAATAAGTTATTGGAATGTAAGGGTAACATTTCCCCGCCCCCACCCCCAGAAAGGGGAGGAAGTAACCCAGGGGACAACCATTTTAGACTTCATTTTGACCAACAGGGAGGAATTAGGAGCATATCTGAAGGTGGAAGACAATTTAGGTGAAAGTGATCATGAAAACAGAGGAAGAATAGCAAGAGGCCAATATGGCCCATCAGGAGCTCTTTAATGACCTGAACACCAACAAAGGAATCCTATGAAAGTGGAAACAGGGACAAATTGCTAAGGAGGAGCACAAAAGAATAGTACAAGCATGTATCAACAAAATCAGAAAGATAAAGCACAAAATGAGTTATATCTATCAATAAGAAGAGGTTCTTTAAATACTTAAGGAGCAAGGGAAAGAGGAATGAAAGAGTAGATCCTCTACTTCATGGAGAAGGAAAGCTAATAACTGACAACATCAAGAAAGCTGAGGTATTAATGCCTATTTTGCTTCAGTCTTCACTAAAAAGGTTGATGGTGACCTGATACCCAACACACTTAGGGAAAGAACAGGTAAAAGAATATTTAGATAAGTTAAATGTATACAAGTCAGCAGGGCCTAATGAAATTTGTCCTAGGGTACTTAAGAAACTAGCTGAAGCAATCTTGGAACAGTTAGTGATTATCTTCAAGATCTAATGGAGGATGAGTGAGGTCCCAGAGGACTGGAGAAAGGCAAATATAGGACTGATCTTCAGAAATATGAAGAAAGAAGACCTGGGGAATTATAGACCAGTCAGCTTAACTTTGAAACCTGGAAAGATACTGGAACAAATTATTAAATGATCAGTTTGTAAGCATCAGGAGGATAACAGGGTTATAAGGAATAGGCAGCATGGATGTGTCAAGAACAAATTATGCCAAACTAACCTAATTTCCTTCTTTGACAAGATTATTGGCCTAGTGGATGGGGGAACGGGGGAGAGAGGGAAGAGCAGTAGATGTGTTCTCTTGATTTTAGTAAGGTTTTTGACATAGTCCCGCATGACATTCTCATAAACAAACTAAGAAAATGTGGTCTAGGTGAAACGATTATAAGGTGGTGCACAACTGATTGAAAGACTGAACTCAAAGAACAGTTATCAATGGTTCACTGTCAAACTGAGAGGGCGTATCTAGTGGGTCCTGCAAGGGTCAGGCCTGGGTCTGGTACTATTCAATATTTTCACTAATGACTTGGATAATGGAGTGGAGAGTATGCTTATAAAATTAGCAGATGACACCAACCTGGGGGAGTTCTAGAATTAGAGAATGGCATTAGAATTCAAAAGACCTTGACAAATTGGAGAACTGGCCTGAATTCAACAAGATGAAATTCAAAAAAAGACAAATGCAAAATACTTAATTTAGGAAGGAAAAAATCAAATGCACAACTACAAAATAGGGAATAACTGGCTAGGTGGCTATACTGCTGAAAAGGATCTTGGGTTATAATCAGGGCTTTGGAGCGGAGCCCAGAGCGGGAGCACAGAGCAGCTCTGGAGCAGTGGAGCTGCAGGTTTTTGCCTGGAGCTGGAGCGGAGCCGGAGCACAGCTCCAAAGTCCTGGTTATAATGGACCACAAATTGAACGAGCCAACAATATGACGCAGCTGAGAAAAAGGCCAATATAATTCTGGGGTATATTAACAGGAATTTCGTCTGTAAGACATGGGAGGTAATTGTCCCACTCTACTTGGCACGGATGACGTCTCAGATGGAGTACTCTGTCCTAGTCTGGGCACCACACTTTAGGAAGGATGTGAACAAACTGGAGAGCATCCAGAGAAAAGCAACAAAAAATGATAAAAAAGCTTAGAAAACCTGATATGAGGAAAGGTTAAAAACCCCCATCATGTTTAGTCTTGAGAAAGGAGATGGGGGAAGAGGGACTCACCTGATAACAGTCTTCACATAGGTCTAAGGCTTTTAAGAGGATGGTGATCAGCTGTTTTCCATGTCCACTGAAGGTAGGACAAGTAGTAATTGCCTTAATATGCAGCAAGGGAGATTTAGATTAAATATTAGGAAAAAACTTTCCAACTATAAGGATAGTTTAGCCCTGGATTGGGCTTCCAAAGGAGGTTATGGAATCCCCATAATTGGAGGTTTTTAAAAACAGGTTGGATTAACACACATCAGGGATGGTCTAAGTTTATTTGATCTGCCACAGGGCAGGGGGCTGGACTTGATGACTTTGAGTTCCCTTTCAACCCAACATTCCTATGATTCTATTAAATGAATGGCAAAACTCCCATAGACTTCAACAGAGCCAGGATTTCATCAAAAAAGTGTTGGTTTTGAACTATAATTGGTTTGTGTCTGGATACCTTAGACCAGGGATCGTCAACCTTTGGCCGCGCCGCTTCCCGCAGCCCACATTGGCCTGTGGGGGCCGTGATCGGCCGAACCTGCAGACGCAGCAGGTAAACAAACCTGGCGGGCTGGGTGCCAAAGGTTGCCAATCCCTGCCTTAGACACTGCCTCATTCCTTGTGTGATTTTGTGCCAGATAATTTCAGGTTAAACCTGACAGTAGCAACATTTAAAACAGGAGAGATGGAAATGTCACTGAAGAGTCTGTGGATGAAATCCTGGCCCTATCGAAGTCAGTGGGAGTTTTTCCATTGAATTTAATGGGGCAGGATTTCGGTCATGATATCCAGTTGCTTGGATCAGTATTCTCTTGTATAACACCTAATGTTAAAAAAAAAAAAAAAAAAAAAAAAAAAGTCCTTTACTAAGAAGGTAAGACAAAACTCCAAAGTAAAGTATAGCATTTTTTCCTCAACTCTATTGTCATTAGATATCTAGTCATAAAACTAGACTGCAAGCTCGCGAGATCAGAGATCTTGTCTTTTTAGGTGTAATTTAAAGTGCCAGAAAAATCAGAGTTACTGTGCAAAGTAATAAATAGCAAACCATTAATAACAGTTTTGGACTGTCTAATACCTCATTGTTCATATGTGTACTTCTGACAGATAATTGTTGGGATACTTTGTTCATTCACTAGGTTTTTCATATACAATTGTTATAATTATTTATTTGAACTGATATGTATAAATATTTCAAAATGTGATATTTAGAAAAGCATCCACATTAAAGATAAGTTAACAATAGGATTGCCAATTCCAAGGATTTAAAAATGTATGGGTCAGGCCTCTCCAAAATCACGACACCTAAAAAAATACAAAGTCACTTTTCCCCAGTCCTGCTGCAAGATGTTTTGAGGGGTATGAGTGCTCTTCCTTTTAAGGCTGTTCCTTCTGAAAGCAGCACCAGAAGCCTCAGGGTATGGTATAATTTCCAGCTCCAGTACACATACCTGTACTAGCTCTCATCAAGCTACCATGCTACATATACAGGTGTAGCCACTATGGAACAAGCAACAGGAGGGGCTAGTCACCCGAGTATATACCTAGAGTATATACCTAGATCCTACCTAGGTTGGCTAGCCCATTCTACTTTTTAATGCCACTGTGGCTACATTGTTGTTTCTTAGCATACTAGCTCAATCAGAACTAATGGGGGGTGTCTATTGAAGATGGAAATTATACCTTCCATCTCTAGTGCAAACATACCCGAAATCTTGCCTTCGGAAAAGGCATAAAGTGGGAGGGGTCATATAAATTTGCAGACCCAGCTAAAAGTAGATACTTCTGAAGTTGGTCAGTCACTGGCCAGGGGACATTATTAAGCTATTTAAAGTCCACACTGTAAACTATTGTTCTGAACTAATTTAATCTGATCACTGGTATTGACAGACCTGACACTTCTTTAAGACCAGTATCAACTTTACCTTCAGTGAACAGCTGCTGCCTCTGGTGCTGCTTACATTGCCCCACCCTTTGCTGATGACACAGAAAGCAAATCCCCACAGGAGCAAGATTTAGCTCATTTAATATCTTTTCTTGAGGGATAAAGTACAGTATGTTGTTTTTAAACAGACAGATTGGTCACTATAAGGACATTTCACTTTTCTAAAAACTGAGAATCAGCAAAAAATTACTCCAGGCATGCTTTAAGGTACATATGATAGGGCAGACACTTAAGAAATGGAATTTGCATGATGTTAGTGAATTCTAAATTGTCTGCAACATCCTTTTCTCTGGTCTTAACAAATGCAATCATGAGCCTCTCGTATCCATTCAGAATGCAACCACACAGCTAATTTTCCTAGCTCATCCCTTTGACTGTGCCATCCCTCTTTGCATCCCTCCACTGGGCTCCTCTCTCTTCTCACTTGCATCAAACATAAACTACTTGTCTTCACTTTCCAGGCCCTTCATTGCCTATCTCCACCCTACCCATCATCTGTCATTTGTTATAGAGCGGTTGACTCCTGCCTCTGATTGGTCAATGATGCCAATCTCCATCACCCACTTGTTAAATTTTGAAACAAATACCTTCCTGCTTTCTTTCATATGCCCCTCATGCTTGGGGGATGCTCCCTGTAAACATCCACAAAACTAACCAATTATCCTCCTTCAAAACCCTCCTTAAAACTCTCATTTGCCAGTAGGCCTACAAAAAACTTATCAGTTAGGCCACCGGTGCACTGAATCCACTGTCTATCACTCTGACCAATACTTTCTCATTGTTTCTTGGTACTCCCATCTCTCTCTCTGTATTCATCTGTCATCTCTTGTTTTATACTTACATTGTAAGCTCATTAGGGCAGGGACCATGTTTGTTCTGTGTTTGTACAGCAGCTAGAACAAGGAGGTCCTTGACTATGACTATGGCTTGTAGGTGACATGTTAATACAAATATATAATAATAATACCATCAAATATGGCTTGTCTCAGTGTTCATGGATTTAGTGAGCGCGTACAGACACCTCCTCTCCTCAGTTCTACTCTCTAACACAGCTCTCTGTTTCGTACCTCTGATTACAGATATTCCACCCAACCCTCAGAGAATCAGGTACTTCATGCATATGGGGTTCATTGGTATTCGTATGGAGAGCACCCGCTAATCTGTTTTTGTTAGCTGAATTCAGAGCAAGTTAGTTGATTTAGGGAAGGTATTAGATTCCACGACTATATCATTTGCAGTGTCCTTTCTCCCCACCAGAGACATCACACAGGTATGTTGAGATGTGACATCATATTTTGTTGATCTTATGAGCATACCTACAGTCAAGTGTAATCCTTAGAGTCATAGCATAATTCACAAATAAGCATTTTAACTGGAGTATTTTCGGGGCTGCACTATGAAACTGGGGAACCCTGAGATTCTCTTGCATTCTAAATATAGCCAAATTCTAAGAGCATATATATGGCTACCAATTAAGTTCTGATATCCTCTCTTGGTGTAAATCAGTGTACCACCAGTTAAGTCAGGAGAGCTACGCAGATTTACACTGGTTGAAGAATGACCCATAAGGTTTTACTCCAGAACTGTAGCTATCCTGCATTATGGCTAATAGATCTCCAAGCGGAGTCAACAGCAGGGCCAAAATAGCTGACTTGTCACTAGCTGCATTCTTCCCCCTTAACATTATTGAACTAACTTTAGGTGGAATCAAGAATGCACAGAAACCTCTGGAAAGGTAGAGGCAATAAGGAGATTATGAAAATATATGTATCCATCAAATACATCTGCTTCAATAAAGGTTTCAGTGCAGATATTTCCACTTGAATATATTTTATGTATTTTGAATATTCTTTGACAGTGTTTGATAGATAGAATCCTGCTCTGACCTTATATGCAGTTTAAAAGGACACTATTGCTTTAGGTGGAGGTAGCAGCATTTTGTGGCATCTAGTATGGATGTCAATGAAGTGAAAAGCATATCATACACCTGTTATATTGGCTGTACCAGCCTACATGGCATGCTACAAATGAAAAGCAGGTGTGACATGCCTTTCAGTTCAACGACATACATGCCACAAAATGCTGTTGACAATAAACATATCTTGACACAGGGCTGAATACAGAAGCTCTCTGATCTTTGGCTTTTTGTGACATATGCATGTGGAAAACATTTGCTATAAATCAATCAAGAAACAATATTTTGGCTTCTTTGTGTGAATCTGTTCTTCCAGCACAAATAGCATTAGGCTGTTAAAATTATAAACTGCATGTATTCAGATGAGGTATTTCAGGAGTCCCTTCTTGAATTTGGCAAGTAGAACAAATTACTTTGAACTACTTAAACACAGTAAAATACAGTGTGAATTTAGAAACCTTCTCAAGCTAGATCTGCATGAGAGCCACATTATAGGAGGAGATACAGTTGTAATAATTTCTATTTCCTTCCTGGGACACAAAGATTTTCAGATAACAGTGGGACCTTGCAAATGCTTGTCTTCTCAATAATCAAATTTAGCCCTAGATGATAACCTATCAAGTGATATAGTAGGGACTCCAGGCATGTATTTACTTTTAAACACTTTCATATAAAAGTTACTTTATTTAATGAAATCAAGTTGAAACCTTCCCCCTAATGAGTCAGTTGTCATCATGGCAACTTGTTATATCTGTCTACTCTAGAAGACAGGACAAGAAGTTCCTCAGGGCAGAATGATCAACCAGAAAGAACGATTATAAAGCAGCTAGGGAGGTACAACCCCGGCAACACATATTCACAAGAGGCCTGTTCCAACCTCCAATGAAATTGAGCCCTGCAACTCAATAAAGCCAGACAACATTGGCTAGATCTGGATTGGGTGAGAAAACCAGATTCTCACAGGCCCGGCTCAGGTTGCCTCTCCTTCTCCTGCCTGTGGGGTTGGTGCTTGATCAGCTGTGTGCCCTATTCCTGCTGGCCACTGCTACTTTGCTGTGCTTTGTGTGCTGCAGAGTGCGTGTGCCAAGGAGTTGTAGCACCTCTCACTCTTCAGCACACCCACAGTGCAGCAGTCAATGGCAGGAGTAGGGTATGCAGCCACCGCTGCACCAACCACATAGGCAGGAAGAGAAGAACCAATCCCATGGGCAGGAGGCAGCGGTGCTGACTCAGTTTTTTGGGGGGAAGGGCTGGGGTCTGGTTGGAAAATGATTCAACCCTTGGGCTGGGGTTGGGTCAGCTTGGGCCTAAAAGTTAGGCCCAACCAAACCACTAAAGTGAAGTAAATGGGAGTTAGATCAATATTTGATACTTGCATAGTTCATTCAACTGTCCAGGGACAAAACAGTCCCAAGTTCACTGTCAGACTTTTTAATCCAAATCTCTAGATGGCCTATTGGCACACCTCATGCACAGAATCTGTTCTGTTAAGCATTTATCAATTCTTTCAATATGCTCAGTTTTCTAATAATATATTTTATTTCAGTGAATGGAAATGGGTAGTCCCTAGAAGGAAAGAATTTCAGAGGGAACTATGATTAACAGGATTAAAGCATATTAACTACTCTACAATATGCAATTTTTCTTTTGCTAGGTTATAAATAGAAAAGGAGTAAATGGCATTTTCTTTGAAATTTAAACTATTGAAATTGACAATTACAAGTATAATTTGTCTAAATACAAGTTTTGACTAGTTATTATGCAATGAAATTTCTTACAGTAAAAACTATACATAGCAGCTGAGTAATTAGGTACAGGATCATTTACGAGTTAAAACTGATCAATCAACTCTACTTAGAGTGTCAAAAGTGTGTCTTTTTTTCTCGTCAGCATAATATATTTTGAAGTTGATTGTTTATTTAGAGTGCTGTTTTTGTTTCAATGTCAAAATTATGTGAATTATATTTACTGCATGTTTCTCTGAGGTGACAGAATAAAGTGTTTGGTGTGTCCTCTTAGATGCTGGAAATTCATAGTTTTATAGTTATATTTATATTTTCTTAAAATATAAGTTCCATGCATCATAAAATTGAGACACTCCATAATAAGCTTGCCTTGAACAATGGGGAATAAAATGAAATAACATTTAGGTTGACAATTATAGATCATTTATTTCAAATTTGTATTTAGGGGATGAGTATATACAATAACTACATTTTATAATCCCTAAAACTGTCTTGACTATGCATTCCAGTTAAAGCTAGTGTGAAAGATATCAGTTTTGCATAGGTCACAACCAAATTATGACACTGAAGTAATGGAGTACCATTTTAACACTGCTGATTTGACTGGCCGGTTAAAAATTATTTTTAGCAAAGAATATTCATAATTCATTATAGAACTTGTTTGAAATTCATTTTTACAATATGTTGGGGAGATACACCACATGCTGGTAAAAATCTTGTTTTTTAAAAAAAGTGTTCCATACACAAAAGTCTACATTTTTTAGTAAAATGAGTAAGATTCTTTGTTAAATTACTGTACCAAAGTCAGAATACAATCAACTACATAAAGTAGGTAATCAGATACTGTGGTGATGGTGGCACGCTAATGCAGACAGTTGGACTGACAAGAAGTTGTAGACAGGTATTCATATTTTGAATTTCTGCTATAACAGTGCACAGACACTTAAACTTAAAGATAGAATTTTTTTGTAGTGCCCTCCTACTCCCAACAAAAAGGTTCTTGAAAACTCAAGAGTAACCCTAATACCAAAACAGATATTTTTGTTTACTCAATATGCATTGAATTCACTATGTATTGAACTATAATTAAATATTTCCTCTTGGATAAAAGGTATAGACATTGAACTGCTGCACAGTTTATTCAGTTAGAATAAATAGGCTTCATATGAAGTGTATATCAAAATATTAAATTTCTTTACTGACCTAATCTCAATATAGCATTACAAGCTCCCTGCTTTTCAGTCCATGATGCTCACCATTACTATGGATTTGTTTTCATAATTTCAGCTGTCATTGTTCTCAGTATTTAAAGTTCACTTTTCAAAACACAATAAACTACCATTAGTCTGTATTGACTAGTCAAGCAGAAGGTCTTGTTTTTCCAGTCCACTAGATGTTGAGCTTTACGAGCCTTAATTTGAAATCTCATCTTTCTCACCTGCATAAACTTTACAGACACCTGAACTACATTTCCTTACAGAAAAGTCATTGTTAACTTTTCCTACTGTAACTATAGTGAAGAGAAAAAAAGGGTCACATACACTAGGGTTATTAGGATGTTACATACCAGCCGCAGTAATGCTCTGAATTTGTACTGTCTACCTTATTGATATGGAGCTCTATTTATGTCAGCCCAACTGAACTGCTCTGAAAACAATGAGACAAGACTACCTTCTCCTATCGCAATTGCTTAGATCAATAACATCAGTATACTATAACCATCATAGTTCCTTCTCATTTTTGATCCTGTTGAAGCAATGAAATGTGAAAAACAAGACACATGTGGAATGAAAACTAATCTTTTAAGTAAAATAACACAACAAAATGTTGGCTAGAACATGGCGTTATTATCTCTGCAAACCTCAACAATTACATCATGCAGAGTTCAGTATCATATAGTACAGCAAGTCAGATTAGATTACAGAGGATCACTGTCCAGTTCTTTGTCTTTTTTATTTAATGTATCAGAGAAATATGAACTGTGTCTTCTAGCATGTTGCAAACTGAATTTGAAACAAGCAGGCATTTCATAGTTTTTACTAGATGAAATCTGGTCATGGGATCTTCAAACTGCCCTTGGAACCAACACACTAACGAGGCTAATTACATCATGTTGTGTCTGGCTGTGTACTTTCCTACCTCTATCTGTTTTATATGAAAATGACACACCAGTAGATATGTATATTTACGTATCTACTACAACCTTTACCCAAAGTACAGAAGTTACTAAAAAGAAAGATACTGTCTATATTTGCTAAAAAAAAAGCAACCTTCTGTTTCTACATAGACCACACAAATAAATGGCAAGAAATTATGAGAAGGAAACAAAAGAAATTACATTTAAACAAATGGAAATTACTTTTCTCTCTCTTTAAACATTCTGTAGGCCACAAATACATTTAGAAACAATTAGGTAACAGAGATAAGAAGTCACCTATGAGCAGATGAAGAGTTAAATAAATAAATTAAAAAATATGTCAAATATAACAGCAAAAAAAATTCACAAGATAAAATAGAGTGACTGTTTCCATCTTATACAAAATAACACTATATTCCAAACAAATACTGTGGCCCTGGTTTCAACAGGACTACTGACATGGGTAAGACAAGCAGAGTCAGGGCCCAAATCAACTGCCACTGAAGTCAGTGAGAACCCTTAGATACTAGGAGGACTATATTAAATATTGAAGAGCACTGAGCTGAGAACCAATCCCCTGAAAGATCACAAAAGAAACACCACCCTTTAATTGATAGTTCTCTATTAACAGCTATGTTTTGAGATCTACTAGCTAGCCAGATTTTCATTCATTTCATATGTATATATTGATTTTATATAGTGCTAGATTTTTTATTCGGAATGTGATGTGATATTAAATCAAATGCTTTATAGGCCTGATTTATAGGGTATTGAAATAAACTGAAAAACTCCCATTGACTTCAATGGTCTTTGGATCAAGCCCTGTACAAGTGGAAAAAACAGTAGTCTAATTGTCAGAGCAGGAAGTGAGTGTAAGCCCCGGTCTACACTACGAGTTTAAGTCGAATTTAGCAGCATTAGATCAATTTAACCCTGCACCTGTCCACACGACAAAGCCATTTTTGTTGACTTAACAGGCTCTTAAAATCGATTTCTGTAGTCCTCCCCAATGAGAAGATTAGTGCTGAAATCGACCTGGCTGGGTCGAATTTGGCATAGTGTGGATGCAATTCAATGGTATTGGCCTTTGGGAGCTATCCCAGAGTGCTCCATTATGACCACTCTGGACAGCACTCTCAACTCAGATGAACTGGAAAGATAGACAGGAAAAGCCCCGTGAACTTTTTGAATTTCATTTCCTATTTGGCCAGCATGGCGAGCTCAGAGATGACCGTGCAGATCTCATCAGCAGAGGTGACCATGGAGTCCCAGAATCGCAAAAGAGCTCCAGCATGGACCGAACGGGAGATACGGGATCTGATCGCTGTATGGGGAGAGGAATCCATGCTATCAGAACTCCACTCCCCCCCAGAGGACTGCCCAAGCATCAGAAAGCTGGCATTCAATAAGTTTTGAAGTGCAGTGTGGCCTTGTCCTTCCCTTCTCCCCTCCTCCACCCCCCACCTGGTGCTTCCCACCTCCCCCACCCCTCCCGGGCTACCTTGGCAGTTATCCCCCCATTTGTGTGATGAATTAATAAAGAATGCATAAATTTGAAACAACAATGACTTTATTGCCTCTGCAAGCGGTAATCAAAGGGGGGGGGAGGGGAGGGCAGTTGGCTTACAGGAAGCAGAGTGAACCAAAGGGGGTAGGTTTTCATCAAGGAGAAACAAACAGAACTTTCACACCATACCCTGGCCAGTCATGAAACTGGTTTTCAAAGTTTCTCTGTTGCGTAGTGCACCCTGCTGTGCTCTTCTAACTGCCCTGGTGTCTGGCTGCGCATAATCAGCGGCCAGGCGATTTGCCTCAGCCTCCCACCCTGCCATAAACGTCTCTTCCTTACTCTCACATATATTGTGGAGCACACAGCAAGCAGTGATAACGAAGGGAATATTGGTTTTGCTGAGGTCTAACCGAGTCAGTAAACTGCGCCAGCACACTTTTAAACATCTAAATGCACATTCTATCACCATTCTACACTCGCTCAGCCTATAGTTGAACTGCTCCTTACTACTGTCCAGGCTTCATGAGCCATGGGAACAAGGGGTAGGCTGGGGTAGGTGCGACCACACGGTGCTGCTGGCTGGGAAAGCAGTCTGAGGCAGAAGCCTCCAGCTCGCATGATATTCCAGGCAGGAATGAATCTCCATAAGACGAAACTTAAAGAAGAGAATGACCTGGAGTCACTCCCATTTATGTCCAGGCGCCCCTGACTGACCTCACCGAGGTCTGCCAGGAGCACCCATGTCTGCCCAGGTGCCCCTGACTGACATCACCAAGGTCAGCCCAGAGCACCCAGGAGACAACGACAATGGCTAGCAGTTGTACTGCACTGTCTGCTGCCGCAAAGGAGCTACTGCTGTGTAGCAATGCAGTACCACGTCTGCCAGCAGCACCCAAGAGATGTACGGTGACCGTGAGCTGAGTGGGTTCCATGCTTGTCATGATATGTCGTCTGCATGGGTAACCCAGGAAAAAAGGTGAGAAACGATTGTCTGCCATTGTTTTCACAAAGGGAGGAAGGAGGGCCTGACGACATGTACCCAAAACCACCCGCAACAATGTTTTTGCCCCATCAGGCATTGGGAGCTGCGGCGGAGACTGCAGGAACTGTGGGATAGCTACCCACAGTGCAACGCTCCAAAAGTCGATGCTAGCCTCGGTACTGTGGACGCACTCCGCCGACTTAATGCGCTTAGTGGGGACACACACAATCGACTGTATAAATCGATTTCTAAAAAAATCGACTTTTATAAAATCGACCTAATTTCGTAGTATAGACATACCCTAAGGAATTCCGGATTCTATGCCCAGCTCTGCCACTAATTAGCTGTGATTTTGGGAAAGTCACTCAGAGGCAAATTTTGGGAATGCCCTGAAATTTTGTTTGACCTACTTTGAACAACTATTGTAGGGTCTGATTTTCAGAGGTGCTGAGCACCTTTAGCTTCAATTGACTTCAGCTGCAGTTAGGTCATGTATCTGTAAGGCAAGTATAATACAATAACTCACAGGGAAAGCATGTAAAGGGGTGTGATCTTACTATGCTGGGGGTTGGGTGAAGCCTCACTGAAGCTGATGGATATAACTCCTGCTCATCATTTAGGATAAATGTAAGAAACAATCAAGCTCCTTTATGGAATATGATAGCTGAAACCATAGGCACCACTGCTGAAAACACAGGCACATGGCAAGGCATGAGTTTTCCTGTAGACTGATACAGGAAACGAAGGAGGTAGGGCACTGATTGGTGGAGCTGTCTGTCTGTCTCTCTCTGCATGTGTGAGAGAAGCAGCAGAAATAAACAGGACACAAAGTAGGAGTAAAGAAGCCCCAGCCTGTCAGGTGCCTTGGTCTCAAGGTGGGGTTACCAAGTGAGAGCCTTACCTGTGCCTCTGTGCTGCTGCAGGGACAGAGGAAGGAACTGCAGCTAATGCCCCACCACCAGAGACTAACCCACTGACTATGTGAGGTCAGGTGATTAGCAGAAGACCACAGCTGGGACACTACCAGATATATAGCTTCCTGTTCTTGTCCTACCCCTTGTCTGAGCAACTATTTGCTAGGCCTGTTGCTGCCCAGACACCTGAGACCAAGTCCCTACCTCCTTACCTAGTTCCTACTCCCTGCTTTCTGCTGCATTCCCTTGCTCCCTTTTCCTGCTACCATGCCTCAACCCTGCTCCTGTTACCACATGTGGTTCCTGCTTACTCAGACTGACCCCTGTTGTGGATTATATCTTTGATCCTTGGTGTGACTTCTGACTCCAGCCCTGGCTTTGACCCTTGGCATGGCTTCCAACTCTGACCCTAACACCACACCTGACTCTGTCCACTTTGTCAGACTACTCCATTATGGGCCCTGACACCGGCACAGCCAGAGAAGCCCTGGTAGTGAGACCCAGAAGAAAAAAATCTAAACAAGAGAGAGAGCTTTGGGAGCCTGAAACTGGGAACAAAGAAATTATCTCCTGGTTTTGTTTTGTTTTTTTTTATTCTTATTGTGTTCAGGGAACCAGGACTTTGTATACCCTTTGTAAATAAACAGGAATGCATCAAAGAAATGCCTCACTCCATCATCAATTTCTCCTCTTAACAAAGCAAGCCATCTGAAAACCGATGAACTGCTTTGGTTCAAAATGGATAACAATATCTTTGGCTGAAAGGTAGCAGCGCAAAATCCTGGGACAATGTTATTGAGCAGTCCAATGTACAGTAGCAACTTACTGTTCCATATACCTGCCCTACACTGGACTGACATCCTATGAATGGTTATCACCAATTTAGATAGCAGGAGGAAAAAGTGGAAACTAAGGGGCTCTGTGCCCCCTTCATAATCCAGTTCTTTGTAGGTCCTATGATTTTTTTTTTTTTTGTCTCTGGGATTGCAGAGGTTATAGCACACCACTAATGCAGTAACCACTATGCAGCTCCTGCTGAGAGAAGAGTGAATATAAAGAATTGTGGGAGAAGAGTCAGACACTGCCTTGAGGGGTGAGGTTGGGTGACTGCTTAGGTACTACCTAGCCCCCACTTAATGATATTTCTAAAATAATAATAATTATGCATTCAAAACCATTACCCAATGATACAGATTGAAACAGGTGTCTGTGAGTACACGCTCAATGTAGTTTATATACTATTCACCAGCCAGTGCACTACAACTTGCTGCATACTAAAAACTCTCCAAGTAGACAAGCCCTTATATAAACAACTGGGAAAACAGGCAGAACCAATGATAAAATCTCCAGGCTAGCAAGTGTCAACAGAACCAGAGTCATATATTGTAGAAATGAACAGTCAAATCAGAGATTTACTCGGAATACCAAAGACATCCCAGATGTTTTGATACAGTAATAAATAAATAATAATGAATGGAGATATCCGATCTCCTAGAACTGGAAGGGACCTTGAAAGGTCAGTGAGTCCAGTCCCTTACCTTCACTAGCAGGACCAAGGACTGATTTTGCCCCAGATCCCTAAGTGGTCTCTCAAGGATTGAACTCACAACCTGCATTAGCAGGCCAATGCTCAAACCCCTGAGGTATCCCTCCCCACTAAAAGGACAGTGAAAGCTGTTTCTTACAAGACACATGGCAGAACATGCCTAACTCCACATAAAAACAGCCATGGAGAAGGAGGCAGCCTCCCTTATAACCTTCTACCCAATGGTTTAGGACTCACCTGAGAAGGGAGAGATATATGTTCAAATCTCAGTTCCGCATCAGGCAGAGGGGGGAAAATGAACTGAGATCTCCCACATCCTGACTGAGTACCCTGATCACAGGCTACAGCTTATAGAGAAGCCACCAGTGACTCTTCTTTTTCATCTCAGCCACTTTGGGTGGAGTGAGATTTACTCTGAGCATACCTAGCAGGTTAGGCCCTACAAGCCAGATAGGCAAGGCAACACCTAGGTTGAGAATCCCTCTGGGCTTTAGGGGTGAGATAAGTGCTAAACTACTGGGTGGGGTCGGAAGTGAGGCAGCTGTGAGCACACCTAGGCGCCTACGGGACTTTTATTATGAAAATGTAGGTGCCAAGAGATTTTAGGCATCTGCAACATTAGGTGGCAACTGTGCAGGGGAGGATCTAAATGTTGGATTTAGGCTTTTAAAGTAGCAGTTATGTAACAGAGTCCTTTTGTGGATCCAGCCCCAACTGAAAAATCTTTACAGATGCTAACATCAACAAAGCTGCTAAATCCAAGTAGCATCTGATGAAGCTATAGCTTCATCAACCTAGAGTGAGTTGTGCTAGAAGTTGTGTCCTGGAAAAACTGCTTGAAGGTGATACATGCAGGACTAAATATACTATAGTTAACCAACTCTATTCAATTAATTAGTTATGAATTTCAAAATGTACTGACTAGTTATTTTATGCTAATGCAGGGGAATAAAAAGTGTTGTTTTAGAGGAGCTAAAGCTGTTATAAAAAGGTGTAATGAAATGATAGCTGTCATGCTACTAGCATAGGAATGAATGGTAATAAGATACAATGCTTGTATGCAAGGGACTATGTTAATATGGTGTGAATTCCATGTTTCCAGAAGGCTAAGTAGACTCAGGTTGTATGCTCATGTAATTGAGAAAAGTGCTTCAAGCAATCTTCCTCCTGAGCACTTACCAAACATTACAAAGTCTGTTCTCCACTCAGTGCAGTGCAACTCTTAATAACATTAATGGAAATTATGCATGCTTGCTGAAAGGAAGGGCATATAAAAGAAAGGCAGCATGAATTGGCCCCCAGAGTAGAACCTGGGATCTGCCTTACTCACACATGTACTCTTGCTGACTGGTCTGGCTAGCAGTGGCACAATGAGAGTAGGGCTCCTGGAATAATTATTTAGGTTTTTTTTGTTTTTGTTTTACACAGTAGGTTTAAATATGTTACATAAGTATATCCATTTTAACATCATTTTGATGTTATGCTAGTAGCAGAATTTGTTGTCTGAGAAGTTAAATGAATAAAGTAGGTGTGTCATTGGTAGATTTTCTGGATGAGCCTCTCTGGACTAAACCAGGGTGTTTGCCCAAAATAGAACATTAACACTATGTGTATTGTCTTGGCACATTAGGCAGGGATTCCATTTCGCTACATAACAAGCTACAAACAAAACCTTGTCATTGCAATTTTTCCACACACTTTCTTTTTTTGTGTCTGTTTTATATATCAATGAAGTCTCGCTTGCCTGCCACTGCCATAGGCTTCTGGGCTGCAACTAAGCTCAGTTGATATTTAAACATAATGAAATGAAATAAAAATAAATAGCAGGCACAAATTGTTAGGTGTTTTTGTTAACAGCTGTAGAGAGTTTCCCCAATGGGCTCTGGAAGTTGAAAGGTGTGGGGGTGTAGGAGTAACATATGTAGCAATATTTTTCCTATTGTTTTCTATTCCATTTCATTCTTACATCAGATATCACTGAAAGACATAAATGGGTCTTTCAAAATAATATATTCATTTATTAAAAACTTCACAAACTCCAGCAATTTCTACCAGGATTACCCAAATCCTACTGCAGGAATCGAACACACGTTTAGCGGGTAACATCATCAAATCCCCTTAACCATTTTTTTGAGAAGACTAGCAAATCTTTTCATTATCTGAATAATCCAAATGACGGTATAACACTTACTGCTTTGTTCTTATAATGTGGAATTTCATAAGATCAGTTAAACCTCAGGACATGACAGTTTTATCCAACCACACTAGACAAGCACACTAACTGGATGTTTCTAGTACAGTGATGAACAGGGAAAATTATTAAACATATTAGGATGCAAACGGTCGTTATCAGATTTCAGACTTGATGTTCCATTAACATAAATGTTTCATGTTTTACCTCCAATGGCATTATTGTTATAACAAATGACTAGGTTCTTGAGAATACCACAAAACCCAAAAGGTCTTGAATGGTTAGAAATCAACAATTTTCTGTGACCACAAATTTATGCTATCCCGCTTAAATAATCAGATTAAGTGTCTTTCTCACATAATTCGCAAGTTCTGGATCTACCACTGAAACTCAGAAGAGCATGATGTTTAGCACAGACAACTGTTTAGCTCAGGGAATTGGTATTAGGATACTAAAACTTTCACCTTTAAGCCACCACTTCAAATCAGATGAATCTGGCTATTGGCCCATGCAGTTAATTGGCGCTCTTAAACCATTTCCTAGTGGACAGATACCTCTGTCACCACAAGCAAAATTGATACCCTTTCTGGCAGTATTAAAGGGGCCAAGTACTGAGCTGAGAAAGAGAGTGAACTATCTTTCCAAATCCAGAGGATGTGCTTCCAGTTAAGGGTTGAGGCACACTGTTTGGGAAGCTTGCTCTTGCTGCAACCCAGTACATTGCAAGGTTAGGCCATTGATGGAAGTTATGCACCTGTGCTGAAGGATAAGCAATATGAGAGTGGGAAACATACTGATTAATAGGTTTAAAAATCATATTTAGGAATATAGAAACTGCCTTCCTGGTTCAGACGGAGGATCCATCTAATCCTCTATCTTAACTCTGATAGTGACCAGTACCACATCCTTCTGAGGAAGGTACAAGAAACTTCATTAATGATAACTATGGAATAAGCTGCTCAAAGGGGAAATTTCTTCCTAACATCCATCAGTTAGTAAATGAAGCCTTTACATATGAAGTTTGTATCCCCTCCAAAATATTACTCTAACAAATTAAATTGTGGACATTCTCATTATTGATATAAATACCTAGTCCATTTCACCCTAAAGTATTGGCCTCTGATATCTTGCGGGGAGGAGTTTTACAAGTTAATTACATGTAGTGTTCTGCTACCTTTCAATTTACTTTAATGTCCTTTGTCCCTATATTATCAGAGATAAAAAAGGAGCATATGATTAACATTCTCTATTCCATTCACTAATTTGTACCTCTATCATGTCCTCTTATTCACCTCCTGTCTAAAACAATTTGTGAACACAATGGTCCTTTCAAAGTATTATATGTTTCTTCAGAACTGTCTGGAAACATTCTTGATCCATCAACCCCCCAAGGCAGACTATAAAAACCATCCCTCATCTGTAACAGGAGACTTATTCCCAATATAAAATCACAGGAGATAATGATCAGTGTATGATATGGGAATAATATCCAACCCCCTAATCTCAAACCACTATATCCAAAACATGGCCAGATGTATGAGTTGCAGCTACCCTAAGACAATCCCCTGCTTGCTATGATGGCCACTAAGGGCTTGATCTAATGCCTGCTGAGGTCAATGGGAGTCTTTTCATCGACTTCAGTGGGTTCTAAACCCTAAATCCTCAGATGACCCCAAATGCTTAATATCTATATGAATGCTGAAATCATGGAACATCATCTCTGGTACATCCTATGCCAACAAAATGAAGAAATTCATCCCTTTGTGTGTAGACTTTGTGATGCAGCTGGGAAAGCTGTACACTAGTACTAGCCTCATCCAACAAACCTTGGTGGAACCAGCTGTACCAAAACTAGTCCTAAAGCATAATCCAGCCAGGTCTTAATTATACATATAAAGTCACGGGCCTCATTCTTAATTAAACTGTGGATGGTTGATACTTCAATAACAACCAATTTTACATTAATTTGCATGAAGAGAAGAGCTAAATCCTGGAGATCCAGGTGAGAGGTTCCTTCTTCTGAGGACAGTGGATGAGAACAATGAATTGAGGTTAAGTGCCTCATTCTGTGTTTCTTCCACTTTAACACTTTGTCTCCTCCTACATATTACCAAAGGAATTGGCAACTCCAGACCCTTGAAAACAAGCTCCTCCCAGGTCTTCATGTGTCCAACACATGACAGTGCTTGTCTAGCCTCTTGACCATACTGAAGTGGTCATCAAAGGGTCTTAATTGCCATATTTGGGCACCCAAATAATTTCAGGGCATCTATAAAGTCCACCTGTAGCCAAAACCAACTCCTACCTCCTCAGCCCACATAACTGAACACCTTCCATGCACCCACTACCAAAAGGAAATGAACAAAGGAACCCTTCCAACTCATACATAACCTTCTGAGCATCTCACACTCAAAGTTCTCCCCATCACATAATATGCATGCATGTAACTTATTTTTTGGTGATAATACATTTTGCTATCAGGCCAAACATATTTATCACAACCACACTGATATACTGTTCAGTTTTGAATTCAGGCTTCTTGTCATCTTAGATATGCCACAATATTGCTAATCAGATTTGACATGCAGTAATGAAAATCTCCCCTAGAAAAAAAATAAGAAAATTAACAAACTTTTAGTTAGTTGATAACATAGATTTTGTATTACAGAGACAGCAAGCAAAGCACATACTTAAACTATCATCTTCCAAACAAAAATCAAAAGTAACAGTAAAAATCTATCTACACTCAAATATACCAGTTATCAAAGAAAGCTTCTCCCCATTAGCTGTCAGTTCAGAGCAACATCAAAAACAGTTCTTGAACATCCAATAATATCTTTCCAACAACCTCCTTATCTCTTACAAGCTGTTGTGAGAGCTGAATTAAACAAGTATGTCATGAATCCTGTCTTCTACCACTGTACATCAAAGGGATGAAATACTTCTGATCACTTAACTATGCCTTTTCAGATCACCACAACTGGTAAAACTTACAACATAAAACAAAATCTTGTACAGACAGACAATCTACCTCTATCACCTAAGCCTTGATTTTCTGCCTATAACAAATATGGAAATATACCAACCATAATTTCAATACAGATTTCAAAACTTACAACCCTGCGAACTGAATTGTGGTTTTGTATTTTCACATTTAAAAATTACATCTTGAAAGCAGAGTTAGGAAATTGTCTTGGGCTAAGCTTTCACTTTCCAGCTCTTTAATGTGACATGTTACTACTATCTCTCTGTGTTCATATCTACTTTGTAAACTCATTTCCATTGACATCTTCCTGAACACATTGCCTCAGTACAAATTCAGCTTGTGTAGGCTGAAATAACTACACCATCACGGAGCAGTTCAGAACTAAAGATTTTGAAATATTTTCACTTCCTGTAGTAAAAGAGGTGATATTAGCAGATTTACTAATCGCCTATTAAAAGCACACTAAAAGGTCCCAAATGTGAGTAAAATTGGCTTCCAGACCCAAACAGCTAAGTCTTTTTGCTGTTTGAGTTGGCGTGCAAAAGGAGCAAAAAGCTGTGAGCAACCACAAAAGCTTGGTAGATAATGCTCAGAGCCATGTGCATTTCTGCTGCTTTCAGTGATGCACAAAAGCAGGTAAAGAAAGGCATTTTATTTAGGTTTTTGTTCTTTTAAAATAGAAAATACTTGTCAAACGGCAGAGAGAGAGAGTGGGAAACCCCTGATGTGGGCACAATGGATGGAAGGGTTTTGTTTTCTCAAGCCAGGAAGACAGATTGTATCCATTAGCCATAACACAGTTTTAGAGATATCTGCGTCATACCATATGTACAAACATGTAAATAGGTTGGCTTTATTTGACTTACTACATCCTGTTGCTCTTATTCAGTGTGCTAAATCCCTAAGGTGAACTTTAGATAATTGGTAAAGGATTTACTTTGATTACATCTGATACCCAGTATCAACTGACAGCTCTCACTAACTGATGAAGGAAAGAACTAGATCTAGCAACTTGGAAGTGGCCAAAATATTTAGAAATGTTTCCCTATCTTCAGGCACAGATTGAGTCAGTTGCACATACAGTGAACCTCTTGTAGATGGCAGATGTCTAATTGTGCAACTCTATGGCATGTTGGCTGTGTCAGTTTTACTTTTTTCTGCTTTGGAAATCCTATAGGTTTTGGGGAGAGATACTTTATGTGTCAGATTCAGTGTTTTCACTAGAGCTGTGCAGAATTCAGTGTTTTCAATTTGAGTCTTGTGAAAACTTTCCTTTGTCTCAGTTTTGTTTCAAGTTTTGGGTTAAAAGGAACCCCTCAATCTTGAAGGAAAATTCATCCCAACCACCAGGTTTCATGGTTTCCAACTGAGAACGCATATTCTACACTAACTTAAAATTCAGTAAACATTTTTGAAAACCTGATCCCAGCTTCAGATTTGCAGTGTGTTTTTTGTTAGAAAAGAAGTTTCTACGCACCTCAAGGTTTCTCTAAGGTTAATAGGTATTATGCATAAAACCTTTAAGGATCAGGACATTTTTAACAAAGCTTATGAAGAGCAAACAAAGATACTTCCTTCTCCACAAAGGAAGCACTATTTCACTGCTTTCCAGAGAGGTGAGATGAAGCAGAGCAACTGTCATCTTACAGCAGGGATTACAAAGAGCCTCTGTGCCCAGCTAGCCCCAGCCCCTTACATCTGCAGCCAATGACAGGCCTGGAGGGAGTAGAAAAGGAGAGACCCGGGGTCAGTTGGGGACTGACTCGCAAAGGGGCAAGAACTAGTTGGCTCTCTAACTGAGGATGCACGCACGCACACGAACACACAGAGCTGCAGAAGACTCTGGAGGCAAATCAGTGGGTAAGCCCAGAGACATTGTAGGGCTTGGCCTTGCCAACAGGTGGTCACACACTGGAAGGAGCTGGGACTCTGATGAGGCACCGCTCAAGACCCATGAGAGGACCCTATGGGAAACAGTCTTCCCAACTAAGTGCTCTAAAGGGGGCCATGCCCCAAACGAAACAGACATTAGTAGGAAGTAGCCCAGGGTAGTGAATTTAGACTCCCTGCCAGGAGAGCTGCCCCTGTTCAGGAGTTGACAAACACAGGCCCTTAGTCTGGGATCCAATGGAAAGGGAGGGTCTGGGTCTCAGGCCCCACAACCAAGTAAATGGCTGGAGGCCACGCACTCTAACCACGAGGCCATCCAGCCCTCCAGGCTGCTCGTTTCAGGAGGCTTATTTGTGATTGATAGGAAAGGGAGTTTTATAGGATGATCCTGTGATATGAAGATGTAAGATCTATGTGAAAGTAACGAATACTAAAATCAAAATATCTGCATTTTGTCCTGTCAGTTATTGGTGTATTATTTTAGATGGGTTGGTTGAACCAAGAAAAATACTTTAATAGTTAACAAGAGAAAGTTTTAGGGGGTTATTTTGCCAGAAAAAATAAAAAAAATGCAATGAAGGAAACATGACACATGAAGGAAGCTCTTTCCAGTCTACTGTAGAATGTTAGAAATTAATGAAAACACAGGCCAAACATATATGGACCCAGTATATAACGTGTAATAATAAATAACAGGCTTTGAAATCAGTTCATCTGTTTACATGGAAGTCCAGAAGATGGGATTTGTTTCTAGATGTTCTTTCAATAAAATACTTCCACAGCCTGATAGAAGAAAATTAGATCCTGTCCACTCTTCAGTGAAGTTCAGTTCAATCACAATGGTGCAACATTATGTACCTGTAACCCTTCTGCCAGGTGGAGGTGGCAACAACAAAGTTCAATGTCTATGGGGTTTCTCTGAACACCACAAAATAGAACCAGCTTGAGCCCCCACGCAGTAATCAGGGAAAGCAAAAAACAAGCACTGGGTGCCTCTAAGGATATGCCTACACAGCAAACAAACAAACAAACAAAAACCCCACCACAGGGTCCTAAAGCCTGGATGTCAGGCTGAGCCCAGAAGCTTACACAGCAGTGAAGCAGCCCTGCAGCTCAAGCCCTATGAGCCCCAAGTCACCTAGCACAGGCCAGCGGCAGGCTTTTCTTTGCTGTGTAGACATACCCAAAGAGGCAACACTGCTCCCCTCGCAAGGACTGAATCTGTGGACAACTAAAGAAAATTATTAATAAGAGGGAAAAATGGACCCAAGATTAATTTGGGAAAACACCACAACCACAATTCAAAAGCATGTGACCATAGGCACATGACCATTGCACCCCACAGTGTGTTGGGCAGTGTCCTTCCCCTCAGTTTCTCACCTTGCAGTGTGAAAGTCTGACAAATAAGTGTCCCTTAACACCCCACCCCACTCCCCTCTCCCTACACTGCACCCCACTCACAGTTGGCTGTCCTTGATTAGCAAAGACCCAGAGTTCAGAGGTGGGTTCACCTCCCACCCTGGGAAGCTTGATGTGTGTGTGTGTTGAGCAACGCCTCTGCTGCTGCCTCTGGAACTGGCTCACAGCTGCCGCTGTTTCTCTGCGACTGCTCTCTGCTGCTACTGCTGGCTGCTGTCTCTCTGTCGCTGCTTCTCTGCCACCAGTAGCTGCTGCTGCTTGTTGCGCCCACCACATCACATCTACCACTTAACCCAACTCTCAGGGTATGTCTACACTACATACACTACACTACATGTCACACTCCCGTTCGCTGTGTGATCGCTGGTATTGCGACATGTTCTCCCTCCACTGGGTCTGCTGTGCCGCCTCGGCTCGGGAGCAGCCCATAAATTCTGAGAACATCTCGTCCCGTGTCCTTTTCTTTCGTCGCCTGATCTGCGCCAGCCTCTGGGAGGGGGATGCCAGGGTAGCTCGGGAGACACTCGCAGCTGTGGGATGGGGAAAAGGGAGTGAATTCCTCAGAAAGATACAGTTTTGCGAACAATGAATATAGTCTTTCTCTGTGAACAAGACCATGTACAGTACCTATCACATGCGCACTCAGTACAAGGTCGAATTTTCGGCCTTCCTATTGAGTGCCTGGGGTCTTGCTGTACAGATCATACAAGCGGGGCCAGACAATGGAATTTGGCTAGCAGGCGGACATGGTAAGCCGTAGACTTTTGGCTGCTTAAAGCTTAATTTATAGCAGTGCCCTCCTTTCACGTTCCAAGCAATGCTCCTAGCGTTGGCCAGTTCCTGCTTCCAGCAATCTGACCAGCATGAACTCTGCCCCTGTCCCACCCCCCTCATGGCTGTCCCCGGAAAAGATCCCTACATGCTGCCCCTGTCCCGCCTCCATTGCGTGGCTGTAAACCGCCGGTTACAGTTATGTAAAGGAACAGGCAATCAGTCCCAATACTAACACTCCCCTAATTCAAAGCAGGTCACCATGAGTGAAATCACCCTGATGAGGATTTCGGAGACAGAGAAAGACCGCATGCTGCGTGAATGTCAGCAAGCACCAGGGCCGTATGCTGCCATGCTTTGCGAGGCAATGATCCCGGAGTACTTGCTGCTAGCCTGGCGCGGAAAAGTTTCCTACCATGGAGGATGCAATAAGGCCACTCTCCCCAGGAACCTGATGCAAAGGCTTTCACAATACCTCCAGGAGAGCTTCGTGGAGATGTCCCAGGAAGATTTCTGCTCTATCCCCGGACATATTGACAGAATTTTCCAGTAGCTGCACTGGCAAGGACTAAAAACTAAAGTGCCTAGGGCAAAGTAATCATGAAAAACCCATTGTTAAGATACCATTCCTATTCTGTTAAAAATAAATGTTTAAAACACTTACCTACTGATCCTTCCCCTGATTCACGGTCCGGGTTACCGCCTTGGGAGGGTTGATAGATCTCCGTGAGGATGAAGAAGAGATCCTGGCTGTCGGGGAAATCAGCATTGAAAGCGCTGTCGACTGCCTCGTCCTCCTCATCTCCTTCCTCATCTTCCCCATCCGCGAACATCTCCGAGGAAGCAGCCGTCGACAATAACCCATCGTCAGAGTCCACGGACAGTGGTGGGGTAGTGGTGGCGGACGCACCTAGAATGGAATGCAGTTCCTCGTAGAAACGGCATGTCTGAGGCTGGGATCCGGAGCATCCATTTGACTCTTTGGTCTTCTGGTACCCTTGTCTCAGCTACTTGATTTTCACGTGGCACTGCGTTGCATCCCGTCTGTATCCGCTCTCCGTCATGGCTTTTGAGAACTTCTCGTAGATCTTCGCATTCCATCTTTTTGATCGCAGCTCCGAAAGCACGGACCCATTGCCCCACACAGCGATCAGATCCAAGACTTTCCGATCAGTCCATGCTGGGGCCCTCTTTCTATTCTGCGATTGCATGGTCACCTCTGCTGGAGAGCTCTGCATCGTTGCCAGTGCTGCTGAGCTCGCCACAATGTCCAAACAGGAAATGAGATTCAAACTGGCCAGACAGGGAAAGGAATTCAAATTTTCCTGGGGCTTTTCCTGTGTGGCTGGTGGTTGGTCAGAGCATCCGAGCTCGGACTGCTGTCCAGAGCGTCAACAGAATGGTGCACTGTGGGATAGCTCCTGGAGCTATTAGCGTCGAATTCCATCCACACCTACCCTAATTCGACATGGCCATGTCGAATTTAGCGCTACTCCCCTCGTTGGGGGGGAGTACAGAAATCGATTTAAAGAGACCTCTATGTCAAAATAAATAGCTTTGTTGTGTGGACGGGTGCAGGGTTAATTTGAGTTAACGCTGCTAAATTCGACATAACCTCCTAGTGTAGACCAGGCCTCAGTGATTTCAGCAGCTAGTGGGGGACCTTGCAGCCAGTGCAGGCTCTGTGTTGCCTTTCTCTGTCCCCACAAAATTTAAAGCTTAGCTCCTAGATCTATTCAGCAGTAATGTCAGCTCTAGGAATCACCAAATGGAAACAAGAAATCTCACTTGAGTTCAATCAGCTCTGTCATTAAATGCTAGAGAAAGACAGATTAAATAGTACCTAGAATGAGCAAAGTCCACACCCTCCCCTAAGAACATCCATTCTCCTCTCCCTCGACAGGCATTTGGCATCTCCCCACCCCTCACTTAGCAAGTAAGGTTCAGTTTAGGGTGACCCCCTCAATAAGGGCCTGCAAAGCACAATTCTGCTGCCCTTTACTCATATGATAAGGATAACATTTCATTACCCCTCTGCATTCAAATAATAGAGTGATTTGCAACCCAAAACCAGCCAAAATTGCTAATTTTGGCAAAGCAGCTCCAACTGCTGCGCAACTAAGCAGAGTAGGTGTGTCTATGCAAACACGGTCTGGTCCTGAAGTCTTTTCCTCCAGTCTGTGACTAGATGTCAAGGGAAGTTCATTCAGATCCTGTTTACACACCAAAATCAGATGCTACGCAGTTTAATTCCAGGCCTGCTACAGTCAACATGTGTCAATCCATTCGATTTTATTTACATGGCCTCTCTTCTGACCTTTACATTTGTGACCAACTGTACTTTTCTTTTTTTTTAACCCACATTGTATTAGTTGCTTACCCTCAATGGATGTCATTAATAAAAAAATGGAGAGGCATCTGGGTGGTGTTCTGGTTTTGGGTTTGTGTGGGTTTGTTTGTTTGTTTTGACAGGAGCTTAGGAAAGAAGGCTATGACAACTACAGAAGCAACAGTGGTATTGACCTGAAGAATGGAAGAGACAATTAAGATGAGTGGATGTGGAAGTTGGGGGATGTACATTATTCTGTACAGGGTACCTGAAAGGTGCTTTGTTTGTATGAAGTTCAGCCTGATAGATCTGATGGAAGAAAAGATCTGAGGTTTGGAGATGCAGCTAGAAATGATGGGGGGATTTGAATGATGATGGAGGGAAGGAGAGATGAGGCTGAAGGAAAAACTCAAGATTTGCAGAGGCAAGCTAGACCAGAAAACTGCAAAAAGTATTTTTTTTTTCATTCTCAGTTCAAAAATAGCTAACGGGACATTGCTCAAGTTTCAAGAAAAATTCATGCACATGCGTCTGCCAGCAATAAAATGACCATATTTTTCCAAATCAAATATTGGATCATTTTTGTGGTAGTATTTTTTAGGGTCACAAAACAGACATACAAAAGAAAAAAGCCCACTGTTTTTTTTAATGTGTGGCGCTATCAGTATATTCCAGATTCAACAGTGGTGTGCATATT
Source organism: Malaclemys terrapin pileata (assembly GCF_027887155.1). Lineage (NCBI taxonomy): Eukaryota > Metazoa > Chordata > Testudines > Emydidae > Malaclemys > Malaclemys terrapin. The sequence continues at coordinate 87,686,149 of NC_071507.1, forward strand.
TCTTGGAGTGGAGGATTTTTTCCAGTAACTTAGTATTCTGAATAGCTTATCATAAAACACTGAAAAAGCATTGCTAATACTCACTTTGTGCAAAAACACAGGTTTGATGGTATCTACACTATCAAACATTATTTAGTTAAAAAACTGAATGTTGATGTGGACACAGCAACAATGACAGCCACCTTAATATGGTTAACTGCTGAGGCTGCAGCTTTACTGAACAAGTAATACCTAACTGTGGTAACTATTCCAAACTACCCAATGGATTTGTTCCAGTGTGGCTTCCAACAGACATTATAAACCTGAGCGGGAGTCTGAAGGCCACAGCCCCTTTTAACAGGAGACACATCTGAGTGCATCCTAGCAGCTGGGTGATACCACAATCTTTTTCCTGCTCCTGGCATCCCCTATAAATTGCTGACCTGTCAAGGCAGGTCTTCAGTGGTTCAGCCGTCCGGCCAAGTCACACAGTCAAAAAAAGAATGAATCCCTTCCAGGTTAGCAGAGTTCAACCATCTGCCCTCACCAGGGTCTTCAGTCCCATCTCTGGTCCCTTTAAATCCAGCTCTTTGCTCGGGCTTCTAAACAAGCCTTGTTCCCTTGTTGGGGCTTAGCCCACGTTCTCAGTGGCCAGTGGGGGAATCTGGGCCCACCCATTACTCAGGTTCCAACTCAGGGACCTTATGAACAGAAGCCATGCATTGTTCTCTTTAATTCCTTCAATTAGTTGCTGCTGCATTTCCTGGGCCTCTTCCCACAAGATCCCTATACCTACACCCATTACCTTAGGGTTAAGATTCTTGGGTCCTCTATCTCCAGGGTCAGTAAATGCAGCCAGTTGAGCTCCTCTGGCCAGAGTTGAGCACCTTTCCTCACGCCTGGTCGCAGCCAGGAACTGACCTGCAGCTCCTTTTATCTGAGCCTGCTGGATTGTGATTGACTGCTTCCATAAGGCCTTTCTACGCAGCCCTGGAGGACCCACAACTTTGCTGCTCCTTCCTGGGGCTGGGTGTAGTAGGACTCTAGGGCCTTCAGCAGGGAGCCACAAAGGGCCATTTATACCCCATCACATCCCTCTACACCCTCAGGTCTCTAAAGGGATCCTGACTGGATGCCAGAGTCTCAATCTCCTTGCTTTCTCCATACTGTAGATAGGAGAGATGAGATGAGCGAGCTGCAAACTGCATCAGACACAAAATGTACCTAGTTACCATGTCACGTGAATGCCCAGGAGCAATGCCCAGTCCGCCCAGAGGGTTTTAGAGCCCTTAACTGGACTCTTCCGAGCCCATTGGAACCCACCACAGTTATGACCACTATAATTTAACCACACCAAAAGTAGACCTCCTGGATGCTGAGTGGAAGGTGAAGATTAAAATTTAGCAAAATTAGATTGCTAGTTTCATCATATGGGGAAAATCCTTTCCACACCCCAAAACTGGCAATCAGCTTAGCCTCTGATATCGCACCACAGGAGATTTGGCATACTTATTTAAGAGTTGGAAGGTTGGATTGAAAGGGGGAGCCTACAATGGATAAACCCCTCCTCCCCTGCCAATAGACAGGAGACAGTCACCCAACCATGTACCACTCCCACTGTTCACTGGTAGGGATAGTTGGTGAAACAAATCCCAGAGCCTGGACACAGATGTAGCATGTAACTTTCCCCCTGTCCCCTATGCACTCCCACACACAGAAGAGGGATGGGGAAGAGGAAGTCACCCTGCCACCTGCTGGAAGTGAAAAGGGAACACTGCCAGAAGGTACGCCAGCTGAAACACTGAAACAATAGGAAACTCCACCCAAAATTCAAGCCACTTGTAAGGCTGCTCAGGAATCTGAACTATGTGGACATAGGGGTTTCATTGGAGGCTGAATGCAAACATATGGGTGAGGGACTGATTTTGATTGCAGCTGTGCGTGAAAGAGTAAAGGAGCTGGAACCCCACAGAAGTATGCAGAAAAGGAGAAAAGAAGTCTCTAAGTTAGTCACATTCGGAGAAGCCCAGTAGCATGACTCTGAGAAAAAGCTAAGAGAGAGCGATTATGGCTAAAGGGCTGGCTGGAATGAGGTTGGAACTGTAAGCCAAGGAACTGTCTCCGGCTGTTTGATTGTACTGTTATCAGGGAAACATGACTTAACATACAGTCTTTGTAAATAAACAGGATTGCATCAAAGCAATATCTGACTCCATCATAAATTTCTCCTCTGAATGGAAATAACCCACCAGAGTAGGGGCGAACGCTACATTGTGCTACATTGCGCTACTTGTGCTACATTGCGCTACATTGATGATATCTTCATCATCTGGACCCATGGAAAAGAAGCCCTCGATAAATTCCATCATGATTTTAACAATTACCATCAACCTCAGCCTAGACCAATCCACACAAGTGGTCCATTTCCTAGACACTACTGTGCTAATAAGCGATGGTCACATAAACACCACCCTATACTGGAAACCCACTGACCTCTATACTTACTTACATGCCTCCAGCTTCCATCCAGGACACACCACATGATCCATTGTCTACAGCCAAGCACTAAGATACAACTGCATTTGCTCCAATCCCTCAGACAGTGATAAACACCTACAAGATCTCTATCAAGCATTCTTAAAACTACAATACCCACCTGCTGAAGTGAAAAAACAGATTGACAGAGCCAGAAGAGTACCCAGAAGCCACCTACTACAGGACAGGCCCAACAAAGAAAATAACAGAATGTCACTAGCCGCCACCTTTAGCCCCCAACTGAAACGTCTCCAGCACACCATCAAAGATCTACAACCTATCCTGAAAGATGATCCCTCACTCTCACAGATCTTGAGAGACAGACCAGTCCTCGCTTACAGACAATCTCCCAACCTTAAGCAAATACTCACCAGCAACCGCACACCATAGAACAAAAACACTAACCCAGGAACCTATCCTTGCAACAAAGCCCGATGCCAGCTCTGTCCACATATCTATTCAAGTGACACCATCATAGGACCTAACCACATCAGCCACACCATCAGGGGCTCGTTCACCTGCACATCTACCAATGTGATATATGCCATCATGTGCCAGCAATGCCCCTCTGCCATGTACATTGGCCAAACTGGACAGTCTCTATGCAAAAGAATAAATGGACACAAATCTGGCATCAGTAATCATAACATTCAAAAACCAGTGGGAGAACACTTCAACCTAGACTCATAGACTCATAGACTTCAAAGTCAGAAGGGACCATTATGATCATCTAGTCTGACCCCCCGCATGATGCAGGCCACAAAAGCTGACCCAACCCCTTTCCCTTGACTCTGCTGTTGAAGTCCCCAAATTCAGTGACAGACTTGAAGGTGTCAGTTTTGCAACAAAAAAACTTCAAAAACAGACTCCAAAGAGAGACTGCTGAACTCGAATTAATATGCAAATTAGACACAATTAACTTAGGCCTAAACAGAGACTGGGAATGGTTGGGTCATTACACTAATTGAATTTTTTTTCCCCCATGTTAAGTTCTCCTCACTCCTTCTATGGGTCATCTCGATTAACACTTCAAAGTTTTTTTTCTTCTGCTGCTACTGATAGCTCATCGTCTGTGTGTTCCACTCTATGCATCTGAAGAAGTGAGCTGTAGCCCACAAAAGCTTATGCTGAAATAAATTTGTTAGTCTCTAAGGTGCCACAAGTACTCCTGTTCTTTTTGCGGATACAGACTAACACGGCTGCTACTTTGTAACTGCACATAAGAATAGGATCCATAAAACATTCAGCATGTAACACAGGGAGCTGCCTAAGTTAGCCAATAGCAAATGCCAACGAGAGGAATGTGTTCTAAACCCCATCCCTCTCAGGAATTTAGGCACCTAACTCCAGCCTGGAGGGAGGTGCCTATCTCTGCTTAGGATCTACAGCCAGGAACCCTCTCCTCAAGTCAGGAACCTAAACCATTTCTTGCAAGAACAGCTTTACTCCAGTGGTTAGGTCTGAACTGGAGTCTGCCCTCTATTGAGCAAATACCTCAACAACTAGACTAAAGCATCCAAGGGACAGCTCCTTCTGCTGATCATTTAGTGCAGAGTTAGGCATGTTCAGATCAGGCCATGCAGGTGAAATAGGTGGGGGAACCCTTACCTTCACCTAGTTTGAGGATCCTGCTGGAGCTTAAGTGTAAGATAGGTGTCTGGACACCTGCTTGAGGCAGTAGTGCACATGCCAAAAGGCAGAAATGTAGTTGCTTAGGGCCACTTTTACAGTGAAAATTTAGGCACCTAGTCTGGGTAACTACAGGTTTAGGCTACAGCTGAATGGGGGTTTTGTGGCTTGCCTAAATCCTGAATTTAGGTGCTTAAAACCCAGATTTAGGTGCCTTAATCCCTTTTGGATATGAGTCATGCTTCCTTTCTGAACTTTTTGTGACTTTCACTTGGAAATAGTCAGTTTAATCAGCTGGTATGCAAATAAACATGCCAGAGAGCAACAATAAATCACATTAGCAGAATGTGTTTTGGCCTTGATTGGCAAGCACCCAAGGAATTGTGAACCTGCTGGCATAAATGGAGATCAACTCACATTAACAACTATGATGGCCCTTGCAGGAGATAAGCCTCTAAGGGAGTTATTAGAGGAAATAAACTCTAGTTGAACAATTTACAGAGCACTGTATCAATCTAAGATAGAAAACTGGACTAACTGCCACCCTATATTAATGTTCTGGCAAAAAATATGGATAGATGGAAGTGAAACAAATTTGATTAAAATGAGTCAGCCATTCGGGTTTGTGAAAAAAAAATACAATATCACAAATCAGTAAAATTCAAAATGAGCTAGCAAAAGGAACAGATTACAGAACTCAAGAACAGAAATGTTGGGAACTGTGGGTCATGCAATGCTTAGAATTTCTCTGGAGTTTTTGCTGTTTCTGAGCATCATCTTTCATTTAATGTACTAGACTGCATTCCTCACTTAATAAAATTACTATCCCTAAATATCTCAAGGAATCAATCATGAAATTAAAGCTATTGGTTTTGTTTAGCAGAAAACATATGGACTGAAACTAGAGGGTTTCATACATCCTTAATATATAAACAATATGACAATATCTACTTTAATATTACAATTGGAGATGGTAAAAATCGAATTGTAACAAACTAATCACAACCGTTTTGATATGATGTGTAACTAAAATGTATCCCTAGTGCTGTTGTAGCTGGAAAAAAAAATTTTAAATCCTGAAAATTATTAGATCTTATTTTTAAAGAGATCTTCTTCCTCCTTGACATAATGTTTAGGCTGTATGTCCAGAAGCTCCCTCTTTTATCCAACAGCTAATGTGGCTAAGCTTTCACCAAGGAAAATGTTAAGGTCACATCTCTCCACACTTCCCTTAGAATTACTAAAATGTAAATTTGCTTTAATTTCAAAAGAACCTAAGAAATATAATGTTTACATTTTCTCAGTCTAATATTTTCTAATACAGTTTGTTTTGGTTACTTTTCAATAAAATGGAAATCTGTACTACATGCTGTAAGGTTTATTAAGAGTAGCCTAAAAAGTGCAATAACATTTGAGTATAGAGGATGTCATCAATTTCCTTTCCTGTTTAATCATGAGTGATTGACCTTAATAGCTATAAATTGTTTAAAACAAACTAAAATGATAAAATTTAAGTGTCTGCTTTACAGAAGTTAAATGTTCCTTGCTGATCCTTTGCTATCCTTAGAAACTGTAAACACACACACACACACACACACTCTCTCCAGGGGTCAATTTAACTGCTGGCACAACCAGTTTTAATTCCAATAAAGTCAATGAATTGCAATCATTTACACTACCAGTGAATTTTAAAACCTCCATCCACACATACTTTAATTCAAGTTGAATAAAATAATGACCATAAAATATCCAACTTAGAGCTCATGAAAGCAAAGTCTTCCCTGTAGCACCATAACATTAACTCTCAGTACTAGCATTACGTAATAGTAACATCTTAGTGCTAGCTGACAAAGCTAGGACTACAACTTAGTACAGCACATGTATGATAGCACAGGGATGCAAGCACTGAGAACTAACCATTACAGTTACTCTCGTCAATTAATCCATAGGTTAATGAACAATACAAATCATTCCACTATGTTCCTATCAAATACCTTAATCTAAGAGGGACTATGTTTTTAGAGAAGTGATACAATTTACTGCATATATTAGTTCAGTCTTCAGTCTTGAGACTCTCTTGAGCAAAGACTATTAATCATGGATTTAGTCATACAGTTCAGACAGCTGTTGAGAAGGGACTGAACTGATACTACCAAAATCATTTAATTTAGGGTGAGAGGCTGTGTTTCCAAAGGAATAATGCTAACATCCTATTGAATCACCCAGTGTCCAAGATTTTAGCTTGGATTCAGAATGTCATTTTAGGCTTATAATTCTGCATCAGTATTGCACTGTATTCTTCATTAAGCCCTCTGTCAGCTTGTAAAGGGCAAGATCAGCCAATGAACATTTGATCAACAGTTTAGAAACCATTTATTAACTAGGGTTAAATAACTGAGAGTCTAATGTATTGTTATAGTTCTCATCCACTTATGGGACATTCCTTATACCTCCTTCTTGATCACCCACTTTAGGCTTCTTCTGCTGATTTGCAAACCTCCTACTAAGTAGGTTGGGAAAAACACTGCAACTGAAAGCAAAGGTCATGGATAGAGGCCACTGAAAATGCACAGTTCTAACAAAACACGGAAGTTGCTACTACAAGCAGATCTTTAACTTTCTAACTGGCTTTCCCTCTGGTGGGAAAACAAATATTACACACAGCCAGAGAGAGTGTATACTGAACAAAAACCCCATGAGTAAAGCAACCAGCAGAACTAGGGGAAAAAAGAACATCTATGGTATATGTAGCTATGTATACAGAGATCATTTCAAGCTTACCTACGATGCTGTTTCGGGGGGCGAGGGTATTATGGGGCGCGGGGGAATGGCTTGTTGCTCTCATAGACAGGGTCCGCTGTAGTCTGCACAATGGACCTAAATTCTGTGGCAGGAACCCCTAAATTAATTCTACGTTACAAAGCTTCTTTAGTTTCTCCGGCTGAATTGTGGGGTGGAGAGAGTTTGAGCTGGGCTGCTGACAGACTTTGTAACAGTTAGGCACCCTGAGGAAAGCTGTTGAACCAGACTACAAGTTCCAGCCTTCCAGGCTGAACTTTTGTGTGAGAGGATCTCTGAAACACTGATGAAAGTGATCACTGATGAACAGTCATTGGTGAAAATAGTCCTTCATATTTTCCTTTCTTTGAAGTGTTTTTTCTTTCTCTATTGTGGTGTGGAAACAAAAGGAAGAAATGACGAACTGGCTAGCAATACAGGAGAAACAGTGAAGCTGTTGACATTATATTCTCAAAAGAACACAATTTACAGCCTTGAACAGAAAAAAAAATGTTCCCCCTAACCTTAATTTCTTTCAATTATACTGATCTTAGATGGTACTTGTAAGACCAATAGGTAAAAAATGATCAGATGAAACTATGATAGTTAAACTGACAGTACACCTTTAAAAATTCCAGGTATGGTAATTCTAATAAATGTACTCTATTCTTAAATTTAGCCTTTTAATAGACTGGCAAATGGCAACTGGGAGAGAGTTGCAGATCAAAATTTTAATTATATGTAATTAAAAGTGGATGAAAGTTTGTTTAATTGTACTTAGTTTAGAAAGGAGAAAAGAAAGACATGATAAATTGTATAGAAAGTAATCAGTAGTGTAAAAAGATCAGAAGAATATTCCTATTTACGGTACTATTTTTCATAACGCAGGGAAAAAGAGACCATGACAAAATTAGGGCCTGATCTTCTACACTGTATTTACATAAACAATCCCGACTTATGGCAGTAATTCCACTGGAGGTAAGAGGACTACTTACCTAAGCCAGGATTGTTCATGTTATTGTAAGAGTTTGCAAAATTGGGCCCTACAAGGCAACGATCTAACAATGAATAGATGCAAATATTTTTACTGCAGCATTTAACTAACCTGTGAAATTCAGAGCTGCAGGGTATTATTCAAGCAAACACCTAAATAAAACTCAAAATGGATTGGTCATATATGTGAATAAAAATGGCATTTAAGACACAGTTACACCTGTGTTAGCAACCATTATACTTTGGTGTGTATGCATTTAAGTATATGATGGATAATCCTCATTCATTTCTAGGAAAGTATTTAAATTCAATTCTGTAACCTTTGGTAGTCTGTAGTTATTCTGGTAGATTTGATATTCAAAAGGAACATCAGGTCTCACAATGCATTCCACCTTCAAAATCACTGATCAACCAATCAAAAATTTTGTTCCAATGATATAATATTTCTATCTTGTATTTCACTGGTTAAGTGTGTCAGTCATTTAACTGTCTGTGAAGTTAAAAAAGAGTCCATCTTGATCATGCAGTTGAATTAATCTCTATTAACAGAGTAATTATATTTCCAGACTTGTTTAACTGATGTTTAGTATTAATGTTTTCACTGATATCTTTTATAAATGATAAAGTTTGAGCAGTAAATACACTAAATAAAAATGCGGAAGCAAACTATCATTCACTTCCACCCCAGCCTTGAATCAAGCACTCAGCCCAAATCTCAGGAGGTGGCTTTAAGGGAATTATATCATAAATCACAAAGAAAAAAATTCTAGGTATGTTAATGTAGAAATATGAGTCAAAATACAGCTGAGACAAAGAGTGCAAATTAAAGATGGCTAAAACAGGGAAAACTTGTGCCCTTTCTTTATTTCCCCATTTTCCTATTCTTTTCAATGGTGTCACAAACTCAGGAATAAATCCAAATATGAAAAAATAATAATTCTGTCACAAAATTCAAACCAATCTGAAAGCTGCCATGAATTACACTTTGAAGAGGAAAAGTGAAAAATGGAGATGAAGTTAGTTGACAAGACTGAACCATTAAAGTACCAAGTCGTAGCATTTTCTCTCTGTTAGATTGCTGCTTGTCTCTGTCTTTTGATAAAATGAGGAGGAAACTGTGTGATTGGGGCTGGTGTCTGAGCTGTAGAAAAATGCATGACTTAAAATATTTTGTGTAAATATTTATGTGACTGTCATTAATTGTCTCTGTGTACCAGAAGCATAGAAGACACTATTTTTTATAAGAAAGTTTCTGCTTAATCATTAATTATCAATCATAATCTAAGAATACCTTTCTTTCAGCAATTTTACTGAAAATACTATACTGAAGTAATATTTTTTGTTCTTCATATTATCTTGGAAGAAAATATAGCCTACTTCAAAAACAGACAGTGAACTTTGTCATCTCTCTTGGATTTGGAACTATTTCTCTAATAATATTTATCTTCACAATTAAGTCAGGCTGTATACGTATAGTTACTATAATATAAGTGATATTAGAGAGACAAGGTGGGTGAGGTAATATCTTTATTGGACCAACTTCTGTTGGTGAGAGAGACAAGCTTTTGAGCTTACACAATGCCCAGGTCTGAAGAATAGCTCTGTGTAAGCTCAAAAACTTGTCTCTCTCACCAACAAAAAGCTGGTCCAATAAAATATATTACCTTACCCACCTTGTCTCTCAAATATCCTGGGACCAACATGGCTACAACAACACTGCATATAAGTGATATTCATGTACTGTATAGAATGATATTTAAATTAAAATTCTGTTAAATCAGATGATCTATTCCATCTCAAAGAGTAATTCAACAGTGCTAGGCATATTCCAATAATAATATTTAGTACCTATCCAGTTCTTTATATATTCAAAGTGATTTGCAAACATTCAGTTCTCACAACATATCTGTGAGGTACCTAAATATAATTTCCATTTTACAGACTAGGAAAAGAAGACAGAGACTGTGGATTGTCCAAGGCCCCATAGCAAATCATTAACAGAACTGTAATGAAGTCAGGAATTCCGGGCTCAATTAGTTAAACAACAGTGCATCAGCACAATAGAGTAGCTTAATAGAATATTCTTAACCTTGTAAGCTATAACAGAACATTTGGTTACAACAGATCCATTGTGATCACCTCAAAGGATAGCACGAGAGTAATGAATAAAATGTTGAAATTAAGTAAGATTTTTAAAATGTGACTTCATCTGGGGGTGATGGTGAAGGGACTGCTAGTGACCTTATATTTGAGATACTTAACATTTTCCATTATAAAGATTCTTGGGACCTTTTCTTTGACAAAGGCTCCCCTCATTGTTTGCAGCAGGCCTTTGATATTCAGCAGGGGAATGCCCTTAGGCTAAGGAAGTACCTTTCCTTTATCCCATGAAATTCCATAGGGCTTTTATTGAGATCTAAACTGTTAAAAATTGCCATCTTCCTGCTCTGACTTATGATCAGGAAAATCTCAGCAGCCTGACAAAATAACAACTGAACACATGAACAGTGTAAGGCTGGGCTCAAGCCACCAGCTAAACAGCAGCAGACATTGTATTGGGAATGCAGCCTGGGAGCTGTCAGAGCAGCTCTAGGGGCAGGAAGGTGAAGGAAGAATGTAGGGCTGGGCTCTGCACATACATAACTAGTCTTTTGCTGCAGGACTGAGGATTCAGGGTTTAATGCCTGCTAATGATGCATGATGTTGTTAACATGCACAGAACAGAAACTTTTTATCTTTTCTCTTTAAAAAACCCTAGGAAATTATGGTTAAAAATCCTATGTTAAAAGAATATGTAGATTACAAAGTCAAACACCCAAAACTTAAGAAATGCTAGATTTTTGGTTGCTGTGACAAACTTAGTTTGGCCCCTTTGTGTACAGTCATTGTGATACAGTCTTTCACTACATGAACACAGTGGCACAGGATGAAGGCACAAGGTGGCAGAATGAACATTTTATGGCCAACTGTAAATCTGACATTTCCTAACTTCTGAATGGTTAACTTTGCAACCTAAATAATGTTTAACATAGTTTAAGATGTTATGTAAAATAAAAAACTCCTAAATTGTCAGTATTAGTGTCAGAGAATTTCTAAAAATCACCCTTCTTCTATCAAGCGCACCAAATTACTTACAAGAAAAGCTAAATTTGGAAACCGTGTAGAAACTTTTGATAGAGGAATTCACCTGATAGTTTTGGCTTGAACTTAAATCCTTCCCCTCTCCAATTCTTACAATATTCTGGTTCCTGTTTTGCTATGACACAGTTTCAGGCTTTTACTCTTCTACACTGGCTTTTACTCTTTTACTCTGAAGCCCAGGCAATTCCAACAATTGTTCCACTGAACTATTTTCACATCTCATTCTTAAAATTGATGAGAACATAAAATTTCAGTAGTACTTTATTTTAAGTGTACTATCATTATAAATTGATTTGGTGTTCATTATAGTAGCACAGATAATAATGAGTTCATTAGGTATTCATATGGATGTCACATGTACTTCCAGAGGCGTTACTGTGTAATTTAGCATTAGTTAATGGACACTTAAAATAAAATGGTATCAAATTTTCTAACTGGCCACTTTTTAAAAGAATTTAATTCAAAATAATTAATGGATTATAGCTCTGATAATTAACTATGATATACAACAAAGGGGAAAATTAATTTCTGACTTATTGAATCCTTTTACCTGAAAAATCTGGTTGTTTTTTGGGAATAATTCCAGAACTGCAAATATCAAAGAAAATATAATACAGTGTTATAAGACTTTGAACAGTATGCACCTAGTTTGGTTATTATAAAACCTTTAAAAAGTGGCTGTGAATAAGAAACGATTATATTGATTAACTAATGGGACAACTGGCAGCAAACCTTGATGTTTGTTAGTACAAGGTGCCTAAATTTTGATATTTAAATTATAAATGCTACCACATTTTTATGTAGTTTAATTTCTATTCTTAATTCTTCCCTTATTCTAAATTCTCATTGATTCAAAGATACCACCTTCTACTTATATGTTATTCTGATCTTGATGGAAATTTTGTAAGTCAGGATAATACCAGAATCTCCATATACAGAAAAATATTAATTAAAAGTGTAATTTGCAAAGTCCTGATTTTAAAATAGCATTTATTAACAGTGTTTAGATTAAGAATTAGATGACCACAGATCTTATCTACAGCAATATTGCTACTCCACACATCAGTGCTGGCTCTCTGAGAAGGGAAGGGGGGTGACTTGTCAGTGCAAAAGGTAAGTCTAGGACATCTCATATTTCTTGTAACAATGTGCAAAAATAATATCTAATGGAGGTTCAGGAAAAGTTCAGTGGAGAGACTTTCAGTAAAATGAGGATGTTTTGTACCAGCTGAAAATATTTTCTAGGGTTAAGTGAACCTGGAGATGTTCAGATTCAGGTTCAGTTATAGTCAATCACAAAGTTATTTGAATATCTACACATCCATTTACTAAAGAGGTGAAAAATAAAACATTTACAACAACTACCAGTTGCCTGCTCCAAACAAAACATTTTGGGTGGAACTTTCTTGATTCATATAAAAAAATGCTATTCACTGTAAAAGCATAGAATAACCAGTTAATCATTTTCTATTACCTCTATATAAGTTATAGTCACTACATAATAAGTGTTTGCAGTCATGCTGAGTACTGCCAAGAAAACAATTACTTGTGAAACTTCAGGTACATTTTTTTGGGATTATTTTTCCAGTGGTTTGGTTTGGGGTGACGAGGAAGGTGCCTATAAAAACTTGCTATCTGCATGTATAGCTTTTGTTGTTGTCATCATTCTTTTCTTTATGTGTGGGCAGGTCTTCTTTCATTTTTATTTTTAACAATGATGAAGCAGCACTGAGTTAATGGGAGCTGATAGTAAATTCTATTACATCCTGCAGCTAAAAGCAGTTTGCAGCAGAAAGTAATATTACTAAGTGTGGAGAGCAGAAGGGATTTGGAGTCTTTGTCTTGTTGCTCCTCCTGTTAAACATATATGGGGTGCATTGGGAGATTGAGGCACAAACTTTTCTCCTACTAAAGTCAATGTTAAAATGCCCTTTTGTCTTCTGTGTCGACAATTATGCTCCTCTGGCACAATGAAACTCTCAACTATAAGAGTAAAGTTTGTCTGTGCAGGAAAGATTTTTCTGGGGGTAGTCTGAGATGGCAGAATGAACTCCTCTAGAACTAAGGACCATCACAAATCTCACCACATTCCATTCCAAATACAAGGTGCATTTTATTTACATTGCCTTGTTTAACGTAAGTACATAATAGATATATTTATATAAACAACAAAACCTCACAAAACCCCCCACACCCTACCAAAACAAGACACTCCACTACACACTACTCCTCTGCAGAGAGGATGAGAGAACAAACAACACATAAGAGATGTGTAGTCACATTGCTTAATGCACTACTGCACTTATACCAGGCTCAGATACTACACTGATGCATGCATATAAGAATCTATATAGAATAGAACAGGATAAGTGAGAAGAGCTTGACTATTAGGAAGAACTGAAGGGTCTTCAGTGCACAGATAACACTCATCTTTGTATCTCCATCTCACACAACCCATCTGGTATGGAAGAACTTGTTATTACCCGGTGCCCAGTGGTTAGTGTCCCCAGCAACGATTATATTTTGAATGGGGGCTAGCTAGTTTCAACCCAGACAAGACTGAGGAAGGATCTGTAGTCGGGGGGTGGGAGGAGGGAATGGAGAAAAATTCCAGCTCCAGAGAATAGTGGTCAGTTTCTGGATTAAAGTTGTAGGTGAAGGCTCTCTTTAGGTACAGCTCTGTCTCGATCCTGCACAAGTCTATGTGGGAACCAATTTTAGCAGGGTAGTTTACTCCTCCTTGTTATTTTCCAGGATGAATTTAACATGAATTGAGTATCAGAGGGGTAGCCGTGTTAGTCTGAATCTGTAAAAAGCAACAGAGGGTCCTGTGGCACCTTAGAGACTACCAGAAGTATTGGGAGCATAAGCTTTCGTGGGTAAGAACCTCACTTCTTCAGATGCAAGGACTTGCATCTGAAGAAGTGAGGTTCTTACCCACAAAAGCTTATGCTCCCCTTATGCTCCCAATACTTCTGTAGTCTCTAAGGTGCCACAGGACCCTCTGTTGCTTTTTACAGATTCAGACTAACACGGCTACCCCTCTGATACTCAATTCATGTTAAATTCATCCTGGAAAATAACAAGGAGAAGTAAACTACCCTGCTAAAATTGGTTCCCACATAGACTTGTGCAGGATCGAGACAGAGCTGTACCTAAGGACTGGGAATGGCTGAGCCATTACAAACATTGACTCTATCTCCCCTTGTAAGTACTCTCACACTTCTTATCAAACTGTCTGTACTGGGCTAGCTTGATTATCACTTCAAAAGTTTTTTTTCTCTTAATTAATTGGCCTCTCAGAGTTGGTAAGACAACTCCCACCTGTTTATGCTCTCTGTATGTGTGTATATATATCTCCTCAATATATGTTCCATTCTATATGCATCCGAAGAAGTGGGCTGTAGTCCACGAAAGCTTATGCTCTAATAAATTTGTTAGTCTCTAAGGTGCCACAAGTACTCCTGTTCTTCTTTTTGCGGATACAGATTAACACGGCTGTTACTCTGAAACAGGACCCTCTGTTGCTTTTAACATGAATTGTTATTCCAATAAAGTTGGTTATAACTAGTTCCAGGTGTGGAGGGCTTGCAGATTTGTAACAAATAGCTACTGATTTATCTGATTTATTTCTCCAACATATGAAAAGTTCTTCGATTGACACCTACAGATAATTTCAAAAGTTGACCATCTACAATCAAAAGCCTTTTATTCTCTCATAGGCAACTTAACCAGAGGTCTCCTGGTCTCCTCTAAAGTTGGATTGTTTCATCAGTGCCCCTATGCACCTATATAGCTCCATCTATTTTTACTTCCAAAACTCAGAAAGTTTCAGTTTATTTTGGCTGGATCAAGCACAGAATCTTTTAATGGATTCAGATGTCCACTGACACTGTTTTCCAGTCATGCTCAGATTTAATTTTACAATATATTTGTGTATTACATTGAGAACATATCATATATTTCTCTTTGCATATTCTTATCCTTGTGTTCTAAGCATACTAAGTAAGCATACATAAAACTGACCATACATGAAACTGTTACTAGTTAAAGCTAAATGGAGGTTTTGGTTTATAAAAAAATGTATTTGAGTTTTTTCCTTATTATGAAAGTCTTTGCTTAAGTCCACACTTTAATTTTAACACTGTATTGTTTTTAGAAGATTCCCTGGACTGTCTTTACACTCTTATCCAAGGAGATGACTAATGTAGATTCTCACCCACAATAATCATATGTGACCCTGGACTGAGTTGAGCCAAGGAGTGGAAGAGTGAAGAGGATTTGTTCCATCTTCCAGAAGATCACTGATTTATAATTAGTCTCCATTAGTCAAAAAACCTCCATACTATGATTATGGCTATGATTTAGTCACGGAGGTCGTGGAAGTCATGGAATCTGTGACTTCCAGTGCCCTCTGTGACTTCAGCCTGCAGTGGTTGGGAGCTGCAGGGAACCACCACTGCCTCTGGTGGCCCCTGGAGCTCCAAGCTGCCACAGGCAGTGGGGTACCGCAACAGGGTACACTGCAGCTACCAGCCACCATGGGCGGCGGAGGAACCCCCGAGCTCCCAGCCCCTGCAAGCGGTGGGGGAACCCCCGAGCTCCTGGCCCCCGTGGGAGTGGGGGAACTCCCAAGCTCCCAGCCACTGCGAGTGGTGGGGACCCACGGAGCTGCCAGTGGCAGGGGAACCCAGAAGTTCCCAGCACCTGCAGGCAGTGGAAAATCCCACAGCTCCCAGCCCCCAAGGGTGGCGGTGGACCCCTGGAGCTGCAGGCAGCAGGGGTACCCCGCAGCCCCCAGTTGCTGCAGGGAGCTCCTAGCCCCTGCGCAGCTACTCTGCTTCAGGTGGCGTGGGGATCCGCATATCCCCATTTTGTCCCAGATATTTTTAGTGAAAGTCAGGGAGAGGTCACAGCTTCCAAGAATTTTTCTTTTTTGCCCATGATCTGTCCATGACTTTTACTGAAAATATCTGTGACAAAATCTTAGCCTTAACTATGATCATACACTGGAATTTCAGATAAGTAGATCTCACAGATAGATGGAAAGTTCAGAGATGGATTAATAGAGAGACAGATAATAAAAATGCTACATGACTAAGTCTAAGACTATTAACATATGTGAAACTGTAGGTGTAAAAGTTAATACTTCTTAGAGTTTAAAAATAACAGACTTATTGTATACTTAACCTATACTTTCAAGACATTTTAGATATAATTGTACACTACCTGGATTGTAAAGTTCTGCCATCCATAAACAATGGACCAGATTTTATTGTGCTCGATCACATTACAATGCAGCTGTGCTACACTCAAAACAAAAATAGATGAATTTAAAATGAAGCTGTTTGCTTAAAATAACTTAGTCCTTGTTTTTAATTGTTTTTGGTAATAAAAACAAATTGTTATAAACACAAATGTATATCATGGTTGGGAGTACTGGTATAAATCAATTATCCTCACTAAAGAAAGTTCCACATATATTTCCTAACATCCCTTCATACCACTGAACCTATTTTATAAATGGAAAAGCGCATTGTACGCATTTATCTATTTATTCATGTGCATGCATTCTGGATCCATTTAAAAAAAAGAAACATTGTACTCCAAATATTTAAAAGCCAGATACAGTGTATCTGCAGGCAGTCACATGGTCCTTGAAGATGATAATGGGGAACTTTGCGGTAAGTTATTACTCACTGGCAGCTCTTAGTACTGGCTGCTCTTCAAAAGAACTAGTCACCCCTTAAATAGAGGGAGTCGTAGCAGGGGGAAAGATCACATGTTATAGTCTCCTTCCCACATCCAGTGAATAGCAAAAGATAAGTGAACCATGAGCCCATGTGACCCTCACCAAACCTTTTGGTAAATCCTGCTAAAATTTTCTCAAGCCTTGTGGATTAGAAGAAGAAGGACATTTACCAGTGATAAATCAATAAATAGCAACACACTAGCTACCCTTTCATAGATTCTAGGGCTGGAAGGGACCTCGAGGCAGATGGCGCCTGGGATTATTTTAAGTTGAAGTTGCAGGAGCTGTCGGAGGCCTGTATCCCGAGAAAGGGAAAATGGTTAGTAGGAAAGAGATTTAGACCGAGCTGGATGAGCGAGCGTCTCAAGGGGTGATTAAGAAAAAACAGAAAGCGTACAAAGAGTGGAAGAGGGGAGGGATCAGTAAGGAAACCTACCTTATTGAGGTCAGAGCATGTAGAGATGGAGTGAGAAAGGCTAAAAGCCATGTAGAGTTGGACCTTGCAAGGGGAATTAAAACTAATAGTAAGAGGTTTTATAGCCATATAAACAGGAAGAAAACAAAGAAAGAAGAAGTGGGACCGCTGAAGACTGTAGATGGAGTGTAGATAAAGGATAATCTAGGGATGGCACAATATCTAAACGAATATTTTGCATCGGTCTTTAATGAGGCTAATGAAAGGCTTAGAAATAGTGGCAGCGTGACAGAGGGGAATAAAGGAGGGGGGATTGACATTACCGTATCCGAGGTAGAAGCCAAACTTGAACACCTTAACGGGACTAAATCGGGCGGACCGGATGATCTTCATCCGAGAATATTGAAGGAACTGGCGCGAGAAATTGCAAGCCGGTTAGCGATAATATTTAATGAATCTATAAACTCGGGGGTGGTACCGTTGGACTGGAGAATAGCTAATGTGGTTCCTGTTTTCAAGAAAGGGAAAAAAAGTGACCCGGGTAACTACAGGCCTGTTAGTTTAACATCTGTAGTATGCAAGGTCCTGGAAAAAATTTTGAAGGAGAAAGTAGTTAAGGACCTTGAGGTCAATGGCAATTGCGACAAATTACAACATGGTTTTACGAAAGGCAGATTGTGCCAAACCAACCTGATCTCCTTCTTTGAGAAAGTAACAGACTTTTTAGATAAGGGAAATGCGGTGGACCTAATATACCTCGATTTCAGTAAAGCGTTTGATACGGTACCGCACGAGGAATTATTGGTTAAATTGCAAAAGATGGGGATCGATATGAAAATCCAGAGGTGGATAAGGAACTGGTTAAAGGGGAGACTGCAGCGGGTCGTACTGAAAGGTGAACTGTCAGGTTGGAGGGAGGTCACCAGTGGAGTTCCTCAAGGTTCGGTTTTGGGTCCCATTTTATTTAATCTATTTATTACTGACCTCGGAACCAAATGTAGGAGTGGGCTGATAAAGTTTGCAGATGACTCAAAGTTGGGAGGTATTGCCAATTCGGAGAAGGATCGGGATATTCTGCAGGGAGACTTGGATGACCTTGTAAATTGGAGTAATAGAAATAGGATGAAATTTGATAGTGAAAAGTGTAAGGTGATGCATTTAGGGATGACTAACAAGAATTTTAGTTATAAGCTGGGGACGCATCGGTTGGAAGTAACGGAGGAGGAGAAAGACCTCAGAGTCCTGGTTGACCGCAGGATGACTATGAGTCGGCAATGTGACGTGGCCGTGAAAAAAGCTAATGCGGTCTTGGGATGCATTAGGCGAGGTATATCTAGTAGGGATAAGGAGGTGCTGCTTCCGTTATACAAGGCACTGGTGAGACCTCATTTGGAGTAGTGTGTGCAGTTCTGGTCTCCAATGTTTAAAAAGGATGAACTCAAACTGGAACGGGTACAGAGAAGGGCCACTAGGATGATCAGAGGAATGGAAAACCTGTCGTATGAAAGGAGACTCAAGGAGCTCGTTTGTTTACCCTAACCAAAAGAAGACTGAGAGGGGATATGATTGCTCTCTTTAAATATATCAGAGGGATAAATACCAGGGAGGGAGAGGAATTATTTCAGCTCAGTAATAATGTGGACACGAGAACGAATGGATATAAACTGGTGGTGGGGAAGTTTAGGCTTGAAATTAGAAGAAGGTTTCTAACCATCAGAGGGGTGAAATTTTGGAACAGCCTTCCGAGGGAAACAGTGGGGGCGAAAGACCTCTCTGGCTTTAAGATTAAGCTCGATAAGTTTATGGAGGGAATGGTTTGATGGGATAACGTGATTTTAGTCAATCAATCAACAGCGTGCCATCACGGGTAAATAGTATCAATGGTCAAAGAGGGTCTGGCTGGAGAATCTTGCCTGCATGCTGGGGGTTCTACTGATCGCCATATTTGGGGTCGGGAAGGAATTTTCCTCCAGGGTAGATTGGCAGAGGCCCTGGAGGTTTTTCGCCTTCCTCCGCAGCATGGGGCGGGGGTCGCTAACTGGAGGATTCTCTGCGACTTGAAGTCCTTAAATCATGGGATTTGGGGACTTCAACAGCTGAGTCAAGGGAAAGGGGGTGGGTCAGCTTTTGTGGCCTGCATCATGCAGGAGGTCAGACTAGATGATCATACTGGTCCCTTCTGACCTTAAAGTCTATGAGTCTATGAGTCTATCAAGTCCAGTCCCCTGCCCTCATGGCAGGACCAAATACTGTCTAGACCAACCCTGATAGACATTTATCTAACCTACTCTTAAATATCTCCAGAGATGGAAATTCCACAACCTCCCTAGGCAGTTTATTTCCAGTGTTTAACCACCCTGACAGTTAGGAACTTTTTCTTAATGTCCAACCTAAACCTCCCTTGCTGCAGTTTAAGCCCATTGCTTCTTGTTCATACTATATCCACCGCTTCTCCCTTATCCACAAGACTCGTTATCCTATCAAAGAAAGCTATCAGATTGGTTTGACATGATTTGTTCTTTACAAATCCATGCTGGCTATTCCCTATCACCTTACCACTTTCCAAGTGTTTGCAGATGATTTCCTTAATTACTTGCTCCATTATCTTCCCTGGCACAGAAATTAAACTAACTGGTCTGTAGTTTCCTGGGTTGTTTTTATTTCCCTTTTTTATAGATGGGCACTATATTTGCCCTTTTCCAGTCTTCTGGAATCTCTCCTGTCTCCCATGATTTTCCAAAGATAATAGCTAGAGGCTCAGACACCTCCTCTATTAGCTCCTTGAGTATTCTTTGTTGGACCTCCGGAAAAAAACAGTTTAATTAAACATACAAAAAGACCATTTTGTTCCTTTGTGGAATGATTTGACAAGTATAAAATGCCACTCCCCATCTCAGTAGTGGGGATATTTGATTGGACTATCTGGGGTCCTGAGAGGAGGAGGGAAGGAAAGGGAGAGGCAGGCTCACCTGCTTTGTAGTCTTCCTTCTTGCCCTTGCCTACAGCACATGTGGAGATCACGTCTTGAGGAGGTGGTGGAGGTAAGGTAATGACTCACCCTGTGCCCATCGACTAGGCAGTTGGGGGGGGGGGAAAGGGAAGAGACGACTGTCTCTCAGACCGTCTTCCCTTCTCCTTGCTATATATGAAACCCTTAAGTCATGGTGGCAACCATTCTGCTGTGGCTGCTGCCCTTCCCTCCCTGCTCTGTAATTAAGGTATAATTTGAATTGCAGTTCCAAGATGCTGTCGGTCTGGCCATTCAGATCACCACTTTTTGAAATCAGGATGGAAATTTTCCTCGAGGCAAGAGTGACAAAGCAAGCAAGAGGCCAAAAGCGGTTAGTTCCTGGAAGTAAACATGAATGAGAAAACCAGATGATGACAGGTAGAACCTATTAATCAGTAGGGCAGAGAGACACCTTAAATCTTCACAAATTGAGATATGTTTCTATGTACCCTTATTTCCCCTCACAGGGGAGGGCAAGAGGGTTTGGAGATGAGCTGAATATTAAGGGTTAGGCTGAAGGGGGCCAATCCTGAATACTGGTTATTTGGCATGGAGTCCATTTTATACTGTACTGGACCCAAGTGACTATACACCACCCCGTTAAAATGAAAATTTAATGAAGTTGCTTTCTTCCACTTTATGATCCATGTCTGTGTTCATTCTTCTGCATGTCCTGAGCAAATCACAGGAGCATTGTTTTATCAATAATGGTAAAAATTCCATCACATAACTTTTAAGCAACAGATGTATCAAAGTAATTTATTGATGCTATACCAAGGACTGCTAGTCACTACATATTATTCCCTTTGCTATATTGCCACAGCAAGTAATAATGGAACATTATAATGTTTTATTAAAATCAATCAGTTTTATCAGGATCAACCACAAAATGATATATGATGTCAAGTTATAAACATTTTCCACCCACTGCTTAAAAATGAAAAAAAGAGAATGCAATTTAAGATGCATAAGTAACTAAGATTCTTACAATTAGTCTTCAAAATTAAATATTATAAAATCAAAAAAGCCCCAACATTAAAAGAACATTAAGGTTTCAAAATCAAGCACTCAATAATTAGGGCATGTCAGAATTAAAGTTGCTTGTGCATTTTTAATTATAAAATCATATGCTATTTTTTCCACAGGTCCCCTACCTCATTCAGTATACCAGGTGGATAGTGCTCATTTAATGAGCAGCTATTCAATATTTTACTGTACATAAATAAGGTAACAAATAGACATTTATGTTTCTTTATTTCTTTGTCCAGATTTACAGTTAGAAATCCATGGGTTCTGACTCTTACGGGTTGGTCTGCTTTTCCCTCAGACAGTTCGGTTTCTAAAATACTCCTACGAACCACACCACATCAGGCACTGACTGCCTGATAACTTCAGGGAGTCTGAAATAGATTAAAATTCCTGCTTTTCCCTGCTATTACAGCCTTAGCTGAGTCCCTCTGTCTGGATGGTTATCAGGCTGCTATAACCAGACCCAAACCTTTGACGCCCACCAGCTGCTCCATGTGGCTCCTGAGGTTTGGGTAGTGACTGGTAGCTGCTCCTAACTCTGGTTCACTCAGATCCAGAAATCCTGGATTTGACCCCCTCTTCTTGGCAGTGGGACCCCAAGGTCCAACCTCCCGTGACTAGAACCAATTTCTCAGGCCTCTTCAATAGCTTATGCACATTTCCCCCAGTGCTCCACCCTTGCAGGCACTCCACTGTGTGGTTTAATTCTCCAGAGACACATGACAGTTAAAGCAAGAAACACAGTCTTTGCAAAGGAGCTTCTTAAATGTACGCATGTTACTCTTACATGGTACAGTAATAGGGCTTGTACAGTTCTAGGTAAAACAAAAATTGAATGCAAGCTACCCCCTCCAGTGCCCTCCACTTCTGCTGCTTAATCTTTCTGCTTCTGTTGACAGTCTGTCCCCCTCTTGCTAAAGAGTCTGTCCCTTTTAAAAGCAGGGTCTGACATCTGCCCGCTTCTCTTCTCAAGCTGAGAATTTTCCATTCTTCCCACCCTTAAGTGGCATTTCTGGCAGAGGGTGGTTAAAAGTCAATGGCTTAGCCCAGTGGTTCTCACCCAGGGGTACGTGTACTTCTGGGGGTACGCAGAGGTCTTCCAAGGAGTACATCAACGCATCTAGATATTTGCCTAGTTTTACAATGGGCTACATAAAAAGAGTGAGTGAAGTCAGTACAAACTAAAGTTTGATACAGACAATGACTTGTGTATACGGCTCTATATACTATACACTGAAATGCAAGTACAATATTTATATTCCAATTGATTTATTTTATAATTATGTAAGCAGAGTCAGGGTGAGCTCTACCCTGACATCTGGTGGTGAATTATGGCAAGGGTGGAAAAGAACTTCAGGGGCTGATCTTGTTTGCATAGGCACCCCCACCCGCCTAGCCTGGGACAACAGCAACTGAAAGTGGTTACTTTGGCTGGTGTGGGATCCCCAGTTTCTCTGTTATTGGGGCAGGAAGAATAAAATGTTGTTACCCTGATTCTGTGAATCAAGGCTAGTGGAACTGTTGTATGACAGAGGGACTCACCATTAACTAAGTAGCACTCGCTAGACAAGGGGCATGGGTTACAAAACCCAGTGAATTGGGGGAGGCTGGGGACAGGTATTTGTACCTGATGGTATGGGCCCCTTTTGAGGCCCTGAAACACCAATTATACCACCTTCTCTCTCCACTGTTGAATAGCAGAGCTAATTTTGATTCCACTAAGAGTCTAAATTACAGGTGGCTATGCTGAATTCACTTTGGGCCAATAGTGCACCAGCACTGGGGCTCCCCTACTACAAGCTGAAATCACTATGAGCTGAGATCACTGAGTGTGGTGTTAACTAGTGGGGGAGCCTGAAGATCTATTGCTAAGTGTCTAGCAGAGCTGAGTAGTTTGTGGAACAGTTGGTGTGGCCCACGGGATGGGTGAGCGGAGGAGTTTGTGGGACGGCTGGAGCCGCGAGCGGGACAGCGGAGTGGAGCAGTTTGCAGGACAGTTGGTGTGGCCCATGAGACGGCTGGAGTGGCTCATGGGACGGCTGGAGGAGCGGAGTGGAGCAGCTGGTGGAGTGGAGCGGCTCGTGGTGAAGGCTGCAGCAGAACCCCATGGAGAGGTGGGACAGTTGGCCTCAGACCACGTAAGGTACCCCTTAATACCCCGTGTGCCCCTTTCTTCCCCCCCCCATTTCCACCCAGGCTGGGGGTGAGGGGTAAGACACTGCAGATAAACTTTTGAACTCTGGGGCTGCACTGATCAGGGACAGAGACTTTGGGGTTGTTGGACTTCTGGGTGATTTTTGGGTTGCTGGACTCAAGAGACTTTTGGGGTATTGGACTTTTGGGACTTTGGGGGTGGGTCTTTTGCTCATGGTTTGTGCTATGAATCCTGTTTGTGGTGTTTTCCCAATTTAATGCTGATGTCGTTCACCTCATGTTATTAAACATTTTCTGCTACACTCAGACTCCGTGCTTGCGAGAGGGGAAGTATTGCCTCTGAGAGGCACCCAGGGGGGTGGTATGTAATTGTCCCAGGTCACTAGGTGGGGGCTCGAGCCGGTTTTGCATTGCGTTATTGAAACGGAACCCCTAGATACTGAACCCAGCCCTTGTTGCTGCCAACTTAGAGGGGCAGAAGGGTTACAATTATATGGTACAAACAAGAAAGTAAGCAATTTTTCAGTCATAGTGTGCTGTGACACTTCTGTATTTTTATGTATGATTTTGTAAGCAAGTAGTTTTTAAGTGAGGTGAAACTTGGGGGTATGCAAGATAAATCAGACTCCTGAAAGAGGTACAGTAGTCTGGAAAGGTTGAGAACCACTGGCTTAGCCTGTTGCCTGCATGACATTGCTCAGCATGTAGCCCCACTGCACCATGCAGGTAAGGCTATTAAATTGTAGATGGCCCTTGATGGTCCTGTTTCAGATTTGCCAACGTGGTCTGTCTTCTGTCATAACATGGAAATTTTAGTCCACACAGGAGGTCATAGTCAGAAATAGAGTTAATAAAAATCAATAAAATACAAATAAATAAAATCAACTGGAATTCATAGGTTTACATAGAGTCCCCAAACCACCACTCCCCTCTTACATACAGTGTTATTTCTCTATTTCCTCAATTGTCAGGGGTAAAAATATATGTTTCTAATTGTCAGAGATGCAAATGCAGACTGGGATTTGAAAGATCTGAAAAAAGATTCTACAAGCCAAATTCTGCCCAGAGTTACATATATGCAACCCCTTTGTATTCACTGGTGATGCAGACCTATAACTGAAGGCAGCATTTGGCCATATTTTTGGAATTTAGCTAACAATTCTATATATAAGTGACCCAAGTCAGAATACTCTCAGCCTCCAGTGCCTGTTTGTTTTGCAGAAATAACAAAAATAAAAACTAATTTTGGTCATTAAAGTTAGCAGATATGACTCTGAATACACATTAAAAACATCTCTTGAGTAAGGAGATGACATTTTTACATAGTCACTATAGTAGACTTTGAGGTTACTGGGAGGATTCCCATATACATCAAAGAAATCTGAATATATCCTAGACACTGAGTGGAGGTATTTGAAGTGGAGGTATTATTGACTGAATAAAACAAAAAATGCCAATAGTAAGTACTCTTCCCTCAATAAAGTTAACGCCCTGACTACCCAATTTTCTCACCTCATTCAATAGCCTTAAATAAATATATTGTATCCCCAATGCGTCCTAACAGTTTCAAAGATTACTTGAAAATGTAACCAGTATCATTAGATTTCAGTAAATAAAGATTTCTTGCACACAGACCCCTAGTGATGCTGAACTCACAACAGTCCTCTGCCCTGTCTCTCCATTTCTTTAAAGATTAATTTATCTTATCTATACTTACAATAGTGCTATGAAAGCTCAGTGAGAAGACAAAAATTGTGTCTGGTAAAAAGGTCTATCTCCAAAATTTAAGATAACTTTTTTGTAAAGAATGCTAGATATACAAAGCTATTCAAGTGACACAGGAATGAATCAGAATATTTCTTTTTATTATTTTATTAACCCTGTCTCTTGACTTCCAAATCTGTTCCCTGTAGTATTAATATAAAAGCATCATACTGAAATCAAAATCCTAGCTCAAACTTTGAAGCTGCTCTCAAAGGACCTCAAAGATTCTGCAGCTTTGTCACAGCAAAACTGACACTGAAGTCAATGCATGGCTTGTCTGTGTCAAAACTGCAGCAGTAGACTGTAAGCAGTACAGGCAAGGACAGTTTAAAATTCATTAAGAAGGAAAAAAACTTTAGGTGCATACCTATGGTACAGGTATAGGCTTGGAAAGCTTGTTGATTCGTGTATGTAAAATAACTCCAGGCTACCCAAGTGAATGTCAGGTATGTAGGTTAAGTTAGAAGTTCTAAAAAGGACAGGATTGCCTTTATATTTTATAAATTACAGACACAAAGGTAGGTTCTATATACAGATTAGACAGGTCTGAACCTATTATAGTTTGAAGAATTACATACAACTAATCTAAACAACTGACCTACTTGCTTTTACAAAGACAGCAGTCTAAGGATATCATATACTCAAATTAGCAAATATATTTTTGTAACTATATTTCATGAAATAAAAATAAAAGTAATTAAGCATAATTCAAACAACATTTTTGTGCATTTCACTTGGGAAAGTGAAGGGAGTTTAACGTATGCATTGACAACTTGTAAAGGCATTTGCTTCACTGAACACTCTAATGTTAGGAGTAACAAGCTATAACCCTAACATTGTACAACAAATACACACTGACATTTCACTGAAAGGAAAAAAAACAGTATAGCTTAGAATGGAAACAACAAATATTCCTTTAGAAAGAATATATCATATTCTATATTTCTTATTCTTATGCCAATGTCTAGCATATTAAGTACTTCTGTACAGGATTTACAGGCCTGAGACAAGAACCCAGGTGATCCGTATGGCTCCATTTCATAGAACCCCACACCAGCTTCTTCATTCTTACCTCCTTGATGGCTCACCCCTTCATCTGTTTCTGCCATCCCACAGTATTTTTCATTCCCCATTACTTGTCACTACTCCCCCTCATGTTTTAAAGTTCCCCATTTTCTGTTTCTCCTCTTCTCTGTCCCTCAGCCCCATTTTTCTGGGCATGTTTTTAGTTTCTTCTTGCTGCCTCCTTCTTCTCTTCTTTCTATTCCCTCTAACCAATTTGTACTTTCCTCTCTTCTCTGTAATCCTCACCCTCATTTTTATTCTCCCCTCATCTATTTCCCCCACCTATTTTTTATTTCCATTCTTACCAGATCCACCTGTATCAAGCAGATCAGCTGATCAGGCTTCTCATATTGTGTGATGATGTCACACAGTGCCTCCACCAGAACTCAGCCTTTACTAGCTTTCTGCAGCAGCAGGCTGCATAGTGACAGACCTACTACGAAAGCATAGGGCAACAGATACTGTTATGCCAGTCATAGACCCCACCCCTCCATCCCAGACCTAGGAAAACTGCCCCAGCTGTTTCCTCGGCAGTAGCTCTACAACTCTTTTGTGATTTCAAATCTTCTTTACCAATTACTGTTTCCATCTTACTCACAAAAGCTTTAAAGGAAAGAGTATCTTAATCAGTCTTTTTTAACATCTATTATTGTACTGATAAAATTATTTTCTTTATATCACATTTTACTCCATTTGGTACTTTGCTTCATTAAGGAATTATCCTACAAACTGTCTTTTTCTACTTGTGTCAGAAAGAAAATTTATATTGACACATCCAACCTTACGTTAACGGGAGAAGGAAGTTCCCTTATCATAATCTCATTCTTTACAATGCTGCCAGAAAAATAAGGAAATACTAAGATGGTTCAAAGTGCTCCCTCATCATGCCATACCAACTGTGTAGGATGGAGATTACCTCCACAACATGGGTGAGAGCCTGACCCCACATTAGTCAAAGACAAAATTCCCATTGTCTTCAGTGGGACCAAATTTTCATTTCATGTTTTTCCTTGACATAGAAGATTGTCAATGGGACAAATGGCTTCAGAGGTAAGAGACAAAATGGAAGCTTTCTTCTTTTGTTTCTGAGGAGGTCCTAGTTCTGACTACTTCTGCAGCTATATCCCCCCCCCCACCCGTGAATATGTTTTCAAAGGTGAGGAAATGTCTTCTTCCCTATTGACAATGATAACATTTAAGCCATTTTTAGCAACATGCTTCTCCTTTCATCTCTTTGATGTTGTATACATTCCTTCTGTCTTCTGCATGTAGTGTATCAGTTTGTTGTGAAGAAAATCCTGAAGTATTTATTTAGTTTAGTCTCACTGACTGCAGTGAGAATTTTAAATGAGTAAAGAGCTGTGAATTTGGCCCCATTACTTTGTGCAGACAAATAACACAGATAAATATCACAGTTTGCACTAAAGGGGAAGAGGCTCATAAGGGTCAGAAAATTGGAAATATAACTGGATAGGGTAATAAGAAATACTATTAATTTATGTTTCAAGACAAGTAATTTAATCTTTGTTTTCTATTGAATATCTCATATTGGGAGTTTGACAATTCTTCTTCTAAGTAATATACATTTTAATCTTCTAATTTAGCTAGGTATCTATGCAATAGCCCCAAGTAATTTCCTTCTCAAATGTCTGCCATTTTCAAACATGTACTCAGGTTTCCTTAATAGGTTTTATATCTTTTATTTTGGGTCATAAAGTTCCATGCTCCTGTTAAGTTGTTTATTGATGCAGTTTGCTCTCAAACAAATACACAGACACTTAAACAGACTATATTAAACCTGTAGTAACTGAGCTCGGGTAGCATATCACAGATAAGGTTGAGTTCAATATTTTGATATTGAAGCATGTAAGCACATACTCAAACAATTTAGAAGTAACTTTTAAATAGGAAATAATCAGAATAGAAGACCCTATCAAAATATTTGGTAGATACTGACAATTACTGGCTGCAAGCCCAATATAAAATTTTCATAAAAAGCCTAAATCAGCCTAAGTAGTGATGCTCTGTTATTCCTATTTCATATGCAACTATAAGAAATAAATCAGCCATTCATGACTATATAATCACAAAACACAGCAGAATGTATCGATTTTAACTTTAAAAATCACTAAAGAGCCTTTCTCTGACAAGGCTGATTTAGACAGTAAACAATGATCTGCACACATTATTACAAAAAGGATATCCATGAAATGTAGGTTAACAAGTTATAAATCACTTTTTTATTGCCTAAAGTAGCAACTAACAATAGTTTGATGTAACAGATTTCTATTTTTACCTACTGGCACATTTAAAACCTTATGTATTTTCAAATACTCACGCTTCATACAAAGTAGAAAAAAATTGTAGTCTAATTGGAAGGAAATCAAATTCTAGGACATGTTTTTGATATTCACCCGTTTTTCTCTATTCAAAAGTATAACTTGAACAGAATTTATAGTTACAGCAAAATTCCTATTTTTGTAAGCTAGAAAAATGTTATGTAAGACAGTCATTATGTGTAAAGTGCAAACCTCTCATAAGAAGTTTTTTTGTTTATTTTAAATAAACTACTTTGCAGGCTTGCAAACAGAAACATGTTTAGATACTGCAGCCTTGATACTCTACATG
The DNA here is from genome assembly GCF_027887155.1 of Malaclemys terrapin pileata. Classification (NCBI taxonomy): domain Eukaryota; kingdom Metazoa; phylum Chordata; order Testudines; family Emydidae; genus Malaclemys; species Malaclemys terrapin. The sequence continues at coordinate 87,715,021 of NC_071507.1, forward strand.
TCTCAGCTTCCAGTAGCCTTTTGCATCACTGTCAAAAAGGGCCCATTCCTCTCCTAAAAAGATGTTCATAGATCAAGCCCAAAACATGCAGCAAAATTGACATGTCTAAACATTAATAATTGGTCCTCATCCAATTTTTTAAAAATAATTATTAAATATAGAGATTATAGGTAAGTTCTTGTATACCTCCTGAGGGCAGCACATAATTCATGAAGTGTAAAACTGGCTATAAGAAGAACAAAGAATAAGAATCAATGGTCACATTTCATAATAAGAAAAGGTTAACAGTGGGGTGCCTAAGGTTCCATACTAAGACTGGTGTTATTTAATATTTATTAATAATCTGGAGAAGAGAGTTTGCAATGAGATGGCAAAATGAAACAGTTATTTAGGTTTGTCAAGTCCAGTGAAGACTGTGAGGAACTTCAGAGGGATAGTGAAAGGTCAACACAATTGCAGATGAAACTGAGTGTTGACAAATGCAAAGTAATGAACATTGGAGGGAAAAATCTGAACTACTCATACACTTTACATGGTGCAAACTTATCAATTCAGGAAACGGAACTGGGCTGCACAGTTCAATAAAGACCAATTCTCAATGTGCAGCTGTAGTCAAATAAACTAACTAAATGTTAAAATGCATAAGGAGTGGAATGGAGACTACAGAAAATATTATAATGCCATTATATAAATCAACGGTACAGCCTCATCAAGAATACTGTGTGCAACACTTGTCACCTCCTCTCAAAAAGACATAGTAGAATTAAAAAGGGTACAGGTAACAAGGATGATTATGATTAGGGGCATGGAAAAACTCATATGAAGACAGATTGAAAAGATTAGGATTATTTTTAGTCTAGACAGGAAATGAGTAAGAGGAGGCATGCTAAAAGTATATACAATAATGAATGTTATGGAGAAGGTAAATTGAGAGCTTCTGCTTTTATTGTCTCAAAGGAACCAGGGGACACTCAGTGAAATTAAAAGTTGGGAAATTCAAAACTAAAAAAGTAACTTCTTGTTCACACAACACATAATTAGACTGCAGAACTAATTGCCACAGGATTGTTGAGGCCATGAATTTAGGAATATTCAAAAAGGGATATGGATATTTTATATGAACAACGAGAATATCCAAAGCTACAGTTGTCAGTTCTAAAAAAAAAAAGAGAGAGAATTTTGGAAGTTTGGGATAAATTCTTATGCTTCAGAGTTTAAATCAGTCTCTATTAGATGTGAGGATGAGACTTTCATGGGGTGGAAGGAGGGAGATTATTCCTCATTTGCCTACTGTGGGGTTTCCTTAACCTGTCTCTGAAACGAATGGTGCTGGCCACAGTTGGAGACAGGACAGGACAGGATGAACCCTGGTTCTGATCTAGGCTGGCAGTTCCTATGCTTCATAGGATAGCCCTTGGGGGGGAGGGATAGCTCAGTGGTTTGAGCATTGGCCTGCTAAACCCAGGGTTGTGAGTTCAATCCTTGAGGGGGCCACTTGGGGATCTGGGGCAAAATCAGTACTTGGTCCTGCTAGTGAAGGCAGGGGGCTGGACTCGATGACCTTTCAAGGTCCCTTCCAGTTCTAGGAGATGGGATATCTCCATTAATTTATAAATTTATTTATTTATTTATAAATTTATATTTGTGGTACACAAGAAATGCTACAGTTTGGATGATGAATCTAACAAAGAAACAATGTTCTAGGTAAGGAAATATTTCAGGTCTAATTTTTTGTGTACTTCCTCTTAGATTCATAATGCAAAATAAATAGTTGGCCTACTTTTAGATAGTTACACAAACAGTATATAGTTGTCAAATAGAATTGCATTAGTTTCTTTCAGTTAACACCCCTCACCCCAGTTACACAATCTAGGTATTTATAACATCAGCAGTTGGATGCTAGCAACAAGCAACAATACAGATTCAGAGAGAAGTAACAAACTACAAAAAAGCCAGTCATGGTATGAAAAATGAGCTTTATGTAGCAAAACTCAATGTTTGTTTGCTACAGAACCATAGTATTTCTCCAGGTTACACAGTGGGACTTTATAGCAATGCTACCAACTGCATCTTCCCAGCAAAAAGCAGTTCAAAGTGTACAAAACATATTAGGATTTGCACCGCAACCTATATCTTACCAAGAAAGAGAATGTCTAGGCCCACATTTGAAATCAGAATTTGAAGGCACTACTGGCATAGGAGAACTCCTTCATTATTGAGTAATGCCTTACTTTACAAATAATCCCATTGAAATGAATGAGCCTATTCATGTAATAAAGTACCACTCAATATGAGTAAGGGTGGCAGAATATGGCCCTGTTTAATAAAATGTGTAGCAAACATACCCATTTTGTCACACTGTAGCTCATCAGGAGAAAAATACACATACATAATTTATAAAAGTCAAAGTAGGACTCTTAGAGATTTGATATTTCTAAGTAATGAAGCTTTGGGACTTAACTTACTAGGTTGTTACTAGATCAATGTCAAAATAATAAAAACCACACATTAGTTACCCTTTCAAACGTGCATATTGTGATAGAGAAAATAAGAACATTATTTTTGATGGAAAAATTCATACTTTATGTTTCAGCTGCCTGCCAACTGACATCTGGAAAGGGCCCTGGTTTAGCTTTCTGAATTTCATTTAGAATCTCTCACGCACAGTTTATCTACAGAGGTAATAAATTCATATAGAGATTGGTTGCTACATTTTAACATTAACTATATGAGCTGAATCAGATGCAAATTTTTTTAACTTGTGTATCTCAACTTTTCATTCTACCAATATAGATTAGACTTTCAGGAGATATGTAAATTGAAAAAACAATAAAAGGCACTCATTTACAGATTATTTTTGCTTCTTGTACATCTGATACAATTTTGTTAACATGCCCTCTGAAGCACATGCCTGACAGACTCTTTGCTACAGCCATCTTTGATCTTGCTAGCTGAAAATGGAATATTGCTTATATGTAGCCTCTTTAATCTTAAACTAATTTGCAGATGCGGATCTAGAAAGTATAATTCGCATACGTGTGATCTTCACTGGAATCTATTCCACTATCTTGTAAAAGGGACAAATTCCCCATTAGTCCAAAGGTTTTTTGAATGGTTTTTGAAAACCATCTGTTTTCAAATTTTCATTTTCTTCTCAATGTTTAAGTTATTGTTTAGAGATCAGAATCAGCAAGCCACAGATATGCTTGCAATATACTTCTCTTAAATATGAGCTGTCTGCCTGACTGTATGTTTTTGTGTTCAGCAAACTATTTTTTCACCTCTTATACAATTTGGATAAGTAGATGTGTCAATCAGTATTTTTATGTAGAGGTTCTGTATGCCATCAAAACATTTGGATCAGCCATTTTTTAAAGTCATTTTAACTAATAGGGCTTGCAAATTAATTTATAAATAGGGCAAGGTTAAAAGAAGAGATGGATAGAAGAACAGAAGAAAACAGAGAAGCTTATGACTGTCAAATTTCCAATAAGCCCACCTGGGATGAAAGGAGAGGAAAAGGGGTTGTTTGTGGTGGGAGGGAAAATTATTGACTGATTTATTTCTGTAATAAACTCACTATCTAGCAATGAGCTGTTGTTCTGACCATCTCGTTGTGCATGTCAAGCCATCAACTAAAACCTAACATGGGAAAAACTCAGCTCTTGATCTTTCCCCTGAAGATCCTCCCCTTCACACACTTTCTATATCTCAATGGACAGCACCACCACCATCTTTCCTGTTACTCAAGTTAATAATTTCAGCTTTTCTCTTTGGCTTCGCCTTTTATTTGACCCATACACATAGGCTCTGTCTAATACTAGCCGCTTCTTCCTCAACATCTTCAAGATGCAACCTTTCCTTTTTGTCCATAATAAAAACTCTTGTCCAAACCCTGATCATCCTGCATCTTGAATGCCTCGACCTAGTCCTCTCTTACTCTGATGCCTGTAACTTTGCCTCCTTCAAATCCATTTAAAATGCTGATGTTAAAATTATCTTCCTGGCTGATAGCTCTGATTATGTCAGACTCTTTAAGGGCTTGTTGGCTCTCCCTATTTCACCACATCAAACAAAAACTTATTTTCCTAATTTTCAAAGCATCCCACAGTTTAGCCCCAGCCTACTTATCTGTTTTATCTTATTGTATATGTGTGACTTGATCACCTGCTTGTCTGCTTCTCCAATCAGCACCTATATGCTTTCTTGCATGCTGCCCGTCACACATGGAAAATCTCCCCATTCCTCCTCCAAACTCACTTCTGCCATAATGCATACAGAAAATTCCCCTGGGGATGCCATCCTTCCATCACCTCCTTTAAACATCTTTCTGCACACAACCCTTTACCAAACCACACTCTTTCAACACAACAAACTACTGTACCAAACATTCACAACTATTAGTGTTTGGAAAGAATAATCGGGTAAAAGGGCATGTGTGGAAAGGTAAAGTGGGGGCAGAGCTAAGGTTGTGGTACATGGCCTGTGATATACAGTAGTTGTGGAAATGGTAAGGAGTTTCCTTATACATGGAAAAACAGACAATAAGCAGTGGTAAGTAATTTAACTTTTCGTTTTCATGGTTTTGTGGGTTTGTGTCAGGTATTTTTTGTCTGTAAAACTCTCACTGCTCCACATTAGTTTCTGTATATTAATCACATTAGTCATCAGGCCCCGCCCCCAGCTAATCTACAAAACAGTGGAGATGATAGTATCCATTTAATCTAAAAAATAAAATTTATCATTCCAGGCATAACTGGTATTAAAATATTTAATTTGTAATATTTATATTTTTAAGGCTTATTGTTATTGCTGAAGAATGAGTGGATTACATCAGAGATGTAATATCTGTATGAAATATTGTCTTGCCTTTTACGATTCCATTTCTGCTATATTACAGAGCACAATTACATATCATAGGAGGAGTAACTATTTTATTAATGAAAGTCAGGAAATAATTAAGCATCCCACACTATTCATTCATCCTGCTAGGAATTAGTGATAGAGATTCCTGGTTTATGTCTCAAGTTATCATAAACTTGGTAAGCTAGCCTCTCAGAGCTTGTAAATTACCAACAACTTGCCCAGTAGGCTTGATCCTCCTTCAAGAATGTCAGGTTTCAGAGTAACAGCCGTGTTAGTCTGTATCCGCAAAAAGAAGAACACGAGTACTTGTGGCACCTTAGAGACTAACAAATTTATTAGAGCATAAGCTTTCGTGGACTACAGCCCACTTCTTCGGATGCATATAGAATGGAACATATATTGAGGAGATATATATACACACATACAGAACTCCGGTTTGAATAAGGACTGGGAATGGCTGAGCCATTACAAACACTGACTCTATCTCCCCTTGTAAGTATTCTCACACTTATTATCAAACTGTCTGTACTGGGCTAGCTTGATTATCACTTCAAAAGTTTTTTTTCTCTTAATTAATTGCCCTCTCAGAGTTGGTAAGACAACTCCCACCTGTTTATGCTCTCTGTATGTGTGTATATATATCTCCTCAATATATGTTCCATTCTATATGCATCCGAAGAAGTGGGCTGTAGTCCACGAAAGCTTATGCTCTAATAAATTTGTTAGTCTCTAAGGTGCCACAAGTACTCCTGTTCTTCTTTCTTCAAGAATGTATATTTTATGCTCATTAGGCATTGGCATTAAAGAGTGAAGCTAGAAAAGTAAAGAAGTGCTTCCTAAACATGTTAAGTCCTTGGACATCAATAGCCAGAAGTTCTAGACTCAGGCAATTAAATTGCAATACTGCAATTTAACCTCTTTTGAATCCTTCAGGCCGCCTTGTGTCTCATCTAGAGGTCAGGAGAGTTTTATTCATCCGGCATACATGACTAGACCACATTTATACCCTGAGCAAGGTTCTGGACAATAACACTATATAGTTATACATTTTTAAAAACATTACTAGGATTAAAATTTGCTGGCATATCTACTCAGGAAATATTTTCAGCATAAAAGTTGTAGCACTACAACAATCTACAAAATTAAAAGCTCCATCTCAAAACCATCTGATCTGGTCTGAATGAGCAAGATCAGCCACGCCCCCTCTAACATTTAGAAGCTGTTAAATAATTCTCTAGATCTCAAAGTCTACAGATGCTTTAGGACTAGGACACTGTTGAGTACACAAAGTGGCGCCTGCAGCTGTATGCATGCTACATACAGTGCGAACCACTGGCAGAAGCAAGGAGGAGCAGCATTGGCCCCCACTGCCTATCCAGGTTTGTCCCTACAGTCATAATGGAGAGGCTGCACAAAAATTAAGTGAGTGCCATTCTGAGCACTGGTCTCTTCATTTTGACCCCATGCCCTTCCCACAACATGGTGGAAAGGCCATGGGGCCGAACTTAAGTACGCTCACTGGCCAGAGGAGCACCAACACTGCTTCTCCTTGACAGTGCTGTGTGGCCAGCTCCTGCACTAGGGCTCCCCTCATGGGCCTGCCCAGCCTTTCTGAGGTCAACACTGAGCATGTATCACATGTGAGTCAGAATAGGGTGACCAGATGTCCTGGTTTTATAGGGACAGTCCCGATTTTTGGGTCTTTTTCTTATATAGGCTCCTATTACCCCCCACCCCTGTCCCGATTTTTCACATTTGCTGTCTGGTCACCCTAGAGTCAGAAATGCATCCTTAAAAACATTCATGATAGATCAGTGGATTTTTGTCTCAGGATTATTCATTTCAAGATTAGTTACTGTGTACTGTATATCTAACCACATCTCACCCACATAGAATGGGTCTCCTGAGCATGAATACATACTAGAGATGCTCCAAGAGTCACAGAACTTTATTAAACATGCTCTGGTAGTAACTCTCCTTCGGACTGGAATTCTAGAGAGTATTAACTCTGATCTCAACACTGGCACCTTGCATTTCCACTTGTGTTCTGGATAAAACTGGATATAGCTTTTAAGTCTATAATACAAATGGTTCTTCAGAGCTACTTTAGCATCCAAAAAGCAAATGTTATCAACATGTAAAGCCAAGATTATGTTCAGCATTGACCAGGGAGTTAATCGACTCCTGGAAGCAGTGAAGTTTAAAAAAATCATTTTTGTGAAATACAATAAATTACATGTTAATGACAACATCTAGCAGTACTTTTAAAAATTACGTACTGGTTGAAAGATGGGCTCCCTCAGCTTGAAATTTGGGACGGATCTGAAGAAGGCAGAAGGAGAGGGTGTATGGTCAGGAGGCACAACAGTGGTGCACAGAGGTGACTCCAAGAGCAAATGAAGTGGAGCATGGAATAGAAGCAGAGGGGAGAGAACAAATGGGAACACAGAAGAAGAAGATACAATGATATATGAGGAAAAAAGTAAGGTTCAAGACTACCACTTGCTCTGTTCATTTCTAGTTCATTTTTTACCGTGTGTGTCTTTTTTTGATTGTGTTAGACATATGATCTTCGGGGCAGGGACTGTCTTTATTTTAATCTTTGTACAGCTCAGAGACCATCATGGACACAACACATTATACATAAATAAATAAATAAATAATGGATAGTATTTAGATCTTACATTTCAGCATTCGTTCTCTTCGCCTATCTAATTCAAGGGTTGTCCCTTTGGACTCACAGCCTGGCTCTCTTACATTTATCCATGGGCATTTATTACATGCTTACAAGTCTGTGTCTCTGTCCCCTATAGGAAGAATCCAAACCTTAAAGCCAAACTCTTTGTTCTTTGCAAAAGCCTTCCTCCACAGAAGCCAAGGTTTATACCTTAAATTATATAATTTATTTATGTGGCTATGAACATACAGGAGGAAATGATAACTTCTGAAATAGGTTCAATTCCCCCCTCTCAATTGTTAATAAAGTGTTATAATGTATTCTACAATACATTTAGACAGCAAAAATGTATTAAGTATTATAATATTGAAATCATTTGATTGTAGTACCGTCCCCTGTAGATGTCATAGTAAGTAATAGCTATCAAAGCATTCAATTACTGGTAAGAAGAATGCTAATACATATGCATATAGGACTCTGTGGTGATCTATTCTGGTAGTTATAAAATAGCATATTAGCTTCTTGGCACATATTTGATGAAAAGTTGATCTTATGTTTGATCTCCTAGACGTTCCTAAAATAATCACAGAAAGATCTAACAATATTGGTAATATAAGGTGTTAATATATAATACTTCAAAATCAAAAGTAAACACTCAGGGTACAGCATTAAACGTTCAGGTTCATTTAGAATCTTTGAAATAGATTACAGAAGACATTGACTGAAAATTACAGTAAGTCTAGAACAAATTTCCCATACTACATTCAACCCATCACTATCAGCAGCCACTAGGTGTTGGTTTACACTTTTTGAATGTGATTGGGTGTATGAAAGGCTAGGCAGACTAGCAGTTAGCACACCTGACTTCCAGCACCTTGCTTCTCTGATTGGATGGCAGAGGTGCCTGGTTCCTGGCCTTTGGCCAGGAATCTTCTGGCCTCAGCCCTTAAGGGAGTGTGTTAAGGGATGTCCTCCCTCTCCACCAGGTCCTAGCCCAGGGCCTTGGGGAATCAATACCAGCAGGGTCTTCTCAGCAGAAAGTCTAAGTCTGCTGCCGTGGACTGCTTCCTACCTATGTCCCTTGAGTTTGTCGCATGGCCCCTATCATCCAAATAATCTCTGGTGGCTTGCCTAGAGTAGCATCCCTTTGTGGACCTTTTGCAGTATTGCTTCCTGCTGCAGCCTCAGGTCCCTCTGGGCAGAGGAGCAAGGGATCCTAGTCCCACAAAGTCCTTACAGTCAGCTAGTAAGGTTCACTCACTGCTGGGTGCTCCCCAGTCCTCCTCAGTCAGGAACACAGTGCTTCTCCCCTGTCAGCCTGTTTTCTGTGAAAAGCTGTAAGTATGGACACAAGGGGAAAAAAATCTTCATATCTGGACTGTTTGGATTCTAACAGGGGAGAATAACTGAACAAGAAGATGGAGATCCCCAGAGTTATTCTGAGTAGCCCTCAGCGACTTTTTGGGGAACTGGCAGATGACTACATCTCTGCTACCGTTTGGATTTATAGACTGACTCACCTTTATATGTACTTAACCTGTTTTAAACTCTCAATAACTCTCATTTATTTTTCTTAGCTAATAAACCATTAGCTAGTTTAATATAGAATTGGTTACTAGCATTGTGTTTGCTGTGAGATCTAGGATGCAACTCTACCTGGGTAAGTGACTGGTCTCTTGGGCCTGGGAGTAGCCTGGAATATTTGTGATCTTTGGTGAAAGTGACCATTTATCACATAGTCCAGCTTGCCTGGGTGGCAAGAAAGTCTTGAATGTCTAAGGGGACTGTCTGTAATTCCATTATAAGACTAGTGTAGTACTTTGGGAGTTCACATTTGGTACTGGGTTGATAAAATTTAATTATAGAACGTACCACCAATTTGGGGTGTCTGCCCTGCTTTTGACAGTCTTCCCTAAGATAGGCATTCACGGTCATGAGCCACTCCAGACAGCGTGACAGTAATTATTATTCATAGTTGGCAGCTATGAACATTTGAATATGGTACTGTATATGGTAGTTAGCAGCTGGAGAATGATCTCAGGAAAGGCAATACCTTAAAGATGCTGCAATCCAGATTCTCCCTAACAGGATATGAACAACTCCCATTGACTTCAGTAACCTTCAATGGGAGAATCAGGCTTATATCATGGAGTTGTAGGGCAAGGTCCTCCTTGGTTGACAGCTGGAAAGAGACTGAATGGGTTGTGTGACTTAAGAAGTGTCCTTAACTGATAAGAGGTCTAAAACAACTGTCAGGAGTATGGAGATGGCACCTATCACCAAAGAATCCTCTTCTGGCAAGAGTGTGTGTATGTGATAGGGTAGAGGATAGCAGAAAACCCCTACAAGATCTCCCTGAACCCTCTCACCAGGTACAAGAGTCTATACTTTGCCTTCTCCCCTGATAGAAGTTGTCCAGGGGTCACTATAGTGATGATAGCCTCTGTAGCTCCAGTACAGGGAGAGCAGCTAAGGATAAATGTAGGACTATTTGAGGTAAGATATGACCTGATTTGTATGAGTTCCATGTCCCCATCCCTTGTAGTTCATGATCTCCCATTTCCAAAGTAGGAATGAGTCCCCTCCTCCTCCAGTCTTATGCATCAAGTCATCACATACTCAGGCTAGACAACTTGGTGCACAATTTGTTTATACTGTCACTGAGCTGTGCCCCTTAAGTCAGCAGAATTTGGCCCTATTTTTCTAAAATTGAGTCACGTTACATCTACAGCGTGGACAGAAAACATATGGAACAAGGTGAAAATTTTCTAGATATCCAAAATTTATACTAGTTAACAAGTTCAAAACACTTCCTGGGTGGAAAAATACAAAACACAACACAAAATCCTGACTTCTTTTTAACCTGAATATGATTTTAATGCCCCTAACCTGGGCTTGTAATAAAAAAGCTAACAAAATTAAATTAAATTGTATTATTGTGATGCTATAATAAAACATAGCACTTTAAAAAAGAAAGTCACAAGATTACAGGAGATACTAAGGAGGAGACGAAACAACAATAGTAATATGTGTTAACTCAGTATCTATTGAATCATAATTGCTTTCAGAATAATTTGTCTATTTTACTGTTGTTTTTTATATAAACACAGCCTCTAGAGAGAGATATTTAGCAGTTTGCTCAGTACAGAGCTACACTATAAAAACTCTTTGTAATGGTATTTTTGGTACCTCTAGCTTGACAAAGAACTCAAGTGTGCGTCATGGTGGTCAGAACACATAATTTAAGTTAACATTTTCTTTGTTTTACTGGAATTTTGCCTCTCTTTTCTCAGTTTTTAACATTTTGATTGGTGTGTGGCATTGTACAATTCGGAAGTAAGATACCAAAACCAGTTTGGCTAACTGCAAATTCATTTTTTTGGATCCCATATCTCTTAAACTAAGGATTATGCATTTATTTTAACTTTTTATTGATGGTCCAAGCTTTTACTCAGTCTTCCTGGAATTTCTGATTGATTCATCTAAAAGCTTGGACTTACTTCTGAAGTATCTACATTCTGTGTTAAACTATCTTCTTTTGACTTAAAATTTGAATCAGTTAGTGGCAGAATGCAGGAAGCAATAGGAGAGTTACTCAACTACAGATATTCAGACCTTGAGGTCTTAACCACTATATTAATGAAATACAATTATGTGCTGAAATATAGTTGGGGATGTGGAGAACAAGGTGAGAATTCGAAATCATAGGACACTGTCATAGTTTTCCCCCTCATGACAGATATGGAACTTAACGAGTCCTCTTTTTTCTTAGTTAGAGGCATCAACTACTGACAAAAAGCATACTTTCTTTTTCCTTCTTGGACACTGTACTTGTGAAATCTTGGCCATGAAAAATAAATTATATGGAAAGACACTGAAAGTAACCAGAAAGGTTAAAAAAAAACAAAAAAACAAGAATTTCAAGGGTCTAAAACTACAGAGTATAGGAAAAAGTAGAAGAACAGTCATATTGGAGCAGGGAATTATCAGCTGGTCTACAAGTCTTCACTGACTTCCAGCTACATAGCATTAAGAATGGCAAGAAACCGTCTGTATATTTAAATTTTTGAAGAGGTTTCTGTTTTTATTGTTAAGATGAAAAATATGGTATTGTACTATTTAAAAAGAAAGTTTCCTTTTTTCTTTCTTTTTAAAAATAATTGGTAACATATTTTTCACTTCCCTCATACTCAAAAATGGTTGAATGACTTTGGCTTGAACTTAAAAGAAATCACCCTTGGGCAGAAATGTGGATAATTTTGGCTCCAGGAGTCTTTGGAAAAATAGTATGACTGAAAACAGAGTCTAAGAATGAAGCCATTACAGCAACCTTAACTATGAGTGCCCCCCACTACTCCACTAATAATAAATAATAATTACTTATACATTGCTGTAAATTTATCCTACAAACAGATTGAGACACATTCCCAATCCTGAATGCAACAATCTAAGTAACACAAAACAGGATAAGGGACAAAGAGGGTATTATGATTAGTGGTGAGAACACATTTTTCTTGATGAAAGGGGTTTTAAGGAGTGATTTGAAGGTGGAGTGAGAAACAGAGGTAGAATTTGATACACACTATTGAGGAAGACTGTTGTAAGCACAGGAGGCAGAATGGGTGAAGACAAAATAGTGGGAGGAGATAGATTTTGGGAAGGAAAGGGGAAATGAGAACAGAGACAACATTTTATATGGTAAGAAGCCAATGAAAGGATTCAAACAGTAGGAATGATGTGGTCAGAACAGCATGAGAAGTGGCATTTTGAATATGCTAGAAGATGGAAGTTGCAGGGAGGTTAAAGAGAAGGCAACAAGCCAAGAAGTTAGCAAAGTATGGATAAGAGTTATAGTTTCTGGAATTGTGATGAGAGGATAGATTAGGATGATATTAAAAAGGAAGTAATACTAGTTAAAATATTTAGCAAGGGCTCGAATAATGGGGCAGATGGAGCAAGTAGATGACATTATTGTTGAGGCTGGGAAAGGTGAAGGATAGTGAAGTAGTCAAAAGAAAAAGAAAAGAAAGGAACTGAAAAGACACTGGGAAAAATAAATGAATTTTATACTATTTTCAAAGTGAGTTTGGAATGACAGCAGAAGATGTCAAGACAGATGTCAAGAGAAGATGTCAGCGACATTTGGAAATATGACAATGGACAGACAGTGAGAGATTGAGGAATGTGATGGGGTGTTCACCCCACTCTAGCCTGGAAAGGGTTAACATGGCTCAGAAGGGGTTAACCTGATAGGCCATACCTGAGGGAGAGCTAGGCTTGATAGACAAGCACTGATTGAGGATGGGGCTCAGCTGGGAAGGAGCAGGTGCAGCTGGTATAAGGCCAGGAAGTAAGGACAGAAGGGGCTGCTGTGTGGATGCATGCAGTCACTCTCTAGGCTTAGAGAGGGAAAAGGAGGAAACCAAGAAAAGGAGGAGAAGTCTTGGGATCCTGACCCTGAAAGAAGGGTTACCTAGAAGGGTGGTGAAGAAAAAAGCCTGACTGAGGTGGAATAGGAGGCAGCCCAGGGAAAAAGCAGCAAAGTTTTGGGATACAGCAAATCTTGGCTGCTGATTGAAGTGCCCTTGGGTGTAAACAAGGAATAGTGGGTCGGCCTGGGTTCCCTACCAACCACTGAGGAGGGCATACACTGGAATTGGAAGACTGCCAGGACTGATACCTGGACAGCCAGTCCAGAGAGACGTTGATACCCTAGAAGGGAAAAACGACAGTGACCTGACCGGAGGACCAAGCCACAAACAGGGAGAACCCCATGACAGGGAACGAGAAATAGGCTTGGGAATAGAGGTGGCTTTTGAAATAATATGAGCAGACGAGATCAGACAAGATATGTAGAGAGACAATGAGTCTCAAGAAGAAAGGACCAGTTATTGAGGTAAAAAAGGAAAAGTAGTAACCAGAGGTCTTTGACATGTGTGGTCCCTATGAGTATTCCCTGTGGATGCATATGCAGGCTGTGCACCTGGGAGCAGAAATTCTTCAGTAGCAGTGTCCATAGTCTGCATGTGCGCCCTACACCTCATTGTGCTCAACACCAAGGGCAGAAAGGGCAGCACAGATCAACTACCTCTCTAGTTGCTGCTCTACTGCAAATCTTGTGAGGACCTAAGGAGAGGGGAAAGAGGGAAGGTCGTGAATACCCATAAGAAGCATACATCTCAAAAAACTCCAGTTACTATAAGGTAAGTAACCTTCTTTTCTTCTTAGAGTGCTGGTCCATATGGGTATTCACTGTGGGTGACTCCCAAGAGTGCTTGTTTAGGAGGAAGGTGTGAAGAAGTGTTCGGCACCACAAATCAAAGGATCACTAAGCTGATGGAAGCATTCCTAGAAGAAGCTTGAAGCACAGATTAGTATCTAATGAAGGTGTGAATGGATCCCCATATTGTGGCTCTGCAGATGTGAGAGAGAAACCCCTTGCAGAGAAGACCCCAACGCAGCTTGAGCTCTGGTTGAGTAAGCTCTGACAACCTGTGAAGGCCAGGCTTCCATGATGTCCTTAAAAGGAGGATGCAACCCAAAATCCATTTAGAGATTCACTGGTAAGAGATTGTGTCTCCTTCCATCTGTTTGGAGAGGAAGATGAATAGTCTCAGACTTTCAAAAGGGCTTTTTTCTGTGCAGATAGAATGCTAGAGACCTGTGTACATCCAAAGAATGGAGCCTTTTATCTTCCAAGTTACAGTGAGGCTTTGGATAAAACACCAGAAGGTGAATTATTGTAATACATTTTTTGTCTGTGAAAAACTGTGTGCGAAGGGTCCACCAGAAGGGCCCCAACCTCCCCCACCCACCTAGTAGAGGTAATTGCCATAAAGAAGGCCACCATCGTAAAGAATTACAGAAAGGAACAGTAGCTAGTGGCTTAAATGGTGGTCTCATAAGCATAAAAAGGACCAGGTTCCAATCTCAGGTAGGAACCAGTTAAGAAATCAGAGGGAATATCCTTATGATATCATTCAGGAAGCTTACTGTAGTGGGATAGGTAAAGGCTGAGAAGCTTTTGTACAGGAGGATGGAAGGCATTGATGGATGCCAAATGTACCTTAATGATCTGATATACAGGCCTGACGTTTCTAACAAGAGGAGTTTGTCAAGCTGTCGAGTGGCTCACAAATGTGGCTGCCAACATCAGGGCAGACGGTTACAAACCCCAAATTGTTGTGTGTTCTATAATTGAATTTGCCCAATCAAGTATTAAATGTGAACTCCTCGAGCACTATAATACCCTTAACATGGAATCACAGACAGTCCCCTTGGTACTCTGATCTACCTTGCCACCCAGGCAAGCCTGCCTTTGTGTTAGATGGTTTTTCACATCAAAAATCACAATAATATTCAGGTTACTCCCAGTTCCAAAGGACCAATCACTTACCCCAGGTCACACACCAAAGACAACGCTCGTAGCCAGCCCTGTAATAAACTAACTAAAGATTTATTAACTAAGAACTGGAAACAAGAATTCTTTTTAGGGTTAAAGCAGGTAAACATACTTTATGAAACCTAAGACTGTAATTCATTTGTGTGTAATAGAAGCTGCTGTAGTGTGCAAACTCTATATGTCCGTTAGGCCTAACCAAAGCTACGTTATGGGATTCCTTGCTTAAATTGCTTAACAGCCCAACCTATGGCATAGCATTTCCACTCAATGACAGCAGCATTCTATTCAGTGGGGGCCGCAGAATGGGAGACCCTACTGATGAAAGATTTATTGCCCTGCCAATGGGTGGAGTTCCCATTCGTGATCCATTTGGAAATGTATGCTGGTGCTGTCATTATTCCTAGAATATGAACTGCAAAACGTGTGACCTGATGCTGTATCCACTCTTTCCAGAGCTGGACTGCCTCCTTGAAGGGTGAAGAGAACCTAGCTCCTCCATGCCTATTCATATACTAGGCAGTGGTCATGTTGTCAGATCTGACCTGAACACGTGTGGACTGGACTCAAAACATATTGCATCCAACATGGGGGAATTCTATATTATACCTCATCTTGATAAAGAGGAACTGATCACAGAACTAAAAAATTAATGGGATCTTAGGCACAAGTGATCATGACTTGATTATATTTATAATGTGCAAACAAAATAAAATCCACACCAATAATATATATACTTGGTGCTTTAAAATGACCAATTTCACAAAGCTGAAAACAGTTATGAGCCAAATCAGCTAAGAGGAAGAATTTAATCAGAAATTGTGGATGATAATTGGGAATTGTTTAAGAACACTTTACTAGATTCCTAAAAAGCCACCATCCCACAAACAAGAAATAGATCAGTGGATTTTTGGTTAAAAAAATGACCTGATTTAGAGGGGAAGTGAAGGCAGCTATTAAAAATGAAATAAAAAAAATAACAAAAAAGAAAAATGTGATAGTAATGAATATAAATCAGAAATTAGGAATTTCAGAAAGTAATAAGGGAAGCAAAGGAACACAAGGAGAAATCTATGGACAGCAGAGTAACGGACAATAAGGAGTTTTTAGAAGTATATTAGGAACAAAAGAATCCTAACAATGGTACTGGTCCATTACTAGACAGAAATGGTAAAATTATCAATGTTAATGTAGAAAAGGTACAAGTGTTAAATAAATATTTCTGTTCTGTATTTGGGGAAAGAACAGATGATACAGTCATATCATATGATGCTGATAACACTTTCTATTCCAATAGTAACTCATGAGGATGTTAAGCAGCAGATGCTAAAAGTCAGACATTTTTAAAACCAGGACCAGCAACTTGGATCCAAGCGTTTTAAAAGAGCTCACTGAGGAGCTCACAGGATCATTGAAGTTAACTTTCAATAAGTCTTAGAACACAGGGGAAGTTCCAGAAGACTGGATTAAAGCTAATGTCATGCCAATATATATAAAAAAAAGTGGAAACAGGATGACCCAGGTAATTATAGGCCTGTCAGTCTGACAGCGAACCTGAACAAAATAATGGAGCAGCTGATATGGAACTTGATTAATAAAAATTTAAGGGAGGGTAATATAATTAATGTAAATCAACATGGCTTTATGGAAAACATATGCTGTCAAATTAACTTGGTTTTTATTATATGATTAAAAGTTTTGTTGATAAAGGTTCTTGTGTTTATGTAATATACTTAGATTTCTATAAGGTGTTTGACTTGGTACTATAATTTGAGTAAAAAAACCTAGACTGATATAAAATTAACATGGCACACATTAATGGATTAAAAGGCTGGCTAACTGATATGTCTCAAAATATAATTGCAAATGGGGAATCATCATGATGCAAATGTGTTTCTAGTGGGGTCCCTCAGGGACTGGTTTTTGGCCCTACACTATTTAACATTTTTATCAATGGCCTGGAAGAAAACATAAAATGATCATTGATAAAGTTTGCAGATGACACAAGAATTGGGGTGAGTGGAAATAATGAAGACCATGGGTCAGTAATACAGAGCAATCTGTAACACTTGGTAAGCTAGGAGCAAGCAAACAATGAGTTTTAAGAAGTCTCAAATATAAATGTATACATTTAACAAAAAACCTAGACCATACATACAGGATGGGGTATTCTATCCTGGAAAGCAGTGACTCTGAAAAAGATTTGGGGGTCATCGTGGTTAATCAGCTGAACTCGAGCTCCCAATATGATGCTGTGGCCAAAAGGACTAATGCAATCCTTGGATGCATAAACAGGGGAATCTTAAGGAGGAGTTGAGAAGTTATTTTACCTTTGTATTTGGCACTGGTGTGACCATTGCTGGAATACTGTGTCCAGTTCTGATGTAAGCAATTCAAGAAAGATGTTGATAAATTGGAAAGGGTTCTGAGAAGAGCCCCCAAGAATGATTAACGAATTAGAAAACATGCCTTACAGTGACAGACTCAAGGAGTTCAATCTATTTAGCTTATCAAAAAGAAGGTTAAAGGAGAACTTGGATTGCAGTCTATAAAGAACCTGCACAGGGAACAAATATTCGATAATGAACTTTTCAATCTGGCAGAGTACGTTATAACACAATTCAATGTCTGGATGTTAAAACTAGATACATTCAGAAAGGAAAGAAGGTATAAAGTATTTAATAGTGAGGGTGATCAGCCACTGGAACAATTTACCAAAGGTCATGGTGGTTTGTCCAGCAATGGACATTTTAAAAGCAAGATTGGATGTTTTTCTAAAAGATATGCTCTAGGAATTATTTTTGGGAAGTTCTATGGCCTGTGTTACAGAGGAAGTCAGACTAATTCATCACAATGATTTCTTGTGGCCTTGGATTCTATGAATCTATGGATAAAAATGCTTTGCATGTCTTGTGGAGTGGTCATTGCTCCAGCAGGTTGCTATGCAATCTGGATACCTGCAGGAACCAGGAACCTTGGACTGTCTGGTCGTCAAGGTGTGCTTTCCATGATGAGCATCTTTGTAGGTGGTGTGGGAATGAAGGGAACTCCCACCTAGACCATTTGTCTGATTTGCCATCAGGTGAGGGATGTCAGCACATTCCATGGAAGTCAGACCTTCTTGTCCAGTGAGTCCCTGATTGGAGAGTAGACTATTCTTAAGCGGGTCTGGAGACACTGCAGATGTAATCTCAAACAGAGTGACGTAGGTGCACGTGGTCATATCACCTAGTAGGACCAAACAGGATCAAACCATCATCTGAGGGCTGAGATGAAGCTGGGCTATGCTATCCTTCATAGCAAGGAATTGTTCTTGAGGAAGTATGTGTTGCCGTGATAGAGTTCAGGTTTACTCTGATAAAGTCTGTAACTTGTGTTGGTATTAAAGTGGTCTTTTCTAGATTTAGCTGAAGCCCTACAGCATCCAATCTTTCAGGCAGAGAAATACTGGTCTGCCCTGTCTGTGGAAGTAAGCAGCTACCACTGTGAGCACCATTGTAAAGACTCTTGGAACTGCTCAGAGGTCAAAGGGGAGCACTCTGTATTGAAAGTGCTCTGGTTCCACGGTGAAGAAAAGGAATTTCTTGTGAGCCAGGTGAATGTCTACATGAAAATATGTGTCTGTGGGCCACAAACCAGGTGCCTTAGCTGAGGGAAAGTATGATAAAGTATATCTACTCTGCACACTAAGCCCAGGCTCCACCTGAGGTTTGAACCCAAGCTCCACTTCCAATCACACACAAATCAGTCTGACTTGGGTCAGCAAACACTCAGGACCTGAGTCATAGTGCCATGCTAGGGATGCTGTGAGTCAGGTCCAAGTCCTATCATTTTGTACTGCAAACCCAGGTCAAGCCACAGACCTGAGTCAAAAGGTCTGTGTAGCGCAATATGGATGCATTAGCACTGCTGTGAGATCCAGGTCCATCAATTGTAAACCCAGTTTTAAAATGCAGTGTGTATGCTCAAGCAAATGCTTTGATATGTTCTTTCCTGGGGATGACCATTGCTGGGGATGGTTTGAAGGGTCCTTGTACTCCAGCACTCAGAAATATTGGTCCTAGGGGGTCCCAATAAGGATGGTGACTGTAGTCATAAAAGTACAGAGGTGGACCCCACAGTAGTACTGTTGCTCCCTCAGCCAATAGTGAGGTTCTCAAGGATGTGATGGCATGTGTATGGATCTAGAAGCCCTGTCTGACAGTTCTCTACCAGACTGCTTTTGGGACTTCTGGTATGGGATCATTCTCATCTGACTTCCAGTGGATCTGATGGTACCTTGAGGCCTGACCCATTGTGCCCCAGAGTGGGGACCGGTGCGTCACACTTCGATGTTGCCGGATTATCTGCTTCACGGCTGGGGTCCGGGACCAATGAGTGTTGGGTCGATGATGTCAGAATCTCTTTCATCTGGATTGGATCTGCAAGAAAAGGGGATTCTGGATCCATATAGATTTCCAATTCCTCAGAAAACATGTACTGTTCGGACAAAAACTGGCAAGCATCTTAGGTTTGGCCTGATCTGATGGTGCCACCTTGGAAATGGTGGACCTTCTTTGGGCCAACACTGATGGTGCAGAGGGAGACTGGTCCTTTCTGTCTCTATTGGGGGTTGGTATCACCCTTTCAGAATGCAGTTTCAGGGGAGTGGTAGCTCGTGTACCATTAGCACCATTTTCTCTTTATGAGCTCTAGAAACACCCATTCTGGGGCATGGAGTCTCAGAGTGCAACAGAAAAAGGGGCAAACGGGACCTCTTCTTTGAGAATTTAACAGGAGATTTGTCCCTCTTCTTGTGAGGATGTTTGTCCTTGACTTTCTCATGCCTCCATTTCATGGAGTCCTTTGAATTGTTGACACTAGGAGCAGGAGGAGCACTATACAGTGATTCTGGTGAGTAAATGGTGAGCTGAAGAGCCTGGGGTCTGATTGAGGCCTCAAAGAGAGCTCCATAAGGTATATCCTCAGTTTAAATTCCCAAAATGCCTGGTACACAGAGGAAAGGCATAACATACCACATCTGGAAGAGATGTGGGCCTCCCTGAGGCACTAAAGGCAGATCTGGTGCAGGTTGCTCACTGGGAAAATCTGGTGACAAGTTGTAGCGAGGTGAGGACTCACCAGTGTGGCGCCTCCTGCTGGTTGTCCTGGGAATTAGCTCTGTCCACTCAGGAGCGCCCTCTGCAGGCCGGTGTCTCACTTGCCGCTGGCCCCAGTGTCCCTTTCAGACCCCGGTGCCCCATCTCTTGGGGTTCTGCCCCCTGCAGTGCCCCGCAGTCTCGCTGGGTCTCCCCTCCCTGGGGAACCCCTAACCCCCTATCTCCCTCACCTCAGTCTTGGGCTACTGCCAGTCACCATCTAGCTCCCGCTCACTGGGGCAGACTGCAGTATAATTGCCATTCATCATTGGCAAGGAGGGTTTGGACCTGCTGCTGCTGCCTCTGCCTACCCATAGGCTGCCCCGTTGCAAGCCCGGTACCTCTTGGGGGTTTTCCAGGCCAGAGCTCCCCAGCTCCTCTGGCCTTTCCCCAGCCCTGCCCCATTTTAGATACCCTGCTCAGCTCCCAACAGCCAGGCCCATCCCTCTCAACATCTAGAGAGAGACTCTGCCTGAGCGCCAGCCTAGCAGCCCCTTTATAGGGCCAGCTGCGGCCTGATTGGGGCGTGGCCCACCTGCGGCTGCTTCCCCAATCAGCCCAGGCTTACAGGTTCCCCGCCACAGCCCTCTCGCAGGGCTGTTTTAAGCCCTTCAGGGCAGGAGCGGGGTTACTGCCCCACTACACAAGTCAAATAGGGTCTAAAGCCTAGAACCTTGGGCACAATAGATGCCCCCACATGATGGAAAAGCACGGAGGAGAAAATCTCCTGATCCCCTCCCAACTAGTCTAAAAATTAAACCAATCTAACAACTATTTATAATATTTACAGAATGTGGACATAGGATCTGTTCTGTCTCAAATCACAAGCAGCAGAAAGGAACTGGAAAGACAATGAGTCTGCACTGCCCTTTATGCCCTCGGTAGCGAACATATGGATGCACAGGGTTCTATTGAAGAATTTCCTGTTCCAGGAGCACAGAGCACATGCGCACCCACAGTGAATACCATAGGTATCCGTGCTCAAAAAGGGACCTGAGAAACAAGAGTTATGGAAATTTAGTTAGGAACAAGCAAACTATACAGCAAAGGTGAAATTCTGGCTCCACTGAAGTCAGTGGCAAAACTCCTGTTGATTTCAATAGGGCCAGGATTTCACCCCAGATATATTTATTGAACATCAATACATTATAGTGTGATGTCTGAAAGAAGGAGGTGGTATTTTGCATGGATGTGTTGGTTTTCTTTGCATTTTCTGATATAGTGGGATGATATAAATGGATTAATTTTATAAGATTATATCCATAGTAGAAATACTTAACCAAACAAAATGTAAGTCAAAAAATAAAAGTATATTCGTATTGAGTATTGACTAAAGGAGAAGTAATAAATCAAGCTGCATAGCTCTGAAAACTCTAAGCATCAGGAAAATCAAGTGCTTTAGTAGGCAGCTTCTGTGTTAGAGAAAATTGGTGAATTTAACTACTAGGATCATTTTATGAAAATAAAAGGATCCAATGTATACTGAAATCTTTACTAGAAATACATCAGTAACCAAGTACAAAAAAAGTTAATATGTAAAATTTTAATTTTATATTATGTTTTATATTGACAGTTGTAACCTTATACTTTTGCTCTAAAAAATGAATTTTAACTTCTGAAAATTATCCTGTCAAATTTATCTCAACATAAGTGATCTTATCAGGGTTACATAGTAATAATTAAATGAGACTTCTGAAACCTGCGATTTTATTCTGTATGTGATTTTCCTAGAAATGATGCTATCAAGGCTTAGCCCTCTCTCTGTTCTTACTGCTGTGGGCTGATATGGAGTATGAATTTGTAAAACCCTACAGACTTCTTGTAAGAATTATAATTAATTAATTTTATTATAATAACCAAAATGACTAATCAAAATTTATCTGTTACTGTACTGCACTTACTTTTGTATATATCTCAGCACAATAAGAGAAAAAAACATTTTCTTTATGTACTGCTTATCTCTACAGAAGACACAATTTCCTCCTCCTTTTGCTGACAATATGCCTAATGGGAAATTAAAGTTTTTAATCCTGATTTTATGAGAATTATTTTTGCAAACAAGAAACCAGAATATTATATTAGTTTTATCACTTTTTTCCAAATCCAGTTATTATTACAGGCATTATAAGGTACCAAGATGCAAATTTTGGACCAATTTCTGCTTCCAGAAATTATCACGTATCTGGGGATTTGCCAGGAATTTAAACTAGAGAGACAATAAAGAGCTCTCTTTCCACAACTGCCAGTCCACAGAAGTGCCACATGCTGGAGAGCTTTGCTGCCTATTTTGAGAGCCTATTTATGTATTATAGGAGTTTCTGAGTTTGTCTATAGTGGGCCATCCAGGAAAATTAATCTAAATTAACTAAAGGTGTGAAATTGAAATGGATTAGTTAAACTGCATTAAACTACTGTGTGAACACCCTCATTCAGAGTTTAAAGGGGCCTTAATTCACTTTAGTTTAATTCACGTCCAAAGTGAAGGGCTGTCATGTAGCAGCCTGGGATCCCAGGATCTGAGAGATTTGAAGGCTGTATGCTATGCCTTTGTCTCATCCTAAAGAGTGTCCTTGTCAGAAACCACAAGCTGAATATTGCAGAGTTCCCTAGGTCCTCTGGCCACCTCCTATGGAAGGCGCTGAGATACTACGATGATAAGTGCAGTACAATAACCTATATAAAATAGAAAAAATAGAGTATGTTACCACATGGCTCTTAATATGTATATTAATGACAGGTGCAAGCATAAAATGTAGGTATGCTGAGTATTTTGTTTGTTCCTTCCTAATTTTCAGGATTTTATACATTTTATGCTCTCTGTCCCTTCAAATCCTGATACCCCACCCCATGTTCCTAAGAGGATAAAGGTCTGTGAATACAGCAGAGTTTGTATGGTGTTGCTATAAAGGGATAAGAGAGAATTGATGTAAAGAGATGATTACTTAGATCCACCAATCATTCCACACACAGAGGAGGGCCATTGCAGAAGCATAGTTACTGCACCTGAAACTTCCCTGAGCTGTGTGCTGAGCAAAGGATATGACTGTTAAAGAGTTAGAAGTGTACTCCAGGTAAAAGGACACTGCTTCTAGAATTCAAAGTTCCCTGAATTCAAATACGACCTGTCTCATTTCTAGTTTCATTAATGGCCTGGTCCACTGCACATTGAAGTCAATGGGAAGTTTTCTATAGGCTTTAGCAGGCATTGGATCAACACCTAAATTCAATTTTAAGTGACCTAAATAAATTACTTGTCTTCCTAAATTATTGCCAGTCAAATATATGTACAGATCAGTTGAAAAAGTAATAATGAGAATTATTTTCATTTTGTTATTTCACTAAAATTTATTATCTGAATTAGAACACATCCTACCTCTACTGTTAGTAGAATACTCCATACTTAAACAAGCAAAGTATCGGGTCAAGGAAACAAATATGCAAAATACCAAAAGGGAAGGTGGGAAAACATGCCTAGGAGACTGGTTCTTTTCCCACCGCATGCTAGGCAGAATTCATGGGTTTTGATTCACTTCCATTCACAGAAGCTCAAGTTTTTAATTGTAAAATTAAATAGTCAATCAGGCCAGAAGAAGCAATGGAGAGACTTACAGCTGTGCTGAACGGTGGGAGAAAAAAGGGAGGCAGTTAGTGGTCCTTGAACAATAGACTATTTGTCTCATTTTTATAAATTTACATTTTATTTCCAAAACAAAACCTTTCCAAGCTATTTGAGGAGCAGAGACTATTTAGCACATATTTCATACATTATCAAGCTCTCAATTGTATTTAATGCAAACAAAGCCCATTTTATAATCACAAGACCTTTCAAATGAGTGGTGATGCTGTTTATTGCACACTTTAGATGTGTCGTTGTCACAAGACTTTCACTTTGAATTCATCACATTACTACACGGTCTGTCATGTCTCACTGCAATGATGAAATAGGTATAGTTATAAATAGCTATATTTATAATGAAAAAAGATATTTAAACTATTCTAACAATGTATACCATCTAAATTCCTAGGGATTTTTGCACTGCTGACTTTATACATTTCTAAAGGAAGTGAGTAAATTGTCTTAGAGGTCTGAGGAGGGGGCAGTGCCAATTTCTTGCCCTTCTCCCATTATTCATTCCCTGGCGGGTCCTGCTTTTTTCAGTCCTATCTTCTTCCTATTTTGAGGAGACTTGATTGCTGCTAGTCCCATTAAGAGGACCATCAAGCAGATACATGGGAAACTGCACTGTTGCAAGTCTGACTAATTGGATCTGGATTTTTATTAAATGATGAACATTTATTAAATCAAGTTATATACAATGCTATTTTAAAGTTTTACTTAGTGCTTTGTTTTAGGATTGTATTCTCTTTATGTCTTATTCTCAGTCCACATTTAGCAGCTGGTTCCTAGCATTTTCTCTTGTGCCATGCTTGAGATATTAAGCCAGGAGATTTCTGATGCTCCCAGTTTAATATCTGAATACAAAAATTAAAGCTAAACCAGTTGATTGCTGCATGTGCAGGCTTGGGTGGGTAGAACTTAGTGTTGAAGACATCTGCAGCCATTTTTCTGAAACTTTTAAACCAGCAGTTTTCCTATGAAATACAAAAGTACTCTGCTCCCCTCCTCCCACTCAACAAATCAACTGGATTAGTTTCACAATAAAAAATTTAACTAAGTCAGTTAATCAGCCACGGGAGCAGCATTATGGGATCGGGGGAGATTTCCTGGGCAGCAGCAGGGAGAGGGGAGCTGAGAAAGAACTTAACAGGAGGAAAGAAAAGACATTTAAAAAGTATTTTTTGTGGTTTTTAAATGGATTGATTTATTCAAATATTCTTGGCATACTGATCCATAGTTTTGTTTAAGATTGCGATGAATCACTTAGTTGAAGAGAAGTTCCAGACTATGTGGTAGTATTTACCTGCACAGTCATATGACACTTTTAGTCAGTCAATACAAGATTGTAAATGCCTATTTGATGTTATTTAACTATACTATGCCAGCGGATGTTAACAAGAAGCTATTGTTTCTGGCAACAAGTTACCTTAATTTAGGATGTCTCACTGTAACTCAGTTGCACTGTAACATAATACAACTGCAGTCAATAATGTCAACAATTTAGTGGTTTTACCGTGCCACCTTATTTACATTTTTTTAAAAGAAAAAAGAGTTCTCAATATATCAGGTAAGGCTTTCAGCAAAGATAACACATTTTTTTTCAGTTGACTGTATTTGTGTAGATACCATTTCCTATTTCTGTAGAAAGCATAGTCCTAAATACCACTGCCCAGAGGAACACTTGCCACAGGATATTCTTACTGGAGCAGCTGCATGTTACCCAGCAACCAGTACATGTCAGTTCCTGTTGGGTTAGTAACAAACACTCAGTCAAAAGCAAGAATTCAGCTGTTTGTCTTTCTTTTTTTTTAAACTGTCCTGAAGGGAATACTGTTGTTCAGGTCTTCAACAAGTACCGTTAAAATGTAGAAGCTGCAGCAGCTGCACATGAAGTTCCAACCTAATCAGTTCAGATAGGAGTCAGCCTCATTGCAAGTGAACAAACTGGATCAGTCCATTAGCAAACAAGTACTTTAACTGCCTGTGCTGTAAGGCTGCAATAACATTTGCTGTAAAATACCACAGGAAAAAAATATTAAAAATCTGTATATGGTGTATATGTTCGTATGGGAAGGAGGAGCAGAGGCCTTTTCTATTCATAAGACATAAAAATTGAGAAAGCCTCTGAAGATCCCTTGTTCTAATTATTTTATACAGTGTAAATTCTTCAAAGACATACCTTAAATTAAGATGTTTGCAGCACTGAAAATTTATTATTAGAAATTAATGGAGCATTTATCAAGGTTATTAGAATTTTAAGGAAGAACTCTCATACTGGAGAAAACTTTCAAACATTTCAAACCTAAAGCATTACTTCCATGTGTTTTTTTTCTTGCCACAATTACAGTTTATTAAAAAGATACCTTTATATTGTGATGAAACTTGTATATATAAACAAATGCTCTCTCCACATCATGTTTGCTCCAGAATGAAATAAACCTTTTCAAAGTGGCCTAGTTGTGAAATCATCCCAAACTGTAAGTATTACACCTACACTAAAAGAAAACTGCACCCATTTAGCCTTGATTAACAAAATAATAAGAAGCACCTCTCTTTATTGAACTGTGTGAACTACTGGAAAATTAAATTTTCACTTTGAATTTAGTGAACAATTCTAAGTCTTCTACTGAATGAAGCATTTTTCTTAAAAAAAAAAAAAAAAAAAAGTATTCACATACACGGAAACCCTATAACCCTCCTGAACATAAATCTATAATATGAAAAAAAAATGTCAGGGGAAAATATGTGGCTTTTTAGACCCACAACTTTGCCACTGCCCCTTGAATTTTGTTGTTCATTTTCATTATCCCTATTTCTATTTGTATAATTAGAAATAATTTCCGTCCAACCACTGTATTATCATTTTATTTATTATTTTTACTTGTCTCAGAAAAACTGCATTTGGCTATGCCTACTACCTCTCCACCAGATTATAACTGCAGCCTCTGCAAAAATCTGTCTCAACTAACTTGAGGAATGAATGACATTTTGAGGGTTATTTCCAAGCATGTACCCTTCATTTACGGTAATGCACACAGCTATCCACAAAATCATCTTGACAACCAAGCTTACAAATTTTGTTATAAAAGCAGGTTGAGCTTCTGAGGAAAATTTTGCTCTGTCCTAAACCCTATGCAATTCTACGGAAGTTAGTGGGGTTATATTGGGTATAAATTAAGGCAGAATTTGGAAACTGAATGGCAGTTACCAGATAAAAAGTAATCTGTGTCTATTATGACCTTATCATTATGTATTATTTTTATAGTATCACAAGTATACATGTGACAGAACAAGCAGATTTGATTAACCACTTAAAGAATGTGTTGCCCCAGGAAAGAGACAAAAATAGCAAAGGGCAGGAAAGAGACAAAAATAGCAAAGGCATAATAGGGCCTAACAAAAATGAGCAAAGAATAAAAATAATGTTACTCATAATCATGAAAAAATAATTATGAAGGAAATGGATGGCCACACTGAAAATGTAAGGCTTTATTTTATTCACTACCCGAATGTTGTCATTCAGTGTAAGTATAATAAATAGTACATGAATAAATCACTAGATCGCTTTACATATATTGAACT
Organism: Malaclemys terrapin pileata; assembly: GCF_027887155.1. Lineage (NCBI taxonomy): Eukaryota > Metazoa > Chordata > Testudines > Emydidae > Malaclemys > Malaclemys terrapin. The sequence goes on from NC_071507.1 coordinate 87,742,302, forward strand.
GTATAGGTATCACAGCCAAGAATCACTCCTATACCAAGATCCATTTTACGCAGGAAAGAAAGGGTATTTAAGGAGTTGTGTGCAACTTCCTGATTCTCAAGCTGCCCTGGCCTTGGGCAACCTTGTAGCTACTCTAATTTATGTCAGCTGGCTACAATCTCCAAAGGACCATATGTCAGTTATGAAATGGCGGAGGGCTAATGTGCCCTTCGCCCAACATGCCGTGCCATGTATGAGGGAGAAAGTTGGCACAGATACAAACTATGTTGGCTTTAAGGCAGCTGAGAGCTCCCCATCATCAGAATGATCAGATAGCTAAGATCAGATTCCAGCCACTTTGTGCCTCTCAGAAAGGCACATTAGCCAGAAAAGTGGAAGAGAATCTGTCCTGCATTTGTAATGCATGCCCGATTGTCTAAGAACCTTAGATATTCCTGCAGTTAAAAGTGATGAATGATTTTAACTCCAGTTATGGACAGTTTATATGTTTTATGTTTTTGCCATAGGAACTAGCTTAAGAAAATACAATCTAATTTCACCTATCTCGTTTTATAGCTATCTACTGAAGAGCTCCCTAAATCACTTTTCTAAGATTTCACCAAAGATCTACAAATAATTCATGAAGATAATTAATTGGTTCACTATATTTTGTATTGTTTTTGTTAGTGGTTATGAACATAGAGTTCTTCCAGCTTTAAAGTAATGTCTCAAATCCCCTATTTGTCAAATTAATTTATCTATAATATAGTTTTGTTAATGTAGTACCCCCAATCCACCCACCTACACTTTATACACAGAGAAAACATGATGATGTGAAATAAAGGTTTTATAGGCAATATGCAGGCTATCCAAAACGAATGCCAGTTGAAATTTTATACCACAAATCACCATCATGAATTCTATAAATGCCTCAAACTGCAGAGAAAAACTATTTTAGAAATGTTTTGGCGTTGTAAAAGAAATGTATTGTTAATATTTTTCTTCTCTCTCAGCTTGTAAGGCTCTCATTACTATTATCCCAACTAATCAAGTCTTAGAGAGAAAATTATAATTGGTAAATCTTATAAACCTATAACAAATGTACCTAAAACAGTTTTTCTAGACATGTTAATGTCACAGTTTCACAATCTATCAAGGCCAGAGACAAGTGCTTTAACCCACCGGACAAAGCATTCTCTGGCTATCTAATGAAATAGCACTCCCATTTCTAGTGTGCCCTAATGAATTGTTGGCTGACTGGTCTAGGAATGATTATTGCCTGTCTTGGACTTCTGGTCTGTGTAATTTGAGGGAGACATCTTCATTTACAGAGAAAGGAGAAAATATTTCTGAAAGGTTACTTTTCAAAATAAAAAGTGGCTGTTTGAAGATACTTAGAGATGTGGTCAGAAGCAGATCAATTAGTGGGCAAAAGGCAGGTGAAGAAGTCAAGTATGCATTATAAATGGAGATTCTTATATGCTTCTGCAATTAACATCTCTGTGTATGTTTTTGATATACATATTTTAGATTTATAGACAGACAATACATTGTTGATTAGTGTAATAGGAAGTTTAGTTTAGAAGAATTTGGGATAATAGTTTTATTCATGAATGGCAAAACTATGAGTGAGTTATATAGGTCATGCCAAACAAGTGCCACTAAAAATGTACTCCTCACAACCACATAGTACAAATAAATTATTTGAGAAAGATTTTAGAAAAATGCTTATTGGCACCATTTTTTGTATTCCTGCACCTTGAGCACCTAAATAGGATTCTGACTTAGTTTCCCAGACTTGAAGAAGAGCTCTGTGTAAGGTCGAAAGCTTATCACTAACAGAAACTGGTCCAATAAAAGACATTACCTTACCCACCTTGTCTCTCTAAGTAGCCTTATCATTTCTAACTCTAACAGTTTGCAAAATATCAGAGATTAAAACTATCCCTCGTCAAGAACAGATATAGCAAGTATAATTTTCAGTTTCTTTTTCTATCTGATCAACATATGGGGAAAAAGAGAAGACATTTCTGTGATACTGTAGATTCTATTTAAAAATAGGCTTTGGGGAAATTACTGACATGTTTGGAATGGTAGAAGTAGCCCCAGCAGAGAATAGTGGGGAGATTCCACTTACAAAATTCAAAGGTTCAAAATAAATTCTATTTCTTCTATGATCTGCAATCTTTTATATGGCTACAGACAAAAGAATTTATTTCACAGTGATTACAACTATATAATAGTATCAGAGGGGTAGCCGTGTTAGTCTGAATCTGTAAAAAGCAACAGAGGGTCCTGTGGCACCTTTGAGACTAACAGAAGTACTGGGAGCATAAGCTTTCGTGGGTCAGAACCTCACTTCTTCAGATGCAAGTCATTCTTATCCCTTGCATCTGAAGAAGTGAGGTTCCTACCCACGAAAGCTTATGCTCCCAGTACTTCTGTTAGTCTCAAAGGTGCCACAGGACCCTCTGTTGCTTCTAACTATATAATACTTTTGAATACTTATCTTCAAGGTACATTACAAAAATTTAATATTTAATATCTCTCTGTCTATCTAAAAATAGAGACACACACACAATCATAAGTGGTATGTGGTTTTGGAAGCTTAGCTCTTGGAAGTCCAGGCACTCCTGGCTGCTGGCCCCATGCTGCCCGGGGGCCCTAGGGACAGCTCTGTCTGCCATTAGGGAATTTTTTTGGAAGTGGGATGTGATTATTTTGCACCAACACTCAGTGGGCTCAGCACTGTACATCACACAAAAATGAAGACAGCTCTTGTTCTAAAGAGTTTACACAATCCTGCAATGGGATCTGACTAGGTCAATGAGAGTTTGTCCAGGTAGATCCCTTTGCAGGATCAGGGCCTAATAGAGGCAATACTCCCCCTATGTTTGATGTACTCAGTCTGGGTTTATAGTTCATGATTGTTATGGTAGTTACTACATTAGCATAAACTAACTTTTAAAGATCACATGTATATAAAAATTGCCCCAAGTAACTGCATGTCTATATTAAGATTGGGGAAGGGAGTTTTAATATAACCTATCATCACATCTTTCTTTTGTTCCCAGGGAGATACACATTTAAACTTTGTTAAGATGATATTGTTTAAAAACTGAAAATGCAATTTATGGTATTTCCTTATTCAAAAGCAAGGAGACATAAAATTCAAGATGTGTTGCAAATACTCAATAGTGACTGAACACATTCATATGCCTTCTAAGATTTCAAGCCATCTTCTTTTGAAATAAATGGCAAAATTCCCACTTACTTCATTGGAAGCAGGACTGGGCCCCAGATTAATATTACTATAACATCTCAGAGCAACTTTATTTAAAACTGCTTTTTTCCCAAACAGATAATGACACAGTAAGCAAAGCAAATAACAGCATGTTTATTTTTCTAGCATTCCATCTACTTGCATTAAAAACAGGTTGAAACATGTCTGTCACAAAGGGAGACTTGGGAACACTGAAACAGTTGCATTCTTCTATCCAATGAAAGTGTGGGCAACAGGGAAGCATTCTTATCCCTTAGATCAAGTCTATTAAAAGAATGCTAAAATGAACAGAGTAAGCAGATGATCTGGAGAATTCAAAACTTAAAGTGATTAATTAGACCTTATTTTGTCTTGAGCAGATTTACTAAGCTTTTTTCAACTTAGACACATTGTTTGTAATTACCAAAATCACACCTCCATTGGCTGGCCTTAGTTACTTCATGCATGAACAGCAATCTGATTGAGCACTCTTGTTAGGATTTCATTCGTCATTGTAATTAGCCATAATCATAGCCTTCCTGGGTGCATGAGAATGTGCAAACGACCGATTCACAACCCCAACCTATTTGAATATGAATCTTCTCAGTAAGTACCAATAAAATAGTGGAAACAAAGCAGTTTCTCTAGGGAATTTTGTAAAGCATCCCTTTCTCAAATTCTCTTCCCTTAAAATGTTCCCTTTTCAGTATCTGGATTCTGTTTGCTAAAACAAGGGTTACTTAATGAAGACAATGGCTTATTATTTCTTTAAGTGGCACAGCAGGGCCCAAGTATTACAGGCCCAGCTCTTTCAGCCTCTGCCAAGGACACAAGGAACAAAGGGGCAAGCAGTTATGTGAGGCAAATAGAACTCTCTGCTTAGGCTACAGTTTGTGAACACTGTCTTTAGAATAAGACTCAGGTCTCTACTATTCTAGAACTCAAAAGCAGGGTCTTTTTCTCCTTCTTCCTGTAAATGACTCACATTGTAGAAAAGCTCATAGCAGAAGCAGCAGGGATTGAAAGCAAAGGGAAAGTGGAGGAGGGGTGACATTACTGGTACAATCACAAGCACATTCATAGTGAGCCACCTAATGGTGACAAAGTGTTTTCTCCTTTTAATTTCTAATCAAAGTTCCTGTGGGAGAGAGCCTTGCAAATAGGCACTGGAAGATATCCAAATATGTCCTCTGCCAAAGCAGAGAGAATTAGGTGGGAAAACATGAATTTTGAAGAACACAGCCCTGGCACTAGTTCCTAGTTAAATTTTTAAATATGTTTAGCAACCTTTTGGGTAAGAATAATAAGTCTCAGAGGCACGTTGAATGTCAGGTATAAAGAATTACTCTTTAAATTGTCATGTGCCTCTGGGGTGAAGTGAAAAGATGGTTCACATAATCCTAAAAGAATCATTTTTGAATTATGAATGTAAATTAGAACGATTTTGTAATTTATAGAGAAATTTGCTGAATATGTAAATATGCTCTGGTATACTGCAGGCTTTTTATTAAATTTAATTTTTTAAACAACACAATTTTTACTTAATAAAATGTTTGTTTATTTAGTTTGTGTTCATGCTGATATGAGTTGCTTTTAGAGCCTCTCCTGTTTTAATACCATAGGTAAACCTATAAAATAAAGATTGTATTCAATTTAATATGTTATATTAAAAATACTATAGACAAAAAGATAATTCAATCAAAAACAGTTTAAGTGAATCTACACCCACAGTACTGGGCACAATTCCCAAGGAAGACAAAACATTCCTACAAAGCCACATGGAAGCACTAGGAGGCCTACATGTAGTATACCTATAACTTTGGGGGAGCCAAGTGCTAACTTTTTGCCAGTTTGTGAGAAGTAAATACTCTGTAGGGTTAGCTGTTATGTATTCAGCATGATGCATTTTTTTGTTAGTTTAAAAAGTTTTTTAAAAAGCTATGATATTTTGCATCTAATAAAGATGAGAGCATGGGTAGCGTGTGGCTATGGCATTTGGGGAGGCTGACCCAAGTGCCGGAAGCTTCCCTGGTACCGAGACAGTGGCCCCGCCCCCTGCTCCACCCTGAGGCCCCACCCACATGCCACTCCTGCTCTGCCCCAGGCCCCTCTCATGCTTGGCCCCCTCGCCAGCTGCCCACTGAGTCCCTCCCCTCCTTCACCCCCTCTCCCAAAGGCCCCCCCACCTGCCGAGTCACTACATCCCTTCTTTCCTCCACCCCCCTTCCTCCAAGGCCCCCCACACTGCTTGCTAAGTCGCTCCAACCCTCCTCCCCTGAGACCACCCCACCTGCTGTTCACCGCATCCCTCCTCTTCTCCATTCCATGGAGGAGGGGAAGGACTCGTGAGCAGCTGGCACCTCAGGGTAGAGGGATGGAGGAGAGGAGGGACACAGCAAGTGATGGGCAGTGGAGGCCTTGGTGGAGCAGGGACTAGAAGAGGTGGAGCATGGGTGGGGCCATAGAGGAAAAGTGGAAGGGGGGCTTGGGGCAGAGCACAGGTGGAGCCACTACAGCCCAGGCATCTATGCTCTCCAAGGTGGTGGATCGACGGCTGCGCCACAGGGGAGGCTTAGCCTCCCCTGTCCTATTATACCCACCGCCTATGCGTGAAAGTCAAAAGCACTTGGCCAACTTAAAAGACTGATAATTATATGAAACTCCTTTGTTATTCTCTGTAAGTGTAACCCATTATAGTTTGTCCACATATTGTTTTTTCATGGATTTAAAATATGTTAAATCCACTATAGATTATAGTATGCATCTAGAAATATAGAGCCAAATTATGTCTATCTCTGCTTTGGGATAAGAAAATGGGGAGAGAACTCAGAGGCCCATTTCCCCCTAGCATACCCATACAGGAAGAAGCCAACTAACCAGTGCTTAATTTGTGCCAGGGCTTGCCAAGCTGAGTCCCTGCACTTCTCGGCTTGGCAGTTCATAGCCCCGGCACCTCTAGGCTTGCTACTTCAGTTATGGAAATAAAAAAATTGCTTGAGCCCCAGCACCTAATTGCTTGAGCCCCAGCACCTTTTTCATTATAAATTAAGCACTGCAACCAGCGCTCACTGGAATACTCTGATGTCACTAGCTCTTCAGCACTTTGCTTTATTCCCTACTCACCTTCATTTATGGTAGAGAGAGTAGAAATTCTCTGTATGGAATGAGGTAAGGCTTGTATTTCTCCCTCTCACCCACCCCAGGCCAGCTCATTTCTAACATTTCATATGCATCATATTTCTCATGCAGCTAAACACTAAAAATGAAATTCTACTGAACTTAACTATGCACATGTGCCAGTGGAAATTTGAGAAATCATATTTGAAAAATATGATTGTGTGGTAAATTACAAAAGTTTTATTGACACTTGTGCTTTAGATTATTTGCATAAACTACCTATGATCATGCATAAAATGCCATCCCAAACACATGCTTATAAAATTTTTATATCATGATATACTACCATGTATTTCAGAGTAGCAGCTGTGTTAGTCTGTATCCGCAAAAAGAACAGGAGTACTTGTGGCACCTTAGAGACTAACAAATTTATTAGAGCATAAGCTTTAATATGCATCCGAAGAAGTGGGCTGTAGTCCACGAAAGCTTATGCTCTAATAAATTTGTTAGTCTCTAAGGTGCCACAAGTACTCCTGTTCTTTTATCATGTATTTGTTTATATATGAATGTATTATGGATAAGGCTACAATTTTTTTATGGAGACCCCGGAGCGTGGCAGGGCTACAGCTCCTGGCTGCCGCAGGGGTACCCCAGAGCTCCCAGCCGCCACGGGCAGGGGGGGACCCTTGAGTTCCCAGCTGCTGTGGGTGGAGGGGGGACCCTGGATCTCTGAGCCCCACAGGCAGTGGGGGCCCCCAGAGCTCAGAGCAAGCCCCTGCAGCTGCCCAGATGCTGTGGGCGGTGTGGGTACCCTGCAGCTGACCTTCCCATTTTGTCATGGATATTTTTCGTAAAAGTCATGGGCAGGTCATGAGCAATAAAGAAAAATTCATGGAAGCCTATGACCTGTCCGTGACTTTTATTAAAAATATCCGTGACAAAATGTTAGACTTAATTATGGAGTGTTACCCATCTGGGGCTGGAAGTGAGGACAGGAGGGTGATGAGGTCAGACATCCCTGGAGCTCCACTGTGAGGCAAAGCTTAACAAGCACAGGGCATGGAAATACCTGGCATCTGTAAGCCTTTCCAGAGCATATAAAAGGAAGCATAAGCCAACAGCTAAGAGCAGTGCTCCGGTGAAATGTAATCTTTGTTTTAGCTGGTGAAGTGTACTTTGTCACTTTCAGGAGCTAGAAAGCTTTTGGTCACATATGCCTCAGAATAACAGCATCTGATCCAAATAGACACTAGGGGTGAGGGGGTGTCCAAATCCTAGATCCACTGAAATCTATGTGAGTTTTGCTACTGACTTCAATAGTACCAAATGTATCACTTCCTTTGCTACTTTGACCTCTTAAAATAAAACTAGTGGACTCTGTATACACACCCAAAATGTGTCACCAACCTCTACCCCTACTTCTTCTCCTCCCCCGTTTTTTGTGTTTTGCCTTGTGTCCTCTGAAAAATGGAATCTTTTTTGGGTATGAAGTTCTCTAATGTATTGAGGATCACTTTGTCCAAATGGAGTATAATTAAGGCTTGACTGACAAGGCTGCTAATTCCATTACTCTCCAAGTGAAAGTAACGGCCACTAGGAAAACCACTTTAGTAGTCAGGAAGCTGAGAAGTGCTGAGCTCAGTATCTTGAAGGGATGTTCATTATGAGCCTCAATACTAGTTAAGGATCCATGTCAGAGATTGGAATACTTTTATAGATTGATTTTCTCTGCCGCTTTGAGAAATCTTGCCAAATGAGGATGAGGTGGCTACAATCCTTCCATCTATAAGCAAACTAAACTGAGTGCTGATTTATGTCCCTTCAGGAAGCTGCCTCTGAAATCTATGATCAGGCCATCCTGAAGAAACTGCAGTATGGAAGCAGGGCCGTAACTAGGGTGGGGCAGCTGCCCAGGGCGCAGAGCTGGCAGGGGCTCAAAAATGGGGAGGCACACAGGATTGAGCCCAGCGGCATTGCCTGCCCCTGCAGGATTGGGCCCACCGGCATTGGCCAGAGCCAAGGGTGCTCAATACCCCCCACTTCTTGGCAGGATCGTGGGCCCAGTGACCTGGCCACAGCAGTCTCTCCCCGTGACGCTAGGAGCTCAGCAGGGCGGCAGGCATACATGGCGTGGCCCGCCTGCCTGCTGCTTGGCTTGTACTGAGCATGCTCACATGGACAGAGCATGCTCAGTAACATCTGCTGGGGATTAAAATCTGCTGCTATTCACATAGATTAAAGGAGGGCAAAGGGAGCAAATTGGAGGGCAGGTGGGCAGGGTCTGAGCAGGGGGCAGAAACTGACTGCACGGGGTTGTAAAACAGCTGGAGATTGGGCAGGAGAAGGGCCAAGGGGTAAAATCAGGGATGAAGCGTAGAGCCAGGTTTAAGACCAGGGGTGAGGGGCTGCCAGGGGGCAAAACCCTGGCACAGGGAGTCACAGAGGTGATAACAGTTACCCCTGCGGTGTTTACAAAAATAGAGAGGGGCAGAGGGGCTTTTTTATTTCCTCTCACTCATGACCATATGTCTCAGCACCTGCTTCTTAGGACTCTGTTCTTAAAGGCACAGGCATCCCAATGCCTACACAAGGCAGCTCTTCTCTGTCTGATGTAACATACTGAGGTGGTACAGGAGACTTGATTCAGTGAAATATTTTACATACATCCCTCTGTAGCGGGGCAGTCACCCCACTCCGGCCCTGAAAGGGTTAAAAGCCAGCCCTTGGAGAGGGCTGGGGCGGAGAGCCAATCAGAAAAGGCTAGGAGGCAGCCAATCAGGGCTAGGCCTGACCCTATAAAAGGGCTGCAGGGCCAGAATGTAGTCAATCTCTCTCCAGTCTTGGAGAGAGATGGACCTGGCATCCTGAAAGAGCAAAATGTACTTTGGACAGCGTAGTGCTGGGGAAGAGCAGGAGGAGCTGGGGGAGCTCCAGCCCGGTAGATCCCCAGGCCTTGCTGTCAGGGCCAGAGAAGGTACTAGGGCTGTAGGGAGGAAGAGGCAACAGGTCCAACCCACTGGCTGATGATGAGTGGCCATTGCAGACTGCAGTTTGCCCCTGAGTAAAGGGGTTAGATGAAGACTGGCAGTAGGTCACTGAGGTAAGGAGGGGTTAGGGCAGTGGTTCCCAAACTTTAACAACCTGTGAACCCCTTTCACTAAAATGTCAAGTCTCATGAACCCCCTCCTAAAAATGAATATTTCCAGGGATTTTCTCCTTTACCTGAGTATAAATTATAAAAGCAGTGGTCTTGGAAATACAAAATTTGTTTTTATGACATGCTTATTACACACTATTTATTATTATTTATCATTACAGTATTTTTATTACATTATGAAAACAGCAACACTCTCTTCCAAGATCTCACTTTTGTAGCTTGTATCATTTTGAATAAGCCTATTATAAGACAAGGCTCCTATGTTTCATCAAGGAGTATCAGATGTGAAACAGCATAAAAGTATTTAAGAAGCCAACTCAAAGAGTTCCTCCTACACAAGCTTTCAGGTCTTGAGCAGTCCAGGCAAACAACACACGTTACAACAAAGCTTAAACTTGTTCTTCATAATAATCTTAAAAACAATACTAGCTGCCCATTTAATTTTAAAAACAGCAAAAAAGATCCACCTTCTTTTCCATTTCTTATAAGGAATCTTGAAGTTTAAATCTCCTCAGTGAGATAGATATGCTTGCTTTGATCTGCTTAGCTCCTGGAAGTCCAGGGGCTCCAGGCTGCTGGCCCCGTGCTGCCTGGGGTCCCTAGGGACAGCTCTGTCCGCCATTAGGGAATTTTTTCCCAAGAACCCCCTGTAACATTTTGTGAATCCCCAGGGGTTCATGAACCCCAGTTTGGGAACCACTGGCTTAGGGGATTGAGGTTCCCTGCAGAGGGGAGGACCACGAATGTGGGGGCACTGCTGCGGGGCAGTACCCAGGAGAAAATGGAGATATCCCATCTCCTAGAACTGGAAGGGACCTTGAAAGGTCATCGAGTCCAGCCCCCTGCCTTCCTTAGCAGGACCAAGTACTGATTTTGCCCCAGATCCCCAAGTGGCCCCCTCAAGGATTGAACTCACAACCCTGGGTTTAGCAGGCCAATGCTCAAACCACTGAGCTATCCCTCCCCCCCTGGGGAAGGGGCACTGTGGGCTGGGAGGGATGCAGGGCCTGAAGTATAATGGTGGAGATTGATAATGAAAAGACAAATAGCGACAGCAGGAGAGACACCGGCCAGCAGGAGGCATTCTGAGGCTGGGATCAGCTAATTCCTGGATGACCAGCATGAGGCGCCGCGGCAGTGAGTGCGTGACCTGTTACACCCCCAAAAACTGTCACACATTTTGAGTACACCGGACCCTCACTAGAATGCGGGATTTGGGATCCAGGCACAGTACCGCATTAATGTGGAGACTGCGTTAAAATGAATTGCAATTAAAGTAATTAAATTTGGGATCCATGGCTGCAACCGCATTATATGCGAATTCGTGCTATACAGACACACGTTTTAGCAAGAGTCCGGTGTATTTAAAAGAATCCCTTATCAGTTTATATGTCTGCATAAAGTCTCAGAGCCATTCACAAATGTGTCTTATCTGCTGCTGTGATTTCCTGAATTACACTCCCTTTATTGCAATCCATTTTAAATACAGTTTTGCTCCCTCTAATTGTTTAATTTTTAAAATGTTATTTTTATTACTCTTATCACTTCATCATTTACCTTGGTCAACATTGTGCAGACAGATATTGTATTATTTAATTTATATTTTAATAGCAAATAATTATTGAAAATGTTTATAAATAAATAGTTGCTAGTAGTTTTAGCAATGATATCTGTGTTTCTAGAATATCACTTCCTATGTTTTTACTGTGGATTTTAATTTGGAATATTTAATTCTAAAATTTTCATTTTATTTTTATAGCACACATTTATTCTGTTGGATCATGTGACTTCCAGTCTGACTGATTTTCTAGCTTTGTGTCAAAACTTCTTCATTTTCACTTGATTCACCATTGGTGAATCGCCTTTCTTTGACTGTTATTTTGCCTCTCAGTCCAGACTTTAGTGGTTTTTCGCATGTCACTGCTTGTGTGTAAAACTTGGTTCCCAAATATTCACTAAGAGCAGTATATTATTGCAGATTAAATCCTTCTCAAAGGCAAAATCCTCAAAGGCAAAATCTACTGTAATTTTTACTGAACGTAAGAGTGGCCAGATTGGGTCAATAATGGTCCAACTCAGTATCCTATCTCCCAACTGTGGACAGTGCCAGATGCTCCAGGGGGAATGAACAGTACAGGGAGCCATTAAGTGATCTTGTTGTCCACTCCATTTCTAGCAGTCAGAGACTAGGGATATGGACACCTAGAGCATGGGATTCCATCACTAACTATCTTGGCTAAAAGCCATTGATGGACCTATCCTCCAGGAACTTAACAAATTCTTTTTTTAACCTATTTATAGTTTGGCCTTCACAACATAATGAACAGACATCTACAACCACAAGAATTCAAAGATCATGAGTTATACACTCTCAAGTCATGAAATTTTTAAAAAATAAATAAATGATATTGGGTTCTTTTTATATTCCTGAGCCTTTAGGGTGCAGAAGGCTCAGATCCACAAAGGTAGGAGGCTAATCCCCTGAGCGAATCTTGGCCTAAGCTCCAACTTTTGCTGTCACATCTCCCAAACAATTCATATACCTAAGGCCATATCTACACTACAAACTTTTGTTAACTCACTTTACATGAGCATATAGTCACAGCAGTTAGTATGTCACTTGTGCACGTGCCTACTTGGCTCCTTGTGTCAGTGGTGAGTGTACTCACTAGGAGTGCTTGTATTGATTCAGAGTGTAGTGCACCATGAGAATGTATCAACCATCTGTCACAATTTGCTACCTCTCACCTTTGTCATCCTCTGATCTAGGGGTAGCAAATTGTGATAGATGACTGATGCCCTGTGCTAGAAGAATGGTACTGATTTAATCTGAATACCCAGCTCTTCTTATCTAACTATGTCCAGCAGACAAACTGCCAGATTCAGGCTTTGTGTCTTTGTTCCTCTATGACCAAGTCCCGAAAAGGTGGTAGCTGAAGGGGTGGATGTGTTACAAGACATCAACTCATGAAACTATAGACTCCTGGACCAGTGAAAGGTCACTAGTAGTACACTGGTTTGTTTTCTCTTCATTTTCTGCATTAGATAATATTTTTCAAAATATAGTAACTCCTGTGACAGTGTATCCACTGCAGTTGTGCTGTGGTGTCATTCCTTTGAGTAGCTCTCAGTCAGGTGTCTGCTCCTGGTTGCTGCATTTTGAAGTTATCAGATTAAGCGTGGCTGCGGTGGCATGGGCACCAGCTCAAGCTAGGCACTCAAGTACAATCCTGCCCAATCCTCTGGATATGTATGCAGCAGCACAAGCAGCAGCTTGGGTTGGCTCCCTGAATACAATCCCACAACCCCTGGGTATGCACTCAGCTGGTAAGCCCAAGCTGTTGCCTGTGCTGCTATAGCCACAGTATTTTTAGAGTGTTAGCCCAAGTAGAGCTAGTGCATATCTGTCCACACAAACTGTGAATCATGTCTCCCAATGACTGTTTAGACTGCGGAGGCAGACAATAGTTTCCAATGCTACCATGACATGCCTTCTCAGTGGACTTTTGACAGTAGGAGTGGATTGCTCGGCTCAAAGAGATTTATGCTGTTGTTCCTTTCCCCTTAGGATAACAGCATTACACTGAGACCAAGAACTACATGTGCACCATAGTCTGAGGTCTGTTTCTGTGGAAGATTAACTTTTAAAATCCTCAGGATATACAACTGAAGGGAGTTTATTATTTATTTTAGTTTTCAGGACTTTGTCCTCCAGCCTGGAGTGATTTTTTTTTTTTTTGACCAGCTGGTAGACAGAAGGCATCATAAGTTCATCGTGCTAATGCACATAGGGCAATACTTTGATAAAGCAAAGCTGAAAGCATAACAAGTGAAGGAAAACCTGCACACACATTACAGGAAATATAATTGTTTAAAAATAGAATCTTCCAACTATTTGAATTTATGCTGCATCTGCTATTTTAAATATTAAATAAAAGATGGATGATTAATGAAGCACATTTTTATCATGAGCTTTTTAAATGTACAGTCATCATAACACTGTTTTATTAGACTATTAACAGCATGATGCATAGAGGATCTTTGAAATATTAAGAGTGAAATTCACCCTCCCACATAGTAAATTCCATCTTCCAAACCACTGCTCAGACTCACACTGTATTAAAAGATTTTTCTTAACCCTATTTGAATAAGCATCATGGTAAACTCTTGGACTATCCAGGAAAAAAAGCACTTAAGATTATGCATCTTGCTGAGGGAGAGTGTTAAAATGGTTCTTCCTATATTTTGAGCCTAACTTAACCTACCATGACAAAATAGTGGTCTCAGGATGATGTTTCAAGTCACCTTCCCCATAAATATTGAAATTTTGCTGCATGGATGTCAAGTTGTTAAAAAACACCTTTAGCTGTCAACATATTTTTCTTATGGCATGTAATACAAAACTTATTTTACTGTACTGCTGTTTTCTTCTTCCAGTCCTGTTTGTATGAATACTGAGATACTGTACAATTAAATGTTTCAGCTGTTTAAAATTGTGATAGACTACTGACCAAGCTCCAGACTACACTTGAATAAACTGTTGATAATTATGCTCTTGATTGTTTTTCCATATTTGTTACATAGCCCAGTTAACTGATAGCATGAAGCCTCTCATGTAAAATGGTACAGAAACATTATTCATAGCTTTCTGAAAATTCAAAATATACATTATAAGAATCTAGGACAATAATACAAGATGCATCTCTTCCAGAAAACCTGCTCCTTTAGCCACTAATCCATATCCCTGGGACCTATTCTAACATTCCAAAAGCTCAGGCATCCTTCTTGACTGCACAGAAATGGCTTGACAAAGCCCTGGCTGGGATGATTTAGTTGGGGATTGGTCCTGCTTTGAGCAGGGGGTTGGACTAGATGACCTCCTGAGGTCCCTTCCAATCCTGATATTCTATGACATTTAATTTGGGGATTCTGAGGTCTAGTCTTTGTGAGAAAATTGTACTTAGTTTCTAAATCAATTTAGTTAAATAATTTAGGCCTCGTCTACACTAAAAAATTAGGTCAACCCAGCTAGGTCATTCAGGGGTGTGAAAAATCCACACACCCCGAATGATGTAGTTAAGCCAACCTAGCCTCTGTGTAGACAGTGCTGTCAACAGAAGAATTCTTCTGTCAATCTAGCTACTGCCTCTCGGGAAGGTGGCTTACCTACACCGGAAAGAGAACCCCTCCTGTTAGCATAGGTAGTATCTACATTGAAGTGCTACAGCATCAGAACTGGAGTTGTGCCAATGTAGCATTTCAAATGTAGACAAGCCCATAGTTCAATTGGTGCAACTCCCTTGTGTCTCTCTCTTACTTTAGTTTAAAAGTGCCTTGTATCAAATTAGCTTAAATTGGTGTCTGACATACCTGCAGAGCCAGGATCAGAAACTTGATTTTACATTTCCAAGACCAAAGACCTCTCCTACATGAGCTAAAAGAAAATCAGTTACATACCAAATATAGAACCCCCCCCCACCCATTGCTTCTTCTAAATTGCACCCAACCAATAAAGGACAACATATTCACATATATGTATTCCAGGTCCTGCTTCCACTGAAGTGAAAGGCAAAACTATTGCTATCATTGGGAGCAGGAATTAGTACAAAATTAGCAACAAAAAGCACTGATAACTTTGCTTATTGAAGTTTATTTTCTTCAACTGATATACAAGTTTTCTAGGAGATTTATCTGAAGAGTTTGCACGGGTAGCAACAAGCCTTTTTCAGCTAGATAGAAACAAATATTAAACAAAAGCCAAAATTTTATATCAGAAATTTTTAATAACCTGTTATTTGAGATACTTGATGATTTTTTTTTTCTAAAACTTTGCAGAAATATTCTCCTTTACCTCCAGTGTATATCTGGCAAACCCAATATTCTAAACTAAAACAAGGTTATACAGGGACTAACACAGGGCTTTATCTTGGAATCTTGTTGCAACTCTAGCTCTGGAGAGCCTACTGCCAATAATATAAATGTTGCACATACAAAAAAACTACGTTAAAATATGTATTAGAGTTGTAAATTTAAGCACTACCCACAGTCAACTGGCTCCCACTCCTTCCCATTTCACTTGCTGGCTCCCAGTCTTCTTGCCCAACCAGTCCCATCCTGCTCTCTTTCCAACACTCAGTCTGTTTACCTAGCCAGTCCCAATCTCCTCACAATATCCAGTTCCATTTTTCCTCACCAATCCCAATGTTCCCCTCCAATTCCCAGCCACAGTTTTTCCCCACCATGTTCAGTCTGAATCATAAACTGGAAGGGACCTCAAGAGGTCATCTAATCCAGTCCCCTGCACTCAAGGCAGGACTAAGTATTATCTAGACCATCCCTGATAGGTGTTTATCCAACCTGCTCCTAAAAATCCCCAATGATGGAGATTACACAACCTCCCTAGGCAATTTATTCCAGTGCTTAACCACTCTGACAGGAAGTTTTTCCTAATGTCCAACCTAAACCGCCCTTGCTGCAATTTAAGCCCATTGCTTCTTGTCCTATCCTCAGAGGCTAAGAAGAACAATTTTTCTCCCTCCTCCTTGTAACAACCTTTTATGTACTTGAAAACTGTTATCATGTCCCCTCTCAGTCTTCTCTTTTCCAGACTAAACAAACCCAATTTTTTCAATCTTCCCTCATAGGTCAGGTTTTCTAGATCTTTAATCATTTTGGTTGCTCTTCTCTGGACTTTCTCCAATTTGTCCACATCTTTCCTGAAATGTGGCACCCAGAACTGGACACACTGCTCCAGTTGAGGCCTAATCAGCGTGGAGTAGAGCGGAAAAATTACTTCTCATGTCTTGCTTACAATACTCCTTCTAATACATCCCAGAATGATATTCGCTTTTTTTGCAACAGCGTTATACTGTTGACTCATATTTAGCTTGTGATCCACTATGGCCCCCAGATCCCTTTCTGCAGTACTCCTTCCTAGGCAGTCATTTCCTATTTCGTATGTGTGCAACTGATTGTTCCTTCCTAAGTGGAGTACTTTGCATTTGTCTTTATTGAATTTCATCCTATTTACTTCAGACCATTTCTTCAGTTTGTCCAGATCATTTTGAATTTTAATCCTATCCTCCAGAGCACTTGCAACCCCTCCCAGCTTGGTATCATCCACAAACTTTATAAGTGTACTCTCTATGCCATGATCTAAATCATTGATGAAGATATTGAACAGAACTGGACCCAGAAACCGATTCCTCCAGGACCCCACTCGTTATGCCCTTCCAGCATGACTATGAACCACTGATAACTACTCTCTGGGAACAATTTTGCAACCAGTTATGCACCCACCTTATAGTAGCTCCATCTAGGTTATATTTCCCTAGTTTGTTTATGAGAAGGTCATACGAGACAGTATCAAAAACCTTACTAAAGTCAAGATATACCACATCTACCACTTCCCCGCTATTCACAAGGCTTGTTACCCTGTCAAAGAAAGCTATCAGGTTAGTTTGACATGATTTGTTCTTGACAAATCCATGCTGACTGTTATTTATCACCTTATAATCTTCTAGGTGTTTGCAAATTGATTGCTTATTTATTTGCTCCATTATCTTTCCAGATACAGAACTCTCACTAGACTCCTTGTCCCAATCTATTCCTTTCCTTCCCCATGGTCTGTGTCACAACTAAGAGAAGGGCAAGTCTGACTTAGTAGTCAGAACAGGCGTCAGGTCAGATACCAGGAGATCAGAGCTCAAGACAGGCTGGAGGGCAAACTGAAAGTCAGACATCAGGATGCAGGCAGGGTCAGGTTATCAGAAGATCAGGTAGTAGGTTATAAACAGCAACTGAATAACAAAATCAAAGACAAGGCAGCATCAGAAGCCAGAACCTAGGGTCTGAAGCAGAGGTAGGCAAGCAGTCTGTGTGCCTTCCTGGTTTAAGTACTGCTACCGGCCAATCAGTGGTCTGTGAAGGGCTGCCACTCAGGTCCTGCTGAGCAGTACCTCCCACCAACACCAGCCTCACAGGGTCATCCTATGGGAGTACAACCTAAGGCCTTGGCTACACTTACCAGCTAGTTCAACGGCTGGAAATCGAAGTTCTGGGTTCGACTTATCGCGTCTAGTCTGGACGCGATAAGTCGAACCCGGAAGTGCTTGCCGTCGACTGCGGTACTCCAGCTCGGCGAGAGGAGTACCGCGGAGTCGACGGGGGAGCCTGCCTGCCGCGTGTGGACCAAGGTAAGTTCGAACTAAGGTACTTCGACTTCAGCTACGTTATTCACGTAGCTGAAGTTGCGTACCTTAGTTCGAATTAGGGGGGGGTAGTGTAGACCAAGCCTAAGCTTCTAGTGGTGATGTGGAAGTGTCAGCTGCCTATAACCCTCTTAGTCCCAGATTCTAGTCCTGTAGGTTCCTATTGTCTAGCTTTAATTCTCCTCTGAATTCAAATCAGACAGCTTCCTCTTCCTGGGTGCCAGAAGTGGGCTCATTGTGAGCACAGGAGAACTAGTCTCTCTGCTCTCAGCTCCAGTGCCCAGCCTCATTCTGGCCTTAAGCAACCCTTACAGGGAAAATCTGGCTCTGCCCTTATAGCCCCGGACTGGAGGAAGTATGCCTGTGGGGATGGTACATATTCAGTCTCAGTAACACTCAGAACTGTGGGGAGATGGTGCATGTTCTATGAGGAATGAATCTAAGATTTTTAACTAATAAAACCCAAGTGACCTCTAATGAACTTTCGCAAACTACAGTCTTTCAGTGGCTTATAACTTGACAAAATTTGGGTGAATTTTCATGAAGTGAGCAAAAGACACATCCCTGATACAAATGCCACCCCCTGCCAAATATCAGCTCTCTCTTCCAAATCATAAGGATGCTAAAGAATTTTATAATGGGCTGCCTTGATAATAGACAGGGCTACCAGATGAAGATGGACCAAAGAGATGCTTGGAAAATTTTCCTGCATAAGACAAACAAACACAATAGGGATGAATGTAACCAACTATATCTTCTTCACTGACTTCAACACACTTATACCACAGCTAAATTTGTCTCGTTATTATTTTTTCAGCATCTAAGAGTGTGCTTGACACCTTGTTTTACTTAGTATCTTGTGTACATCTTCTTAAAATTAGGGAACAAATGGAACAACTGCTAAGCAGTTTATATTTGCATAACCACTATTAACTCAGCTGATCATCCACTCTAAGTGGCATCATACAAGTACTGCTTTTTAAAATATATGAGTTATTCTTGAACAGTTTTACTCATTTGCTACAAACAGGCCTTTTCTTCATTAAACATAATTGTCTGTTTGATTGTTCAAAGAAACCCAACCTCCGTTTATGTTTCAGTTCTTGCTAGTCACAGAACAGCATTGTGTATGGAAGTCTGTTTTTGAAGAGGTCCCCGTTAAAGCAGAGATGGGTTAAGAAACAGGCATCATGAGCATGTGCCTAGGGGTCCAGCTCCTGGAGTCACGTGGTTATGTCAAAATCTTAGCCTATTTTTTTGTTGTTAAATAAGTTTCCAGCCAAAATACGCTCCTCATTTCCAAGAGCAGGGACCCAAATTTGCCTTCCTAAACATAATTGTTTTTTAAATTGAAATGAGAACACATGATCAATCATTCTGTTTACTTTGTTTGATATCTAGGACTTAGGCAAAAACATATAATTTACAGATACATTTTGATCTTCTGCTATTTTCCACTTCCCTTTAAAGATCAAATCCCAGCATGAACCAAAAAATATAATAAATAACTGAGAAAAGTTGTTAGGCAATTTAGGATGTCAATCAGAAATGCCAATCACTACAACCATTTGTAACTTCGCTACAACAAGAATATGTATTTAGTTTAATTGTGCTTGATTGTTAGAAAGGGAACACTTGAAAGTAGCCATGCTGTGAGGTTTGCAAACGCTAATACCACAGCTTTAGTCTTTTCAGTTATTGGGGAAAATAAGTTGTAAACATCTTCTTTTCTAAATGAATAACATTTTGTGCAGCACACTGCTTTAATTTAGTGTGCTGAAACAAGTTAAACTATATAATAATAATAATCTACTGCTGCATGTCTTGCATTTGTTGAGAGGCATAAAGCTGAAGGCAAAGTAGCTTTACCCAAACTAAGAAGTGCATCAATAGACTATAAATGCAAATGCTAGAGTAGCTTGTTGCTATTACAGTATGGCTGTTTAATTCTACAGTTACACTTTTTTTAAAAAAAATACAGTTAAATATAGAGGAAGGAAGGGATTGCAAAACATCCTTCTACCATGGAAATTTGCTCTTAGTAAATATATAAGAGAAAATATTATAGGAAAGGATATAAATTCTTATGGATCAGTTTTTTCTAAACCTTCCTCTTTCAAGTTCTCCTGTATTATATGGACTATCTCCTACAAACATAACTTCATTTTCAGCAGCAATCTGTGGCCCAAAAGCCAGTTTCAATTCACTTTCTTTTATATAAAACTAATTTGGAATATTGAAGAATGATCAGTTGGGGTCCCGATCTTGAAGATATGCACATGCAAAATAGAAGCTCGGTACTTTCAGAAGAGGAGGCCATTATAAATTGTCAGCTTTTCTCCTTGAGCCCCTCACTCTTCCACATTCTCCCAACTGCCTAACTATCTCCACCCCTCTCCCTATCCACTGAGGTGTTTAATTATCATTGTTTCCTTTTCTCCCATTAATATTTACCCTCTCACGCCCATTTTATATGATGTAATAAGTGTGTTTCTTTCATGAGGACCCAGCCGTGCATCATTAGGCGTTAACAAGACACCATGACATCATCAAAAATCATCCACCCCACCCTCAAGCCAATTAAAAAGTAATTTTGGACAATCAGCGACCACAAAATATCCAGTTTGCATTAGTACTTAGTAGCAACCAAAAAATGGTATAACAAACCACCATGTTGTGATGATATTACAAAAGTACTCTAAAAATTATATCATCATGTCACACAGTCAGTGTTTTCAATGTTACAACATAGGCCAAATTCTGTACTCACACGCTTCATTCCCAACAGCTTCCATGGGACCTCATGTGTTTGTGAGGACAGAATACTAATTGCAGCAAAAAATAAAGACCTTCAGCTAGTTTCTGTCTTGATTAAAAACTGACTCAATGAAAATTAGTACCAGATCAGAACCTAAGGTTTGAAGAATGTACTTAGTGGAGCTACTTAGTGGAGCTCTCAAATGGCACCATCTGACCAATCACAACAGACCCATGAATTGGATCCAGAATTTGCTGAGTCACAGGATCTCCAATAAGTCCTGCTGCTGGCTGGGACAGGCATGCCACGTAGTGCAAAAAGATCATATATGCAGAGGAAAGGTTTTTCTCCTGTCCGACTCAGCGATCTATACTTCACTGAATGAAGGCAATGCAGTGATGCAGTGATCTATACTTCATTGAATGAAGGCAATGTATTCAATCACTAATTATTTTTAGGATAAATGCACAATATAGAATCCAGAAGACCCTGTTGAGCTGCTGCCCCCAGCTTGCTTACTCAGGTAGAGTGTGGGTATGTTGGCATGCCAAAATGCAGAACAACCTTATGAACCTCAGAACCACTTCTCATACACATATATAAACACAGATAGATACACATCTACATTTTCTAATGTTACTAGTGATTTTGGATACTCAACTTGAGACACCTTAAAGGGGTGTCATTTTCAGAGGGAGGTGCTCAATAATTTCTGAAAATCAGGCCTCTTTAAAGTGTCTCAGATTGGGCACCCCAAAACTGAGGTGTCCAATTCACTAGTCAATTTTGAAAATTTAAGACATAAGAATGTATGCTATGCAACCACATAAATTGCAATGAACTACTGCAGGCATTTCTCCTTTCCTATAATTTATATGCATTTCAACTTTTAGACATGCCTGCACAAATAGCTCTGTTGCAGATATTTAATGACAATGTCTGATTGAATTCTTGGGAGGGTAATTGTGTTCTAAAATCTTGAAAACCCACAAAGATCAATTGATGCCAACATGCCAGACAGAAAGCCTAAACACTGGGCTCAGACCTGAGTACACTTCTACAACAGTTCCCAATTTCTTTGTGTTTCTGCTGGGCACAATGATTAGTGTCAAAGTCAGATGATTATGTAGAACCTCGAGGATCCTATAAAAAGGTGTTTAAAGCAATTATAATCTGGTCCATACAGATTGGAAGTACCAAGGATATAAAAAGTATCTACTTGAATGTGTAGCTTTATTTTGCATTGTATTAATTAAGTTGTGACTTAATTTTCAGTAATTCTGTGGACAAACTAAGGACAAATAAGCAATTTTAACTCAGAATTTTTGGTTTACTTTTGACAGATTTTCATATTAAATAATCCTATATTATAGTTATTTAATTTCTTTATATTAAGTGTTCAAATAACTCTTATAAAAGAAAAAATACAGTCTATTCTAATCATATTTAGGACCCCATACGATCTGGATTCCACTTACATTGAATTAAATCTACTGGCCCAAAGGATTTTATACAATGTCTATGAACTAGTCATAGTCCTTTTAAATATTGCTGGCTTTCCTGCATCAAGAAGGGATTTATTCCACTAAGCCACATCAATTTCAAAGCGTCCTCAAGAAGAATCTTAGTAACACAGCTTTAAAGGGTTGCTACAATGTGTTGACAAATGCCTTTAGCCCTAAATTACTATAGGATTTTAAGGCTGAGGTGATTTTACATTTAGTTACAGTGAACTGTGAATAAAATAAATAAATACAAATATCAAACATGTTACAAACTTAAATGTAAAATTTTATATGCGGGATTGCAAAATGGTATTATATATTTAGGTAATGTAGCAATACAGTATATGGAGAAAATACAGTCATGATAAAAGCAAAGGTGGGCTGATCCTGAGAGGATGAGTGTCTTCACAGGAGGTGCTGAGTACTCTCATATCCTGCTGAAGTGCATTATGATAGCCATTGTAACATTGTCTCTGTACCTCAATTTCCTCAAGTGTAAAAAATCTGCCTCACAGAAGTGTTATAAGGTTTTATTCATTAATGATTGTGAAGTGTTTTGACATACTCAAAAGGAAGGTGTAACAGAGTCCTGGGTGGTTTCTCCCTCAGGGGATAAGGGAACCTGACCACACCCAGTTACCTACACTGTGTGGTCACAACACAGGCCCAAGTTCCCTACTTTTTGCAAGGGGGCCTTTGCTCTTTGTGGGCCTCCTTAAGTCTCTATGTCTTGGAGATTAAAATGAAAGTCACAAACGCCATGCATTCAAGCATTTGTACTCCCTCCCTGCAGTCCCAGCAAAAGTGTGGGTGGGCACATCTATAGTGCTGCCAATGATCCAGCCAAAATGGGTTTGGTGAAATCACTGTGGGTAGGTCTCTGAGACAGGCTCAGCTGGGAGCTCGCTGTCATCTCCACAGGATCAGGGTGAAGGTTTCCTGCCTAGAAGTTCCCTCCACAGCTTCAGGAGTCACTTCTGCAATCTGCTGCTTAGGGTGATCCTGCTCCTTCCCCCCGCTGACTGCTGTCTTCTTTTTAAAGGCCTCCTCTCTTTCATGTATGGGCCTCTCTGGCCCCTTCCTCATACACATGGGGCCTACACATTCGGTCACAGAAGGTGTTAGAGCTGTCGCTTAGTGTAGCGGCTTAGTGGCGGCACTGTGTTCTGTTCCACGCTAAGTCCTCCCAGTTTGTTGGGTTGATGCCTCCCTTTTTAAGGTGTACTTTCAGTATCTCTTTGAAGCACTTCCACTGCCCTCTGCAAGCCTTCTATAGCAGAGGTTTCATGGGTAGCAAATGTTGTACCTGTATTTCAAAAGGCTCTATGAGTGATCCATGGAATTACAGACCAGTAAGACTTACATCTGCACCTGGTAAATATGTTGAAATGGTAATTAAAAATACAATAATAACTATATACCCCCTTCCCCAGAAGAACATATATGAATCTGTCTAATCAGAATGGTTTCTTTAAAGGAAACTATGTCTCACTAATCTATTAGAACTCTTTGACTATGTCAGTAAAGTAGTGGATAAAGGAGAGGTGGCTGAAATAATTTTCTAGACTTTCAAAAGCCATTGTCAAGGTCCTTCATAAGAAGTTACTAAAGGAACTAAGTTCTGTTATTGATCAAAAACAGGCTACAACACAAGGAAAAAATAGGAATACATAGGTAATTTTCATCATGGCAAAAGGGTTAGCAGCAGAGTTGTTCAACATCTAAGACCAGTATTGTTTATGAATTATCTGAAAAGGGAGGTGAGCAGTGTGGCAGCACCAGCTGGAAATGGCAAAGTTATTTAGGTTAGTCAAATCCAGAGAAGGCTATGAGGAACTTCAGAGGGATCTAACCAAATTAGGTGAATGGGCAACAAAAGGCAGCAGATGAAATTTAATGTTGACAAATGCAAAGTAATGAATATTGGAGGGAAAAAGCTGAACTATTCATATACTTTGCAAGGGTCTAAATTAATCATATCAACTCAGGAAAGAGAGCTGGGCATTACTGTACACAGCTCAATGAAGACCTCTGCTCAATGTGCAGCTACTGTCAAAAAAGCAAACAAGATGTTAGGATGAATAAGGAAAGCGATGGAGAAAATACAAAAAATAATGCAGTACCATTATATAAATCAATAGTAATCTCATCTGAAATAATATGTGTAGTTGATTGGACACCCTATCTTAAAAGGATATTGCAGAATTAGAGGAGGTTTAGTCAAGGGTGACAAGAATGATGAGGGGAATGGAAAAACTCTCATATGAAGATTGAAAAGTCTGGGATTGTTTACCCTAGAAAGTATATGAATAACAGAGGACATGATAAAAGAATATATAATAATGAATAGTATAGAAAAGGGAGATCAGGAGCTTCTTTTCTCCCTGTCGCCACATAACAAGTTCAAGGAAAGTAAAAGGTGACAAATTCAAAACTGATAAAAAGAAATACTTTTTCAAATAAAGAGCAGTTATTTACCAATAACTGTTGTGCTTTGAGACTCGTCTCTTTGTAGTCACGCTTGTGGGATATGACCCCTGGCTTCAAGCTGCAGAACTGCCTTGAAAAGTCATGTCCTTTGGGGTGTGCATGAGAGATCTTGTGCAAAGGTGATGTCATCACCCTATTCTATAAGGGAATGCCCTCCCCCACCACCTAGTTCATTTCCTTCTCAGCTACCTCAGAGAGCAAACAAAACATGCTTTCATGTTCTTAGGCCAGATCTTTCCTTAGTCTAGATTTTAGTATTATTATCTTGTATTTCCCTCCCTGTGTTCCCCAAGTTCCACAAGTGGGAATATACAAAAGAATGCAGAAACAGACTGAGGAACTCATTGCCACATAATGTTTCTAAAGACAAGAGCTTGGCAATATGTTCCTAAATGTTCTACTATAGCATCATCATAACCAATCAGATTATTCAAATTTTCCAACCTGTTGTGTAGCCTGATTTTGAGGCAAATAAGAAAGAAAATTTTCTTTAATTGTAAAATTGTGTTCTGCTATTCTGATCCACAAATGTAGATAGATGACATCTCCATTTCTTTTCCTACTGGCCTATAGTTAAACCAATTTCCACCAAATTTCCCATCAATAGACTATCTGTGGCATCACTTCAAGATAAGGTCTTGTCTAAGAATTAAAGGGAAAAAATTCTCTTCTATTTTAACATGCTATAAAACATACAAGGAAAGGCACCAGACTGATGAATATGAATAGAATAAACCCATTTCACAGTATAGAAAATTTCCCTTTGGCTTATTAAGTCCATGAGTCCAGACAGTTACTTCTGAGTAGCAGTGCCTTTACAACCTAACTGAGAGTGAAGAGCCTGGTTATTCAACAACTGTATGAAGTACTTTGCACGTCAAACTGCCAGATTCAGACAGTAGTGTTTGCTGAATGAATTTCCAAATAGCTGCGTGACAGATTTATGTAGCTGAGGTGGATTCCATTGGTCAGGTGGTATATGTTTTTTACGATAGGACAAGGAAGACCTTCTGACTTAAGTCCCTTGAACATAAGATTTAATTCTTCACATAACACAGATGAGATACTTCTTGGACTTCTTAAAATCCCTTCCAGGAAATAAAAGATTGTTAGATGAGAAGAGCATGTTTTATCTAGGTAACATTTTAGATACGATAACATTTATCTTACACCACAACCATTTCCTTATCTGAAGATGAGGATGTACAAAAGCTAAATAAGGAGATTTCTTGATTGATATGAACGGATGCACTTACTTCACAGAGAAACTTAGACATGATTCCTAATCCTGTGCTTTCCTCATAGAAGCACAAAGTAATAATTTCTCTGTCCCTCCTATAAGAGGTAGTATTAATCAAAAGGACTATCTTATAAGGAAGAAGAGTCATGGGTATATAATTAATCAATCAACTTTTGGAAAACAAAGTCTACTCCTAGAAGAAATTCACCTTTCTAATTCTAAGTTTAATTAAGATAGTGCTCTGATGGACCACAATAATAAGCCAAGGAACTTTAGCAAACAATTTCCACTTATGTGGTATATATGCTTCTTCCAAGCATCTTAGAGAATCTGTTGTTAACAGGAATGGCTAACCATGTTCAGTGGGGGTCTGGTGCCAAGAGGCAGCATGTGGGCTCAAAGACCTCATCTATTAAGCTAATAAGTTGGGAGAGGTTTTGTTTTTTTTGTTTTTGTTGTGCCAACGGGCAGAAACCAATAAAGCCAACAATCTAACTAACTAACTAGAAGCTAACTATAGAAATTAAGTCGTACAGCATGTAGTGATGCAGACGCTACAGGCATTCCATTTTGAAGCCACATGCTGTAAGAAGGAAATGGAGAGTAGATGCAGCCACCCAGGTCTTTATGCTCTGAGCTATGGGGTAGGGTGCTATTCAGAAGAGATTCCAGTCTCACGTGCATGGGGTGCATGTACACTAGGAGTGGAATACATGTGCACAATAACTCAAAGAAGAACTTCACTTTCATGTTGCTAGTCTTTATTACAAGCTGGTATTCACTGCAAAGAGCAGTATTAACACATCACTGTAAGCAAACTTTTTTTTTTTAAATCTGACTTTTACATCTAAGCTCCAATTTAAATACTAAGATACCCCATTAGGACCATGATTTGACTTCTTTTGAGGTGGCTTATTTCTATCAGTCTTTAGCTAATAAATAATTCCTTAAATAAAGTATGAACATCTGCACAAAATATTTATTTTCAAACAGAAAAAAAGAGTCAATGAATGATTCTTCAAATAAAGCATTTAATTAGAATATATACTTAAATAAAATATAAATCTTGTTAATTCAATAATTTTGGGTTATAATTCTAGCACTAATTTTCAGGCATCTCTTATAGTTAGTGGGTGTATCTTTAATAAACAAACAAAACATATTTTTTTCTGTCTGATACTACAGCAAGTCACAGAAAAGAAAATTAACAACCTGGAGATTTTGCCTCTTAGTGAGCATGAAGCAGAATTTTAAGATTCCCTATAAGCAGCTGTTACCCAAGCATTATGTGCAACAATTGGATGGCAATGGGGGACTGTTTCCCTTAAAACTTAAAGAAGAAATTTACTTTGTCCACAATACATAGAGCCTAGCATGTGCTGGGACTGTTATTACATAGGAATACTGCCATGCTGAACATAATACAGACTACATCTTAAAAAATTTGCTGCATTATAATAAAGAAACATATATATATAATAAATATATTGGATAAAAAATAAATAAAGCAAGAGTAAAAAAAAATGCCTAGCGGGTTTGGGAAAGCAGTAGATAAAAGGCTAAGAGCCTTTGATCTGGCCACATGAGAAGTATATGTATTCAGTATAACACACTTCCAAAAGTGGAGTTATTATATTAATATATTTTTGGGACATAATATGTTTGCAGCAAGAAAAGACACATTGAACTTTGTTCCATAAAATTATAGGGGATACTCACACAACCTGAAGTTTCATTAGCCAATCAGATTCTGCTTTTCAAAAAGCCCATTTTATAAAGGCAAATTATATGATGTCTGTATTATTTTATTTATATAGTTTTATTTCTGCTATATCATATAGTGGCATCGGTGATGGCCTTTGAGAAAATCTATTTTATATAACTGAAAACATTCAGAATATGACCTACTCAATCTGCCCTTCTGGGCTCTTCTTGACTGAGCTATACTAAGCAGAACATTAGAAAATTCTCAATATCTAAGTAAGTCAGGTCAGGATAGACATGGTTATATAACACCTCATGACTGTAGACTCTAATAGGTTTTTCCAGTAATATGTAAGCAGTTACAATGCCAGACTTCTCTTACAACTCTTTAAGAGACCCGAACTATGAAATGAAAGTAGTATTTCATATGTGTGGAAAACAATTCGTTTCCCTGCTTACATATGCTTTTCTTTTGTCTCTTGGTGCTTTTCTAAGTCAAGCTTTGTCCGGTAATTTTCACATTAAAAAGTTTCCTCTGCACTAATTATATTTACTTTTCTTAGCTAAAATATTTTATGCATTTGAACACTAACTGTTTCTTGTTTTTTGGTTGATGGTTGAAATAAAAAAAAATTACAAGTTTGATAAAAGAAAATGGATTTGAGAATTCACTCTCTGTCTCCAAGCGTCACATCAGAACAGACACAGTGTTTCACCAACATAAATGAAAACATCAAACACATTGATTTTCTTATGGTCAAGTTGTCAATTTGATTTGATTTGTCACCTGCCACAGAGATTTAGCTCTTTGTAGTCCTTGAGTAAAGGGAGGGGGAATCATAAGTGATGGGACAGAGAATGAGCTATTCATTAAATTACTAATTGGGACAGGGCTCTGGATTCACCTTCAGGGCAGATACAGAAAATTCATCAAAGCCCTGTTTGTGCCACTGAACGGGACTTTCTGACAAGCAGCAACAAGCTCTTTTAAGACTGATGTTTCTGCTTACAGTTTAAAGATTAAAGTGCAACGAGCTCTGACACTTCTAGACAACAACCTTTGTAGCTGGGGAAAAAAAGACTATTCTGCCTGAAACACAGTGATAATAAAATATCTTGGCTATGTTGACTTCCCCTACCTTCTGAACACTCTCCCTTTTTTGAAGAGAGGTAGCTGTTTAAGTCAAAGAGGAGGAGCAATTTGTTTTCCTTCTGGTTGTCAATCTACCAACTTTTGAAGCTTACAACATCACTTGTTTCCCTTTGGGTCCATAGTAATGTGAATTGTCTTTATCCAAGTGCCCAACAAATCATTGTCACATAACAGCAGTCGACCTTTCTTTTCAATCTATGCACTTTTCAAGAGTTATAAATCAGTTGACTTTCAAGCTCGATGAGATGGCATATGCCCTGGTTTGAAGAACAGATGGAGGCTTGGGGGAAAATTGTTTCTGCAGGCTTGCTACAAGCAGCACTGCTTCATAAAAGTGAACTATTCGCACTAATTTCTCACATAAATTATAGAGGCAGGGAGCACCAGCCCATTCAGCAGAAAATCTTTCATCTAGCTTTCAGAGGTCATTTAGCAAATTTAAATTAAAGTTATTTCTGATACATGGCTGGGTTTTCATTCAGTACACTTTCAAGAGACAGCAATTTTACATCAAATAAAGGGATGGCTTTAATTGTGTATGGAGAAAAAAAAGAGGAATAGTAAATTAGCTGACACAAGATTATCATTTTCTAGAATCCTAGAATAAGCTGTGACTATTAATTAATCACAGAGGAATTAATAATTGAAATATGGCAGCTTTGTATTACAGAAATCAGGTAAACTGTCACTTTTCTTTGCAAGGCCTGTTTTGGTCCCACTGAAGACTGGCATTCAAATTCAGTCCCACTGAAGACTGGCATTCAAATTCTAGCACTTACCGTTATTAAAAGAAAAAGGAACTCTGGGACAACATCCTTTACTCTTTAAAGGAAACAAAATATTCAGCTGTTAAGTAAATGTGCATGTCACAATTTTTAATAAATATGGTACTTTATTTGAGGAGGGAAGAGAAACAGTTCATCACATTTTTGAATTATAAATATGAAAGAAATGGAAAGGAAAAGAACAATGAATTATGATAAACTGAATCGATAATGGATGCTTCATAAAAGTGAGCCACAAGTGGAGAAGAAGAGTGCAATGATGTCTCTCATATTCATGATATAATTTACTGTTTCACTGTGGCATTTTAAAGTACAGTTTTTTAAAAATTGATAAGAAAATAGAACCAGGCATATTTAGCTAAATAATTATTTCAAATTCTATTGTACTCCATTAAATTATCAGTTATGTCAATGAAAACACTTTGTTCTGATATAGTTTTCCATCTTTCACTCCATGAATAGCAATTCCACCAAGACATGCAAAGAAGTATCCTTCCAGAATTAAAAAGAAGTGAAAAGGAGTAAAATCATGAAAGCTCTTCATACAGTAAGCAAGTGATGAGTCATCACAAAATTCTAGGTATTTGTACAGACACTTCTGTCGAAATTTTAATGAATACTTTAAACATCCAATTAAATTATGCACATTTTTGAAAACTTTGATTATCTGTTTGAAAACCTATTTCTAGTATATTTAGTGAGAACATGACTATTTTTAAAAATATGATTTGAAAAGACCACTTTTATCTGGAATTACTGGTATAAATTATACTAACAGCTGAAAACCCTGATTCTGGGAGCCTAGAATCCTAGTTCTTTCAATGACCCCATGTGGCAATGACCCCATGTGGTACTGTGCAAGTTATCTAGGGCAAATTTTTCTAAAAGTGTCCACTAATTTTTGGTACCTATGTTTTGTTTGTGGTGCCCACCTTGAAACTTGGCACCAAAAACAAGAGATGTCCAAATTTAGATAACAGCTTTGAAAATGTTGTTTTAACCTCCAAGCCTCAGTTTTGTATTCTCTTTTGCCTTCTGTAAAACAGGAATAAAATTACTTACCTAACTCACATAGGTGTTGTGAAAATTAATGTTTGTAAAACGCTTGGAGAAAAAACACAAATGTATAAATGCTAAATATAATGATAGGTAACTGAGCATTCGTAGTTGCGAGAAAGATATTTTTGTTTACAATTATCTAAAGGGATGCTGATCACTTCATTTTGACTTCTGTGACTCAGGACATTATATCTTACAGTTGAGCTGACCAGAAGTGGACTCCACTGAATATCATTATCAGCAGGAAAAGCTTTTTTATACAACCTAGGGGGATGAGGGAGGGAGAGGCCAGTAGGCACTCAGGGTGAAATCCTGGCCCTAATGAAATCAGTGGTGTTTTGCCATTTACTTAAATGGGACAGGATTTCACCGTTGATTCTTATCCATTCTAAGGCCCCTTTAAATACTCTAGCAGTGCAAAAGGGCTTTAAAGTGGGTGTAAATGTAATTTACATCCACTTTATAGTGTCAGACTGGTGTAAAGAGACTTTAATTCAAATGAGAATTAAGCTTATGTGTTAAACTGTCTGCATTTTTAAAAATCATAAACTTGAATACAAAGAAGCCAAGAGACCGGAACTGTGGTTTGAATTTTTGGAATTCTCTGAAAAGCTCACATGCATATCAGAAATTATAGCACTTTGAGACTGATTAGTTGAAAAATAGCAAACTAGCATCACAGCCATATAGGATGATAAGTGGTATTCATCTATACTGCATTGATATCAGCAAGTCGATACAGTAGGCTTCTTAGTTTTAAATAACATTTTGCCTGACTGAAGAGGAACTATTGCTGTGTTTCTAGCCCAAAACTGAATTGTCTTTTTTGCTGCTATATCAAATTGCATATGTCTAAATTTTCTATGCACTATTGCTATTACAGTTGGGTGAGTTTTTTAGCATACCTGCTTTTCACCTTTCTCCTTCACTGAATATGTGTGGCAGACTATTCCCCCCAAATACATTATTTAGTATTCAATTTCCCAAGAACTTATTTTCATATTATCTGCTGATGTTTTTAATCTCTCTAGATTACTGTATGTTATTTCTATGCTCCCTGGTATTTGCAGATCTATCCAATTTAATATAATCTTGAAGTTTCACTATTTTACAGTTTACTTCTTCTAGATCACTTATGAAGATGATAAATAAAACAAGAATTAATATCAGTTTCTGTGGTACCCACTAGCTACATGGCCCAATCTTGATATACTGCCATTTGTCACTTCCCTTTGCATATTATCTTTCAGCCAATTTTCAGTCCACATGACATTGTTCCTGGTTTTTAACCTAATAGTATGCCCTTTTTAGCATCTTTTATTAACAAAGATGTTAAATACTGCTTAAGAAGGAATGGAAGAAGGAGCAAATAAATGTATATCTATATTTTATTTTCAAAAAAGAGGTTATCTCTTGCAGTCAATATGTCCTATTTGCTGCCAAAAATCTGACTTTACAAATTACAACAAATTAGCATGGCACCGAGACTGTTTTTATGGAAATAAATGCATTGCTGTATTTTTTACTGGCTTTTAAGTGGTCTGAATTTTGAAATTCATTTCATAAATGAGTTTAAAACAACATTTGAGAGTAAGGTATATACAGAATCAGTAAGTACTGATTTATGTTGATCAATACCAACCAAAATAATTACCAAATTTAAAAATATTCCAGGCATTTTCTCAACTGAAGGGAAGAGGATACCCTTTGGCAGAAAAACAAGTACTATCAAGAAGAAAACTATTCCTTTCCCCTTTCCCCCAGTCCAGGAACCAACATAATAGTAAGAGCTCTGAATCAGTCATAACAGCATCTCTTTTGTGGCTATATGCAAGGGGGTCATTGATTCAATAGAAAATGAGAACAAAACGAGGATAGGATACTAATTTACATGAGTCTCCTCCCATGTTCTACCTTCCTCAAAAAGAAAAAGGCCTCCATGGCCTAGTCAACTGTGTGATGGAAGGCTGTGTGCACAATCCAGATTCAATACAAGAATTCTATGTAGGTGGCCATACATGCCTTTTCTGATTAATAGAAGCTAAGAAAAATAAATCACTATCACTCACTAGAAGATAATAAAAACACCAGTTATCCTTCTTTTACCTACAGCCATGTCTATTCTTAAAAAGTTTTGCAGGTATAGCTATATCAGTAAATCCTCCTGGTGTAAATGCCGTATATACCAGTAAAAAAGTTATTTTGCTGGTATAGCTTATACCAGTTTCCCCAGTAAAATAAACCATGCTGGCAAAAGTACTCTTTTGCCTGTATAACTGCATCTATACTAGGGCTTTTGTTAGCATAGCTGTGTCAGCAAAAATCATACCCCTAACTGACATAGCTATGCTGGCAAATATAGACCAGGCCTACCTTCCTGTTTTTGCTGCACAGAAAAGTTTGCCAACCTTGAAATTGGTTTCCATTCTTTTGAAAATGCTAAAATTGTTTTGAAGAATTGCTATTTCTTTTCCTTTTCAGAGCATAATGATTTTTATAATTAACCTTTACCACCTAAATAATCCTGATTTTCCAAACATTCTGGGGACTATCTCTGGGATATGCTGAGCATGTATTTAAAATGTCTCCTTAATAATTCAGAAATACTTCTTTGGTTTTATCAACTTTCCTTGTTCAAGGTTTAATTGGATTCTGACTTTTTAAAATTCAGGAATGTATATTGTCAGTCCTGAGCTATGAGCATTTATTATTCAGAGCTCTATATGAAATTGTGCACAAGAACATATTACTAAACTTTAAAATCAAATTGTGATATACATAGGCTACCAGAGAACTGCAGGATTGCCAAACAACTATCCACAATACCTACAGAAGATTACTGCACAGTTTAATAAATTCATTTTTTAAAAGTTCACACTTCTGACTACTTGCAAACTCCAAATTAACAGCAATATTGTCATCAAGATCTAAACTATTTAGTTTGCTGTATCAGTAACAACTTTTTTGTATAATATAGGAATTACCCTACCAAACTGTTAGTAGCCAGGACTAGATGCTTCCGAGGAAGATGCAAAAAGCATGGACAGTTATGAAATAACCTACCCATAGACAAAGTTTTTTCCTACCTCTCAGTTATAGGTGGCTTTCTGCCCTGAAACATGAGTGTTTATCATTTTTTTATGCATTCAAGACTAATGTCGATGCACATATGTAAATTGAGGGCATAATGTGCACTTCTAAATATTATATTGGCCATATGCCAGTTGCCAGTTGCCAAAGAAACTCACAGGATGCAGATGCTTGAAGTTTTCATGAAGGGGAATTAAAAAGTCCAGAGTATTCTGAGTAGATGCTTTGCTTGGATTGCAATCAAAATCTCAGGCTTGTCTGATAAATGGACTAAAGAGCTAAGTGCTTAATATGAAGGCTCGCTTTTCCCTCCATGGAAATAACTAACAAGTCAGGGTGTAGGTTTGAGTCCTGAGAGTAACAAAGGGATAACTTCACAAATATTCATAAATTATAAAGCCAAATGGACCACTGTGATCATCTAATCTAACCTCCTGCATAACAAAGGCCATAGGACTTTTCTGAAGTAATTCCTGTTTGAACTAGAGCATATCTTTTAGAAAAACTTCTATAAAAATTGCCAGTAATGGAGAATTCACCACAACCCTTGGTAAATTATTCCACACTGTTCAAAACGTGTGCCTTATTTCTGTTCTGAATTTGTCTAGCTTCAGCTTCCAGCCAATGGTTCATGTTATATCTTTGTCTACTAGATTGAAGAGCCTATTATCAAATGTTTGATCTCCATATATGTACTTAGACATCACGAGCAAATCACCACTTAATCATCTCTTGGTTAAAATAAACAGATTGAGCTCCTGGAATCTGTCACGTCAGGCATGTTTTCCAATCTTTTAATGATTCTCGTGGCTCTTCTCTGAGCCCTCTCCAAACTTATCAACATCCTGAATTGTGGACACCACTCCACTGCTAAATACAAAGGTAATATATCCTCCATACACCTATGCAATATTCCCTTATTTATGAGCCAAGGATTGTATTAGCCCTTTTGGCCACAGCATCATACCAGGAGCTCATGTTCAGCTGATTATCCACCATGACCCCCAAATCTTTTTTTCAGAATCACTGCTTCCCAGGATAGAGTCCCCCTTCTTGTAAGTATGGCCTACATTCTATATTCATAGATGCCTGACTTTACTTGTGGCCATATTAAAAGGCATATTGTTTGCTTGTATGCAGCTTACCAAGTGATTCAGATTGCTCTGTATTTGTGACCTGTCCTCTTCGTTAGTTACCATTCACCCAATCTTTGTGTTAAATAATGATTTTGTGTTTTCCTCCAGGTCACTGATTAAAATGTTAGAGTGGAGCCAAGAACAGATCCCTGTGGGACTCCACTACACCCATTTGATGATCATTCCCCATTTACAATTACATTTTGAGACCTATCACTTAGCTAATTTTTAATCTATTTAATATGTGCCATGTTAACTTTGTATGGTTCTAGTTTCTTAATCAGAATATTGTGTGGTACCGAGTCAATTGCCCCATGGAAGTTTAAATATACTATATAAACACAGTTACTTTTATCAACCAAATTTATAATCTCATCAATAAAAGATACCAAGTTCCTTTGAAAGGGCCTATTTTCAACAAACACAGGCAGATGCTATGAGTAAGAGGTTCCTGTCTTCTTATTTTAGATGGGAAACTGATTATAGTTTCTAAACCAAGATTGTTTAGACTGGTATTACTTTTTATTCTTAAGGGTATGTCTGGGGGGGAGGAGGTGTTTCATGAGTTGTTTAGTACTTTGTCGATTTGTTATTCTTTCAAGTGTGGGTCACTTTTTTTTTTAATTTTTGTATAGAGCACTTTTCTAGTCCTAGATTATAAATACATTTTATCTATTTATTTGTTTTCCCCTATCAGGGGGAAACAGCCTTTAAAAAAAAAATCTGAACAATAATATAAAAAAAAGAAGGGGAGGGAGAAGAAAGAGTCTAATATGACTGCCTTTGAAGCACAATACCAAGGAGATGCCCTTTGCCATGGTAAATTTAAAAACCTACAGTAAGAGTTAACTTTGTGGTAGAAGAATCTAATTTACTTTGGCCTCTATTGAAAAAAATCCACTGAATAGTATTGTGTCTCCAGTTGATCAGATAGAGATCAGACGTTGTCACAACCCCGCAAAGTCATAAAACGCACATCTCCTTTCATTTTCCATTGTGAAATTGCAAATTATAAATGGCAAAAGGCAACTCAACAAACTACACATCCAGAATAAACCCTCTGGGAGTGCAGGCAAAGCAGATCTCTATACTAGCTCCAAATAAGATGGCACGGAAGGGCCATTCAATCCACACTTATGCCTGGGTTTTATTTCCTCTAAACATCTGCATATTCCCCTGCACTAAGCCCCTTTACTTGAGCTTTACCCAGAAAGGGATGAATTCAAACCTCCAGGGCACTGTCTAAATTAGGGGAAAAGGTGGTGTTTTAAAAACATATTAGCTAACATGGTTTTATTAACACAGTTTTAAACACTACTTAGCACCTTTTGTAGAGAGGATTTAATACCTTTAAAACCATGTTAGATAGTTGTAGTCCTCCATTGCTACTGTTCTCAAACCAGTACAACCCTACCAGTGCATATGAGAGGAAAATCAGGTCCTAATTATGGCTCAAATTCTGCACACAGGGCTTGTCTACACATGGAATAGCTATTCTGCTTTAAATTCACACCCTACTTTATTCTAGAATAACTTTCATGTGTAGACAACTCCCTAAATGGGACTAATCACATACTTAAAGTTAAGCATGTGTATAAGTGTTTGCAGGTCTGTGTTTGCTTACTAGACACAATAAACCCCTCTCTACACATATTGTTAGACCATTGATCTTAGTTTTTATAAAAATCTCAGATTTTTTTTCAGCTAACTGAAGACCACCATGTTGAGTCTAACCCCAGCTATAATGGAATGATTGAGTGATCAACACATTTTTTTCACTATTTTAACATCTCATAATTATAATTATTTTACAACATGTTTTAATAATTATTAGAAAATTAAATATTGTCTATTTCATGGGAAGGAAGAACATCCTGAGGTGTTTTCCTTTATCAGAACAAATCACGTTTTTGAGACTCCCCTTACATTAGCTCTGGTGCACCACTGAACAGACAAGCTAATGAGCAAAATGAACCATGACATGCATCTCATATAAACAGAACAAGAAAAAAACAGCAAAATTATGATACTATGCGGTTATATCAAGACTAAAATATCTATGATAAATGTGACATCATTTATTTCTTCGCTGCTTATCCTTGTTTCAGTAAAACTGGCTGATACATAGAAATAAAAGCAATAGAATGAAGTTTCTATATAGCGTTTTCTAGAAAAACCTCTTCCAAACATTGTATCATTAAAGGCAACATCTAGTTTCATTTATTAATGCAGTTCTAGCAAACTCTCTAAAGAAAACAAAGTTTTTGACTGAGAAATATTAGATCATTGTTTTCATGATTTAGGCAGATTTAGAAGTCAATATAATGGATGAAAATTAGTATTGGGGTGTATGCCTGTATTTGAGCTATGTGTCTGTGTCTTAAAACAAAGAGAAAAATATAAACCCTACCCGCACAGCTATTAACATGTGTATGAACACCACTCTCCTCATCTTGCCCACAGTCCTGCAATAGTGGGCATCCTCCCAACTGCCAGGATCTCTACCTGGTCCCCTCATAAGGTAAGGTGGAAACCAAGAAAAGCCCATCTTCCTTCCACCTTACCCATTTTTCAGTGTGTGCCTTAAACTGCGTAGTAATCAATGGTATAATTTGGTCATCTGACTGGGATTAGGAATATCAGAAAGGGCCTGGATTTCAATCCTACCTCTCCCTGACCGTATTATTGTATTATGGTCCAACATGTTACTGCAGAGGTTGAGAGAGCCATTAGGGCCAGGAGAAATGTGAACTATGAGAAATGAGAAAGCCTTTCCTGGATTATGTTTGCGGCACCGTAGCACATTGAACATAGCCTGAGATTACCCTGGGCCATTCCATTCCAACACAATTCACCTTTCAGACATTGGGAACAACTTATTTATTCTAGACATTAAGATTTGCTTGGAAGGTTGGCTGTATGCAAATTGTCTTGGTTACTAGCCAAGCAGTCACTAGCAGCATCTAGTGGCAAGATGGTTCTAGTGGTGGAAATATGTAGGCCAATTAGCAATTAAAATGGGGTAAAAGTGGTTGGAATCTCTCAATTTGATGCTATGAGGTTAGAAATTGAAATACCTCAGGACACTGATCCGCAATGGCAGAAAATGCTGGAGAGCAGTTTAAGGCTAGTTAGACCTCTTTATGAGTTTAGAGTGAATAAACTAAGTCCTGGAAGGTAGCATGGCCAAATCAATCCATGGACCAGTCAGAGGGGATATTGGAATCCCCCAGTTTTCAATGAGAACATGGAAAAGCTATGGTTGAGAGGTTGGCTGCAGGTTCCCCTTGTTGCAAGAACTATGTCTTGTTTCCCTGCATTGATTTAATAGTTATATGAAATAAAGTTACAGTCTGTTCCATGTTTCCCACAAAACAAGTGCCCTTTTTAAGAACATAAGAACGGCCATACTGGGTCAGACCAAAGGTCCATCTAGCCCAGTATCCTGTCTTCTGACAGTGGCCAATGTCAGGTGCCCCAGAAGGAATGAAAAGAACAGGTAATCATCAAGTGATCCATCCCCTGTCACCCATTCCCAGCTTCTGGCAAACAGAGGATAGGGCAGGAGTGAAAGTGGGCCAGTCCGGGCCGGTATGGGTGTGGCGCACCGGTAAAAAGTGACCGCCAGTCCGGCCCGTATGCAGCCGATGTTAAAGCGCTGCTCCCTGTCCCCCAAGCCACCAATGGAAAAGGGGAGGGGAATGAGCAGCTGCCCTGGGGCCGGCAATTTAAAAGGGCCCGGGGCTCCCAGCCACCGCTACCGCCCAAGGCCCCGAACCAATAGTGTACAATGTTACTTTCATCCCTGGGCTAGGGACACCATCCCTGCACATCCTGGCTAATAGCCATAGATGAACCTATCCTCCATTAACTTATCTAGTTCTTTTTTTAACTCTGTTATAGCCTTGGCCTTCACAACAACTTATAGCCTGGTAAGTAAAAAGCTATATCCAAATAACCAGTAATTAAACTGCATACTTTCACTTACCACACTATAATCCTAATCCAGCTCCCACTGATGTCAGTGAGAGGAGGCTCAAACCCTGTATTGTGAAATTCCTCTTCCATTCACTGAATTAACAGAGCTATATTTTTAAATTAGGATCATGTTTGACATGAACAATTCAAATTCTACAAATCTGATGTATTTTTCCTCATGTATATCACGTTCATCCTATGTAACTATTATTCTGTTTCCAGAAAAATCTTTTTCTAGCCCAATAAATAACACAAAAAGTAAAGTAATTCTTTGATAACAAAAATAATTAAATAGCAGGAGCAGGTTAAAGATCAGCATTCATTTTTCAAATTAAATTTAAAAGCCTGCTCTAGTTACTTAAAAGATTGGCAAGTTTTACAAATAACATCACTGAGCCTTTTAGAGGGAAACACAGACGCATTAGAATGGAGTCATTAGGCAATACATTTATTTTGAAGCCAATTAACCTTTTGTCAGAGAAATGTCGGAGCCGTAATGGTTTCTACAGTGGAGGTCAGCCTCTAACAGGGGCACGTATGACAGCGATTACGCTGCCTGACATATGCTGCAGACTGAGAGTACAGCCGTGGAATGAGAATTTGCCTTCGTTTGTATTCTGCTCTGCATTTCCAGGGAGCAGGCAATCTTGACCTATCCATTTAGGTAATTAAAGCTTCCATTTGGAAGTGTCCTGCAGGAAGGTGAAATCTGGGAGAGATAAATGGCTGCTGTTCACTGTATCCAGCTACTTCTATCATTTGATGGACTGCCTGAAATAGGCTGGGTTGCCAGGTCCTCATAGAAATAGAGACGAATTGGGCAGGAGACAATACTCTAAGGCAAAGCAACTCTGTCATCTTCCTTTTTGCAATATATAATTTAATTGTTAGCCAAGGTAGATGGCTGACTCAGGGGGCCTTTCTCTAACAGCTCCCCCACCATCTTCCATTTGCAAAGAAATTACTCCAGTTTATTTACTTATAAGCCAACTTTGTTTGGCAATGAGATATGTCACTTCAATAAATGCAGCTGGCTGTTACAGCTGTGCCCTGACTTACCTTCCAGGCTATTTTATTTCCTCTTGTATCATGCTCAAGGGCAATTGGGAAGTCTCCTCGCTCATAAAACTTGCGAAATGCTGTAGGCTTTGTTGGTCTTTCTTTAAATGCTCCTGCAACTGGGGGTCCTCTTACCTAAAAAAAACATAAACAAACAAACCATAATGCAACTGCATTTTTTAAATAAAAATGCTGAAATTTGTTTAGAAACATTAGTGGTTTAAAAGGGGTTGCTAAGATAGCAGGTGGCACTGATTTCACTCTTCCCATGTTATACTTCTTTTAATTTAAGTGTTCTGTTAGGGTTTTTAATAGACATTAAAGGAAAGGAGTATTACTCTTAAATTTAGTATTATTCTTTAGAATTTTGTTTGCATTGTCCTGTAGGTACTAAATGCATTGTAAATGTTTTTTGGATCATCCCATGAAAAATTGTCTTTTCATTTTAAACTCTGCATCAGTTTCCACACCTTTTAAAAATAGAAATAATACTACATGCTCACAAGTTTTACAATACTGTACATGTTTTAGGAGGTTTAATTACTTCTGGTTTGTAAAGCAGTTAACATATAAAGCAAGACATAAGTGTAAACTATTTTTTATCAGCATCTAGAAGAACACGTCTCCTTGGGAAGCATCTTTCTATTTGCTTTAATATGAAAGTAAGACACAAATCACTTCCCCTTTGCTTTTTGGCATGGGAGAGGGAAGAGATACACACAAATACTGGCTACAGCAGTAGGTAGATGTTTAAGAGGGAGAGGTTTCTAAGCAGTCCTGAATGTACAAACAGCATGTTTTTGGCAATATGGGCTTTAGGAGGTGTGTCCAAGAGGAGGGAGTGGAGCTGGAGTAGGCCACCAAACACAATAGTATCCTCCTCATAATGTGCAGAAATTTTTTCACAATGTCTAGTTAAAGTTAATGTGACCCCCATCAGCATTAACTTCTGCAAAAAAAACCATTCTGTGACTTCTATAAGCAAATTCACTAAAATCAATGCATTAATACTGGTGTAAAAGAAGAATCAGGCCTGGAAATAAGGCCTTGTCTCCATGGGAAAATGGACCAACATAACTATTATGGAAAAAGTAGTTCCAGAATAGCTCCCCATTGTGATACTTTATTTTGGAATAAAAATGAGTTTATGTCCCCGATCCCTCATCACCAATGGGGACTGCAACTTGGGGGCTCTGCTTATTACAGGGGGCACTTTCCCAGTCAGTAGAGATGAAGTGCTAGACTGGTGTAGCAGACATTAGTACATCTTAGCCTGGTCCTGCCCCCTTGCCACCAACAGGGACAATGATTGGCAGCAGTGGTGAGTGAGAGGGCTCCTCCTATAACAGAAGGCATTTCCCAGAAAGCAGGGACTTGTGCTTGTTTTTTTGTTTTGTTTTTTTCTTTGTAATTTTGTTCATCTGCCAGTCACCCATAGCTCCTCAACACATGCATCTTCTGCATCATAGTATCCATTCATCCTCTTCCTCCCCAGCCCCTTCCATCCCCTTCCCTCAGTGGCTCCATCTTGCCTTATCCCTCTACAATCCCCACCATCTCTACCTACTCCTCTTCCCCTCTTCGCACTGATCTCCTACCTTCTTCCACCAGCACAAATCTAGGTCCCACATCCTCCTCCATATGTCTGGTGACATTTGTCCTAACCCTGACTCTCGCACCACTCCCACCATTTGCACCTCACACATGCCTCCCCACCACTGCCTCTGCTTCTCTTGTGCCATCATTCCTAAAGTCACACCTATACCCCTTTCCTTCCTTCCCTTCTCGTCTCCTACTGCCTCCACTTCTCTCTGCATAGGATCTTGCCCATTTCCTCCAAGAGAAAATTAGCATAATACAACATGATCTTCTCCTTCCCCTTGGCTTGCCTTCCTGTCCCCTCCTACACCTCTTCTCCTTCTTTCTTATCACAGATGCAGAAGTTTCTTGTCTGCTCTCCTCCTCTAACATCATCACTTGCCTCAGTGACTCCACCCCATTCTCTTTCCTGATCTCCCTCTTGTCCACTCTCATCCCCTCCCTCTTGCTCTTCTCTTTAACCTGTCACTACCTCTGGTGCTTTCCCCTCACAATACAAAGCTTTGGTCTCTCCCATTTAAAAAAAAAACTTACCCTTGGTCCCATTTGCCTCTCCAATTCCCACATTTCCCTTCTCCCTTTCATCTCTAAACTTAGTCAACACACTGTCTGCAATTACTGACTGGAGTTAGTCTCCTCCAATTCTATCCTAGACCTTCTCCAATCTGACATCTGCCCTTTGCACTCCACGGAAACGGCTCTTGCCAAAATCTGTAATGATGTCTTTCTAGCCAAAGCTCATAATCAACACTACATACTCATTTT
This sequence comes from Malaclemys terrapin pileata, assembly GCF_027887155.1. Classification (NCBI taxonomy): domain Eukaryota; kingdom Metazoa; phylum Chordata; order Testudines; family Emydidae; genus Malaclemys; species Malaclemys terrapin. The sequence continues at coordinate 87,784,348 of NC_071507.1, forward strand.
TCTTGACATGTCTTATATTCATAGATTCCAAGGCCAAAAGGGACCCTTGTGATCACTGACACAATCAGCCATGGTCTTCTTTAAGTCCTGTCCTCTATTGGCTTCTGTGACTCTTAATTCAGACCTCTCTCTAACTCCTCATATCTGTGTTCCATCTAAGTACTGAAGATTTTTTTCAATAACATTTATATATTATGGTCTTTTCTATCTATCTACACACCTAAAACTGTCATCCACGCTTTCAGTATCTTGATTATTCCAACAACCTTTTGCTTGGCCTTGACAAATCAATCGTTGGCCTGCACATATCCATTCAGAATGCTGCCGCAAATATCATTCTCCTAACCCATTGCTTTGACCATATTAGCCCTCTCTTTGCATCCTTCCACTGGCTCCTCCCTATCATGCCAAACATAAACTACTGTTCTTCACATTCAAGGAGCTTCATGGTCTATCCCCACCCTGCCTATCAGCTCTCATTGGCTATCGAGATGTTAACCACTGCCTCGAGTTAGGCAATGATGCCAGTCTTCCTCATCCACTTGTTTTTCAGGCAAGCACTTTTGCGCTTTCTCCCATGATGCCCTTCACTTGAGAGGAGCTCTCCATAAGTATCCAGAAAGCTACCTTATTACCTTCTTTCAAATTCCTCCTTAAAACTCTCCTTTTCTTCGATGCCTTACAATAAACTTGACAACCATTAAGCCATGGGTGTGCTGCTACCACTATTTATCATGATGACCAATACTGTCTGATTGTTTCCTTGTACTCCCCCATATATGTGTCTGTATATGTCTGGTGTTTAATCTGATATTTAGATTATAAGCACTTTGGGGCAGAGACCATCTTTTTGTTCTGTGTTTGTATAGTGCCTGGCACAATGGGGTCCTGGTCCATAACTAGGGCTCTGAGGCACTATGATAATATACATAAATAAAGAAATAGGCAATTTTATTCCGGAATAGTGTCCATCCAGAAGAGTTATTCCAAAATAGCTCAATTATACTGGAACAGTTATTCCGAAATAGATATGCCAATCAATTTTCCCTGTGTAGATAAGGCCTAACTTTCCCACTTCCACGATTCTTCCTTTATAGGGGATTCTTCTCAAAGAAGACAGGCTCAGGCAAATATCCTTTGCCTAATATTTTTTCTTCTTGTAGGATAGGTTTTATTGGCTGAGCAAAGTGAGGTCTCAGCAAATGGAGGACTGTGGTGCTTTTACAGAGCAGTGGGTGTGCAAGGGTCTGGACTGGAATAGCCAGGATTGCTTCAAATCAGGAGCTATATTGGCTGAGTAGGAATGAGGCTGGAAATTTGCATAGTAACTCCCCTCACACTATCTCTGGCACAAACAAGATCATTTATTTTTGTCCAGTCAAAACTATTTTTGCTCATATAAATAGTGCTCATTTGATGCAGAATCCTTTGCCTGCAGTACCAAATGGGTCTGTCAAGGGGAGAGATGGTCAAGAAAGGCAGTAGAGTTAGGGTTTAAGGTTAGCGTTAGTGTTACTGGAGGGAGAGAATGAAGTTTGGTGGAGTTTCCCCTGATGTCACAATGATGCTGTTCAGGCTCCTCTGCCTAAAGCACCAAATGAGCACCATCAAGGGGAAGCTGTTGATATGAAATTGATAAAACAACAAAGAGAAGAAGATGACTTAAAAACCACAACATTTTTGTTGGAAACTTAATTTTTTTTTAAATTTCCTACCCAAAAATTGGCATTTTCCAACCAGGTCTAAGAGGACAATTACTTATTTATGTAGTGCTGATGAAAGATTTGATTATGTTTATTTAAAGCAACCCAATGTCTCATAAATGCATACAGTATGTCCCTATTCATTTAAAACACAAAAATGTTCAAATTATCTTTCTCAGAACCTTCCAGGTATATGAGTTCTCAACCTTTAAGTGGGGGCAAATGTTGTGATTGGGACACTGGAGTAAACTAAACAATACCGCATAATCTCTAAATATTAAAAAATATACAAAGTTAAATTTCATCTGCCATTTTGTTGCCCAGTCACCCAATTTTGAGAGATCCTTTTGTAGCTCTTCGCAGTCTGCCTGGGTCTTAACTATCTTGAGTAATTTTGTATCATTTGCAAATTTTGCCACCTCACTGTTTACCCCTTTTTCCAGATCATTTATGAATATGTTGAATAGGACTGGTCCCAGAACAGACCCCTGGTGGACACCACTATTTACCTCTCTCCATTCTGAAAACTGACCATTTATACCTACCCTTTGTTTCCTATCTTTTAACCAGTTACCAGTCCATGAGAGCACCTTCCCTCTTATCCCGTGGCAGCTTATTTTGCATAAGAGCCTTTGGTGAGGGACCTTGTCAAAGGTTATCCCTACATGTTATGGATTCCATTGTTATACCTAGTGACAAAGGCATTATGAAAGTTTTCCATTACGTTTTTAACAAAAAAACCCTCCCTTTTACAACTTGAGAAAAATACTTCACTGCAATATTGTAGTTAAAAAGACTAAGATCAGAGAGTAATTGATCGCTTCCAGTTAATTAAAGGCTAATATTCACAATGGCAAAGTATACGAAGCAATAAACAGCTTTTGAGGTTCGTTAAATGCCAAAGATAAGTTGAAGAGTCTGGTAATTGCAAAAGTCCTTTAATGCAGTTCTATGCTACTGAATGTTATTCCTGCTATGTGACAAGATAAAAGATACAAGTCATTAAACAAAAAAGGGGGAAAAATCCACAATTTTTCCTTGCTTCATGGGTATTTAAAACCATTTGTACTGTTATTTTCTTGGACTTTTTCAATGACAGCACATTAATAACATGAGCTAGACAGATTATTATTTGAGGGCAGATTTAAACAAGGATTAATTATTTGAGGACAGAACTACGGGGATAACTTTTCTAAGGAGGGAAACAAGATGTATACACACCATTGGACCTATAAAAGAAAACAAAAAAATGTATATTTTGCCAGGGCAAACTGGTGGTGTTGATTCAAACTAGATAAATATATATGGGAACAGCTGACTGTTACTCAATTGTATGTGCAAATACATGTTTTTTCAGTCATAAAAAGTGAATAACCGTTCAAATGCTGGTATGGAAAATGAATGACATGATCACACACATGTAGTCTTAGAAAGGGTTAGTATTATTAGTAAGAGCCTTAGTTTTTAGACTTCCTAAAACTATGATTGGCTGAGATCATTCTATTGTTTCCATAATAAATCTTATGAACAACTAATAGCACAGAATATATTTGGTAAGTTTGTAAGATATTATTTGAAAGGTTTAAAACAGATTTTCATGTTCTTTGATTCATATATTTGGATGCTGACTAGAAAGGCAGAAAAGTCTGGAATATCACTCTTCCTGGAGGCTAATCAGTTCTTATTAGATGGATTCTTGATGGTGAATGGATTTACCAGCTTTTATTTACATAAACCTTCCAGAATATTTAAAAAATATTTAGCAGTTACAAAGTTATTGGTATCAGAAGTCATCTGACTACCAGTTAAGGTGCTGGGTTTTTTCCATGGATTGTTTCACCTGAAAAATTCTTTGCAATCTTAATTGCAGATTATTATGGTACTGTATTCTCATCTTGAACGATGGAGAAAGTTGGTTAGGAAACCAAAGGGCTACATTCTGATTCTTTATACTCAAACTGAGCATGGGGTATGTGTGGGCAGTGGTGTTATAATAGCAGAGTGGGGGTTCAATGAGCCATTCCACCTTCACATGGCAGATGTAGACAGGATGGCTCAGGGAACTGGAATGGCAGAACATTCACCAGTGTTCTTTACAACTCATCCAAAATGGAGCAGTGTTTACTGGTAAGTGGTTATACTCCTCAAGCCACTTCAGGGCTGGGGACCACCACCTGTGCAACAGTAACACCCCTGCTATCCAGTCCCAACAGAGCACCACTCTACCTGGTTCCTGTACAGGAGTGCTGGGACACAGGGGATTTCAGAGAGTAGCAAGAGTAGCGGGAGTAGAACCCCTTTCTCTCCATGTCCCAAGGGACCTCCTCCACCTCTGCCAGGCACAGTAGGTGCTTGACTTCCTGAATGAGGAGTTGCTCATGAGAAGAGTCCCTGAAGAAGGACGGGGAAGAGGTGGGGTGGGAGGCAGAGACGGCCGAGAATTTCAGGGTATACCCTCAAGATACAATCTTTCGTACCCAGCAGTCTGAGGTGACCTGCAACCAGGCCAAATGGTAGGGACGGAGATGGTGGAGGAAAGAACGAGGTGGATCCAGGGAGATGACAGGGGCATCAAGCACACCCTGAAAATGAGCACTTCTGACCCCCTGGATGCTTTGATGGGCTGTGCGGGTGAACAGAAGAAGGAAGGATGGCGACAACTAAAGCTCCTGTCTCTATCCCTTCTCCTTGAGACCCCTGTCGAGGCTGCCAAGGCCTTGGCAGCAGGGGCAACCGGTACTGCTTCCTTGCAGGCTGTGGCGTATGCATACCCAGTGAGCGAAGGGTGGCCCGAGTGTCCTTCAACCATGCAGCCTTGCATCCATCTGCTCTGCAAAGAATCCATTCCCATGCATTTCTTGGGGCAGGCTAGCAGTCTGAAGCCAGGAGCTGTGCTCATGACCACCGCCGATGCGACCAACCTAGCCACTGAGTCAGCTGCATCCCACACCATTTGAAGAGTTCACCTTGCTGCCGTGGTACCCTCCTCCACCAGGGTGCTGAATTCCTGTCCAAATCCTGGGAGAAGGACTCCTTGAACTTATGAGGGAGTCCCATAAGTTAAAATTGTACCTGCCCAAGAGAGCCTGGTGGTTTGCCACCCGGAACTGCAGGCTGTCTGTCGAATAAATTTTCCTCCTGAAAAGGTCCAGTCTTTTGGCTTCTTTATTCTTGGGGGTTGAACTGGTGTGCCCCTGCTTGTCTTTTTCGTTGGCCACAGAGACGACCAGTGAGCCTGGACATGGGTGGGTATATATTTGAACCCTCTGGCCAGGATGCAGTACTTCTTTTCGGCCTTTTTGGAGGTGGGATGGATGGATGACGGGGTTTGCCAGAGGGCCTTGGCAATTTTCAGGACTTCATCATGCACTGGTAGTGCAACACGAGGAGGGGTAAAGGCTAAGATTACATTTAACAAGGTGTCCGCATGCTCGGCCATCTCCTCCACCTCTAAACCCAAGTTCTTGGCACCCCATCAAAGCAGGGCCTGGTGTTCTTTAAAATCGTCCAGAAGGCTGGCCCTGAAGGGTCCCACTGCCACCTCATCTGGGGATGAGGACAACAATTGAACCACTGCGGGAGACCCTGGGGCATCATCTCCCATGAGGGAAGGGGGTTTTGGGGTGGGCACTGACTCCTTTACCCCAACGTCCGAGTGCGTTTCCCACACTGAGCCTGGTGCCGCTGGTGCCATTAACCATTACTCTGAGGCAGTGGCCAAGAAGTGGTGCGAAGGGGGCATCGGCATCACTCCATGCACTCCAATAGGGCCACTGCACTGGCCACTGGCTGTGCTGCCAAGGCAGTGCCATAGAAGTCGACGCAGCCTGCGATGCCCAATCACGCCAGTGATGCCTTTGCAAGGGGCTAAACTGCCCTTCCATGCCAGAGGAATCCCCTTCTGGTGACCATACAGGAGCCGTCGATGCCTGCATTTGTCAGCTGACCATCACCGCTGGACACTGGCACTTTGAATAGGAGGACTGGTGCCGGGATCAGGAGGACCGGTATCACAACAGAGATTGTTCCCACGGAGCAGGTGACGGGGACTGTGACGGGATCCCTGGGGTGCAGCCTGGGATTGTGGGACCACTGTGCCCCCTTAACTCTCCAGCCTGGGTTGTCTCTCACAATGCTTTGCTAGTGGCAAGCAGCAAACCCCTCCAGGTGCTGTGATCACTCAGCACAACAGCATGTGGATCCCCACACCCAGCTAACTTGCATTAATGCTCCCAGAGCCACTCCTGAATCACACAGAGAAAGGCACCAGCCAAATCCCCCCAGCTCCCAGCCTTGTACCTCAGGAACATACCATCTTGCACTGCTCAAGATGAAAAATACAAATTTACTAATTGGTTCACCACTTCATCAATGGAAAGTGGATATACACGAGACTTTGCAAACCTGAGTAGATTTGCCACACACTTCATATAAACTCACTGATAAAGATAAACAGTAAAACAAATTTATTGACTACAAAAGATAGATTTTAAGTGATTATAAGGGATAGGCAAAAAGTCAGAGTTAGTTACCAAAAGAAAAGAAAATATAAGCATGCAGTCTAAACTCTCAATCCTATTAGAGGGGGCAACATCTAGATTAAGCAGTTTTTCTTACCCCACTGGATATTGCAGTCCTTAATATACAGGTTTGTCCCCTAAACCTGGGCCAGTCTCCTCTGTGGGAGTCTTCAGTCTTCTGAGTATCTTTGTTGCTTGCAGCATACATGGGGGCATGAGAAAGGCCCAGCCTGGGGCCCCTGTGTTCTGTTTTATACCCTCAGTCCCATGTGCTTGGAGAACACAAGTCCAGGCATGTCTGGTGGACATTGCTGAGTCCCCAGGCAAGGTTGAGCAATTCCCCTGGTATGGCCTTATGCAGGTGAGTCATTGTATTGTAGCTCCCTTGCTGGACAATGGCTGGTTATGTCTGTTCACGACCCACCTGCTTGTTGGTTACCTCCCTTATCATTGTCTCTGCAGAGCTAATATCTGGGCATCTCCCAAACCCACAGCATATTTTTGTGACAACCATATAACACATTCTCATAACTTAATGGTATACATATTTAGGCAGAAAAATGACGTTCAGCAGATCATAACCTTTCCCCTGATACCTCACACGGCCTACTTTATACTCAATATCACAATTATATATAAATGAGAAATATGAGGGTTACAGGATCCTCCTGTAAGGTATAGAATGTCACAGGGACTTGCACTGAGAAGACAACCGGTGGGAGGGCGAATGGTGCCGGTAATACGGAGACCAGCACTTCCTCCTAGGTGACCCACGTCGACAGGGTGGAGACCGCAAACGCAGTACCGGTGATCTAGGGCAAGCTCCTGCGGATCATGGCTGCGAAACTGGAGATATGCAGCGCAGAGTCAGAGACCGCTGCCTTGGCTCAGGAGATTGGCGGTGCTCAACTGCCCTGGGGGGTCTTGGCAGCTGGTTTGCCCTCATAAGGAGCCTTTGCTGCTTCCTTCGGCACATGGTATGCCGACAGCTCTGGCCTCAGTTCTCTTGGTGACGGGAAAGCCTGGGAAGGAATCAATCCTGTCACAAATCTGGGTCCCCTACCGCTCCTGGGAGTTGGCGGTGGATCCTTTCGGGGGCTAAGGGCCCCGACAGGGGAGGTATGTCCATGTTGCTCTGGTGGGGGCCGGCGGCCCAAACTGGGTCCTTGCCCAATACCCCATGTCCTTCCCTGCCTGGTGCTGGGGAGCCATATTTCTTTGTCTTCTTTCTGGGCACTGGCAATGGAGAGTGGTACCAGGCGGAGCCCGGTGCCAGGAGTGCACCACACCAAAGCCGAGGTACTAGGGGTAGAGTCTGGCCGGGATGACTCGGAAGCCGGTCAGAGGGCAGACTCCATGAGGAGAGCCCTCAAACAGATATCACACAATTTCTGGGTCCTGGGGCGAAAATTTTTACAGATGCAACCACTTGCCCTTCACATGTGATTCCCCCAAGCACTTGAGGCAACTGCTGTGGGGGTCACAAACAGGCATAGGCCTCTTGGAGTCCGGAGACCAGGGCATGTCCCACCTGGGACAACGTCCCTGTGGTGGGGCGATTACCCCCACACCTAGAGAGACTGGGCTGTGGCAGGCCTAGGCGCCTGCGTAGACGCGCGGCCAATCAGGAGAGGGCTTACTGGGGGCCAATCAGAAGGCAGATTGGAGCCAGCCAATCAGGGCCCGGCTTAGCCATATAAAAGGCTGCCCAGAGCAGGAGCAGTCAGTCTGTCCCAGGCCTTCAGAGGGGAAGGTCTGTCTCCAGAGCTGGGAGGCCAGCAGCACAGACAGCGCAGTGCAGTGCAGGCCAGCCTGAGAGAGTGGGAGAAGGCCCTACTCCATAGCCTGCTAGGCGGCAGGCCTGGGAGGAGGAGGCCTAGCGTAGCGAAGGGCTGTTGGGGAAGCGGTCCAGAGGGATAGTCAGAGGAGGAAAGAGAAGGAAGACAGGGAGACTGTCACCCGAGGGCCTCTGGACCGGGACTCAGAGTAGTGGGCGGGCCTGAGTCCCCCTCCCCTTTTTTCCCCCCCTTTGTTTGCTGTGCTACCCCACGCACAGCCACGGGCCGCAGGGAGCGGCCGGTCAGAACCACACCAGGTCCTGGACGGTGAGGATCGGACTCGAAGGTGTGGGGCTGTTGTTTATCCCCCCCCGGAAGGGGGTGTGAAGAGGCAAAAGGGACTCTGTCGGAGGACAGTGCTCCGGAAGAGGACTCCGTACATTGAGGGTGACGCAAGTCCGCGCACCCAACGCAGGCGGAACGACAGGCGGGACGCCACCTGAAGGGGCGCCCTACTGGTTCGAGCTAATTCCCCAAGACGACCAGGAGGAGGCGCCACAGCGGTGAGCTACGACCCTGTCACAGTCCCCAATGGGACTCTTACTTCTAACTACACTTAACAACTACTTAGCACTAACTACTATGAAAAAACTATTTAAAAGACACTAAGACGCGAAGTCAGAAGAGACAAAACCTATGCAAGGAAAGGCTCTCCGACTAATTACCACAGGTGGTAAGAGGGAAGAGAGGGGGCGTAGGGCCGGCGGCACCTGACATGCCAACTAATGAGCTCGGCACTTAAGTGAGCACCACAGCTGACCCTACAGATACCGCTAAGGCAAAAATCTCCGACGACGGCACACATGGGCATGCGCTCACCTAGAATGGAATCGACATGAGCAAGCACTTGAAGAACTGGTGCCTTCCTTAAAATTGTCCATTTGTCGCTCTACAGGTACATGGCCTCATTTCCCTCTTGGCGCTTGCAGTCATTTACTCAAGACAGGAACTGAGAATACGATACCCCCTTTGTGAGTGGGAATAAGTTATGAAGGGTCTTGAAAGTGAGGACAAGCAGCTTATGTTTGATGTAAAAGTGAAGGGACCAAGAGACCAGAGAAAAGACCAGACATAAGGATGCTGCAATAATTGAGATGTACATTTATAAGAATCTGGACAATAGTTTTAGCTGTGTGGGTGGACAGGAAGGCCATATGTTAGAGATGTTCTGAAGAAAGAATCTGCAAGATTTAGCTATAACCCATATGTGAGGACTTAGAGAGAGGTCTGAGACAAAATGATGCCCAGGTTCCAGGCCTGAGTGACAAGCAAGATACTGGTGATGTGCACGTATAGCCAAAGAAGTTAAAGAATGTTGCAGCTGTTATTCACAAAACAAAAATCCCTATGTCTTTCTAGAGGATATAAACCTTTCGACAGTCTTACAAAATTGTCATGAAAATTTATGAATACAGGCACAAAAATCTATTTACTCATGCTTTACAAAGTTATTCTCTTGGAATGGAAGGGCAAGAAGACACATGTGAGGCTGCAGTACCAGTAACCTAAGACTACACAGAAAGTACGGCCTTTCTGTCCATAAATACTTATGGATTGGTATATTTACCTCTTGTGTATAAAGGTCACCTATTCCCCTCAAACCAAAATACTGTATAAAGCAGAGATGCATAGGAGATACTCAAGAAAAGCCAATGGCTTACTACTGTCATAATCTCCTCCAGTGTCACTATATATTGAGCCTGCAGAGATCCTGCTGAGAAGTTCATCTATCCAGCATTACTACTGTGCTTTCTGACCAGTGCCATACATTGTTAGTTGCAACAAGCTTTTCCAGTACACTATGAACTTCACTGTAACTATCAATTTCTTCATTGAAGCTGGATTTTTTTCTTTAATATAAAACTCCCTTCAATGTGTTTTAAGAATAGATGAGAAATGCCTTCACTGGGCTAACTACCTAGGGACCTAGGCCAATATTTAGTTATTTCATCCTATCAGATTCTCTTTAGCCTCAGTTTTGTAGACATTGATTTATTAATCTTATCATGTGCATTTCCTAACTAAAGCGGATTGTAGTGATGCTGCAAAACAAATCAAAGAGGGGAAGAGAAAGAAAAAGGTTATAGCCATTGTGTTAAAGTTGTCCCATCACCAGTGTGATTCCTTCAAGGAACAGTCTTTGTCTCTAATTGTCTAGCCTACACTAGTTCCTTCTGACCTGATGTGTCATGTCAAGTACAATCAAGTTATGTAGATCAAACTGCATTATGTCAGATCATGTATTTAATAATTCAGCATGACGCCACATGATGCAACTCAATATGACATGTCACAGTTGAACTACAGACCAATGCTCTAAAAAGGAAATAAAACATAAAGAAGCAATGCCACTCTCAACGATCCACATCAGGCATAGTCACATCCATCTCTGGCACTAAGTCTTGCCAATTATTTCATCATGGAAACAGAAAAAGTCAGTCATTCAAAAATAAAATAAAGCAACCCTCAACACTTCCAACTCATCCATCACAAGGCATTAGAAAAAACTTCAGATTCTTTACTCTTTCCCAGCTATACTTCTTGCCAAATTGTATTAACTACGAATAACTCAAACATTTAAAAATATATGTTCCAGTAAAATAACATAAAACTTTCCAGTATGTCAAGATAAATCATTAAGAATAGCAATTCTAATTTATACAAGTAGAAAGGCATATGAGAACAGCTAGGCATCTGATATATTGTGGCTGCTCCTTATTACACTAATCATCACTACTATGTTCCATTCACCTGTTGTCTCTCAACACATACTCTCTCTCTCTGGGGCAAGGCTCATCTTACTGTTATATATGTGTACAGTGACTAGCACACTGGGGCACCAATTCTAATCGGGACCTTTAGGCACTACTGCAATACAAATATTAAATATTAAATAATAATAAAATGATATATTAAGCGATTCCAAGGCCAGAAGGGAACACAGTGATCACCTATCAGAGGGGTAGCCATGTTAGTCTGGATCTGTAAAAAGCAACAGAGAGTCCTGTGGCACCTTTAAGGCTAACAGATGTGTTGGAGCATAAGCTTTCGTGGGTGAATACCCACTTCACATGCGTCTGAAGAAGTGGGTATTCACCCATGAAAGCTTATGCTCCAACACATGTGTTAGTCTTAAAGGTGCCACAGGACTCTCTGTTGCTTTTTAGTGATCACCTAGTCTGATGTCCGATATCACTAGGCTTGTCAGAATAAAATTTATTTTTTTATAATTTTGACAGATTATATCAATGTTTATTTTTAAACATTATTTTCTATTTTTATCAATTTAAATTTTCACACCTCTGAAATTATGGGGGAGGTGTCAGACAATGATAATTTAATGACAATATGCACTGAGATTTAAAAAGTTAAAAATGTAAAAGTGTTAAAACACAAATTGTCAACATAACATGTCAAAATATATGAAGTAAATATCCTTAAATTAAATTCAAATATATCCTCAAGCAGCATTTTTTTTCACTTTGCCTAACTGTAAATTTTATTTATCGATGGAAATATTTTTTCATGTGTTCAATAAAATCAATATTTACCAATGTTTACTGATAAAAAATCTAATTATTCCAATTCTATGTATAGCACAGGTCAGAGGACTTCCCTGAACTAAGCAACAGAGGGTCCTGTGGCACCTTTGAGACTAACAGAAGTATTGGGAGCATAAGCTTTCGTGGGTAAGAACCTCACTTCTTCAGATGCAAGCAATGGAAATCTCCAGAGGCAGGTATAAATCAGTGTGGAGATAACGAGGTTAGTTCAATCAGGGAGGGTGAGGTGCTTTGCTAGCAGTTGAGGTGTGAACACCAAGGAAGGAGAAACTGCTTCTGTAGTTGGATAGCCATTCACAGTCTTTGTTTAATCCTGATCTGATGGTGTCAGCAGTTTCTCTTTGGAGTCTGGTCCTGAAGTTTTTTTGCTGTAAGATGGCTACCTTTACATCTGCTATTGTGTGGCCAGGGAGGTTGAAGTGTTCTCCTACAGGTTTTGTATATTGCCATTCCTGATATCTGACTTGTGTCCATTTATCCTCTTGCGTAGTGACTGTCCAGTTTGGCCAATGTACATAGCAGAGGGGCATTGCTGGCATATGATGGCATATATAACATTGGTGGACGTGCAGGTGAATGAGCCGGTGATGTTGTAGCTGATCTGGTTAGGTCCTGTGATGGTGTTGCTGGTGTAGATATGTGGGCAGAGTTGGCATCGAGGTTTGTTGCATGGGTTGGTTCCTGAGTTAGAGTTGTTATGGTGCGGTGCGTGGTTGCTGGTGAGAATATGCTTAAGGTTGGCAGGTTGTCTGTGGGCGAGGACTGGCCTGCCTCCCAAGGTCTGTGAAAGTGAGGGATCATTGTCCAGGATGGGTTGTAGATCACTGATGATGCGTTGGAGAGGTTTAAGCTGAAGACTGTAGGTGATGGCCAGTGGAGTTCTGTTGGTGGAGATTTCCATTACTTGCATCTGAAGATCCAGATAGCTATCAGTGACCTATCCTTTTCATCATTTACCCCTCTATACCTCCTGTCCACCACACTAGTGGGCTCTGCACTGACTTCAAAGAAAGTCCACAAAGGGATGTGTGTGGGGGGGGGGAGGGCACATTATCTACTGATTACATTGGAAAAGTAGTTGGAATAACACTTTTAAATTACGTTTCAATATGTATTTAGAAATGTGGTGGGAGCAAAAAGATTAATTTTAAAATAATTTTATTTTGTTTATTTTATAAGCAGATGATGTCCAGGACAGATGGACTACTGACCTAATACAGTATGGCAGTTCCTACATTTGACAACACATATAAAATATTTACTGTAAAGATATATCTATTTATTTTCTAACACTTCCTTATACATTACTAAAAATTTAGAAGTGTAGAAAAACTGGAATTAAATCTTGCCAACTCTAATTGGTAGCAAGTGGCAAAAAATAAAAAACTATTTTTCCTGTAGTGTTAAGGAAATAATGTGGGTATTTTAAAAAATGGCATATGCAAAGTTGTATATACAGTCATGGTATGTAGTAGAGAAACCATTCTATTTTAAGAAGAAACTGAAATATCTTGAAAAGCTAAAATCTAGAAACTTAGCTTTCTGCTTATCTAATGTGATTTCTAACCTCACAAACCACATTGGGAATTACTGAAAACTACTAGGAAAAGCTTTTCTTTAAGTTTTTTTTTTTTAAGACATGTCACTACTAATTTCTTTAATTTTACACGATATATTCTGGCACTAGAAGCAGCCACTCTACAAAATCAGTAATCAGCCTGAAAATATTTTTAAAAATTCATCTCTTGTAAAAATCCTGTTGTACCAATAAATGTATTTGTTATAAAAATGTATATTGAGAAAACACACAACAATCCTACAATTTTATTTAGCTTTTCTAATAAAAAAGGCTAAAATTCATGAAATACTAACAAATCCAGAGTAAAATGGGCTTTATGAAAGTGTCCTGGAGGGGGTTGTGGGATGAAATTTTCAACCCTAGGGCTAGCTCATTGGTCAGGTCACACCACCGTTTGTATGCACTTTATTTTAACAGGGGGGGGAAAAGCCAAAACTAACAGATTACGTTTCTCAAGCAGGGAGGACAGCTGGGTAAAAGAGATTAATATAAAATAGGTTTGGCATATTCATTTTTAATACCAGTAGTTAGCAGATCCTACTATAGGTTCGGGAGAACAATTTCTCAGGGAGGTAGAGATGTTGGAGATAGAGCAGATTATGTCTTCATTGTTAAAATCTATTTTGCAAGGGTCAGGTTGCAAGCACAGGTAGTGGAAGGAGGCAGATGAAGTCTCTGCACTTCCTGTCCACCACACAGGTAGAAGCCATGATGACTCCAAAGAAGGTAGCACAAAGGGGAGTGAAGGAAGATGGGCTGGGATTGTGGGGAGGCACAATTTCCACTGATTACATTGGAGAAAGTATTGAATGAACACTTTTTAGTTAATTTTCAACATGTATTTAGAAATGTGGTGAGAGCAAACAAATTTATTTTAAATTAATTTTATTTTGTACATTTTATAAGCAGGATCAGGATTTGTAAATCAAGATAGATAACCTACTTCATCACCACCCTCACTACAGAGAACCAGTTATTTTGAATTTGTAACAAAATGTGCTATTGGTATTCTAAATGAATGCATCAATCCTATTTTGGATTAATCTCGTTAGTTTTTTTCAGAATTCCTCCTGTCAGAGAAACTTCATTTGTTAGTTTCAGTGCTTATCTGGAGCTAGAATATTCTGCAGTTAGAATAAGCAGCTGGAAAAGGACTGGCACATTCAATTTAAATGTCAATAGCACATTCTGTTCCTTCCCTGGGGACTGCACATTGGTGAGGAGGCTTGTGTGCTCCAATGACCATAAGAACTATGCCCATAGGAGTTTTAACTTCTGGTAGGGTCACCCAGCCAAACAGGAAGGGACAAGATGAAAAACAGTCCACTGGTCCTCCAGGTTGAAGGTTTAACAATATGCCAACAACCTATCCTTGTAAAAACATTAAGTTATAGAAACAGAACAAGGCAACCAGCATGCCAAAGTGATCACTCAGTTTCAGCAGAAATGCTAAGTCTTGGTGAAAGCAATCAGGAAATCAAGAGTCTGAGAAGTTCTTTATTAAAGGTAAAACAAACTATGAAAGTAGGTTTCTGGTATATAACAACAATGGCTACAATAACTAAAGCTGTGCAGGTGCTGAAAGAAATGGATGAATGTTATCTCAAAATACTTGGAGTAAAAGAATGTCAATGATCAGGGGCTCATAAAAAGGGATTCAAAAATGAAAATAAAAGTCATTAAACATTCCAGAAGGTAAGATGATCACCAGTCAGAGGGAGTAGCATTAATTATAACTTCCAAAACAGAAAAATCACTTATAGACTGGGAGCCAATTAACAGCCAAACAGTAGAAGACTGGAAGAACTGTGGCTGGTCTCAGGGCTCAAAATTGGTGCAACACTACTCCCAAAGAAAAATATCTATAAAATAGCTTGGAATTCCCCAGATGGAGTCAATGTAACAGATATCGCAACCACATGCAGTGTGTTTTGGGACCATATTGTATTTTACACTGAAAGCAAGAAAACCTCAAAAAGCCATTATATTGAGATGGGCCAGACGATATGAGCCATAGAATATTTACAGCCCCCTGTACCTATACCTATCTCATAGAACTGGAAGGGACCCCAGAAGGTCATTGAGTCCAGCCCCCTGCCTTCACTAGCAGGACCAATTTTGCCCCAGATCCCTAGGAGGCCCCCTCAAGGATTGAACTCACAACCCTGGGTTTAGCAGGTCAATGCTCAAACCACTGAGCTATCCCTCATGGTTAATATGTATTTGTGTGTTCCTGGCTCACCCAGAGCAGAGGGTGGATAGGTAGAGGGCTTCCTGAAAAATCTGGAATCACTAGGGGGTGATTAATGCAAAACCCCAAAGCTAGCTATGCAGATAATATGCAAATAGTCCCAAGGCTGGCAGGGAAAGGGTTTTGGGATACAAAGGCCAATTTTAAGCAGCCTTGGGGTCTTCTTTCTGATCCAGAAAACAGACATGAACTTTTGTCCAAGAGGTTGCCCTTTGACGAAGGTTTGGAAGGACCTTAACCTGCCAGGATCACATAGGACTTATGGGTGACCTCCGGAATGTTTAGTAACTGTATACATTCATGTTTTTTATATGTTTTCTCTGTATGCTTTTTTGTCTTTAAATAAATGTGCTTGCTTTGGAGAGAGCTGTGTGGTAACTTGACATACACTGTTCATAGCCCTTGGAGAGAAAGCACATCACTGGGACTGGACTCAGTCAGACCTGCTTGCTGAGGAGAATCACAGCGAACTGCAGCCTAAAAGCCTGGTCTGGAAAGAGAAGAGACATGGGTCCCCAACCAGAGAGATGTGAAGGCTAGAGGCCTGAGACATGAATGGTCATTCCTAGAAAAGACCACAAAGGAGTAGTTTACCCAAAAGTGTGACAGTCACCGTGAACCCGATCAACCATCCATGAAAAGAAATTTAGATCAACTCTCCAGGAAATCAGAGCATACAGATGAGATGACAATGGGAAGTGACCAAAGTTTTTGTGTGGCAAGACTGAAGATCAAATTTAAGAAAAACAAAACCACAAAAAGCACCAAGAAAACTGACAGCAAAAGGCTAACAGACAAGACATTTTGGCAGCAATTTCAAATTGAACTGAAGAGCAAGTGCTACAAGACTTCAATCCATTACAAGAAGTCAACATTGAGATGGCATGGTCTTTTCTGAATGGTACTATCATAGATGCTACAATAACTATCTGGTTTACAGACAGGCAAACCTAAAGTCTGGATAAGTAAGGATACATGGAACTCTGTGAAAGAAAGAGAACAAGCAAAAGCAAAGATCAACTCCTCAAAAACACCTTCAGAAAAAGCAACAGCAAAAAATCTGTAAGAAGCAAGGAATAAAAGAGGAAATACATGGATAACATCAACAAAGATGTTGATGAACCAGCAGCTGAAAGAGGTGATAGTATAACACTTTATCAACATAACAAAATTCCAACTGGCAAATTTACACCAGTTGAAGGGCCTATTAAGGATAAACAAGGAAGTATCTTAAGAAGAGAAAAAGGACAAAGAGAACAATGGACATTTTCAAAAGGTGCTAAACAGACCAATACCACAAGAAACTATTGATTTTGACAAAGAAATCAAATAATCAGAACTAGACATGGCAAGAGCGAAGTCAGTGGCACAATAAAAAAGTTAAAGCATGGGAAACCTGCAGGTAAAGAGCAAGTCATGAGGGAAAATGTTGAAAGCTTATAATGATGAGGACATTGATAAAATCACCAAACTTTTCAACAAAGTATGGGACCAGGAAAATCCTCCAGAACAATAGGAAAATGGCATCATAGTCAAAATACCAAAGAAAGGTGACCTAAGCGACTGCAACAATTGGCAAGGTGTTAGATTCCTTTCAATAGTAGGCAAAGTCTTCTGCAGTATCAAAACAAAAGAAGTGGCTGAGGCAAGCTAAAAGAAGAACAGGCTGGATTTTGACCAAGTTTCAGAAGATCCTATGTTGGCCAGATTTTCACTCCAACTTCACAGATTTCAAAAAAGCATCTGACAGTCACCATTGCAATTCACTCTGAAACACCTTTAAGTGTTATAGTATACACTTGGAGGAGAAGAGTATCAGAGGGGTAGCCGTGTTAGTCTGAATCTGTAAAAAGCAATAGAGGGTCTGTGGCACCTTTAAGACTAACAGAAGTATTGGGAGCATAAGCTTTCGTGGGTAAGAACCTCACTTCTTCAGATGCAAGAAGTGAGGTTCTTACCCACGAAAGCTTATGCTCCCAATACTTCTGTTAGTCTTAAAGGTGCCACAGGACCCTCTATTGCTTTTTACTTGGAGCAGAGGAAGGTGATCAAGAACAGTCAACATGGATTCACCAAAGGCAAGTCACAGAATATCAGGGCTGGAAGGGACTTCAGAAGGTTATCTACTCCAGCCCCCTACCCAAAGCAGGACCAATCCCCAGACAGATTTTTGCCCCTGCTCTCTAAATGCCCCCCTCAAGGGCTGACCTCACAACTGTGAGTTTAGCAGGCCAATGCGCAAACCACTGAGCTATCCCTCCCCCAAAAGTCATACCTGAACAACCTGATTGTCTTCTAATGACATAACTGGCTCTGTGGCTCTGGGGAAAGTGGAGGATGTGATATATCTTGACCTTAGCAAAGCTTTTGATACGGTCTCCAACAGTATTCTTGCCAGCAAGTTAAAAAAGTATGGATTGGATGAATGGACTATAAGGTGGATAGAAAGCTGGCTAGATTGTTGGGCTCAATAGGTAGTGATCAACGGCTCGATGTCTAATTGGCAGCCGGTATCAAGCGGAGTGCCCCAGGGGTCGATCCTGGGGCCAGTTTTGTTCAACTTTTTCATTAATGATCTGGATGATGGGATGCATTGCACTCTCAGCAAGTTTGCAGATGACACTAAGATGGGGGGCAGGTAGATATGCTGGAGGGTAGGGATAGGGTCCAGAGTGACCTAGACAAATTGGAGGATTGGGCCAAAAGAAATCTGATGAGGTTCAACAAGGACAAGTGCAGAGTCCTGCTCTTAGGAAGGAAGAATCCCATGCACTGCTACAGGCTGTGGACAGACTGGCTAAATGGCAGTTCTGCAGAAAAGAACCTGGGGATTACAGTGGACGAGAAGCTGGATATGAGTCAACAGTGTGTCCTTGATGCCAAGAAGACTAACAGCATATTGGGCTGCATTAGTAGGAGCATTGCTAGCAGATCAAGGGAAGTGATTATTCCCCTCTATTCAGCACTGGTGAGGACACATCTGGAGTACTGCATCCAGTTTTGGGTCCACCACTACGGAAAGGATGTGGACAAATTGGAGACAGTCCAGCACAGAGCAACAAAAATGGTTAGGGGGCTGGGCTGGGGCACATGATTTATGAGGAGAGGCTGAGGGAACTGGGATCATTTAGTCTGTAGAAGAGAAGAGTGGGGGGGGATTTGATAGCAGCCTTCAACTATCTGAAGGGGGGAGGGGCGTTCCAAAGAGGATGTAGCTAGGCTGTTCTCAGTGGTGGCAGATGACAGAACAAGGACCAATGGTCTCAAGTTGCCATGGGGGAGGTCTAGGTTGGATATTAGGAAACACTATTTCACTAGAAGGGTGGTGAAGCACTGGAATGGGTTATCTAGGGAGGTGGTGAAATCTCCATCCTTCAAGGTTTTTAAGGCCCAGCTTGACAAAGCCCTGGCTGGAATGATTTAGTTGGGGTTGGTCCTGCTTTGAGCAGGGGGTTGGACTGCATGACCTCCTGAGATGTCTTCCAACCCTACTCTTCTATGATTCTTTGATTCTATGTCAACAAAGTGCAGCATGCGCAGTTAAACACAGACTTAAGAGAACTGTTTAATATAAACACTCTTTTTAAAGAAGAATGCATTCTCTCACCTCTTCAGTTTGGCTCTGCCATTGACTTCATTATGAGAAAAAGTATAGCCTGTTACACACATGTATTGCCTGGTTTAACATCAGTAAACTAGTGAGTAAATTCACATACCTTGGCAAAAACATTCCTACTCATGGGGATGTCCAGAAGGAAATAATGTCATGAATTGGCAAGATGGCACTAGCAGCTGCATTCACCAGCTTAAACAAATTTGTTGGTTGAAAATCTACAACTTAAAGATCAAAGTACAAATCTTCAGCTCAGATGATATGTCCAACTTAATATATAGATGTGAAAGTTGGAAATCTACAAAGGTATAGGCAGATGTTTAAATGCCTTGGAAAGCAAATGCTTCAGGAAAATACAATTTATTAAATGGAATGAAAGTATAACAAATAGCAAGATTCATCAGTAAATTTAACAACTCCTTGTCCCCAAAGCTATTCAGAAAAGAGTATGGAAATATCTGGACAAGCATTAAGAATGAAGCTAGAGCATCTGCCATGGCAGACATGCCATTGGGAAGCTGGAGGAACACATAAAAGAACTTAATTGAAAGAATCGCTCCATTGAACAATACTTAGAAAGA
The DNA here is from genome assembly GCF_027887155.1 of Malaclemys terrapin pileata. Classification (NCBI taxonomy): domain Eukaryota; kingdom Metazoa; phylum Chordata; order Testudines; family Emydidae; genus Malaclemys; species Malaclemys terrapin. The sequence continues at coordinate 87,803,996 of NC_071507.1, forward strand.
GAAAATTTATGGGACTTAACAAGAGAGAAGACATGCAAAGAGTGGCACAAGACAGACGGGGATGGCAGATCCTTGTTTGTGCCGTAAGTGACGTTTGATGATGTTGGAAGGTTTTAGGTTCAGATATGGCACATTTTGTTACAAGTAGAGCCAGGCGCAATTTTTCAGATGAACAGTTTATTATTGAAAAATGCAGTTTCCGTCATCCAAAGCTGTTCTCAAATTTACTGAATAGTTTCAGCCAATAGTTGGGGTTTTTTAGATGCGGGAGGAGGTTTAGCTGCTGTTCAGTATCAGTGGCTTCCCTTAAAGCCTTTAATACAGTGATTAGCGCACTCCCTGAGGATGTGGAAGACCCAAGTTCAATTCCTTGCTCTGCCTAATGTGGAGAAGGGAATTGAACTTGGGTCTTCTACACTGCAACAGAATTCCCTAGACGCAGGGTTATGGGAGTCTCTTAATCTCTCCTCATATAACTATTCCACTTTTTATAAATAATCAGCCATCAGAATAGGGACTAGAATTTGGGGCTCCTACATGAAGGCCCTAACTACTAAGCTATACAGTCATTTTACTTTCACCCACTCTCTCTCTCAGATATATTAATTCATTGCCACTAGGAATGAGGGTATGCGCACGCTAGCATTAATGACACACTTGTCTTTTTCAAAGAAGGGGCAGTGTGCATATCATCAAGTAATGTGGCTGCGCACCCTGTGTAGTTCTGTCACATTCTAAAAGGATGACCCTGTTAGCTAATCTTTGGGCACCAGCATTCAAACATGGTTCCCACCAGTTAGCACAGAGTTGCGATCCATAATTTTTGGACTGATTGAATTCTTAGGAATAATGAGATTAATATTAAATATTCGTCAAATTTAAGGCAATTTGGGTAGGTAAATCAATTAATTTTCACCTTTTATGCTACACATTCCTAAAGTTAAACAACTGAATCAAAATGTGACATATATTTCAGTTCATATGATCACAGTGAAGATCTAAGGGTATGTCTGCATTGCAGTAAGATACCTGTGGCTGGCCCGGGTTGGATAATTTCGACTTGCAGGGCTCAGGCTGCAGGGCTATAAAATCGGGCTTGGGCTGGAGGGTCCAAGAGCTTGGACTCTAACCTGAGCCCAAACATCTACCTGCAATTTTATTGTCCTGTGAGCCTGAGTCAGCCAACCTGGGCTAACCACAGCTGTGCTGCGGGTCTTTTATCACAGTTTAGACATACCTGAAGAGTCTCAAATCCTATTGTTACCTGGAATTTGAATAAACATTTTTGAATAGTGAAACCACAGCTATGCTTCTATGGAATTTTGAATATTTATTTGTTATCCAAAAACTATAACGTTTTGTGTGTGTGTGTTTGGTGTTTTTATCCCAATTTACTGCAAATGTAATAAAATGAGATAATATACCATAAATCAAAAAAGAAGTGCAGAAAAAAATGCAGTTAAGATTTGCTTGAATTGTTTGGTGATTCTTAAACCAATTAGAAAGAATGAATGAGGTAAGGAAATACTTTTAACAAGAACCAAATGCACTTGGAAACCAAGATATTAAAGACAGTATGAAATGACTCCTGTTGACGGAATACTTTATATGCTTACATTTGTTATGCGTGCAATAATCAATTCAGAATTTACTATTGCAGTTTGTCATACAGTCACAAAAACAGTAATAAACATTAGCAGGATAAATTTGTAAAACTTTAAAAAATAAATCTTCATGTATTTATATAATTATCTTACTTTTCTCAAGGTTTTTTTTATACCATTCTATCCAGGAAGTAAAGCATTTTGACTCCAACTCAGCTATGTACTTGAGCACATGCCTGACTATAAGCATATGAGAATTTCTACTGAACTCAATATAACTTTATAAACTTAGGTAATACAAAATCTTCTATTTGATTCAAAAAGAATTAAATAGTTTTCAATATTCAGTTATTACATTTTTATTAATATAATAAGATATACTGACATTAGAAAAGGTTCAGAGAAGGGCAATTAAAATGATTAGGGGTTTGGAACGGGTCCCATATGAGGAGAGATTAAAGAGACTAGGACGTTTCAGCCTGGAAAAGAGGAGACTAAGAGGGGATATGATAGAGGTATATAAAATCATGAGTGCTGTAGAGAAAATGAAAAAGGAAAAGTTATTTACTTGTTCCCATAATATAAGAACTAGGGCCCACCAAATGAAATTAATGGGCAGCAGGTTTAAAACAAATAAAATGAAGTTCTTCTTCACACAGCGAACAGTCAACCTGTGGATCTCCTTGCCTGAGGAGGTCATGAAGGCTAGGACTATAGCAGGATTTAAAAGAGAACTAGATAAATTCATGGAGGTTAAGTCCATTAATGGCTATTAGCCAGGATGGGTAAGGAATGGTGTCCCTAGCCTCTGTTTGTCAAAGGGTGGAGATGGATGGCAGAAGAGAGATCACTTGATCATTACCTGTTAGGTTCACTCCCTCTGGGGCACCTGGCATTGGCCACTGTCGGAAGACAGGATACTGGGCTGGATAGACCTTTGGTCTGACCCAGTATGGCCGTTCTTATGTTCTTATATTCAAATCACGAGCTGTTAAACTGCTTAAACTTAAACAGCAGGCCATGTGAGTATACTCATTGCCAACACATAACAGACAGCAGAAGAATGTACTATCAGTTCCTTTTTGTTCAAACTGTAAAAAAAAAATTAAAAGTCAACCAAACCTAACCCTGCACAGAAGGTGGGTGTGTGGAGTTTTATTATAATTACTTTCTGAGAACAAGAATGAAAGGTAATTTTCTTTCTCCAGTGGCTAGAACAGAGGTGGGCAAACTATGACCTGTGGGCCACATCCGGCCCGTGGGACCCTCCTGCCAAGCCCTTCAGCTCCTGGCCCTCGAGACTAGCCCATGGCCCCTCCCCTGCTTTTCCCCCTCCCCCACAGCCTCAGCTCACTGTGCCACCAGCACAATGCTCTGGGTGGTGGGCTGCGAGCTCTTGCCAGGCCGCGGCTCTGCAACTGCACTGCCCGACCCGGTGCTCTGTGCTGAGTGGTGGCGTGGCTGGCTCCAACTGGGTGGCACGGCTGCCTGTCCTGGTGCTCTGGGCAGCGTGGCTGTAGCCAGGGCCAGCTCTAACTTTTTTGCCGCCCCAGGCAAAAAAGAAGAGTGCTGCCCCCCAGCGCTGTGCTGCCGACACCCCCCCACCCCCAGCACCGTGCTGGGCCAGGCCGCCCAAACCCCTGGAGCGCCGGTCCGCTCAAATCCCCCCCCCCCCCCCGAGCGCCGCGCCGGGCCGCCCAAACCGCCTGAGTGCCGCACCACACCTCCCAAACCCCTGCACACACACCCCCAAGTGCCGCACCTTGCCTCCCAAACCCCCGGAGTGCCAAATCCCCCGCACCTCCCGCGCTGCCCGGCTGACCAAAAAAAAGAAAAAGAAAAAACACCGTGAGAGCCCCCCGCCACCCCAACATTGGCCGCCCCTTCTAAGGTGCCGCCCCAAGCACGTGCTTGGTCGGCTGGTGCCTGAAGCCGGCCCTGGCTGTAGCGCTGCTAGATACCGGTGCTCCAGGCAGCCCGGTAAGGAGGCAGGGAGCAGCAGGGGTTGGATAGAGGGCAGGGGAGTTCAGGGTGGTGGTCAGGGGGCGGGGGTGTGGATAGGGGTCAGAGCGGTCAGAGGGCGGGGAACAGCGGGGTTGAATGGCGGCAGGGGTCCTGGGGGAACAGTCAGGAAAGAGGACGGGTTGGATGGGGCAACGGGGGGGCAGTCAGGGGCATGGATTCTGGGGGCAGTCAGGGAGAAGGAGTGGTTGGATCGGGCAGGGGTTCCGGGGGCGGGGCAGTCAGGAATGAGAGGAGGGGTTGGATGTGGGGGCGGCGGGGGGCAGTCAGGGGTGGGGGGTCTGGGGGCAGTCAGGGGACGGGGAGGGATGGATGGGACAGGGGTCCCGGGGGAGCCATCAGGGAACAGGGGAATTGAATGGGGCAGGAGTCCTGGGCGGGCCATCAGGGAGCGAGAAGCGGGGGGGGGGGGTCAGATAGGGAGCGGGGGCCGGGCTGTTTGGGGAGGCCCTCCATACAATTTCAGAAACCCGATGTAGCCCTCAGGCCAAAAAGTTTGCCCGCACCTGGGCTAGAAGATATTCCCTTCCCTGTGGAATTTAAAATCTTAAAGTTCTGTAAAAGCTCAAAGGCTTGTCTACACAGAGAAATTGACCATTGTATCTTTTGCAGCGTACACCATTCTAGAATAGCTCCCCAGGTGGATACTGTGTTCCAGAATATAAATGATTTTATTTCAGAATAATTACTCCTATTTGGAAGTGTATTAAGGTAAACCAAATTATTGCCCCTTTATTTGAAATGAGTGCCCACATAGGGGCTTAATCTGTTTAACTAATCTGGTTGAAATTGACATCTTTAATCTGGATTAATTTCCCCATGTAGACAATCCCTCAGTAATAAAAAGCCTGGTTCATAAAGAAAAGGGATAACCAATCACAGAATAATCTAGTGTGAAAGACCCCAAATACAATAGTATTCTCCAAAAATATATAAAGGAAAATATGATTTAAAAAATAAACAACCAGGAAAAAAACACAGGAATTAAGATACCTTAAACTCATAACACAAAAAAACTAAATACAGAAACCAAATCATAACCAAGTACAAGAATGTTGGGGCAGACTCAACAACGAAACACAAATAGTCCATTCTTGAATATATGCTGTGGCAGTCTAAGAACAATAATTTGGAAAAATATTTAGAGAACTCCAAGTGGTTGCCCTACAGATTTTTTTGATAAGACCTGACCAAAGCTGGCAACTATAGCTAACAGGAATTCCTGTCCCTTAACATGATATAAATGTTCTGATCTGCTAAGGAACAACAATGTGGCATGCAAACAAGACGGCTAGTTACAAATGATTTCTTAGAAAAACTTGCCTTACAATCTGTAAGCATTTATTTAGATAGAAATCTCTTTGGGACAAGGGCCGTATATTAATTCCTGCCTGTGAAGCACCTACTATACTGTTGCTGTAATACAAAGATTATAAGAAAAACTAGATGGAGGAACATAGGAATTGCCCTATTGAATCAGGCCAGTGGTCATCTCGCCTGGTATTCTGTTCCTGATAGTCTCCAGAATCAGCTACTCCACAGAAAAGTGCAAGAAACCTCACAGTGGACAATTATGGTATAGAATCATAGAATTGTACGACTGGAAGGGACCTCGACAGGTCATCTAGTCCAATCCCCTGCACTTATGGCAGGACTAAGTATTATCTAGACTATTCCTGACAGGTGTTTATCTAACCTGTTCTTAAAAATCTCCAATGATGGAGATTCCACAACCTCTCTGGGCAATTCCAGTGCTTAACCACCCTGACAGATAGGAAGTTTTTCCTAACCACAGGGATAAATCTCTTTCTAAACCCCTCTGGTTTGCTTATATATCATTAAGCATGAAGGTTTGTAACCATTTAAAATACTTTTAATCCCACCTGATGTAACTAAAGAAGTTCTCATTGTCCATGCATAGGTTTAATCCTTTACTTAATTTAATAATTTTTTGGCCTCCATACCTTGTGGCAATGAGCTCCGAAGTTTAATTATGTACTATATCTTATAGAAAACACAACACTTTAAGTTGGTATGTCTGTGCTCTAGGAAACAGAAATACAGAATTGTAGTGGAGTTGTGGCTGCCTTGTAGAGCCCCTTGCTGGCCAGGCATGGCACTGCAGGCACTTCCTGCCTCAGTTTCCCTCCCCAGGGTGGATCTCCTCAGCTTTCCAGACACTGATAAGTTATGGAGACATACCTTAGCCCTCCAGCCAAGTCACAAACAAACATAACCCCTTCTGGGGTAGCAAATATCCATCTAAAAAGTCCTAACAAAGAAGGGTTCTTCAACCCTCTGGGGCTTCTTTTCAGTCTGTCTCTGGGCCCTGTTTCCATCCTCTTTCTGGGCTACCTTTTTAGAGTATCTCTCTGGCTCTGGGATAGAGCACTCAGCCCCCAGGCTGGTTCCCCTAGAGTACCATTCTCAGCCCCTGGAGAGCCTGCCTCAGGACCTTCCACAGTTGCCTACACACTCCCTGTGGGTCCACTCTCAGCATACATCTACATTTAAGATGGGAGGTGTGATTCCCACCTAAAAATAGCAGTGTGTCCATGGTGGCACGGGTGGCTGCTCAGGCTAGGTGCCCTGTGTACAATCTTACTTGATCCCCTGGGTAAGCACTTGAGCAAGCTGCCCATGCTACCGTAGACATACTGCTATTTTTAATTGCTAGCCTGAACACAGCTAGAGTGGATATTATCTATGTGAGTTGGGAATTACATCTCCTAGCTCCAATGTAGGCATATGTTCAGACTAATTTCTCTCAGCCCTCTTCTAAGGCCCAAGTGTCTATTAAACTATCACCTGAGGCCTGCCCCCTCAGGCTAGGAGGCAGCCAATTAATTATGCCACAGATGGCCAGCCCCATCTCCCCTAAAAGGAGCAAGACACCCTGTGACAAGCCTACTCACAGGATATGTCTCTATATGCATATAAACATCGATCCAGTCTACAGCACAACAGCACAACTCATCTTTACAGCAATGGTAAATTTATTACCACAGTCACTATTTTGTAATTAATTGGGTGAAGTCTACGAGATCCAGAATGAGGCAAAACAGGGACACTGAGGAAGCGCTAGCAATAAAATCTCGTCTCCCAATAGCAGCTAAATAACATCATATCTTTTTCTAGAAAGGAGTAGATTTTTATAACTAGCTATAATGCTGATTAACTTGACTACTTGCTTGAGGGAACCTACCTGCTACATGTAAGGATGAGAACCTGGGCCTGCAGAACCCAGGACAGCTGATAGTCTTACAGTAGCCCCACAAGGCCTTGCAGAGCCACATCCAGGGAGCACTGCAGCAAGTAGGTCCAACAGCAAGTACTTCCCAAGAGAGCCAGCGTGCCAGTACTCTGTGGCCCTTTGATTGACCAACCACCCTATTTAACCCTGCAGGGTGGCCTAGAAAGTTGTCTGGGCAACAATACAGACTTTGGGCCTGCTGTGACTCCTGACCTCACCTTGTTGCCTCATCTCTGACTTTTGCCACCTGACACTGACCATGATTTCTGCCTCCTGATTCCAGTCTGGTATTGTCTCTGACAAGTCTAACTTTGACCCCGACTCTTGCTTATTGAACCTGGCTTTAGCAATTTCTCTGACTCCTGCTCACTGACTACTGTCCCTGATGTGTGGGCTCCAGCCCAGTTATGACCGCTAGGCCAGACTGCCAATGCCCCATTCCCTTACAGTAAGCTCCCCCATCAGCAAATTGCTTTTGTGTCCCTACTAAACAAATGCCAAGAACATGTGTCTGAGATGACACCATTCAGTGCTGCATTTGGTGTTTGCACTGCAGCCTTCACTGCCAAACTCTAATGGGAAAAGAGAAAGAAACTATTGGTGATATCCTTTAGTACATGGCACTTGCACACAACTTTTTTAAAAGGTAGGCTAAGTGTGTGATCACACCTGATTTACCACTGAGCCCAGAATTAGACAGATAGATGCAGCCATTAAATTCACAGGAGGCTTCAGCTCAACTTAAATCATTATAACAATTCTTCAGTCCATATTGACCATCTTAATGTAAATATTATTCCTTTAACACTGGAAAAGTCTATCAAGCTTGGATTGTCTGATGTATAAGTATTGGACAGTAAAAGAAACTAGTCTTACTTGCAAAACAAACTTTTCAGATTATTAATTTTTAATAAATTTTCAGTCATGAATCAGCATTTTTACTTGTTTATGCTGATGCTGATAACCACATTTATCTGCAACATATTTTTCAGCTTGCATTCTTTAAGTGCATAAAGGATAAATGTTTTTATTAGCTCAAAGTAATCTCCTTTGACAAATTTCATTTTCAGTGAAGTTGTATAGGAGATTCACACACAACTCACACAAAAATTAAATCTATAGTACGTAAATCATTTGTGAATAGAACATTTTAATATTCCAATCCTTCTGAATGACTGAAAAATAATTTTAAATCACTTGCAAAAATTCTTCAAACTCAAAGAAACCTATACAATGCTGAACTTTATAGAAACACTACAGGAAATAACTTAAATGAAGCAGGATGGGATGGGAAGAGAAAGGAAGGATGAGTCATACATCGGATATTACTGTTTCTAACAAACTTGTTTTGTGAATTCTATACTTACTCCTTTCTTATGAAAAAAAAAAAAGTGATCTTACGTTGCTTACTTGAAACTGAGTTCTGTTCCACTTACACAGAAGGCTTATACACAGAAGTTGCATCAATTTAACTAAAATCGTTTTTTAAACAAATTTAACTAAATTAACTTCAATCCCCTGGTGTGGACACTTTTAAATTAATGTAGCTAAACTACTGAACTGTAAGGCCTCACTCTCAGATGTAGTTGAGGAGCATTTACTAGAGCTGATAAAAGAGGGTGCCCAACACTGGTTTTAAGACATCTTTAAAGCACCCACAATCATGGAGCCATCTCAACACTAGTTCAGTCCTTGGACTAAAACAGAGCATCCAGAAGACTCATCTAATCTATACTCTGTGCTAACAGGCCCCAGGGCCAGGACTGGCAGCTGGTGACTACTGTGACTGAAATGTTCTCTGCTCGGCCTCTCTGCTTGCTGATGAAATCTGATGGAAAGCTTGAGCAACCACTGTTCTTTCATTTTCCAGTGAGATTTTGAATAGGGAAAGTTGCCCCGCCCCATCCCATTCCTTCCACTTCCTGCCCCCGAAAATTCTTGCTGCTTTTTTAAGTTGTTGAAATTTGGCAATGAAATAAGCCCTCAATGAGGAGAAATGCCCTTGAATGTTCTGATGAAAAATGGTTTTGATTTGATTAAGTTATGATCATCATTTCATTGTGACAGAAACAGAAAAAATCTAAATCCACCTTGACTTCAATTGTAGATTCTTTTCATATACTATGACATCGTCTTGTTTGTTCAGATCTCCTTGGCCAAACAAACTCAAACACAAAAAGCACTGGAATATCAATTCTACAATGTTTTCTCTTTCCGTGTCCACAAGCTAAGCAACGAGAAAACAGCATGGAATTTATATTCTAATGCTACACTTTGTTACTGATTTACTTTATAAAGAAAAGTTTATATCTTTTTTGTTTGAGTCTGTTTGTTCAAATCTCCTTAGTCAAACATGAGCACATCAAGTATCCGAAGAGAATTCACACCTGAAGTTAGCTGGATTGGAATTCCTCTTGTAACTTTAATTTAGCAACACCAAGTAAGAATTTTTTCCTCAGTGCTATTATGTGTTGTTTCTGTCATAATACAGTCATGGTCTGTAATTCATAGCTAACAAGATAAAGTAATTTTTCCTTGCTACTTGACAACTCTAGAATCAGGATGCAAATATAGCATTTTGCATTTGGCTAGATTAATTTGAATACTTTTTAAAGCTTGAAACTTTTGTGACTTACATAATATCACTATATAACAAATATAACTATCATATCATCTGAAGAACTTAATGAAACTGAAGTCTACTTTCTTCAAGTAAAAATTAAAAATAGCACTTAAAGAGCACATTAAATTAAATATGCAGAGTTACTGTAGCCATATCCACCTAAAAAATCCTATACTGAAAGCTAATAGGAGGATCAATTGCCTCCCTATTACTATTAAAAACATACAAAACTGCATTGGTCCAACGGCACAGCAAATAAGACACCATGCACAGGAATATGGTTAAACAAAATACTATAAGTTTAATTTAAGAATGTGTAAGAACCAGTGAGGAACTAAAATGTAGCTCCTTCCCACAAACTATCCAGCAGGGATAGTCCAGTGTGATTCTATAACAAATTGCCATTAAGATCAAACCCAAACCTTAGCAGGAGGCTATGCTTAGATCTCATTTGCAAAATCAATTGGAAATCAGGACCACGATGATCGCAGGGGCTTGTGATTCTTTTTTTCATGTGAGGGATGAAAGGTGCCATTTTATGCACCAGACACTCATGGCCTTCCCTCATCCTGCAACAGAAAGCTGGGGTCCCCAGCCAAATGCAACCAAGCCAATATTTGTATTACAAGTCACTTATATCTGTAATGGTACTATAAGCCCCCAGTATTTCTAATAGCTCACATTGGATACCAGCCACAAAGTTGCAACAGATATGAAAGGTCTACCCTGGGTTAGACCATTAGAGGAATGTATGTTTAAAAAAAAAAAGAAAGAAAAGAAAAAAAGAGGGGGAAAAAGAGAAAACCTACACTGCCAGCTGCCAATTATGTGATGTGGGAAAAGTTATCCTAGCCCTTGAAACAGGCACTGGCAGAAGAGAGAGCAGAGCAGAGCAGGAAATCTAGCAGCATGAGTAATAAATCGCTGCAACTAACTAAACTAAAGATGAATGACAGTTAATTTTTCACAACACCTCTTCTGAGTTTCACTAAACTTCCCAGAAAAACTCTACTGTGGGATGAGATACAATATGCAAAGTCTCTGGGGGATCAATTTACTTTTAGGCTTATAACAGGAGGGTGATTCAGCTTTAACTATGAAACAACTACCTCACTTCATAGTGACAATCAAAGAATGAAAAGAAGTTTTCTGTTAGTGGGTAGAGTAAGTTTTTCTAAGAAAACTCTGCCCCCTTCTTCCTCTTAACTATAAAAAGGGTCATATCTCCACTGCCACCAGTGTGCCTCTTGCTATCAACCCATCTCAAGAGAATCATCAAAGATTTCAATTTAGTTCAGGCTATTTAACATCTGTCTTCGTATAGCTGATAAAATGCCTGAATGGATGAGACAGCTTGGCTAATGCACTGTCACACCTAACATTAAGGCCAAAGAAATGAGTTGGATGAATGCAAAAAAAGGAAAGAAATAAGTAAGGGCTTAAAATGTATTTGTTTCATCAGAGGACTACAGTACTGTACAGTTGGTAAAGATTCTATCCCTGGTCCTATAGTGAGATGGAGATTCTTTATGTCCTGCAATGATGATCACTCTCACTAGATTCTTATTGTCAAACTCAGCTTTGTGTTTTTTCCCTGATTAGGAGACTATTTCAATTCACTTTCTCTTTCACTCCATGAATATTTTAACACTGGAGTTTAATATCCCTTTTAAGCATTTGATTTCAGGAAATATGACACTGACAAGAGCTGAGAGATCAAGTACAAGTTTGTGTTGGTTTGCCTGAACTTCCTCTAATGGGATGTCTTGACTGTGAGCAATTCATTTGAACAGTTCCTGAAACTGTTTAAAGTCATCAGCCATGGTAGGAGGTGGTGGCATGATTTCTTCATCCAGTGAGGGGGAAGAGTTGTATGCAGTTCATGTGATTTCCTGGTCCTATGCCTTGTTTAGTTTCATCCAAAATGTCCTGAGCTTCCAATATCTGTGGAATAGGAGACATGGGATGATCTCAGTTTGCCTCTATGAGCAGTAGGTGGCCTGGAATGATGACCCCTGTAAGCCGTCCATGGTTCCCATGGTGCCCATTGCATAGGGAAGGCCATTGGTAGGTATATCCACGGGGAGTCCATACCACGGTTGAGCTGCCTGGCTATATTGGTTTTTAGGTCTCAGAGGTCCCCATGGTAGTCTCCGATCCTTTGGAAGTTGCATGGCTCCTGCTCATCATCTTCATTGCTGGATATGTGTAGAGCAGAAGGAGAAGTATGTTGCTCCACACTATAATGTTCGGGCAAGCCCTCGATGGCAAACAAAGGGGACTGCGGTGCTGAAGAAACAGTTAAATCTCTATGTTGGTGCAGTTTCTGTGGCGTAGCTCATGTCAGTACCACTGGTGCCAATGGAGATGCTTTTGCTGATTCTGGCAAATGCTGTGGTGCTTTAATCGGCGCGGCTGGTGCCGATTTGGCTTTCTCTATCGGTGCCTACTGTGACGTCAGTACCGGAGGCGGAGGCATGGTGCCTGGGGAGAGGCTCGGCACCAAGACCCTCACAAGTGAGGTTGGTGTCGTGGAGGAGGCATGTCTCTTTCTATGCCTTGACTCTGTCTCCTTGTCACGGGACTTAGCAGTGCCAGAGGTGCCTGGAGTATCATAGGTGGGCATCAGGGGAAGCAACCTGGCAGGAGATCGCTGTTGTTTCTATAGTGCTCTCTACAGTGATGTTTGCACTCTCTTGCTTGATCTTTTAGAGGAAGGCATGTCCCCTTTTGCTGAAGAGGGGGTGCCCACAGAGGTGGTCCATTGGTCTGTCTCTGGTTAGAGAGTTTTCTCCATCAGGATCATTTTCAAGCAGAGATCTCAGTCTCACCAGGCTCTCGCTTTCAAATTACTACAGTGAGCGCATTTTTGTGGGATATGCACCTCACCGAGACATCGTACACATAATGAGTGTCCATCAGAAATGGGCATTGCTTTGCGGCATGAGCCACATCTCTTAAAGCCTGGAGAGCCAGGCATCATTCAACAGTTAAACAGACCCCACTGTGGAGAAACTATGGGAAAGGGAAAACTGAGAGAAAAACATTTTTTTTTAGAGTAGCAGCCGTGTTAGTCTGTATCCGCAAAAAGAACAGGAGTACTTGTGGCACCTTAGAGACTAACAAATTTATTAGAACATAAGCTTTCGTGGGCTACAGCCCACTTCTTCTATCTAATCAAAACTAACTATAACTGTAACTTTTGAAGTGACTATCTATTTTAAAACAATTTCTAAGATTTTTGGAAGAGTGGTGAACACTACCCCAGAGCTCCATCTCAGACTGAGGATGGTTGAGAAGGAACTGGTGGGATCGGGTCATGCGCATGCTACATGAAGCACCAACAGCACTGCGAGACACCTACTGCGCATGCATGACCCATGTGGACACTGCTACCGTAAATCTGTGATTGACGGCGCCGGGACGCACCAACACCTGAAGTGGAGCACTCACAGGGACAACTGTCAAAGAAGAAGACGTTGCCAGACAAAGGACCTTGAAGGCTGGACTCACATGGGCAGGGCTGGCTCCAGGGTTTTTGCCGCCCCAAGCGGCGGAAAAAAAAAAAAAAGCCGCGATCGTAATCGGTGGCAGCTCCACTGCGCCGCTTTCTTCTTCGGCGGCAATTCCGCAGCAGGTCCTTCCCTCCAAGAGGGACCCGCCGCCGAATTGCCTCCGAAGAGCCCGATGTGCCACCCCTTCCCCTTGGCCGCCCCAAGCACCTGCTTGCTGAGCTGGTGCCTGGAGCCGGCCCTGCACACAGGGGATGTGAACCCAACAGGAGGCTGATGCTGGGGAGAAGGGTCCTGCCACCTAAAGTCTGAAGGCGTGTGGCCACCACCAGAGCACGTGTCTTACCTGCTCTGGTGGTTAAGGGTGAGGACAAAATGGATGAGTCTGGTGATGTGTTTGGGGTGGATATCTGAGGGTTGCTCATTGTATTGTAAATATTTGAGGCAGGCAGCTATGCCATCATTGTGAGGAATGTTGGTGTATAGGGGAGTGACATTCATGGTGGCAAGGATAACAATTTTACATTCAACAACAAATACTTTGTCCAAACCCTGGGAACAGCCATGGGTACTAGGATGGCTCCCCAATATGCCAACCTCTTAATTGGCCACATTGAAGAAGAATATCTGGACAAATGCACCACAAAATCAATGATATACCTGAGGTACTTTGATGATATTTTTATCCTCTGGACAGACCACTTAAATTCCCTCATAGATTTCCACCACAACTTCAACAACCACCCCACCCATTAAACTTTGTCTGGAAAACTCCCACATTAGCATCAACTTCCTGGACACCACAATCAGCTTCAACAATGGAACCCCCAGACAACTCTATACAAGAAACCCACTCACCACCACACCTACCTTCATAGATCCAGTAATCACCCCAAACATACCAAGAAATCGATTATCCACAGCTAGGCACTCAGGTACCATAGAACATGCTCTGAGGAGAAAGTCCAGGATCTACACCTTTATACACTCCAAACCACCTTAACCAAACAAGGAAACTCCAGCAGAGAAGTAGATTGCATCATGGAACAGGCCACCCAAATACTCTGAGAGAACCTGATTCAGTACAGAAATAAACCCCGCTCCAACCACACATCCCTAGTTGTCACCTACCACCCCACACTGGAGCCCATACTGGGTATCATCAAACAACTACAGCCCATACTCAATGGGGACCCCATTCTGAAAGAAATCTTTCTTGAACCCTCTCTTCTGGCTTTCAGACAACACCCCAACCTCTCCAAGCTCATCATCAGAACAAAACTCTCCACAGACCAGGACACACCAACTCAAAGTGGCACCAGACCCTGCCAGAACAATCGAGCAAAACCTGCAGACATATCTCCATTGCTACAGTGATTAACACCCCCCACAACACACCTTTCAAGATTCATGGGTCCTACATGTTTATGACAACATGTGGCGTAACTCATCCAGTGCACTAAATGCCCCAATAACAACTATTTGGGTGAAACCTGACAATCACTATGCTCTCAAATGAACTCACACAGGAAAATAAAAGACCAAAAAAAAACCTATATCACCTGTGGGTGAACACTTTTCACAAAGTGATCACTCAGTATCTGACCTATAAGTCCTCATCCTCAAAGGAAACCTATTCACACTTTCAAAAGATGAGCCTGGGAGCTTAAATTCATAACTTTGCTAGAGACTAAAAATCTTGGTCTTAATAAAGAGACTGGATTTATGGCTTATTACAGCAATCTGTAATCCACTACTCCCCCCCCCTTTTTTGTCCTATGACTACAAGGGTGTTTATGGGCCACTTTACCTTGAACAGTCCTTTTATGTGCTAACTACTTACGCTAAATTATCTGTTCAATCTTGTATTTAGCTGTGATACTCAGAGTTCCTTTCCCAGACCTGAAGAAGAGCTCTGTGTAATCTCGAAAGCTTGTCTCTCTCCCCAACAAAAGTTGGTGCATTAATATTACTTCACCCATCTTGTCTCTCTAATATTCTGGGACCAACATGGCTACAACAGCACTTCATACTTCTTCATTTAAGTCAATTTCCTGTGCCTGACCTCCATGAGTATGGGAAGACCCAGGGGAACTATCATGTAAGACTAAAGGTAATATTCACCCACAAATTAATGTAAATCAGAGCATTATAAACATAACAGCTTTTTAAAAGTAATTCTTAATTTTTTTTAATAACAAAGTTATTGGGATAAAAATTGATAAAAATACAATTTCTATTTAACTATCAAGTCTCACTGGTACTGAAGTTCTAAAAAATAGCAGAAATAAACAATGTCATTTTAATATGATTCATTTTTTCATCTTTTTATTGGACCGAACTCTACAAAATTCACTGAATGTTAATCCAGTCATTGCTATTTTACACAGAATGTAAGAAGGAATTTGCAAACCAATAATTAGAAAGCAACACAATACAAGTCTACTTATCCTTTTAGAATAGTGTAAATTATTTAATTTCTACATGTTATTTCATATGAGTTGCCTGACAATGTGTAGAAAACAAGTTGAGCAAGAGGGATTTGTACATAAAGCATGGCTAGCAGACTATGGATAAGAAGATTATGAATTTATATGGAATGAGATTCAATAGATAGTATATATTCAGTGTAACCATAATAAAGAACCTGATTCAATGCCCATTTAAATCAGCAGAAAGACTCCTGTTGACTTTTATAGGCTTTGGATCAAGCCCCAGAGTCCAATCCGGAATTTCTTGCTCATTTAAAACTTTCCTTTACTTAGGTCCTGATTCTGCAAGCACTTAAGTATGTGTGTAACTTTACTTATGGAAGTAGTCCCACTGAAGCAATGGGACTACTCCAAAGGAGTAAAATTATGCAGATGCTTAAGTGCTTGCAGAATCGATGCCCTAAAGGAAACAACTGGGGAATTGGTTTCCCAATGAGTGCAGCATGAGGCCAAAATGGATGAGATACATTTAAAATAATATGATATAGACTAATATTCACAAAACAATCTTTTAAAGTATTTTTACTTGACTGGAAGAAGACAGCAGGAATTCTATTTTAAATGATTAAACTATTTCAAAAATCTCATAGTATTGAAAAATATCCAATAACTTTTTTATGTCTGAATGATTTAAAAGTTAACATGAAAATTTGAAAAAGGACAAACGCTGGAAGTAAAAATCCAAAATACAAAAATCAGACAGGAAAACTATTTTTAATTATAATATTATTGAACATTTCTTCGTTTACTTTTATGAAGAAAAATTACTGTAGAACTACATTCCATCATAAAAATTATAGGAGGAATACAGTTTTAGGCAGAAGCTGAGAGCATTAGTTCTGGCTAAGATCTCAAATCACCAAGAGCTGTTTACACTACTGCATCTCTATACTTTCCCCAGTCATCCCTCCTACCTTAGAATTTGGAGCAGAGCAGTACTAGGCCCCAAGCACACCCTCTCCCCTTCTTCTTTCCGTCAGTCACAGGTAGAATTGGCCTGGAATCTCCCGAAATCGGCATCGGACTCCCAGTGACTATTGAAAGCAATCTGGGAGATTTTGGTAGGATATTTTAAGAAAATGACATTCTATCATGTTGGGGAGTGGGGGGGGGGGGGAAATCTCCCGGAATAGCTTCAGTCAGAGTTGGCAACCCTAGTCACAAGTGCTGGGGAGGAATAGGAGGTACAGGAAGCCATCAAATGGCAGAGCATTCTACTCACCACACCTCCCAAGAATGACTTCACAATTTCCTGTATACAACCATTGTCATCAAACGCTCCTTTCTACAGTTTGAACTCTGGAATTATTAGTCTCTGATGACTGGCTATTTAGGCTGATCTCCTTCTACACACACTCTCTCTCACTCTTCCCCTTCCCCCAGCCTCCTTCCCTGTGCTCCTTTCTGTCCTTCCCTCCACCTTCTTCCCTTCATTCCATTTTTGCATCCCATTACCACTTCTAATTCAGCCTTTTTTGCCATTCCCTCTCATTTGATTCAGGCCTCAATAATTAATTAAAAAGCAAAAACTTAAAACAACAAGAATGGCTGTGGCACCAATATGACATTTGCCAATCATCACTCTGAACACTTTGCTTAAATACTTCAATACCCTTCTCCTCCCCGCCCCCCGCCTTTGTTTGTCTTGTCTATTTAGATTATAAACTTTGGGGGCAGGAACCTGGCTTTCTATAAGTGAGGACAGTCCCTAGGACAACTAGTCCCTGATCCCAATGGGGCTGTTGGGTGCTACTGCAAAACAGATAATAAAAAAAGAACATTATTTGTAATAATATGCATATTTATTTTGAATACATTTTAAAATAATAAATTCCACTTTTGTTATCCACCTGTTAAGTTGAGTATTCTCCTCTAACAAAACTGGACAATAGCCCTGAGTCCTAAGCAATGTAAGAAATGTTGTGAATGCAGCTTCATTATAGACAGTAGGGTAGGGAAGGGTAGGGTAGGGTAGGGGACCCACAATTTCAGGGGGCTCTGGAGGAATCACTGCTGCCACAGGGACAAGAGTCAGGTTCAGAAGTCCCAAGTATGGTGTGCCAAGATGTGCCCTTCTGATGATGATATTCAAGTGTGGAGAATGGAGCATATCCCTTCCTAGAATTCAGCTCTGAAGAAATTATCTGTGCACAAACATTGTATTTAATACAATAATTTATGTTAATAAAGTTGCAGCCAATTTCACCAAATTTACTATATGTGTATGCCCCTTCTTTCATGCATATCCATGGCAAATGAAACAATGAGCTCATGTCTTAGGAAGTCAGAAACCTTTCAAGTTCATCTTTAACATTAACTGAAAACCTCAGAACAATCAACAATACACCTTTACTTTTCCATCAGTGTATCTAAATTCTGTGTATTGACAATTGGTAATAAAATAAACAATTTTGGAAATAAGACTCATTTATCTAAAATCACAGATTCAAATGGATGAAAATGAAGAAAATAAAAAATCCCATCTCAAATAAAATTAAAACCAGCAAAGAAGCATGCAGCTGTTAGTAGAGAAGAGCAGAATACTAAGAATCAGAAAGTGCAGGCAATTACCATTTTGTATCATTTGCTCAGAGACATTAAATTGATTCTAAATCTTCAAAAGTATTGAATAAAAAAAATTAAGGGATTAGTTCGTTTGTCAGAGGTACATGTTTATTAAACTTAAATTAGTTTAAAATTATTTTAAAAAATATATTTCTTTAAAAAACAAATTAGTAAACAATATTCTGCTAGCAAATTTCAACCCAGGTAGTAATCAGTGGCCCTTTTAACAACCAGCCTTTGGAACTTTGCATCAGAAGAACAGAAGAGTTACAGATTAGTTTTTCATGTAATTTTCTCATTGCCTTTGACAAAAGTTTGTATAGAACAACATCAGCACCTTATCTTTGTTGAATAAAGTGGCAGATCTGTCAGCTATGAGAGATAGTTTCTCATGCACTCTTCCAACTGATGTTGGCTACTAAGAAGGTTTTCAAAAGAGAAGGGAAAAACAGGGAGACTATTGATTCAAATGGAGAGTCTTGAACGTTACTAGATGTACCCTCACTGACTTTATATGGTTGAATTTGACTTAAAGATAAGTGATAGTCCAGGTTAAATTTAATAACGGGGCATATTTGGGGAGAAACACTCATATGAACAAACCACTCTACAGAATGCTCCCACTTGAAAGAATAAGAATGTCTGATAGACAATTTTCAGTTTTCCAGGAAATAAATGTAATTAATTGCTGAATATTGGAAAAGCTCTTCTGCTAAAATCCAAAAAACCCAGACACCATGTGAAGGGCTTGTGACCCCAGGTGCAGGATCTGATTTTTTTGTTTGTTTGTTTGTTTGTTTGTTTAAAGAGGAGATGTGGAACTATAAGTAGGAAAAATGAAGTCTGTCACAACAGGACCAACAAGTCTGAATACCATACCTGTCAAGCTACTTTACAAATTTAAAACAATGCAGTATTGTCATACTGACTCTGCAGAAAGACTGAAAAAATAGCCCCAGTCATCTCAGTTCTGAAATCTAACGATGGTATTTATATGTCAGCACTGATAACTATTTCAGTTTTGGCCATTTTATAAAAAAAATCCAGTTAATGTGTTTATCCACTGTTGAATACAGAAACTGATCTTGGGATTTGGAAGTGGTCAGGGGAGGCAGTAGGGTAAATGGCTTCTGTCTACAATGGGGCCAGCTGGAAAAAAATAATTCCATTTGGCAAAAATGTCAAGGTATTCAGATTTGTTTTCATTCTGTATTAGAACGAAAAATAGACTTTTTGAATTTTTCACAAAAAATACAAGATATAAATCCCAGAATAGCCAATAATCTGGTGGTTGGGGCACACACCTCACATGTCAGAGACCTAGGTTCAAGTCCCTGCTCTGTTTATTTCAGTGATGTTGAAGGTTTTTTGGTGAAAATTTTCAGAAGATCTGAGATAGCACACTCTCACGCTCTCATATGTATGTTTTCATTAGTCAAAAAAATTCCTGACCAGCTCTAGAATCAACAATATTGGATGGTCAACTGGGAGTTCAAGGCACCTTCGTCCATGCTCGTGGCAGGGTAGCGGTGGACAGGCACAACGAGAGCTAGCTGGGTGACTGGTGGAGAAGCGCAACAAGAGCGGTGAGCAGGTGGCCGGTGAGCAGCCAGCGGAGTGAGTAAGATACCTCTTTACCCCCCCTACCCAGGGTGGGAGGTGAACTCTGCAGATACACCACTGAACTCTGGGTCTGCACTGACCAAGGACAGCAACTGTGAGTGGGGTGCAGAGACAGGTCGGGCATGTGAAAGGGACTTTTGGGTTGCTGGACTTAAGAACCTGAGGGGAAAAGGGCACGGCTCAACCTACATGGGGGTGAGTCTTTTACTCACGGTTTATTTTTATGAACCCTGTTTGTGGTGTTTTCCCAAATTAACTCTGAGTTACTTCCATCCTTTTATTAAAAGTTCCTTTTCTACACTCAGACTCTGTGCTTGCGAGAGGGTAAGTATTGCCTCTCAGAGGCACCCAGGAGTGTTGTGTAATTTTCCCAGGTTACTGGGTAGGGGCTTGAGACGGTTCGGTGTTGTATCGATGGAAAGGAACCCCTAAATATTGAACCTGACCCTGGTTGCTGCTGGCTCCACCTGGTAGAAGGGTTACATCAGAGTAAAATCTTAGGCTTTACCCACCTCTTCTTCCTAAATTGACTCATATGACCATTGACTTTCCTGAAACTTAAGCATAAGATTAAGTGCTTTGCTGAATCGGGCCCCCAAAAATAAAACTGGTATTATCAAAAGGTGGACTTCCTTTTTATGCAGTCTCTCATACTTCATTCCACATATTTATCACTTTTAAAATCCTTTGCCGTATGTTACCATGGAGTGCAACTGTCATAAATTAAAAATTAATAAAGATGTAAAGTAAGTTTCTGCAGTGCACAAGAAGCCCACAAGTATTTAGGTTTGTAACTAAAATAAATAAGACTTCTCTTTTGGTTTTCTCTAACTCTCTTTTCCTGGTCTATTATTCAGCAAACCTAATAACATATACAAACCTTTTAGGTGTATTGATAAGATTAGACAGCTATTTAGTTATCAACCATCTATTATCTTTATAAGAAGAGATTCGTCTGGACTCTGGAGTGATACAGTCCTTGATGGTACAACTGTCAAAATCTCAGAGAAACTAATAGCAACACTGAGGGGAGTTTGAACAAAAACAGGTATTGCAACTAAACATGACACAGAAGGAAGTCATATGACTCAAGCAAAAGAAAAAAAAGGATGTATATGTAAGGCCTCCCGCTAGTTTATTACAAGCTCCTTCAGAAATCAGTGCCCCAGAACCTTATAAAAAAGCACTGTAGGATTCTATCAATCTAACAGAGGGTATTAATCCAGGAAATTTGCTGACACAAGGAAACATAAAGTGCTTGTTATTAAAGAGCGTCAATATTTTGTAGCTTCTCAAACAGGTAATAAAACTACAAGTATGGAGTACATCACCAGCCCTAATAAAATTGGTAGTTCCTTTCTGTCTGACAGGATCAGAAATAAAACACAGATGAGCTATACGTAAATGACTAACCCAATATCAATCATTCCCTCTCTGCTATCATGTAAAAGCTATGGGCAGATCACATATTTATTTTTCTTCACAACATGTAGTATTTCTTATGGCTGAAATGCAAGCCACAGTGTTTTCTATTTTTAATATAGTTATGCTTTTCTATATTTCTTAAAGATGAAAGCATTAGTGATTTCACTTCATTAATAAAAAGGCATTATTTCAGTACCCAAAAGAGGAATAAACAGCTGAAAGCATTCCCATTAAAATGCAGTTTGTCAAATTCTACCTGAGGCCACTTTTCTGGAAAGCAGTAAGCAGAAAGTAAACTAGCAAGGGACTTCAGAAGACTTTGTAATTTCACTTAATGCATTTCTTAGAATGAATATAGATGGGCAAGGGAAAGGTTTTGATGGAAATGAAACTTTTAAACAACTATATATTTTTATTCAATGAACTAACTGCCATTTGAATGCTGATCCTACAATAAAGAGTCTAGTGCAGTATAAATACTTAGGTAATTTACCTAGCGTTGTTTTCTAAAAGGGACACTTTCTTGATTCCAACTGCTTGATCCCAACTCTCTGCAGTCTTATTAGGGAGATCTTAGTCTTTATACTGAAGTTTGAATTTTCCTGCAGGTGGATTTATGCACCTGAGGGGAGGCAAACAAGATTCAAATTGCTTAACAATCTATTCCCTATCATCCAAAAGATCCTAATAAACTCTAGCCTAATTAAAAACACAGATCATAAGCCCAGTCTTTCAGAACTTAATCATATGAATATAAAAATCAATAGAACTACTCACATGATTAAGGTCTACAGGAGTGGGCCCCTACAGAGCAACTCTTGTAGCATATCAGCCAATAATCTTGTTTGGGCCAGAACTCTCCCATCTTTCACAGTTCTGACCCAAGTATTCACTGTCCCAGCCAACAACTTGAACGTTGGCTCTTGACAGTGTCTAAGGTATTCCTTTCCTCACCCAAAAGTCAGGTTGGCTTCAAACCAGTCAGGGCTATGGGTGTTGACTGAGAAGGACTGCATGCCCTTCTCCCTACCTCAGGGTCACTTTTCATTCCTGTTAGTATCTTAGTGAAATACCAACCACTCAGAGCTAATTATTCACCTTGAATTTACTGAAAAGAGACTAAAATATTTTTCAGTAAATCAGAACAATAAATAAAATTGAGGAAATTGTGATCTGCTCACAAACATTTTATAAGCAGAAAAGGGTAAATTTATCAAACTAATTATTTGCTGTGAATTATTCACTCAACTCTTGAATTAAAGTAAACCAATAATTTTGGGTGAATGTAATCTTTCACGCCTTTGCTTACAGCCAGATAAAATTCTAGTTACTTTTATTAATTTAAATAGCTTGGTCAAATTAGGTAGACAACAATGGGGAAAATATTGACATGATGACTAATTAGTTTGGAACTTCATTTAGAGAAGACCTTTGCATTAGTATTTAACATCACCACATTATTATTATTTATTATTTGTATTAAAGAAGCACCTGGGAGTACTAGTCACAGCCCATGACCCCATTGTGCTAGGTGCTGTACAAACACAGAACAAAAACAACAAGACAATATTGGTCAGCAAGATAGCAAGTGATCTCAGCACACCAGCAGCCTATCTGTGGTTGAGTTTTTTTGTAGTTATCGTGGAAAAGGAGAGTTTTGAGGAGAGTTTGGAAGGTAGATAATGATGTAGCTTTGGTGATGTTTATGGAGAGCACTTCCCAAGCATGAGGGGCCACATGGGAGAAAGCACAAAGCTGCTTGTTTGTACGTTCAACAAGTCCGTGTTGGTGGCTGATGTTGTGAAATGATCAGAGGTGAGAGTCGACCTTTTGATACTAAATGAGAAATGGTAGGTACGGTGGGAACAGACTGTTATGGACCTTAAAGGTGAAGACAGCCACTTTATGGTTGATGCAACAGAGAAGGGGGCCAATGGAGGGATACAAAGAGAGGCGTGATATAGTCAGAGACAGGATAGGAAAATGTTCTTTGAAGCAGCATTTCTCAGTGGATATGAGCAGATTACATTAATCAAGGCCAGAGAAAAGGATGTCGCAGTAATTGAGATATAAGATTATGACAGCCTGGATGAGAGTTTTAGCTCTGTGGATGGCTAAGAAAGGCTGTATCTTAGAGAGGTTATGCAGAAAGAATCTGTAAGACATAGGCACAGTCTGGCTGTGAGGACCTAGAAAGAGGTGTATTCTAACATTTCTTTGTCTACTCCTGAAACTTTACCTGTTGGTGCATTCCATCATTAGAAAGCGGGAAGCACATCTACTTATGAGCAAAGAATAAAGCAGACTTGTATGGATCTCTATTTCATCAAGAGGTGCAAATCTTGTGAGAAAATAAAACCCCATTATTCTGATGCTGATGCAACTTTGCAGTCATAGCAGATGAGATGTAAAATGTTTCAAATTCATAAGGTACTCACACCTTGGGAAGATTTGATTTTTAAATAACAAGACAGAATAATAACCTAGAGTACTGAGGATCACAGAAAAAGGAAAAATATAGGGAAAGTTGTTTATCTGTGTTAACTCCATTGAAGTTAAATGCAAGTTGAAACAAGGAGACAGAATCTTGCTTCCAACATGGAGAACTGTTCCTGATGACTTTTGCCTATAAAGACAAAATATTTCTAAAACTGTCAGATTTTATTAAGGATAGATTTTGTAAACTTTGATGGATAGCAAAATTCAAAAACAAGACAGCAGAAAATGTTTTCAAGCAGTAACCTTCCAAAAACCTTCCAAAAGCTGGCACCACTTTTGCAAATTAGCTAACATGCTGATTTGCCTCACATAAGACCAGGGAGTAAGAGAAATGTTTGAACAAATCTTTGCAAAATTCGATGCTTTGCAAACTTCATGACATGTGTATGACACAAATTGGAGACAATTTATTCTCAGATCAACAATTTAGATGGGAGAGTAGACACAACTGAAAAAAAACAAAGGAAAGTATTTCCAAAACTAAAACAGTATGATCTTAGAAAGGAAAATTAAAAATCTGGAAAACAAACTGAGAACAAGACACATGAGAATACTGGGGATTCCAGCAGGGGCAAAAAATCTCTGAACACTTGATTTTATGCTTAACTTGATTGTTAAACTGCTTGATTTAACTGTGAAAGATGGGCCTCTTTATATGTAAAGATCTATATTTGTGGTAGAGAGGGATCAGACACCTCATCTGGGACTTTGTTAATTTCCCTGTATGATATCAGAAATAAAATAATGAATCCTTCATATTGCAAGGAAAAAGAAAGCTCTGGAATCTAAAGGCAAGAAAATCCTTATCTCTCCTGATTTGCACCCTACCACTCAAAGCAACTAGAGAGACCTTAAGCTGAACAAATATGATTTTATTGAGGATGGAGCTAATATAGCTTCTATTCCCTGCTAAATTGAAAGTGAGTTACTATGATAAGACATATCTTTTGAGATGTAAAATTTTCAAATAATCTTTTGAAAAATATTAGAAAGGACAATGCAAAACTCACTGACAACTCAAAGACTATTTAATGCATATGCAAAAGAGGGGATAGAATTAAGATTGTATGGTCCATCATAACTTCAGCATTTCCAGACTTTCTAGTGCCAATATTTTAATGTGTTTTTCTTTTTGCAAGGAATTTTTGAAGCAGAAAAATGGTAAAACAAAGAAATTCTAGATACCAGTAGAATGCAGAGTCTGGCACAATGGGTGCATTAAGTCAAGCACAACTTGTAGGCCATGCCTCATTCCATATATTCCTTTCTTACAAATACCTGCATGCACAGAGTGCCAGGCAAGGCAGATAACTATCTTATTATACAAAAAGGCCAAATAGCATGCATAGGTGTGTGTTTTAAATCATTTTAACTTGGCCAAATCAAAATGGATTTTTACCAGACCACCAAGAAATGCATATACAAGATGTGGACTATGTGTCAGATTTCAAAGGTATTTAAGTGCCTAGAGAAGCAGATAGCACAAGTGTTTAGTGGGATTTTCAGAGGAGAATCTAGACCCCTAACTCCCTTTGCACCTATCTACTTCTTTAAGTGCTTAAATACCTTTGAAAACCTGGCCTTATGTCCCTGCCAAATTTCTATACTCATCAACTGAGTCCCTAGAGCTGTACAAAACAGGGCAATTAAGATACATCTTTTCCAGCTTCCCCTGAAGCAGCAGAGATGAACACATATCCTGCCAAAGTCCCCCTCAGCCATGGGGAACCAAATATATAGAAGATATAGTTACATGTGTTTCAGGAGAAAAAACATTCACTGTTCTGCAAGTCCCTATACCAGTGATCCTCAAACTGTGGAACATGCCCCCTTAGAGGGGTGTGGAGGAACATTTGGGGAGGCTGTGGGGCCAGGCCAGCCCCCATGGGGGGGAGAAAGGGGAGCGCCACCCAGTCTCATTCTTCCCCCCGCTCTGCTTCAGCCCCGGCTCCCAGCTGTGACTCCACTCCTGGCCCTGTGCCCAGCCGCAGCCACGCTCCCAGCCACGGCTCCACTTCCAGTCCCACCCCCAGCTGCGGCCCCAGACTTAGCCCCTGGCTCCTGGCCCAGCCACAGCTCCGCTCCTGCTCCTGGCCCTGGCCACGGCCCTGCTTCTGGCCCTGGCCATGGCCCAAGCCCCACCCCCAGCCTCATCCCCTGGCCATGGCCCCAGTCAGGAGTGGGGAGTTATATGGGCCCATGGTGCCCAGGCTCCAGCAATATTCAGGGTACGGGTTCCTGGCTCCACCAATGTTCGGGGCCGGGTCTCTCCCCCAGCCCCACTTGCTGCCCCCACGTGCCTCCCCCCGAGTGTCCCTGCCTGCGCCCTGGGCAGCAGGCGGCTGCCCCCTGCAGCTCCACTCTGCTGGCTCCCGGCATCAACTGCCGCTGCAGGGTCCTAGCATCCCCCAACCACTAGTGCCAGGGCAGGCTGCCCCAGGCTGCCCCTGCCCCTGCCCTTCCTCCTCGACGGACGGACTCTTCCCTTTTCCGGTGGGACCCTCCACCAGCATGGGGACCTTCCGCCCACAGTCACTGCTCCTGCCCCATGCTGGGCAAGGGGCAGCCCCATCTCAATGAGGCTATAGTGAGGGGCAACAGCAGGGGAGGAGGCGCACATGTGATGGCAGCCCCCACCCCTGGCACCCACCACAGGGGAGGTGACGGGGCTTCCTGGACCTAAGAGGGGCCCTAGGAGCATGTGCAGTGACAATGGTGTGAGGTGAGTGTGCTGCCGGGGAGGAAAAGGGGATCCCTCCCCCAGAGCTTACTGCTGCCGGCGGGGAGAGAGTTGGGGGAGTCCTCCTCTCTGGCCACAGCCCCGGGGCAGCCTGTCTGCACCCCAAACTCCTCATCTCCTGCCCCGCCCCACCCCACCCCACCCCAGCGCCCGCACCCCCAGCCAGAGCCCTCACCACTCCGCACTCCAACTCTCTGCCCCAGCCCTGAGCTCCCTCCTGCACTGTGAACCTTTCATCTAAAGCCCTACCCCGCAGCCCTCACCCCCACACACCCCAACTCTCTGCCTGAGCCCCTCCTACACCCCAAACCCCTCATCCCTAGCCCCACCCCAGAGTCATCGCATTTTTACATTATTTTAAAAAATATGTATCGGCTTACAAGGCAGATGTGGGGGGCGGGATTTGACCTGTTCTGGGCACCACCAAAAATTAGACAAACCTGCTGCCCCTGGCCCCAGCTTCATTCCCTGGATGTGACTCCACTCCCAGGCCCAGGCCCAGTCCCAGCCACAGACCCACCCCCAGCTGAGGCTCCAGCATCAGCCCCCAGCCCTGACCATGGCTCGGCTTCCAGCTGCAGCCCTGGTCCCAACGGTGGCCCCGCTCCCAGCTCCAGCTGTCAACCGTGGCTCGGGGTGGGGGTGGGGCCAAGGTAAAAAGTTTGGAGACCACTGCCCTATACAGACAAAGAGTGAGGAAGATACACTGGAGGTGTGCCCCTGCAGCAGAGTATGAAAAGGAAGAAGGCCAAGAGAGAACTGAAGAGTGCACTCACAAAAATATAAATACTATGTATAGTGAAACTCAACTTACTGTTTCATCAGTGAAGTTCCATTACTGTATAGTTTGACTGATGGCCTGTTTAGATAACAAGCAAAATTTGTCTCCAGAACTAATTTACCCTCTCCGTCTAGAATCATGATAAAAAAATCAGTCTTTTTACTGAATACATTAAGTTTTAGTCAAATGTGCAAGTGAAATGATTACTTGACCAAACAACTGAAAGTTATAGTCATCTGACCAAATGACTATGTTGACAGAACAACTAACATATGTAGAAGAATTTGGGAAATTTTATATTCAAATACGGCTTATTTGAAGAATGATAGAACATACATTTCTAAATATGATACTGTAAACAGAGAAAATACTCTAGTAAATTATCTTACTGTGATGCCTACATGACCAGGCAGATGGTTTCAAAAATGTATAAAGTAGATTATCCCACAACAACTTTGACAATAAGTTCTTGTGACTTTTGTCCCACTTGTCTCTTTCTCTTTTAGCACCAGGGAAAAGGAGATGATACCAAATTTAGTTCATTTTACAAGTTAGAATTGGATACGTTTAGACTACAGGCAAAGGAATGGAAATAAAATAATCTTACATAAGGACAAAGCCTAAATGCCATTTCCACTGATGTCACTTTCATTAAATTGATACATGATTTTCATCATACTAGCTGGTGGACTAGGTAACCTTTGCACAGGTGATGACTTTATTTTACCTGAAGACACAAAACACGGTATTTTAGAACTGAAGAAGAGTTTTGTTTGTGTCTTATACATTACTTCTAATACTTTACTCTGTCTCAATATCTTAGATGTTCTTAGCTGGACACTGAATATTCTGTCAAACATGCGAATTTAACTTGACTAAGTCACCAGTAAGCCTTATCTCATATACATGAAAGTATTTCCCTCATTTTTCTTTATTTGATGAGCATTTTCCTTCACAGTATTTCTCCATCATCCCCCCCTCCTCCCCTATATTTCAAATACATAGAATCATAGAAGTGTAGGACTGGAAGGGACCCCAATAGGTCATAAGAATATAAGAACATGAGAACACCCATACTGGGTCAGACTAAATGTCCATCTAGCCCAGTATCCTGTCTTCCGACAGTGGCCAATGCCCGGTTCCCCAGAGGGAATGAATAGAACAGGTAATCATCAAGTGATTTATCCCCTGTCGCCCATTCCTAGCTTCTATTCCAGTCCCCTGCATTCAAGGCAGGACTAAGTAATAACTAGACCATTCCTGACAGGTGTTTGTCTAACCAGTTCTTAAAAATCTCCAATGACAGAGATTCCACAATGCCCCAAGCCAATTTGTTCCAGTGCTTAACTACCCTGACAGTTTTTTCTAATGTCCAACCTAGGTCATGTTTCTAGACCTTTAATCAGAACTGGATACAATACTCCAGATAAGGCCATATTCTTCATATTCTACTATAGTCATTTTCATTATGTCATATTCATGTAGATCAGGGGTCAGCAACCTTTGGCACGCGGCCCATCAGGGTAATCTGCTGGTGGGCCGTGAGACATTTTGTTTATGTTGACCGTCCGCAAGTACGCACCCCCCACAGCTCCCGGTGGCCATTGTTCGCCTTTCCTGGCCAATGGGAGCTGCGGAAAGCGGCATGGGCCGCAGGGATGTTTTTATATAGTGCCTTGTCCAATGTGGTACTGGTCCATGACTTTGGCTCACAGGCACTGCCTCAATACAAATGACAGGGAGAGGGGGGTGGAAGGATAGCTCAGTGGTTTGAGCATTGGCTTGCTAAACCCAGGTTAGTGAGTTCAATCCTTGAGGGGGCCACTTAGGGATCTAGGGCGAAAATCTGTCTGGGGATTGGTCCTGCTTTGAGCAGGGGGTTGGACTAGATGACCTCCTGAGGTCCCTTCCAACCCTGATATTCTATGAAATAATAAATAATGATTATAGGGCAGCATATTTTTACATGAACCAAAGGTATGCTGAACATTTTTAGCAGTATTAAGAGAAATGTAAAGGAAATGCATACCTTTAGAAATACAAACAAAAATCTGATCAATGTCTAAATATTGTATTGATAAATATTTTTTAAAGTTATTACATATCATAGTAGAAAGCCCTGCAATTTTATCCTGAGTAAGGGAAAGTGCATGTTACTTACACTTTTTTCTTTTTTGTCTATAATGAGCAACAAAAACTATAATTGAATTTAGTTCTTGGAAAAGGGGTCAAATTTCCTGGAGAATGAAATCCTATACTCATCTACAGAACAGACAGAGCATAGACATCAGCAACATATGCTTCTCAAGGACTGCCCCACCAATATGGCTCAAGGAGGGACTATTTCTATAATTGAAACAAGATGTCTAAAGAGAAAAGGTTCTATATTACACATTAATAATCACCTGACTTTCTCCATTGACTTGGCAGTTACACTTTTCTATATTCTACTCAGTGTTTTGCAAGTACTTCTAAACAACATGAGTAAAACTTAAGCAACCACATTACCAAATAGGAGATAAACTTATAAAAGGGTGGTTTAATTTGGATGGCACTTTCACTGTATTTTACACACATATATATCTTTACCCTTTTCGATGATAGCACATTTTTATTCTGTGCTCATGAATTACGTCTATCAGGAGAAGTAAACTCTTAAAAAGTTTAACACAGTTCTCATGTTTCTTTTTTGCAGTGTAATGATTTGCGTAGACTTAAATTTACCAGCACAAATAAATTCTTGGTCAATACAAAAAAGCCAGTTGTATGTGTTTCCTGATGCCAAAACATACTGAAAGCTTATGTGCCACTATGGAAAGGTAATACAAAAAAGGCTGTTTGAGAAGCAATAAAAAATTATTTTATTTCCGATTTTCTTGTAAATGAGTTGCCATTACTTTGAAACTCTCCTAATGTTTTCAGGAATTACAAAGCCACAACATTTTCTTCACAGTTCAGGATTGTATTATGAACTCTGAATTCAGCAACTGTGACACTACCTGTGCTGCTTTTAGGTATTAGACTATAACACACATACAGAGTAAATCTTTAAAAAAGGCATGATTAAAGACTACATTGAAGAGTGCCTGCAATAGAAGCCTGTATGGCACTAGCAGTAGACTGAAACTATATTTGACTGGATGTGGTTTGAGAGTGTCTCCTGTGCACACATATGACTATGAACAATATTGGCTCTAACTGCTTTCACCCATTCACTGATATAAAACATTAAATGTACTGACCAGCAGTGTGTATTGGACAAACAGGGATAAAATAATTTGCTAAATTGGAGTTTTGTTAAGGGGTTCCCAGAAAATATGTAAGAATCAGAAGACCGTACAGAACTTATTAATTTCTCAACTTCAGTTCACCTTTCTATGTCCTTATTCTTTGGAGTTTGCTACAAGTGTTGCTATTTAGATCAGGACCTGATAAAATTACAAATTTGGGGTAGAAATGAGAATGTCTAACCTCGTGTTGCCCATCAATCTAAACCATCTTCACAATTTCTTCAGTTTTATTATCCATTCATGGAACAGTGCTCAAACAGAATGGTGAGGGGCTCTGTCAGGGAGCCACATGCAGCTTCCTGATTCACAGCTGCCCAGCCCTGATGAAGGTTAGGGCTACGCAGTGCCTTCTCTAACTTACACCAAAATAGCAGAGCTCTGCTCCACCATTCCCCATCCTCTTCCCATCTGTCCCACACCACATTATGCTATGCCCTTTCTTCTTATGCTGGAGGTGAAGGGGTTGCTGGCACAGGAGATAGGATAGTTGCCTTTACCAGATTTCAATCAGTGGAGAGTTTCACAGGGTATTTCTGCAAGGCAATTAGTCACCCACAGCAAGCCCATGCATGCTGACTCTGGTTCGTGGGCCTGTTTAATTGCAGGGTAGACCTTCAGGCTCATGTTGCAGCCCGAGCTCTGGGACCTGCCCACTTCACAGGCCTAGAGTTTGGGCTCCAGCCTGACCCTCATTGTCTATACCACAATTAAACAGCCCCTTAGTGCAAACCCTGCAAACCTGAGTCAGCTGGCATAGGCCAGCTGTGGGTTTTTAATTGCAGTTTAGATAGATCCACAGTATGAATTCTCCCCAGGCCATCTATGGTTGCTTTATTGCCATTTTGTGCTATATGTGGTGCAAAGTGGCCTTAGTGGATTTGAGAATGTAGGCTCCTGTGCTCAGATTCTCCTCTCCCCTCCTCCCAGCATACAAATTGAACTGAAGTTTAGAATCTTCATTGTCTCTTTAACATAAAGAATATTCTACAAATGCCAAGTATTTACTAAAGTACTTTGGTAAGTTGTTAGTTTATTTTAAAAAATAATGATTTGGGTTATGGTGTGACTGAAGTACGGTTTATGACATACTCAAAAATGCTGTTGGATGGTCCAGTATGCTGTCCTATAACATAACATAGCAAGAACACCAGCAACAAATATTGAGTATAGATCACATTCCTGTAAAGCATCAGTCTCATCCCAGATTTCATCTCAATGAACTGCAAAAGCACTTGAGATATATTTGATATTTACTTTCCAGGTCTTCACAAGAAATGGATACAACACCATTCAAGCAAGACAGTCGTAATAGATAGCCTGTCCTTGACAAGTTAGAGGGTGATCTAGTTCAGAAAATGCCAAGGACAGACTGTAGCCTCACCTGTAATTCAAAGACCAACACAAAGGGAATGTTATGAAAAGAACTGAAGGTTCCATAAACACATAAAAACATGAAATTAATGGGCACCAGGTTTAAAACAAACAAAAGGAAGTTCTTCTTCACACAGCGAACAGTCAACCTGTGGAACTCCTTGCCCGAGGCGGTTGTGAAGGCTAGGACTATAACAGGATTTAAAAGAGAACTAGATAAATTCATGGAGGTTAAGTCCATTAATGGCTATTAGCCAGGATGGGTAAGGAATGGTGTCCCTAGCCTCTGTTTGTCAGAGGGTGGAGATGGATGGCAGAAGAGAGATCACTTGATCATTACCTGTTAGGTTCACTCCCTCTGGGGCACCTGGCATTGGCCACTGTCGGCAGACAGAATACTGGGCTGGATGGACCTTTGGTCTGACCCAGTATGGCCATTCTTATGTTCTAACACCAGGGTTCTGAAGTGAAAAAATGTCCTGGATGAAAGACCTCTGCAATAAAATGAAAGTAAACAAATGCTTAAATGGAAACAGGAATACCTGTTAATAAATAAATAAATTATTAATAACAAAAACACCTCACCAGCTTTTTACTTTGTTTTCTCATGTTTTATTATATAATTTCTAATTTAAAAACTAGATAAAGTCCTGATGTTATTAGTGACTGAAAGTGATTTAATTTAGGTGGTTATAATGGCAGTTCATTGTGCATTTTTTAAATTATTGGTTTGTAGTTCTGAATGTTGTGAAAACACCTACAATGTTTGGGATAGGCACTTTAAAGAAACTGAAATTAAATAAATAAATATAAACAGGGGACGGATCACTCAACAGTTGACCTGTTTTTGTTCATTCCCTGTGAAGCATCTGGAACCGGCCATGGTCAGAAGACAGAATACTGGGCTAGATGGACCACTGATCTGCCCCAGCATGGCCATTCTTATGTTCATGCCAAAACCCTATGAAACTGGAGGAAATGTCATATATGTCAACAATACAGCTTGCTCAGGATAAAAAAACAGAGAGTAGGTGAGCTCTTGGTCTTTCCCTGTAAATACTTAATATTTTTCCTGAGTTTTAAAAGATTTTAAATAATTTCAAAACAAATAATTCATGCTAAAAATGTACATCTAGTCAGTATTTTTTTTTTTTTTTGCATTCTGTACTAAAATAACTTGCCAGTTGTAAGTTATTTTCTTTTTACAAAATCACCCAATGCATACCAAGCAATTTCCCTTCTTATCAAAGTATTACTAGTAGCACAGTGGATAAAAATTGATGATTTAAAAAAATACAATAATTGGATTTTTAAATTTAAATTAAAACCAGATTTTGTAAAGATAAGCATATTTAAAATTACATTTGAAATTGACATTCTATCTTTAGGCCTAAACTCACTATAATCTATTCAAATCATTTAAATTAAAATTCAAATTTTAATAATAAAAATAATACCAGATGTTGAATAAGCAGACTCAATTGAAATTTACTAATCAAAGATTATTAGTCAAAGGTCAATACAGCACAGTACAGAAAG
Source organism: Malaclemys terrapin pileata (assembly GCF_027887155.1). Lineage (NCBI taxonomy): Eukaryota > Metazoa > Chordata > Testudines > Emydidae > Malaclemys > Malaclemys terrapin. The sequence continues at coordinate 87,837,335 of NC_071507.1, forward strand.
GAAGGTTATGCATACCAAACCAGTGTGGAGAAGTTACTTTGCAGCTCACTTCACTCCCAACTTTCCCCTTTATATACAATGCATGTTTACAGAAAAAGAGACAAGGAAAATGATCAGTTGACCCATGGAGCTCTTTTCATTGTATCTTGTTTATCTAACTGGTAAGTTAAAGACACCTGTAAACAAGTCATTATGTCAGAAAACATCTATAACCAGTAGTTCCTCATAAGCTAAAAGCATCTCCCAATAGATAATTATCTAGCACAGAAACCACGTGCCCCTCACAAGTAGTCCCTTTCTGGTAGTCTGGACACGTTACCTAAAAGGTCAATGGGTCAGAGTAAGAGGACAACCAATCCATCACTGATAACAAGCTAAGGTTCAGTTATAGTTCAGTTTATTGATAACACACTCGGTTCAGCTGAAGTTCAGCTAAGGTCCAGCATAAATACAAAGAATTATAGACGCAAGGCATTGTGGGACTCTAGCTACTTTACAAAGAATCAGGGAAGTCTGGGTCTCCTACTAACAGTAAATACAAAAATTAATATCAAGCAGTACGTATTTGCTGCCAAGTTTTGAAGAAAGTCAAACCACTGAGCTGGTGGAAGTCATTGGCTATGCACTTGGAGAACCAGAGTTTGCTGAAATGCTAAATCAGCTTTTGACAGCAGTAGCCTCTTCTGAAGGTGCAGAGAGGATATTTTCTTCATTTCTGTTTATTTAACTAGTTCAATTAAATGACTAGTTCATTTGAAATTAAGAAACGAGTTGGGATTTGAAAAAGCAGAAAAGCTTGTTTTCATCTTCCAATCCATGAATAAAAACTAGTTGTGAGAGGATGACATCTACTAGTTCTAAAATATAGAAGGACATCATGACCAGAAATAATCAGTTCAATTCACTATCTACAAACAATATTTCTTTTGTTTAATAAACCAATTAGGTTTAAATGCAAAACTGTTCTGATGAACATTTTTTCCTTTATGTATACTGCACATTTGAGGTAGTTTTATTTAATAATAAAATAAAATACAGTTTTTGTGCATTTTTAATTTAATTTGAATTTCTATCCAAACAGAACGTGACACAAATCACAAGTGGAAAATTAATCATTTAGTAAATAAGAAATGCATCACTCACCATTGTCTAACATAATAAAAATGTAAACATTAAGAAACTAAATCAATGTAAGTTCAGCTATATAATTGATTGCTTAAATAAATGTGTATTGGATATAGTGTAACCTCCTGGTTAGCAAAAAGAAGCAACAAATTTAGTGTAAAGGCTATATTTAGTTGCAAATCAACATGTTTTAGTGGTGTCTAACCAATGAGAAACAACCTTTCTTTAGAAAAATAACTAAAAAGGACAAATGCAAAAGGCAATTAAAATTGATTATTTAAATCCAGGTATCTTGCTTGCTGGTTTAAATCATGATTAAAATAGGCAATTTAAATCAGTTCACCCTGGCTAATTCAGAAATGGGGGCCTTTTGACTATAACATTGAAATTTTAAGTCAAAATCCAAATGATCTTAATGTGTAATCTTATCATAGTTAAGGTTGGGGTCAGTAATGCATTAAAAGCAGAAATTCAACCTCTTTATTACACACACACAAATAACCTATGTTAAAGGAACATTATTAGGGTTGCAAAGTCAAGTACTGAAGTCAGAAAATGCCAGAATTAAGGTTGCTTGTGCAGTCATCAAGCTTCTCATACTAGTCCCAGTCTCCTTGCCCAGACAGTCTAGGCCCGATCTACACTACATACTTACTTTGGTATAACTACGTCACTCAGGGGTATGAAAAATCCACACCCCTAAACGACTTAATTATACCGACCTTAACTCCCCGATGTAGATAGTGCTATGTTGGCAGTAGGGTGTCTCCTGCCAACATAGCTAGCGCCTCTCATGGAGATGGAGTTATTGAGCTGATTCATGGAAGACCCTTCTTCTGTCGGCTCAGAGCACCTTCGCCAGATGCACTACAGTGGTGCAGCTGCGCCAATGTTAATGTGTAGTGTAGACCTACCTCTAGTCTCCCTCTCTGGGGTAGCTCTGAGTCTCAATCCACCCTCCCCTACTTCCAGGCTCTCTCCTTTCCCACACCCAGTCCCAGTATTCTTTCCCAGCCTATCCCAGTTCCGGCCTCCAAGTTCCTTGTCTGATCCATCTCTCCTCCCACCCCACCGGCTCCCAGTCTTAGTCTCCTTCCTTGGACTCATCATTCAATCTGTCTCTTCACCCACTCCCTTCCTGGCTCCTTCCCCAGTTTCCACCTTCCTTAGCTTCAGTCCCTTTGCCCAGACAGTCACAGTTCTCACCCCTCACCCCAGCTCCTTGTCATATCTGCCTTGCTTCTCCCCCAGCCTCAATTCCCCCCTCCATTCTCACACCCATGTTCCTAGACCTACTCTCCCTGTCTAGCCAAACCCAACCCCTCCCGCAAACTCCTCATCCAATCTCAGTGTTGTCCCCCCCCCACACACACACAAAACCAACTGGCTCGCTGGCTCCCCAATCTGTTTCCCTCACCAGCTCCTAGACCCAGTTTCCCCCCAGCTCCTAGTTCCAGTCTTCTTCCCCAGCCATTCCCAAGTCTCTTATGCAACCATTTCCAGTTTCTCTAACCCTACACCAATCCCAGTCTCACTTGACTTCTTGCCCAATCAATTCCTTTCCCTCTCCCTCCTGGCTGGGCTTTTTCCCCTTTGAATTTTAATCAGATAGCTTCATCCTCCACACTTCCTCGGTACCAGTAGTGGAGGGGACACTGAGAGCACAGGAGAGAAAGGCTCCATGCTCTCAAACACGGGGCCTAGCCTCTACCCCAGTCTACAGCAGTAAATGACAGGGAAACTCTGGCTTCACTCGTGTAGCCCTTGGCTAGAGGGAGTATGCTGTGTTGCTCTGTTGGGATGGTGCATGCACAGTTTGGTCATCATTAGAAGTTGCGAGGGCTGGAACATGCTCAATAAGGTTGGAATCCTCAGAGATATTAACTTCTAAAAATCAAAAATATCTATGGAGCATGTATACACTTTCAAAGGTTTATAACTTGGCCAAATTTAGGTAGATTTTCACAGAGAAGGTAAAGGCACATCTCTGCCAGAAAGGACACACACTGCCAAATTTCAATTCCCTGTTCCACAACATGAAGGCACTAGAGCTTTTTTTTTTTTTTTTAAAGGGTCACCAGAATTTTTTAACATGAGAAAAACAATGTATTTTCTCTGAATTTCCTGGGTACATAAGGCTTATTTTTGGGATAAATACATCATTCCTGTAATGTTTTTTTTACCCCATATTAATCCTAAATACTCTTAAAGTACCTTAAGATGGAGTTAAGGTTTTCTCTGGGAATTAAAACTAGAATTATTAAATTTCCATTACAGGTAAAAACCAAGTGGTATCTTGATATTACAGCGATAGGTGCCATAGAGTGCTTATGTAATAAAAAATAATGTTCACAATTATGATTAAAATGTAGTTATTAGTAACTTTATCTAATGGCTAGCTGCACACATCTGCTTCCCATTGGCTAAATTCAACCTTCAGCTGCATATGCACTACTTGTGTGGATTTTATAGAAACTGTGCATAAGTTCTTAAAAGGCAGATGCGGGCCTTGGGTGTCTCCAGAGTCAATGTTATTTAGATAGCAAATAAACATATACCGCAATTTTTGGCATGTCCCACATTGAATTAAATGCAGCAAGATTTAAATTAAAATTTAAAGAAGAAATATAGCCAAACACTGCTTTTATGGTTACACATCTTCTGTTTATTTGTACTTCAATTTTAAAATAATTACTTATCAGTTTTGTTGATGCAGGAAGTAAAATACATGAGAGCCTAGTTTATATGGCTTCATGAGTCAATGAAACTTCTAAATTGTGTTTATAGAACAATATGGATATGAAGCACAAGAAAAACTTTATTTTGAGCTACTAAGTTGAGCTTATAAAATACTTTGCACTTGTATAGCATCTTCCATGTGAGGTTCTCAAAGTACTTTACAAACATTAATTAAATGAATCTCAACATTCCAGACTAGATTCCTGTAACTCAGTGTATTGGGGTCTCAAGATAGAAGTAATGCAGAAAGTCCACCTCTGTAGAGTGCAGCTGTCTGCCTCCTTAATAAGATGGGATGTTGTGAAGTAATCTCTTATAGGCTCTGAACCCTCCAATGGCTTCCAGTATAATTCCACTGCCTCTTCAAGGCTTTGTGCCTGATCTTTAAAGCCATCTCTGGGTCAGTAACAAACTATGTCAGTGACCCCATATCTATCCATGACCCTCCAGGACAGCTGCACATTATTTGGGACAATGTAATTTATAAAGACCAGGACAAACTGGGTGAGAGCTGGAGATAAAGTATTCTTAGTTAATGGGGCTCGGCTCTGGAATGACCTACCAGAAGAGATTTGTTAATAAAAATTCTGACCACCATCAAGACATGCTGTAAATCCTCCTCTTTGATAAAATATGTACATTAACTGGAATTATATTTTTTATAAATAAAATTATACCGCAACCTAAACATCCTATAACTAGGAAGTGAGAAGAGTGGAAGATGCCGAGAAATCCACTTGGGATCTCATTAGGCAAATTTAATTTACTTAGGAACAGGGCCAGCTCCAGGGTTTTGGCCGCCCCAAGCAGCCAAAACCAAAAAAAAAAAAAAAAGGCCGCGGCCGCGATCGCAATCTGCGGCGGCAATTCGGCAGGAGGTCCTTCACTCCGAGCCGGAGTGAGGGACCGTCCGCCGAATTGCCACCGAATACCTGGACCTGCCGCCCCTCTCCTGACCGGCCGCCCCAAGCACCTGCTTGAGAAGCTGGTGCCTGGAGCCGGCCCTGCTTAGGAAACAATTACCACTATGGTGATGGGTGCTGTCGAAAACCCTAAAGTAGACTAAAAAGACTAAAATACCCCTCTGAAGTAAGGCACTGTCATTATCTCAATTTTGCCCATGGAGAAACTAAGACAGTGAAAGGTTAAGACAGTGACAGTGTTGTGAACAGAACCAAAGACTCCTGATCCCTGGTCTGTCCTTAAGAACAAGATCATCCTGACAGCCACAGCATGCTATTCTGGAAACTGGGAAAATTGAATTGACTTGCAAACTGAAATGTATTTAGAGAGAGCAAAGTTAACTGGAAGAGAGTAAATTTTGGAACATCAGGCTTCATTTTCACAAATTCACATTTCTCCCCACAAACACAGTCAGGGCCAAATCATGTCCCATCAGGAGTGGAACACCCTAAATGCAGCTGAATCACCAAGCTTCCACTGTCCAGAGAAGGCAGCATTCAAAAAGCTGCACATGCCTAAATTTGTCTACAGGCAGAAGAGTGCCTATCCTCCATTCCTGGGAACATCAGGAGAAAAATACCAATATGTTCCTGTTTTTGTAAATTGCAAAAAGGTCTAACGGAGAGAAAAAAAAACACTTGGACAGATTATCAAAGATGTCTTAGTTTGGCTCCCACTTGTTTGCTGCCAGCATGTGGCAACTGAGCCAGTCAGACATGAAATTTTCTTGCAATGTTGCTGTGGTACACAGGCCCTACTTCTCTCAGGAATTAAAAGTGGTAACTCTGTGGTTCTGATTTGTGTTCTTTGCTCCTCCCTTATAGGTTATGTATGCCATCATGGTCAGTTATTGTCTCATAGTTGAATGAAAAGATTTTCCTAAAAGTTTTGTGAATCAGGATTTAAATGGCATGGTGATCACTTTGGAGGCACTATTAATTAGTGCTAATTTCTCAGGAAGGACAAGGATTTAGGGATGCCATATTTTGCACCTATAAATCCAATGAACAATGCCAGCATGAGTATGAATTATAGATGCTGGAAGATTACCTGAAGAGACCTTTGTAAGATAAAGGTTTTTTAAAAATGTATTTTTAGACACTAGGATAGGCAAATTACCAGTTTGGATGCCTTAAAAATGAGCTCCAAGGTATACTGAAAAGCTAGAGGTGATAGCAAGGATGATTTCATTTTTTATTTTGAGTTCATTATGAATTGATGCTGGCACAATTACTGAACAATGTGGAAAGTAGCATCTCATCTGGGTAGTGCAGATATCCATGCATTCCTTCCTTGGTAAGACTATCAAATTCAAACCATCTTGGAGAATGCTATATCAGATGATATGGACATGAATTATTATTAATTTATATTACAGTATTACCTAGGGGACCCAACCAAGATCACTGTACAAACACAGCGTAAGAAAAAATCCTTGTCCTGAAGCGTTTACAATTAAAATAGACAAAATATACATCCCTTCCCTCCAACCTTTTGTCTCACACACAAGAAATGTGGATACGTGATGGTTTGCAAATGACATGTTAATTCCACAATTTTGGGGGGTTGCTTTGTTCCTTTTTTGGGGGAGGAGAAATTTGATGGGTGGGAACTAGCTAAACAAACAGAAGAAAAGGGCACATTAGAGGCAATGAAGGGAGAAGGAGAAGTGGAATAAGGGAAAGGAAAAGAAGGGAAGAAAAGGTGCATAGACATGAGAATGATGGTAACCAAATCATCTGGGAAAGGGGAGGTAAGATTCTTGAGCTCTTCAGAACATAAAAAAGGAAGAATAGAACCATTTCTTGGAATGCGTTGTGGAATATATATACTTTTCAATCTGGTTTCTGTTACAGGTATAGACTGAACAAGGACAGAATCTACCTATCTATATAGGGACTTTAAGCAACCTGCAGAAAATTACTGAAATTATGGCTTCCTTGTCTAATAACATTTTATTTCTATTTTTAATATAAATTCACTGGAATAGAGGAGAGAAGGAGAAGAGAGGAAATCTAATCTTTATTACCGACTCCTTATTGTATGACATCTCAAATGCATCTGTGGGACAGGTTGGTAACTAGTCATGAAGGAGGAAGGAAATTTTTTAGTTTTCTCTTTACGGTTAAGGTCTCTTAAACAATAACTTTCTGTGTTGTTTCAGTGATTAAAATAGGTGTTAACTTCTGTCGTGCACTGCAGCAAAAATATTTCAGCAGGTTCCAATTCTCAGCAAATCTCTTTGTTGTTGAGAGCAGTCAGCCTAAAGCTGTTCTCTAAGATGGAGATGAGTAAACAGGGATCAGAGTGTAGTGCTGCAGCAATATAGTAGAAAGAATCTGAACTCAAAGGAATAAGGGGTAAAAAAAAGCAACCTAAGCTGCCTCCAATAACCAGGTCTAAGCCATGAGTAATGCCCCAACCAGTGGACACAATGCATGCGAAAATTCCTTCCCTTTGACCCTCACAGGGATCCCTAATGTACAGCATATTTATTGTGGAGATAGCATTTGGCCATTTAAAAGTAAATCCTGCAAATTATATGCCTCTGACTTCTGAATGTCTGAGAGATTCTTAACAGATGCACATATAACATTTAGGTTTCAGAGTGGTTGCTGTGTTAGTCTGTATCAGCAAAAACAATGAGGAGTCCTTGTGGCACCTTAGAGACCAACAAATTTATTTGGGCATAAGCTTTCGTGGGCTAGAACCCACTTCATCAGATGCATGGAGTGGAAAATACAGGAGCAGGTATAAATACATGAAAGGATGGGAGGACTAGGACTCTTCAGCTTGGAAAAGAGGAGGCTAATTGGGGATATGATAGAGGTATATAAAATCGTGAGTGATGTGGAGAAAGTGGATAAGGAAAAGTTATTTACTTATTCCCATAATACAAGAACTAGGGGTCACCAAATGAAATTAATAGGCAGCAGGTTTAAAACAAATACAAGGAAGTTCTTCTTCACGCAGCGGACAGTCAACTTGTGGAACTCCTTACCTGAGGAGGTTGTGACGGCTAGGACTATAACAGCGTTTAAAAGAGAACTGGATAAATTCATGGTGGTTAAGTCCATTAATGGCTATTAGCCAGGATGGGTAAGGAATGGTGTCCCTAGCCTCTGTTTGTCAGAGGATAGAGATGGATGGCAGGAGAGAGATCACTTGATCATTGCCTGTTAGGTCCACTCCCTCTGGGGCACCTGGCATTGGCCACTGTCGGTAGATAGGATACTGGGCTAGATGGACCTTTGGTCTGACCCAGTACGGCCGTTCTTATGTTCTTATGTTGCCTTACCAAGTGTGAGGTCAGTCTAATGAGACAACTCAATTAACAGCAGGATACCAAGGGAGGAAAAACTCCTCCCTTTCATGTATTTATACCTGCTTCTGTATTTTCCACTCCATGCATCTGATGAAGCGGGTTCTAGCCCATGAAAGCTTATGCCCAAATAAATTTGTTAGTCTCTAAGGTGCCACAAGGACGCCTCGTTTTTTTTGCTGATATAACATTTAAATACTCAGGTTCACAGTTCATTCTGTATTCAAGACATTTCTTCCAAGCACCTGTGTTTGCTAACTCATTTGATTTTATTTCAGCTAGTTACATCACTGACGTAATAGAGAATAACAGTGATCTCACTAGTTGTGCCTCATTTGGAACAAGCTTTGATCCTTACCTGGACAATTTTAATCAATGACTGGCCTTCTGTGGGAGTTGAAAATAGTTGCACCCTCTATTCAAATAGTTACATTTGGTTAAAAAGTGCCTAGCCAATGTCCAAAATCTATAACACAGACTACACAGACTCAGCTAAATACCTACTCTGGCCTGCAGAAAAGAGAGGCTATTTACCACAAGCTTCAAAAGTATTCCCTTCACATATTCACACTTGTGGGAGGGCAAATTGTCACCCCAGCTCCACTGAGTTTAGGAAACCTTTGAGAAAAGCAGAGACCGTGTGAGTAACCCAACATGTCAGCAAACATTCAAACAGAAGTTACAAGAGGCCTTGCATTACCCAACCATCTCAGTTCTTTTGCTAAACCCCAGAGTCCACTGGAGAATAGAAATCTAAGGAAGAGGGACAGGTTGGCAGTGCTCCAAATATTCAGAAGCAACATTCTCAAAGAACCACAAAAACTATCACCCAGAAGGTGAGCTAAAGAGTTTTATTAAAAATGGAACTGCAGAATTGTCTCTCAAGGCTAGCATCAGGTCTAGATGCCAAGTCAAGAGAGGAATGTTGTGTAAATGTCTGAACAGCACTCCAGATAATAGTCTTGCAGACTGCTATACTGGAAACATTATGGAGGCTGATGACAGAATGCTGTCTTAGCTCTAGCTGAATAAACCCTAAGACCTTCAGGTACTCAGCCTCCTAAAACATAAAATATCTCAGTAGCATCTCAGTCTACTATTTTGACAGGCACTTACTACAAATGGTATTCACTTTACACTGCTCCCCGAAGGGCATAAAACTGGATTTCCTAAATTCTTTAGTCTTAGTCAAATGAAACCTCAAAGCCTTCTTAACATGTAGGGTATGAAACCAAGTTTATCTCTACTAAGAACGAGGTTTTGAAAAGAAGACTGGGAGAATAATGGTGTAGTTCAGACAGCACTCAGATACTACTATTTTGGATGAGTCAGAATAATTTTGTCCCTGTGGAATATGGTGAAGGTTTGAATCTCCTCATTTTATGGGACTCTGAATCCAATGAAGGCCTAAACTGTCCTTTCACGTGAATGCTAAAGAACCCTCAGATCCAAGGGTCTGTTCAGTTGGGCCTTCATCATGAAGGCTGCAGCCAGCTGTGACTGTCCTTTCAAGTACAAAGTGTACAGATGCAGAATGGTGGAAAATGATCTAGTGAATGGTACTTGTCCAAGGCATATCAGATAGTCAACATGTGCATCTGACTCTAAGAAGACAGAATAGTATGAGATACATCACTAAGCTAGGTCTATTTCTCCGTATCTTCTGGATGAGACATAATGCCCCAGAACCAAGAGATGGAACAAGGCTCTAAACTGTGCATTCGTGTAGAAGCTTCCTAATAATTATACAACAACCTGGGCTACCTAAAATTTATTTAAAATGTCCTAATTAACAAGGCAACAAGAAATTTTCAGTGAAAAAAAATAAACAAATATCTCCAGGCATAGAGCAGAAGTCCCTATGTTCATAGTATATTGCAGACAGAAAAGAACAAAGGTGACTGGGGATTGCAGTACCCCACCCCTTCACATCTGAACAGCCAAATGTCACAAGGACCACTTGTGCAGCTTCAATGGGGTCAGCCTCTCTAGAAGGTTCCTGAAGCTCAGCAGTGCTCATCTCAAGTGCAGGATGGACATGCAGGATCAAAAGAACTCAGCTTGATTGTCAGAGCCCAGGGTGAGTTTGTGGAGCTAGAAAAATAAATACCTTTTTTCATGCAAACTGGATAGATTGTATAAGAAAATCAGGGAGACAAAACAAATTTGAAATCTAACAAAACATTTTCACAAGCTAATTTTTAAGGTAAAAATTGCACTGTAAGCAGGTGATTGTATACCTGCCAATTTTGCAAGATGAAATACTATGTGGCAGATTCCTAATCCTTTATTAGTAAACAAGCCAGAGAGAAAAAAAATTACAAAAGCATGGCAAAGTATTGATGCAAGCTACTTGAACATGTTTGAAAGTTTCTCAAATATGATAATACTGGGAATAGTTTTATCTAATGAAACCTGTTTCTGACAGTAAAATTTCATAAACTTCCTTTCACAAATCAGGGTCATAATAATATTTTATGTGGATATTTTGGAAAACATCTGGCCAAAAAGTATAAGCAATGTTTTGTTCATAGATGTCTAAGAGTATTATATAAATAGGGTTTTTAGTTTTAAACTGATAGAAGTTACTGAAGGAAAAAAATGAGAATAGTTTTGTTTTCTTTTTAAGTTTCCACGAAACATATCCTAAACTTACCACTTTCAGTATTCAAAAATCTGAAATGCAGAGGGGCCAGCAGACTGTTTATACAGAAGACTCATTGGGAGCTTATCATCATGCACATGAGGCTTCAGAGGGGGACAAGTTTTGCAATAATTTTAGGAAAACAATTTTTCAATATCAATAAAAAGGATTCTTACTCCACAAAACGAGTCATTAATTTGTCTAAAAATAAATGCCCCCCCCAAAAACCATCCAAACCCTGAAATCCTTTAACAGAAAACTCTATATATTGTATGACTAATCCAGATGACAGCAGAGTACATGCAGAGTTGTAATTATTAAACTTCAAACTGATGCAAACTATTAACTTTCTGAAAGAGAACAAGACACAAAAATGAACATTAAGGCTCAGTGTAATTTTAATCAGTGATATGCAAAAAAGGTTGTGACTTTCTGATACGAAATAGTCCTTGACTTTCATAATTCTTAAGTACTTTCTTTTATCATTTTGCTGATGTATGTTCTATTTTAAAATCAGAAGGATAATGGATGTGCTTCTTAAACAGTAAATTGGGTTTTATATCAGAGACCTGTCAGTGCCACGACTGGTTGACCTGACAGTGGTTTTGCATTTGCAGCTCTCCTTCATGTCTGTTTTTCAAGGTGATAGGGTCAGTCTTAAGAAAAGTGCAGAAGATTGCTTGATCCCTCAGGAAACATCTTAGAGCCATAGTAACATTTACTGCAAGCTATAATCATTTTAGGTTCTTAACAGCTTAAAAGCACAGCTATAATTTGCTGTCACATGTATTTTTATTAATCAAGGGCATTTAAGGATTGAATGGATATTGTAAATTAAAATATGTTTGAGTCTTCCAATTAGTATATGACAAGCATAAAATTCAGAAAAAATACATTATCACTAATTAATGAAACATATTAAAAATACAGCTCCAACTGCACATTTGTTTTCAATGAAATGTCACATTTGATCAACTGTTAAGGTTCCATCCATTTTTTAAGGGGCATGTGTGAATACAATATGCCAGTGTAACCAACTAAAGAACAAGACAGTTTAAGATTTTCCTTTTATTCTGCATAAGGCAATACAAGTTTCACTGAAGGGGAAAAAGTTGTTAAAGTTAAGGCAAAGTCCACTCCTGAGAAGTACTGAGCCCCCAAATTCCCATTGTCTTTGAAGAGGCACTGAGTGAGCTCAACACCTCACAGAAGGGACTCAAGGTCATTCTCTTAATTTATTTGCTAAATTGATTTATTACAGGCTTTCTATATACGAGCATAATGATTATGCAGTTTGACCCCCAATATCTTTGTGATGGGGTGTGCAAGCCCCATCCTGGGGACATAAAGATTAAAGAGTAGCTCTGGGCCCAGAAAGCCACACACACAATGGAAGTTGCGCTCAAAAAGGATCAGAGGGATAGTCATGTTAGTCCGTATCCACAAAAACAATGAGGAGTCCGGTGGCACCTTAAAAACTAACAGATTTATTTGGGCATAAGCTTTCGTGGCTAAAAAACACACTTCCTCAGGTGCATGGAGTGCAAATTACAGATGCAGGCATAAATATACTGACACATGAAGAGAAGAGAGTTACCTTACAAGTGGAGAACCAGTGTTGTCAGGGCCAATTCAGTCAGGGTGGATGTGGTCCACTCCCAATAACTGATGAGGAGGTGTCAATACCAAGAGAGGGAAAATTGCTTTTGTAGTGAGCCAGCCACTCCCAGTCCCTATTCAAGCCCAAATTAATGGTGTTAAATTTGAAAAATGAATTGTAGCTCTGCAGTTACTCTTCGAAGTCTGTTTCTGAAGTTTTTTTGTTGAAGTATGGCTACTTTTAAATCTGTTATAGAATGTCCAGGGAGATCGAAGTGTTCTCCTACTGGCTTTTGTATGTTACCATTCCTGATGTCTGATTTGTGTCCATTTATTCTTTTTACTCCCTCAAAAGCGAGTAGCTCAGCTCAGTCTAGGGGGACAGAGCAGGACAGTAGTTGTGTTGTACAGGCTCCTGTGGAGAAGTTGCTGGGACCCCAAGTCTCCGGGACTAGGTCCTACCACCTAGCCACCACAGTCCCTACAACTGCGGAGGACGGCAATGATGAGCCCCAACGGAGAGAGAAGACCCTCCAGACTGCAACCAGAGAAGACTCCTTGGGGAACTCAGAAGCGAACCTATGGCACCACCAGAGGAACCAAAGCCAGGATAGGAAGTGGCCCACGGAGCAAGCGTAGGGGCAATGCCCCCCTAGGCCACACATTTTGAATTATTGTTTCATCGGGCCCTGGGTTGGAATCCAGTGGAGCAGGGAGGGCCTGGGTTCCCCCCAGCTGCTGACTCTTGCTACTGGGTGACATGGCTATTGACTCTCGCCACTCAGCAATACAGCCACTGATTTCAGCTAATAGGCAATGCAGTCATGGACACTCGCCACTGGGCAACACAGCTCAGTGTATCGCCATTAGGCGGTACTGCCAGGCACGGACACCAAACTGTTGTATCACCCAGGCAAGGTAGTAACAAACTTCAACAGAACTTTATTTACAGTGGAAATCTCTTTACCAAGCTGTAACTGCACACTCTGTAACTCTCACCCAGCCTCCTCAACTCCTCCCCCCTCCTTCCTGTTTCCTGTCCTTTCAGACTCCCAACAGCCAGTGCTCCCAGTTCTAATAATCACACGCAGCATCTAAACACCACATTCCCTCCTCTTTTAAGAAACTTTCCAAATTAAAATAAACATTGTTGTTCTAACCCCAGGAACAACTATGAAACAAGACACTATACTGTTGGTAGGAATATTACACTGAAAACACTGTAGATACTACATAACAGTCTCTAGTCCAGGCAGGTGGTTGTCTGAGTCTGACAGGCCGTCTCTCAAGCCCCGGTTCCAGTGCAATGTCTAGTGGTGTTGGTTCTACTGTGAAGTCATCCAATGCAGACTGGGTGTTGGCATAATCTCCTCTTGGTGCATAGGCAGGTGCAAGATAAGAAGCATTCCATACCCGCCCATCAGAAAGTCGATAGGTATAAGGGCCCTTCTTCTCTATGATTTTAAGAGGAGCTGTGAATTTATGGTCCCCTTTGCGTAAGATTCCAGGTTTTCGTATTCTAACAAAGGAACCACACTCAAACATTGGTTCCTTAGCACCCCGCCGTTTGTCTGTGAAAGCCTTAGACTTTGCTTGGTTCTGTTCAACTGTCTTTCTCACATCATCCTTGTTTGGGGCATCAGGTCGTGCCTTTAACAATCCAGCAATGTTCAGTTTAGTATTCAGCTGTTTCCCATGCAGTAACTCTGTGGGTGATCTTTGCGTTGTGACATGTCATGTAGCCCGGTATGCTTGCAAGAAATCAGTAGTGAAGGATATCCACAATCACCCTTCCAGTTTAGTTGTTTGCAAACTCTCTTTCAAACTTCTGTTAAACCGCTCGATTTCCCCATTGGCTTGAGGGTAATATAGGGATGACCTCCTGTGTAAAATGTTCCTCTCTGCTAGAAAAGTTTCAAACTCCAGGGAAGTAAATTGATTATCATTATCTGAAACCAGTTCTTTGGGGTTACCTTCCCGGCTAAAAACTGAAGAGAGAAACTTAATTACTGTAGCAGAAGAAATTTGCGATGTAAATGCTACCTCAGGCCATTTGCTGAAATAGTCTATTAAAGTGATGGCATAATGACAGTCAATTGGAGCAGAATCAAAGGGACTTACAATGTCAATCGCCACTTTTTTCATGCAGATTCAGGAAGAGGAACAGGCTGTAATGGAGGGTTACATGTCACTGCTGTCTTATCATGCAATTGGCAAGTGACACAGGATTTTATGAGTGCTTCAGTTTGAGAGTCCATCCCTGGCCACCAACACAGATTCCGTAGTCATCGTTGGTTCTGACAATTCCTTGATGAGTATCATGTGCCAGGTGTATGAGTTTTGACTGTAATTCTTCTGGCACAAGTAGCCGGTGTGTACCTCATAGCACACAGCCATCGAGCAAAGAAAGTTCATCCCGAACTCTAAAATAAGGCAGCAAAACTGGGTCAAGGTTTTTAGGGTTACTGGGCCATCTCTTTGTCAGAAATTCCCATCGTTTTTGTTGAATTGGACACGCTGAACAAGCAGCTTGAAATTGTTCTCTTGTAACTGCAGTAAGAGTGCTTGTAATAAGCGCAACTACTACATCCTCATTCTCTGGTGGATTATCTGGTGAAGGCAAAGGCAGGGAAGAAAGGCAATCAACTACCACATTTTCGTTTCCAGGCTTATATTCCAGTTCATAATTGAAAGAGAGTAGTCTTGCAGACCATCTAGCAATATGATATCCTGCTCTTCCCAGTCCTTTCGTGGTGAGCAACGTCGTCAAAGGGCTGTGGTCTGTGTGCAACTTGAATGTGTGGCCCTACAGATAAGTTCTCCATTTTTCAGTAGCCCAGACACAGGCAAGTGCTTCTTTTTCAACTGTAGAATTGTGTCCTTGAAGCAAATGCAACAGTCCTCTCAGTGTTGTCCTCATGAAGTTGTGTGAGGACAGCCCCAAGTCCATAATCAGAAGCATCAGTAGTTACAATTGTGGGCAATGCGGGACTGAATAGTGCAAGTACTGGACTATGTACTATCAAGTCTTTCACCCTTTTGAAACTAGCTTGTGCATCCATTGTCCACACTAAGGTTGAACTTCTCTGTAGTAATTCTCGTAACGGTTCAATGACAGAAGCATAATTGGGAATGAATTTTGCATACCGGGAGGTAAGACCCAAGAAGGAATGTAAGGTTTGCAAATCTGTTGGGGGAGGAGCATTTGAAATTGCCAGATATGATCTGGATCAGGTTTTAGTCCAGCCTGTGAAATTGTATGCCCCAGAAAGGAGAGTTCAGTTTGTCTAAATTTGCATTTGGACCTATTGAGCTTGAGGCCTGCTTTGCTTATGCAGTTTAGTACAGACTGCAGGTTATTGTCATGCTCCTCAGTAGTATTTCCAAACACAATAATATCATCCAAATAGCACTGAACTCCATGATGATTCTTCAGAATCAATTACATCATTTTTTGGAAGGCACTTGGGGCTGATGCGAGACCATATGGAACACGTTTAAAACGAAATAGTCCCTCATGTGTAATAAATGCAGTGAGGTCTCTGCTATCTTCATGCAACATAACCTGGTGCTATGCACTCTGCAAATCAAGAGTAGAAAACATCTTTGCTCCACGGAGTTCTGCAAATACTTCTTCTATGTGAGGAAGAGGATGATTGTCAATCACAATAGCTTTATTTGGCTCCCTTAAGTCCACACAAAGGCGAATGTCTCCACCCTTCTTCTGCGTCACTACTACAGGTGAAACCCATTCCAAGGAGTTAATCCCTTCAATAATGTCCTTTTGAACAAGTTTTCTAAGTTCCTCTGAAACAGCTTCCCTGACTGAAAATGGTAAGCGCCGTAATTTCTGTCGTACAGGCATCACATTATTCCGCATTTTAACTTTATGCAGGAACCCATAAGCACAGCCAAGTTTCTCCTCAACCTGGAGTTGGGTCCCAGCTGAAAGTGGTGTGTGTACTGCAAGAGTGCTTTGCTGAGGAAGATCAATTCGTCCAATAACTACCTTGAGATTTAAAGCAGCTAATAAATCTGTGCCAAGGATAGCAGTGCCTTTGTGGACAATGTAGAACTCTGCAGTTACACAGCAATCACCAAAAGTAACTATTGCTGGCAGGCAGCCATGTACTGGAATATGGTTTTTCAAATAGCACACCAAGTGAAGTTTGGGTTCAGTAAGAGGCACATCTTTAAAGTAACGCAAATAGATGGAATCAGGTAGTATAGATACTGCTGAGCCAGTGTCCAACATTAGCTGAATAGAGTGTGATTTGCCTGAGGGTATGGCAGAAACATTTACAGTGCACTTTATCTGTTCTGGAATATGTGCAGTAGTGATTTTGTCCACACTCAGCACAGTAACATCTGGTATTGTAACTGCATGCACCTGTTGATTGAACTGGCTACTGCGACATACTTTAGCAAAATGCCCAGTCTTTTTGCAATGATTGCACTGAGCTACTTTTGCTGGACGTCCTGTGTAGCTTGCAAGATGTTGTGGGGATCCACAGCAAAAGCATGCTTTTACTGTATTTTGCATTTGCTGGTTCAGTGGCTTTTCATTAGTTTTCCTTTTGCAATTGTTTGTCTGCAGTGATAGTGAACATTTCTGCAAAGGAGTCACAGCCTGGACTAGACCTCCTGTACCCTTGCTCATTATTTTGGCTTCAGCTGTAGCTGACTCAATTTGAGTAGCAATGGTTATTGCTTTTTCTAGTGTAAATTGTGGTTCTAGAAGTAAGCATTCTCTTACACGAAGCATGGCTGTTTTCTCAATGAGCTGGTCTCTAATCATCTCATCTGCCATATTCCCAAAGTCACAAGTTACAATCAGACTCCTCAGGGAAGCAATATACTGCATTATAGTCTCCCCTGGTTTCTGCTCACGCTGGTGAAATCTGTAGCGATTAGCTACTACATTCACTTTTGGCACAAAAAAGTTCTTTAATGCAGTGAGTGCAGTCTCATATTTATCATCTGCAAGGGGAAAAGTGTAAAATATACGCTGCCCTTCTGCTCCAAGGCAGTGGATTAGCAGAGCACGCTTTCTTACTTCAGAAATCTTTGTAGCACTGATTGCAAGCAGATAAGTCTCAAACATATGGATCCAGACAGTAAAAGCAATTGGAGGCTCACCTGGGCTTTGCAGAAAGGGTGCAGGTAGAAGATCCATCCTCGTTGCCAAAATGTTGTATCACCCAGGCAAGGTAGTAACAAACTTCAACAGAACTTTATTTACAGTGGAAATCTCTTTACCAAGCTGTAACTGCACACTCTGTAACTCTCACCCAGCCTCCTCAACTCCTCCTCCCTCCTTCCTGTTTCCTGTCCTTTCAGACTCCCAACAGCCAGTACTCCCAGTTCTAATAATCACATGCAGCATCTAAACACCACACAAACCCTCCCCTCTTGACAATCTTATGAAGAAGTTGTTTTGCAAAATCTGTTATTTCATTGAAAAAAATATTGTGGTTGGTCACATTTTGGAGGATTACAGTTTTTGGAATCAGTCTACAATATGATTTTTGTCAGAAAGCTGTCTATGTAAGTGGCCTGTATGCACACAGAGGCCATATTTTGAAAATTTGGCCTTTCCTGCCCAACAGAAGAAACAAATTCAATTTGAGAATGTCAAGAACTGTTTTAATAATAGGCCTTGCAACTCTGGGGCCTTCATTGTGTTTGCTTCTCCTGGTGGGGCAATATTTATAATGTGCATTATATAGGGTATGTTTTTTTGGGATACTGATTAACATGTCCCTCTGATCATTGCCCCATGCTGCTCATCCACGTGGGTACTAATGATACTGCCAGGTCTGACCCTGAGCAGATCAGCAGTGACTACAAGGCTCTGGGAGGTAGAATGAATGAGTCAGGCCGGTGCAGGTTGTGTTCTCATTCATCCTCCTACTTGAGGGTAAGGGCCCAAGCAGGGACACACACACATACTAGAGATAAATGCATGGCTGTGCAGATGGTGTCAACGGGAAGGCTTCGGCTTCCTTGACCATGGGATATTCTTCTGGGAAGAGATGGAGACCAAGAAGGAGAAGAGCATCTTCATGCACCAACTCACCAGCCTAGTGAGGAGAGCTTTGAACTATGTTCAAAGGGGGCAAGTGAAAAAAAAACCCAAGTAAGTATAAAATAAGGCAACCTTAACAGAGGGTTAAATGTTGGGAGATGGGGGGGCATGTAAAAACACAATAAGGTCAAAGGAACAATAAGAGGGAAATCAGTGGGGGAATCTGCTCAACATCACAAATGCAACAAGTATGGGGAATAAACAGGAAGAACTGGAAGTATCAGCACACAAGCTAAATTATGACAATTGGCATCACAGAGACTTGGTGGGATAAGTCTCATTACTGGAATATTGGTATAGAGGAGTATAGCTTGTTCAGAAAGGACAGGCAGGATAAAAAGGGAAGATGTGTTGGATCAAGAATATATACATATATCAAGAATATATACACTTGTTCTGAAGTCGAAAAGGAGGTGAGAGGCAGCCCAGTCAAGAGTTTCTGAATAAAGATAAAAGGGGTAAAAAATAGGGGTGATGTTATGGCAGAGGTCCGCTGCAGGCCACCAGGAAGAGGAGGTGGCTGAGGCATTTCTAGAACAAATAACAGAAATATCCAAAACACAAGACCTGGTAGTAATGGGGGACTTTAACTATCCACTTACCTGTTGGAAAAATAATATGGCAAAACACAAAATGTCCCATAACTACTCAAAATGTACCGAGGACAACTTTTTATTTCAGAACGTGGAGGAAGTAACTTCATTCTGACCAACCAGGAGAAAATTGGTAACGAATAAGAAGTGGAAGGCAATTTGGGTGAAAGTGATCATGAAATGATAAGAGTTTATGATTCTAAGGAAAAGAAGGAATGAGAGCAGCAGAATAAGGAGAATGGACTTCAAAAAAGCAGAATCTTACAAACTCAGAAATGAGGTAGGAAAGATCCCACAGGAAGAAAATCTAAGGGAAAGAAGGAGTTCAGGAGAGCTGGCAGTTTCTCAAGAAGATAATAGTAAAGGCACAACTACAAACTCTCTCAATGAAAAGGAAAAATAGAAAAAATAGTAAGATATGGCTTCATCAGGAGCTCTTTTAATTACCTGAAAAATCAAAAAGGAATCCTACAAAAAGGGAAAATGTAGATAGATTGCTAAGGAGGAGTATAAAAGAACAGCACAAGCATGTAGTAACAATAGCACAAAGGCTAAGGCAAAAAATGAATTACATCTAGAAAGACCATAAAAGGCTATAAGAAGAGGTCCTTTAAATATATTAGGAGCAAGAGTAAAACTAAGGAAAGTGTAGGTCCTCTACTTAGTGGGGAAGGAGAGCTAATAGGTGATGTCATAAAGAAAGCTGATTTTGCTTTCAGTGTTCACTAAAAAGGTTAATGGTGACCAGATATTCAACACAATATTAACAACAAAGGTGAAGGAATGCAAGCAAAAACAGGGAAAGATCAGGTTAAAGAATCTTTAGATATATTAGATGTATACAAGTTGGCAAGGCCTGATGAAATTCATCCTAGGGTATTTAAGGAAGCAATCTTGGAACTGTTAGCAATTATCTTTGAGAACTCCTGGAGGAGCAGTGAGGTCCCAGAAGACTGGAGAAGGGCAAACATAGTACCTATCTTTAAAACGGGGAACAAACAGGACCTGGGGAATTATAGACCAGTCAGTCAGCTTAACTTCAATACCTGGGAAGATATTGTAACAAATGATTAAACAATCAGTTTGTAAGCACCAGGAGAATAACAGGGTTATAAGGAGTAGTCAGCATAGATTTGCCAAGAACAAATTATGCCAAACCAACCTAATTTTCTTCTTTGACAGGGTTACTGGCCTAGTGGATAGGGGGGAAGCAGGAGGTGTGCTATATCTTGCTTTTTAGTGAGGCTTTAGACACATTCCCACATTACAGTCTCATAAACAAACTAAGGAAATGTGGTGTAGATGATATTACTATATGGTGGTGCACAACTGATTGAAAGACTGTATTCAAAGAGCAGTTACTAATGGATCACTGTCAAAATGGGAGGGTGTATCTAGTGGGGTCCCGCAGAGGTCAGTCATAGGTCCAGTCATAATTAAAATATTTTCATTAATGACTTGGATAATGGAGTGGACAATATAGTTATGAAGTTTGAAGATAACATCACGCTGGGAAGGGTTGCAAGTGCTTGGGCGGACAAGATTAGAATTCAAAATGACCTTGACAAATTGGAGAAGATGAAATGCAGTAAAGACAAGTGTAAAGTATTTCACTTAGGAAGGAAAAATCTAATATACAGCTACAAAATGGTAGCTGAAAAGAATTGGGGAGTTATAGTAGATCACAGACTCAATATGAGTCAGTGTAATGCAGCTCTGAAAAAGGCTAATATCATTCTGGAGTGTATTAAAAAAAATGTCATATGTAAGACATGGGAAGTAATTGTCCTGGTCTACTTGACACTGGTGAGGCCTCAGCTGGAGTACTGTGTCCAATTCTGCGCACTAAACTTCAGTAAAGATATGGATAATTTGAAAAGAGTCAAGAGCAGAACAACAAAAATGACAAAAGATTTAGAAAACCTCACCTACAAGGAAAGGTTGAAAAAACCGAGCATGTTTAGTCTTGAGAAAAGATGGCTGAGGTGAGACCTGGGAAGTCTTCAAATATGTTAAAGGCTGTTATAAAGAGGATGGGGATCAATTGTTCTTTGTGCCTACTGAAGATAGGACAAGAAGTAATGGGCTTAATCTGCAGTAAGGGAGATTTGGGTTAGATATTAGGAAAACCTTTCAAACTATAAGGGTAGTTTAGTTCTTGAATAGGCTTCCAAGGGAGGTTGTGGAATCCCTATCACTGGAGATTTTTAAAAATAGGTTGGACAAACACCTGTCAGGGATGGTCTAGGTTTATTCAGTCCTGCCACAGAGCATGGGGGTAGACTTGATGACTTCTTGAGGTCCCTACCAGCCCTACATTTCTATGATTCTATGGGTACATCTACACTACCCGCCGGATCGGCGGGTAGTGATAGATCTATCAGGGATCGATTTATCGCATCTAGTGTAGATGCGATAAAATAGATCCCCGATTGCTCTGCTGTCGACTCTGGAACTCCACCACAGCGAGAGGCGGAAGCGGAGTTGACAGGGGAGCAGCAGCGGTTGACTTGCCGCCGTCCTCACGGCCAGGTAAATTGACCTAAGATATGCCGACTTCAGCTATGCTATTCACATAGTGTAGACCTAGCCTATGTCAAAGACTAATATCAATGGAAAAAAAAGTCTTTTTCTTAAGAAAAACTACAAATATAAGATAAATGAGAACATTAATGATATGCCAATTGACTATCAAGTGCTGAGAGATTCTTTTAATAACCTATCAAGATCTAAAATATGGAAGATAAGTGTGTGTGTATTTTCTAGGAACTCACATCCTACTATAAAGCAAAATCACACTAGCACAAAGGAGCATTTCACTCTAATTCTAAAGAGCACATTGGACCATAAACTATTATTTTTGGAAGTGTGGCTGCTGTGTTATACTAGATTTGTTCAAATTTGTGTTTATACCAATGTAACCACACATTTTGTGTGTATAGCTGAGAACGCTAAGCCCAGATAAAAAGCACAGGTGATGAAAGACTCAGAATAAGTAAAGAATATCAAAATGAAAAAAATTAACAGTTCTTATTCTTACAGCATTGCATATCTGCATGTTTTTGCTGCAATAATGCTTTTGTTTATAATTTTTAATTTGTACTGGAAAATCATAAAAAACAACAAGGCTGTAAGTAGGCACAGAACTCCATTGTAAAAATAATAGCATTGGACTATACAGGTCCATGGGAGAAATACCAGTAAGAACACATAGAAAAGAAAATCACAACTAGTATATTTCCTCAACTCTGATTTTCTGCTAAGTTATTTATGAAAATTATAATATCCGAAGTACTGGAGAAAATATTTGGGCACTGTATGTGTAACTGTAACCCACATGGCCACCATACAGTAATGGATGTTTTGTTTTGTTTATTTGTTTTTAAATAGGGTTAATCTGTTTCCTGCTTCTACACCAGTGGAGTCATCTTTGGCCAACCTAAACTTTTTTAAATGAAATTTCCTTATGCACCCCATGGGGGAGCTTGTGGTCAGTGCAGGCAGAAAATCATAACTTCACAAGGAGTAAAATCTAAAGAAAATAGTTTCTGGGGTTCAGTAAAACCTGAGTATCTCAACACATTTTACATACTTTATATGTTTTTATGTTGCAATGTGCTTAATATCCTTGTGAAATGGGTGCTATGACCCACATTTTATAAACAGGGGAAATGACCCATGGTCAGACACCAATTTTATGACAAAAGTGGGAACAGAACTCACATCTGAATCAGCCCTGTGCTTTCAAGACTAGTCTATTCTCCTCCATCATTGTGTTTCAACATAATAAGTAGCAGTCTAGATCAAGGACCATCAATGACCATATTATCCCTCACTTGAATAGATAAAATGTTCATTACTGGATGTTGGCTAGGTGGGTTACAGTTACACGGATATACCTTGAATGACCATTAGAATATGTGTTGAACAATCTGTTCCACCTTGCATTTAGCTGTGATGCTTAGAGTATCTTTCCTAGACCTGAAGATGAGCTCTGTGTGGTTCGAAAGCTTCTCTCTCTCTCTCACCCACAGCAGTTGGTCCAATAAAAGATATTACCTCACCCTCCTCTTTCTAATATCCTGGGATTGATATGGCTACAACTACACTGCATTTAAAAAAGTGATTATACTCCCAATCACATTTCAATTGCTAATCAATAGAAGGCACTGAAAATGCAGCCATCCTGAATCACTGCTGATCTCTGCATCTTTAAATAAAGCACACAAAGGTATTTGATTCAGAATGGCTGCACTCGTATATACTGCCTCCATTAGATAGTGTTGTAATCAGTGAACAACTTGCTTTTGTTTTGTTTTTTTATGTTACATCAACATGTTTTCCTGGTTCTCTAGTGTTCTTTAAGCCAGAAGCACAGTTTGTTAATTCAGTATGTTCAGTGAGTAGGGAAAGAAACAGAAAATCTGATTGGGGGCGTGGGTTGCTTTTTACACTAGCCATCAGCCTTATTTTGCCCCCAAAAAGCA
The DNA here is from genome assembly GCF_027887155.1 of Malaclemys terrapin pileata. NCBI lineage: Eukaryota > Metazoa > Chordata > Testudines > Emydidae > Malaclemys > Malaclemys terrapin. The sequence goes on from NC_071507.1 coordinate 87,860,895, forward strand.
CAAACAAAGCCTTCAATTTAAACAAAAAACTATGACAGTACACAGAGAGAAAAGTAGCACAGTCCTATCAAATGCGCCTCTTTAAGAGGTATCATTTATTTACTCATTTTAGACATCAGTTTAGACCTCTTTCATACAGACCTGCTGTTATCCTACTCATTATTATAAATTAAACACTGCAAATGATCAATCTGGAAGCATAGATCACAGAAAGCTTTTTATGGATTAAATGAAATAATTTCCAGTCTTCTCCTCTACTGTTTTTGTCATATCTGTTATTTGGGTCTGAGTCAAATATGTTAAAGGCTTGAGATACACATTTTGGCATTAGCTCTCAACCTGCCATATGTGCAATGCTCAGTTACACATGCAACCCTTTAATACATCACTGGTTGGACTGATAAAAAGAAAAAATATATTTAGATAATAGCATAATAGAAAATTTAGAAACATATCTGAAAATTTGATACTGAGATTATTTTTCACACCTAAACTGCCACAAACGATATTTGACTTTAATAAAGAGTCAACATATACATTCACAGGTTTGTTGGTGGTTATACTGAGAGTGAAAAATACACCACAATATATTACTAAGTTAAAATACAGTCAAGCTATATAATTTATTTAAACTACATTTTGATGTTTTGCCTTTTACCACTAAACATCCAAGAACGTCAATATCATAATATGTTGTATTTGCATGCTACATATATTATATTAAGACTACTGTAAAAATAATTTTGTACAATTTAATTATATCAGAACTTATTATAAGTGTTCCATTCTGTTGCCTGGCAAGTGCTTGCTACACATTCTGTTAGCACCACCACAGTGTTTTCCTTTTTGTAAACCCCATGATGTGGCGATATAGAAACTAATTTGCTTTTAAATCAATTACCACATTGGTGACTAATTAGTGTAACAGTACTGAATAAGTGGATTCTTTTGCATGTACTCCAGGTCATATCCCTTCAACTTAAAGAGAGACAAGTGGGAGGAGAGGAAAATAAATATTTATACCAAAGCAATTTACTTTGCTAATAGCTTTCTCCATTGTCATTTCTATTGTTAAACTATTTGTGTTTGTATCATAATTCTCTATTTTGCCCTATACTTGCTTCTGTTGTACCCTGAAGTGAAATAATAATTAACAATTTATGCCATCACAGTATTTCCCTTAAAAAATTGTCAATTGCCTTAGAAAAGCTTTTAGATCGTTATTGCCATAGGAAGAATAGGGGATACTACTAATACTGAGCTAAACTTACCTATTTATTCAAAGGAAAATCGGCACATTTTTAGTGTATGTTTCTGTCACGGTAATGGTTATTACAGTGCAATTTCAGCACTATGACCTCACAGTAGGATCAAACAGAATGAGGAGATAAGCTGTGAGAAATACACTATGGCCAAACAACTTTGTTATACTTCTATAATCCTTTTGAAGTTCCTCACAGCCCATCTCTTCCTATTGTTAACAGTAAGTGAAAAAAATTAGCTGAAGTCATTCCTAGTCAAAACTAGTAGGATAAGGTGAATAATGAACCAAGATCTGCAGCAGGAAAAGGGAACACTGGCAAATGAGAAAGAATTGATGGGAGAGGTGCTCCATGATTACATTGCCTCATCAGACATGAGGCATGAACCACCTGATGGTGAGGTGGTATAACACCTAAGTACTTTGAAAGAAGGATGTTTTGAAACCTCTACCTCACACATGATATGGTAGACCCAAGACTGGGAATCTGTTACATGGCATTCAAAGAATCAGGTGACACAAATTATATTTTTGAAATTTGGTTAAATATCTGTTAAATTTCTTATTACGTGATCAGGTATCAAAGAGATTTCAGTGATATATGATTACAATGACAATGATGCCAACTCTCATGATTTTTTTCATGACATATGATTTTAGTGGGCTGAAGCCAGTCTCTGGTGAAGTGAGAAACTCCATCCCGCTAGCGAATCTGAGCCCACTGATTGGCTGTTTGCCCCACTTGCCTGCATCTTGGAGCAGAATAACCATTCAGAGCTGCTGCAGGCAGAGCGCTCCTCCTCCATTACCCAAAACCATTCTCACAGGAGGGAGTTAAAAAGCCCAGCAACTCAGGATGGCTCCATCCCTTCTTTTCCTCTTCTCTCCTGTAAGCAATTTGGACAAGCCGGCCTCTCTCCCACCTCGCAGCTCCTGCCCTAGGAAGGGGCAGAAGAGAGTGGAGAACCATTGGACTCCCCCAACTCCAGCCTGGAAGGGGACAGAGGACCCTGATGCAGTCACCAAGGCCTGGGAGAAGGTGGAGAACCCCAAGAGGAGCAGAGGTGAGGCTGGGGGGCTGAACTGATGGGGATGTGGACAGAATTCATTGCTTGGGACAGATCAATGTGGGGGTGAGAGCTCTTCAGCTGGGCTAAAATCACCTTACCCAATACATTTGGGAGAGTGGGCAACATTAATTGTCTCTCACACAAAAAGAGACCAACTCCTCCCCCCCACCCAACCAATATATAGTCTTTATTTTTGGGTCAATCTCATTATTTTGGGGATCTGACTCATGTTTTTTTGATCTCTTGAGGTTGGCAATACTGCAGTGACATTTTACACTTCTGAATAAATCAATGTATGCTTTGTCAACTTAGTAAGAATGGATTATGTATAGTACTGCAGCCCTTCTAAATAACATAATTACTAGTTTATTGTAAGACCTTTGTAGTCTTACATAAATCTCACCCATACTTACTCTGATTCTGTTAGTCGTGGTATTTTAAGCAGAGTGTTAACTTTAGAAGAAAAAGAGGTTAAAGTCTACTTTGATTTTCTTGGTTTTTTAATTTAACTAAACTTTATGGTTATTTCCTGATTTTGATCAGCACACTGTGCACCTCAATATAGTATACATGATTAGGAAAATTCAAAGACTTGTTGAAATGAGCACCATTTGAAAAAAATATTATCAAACAATAAGACAAAATTACATTTACAAAATAACTTAAGTATCCTTTTTATGTAGGGAGAAATTTATAGTTTAGTTCACTAAAATCAGCATTAAAAGTACCAGAACTGACACCACTCCCTGCTATTTCAGTTATCCATTTCTTCATGATTGACCGCTCTGAAATGTAGTCCTCAGTGAAGAAATGCAGGCAGTCCAAAAATTAACCCCCTAGCTCCTTAAAAACTGCAGTCAAGACTGGTGGGGTAGAGAACACCCCCATCAGGAGTCTGACAGCGATGGGAGATCATTTTTCCATAACAATCTTGAAACTAGGCAGCATGCAAGAGTCAGAGATTTTACCAGATAATATTTACTTATTATTTATGAGCCAAGCAGTGGCCAGCTTGAAGCCAGTCATTTCCTTCAAGCCTCACTTGTACAAGGTTGCTACTACAGCTCAAGTACTCTAGTAACTTTTGCAGGCTCAGTGACTAAGGTGAGAGGAAGTGTCCTGAGAACTAGAAATGCAGGGGAGCTGCAGAGCTCATTTGCATTAACTTCGCTCCTCCTACACAACTCTGTAATTCACTTGTGAACAAGCCTGTAAATCAGAAGACTTATTGTAGGGCCAGCAAGTAGAACTTTTCAGGACTTGCATTCTTCTGTTTTTAGCAAAACGCCAGCAGATATTTGCAGCTGGATCAGATCGTTTTATGTTGGAGACTTAGGTGATAATATCCCAGTTTAAAAAATTCCATCCGAGATTTAGGTATTGGGTTGAGAAATAAGTATAGAAAATGAAAGGGCACATATTTCAGATAGGATTTTTTTTTCTAACTCTGTATGCATCAATTTATTGTTTTCTCAGAAGACAGCTGGTTTTAAAGGCTTAAAAATGGGGTCAATTCTAATCAGTAGAAATCAATGCAACATCTGGGTTCTAGTGTGATTTTTCTCATTATCACATGAATAATCTTCTCGAACCCTATTCATATATATAGAAAATGAAATTAGAAGCCGATTTATTCAGAGTTATTTGTTGAATTTATTACAGTAGATCAAAAAACAACAATCAAAAACTTTTTTCTAATAAAAAATAAATTCCATTGAGCCTTGTTAGAAAAAATAGGTTGATGCTAGCATCCTCCAAATATCAACTCATGTAATTTTAAATCAAATGTTTGTCTCTTTCGGGGTAAAAATATGACAAATAAAAGATTAATCAAGGTTTGCACTTTAAAAAACTTAGGACTTTTTCTGGGGGAAAAAGTAATTGCTTATTCTTCATTTCATCTGTCTGCATGTAGAATTAATCTTTTGAGAGAAAATGTATTCATGTCATTTATTTTGCAAACAGCTAACATATTGAAAGGTTTGAGTTGCAAAAATATTTTTATAACTATTTTGAAGTCCCCATTCCAAATACATTTTTGCCATGAACACACTTTATTTTACCATACAAACTATCTATCTGAATTAAGAAAACGATATTTCAAAAATAAGGAAGCATATAGGACTTTTAATTAAATTCAGCGATTTAAGATTCAACAAAGGGCTTCCTCATTCAAGCTGGAATACAAATATATGCAAAATAAATTTTACATCTACCACAATTAACAACAGAACTATCAAAATAAAAATATTGCACCATAGAAATATTCAGTGATTTCTCCCTGATAAATATTATGGGCAGGACTAGTAGCATTGCCTATTATTAAGGTTGCATAACACTTCTTATAATAAGACACTATTTTAAGTTACTTATAACTTTCCCTAACTTTAACTATTTGGGCTGAAATTTTTCATGGCAGGTGTCTATTTTAGGATGAATATTTTTTTAGCCAAACCAATTCAGCATTTCCAAGAATGAGGATAGGGAAAAATAAAGATAAAAGATAAAATTCTTTTTTCTTTTAACAATTCTAGTGCCCCAGGCTTTAGAACAGGGAATTGAAATTTGGCAGACCATTGGCCTTTGTACTAGGGATGTGCCTTTTGCTGTCCCCTTGATTATCTACCCAAATCTGGCCAAATTATAAGCATTTGAAACAATCACAGTTTGCATATTCTCCGTAGATACTTGCCAGAGCGTAGTAAAAATCTCTGTAGAGTCTATCTACACTGACCATGGTCCAGCCTCCCAAAGCTCCTCCATATGCCTGGACTGTGCATACCCATCCCCACAGAGCAACTAATCATGTTCCAGCCCAAGGCTACCAGGGCACAGAAGGATTTAAAGGATGTTCCAGGCCAGGTTGGGGCCAGGCACCTGAACTGAGAGTAAGGAGCCTGTCCCTCCTGTGCTCTCAATGACCATCATGTCCCCCTCCCACTAGCACACAGGCAGCATTGAGAAGAAAGTTGTCTGATTCAATTGCAGAGGGGGGAAAAGCTGGACCGGGGGCAGGAAAAGGAGTAGGTGAAACTGTGATTAGAAGAGTCAGGGAGAAAAACTGTGATTGGTAGTTGGAAGGGAGAATGGGACTGGTTGGACAAGGAGACTGAGATCCAGTGAGGAAAATGGGGGTGAGCGAGACAGGGAGACAGTTTGCTGTGAAGGGTACACAAAAATCGGATGAGGAGCTGGGGGAAGGGGTGAAAACAGGGACTAACTGGACAAGGAGACTGGGACTAAGAACCAGGGGACAGAACAGGGGCAAGGGGGAGAAGACATGGGATTTGTTGGTCAAAGAGACACTGGTACAAGAAGCCAGGGAAGGGTTGGAGGAAAACTGAGTTTGGATGAGGAGACCAGGGAGGAAGAATGAGACTGGGAGCCAGAGGTGGGGCAGTGGGGAAAGAGATCTAATAAGGAGCTGGAGAAGGGACACTAAGGGCAGGTCTTCACTACGGGGGGGGGGGTCGATTTAAGATATCGGAGCCGACTTACCCCGCTGTGAGGACGGCGGCAAAATCGACCTCCGCGGCTCCCTGTCGACGGCGCTTACTCCCACCTCCGCTGGTGGAGTAAGAGCGTTGATTCGGGGATCGATTGTCGCATCCCGACGAGATGCGATAATTTGATCCCCGAGAGATCGATTTCTACCCACCGATTCAGGCGGGTAGTGTAGACCTAGCCTAAGACTGACTGCGCAAGAAGACTGGACAAGAAGTCTGAAGAGTGGAAACTGGGACTATGTAGGTAATGAGAATGGTACTGGGACAAGAGCAGATTCTTTCTGTATAATATCTCTAAGATATGGCCTTTCCTATCCATACACACAGCTAAAACTTGCGTTCCAACTCTCATCATCTTGCACCTCAACTACTGCAACGTCTTTTTCTTTGGCCTTGACAAATGCAATCTTGGCCTGCTCGTATCCATTCAGAAAGCTACCTCAAAGATTGCTGTCCTAGCCTGTCACTTGACCATGTCACCCCTCTCTTCACACCCCTTCCTGGCTTTCTCTTCTCTACTGTATCAAACATAAGCTACTTGTCTTCACTTTCAAGGCCCTTCACAACCAATACCTATTTTCCTATCATCTCTCATTCAGTATCTGATCGACCCATGATGCCAGCCTCAATCACCCAATTGTTACATTTTCAAACACATACATGCGGGCATGACTTGGGCTCCTAGGTGCTATAATAATACAAATAATAAATAGTAATAATAATAATAATAATAATAGCTAACAATGGGAAAGAGACAATACTGGGACAGGAACACGTTGGATGGGACAGGGCAGAAGGGGACAAGTTGGCGGAATGGGCAGAAGAGTCTGTGCCTACAGAGCACACTCCCATCCAGAACTTGGAATGGAATCCAAGATTCTGGAGTTTCAGTATTCCTCTGCTGTTCGCAAATATCTGTGAAACCCATTTTCAAAGCATCCAAACCCCCTCTAGCGTGGTCTAAATAGAGGATGACAACCTACTATTACCATAAGTAACTCCATTAGCTCAAGTAGCAGAGGTCTGTGGGTGGACCTAAAGGTTCAACCCTGCTGATTAACCGTGTGACTGTGAATATGATTCCACATACTAGAATTTGTTTTTTCAGTTTGCTTTTTTAAAAACCTAAGAAATTACATCCAAAACCCCAAACAAACCTATGTTAAAAGAACATTACTAAGGTTGCAAATAAAGCACAGGGGAATGTCAGAATTAAGGGTGCCTGCTCAACCTTGCCTGTGCAACCTTAATTTGACCCCTTGTGCATCTGCCTCATGACACACACTTTAATTACATATCACATATTTTTCCACAGGACACCTGCCTCATTAAATGCACAGGATGGACCTTCCCTGGCAATTAATCAAGATTATGTAGCAAAGGAGACTGTTGTCTGTAGGACCCCTGCTTCAGATGTTGCAAAAGTTGGAAGGTGAGTAGTGAATGAGACTGGGGATTGCACAAAGAGAAAGGACGATCTCAGTTAAGGCAGTTGAATGCTGCCTTAGAGAACTGGATTCTATCCCTACCTCTGCCAGATTTCTATGTGAGGTGAGGTAAACCAAACTTTTCAGAGCTGGTCATTAATTGTATGTTCCTCATTTTCTGGATTCCTGATCCCTTGCCTGGGGTCTGATTTGCTGAAGTGTTGAACGCTCCCAGCTGCAACTGAAGTCAATAACTGTGCTTGAATGTATAAAGTGCTATATAATGCTATGTACTATGAAAAATCAAGTCCTAAGTGTCTCAAAATGGGCACCCAAAATTAATGGATACTTTTGACCTTAATCTTCTTGTGAGTTAGCTAATTTGCTGTAAAATTATAGTAATACCAGCCCCTGGCTTCACCGGGGGATTGTGAAGATAATTTAAGTAATGTTTGTAAAGCACTTGGTGTGCAGTAAGTTAGCCCTAAGGCCACACTGAACAATGAGGATAAAACAAAATATCAAATGCTCATTTAACTGAGCATTATGTATCCTTTGCACTGAATGAAGCAAGGCTCCTGTGGAAAAAAATAATATGTGATCACGTAATTAAAGACTGTGTCACAATGTATACACAGAAGGGTGACAAATTAAGATTGCACAGGCAATCTTAATTCTGGCATTTCCTAACTTTTGAGTGCCAGACTTTGTAAACAATATTATTGTAAAGTAGTTTTTGTGTGTGTGTGTGTGTGTGTGTGTGTGTGTGTGTGTGTGTGTGTGTGTGTGTGTGTGTGTAAAAAACAGTAAAGTAGCAGGTATGTGTAGAGCCCTGTATGAAAGCTTTTTAAAATGCATAAATTCCTTATGTAATTGTGGTCCTCTAAAAATATACATCTCTAGATCTCACAGCTCTTTTGGGACTCCTATGTCATGTAGATCTGGTGGGAAACCTTACGGCCTTTTAATTTTAATCCACTGAATCCAGCAGGAGGCATCTTGCATTTAGGGTGACCAGATGTCCCAATTTTATAGGGACAGTCCTGATTTTGGGGGCTTTTTCTTATATAGGCACCTGTTACCCCCCACCCCCTGTCCCAATTTTTTACACTTGCTATCTGGTTACCCTACTTGCATTACCCCTGTTTCCATATTTAATCTCCCCTCGATGCTGTAATGATCTGGTAAATTTCTTTCAAGAGGAATTAAAAATATTCTTATAGCAATAGCCCATTAAAAGGATACTAGAAATTAGAAAGTTAGAGAACTCAGTTCTGTAGGGAGGAAGCTGGATAAGTGATAAATCATTTAAATGTATACTTTCAGAAAACATATGCAAGTATGTAATTGCTTCATTAAAGATACCCAAGAAGGGGTTTCCTCTTGAGGCCAAATTCAAACATAATGTAAGGGTATTGTACATTAGATGTCAATAAGTGGAATCAGCAAAAGGCAAGGCTGTAACGCAAAAAGCAACCAACAACAGGGCCTGAGGTATAGTATAAACTAAGGATCTGCTTATTGCCATGTAATTTGCACAACCTTTTATCTCTCCTCTGAATTTGGTCACTGGAGTCTAACAAACAAAAATGGAAAAGGTACTGTAAACACCATCAACAAGGGGAAAATGTCTTAATTAGTATGAATGATAGTTATATATGTACATAACAATTATATATCACCTATAGCAATTTTACGTTCAACAACAAACATTTTGTCCAAATCACGGGAACAGCCACCAATACTAGGATGGCTCCCCAATATGCCAGTCTCTTCATGGCCCATATTGAGGAAGAATTTCTGGACAAAGGCACCACGAAACCAATGAAACATCAATGACATTTTCAACCTCTGGACGGATGACCTAAATTCCCTCAGAGATTTTCACAACTTCAACAACAACCACCCATCTATCAAACTCTCTAAACAGACAAAGTGGGTGAGGTAATATCTTTTATTGGACTAATTTCTACTGGTGAGACAGACAAGCTTTCGAGTCACACAGAGCTCTTCTTCAGGTCATCTGGCTCGAAAGCTTGTCTTTCTCACCAGTAGAAATTAGTCCAATAAAAGATATTATCTCACCCACCTCATCTCTCTAATGTCTTGGGACTAACAAGGCTACAACTACACTGCATTCACCAAACAAGGACACTCCACCAGCAAAGTTGATCGCTGCATGGAATGTGTCACCCAAATACCCTGAGAGAACCTGTCTCAATACAGAAGAAAAAAACCTCTGACCACACATCCCTAGTTGTCACCTACCACCCTACCATTTGGGGAATCATTAAACAATTAAAACCCATACTCGATGGGAACCACATCTTAAAAAAATACTTTCCTGAACCTCCTCTTTTGGCCTTCAAACAACCCCCCAAACTCGCCGAGCTCATCACCAGAAACAAGCTCCCTATTTCACTATTTATGCTAAACAATCTGCTCCACCTTGCATTTAGCAGTGATGCTCAGAGTACCTTTCCTAGAGCTTAAGAAAAGCCCTGCGTAGCTTGAAAGTTTCTCTCTTTCACCAACAGAAGTTGGTTTAAAAAAGACATTACCTCACCCACCTTGTCCCTCTGTATTCACAGGGACACTCAGACAAAAAGAAGGTAACATTATGGTGTGGAGTGGTATAAGAGTTTTATTGGCATGAATTTGGTATGAATGCATCATTTGTGAGTGTCAAAACAATTATTATTAATTATCTATTAAGCATGACAATATAATTCAGGACACAAATATAAGGAGAATCCTTGTCTTAAGGAGCTTATGAGTGAATTATGAAGGTCAGCTCAAATGAGTGTAATCAAATCTTTTCTCCAGGTTGCACCACCATATATTTTTTTTATGTCTATAGTCTAGTGGATTGAATGGCTTAAAATTTTATAATTATGGGAGTTCCTGCCAGGCCCACACTAGGTGCGTGGACATAAAAATGATAAATCCATTTAGGCAAATATGTTTTGAGTATTATGGACGTTATTTGTAACTGTTGGTAATCATCAATAATGATTATTGAAGTTTTAGAATTCCCAAAGAGTTATTTTTCCAAAGGGTTATAAATATCTTCCTAGTTTGCATATTTCTAAAGTCTCTATCACACAAGAATGTAGGTGCTAAGGCCATTACAGGCAGAAGGAATTTTGCCTGAGTGAGTATTAGGTCCTACATAAAAATAAAGAGAGTTTGCGAACATTTTAAATTCAATCACATACAAAAAAGTTAAAAGAACCTTACTGCAAAATCATGCACTTGAAAGTTAGAAAATGCCCGATTTACCATTGCCTATGCAACTTTAATCTGCCCTTTTCCCATCCAACCTATGGACTGAAAGAGATAGAGGTCCCATAGCAAAAAATTGTATGTGATCACATAATTAAAGACTGTGTCATAATGTAGATGCAGTGTGACAAAATTAATGTTGTTTGGGCAACCTTAAATCTGGTACTTTCTACCTTTCAAGGGCTTGACTTTGAAACTTAAATAATGTTTATTTGTATGTAATTTCTTAAAGTGGTAGGGTTTTTTGTTGTTGTTGCTTTACGGAAAAGGTAAAAAAAAATTAATTCTTACTTGCAACTGTAACAATACCCCATTTGTGCATCATCAAAGTTTGAACCCTAAACCTTCAGTACTGTTACCAGTTGAGCTATAGGAATAAACTACATTAACTTAAGCTTTTGTGAGTGAATACCCACTTCATCAGACACATGTAGTGGAAATTTCCAGGGGCAGGTATAAATATGCAGGCAAGAATCAGTCTAGGGATAACGAGGTTAGTTCAATCAGGGAGGATGAGGCCTTCTTCTAGCAGTTGAGGTGTGAACACCAAGGGAGGAGAAACTGCTTTTGTAGTTGGCTAGCCATTCACAGTCTTTGTTTAATCCTGAGCTGATGGTATCAAATTTTCAAATTTATATCTGCCTCTGGAAATTTCCACTACATGCGTCTGACGAAGTGGGTATTCACCCATGAAAGCTTATGCTCCAATACGTCTGTTAGTCTATAAGGTGCCACAGGACTCTTTGTCGCTTTTTACAGATCCAGTCTAACGTGGCTACCCCTCTGATACATTAACTTACAGCACGCAGGTGTGCTGGGACATTAGGGCCAGGTGGGGTAGCTGGGAGGAACCTGGCATGATGTACACCCTCACTTTCTCTCTCTCCTCCCTGCTGCAACTTGCATGTTGGGTGAGCTCCTTGGAGAGAGGGTGGGGGAAAACATAGGTGGGCAAAAACAGGTTTCTGGAACAAGGTGGTAGGTCTGCCAATAAAAAGTGGTGTTTACTGTGGGGAGGAGACCTGCCTGGTTCCTACCCATGTAGTGCCATCACAGGGGGTGGGAGGGACACCATATGCCACTAGAGCCATGGGACAGGTCCAGGCGTAGGTCAACCTAGCTTTTTCTCCTGCCCCACCCCCCAGCTATAGCTGTTCAGGAAGCTCTCAGGTATTTCCAGAACATTGCTGCCATAATCTTTCCCTTGAATTTAAGCGAGAGAAGGGAAACAGTAACTTTCAGTATTTTTATATCTCAGCCAAAGCTAACCAGACTTTCATGGCATAAAGAAAAGGCACTTCTGCAAACTCATGTTGTTCCCTCTGCCAAATATCAAGGCCTGATGCAAACAGAAGTGTGAGAGTTTCTCAAAGCAAAGGTTAAAAGAATTCTTTATAATAGAAAGTGATAGGTAACCTAAATACAAGGACTGCTACCAACTCCTCCTATAATATCGGAATTTGAAAACATGTGCCATAATAAAGAATGCAACACTAATTATAGCTGACAAAATACTTTTATTTTGAGTCCTTACTTTCAAGAATTTATAATTCTGTGGAACAATTACCCTTGGGGCTAAAATGCCTCGTGCTTATTATTTGCGAAAAGGTGAAGTTCTTTAAAGATAGATTTTAACAACTGTTTGCCATTTCTGAATTATCCAAACATGTTAAAAGGTGATTTTCATACACATTTACTTTATGATTGCATACATATTTTCATATGCATATATTTTCAGATGCAATAAATAGCTTAGTTTCAAAATTCGAAGTATGTCACATATACATATCTTAAAGGAGAATGTGTGCTTTACAAAAATTTGAAAAAAAGAAGTTTCAGAAATTATATAAAATACACACAAATTAACAATGTTTATAATTTTTAGTTACAGAGTGTAAATACCAGTGTATCTGAATATCTATCTGTACATTTAAATAAATCAGTTTGTAATTCAATGCTTATACTGTACATTCAAATAGATGTGGGGAGAAGGTGAGCAGTATGGGGAGGAGGTGAGCAGCCCTCAGTAGTGAAAGAACAGGTTAAGGACTATTTAGAAAAGCTGGACGTGCACAAATCCATGGGTCCAGATCTAATGCATCCAAGGGTGCTGAGGGAGTTGGCTGATGTGATTGCAGAGCCATTGGCCATTATCTTTGAAAATTCATGGCGATCGGGGGAGGTCCCGAACGATTGGCAAATATAGTGCCCATATTTAAAAAAGAGAAGAAAGAGAACCCGGGGAACTAGAGACCTATATTGACCTAACCTGTGGTGTAGGGCTTTTCCCGTCAACACAGCTATCACCTCTGGGAAGCTCTCCCATTGGAGTAGATAGCATCTTTACTAAGCGCTACAGTGGCTCAGCTGCACTGGTGCTATAAGTGTCGACAAGCCCTAAGGGTTCTAAACTTTTGTTAATTTAAGCCCCAAAACTGCAATAAGCTGTGTGTAGGCAGACTCCTGTGCCCACATGCAGCCCCTTTGACTTCAGCAAGGCTGTGCATGGACTCAGGAATCCATCCATATCTGACCTTTTGCAAAATAAGGTCTTAAATGTGTAAACATGTCAACAGATGAAAGTATCCTGAGCCATAACTGAATCTGTGGGTACAAAATAACCATAACATGATATTTAATAGCTTTCTGCATCTAATTTATATTTAGTTAAAATATGAGAGGATTACACTGATTAATGAAGCTATGTGAAGTAACATGGTGCTGCATACTTTCTCAGTCCCTTCTTCCTAGCACAATTGTATAAAAGCTTCCAAAATATAAAGTTTGGATGAACTGAATAGCCAGTGTTGATGCTGTGAAACCTTTAGAAAATGTAACATTTTTTCAGCGTTTTTTGCTAAATATAGATCATAGAATCATAGAATCATAGAACTGGAAGGGACCTCAAGAGGTCATCTAGTCCAGTCCCTTGCACTCCAGGCAGGACTAAGTATTATCTAGACTATCCCTGACGGGTGTTTGTCCAAACTGCTCTTAAAAATCCCCAATGATGGAGATTCCACAACCTCCATAGGCAATTTTTTCCAGTGCTTAACCACTCTGACAGTTAGGAAGTTTTTCCTAATGTCTAACCTAAACCGCCCTTGCTGCAATTTAAGCCCATTGCTTCTTGTCCTATCCTCAGAGGTTAAGAAGAACAATTTTTCTCCCTCCTCCTTGTAACAACCTTTTATGTACTTGAAAACTGTTATCATGTCCCCTCTCAGTCTTCTCTTCTCCAGACTAAACCCAATTTTTTCAGTCTTCCCTCAGATGTCATGTTTTCTAGACCTTTAATCATTTTTGTTGCTCTTCTCTGGACCTTCTCCAATTTGTCCAGTATAGTTAAATGGGCTCTTATAACCAGAGTACATTTTTATATTACCATACTAAATCTGCTGACTATGTAAGAAACTAACATTTATGATTTGCAGAATGGAAGTTAATTGTTCAGTAATATTTAATACAACTAGAAAAACAGAAGGACTGAATTATCCTAAGGTTTTGTAATCAAATAGAAAAATCTTTTCATTCCTGAGCCATTGGTTTGAATCTTATCTGGGCCACAACAGTGACTGAAAGTTGCTACTATTGGATTACTGTTTGGTGAAATAGGTTAGTGGTCCTGCTCTAATTCCTAGTTATAACAAAAGCCACCAGTATAAGTAGCTCTATAACTGACAAATTGACATCTTCGCTTATAATCCTAGCAGTGAAGACAAAGACTGAATCAGGCTGAAAAATGCTGTGATCACTTGCCTCGTAAGAGGTTCCTTTTCAATTGTATGGGTAAATATATTGGTAGAATAGTATCTGTCCTAGAACAAATGGAAGACTTCCATCTCCAGTGTTGTTAATTCAACAACTTTCCAGGCTACTTAATTCTCTTAAATATGTTTCTAGCTCTAACATTTTCATCAAATCAACCTAAAGCATAGTATGCTACAACACTAGAAACGCATCATGGTTAAGTATAGCCATATCTCACGGCAGACCTATTGTAATTATTGCAAACTGGTATGAAAATTAGTTTCAGACTGAAACAGAAATTTGATACTTATAACAAGTCATTTTAAAAATGTCAAATAAAGTATTTTTAAAGTGGAGAGTTAAACTTTCAATGATTAATCTAATCATATTTCTTGCCCCATAATAAAAAATTCTTATTTTCAAGTGTTCTGTGGCCATGTGAATATAGAGAAATACATATTTTTTCTGTCTAATGGTCTAAGTCCCCAAACTTATTACTTTGCCATTTAACATACTATGAGATGAAATTTAAGTAGAGTTCTTCAAAATTCTTTTTCATTCAACTTTAGGTAATCAGTCTCTTTATATTATGCAAGTTGGCTACATTCAGCAATAGTAACCTATGTTAGTCACACACTTCAAACAAAACTGTTGCTCCATAACTTTTCATAAAACACACTTTCCATCTACAGGAATTTAATATCAGAAAAACACCTGGAAGACAGCAGATATCATGAAGTAATAACTGGGAGAATTAGCAACACTTGAATTCTGCCATAGAGCTCCAGGAACATTATGATTAATTCATAATCATTATAATGTGTTGTTCAATTATAATTTAGTTCATTTGTTATTGGGGTTTTTGTTTGTTTGTTTTTTGTTTAAAAAGCAAGCCAAATCTCTTAAATTGCAGCAGAAATACAGTAAAATTACTGTTGGCATAATTATAACATGTCAAAGTCTCATTTTATTATCAGAGGGGTAGCCGTGTTAGTCTGAATCTGTAAAAAGCAACAGAGGGTCCTGTGGTACCTTTGAGACTAACAGAAGTATTGGGAGCATAAGCTTTCGTGGGTAAGAACCTCACTTCTTCAGATGCAAGCAGTGCATCTGAAGAAGTGAGGTTCTTACCCACGAAAGCTTATGCTCCCAATACTTCTGTTAGTCTCAAAGGTACCACAGGACCCTCTGTCTCATTTTATTATTATTTGTACTAAGGTAATGACCTAGAGCCCCTTTTCAGGTTTAGGGCCCAGTTTGTTAAGCATGTACAAACAAATACAAAGACACAGCCTCTGATCTCAATTGGACAAACAAAAGGAGGGAAGAAGGAGGGTGGAAAAGGCTAACAATAATAAGTTCACATCATTACATAAGCTAGTTAGGTGAATAATTAGATGGTTCCAAGTCATTTATTACTATTATTTTTTAAATTACATACCCTCACTCATCCATTATTAATTGGCTGATTATGTTAGATAGACTGAAAACTATATCCATGAAGGCTTGCTGTCACATTCTAAGACTAGAATCATTTGTAGTTAAAAAAAAAAAAATCAGCTGGGACAAAGAAGGACTCCTAAGATAGGACTTGTTTTTCCTCTCACTGTTTTTGCTTTGAAACAGGAGTAGATCAAAGTGCACTAAGGCATTGTTAGTGCACGTCAGTAGGGTTCACACAGTCTGTTAGAGCATGGCAGGCTACGGCTGGTTAGATTCACACCACAGCTCACTGCAAACTGAATGTTTGTATAAACAAGCCCTTTGAAGACCAGATGTCACAGATCCTCGCAAGTGCCCCCCTCATGGCCACTCATTAAGACTGCTATAAGAGAAACCCAAGCCTCTGTTTGTCCGTACTCCTGAGTGTATCAAGCTTCTTGAGTCTCAGCAGGCTACAGCACTGTTTCCTCCCTTGGCCTCTCTGGCATGTTTCCTGTGCACTGACTCTCAGTCTGCCACCCCTTGACAGAAATTGAGCTCCTCAGCCAACCTACACTGCACTGACCTCCAGGGAATCCCAGTTACTTCAATACATCCTGTCCCAGAACTCCACTCCCAGTTTGTGGTTTACAGTTTACCTCTCTTGGAGGCATGCAGTAGTTACGAAGAAGCCAACACATACTTTGTCCAGTCTAATAGCATTTTGCTCTTTTATACCTAATCATGTTAAGCACAGGAGAGTATACATCATACAAAAAATGAATGTCCCTTTCTCTCTCACCCTTCCCTTAGGAGTCCTTAGAGACCACAGGTGTCCAGGAAGGGAAAGTGTCCCCTGCCTCACGCAGGTTGTTACCTACTGAATAACCTTTCCATCTTGGAGCTTTTAACCAGCTTTTGTGACCCTTGTTCTTTCCTGCCCCACATTTCCTCTTCCTGTCTCACCTCCTGGGTTTCTTATTTAAACTCCTGGTCATCTGGCTGCCTTTGTTCTCCTCCTAAAGTTTCCACTGCTCCTCCCTCCCTCCCTTTCTTCAGGGGGGTTAAACTAAAACCAGATTTCTAAGGATGAAGCCAGTTTTTAGCATAACGTTTGTTAGGTCTAAGGACCATCACTAACCTTAAATATTTCCATAAAAAGATGTTTATTCCAATTGCCTTGACCTAATTAAAATTACTGTCAAAGTGAGACAAAACGAGCTGTAAGAAACCAATAGTCTTTTTCCACTCAAAACAACCAGGCAATAGCAACCAAACTCCCCTAACCTCAGCTCCTGGAAAATCCTAACATCCCAAATGAAAAATACAACTACTATCCAGATCCTACAAAATTTAGCCCCCTTTCCTCCAAACACCTGCCCAAATAGATGGGCTTTGCTGCCCTAAATACAGGTCTGCAACTTTGGGACTTCAAATGGGAGAAAGTACGTTCCAAAGTCAAGAGACCCTTACAGAGAATGCCTTCCAGCATAATGAATGAGCTCTAGCTCAAACAGTTCTATTGATCTCAACCATGGCACCATCACAGGGAGAAGAGAGATTAGTCTCTGAAGATGTAGATCACAAGGTAAGGTAAGATTTGTAAAGTTTTACAGGTCAAAATCAGCAACTGAAATTCCACCCAGAAACAAATATACTTAGGCATCTAAGTCCCAGTTTTAGGCTCCACTTAGATCCACAAAATTCCTGCTTGGATATCGCCTAACCCTGTAGACACCTAAACTCACGTAGCACTTAAGTTTTTACAGTAAGAGTTCCCTATCTCCTGCCTAAGCCCCAGAGAAATACACAAATCAAGGGAAGATAGGCATTTGTCTACCTGTCTTGCCTGTGGGGCCCAATCCAGTAGGTATGCTCAGTGGAGAGCCGCCTAAGCTAACCAATAGGAAATGCCAAGGTCAGGGGTGTGGCCTAAATCCTGCCTCTCAAAGGAAATTAGGCACCTAAGCCAGGTCATTCTTTTCTCACAAAACCAAGAGGCAGTGGTGATGCTCCCTGCCCTTATATCCTTTGGTATAGTGCTTAGAGCAGTGGTTCTCAACCTTTCAGGAGTCTGATTTGTCTTGCATACCCCAAGTTTCACCTAATTTAAAAACTACAACTTCAACCACATTAACATGCTTGCACGCATCATTAAATGACATAGACTGCATGTCTAATACAGTGTGTCTACGCGCGTTATGATATCCTATACTATAGTATATAGAGCAGTAAAAACAAGTCATTGTATGAAATTTTAGTTTGTACTGACTTTGCTAGTGCTTTTTACGTAGCCTATTGTAAAACTAGGCAAATATCTAGATGAGCTGACGTACCCCCGGAAGACCTCTGCGTACTCGCAGGGGTACATGTACCCCTGGTTGAGAACCACTGGCTTAGAGCAGTGGTTTTCAAATTTTTTTCTTTGTGACCCAGTTGAAGAAAATTGTTGATGCCCATGACCCAACATAATTATATCTTTTGACTAGAGTTTTCATAAAATCGTAATATTGCAATATATTCCAGCTTAACCCACTTTACATAACTAACACTAGACACTAGCCTCACTAGCCTTAGTAAGCCTATAGTAAGGAGTGTGGGAGATGACCCAGCATTATGACACTAAACATTAGCCAGAGAGGCTAAAAATAGGAAAATAATAAATAATAAAAACTCTAATGTTGAAAGTGAAGAAATTAAAATCTTAACAATCTAACAACTGAAGGCACTAAGGAAGGCACATGAACTATGGCAAGGTAAAATGTCAGGCAGAAATTAGGAGGGTTAAGAGGAATTTTGAAGAGCTAATATTCAAAGAGAAATACCAATAACAAGAAATTCTTTAAGTGTACCCAAAGTAGAAAGCCTACAAGAGTATTGGTGGGTACACTGGACGACCTCAAGGTACTTGGAAAGATTGAGGATAAGGATATTGCAAAAAAGCTAAATGACTGCTCACTAAAATCAGCTGTTATGCTTGAAGGCTACAAGGCAGAAATATACTTATAAGTAAATAAATTCTAGGAGTGTTCCTGTGAATTACAGCCCAATGAGCCTTACTTCAGTACCCAGAAAATGGGTTGAAATTATAATAAAAATGGAATTATAAAACACCTAGAGGAATGAGATATGATAGGGGCAAACCAGCAAAACTTCTGCAAAGGAAAAATCTTGTCTTTATAGTCTACCAGAATTTTCTGAATAAGTTAACAAAAGAGTAGATAAATTTGATATAATTTATTTGGACTTTCAAAAACCCTTTGACAAAATCCCTCACAAGAGGCTATTACAGGGAATTATGTAGTCGTGGAGTGAGATGTCAACTATTGCAATAGATTAGAAACTGACTGTAGAAATACTGTATCAACATGATAAAGGTTAAGAAGAATGGGATACACCAAACATTTGTACTAGGGACTGGTATTAGGACATATACATTTATTTGTAGTCTGCAAAGGTGGATGAAAAGTGAGGTGGAAAAATTTGCCAAAGAAAAAAATTGTTTAGGTTAGTCAAGACTGGAGATGATTGAAGAACTTTAGGGGAATCTAAAAAAGCTAGGTGAACACAACACAATGGCAGATGAAATTCACTGTTGAGAAATAGAAGTAAATGCACATTGGAGGATATAATTTGAACTGTTTATACATATTGCTGGACTCTCAATTAACTGTAACCACTCAGAATAAGAATTAGGACATCATGCAGCCATCTCAGTGAAATCCTCTGCTCAATGCACACTGAAAATCAATGAGCCATGTGATCCTAAATTCCTTAGGTGCTCTTCAGGGCTTGTGAAAGCCATCAAAGATAGAATGGGCCATTTGCTAAAAGAATTAAATCAATACCTCTGTAGGTAAGGGTAATCTTCTAGTGAACCTGAAACAAGTAATAGTTGTCTCGAGCTGAAAAAAAATTAATCTCTCAGTTTGAATGTTCTCTCCAATTACCACACAATATCTAATCTTCCTTTCTTGGGCAAAGTAACTGAAAAAGTTAAAAGCTAGCGAAGAATCATCTCTAACAGTATCTTACTTCGCTTATCAACATTCTAAATCATTCGCATTTGGGATTTCAGACTTGGCTATATCATTCAGACAGCATTAGCCTTACTGGTGAATCATCTCCTCTCTGGCATAGGCAAGGGGCAAACATCTATGCTTATTTCATTCAAGCTGTCAACAATTTTTGACACTGAAGATCACAATGTATTGCTGATTTGCTTAGGACTCTGAGCACGAGCAAGTCAAATCACACTAAACTGGATACATTCATTCCTATCAGATAGATTTCAGAGAATTTCCGTCTTATCCCCCATTTTGTCCAATATATATTTAAAAACCCTAAGAGAGATCATGAGATGACATGAACTTTAGTGCTAGCAATATGCAGATGACAACTTACTTTACATCTCATTTATGCCAAACAAAGACAACACCATTTCCCAGCTGCCCTAGTACCTTAGTGCAATAAGAAGGATGAAGATCAGTTGACTGAAATTAAAAATAGAGGGAGTGTTAATTTGTAGAAGAAAATACACTGAAGAACTGCCAAAAATGTAATACCCCCCTTGTCCCTTGGACATCTTGCCCCCCCAGTCATAACAACAGTTTGCCATTTTGGAATTCTTCTGGATTCTTCACTCAGCCTCAATATCCAAACAGAGTCAATAGCTAGAAATGCTTTCTACCATCCTTGCCTGGCCAGGCAACAGCTCCCCTTTCTGTTGAGGATGGACCTAGCCACAGTGATCCACATGTCCACCTCCAAGAGAGACTACTACAGCACACTGTACTCAAACTATAATTTATTACACTTGATCTTATAGCCGCTCCTAACTACATTTTTAAAGGCTTTCCAAAAACTAAAAAGCAAAACCCAGGCCTCAATTCATATCTCAATTCAATGGTGAAACAACGTTTTGAAAAAGTTTTTACCAGTGTAAAAGATGACCATCTAGCACTTTGTTCCACATTGAAAAGTAAGAAATCTGACCTTTGACTTTATAGCAGTTTTGTGCAGGCAAACCTTTTACCTGCACTTTAAATTTTCACATTCAGAAGTTCTTAGATAATCCGAAACCTGCCAATCCCTTGTCATCAGCATAAAAATCAGCAACTTAAACACCGTGAAATCATTATTTTTAGCATCATAAAAGGAAAAGAGCTTATTCTGTAAGTGTTTAATTTGCAGGCAAAAAACTTATGTTAGTGTTAAAAGGATTGTGACAAAGGGCTTTTATGCAATAGTGATGGGGTTTATAGCATGTCCAACTAAAAAAATAGTATTTGAAAATGTACAGATTTCTAGTGGCAAGCTAATCATTGCCTCTCAGGAGCTATTTGAATAAATTCCAGTAAAACATGCTTGTTCTAGTCAGTGGCTACTGGAGCATTGTACAGTAGGTATCTGTGTGGGAAGGACAAGGCTATTCCTCCTAAAAGTCCACTGATTTTCTAGTTAAGGAGGAATAAATTTCAATGGTATATGGTGGTAGAGAGAAGGAAAAAATGACAATCCCAAAATTAGCCAGCAAAAAAAACAGTGAATTCCCTTGAACACAGAGTAGTATCAAAAGGTCAGGATGTGGCACACCAGGTGGGAGACACAGTATTGCCAGTGGTTGATATGAGATTACAAAAAAATTTATACCATTTGAAAAAAGGAAACCTGTATAAACATTATTTTAAATATTAGTATATAATACAAATTAATGACAACAACAGCTATGTGTTTAACAATGGAAGAGGACACCAAAACTCTTTTGTTTAGTGTTACTAACTTGGAGGAAACAGCAAATTATAGTTGATGTACTTAATTATCAGGAAATATTACACAACTCACCAGTTCAAGCAAAGTAGTCCCTGAGCTCTTCCTATAGGATGAATAATTAGTCAGAAGACCAAAAATCCTTGAACACTGACAAAATAAAACACAGACAAACTGTCCAGAGTGTGTCAGAGATGTTCTTTTACAATTACGGGGAGACTGAATTACCAATTTTTTCCTATCTTTGGATTCATTTGAAGACAAGATATCACCATTAGGAGAAAGAACTGAACAATAAATAGAATAATCTTCTTCAGTTTATAATTTATTTGTATCATGTCCAAAGGCATACTAGGCACCTCACATAATAGATAGTTTAACAGGTCCCTGGTTCCACCCACAATCACTACCTACTCATGATCTATAAGTACCTAAATGGGAGAAGATTGCTGATAATAGAGGATTCTTTAATTTAGCTGAGAAAATCATAACAAGAGCCAATAGCTGGAAGCTGAAGATACACAAGTTCAGACTCAAAATAAGGTGCAAATTTTTAACATGGAAGGTAATTAATGATTGGAACAACTTAGGGCAGGTCTACACTATAGCCAGGATCGACGCTCTGAGACCGATCCACTGGCGGTTGATTTAGCAGGTCCAGTGAAGACCCGCCAAATCGACAGAAGATCGCTCTCCAGTCGATCCATGTACTCTAGCCCCGACGAGAAGAGTAAGGTAAGTCAACAGAGACCCGGCAGTAACTCAACCTAAGGTACATCGACTCCAACTACATTATTCATGCAGCTGGAGTTGCGTAGCGTATGTCGACTTACTGCGGTAGTGTAGACATAGCCTTAGTTAAGGTATAGTGGATTCTCTATCACTTGGAGTCTTTCAGCCAAGATTGGATGGATATCCTTCTGTAAAAGATATACTCTAGCTCAACCAGAAATTATGGACATGATGCAGAAATCACTTGGTGAAACTTTATGGCTTGTATTTACAGGAAGTCAGACTAGATTATCATAATGAACCCTTCTGGACTTAAAATATGTGAATCTTCTAAACATGACATAACAAGTGAGGTGGCACATAAACTATATAGGAAGGGGATGATGTAGGACAGAATTACATAAGTAATATCATACAAAAACTCAGTTAGTTCATGTACACTTCTTAATGAAGAATTATTTTTTCTCTCTTACCCTACTACATAGTAATTTAAAAGTTTAATTAGTTTATTTCTTGTATGTTTTACAGAGGAAGTGAGTCTTCAAGAGGAATCTGAATGAGACAAGACTGATTTATCGGTGGATTTGATCTCTGAAAAATGTCCAGGCATATGGGGCAACATGAAAACATTTGTGCAATAAGAAGATGAGGTTGATCTTATCAATGGAGTGGAAAAATGGGAGGGATACAATAAGAGACCACGTCAGATATATGGGCAGAGGCACAGTGATGATGGGCATATCAATCAAGGAAATTAAGTTTTGAACTTGATACAGAGAATGAAGGCAACCACTTGACTATTTTAATGAGTGGGAGTGTTTACATAGTTACAGCAATAGACAAAAGATAATATTTTGGCAACAGAATCTTGAATTGGAGGGGAGCAACATGGGGGAAAAAAGCCCAAAGAGACCCAGGTTGCTGTAGTCAATATGGGAGATTATTAGAGCATGGCCAGGCAGTTTAACAGGAGGCATGGAGAGGAATTGGACAAATTTAAGAGATGTTATGAAGGAAGGAATGGGAGGATTTGATCACATCTTGGATATGGGAAGAGGAGAGAGCAAGGTGTGAAGGATGACTCCTAGTTTGTGGTCTGGGAGCCAAGGCAGATGGAAGTGTTGTCGATCATGATGGAAAATGGAGATAATGAAGATGGTAAAGGTGGAAGAAGGAGAAGCTAAGCTTTGACCACATTGAGTATGAGATGACAGCAAGCCATTCATAAGGATATGTCAGAGAGAAAGTGAAAAATGTAATTCTGTACAGACAGGGATAATTTAGATTTGGAGAAGCAGATGTGACAAGCATCTGCACAGAGATGACCTCTGAAGCTATGTGAGCTGATAAGGTATAAAGGCATAGAAAGATGGGGAACATGTACTGAGCCAGTCCTGGTACAGATAAAATGGGAGTACAGGAGAGAAGGAACTCCAAAAGGAAATGCTGAATAAGCAAGTGGAGAACTCAGAGGAAAATGAGAAAACATTGCCACAAAATTCAAGAGAGGATAGAATACTAAAGAGGATAGAATGAATGGCCATGAGAAAGACAGGAGAAAGATAAAGGAGGATATGGAGGTCTTTAGATCTCGATAGGAAAAGACCACTGGAAATTTTGGTAAGAACAGTTTCAGGGAAAGGAAGCCGGTGGAAATTAAATTGAAATGGATCCACAAGAGAGGGAAAGCAGGGAGGGAAGGGATCATATTGAATTTTGTTGATTTTTCTCCTTAAAAAAGCAGGTAAAGTCTTGACAGAGGAGAGGATGAGGGCAGGCAGGCTGGCCTGAAAATTTAGTCAAAAGTGGCGAACAGGCAACAGCAGTTATGGATTGAAGTGCCAATGAGGGAGATGTATATTTACTGACATCATAGGTGACACAGTTGAAGGAGGACAGGACAAATTTTTAAAGAGTAAAGTCAGTTGGGTCTCTGGTTTTCCTCCAGCAGAGCTCGGCAGTGTGGAAACAGAAGCACAAATATCAGGTGTTGGGTGCAAGCTAAGGTTGGGGTTTGTTGCGCGAATCCTTGGATGAGGGAGAAGAGCAAAGGAATCAAGGGTAAATGGAAGAGTTGAGGGAGTCAAGCACAGAGTCAGTGATGGAAAGGAAAGAGAGAGAAAGTAGGAAGGGCTTAGGACTTCAAGAAAAAAAATCAGGATTGTTGATGGTTTTGGAGGTCACAAGAGTGGGAGAAAGATGGAGAGCTGGAGTGGAGTGAGTGACACTAAAAGAGAAAAGTGGTCAGAAAGAGGAAATTCTGAGATTGAAAGGTCAGAAAGGAAGCAGTGCTGGATAAAGATGAGGTCAAAAGAATTCAGGAGGGGAGAACTTATTCAAGGTTGAAGACCAAATTGGGATTTAAGGGGTAAAGAAATGGGAGGCTAAAGAATCAGATGTACCATCTAAGTGAGAATTTAAGTCACCAAGGACAAAGGTAGAGGACTGGAAAGAGAGGGAGAGAAAAAGAAATAAGTCAGAGAACACACGAGAAGGGGACAGTGGATAGCAACAGAGTGCAGTGAAAGAGGTGATTATTCTTTGATGTAGGTTATAGGCATGAGGAAACTGCTGGAATTGCGATATAATCTAATATAAATCTAAAAAGAGAGCCCAGTCCTTATGGTCAGTTACTCTAGGTTCCTCCTAAACTTCCATTGTCTCTGATGCCTCCTTGGCTATGTAGAATTAATTGCCTTGGAAAGCATCTGTTTTCATTTTCTCTGAAAAACAGCAGGTTTTCTAATCTTGACAGCCAGAGTTTGATAAAAAAAAGATATGCTTGCACCCTCATCTCACTAGAGTAAGATCATATACATTTTTGAAGCAATACAATGAATAGGAGAGTTTCTTCGATGGGCTTTTGTGCTGCCATAATGGCTTTTTCTAAAAAAAATTGATCAGCCTTAAAATGGTAAGTCCAGGATTATCAGATGACTTTAACACAGTGTTGACTGTCAGTTTGTAGACCTGGAGACAGATAGATTCACAATAGTAACTTTATGGGGATTCTCATAAGTGGGATTCTTTTTGTTCTTGGTTTGTGTTTTCTGACTTTAGGGATTTTCTTTCTGTCACACAACAGCACTCTGTTGGAACTACCACCTTGTGAGGTAAAGTAAACAGTGTGGACACAGGAGACAGAAAGTGACACCGCTAACTTTGCTTCAGTCTGACTAATGCTACTCACCATCACTTGGGACGTTTAACCTACAAGCAATCAATCTAGATTGATGTATCCAAGAGAACAGAAATCATCATTTGAACTCATAATTTAGCCCAAGAGAACAACATAATTCTCACTTGGACACATTTATTTTCTCCAGCATCTGATTTACTAATTAACTCCCACAAGTTTAATTTCCTAAGAACTACTTTGTATTGGTGACCTTAACTGGAATTGGCTCAGGAAAGACCTGTGCACTCTGAATTGCTTTGTTTTATTTTAAATGCAAAACAACTAATTCTTAAAGAAACTACAATCAATCCACTTGATCTCTCCAAAAGACTAAGTATAAGTTAATTGATCTATGGCTCTCTAATGTAGTATACTAGATTAATTCTGTGAACATTTTGTTCAGCAACTTTAGTGGCCAAATTCTCATTGCACTTTGGTTGCTTTTTGCCTCACTACTATATTTACTTAACATTTTACAACCAGGATTGATATCCCTGATTCTATATAAACTAAATTTACAGGAATAGTTAACCAATTCTAGACCTTCAAATTTTAAAAAATATCTTTATAAAAATTTTAAAATGTTAATCTAGAAAGATATATCCATTTTTTTAAAAGATCTCTTTTGTATGAATCAATATTTCATTCTTCAAAGACAAACTAAGGGATCAACCAGGTACTCATAAGTAAGGTAAAACTTCAATTGAAATTACTCTTGCCCGAGTAATAATTTCAGGAATTAATTCCATTATAAACCCTTTTCTTTAGGAGACTGTTAGGATTTGGAGAGATTTTCATTGTCATAGGGTTAAGACAGCACAAAGAAAAAATAAGGTCAACAATATGAACAAAAAATATCTTTTACTTAATACTGTATACTATTTAGTAGTTGTAACTGAGAAAATACTGGATATATTATCCACATGAGAAAAATCTACAGAAGGAAGATGAACAAAAGACAGTAAGTACACTGTACTCTTTAATTAGGGTTTACATCACCATTACTGTTAGTTCTTACAATGTATACTGTACATTTCAACCAATCACAAAAAGGTCTCAATTAGTAGACTCTGTAATGAGGTTCATAATGATTAATGAAGTAGGCACCAAACCAAGCCACAAGCCTATGGGTGCACTCCTCTTCAAAATGCTTTCTAAAACTAGACTCAAAATTAATTCCTGCTAGTTTAAAGGCAACCAATATTTAATTATATTACAAATTGAAATTGGTGTTATATATATTCATTAACAATGAAGCTAAAGTTGCCTTTAACTCATGCTCTTCCAGAAAATAGAGTTCAGCAAAACTTAAACCTCTGAAAACCAGGAAATGCAGAATTAAGGTACATGCCAACACAACTTTAATTCTGCCAGCTGGAGCTGGAAATAGATGCTGAGATTTATCTGCAAAAAGAAGAACAGGAGTACTTGTGGCACCTTAGAGACTAACAAATTTATTAGAGCATAAGCTTTCGTGGACTACAGCATCCGAAGAAGTGGGCTGTAGTCCACGAAAGCTTATGCTCTAATAAATTTGTTAGTCTCTAAGGTGCCACAAGTACTCCTGTTCTTCTTTTTGCGGATACAGACTAACACGGCTGTTACTCTGAGATTTATCTGCATGGATTCTAGCTGCATCCACTTGATGAGGTGTAGACAAATTGAATAGTGAAGGAATTAGAAGGAGTAATTTGGAAGAGTGGTGATTTGTGATAAGAGGACATTTGGAGGGCACTGCACCTCTGGGAAGGTCTGATCCCCCTCTCTCTGACTGCATTTGTGTGTGATCATAGAAAAGAGGTACATGCGTACCTAGAGAAATCCAGTATGCCTTATGTCAGCTATTAGTTCTGAAGGTTATGTCAGTAGCAGTATATAGCAGTCTTCTTGCCATCAGCGGACAGCAGCAAGATGGGATATGATGGCGGTCTGTGGGTTTAATGATGGATAAATGAAAGTATAGTATTAAATGGCATCCTGTGCCTAAAAGTGAAGGGGTTGTAACATTTAGTAGATGTGGGGTTGTTTCTGTGGAAGTGGCTAAGTGTTTGAGTGCAGGGCAGGTATAGGTTATGTCCCTGTTTCCTGAGTGTTCTGCACTGTCTACAAAAGCAGAGTGCGAGTATATGTGTAAAATATATATTGGAACTTCACTCAAAGAGGGTAGAGTTAAAGCTGCATTGACATGTACCTTAATTCTATGCTACCAAGCCCTTTCTGCTGACCTAAAGGGCTTGTAAAATTGACGCCTGTACTTCACCTCGGTGAGAGGAGTAGCTCTAGAGTTGACCTTCCCGGGTTGAATTAAGGGTAATGTAGAGACAGCACTGTATAATTTGACATGTTTGGCCTCTGGTAGGTGTCCCAGAGTGCTCCAATGTGACCGCTTTGGACAGCACTTTCAACTCCACTGCACTTCAGCCAGGTACACAGGAAAAGCCACAGGAACTTTTGAATTTCAATTTCCTCTTTGATCATTGTGGAGGACTCACCACCACAGCTGACCATGACTGCCCAGGTCCGCCAACGTGCTCCAGCATGGAGCATATAAGAGACACTGGATCTGATTGCTGTGTGGGGAGAAGAGTCTCTGCAGGCAGAGCTCCGAACCCAAAGAACGCTGACATCTATGACAAAATTGCACAGGGCATGGGGGACAAAGGCTACACTAGGGACACACAGCAGTGCCGTGTGAAAATAAAGGAGCTCAGGCAAGCGTACCAGAAGGCAAGGGAGGCAAATAATTGCTCTGGTTCTGAGCCACCGACATGCTGCTTCTATGAGCAGCTCATGCGATTCTAGGCGGGGACACCACCAGTACCCCAACACTCTCAGTGGATACATCCCAGGGGTCCCAGGCAGCCACAGGCAACAATGAGGAGGACATTGTTGATGAGGAAGAGAAGGAGGAGAATGTGCAGCAGGCAAGTGGAGTATCCATTCTTCCCGACAGCCAGGACCTTTTCCTAACTCTGGAGCCAATCCACTCCTAGGACCTACTGTTGCAGGACTGTGATGGTGGGAAAGGCACCTAAGGTGAGTGCACACTTGTAATAACACTACAGGAGTTAAATGCAATTGTGGTTAATGTTTAATTTGAGGTAAACAATTGGGATACAGTGGCGGCCAGTATCCCCGGAAAAGCCTGTTTATGTGCCAAGAGATTCCCCACCAAAAAATGTCCACAGATGTGCCCTCACACTGCCTACCCTTTCTTGTGTGCTTACATTGCCTGCCTGTAAACCGAAATCTGCTGCCCAGTGCTCTGCCATATTGGTAGACGCTTCTTTTAGAAAACAAAATGTGGCTGTGTACCTCAGATAATGTATTTACTGCTGTGAATTATTTCACTCATTGCAAGAGTTAAACTTTTGTTTTCAACAATGTATGTTTTTCCTTGCAGCTGCAACGTTGTCTGTGGGTGCTTCCTCCACATCAGCACAAAGGCTGTCCCAGATTAGAAGGCAAAAAAAGCCGACAAGGGAAGACATGTTCTGTGATCTGATGCGTTCCTCCGAGACTAACAGGGCCCAGCTGAATGCATGGAGCCTTACACTGTCGGAGAGCATGCAATCCGACCAAGAGGGCAGGAAAGCATGCAGGGAACAAGAGCATAACATGCAAGAGGAGATGTTGCAGCTTATGGGGGAACAAACAGACATGTTGAGGCATCTGGTTGAGGTGCAGGAAAGGCAGCTAGACCTTAGAGTCCCGCTGCACCCAATGATGAACCAGCTGCCCGTCTCACCAAGTTCCATATCCTCCTCTCCCAGACGTCCTAGAATGCGGGGTGGGGTAGGGAGGGGAAGCTCTGTTATTCCTTGAACTCAACTCCAGGGGATGGTTCATGAAGCAGAAAGCTCTCATTCCCACAGCTCTGATTGCTAGACAGTGCAATTGTAGTAAGCTACGTGTCCTTGTCCCTTCCCCCCGTGTTATCAGGCCCTTACACTGGGTTATATTTACTATTCATTGCTGTCTCTGGTCAGTGTTTGTTAGCATAATGAAAATCCATGAATTGAGGACAAGAGGCTCTTTATTCACTGTGCACAATGTGGTTGGTGGGGGTTTAGTTTACAGGGCAGTACATGCAAAAAAGTGGCCAGGTTGGTAAGGAACAACACACAGAACTGTCACATCAGTGTTGGATCATTCATGAAACTGGTTTTCAAAGCCTCTCGGAGACGCAGTGCACCTTGATGTGCTCTTCTTAGCGCCCTGGTGTCTGGCTGCTCATAATTGGCAGCCAGATGATATGCCTCAATCCCCCACCCCGCCAGAAACTTCCCCCCTTACTTTCATAGATATTATGTAGCACACAGCAAACAGCAACAACAATGGGAATATTGCTTTCGCTGAAGTCTAACCTAGTGAGTAAACTGCGCCAGCGCCCCTTTAATCGTCCAAAGGTACATTCTACCACCATTCTGCACTTGGCTCAGCCTATGGTTGAATTACTCCTTACTGCTGTCCAGGCTGCCTGTGTATGGCTTCACGAGCCACAGGAGCAAGGGGTAGGCTGGGTCTCCAAGGATAACTATTGGCATTTCAACATTTTTCCAGTCTGGGAAGAAAGTTCCCTCTTTCAGCTTTCTGAAGAGACTGGAGTTCCTAAAGATGCGCGCATCATGTACTTTTCCCGACCATCCCATGCTGATGTCAGTGAAATGGCCCTTGTGATCCACTAGCACCTGCAACACCATTGAGAAGTAGCCCTTGCAGTTTATATACTCTTTGGCAAGATGGTCTGGTGCCAAAATAGGGATGTGCATTCCATCTACCACCCCACCACAGTTAGGGAACCCCATTCTGGCAAAGCCATCCACTATATCCTGCACCTTTCCCAGCGTCACTACCCTTCTTAGCAGAAGTGAATTGATTGCCCTAGCTACTTGGATCACAACAGCCCCCATGGTAGATTTACCCAATCCAAACTGATTTCTGACTGACCAGTAGCAATCCGGCATTCCCAGCTTCCACAGGGCTATCGCCACTTGCTTCTCAACTGTCAGAGCAGGTCTCATTTTGGAATTTCTGTGCTTCAGGGCTGGGGAAAGCAATTTGCAAAGTTCCAGGAAAGTGGCCTTGCGCATTCAAAAGTTATGCAGCCACTGCTCCTCATCCCATACCTGCATAACTATGCGGTCCCACCAGTCAGTGCTTGTTTCCCCAGCCTAGAAGTGGTGTTCCACTGTGTCAACATGCCCGGCTGCCACGGCCAGCCTGTGCAAATTGCTCCATTCCATGGCTTCCAGCACAGCTATTTGCGTGGCATCACATTCTTCTGCACGGCGGCTCCTGGCTAGGCTCTGCAAATACCGCAGGAAGATGCGTGAGGTGTTTGCGACACTCACAACAACAGTGTACAGCTGAGCGGGGTCCATGCTTGCCATGCTATGGCATCTGCAAGAGTAACCTAGGCTTAGGGATGAAATTGATTGTTTGCCGTTGTTTTCAGGGAGGGAGGAGCCAAGTGCATCATGGGAGGCTGATGATATGTACCCAAAACAACTCATGAAAATGTATTTGTCCCCTCAGGCATTGGGAGCCTAACCCAGAATTCCAATTGGCAACAGGAACTGTGGGATAGCTGCCCACAGTGCATCTCTCTGTGAGTCAATGTTAGCCTTGGTAGGGGGGATGCACTCCGCCGACGGAATGTGCATAGTAGGGACATACAACATAGATTTTGTAAAATCGGAGGCTAAATGTCAACTTAAATAAATTTGACCTAATTTCATAGTGTAAACAAGCCCTAAGTCTACACTTGCAGAGGTTTTGCACTGTCAGTTTAAATGGTTATAGGGAACTGGTGAAAGAAAAGTGCTGGTTTGTATACTTACTTACTTCCACAGGCATCAGAGAGTGTTTACATTTGCAGCACTTCCATCCCCACTTAGAGCAGCGCACTGAAGGCAGCTATCCCACAGTGCAGTTCTTTCCATGTTGACGATAGGTCTTGTGGGAAGGGGGGGGTGATTGCGGGGCATCCTGGGTCCCTGCACAGCCTCCTCTCTCCAAACACTGATAGCTCCAGTAGCTCAGCATTGCTCCAAGAAGGTGATCATTTGCTCCGTGGAGCAGACATTGTCACATGGTCAGATGATAAGTGAACACTTGCCAAGAAAACAGGAAGGGGAGTTTCAAAGTTCCTGGGGCTTTAGAGGGGAGGGGTGAATGTCTATTTACCTGGTGACAAAGCAGCAGAACTGCTGGCCAGAGTGGTCACCTAGACACTGTGGGATATCCTGCGGAGACTAAAAGCTCTGTAAACACGAAGAACGTGTCTTCACTTGCACATCACCGCAAAAGCATCACCGGTAAGAGCTCTCTCATGGAGGCGGGTTTTTTTTTTGCAGTGAAAAATCATTGGTAAGTGTAGACGCTCCCACGGTTTTTGCGCAAAAAAGAGACTTTTTCCGCTTTAAATGGCAAGAGTAGACATACCCTAATGAGCAATCTCTTTATTTAACACATCAGGAACTACAAGCTTGATGCTTATTATAGCTGCAAATTCCAATATAACCAGCAGAGCTAGGAATGTAACTAAGAAACTCAAGATCTCTAGACAGCATCCCCTCAGCATATTACGCTCTCATGCTGCCCCTTTTATGACAAAGTACTTTATCTTATCTGACATGTATTTTATCTAAGCAATAGTTATCAGGGAGCAGTAAATTTTCTAGCAAAAATAATGCAACTATCCTATCAAAATGAAAACCCACGGCAAACTGCTTACATGAATGTCAAATTTATCAAGGACTCAACTATTGCTGGGAGGAACCACTCAATTTTTCACAGCATTTTTGTTATTGTGCTTCTCAAAAAATATCCAGCAGTTTTTTCTAATACAAAATGAGGCTGTTGTTTGTTGGATTTATAGTTGTTGCTATTTTATGGTGACAACACAACTTTGTACACAAAGAAAAAGAGGCTGAAAAAAACCCCAAAGTAATCTTAATATAAACTAATCAGCATGCATTTTAGAACACCATCTCAATTATAACATTAATTGCACTGATGCTGTCCACCAAAAAAATATTATAAACATTTTTAACAAAATTCACTGGTGACATAATCACATCCCCAAAAAGGATCAAGTCTATAAACACTGTGTTGCAAGAGCTTTACCTTTTAAATACAGATGTCAGAATAACAATAACATATTTATAACCTATAATGGCTCAGTCCTGCAAGGTGCTGAACATTCAGACCCAATTTAGCAAAATATTTAAGAATGTGCTTAACTTTAAACACGTAAGAACAGCCATATGGGTCAGACCAAAGGTCCATCTAACCCAGTATCCTGTCTTCCGACAGTGGCAAATGCCAGGTGCCCCAGAGGGAATGAACAGTTAATCATCAAGTGATCCATTCCCTGTTGCTCATTCCTAGCTTCTGGCAAACAGAAGCTAGGGACACCACCCCTGCCCATCCTGGCTAATAGCCATTGGTGGACCTATCCTCCATGAATTTATCTAGTTCTTTTTTGAACCATTCTCCATGAGCATTCTCATTAACTTCAATAATTCCAGGACTATTCATGAGTCTGTCTATACCCAAACAGCTGTGCCACTGCAGCACATCTGGTGAAGATGCTCTATGCCGATAGAGAGCTCTCACGTCAGCGTAAAAACCTCACCTCCATGAGTGGAATAAGTTATGTTGGCAGTGGAATAAGTTATGTTGACATAGCGCTGTGCACACAAGCACTTATGTCAGTGTAACTTATGTCACTCAGGGGGGTGGAATATTCATACCCCTGAGCGACGTAAGTTTTGCCGACATAGGCTGTAGGGTAGATATACTTGAAGTGTGTGTTGGGTGACAAATGAGATCCAGTCCAATTTAGACTTAAACACTTTCTTGTAGCCTTTATTGAGTATGTTTTCACACAATGCTATTATCACCTCTGAATTATTTATACATGTAAAAACACAGCACATAAGAAAAATAATTGGCCAAATTACCTCTCCTGGCGAGAGGGCGACTTTTTCTTTTCTCTGATCTCCATTATGTTCTTCCCATTTTTCTCCACTCTCCTATTGTCAATCACTTATCTTTTAAACCTTGTTTCATAACTTAGCCCAGACTCAGCTTACTTAATTACCTCATCTGTGTACCTATCTAGTGTAAACCCTGATTAAACATTCTTCTGCATAAATCACAATCACTAAGCTAAGCTAATACATTTTTGCTTATCCTACATTTTTATTTGTCTCCTATCACTTTTTCTCTGCTATTAATCTCACTGGCCCCATTCAGTTGTTCTTAATTTACAGGTCTGTTTTGTGGCTTTGGGTTTTTGTTTATTAGGTTGTCTTGGAGGGGCACGTGAAGTTAACAATTCCCTTATGACATTCTGTTTCACTCTGCTATTTACACAGATCAAGTAAGACACACAAACCAGGTTTCATGGTTTGCAGATCCATGAAGATTTTTCAGTTAAGTTGTGGAATGCTGCATCAACAGGGATACTTATAAAAGCAAAATCCCTTCATATTTTCATATATATAATTGTTATATATATTCATTTTTCTAACATAATTTAGTATATATATTTGACTAACACAATTCATTACACAGTTTGCCATTAGGTGGGATCCAAGAAGAGACTTAGGCATTGCAATGCTGAGCATCAGAGCACTTCCCTTTTAGGCACTTAGAAAAATCAGAGGAGCAACACTGATCCACAAAGCCACGTTAAACATTTTGGCTCCATATACAATGAATGGGGAGAGATAGGGACCTTAGAATGTGATCCTCAAAAGCCAGCATGCCGGATGTGGAGTCATCTAACACACCCAATAGGATAGGCAAATCAGAGATAGGTGCCTAAGTGCAGGCTGCAGGAAAGCACCTATCTCTGCTTGCCATCCGGAAACAAGAACCAGCTGCCTGGAGTCAGATGGCTTAGACAGCTAAGCCACTTCTTGTGGGAATGAGTTAGGCATCTGCCTGACTCCACACAAAACAGTTGGAGGAGGCGGTGGGGGTAGATATAAGTGTTCTTAAACTAAGAATGAAAATTTAGCAGAAAAAAATTGACTTCAACTCATGAATTCATTTGACTGAGATGTTAAAGATTGTACTTTGATAGCATGTTACCTAGCTTATTACCTATTAATTAGGGCTGTCAGGTGATTTAAAAAATTAATCACGTGGTTAATCGTGCTGTTAAACAATAATAGAATACTATTTATATAAATATTTTTGGATGTTTTCCACATTTTCAAATATATTGATTTCAATTACAACACAGAATACAAAGTGTACAGTGCTCACTTTATATTTATTTTATTATAAATATTTGAACTGTACAAATAAAAGAAATAGTATTTTTCAATTCACTTAATGCAAGTACTGCAGTGCAATCTCTTTATCATGAAAGTTGAACTTACAAATGTAGAATTATGTACAAAAATAACTGCATTGAAAAATAAAACAATGTAAAACCTTAGAGCCTACATGTCCACTCAGTCCTACTTCTTGTTCAGCCAATCACTCAGACAAACATGTTTGTTTACATTTGCAGGAGATAATGCTGCCGGCTTCTTGTTTACAATGTTACCCAAAAGTGAGAACAGGCATTCACATTGCTCTGTTGTAGCCAGCGTTGCAAGATATTTACGTGCCAGATGCATTAAAGATTCATATGTCCCTTCATGCTTCAACCACCATTCCAGAGGACCTGGGTCCATGCTGATGATGGATTCTGCTCGATAACGATCCAAAGTGGTGCAGACCAACGCATGTTCATTTTCATCATCTGAGTCAGATGCCACCAGCGGAAGGTTTCTTTTTTGGTGGTTCGGGTTCTGTAGTTTCTGCACTGCAGTGTTGCTCTTTTAAGACTTCTGAAAGCATGCTCCACACCCTGTCCTGATCAGATTTTGGAAGTTACTCCGGATTCTTAAATCTTGGGTTGAGTGCTGTAGCTATCTTTAGAAATTTCACATTGGTACCTTCTTTGCATGTTGTCAAATCTGCAGTGAAAATGTTCTCAAAACAAACAACAGGCTGGGTCATCATCCAAGAGTGCTATAACATGAAATATATGGCAGAATGTGGGAAAACACAAAGCAGGAGACATACAATTTTCCAAGGCGTTCAGTCACAAATTTAATTAACACATTATTTTTTTAACGAGCATCATCAGCATGGAAGCATGTCCTCTGGAATGGTGGCCAAAGCATGAAGGGGCATAAGAATGTTTAGCAGATCTGGCATGTGCAATGCTGGTTACAAAAGTGCCAGCTAATGTGTGTTCTCACTTTCAGATGACATTGTAAACAAGAAGCGGGAAGCATTATCTCCCATAAATGTAAACAAACTTGTTTCTCCTAGCAGTTGGCTGAACAAGAAGTAGGGGTGAGTGGACTTGTAGGCTCTAAAGTTTTACATTGTTTTGTTTTTGAGTGCAGTTGTGTAACAAAAAAATCGACCATTTGTAAGTTGCGCTTTTATGATAAAGAGTTTGCACTATGGTACTTGTATGAGGTGAATTGAAAAATACTATGTCTTTTGTTTATCATTTTTACAGTGCAAATATTTGTAATAAAAATAATATAAAGTAAGTATTGTACACTTCGTATTCTGTGTTGTAACTGAAATCAACATATTTGAAAATGTAGAAAAACATCCAAAATATTTAATAAATTTCAATTGGTATTCTATTGTTTAACAGTGCGATTAAAACTGCGATTAATTGATATTAATTTTTTTACTTGTGATTAATTTTTTTGAGTTAATCGCATGAGTTAACTACGATTAATCGACAGCCCTGCTATTAATGTACCTAAATATTTCAATACAGTATATCAAAATTGGAAATTTAAACATTAATCTAAAAAAAAAGCAAAAAAGTCCGTATGAAAATTTGAATGACAAACCTTAGCACTCTTGCATATCTATGAACATATAGTAGTCCTGAATCTCTGTTCCTACTGTAATTGGAGCAGGAAGAGAGGGGGAGGGGACAACTATATCTGTGGTGTATTCAGGAGCCATTTGACAGTTATTAGTTAAAGCAGCTTTAGGACTAATCTAAATTATATTCTATTTCCCATGGTCCTCTACGGAGCCAGAGAAAAGAATAGCTGTAGCACAGCAATGTCTGGTCACATCGTCTCCCTGTAGCTGTCCAGCTCCATCCCTCTC
Organism: Malaclemys terrapin pileata; assembly: GCF_027887155.1. Lineage (NCBI taxonomy): Eukaryota > Metazoa > Chordata > Testudines > Emydidae > Malaclemys > Malaclemys terrapin. The sequence continues at coordinate 87,897,455 of NC_071507.1, forward strand.
ACTCCCTGCCTCAGCTGAGTCCTGACATGCCCTCTACAACAGTGGCTGGAACAAGATTGGTGCATAATCCTTATGCCAACTCTGTGTTAGTCAGAGAGGCCCCTTATACAGCAGGTATTATCAAGTGGTCATTTCTGTCTCCAAAGTGGTAATAATGTACCCAGTCAGTGTAATTAAGAGTCAAGCTTCGTGAGGATTTTTCATCAATACAATCATCAGAGCCGTCCCTAGGGGACAGTGAATCGGGGCGACTGATCCGGGCCCCGTGCTTTGGGGGCCCTGTGGGCCAGCGCAATTGGCTGGCACCGTATGGGCGGCAGGTGACTCGCTGGCTGGGGAAGGCTACCACCAGCCCTCCCCTTCCACCTGAGGGACAACGTGCTGGGAGGGAGCGCACATGTTGGCACTGCTGCAGCCTCCCCAGCCCTGGAGCTCCAGGAGGGAGAGTGCGCTGCAGTGGTGCTGCAGCCTCGCCAGTCCTGCAGCGCCAGGAGAAAGAGTAAGTGGTGCCACCGCTGCCTCCCCAGCCCTGGAAAGGCAGGCAACATAGCCCCAACCCCCTGGAGCCCAGCGGCACCACCGAAGTGAGGCCCTGGGGGGGAAGGGGAGGGAGCAGAGTGTGGGCGGGGCCAGGCTGGCTACCCACCCCCGGTGTGGTTGGTCCCGGAAGTGATGTCACTTCTGCCCCGGGCCCCAGATTCCCCTAGGGATGACCCTGACAATCATTTAACACTCTGGGTCATGCCAGGGCCAGATTTAGGGGCACGGTGCTGGCTTTGAGGGGTCCTGAGCTCAAGGTGCTCTTTTTTGTTGTTAGCAGCAAGGAACATAGAATGTTTGAAGTAAAATGCTTCAGTATTCCATATGTGGTTTCATTTTTCATTAACCTCTAGAATGTTCCAGACCTTTGTAGAATCTCGTGGAACTTTCCTGACTTTCTAAGAACTACATACTAATAATTAATGGCGATATCCCATCTCCTAGAACTGGAAGGGACCTTGAAAGGTCATTGAGTCCAGCCCCCTGCCTTCACTAGCAGGACCAAGTACTGATTTTGCCCCAGATCCCCAAGTGGCCCCCTCAAGGATTGAACTCACAACCCTGGGTTTAGCAGGCCAATGCTCAAACCACTGAGCTATCCCTCCCCCCTGTTTTTCCTTGAACCTCCTAGAATGTTGTCAGCCATGCCCTCGCAAGTATATAAGAGGTGCAGAATCTCCAATCAGTCAATGAGATATAAGAATGAACTGAAATGAAATGAGAGCCGAGCTGTGATATTGTGAACCTTGTTTTATTATGCAATTATGAAAGTGTACTTGTGTTTTAAGACTTGAGGAGTGTAAGTAGTGACTAATAAAGGACATACACCTCTACCCCGATATAACGCGACCCGATATAACACGAATTCGGATATAACACGGTAAAGAAGCGTTCTGGGGGGGGCGGGGCTGCGCACTCCGGCGGATCAAAGCAAGTTCGATATAACGTGGTTTCACCTATAAAGCAGTACGATTTTTTGGCTCCCGAGGACAGCATTATATCGGGGTAGAGATGTATTTAATCAGATGCCAGAGATATCTATCAAACACCTATCTGCACAACAATATAACAAATAGTGTTACTTCTTTTGCCATGCTTAACATGTAATGTTTGATGTCTTTCTAAGACTGCAGAACATAGACTTTTGCTCTCCCTAATATTGTCTGTTTTTCCCCATAGAAAATAAAAGACGCCCCTGAAGAAGCCTTCAGAAGCTCTGTATATCAAGGGAAAAGCTCAACTCCAATCTAGTTTGCAGTAAGGGGCAAATTTGATGGGAAAATATCTGAAACAGAACAACACAGACAGTACTTTAGGCTGTAGCAATCGTCCCAATGTAGAAGAAATTGAGGAGCAAAGCATAAATGATGGAAGTCCTATTACTAAAGAATTAGCAGATTTTCCTGAAGATAAGGAATGGAAATTTGAGGAAAGTGATAGAGAATTGTCCAGTTTTCCTGGCGGCATAAAGGAGAGTGATGATAAAGAAGAATGTGGCTAACGTGAAAAGGAGAGTAATGACATAGAAAAATCTGGTTTACATGAAAAGGAGAGAAATTATAAAGAAGAATCTGCCTTGCATGATGACAGAAACAGCAGTGAGAAACTGCACATCACAAATCAATACATCAGATCCTGCTTTATGACCAGCGATCCTAAACTCTGCTGATATTGGTCATACAATTTTGAATGGGCTGGGCAAAACTGAGGATATGTTTCCAGTAAACGAGCAGAGGAGACACTTCTCAAAATCACGTTGAGAGAGTGCTCGAGATTGCTGAGAAACTGAATTGGCGTTGGCTAGTTTACTCTAAATCAACTGACAAAGTGGCCTGTTTTTGTTGCAAAATATTTGACAAGAATGCAAAATGGTTGCTTGTGCTTTCTGGGTACAATTACTGGCATAACTTATCTGATGCTCTGAAGCAACATGAAAAATCACCTGACCATTTTATGGCCTACTCCAAATGGATGGAAGTTGGGTCCAAGCTCAAGCTGAATAAATGCATAGACGCAGAAAACCAGCACATTATTAATGTAGAAATCCAGCACTGAACGTGCTCAAGCATCTAATCTCAATTACCCTCTTCCTTACAAAGAATAATTTGGCTTTCCAGAGCTCATTGGATAAGTTGTTCACTGAACATAACGGTAATTTCCTTGGTTTGGTATAGCTCCTTGGGAAATACGATGATGTCATGCATAAGCACCTACGTTGAGTAGTTCATAAAGAAGTTATTGACCATTACTGCAGCAAAACAATTCAAAATGAATTGATGGACCTTATGGCAAGGAAGGTGCTTGATAACATATTGAAGCGGCTTGGCAAAGTGAAATACTACACCATAATAATGGACTGCACTCCCGATGTTAGGTCACAGTGAAAAGATGTCATTTATAGTAAGATTTGTTGAGTAGGAGGATGGCTGTATCTAAGTAAAGGAACACTTTATCTGTTTCTGATCTGTGGATGACTCTACTGGAAAAGGTGTAACAGAACTATTTATGAACATTTTGAATGAGAATAAAATAAAGCTTCAGGACTGTTGTGGCCAAGGCTATGATAACAGCACAACATGAAGGGAAGAAACAATGGCGTTCAGGCGAGGATCTTTGCGCTGAATCCAAGAACTTTCCTCATGCCTTGTGACTGCCATTCCCTTAACCTTGTTGTGTCAGATACAGTGTCATCTTCTTTAGATTCAGTATCTCTCTTCAGAGTACTGCAAAGGATATGCAACCTGTTTTCAGCATCCACTATCAGGTGGAAGATCCTCACAGACAATGTTACAAATCTGACCGTGAAACTGCTAAGTGACACTTGCTGGGAGGCTGCATTGACAGCATAAGGCCAATGAGAAACCAAGTGACTGAAGTCTACCACAGCCTGATGGAATGGACACAGTCAAGTAAAGACAAGGACGGAATCTGATACGAGGTGCAAAGCTTGGCCACCCAGATCATTGACTTCAAATTTCTGGTCTCAGTTGTGGTTTGGCATGATATTCTGGGTTCTCAGTAAATGCTGTAAGCAAGGCATTATAAATTCAGTCAATGGACATCATGACCGCTACTACTTTGAGAAGCTGCCTTGATTTCATTGTGACCTACAGAGACAACAGATTTGAAGATGCCATCACTGCTGAGGAACGGAGGAAAACTTAGGAGTTGAGCCCGTCTTCAAGGAAACTTGTATTCATTGGAAGAAGAGACAGTTTGGTTACAAGGACAGAGATGAGGTGATCAGAAGCTTGGAAGAAAAATTCAAGAGAAAGTTTTTTTCGGTCACTTGTTGACACTGCTCGAGTGTCTATCAAAGAAAGATTCAGACAAATGACGCATCACGAAAAAACCTGAAGGTTTTTATATGACCTTCGTAAGCTGCTGCCAGACAGGAAAACACTCTTTAACAATTGTATGGACCTTCATCGGACACTAACACATGGGGAATGTTCAGACATCTATGATAAAGACCACTATTTCGAATTGGACAACATTCATTAGATTTTGTCATATGGGAAGCACTCTCCACTTCAAGTTCTCCAATTCATTCATGATGCAGGGCTGAAGGACACTTTTCCTAATGTGTGGATAGCTTTGAGGATTCTGCTCACGCTACTGGTCACACTTGCAAGTGGTAAATGCAGCTTTTCGAAGCTCAGGCTCATTAAAATATATCTTTGATCGACGATGGCCAACAAGAAACATCACTTGCTATTTTATTGTTTTAAAATGACATTGGCCAGTCTTTGGATCTCTCTGATGCTGTGCTTCAGTTCACAAGGGAAAAGGCAAGAAAATTGACCTCTTGAACTAAAGGATGAGGGTTAACATTTTAAGGCTATCATCTACTTACTTCTGAGCGAATTCAGCGCCATAAAAATTAAAAATTTTGTGCAAAATATTTTAAAATTCTGCAAAGTTCTGCATATATGTTATTTGTCAAAATAACAGAAACATAAAAATATAATCACACCATTTTTAATTATTTACTTACAAGTATTTTGAAATAAATTACCAAAATTGAAAATGGTATGATTATATTGTTGTTGTGTTTCTGTGTTATTTTTACAAATAAAATATGCAGAACTTTGCAGAATTTTAATTTTTTAAATTTTTTGGTACAGAATTCTCTCAAGGGTACCAGGTTTCTGAGTGGCACAATCTGGGTGTGGGGAGATCGATGGGAGGTCTGGGGAGGGGATTTGGATGCACAGGGGCTCGGTGTGGGGTTCTGGATGCAGGGAAAATGGGACTCTGCAGCGGAGTCCAGGTGAAGGTGGTTAGGGCTTAGTGGAGGGTGGTGGGGGAGAGGGGCTTGGTAGGGTGGGGGGTCAGGTGAAGCTGGTTGGGGCTCATTGGGGTGGGTGTCCAGGTGTGGGTGGCTACTGATGGAGGGAGTAAGGATCAGTGGGGGGGTTCTGCATGCAGAGTAAGGATCAGTGGGGTGGGGGTTCAGGGGACTCAGTGGGGGGTTCTGCATGCAGGGGGCTCCGGATGGGGGGAGGACTCGGTGGGAGGTTCTAGGTGTGTGCGGGCAGGGGGAGAGGGTCACTGTACAGGGAGCTGCTCCCCCTATTCACCCAACTACTGTGCATCCAGAATACCCCCCTCCGCAATCCCCCTGCTGAACTTCACCCTCTCCACCAGACCTCCCCACCACCAAGCCCCCCGAACCCTATGGTGCAGAGCTTCCTGCAGCCAGGGGAAGTTTTGGGGGGTTGATTTGACCTAGCTTTGTGCAGGGAAGGGGGGGGAAACTTGTCTCCATCCTCCTCTTCCCCTCCACCCCGCCCAGCTTGGACTCACTTCCCTGGGCGGCCGGGGCATTCCAAGGCCCCCTTCTCCCCAGTGATTTACCTCTCCCCTGGCTGCCCAGAAAGACTTGTCTGAGCTGCTGGGGAAGGGTGAGTGAGCACTGGTGCAGCTTCTCTTTGCTTCCCCACAGAAACCATTTTCTGCAAGGAAGCAAAGAGAATCTACAGGGGGTCTTTTTTCTGCTGCGCCGCAATGGTGCAGAATTCCCCCAGGAATATGCCTACTGTAACACTGGTCCACCCAATGTTAGTGCAGAGTTCAATTTTTTTATATTAATTTACAAAGTTTCTATAAGCTTAGAGGAAATGAATTGTTTATTTGTTTATATATGGCAAGAATAAATACAGATTTACAGATCTTAGTGTGCAAATTTATTGTCTTATACGACAGGAATAAATCATGCAAGCATATCTTGCATCAAAGTCATGAAATGGGCTACAAATACAATAAAAATAAGGTATTCAAAAGTTTAACAAATAGAGGGGGGGCGCGAAAGATGCTCCTCACCTGGGGCACAATTTGGTGTACGGCTGGTCCTGGGCCACGTAACAGACTATGACATCTATTGATTATAAGTTAATTATAGTAAGACCATTAGGTGAAATCCTGACCCTCCTGAAGTCAATTAAAGTTTTGGCATTGACTTCGGGGGGGCCAGAATTTCACCAACATCATTATTGACCCACGACTGAGTGAACAACACTTTATCATATAAACTATAGAATAACAACAGCACCTCTTAAAGGTGATTGGCAAAGACAATTGTCCTCCATTAATTTCAGCAGTAGGGCTGAATACCTCTTTGACAAAGTTTAGAGGATTAGCCAAAGTATAATTATTATTTGAAAACTAAAGAGTATTTTCATTCTTAGGTCTTGAAGCATGCTGCCTTGCCCCAATTACTGATTCCCACTCTGATATGTCATCACAGCATCTGCTACTGCCAGTATGATCAGAACCACCCTGGAATTCCCTTTGCTCCTTATGGTAGGAGGGGTCAGGTATAAGCTGTTTTACAATCGTGTGCAATTTTGCAAAGTTTTAAGTATTGTATCCCAATACTTCAATGGACAGAACTTACAGTGCTCTCTGTAAGTCATATTTAAAATAATGGTTCAGTGCGAATATGCTATTTTTTAGTTCATAAAGAACTGATTAGCTAAGGCATCTTGAAAAGTGTCATTATGTTTCAAAATAATTTTACATCTAGTTCATCTACCTATGAAATGTAAAACTTTACAAGCTTTCTCTCTATGTAAAATATTGTGAATAAAATAAATGAAGTGGTTTAAGATAATAAAAATGTCAATCAATGATAGGATGAGGGTGCTAATTGACAATCTGCTTATTATCTATTTTCAGTCATATGACTAAATTATAAAAGGCAGATTGAAGAACAGGAGTACTTGTGGCACCTTAGAGACTAACAAATTTATTAGAGCATAAGCTTTCGTGGACTACAGCCCACTTCTTCGGATGTAGTCCACGAAAGCTTATGCTCTAATAAATTTGTTAGTCTCTAAGGTGCCACAAGTACTCCTGTTCTTCTTTTTGCGGATACAGACTAACACGGCTGTTACTCTGAAAAAGGCAGATTGGTGATTCAAATATGTAACTGAGCAGCGTGCATTTCTTCACGCTCAAGAATATGAAACAAATCTCATTCTTATATTTATGAAAAATACATCAACTCTCCCCATATTTATAAAAAAATAGGGACTAATTTAAAAAAAAATCGGAGTCTTCTAAAATATCAAGAACAGCAATATTAAGAATATTTTCTGAACAGAAACATCATTAAGCAATACAAATTCTAGTTAAAAATACAGTATGAAATTTGAGCTCTGATAAATGATGTTATAATATCTAGCATTACATAGATTTTTTTCTGGTTATATTATCATAATATTGTAGAAAGAATGCTATAGTTCTGGTTGAAAAGGTCTTTTCATAAGCAGCCTGATTTTTAGGTGCTTATAACTTTCTGAAAAAGACAAAGTGAAATTACATTGGGCTGAAATTTTTCATATTTACTCCCAGTCTAAAGGAAGACTTCTTTTTGTACATTTAGTAGACTTCCATTTGATCATTCTCCAGATTAGAGAACAGCAGTGATTCATAGTTAAGGTAGCAATTAAATTTCTATTATAAAACAATGTCAGTACTACCTTATAAAACATAAAAATAATAGCAATCTCATCATTAGTATGTTACCTATAGAGATGAGGTAGAATTTTTCTATCATATTTAAAGAGAATTGGACAAGGAGTTTATGTATTATGACACCTAAAATATACATATTCACTAGAAGCCAAGGCAGAGATCAGCTGGAAATGTTTGTGGAGGCCTTCTGCATGGAGCCAGGTGAGCAAAACTACAATAATGCCATCCCCAATCATTCAAAAATCATGAGGTAGGCCCTTAAAATCGTGAGGTTTTTTTTTTTAAATGGTAGGTTCCTTTTATTGGCTTTTTAGTTTCAGAGCTTTTATGGTACACTAGGGTAATGTTTTCAAGACTTTTTCTGGAACCACACTGTCTAGAAATTATTTTTTAATGTAAGCTGAGATCCTCATGCAATCTCTTGATTCCAGCAGCTGGGGCTTCAAGAAAAAAACATCAAATATTACACAACTTGTGATAAAATCCAAAGAATGGCAATAATGAGATTAAGAAAATGCTGCTACAGATGTTACCCCCCAGACTCCTGTTAGCACCCTGTCTTCCTTCTCTAGGTGGAACTCTGTAAGCAAAAATGGAACCCTGCTTTGAAAATCTGCAAGGTGGGGAAAATAGGGACAGTTTAGCATCTGGGGGCAGCATATTAGGGTGTATAAGATTCCCTTCCCTGCTCCTTCTTTTCACCGCATGCTTCTTCTTAGGCAAGAGGCCCCTGGAAAGTTATGAACCCCCTTCTCAATCCTCCTGCTTATTTCCTATTGCACCCAGGCCCCTGTGTAATGACGGCTCCCTTCCTCCACTTTTCTGCTGTTACTGGGCACCATTCAGGTGTCTAGAGTGAGGAATTCCTCCCCCAACTACTTTGATCCCTCAAAAGCCTAAAGGGATTTTTAAACTTTAACATTCTTCTAAAATAATTTGCACTCAGACTACTGATATGTGGCTGTTATCTTAACTTCACCTTTAAAAAATGTGTTGAAGGATGTCTGACCATAAAAGAAGGGTATATTTCACCAATTAAGATTTTTTCATAGGCTATTTTTGCACATGAATATCTCTGCTCAATTACTCCGTTTTAAAAATCCAAATTTAAACCAACTTAATCCTCAATTAGCTCTGACATCCTTTTGGAATTTCTGAAAAATCTGATTTAGAAATAAAGTATTTAAAAAATCATGCACACCATACAAGCAATATGTGATTGTCTACTAAGTTCTTTTAAAAATACACTGATATACAGAGTTACAGACAAATGTATGTAAAGGAGGGCATACATCTAAAACACTGTCCATCGAAATACAAAGTAAAGCATTTAAGACAAGCTAATAACATTTTCTTTGATTGGCCTTCCTTAACCTCAGCCAAAGTGAGTCTTCCCTTTATCCTGAATAGTCATCTCTTTTCCTGAATTCCTCCCATTAAGCTTATTTGAATGTGCAATATGTGATTTTGTGCACTCTAGAGAGCGTACAAAATGTGAAAATGACAGCTGGTGGAGGAATACTAGGATAGACATCAAAGCAGGATCCCCTTCAGATATCATCTTAAAGGCATGCTTGTGGGAATGCACAGGAAGGGGGGATTACATATGAACATTTGTCTTCTTACATTTAATTCATGTTGGAAGGGACCCGGAAAACCTCTCAGACCCTAGACTGCAAACTTCTAATTGCATGTGCTTTGATTTGACTGTGTAATCAAATCATTGCTTATTCAGATAAAAATACCAATGCTTTAAACTGAATGTGTGACCGTTAGTACTCGCAAGTATCCTATTTTTAATGGGGGAGGGAATTATTTTTGCTGCTCTTCACTCCTCTGGTTATGAGAGGCTACTGATTCTGTGGATGCTTGAGTCTGCCTCTCATAGGCCCCAGTTAAGCAAATCACTTAAACATGTGATTAAGTGCTTTGCTGAATTGAAGCCTTATTTCCCTATTGTTCTTCATTTCTTCCCTTGTTGGCTTCCAGAGACAGGGTGTAGTATTATCTATATGAATAATAAGAATATTTGCAGTTACTTAGCTTGTATAAAAGTTCATAAGGAATATCATACCTCTTCTGCTTCAGGACATAAACCAACCACTAAATTAACTCAGGAGTTAAGAAGAAATTCTCCCATAGGCAAAATATTACATAATTGTCTATTATAGGGAAGTGTTTTTAGTATCTGGTACTGACCACTGTCTGAAACAGGAAATTGGACTACATGAATTTTTAGTCTAACTTGGTATATCAGTTCATCTGTTCCACAGTTTTTGAAGAAAAAACATATTGGATCAGTAAAAAGTTACACATGAACAAAGAAAAGGGATCCCAGTTACTTTAGGATCAGAAACATTTTTCTTTTGGTGAATATCTATTAAGCCAGCTATCTAAACTACAGTACAACCTCAGAGTTATGAACTGACCAGTCAACCACACACCTCATTTGGAACCAGAAGTATGTAATCGGGCAGCAGGACACACACACACACACACACACAAAGCAACTACAATACAGTACTGTGTTAAATGTAATCTACTAAAAAAATTAAGGGAAAGTTTAAAAAAGATTTGAAAAGGTAAGGAAGCAATCTCTGTGCTTGTTTCATTTAAATTAAAATGGTTAAAAGCAGCATTTTTCTTCTGCACAGGAAAGTTTCAAAGCTATATTAAGTCAATGTTCCAGCTGTAAACTTGAAAGAACAACCATAATATTTTGTTCAGAGTTATGAAAAATCTTTTATTCCCAAGGTGTTAGTAACTCGCAGGTTCTACTGTAATACATTTTAAACACGGGGTACTAAAACTGAGAACTCATGAATTTTTACCAGACTAGCCAAAGGATTAAATGTTTCTATCTACTATTGGGGTGGTGGGAGACCTTTCACGAACAAGTTCCATGTTGGACCAGGGGGAGTAAACCCTGTATCTTTCATGCCTAGTAGGTACCCTAACCACAAGGCTATAGAGTCATTGTCACTCTTGTTGGCCCAATGACTATTTAAGTATTTATACAAAGTAGAACAGTTTCAAAAGGAGATATTCAGAGAGCCCTACACCAGACTATTCAATAACTACATCCTAAGACAAGGGCACTCTCCTGAGAGGTGGGAGATCCACATTCAATTACTTTCTCCCCATTGAGCAGAGGGTGGTATTGAACCAGGGGCTGGGTGGTATTGAATCACTGAGTTAAAATTATAAAGTGGACACTACCATGACGTGCTCCTCTAGCATTTCTTGCATAATATGGCTTATATACATGATTCCAAGAGAAGGTTCATGGCCAAAGATCGCAAGCAGAGATAAGTACCAAACTCCCTGAGAAGGATGAGCATAGGACACACCCTCTCGTTCACATCTGCTGTTGTCTAATTTACATGGGGAGCTGCTTAGCCTGCTGGCTTTTGTGGCTTCCACACTTCGGTTCATATTGCCTGGGCACCTAACTCAGGCTTTGTGGATTCCAGTAATTTTCACAAGGCCCCACATCTGCAAAAGCTCTTAGGTATCTATGTCCCAGTTTCAGGCAGCACTGTGATCCACAATCTTCCCCTCACTCAGCTACCGCTTAACCCTGTGGGTACATAATCTCAGGGCAGGTCTACACTACCATCTTAAATCGACCTGTTAGATCGACTTACAGCTACCGCAGTACTTACTGATGTCCACACTACCCTCCTGTCGATAGTGTGCGTCCTCACCAGGAGCGCTTCCACCGACTGAAGAGGGGCAGGGTGGGGGGCTGAGAGCCCAGGCTCTTAGCTCCACGCAGTTCCCCATTGGGAGCCCAACTGCCCTGAGAGGCTTCTCACCTCCCTGCTCTGAGCTGGAAGCGGGGGGCTGGGAGGAGAGGAGCTGCTCCCAGCTGGGAGTAGGGAGGAAGCTGCCTGAGGTCCAGTCAGCTGCCATTCTCCTGGTGGGGAGCAGAGACCCTGAGGGGCAGCAGGGCTCCCAGCAGGGAGTGGGGAGCCCGGGCAGCAGCCCAAGCCGGGAGCCTGGATGGCAGCATGGTTTGGAGCAGAGACCTGACAGCAGCCCAGCTGGGGAGCCAGGAGCTGGCTTTCTTGTCAATTTCATGGCTCCAAGACAGCCAACAACCCCTGTAAGGAATGCCGTGTCGCGCTAACTACACCAACATAAACCCTAAGCCTCTCATGGAGGTGCAGTTATTATGTCGGTGTAGTAGGGTACTTACATCGGCGGGAGCAAGATTGTACTGTAGATACGAACATAGTTAGGTTGACATAAGCTGTTTATGTAGACCTAACTCTGTAGAGTAAACCAAGCCTCACTTGGCATCTACATTTTTGCTGTAAAAGTCCCTGAGGCATCTAGGTTTCTGCCTCTGGGCATATGCACTGCTCCTCACTCTAGGTAACTGGACACCTATATAATGCGTATGCCCCAGCACAATTCTCAAACCAGCAGAAGATAGGCAGGGGCTGATCTGGTTGGCACGCTAAGAGCTGGCCTACTGGATGAGGTCCCATTAAAAAGCCAGCCGGAGGAAGCTATGGTGGTGCCTCTCTTACAACTTACAGCCCCCTAGTTAGTACATTCATCCAGCATGTACCACACCCAGGCTCAATTTCCCCTTCTGCTTTAAGGAGAGCAAAGATTTGCATAGAGGTCTCCTACTTCTCAGAAAAGTGCCCTGACCTCTAGGGTTTGCAATACTTTGATGTGAGTTTCTCTCAATCTCTTCTGTTGAAGCTGTTCCACTTTGGACATCTCCTCTTTCTCAATAATTCTTATTGGCTAGTTTAAATGGTGGGTTTTGTGGGTCCCATTATCACACATCGATCTCTCCCCATGCATTGTATAAAAGGCTGGGCACCTAACTCAGACTTTGTGAATTCAATTGTTCTTGTGATTTTCTAAGCACCTAAAAGTTAGGTGTTACAACACCTAGATCCCTTTGTATATCTGGACCTAATACTCTACAACTCCCTGATCTCCATTTTTGAGTCCTTCTCCCATGAGAATAAATCCAGTGGCTGCCTATACTGTTGTTTATAACTTTCCCAAGCAACAGTAGTGGCAATAAGAAACCACCATGATTCTTACCAGTTTCACTACTTTCCACAGTGTTCTAACTATCACCTGTGAAACTGATCAGAATTTTATTAATTTCATTCTGCTGTTGATTATCAAAGCTAGGAGCCATTGCAGTGACAGTGGATTTACTTGTTTGCAGACTAGGAAGACGGTACTGCATTTTTTCACATTCTGTTAACCTTCCAAATGTTATTGTCATATCCATAATAGAAACCATAAGAGCTAGAATCCTAATTGTTTAAAAATAACTTAAATTCACTTAAAGTGTGAAAGTTTAGGTATCCATACTCACCGGCCAAAGCTTTCCACTTGTCATGAATTGAGTAAATTTTTTCAAGCCCTGCTAAAACTTCTGAATTTCTAGACTAAATCAAGTATTCTTTTATATACTATTGCTTATACAAAGATATGCAAATATCTTTGTGAACTGAATATATCTGGAGAGGAGGAAAGATCTTAAAAAATTAATCCTTAAACTCACTGAAGTGGTTATATAGTTTGTTCTCCACATCTCTAGAATTAAAAAAGCTGTAAAATAAACCCCTTTCTTTTTTGTTTTGCATTCTCTCCACCAAGGTCAAATTCACCTTGTCTTGATTAATACAGAAAAGGTGTTTTAAAAGTCTTTGCAGATATATTTCAGCATCTCCAGAATTTGGAAAAATTTTGTGGAAAGTAATGGTGAATTATAAGTTATTAATGATCAATATGATGAAGAAAGTGTTACATAATGGGTAAACAAATGTATGTTGAGTCACAGAAGATTTTAGATGATAAAGCTGCAGCATGAAGACCAAATTAAAAAGAAATTATCTGGTTTCCACAGCCCATATGTCTGCTGAAGGCCGAAAGAATGTCATTTCTTGGGGCTTGCCTGGGGTTTGTTGTTTTGAAAACAGGAGAGAGCTGTTATTTAAAACATTCCTGATACATTAGATGCAATCTACCCAAGATATGAAGTGTATAATAGAAAATAATACCTGAAAATAAGATAACAACAATGGTAGGAAGTTTACAAGTTAATTTACCAACATTGGGAGAACAGCAAGTAGTAAGATTAGAAATTCCCTACACTCTCTTCAGTGTGTCAGTATTTTTCTACTATCAAGAGCCCTGATCAACAAAGGTACTTAGGAGCCTAAGCCCCAGACTGGGTGCTTAAATCCCATTTTTTGTCTCCAGTGAGATTCATAAAACTTACACCAAACACTGTAGGCACTTAAACTCACTTGGTACCTAACTTGTCATGGAAAAAGTTTCCTCCGTGCCTAAGTTTCTGCCTCTGAGTGTGACATTGCTGCTTTACTCTAGGTATCCAGTTGCCTATCTCCCTTCTAGACCCAGAAGAATCCAAAAACTGGGGGGAGGCTAGATGGAAGAACATCTGAAGCCACCTATCAGATCGGGTCTCATTCAAAATTTGCACAGAGGTATACCACCTTTAGGAGAGTGCTCTAACCACTGAGCTCTGGGAAATTCTGATGGCAGGCTCCCTTAGTCTCTCCTGTTGAAGCTATTCCACCATGGATAAATAACAAAAGACTGATTGGAGCAGGGGGACTGGAACCTGAATCTCCCAACTTCCAGCTCTCTCTCATTCAGTGACTATTCAAGTATTTATCCATGGGGGAAAAGTCATAGGACCAACAAGAGAAAGAATAACTCGTAGCCTGGTAGGTAGGCCACCCATGTGGGAGACCCCAGGTGCAGTCCCCCTTCTCCAATCACTCTTTAATTATTTATCTACAGTGGAAAAGCTACAAAAGGAGAAATTGAGGGACCCCCACACCAGAAGATCCCATAGCCCAGTGGTTGGAGCACATTCCAAAAAGAGAGAAGATCCCTATTTAAATCCTTTCTCCCTTGCCAGCAGAAGGGGGACTTAAACATGGGGCTCTACATCCCAGATGAGTGCTCTAACCACTAGACTAACAGTTATACAATGAGCACCACCTCCTCTGGCTGTCTTGTGTGGAGCAAGGCAGACACCTCACTCATTCCTGCAAAAAATAGCTTAGACACCTAGCCTCCTGACTCCAGGAGATGGGCTCCCATGCCGAGCATGCTGGTTTTTGTGGATCACATCTTAGGTACCTATCTCTCCCCATTCATTGTATAGAAAGCCTAAACGCTAACCTCAGGCTTTGTGAATCACAGTGTTCGTTGTTCCTGTAATTTTCTGAGCACATAAAAATTAGGTGCTGCAACATTCAGCATTGCAATGCCTAAGTCCTTTTGTGGACCTGACCCAAGGCGCTCAGAACTTTACATAATATTCTAGCAGAGGTATATATAGAGAAAATTGTCTCGTGAACTCATGTCTGTGCATTTGCAGCCAATAATTGCCCAACAATCTGAAGGATGGAAATGCCACTAAACTTATTCACAGGACTCAAGAAAAGAAAATAGGATTCACAAAAGATCTATGGCCTGTCTAAATCAAAGGACGGAAACTGTCTAATGTTCATCTTATGGAGAATGTGGGATGAATGTGAGTGCAGATAAAAATACCAGTCAAAGTCATAGACTGATTTAAATGAAAATCCTGAACAAAATTGGGAACAAATTTGAAATGAGCATCAAAGACCAGCTGGTCTTGGGGAAAATGTAAAAATGAGGTTTTGGACATGAGGTCTGTAGCTTACTAGCACATACTGTAGATGTGATAACTATTAGAAAAACATAATTATGATCTAGGAAATACACACTTATGGTTTCTAAATGGAGGACTCATGAACCTCAGAATTAGAGATAAATGTTCTATGCCAGTTGGGGTTCCAATCTTTCAGATGTGGTAGAGCATAGATTATAGTTCTGAGTTCTTCAGAGTGGTGATTATACAGTTCTTTGTGTTTCTACAGAGCCCAAATCCTGACTGGAGACTTTGTGAATTAAAAGCAATAATAGTAATAGTTAACAAACAGTTCTCTATATACTGATCACTAAAATCAGATTCAGATTCAAGTTTATTGATGGTTCATATGAACATAAGAATGGCCATACTGGATCAGACCAAAGGTCCATCTTGCCCAGTATCCTATCTTCCAACAGTGGCAAATGCCAGGTGCCCCAGAGAGAATGAAGAGAACAGGTAATCATCAACTGATCCATCTCGTCGCCCATTCCCAGCTTCTGGCAAACAGAGGCTAGGGACACCAACCCTGCTCATCCTGGCTAATAGCTATTGATGGACCTATCCTCCATGAATTTATCTAGTTCTTTTTTGAACCCTGTTATAGTCTTGGCCTTCACAACATCCTCTGACAAGGAGTTCCACAGGTTGACTGTGTGCTGTGTGAAAAAATGCTTCCTTTTGTTTGTTTTAAACCTTCTGCCTATTAATTTCATTTGGTGATCCCTAGTTTTTGTGTTATGAGAAGGAGTAAATAACACTTCCTTATTTATTTTCGCCACACCAGTCATGATTTTATAGACCTCAATCATATCCCCCTTTAGTCGTCTCTTTTCCAAGCTGAAAAGTCCCGGTCTTATTAATCTCTCCACATATGGCAGCCGTTCCATACCCCTAATCATTTTTGTTCATATGCTTGTTTTATGTTATAGCCCTGTTTTTTACATTTCATGTTTTGTGTCTTTAAGGCCTAATTTAGGCAAAGATTTATGCATGTGTTTAACTTTATGCCCTATGAATAATCTTATTGAAGTTAATTTGATTATGCATAAAGTTAAGCACCTGGGTATGACTGATTTGGCTGCTAACATTAAATAATAAATGTTTTTTTATTATTACATGATAATAAGTCAGTGCTGGGAGGGGCTTTGCTCATAATTATTGTTGTTTGTTAGTCCAACTGAGGCCTCTAGAAGGGGAAAATGTTATTTCTCAGATATATTCTACAGAGTACAATGCTTCTCAATATATTTAAGGTAGACTTGTTTGTTTGTTTTTCTTTTAAATTTTGATATATATAATGAATTCCAGAGACTGTGTGAGATCAGTTTCTAGGGTTGTTTTCATGCATTTTGTAATTATTATTGGGAATGTATATGCAATTAAAAAGAGAGAAAGAGAAAGACTGTTGCCAACACCTTGAACTGTACCCAAAAGCAAACAAAAAGCCAATCCAGAGCTTTGAGCACAGATGTTGTGTGCTCATAACAGCACATCCCACTTAGAAATTGAGCAGCATTACCAGAAGCTTTGAGGTTTATTTATTAAATTTAATGGACACAATCAGTTACAACAATTACTGTAGGAAAGGTTTACTACAGACACAGTGTGTGATATTGCAATCTTTACTCATGGCAGAAGTCCCACACACTTTAATAGAACTACTTCTGTAAAGACTGTTAGTTAAAGTAAAGGTTGATGGATCAACCCCTATTTGTGATCCTCATGCTAAAGAGCTAGCCACTAGAAAATAAATGTTTATTTCCAAGGTAATATTTTCTAATACTGTGTGAAAGGTTTTTGATGATTATTTTTGGAAGTTCTTTTAAAAATGCTGCATTTTTCATGTGATGTTCAACTGTTTTCTCCTACCTCTTTGTATGGGTTTTCCTTTAACTAAAATATATACTTAGAATAATAATTAATAGTAATATGTTGCATTTCTATAGTATCTCTGAGCTGAGGATTTAAGGACCATCTCCTTTGCAAAGAAAAACTTTCACCATATGATGTGACATTTATGTCATAATTTCACCATACAGTGACACAAGGTGAAGACTTTTTGACACAGTGTCATGGCATGACGTGATAACATTTTAACGAAGTACAACATAATTATGTTTGGACATAACTTCATAATAGGTTGGAATTTGATTCAATATGATTTGATTACGCAAAACAATATAACAACATACATGGCAACACAAAACTGGCACATTTTAACCTGAAGTATCACAATATCCTGAGAGACCACCCATTACCTCAAGATGACATTTCTTCAAAGCTATTTCCATGACCAATTAATCTCAGTTAAAATCATGCCAACCCTGCATACTTTCTGGCAGGCACCGACCCCACCCCCGAACCTGCTTCATAGGCACATGAGACTAAACAAATTAAAAACCTCTTTACTGGCAGCAAACATACCACAGTGTTTCTCATCATGGCTTTAACAGTGAATCCATCGGTGACCTGCTGCTTGGTTCTCCTCAGCTGCCCCAGTGGCTGCTGTTGTTGTTGGGGTCTCTCTCTAGTGAGTTTCGGGGGGCTCGAACCATCTTTCTCTGCCACCATGTCCCCAGGCACCTTTGTGGGGGACAGGAATTAAATATATAGGCTAAAAGAATAAATTGGGAAAAAAATAAATCTTCCTCACCGTCCTGCTGCCTTTCCTCACCCCCTGCTGTCCTTCCTCTTCCTCCTCACCCCCTGCTGTCCTTCCTCGTCCCCTGCTGCCCTTCCTCTTCCTCCTCACCCCTGCCCCTGCCGCCCTTCCTCACCCCCTGCTGCCCTTCTTCTTCCTCACCCCCGTCCCCCTTCCTCACCCCCTGCTGCCCTTCCTCTTCCTCACCCCCTGCCCCTGCTGCCCTTCCTCACCCCCTCCTGTTGCCTATGGAGGCTCCTGTGAGGGGTCTGGCTGGGAGGGAGGGACACTGCCTCACTCTGTCGCTAACACCAACACGCTTCCAGGGACGCCTCACGGTTGCTACGCAACATGTCAACAATCTGCCCGGCTTCTGTTTGTGGTCACGTGAGGGGTGTGTGTGAAATTGCGCCGATCACGTGGAACAGCCCCGGCGAGAGCAGGAAAGAGCGTACACACGAGAGAACTACGCTACCCAGAGTACTAAGCGATCGGCAGGCACGCTCCAATTGTGCGCATGCGCACTATGACTCAGCAGTCCCGCCGGCTCGCCCCGCAGTTGCGTGTTCAGTCAGAGTGCTGAAGGCGAGAATTTGAGCTGCGAGCGCGGACGGGACGGGTGCGTGCGCGCGCTCCCTCCCCTCCCCCCACCGTGGCCATGATAGGTGAGTGAGTGAGACCCGGATGCAGCGTTCCCCCCTCCCGCCCCCAGCCTCTGGGCCCTTCTCTGCCGGCGCAGCAGTGAGCCCACTGTCGTGTCTTTCCCCTACCTGGGCCCCCGGCCCCGCTCCCACCACGCACACGCTGGCTCGGGCCGCCTGCTCCCTCCCCCTCCCGCCCGCCGCCTGCTTTCAGGCCTGCCTGGCACTAGCTTGTTCGTTATCAGTAGTGTGGTGGTTCTTCGCCCCCGCCACGAGGCCCAGTCCCGACAACACCGAGTGACCACCTGCCCAGCCATCGACATAGACAATACTGTGTGTTCCCCCACGCACCCCTCTCCAGAGCATACCCACCCAATATACCCACCCCCACACAGTACACATCCCCTCCACACAACACACCTATCCCGTATGCACACCCCAGCATAATACACCCACCCTGTATGCACGCTCCCACACCATACACACACAGTACTCACATACTGTATGCACCCAGAGTACATACACCCCCCCCCGCCCCATGCAGTATGTGTACACACCCACGAACAGTACACACAGTACATACGCATGAACACACTTTGTGAATTGAGATCTTGCAAGTCTGGATTCCTTATTTAGCCAGCACCATCAATGTGGATGGTGCTTTACAGGCAAATGATAGTACAAGGGTCTGGACTCTCTGCTGCTTTGCAGAGTTAGCCACACTTGTGCAAAGCAAGTGTAAAACCCTACCAGAAGAGTATGGGAGGTTTTTACACCCGCTTTGCACTGGCATCTGTTACCACAAAAAGAGTGAGACATTAAAAACTTATTGTTTTTCCCCTTGACCCTCCAGAAAACACTTGCCTATTTCAATGAAGTGCACCCCTTTTGTCCTTTCACCATGTGGTCTGCATATAAATCTTGATGTATGCAGTAGGTCCCAGGATATTAGAGAGACAATGTGGGTGAAGTAATATCTTTTATTGGAGCTTTGTGTAAGCTCAAAAGCTTATCTCACCAACAGAAGTTGGTCTAATAAAAGATATTACCTGACCCATCTTGTCTCTATAAATCTTGATGGCTGCTGTGAATAAGTCATGGTTCATCTTGATCTTTCTTCACTGCCTTCATGCTGGTTGTGAGTTGCTGTCTTGTGCAGTCCTGCCGTGCTATTATCCCTTCAGGCACCAGGAGTGGAGTGGAGCAATCAACCTATATTCTGGCCTCACAGATAGTGGCCAGGGGGAAGTGGGGGGCAGGAGAGCACTGGGTAAGATGACCAGGGTAGTCCCAAAGTTGGCAACATGTACCGCTTTGATAGTATTACAACACATAACAGTCCAAGTAGCCAAAATTTCCCTCTAGTATTGGGAAGAAGAGGCAATTAATCCCCAATACCCCCATTCCCTCATTGTGGGCCCCACAAATCACAAGAGCCACCATGTGTTCCCCTCAAAAACTAAATTTTCCTTTTTACATGCTCCCCCTCTTTCACTTTCATTTTTGTTATGTGGTTAATTACAGATGAAACAAAAAGAACATAAAATTGAGGTGCTAGATAAAGTTATTTATGCTTAAAGGAATTCTTCCTATCCCCCTGATTTTAAACAGCTTTTTTTTCTGCCTCTCACATTGGGTGTTTGTCTCCTATCTGAGACCTAATCAAGATTAGGTCAAGATTAATCAAGATAATGTATGCAATTTTATGGTTGATGTATAGATGAGACATTCATCCTCTAAAAGTTTTGTAACTGAATTTCTTTGGAAATTGCTGCATAATCTCCATTATTTTACAGTTAGAAATTCTCTTTCCTTTCTCATTAATGTATGGCTTTCCAAAATGTTAGTGTGCTGTTATTGTCTTTAAACCATCTAAAGGCAAAAGAAAGTTAAGTGTAATTTTGCAACTGTAATTTTTTTTATTCTATGTGAATATTATATGCAACATTTACTGCACTCTGTGCCTAATTGCATATATCTGTTTCTTTTTTTTCTAATGCAGTAGAGAGCAGTTATGAGACAACTTGATTTAATGAAAAAGTGTTTTCATATCCAAATATTTATATATCTTGATGAATTCTACAGAGTTCAGATTACGTTATGTGCTTACAGAACTGCAGTTCTTGTTCTTTCTAAAAATTTCTTTAGCAAGTTAATGTAATACAGTTTAAAAAGACATATGTGACTTAAAATTTTGAAGGTAAGAAAGGCTTGAGTGTCATTTGCTTCTTATTGTGTAGCCAGTAGATCTTGCTTGAAGATTAACTATAGACCATGAACTGAGCCCTAGACTTCCTGCTAGGAATAAATCTGCACAAGTCTTTGATTTTGTTTGCATATGACCTAATGCAAATTCCCTAGTTGACCTGAGTTTGTAGAAAATGACCTACTAAGACAAAAACTCTTAGTTTTAAACTGATCAACTTTAAACGGATCATTTATAAACTGATCAAGAAAGTCTCAAAGCAGTTGTCAGATGCTAAATATATGTAACCCTTCTGCCCATCTAAGTTGGCAGCAACAAGGGTAAACAACATCAGCATTAAATGGAAAAAACACCACAACTAGAGTTTTTAGACCAAACCATGAGCGAAGACCCACCCCAGCAAATTGGGCCGTGTCCTCTCCCGTTGGTTCTTGAAACCAGCGACCCAAGAATCACCAAAGTCCCAAAAGTCCACCAATCCCAAAGTCTCTTGGGTCCAGCAACCCAAGAATCACAAAAGTCCCAAAAGTCCGACAACCCCCCAAAGTCCCTGTCCATGATCAGTGCAGCCCCAGAGTTCAAAGGGGGGGGGTGAGCAGGGTGTTAAGGGGCACCTTACGTGATCCGAGGCCAACCGGCTGCTTCTCTGTGGGGTTCCACGGCAGCCTTCACCACGAACTGCTCCACTCCACCCGCAGTCCCACAAACTGCTCTGGCAGCTGCTCCGCTCCGCTCACCGACCTTGAGCCGCTCCACTCCGCTCACCGACCTGTGAGCTGCGCCGCTCCGCTCCAGCCGTCCCTTGGGCCGCTCCCACAAGGCTCTGCTCTGCTAGCTGCTCCTCCAGCCGCTCCGCTCACCGACCTGTGAGCCGCTCCGCTCCGCTCACCCCCGCTAAGCTAGCTTAGCAATATAGCTTCAGGCTCCCCCACTAGTTAACACAGCCTCAGTGATCTCAGCTCTTAAATAGCTTTAGCTCTTTTGTGATTTCAGCTAGTAGTAGGGGAGCCCCAGTGCTGGTGCACTATTGGCCCAAAGTGAACTCAGCTCAGCAGTCTGTAACTAGACTCCTAAGGGAATCAAAGTTAGCTCTGTTTCAGAGTAACAGCCGTGTTAGTCTGTATCCGCAAAAAGAAGAACAGGAGTACTTGTGGCACCTTAGAGACTAACAAATTTATTAGAGCATAAGCTTTCGTGGACTATAGCCCACTTCTTCGGATGCATATAGAATGGAACATATAATGAGGAGATATATATACACACATACAGAGAGCATAAACAGGTGGGAGTTGTCTTACCAACTCTGAGAGGCCAATTAATTAAGAGAGAAAAAAAAAAAAAAAAAAAAACTTTTGAAGTGATAATCAAGCTAGCCGAGTACAGACAGTGTGATAAGAAGTGTGAGAGTACTTACAAGGGGAGATAGTCAACGTTTGTAATGGCTCAGCCATTCCCAGTCCTTATTCAAACCGGAGTTGATTGTGTCTAGTTTGCATATCAATTCTAGCTCTGCAGTCTCTCTTTGGAGTCTGTTTTTGAAGTTTTTCTGTTGTAATATAGCCACCCGCAGGTCTGTCACTGAATGACCAGACAGGTTAAAGTGTTCTCCCACTGGTTTTTGAGTATTTTGATTCCTGATGTCAGATTTGTGTCCATTAATTCTTTTGCGTAGAGACTGTCCGGTTTGGCCAATGTACATGGCAGAGGGGCATTGCTGGCACATGATGGCATATATCACATTGGTAGATGTGCAGGTGAACGAGCCCCTGATGGTATGGCTGATGTGATTAGGTCCTATGATGATGTCACTTGAATAGATATGTGGACAGAGTTGGCATCGGGGTTTGTTACAAGGATAGGTTCCTGGGTTAGTGGTTTTGTTCAGTGATGTGTGGTTGCTGGTGAGTATTTGCTTTAGGTTGGGGGGTTGTCTGTAAGCGAGGACAGGTCTGTCTCCCAAGATCTGTGAGAGTAAAGGATCATCTTTCAGGATAGGTTGTAGATCTCTGATGATGCGCTGGAGAGGTTTTAGTTGGGGGTGAAGGTGACAGCTAGTGGTGTTCTGTTATTTTCTTTGTTGGGCCTGTCTTGTAGGAGTTAGCTCTGACATTCAACAGTGGAGAGAGGAGGTAGTGCAATTGGTGTTTCAACCCCCTCAGGGAGGGGGCCACACCATCAGATACAAATACCTGTCCCCATCCTCTCTCAATTCACTGGGTTTTGTAACCCATGCCCCTTGACAAGCAAATGCTACTTAGGTAATGGTGAATGACTCACTCAGTCCTTCTGTCATACAACAGTTCCACTGGCCTTGATTCACAGAATCAGGGTAACAAAACTTTATTCTTCCTGCCCCAATAACAGAGAAACTGGGGATCCCACACCAGCCAAAGTAACCACTTTGAGTTGCTGTGGTTTCATGCCAGGCGAGTGGGTGTGCCTATGCAAACAAGATCAGCCCCTGGAGTTCTTTTCCACCCTCGCCATAATTCACCACCAGATGTCAGGGTAGAGCTCATCCTGACTCTGCTTACATATATATGTGTGTATTTTAAACATATAATGTTTTTTTCAAACCTGACAAAAATACAGGAATCATATATTCTTACAGTATAGTGTTCTTGTGGATGATTTAGTTAGGAATAGTAATGACTACAGATCCAGAAATTTGATCTGTGTGGTTGGTCCTTGCACTCCTATAGAGAGCCCCACTGACTTCAGTGAAAGTTTGTGTGGGCAAAAGGGTGTGGCCCACCTGGATCAGATTGCAAGTCTATGGGACCATGCACAGTATATAAAGTTAAGCATGTATCAAAGTGCTGGCAGCAACGAGGCTGTATTTGTCTTTTCACTGTAGCAAATAGTGAATGTGTAAAAAATTTTTAAATATATTTTGATTAGTGGCAAATTATTGATACTACAATATATTAATTACTTAGAGCCTTGAGTGATTTATGTGTTGGCAAAATTTTTTTATTTGAGACAAAAAGTAGAAAAAAGGTTAGAAGTATATAGAACAATGCCATTCTGTATCACATCCAAGGTCCATCTACTTCAGTATCCTGTTTCTGACCGTAGCCTCTAGATCAGAGGTCTCAAGCATGTGGCCCGCGGAGTTATTTGCTGCGGCCCGCCGAGCTCCCAGTGCCCTCCAGAGTTATTTCCTGCTACTGCCAAGCTTCCCTTACCCGCCGCTCCCCCCCACACCTGCCAGCGCGCCGCGTCCCCATTCCTCTGCCTACCTCCAGGTGCTTCCCGCTGCCAAACAGCTGAGAGAGGGGAGGAGCAGGGAGCCGCGCTTAGGGGAAGAGGCGGGGCAGGGATTTGGGGAAGGGGTTGGAAGAGGCGGGGTAGGGCCTCATGGAAGGGGTGGAGTGGGGGTGGGGCTTTTGTACCTTTATATGAAAAGGTGTCAGTGATGCGGCCCTTTGGCCAATGTACTAGTCCTTATGTGGCCCTCGTGGTGATTTGAGTTTGAGATACCTGCTCTAGATGCTTCAAGGGAAGGGTAAGAACTCTACAGTAGGCAGATGAGGGATAATCTGCTCGCAAAGGTCTCATCCCGGTTTCTAATAGTTAAGATTGGTTTAAAACCTGAAGCATAAAGTTGACCGTCCCTTCCAAAATTTGTTGTAATTAATTATTATAACTGGATTATCCTGATATTCATATAAATATCCAATCTCTTTTAGAATCTTATAAAGTTCTAGGCCTCAATGACTTATTGTGGAAAGGAGTGCCACAGTTAATTACATATTGTGTGTAAAAGTATTTCCGTTTATCCAATTTTAATTTCCCACCTTTTAACTTAATTGAATGCTCCTTTGTTTGTGTGTTATGAGACAGGGAGAACAGAAGTTCCAATCTACCTTTTATATACCATTTGTTATTTTATCATGTACTTCTTATGGTCTACTTTCTATAGTAAACAATCCTAAACTTTTCAATCTCTCTTCCTATGAGAGTTTTTCCAGACCATTGATTATGCTCAGTGCGCTCCCCTATAGTTTTGCAATATCCTTTGTGAGCTGTGTTGGTAGTGCATGCAGTATTCCAGATAAGGCAGTGCCACTGAGTGAAGTAAAAGCATTATAATGTTCTTAGTATTATTCACCATCTCATTCCATATGCATTCTAAGACTTCTTTGCTTTTTTGACTGTAGCTGCACAATGTGGATGGGTTTTCATTGGACTGCAGTCCCATTCTTCAGCTGATACAGTTAATTTAGAATCTGTAAGGTGTATGAGTAAGGTAGTTAATTAAAAATCCTATGTGTATCAGGTAACTTTTCAGAAATAACAGCAGCATTTTGGTTGAAAATGAGTTACCATGTAGCCCAAGACTTTAATGCTGACATTTAATTTGAATTGTATTAAAAAACATAACTTGATATGTGTTCATTATTTCAGTAGAGAGGTTACTCTCCTAAGCCTTCAAAATATGGAAATATATTTATATTTATTTGTGTGACATCTTTATTTGGAACATCATACCAACAAATTAATTATGTAAGCTGTCAATGGACTTCTGATAGACTATCCATGAAGAGACTGATAGACTAACAGGGTTTTGTCCTACAAGCTTTACTGTTATAGATCTTCATTGAAGTCACGAGTGTTTCCTGAATTCTAAGTCTAAGATACATCTTTGAAAGTTATCAGCAAGATAAATACCAAAAACAATATTTGTTGCCTAAGCTCTTGAAGGAACTGTGTGTCTCTTGATGTTTTCCCCTTTTAAGTGAAGTTGCAATACTCTGACTCCAGAATTGCCCATTTCATTTATTAATAGTTTTTAAAACGTTGTAGCCTATTTATATATAATTTCAGTTTGCTGATTGGCTATGCAGTTAATGATTTCAGTAAAGTATTTAAAAGAGCAAAGAATTTAAGCATTTACAGATATTTAGAGAATGGGTCATTTGATTTGGTATTTCCCATTTAATCAAAAGAATATGGATGTACAGTAATTGATGGGTGCAAAACAGGACTCTTCTCGTGAATTACTGACTGTGGATGAGGACAGAGTTTGTTTTCCTCTTTTCATATTTGCAAAAAATAAAAAGCACCTGAACTGAGTTTCAATTCAAAATTTTCAACTTCAGGGATCAGTATTTTATTTTGTTGTCATTGGTCCAGAGCCAGAACTTAGAACTGCACATGAAAGCATTTGTATTGGCTTTCAATTCCCAAAATGCTTCTCTACTTTGTATGTCATAAGGCATGAGTTTTCAGGTCAGGCCATAGTTCAAAAGTCATTCTTATTACCTGTTCCCTTCCCACCCTTCACCCTCCTGCAAGCTGTACCTGTTCTACATATACCGCAATTTGCAAATTCAAGTTTTCTGTGTGGCTTGTTAGTATGTTGCATGTCAAATGTTTAAAAGTAGCAGTGTGAGTAATTACTGTCTTAGTTTTATTAAGAGTTTTGAACCCTACTCATTTTAATGTAGATGTTAGAAAGAAAAGCACCTATTTCCTTCCTATTAAACCGACAAGCAACTCTAAAAGCATGCGGCGCACTTGTTCTAATGTATTTCTTGGGGAATCACAGGAAAGCACAATGTTAGAGAAATACTACCTTAGAATACTGCATAACCAGAAATCTGTAGTCCACATATGTTAATCCTGCTGTGGAGGGAAGACTTATCAGATCCATTTTCAAAAAATGATAATTGTAAGTAATAAATGTAGAATGTAATTACATATTTTAAGTTGCACTGTTCATCTCTCAGTATATCCAGTCTATTTCCCGTACTGTCTGCCAGGCACTTTTCAAAAACACCCAGTTAACTTTTGGAAAGTAATCTATAGGAAACAAACTAACTGGATTCTGGAAAGAGTTAGATACTGTAACATAAATCTATTTGGCTTACTTAATAAAGGGAATCATGATGCTCTTTCCATCAGTTAAAATGTTCTAAAACAAGGCTTAGTTTGTCAAAAGTACAGTATGTGTATATAATAAAGAGAATAACAAAACCAGACATCATTTCTATTCAGTTATAATTTTCAGTGTAATAAATTTTTTGTATATAGAACCAGATTCTCAGCTATTGTAGATTGTCATAGATAATCTATGAAGTCAATGGAGCCACACACGTTTACACCAGCTGTGGATCTGGCCCTTCTACAACAGTGTAGCCTAGTGAATGCAGTGCTGGACTGGGACCCAGGAGAGCTGGGTTTTATTCCCAGCTCTGTCTGGCCTTCTGGATGACCTTGGGCAAGTTACTTCCCTGTTTCCCTATCTGTAAAATAGGCATGATGATACTGACTTACTTGGTAAAGCGCTTTGAGATCTACTAATGAAAGACACTTATTATGATAGTTATTACTATTATTATCAGTCATCTAGCAATTGCCAGGCATTTTATAAACATCAAGTAAAACTAGCAACACCCATCAGATCTACTCCAACTGTAATTTGTGAACAAGTGTCTGATGTTCAAGTACTTAAGAATTGTTGAAAAGCACAGCTAATTCGGTATGGAAATTGTCTTTGTTTCCCACCTGTCATTATTATTCAGGTCTGTCTGTCAAAAAATGGGAAAACCAAATCAAGACTGAAACAATTTGTTTCAAAAATTTATAAAAGCTACTGAAGAACTGGAAACACTTAACATTAGTAGAGTAGACTGTGTGAAGAAATTTGTATGCCCAATAATATCTCCGTATGAACCTATTTGCTTTAGTAAATGTCTCTCCCTTTTGGAATCTTGCTCAAAAGAACACATGGACTTGACTGCACTGAGGAGAAGGGTAGAAAAGACCATCTAACAGTATCAGTCACAAAGCAGATAGATTCATGTGTACACCAATGGTTTGGCAGACAAATCTTTCAAGAATGGTGGTTGTAGCATCTTCATCCAGTGGTGTAATGGAGAGAGTACAAGAAAGAACGCTAGTTCAGGATATGTATGAACTGTACAGCCAAACTGAAAGCTATTCTTACTGTACTGCAAGACATGAACAGAAACAGAGGTGGATGTTGTGATGTTTATTGACTTGCAGGCACTGATCCTCAATTCCTTTTGAAGAAACCAGAATGCTAACAATGGTGCGGTTCATAAGGAGGCTCTGAGGATCAGAAAGTGAGGCAATCAATTGACTTTTCAATTGACTCCATCACACATTTGGGTTTAAGGGAGTGAGGTAGCTTATGACCTGGCCAAACCTGGAAGATTGGAAACAGATTGAAATGACAATCATTAAGGATATTGATGTTCTATCAAGGGAAATATTAACTGAAATAAATGGTTAGAACATGAAAGATCCTCTTATTGATATCAAAGCATCTCAGAAAATAACATTCACTATTGTAAGACTGCATACAGGACACAATGTAGGAATGAAAATCAATAGAGATGGTACTAAGATACATCCACTCTGCAGGATGTGTTGGGAGCAGACTTTTAACATCAGCCCACACTTTTGAATGTGATGTGGTAAGGAAAGTGAGGCTTTTCAGAGTGCATACCTTGGGTGAAGCCCTTACAAATGACCCTGTTCATTCCCAAACTTCCTGGCCTAATATGTTTATTGTACAATACAACAACAGCAACACTCATATTAAGTAGTTGAACATAAATAATGTCTGACCCAAGGTCATATAGAGAAAATCAATGATGAAAGCATGTATAGAACCCTAGAATTTTAGAGCCTAGTCCTCTGCACTAGACTGTACTGCCTTCTCCTCAATCTACAGTACACTCTGCATTCAGTGTACTAAAAAGATTGGTCAGTAACTTAATTGTTAAAAGTAAGCGAAAGAGGCGAGGTTTAGAAGTATAATCCAATGGAGAAAAGTTTTGGGAAAAGTAGTTTAGAAGAGCAGAACTGTTCATGAATTAAATAAATAAGATTCATATTAGTCTTTTAGCTAAGATAAAGTTTGGTGTCAGTTTAATATCTGATGTGCTCTCTATAATGGAGACTATACTTGCAGTGAAATCGGTGATCTAATACCGTATGCCTTCAGCTTCTGACTTATCTTCAATGGAAAGTGAATCCTGACACATTTTCATCAGTGTGGTCTTCATCATGAATAAACACAGTAAGCTTAAATCTAGCTTCACATACATGGACATTCACCGCAGTGGGTCTTGAACAATCTGATGCTGCACATAGCTATTCATGAATATTAGAAGATTTTTAAAGTACACAAGCATTACTGAGATTAGTATCATTCTATCACACATTTATTTATAAGGAAACAAGCAAAACACTTTGCATTCAGGCTATCAACTTTTCAAGTTTTAGCTTGATATAATTTAAATCACTGGGATATTAAAGTATGAACTTTGGGCTTTATAATGGAAATGCAAACTCTACTTACTAATTATTTTTATTCATGATAGTAAGGAGTGTTTGCATTTCCATTGTAAAGCCAAAGTTTCACTAGATAAATAATTTATAGTACAAGTCAAAACTTTCACTTACCATATCTGTACCATGCATTTAGTGAGTTAATATTTGAGGTGATCTGAAGTTTTGCAGGAAAATAGTGTTTAATGATTTTTTGCAAAGAAGTTCTATCTAATGGTGGTTCCTGGTGACTACGGAAGTTAGGTACCAAACTTGCTGTGCTTTTCAAAATCCCAGTAGGCACATACCTACATGTTTAGGCACATAAATACCTTTGAAATCTGTCCCTGCATGGCTGTTATTAGATAAGTTTAATTGGCTCAATAGTAAAAGTTTTGGCCTCAGAATCCTAATTTTCAAGGCTTTTTTAAAGAGTGTTTTTTTTTAGCAGCTCTTGAAGTTCCCAATATCTTAGCTTACTGTAAAACCATATACTTGTTAAAGTATTCTTAAAAACACTATAGTCTCAGGGTAGTACTGTACATATTATATTTCATGATATGTAAATCCCTTTCTGGCTCCAAAATTTCAACTGACACATAAAGTTCTTACTTCATAATGTTCCATATTCATGAAGGGAGAATTTATGCAGAATATTTACTATAATATGTTAGGGTTTTTTTTTATAATTGATCAATGAAAATGGTTTCTTACCTGCTGTTTCTTTAGCTTGTAATTGTGGCCCACTGCTTATTCAGCATTTTAATTTGCATCTAATGAGGACATATTTAAGGGTGTTTGTTTTTTTTGTTTTGTTTTGTTTTTGTTTAAATCTGAGCAATTTCTCTGTCTGTTGACGAGCTTCCTGACATCAAACATTAAATACTTGGTTATGTCTCTCTCCCAATTGATTCATGCTTAACTTTAATAGACTCAGTTCCTATATTCTAATATATTATAGTTTTCCAGCCTTGATCAATGAAAGCATATACTATTATTAATAATGTCAACAAGATATGTTATATTATCCTCTGCAATATTCCTATTTCCTATTATTTTGGCCATAAATTCAAATTTTGAGTAAATATTGATGGAATGTGGTCTGTAGCAGTGCTAGGGTCAGTGTGGGTGGAGAGGCATCACTAGACAGATGCTGTAAATTATACTTAATCCTCTGCCTATATTTTAATTTATTATTGACTGTACACATTCTTTGCTCTTATAAGTTTCATGTGTCATTAAAGGACCACACCTAGAATTTTAAAAAGGGAAACCATAGTTAAGTTAGGTTATAGGTCTTCAGTAGATGAGTACTTTCAGTAGCCTAACACAAAATGTACAATTCACTAGTAACTTTGCCTTTTTGGCATCCACTTAAGAACATTTTTATAGTTGAGTCGGATTCTTGAAGGCTTTACAATGTGTCTAGATCTAGGATATTTACCTCATGTTTCAGTAACTCCCTTTAAAAATAGTTTTTCAACTCGACTAAGGCCTGGTCCACACCAACCCCCCACTTCGAACTAAGATGCGCAACTTCAGCTACGTGAATAAGTCCAGACGCGGCAGGCAGGCTCCCCCGTCGAAGCCGCGTACTCCTCTCGCCGAGCAGGAATACCGGCGTCGACGGCGAGCACTTCTGGGATCGAGCCCAGAAGATCGATTGCTTACCGCCGGACCCAGAGGTAAGTATAGACCTACCCTAATATTCATTTCCTTTAAGCTAAAGCAAACCAAAGCATAACATTCCTTGATATAACATGTTGAGTAAATTAGAACTGCCTCAGAGCCAGGGTGTAAATAGATTTTAGGTGGCCGAGTAAAACCACTTGAGTTAATTATGCAGAGAGAATACTAGTTTAAGTAAGTGACAGCAGTGTAGCAAGACAGGAGACCTGGGTTTTGTAGCAGATTCAGAATGATGGGTCAGGGTAGGCTGACACCATGACATAAATTATATAATTCATGTTTGCATAACTTGTTGCCTTGCATGGCAAGAAATATAAAATTCTATTTGATCATGTCCGCGTTATCCAACAAACTACTTATATAGTTCATGATTTGTATGAGTGCAGTCTTATTCACATTTTATTCTTCTGAAAATGTGAATTGTGAGGAGTGTAGGAATTTTGGGGAGTTGTTCAGCCTTTCGGCTGAGGAGCTTGTATTCACCTCAGTGGTTCTGGAGCAGGGGTGGGCAAACTACGGCCCACAGGCTGCATCCGGCCCACCAGCCATTTTAATCTGGTGCTCGAGCTCCTGCTGGGGAGTGGGGTCTGGAGCTTGCCCCACTCCAGGGGAGCAGGGTTGTGGGCCGCTCCATGCGGCTCCCAGATGCAGTGGCATGGCTCCCCTCCGGCTCCTAGGTGTAGGGGCAGCCAGGGGGCTCCGCTCTGCATGCTGCCCCCGCAGCTCCCATTGGCCAGGAACCACAGCCAATGGGAGCTGCAGGGGTGGTGCCTGTGGATGGGGCAGCATGCAGAGCCTCCTGGTTGTGCTTCTGCGTAGAAGCCAAGGAAGGGACATGCCACTGCTTCCGGGAGCCGCTTGAGATAAGCGCTGCCCGGAGCCTACATCCTCTGCCCCAGCCCTGATTCCCCTCCTGCCCTCCAAACCCTTTGATCCCAGCCTGGAGCACCCTCCTGCACCCCAAACCCCTCAGCCCCACCCCAGAGCCCACACCCCTAGCCGGAGCCTGCACCCCTTCTCACATCCCAACTCCCTGCCCCAGCCCTGATACCCCTTCCGCCCTCCGAACTCCTCGGTCCCAGTTTGGAGCCCCCTCCTACATCTCAAACTCCTCATCCCCAGGCCCACCCCAGAGCCCGCACCTCCAGCTGGAGCCTTCCCCCTCCCTGCACCCCCTGCCCCAGCCCGGAGACCCCTTCTCTATCTTGATCTCATTTCTGGCCCCACCCAGAGCCCGCACTCCCAACCAGAGCCCTCACCCCCTCCCATACCCCAACCCCAATTTTGTGAGCATTCATGGCCCACCATACAATTTCTATTCCCAGATGTGGCCCTCGGGCCAAAAAGTTTGCCCACCCCTGTTCTGGAGCCTACATTGATTATTAAAAGAAATGATCAATACATAAATTGACTTTCCTTCAAAAATAGAGTATCTGTGTTTGTTCACCTGTTATGTGAAGACTACAGGGACATTTCTTTGGAGCACTACTAGAGGGGCCACAGAGTTGAGTCAGTTATCTGTCTTAGAGTTCCTCAGGTCCTGAACCCTGACATGTGGAGAACAAACATCCTAACCAGACACGTTTCCAGTTTTATGCATTTTATTAACTAAATAACTATGCAAAAAGCATTAGATAAAATACATTTAGCAAGTCAAATGAAAGGAAATGGGCTAATATAGCAAATCAAATTAGTTAACAGGTTGATCAGGTAAACCAACAATACTTTACAAGCTTTAGCTAGTAATTTGGCAAGCAGTTTGTTTTAGTGTCAGTTCCAAAAGTAATAGGACATTCTCAGTTTCAGTGGCAATTGATATATTTATATGTCTACTGAATTGATAATATAGGGAAGTTCAGATCACTCCCAGTTTGAAGCTCATGTTGAGACGACATCTCTGATAATTAAGGCAGCCTAACTAAATTATAGGTGGGTAGGTGTCTCTTCCCCTCTACACAGGGTTACATTCAACATTCTAGTACAATTGGAGGTGACCCAGCTGCAAAATTTCCAACATTTAAGTCTATCTGGCTGCAGAGCACACAATATTTTGCAAATACATCTTTATTGTACATAAATCTTGAACTATATAAAGGATTAATTGGTAATATATATGTTGAAAGAGTTTGTAAGAAAGATTTAAATTTATCACAGGCAGAAGGCTTCCCTTTAAGACTCATAGGAACTTATAGTTTATTATGTTATATTGGAGCAATAGTGTATCTAGTTCAGTATCTTTCCTCTAGCAGAGATCTATGACTAATACTTCAAAAGAAGGTGACACCAGTCTCCTCCACTGGAAAGGGGAAAAAGGTATCTGGCCAATTATGCAATGCTTTTACAGGGTGAAAAGTATTCCCTCCTGACCATTCCAAGTATTAGCTGACCTGTAAAGCATGAGATTTTATATCTTGCATATTACTTTATTGTTCTGTGAATCCCATCAAGTTTGCAACAAATTTCTGAGAACTGCCAAAATTGCTGACTTATTACAAATACAGAGGGGCTGGAGAGTGATAAAAATAGTCTGTTATTTGGATGTGAATGAATGTACTGTTCTATAAAGGCGATTTCTAAAATCAGTGATATGCCATACCTGAATTGTAGGAGTATAATTTTGATTGTTCTTATGTCTTTTAAAAGACCAAAACTCTTGTAAACATTTTATTTATGTACTTTGGTGTGAAAAAAATACCTCATACTGTTAGGGTTTTTTCAGATGTAGGGCTAAATTCTGCCTTTGGAAGTGTGTGCTTAAGTTCCCATATTTTCAATGGCAGCTGTGCATGTGCAACCAAGACAATATTAGACAATAGTTACTATACTGTATTTCTTATCCCTTTTTCCATGTGCTAAGTGGGATTAGAGATCCATCCTCTAACGATTATTTATATAAATAAGTATTATAATTTTAGATTTGTGAGTTTAAACCTAGATTCTGTGCTCAGAAAATTACAGGTGGCTGATAATTCTCATAATGCACATGGAGTTTATATACACACACACACACCTCATTGGGAGGCTGGGCCAAGGACTGGTGCATATTTTGAAGGCAGCTCATCTCTCGATCTGTCATATATCAGGAACTGTCTCCCTGATGTTACCCAAATAGTGTAACGATGACATGCTGAAATATCTTTTTGTTGTTTTTGCTTGTTTTCAAGCCAGTATTGCCTTTCAGTTTAATGCCTTTGCTGTTGTGTATCACTGTGGGTGTTTCATTTGATCAGTGGGGTTTTCAAGTGGGGTACATGAGTCAACAGTTCCCAGTAATGTGTGTTTTGCTTCATCTAATAAGTAATCTGAGAAGTGCTAAAGTGGTTACTTAAATCCCAGTTCTTGAAGATATGCTATCATACCATTTGATGTATTTAAACTGATAGTATACAATTATCTAAAGGTCTTTTATATATCTGACAGTTCGAGGAGCTCCTGTATTTCCTGCATACCTCTCTGATTTCTTTTGGTGATGGTGGTTTTTAATTTTTGTTGGTTTGTTTGTTTGTTCCTTTGATTGTTGTTGAGCCAGTTGTAAGGAGATAAAATCTAGTGCTTCATGCAATTATATATATGTTTATCTTGTGTTTGGAAAATACGTTGATTCTATGAAAGTTTTGTATCTGAAAAATCTTGTTTGTTACATTTTACTAAAGTCTAAGTCTTGTTTCTTACATTTACTAAAGTAAATCTTAATGTTATATTATGGCATATGGAAAATATGCAGAAAAGTTCTTGTATCTTACAAAGCATATAGAGGGTTGGGTTATTTTGTGGATATGGTAGGTCTTTCCGTCTTTCTTTCCGTCTTTTTAGTACTGCCATCTATACACAATACTAACGCAGATATCAGAAGTCCTTTTATCAGTAGGTCAGAAAAAGGGGGAATAATTAATGTTTCAAATTTTGAATACTCAGGCTTCTTGAAACCAATGGTTAAATAATGTCAGGTAAATAGAATCATAGAAGTGTAGGGCTGGAAGGGCCTTGAGAAGTCTCGTCTACTGTGCTGAGGCACAACCAAGTAAACGTAGATGATCTCTGAGAGGTTTTTCTTAACTCTTGTTCTTAAAAACATCCAGTTATGGGGATTTCACAACCTCCCTTGGAAGCCTATTCCAGTACATAACTATTGGTATATTTAGAAAGATTTTTCCTAATATGTAACCTAAATTTCCTTTGCTACTGCTTCGTGTACTATCTTTAACGGACATGGGGAAAAAAAGATCACTGTCTTCTTTTTAACAGCCCTTAATATATTTGAATGGTGTTATCAGGTCCTTCCTCGGTCTTCTTTTCACATGACTAAACATGCCCAGTTTTTTTAACCTCCCCTCATAGCTCAAATTTTCTAAACCTTTTATCATGTTTGTTGCTCTCTTCTGGAGTCTCTTTAATTTATCCACAGCTTTCATAGAATCATAGAACTGGAAGAGACCTCGAGAGGTCATCTAGTCCAGTCCCCTGCACTCATGGCAGGACTAATTATCTAGACCATTCGTGACAGGTGTTTGTCTAACCTGCTCTTAAAAAGCTCCAATGATGGAGATTTTCCTCGAGTGTGGCACTCAGAATTGGACACAGTACTCCAGCTGAGGTCTCACTGGTGCTCAGAGGACAGTTACCTCCTGTGTCTTACATAAGAAACTCCTGTTAATAAACCCCAGAATAGTATTAGCCTTTTTTGCAACTGTATCACATTGTTGACCCATTTTCAATTTGTGATCTGCTATGACCCCCAGATCTTAATTAGAAGTACCTTCACCTAGCTAATTATTCCCCATTTTGTAGTTGTACATTTGCTTTTTCTTTCCTAAGTGAAATACTTTACATTTATGTTTATTTAATTCCATCTTGTTGATTTCAGACCAATTATCCAATTTACTAAGGTTGTTTTGAATTTTAATCCTGTCCTCCAAAGTGCTTGCCACCTCTCCCAGCTTGGTGTCCTCTGCAGATTTGATAAACATACTCTCCATTCCATTATCCAAGACATTGATGAAAATATTAAATAGTTCCAGACCAGGACTGACCCCCTTCGGGGCCCAACTAGATGTGCCTTCCCATTTTGACAGCGAACCATTGATAACTGCTCTTTGAGTATGATCTTTCAACCAGTTTTTGCACCTATCTTATGGTAACTTCATCTAGGCCACATTTCCCGAATTTGCTAATGAGAATGTAATATGGGACTGTGTCAAAAGCATTACTAAAATCAAGTTGTCTCACATCTACTGCTCCTCCCATCCACTAGGCCAGTAACCCTATCAAAGAGAGAAATAAGGTTGGTTTGGCATGATTTGTTCTTGATAAATCCAGGCTGGCTATTCCTTATAACCCTGTTATCATCTAGATGCTCACAAATTGATTGTTTAATAATTTGTTCCAGTATCTTTCCAGGTATTTAAGTTAGGCTGACTAGTCTATAATTCCCTGTGTCCTCTGTGTTCCCCTTTTTTGAAGATAGGTATTATGTTTGCCATTCTTCAGTCTTCTGGGACCTTATCTTTTCTCCATGAATTCTCAATGGTAATTGCTAACTGTTCCGAGATTGCTTCAACTAGATCCTGAAGTACCCCAGGATGAATTTCATCAGCTCCTGCTGACTACTTAGCTTACCTAAATATTCTTTAACTTGTTCTTACCCTATTTTGGCTTTCATTCTTTTTTCTCTTTGTAGTTAATGTTAATTATGCTAAGTATCTGGTCACGATTAACCTTTTTAGCGAAGACTGAGGCAAAATAGGCATTAAACATTCCAGCCTTCTTGATGTTATCAGTTATTAGCTCTCTTTCCTCTCTAAGTAGAGGACCTACACTTTCCTTTGTCTTTCTCTTGCTTCTTATTTGAAGTAGTCTTTTGTGTCCCTTCCTACGTGCTTGTTTTGTGCCTTTACTTTTCTGATTTTGTCCTTACATGCTTGTGCTATTCTTTTGTACTCCTCCTTAATAATTCATCTATGTTTCCAGTTTTTATTTTCATTATTTTATTTTATTAAAGAACTCCTGATGGAGCCATACTGGTCTCTTACTGTTCTTGTTATCTTTCTTTGCATTGGGATAGTTTGATCTTGTGCCTTTAATATTGTCTTCTTGAGAAACTGACAGCTCTCTGGACCTCCTTTATACCTTAGGTTTTCTTCCCATGGGACGTCACATACTAGTTCTCCAAGTTTGTTAGAGTCTGCTTTTTTAAAGTCCATTGTCTTTATTCTGCTGCTCTCATTCCTTCCTTTCCTTAGAATCATAAAATCTATGATTTCATGACCACTTTCACCCAAATGGCCTTCCACCTTCGGATTTGCTACCAGTTCCTCCCTGTTGGTCAGAATAAAATCTAAAATGGCTGTCTTTTTGAAACAAAAAGTTATCCCCAATGTATTCCAAGAACTTACTGGAAATATTGTGTTTTGCCATATTACTTTTCCAACAGCTGTCTCGATAGTTAAAGTCCCCCATTACTACTAGGTCTTGAATTTCAGATGTTTCTGTTATTTGTTGTAGAAATATCTCATCTGCCTCCTCCTCCTGATTTGGTGGTCTATAACAGACACCCTATGATGACATCACCCTTATTTTTCCCCCTTTTATCTTTATCCAGAGACTTTCAACTGGTCTGCCTCTCACCTCCTTCTGGACTTCAGAACAAGTGTACAGTATATATTCTTGATGTATAATGCAACATCTTCTTCCTTACAGTTGCCCATGTTTGGATCTTTCAGAGAAGGCCTTTAAAAACAAACAAGCAAGCAAGCAAGCAAACAAAAAAACCTCCCCTGAAGTTCTCTCTCCTCTGTGTAGACATTAAAGATCCCCTGACACACCAGAATATGGATTTGCTCTACTACCCTCTGCCAAAATCTCTCTTTCTTCTACTGTTACATAGCATATTCTGCACCAGTTGACTGCTACAGGGATATGGGGGGGGGGAGGAGGGTGTACACAGGTAAGACCTGATTCTGTATGGGGATGAGTTTCTTCTAGGGGGCGCTGAACACTTTCAGCTCCCACTGACATTAGGCCCAGGCTCATTGTTTGTAAAATATTTTAGGAACCTTTGATCTAAAAGGCACTATATACATATAAGATTATATTATATTTAAAATTCTAATTGACTT
Source organism: Malaclemys terrapin pileata (assembly GCF_027887155.1). Taxonomy (NCBI): domain Eukaryota; kingdom Metazoa; phylum Chordata; order Testudines; family Emydidae; genus Malaclemys; species Malaclemys terrapin. The sequence goes on from NC_071507.1 coordinate 87,935,274, forward strand.
GCGTTCCAATTAGCAAACAAATAAAAATACACAAAAAGATTGGAAGTTCTTGATACAATAAATATGAAAGTACAACTTCCTTATCAAGGTGTTTAATCCTGCCTACGCATGAGACATGATTCCAAATTCCATTTATTGCCAGTTATATTAGAAAAGTTTATATTTAAACTGATAAGCCATATAAGGAACAACCAGGTATTTAAGTACCTCCCCGATGCTGCAGAATAGACAGCAGCAAATGCTAAGTGGCTCATGCTGAAGTAATTTGCATTTTTTAAAATGTATTTAAGCCCCAAGACATTATTGTATACTATTTTGATAATGTATTCATTAAGGGTTAGCCCTCTTAATTAGAAACAGAAGTTATCCACATTTTTTGGAATAAATTGATTGAAGTAGCAGACAGTCTCCTGAGACCTTCTCAATTGTATAAGTGGTTAGGCCACAAAATCAAATAATTATACTGTGAGTGATGAAGCTTTTCCAAGTTCTTCTATTTAGTGGAAACCCAGGGGACAGTAAACCATTAGTGGAAACTTTGTCAGATAGATTGATGTATTATTATTATTATTTATTATTTGTATTACCAAAGTGCCTAGGAGCCCCAGGCATGGACCAGGACCTCTTTGCACTTTACATTCTATAAACACAGAATAACAAAAACAAAAGACAGTCCCATAACACTTATCCCCATTCCATTATTTCAACCCTGTCTCTCAGGCAAAATACTAGAGAGTGTGGACAGCCAGCAGATCTGGGCTTTGTTGAACTGAAGAAGGAAAGTTGATTCCAGAGTTGAGAATATCTCAGCAAGAATACTCTGCCCTAAGTGCCTTCCCATTTGAACCCAAAGTCTGTGAGCTCAAGTGTCTCTGATGATAGTATCTTGTAAGATTTCACATCCTTTATATTTACACTCTGAAGTTCTTAATTGTTTATCAACTATCCCTGTGACATTGCTCTTATGATGTGAAGAAAAAAATAAATCCTATTATTATCTCCTGCCGTTTTAAGATGATCAGAATGTTCTGCCTCCCTTTATACCATTGGATTTGAAATTCTATGAGTGTTTTCTTGTGTTTGGTGGTAAAGGCAAAATTTGTCCTCTAAACTCTGAACCCAAACCTTCCACTGCAAAGGCATATAATCCTGAAGTGAGTGTATAAAGGAAAGGTACAGTAACTCCTCGCTTAACGTTGTAATTATGTTCCTGAAAAATGCGACTTTAAACGAAAAGATGTTAAGCGAATCCAATTTCCCCATAAGAATTAATGTAAATGGGGGGGTTAGGTTCCAGGGAAATTTTTTTCACCAGACAAAAAACTATATATTATATAGATATACACACAGTATACGTTTTAAACAAACAATTTAATACTGTTCACAGCCATGATGATTGTGAAGCTTGGTTGAGGTGGTGAAGTTAGAGGGTGGAGGAGGGAAGGATATTTCCCAGGGAATGCCTTGCTGCTAAATGATGAACTAGCACTCGGCTGAGCCCTCAAGGGTTTAAACATTGTTGTTAATGTAGCCTCTCACACAAGGCAGCACGAACACGAGGGAGGGGAGACAGCATAGCAGACAGAGACAGACACACACCTTATGGGTAGGAGAGAGAGAGAGATGCACATGGCCCCTTTAAGTAAGCTGACCCACAAGTGCATTGTCTTTTTAAGTGGATCAGGAAGTTGAGACAGCAGCTGCTGCCCCAAGCTCTCTATGTTGCTCTCCGTCCGTGTCCCCTCCCTGCTCTATATGGAGAAGGGGTAAGCGGGGTGCAGGGGGGAGGGGGACACCCTGACATTAGCCCCTCCCTTCCCCCCTGCACAGCAAGCAGGAGACTCTGGGATTGATAGCCTGCAATTGATAGCCTGCTGGGAGCATTGCACAACTTTAAACGAGCATGTTTCCTAATTGATCAGCAACGTAACAACAAAACAAAGTTAACTGGGCCGACTTTAAGTGAAGAGTTACTGTAGTCGATTTAATGGTTAAAAGTTTAAGAAGCTTGTAAAGATTAATGAAGATACTAACTAAAGGAAGTGCTTGTCATTCCATGGCAGCTTGAAGGTGATAGTATATTAATGGAGAAGAAATGAAAGAATGGGGTTATCTAGAGAGTAGAGTCCAACAAAAATATTTTATTTGTGCTGCACTGCACATGAAGGTGGAATGAGCAATGTATTTACACTGTGCCAAATCCTGAGGTCCTTACTCACTTTTATCCTATCCTTACAAAGTCCCATTAAAGTCTATAAAAAGTTCTTACAATATAGCAATGTAAAAGAGAAAATAACCATAGTCTTACATATTAAGTTTACTTTTGATAACTGAGGTGAGCTTTGTGGCAAACTCATTCACATTGTCAAACAAGTATTTGATATGAAAAAACTTTGAGGCTGTCAGGCGTCAAGGGTACATTTTCCTTTTTTCCCCATTGCTTTTTCAATAGCACATGTGTTGTTTTTCTTTATGAGACTATCCTCCCACCATTAGTTTGGTTCCTCCAGTCTTTCTTGGCACTCTATGTATTGTATTTTATTTGCTTTTACTTCTATTTTCTACATCCTATGTTTACCTCTTCAGCATCTTCTCTTTGAACTATATCCTGTACATTTTTCATTGGCCTTTTAATTATTCTGGGAAAATCTCTGGTGTACTCTTGAACACAACTTTGGAACACCTGAAGACAAGAGTGCTCCTTCAGCCTCCCAAAAAATCCATCCAGATTTTACAACGTACCTAGTGAATGCAGAGACAGGACTTGGGAGGTTATAGGTAGTGCTATAAATATAGAAGCCCATGCAGTGTGGTCATGTCCAATAAAGCTGATGGTTAGTTGTTTGAATACTGAAACTGTGGATCACATCCTGAGACCCTTATTCTGGAAAATTCCCAGTGATTTCAATGGAAGTTTGCCAGAGTAAGAGCTGAGAAAATTCTAAAAAATTCAGAATTTGGCCCTTGATATGAAATCCACGCCTTTGAACAGGGGATGAAGTGGGATTTAAGCAGTGAATGGACATGTGCAGGCCCTCTGCTCAGGGGTGAATTTCACCCTTAGTGCGTTAATTCAGCTTGTTCCCAGAAACCTGAGAAAATGCAACTGTCTTGTGTCAAATTGTACATTTTTCAAATTCATTTATCAATGTACAAAATTGAGGATAATTAATTAATCTTAGAAGAAAGTGGGCCATTGGAAACTGAAATAGCTAGGACTCTCACTTCGATAACTTCTATGGACACATTAAACAACAACAACAAAATCAATGTAAAATTAGAACTGACCAAATTAATATTAGGTTTTCCTGCAAATCTTCAAGGAGCAGGGGTCAGCTGCTTTGCTTCTTATTCATCTCCCACAGATTGCTGATGTTTTCCTATACAGCTGTCCTTGTAGTTACCCAATGACATACTATTGCCTTTGAGAGTATGGAAACAAATGATTTATAATTTTCTGTGTGGGCGTAAAATAAAAAATCTTGGTGGAAATACGATATTTCATATTAGATATCACACTGCATCACTCTTATGGTTCCCCCTCAACTTTAATTTTTTGATGAGCTGAAATATTTTTGGCACGTTTGGCTTTGCATTTCAAACCTTTCCTGATGCAATGATCTCCCTGGAATACCTTCCGTAGAAACATATGCTCAAAACTTCAAAGTAATTACAATATCACTAAAAGCTTCATAATCAGATTACTGAAACTAAATGTTAAAAAATTTGATTTTTTTTTGATCCAGTCATTTCAATTTGATTCCAATCTACTCTGTGATTGAAGAAACATGACAGGAGAAAGTCAAAGAGTATTTAGAATATCTAAAGCATGGTAGAGAAAATTTTAAGTCAGTCCAATTTGAGACATGAAAGTATTTTTTTTTCGTTCTTTTCATGGGGTTTTCCCAAAAGAGAGAGGATTTTCTTCAATTTCTGGGGGGAGGGGGGCGGTGTGTGTTTGTTTTCCCTACTGGTATTTTGGAGAACATGGTCATATTATTGCTACCTTAGACTAAAGCCAAATATATTCAGGAGTGTTCACTAATTTTAATTAGCTGCACAGCTGTGGATCTTCAATACCCCTGAAAACCAGGCACTACATGCATCGAATAGGGTAGCCAAAACTTTAGGAACACACATAAGAAAATCACAGTTCAGGACAACTGCACCTGTATTTCCCCTCGGTGGTTCAGCAAGGGCACCCTCTCTTGGCGTCTAGCTCCCCAGCTGTTGCCTCTCTTTGATGGAGACCTGCATATCTCTGCCTTCTGACCATGATATTTCTAGGCTGCACAGTTCCCTGTTTTCACTGTGTATTTCGCAGCATAGACAGGTTGCTCAAGAAACCTGCTTGCTTTTTCTTTAGATACTGATTACAGTATAATTGTTACAGATGTAAGTTCTCTTACAGCTCTTTCTATGCAAGCCTACTTTATTCATAAAGTAAAAGGCATGGCAGAAAAAAACATATTAAAAACAATAAAAGATCTTACATGCATGCTTATAAATTTACCAGAATTAACTCCCCAGTACTAACAGGGATTTTGGCAGGATAAGTCCTTCAGCTCTCAACATTCGAGGAAGTCCTTGTGGTTGCCAGTTCTGCACAGCTTTCAGAGAATAAGAACCAAGTCTTATGAAGCCTCAATAGGCCAAGTCTTTCCAATCCTTCCCAAATGATTGGGGAACTCTGTGGACCAGAGGTCCTGTCTGTTGACTGGATCAGGAAGAGGGCCCTGGGCTGGTCTAAACATAGCTTATTTAGCCAAAAATCCTTTCTTTGTCTTTGTGGGTCCCTGGAGAATCCACTTTGAACAAATATATGTGTATCTCTCCGTCCCCCTGTTCCCCCCCCCCCCCCGGGGTGGGGGCGGCTTCAAAGGTTGATAACTGGAGAAATTATGTTAGCATATATTCCATTCTCCTCGAGAAACCCCCTTAATTTTAAAAGTTCACATTGTTTCAAAAGGTCCTTTAAAGATTCTTATAATCCTTTCCAGAGATTGCGTTAACCTAGTCTTCCTACTAAAGAAGTTCCATGCTATTTCACAATAGTACATAAATATTTGCATTTTTGATACAATAAACTCCAAAGGTGTTAACACTAATTCAACAAGGTTTAATTTAACTCATTCAGGATATTGCAAGATATTGTTAGTCTGTCACAAAGTCAACATCTGAAATTCTGTAAAAAGCAACAGAGGGTCCTGTGTCACCTTTGAGACTAACAGAAGTATTGGGAGCATAAGCTTTCGTGGGTAAGAACCTCACTTCTTCAGATGCAAGTAATGGAAATCTCCAGAGGCAGGTATAAATCAGTGTGGAGATAACGAGGTTAGTTCAATCAGGGAGGGTGAGGTGCTCTGCTAGCAGTTGAGGTGTGAACACCAAGGGAGGAGAAACTGCTTCTGTAGTTGGATAGCCATTCACAGTCTTTGTTTAATCCTGATCTGTTGGTGTCAAATTTGCAAATGAACTGGAGCTCAGCAGTTTCTCTTTGGAGTCTGGTCCTGAAGTTTTTTTGCTGTAAGATGGCTACTTTTACATCTGCTATTGTGTGGCCAGGGAGGTTGAAGTGTTCTCCTACAGGTTTTTGTATATTGCCATTCCTGATATCTGACTTGTGTCCATTTATCCTCTTGCGTAGTGACTGTCCAGTTTGGCCAATGTACATAGCAGAGGGGCATTGCTGGCATATGATGGCATATATAACATTGGTGGACGTGCAGGTGAATGAGCCGGTGATGTTGTAGCTGATCTGGTTAGGTCCTGTGATGGTGTTGCTGGTGTAGATATGTGGGCTTATGCTCCCAATACTTCTGTTAGTCTCAAAGGTGCCACAGGACCCTCTGTTGCTTTTTACAGATTCAGACTAACACGGCTACCCCTCTGATATCTGAAATTCTGTCTGTATGTTTTGATTTAGACTTTGGAAGCCCATTTTGCTTCCTACTGAAGGAACAGTTGTTATTTTTATATAGGGTGTTTTCTCTGTGAATGAAAGGTTGGAGGGGCGGTGGGTTGGTTGGGTCTGGTGAAGATCTGAAGGTTTTCTGCTGTACCTTCCTTTCTATATATAATACACAAGTTTAATTTAATTTGGCTGGGAACACAGGGTACTGAGATGCTCTTCTACTTGTAATGTATTATTACAGTTAGGTACTTTTGGTGCTTTATTTAACCATTTGTATGTGTTCTGTTCACTCTCTTTAGTATATATTATAGGTAGGGTTATTTCTGTTAAAAGCAATACAATAATAAAATAAGCTACTTTCCATTTATATTAGCTATGTAAGCACTTTCTTGTTTGGCATCTCCTTTGATCTGAGTCAGCATTAATGGTCTGATCAGTGACAGTGCCAAATCTGTTCTTTTTTTTTTTTACATGGCTTCACACTGTACTGTTGGGCTAGCTGCTGAGAGAATTCATGGTATTGCTGTAGCTCCAAAACTTATTTAACTTTCACATGTTGAGAGGAGGTTTTGGCAGTGTTGCTTAATAACAAAATATGAAGCTCAATAAAATTTGGGAAAGAAACTTAAATACCGAGTTTCATTACTGATGCTTCATCCACTTTTAATTACTTTAGTGCTCATGGGAAGTACTTGATTGACAGCCCTGGAGCCTGACGTCTTTTATTTAGCCATTGACAAAGTACAGCATAGGGAGCAGAAGTGCAGCCTCCCCAATTTGCTCCACCAATATGTATTACACTTGACTTAAAGGAACCATCTGTAGGCGTGAGAGACTAGCTCAGTCTCTGTGCCCATTTATTTATTATTAAGTAGTTACTAGATAGCTCACAAAGTATAGCATATGCTTTACAGAGAAATAGAAGATATGATCTCTGCCCTAAAGATATTACAATATAAACAAACATGTGACAAGTAAAGACTAAAAGAAGAGGATTGATAGGTGGAAAGGAGGAGAAGAGTTACTATTACAAAGTTACGAGTTTTATTCTGTACACAGCCATTGTTTTTTGTTTTAATTAATGTGCATATTATATTAACAAGGTTAGTGGCAGTTCTTGTGAGGGAGTTCATTGGCATAGAAGGCGAGGAGATGAATTTTCAGGAACAAAATATTAAGGCTACAGAAGAATGGAAGTGGGGAGTCAGGCCAAGGGGATGGAGTATGGAGTAAGTGTGGATTAACACTGGAAGGGAGGAATGGGATGAGAGAGAGAAGCATGGTTAGACATATGATGTGCAGTTAGAGTGAGTTCAGGGTGTGACAGCGTACCCCATAAGGCTTTATGGGGGGGCGTTTATAAATGTATGTATGATATAACTGAAATATGTTTTGTGCCGCCTGTGCCACGTAACATATCTCCATAAAGGTTATGGTCTACTATATCTATTCATCCTATTTGTACATATATATCATTTTCCACTTGAGGTTAAGAATTTGGGCTGTATGCTTGCTTGATTTCTAAGTAAGCTCTGTGAGGCATTTGGTCAGCTTCTTTAGGAAGGAATTCACCAGGTTAAGTACCTGATCAGGAAACACTTGGGGAACAATGCATCTTGGAATGCTCCAATCCACATGAGAAGTCTTCCTGGAGACATGCAAGATACCATGTGAACAATGGCTTCAGCCTGTAAAGACTCAGTCATGCAGGGACATGTGACTTGCCCAGGTGACCCCAGAACTCCATCTTGGAGCTGGACTTTGCATAGGAGGGAGGAGGGGGGAGTCTCCACCCACAAGAGAGAGTCTATTTAAATCCGTGGGAGACCCCTCCATTTTGTCTTCAGCTGGCCAAAGAAGGAGCCTCTTCACCCCCCCCCCCAGGATACTTGAAGGAGACTGAAACAAAGGACAGTAACTACAGGGGGTGTGAGTGATTGCTGGACCCAGGCTAAAAGGAGATTAGCCTGTAAAAGGGAGCACTCTGGAACTGGTGAGGAAATTATCTGTATTCAGTTTGATTAGGCATAGATTCGCGCATTTTATTTTATTTTGCTTGGTGACTTACTTTGTTCTGTCTGTTACTACTTTGAACCACTTAAATCCTACTGTCTGTATTTAATAAAATCACTTTCTATTTAGTAATTCACTCAGAGTATGTATTAATACCTGGGGAAGCAAACAACTGTGCATATCTCTCTATCAGTGTTATAGAGGGCGAACAATTTATGAGTTTGCCCTGCATAAGCTTTATGCAGGGTAAAACGGATTTATCTGGGTTTAGACCCCATTGGGAGTTGGGCATCTGAGTGCTAAAGACAAGCACACTACTGTGAGCTGTTTTCAGGTAAACTTGCAGCTTTGGGACAAGTGATTCAGACCCTGGATCTGTGTTAGAGCCAGACAGGAGTGGCTGGCTCAGCAAGACAGGGTGCTGGAGTCCTGAGCTGGCAGGGAAAACAGGAGCAGGGGTAGTCCTTGCGCATCGGGTGGCACCTCCCAAGGGGGTTTCTGTGATCCAACCCGTCACAGTGTCACACAGGGAGCAGAAGGAGTAGAGTAGTTGGAGGGACATGGGAGAAGTTTGGAATCAACACCAATCAGCAAAATTAAAAGAAGTCCAGTGTTGAGGTTTTGAATTTGAGGTTCTGATGACATCAGGAGGTTTCTGGGCTGTGAGGGCCTGCAGGTGTTGCTGCTGTCAACAACTGGTAGAAAGTGAGGCATTTTGGAAAGTGAAGCCTTTAATTGGCTGCCCTAAAGGTAATCATACTTGTCCTAGCCATGTAGACAGCTGGGAAGGACGGTGTAACAAGTGGCTCCTGCCTTGTTCAGGGGAGAAAGAAGAAGGTGGTAGGCTCAAATTGACACTCCCTTCATTCTGCTGCTACCAGCTATTTGTGAAAAACAATGAGCTCAATGCAATCCTTGCCCTCTCTGTTGAGACTGCAACATAAGGGTCCAAATTAATGCCTGGTGTAATAATGGTAATGGGTTTTGTGATGTGAACACCTCTTTACGGGAAACTTTTATATGCTGAAATAGCAGATGAAGCTAAAAAGTTTCTTTTACAGTACTTACAACACTTTCCATCAGAATTATCTTGTTGGAAGCAAATATCCCATCTGGTTTACTCTTTAATACAGCAAAACTCCTTAGTGAGCTGTGTTACAGAGACTGCCTGTTGGCCCTAAGCAAGATGAGCACAATCTGTTTCCTATATTTCTAATAAAGGAAAAGAAAAGTTCCTTCATTTGCCTCTTTATTTCATTGTGCTTGCATTTTATGCCATTCTTTCTTACAATAGAAGCTTTCCTGCTGCTCTCCCATATTTATTCCCATACAGGTAAAATGAAAATGCAGTACAGACATATTTAAATACCAAACACTGCACTGAAACAACATTAAAACTCAGATTTTTAATGCATAGCATGGGGCTTTGGCTGTCTTACTCTCATTAAACATTTTAAGCTGGGGCGGCACTTGATAACCTTGTACTATCACTTTCTATGCCATACCTGTTCTGTGGATAGAGGATTTCAGTACTCTGCACTAAAATCAATGGGAGTCATTTGGCTAATCCTTGCACGGCTCTTTGAAAATTTACCTGTAAGTATCTAAATTAAATTAACTGCTTCTGTCCATAACTTCTTCCTCCCAGTTGTGCTTAAGAATTGCTGAGGGTTGAGTACTCTTAATCTAGGTTGATTTTTGCATACTATACTGTGTGTGCATGCATGCGTACACATGTATCTCTGAATTTACTTACCGTATATACTCGTTCATAAGCCGAATATTTTTGGTAAAAAAGTGAAGCATCAAAGAGCGGGGGTCGGATTATAAACAGGTCTACACCAAAATTTGATGATTTTAAACTCTATGGAATTATTTAATTGAATAGCTAATACATTGTCGTTTTGTTTACCTGGAGCGTCTGCAGGCATGGAGCCCCTCAGTTCCCTGTGGCCACAGTTAACCGTTCCCAGCCAACAGGAGCTGCGGGAAGTGGCAGCCTGCCACAGGGAGCTGAGGGACTCCAGGCCTGCAGATGCTCCAGATAAACAAAACGTCCCAACTCGTCAGTGGCTTACCTTGATGGGCTGGGAGCCAAAGTTTGCTGACCCATTTATTGATGTCAATACTGCAGCCTTTTAAAGTTGCAAAGGCTTTGTTTCGTGGACCAGATTGGCTTGAAATAAATACTAAAAGAGCAGTGCTGCAGATCTGCATGACATTTGATCCATTCATTTCACAAAATGCTACCCCTTACAAGCCAATCAGAAAAATACAATGAACGATAGTAGTATAGCACTGGTGTCAGTCTGCTACTGTGTAATTTGATCTCTTCATGCATTTCTACCACTGGACCTCGTAAGTCTCGAGCCAATACGAAAATATAATGCGCAGAATCGATGGAATCTCTAATAAAATTTAAATAGCCTGTTTATCGCCACAGACATGCCAATCTACAGGGCGGCTTTGAAATAAACAAGGAACAATAATAATTTGACTTTGATAAAGCAGGTGACATTCCTATATAAAGTCCTACAAAATCTATAACTATAATAATAATAATCTATTTTCATACTAGTATTTAAAATGGACAGCGGTGAAATAAAAAAAAAACGGTCTGCTTATCACACAGTGTTTAAACTTAAATTTGTTGAATATGCAGAAGCAAACAATAATCGTGCTGCTGCTTGTGAATTCTGTATCAATGAGAAGCAAGTAAGAATGGCGAAAAAATAAAACAACACTCAAAACTAAACCAAGAAGCAAGAAAAAATGTCCGAGGTCCGCTTCATTTTCTGAGTTGGAGAAAGATCTCAGTAATTGGGTTGTTGAATGTCGACAAAATGGGTACATTGTCACTAGAACTGAAATTCATCTGCGTGCTCTGCAAATGTTGAAAGATGACAAATACAAGTCAGTAAAGCTGTCAATGTTTGTCGTATCAGCAGGTTGGTGTACTCACTTCATGAACCGTCATGGTCTCTGTCTTCGTCAGCGAACAAAGATAGCGCAAAAGCTGTCGAAAGATCTGGAAGAAAAAATCGAATTTTTCCAAAGGTTTATTATAAAATATCGAAAGGAATATGCATTTGGACTGTCACAAATAGGAAATATGGACAAAACACCGATGACATTTGATTTCCCAAGCAACAGAACATAACCAGTGTTGGTGAAAAAACAGTTTTAATTAAAACCACTGCCCATGAAAAAATCCATTTTACGGTGGTTTTATCGTGTTTGGCAAATGGGTCAAAGCTCCCTACTGTTGTTGTTTTTAAAAGAAAAACCTTGCCTAAAAACATGAGATTTCCTGCTGGTGACACTGTACATGCACACAAAAAGGGATGGATGGATGAAAGTGGGACTATTGAATGGCTGGAAAAAGTGTGGAATAAGAGACCAGGAGCACTTTTCAAGAAACCTGCTATGCTCGTTTGGGACATGTTCAGGGCACACAAGATGGATGAGGTGAAAAATGTGGCCAAAAATATAAAAACTACTTTGGCTGTAATACCTGGAGGCCTAACTTCAGTTCTACAACCGCTTGATGTCTGCCTGAACAAACCCTTTAAAGACAGGCTACGCAAAATGTGGTCTGAATGGATGTGCTCAGGCATGGCGAAGGTGACAAAAGGCGGGAATCTTATGATGCCCGAAATCAATCTAGTCACCCAGTGGATCAGGGACGCGTGGGTGTCCATTCCCTTGGAAATGATAGAAAAATAATTTAGGAAATTCTGTATCAGCAACGCACTTAACGGGTCAGAAGATGATGCCATATTTGATGATGACAAAACAGAGGCTGATGATGATGAGTCTGAAGACAACACTGCCAATATCAATGATGACAGTGCAGGTGCAACTGTGACTGAAGCTGAGTTTAATGAACTGTTTGGTGAATCAGAGACTGATTGAGACTTTGAAGGATTTTAAGACTTTTTAAAGTCTCATGTTGTTCTAAGGTACTTGTTTTAAATATCCATTTACTGATTTTAAATATTGACTGTAATTTTGAAGGTGAATACATATTTGTTCAGTTATTATAACAGGTTTTTCATTAGATTACATTAAAATAATTCTAGCAAAACTTTTGAGTGTTTCTTGTGATGCCAACTTTTAAAATATAGCAGGGGTCGGAAAACTTTGCCTCCCAGCCCATCAGGGTAAGCCGCTGGTGGGTCAGGGTGTTTTGTTTACTTGGAGCATCTGCAGGTACAGAGCCCCTCAGCTCCCAGGGGACGCTGTTTGCTGTTCCCAACCAATGGATGCTCACTTCCCGCAGCTCCCATTGGCTGGGAACGGCAAACCGCGGCCACTGGGAGCTGAGGGGCTCCATGCTTGTGAATGCTCCAGGTAAGCAAAATGTTCAGGCCCACTAGCGGCTTAACCTAATGGGCCAGGAACCAAAGTTTGCCAACCCCTGAAATATAGGGTCGGCTTATGAAAGGGTCATACAGTTTTTGCTACTTTTACCTATCTATCTTGGGGGGTCGGCTTATAAACGAATGGGCTAATGAACAAGTGTATACAGAATATTTGTCTGTTTATCATTCCTTATATGTTATTTTAATGAAATCATTTCCTTTCTCATTTAAAAAAAAATCATAATATAAAAATATTTTCACTGTTTTTAATTAACATTGTATCAGGCCAAAGAACAATTGTTGTGCATTAACAGGTTCTTCCATTTGCTGGGATTTTGTGTTCTTAGAAGGTAGAATCTTGGCATAGTGAATACTAATCTGCAACACTGCGTAAAAACTATTTTGTGACATTAGATTCAGTGAAATCCATGGAGCTGTGGCGCCATCACACTTAGTGGACCCACTGACAATATGAATCTTTCTTCTCTCACTAAGTAAAATATTTTCTTAAAAGCTCACTGAAGCTCTGTCCTACAATATTTTAATGTTTGATGACATCTTTACAAAAATATTTTTGTTACAGTCCACTTTTAAACCTTTAACTTCATGACCTTTCCAACTTTCATTTCAACATGACACTGATCCCAAAATATTTTGGTCATACCTGAATTTTCAAAATTAAAGAAGAACTCACCATCTCTGTGTTTGTTTAGTGTAAAATAAAAGGGAGCAAAGTAAGAGGAACTTCAGTGGACAATACAGAAACCATTTTGGCACTCATTGATGTAATTCTTTTAAGCAATTAAAAAAAACCTTTCACTCAACAATATATGAAATTATTATGTACTATTAATTCCCATTTCATTTCAAACATATTATTTTAGAACCAATTATTTTATGAATCCCCTGAACTAGGATAAAATAGACAACCTGCTGGAAACCAATTTAAGATGCAATTGCAGTATACACATGAGAAAGTTGGTTTCATATGAATACAGCTTACTTCATTTCTTGAGATGAATATGATCAGGCAACCTTTCAGAGACAAAGAACTGCACATAAGGAGAAAGCTTTAATTTACTTTACTATTTACATAAACATGGGGTGGTCAGATACAAGATTAAGAAATGTTTGTTTTCTTTGTTCATTTTACTTAAATGAAACTATTATGTATATCTAGTTGCTGCATATCATTATTTGAGAATTAAGGGTTTGTGAGCTTCTTTACAATGACCTCATACAGTCAAATAAAATGAAATAAATGTTTCAAAAGCAGAAGATTTTGTTTTCATAGAATTACTTTTCAGTAAGTGTGCTTATTCCAATAGTATAAAAATGACTTAACTATCTTAAGAGAAACCAAGCCACCCATTGGGCAGGCTTGTCACTTGCTTTTACAAAAGGGCAGTAAGAAGATCCCAGGTGTCTCCTTACTCCTCTGCATAAGCTACTCACATTCTTGGTGACAACACACACAGGAGAAGAGCCTTCACAGGACATGCTACACCTCTCTTGCACAGGAATGAATGGGAGGAGTAGAGAATGAGCTGTGCTGTGTGGCCGCTCTTTATCGCCGGGAGAGAACTCTCCCAGCAACAAAATAAAAACACCTTCAATGAGGGGTGGTAGCTTTGTCCCTAAAACTTTTATTGTTCAGGGGGTGTTTTTTCACACCCCTGAGCAACAAAAGTTTTACAGACAAAAGTGCCAGTGTAGACAAAGCCATACATTAGTATTATCTGAAGTTCAATGTTCTCTGGCAGTCTGCTATGCTATCTTATTTCAGAGCCACCACATAATTTACAAATGCTGTCTTAAAGATGCTTCAGAACACTAAAAATTTTCTAAAGCACCTAAGTGACTTAGGAATCGAAGTCTAAGGGTACGTCTACACTACGAAATTAGGTCGAATTTATAGAAGCCGGTTTTATACAGTCGATTGTGTGTGTCCCCACATAAAATGCTCTAAGTGCATTAAGTCGGCGGACCGCGTCCACAGTACTGAGGCTAGCGTCGACTTCTGGAGCGTTGCACTGTGGGTAACTATCCCACAGTTCCCGCAGTCTCCGCCGCCCATTGGAATTCTGGGTTGAGATCCCAATGCCTGATGATGCAAAAACAGTGTTGCAGGGGGTTCTGGGTACATGTAGTCAGGTCCCTCCCCCTCCGTCAGAGCAACGGCAGACAATCGATTCGCGCCTTTTTACCTGGGTTACCTGTGCAGACAACATACCACGGCAAGCATGGAGCCCGCTCAGCTCAGCTCACCGTCACCATATGTCATCTGGGTGCCGGCAGACGTGGTACCGCATTGCTACACAGCAGCAGCTAATTGCCTTTTGGCAGTAAACGGTGCAGAATGACTGGTAGCCGTCATCAGCTATCTGGGTGCTGGCAGAAGTGGGGCTGCATTGCTACACAGCAGCAGCTCCTTGCCTTTTGGCAGTGGATGGTGTATTACGACTGGTATCCGTCATCGTCTTATTCTTCAATGAGTCCAATCAGAGGCACCTGGGCAGACATGTTTTGTCTCCTGGCCTCTTGACGATGATGGCTAGCAGTCATAGTACATCATTTTCTGCCAAGCACCCAGAAGATGCTGATGGCTATCAGTCATGCTGCACCGTCGGCTGTCAGTTCTGTATTCATTTGCTTCCTCCTCCCTCCGTGAAATCAACGGCATGCTAAACCCAGGGTTTTGAGTTCAATCTTTGGGGGGGGCCATTCTGTGTGACAGTTGTTTGTGTTTCTCCCTGATGCACAGCCACCTTTGTTGATTTTAATTCCCTGTACCTGTAAGCCATGTCATCACTCGCCCCTCCCTCCCTGTCTCCCTCCATCAGACAATTTCGCACCTTTTTTCAGCCCAGATGCCATAGCACTGGGATCATGGAGCCCGCTCAGATCACCGCGGCAATTATGAGCACTATGAACACCACGTGCATTGTCCTGGAGTATATGCAGAGCCAGAACATGCCAAAGCAAAACCAGGCGAGGAGGCGATCGCAGCGATTGCAGCGCGGCGACGAGAGTGATGAGCAAATTGACATGGACGTAGACCTCACACAAAGTACAGGCCCCAGCAATGTGCAAATCATGGTGTTACTGGGGGAGGTTCATGGCGTGGAACGCCGATTCTGGGCCCGGGAAACAAGCCCAGACTGGTGGGACCGCATCGTGTTGCAGGTGGGGGACGATTCCCAGTGGCTGAGAAACTTTCGCATGCGTAAGGGCACTTTCATGGAACTTTGTGACTTGCTTTCCCCTGCCCTGAAGTGCCAGAATACCAGGATGAGAGCAGCCCTCACAGTTGAGAAGCGAGTGGCGATAGCCCTGTGGAAGCTTGCAAAGCCAGACAGCTACCGGTCAGTCGGGAATCAATTTGGAGTGAGCAAATCTACTGTGGGGGCTGCTGTGATCCAAGTTGCCAGGGCAATCAAAGACCTGCTGATATCAAGGGTAGTGACTCTGGGAAATATGCAGGTCATAGTGGATGGCTTTGCTGCAGTGGGATTCCCAAACTGTGGTGGGGCCATAGATGGAACCCATATCCCTATCTTGGCACCACAGCACCAAGCCACCGAGTACATAAACCGCAAGGGGTACTTTTCAGTGCTGCTGCAAGCCCTGGTGGATCACAAGGGACGTTTCACCAACATCAACGTGGGATGGCCGGGAAAGGTACATGATGCTCGCGTCTTCAGGAACTCTGGTCTGTTTCAAAAGCTGGAGGAAGGGACTTTCTTCCCGGACCAGAAAATAACCGTTGGGGATGTTGAAATGCCTATCGTGATCCTTGGGGACCCAGCCTACCTCTTAATGCCATGGCTCATGAAGCCATACACAGGCAGCCTGGACAGGAGTCAGGACCTGTTCAACTATAGGCTGAGTAAGTGCCGAATGGTGGTGGAATGTGCATTTGGATGTTTAAAAGCGCGCTGGCGCAGTTTACTGACTCGGATAGATCTCAGCGAAGCCAATATTCCAATTGTTATTGCTGCTTGCTGTGCGCTCCACAATATCTGTGAGAGTAAGGGGGAGACATTTATGGCGGGGTGGGAAGTTGAGGCAAATCGCCTGGCCGCTGATTATGCGCAGCCAGACACCAGGGCGGTTAGAAGAGTACAGCAGGGCGCGGTGCGTATCAGAGAAGGTTTGAAAACTAGTTTTGTGACTGGCCAGGCTATGGTGTGAAACTTCTGTTTGTTTCTCCTTGATGAACCCTCCCACCTCCCTACCACCGGTTTACTCTACTTCCCTGTAAGCTAACCACCCTCCCCTCCCCCCCTTCGAGCACCGCTTGCAGAGGCAATGAAGTCATTGTTACTTCACATTCATGCATTCTTTATTAGTTCATCACACAACTAGGGGGATAACTGTCAAGGTAGCCCGGGAGGGCTGGGGGAGGAGGGAAGCGCCGGGTGGGGTGGGGGAGGAGGGAAGGACAAGGACACACTGCAGTTTAAAACTTTAAAACTTTAACTCTTATTGAAGGCCAGCCTTCTGATGCTTGGGCAGTCATCTGGAGTGGAGTGGCTGGGTGGCCGGAGGCCGCCCCACCACGTTCTTGGGCGTCTGGGTGAGGAGGCTATGGAACTTGGGGAGGGCTGTTGGTTACACAGGGGCTGTAGCGGTGTTCTCTGCTCCTGCTGCCTTTCCTGCAGCTCAACCATACGCTGGAGCATTTCAGTTTGATGCTCCAGCAGCCGGAGCATCGACTCTTGCCTTCCGTCAGCAAGCTGACGCCACCTATCCTCTTCAGCCCGCCACTTGCTCTCTTCAGCCCGCCACCTCTCTTCTCGTTCATATTGTGCTTTTTTGCACTCTGACATTGACTGCCTCCACACATTCTGCTGTGCTCTGTCAGCATGGGAGGACATCTGGAGCTCCAAGAACATATCATCCCGAGTCCGCCGTTTTCTCCTTCTAATCTTCACTAGCCTCTGCAAAGGAGAAACATTTGCAGCTGGTGGAGGAGAAGGGAGAGGTGGTTAAAAAAGACACATTTTAGAGAACAATGGGTACACTCTCTCACGTTAAATTTTGCTGTTCGCATTACACAGCACATGTACTTTTGTTACAAGGTTGCATTTTCCCTCTTATATTGAGGGCCTGCCGGTTTGGTGTGAGAGATCACTCATGCAGTGCCAGGCAACAGAATTTGGCTTGCAGGCAGCCATGGTAAGCCACAGTTTTTTGGCTTTTTTAACCTTCATAACATGTGGGAATGGTTTCAAACAGCGCCCTCATTTCCCATACCAAGGACCCTTTGGGTTGGCCATTTAAAATGGGTTTGCAATGTAAAAGGAGGGGCTACGGTTTCCGGGTTAACATGCAGCACAAACCCAACTACCCTCCCCCCCACACACACACCCAATTCTCTGGGATGATCACTTCACCCCTCCGCCCCACCGCGTGGCTAACGGCGGGGAACATTTCTGTTCAGCTGAGCAGGAACGGGCACCTCTGAATGTCCCCTTAATAAAATCACCCCATTTCAACCAGGTGACCATGAATGATATAACTCTCCTGAGGATAACAAAGAGAGATAAGGAATGGATGTTGTCTGCATGCCAGCAAACACTGGGACCAAACGCTGCCATGCTTTGTTATGCAATGATTCCAGACTACATGCTACTGGCCTGGCGTGGTAAAGTGTCCTACCATGGCGGACGGGATAAGGCAGCCCTCCCCAGAAACCTTTTGCAAAGGCTTTGGGAGTACATGAAGGAGAGCTTTCTGGAAATGTCCCTGGAGGATTTCTGCTCCATCCCCATACACGTTAACAGACTTTTCCAGTAGCTGTACTGGTTGCAATTGCCAGGGCAAGTTAATCATTAAACACGCTTGCTTTTAAACCATGTGTAATATTTACAAAGGTACACTCACCAGAGGTCCTTTGTGTGCCCTCAGGGTCTGGGAGCACACCTTGGGTGAGTTCGGGGGTTACTGGTTCCAGGTCCAGGGTGATAAACATATTCTGGCTGTTGGGGAAACCGGTTTCTCCGCTTCCTTGCTGTGAGCTATCTTCATTGTCTTCATCATTATCATCTTCCGTGTACCCCGAATCCGCTTCCCTGTTGCATGATTCTCCATTGATGGAGTCAAAGCACATGGTTTGGGTAGTGGTGGCTGCACCCCCTAGCATGGCATGCAGCGCCGCGTAGAACCGGCATGTTTGCGGCTCTGCCCCAGACCTTCCGTTTGCCTCTCTGGCTTTGTGGTAGGCTTGCCTTAGCTCCTTAATTTTCACGCGGCACTGCTGTGTGTCCCTGTTGTGGCCTCAGTCCTTCATGGCCTTTGAGACTTTTTCTAATATTTTGCCATTTCGTTTACTGCTACGGAGTTCAGCTAGCACTGATTCGTCTCCCCATATGGCGAGCAGATCCCGTACCTCCGGTTCGGTCCATGCTGGAGCTCTTTTGCGATCCTGGGACTCCATCATGGTTACCTGTGCTGATGAGCTCTGCGTGGTCACCTGTGCTCTCCACGCTGGGCAAACAGGAAATGAAATTCAAAAGTTCGCGGGTCTTTTCCTGTCTACCTGGTCAGTCATCTGAGTTGAGAGCGCTGTCCAGAGCGGTCACAATGAAGCACTGTGGGATAGCTCCCGGAGGCCAATAATGTCAAATTCCATCCACACTACCCCAAATCCGACCCGCAAAGGCCGATTTTAGCGCTAATCCCCTCGTTGGAGGTAGAGTAAAGAAAACGGGTTAAAGGGCCCTTTAAGTCGGAAAAAAGGGCTTAGTCGTGTGGACGTGTCCAGGCTTAATTCGATTTAACGCTGCTAAAGTTGACCTAAACTCGTAGTTTAGACCAGGCCCTAGTTTCAAATTGATTTAAGTCCTAAGGAGTCCAAGTCTCATTGAAAGTCAATTCTATGTCATGTAGGCCTTTTTGAAAATGTTATTCATTGCATTTATCATTAAAGCACTCTGTAAAGTTTGACTAAATGATCCTTAAAGGAGGCCTGAGTGATATCATAGAAAGTTACACTGGTATAATGTAACATATGGCTTTAAACCAGTATAGTTAAAACTGGTTCAAAAGACTTTCTGGACACACTTATTGTGGTTTAAAAGTGACTTATTTCAGTTTAGTTTAAGCTGAATAGGAAAAATTATCTGCTTTTTCCAACCAACATTCTTCAACCCATTGAGGCAGCAAGGGCATTTCTCCTGTTTGCTCTCTCCCACCTCCACCTTCTTTCCAGGAACAGTGCATTCTCCCTGTGGTCTGACCAAATGCCCCCTGCTCAGCTGTGGTGGGGGATTTTAAGTTCAGTTCTAGCTTCATATGGAAGTTATCAAGTCTTGGTATTTTATGGAAAACTGGCAATCATGGAGCATTTTGGGTCCCAAAAGATGTAAGTATTTCCATGTGAACGGTTAAACTCACACCTAAAAGTATCCATTCATATCCTGACAATATAGCAACTTCATAACAATTTAACCCCACATATTCTTAAACAAAAAAGAAAGATGATTCTGGATGGTTCAAAGGCGATCTTCATTATGGAGGCCTTTGTACACAGAAGGCAGGTGTAGGAACAAGAAATTGAAAGCGAGAGAGCTCAGTGAACTCAAAGTTAGATAATATTTGGAGATTGACCAGATGGTATTTCCTTCTTCAGCTCTTTCAGACAAAAGAGTGACCATGTAACTATGAAGTCAGTATATTTAACTTGCATAGTGAACAAGTTTCCAATGGTAATGATGTTTCAAACTTTTCAGTCCAATTATAACATTGTTTGGAGTTCTGTGTTTTACTGTGTTGGCTGCTAGTATAAAATGTTTGCATCGAGATTTAAGAGATTCATTGATGGGATTCCTTGGAAATCCCCAAAAGCTATTTTGCTGTAATAAGGGGGATGTCTACATTTGTGAATTGTTCATTTGTCTGGTCCTGAAATGTTTGCATTTTCTTTTTTACATGTGTATTGTTCAAGAAAGTGGGTGACATCACAGCTGCAGTCAAAGAACATGACGGAGCTATGGTGTCAGTGACATTTATCTTTCATGGGAGGATGTAACTTCATGAGCTTCTGCCTTTTTCCCAGACCATCCTAGATGAAAACATCTAGATAAAAATCTCCTCAGTATTTGCTTTTCAAATTCAATACAATTGTATGTAGTTTATTCTCCTATATAGGTATACATGCTAATTTGTTTAGTTAAAACTTTCTTTTTGTTTTGATTTTTGCTTAAATGAATAAATGGTCTAAATGTCTGAGAGAGTACAGCACTCTTGGGAAATGACAAGTGATATTGATTTAGTGTCTTCTCATTCCCTCAAGCAGAACAGCTGCAAAATACTTTCAATTTATTCCTATTTCTGCCTACAGATTACACTGACTTGCGATGCAGATGGCAGGGGTGGACAAGATAGGATAGTATTGACAGTGTTTGAGTTCAAAGCACCAGAGATGGGCTTTGTACAAAAAAAGTTAGATCGAATCCCAATCAAGAGTACCAGTGTTAAGCTGCTCTTTTGTATCTGTAAATATGAATACAAGTAAAAGTGGATAGTAATAAAGCTGAACATACAGACATCCATTCTTTAAAATCTTGGAATTCAGTTTTTTATTCTAACCAGCAGAATTGAACCATGCCGTCTCCTTCCCTCCACCCTCCCCCCCCCAATTAAAAAAAAAAGTATAAAAGCTATGTTTAAGTAATATTAGTATTCTGGAAAATCCACTACAGACTGACAAATTAAAGCTCTGATTAGTGTAAAAACGGTTGAAAGAGCAGTGCAAAAAGTAGTTAAACAATTTTAATAATCAATTTTTTTCTGCATCATTTGGAATAGAAATGTGGTAAAATTCCCCATCTGAACATTTTTTTTCCTCTTAATTGTTTCATATGGAAAGTATTCTGTTAAACTGAAAATTGGAGTAAAGTTTTCCAGTCAAAGAAATCTGTTTCTGAATGCTAACATAATAAACACATCCACAGTGTATCCAAATACACTAATGTTTGACATTTCAACTTTCAGATTGGCCAAATCTTGGTAGGTGGGGAAAGGTTAGCTATTTTTAGTGAACCAGTATAGATCTGTTACCTTGTTAAACCTTACCCTGTTGTACAGTGTGGGCAGTGGTGTAGGATGCCAAGTTTTGTCTGAAAACTCTAATAACTGAAGTCCTTTGAGGCTTTCAGTGTCCCAGGATTCATGGGAGGCTTCTGCCAGTTTTGCTTGTAACATTGTTTATCTGCCTTTCCTTGTTAACTTTTTTCAATAAGAATGATGCCCTAAGAGTGATGCCCCTGTAGTGAACTAAGGAAGTTGCCATGAATTATTAATAACCAGCAGAGTTTAATGTGGTTTTATAGCCCCTGAAGGAGTAAGAATAGTGTACTCTGTAAAACCATTCTGTTCACCTGATCTTGACAAATTGGGAGCATCAAAAACACACTCCTACTTGTTAACAATAGAGGGTGGGAAAGGTGACCGGGGGATGCATCAATATTATCCCTTTTGTAGAATCTCAAAAGGATAATGGTGAGCAGTGTTTCATAAATAACTGTCTCTCCTATCTTTGTACTTTAATGCACTAGGCTAATACCTTTCTGTCAAGTTAAACTTTATGGTTCCATTTCTGTTTTACAGTTTAAGAAAAAGCTAAAAGAAAAGACAGTTATAACTTTCCCATATCACAGTTGCTTATGCTTATAATATTTGACCCATTAAAAATATTTTTTTCTTGTGTAAAACCTAGTAGGCAACAGGAGCAAATATGACTCTCTTTTAAAAAGCAGTAGCAGTTGTCTTTCAGTAGACCAGCTTACATGGGAATTGTGATGAGCGAATTAAGAGTTCCAGCAACATTGAGATATAAAATATGTGGTGCTATAATATACAAAGAGACGTAGTTGAAGATGATCTAATCATGAGCACTTTTGGTACTTATCATAGAATGCTGTAGTTTATTAATATGTGCAGATGTGTGTAGATAGGTGCATGTCAGTCTTTCTCTCTCAATTGACTGTGTCTAGTCTAGTTCCTCCATTGCATAGCCATTAATTTACAAGTTTAACAACCTTCCACAACCAGACCAAACTTAGGCAGCTTGTCAATTGATACACAAAAGTGCCTCTGTTAAGTGAGCAGAGTTACTGTATTTACCGTAGCAGTTTGTACCAATACCCATAGTAACACCTACTGGAAAGGTTTTCATGCAGTAGTAAACTACCCATAGGGGTAACTGGAATATAGTGGTGCAAGATTACTCAAATACTTCCTTTCAGTTTCTTCCTAAGAAACTGTGCAGATTGGGATTTATGTGAATTTGTCAAATCTGAAAAGTCATTGTTACTCACTATGAGTGTAGCCTGTAAATTACCAGTCTGCCAGTCATGCTGGGAAACAAATTGTGTTTCTACTGCAGCAACACCTTTGTTAAACCATCCCACTGGTTTGATAATTTGAGATTACTGGTAGTTTGTCCAGCAATCAAGAGTAACAAGTTATTTCATCAACCTTTGTTGGATATTTTACATACATTTTTGTAGTCTAAATCCTATTTCTGGTTTTAAGAACTTTTTATTAATTTTCCAGTGTTTCCAATTTTCATCCCCATTTCCAAGTACTGTATGTAGAAACTTTTCTTAAATGGCAGACAAAATCAGTAGCAATCCAAGTAGGGGAAAAGAACACCTTTCTTTGTTTTTTGGAGTGTGGCTAAGTGCTTCCATCCTGTGCATCTTCTAAGCACTCTTCTTTTCTCTGGACTGAAATCAGCTTTCCATAAAGTATTTCATAAAAGGTTCCCATATAATTCCAATTTTTTCAACTCTGTTTTTCAGCTTGTAAATTGTTCTTGTACATTGCCATTTGAGTTAGCAGTTCTTTATACTCCTTAGGTAAATCATTTGTAATATAATTTTTTGTGTTTGTTTTAGATTCTTTTTAGAATTAAATTTTTGGGGCTTTTTTTTTTTTTTTTTTTTTTTTTTTTTACTAATAAGACTGTTTTAGGAAAGGTCATGCTTTGGTTTTCTCCCTCCTCTTCCCCACTCTTGGCCCCCTTGCTCAGAGAAAAATTACTATATTTTTTCTTGCACCAGTACAGTATTTGTTTGGAACTTTTTCCAAATATTAATATTTGTCCCCAAAATCATGCTGAAAACCTTGATGTCCATAGATTTAGATGATTTTTAGAAAACACTGGAACACATTTTCACTTTCTGAAGGTGAGCTCTTGACTGAAAAACGCTAACTCTTACTTCCATGTGAGTGCATATTTTTCTGTTTTTTTTTTTTTCTGGGGGACTCTGTTGTCCAGTCTTGGTTGAGTGACATTAAATAAAAGGATTTTACAATTTAGGGCCTGAATCTGCAAACACTGGTGTGTGTGAGTAACCACACATATGTGAGTAGTCCCATTGAATTGCATGGGAGTACTCACAAGTGCAAAGCTACTTATGTGCATAAGTGGTTGCAGTATCTGGATCTATGTTTGTTTGGGACGGGGAAGGATGTCTCATGTTTACTTGATATCGGTCCCAATCCTGACAACCTATGGTAAAATTCTCATTTAATTAATGAGGAGTTTGTCTTGAAGATTTTACAACTGTGCCCTTTATTTTGATAGTTTATTCCTTTCACTGTAATTTAAATGCAAAGAATTCATGTTTAGCCATTAGCATATTTGCTTCAAAAAATTAGTTGTACAGTGCCAGTTATCTGATATTTGGGGTTCAGGAAACTATGAAATCTGCCTAAAAAATATGATCTGAATATGGCCAGTAAAGCAAATGTATAATCTTTATAAAAATACTGGAGACAGTATTCCAGATAAGGGCCTGATCCAAAGTCTACTGAAGTCAACAGAAAGCTTTCTGGAGTGAGAGCCTCACCCCCTCTCTAGCTCCTTTACACTACAGCCCAAAGTGGCATGAAGAGGCCTTAAAAGACTTCCCTCAAAGTAGGCATTTCAGAAGACAGCTATAAGGCTGCCTTCTGATCACACGCCCTGGCATAGGGAGCATGTTGGGGTTTGAGGGTTCTGTGAGGTTGTGACTGCAGCACTCAGCACTGTGGAGATTCTGAGCAGTGCTACAGCTCATTGGGCAGTGCAAGAAGGTTGCCATAACTCTGAGCTGTCTAAATTATGTCCGTCTAGTCCCAGGAGCAGCACAGGAGGGCATAAAGATGGCTTAAAGCCCCACAGTCCCACCTCTTCTTGGACTTCAAATTTTGAGCTGTGCCTCTTAGAAGCCCAACATAAAATGTTAACCCTATTGATTTCAATGGGCTTTGATTCAGGCTCTAAAATAAATGTCCATAGGTAATACATAAATATTACCTGGCTCCAAGAGGAACAACAGTAAATTATTTCCCAAGGGTATTAAAAACAAATCCTGCAGTTGTGGTACATTTCCTGAAACAGTTATCTTCAAATAAAACCGCTATTTGATTGTTTCTGGGGTACCTGTCAGATAAGAGTAAGGATTTTGTACCCACCTGGAAAGTAGCAGCCTTGTGATGGCTTGTAGGGAAGGAGAGCGGGCTCCAAAGCCCGTCAGGATGATGAGTTATCTTTCCTTCTTCCCTCATGCAGGATTTGGCTTAAGAGTGCCACGTAGGTCCTTTTTGCATGTTAGACTATATTGGTTTATTGCCCTCCTTACCTGGACTACTGCCAACTTGTACAGGCTAGCACATGAATTTATCATATTTCTCAGAATTGTCCAGTGGGATTTTGAGAAAAAAACTTTAAACTCAGCACGGTTGATTGTTACATTTTTCTATTTTTCTTAAAGCCAGATGGCTGAAACAACACAAAAAGTATTTTACATCACATTATACTATTTGTTTAAATTCAGCCAGCAGGTTATTAATATGTGCTCAGATGCATAATGTTATTCATATGAGTAATCCCATTGTCTTCAATAAGGGAAGTGCTGAAATTTACTATATCCGGAGTACTATGAAATGTACAAATAAACTGGAAAAAAACTCTAATCTTTCTCAATTATAGTAATTTTGGGTGCTGCTTGTCAGGATCATAGATAAATATTCAGGAAAGAACTGTGATTTTAAGTTGATGATGTTTTAACTCGTTAACTTTTGTGAAAAGGCTCTATTTAAAGGCAAACATTAAACCTGCCATTTCTTCTACTGAAAACTCGTTAATATTATTTCCTATGTACCTATAAAGAAATTGATACAGAACATTTAGTCAGCTTTTTAAAATCTTGTTTTATTGTGAGTTTAATAGTTAAGGGAATTTTGTTGGAGAATATCACTTTCTTAAATATAGGTTGAGGGCCAATTAAGTTGCACCTTGATTTTCTTGGTAAAATTGGAGAGTTATAGTCCTGAAGAGTAGAAAGCAGTGCACTAAAATCAAAGGAGCTTGGCATACTTCAACAAACATAATCAGTCTTTTGTCTTGTTCATAATCTCTCAGTAAAATGTAGCCTGCATATTTGAAATGAAGACAGTCTATTAATTTAAAATTGATTGGAACATCTTCAAGAAATGATGAGGGTAAATCAAGAAAATTAAATACGCTCGGTAATGGGAAATGTGTAATATGTAATGGAATACCAGCTGCATAAGATGTTACAGTAGATGAAGCTTTCACTGATGATAACATGGTGCATTGTATATGAATAAGTCCTGTATCTTTAGATTTGCTTATTTGTTTTAGTTAGCAGAGGAAGAACATAAGTCACATTGTAAGGATATGTATCATTCTGTTTATTAACTCAGCTACTGACTTTTATGGTTCTAGTCCACATTTGTATCAGAGAACTACTTAATTTTTTTCAGATGTATTTAACTCACCCTGTCCGTAAAATAAGCTGAAAAAGCTAAACTTTCAATTTTCATTTGGAATTGATCCCTATTTGTTGAAATTCTGTTAACCATCCTACAGAGAGAGTTGTGTTCAGATGGTAAGTTATTAATTTTGTCCTTCATTGTTTCTTTAAAATAACAGGAGAAATCATGAAGAAAGTCACCTTACCAAGATGCATGTTGGTCTAACATAGTAATAAACAACTGAAATATTTTACATCCTTCTTCTATTCTCTGTTTGCAGTCTTACAAGTAAAAGGGATTAAGTCAGACAGTCCATTTCTTTTAAAACAACAAAGTTTTATTACTTACAGTTTAAAGTAGTTTATAGTATTTGACCAGCTTTGAACTTTTTTTTCATGTGATTGTACCGACAGTAGGCTAATTTTAGACTACTTCCCTATCTTTTTGAAATCTTTACTATGGGAATTAAATTATTCCCTCCCTTGCCATTATATTTATAGTCTTTGTTTCCAGAATATATTAATTTCCTAAAACCTTTTTATTTACATTTTCAGTTGTTATTGAAGTACACATTATTTTCTAATTAAGATGAACATTTCATACAGACATATTAGTATTACATATAAAAAGACTAGGTTTAAAAGACATCATTAAGGGTGCAAAGTCCAGCACTGAGAAGTTAGGAAATGCCAGAATTCAAGTTGCCTATGCAACCGTAGTTCAACCCCCCTGTGCATATGCATTATAGTACAGTCTTTACTTACATAATCACATACTGCTTTTTCTACAGGATCCATGCCTCATTCAGTGCAGAGAATGGATGGTGCCCACTTACTGAGCAGTTGTTCAATATTATGTTTTCTCCTTGTTTTTCAATGTATAGCCCCAGGCGTTATTTGCTGAACACTATTTGAACCCGACTTTGAAGACCAGAATTATTAATTTCCTCATGGGATTTTCTGTGGTTCTCATTACTCTAAGACTGCAGTTCTCAAGCTTCATTGTACTGCGATCCCCTTCTGAAAACAAAAATGACTACATGACTCCAGTACTCTGTGTTATTCTACCTCCCTGCATGGGGGGGCTGTAGCCCGAATCCTGCTGCCTGGGGCAGAAGCTGAAGTCCAAGCCCCGCTGCCCGGGGTGAAGCCCTTAGTCTTCCACTTCAGCTCCACACGTCAGGGCTTGGGCTACAGCCCCACATGCCAAAACCTGAGTCTTGCTGCCTGGGGCTGAACCTTGAGCCCAAGCCCAAGCTGCGCTCCCCGGGGCTGACACCCGAGCCTCGCCATATGGGGCGAGAGGGGGGCTCAGGGCCAAGCCTGAGCCCGCCCCCGGGGAACTGAAGCCCAAATCCGAGCCCCACCGCCAGGGGATGAAGCCCTTGGACTTTGGCTTCAGCCACAGGCAGGGGGGCTCGGGCTTCAGCTTTCTGCTCTAGGCCCCAGCTAGTCTAACACCAGTGCTGGTGACCCCATTCAAAAGAACTCATGACCCACTTTGGTATTGTGACCCACAGTTTGAGAACCACAGCTCTAGTATGTGAGTTCTTCACAATAATTGATGTATTTTCACAATATCCTTGTGAGATGGAGAGGTGGCATTATCCCCATTTTACAGATGGGGAACTGAGAAACAGAGAGATTGAAGTCAAAAGTATCCACTAATTGTGGGTGCCCAATTTGAGATACCTCCATCCTGATTTTTCAGAGTACTTAGCATTATATATGCTTTATTTGTTCAAAGCACAGCTCTTGTTAACTTCAGTTGCAGCTCTCAGTGATCAACACTTCTGCAAATCAGACTCCAGGGTCTCAAGTTGATCACCTAGAAAATGAGTAACACACAATTAATGACCACCTATGAAAAGTTTGGTTCAAGAGACTTACCTACCATAACAGAGGAGATCTTTGGAAGAGGCAGGCATAGAATCCAAATCTCCAGGATTGCATTCAACTGCCGTAACCACGAGACCATCCTTTCCCCTTTGCTATCCCTTGTCTCATTCACCACACACCTTCCAATTTATTCAGCAAATGAAACAGGGGCTCTACAGACAACTCTCTCTCCCCTTTACTACACATCTCTGATTCATTCCTAGAGCCCTTTCTCTTTTATGCACTGAATGAGGCAGGGCTAGTGTGGAAAAACATAATATGTAATCATGTAAATAAAGACTGCATCATAATGTGTATGCACAAGGGGACCAAATTAAGGTTGCAGAGTCAACCTTAATTTTGGCTTTTCCTAACTGTTGAGTGCTTGATTTTGCAGCCTTAAAACTTTGTTTTGTTTTGTTTTTAACTACAGAGAAGGGCTGTGTGTAATTTCCAAGGTTTTTAAAAAAGCAAACTGAAAAAAAAAAACCCCAACTTCCATCATGTTGCATCATATGACACACACATTTCATCAGCAGAGTTAGAACCGTTAGATGTGCCACACAGAATTCTGACACCTAAGATAATGGACTACAGATTGTAGGTTGTCATCCTCTCTGTGGGCTGACAGTAGAGGGGGATGAGACACATGCTTTGCTAGTGCATTTCATAGATATTTGCTGAATGGATCAGGATCTTGGGTTCCATTCCAGGCTCTGGAGGAAAGTGTGCTGTTGTGGACCCAGACACTTCAGTCCATTCCCCTGACTCTTTCTGGGTCATCCTTTCCAACCCGTCCCTGACCCAGCTCTGTCTTTTTCTCTCCTTGTCCTCCAGTTGCCCCCCCCCCCCCCCACAAGCCAGTGTTCCTGTTCCAACTGGCCCACAGTCCCATTCTCCTACCGAGACTTGTTGCTCAATATCTGTGTTCCCACCTCCCTCAGCTACTTCTTCCAGTTTCTTTGTCCAGTCAAACAGGGTGTCCCCTCACATCCCAGATCCTTATCAGATCTGTCTCCTCTCCCTCAAACCTTTTTTCCTCTACCCTATTAGTTCCCAGTCTCCTTATCCAGCTAGTCCCAGTCTCCTGCCACCCACTGACTCACAGTGCCTCCCATGCACCTCCCCAGCTCCCAATAGTTTTCTCCCCAGCTCCTAATCCCAGTTTCCCTCTTTTCACCTGCCAGTTTCCAATCCCAATCTGCCCCCAGACTCTATGTCCCAATCTGCTCCCTCCCCTCTCATACCTCCAGGTCTGGCTCTTCTCCCCTCTGCATTTGAATCAGGTAGCTTCCTCCTCCACGGTGCCTGGGCACCAGTGGGCAGGGGGCACAAAGAGCTCAAAGAGTAATTATCAGTGGTTTGCTGTCAGACTCGGAGGACATATCTAGTAGGGTCTCACAGGGTCCTGTCCTAGGTCCAGTACTATTCAGTATTGTCATTAATGACTAAGACACTGGAATAGAGAGTATGCTTATAAAAGTTGTGGGTGACTCTAAGATGGGAGGGGCTGCTAGCAGTTTGGAGAGCAGGATTAGAGTTGAAAGCAAACTTGACAAATTGGAGAATTGGTCTGAAATCAACAACATGGAATTAAATGAAGACAAATGCAAAGTACTGCAGTTAGGAACAAAAAATCAAATGCACAACTACAAAACGGGGAAAAACTGCTATACAGTAATATTGCAGAAAAGGATCCACGGTTTATCATGGATCAAAGATCGAATGTGAGCTAACAAAAAATTGCAATTAGAAAAATAATATAATTCTGGGATGCACTACCAGAAGTGACATATGAAAGACACAGAAGGTAATTGTCCCATTCTACTTGGCACTGGTAAGGCCATGGCTGGAATACAGTGTCCAGTTTGGGGCATCATCCTTTAAGAAAGATGTGGACAAATTGAAGAGAATCCCGAGGATAACAACAAAAATGGTAATAGAGTGAGAAACCGTGACCTATGAGGATACGTTAAAAAACTTGCCCTTGTTTAGTCTTCAGAAAAGAAGACTGAGGCTGGACCTGATGACAGTCTTCAAATATGGTAAGGGCTATTGAAAAAGGAGGATGGGATTCAGTTGTTCTCTGTGTCTACTGCTAAATATTAATCTGGAGCAAGAGAAATTTTGGTTAGATACGAGGAAAAGCTTTGTAAATGTACAGATAGTTAAGTAGTGGACGAGGCTTCCAAGGGAAGTTGTGGAATCCCTGTCATTGGAGGTTTTTAAGAACAGGTTACATAAATACCTTTCGCGGATGGCCTATGTATATGGTCCTTCCTCTGCTCTGATGACTTGTCAAGGCCCTTTTCAGCTCAGCATTTCTAGGAATCTATGCTCAGCACACAGAGGACCTTTGGAGATTTTAGCTGCTAAAATCTGAGTCTCTACTAAGTATTTGTGTACTGATATTTTTCAGAGGGCTACAAATTGGATGGATTTTCACAAGAAAATCAAAAGGCACATTCCTGACACAAAGGCCACTCCCTACCAAATTTCAAATATCTGCTCCTCCCTCCCCGCCCCCACTTCCCTCTCCCGCAAGCAGCCGGGATGTGCTAGTGCTTTTCAAAGTACAGATCTTTGGAATAGCTTTCACTTTGTAAAACGTATTATTCCCAGCCTCATTCCTGGGAAACAAGTGAAACATTTTAGCTGAAAATTTGCATGAATTCATGCTCTCTTTCTCCTCCCTGCTCCATTGCACCTCCAGGCTGAGGCAGACACCCAGCATAGAAAATTTAAGGCCAAATAAAGTTATAAACTGAAAGTTGAAAAGAGGATCTTACAATGGGATGTGCCAGGCAACATTAGTAAAAAGGACAGTACTACCAGCCCTGCCTATAATCATAGAAGTGTAGGACTGGAAGGGACCCTCGAGAGGTCATCTAGTTCAGTCCCCTGCACTCAAGGCAGGACTATGTAATAATTAGACCATTCCTGACAGGTGTTTATCTAACCTGTACTTAAAAACCTCCAATGAGGGAGATTCTACAACCTCCCTAAGCAATTTATTCCAGCGTTTAACCACCCTGACAGGAAGCTTTTTCTAATGTCCAATCTAAACATCCCTTGCTGCAATTTAAGCCCATTGCTTCTTGTCCTATCCTCAGAGGTTAACAAGAACAATTTCTCTCCCTCCTCCTTGTAACAACCTTTTATGTACTTGAAAACTGTTATCATCTCCCCCCTCAGTCTTCTCTTCTCCAAACTGAACAAACCCAAGTTTTTCAATCTTTCCTTGTAGGTCATGTTTTCTAGACCTTTAATCGTTTTTGTTGCTCTCCTTTGGACTTTTTCCAATTTGTCCACATCTTTCCTGAAATGAACACAATAGTCCCGCTGAGGCCTTATAGGAGCACAGTAGAGTGGATGGATTACTTCTCGTGTCTTGCTTACAACACTCCTGCTAATACATCCCAGAAGGATGTTTGGTTTTTTGCAACATTGCTACACTGTTGACTCATGTTTAGCTTGTTATCCACTATGACCCCCAGATCCCTTTCCATAGTACTCCTTACTAGGCAGTCATTTCCCATTTTGTCTGTATGCAATTAATTGTTCCTTCCTACTTTGCATTTGTCCTTATTGAATTTCATCCTTTTTACTTCACACCATTTCTCCAGTTTGTCCGTATCATTTTGAATTTTAATCCTATCCTCCAAAGCACTTGCAACTCATCCCAGCTTGTTATCATCCACAAACTTTATAAATGTACTTTCTATTCCATTATCTAAATCATTCATGAATAATAAACCATTGATAATATACAGCTACTGCTTTGTTCCAAGCATAAGTAATAAGACAACAACATTAATCCTGACAACCCCTGGAACACTCCTCTGCTTTAGGTGAAGAGAGGTAAAAAATGCTGAATTTGCCACTTCTTTATCAGTTTTTCATACCTGGGAAAGGAGAGTGAATTTGATTGCTGTATGAATGCTGGGTGGAAGTTAACATTGTGTTTTTGTTACTAGCCTATTTGGAGAACAAACAAGGGTAAGATACAGCTCCACATTCAACTTCAGGAAAAATATTTTTATGCTATAAGGTATGTATTGTGAGTTCTCAGTCTGAGTTGCTGCTTAAGAGGCTGGCAGGCCCTGGAAAAGTTATAACTCAACCACAGAAGGTCAATGTTACTCTAGGAGATAAATGTTTGTACCAATGTGAGACACACAGAAAGAACTACAAGTCATTTTATGTGAACAGAGCCATGATTTGGTTTTAGAGACATTCTGGAAAAATACACACTACTGGGATGTCAGCATCTTTGCTCAGCTGAGATAGGGACACAAAGTAAAAGGTGTTCAGATACCAGGGTAGTAAAGCACAGTATAAATTATAACACAAAGGACATTCAGAATAACTAGATTTTTATTTTTTTTATTTATAGGATTTTGAATGCTTCTTATCACCATGATATCTGAGTGCATCTATTAATGAATTTGTTATCACAATCGCCATGTGAAATAGGGATGTATATCCCCTTTTACAGATGGGAAAATGGAGGTACATGAAAGATTAAGCAATTTACACAAGGTCACACAGAGTGTGTGGCAGAGTCAGGAACTGAACCTAGATCTCTGGTTCTAGTCCAATTCCTTGTCTACAAGACCATCCCTCCTTACTGTATTTGGGTATCTACACCTACAGACTTAGAGTAATATTTCTGAAACAAAAAAGCTGAACCCAAGTGCATCTAAAGGAAATATTTGAGAGTGTTCATACATGTGATTCTCTAGGAATAAACAAAAAGAAAAAGTGTCTCTATGCCACCTTTGAACCTCTCAGTGTTTGGGCTGATCCAGGATCTGGGGCTACCCTACATCCGCCTTACCTGGGTTGCTTATGTCTACTCTGCATCCCAGAATTGCCAGAACATTACAACCAATCCCCCTCATACCCTAACATACGACGAGCCCTGCTCTCAGCCCGTACAATAGGAGCCATGTGGGAGGAGGTATTTCACGGGGAGTTCTTGAGACCCCATTGCTCCATTAGAACAATATAAAGGGGATTCATCAGAGGCTGAAATTTGGCCCTTTTTTCTCTGATTTCAAGGTCACTTTATTCTTAAATGTATTCAGAGATATTCCAATTACAGTATTCTAGGATCATATACATTTAGAGAATCACTGCATACTCAGTTAGCTTTTATAAAATGTTACATGCTGCCTAAATCGTGTTAAATGACCAGATTAGTGTTTAGAGTCTATCTTCCCTCAGTAGTGCTATTTTTTTAAGTGTAAAATACTATCTCTCCCTGATGGGGTAATACCCTTCTACCTCGATATAACGCTGTCCTCGGGAGCCAAAAAAATCTTACCACGTTATAGGTGAAACCACGTTATATCGAACTTGCTTTGATCCGCTGGAGTGCACAGTTCCCTCCCCCTTCCCCTCGGAGCACTGCTTTACAGCGTTATATCGGAATTCGTGTTATATCGGGTCACGTTATATCGGGGTAGAGGTGTATTTAGAAAACTGGTCCATATATCAAAGACCAAGAAAATAATCAATAAATAATAAAAGCAAATGTACCATTTTATACTAATGGCAAATTTCAGCTATTATTATTATTAAATTAAATTAAAGCTTAATTACAGGACAAAAATGCTATCTTTTAAAATGTACTATCCTTACTATCCTTTTGTCTTTAAGTTGAAGGTGTAAATCTGTCAATTTTTGATAGTGACCAAAAGTCGTTATCCAATAGATGGAAAAGGAGTTTATGGTTTTAGCTGATCTCCTAGTGGAAAAGTGGCATCCTAGTAGTATGGTTATTGGCAGTATCAGTACCCAGGGTGAGGAATGAATGGTTACTAATATGGAACTGTCTTCTCAATTCTACTTCCCTCCAGGACAGGACTGAGGCACATTGGTAAAGAATTGGTTGGGTAGGAAGCATGCATTGCTGCTGCCTATATGGTACATTTCTGTGGACAGATGATTTAAGCTTCAAAACTCCAAGTCTGTCAACTTTACATTTACTAGTTTTTTCTTTTTTAAATAAAAGCAGATCTCTTAGAAACTGAAATAGTGGAATAAGTACACCTCTACCCTGATATAACGCTATCCTTGGGAGCCAAAAAATCTTACTGCGTTATAGGTGAAACTGCGTTATATCGAACTTGCTTTGATCCGCTGGAGTGCGCAGTCCCCTTCCCCCCCCTCCCCCCCGAGCACTGCTTTACCGCGTTGTATCCAAATTCGTGTTATATCGGGTTGCGTTATATCGGGGTAGAGGTGTATGCTCAAATCTTTTTGTACAGTGCCTTGTGCAATGGCATACTAGTCTGTGACTAGGGCTCCTAGACACTATGGTAATACACATAATAATAATTAATAAAATGTCTCTTTGTAACTTTCAAGAGATTTTTTTCCTGCTTACTGTGAGTCTATAGTGAAGAGATAAAATGGCCAGGGAGCAAAATACAAAAATATGGCAAGATATTAGATTAACATTACCAGAAATTACATTTATTTAAAATATTAGCAATTTACTTCCTCCCCACATTTTAAAATTATGATTAGACCAGAAAATGGCTCAATAAATAACTTAATATAACAAATCTTTTATTCGACAGAGAAGTGGTATAATATATATTCAACAACAAAAAACAAGGAGTCCTTGTGGCACCTTAGAGACTAACAAATGTATTTGGGCATAAGCTTTCGTGAGTTAGAACCCACTTCATCAGATGTATGAAGTAAAAAATACAGGAGCAGGTATAAATACATGAAAGGATGGGGGTGCTTTACCAAGTGTTAGGTCAGTCTAACGAGATAAATCAATTAACAGCAGGATACCAAGGGAGGAAAAATAACTTTTGAAGTGCTAAGAGAGTGGCCCATTACACACAGTTGACAAGAAGGTGTGAGTAACAATAGGGAGAAATTAGTGTTTGAGAAATTAAGTTTAGGTTTTGTAATGACCCAACCACTCCCGGTCTTTATTCAGGCCTAATCTAATGGTATCTAGTTTGCAAATTAATTCCAGTTCTGCAGTTTCATGTTGGAGTCTATTTTTGAAGTTTTTTTGTTGAAGAATTGCCACTTTGAGGTCTGTTATTGAGTGACCAGAGAGATTGAAGTGTTCTCCTAATGGTTTTTGAATGTTATGATTCCTGATGTCAGATTTGTGTCCATTTATTCTTTTGCGTAGAGACTGTTTGGTTTGGCCAATGTACATGGCAGAGGGACATTGCTGGCACATGATGGCATATATCACATTGGTAGATGTGCAGGTGAACGAGCCCCATATGGTGTGGCTGATGTGGTTAGGTCCTATGATGGTGTCCCTTGACTAGATATTTGGACAGAGTTGGCACCGGGGTTTGTAGCAGGGTTTGGTTCCTGGGTTGGTGTTTTTGTTGTGTGGTGTGTAGTTGCTGGTGAGTATTTGCTTCAGGTTGGGGGCTGTCTGTAAGTGAGGATTGGCCTGTCTCCCGAGGTCTGTGACAGTGAGGGATCGTCCTTCAGAATAGGTTGTGGATCCTTGATGATGCACTGGAGAGGTTTTAGTCGGGGGCTGTAGGTGACGGCTAGTGGCGTTCTGTTACTTTCTTTGTTGGGCTGTCTTGTAATAGGTGACTTCTTCTGGCTCTGTCAGTCTGTTTCTTCACTTCATCAGGTGGGTATTGCAGTTTTAAGAACACTTGATAGAGATTCTGTAGGTGTTTGTCTCTGTCTGAGGGATCGGAGCAGATGCAGTTGTATCTTAGAGCTTGGCTATAGACAGTGGATCATGTGATGTGGTCTGGATGAAAGCTGTGATATTCAACAGTGATTTTAATTTGAGATACTTTTTTTCTTTGAACTTTGGAAACAGGAATAGCATTCTGTAAACATACATCCATGCAATTTTTGTTTTTTTTAAATAGATTTTAAATCACTTTTAATAAAGAGAAAAAAGGATGTTTGTGAACCTAGTTTTGATCAGCCTTTATCTGCTTCTAATGTTGCCTAAATTGGGTCAATTGTAGCTCAACCATTAGTATGTGAATACATTCTTTTATGTTTCTGACTTTAGGTTGAAGGTATAAATCAGTCCATTTTGAAAGGGAGAAAAGGGAAAGAGAGAGACTTTCACGTGACCAATGCTAGTCATGTCACTTGATGCCTGCTAGAAGGTGCTGTGATACTACTGTGATGAGGACAGAGAAACAGACTTAAAAGAAAAACATACAGGGGAACATTGTTTCCTAGCTGCTAACAGGACAGTTGGATAGACTCTGACTCAGATTTTGCCCCTTGATTAATATAGAATATTGTAAAATACCTCAAATTTTCCCACTTTCTCCTCTAATAGTCTATTATTGATAAAACCCTCAGATTTCCACCCTTTTCTGTTGATTTATTGAAAACTGATATCAAGTCTCCTCAGATGTTGCTGTTTTTCATGTAATTGTCAAATATTAATATAAATTCCTACAGATATGGATTTTTAAAATGTGCCTTTTAATGTCAGCAACTATTTCTTTTTGGGAGGGAAACAGTTTTCCTGAATCATTGTCCATATTGGAGGCTGTAGGGGGGAGAGGTAAATTCTGCAATCATCAACTTCCCCCTCATGTTAGAGAATCAAATTTTATCCTCCTTTATGTCCATTGGAACAAACTACCCAGGGAAACGGTGGATTCTCTATCCATTGATATCTTCAGATCAAGACTGGATGCCTTTCTGGAAGATACGCTTTTGTTAAATAAGTTACTGGGTTCAATACATGAGTAAATGAGTGAAATTCTATGGCTTGTGTTATATAGGAGGTCAGACTAGATGATTTAATGACCCTTCCTAAACTTAAAATCTGTGACGATCACTGTATGGTCAACAAGAAATGGAATTGGGATATGAGGGGGAAATTGTTCAAATATCAA
Source organism: Malaclemys terrapin pileata (assembly GCF_027887155.1). Lineage (NCBI taxonomy): Eukaryota > Metazoa > Chordata > Testudines > Emydidae > Malaclemys > Malaclemys terrapin. Next base: position 87,972,100 of record NC_071507.1, read on the forward strand.
ACATCTGTGGCCCCAGTCTCACAATGTGATATGTTAGTACAGACACACCTATGTCTGCAGAGAGATATAAGCTGAAGTTAATAGGACTCCATGCAGGCATAAGAGTCCATGCAAGCAGATATTTTTCTTGGATTGGGCATCCTTTAATATTAGTACTGGAAAAGTAAATTACCTTCTTCAATATGAACATATGTAAGATCACCAGTTGTTAACTGTATGCATGCTTAGATCTAAAAATTACAAATATATTTTAAAACTATGTAGCTCCATGTGTATGTGTTGTTTGTGAGCTTATCAAAGTTGCAGGGGAATTTCTGGCATCTACATGAAGAAGGAATTGGTTTCCAAATATTTTGTTGTAAATTACTGTGATTTAAAAAAAAAATCTGTCTGCATATTCTGGATTCATTTCTGCTCATAGTTTTGATTCTTAAGCATTGTAAAATATGTATTGGTTGCTTTAAAAAGAACCCCGAACTCTGCCATTCACCTTCAAAAGCAAAGTAAAATGTAAAATGTCCCTTCTTTGGATGCTATGAAAGCCTTAAAGACATATTGCAAACTCTTTTTTCAAACTCTTTCCTTTTCGTTTGGCTATTCTATTAAATAAAAGAACAGGTTTCTAATATTGTCTATTTTTTTCCCAGTCAAATCAACGTAAGTGAAACTGAAGTGAGACAGATGCCAAGCCTTTCTCTTAATTCAGACCCAGCATTCTTTCTGGCTGGAGTACAAGAACCTGACCCCTGTGTGTTGCTTTCCTGGAGTATTTGTCCCTTATGAAAGCCGATACAATCAGCAGAGCCAGCACAGATAAAGAGCCATATAGGCTTGTATTATAGCGGCAAGACTGTTTTGTGGCCATGTTCTGCAGGCCGGCTGGAGGTGACAGTATTATTTACTTTTGTTGCTTGGGGTCCAAAGAGAGAATAAATTGCTATTGATTTTTGAGACATTACAGTGAAGTGTCTGAATGCCTGCAGAATAGCTGGGTGGCAGGATAGCTAGCAATTGTATAGAGACTGCCTTTTAAAATGTAATTTCATTTTCTTATTGTCATAAAGTTCTGTATTTCAGGAGACAGTTACAAGAAAACTTGTTTGTGGGTGCTCTGTTTATTATAAGTATATTTCATCTCCCCAAAAGAATAGAATTCAACTGTAGTTTCATAACAATTTGAAATTGATGAATAGATGACTGATGTATACTGTATGAGGCTGCATGCATGCGGTATTCATAGCATAAAAGGAGCATTTAATGTTTGCATTAAACACTTAAAAAGGGATCTTCCAGAGATAGCAATTTGTAGGCAGAAAATTAGGTATATCAGAATTCAAATAATATTTTCCATCTACCACAAAACTTATTTTTTCCCGAAAGCTGATTTCTGCAGTTATCATCCATATGTATATTTTATATTTTGCCATTTGGAGAAAAAATCCAATCCTTTTGTATTTACTTATTATTATGTATATATGCCTCTTTTCTTTTTTCTCCCCTCCTCCCCCCGTCTGATTGCTACCCTTTTAAGATTTTATAGCAACGCTACCTCATAGTGACACCTGCTGGGAGAGATATAAATGGAACATCTGCAATTATCCATGGCTGTTGCCTGTCAGTTTCTTTTCTAGAGTCAACAGTGTGCACCCAATTCAGCAGTCTAGGATGACGCATGTTTCCAAGCTCCCCTTAAGGATATCTGCTGTCATCCCTTTCTGAGGAGACTGACTCCTATGCCAGATTTACTGAGACTCAGAAACTCACTAGAATGCCACTGTAAATTTGAATCCTCCCAGCTGGGATTTAAATTCACTGCATCAGAGAACTAAGGATCTGTGTAGTAATACAGGCTAGTGGTAACAGTGGGTCTCTTAAATTAAAGAACTCAGTTTAACAAGATGGACATAAAAACAAAAATTCAGTGTAATTTAATTGGGCGAATGGGTTAGAATTAATTGCTCAGACTTTCCTGGTGGTTTAGTGGCTCGTTCAGGGGTCTAGACATTTTTAATTGGGATATTGCAGAATCCTGCAATGAAGACTTCTCTCTCATAGTCCTCTCAAGGTCTTCGTAACGTGTTTCCTGGCTTGCCATTGCATCATTAACCCTAATCTCATCAGTTATGGCTTGAAATATGAACCTGATTGCTTGCTCACCAGTTGGGGAGGGGAGATTTTCCTTGCTGATTGAGCTTGTGAAGAACAAATTCCAGATGCAAACAAATGTAAACTGATGCAGTATCATCTTCCTGAGTCTGTACATAGACAAGCTCCAGTTGCTCAGAGCTTTTACAAGTGAAATTAACAAGACTGCTAGGTTTCATTGTTCCTGTTTAGAAATCTGTTAGCCGTGAAACTGACAAGTTTTGCTTCACTAATGCTTGGCAAAACTCTGAGAAGCAGTTGAGATACTAGGAGTGCTTGCCCCTTAACATAAATGGATCTGTTTTCCAATTGGCCTCTGGCTGATTAGTTTACTTCTCTGGCTTTTAGGGTTTTGGTAATACTTACGGTATGTCTGCCCTTGGAGCTGGGGCTGAGATTCCCAGCTCAAGGAGACATACTTGCAGTATCTCTGATCTAGCTAGTGTGCTAAAAATAGTTGCAGCAGTGGGAACAACCAGAATATTTGCTATGGGTCTTGGATGAGTATGTGCGCAGGGCAGCTAGCCCTTTCTGCACCTTGCACTGTCCCAGTTATAGAGCTAGCATGGGTATATCGCCAAAGCTTTTCCATTGACTTCAATGGGACCAAGATTTCAACCTCCATATCCAGATCTCATCTTATCCATTAATAAGATACTGTTTGGCAGTGTCTTGTGCCACAGTTTGATCAAGGTACAGTTAATTTCCCAGGATTAATAAAAGAAAACATTCTCTGGCTTCTGGACACAGATGTGGGTTCAGCTCAGGCAGAAAGGACAGACACCTGTATCATCCCCTTTCAACCTTTCATAGCTAAATGATTCTTCAGCTTCTCTCTCTTCAATTCCTCCTCTCTGTAGAGGGCCAATTCTGTTAACAGTGATACCAAGTCACAATAAAACCATGCTACCCCCAGGCCAATCTCTGCCAACCTCAGGGAAAGGCTGAAAGTCTCTCAGTACCTGAACCAGTTCAACCAGTGATAAGTGATCCTTGGAGATAATCAGGACTTTGTGTTCATTGGACCAAATGTGGAACAAATGTAAACTGATGCAGTATCATCTTCCTGAGTCTGTACATAGACAAGCTCCAGTTGCTCAGAGGTCTTGTCTGTGTGTGCCCATTCACCCATTGCATTACAGGTTCTTATGCATACATCTTTCTGTTTCTTTAACTAATTGCTCTTGCTTAAGTCATTTAAAAACAACCAATTTTTCTTTGTAAAATTAATAAAGCACACCACATTCCAAGGAATGGAATACCTCATGTATTCTTGCACCTAATTTCCGTTTACACTCTTCCAATAGGAATCACTCTGTGCAAAATTAAAGTCCAAATGAGTTCTTGTGTCTCGCAACGTCATCTGATGCTAGCCTTGTGATAGTCTGTCTGGTGCTACTCTATTGCTGTCCCCATCTTCTCCACCGAGGGGAACCACTTATAGGCCAGCCTTTTAGAGGTGCTGCTGGAGGCTCCCACCCCACATATCATTGAGGGCTAGAAGAAGGCTCAGAAGTTGAGGGGGCAGTGCAGTTTAGATGTGGGGAGCAGGAGCCCAAACAGAAAAAGATTTGGGGTTCATGCTGGCTAATCAGCTGAACAAGAGTTCCGAGTATGACACTGGCCAAAAGAGCTAATGCAAACTTGGATGAATAAACGGGAATCTTCAGTAGGAGTAGAGAGATTATTTTACCTCTGTATTTGGCCCTGGTGCTACCACTGCTGCAGTACCATGTCCAGTTCTGGTGCCTACAATTCAAGTAGAATGTTGCAAGTTGGAGAGAGTTCAGAGAACAGAATGATTAAAGGACTAGAAAACATGTCTTACAGTGATAGATTCAAGGAACTCAATCTACAGTATTTAGCTTAGCAAAGAGAAGGTTAAGGGGTGCCGTGATTACAGTCTATAGGTACCTATATGGAGAACAAAATTTTAATAATGTCCTCTTCAGTCTAACAGAAAAAGGTATAAAATGATGCAATGGCTGGAAGTTGAAGCTAGAGAAATTCAGGCTGGAAATAAGGCGTACATATTTAATGGTGAAAATAATTAACTAACTGTTGGAACAGTTTACCGAGGGTCATGGTGGATTCTCCATCACTGACCATTTTAAAGTCAAGTTTTTCTAAAAGATCTGCTCTAGGAATTATTTTGGGGAAGTTCTATGCTGTGTGCTATACAGGAGGTCAGACTAGATTATCAGAATGGCCCCTTCAGGCCTTAGAATGTATGACACTGTCTCTCATGCCCATGCTCCAACTGCTGGTTCTGCTCTGCTGGCAGGGTGGGAAGTGAAGTGCTTTTACAGGCAACTCCCTGCATGTGCTGGTGGTGTTTCCTGCCCCACATACCCCCAGGCACTGGTAGAGCCCTCTGGATTGGGAGCGTCAGTGCTTGTGACTCAAAATACAGATCTTAGCAGGGTCACTTTGTTCTTCTTCGAGTGCTTGTTCATGTCCATTCCACATTAGGTGTGAGCGCACTGGGTGCACGAGCGTCGGAAACTTTTCCCTTAGTACCTGTCGGGCTGGCAGGGCCCCCACCTGAGCGGCGCCACTGCACCATGCATATATACCCCCACTGGCCTGACCCCCTTGAGTTCCTTCTTGCCTACCGTCTGTGGCGGTGTTGAAACAACCTCTTGCTCTCGTACAAGAAGCAATCCCTTAGCTTTAGAGTACTTAGCTGCTATCAGTTCGTTAACATTCTATTGTTGTGGACACTTAATAGATTAGGTGCTTGGAGGCTTCCAGCACCCGCCCCAGGATGTGGGGCATGCCGCAGGCCCACGGGTTTAAGGCTTGCGCCACGTGCTGCAATCCTGTGCCGGTTAGTGATCCCTACGACTCCTGTCTACGGAGCGCCCGGCGCCAGCTCCAGCCTCCTCGGTGCGGAGTGCCCCGGAGTCGTCAAGAGACCCGGTGCCGGACAAGCACCGCAAGCCGTTGGCCCCGGCACCGCTCATCCTCCCTGGTGCGACCCAAGGACAAACCAAAAGAAGGATGCAGACGTTCCCCGCAAAGGAGACCGGCGCCATCTAAGGGCCCGGGCACCGGAAAGAGCGGGATGGACATCGTACTGGCGCCGGCACCGGTGGCATCGGCACCACAAGTCCCTCTGAGTCCGGTCATAATGAACTCAGTGAGGACGACAGGCTCGAGGGAGTAATGGATCAGCCTTCCACGCCTGACACCTTTGAGGTGGCAAAGGACCTCATCAGGTTGTTGGCGGTGAGCCTCCTCCTGATCAGGGAGAAGTCTCTGGCACCCGGGCGCGCGGTGCCGTCGAGGGGAAAGCTGGCAGTGGTGCACCGTTCGAGGTCACTGTCCTGGCATCGCTCCTGGCGTTGGTCCCGGTCGAGCATCGAGTCTGCGGACAATCAGTTACCCTGACGCAGAGGGAAGCCTCGGTACCGGAGGCGAGTCAGCGCACGGGGTTGGTGCAAGGGACCCGACACTCCCTGACACCCTCCAGAGACAGGCACCAGGAGAAGGCGAGCCGACCATCGCCGAAGGCTTCCGAAAGTCACCGGTCCCGGTCCAGGTCTCATCTACCTCCCACCAGCACAGATTGATGGCACCGCCGTGGCATTTGCGCTCGGCGTCGCCAGAATCTGGCGCCAACTCAGGCCGGTACATTTACCTGAACCGGGCACTGGACAGCAGAGAACACCTGGCTGGATGGCAACCCCAGCGGGGTCCGCCGGGACACTGGCCCTTCTGAACCCTCGGTGCCTACCACCAGCGGCAAGGGGCTCCCTCCAGGGCCAGCTACTCAGTGCACCAGTCCCGGTCCCCGCACCGATGATCCTCCATGAGGGAAGCTACAGAGTCCAGACCGCCTGCGCCGTCGCCGAGCGAGAGACCGGAGAAACCGGCACTGAGTCCAGTGCCGCCCCAGGGTCAGCTGTCCAGGCCCGAACTGGAAGCCCCTCCTTCGGGGGAGGGCGACCAAGGGGACCAACAGGAGGAAGCAGGGTAGCTGCTGACCTCCTCATCATACCCAGATGAAGCGGTGGCAGGCACAGTGGTATCAGGACCTCCGCCAATAGACCACAGAGCCCACCAAGAGCTACTGTGTAAGGTTGCTCATAACTTGGGGTTACAGGCCGAGGTGATGGTGGAGCAGGAGGACCCCATGGTGGACATCCTGAGTCCAGAGGGTCCATCCAGAATAGCGCTTCCGCTTATTAAGATCATACAGTAAAACTATAAGACTATCTGGCAGACTCCGGCCTCCAGCTCTCCAACAGACAAAGGAGTGGAACGCAAGTACTTCGCCCTGTCAAAGAGGTACGACTTTTTGTTTTGCCACCCAAGCCCATGTTCCCTGGTAGTCTTGGCGGTAAATGAGAAAGAGCGCCATGGGCAGCAGGCCCCGGGCCCTAAGGCCAAGGAAGCGAAGTGCCTGGACCTGTTTGGCAGGAAGGTGTATTCCTCAGGGGGCCTCCAGTTGAGGATTGCTAACCAACAGGCCATTCTCAACAGGCATAACTTCAACTCCTGGGTGGCAGTGGGGAAGTTTAAGGACAGCCTCCCGCAGAGTTCCCAACAGGAGTTTATGGCGCTGGTGGACGAAGGCAAGGCCGTAGCGAAGACCTCTCTCCAGGTGTCGTTGGATTCGATGGACGCGGCGGCCAGGACAATCATGTCTGGCATGGTCATGCGATGCTTGGTGTGGCTGCAGGAGTCAGGTCTGCCGCCTGAGGTCCAGAACTCGCTCCAGGACCTCCCCTTCGAAGGGTCTGGGCTCTTTTCAGACCAGATGGATGCAAAGCTGCATAGCCTCAAAGACTTGAGGGCCATACTCAAGTCGCTGGGTATGCACACTCCGGCGACCGAAAGAAAGCCCTTCAAGCCGCAGCCTCCTCCTCAGCATCACTACCAACCTCGTCCTAGGCAAGAGCCCTACTGCAGGTGAAATGGGGATAACAGGAGGCGGTGCAATAATAATAACAATAGCTCCAATAGGCCAGGCCGGAGCCAAGGCCAACATAAGTCTCAGCCCAACCCTAAATCAGGCTTTTGAAGGTGCGTTCGAGGACAGCGTACCAGACCAATCACCGGATCCAAACCCTTGTTTCCTGGACCGCCTGTCCCGCTTCTCCCGCGCGTCGTCCAGTATTATGTCGGACCGCTGGGTGTTATGCATGGTGCAAAGCGGTTACGGGCTGCAGTTCTCCTCCCTGCCTACCACCCATCTCCCTTCCCTGTCCCTCTTCAGGGACCCTTCTCACGAGCACCTCCTGGAAAAGGAGGTTCGCACGCTCCTAGAGGCGGGGGCGGTACAGTTGGTACCAAAGGACCTAAGAGGGAAAGGGTTCTACTCCCGCTACTTCCTCATTCCCAAGGCCAAAGGAGGCCTTCGTCCCATTCTGGACCTGCGAGGGCTCAATAAGTTCCTGGTCAAGGCCCAGTTCCACATAGTCTCTCTGGGCACCATCATCCCTTCCCTGGATCCGGGGGACTGGTACGCTGCCCTCGACATGAAGGACGTGTACTTTCATATCGCCATCCACTCAGCATATCACCGATTCCTGCGCTTCACTGTGAACGAAGAACATTACCAATTCACGGTTCTCCTGTTTGGCCTAGCTACAGCCCCACGGATGTTCACAAAATGCATGGCGGTGGTGGCGGCCTTCTTACGGAGGCAGAGGGTTAGAGTTTACTCGTACCTCGACAACTGGCTCCTGGCGGGGCGGGCCGGTCTGAAGAGGAGGTTTGGTTCCACGTGCAAGTGGCCCTGAGACTATTCTGCATGCTTGGGCTCCTGGTCAACATCCCCAAGTCCACCCTCATTCCAACGCAGAGAGTGGAATTCATAGGGACGGTCCTACATGCGGTACAGGCAAAGTCGAGCCTCCCAGTATCACGATTCCTGGCCATCCAGCAAGCAGTGAACTCCCTGTGCCAGTTTCCCACTACAATGGCCAGATGGTGCCTGAGGCTGCTGGGCCACATGGCAGCATGCACACATGTGGTCAGGCATGCCAGACTGATACTCAGGACGCTGCAGGCTTGGCTCACCCGTGTATACCGCCCAGGCAGGGACTCCCTGGACTTGGTAGTGACAGCCCCAAGGGAAGTGTTGGACTCCCTACAGTGGTGGCTGTTCCCGACCGTGGTTTGCGAAGGCATCCCCTTTGCTGCACAACAGCCAGACCTGATGCTTGTGACAGACACGTCAGACCTCGGACGGGGTGCTCACCTAGAAGACCTCAAGGCTTGTGGTCGGGAGCAGAGCAGTCGCTCCATATCAATGTGAAGGAGCTCAGGGCAGTTCGTTTAGCCTGCCAGACCTTTCACGCCACTTTGAGTGGTCATAGCATGACAGTTCGGATGGACAACACAACTGCCAAGTTTTACATAAACAAGCAGGGCAGAGCCCGCTCCTCGCCACTCTGCCACGAGGCTCTCCTCTGGAACTTCTGCATAGCCCACGCCCTTCACGTAGAGGCGTCACTTCTCCAAGGGGTGCGGAACGAACTAGCGGACCACCTCAGCAGGTCGTACCGCATGCACGAGTGGATGCTCAGAGCAGACGTCCTGTATTCGCTCTTCCGCAAGAGGGGGTTTCCCCAGGTAGACTTGTTTGCCGCCCGGGGCAATGCCCAGTGCCTGCAGTTCTGCTCGTTCCAGGGCCGCGGCCCGGGCTCAATAGCAGACACGTTCACGATCCCATGGGGAGGGGAATTAAAATACGCCTCCCCCCCGCTTCCTCTGGTTCATAAGGTCCTGCTCAAGGTGCTCAGGGCTGGGGGAGAGGGGCGGTCATCCTCATTGGCCCAGCCTGGCTCCGCCAGCCTTGATTCACCACGCTCCTGCAGCTATCGGTGGAAGCCCCGGTAACCCTGCCCCTACACCGGTACCTCATCACGCAGGACGGAGGGTGGCTCCTCCACCCTGACCTGCAATCACTGCATCTGACGGTGTGGAAGCTCTGTGGCTGAGCACCTTGGAGAGCCAGTACTCCCTTCCTGTGCAGCAGGTTCTACTTGATAGTAGGAATCCCTCTACCAGGGTGACTTACCCAGCCAAGTGGAAAAGTTTCTTGTGCTGGTGTGGGCCCCAACAGGTCCAGCCATGCCAGGCTCCGGTGTCTACCATTCTAGAGTACCTACTGTACCTCAGGCAGCAGGGGCTGGCCCCGTCCTCGATCAGGGTGCATCTGGCGGCCATCTCTGCCTTCCACCCGGGGTTTTCAGGGGGCTCAGTGTTCTCCCATCCAATGGTGGGGTATTTCCTTAAAGGACCTGAGACGGTGTTCCCTTACTCACGCCCTCCAGTTCCCCCATGGAATCTCAACTTAGTCCTTTCTAAGCTCATGGGGCCCCCGTTCGAGCCTCTTGCTACCTGCTCCCTCCTTCACCTTCCATTCTATATGCATCCGAAGAAGTGGGCTGTAGTCCACGAAAGCTTATGCTCTAATAAATTTGTTAGTCTCTAAGGTGCCACAAGTACTCCTGTTCTTCTTTTTGCGGATACAGACTAACACGGCTGTTACTCTGAAACCTTTCCTGGAAGGTGGCATTCCTGGTGGCCATTACCTTGGCCAGAAGGGTATCTGAGCTGAGGGCACTCACCTCAGAGCCGCCATATACAGTATTTCATAAAGACAAGGAGCAGCTCCGCCCACACCCCAAATTCCTCCCAAAGGTGGTCTCACAGTTCCATCTAGGCCAGGACATTTGTCTGCCGGTGTTTTTTCCCAAACCCAATGCGGACCAGAGTCACCGCAGTCTGCACTCCCTGGATGTCCATCGAGCGATGGCATTCTACTTGGAGCGCACCAAGCCCTTTCATAAATCCACGCAGCTGTTCGTGGCCATGGCAGAATGGATGAGAGGCCTCCTGGTGTCGGCGCAGCGAATCTCCTCCTGGATTACAGACTGCATTCGGGCATGTTATGACGTCGCAGGTGTTCCGGCTCCGGCGGTCATGGCCCACTTGACCAGGGCGCAAGCAGCTTCAGCGGCTTTCCTGGCACAGGTGCCGGTCCAGGAGATCTGCAGAGCAGCCACCTGGTCATTGGTGCATACCTTTACAACCCACTACGCAGTCAACCAGCAGACCCGAGAGGACGCGGCGGTTGGCGTGGCGGTCCTCCAATCAATTGCTCCGTGACTCCTACCCTCCTCCGAAGGTAAGCTTGTGATTCACCTAATGTGGAATGGAAGTGAACAAGCACTTGAAGAAGAAAAAACGGTTACCTACCTTTTTGTAACTGTTGTTTTTCAAGATGTGTTGTTCACGTCCATTCCACCACCCGCCTCCTACCCTTCTGTCGGAGTCGCCGGCAAGAAGGAACTGGAGGAGGTTGGGCCAGCAGGGGTATATATGCATGGCGCAGTGGCGCTGCTCAGGCGGGGGTCCCGCCGTCCCGACAGGTACCGCTAAGGGAAAAGTTTCCAATGCTCGTGCACGCAGCATGCGCACACCTAATGTGGAAGGACTTGAACAACACATCTCGGAGAACAATAGTTACAAAAGGTAGGTAACCGTTTTTTCCTTATTCTATTACTATTCTGCTGCTGCCCCTGGATTCCTCCTTGCAGGGAGAAGGCAGATCTCTTTATGGGCTGTGATCCTTTTAAACTACTGCAAAAAGGTGTGATTGTGATAAAACTTTATGTTCACATATATTTATTTAAAGAACATTTTACCTTTTATATTTGACCTGTGAAACACCACAGTTAATTTTATATGCTGTCCTTTAAGTATGTTTGTTGTTTTTGTTTAGCTATGTAGTGAAGTATTCTTTAAACCACTTCCAATTGGGCATCAAATGGGTTAATGCTGTTGGTCTGTAAGGAAACCATTTTCATGATAAAAGTAAAATTACTTTGAAAAATGCACTTTAATTGAAATCCCATTTAAAGGGTAAAATTATGTTATTGATTATGATCAAAATGTCCCAGACACTGATGAATTCATCAATTCCTGTTTTAGACGTGTTATAAATCTTTTAGTGTAGGCAGGGGAATGTGAATGAGATGAATACTTTCAAATTATAGTGGCACATTACTTTTTATGTGTAACTTTTTTGTTCTCTACAATGTATCTGAATGGAAGTGGCTTTTCAGAGCCGCTGTAGAAAAATAACACTATGAAACCAGTATTATAAATCAAGCTAAGATCACACTGGTTTATGCCAATAAAAAAGTATGTTTAAAAATCATGACAAACTGTTTTGAGATTTGCTAAAAATGGCAGTAGTTATTCTGTTAAAAAAAAAGACAGTAAATAAATGTAAACTAGTTAGCTTTCAAGCATAGTCAAATATCGAACTGATACTTATTAACCACTATAACTGCATCTTCAAGTATCCAGTTCAGAATTTGTAATGCAACATTTATTATTTCGTGTAGTAATTTAAAGATTGTCTATAATGAATCTATAATACAGATCTGTAATTCCATTATTTTTGACAATAGCAAGTTCTTGGTAGTAGAATCTACTTTTCAACTAGCTGCCCACTAGGAACCCCATTTCGCAATGTACATAGCTTTTCCTGTGATGTATGGAGCAACTTCAATTTTTTTGAGGGGCACTGTGGCCTATTGGAGAGATCACTGAACTCAGGAGCCTGGGTTCTATTTCCAGCTATGCCATTGGCTTGCTTTGTGTCTTTGGGCAAGTGATTTTGCCTCTCTTCCTCAGTTTTCCTATCAGTAAAATTGGGTTAATGATACTTCTCACCTTTGTAAAGGCCTTTGAGATTTATGGATGAAAACCACTACATAAGATCTATGTATTATTGTTATTATTTATTAGACTTTATTGTGATTTTGGGGTGTTCAGCAACTTGCAGAATCAGGCCCTATTAGGGATGTAAATATCATTTAAAAAGTTAACCGTTTAAATGATTAAAATTATATCGTTTAATCGGTTAACCGATTAAAAGGAGAGGGACTGGGGTCGCTCCGGCCAGCCGGCCCAGGGCTGGGGTCTGTATCAGGACCTCCTTGGTGCTGCTTGTCTCAGGCGACAAATCATGCAGAGCCCCTTGGGTTGGTTCAACATCCTATGCAGTTTATTTATAATTGCGTCCCACCACCTTCACAGCATACCTAGCGCCTTTATAAGCAGGGGGAAAGTAATCTCTCTCTCCCTCTCCCTGCGTGCTTTCCCCCTTTTCACTTCCTTCCTGTGCCTATTTGTGGGCTCTGGCTAATAGCTTAATTAGCCTTTCTGCCCTGCCTCACTTACAAATTAAGCACAGGTCTGCCTCATCAGCTCCAATCTGCTATGCCTGATTGGAGCTGCTGTGAACAGAGTGCTGACTCAGGGTTTCATACCTAGCATTCTGTCACAGGGTCACTCCAGCCAGCCGGCGGGCCTGCTGCTCCAGCCTGTGCGGCTGGGGCTGGGGTCAGCAGGCTGGGGGTTAATGGTTAGGGTGGGGTTTCACTGAGCCTCTACTGCTCCACCAGCCTGGATTCCCTCTCCCTGTTTTGCTGAATTAGGCTCTCCGGCCTCTTGCAGCACACACACATACACACACAGGTAAGCTGACTCTCAGCTGCAGACACAGACTGAAGTCAGTTCTGTGTGAGAGGATTCACCCAGCACTCATGTGCACACCTCTTTTGGGAGATAAGTCCAAAATAATATTGTCTTGCACAGTATAGAAAAATCTGCACAGCGCACGCTCATAAAAATTGGCCCTCTTCCTCAATGTGAAGAGAGATAGGCACAGCTCCTTGCCTCTCCCGCCCCCCATTAGACATTGCATAAACTGGTTTAATAATAAACAAAACAAATTTTATTAACTATGAAAGGCAGATTTTAAGTGGTTAAAGGAATAGCAAATAGAACAAAGCAGATTACTAAGCAAATAAAACAAAACACGCAAACTAAGCTTGATTCACTAAAGAAATTGGCTACAAATAGTAATTTCTCACCCTAAATATTGTCACAGGGAGATAACAGAGAGTCTTGAAAACCAACTGCGCTGGCCTGCAGCTTGAGACCTCAGGTATTATTACTCACAAGCTGGACATACTTCCAGCCTGGGCTCAACCCTTCTCCTCTCAGTTCAGTTCTTCTTTTCAGGTGTTTCCAGTGTCTCTTTGGGTGGGGAGGCAGAGGAGAACCACGATGATGTCACTCCCCTGCCTTGTATAGCTTTAGTGTATGTCAGGAACCCTTTGTCTTCCAATGGAAAAACAGTGGCATTCCAAGGTGGGGCGGTGTCCAGAACCAGGTGACTCAGACCCATGTCTCTGGAGGATTGTAGCAGCCATTACTTGTAGGCTGTCTGGAGTGTCCACAGGAAGACTAAGCTCTTTCACAGTCCATTGTCTTTGCTAATGGGCCATCAGCCCTGTCTGGCTTTTTCATTGATGTACCTGAAGGACTAGTTGTGGGTGACACCTGAAGTAGCACATTTGAAATACAGATTCATAGATTCTAGGACTGGAAGGGACCTCGAGAGGTCATCGAGTCCAGTCCCCTGCCCACATGGCAGGACCAAATACTGTCTAGACCATCCCTGATAGACATTTATCTAACCTACTCTTAAATATCTCCAGAGATGGAGATTCCACAACCTCCGTAGGCAATTTATTCCAGTGTTTAACCACCCTGACAGTTAGGAACTTTTTCCTAATGTCCAACCTTGACCTCCCTTGCTGCAGTTTAAACCCATTGCTTCTTGTTCTGTCCTTAGAGGCTAAGTTGAACAAGTTTTCTCCCTCCTCCTTTTAAATACCTGAAAACTGCTATCATGTCCCATCTCAGTCTTCTCTTTTCCAAACTAAACAAACCCAATTCTTTCAGCCTTCCTTCATAGGTCATGTTCTCAAGACCTTTAATCATTCTTGTTGCTCTTCTCTGGACCCTTTCCAATTTCTCCACGTCTTTTTTAAAATGCGGTGCCCAGAACTGGACACAATACTCCAGCTGAGGCCTGACCAGAGCAGAGTAGAGCGGAAGAATGACTTCTCGTGTCTTGCTCACAACACACCTGTTAATACATCCCAGAATCATGTTTGCTTTTTTTGCAACAGCATCATACTGTTGACTCATATTTAGCTTGTGGTCCACTATAACCCCTAGATCCCTTTCTGCCGTACTCTTTCCTAGACAGTCTCTTCCCATTCTGTATATGTGAAACTGATTTTTCCTTCCTAAGTGGAGCACTTTGCATTTGTCTTTGTTAAACTTCATCCTGTTTAACTCAGACCATTTCTCCAATTTGTCCAGATCATTTTGAATTATGACCCTGTCCTCCAAAGCAGTTGCAATCCCTCCCAGTTTGGTATCATCCGCAAACTTAATAAGCGTACTTTCTATGCCAATAGCTAAGTCGTTGATGAAGATATTGAACAGAGCCGGTCCCAAAACAGACCCCTGCGGTACCCCACTCGTTATGCCTTTCCAGCAGGATTGGGAACCATTAATAACAACTCTCTGAGTACGGTTATCCAGCCAGTTATGCACCCACCTTATAGAAGCCCCATCTAAATTGTATTTGCCTAGTTTATCAATAAGAATATCATGCGAGACTGTATCAAATGCCTTACTAAAGTCTAGGTATACCACATAGTATTGAACCATGGTATTGATACATGGTCAATATTCCTAATTTCAGATACGGAAATGATGCAGGCATACAAATTGGATAATCACATTCAGTAAATCATAACCTTTCCAATGATATCTTACATGAGCCATCTTGCATAAAGTATATCTCAGTTATGTCATATCCATATCATAAGTATATTTCCATAAAGAATATGGAGTGTAATGTCACACTGTGCACACGTGTTCAAAAACATGCACTGAATAAAGTTTTGAATGCAACAAATGCTATTAAAAATAATCATCATATGTGGCGTGGGTTACACATATGAATTATAAGTACATCAGTTGATTGAGTTTGTATAAAACAAAATACGTAATAAGAAAGAGAACCTGTAACATACACTTCCAAATCCCAACTGAAGAATTAAAGTTCAAGCCATCTGACTCTGTGAGGTGATTTACTACACACTAACAGAATGTATTTCCATACTAGTTAATATAGTTCAGAAATTAATGAAGCGATTTGGTTCCTTTGAGAAGGTGAATATATTGAAATGTCCTCCAAAACATAGGCTTTTTGGGTAAAGCAGGGCCGCTGTAGACCAATTCAGATGTTTGGTTTCTTGTTATATTATCACATTGAGCTACTTCTGATTTGCAGCATTGTAACTGAGAACAGAATTTGGCCTTGAGTATTTGAGGTGATAAACAGTCTTTTCCTTTTGTTTGTTTCAATTTAATATCAACTTGATGACTATAAGCCTAAGGGATCGTGTAAATAGATGTAGTTCCAACCCTGTTCTGAAAAGAATATACATAAACATGCATACTCTGAATGTAGTCCAAACTTACCTTCTTCCTGGAATTTGACTTTATTCATAACTCAAAAACAACCAAACATGAAACTCACCTTAAGATTTCCCTCCAAGTTTGACTATTCCTAGGTTTTCCTTGAAAGACCATTTTGTTACAGATCTTAGTAACCTGTGCCCAAAGAGGTACTCCAACCCCTTTAACAGTCTGGTTGGATCTAACAAGAGCTATCTGCTGCTATACGATTCATCTGTCATTACACTGGACCTGCATACAGACCTCAGGATGATGCAGAGAAGCTCTGCTTCTCCCAGAGCAAGTTACCAATACAATGAAACCTAAAGGGCTAAATTCATGAGGTAACATACAGGAACATCTCATATAAGTTACTTTTTTCTGCACATAAATTGATAAATTATGTTTAAGAGGGCTTGCATATTTTCCTTGTAAAGATGACTATCCAAATACTTTATCAAGCAAATCACACATTCATGAGAAAATAATACTAATACTTATATTCATAGATTCCAGAGCCAGAAGGGACCATTGTGATCATGTAGGCTTGACCCTCTGCATAACACAGGTCCTAGAACCACCCCAAAATAATTCCCGGAGAATATCTTTTAGCAAAACATCCAATCTTGATTTCAAACGTACCAATGCTGGAGTATTCACCGCTACCCTTGGTAAATTGTTCCAATGGTTAATTACCCAAACAGTAAAAAATTTACACCTTTTTTTCCAGTCTGAATTTGTCTAACTTCAACTTCCAGCTATTGGATCATTTATACCTTTCTCTGCTAGATTTAAGTGCCCAGTATTAAGTATTTGTTCCCTATGTAGATATTTATACACTGTAATCAAGTCACCCTTTTACCTTTTCTTAGCCAACCTAAATGCTTAACAAATATCTTATTTAACATTTTAATTCATAAAAGGGTTACAGTGCAAAATAGCTTTTAAAAACAGTGGACATGCCCAGGTAATGTATACCACTTTTATGCAACATATTTTCCTTATGTCTGCTTCTTTTCCTTGGTCTCCCAATATATTGTTTAGTGCGAAGGAGTAAAAGCCAGCATAGGAGTGCTTCAAAGGTTTCTCATGCTGAACTGTTCTTATGTATCTTGCTCCTCAAATGTTTGAAAAGGAATGGGTTTCATAAAGATTCTTGTCACCTCTTATGCTATGAATATTGCATTTTTATTCATGTCTTCCAATGCTAAGCAACTAGTATAATCATTTTCTGTAGAGATTTCTGTTCCTTTTATTATACATATTTTGGTTTGGTTTCACATTCAAAGCCTAGTAGATAGTTTTTATATTTCAGATGGCCTGGTCTGTTGATGACATTATTCACAGTTACAGAATTCTGTACAACTCAGTCAGTCAAATCAAGATCAGTATTGACTTCATGATAGTAGAGTGTTGTGGGGATTGTGTGGTTTGGGGGGTTTCTTTTAAATGTCTTTAAGGAACTTAGTTTAGTGCTCCTGAGAGGTGCAGGTTTGACAGCCTTGAAGCCTTGACTACTTTCTTGAAGCACATAACAAATACAATTTGGACAGCAACAGTGAAAGATACCACAAAACATCCCCCTGAATGTATCATTTCTTCCCTGGAGGGATTGCTTCTAGAGCTGATAGTATATAGTGCAGTGTCAAATGCAGGCTCATTCTACTGAACTGCCAACAGAGTACCAAATAGCATGGAAGATATGGTTGAATTAAATAAAAACAGAAAATTCTAATGAAAATACTAAATGAACATTTTCGAGGTTTGTAGAGTCTGATTTAACTCACTTTTAATTTTTATGCATCTTTGTTCTGCCTCATTTTGGCAGGGACTGAAAAAAGGAAATACTGAAGCAAGACCATGCTTCATGTATTCCCAGCCCAGTCTAAAATTAAAGTACTACAATCTTGCAAGTTTATTTCATGCACTTTGCAGTCTTAGTTCCAAACTAAACCATTTTGGATCACTGAAGCTAAGCTTCAGAGAAGGATCCAGCCTTTTGGTCACTGAAGTCATGCAGAGTGTGCCTGCTTTTTAGAAACAGTGTTAGTATAGCTTTTAATCCTACACAGTGTAAGAGTCACATGGCAAGAATTGCAAGTTTCACCAGCCATTGTCCAGGGGCTAGCAGAAGGAGTCTAAGGTTGTGATTCAGTAAATGTGTGTTGTAGCAAAGCTTAGCATCAGTCTCTTTACTAACACAACAGTAATGACTTTCATTCATTATTGACTTGGGTTGTGTTTGTAGTAGCGACCTAGACGTGAAAGGCTTCACATCTTATTTCCAGTCCCCTGACCCATCTACTCCCCCATGGTTTAATTTGATGCAATGCAGTTATCAACCAAATGATTTTCATTGATTGTGCTATAGGACAGAAACATGATAACATTCCTGCAGCTACCAGCAGGATCTTCCCCTGGGACTCTCCTCCAAAATCATCCAAAGCAAGGGGAGAAAGATTTAAAGCAAAGTTGCTAAGGCTCCATCCAACTGCTACTTCACACAGCCTGAGACCTTCACAAGTGTAGCAACCCAGTACTATCAGTATGAGTTTTCATTTTTGCTTTATGTGTGATGTCAGCACAGCACCACTTACCCTTCTTACCCTGCTCTTTGTCCTTCTTCTCTCCATTCTTTCCTAATTCTTCTCCTCTTACTGTTCTTTCTCAACACTGCTATTTCTTCCCTTTTCCCCTTCATCATATACATTTCTCTCTTCTCCTCTCCTCCTCCCTCTTCTGAGCTGATGAATTCTCATATTCTCCTCTTCTTTTCCCCTCCTTTTCTCCCACTCACACATATCTTCAATTGACATGTGCCCTTCCCTTTTCAACCTCCTCCTAGCTCCTGCTGTCTGTCCTAATCCCAGTCCCTAGCACATATACACACTCTCTGCTTCTCCCTATCAGTCCTATCTCCCTTCCTGTTCCTGAGGCTTTGTTCTCACTTAACCTTATTCCTATCTCTTGCTCTTCCACTCCTCTTTTACTTCTCCCTCGGGACCTCCTGCCCTTCTTCTAATAAGTTCAGTACTGTTAACTGTCTTTTAAACTCTCAAAGTTTACCTCAAGGTTCTTAGAAACCTGGCTGTCTTTCTAACTCTGCTACTGCTGCAGCCTTCTCCTATGGAGTTCCCCCTTTTCTGGCTCTTCCTTTCCTCTCTTATTTACATCCAGCCCCTCGTCTTTCCACTCCTCTCCAACTTTGTGCTGCACATAGTCCAGTTCTTCTCTGCTCTATCCCTCTCAGTGATGGGAATCTAACTTCTCCCCAGATCTGCTTTTACTTTCCTCTCTGACTTTGATGCTTTGCTATCACTGTTTCTCTATCCTCATTGTCCTGTCACCCTAGGCAATTTCAACATCCATTCTGACTCTTCTGCCTCCTACTTCCTCTCTTTTGGGGCTTGTCTTCACTATGGGGCTAAATCGGCAGTGGCATCGATTTAACAGGTCTAGAGAAGACACGCTCAGTCAGTGGGAGAGCACTCTCCCATCAATTCTTGTACTCCACCTCAGTGAGAAGTGGAAGCAATGTCGGCGGGAGAGTGTCTCCCATCAACATAGCATAGTGTGGACCCCACGGTAAGTGGCTCTAAGCTACGTCAACTTGAGTTATGCTACTAACGTAACTCAAATTGCGTAGCTTAAATCGACCAGCAAGTAGACTAGGCCTCACTTTCTCTTTGATCTCCAACTCAGGGTCGACTCTCTCTCCCACTCCCCACTAGATTCAGTCTCTTGACCTGGTCTTCTCAATAAACTGTTCCCTCTCTGATCTCTCTATCTCAGACTTTCCCTCTCCAACCAACATCTTATCTTTTTAGCTTTTCCAGATCTCCTTGTTCCATGTCATTTACTCCTTGTGTGATTCTTAGTTCCTTAACTTATTGGATTTTCAGCTGCTCTCTACCCCAACTTTCCTTCCATACTTACTTCCCTCAACTCTACAGTCTCTTCCACATTGCTTTGAACTTTACACAAGTCCCCAGGCTTGTCTTTGTCACCTCTGCTCCTGTTCTCACTCTGTTGAATGATTGTGAAGAAAGTCCTGTGGCACTGTCATATTCTTCCATTATGTTTACATTTTCTTCAGCTCTACTGTGTTCTTGACCAAGCAATTCCACTCCCCTCTAATACACTCTCATTCCACTAATCTATTACAGCTAGTCTAATATAGTCTATAGAGGTTCTTATGCCATCTTCATCATCACAATATCTGAGCACCTTTCAGTAGTGTATTAGGTGACGTGACTAACAACTGTCACATGTGGTTAACTCTTTCTCTCATTCTCTCCCTGGGGGAGAATTGTATTTGCAGTTTAATGCTTTGTTTTGGTGGGTTTTATTTTTTTTAATGTGTTTAAATTAGAAAGGGTAAGGTTGAAGAAGTGTGCTTTCTACTTGGAGTGGAAGGTGGTGAGGTTTGTGATGGGCCTTGGTTCCTATGAGAGTTCATTCCCCTATGGGAGTTCATTCCACAGTCTCAGACCAGCCCTTGAGAAAACTCTCTCCCACATGGACAATTATATACTATTATGGGAGAAAGTTCCTGTCACCGTTTTGGGGTAATTGCACTTTTGGCCCCTTTTGTGCTCTGCTGAAGGAGTGCCCAGTCAGGCCCTTAGCCATTACCTCTTTCTGGGAAATGACCCATATGCCCTCTCTTGCCAGACTGAGGCTTTAGGTTGCAGGTGCCTGCAATTGTACTGCAATTGTCTCAAGAAGATCTGCCTAAAATCCAGCTTCTGCACTTTCACCATATTTCTCCAGAGACGATGTCAGTGGTTTACGATATTCTGTGGGAAGACATTGTAAAGAGTTGAGGACAGGTTTGGTGAGCTCTTCTCTCCTTTGACTCTGTACTTAAACTTTTGTCTGTTCTCTCCCCTCTCTACCTAGGATCTTACTGTTTTTAGAATCTTAATTAAAGATTCAAGCGTATGAATATCTGCATACATTTTATCTAATTTCTTAACGAAAATATGTGTAATTTCAATGTTTGCAGAGGGCTAACATAATAACATTTATTTTTGATTGTGAATTTGGAGCTTCTCTGTAATAATTTATGAACACTGTATGTCGACCTGGTTATTGAGGCATTTTATGTCGGACTATATTGGTTTAACTCAACCGGAGTCTGTCGGGAAGAACAGCTAGGAAGGAAAAGAATGGCTCAAGATAAGCCACTTCTCAGCAAAAATTTAAGAGTTATTAAGGGACAATGTTAGAATTATTAGCTTTGATTATTTTACCTGTTCTCCAACCCATCCTAAAAAACTGTATTGGATCAAGACAGGAAAAACGCTGTAAACACTTAAGGACAAAAGAACTCTGGCAGGATTAAAAGGGAACCTCTCACAAAAGAAAGGCAGCAATTGTTATGGAGAACCAGACTGAGGGCTTGTTTACATTACGCAGAATTTAGCGACAAGGCTATGTCAAGGCCTTATCAAGCGTTGTTGCTAAAAGTCAGCGTTTGTGAACGCTCTCTATCAGTATTTTGTCGGCATTTTTGCCGACAAAATACTTCCATCTCTGCTTGCGTCGGCAAAACTTTTGTCTTTCGTGGGGGGGCTTTTTTAAGTATCCGCAAAAGACAAAAGTTTTGGTGACAACGTTGCAGTGTAGACAAGCCCTGAGATACCGGCATTGTCTGGGGTGCTTGGAGAAGCTAGGCCTATCAGGGTCACTATCAAAGAATGGTAGGGCTTTTTAGGTAAGGGAGACACATGCAGACTGTTGTTTTAAAATCCTTTTTTCTCTGATGCTTCGTTCCAGTTGTTAAGACAAATAATACTTTTGTTTTAAGAAGGCCGTTTGATCGTCTATACCATTGGTCATGGACTCTAAAAGGGAAGAACCACAGGTGCCCTAACTCAGTTGATCCTCCAGGGTAAGAACCATTGATAGACAGGGTACTGTTTCCTATGTCCCAGTCTAGGTGTGAGAGAATTGTGAATTTCCTCCCTGAGACAGGTAAAGGCACAAGACATATCAACCAGAGAAGCTGTACTCAGAGTATGTCTACACTACCCGCCGGATCGGTGGGTAGGGATCAATCCAGCGGGGATCGATTTATCACATCTAGTCTAGACACGATAAATCGACCCTTGAGCCCTCTCCCGTCGACTCCTGTACTCCAGCGCCGTGAAAGGTACAAGCAGAGTCGACGGGGGAGTGGCAGCAGTCGACTCACCGCGGTGAAGTCACCGTGGTAAGTCGATCTAAGTACATCGACTTCAGCTACGTTATTCACTTAGCTGAAGTTGCATAACTTAGATCGATTTCCCCCCTCCACCCCCCAGTGTAGACCAGGGCTCAGAGAAACCAGAAAGGGGACAGAGGTGCTGCTAGCCTTGTAACCATGACAACCTTATTATAGAGCTACTACAATGGAAAAATGGTATGTGATCATGTAATTAAAGAGTGTATCATAATGCACATGTAAAAGGGGTTACCTATAACAATATATAACCCACTAACCCTCCTTTGTCTTACAATAGGTTAACTTCTTATGCGAAACAGTCTCTTCCACCTTGTATTTAGCTGCGACCCTCTGAGTACCTTTCCCAGACCTGAAGAAGAACTCAGTGTAAGCTCGAAATCTTGTCTCTTTCACCAACGAAAGTTGGTCCAATAAAATATATTACCTCAGCCACCTCGTTTCTCTTGTTTCTTCCCTTGTTCATTACAATCACATGGTATTTGGTTTTTTTGAATGTTTATTTTTTTCCTCTTTCAGGTTACTTAAAGTTACAGTGTCAATTGGGATTGTGTGTTTGGTGACTCTTTGAGCCTTTGATCATCTTTGATCATCTCTGATCAGCCTCGTGATCACCTTCCCACTGTGTGATTGAGGGGATAAGGCTGATCTAGAAGAGAAGAGCTTAAAAATCAAGGCTAAGTGACCAAGGGGAGCTAGCAAACATGGGACAGCAAAAAGGGGAGTTTGAGAGAGAGAAAAGGAGATCTCCCTGCTGAAAAAGGTGCAAGTACTAATCTTGGGGTGAGTGAGCTTGTTTGGCTGTTTGGCTTTTTCTTTCAGGTTACTTAAAGAGAGAGATGGCAGTTTTTCAAAGAGACAGTATTAAGGGCACAAGGACAAACTATCCCACTGCATGGGAAAGATAGAAAGTGTGGCAAGGCTCCCTGGCTTAGCCGGGAGATCTTCAGTGATCTGAAACTCAAAAGATAGTCATACAAAAAGTGGAAACTAAGTCAAATTACGAAGAATGAATATAAAAAACAAAAACAACACAAGCAAGTTCGGCCAAAATTAGAAAGGTCAGGATTAAAATTCAAAATGATCTGTACAAACTGGAGAAATGGTCTGAAGTAAATAGAATGAAATTCAATAAGGAGAAATGCAAAGTACTCCACTTAGGAAGGAACAATCAATTGAACACATATAAAATGGGAAATGACTGTCTAGGAAGGAGTAATGCAGAAAGGGATCTGGGGGTTATAGAATCATGGAAGTGTAGGACTGGAAAGGACCTCACTGGGTCATTATAGTGGATCACAAGCTAAATATGAGTCAACAGGGTAACTCTGTTGCAAAAAAAAAATGTGATGTATTAGCAGGAGTATAAGCAGGACACGGGAAATATTTCTTCGACTTTACTTTGCATTGATAAGGCCTCAACTGGATATTGTGTCCAGTTCTGGGTGCCACGTTTCAGGAAAGATCTGAACAAATTGGAGAAAGTCCAGTGGAGAGCAACAAAAATGATTAAAGGTCTAGAAAACATGACCTATAAGAAAAGATTGAAAAACTTGGGTTTGTTCAGTCTGGAGAAGAGAAGACTGAGGGGGGAGATAACAGTTTTCAAGTACATAAAAGGTTGTTACAATGAGGAGGGAGAAAAATTGTTCTTGTTAACCTCTGAGGATAGGACAAGAAGAAATGGACTTAAATTGCAGCAAGGGCGGTTTAAGTTGGATGTTAGGAAAAACTTCCTCTCAGGGTAGTTAAGCACAGGAGCAAATTGCCTAGGGAGGTAGTGGAATCTCCATTACTGAAGGTTTTTAAGAGCAGATTGGACAAACACCTGTCAGGAATGGTCTAGTTATTACTTAGTCCTCTTTGAGTACAGGGGACTGGGCTAGATGACTTATTGAGGTCCCTTCCAGTCCTACACTTCTATGATTCTGTAATCTGACATTTAGTGTGGTGTGGAGACCTTTGTTTGATCAGATGTTGTTCATCCTTCCAAAAGTGATGTTTGCTTTTCTTAAGCTTGTATGAGTATCTTTATTGCAGCCACCTTCAAATGTCATCACACTCCCCAGATAGCAAAACTCTTCTACCTGTCTGATTTATTTTCCATCCACATACACCTTTGTATCTGTTGTCCAGTTTCCTACTTTCATAACTGTGGCTTTCTCTGCATTTACTTTCAATCCAACTTTTGCTGCTTCGTGTTCTACATCTGATGCAAGGGCAATCATTCCATTCCATATTATATTTAGTAAAGCAATGTTGTTGGCAAAGTCAAGGTTGTATATCTTGTCACCACTAACCCATTTTACACGTCCACAATGCCTTTTGTTGCCTGCTTCATCACCCGGTCTATTGCTAATTCAATATGCCTAAAGAGAGGAAAATATTATTGCAAGTTCTAATATTACAATGGTACTAAATTGTTTTGCCTCAGTGAACACCCACATCTATAAAAAATCTGTATAGGAATTTCAGAGATTAGAAATTTTTTAAAAAGTTAATTTACTGTGATTATGATTGATTCTGTATTGACAGCACAAGAGACTTGAAATTCCTTGATTTATCCACAGAACAACTATAAGCAGAAATAACAGAAACATAAGCATCCCTATAATAATCTGTCAATGTTCCCGAACCTGTGTTCAGGAGGTATATTGTCTTGCGCTGTATAGAAAAATCTGCACAGCGCAAGATCATAAAAATTCGCCCTCTCCCTCAATGTGAAGAGAGATATGCACAACTTCTTCCCCTCCCACCTCCCACTTAGAAATTGCACAAACTGGGTTTAATAATAAACTAAATGAATTTATTAACTATAAAAGCAGGATTTTAAGTGATTATAAGAAATAGTGAACAGAACAAAGCAAATTACTGAGCAAATAAAATAAAACACGCAGACTAAATTTAATACAATACAGAAATTGGCTACAAGTAGTAATTTCTCACCCTAAATACTGTTTCAGGCAGATTGCAAAGTTTCTTGAAAGCCAGCTGCACTGTCCTGCAGCTTCAAACTTCAGGTATTGTTACTCACAGGCTAAATACACTTCCAGCCTGGGCTCAGCTCTTCTTCCCCCAGTTCAGTTCTTGTTTCTAGGTGTTTTCCAGTGTCCCTTTGGGTGGGGAGGCAGAGGAGAACCATGATGATGTCACTCCCCGCCCTAGATAGCTTTTGTGTATGGCGAGAACCCTTTGTCTTACAGTGGAAAAACACTGGCATTCCAAGGTGGGGTCCAGTACCAGGTGACTCAGTCACATGTCTCTGCAGGTCGTAGCAGCTATTACTCACAGGCTGTCTGGAGCATCCACAGGAAGAATAAGCTCTTTCACAGTCCATTGTCTTTGCTGATGGGCCATCAGCCCTCTCTGACATTTTCATTGATGTACCTGAAGGGCTAGTTGTGGGTGACACCTAAAGTAGCACATTTGAAATACAGATACATGGTCAATATTCCTAACTTGAGATACGGAAATGATGCAGGCGTACAAATTGGATAATCACATTCAGTAAATCATAACCTTTCCAATGATATCTTACATGAGCCATCTTGCATAAAGTATATCTTAGTTATGCCATATTCAGATCATAACCACATTTCTATAAAGAATATAAAACACATCCCATTTACCCTTTTTCAATATTGGCACAACATTTCTTTTCTTCCAGTCTTCTAGAATTTCCCTGGTGTTCTGAGAGTTAATGGTCCAGTGAGTCCCTCAGGCTTCTTTTTTTTAAACTCTTGGATGCAAGTTATGTGGATCTCCTGATTTAAAAATGTATAATAGCTGCTGTTTTATATCTTCCTGAGATACTAGTGGAACGGAAAGGGTGTTATCGTATGATCTGACTACACTGTGTGTTTTTCCCCAAATACAGAACAGAAGTATTTATTGAACACTTCTGCCTTCTCTGCATTATTATTAATAATTCTACTATTTCCATCTAGTAATGGATCAATACCAATGTTAGGATTATTGTTTTAATATACTTGAATATCTCCTTCTTATTCTCCTTAACTCTGCTAGCCGTGGTTTATTCCTTGTGTTCCTTTGCTTCATTTATCAACTTTCTACAATTCCTGGCATCTGATTTATGTTAATTTAAGCTTCCCCTTTCTTCCATTGCTATACATTATTTTACATTTTCTATAGCTGCCTTTACAGTCCCTCTAAAGCAGGTCAGTTTTTTTTAACCAATATGACCCTCCTTTCTTTGTGGGATTGTGACTTTTAGGGCATCTAGTTAAGTGTTCTTAAACAATTCCCAATTATTCACATTTTTCTGATTAAATTCTTCCTCTGAGCTGATTTGGCTAAGATGGGTAAGACAGAAATAACATTGAGGAACCTTAAATGAATCAGTTGGGCTGCAGTACATGCCAGTGCATTACAGTGGAGACTTTAGTTCCTGCTCCAGTAGAGTAGCTCAGTTAAATAGCGTTAGTATGTTTATCTATTAGTATTTTTTCTAAGTATTTTATTGTAGGATAAGATAGTGTTAACCTGTATAGTTTGTTGTCCTGTTGCATATGCTCTGCATGGTTTTTGTTTTCTCTTCTGTATTACTTAATATATTGTCTGTGTTTCTGTATTTTGATGTCAATCTAAAAGTAAGTAGCAAATTGATAAAGTGTCTTCAGTCTCTTTTAACTTGATCATTGAAAGAAGGGCTAAAAGACTTTAAAGACTGGAACTGAAAATGCTTATTGACTGGCATTTGATGGAAGTTTACTGGTCTTGTATATTGAAGAATGTTGTCTATAGGACCTAATATCCAATGTGAACCTGCCAGTGATAGGACTTAGACTTGTTATTTTTGTTCAGGAAAGATGTATTAACATTATAAGTAGAGCTGGGTGACATTTTTTGGATGAAACTTTTTTGGCAAAAAATGCAGATTTGGGTTGACTGAAATATTTCATGAATTCATGTCAATTTTGGCAAATTGTTTTACTCAAAATGTAATAATTCAGAAATGTCAAAATAAACTATTTTTGACATTATCAAAATGAAACATTTTGCTTTTTCAGTCTGTATTCACAAGGAGATTTAGGCACCATTCACAAAACTGGAGGACGAGTGGTAGTGCAGATGTGCTCCTCTTATACTCGGTGAAAAAGACACAATAGCCCGGTGGATAGGGCACTCAACTGGAACCAGGTTCCAGTCCCTGTTCCAAAGAATATTTAAGTATTTATACAAGGTGGAACTGCTTAACAGGAGAGATTGAGAGACACTCACATCAGAATAGCCAAAACCCTGGTGATTAGGACACTCTCATGAGAAGGGGAAGACTTGGATTCAAGTCCCTGATCCAGAATGGTAATTGGAATCTGGGACTCCCACATCCCAGGCAAGTGCCCTAACCACTGGGCTATTGAGTATAAGGGAGCTACCATGACCATCACCTCCTATGCATCAGCTTTTCTGAATCTAGCCCCTTATTTCCTTTGCTTTTATTAAAAATATCTGAAATGAATATTTTTTTATTTTTTTCTTCTGATCCTTCTTAGTGACTACAGCAGAACATTAAAAAGTGTGCCAACATTTGCCAGCCATAGCACAGTCTTACCACAGATTTCTCTTAAGTATAGGGGGAAATGGCGGTAATCTCTGGTGCCACAGTGCAGTAAATGTTAGCAAATGCTGATTTTATAATGTTTGCCACTATGTATTTTAGAATGAACAGGCATTAGCTAGGACAAGTATGATAAATTAGACAAGATGCCTTACCTCTTAGCTTAAACCTACTTATGAAACTTTATTAGACCTATTACCTCTTGAGGCTTATGGATGGAGAGAGGAAGGAACTTGGAAGAATACTTTTACTAAGTTGGCAGTCTTTAATTTATATACCAAGTATGCCAACCAGTAAGGTACCATATGAAGAACTCCCTTTGAAGTCATTTGGGGGTGAGGGAAGGGTTGAGTGACAGATCAATGGCAGGATTGGTAAAGAGTCCCTGGAGTGGTATAGTGTGAATGTGGAGTCCAACTGAAATTCCTCTTGTAGAAGGGAAATCAACTTGTAGTGGACAGGTCACTAACTGTTAATGGATTAATTAATTAGCCTAGGGTAACCCCTTAATGATTTATACAGTGTGATTCATTAATTATTTGACAGTGCTGTGATATACTTGTGTTACTATTCTCTTTTTTCTTTATATTTGAAGTAAGTGGTAAATACAGTTTAAATTTTATTAGTGATTTATTGGGCAGTGTAGTTCAGAAGGCAAATCATTTTAGCACTAACTATTGGGTTGTAGAAAGGAAATAGTAATGTTGCTCTTATCAAGTAATGTAGATTTTAGACATAATTTAATATCAAGCAACATTTAGACATTAGTACCAAAATAGTTAGGAATCTGTTCTCTTCTTCTATGAATATTTCTTATACTAATGTATCAATAGACTCCTTATTTTTAGCATTATTATTATTAATTAACAAAACATGTTTTGGAGGAAAAATTGTGATAAATTAGTTGAATGGGGTTAAAGAGAATAGTCTACAAGTATTCAAATTGTGTAATCAACTAAGGAGGGAGAATTATTATTTAGGGTATAACTAAAAGTAATGGAAAAGGAAGAAATGGGATATTTAGGCTGAAGCTGAGTTGAACTCAGAAAGGGAAGATGATGGATTTGTCCTCTCCTGCTCCACTGCTATTCTCTTGTTATTGGACAAATAACCCACATCTGATTGTTTGTATCTGCAAAGTCGAAGGAAAATTCGACAGTGGAAATTAATTAATCGGCTGTGGCTACCAACTCAGAGTAGTCCAGATTCATTAGCGTGCCCACCACTCAGAGGAGTACCACTGATATGCTGGTCTGAGCATCACAGATGGAGTTAGAGGGCTATTATAAAGAGGATGGTGATCAGTTGTTCTCCTTGTCCACTGAAGTAGGACAAGAACTAATTAACTTAATTGCAGCAATGGAGATTTAGGTTCAATATTAGGAAAAAATTTCTAACTATAAGGATAGTTAAAGTCTGGAATAGACTTCTGAGGGATGTTGTGGAATCCCCATCATTGGAGGTTTTAAGAACAGGTTGGACAAACAACTTTCAGGTCTTGCCTCAGCACAGGGGGCTGGACTTGAACTCTCAAGGTCCCTTCCAAGCTGACATTTTTCTCATTCTATGATACTGTGGTAAAGGAGTCACCACCACAGCCACAGCATTAGACTGAGAAAATTCTGTGCCACAGTGGATATCGTTTAGCGTGGAATGAAACCGACCAGCTTAAATGCTCTATTATTATTAACTTGTACTTGAGTAGTGCCTAAAGGCCCAAGCCACAGTTGGGGTCCCATTGTACTGGTATTATACATACATATAGTATGAGAGTGGAAAAAACATGGAAGTCAGATCCTAGTGAGGTAATAGAAAGGAACATAAACACTGCCAAATTAAGTGTAAAAATGTAATAATGTAAAAATGTAATAAGAAAAGCCAAGAAGGAGTTTGAAGAACAGCTAGCCAAAAACTCAAAAGGTAATAACAAAGTGTTTTTTAAGTACATCAGAAGCAGGAAGCCTGCTAAACAACTAGTGGGGGCCCCTGGACGATCAAGATACAAAAGGAGCACTTAAAGACAATAAAGTCATTGCGGAGAAACTAAATGAATTCTTTGCTTCAGTCTTCACCGCTGAGGATGTTGGGGAGATTCCCAAACCTGAGCCGGCTTTTGTAGGTGACAAATCTGAGGAATTGTCACAGATTGAAGTGTCATTAGAGGAGGTTTTGGAATTAATTGATAAACTTAACATTAACAAGTCACTGGGAGCAGATGGCATTCACCCAAGAGTTCTGAAAGAACTCAAATATGAAATTGCAGAACTACTAACTATGGTTTGTAACCTGTCCTTTAAATCGGCTTCTGTACCCAATGACTGGAAGATAGCTAATATTTTAAAAGGGCTCTAGAGGTGATCCCAGCAATTACAGACCAGTAAGTCTAACATCAGTACCGGGCAAATTAGTTGAAACAATCGTAAAAAATAAAATTGTCAGACACATAGAAGAACATAAATTGTTGGGCAAAAGACAACACGGTTTCTGTAAAGGGAAATCATATCTTACTAATTTATTAGATTTCTTTGAAGGGGTCAACAAACATGTGGACAAGGGGGAGCGCCTGGTCTTGCTTAGCAAGAGCATTAGCTGTTCTTCACTGTTTAGATCATTCTCCTTTGTTGTTTAGTCAAATGATTAGTTAGCTGTTAAGCCGCCCCCCAGGCTTTAAGCCATGTTCTGAGTGGAGCCAGCTTATGCCCATCAGTGACCCCCACAATATTTGTTTAAAGTGCCACTGGGGGGAATCCCATAGAAAAGACAAATCCCGGATCTGCAAAAATTTTCATCCCCAGACTCAGAAAGAGCAGGACATTCGATTGAGGGCCCTCCTCATGAAGGCCTCTCTGCGTCCAGCATTGGAGCCCTCTCACTTGGACTCCACACCCAGTACTTCGGTGTGGGCATGCAGTGCACCACTGGCACTGGAATCCTGGCACTATTCCCCCTCACCGGTACCAAAGAAGTGGTCTAAGTCTGCAGGTACCATGCAAAAGGGACCTTCAGGCAAAGGACCTGTTAGGCCTCGTGCCCGCTAAGGAGGGTCTCGGGGGTACCGCTGTGGTCGGACCCCCTAGCCCAGCCAGGGACCTGACTCCGGGGAATGGTAGGGGGTCCTGGGCCATCGCAACACCATCTGTGCTTGAAGTGGGCCCAGCGGCCAACCCGAAGTTGGAAGTTGAGCTAACTGAGGAGTCCGATGACCTCTTCAGTGTCATCCCCTCCTCCGCCCCAGCCCAGGTTGCATTGGTCGTTCACCTAGAGGTCCTGAAAACTGCCAAGTCTGTATGGCAGACCTCATCTTCCCTTCCACCCACATCCAAGAAGCCGGAAAAGAAGTACTATGTCCCCGCAAAGGGGTTTGAATACCTGTACACACACCCTCCCGCGGCGTCCCTGGTTGCGTCCACCTTCAATGAGAGGTACAGGTGAATGGCATCTCCAAGAATAAAGACGCCAAGAGGCTGGATTTATTTGGCAGAAAGATTTATTCGACAGCCAGCCTCCAGTTTAGGGTATCTAACCATCAAGCCCTACTTGGCAGATACAATTTCAACCTGTGGAACTTCGTCAGCAAGTTCAAGAAGAGCCTCCCACAGGATTGGGCTCAGGAGTTCACCACCTTGGCAGAGGAAGGCAAGGCTGTGGCCACAGGTGCCCTCCAGATGGCCAGGAAGGCCACGGATGTGGCATCCAGGGTGGTCACCACTGCGATAGCCATGAGGCGCAGCTCCTGGTTACAGACTCTGGGCTGTCTCAGGAGATTCAAACTACTCTCCAGGACCTTGTCTTTCAAGAGAATGGTGCTATTCTCCAAGCTAACTGATGGAAGGCTCCATGGCCTTAAAGACTCCTGGGCCACCCTCCACTCCTTGGGCCTGCATACTCCTCATCAGGCTAGAAAGCCGTTCTGTCCCCCACCTCCTCCGCTGTCATTAAGGTCTTGAGGTGCCTGTCAGTCTGGCTCCTACAGAAAGGACAGAGACAGGGGCTTTAAGTGACGCCACCAGTCGTCATGTCGTCCCCCTGACCAGTCTGGTCCTTCCAGGGACCAAGACAACCAAAAGCAGTCATTTTGAGGGTGCGCCTTAGGATGATGCCCCAGTGAATGCACAGGATCCGTTCCCCATCTTCTTCCACTGCCTCCACCCTTCCTGGTTGACTGGGTCCCATATCACCTTGGACCGCTGGGTGCTCGACACACTTTCATTGGACTATACCCTGCAATTTATAGCCGACCAACTGTTCCACCCCCCTTTCCCGTCCCTCTTCAGGGACCCTTCCCACAAGCAACTCCTCGTTTAGGAGGTCAAACCTTCCATGCCTGGAGGCAGTAGAAGACGTTCTGCGGAACATGGAAGGAAGAGGTTTCTACTCCTGCTACTTCCAAATTCCGAAGGCAAAATCAGGCCTCAGACCTATTCTAGACCTGTGCTGCCTCAACAAGTCTCTCAAAAAGTTGAAGTTTCGCATGGTCTCCCTGGCCTCCATCAATCATCCCTGGATCCGGGAGACAGTTACACCGCCCTCGATTTAAAGGACACATACTTCCATATTCCCAGGGCACTGGCATTTCCTCCATTTCATGTTGGGTCAATGCCATTTCCAGTTCTTTCATCTCTCATTGGCCCCAAGAGTGTTCACAAAGTTTATAGCACTAGTGCTCACTTACCTGCGATGTCGTGGAGTCCAAATCTACCCGTACCTTGACGATTAGTTGATAAGGCACTGGTCCTCAGATCAGGTATGGAGGCATCTCAATCTGGTCTGTTCCACCTGTCGCAACCTGGGCCTAATAATAAATGAGAAAAGTCAACCCTGACTCCAGTGCAACGCATAGAATTTATTGGGGTAGTACTAGACTCCACTTGGGCCGGAACCTTCCTCCCCGAGACTTGATTCCAAGCCATGGTGGATCTCATCTCTGTGTGCCCAACTGCTCACCACCGCCCACACATGCCTGAGACTGTTAAAACGTGTGCTAAGCTGTGAACTCCGAACGCACCTCCATAGATACTGCTTGTGAGGCACCTAGAATGAAATCGACATGAGAAAGCACTCGAAGAAGAAAAAACAGCTACCTGCCTTTTTGTAACTGTTGTCCTTCAAGATGAGTTGCTCGTGTCCATTCCATTACCCACCCTGCTGCTCCTCTGTTGGAGTTGCCAGCAAGAAGGAACTGAGAGGGTGTAGGGTTGCTGGCGCCTGGTATACAGCTGCATGAGCCCAGCACTCCAGAGGTCACCACAGCTGGCCCTACTGATACCGTTAAGGCAAAAATCTCTGACAACTGTGCACGAGGGCATGCACACACCTAGAATGGAATGGACATGAGCAACATTTCTTGAAGAACAATAGTTACGAAAAGGTAGGTAACTTTTTTTTGATGGTGGACATAAGATCTCAAGCTAATACACAAGAATAATCTCTGGCATGGATATTCAAATAATCCAAAATGGTAAACCTGAACTATCCCAAAGGCAGATCCAAGAGTAGCTCTATCAACTTCTCCTCAGCAATAATTTTACTCCATAATGGGGTAAGTGACATGACCTTAGATCCAAACTTTTGTCTTTGAAATAATTTAACTATCCTATTTTTTCTATTAACTAAAATTGGTTTTATGGTTCTATATATTTCATGAGAAATATTTATCACTACCAATTGTTTATGCAAATGTTGGGTGGAGGTCATATCCCAGTTTTATATGTCTTGGCTCCTCCTCTCTCTCCAACATGCTCGATGTCTTAACTATACAGGTGCATCAGGGATGAAACAGAGCACTAGGTATAGACTTGTTGCAGTGTGTTGCCTTCACAGAGCAGCAAGGAGACCAAGAGAGAGATTGTGACTCTGGGAGTAGGACTCTGGGAGCACAATCTCTGGGTGTTGCAAGGGCAGGGCAACTCTGTGCTGCCCTTTACTCAGTGCCAGTCATAAACTCACAATCTAGCCATTTGTTTTTGAATTTATAGGAAACTCCTTTTAACTTATTTCTTAAAGCTTTTTCTCTCTTTCTAGTATTTTGCTTTAGGAGATTTTGAAAGTTACAACAGGTCTTTGGGGACAGACCACCACAGTGTTTTTCAGTGGAGCAAGAGCTCTGAATTCAGGCTGAATTTAGAGCCCTTGCTCCAGAGAAAAAAGACTAGTCTGATCAGAATAGGGGTGTAAATGTTGTGCTATGCATGTCCAAAGTCTTTTGCTGCTCCGACTATGCTTATATATAGGGCTGTTGGAAACCTTTGTGTACACCCAGAAAACTGTAAGGCAGTGTACATGGAAGTCAATTCTCTCCTTTAACTACTAATGAGATAACGTTTTCTTTGCAGATCTTGTTTGGTAGAAGATACTGCCATTCAGTTATATATATTCAGTTTCTTGTACTGCTCATTATTACCAAATTCAGATTCATACAGAAATACTACAGAAAGAGGAATTTGTTTTACATATCTGAAATTACACTTTTTAAATTGCCCTGTACCAATCTAAGAATTCTTCCAACAGTAGGAAAGGTGAAGGTGGTACAGTATTGTTTTATTGTATATTACCGAGGGTTTTTACAACTGGATGACTCATGAAATTGAATTGTGTCATCAGGGAGTCAGAGTTGGAAAAAATTCACTGTATTTGCTAGCTGGAGGGTATAAGCTATCAATACTAAGTTGGTACAAAGGAATTTGGAGAATGCAGTTTTGCAGCTCGATAAGATTCGTTTTCTCATGCTTATATATTATCTGACTGTATACTGTGCTTTTTCTTACAGTCCACTCACATTTTGGTACTGGTTTATACAAATCTTAAATTCACTTATTTTTATTGGTGCTTATGATAAGAACACTTATTCTTGTCTGGAGAAATCAGCAACAAAATACTCTAAACATCACAATCCTATTTTTAAAATAAATTAATCAAACTTTTATAAAGCAATAATTTGAAAGATTGAACAATAACCCAGCAAGAATATCAGAATATTTCTGTAAATAACATAGAAATCATAGAAATGTAGGACTGGAAGGGACGTCATCTAGTTCAGTCCCTTGCAGTGAGGCAGGACTTCATATTATCTAAACCATTCCTGACAGGTGTTTTTTTAACTTGTTCTTAAAAACTTCCAATGACGAAGATTTCACAACCTTTCATAGAATCATAGAATATCAGGGTTGGAAGGGACCTCAGGAGTCATCTAGTCCAACCCCCTGCTCAAAGCAGGACCAATCCCCAACTAAATCATCCCAGCTGGAGCTTTGTCAAGCCTGATCTTAAAAACCTCTAAGGAAGGAGATTCCACCACCTCCCTAGGTAACCCATTCCAGTGCTTCACCACCCTCCTAGTGAAAAAGTTTTTCCTAATATCCAACCTAAACCTCCCCCACTGCAACTTGAGACCATTACTCCTTGTTCTGTCATCTGCTACCACTGAGAACAGTCTAGATCCACCCTCTTTGGAACCCCCTTTCAGATAGTTGAAAGCAGCTATCAAATCCCCCCTCATTCTTCTCTTCTGCAGACTAAACAATCCCAGTTTCCTCAGCCTATCCTCATAAGTCATGTGCTCCAGCCCCCTAATCATTTTTGTTGCCCTCCACTGGACTCTTTCCAATTTTTCCACATCCTTCTTGTAGTGTGGGGCCCAAAACTGGACACAGTACTCCAGATGAGGCCTCACCAATGTCAAATAGAGGGGAACGATCATGTTCCTCGATCTGCTGGCAGTGCCCCTACTTATACAGCCCAAAATGCCGTTAGCCTTCTTGACAACAAGGGCACACTGTCAACTCATATCCAGCTTCTCATCCTCTGTAACCCCTAGGTCCTTTTCTGCAGAACTGCCACCTAGCCATTCGGTCCCTAGTCTGTAGCAGTACATGGGATTCTTCCGTCCTAAATGCAGGACTCTGCACTTGTCCTTGTTGAACCTCATCAGATTTCTTTTGGCCCAATCCTCTAATTTGTCTAAGTCCCTCTGTATCCTATCCCTACCCTCCAGCGTATCTACCACTCCTCCCAGTTTAGTGTCATCTGCAAACTTGCTGAGGGTGCAGTCCATGCCATTTTCGAGATCATTAATGAAGATATTGTACAAAACCGGCCCCAGGCCCGACCCTTGGGGCACTGCACTTGATACCGGCTGCCAGCTAGACATGGAGCCATTGATCACTACCCGTTGAGCCCGACGATCTAGCCAGCTTTCTATCCACCCTATAGTCCATTTATCCAGCCCATACTTCTTTAGCTTGCCGGCAAGAATACTGTAGGAGACTGTATCAAAAGCTTTGCTAAAGTCAAAGAATAACACATCCACTGCTTTCCCCTCATCCACAGAGCCAGTTATCTCATCATAGAAGGCAATTAGGTAGTCAGGCATGACTTACCCTTGATGAATCCATGCTGACTGTTCCTGATCACTTTCCTCTCCTCTAAGTGCTTCAGAATTGATTCCTTGAGGACCTGCTCCATGGTTTTTCCAGGGACTGAAGTGAGGCTGACTGGCCTGTAGTTCCCCAGATCCTCCTCCTTTCCTTTTTTAAAGATGGGCACTACATTAGCCTTTTTCCAGTCATCTGGGACCTCCCCCGATCACCATGAGTTTTCAAAGATAATGGCCAATGGCTCTGTAATCACATCCACCAACTTCTTTAGCACCCTTGGATGCAGCGCATCTGTCCCCATGGACTTGTGCTCGTCCAGCTTTTCTAAATAGTCCTGAACCACTTCTTCCTCCACAGAGGGCTGGTCACCTCCTCCCCATGCTGTGCTGCCCAGTGCAGTAGGTTGGGAGCTGACCTTGGTTGTGAATGCAGAGGCAAATAAAGCATTGAGTACATGAGCTTTTTCCACATCCTCTGTCACTAGGTTGCCTCCTTCATTCAGTAAGGGGCCCACACTTTCCTTGACTTTCTTCTGGTTGCTAACATACCTGAAGAAATCCGTCTTGTTACTCTTAACGTCTCTTGCTAGCTGCAACTACAAGTGCGATTTGGCCTTCCTGATTTCACTCCTGCATGCCTGAGCAATATTTTTATACTCCTCCCTGGTCATTTGTCCAATCTTCCATTTCTTGTAAGCTTCTTTTTTGTGTTTAAGATCGGCAAGGATTTCACTGTTTAGCCAAGCTGGTCGCCTGCCATATTTACTATTCTTTCTACACATCGGGATTGTTTGTTCCTGCAACCTTTTTTAAAATACAGCCAGCTCTCCTGGACTCCTTTCCTCCTCATGTTATTCTCCCAGGGGATCCTGCCCATCAGTTCCCTTAGGGAGTCAAAGTCTGCTTTTCTGAAGTTCAGGGTCCGTATTCTGCTGCTCTCCTTTCTTCCTTGTGTCAGGATCCTGAACTCGACCATCTCATGGTCACTGCCTCCCAGGTTCCCATCCACTTTTGCTTCCCCTACTAATTCTTCCCGGTTTGTGAGCAGCAGGTCAAGAAGAGCTCTGCCCCTAGTGGGTTCCTCCAGCACTTGCACCAGGAAGTTGTCCCCTACACTTTCCAAAAACTTCCTGGATTGTCTGTGCACCGCTGTATTGCTCTCCCAGCAGATATCAGGGTGATTGAAGTCTCCCATGAGAACCAGGGCCTGCAATCTAGTAACTTCTGTTAGTTGCCAGAAGAAAGCCTTGTCCACCTCATCCCCCTGGTCTGGTGGTCTATAGCAGACTCCCACCACGACATCACCCTTGTTGCTCACACTTCTAAACTTAATCCAGAGACTCCCAGGTTTTTCTGCAGTTTCATACCGGAGCTCTGAGCAGTCATACTGCTCTCTTACATACAAAGCAACTCCCCCACCTTTTCTGCCCTGCCTGTCCTTCCTGAACAGTTTATATCCATCCATGACAATACTCCAGTCATGTGAGTTTATCCCACCACCTTTGTATTTGTCCTTTTTGAATTTAATCCTACGTAATACAGGCCATTTTTCCAGTTTGTCAAGGTCATATTAAGTTCTAATCCTGTCCTCCAAAGTGCTTATAAATTCTCCCACCTTGGTATTGTCTGCAAACTTTATAAGTATACTCTCTGTACCATTATCCAAATAATTTAAGAAGATATTGAATAGAACCAGGCCCAGGACGGATCCCTGTGAGATCCCCCTCAATGCATCCCTCCAGCTTGACTATGAACCATTGATATGTACTCTGAGTATGCTTTTCCAAACAATTGTGTACCTACCTTATATAAGGTTAATCTAGGCTGTATTTCCTTAGTTTGTTTATGAGACGGTCATGTGAGACAATATCTAAAGCCTTACTAAAGTCGAGATATATCACATCTACTGCTTTCCCACATCCACAAGGCTTGCTACCCTGTCAAAGAATGATAGTAGTTGGTTTGACATGATGTGTTCTTGACAAATCCACATTGATTGTTAATTATCACCCTATTTTCTTCTATGTGCTTACAAATGGATTGTTTGATTATTTGGTCCGTTATCTTTCCGGGACCGATGTTAAGCTGACTGGTTTATAATACCCTGTGTTGTTGTTATTCCCTTTTTTATAGATAGGTATTGTATTGTATTTACCCTTTTCCAGTCCTCTGGACTCTCTGCTGTCCTCCACAAGCTCTCAAAGATAATCACTAATTGCTCAGAGATTTCTTCAGCCAGTTCCTTAAGTAGTCTAGGATGTATTTCATTAGGTACTGCCAACTTGAAGACGTCTAACTTGTCTAAGTAATTCCTAACTTGTTCTTTCCTTATGTTAGCCTTGGATTCTACCCCATTTAAACTGATGTTCACTAAGTTAGTCGTCCGATCACTGGTTGCCTTTTTGGTGAAAACTGAAACAAAAAAGGCATTGAACTGTTATGCCATTGCTGCATTTTCTGTTTTTGTCTTTCCCTCCTCATTGAGTAATGGGTCTACCCTGTCCTGGGTCTTACTCTTGCTTCTCATGTATTTGTAAAATGTTTTCTTGTTACCCTTTATGCCCCTAGAAAGTTTAATCTTGTTTTGTGCTTTGAACTTTCTAATTTTGTCCCTACATGTTCATGTTTTTTTTTTTTTATATTAATCCTTTGTAATTTGACCTAGTTTCCACTTTTTATATGACTGTCTTTTGAATTTCAGGTAATTGAAGATCATCTGATGGTCTCTTACCATACATCCAATCTTTTCTACACATTGAGATAGTTTGGTCTTATGCCCTTAATCATGTCTCTGTAAAAAACTGCCAACTCCCCTGAACTCTTTTTCCCCTTAGACTTGCTTCCCAGGGGATCTTACCTACTAATTCTCTGAGTTTGCTAAAGCCTGCCTTCTTGAAGTCCATTGTCTTTCGTTTTTATGGTATGTTATTTATTATGTTATGAGAACACACTCTGTTGACATAATATAATGCATGGAAAATATATTTTAATGTGTGGTTCTGGTATGTAATATTCCTATTATTTTGACAGATACTGTATACAGTAGAGTACACTGAAAAGACATATATGTTTGGGTTTCACCATATGTTTGATGACAAATACAAATCACTGCAATGAAGCAGTCCAGAAAGAAGGGTTATTTTTAACAACTGTATTAATTCAGCTGGTCAGACCCTCGTTCTGTTTATTTCGTGCATGTAGCTCATGTATATATTTGATGCATAGAGCTGGATAGTGGTAATTCACTTTCATCCTTTATCAAATCAAAGATTTATAGACAGAAGGGATCTGATCCATCTCTCTATGTATGTTAAGAGTAATCTACTGAAATCAGTAATGCTACACTGGTGTAAAATTGATGTAAGTGAAAGGAGAGTCAGGTCCAAGATGTGAAAATGCCAATATGCAATATTAAAATGTATTCTCATCAAGTTATTTTATTAGATATTTATTAGAGTAAGATTTACTGAATTAAAAATTACATTAATAGCTCTTTCCTTTCTTTATTTACACTGTAATGTTAGAATATTAATAAGGAGGTTATATAGATAGACATAATACAGAGACCCAAATTAATTTAAAAGGTCAGTTTTGTCATAATGAACACCAGGCAAACAACAGTAACATTTATGTGGCTAAAAATGTCTTTTATTCCACTAATGAATAATTAAGGCATAGTTTACATTTTGGTATGTGTAGCTAGTGCACCAATTTTTTTTATTAGTTTGCAGCTCATAATATGTCCAAATACATTACAGTAGACGCCAAGGAATAAATGCCATGTGGGATTATAATTAATGGTGTCCCCCAGCCTTGCTCATCATTTCCAGTATTTCTATCTTGTGGTTCTAAAGACCTTCAAAGTAATTGAATCTTTTCTTTTTGTGATTGAACTCTGAAGAGGCTTTTTCAGTTCCCCTGTTTTCTATTATAACCATAAAATTAAAATTTATATCCCCAGGCCTGTAAGTTAGTAAAATTTCTTTAGACGCAAATTAAATATGAAGGCCTTCTAACTGGGAAGAAAGAGGAATTTGTTTCACTTTACTAATCAGGTCTAATTAGTGTAGGTTATCTTATAAAAGTGTGAACAGGGAAAGAAGATGGTGGTTGGTGCCATCAATTACATTTAAACTATATGTAACATTATTACCTATTATTTTGTATAGTTTTCATCTGAAAATGAGAGCCCACATTAAAGGCATTAAAAGTATTGCTGAAGAGCAGAAGTGTTCAACCTGTGGTCCCCCAGGTTCTAAACTGTGGCCCTCAAAGGTAATTGTGTTAAGAAGAAAATATGTATTTGATTATGAATTGAAAATGTGCTCCCTGAACCATACCCTATGACTTTTAATCTGAAGTGCTTGCATCAGCCCCAAACTACTGGTAGGAGGCAAGGGGAAGTACCTGGAAGAAAGAAATCTGTTGAGCAGAGCTTACTTTCTGTGCTAGTTGAGAACAATTCAGCTGTTTATTATTGGTACTGAGATAATTATTAGTACACGAGTATCTCAGTTTCCAGGCTAATTGCACCTCTGATCCTTCCTTCTCTCTTCAAGTGGATCCCTGTCAGGTCTTGAACCTCCAGCTGCCATCTTTCTTGGGGTGCAACCTTGCGATTTTCCTATTCAAACCAGGCTATAGTTCACTGGTACTAACCATGATTGTCTCAGCAGGTCTTAGGCTCAGATCCTGCAGTTCGTTCCCTCAAGGAGCAATGACAGCAGTAACCAGTGACCAAACAGCCTTCTTCAAACTAAGTATTATGTATTCAGAACAAAAACATTTAAGAGAAAGCAGGTCTTAAAACAATAAAGCTGTCTACTCTCTTGCTGATCTTTCCCTAAGGCTTACCATTCCCTGGATCTGGGAAAAGATCAGCCAACTCTTTCAAACTTCTTCACAAAGCCTTTCTCTGTGTCAACCCATCTGCCTAATAGCTCTCACAATTGACCTTCCCTTCCCCTGAGAAGGGCTTTTAAAACTATTTTCTGTCCTTTTGATTTGTAGTTCCCAGCCTCACAAAACCGCTGTGTCACTTTGGACTGGAGTCTGGAAGTATGCTATTGCCTTGTAATTGCACCCCTTCCTCCCCCACTGAAGTATTTGGTTGGAAGTTACTTATGTGGAGATCCATTGTGTTGCCTTCCTGCTTGTTCTTGCCATTTAAGCTAGATCAGAGCAAAACAGTCATATAACATAAGATACAATATCTTCCCCCACTGACCAGTTCACATACAGTGTCCATAAAATTGTTATTCTTAGTATTCTTTAGGGCTGTCGATTAATCGCAGTTAACTCATGCGATTAACTCAAAAATATTAATTGCAATTAAAATAATTAATTGTGATTAATCACAGTTTTAATCGCACTGTTAAACAATAGAATACCAATTGAAATTTATTAAATATTTTAGATATTTTTCTACATTTTCAAATATATTTATAATAAAAATAAATATAAAGTGAGCACTGTACACTTTGTATTCTGTGTTGTAATTGAAATCAATATATTTGAAATTGGGAAAAACATCCACAAATATTTATATAAATGGTATTCTATTATTGTTTAAGAGCATGCTTAATTTTGATTAATTTTTTTAAATCCCTTGACAGCCCTAGTATTCGTATATTATTATAGGGCATGTCCACAGCTGTCACAATGAGCATCGTCACCTGAGTATTACCTGTTCCTATTTCAGTTCTGTCACACAGGTTTGGATTAATGATTATTACAGAACTATCCAGGAATGTTAGTTTGACATCATTGTCTGAGGTAGGGCTTATTCACACAGGGACACACAGGAAAATTAATCTGAATTAACTAAAGGTGTGAATTTAAAGTGCATTAGTTAAACTGCATTAAACCCCTGTGTGGACAATTATTCAGAATTAAAATAGTCTTAAAACAGATTACCTTAATTCACAGACTAAGGCCACTTTAATTCTCAGTGAGTGTCCACACAGAGGTTTAATGCAGTTTAACTAATTCACTTTAAATTTGCACCTTTAGTTAATTCAGATTAATTTTCCTTCAGTTAATTTGGATTAATGTTTCCGGATTAGACAAGTGCTTAGATGTGAATCAGTTTTCACTTAGAAGTATTCAGCTTTCGTAAGGTAACTTTCAATTGTTATTATTTCGGATGATTGCTTCTCTCAGGTACATTTTCAGGCTTTGTGTGTTAAGACCTGTTTGCAATAGTGTAATAATACTTTACCTATGCTTTGGTACCAAAGACTGAAAAGGAGAACCCATT
This sequence comes from Malaclemys terrapin pileata, assembly GCF_027887155.1. Taxonomy (NCBI): domain Eukaryota; kingdom Metazoa; phylum Chordata; order Testudines; family Emydidae; genus Malaclemys; species Malaclemys terrapin. The sequence continues at coordinate 88,014,038 of NC_071507.1, forward strand.
TTTTCTCTTTATTCATAGTGCTATTCACTTTATATACACAAAGGACATGATGAGATAAATGATTACACGATGTTCCTGAATCTTTTCAGTGTGAGCGATGGGGGACAGAACAAAAAAAAGAGTCTTCTCTGACTTTGAATTGTAAGTGTTCTGCAGAAAATGCTGGGGGTCTATTTAAAGTGAGGCTGGCTATTTGCCATTTATTTATTTAAGATCTTTATAAGGTGTCTATTGATAGGTATCTAAGCATAAGGTAAATAAGCACCCTGCATATTTAGATGATTGGATGATATTTTTTTAATTAGTATTTCATAGTAAATGTAAGTATCATTAATCCTCTATCACTCATTAGACTGAAAACAATTCAAGTAATTTCACTATCTTTAGCAGTGCTATGGATTTTCCTTTTGTTACTCATTTAAGAGTGTCCTCTTTTGTGTTGTCTGTGATACTGCTGAAAGGCTTAACTTTCATTCAGTATTGCTGCTAGCTTTCTATTTAAATGCTTTTTTCCTGTTTGATTCTTACCTGTTTAATTTTTTTAAATGCTTTCTTTGTTTTGTCATTTCTGTGATCAAGTTGATCAGGAGTTTTCCAGAACCTATATTTTGTGCAGTTTCTGGATGCTTTCAAAACTAATAATAAATGACAAGTGCACCATACCTTTCTTTCCAAAGTTCATACAAACTTCAGAAAGTGGGTGTGAGTGTGAAGGTGTGTGTGTGTGTGTGTATGTAGGTGTCAGTATAGATAAATCACTTATCTTACTGCCTCAGGAATAAAATGTAGCAGCTGTTGACAGCACACAGCAACCCAACATGATACTTTATAACAGGAAGTGAAAAAATAACATATCTGGTTGAAACTAAGGAGGGAATGGTCCCTCTCAGCGTAAAGATCCCACAGTGCAAAGGCATCTCCCTGAAAAGACAGTGGGACTCAAATCTGTTTCAAGCAACTGTATGGGGTCATCCTTATTGAGCTCAGATGCTCAGGCACATCAGTTTCCAGCTCTCTCAGTGCTATAGTGGAAAGCTGAGGCTTTGAAAAAGTAAATTTACAGTCCTAGCTCCTGACAGACACTATAGAAAGGAATACAGATCATAGGTAAGTTGAAGGTACAGCAATAGAGAAGACCAGTTTGCAAGTTGTAGCTGGAAAAAAATCCAAGATGCTGAGGTGAGGTCAGTATCTTCCCTCAGTTGCCTCAGAACACGCTGTGTGTTTCCCAACCACCACTATCTTCAGTTAGACTCCCAATTGGTGCCAGACTCTTTCAGTTTAGAAGCAAATGGCTACCTACAGTTTTGGTCTAAATGAGGTCACTGGATGTGTGACGGGTTGGATCACAGAAACCCCCTTGGGAGCTGCCACCCGATGTGCAAAGACTACCCCTGCTTCTGTTTTTCCTGCCAGCTCAGGACTCCAGCACCCTGTCTTGCTGAGCCAGACACTCCCGTCTGGCTCCAGACACAGACCCAGGGTCTGAATCACTTGTCCCAAAGCTGCAAGTTTACCTGAAAACAGCTCGCAGTAGCGTGCTTGTCTTTAGCACTCAGATGCCCAACTCCCAATGGGGTCTAAACCCAGATAAATCCGTTTTACCCTGCATAAAGTTTATGCAGGGCAAATTCATAAATTGTTCGCCCTCTATAACACTGATAGAGAGATATGCACAGTTGTTTGCTCCCCCAGGTATTAATACATACTCTGAGTGAATTACTAAATAGAAAGTGATTTTATTAAATACAGACGGTAGGATTTAAGTGGTTCAAAGTAGTAACAGACAGAACAAAGTAAGTCACAAGCAAAATAAAATAAAATGCGCAAATCTATGCCTAATCAAACTGAAGACAGATAATCTCACCCCCAGAGATGCTTCAGTAAGTTTTTCTCAGACTGGACACCTTCCAGGCCTGGGCACAATTCTTTCCCCTGGTGCAGCTCTTGTTGCAGCTCAGGTGGTAGCTAGGGGATTCTTCATGATGGCTTCTCTCCCTCTCTCTTCTCTTCCCCCCTTTATATATCTTTTGCATAAGGCGGGAACTCTTTGTCTCTCTGGGTTTCCACCCCCCCTCACTGGAAAAGCACCAGGTTAAAGATGGATTCCAGTTCAGGTGACATGATCACATGTCACTGCAAGACTTCATTACTCACTTGCCAGCACACACATATACAGGAAGACTCACAGGTAAATACAGCCATCTGCAGACAATGGGAGTCATCAAGATTCCAAACCATCATTAATGGTCCACACTTTACACAATTACAATAGGCCCTCAGAGTTACATTTTATATTTTTAGTTTTAGATACAAGAGTGGTACATTTATACAAATCAGATGATCATACTCAGTAGATTATAAGCTTTGTAATGATACCTTACAAGAGACCTTTTGCATGAAGCATATCCCAGTTACGTTACATTCACTTATTACCGTATTTTCTCTAAAACCAGCTCAGTTACATTATATTGACTTATTATTAAGTTTTTATAAAACCATATAGACTGCACAACGTCACAGGATGTTTACCAGAAGGGTTACTGTGTGGTACTGTGCAAGAATTATATGTACAATTTTGTTCCATTCCCAATCTCAGGCAGTCCATGGATATGCCAGGACATGAATGAAACCATACATCATCTACTTCAGATCAGATCTATATTCCCCATCAATGGCTGTTCCCCATCCTATTTCTAGCCGCATAGAATCAGGAACAGAGTAAGGCTCCATCTGATCAAGTTCTTAAAGGAGGCTTGTCTTCAGTTCCCATTTTATCATTCTACTTTGCATATGGTGGTAGATTGATGGGATTTTTTTTCAACTTCAATCATTACCATTTGATTTGATAAGTTCTCCCAAGGTGTCTTTCAGGATCATGGTTATAATTAATATTGGCTTTAAGGAAGAAGGATATTCACTCATGTCTTCTGGAAAATTCTGCATATTCAAGGCTCTTTACAAAGAGCCAAAATAAGCACAGAGACTGATACGTTTCTGAAGTATCTTGGATTCATGATAAACACCGACATATGTTGCCAATCACAGGTGTGAGCTGAGGATGAATCCTATTAGATACAAGGTCTCATCTCAGAAGAATATAAACAGAAGATGAAGATGGCCATAAAGGAAAACAAGTGGTGTCAAAGAATCAAAAATCCAGTTTTTAGTGAAGTCTGTTGGGAATGCTGATCTAATGCACAGACATGTTTCAATGACCTAGAGTTCACATAAACTCAGTCTAGGAATTCTTGTTATCCCCTCTCCCCCTCACTTTATCACATCCATTGGCAGAGGTTAAGGTCCCATTTTCTATTCTCCACTCCTTCAGCTTGTGAATTCAAAGAATCAGATTTTTTGAAGGGATCCACTCAGTGAACCAGGTAGAGTGATCCTTATGTCTGATGATTGCTGGGGATAATGGAGAGGACTGATTCATGTCCCCGTTCTGTCCAGGATAGCAGAAAGAGAGATAGCGGAGTGGATAGCAGAAAGAGAGAGAGCACAGCATCCATTTACTGAACACAGTGATTTATGGAGGTCTGAGAGCATTATTCCTTGCATTGAAAACAGACTTGTTCTGGTCATGAGTCAACATGTCTGATGAGATTTTGTTAACAAATTAGGAAGAACATGGGGAAAGAAAGAAAATCAACTCCTCATGTCCTAAGTGAAGCAGAGTTTCTTATCTCTATCTGCACCACCCATCAAAGACTTGCATAACAGATATTGGATTAAGCAGAGTAGAACCTGCATTCAGAAGTATCCTCATTCATTGTAAGTCAGTTTGATGGACTGACCTTTTTGCACATGGAAAAAGCAATAAAGCACACTGTGCTCTTTTCATGTGTCAGACATGGGATGCAAGATAATGGATAATCTCTTGCACAGCTGAGCAAGATCTCTGTTATATTACTTAACACCTATTCCACTACTCCCTAGGACAGGACCATACAGATGACAGGAAGGAGAGAGTTGCAATGATACTGTTTATATCTTTCTGAAGAGGCTATGGTTCTCAGGTCTGATGTACCTAGCATTGGACTTTCTGATGCCTCTATGTTACAGAGAAGGTCTCCTTTACAAAAAACAATCCTCAATCCAGCACCAGACAGTTTAAAATGGATACTTGGATGAAGTAATTATCACTCTCATGGGCCCTATAAAAAAGTCAGCCAATAGAATTTACTCTACTGTCTGAAACAAAGTGGACATTAAATAAGTGAAATAAAGAATTGAATTCCTCCATGAGGATTCTAATATGGGCCTATGAAAGGGTCCAAGCAAAAAGGTCAAGTCTCTGTTCTATAATGTTGTCAGCATGTTCAAAAAAAGAAAGTTTTTTGTACAAACCCTGACATTAAATGCTTCCTTGGGGCAACTGTCCTGCTTCCAGTCCCACAAGATTATAGAGCACAAACTTGGAACCTCATTCTGGAACTTATAGCACTACCTGAGTTGAACCGCTGTGACAGGTATCTTTATACTTTCTACCCATTAAGGTGATTTCCTGATAAATACTATCTCCAGTCAGATGTTGGGAGATTTCTTAGATGAGATCCAGTATTTTACTTTTAATTCACACAAGTAGTCCTCACAACTGTTATATCATTCATTCACAGAGTAAATTAAAGAAATATTCATTCTTCGATCAAGCATTAAAGTCCAATCTATAGGAGTACTGACCAGCTCAATGCAGAGAAGTCATGTCTCCTGTAATAGCTACTAGGTGCCACGTGACCATCAGTACATAAACTCACCAAAAAACTACATATTGGTCATCCAGTCTATAGCCATTTTTCAGAAGTCTTCTCTATTCCTCAATAGACAGGAGAAGATAGAGGAGTTGTAATTTACCTTATTTTAGATGTCCATATTTAAGTGATGATCATGCTTCCCACCCTGCAAGCACACTGCTGTGAAAATCCCATTTTCCCAAATTTCTAAATTGATATCTGTATGTCAATGAAAGAAATCACCAAATAGGACAATGAGAATCAAACATTGTAATACAGTATTTTATGCACTATAGCAGTGTATTAAAAGTAAGGGCCTTATCCTTCAAACTCTTACACAAACAGTCCTTATTTATTAAAGTCTCATTAAAGTCAGTGGAACTATTAATGTAAGGACTACTGGAACTCACCAGTGTAAGGTTTAGTAGTATTAGGACCCCCACATTACTTCAAACGTATGTTACTTAAAAATGTTTTAAAAAGACAATAGTACTTGAAATTCTGGAGCGCTGGGTATTTTTTTGCCTTTTTTTATAATATCAAGTTTCTAGTACAAGAGTTTCTTATTACAGAGCAGACCTGAAAGCTGTAATTGTTTTGTAACAAATTGTTTCCAGTGCTGTAGCCATGATGGTCCCAGGATACTAGAGAGACAAGGTGGGTGAGGTTATATCTTTTATTAGACCAGCTTCTGTTGGTGAAACAGACAAGCTTTCAAGCTTACACAGAACTCTTCTTCAGGGCTGGGAAAGGTACTCAGAGTGTATTTTCATTGATCACCAGTAAGCCATTAGCTGAAAGTGGCAAAGGTACATTCTCACTTTCAGATATTGGGATCCTGCAGTTTTTCCAATCTTGTTTCATAGGAAAGGAAGTTGGATGGATTTAAGTCAGGAATAGAAGATGGCCTTTTAAGACATATGCATTCTGAAATTCTTATCTAATTTTTGCCCATCCAGTGTCCATTTCATTTTTCAGCATCTGAGCTTTAGAAACTCTTCCTTTTCATTTTGACCTGTCCCTGTTGAAATTGGAACCATACTGGTTACAACCACATGTAAACATATTTTTTGCCATCAGAGTACTGCTATGGTTTCCTATAGCGCCATGGATAAGGATGATTTGTCTGAGACCCATGCTAGCCAAGTAATGTGTACTTCAACAAAGCTTATTTTAAAAAGGAATTTTTTAAAAGTATATTAAGAACAGAAATAATCTTAACAATGGTATTGGTCCATTAATAGATTGAAGTGGTTGAATTATCAACAATAATGTAGAAAAGGCTGAAGTGTTGAATAAATATTTCTGTTTTGTATTTGGAGAAAAAACAAGTGACATCATATGTCATGATGATATATGATGATGACACTCTTTCCATTCCACTAGTATCTCAAAAGAATGTTAGACAGTGGCTACTAAAGTTAGATATTTTTAAATCAGCAGTTCCAGATTACTTGCATCCACACGTTTTAAAGAGCTGGCTAAAGAGTTCACTGGACAGTTAATGTTGATTTTCAATAAGTCTTGGAACACCGGAGAAGTTCCAGAAGGAAGGAAGAAAGCTAATTTGTGCCAATATTTTGAAAGGGTAAATGGGATGACCTGGGTAATTATACGCCTGTAGTCTGACATCGATCTTGGGCAAGATAATGGAGTGGCTGCTGGGGACTTGATTAATAAAGTATTAACGCCAATTAACAAAACTTTAAGGAAAATAGATCCTGTGAAATTAACTTGATATCTTTTTTGATGAGGTTACAAGTTTGGTGGATAAAGGTAGTAGTGTTGATGTAATATACTTAGATTTTTGTAAGGGATTTGACTTGCTACCACATGACATTTTGATTAAAATATTAGAAAGATATAAAATTAACATCGCACAGATTACATGGATTAAAAACTGGCTAACTGATGGGTCTCCAAATATAATTGTAAATAGGGAATCATCGTTGAATGAGTGTGTTTTTAGGGGATCCATGGGTGAGAGTTCTTAGCCCTATGGTATTTAACATTTTTATCAATGACCTGGAAGGAAACATAAAATCATCACTGATAAAGTTTGCAGATGACACAAATATTGGGGGAATGATAAATAATGAAGAGGATAGGGCACTGATACAGAGGCATCTGGATCACTTGGTAAGCTGGTCACAAACAAGCAAACAATAGGCATTTTAATATGGCTAAATGTAAATATATACATTTAGGAACAAAGAATGTAGGACATACTTACACAATGGGAGACTCCTGTGAAAAAGTAGCTCTGAAAAAGATTTGCGGGTCATGGTGGATAATCAACTGAACATGAGCTCCCAGCGCGACATGGTAGCCAAAAGGGCTCATATGATCCTTAGATGCAAAAACAGAGGAATCTTAAGATTAGAGAGGTTATTTTACATCTGTATGCGGCATTGGTGTGACTGTTACTGGAATACTTTGTCCAGTTCTGGTGTCTGCAATTCCAGAAGGATGTTGATAAATTGGAGACAGTTCAGAGAAGAGCCACAACAATGATTAAAGGATTAGAAAACGTGTCTTAGAGTGATAAACCCATGGAGCTCAATCATTTTAGCTTTAAATAAAGAGAAGGTTAAGGAGTGACTTGATTATAGTCTATAATTACCTACATGAAGAACAAATATTTAATAATGGGCTCTTCAGTCTAGCAGAGAAAGATATAAGACAATATACAATGCCTGGAAGTTGAAACTAGACAAATTCAAACTGGAAATAAGGCATACATTTTTAACAGTGAGCGTAATTAACCATTGGAACAACTTATCTAGGGTTGTGGTGGATTTTCCATCACTGACAATTTTTAAATCAAGATTGAATGCTTTTCTGAAAGATCTGTTCTAGAAATTATTTTGGGGGAAGTTCTATGTCTTGTGTTATCCAAGAGGTCAGACTGGATGATTGCAATGATCCCTTTTGGCCTTGGAACCTATGAATCTATGGAAAAACACAGATGTATGTTAGCTTTCTCTCACACACAAAAACCATGAGTCCAAGATTCACTGATTAGGGAAACCACTCTAGAACTCTTTGAAAACAGGTTTCAAGCTAAAAGAACCTGAATAGTGGTGAAGAATTATTCTGTGAACTCACACTGATAGCCAGACCAACTAGGTTTCAGTAACTCCACTCAGTCACTTAAAAAACATCTCTCTCTGAGGCCATATCTGCACACAAAAGTTTAACTAAATAATTTTAATTACATCAGTATAACCCCATTGTACGATACATTTAAATTGGTTTCTGAACTGATTAAACTAAATAAGTGAAACTTTTGCATGAAAAAAAGGCCTGAGGCAAGAAAAAATAGAGGGAAGGATAGGAGGCCCTTCAGGGAAAAATCTTCCCATCACACTTGGGAGGGAGTTTGGGAGCTAAAGTTTATAAGCCTGATTGTCAAATACTTGTCACATGTAGGGCCAAATTCCCTATTGGTATAAATTGAAAAAAAAAAAATTAAAGTCAGTGGAGCTGAGCTCACTTACATCTGCAGATCATTGACCCACAGTGCGTACTATCACGAGTAATCCATTTGAAGTAAATGGGGGTACTCAGATTTAAGCCTGGTACTCAGTAGAAAGTGTAGTATCAGATCTTTGTAACTATAGTTTTGAGTCAGGAGTTTGAAGTTTAAATATCAAGACAGACCCCTCCCAGCCTCCAAAAGGATGGTGAGTTTGGACAATAGTCATTGTGTGCATGCTGCGTTAGGAACAGGGTGCGAACACCACCTGCTTACACTTTCTTAGTAGCAACTGTTCAAGTATGTTTCCATTGCCTTCTTACCAGGAGAGAATTTGGCTCACAGACTTTAACAGTCTAGTCTGTAGATCTTTTTATTTGTACAAATAATATTAATAATTACATTAAAATATTATTTTCTGTTATTCCTTTTTAAGTCCTTTTCCTCTTTTGATTGATGCAATAATTTGAAGGAGACAAATTGGCAAAACAAGTCTTAACCTATACAGTTACACCAGAAACCAACATTGAGAGGAATTGATATCAGTGGAGCTGCTCCAAAGCTAGAAGAGCATATACTGTTTACAGGCCACACAGTCAGCTAGAAAGCCATGGGTTGTTTTTTATGTATGGTGAAACTTCTGCAAAATAAAATAAACTCACCCTCTATCCTGTGGAATAGATAGTACCCTTAAATATATGAAAGCAATTACATTAATAGGGAATTGCATGAAATGAAGGGAAAATTAACTGCCCTCTCACTATGTACTTGGCTGTTGTACACATGGGAACCAATTAACTACAATAAAGCTATACCATTAAAATGAAAACCCAAATGAACTGCATAATAAAAAAGATAAATTTCAAAGAAATCCTGGAAACACCTTTTGTCTTCAAAGAACTTCTAAAAGCAAATATCATGCATATTCATAAACCTGAAAATCACCTACTACATGAAATACAGGTAAATATAAAATTCTTATCACCTTTAATGGGAGAAGTATCCCTGGCTAAATAGTAGCTTGAGTAGCAATTAAATGAACAATTAAGGAACTGAGGGTGAGGGCTCAATATGTGGAAAAAATCATGCATGTGAAACAAAGTGTTGTTGTTAACAAGTTTTTATTGTTGCCTTTTTCATAGATTCACAGAAGTGAGAACTGGGAAAATATATCAGAGCAAACATTTTCCATGCTTTATGTTTTCCACTTTTTTGTCTGATATAGTTAAAAAGGTCCCAACCCAATGGATCTTCCATTAGTTGGCCTTGAAAACCGTTCTAGAGCCTAAGAGATCTTCCCATCTGGAAGTTTTTCCTGATATTCAGACATATTTCCTATTCTTGTTATAGCCCCAAGGTCTAAATAATTCCTCTATATCTTTTCTGTTTAAAGCTCTGATTCCGCTAAGCATATTAACACATGCTTAGCTTTAAGCACATGAGTGGTCCCACTGACTCTAAAGTTTGTGGACCAGCTTCTCTGCTAGCATCACTTGCTGAAAGCAATGGAATGTTCTAAGTTACTGTAAGCAGATGGTGTTCCCACACTGTTCTTAATAACACTTGTACAAACTCACCATCCTTCCCAGGGTCTGCCTTATACATAGATTACTTTAAACCAAAGCCAAGACTGTACCTTTTTACTTCTTTTAATCTTTCCTAATAATTTCAAATCCTCCAGCCCCATGCTAATTTTTGTTGCTTTTCTCTAAACTATTTCTAATTTGTCAAGATTTTTCTGCTAATGTGTGTTCCAGAACTGAATGCAACACATGACTACATGTTTAATTCTCACACTGAAAATGCTGGTTACTCTCATATCAAGGCAGTACCCTTTAAACAAAAACAAAGCAGATAAGATACTTTTAATTAATGCCAACATTAGCCGCACCTCTCAATGATAGTTTGAAGTTAATGTATGATTTGTCTTGAAAACTAAAGCTAGAATAGGAAGATCAATTCACAGTTTGTATACTTCACCAGTTACACAACCACAGCCGATTGCATATCTTCCTGACAAAAACTGTGCACATAATAGACACACGAATCTGTAGTGAAAAGTTGTCTGTTGGACTACAAACTTTAGTTTTTAGGTTCTTAGCTGTCTTCCATTGGGAATAGGAACCACATGGAAATTGACTGATTTAAGCTATTGAATGCTGATGATAGACATAGAATTCTTTGCAATATTCATCTTGTCTTCATAGATGACATTGTATCATTAGCCAGCATGCTAAATTGATAAAGCAGCACTGAAGACTAGGACCTAGAAAAAAATGATTAACATTTTAACAAGAAACTCATTCTTCTTAATTTTCTTAATTAAATATGTTTAATAGAAAGAAAAAAGCCATATCAGAAATTATGGCCACTAAGTATATCCAAAGGTTATAATGAATAGTATCAGTGAGCCAAGCACATTTTTTTAACAGGGTTTATGGGTCTATTCTTACTAGAACTTATACAAGAATATAAGTATTTACATTTCCAAAGGTCAGAGATGTCACCTTCTGGGAGATTTCTTTCGGACAGTATAATGGGGGTAACATTGCAATGAATAACTATCACAATACCCAGTTCTGAAATGAAATTTACTAGAAATAAAATGTTATGCAAACGCTTCTTCGCTTTGAACATAACTTCATTACATTTATCATAAAAATCTCTCTGCCAATGAAAGCAACACAATCTCATTTAGTTATGGCAGAAGAACAATTTTGCACTCACATCATTTACTCTTAGTTTTGTGAGTACAATTAACCTGGCAAAATGCTATGAATTAGTGTTAGGAAATATCCAAGTCCTCCCTCCTAATGGCAGTTATAAGAAAAGAAATAATTTTGAAGATAAAATTAAATATGTGTATTTCTTATTCTTAATGAGAACAGTAATATGAGTTCAGCAACAAAAGGAATATCTGTAGTTTAAAGAAACCTTAAATTACACTCCTGACACTTTTATAGTGTTGCAGTAAGAATATTCAGTGTGTTTAGAAGTAGAAAATGAATTTTCTAAAGCAGAAACTTCAGTAGTTCAGTCACATCTCCAGGGATTCTGAAAGAAATTCTTCTGTCATTCTATGTGTTTCTGCCACTCGCTAGTCCACTAATGTTTGGCTTCCTTTGCAAACATTAAAATAAACTGTGCTTACCATAGGAAACTTGCCATCTAGGGGGAAAAAGGCAAACAATATCCTTAATGGTTTTTTTACATCCACAAAAGAGTTTTGATGCTTCAGTAAAGATAGCTTATAGTTAAGGCTACGTTTTAGTCACAGGGATTTTTAGTAAAAGTTATGGACAGGACATGGGCAGTAAACAAAAATTCATAGCTGTGACCTGTCCATGACTTTTACTATATACCCCTAACTCAAACTTGGGGTCCTCTGGAGGGGGGTGACGCGGGTGCTGGGAGCGGTGGCCCGGGGCCCCTGCTGGTGCTGGGGGGCAGGACGGGGTGGGCAGCGGCGTGCGGCCCGGAACCCCTGCTAGTGCTGGTGTGTGTGGGGGGGGGTGTGTGTGCGGGCAGTGGCACACAGCTTGGCACCCATGCTGGGGTGGGCCATGGGCTCATGGCATGTGACCCAGGACCCCCACTGGTGCTGGGAAGGGAAGGTTGGCAGGGCTGGCAGGCTCCCTACCTGGCTCCGATCAGCATGTCCCTGCAACTCCTAGGGACAAGGGCGGCCAGGGGTGTTCCGCGTGCTGTTCCCACAAGCGCCGGCTCCACAGCTCCCATTGGCTGGGAACCGCAGCCAATGGGAGCTGCAGGGGCAGCGCCTGTGGTTGCAGGCAGTGCGCGGAGTCCCCTGGCCTCTCTGCCTAGGAGCTGCAGTGACATGCCAATGGGAGCCGGGAAGGCCTATACCCCCCCTAGAGATAAGCACTGCCCCACATCTCAACCCCCAGCCCTGAGTCCCCTCCCCCACATCCAAACTGCTGCTGGCCCAGGGGCTGCCTGAGCCAGCACTGGCTGCTGCAGTAGTCATGGAGGTCACGGAAGTCATGGAATCCGTGACAGACACGCAGCCTTAATTATAGTCTGGAAATACTTAGATTTATTTCCTATCGCACAGAATTCTAGCTGGTTCTTTGGGCTCCTTCATGATTCCATTTTGCACATTCAAGAGGGGAACAGGGAATTTGTTTGTGTTGTAATTGTTAATACTGAAATAAGTGTTGGGATATACATTCTGACTCTTATGTCCATCCTTCAGTTTTCTCTACTCTCATAGATTTTGCTGCATCCAGACTAGTAGGATTTAGAAAATAATGCTGATCCAGAAACCCACTTCTACAAAAAAACCCCCAAAACAACAGACCCACACACAAACAAAAAATGTCTATATTAACAATACTGATAGAATCCAGGATTCCAGGCACTCTGGTATGTTTGATAAGTGGTCTTTTTTTGATTACTTAAGGTTCACTTAAGTTATTTCTGTAGCTGGTGAAAATCATACAGTAGTGAAACATGAACATCTGTAGAAAATATTGCTATTGTGAGAAAGTTTTGAATCCATCTTGTTAAGTTAGCATTTATAGATTAAAGGACTTTTTGCACATTAACAAGTCTTTTGTTAATGTCCATATGACTTGTAATAACATAAAACAAGTTTCTTACATTTAGAATCCTTAAGTGGTTCCACTTTGGAGCAGGCCTCAGAGTCTCATGTCATAGTGTTAACTGGAGGTACAATAAACTGGATAGCAAAGTGTTTCTGAGTCGTAGAAGATCATTGCTTAGGCACATCTTCAATCTACAGATCAGTTAGTCTAATTGTTTAAAATATTTTCTTCAAAATAGTCCCTGCATTTGAAGTAAGCTATAAATAAACAGTAAAAAGCCAAACTGACATTTATTTCACCCCTGCACTCCTCATTAGCATCCTCTCCGACTACTGCTCTAAAAATCTCAGCTTGCTTATTGGCTGTCCAAACTGTCTTAGGATCCAGGAGCCCACCCATGTACTTTTACAGGCATGCAGGGCCACACATTTTTGCTCTGTGAAAGGAAAAACCCACATGGGGAATTTTGTTGAGGTTCCTATTTGGAGTTTTCTACATTTTTTTTGAGGGGAAGAGGGTGCAATGAGGATAAAGGTTTTACTTCGCTAATGAAGGACCACCAGCGTGTTAGGCCACTCAAATCCACAGATCTTAAAGGATCTGCTAGAAGCCAGCACTAGACCTGGCCTCCAGCTCTATGGAAATACAGTTCCAATGGAGCCCTTGAAGAGTAATTGTGAAAGGAACAGGATCAATAGTATCATAGTCCACTGAACATGTATAGCAAAACTGCTTCCAACTCCCCTGCCATTGTTCTTCAGCTATGAATTTTGGGGACTATTTCTCGAGGGTATCAATTAAGGGAAAACACTTAAGAATATGCCAGTGTCCATCACCATTCAGCATAGCACTGAAGCATGTGCCTAAGTACTGTTGGCTTCAAGTCAAGCATGTGTTTAAGTGCAGTCGTGAATAGAAATGTTTTCCTAAACTCTGGGGTATCTGTGAGAGGGTAGTTCATTCTCCATATCCATTCAGTGTTGAGATTGCCAGTAAGTGAGGTTTTTGAGAACAGTTTTCCAGTAGGAGCTGAACTGAGATTAATTTTTTAAAATTAGACAAAAATCTCCAGCAGTAATGTTTGGTCACTACCAAGCTGGACCACATTGGTACCTTTTTATCTAGAGGAGAAAAGCTCTGTATCACATTACCAAAAACGTGAGAACTGGGAGTGGGGAGGAGGAGGAGAGGAGGAATCAGTAAAGAGATAAGGTGTTACAGAGCTTCCAAGAAATTGTCAGAATAAATACTGAAAATAAATGCATTCTAATTTTTGAAAAATAACTAATATTTTTAAGTATAATTAGCTTTGTGCATAGCCACTTCTTAGCTAGGCCAGTAGAAGAACATCTGTTTTCAATTAAAGATGGCTTTCAGTTTTAAATGGTCCTGTGGCATACAAAATTGCTGAAAAAAAAATGATACCCTAGAGCTGCATATATTCCTGTAAGGCTAAGCAAACATGCTGAGCAAACATTACATGTAAGGCTCTGAGGAGATAAATTAATACTGCCCTGAGATGTCATTTTTATCAAGTGATTTTTTTTCTACAGGGAAACGGCTTTAATTTATACTGTGATCATCTGGAAGGAATTAAGAAAACAAGAATGAGAGCATGTAATAGGCAAATGTGACCAAAAATATGCAATACGAGAGTTTGTTATCACAACTCGGCAGTTAAGTGAACTGGCTCCTCTGCTATATATTTACAAGTATAATGTAATGCTCAAAACCTAATGTAATAGAAAAACGTTAGGTATTTTTTAATCCTCCACTGCAGACTGTTTTGTGCAGTAGCCTAAAAAATCTTGTTAGCTTTATTTTGTTGGACTAGGAATTTTCTTAAAGGTTTTCCCCCTTATGCTCAGAATCTATTATTACTCACTTCACCCCTTGAAATCTGACTATAGGGCTCAAGGATGGTTATAGTGATAAAACTAAAATATGTCTTCTAGCATTTTACAATACAATGCAGTATTACTTTATATAGTACTTTTCATTAAACTGTATCCCCAAACCCTTTCAATATCACAAATTACAAACTAGTGAACAGTATATGCTATAAATCACCCCACTCCACTCGCAAGAAGACTTGTGCAATTCATTGTATTGTGAACAAATCAAGCATTCATTATGTAAGGGCGAGATCATTTTTATACATTAAACAGGCATGGCGTGTATTTCGATAGAGCTAACGTCTGGCATGCAGCTTTCAACAATGAAAGGTGACAGCATATCTGCTTCTGTGAAATAATTAGCACATTCATCAGGTCATATTAAGCAATTGCAAATTGTTTTTCATGGGGAAGATTCTTTTTTCATTCATATAACTGAGAATCGGCAAACTTATAAATTACAAAGACAGCAGAAAACGCTGGGTACCAGCCAAATTAGGAACTAAACATTTCTACAGAAAAGTAAAACAATAGTAAAATGGGGAAGCATTAATAACAAAACTAAAGCATGATAGCTGTATTGTCAGGGTGCATTTGAAATCTAGCATGAAAATGACATTGCTATAAGACAAAAAATGGTCAAATGTAAAGTCATAATGTTAGCCTTATGGCCATGCGTATGGTCCTTTCAAGAAGTGTATTTGCAATTGTATTGATGGGTTTATCCCTGAAGGTCCAGCCATTGCTACACTTCATTTGAGTTTTATGAAGTCTAATTTTCCTGGTCATAGGATAAGAAGGAGAGAAGAGGGAACAGAAGAAAAAAAAATTAGGAAAATATATATTAAATAAAAGCTTTAATACACTGCCAAAACTGTAGATTAAAATCAGTTAAATAAATTTAATACAAACCACTCTGTTATTTACAGCCTAAATTAAAGTCTGTCTTAGGTTTCACCCCCACTCTGAATTTTAGAGTAAAGATATGGGGACCTGCATGTGAACCCCTAAGCTCAATTAACAGCTTAGATATGGTCTGGCTGCCACCACCCAAATAGTTTGAGTCATTTGGGAAACTCTGTCTTCCCCCCTAAAACCTTTCTCTCCCTGGGTAGCCTTGAGAGACATATTCACCAATTTTCTGGTGAACACCGATCCAGACCCTTGGATCTTAACACAAGGAGAATTTAACCATGCCTCCCTCTTTCCCCCCACCAATTCCTGGTGAGTCCAGACCCAATCCCCTTGGATCTTAAAAACAGGGAAAAAAACAATCAAGTTCTTAAAAATTAGACTTTTAATTAAAGAAAAGAAAGGTAAAAGAAAACCCTCTGGGAGAGATTAACATACCAGCTACTCTCACAGACAACAGATTCAAAACACAGAGGATGTTCCCCTGGGCAAAATTTAGTTACACCCAATTTGATTATTCCCCTAATTGCAAGACAAGTTACAAAAAGAAAATAAACAAAACCTATTTATTCCTTTTCTAATACTCACTACTCTGATAAGAACTGATTCCTTGATCTTTTCCACTCCGGCTGAAACTGAAACTGACCCAGACAAAGGGAACTTCCCTCCTTCCTTTTGAAACATTTTGTCCCCCCATTAGTTCTTCTGGTCAGGTGTCAGCTAGGCTAGGTGAACTTCTTAACCCTTTACAGGTAAAAGAGGTATTAACCCTTAACTATCTGTTTATGACAAAGTCTGATCTTTTTTTCTAGTTTTTGGGGCAGATCCTCAGCTAGTGCAAACTGGAACAGCTCTAATGAAGTCAATTGATCTACACTAATTTACAGCACTTGAGGATATGGCTCTTTGTATTTTAGGGCTTGTCTTCACTGAAGTATTAGCTTAAGGTATAACTCAAGTGTTGCCGCTAATCTGACCCCTATCCACATATACAAATCTCTAGCTTGAGTAAAGTGATGTTTTGAACTCAAGATAGCTGGCCCTTCAGAGGATGTTGGTTTAAGCCAAAGGTGGGCAAACTACAGCCTGCGGGCTGGATCCAGCTCATCAGGGCTTTGGATCTGGCCTGCAGGATTGCCACCCCTGTGGTGTCATGGGGCTAAGGCAGGCTCCCTGCCTGCCCAAGCCTCGCACCACTCCCAAAAGCGGCCAGCACCACATCCCTGTGGCCCCTGGGGGAGGGGTGGGACAGAGATCTCTGCGCACTGCCCTCGCCTGCTGGCACCACCCCCTGCAGCTGCAGGTATGTGGTGCCGACCATTTCCAGGAGCGGCACAGGGCCCAGGCAGGCCTGTGGCGCATTGCTGCCACCCCGTTGTCACTCAAGGTAAGTGGCGCCAGGCCAGAGCCCGCACCCTCTCCTTCACCCCGCACCCCAACACCCTGCTGCACCCTGCACCCCTCCTGCACCCCAATTCCCTGCCCGGAGCGCCCTGCACCCCTCCTACCCCCTGCCCCGAGCCCCCTCCCCGCACCCCAACCCCTTGCCCTGAGCTCCTTCCTGCACACCACACCCCCACCCACACCCCGCACTCTCTCCCATGACCCCAACCCCCTGCCGCAGCCCTACATTCATGGCACTGCATGCAATTTCCCCACGCAGATGTGGCCCTTGGGCCAAAAAGTTTGTCCATCCCCTGGTTTAAGCTCTACTGATACTCAAACTAGTAATACAGTGGGGATGCAGCAATTCTGTGCTGCCAGTACAATACCACCCACCCACCTCAACTGGTGGAAAACTTGATGAAACAGGCGGTGATTGGGACAGCCCCAGTAGAAAGTGAGAGGAGAGCACTAGCTGGGGTAGCCCCTCTGCCTCCAGAGGCTTTATCCATTCATTGGTGAGCCAGCAGTTGTTCCTTCACTCTCCTCTTTCATTTGTTTAAACCCTAGCCCAAGCCGTGCGGAGGCTCTTTCTGTTCTATTTATGGCCCATTCCCCCTCCCCCTGCCTTGTAATTGTAGTTTCAGAGCTGTGTCTTGGAGATGCTGTCAGTTTGACTGATTGCCTGTTTGTGGGGGTCAGGAAGGATTTTTTTCTTCCCATTGGGGCCAAATTGGCATAGGCTTTGTGGGTTTTTTTGCCTTCCTCACAGCATCTTGGAGACAGAGTTAAATAGGAATAGGATTTAGTAATTCGTGGTAGTAGTTGGTAGGAGTGTTAGTTCGTCGCAACTTGCAGACAGCTTCCAGTGTAGTTAAAAGGCTAAAAGGAATAGTTCCTAGAAGTAAAAGATCTGGGATTTTGCTGATGGGTCTTGTGCTCAGGAGATAGGGGGAGACATTGTGGCCTTCACAGGCCAGGGGCCCCTCCTTTAGTACCCTCTATCCCCCTCATGGGATGGGAGTGGTAGGATTCAGAAGTGCAAGCTGAGTCCTAGGGGTGGGTGTGGAGAGTCTACCTTGAGTTATGGGTTATGTGGTAGGAGCCCTGTAACCTCTGCACTGGAACCACTTAAAATGCCTGGTATGTGAGAGTTTGGGTGACAGCCTGGGTCCTGCCCCTCCCATGTGTTAAATTTTGTGGCCTGCTGCTTAAAATCCAAATCTCATTCCAGATCAATCACTCTGTGCAGTGTTATCTTGCAGTGTGGATAATCTCACTTGAGTTAGCCTAACTCAAGAGGAGTTCATTTGAATGTAGATTACTTGAGCTAATTTTACCATGAAGACATACTTTTACTTTTCTCAGTCTCTACATTGTATGGAACTAGGGTTGCCAATTTTGGTTGGATGTATTGCTGGAGATTTCATCACATGACATAATCTTTAATTAAAGATTAATCTTTAATTCCTGGAGACTCCAGGCCAATCCTGGAGGATTGGCAACCGTGTATGGAACACAGAATATTTTGGTCCCACTCTATGGGAAGTAAATCTTTCTATTCTTTCTTCTTTAAGAAGTAGCTCTAAATTATTGTACACATATATTTTGTTGCACATAATATAGTTAAATTTGTAATATATTTTAAGCCAAAATCTTTAAAAAATGCTTCTTATGAGCACTGTTACTTCTCTAATTTGCTAGAGTTTCTGTTTCTTATAAAGATTGTCTCAAACTAAATCCGTTGTTCAAACAGGTCCTGAATTTTGGCAGGGAAGGAATAATTACACCATCATCTGCATTGCCACACTGTGTAGACAAGCCTTGTGTTTTAGAACTCTCAAAGTGAATAGGTGGGAAATTCAAATCTCAAAATGATATTTTGCCTGGTAATTCACTATCTGGATTTGTAACAATCCAGAAACCCATCCAGAACTGTGATAAAGTAGGAGTATGTAGGATTACGATACTTGTTTTGTTTATATTTATTCAGCTTTTCCTCTTACACATAATTGCCATAGAGGGTCTTCACTAGAGAGAGGAAAAACAAAGGAGTACAGATGAGAAAGGAGTTGGCATCTACCCATCGATGTTCTTCTTCACAGATAAATCCCAGAGGGTAATCAGTCTGCTCTGATCATCCTGAATTTAAAAAAATATATATTTTTCACATCAGAAATAAGTTTTTGATACACAAAGAGTTTTCTGATTAGGTGTGTTTAATAAAATTGAGGGAAAGGTAAATTTAAATAATTAGCTGAAGGCCTCCTTTCTGGAAGCTAGGTTATATATTTTCAAAATGAAAGTGCATTAATCATACCCTTAAAATTTTAAAATCTTTGACAATACTAAAACATGTTGATGTTTACACACATCTAAGAATGTTCATTTTTGTACTAAATGGGAAGATGCTCAACTCTGGGATTAATTTAAAACAAATTATTTTAAATTGTTGTGTTCAAGTTAGCACTTTTGGCAACCTAGGAAATTAGTGATAGAAATTAATTTAACAGAACATCACAGCTGTTTCAATGAGAAATATTTCTAGCATGTCCGAGATAAAGAAGCCTGTTGTTTAACTGTGATGATATTTACAGGGTTAATACCAAAAGGGCATCTGAAAGATCATTGATCTCTAGCGTGATGATTTGTTTCTTGTTTCATACATGTATGAAGGAGAAATATAGAGTATATATTTGGTGTCCCTAGCCTCTGTTTGCCAGAAGCTGGGAATGAGCAACTGGGGATGGATCACTTGATGATTACCTGTTCTGTTCATTCCCTCTGGGGCACCTGGCACTGGCCACTGTCGGAAGACAGGATACTGGGCTAGATGGATCTTTGGTCTGACCCAGTAGGGCCGTTCTTATGTTCGTATATGTATACTGTGAATAAGCAAAGCAAAGTAATTTATTCTCAACTTTTGGCATTGTAGATCTGAATTTGCATAATTACTTGCTAATCAAAGAGTAGAACTTCAAGGCTCTTTTGGACAGGAGGGTGGTTAAAAGAGGATTTTACTCATTCTTTTAGTTTTGTCTAGTTGGCAAAAATGCCTCAGCTGTGCTTTGTAAGTGATTGTAGTTTCCATAATTGATAGTTATGTTACAGTTCTTATATTGCAAAAGCAATAATTAAGATTTAAACTGTAATACATGAATGGTGAAGTATTGTTAGAAGCAGATGCCCCAAATTAGACATGGCTCCTACAGAATAGATCATTAAAACATGCTAATTGCTTTCTGTATCAAAAATCATTCTTGCACCATTTTAATGCCTGTCAGTTTGTATGCCCAGGGTTGCATTGCTATAACCGAACACATGAAAATATTGATGCAGATATAATTGTTTTAATAACTTCAACTTCATGTTTTAAAAGCATCTAAATGTATACAAGCATAGTTTTTTTTTAACCATATTTTTGTTTGAATAGATATCTCTGTTTTGTAGAATCTACACTTAGACAATTCTAGGAATCCTTTGCAGTTCAGTCCATTAAACATTTTGAATACTAAATTCTTTGTCTCTGGTAAAATTAAAAACGTGAAAGAGAGGAACAATTCTCAGGAGAAAACACACTCCAGTTAATAATAACCAGCAGCTGTAAAATTGGTACAGCGATTTGTAGATAATTAGCCAACAGGACTAAAAGACCATATGGTCAGGCATTACGTGTTACTTATTTTTCATGCAAAAATTGTTACAGAATGGGCCTTTCCCCTAATTAGCTTGGTGTTATCCTTTGATTTATGCAGTGTGTTCTGTACTAAACTAAAATGTAATTTGTAAATTAATGTAAATATGTCAACACATTTTGGTATTTTAGGCTGTGTTTTCCTTTCCAGATGGAAAGACTGGTGGGATTTTATTCTTTTATCTAATTTTAGATGACAGCAGACCTGCATAAATGCCATTTTGGGTATGTTTCTGGCATTTTGTTATAGACCAGTGATCTAAATGTGTAAACTGACTGTTTTAGGATTTAAAGTTGATGTATGAACTTATTCACAATTTTAGAGAAAGATCTCTTCAAGATAATGTGACTGAATCATATTTGAAGGCTTTAGCATACCTTTGTTTTATTGAGGCTGGGATTAAGAAAATGGAATATGAGAAATATTTGTGCACTTTTATTTGTTGTTATAGATAATAAGTTTTCCAGAATGGATTCTTTTCTTGTGACCATAGTCATATATCTACATTAAATATCAAACAAATACTTTTTAGAAGTCCTTATGTAGTGTTAATCACATAGATTAATTTCTTAGGTTAACATAAAGTAAGTTTTCTAAGGAGACACCTTAGAAAGCTCTTTTTTCCAGTGTCTCTCCAGCGTATCCATATCAGTTTGAGTGTTTTGTAAAATCTGCAGATTGGTCACCTGGAAGAGCCACTGATCATCTGAGTTAGTAAAATGGACCCAATCCCTTCTTTTCACCTCCCCTGAAGCAGCAGTAAGCATTTAATTGTGGCAGGGGAAGGATTCCTGATTTTGGAAATCAAAAGGAGGGAGACAAAGGACACAGGGTAATATTCACTTGTGTAGGGCTAGCACCAGGCCCAGGCATCACTTCAATTTCACTTATTTTGTGGACTTCACTGGGACTTAAGTGGTTCATGGGCCTGGTTCTGGCCCTCAGCACAGGGGCAAAGGAGACAATCAGAGGAATGTTAAGATTCCAGGATAGGGCTGGCCCTTTCATATCACACGTTTTTGGGGAAATTCAGGGCTGGGGAATCACTTTACCAGTTGTTAAAGGCTGGTGGAGACCAACGGAACTATGTGGTACTGCAGGCAGGCTCCAGGATCCAGAGCATGGACCAAGGCTGCCCAATACATAGACATAGATTGCATGCTGGCTGCTGCCTGTGGGCATCCAAGGCTGAGCGCTACATCAGCAGCGCATTGTGCGGCACTCAGCGTTACAGAGTAAGAGGTGACACAACTCTTCACAGGTCTGCACCCCAGAACATAACAGGCTCATGCACACCAGACAGGGAATATGAATAGACAACATATCTCAAATAACTCCAGTTACTATGTAGGTAAGTAACTTCTCTGCATAAAAACTAGTCCCACAAAGAAAACGTTAGCTTATAATTACAGTTTCTTCTGATTAACATACTCTTATGTCAACAACATAGCCAGATTAATTTAAAAAAAAACCTTTAAGGATTAAAAAAAGTATGAAAAGTATCACCTAAGGTAATTGATATCAATATTAAATTGATTACAGATAAATTACGCTTCAGACATTCATTTAATCATAATGCCAACTTGTAAACACTGAGCTTAAAAAATTCAGAGACTTAACTCCTGGCTCCACTGGACAGGAGTCTTCTCAGGCACTGGTTCGTAGGAATCCATCCCACTGCCCCTCCCCTTCAGCCATTCTCAGCAGCATGGCCTCCAAACTTCCACGCCAAGCCAATGCTCAGCTGTCATCTCTTGTGTGATTAAACTTTAAGCACCTACATTTTTACATGTATAAATGTAAGTGCTTTAAAGTTTGAACACACAAGAAGTGCCAGCTGAGCTTTGACTTGGTGTGGAGAGCACTTATCACTATCTTTTAGAAAATATTAGCATTAATACTCATAACCGCTCTTTTTCTGCTTTGAGAGTCTTAGACCCACACAATAACATTAGTGTAATATTATCTGGAAAAAAATTAGGATAATGAAGATCACTTTTGTTACGACAGTGGGAATTGCCTTTTCAAATCCCCCATAAATCTTGGTTTGAATTTAAAGAGAAGATTGGGGAAAATAGAATGTTATAATATATTTTCCACAGAGGGAAATAGTCTGGGTCTGAACAGTTCCTTTTTATGACATGTCTCAAAGTCCACTTCTATGAAATTCTCTTTAGAAACCAGTGCTTAACCAAAACCAATCTTGCAAGTGAATAAGAATTTCATAAAAATATTCCAACAAATGGAATGGTTAATATGGAGTGTGTGCAAAACAGTGTTCTGCTGTTTCCTTGTTTACTGTCTTCAAAGGAAGCATAACAATCATCTTCAAACTTTGAGACCACGTATGGCTGAATAGGTTACATCAGTTGTTTCCAGGAATGAACAAATGCCTTTCATTGTGAGGCATATTTGATGAGAAATGAATATTGGTCAGACCTTTAGGAGTGGGTTTTCTTACTATGTAACCTAAGAAAGAATACTGAAAAACTGTGTGGAATTCTTGAAATGTATCTGACTGTCACCCTTTTTCTTGTGGAAAGAAAATTAGTTCATCATGTCTCAGGTGATAAAATCTATGAAGTACATAATGGAATCTTTCTGCTGAGGTTAGTCACTAGTAAATAAAAACCCTGACTTAAGAGAGCATCTTTTTCAGGGATCAAGAAAAACTTAGTCATCAATTGAAATAATGATTCACTGCCTTACCTACAAAGCTTAAAATGAATTCTTAGATTTCTGTGCAAAGAAAATGGTACATGAAACACCCCCCAAAATAGAGACTACAAGATGACAAAATTGAAAGCAAATTGCATTGCTTTAGTGGTACATAGATTTTGATAATATTGAACGCAATGGGCCTGATTCTCCTGTTACTACTGGTGTAAATCAGGAGTAATTCCATTGAAGTCAGTGGAATAACATCATTGTATAATTGGTGTAAATGAGAAGAGCATCAGGCTCAGTTTACTAGCAGAAGAACAGTTTATTTTCATAATTTATTTCAAAAGAATAAGTATTAGAACACCTGACATTAGTTTGTACCATGGAGGTATCTCTTTATGTGTCACTCTTTAGGAATATACAGAAGCTTTAGAATCTGGCCATTTGCAGTTAATTTTCTCAATTGTGAAAGGAGAGGCAAGGGTACAGTTCTACATGAGGTGTGTTGTGCATGTGCAGAATCAGTTAAGTTTATATCTTTGCTCATATGCTATCAGGAGAACAGAAAATGGATTGATACAAAATCATATTTTAATTCTTTTGAGAGTAAACTGAGAAACATTTTGGTACAAGTTGTTTACATGCTTTACAAACAGTTGTATATTTTTAATGCAGTGGTCCCCCAACTGTGGGACACGCTCCCCTAGGGGGGCACGGATGAACATTCGGAGGGGCATGGTGGGGACCAGCCCTCCTGAGGGGCGAATAGGGAGCACCATCCTGTCCTGCTCTGCCCTAGCTCTGCTTCAGTCCCACCCCCAGCTCTGCCCCCAGCCCCAGTCTTGGCCCCTGAGTCCAGCCCGGCTCCCGGCCCTGGCTCTGCTCCTGGCCCCAGCCGCAGCTCCAGCCTCAGCTCCTGGCCCCCTCCCCTGGCTCCGCTCCCAACTGCATCTCCCAGCAGATGCAGACAGATTACATTAGGAGTAAGGGGGGCATGACATAAAAAGTTTGGGGACCACTGTTTTAATGCATGGTTCAAAGACTGTAAAGCACAAGTATATATGGAGTGAATGAACTGCGCTCAATAAGTGTCCAGGATAGAGTAAAGCTCTGCCCCACAGAGCTAGGTGCTCCTGCAAAGTGTAATTGAGCCACCTGCCTGCTTGCAAGCTGCTAGTAAAGGTGAGTGAATCAGCAGGCTCTCCAAGGTGGAATGTAAATGAGCCTCCCTTTCCCAAGAGGGATTGTAAACCTGCACAGGGAGGGAGCCAAGAATGGCAGAGATGAAAACAGTCTGGAGAAAACCAAAAGGTATTTTCGTGTTGCTGTTTCCAGGGGCTATAGCCAAAAAGAGCTCACTTCATTTATGCTTTACATTTGGACTCTAGTGGAAGATCGCTTTTACCAGTGCCAAGTAGCAATCATTTGTAGGCACTATGGCAGAAGTAGGTTTTAAAGAGGATAAGGTTTTCTGGATCTTGATGAGGATATTTTCCCGTGCACAAGGGGTAGCATGGGAGAAAGCATGAAGGCACTGAGGAAGAAGCAGGCCATTAGGATTGCCAACCCTCCAGGATTGTCCTGGAGTCTCTAGGAATTAAAGATTAATCTGTAATTAAAGATAATGTCATGTGATGAAACCTCTAGGAATTCATCCGACCAAAGTTGGCAACTCTACAGGCCATCAAGGCTGCCATTGTCAGCAGAATAAGGCAGAAGTCAGTGATTAGGTACGTTAGTAGGTATGACAGACAGGGAGTGACAAAATGGGTAGGGCCTCAAAAGAGAAAGAGATTAGGCAATTCAGCTGTTGTTTACAGATAAAACATATCCCTCCTATACTTGAATGCAACTTTAATTTTGTAGATTCTTTGTCTACCTACTACCTGTATGCTTAGGCTGGCATAATGCAATGTTTACCAAGGTCTTGAGGGTTCCTGAGATGATACAGAAAACAAACATTTGGGATTGTGGTTGCTTTCTGCTTTACTTTGGATTCTATCATACCAAATCGACTAACCATAATAATGAGGAATCTTTCATCAGTTAGTTGGAATGTGACTAAAAACAATAATTCATAAGAAATTAGATTTGGCTATTTTATTTTATAAAAAAATTGTTATAGAATAAATCCATTTATTTCTGCTGCTTTCACAAACTGACCATATCTGACTGTGTTATACTGGCTTGAAATAATCAATTGGGTAGATCTAGCCAATGAAAAGTAAAGATTTTTGTAGTGCAGCATTGTCAGCTAATTCATTCTGAACACATGCCTATATTTATTTTCACTATAAATGAGCATTTTGAGAAAGTGTGTGTGTCAGGCTGCAGGGGATCTACCTGATTCTCAGTGACCAAGAAGTTAACTTAACTCATCTTTCCTCTCCTTTTGCACAGCTGTATGTCTCTAAATTGGCTGCTTCAGGGACAGAGAAGGGAGAAAGGAGAGGTCAGGGCTCTGCACCTAGGGTCATAAGATGGGCTTGAACACCAGGCATGGGGGAGTTGTGTATTACTTTTTTTCACAAATGTTAACATGTTTTGACTTCTGGTTACAAACATTATCCTTTTAAGTAAACCCTTCCTGACTAAATCTGTGTTTTACTTCCACTGAGTCAGTCCACAAGTTTACAGTCTGGTTGAGCAAACTGGGAAGGTTTCAGCCTCTGAACTTAATGCTAAATCATCTATGACAGTTGGGACTGAAAACATCCTCCAGGCAGACACAACTGGAGTTACCCTGTGAAAATAATGTTTGTATGATTAAATTTATCCAGCTCAGATCATTTAATAGATTCATAGATTATAGGACTGGAAGGGACCTCGAGAGGTCATCGAGTCCAGTCCCCTGCTCGCATGGCAGGACCAAATACTGTCTAGACCATCCCTGATAGACATTTATCTAACCTACTCTTAAATATCTCCAGAGACGGAGATTCCACAACCTCCCTAGGCAATTTGTTCCAGTGTTTAACCACCCTGACAGTTAGGAACTTTTTCCTAATGTCCAACCTAGACCTCCCTTGCTGCAGTTTAAACCCATTGTTTCTGGTTCTATTCTTAGAGGCTATGGTGAACAAGTTCTCTCCCTCCTCCTTATGACACCCTTTTAGATACCTGAAAACTGCTATCATGTCCCCTCTCAGTCTTCTCTTTTCCAAACTAAACAAACCCAGTTCTTTCAGCCTTCCTTCATAGGTCATGTTCTCAAGACCTTTAATCATTCTTGTTGCTCTTCTTTGGACCCTTTCCAATTTCTCCACATCTTTTTTAAAATGCGGTGCCCAGAACTGGACACAATACTCCAGCTGAGGCCTAACCAGAGCAGAGTAGAGCGGAAGAATGACTTCTCGTGTCTTGCTCACAACACACCTGTTAATGCATCCCAGAATCATGTTTGCTTTTTTTGCAACAGCATCACACTGTTGACTCATATTTAGCTTGTGGTCCACTATAACCCCTAGATCCCTTTCTGCCGTACTCCTTCCTAGACAGTCTTTTCCCATTCTGT
Source organism: Malaclemys terrapin pileata (assembly GCF_027887155.1). Lineage (NCBI taxonomy): Eukaryota > Metazoa > Chordata > Testudines > Emydidae > Malaclemys > Malaclemys terrapin. The sequence goes on from NC_071507.1 coordinate 88,040,883, forward strand.
ATGTGTGAAATTGATTTTTCCTTCCTAAGTGGAGCACTTTGCATTTGTCTTTGTTAAACTTAATCCTGTTTACCTCAGCCCATTTCTCCAATTTGTCCAGATCATTTTGAATTATGACCCTGTCCTCCAAAGTAGTTGCAATCCCTCCCAGTTTGGTATCATCCGCAAACTTAATAAGCGTACTTTCTATGCCAATATCTAAGTCGTTGATGAAGATATTGAACAGAGCCGGTCCCAATACAGACCCCTGCGGAACCCCACTCGTTACGCCTTTCCAGCAGGATTGGGAACCATTAATAACAACTCTCTGAGTACGGTTATCCAGCCAGTTATGCACCCACCTTATAGTAGCCCCATCTAATTTGTATTTGCCTAGTTTATCGATAAGAATATCATGCGAGACCGTATCAAATGCCTTACTAAAGTCTAGGTATACCACATCCACCGCTTCACCCTTATCCACAAGGCTCGTTATCCTATCAAAGAAAGCTATCAGATTGGTTTGACATGATTTGTTCTTCACAAATCCATGCTGGCTGTTCCCTATCACCTTACCACCTTCCAAGTGTTTGCAGATGATTTCCTTAATTACTTGCTCCATTATCTTCCCTGGCACAGAAGTTAAACTAACTGGTCTGTAGTTACCTGGGTTGTTTTTATTTCCCTTTTTATAAATGGGCACTATATTTGCCCTTTTCCAGTCTTCTGGAATCTCTCCCGTCTCCCATGACTTTCCAAAGATAATAGCTAGAGGCTCAGATACCTCCTCTATTAGCTCCTTGAGTATTCTAGGATGCATTTCATCAGGCCCAGGTGACTTGCAGGCATCTAACTTTTCTAAGTGATTTTTAACTTGTTCTTTTTTTATTTTATCCGCTAAACCTACCCCCTTCCCATTAGCATTCACTATGTTAGGCATTCCTTCAGACTTCTCGGTGAAGACCGAAACAAAGAAGTCATTAAGCATCTCCGCCATTTCCAAGTTTCCTGTTACTGTTTCTCCCTCTTCACTAAGCAGTGGGCCTACCCTGTCTTTGGTCTTCCTCTTGCTTCTAATGTATTGATAAAAAGTCTTCTTGTTTCCTTTTATTCCCGTAGCTAGTTTGAGCTCATTTTGTGCCTTTGCCTTTCTAATCTTGCCCCTGCATTCCTGTGTTATTTGCCTATATTCATCCTTTGTAATCTGTCCTAGTTTCCATTTTTTATATGACTCCTTTTTATTTTTTAGATCGTGCAAGATCTCGTGGTTAAGCCAAGGTGGTCTTTTGCCACATTTTCTATCTTTCCTAACCAGCGGAATAGCTTGCTTTTGGGCCCTTAATAGTGTCCCTTTGAAAAACTGCCAACTCTCCTCAGTTGTTTTTCCCCTCAGTCTTGATTCCCATGGGACCTTACCTATCAGCTCTCTGAGCTTCCCAAAATCTGCCTTCCTGAAATCCATTGTCTCTGTTTTGCTGTTCTCCCTTCTACCCTTCCTTAGAATTGCAAACTCTATGATTTCATGATCACTTTCACCCAGGCTGCCTTCTACTTTCACATTCTCAACGAGTTCCTCCCTATTTGTTAAAATCAAGTCTAGAACAGCTTCCCCCCTAGTAGCTTTTTCAACCTTCTGAAATAAAAAGTTGTCTGCAATGCAGTCCAAGAATTTGTTGGATAGTCTGTGCCCCGCTGTGTTATTTTCCCAACATATATCCGGATAGTTGAAGTCCCCCATCACCACCAAATCTTGGGCTTTGGATGATTTTGTTAGTTGCTTGAAAAAAGCCTCATCCACCTCTTCCACCTGGTTAGGTGGCCTGTAGTAGACTCCTAGCATGACATCTCCCTTGTTTTTTGCCCCTTTAAGCCTAACCCAGAGACTCTCAACACTTCCGTCTCCTATGTCCATCTCTACCTCAGTCCAAGTGTGTACATTTTTAATATATAAGGCAACACCTCCTCCCTTTTTCCCCTGTCTATCCTTCCTGAGCAAGCTGTACCCATCCACACCAACATTCCAATCATGTGTATTATCCCACCAAGTTTCAGTGATGCCAACAATGTCATAGTTGTATTTATTTATTAGCACTTCCAGTTCTTCCTGCTTATTCCCCATACTTCTCGCATTTGTATATAGGCATCTAAGATACTGGTTTGATCTTTCCTCCCAGTTTTGTCCTGACTCTCCTTTCTCTCTGCCAATATAGCCCTGACATTTCATCTCGGGAGGTATGCTGCCTGCCGGGGGCCCGTATCCGAGACGTTACGGAGGCATTGTCGAGAATTATCCAGCCCTCTGACTACTACCCCATGCTACTCATCCATGTGGGCACAAATGATACTGCGCGGTGTGACACTGAGCGGATCAAGAGTGACTACAGGGCTCTGGGAGTACGGGTGAAGGAGTTTGGAGCGCAGGTGGTATTCTCTTCAATTCTTCCTGTCAAGGGTAGGGGCCTGGGCAGAGACAGATGCATCATGGAGGTGAATGCCTGGCTGCGAAGATGGTGTCGCCAGGAGGGCTTTGGCTTCCTAGACCACGGGATGCTATTCGAGGAAGGACTGCTAGGCAGAGATGACACATTTGAATTGCGGTTTTCTCTGCCTCTTATTTGAGACTGTCAACTTGTTTTGCAGTAGTAGCAATGGCTGAGACAATTGTAGATCCAGTGTTTCTCAAGTTTTCCCCTCAGTCTTATCTATCATTATGGAATTCTTGGTCCTCTGGAATCCTCTTCTATAAAATGTTGTGATGTTATAGAAGTTTTTTATCATTTCCATTTATGCTATTCACAACTTTCCTCAAGTGCTGTTAATTTTATTTAGCTCTGGCTATATCTATATTACAGAGTTAAGTCAATGTAAGTTATGTTGACGTTCATCCATCGCTGTTGCATGTTCACACGGTGCTCCTTGAGATGGTGGAGCGCATCCACAGTAGGTGCTCTTGCAGTGCACTGTGGGTTGCCATCCCACTGTGCAACTTGCCATCATCTGCTGCTGGGTGTTGTGGGAAGGGGTTGTAGTGCCATGATGCAGTTTTCTTCATCCCATCATTCCATGGGCTTCCTAGTACTTCTCGCGTCGCTTTTCAACAGACCCTGTTAACTGTGTCCCTGTCATTTCTGTCAGAAAGCATGGATCCTATACTGCTCTCCAGTATTATGATGAGTGTTATGAACACAACGCACCTGATCCTGCAGTATTTAATGAGCTGTGACTCTAATGATGACACCATGGTGTCTGACGTACTGTGTGACATGGACAAAAACAATTCAAGATTGCTGTTGGCAGTCACAGAGCAGCTGGTGGACCATCACGAGAAACAAGCACTGAGTAGTGGGATCACATTGTGATGCAGGTATGGGATGACGAACAGTGACGGCAGAACTTTTGGATGTGCAAAGCCACCTTCCTGGAACTGTGTTTGGAGCTCGCCCCTGCCCTCCAGCACCAGGAAACCAAAATGAGAGCTGCCCTAAAGCTGGAGAAGCGAGTGGTGATTGCTGTGTTCAAGCTGGCAATGCCAGACTGCTACCAATCAGTCGTGAATCAGTTTGGAGTGGGGATGTCCACCATGGGGGGTGCAGTGATGCAAATGTACAGGGCCATTAATCGCTTCTTGCTATGAAGGACCGTGACTCTGGGCAATATGCGTGAACTAGTGGATGTTTTTGCGGAAATGGGAATTCCTAACTGCAGTGGGGCAATAGATGGAACACATATCCCCATTTTGGCCCCAAACTACCTTGCAACGTAGTACATCAACAGAGAGGGCTACTTTTCTATGGTATTTCAAGTGCTGGTGGATCACTGGAGTTGTTTCACCAACATCAACAGAGGCTAGTCAGAAAAGGGGCATAACACATTCATCTTCAGGAACTGGCCTGTACAGAAAGCTGCAAGCAGGGACTTTCTTTCCAGACCAGAAGAATCCCATTGGGGGTGTGGAAATGCCAGTAGTGATCCTGGGAGACCCTTTGCTCCCGTGGCTCATGAAGCCTTACACAGGCAACCTGGACTGCAACAAGGAGCGCTTCAAATACAGGCTCAGCAGATGCAGAATGACTGTTGAATGTGCCTTTGACCACATAAAGGGGTGCTGGCAGTGCCTCTTTGGCAGGTTAGACCTCAGTGAGGAAAATATTCCCATGGTGATAGCAGCCTGCTATGCTCAGCATAACATTTGTGAAGCTAAGGGGGGGAAGTTTCCACAGGGGTGGAGTGGTAAGGTGAATCGGTTGGCTGCTGCTTTTGAGCAGCCAGATACCAGGGTAGTTAGAGGGGCTCAATGGAGAGCTATTTGAATCAGAGAGGCTTTAATGGAGCATTTTGACAATGAGCCACAATAATGTGGGTTTCTGTAATGCTTTGAGCCTGGCAATGTTTTCTTGCACCGTAGTATGAACCTTGTAATGATTGCTGTGTGTGCAGTAATTTAACCTGCAGGCACTGTCTATGAATTTTAGCAGCAACCACTGTATTTAGGAGACAAATAAAGATTCATTCACTTTCTTTAAGTACATTTTTATTCAGCACCCCATGCAAACATTCTATGTTCTGGAAGGAACATGAAAATCAAGAACACATTTGCCAATGAGGCTCTCACAGCCGGGTCCATGTGAAGCTGTCATTGTGGAACATCTCCCCTGGGGTGAAGTGTCTGGGGTACACTGGAACATGGGAGGAATGTGTATATGGTGGGGAGAGTGCAGGGAGAGCATGGAAGGAAGTTCTGTATGGGCTGCAAGGGGAGGTGAGCATGGATATGTTCTGCCTGAAGTTCAGTCAGGGACCTCAGCATGTCTGTTTGCTCCCTGAGCAGCTGAATCATCTGCTCCTGCTCCTGTTTCCTATCCTAACTATCCATTCACAGTTTGTCACTGATAGCCTCTCTTCACGCTCTGTGCTCGCTATCTGCAGCATCTGAAGATTGCAGCATCTCCCAGAACATGTCTTCCTTACTCCTCCTGTTTTGTCTCCTTATCAGACGGAGCCACTCAGGGGAGGCTGTCAAGAGCACATCTGCAAATGCTAAAGAAACTATAGACAGAGGCACTATTGTGAGTGCACTCACATGCTTGATCCAAACAAGTTAGAACACAACTTTATGGCTTTCCCTTGACAGACATACAGCATGGCAGGAGCTCCAGCCATGGTGAATTTGGCTCGGGGCAGGAAGGGACAAGATGGGACAAAGGGGGAGAGGTTCAGAGGGGTATCACTACAAGTGCCTAGGACTACTGTTCTAAATACTGGCATCATTTTCCACCAGTGGGGTTAATAGCAGCTGATATCTCACTCCTGAGGGTAACAGAGGATGCAAGAGTACAACTTCTGCATGCGTATGGCTGCAAACCAGGTTTGTATGCTGTTATGGTGACTGCAGAAGTAATTGCCAATTGGCAGAGCAAAGTTTCCTACCGTGAGGGAAGAAACAAGGCAGAGGATTGCAGATTACCTTCAGGAAAATTTCCTAGAGATCTGTACGGAGGATTCCTGGGACATCTCGGTGTCTATAAACCAATTATTCCATAGGGCCCCTTCTGCCTAGCTGCACAGGAGAATGAGAAGCAGATACAAACTGTACCTGTCTTGGTTATTTCAATCCCTCTTCTACTATGATTAAAAAAGCAGAACATTGCCACGTCTCCCTGAAGTATCAAAGCACAGTATCAGAGTTTCCCTCTCCTGCATCAGGCACGCCAGAGCTGGAGTGCTGGGACTGGCTGGATCCCTCTGGAGTTAAAAAGAGGTCTTGGCTTGCCACGCCACTGGATGTCCCTGTCGCTTGTCTCCCATCCTCCTACAACTCCACTTCCTCATCCACCACGTCATCCTCGGGGTTCGCTCCACTGGCCACTATCTCTAGGCTCTTCCCCCCAAAGTATCCACAGGACTCTTGGCAGTGGAGGTCAGGTCACCACCATGGATGGTGTGCAGCTCCTTATAGAAGCGGCATGTCTTTGTCAGTGCATCAGACTGATGACTGGCCTCCCTTGCCTTCTGGTACGCCTGCCTCAGCTCCTTCATCTTGGCATGTCCCTTTCGTGCTGCTTCTTCTCCATGCCATAAGCAATCTGCCTGTAGGTATCAAAGTTCCTGCAGCTGGAGCGGAGCTGTGACTGCACAGCCTCCTCTACCCACAGACCCAGCAGATCCATTTCTGGTATACTCCAGGCAGGAGCATGTTTGCTGCGGGGAGCCGGCATGGTCAGCTGGGCTGAGGTGTGAATTCTCCACACCGAGCAAATGGGAAGAGCAATTTCAAAAAATCCTGGGGCTTTAAAAGGGAAGGGGCACATGCCTGTATACCTGGTTGCAGGGCAGCAGAGTTCAAACCAGTGACCAGAGCAGCCATGATGGGCATTGTGGGATACCTCCTGGAGACAACGTAGGGTGACATAAGCAATGCGGTGTCTACACTAATGCTTTGTCACTCTAACTACATCACCCTAAGCACTAACCCTCTCGTCAAGGTGGTTTTATTATGTCTGTGTAACAGGAGAGTTAAACCAGCAGGAGGAGCATTGCAGTGTGTATACCTCCATAGTTAGGTCGACATAGGCTGCCTTATATCAACTTAACTTTGTAGTGTAGACAAGCCCTCAGAATCAAAGAGAGATGATCAGCAAGCCCTTCTGGGGAGTTTACAGCCATGTATAAACACAGCTTCCTGCCCGAGTGAGCTTATTGCTTAAAATTATAAATTTACATCAGTGATTGCAGTCACAGACCTAGTTTTTTTCTTATCAGATGACCTAAGACAAGAGAGTAAAGTAGCTCTGTTCATCCATTGTGGTAATCTAGCTAACTAGTTTGTCTCTTTTCATCTTTCGCAGTTGTATACCAATTTAGATTCCAAAAGGAAAAGAAATATTTCTAACAAATACGTTGAACATAAGAGATACATCATTCATTTAAATATGAGCTTTCTATAGTCTAGATATTTGAAACACCTGCTAGTGAAAATCCCTTTATTCTGGCTATGCTGTAGTTAAGAGGGAGATGGGTTCAGCTGTATTAATTATAAGAAATTAAATAGCTTTTTTATTTCCATCAGCAATCTATTATTATTGTTGATTAGTTAGCATCTGTATTGTGTAGACCCAAAGGCCAACCTGTAAGATTGTGCTGGGATGTGTACAAGCACATAGTAACTGACAGTTCCTGCCCCAAAAAGCTTACAGTCTAAAAGATTAACAGCACTTGACTGGAGGTACTGGGTCTGCTTATGGGTTTGCTTTTATGTTACAGTCTGCCTAACCTATGGTAGCTGTAATTTCAACAAAAATATATATTAATACAATTTTTAAAGAAAACAAAATTGCAGTGCATTAAATGCTACAACAGTAATTAAAATAACTAAAATATCTTTGATCTAACAGAAATCAACTATATAGTGATATACAAAAACAAATAAACTGGCAGTTTGTGCCAGGAGGGGCCTAATCAGTGCCGTTGCTGGAACTTTGATCCTTGCCCCCTCAATTCCTGGCTCTGCTTTTCTTTCACCTAAAGCTTTTGATTGCAGGTATGTGTACATATAATTTGAATGGAGCTTCATTTATTTAAATTGAGTTAGTATCTTTAAAGTATTGTCGTTTTCTGCAGCCACATGTTATTTTTATGCGTTTTAAATCACCAGGCAAAACTGTCTTGTGTTGCCCAAATGTTGTCTGAAATCTTCTGAATTTTAAGGACAGACTCAGCAAATGCACAAGAATAAACACAAATTATAGGTTAGGCCTCAGAATTGCAAATAACAGCTGTACAAGTGAAAACTCCGCTCTTCTGAAAGAATAAGATGTGTTACCAAAACATATACAACAAAGAATTTATGAGAGTATAAATTTATATATTTTAGATAGTATGTGGATATTTTTCCAAGTTAAACTCCTAGATCAAAAATAGAAGCATTCTGCAATCCTGTCCCAGCATGATGAATATTAACGAAGTGCCATAGAAACACCTAATCAACGGTCTAACCTCGGGGGGCGGCGGGGGGAATTCAGCAGTACTTGAAAATATGTGTAAAAAAGAATTACAGGCTTCAAGTAATGTAAGCAAAGTTAAAAGGTGTAAGCTCAGTATTTTGATCTGCATTTATTCATAGATTCCAAGGCCAGAAAGGACCATTGTGATCATCTAGTCTGAGCCCTTGTATAACACAGGACATAGAACTTTCCCAAAATAATTCCTAGAGCAGATCTTCTAGAAAAACTTCCAGCCTTGATTTAAAAATTGTCACTGATAGAAAATCCACCGCAACCTTTGTTTAGTTGTTTCAATGGTTAATTGCTCTCACTGTTAAGAATTGTCTTATTTCCAGTCTCAATTTGACTAACTCAACAGCCAGGCACTGGATCATTTTTATACCTTTCTCTGTAGATTGAAGAGCCCATTATTAAATATTTGTTCCCCATTTAGCTACTTAGAGACTGTAATCAAGTCACCCTTTAATCTTCTCTTTGTTGAAATAAATTGATTGAGCTCCCTGAGACTATCGCTTAAAGGCATGTTTTCTAATCCTTTAATCATTCTCATGGCTCTTCTCTGAACTCTCCCAAATTTATCAACTTCCTTCTGGAATTGTGGACACCGGAACTGAACACAGTATTCCAGCAGTGGTCATACCTATATCAGATAAAGAGGTAAAATAACTCTCTACTCCTACTTATGATTCCCTTGTTTATGTATCCAAGGATTGCATTAGCCATTTTGGCCACAGCATTGTATTGGGATCTTGTGTTCAGCTGATTATCCACCATTACCCCAAAATCTTTTTCAGAGTCACTGCTTCCCAGTATAGAGTATACCACTGTGTAAGAATGGCCTACAGTCTTTGTTCCTAGATGTATATGTGACACCAGCAGACCCTGGTTGTCAGTGGGTGGGATCAAACCTGGGGCCGCTGGAGCTAAATGCATGAGTTAAAAGCCACATAGCCCTTAGCTAAGGCTGTAGAGCACACACATTAATCTCTCTCTAAGTGGTCTCGGTGCCACTAGATGGGACAGAACACCACACCCAGGAGGTGTGTGGGTTACATATACATTTAGCCATATTAAAACTCATCTTGTTTGCTTGCACCCAGTTTACCAAGCTATCCAGATTGCTCTGTAGCAGTGACCTTTCCTCTTCCTCATTTACCAGTGCCACTCCCTCAATTTTTGTGTCCTCTGCAAACTTTATTGATGATGATGTTATGTTTCCTTCCAGATCATTAATAAGCTTAGGGCCAAGAATGTATCCCTGCAGGATCCCACTAAAAACACAACTGTTTGATGATGATTCCTATTTACAATTACATTTTGAGGCCTATCAGTTAGCCAGCTTTTAATCCATTTAATGTGTGCCATGCTAATTTTATGTAGTTTCTAGTTTTCTAGTTTCTAAGTATTAAAGTAAAATGCCTTGTAGAATTCTAAGTGTATTATATCAGCATTTTTACCTTTATCAGCCAAACTCGTAGTCTCCTAAAAAAATTAAGTTAGTTTGACAAGATCTGTTTTCTGTAAACCCATGTTGATTGGCATTAATTATATTTCCCTCCTCTAATTCTTTATTAATCAAATCCTGTATCAGGCACTTATTATCTCACCTGGGATTGATGTCAGACTGTCAGGCCTCTAATTACCTAGATCATCCCCTTTATTCTTTTAAAATATTGGCACAACATTAGCTTTTTTCCAGTCTTCTGGAACTTCCCCAACATTCCAAGACTTACTGAAAATCAACATTAACTATCCAACAAGTCCTCAACCATCCCTTTTAGAACTTTTGGCTGCAACATATCTGGATCTTCTGATTTAAAAATGTCTAACTTTATTAGCTGCTGTTTAACATCCTTCTGAGATATCAGTGGAATATAATATGACATGTTTTTCCCTGATACAGAACAGAAGTATTTATTGAACACATCTGCCTTTTCTGCATTATTATTGATAATTCAACCATTTCCATCTAGTAATAAACCAGTACCACTGTTAGAATTCTTTTTGTTCCTAACATACATAAAAAACTCCGTATTGTCCTTAACCTTGTTCTCCCTTTGCTTCCCTTATCAAGATACTACAGCTCCTAGCTTCTGATTTATATTACTATCATATTTCCCTTTCTTCCATATATAATATTGTTACAAAGAGGAGGGAGAAAAATTGTTTTTCTTAACCACTGAGGATAGAACAAGAAGCAATGGGCTTAAATTGCAGCAAGGGAGGTTTAGGTTGGACATTAGGAAAAACTTCCTGACTGCCAGGGTGGTTAAATACTGGAATAAATTACCTAGGGTGATTGTGGAATCTCCATCATTGGAGATTTTTAAGAGCAGGTTAGACAAACACCTGTCAGGGATGGTCTAGATAATACTTGGTCCTCCCATGAGTGCAGGGGACTGGACTAGATGACCTCTTGAGATCCCTTCCAGTCCTGTGATGCTATATATATATGTTGTATATATATAGTATGTGTGTATAAATATATATTATTTTTTATAGCTGCCTTCCCTTCTAAATCAGGCCAGTTTTTTAACCAATATGGCCTTCTTTCTCAGTTATGGAATTGTGTTTTTTTGGGCATCTAGTAAAGTCTTCTTAAACAATTCTTAATCATTATTCACATTTTTCTGATTAAATTCTTTCTCATAGCTCATCTGAGCTCATAATTGTTTTAAACACCAAGAGTATCACTGGTCTGGACTTTATTCTGCTTGCATGTTATAAAATGTGATCAAGTCACTTTTATCTAGGAAATTATCGTCTATAATGTTTAGCAATTCCAAGGATGTTTTAGTACTAGAAGCATGAGACCTCCAGCATGTGTCACTCAAATTGAAGTTCCCTATGATCATGCATCTTATTTTCCTACATATTATGGAGAAGTGCGTAAGGAATCAATTACACTGGTCTACAATTTTTGAGAAGTCGTCTGCTTCAGAGATAAAATGTGCTATTTATTATGTATTTTGATGTGCTGAATTCAAATATGACAATTAAAACAACTGATTGGCTACTGTTTCTAAGATATTTAAGTTTTTACATTTTATGTCTATGTATATTGTGTAGATAGAGTTTTAATCATAAATTGTAAACCTAGGTCTTTTCATGTGTTTATGGTTGCTTTACATGATAATATTTCACATGTCCTGTTTATGTAACACTTTAAAAATCAGCAAAAGGGTGATATAAATAAAATGTATTATGAAACAAAAGGCAAAAAACTATTATGTACATAGTTTAGTCCTATTCAGTGTCTACTCAGCGCTTCTTGGCTTGTCTCTTGTATTCCCAACTGGAGGCACCATGCAGAAGTAACAATTGCTGGTATGATCTGTTGGCTCTCTCCAAATCATTGGCACTTCAAAAGGCATAGATTTCCTTTTCCTGTTCAACCACTGGCGAAGATTTGTTGCACAAGTGTTGCAGCATATGTGTGGGACCCACCTCTTGTCCTGATCTCCAATTTTACAGACAAAATAAAGGTGATAGGCTTTCTTAACCATAGTGGTTATACTGCGCTTTTGTGATGCAAAAGTCACTTCACCACAAACATAGCAGAAGTTATCTGCACTGTTCACACAAGTACGAGGCATCTCTGCTCACTTTGGCTAAACAGAAATGTGTCCCATTGCAAAATCGAGCATGACACTGTATGATTTCTAGAGCTGATCTAGGGCAATTTGTTCAGCAGAGTGATGTAAGCTTCATTATGATTGCATCATCCATGACTTCTAGGAATAACATGATGCAATTCATATCATGTATGACGCAATACCAGCTTCAGATTGCATCATTCATTGTTTTGCCTAAAAAGCAAGTACTGTCCAAACCCAGTCATAGATTTATTCATAGATCCAGTCAAAGATGTATTTTAGTCATTTCTGGTTTAAATTGAGATCCCTTCCCTTTATAACTCACTTATCCTCCGCCATTCCCAAGTCAAGGGTCGTATATACTGACCCAATAGCATATCTTGAAAACTAGAGCCAATCAACAATTTTAAGCATAATTTTCGTTCTCAGTGACCCAGAATTAGTAAAGTTTGACTACATTTATTTTAGAAGCATTTTGGCTGTAGAGCAGTGCTATCCTGTTCCCTAGTGTGATTTGGTGATCTCCTAAGCAGACCTCAACTTCTTGTGCTTTTGCTATTAGGAGATTGATCCCATAAGCATTCATGATCATTTTCTTTTAAGTTGTAAGAATCCTGGAAACTTAAGGTAATGCCATTTTTTACATGGAGTGCCATTCCTCTCCCCTTTTGCTCACCTAATCCTTCCTAGATAGTTTATAACCATTGATTTTAACATTCCAATCCTGGGAATCATCCCACCAGGTTTCAGTAATACCATCTAGATCAAATTTATGCTCATAAATGAAGAACAGGAGTACTTGTGGCACCTTAGAGACTAACAAATTTATTAGAGCATAAGCTTTCGTGGACTACAGCCCACTTCTTCGGATGCATATAGAATGGAACATATAATGAGGAGATATATATACACACATACAGAGAGCATAAACAGGTGGGAGTTGTCTTACCAACTCTGAGAGGCCAATTAATTAAGAGAAAAAAAAAAAAAAAAAAAAAACTTTTGAAGTGATAATCAAGCTAGCCAAGTACAGACAGTGTGATAAGAAGTGTGAGAGTACTTACAAGGGGAGATAGTCAACGTTTGTAATGGCTCAGCCATTCCCAGTCCTTATTCAAACCGGAGTTGATTGTGTCTAGTTTGCATATCAATTCTAGCTCTGTAGTCTCTCTTTGGAGTCTGTTTTTGAAGTTTTTCTGTTGTAATATAGCCACCCGCAGGTCTGTCACTGAATGACCAGACAGGTTAAAGTGTTCTCCCACTGGTTTTTGAGTATTTTGATTCCTGATGTCAGATTTGTGTCCATTAATTCTTTTGCGTAGAGACTGTCCGGTTTGGCCAATGTACATGGCAGAGGGGCATTGCTGGCACATGATGGCATAGATCACATTGGTAGATGTGCAGGTGAACGAGCCCCTGATGGTATGGCTGATGTGATTAGGTCCTATGATGATGTCACTTGAATAGATATATGGACAGAGTTGGCATCGGGGTTTGTTACAAGGATAGGTTCCTGGGTTAGTGGTTTTGTTCAGTGATGTGTTGCTGGTGAGTATTTGCTTTAGGTTGGGGGGTTGTCTGTAAGCGAGGACAGGTCTGTCTCCCAAGATCTGTGAGAGTAAAGGATCATCTTTCAGGATAGGTTGTAGATCTCTGATGATGCGCTGGAGAGGTTTTAGTTGGGGGCTGAAGGTGACAGCTAGTGGTGTTCTGTTATTTTCTTTGTTGGGCCTGTCTTGTAGGAGGTGACTTCTGGGTACTCGTCTGGCTCTGTCAATCTGTTTTTTCACTTCAGCAGGTGGGTATTGTAGTTTTAAGAATGCTTGATAGAGATCTTGTAGGTGCTTGTCTCTATCCGAGGGATTGGAGCAAATGCGGTTATATCTTAGAGCTTGGCTGTAGACAATGGATCGTGTGGTGTGTCCTGGATGGAAGCTGGAGGCATGTAGGTAAGTGTAGCGGTCAGTAGGTTTCCGGTATAGGGTGGTATTGATGTGACCATCGCTTATTAGCACAGTAGTGTCCAGGAAATGGACCGCTTGTGTGGATTGATCTAGGCTGAGGTTGATGGTGGGATGGAAATTATTGAAATCATGGTGAAATTCCTCAAGGGCTTCTTTTCCATGGGTCCAGATGATGAAGATGTCATCAATGTAGCGCAAGTAGAGTAGGGGCGTTAGGGGACGAGAGCTAAGGAAGCGTTGTTCTAAGTCAGCCATAAAAATGTTGGCATATTGTGGGGCCATGCGGGTACCCATAGCAGTGCCGCTGACTTGAAGGTATATATTGTCCCCAAATGTGAAATAGTTGTGGGTGAGGACAAAATCACAAAGTTCAGCCACCAGGTTAGCTGTGACATTATCAGGGATACTGTTCCTGATAGCTTGTAGTCCATCTTTGTGTGGAATATTGGTGTAGAGGGCTTCTACGTCCATAGTGGCCAGGATGGTGTTTTCTGGAAGATCACCGATGGATTGTAGTTTCCTCAGGAAGTCAGTGGTGTCTCGAAGATAGCTGGGAGTGCTGGTAGCGTAGGGTCTTAGGACAGAGTCTACATAACCAGACAAGCCTGATGTTAGGGTGCCAATGCCTGAGATGATGGGGCGTCCAGGATATCCAGGTTTATGGATCTTGGGTAGCAAATAGAATACCCCTGGTCGGGGTTCTAGGCATGTGTCTGTATGGATTTGTTCCTGTGCTTTGTCAGGGAGTTTTTTTAGCAGATGGTGTAGTTTCTTTAGGTAATCCTCAGTGGGATCAGAGGATAATGGCCTGTAGAATGTGGTGTTAGAGAGCTGTCTAGCAGCCTCCTGGTCATATTCCAATTTATTCATGATGACGACAGCACCTCCTTTGTCAGCCTTTTTGATTATGATGTCAGGGTTGTTTCTGAGGCTGTAGATGGCGTTGTGTTCAGCATGGCTGAGGTTATGTGGCAAGTGATGTTGCTTTTCCACAATTTCAGCCTTTGCACGTCGACGGAAGCAATCTATGTAGAAATCCAGTCTGTTGTTTCGACCGTCCGGAGGAGTCCATGCAGAATCCTTTTTTTTGTAGTGCTGGTAGGGAGGATTTTGTGGGTTAGTATGCTGTTCAGAGGTATGTTGGAAATATTCTTTGAGTCGGAGACGTCGAAAGTAGGATTCTAGGTCACCGCAGAACTGTATCATATTCATGGGTCTGGAGGGACAAAAGGAGAGGCCCCGAGATAGGACAGACTCTTCTGCTGGGCTAAGAGTATAGCTGGAAAGATTAACAATATTGCTGGGTGGGTTAAGGGAACTACTGTTGTGGCTGCTTGTGGCATGTAGCAGTTTAGATAGTTTAGTGTCCTTTTTCCTTTGTAGAGAGGCAAAGTTTGTCTTGTAAATGGCTTGTCTAGTTTTTGTAAAGTCTATCCATGAGGAAGTTTGTGTGGAAGGTTGGTTTCTTATGAGAGTATCCAGTTCTGAGAGCTCATTCTTAATCTTTCCCTGTTTGCTGTATAGGATGCTGATCAGGTGGTTTCGCAGTTTCTTTGAGAGTGTGTGACACAGTCTCTCAGCATAGTCTGTGTGATATGTAGATTGTAATGGATTTTTTACCTTTAGTCCTTTTGGTATGATGTCCATCTGCTTGCATTTGGAAAGGAAGATGATGTCTGTCTGTATCTGTACGAGTTTTTTCATGAGGTTGATGGATTTCCATTCCATACGGCTAAATGCAGTGCCTTGCATAATGACAAGTTTCAGAGTAACAGCCGTGTTAGTCTGTATCCGCAAAAAGAAGAACAGGAGTACTTGTGGCACCTTAGAGACTAACAAATTTATTAGAGCATAAGCTTTCGTGGACTACAGCCCACTTCTTCGGATGCATATAGAATGGAACATATAATGAGGAGATATATATACACACATACAGAGAGCATAAACAGGTGGGAGTTGTCTTACCAACTCTGAGAGGCCAATTAATTAAGAGAAAAAAAAAAAAAAAAAAAAACTTTTGAAGTGATAATCAAGCTAGCCAAGTACAGACAGTGTGATAAGAAGTGTGAGAGTACTTACAAGGGGAGATAGTCAACGTTTGTAATGGCTCAGCCATTCCCAGTCCTTATTCAAACCGGAGTTGATTGTGTCTAGTTTGCATATCAATTCTAGCTCTGTAGTCTCTCTTTGGAGTCTGTTTTTGAAGTTTTTCTGTTGTAATATAGCCACCCGCAGGTCTGTCACTGAATGACCAGACAGGTTAAAGTGTTCTCCCACTGGTTTTTGAGTATTTTGATTCCTGATGTCAGATTTGTGTCCATTAATTCTTTTGCGTAGAGACTGTCCGGTTTGGCCAATGTACATGGCAGAGGGGCATTGCTGGCACATGATGGCATAGATCACATTGGTAGATGTGCAGGTGAACGAGCCCCTGATGGTATGGCTGATGTGATTAGGTCCTATGATGATGTCACTTGAATAGATATATGGACAGAGTTGGCATCGGGGTTTGTTACAAGGATAGGTTCCTGGGTTAGTGGTTTTGTTCAGTGATGTGTGGTACTCCTGTTCTTCTTTTTGCGGATACAGACTAACACGGCTGTTACTCTGAAGCTCATAAATGAGCAATTCCAGTTCCTCTTGTTTGTTGATTTACTAATCAATGTTAAGAAAATATTGATGATTCCTAATAACTGAGTCTAATTTATGAGGGAATATGAGAAGACAACCAGGAAAACAAAGATAAATAATCCTTAACTATTACAGCACAATTGCAGAAACACTTTTTAGGGCTCTGGAGACAAAATCCATTCCTCTTCATTAATCAGAGATCATCCAGAATCATGGTGCATAATTATAATATTTGCTGTTTGTTCTTATCTAACTGTGGAAGTCTTCAATAATATCATATTACAATATATATTCCATGCCAAAAACGGTGTTAGTTTTACTTTTTGAGTTTGTTAAACCCATATAAGTCAGGAAATGAATGGTTACGGTTCCCATGGCAGCTATAACTTTGGCCTCTTGCATGGACTATATACATTCTGCTAGGGTGATTAAATAATGATGATCAAATGTTTATTTTGTTACTATAGGTTAACTACAGTATATGACAGTATAGAAATAGGGCATACTGTACACTGAGTGATGTTGAAAATATGAATTGTTGCTTGCTATAAAGTGATGATGACTAAATGTAAATACATGATAACTTAATGTGCATAGATAAAATAGAGATGTCTACATGTGTTTAGTCTGGCAAAAAGAAAATATTGTAAATTAAAATTCAGTGCTTGTTGTAGTGCAAAATTTGACTGAGGCATTAAAATGAGTACTATTATCTCTCTTTTGATATTACTTTACTTATGAGAAAACATAAGAACATAAGAAAGGCCATACCGGGTCAGACCAAAGGTCCATCTAGCCCAGTATCCTGTCTACCGACAGTGGCCAATGCCAGGTTCCCCAGAGGGAGTGAACCTAACAGGCAATGATCAAGTGATCTCTCTCCTGCCATCCATCTCCACCCTCTGACAGACAGAGGCTAGGGACACCATTCCTTATCCGTCCTGGCTAATAGCCATTAATGGACTTAACCACCATGAATTTATCCAGTTCACTTTTAAACTTTGTTATAGTCCTAGCCTTCACTACCTCCTCAGGTAAGGAGTTCCACAAGTTGACTGTGCGCTGTGTGAAGAAGAACTTCCTTTTATTTGTTTTAAACCTGCTGCCTATTAATTTCATTTGATGACCCCTAGTTCTTGTATTATGGGAATAAGTAAATAACTTTTCCTTATTCACCTTCTCCACATCACTCATGATTTTATAGACCTCTATCATGTCCTCCCTTAGTCTCCTCTTTTCCAAGCTGAAGGGTCCTAGCCTCTTTAATCTCTCCTAATATGGGACCCGTTCCAAACCCTTAATCATTTTAGTTGCTCTTTTCTGAACCTTTTCTAGTGTCAGTATATCTTTTTTGAGATGACGAGACCACATCTGTACGCAGTACCATCGATTTATATAAGGGCAATAATATATTCTCAGTCTTATTCTCTATCCCCTTTTTAATGATTCCTAACATCCTGTTTGCTTTTTTGACCGCCTCTGCACACTGCGTGGACATTTTCAGAGAACTATCCACGATGACTCCAAGATCTTTTTCCTGACTTGTTGTAGCTAAATTAGCCCCCATCATATTGTATGTATAGCTGGGGTTATTTTTTCCAATGTGCATTACTTTACATTTATCCACATTAAATTTCATTTGCCATTTTGTTGCCCAATCACTTAGTTTTGTGAGGTTTCAGAGTAGCAGCCGTGTTAGTCTGTATCCGCAAAAAGAAGAACAGGAGTACTTGTGGCACCTTAGAGACTAACAAATTTATTAGAGCATAAATTTTTGTGGACTACAGCCCACTTCTTCGGATGCATCCATAGAAGAAGTGGGCTGTAGTCCATGAAAATTTATGCTCTAATAAATTTGTTAGTCTCTAAGGTGCCACAAGTACTCCTGTTCTTTTTTTTAGTTTTGTGAGATCTTTTTGAAGTTCTTCACAGTCTGCTTTGGACTTAACTATCTTTAGCAGTTTAGTATCATCTGCAAACTTTGCCACCTCACTGTTTACCCCTTTCTCCAGATCATTTATGAATAAGTTGAAGAGGATCGGTCCGAGGACTGACCCTTGGGGAATACCACTAGTTACCCCTCTCCATTCTGAGAATTTACCATTAATTCCTACCCTTTGTTCCCTGTCTTTTAACCAGTTTTAACTCAGTCCATGAAAGGACCTTCCCTTTTATCCCATGGCAGCTTAATTTACATAAGAGCCTTTGGTGAGGGACCTTGTCAAATGCTTTCCGGAAATCTAAGTACACTATGTCCACTGGATCCCCCTTGTCCACATGTTTGTTGACCTCTTCAAAGAACTCTAATAGATTAGTAAGACATGATTTCCCTTTACAGAAACCATGTTGACTATTGCTCAACAGTTTATGTTCTTCTACGTGTCGGACAATTTTATTCTTAACTATTGTTTCGACTGATTTGCCCAGTACAGGCGTTAGACTTACCGGTCTGTAATTGCCGGGATCACCTCTAGAGCCCTTTTTAAATATTGGCGTTACATTAGCTAACTTCCAGTCATTGGGTACAGAAGCCGATTTAAAGGACAGGTTATAAACCTTAGTTAACAGTTCTGCAACTTCACATTTGAGTTCTTTCAGAACTCTTGGGTGAATGCCATCTGGTCCCGGTGACTTGTTAATGTTAAGTTTATCAATTAATTCCAAAACCTCCTCTCGTGACACTTCAATCTGTGACAGTTCCTCAGATTTGTCACCTACAAAAGCCAGCTCAGGTTTGGGAATCTCCCTAACATCCTCAGTCGTGAAGACTGAAGCAAAGAATCCATTTAGTTTCTCCACAATGACTTTATCGTCTTTAAGCGCTCCTTTTGTATCTCGATCATCAAAGGGCCCCACTGGTTGTTTAGCAGGCTTCCTGCTTCTGATGTACTTAAAAAAACATTTTGTTATTACCTTTGGAGTTTTTGGCTAGCCGTTCTTCAAACTCCTCTTTGGCTTTTCTTATTACATTCTTGCACTTAATTTGGCAGTGTTTATGCTCCTTTCTATTTGCCTCACTAGGATTTGACTTCCACTCTTTAAAGGAAGTCTTTTTATCTCTCACTGCTTCTTACTGCATCCAGCTTGAATTTTAAAGTTGCATGTTATCTTTTAAAAATATATTACTTAAAATCTCAAACTTCTTTACGTATTATGGGGACTGTTTTAGGGTCATTAGATTCTAACTTTGGGTCAAAAAACCCTCAACATTCCACTTCACTGCTTAAACCACCTGGTTCCTTTCTGTAACTTTTAGGAGAGACAGGCAATCATCTGGGGATAACAGCCCAAACGAAGCAGATATGTTCAAATGATTTTCTGGGACACCTGGTGAAAAGTAATGGAATTACATCTATTGAAATAAAAGGTTATTAAATAATGAATATTTCAGTGTATTGTCAGGGAAGTGTCAGCAAATTATCTGCAAAAAGAACAGGAGTACTTGTGGGACCTTAGAGACTAACAAATTTATTTGAGCATAAGCTTCGTGGGCTACAGCCCACTTCATCAGATGAGGTCCCACAAGTACTCCTGTTCTTTTTGCGGATACAGACTAACACGGCTGCTACTCTGAAATCAGCAAATTATCTGGCAGAGAGATGTTATTTCAAAAATACACATAGAAAATGTCCACTACAAAGGAATGAGAGAAACAGGCTTCACTGTAACCTTGGGATGCTGATTAATATGACAGATGCACATCCGAAACCCTGCCCTTCAGTTCTTGTGTTCCTCACCCCCAGTACCAATACCTCTAGTCTGAAGTTTTCAGAATTGTGCATGCAAACAACTAGTTAGACATCTTGCCATTTGTATTCAGAATTGCCAGGACTGCAATCACAGTTCTGGCAATCTCAGACCTAGTGTTTATCATCTTGTGTCAAAAGTGGAAGTTAGGGTGCTATTGAAGACTTGTGAGTTATTAGCCTGTGCTGAGCCTTGCTGGCAGTCACTCCAGTTGGCTGGGATAACTGATTGGACTGTACACATAAAAATATAAACACACTTTACTAGGAGTGGCCAATTGCTAGCTGCACCAACTAGGCTTTTTCATTTAGTCATTCTAAGTTCCTTGGGCTTCATTATTTACCTCCTCTAACCCCTGGGTTCTTCTCAGGCTTCTCACTTGTCCCTCTCCAGTAGCAGGCCAGTTTAAAAATGTATTTCCTTTTCATTATTTAGAAGATTTGTTTACTTTTTGCATTTCTTAGCTTGCACAATGAAAATAGACTAGTTAGTTTCACTTTTAGTTTAGCTCTAGTGTGATAAAGTGTCAGAATTTAGTATCATGTGGGGAGCTGTTGGGACCAGAGGGGAGTAAATTTAATTAAAGTTAATGTTTAAAATTAAATATACACAAGTTAAGAGGGAAGGTACTGTACATCTGGGGTCAGGCTTGCGTTATGAGGGATTCCAGGTATCGGTTGCAAGGATGAAGAGATACATACATATCACATAAATATTACACTGACTTTAAAGCTTCTTTACGCAACTAGAGCAGTGCAAAGTGATCTTGGTATACATAAGAATCAGACCTTTTTTTGTTTATGTACAGCCTTGCCTTAGGGCTTTATTACTTTATTTAGAAATAAAAACAAATAGTACTTTGGTTATATTCACTTTTAGGTTCTGATGCACTAGCACAGTGCTGAAATGTCTAAGTTGCAAATGCTGTAAGGAAATTTTTATTGGGGAATACTATTTCCATTACAATTTTTTTTTTAAAAGGACACTATTTCTGTTGGTCTTAGGTTTTGTAAAGACTTATTTTTATTCAACCTAAATTTGGGGTATGTTGACCTAATATTACCTTTTGAATCCAGCATTTGTGATTACCAAAGGAATACCTCTACCTAATGATCTAAAGGAGAATCATCAATGTCCCATACTTATAATATCACTGACCACCTGTCCATTCTCCACTTCTGAACTGAAAGAGCCTGCTTTTACAAGTTACAATGATTTCTATAATTTATTTATCCCAGGTTATATTTATATATCTGTTTGCCACTTACTGTAATTCATTTACAATTTTATAAAGGGTTGTGGTCTGTGAAAAGAACAAGGTTGGAGGCGTACTTTTGGTGAACAAGGCTGTTCAGGATTGTTAGTGCAAAAAAGTCCCAAGCTTTGTAAGGTGTATATAACATCTCTGCACACTTCCCACAAATTCATTTCCCGATTTTCACATATACCGTTATTAAATTAATATAGAGGCTAAGAAACACATGTTCAATATAGTGTTGTCAAATACAAACAATTTTGATTTTTATGACAATTATTGAAGTATCATAAAAATTATGTACTTCACTATTTTAAAATCATGGTTTTTCAAAATAGTCAAAGTATGTGTTTCTCATTAAGACCTAATCAATTGACCAAACTAGTTTTGAAAAAAGTAAAGCAATATATGACTTCTCAGAATACAAATAAAACATTGAAATGTGTGGAAAATATATGGGGAAATATATAGTTTATTTCTGTCTCAATTGGAAAAAACTGGGATATTTGTCAAACAAAATACCTTCTCAAGCTGTGAGTCCAACATAATCAAATTTCATCCTGAAAGGAATTATCTATCCAAAGTTGTATGTAACTGAAATTGAAATGAGGGTTTAAATGGATTATCATTTTTACTCTCTTGCTGTTCCCATTTTGTTATAATATTATGCCAAATTAGCAATGGAATTGAGCAGGAAATTGATTGGTAATAAAATAAAAAGTCTGTAATTTTAAATCCAACCCAGAGTGGGAGTTACCAGAAGTTATCATCTATGAGATTTTTTTTTCTTGGGTTCTCATTCTAATTCCCGTGAAGCTAACAGCAAAATTTCCATAGTTTTCAGTGGTGCAAATACCTAAAGACTAACTGCCTAAATTAAAAAAAAAATAACAATTCACAATTGTTAACATTGTTGGCAATCTCAAAAGATAGGTGAAGGATCAAATGGGAATTCAGCCTAAACCATCAACTAATGCGCTAATGGTGGTGGTAGATTCTGGGGTGCAGTCTAGACCTGTGAGGGATTGTGTCACTGCCTCCCTGTAACCCTGAGTGCCTCAAAATGTTCTGGTGCTAGAGCTGCCCTTGCCTTGATGCTCCTAGCCAGCTTACAAACCTGCACTGAGTGTCTCTGTGTTAACCAGTTCTGACTCAGGAATTCTGATTCCCGCAGCTTGCTTATTATATCCCATCCACACTTTGGTTACACCTGGTAAGCTGACAACACCTCCTCATTCCTTCCTTTCCCCCAAACCATGTGCTCTGCAATGTCCAGCCCGCTCTTGGACCATTCAGAGAGATATTAAGATTTTTTTTGTTACTTTAAAGATACAATGCCCAGCAGCTTGCCACCTTAACTGCAGTTAATATTCACATTTAAATCAAACACAGTACTGGGTTGGTTTAGATTAAAAGTAAAACAAGTTTACTAACAAAAGGAGATAAGATTTTAAGTGAGTTCAGGTATAAAGGATAGAGCAGAGGTGAGCAAACTACGGCCGTGGGACTCTCCTGCCCGGCACCTGAGCTCCTGGTCTGGGAGGCTAGCCCCTGGCCCCTCCCGTGCTGTTTCCCTCCCCTCTCGCTTCCCCCCCCCCCCCCCGCAGCCTCAGCTCACTGCGCCGCCGGCACAATGCTCTGGGCGGCAGGGCTGCAGAGCCGCGGCCTGACCTGGTGCTCCGTGCTGCGTGGTGGCAGGGCTGGCTCCAGCCGGGCAGCACGGCTGCCTGTCCTGGTGCTCTGGGCGGCGCGGCTGTAGTGCCGCCAGCCACTGGTGCTCCAGGCAGCGCGGTAAGGGAGCAGGGAGCAAGGGGGGTTGAATAGAGGGCAAGGGAGTTCGGGGTGGTGGTCAGGCAGCGGGGTGTGGATAGGGGTCAGGGTGGTCAGAGCGGGGAACAGGAGGGTTGAATGGGAGCAGGGGTTCTGGGGGGGCAGTCAGGAAGGGGGGGGGGTTGGATGGGGTGGCGGGGGGCAGTCAGTGGCAGGGAGTCCAGGGGTGGTCAGGGGACAGGGAACGGGGGGGTTGGATGGAACAGGAGTCCCAGTGGGCCGTCGGGGTGAGAAGCAGTGGGGGGTCAGATAGGGTGCGGGGGCTGGGCTATGCCTGGCTGATGGGGAGGTACAGCCTCCCCTAACCAGCCCTCCATACAATTTTGGAAACCCGATGTGGCCCTCAGGCCAAAAAGTTTGCCTGCCCCGGGATAGAGTTAGAAATGGTTAAGGAAATAAAAGTGAAAAACACTTTTGAGAGGCTAAGACTTAACAAAACAAGCTACAGCCTTTATTCAGTAGTTTCTTTACCAATCTACCTTCGAGCAACATGGTGGACCACCCCTCTGGTCAGGATCTCCCACAAAGTCCAAAGTGCTTGGTTCCTTTGTCTTCTTAGGTGAAAGATCACTCTTTTATAGTCCTGTGAACCTTTGAAATGGATTCTTCTGAAGCTTAACCCCCTAAAGAGAAGTTCATTCAAGCTGTGAAGAAGGCAACATGGAATCTGATGGTGAAGGAAGTTTCATGTTATTTTCTTCCCCTGCTGCTTTTTATTAAAATACTAATCAATCTGTTCCTGTAATCTTCTCCTCTTGTTGGCTTGATGTTCCTGTTTACCCTCTATGTAAATTATATTCCCATGAACCTTGGAAATACCTTTTAGGTGGACAAACCATATTCTTTTGTTTAGGGAGGAGTAACTTTAGCCCTGCCTGGCAGACACAGTTTGATAACATAATTTTCAATATTTTTGTAATTTTGAATTTGTTCTCAATACATACACCATGCAATAATATTAATGATCAGTATGCTATTAGCTTTCTGCTGATATCTTACATGATACCTTTTATATACAGGTTCTGAGGTTAGTGAGTTGGGATACACTGAACTGGTCAGGCTGGCTGAAACTTATTACCAGATATCAATAAGCCCCTTGTCCTCGTGCATATGATGCTCTTAGGGTCACAGGTGGTCTCTGCAATATGTTTTAGACATAGTACTATTGCACTGTGGGGAAGCTTGCTCTGTTGATATCTGTGCTGTATCTGTTATGCGGAGGAAAAGAAAATTAATTCTCCAGACATGGTAATTTGACAGATTTCACAAGCAACAAATTCACACACATACGCATACACTTGCATAAGTTCTCCAGTGCTAGACATAGGCAGCTGGTGAAAATATTATTGGGGGGAACTCAGCCTGCCCCCCCACACCCTTCAGTGGTGGCTCCTGTCCTGCAGGGTTGGGCCTGGCTCCCAGCTCCAGGCCTGTTGGCTCTTGCTGCTCACAGATTCAGAGGAGCCTGCATACAGCATACAGCATAACTTGCTGCATGCATCTGTGTGCAGGTTGGTCCCTCTCACCACAACGCCCTGTCAGGTGGCAGGGTGGCTCAGGTAATATTTTTGGGGGACTGAGCCTTCTCTAGCCCTAGCCACCTGCGGTCCTAGATGCTTTAGCACTGGGCTTACAAGATCAGATCCTGACCTGGAGTAAATCAGTGTAGCTCAATTGATTTCAGGGAAGCTACACTGATTTACACCAGCTCAGAATATGGCCTACCATTAATAAGCAATTAGAATGGGATTTGTGCATCAACTGAATACTGGACTGGTAATAGGATATAGAACTCTTTATCTCTGGTCACTTGTTTTAATCCAACCCAATTTGGTAGAGGCCAAAAATTACTATATAAAGGCTATTTAGTAGTTGATGTGAAATGAGACTGGTTGACTCAGATACATATTCTTGTGAAAATTTGTCCATGTCACAAAAAACACCCTGCAACTGAGACTGGTTGCTAAGCTTGTTAGCAGTCTCAGCAGCCAGGCAAAGAGTTGTGAATGAGCATGCAGCCTGAACTACCTTCCCACCCAGAAGATGGCCTCTGTAGGTCAAAACTGGGAAATATATATTGTGACAGCAACTGTTATTTGGTAATAACAAAAAGAAAGAAAGAAAAAGAAAAATATTTCAGAATGCAGGTTTGAGGCAACAAAGAGTATGTAAAAAAGTACAAAGTGAGAAAATTACGAGCAGGCTATTTCTGAAAGGTTGATCACTAAAAATATGAAATGTCAAGAAATTTTACTCAGGGTCCCCAGATGGGAGCATGCACTGTTCGTTTGTTTAGGCAATTTTGTTTGTCAGATTAGAGTTCAGTTACTGGACTGCCCTTTCACAAATATCTTTTAGGAAGGCTTAATATTAGATGAAATCACTGCAGTACTGTTCACAGTTGGAAAACTCGTTTGATATTAAAAATGTTAAGGACAAACATGAGCGATTGCCATTGTTAATGTTGTCATTGACTGTATGTTGAAAACACTTTTTATTAACTGAAGTTGGCTAATATTGGACGTTACTACATAGCAGTTTGGTGTGATCACTTGATGTTCCAATCCATCATCTTACTTTGATAATAATTTTGAAAAACTTTGATTTGAGAGAAGACCCTGTGTTTTCTAAAAGGGAATTGGTTTATCATTTTACTGATTCATATGCTGAATGCTTGCAGATTCTTCCCATGCTGTGGATGCTTTAAGACACATTCTCTGATTCCTGTGTGCTTGGTTAATAAAAACATTGCTTTGAATTTGCAGTGGTGACAGCCTACATTTTTCATGTGTAATTGCTTGTGCATTTATATAGCACACGGCAGCAAAGAATAGGCAATTAGAAAATTAATAATAATAAACAGTGTTTATTATTATTAGAAGTAAATCACCTGAAGTTCTGCCCAAAACAAAAGGTAAAGTTATATTAATTTTGGTAAGTAGTGGCCTATAGATTACATTTCTAAAGGGCTTTGCCCTAGAATAGGAGAATAATCTTTATATAAATTTCAATAGATACCTTTATAGTTTTTCCCCACTTTAAATTCTACAGTGTTAGCAACATTGTCAACTTGAAAGCTATATCAAGTTGGGAAAGCTATCAGTTTCAAAAAAAAAAAAAATTCAAAGAATTTTCAAATACCACACCTGCAAATTTATTAGTAACATTTTTCTATTTAAAATGTTTTTATCTCCCTTGTCATTGTGTGAAAAATTCATATAAACAATGGCAAACTGATTATATAGGAGAAAGAGTGAAACTGACTATACACAGAGTGCTTTCAAACACACAGTCAGAGGTTGGTGTAGAACCTAAATAGCTGAACTTTTGGACTACTTCTAGCTGGTTTGCATTTAAGGTAATTGAAGGATCTTGTGGAACTCCCTGTCCTAATACAACCATTTTCTTGATGCTGATAGTGAGAACAAATGCTTGACAGGCACTTGAAAGGCAGTCCGTGAGTTCTTGTAGTAGAACTTCATTGTCGGTGATGAGGGCAGCAGCATCAGTGAATAGAAGTTCCCTGATTAGCACCTGTGGCAGAGCTCCGACCTTGTCCCCGTGGGTCCCGCGCTTCCAGGTGGTTTATGCTAGCTTCAGAGGCTCACTGCGACCCTCCACGTAGCCCTTCTCTCTCTAGGGCCAGGGATACAGTCTACTGAGCCCTTTTCATCATAAGCCAGCAAAGAGGTTGGTGAGAGAACTCCCACAGTCTCTGTTGATCCTACGGTCTCGTACCAAAACAGTTTAGCCTCCTGTCCTGACAGGGGCCTGTCTTCCCCTCCCAGGTGGTTTTTCTGTAATGGTGGGTTGGGGGGAACCCAGGCCCGCCCTCTACTTCGGGTTCCGGCCCAGGGACCCTAATGGTAGCAGCTGTTGGCAGCCAGCCTTTCACTGCCAGAGTTGCTGGGCCACTTCCCCACAGCTCTCCTGCTTCTCCCTTCTTCACCTTTACCTTAGGGCTCCCTTACCAATGACTTGAGGGTATCTTCATTAACCAGCCCTTCAGTCACACTTCCTCTCCTCTGGCTCCCCAGCTCTCCTCTGCCTGACTGGAGTGAGCCCTTTTATAATATCAGAGGGGCCTTAATTAGAGTCAGGTGGTCACATTAGCTTAATGGCCTCACCTGATTCTTTGCAGGTTAATTGGAGTCAGGTGTTCTCATTAGCCTGGAGCAGCCCCTGCTCTGGTCAGTCAGGGAACAGAAAACTATTAATCCAGTGGCCAGTATATCTGCCTTCTGCTATTCTGCTGTACCCAACTGGCCTGGGTCTATCACACACCTTTTTGACTATGATCTTTGACTTAAGTCGGGACAGGTTGAAGAATTTCCCATCTGATCTTGTGTGGAGATACACTCCACCTTTCATGTCTTTAAATGCACAGTTCAAGAGTACCGAGAAGAAGATTCCAAAGAGTGTAGGGGCAAGAACACATCCTTGCTTCACTATGCTTTTCATCTCAAAGCTGTCCGAAGTGGACCCGTCAATCTGGACAATTGCTCTCATGTTGTTGTGGAATGAACATATAAGGCCTAACAGGGTTGGCAGGCATCCTATCTTTTCTAGTTTTGCAAATAGACCTGCTCTGCTTACTGTGTCAAATGCTTTGGTTAGGTCCACAAAGGCAATATACAATGTTCAGTTTTGCTCTCTGCACTTTTCTTGGAGTTGTCGCATGTTGCATGTCTATAGTTGTTCTTCCAGCCCTGAATCCGCACTGAGTCAGGGTAGACACAATTCGCCAACTGTTGTTGGTGCACTAAGATGACTTTTGCAAAAGCTTTTCCTGCTACACTTAGTAGCGAGATACCCCTGTAGTTGTTGCAGTGCCCTTTTTGCCTTTATATTTATACAAAATGATGATGTTTACATCATATTTCTCTTATAGTACTGTACCCTCTTTCCAGCATTTAAGTAGCAGCTGATGAAGATATGGTAAGAGGTTGTCTTTCCCATACTTGAGGATTTCTGCTGGGATGCCATCTTTTCCAGGAACCTTGCCACTTGATAGCAAATCAATGGCCTTGTTTAGCTCTTCTACTGTGGGCTCCACATCTAGCTCTGATATGACCCGTGGAGTTGGTATTTGGCCCAGTGATTCGCTGGTGATGTTTCTTTCTTGTGCGTATAGCTCTGAATAGTGTTCAAGCCAACAAGACAACTGCTTGCTTTCATCTGTAATAGTTTCACCGCTGTGCGATTTGAGATGGGCAACCTTGTTGACAGTGGGACCTAGAGCTTTCTTCAGGCCGTCATACATGACTTTGAGATTTCCTGTGTCTGAGGCTGTCTGTATCTCTTCACACAGCTTCATCCAGTAATGATTTGCACAGCGTCTGCTTGCTCATTGCACCTCAGTTTTTGCATGTCGAAGTCTCACTTTGCTGCTCTCTGTTGGTTTTTTGTTGTGTTCCAGATAGACTGCTTCATTTTCTTCAAAACAATCCTTTCTTGATGGTCTCTTTTCCCCAAATGTAGTTAAAGCTGTTTCATGGATTTTTCTTAAATCTTCCCAGAATTCCTCTGCCTTCTCTGGTAATGACTTCCCGTGCATGCTAAGTTCCAAAGCCTTCACAACTCTTAGCACTTCCTCTGGTTTTTGGTGTTAATAGCATTGATTTTGAGCTTGCTCCTAGGTTTTGCTCTATGTAGTTTCTTGGCTGTAGTCTTCATTTTGCTAATAATCAAGGAGTGGTCAGTGTCACACTCAGCGCTGTGGAACATGCGAGTGTTCTGCACTAAGGGTAGGTCTTTCCTCCTGACGATAACAAGGTCTAATTGGTGCCAGTGGTCTGATCCTGAATGTCACCATGACATTTTGTGGTGATTTTTTCCTCTAAAATATGAATTGGTAATGCACATTTGGTTTTGGGTGCAGAATTCAAAAAGTCATTCTCTTTCATCTTGCCAAAATGTCCTAGGCAATCTGGCCATGACTACTTGTCTGCACCAACTCTTGCATTAAAGTCACCAAGGAGGAAAAGTTGCTCAGTTGATGGTATTCTTTTGACAACTTGATGCAGAGTCGTAAAATGTATCCTTCTCCTTGGGGCTAGATTTGAATGTTGGCGCATAGGCACTAATGATGTTCACAGAGCTGATGGTCATCTGAAGTTTAAGTGAGATGATACGCTCTGACTTTCCAATGGGTGTTTCTAGGAGCTTTACCCACTTGTTTCTCACAGCGAAACCGACACCGTGCAGACGATTTTCTTTGCTACTTTTACCTTGCCAAAAGAAGGTGTAATTGGCCTCTTGGACAGAGCCAGCATTTGCAAGTCTTGTTTCCTGAAGTGCTGCAATGTCAACATTAAGTTTGTACAGCTCACGGTCTATCAAAGCTGTTTTCCATATGCTGCTTGTGTATTGTAGGTCGTCATTGTCTGTCAATCCCAGACACCTGGTCCTGACATTCCAGCTTTCAGGCCGGAAAGTTCTTGGTTTCTTATTTTTACTAATAATACCCAGATGGTATACAATGCTCTTTATAAAGCTCTGTGAATTTGTGAATGCAGACCTGCTAACTCTATGAAGTTTCTATGTAGGCTGGAGGTTTTCAGACCCTCCTATGGGTCTTCAGGGGGAAAGTCTAGTCTATGAGGAATGGTTTTCATCTCCCATTCCCCAGTCTCCTGGGAAAGGGCAGCCAAACAGAGCTACTGAACATGCTGAGTGACAACCTGCCTTTTTAAGAGATGGAGCAGACAGTTCTTCCTTGCATTTACTCTGCTGTGGAGTTATAAGCACTCATGTGTGGTGAGGTGGCTAGGGAGCAGCTCCTGTTCTGGCTGTCGGTGGTGGCTCCATGTCCCTGACAGTAGCAGGGAAGGAGAAGCTCCCAGCAGTGCCCCTTTTCAGTGGCCAGGATGGGAGAAAAGCTAGGTGTCTGTGCGGGGGAAAAGCCATCAGGAAGCCCCCAACCAAGCAGGACAGAGAAGGAGAAGATGACTTCTATAGCTTAGGAGGTATATAATTAAATGCTGGGATGGGGTGTGGAGTGGAAGGGAAGGAAAGATGTGGAAAGGTAGAGAAATTCTAGAGTGGAGTAGAGAATTAAACACTAGGGTACATTGTATGGGGAACTTGAAAACTAACTGCAGGAGTGGGCATTGTGGATTGGAGCTAGAAAATTAAATGCTGGGGTTGAATGAGGAAAGTGTATAATTGATGGGAGACTTGAAAATTAAATGCAGGACTGGGGAATGCTGGCTCCTTATTTATGCAAATTAGAAACAATTATTTTGTTTTTTAAAGACTGTTGGCAAGTATGGGATAATATATACCAAGGCCTGATTTCAACGGGGTATTTGTCTGCACCACTAACCCAACATACAATTTGATTGTGTTTTTCTAAAAGATACGCTGTAGGAATTATTTTGGGGAAGTTCTATGGCCTGTATTATACAGGAGGTCAGACTATGATCACAATGGTCCCTTCCAGCCTTGGAATCTATGAATCTGTGAATATGGTTCAAGACTTAGCTATTTGGACGAGTAGGAAATCCAGGGCCGGCTCTAGGCACCAGCAAAACAAGCTGGTGCTTGGGGCGGCACATTTTTAGGGGCGGCATGGCCGGCGCCAGAATGCCGCTCCTAAAAATGTGCCCCGGCTGCCCTAGCTCACCTCTGCTGCTGCTGCCACGGCGCGCAAAACAGCTGATTCGCGCGCCGCTACTCGCCCTCCCTCCCAGGCTCTCAAACCTGGGAGGGAGGAGGAGCAGCGACGCGCGAATCAGCTGTTTCGCGCGCCGCAGCGGCTCGGGGTCTCCCCCTCCCTCCCAAGCTCTCAAACCTAGGAGGGAGGGGGAGATCCCGAGCGGCCGTTTCGCGCGCCGCTGCTCCCCCTACGTCCCAGGCTTGAGAGCCTGGTGGGAGGAGGCAGGGCTGGGGATTTGGGGAAGGGGCGGAGTTGAGGCAGGGCCGGGGGTGGGGTAATTAAAGAACGGGGGGGGGGGGGCAAAATTGTTTTTACTTTGGGCGGCAAAAATCCTAGAGCCGGCCCTGAGGAAATCAATAACACTTTGCTGGAAAACCTGTCTGCCAGTTCTAGCACAGCTCTTCTGAAGAAACCAGGGGCCTGACCTCCAGCTCTTCTGGCTCCACTCAGGCTGAACTCTACACCCTTCCCACTCCTGAGCAACAATTGGATTTTGGAGCTCTTCCTGTTCCTCTCCTGTAAACCTATTAGGAGAAACAGGCCATTTGTCTTCCAACAAGTATAGTCCTGCCCTGTGCATGCCTCTCTTCCTGGTGATGCTCTGATGGTTCTTTCTCATGAAGTTTCCAGAACAGCAGCTGTAGCCCCTGCCTCCAACCAGGAAGTGAGGCAGAGCCTATGGAATCAATTTTTAAAAATGTATTTTTAAATTCAAAGGCTGTTTTGTTTTATTTTTCCAATAAAACCAAATTGGGACTTTGATAGGGATGAAGTAAAAAATAGAGAGGCATGTATTTTAATGATAACTAATTCAGATTGTCTTTGCTGTGCAATGAGATGGAGTAAAGGATGGTAAATGAAGATCATCGAGATTTTGTAATGCAACACAGTGATGTGTAAGTTTAACTAAATGTATGTACTGAGTGCAAGTAAGTGAACAGGAACAATATAAGACAATATAAAATAAGTTTATGCAATTATACTGCATAGAAAAAGAAAATACCGTAGTCTCAACCAGCAAAAAAGCAGTAAGTAGCTTAGATTTCTCCAGTTTCTCCCTTTTCTTTTGGAGCCAGACTACATGCCATCAGGCCCAGACTTGATTGTAAGTGTTATGTCTCCAGTTCACCAGTCATAACTTTTAACTTCACCACATTTATTTTGATTGCGGCGGGATAAAGGCAACAAGAAAATAAATTATAGACCTTGTTAACATCTTCATTCAGCCCCACAATATTCTTAGTTTCAGTCTCTAACCCACTCCAGAATGAACAAGCCAAATCTCAGTTGCTTTGTAACCATGCATCCCACTCCTACATATCCCTAACAGTGATTTTTCAAACTGTAGTTTTTATAATAAAATGCATATAAAGCTTATCCATTCATATTAATGACATAATGGTATACATAAGTGGTAACAAAACGATAATACTTTTGAGGATATTTCAGCTTTTTGGAATTCAGTGAATCCAATTTGTTTTTAAAGTCTATAGTATGAAGCATATAAATTCAAGAAATACTAAACATATTATTCTGTATCTTTTGTCTATAGTTTTACTGCAAATATGGCATGGAGTACGTGTGTAATTATCATGAGACCATGTGTCTTCCCTATTTCACCAATGTCTGTGTCTTGAACTACATTTGAAACAAAGTAAGCAGGCAGGTTTGTCTTGCCTGTTCTCAAAACATATTCCAGCTTTTATCTATAATGCAATTAAATATTAAAACAATACAAAATACCAGCCTCCTATAGTTTTTATTAAAATATTCAAAATTGTCATTACCTTTAACCAAATTTTCATAAATATGTTCTTCACATTTAAAAATGTCAGATTAAGTAAATATCTTTTATGGCATTTGACATGTTTAAGCGGGATTTAAGGCAAATAAGAAGATTAACAGAATGGAGCTGGGCAGCACATAGCATGTGTTTTACAATTAGCTTGCACTATTAGGGAGAAAGACATCCATGTTTCTATCAGATTCCAACCACGATGAAGTATCAGTGTATATTAATTTACTGTAGTCTTTTAAACAAGAAAACCTGTATTTTATTTGAATGTGCTACATTTCTTTTATGCCTGCCTTAGCTTTTGTAAGTTTATAATATCAAAAATAAATCTTATTTATGGTCAAAAAGTTTACAGTACTTGTTTTGTAAGGTCTAATGCTGTGATGTGTCTTTTACTAATACCAGTATTCATCAATGTAGCTGTTAAGACATCAGCACTGTTTTCTGGAAAAAATATTATCTCTAAATAAGGAAAGAAAACAAAGAAAGAGCTTTTCCCTTCACTTTTAAAGTAGCATGGCACAAAAGAATGTGCTACTATATTTTTATCAGAGATGAAGAGCTGAAAGAAGTGAAAAACCTTCCTGATAAAAGAGGTCACTTTATAAAAAACTAAAGCCAGATCCTCAGCTGTAAATTAGCAAAGCTCCGTGAGGGTTTAGCTTAAAATTTGTCTTGTTTTTGAGATTACACAAGTTTATTTAAGTTATATGAAAATTAGAACAAGAAGATATAATAGTGCTTTTCACACCCTATGTATCACAAGTCCTGTATCTATGTTGTCTCCCTTCTTACTCAATGTGTACATTAGGAGAGTTATTTCCCATCCCATTCCTAATTTCCCATTAAAGTCTATTGGGAGTTTTGGGGAATACAGCAATGCAGGATTGTGTGCTTACTTTGCTAATGAGCTTGTTTGTGTTGGACTATGGCATATAGAGAATGTATTTTTTGTGACATTAATTATATACTTTCTTTTAGGACCTGCTCCAAAGGTGATTGAAGTCAATGGGTTTAGGCTCTTAAAACTCACACAGATAGGATAGTCAGTTGTAGTCATCAGTAATTCCAGCATCTTAGAAACAGTGAATAAATTAAGCTTAACATGATTTATTTTTCTTTTAACAACTGTATAACATGTTTTAATAATATAAATGCAATAGGAATCCTTACATCTAGGGAGTCATAACAGAATGATGTAATACTTTTGATTTCTTTTTTTTGGTGTGTAAGTTTTATCGTGTACTATAGGAACAATTACACCATTTTCTGTTATGTAAAGCAAGTTCAGTTAGAAAGTTTAAGAAGAAAAGAGACTCTTTCAGCAACACAGTCACTTTTACATTTAACAATGAGGTAACCTGTGTTTTTTCTGTGTCCTAATCATGGGAAAGCATATGCAGGGATATTTTACTTCTTACAGCAAAAACAAACACTTGAATCTCATCCAGTTGGAGCCTGTCTTTATCCTGATGAAACTGCTGCCAACACTTGGGTTGATTTGGGGCATTTATTTCCAATAGGTGTTTCAATAGTTATGAGGAAATTATAATAGCATTGCTTCGTATGAATGTTGGACATTCAACACTCTTATTCCTGTGCTTTTAAAAACATAATATCCACAAAACATACAAAAATTCTCTTTTTGATAGACTAGTAATTAACTTTTGGGGGGAATTTTAACAAAAGAAAACACATCTATTAGGACTCTGGTAATAAATAAATATTTTTTGACTCTGGTAATAAATAAATAAATTTTAAAAATTGACAAAAACAAAGCCTTGCTTTTGTGATGCTCAAGCTAAGTTTGTGTCAGCACTTTTATTACAAACCTAAGGGATTTATAAATCGGCAATAAAAATTCCATCCAGAGTGAAACTTGCTACTCAGATTCATAGCTCAAGGGGAGCATGTATAATATGGGAGCAAATCTTGGTTTCCTGTATCATAATTATAGTTAGATATTTTACACTTATTTATCACCTTTTATTTCAAAAGATTTTCAAACACTTAAACTACAATATGTACATGAAACACAGCTAAAATGCAGCCATCTCTGGGGTGGAAGGCAGCAGCCAAACAGTTCACAGTGTATAACAATGGGAGGGAGAAAATTTTGACCAGGATACTAGGATAAATTACTGTTCTTTAAAACTGTGCTGTTGGCAATTTAGGCTGAGTTTTTCAAAGCCACCTAGTAGATCTGAATGCCCATGGTGTCTGTGTAGAATAGTGAGTATGTCAGTTTTTAAGGTCATATCTGCAAAAATGATATGAATTTAGAATTTTATGGTACACTAATGTGTCTTGTAAGATAAAGGCATGTCCTTAAATACATAACCATAAAAAGAGACAATTTAATAGCTTGCCTATTGAACTCCATTTTGGAAGACAACCTAACTCATGTTTTATGGCTTTCTTTTGTAGGTTAGTGCCACTAAGTTACCACTTAATGTTGCTATTGAAAATAACGTACAATACATTGCCTAGATAACGTTTGATTTTGCAAGGTGCTGAGCACTCCTGCAACATGTTATGAGCCCTCAACTTCCATTGATATCTATGGGTGAAAAAGCTCTCTATATGAACTGATTCATTATTGTTATTAACTATATATCTATATCAGTACTTTGCTTCCATTATCATAGTATCCGAGCGCTTGTATAATTTAAAGTGTTTATCATTTTTGTATCTGACACTGATTTCTATACTTTCTGAATATATTGTAGAAATAATCCAGGATAATGAGAAACCCTAGCTCTGCTGTGTTTTAGAATTTCCAGTGTTTAAAAGGGTATTAATTGTTTTACAACATATAGTCAGAAAGTGCTTCATATAGCATTCTGCTTGCCACATACTATTTAACTCATTCCTTTATCATATATCTTTGCATATTCTAACATAATAAAACAGTTTATTTTAGTTTAATATTTTACATAGACTCATGTATGGAATAAAAAAAAATCTGATAATTTGCATATGGATCTATAGGGTTAGAGTAGTGTTTTCCTAAAAGCTTCATTATAATATATTTTAGTGTTATTGCTGACTTTAAAAATTCTTCTATTATATTGATAAGTGCATCAAAGGGAAACTGTATAACATAGTATTTATGGAAGTGCATCAAAACAGCGTTACATTATAAGCGGCATTTTCATATTTCTATTTAGAGAGAAATAGCATATTTTGTACCCTAGAGATATTGAATTAATAGAAGATAGTTACCAAGAGACTAGTTGTTCCACCAGTATGCCTGATAACAGCAGTTTCATCACATACCCAGTGCACAGCATCAATTAAGAAAGCAAATAGGATGTTTGGATGCATTAAAAAAAGGAATAAAACATAAAAGTGTTATAAAGACTTATTGAACAATGGCATGCCTTTCTTGGGAATACATTGTCCAGTTTTACTCACTTCATGTTAAATAAAAGAGTCTGAGTTTGAAATAGTCCAGAGAAGGCAATAAAGATGGTTAGAGAAACGCTGAGACTTTACACTGTCTCATATTACAAGAATCCAGGAGAATTCATGATGAAGTTAGTGGCTGGCAAATTTGTAACAAATCAAAAGAAACACTATTTGAAACAGTGTATAGTAAACCTGTGGAATTCCTTTACACAGAAGGGGGAAGGGGGCTATGGAGTCAGCCACTGTAGCAACATTTTAAAAGGGGTGGATAATTTATGATCATTAATAAAATTTGAGGTAATGTAAGTTAAGGGCAAACCAATCTCTTATTTTAGGCTGTAAACTGATGGCCTGCAGGTGTTGGAAGGATTTTTTCTTACATGTACAACATTGTACAATTAGCTAGGTGGATTATGGATTCTCTTTGCCTTTCTCTGTGATATATTTATTATGAAAGACTATATAAAATAAATATTTTTTATTTGAAGACACTTTTATTTACTAAGGAATACAACATATATAATCAGTTACAGAACAGATACCTGATTCAGATATTAATGATTGAAGGACAATCTCATTAAACTGTATCTCCAAGTCTGTGAAGCCTTTCTACTGTAATACTTATTGTGTGCTAAGAAGATGTTTGCACATTTTTTAATCTTCTAAATTAAAAGGGGAAAAGTCTGAAGTTATTAAATAACTTTCCATGAAAAATGTGAAGATGACACACGTGGCTTTGATTGTCTACTGCCTTGTAGCTTGTGTTGTCATTTACATTTGTGAAAAGTGGGTGTAACAGGTTTCTATTATGATTTGATAATGTATTGTATCCTCTTTGTGAAACTGTAAATGACGTAAAGTGCAACAAAGTGGAGGATTAGGCCCACAGTTTGTTGGTTTGCAATGACATTCTACATCCAACTACTGTCTCTCATTCTGTTCCAATGCAGAGCGTCTGCCTATAATCTTCCTTAGCTGCTTCTGCCTGGTTTCCTGCTACAAATTGAAAGAAACAGTACATATAACCTCACATTTCATCCAAACCTATGTGCTCTGTATAAACAATCTTTAAGATTTAATATTTAACAACAAATTATAGATATAGATGGTCAGTAAACATTTTGTTTATATTTGCATGCCCATGGTCTCTGTTTCAAAAAACTATCTGGAACAACATGCCTCAGTTATTTCTGTGTAACTGGACTAACATCCCATTGAGACCATAGCTGCTGACTGAAATAGACCTGTAGACCTGGAAATACCATAATATGGTGGTCAGTAAACTCTTTAGAGCCTCAGAAGTCTTTGTCCTAGATCTATACTAAGATTCATAAAGAGCTTGGTGTATTGAGGATAGGTTAGTATGATTTTTCTCAAAACTTTTATCTTACCAAGGAACATATGACTGAGACATATTTAGGAAGTTAGTTCAGCTGTAGCTTCGACATTTTGTAGATCTCCTCTCATCTCATTTAGTCTCATGCTATAAGAATAATAGTTGGGCTTGTAACAGAATATGTTTCCCTATTTAATTTTAGTTGAACAATCTCAATTGCTTTCAGAATTTATTTTAACCTTATGTTCTTCCTTAGACTTCCCATAAACTAGATGGGCAGCCATATAGATTTTCACTCTCCAGGCCTTGTAGAATATCACTCATTTTCATTAGGAAAATTTCTTGGGCACTTGTGATTCTGAACGGAGGCAATGAAAGCAGTGTCTTCTTCTTCGAGTAGTGTCCCTGTGGGTGCTCCATTGTAGGTGTATCCGTGTCCCTGAGACTCAGATCGGAGATTTTAGGTAGCGGTGTCCATTCGGCCCTCTCATGTGCTCTCCCTGCCTCAAGGCTATCTAACACTGTGCAGGTGAACCGTTCCCAGTTCCTTCTCAACCATCTTTGTCCTGAGACGGAGCCATAGCAGAGTCTGATTTTACAATTACTTATCTATTTTTGACCTTTGTTCCTAGTTAATAGTATAGTTCATAGAAGTTTCATTGGGTTAATAATCTCCTTCTTTACTTTTCGTAAAAGAAATTCTCTTTTTCTTTTATTTTATTTTCTGGAATAGCTATGTCCCTGTCTTTAGTTAGCTCTTCTTCATCTTTTCCCTTTTGGGAAATGAAACCTGCAAAATGTATGCCCGGCTCCCCTGGGTTTAAATGCTGTCTTGTCTGCAGAGAAGCTATCCCATTCAGTGATGGCCATTCACGCTGCATTCACTGTCTCAGAGTGTCTCAAGTACCACAAAAGTGCACTTTTTTGACTGAAACTAAAATCAAGGGCAAGAAAACCTGAAGCTCAGATTTCTCACGGTGGAAAGTTCACTTAGACCAGCCTACAACCTGGGACCCACCCTATACAGTGGTACCGGATGAGATGTCGATCCTATCAATGACCTCAGTTCAACACTCGCCAGTGACTTCAAAAAGGAAATCTGGTGATTCCTCTCAAAAAAGTGGGCTACAAGTCCCTAGAAT
This sequence comes from Malaclemys terrapin pileata, assembly GCF_027887155.1. Lineage (NCBI taxonomy): Eukaryota > Metazoa > Chordata > Testudines > Emydidae > Malaclemys > Malaclemys terrapin. Next base: position 88,079,229 of record NC_071507.1, read on the forward strand.
AGAGAATTGACCGGGAAAAAGAGATCCTTGACTAGGCCGACCTTCTCAGTACCAACTGACCTGAGGCTGGGTGCCCATGAGGCTGTAGGCTCCTCAGATACCTGTACCATCAGTAAGCCTAAAGACCATAAGGGCATAGGCTTGGGAAGATCGGTACCATCGGAAGAAAGGAGTGATAGAGAACAAAGTAGCTTCACGAATGTGGCGCTGATGGCGTCAATGAGGGCCTCAGTACTGAGTAGTTCGGCCCCACAGAAGCCCTGACTGACATCTATTGGCCATTCGTCGGAACGAAGAAGCCTGCAAGGGCCATTGACTCCTTCTACTTCAACTGCTCCCACAGAGCCTGCCTCAACGGGATCAACTGCTACCACAATACCGTAAGAATTATGTTTCTCCAAAACTTGCTTGTCTCAGAGACACTGGAATCACCCATACTCAGTACTTTCGCAATTGTGGAACCGACTACATCTTGGTTCCCTGACATTCCTGCAGTACAAAGACAGTCACCATCAGTGTCTTTGACTGCTCCATTTCTATTAAGTGATGAGAAAGAGAAGGATGAGGATGACATATACTCAGTCTCGGTGGAAGGCTCCCCAATACAATACCAAGGGACCAGTCACCCGGAAACAGTCTCAGAGCTGCCGTACCACCCACCATGAGAGTTAAGGCCCATCTAGTTTGTACTGCCCACCCTTGGGTGCCCCCACTCATGCCCTTTGCACAATCTCAGTGGCTGTACTGAGACACATGGGCAGCCTACAGTTCTTCAGGATCTCGAGCATTGCCCATCGGGATAGAGGAAGACGATCTCCCTCATCTTCCCTATCTAGACCTCCTGATCCTCAAGAGGAGACTTTTGAGAAACAGGAAGCAATAATGGACAAGGAGATTACTTCAACAATGAACATCTCTTCATCCTCTCCTGATGAAGCCGTTATGAGTCCCCCACCTACCATGGCAGAAGATTTCAAACAATTTCAAGATCTTACTAAGAGAGTAGCAGACTTGCTACAAATTCCCCTTAAAGAAGCAAAGGTGTCACAACACAAGCTGCTCGACATCTTACATACTTTGTCATCAGCTCATATTGTACTCCTGTCAACGAGGCCCTGCTAGACCCAGAAAAAAACATCTGGCATATACCAGCAATAATGCCTCCCACATGAAAAAGAGCAGATAAAAAATATTATGTTCCCTCTAAGGACATAGACTTTTTATTTTCTCATCCATCCCCAAAGTCCCTTGTTGTAGACACTGTAAATGAATGTGGTAGACAGCACCATGCTAAATCAACACCTGACGACAAGGACGGGAAATGACTGGCCTTATCCTATACATTTTCAAAGGACTGTACAGACACTGTGGGTTTCAAATATATGTTTGAAATCCATAAAATATTCCCTGTTAGATAACAATTTGGACATAAGATAAAATATGAGCATAAACTGTTTTACAGTATCCCCTTCAGATTCTAGCCATTCATAGGATGTAGCATCATAACATGATTTACAGCAATATGCCAAAAATAACTTTTCATGTCAGAATACCACCATTAATTATTTCCAAAATAAGACCCTTTTGAAAACAGTGCTCGATACTTAAAAAGTAGGTATTTTATGTATATGCCATTGCATATCTAGTTTGAAAACTTTATAGTTAGCAAGAAGTATTGAATTAATGTAATAAACCTTACTGGTGTTTCATGAAGCTCAGGCTCATATTTTGCAAGAGTCTCATATCTATTGTTTTTAATAATCTCCTTACAGACATAATGATCCTCTTGCACTCTCATATCAAACAGACTGTTAATTGGTTGGAATAAAGCAAAGAACCACCATTGACATATCTTAGGCCTAATTCACCACTGTGTTATTCCACTTTTACGCCAGTGTAAATGCTCTGAAATCAATAGAATTACATAGACATAAAAATTAGAGTAACACAGTGGTGAATCAGACCCTTTGACATACAGAAAAAGAGGAGACCAAGGAGAAGTACTGTTGTTGTTAATTATTTTCTGAGCACCTTTTTTGTACTTGGCATGTTACAAATAAACAGGGAGACACGGTCACTACTCTAAGGAGTTTAATTCAAGTCATTACTGTAATTTTTCAAAATTTGATCTAAATTAGACTCAGACAATACAGTTGAATTACATATAATACACTGAGTGATGGTTCAGTCTTGTAGATATCTTGGTTGGTGTTTTTTAATCTACTGAACCTCAGGTTTATTGTCACAGAAAATCTTTTCAGGAGTGGTCTGTGAAGAGGTGGAGGCTATTTGGCACCGAAGGAGAGGGAGAGAGTTTTAAGTATAAGGGGTGGCAGGGAAGAAAGCACAAATAAGTGTGTAGCAGGACAGCACAAAGGAGGAATATAGAAGAAATTGGGGAAGAGGATAGACGGAGGAAGAAAGGGCTGGGATGGAATGACAGCAGAAAAGTAGCAGGGGCAGAGTTGTGCAGGGCCTTGATGTTGAGGATAAAAAGCTTGAATTTGAATATAAATCCAAATTTCAATTACTGATGCTTGTATAATTTATTTCCTTTCCTAATTATCAAGGACATTCTCTCTCCTTTTTTTTTTTTAAACAAACCATTTAATTGTTTTTCAGTTAGAAAAAGTCATGCAACTGAGTAATCATTAAAATAATGTTATTGTTATAAAATTCAGCCCTCAAAAGTCAGGCAGTATGGCTGCTGGCTAAACTTCCTCCTAAGTTTAAAAATTACCCAAATCCTGCATGTCCACTATTGGGCTGCATATGAACTGCTAGTCAAAATAGAAATTTTAAGTTGAAAATTCTTATTATTTGTACTGTACTTGTTCCTAGAGGCGTCACTGAAATTGGTGCCCCATTTTGCTAGGTGCTGTACAAATTCATAGTAGAAAATAGTCTGTGCTCTGAAGAGTTTACAGTCTAAATAGAGAAGACAAAGGGTACGAAGAGGGCACAAAGAGATGGAGAGATTGGTCTAAGGCAGGGGTTCCCAAACTTGGTTCGTGGCTTGTTCAGGGTAAGCCCCTGGCGGGCTGTGAGACGCTTACCCTGAACAAGCCACGAACCAAGTTTGGGATTCCCTGGTCTAAGGTCACACAGAAAGTCAGTGGCAGAGCTAGAAACAGAACCAAGTCTTCTGACTGTAGTACAGTGCCCTATTCGCTAGACCAGGGGTCGGCCACTGTTCAGAAGTGGTGTGCCGAGTCTTCATTTATTCACTCTAATTTAAGGTTTCATGTGCCAGTAATACAATTTAACATTTTTAGAAGGTCTCTTTCTATAAGTCTATAACATATAACTAAACTATTGTATGTAAAGTAAATAAGGTTTTTAAAATGTTTAAGAAGCGTCCTTTAAAATTAAATTAAAATGCAGAGCCCCCCCGGACCGGTGGCCAGGACCCAGGCAGTGTGAGTGCCACTGAAAATCAGCTCGCGTGCCACCTTCGGCACACGTGCCATAGGTTGCCTACCCATGCACTAGACCTTGCTGCCTCCATATGTTAATATGCACAAAAATAAAACATAATATCGATATTTACAACCATTTTATGTGTATAAGTATAGTCAGTTTTAGCCCTCAGTTATACCCCTGCAAAATCCTTTGAAATAATTTAAAAACTATAATATAAGGCTATAAAGCTCTGAAAAGCCATGCTATAAAGCATTAGTGACATTCTTGGAATTCCGATAATTTGACAAACAATTTGGATCACTTGGTTAGTGTGATTTCATAAGAAACCGGTGATGTATAGCTATAAGATGACAGTTATCTGAGTTCTGTCTTTCTGCATCTGTATTAGAGAGAGAGAGGAGTTGAGAATTGTTGTGGAAAGCAATTACCTCTGTGTTGAAAAGTGGTCAACAGTAGTATATTATGCCCAAAGTAAAGGGCTAGTGCATTAGTCATAATTGTATAAGTCAATGAAATAATTTCCCAAGAGGTTTCTTTACTAAGAGCATACTTTATAAAAGAAAACTCAGTTTTATCTAATATCCCACCATTAATTAGGGTTTTTTTGCCATCGTTCTTTACAGTTATTCTCAAGACACACTAAGATAGTTAAAATGCAATTTCCAAGAAAATATAACAAACATGTTTTTTCTAACACACATCATAGTGCATTTAGTGGTTTTATAGACAGGGCCGGCTCCAGCATTTCTGCCGCCCCAAGCAAAAAAAAAAAAAAGCCGCGATCGTGGTTGCGATCGGCGGCGGCAATTGAAAAAAAAAAAAAGCTGCGATCGGCGGCAGCAGTTCAGCGGCAGGTCCTTCGCTCCTAGAGGGAGTGAGGGACCTGCCGTCCCCAAATTGCCGCAGGTGCTGCCCCTCTCCCTTGGCCGCCCCAAGCACCAGCTTGTTAAGCTGGTGCCTGGAGCCGGCCCTGTTTATGGAGCAGTTGTTAAGTGCTTTCAAAGCATTATCACAGAAATGAAATGGTAACAGTTCAGTATGACTTTTCAAACATATATTTATATAAAAAGACTCATTGTAGTTGTTTCCATTAGTTATAGGTTGTAAAGTCAAGTCTAACTATCAAATAGGTTTAAGTGCTATTAAAAACAACAACGTTTTAGAAGTGACATTGCTTCTGTTGATGTAAGCATAGTTGCATGGACACTGAAAACCTTGATTTTGTCAATTCTCAATGAAAAAGTAAAATTAAAATAATATAAATGTAATTTAAAATAAAATAAAATAAAACTGTGTGTGTTGATGGGAATTCTTATCTGTATTGATCATGTTTAGAATTAGCACTCGTGCGTTAGACACAGATCATTAAAATTTGTAATCCACTGTCCTGCCGAGTGCTTTGCTGCTCTAAATATTGATAAGTGCTGCAGACAGTATCTCTTTCTGCTAAAGTTGTTTCTCATGAACAATGGGTAAACCTCCTTGCTCTTGTCTCATACAGAAAAAGAGCATGAGAAAATGAAATGGAAAATGAGACATCTGAAGTCTTTGTTAATATTTTATCTGGCAGCCTGATTTTTATCAGGCTTTTTACATACTTTGTTTTCAATTTTTGATTAAGATAGATTAAAAATAAGAAGGAAAAAATTGGTAACTCCCCTTCTAGAATGGTAGTGGAAAACAACTCATTGAACTCTCCATGGCTTACAATGACTTTCTTTTCATGCTTCACCCATCGAGTTATTTGATTTGTTAATAATTCAGATCAGTTTGTTATATAAAATGGTTTCCCTTTTCCCCAAGTTTGTTACTAGTCTCAATAAATGATTATAAAAAGCTTATGGTAAATTTGTGTCCCTGCAGACACTAAGATTATTTTAGTAGTATCAGTGAACTGATGTATTTAATAAATGTATATTTTTCGTGGAAGTGATGCAATGAAAGCATTTTATAAGACCATGTTGTGTGGGCAAGGACTATGTAAGCCACCTGACTAACCTCTGTCAACAGATCACAATTGTGAATGGCATTTGCCATGTTATTCCAGGAGTGGCACATTTTTGAAGCCATGTTTTATAAAACTGTTTTAAATTCAAGTACAAAGGTCTGAGGTTTAACATGCTACTCAATTTACCATCTCTCAGATAGTTTTTAAGGGCGTCTCTTAGTTCTGTTGTCAGAATAAATTTATGCTAATGTAATAAAAGGCAATCATAGCTTAAATTAACAACTCCCCAAAACAAGCAAACCTAAAAAATGCAAAACAGAAAGTGACATGATTTGTCTTGATAACCTTTAATACAGTGAGGTAATGTTGATTTTTTTTTCAGATTGTTTTTTGAGGGGGCTGTTTGCACTGCTATTTGACATTAGCATGGTTTATCTGTAGGGCCCTACCAAATTCACGGCCACGAAAAACATATCACGGACCGTGAAATCTGAGCTCCCCCATGAAATCTGACTGTTGTCGGTGATGAGGGCTCATAATATGCTCTGGGCTCCAGCTGCTAGTCCCGGCCGGGCTAATAGGGATGGGACTTCCTCTTCCCCTGCAGGGGCCTCTCCGGGGGCTGGGTCAGACCCACCTCTGGGAACCTCCCATGGCTTCAGGAAGCTCTGCGGCTGCTGACTGGGAGCCCAGCTCTGAAGGTAGTGCAGAAGTGAGGGTGCAGAAGTGAGGCTGTGCTTTGAAGGCAGCGCAGCCGCAGTGCTTCCTGCAGATGGGGGAGGTTCCTGGAGGTGAGTCTGACCCAGCCCCAGGAGCAGCCCATGCAGGGGAAGAGGAAGTCCCATTCCTCTCCAGCCTTGCCGGGACTAGCAGCTGGAGCCTGACCCACGGTAGGAACCCCTGGCTGGGGCGCCCCGAGCCCGGCCCCTCCCCAACTCCAGGCCCAGCCCTCGGTCGTTAAAGAGACCTTGGTCTGGCTGAGGGGGGGACCACAGAGGCCCCGACCATGGGGTCCTGGACGGTCGCCCACCTGAGAGGCCGGCCCTGCCCCCTCCAAAAGTGATGACTTTCCTATACCCTGCAAGCCTCATTTCTGCGTTGCTGCTGGTGGCGGCCAGCATCCTCTGCTCTCCACCCACCCAGCTCAGAAGGCAGCACCCCAGCCAGCAGCAGCACAGAAGTAAGGCTGGCAATCTCACAACCTCCCATAACCCTCTTTTGGGCCAGGACCCCCAAGGTTACAACACTGTGAAATTTCAGATATAAATTTCTGAAACCATGAGATTAACTATTTTAAAAATCCTATCACTGTGAAATTCAAAAAGTCAAAAAAAGAAAAAAACCCAGAAAGCACCCCAAAGGAAAGTTTTCAGTTTGCCATTGTCTAATATTTATTTTTGTCATTCAATCTGAATATTCCAAGTGAAGACATTGTAAAGGTGACTGTACAAAAATATTGTTGTGAAAGTTTTGTTATGTGCATGAATTGTGAGAGAGAAACAGTATTTAGACCTGAGCATAGGATCCCAGGAACTCCTAAGATTTAAAGTTGTGTCTGACACTGATTACCTTTGTAATCTTCAATAAATCACTTAAACTTTCTTCCTCACTTACTCCATTTGTGAAATGAGGATAATAGCTACTTAGCTACCAAATGTTGTGAGGATTAATTATCTGATGTTCGTAGAGCATTCCAAAGATGAAAACTGCTATGTAAATGGTAAACATTTCACCCTCAATGGATAAAAGTGGTTTTGGGTGCATCAATATCTGGCTATCCAACTTAATATGCCTTAAAAGGACCTGATTCTCAGAAAGTACTAAGCACTTGGTACACCCAAATGTTCAGACACCAGAAATCACTAGTAACTTTTGAAAATGTAGGCTTTCTTATTTAGTTTTAATGCTTCACAGATATTCAATTGATTATAACTCAGAAATATGTAATTTTAATAAAGCTTTTGTGAAATGGATAAAATTCTGATGTTGTCATCAGTGGCCCCACATAGCTAATAAACCTTTAGAGTTCAGTTTTAGTCATCACGATTAACAACAATGCAGTGTTTCTTATTATGATAAACTAAAATGAAAAGAAACCAATGCTTCTTCCAAACTGGCTGTTTCTCATCATCTTCTTAACGTTGTCATTTAGACTATTGATGATATTTAAATTTCTCTGCAATGTATATAAATACTTCGTTGGTAAATTATGTTATGTTGTAAATTTTAAGTTATATTGGAGTCCGTGTGGTATAGCTGGTTAAGGTTTACCAGCTTTTCTCTACTGGAGACCTGTATTCAAATACCATTTAGGTCAAAGGAGAAAGTTAGCTAATGGCCTCAACATATTCTCTTGTGGAAAAAGGCCTAATGCAATGACTGTTGGAGTCAATGGACAGACTCCCATTGATTTTTACCAGGCATTGGACTCTCTCCACCACAGAGTTTGTCAGTCAGTGATAAGAATAAGCCTTGGTCATGGATAGCAGATCAGGGTTGAATTGGTTTGATGTTCAGATATGATAGTGACAGACCTGTTACAAATACCTAGATAGATTGATGAAATTCGGTTGATATAATTTACTGTATCTGTTCATAGCAGGCCTGAATGTAGCCAATCCAATCAATTTTCCATTTTCAGGTGCATTAAATTCATCTTTAAACTTAATTTAAAAAAGAGACTATATGTATGTTTTCCAGATCATTATGTCAAATTAAGATGAAGACGTGGTACCAGTACTTTTTATTTTAAAATATATAGGAGGCATTCAGAAACCTTATTAGTCATAATGAGTCTATCTTAAAAGGTTTAAGTAATTACTTGGCGACAGCACAAAGGATAGTTATTCTGTGGCAAACATCATTCTGTCTGTCTTTCAAAAAAAATGTGGTAATGTAACTAGCTGCACTGAGTATTTGACTTTGATTCTCCACATGGACAAAGAACAGAAAACTGTGTGTTAATGTAGGCTGTAGTATAATGTTCCTTCCAGCAGTAGAATAAGAATGGATTTGAAAGAGAGGAAATATTTCCTGACTCCTAGTGCTTTAGCTGCAGGCTGATAAATAGTGCAGTTTGGAATCAATTTCAGCATTGATCTGAAAGATAATCCTCTTCACAACAACCACGTCCTGGGGTTTATACTGTCAGGTGTGAAAATGAATGGCAGGTTCTAAAAAAAGGAAGAAAAAAAAGGGGCCCACAGGAAGAGGGATAGTTATTTGTCTGTCACACATGAGCTACTGCACTACAGAAATTTCCTTGGAAAAAATAAGTTAGCTATATATGGAAAGAGTATTTATTTTCTTAATTACGAAAATGATGCTCTGAAATTGAAGAATCAATCATGTTTATTGTTATATATGGGAAATTAAATATATACCATATACAATAATTTAACTTGCTGTGCAAGCAATCCATAGTATGTTTCCAATCGATATTCTGTACTTCAGAAGTCTTCATGCTAGCTTGGTCATGTAGGGCACGGGGGGTGGGAAGAGGGCGAAACTATGGATGTAGACCCAGCTGTTCAACTTGGAAGGCTTTTTATCCTGTAAATGCTGTGCAACAAATAAGAATTACAAAAAGTGCCTGAGAGAATACATGAGTGTTTGGAGTTGGAATGCATTTAAAGCAGTGTTTAGCAATTTGTTTAAGTAAAAAATGAACATAGTTTTACTTCTCTATCCCCCTCCTTAAAAAAAAAAAAAAAACCCATGCACACTAAACACAGGAAAAATGTGATTTTTTTTTTATTTTCTTGATCATGTCAAAGGAAGAAAGACTTATCCTGTCCTTGAAGTTGTAGCTGCAAGGCATTAAAGCTCTCCACTCTGTCAAGCATTTTATCAGCATATCTTAATTAGGGAGATTATGGATCTTGGTTGAAAAGTACCTTTTCTGCAAAGGAGCCTATGACATTTCCTAGGGTACAATCTAGACTGTTGAACAACGGTGTTCTCTTAACGCTCTCGCCTGGGGTGCCTTTTACATTGCTGTGGTACCAGAACAGCCACACCTGGCCTGCTCACACACAGCCTTCAGCATGCAAATTCACTCCCAGCTAAATACATGAATGGTCTCCCAGCCATTCATGAGTCACATACATGGTGACACCTGCATGTTCTTAGACCCAGCCTTGACCCCAGAAATTTGTGTTTTGTTCTATACTATACCCTCCTGGGCTTCTGCTTAGTATGGGCTGGGGTGAGGGAGTTGACCATCACCGCAGGCAAGGATTTGCAGGAGAAAGAGGGCAAGAGACTTTGTTCAGCTTGAGCCACTGACAAGCCCTTGGTCTCACAGATGGGGTGAGATCAAACTAGGGAAGGGCGCATCACAGGGCTTCTGTTATTTTCAAAGATCTGTGATTCTAGAGTGCTTTAAGAGTGCTAAGCCTGTGTTTCTTGCTTTCCTGCCACATTGTGCCCAAAGAGGCTACACTAGAAGCCCAGAGTGCCCACAGCTGAGGTGAAACACTATGAGAGCATGTGTAGCTACACACTCCACTCTGGATGCAATCAGCTTTTTACTGTGATGTGTAGCTACACAAATCCTACATGCCGTCTCCAGTGAAAACAAGACCTCAGAGTGGCCATGTCACTAAGGGAATAAGACTTTACATACAGAGGATAATGATGCTTTTCTGTTATGTTAGAAAGACACGGTGGGTGAGTGTCAGAGGGTTCACCCTGCGCCCTGGGTATTCAGCCCCTGGGCCTCCCTCTTCAATGAGTCAGGGACACTTCAGTCTGGTGCAACACCCATGCTCTTTATTCTCAGAAGGTTTCCCACCACCAGTTCCCAACTATATACAGGCTTCACAGCTACGTTGCCTACAACAGGCCTGGCCAGCAACAGACTAGGAGGCTCCCACTTCCTTCTGTGCCTGACCTTTCTCTTTCCCTCTTCCCCCTTTTCCCTGGCTTCCTCCCAGCCCTTATAGCTCTGGGTTAATAAGACTAGCACGTGCGGCCAGTTACCAGGCAAGCACAGGGCTATTCACCCAGCCCCAATCCATTCCCCTTAATTGGGGCTGGAGTGGTAGGAGCTCAACCAGCACCCTGCCACAGTGAGGTAATATCTTTTATTGAACCGACTTGTATTGGTAAGCGAGACAAACTTTTGATCTTCTACAGAGCTCTTCTTCAGGTATAGAAATATACTCTGAGTGCAAACATCACCAAATCAAAACATACCTTGGCATACATGATATAATGTGGTCTGTAGAGACCGATAATTACTTTAAGGATGAGAGGTACTGAAAATAATTTTGAGGGATAGATTTTGTTGGTGTCCTTTCTACTGTCTTAAGAAAAAAGTATAACCCAGAACAAAAACAAAACTACTGAAATGAAACACCATTGTGGTTCAGATTGGATAGGAGTAATGCTTGGAAGAAAGCTTTTTATTATCTGTTTAATAAATGTCTTGGCTTGCATGATAATATTGGGATTTGATACTGATGCTAGCTTGGATTAACACTGCTGTTCCTATTGATTTAATTAGTCATATGAACCTTGGATTCCATTAATATTTTTATTGGCAGAATCAATAGAAATTACATTAGAGTTTCTAAGCATGAATGTCAGTTCTTAAAGGCTTCCTGCTTGAATGTTAATGCTCATTAAGAGGAAATGTTAGTATACTTCTGCAGACACCTACTGAAGTTCTCTTTCCTTCAACTTTGTTTCATTTCAGAATGTTACACTCCCACACCGATTTCAGTCTGACAACATGTTGATTTGTGTGATAACAAAATTAAGTCTATGTCCTCCCCTTAGTAATGTTAAGAAGGATGAAAAATTGTGATAACTGAGTTATAGTGGAGTGAACGGGTTGGTGGAAAATAAGAACAGTAGCACCAGTATAGGCAATGATCTAAAAATGTGTCTTGCTGGAAAATACAGATGAAATACCTGAGTGCCAGATATTCACAGCTGTTTATGTGCTACTGTTGATCCATCTGCAAAGACTGCATCCCAGTTGCTTAATGTATACCAGAATGGGAGAGAGTGATCCATTTGAGATGGAATGCCTGGAACATTTTAGAAATCACTGACAAACAATGATGCTAACATACGGCAAAAGTGATGCTTTAAACCACAGCTGTGCATTGGAGGTGCTGGAGAACCATCCCCCCAAAAACAAGAACTCTTAAAAGGCTTTGTGCCTGATGCACAGTATCTGTGGGAAGCCCCAGAGAGCACAGTTACTTTAAATTGGGTGTAGCATGTGCTTCCCTCTGTGCGCACAAGGTTTTCCATTTTGCCAGGTTCCTGCATGTGAGATACTAGGTGGGCAAAATCTCCTTGCCCCCTCTCCCACATTGTCAGGCTTGTAGTAGGTGCATTAACGAAGCACTTGTTGCACAGTTAATATGGAACTGGAAATGTTATTAATGTTGCACCTTACTTTTGTCGGCTACACATGGTAGACTATTAAAATACTCATAATAGGGAGCTGCAGTCATATAACCATCATTTTCCACATCCCCTTCCTTCTCTGCAGATCAGTTATAAATGAAAACAAAAGGACCCTACTTCTTGCTTTGCCACTGCTACTGAATGCTTATGGGACAATCGTTTGTGCAATCTGTGACAGTCATTTCCTCTAAAGGCTGAATAAGTGTTCAATACCTTATAACTTGATTGAAGTGACTGATCCAAGTACCATACTCCCTCTTCCCCTGTGATCCAGTGGCAAAGCCATCCAGGCACCAGAGCACAAATAAGTTGTATCCTGAAAAGAGGTGAAGTACTTACTCCCTTACCTGTCCACTAAGAAAGCATAATTCCTCCCAGGGCTACCCCTAGTACAGTGCAACTCATCCTCTACTCCTTACGCTGGACTGCATTAATGGCTCACTTCAGCTGTTTGCCTGGGTAATGTTGATGGTGCAGAATAATTGTTACATTCTGCCCCTGCAAGTGGTTTAGTTGTGGATAATTGAGCATGCTATGTACTGTAGATAAAACAGATTATTATTCTTGTGTATGAAAAATGTTATTTAAGTTATTAAATAGCTGTAGATATTAAACTGTTGTATAGTTCATTCCTGGCTGATCTTAACTAATAGAAAGGTTTCCTATAGCAGAGTTTAAGACACGCATACCCCAGTAATGTAGCCCATAAAACAACAATTTAATTCTATATTACCATTGAATAATACTTAGCACTATTAGGAAAAAGTCGTATGGTAAACTAAATAGATGTTAAACATGTTTTCACTGTAGTGGGTCAATACTTCCAGGATTGTTTACTGTTTTTTTGAATGTTTACTGACCAATGTAATGAAATTATATAGGCAAGGTGATAACACTAGCTGCATAGTTATAGTTGCTATCAATTTGCCAGCTGTTTTTGGTCTTGATTTTCTAACAATATGTCAGTAGAAGAGAAGGACAAGACAATGGGCTCTTGATGTTGTTTGGAAATAGCATTGATTTTCCTACATTGGCAACTAGCCTACTGTTTGTCAATATAATAAGATTGATTTCATACTTCATAATGGCTTACTATGATAATAACTTTAACATATCTACATGAAAAGCAAATGTTCCACACATCTGATAAAAATGTTCAGATTTTAGAACTTCAATCATCAACAAGTGCAAGTGGGCTTTCATTTAGACCTAATACACTTTCTATTTGTTTCAGTCCTTGCTCAAATACATTTTGCAAGACCTAGAAACATATTGTACATTTTGCAGTATTCAAGATGAACCAGTTCTTCAATGTCGAATTCACTATTTAGATTGTCACTGAAGCTATTCTTAATACTGCTGTCACACACAATATTTGCATCACATTCTTCAATTCAAGAGGAGAAACTGCTCCTTTAAAAAAAAGAATAGTTCATTCAAGAGGAAGACACGATAGGTGACAATTATTATTTTTCTCTAACATAGTAAGTATGTCTGGGTTTTTTCCCCTTAGTTTGGCAACCAGCACTGGTTTATATTTTGAAATCATTGCTATGGAGTTAGCCATTAAAGTCAGTTTTGAGATTCCCAAAATAGAAATGTTTCATTTTGATTTATTGGACTGACCCAAAATGCTTGATTTGAGTCAGTTCAATATAAATTGTATTTTCCCATTATGGTGCATTGCCTCTTGGAAGTTAGTTCAAGAGCCTTATGCTCCCCTTTTCCCCATGGGCAGCTCCCTCTGATGGGACTACATGTCACATGATGCAGAGAGAGTCGTGTGATTCCCCTGATGCATTGCACATTGCTTGGTCAGAGAGAAATCACATTGCATTATGAGAAATATAGAGCTCCAGGGAGCTTAGCCTGTAGAAGAGAATTGGGGGCCTGAACTACGGCTCCCATAAGGCAATGTACTGATAGGAAAATGCAGTTTAATGTATTACTGCACTGAGTCAAAACATTTTGGGTGAGTTCAGCAAAACAAAATATTCTGTCAGATTAGCCCAAAACGAAGTATTGGGTCAAATTAACCCAAAACAAAATATTTTATTATTTTCCTGACAGAAAATAAAAAAAAATCAGAAAAATTAAGATTTTCCAGTGGAAAAGTTCAAATTTAGCAGAAACTGAATTTTCAATCTGAAAATTCCTGGCTAGCTCTACTCCCAACCATACAAGTGTGAAGATTTTGACTGTATGAGCAGGACTGTGACATGTTTTTGAGCTGCATCCATGTTCAAGCACAGTTCTTCTGTTTAGAGGGACCACCTAATCGTTTATGTGTAACTGAATCAGCCTACTGTTCTCTGTGCAGGCAGGTGGACATTCAGAAGCACATTACCCAGCATGTGAAAAATACCCACATCCTCTGTCCTGGCACCACAGTTAAGACAGTATACAATATCTGATGAGATTTTTCCCAGAATCCACTGATACAAATATGGTTGTGCTGTGTGGTTGATAATTGCTTGTGCTGGGAAAAAAACCCTGTTTGTGAACATCCATATTAGGTGAGATTGTGTCAGAGGAGCATGTCGAAACCTGTTTACAGAACACCAGTACATGCCCTTTATCTCAGTGAGTCATAGGAGTGGTTAGGGCAATTATCTTTCTTCTTTTGTGTCTTCCATTAATTATGATTATAAATATAATTTTAAAAAAAAGATTAACAGAATTGTTGGCAGCACAAATTATTTTCTTATACAAGTATTAAAAGAGATAGTGACACATACAAAGGGAATAAATACGACAGAGCTGAGACAGTGTATGTTATGAGTTGCGGTAGGCATGCATTTGGGCCTGATCCTCAGCTGGTGTTAGACCAGAGCTCTGTTTAAGTCAATGGACTGTATGGCGATTAACACCAGCTGAGGATTTGGCTCATTATTTTTCATAAAAATGATCTCAATGATTTTTTCAAAATAATTTTTAATCTCATTTCTCCCACCTTTCTACAAACAGTTTAGTTGTTAATCTACTGCAGGCATAAAGTAGTTTCATTTAGCTTGGTAGTTAATATTTAGACAATTGAGGAAATATGTGGCTACTAATAAAGAAGAAATACTTTCTTCTTAACTTTGGGTTCAGTAAACATAACACTGGCATTAGTACAGTTTATAGCTCTGAAATATTATATCTCTTTGTTGAGTCCAGATATTGTAGGGTCACTTCAGAAAATCTGAAATATCCACTTTATGCTCTTGGGTTTCCAAAAAGAAACATTTCCTCTTAATATGTACAGTTTATTTCTCTTATTATTTCTCTTTTGTACTTTTTTTTTAACAAGTTCGGACATCTGATTTTGGAGTAAATGGAGTTGCATTGAGATGGAAATTGTAGCTCATATACTTACACAGTAGACAGAAGTTTTAAAATATATATATAATATTTTTATTGTCTTATTTCTGTTACGAATATGTGAGTTTGCTGTCAGTGAAGCTTATGACGTGCTAATGCAATAAAAATAAAATCTGTGTCCAACGTGACTTAGTTTTAAATCAAGGACAACACAATTTTCTTTTTCTTCTTTTCTTTGTATTAAAGAGATGTTCTGTCATGGTGGTATCATTGTTGCAAATTCTGAATTATGCATGAACTGAAAAAATCCCTTTATAGTGCGAGAGAGAAAATAAGACAGTGCTGTGCTATTTGTTGTGCGCTAAATACATAGCAGCAGAATATTCAGCTCAGCTCTAACTACAAAGGCCCACCAAAGCTGGCAATCTGAGAACTAGCCCATGCATTTTGCCCAATGACACTTAGATATATTTATAGGCATATCTATGTTACTTTCCACTTTTTGTCTCTCCCCTTTCCTCAGACAGAATAAGAGTTGGCAACTTTGGGAGTCACAAGTATTTCTCTCCTCCAGATACCTTCAAAAACTTTATAAATATCAAGCAAATTTTTATAATTTTAAAAATATTTTGAGACTACTGTGTTTTCATCTTTTGTAAGTATTAACAAAGAAAGAAAAGGAAAATGCAGAACCAAAACAAATAAATACACAACACATTTAAGTTTAGATATATCTCCCAAGTCTTATTAAACTGACCTTCGCTCTAACAAAATTAAAAAGATACATGAGCTGAGTCTAGTCCTGCCAGTCAGAAACTCCTGAGTTCTAATCCCAGCTTTGACATGGATTCACTCTCTGGCTTTAGTGAAAGCATTTAGGCCTCAGTTGAGCAGAAGTACAGTGACTTGTGTAGGAGAAGTGAGGAACTATCCCATCACAGAAGGTGATGTGGGAGATTGTGCCACAAGGGAACAACAATAGCTCTTCTGACATTATCATCAAAGGGGCTGACAAAGGAGGTGCTGTAGTCATAATGAACAGGTCAGATTATGAACAGGAGGCTGCCAGGCAACTCTCCAAGACCACATTCTACAGGCCACTATCCTCTGATCCCACTGAGGAATACCAAAAGAAACTACACCATCTGCTCAAGAAACTCCCAGCTACAGTACGGGAACAAATCTACATGGACACACCCGCAGAACCCCGACCAGGGGTATTCTATCTGCTACCCAAGATCCATAAACCCGGAAACCCTGGACGCCCCATCATCTCAGGCATTGGCACTCTGACAGCAGGATTATCTGGCTATTTGGACTCTCTCCTCAGACCCTATGCTACCAGCACTCCCAGCTATCTTCGAGACACCACCGACTTCCTAAGGAAACTACAATGCATTGATGTTCTTCCTGAAAACACCATCCTGGCCACCATGGATGTAGAAGCACTTTATACCAATATTCCACATGAGGATGGACTACAAGCTGTCAGGAACAGTATCCCTGATGAGGCCACAGCAAGCCTGGTGGCTGAGCTTTGTGACTTTGTCCTCACCCACAACCACTTCAGATTTGGGGACAACTTATACCTTCAAGTCAGTGGCACTGCTATGGGTACTCGCATGGCCCCACAGTATGCCAACATTTTTATGGCTGACTTAGAACAACGCTTCCTCAGCTCTCGTCCCCTAATGCCCCTCCTCTACTTGCGCTATATTGATGACATCTTCATCATATGGACCCACGGAAAGGAGGCCCTTGAAGAATTCCACCTGGACTTCAACAATTTCCACCCCACCATCAACTTCAGCCTGGACCAGTCCACACAAGAGATCCACTTCCTGGACACTACAGTACAAATAATTGATGGTCACATAAACACCACCCTATACCGGAAACCTACTGACCGCTATACGTACCTACATGCCTCCAGCTTCCATCCAAGACACATCACACGATCCATTGTCTACAGCCAAGCCCTAAGATACAACCGAATTTGCTCCAACCCCTCAGACAGAGACAAACACCTACAAGATCTTTATCATGCATTCGTAAAACTACAATACCCACCTGGGGAAGTGAGGAAACAGATTGACAGAGCAAGACGGGTACCCAGAAATCACTTACTGCAGGACAGGCCCAACAAGGACAATAACAGAACACCACTGGCCATCACATACAGCCCCCAGCTAAAACCTCTCCAGCGCATTATCCACAATCTACAACCTATCCTGGAAAATGATCCCTCACTCTCACAGACCTTGGGAGGCAGGCCGGTCCTCGCTTACAGACAACCCACCAACCTGAAGCAAATACTCACCAGCAACTACACACCACACCACAGAAACACCAACCCAGGAACCTATCCCTGTAGCAAATCTCGTTGCCTACTCTGTCCCCATATCTACTCTGGCAACAGCATCAGAGGACCCAACCACATCAGCCACACCATCAGGAGCTCATTCACCTGCACATCCTCTAATGTCATATATGCCATCATGTGCCAGCAATGCCCCTCTGCCATGTACATTGGCCAAACGGGACAGTCCCTCCGCAAAAGAATAAATGGACACAAATCGGACATCAGGAATGGTAACATACATAAGCCAGTAAGTGAACACTTCAATCTCCCTGGTCATTTTATTACAGATTTAAAAGTCACTATCATTGAACAAAAAAACTTCAGAAACAGACTTCAAAGAGAAACAGCAGAACTAAAATTCATTTGCAAATTCAACACCATTAATCTGGGCTTGAATAGGGACTGGGAGTGGCTGGCTCACTACAGAAGCAGCTTTTCCTCTCCTGGAATTGACACCTCCTCATCTATTATTGGGAGTGGACTACATCCACCCTGATTGAATTGGCCCTGTCAACACTGGTTCTCCACTTGTGAAGTAACTCCCTGCTCTCCATGTGTCTGTATATAATGCCTGCATCTGTAACTTTCACTCTATGCATCCGAAGAAGTGAGGTTTTTACTCACGAAAGCTTATGCCCAAATAAATCTGTTAGTCTTTAAGGTGCCACCAGACTCCTTGTTGTTTTTGTAGATACAGACTAACACGGCTACCCCCTGATACTTAACAATAGCTCTTAGAGCTCTCTGGCAAGTATCCAGAGCATGATTTCTTAGTATCTCCCTTCTCTGTATTCAGCCAGTTCTACAGGGGGAGGTAAAAAAAATTCAAATTTTATTATTATTGTTTTTTTAAATGAAAAAGGTGACATTTTTTCATTAAATGTTTTAGCAAATGTGTTCCTTTTAAAATCCATTTGTATGTGTGTGGGCAATGGCTTTGCCTCTTCCACAACCCTGTCCAGCCCATTTGGCTAGCTTGCACTCCTAGGGAAAATGATGCTGACTTAAATCAACTGATAAATTTAGTAAATAGACAGTAGGATGTTTGTCTCATTGTTTCTTTGTGCTCTGTTTGTTGTATGTATCTGTTGTCTTTTGTCTTATCCTTAGATTGAAAGCTCTTCAGGGCACAGACTGTATTTGTGTTTTTTGTTTGTACAGTGTGGAGCTCTGGTTTACAAGTGTGGCCCTCATGTGCTACCACAATAGAAATAAATACTACTACAGTATTAATAATACTAGTAGTAAGTATTATTTAACTCATACCCTCTTAACACATCCTACAAAGAACTGGTCACACTTCCAGAGATTTTAAACTTCTTCGTTTTCACCTGAAAACATAGAAAGAAATTGAATGGCTGTTGGTAATACAAACATGTCACGGAGAAATCACATCACAGAAGGAGAATCCAGGGCCATGCCTAGAATTCATGATGCAGTGTGTGAAATAAGACATTTGTGTCATGCCTTCCTTCCACTCGTGTAATTCCATGTATCCAACCACAACAAACCTCTACCTGCTTCCTGGTTGAGTTTGCGAGTACAAGGTCCTACTTATCTGTAAACATAAGTCGATAGCCGTGGTTGAGAGAGGATATTAAGCAAAATCTTTCTTTTGACTTAATCTTGTATGGTTGCTTTGGAAGTGTGATGTGAACTCTCCTACCCATTGCATATCTACAGAGTTAGTAAAATACACGTCCAGCCCACAGGCATGGATATATACTATATGTTTGAAAATATCCACATTTTTGTAACAAGGCTATCTAGCTTTTAACATTAGATTAGGAAACAACATGCTTTCAATGCCTTTTTAGCTAAGCTGCTATTTGCAGGAAGAAGTGGGGAAGGAAGGGAGGGGGAGAGAGAGAAACAATTAGTGGGATCTCCAAAGTGTATGTTATTTTCCCACTGAGTATTATTTAATTATTTGTTGTAAGTGTTAAAGCTCTTCTTGATGTACAAGGACTATTTTCTGAAATATGAGGATGAAGCACCTTTGGTATACTTTCAGTAAGGCACTAGTCCCTTCTAGCAATCTTGATGAATGATCTTGAGCTTCCTATTTCTGGA
Organism: Malaclemys terrapin pileata; assembly: GCF_027887155.1. Taxonomy (NCBI): domain Eukaryota; kingdom Metazoa; phylum Chordata; order Testudines; family Emydidae; genus Malaclemys; species Malaclemys terrapin. Next base: position 88,098,764 of record NC_071507.1, read on the forward strand.
ATTGCAGTAAATGCAAAGGAGGAAAATAGCATATTTCCTATAACTGTCACCTTCAGTTTTAATAAGCATAAATAGCACCAAAGAATGTCATATTTAATTCTTCCAGTACTTTATTCTGACCACAGGTTTTCATACAGTCTCAGCATTCATGATTCTGGGTGACTTCACCAAATATTAATCTTAGAAACTGGAGAACTGATACTGCAATTCAGGTTGATCTTGATACAAAATTAAACTTGGAAAAGTTAGGGAAAAACAGTTAAACAAATAAACAAAAAACGTGAGAGCTTTGCTGTTACAAAACATTCTCTATTGAAGGTATATTCCAACTGAATATTCTTGAACGCCCTTAAGTGCTAATTCTTTGACACATTCAGGGCTGTACTGACCCATAGTGATTAGAATATTGAAAGAACCCTTACCTGTCTTATAAATGGCTTGTGATAGCCTATTTTTTTTACCTAACCAAAGATGCCATTGACTGCTTTATGGTACATTCATGATACTTGATAGAGTGTTGGGACAGAAATTTTGTTTTTTCAATGTTCTTCTACAGTTGCTTTTACCTTTTCTGCCGTATGAGTTATGAGAGCTTTAAATCGCATTATTTGGACCAATGCCCTTGCATATCTGCTGTGTCCTGTACTTGTAGAATAGCATCCTCATTTGTGACCTAGATAGTTCAATCCATGCTTACTTGCCCTTGGTGGGAAGAATCCCTCTTTCTCCATTAGACAGATGTTGGCAGCTAATCAAAATGCAGAATTTTGCAGGCCTCCAGAATCTGAAACTCTTCCTTTCACCCTAGACTTCCATTTGTAGTATTCCTTTCTCTGAACAGGTTGTTCACCTAGAGACAATTCTGTATTATACTAGTTTTCTGATTCCTCTCACTCTGTCATTTAAAGCAGTGTATCTGCATTGGATCTTTTTTAAGACAGGAAGTTCACCAAGACCTAAGTACCTTTCTCTAGCCAGGCAAGTCTGCTGTGAACATGAAAGAAGATGAAAAGGCAGTGTGTGTTAGTATATTGCAGGGGTTGGCAACCTTTCAGAAGTGGAGTGCCGAGTCTTCATTTATTCACTCTAATTTAAGGTTTTGCATGCCAGTAATACATTTAAACATTTTCAGAAGGTGTCTTTCTATGTCTATAATATATAACCAAACTATTGTTGTATGTAAAGTAAATAAGGTTTTTAAAATGTTTAAGAAGCTTCCTTTAAAATTAAATTAAAATGCAGAGACCCCCAGACCGTTGGCCAGGACCCGGGCAGCGTGAGTGCCACTGAAAATCAGCTTGCGTGCCGCCTTCGGCACGAGTGCCATAGGTTGCCTACCTCTAGTATATTGCCAGTATGTCTATTCTGGTTCCTGGATCAAAGATACCTAGGTGGTTTGTTTTTTTGTTTGTTTTTTTGAGATTTATTATTTTACATCATAACATTTAAGGTGAAGTCCTATTCGTTCCCTGAGAAAATAAATCATGCCCTAAGATCTTTTATAAGGCAAAGTATTAAGTTAAAGAAAAATACCTTCTGATTAGAAAAGGACAAAATGGGGGATGGTGGAGTTGATTTTGGTTGCAAAACCTCATCAATTGGATTTTGGCTATAAAAAAAGATGTAGTGATGTGGATCTCAATCCCATTTATCATAATACCTCCTCCCAAAGCTCAGGAATAAACAAAGTGCTGATAAATGGTTTGATTTTTGGCCCATCTGTGTTTCTGATCCCTGTTAATTTTGAGCTGTTATTCTCCAGGTATATACAGAGAATGAGAGATCTATCTATCTATCTATCTATCTATCTATCTATCTATCTATCTATCTATCTATGTAAGAGGTAGTACGGTGTTATACAGTATTTAAGGTGGTAATAGACAGCGTGCCCAGTGGATGGACAGACGGACTAGGGTTACCATCACTGAAATGCAAAACCCCTGGCACTACTCCCACACAAGTCAAGCCCGCTGCAACCCCAATTCCCAACCACAAGGCAACTCCACAGCTCGCCCTTCAACAGCCACTTACATTATCTAGAGAGATAACTTCATTGATAACACTGGTCTACAATTTTTGAGAAGTTGTCTGCTTCAGAGATAAAATGTGCTATTTATTATGTATTTTGATGTGCTGAATTCAAATATGACAATTAAAACAACTGATTGGCTACTGTTTCTAAGATATTTAAGTTTTTACATTTTATGTCTATGAATATTGTGTAGATAGTAGAGTTTTAATCATAAATTGTAAACCTAGGTCTTTTCATGTGTTTATGGTTGCTTTACATGATAATATTTCACCTGTCCTTTTTATGTAATACTTTAAAAATCAGCAAAAGGATTATATAAATAAAATGTATTATGAAACAAAAGGCAAAAAACTATTATGTACATAGTTTAGTCCTATTCAGTGTCTACTCGGCGCTTCTTGGCTTGTCTCTTGTATTCATCTTGTAAGCATCTCTTGTCACTGTCCAGCAGTAGTCTGCAAGCATTGATGGGCTCCATTTGCCCTGATAGCGTTTCTCCATTGTTGCAATATCCTGGTAAAATCGCTCGCTGTGCTCGTCGCTCACTGCTCTGCGGTTCAGTGGAAAAAAATCTAGATGAGAGTGCAAAAAATGTATCTTTAGTGACATGTTGCAATCAACGCTTTTGTATGCCCTGAGGAGTTTTCCACCAACAACCTGTAGTTGTCTGCCTTGTTGTTTCTGAGAAAATTTATTGCCGCTAACTGGAAGGCTTTCCATGCTGTCTTTTCCTTGCCATGCAGTGCATGGTCAAATGCATCATCTCGAAGAAGTTCACGAATCTGAGGACCAACAAAGACACCTTCCTTTATCTTAGCTTCACTTAACCTTGGAAATTTTCCACAGAGGTACTTAAAAGCTGCTTGTGTTTGTCAATGGCCTTGACAAAGTTCTTCATCAGACCCAGCTAGCTTGATGTGTAAGGGTGGTAACAAAATCTTCCTTGATTCAACAAGTGGTGGATGCTGAACATTTTTCCTCCCAGGCTCCAATGACTGTCGGAGTGGCCAATCTTTCTTGATGTAATGGGAATCTCTTGCACGACTATCCCATTCGCAGAGAAAACAGCAGTACTTTGTGTATCCAGTCTGCAGACCAAGCAAGAGAGCAACAACCTTCAAATTACCACAAAGCTGCCACTGATGTTGGTCATAGTTTATGCACCTCAAAAGTTGTTTCATGTTGTCATAGGTTTCCTTCATATGGACTGCATGACCAACTGGAATTGATGGCAAAACATTGCCATTATGCAGTAAAACAGCTTTAAGACTCGTCTTCGATGAATCAATGAACAGTCTCCACTCATCTGGATCGTGAACGATGTTGAGGGCTGCCATCACACCATCGATGTTGTTGCAGGCTACAAGATCACCTTCCATGAAGAAGAATGGGACAAGATTCTTTTGACGGTGAAGATTACTTGCACAAGCGTTGCAGCATATGTGTGGGGCCCACCTCTTGTCCTGATCTCCAATTTTGCAGCCAAAATAAAGGTGATAGGCTTTCTTAACCATAGTGGTTATACTGCGCTTTTGTGATGCAAAAGTCACTTCACCACAAACATAGCAGAAGTTATCTGCACTGTTCTCACAAGTACGAGGCATCTCTGCTCACTTTGGCTAAACAGAAATGTGTCCCTTTGCAAAATCAAACACTGACAAATAAGAGAGCACGACACTGTATGATTTCTAGAGCTGATCTAGGGCAATTTGTTCAGCAGAGTGATGTAAGCTTCGTTATGATTGCATCATCCATGACTTCTAGGAATAACATGATGCAATTCATATCATGTATGACACAATACCAGCTTCAGATTGCATCATTCATTGTTTTGCCTAAAAAGCAAGTACTGTCCAAACCCAGTCATAGATTTATTCATAGATCCAGTCAAAGATGTATTTTAGTCATTTCTGGTTTAAATTTCCCTTTATAACTCACTTATCCTCCGCCATTCCCAAGTCAAGGGTCGTTTATACTGACCCAATAGCATATCCTGAAAACTAGAGCCAATCAACAATTTTAAGCATCATTTTCGTTCTCAGTGACCCAGAATTAGTAAAGTTTGACTACATTTATTTCAGAAGCATTTTGGCTGTAGAGCAGTGTAACAAACGGGTGTTTGTTTTATCAGCACATTTTGCCAGCCAGTCTTTGTAGTCTGTTTCGTTTAGCCAGTTGTCAATGAATGTGCAAGTTTCTGATGCAAGTTTTTTTTTTCCAGGGCTGTAGTAAGATCACTCACACCATTGCGCTGATCTTCCATTATTTAATATGCCTTGCATGTCTCCTCACTCTTGCGTGACTCAAATCCTCTGTCTCAGACATGCGTAATGCACTTGTGTGTTGGTGGGCAGACAGCAGCTGTATTTTTAGAAGTTTTGATCTGTTATCGCTTAAACTGCGGAAGAGGGAACACTGCTGCATCTTTAGCTGGACACTGAATCTTTTAACATTGGATATCCCAGTGTATTGTGATAATGTAAATCTTTAAACCTTTAAATGTAAAAAAACCCTGGCACTTTAAATTATTTTTCTGGCAACTGGCAAATTCATAAAAACCAGCCAGGCTGGTCAAATACCAGCCAGATGGTAACCCTCAGATGGACACATACACATATAAAACTATTTTCAAAATACAGTAAGGTTGCAAAGTCAAGCACTCAAATGTTAGGAAAATTCCAGTCTTTAGGTTATCTGTGCATCCTTAATTCAGCCCCTTGTGGAAATGCATTATGATACAATCTTTAATTACATGATTGCATAATGTTTTTTTCCACTGGACTCCTGCCTTGTTCAGTGCATAGAATAGATGGTGCTCACTGAATGAACAGCTATTCCGTGTTTTGTTTTATCCTTGTTCAAGGTGTGGCCCCATGCCTTATTTACTGCACATTGTTCAAACTCTTCTCTGAAGACTGAATTATTAATTTCCTCATGGGCATTTCTATGGTGCTCTTCAGTGTAGCATCTGAGTGCTTCAGAAACATTAATGAATTAATTTTCGCAACCCCCCTGTGAGATAAGGGGGTATTAGCTCCACTTTACTGATGGGGAACTGAGGTACAGAGAGATGAAGGTCAAAGGTCAAAAGTATCCACCATTTTTGGGTGCCCAATTTGAGATGACTAGGATCTGATTTAACATCACATAGCTTTTTCTATATGCTTTGATTCACATACCGAGCAGTTAATATTATATAGCACTTTATATGTGCAAAGCATGGCTCCCAGTGACCAGCTGCAGCTGTGAGTGCTCAGCACTTCTGCAAATCAGATTCCAGGATCTCAAGTCAGGCAACCAGAAAATGAGGAACACACAGTTACTGGCCATCTATGAAAAATGTGGTTGTTCTCTGAGTGATTGTCCTCATATATATTCCACTGTTGGTGTGCATGTGCCATATGCACTGAAGCTGGAGACTTTTGAGCAGCAGTACCCACTGAGGCAGCGCCTTCACCCTGAATGTCCTCATGCCTCCAACTGAAGTCATAAAGGGTTTGGCTGCCCCAGCCACTCCTCAGTTCCTTCTCATCACCTTAGGCCACGAGTTGGAGGTTTCACACTTAGCCTTTTCACACATCATACAATCTTCCTCTATGTGTAAATACTTGTAAATAGGTAGAATTGATTAGTACCTAAGGTTAAGGTTTAGTGTTAGCAATTTTTATAGAGTTTCTGTTTCTTTGTTTGGAAACTTTTTTTTTTCTTTACTGGAGAGGTACTCAGTACCGCTGCAGTCATCATGACTGAGCACAAGTCCCCAGGATTTAAGAACTCTCCATTTTGTGAGGAAGTGAATCCATCAAATTTGCTAATTTGGGGGCTGGGGGAGGAAGGGTACATTACTGACAAATTTGCTATTTGTAAGTCTCTTTTCAAAGAGGACACGGCAAGCAAGAGAACTATGGGCTCAGCTTCTGACCTTGACTTGCCTGGAGAAGAAACATCAGATGAGGTCTCTTTAATAAGTGCTCCTGCTGCTCTGTCTTCAGAGTTGTGACTGTCAGCAGACCTTCTGACTTGGAAAAACCCTCTTGTGACAGAAGTAAGAAGGAGTATAAAGTGGACAGGGAAAAGAGACACAGGTTTCCTTCTCTGGTCCTATCATTCCGAGTCCATAAATCCTTGAAAACATCTGAAATATGGGGTAGCTCAAAACCTAGAAAGAGTTTCATAAGAGCCAATAGCATGTCCAGACTGTCTGATTTGGAGGTTGAGTCAGGGTTACCTCAGATAGCCCCCGGTACCATCTCTGCGATTCTAAACTCCATGGTACTGATAATACTAGTGTAGAACACCATGGTGCCAACAACCCCATTACTGATTACTTTGGTATCAATCACTTTGACACTGATAACAGTACAAACTGTGGCAATGCCTCTGGCTCCAACCAACGTCAGCATGACCCCATCATATGGTACTGACTCCTCAGTTACCATCAACTTTACTACCAACCTTGACCCCAAACCATTGAGCACTGAAAGTGTATCTTACTACCAAGGAACTGTCTGCCTCTTTGGTACCAGAGTCCTCTATTGCCCTCGTTAACAACCCTGACACTTTCTTCTTTATGAGCACCATAAAGAGCTCACTCTCTTCATCCTCCAAGCACTCCAACATGACCAGCTCCACCATTCCATGAGGTATATTCCTTTTCCTCTTCTGAATCAGAAGAGAGAAGAAAGCCTTGTCCTGCCAGATTGTTCACCTGTTGATATTCTGGACCTCCTACGCCTACCCGAGAGTCCAGGTCTGGTTCTCATTATCACCATAGATATAACGGACCTTACAGAGACACAGACCTGGGGTACCTACTTCTTTACCAGCATCCCTGTAACTACTGAAGCCCTTGGGGAAGTCCCCATTCCAGGAAACCTGTATCTTGCTTTCCTGAACCACTAAGGAAGGACATTCTTCCTCAACAGAAGGATGAACCTCTTATTAATGTTTCACCATCTAATGTGGAAGTGCAGCTGTCAGAACACATGAACCCAGTGCATATTTCTTCCTCTTCCCCAATGAAGTGGTAGTCCCTGAGCCACTGACAGCTGTTCCTAATGACTACAAGACCTTCCAAGATCTATTGAGCAGAGTGGCCTTGACTGTAGAGATACCTGTGAAGGTAGTCCATGACAGACTGCATAAAGTTCTAGACATTGTACATACCTCTGAGCCAGGTTGTTTGGCCCTTCAGATTAACAAGGGCTTGTTGGACTTGGCCAAATTCGTATGGCAAATCCCAGCTTCGTTGGCCCTTATTTCACAACAAGCTGACCAAAGCTACCAAGTACCATCTAGTGGCTTTGAACAATTCTGTGCCCACCAAACATCATATTCTTTGGTAATAGCAGAGGCCAAAGAAAGATCTCCCCAGGGACAGCAGAGATCTATGCCAAAAGTCTGAGACCAAAAAGTTGGTCCTTTTCAGCTGGAAAAACTGCTCTATTTCCAGGCTGCAAATGAGGATCTCAAATTACCAAGTTGTATTGGCTAAATACGACTTTATTAATTGGAACTGTATGGTAAAATTTGTTGAAAAATTTTCAGAAGAGTTGAGGGAAAAGTTCAAGTCAGTTGTAGCTGAGCATCAGCTAGAAGCAAGAACATCAATGAAGGTAGCTCTTGATGCAGCAGACACAGCATCTAGACCCATGGTGACATCCACAGTGATGTGTAGGTCTTTCCAACTCCATTCCTCAGGGATACTTAAGGAAGTGAAAATGACTATTGAGGATTGTGCTTTTGAAGGGTTCAATTTGTTTAATGAAAAGACAGATGAGGCATTGCACTCACACAAGGATTTGAGAGCAACCCTCATGTCACTGGGTGGATATACACTACCTCTCAATCACAACCACTACAAACCTCCTCCTGGCAAGTTGTTTACCACCAATGCAAGCAGACAGACCCACTGAGGAAATGGCAGAAGTTTTCTAGGAGGAATTCCTCCTCATCTGCCACAACTTGTCTCAGCAAGCTTTTCCATCTTTAAGGCAGCCAATTTGATTGCTTGCCCAGGAGTGCATGCCAATTGTCAGGGATCTACCTGTCCTATATCCTCCCTTTGTGGACCACCCTGTCTCGTTTCCACCATTTCTAGACTATTGTAACCATCAATCAATGGGTATTAGAGACAGTAAAAATATGTGATTGAGTTTCAGTCCCTTCTGCACCCTCAAACACCTTCCCCATCCCTGTTCAGGGAACTCTCACTCAAGAACATGCTATATCAAGAAGTCCAGTCACATTTTGGAAATATCTGAAGTTTATGGTTGGGAACTGTCACTATGAACACAGAGTTCTATCATCTGGCCTGTCAGTAGCTCCCAGAGTCCTTGGAATCCAAGTCTTCCCATATCTGGATGACTGGCTGGTTCGCAGCAGTTTCTGTCAACTTGTGGAAAACAGCATTCATTAGATTCTTTTTCTCATATTTGGGGCTGTTAATAAACATAAAGAAGTCAGTATTGATCCCTAATCAGAACAGGGTTTATTGGGACCATACTACTGGACTCCACCACAGTTATGGCCTACCTGTCTCCAGAAAGATTTCAAATAATGTTAGATCTTAGTTCTGGAGCATGAGTGTAAATGCTCACTTCCATCAAAGAACCTTGTAATGGGTGTATTTTCACAGGAATGTCAAAAGGCACATCTCTGAGATAAAGCCCAATCTCCTACAAAATTAATTCCATGCTCCAAACCATTGGAGTGCTAAAGCTTATTTTTTTTAAAAAAAAAAGAGGCCATGAGAATTTTTTGACATGGATAAAACAATATATTATTTCCTAGCCTTATTCTCAGAAATGCCTGAACTGTTTTGACAGATAATTTTCAAAACAATTCATTGTGAGGAAGACACTGGATGTAGAAAATTTCAGTCTCAGTGGTTCAAGTTTGGCAAAGTTATAAGCAATTGAAAACAGGGTTTTATAATGGGAAGTGTAGGGCAACTTTAATAATAAGCAGCCTGGTCTATACTACATTAACTCACTTTATTGTTGTTGTTGTTAATTACTGATCTGGGCTGGAGCTGAATTACTGACCTAGAGATGAAAGACTCCATATTAATCCATCAGGCTATCGAGTTCTCTCTCTTCATTCATTATAACCCCAGCATTTTGCATATTGTAAGTAGGGCTTCCCACAGTTCAATAAATTTGAAAGACTCTAGGTCAGATGCTCACTAATTGTGGTTTTCTGTCTGGAACCCATAGTGTAATTGGAAATCTACTTAATGTGGTGGTTACTATTAAAGTCAGGACACTTGATCACTTCACACTTGTTATATAATTGTTACAATTCTAAACTATGCATGCAATACCCTTTAAAAACTCCTATTTAATTAATTTAATTAAAGTTTAATTTGAATTTGTAACAGTTTCCAGGCCCTGAAGCAAAATCTACAATTTAAATTTGCAAGTATTCTAAAATAAAAAGGTTTTGGTTTTTAGTTATTTGACATTGGGGAAAAATATACTTACGTTATATATGAGAGCTTGATCATGCTTTTCACACTGTTTAGGAAATACAAGAATTAAGCAAGCAAAGATTCTGTTCAAAGCAGTTATTTCAGTAACAATACTGAACGTTAGAATATATTAGTTCTGTGTTCGAACAAGGTCTAGAGAGGAAACATTGTCTGATGGTGCTATACATGATTGGGGAATCAGGAGTTTGGGGTCCTTTTTTCTGGCTCGGTCACCAACTTGCTTTTGGTAATACACTTAACTGTTCTTTCCTCAGTATCCATAAAATGGATTAATTAATATTGGTAATACACTTTGAGATCCTTAATGTTTTTAGTGGGAGCTGCTGGGTGCTGAGTATTTTTGAAAATCTGGCTGTTTCACTTAGGTGTCTAAAAAGGAGCTGAGCGCTTTTGAAAATCTGGCCAAAAATTGAGATTTAATAGATTCTATTTATCTTGAACAAAGTAGTGTACAATATTACAAGATGCTAGGTATGTGAATCAAACTATATAGAAAAAGCTATGTGATGTTAAATTGCACTATTTGAGAAACAGTGTGTGATCATATAATTCATGACTATATTGCACAACAGAGTTAAAATTGCTATCATCACCATATTGGAACGCTCTATCCCACACAATTTATGAGATCTGAATAAGAGAGACCCTCTTTTTCAAATCTTAAGAGTTGCACAAGTTTTTTCTTACAAGATGTGATGAATTGTATATTTAAAATATGCACCCTGTAAATAAAGCGTTTTACAAAATTGAAAAAAAAATGTAAAAGGGACATAAAATTAACTAACGTGCAAGTTTCATGTCACTTCATGTAGAAAATTCCTTGCAGTGAGCATATAAAGTTTTTCATGTCAGACAACATAGAAAATATATTCCTTGAAGTAAGGGATCATGTGGAAACGAGGAATGACTTCTGTGAATGTATTTTCATCTCCTGCTGGCCCAGAGGCTAAGGAGTGTCCTCATATATTGAACTTTTCCTCTCATGCCTCCCCTTACCAGTAATAGAATGTGCCTGTGCCCCCTGGGCCAAGAGCAAGGTCCAAAGGCCTAGAAGGCCTGGAGCAGGGCTGCAGCCGGGGCCAGAAACAGGGCCATTGCTGCAGCTGCAGTTGGGGGCTGAGCCGGAGTTGAGGGGGGCGCAGAGTAAGGCTGGGTGGCGCTCCCTCCCTGCCCCCTCATGGGGGCTGTCCCGGGCCCCGCCGATCCCCTGGACATTCCTATGCATCCCCCTAGAAGACACACCCCATAGTTTGGGGACCACTGAACTAGGAACTTTTACATGGTGGTATGTTGCTCATATTGTGACACTGCCAGGAAGAGTATTTTATGTATTTTATTGTGGTTAATTTTCTCTGTTTTTGAACCAGTGATAATATGATTTTATCTTCACAGACTTGCCTTGATATAGTTTCTTTTACATTTTGGAATTATAAGGCAGTTTTGATTGGTTAGCATTAACATGATTTGTTTTTTACACCACAAAATGTTCTTTATTGACTTATTGATATAATTTCATTTAGTTTTGATATTGCATCATGCCAAAATACTTCTAACTGTTCTATGATCTTATTATTTATACATAGCAATGTTCTTCCCCCGTTGAGTTGCATTTCCATTTCAATTTTGCATTGTGTAGTTTTCCCTGTAGATTTCCATGAACATGGCAATGAGAACATCCTGACTGTGATAAGTTCCTTTCAAGTGAGCAATTAATTGTGAACAAAAAAAGCAATGAAAAATAGTTGCTATGTAAGCTTAGCAACTAGTTAAATATCTCAGCACCTCTTCAAAAACTTATTTTTGTGAAAAAATGGTTTTACTTCCAGAGTAGATGTTTTAAAAATAAGGCTTAGTTTACTCTTCTTTAAGTAAAAAATATGTGAAATAATGTCCAAATTCCCCACCCCCCCCGAGTGTTTTCATTAGGAGCAAATCTTTCACGAGTATGCTCCCTCATAAGTTCATGGGAAATGTATGTACATAACTTTCATTAATGTACTGGGAATGATCTGAGACTGAACTCTTGGATAGCCAAGGGCAGATCCTCAGCTGGTGTAAATTGCATAGCTCTAGTGAAGTCAATGGAGCTGACAATGTACAGCAGCTGAGAGTCAATTTCCCTCTCTCCCCAATATTATTTGAGCACTAGGAAATCAATGGGCCTGATTTATAGGAAAGAGTGAGAGATTTGACTGGGGAAGAGCTTCACAATTGGACCTTCTGGGAGTTTTGGGTGTGCAAGGAAATTAGGATCAGGCCTATAGGTGAAATTCACCCTGTGCAGAGGTCTATGCACCACTTAAGTCTCACCTAAGTCCTATGTTGAGGCTTTTAATGGAGCATGCTACATAGACCTTGTGCTGGCACTCTTCACTTTCACCCTAACTGCATAAATCCATTAATTGATTTTTTTCACCTTGCTTGTTTAAAAGCAATTATTGCAAAAACAGGTGAACAACGCTTATTCTGATCTGGCGAATTTTTTAGTCACATATGACCTGATTGAGATATTTATGACTAGAAATCTGGTTTTGAACAGTGTATCTTGTCATCTTGTGTAACAAGGAACAATACTGGTACTGCTGTAGTAAAATTAGTGTCTAATAATGGTTTTGTTATTTTTTATGTTAGAAATTAATCTGAAATGTATTCAGGGCCAAATTCTGCCCTCAGAAGGGAGACTGAAATACACATTTGAAGGCAGAATTTGTTTTTTTAGAAACATATTTTATATTACTAGGGCTGTCAATTAATTCCAGTTAACTAAAATTAATCACGATGATAAAAGTTAATTGCGATTAATCGCAGTTTTAATTGCACTGTTAAACAATAGAATATCAATTGAAATTTATTAAATATTTTTGGATGTTTTTCTATATTATTAAATATATTGATTTAAGTTACAACAGAGTATACAAAGTTTACAGTGCTCTATTTATAGACAGAGGGAGCGATTATGAGTCTGCCCTATAGCCTTAACTAACAGCCGCTTGGCTTTTAGCTCATGTAGTAAAGCAGGGGTCGGCAGCGTTCGGCACGCAGCTCGCCAGGGTAAGCACCCTAGCGGGCTGGGCCAGTTTATTTACCTGCTGACACGGTAGGTTCAGTCTATCGCAGCCCCCACTCACTGCGGTTCGCCGTCCCGGGCCAATGGGGGCGGCAGGAAGCGGCGCGGGCGAGGGATGTGTTGGCTGCGGCTTCCCGCCGCCCCCATTGGCTCGGGACGGCAAACCGTGCGATTAATCGCAATTAATTTTTTTAGTCGCTTAACAGCCCTGTATATTACATAAAACATAAGAATTGTGGTAAGAAATCAGATCATTGTCCATTTAGTCTGGTATCCTGTCTCCATCTGTGGCTAGTATTAGATGCTTCAGAAGAAGCCTATTTTATAATGATACACCTGTAGGAGGAGTTTCTTCCTAACTGCTGGCTGCTGCTGGTTGTTGGCTTATAGTCTGAATCATGAAGTTATATCCTTTAACAATTTTTATTCTAATTTCAGACATTCATTTTATCCATGTATTGTAATCTTCTAACCCTTTTCAAAATCCTGCTATGGTCTTTTTTTTTAGTATTAATTTGTGGTGGTGAATTCTCCAGTTTAATTATGAGTTGGTAATATTCTGGACTACATTACTTTGTGGGGCAAGTGAAGTTATTTCCTGTACCAACTTCTAATTAAGACTTAGTTAAGAGTAGCTGTTCCTTTTGTGGTCTCCAAAATTAGCTGTTCCAAGAGGCAGTCATTTGGGTTGTCATTATTCATGTGTTTTGTACTTTGATTATGATAAAGTTTTTGTTCAAAGCTTTGACTTCTGTTCTTTTGGTAAGTTTTCAACTTATAGCACAAGATTCTGGGAATTTCAACAAAGTTAGTGGGAGTTGTGCACATAGAGTTCTTGCAGTATCAAACCTGGTGTCTCCTTTTTATCCATATCAGAATAATTTATTTTTAGCAATACACAGACCTCAGAAATTGGCTTCAGTTTTTGTTGTGTACTGGACTGGCTAAGAAGAGATGCAAATGAAAAGTGGCAAGACCATCAACAAGATCAATGAGTGCTTTGGAAATTGTTGTTACTAACCGCCTCCGTTTAACCTTCCTTCGTATACTTTTCTAACAAGGAAAATAGGCTGGTGGCTATAAAGGTAGATTAAGGTTGACATGAAATTGAGATAAAGATCATTAGCTAATCTTTTAATTTAGTAGTTTGATCAATATATTGAATGACATTCAATAATAATGACTAACAAAAAAAAAGATTGTACCTAAATCCTGTCAAGAATGATGTGTTGCCTGTCAATCCACATTATAACCTGAATGAAGTGAGCTCCCTAGATTTGCATTGTAGTGGGTTAATACTTTTATGTCAGCAGTATTCATAGGATTTTAATTTCGCATTTCCTTTCTAATGTATTCAGTGTGTAGGAAACAAATAAATAACCTTCCTTGCATCAAGCAAGTAAGCAGGATCAACCGATTCATGCTTCCACTCAGTTCCTTGTTCATACCCTGTCTCTCTGCCATCATTTTGATCTCAGAGCTTTGTACCAGAGCCATGTTATATTTTTGGAGCAAAACATTTTTCACCAAAAAATGCTAATTGTGAATTTGAATCAAATTTGTCTAATTGCTTTGGTCAATTTTTTTTTTTAAGAAAATGACAAAATGTTTCGTTTGATACTTTTAAAATGAAATGTTTCAGCTTTTTGATTTGAAATAACTTTTCATTTTGAATTGTATATTAATTTGATTATTTCTAAAGGTAAAAATCTTCAGCAAAATGCAACATTTCATTTGACCTGAAATTAATTTTTATTGTATTTTTTTGCTTGGCTGAAAATTGGTTCAGCCACCAAACCAGCTCTAGTTAGTATAGACTGTCAGAGGAGACAAACCCTTTGTGAGCTCAAGGACATTTTATGTTTATTTTTTCTTGTTTTCTTTAAAAGAAAAAGAATTTTGTTTCAAAATAGTTGTTTTCTGTTTGGGTTTAGGAAAACATAACTCCATACTAATTTAGCTCTTGAGTTTCTGAGATCTCATAAACTAAGCAGGTTTGGACCTGCAAAAAAACCTCCAAGGAAAATATCAGTGTTGTAACAAGTGATGCTGGTAATTCAACTATTTCAAGATAGTACTGTTTTCTTAGTCAGTACTAATCTAATGCCCCTGCATAGTGTTAAATTTCACTGGATTGCAGTGGGTGCCATTTTTCATATAAAATGTGAAGATCCTGACCGCTTGTGATCTTTAAAAATCTCATGTAACTTTTTGTAAGGGAAGAAGTGACAGCTGAATTTCACATTCTTCTGTAGTCTATGTAACAATAAGCTGCTTAAAAAAGATGTTTTGGCATGGTAGCTGTAGAAGAGCGGACTGAAAATTCCATTGAAATATATTGGCTCTGTCATGTGAACCTCCTCAAGGCAAAGTCATTTAGGCCGCCTTAGCGATAGATGGATAAGACAGTCTTCTCTATGTGGCCTGAACTGTCTGATAATATTGCTCTATACTATTTAAAGGCTGTCTCCTTCCTTTCAGAGGTTGTTGCATTTCAGACTGATGGCCAAAGTGGACCCCATTTTATTCAACAAGGTGAAATTCAATATGAATGTAAAGTCATATACCTCAGAAGAAATTGCACAGCTACAAGATGGGGGCTAGATGACTATAAGGAGTGCACTGAGTATGAGAAAGATATAGGGCAGATAGCAAACTACATATGAACTTCAGTATGTGATGCCTTTGTAAAAAATGCCAATGTAGTACTTGAATGTATGTAAGGGACCACATGTCAAATTAGATAATAATGACACACTACATAGTCCAAGTGCAGTCACACCTGGAATATTGTGTTCATTTCTGATATCTACAGTTTAAAAAGAATAGAGAAAAACCTGAAGAAAATACAAAGAAAGGGAACAAAAATTATAGAAACATTAACAAATAAGACACAAGTGGAGACCAAGGGAGCTAAATCAATATAGTCTAGAAAAGACTCAAGGACACTACACGATTATAAAAAGCTATATAAATGAAAGAAGAATATTATTCATTTTCTAAAGATGGTAGAACAAGCAATAGCCCGAAGAAGCTAAGAAATAAAAAGTTTAGTTTAGTTACTAGAAACACACATTTAATGGTATTTGAGCAGTAAAATGGACTACTAAGTAATGGTTGTAGTATATTAATGCAGTGATTATAGGTTAGGAAGAGGCATTAATTGGCATATGTACTCATTGAAGGCAACGGAAGAACTCCAGTTTACTTCATTAAATGTTGTGTCAGACCCATACTCCTGCAAAAAGCATTGTGTCAGAGTGGATAGACCACCTGTTCTCCCCCCCTCTCCCATTCTACTCTCTGTAATTATGTAAAGTATTTATGGCTTTGTCATTATTTTATTTATTATATCTCCAGATCTTCAGCTCTAAGACCTGAATTCAGAAAAAAACATCCTTATTCAGAACAGCACTTAGCACATATTTCAGTCCCACATGCGTAAAATTAAACATATGCTTAAGTTCTTCCCTGAATTGGGCCTAAGTTTTTCTCTATTTTCAAGTCCCACCTTTGTTGTTCTGATTACCAGTCATGTGCACACAATACGTCAGGTTTTCAAAAGTGCTCAGCATTGATCTCCCAGTGTTTTTAAATTAATAAGGATACTTTTTTCATTTTTTCAACTATTCCTTTTAACCCTCGTCATGAATAATCCCGTCAAGCAATCTATAATACCATTTTACGGTTAAGGTTTTTGCATCTGACGAAGTGGGCATTCACCCACGAAAGCTTATGCTCCAATACATCTGTTAGTCTATAAGGTGTCACAGGACTCTTTGTTGCTTTTTACAGATCCAGACTAACACAGCTACCCCTCTGGTACTAAGGTTTTTACGGATATAATTCAGAGAAATATTCACAATAAAATCTGAAGCCACATGAAACTCATGCCATTAGGGATTTCATTAAACACTAGCTAAGGATTCCAAATGGTTTTGAAGGTGCACCCCACTGAAGGCACATTGCAGTAATCCAGTGAAGCGTTAACAAAAGCGTGGATGGCTCTTCCAGCCAAGAGAAAAAGTTTAAACCCTTTGGCCAAATATAAATGGGAAAGCCTCTGTTGGGAGACTCTAAATATGTTTTGCTGCAGAGCTACTGTTAGCGGTTATGGATTTGTTTGTTTACTGGAGCTAATTTGTAATTGTATATTTAATATATTGTCAGACCACCTATAGAAAGGGATAAGCGCTCCTTTTCAGACACTGTATATCTAAATCATAATGAATCAATGACAGATGCACTGCTGGTCACTGCTTCTGCTGGGATCCCCAAATAACTGAGGATAAACCAGGAAAGCTGCATTGTGAATGTGAGATGGGGTTGGGCTACACAGGGACCCTCAAGAAAGTTAAGATGAATTAACTTAAGCCACTATCTACATTGCTAAAAGAGAGATATTAGGTACCTTAGGTTAACTAACACACAGGAGCTATCCCAAGGTAAAAATACAATGAACAGTCACTTTAGTTTTGCCATGAGGTAAACTAGGCAGGGTCTACCACAGGTGGGGTGGTAGTGCTGACCTTGCCGAGATTGCCTCACGACAAAACTAAAGGGCCTTCTCTTCACTGTATTTTTACCTTGGGATACTTCACATACATTAATTAAAGCTGAGGTAAAAAAATGCAACTTTTCTAGCAGTGAAGAGAGGGCCTAAATGTGTGAAGTTAAAGCACATAAGTTTAAACATACTAACCCTCTCTGTGGACTCTCTCATTCAGAAGTCAAGTGGCCTTAATTCATTGTAGCTTAATCCTACTTGGATTTTGCTACAGCAAACTAAGGTCACTTTTCTCCTGAATAGGAGCATCCATGAATGAGTTTAATATGTTTTAATTTATGCACATAACAGTTTTAGTTAATTCATCTTAACTTTCCTGAGTCTCTCTATCTAGACAAACCCTAACAAAAGGTGGGCAAACTCCCTTTCTGAGGGAGCCATTATCACCTCCATCAATTACTCACCAACCTACCAGCATAACCTCAGACTTGAAAGTTATATTGGCATAGTTACTTCGGTTAAGGGTGTGAAAAAAACACACCCTGAGCAATGTAATTATGTCGACATAATCCCTAGTGTAGGCCCAGCTATGTTGACACAAGAGTTCTTCCATCAATATAACTAGTGTAATTCAGGGCAATGGTGTTCCTACACCAAAAGAAAAATCCCCTCTGTTGGTGGAGGCTGCAGCTACATTAGAGGGTTATGCTGGCATAGGCATGCTGATATAGCTATGCCAGTGTAGTCTCCATAGGGTAGGCATACCTTCAGTTTTCTTGGGGTTGAGTTTCATCCAGTTTACTCTAATCCAACCAAGCCTGGATCGCTTTAAGACATAAACTGAACATTCACCATAGCCCAGTGCTATGATTATTCATATTAAAATATTAAAATATTATTTAACAAGTAATGGGTTCACTTTTTTAATTCCTGTGCACTGAGATTAAAATATCCTTTTAATTCTTATGTTCCCTCCCTTCACACACGCTCTTCGGTAGCTTCATTATATAGCTAGGGCTTGTTGAGGTTTTTTTTTTTTAACTGCTCAGGGATGTAATTGAAATAGGAAATTCCTTTTGCAAGAATAAAATGCTTCCTTCTAGAAAACTAAAACAAATTAATGAGTATAAAAGAACATTGGTCCCTACCAAAGGTCGATAACCTAGTCACTAGATCATAGAGAATGGATTAGGGTTACAAATAAAGCAGTGTAGAAACCACTCTTTGTGACATTACTAAATAAAAACGCTAAACACTCAATAAGGCAGTAAAGTGGCAATTTCTAATGATTTGGGATTTTTATTGTTGTTTCTTTTCTTTATTTTATAAGACAGTTTTAATCAAAATAGATACCAATTAAGTAAATAATGGAAGCCCTCAATTGTGCTCACAGAGTTTATGGGTCTTGACATATGCAAAGAGGGATGGATAACTCTTTAGAATGGTTTCCTCTGTGGGAGGGAAGGCATAAATAGAGGAATTTTGGGTGACAGAGAGTCTAGACCAAAACACCAGTCTTTGAAATAATTGTTGAATCTGGCAAGAAAGTGCATTAATGCTTTGAGGAGAAGCTCACATTATCACCTGGCCCTGCCACCACTAGCAACTGTTCCGTGGTGGAAAATTTAAAAAGATTTTATTTATTTTTGTATTTTATTTATATTTTATATAAAAATAAATAAAATTGTGCCAGTTAGAAGAAAAGAAACATGCTTATAGTTCAATGATCATTAATCTCTATTGTCCAATCTGTTTTTTTCTGTTGGTTTTGTTAAAACTGGTGAGTGTCCATTCAGTTCCTGCAGCTGGAATTTAGGTGGAAGGGGATCTTATTAGTCTGTTTGCTAGACTGGAGGATCAGAGAGAGAAGTAATTATGCTGGGGTTTATATGTGTGAAAATGAACACCATACTCCTATATAAGTATAACCATACTCCTCCATACTCTTCTGTGTAGTCTGTTGTACTTTTACCTGACTATTCATCAATAATTTATTTACAAAGCCTTACCCTGCATTCCTTGTACATAAGAAACTCCCATTAATGGGCCAAATTGTCTCTTGCTATAAATGCCTGGAACTCCATTGATTTCAGAGGAATTTGGCCCAATTTCAAAGTACGTCAACATAATGCCACCCAAAAAATAGCTTTACAGCGAGGGTATTGTGTACTAAGTACCGCAGACGGTTAGTTTGTGAGATCTCTTCTAGAAAGGATCCTTGTTTGGTGCCTGGATGTGTGAATATTCAGTTCTAAGGAGCCAAATAGTGAACTGTCTTCTGTGTTTTAAGTGAGGGGGAGAAGGGTTAATTTTAACACTAATGCAATTGAGTTCGATATCATTAGCTAGAATCATGCACCGTTATCCAAGTAACTCTCTGAGGGCTTAGAGAGACAATGGGGGTGAAGTAATATTTTTTTTATTGGACAAACTACTGTTGGTGAGAGAGAAACTGTCAAGCTTACACAGAGCACTTCTTCAGGTCTGGGAAATGTACTCAGTGTCACAGCTAAACACAAGGTGGAACAGAGTGTTTAGCATAGGTAGTCAACACATATTTCAACAGACCATTCAAGGTGAAGCCTCCGGTTAACACCCCTCCAGTCGTAGTGGGGAAAGGAAGGGGAAAGGCTGCTGGAGGGATGTTGTTAGTGGGTTGTAGATTGTTGTTGTGATGGATTAGATCGCAGAAACCCCGTTGGGAGCTGCCACTTGATATGCCAAGATTACCTCTGCTCCTGCTTTCCCTGCCAGCTCGGGACCCCAGCACCCTGTTTTGCTGAGCCAGACACGCCTGTCTGCTCCAACACAGACCCAGGGTCTGAATTACTTGCCCCAAAGCTGCAGACTTAACTGAAAGCAGCTTACAGAAGTGTTCTTGTCTTTAACACTCAGGGTACGTCTACACTACCCGCTGGATCGGCGGGTAGTGATCGATCTATCAGGGATCGATTTATCGTGTCTAGTGTAGACGCGATAAAATAGATCCCCGATCGCTCTGCCATCGACTCCGGAACTCCACTGCGGCGAGAGGCGGAAGCAGAGTCGACGGGGGAGCGGCAGAAGTTGACTCGCTGCCGTCCTCATGGCCAGGTAAATCGACCTAAGATACACCGACTTCAGCTACGCTATTCGCGTAGTTGAAGTTGCGTATCTTAGGTCGACAGCCCCCCCCCCCCCAGTGTAGACTTAGCCTCAGATGCTCAAATCCCAATGGGGTCTAAACCCAAATAAATCCATCTTACCTTGTATAAAGCTTATACAGGGTAAACTCATGAATTGTTCGCCCTCTGTAACACTGATAGAGAGGTATGCACAGCTATTTGCCCCACCCCCTCAGGTATTAATACATACTCTGGGTTAATAAGGAAAAAGTGATTTTATTAAAAACAGAAAGTAGGATTTAAGTGGTTCCAAGTAGTGACAGACGGGACAAAGTGAATTACCAAGCAAAATAAAATAAAACATGAAAATCTAAACCTAATACAGTAATACAATTGAGTACAGATAAAATCTCACCCTGAGAGATGTTTCAATAACTTTTTTTCACAGACTGGACGCCTTCCTAGTCTGGGCACAGTCCATTCCCCTGGTACAGCCCTTGTTCCAGCTCAGGTGGTAGCTAGGGGATTCCTCATGATGGCTGCCCTTTCTTGTTCTCCCCACCCATTTATATGTCCTTTGCATAAGGCGGGAATCCTTAGTCCCTCTCTGGGTTCCCACCCTGTCCTTCTCAATGGAAAGACACCCGGTTAAAGATGGATTCCAGTTCAGGTGACATGATCACATGTCACTGTAAGACTTCATTACCCACTTGCCAGCACACACGTAGGCTTACAGGTAAAACACAGCCATCTGCCGTCAATTGTCCTGGTTAATGGAAGTCATCAAGATTCCAAACCACCATTAATGGCCCACACTTTCATAATTACAATAAGCCCTTAGAGTTATATTTCATATTTCTAGTTTCAGATACAAGAGTGTTACATTTATACAAATAGGATGATCACACTCAGTATATTATAAGCTTTGTAATGATACCTTACAAGAGACCTTTTGCATGAAGCATATTCCAGTTACATTAGCATATTTTCATACAATCATATAGAGTACAACATCACAGTTGTAATAAAACATAAATCCAGTGTCACTACTCAGCCATGATTTTTAACATCTAGCAAAGTTATGAATTTAAGCTCCGAAACTCGTCTTTTGAAAGTGTTGTGCAGATTTCCTGTGAGGATGAGGACTGAGAGGTCAGATACAGAATGATCGCTTTGTGAAAAGTGTGCACCCAGAGATGATATGGTGTTTTTGTCTTTTATCATTTTCCTATTTGAGTTCATTGAGAGTGTAATTATTGTCTGGTTTCACCCACATAGTTGTTATTGAGGCATTTAATGCACTGGATGTTAAGATATTAAGATAGCATGTCAAGCACCCAAGCCTTGACTAAAAACACCCTTAATTCCACATATACCAGGAGGAGATTTTTATGGGCAGCCAAGAACTGTATGACCTAGCAAGTTTGGAGGTTACACAAGGACTGCATGCAAACAAACTAAGACTGCCGTGGAGGAGACCTCTACCAACAGCCAGCCTGAAAATGTTCTAGAGGGCAGCTGTACTATTATGTATTATGTGCTGCATTACAATACAATTGTAAAGTGTGATGTAAGCAATTTTTTTCCTGGTAACCACTGTCCATCACCATGTTAGGTGGAGTGAGACGCCTCTCTCCCTGCCTGCTTTGATCATCTGATTTGTATAAATGTACCACTCTTGTATCTAAAACTAGAAATATAAAATGTAACTCTGAGGGCCTATTGTAATTATGTAAAGTGTGGGCCATTAATGATGGTTTGGAATCTTGATGACTCCCATTAACAAGGACCATTATCCGCAGATGGCTGTGTTTACCTGTGAGTCTTCCTGTATATGTGTGTGCTGGCAAGTGGGCAATGAAGTCTTGCAGTGACATGTGATTATGTCACCTGAACTGGAATCCATCTTTAACCTGGTGCTTTTCCAGTGGGGGGCGGGGAGGGTGGAAACCCAGAGGGACAAAGGGTTCCCGCCTTATGCAAAAGATATATAAAGGGGTGGAACAGAACAAAGGAGAGAGAGGAGCCATCATGAAGAATCCCCTAGCTATCACCTGAGCTGGAACAAGAGCTGTACCAGGGGAAAGAATTGTGACCAGGCCTGGGAGGTGTCCAGTCTGAGAAAAACTTACTGAAGCATCTCTGAGGATGAGATTATCTGTATTTAGTTTGATTAGACATAGATTTGCGCATTTTATTTTATTTTACTTGGTGATTTACTTTGTTCTGTCTGTTACTACTTGGAACCACTTAAATCATACTGTCTGTATTTAATAAAATCACTTTTTATTTAGTAATTTACTCAGAGTATGTATTAATACCTGGGGGAGCAAACAACTGTGCATATCTCTCTATCAGTGTTATAGAGGGCGAACAATTTATGAGTTTACTCTGCATAAGCTTTATGCAGGGTAAAACGGATTTATTTGGGTTTAGACCCCATTGGGCATCTGAGTGCTAAGGACAAGCACACTTCTGTGAGCTGTTTTTGGGTAAACTTGCAGCTTTGGGACAAGTGATTCAGACCCTGGGTCTGTGCTGGAGCAGACGGGAGTGTCTGGTTCAGCAAGACAGAGTGCTGGAGTCCTGAGCTGGCAGGGAAAACAGAAGCAGGGGTAGTCTTGGTACATTGGGTGGCAGCTCCTAAGAGGGTTTCTGTGATCCAACCCATCACACTGGTCACTTTATTTTAAGGTCTGGTGCCATCAATTAGCTGCCAAGGCTGGCTTACCAGCCGTAGTTATGGGTAGACTGGTCATTGTTCCCTCTGAAAGGCCAGTCACCTGTGACAACAATGAATCAGTCCCCTCTTGCCCCCTACCTACCTAAAACTACCACAGGTCTTTCCACCCACCTAAGACCACCACTTCCCTCTATAATACTAGGGACTGTGCCTGTAAGGACAGAATTTCCCAGACAGAGAGTCTAGGGCTGGGCACTGTGAAGCTCTTGGTATGCACACCCAGCTAGAACCAGACACAGAATAAAGAATATTTCTTGTAAGCACCTTAAGCACTGAATGATCACTGAACACTCTCATCCCCACCCTCTCTACATTTTTACAGGGGACCTATACAAAGTAATTTGGAAAATGCCTTACCATCTCAAAGCGAACCCCAGAGTGGGAAGAGATGATGGGAATGGCATTCAAGAAATGAGGGAAAAGCAACATTTTATCATTGTTGTCATGGAGATTAGGATTGGGACCATAACTACTTGTTCTTTTCTTATTTCCCTTATTGCCTGTAATGCCATAGTCCATGCATACAGATTGCTTATCACCTGCTGAAAGGCTGACAAACTCCAAAGGGAAAAAGGAAGACAAGACAGGAAATGTTCAAGGAACATCTCAACAGAGAGCCTCAAAGACAGAAGTGTGGAGGATGATTTCCTGGAGGAATCACAAAGGCTTTAATTAGAGCACTTGGCCCTGAAAAGGGACATAATTTATACAAAGCAGAGACAAGGATCTTTGATGGAGCACCATTAATCACAAAGGTCAAGCCCAGTACCCCATCCTAGGATTGTCCTGCAAACTATGAAGAACACTCCACGCTAAGATCTCCCTTAACATCTTCCAAATTTCAGGCTATTCCCACAGCAATCCACTCCCCTGCAGATAGAGGAGAATACTCTACAGCAGCCCCCCTTCAGGAGTTTGTGAGCACTCCACAGTTTGAGCATGCTACAATTCCACTGGTCTGAAATTTGCACTATGTTATTTGTTTTTAATTTTTGTTTTTTCTTTGTCTTGTTTTTTAATTCAAGCAGTGTTATTTGTTACCTATGTGTTTTTAATCTCTCTTTTTTAAAAATAACTCATCTTAATAATATTATCGAGGAACAGTTACAGTTAACTTGGTTACAGTTAATTCATTATCCAGAATGACCTCCTGGCCACAATTTAGGAGCTTGCTGCATCCCTGACTCTTTTCCCCCTGACTACATGGGACATTTTTCATAATGTTGTCAATAATGTTCTGAAAGTCTCTCCACCTCCTTCTCCCACCCATCCTCCAGCCTCTCACTCTTGCTCTGACAGATGTGCACAATACAACAGTACTTCTCACACAAGTCATATCATGATGAGAAATATCCAGCCTTCCTATGGGACACTGCCATCTTCCTTTCATTCTTCCAAACGCACACTTCACTGCCATCCTGCAACTACTCAGGGTATAGTTAATTCTCTCCTTTTTCTTGTCCAAATGTCCAGTAAAAGGCTTCATAAGACAGGGGAGAAGTGAGTAAGCTGGGTTTGTGAGAATGACAGGAGGAATTATAACTCCATTAATGTCTATAGTGGTCTAAGGAGCAAAAATTCTCTTCCTCATTCTAGCAAATAGGCCTGAGTTTCTAAAGATCCTGGCATCATGGACCTTTCCAGACTACCCCACATTCGGATTGGTGAACGTTTCTCGAAGGTCAACCAGGTCTTGCAGCCACCAAGGAGAAATACTCCTTCCTGTTGATAAAGACTTTGGCCTGGTGTGTGGGGCAAAGAATAGGTCCATGGGCCCCATCAGTAGCCCCTATGCAGCTTGGAAACTCCATCTGTGCAAAGTCAGAAATAACCTCCATGACATGCAGAGCTGCACCCTCTTAATAGCTTTGCAAACCTCACGACAACAACCCCAACAGCAAATTGGTTAGCAGCTGACCAGTATCAATGGGGGGGTGAGCTTCCAGATGGTGATGGCAATGTGCTTCTCCACACTGAGAGGAACTGTCATATTGGTGTTCTGGTGCTTCATTTCCAGGGTGCCCTCAGCACAGATCTCTAGGAAAGTAGCCTTCCACATCTTGAAGTTCTGCCACCACGACTGATTGTCCCAGTTCTACATCACTATCCTGTCCCACCGTCTGTGCTAGTTGGCTGAGCCCAGAAGCTGTGCTCCACCAAGTGAAACTGCTCCAGATAAATGCCCTGCAGAAGTAACTACTCAATTTTATCCTCCTACTCCTCCGCCACCTGTAGTAGTATTGCCACTGCATTCAAAGCCATCCAAAGCTGCCAGACTTAATCCATCCATCTCTGTGACTGCCAATACATGTGCACCATCCTGTTCATATTAATGACCATCATAATTGCAGCAGTGTGTTCTTCATGCTCCCTGACAGCTGTTTGAAAATGGCACAGGCAAAATATGGATGAATTATGTGATGCTAGGAGAAGAAATCATGGGAGTTTGTTAGTTTGACCCTGAGTCCCAGAATTCCTGTAGGTTCTGGTTGGCATCCCAGAAAGCACTGTGAGAAAAATCACAGAGCACAGAACCTAGCAGTGGAGCATTATACTATGGGATAAGCCAGCACAGCAAAGCATTGTGGATGCATTTGACTTAGATATAGTTAACTGGCTGCACTTAGAATGAACAAACTAGTCTGATGTAACATCCCTGTGTAGCCAAACTTTAAATGAACTGTAGAGATGACTTCTAAATACTCCCTTGCTTCTTCCAGAAACATATTTGCTTAGGTGAAAATCTCATTTCACTTGTAACTAGAATATATGTGAATATATTAATGCATTGTACTTATGTTTATGCCACAAGTACCCCTTAACATGAAATATGAGTTGTGGCACAATAATACATGTAATCATTTATCTGTTGCATTCTTTGGTTGGTTTATTATTAATAATAATAATTATTATTAATAATAATAATTTACAGCAGTTCCAGGATTTATTTTGGACTGTGTTTCTCTTTCGTAATACTGTTGATAATTTTATTTTGAACATACTTGAAGACCTTCAGACATGAAAACCTCACCTTCCTTTTCTAGAGCATTACTTGCACTTGAATGGTGGTGATTGTTGACTACTACAGTCCTGTGGCAGGGGTCATTGGAGCAGGAGGTCCACTGGATATAATGGCTTGTAGAGTGGAAGCAGTTTTTGCTCTTAGGCATCTATGAGGCCCTCTAACATAACTGAAACTGTGAAGAAGCTGGACAAAGGTCCAGGTCAAATACAAAGGAGTCAAAGCTAGAGGCTTCTTTTCCATTTTGAAGAGAAAGACTATGGAGCAAAGGGGCGTGAGAAAGAGACCCAGTGACACAAGCCAGGCCAGGGAAACCCAAAGGAAGTAGGACTTCTCTATACAGTCAGTCTAGCAGGCATCAGATGAAAAAAATCACTGAGGAGAAGGTCTGTTTAAATGACTCTCTGGTAACTTTAATTTGTGTGTGGGGGGGGGGGAGGGGAGTTACCGTCAGCCTCCTGAGGTAAATATAAAGGACAAGGTAATTACCGACAAATGACAAATAGTATATTTATTTCCTAGTTTATATATGATGCATTGTTTCTTTCTGGGAACATATCAGGCTACTAAATAAACTGAGTTTTTGAACATGCCATTCAAAGGAAGTTTCTTTGCAGAGTTGCTGGCTCACACTATGTTGCAGTATCACCCTTTGTGAGTTGCATTAATACCCTGAGGCCTTTTGATTCAGGATTTTCAGAGGATAGTGCTGAATGTCAGAGTTATCAAAACAAAGGAAATATTTATTTTTTTCACTCTCCATAAAGCCCCGTAAAAACACTCAGGTAGGAATATATGTACCACTTTGCCTCTCACTTTCACAGGCTTTCACACAAACAAGCTGTGAAAAGTCATCAGCAGCAGTATAATTTATATTTTAAGAAAGTCCTTCATTGTTCAGAGTATATTTTTTCCTTCAGATTTTTTTAAAAATCTAAATATTAAAAAATGTTTTTTTTTTCTTAGCCAGGAACAAGTCTCCAGAATTGACTTAACACCAAACACTGGTGAATAGCTGTGCTTTTTTTTTTTTTTTTCTAAGTTCATAATTGGGCTAGTGGTCTCACAGGTTTTTTAGTCATTTAATTGGTACAAAATTGCTTCTCATTAGGTTTCTATAGGAGGGTAAGGGGTGTCTGCCGTATTCTACGTATTCACATTTTAATTTTTCATTCTGCTGAGGCATGTTTCTGAGAATATTTTGGTGTTGGGGGATTTGAGCTATGGTAGTATGAGTAACCCTCAAGATGTGCCCATGCTTTCCCAGAAATCAAGCATGTCCTGATCCCAGCTTTTTTTCAGGTCCATCTCTAGTTAAAAACATTTTTTAAATGACCAGATCATTACTATTTCCTTATTTTAATGTATGGTCATAATGAAGAGGTATAGTTATAATAAATTTGATAGGGTTTCCACTGTAATTATGCATTAGTTAACTGCCCTGTTGAAGTGTTACAATTTTATTTCTGTATCTTTCAAAGCTGCAGTGTCACATATTACTGCATTCATGATCACTGGCAAAAATGTAAAGGTTGGTGCTTAACAGTTCACTATTTTTGTATTTATTACAGATAGAATGGTTTTATTTTTCATAGGTTAACTGACATTTGGAGTTCTCTTTTCATAGAAGTTCTTAATAGGAAGACTCCACTTTACTTTTTTCTTAAGATCTAATAAAAAACAGGGTACTACTTGGAAACCAGTGGCATCTAAGGGTGTAAAAAACTAAGTGTTGCTGCTAGCCTATGTGAATGGTAGATTTTGTGAAGTAACTCAGATTTTGTGTTGTGGAGAAATTTTCTCCAATGACATATTGGCGTAGACCTGAATGGAAGGATTAATTTTCCTCTGGAGCACTTAACAGAAATCCTTTCTTGCTCTTAATAATAATACCTAGGTCTCTTATAGCACTTTTTATCTTTGAATCTCAAAGTGCTTTACAAAGGAGGGCAGTATCATTATTCCCATTTTACAGATGGGAAAACTGAGAAATAGGGAAGGAAGTGACGTCCCAAAGTTACCATGCAGGCCAGTGGCATAGGGTATGTCTACACTGCTATAAAAACCCAATCACATCCAGTGTTGGAGCCTGGTCAGTTGACTCGGGCTCACAGGGCTTGGGCTGCAGGGATAAAAATAGCAGTATAGATGCTCGGACTTAGGCTGGAGCCCAGGCTCTGAGACCCTCTCCACTCATGGGGTCTCAGAGCCTGGGCTCCAGTCAGAGCCCGTACATCTGCCCTGTAGTTTTATAGCCCTGTTGCCCAAGCCCTGCAAGCCTGAGTTGGCTGACTTGGGACACCCGCGGGCATACCCAATGGAAATAGAATCCAGCTTTCTGGAGTCCCAGTCCAGAGCCCTATCCACTATTAGCATCATGTTGGCATATCCCAGAAAATCAGTTGGTAGATCTCAGTCCTTCCCATCTTCTTCTGAGTTTCTGTATCTTTAATAATAGACCGTTTGAAGGGTGTCATATGAAGGTTTTTACTACATTCAGGCCAGATCACCACTTGCTAGGGAAAAAAAAAACAGGCAGAAAGGGAGGAAATGCTGCAATGTGCCAAATTGTATGGCCCATTTCACACTAGTCTCCAATAAAATGTTGAAATACAAATGCAGTTCTCAGCACAGTAAAGCCTTGTTATAGTAGAGAAATTTTACAAAAAATATTCCTGTAGTTGATAACAGTGGTTAAGCTTCACCAGCCCTAGCAGTACTGAGAACAACTGCATATACAGCTCTCTGGATTTGGCAGCCTTTCAGCACTCTGTCAGCCTGACTTGCTTTGAGCAGGGTTAATTGACACAATGCTGAAAATGGCTGCCAGAGCTACACTCAGGCTCCCAATGGTGCTAGGATTGGTACTGCTGAACTGCTAGGAACTCAAGAAAGAGATCTGGAGTCACTGTTGATAGTTCTCTGAAAACATCTTCTCAATGTGCAGCTGCAGTCAAAAAAGCAAACAATTAGGAAAGAGATTGATAATAAGACAGAAAATATCATATTGCCTCTATATAAATCCATGGTATGCCCATATCTTGAATACTGCATGCAGATGTGGTCACCTCATCTCAAAAAAGATATATTGGAATTGGAAAAGGTACAGAAAAGGGCAACAAAATGCTAAAGGATATGGAATGGCTTCCATCTGAGGACAGATTACTAAAACTGGGACTTTTCAGCTTGGAAAAGAGATGACTAAGGGGGGAATATGATAGAGGTCTATAAAAAATCATGACTGTGTGGAGAAAGTAAATAAGGAAGTGTTATTTTCTCCTCATAACACAAGAACTAGGGGTCACCAAATGAAAACAAACATAAGGAAGTATTTCTTCACACAACGCACAGTCAACCTGTGGAACTTTTTGCCAGACAATGGCCAAGACTATAACAGGGTTCAAAAAAGAATTAGATGAGTTCATGGAGGTTAGGTCCATCAGTGGCTATTAGCCAGGATGGGCAAGGATGCAAAACCATGCTCTGAGTGTCCCTAGCCTCTGTTTGCCAGAAGATGGGAATTGGCAACTGGGGAAGGATCACTTGATGATTATCTGTTCTGTTCATTTTCTCTGAAGCAACTGGAATTGGCCACTGTAGAAAGATGGGAAACTGGGCTGAATGGACCACTGATCTGACCCAGTATGGCCAGTCTTAATTACTTGTAAAAATTCTCAAGGGTTGACAAGGTTTAAGTCTCCCATACTCAACTTTCCTCATTCAAGTACACCTCGTGGCCAAAAATGATTTGCATTACCTTTTGAGGATTTTGGGTGATTCACCATGTCCATTTCTTTTTTCTTCAACTTCTCTCTATTGTTCTACTATCTGAGAAAAGTTAATTAAAAAAATCTGTTGTACCTGAGGCATGTCATAAATACATTTTTGTACCAGTACACAGGAAATTTTATTAATCGGTATCTACTGACTATTCTGAGTGGCATGAGTTTGGCATTGCCATTATGTGACACACATGGCAGCTGTATAATAATCATGCAGAAAGTCCATTGATAGTGACAGGACTCGAACATAGTGCAGCATTAACCAAAAGCAATTAACTCTTAAACATGTCTGAATTATGCAGGCATACATGTAAGAGAAAAATGCAATATCTAGGGAGAAAAAATGTTTTTCTAATCAGTGCCTTGGCAGTTATTAGTACTTGACACTTGTTTCAATTAGCCAGAAATCTTGCCGCTGTTCACAGTAATGGGACATCATCCTATCCAAAATAGAACGTACTGCAGTGCTTTCTCTTGCTGATTATAATGTCTGGGCAATCCAAAAGCAGGATTTTATCCAGGTGTCAATATGTTGGAATGACATGAATAAACAGAAATTAGTTGTAATTACATTTTTTATTTTCTAAGGATTTCTGTGTATCTTTATGATTACATAGAACGATTTGGAAGCTTGATCAATTTCTCTGAGTGATTGTCCATATGCCCATTCTGTTGATGGTGTGCATGTACCTCATGAGATAGAGACTGGAGTCTTTTTGGTTAGCAGTACCTGTAGGGCATGTATGTACTCTTCAGTCCTTGTGTTCTGCTGCAAGGGCATATAAGGAAGAGAGATGTCTGCCACCATTCAGTTCCTGTCACTGACTCATGGCTTAGAGGCAGAGCCTAACAGTCCAAGAGACTACCATACTTCTAGATATTCTTACCTAGCGGCGGCTCCAGGCACCAGCTCTCCAAGCGCGTGCCTGGGGTGGCAAGCCCCGGGGGGGCGCCCTGCCAGTCCCTGTGAGGGCAGCAGTCAGGCAGCCTTCGGCGGCTTGTCTGCGGGAGGTCCGCCGAAGCTGCGGGACTGAAGGCAGCCTGCCTGCCGTGCTTGGGGTGGCAAAAAAGCTAGAGCCGCCCCTGCTCTTACCTAAGTAGTTACAGTTTTTGTGTGGAATAGATAGTAATTTAATATTTAGTAGTTTAATAGTTAGTTAGTTCAGTGTTGGTGTTAGTTAGTGGCCTTAAAAATCTATGAATCTTGAGTCATCTCTGTCCAGTTACATTTTACTTTTCTTTGTTGAACTCAAGGTTCAGAAGAGGGAGAGAGTGGTGAATTTTCTACTTGACTGAGAAGTCTCTCATTGCCAAGCATCTTATCAATGGATTCTGGCTCTATAAACCACCTTGTTTTCTGTTTTCATTTGTTGTCCAAAAGTCAAGGAACACTCTTTGGAGCTGAAGCCCTACACTTACGTTCCCACAACAATTAAACCGCATTAGCAGACCAGCTTATAAAACAGTTCCTGCTAAAAGAGCATAAATATGGTTTTCAAATTTAGGCAAATATACTGCATAGTGAAAAAGTAGTGAAGGTGCACAAAAGTTAGTAAGGACTGCTGCATGCTTTGTAAGACATGAGGAATGCACCTCGGTCTAATGCACCTTAGCAGTATCAGAGGCTGGGACATGGGCAGTCTTGCCTGGTGGTTGGAGCAGGAGTCAGTCACCAGGAATAGGAGACCAGGGTCAAAGCTGAAGTCAGATGCCAAAGCCAAGGGACAGAGCCAGAGTCAGAAGTCAGGAAGTGTAGCCCAAGGTCCGAATTGGGTTTCCCGGAGTGAGGCAAGGCTGGGGCCAAGTCAGGAGCAGGGCTTGAGCAAGGCAGGAACAAGGTAGGAAACAAGCAGGCACAGGAGCTCCTGCAGCTGTGGATGAATGCTTTAAGCAGCTGCTGAACTGCTGCTGAGCTTCAAAACAGGTCTGCTGACTATTCCCAGCAATCAGCAATGTTGCTAACCAGGCAGCCTACTATATACCAGCTGCACTTGTTAGGTTGCCCAGAGGCTGGGTCTGCTGCAGGCCCTCAGGCCTGACAAGCAGTTCCACAGCTCCTAAGGGTCACAGGAAAGGTGCTCCCTCCCACAGACATCCAACTGCTCAAGGAAAGGAAAATTACCTTGATGGTAACTCTCAAGCAGTTATCCTATTAAGGAGGCATCATTCAGTTCACCTGGGTTGAAACGCTGCCCCTTGTGCAGAGGAGCAATCCCAGCTTCAGATGGACACTTAAAGTGCCTCCATCTGGGAAAGATCCACATTCCTAGTAAATGTGCAGTCTGTAAGTCCTTCAGTTCCAGAGCTAGGAAGAACAGAAAGGCCCAACTACATGTCTACCTAATGACCAAATCAATGAGAACAGCTTCTGAATTGAGCTCTGTAGGTCTCCTCTCCCCCATATAGGGTCCTTCTGAGCCCAAGAGCGTTGTTTGTTCTGAGATACATGACTTTACATTTGGCTGAGTTAAAGTGCATGTTGTTCAAATTAGTTCATTTTACCAAGTGATCCAGATCTGTTCATATAACTGACCTGTCCCTATCTTTATTTATCAATCCACCAATTTTTGTGTCATCTGCAAATTTTACCAGCAATTATTTTATATTTTCTTTCTGATATTAATAAAGATATCAAACAGCATTGGGCCAAGAATAGATCTCTGTCCAACCAACTAAAAATACCTTAATTAGATGATGATTCCCCAATTACAATTAACTTTTGTGTTGTCGCTCAATCAGTTTTCAATCCATTTAAAGTAGGTTGATGATTTACTTTTAATATTTGTGTATTGGAGATATAATTTGATGCATAATAAATATATTGGTGTAATATTGGGTGCATTTAAAGTATGGAAAATACATTTTTTTCATGTACCATTATACAGTGCTTAATAAAAAATGGGAGAATCTAATATTTTTAGATTTTCAGAAAGGTATTCTCATGTTCATTCTCTATAAACACCATTTTTTCTGCTAAGGTTGAGTTTCCTTCCTAATGAGTCAGGAACGTTAAATTCTTCATATCACTGCTCCTTTAGACTTTTTACCATATCTCAATGTCTCACTGCCTACAGAAATAGAGGAAATGTGTCCCTTAGGACTTGGAATAGACTCTCTTCAAGGTTGGTTTCTCAGTGAAAGTGGTAAATAGTAACAGAAAATAGTAACAGTGGTAAATAGCTTTAAGAGCTATAATACTGCATCTTTTTAATAGTTTTAATTCAGCAAGCTGCAAAATAATGGACCAAACATTGTAC
The DNA here is from genome assembly GCF_027887155.1 of Malaclemys terrapin pileata. Taxonomy (NCBI): domain Eukaryota; kingdom Metazoa; phylum Chordata; order Testudines; family Emydidae; genus Malaclemys; species Malaclemys terrapin. The sequence goes on from NC_071507.1 coordinate 88,131,770, forward strand.
TTATTTACACCAATGCAACTGTATTGGATCCAATATCTTTAAATATATATTGTAATTTTTATTCTGACAGATCCCCAAACTCTTTAAAATAGGAATCAATGACCCATGACTGAAATGCAGACATCTTTGGAGCAACCTTATATGCCAGCAGCAATGCAGAACAGCTTTTAGGAAATTATGTTAAGAATTACTTCTCCATTGAATATTACATGAATTATTTGGAAAGTCAGAATATAATTATTCACTTTCAGTTTGGCCAGACACTGAGAGGGATTCATACTGCTATTCTTGTAAAAAGTGCTTTGGGATCTCTATGGTCCCAGTTTTTATATCTCATTCAGCACAGTGTCACTTAGCACTGTATTTGATCATGAGTTCAGCACCAACTCAGAAAGAACAGCCCTTTTACTGTATCATAATCTTCTCTTTATCACCACCTGAAAATTTCCTTTGAGATTTCATCCAAGCATTGACCAGGCTGGACCATGCTTAATTTATGAGCTCTGTGATAAATATATGGTTGGACTCTATTGTAGAAAAGATGGGGTTTCCATGTGGACATTAAGGGACTGGTATAGGCACTTGCAATTCAAAGGACGAAGAATCTGATTCAGCATTTTCCCATTATTAATAAAACTGCCATCCTTCTTATTCTAGTGTTGGGAGGTGTAAGTCATAGAATAATAAACACTAATAGAATAATAAACACTGGGGAGAAAGTTGGATGTCAGAGAAGGTCTAATCCTCTCTTTTTGCTGTGACTAGCAGAACAGAAAAAAGAGGTAGAGAGCGCATCAATGTGTCAATGTGATGAAATTCTCTTAAACGTTATTGGTTGATTTGCCTGCATAGTGAATTATCTGGCTCTATTCCTGGGCCCTTGTCACAAAAAACTTAGTTCAGAAAAGTGCCTTTCTCAGTGGCATCCTTATGTAGATTTTATCAATGTCGTCCATATATGGTTGTTATAGTATGTTGATGTCCTTTTTTTAATCTTTTGTGTAAAAGGAAACAATATACATAAAAACTGCAGTGTAGGCCAAAGATTCATTTTAAGTAATTGGCTGCTATATTAAAATGTCTCTGGGTTTCTATTTTACTGATGCTTCTGTTTAGAATTAAGCCAATCTGTCTTCATATTTCCTCTTCTGTACCATTATAATTGATCTGGCAGTTCGCCACACTTAGACCCAGACAGTAATCAGTTGGCATGGAAGATATTCTGCCTCCCTAATTTGACTGACAGAATAAGTTCTGTTTTTCAATTGCTGTCATGTGGTTTTTATCAGTAAATAACACACATTTTACTGTGGCATGTGTACACTGAGATAGACAGCTATGTCTTTTTAATGGGCCTACTCTGCAGCAGAAGAGAAGCCACGAAAAACAATCACATTTTCATCTGATGTGGTGTAAGAACCTACCCCTTGAAGATGGTTCTTTAAAAAAAAAAAAAAGAAGAAGCACGTTTGTTAATTTCTGTTTTAGATGACAGCCATGTGTATGCAACATAAGTTAACAGTAGGGGCTAAGGAAAATGGACTTCCCACATACAAACAGTATTTTCCCTTATGAATCACTGCAGATTTCTTTCTGTCTGCAATAATAAAATGCAGATACATTCACTATACAACACTATTATTTATGAGGAATACCTCTATGTGTGTGTATAAATAATTTATTTATTAGTGGGTGCTAAGTTATTCAAAACATGTGGTCTGTTAATGTTGCATGCAAGGACAGAGGACAGATTATTTGGATATCATGATTAGCTTTTTGAATTACATCCAAAGAAATCTTACCCTTGCAATAAATAGCCTGCTGCCAATAAAGAACAGAATCCTGTCAGAGCTATTGTGCTAGGTAGCTGATGTTGTCACTATATGCAGAAAGGCCCCAAAAAGCTCAAACTAAACCAGTCTTGCACTGTTTAGTATATCTAAAATAAAACAAACAAACAAAAAAACAGATTTTAAAGGCACACTAAAAAAAACATAGCCTCTCCCATCTATTTAGATTAAAATTTTTTTTAGATTTTAACATAATATGGCAATGAACACAAAGAGGTCATCACAGCAGGAAGAAGAACTGTGCTCCAGAAAATAGTAAAAAGTTAAAAATGTACCATTTCTTTCATTGACTGTGAAAGATCTTGATATACCATGATTAAGATACAAATCAGTCCGATCCTCTAAAGCACCTAACACAGGGATTCAGAGCTCATTGAACTCAGTGAAAGTATCTTCATGGATTTCAGTGTGCTTTGGTTAAGGCCCAAAGAGGATAGGTTCTAATCTGAGATGCACAGATTATTATTTGACTTTAAATTTGTAATATGTGAAAACAATGAAAACATTAATTGTAATGGAACTATGCCCAAGACATCATCAGGAATATCTTCCTTATATTGTATGTATTTTATCTATTTTATTTAATCACTCTGTGAAATCAATCAGTTTAGGCCCCAGTACAGCAAGATACTTAAGCACGCGTCTAGTTTTAATTGTGTAAGGAGTTCCATTGAAATAACACATGGGATTAAAGTTAGGCATGTGGTTAAATACTTTGCTGAATTGGAGCTTTATAGTCCACTGTTTTGGGTACCTAAGCAGCTATCCAGCTTTTAAAAACAGAGAAAATAATAATCTCTCACTCTCTTCGTCCTCTGACTATAAAAGGAATAGCCTGATTAACATAAACAATGCAATAAACTAATGTGTGAGAGTGTATATGTGTAGATTTATTACTGAAGAAAAGCTAACTTGGTGAAATGAGTGCCACATTTAGTTCTGAAATTGGTTAGTTAGTGGTCATTCTTATTTCTTGCAGGAATTAATTCCATAGACTATGTCTAGTCCCTGTGAAAGGTCTGTTTCCTGCACTCATGAACCAGTCCTTATTGGTCTACAGTTTAATTGTTCTAGTCTAGTTCTAGTTTAATTTTCTAGCTGTTCTGAGTGGTTGTGGAAGGAGTCTCTCAGGTAGAAAAGTACAATATACTGGAGGACTTTAAAAATCAGGACATATACTTAACTGGTCTCTGTGTTCGATGGGGAGCTAGTGCAGAGAGTGTAGCAGTGGGGGATGTGTTCACAGTGACCTGTGTTGCTACTGCATTTTGTACCAGTTGAAGCTACACAAAGTGCCAGGCAAGGGAGAATCAGGTTCAGTGAGTTGCAGTAATCCATCCTGGAGGTCACAAATGCATGGATCACCATAGCCAGATTGGGGAATGATAGAATGGAACTCAGTCTTGTGACCAGTCACAAAATAAAGTAGGCATTTATTTCCACTGTGGCAATTTGGTCATCTAGTGTCATTGAGAACCATGAGGCCTTGAGCTAATTTAACAATCTGAGGGCAGATGCTTGTGATAATGGGGAATGTTATAGAGGAGGCATATTCTTCAAAGTGCATCCCTTTTCCTACCAACATCACCTCATTTTTGTATGAGTTCAACTTAAGCCAGCGCTATTCATTTGGATCTTGACTTTGTCTAAGCTTTGAGAAAGCTGGGAGATGGAGCTAACATTTGAAATAAAGGAGATTGATGTTGTCTGTGCACTGCTCTCGTAATGGCTTCAGATAGATGTTGAATAATATGAGGCAGAGGACTGAGCTGTGTATAACTTCACAGATCAGAGCTTTGAGATGGAAAAACAGTTGCCCAGAATTGGGTTTGGTTTGAGAAGAAGAGGTCTGCTGGGGCCTACATTTTAGGCCCAAGCCAACCTGACCTGACCCAAGTCTGAGAGGCTCAAGTCATATTTTGAACCAACCCCGATCCTTCCCCACAAACCTGATCTGACACTGCCTTGCCTTCTTCCCTTGTAGCAGGTTCTCCTTCACCTGCCTGAGGTCAGCCTGATGGCAGCTATGTGCCCTGTTCCTGCCATCCTCTGCCCCCTGCTGCACTGCATGTGTGCTGCAGAGTAAGAGGTGCTACCACTTTTTGGCATGCACACTCACTCCAGACCACAACACACACAGAGCAGTAAGGTGATGGTGGCTAACAGGAGTGAGGCACGCATCTGCCCTTGCACCGGTGCCATGGGCAAGATGAACCATGCATGAAAGGGTTTGGTTGTTTTCCACCCCAACCCAGATATTTGTAGTCAGGTCCTGTTGGGTTTGGGTCAGATTGCAGGGCTCTAAGAAGGACCTCATCTGTTATAGGTTGTGTGTCTTCACCTATGCAGGTACTTAAGGCTGGGACATAAGAGTTTGGTAATTAATTCTAGTAAATGCTGCCAAGGAGTCTAGTATGTTCTGTATTTTTTTTTCAGATATGCTGTTTTGTAACGCTTGTTGTTGATTTTTTTCCCTTGTGCTCTAAAATGTGGATGCATTGCACTCAGCACCAAGTCAAAGGTTAGCCTTAAGATGTATGGGCTATGTAACATTTTGGAATAAGTTTGGTGGTCATTTGTAGGCCCAATCCTGCATTCCTTACTCAAGTATTCTATAACCCATTTCAGAGGGAGTTTTGCCTAAATAAGGGACCTGTATGCAATATATACTCTAAATCCATCCAAAAGTATACATCTACATTTGGTAAAAAGGAGAGGGCAGAAGCCCTTCAATTTACACTTATAAAATTAAACTTTAGAGTTGTTCCCAAACTTCCTGATATTAATTAGATTTGTGGAAGTTTAAAGTTTCCAAAGCTCTTGCTTTTCAATTTTTTTTTTTTTTTGTCAACTATGAGTTTTAACTTCTGAAGTCATAAGTCATTACACAGGTCCACTGCACTGTTGGACAGTACTTTTGAATTAACACAAAAAGCATAATAAAAAGGGATTCTTTATTTGCTTGCTTATTGTTTATTCATCACACTCGTGCAATTTAATTTGTATGGCTTTTAAAGAAACCTATATGTCTGGTAACTATCCATGTATTGCATTTCCCCCCCAGCATTAGTAGATTATCAATGGTTTAGATCCATGGACAGTAGTTTTGTTTTCCTGATCAGTAAAGCATTAGATCTCTTTGTGACAATAAAAAAGCTCAAAATTGGGACTTTTTCCCCAAATCATTTATCTATGGCTGAATGAAAATATTGAAGTCCGTTACTGAGTTTGTGCCATTTGTCTGTGATGGAAAACAATTATAAATAAGCCAAAAGGCAGTTTATTAATAAGTATATTTCAACAAATTGTTTTATTTTATGTTCCATTTAACCAAATCTTCAGTGTTCGCTATAGAAAACCTGTATTACCCTGAATAAATATCACTTTTAAGAGTTACATATTTACCTTTAAGTCATACTGCTCTTATGACATCTGAAAGCATCATAATATAATGATTTTTATATAATAAAATAATAGATAATCATAATCATAATAATGTAATCATAATGTAAGGATGTTTAATGTCTTCTGTGTAAGTAAATGGATTGGTCTGTTGAATGTTGCATGAAAAAAGTGGCATTTTATGCTATTGTATATTTTTGTTTGCCATGAAAAAAATGTGTAACTTATAATAAAAATTACAAAAGGTTTCAGAAGTTTATAGCTAAAGCAGTGACTTTTGTGTCACAGCAACTGTGTATTCCACTTTGAATTATTGTAACAGGTTGTATTTCAACTAGGGATGCTAAGTGATTTAAAAGATTAGTAGCAATTAATTGCATGATTAAAAAAATTAATCGCGATTTATCGCACCATTAAATAATAGAATACCATTTATTGAAATATTTTTGGATGTTTTCTACATTTTCAAATACATTGATTTCAATTACAACACAGAATACAAAGTGTACAGTGCTTACGTTATATTTATTTTTTATTACAAATATTTGCATGGTAAAAAACAAAAGAAATAGTATTTTTCAATTCACCTAATACAAGTACTGTAGTGCAATCTCTTTATCGTGAAAGTGCAACTTACAAATGTAGAATTATGTAAAAAAGAATAACTGCATTCAAAAATAAAACAATGTAGAACTTCAAAGCCTACAGGTCCACTCAGTCCTACTCCTTGTTCAGCCAATTGCGCAGACAGACAAGTTTGTTTACATTTGCAGGAGATAATGCTGCCTGCTTCTTGTTTACAATGTCACCTGAAAGTGAGAACAGGTGTTCACATGGCACTGTTGTAGCCAGTGTCGCAAGATATTATGTGCCAGATGCGGTAAACATTCATATGTCCCTTCATGCTTTGATCACCATTCCAAAGGACATGTGTCCATGCTAATGACGGGTTCTGCTCGATAACGATCCAGAGCAGTGTGGACTGATGCAAGTTCATTTTCATCATCTGACTCAGATGCCACCAGCTGAAGGTTGATTTTCTTTTTTGGTGTTCCGGTTCTGTAGTTTCCACATCGGAGTGTTGCTATTTTAAGACTTCCAAAAGCATGTTCCACACCTCTTCCCTCTCAAATTTTGGAAGGCACTTCAGATTCTTAAACCTTAGGTCGAGTGCTGTAAGTATTTTTAGAAATCTCACATTAGTACCTTCTTTGCGTTTTGTCAAATCTGCAGTGAAAGTGTTCTTGAACAACATGTGCTAGGTCATCTTCTGACACTGCTACAACATGAAATATATGGCAGAATGTGAGTAAAACACAGAGAAGGAGACATACAATTCTCCCCCAGGGAGTTGAGTCACAAATTTAATAATGCATTTTTTTGAACAAGTGTCATCAGCATGGAAGCATGTCCTCTGGAATGGTGGCCAAAGCATGAAGGGGCATATGAATGTTTAGCATATCTAGCACATAAATACCTTGCAATGCCAGCTACAAAAGTGCCATGTGAACGCCTTTTCTCACTTTCAGGTGACATTGTAAATAAGAAGCAGGCAGCAGTATCTTTTGTAAATGTAAACAAACTTGTTTGTCTTAGCGATTGGCTGAACAAAAAGTAGGACTCAGTGGATTTGTAGGCTTTGAAGTTTTATATTGTTTTATTTTTGAGTGCAGTTACAAAAAATACATTTGTAAGTGGCACTTTCATGAGAAAGAGATTGCACTACAGTACTTGTATGAGGTGAATTGAAAAATACTATTTCTTTTGTTTATCTTTTTACAGTGCAAATATTTGTAATAAAAATAATAATATAAAGTGAGCATTGTAATCTTTGTATTCTTTGTCGTAATTGAAATCAATATATTTAAAAATGTAGAAAAACATCCAAAAATATTTATAATAAATTTCAATTGGTATTCTATTATTGTTTAGCAGTACGGTTAAAACTGCAATTAATTTTGTTGAGTTAACTGTGTGAGTTAACTGCGATTAATTGACAGCCCTAATTTCAACTTTATGTTTAGCTTTGTGTCTGATGTCATAAGCTAGAAGGGACGGTAGGCTATAAAATACATCTTGAAACACTTTGGATATAAGATAAGGCAATTTAAGGTCAACTGTTTACCTTTTCCAATAGATGTCTTGCACAATTAAATTGCTTTCACTAACATTCAGTCTTCATTACAAAGGATTCAAATCTTACAGTGCAAGGAGATCTTGGCTAACAGAAAGCTGGTGAAGTTACTTGGCTTTTTATATGAAGGTTGTTAGTTAGTACATAAAACTAAGTCATAGTGAAGCAGAAAAATCCTCTATTATTCATGACAGAGTTGTGATTGGGCACAAATATAAACATCAATGATTTAATCATATTCAAATAGTGGCAGTGATCTGTTGCTAATACTTATAATAATATTGAGTCCGTATCATCTGTGCTAATACAGGAATATAAATGCCAAAAGGCAGTTCCGGTATCTCCTTCTTGTGGTAAATGAGAAGCGTATAAATGCAGCTAATGAAGACCTTTAGCCAGAAAATGTTTAGCTTGTCAGGGTTTGGAGCTGATGTTCCCAAGACATGATTGCTTTGCTTTATTAAAGTAGAGCTAAAATAATGCCTTCAAAATCTATTTTCTGACTATAGTGCCAAATTTTGGTTATTTCATTTACTTCCCACTAAAGTAAGAAGAAGATTATTGTTTATTGGTAGTATGAATGCATTTCTTACATTTTAATTCTCAAAAGTGCTGATTTTAGGCTGTATGAAGGATGGTTTAATTTTAAGCTATGACTGAAATTCTTAGTTAAATCCACTAGATACAAAATAGTCTGGCCTAATTTCTTCATCTGAGCCATGACCAGAAAGTTAAATTCGGGGTTTTTTAATCTTATACTCCCTGAAAATAAGTGTGAATGCATGTTGAACTGTGTCTTTCTGTCTTTCTTCTTCTTCGCTATAAGCTACAGTCCACAAGGGGCTGAGTTGAAACTGTCAAACGTGTGTATAAAGAATTGGCTATCTAATTAACCTAATTGACTGTTAACTGCTCTGCAGATGGATTAAGTATGGGGGGAAAAAATCTCAGAAGTGTCTTATGAATGCATTAGTTACATGAGGTCTCACATGAGTGAGATAAAACCACAATCCACTTCTAGCAGAAAGGGTAGCATATGCATTCCACAACATGTAATAGGCATTTTTCCTGTTTTCACTTGGATCTGTGTATATGATTAAAGTTGCTGGACTGGTACTTTTACTTTATGTAGCTATTTCATAAAGGTACTTGTAGCAAGCTCTAAGGCAGATGGCTGGACTTCTGTTATGAAAGTTGGGTGAGGAATCATAGTTGTTTGTGTGCCATCTGGAGGGAGCAAAAAGAGAGGTTTGAGTAAGCAGGCACATTGAATGCATACTGCATATCATTGAAAGAAATTCAGAGTTTTTACAAGGCTGAAGGACCTGCTGTGGGTGCTTCCATGGAAAGTATAATAAAGACAATTAAGTCTGAAAACAAAAAAGTTTAAAAGGTCAATATAATAAATAGAATGGTGTTTATCCTCCCAGAATACTGAAAGAAACGCTGCCACAAAATCAATACTCTCGAAGCCTTTTTCTTTGAAATATTCTCATTGCCAGAAACCTGGGGCTAAATTCTGCCCTCAGTCCCATCCATGAAGTCAGTGGAGTTGCATGGGTGGACCCAAGGGCACATTTTTGCCTTTTTTATGTCACCTTCTCCTACACTGATTTCTTTAGCCTGGTAGCTGAGTTATGAGTTTGCTTTTGTGTCTGTATTTTTCTTGTAGAAATAGGGTTTGTATATTCATGGGGTGACTTACTTGAAATCCTTTGATCCATCTGTCTCTTGTGAATATCCTTTTTTCTTAAGGAGTACTATTACTCAGCCAGATGTGTAGTAAAGCAAAGTGGGGCTCAAGTAGGTTATGTATTCATTTAAAAAATGAAGAGGACTTAAATAGTATCTGAGTCAATGCAAATCCCACGGCTTTTCTGTTGTCATGCTGTGATGGATTTGGAGCTGCCTATACTAATTTATGAATACTGTATCTTGATAGGGTTATTGTGTTTTCTGTGCCCATAAATGTCAGGTGGAGTCTGTGAAGATCTGGTAGTTTTCTTGGCAGGAGCTAGAGGTATGACTAAGGAATACTTCAGGTGTGGTCTGTTTAGTCTTGTCCATTTCCTTATAACTTGATATTAAGTTTTCTCTATGTAATCCTTGCCTGTGATGGAGTCTGCTACATTTTTAAGGTAAAACATGGCTACAATCAGAACCACAATGTGTATAATCAAGGAGGCTTCCTGCTCCACCTGGGGGGCTTCACTATTTAAAACAGAAAGAGGAAACAGAGAGATTAGAAGCTACATAACTGCTAAGGAATGGTGATCTCTGGCCCAGGTCTCTGAGGAGTCCCAGAGACTTTTGGTTTGGGACTTGTACGTTTTGAGTAGTCCAAACCTAGGCTCTGAGGTAAGAACCTGTAAATTATTGTTGAAGTGCTCCTTTGAGGGGGGCTTCATTAAAGGGAGACACTCTTATGTTAATTAGAATGGTTGGCTTCTCTTTGCCCAGGCTGTTAAACTGAGCCCCTGGCTACCCCCATCAAAGAGGAAACAGAGGCAAGTCCTGGCACAGTCAGAGTTGGCCAGACATAGGTGCTGCAAGGCACGCATGCCCTTTCACATGTGGTGAGCCAGGCAGGATCCCTTGAGAGCCCTCTTCCATCAGGAAAAGTCATGGAGGACATTCTCCAATTAGTGGTAAAACAGCAACAAGCAGAGAATAACAGAAACAACCAGCTCCAGCACACACTGCTGGCGGCCCAGCAACACCTGCAAGAACCACAGCTGGCAGAACATGAGTGGAACCAGCAGTTCTGGGTAGAAATGGCCAGACAGTTTACCCGGCAGTCTGCTGGAGAAGGGATCAATTTGGGTGCACTTGGGTCTATCCAGGCATCACTTTGTCACTATTCAGCTTGGTCAATGACCCAGAGGCCTGCATGATCACATTTGATTGGGTCACTAGCCTGTATAGCTGGGAAGAAAGCACCTGGATAATATGTCAGCCCCCTACCTTACTGGAGAGGCACAAGCAGCCTATCCTATACTGGATGAAGATGAAGCTGGGTCGCATACTGCACTGGGTGGTAACGAACGAACTCAGCCTCTCCCCAGAGGCATACTGACAGAGGTTTCAGGCAAAACCCTTTCCTACGAATGTGCAACCATGTGCAGAGGTCCAGCAGTTCTGGTATCTGGCTTCCTGCTGGCTGGCACTGGCAACTAAGACTGCTGGGGAACTAATGGACAATCTTTCCTCAACCAGTACCTGCTTGTCCTCCCATCTGCTGTACAAGCTTTGGTCTGGTGCTTCCAGCTAACATCTCTAGCAGCCGCTGTGGAAATGATGGAGGTGTTCCAGGAGACACCCAGAGCTGGAAAACCTAGCCCCATGACCAGCCGGCCTGGCCAAGAATGAGGATGTAAGATGACACTCCAGAGCCCAGCAACATTTGTAAGGGAGGTTGTCCCAGACCAACTGAACTTCAGAACCAGGGGCCATCCACTGCCACATGTCCTGTTGAATGAACTTACCTCCTCAAAGGTCAAGCCATACAGAGGCTGCAGGATGGTTTGGTAGTGTGTTCTTGCTGTTTGGAACCAGCTCATATCCAATATGAATCTATGTAGCGGGAACGTGACCATCTGGGCAGCTGGTCCAGTTTGTCCAAGGAGGAACTAATCAACCTCTAAGGACACATCTAGGACTCTATGTAGCTCAAGCAAAAATGAATTCAACTGTCATGGAAGACTGTGGGAGACCCTGCTTCAATGAAACCTGGGGTCACCCAAGACCTTACACCCAGGACAACCCAGGGAAGTTTTGTGCATCCATGGTGATGTTCAGTTGTACTCGATTTCCTCTGTAATCTTACAGGTAGTGAACCAGGTGGGTCACCTCTGGGTGGGAGTCACAGATCACCTATCTTGTCTGGTCATCCTGGGGTGGGACTGGAAATATCTTACAGAGGACAATCTACCCCATTAACCCATGCACCTTTGGAGGGACAAGAAGGAGCCCACTCAGCAGAAACCTAGAAACTATTTCCTATGGCCCAGAGAGATCTTTCTGAGATTCCCCTGAAATTCCAGATGTTATGGAATCAGGGATGGAAGCTCAGGTGAGTTTGGGGCTGTGTTGTCAATGATACTGTGGAACCTGAGGAAGACTTTTCTCAGGGGATGGATGCCCAGACAGCCTGACAACCAAGAAAGGGGCATCTCAGATCGAATTCCTATATTGGAATAAAGTGCCCTGACTGACAGTTTTGACATTATGGTAGCCCAGCATGAAGCCCAGATACTTTGGCAGCCATTGTCAGGGTGTTTGTAATGGATCGGGCAGCCTGGTAGTTTCTCTGGTGTGAGTAGAGAAATGAGATATTGTACCAGGGGGAAAAGCACCCTCAGAACAAGGATCTTCGATACCAGCTCTTGGTGCCTAAAAATGCTTGAAGGGAGCTCCTACAGCTGGCCCACATCATATCAACTGCAGGGCACCTGGGTAAGGATAAAACACAGGGAAGTCTGTTGGCCTAAATCTTTTGGCTAAGACGATGAAGAAGGTAGCAGACTTCTATCTCTCAGATCCTGACTACGAAAGGCTATCTTTGAAAGGCAAGAGGTGAGTCCCTTTAAGTGCACAACCTCTCATTGCAACCTCCTTCAAGAGAATGGGAATGAACATAATAGGTTCTCTAGAAAAGAGTGCCTGAGAGCACAGCTTCACTTTGGTGCTGTGGGACTATGCCACCCAGTATCCTGAATCACTTCCCTTATGAAGTACCATGGCCTCCACATTTGTGTTGGAATTAGTCCAAATATTATAGATTCGTGTCCCCAGGTCCTAAAGCAGGTCTGGGGACTGTTAAAAGTCAATCTGCTCTGTGCCTCCATCTACCAACTCCAGGCCAACGGTCTGGTGGAAAGGTTTAACAAAACTCTCCATTTGAGCTGCTTTATGGGACACAGTCCCGAGGTATTCTAGACCTGGTTAAGAAATTCTGGAAAGCCCATATTGTGCAGTATGTCTTTTGGACAAGGGAGAGATTGGAGCACATAGGCTGTTTTACTAAAAGCAACTAGCCCAGGGCCAGTAGGCCCAAGCGCAACAACACAATAAAGGGGCTAGGGCCAAGGATTTTCAGCCAGGGGATCAGGTGCTCTTGTTACTGCCCAGCTCAGAGACCAAGTTGCTGGCTAACTGGCAGGGTCCATATGAAATGCTTCAGTGGATTCAATTTGTGAACAAAGAGGTGTGTTGCCCAGACAAATGGAAACAAAGACACAATTTTTCATGTTAATTTGCTAAAACTAGGGTACAGCAGGGTCTTTTCATTTATTCGAGAATAGTGGGGAGGATCTATGACCCCAGATCCCTGAACTTGTGGGTATTGAGAAAGTACCTATCGGATGCAGCTAACTAGAGCACACCGAGGACAAATGGGTAACCTTCTGAAGGTATGTAAGGACATGTTCTCCCTGCTACAGAGGCAGACCTCTCTTGTAGCACACCAGATTCACATCGATCCAGGGCCTAGCCAGTGAAGAAATCTTATCAGATTCCTGAAGGGAAGAAGAAAGTACTGGTCTGGGACGCTGATGGGATTCGAAGACTGGGGCTAATCAGGGAAACCCATAGCCCTTGGTCTAAGTCTGTAGTCCTGGTCTCAAAACCTGAATGGCCATCTGTTTCTGTGTGGACTTCAAACGAGTGCCGTCTCCTGCTTTTAAGCCTACCCAGTGCCCTGGGTGGAAGATTTACTAGAGCATCTTGGCCAAGCCTGACATATCTCCACTTTAAATCTGACCAATATTTGAATTATGCAACCCTGGGCTTGAAACACAGACATCAAGCAGTAACATGACATTAGAAGGCAAAAATTTCAAGAAAGTAGCCAGGAGGGCAGAATAGTCAATCTCAACACCATAGAGTAAATGGAAGCAGTAGCAAATGACAGAGAGGAATGGAAGAGACTGGTTTCTGCCCTGTGCATCAACAATGGCATGCAAGGATTGTTAAAAAAACAACCCTGCCCCTGGAACCTGGGCTCTGAGGTAATCTTTAAATTGTTGTTCAACTATTCCTTTCAGGGGGCTTCATTAGAGGGGGAGACACGTTAATTAGAATGTTTGGCTTCTCTTTGCCCAGGCTGTTAAAGTGAGCCCATTGCTGCCCTATTGAAGGAGAAACTGAGGCAGACCTCAGCAGAGACATACTTGGCCAGATGGTGGTGCGACAGGGCAGAAATGCCTTTTTATATTGCCTCTTTCATTTATAACAGCTTATATAGTCTTTTGTTTTAAACAACTAGACCAGGAAAGTAATGTATTATTCACCTAACTTTAGACGCTTGCTATTTTTTGTGTGTAAATCTGGAGTTGAAGATAGTTGTTACTCGTAGCACTATTTGGACTAATGCAGTAAGCTTTCATTTTGCTATGTCATACACTTGAAATAGCCAATCTTTCAGTGTGCTTGGAAGGGCTGAACTAGGGGTTTTAGGTGTGTGCAATTTATCAACAAGGAGCACTTTATTCTTTTTATTGCTTAAGTCAACAGCATCTGAAAATGTAATCTTCTGTAAGCGTACTTCTTGAATGAGAATTTGTTTCCCTGTGCTTTCTTTCTCCTTTACCTCCTTTTTTGGTTTGTTTGTTTGTTTGTTTTGTCTACTGGTCAATTTATTTGATCAGTAGCAAGGATTACAAGTGTTTTCCTTTTTGTCTCTTACTTGAATGTGTACACACACACAGAGAGATACATGTGTTTATAATATAGTATATACGTATATGCAGGTAAAGAAATCCACAGCAAAATGCATTGTTAACAAGTTTGTGCTGCCAAACTCAGCTGTTGCTGAAAGGGTGAGGACTACTTCTCATCGCACATTTCTCCCACAAGCAATCTGGAGAGATGGCTGCTCATTACCTGAACACATGTGCCCCAGAAAAGAAGCCTGAGACCATGAAGAGGTGGGTTCTTCATAATGTGCCCCACAACAGAATAGAGACTTAGGAGATGGGCTGTCCTATAAACACCTTCCTCAGGGCTTGTCTACACTACCGCATGGGGTTGATCTAAGATACGCAACTTCATTGTGGTAAGTCAACAGCTGACGTTCTCCTGTCGACTCCGCTTGCGCTCCTTGTTCTGGTGGAGTACCGGAGTCGACAGGAGAGTGCTCAGCGATTGATTTATTGATCTCCGCTGGATCGATCACTGCCCGCCGATCCGGGGGTAGTGTAGACAAGCCCTCAGTGACAGCGGATCTCTTTATGGTGGGGAATGGGAGGGATTTTCCAGTGACAGCCTCTAATAGCCCAGTTTGCTCCACCAGAACAGAGTTCCTGAGGATGTGGCATGGACATTCATGACCCATTTCCTGCCAGAGATGACAACCTTTCATGACTTGATTTTTTTCTTATCACTTTGTTGAAGACGGGTATAATTTCATTGAACCAGGTCCTCCTCTCCTCGCTCTTATTTTCCACACTGAGTTTAGATCTTTAGGGTAGAGAGAAAGGGGGATGCTGGTATTCTGCAGACCCAGGTTCAATTCCCAGCTCTGCCACAGATTTCTTGTGTGACCTTGGGTAAGTCACTTAGGCCCAGATTTTTAAAAGTACTTAGTCATTGTAAGTTCTTACAGACTTTCAGTAATGTTTGGACCAAGAATTTCAGAAGTGACTATAAATTTTGTATTCCTAGTTTTTGGGTGCCGAACTTTAAACAACTGAAAGGGGGTTGATTTTTTAGAAAGTGCTCAACACTCACACTCTAAAAATCAGAGCCTTATAAAGTATTTCAAATTGGTCACCCAAATACTGAAGCACCCAAAATTGCCAGTCACTTGGCTTTAGGTTCTGAAGTGCCTAAATCACTTTTGAAAATGTGATTTACACTCCTAAATCATTTAGGCCTTGCAACACGGGGGGCAACAACACCTAAATAGTCTTAAAAATCTGAGAGAGACAAAGTGAGTGAGATGATATCATTTTTTGGAACAACTTCTATTGGTGGAAGGACAATGGAGAGTTAGTAGAGAGCAAGTTGTGTTATCATAAAACCCAAGTCCATGTTTTTTTGTGTCCAGCAGAGTTAGAATTAAAGTTTCCAGACTCATCTTTGGAAGGTGCTGTGCAGGTTTCCTTTGAGGATGGGGACTGAGAGGTCTGATGTGAAATGATCACTTTGTGAAGTGTTCACCCACAGGTGACAGGGTGTTTTTATCTTGTGTCATTTTTCTGTGTGAGTGCATTTGAGAACATAGTGATTGTCTGGTTTCACCCACATTGTTATTGGGGCATTTGATGCACTGGATGAGGTACACCATGTATTGTGATAGGAAGGGGTAGGAAAAGCATTCACAGCATCTACTGAACTTAGCAGTGTATGGAAATCAAATATATACAGCACCAGAACAAAACTGAGAATTTTAAATTCAAATGTAATTTCAGTGCTAACGTGTGGCTGTGAGAGCTGGAAATCTACCAAAATGTTAGATAGAAGAAATGAGGGGTATTGATCATTGTAGCAGTGGAGGTTTTGCATCTGCTGTTCTGGCAGGGTCTGGTGCTGCTTTGAAATGGTGGGTCCTGATCTGTGGGGAGCTTGCTTCTGATGATGAGCTTGGTGACTCTGGGGAGTTTTTTGAAGGAAAGAAGAATAGTTTCAGGAAATATTTATTTCAGGGTGTGTCCCTATAAATTATGCATTGTAAGTGTTTGATGATATCATATACATTCTAGTGCAGGGTGGTAGTTGACAACTAGGGGTGTGCTGTCGGTGAGATTTTATTTTCCCTTGTATTGAAACAGTTTCTCTTGGGGTATTTGGGTGGCCCGTTCCATGATGCAATCTATTTCTCTGGTAGAATGTCCTTATTTAGTGAAGGCAATTTAAGTGTGTTATGGTGTGTTTCCCAGATTGTCTCTTCAGAGCATATTCTGTGGTATATGAGTGCCAGGCTGTAGATAACAGATGGCTACTGGATGTGTGGGGGTAGGTGTAGTGATCCAGGAATTTCTTGTATGTAGTCATTTGTAGGGTTCCATTGTTGAAGCTGATCGTGGTGTCCAGGAAGTTGATACTGGTGTGGAAGTGTTTGAGGGAGAGTCCGATGGATGGGAAGTGGTGGTTGAAGTTGTAGTGGAAATCTAAGAGGGAGTTTAGGTTGTCTGTCCAGAGGATGAAAATATCATCATTGTACCTCAATTTTTCATGGAAGTGGCCCATAAAGAGGTTGGCATACAGCAGAGTGATACTAGTACCCATGGTCTTCTGGGCCATATTTTTTTTAAGGTTTGTAGGTTCCTAAAGATGCAGATAAGTACCTAGTGGGATTTATAAAAGTGCCTACGTGCAATGACCAGGTCATTGGTGGTCAGAACCAAATCTGGTACCAAGCTGAATGTCCAAGCTGGATACAGAGTCAGGTGCCAAGCTAGGGATCAGAGCCAGAGTTAGGCGCCAAGAGGAAGATCAGAACTGGAGACAGCATCAGGGGTAAGGCATAGGAGTAGGGAGCTGGAGTAAATCAGGAGAGCAGGAACTGGGAATAGATGAGGGTCTGGGATAAGGAGGACAGGAACCATGAGCAGGCAGGAATGCAGGGCTAAGAAGTCAGGTAAGCAGGAGGGGTCCATAGTAGCAGCCAGCCAGGAATTCCTCTACTTGCTCAAACAACTTCTTGTGTTACTTCCTGGTTTATGTAGAGCTCTTGAGCCAGTTGAGGGTGGTGCTGGATGTTTACCCCAATCAGGAGCTTCAGGGACAGGGCCCTCTGCAAGCCAGCACTTCACTGGTTCCCTTCTCTGGTTACTCAGGTGAGCTGATGGGTGGTGATTTTGGCCTGAGCACCCTTGGGCTGGGATTTGAGGCTGGCGATACCTTATATTAGCCTTCCAACTACCATTGGAGATAGGCACCTACTTGCTTTTGAAAATCCCACTAAGCACCTAAATACCTTTTAAAATTGTATTTACTGGGAGCTGTGCACATCTGAGGGCAGAATTTGGACCTTATTTGCATTTGTAAACAAATAACTTTTTCGGAGTGTTGCACACAAACTGAAGTGAGTCACTCTGTAGCAATAGCTCTGCTCTAAGCATATCCTAGCTCTGTTGAGCTGTCTTACAGCAGAACCATAGAAAATAAGAGCAGTGAGTAATACACAGATGTGTTTTCAGCGGTTTACGGCTTTTTTAACGCTCTTAAAATGGAATGAAAACTTGGCTTAACTAGATTAATTATTAATGCTGTAATTTATTATGAATAGGCACTTTGATGCTATGGTGATGAGAGTGGTATAAATAGTTGGATAAATTATTGTATCATTTATTCATATAGCACCCTAGGGATGTTGGATATTGTATAAACATGTAAGAAGACAGGTCCCTGTTAAAGAACCTTAAAGAGCTTACAATTACACATAAGCAACATACAAAGGAAGGAGAAAGAGGAGGCATACAACACAAGATTTTATTTCGTGTCTTTTGGGTGGGGGTTCTACTTCCATTTGCTTTTAACCTTTTCTGGTTTACTATGTTCTATTTTTATATTTATTTTTAATTAATAATTATTACATCCTTTTATCTGTGAAATTGTACTAAAGAGTTGAAAAATCATCTAGTCTTTTTTTAGCTCTTTAGATACCAGAGATGCATCCGAGGTCCCAATTGTGCAATCCTTATGTGGTCCATTAACTTCATTCTACTCAGTAGTGTTTTCAGGATGCTAAATGGTGATGGTTCTATATAAATATCCCAGCATTCACCTTGAAAAATGTGGATGAGATATTAAGGTCACACCATATACAATTTTGTATAAATTACATGGAAAATAGCATAACTTATCTTTTGCATAGTCCAATGGATTTTGTGAGCACACTTCTCTTTCTGTGCAGTACAAGACAGTTTTCTTGTCTGAGGGATAGCAAGGGGAAGGAGATGCAAACTGAAAAGAGTCCAGGAATGAGGAAAGATTATTGAAACTTTCATGTATCAGAGGGGTAGCCGTGTTAGTCTGAATCTGTAAAAAGCAACAGAGGGTCCTGTGGCACCTTTGAGACTTTGCTATCTACATACTGCACAGACCACAGTGAGAGATTATGCCATACATTATCAAAGAAACTGAGGAACCACCTGATCAGCATCCTATACAGCAAACAGAAAAACATCAAGAAAGAGCTCTCCAACCTGGAGACTTTCATAAATAACCAACCCTCCACACAAATGGACTTTACTAAAATAAGACAGGAGATCTACATTACACACTTCACCTCTCTACAAAGGAAAAAGGACCGTAAGATGTCTAAAATCCTACCTGCCACATGGGGCCACAACAGGGGTACCCCTAACTCACCCAGCAATATCGTCAATTTATCCAGCTACACACTCAACCCAGCAGAAGAGTCTGTCCTATCTCGGGGACTCTCCTTTTGCCCCAGCACCCCCACGAACATGATACAGTTCTGTGGTGATCTGGAAGCCTACTTTCGCCACCTCCGACTCAAAGAATACTTTCATGATAACACTGAACAGCGCACTGATACACAGATACCCTCCCACCAACAACACAGGAAGAAGAACTCCACATGGACTCCTCCTGAGGGTCGAAATGACGGTCTGGACCTATACATAGAATGCTTCCGCCGACATGCACAGGCAGAAATTGTGGAAAAACAACATCGCTTGCCTCATAACCTAAGTCGTGCAGAACGCAATGCCATCCACAGCCTCAGAAACCACCCTGACATTATCATCAAAGAGGCTGATAAAGGAGGTGATGTTGTCATCATGAACAGGTCTGACTACCAGAAGGAGGCTGCCAGACAACTCTCCAATACCAAATTCTACAGGCCGCTTTCCTCAGATCCCACTGAGGAATACACTAAGAAACTGCACCATCTACTCAGGACACTCCCTACACTAACACAGGAACAAATCAACATACCCTTAGAGCCCCGACCGGGGTTATTCTATCTACTACCTAAGATCCACAAACCTGGAAATCCTGGACGCCCCATCATCTCGGGCATTGGCACTCTCACTGAAGGACTGTCTGGATATGTGGACTCCCTACTCAGACCCTACGCCACCAGCACTCCCAGCTATCTCCGTGACACCACAGATTTCCTGAGAAAACTACAATGCATTGGTGACCTCCCAGAAAACACCATCCTAGCCACCATGGATGTAGAGGCTCTCTACACAAACATCCCACATACAGATGGAATACAAGCTGTCAGGAACAATATCCCTGATGATGACACAGCACAACTTATTGCTGAGCTCTGTGACTTTATCCTCACGCACAATTATTTCAAATTTGGTGACAATATATACCTCCAGACCAGTGGCACCGCTATGGGCACCCGCATGGCCCCACAATATGCCAACATTTTTATGGCTGACCTGGAACAACGCCTCCTCAGCTCTCGTCCACTCATGCCCCTTCTCTACCTACGCTATATTGATGACATCTTCATCATCTGGACCCATGGGAAGGAGACCCTGGAAGAATTCCACCATGCTTTCAACAACTTCCACCCCACCATCAACCTCAGCCTGGACCAATCTACACGGGAGGTCCACTTCCTGGACACCACCGTACAAATAAGCGATGGCCACATTAACACCACCCTATACCGAAAACCCACCGACCGCTACGCCTACCTTCATGCCTCCAGCTTCCACCCCGGTCACACCACACGATCCATCGTCTACAGCCAAGCACTGAGGTACAATCGCATCTGCTCCAACCCCTCAGACAGAGACCAACACCTACAAGATCTTCACCAAGCATTCTCAAAACTACGATACCCACACAAGGAAATAAAGAAACAAATCAACAGAGCCAGACGTGTACCCAGAAGCCTCCTGCTACAAGACAAGCCCAGAAGAGAAACCAACAGAACTCCACTGGCCATCACCTACAGTCCTCAGCTTAAACCTCTCCAACGCATCATCAGTGATCTACAACCCATCCTGGACAATGATCCCTCACTTTCACAGACCTTGGGAGGCAGGCCAGTCCTCGCCCACAGACAACCTGCCAATCTTAAGCATATTCTCACCAGCAACCACGCACCGCACCATAACAACTCTAACTCAGGAACCAACCCATGCAACAAACCTCGATGCCAACTCTGCCCACATATCTACACCAGCAACACCATCACTGGACCTAACCAGATCAGCTACAACATCACCGGCTCATTCACCTGCACATCCACCAATGTTATATATGCCATCATATGCCAGCAATGCCCCTCTGCTATGTACATTGGCCAAACTGGACAGTCACTACGCAAGAGGATAAATGGACACAAGTCAGATATCAGGAATGGCAATATACAAAAACCTGTAGGAGAACACTTCAACCTCCCTGGCCACACAATAGCAGATGTAAAGGTAGCCATCTTACAGCAAAAAAACTTCAGGATCAGACTCCAAAGAGAAACTGCTGAGCTCCAGTTCATTTGCAAATTTGACACCATCAGATCAGGATTAAACAAAGACTGTGAATGGCTATCCAACTACAGAAACAGTTTCTCCTCCCTTGGTGTTCACACCTCAACTGCTAGCAGAGCACCTCACCCTCCCTGATTGAACTAACCTCGTTATCTCCACACTGATATATACCTGCCTCTGGAGATTTCCATTACTTGCATCTGAAGAAGTGAGGTTCTTACCCACGAAAGCTTATGCTCCCAGTACCTCTGTTAGTCTCAAAGATGCCACAGGACCCTCTGTTGCTTGAAACTTTCATAAACTTCAAATAATACTTTCCCTCCTGAAATAAAAAATAAGAATGTTTTAAAATCAGTTGTGCATCAAGCCCCCAGACAGATATAACTTTCACAAGCAACACCTATGCTGCTGATAAGCCGAGCTGACACTGACAAAAGAGCAATGTTTTCAGTAGGATGAACTGTTATTGGGAAGACAGAGTGATTTAGTGGGGGGAGAGATAGCTCAGTGGTTTGAGAATTGGCCTGTTAAACCTAGGGTTGTGAGTTCAATCCTTGAGGGGGCCACTTAGAGATCTAGGGCAAAATCAGTACTTGGTCCAGCTAGTGAAGGCAGGGGGCTGGACTCCATGGTCCCTTTCAGTTCTAGGAGATAGGATATCTTCATTTAAAAAAAAAATTATTTCTAGCATCAGGCATGTATGTTATTGTGAATTGGCATTTTGCATTATTTCACCAACATCTAATGCTAGGAAAATGGCACATGCCACTTTCCTGCAGTTTTCCTGTGGTCCACTACTAAGGCAGCAATGCAGTATACAGTGCTGTCCAAATGCCAATGTCTGTTTTGTAGGTGAGATATGATTTGGAGGGAGATGGGTAGGTTTCCATCTTCCTTACTCAGATTGTTTCAGGTGTCCTAGAATGCATAACAAAATGAGGAAGCATTTATTAAAAGCGTTGGTTCCAAAACAAAGCTCTGCTTCATGGAATTCTGGCTTGAGAAAAAAAATCTGAAGGGGATTATATAGTGGCCAAATAATCTTTGTATAAATGTGGATTATGACAAAACAAGAATGAATTGCAAAATATAGAATTCACCTGTGTTCAGTCTTTCCTGATGGCCAGCACATGTGGTTTTAAACAGCTGCTGTGTTCTGTCTCCAGAGATGCCTGTGTTTCAGTAGTGGTTGAAGTAATTCTAGTTTGTAAAAACTGTCGGGTCATTTGAGATGATTAGCACTGTAAATTTATACGATGATGGTGGTGGTGGATTTTAATATTGGCTTCTCAGCCAAGGAAAAATATTTACTAAAATGTGTTTGGTTTTGAATTCATACACTACCATGGTTGCAAATCATAGCCATATTTGACTGTGTGAAAACTATATCTTCAAACTGATCATGTCTGTAGTTGTATTCTCACAATCTCCTTTTGTGGCTCCAGCTATATAAATAGGCATTAGCGACCTTTTGCCCGTGTTATCCTTTTGTGGGCTGGAAACAGAATGTATTTGTTTTTGCATGTAACAAAGTGAGTGTCATAAATGAAGGGGACGGGGGTAGCTCCCTTTTATGGACACCCAACCAGCCAGTTACCTGTAAAATCCCTCTTGGTAGCTATTCTCTGCTTGCTTTACCTGTAAAAGGTAAAAAGTCCCAGAGGTAAAGAAAAGGAAGTGGGCATCTGACCAAAAGACCCAATGGGAAAGTAGAACTTTTTAAAATTGGGAAAGAAACATTCCCTTTGTGTGTTGTTCTCTCTGGGCTGCAGGGACACGGAGCAATAATGCTGTAAGCAGCTTTAAAACAGGTATGATTATAGATTATCAATTCATACCTCGAACCTACTTAATCTGAAGCCTCAGATATGTAAGTAAAATTAGGGAATGTCTAAAAAGACGCGATTAGGGTTATTTCTTTTATTTCTTTATTTTCGCTTGTGGATCTCCTTTATGCTAACCACAGATGCTTTTGTTTGCTTATAACCTTTAAGCTGAACCCCCAAGAAAGCTATTTTGGGTGCTTGATTTTTGGAATTGCTCTTTTAAAATCTAGCAACAGCCTAAGTTCCAGATGTATTTTCTTTCTTTTCGTTTTTAATAAAATTTACCTTTTTTAAGAACAGGATTGGATGTTTTTTGTGCCTAAGAGGTTTGTGCATATGTTGTTTAATTAGCTGGTGGCAACAGCTAATTTCCTTTGTTGTTTTCTTTCTCAGCTCTTCCCCAGAGTGTGGGGGGGAGTGAAAGGGCTTAGGGGTACCCCACAGGGAGGAATTCCCAAGTGCTCCTTCCTGGGTTCAAGGTGGTTTGGTTTTTTTGTTTTGTTTTTTTTGCATTTGGGTGGTGGCAGCATTTACCAAGCCAAGGTCAAAGAAAAGCTGTAACCTTGGGAGTTTAATACAAGCCTGGAGTGACAAGTATTAATTTTTAGAATCCTTGCGGGCCCCCACCTTCTGCACTCGAAGTGACAGAGTGGGGATTCAGCCTTGACAGTGAGGAAGGAGGTGCCTTTTAGTCATTCATATTGCAGTGGCAATGATAGGATGTGAAAGCAGGAGCATTTTAGGGCATTAGATGTGGAAGCAGCCCACTGAACACAATATTGTGAGCATGTTCATTTTCATTCTTCCATGACTTCAGCCTTATTTTGTTCACTGTACATTGACAGAGCCTGGATCTTTGATGAATATAAACTATATAGTTTGATGACTATTTAAGAGTGATTTGGTTACTTTATCCTGTCAAAATTCATGCTGAAATCTTTATTCAAATATACAGTCTTGCCAAATGTACTGTGCATGTTAGCATGCTGCTGAATATTTCTGGATTTCTTGTTAACTGAACCACTGTGAGGTGCCCCAGACCCTCCATCTGCCCTCGGGGGTGCACCCCAGGGAGCGGGGACATGGGTCAGGGGCTGCTCTGGGGCACCCTGGCCCTCCGCCCAGGACAGGTGGAGGTACAGGGCTCCTCACAGTGGCCCAGACTCCCTAGGCAGCTTTTACCATGGCCTGGTTCTGGCTGCCGGCCTGGCCATGGGGCAGGGCCTCCGGGGGTGGAGGAGGAGCAGGAGGTGTGGAGACTCGGGGGAAGAAGAGGGGCAGGAGGTGTGCAGGCTCAGGGGAAGAGGAGGGGCAGAGCCTCAGGGGAAAAGATTAGTAGGGGCAGGGCCATGGAGGGGGCGGGGCTCCTGCATGTGTCCCGCTTTTGCCTTTTTAAAAGATGGTCATCCTAATACCAAATGATTCATAGATTCTAAGGCCAGAAGGGACCACTGTGATCATCTAATCTGACTTCCTGTATAACACAGGCCACAAAACTTGCCCAAAATAATTTCTTAGAGTATATCTTGTAGAAAAATATGCAATCTTGATTTTAAAATTGTCAGGGATGGAGAATTCACCACAACCTTTGGTAAATTGTTCCAATAGTTAATTATCCTAACTATCAAAAATTGATATCTTCTTTCCAGTCTGATAAAAAGATTATGCCTTATTTTTGGTATGAATGCTTTAGTTCAGATTCCATAGGCAGATCCCATAGTATTGTAGGAAAGTAAAGGAAAACAGGAGCTCTGAGATCTTTCAGGGAAGGAATATCTCATTATGCTATGCAGAAATAAGGATTAAAATCAGAATTCCTCTTTATGCTCTTTGCAAGGCTTCCTTCTTAGTATAAATTTAAACCACAAAGGAAATTATAACCTTTAACTGAACTCTAACTAACCCATCACAGTGATGGACATAATTATTCTGGCTATTTTTTCACCAGCAGCGAATTGTGATCATTGAGCTTTACTCACATTATTAATCTATATTTGTAATGTATACATAACTGCATCCTCGGATAGTGACATCATTGTATTGTTTAACATTACTGTCATATCATACTTTCATAACTTACAATGAATCCAACATGGAAAAAATGATTTGTATAAACTTCATATAGTGATCTTTATTTTGGTTAGAACAAAGTTGTTTTGTTGTCTGTCTAGTCGAAGCAAGTAGTGATGGGATGTACAGATTATGCAAGTTTTTGGTTTGTGTTTTAGACCATTTTGAATTTAGATTGTAAACTCTTTAGGGTAGGGTGCCTCTCTTTTTCTGTTTTACAGTGCCTTATTTATGCTCCAATCCTTATTAGAGGCTTCTGATAGAGACCATAGTATAAATATTAAATAATTTATGTCATTACTGGTTTAATATAGAAAAAGTGAAAAGCATCAGACAAACAGCTATAATTTAAATTCAGTTCTGTGGTTAATAAAGAAAAGACAATACCTTTCTGAGGTATATCCTGTCTTCTTGATTGTTGATCTCATAATGAACAATGAACAGTGTGCTGTCTCTGGCTAACCACCAATATAAAATTGTAATTGGGCATAAAAAGCATTAATTTTTCAAACACAAAGCATTTCTTTTTCAGATAAACTTGTCAGTATGGTGATACAAGCAATAACCTTGGATTACATGAGCTAGAAATCTTTACAAGTAATCTCACAAAAGGCTTCCCTTATCGACTTACATTCTAAAACTCTATTTCCTCAGATTTTTCATTGGTTTAAGAAAATGGTTCAGAAAGTCAGAGTGAGATGTAAATAAAAACTATTTGTGTCCTTACTTTTGCTTTCTCCCACTTTACAAGTAGGGAACTAGAGGTGCAGGGACTAATACTCTGATTTGCACTTGCCTTTCATGGCTGCAAAAATACAGATGTATTTGTACCGGGAAAAAAGGTAGGCAGGGCTTCAGCCCTTTTGAAAAATTACCCCATACTTGTGCATTGTGTTATATTTGTCTGATTGTTAATTTTACAGTCTACATTATGACTTACAACTTAGAATATTGAAGTTGAAGAACTATTTTTTAATATAGTATAGTGACCTGGTAAGAGAATATGCACATATTTTCCTTCTACTGAATGAAAACAAAACTGCGTAAATGTTTATGTGACCAGTAATGCAAATAGATAAGGAAGTTCTTTTAACTCAAGTTGTAGGGGGTTGTGCTTTGAAAAAGGTAGATCTGAGACGTTTCGCTGCTGTTGCTGTGAAATTTCACATGGTCATGTGAAACATGCAGCAACAACTGTGAAGTCCTCTTAGTGGGTCACTTTTTACAGGTTTTTTTACTATGTATGTTTTTGTACCACTTCTACAAATGCAAATAGATTAGACAGTTTCACATATACAAGCAGTTTCTAACCAATTTCAGGTTCTCATACATCAGCAAACGCTGTAGTGCTTAGGGATAAGAAAATAGCTCACTTCCTACACTCATTGAATTCTGGGCCTCTGTCTCTTGAAACAGTCAGTAAGGTTGTAAATTACACTGCTCTACAGCCAAAATGCTTCTGAAATAAATGTAGTCAAACTTTACTAATTCTGGGTCACTGAGAACGAAAATGATGCTTAAAATTGTTGATTGGCTCTAGTTTTCAAGATATGCTATTGGGTCAGTATATACGACCCTTGACTTGGGAATGGCGGAGGATAAGTGAGTTATAAAGGGAAGGGATCTCAATTTAAACCAGAAATGACTAAAATACATCTTTGACTGGATCTATGAATAAATCAATGACTGGGTTTGGCCAGTACTTGCTTTTTAGGCAAAACAATGAATGATGCAATCTGAAGCTGGTATTGCGTCATACATGATATGAATTGCATCATGTTATTCCTAGAAGTCATGGATGATGCAATCATAACGAAGCTTACATCACTGTGCTGAACAAATTGCCCTATATCAGCTCTAGAAATCATACAGTGTCATGCTCTCTTATTTGTCAGTGTTTGATTTTGCAAAGGGACACATTTCTGTTTAGCCAAAGTGAGCGGAGATGCCTCGTACTTGTGTGAACAGTGCAGATAACTTCTGCTCTGTCTGTGGTGAAGTGACTTTTGCATCACAAAAGCGCAGTATAACCATTATGGTTAAGAAAGCCTATCACCTTTATTTTGGCTGCAAAATTGGAGATCAGGACAAGAGGTGGGCCCCACACATATGCTGCAACGCTTGTGCAAGAAATCTTCAGCAGAGGTTGAACAGAAAAAGGAAATCTATGCCTTTTGCAGAGCCAATGCTTTGGAGAGAGCCAACAGATCATACCAGCAATGGTTACTTCTGCATGGTGCCTCCAGTTGGGAAAGGTGTGTCAAAGAAGAAAAAGTGGACTGTGCATTATCCAAACATTCCATCAGCTATATTCTCAGTACCCCACGGAGAAGGACTGCCGGTTTCTTATGCACCAGAATCGTTCTCACTTGAGTCAGACGAGGAAGAGGATGAAACTTCTGGTCCCATCCTCCTCCTCTGAACCACACCTCATAACACAAGGTGAACTGAATGACCTTGTCAGGGATTTGGAACTACCCAAGAGTAAGGCAGAGCTGTTGGGCTCCAGACTACATCAGTGGAATCTCCTGGCAGGTGATGTTAGGGTTTCCATGTTCCATGACCGTCAAAAGGATCTTGTCCCATTCTTCTTCATGGAAGGTGATCCTGTAGCCTGCAACAACATCAATGGTGTGATGGCAGCCCTCAACATCGTTCACGATCCAGATGAGTGGAGACTGTTCATTGATTCATCGAAGACGAGTCTTAAAGCTGTTTTACTGCATAATGGCAGTGTTTTGCCATCAATTCCAGTTGGTCATGCAGTCCATATGAAGGAAACCTATGACAACATGAAACAACTTTTGAGGTGCATAAACTATGACCAACATCAGTGGCAGCTTTGTGGCGATTTGAAGGTTGTTGCTCTCTTGCTTGGTCTGCAGACTGGATACACAAAGTACTGCTGTTTTCTCTGCGAATGGGATAGTCATGCAAGAGATTCCCACTACATCAAGAAAGATTGACCACTCCGACAGTCATTGGAGCCTGGGAGGAAAAGTGTTCAGTATCCACCACTTGTTGAATCAAGGAAGATTTTGTTACCACCCTTACACATCAAGCTGGGTCTGATGAAGCACTTTGTCAAGGCCATTGACAAAACACAAGCAGCTTTCAAGTAGCTCCTTGGAAAATTTCCAAGGTTAAGTGAAGCTAAGATAAAGGAAGGTGTCTTTGTTGGTCCTCAGATTCGTGAACTTCTTCGAGATGATGCATTTGACCATGCACTGCGTGGCAAGGAAAAGACGCCATGGAAAACCTTCCAGTTAGTGGCAATAAATTTTCTCTGAAACAACAAGGCAGACAACTACAGGTTGTTGGTGGAAAACCTCCTCAAGGCATACAAAAGCCTTGGTTGCAACATGTCACTAAAGAGACATTTTTTGCACTCTCCTCTAGATTTTTTTCCACCAAACTGCGGAGCAGTGAGCAACGAGCACGGCGAGCGATTTCACCAGGACATTGCAACAATTGAGAAATGCTATCAGGGCAAATGGAGCCCATCAGTGCTTGCAAACTATTGCTGGACAGTGACAAGAGATGCTCCATTTAATGAATACAAGAGACAAGCCAAGAAGCGCCGAGTAGACACTGAATAGGACTAAACTATGTACATAATAGTTTTTTGCCTTTTGTTTCATAATACATTTGATTTATATAACCCTTTTGCTGATTTTTAAAGTGTTACATAAATAGGACAGGTGAAATATTATCATGTAAAGCAACCATAAACACATGAAAAGACCTAGGTTCACGATTTATGATTAAAACTCTACTATCTACACAATATACATAGACATAAAATGTAAAAACTTAAATATCTTAGAAACAGTAGCCAATCAGTTGTTTTAATTGTCATACTTGAATTCAGCACATCAAAATACATAATAAATAGCACATTTTATCTCTGAATCAGACGACTTCTCAAAAATTGTAGACCTGTGTTAGTACTAACTCTGATGGTGGTTTTGTGATGTAGTCATGTGAGCATTAGCAACAGGACTGAGACTACTGACATATTTACACAGAGGCCACTAAATGGCCACTGGATGATATTGAGTTTAGATCACTAGTGATTGGGGTAGGATTTAAACATGTGACCAAGAGATGAAAGGCTCTCTATCTCCTTATTAATTCATAAAGATGTATACAGTATAATCTATATACATACATTTAAAATAAAAGTAGTTGCTTATGTTAGCAGAGAATCCATTGTGGGCTGCAAGACTGAACAAAGCCTCAGACCTTTCTTGCCTTTCTTGCTCTGCTGCAGGGGGCAGGTGGATGGAATATTCTATTGGGTGTACACAGAGTTCTAGGTATATAATTGAGTTTCCAAAAGACAGGACTTCTGTTCTGTAGTAGAGAACAGTTGGCAGCCTTCCACAAATAATACCGCTTAGCCCTTGCATCAGATCTTATACTGCAACAAAATACCACAAAATTGTTTTTCCCATACGGAGAGAGGGTTGAAATTCCATCCCATGAAAAACAGCTCAAATTTTATGAAAGTAAATGGAAAATTCTATAATAAAAACCATTTGTATAGTATTTGAAACAAACTGACCTGTGCAGCAAACGCCATTTATCTTTCTTCCATATATAACCTGGCATTGTGTTCCTGAGGTTTAATTTTCTTAATGAAAGCATCACACTCCTTCACTGCCCGTATAATGTTTTGAGGTCATATACCCATTATAAACTAGGACCGGGATATCCCCAGAGTGGTTGCCTTCCCATCACTCCACTGCTAGTAGAGATGTATTTTAAGAGGAAACATTTTCTATGCTGCTGTGTTTGGAAAGAACAAGGGAAGGTGATTAATGAATAATTAGATTGCAAGCTCTTAATGGCAGGAACTGTTTCTTACTTTGTATTTGTACTGTGCCAAACACAATAGGTACTTGATCTTGCAAAACAACTGACAGAGTTCTAACTAGACCCCTCTTAAATACTGTTCCCCTAAAAGTCAATGTGAGTTTTACTGCTGACATCAGTGGGAACAAGACCAGATGCCCATCTGCGTGCCAGATATGTAACTTAACTTTTGAAAAGAAGAGAGGATTTTATCTTGTTATGAACAATTTATATAAACAATAGTTTAATTTTTTTTCTTAAATAGGAACACAGATAGGAAGGGGAAATAACAGATCAAAGAGGTTAAATTGTAACATAAATACACCTTTCTTAAATGGAAATGAACTTTGCAAAACCAGAAAATATTAATATTAATCATAGGTATGCCCTGGATTTCCAAAAGTGTGTCTTTGCTTAATGTTTACCTTATAAACTGCAAATAGCTTGCTAACTAGTCTAAATTTAAGAGCAATTTAGATTAAACATTTATAAGGCTCATTTGTAAAATGCTTGTGGTATTTTAACAGTTTAAAAAGATGTACTTGGCTTCAACCATTGGCTCAGGATGATTTTGACATGCTTAATATTCCTTTTAAGAGCATTAATTTTTTTATTTAAAAATTTGAATGATAACAAATGGAAAGATGTTTGTAATTTTCTAGAAATAGTGCATTTAAAAAATGTCAGCAAACTCTGCAATTGGATAAAAAAATGACTAAACTCTTAACCAAAGGCTGTAAAGAGAATTATAAAAAGATAGCATTCATAGGTCTTAGGGTATGATTCTGAATGAAGTTGAAAGCCTTGAGTAGACTACCCTACATACTCCTAAATAAGCTAGAAATTCAGACTCACATTGCAAAGCGGCATTTGTGGGAAGGAAGATTTCAGGAGAAGGAGTGGTGTTTAGAGATCTGCAACGTGGTCAATTCAAAATTAAAAATTCATCTAATTCATCAGTAATGTTTCATATTTCTGATGGGAGAATATCATAGGTGGTGTTAATAAGAGGTCAGGGGAGGCTAAGCCTCCCCAAACAGCTGGCCTTCTACCTTTGGAGCGCACTGCTGAAGAAAGGGTGGGCGCCCTGGCTGTGGCCCCACCCATGCTCTGCCTCAAGGCCCCTCTCCTGCTCATCCTCTTCCCCTTGAGGCTCAGCCTCTTCCCATCCCTGCTCTTCACACATGGGGACCTCACAGGAAGGGGTGAAGAGATGCACACGAGCGGTGAGTGGCCGTCAGGGGGGCCAAGGAAGGGGGTGAAGAGGCACGAACAGCAGGCACAGGGGTGGGGGAGGGGTCAATGAGGTGTGCGAGGTGTGAGTGGCGGGCGGACCTGGGGGCGGAGGTGAAGAGGTGCGCAAATGGCAGGCAGTGGGGAGGCCTGGGGGAGGGTGCAAAGAGGTGTGCACACGTGAGTGGTGAGCGGCTGGCTGGCAGATGGGTTAGGGGGTTGGAGGAGGGGGTGAAGAGACACATGAATAGCTGGCTAGCGGGCGGGTGGGGGGCCTGGGAGAGGGGGTGAAGAGGCATGAGTAGAGGGTGGGAAGGCTGGGGGAGGGGGTGAAGAGGCACGAGCAGTAGGTGGGAGGAGCTTTGAGGAGGGGGCCAAGTGGGGCAAGTGGTGGAGTGTTGGAGGGGTTTCGGGGGGGAGGAGGCTGAGCGGGAGCGGGCCTCGGGGTGGGGTCACAGTCCAGCCGTACACAGCCTCCCCAAATGGAGGAGTCACACGCCGCCCCTGGAGAATATGATTACCAATCTGGAAAATTGCTCTTTAAATGCCCATTAAGTGCCAGTGCCATATTTGTTTATGAATTTTGTAATGATTTTTATAGAATATCAGCATAAAAGTGGTATTAATAATATGTGCTCCCTCTGAATGATTTGTTGATCAAGTGTAGTACTCTGGTAGCTGTTAAAGGGGCTGTCAATTTCATCATGAGGGTATTAGAATCACTAGGGGTTCAAAATAAGTTACCTTATCCTGGAATAAAATATAAAATCATTGCTGCAAGAGTTTGCAGATGACACAAAAATGGGAGGTGTGGAATAAGGATAGGTGAGCTGGACACAATACTCTAGTTAAGGCCTTATAAGTGCAAAGTCGAGTGGAAGAAATATTTTCTTGTGTCTTCCTTATACTCCTGCTGATACATCCAGAATGATATTTTTGCAACAGAGTTACCCTGTTGACTCATATTTAGCTTGTGATCCACTACAATCCCCAGATCGTGTGCTGTAGTACACCTTCCTAGGCCGTTGTTTCCCATTTTGTATTTGTGGAATTGATTATTTCTTCCTAAGTGTAGTTCTTTGCATTTGTCCTTATTGAATTTCATCCTGTAAATTTCAGACATTTCTCCAGTTTGTCAAGGTCATTTTGAATTCTAATCCTGACCTCCAAAGCGCTTGCAACCCCTCCCAACTTGGTATCATACGGAAACTTTATAAGTGTACTCTCTGTGCCATTATCCACTTCATATGCCCTTCCAGCTTGACTGTAAACTATTGATGACAACTCACTAAATACAGTTTTCCAATCAGCTGTGCACCCACATTTCAGTAGGTTTGTCTAGGCTTTTGCCCACTTGATCCTTCCTAAATGGAGGGGGCAGGGGGGAGGACCCTGTGTGATCATGGAAGACTTCAATTTGAAAGACATATGCTTTGGAGGTCATGTACTACCAATAATAAAACATCTAGGAATTTCTAAACATTATAGATGACAATTTCCTAACTCAAAAAATGTTGCATCCAACATGGCGGAATTCTTCATTAGTTCTTGTCCTAACAGATAAAGAGCAGCTTATCACAGAAATAAAAATTGACTTGCTCACACTTATAATGTGCAAACAGAATAAAGTCCAGACAAGTCATACACATGCTTGGTATTTTAATAGGGCCAGTTTCACAAAGCTGAAAATAATTATGAGCCAAGTCAGCTGGGAGGAAGAATTTAATCAGAAAAATATAAATGATAATTGGGAATAATTTGAATAATTACTAGCTGCCCCAAAAGCCCAATCCCATGTTTGAGGAAGTAGGCTTGCTAGTTAAAAAAATGACCAGGTTTAGAGGGGAATTGAAGGCAGGTATAAAAAATATATAACAAATGAAAAAAAGGGGAAGTAGATAGTAATTAATATAAATCAGAAGTTAGGAATTGTAGGAAATTGGTAAGGGAAATGAAGGTCAAAAGAAGAAATCTGTGGCAAGAAGAGACAAGGACAATAAGAAGGAGGTTTTTTTTTAATAGATTAGGAACAAAGAGAATCCTGACAATGGTATTGGGACATTAGTAGATAGAAATGGTAGAATTATCAATAATAATTCAGAAAAGGTAGACACGTTGAATAAATGTTTTTGTTCTGTATTTGGGGGAATAACAGATGATATAATCTCATCATATTAACTCTCTTCTGGAGGATGTTAAACAGAAGCTGCTAAAGTTAGACATTTTTTAAATGAGCAGGTCCAGAGAACTTGCATCCAAGAGTATTAAAAGAGCTTGCTGGACTGATAACGTTGTTTTTCAATAGCTCTTGGATCACTAGTTAAGTTTCAGAAGACTGGAAGAAAACTAATGCTGTGCCAATATTTAAAAAGAATAAATGGGGTGACCTGGGAGATTATAGGCCTGTCAGCCTGACATTGATCCCTGCCAAGATAATGGAGTCGCTGATACAGGACTCAATTAATAAGGAATTAAAGGAAGGTAATGTAATTAATGCCAATCAACCTGGGTTTATGGAAAATAGATCCTGTCAAACTAATTTGATATTTTTTATGAGATTACAAATTTGGTTGATAAAGGTGATAGTGCTGATGTAATATATTTAGACTTCTGTGAGTCGTTTGACTTGGTACCACACACCATTTTGATTAAAAAACTAGAACAATGCAAAATTAACATGGCCCATTAAATATATTAAAAACTAGCTAACTGAAGGTCTCAAAATGTAATTGTAAATGGGGAAGTGTCATCAAGTGGGTATATATTTAGTGGTGTCCTGTAGGGATCAGTTCTTGGCGCTACACTGTTTAACACTTTTATCAATGACCTGGAAGAAAACATAAAATCATCACTGGTAAAGTTTGTAGATTACACAAAAATTGGGGGAGTTGTAAAGATGAAGAGGACAGATCACTGATTCAGAGCAATCTGGATCACTTGCTAAACTGGGTGTAAGCAAATAATGTGTGTTTTCATTCATGTAAATGTATACATCTAGGAACAAAGAGTGCAGGTCATATTTACATGATGGGCGATTCTATCCTGGGAAGTAGAGACTCTGAAAAAGATTTGGGGGTCATAGTGGATAATCAGCTGAACATTAGCTCCCTATGTGATGCTCTGCCAAAAGAACTAATGTGTTTCTGGGATGCATAAACAGGGGAATCTCAAGCACGTGCAGAGAGTTATTTTACCTCTGTATTGGACACTGGTGTGACCTCTGCTGGAATACTGTGTCCAGTTTTGGGGCCTACAATTCAAGAAATATTTGATAAATTAGAGATGGTTCAGAGAAGAGCCACAAGAATGATAAAGGATTAGAAGACATGCCTTATAGTGATAGACTTAAAGAGCTCAATCTATTTAGCTTAACAAAGAGAAAGTGAAGGGGCGACTTGATTACAGTATATAAGTATCTGGGGAACAAATATTTAATAATGGACTCTTCACTCAAGCAGAGAAAGGTATAACACAATCCAATGGCTGGAAGTTGAAGCTGGACAAATTCAGATTGGAAATAAAGTGTACATTTTTAACAGTGAGAGTAATTAACCACTGGAACAATTTACCAAGGATTGTGGTGGATTCTCTATCACTAACAATTTTTAAATCAAGATTGGATGTTTTTTTTTTTAAAAATAGAAATTATTTGGGGGAAATTCTATTGCCCGTGTTATACAGGAGGTTTGACTAGATGTGGTCCCTTCTAGCCTAGGAATCTTTGACTTTGTGAATCCCTCTCCTATTCTTGGGCACACACACCCATTCACAGTCAGCTTCCACGACCCCTTCCTCACCTGCCCTACAGTTGTAGATTAAAGATGCTCAATTTATTTCACTTGTCAAAAGCAAAAGTTTTGTCAAAGTTGAGTGGTAACTTGTTTATAAGTACATACACAGGGAAAAGATTTCAGATAATAGACAGCACTTTAATCTAACAGACGTAACAAGAGCCAATGGATGGAAACAGAAGCTAGACAAATTAAGACTATAAATACGGTGCACATTTTTAACAGTGAGGGTAATTAACCTTAGGAACAATGTATTTAGGGATGTTGTGGGTTCTCCATTACTTGAAATCCTTAAATCAGGATTGGATGTCTTTCTAAAAAATATGCTATAGCTCAGTCAAAATATATGGACATGAGGCATGAATCACTTTGTGAAATTCTATGGCCTGTGTTATGCAGAAGGTCAGACACCATAATAATAAACAAATAATTATTCCTTTTGGTCTTAAAATCTATGGGTGAAATCTTGGCCCTATTGAAAACAATGAGAGTTTTACCATTGATTTCAGTGGGGGCATAATTTCACTTATGTATCCCTAAAAAGTTCCAGCTTGTACCCAAAAGCTGCCTATTGAGAATATATGATATATATGATGCTAATGAAAGCTTTCCCCATTTAAGATTACAAGATATAATTGATGGAATAGGGAGAAATCAGTAGAGTTAGCAGGTGCTGACTTAGATATGCTATACATGTTGAGCTTGGTGGCCTTAACAATATCTGTGATATCCTTCTGATGCATTCACATGACTTATTTTAGAAGACAGAATTGTCTCACAGAACACATGGAAATTCTTGCACCATCTTGCACAGGATGAGGTGACATACTTCCTCTGAGACTTAATGATCTGGTAAGTCCCCAAGGCTTATTCTTCAGTGTGGAAAGTACTTTGAAATTCCACTAGTCCATATCATAGTTGTGGCAGATACATCTTCTCTGGATTGGGGAGTTCATATAGCTGAGATCTACACCCAATATATTAGGTCTTTCATCCCATTTGGATTCCTCATCCCAGAACAATTTTGCAGATGAAGATAGCCTTGCATACACTTTGGAGATCTGATTTGCTAAAATTTGATTCTGACTCAAATGTCAAAGTGTTTTACTCCAACAAACAGGAAGAGACTGTGTCTGCCTTCTTTGTCAAAAAGCTCTCAAGATGTGAAGCTTGGCAGTGTTCCTCAAGAAATTCCTGACTGCCACTTACTTGATGGGGAAAGAGAATACAGTAGCAGACTGGTTCAGCCCAAAGGGACTGACCCACACATGTGGTCCCAGATCAAAGAGAGGATCAAATCTTTCTCAATTAGGGCACACCAGCAATATTTCATTACCAAACCTCTGAATAAAAGCTGTGTTCCTCCATACTCTGATGGGAACTGAATTTAAACTAGTGACAGAATGAAACATCTCCTGAGTCACCCAGTAATTTATTTTTACTTTAAGTGTAACAAGGAGAAAACTATTTATTTTATTGTCCACTTTGGATGTACAGCAATTTTCAAAGTAATTTTTTCATAATGTTTTCAATGTCCATATCCATACAACAAATTGACCAATATTAAATATGGATTTACATGATAAACTGTAATGACTGTGAAGAAGCTATTATGGCTAAATTACAAAATTAAGGCAGCACTTGGGTTTTTAATCTTGTTTAATTCCAATTTGTCATGTGGTGTTTAATGTAACTACTCTGAAGTGTTCAGGGACATATTGTTATGATGGGCACTATATAAAAAGCAAAGTTGTTTTTGTTGTGATGGTCTGTGTAGTCAACAGTGCATATTTTTAAAAACACTCCAATTAATATTTACAAGAGCAGATCTGCATTTTAAAAACTCCATGAATGTGTATTTATTTGACTTCAATATTTTTGTTTGCTTGGTAATTATATGTAGGTGAATGAAATATTCCCCAAGTCACCAATACTGCAAAGACTTATGACTGTGATTTATGACTTATGACTGTTAAGCATGTGAGAAGTCTATTGAGGTCAGAGAAACTACTTCTTTGTGAGGTTACTTGCATACATAAGCCTTTGCAGGACTGGGTGTAAACATGTATCTGTATGACTGTTTCTTCTCTCTGTATTTAAGGACTTTCCTATTTCTCTTTTCCAATTACATTAAGTGGAGATGGGGGAAGAAGACAATAGCTAGATCCTAACCTCTGATGAAGTCTCTTTGACTCTTTCTGGCAGTACTGAGGGCAGGAGCAGCGCCAGGGTTTTTGCCGCCCGAGATGGCAGCACTCCTCCTCAGAGCATTCGGCGGCGGGGGTCCTTCCACTCCGCGTCTTCGGGGTGGTTTGGCGGCGGGTCCCGGAGCGAGTGAAGGACCCACCGCTGAAGCGCCCCAAAGACGCAGAGCAGAAGGACCCCCGCAGCCGAATTGCCACTGGGGATGGCAAAATGCCGCCCCCCAAATCCTGCCGCCCTAGGTGACCGCCTAGGGTCACCTAGTGGAAGCGCCGGCCCTGACTGAGGGGCTATAAAGTTACCTAATTGGGCAGCTTAATATTCCCCGGGGTAGGGGAATTCCCAGTAGGCATACAGCCAGTGGTTGAGGGGAGAGGTTGTAGTTGGAACATTTCTGTGCTGCAGCAATTCACAGTGAGGAAAAGACCTCTTGGAAACTCACCCTAGCTGGCACAAGTTAGAGCACCTGTCAGGCTCTTCTGACTTTTGCTGGGGACTGAACAGGGGCCTTCAGGGATTAGGATTTGGCTTTTTCATATAATTTTTTTTTTTTTAAATAAAAAATGTTTCCTAAGTATAAGTTAAGAGCTGTGTACTAGAGCTGGGTATAATTTGTCAACCTAACATTTTTCAGCGAAAAATGCAGATTTGACAGTACAGAAATATTTCATCAGCTCATGTTACATTTGTGAATTGTTTCAGTTGAAAAACAAAACTTTTAAAAATTCAAAAAAATCAAAATCAAAACATCATTCTGAAACAAAAAAAAATCAAAACATTTCAGTTTTTTTTTCAGAATGATGTTTTGTTTCCAAATTTCCTTCAATTTTATTTTTAAAAAATCAAAAACATTTTAGAATGACCAAAATTGAAATGAATTGTTTCAGTTTTATCAAATTAAATGTTTCCTTTGACCGAAAACATTTTTTTTAATTGTCAATTTTGTATTTGACCCAAAATGATTTTTTTTCCAGAATTGCCAGTGAATCAAAAAATGTGTTCTTTTCCAGCTCTCCTGTGTACTTGATTTGATGTGTTAGGCGATATAGTAAGATTTTATAGTTTCATTGATCATTTTGGTTCTGTGTCATCAATAATTATCCTTTTGTATGGGTGGAGAACCTGAGAGCGTAAGTAACTTTCACAAAATCATAAAGTACATAAAAAACTGGAGAACAGAATGCAAAAAAAACCCCCCAAACTCCTGACTCCCAGCATCAATCTTTAATCAAAAGACCATCCTTCACGTACTACTTTCCAGCCACAGGGTGACTGTCTGATTGTCTTTTTAAGGGTAGTAATGACTAGTCCTCAGTCAACACCTCTTCTTTCATGCGGCCCTTTACATTTCCTGAGTCTTTTAGAGCAGATGAAGACCTAGGGGAAGGGCCGAGGTAGGCACTGGAAAAGAGGAAGAAGGTCCCAGGAGAATAGGCTTGGGAAAAATGCAAGTTTCTTTTTTTTAAGGGTCTGGGACCCAAAGCCATGTAGAATGGATGGGGCAAAGTTCTCCTCTCTCCCAGCCAATCAGGACAACTTTCAGGGAAAAAAGCTGTATATATTCTGTCTCCCTTCAGAACGGGGAAGACAGCAGCCGAGGAAGAATGGTTATGTGTGGACCAAGAAGGTAAGGAAAAGAACTATGTAGAGAGCTGTTGAAAGCATTCCTGAAGGCAGCAGTTGGGAAAGCTGCTGAGAGCCCAGAAACTTGGACCCCCCCAGGAAGGAGGGCCATGTAACTCACTAACCCAAGGGTAGAGACTACAGGCTAGGACTAAGAAACACAGGCACCAAGAAAAAGGGCTGTGCAACCCCTGAACCTCAGAGAAGAGTGCAAGTCAGGGAGACTTTGTTGAATCTGAGTGGAAGAGACTATTTCAAGTTTATCCGGGCTTATAATGTAGGGGAAATTTTGTCTTATACCATTCAGACTTTGTTGAGTTTTTAAGGGGTCCAGAGAGACGGGGAAACTGAGCAGAGCCATGCTTGGCCAGCTGGGGGTACTACAGGGCAGGCATGCCATTTGACACTGCACTGCCCCACTTTTAATTTGCATTTTTAAAAGTATAAATAAAAGCAAGTAGTGTTTAAACACTCTGACATGCATGTGTGTGTTTGTATGTGTAAGATTGAGAATGAAGCACTGTGGCAAACCCTTTAGTCTCTCCTACATTTGGTGCAAGAGAAGCTAAGAAAGAGAAAGCTACTAATAAATTCAAAGTAAAATAACGCCGTTTTACATGTTCCTTTTATAATATTTTCTTATGTTGAATCAATTTAAAATTCATTATTGTTAAATTTTTCGGGATACTAACTCAATCTGTTATAACGCCAATAATACATTGTTTCCTCTACTGCTCCACTCCCTGCCCAAGCATGTGTGTAATCGCAAACCAATGCCTGCCATGTATCTTTTTGTTTAATTGTTACACTGAAGGACACACTGAAGCAATACTGATTGTTCAAAACCTGTATTTTTTTAACTAAAAATTGGCTTTAAAAGATGGAAGACTTTTGTCACCTTGTAGCCTACGATTCAAACATTATTATTGAAATGTTTTGCTCATTAAGGGCTTACTCACACAAATATTCTTTACTCAGCAAAAAGCAACAGAGGGTCCTGTGGCACCTTTGAGACTAACAGAAGTATTGGGAGCATAAGCTTTCGTGGGTAAGAACCTCACTTCTTCAGATGCAAGTAATGGAAATCTCCAGAGGCAGGTGTAAATCAATATGGAGATAACGAGGTTAGTTCAATCAGGGAAGGTGAGGTGCTCTGCTAGCAGTTGAGGTGTGAACACCAAGGAACTCCCAATACTTCTGTTAGTCTCAAAGGTGCCACAGGACCCTCTGTTGCTTTTTACAGATTCAGACTAACACGGCTACCCCTCTGATACTTTACTCAGCAAATAGCCCAATTGAAGCCAACAGAACTACTTGAGTGAGTAAGGATTTGCAGGATCATGATCTAACTTTTAGAAGATTAACCATACAATCTTCTTTGACCACAAATTGATTATTTTTAAATTAAGAGTCCTTTTTCACATCTCCAGAAGTTCTAATTGTGCCTTTTAAAAAAGTGTAAATTTTCTCTGTTGGCTTAACAGGGTTGTTGCATTTTATTGGGTTTAGCATTCTGTATAACCACACTGGTTTGTACGTATGCTTCTCATGGCAGCGACTATTTTTTAATCTTGTGTTTTATTTCTTTTTCTTCTGTGCCCATGCACATAGATAGCTCTTAATAATAAAAAAAATAATAATAATACTGTGTGTTGATAATCTCAGCAGCTTCCAGTGTCCTGTTCTATTAGCCAACATGTAACAATGCCAGTTCATGTAGTAAAACAGTTAAAAATAAATCAATAAAAGGCCAGTTTCAGCTACTGGATGTGAGAGAAATATCCAGTATAGCTAGACACCTAATTGTGTCCTCAGATATGAGTATGCCACTGCCATTGGCTTAATGCAAGTGCATGTGTACCTAAGGGTACAATTTGGCTCCAAGAAATCAGTCTATCTGAAAAACAATGAAGGGAAGGGACTGAGGATAGAGTGTTGGGCCCATTCTCATGACCTCTGCCTTTGGGCATCTATTTCAGGAGTGGTAGAGTATCAAGGCCAAGGATGAGCTAACCTTACCCAGCATCCCATTTTGGTCACTCCATTATCAACTCTTTTCATATTTGACATGTCCTGTAATTAATTATCACCATTTTTATTTGTCCCCAAACTGATCATTCCTTAATTGATTAATTTTGTGTCTGCTTATTGACATAACTGATTCACTTTATTGCTGATTATCTGTGTTATAGATTCATATTGCATTGTTTCTCTACATATTTACTGCATACAGTAGTTGATTCATCATATAATTGCTTCAAGGCTTATTGTTCTTCACACTGTTCAGCAATTCCTCTGTAACTGTTTCTTGGGATAATTGATTACTAGTCAGTATGGCCAGTCTCTGTTCACTTGTCATTCTTTCAACACCATTTCTCTATATAGTATTTTCTTCTCTCCCCTTCCATCTCCCACCCCTTTTTGTTCTCCCTTTTCTGTGGCTCTACATATTCCTCTCTCTCACCCTCATGAATTGGTACCCCACATCTTTACTGCTTCACCCCTAGACTCCCTGAATGTGAATCTGCAACTGCAGTCTTGAGTTCCGGTCTTCCAACTAAACCCTCTTCAGTTTGAATTTTGCCATCTTCCATCCACTGATTCTGCTAATACTAAAGTCTCTAATGACCTCGTGTTGGCCATCTCGCAGGGTCTCTACACCATCCTCGTCCTCCTTTACCAGAACCATAAAATGTTACTTTTGAGGGGAGGTGCTATATCTCAGAACCTATCTATTAAATGACTACAAATTTTTACCACTAAGGCTACCTTGGATTCTAATCAGGCACAGCAATTTTCAAGCTAGTCTGAGCACACATGTAGATTTTAGAGCACTTAGAGAAATCAATCGTTAAGCTATGATCTCATGTCAGCTTAACTGTAGTGGAGCTACCACCCTGCTATAATATATATACACAGGCAGTCTAAACTTACAAAGTATGCACTCTGTACCTGAGAGAGCAACCCGACAGAAACAAGATCAACAACATCCTACATGTACACTAGTCTTTTTAAAATATGTATTATTTCTCTGGTCAGATGTTCAGTCATGCATATTATTCTTTTAAAGGTTATGCATTGTTTATATGATAAAACGTAAGAGTTTGGATATTGGATAAATATATATTGTGATATGAATGATTATTTCAAAAGCTTACATGATTTACTGGATAGACCTTAGATTAGACTTCTGTACTGAATAAATAGAAATCTTGGCACATTTACTAATTTTGCAGATGCATGTTATTTACATAATCTCTCTTGTAATGGTATGCATAGTATTTTCATGATCTGTTTGTGTGCTGTATTAATTAAAAAGGCAATTTGTCTTCTAATGGATCTTAAAAGCTGTGTGGTGCTCTGTCATTTTTTCTTTGTTTATAGATTATGACCCAAGAGACTGCTGGTGATACTATTAATCTAGGTGTCCTGCTAAAATGTTAAATAGTATTTTTCATAATTTTTCTTCAGAATAACTGAATGCCACTAATACATTAAAGGCCTGTATTATTTCACTTTGAATACTACACATACTATTTTTAATATATGTTCAGAAAAAGTGTTTAAACACACAAACTTCTACTTTCCCCCACCACATTTACTATAGATAAATTATTTCTTTGCTGACTTTGTGTATGTTAAATCTCTGGCTTTAGGAAATGTTTACAGTTGAACTACACCCCATAAAATATAGATTTATGTAATAGAGTTGCTGACACCACCAGAGACTACTTTAATGAAATTGTAATTTATTCAACTAAATTAAGATTGTTTGGTGTGAATCAATTGTGTGTGTGTGTGTGTGTGTGTGTGTGTGTGTGTATATATATATATATATATATAAAGTAGCACTCACTCTCTCTCTCTCTCTCTGAGTGCTACTTTTTTGCAATGCAAATATATGTTCTGCCCTAAGCTATATCTCATGGGGGTTGCTGTTCATTTAAGTCCCGGGAAAGCCCATTGAACATGTTTGTTTAATGTTTTCTTAGTGATTATTGCTAGCTTTCACTTGGAAGGTAAAAGGCATTAATCTATGTGCTTCCTATTTGGCTCTCTTTTTAAAGAGAGATACCTGCATTTTCCCCTTCTACCTGCTTCCATTGTGCCAGTTCAATGTACTCCATGATATTAGTCTTTAGACAACGAGTGAGGCCTGAACAAGTTGGCTGTACATTTATGCAGATTGCCTAAGGAAAAATTGTTAATGGATGCTGTCCCTATGTTACTATCTAAAAGCTTGATCATTCTGACAGAGACAATTGCTGCCCCCAACAATGCTGTTAACATAAGGATTGATTATGCCCTCAGGCATGATTCTGAGGCCTCAGTGGATGTCCTGAAGCTTATTTTTTCATGTACATACTTGCTTTGGTGGTTTCTTGCTTGGCATTAGAAAACATATTTCAAAAAGTATGGATAAAAATTGCAGAGGACTCAGGAAGCAGGAAGATGTTGCATTTCATTAGATATGTTCCTAATTGGAAGTATATGTGTGAAAATATTAGTAGTTGAAGAATATACAGGGCCGGCGCAACCCATTAGGCGACCTAGGTGGTTGCCTAGGGCAGTAACATTTGGGGGGCAGCGATATTTCGGGGGTGGGACCTTCCGCCGCCTAGGGCAGCAGAAAAGCTGGTGGCGCTCCTGAGAGTATAACTACATTTTAAGACAGCGGTCTTCAGAGAATAAATTCCGTGGACAGCTGGCAGAAGACCTGAACTGAACATGGCATTGGTACCATGTGTTTGGACTACTATTAGGGTTGCCCACCTTCCAGGATTGTCCTGGAGTCTCCAGGAATTAAAGATTAATCTTTAGTTAACTGTTATGTTACGTGATGAAACCTCCAGGAATATGTCCAACCAAAATTGGCAATCCTAACTACTGTCCAAATATGGTACATGTTATTTCTTAATGGCCAGCTCTATAAACAAGAACTCCAGCCTATGCAGGTGGCTTTCTTGTGTGACAGTTCTCTTTATCCAAGAAAAATAAATTTACTGAGATACTGGGATATCTAGTGGAATGATTTGCTTAGGGCCTCCAAAGAAGAGGTCTGTAATCCCTTCTAAGAACATAGTTTATTTGTCAGCCCAACGGTTAAGCTTATACTTTTGATGAGTCAGGTTTAGGAATCACCAACCCAAGATCAGTCTTATTCCTGAAGATGTTTTGGTGTAGCAACTTATTGAGGTTGGATTTCTCTGTGGTAGGATTTATATGCCTTATTCAAAGAACATGGAAAAAAAGGTTGCTTATAACAATTTTGTACTGTGGGTCTATAAATAGTGGGA
This sequence comes from Malaclemys terrapin pileata, assembly GCF_027887155.1. NCBI lineage: Eukaryota > Metazoa > Chordata > Testudines > Emydidae > Malaclemys > Malaclemys terrapin. The sequence continues at coordinate 88,175,482 of NC_071507.1, forward strand.
TACTTCCTTCCAGAACCAGGAAAGGAATAGAAAAACTTTTCTTAAATTTTAAAAGTGTGTGTGTGTGCTCACACGTGTGTATAAAATTGTGATTGCATCTACATAAACAGTAAAGTAAAATGTGTTAGTCTGTGTATCTTAATCATTCAATAGCTATGGATGGGTATTATGTAAGTCCATGAGGGAAGCAGGCATCCTTTGCTGGTGAATGCAGCCTGCAAGTATGTGGCATACATCTTGTAGCTGGCCACAGCTGCAAGGGGTGAAGTCACAAAGGCCCCGCTTACAGTCATTAGCAGCCCATCTGATCATTCCACATCTGAAGCAATGGGGCTTTACCCAGATATGGCATGGAAGGTGAAAACCAGGGACTGGATAGTTGGATCTGTCATGAGATAAGCATTGGCTATGTTCAAAGCTTGTTCTTGCCACCAGTACGCCATCTGGAGGTGATATTGAGGTTCCTTAGGGAAATTGTCCAAATGGGATGCCTTGAGCTAAGATGGTGGTACGGTGACTTAAAAACATCTTTTAACAGAGTTAGCAATGACATATCTTGCACCTTGAGAAGCAGATTCTGCAAGGCGACTTGTCACCTGATGTCAGGAGGGGTGATGTTGGACAGAACTGGCAGCCAGGTCAGGTTGTTTGGTCTCCTGGTACCTGTTATATGCATAGTTTTATTTAACTGAGTGTCTACAAGTTTTGTTTGAAAAGAGCTGAATCACACCGGGGAGCAATACTGTCCTACAGAATTGCTCAAGGCAAGCCAAGTATGCTCAGTGTCTGCATTGTGGTTCCCGAGGTAGAACCAGCTGATTTGCTGATCAGGCTGTTTCGTCTTTATTTTCAACAAGGTCTTGGTAAGGTGCTCCTTGAAAATCACGTTATGGTCTAGTGTAACACTTAGCTACACAGGTTTTGGGTCGTGGCCCTGGCTATGTCCATTTAGGAAGATGTTGAACTGTTTTTTGGCCTTTGTATGGTAGAGGAAAGCAGCTCGAAATTGTCTTTTTGGCATTAGGTTTAAGTCTCCGTCTTTTACAAGAGGGGGCTGTGATGCTGGTAAATCAGGTGCCAGCTCTTGCTAAGAGTGTAGTCATCAGCTGAGCACTGACAAAGTCATCACTGGAAACCAGAGCAGCTCACCTGTATGTTAATATTGTTAAAGATGTTTATTGAACTTATAAGAATGTGTTTAGTGTTTGAACTCTATAAAATGCTTGAAAATTGTTGAGTGGATTATTCTTACTTGTAATGTCTGTAACCCGTGCTATCAGGTAGTATGGAAGTTTTGCTTTATAATTGTAAAAATGCCTGCTCTGAACTTGTGAACCTAGGCAGGAAAAGTAGTTCACCCACCCATCCAGAAGAGCTATCAAGGCTAAATGGGCCATTGTGGAACATCACAACACAAAGGCTGGTTTAATGGGCCTTTTACACCCATGAAGGTGCTCCATGCGAGAAAGCACGTCCATCGACTTGAATTCTGGAAGAGAGAAATAAAGGTAGCTAACGTGAAGATTTTTCATGTCTTTGCTGTTAGGACCTTTACAAGGGCTGGATCTAAGAAATAAAAAAGCAGAGATCTTCAGAATCATACTGGGTTAGCCCTAAAAAGACATTCAGTGCTGACAGATTACTACATCTCTATCACCTTTTGGAATCATAGATACAACTCATTTGTGTATATATGTTTCCTGCTTTAACCTGTAAATAATTCTCTCATTTCTTTTTCCTAGTTAATAAAGCTTTAATTTGTTTACTATAGGATTGACTACCAGCATTGTCTTTGGTATGAGATCTAAGGTACAAATTGATCTGGGGTAAGTGACTTGTCTCTTGGGACTGGGAGCAACCTGAATATTTTGTGATTTTTGGTGTAAGTGACCATTTATCACTAAGTCTAGCTTGCCTGGGTGGCAAGATAGTCCTCTTGGGCACTCCAGTCTATCTATGACTCCATGGTAAGTGTTACAGTGATCCAGGAGTTCAAATTTGTTACTGGGTTGATGAAATCTAATTATAGAGCATACCACCAGTTTGGGGTCTCTGCCCTGCTTTTGACAATCTGTCCTGAGGTTCGCATTCTTGGTCATGAGCCACTCCGCAGTGTGATGGGCCATCTCGTTCATGTCAGCATTCAGCTAGCAATTTAAAAATTAAAGAGGAAAAATGGCCAATATACTGAAGATCAGACTGGTCTTGAAGGCTAAATTAACAAAAATATAGCCTTCTTATGTGATTTTTCTGTACATTACTTTTATAATACTGAGATTTATTTCTTCAGACAGTAGTACTTTGAATGTACCAATCAACTACTCCCTCATGGTGACAATGATTGAGAGTTGGCTGAGTATCCACCTGCTTGAATAGGCCTATTTTGTCACAAAATGTAAGTCTGTATTATGTACAAGCCACAACTAAGACCGTAAAACTTGTTCATGCAAAGAAATAAAAATTTACCTTCCTCTGAAAAGGATTCCCAGCAATTTATCATTTTAATTTATGTACTGTCTTAGCATAAAAATCTACTTACGGGGCTGTAGCCTATTCTGATAAGACATGTTGAACAAAGTAATGCTATTTCAAGAACACTACCTGTTTTCACTTAGGTTTAAAGCACCACTGTAGTTTAACAGGTTCTCATATAATGAAAATAATTTTTAGAAAATGATATGTAATAGAACTACCTACTCATCAAAGAGATAGGAGAAGGGAAATCTGTCTCTCATGATAGACTGACAGGGGGAAATAGAGGCTGCAGACTTTGGGCTCCTGATTATTATATGGTATTGTTTAGTATATTGATTAGTGAACATTTAGCTTGCTTGTATCACTTGAAAAGCACAGTAAAGGTAAAAGTAAGCACTTGCTGCATCATGTTTGCTCTGTTAAAAAATAATCCCCTTCAAATAGGGAGCCAACTGTTGTGCTGTTTTTCTCTCCCACTGCTGAAAGGAAGCAACTCAGTTTTTCAAAGCATCTCTGGTATGGAACAAAGAATGGGCAGTGAAAGTGAAAACTTCTTTGAGTAGCATCCCTGTGGGTGCTCCATTTCAGGAATTCATTCACCCCTGGGCCTTTGATTGGAGATTTTTGGTAGCGGTTTGTTCAGCCCACGCACATTCTCTACACATCCTCAGACCCTGTAGCAAGGATATGTAGAGCTGCGCAGATGAACTGCTCTCAGTTCCCTCTTGACCACCTTCACCTGAGATGGGCATCGAGTGTGCCCTCTTCTGTTAAGTGTCTTATTGTTAGATAGTTAGTTAGTTTGTTAGTATATAGTTAGTTCCTTTTGGGGTTCTTGCCTGTTCTCTTTTACTTGTTTTCCCAGTTGCAGGGTCATTTTGAATCTTTATTTTCTGAGGTGTGCCAGGATTCCCAGGCTCCAGGGGTAAGGCTGCTGATAGCCTGTCTATCTCCAGATCCAGGTCATAGAGAGCTTCAAAGGATAAGATTTGTGATATCCAGTCTACCTTAGGATCTTGGTCACTAAGAGCTGCGAGAGTGAACATGGCTGCTAACCTGGCCACCTTGAGATCCCAGTCACTGAAAGCCTCTGGGGCCAAGGTGCCTGCCACCTTGCATTCTAACTCAACGGATACCAAAAAGAGGAGAAGGAGTGCTACATTTCCTTCAAAGAAGCCTCAGTCACTGGAGACCTCAGTCCCAAAAAGGAGTGCTGTTGAGGCTCCAAGTGCTTCTGGTACTGTGAAGATGCCTGAGGTTGCTTCTAAGAGTCATGCCTCTAACAAGAAGGACCTGGTACCCGAGACCTTCTCTGCTCCCAGTGGCCATATCCATACAAACAGGAGATCAGCACCATCAGACTCTCTTTTACCCTTAGTACCTACTTTGGCGCCCCATACTGTTACATCTCAGTGTGTGCCTGGGCATGCTCATCCCTCAATGGAAACTAGCCAGGTCCTGATCTCGGCACCAATACTGACCTCCAGTGTTCCTCCGCTATCGCAGAAGGATAGATACTCCAAATAACTGTAGTCTCCACTGCTTACCGGTACCACACACCTCCTGGCACTGGGATCTTCTGGATTACCAACTACTCCTTTTTCATTGAGACCCTCTCCTTTTCTGACTTCCACCATCCAGGGAAAACGTGGTGACAAAAAATATTGTCTCCTGGCCAGGGATACAGAATTTTTATTCTGACATCTGACAGAAATTCTTTGGTTGTGGATTCAGTCAATGAACTTTGGAGGCAGCACAACATGAAGGCTGTCCCATATAACAAGGGCCAGAAGTTTCTTGATCTCTTTGGTTGCAAAAGCAACTCATCTGCAACATTACCTGATTCTCCTGTCAGACTGGAGTAACCCCATTGATTTCAACTGAGTTACTCCTGGTTTACACCAGTGTAAGTGAGAGAAGAATCAAGCCCGGTGTTCCTTATTTTGATTTGTTGCATTTGAGGATAACTGTCATCTAATGCATGGTTCTTGGGGATAGAGACTTCTGTGTAGCAGGTATTGTTAAACAGGGCTGGCCTTAGGGAAAATAGCACCCCAAGTGAACTTTCTTTGGTGCCCTTTAAGTACTGCTCCCCAGGCAGCAGGCAACTGCTCAGCAGGCAGAGCAACAGCAGGTGGGGCTACAGCTTCAGCCCTGGGTGGCGGATCTCAGGCTGTTAGCCCCAGGTGGCTAAATGGAAAGGGGCCCTGAAGTATGGGCATAGGAAGAGGGAAGGCAAACCATTTTTCTTTTGTAACCTGGGGTCACAGTATAGAAAGAGTTGAGAACCATAGGTCTAGTGGTCTGAGCAAGGTGCTAGAATATCTCAGTTCTTGTCCTAGTTATTCTTTTGATTTGCCATGTGATTATGGGCAAGTCATTTAAAACTCAAATTTCAAAGGTGGCCAATGATTTTGGTGCATCAGTTTTTGCATGCCCAGCTTGGCCATGATTTTCAGAGGCACTGAGCACTTACATCTTTTATTGACTTCTGAAGACTAAGGGGGTCATAACCAGGGTCCTACTGTACCCAATTGTTCCTTAGCTGGTGAATAAGCCCCAGGAGACCACGGACAGCGTGAGTAAGATAGAGTGGATGTTGCATCATCATCCAAAATGACCCGCTGCCCCTCAAACCCCCCCCACCCCGGGGCTGCAAGCACCACCCCCCCAGCTCCCATTGGCTGCAGTTCCCGGCCAATGGGAGCTGCGGAGTTGGCGCTGGAGTGTGGGGGCAGCGGCAGCATGCGAAGACATGCCAACCGCTTTCGGGAGTGGTGTCGGGCCGGGGCAGGCAGGCAGCCTGCCTTAGCCCTGCTGCGCCACCAGACTTTTAGTGACTGGAGATCACGATCGACTGACAGAGGCTCCAGGATCAACCAGTCAATCGTGATCGACTGCATCATTCATAAGCACAAGTAAATTATGGAATGGAAATGCTGAATAATTTGAAATGGCACAATATTGCTACTAATTCAAGGTGTGTGAAAGACTGGATATTTCATAATAATATTTATAATGATGTCCATTTGTCCATGTCTTCATTTAGGAGGGTTACAGATTCTTAGAGGCTTTATTTTTATACTTGGCAACTTAGGCAAGTATTTTGGTTAATGAAGTATGCATTTTTGAAGACACTTTTCACTATGATTCCTAATCTATTTTTATAGACCTTTTATTGAATGTTTTAGTAAAGTTTCTCAAAGTCCATCCACTAAATAAGATACATTTGCCAGATCGTGCTTTTTTGCTGGGGAGCCCTGAAACTATAAATTGTTAGTCTGAGCATATGTCCTTGATGCTTAGTTATTTATTACTCAGAAATACATCCTTAGGAAACAGATTCATATTCATGCACTGTGAATTTATTGCTGACTTAGTAATTTCTCTGTCTTTGGAATTTTTTTATGCCAAACTGCTAGAAATCGTGGATTTTCTAAAATGTGTTACTTTTATTTAACCTTTTCGCGGAAGATAGAAATTGCATATGGAAGGTGGGCTAGAATATATTTTATTGCTGTTGTTATTGCGATGAAGTCTTTGATTTGTGTCCCTCTCCAATTTCTCTACCTTTTTTTTTTTTTTTTTTGGTTTTGTGAAATCAAAATTAAACATTCACTAAAAAAAAAAGAGAACAAAGTGTATGGAAAGGAAATAAGGTACATATTATTTTTCTAATGAGACTTCCTATGCTGCATTTATAGCCTCAGCATGAGACATACAGAACTCCACAAGTTCTATATGTTTTTGGCTCCTCAGGGAAGCAGCCTGGAGTGGGAGCATGCTTCTGAAGTGTACCTCACTTAAGGTATGGCTACACTGCAGTTGGGAGCATGCTTCCCAGCATGGGTAGACAGACATGCATACACTCGCTCTGCTCAAGGTAGCATGCTAAAAATAGCAGTGTAGGCAGGGATAGGACAGTGGCAGTGCAGGATAACCACCTGAGTACAAGCCTACTCAGATCCCTGGGGAACATACTCAGATGGCTAGCCTGAGCCACTGCCTGGGCTACCTCTGGCTGTACTGCTCTTTTTAGTGCATTAGCTCGAGCAAAGCTAGCATATTTCTGTCTATCGGAGCTGGGAAGTACACTCCCACCTGCAGTGTGGACGTACCCTTGGAGTGCTGTCATACATTCTAATCCCAGAGTTATCTACATTCTATACAAATTTGGTGTTCACTCACTTCTATTTTTGAGAATTTTTTACATCAGAAATAAAGCCTCATGAAACTGAGATTACAGATACAGTTAATTACGCTAAAGGAATGAATCCCATACTAATTAAAGTATTTTGCTTGCATAGATATATATTTATTTATTGTGTTCCTCATCTAAGGTTTGTGTCGTACATTGTGTCCCATATTTGAGACTTGACAGGTTGAGAAATATGTGTATAAGTCAGCCCCTCTGTAATGGTGGTTACACCACTCCCTGGGCCTTCCAATCAATAACAGTTGGTTCCTTCTTTACTAAACATTGAAGGAACTGCCCTCCCCTCCCCCACATAATCTGCTTCTCTTCTGTCTCCAATTTTATGTCCCATTCCAGCTTTGTTCTTCTCCGTGTGTCCTTTGTATACTATCCTTGCCTTCCAGTCACATCTGTGTATTTACTTTTAAATTAATGTTCTCTGACACTCTGGGTCTAATTAGCCCATGACTGTTGACTGTCTTCAAAGTTAGGTTTTAGCACTTTGTTTTGGTTAGAGCCTTTGGTGCTTTTCTGTTCTTTTCAAGGCCTTCGTTTCTTCATGAGACCTTGGCCATTTTTGCCCTGAAAGGCTTGACATTTTTTCTCTGTGATTCATAAGCATAGTAGCTGGACATCCAGGGAGTCATGGGTCTACCAGTAGAACTGGAGTTATCTTGTGGTCCTGGCCACTCCCACTTCCTGTAAGAGCCAAAACTCCATTGGAAGTTTTGCCTGTCTTGTGTTAGAAAGATGAGACCTAGTAGTGAGAATCATACTCAGATGATATCTTCATAAAAGCAGAATTACAAGGTAAATAACTTCCCCTTTTTAATTTAATACACTTGTTGATTTCTCTGCTTGGTGTAAGCAATGTCCTTATAAAGGATGTTGATCGTGGCAATGAAACTGTTATGTTGAAATGGTATAACTAGTGCAAACAAATATTATTGCAGTTTCTATTATATTAATGCAAAAAAAAATTACTGTGGATATATTATTAAACCCAACAACGGTATGTTTTGGCATATTTCAAGGAGAAGAAAAAACCCTACTAAATAAATTATATTAATTATCTAAATAATGACAGGTGTGCTGAGTCAGTTTAAAAAAAAAGGGAAAAATAAAGCAAGGAATTTATCTACCTGACAAAAACTGTTTGGAATGTTGTCATCTATAATATATTACATCATAAATTAGTAACACCTTAAGTTCTTTTGCAGATGTATGACATAATCTCCATCCTTCATATTGTTCATTTGAGTGCTTACAGAAATTCCAAGTATCTAATAGCAATATAATTAGATAAAAATCTGTTCCACACTGACTTTTTCCATTTCCTTTTTATATTTTTCCCCCCCCCCCCCATCTTTTCTCCCACAATCTCTGGGTATATAGTCATTAATAAATCTTAAATAATGTATATCAGTATATATGGTATGTTCTTTATTAGGATAATAGCTCCCCATAATAAAAAGTGCCAAATAAAGTACTAGAAAGGCTAACGTCTTCTTTCTTGACATACTTACTGGCAAATATTCTGATGATTATAAAACAAGTTAATAAAGAAACATGACCTCTTTATTGTTCTGTGATGGGCAAAATAGCTGCTGCCCTGTTTGATGTAGAATTTATAATTGCACTTTGTTGATGAAGCATTAATTGTGATGAATTCCTTGAGGATAGTGTATTTCAAGAATATTATTACATACATTGGTATTTAATGTTGATCTGTATTTCCAGTTTTAAGTAGCAGTGTTATTGCAGAATTCTGATTCTTGTTGAAATGATTTAATTTCAGAGATAATTACTTATACAAATTTCTCACACTCTAAAACCTTTGACCAAATTATCAATTTCTTTAATTCTTATTCGACATTTTGATTGGTATAGCATGTAGCGTAAAACTTAGGCTGCTGTTTAGGCCTAAACATATGCCCTTTTCCATTTCAAAATCATATAATTTAAATAAAAAAGTATTGCTACTATATGTGGGTCACATCGTGTGATTAGAGAGCTGGTACAGTTGTAAAAAAGTACATGATAAATTCATCACATGGCTTTGCAAATGATCACATGGATTTTATTACTGTGTGTTTTCACATAGATAATGCACATGTATTCAATATTCTTTGTCTCTGCTCAAAGTTGATTTAAATAATATTAGTTTGAGAAAAATCCCTTCTGCAATTTTGAGTAGTTGCTGTAATTTTCAGCATATCCTGCTTAGCCCAGGTACTAGAAATTGTATGGTACAAAACTCATTGATCAGAGTCCTCCTACACTATATAGGCAATGCAGGGTGAATCAAAGTTCTTATTTTATTTTATATTTGTAAAGATAGTTGATTAAAAATCTCAAGTAAATTTTTTCTGTCAGACAAATCCTGTAGTCCCTGCTCTGTCCTTACTTAGACAAAATTCCCTTTGAACATGATTTGACTCTTAAAAAATGGAAATGGATTTTATAAATGTATATTCTGATACTCTTAATATTATTAATATTATTGTGGGTGATGATAAATGCCTATGTAAAGAGTATTTTAAATAGTATAAATATACCCAATATCTATATATTTAGACAGTATAATCCACTCATACAACTGTGATGTAACTCTAGAGTGTTAGGCTTGGTCCACACTGGGGCGGGGGATCGATGTAGGAAACGCAACTTCAGCTACAAGAATAGCGTAGCTGAAGCTGACGTTTCCTAGATCAAACTAAGTTTACTTACTGCGGGTCCACGCGGCACAGGCAAGCTCCCCTGTCAACAGCGCTTCCTCCTCTCGGTGAGCAGGAGTTCCGCAGTCGACGGGGGAGCGCTTCTGGGATCGACTTATTGCGTCCAGATGAGACGCGATAAATCGATCCCAGAAGATCGATCTCTACCCGCCGAATCAGGCGAGTAGTGTAGACCTAGCCTTAGAAATATGTACGTCCTTTCTTCAACTGGCTACCTATTTTGTAGCAGATATAGTTTATGATGCAATATTTTTAGCAGCCAGGTCATACCCTATAATGTTGTGTAGCAAAAGTGGCCTCTGGCTATTTTGCTGGGTGGTGGACTTAGAATCTAAATCATATCTTAAGAGTTTATTCCCTAAGGGAGACTTATTATTTGGGTATGAGCTAGATACCAGAGAAAGATGCAGTGTGCAAACTTTTAAAAATTACTGCCAGGGAAGAGAGAAGCAGGTAGAACGCTGAAAAACTCAAGAGGGACAAAGTTATCTTTGAAATGTGGGAAATCTTCAAGCTTTGCTCCAGGAACACCTCCACACCCCCCTCCGCCCTCCCCCACACAATTTTTGTTTGTTTGTTTCAGAACAAGACAGGCACAGATGTATCTTTTCTCTTACACTGTAACAGTTGTTTCTTTGCGGAACACACATTTTATAGTGCCATAGTAACTTGTTAGACTAAAAGGGTTAAATTCTGCTTTCATTTACATCAGTGTAAATCCTGGTTTACTCTACTAAAGTCAGTGATGTTACTCAGAATTTCCACTGGGTAACTGAGCAGAATTTATCCCAAAGAGTTCAAACAAGCATCTGCTTAAAAACACTTCAAACTGGAAGTTGTATTCCGTCTACAGTAGCTAGTGTCAGGGATTACACGAGGACTTCCTGCTGACACATATCTAGAGGCTTTTTTAAATATGGCCATATGCTGCCTATGCTGTGGATAGCCAGGCTGACAACCAGTTATGCCACCTCCAGCTGTTCACTGGCAGGCGATGGGAAAGTGCTATCACTATCTTTGTTCTGCCATCTCTCTCTTTTTTTTCTTTCAAAGAAGAGCTGGAAAAGGGTGGCACTGAGGATGGCCTAGCTCCCACAGCATAGGCAGCCAGCCAGCAGCCATGCTTACAGAATCCCTAGCTGCACTGACGTGTGCCAGGTAGCCTCAGGATTAATGAATAGGCTTGTGAGACCCCTGGGGGAGCCCTCACATACACCCTCATATTTGCAGGCCCTCATCTGAGAACCCCTGCCCTATGCTGTTGCTGAAGAGATATGTGTTGGCTTTGCTCTCTTGCTGCCCCATTGTTTTTCTGTCCAGTCTCTTGCTTTGGTAATCATAGAAATGTAGGGCTGGAAGGGACCTCTAGATGTCATCTATTCCCTCTCCCTGTCCTGAGGCAGAACCAAGTTCACTTGTCAGGGATGGTCTAGATTTTAACCTGCTCTTAAAAACCTCTAATGATGAACATTCCACAACCTCCCTTGTAAATACTGTTCCAGTATTTAACTATCCTTCCATTTAGGCCAGGTCTACACTAAAATGTACATGGGTGTAAGTGCGTCACTCAGGGGTGTGAAAATCCCACACTGCTGAGTGATGCAGTTATACTGACCTACGCCCTGGTGCAGACGCCACTACGTTGACTGGAGATGCTTTCCTGTTGGCATAGTAGCATCTTCACTGAAGCACTACAGCGCATGGCTGCACCAAAGCTTTTCCTAATATCTAACCTAAATCTGCCTCGGAGATTAAGATGAATACTTTGAAGTTTGTATTTCTGCTGGTATTAACAGCCATTCTTGAGTAACACAGAGGTGAATTAGACTCTGTATCTCAAGAAAGCACTTGTGGCAGAAAAGTTACACATTATGTTCTCAAGATTCATCCTGTGTTTTGAAAAAGATCAGACTAGGTGATCAAGCATAATCCTTTCTGGTAACATATGAATGCACAGGGATAGAATGGGTAAATGAAGCAAACTTGTGAATTCAAATATTAAGGAATTAAGGAGTCTGAGGTGTTTCTCATGCCTGTATTATTATGAGCAGGTGGCTTCCCCACCGTGCTCCAAACACAGTACACATAGGCTATAGCAGGCTTTACTCCTTTCTCCTTGAGGTTTGGTCTCATTGAAAAAAGGAACTGAAAAAGAAATGACACAAAATCCAGCTCAAGTTTTCCTTGTAGAGGTGGCTACTCTGAAGATTCCTCTCCCAGGATTGTTCAATCACACATACTTTTGCTTTCTAAAGACCCACTCCAGGCAAACATTACCAGAGTGTTACAGTTATGAAACTGTAATACTGAAATATCGTATTATGACGTGCCAAAAGAAACAAAACTTATCACTCTGGTCACAATTTATTTTATTTACATTAACTGTTACTATAATATCTGTTGTTTGAAAATTTTTATCCATCATGGCTTGCAGTGGTGAGGAGGTAAACTTGATTTCTCTGTGAAGTTAAGAAAAATCCCATCTTACTGAAGCATCACTACCTGTTAGCATGCTAATCATTGTCTTGGTCTTCAACTCAGACCTAATTAAACTTGTCATAATGAGTATGTAGGTGTCATAGGAGAAAATTGTTAAATTTCGTGGGGAATGTGAAATAAGTGTAATTGGTTTAGCACTGGAATCTTAGGGCTTGACTAGCGGTGTGCGAATTGCAGAGGACACGAAAGTGTTGTTCTCTAACTTGTCCGTTTGGACACTGCTGGCACAAATTAAAAAGGTACCCTAGTTCATATTAACATGGTCCTCTTTCACACAGAACTAAGTTGGCTCCTTGGCTAGGCTACATCTCTTGTGATATACCTCCATCTCCCCTCTGACTGAGTCACATGTATCAACATGGGAATCACATGAGTACAGTGTATCATGGGAGAAGTCATACCACCAGGGAGCCCAGCCATAGAGAAGAATGATGGCATGAGGCACCAGGGTAATTTATGCAAATAAATTTTAATGTCAAAGTGACTCAAAAGGAAACATTTTGATTTGGAAATGTTAGAAACTTTTTGTTTTGGTCTAAATGTCAATAAAAAACGTTTTGACACTTCTGAATTGAAATGTTTTTGGAACTTCTTGTTCTTCAAAAAATGTAAATGTTTTGACTTCTCAGTAAGGCAACAATAATGGAAAACAGGAAATCTGTTTTGCAAGTTTTTTGAGGTTTTGAAGTTTGTTTTGGAGAGAGATATTCACCCAGAATAGCCAATAGTCCAGTGTTTCCACATTAGGGTACCCTATGTGTTTTGGGAGACCCAGGTTCCAATTCCTCAATTCCTGCTTTTCCTGATTCAGAGCAAGGACTACCTTGGTTCCCATGCATCCCAGATGAGTGTCCTAACCAATCTTTCTCTCTCTTTGGCTCTTTGGCTCAATGAATATTTAATTATTTATACAGAGTGGAACAGCTCCAACAAGAGAGATTCAGAACAAGGACTTGACCATAGGTCTCCCACTTCCCATTGCGCTATTGACTATTCTGAAGTGTGTGTCTCTCTTTCTTTGTCTGGGGTTTAAACTAGAAATTTCATCTGGGAAAGTTTCTTGCTAAAACTGATCTATTTCCCTGAAAACTTTTGGTTTTGATTAATCGGCCTTTTTTAATGGGGGAAAAAACTTTCATTGAAAAATTCCTGAACTGCTTTACTTTTCTGTCTGATCTGGTATGTAGACAAATGTCCAAATATTGGAATTATCGCAGGGTGGAAATTCTGATTTTTGCTCAACACTGCCATTAAGTCCTGGTCCATGCCTTCATTCTTTGGTCTGATGCTTTTTTCTTAAATTTGCCTTCATGCTTCTTCCCAACTCCCCTAATGGCGTCTGCACTCCATTTGTGACGTTTGACCTCTAGTAGACCTACTGAGAGTTACATAAATAACTTAATTAGTTAATAGGGAGCACTGCAATTAGTTTAGCACTATATAAGGGGCCTGATTCTGATCTCACTTAAATTGGTTGTAATGGATACAATTCCACTGACTTCAGTGAATTCCTGATTTACAGTAGTATATGTGTAAGATCAGAATCAGACCAGAATTGTTTCAATGGAGAAACAGGAGTCTTCTGGTTGCATCTAAAACTTGGTCCTTCCACATTATTATCCCAAAGTCTGCCACTTCTCCAAAGCATTTTTTTTTTCATTTATTGTGGAGAGAGGAAATGTATTCTTTAATCAGTTAAAGGTCTACAGTTTCTTAGACCAGAAAGCCATGATTTTTTTTTTTAATTTGTGTATTATTTCTGCAGTAGGAAGAGGTACACATGCTTTCAAGTATATGTTAGCTCTGATTTTTTTTTAAAATGTGCCATGCACGGGCTGGGATGGGGAGAACATGCTTTCAGTTTGCATAAGGCAGTAAGTCCTGTATTCAGAGGAAAATAAGGCTATTCCGGGTGAGATTTTAGTACTTCAACCTATTCCTGTGTGATAGGCCAGCATTTCTTTGTATACATTTTCAGTTTTCCCTTCCCTGAACAGAATACACAGCATTTGCCCTGCAACACAGTGTATTCTGAGCCTGCAGTGTCAGCCTAGAATGAAGAAAAAGGGAAATGTTGCTCAGTACGAATGCACACCCAAGATGGAGAACATTCTTTCTGACACTCCCAGTACTGAGCTGCCCAGGAAGTGAGTTTTGGGTTCCCCCTATGGAAATGTTTATCTCTACCACTCAAGTCATTAGGCCATCCCAAAAATCATATATTGTGTATGTGCAGTGGGTCACACTTACAAAAGCTCATTGCATTTGGAAAGATTTTACTGGTTTGATAGTGATTCTTATGTTTAAAATGGGGAATTCTGTTGGAACCATTAGTATCTTTAAAACTAGAATAAACTGTAAGTTTGATCTGTGTGTGTATGTCTATTCTTCTTTTTCTGCAGCTATTCATTTATGCAGACTTCACAGCATTCACTGTAACCAGAAACTTTGCTGATGCTTCCAAACAAGGAATTGAATTATCCAATTCACTGAATTTATTGAATGATGATGTTTATCTTGGACATCTAAAAGACATTGTGAACCGTTGTCATATTTTATTTTTTCCTCTCCCTTCCAGTTACACCATTTTTTTCCGACATTTTGTCTTTTGATACGTAAGGGTTCTTTCAATGTTTAGAACGTATGAACTTGAGGCCAGATCTGTAAAGGTATTTTAGGCATCTAAAGATGTAGACAGACCCCTAATGGGATTTTTCACAGCACCTAGGTACCTAACTCTTATTGAAATCAATGGAAGTTAGGCAATGAGGTGCTTTCAAAAATCCCACTAGGTGCCTATCTACTTCTTTAGGCACCTAAAAACCTTTACAAATCTGGCCCTGTGTGCCTTTGAAAAATTGTTTACAGTATCAACAAAGTTTGATCAAACCAGTTCAGAAGATAAACCTTAAATTATAAGGGTTTTCAAAGCGTTTGTTCACTGTAAGGGGTCTCTTTAATGTATCTGTGTAACTCTCATTAATGTAACTGGAATTACCTGTACACTTTTAAAAGAGTATCCACTGGATACTGATGATTTAGGATTTGACTATCAGTCAAACAATATTAATCATCTCTTTCCAAAAAAGAAAGCTTAAAATATTATGTTGACGAAATTGTGTTCTTGTTCAGCCTGGGTGAAGCATCTGATTTAAGTCTTAATAGGCTCTTTGTGATCAAAGATGCCATCAATAAATTTATATTAAAATTAAATGCACTCCACGATTTCTGATGAAGTTATTGTGTGAAAGGTAGAAAAAATGTGGACTTGTGCTTTCCAACAAATAATTTGCTGGCTAAGCACTTTTCTCAGTTTAACTATTTGTGATTATGAGGGATTTTTATTGCAAAATGAAAATACAGTGTATTCATGGGCCACTCAAATATTTGCTTGTGTTTAGAATGTGAGTACTTCCACAGTTCTGCTAGCTTCTTAAACCTTGGCATGGAGATACTTTGGCTTCTGGAAGAGAAGGAAGGGAGATTTCTGGTTTCCTGGTGGTTAACATCAGTCATGCATACAATATGTGTGTTGGATTAGTATAATCTCTAGAAAATGAGCTATGCTTAACAAATCTCTTAAATATTACTCCAGTTATTGTTTTAGCGTTTCTGTCATCAAGCTCTTCCCTGTTGTCAGTTACATTGCATTGAGAATGTGGGTGCACTCCTTAATTTGTTATCTTCTTATAAGACAAGTACTGGCATCCATAAGAATGAAATGAGGGAGGATTGACTAGTAGTTTGAGAAGGGGTCCTGGAGGCAGAACACCTGAAATCTAGTCCAAGATCTTTTATTGGCTCATTGTATTGCCTTGGCAAGTGCCTTAGGGCTAGAGCTGGTATGGATTTTTTTTAATAAACTGAAACCTTTTGCAGAAATCTATCAGTTTTAATGAAACTTTCATTAGGAAAGGTTCCTCAGGTCCAGGATGGAATCTCTGGTCCAGGATAGAGAGAGGAAGAGGCCTAGGCCAGGCAATTGTCAAGTGATTATGGCACTCACGAGGGAGAGCCAGCCGCAAGTCCCTGCTCTTCCTCATTTAGACCAGGGAGTTGTACATGGCTTCCCACAGCTCAGGTGAGTGCCCTACCACCCAGCTGTTAGCGATTCTGAGCTGGGCTGGTCTGAGTCTCTTCTGTTGGAGGTGTGCCACTTTGAATAATTAAATATTCACCAAGAAAGAGGGATTGATTTAGAACCTGGTGGTTAGCGCAATCAGCTGGGGTGTAGGAGACACAGGGACTTGAATCTAGGTCTCTGACATCTCACATGAGTACCCTAATCATCAGTCTATATAGTCAGTCTTTCCTTCTGGCACAGTAAATATTGAATTATTTACACAAAATGGAATCTCTCCAACAGGAGAGATTGACTGACTCTTTAGAGCAGTGGGAAACTCACCTTGGGTGTGAGAGAGCCAGGTTCAAGTCCTTGTAAGGCCTGGTTCATTATAGAAGTTTTAAAAAAATAAGTTAATAATAGGTATATCGTCTGGGATAGATTGAATTAACTACAACTCCTTTTATTTGCCAAGATAATTTTCAATGTAGGGATCATTATACGTTTTGTTGTTGTTGTCTTCATTAAAAACAACAACAACAACATGAGGTCTTCAATTCCAGATAATTGGAATTCACTCTTGCCATATCATTACTCTTCCAAATCACATAGCACATCTGCAAAATTAAATTTCAGTTGCATGGATTTTTAGACATTCTGATCCAAGAATGTTCCGTAAACCCCACAATCATTACCAGGACACTTTCCATCATAGAAACTGAAAAAGCCTCAATGAGGATATAGTACAAGAAGCCACATAGTACTCTAAAGGACATGTGTGCTGTGTTCCTATTGACTATATTTTGAAATCCTATATTGTGATTGGGTACATAAAGGCAAAATTTTCCAAGTTCAAAAACTTTAATTGTTATCTAGAATTTTAGAGGTAAAAAGTTTTGTCATCTAATACTTTAGATGGAAATCACATTACATACTATACAACAGCATCACTATCATACAATCACTGCAAAGTTCTGGAAAATGTAAATATTTATCAAATTCTGAAATCAGCTAAAACAATCCAATGCCCTCAGGTATTAATTTTCAAACTTCTACAATAATGAAGTGGTCAGACATACATTAAATGGCAGAAAAATCACGAAGACTTTTTTTTTCTATTGTAAAAAGAAGAACAGGAGTACTTGTGGCACCTTAGAGACTAACAAATTTATTAGAGCATAAGCTTTCGTGGACTACAGCCCACTTCTTCGGATGCAAGTGGGCTGTAGTCCACGAAAGCTTATGCTCTAATAAATTTGTTAGTCTCTAAGGTGCCACAAGTACTCCTGTTCTTCTTTTTGCGGATACAGACTAACACGGCTGTTACTCTGAAACTTTTTCTATTGTGAAAACCATAGCTATACTAGCTATATGAACATTTCTGATCCCATACTTCTGCCATTTGTCAAAAATTCAAACCAACAGCTCTCCAACTAAAAAATTAGACTGGGAATCAAAATAAACTCTTATAATGGAACATCAGTTGCAACCAGTGCCCCATCGTTACAGTAGCAGATGTCTGCTATTCACTTGGTCTAGATAATTTCTTGTTTCATATTGGTTTTACTAATTCTCTGTTTTCTGTCTGTGAAACCTATTGGTTGAAGTAACTCACCAGGCTATATCTCTGCTTTTCATACAATCTCAGTGAGTGATGTGGTTATAATGAGTTTTTTCTATATAGTGGTTTTTTTAGTCTCTTTCCTCACTGTGAGCCTAATGGGCACATTCAGACTCATTATCAAAAGCAGTCCCACAAGCTGAATGGCAGTAAACTCATGAGCTCGTTTGCCAGGCTTCTCTGAATGTATAAGCCAGTTGCTGTAGCTCTAAAAATGACATGGCTAGTGTGGTGGTAATTTTCTGCATTGAAGGAGTACGTACTGGAGTTATGTACTACAGGTATTTTAGTGAACACTGAAAAAGATGATACTGGTATAGAAAACACTCAAACATTTCAGCTAGCAGATGATTTCCCTTCCATCATTATTTTCTGTAGAATTATATCTGTGGGAGGCCAGTCTGTATTACTATGTTTTACTGTATAGCAGGGAACTATCTGTTCTTACGCTGTTCAATGCATCCTTGTTCTAACAAACATCTGTATTCCCTGCATTTGTTTGTTATATCCAGTGGGAGAAAAACACATGGGACACAAAGAGCATATATGTCTGCCAAGGTTAAGACTGAATTGAAAATCTAGTGTATCAATTAGTGATTACTCAGAATCTTGCCTAGTTAAGTCTGTTTGTTGTTTCTGTATGCTCACTGTAATTTTATATTGCTGTCGGGGGGAACATACACTTTTTGTTTATTGGTCACTGACTATTATATGGTAGGAAATCCCTTATGGATCCTTCTTTCAAAATGATAAATTACAGCATTGAAAGTTTCTCTTTAAAATGAAAAATATACTAAAATTTTACTGTACCATTATGTCAATAGTCCAGGGATCAGAAAACCTCCTCTTATACCATGTTAAAATAGATCTGACTTGATAAATGCTCACTTTCTAAAATATTTTGTTTTCGGTCAGTGTTCGTCAGGTTCAACTCCAGCCATGGTTTCCCAGTGGAGGTTGATTCAGACACCAGTATCTTCCAGCTCAAGGAGGTGGTTGCTAAGCGACAGGGAGTTCCAGCTGACCAATTGCGTGTGATTTTTGCAGGGAAGGAGCTTAGGAATGACTTGACACTGCAGGTAAGTCTCCCTTGGTAGTTTTGTTTTTGGGATGCTGCCAGCTCAACTGCTTCTGTCTCTAATGCTGCCAGTCTGACATTCATGACTGAGATCTAATAGAATAAATAGTGCCTGGGGATTCCTTGAACTTTACTCCACACTGCTTCATTAATTCTGACCTTCTTAATTATGCATTAAAACAGCAAGCAGGAAGGATAGGGAGAGAGAAAGAATAAGAGAGAGAGAGCAAAAGAGAGCTGTGCTTAGTGAATAAATGTTTACTGACTACAGGCGCAAGCTATGCACAATTTCTGTATCTGCTCAATTTTTACCTTACTTATTCCATTTGAATCTTAATGAAGCTGAATGAATGTGAATAAATTGTTCCAAATCAGGCTGCTCAGTCATCATGTTGTGCAGAATTTGTAACCCAATTGTGACCCCTGGAGGATAGTTGTAAGGCTGCTGCTGTCTGTGTGTGCACGCTGATGGAGGTAGTATTTGAAGGCCTGTTCATAGTTTCCAATGAGGTTTCCCCAAAAAGCACTGAAATCACAAACCTGTAGTTTGAAAGACTAGTGGGGAGAAGAAAGATTTATAAGTGGTTGAGTTTGTATTTGAATTTCATTTCCTCCTGATTAACTATTCTGATGAAAATAAAATGCAGAATGAATGGAGAGGGGAAAAAAGAGCATAGCAGGACAAGTAACAAGACTCTTTTCCTGACCATCTCTACCACTGTTACCAGAACTGCAACTCTCATTTTATCAGCATCTCTTTCTTCCTATGAGTGATATTTGTGGAGATGGCAGCATTTGCTGGGGGAAGCATAAGAACATAGGTTTAAGACATTTGAGAAATCTGGAAATAATATATGTATCGGCCCCCCAATACAAAACTAGAGATTGCTGAGTTGTTACAAGTACTATCCTGGCAGTGACATCAGAGAACAATGAGGTGCATTCTGTAGCGGTTCAGGTGACTACATAAACTATCCCCCATAGGCATAACCCTTTCTATTTTAACGAGCACAGATTAATTGGCACTTGTGTTTTCAGCTGTGTGGGGGACATAGCTGTGCACAGAATGGCTGCTGTATCTGGTTGCAGAGAATCACTACAATATTGACATCCTATCACTACATCTTCATGGGCATGATATTTATTGCTTTGCAAAATGCTTTAGGGAGTTTGGGCACACAAAAGAAACTATAGAATGCAAATTGCTGTTGTCATTCTCCAGTGCATCTCCTGCTGATAGTGTTGATGCACATAGTCATCATGCATAAACTGCTGTGCTTTGCTTTTAGGTGATTTGTTTTTACTAAAGAAAATATATGGGGCCAAAAATGTTTTTAAGGTGAATTGAAAAGCCAGTTCCTACATTTAGGGTTCTGTGTTATACTTTCAGAAGCTTCTAAACCTTCCTGCACACGCTGAAGTTCTTGAGATTATAGTGGTGTTGTCAGATTGTTTCAGGACAAAACACAGAATCTGTTACTGGGGTCTAACTTTACTCAGAGAATCTGTAACCCACATTTTTGCGGGGTAAAACACGAAACCTAAAACTTAGATGAATAAAGGAAGAATTGATTTTCAGATATTCAGACCTGCCAACTCAGATTTATTTACAATCAGATGCCTTCAGTCGGATTCATTTTAATGCAGTTTTAAAGTTATTTACAATAAGCACAGACACACCAAGGGGAGATGTGCAATCGCATCACTTCAAGAGAATCACAGGGAGGTGTCTCAGGAAGGTAGAATGCCTCCTGAAGTTCCTGGGAATGCACAGGCTGAACATCCAATACCACACCCCAGCAATTTGCTGTCAGTGCATACGGGTGGGGGGGAACCATGGCCCCATTCCTTTCAGTTTTTCCACATCCTATTATGGGTGGTATGGATTACCCCCTGCATGCCCCTGAGCACAGGTATTGAAATTTGGCCTGACCCTTACATGGGCCATGCAAGGGTTAAGGTGGGAGCTGTATCCCTGCCTCCCCACATGAATCTATTTAAGGGCAAGGCAGACTGGCCATAAGGACTGGGTTTTGGAATGTGTTTCAAGGTGACATTTGAGGTGCTGGTCATAGTTAAGGGGTAAATGTATTGCTCAGTAAAGTTGGACCAAAACTCTTTGGCAAGGCCTCTGGCTTCTGTAGCAGATGGGAAGTTCAACAACAGTTTCAGGTACATTCCAATTTCTAGTATTTAGTGAATTCTAATGGTTAATACATCAGCATGGTAGCAACTGTGTTATTTATTTTGATACCGAATTAAATTTAGTTTATTCTGTCCCTGCATTTTCAGTCCATACTGTGTCACAGAGAGAGAGAAAGAGATATTGTAGACATTTTCAGGGCTGAAACTAGAGGTTTTGGTAGCTGGGAAGGAACCAATTGGCAGTTCATAGTCATAGAGTTTGAGGCCAAAAGGGACTGCTAGATCTTCTAGTCTGACCTGAACATCACAGGCCACCATCACCACACAGCACCCACACACTAAACCCAACAATTGAAATGACACCAAAATATTATGAGACTAGACTATTATGTGTCATAGGCAGAGAATAAGAGGGACCGATGTAAAACAGTGCCCAAGGACTGCACAATGGTGGGGAAATCATTAAGTGTGATGTATGCAAATAATCCCGGCAAGTGACCTGCACCCACATTCTACGGAGGAAGGCAAATTCCCCCCCCCCCCAAGGTTTTGGCAACAGAAGGCAGTTTAGGATATTTGGCATATGCAGCTGGATGCTTCTACTACATGCTAGTGGTATATTTACTGTTGACATATACGCTAGTGGTATATTTACTGTTAAGATAGATATATATATGCAGCATATACACTGTCATCTCAATTTCAGAGTTAACGTTCTATTGAGATTAATAGGTCAATTCATGTGTCTCTTAGAGTTATTATTTCAGGCAGACTCATGAAAACAATGTAACATTGGTTTATACTCAGCTGAAGATTTTAAGGATGGTGTGTTTGTTTTGCAACCATAAGGAGTAGAAACTTTTTTTTTAAATGAGAGCTTAGATTCTGCGGAAAGAGTTGAGTATATCAAGGAATCATGCAACACACAGGAGCTCTGCTCACAGCTTTGAAAGAAGGACAACAGAGATGAGTCCAAACCAAAAGGGAGTTTGATCTGAGTGGGAGTTCATTGCTGAGTGCCAAACTGAGGCAACAACTAATGGGGGTAGGTGTTAATAAAGAAAACTTTCTAAAAGGTACCTTAACAGTGAATGGAAGTCTGCCAAGATGTGGTGATAGAGTGCTCTGATCCTAGCAGGTTCTAACTAAGGAACAAACATTTCAGATAGGAAAGGATGCAAGGTGGCTGATGTGGAACATGAACAATTGTCCACTTTATGAATGAAGACCATGAAGGCTGTATATGTATGAAGTACACTCCTTTTCTTTTCTGAAGAGGGAGAAGGAGGAGCTGGAATGGTAGCTGAGGTGTGTTAGAGAGAAATGAAGCCACTGAATGGAAACAGAAGGAAAATTATCATAAGGAGGAAAATGGCAGATCGAGACACTGTATGGAAGATTGAGGAATGTGACCTAAAAAAAAAGAATCCAAGTTGCAGGAAGGGCAGGATAGAAATATGTATGGAGATACTTAATTTCAGTACCTGCTACACGTATATTGTCCTCAGCAGAAAAGGACTACTAAGCACTCAACCAGTTATTAACAGGCAAGTAGTGAAACTGGAGCCCTGGTAAAAAAAAGAAGTAATCATGATTGGTGACTACAGAGTGAGGAATGGAGCTTGAAAATCTGGGGATCAGATGAAGGAAGTGGGACAGTCAGATGCCTTCTGGCAGCATAGCAAATGATGTCACAATAAGTGACTGATTAGCTTGAAAAATGCTGAAGGAATTCTTACTGATTCTAGTCCCCATGGGAACAAATGACAGCACTAAAAGAGTATTCAGCAAAATCAGGAATTGTTTCAGGGAGCTGATAAAAACACAGAAGATGGGATGATGTGAGATCCTTTTTATTCTAAGCATGAGAGAAGGAAGGGATAGACTGCTACTGGATGCACCAAAGAAATAGAGAGGATGGTTTTGGGTTCATGGAAGATTGGAAAGCTGTGATGAGAGGTGACTGTTTAGAATTTATTATCTCCATTTCAGCAGATTGGTTAGCAAGCCTTCTGGGTTCAAAATATGTAGCATTTATCAAGCGAACGTCAAACTAAACTGGAAATGAGAAGGGGAGGGACACTTTTGCCCAATTCAAACTATATGGAATTATTATTTATGTAGTGTCTAGACCCCTTCCCTCAACTGAGATCAGATCCCCATTGTGTAAAGGCCTGTGCAAACACATAGAAACAGAAATTCTCCAATCTTACAATCTAAATGGACAAGAGAAACTAATGATGGGTTGTGAAACAGGCATAGAAAGGCAAAGTCACTTGCTCAAGGTCATACAGCAGGTCAGTGGCAGAGCTGGGGATAGTCCAGTGTCCTTTCCACTAGACAGTGTTGTCTCTGCTGTTTTAACATACATAATTAAACAAGATGCAGTGCTTTCAAATAGAAATGAAAGAATAAGTATATTAACGTACAGTATTAATCTATACATAAATGCAAGGATTATGGGAAACAAGAAAGAAGATCTAGAAGTGTTACTAAATGATGGTTTGTGAACTGGTGGACATAACTGAAAACTAGTGGGAAGATTCTCATAACTGGAATGGCAACACGGATGATTGTATTGTAGATAAAAAGAGAGCAAGGGGAAGTAGAGGTGGTAAGGTATGCTATAAAACAATGTCAGCAAGACATAGTTTCACAATAGCTTGGAAATAATATGTTTTGTTGTGAAATGTCATGCAGTTTCAGAATATTAGATATTAAAGGTCATCACAGGGACCAACTGGATCTACTGTAAGCATCATCTAGTACTGTTGTGTAAAATACTTAGCCATCAGAGCCTGCCAACACAGCTCACAATAGTGGACCTCAGTTTGCATATCATGTGTTTGGAACTTTTTATGAAGATAAAGAGTGTGCATCTTATCAAATCAGCACTGTTGCATCTAGCTAACAACATCCAGCTAAATCCTCTGTCCCTAGCCTCGGGGTTACTAGATTGTGTGCGGTCAGCCAGAATTTTCATCAAAGTGGACCTTTAGGAGGCTTACAACCTAGTGCGCAATGAGGGCAGGAAACAAAGGGAAGATTGCCTTTCAAACCTGCTATGGGCACTTCAAATATTTACTAATGCCATTTGGTCTGACCAGCACTCCTGTAACCTTTCAACACTTCATGAACAATGTATTTAGCAACATCTTGGACCAGTATGTAGTCATCTATCTCGATGGCATACTTGTGTTTTCAGATAATCCTGAGCAGCATTGCTACCATGTTCATTACATCTTGGAAAGACTACATAAATTGTTAAAATGTACTTTTCATCAATCCTCCACAGAATTTTTAGGTAATATCCCTTGCTTTGTGGGCATTAAGACGGATCCCAAGAAGGTGGAGACCATCCACAGCTTGGCAGTGCTCAGATACCCCCAGAAGTTACAGTTCTTCCTGGGCTTTGTGAATTTTTACCAATGGTTCATTCCAGACTTCTCAGGGTAAATAGCCCCCATGACAAACCTCCTCTAGCAGGCCACCACATTTGTTTGGCTGCCGAAGCTCATCATGCTATGAACAGCTCAAGTCTGCTTTCACCACCATCCCATTCTAGTACATCCAGACCTGGTCCAGGTATTCATATGGGCTGCTGATACCTCCAATATACCACTGGGGCCATATGCTGTTAGAGGCATGTCCGCAGTAAGTGTTGCAGCCCTGCACCTACTACTCAGAGTTATGAAATATTACATAAATAAATGCTCACAATTAAATCAGCCTTTGAAGAGTGGCGCCATCATCTTGAGGGATCCCAACACCCAGTGCAAGTCTTTTCTGACCATAAGAACTTTGAATATCTGCGTAAGGCTTGAGCCTTGAACCAAAGACAGCTCATGTAAGTATTCTTCTTCTCATGGTTCGATTTCATCATCACCTGTCACCTGGGAACCAGGAATGGGAAAGCTGATGACTTATCCTGAAAGGTCAAATATTACCAGGAGAGCAAAGAGCCTAACCAAGAACTACCCTGTCTCCTAAAACCTGACCACTTCCTTAGTGCCATAATACACCAAGACCTGATTAATCTAATCTGATCTGCTTTGCTGGGTGATCTGTTAGTTCTGGAGATGATGGAACAGCCTGAGCAAATGAGAGTCAGAACTGAAATGCAGTGCTGCACACAAGATAGGATCACATACCTCAGTGGACACATATATGTTCCACTGGGGTTCCCCTGGCTAGAAGTGCTACATCTCTGCCATGACACTCTGTTGGCAGACCATTCTGGCCACCTTAAGACTTACCGCACAGCTTCCTGTTTCTTCTGGTGGTCCTGTATGCTAACTGAAGTCTGGAACTACATTGACTCTTGTGACCTGTATGCATGCACAAAGACTCCCCAAACTAAGCCCCTTGGCACCCTAGTACCACTGGAAACTCCACGTAGACCCTGGGCCTCAATCACCATGGGTTTCATAGTGGGACTCCCTGACTCTGACTGCCATACATAGACCAACTGACTGAAATGGCAGACTTCATCTTCTGTGACCACGTGCCCTCTGCTGAAACAATGGCTCAACTCCTAGTGGTGCATGTTATCCATGTTCATGGGTTTTCCCACTCTATCACCTCGGGCAGAGGACCACAGTTTGTCTCATAATTTTGGTGTGAAACACTCTGGTTAATGGACATTCACGCTTTTACCTCATCCGTGTACCACCACCAGACAGAGAAGGTGAAGTAAGTATTAGAGCAATACCTAAGGTGCTTTTTCAACTACCATCAAGATAACCGGTTCTCTCTCTCCTTCCTTATACTGAGTTCGCATACAACAATGACAATCACACTTCCATGGGACAGAGTCACTTCTTTGCAAATTACATGTTCCACCCCCACTTCCACCCAGGCTTGTCAGCAGCCTCTGAATCCAACAAATTCATCATATCTATGAGGAGCTTAAGGACCACCTCAAAGATGTGAAAAAGGACTACAAACAGTATGCTGACTATCAACACCAGGAAGGCCCACCTCTCATGGTGGGCCAAAAGGTCCAGCTCGCAGCAAAGCACCTCCATATGAACAGGATGTCCCACAAGCTAGACCACCAGTTCCTTGACCCATTCCATATTGGTCACCAAATCAACCCTGTCACCTTGAAATTGCAGCTCCCTTGATCCCTTAAGATGCATTCTGTTTTCCATGTATCCCTTTGGAAGACTTACACAGAGGACCCCTTGCCCGACCGATCTCAACAGACCCCCCACTTGTCCAGGTCCAAGGAGACCGCACTATCTTTGACTCTAAACTGCAGAGGGGAAGACTGTACTACCTAATTGATTTAGAGGACTGTAGTCCTGAAGCTCGCTTCTGGGAACTTGCTGCCCATGTCCATGCCTTTGACCTTGTAAAAAGGTTTCATCAAGACCACTCAGACAAACCAGGGCTGGTGTCACCCAAAGGAAGGGTGCCCTAAAAAGGGAGTAATGTAAGGATTCATGGATTAGAACCTAGGCCTGCAGAGCCTAGGACAGCTGATATTGCCACTGAGAGGGCATGCACAGCCACATCCAGGGAATATTGTGGCAATTAGGCATTGCGGGAAGTACTACCCAAAGGGGGCAGAGTGGCCAACCTCACTATTTAATCCTGAAAGGTGTCCCAGGAAGTTGTCTGGGCAACCATACAAACTTCTGGTTTGTTGTGACTCCTGACCACACCTTGCCTTCTGATCTCCAATCTCTGACCCTAGCCTGGGCTCTGACCCTGACTGTTGCCCTCTGATTCCAGCCTGGCACACTACCTTTGATCTCTGGTCTCAGACCCCAGCCTGACTCTGACCCTGACTTTTGCTTATTGATCCTAGGCTCTAGCAATTCCTCCAATCTGTATTCACTGACTACTGTATTGTGGCCATCCTTGATGTGTGGACACTGTGACCACGAGGCCAGACCACCTACAACCCAGTCCCTTACATTCTGGAAGGCATAACCACTTCAGATGGAAGTGGATAGAGTAGCTGCAGTACTATGTGTATCAGATGCAGTGAGTCATAATAAACTTCTGCTGTAGTATATCAAAGTTGTGTTGTAAACATTCATGGGCTTCCGAGCAAATTTGACTTGAGTAATTGCACACACTCCGCATATGTTTTTGATCCATATCTGTCTGTCTGTATCAGACAGTAGAGTGTAGAATCTTTCCTTCCTATTATGCTCAGAACGAGTACAGTCTGGTAGTTACAATTACAAAATATTTAAATTATTTCACTGCTCCCTGTTTTTCTCAGATTCCCGAGTTAACATATTGAATAAAAACTGTTCAAATCATGGAGATTTATAGGAGAGAGAAACATAAGAAGTAATCAAACTAAAAAAGACATAGGAGTGATAAGAGAGTGGACATCAGATTCTATACGTTTGTAATGTGATATGGCAGCAGAAAAAAAAAACAGTGCAGTTTTGGGCTGCATTCCCAGACTCATCACCTTATAAAGCAGGAAGGTAAATTCCTCTCTAAATAGCTCTGGGAGTTAAGCCTACACTAGTACATAGATTTCGGCACCTCATAAACAGAAAATAAAAGGTAAACTGGTGTCTTACACACACACACACACACACACACACACACACACACACACACACACACACACACCCCCATTATGGGGTTGGAAGAACTAAATATGTGTATTTGGTTGAGTGATGACTAAAGTGGGAGCATAACAGTTGACAAATAGTTGGATACTGCCCACACCAAAGATGGAGAGGATATATTTAATGTGGTGCATAGATAGTATAGAGATGAAATTACGAAAGGGAAAATGTGGACTTAATATCCATCAAATGTTCTTAGCAGTGAGAAGTTTTTGTCTGAGGATTTGATACTCAAGGGAAGTGGTGGAAACCTCAAAGCCTGGGATCCTTTACATCTAGACTAAAACAGTGTACTGTAGGGAACACTCTTGCACTAATGGGGAAATTTATTAAATTATCTTAGTCTCTTGCTGTTATTTCTATATGATTCTGTGATCTTTTTTAAAAAAATTGTGAATTATTCAAATTTTTACAGCTCGTGACAGTCCAGAATATTTTGCTTTACCATGTGCTTATTTGTAATTTTTAAACTTACACTCACATATAGTCGATAAATGATTTGGGTGCTTGATCTGTTTGTTTTTTTTAATATGAGCTTCTTCATTCACTTTAATTGAAAATGTCTATTGGAAGCTTAAGTGGGTCCTGGCTGCTTGCAAAGTTTCCATTGCAGACAAATTTACACACACAAGGAAACTCAGAAGTATTCTTGCTGGAAAAAAATAGATCAAGAGAACAGAGATGTTGCATTATGACAGCACAGGTCACTTTAAAGGAACTAACATTGAGCAGGGTGGGGGGGGAGAGCCAATTATTTTAGAGGGAGTTATCAAAACAAAAACGGTATATAATTTCTCTATCAACTTTTGAGATCCCTTAGTAATCATTTATCATTCCCAGGCGTTTTCTCATAAGTGTACAGACCCAAAAAAGATACTAGTGCAAATTGTAATAAAGAATCAGTAATGAGCAGCATAAAGCAGATGTGCATTTGTCTCTCTTCATCCAGAACTCCTGGATCCGTAGCTTGTTAGCTAGTTAATAATTTTATAGTTAGAATTAGTTAGTAGTTTTAGATAGCTGTAAATCTTTGGTTTGGAGAGGGTGGAGCTGAAGAATAAAAAGCTCATTTTTTAAAATATGTGTGTTATGTCGGGCAGTTTTCGAGCATCTGACACACATGCTAACCTGGCATGGTTGAGCGAGGGACGCTCACCTTCAAAATGCTTGATTTGCTCAACTTTTACAACATGAGCAAAAAAGGAACGATGGAACAGACAGTTTTATTACAAGAAGTGCTGTCAGGAAAACCACCCAGAACCGAGCAAGTACAAGGTTTGAACACATCTCAGAGACAAGCATCAGCTCTGAGTCTGGAGGGAAGAAGGACAAACCTCCCACCTCAGTATACAGTATTAAACGATCTCTAAATAGGAAGGATTCAAAGAGGAAAACTGCTGTGGTTTCGGACTCTGTTTCCAGAGCCATTCTACTACAAAAGCACACCGTTGTTATGGTGAGCATGAATGCTCAGTCCTTATCGGTGTCAGCCTCTTTACAAAGAGCCAGTCAGTGAGAGAAAGATACTTCTGACCAGAGGGTCTTCAAGGAGTCTATCCTGGGTACATTTTCTTGTGGTAGAATCAGGAGACATTCTTCTTCAAATCCAGTTGTGTCAGATTGGATGAGCCAGTTCCAAAAGCAAAAGCTAAGGAACCAATGATGTGGGGAAAGATAAAGATGTGATAACTCAATATCAATCAAGGACTCAATATCAGATGCATTTCTAATAAATTGGGATCAAGGCTTAGTGTATGCATTTTCCTCATTCAAAGAGAGATAAACAAAATAATACAAGACAAAGTCAAGGTAATTTTAATAGCACCAGTTTGGGTCAGACATCAGTGGTACCTGGACTTAATTCACCTTCCAGAGGGTTAATCAAATCTCAACCATTAGAACCAGACTTGTTGACGGAACAACAAGGGATGGTCTGTCACCTCGATCCTTAGTCTCTTCATCTAATGGCATGAGGAATAAGACTCTGGAATTATAGAAAAGTCTTGTTCATTAGAGGTGTAAAATGTACTGCTAAATTCAAGGAAAAAGTCCCCATGAAAATACGAACATAAGAATGGCCATACTGGGTCAGACCAATGGTCCATCTTTCCCAGTATCCTGTCTTCCGACAGTGGCCAATGTCAGATGCTTCAGAGGGAATGAACAGAACAGGGCAATTATCATGTGGTCTATTCACTTTCATCCAGTCCCAGCATCTGGCAGTCAGCGGCTTAGGAACACCCAGAGCATGGGGTTGCATTCCTGACCATCTTGGCTAATAGCCATTGATGGACCTATCCTCCATGAATTTATCTAATTCTTTTTTGAACCCAGTTATAATTTGTTAATCATAAATGAAAAAGATGTTTATGGTGGGTTTCCATGTATGATATAGAGCCATATACATATTATGTATTAGAATATTTATTGTATCTTAATAGAATGAGTCTTTGACTATCTTCAGTGAGGGTTCACCTCTCAGACATATCAGCATACCGTGTACGTGTGGATAGTAAATTAATATTTACTCATGATGTAGTTAAAAGGTTCTTAAAAGGTCTTAATAATTTTTATCCTCCAAAAGGATACCCTGTGCCATTTTGGGATTTATACATAGTGCTTTCACAATTGATGAAATCTCCCTTTGAACCTTTGGGAAATTATACATTGTTCCATTTGTCTATTAAGATTGTTTTTTAGATAGCTATCACTTCAGCAGGGTGTATAAGTGAATTACATGTGTTAATGTCTGAGCCACCATTTACTGTTTTTCATAAAGATAAAGCAATTTTCCATACACATCCAAGGTTTTCATCAAAGATGGCCTCAGATTTTTTTTTATAACCAGTCTGTTATTTTACAATGTTCTTTCCCGAGCCTCATACTCGAGATGGAGAAGCTAACTTACATAACCCTGGTCTGCACTAGAGTTAGGTTGATGTAAGGCAGCTTACGTCAACCTAACTCTGCAAGCATCTACAGTAAAATGTAGTTCCTACTGATGTAACTCTCCCACCACACCACATAAGAGGCATAGCGCTTAGGTTGATGTAGTTAGGTCAACGCAGTGTCGGTGTAGACACTGCATTGCTTACATCAACTGATGCTGCCTTTCAGAAGCCATCCCACAATGCCCCACAAAATACAAACATAAGAATGGCCATACTGGGTCAGACCAATGGTCCATCTAGATCAGTATCCTGTCTTCCGACAGTGGCCTATGCCAGTAAATCAATGGGATTATTCCCATTGACTTTAGTGGGGCCAGGACTTCACCGCTTGTATATCTATATGCTCCCTCTATCCCAATGGATTTTCTTGTTCTCTCTGCGGCAGATCCTCAGCTAGTGTAAATTGTCACAGCTCCATCAATGGAGCTGGGGACCTGCCCCTCTGTTCCTACCTAATCCAGTTTCCAACCCTCTTCTTAACTGAACTGATCCATGTTTTCCCTGCTTTCACTGCTACTTGTACCTAATCCAATTCCCAACTTGTTTCCACACAGTTCAATACCTGATCTTCTTTCCTGCCCCCATTGCAGTCTCCCAGCCAGTTCAATTCTTTAAACACTTTCTTGTTCCCACCCTGACACATGTTAACAATTTCAGGCTCAACCCAAGTCCAAACTCAAATCTTCTGTCCTTGTCTCATTTCAGTCACCTTTTCCTCTTTACTCTAAAAATATTGGGGCCCCCAGCAGGTCAGCCATTCCCTAGGTTGCCACTCAGCTAAAATTTTCTATCATTTTGTGATTTCCCTTTTAGCTGCACTGCAAAATTATTAATGAGCTTCTGAAACTCCAGAGGATACAAAATAAGCAACTCTAGATCCTCTGCTTTCTGGGTTGCAGCTAACAGAGGGGTAGCAGACCTGCTGGGCCCTGCAGATCTTCAGAGATAGGATTAAAGCTATGTCTATATAACATGCTACTTTTGGCAGCGTGTAGAGTAAATCTGTTAGTCTTTAAGGTGCCACCAGACTCCTTGTTGTTTTTGTAGAGTACATATGTGCATAGTCCCCTTAGCACAAGTATAAATAGCAGTGTAGCTGGTGGGGCATGGCTTAGGTGAGTAAAGGCATGACTGAAGGCTGTGGTTACATATTGTGCACATTCTGTACATGCCCAAGCCATGCCTCTAATCTACATTGCTATCGTTAGCAGCGTAGTATCCTGTGGCCTTCCCATTGCTGGAGCCTCTCTCCTCCTTAGGAAAATAACTGGCTGCTGGAGCCTTCCCCCGCCACAGGGAACGACTCCAGAAGTGTTGGGGCAGTGGGGAAAAGGGCCACCAGCTCTCCACTGTAGGAGCCTTCTCTTGCCACAGGGAAAGACCCTGGCAGTGGGGAAAGACTCCAGCAGCAGGGGAGCAGCAGGGAAAGGGTCCAGTGGCTCCCAACTGCTGGAGTCTTCTCCCACTGCAGGGGAAGACTCCAGCAGCCGGAGGTAGCAGGGAAAAGTTCTGCCAGCTCCCCATTGTTGGATCCTTTCCCCACTGCCTCCCCACTGCCAGAGCCTTTCCTCCCCACAGTGAAAAGCTCTGGCAACATGGAGCTGCTAAAGCTTTTCCTTGCTTTTTTCTCCTTGCAAGTAGCTACACACCACAGTGTGGACTCAGCAGAAGTTTCACTGTAGCATGTAGTATCCGAAGAAGTGAGGTTTTTACTCACGAAAGCTTATGCCCAAATAAATCTGTTAGTCTTTAAGGTGCCACCAGACTCTTTGTTGTTCATGTAGTTACAGATACCCTACACGTTTCCGCCCGTGGTGTGTAGTGTAGACATAGCCAAAGAGCCTTAGTAAGAGGAAGGAAGGAACTAGAGGGATGTACTGTGGGAGCTGTAAGGAGGAAGGGAGCTAGAATCATAATGAATAGCTGTGGGGGTAGGTTGTTGGTGGAGGAGTCAGGAAGGCCTGTTGAGGTTTCTGGGGGAGCATGGATTTAGCTCAAATATTTCAGGACATCAAAACTTTGTGAAGTTTGCCCCTGGAGTATGCTAAGCATTCAACTTGGTTTATGTGGTTTTATCAAATATCCTCATATGTGAAATATTGGATCTTAAAATATCATCCTCTCTCTCTCTCTCTGTGTGTGTGTGTGTGTGTAAAGTTAACAAAGAGTCTGGTGGCACCTTAAAGACTAACAGATTTATTTGGGCATAAGCTTTCGTGAGTAAAAACCTCACTTCTTCGGATGCATAGAGTGAAAGCTACAGATGCAGGCATTATATACAGACACATGGAGAGCAGGGAGTTACTTCACAAGTGGCGAACCAGTGTTGACAAGGCCAATTCAATCAGGGTGGATGTAGTCCACTCCCAATAATAGATGAGGAGGTGTCAATTCCAGGAGAGGAAAAGCTGCTTCTGTAGTGAGCCAGCCACTCCCAATCCCTATTCAAGCCCAGATTAATGGTGTTGAATTTGCAAATGAATTTTAGTTCTGCTGTTTCTCTTTGAAGTCTGTTTCTGAAGTTTTTTTGTTCAATGACAGTGACTTTTAAATCTGTGATAGAATGACCAGGGAGATTGAAGTGTTCACTTACTGGCTTGTGTATGTTACCATTCCTGATGTCCGATTTGTGTCCATTTATTCTTTTGCGGAGGGACTGTCCGGTTTGGCCAATGTACATGGCAGAGGGGCATTGCTGGCACATGATGGCATATATGACATTAGTGGATGTGCAGGTGAATGAGCCCCTGATGGTGTGGCTGATGTGGTTGGGTCCTCTGATGCTGTTGCCAGAGTAGATATGGGGACAGAGTAGGCAACGAGGTTTGCTACAGGGATAGGTTCCTGGGTTGGTGTTTCTGTGGTGTGGTGTGTAGTTGCTGGTGAGTATTTGCTTCAGGTTGGGGGGTTGTCTGTAAGCAAGGACTGGCCTGCCTCCCAAGGTCTGTGAGAGTGAGGGATCATTTTCCAGGATAGGAACCTATAATCTGTTAGTCTTTAAGGTGCCACCAGACTCTTTGTTGTTTTTGTAGATACAGACTAACACGGCTACCCCCTGATACTTGTAAAGTTAAGTTATTGTAGGTTATTCTTAGAAATTTCTGAAATATTAATTACCATTTTTCTCTTCTTTCATGGCCTATACAGTTGGCTTCTGGGACCAAAGTTCCCTCGTTTTACAGGTGAAGCAATATAAAAGAATACCAATAACATTTTTTTAA
Organism: Malaclemys terrapin pileata; assembly: GCF_027887155.1. Lineage (NCBI taxonomy): Eukaryota > Metazoa > Chordata > Testudines > Emydidae > Malaclemys > Malaclemys terrapin. The sequence goes on from NC_071507.1 coordinate 88,209,070, forward strand.
AATGTTAAAACATAGTTTTGGGGTAAACTATTTGACATCAAAAGTCATGATGGTATGGTGTGGTATAAAAGATGTTATTGGTATGAGTTTGGGTTGTGGTGGATAATCTCATTTTGACTTCATAATTGTTTGTTGTACAGCTCATCCAAACTCCAAATAAAATATTTTTATGCCACATTGTCTTATATTCTCTCTCTCTCTCATATCAGTCTATTCATTTGTATCTTGAACAGCTCCAAGCATACTGTTGGTAGTTAACAGATAAATGCTATATTTGTGTGTATGTACAGAAAAAATTATATGTACTGGTGACCTTTTTTCTTTTTCACAAGTACCATTTAGCCTTTATTCATACATCATTCTCCACACTCTGGAAATAGAGGTTCTATCTTTGTTTATTTACCATATAATACCATAAGCATTTTGTTTTACCGTTTAAGCATGAAATATATTAGAGTGGGTGAGCTTCAGTAAAGGAAAAATTAATCCAATTTCAGAAGATCTTAATGTTTCTGCTGTCAGAATTGTACAGTTAAAATATATCTCATTGTACTGTAGATGGGAATGAATTAAATTTGCCAGTCTGATATATATCCCTGCAAATAGTCTTTGTGAAAGTACCTACTGTTTTTTGTTTGTTTGTGTTTTTTTTTTTTTTAGCAAAATGTGAATGCCTTACTTCTGAATATATCAGAGTTCCATGTTTGCAAGCTGTAATTAGTGGTATTTGTGTTTCTGTGCAACAGGTGAAAGTAGGCTTTACTTTTCTCAAAGGAAAAATAATTCCTAAATTTTAAATTTTGAGTCCTCCAGCATGGCAAGCTTAGAGAGGGAAGCAGTGGTTCACTAAAGCAGAAGAGATAACCAGGGAAAAAAATTTAGAAGCATGCATAGTGTCAGAGAGCCATTGGAAAATGTCAAGGTTGAATGTAAAAAGTCTAGAAGGACTGTGGCGATATCAAGAAAAGGCCATCTAAAGCAAGGTCAAAGGTTCAAGGGAGGGGGTGGAGTATGCTTAACTATTATTATTATTATAATTACAATTATTTGTATTACAGTAGAGCTAGGAGCCCTACTCACGGATCAGGACCCCATTGTGCTAGGTGCTATACAGAACAAAAAGATGGTTCCTACCCCAAGGAACTTATAATCTAAGTATAAGACAAGAGTCCGCAGATAAATACAGACAAAGGGGGGTGGTACAAGTAAACAACGAGACAATACTGGTCATCGTGATAGACACTGGTCATTGTATATCAGCTGCCTAACTGTAGTCAAGTTATTTGTAGGCCTTGTGGAAAAAGGAGAGTTTTGCGCAGGGATTTGAAGATGGATAATTAAGTAGCTTTGTTGATGTTTATGGGGAGTCCGTGCCTCTCAAGCCTGTGAGGCAGCATTGGAGAAAGCCCAAAGTTGATTATTTGAAATTTTAACAAGTGGGCCATGGAAGCTGGCATCATGGGCTGATCAGAAGCAAGCGTCAACAGCCCAACAATGAATAAGAAATGATAAGTTAGTGAAGGGCCTTAGCTAGCTGGTGGTCTTCTTTGTATGGCTGATGTAGAGATAGAGCAACAACTATAATTTTACATTCAGATGGTTAAGCCAGATAATTGCATCTGGAGTAGAAGAATGTATGCTGTGATGCCTCCTTTGTATTTGTGGATCAGGCAATGAGGAGTTGTATATTCCATGGTCTTTCTGGGTGACCATACTCGTGACTGAAGCGTCTTTAATTTTCCATTTGTGCAGCAAGTATCTACATCTTCCATGGTTTGTGCGGATGCAGTTTAGAGTTGCCCATGAGCTTCGTTGGAGATTGAAGCCAGGGATCTTCTCTGCCAGGTCTTTCACAAGGTGTTTATTTTTGACTTCTTGTGAACTCCACTTGACTTTCCAAGTTTTGTGAGGGTTGAAGTTGCATTGTGGATGGTTAAACACGTGGATCCAAAAGGGCTTACGCGACTTCAAGCAGTGGTGAGGAATGTTGTTAAGGTCCTGGTGAATGGGAAGACATTAATTTCTATGATCTTCTGGAATTCCCAAAGGGTTGTGGCATCACAGTGAATAGATGGGGGAAGCAATGTGCGACTGCACATGCAGCCAAGGTTTTGGTGTTGATTTGAGGATTCCAGCAATGGACTGCATTGCAATGTTCACTTGGACATCAACAAGGTGAATGTGGTTACTTCTGGTCCATACTGGTGCACAGTACTCGGCTACGGAGTACATAAGGGCCATTGATGATGTCTGTAACACTGATGCTGATGGTCCCCAGCTTATATTTGCCAGTTTCTGGACCAGGTCTACCCTTGTCTTTTTCTTGGCAGCTACCTTCTTCAGATGATCCTGGAAGATTAGCATGCAATCCAGCTTCACTCTGAGATTGGTTGGAGTGGGGGGTCATGTGGCACAGTGTTGGCACAGAAGGTCACTTTCAGGGTGTGCCTAGCATTCCTGTTATCAAGATGGAATGCAGTGACCATTGTTTTTTGAGGATTTGGCTTCAGCCTCCATTTCCAGAAATATTCCTCCATAGTATTTAGGTCCCCGTTCAAGGTGGAATCGATGTCGTGAAGGTAGCTGCTTGCATTGCCAGGGCAAGGTCAACTGCATATGCAAATTTGTGTGACTTCATTGGCAGCATGTCGCTCATGTAAACATTGAAAAGCATTGACGCGAGTACTGAGCCTTGCGGCAGTCCGTTGTTGAGGAACCGGGGCAAACTGACTTTGTTGCCCAAGTGGATCCGTAGCTGCCGATTGCTCAGCATCGTCCATAGCAGGCATAGTGTTTTGCGGCAGGGGATGATCCTTGTGAGCTTCAGCATCAGGCCTTTAATCCAGACCATATTGTAGGCCGATGGCAGATCTACAGAGGCTGTGCTGGTCTTCGATATCCTCTAGAATCCAGCCTAGGTGTGTGTTACAAGGGCCAAAACTTGGTTGCAACAACTGCGTTTAGGCTGAAATCCTGCTTGTTCTTTGGGGATTACTGACTTGACAAGAGGATTGATTCTCCAGAGGATGATACATTCCAGGAGTTTCTAGGTAGTGCACAGAAATTTAGCTTCTGAGGTCGTTGGCTTTCTCAGTTTGAATATGGCAATAACTATCACCTCCCACCAGGCTTTTGGGATACTTCCAGATTCCACGGTTTTGGTGTACAGTTTTGCCAGCCATTATATTTCCCTGAGGCCTAAATGATGAAGAAATTCCAGGGGGATACCTCTCCACGCATCGCCTTATGCGCCTTCTAATCTGACAGAAGAATATCGGAACTCAAAAATCCAGCTCAACTCCATAGCCTTCAAATTGGTGGAGAGCACAAAAGGACCACTCGACAAAAATGCCAAGCAAGAAATCCATCATTAAGTACATCGGACAATGACCTTAATCCCTCCACAAGACCCCATCACCATCAGTACAGATGGAGTGAAGGAGGGTTTAGCTGCAGTGAAGAAAGCTAGCTGCTAAGGCACATGGACAGGACTGGTTGAATGTCAGGGAGGGTAGATGGGCAGCCAGGAGAGAAATTGTTCATGAAGTGAGCTCAAGAAGCATCTAGGGAGCTGTGTGAGGACAGGAGAACCAGAGATCAGCTGGGGGGTAAGATATGTTTGAGATGGTTGAAGAAGCAACAACAAAAGCTGAGTGAACATCAGAGAGGTTGGAGGATTAGGATTGTGGAAGCAGATGAGCGCAGGGACCACTGATGATGTTATGTTTAAATCTTTTTTGTTTTAAACAAAATTCAAATTTTCTCATAAGTGGCTCAAAATTCTTTTAAAAAAATCTTCTGGTGACCTGTAGAACTGCAAATCTTCAGTGCATTACAAGCTCTATTAATGTACTGAAGGTGACTTGAGGAAAATGTAAGAAGATGAATAGAAACTCCACAGTTCAAGGAGCCAAGAGATGAGCATAATATCAAATTAAAAAGAAGTGTGACAGCTTGCAGAGGCCCAATCAAAAGGGAAAGTAGGGCAACTGTGACCCACTATGTGAGCTGTCAAGTGAGTTTCGAAATCTTTCTTTACAAAGTGGTGATGCTTCTCTGTTATTAAACGGAATGGAACTTTACTGAATGCATCTTTCTAAGAAAGTAAATAAGCAGAAAATTTAGCAAAAACCCAAACAACATTATCACCTAGAGAACCGAATTGGGAAATATTCCAGTTCATTTTTCAAACTTGAGCACTTCCTTGAATGGATCTCATTCACCAACATAGCAGCAACAAAATAAAAAAAAATTAAATATGCTCAGAATTATCAAAATTACAAGTTAAAAAGAAAACACACTGTATTTGAATCTTGCGAGTGTAATACTCTTTGTAATTAAGGAAGGTATATGAAGAATTAGGCAACATACTTCACTATTGCACTCAGCTTTCTTGTGTGCTCCAAATGTCTTATAGAAAGAAGACACAGAGAAGTTAAACTGAGATGGTGGTTCCAGTTTTCAAAATATGCTCATGCACCTATTTAACCATACAAAACTTGTATTTGCAAGCATTTGGCCCCGTGTGCATAGTATACATTTAATTCTTCAGGAGAGTGTAGAAACAGAATGCAGTAACACATACATTTATTAGTGCCCTCTGCATATGCCTGCAATGATTTGTACACTTGTGTATGAGAGGACCATTCTGTAAATGTCGTCCTTTATCACTGCAGAGATAATAAAAGCAGCATCTCCAGAAGCTTTCACTTGCTGTGGAACTCATTGCAGATCTCATTTATTTAAGTGAATGCAAACGAAGGTTCATTCTCCTGTTTTTCTGAAGGATTGATTCATTAGTGACTGGTGAGCATTTCAGTGTCAGTCTCCAGAAATGAATGGAGGAAGATCAACTGAGGATGAATTCATATCTCAGGAAGCCACAGGATTTAATCTCCTTGTGTCTCTTTGTGTATATGTGTCAGTTTTAAAAGAGACTGTGAATTACTAATCTCCTGACATGATTCAAAAGTCTCGGAAATGTTATTTTCCTATTAAAAAGAAGGATTGACTTTGTAGTACCAAGGTGAGCTATGGAAAAATATTGGAGAATTGCCATTAATAAATACATTTAATACACATTTTGAAAGGATGCTTTTTTTTTTCATTTTTAAGGATAGAAAAATTCAGATTGTGTGCTGTTTCACTGGGATAAGAGATTCACTACCCTCTTGTAAGGCAATTTGGTACAATGTATATTTATATTAAACTAAAAATTGGACGTTACTGGCAGTAGAGTTGCATAGCAGCCATCCAGAAAACACAAATGCAGGGCACTCAGTGGCTTCCAGATAGATGGCCACCAGCAATTTTAACACCAGGCCAAACAGGTGACTGTCAGCACTAGGACTTCCAATGCTGCTAACACCAGAGGAGTTGAACTAGTGTTCAGGAAGGAGGGACTTTTCTGCAAAATTGGCCTGCTGTAGATATAGTGTTTGCAAGCTCTGTTGTTAAAGAGATGAGGTTTGCTTTTCAGCCCTATTAACCACTTTGGTGCTGTCCACTTCTGCAATCTCTGAGGGGTGGCATTTTTCAGCTCCCTTTGAAATGCTACTTTTCCATTGCCATGTTGGCAGTTCAAAGGGGATATACTAAGAACAGTATGTGAGGTCCCACTGCAGAAGAGTTTTGTGGCATGTCCTTAATACATTACACAACAGGGCTAAAATATGCATTTTAATGTTGATATAACCTAGTAATAATTATACTACTTTGCCTTTAGCCGGTTTTTAAAAAGTTTTGTGGATTTGGCTGCTCTAGGCTTGATGTTCACTCTTAAGAAGTAATTTTATTTCTGTTACCAATTATAGAAAGTAGTGATCTTTTATCTTGGTTTTAATGTAATAATACACTGCATACATGCGATTTGATTGCATCAGTGTGTGTTAATTCAATTGTGTACTTTCTGGAGTGTGAACGGCAGGGTTTGAGCTGCAGGAGGCACTATGACCTGCTGTTATGAGTTCAAATTAACATTCCTTACATAATCTGCCAAGGTTATTTTTTTTTGTATGTTAGTCTGCTGTTTTGCTTTTCTTACCATTCTCAGTAAATATATCTGTGGATGTTGCCAGCGTAGGGATTATTCCATGTCCAGTGAGGATGAATTGGCTGTTATAAGAAAACTCTTGCTAGACGTACTGTTTATTTAATAGTCACTCAGGCATAACTTCTATTGAAGTCAAAGGAGATTGCTTGAGTAAAAAATGGGCCCCTTATGCAGGTCTGGTTGGGATCTGCTATATTTACAGTATACCATTCCTCCATTTAATCTGAAACTACAAGGTGATACATGTTCCTGGGATTGGCTGAATGTCACCTACTCTATTTTTAATTAAAAATCAAAACTTACATTCTTCATCAAGCTTCTGTTTAAAGTTGTGGGGTTTAATATTTTTTGTTCCATCCTTACTTAACCTCTTCCCTTCTTATTGTATTTTCACACACAAACAAATTGATCACTTACTTCTTGTAAAATGTTTATCTTTTGGACTGAACTTTCAGTGAAGGAACAATGGGTGCCACTTTCCTCTCTGGTTCTGCTGCTGCCATAAACATCTTGCTTTGTGTTTCAGTTAGAACTTTTGCATGTTACTGTAGATTATATTTAGAGGATAGACAAAGTTTAAACACAACTTATTTTCAAAGTTACTAATAGATGCAAAAGAAACAAAGGCAAGCATACTGCAGTGGTATTGTATTCTCCTCTTAGATAACAGGATTTTTATTTAAGTCTTGCATTTTGTGTGATATTGTTTTTAATATGTGAATGTTGTGTAAAATGCAAATGTTCCTGCCTAATGCTGAACTTTGCTATGCTCTTGACTTCCCAGTCACCACAAAGTTAATTACTGAGGTCCTCTGACAGTCAGTTTAATTTTGATTAACTGATGATTAAGATATTTTGGAGGTTGGGAGAAACAGATCACAAAGTTAATTGAACTCCTCACTGAGAAGAGGAAACTTATAGACCCTTATAATGTAGTTTGATATAAGGCAATCACAATACACAGAGGGCTAAATCCTGCCCTTAACTGATAGAGCTGCACCGTGGAGCAGGGCTGGCTGCAAGGTATCTCCCAGAACCAGACAGCTGGTCCAGAATAGGATAGAGTAGGGCAGCCAGGGAAGAATGCATAGTGGGGTTAGCTCATGCTCCCTGCTTTGGGGGCCAGAGCACCCCACCTAGCTAGTAAACTATGAACATTGGATGTCACAAAGTGCCAAGGGCTAAGGAAGAAGGGCCTCCTCTTAGTGTCATCTTGAGAGCTAGTCAATTATCCTCTCTTGCTGGTGTGCTATATGGAGAAGTACTCTCTATATTGTCTTGTCCCAATATCCAAGTGCTCCTGCAAAGCAGGAAATCATTTTTCCCCAACGTTAGAAGAGATCTTTTGAAAAAGTTAGGATTAAAACAAATTCTGTGTATGCCATACTTGAGAATGCTCATCAAGACACCTTCATCCCTCTCTAGTTTGCGCCTAAAACCTGATTACTCCCAAATGGATTTCAAGAAGTGCATATTGAGTCAAAATCTTAAAAAAAAATAGATTCCAAGTTCTTCCCTCCTCTATAGTCGGATTCTTCTCTTTTTCTTTCAGGATTTAATCTTCTTGGGGTGTGGATTCTTTTGATTTTGTGTCCAATATGATGCCAAGCAAAATGTCAGTGCAGTTTTAACAATTTGTTAACTTATTTTCTCAGTTCATGTCTCATGCAGACCTCCATCACTTGTGTTGGAGGCTAGCAGCAGTTTTCCCTCCTATTATCAAGTTCTGCAGATGTCCTTCCAAAAGAGTGGAAGTAGAAATTTCTATGTATAACCCATTGTGTTATGATCTCTCAGAAGAGGTGTAATTTGACTAATAAAAAATAAGCACTTGTGAATCTGAGGCAGAATTTGTCCCCAAATGCTTGAAATCTGCTGCCATATATAGGGTAACTTATGTTGGAACAGTAAATAAATTTCTGAAGAGAGGCTTTGCAAACCTTTCCCATTTTTCTAGATTTGCAAAAACAAATCTGCAGAACTCCTGGGGCATGGTCTGGTGTCCCAGCTGTTCACCATATGGAGTGATTGCAAGGCTAGGAGGGCAAAACATCTAGTTAAAATGTGGCTTTAACCGAAAGTGTTCGCAGGTATAGTCTAATACACTGTATTTAACATGCAAAAGCCATGGAAATGTTCAATGTAAGCATGATTTTCTTCCAAAGAGCAGCATCTAGTTCTAACTGCTTGCAAAATCTCAGGTTTAAACTCTGTCCTTTTAAAAAAGTAGATAGAAAAAAATTGGAATGACCAAAAGCCCAGCCTACCTGTTGAACCAAAAAAATCTCATTTTGAGAGTACAAATTTATATTAAGATTGACATTTTTATAACATTTTCCGCCTAACTCAATTCAAAATAGCCAACTGTAAACGTCCGGTGCGGGGGTCGGGCCCTCTCAGGGGCCGTCGGGGGCCAGGCCGCCTCACTACACGGCCTGGATCGGTCTCAGGGTTCCGCCCCTCTGGCAGGGACTAGGCCAAAGGTACACGGCCTCTGCAATGAGCTCCTGCTCTCCGTCAGGGTCCGGCAGTAACTCAGGCCCGGGCTCCGGTCCTCACTGCCGGAGCTGGGGATTACAAAGTCAGTCAAGCCCCCGCGCTAGCTCAGGGCGGGACAATAAACAATAGTTCGGGCGCTCAGCTCCGTGGATCCGGAGCTGAGCCCTGACAAACTCAGGACGTCCCAGGCCCTTATTCAGGGGAGGGCAACCCCCAATAGTCCAGGGCGCTCAGAACCCTCCTTCAGGCTGAGCAGTAAAGTCAGGAGTTCAGGCCCGGCCCTCAATCAGGGCGGGGCAGCACACAATAGTCCAGGGGGCTCAGAACCTTCCTTCAGGCTGAGCAGTAAAGTCAGGGGTTCAGGCCCGGCCCTCAATCAGGGCGGGGCAGCACACAATAGTCCAGGGGGCTCAGGACCTTCCTTCAGGCTGAGCAGTAAAGTCAGGGGTTCAGGCCCGGCCCTCAGTCAGGGCGGGGCAGCACACAATAGTCCAGGGGCTCAGGACCTTCCTTCAGGCTGAGCCCAGGCAGGGTTAGTAGCCCCAGGCCCTCAGTCAGGGCGGGGCAACAAGCAATAGTTCAGGGGCTCAGGACCTTCCTTCAGGCTGAGCCCAGACAAAGTTAGTAGGCCCAGGCCCTCAGTCAGGGCTGGGCAACAAACAATAGTTCAGGGGTTCGGGTTCAGGTCTGGGTATCAGGAGCTGAGCACGGACAAATTCGGGACGCCCCAGACCCTCAGTCAGGGTGGGGCAACAAGCACTCGTTCAGGGCAGCAAGCAATAGCTCAGTGGCGGTGCCAGAGCGCTGGCTGGAGGGGGAGACTGCCACCCGTTAAGTGGGGTGGCAGGGGGGACACAGGCCCACCCACTCCACTGTGTCCCAGCCCGGGGCCCTAAGAGCGGCAGTCAGTCTGCCGCTGTGTTGGTGGGGTCCTGACCGCAACACACCAACATGGGTTCGCTCTCTGTTGTAGCTAGACTGGGGTCAGCTACCCCCGGGCTGCTTTCCATTTCCTCCTCCATTTGTACCTGCTCCCCGCTGGGCTTGGCAGCGGGGTCCCACACCATGGGTTCCTCACTTCGCAGAGGGTCGTCCGGGTCGGGTTGCTCCTCCGGTCTCCGGTCCGGGGGGCGCTCGGGCCCCTCCTCGGGGTACCGTGCTCGGGGCAAGGGTGGCCAGTCTACCTCGGGGTACCTTGCTTGGGGAAGGCTTGGCCAATCCGCGTCGGGGTACCTGGCTCTGGGGAGGTCCGGTCGGTCGGTGTCCGGGTATCTGGCTCTGGGGCAGCTCGGTCCGTCCGTGTCCGGGTACCTGGCTCTGGGAAGCCTTGGTCTAGCCGGAGCTCGCACCGGCACGTCTGGCCTCTCCGGCTGCTGGGCTCTAACTGAGGGCTGGGGCCTGGCTCTTATACTTCCTGTCCCGTCCCTTGACTTCCGGGGGGCGGGAACAGGTGGCGGTGGCTCCGCCCACTTGGGGTGCCAATTCAGGCTCCTCTCCCTCAGGGGCCGTCGGGAGCCGGCTGGAGTTTTCTGTGCTCCCTTCTCCCTCCATTCTCCCTGGCCCCTTCCTGCTGCTGCTGTTGCTGCTTTGCTGCCGCTGCTGCTGCTGCGTGCGTGAGTGAGGAGTGCGGAGGGGGGGGCCTTGCCGGCCTGCCCCCCCCCTCGCCCTCGCCTCCGGAGGGAGAAGCATCGGCCCCCCAACGCCAACACCGATACCATCTGGGGGCCCACCCGCCTGCTTGCTTGCCTGCCTGGCCGGTTGCCCGGCCGGCTGACTGCCGCTCGCTGCTGCTGCTGTTCCTGTGTGGGAGCCGCTGCCTCCGTCGCGGAGTGCGAAGAGACTGCGTCCCTGGTTCGGGAGATTGTGGAGGGGGTTGTTTGAGGACTGTGTTTTGAGTGACTTTGCCATCTTTGCTCCTGGGGTGGTGGTGCCCCCAGTCGCGTTAGGAGTGTGGACGGTACTGAGCCTCTCGTTTGTAATTCCTCGGACTGGAAGCCGTCGCTTGCCAGGAAGCTCCGAGGTCGACTTGGGATCCTGCTGTCCCGTCCCCCGTAGCGGACTGTTGAAGGGGGTGCGGGGGGGGTGCGGTGCCCCCCCCCTTCGTTCATCTTCTCCCCCTCTACCACCACCCCCACCGCCGACAGCTGCCGACAACCCCTCCACCGCCCCGCGTGCCACCTGGACCTGCTTTTCGCCCCTCGGCAGGGCTGTTTGCTCCCCCCGCCATTTCCATCGTCCGGGACTGTTTACTTGCAGCAGTGAACGGCGGAGCCTGCGCTTCGCGAACGCTGTGGGTGCACCTTTTCCTTCGCCCTGGACTTCTCCTACCCCCCAACTACGTTTCACTGGTGGGGTCCCCTCCCTGTAGCCCCCTTTGTATTAGTTGGCCCTACCCTACCCCCCTCCTTTTGAGCCCCTTCGGTTTATTTTGTTTGGTGCCCATTCCCCCCCCCCTCGGTTCCTAGCCTGCTGGCTGTGTTCCCGGCCCTGTCCTTGGGCTGCGGCTGGCTGGAGTTTTTCCTCCTACCCCTCCTTGTCCTTGGGCTGCAGCTGGCTGGACATTCCATTCTGTTTCCGAGCCGCTGCTCCGGTGCACCCCCCCCCTTCGCCCCCCCGCGCGCGCTTGTGCCCCCGTTTTGTTGCCCCCTCCCCTTTTGCACTGTTCACCCCCCCCCCTTTGTGTTGTCTTTTGCCTAGAGGGGAGGAGCGGCTGCAGGTTGTGATGGCGGGGGACTCTGCCCCTGCCCCTGCCCCTGCCCCTGCCCCGTCGTCCCCGCCCACCCCAGTGGCCGGCCCCTCGGCTGGCCCTGTCCCGGATACCGCCGCTGCCACGGCTGTCCCCTCCACCGGCAGGAAGGGCCAAGGGAGGAAGAAGGGCAAGGGCCCCGCCCGTGGAGCCAGACCTCCTGCGGGCAGGGCTACGGTCCCCGCTGCGGCCCCAACACCGGCCGCGGCCCCTCCCTCTCCTGCCGTCCCTTCCACCAGCTCTGGTGGCGCTCCACCTCCGGCCCCCAGAGCATACGCCCAGGTGGCCGCCGCCTCTTTGCGTGCCGCCCCGTCGTCCGCCCCGACCGCCGCCTTTGGGCCTGTCCCTGGTGACCACGGCCCCTTCCCCTCGCTGACTAGGAGGCATGGCGTCCGTTGCCATTTGGTGCCTGCCTCGCCCCACATTGAGACCTATGTGCGGGCGTTGGCGAGGGTGGTGGGGCCTACGGCCATCGTGGCAGCCTCCAAGATGTACGGGAAGGCCGTGTTCTTCCTGGCGTCGGTGGCCGCTGCGCAGGAGGCGGTGGAACGAGGCCTGGCGGTGGGAGGCGTGTTTGTGCCCTTGGAACCCCTGGAGGACCTGGGCGTGCGGGTGCTCTTGACCTCCGTCGCGCCCTACCTCCCCAACGCCGCCCTGTTGCCGGCCCTCTCCACCCTGGGGAAGCCCATTTCCATTCTGAGCTCTCTCTCATTGGGCTGTAAGGACCCTGCCCTCCGGCACATCCTGTCTTTCCGCCGGCAGGTCCAGCTTCAGCTGCCACCGGCGGCGGGTGCCGGAGTGGCGCTCGAGGGGTCCTTCCTGGTGCCCTACCGGGGGGTCCATTATCGGGTCCACTATTCGACGGGGGAGGCCCGGTGCTTCCTCTGCCGGGCGCCGGGGCATGTCCGGAGGGACTGTCCCCTGGCCCGGCCTGGAGGGGCGTCCGAGACTCCCGGGGCCCGGGAGGGTGCCGGCCCTGTCATCGCCGGCACCCCTGGCGGTTCGGACACTGCTGCTGCCGCCGCCCCTCCTCCTTCTGCCTCGGTTCCCGCTCTGGCCGCGGAGACGGCCGGGCGGGCGGGCCTTGCCGTCGCCGACCCTGGATCGGCGGGGCATGTGGAGGAGAGGGCGGGGCGGCTTCCGCCGGCCGCGGGGAAGGGCCCGCCCCAGGGGGAGGTTTCCCTCGCCCCTGCTGTCCCTCCGACCCTGCCGCCCCGAGCCCCGGAGCCATCGCCCTTGCCCTCTGGCCCTGCCCCTGCTGACCGGCCCTCCACCTCCTCTTCCACCTCGGGGGGCTGGGTGACCGTCCGGGGGAAGCGCGGTGCCCGCAGGTCGCGGGCTCTCTCCCTCCCCTCTGATGAGGAGGGAGAGCAGGCCCCCCGAAAGATGCCGCGGGGGGCCGACGTTGTTAGTTCTGTTTCCGCGCCCCCGGACGGTGCCCAGCAGGAGGTGCCGGCCATGGAGACCGTGGATGCCGTGGCAGTGGCTGGGGAAACTTCTGTCCCCTTTGTTGAGCCCACACCTGAGGAGGCTTCCGTAGCGGTTCTCCCGGCCCTTGCTCCGTCCGTGCCCCCCGCCCCCGCCGCCGATGCCGGGGCGGCCTTTGTCTCTGTGACTGGCGGGGAGGTCGCCGGGGCCGAGGGGACCGCTTTCGCCTCCATTTTCGATGAGATCGAGGCCCTGGGTCTGACCCCGGTTACCCAAGGGGAGGACGACCCTCTGCCAGCGGGCCCCGATCCGGGTGCTGGCTTAGTCCCGCCCCCTTCTCCTGCTCCCGGTTCCTCGCCCCACTCTGCCGCTCCCGACTTAGTCCTGGGAGAACCCTTAGCCCTACCCGCCAGCCCGGCCGCGACTACCATCTCATGCACGGCCGCCGAGCCCCTCGGGGCGACGGCCGTTGCTGAGCGGCCGGTTCCTATCCCCGATCCTGCCCCTTCCATCGTTCCTGCCCCTGAGGCTTCCCCTGCCCCTGCTGCCTCCGTCCCCTCGGATGCTGACCTTGGCCGAGGGGAGCCGCAGTCTAGCGGCTTGGCAGCGGGAGATGGGGAGCCCGTTCCCGTTCCCGTCCCTGATCCTGTCCCCTCTCCTGCCCAAGTCCCTGTTCCCGTCTCGAGCCCCGCCCCTACTCCCGCCCTTGCCCCAGATCCTGTCCCCGAGGTGTCTCCTTTTGCCACCTCTGGTGTTACTGCCGCCCCCGGGGTTGTCGCATCTCCGTTGCCTGCAGACAACCCTCAGGGGGCGGTTTTCGTGTCTCCCCTTCCTGCCACTGTTGGGGCTGCGTTGTTCCCTCAGCCGCTCTCTCCTTTGCCGGGGATGGGGACGGGCTGCCCAGCGCAGCAGCGCCGGAGCTCGGCCCCTTGTTTGTCCGTCACCGTGGGCCGCGAGGACCCTTCAGGGGCCCCGCCGGAGGATGGCGGCGGCTTGGCCGCTGCCTCCCCCTCCTCGCTGCGGGATGAGCTGCGCCTCTTTCTATCAGATTCCCGTGGTTCCCAGGGTAAGGTGCAGCTCGCCCTTCAGCGCTGGGGGGACTTCCATCTCGTCCTCCGGGCCGTGAAGGCGCTTTTGGGGGAGGGGCGGGGGTCTGGTCGGCGGGACATCGCGGCCTATCGGCGGGCCCGCAGATTCCGCGACTCCCTTTTGACCTTCGGAGTCGAAACCGGGATCTTGCGGGGCCCGCTGGGGGCCGATGATCCCTCCGCCCGTGAGGATCTGCCCCAGCCCTCCGTATGACAGCTACCACCTTTGCGTCGTTGAACGCCCGGGGCTGTAGGGTGGGTTTCCGCAGGAGCCAGGTGCTCTCCTTCCTTCGGGAGGGGGGGTACTCTGTGATTTTCCTGCAGGAGACCCACACGGCTCCGGCCGTCGAGGCTAGCTGGCGGCTGGAGTGGGGAGACGGGGTTTATTTTAGCCACCTCAGCGCCCATTCGGCTGGAGTGGCCACCCTGTTCTCCCCGGGGCTGCGGCCTGAGGTGCTGGGGGTCACCGAGGTCCTGCCAGGCCGCCTGCTGCACGTCCGGGCCCGTGTGGAGGGGCTGGTTCTGAACCTGGTCAACGTCTATGCCCCGACCACGGGCTCGGAACGCGTGCCTTTCTATCAGCGGGCGGCGGCCTTCCTCGGCACTCTGGATTCTCGCGAGTGCCTGGTCCTGGGCGGGGACTTTAACACCACCCTCGAGGACCGGGACCGCTCCGGGCCTGAGTCTTCCCAGGCAGCCGCGGGCGTCCTCAGGGAGATCGTAGACCATCACTCCCTGGTGGACGTCTGGCGCGACCACCACCCGGACGACGACACCACCTTCACCTATGTCCGGGTGGAGGACGACCGGTCGCGCCACTCCCGGTTGGACCGCATTTATCTGTCCCGTTTTCATCTGGCGCGGGCCCATACCTCCAGCGTCCGGCCGGCCCCGTTCTCAGATCACCACCTGGTGACCGTGACGGCCTCTCTCAGTTCCGAGCGGCCGGGGCCGGCCTATTGGCATTTTAATAATAGTTTGCTGGAGGACGTGGGCTTCGTGGCATCCTTCCGGGAGTTCTGGCTGGCCTGGCGGGGGCAGCGACGCGCCTTTCCCTCGGCGCGGCGGTGGTGGGATGTGGGGAAGGTCCGCGCGCGGCTCTTCTGCCGGAACTACATCCGGGGCGCCAGCCGGCGGCGGGATGCGTTGTTAGGGCAGTTGGAGCGGGAGGTTTTGGAGCTGGAGAGGCGTCTGGCCTCCAGCCCCGAGGATCCACCCCTCCGCGCGGCGTACCGGGAGAAGCGGGAGGAGCTCCGGGCCCTGGAAGACCACCGGGCCCGGGGCGCGTTTGTTCGATCCCGCATCCGTCTCCTTCGGGAGATGGATCGCGGCTCCCGCTTCTTCTACGCTCTGGAGAAACGGAGGGGGGCCAAACAGCATGTCACCTGCCTCCTGGCGGAGGACGGCGCCCCCCTCACGGATCCGGAGGAGATGCGTGGCAGGGCCAGGGCCTTCTACGCCGCTCTTTTCTCCCCAGATCCGACCGACGCCGAGGCCTGCAGGGTGCTCTGGACCGAGCTCCCGACGGTCAGCGCGGGCGGCCGAGACCGGCTGGAGCTGCCTCTTTCTCTGGCTGAGTTCTCGGCGGCCCTCCGGCTCATGCCCACTAACAAATCTCCAGGCATGGACGGGCTGACCGTGGAGTTTTACCGCGTGTTCTGGGACGTCCTCGGCCCAGACCTCGTCACCGTCTGGGCCGAGTCCTTGCAGAGCGGGGTCCTCCCTCTCTCGTGCAGGCGAGCAGTGCTCGCCCTGTTGCCGAAGAAGGGGGACCTCCGCGATTTACGAAACTGGCGTCCCATCTCGCTCCTCAGCACGGACTATAAGGTCGTAGCGAAGGCCATCTCGCTGCGGCTGGGGTCCGTGCTGGCGGACGTGGTCCACCCCGACCAGACCTGCGCCGTCCCGGGCCGGAGCATCTTTAACAACCTGTACTTGGTCCGGGACCTATTAGAGCTGGGACGTAGGGATGGTCTGTCGTTCGCCCTCCTGTCTCTGGACCAGGAGAAGGCGTTCGACAGGATGGACCACGGGTACCTCCTGGGCACTCTGCGGGCATTCGGCTTCGGGCCCCAGTTTGTGGGCTTTCTCCAGGTGCTGTACGCTGAGGCGGAGTGTCTGGTCAGGCTCAACTGGACCCTGACCGAGCCGGTCAGCTTTGGGCGGGGAGTACGGCAGGGGTGCCCCCTCTCGGGCCAGCTGTACGCTCTGGCGATCGAGCCCTTCCTCTGCCTCCTCCGCCGGAGGTTAGCAGGGTTGGTGCTCCGGGAGCCGGAGCTGCGGCTGGTCCTGTCGGCGTACGCCGACGACGTGCTCCTCGTGGTCCAGGACCCTGAGGATCTGGTGCGGGTGGAGGCCTGCCAGGCCGTTTATTCGACCGCCTCCTCCGCCCGGGTCAACTGGGCCAAGAGCTCTGGCCTGGTGGTCGGGGACGGTTGGCAGGCGGGCTCCCTCCCACCCGCGCTTCAAGCCATTCGGTGGAGCGCGGGCCCGCTGCTCTATCTGGGCGTTTATCTTTCCGCCACGCATCCCTCTCCGCCGGAGAACTGGCTAGATTTGGAGGCCAGGGTGCGTGAGCGGTTGCGGAGATGGACGGGACTGCTCCGGTGTCTCTCCCTGCGGGGGAGGGCGCTGGTGCTGAACCAGCTTGTCCTGTCCATGCTCTGGCACCGGCTCAACACCCTGAGCCCGACCCCGGGACTCCTGGCCAGGCTCCAGAGGATAGCCCTGGAGTTCTTCTGGCCTGGACTGCACTGGGTCTCTGCGGGGGTTCTGAGTCTTCCCCTGGAGGAGGGGGGACAGGGCCTGGTCTGCCTTCGTAGCCAGGTCCATGTCTTCCGCCTCCAGGCCCTGCAGAGGCTCCTTTATGGTGAAGGTAGTCCGGCATGGAGCACGTTAGCGCACGCCTTCCTCCGCCGCCTCCGAGGGCTCCGATACGACCGGCAGCTCCTTTTTCTTCATCCGAGAGGTCTTCCGCGAGACCTCTCGGAGCTGCCGGTCTTCTACCAGGACCTTCTCCGGACCTGGAAGCTTTTCTCGGCGACCAGGTCCATTGTGGCCACCGAGGGCGCGGATCTCCTCGCGGAGCCCCTGCTGCACAATCCCGATCTTCGTGTGCAGGTGGCGGAGTCGCCCTCGGTGAGCCGGAGGTTGGTCCTGGCGGAAACCACCAGGGTCGGAGACCTCCTGGACTACACCAGAGGGGACTGGGTGGATCCCCGCGCGCTTGGTCGGCGCATGGGGCTCTCCACCCTCGCGACCCCTCTGCGTGTACTCCAGGAGGTGGGCGCTGCATTGTCACCTCCTGCTCTCAGCTTCCTGTGGCGGGCCCTGCGGGAGGGTGTTCCCCGCCCACCCCTCACCCCGGGCCCTCCGGACCTTTTTCT
This sequence comes from Malaclemys terrapin pileata, assembly GCF_027887155.1. Taxonomy (NCBI): domain Eukaryota; kingdom Metazoa; phylum Chordata; order Testudines; family Emydidae; genus Malaclemys; species Malaclemys terrapin. The sequence goes on from NC_071507.1 coordinate 88,226,269, forward strand.
CAGGCCCCTGTTCCATGAGCCCCCCCGGCTCTCCCGCTCCCATAACCCGAGCCGGCTGCGCGCTTTGCAGCCGGTCCAGTTTCGAACCGCGCCTAGGGACTATCTGTACGCGCTCGTGCTTCACACGTTGCATCACCTCACCCTCGTGTCCCGCCCCGACACCAAGTGGAGGGACTATCTGTTACCTGTGGAGGGTGAGGAGCCCCGGTGGGCCAGCCTTTATTCCACCTTAGTTCCAAGGCCCGCCGGGGACATTGGTTGGCGGCTCCTTCATGGGGCCGTGAGCACGGGCGTGTACTTGGCGCGGTTCACCCCTATTCCTGAGGCCTGCCCATTTTGTGGCATTAGGGAGACCCTGGCGCACGCTTACCTTGAGTGCGCCAGGCTGCAGCCCCTTTTCCGGCTTCTCCAGAACCTCTTGTTGAGGTTCTGGCTACACTTTTCCCCGCACTTGTTTATTTATGCACACCCTGTCCGTGGCCCCACTAAGTCGCGAGACCTCCTCGTCAACCTCTTCCTGGCCAAACTTACCATCTATAATACCAGGGAGAAGATGTTGGACGAGGGGGTGCTTTGCGACTGTGGGGCCTACTTTCACACCTCTTTGGTTTCCCGTCTCCGTGCGGAGTTTCACTGGGCAGCGTCCGCTGGCTCCCTTGCCACCTTCGAGGAGCAGTGGGCGCTGTCCGGGGTTCTCTGCTCGGTGTCCCCATCTGGTTCCCTGATTTTGAACCTTTGACCGTCACCTCGCTCCCTGTTTTTTTATTAGTTGTCCCACGTAATCATTTGGTACTGGGTCCAGTGGTCCCTCCCGCTAGGCTGGGGGAGGGGCCTTTAGTAGTGGGCGGCTAAGCCCGCCCACTTCCCGGTTTGCCAATACGGCCTCACTACACCAACCAATACAAACTCATGAAACCCAAGAATTTATAAGGGAAAAGACAACTGCTGATTAATTAACTGTATTGTGTTGTTCCTAGAATAATACAGTGTCATTGTACTGTACAATGGTGACTTAATTATGACTGTGGATATTATTGGTTTCCATTTTGCATTATTATTTTGGGTTACAACTCTTCATAGTTTTCTTTACAAGATTCTATACTTTCAAAATTATTTATGTATGTGTGCGCACTTTATACGGGACATTTTTTTAAAAGACATTGTAGTGTGAAGACAAAATGCTCTTAGGGTTTTAAAGCAATTTTAGTTAGTTCCATCCTCATGAGAAGTTTGTATTTTCTACATAGCTTGCATCTGTTTGAGATACATTATACACATGACTTTCTAGAGGATTACTTTTTCCAGCTGTTAGTATCATGTTAGCCTCAAAACGGCTGTTTCATATGGCCACAATTTATGTGTTCTGAGGTTTAGGACAGGGAACTTGAACAGCAAGTTTTAATGTTATACCATGTGCTTTTTCCCCAGTCATTATCTGCTTTATCTTAAGTACATTTTTCTACAGCTTTCCAGATTTATTTGAATAATCTGGGATTTACACCTCTTAAATAAAATTGTCACAGTGCTTGCTAAAACAATAGAATATTTCTTTACATTTTTGCCATGAATATTTAAATCCTTTAGAAGTAAAAAGCAGAATTGAAATGTGGTTAGTGAAGCAAGTGTAGACATTGTATTGGACAGATTGAAAGTGCAGGGATGGTTCATTACCACCAGAAGGAAGAGAACTGGGGAGAAAAATGGCAGCCCCAGAATGAAAGGTAAGCACAGCCTGTGCCAAGAAGCCTTTGAGGGAGGCATTCACTGACAGTAACAACAATATTTAAACATAAATAAATAATTAAATAACATTTCAAGATAATTTTATTGAGGAATCTGCAATATTTGCATCAGTCAAGTTGCTGATCTTTTGAAAAATATATAAAAGGTGCTTAATAACCAGTAAGAGAGCATATTTTAAATATAATATAACTCTGCCATGAAAAGTCTAAACAGCCCTTTAGTCAACATTCCTGGAACTTGATGTTTTGTTACTGTACAGAACCAAATATGAACATAAGAAAAATTTGTGTGGCACTTCTTATTCCAGCATGACACTCTCAGTCTTTATGTAGAAGCTTCTTCTTGATTTTGATGTCTAGTACAATCATGCTTAGTGTTTTGATTTGCTCTTTTTATGTTTCTTTCAGACAGACTTCAGGATGTCAGTGAACAGTGTAAATGAAACTATAGGCATGAAATGAATTGCTTGGCTCACAGGCAGTTATTTTGTTTCTTGATAGAACAACCCATGAGAATTCATTATTTTATATTTTAATTTAATAGTTTTGAGATCTATGTGGTATGATGCAGCTTTTCTTCTGTAAGCTTTTTAATTAGCTAACAAGAGAAGAGAACATTTGAACCAAATTTCCAAAATGTAGCAAAACTGTCATTTCATTTCAATACAAGCAAAAGAGCATGTATGTTGTGGAGTTACCTCTAGGTGTCCTTTTGACGGGCTATGTGGTATAGGTGAGCGCTGAATGCACATAGTGGGACAAATTCCTGTGTTCCCCTGATAACTGGGGTGGTTGTATGCAGGGCCATTCCCCCAGGACAAGAGTTACTGTCCACAAAGGGTTATTCTGAAATAAGGGTGCCTTGTTCCCCTTTAGCTTAAATTTAAGCTTAAACTCTGCTAGTGGTGCAGTGTAAAACATCCAGACCACCCCCAACAATCTGGCCCAGTGTTGAAATAAGAGGAAGAGAAGTCTTTGACAACTTGTAATTGCTTTATAGCTGTTAGTGTCTCTTTCTTCACAGCCTACAAGTACAAAATTGAAAATATATTTGAACATAAATATAATTCAGCAGAAAATATGTGCATGAATGATCACTTATTCCCAAATGAGAACTGCCTTTTTTAACTAGCTTCTGGGAACTAAACATTATGTTGTTACTGTAACATTCTAATGCGTAGGAACAGAGAGTTGTTGAGGGCTAGAAGAAGACTATCGAGGTCCCAATCTTATAAACTTAAGAAGTATAAAGTATCCTGCATGTCATGATTTCAAACAAACAAAAAAAGATTTGTTGTTGTATATTTGTCCAGCTCACTCTTGAATGAATGAACGGATGTTGAATTGCAGATTTAGGCAGTTCCATTATCCAGCTGCCTTCCACCTACTTAAATTCTATTTAAATTGCTTATTTAAGTAGCTTATCTATCTCATTTGACTGACAGGTAGAAGTAACTATTGTAAGTGCACGGACTTTAGAAAGCCTTTGAAGTTTGTATAACATCATTTGGTGACCTTGGGAATAGTTGGAATTTAACATATGGGGATAGATAGAGAAAGGGGACATAGGTGTTGTAACATCTAACTTTTAGATATCCTGGCACCTAGTACAATTAATGGCCCTGAATTAGGCAGCTGGGCTCCATATACACTACATAGGGAGAGTTAAGCACCTAGGAATAGGATTCACAAAAGCCAGCATGCTGAGTGGGGAACCACCTAAGATAGCCAGCAGGCAATGCCGAGGAGTGGAGTGTAACCTAAGACAACACAAAGGGAATTAGATTACTAACTCTGAGCGAGAGGGAGGTGCCTCCTTCCATTTGGGATTTACCCTCTCCTGCAGTTAGATGCCTAAACTAAGTCAGCCCTTTGTCTACAGTGTAGAGGAGGTGGTGATGCTGCCCTTATACCCACAAGCCCAGTGGTTACAGCACTTACCAAGAACATGGTAGGCAAATGTTTGTATAAGTCCTTAAATATTTATTGGGCCAGAGAGAGAGAGTGAGAATGACTATAGCCTAGTGGTTAGTGCACTCTCCTGGGAGACTCAGGTTGCAGTCCCTGCTCCAATGAATGTTTAAGTATTTTATACAAAGCAGAACAGCTTTAATAGGAGAGATTGAAAGAGACTCACCCAAAATAATGTTATGAGCTGGGTGAAACTTTATTATGGGTTGTGTTAAAATCCCATTGAGATTGATAGGTGTGAATTCACCCTTCAATGAAAAGAACTGTAAGCAAAGCCCCCACCTAACACAAAAGACGTGTGTGAACCTACCCAAGAGCTTTTGGCTGAGTATTGTTTTGGGCAGGGGTGTGTGTTGGTTTGAATTGAGATCACACAGAAACTGAGACTAGACAAGAACAGAGAGAAAGGGAGAGCTAGAAAGCCAAGCAGGAGCCTGTAAGCACTCTGGAAAAAGCTAGAGAGCTTTTGGATCTGGTGTTGACTAAAGAGGCTTGGGGACTGTAAGCTAAGAAACTGCTCCTTTTATTCTTGGTTCCTTCTGCATTCAGAGACACAGGACTTTGTACATTCCTTGTAAGTAAACAAGATTGCATCAAAGAAAATGCCAGACTCCATCAATTCCTGCTTCCAATTGTAACATCCCCAGGACCCTGAACTTTGACCACCGCTCATGTCAAAAAGTGACAAAAGTATCTTATAGCCCAGTGGTTAGGACACACACCTGGAAGATGGCAGCATAGGCGCCGATTCCATGGGTGCTCCGGGGCGGGAGCATCCACAGGGAAAAAATGGTGGGTGCTCAGCCCCCCATCAGTGGATATTATCAGTGGAAATTTGGGCACCTACAGGATTACATAGCAGCTGAGTGATGGTTTTGGGGATCTCAGTGGCACCTAAATGTTGGACTTAAGCATCTAAAGTGGCAGATAGGTTCCTAAGTCCCGATTTTTAATCTAGCCTTTGGAGTTGGAGTCACTTAGGGCACACACTGTGTGTCATTTTTTAATATCACAGAACATCATTCTTTATGACAAGTTTGTTCGCCTTCTTCAGCTCTGGAGACAGGACCCTACATATCGATGGGCTGAGTTCACCCTTTAGAAAAAAAGCTGACTTATTCTATCTCCTTCTTTAATTGTTACTTGATTCTTTAGGTAGCAAGTATACTTTGTTTAATCTCCAGCCCTTTATTTCTTCTGCCCTGCCTTCTGGACCAGGCTCAATAGGAAATTGTATTAAAATGCACTGTGACGTTTCCCTAGTATTATCTGGACCAGTGATCTGCTAGGTCACTCCAGTCTTCGACTCTGGGAGCCAGCCTTACCCTGCTTTGCTGTGAGAACCCCCACTGCTGGGTTGTTCATGCACAGCCTCTGGCATGTAAGCTGCTTGGATTGTGCAGTCGAATGACACTAGCCAATATCTCCAGTCCCAGACACAATCCCAGGATCCTCCGTCTTGCAGTGTCCAGTTGTGCCCGCTGGATGCTGTAAGCTTATATGAGTTTGTCAATTTAAACAAAGAAATTGATATGTACCAGGCTTGTTATCCCAAGGAGAGTCTCTGACACGCTTCAAACCAAACACATGGTAGAATAAATAAACAAATTTATTAACTATAAAAGATAGATTTTAAGTGATTATAAGTCAAAGCACAAGAAGTCAGATTTGGTCAAATGAAATAAAAGCAAAATGCATTCTAAGCTGATCTTAACACTTTCAATGCCCTTACAAACTTAGATGCTTCTCACCACAGGCTGGCTGGTTGCCCTTCAGCCAGGCTCTCCCCTTTGATCAGCGCTTCAGTCGCTTGGTGGTGATGTCGTGTAGATGGAGGTGGAAGAAAGAGGAAGAGCATGGCAAACATCTCTCGCTTTTATCATGTTCTTTCTTCCCTCTTAGCTTTGCCACCCCCCCTTCAGGGTCGGATGAGCATTACCTCATCGTAGTGCCTGACTGACAAAGGGAAGGGGGGTGACTCACTCAAGAGTCCAACAGATCCTTTCTTGCTGCCTAGACCAGTGTCCTTTGTTCCTGTGAGGCTGGGCTGGGTTTGTCCCATACATGCCCTGATGAGGTGTGAACTGCCCCTCTGTTCCTGGAGAGTTTTGCCTGGGCTTGTTTTAAGCCATGAGGACACATTTTCAGCCTCATAACTGCATACATGAAATTACAACCTATAACATTACTATAACAACAATGCTCAGTGCATCTCGAGCCTTCCGAAGACATGACAAACTTTGCATTGGATACCACACAATCATATTATAAGGATGAACATGGGGGTGCAGGGTGTTCCCCCGAGATACAGAGTGTCACAGGCATTCTATTAACCATCCTTTTCAGGTAGTGTCCATATTCCTCTCCAGGAACCAGGGTCATCCTGCTGATGCTTCTTAGCCAGCCTCTCTAAATGCTGCATCCGTAGCAGGATACTTAGGGCTTGTCTATATGGGAAAGCTATACCACTATAAGCCATGGTGTGAAGTTAAGCCAATATAGTTATACCATTAGAACGCCCCATGTAGACTCTCTTATTACAGCATGAGTGCCTTTTTTCAATTTAGCTTATGCCACTTTGGAAGGGGTTTAAGGTAAACCAAAAGCCACTCTTGTTTTGGAATTAGTGTCCACATGGGGAGTTATACCAGTATAACTGGTAACACTTTTCTGTGTAGACAAGCCCTCAGACATTAGAGTTCCCTCCTTTTTACCAAGCTAGAATCCTCCATCAGGCAAAATAAAAGATGCAGATTCTGGCCACAAGAAGAAAAGAAAATCTAAGCTCACAAACTTAAGTGGCTCTCAGAAGGAGGAAGATCTCATACTTCCCCACTTCTTTTGAAAGTCACTGCCACTGCAAAGATCAGTCCTTTTGAACTAATTCTATTTTCCACCAGTCTGAGATTGTATAACCCATTCACTTGTTGATATAAGGTCTTGCCCTGCAGGGGTCCCTTGGCTGCAACACAGGAGGGATAAAGAAGAGGGTTTTTTCGTTGCTCATTGAATGAAGCGATTCACTGCATGGCTTACACATCCATTGTATACACCATAATGGCTGTTAAGGAACTTTTATCATTATTGAGACATTTATCCTGGCATCAAACATTTGATTAATACAACACACCTTTGGTTCAATCTACCCTATACTGTACTTTGAGAATGCCAACACGTTAATCACAGCCCAATGTACTCTGTGGCAAGCAGAACTTAAATTATATGATATTCCGAGATAAACTTTTGAATAAAAGTTGAATGAATTGGATATGAAAATAAATTAAGTGAATACAGTTGCCAGTGTTTAATTTATTTTGATATTAAATTCAATTTATTTTACACTGTTCTCAGATTTTCAGCTTTAAATATGCTACAGGTATTTGTATTGAGAATGCACAATAGCAGTGTGGAGACTATCAGGAGGTAAACTGGTGGTGTTGGCATTTGATTCTTTGGTGAAGACAGAAAAGGCAGTTTAGGATTGTAAGATAAACACATTAACGGGATATTTCTCCTAAAGTGCTCAGCAGTGAAATAATTAACAAGGCTGACATTAAATTTGTCATCTTTAGGTTTCAGAGTTAACCCACTGAAATGAATGGGGCAATTCACACCTTAAGAGCTATTGTTTTGGGTGTCTGCATTCAGAAAGACATCACTGCTTCAGTTTTCACCCAATTAATATTTTCAAAGTTTCTCTTCATAACCATTTGATAAAAGAGGAAGAGCTTAGTTTCATGACCATATTTTTTGTGAAAAGGAGTAGATTAATCATCACATTTGGTGACCGTGAAATTTTGGGATACAAGGACTCTGACTTTAATGAAGTCTACGTAACTGTTCCTGGCCTTGGGACAGTCCACATGGTGGGGCTGCCCCCGAGATAGATACCCTGAGAGCCCAATGAGAGGTTCAGTAAAAATGAAAGAAAGTGAGTTTTGCATTTTGTTTTGGAAACAACTTATATAGAACTTCCCCCACCCACAAAACCAAATTGTTTAATCTTTCGAACACAGTGATATTCAGCTTCTATCGCTTACTGTTAATGTAGAGTAATAGTTCATTCAAATCAGCTGGTGCTTTACTTGTTAGTGAATAGGACATCTACTTCCAAAATTTTCTTCAACATGATTATCGAAGACAATCATTAAACAGTTAAATTCCATCTCAGACTGCTGTATAAAACATTGTTATATAAGGAAAAAATGCCTTTCCCAACTAAATCAGTTCATAATGAGTGAAATCCTTGCCCCATTGAAGTCAATTGGAATTTTGCCATTGATTTCAATGGGGCCTACATTTCACACAATGAATGCAGCTTTTATAGTATACGAGCAATTTTGGAATAATTGAGCTTCAAAACTGAAGCCGAACTCCATATTCAGGATATAACTTCATACAGCACAGATATTCAGAATAGATCTTCATCTCTATATGTACAGTACATCTCTTAAAAGAAGGATCTGTATGGATCACTAGGCTGAATTAATAGTTTTACTCTCATCAAGCGAAATCCAAGGTTGTTCTTATTTTTATGTATTTGCATTTTCCTTTGTTGTTGGTCCAAGCTACAAGTATCCAGATGTGATCAATTTGGGCAGAGGGCAACTTGAGTTCCTTGAAGTATAATGTTCTCTTTCTTTATAGCTGAATACAAAATCTGTATTCAGAAATGACACAGAAACATCTTCAATAGACAGCTTTCCTTGCTTTGAGTTTGCAAGATTGTATTTTTTAAAATAGCTGAACAAAGAAGGCAGGATTCAAAGAGAGCTTTAAAAAAATAATGATCTTTTTCAATTCCCTTCCAGCTCCTGCAACAATTTTATAAGTACTGTGTATATCTCTAAAACATCTTTCTATCACCCTATCCACCGAAAACAAAAACAGTTATTCTTGATTTCTATTCAGAACAGAATAGTAATCCCAGTTTTTAAAAGCAGAGAACTGAAGCCAGTACTAGATTACTAGAGAAAGCTGATTTTCTGTTTGAATGGTTAGTATCAAAGTGTTACTTATTCAGAGTCATTTTTTATTGCTCATGGTTTACTGGATTTAAGCATCTAAAGTAAGTCAGTTGTGTCTTTCGAGTAAACAATGGGCAGGGCAAGAGGAGTAAAAATCCTACCCAGGTGCTGGAAAAATGAGTGTGAGGGGAGTTTGGGCAGTTCCCAAACCAATCTATCTCCATCAGAAAAAGAAGCCTTTATTCTTAGCAAGTCATCTCTGCAGGAGCAGGGAAAACAGTGGGAGTTTTACTTTCACAGGAAGCATGTATTCATGCTGCTATAAGGGGAGACATGTTAGAGTAGTTGTTTGGAAAGAAAAATGTCTGGATTGTGCAGCTAATCTATTATTTTATTTTCGTCGGTAATATTATTTTGTTAGACGTGCTGAGTCAATGAAAGCTGCTCAATTGAAGACTTTTTTCATTGGTGACAATAAAATCAGCTTATTTTATTTCCCCTTTTATAGTGGAATGAATGCATAGAGCCTTTAAAAAAGAATCCCACACTGCTTTCCTGCCCCCGATAGGATTGAACTGTATAGAATAAAGACTTGATTTCACTTGTGGTGGATTACTCGGAGTTATGTTTTTATTGGATTGTTCTAAAACAAACGAATCCATTTGAGTAAATCTTATATATACTATAAAGTAAGTGCAGTAGATGATGTCATATATTTAATGAAATAGAAAAAAAGATCGAGCATAAATGTAGCAATAACCAAACTGCAAGCAGTCTTAGAAAGCCAGAAGTTGTATATTGCAGATCATTCATCTATTCTTTATTTTTGAAAAAAACATTAGCTCATGACTATAACTTGATCCTACAAGCACTTGTAATACATGTGTAGTTTACACATGAGTAGTCTCATTAAAGTGAAGCACATGCAGAAGAATTTGCAGGATTGAGGCCTATCTTTGCAATTCAGACAACTGTAATTAGACCCATTAGATTTCAAAGCTTTTTTAAAGTGCAGACTCTTTTTTAAATTGTTATTTTATTCTTCAGAATTATAAAATATAGCCTTTGGCACCCATCTGATGCACCGTGTAGTTATCCTTGTAGTCTGTGGGTGTGTAAGTAATTTTTTGTGTTAATTTTTGCAACATCACCATGCACATGAACACACACCACCCACAGTCTTCCACCCTCCCATTCACCCCTTTTCTCTAAAGTCAAAGGCATTAGCTATTTGATAGTTATGTGGAGTGGTGGGTGGTTAGCACATTCCACAGGGAACAGGTGAGGACCATTTTGAGCATAAAAAGGGCCTTACGACCAAAGGGGAATAAGGTGACTGTGTCACATTGTCTAATTAATGTGCCCTATGTACGGTACCGTATATACGAGTGAGGGAATTCCTGTATTGTGTGGTCATTTTAGTTAATCTGTACAAATTATTGTACTTGATAATGGGCTTAACCTACAGTTCTCTGGACTAAGACCCTGAAAGCAGAACTCAGATACTCGTAGATGGCAATATAATTCATCTTGGTCACACCATCTGATTTTTGAAAATAAAGAGATTCCTTTAGTGATACGCACAATATGGTAAAAATTCTTTACTATTTTTGGTTTTCTCAGCCTCTAACTGTATTAGCAATAAATTTTTATCATGTAGTTCATAAACACTTTACATTTCAAAGGGCTTATAAAAATGATCAGCAGTAGCCTGGAACCAGGACTTGTTATGAATATTTCAATGAAATAACTAGCTTTGTTACATAACAATGTGGTAATTACATGAAGAGACAGTTTTGATTGACTCTTTTGAGCATTGAAGCAGACACACTAAATCAAATGGTGAATGCACTGCACATTTGTTGTGTGATTTTAATGTGTAGCGATGTTCAGCTGAAACATCTGCTATAATGAACTTGACATTTGCACTAGTGACAGCATCAGTTTACTTAATGTCCTGCATTAAACTTGGTTCCCAAAAGAGTTGTCCTTTTTCAGAGGGGAGGGCAAATTTGCTATTTGTGTTTTTAGAAACCACAGAGGAACTAGTCTTGTAAATATGTTGCTGATAGTTTGTGAAGGGGCTGAACTTTGGGAAATGAAAAGAGGAAACAGCAGAATTTATCTATACGCAACTAGCTAATGAAAAACACTCCAAATCTTGTGCTGATATGGCAGATTGGTGCATCCAGGGACCAGCAGTACATGGAAGCAATTAATGATACTTTTGATTGGGGTTGAAAGAGAGGGTAGGTTAGTTAAACAAAATGGAATGAGTGTGGGATAACTCACTCTGCATTATTTACTTTTATTTCAACATAGAAATTTCAGTAGCTCATTTTTAAATTCCTTCTAGATTTGTATAAACTATTATAAAGCTCCTTCAGAGAAACAAAGAATTCATTGGAAGAAAAAGAGATATTCAGTTGAGTGTTACAATGGAAACAGAGGAAGACTGTTTCATACATATGGCTATATCATTAATGATGTGTTATATTAATGTTTGTTATCAATAGGTAAATTTTACTGATATCTAATAGAATCATGGAGATTAAAAGTGTCTTCAGAAACAACATTAATAATAAAATAATCTCTTTTCTTGGCTACTGAACCCGGTCCTCTGAGTGTCTCAGATGAAAGGTTTAAAGTGGTTGTTTAGCAATGTATACAAAATGACAAGAGTGTCTGTTACAAAAAAAATGCCTTTTTTATTTACAGATGTATCAGGTTCTCATATTGCAATGCAGTGGAACATAAAGTGATGAAACATAATGTATGATGAAACAAAGAGAAATAAACCTTCAATATTACATTGGTTAGATAGCTTTGAATTTGGGTGGAGATTTGTAAATGGAGAACATTAAATTGTCAGCTATGTGTTTAAACAATTAAATACCTTTTTTAAGCTCATTTAATCTCAAATAACAATTTTAGCCAAATAAAAAGTGCTTGTCTTCTTAGCCATAGTATTGTAATACTAATAGCTGCCTGAAAATTTGAACTAAATGTAGTCTCTCTTGATTTTCTGCATGACTGAATATGCCATACGGAAGGAGGTTGCGACATCAGTGAATTTATTGGGATCAATTCTTTTCCCTTTTCATTAAATATTTTCCTCATTTTCAGATGAACAGATATCCTCTCTTAGAACTATGAAACTGTCACTCACCAAGGCAGCACAGCTTCTTAAAAAGAAGAAAAAAAGGATGTTTTCCCTTTTACGGAATTTGAAATGATAAGAAAAAGCAGCATATTTTCTGCTTGTCCAGCTTTCCTTTTTGATCTTGATTATCTTTGATATATTTTAACTTCCTGCAAATCATCTTGAGAAGGGCTGGAGGCACTGAGTAATAAGGCAGTGGGTTCATTACAATATTAATAGCATTGGATATTTTGAAATAGCTACTTTGTGGTGTTGATTTTGTGTTTACATAGTACCTTCATCCATAAAGATCTCAATGCATCCTATAAATTGCATTAATTCTGCTTGGTACCAATCTGATATAAATAATTCATACAACTGTCTACCTCTCAATCCCCTCCATTCCCCCTGTACCCTGTGGGCGCTCATTGCATCCACCAGCAGGGATAGCATGGCAGCATTGCTCCTCAGAGGACTGTATTTCAATGCGCGGGGGAGGGCAAGGAATCAATGTAGAGGTCCTTTCACACTGCAGGTGTTTTGAGATCTGCAAAGATCTTGGGAGAGCTGTGAGATTATGGAGATGAACACCTTAAAAAGTTCCATATAGATTCAAGTTTAGAAATCGACAAAAGTCTTTTTGTTTTTTCTCAGCTAGTTTATATTATGTTCTCCCATACTCAGAGAGCAAAACGTATTTTTCAGCCTAGATGACATTTATGTTTCCATGAGAGAGGCAACACAATCCCTCACTCTGTAATCTTCTGCATCTGAAACACACAATGGCAATTTCTTCACAGCTGTCCCTGCTCCATGGGCAGGGAGACTCCTATTCATTTAAATGTGCAGTACAAAGAACACAGATTTCCATCTCATGTTGGTCACATAGGTACACGTGGCATACCACAGTTTGCATATCCCTAAGAGTAGACAACACATTTATATATCTAGCTGGATAAAATTTCGAGGCCTCAACTAGCTTTGGATCTTTTACAACTCTGATTCTATGTAAATATTGACAAAATTGTATGGAGAAAATCTCTATTATGTAATTTAGACCTTAAACAGTGATGTGAATCACTGAATTTCTCTGGTTTCATCAATCATTTTTTCATAAGGAAATACTGTATTCAAACCCTCACTTTGCTCATCCAGTTGCAGAGACTATGGTGGCAGCTGCTTGTCACTCACCTGGTACTATTTCTTTTATAAACGGTGTTTTCAGATAGTTATTCACTGCCATTTCCAAAATGAATTTGTATGCAACCTGAATTACCCCCATTTATGTGACCATTATAATTTACTGTAATTTTAAATCCAGTCTGTAGGACAAAAGATTGTATTAATTGTATTTCTCTTGAACATAAACCACCCTTAAATATGTCAAACCATTAGAACGTCAGAGTTAAAACAAGATAAAGACATCTATAGAAAGTGATTAAAAATTGGGAGACAGATTAAATGCTTTTACCATTACACATTCTTACTGTAAATCTTTAACTTTTATGATGACCTAAAAAAGAATGAAATGCTAACAGCTGGGTAGATTGAAGCAAATGAGCCAACCAGTTACTGTATCTCCCAACATTGATAATTAATATATACCTGCATATTTGAGAAAAAATTCGAAGATATCAAGAGCAAACCTAGGAACTAAGCTAATGGAAGAGGATAACACCAGCTATAAGAAATCAGTTTCATTAGTGGCTGTCTTCCATTTTTATAGTTCAACATTTAATTTTGGAGCCAAGAGTAATTAGCTGATTAAAAAGAAAAAAATAATGATTTTTTATGAGTTTCTTTCAATTAACAGCACAGGTCAAAGTGTAAAGTAACATATAAAAACTTTAAATGCTTCTCCAAGTTTTGATAGTTTACCAGAAACGTTTAACAGGAAGAACGAACTTGCTGTAATCTGCAGCACTATAAATGATAACCTTATATTCAGTCTACAATAATGATAATACTTAACACTTGTGTATATCCCTTTTTATCTGACATCAGAAAGTAGCCTTTACAAAGTGTATTGTAAACATAATTATCCCCATTTTACACTTGGAACACTGAGGCACAGAGAGTTTGTGTGACTTGCCCATCTTTCTGTTTCTGTACACATACCCCCATTTCAGTCCTTCATTCCCTAATTCACATTCAATCTCTGTGTACTTCTGCACTTTTTTGTTCCCCAATCAGTTTCTTCATTCTTGGATCTGTGCCATGTTCCCACTACCTGTGTCTTTTCATTTACAGTCCCATTGTGTGCATCTGTCTCCCTCACATCTTTCTCATATCCCTTCCCACTCTTTGGACTTCCTTCTGCCTCCAACTGCAATCTTGCTTTGCATCCCCAACTGCCCTGAAGCACCACACTTCAAGCCCTATGATCCCTTCTTGTCATGAGACACATGGACACCATTACCTACTCCAGTAATGTGGGGCTGCCCTTGCTCGTGCACTGGTTTCGGTCCCGTTTAAGCATGTTATGTTTACAACTTAACAACAGAGAAGTTAGATAAAAACATAAAATATTCGTTTGGAAGGTTATAATATAACTTTACTATGTTTCTTAAATTCCAGTACCCTAACACACAAGAACCAAAACCATAGATTGAGAAAGCAGGCTGCTTCATAAGACAGAGTGACGCAACTGACCCCACCTTGCTCTAGTCTCACTCTTTGCAGACTGACTGCTGAAGAACCAGATTAAACACTATAGAGCCCTCTAGCCTGCACATAGGACCAGGAAAATCCCCAAGAATTTAAAGTGAGAGCTTACAATTTTAACAGTTTTCAATACATCACAGAGAACAGAGACATACACCAGGGCAGTTGTTCTCTAACTTTTACCACCATGCCCCACTTTTATCAGAACATATGAATTCAGGCTCCACCTTCATGTGTGCAGAGGAACTGATTTTTGCTAGGGATATGACCATATATATAGTGCTGAAGATTACAGGAAATTCATTCTTTCATATATATAAATCAACTACTAAGGAAATGCTAGGATACTGAAGCATATACAATTAGTACCAGACCTTACTGTGACATGTGTGAGTGTGTTTCTGTACAATGCTTTTCCAGATGTGATAAGAATGATTCAAACTGAAAAGTGACCTGCAAGACTCTTGGAACAGGGTCTCCAAGGGGAACAGAATGAGGTAAACGGGACTCAATGGGAGATGCCTTGACCCCTTCCTTCGTTCCTTCCCTGCTGGCAACTTATTGAGGCAGCTAAGTGGGCATTAGTTCATGCTGGATAAAGGAGCTGTGAGATCTGGAAGATAAGGCTTCATATTGGTTCCTCCCCTGCTGGTGGTTGCTATTAAGCAAATTATCTCTTCCTGCTGCAATCTCCAACACAAGTGAATAGCCCATTGGATTTAAACCATATCTAGTTTGAGATGTTGGCTTCTTTCCTTTGTCTGGAGAAAACCTATTTATCAGCTCCCTGTGATGTGCCTGGTTTAAACACCTTTTAGTCACAGACTTTAAAGCATAATTAGTGAGTATCTACGATTTCACATACAACATGTAAAGGTAGCCATCTTACAGCAAAAAACCTTCAGGACCAGACTCCAAAGAGAAACTGCTGAGCTCCAGTTCGTTTGCAAATTTGACACCATCAGATCAGGATTAAACAAAGACTGTGAATGGCTATCCAACTACAGAAGCAGTTTCTCCTCCCTTGGTGTTCACACCTCAACTGCTAGCAGGGCACCTCTCCCTGATTGAACTAACCTTGTTATCTCCATACTGATTTATACCTGCCTCTGGAAAGTTCCATTACTTGCATCTGAAGAAGTGAGGTTCTTACCCACGAAACCTTATGCTCCCAATACTTCGGTTAGTCTTAACAGTGCCACAGGACTCTCTGTTGCTTCTTACAGATTCAGACTAACACAGCTACCCCTCTGATACTTGACATACAACATTGTTACATATATTTTACAATGATATTATTGACCAGTGTGTTGTTAATTTTCAAATGATGCCTCACAAGGCATATGTGTACCAAAATAATTGCAGTAGCACTTAGGATGTGAATCACACTGTCGTCACAGTGCTATGAGATTCTGAGTTTATAAAACAGCATTTAGTTCAGTACAGGTAGAGTGATTATAACAGCATGTAAGAGCTATGAACTGTGATGCTCCAGGCAATACTCTGGGGGTAGTAGATACATTCCTTCTGGGCAATAAAAACTAAAGGGTGAAATAAGAAAACTTGTCTGGTTGAGCTCAAACATACCAGAGTAATTTCCCTGGCAAAATGGGAACATTTGTAAGTGATATTACTGTCTCAATGAGTTTAGCAATGTAGTTTGACATTCAAAAGGGATAGTTTCTGCTGCCAGGACAGCATTGTGGAATCTTATGCAAAGACCATGTCTCTGCTAGGGAAGTTTACAGAAAGGATTCCTACTGTTTTTAATACCAGTATTAGAACCACGGGAAGCTGTTATGTAGCCCAGGCTCCAAAGGCTGTCTCCATTTTTATCACTGTTTTAGTTAACTCAGCTCTAAGCAAGGCATATCAAGATGGTGGTTTAAAAAGAAAAGTGTGGCTGCAGATCACACTGGTTCATCTGACCTGGTGTTAGCACTGGTGGAATTTTTGGGTAAATTTCTCCAGCATAAAGAGGGCTGCTACTGTGGAGCTGTTCCCCAAGAAGTTTCACATCTGGGTGAGAATAGCTTGCTCACTCCTTTTGTATCTTCTCCCCATCCCACCCAAGAGTGTTACTGTCACCAAGAGAGAAGGAAAACACAATAAAGTTAGATTGTGTTAGTATATTTAAATTAGCTCAGTTGACTTAATCTGAATAAACTTCAGTTGAATGCTTGACAAATCCTGTATTGTACCCCCTTGAGGCTTGTCTATTACTACTATATATCAAATAGGTATTCCATGAACACAGGACTAGATTGTGCCTTTAAACATCTGCCCACGGTAGGATTGTTGCAGGGGAGTTGAGCACAACTAGCATCTCTTGGAAACACTGTGTTTCCCTCTGCAACAGCCTAGCTGCATTGGCGCCATCCTCTCCCTCCTCTGGGGTTTCTAGCACTGCCAATGAGACTAGGCTCCTCCAGACCAGCATGTACACAAGGCATGCTGCCTAGGCCCTGTAGGGGGATGTTTCTGAGTGGAAAGAAAGAATGACTCCTTACACCCTATCCCCACTTCCATACCTTTATGACTTTATTAATATCTTGGATGGGTTTTTTTTTTGTCTTTTTTTCAGCTTTGTCTTCAAGCTGTTGTGACCGAAAGCACTCCTGTATTCACATCCTGCATATTATTGTAATAATCTTTGTACAAAATATGCCTTGTGAGGTATAATTTGAAAACTAATAACTTTCTGGTCAATAATATCAGGGTGAAATGTATGTAGCCACATCATATGTAAAGTTATCAATTCCCCCTCTATGATATTCATAGCACATATTCAAATCCATGTAGCCCCAATTAGGCAGGAGTGGTTAAGTAAGTCTATCTTAAACAAAGAGTGTTTACCTCAATTTCCAAATAAGTAGTAAACAAGATCCTTGAGACAATATGAGGGAGACCAGGTAAATCTGCATTTCAGCATACACAGGGGAGAAGTCAGAGCAGGAGAGCACCTTCACTCCCTGACTCCATATCATATTTTACTGTTTGAATAAACGTTGCCTGGAGGGATAGTTTTTGGAAGAAGCCACATCAAAGGGGATTGGATTATAAAATGAGGGGCAAAACACCGCAGGTATTCTTTTTCTATCTCTAGCTCTCTTGCTCGATCTTTCACCTAAGGAGACAAAGGAACCTGGCCTCTGGACTTTGAGGGCAGATCCTGATTTCAGAATTTGGTCAGCTATGTTGGTGGGAACATGTGGTAAGAATTTTTACCTTGAACAAAGTCTAGTTTGTTAGCTAATAAGAAGCATTTTATCTTTATTTTTCTAATAACCATTTTTTACCTTAATGCCTTATACTTGTGCTCATTTAAAACCTATCTCTTTGTAATTAAACAAATGTGTTTTATTCTTTAATCAAAACTAATCCAGAATTGTGTTTAAATTGAATTGTTTGGTTACTCCAATGAAAGTAGCAAATTGTTGTACATTGACCCCATACAGGGGCAATCTACTGTAATATAAAGAAGAACAGGAGTACTTGTGGCACCTTAGAGACTAACAAATTTATTAGAGCATAAGCTTTCGTGGACTACAGCCCACTTCTTCGGATGCATCCGAAGAAGTGGGCTGTAGTCCACGAAAGCTTATGCTCTAATAAATTTGTTAGTCTCTAAGGTGCCACAAGTACTCCTGTTCTTCTTTTTGCGGATACAGACTAACACGGCTGTTACTCTGATACTGTAATATATGAACTGTCCAGAAGAGGGCTGGACAATGCAGAACACAGGTTTTGAGGGAAAATCCAGGACTGGGAGCATGTTGGGGTCACCCTGTAAGTAGTAACCAAGGATGGTGGAAGCCAGAGTATGGCTGTTGAGTTGCTGACAGGCTGCTGGGGTCAAGTGGCTGAGCAAGGACTGTAGCTATATGCAGATACTGAAGGTGTGACCTGCATGGTGTTTGGCTGTTTGTGAGCGGCCCAGGTTGGGAGCTAGAACAACAGAGCCTTGTGATAACTGCACACTAATTTTAAAAAGCCCCATACCTTTAGTATTACAGTTATAAAAGGTTCAACTTGTATGCCATTGCCGAGAATGGCTATCTAATGAATTGCCGTATTTCACATTGTTTACTTTATTAGATAAAGACAAGGGTTTTTTAGAGAATGCATTTAGCAGAGCCATATTCCAGAGAAAAGGGAAAAAATAACAAAACAAAACTGCAAGATTGCCACAGTGCTGGCTTTCACATTAAACCCTGAGGGCAAGTTCTGTATACACAAAGCTACCTGAAATTTATTACAGGTAAATATTCTAATATTGGTACAGAAGGGTATAGTTTCTTCCACTATACATCAAGAATATATACACTTGTTCTGAGGTCCAGAAAGAGGTGAGAGGCAGACCAGTTGAAGCCATCTGGATGAAGATAAAAGGGGAAAAACATGGGAAGTATCATGGTAGGGGTCTAGGGAAATGTGGCCTAGATTAAATTACTATAAGGTGGGTGCACAACTGTTTGAAAGACTGCACTCAAAGAGTAGTTAACAATGGTTCCCTGTCAAGCTGGGAGGACATATCTATTTCGGTCCCGCAGAGGTCTGTCCTGGGTCCAGTACTATTCAATATTTTCATTAATACTTTGGATAACTAAGTGGAGACCATGCTTATAAAATGTGTGAGTGACACCAAACTGGGAAGGGTTCCTCGCACTTTGGAGGACAGGATTAGAATTCAAAATGACCTTGACAAATTGGAGAATTGGTCTGAAATCAACAAGGATGAAATTCAATAAGGAGAAGTGCAAAGTACTATGCTTAGAAAGGAAAAATCAAATGTATACCTACAAAATGGAGAATAACTGGCAAGGCCTTAGTGCTGCTGATAAGTATCTGGAGGGCTTAGTGGTTTACAAATTGAATATATGATATAGTTGCAAAAAAGGCTGATATCACTCTTGGGTGTATTAACAGAAGTGTTTTATATAAGACATGAGAGATAATTTTGTCCTGCTCTACTTGGCGCTGGTGAGGCTCCCAGTTGGAGTATTGTGTCCAGTTCTGGGTGCCATGCATTAAGAAAGAAGTGGACAAATTGGAGAGAATCTAGAGGAGAACAGTAAAAATGATAAAAGATTGAGAAAACCTGAGCTACAAGGAAAGGTTAAAAAACTGGGCGTGTTTAGTCTTGAGAAAAGAATACTGAGGGGGAACCTGATAGTCTTCAAATATGTTAAGGGCTGTTGTAAAGAGGATGGTCATCAATTGTTCTCCACTGAGGGTAGGGCAAGAAGTATTTGGCTTACACTTCAACAAGGGAGATTTAGGTTAGATATTAAGAAAAACTTTTTAACTATAAGCATAGTTAAGCACTGGAATAGGCTTCCAAGGGAGGTTGTGGTACCCCCATCATTGGAGGTTTTAAACACCATGTTAGACAAACCATCTGTCAGGGATGGTCTAGATCAGTGTTTCTCAACCAGGGTTACGCATACCCCTGGGGGTATGCAAAGGTCTTCCAGGAGCCACATCAACTCATCTAGATATTTGCCTAGTTTTACAACAGTCTACATAAAAAGCGCTAGCGAAGTCAGTACAAACCAAAATTTCATATAATAACTTGTTTACACTGCTCTATATACTGTGAACTGAAATGTAAGTATAATATTCTAACTGATTTATTTTATAATTATATGGTAAAAATGAGAAAGTCAGCAATTTTTAAGTCATAGTGTGCTGTGACACTTTTGTATTTTCATGTCTGATTTTGTAAGCAAGTAGTTTTTAAGTGAGGTGAAACTTGGGGTATGCAAGGCAAAACAGACTCCTGAAAGGGGTACGGTAGTCTGGAAAAGTTGAGAACTAGACTAGATATAATTGGGTCCTGCCTCAGCATGGGGGGCTGGACTAGATGACCTCTTAAATTCCCTTCCAGCCACCATATCTATGATATTATGAAATCGCAGGAGGGACCTGATAAAACTAAGCTTGTTGGATTGCATGAGGCTTTTTTTTTTCTTTGGGGTACTGCCAATACTTTTGGGAGAAGAACAGCATTAACTTAATAATACTGTATTAACTTCAGACACCAGATAACAGCATCATACACTGCTTCTAAAAAAGAAAAAACTTTTGGTTCTAAACTTTCAAGTGTTTTCTAGCTCTTTCCTTCAGATTTTCCTATATACAACTTGAGGAAAGCCTGTTGAAATGAGGCGTCTGAATGGAAAATGTCAATAGCAATTAATTGTATCTTAGCTTCTGAAATTCTTTTGCATACAT
Organism: Malaclemys terrapin pileata; assembly: GCF_027887155.1. Taxonomy (NCBI): domain Eukaryota; kingdom Metazoa; phylum Chordata; order Testudines; family Emydidae; genus Malaclemys; species Malaclemys terrapin. The sequence goes on from NC_071507.1 coordinate 88,246,992, forward strand.
GAGAGTTTTTAAAAAATGAAATATATCTATGCGTATGAACATTTTATTTTTCCTAGGTTTTTTTTCTGGTTCTGCTTTGGCATCATTTGTGTTTGTCTTTATATATGAAACATTGTGATTTCAGGACAAAAGGGGTTTCATTAATAGAAATAAATACCCCATGAAATTGAAGGTGATATATTAGCATTACTGTGAAGCTGCAGAATACAGAGATATCTGAACATGTTTCCACTCAGTATTATTCAAGCTATGTTTGATAAGAGGAACATTTTTTAAAAAAGTAATTATAAAACATGGCATTTCAGGTTTTTTTTTAAAAATACAGATAGTGGAGCACCTATTGATTGACATCTACATGTAATCCTACTTATTGGATTTAACTAAATCTTTCTTTGAAGTGTTGTTAGACTGGACAAGGATGCTTTGATGAAACTTCACAATAGTTCACAATAGATTTTTTTTCTAGTTTGACAGCTATTTAATAAGAAGTTTAAACCTACACTAATTAAAATGTAAATAAAAATGAAAAAATATGTGCTCTTTCTCCAAGGATTGCTTTGTGATGGAATCATTTTGTAGCGTGTGGTAGAACAAGGTATATATTCTAAGAGTTACTTTTTATTTTAGTTCATTATAGTGTATTCTTTCTAAAATGTAATACAGCAGAAGACTCTTGTGATCAGATACGGACAAAACTAGAGTTTAATCAGTATACGAGACTGAAGTTTATGGATTTTAGGTAGTGTCTACATCTTTATTATATTATTCTGCATATGTTAACATTTTTCACTTTTCCTAGTGCTGCCATTATATATTATTTCCTATGCTTTCTATTGATCAGCTCTATCAAGTACATTTGTGATATATGGTCTGTTCATTTCACATCTTTTGCATAAAATCTTCCCTTCAAAGTCTCTTGCCTATTACATGTAATTGTAGATGTGGATTTAAGTTGATAATACATTTAGCTACAATCATTGAGTGTGCATTCGTTATATCAGTTGCATGAATCTCTGAAATTATCTTTTTATGTACCATAGTTGGCTTTTAGTTTTGTGTATCTATTTTGCTCATTTTTCACATTTTTGCTTCATTATCGCTTTTATCCTTGCAGTTTTAAGTCACTTAGTTGATAATTGATTCACATTAAGATTACAGCCACTAAACAGAAAACATAGCCAGGAATATATTCAAACCTTTTATATTTTCTCATTGTGAAACATTTTATTGAGCTGGTATTTCAATTTACAAGATCAGCCTCTTTTTTTGGCAAACTATTTGGATAGTATATTGAGTTCTAATTGCCAAATATCATCTAACCACTTTATTGTAGCAGTCTATCATTCATTTGAGCTTCCAGCATGATGTGACAAAGGCACTTAAATAGCTAAGGATAGACGAATAATTAGACAGAGGTTAGAGGATGAGGAGAAAGAAATATGCATTATTTTAAATGGAAGTCAACTAGATTCTCTATAGATAGTGTGGCAGAAGTGAGCCTTTAAGAGGCACTTAAATGTGGATAGTCTAGAAGCTTTGAGGATGAGCTCAGAGAAGTCACACCTTGCTGAGAGGATTAAGTGGAAGAAGGCACAGAGGCAATTGTGCAAGAAACTGATAGACTGGCTGTCAGGGATGGGAATATTTGTGGAGCAGAATTATTCCAGAAAGAAGTAGCTCTTGCCACTTTGTGTTATTCAAAAGACTCCTCAGAGATCCAAGAATAAAAAATGAACTAGAAATGGAGAAGGAGGGAACCTAAAAGCAACATGCACTCAGGGCCGGCTCCAGGCACCAGCTTGGCAAGCAGGTGCTTGGGGCAGCCACTTGGGAGAGGGGTGGCACCTCCAGCTATTCAGCGGCAATTCGGCGGACGGTCCCTCACTCCCGCTGGGAGTGAAGGACCTTCCGCCGAATTGTCGCTGCAGATCGCGATCGCAGCTTTTTTTTTTTTTTTGGCTGCTTGGGGCAGCCAAAACCCTGGAGCCGGCCCTGCATGCACTGGTAGTTACAGCTTGCAGGGTAAAGGTAAAGCCAGAAAAAACACAGAATGAGTTAATTTCAGCCACCGTGGTTAAGTGGAATTAAAAGAACTCTGGCAAACATGCTACAGGAAAAAGTAAGTCAGTGATAAACAAATGTGTGTGGGGGGGAGAGAATAGAATTAATGATGACTCATGCTTTCAATCTGACAGCCATTCTCTCCTGGGGCTGTGGTGCACAAGCCAATGTAGGAGATAGGCATTGATCGTAATGCTGTCTTGATAGGTAGGAAGAGGTCCTGCCTTGTCGTTTGTGTGAGGAGAAAAGGCTCCAAATCTCAACATTCTTTCTCCCTTTTGTGGCAGTTATATAGCAAAGGAGATGATCTAACCTGTTAATTTATTTTTTGGCCAGGGAATGGCATGTAGAAGGGGGCTCACATGCACAACTGATATTTATATAATTTCTATTGGGTCTGGACATTGGAGGAGGTGGAGCTAAGACTCCATCCATTCCTTCTCCCCCCTCTTCTCCCCTCACTCAAGGTAGAAGTAAAAACATATAGTGCCCTTACCCATGTGCACCAAGTCCTGAGTCTGAATAGCTTAGGCAGGGACATAAGTGGAGTGGGGCCTTACATGGTCTTGTACCTCTGCAAGGACAAGCAGTCCTAGCTGAAATCTAACCAATTTTCTTGTTATGAGTATAGCATCATAGCCAACAGGGATTCTCCATGTCTGCCACACAAGCTGTACATCCAGACTTTGCTCTTTCTCCAACGTTCCTTCTATTCCTCATTTCTGATAAAGTATCAGAAGTCTTGTTGAATAACCACTTGCAGTTTTTATTCCAACCAGCAACAGGGGCATTGTCACAGGGTGAGGATTTTGCCTCTGATGTAGATGATTTAGCCTTTATTATGTGAGGTTTGACTAACCCTCTCTTTAAAGCCAGGTTTACACTAGGAAAGAAAAGTTGGTTTTTACAATGAGATAGCTAACATGTGAGAGCTTCCATGTCAGTGTGTTAGCTATCATGCATTCACTTGTGAAAACACACCAGTTTTTCTTAGTGGAGGCATGAAATGTGAGCTTCATGGTTTTGTTCTGTATTTTCTCAACTCTGAGGAGCCACAATTGAAATCGCGAAGAAAGAACATGGTTTGTGGAAAGTGGGATACAATTTTCACATTAAAAGCAGTAAAAATGGAATGTGACAAAGTGTTCCTGCTCTGCTCCCGCATAGTGTGCGCTCTCCACATCTTCAGGTTTTCATTGTTATAGATAAGCTGCAGAATCCCCTTATCCTTGCTGCAAATTGAATGTGAAGTACTACAAAATCCCAAGAGTCCTGTTTGCACCCCATCACTCGTAAATAAATAGGCTTGATATATCTAGTTATTTTGAACAGTGATGAAATATAGTAAATAAATTTCAGTCTTGATGTTTGTGGAAGTACTACCAAATATTTTAAGGGCAGCTACTGTATATTCTGAAATTCTACCTAAATTCAAGACAGCTGAGCGTGCAAAATCCCACAAGTGGATTTTGATGCTAAATATCTGAGTGAAAACAAGGGTGCTGGAAATCTTACCGCGCTATTTAAACATGATTATTACTTGAGTATTACATTTTGAACATCCTTAGTACACTGATTCATTATTTCAGTCCATCAATCCAAGCTGAGGAATATCTTTGCTTGTCTTCTTTAATATTATAATTTCTTCTTCTAGTTTTTAACATTTGCAAACAAACCAGAAATACTCATCTTCATTTTCTTGTAACATACTGTAGTATAAATAGAAAAACCTAGTGACTGATGGTAGTGCCACTTTAATTTGTAGAAACTTCTGAACTACGGAGCTGCATTCAAAGAATACGTTATCTGAACTAAAATCTAATTTTGTTCTTACTGCTGTAATTGATGTATATTTCATCTTACTTTAAATGTTTGGTTTTGGCTCTGTGCAGGAGATCTAGGGAAGATTGAAAATGAATGGGCTGATGATACTTGTTTTAATGATAGGCCATTAGAAGAAGTTCTCTATGGTGATGCATTGTTAGTTCTTTCTCTTTGGAGGGAACAACCTATCTTGATTTTGCAGGATTACTGACCGCTGCTCTATGAATAGAGTAAAAGTGATTTTCCATACCTTTACAGTTGAACAATAGGTAGCAATAGATCAGCCATAAGAGGAGAATTTGGGATTGGGAGCAACAACAAACAAACAAAACCCAACAACAACAACCCATAAACAAGAAGAACAAACTTCAGAGAAAAAAGTACAAGTTTAAAAAATTGTCTTTGAAAAGAAACATTTTTGTTTAACTCTCTGACAGAATAAGTTCTTTTTTCCCCTGTGGCATAAAATGTAAGGTGCAAAATAATGCATAAATGACTGATATCTTTATGATGAGAAATACTTTCATTTTGTAAAAAAACAGACCGCCTGGATCACAGGTCAACCCCATTCTCACCACCTGTGCTTGCTAGAGAGAGAAAAATGTCAGTGATTGCTTCCAAATGTATCTTTTAAATATTTATTTCCTTTACACTTATTTTTGTTGAAGATATAAAAGCATATTTTGTTGGAGAGGAGCGGGGAATATGTTTGGCATGGGAGAATCCTAGCTCTGCTTTTACTGGCAAAACAAGTGAATTAATGAAAAAAAATATTTGGGACTTGAAAGCTGTATTCTCCCTTGCCCTAGTTTATGGAGAGAGAGTGTTACATTGTACACTGTAAATTGGCAGCCAGCTATCATAGTTATGGCCTTTGAAAGTAAAATGGCTTTAAATCTGAGCTGCAGCTTATGTTAGGAGAAATTTAAGCCTTTTTTTCCTTTTTCCAACTTAAACGTCAGTCATGCAGCCATTTTTTATTACAAATTTCAGAACACATCAGAGAGGGGCTGATTTCCCTGCATGTTAAGGTAATCCTTTAAAGGTCACTGTCTAACCAATGTGAGCTTTTGAGATAAGGTACTGAGAATGGGTATTTTTTTATTATTATGCGATCGGATATTTTGAGAGCTCACTTTGAAATTTGAAGTCCTTTGCCTGCTGGTCCCCAGTTTGCCAAAGCTGACTTTTTACTGTGTAACTGGTAATATCCATGGATCTATGCTAATTATAGTCACACAGGAACAAGCCTTTTATGGCGGTGTGTACTCTTTGCTGGACAGTAGCCTGAATGAAATTTGAGAAGAAAAGAAATTATTTTGACTGGTGCAAACCAGTTTTCTTTCTGACATGTGGATCACTGATACTAATATTTTCTGATAGGTTAGTAGAGTTAGAGGGTTTTGTGAGGATTTACCTGCTCTGGTAGCATTTACAAATATAAGTCATTAGAGGTGTGTATAATACCAGATGTGCTTTTGTTACATATTTCCAGTAAAGTATTTAGAATATGAATCATATACGTTTCTTATTCCAAAAGTAGAATGTAAGCTTGCATTTTGCTTTCCTGTTAGTATCTTTTACATAAATTGTCACAAAGACCCGTTAACTGTTAGAAAAGAGTTTATAATTAATTAACTAGTGTTAAGGGACAGGCATTGGCTTGTTTTGCCACTAGCAAATTTTCATTTTCTCTTTTACTTTGCACTGTGAATTTTTATTAATTATTATTATTTATTATTATTTATTTATAACGTGAGTTTAGTGATGGAAAGATCCATATGGACTATAGTCCTGGAGACGGCTGTTTACTGTAATCAGCTCTATGAGCTTCCCCAATGCTGACCCACTACCTTCTGTGTTGCTTCATTGTATGGCTTATTCTTAACTTGGAAGGATTACCCCTAGGGGCAGGAAGTCATTTCAGTCTCCATACAATTCTTGGTCTTCTGGCTGAGACTGCTAACAGAGCCAGTTGCAATGAGGGTAGCCAACCCTCCAGGATTGTCCTGGAGTCTCCAGGAATTTAAGATTAATCTTTAATTAAAGATTATGTCATGTGATAAAACCTCCAGGAATTCATCCAGCCAGAAATGGTGACCCTAGTTTCAATGGTATTTTTTTATATGAACACTTGTTATAGAAAATGGACTGAAACCCCCTTCCCCCAAAGTCATTTCACATATGCACCAAAAGTATTAGGTGGTAATAATGAATTAAGGTCAGTATCAGCATGGACTGGATTAGAACCAGTAATCTAGAGGAAAGGCTCTGTATTCCATTATAAATGCCCTGAGCTATCCAATCAGTTCCCCCTTTCTCCATGGTCCATTCCTAAGCAAGGAATTATGAGGAAAATCTTCTTACAGTTATTCTCATCACTGCTAATAAGTGATGCTGTAATAAAAGTGAAACCTCATTAAAGCTGTAAGAGTTTGAGGAAGGAAATAAAAATGTACAATTAAGAAGTCCAGTAGACTTTCAGCATTACTGCCATAAAATCTTAGAATTAAGAAAAATAGAACTATTTAACATATGCTCCCTGAGTGAAAATTAGTTTCTGTTTTCATTTGGTAATCATACTCAGGGCTGAAAAGGATTCTAGAGTTCTGCAATGAATGGGTGGCTGGCTAGAATACTATGTTTTTCATCTGTGCCAAAAAGACATATGTACTACACAGACAGACTGACTTGCATGTTCAAGTGAAACACATGTTCACTAGCTACTGACAGCTTGAAAAGTATAGTTCCAAATAGCTTGGTTGATAGTGTCTCTGCTTGTCCTGCTGGTGAGGGAGAGAGGGGAAACTTGCCTGTCAACAGGGCCGGCTCCAGGGTTTTGGCCGCCCCAAGCAGCCAAAAAAAAAAAAAAAAAAAAAAAGCCGCGATCACGATCTGCGGCGGCAATTCGGCGGGCGGTCCTTTGCTCCCAGTGGATCGTCCGCCGAATTGCCGCCAAATACCTGGACGTGCCGCCCCATCCGGAGCGGCCGCCCCAAGCACCTGCTTGCCAGGCTGGTGCCTGGAGCCGGCTCTGCCTGTCAACATGGCTTTGACACCAGCTTTCTGGTCATGAGGCAGGTTGGAACATCCTTGGATGAGCATGTTCCCACCTACCTGAGTACGGGAACTAACTTCGGCCAAGAAGACAACCCTACAAAGATATATCTGCTTGGATTATAATACAGCAATATCTGTTCTTTCCCCCTCTTTTTCTATCTTTTCTCTTTTGCTTGTGTTTGTCTGTGTATGGCTGGGGAAATTAATCTAAAAAACCTACAGTTCTGTAAGTGGGCTGAAACGTCACTTTTTTGCAACTTTATTAATATTGTTGTTATGAAGTTATTAATATTACCATCTTATCTTAAGATAAGAGTAGGAGACAGACCTGATTTTGGAGTTAAACTTTCTATGAATAATGAAATTTAATAGAATAGAGGATTTAAATCGTTTGTGGTTATTGAGAAGTTGAGAGCCTGAGACCAATTTTAAAAATTCACTAAGACCTATCACTAGCAATGGGGTTCAAAAGTAAAATCTTATGAATCCTATAACCATGATGCACACAGTTCCCTTGTTCTTACAAATGTGGCCCCTACTGCACCTGAGAGAACTGTGAATTCAATAAAGAAACAAGACTCCACATTCCATCACAGCAAATCTTGCAGCATGACCAGCCAATAATGGCTGCAGGCTCTTTTTTCCAGGTTTCCAATTTAGAGCTGCCTCAAGCTGATATTTCCAATGAGCATGTCTGACTTAGAAGATAAGCAGGGCATGATCTTAATATGCAGCACTCACATTGCCATGCGCCCTGAGACTTGCACTTCTATGCTTTCTGAAAATTAGGTTTTGATCCTGAAGTTTATTCAAGGATGAAATTACTTTAAAAGGGAGCACTGACCTCTATAGGGACTCTTGGCCATGTCTCCAAACCCTTTCTGTTAAGCTGGGGGACAGGACAGAGCTTCTTTCTATTTGCTATAGCTGCAACAATATAAGCCTGCTCTGGTAGCCACATAATTAAAGAGGCACTAACTGAAATGTTTGCTTCATGCTAATGATTTTCTTCTCCTGAAACCTTACTTCAGAGCCTCAATCACCCAGTTTGCTCCCCCTCCTCCAAAAGTTTGGAGACTTAGCTGGCTACAAAATAAACTTGACTATGTCAGAAATTCTTCAATTTGTAGGAGCAGGTAAAAGTTTAATTGTGACTTTGGGAACTTTAAAGGAACAGATGGGAACTGAAAATACTTATGTATATTGGTCCTCCAGCCACAAAATGATATGCTCAAAACAAACCTTCAATTTATTAATGTCCCTATGAGGGGGGAAATATTATTAAAATGTACCTTCCAAAGTCATCTTTGGATACTCATCTCCCTTCCCCACTTTGTTTGTGCTCATTGTTATGAGCAAAATTAGATTTTGTATTTTAAAATTTCTTATGGGGAAAGGGAGGAGAGCTTGAATGTGAATGGAGAAAGTATACTTTCCAACAACAAATGAGGATTCCAATTCCCTTCCCAATATTAGATTTTATTACATTGCTTTCCTTTTGAAATGGGCCTTCTGTAAGAGCCTAGACATAGGACATAATGTCCTGTCATGGCTCCATACAGAAGAGGAACTCCTTTGATCAGGACATGCAGGTGACTAAAAGACACAGGGAAAGATTTAAGCAGTAGGCCACAATGTTATTTATTTAACAGTGGAGAGGAATGTTATACATCCACACACACCCCTCACATATCAGGCATTTGCTGGGTCCAGTGTGGGATTGCAGAGCTCCCACCATAAAAACAATGTATTTGGGATAGACCCCATTCAGCCTAACCCCTAGGCTATCATAAAACACATAAGCTGGTACTTAAGTTATTTATCCCAGTTGTTTGTCGCTATAAATGTCGGGGTACCTCTCCTTGATACTTTGGGTGGCTGATGGGACATCAGAAACTCCTGCTACTGAATGAGCCACTCCTTGCCACAGGATACTCATATTAATGTACTTGTGCAAGTTGTTATAACTGTGTCTTGAGGGCAAAAAACCTGGCTGAGTGCCTTTGTCACCGAACCAGGCCTGTGGTTTTTCTCTGAGGTCTGCTGAATTAGCAGACTGCGCTCTCTGCTAGTGCTGGTAACACTGGAGCTCCAAGGACAAAAGCAGTAAGCAGCTGTAACAGCTTAGCAGCCTTGACAGCATTCCACACTTCTACAGTTCATATTTGTACAATTATAAACTATTTTAGAATTAGGAAAGATCTGTGGTAATTGGTGGTTTTCGATGTTTCTGGTCTAAACTAACAGCAAAATTAAAATGTCGTCCATTGTTAAAGGCAGATTCAATAGCATAGGGTAATTCGGTTCTACTAACCTGAGCTAAACCAATGATGTGGTAGCAATAGATAGAAAAGAGTTTTCTGTCCTATCCCATCTAGTTCAGGATGATACTTTTATGGCTCTTGAGGCATTGCAGTCCACATTTTGGCAATACCTACAGATTAGACATTTATTATTCAATCAATTTGGGCCCAATGCAGTAGCAGCCCAGGTAACCTCCAGAAATGCTAAAGGTTATACAAAAAACTAGACACTGTGCCAGAATCCCACTGCATCAATACAGACTTATTTCATAAAAGCAAGCTACAAAAGAAAGGAGGCAATTCAAAATAGGTGGAATCAGGTGCTCAGATATCACTTGAAAGGATTTACTTACAAAGTAGATAAGTAGATTTAGGGATCTTCTTTAACAGACAACTGGGGAAAAATTGATCTAATACAAAAAAGGCCTCGGTGATCTGTCTAATTCAGGGGTTCTCAAACTTCTTTTGCACCGCAACCCCCTTCTAACAACAAAAATTACTATGTGAACCCAGAAGGGGGGTCTGAAACTTGAGCCCACCTGAGCCCCACTGCCCTGGGCAGGGGGCCAAAGCTGAAGCCCAAGGGCTTGTAGACTGAGCCCCGTTGCCCACGGCTGAAGCCCTTGGGCTTCAGATTCAGCCCCAGGCAGTGGGGCTTGGGCTTCAGGCCCAGGCCCCAGGAAGTCTAAGCCAGCCTGGTGACCCCATTAAAATGGGGTCATGACCCACTTTGAAGTCCTGACCGACAGTTTGAGAACCACTGGTCTAATTCACCAGAAGACTATTTTACACATGCATTGGATTCCAACCCATATGTCCAAAGTAAACAAAGTAAACTGAAAAATGTGGAGAATCCTGTGTCCTTCCTACTTACATTATGGAACAGCCAAACTTAGGTGCTTTCCAGAGGAGGTATATGTAAGAATTAGTTTAATATTAGAGACATTTCTTTCATTTGAGGAAGAAATGTTTACATTAAGGCTCAGCAATCTGAAACTCTCACTAGTACACAGAAATGCAGGTTTCTATCAGCCTCACTGGTAGAAAAATGTCTGAAACTACAACACTGGAAATCACCTATTCGTCCCAAGATGGTACAGTAGATGAAGTGACATGGCAGCTCTTGAAAGAGTAGTGTGACAATTTGGGGAACCTCTCTGGGTACAGCTTATGAAATCTGATTGATTTGTATGAACTCTATGTATAACTCAGATCATAAATGTGTACTAAATCAGCCCTGGGCTGAGAAGGACCTTGTCACATACCACACCCCCTGTGGGGAAGAAGCTGCAGAACAAACAAAAGAAATAATTAGCCATTAAAGATTAATAATTTATTTAATAATTTATTATTAACCATTAAGGTTAATAATTTATTAAATGTTAAATTCTTTTGTTTGCTCTGGCAGCACAATGGCTATGCTAAGGAGGATATCTGAGCTGCAAGAATCCAGTTATTCCAGGTGTTCTGCAGCCAGGGTGTCTTGGAAGAGTGGAAAATCCCCAAAAGGGACAAAGACTACATTTACACTTGGAGCTGGAGCATGATTCCCAGCTCAAATAGACATACTCGCACTATCTCTCATCAAGCTAGTGTGCTAAAAACAGTAGAGTAGCCGCAGTAGGACAGGCTGTGGCGAACAGTGGCATGGGTTAGCTGCCCTGAGCACAAAACCATCCAGGCCTTGTGGGTACGCACTTGGGGTGGCTAGCCCATGCCGCCACTCACCATTGTCCAAACTGCCTCAACAACCCTAGTTTTAGCATGCTAGCTTGATGGGAGCTAGCATGAATATATATGTTTGTCGTGAAACACACCTCCAGTTTCAAGTATAGACATAACCATAGAGACAGAGGTGTCAACGTAGAGTTAAAAAAAAAAAAGTTGAGGAGAGAATTACAGGAAGAGGAGCAAAAGGAGCAGGTGTCTTGAGCAAGGGGGAAATTTTTTGATTGTCTGAACAGCTGGAGTTGAAGGAAGCTGACAGCAGAGGTCAGAGGAGATGTCATGCTTCAGAGGATAAACCATAAGGTGGAGAAGTGCAACCTAATAGAGGGGACCTGAAACCCTGAAATAACACTGAGCCAAATTCCAAAGAATGATCAAGAGTAAGGAGGAAACTGAAGCAGGGAATGGGTACAAGGGCTTCTTATTATACATGGACCTGTATATCTCTTGTGTTGGCTAAAGGGTGATCAGTGGGGGGTCAGTACTGGTACTGGGGACCATGGGTTCCCACTTCTGGAAATAGTAGCAGACAATGAGACTGTGACCAGGAAGTGTGCTGAAGAGGCCAAAGCCACTGACAGTTCTGGAGCCTGTTCAACAACCCAGGGAAACTTAAAAGCATGCAGGCCCAGCATGTGAGTCCACACACAGCAGCCTGGGAAAGCTTTACTAGGGCTTTGATAAGTATTGTGTAAAACTTCACAATATTATGACACTTTATTTTTAGAGTTACTTCCAGATAACCCAGATATTTTCCTTGTTTACTGTGGCATATTCTGTTTTATTTTGTTGTTTTCAGAATTTCCTTACAGCATACATGTCTACAAATATGAAATAGGATTTATGATAGGATGAATATGACTTTATATTGAATTTCATTAGGCAGTTACCACATCCTGGTCAGGACATGCAGAATCATTTTGGTTAACAAATACATAAATAAACAGGCAGAAGTCCCCCTTCATTTAGCCAAATGTTACTAAGTTCAGATTGGATAGAATCTGCTTTCAGGAGATGCATAAACAAGCAATATGTTTTCCCTTGTCTAGCACATGATTCTGCAAGCCTTCGTGCATTGAAATTAGGTGGGTATTCATACAAGTAAGGGTTTGTAAGATCAGGCTCTTCATTGCCACTATCACTGCCTGTAACGAGAAAGTTATACAAAAAATAATTTGGCTGTAAGTGGAAAAGTTCCCCTGATCAGTCTGAGCCGTTTCCCCCCATGTTCTCTATTAAGCAGCACCCCTAGAAAAATAGTTTTGGAGAAAGAGGGGCAGTTTTAAGGCACCATTAAAGTCTAAGGATTTTTCTGAGTGTATCCCAATTACTAGAAGGACACATTTATCTTGAATTGTGGCAACTATAGTAGTAAAAGAGTCTGATTCATAAACTGTATTTTACTAATTATAAATCAGTGCTTAATTAAAGTTTTCTCAATGTTGACATCACAGTGTTCTTAGAAGGCAGAATATTATAACATTACAAGAAGAAACAGCTTTTTTATGTAGCTTGAAAAGTGAAAAAATGTTTGCAATAATGAAAAATGGTTAAAACAATGGTAAACATCTCTTGTGAAAGAGAACTTGTGACATTAAATCTGTTTTATTTTTTTTAACAGAGATAACACTGCATGATTGCATATTGTGGTTTGTGCTAATTGACAAATAAAATGATAGATATGTGCACTGAAAACCCAAAAATTATCTCCAAAATATATTTTTTTAAATCCAACACCATTTTAAATGTTCCCTTGTGGAATATTGGAAGTTTTATTTATTTATTTTCAGAGCATTTTGTTTTTAATATTTACCACAGAGTATGTGATTGATATTTAAAAGTGATCATTTGTATTACTTCAGCACATCTTGGTTTCATAACAAACATAAACACTCTCCTTGTATTAAGAGTTAAAAGTTATCAGCTAGCTTTGATACATGAACCTTAATTTGTTACTAATTCTCTCTTTAACCATTTTCCCTTGAATTTCATATTCATTGGCCTGGAAAGTTGGACTTGATATTGCGCTTTACTTATTCACATGGGCTTGAGCTGCAGAAGCTTGTAGCATTTTTCATATAAAAATGGTATACATTTTTGTCCTAATTTTGTTTAATGAAAGACAGTAAACTGATTGGATCATAAATATTTAATCAATATACATCACAGCTGGCTAAAAGGAGTATTTTTTTTAATATATATAAAAGAACAAGCTGAAGAATCTCTCTTTTTTTTCTTCTTAGGTATGGTAAGTATAAAGACAACACATATAGCAAGAAAGTAGGTATTTCAAATTGACTGATGTTTACAAGCAGTAGTTTCACCACTCTTTGAAGGGCATTCCTGCCCAGCTAATAAGATGGATTGTCTTGTTTTACAGCCAACATCAAAGGCACTGGATGAAGTGCCAAAGTTTCTGATGAAAATATTTCAGGTGCGATGAAAGGCACTTTTAGAACGTTGGACTTTTTTTCTTCTAATTTTCACTAAAGCTCAGAGCTGTCAAGCTATTTCATTCTAAAAGTCAACATTTATCAACTTTCTCATGAAGACCAACTTCTATCCATGCAAAAAGGATGATGGGGGGGGGGAATGAAATGGTTATGTGCATGGCAAATGCAGGGTGAAAGTACGATTAATGGCTAGAATGAAGGTAAGTACTTTATCAAGCTGATTTTAGGGCATGACAGTCAGCTACTGAGGCCTTTCTTTTATTTGTTTTTTATGCAAAGGTAAAAAAAAAAAGTTGGATAAGTAAAAATATGTTTTAGATTTTTAAGCTTTGATTTTTCCTGGGTCTTTTTTGTCTACATTTTACTTTATTGCCTCTTGAGATACCTTTTAATTTTCATGGCTTCACAACTTCTCCCTGTGATCTAAATAGATGATGACATTTTGAGGTTTGTGGATTTGTAAAATGTTAGGTAATTTTGGGGGTGGGGGAAATGTAGTAGATCTTCCTTTCTGCAAAGGAACACCACTATATTATACTAACCAGGGGATTACATGTTATAAGACAGTACATTACTGGGCTGGGCTGTACCTTCCTATTGTCTTTGCTCTATGGCCTTGTAGTGGAGGCTACCAATTTATCTGTTTGATTTGTTTTTCATTTGATATATAAGATTAACTTCTTTTAGTTAGTTTTGGGAAATGTTCTCCCCTTCCCGCAATAATTGTCCTTTTTAAGTGGTAGGAATAAACAAGGAGGAGAGCATTTGGAAATGTTTACAGAAGAAATTCTAAAGAAAATTCTCAGCTCCATAAGCAAATCAACATTCTTGCAAGCTCTGGGTAGCCCTACCATAGCTGCACAAGGATGAGGGAGAAGACTTACTTTCTCATGCCCCTCTACATGGGTATATCAGAGCTAGCAGCAAGCCTATAATTGCTGCCCAGAGTAGCTTTGCTTCTACTTGCTTTTGTTATAATCATCTCATTCTAGTCACTTGTGCTCTCAACTAAACTTTGTATCTATTGTCTGTGCCTATGATGCATTGTTTTCAATAGTATCTTTGTGTTTAACATTGTGTTTTTGCTTGGCTGGATTATTTTCAACCTCATTCACTAATGGCATTGATTTCATTCTTTACTTTCAAAATATAAACAATTCTTGTTGAGTGCTTTCTCATTTCCATTCCACTGTAGGTGTGTGCTCACTCTGAGCACTGATGCCGGAAAGTTTTTCCCTCTGTGGTATCCATCGGGTTGGCTCTGTTGCCCCCTGGAGTTGCACTCTCACAACGCTGGTATAAAGGGCCCTGCTGACCCCACCCCCCTCAGTTGCTTCTTACCGACAGTCGCTGAAACTATGACTCGTTCTTGCTTCTGCAAGTACTTTTCAGCTGACTTTTCCCCAGTCTTATTTTATATATTTGATTTAATTAGTAGTTAAATTTCAGTTATTAGTTACATAATTGGTTAGGAGTTAGTGAACCCCGCTAAATAGGGTTAACCTTCCTGGGCTGGGCCATGCCTTGGTCTCCAGGTTTTAAGCCTTGTGCGCCTTGTCACTAGCCTGTGCCTGTGAATGACCCCCATTCCAGCTTCCTCAAGTGTCTGGGGGGAAGCTTACATATGGGAGTGGTGTGGGATTTGTAGGGACTTCAAGCCCTGCACCAAAAAGGACAGAGATGCTAGACTCCAGTCTATCCTCATGGAGGCAGCACTACAACCTCCCTCGGAGCCAAGTCACTCGGACTTGTCACCGAGTACTTTGGCCTCAGCATGGAGCATCCCGGCTACTCTTCAGGACACTTGACATCATTCCCCATCTTCGGCACCGAGACAAGACACTCTGACTGCATCTAAGGAATCGCAGCACCGTCAAACATCCCTGGTGCCAAAGAAAGACGTACCAGTGAGAGATCCTTGGCATGGTTCACCATTGCCGGTGCCGAGAAAGAAACAAAGTAAGACTGACGGAGGCCGATCACCAACATCATGGTCAGTGGAGCAGAAGGACATGGCCAGGGTGCAACCCACTTCGGGCTACTCTGCAGCACTGACAACCCCCGCCGTGCCTTTGAGTCCAGTCCTGGAACAGGAGCCGTTGAGTCTGGCGCTGATGGACTCGCCGCCGCGGGAGAGGCACCAGGCCCCCACTACTCTGCCAGTACCATCAACGTTGGAGGCAATCACAGCAGCGAGGGATTTACTCGCTATACTGGTGCTGCCATCCCTGGCCATACAGGAACTGTCAGCAGTGGCACTGACGGAAAAGACTTCTGCGTGCTCAAGGCTTAGTTTGGCTTGATCTTTTTACACAAATCTGTGACTGAACCCACACACAAACCTTTTATAACAGTTTACCAGACCTATGAAAGATTGGACCTGTTTTTTGGTTTGGGGTAAAGGCCAGTTTACAGTGGCTTCTACTTTCAAAGGATCAGGGGATATCTGACCTCCTCCAATCCAGTGTCCCAGATAAGGAACTCTGGCTGCTCCAATTTTATACTTAGAGGCTTTTATGGTTAGGCCTGCCTGCTTGAGTTTGAAAGCACAATTCCCAAGTGTTCTTTGTGTTCAGCCCAAGTACAGTAACTCCTCACTTAAAGTCGTCCCACTTAACGTTGTTTCGTTGTTACATTGCTGATCAATTAGAGAACATGCTCGTTTAAAGTTGCGCAATGCTCCCTTATAACATTGTTTGGCGGCCGCCTGCTTTGTCCACTGCTTGCAGGAAGAGCAGCCCCTTGGAGCTAGCTAGTGGGGGCTTGGACAGGGTGGACTGGCAGTCCCACTATCAGCTCCCCATCCCCCTAAGTTCCCTGTGTGGCAGCCGCCCAGCAGGCTATCAGTTGCCGGCTGTTCATCTGTCCCTCCCCCCACTGCCATGTGCTGCTCCTGCCCTCTGCCTTGGAGATGCTCTCCAGAGCCTCCTGTTTGCTGTGCAAGGGGGGGGGAAGAGGGGGGCTAATGTCAGGTGTCCCCCTGCTCCTGCACCCCGCTTACCCCATTTCTAAAGAGCAGTGGGGGACACACGACAGGGCTCAGGATGGAGGTAGCTTGCTGGCAGGAGCTGCTGTCTCAACTTGCTGATCTATTTAAAAAGGCAGTGTACTTAGAGTGGGGTCAGCGTACTTAAAGGGGCAATGCACGTCTCTCTCTCTCAGACAGGGTGTGTGTCTCTGTCTGCCATGCTGTCTCCCCTCCCTCCATTCGTGCTGCCTTGTAGAGTGTGAGGCTACATTAACAACAATGTGTTAATCCTTGAGGGCTCAGCCGATTGCTAGTTCATCATTTAGCAGTAATGCATTGCCTGGGAAATATCCCACCCTCTTTCACCCTCTGATTTCACCACCTCAACCAAGCTTCACAATCATCATCGCTGTGTACCAGTATTAAATTGTTTGTTTAAAACTTATACTGTGTGTGTGTATGTATATGTGTGTGTGTATACATATTGTGGCAGGGTCAGGCCAGATGGCTACAGGAGAGTGATAGAAGGTACATATATTAGCCCCAGATTAACCAGGTCCCTTTTCCCTGAGTAAGATAATGGTCTGTTCAAGAACAATCAGGAAGTTGCTGAAACCAATTAGGGCAGGCTAATTAGGACACCTGGAGCCAAGTAAGAAGCTACCAGAATCAATTAGGACAGGCAGGCTAATCAGGGCACCTGGTTTTAAAAAGGACCTCACTTCGGTTAGTGAGGCATGTGAGGAGCTGGGAGCAAGAGGCACAAAGAGCTGAGAGGGTGTGCTGCTGAAGGACTGCGAAGTACAAGCGTTACCAGACACCAGGAGGAAGGTCCTGTGGTGAGGATAAAGAAGGTGTTGGGAGGAGGCCATCGGGAAGTAGCCCAGGGAGTTGTAGCTGTCACGCAGCTGTTACAAGAGACACTGTAGACAGTTGCAATCCACAGGGCCTTGGGCTGGAACCCAGATTAGAGGGCGGGCCCGGGTTCCCCCCATCTCAACTCCCTATTTAAGACAAGAGGAGGTGACCTGGACTGTGGGTGCCACCAGAGGGGAAAGTCCCTGGTCTATCCCCCGACCCACTAGGTGGGTTAGTAGAGACTGAGGGGATTGTTCTCCTCCCTTTCCTCATGCTGGCCAGTGATGAGGTAGCTAAGTGAATTGCAGGTTTTAGCCACTAGCAAAAGTGGCCAAACTGAGGGCTGCCATGAATCTCTGAGGTGAGCAAATCTGCCAATAAGCGCAGGCCCCACCAAGGCAGAGAAGGAACACACTCACTCTCTCTCTCTCTCTCTCTCTCTCTCTCTCTCTCTCTCTGTATATATATATATATATATATATATATATATATATATATATATATATATATATATATTAGTCTGGTGAAAATTTTTTCCCTGGAACCTAATTCCCCCTATTTACATTAATTCTTATGGGGAAATTGGATTCACTTAACATCGTTTCGCTTAAAGTCGCATTTTTCAGGAACATAACTACAACGTTAAGCAAGGAGTTAGTTTATTGCTAAACATTGCAATGTCATCCATATATGCCCATGCAGAGTTCTGTAAACCATTTAACACTTTATTGACCAGCCTCTGCAAGGTGGCCCCAGCATTAATTAAACCAAATGGTAACATTGTGAATTTATAGAGTCCTATATCAGTGATGAAAGCAGATTTTTTTTCTGTGCATCCACATCCAAAGCAATTTGCCAATAATCTCGAGTTAAATCAAAAAGAACTGAAATATTTAGCTTGGCTTAAAAAGTCCATCATCAGTTCTGGACATGAGATAAACATCACTTTCTATAATCAACACAAACCTTAGAGTGTCTTTCATAGGGGCCAAGACCACTGGTGATGGCCAAGAGCTGTCAGACTCTTTAATTATTCCCAGGTCTAACAAGCTTTGTATTTCTGCAGGAATTTGTTCTTGTACCTTGCCAGTGGCCCTGTAGGGTCTGCTGAGAGATGACTGTGAACCTTTTGTAATGATCTTATGATTTAGCAACTGTGTCGTCCCTGGCTAATTAAACACCTCTTTGAATTTTTGCAGCACTGGTAACACCTCTGCCGTTTTATATGCCATTTTAACTGGTATTAACTCACTGCAGACATCAATGCTTTCCAGAGTTGAGTCATTTTGGCATTCAGCCATCAAATCAATGAGGTGGTGTGCCTCAGTTTCCCTTCTGCACAGCAGACTATATTTACCATGGCTTCCCTGCTGTGATAGGCTTTACGTCTGCATAAATGTACTAGCTGTGGAACAGTATTACCATCAGGCTTTTTAACATATGTATCTTCATTTACCACTTCTGTCACCTCAAAGGATCCTTCCCAAGAATTTGCATTTTTTACCTTTTCACAGAACTTAACGCTAACACCAAGTCTCCTATTACAAAAGAGCATTTACATGTATTTTTATACCACACATTCTGTTTTGATTTGTCTTTTAGATTAGTTTAAAGAATACCCATAATGTATTTTAACTCTTTTCTGAAACTCTGTACATATTCCGTCAGTAGCTCCTCCTTCACCTCAGTGTTCCCTTCCCAGAAGTCTCTGATGAAATTTAGGGGTTCCCTCACTTTCCTTCCAGATAGGAGATCAAATGGGGTAGCCATTGCTACCATTAGAAAATCCTCCTGCATTACAGGCAAGGGGCATAGAGGAACTTCCTGGGGCCCTGCCGGTCTTTTCTTTTTTTGACATAATTCACAAGACTTGCAAAAATTCCTCACATCATTCTGTATTCCTGACTAGTAGAAATTTTTCTTCAACCTGTCATAGGTTCTCTGTGCCCCCAAGTAACCAGCAAAAGGACAGTCATGCGCTAACAACAATAATTCTCCATGGTGCTGGGTGGGCACAACCAACTGCTGCCCATGGCTTTTGTTCTTTCCCACAGGAAGTTCCCTATACAATCTCTTACCTTCTTCAAAAAACCTCTTCCCATTTTCCTTTCCTGGGACCCCCTCTAGGACACACTTCCTTATGCTATCTAGAATGGGGTGTGCCCTTTGTTCAACTGCAAAACACTGGCAGCTGACAGTTGGGACAGCTTCTTCAGTCACAGGGATCATCTCCCCCATCCCTGCCCCTGAGGGTGTGTTGCCTTTCACTGCTGTGCAGGAATTAGACTCAGCCCTTCCCACACCTGGAGACACTCTGCTTCCTTCTGCCACGGAGGAGTCAAAGAGACCTACTCTATCTCCCTCAGCAGTTTCTGGGATTTAACCACTCCCCCCTGGGATCCCAGAACAATATTCCCTTTTGCTGCGAGTTACCATATTAACAGCCTTAGCCACATGAAAAGAATCATTCCAACAAGCATTTCAGTAGGGATATTGTCCACCACCTTTACAGTCACATCACTTTCTAAACCTTTCCACTCCTCATGTACTTTAGCTAAAGGCACAGAAATCCTAGATCCTCCCACTACCACAAGCTCTGCCATTCGGCCAGGTAACATGTCAGTGTTTTGGACCACACTCTGCTTAACCAGACAAATCTGTGCACCAGAGTCTAGGGTGACCAGACGTCCCGATTTTATCGGGACTGTCCCGATATTTGCTTCTTTGTCCCGCGTCCCGACCAATGTTTGGTCGGGACACTGGACAAAGAAGAAATTTTCCCTTCCGCTCTGGCGCTCGCCCCCCCCCCCCCCCGCTCCGGCTCCGCCCCCTTCTCCCCCCATTGGCTCCCTCCTCAAATCCCCGCCCTGGCCCCGCCTCTTCCCCAGCATTCCTCCTCCCTCCCAGGCTTGCAGCATGGCAGTGCAAGCCTGGAGGGAGGAAGTGGCGGCGGCGGTGCCTGGATCCTGGAGCTGGTGAGTCAGCTCCAGCACCCGGGCACCAGGCGGGCGAGCAGGCAAAGGGGGCCTGGCAAGGGAGGGAGACAGGGGGGCTCAGCTGTGAGCCCCCCCGCCGCGCCAGAGGGCTTCTTCCCGGGCTGCCTCACCCGGGGCCGGGAGTGCAGCCTGGAGGCTGCTCCAGCCCTGCAGCCCGCGGGGCAGCGCGGTGGGTCCGGGCGGGGGCAGCGCGGAGCGGGCAGGAGCTGGGTGGGTGGCAGGGGCCGAATCCCCGCTGCTGCCAGGGAGCCCCGCGCCTCTCCGTCCCGCTTGCGGCTGCGGCTCCGTCCCGGCCGGACGCGCCCCCCCCCCCCGGCTTGCCCCGCGCACATGCTCGTCCAGCTGCTCCTTCCCGGCGGGAGGGAGACTAGGCGTGGGGGACGCACGCCGCATGTGCCCGGGGCAGCGGGGGGGGGCACGTCGCGTCGGGAGGGAGCCACAACCGCGAGCGGGAGGGAGAGGCGCGGGGCTCCCTGGCAGCAGCGGGGATTCGGCCCCTGCCACCCACCCGGCTCCTGCCCGCTCCGCGCTGCCCCCGCCCGGACCCACCGCGCTGCCCCGCATATGCCCGTGGCGGGCCAGGGGGTGGGAGGCTCCGCGGGGAGGGCAGCGCGCGGGGCCTGCTAATGCCCCAGGCCCCTTAAAATTTTTTTTGCTCCGCCCCCGCCTTTTTGGCTCCGCCCCCTTTTTGGCTCCGCCCCCGTCCCGATATTTTACACTTGTAATCTGGTCACCCTACCAGAGTCTCTCCACCCTATGCACTCTCTGTTATTGATCTTGACAACCTTAACAAATTCCATATTGGGCTCTACAGGGCCAGCCCTCACAAAACTCGTCAGATAAAGTGTAGGTGCCTCTAGGGCTTCTTTATTAATGACAGCTGCATTAACATGGACTGAATGGGGCTTAGTTTCTTTCAGCTTTGGGCACTGATTTCTCAGATGCTCAGTGGAATTACACTGGTAACCCCTTTTTGGGCCCTCCCCCTTCACAAGAGGTTTCTGATGAGGATTTTGAGGAGAGGAACAATTGGGGGAAGGGGATGAGTGCCTAGGCTCCTAGCCACTCTCCTTTTTCTCAGGGGTAAAACAGGACCCCCACCCCTTTTTCACCAGGTTTGTACCCCTGCTTCGGTGGCCTGAGCTCAAGGGACATCTGGGCTTGCTCAAAGGCATCAGCCAGTGTAGCCATTTCTGATACAGATTTTACAGATTTATCCCACAGATTTTTTCTTTTTTAACATCAGTGCATGTACTCAAAAATATGTGTTCTTTAGCAATTAGATCAAGCAATTGCTCATAATTTTCAACACCTTTTCCTTTTACCCATTTTCTTATTAGGTTACATACCTTATAAACATAGTCATTATGACACATCCCAGCACTCTTTTTAAGATTTCTAACTTTCACCCTATACATCTCAGGAGTAATTTGGAACCTTTGTAAAATGGTTTTCTTAAATTCCAAACATGTAAAAGCTTCCTGAATTGGCATTTCATTAAATAAATTCCAAGCTTTACCAGACAGTTTTGCAATCAGTATGGGGACTTCCTTGTCCTCAGGAATTTTCTGAACTCCACATAGCTTTTCAAAAGTGGTGAAGTGTTCCTCACTGCAGTCTGTCTATTCGTATGCAGGGCACAGCTGTTCCCAACTGAGGATACCTCGAATGGAGAGAGATGTTGGTGACTCTGGGATCTTTCCATGTTTTTTCTAACAATTCCTCAGCCTCTCTGTCCCTCAGCTCCATGGCTCACTTATGGGCTTCAGCTTCTTGTTGTCTCAGCTCCATGGCTCTATTATGGGTGTACAAAATTTATCATAGTCTTGTAAAAGGGGTGGAAATTGCGGTACAGACTATCACACTTAGTCACTTCCTACCATCTGTTTCCCCCAATGTCTCCAAGGCCTATATAAGATAAGATAACTAAACCTCCAGCCCCAAGTTGGCTCCGCAGGCAGTCATCTTCCTCACAGTGAGGCTTCTTCAGCATCTATGTTCAGGATCCCTCAGGGTAGGTCAGTCTTCTGCCTAGCCTTTCCCCTTCTGAGCTGAGTGGCTCCTTTTAAAGATTCCTGTCCAACTGGAGCATTTCTGCAGGGGTAAGGCCACCTGGGCCCAGTATTGTCCTTTAACGCCTCTGGGCACAGTGTGTGGTTTGTACACCCCATCACACAAACACGAAGGACACTGAGCAAAATAAAATGTGTAAATATAGACACTTCTATGGCAGTACTCACCTTTATAATAGTAATGGAGTCTGACATTGATGTTAACATACAAGGATTCATCAGACATTACGGGTGAACACATATGCAGGGTCATAAATATGGTTATGCATTCCACAGACAAGACTGTCCATGACCATTGCAGGCTGTTGTATCCTTGCTTTGTGCTGTTCACATTTTTCACATAAGGTGTTAATGTGCCTCGCATCAAATCAGTTAATGGTGACATGACTAATCTGCCGCCACCTTGCTCTGTCATGGGCTGTTGCTTCCCAGTTGCTGAGGCAACCTGACGTATTTTCAGGTTTGACTTCAGTATGACTCACCTTTATAACAAACTTTCCAATCTTCAGATAAATATACTAAATACAAGAAAAGTATTCATGTTGTGGTTAGATGAATGGACAATATAAGCTATATGTGATATGCATTTGATTACATGGATTTTTTTAACAAATGGATTTAAATTGTCAGATAACAAATGGCTTTGATAGATGTTGCAGTAGCTCTATAGTAGCTCTGGCATTAAGACAGCGTTGACATTCGCACATAAAGCGGGAATTAATTCACTTTCATATATATATATATATATATATATAAGTTTATTGTATCATCTTCACATTTTCAGTACTTTTTGTGCAAATTTTTTATTTATAGACAGTCATAATTGTTTCTATTATCACTTATTTTGGGGAATTATATTGTATAGTGCAATGGGAAGAAGAATAGGTTCGATATACACTATGAAAAAATACTTCAGTATTTCAAGACTGCATAGCGATTCATGAATCCATATAGACAAAATATTATGTTCAACAATCCTTAAATTGCACACTTTTTTCTGAAGAATGCCTGTAACAAAAGGGTAAGTTGTATATCCAGGGATGTAGGTAGCCTTCTGATTTAATGGGTGCACTATACTAAACTGCTGAGGGGGCACCAACCATCCTCAGCAGCATTCTCTTGTTGGGGATGGTTCAGGTCTGGTCCCGGCAATATTCCTGCCAATGATACACTGGGTTATGTTGTGTAGTGGCAGGAGTCTAATGGTAGTATTGCTCAGTGGCCAGAGTCAATGGCCACTTCGTTTGGTGGCTACAGTCAGTGGTTGTACTGCCAGTGGCAAGAGTCATCAGCTGTATTGCCCAGTGGTGAGAGTCAATAGCTGCTTTGCCTAGCATCTAGAGTCAGTAGCAGTACCACCCAATGGCGAGAATCACTAGCCGTATCACCCAATAGCTTGAGCCAATGGCTGTATCACCCAGTGGCAAGCGTCAGTGGCCACTTTGTTTAGTGGTGAGGCTCAGTGGTTGTATTACTCAGTGGTGAGAGTCAATGGCTGCTTCACCTAGCAAGTAGAGTCAGTGACTGTACCACCCAGTGGTGAGGATCACTGGCCAGAGGTAGGGGAACCTGGGTCCTCCCTACCCCACCGGGTTCCAACCCAGGGCTCAATGAAGCAGTAAATCAAAAGTGTGCAGCCTAGGGGATGGAGACCTCTTCACCTGCTCCCTGAGCCACTTCCTACCCCAGCTTCAGTTCCTCTATTGGTGTCAATGATTCTCCTCTGAGTCCCTTCTGGAGTTCTCTCTGTCCATGCTCCAAAGGGTCTTCCTATGACAGGTGCAGCTCATTGTTGCCAGTGTCTGCAATTGAAAAGGCCTGTGGCAACTTGGCGTTGAGGGCTGGGCCCAACCACATGGGGTTTTGGTGGCTTCTCGGCAGGAGCCTGCAACACAACTGCTCTCCATCCACCCAGACTGAACTGCTCCCTTTTAAGCTCAGCCTCCACTGTGAGCATGACCAGCAGAGGTGGCTGGTCAGGGGTGTCTGGCCGCAGAGCTGCTCCTTAACCCTTACTTCGCCAGTGTGGGGTTCATACATGCTGTCACACCTCCCCTATAGCACTTTAGTCCTAATCCTGGATGGATGCTGGGGTGAGTCTGGGAGCCAGAGGTGCTGCAGAGCATGCCTGCCCCAGATTCACTCTGCAGCAGTAGCTCCTGTTCTGTGGGGCTGGGCCCGGCTCCCCCGCTCTGGGTGTTGCATGGGGTCACTGTGCTGTGCTGCAGGGTGAGTGCAGGGTGGGCTTGCTCTCCACCACTCCCAGGCCTCTGGGGTCTCCCCTCTGCACTGGTCCAGGGGAAGTATTTTTTTTTCCCTCTGTTTTTGCACCCTTGGTTTCATGATTTTTGTGAGTGCAATGGAACTATGCTAATGCTTCCCCGTGTGTATCTTGTCTTTATTTGAATGTTTCACCACAAAAGTAATCAGGGAAGAAACTAGAATTTGAGAGGTATTCCCAAAGATGCCAAGTTGTACTGTCCACCCAGAAAACAAATAAAATCACTTCCATTATACCAGTGTAAGGTTGGATGCTAACTAATCCAGTTTTTAACTGGAGCCAATCAAATTCCGGTACCAAATTCAGGTTTGGTTTTGTCATCTATTTCTTTTTGCCTTTTTCTTCGTTTTTTGGGGGTGGAGTGTTTTTTTGTTTTGTTTTGTTTTTTCCCCTGGCCTTTTTGTACCTAAGTAGATCAGCATTCAGCTTTTCACTGGTCATAAAGTTACCATTATCATATACTGCAACATCTGGGGGCTTGGAGCCAAAATTCAGCAGAGTGCTGTAAGAACCAGCTTTTACACAGATATTCATGCAGAAGAATGTGCCTGACTTTTTATAATTCAGCATTAAAACACTGATGGGCTTATAACGTCCCCTGAATAATAGCTGATTTTCCCCCCTTTCCCTTGCAAATAGAAAACTCAGTTCTGGCTATAAGATTAAGACTACTCTTAGATACTGTTTGTTTTATCTGTATATAACCACACTTCTGGTAAATCTTAATGTTGTTCTGTAGTAAGCAATTTCTAATCAGAGCATTTTGATGTCAGCTAAGTGTCTGTTGAATTAGATTTACTGGCATTTGGTAAAATGTGATTTCTTTCTTTAATCAGAAAAATAATAAATGTGATCAGCATTTTACTTTGAGTAATGAGGACAAAGCCAACAATTTACATGATTGTACACCAACACTGTGAAATCTAGTGTTATTCTTGGATAAAACAAGCAAGTCCTGCAAAAATCTACCTTATGCTAATAAAATGATAATACATGAATTCTAAACTGAAGGGACAGGAGTATAATATAGAATGACTCTCTGTGGCTTCATTTCTTTTATCTCAGATATTTAAGACAAACAACTTCGGTTTTACATTATGAACTCTAAGGAAGGGATTACACTAGCTATAGAGCTTTAGTTCCCAATTTGCCTTCAAATTGTGGCTAATGGAGGACAGGCAGGAAGGGAAACCCCATGAATTACAATCAGTATAACACAGTGGTTTTCAAACTTTTTTTTTTCTGGGGACCCAGCTGAAGAAAATTGTTGCTGCCCGGTTTGGTGGGGGGGGGGGCAGAGAGGCTCAGGGGCGGGGCAGAGGGTTGGGGTGTTGGGGTGAGGGCTACGGGGTAGGGCCAGGAATGAGAGGTTCCGGTGTGGGAGGAGGCTCTGGGCTGGGGCTGGGGGTTGGGGTGCAGGAGGGGCTCCAGGTTTGGGGGGCGCTGGGGCAGGGGATTGGGGCGTGGTCTCCTCCAGAGGCACCTGGTCAGCTGCACAGCTGGGGTACAGAGGCAGGCTTCCCACCTGTCCTAGGCAGAGGCGTACAAGCAACTCCACATGACTCTCTCACCCACAGGCACCGCCCCCTTGGGGCAGGGGCAGCATGTAGAGCCACATGGCTCCTCTGCCTAGAAGCCAGACCCGCTGCTGGCCGCTTCCGGGGCACAGCGCGGTGTCAGAACAGATAGGCACTAGCCTACCTTAGCTGGGCAGCTCCGCCAATGGGACTTTTAACGTCCTGGTTGGCAGTGCTGACCAGAGCCGCTAGGGTCCCTGGGTGCTGAGCAAGGCGACCCAGTGCCTTACATGCCAGTACTGGGTCACAACTTGAACTTTGAAAAACACTGGTATAAGGAATAGAAATAGATTCTTGGTTTTGCTTCTTATTGCCCTGATGTCTTACTTTCATCCTTGTTGATTCAGCTGCAAGCTTCATGGGCTATTGAAATGTAGCAGGTGGGTGGGTCTCTTTGGTTGTCTAAGTCCTTCACTCCTGCTCATCTGACTCAACTTCGTTGACAACTTGGTTTCAAATCTTTGAATTGCTCAACCAGATAAAAGTTTAGTTTTAAATCAGTTTTAGTACTGCAGTAGTTTGAGCCATCTTGTTGAGAAGCAAATGATTTATACACAGATTATTGGCTCTTTTGCAATTGATAAGCTTTATCTTATGACCGTAGTTGGGACTGGTATGAATTTGTGCCACTTCCTCATGTTGCTTCTATAAGGGTTATATTACTTAAATACCAACCTAGTAACATCAGATTTCTTATCCATCAAATAATGAACTCTCTCACTTATTTTATATACAATTACACACAAAATCATTCTTTTGTATTGATTAAAGTTGCTGCAAACATAATGTAGCTAATATAATTGGTCAATTCACTATGCAGTTTGAGATTGCTCCTAGATTTCTTACTGATACTAAGTTCTCACATATCTGTGGAGGGACTGATCCAACATTTGCTGATGTAAATGGCAGCCTTTCCATTGACTTTAGTGGGATTTGGGTCATGCCCTTATACCACACCACACAATCATGTAATTAGATATATATGGATTTTGTGTGTGTGTGTGTGTGTGTGTGTGTGTGTGTGTGTGTGTGTGTGTGTGTGTGTGTGTGTGTGTGTGGAGAGCAAGAGAGAATTTTCCAAAGCACTCTACATTGGCTTAATTTCTGCCACTGAAGTTAAGGGTAAAATTCTCATTCACTTCAGTAAAAGCAGAGCTAGGTAATGCATTCCAAACATGCATTCGTGCAGTATTTTGCTAGAAGAAAAGGGGATATTATTTTGCCTATTACAAAATCACAATGACAATTTTTAGTTTGAATCTGAATCTGCCCTGTTCTCCACAGTGATTAGTTTAGTTCATCAAATTTAATTACAAATCAAAGAAATAAATTAAATTACAGATTAAGGTGATGTAAAGAGTGACCACAAAAATGATAGTGTTGCATTTCAATAAATGAAAATATGGAATGGTACATTTTCAGATCCACATAAGTATCATAGCTGTCTAAATCAATAGAGGTTTAGAGTCAAGGTCATAGAATTTGTTCGCTTTTTGAAAGGATTGTCACAAGGTGATCATTTTCTTACATATAGTCTGTGACATTGTAGGAACAGGTGGTTCATAAACATCTTCAAAAAAGTTTAGTACAAAAGAGCACTTTTTAAAAAAGGAGAAAACAAACCATCAGTAGAAACAATGCAGCTGAATTTTTATGAATTGCCTGCTCAGCCTGCATCTGAAGTCTGAATTTCAAGAGTGGAATCCAATCAGACAAATCTTCTATTTGAATTTATATTTTGATATGATGTTACTCACATTTGAATGTGTTTCTAAGAAAGATGTGATAATTAAAAGAAGGCTGAATAAGGTTAGTATGACTTCTCTGTCAATGAACAGGTGTCAGCTTTTGCTGCAATACCTCCAGTGGTGACAAATTTATATGGATGATTCAGGAGCATTTTCATGGATTTTTGGTTAGAGGAAGATTAGATTATATGCAGAAATCTTCAGTGTAGCTCAATGACTATATTAGGAAGAATAAGAAAACTAAGCTAACAAGAAATGAACATCTGTCAATGGGAGATATTGTCCTGAGTGATGCAAAACTGTACAGACATTGTTTCCAAAAGACTTGCCTGTTTTTCCCGCACATACATTCTGCCACTTCTGTAGAGAGCTCTGTCAAAATAGTTTTGCCCTTCCCAGCAGCAGTTCATGACTCCTATTAAACAGCAATATGAACTGGAGAATATACATCCAACATACAAAGTACAGAGATGCCATGAAGATGTCAGGAACAACAGAACAATTCCAAAGGACAAACTCAATGAAGCTTTGAAAACAGAAAATGAGAATGGCAAGGACACTTCCTAAAAGTACAAACTTTTTTTTTTTTATATATGACAACTGATTTCCTACTGAATCAGGCAACAGTGAAATCATGGCACTGATTGAAGAGAATGTTTGTCATAGGAGTGCTGGAAATAAAAGAAGAATTGCTGTAGATCTTATTGTAATAAATTTGCCACATGATTTGAAATTCAAGTTTTCACTTGGTAAGTCTGCTGTACTGAATTTTCCTTCAGTTTCTGTTTGAAATAATTTCTAAAGAGCCTTTGCTATTGAGAAGCGGTGTCTTACGTTTTTGAACAGTTCTGCAGTGAGCTGATACCACAGGAATGGGCATGATGTAAATGCCTGCACAGATATATATGACATGGCTGTTTTAGGTACCATTGTTTTGAGTGGGGAAGCTTTCGGTATTTTTCATCACTAATGGTCTGGCAGTGCATAGCCAATAAAGATCACAGAAGCCTGGCTAGCATTTAGGAGAACAGTTATATCTCTCTGTTTGTGACATCCTGGCTCCACTGAAGTCAGTGGCAAAATTCCCATTGACTTAATTGGGGACCAGATGTCATCCTCTGGCTCTCAGGGCCCCATCCTGCAGGATGCTGGTTGTCCACATCTCCCATTTCAATCATCCCAAGAACTGAAGTAGCCCCCCACAACATGCTGTCCTTAAAAGTACAGAAAAGGGAGAGAGAGCAACTAAGCTTCTGAGAAGGAGAGTGAAGGCAGCAAATGCCACAGATGAGGGAAGAGGCAAAGAGAAAAGGAGGCAAGGTACAAAGAAATAAATCCCTTTAAGAGAAGGCTAAGATGAGTCTTCTGTTAAAGTAAAAAAAAAAAGTTAGCTTTGTTAGGCTTTCTAATATTAATGTGTGTTTTACAATGTAAGAGTTCATGATCTAGGGAGAGGGTTTCTGAAGCTGAAACAAGTGAAATTCACTAGAAGGTGCTTAAAGAGTTAACAATACAGGGGTCACTACACCTGGAAGTACTGTTTACTCTTTTGTGTCACATTTGAGCTATTACTAATGCAGCATTTACCCTATTGCAACCACACACTCCTCTCTGAGCTCTGCACTCCTGCATGCAACACAATACAAATGAAATATCAATGTTAATTGTATTAACATATATTTATGAATTTTAAATGCACTGCCACTGCTTATGTAGTCAGCCCACAGATACAAGAGAACAAAATTACATAAAAGAAAAATGCAAACTACAGAAGTTGTAATGCTCCATTATGGCACCTGAAATTAGAACCTTCTTGAGAACTTGACTTTGAAGTCATTACCCATGAAGCTGCTTTTCAGAAATACTGCCAAAATGAAATGATCTAGTCAGATGAGCTCTTTTATTACATGGAGAACAGTACAGTATCTTTCTTGCAGCTGTGTCAGCTTGCATGGAAGTTAACGGGGTTATGTAAACAGGATGTAGACACAAATTGGCACAGTGTTTCTGTCAATTTGGAGTCCTTATCAGACTTGTCACATGCACTATTATTTACATTTATCAAAACAAACAAATAATTTCATAGAAGAGAAATCTGGAAACACTGTTGGTTTTGAATCAGAGTATTGGCTTCAAATCAAACAAAATAAGGGATCTGCTTAAGTACACACTAGGAATTAAAGTGTTGTGCTAGCATCATTACAGTTCTGGTTGAGAAAACACTTTCATTATAAGTGTCTCTTTTTGGACATACATGACTTTCTGAAAAATTATCCTTTGGACTGAAATTTATCATGTTTATTCTCAGCCAAAAGGTGATTATTTTTTGAAAGTTTGTAAAAATTGTGGTTTGATGCTTTTAGGTTTTGGCTTAAAGGGGCACTTTCCTGCAGTTTAGACATTTTTCAGTATTTTTTTTTTCCCACAAGGTAACTCAGAAATGACTCATTGAAATGTTATTAAATTTCCCACAAACTACCTTCAGGGTGACAAAAATATATCTTTCACGTAATGAAATAAATTTTCATTTTGCTGCACCAGCAGCATCTCATGAGAACTACAAAATGAGTATGGCTTTTTGTCTATGGTCTCTGAGATTATGTAAGGCACTCACAAAAAAGAAAACCAAACAACTGGATAGATAACATGATCAGTGGCATTTCTCGGCAATATAACTTAGTCTAAAACCCAGTTAGGAAGGCTACAGGATTTTGGCAGAGATCAGGTGTAGACTCATAGACTTTAAGGTCAGAAGGGACCATTATGATCATCTGGTCTGACCCCCTGCATGCTGCAGGCCACAAAACCGTCCCTACCCTTCCCTTGACTCTGCTGATGAAGTCCCCAAATCCTGTGTTTTAGTGACTTCAGTTGGCAGAGAACCCTCCTGCTAGCGATCCCTGCCCCATGCTGCGGAGGAAGGCGAAAAACCTCCAGAGCAATCATATCCCCCCTCAGCCTTCGTTTTGTCAGACTAAACAACCCGAGCTCCTCCAGTCTCCTTTCATACGACAGGTTTTCCATTCCTCTGATCATCCTAGTGGCCCTTCTCTGCACCCGTTCCAATTTGAGTTCATCTTTTTTAAACATGGGAGACCAGAACTGCACACAGTACTCCAAATGAGGTCTCACCAGCGCCTTATACCACGGAAGCAGCACCTCCTTATCCCTACTAGATATACCTCGCCTAATGCATCCCAAGACCGCATTGGCTTTTTTCACCACCACGTCACATTGTCGACTCATAGTCATCCTCCAGTCTACAAGGAGCCCTAGGTCCTTCTCCTCTTCCGTTACTTCTAACCAATGCGTCCCCATCTTGTAACTAAAATTGTTGTTAGTCATCCCTAAATGCATCACCTTACACTTTTCACTATTAAATTTCATCCTATTTCTGATACTCCAGTTCACAAGCTCATTCAAGTCTCTCTGCAGAATATCCCTATCCTCCTCCGAATTGGCAACGCCTCCCACCTTCGTATCATCCGCAAACTTTATCAGTCCACTCCTGCAATCTGTTCCGAGGTCAGTTATAAATAGATTAAATAAAATGGGTCCCAAAACCGAACCCTGAGGAACTCCACTGGTAACCTCCCTCCAACCTGACAATTCACCCTTCAATACCACCCGCTGCATTCTCCCCATTAACCAATTCCTTATCCACCTCTGGATTTTCATATCGATCCCCATCTTTTCCAGTTTAACCAATAATTCCTCATGGGGTACAGTATCAAATGCTTTACTGAAATCCAGGTATATTAGGTCCACCGCATTTCCCTTATCTAATAAGTCCGTTACTTTCTCGAAGAAGGAGATCAGATTCGTTTGGCACGATCTGCCCTTCATAAAACCATGTTGTAATTTATCGCACTTGCCATTAACCTCGAGGTCCTCAACTACTTTCTCTTTCAGAATTTTCTCCAGCACCTTGCACACTACAGATGTTAAACTAACAGGCCTGTAGTTACCCGGATCACTTTTTTTCCATTTCTTGAAAATAGGAACCACATTAGCTATTCTCCAGTCTAACGGAACCACCCCCGAGTTTACAGATTCATTAAATATTATCGCTAATGAGCCTGCTATTTCCTGCGCCAATTCCTTCAATATTCTCGGATGAAGATCGTCCGGTCCTCCCGACTTAGTCCCATTAAGGCGTTCGAGTTTTGTTTCTACCTCGGATACGGTAACCCCCCATTCTGTTTGCCCCTCTGTCACGGTGCTAGTATCCCTAATACCTTCATTGGCCTCATTAAACACCGATGCAAAATATTCGTTGAGATATTGCGCCATGCCTAGATTATCTTTAATCTCCTCTCCGGCT
This sequence comes from Malaclemys terrapin pileata, assembly GCF_027887155.1. Classification (NCBI taxonomy): domain Eukaryota; kingdom Metazoa; phylum Chordata; order Testudines; family Emydidae; genus Malaclemys; species Malaclemys terrapin. The sequence continues at coordinate 88,279,245 of NC_071507.1, forward strand.
ATAGTCTTCAGCGGTCCTACTTCTTCCTTCTTTGCTTTCTTCCTGTTTATATGGCTGTAAAACCTCTTAGTATTGCTTTTAATTCCCCTCGCTAGGTCCAACTCTACATGGCTTTTGGCCTTTCTCACTCTATTTCTACATTCTCTGACTTCACTAAGGTAAGTTTCCTTACTGATCAGTCCCCTCTTCCACTCTTTGTACGCTTTCTGTTTCTTCCTAATTGCCCCTTTGAGTCGGTCGCTCATCCAGCTCGGTCTAAATCTCTTGCTTAGGAATCTTTTTCCCTTTTTTGGGATACAGGCCTCTGACAGCTCATGCATCTTTAACTTAAAGTAATTCCAGGCTTTATCTGCCTTAAGTTTCATTAATATGTTTGCCCAATCCACTTCCCTTACCAGTCCCCTTAGTTTGTTAAAATTGGCCTTTTTAAAATTATAAACCCTAGTCTTTGATTTAATTCTGTTACTCCTTCCGTTTAGTTTAAACCGGATTAGCTCATGATCACTGGAGCCCAAGTTGTCCCCTACTACCACTTCCTCAACGAGGTCCTCATTACTCACCAAAATCAAATCTAAAATGGCCTCCCCCCTCGTCGGTTCGGCTACCACTTGATGAAGGAAATGATCAGCAAGCACATCTAGGAACATCTGAGCCCTATTATTGCTACTAGCGTTTGTTCCCCAATCTATATCCGGGAAGTTAAAGTCCCCCATAATTACACAGTTCCTATTAGTATTTACTTCTCTAAACACATTAAATAGTTCTTTATCCATATCCTGGGTCGATCCCGGCGGTCTATATCACACCCCAAGCACTATCCCCGGGCAGGCTCTAGTAGTCCTTTTACCCAGTGTGAGTATTGCCCAGTAGTTGGAGGTGGTTGTTGGCCAGCTTTTCAGAGGGAGATGAGATATTGGGTAGTACTTGGTGGGCTCAGTTGCACTGAGCAGTGGTTTCTTTAGCACTGGGGAGCACCGCATGCTTCAGGGTATGTGGAAAAACTGTCTTGACTAAAGGATGTGATGGATATATGGGTAAGCAGACAATTCAAGCACTTCTGACTGATTCACATATGGTTGTTTGGATGTTCTTTAGTGTTTCAAGTATGTCCTATTGTGTGCATGGTCTGAAATCTAAGAAAGCTGCTGCTTTTGTCCAGTCCCACCCCCTGGGATCTATAGAGGCTATTCCAAATTTTGGAGACCTTGGGCAGAGCAGGATTCTGGGCTGGTCCATCAGTGTACATTTTCCTGCTGTAATTTACACTGGCTGCTAACAGCCTCAGGGTGCCAAAATCATAGTTGGGATCAGTGTTGCTTAAGGGCATCCCAGTCACACCCCATTTGTTCCAGCCATGATGCCACTGCAGACATAAGAGAGGGAGGCTGGTGTAGGAACCTCTCTTTCCTGGCTCTATGCTACCAAAGGATTGCATTGGCTTTATCCTCCTGGTTCTGAATATGCCAGGTCTATGGCCCGAATCCACAAGTGATGCAGTGCATAGCAGCTGTGCTACAGCAGAGGATATGGACCTTTATCTGTGAATTAGGCTGCCAATTTCTCTCAGTGGGAGTTGGAAGCTTTCTGGATTGTCAAAGCTGTTCAGTGTGTAAAATCCTGGCTAGGATTTAGCAGCCAGTATAGAGACAGAGAACAATATGATCTCTTGGATTCCTTTAGGACTGTGGTGTAGGTTTGTAGGAATTTCTGGCATCATAGACTGTCCATGTCCCCTTGCATTTTCTACCAAAGTCTCCCGCGGGATTGTCTTCACTGCAGAGTTAACTTGAGTTATCTATACTCAAATTAACTCCTCTCAGGTTAGCCTAGCTTGAATAAGAGGGCCACACAGTAAAAAAGCACTCCAGCTACACAGCTTGGTTTTGTTATCAAATGACAAGTTGTACTAATTCAAACTTTAGCCTTTAGCCATGATGGGCTAGCCAACTTGAGTTAAAAGCACCATCCCATTCGAGTTTAGGGTTTTTGTGTGTGGATGAGACTCAACTGAAGGGCAATTCTGATAACATGAAGACAAGTCCTTAATCTCCTTCCTTCCTGTTTCTTTTGTTGCATGTTGCCTGTTGACAGTGGTGATCAGAAAAAGGAATTAAAAAAGATGTTTAAATAAAAAAGGAACCTGTAGACAATATTACAGAAATCTGTTCCAAAACTACAAAGCATCCCAAAAGTTCCAGGATCCACACTTTGACGTTTTAAAATATCTTGCTGTGCACATTTCAGGGTGACATCTTAAATCTCCCTCCTACAGAGTGTTTTAGCAGCAGTGCCTGGGCTGAGTGCGTGTGCAGTGAGGCTTCTTTAAATCATGCCCACTGAACATATGCAGAAATGACTTTTCAATGCTTAGAGTGTTGTTTATAATTTCTCCTGCAAGCCTAGCAAAGCACACACTCCTTCATAAAGATTGTCAGCACCAAATTTAAGATTATATATTATTGCTGCAACCCTTCTTTAGGAGAAATTATATTGTTGCCACTGGCTTTAAATGCAAAAACAGTTGAAGGGCTTTTGCTCAAATTTTGAGAAATATTTACCTTTGGGAGACCATGCATGAAAATTTTCAATCCAACAGAGAATTCCGCCCCCAAGTTATAATTATATTAAAAGAGCATTATAATAAAAAAAACTCTTTTTGCAACCTTTGAAGTGTGGTTCTGCTCTGAAAAATAGCATTGTGGAGGTCTGCATTTGTGTCTGTGACAGGTCACTATTAGTAGGACCCTGGTCACTGAGGCTGCAGGAGCACTGGGAAGAGTGCAGGTTAACTGAAACCAATTAACCAGTTTCTGTTAGGTATTACTGACACTTGGTTGGCAATTGCTGGGCTAATCCGGGAATTGCCTCAGTAATTGGGAAGCTATAAAGTAGAGGAACAGGAAGAAGGAGATGCTCAGATCGAGAGTCTGGGTTGAGGAAAGAAGGCTGTGTGGAAGTTTCCTCCTGCTGTAAGCGTGCAGTATGTTCTGTTATTCTATGTAAGTAAAAAACAAATACACACATGGTGAAAGGTGACAACCTGGTGTGTGTGGTTGAGATTAAGAAACAAGCCAGACAGTGAGGCACCACCGAGTAGCAACAAAGGCTTCCCGTGACAGTCTCATTTGATATCTATATAAAAAATGCTCAATTTACAAATAAAACCTTAATTTCTAGCTGCCAACCCTGTAAATCCAACCTGAGATCTGAAATCTAAGCTGGGTTCTTTCCTTCTCATGTATCGTAACCAATTATAAAGGTTCAGCAGACAAAATGATGCCTTGTGTGACATCTGTTAAACCCCATTGTCTCCCAGTTATCACTCATAGTATGTATGTACTACAATCCTGGGCTGTGATGGGATCTCGAATAGACAGGCCCAAGGTAGCTTTATTCTAGCTAGCTCCAGTACTGGAGTAGTGAAGCAGCAGCAGGGCATGCTTCAACATGGGCTCTACAAGCCTGCCCAGAACCCTGGGTAATTGGTTGGAGGACTAGCTTGTGCTAAAATGTGTGTTGTTGCAGCTTCACTGCTCCAGTACCCAAGCTAGCTATAAAGAGAGCAGACCTGTTGAGTACTATTTTTACTGTCACTTTTCAGTGTAGAACTGCACTCTTTACTGCTGCCCGTTCTATAAAACCACATTCTCTGTTTTGCACTAATAGGTATTAAAACAATGCATGAGGTGCTGCTCTTCAGATGTATGTCAACACATTCCGATAAATTGTTAATTTAAACTTTGGTAAATGGCACAACTTAATAATAGCCAGTTTTTCAGTTTGCAGTTCACTGAAGGACTAACTACTAAGGTTTATGCTTCTTCTTGGAGTAGGGATGCTGTTTCTGACATCATGCTCAGCCCCAGTGAGGGCTGGTCAGTTGTAGATTGCCATGTTACACTCTCTGTCTTAGTGTTTACTAAAGCTCTGAAATAGCCCTGTTATAGAATCATAGATTCATAGGAATAGGGGGGACCTCAAGAGGTCTTCTAGTCCAGTCCCCTGCACTCAAAGCAGGACTAAGTATTATCTGTTTGTTTCTCCTGGGCTACTGCTGCTTCCCCTGATATTGATGGTCTGGGGGAAGTGACCATTGCCCATCTACAATGAGTTTTGGAGTCTTTGGCACATTCATCTGTTACTTAATTTGGCAGATTTCACAAAGACTAAACATCTATGCTCTAGAGCAGGGGTCAGCAACCTTCGGCACGTGGTCCATCAGGCTAGTCTGCTGGCGGGCCACGAGACATTTTGTTTACGTTGACCGTCCACAGGCATGGCCCCCCGCAGTCCCCAGTAGCCACTGTTCACTGTTCCCGGCCAGTGGCAGCTGTGGGAAGCCGTGGGCTGCAGAGATAAGCTGGCCGCCGCTTCCCGCAGCTCCCATTGGCTGGGAACGGCAAACCGCGGCCACTGGGAGCTGCAGGGGGCTGTGCCTGCGGACAGTCAATGTAAACAAAATGTCTCACAGCCCGCCAGCGGATTACCCTGATGAGCCACGTGCCAAAGGTTGCCTACCCCTGCTCTAGAGAATCAGGAATGAGCTAATGTGGAAGTGAATTGCTTCCATCTACATTAGTTGCTATGAGTGTGCTCAGCAATAAGGTGCTATGATTGTGTTCCCCAGTAAGTGTCATGAAGAGAAGGTTTGGTGATGCTGCCTGCATAGCAGAGGGCCTGTAGATAAACATCGCCTTCAGGTTTCCACATAAACAGTCTTTTACTTGTAGTACAAATTTTCCACAAAAATATTGGGAAATACAACTTAAAAACTGTGGGAGGAATACTAATAAGGTTGCTATTTGTCAAACATTTATCTTTAGTCATCAAAGGAGGATTCAACACTATCTTTTTAATTGTGAAATTATGGTAATTACCGAAAGGGGATAGAGGGAAAGTTTATGTTTATATGTTAACTCCACTTCCTACCTTCTGCACATTGCAAATAATTAAGATTTTGAGCCTAATTGCATATGATTGTAAAGATTTGATACTACTTTCAGTGGTGCCCTAACATGGGGATGCTTAGAAATCTCAGTAATTCATTATATAGTTTAATTATTAATCACCAATAACAGAGCCTTAAAATAAAACTACCCACTGTGGTCTGTTGGTGTAATCAAGCCATGGATCATGGCTCTAAACTTTCACTCAGCCATATGACTCAAAATCTCTTCATTAACAAAAGGGAATATAATTTTACAGATTTAAAAAAAAAACAAACCTGAGTGCCTGTAAAGGATGATGAACTGACAGCTCTGGAGACTAAAGTCTTCTATTCATGGGACAAGTACTTCATTATCAATGGTATCACTGCCCCTCAATTTAACAGCAGGCATACCTCTGAAGGGCTTTCACTAGAAGTGAGAGAAGAGTCTAATGTCTATGTCCATTCAAATTGCAAGAGACTACATGGATTCTGTTTGTGATGCTGAGATTTGTAACTTTGTGATATCTGCAGTCTACTATCTGGACAAAGACTAGTACATTTTTAACAGTGAGGTTAATTAACCATTGGAATTGCTAGGGATGTGATAGATTCTCCATCACGTGAATCGTTAAATGAAGACCAGATTTTTTTTTTTAAAGATACACTCTTGCTCAAACAGAAGTAATGAACATGATACAGAAATTACTGGGTGAGGTTCCAAGGCCTTTGCTAAGCAGAAAGTCAGACTTGATGATCATAATGAATGGTCTCTTCTGGCTTTAAATTCTATGAATCTTATTTAACATAAGCCATGGAGTATTCATCAGCTGGTGTCAACTTTGAGTCACTTCTGCCCTGTGCTGGATTTGAACTTTTAACCCACAGGTCAAAGTCAATGTAGCTAATTGTCTTCATCCTAATCCAGTTAGTGACCCAATGCAAAGTTAGATTATCTGTTTCTTTTATTAAAGAGCTGTATAAAACATATATTTGCAAAACTTTATATTCAAAATATGCCTACAGGAGTATAATAATAATAATAAAGTGTGTATGATTTTATTTGAAATACCATAACAAAAATACATCAATAGGGATTTTAATATTTAACACAAACTCTGGTGATTAAAGTAGACATGACCTGAATAGTCCTATAAATTGTATTAAATGAAGTATTTTCACAGTATATTACAATTTATACTGTCATGCTGAGGAATAAAAAAAGATTCACTAAAGAATGGTCCAGATTTTGCAGCTGTTTAATGCTAAGGATTATACTTAAGAAAACTGTAGCAAATGGGATTCTGTATCACATCTGCACCTGCATATACTCTATTATGTTATACTTTAATTGCTTTGGTTTGAGAGCAAACTCTGGTTTTATTCTCATGTGACACAAAGACTAGATCATATCTTGGATGTGCAAATATTCAGATGAGATTAATAAATCCATCATCATCGAGAAGCAGATTTTTAAAAAATGGGAATGTGTCATGATGAGAATGGTATTGTCACTAGCTTCATTTTAGCTGAAGCAATTCAGTTACAGCAAGCCTTTCTGTACTGATCTAGTTTTGCCAAGACACATACTGTCAGTTCAAAATGTATAGTTTATAAAATTAAATATGTACATCTCTAGTTTGGGCTGAACTGGCAGCTACTAACAATGAGAGATTGTGTCCTGTGTTTTGTTAAAAACAAACTGTACAGGGGGCTGGGCTTGCTGATGCTCTAGTGGTTAGATCGCTGGTCCTCCACTTTTCCGCATCTCCAGTGCCTCTTGCCAGCAACTACTCCTCCAATACTTTCATGGCCTGCCTTTTTGAGAGCGGCAATTCAGCCCTCTGGGTGCGTCATCAGTTTAGATTGTTTCCTTTTGGGGAAACAGTCCATAGAAATATAGGGAGTCTCACCCCCTCATAACAGGAAAGGTCTTTCGCTTACCTCCAGACCTCTGCAGGTGGCTCGCCCTAACCAACATTCTCAGCATCTCTGTCTCTCAGCATCTCCCCTCCTTATGTTGGAGAGGAGGGTTGGAAAGGAAGTTTATGCCCCTCTGCAACAAGGGTGGTGGATAGGGGAGCGCAGGCACACCCAGTCCACCAGGTTCCAACCAGGATCCTATGAGAGGCAACAATATCAAATGCCCTGGAGTGCCTCATGGCTGCCCCCAGGCCACTTCCTACCATTTGCCTCCCCTCAAAGTCAGACATAAGGTAGCAAAAAACAAACACCTCCCCCCAAAAACACCTAAATCTTCAGCCCAGCTGGGCTCAGCTTCTAGCCCCTTTTTTGGAGTGGGGGCTTCTGTGGCATCCTTGTTCAGCATCTGTCCTCCTAACCTGTCTTCCCCATCTGAGCTGTCTGTCTCCCTTTTAAGCTCCTCCTCCTGTTGGAACAGGCTCTGCAGGTGCAGGAGGGGCAGAACTGCTCCTTAACCCCTGCAGTTCCAGCATGGGGTTTACACACTCCATCACACACCTCCCGCTCAAGCCAGGGCTGGGGTAATACCCTGCGACCCTTGTACTCCCCTTCATGTGAAAAAAGTCTGCATTCTAATCTTCCCTCCCTCCTCAGTGGAGTACTTGGAAGCTGTAGTGTTACAAGGAGAGGTACCATCACATAATCCTAGGGGTGGCATCTTTCATTGAGTTAAGCCATTGGACTGGAGCATGATTTTGCTCTAAGAGAAAAGAGTTCCCCTATAATATTTTAAGGTGCTTATGGCTCACTTCACCACCAGGGCCTCCTTCTTGAAGATAGAGTGGGGCATTCCTGAGGTAAACGGTTTCCTACAAAGGCTAGGTCTACACTGGGGCGGGGAGGGTCGACCTAAGATACGCAACTTCAACTACGTGAATAGCCTAGCTGAAGTCAGCGTATCTTAGGTCAATTTACCTGGCCGTGAGGACAGCGGCAAGTCGACCGCTGCCGCTCCCCTGTCAACTCCGCTTCCGCCTCTCACTGTGGTGGAGTTCCGGAGTCCACGGCAGAGCTATCGGGGATCGATTTATCACATCTAGACGTGATAAATGATCCCCGATAGATCGATCACTACCCGCTGATCCGGCGTATAGTGTAGATGTACCCAAAGAGAGAAGATGGGTTGTTCTTCCCTGTTGAAGGCCTGGGACAGTGTGGCCCCAAAATCAATATTGGCAGTGTCAGTCTGCAGGATGAATTTCTTAAAGTCCAGGTGGAAGAGGAGGTTCCTGACTTAGCTGGTCTTTCAGAGTCCTGAAAGCTTTGTCACAGGCCTGTGTCCACTGAATTTTCTTAGGGCATGTGTCCTTTACCTGATCCATTAGGGACTCTGCAACTGTGGCAAAAATTTGTGACAAAGTACCTATAATAGCCATCAAGGCTCAGATGTGCAGCACTTGTTTTTCTGTAGTTGGGACAAGGCATTGTGCCAAGGCTTGGACCTTGCCAACTAGCAACTGTAATTGTCAGCCCCCTACCGTATAGCTCACATAAGTCCTTTCCTGGTTGGCCAATCTACATTTGGTGGGGTTGGCCATTAGTCTTGTTTCCATGAGGGCTTGCAGGACTGTATGTACAAGCATTGATGGGAGACTGTCTTGGAAAGCAGTGACTCAGAAGGACTTGGGGATCGTAGTGGATACAGACTAACACGGCTACCCCCCGATACTTGCCTCAACTTGAGCTCTCAGTGCAGTGCTGTGGCAAAGAAAGGCTAATGCAATCTTTGGATGCATAAAAAGGAACATTAAATAGAAGTAAGGAAGTGATCTTGCCCCTGTACACAGCACTGCTAAGACTCTGTTAGAATACCATGTCCTGCTCTGGTGTCCACACTTCAGGAATGATATGAAAATACTGGGCCACAAAAATTATTCAGGGATTGGGAAACAAGCCTTATGATGTGAACCTTAAAGAGCTCAACCCATTAGCGTATCCAAGTGAAGGCTGAGAGGCGATTTAATCATGGTATATAGGTACTTATACATGGGGAAATATATCTGATAGTGGGAGGCTTTTAATCTTACTAACAGAGGCATAACAAGATCCAATGTCTGCAAGCTAAAGTTAGATAAATTCAACCTTGAATTAAGATGCAGTTTCCTAGCAGGGAGGGTAATTACATTTTGGAACTGTGTGTGTGTGGGGCGGTTATGAACTCATCATAACTTAGTCTTTAAAGTGAGATATGATATCTTTATAAAATATATGCTTTAATCCAGGGGTTCTCAACCAGGGGTATGTGGGTCCCTGGGAGTACACAGAGATCTTCCAGGGGTTACATCAACTCATGTAGATATTTGCCTAATTTTACAACCGGCTACGTAAAAAGCAGTAGCGAAGTCAGTACAAACTAAAATTTTGTACAATGACTTGTCTATACTACTCTGTATACTATGCACTGAAATGTAAGTACAATATTTATATTCCAATCAATTTATTTTATAGTTCTATAGTAAAAATGAGAAAGTCAGCAATTCTTCAGTAATACTGTGCTGTGACACTTTTGTATTTGGATGTCTGATAAGCAAGTAGTTATTAAGTCAGGTTAAACTTGGGGTATGCAAACAAATCAGGCTCCTGAAAGGGTACAGTAGTCTGGAAAGCTTGAGATCTACTGCTTTAGTCCATCTTGTGAGAGGAATTCAATGGTCTGTGTGTACAGGGGTCAGGTTGGAAAGTTATGTGGTCCTTTCTGGCCTTGGAATCTGTGAATCTATGAATCCTCCTGTTTATTCTTCTCCTTTACAGCCCACGGAGAGAATAGGAAGCTCTGCATTGCTCAGAATACTTGCAGCTCTGTATTAAGACAATGACTATAATCGCATCTCATGCTTCAAGGCATTGGCCATGGCCTTCAGGTGTCAAGAAAGAATTATAGTCCCCCAATGCAAAATTGGCAAACTATGTGGTGGGTGTTTTTTGTTTTTTTGTTTGTTTGTTTGTTTTGTTTTTGTTTTTTTTTACCTTCCTCTGAACAATCCAAAAAAGGCCACTACTGGAGACAGGACGCCAGTTGGGGTGGACCAGTGCTCTGAGATGGTACAAGGAAGCCTCTTTCTCAGATGTTTGGCTGATGTCTTGTTCACATGCTCAGGGTCATACTGATTGCCAGATTTGGGGTTGGGAAGGAATTTCCCCCCAGATCAAATTGGCTTGGGATTTTTTGCCTTCACCTGCAGCATAAGGCATGCATTGCTTGCTAGGATCTTCTGAACATATCTCACCTAATCAATTGCCTGCCACTGCAGAGGCCTCAGGCATTGGTGATATTTCAGTCTGTTCTGTGCTCTGCCTGTGACACACAGCAGTTCAGTCTTTTGAGGACTGCAATGCTTTAGTCTAACCTAAGTTATTGGGCTCAATACAGGAGTTACTGGGTGAAATGTAATAGCCTCTGATATACAGGAGGTCAGGTTTGATGATCTAATGATCTGTTGGCCTTAAATGCTATGAAACTATGATAAAAATAAGTCAGGCACACTATTCACTAATCTGCCTCTTAACCTCAGCTGGAAAATTCAAATTGTTTTTGACATGAGTCATTTACTTCATTCTGCGAATTCATGTGCTAACATTTCTTATCACATTGAGACTGAAATGAGAAAAATTGTTGTACCATGACGTACAAAATGACACACAAATTAAAAAACTTTTAAAAACCCAAATCCTATTTACTCCCTCTGTTACGTCTTCCAGTGCATCCTGTCTTCTGTCTTTTAAATTGAGACCTCATTAGGGCAGTGACTCTCTTTATATCTATAGCACCAACTACATTGTTGGTGGTGAATTAGTATTTAATAATATCTCCTTCTTATATAGTGGTTTACATCTGTAGATCTCCAAGCACTTTACAAAGAAGGTAAGTATCATGATCCCCATTTTATGGAGGTGTGATTGGTTTTACAGACCCCACACTAAGATAAAACGAGTGGTGGAAACAGTACTGGCCAGGAAGGCCCCACTCTTGAGCAACTTCCGGGCATACTCCCCATGGAGGACCTACAAAAAAGGGAGCTCTGGCAGTCTGGCTGGGGGTGGAAAGGGTGAGCATGGAGGAGAGATGGGCTGCAAGAATGGAGACGGGCTGCAGCCACTGAGGCGGAGCACTCTCTACAGGGAAGGACCAGGATTGTGAGTAAGAATTGGCCGGGATCACCCTTCTGCCTGACTAAGGGGAGACAATTGGACTGTGAAGGTGAGCTGGGAAGCATTCCTCACCCCAGCTGAAGCTTTGAACTACTGTGACTGAAGGGAAACAGGAAAGGTAGAAAGTGGCCCTGGGGAGGCTGATCTGGAGTGGCAGCCAGAAGGGACTGAGCTACCCCTTGCCTCTCTCCCCGTGGGGCCTGGGCCTGGGCCTGGACCTGGTCCCCCTTCCATAGGCCTCCTGAAAGATCCCAGAAGACTTCAGGGCAGCCACAAACTGTAGTTTGGCCACCAGGCCCCCGGACTGCCCAGAGGAGCCTCCTCAGTTTTCAGAGAGACTTTTCAGCCATGGCCTGAGCATTAGGCCTGCTGGCCCCAAAGCAAAGCCCATTACAGAAGGGGTAAACTGAGGCAGTTGAAAATGAAACTCAGGTCTCTAGACTTCCAGTCAAGTGTTTGTTCTGTCATAGAATTTTAGAGTATATTGGTAAAACAGAATTCCTGAATAATAAAAAGTGCAGCTGATAAATGAAAGTGCACATGTGAAAAGTTTTCAGTATGCACATATATAATTATACAGAGCCAGAAAGAAGAGCAAAAGGGCAGAAGAAATAAGTTACTAGAGGATGAGCTGCTCAAGAGACAAAGTTGTAGTTTTAATTGATGAGCCTAACACTCGGGTGGAGGGGGGGAGAAACTCTTAATTAGCAACGTAAGAATTGGTATTGGAGAGCAAGACACAGATTTCCCCCCCTCTGGATTTAGTTGAGCTTGCTGCTTCTAATGCTGAAACAATGTTGTTGTTTCAGAGTAGCAGCCGTGTTAGTCTGTATCCGCAAAAAGAACAGGAGTACTTGTGGCACCGTAGAGACTAACAAATTTATTAGAGCATAAGCTTTCGTGGACTACAGCCCACTTCTTCGGATGCATATAGAATGGAACATATGTTGTTGTTGTTGTTGTTTTTAACAGCTCACAGATATCATCATTCCATAGAACATTCTTAGACGGAGAGATTGATATGATTTGTCTCTGACGGAACTTTTGTTACTCTGGGCAGGGAATCTAAAGTAGCTGCCAAACTCCTTACACATTTTCTGAAAATATTGGCTTGGCATTATCTATCTGAATCATCAATTTGAGTTAACTATAGGAGACACTGTTGATGAAGTGGCAGACATGAATCATTTTCGGATTTTAATCGCCTCTATATTCATTCTGCCATTCTCACACAAAGAATAAAGCAGAATTAGCATTTTGTTATAAGCCTCTATCAGTTCAGTGGTTAACAGTTGGCATGAAGTTGAGTACCAGATGGGTGTCTTTAAGTTTCAGAACAGTAAAAGCTACCCTGCATTACATTAACATCTCACTGAAACATCAGAGAATCCATGTTACAACAAGACATGAAGTATATGCTTGGGGCAGGAAAGGGGCTTCAGTAAAAACTCTTAGTTGAACATCTAGAACTAACTCATGTTTGGGAATTAATTTGCTTTTCCGTAGAATTGCGAGGAGGTGTGGAACAGACTGGGCCAGGCTACTGGTTACAGCATATGGAGCCCATACCTCTGGTGGCTAATTAAAATTATACTAGTTATTAAAGGTATTAGGTATTAAAGGTACTGAGCCCCTCCTGCTGGGTGGTGAGTTCTCATAACTCTTGTTGGCTTGAATGGGAGTTGATGGTATTCTATATCTTGTAGGACCAGTTCTAAAGCAGTGAGTGATGGTTCTGATCCTATAGCCAGTTGTTAAAGAAAAGATTGTCATTTGCAGTTTTGCAGCTGCTTTGCTGGTGGTGGTGGGGGGGGTCTCTTTGCCTACTCCCAAAAGGAGGGGTAAAGATGATGGCAGTCAAATTAATTGTTAGTAGGTTTACAACTATTACTACTGGGATGTGGCCTGTCTTGTGAGCTGGCACAAGATAATAGAGGAGGGGTAGGACGCTCTCTTTACATTCTTGCACTGCTGTGTCCATACCACCCCTTTCTGCACACTGGAAGAAGCAGGCTCCACAGATCCACAGTGGGGAATGGAATGAGAGAGTGCAGGGAGTAGGTGGAGCCTTGACGCCACCTCCTCCCCCCCTCCCCTGAATTTGCCCAGTGACAGTCTTATGTCAATACATTAGGGAGTGTACTCAGTGTATACATATACGCTGCAGCCATGGTGGGATTTGCAGGTTTTGTAGACACACAAATATGTATGTACTGAGGAAGATCAGGCAGACTTGCACAGCCTACACTGAAGTCCATGCCATGGCATCCTCATTTCTATTTTTAGCAAGCTAGTTAGCAAGGCCAGCTCCAGGCACCAGCAAAACAAGCAGGTGCTTGGGGCGGCACATTTCTAGGGGTGGCATTCTGGCGCCGGCCCTCATAGGCACCGACTCCGGGGCATGGGGGAAAAGTGTCCCCGCCGCCCCAGCTCACCTCCGCTCCGCCTGCTCCCCTGAGCGCGCCGCTGCCGCTCCGCTTCTTCCCCCTCCCTCCCAGGCTTGTCGTGCGTGAAACAGTTGTTGCGGGGGGTCCGCAGGAAGCAATGGGGGGGGGGAAATGCGGTACCCCCAGGGGAGGAGGCGGGGCCGGGGATTTGGGGAAGGGGTGGAGTTGGGGCGGGGCTGAGGGCAGGGCACAAAAAGGGGGGGGGCGGCCACTTTTTTTTTTTTGCTTGGGGCGGCAAAAATCCTAGAGCCGGCCCTGCTAGTTAGAGTACAGCTAGTGTGGGTACGTCAACACATGCTGCAAATCGTGCCCACAGTTGCAGTGTAGACATACCCATAGACACAGGTATAGTTTTGTAACAGTTTAGTCCCTCCCCAGAACACCAGGGACACTAGGATGGAAACTTTGCCTCTCTTATCTCCCCACCATTCTACTCCTGGAGCAACATAATAAGACATTGCCCATTATCCTGGGCTACATCTCAATAATCTAACCCACTGGGATTTATGTGAGTCTAGTAAAGAGCTGTGTCTGAACTCTGACATTTGAGAACATGATAGCAGAGAAGGACCAATCCATTCATTTAAAAAGGGGTCGATGATGTAGAGTGACAATGTAGGGTGTAGGATGAAGGTAAAATCTTTGTCACTTCATTGTGAATGTGCAATTACCAGCTGACAGTCTAAGTGCCTATCCGTGAAAGTAAGTGTCTGTTAGCTTGGGGGATTTGTGTTGTATGTTTTACAGAGATTTATGTAACTTAGTACTGGGTACTGGCGAAACAGAATGAAAGAATCGCGAGAAGATCAGTTGATCTAAATGTCTTTTAATAAAAATCTCAAGGTAAAATCCTGGCCTAATTGAAGTAAATAACAAAACTCCTATTGATTTCAATGTGACCAGGATTTCACCGTCTGCCTCACATGAACCTGTTAGAATTTGACTGGAACTCAGAAGCAGGACACAGAGTGAGATATCATAGAGTCTTTTTTGAACTGAAGGCAAACTCTTCTTGGAGTAATTTAGGAAACTTTCTTAATTTTGCCAGTGGGTAGTAAAGATTAGAATGTCAGTTGTGGTCTTTTATAAAACTCACCTGCTTATTTCAAATCACAAAACCAATATTTCATGAAAGATCATTAAATCCCACAATCTTCCTTCCATACAGTAGCAAGAACATTTCTGTTTGTAGATACATTATCTTCTATGGTTGATCATTCAGGTACTGTATACCCACAAAGGATGTGTATCATACTGTCTACCACATGATGATCAAATGAGTTTCACTGCATAATAAACAAAATATGATGAGATAATTAGCACTTCCCATTTTTTTTAATTCAAAACTTGAGAATCTCAAACAAAGTATTCTGTGTTTGTGTCCACCAGATGACAAAACAGAAGTCAATAGGGAATTTAAATCTCTTACAGCTACCCACTTGGCTTCGTCCCTGTTCTTCTGAATATGCTGAAGTATCTTACCAGCTTTGCAGATATTGTGGTTTTGTTTTGGTTTTTTTTAAGTGGAGAGCTAACTGTGCCTGAAGGGAGCTGGGAGAATATATTGAAATTACACAGCGTAATCACATCTGTGAAATTCTTGACAAAATAAAACTTCTCAGAGCAATTGACAATCTTGTGGTAACCCCTGGCTTATTGTGAAAAAGGCTCAGCCTGATGAATGTTATTCACGGTATAAGTTATGCTTCTTTGCAACTTGTGAGCTTGTCATCTTCAGTTCTCATAGAATGTGCTGGTTCTCCATTGGACACATTATGTCCACTGGTGACTGAGAGAAATAAAACACATATCTGAAAGCAAAAGTCCCTCAAGGTGATGAGAATCTGTGAAACTATTGAGAAAACTCTTATGATTCTTTCTTTGTCATCGTTAGTCTTCATAGCCATCAAGATTTGGCTTTTTCAACAGACCCTTAGCAAAATTATGTGTAAATTTGTTTTTGTAATGTGAAAGCTTGGCTGCTGTAGTTTCCAGCAATCTAAATGAGAGAAGTATAATCTATTTTGTTCATCAGTAACTGATCACCAAACAAAAGGGTCATTGTTTCCTACTGGTATTTTTTCTTTTGACAGAACATGTGAGCAAAGCAAAAAACAAAGTGGCACTAAAGATATTTGTGAATTTTTTTTTATAAAGTTATAATAGAAACTATTCCTAGACAGGCAGACTTTTTAAATTAAATTGTTTAATTTGTATTTGTCATATTTCTTTTTATTTTATAGTATGATTTTCCTTAATATATTATGTGCATTTCATGTTTGTGCATTATGTATGTAAATATACCATGGTTGATATTAAAAAGTCAACATTTGTCACCAGTTAACACACAACAGACTTTAAGGAAGAACAGGAAATAGCTTATCTCATATTTGCTCTCACATTCCACTGTGTGGTAATTGTTGACAAATGCTGACTTTTTATGGAGACCACTGTATACATACACATACATGCCCAGATACTATGATGATGAGTGTCATGGTGATGGGTGTCATATAGATACTTTGAGATATATGTGTACACTGCGGTGGTGAGATCCATATCCATAAACACGGTTTAGATGCTGACAGTTTAATCAATTCATTTGAGACATATAAAAACAAGTGTTTATCTCTCTTCAATACATCCACTAACCCCTCAGCAAGAACAAAACAAATGTTAGCTGTTCTAACCTATCATGAGCCAAAAAAACATTAGATTTTTAATGAACTACAATAAAATGTTCACACCACCATAGCATTAAAAATCTTTGATATTTACCAAACATCCCCCGACTAAAAATATTGTACCCTAAGGTAAGATGTTGGTTGCAAAAACATCTGGAAAATTGTGGTTTTGTTTGTGAAGTTAGGGCTGTGTAATGAAAATCTAGCATATCATAGAATATCAGGGTTGGAAGGGACCTCAGGAGGTCATCTAGTCCAACTCCCTGCACAAAGCAGGACCAATTCCCAACTAAATCATCCCAGCCAGGGCTTTGTCAAGCCTGACCTTAAAAGCCTCTAAGGAAGGAGATTCCACCACCTCCCTAGGTAACCCATTCCAGTGCTTCACCACCCTCCTAGTGAAAAAGTTTTTCCTAATATCCAACCTAAACTTCCCCAACTGCAACTTGAGACCATTACTCCTTATTCTGTCATCAGATACCACTGAGAACAGTCTAGATCCATCCTCTTTAGAACCCCCTTTCAGGTAGTTGAAAGCAGATATCAAATCCCCCCTCATTCTTCTCTTCTGCAGACTAAATAATCCCAGTTCCCTCAGCCTCTCCTCATAAGTCATGTGCTTCAGCCGCCTAATCATTTTTGTTGCCCTCCGCTGGATTCTTTCAAATTTTTCCACATCCTTCTTGTAGTGTGGGGCCCAAAACTGGACACAGTACTCCAGATGAGGCCTCACCAATGTCGAATAGAGGGGAATGATCACGTCCCTCGATCTGCTGGCAATGCCCCTACTTTAACGGCATTCTGGGCTGTATGCCTTCTTGGCAACAAGGGCACACTGTTGACACACATTCAGCTTCTCGTCCACTGTAACCCCTAGGTCCTTTTCTGCAGAACTGCTTCCTAGCCATTTGGTCCCTAGTCTGTAACAGTGCAGGGGATTCTTCCGTCCTAAGTGCAGGACTCTGCACTTGTCCTTGTTGAACCTCATCAGGTTTCTTTTGGCCCAATCATCTAATTTGTCTAGGTCCCTCTGTATCCTGTCCCTACCCTCTAGCGTATCTACCACTTCTCCCAGGTCAGTGTCATCTGCAAACTTGCTGAGAGTGCAGTCCACGCCATCCTCCAGATCATTAATGAAGATATTGAACAAAACCAGCCCCAGGACCGACCCCTGGGGCACTCCACTTGAAACTGGCTGCCAACTAGACATGGAGCCGTTGATCACTACCCGTTGAGCCCAATGATCTAGCCAGCTTTCTATCCACCTTATAGTCCATTCATCCAGCCCATACTTCTTTAACTTGCTGGCAAGAATACTGTGGGAGACTGTATCAAAAGCTTTGCTAAAGTCAAGGAATAACACATCCACTGCTTTCCCCTCATCCACAGACCTAGTTATCTCCTCATAGAAGGCAATTAGGTTAGTCAGGCATGACTTGCCCTTGGTGAATCCATGCTGACTGTTCCTGATCACTTTCCTCTCCTCTAAGTGCTTCAGAATTGATTCCTTGAGGACCCGCTACATGATTTTTCCAGGGACTGAGGTGAGGCTGACTGGCCTATAGTTCCCCGGATCCTCCTCCTTCCCTTTTTTAAAGATGGGCACTACATTAGCCTTTTTCCAGTCATCCGGGACCTCCCTGGATTGCCATATAATTGAGAGCAAACTTTATCCTTAGCTATGGAGCATCTCACAGGCCTCCATTTTCTTTTTTATATATAATTTGTGTTTGGGTGTGTTTTGAGAATCATTTTGAAAGAAATATCAAGTCTCTATCTTGTAAAATTATCAACAGTGCATGCTTAAATATTATTTCTGATTATTCAATAAATTATTTCATAAGAATAACTATTAAATATGTAAAAAGTAAAATAGTTTAATTTATGTAGAATTTCATAAGGAATCTGAAAAAACATATGTCAATGTAACATTACTTTTGTGTAAAACTTTGTAAATTATTCAAAAGTTCATATTATTTATACCACCTCAAGAAGTCCTTGTCTCTGTCTCTAAAGCAACCTACCTATTTGTACTATGTGCCTTAATGATTGATGCGATAAGTAATGCTAAGTGAATGTCAAATTTCTGTAAATGGGCTCTCTGTAACTCAAAACTTATAAACTCTTATTCTGAACAATTGTCAAATAAATTGGCACTAGCTTTTCATGGTAAGAGGACGGGAAGGTGTAAAACCTTGGGGTTTGGTTGAATAAAAAATCTTTTTAAAAATTAAAGGCAATAAAAAAAATTACTAATTCCCACTAATAAATAGGAGACCTACTGTGGGCTAATAAAATTTTCAAATTAGCAAAATCAAGAATATTCCATCACAAAATGTACTTTGTTTTTTATTTTGACAAGTGTAGTTTAGTTTTAATTATGTGTACTTTATTGTATCATAGTAGATGGCCTCTGGAATATCCTCTAAAACTACTGATGATTTAGGGTCCTACACCTGTTGAAGTCAATGAGAAGTCCAACTGAGCAAAGCACTTAAGCATATGCTTAATTTCAAGTGTGTGAGTTATTCCAGTTGAAATCTATGGGACGATTTATGTGTTTAAAGTTAAGCATATAGCTAAGTGGTGTGCTGAATTGGTACCTAATGCCTTTCTGTACACAGGAAAATGGTTTTTTGGGGAATAACTTTAGGTTTTTGGAGATAAATGGCCTTGCGTCCACACACAAATGTTTTTATTTTAATTATCTCTTGTCTTTTCTGCATTAAGTAATGCTCTTTGGAAGCAAAATAGCTCTGTTCTGGAATCAGGGTTTTTTGTCAAGACATTTGTATTTCAGGCCTATATTTTTACCTGTTTGCCCTCTTTAGTGTTACCTTGACAGGATGTCACTTCCCCATTTAAATGCTGGTATGTAGTCAGGTGCAATTCCAGCTCGTGGTGAGTTCTTATACCCAGAGCCACATACCCATTATAGAAACCATGCCCCATGCTTCTACATAGTCCTGTCAGGATGTCTTGTACTTACTTGACCTTTCTGGAGAGGACCATGCCTAATCCCATCTGCACAGCAGTCACCAAAATGCCAAGTTCTACAGGAGGATTGCAGAGCAAATGTACGAGAAGAGGTGTAATTGGGACACGGCCCAGGCCCCCTACAAAAACAAAGGAGCTCAGAGCCCTGGTATGAGGGGCAAAGATCAGGCACACTGATCCCATCAATGACCCCAGTATAATTTGGAAACCCTAACTGTGAAAATCCATCGGTAATCTCCTGTGCATTGACAAGCTTTGTGACACGGCACTGCAGCACCCTCTGAGCAGCAGTACACACCCCATGACAACAGCCCCAACAGTTGATCTACCAACACCAACTGGTTAGTCACTTACTGGTTGCAATCAGGGGTGTCGAGCTTCCATATAGCAATGGCCACACCTTTATCTGTGATGAGGAGAGATCTTGTTACTATTCAGCCACTGAAGCTCCAAGGTGAAGTCTGCACAGAACTCTAGGAAAGTAGCCTTCCTCATCCTGAAGTTCTGCCATGACTGCTGTTCCTCCCAGTTCTGCATCAGTATCCTCTCCCACCAGTCAATGCTAGTTGGCCAAGCCCAGAAGCAGCACTCCGAGTGGAGCAGCTCCAAGAAAATGTCTTGCAGAAGTAACTGCTCAATTTCATCCTCTCTTCCTCCTCTAGCCATATAGCTGTGACATCACCATGCTGCCTCACAATCCATCCAAAGTCATCTGGCTGCATGATTGCAAATACATGTGAGGCATTCTGTTGGTGTTAAGGATCACGGTGCTCAGCAGTGTTCCCTCCATGCTGCCTGCAGCAATTCAAAAATGGGTCTGGTTTTCAAAACAAAAAACAGATGAATTCTGGGGTGCCAGGAGAGGAATCCTGGGATTGTTGACTCCAATTCCTAGAATTCCAGTAGGTTTTGGTTGGCATCTCATAATGCTGTGAGAAAAATCCCAGAATGCATAGAGCCTAGTGGTGGAACTGTGCTCCATGGGATATCTGCCCAGAATACTATGTGGTTATTTGAAGAAAGGGCAGAGCTATGTGGCACAATGATTCACAAGGGCTTAAGTCAGAATGAAGAAGTGATGTGGATGAACTCTTTTGCTACTGCTATTCTACGTTAGTTATAGCGGATAAACATATTCCAAAAAAACTCTCTCATGTAGATGAGGCCATAGTGATTTGACAATTTAGGGTGAAATTCATCTCTGTGAAGAGGGCTAGCCCAGAGTTTAGGCACCACTTATGTTCCCTTGTGAGGTCTTAAGTGAAACTTCAGTGACGAATAGGCCTTGTGTTGGCCCTCTACAAAGGAATTTCACCTTTTTTGCTTAAAGTGATAATCAAGATAGCCCAGTACAGACAGTTTGCTAAGAAGTGTGAGAATACTTACATAGGGAGATAGATTCAATGTTTGTAATGGCTCAGCCATTCCCAGTCTCTATTCAAGCCTAAGTTGATTGTATCTAGTTTGCATATCAATTCAAGTTCAGCAGTTTCTCCTTGGAGTCTGTTTTTTGAAGCTTTTCTGTTGCAAAATTGCCACCCTCAGGCCTGTTATTGAGTGACCAGCCAGGTTAAAGTGTTCTCCTACTGGTTTTTGAACGTTATGATTCCTGATGTCAGATTTGAGCCATTACAAACATTGAATCTATCTCCCCATGTAAGTATACTGGGCTATCTTGATTATCACTTCAAAAGTTTTTTCTCTTACTTAATTGGCTTCTCAGAGTTGGTAAGACAACTCCCACCTTTTCATGCTCTGTGTGTGTGTGTGTGCGTATATGTATATATATATACAATGTATGTATATATAATATAATATAGAATCTCCTCAATATATGTTCCATTCTATGCATCCGAAGAAGTGGGCTGTAGCCCACGAAAGCTCATGTTCAAATAAATTTGTTAGTCTCTAAGGTGCCACAAGTACTCCTGTTCGTTTTTAATAAGAGAAACATCACTATTTTTCCATTTTTTTTCTTTATCAACATCTTTGCTTTTAATAAAGGTTATTTGATTTCAAAGAAAAGTTATGTGGCTAGGAGAGTTACTTTTAATATCTTGAAATTTTAGTACTAGGGACCTCAGGCAAGAACAGTTCTCATTGGTTAACTAAGAGATTAGAGTGCAGGTCTAAGATTTGCATAATGTAAAAGGTGTACATCTTTGTAAATATCTTTGATTTTCAGTCCTTAGGCAGTTAATAAAAGAACAAGAATGATCCTGCTTTAGGATTAGCCTTTGGGTAATATCGCTTAACATAACAAAGTATAAAAATATTATTTGTTTAATTTTATGTGACTCATGTTCCCTGGTTACATCAGGATTTTCTTTGTTGAATAGTATTATTCTAGCATTTATATAATAATTTACATTTTTAGAGGCAAGGCTAATACTTCCATAAAGGATTTCCATTAGTCCTTATACCTCAAATCTACTGTACTATCATACCGAGAAGTGGTAAAGAAAGATTTATACTTTCTCAAAGCCTATAATATTGAGGTAGTTTCTGAAGCAACAGATTACTGTCAGCACTTCACTTTGACATTCAGCATGACCCTCAATGAGAGGAATCTTTATCTTGGTGTTTCTGTGAGCTGCAGATGGTGGTGTCCTTGTACTTTCACAAACCAAAGACACCAATTGAGACTTAATTTTTTAAATTTTAATCATGGGAAAAAAAAAACCTTGCTTGAATGAGGAGGTCAGCGGCCATAGAATTACAGCAGACTTGCAAATCTGCTCACTTGTTTGCCCAGGTCAAGTGTTTTTTGAGGGATGAGTAAAATATAATCCTTTTTTCATCCTCATCCATCACTGTGATAAAGGGCAATTGAGTAAATCTTGTTCCTGATCTGGTAATTTCCTTCCCAGTTGCGCAAGGCTCGTTTACAGATGTTTGATAACTTTAAAATTAAACATTGAGCCTTCTATAGAGTTCCTCCTTTGCTCAGGTATGCTGTGAAATAGATTAAAACTGTAAGCAATGTTTCATGCTGCCAATAAGTTGAACCCACACCATTTTTAAAAAAATTTGTATCAGACATCAAAATCGAAGTTTCTCTGTTGCTATTCCAGGCCTTGACCAAAGTTTAGTCCAGGCTTCTAGTTTTTTTGTTTTGTTTTCAATCATCCCAATTGTCTTTCTCTCTTTACATAGTCACTGTTCAGTCTTAAACCCAATCTCCTTTCATTTCAGTAGGCATTGTAGCCTGGAAGCCCTCAGACCAACTTCTGTCACTAAACTTTAAATGAGACAAAACAGAAGCCCTGATTCTTGTGGTCATTGAAGTTTCGATGACACCTTTTGCAAGAGTAAGCACATCTGTTCCAGCATCCTGGCCCAATTGCTGATAGGTTAACTATGTTTTGTTAACCTAAATTCTTCTGGTTTTGACTTGACAAGTTATTCTTCTTCGCTTATTCTAAATTGCTGTGTGTTATCACAGTTGCCACATTCTCTCCCACAGAACATGGTATCTCAGTGGTAAGTGGAAGACAATATTATGTAGATTTTGCCATATTCTGACTTAGGACATGCATGCCTGTCTCACAGTGAGATCAGATGGAGTCTTGCATGTCTGTCTGTCAGCATGTGACCCATCATTTGTAGAGTTTTGGGAATCTTTAGGACAAAAGGCAGTATAAAAATTGTCACTTAGACTTTTCTCAATTTCATGGAGTTGAAGAGTTCTCTTACAGTTATTAGTCTGTGAATATAAATCTTTTGCTATATATATGCTCTTAAATTTGTATTGTTTATGAACTTATTGTAATAGGGACACTGTAAATTGGAAAAATACATGTAAGACATTATTGTATTACTAATTAATGCACCTCTCCCTATTTAGCACATTTCACAATAGAGATTTAAATTTATCACAAATGTATCCTTTAATTTTATTTTTTATTAGCAAAATATATTCTAGCAGTTGCCAGTAAGGTACAGTCATTACTAGGGCCCTACCAAATTCACAGTCCATTTTGGTCAATTTCACAGTCATAGGATTTTAAAAATTGTAATTTTCATGATTTCGGCTATTTAAATCTGAAATTTCATTGTGTTGTAATTGTGGGGGTCCTGGCCCAAAAACGAGTTGTGGATGGGGGTCGCAAAGTTATTGTAGGGGGGATGTGGTACTGCTACCCTTACTTCTTCGCTGCTGCTGGTGGCGGCGCTGCCTTCAGAGCTGAGCAGCTGGAGAATGGCAGCTGCTGGCTTGGAGCCTATATCTGAAGGCAGAGCCGCCAGCAGCAGCAGCACAGAAATAATGGAATGTTATGGTATTGCCACCCTTACTTCTGCACTGCTGCGTGCAGAGCTGGGCCCTCAGTCAGCAGCCGCCACGCTCCAGCTATCCAGCTCTGAAGGCAGCAGCACAGAAGTAAGGGTGGCATGGTATGGTATTGCCACCCTTACTTCTGCACTGCTGCAGGCAGGGCGCTGCCTTCAGAGCTGGGCACCCGGCCAACAGCCGCCGCTCTCTGGCCACCCAGCTCGGAAGGCAGTGCAGAAGTAAGGGTGGCAATGCTGTGACCCCCCCAAAAAAACTACCTTGTGACCCCCCTGAAATTCCCTTTGGGGTCAGGACCCCCAATTTGAGAAACACTGGTCACCCTCTGGTCTTCTGTATGCTTTTATCCTATATTATACAGATTTCATGGAGGGAGACCAGTCCGTGACGTATTTTTCATTGCCGTGAATCTGGTAGGGTCCTAGTCATTACAGTGTGGGTGTTTACATGTCCCAGGATTGTCTTCTTGCTTTTTTTATTTTGCAGGTGTACAAAGCTTAAAACAATATAAAAGTAATAAAGACAATTTAAAAATATAACTCTCTCTTATTGACCAAAACTTAAACAACTGAGTGAACATTTATATCCTTTATAAAGACCTCAAATTACTCTTTTGGGACATAGTATAAAATGAAACTTTTCAGTTAACTTTCATTTCAGTAAGAGCATTAAGTGTTTTGTCCTGTCATCCTATGATCTACTCTAGCATGTGCATCTCTTTCAGAGGCATTGCTTGTGCAGCAGGTAAAGCCAAATTAAATACATTTTTAAAATAAACCTTAGAAAATTGTGAGTTTCAGTAGCACCAGTGTTTGGTAAGAATAACTTAAGTGTTTTTAAGTAGCACAAGTGACAAAATACCCATATACTAAAAATAATAACCCATGTTGGGGGCAGTAGTTTCCTCCAGATCATTCTGTAGAAGAAGGGGCAGAATTGCGCCACCATGGAACAGGTAAACAAAATTGGATTTTGGCACATTCACTGGAGGTCAGCGTCATCCACACATAAGCCACTTGGGGGCTTCTGCCAGGGAGGCTTCCCCTTCCCGCAGCTTCTGCCGGGGACAGGATCGGGGTGTGTGTGTGGGGGGAGGCTTTCCCCAGTTTACGGCTTCCACCAGGGACAGGGTCGGGGGGTGTGGGCGGGCGTGGAAGCTGGGGGGTCCCAGTTGGTCGGGCCCCCATGGGCCCAGTAGCTAATCTGCCACTGACCTAGTGTTTTGCATTCCCACCCTAGCCAAATACATTCATGGCCAGATCCTGTGGAGGATCGTCAGCAAGCACAGGAGTTAAGGGATCATGGTGTTGGAACTCTCCCACTCCTTTTGTGGGGCCAGGGAGAGAATCATGTGGTGTTTAGTCATCATTCAGAGTTCAAAGTGCTTGAAAAAGCTCTACTTTATTCAGCATCTGAGTTCTAACTGATCAGCATTGCTTAACATGAGCATCTGCATAAACGTAACAACTGGCTCCAGATGGCTACTGCCAGACCCTCTAAAAAGTACAGTTCCCCACAATCCATATGCAGCTGTCCCTTTGGGAACATTCTGCCTCACAGTGTGAAATTGCTAAATGTTAACATAATGACATATATGGGGAGAAAATTGAGGGTAAGCGTTATCTCCAACTGCTATATCATACCGAGTGCAAATGTCAAGGGATTATTCCAACAGTGCAGAAATGTTTTTCATTTACAATGATCTGTCTACATTGTTTTTGGCACAAAGTATTCAGTTTCTGATAATTTCACTTATCTTACTAAAAAAGTTAAAAACAGTACATGTTTATTTGTGTGGTATCGCATAGCCCAGGAGACGGGAAATGGGAAACGCAATCCATCAACCATCAGCAACCAGCTTGTGTTCTTTGAGACCAAAGGACATTACTGCCAGTTAGTTTAGATTGTCTGTATGAAATGAAGAGTTAGTCTCATCTGTCTCATAAGGGTCAGCTATACACAACCCACAACCCACCATGACAGTTGGCACGGATGGGGTATTCTAGTTGGCAATCTTACCAGATGAACCAAGGACAGGATAGTCATGCGTGCCTACACAGCCCACAGAAGGTAGCCTCCCAGCCAAAGTCGACAGACTTGAGTTAGCAGAGCTCATGTGAGCATTCTAAAATTAGCTGTGTAAAACATGAAAACTGGTTTGGGTTAGAGCTCAGGCTTCGGAGCCCAACCTCCAGCTCAAGCTGCAATTTTAAAACTCTGCCCACACAGCTAATTTTAAAGTGCTTGCACAAGCCCCCTTGCCCAACTCTGTTGACACAGGCTGGGAGGCTTTCCCCCCCCCAGGATGGGTAGACATACCTATGGAGATTGGAATACTCTCTGGACTATGTTAAAGTAGATGGACAGGATAGCCGTGGAGAAACTTGCTGATGCTATAGCCCAGAGATATCAATCCGAAACCTCTTGCAAGGGAAAGGGGGTGGGTCAGCTTTTGTGGCCTGCATCATGCGGGAGATCAGACTAGATGATCATAATGGTCCCTTCTGACCTTAAAGTCTATGAGTCTACTAAAATTAAAAAAGGAATGTTACTTCCTTTATAGATCACCAGTTTTTTTGGTTCCAAAGCATACCATGTTGCTCTCTAAAATGCTTACTTTATGTGGATGGTATAATTAGAACTAGTAAAAAAATCATCTGTTCAGCAACAAGGTTTTTAAGGCCCGCTGTAGCATTCTGATGATGACTGGCGGTGTCAGTACTGACAATAGACTGGGGCAGGGGTTAGTTCTCGGCTATCTCAGCTGGTTGGTGCCTGACCAGTATTGGACAACTATAGAAGACTTCATTGCTGTAGTTAAGTTTTGTATTATGTGCAGCTATGAGCCTGGTACGCAAAGTTTGGCTCCAGATTCAGGGTGCTTGTTTCTCTGTTTTGGCTCAACCTGCATTGAAATGAGGCCTGCTGCAAAATTTTCAGCTGGAGCCAGATATGGGGTTTTCCCAAAATTTCCTGAGGTTCAAGTTTATTTCTAACAATGAAACAATGATTAATATTGGTATATTATTGGCATAATATCATCTTTATTTCACTGATTCAAATACTGCTAATAGAAACAATATCTTAACATAAACTTTTCACTAGAGGCTATTTCATTTGTATCCTATCTCTGCCACCAGAGGATAGTGGACAGTAAATGTCATTGTTCAGTCACTAAAACACTCAGCACTATGATGACAAAGGATTGTTAATTGTGTTGGTGTATGGACAGCTGCCTCTTATAATGCCAGAAATGATATTGTTATGCTGAAAGGTGTAAATGATAGACATCAGGTGGGTCTTTGCTATGTGGTAATCACAGAGCCGGTTAAAGCCAATGGGGGTGTGTAGTGGGGCTTTCAGCCCTGGAGCACCACCATTGCATCTCTGCCTCAGTTTCCCTGAGTGAGGGTTTTAATAAGTCCCATGAGGCTTGTATATTGAACAGGGCCCCTTCATGTGTCCTGTTTATTCAGCTCCAAAGGCAGAGCATAGTACAAAGAGGCCTCCAGCTCAGCTTCTCTTGCACTTACTGGGCTGTCTTCCAAACTGTCCTTATAGTTTCCCTCCTTAAGGCAGGCATTTCCCACAGCTCTTTGTTGTGATTCAAGCCAGCTGCAAGGCTTTAGCCCGTTTCTCCTCCAGGTTGTCCCTTTTACAATTAAGTACTTCCTCCGTCATGCTTGGAGGGTCCAGCTGGCAGACCTTCCACTGTAGCTGTTGTCTTCCTGCTAATTCAGGGCCCTGCAGGAGCCTTCTTGCTCCCTGAAGTATCTACAGACACTGTCTTGCTATGAAGGAAGAGGCAGCAATTATGCAGGTTGTTTCCCTATTGGCTGGGTGAGAGGGGAGACCTGCCCTACCCTTTCTTCAAGGCTCCAGATCCTAGGCCTTGAAAGATACAGTAACATGATTCCTTCTAACTGCTACTTCTTCCTAGGACCCCTTTCCTCTCTCCCATATCTTCTTCAGCCTTGTGTTTAAGATCAACCCAAACTCTTAAAGGGCATATCACATGGCAGGGAGGACTGATCAGTAGGCAGTACCGCCCTTAAGGGGCAGACTACCCCATCACAGGCTTTAAGGCTAAATGGAAGGAGCAATTAATTCTTTATTTAGTGATAACTTGAAACAATAGAAGGCTACCGCCCAAAGCACTGGGTCACATGGCAAGGCCTTATCGGAAACTAAGCCAGAAGAGGTTCTCTGATTGCAAACCAGTGGCTAGGAGATTGTTCCACAAGCCATGTGTGTTAGGAAGCAAAAAGTGAGGAGACAGTTTATGAGCATGCCTCAGAGAGGGAGCAGAGAGACATTGATCCTTGGGCACAGAACTGACTGGAAAGGCAGGCTAGGGGATTTCTCAGCAAGGAAACTGCCTGTTGTTCATTTCTACTGCATTCAGGAAAACAGAATCTTGTATACATTCTTTGTAAATAAACAATTACTCCTAGAGTTTACCTGACTTGTATCATCTGTTTCTCCTTCTGATAGAAACAACCCTTCCAGGCCCCAAATATTAGCTAACTGCTCAGGCCAAAGAGACAACAGTATTTAAGTTGGACCTTAGGTTTTGATAATCATTGCACATGAACTGAAGTTAGGATGTTTGGTCAACCAGAAAAATAGGGACAAAGTCAAAGAGAACTTTGTTTCCTACCATTAGGCAAACCAAATTACAATAGTTTGGTCATATTAAGAAGCCATAAGAGTGGTAATAACCATGAATTGAGAAGTTACAAGAGCACAGCTGTGCAGCACTCAAGTTAAAGAAAACTTTAAACTTTGACACTTTTATAGACCAAAGCTTCTCTGTGGTAATTCCTGCATTATGGGATTCTATAAAAAATATTCAAATGTTTCTGACTATAGGTTTCTACGTGTTTTTATATGTAATGTTACTATATATGATAAAATAGAGAAATGATGTTTTAAAGAACTGTGAATGCTGTATTCAAAAATTGAGATTTGGTTTAAAAAAGGGGGCGGGGGCTGGAGATCTGGATCCAGATCCTCACCCCACAATGTTGGTGATGTTTAGATTCAATTGTTTGGTGGGGCACATATTAAGGATAGGAGAAACTGCAGAATTTGCACATAAATACTGTCCTGACAACTGCATCTGCCTTTCCCATGATCCTCAAGTGATCTGAGTGTCACACTGTCATGACTGGCTCACAAATGGGAATGCCTACCTTAAGGCAGACACTGAAAAACAAGGCAAACACCTCAAACTGGTGGTATGTTCTATTATTAGAGTTCTCCAAGCCAGTAACAAATGTGAACTACTGGATCACGGTAACAGTCTTACCATGAAGTCACAAACTGTCTCCTTAGACAAGTGATTCTCAACCTATTTAGCATTGTGGGCTGCATATGCAGCTCTCTCTGTGTAATGTGGACCGCCTCCACATGATATATATGCTACCTGTGTGGACCTGAGGATGTCACATGCGCCGCAGCTGTGTGCTGATTGGGCCACAAGTTGAGAACCACTTCCTTAGACTCTCCAGTCTAAGTTGCCACTCAGACAAACTGGACTTAGTGATAAATGGTCATTTACACCAAAAATCACACAATGTTCAGGTTGCTTCCAGTGCCAAGAGACCAGCTACTTACCCCAGATCAATTGGTACCCTAGATCTTACACCAAACACAGCGCCTGTAGCCAATCCTGTAATAAGCTATCTTAAAGATTTATTAACTAGGAAAGAGAAATAAGAGCGTTATTCACAAATTAAAGCAAACAAACATATACACACCATCTAAATCCTAAGAGTGACAGAATAGTAGAGATCTGTCAATTCAAAGTGTCTTTCAGGAGCTAACTCGTGGGGATCTCTGGCTTCAGTTTGGTTTCTTTGGCCCTGTGAGAGTTTAAACAGCAAATGAATGAAAAATCTTCACATCAACTATTTTTATTTCCCTTTTTCTAATATTCAAAGCAATGAGAAGAGGCCTTCTGCACATACTTCTCGATGGGTGGATGGGGCAATTAACAAAGCTTTTGTCTTATAATGGCCTACTTAAATTTTGATAGTCTACCTGGATGTGTGGGGAAGGGATGGTTCCCATGGTTGGGTTCACAAGTTCAGAGCAAACCTTTTCAGAGTTATAAAGCAAAATTTAGATATTTTCTTATAGCATGCAATACAACCATTGCAAGTGAGATTAATGCATGTGGCAACTTACAAACATTTCATAGATCTAAATATTAAATACATTCTTATAAGACTAATACCTATTTTGCGCAAAACTAACATACAGGTGAACTGGTCTGGTCTCCAGCTATGAGTTTGTCAGTTCTTAGCTAATTGCTGCAGCCTTGCCAAGAGCTGGCATCTGGCCTGCCAGTGTCACAATGAGTGTATCATATTTCCAAATACAGAACAGAAATATTTATTGAACATTTCTGCCTTTTTGGCACCATTATTAATAATTTTATCATCTACTCTATCTAGTAATTGTCATATAACATTTCTAGGATATCTTTTGTTTCTAACATAGTTTAAAAACTCCTTTTTTGTTCTTAGCCTGCTAATCATGAATTTGTCCCTGATGTCTTTAGCTTCCCTTATCAATTTTCTATACTTCACAACTTTTCATTTGTATTGATTGCTATCTTTCCCCATTTAGTATGTATTACATTTTTATTTCTAATTGCTGCCTTCACTTGCCCACTGAACCAGGACTTAGCCAGAGTTGTCCTTTTCTTGATTAAGAAGTCATAGGTTTTTGGCCAACCAATAAACACTTCTTAAAGAAGTCCCAATTTTTCAGTGTTTGTACAGCACCTGAAACAATGGGACCATATTCCTGATTTGAGCCTTTATTGCTACTGAAATATATTTGCTTAATAATTATAATAGTACTTATTAACTAATGTCACATATTTGTAGGCAGAGTTAAGAAAATTTCCAGGAGCAGAAAAATTTTCTAGTCTGCCATGCATACAGAAATTTTCAAACACATTGCTTACTTAGATCAGAAATTAGAGGAATCAAAATAAAGCTTATAATGAAGCGCCTTTCATAACCTTAAATAAGGAGACACCACTATGCCTCCATAAAACATGCATATACACAGAAACTTTTAGAAAATGTATGCAAATAATGTATGTATAATTTAAAATAGTTGCAAAATGTGGAAATAATAGATGAATTATTTCACCAAGTGCTAAAGTTCAATCTTCTCTTGGATAGTACCAAGCTGCTGAAGTATTCCTCCCCTCCCCCCCCCAGATTTTCTTATATCCTCTTCATGACTAGTACAATCTCACAGTAGATTTTACTGAGATATATGCTATGTCTGGCTAATTATGTGCAACATACATTGTTTCAACAATTCCCTTTCTTTCGTGTTCGCTGGCAAAGTGCGTTCTGAGGATTTGTTAAAATGAACACTTTTATCTTATATTTTCAAGGTTTTTTCTTATTTATTTAGGTTTAGTTTAATTAAATATTTTAATATTATTAAATATGGTTATTTATTATTAATAAATGCATTAAAATTTATTATTAAATGGAAAAATCAGATATTGAACTAAAGAACTATAATGTCACAGAAGAAGAATTTCCATATGTGGAAGAGTGAAATCTATTCATTGGTTTGTGGACTGAAAGTTTTCTAGAAAGTGCCATAAATCCATATGATGCCCCTGAGTGTTAGATTTAGCATTTGGATATTTAATTGTGCATTTTTTCAAAATCTTTCAGCTAAGTCAGAGAGCTCCCAGGTGCCTACATAATGGGTCAGGGAGGGATTCTGAGACAATATTCTAAATAACTATTATACTCCCCTTCTTCCTACATCTCAGCTTAACTCCTTGCTGAGACACAGGTCAGAGTTCTCTCTTTTCAGGACTTTTCAGAAAGCATTGCACAATTAAACGTCAGGGCTATTGTATGTAAAACGCTCAAAACTCGATGTTATAGTTCCCAGTCAACTTCAAAGAGGGAGTACTGTACAGTTTCTAAGTAACACAAACATTTCATGTACACAGAATACATTATCAATAGTATTTGGAATACTATGAATAACTTTTAAAACAAAAAGTTGTTAGGCAGTAACTACTGAAATTCCTTATACAGACTTCCCCATTTTCTTGCTGTTACATATTTCAAATATAAGTTTCCAGTATAACAAATATAATTCTGTAGTTTCACACACATATATAAAAACATTCTCTTCTGATCCTCTCTCAGATGATTTATCACTCTGTATAGTGTGGCCATAATCTGTAATGTGTATTACCTGGACTCTTCATAGCTTGTGAATGTCAGCATCTCAGTCCTTTCTGACACCTCAGAAGTCTGTCAGCAAACAAATAGTCTGGGGATCTCTATAGCTAGCAGCATTACAGCCCTTGCATTAATAGGTTGACTGGTTATCTCAGGTCTTGGAGAAACAGAAATCTGTAGCCAAAGTGTACAGGAATTGGGATCAGTATATAAAATAAGCATTCCCTGGTTTTCTGTAAGTTTCTAATTCTACAGAGCACTGTTTTTCCCATAAGCCCAGCTAAGTCAGGTAAGAATTTAGAGACTCTCACCTCACTGAGCTCTGCCCCAGTTGTCTCTGAAACTGAGACAGAATCCCAGTTTAAACCAGTTAGCTGATAGCGAAATGTAAATTCCATAG
The DNA here is from genome assembly GCF_027887155.1 of Malaclemys terrapin pileata. Taxonomy (NCBI): domain Eukaryota; kingdom Metazoa; phylum Chordata; order Testudines; family Emydidae; genus Malaclemys; species Malaclemys terrapin. Next base: position 88,311,363 of record NC_071507.1, read on the forward strand.
GCATTGTAGCCTCTAGGGATAACAAATGCTCTCCTCCCAGCTTTCCTGCTAGGTCTGTAAAACATACCTCAGTGAACCAAACATTATCCTAAAAGAGGACTTCCCTAGTAAGTAAAGTTGTAATAGCATTCACCTGTATCCAGAATGGTACAAGTCTTGGAACTCCACCCTCAAAGCAGTTACATCTCTTGGTCCTGCATTGATCTGAGCCCACAGGTCTTTCTCCGAGTCTTGTATTCATAACATTCTCTCTAACGCCTCCCCCCTCCCATACTTTGATTGGCTTAGCTCTCAGAGGATGACTGGGGGTACGTCTGCACTACCTGCCGGATCGGCGGGTAGCGATTGATCTATCGGGGATAGATTTATCGCATGTAGTGTAGACGTGATAAATCGATCCCTGATCGCTCTCCCGTTGACTGCTGAACTCCAGCTCGGCGAGAGGCGGAAGCAGTCGACGGGGGAGCCGCAGCCGTCGATCCCGTGCCGCGAGGATGCCAAGTAAGTGATTCTAAGTCGATCTAAGATACGTTGACTTCAGCTATGCTATTCTTGTAGCTGAAGTTGCGTATCTTAGATCGATTCACCCCCCCAGTGTAGACCAGGCCTTGGTGTGATGTGCCAGGCAACTTGTCTACAATGAAAATTTCCCATACAGCTTCAGAAACAGCTACTGAATATGTCCAGTAATTGGTACACCCTATTTCTGGATGCTGCTGGGCCCTACTAGCTGATTGATGTTGCCCTGCACTCTGAAGATGTGCAGAAACAGAATATTCCAACTAAAACCCTAACCCTTATCGTGTGCCAAATCAAACATGAATCTGAACATCACCAAATTTTGGCAGGCGAGGGAAATATCATGGACTCATCTCTGTATAATAAGTAGATATAAACAAAATGTTACCATTTGGGATGCGGCATTACCCCATGAATTAGGAGGTTCAACCAATCAGATTTATTTGATGTGATGTCACATCTCTGAATTGCATGAATGACCCAAAGTGGCAAAATCCAGACCAGTGACACTGAAGGAACAAGAGGAGGGAAGTAGGTAAGGCACTGAGATCAGGAAAAGGAAGAGCCATAGGGAAAGTGTGTGGTTTAGGCCAGGTCCACATTACAAACTTACATCAGTATAACTACATCTCTCAGGGGTGTGAAAAATCCTGAGTGACGCAGTTATATCAACATAACCCCCAGTGTAGACAGTGCTATGTCGATGGGAGGCCTTAGAAGGTAGAATTTGGTGAGGCTGTGCTGACATGGATATAACACTAGTGGATGCAATATATAAAATAAAAACAGTGTTACAGCATGCCCATTGTTTAGGATGTTAGCAGAGCCAAATAATGCAGTTAGAGCCCTGTAATACACAGCTGCCTGTTATTTCTTTGGTATATGTTGTATGAACCTGCACAATGCATGTATGCACTGCATCTGTTGGTAGGAACAGGTTAAAAATAAATCTTTTTGCAATGTATGAAATAAAAATATTTCTCATAACTAGAAGTAATTTTGTTTCCTGTTTGTGCTGTCTTGGTTGAACTGACTTTTACTGAATTTCAAAAACCTTTTCTAAGTGTACACATTTGAAACTCAGTTTTACAGGGTCAATGTCAATCTGTTTAGGCCCAAATATTCACCTTCTTTATAACCAACCCTGGAGTTACCACTTCTGGAGGTATGATGGTAGTTTGGCTCTCATACCCATTGTTCTTTCCATTAAGGCAGCTAACAAGAAGCCAGTTCATGATAATTTTATTGATGGTGTTGCCAGCCTTAAATCCATTTTTATATTTCTGTTTACTCTTTTCACCACCCCAAGTCTCCATTTGCAGTACAGATTTATTGTTTTTATCCTTTCTCTCTTTGAGCATGCTTTCGTGAACTACATGTAGCTATTGCTTGCTTCTTACACATTTCTTTTTTTCTTCACAGTAACTAAAGTTTATTGTGTCTTAATTAGAGTGTCAGATGCTCCAGCCTTCTTTACACGTTTTAATACTCTCTCACTAGATTTCTTAATGCCTCAAACTTTGCTTTTTAAAAAAGGATCAAGTGTCATTTCAACAAATCCATTTCTTGAATTCGAGTAATCAATGGAAATTAGCACCTAGTTTCTTTATAACCTAAACAGTACACCTTTTAATATCATCTATTTCCTATTTGTAAGGAGGTGAACCAGAATGACTTCTTTTCTGTTTGAATTCTTTACTTTCAGGATAATACCAGTTTATTCGGAACTACATTGATGTAAACAGCAGGACAATGAGGTTTTTTTATGGGTTCTGAAACATGCATGCAGATACATGCATATAGTTATGCCCTTTCCTTAGTGGTACAAACACTTACTGTGATTGCTTGTGAAAATTAAGTGACTGCACATGCAAACTACTAGAAACCTGTCTGTTGTCATACTAATGTCTTATCCAAGACACAAGTCAGACTGTAGAGATGCCCTGAGCAACCTTTCCAAGTCATTGTCTAAATCAGTGATTATAAGGAAAAGCCATTTTCCTATTTGCTGTTTGGGGTTTTCCCCACTATATTAAATCAATGCAGGAACTACATTGATGTTTCAGAAAGCTGCTAATACAACACTTGGACTGATTAGTATTTTTTTGCTTTTGCTGACCCCCTTTCCCCCCCCCTCCCCATATCTTGCGCTATTTTTTTTTATTAGATATTGCTGTTTAGAGTATTACATTTTGTATCATAATAATAGAGACTGACTGAATTTGTCCTTGAAGTTCAGAAACAGCAAGTCATGTGAAGGAGAACAAATAAAGAAATAAATGTTAATCACTACCAGGAACTAAAACAAGGAGAAATAAAAAAGTAACGTAGTATAAAAGAATAGTCTTGATTCAGCCTCAAGTAGTGCTAGTCCCTAGTGGTGGAAGAAAAGGCCAGTGGTAGAAAAAAAGTTTGAGCATGGGGTGGTTGCAGTAGGACAAAGTGCCAACAATTACAACTCCACCAGCAAACCCAATATGCATAGCTCCGAAAGAGGGTAGTGCTACCTGGGGAAGGGGTGTGATCAAGGTGCTCAAGAGAGATGCTGATTCAGCACATCCCAATAGAGCCTCCATTAGTAGGAGCCCTGGCTTCAGGTTAAAGCTGACCTTCCCGAACAGAACCATGTCAAATACTGCCCGGCTTCTCTGTAGGGTATAACATAAGAACATAGGGATGGCCGTCCTGGGTCACACCAATGGTCCATCTAGCCTAGTATCCTGTCTTCCGACAGTGGTCAATGTGAGGTGCTTCAGAGGGAGTGAACAGAACAGATAATCATCAAGTGATCCATTCCCTGTCACCCATTCCCAGCTTCTGGCAAACAGAAGCTAGGGACACTTCAGAGAATGGATTTGCATCCCTGCCCATGCTGGTTAAAGTCATTGATGGACCTATCCTCCATGAACTTATCTAGTTCTTTCTTTAACCCTGTTTTAGTCTTGGCCTTCACAACATCCTCTGGCAAAGAGTTTTAAAAATTGTGCATTGTGTGAAGAAATACTTTCTTTTGTTTGTTTTAAACCTGCTGCCTATTAATTTTGTTTGGTGACCTCTAGTTCTTGTGTTATGAAAAGGAGTAAATAACACTTCCTTATTTACTTTCTCCACACCATTCATGATTTTATAGACTTCCATCATATCCCCCCTTAGTCACTCTCTTCCAAACTGAAAAGTCCCAGTCTTATTAATCTCTCTCCAAATGGAAGCTGTTCCATACCCCTAATCATTTTTGTTAACCTTTTCTGTACCTTTTCCAATTCCAATATATCTTTTTTGAGATGGGGCGACCACATCTGCATGCAGTATTCAAGATATGGGCGTACTATGGATTTATACAGAGGCAATATATTTTCTGTCTTATATATTTTCCAACATTGTTATCTTTTTTGACTGCTGCTTCACATTGACTGGATGTTTTCAGAGAACTATCGACAATGACTCCAAGATCTCTTTCTTGAGTGGTAACAGCTAAATTAGACCCCATTGTTTTATATGTATAGTTGGGATTATGTTTTCCATTGTGCATTACTTTGCATTTATCAACACTGAATTTCATCTGCCATTTTGTTGCCCAGTCACCCAGTTTTTTGAAATCCCTTTGTAACTCTTTGCAGTCTGCTTTGGACTTCACTATCTTGAGTAGTTTTGTATCATCTGCAAAATCTGCCACCTCACTGTTTACCCCTTTTTCCAGATAATTTATGAATTTGTTGAACAGTATCAGTCCCAGCACAGATCCCTGAGGGACACCACTATTTATCTCTCTCCATTCTGAAAACTGACCATTTATTCCTACCCTTTGTTTCCTATATTTCAACCAATTACTGATCCGTGAGAGGACCTTCCCTCTTATCCCATGACACCTTACTTTGCTTAAGAGCCTTTGGTGAGGGACCTTGTCAAAGGCTTTCTGAAAATCTAAGTACACTATATCCACTAGATCACCCTTGTCCACCTGCTTGTTGACCCTCTCAAAGAATTCTAGTAGATTGGTGAGGCATGATTTCCCTTTAGAAAAACCATGTTGACTTTTCCTCAACAAATCATGTTCATCTCTGTGTCTGAGAATGCTGTTCTTTACTATTGTTTCAACCAATTTGCCTGGTACTGAAGTTAGGCTTACCAGCCTGTAATTGCTGGGGTCACCTCTGGAAACTTTAAAAAAAATTGGCATCACATTAGCTATCTTCTAGTCATCTGGTACAGAAGCTGATTTAAATGATAGGTTACATACCAGATAACTCTCCCCTTCACCACCACCATTTGCAGCACTTCCTGATGGCTCCAGATGTTAACAGATCCCATCTGAATATGCTGCTCTCTGGATCACAACAGTGAGTTAATAATTATAATTGCAGTTGTGTGGACACCAAAATCACAATGCACTCTTTGAAAAGCATGAGGCATGACACTCTCAAGTCTTCTAAGCTTGTTTTGTTTATTAATAATTCACCCACTATGGTTAAAACCCATAAGATGTCCCATCACTTTTGAGAAAGTCCCAGGGAGCACAGCCAAATGCAATTATACATTGCATCATTCATAAGAAATACATTGGAACGTCACTTTGTTGGGCACTGTCATAATTAGAGAGCTAACAAACCCTTAACATAACAAATTAATATACCCAGCTGTTATAATGCAAAGTGCAATCAGTGACTAATGTCCCTAGAAATACCTTTCAAACAACAGCAGGCCCGCTGTGTTTCTTCTTTAGCTTGAGTGGAGAATAAGTTACTACTTTGCTGTCGCTATACTACTGGGTATTGAAAAATCTGTGCCTAGGATTCCTTCCTGCACAAAGCTCTCAAAAAGTCAACTGCAAATAATATTTCTTGTGGTTTTTCACAGGTGGGATCTAGCTGCATAGTTCAGAGCCAGATTATATCTCCCTAAAGTTCAGTGGTGTCCACCTCCAGGGACTTGTTTCAGCTTCATCTCTACTGTCTTTGTTGTTTACTTTGCATTCGTAGATACATGACCCTTTCTGCTTTTAATAAATTTTGTGATGTGTATTTGTACATGTCATCTACCTCCACTTTCCTTTATATATACACACCAAAAAACAAATAGATTTTTCTTATTTCTCTGTTAAGGGTAGTTTCTTCTGACACTAGAAACACTACAGGATGTTTTGAATGATTTTTGAAAAGAAAAGTTATCTACTCGGCATATTGAGTAATACAGATAATGCTGTAATAATCAGTTTCAGACATGACTGTCTATTAAATACTACATCTAGTTCTAAGTCCCAGTCTTGATCGACAGGGGTCTCAGGTTGGTCCTAGTCCATTATCTCTCTATACTTACAGTCTCCTGAGGCAGCTATGATCCTCAAGGAAGATAACACTTTTTTCAGACAGGGTGAAATTAGCACAAGTGGGAGATAGTCTCTTCAGTCCTAATGTGCAGATGGCAACTAAACTGGATACTTTCAGGGCAAAGCACGAGACCTGTCTTTTTGACATGGTTCTCCTATAAATAAGATTTTGCTCCATCCCTCATGTCCACCTGAAAAAAAAATCCTACCCTGCCTGCTGTCAGGGTACACCTGTACAGTAGCTGGGAGGCTGCTTCCCAGCACAGGTAGATAGATCCACATTAGCTCTTATCAAGCTAGTGTGCTAAAGTTAGCATTGCAGCCACAGCAGCTCAGGTAAGGTGCCCAAGTATGTACCAAGGGAGCTGGGCGGGATTGTATTTGGGTGGGTAGCCTGAACTGCCATGACCACACTGCTATTTTTAGCACACTAGTTCAAGCAGAGCTCTGTTTACCTGTGCTGGGAGGTAATACAGGACAGAAGAACCAAAAAAAGGACATGAAGAATAAATCCTACCAAATGCTATCTAGCCTTTGGCCAGGGGAAAGACTGAGAAAAGTTGAAAATTAGAGCTCTGAGTAAACAAATCATGTAGATTATTTAAACCTTGTGGAGGGGTGGGGCTTTAGATACTACAGTTATGAACGTGGATAAGAACCTAGGTGGAGTAGAATGCTCAAAGTTTGCATGTGTATTTTTAAAGTCTGATAAATATTTTTCTTTTTCCATTACACACATTGTTCCACATCCAGTTAACTTGAACCATTCAGACACAAAGCTTTGCTCTCCTGCCTTACGAGCTCCCTCTGTAATATTTAGAACACAAGAACAGAAACCTCTTCTTAGACCTCTTTTAACTATTTCTCATATGCTTTTATAGTAGGTGACAGTAACAATGCATATATTTTCGCTTGTCCCAAGGTGGAGAGAAACACTAACATTTTATATATATATATATATATATAAAACTATGTGAAAGGGACATTATTAAGTTGCAAAGTCAAGCACGAAAGAGTCGGGAAATACCAGAATTAAGGTTGCCAGTAAAACTTTAATTCATTCCCCTTCTTTGTTTTCTTTATGATACATTATTTAATTACATCATCACATAATATTTTTCCACAGGTCACTTGCCTCAGAGTACAAAATTTATGGTGCTCACTTAATAAGCATCTGTTCAATGTCTTGTTTTTTCCTTGTTGTTCAATGTATGGCCCTAGGCCTTATTTATTGCACACTATTCAAACCCTGCTCTGAATATAGATTTATTAATTTCCTTATGGGCTGTTCTGCAATGGTCACCATAGTATGTGAGTGCTACACACACATTAAGAAATATATGTTCACAACATCCATATTAAGTGAGGGGCTATGATTTATCCCAACCATTAATTGCCCACACTTTGCATAGTTACAATAGGACTTCAGAGTAATACTTCATATTTCTAGCTTCAGATACAAGAATGATACATTCATACAAATAGGATGAGCATACTCAGTGGATTATATGCTTTGTAATGATACCTTACAAGAGACCTTTTGCATAAAGCATATTCCAGTTACATTATATTTACACTCATAAACATATTTCCATAAACATATGGAGTGCAACTTCACATACAGGAGGTCAGACTATTTGATCACAGTGATCTTTCCATTAAATTCATTTCCACTTATGGTAGCACAGAAACCTCTATAATACCATGAAAATATAACAGATGTGAACATACCAAACTTATTTTACATTGTCAGTAACATGAATTAGTTTACTGAGTTCTAGCAGACGAGAAGAGTGTTCTCATTCTTTATTTCTGTCCAATTTCACTAGTCATCATTACAAACTGTAATTGCCTCACTTGTTTGTAGTGTACCTTCCTACTGCATGTTCTGACATCTGTATGCACTCATGGTGCATACCTTGGGAGTTGGGATTACTTGAGACGATTGGGTTGGGACAAAAAACATATGCAAATACTCCTCCCCATAGATGTCTCTCTTTCAGGCTAAAATGCCCATTAGAGAATCTGAATAAGCCATTATAATTTCCTGCCCATATCTGTATATTCAAATTCTGAAGTGATAGTAAGTTGGCAAATGTTCTCATCTTCTCAAAAAGGTGTCATCATGCCTGCTCAGTTTTGTGGACTCCACTCATCACAGGCAATTATTATACACAGACTCCAAGATAAGACCATTAGGTTACACCCTGCTCTATGCAAATTGACTGGTTATCTTTTTATCATCAGTTTAAAAAACAAAGGCTCCCTGAAATCAGGTACTGTACAATTTTTGGATCTTGCAGTAATTTAAAAATCATTATTAAAAAAAATACAGTTCTTACGTGTTGTGGTTTGAAACAGATGTCATGGGAAACAGCATTTCTTTTATTTACTATGCTCAGTGAGAAAACTAGGAAAGTTAAAGTGCTTTAGTAACTGATTCTCCTTTCTTCAGGTTATTCAAGACATGGGTTTATTAAAACCAACCAGTACTTATTGCCTAAGGTCAAATGGTGGAGTCCTTCCTCGTTCATAGGTAAACTTGCCATTAAAGTCAAGTTGCTAAGAGAAAATCAAAAGGAAAAGCAATGAGAGCTTTGCCTCAGGAAGGGATGAAAGACTTTAGTTTTGGGCCTTAATGTAATACCCAGAGTTTTACTTAAACCTTCAAATGAGAGAGGATCTCATATATTGTCACCTGTCTAGACATCCAAAAATGTTAGTACATTTTTTGCCTTTTTTCATCAGGCTTAACAGGGGTATGTCTAGCTCAAGTTACATGCTTTCTCAATGTGTGTTTACCTTATGTTAGGCATTTCCTACAAGGAATAGAGTCCCTTTCTTTCTTATCAACAGTGACTAGCACTGGGAAAATTCAATTATCAAATACCACAATCTTCCTTTTGGTCATCCTATAAAATATATAAACCGCATTATAAAACAACAAGGATAAGCATAAATAGCATAATAGGAGACAAAGTATCTCGCTTCTGTCCCCAGATCTGCCAATGACCTGCTGAAAGACCTTGATGCAAGTCCCTTAGCTTTTCTCTGCCTCAATGCATCCATCTGTTTAAAAAAAAAAAAAAAAAAGGTATAATTATACTTACTTTTTCTTGGCAAGTGCCTTGGATGTAAGGTGCTATTTTAGTACAAAGTATTATTTGTATTTTATAGCAACTGTAATTTGTCACATGTAATACTAATAATACTTTGCACTGATATAACACCTTCCATATGAGGACTCAGAACACTATACAACCAATGAATTAAGCCTCAGAACACTCCACAAGAAAACCGAGGCACAGTGAAAATAAATAACTTGCTCAAGATCACCCAAAAAGTCTGTAGAAGAGCCAAGAATAAGAAATTAGGGCCCAGATTCACTGAATCTGTTGCATGAAAAGGTAACTTTCCTCCCTCTGAAAGCTAATCCTCTGCACCCTAGGGAGATTGATCCTGAAATTACTTCTGCTATGGAGGCTGCTTTAGGCTACAGCCAGGGCTCCACCGGAGCCGTGCCTGGGGAAGGCTGCTGTGAACTGATGTACTGATTTTGTGCATCCCTCAGCTGTACTCTCTAGTGAGTGATGTCCAGTTCTTGGGTTGTATTTGCCCACTAAGTTCATTATGGGGATATTGCAACTCTCTCAGACATTATGTATTGGCCACTGCTAAAGTTCAGATACTGGATTTATTTATTATAATTAGTATTATTACTATTATTATTTATTATTGTTACTGTAGTGTCCAAAGGCCCCAATCTGGGTTTGGGCTCAATTATGCTAGAAGCCTTACAAATACAGAAGTCCAACAATCCTTGCGCTGAAAAGCTCCCAGTTTAAGATTTGAATTGTCTGATGCAGTATGACAAATCGTATGTTCCTAAATTATCTCCTAAAAATGGGTATTTATAATGGAAACAGTGACAACATTTCCATGATGGTGATATATTTGAATTCCAATATAAAATTCATCCCTCTTTGTACAAAGTCTGGGTAATAATTATTGGCCTTTTTGTAGGAACCTAAGCAAGAGATGGGCTAGGGGTCTGCTATTTCAGCCCGGGCTAGAAATGGCCACTGCATCAGATGGTTAGAGGTATGTGCCACTGAATGCATGTAAACAAGGATCCAGTGACCTCTTCCTGGCATGCTGTACAGATGGCTCCTCCTGTGATACATGGGATATGAAGAGACTTTCCACATGGCTATTCTGATTATACCCTAACACTTTTCCCAGGCAAACCCCACTCATGGCTGAAGCAATGGCGAGTATGTTGCACCGCTTCACTGGATCTGTGTGAATTTCACCCTGAAAGGATTAGTTAAATTAAAAGAAAACCCTTTTCCATATAATTATTGGTATAAAATGTTATCACATGCGTATCTTTACAAGATCTGTCTACCTCAACAATTATAAGCCCCCAAATACTGAGGTACATTGGAACTAGTTCAATGTGTTACCCATTTGCACATGGAGGCCAGATCCTCAACTGATGTAAATTGGTATAGCTCCACTGAAGTCAGTGGAATGGCCCTGATTTACACAAGCTGAGGATCTGTCCCAGACAGGGCTGCCCAGAGGATTCAGGGGGCCTGGGGTCTTTGGCGGCGGGGGCCCCCCGCCCCCGAATTGCCACTGAAGACCCGGCACTTCGGCGGCGGGTCCCGGGGTGGAAGGACCCCCCGCCGCCGAACTGCCGCTGAAGACAGTTTTCCCGGGCCCCTGGAGCGAGTGAAGGACCCCGCTCCAGGGGCCCCGAAAAACTCTCCTGGGGCCCCTGTGGGCCCCGGGGCCTGGGGCAAATTGCCCCACTTGCCCCCCCCTCTGGGCGGCCCTGGTCCCAGAAGCTTTAAAAGCTCAGCTGCAGTGTATTCTATTCCAGCTGTAGCTGGTTAGGACACATAATATACTTTTAGAATATTTTTACTTTTTTTCTCCCTACCAACCTGGGTAAATATAAAATGAAACTTCAGACTGAAAAACTCAGAACACACTATGGGTTCAAGGAGGTCAAGCAAGCAAGGATGACAACCTCAGCACTGTACTTTATGGGTGCTTTGATAAATGTTTATTCTCTTTCAAGCTTGATGATCATGTCAGAGAGGTATCAGGAAATTGAGTCCACGGTGAAATCTCTTGTTTCTCCTCTTGGAAATGTTCTGTAATAGAAGCATCGCTTGAAAAAAAGAAATGCAAACACATTTGTGTAGACATGCACACATGCTTCCCTCCTTTGTCACTGTATCTGGCACAGTGGAATCATTACATGTGTTTCTGTTGTTTGGAGCTCTGCAGGGTCATGACACGTTCTTCAGACCTACTTTTTATTTCCCGATCGATGGAGATGCAGCTACAGTGGAGTGTAAAATAATATTCATGTACCTTTTCTCCAAGAAAAAGGTAGGGGAAAGAGAGAAGCTTTTGTGATAAGAGAAATCAGAACAAGATTGCTTTTGATAAAAGATTGATGAAGAGGCGTTCAGTGCTTACAGGAGAAAACTTGTGAAAACAACTCATGTCAGGAGCTTTTGATAAGATGCAAAAAAAATTCATTTTAATATTTATTGCTTGTTGCAAAATTGATAGGCAGCTCCTACATGATGAGGTCATGAAACTGGAGATTGGTTCAGGCAAATTCATTATTTCTGTACCTTGTTTTTTCTGTTTAGATATTAGTCTGCTTCCCCTCTTCCCAACTTAATATAAAGTAATTTTTCTCTCATCTCTCATTAAATACTTGGAAGCCTATCTAGTATAAAGGTAGGCATAAAAATATCTTTCAGAGCAAAGAGGGCTGAAGTTGACGCACTAAGAATCAGATATAAGCTCAATAAGAGCAATCCTCTGCCATGGATTTTTATTAAATGACATTGACTGGTACTATAGCAGTCTGCCCTATTTTTTAATACATGAAATAGACTGTGAGGGCTTAAATCAATAAAAGAAATTATGTATGTAGATGTTCTGAAATATTCTTGTAGAATTATTATGTGGTACAGGATTGCATTTTGTGTGTCTAATGCAGGGGTGGGCAAACTTTTTGGCCTGAGGGCCACATCTGGGTGGGGAAATTGCATGCAGGGCCATGAATAGGGCTGGGCAGGTAGTTGAGGTGTGGGAGGGAGTGCGGGGTGTGGGAGGGGGGGCGGTGTGCAGGAAAAGGCTCAGGGTAAGGGGTTGGGGCAGAGGAGGGGTGCGGGGTGTACGAGGTGGCTCAAGGCAGGGGGTTGGGGTACAGGGTGCGGGCTCCGGCCCAGCGCCACGTACCTGGAGCAGCTCCGGGGTGGCCAGGAATGGGGAACCGCGGCCAATGGGAGCTTCGGGTGTGAAACACACAGGTGAGGGCAGCGTGTGGCGCCCTCTGGCCCCCCCCAGTTCCCCCAGGCGCCACAGGGACATGGTGCCGGCCACTTCCCGGAGCAGCACAGAACCTGCGGCGCCACGGGCATGGCAATTCCATGGGCCTGATCCAAAGCCCGAGGGTCAGATCCGGCCTGCGGGCCATAGTTTGCCCACCCCTTGTCTAATGCATATGTAAACAAACAGAAAAAATAAATATGCTTCAAAATGCAGGAATGTGAGGTGTAAAGAAGAGTTTGAAGAGGCAAATGTGTGCAATGGATCAATATTGCACCCTTACTATATCACTTATCTGTCTAATTATTTACACTGTGTTTCTCATCATAGCATCTTAGCATCTTATTGACGTTTTACTGAAATATTATGTTGCCATTATATAAATTAATGGTATGCCTTGACCTGAAAGATTGTGTTCTGACCCTGGGATCTCCCGTCGCTTCAACAGATGAGTTTCAGCTAGTGTTGACTTGAGTTCTGGGTTTATTTTTTGTTGTGGCTTCACTTTGGAAGCAAGCCCAATCCTGGATTTGCAAATCTGGTTGCTTGTCTTGCAAGTGTAGTAGTTGTTTTGGGAGAAGGTTTGAGGTGTTGGTCTTACAATGTGATCTCTTCTCCTGCAGAGACCACTCCTCAAAAGTGGACGTGGCCTCCTGGCACAGATGTCTCCATCTGGGTTTGTCCAGTGCAATAATTTAAATAAAAAATATAAATTAATGGAGATATCCTATCTCCTAGAACTGGAAGGGACCTTGAAAGGTCATTGAGTCCAGCACCCCGCCTTCACTAGCAGGACCAAGTACTGATTTTGCCCCAGATCCCTAAGTGGCCCCCTCAAGGACTGAACTCACAATCCTCGGTTTAGCAGGCCAATGCTCAAACCACTGAGCTATCTCTCCCCCCTAAATTTGCCAGGTTTTAATGTATGTCTTGCGTGCTTTCGGGTTGGCCTTCAAGGTGTTTTTATATTTGAGGATGGGTTAGCCCTTAAAGCAAGTTCTTGTCCAAAGTGGCTGTAGAACATTGCTTTTGGTATACAGGAAGCCTCCATGTGGACCATGTGTCTGACTCAGCGAAGTTGAACCCTGATGAGCATACTCGCGATGCCAGGGATTTGGCACCTCTCAAGGACTTTAGTGTTGGGGATCCTGTCCTGCCGCTTGATGTTGCAGATAGATCTTAGGCAGCGAAGGTGAAAGCTCTCCAGCTGTTTGATGTGGTTTCGGTAGAGCATCCATGTCTCACAGCCATAAAGGAGTGATGAGAGTACAACAGGACTGTACATTTGTATCCTGGTTCTGAGGCAGACTCCACATTCCCTCCAGAGTCTTTGGGAGAGCCTGACAGATGCCAAGCTGGACTTTGCCAAGTGCTGAATGACCTCATCATCCAACATGGCACTGCTGGAAAGTATGCTACTCGGGTAGCAGAATTTCCTGACTGAGTTAGGGATGTGTTGCCAGTTGTGATGATGGGGTCATGGTGTTCGTGAGACTGGTGATCTGGTGCTGGCTGTTACATGACCTCTGTCTTTTTCAGGCTGATTGTGAAACTGAAGCATTTTGAGGCATAGGCACAGTGATCCATGATAAGCTGCATGTCCTTGAGTGTGTGTTCAACAATGAGCACACAGTCATCAGCAAACAGGAGCTTTCTTAAGAGCTGTTCAGTTACCTTGATGCAGGCCCTCTGTTACTGTAGATTGAAACGAACCCCTTCCAATCTAAACCAGATGTGTATGCTTCTGTCAAAGTCCTGGAATGTGAAAAAGAGCCTGGCTGAGAAGACAATGGCAGAGAGGCCAGGAGTCATTATGTGTCCTTGTTTGGTGCCATTGGTAACAGGGAAGGCTTCTGGTAAGTGTCAATGCTCCATCACCCTAGCCATCATGCCATCATGAAATGAGTGAATGACAACAATCGTCTTCTCTGGCCAAATTTATGAACAGGTTTCAGAGCAGCAGCCGTGTTAGTCTGTATCTGCAAAAAGAACAGGAGTACTTGTGGCACCTTAGAGACTAACAAATTTATTAGAAAAAAGAAGAACAGGAGTACTTGTGGCACCTTAGAGACTAACAAATTCATTAGAGCATAAGCTTTCGTGGACTACAGCCCACTTCTTCGGATGCATTCTTCGGATGCATCCGAAGAAGTGGGCTGTAGTCCACGAAAGCTTATGCTCTAATAAATTTGTTAGTCTCTAAGGTGCCACAAGTACTCCTGTTCTTCTTTTTGCGGATACAGACTAACACGGCTGCTACTCTGAAATTTATTAGAGCATAAGCTTTCGTGGGCTACAGCTCACTTCCGAAGAAGTGGGCTGTAGTCCACGAAAGCTTATGCTCTAATAAATTTGTTAGTCTCTAAGGTGCCACAAGTACTCCTGTTCTTTTTGCAAATTTATGAAGGAGTTTCCATAGGCCCTCACAATTCACTGTGTCGAAGGGCTTGGACAGGTTAACAAACACCATATACAGGTCCTTGTTCTGTTCACAAGCATCCTCTTGTATTTGTCGGGCTGCAAATATCAGGTCTATGGTGCCATGGCCAGCATGAAAGCCACACTCTGACTCTGGGTACACCGAGTGCACTAGGTGAGAAATAAGGCTGTTGGGGAAAACCCACACAAGTATCTTCCCCGCTATAGACAGTAGTGAGATTCTGCAATGATTATCTTAGCTAGATATGCTTCCCTTCCTTTTGTGTTAATGGGCTATGAAAGCATACTTATACTCATGGGGCATAGTATCCTGTTGCCATATAATTTTGAAAAGGCTGGTGAGTTTCCTGACAAGGTGGGCACCTCCACATTTGTACACTTCAGGTTGAATGCCATCAGGGCCTGGAGACTTACCCATAGACAGCTGCTTGATGGCATCAGTAACCTCACCTAAAGAAGAATCCATGGACAGCTCCTCCAGGATAGGATGCTTCAGCAGACATAGTGGATTGACAGTTCAGGAGACTATCAATGTGCTATACCCAGCGAAAGAGAATATCAGCTTTGCCTTCAAGCATCTAATTACCATCTGCTGTAAGGACAGGGCTGTGCCACTGGATTTTGGGCCATGCACAGCACAGAGACCTTTGTAGAAGGTCTTCATGTCATGCTTGTCAGCCGCTTCCTGCAGTTCTGCAGCCTTCTGCTTCTACCAGTGGTTCTTCATTAGCCATAATCAGGTTTGCAGTGAATGTTTGGTCTGACGGTTCCTGTCCTCCTTCATTGCTGTTGTCTTGTTCAAGATGAAGGACTTGCATGTTCTGTGCATGGTCTCCAGTAGACAGTCTATCTCAGGGTCATTCTCATCAAACCGGTCTTGGTGTTTCCACCTTAAAAATCCAAGAACCTTGGATACCATGTTATATGTAACATCTCTGAGCTTCTGCCAGGTTGCCTCAGTGTCAGTGGAGTTCTCTGGGACATCATCTAATGCAGTCTCCAGTGTCTGTTCCAACTTCGCCTGTTTACTGGGGTCTTTCATGGCAGCCACATTGATCTTCTTTGATCGTTTGAGGCATCTTCTTGAGCACTTTGGTGAGAACAGTAGCAACATGATGCTTCTCACAAGCATATAGTCTGAGTAACATTCGGCGCCTCTCAAAGAGCAAGTGATATGCACATCTTTAATGTCTCTAGACTGTACAATTACATAGTCCAGCATTTGCCACTGTTTTGACCTGGGATGCATCCATGTTGTTTTATATTTGGAGGCATGTTGGAAGACTTTGTTGGTAATCGTGAGATTGAACTCGGCACACTTGGAGAGAAGCAGTTGGCCATTAGAGTTTGACCTTCCAATGCCGTGGTGGCCTAGCACCCTGCTCCATGTGTCAGAGTTGGCTCCCACACGAGCACTAAAGTCTCCAAGGACAATGAGTTTGTCCTGGTTTGGCACACCTCTAAAAACCCTACTGAGATCTTCATAAAACTCCTTGTCTGTATGACTTCACCTATGAGAGTCATTGTCAGTGCATAAACACTGCTAATGGTGTCCTACTGGTCCCTGGATAAGTTTATGTGGAGCATCATAAGTTGGTCATTGACTCCCTTGGAGAACGAGTCAAGCTTGTGGGCAATGTCAAACTGTATGGCAAACCCTACCCCTGACCTCTTGGCTCATCTTTGTCCTTTCCAATCCAGTAGTAGGTGTAGCCTGCTCCTACTTCCTCAAGGTGGGACTCATCAGTGAGTCTGGTTTCACTGAGTGCAGCGATGTCTGTTATACCTCTTCTGTGTTTTGGCAATAAGGGCTGTTCTACATTCTGGTTTTTGGTCATTGTCAAGAAGAGCTCTGACATTCCATGACCCAGTGTCAGTCTGTGAGTCTTTGTTTTATTTTGACCACTGATTTGGACAACCAGCCAGGAGTGGCAACCTGACAGGTGCAGAAAGGTAAGGCTACGTTTAGGGTTTCTTTTCAGTCCTTTCCCTGGACTGGGGAGAGCAGCGCTGTGCCTAAAAAGGCCTGTTCTGTCACCTAAGGAGAATAAGAGTTCCATATCTGCCCTGATCTCTGGAGAACAACCATCACCCTAAGGCCACCTGCGTGTGACTAAGGATTGCCAGCAGCATCTTCTGCCTGTCCCCATCGCCACAGGAGTCTGGCAAGTTGATTGTGTTAAATGAGTATGTTGGCTGAATAACCTGCCCTGTGAATGGATTTAAGTAAGAGAGGTTTGTGCAGAGCCTTTCGCACTCTCTCCCACAAGCAGCTATTGCTGCATTGGAGCAATAGATGCCACAAGCACAGCAGCTAATGTGGGTGCAGGATTTGTATTCTGAATTATGCTTCTCCTAGATGAGCTGCCGACCTGAGCTAAAGAGCTTCATCTGCCCAATGGTGTAGTGATTGACCAATTACTGTGTAGATAATGCAGGTTGCCCTTATATGCCATCACAAGGCATACACTTCATCACCGACCTCTCCGTTGACAGTAATGTGTTTTTCCTCATCATCTGCCAATGAAGACTTCACTGTGACCCTTGCAGGGAGGTTTAGGGGTTACTCACACTTACTCAAGGTGTGACCCCAAGACTAATGGAGGGTGGGAACCTCTAAGTCTTCCCATACAGACCTGTCAGGTCTGTCCATTGCCCTGTGTGTTCTGATCATCCTATCTCAGAAAAGATAGAGCAAAACTAGAGGGATTTCAGAGATTGGTGATGAGAATGTTCAGCAGTACAGAAAAGCTTTCATGTGAAGAAATACCGACCAAATTGGAACTGATCACATTAGAGAAGAGATGAAGTAGAGGGGTATGATGAATGTACAGGGGCATAAACATTTTTTTTATTGGGGCGGGGGGCTAGAGTTAAAAAATAATTAAATAACAGCAGTTGAATATTGCTCTAGTAAGTGGTTTTGTGCCAAAATTACATTTATGCACCTTTAGTAAGTGAGATAAATAAGTTTCTGTTCCTAACTCAATGCTTCCATTATTTATTAATACAATTCCTACAATTAGAGGGGTGGAAGCAAAAAGGGAAGAGGTACAAACCCTTCCATGCACCCAGTTGTTTACGCCTATGATGTATATAAAATAATGAATGGTACAGAAAAGGTATATCAGCAAATTCTATTCACTCTTCCTCATAATACAAAAACAAGGGGATATTCAATGAAATTGAAAGATGGCAAATTTAAAATTGATAAAGGAAATACTCTCTTCCACAATGCAATTATTTTCTGGAACTCATTGTTATAAGACATCATTGATAACCAGAGGTCAGTAGAATTCAAAAGGATTAGATGCTTATGCTATAAATGTATGTCTGTATGACAAAAATATCCAGAAGGATTAAAAAATGACTTTGTGGGGGGGATATACACCTCATACTTCAGGGTGTAAGCCACCCTCAAACTAATGGAGGTTAGGTAAAAAGCCTTCCTGTGGGCAGTTTATTCTATAATTGCCTTCTGCAGGGTTTCTTGCACCTTCCTCTGAAGCATCTGGTACTAGCCATTGTCAGAGACAGAACAGGGCTAGATAAACCACTAGTCTGATTTACTATGGCAATTCTATGTTCCCATCAAATTAATATTATATTGCATGCTGCTTCCTCAACAGAAATTTGTTGCAATATCATTCTATTTCTTGTAGCCACAAAACCTCTCCTGCTCGTGGTAATCCATCATTTTTCAATGACAAATGAAAGGGAGGAATAATAAATACATAAAAGAAGCAAATCAGTTTTACACAAGAAGATTAAAACTGAAAATAATATTTTCCATACTACAAAACACAACATAGACAGTGAAAGTGGTCACACTCCTCATTTGGTGGGGGAGAATGTTTTAAGAGTCTGATTTGCAGCTCAGAGGAAACAGATCTCCCATAGGATATGTTGGGGGTTGACAAAAGTAATTTCTGATGTTTTACTGAATACTAGATTAAATATTAGCTTGGAAATCTATGTAAATGGCCTGTATATGAGAAAGAGCTGCCCCAGGCAGCAATCATTTGCATAGGTTGATCTGGAGAAACTTTCTCGTCTAACTTAAATATGCATAACTAGGTATCTTTCCTCTCTGACCACCACTTACTGATTTGTACACCTTTGGGGCACAGGGTAAAGTTAGCTTTTTGTGCTTAGGTGAAGAAGGCAACTGTGGAATGGCTTCATTTCTGCCTTTGTGAGTAAAATCAACAAATTGCCCATGTAATTGGAGTATACATTTTTGTACTGAACAAAAATTAGAGTGTGTGTCTGTTTTATATGCATCTTTCCTCTGCATATGTCCTGTGTGGGAGCTGCTGGCAGAGGATTCTTATCCTGCTGTGTGTCTGGCGTGCCAAAGAAGAAACCAGCTCCTGAAATGCTAATACATTAAGAATGTCACCAATATTGAGTGACAGGTTTTTTAAGTGCTTAAAATATAACTTAAAAAGTATGTCTTCTATACTCTTTTCTCCTTTGATGTAATTGTACCCCCTTTCAGGTATTGCAGAGGAGAATTGTCAGTGATCATCAATGTTGAAAATTATGGGAAACACTGACCGATACAGTATAGTCTTAGCTTTATGGAAATTCACTCCCTGTGGTAGACTTAGTTGGATCTTACAGGATTTGTTGCAAGATTTTTACAGAAGTAGCTTTGCAGAGTCCATGGTGCAAAATTCTAGAATTCGAATGAGTTCTTTTCATTGTGGCTATAATTTTAAGTGTGAAAAATAACAACTCTGTAGATACAAAAGTCCAACAGGAAATAGAATAAATTGATTATAAAAATCCATCTATAATTGGTATATAATCATGATTTGCCACATAAGTTGCCATCACTTTATTGTATATTTCCATAGATAACATGGAAACAATTGTTAACACACAAAATACTTCATATTTTTACCCTTAAGAGTAAAGAGGAAGGTTATCCATTTATTTTAAGTCTATATAGGATATGGTACTTGATGGTGAAAAACAGTGTTGTATAAATGGCGATTATTGCCCTATATTAAACCATTCCATTCTTTCTTTTAAAGTGAATGTACTGCTTGTAAATCTCTTGGAGAAGGGGGTGAGGATCCTTAATAGCAGGGATGAGACCCTAGTCTTCTATAATTTCAAGATTCTTTAGATTTCAAAACCTTCTACTCTGATGTCTTGTTTAAAGTTCAGCTAGCTCATTCTCATCCAAGTCTCAGTCCCAGCCATATGTTGGGACAGCAAAGACACAGCACTATCCCAGACAGGGGAATATGAGACATAAGGCCAGATTTTCCTCTACATCCAAATTCCAGAAGTTGTGGGGGCTTGTCAGATAGCTAGTTATGTTTCCCCATACTTGTAGGCCTGTCTGTGACAACCTCAGAATGAATTAGATCATCTTAGGGCCCACTTTAACTTATGCCACTGTCGTGTGTGTGATTCTTTAGGCTTATATAAAAAGCAAAGCGAAAACCATGACAAAACAATGACAAAAACATGATTTACTAAAAAATCACTGAATTCAAAGTTATATTTGGAGTTATTTGTTTAATTTTTTGAAACAGTATCTTCCATCTGCAGATCTCAAAGCACTGTGCTGACATTAATTAACTTAATCTTGACACTTGCCTAAAAAATAGGTAATAATTATTCCCATTTCATAGATGGGGAAACTGTGGCACAGAAAGGCTTAAGTTTTTTGCTCAAAGTCACACAAAATCTGTGGCACAACTGGTGCTAGAGCCCAGATCACCTGACTCCCAACCCTCTACTGTAAGCAAAAGACTATCTTTCCTTCTGTTTTAGAGATGAAGAATGCTATTTATTTATTAAAATTTGAAAAAGGTTTGCCTATTGTCCCTTTGATTTCACTTGCCCAAAGTCCATTAAAATTGGGTGCGGCAACATCATCATTTGGATGTGAACCAATAAATGCACACACACGTGAACAATTTTTCTGGTTTAAATCGAGTGGCAGCTGGTTTCAGAAGAACAGGATTACTTGTACTTCATTATTAAAAGTCTTTCGTTGTCTGCTTCCTATTAGACACAGCTAACTGCATAACATCATTTGGATACATGGCATTTCAAATGTATCTTTTTAAAACTCAAGTTCAGCAAAGCACTTAACCATATACTTAATTTTTTAAGTATGCTAGTCCCATTGAAATCATCGAAAGCTGAATCAGGGCCAAAGAATATTCACATACTTTGGAACTTTGGTAGACTTTAATGCTTCCTATCAATTTTTGAAAGGTGCCCAAGTTAAAGTTGGACAGTATGAAAGACAGGCATGAAGGTAAAAGTCTAACATTTGTACTGGAAGTTAAAATATAGATCCTTATGGAATAAGAGCAATGTCTGCAGTTACTGTAGCTAAGATAAAAATTCTAAGACTATCACAGTTGATCGCCAGCTGGCATCACAAAAAAATCTCACTCCATGATACACTATTTAACAAAAAGGTATGCTCTTACATCTTACACATTGGATTTGCATAGCCACTATCAGAAACATGATACTGAACTACCTGGACAACCATTACTCTGTTCTGACATGGCAGTCACTTTGTTACAAAAAATTAGAAGCCATCCTGATAGAGTTTGTTCAAATTTAATTCTAAGAATCTTGTTTATCTCCATAACTTTTAGTTTCCTAACTAAATCAGAACACTAACTTTCTCCCATAATGGATAATATATCCTTGAAGATTTCTATCTTAAAATTGAGTCACCTCAGGGGAAAACAGGGCAAGCATTTTTTTGTTTTTTTCCAAGATAAGGATAAAAGACCTCTCTTAAGGCAGATTTTCTTTATCTTTTTTATAGGTCATTATTTTTTTTGTTCTGACATTCAAAAACATCTTTCATCTGTGACTCAACAAGTTTTTCTTCTCTCCCTTGTGTAGCAGTGCATTTAGTATATGGGTTCATTATTTAACTGAATATGTATAGGGGCACATTATTTCATGAGGTTCCCCATTGATCCTAGACATTTTGGGAAAATCACACAGATTTTTTGATAAGTAAAACAAAGGAATACCAATTTGAATTTGACCTTTTAGTTGTTTATAGTGAATTTTAATTCCTCCCACTGTATCTTTTTCTTGGCATTCATCTTATCCCCTAAATTTCCTGCTCTTGTTTGTAGTAATTTGCATTTTGTTTTTGTTTTTCTGTTTAAGACTTGGTTATACATAGGAATGGGGAGGAAAGAGGCAAGACAATAGATTGTATATATGTAGTGGAAATAAAGATATACGGAAAATGTTATATAAATATTTCCAATCAAAAAACTTTGCAAATCTACAGTAAAGGACGTTGAATAATCAGTAACTCATGTAACCATTTTGAAAAGTACATGACTACGTCATTAACATCACAAAAACAATCAAACAAAACCCGACAACAACCAAACCAAAAGCTCTATAAACCGATTTTGGCACCCCTACTCTCACTGAGCAGCATCTTATTATGCAGACAAAATCATTAATTTCAGTGGGACAATTCTAGGAGAAAAGTATTATTAATTGTTAGTAAAGGTATTAGAAACTAGCCCCTAAGTATTACAATACAATTAATTAATAAAAATCTGCAAATGACCCGCTAAAATAATTTACATAAATATTCTGTTCCCCTTGTACGTCATAGTTATTTGACAATAGAGACATGAAAATTCACCTTACACATTCCAGTAAATTACCTCTGATCCACAGACATACTTATGAACCCTTTAAAAATTACATTACTCATCTATTAGTATGTAGTGGGGAGGATTCTAGTCCCCGCCCCAGAACCTCAACAGTATCACCTTTTGTTTGTTACTAAGGGCCTGAACCAAAGAAATCTATTGGAGCCTTTCTAATAATTACAATGGACTTTGGATCAGCCTTAGGTGTCTCCCTTCTCAGTCCTCTCAGCCTGTCAAGCCAGAGCTTCTATCAGAGATCACTGAAAGTCCGTCCTAATCTAGTCTCCCACCATTAGGGGCTGCTTTCCTCTCTGCCTCTCACACGTCTCATTTCCTTCTTGCACACAGGCTGAACACAGAGTAAAGCAAGACCCAGATAAGCAAGTCTTGGCTTACTAAGCACTAGGGAAAGGGCCTTTCCAGATGGACTTGAGAATTGGAAGAAGGTGTGTAGGGACTGAAGGAAAAATAATACAGGAAGGGGGGAGCTGAGGTCAGAGGGAGAGTTAAAGCTCAGTAACAATATTCAACCAAGGTGATCTACAGGGTGTGGAACCCCTTCTGCTTGATGCAGATTGCTAGACTCATTGGCTCAAAAGCCCACTTCTAATGCTACCATTGTGATTATTATATATGTCCCTGTGATATATTATTATAGAGTATTTGCCCATAATTTGGCTCTTTATGTTTTTATGTCCATAAGACCTCATTCTCAGTTGCACAGTACCATGTGAAATCATTTACTCAATCAAAGTGGTGGAATTTTACACCCATGTTGCACTCACCATACAGTGGTGTAATTGACTAAATAAGGTGCAAGGCAATGGGAAATGTGGGACTGAGTATATGACAGGTCTTTTTATTTTATATTTGACTGCTGTAATGAACATGTTTAGAAGATTTAAGTTATAGCGGGTTGTGCAGTATTGAAATAAAAGTGATAGACATGTTCAATCAAAATCACAAAGGAAACTAAATTGATGAAGGGAGCATATATAGAAAAAACCCAACTGTATTCATTTTTAATTTAGTCCTATAAACCTGTCATTGATCAGTTCTCTTCTGTGTAGATACTGAAATGAGTTATTGTTTTATGGGCTGTTATTTAGTGTATGGTAGTGTAGAAACTGCTAGCAGGAAAAAAATAAGTTGACTTACTCCACTGATAAATTTCATGTGGATTTAGTGTTCATTTTATGGTAGTTCTGTACCATTTTAGTATCTGCTTGATAAGTTGTTAATGTCATTGTCAAGATACTAATAGCTGCCATCACTCTGTAAACCTAATGTCAGAAAGTTTGGTCTTCCTCCATCTCTTTTATAGACCATTATGATGGATCTTAGAGGGAATAACAATAAATTAAGCAGTTGTTTTTAGTAAAGTTGCAGACCACCAGAAATGCCTTCAATATAACATTTTGATTTCATTTATAGAATTAAATTGCCGTTTTGAGAATATGGAAATTTGTGTCAGATAATATGCTATAGCCAGCCTTCAAGAAAAGTTTTTGTATTAATGTCATAATATTAGTAATGCCATTTGGAAATATATACATGGCATTGTTAAGCCCTTATCTTCTGTGTGAAAAAGAATCACTCTGCAAATTTCCTAACTAAAAAAATATGTGCAGGCACACTGTATTGTGCTAGAAATTAATGCAAAGGTTTTGTAGCTTATACTGTGAGAATGGTGGAAATGGGATGTGAAGTAAATCCTAAGGGGGGGAGTTTTGATTGAGTTTACATTCATACTGATAAAGTTCAGATACCGTCTGTTGGATACATTTGTATCTCCAGTAAATGATTAACTCATTATGCAGTCACTCAGCAGTAGAAAGCCCGAAGACCAGCAGTTCTGTTTAATGAGCATCTTTCATTGCAAGACCTTTGTAATCAGTTACCTCCAGTGTAATGCTGTAAATCAGACCTCTTTTTTACTCTGACTTGTGCATCTATCAGTCTTAATCAAGACTTCCTAATGCAAGAAGGAACAATTAGCTGCAGGAGATTTGCTAAATTAGGGACTGTCTACCTGCATAATTCCTATTCTCAGGATCTGTTGTTATCATGCAAAACACCCAGTATGGATATTTATTGGTTAACACCGTGCAGTTATTGGGACTGCTCAGTGCTGGAATACACCAAGCCCTTATGGTGCTAGTAGTGTGCCTGTTGTACTGCAACTCCGAAGCAAGGACTGAAGGGGCTAGCCCTGGAGAATCCCAATAACCACTCAGACACATGGTTAAGTGAAAGGATATGTGATTTCGGCTACTTGGGCTGGGAGGCCAGGGAAAGGTTTTAAATACCCTGGATACAGAGGCTTACCCAGTTATCATTCAAGTGAGCAATAGCAGTTCTTGTGTGGGCCCCTGGGGCAGTCTAATCCAGAGTCAGGGCTCTTCAAGCCTACTGTCTGGGGTGTCCTCTCTAATCCAGTCTCTATTCCAGCAAATAGGAGCTTGTGGGTTTCCAGGCTAGAATTATTTAGTGTCTCTCATCAGGGGCCACCTGCACTGGCTCCCTGCCCAGCCACTTCTGCTCCCTTATCAGTCCCACACAGACCTGGACCCAGCTGTAGTGTCCAGCAGTCACAGTCTGTTCCACATATGGCCACTGCTTCCCAGCAGAGCATGGCCACATTCTGGTTCAGGACCTTTCCCCTTGCCTAGCCAGTGGGAAGGGGGTTGATGGAAGTTGCAGTCCGTTCCTTAGCAGATCCAACACAACACATAGCATAATATAACACAGAACAAGTATCCAATAGAATCAAACTGAGTATGGTTGTAATATCCTGCTTACCATTTTCTATATTGTGGTGCAAAGCAGTGGTCAGATTTGGGTCTCTGATCAAATTTCTTAGAACTCTTTGGATCATTTTCTATCTTCCGCTGTGCAGGTGTATGAGGATATGGATCAGGGGTAGGGAAGTGGTGTGCCGAGTCTTCATTTATTCACTTTAATTTAAGGTTTTGCGTGCCGGTAATACATTTTAATGTTTTTTAGAAGATCTCTCTCTCTATAAGTCTATATTATATAACTAAACTATTGTTGTATGTAAAGTAAACAAGGTTTTCAAAATGTTTAAGAAGCATAATTTAAAATTAAATTAAAATGCTGATCTTACACCGCCAACCTGCTCAGCCCGCTGCCAGCCTGGGGTTCTGTTCACCTAGGCCGGCAGCGGGCTGAGCGGGGCCTGTGGCCGGGATGCCAGCTGGCAAGGGGCCGGCAGCTGGGACCCCAGACCTGGGGGGGGGCTTCAGGGGTCAGGGCAGAGGGCTGTGTGTGGGGGGGTGCAGGGCAGAAGGCTGGGTGTGGGGGAGGATTCAGGTGTCAGGGCAGAGGGATAGGGCTCTGGGGGTGCAGGGCAGAAGGCTGGGTGTGGTGGGGGGGTTCAGGGGTCAGGGCAGTGGGAGTGTGGGGGGGTCAGGGCAGAGGGCTGGTGGGTGTGGGGGTGCAGGGCAGAGGGCTGGGTGTGGGGGGGTTCAGGGATCAGGGCAGAGGGCTGGGGGTGTGTGGGAAGTTCAGGGGTCAGGGCAAAGGACTGGGGTGTGTGGGGGTTCAGGGCAGAAGGCTGGGTGTGTGGGGGAGTTCAGGGATCAGGGCAGAGGGCTGGGGTGCTCGGCTCGTGGGGGTGCTCCCAGCCCCCTGCCCTGAGCAGCTCACGGCAGGGGGCTGGAAGGAAAATGCCCTGTTCCATCCTCTTCCCCAAGGTCCCATCCCTACCTCTTCTCTGCCTCCTCTACGGAGCAGTGAGCACACTGCCACTTGTCCCCCTCCCCCTCGCAAGGGCCATCAGCTGATCGGCGCAGGGAAGGAGAGGAGGAGGGGCAGGAAAGCACCAGGCTGGGGGAAGAAGCGGGGGACGGGGGAAGCGGTGGGCGAGGGGGGCTGAGTGGGGCTGGGGGCCGGGACCACGGCAGGCAGCAGCGTGCCACTCGAAATCGACTTGCGTGCCATGTTTGGCATGCATGCCGTAGGTTGCCGACCCCTGATATGGATCTTTCTCCATCCACTGTACACCTGCATAGGCAATAGCCAGCATTCTTTTTTGAGGTTTTTTGGGAAAGTTTAATTAAGCATCCTCTGATCACATTCAGAGGAAACGTTACCCCTACGCTCTTTAACTATTCTTTCTAGTGCTGGGTTATGTATTTGACGAGCATGAGTAGGGTCTACTAGACCCAGTTTGGATTTCTTCTTTGGGGTGGAGCTATTATGGGAGCTATTGCTTTCCTCTGATGCTTGATACTCAGTTATCTTCTCCTGGGTCACATTAAACTGCCATTTGAATATGTAAACAAATGCTGCTTTTAGTCCAAGACTGTACCAGGCTTTTTTTTTTTGTTTGTTTTTGTTTGTTTTTTAAATTCATCCTCCATTTTCTTGATCTAGTCTACGGATTACCTGTTCTCATAAGAAAATAATTTGACAATCCAATTCACTTATGTTTTTTGGGGATGAAAGTTTTATTACCCCTTTTGACCCAAGCAGCTCGCCAAAAATTTGGGTTCTTGTAGACTGTTCCAGTTGGAAGCAGAAATTTGTAATGGATCAGGTATTTCTTTGGTGCAATTTTTTTTATTTTGAAACACAGGAGAAACTAAACAACAACAACAGGAGGTAGTTTCCTTTCTTACAGCCCCAAAATTTTTAGCCAGCCCCGGCCCAAAAGTCTGCTCTTTAGATTTCTCTCAGGACCATACACCAGGCTTGTCCAGGCTGTGTATGTAGCTTCCTTCTGTGTCTGATTCTGTGCTCTCTCTCTTGCTTTTCCCTCACCTACTCACACTGCCCTCCACCCAAACAATACCCAGTGAAACCCATTGCCCACATAGGTTTAATTACTGAGCAGACACATATGTGTCTTTGTTTTGAGTGATGGCACGTATCTGTGTTTTGGTTTAGGCTCCCTACTGCTTTCTACATTTAATCTGAAGGAAGGGTGCCTGTTACACTCACCAGCTTCAACAAGGTGTAACCTAACCTATAACAGTTACCGAACTTCCTTTTGAATGGTTAAAGTGGCAAATGATCTGGACACAGCAGGAATTACTTACACTATGTGAGATCAGGTCACCAAGTCAGTCAGTACCAAAAAACGAGACCCCTTTGATGACAAGCAGCTGGTTACCTGATCTCCCATTGAATAGGAGGCTCCAATATTGAATGGGATTAATGTCTGCCAAGTCCTCCACTAAGATGGCACATCATGTAATAGAGAGAGGGGACTAAGTATAGAAGGTTATTGGACGGTCTTTTGTGAGGCCTGAAAGGTTTTGATCATTCAGATAAAAAGCCATAATCAACATGAATATCACATATTTTTAGGTTTGTCTAAACATACATTCTGTTTACACCATATATACATATTTACAATTGCGGATCTAACTCATGAAAGTTCAAAAGTTGGATCAGACACAGTCTCTTTCTCTTTCTTTTCTTTTCCTTTCCTTTCCTAGCACAAAAGGGACTTTTCCCAAAACATGCTATGAAACTTTTGGGCTTCTTTAATGAAAAAAGATAAGTGTCTTTTTGCTGGTACCAAATTCCTGAATGCCAAAATCTCGTTGTTTAGGTCAAGGGTAGTCAATAGGCAGACTGCAGGCCAAATCTGGACCACCGGACGCTTTTGAATTTACCCCCCAAAAAATGTATTTACTTATTATTACCATTATTCTTATTATTTTTTCATTATTTTCTCTGGAGTCTGGACCTGGACTATATCTTGACCAAGAAATTTGGACCTTCACAAAAAATAACTGGCTACCCAGTTTAGGTAGATATCCACCAGGACAGAACGTCACTGGATGTTAATCTATTCTACGTCTTCTTTGCACTCTTTCTAATTCTAAGAATAATGTCCAGCTCCTAGGAGGGTAAACTCCTGGCAGAGGATCTGTAAATGTGGATCATGGAAATTTCTCTGCTGTATCAGAACCTACATTAGTTGTGGAAAAATTCTTACAGTTAGGAAACATATAAAGCCACTGAGGAGTCTAGAGATGGGTTTTGAAAAGTAACATATCTAAATATTTGTGCATTTTAATTCACCTGCAATTTCGTCTTTAATGAACCTGAAAATGCATCTAAATGCACTTTTTCTTCATTTAGATTTCATGCATTATGCAAAGGAGTGAGAAGTGAGTGAGTAGCTAGCAATTTGAAATAACCAATCCATTTACCCTGCCTGGAATATGTATGCTCATTGTCCGTCATGGTTAAACCTGCTATTACACACATTATGGCTACTAACTTAGCAGATGCAGATATATTTACATGTATATTGTTAAATCTTTAGCAGCAATTGATTGTCATTAATTCAGCCGACATTCTAGTCCAGAATATTGAATGGATGCCACAAACAGCATCCTACCGTGATTTTGGAGTGAGGATGAGTTTTTCAGTTTCCAATTTGAAGTGGCTAGCAACAACATTATTGGGCACTAATTGTTTAAATGTGAGGCACTGGAATTGCTAAAATACAGGTACACATATGCAGAAGACATATTGTAGCTGCATATGGAAGTAATTTATTCACTGTACAATAAATAAGATGAGTGTAAGCTAGTGCATCTTATCACCAACCTGGGACAAATCATCAGCCCACACAGTTACATTTGTAGCCCATTCCTCACAGATCTCTTTATTCATCAGAATAGAGACACAAAGGAAATATGGAGTAATAACAAAAGCAATAGTTGGGTTCTGGTCCAAGATTCTGGTGTCCCCTTAGAGGGTCAGGATCTCTCCCACATAGAGGTTATGCGGGGCTGGCTTGCCTCATCTTCTGCTCCAGCCACAGGAGCAGATACTATCAGCTTTCTCCTGAGCCCTACCCTCCACATGGAACTGGAGCCTTTGTTTATATCCTCCAGCTGGGAATTAGACCCAATCATGATGTGCTCTCCAACTGTGTCAGCTGATCCTCACCACCTGCCTGCTGAGCTTCCCTCCAGAACAGGGCTGGCTGTTCCCTGGCCCCCCTCATCCTTAAAGGGGGCAGACTGCCTTGTTACCATGAATATAATTGTACTAGATATTTCTAAAATGTTTTTTCCCAAGAGAATAACATTTGAGGCTGTTGGACATTATTATGATGGATCCTCTCAAATATCTTGTTTGTTTCTTTTGTTATTCCTAAAATAGTAATCATAAGAACGGGCTCCATCATGGTTCCCTGATATGTATGAGTTCATATCAGCTTTTAGTGCCCCTCCCACATACTAGTGGGGCATATCCCTTAAGAGGGTCTCTGGGGAAACCACGGCTTGATGAATCCCTGACTATGCAGTTTCAGTGGAGCCATGTTGCCAAGGAGAGCAGGACCATAGTTGTTAGCATTGCACAAACCCTCCTTGCAAGAGCCCTAACCCTCTCTACATCTCCTGGGATCCACACAATTTCAGTTGGATTGCATAGTTTGTGACTGGCCCCATAACTTGTTTCATGAGGAAGGGGAATATCTAACATCCCCTACATTCCAGTTGAACAGCTAGGGCAGAATCACTGTGAGGAGAATATTGCAGAGTTTTCCTCCTGAAGGAAGGGATGATCAGGTCCAAATTCACTTTTATTTATTAGGCACGTATGCCTGAAGTCTTGTGAGTGTCTTAAGCACACTAAAAGCAGCAATCATCTGAATGCAATGATAATACATAAAATAGCAGAAAAACACACAACTCAAACTAAAAATAGCCACAACACAACTCCAACCCCACAATCATATCTAATCACCTCCTGTCTCCTAAACAATTAAAGCATCTCAACCTTTGTCCAGAAAGTGCCACAGGTTACATCTGTTATATATAATAGTCCAGGGGCTTTTTGCTTGAATAAGGAGTTCAGGAGTGAGCACTGTGGCTCTGTGATTAACAGAATAAAAGAACAGGTGTACAAAAAGATTTTTAAAAGCTTAAGGAACAGCAAATTAAAATTGCACCATGTGATGTACATAGAACATGATCACTTACACCCATGTTAAAACTGGATCCCATTTTGCGTTCCTTACACATCCCTAATTCCTATTGAAGTCAATGAGACTATTTAGTGCTCAAGGAATATAGGATCAGTCTTATGTGGGGAACAGTTAATATCTACTCTGGTCTGCCATATTCACCCCATCTAGATAAGATGTTAAAAAATAAGTTTCAGGGGTCAGATTAAACTGCTAAAATCTGTGAATAAAATGTCATAACTTCAAGGATATTTTGAAGGTTCCTTGTTCTGATTTCTCCAAAATCAAAGTGCATTTACTATGCTCCATCATTTGACTTTGTTCATAGCAAAGGTTCCCCTCTCCCTCACTAATGTTTGCCTCTTGAAGGAGTTGAAAGCACAATGGTTCTGAGTAATTCATTTGCATCTAGCTTTAACTTTGCATTGAACTTTAATGCTAGCGACAGAGTTTCAACTTCTTATGCTTGCATTCTTTAATTTCTTATGAAACCCTGTCTTTGGAACTCTAATGGAAATCCATAAAATAATACTAGCTTTTTGGTTAAGAAAAGGAATGAATCCTTTTTTCATTCCAGGATAGTTCATATTTTTAATCTTTCATTTTATTGTTTTCCTATTCAATATTTAAACTAAATGTAAAAACAGAATAGTAAGACTGACATCTGACAAACAGGATACAAATGCACTGACATCTTTCTTTTATGTATTCTTAAGGCACGGTATGTTTATATATTACCCAGTAAAGCTGAGGTTTTGTGCTTTTTCTATCCATTACTTTTCTGTAGGAATGTGGGATTCTTAATAGTAAAGTCCCCATTTTTTGCATCTGTCCCTTGATGTTGCTTAGCACCCACAGTGTATGGAATACTGTGCAAATTCAGTCATTTATAACACCCTAATATGATTAATAATAATTCTCAGAAACTGAACTCATACCAACTAGAGGTATACTCTATAGCATCATAAAACAGCATGGAGTTTTTGAGTGTTGCAATTTAAAATGTAAACAGTCTGTGAATAATTTCTTTTAATTTAGGACCCAATGCTGCATCAAGATCTGTCCCTACTCCCATATAGAGTGCTATTTACTTCCCTGAGATTCAGCACCAGGCAGGAGCCACGCTAGTGGATCCCAATACCAGATGAGAGCCTGAGTTTTTCATTATCTGAATTATGGAGTGATTAATTTTTCCCTTCAGATTTTCTCTAGCAATGATTTTCAGCTGCTGCACAGCCACAGAACTTTTCTATCATATGGAATCATGGAATCTCTAGTTTGAAGTTGAAATAACATCCCATCTTTTGCTCCTCAGTGATAAAGGATTTTTTTAAATTGTCTTCAAGTTTCTCATCCTTTTTTGGGTCATTGGGCTGAGATCTGGGGAAAAAAGAAGAGTGTTGTTGTTCTTCCAATTGATTTCCTTTCTGTGCAAGCTGCTTTTAAGATATGATCTCTGTCCTTGGGGTGTGAAAGGGTTACAATATTAGTATATTGTACTACACATGTTTGGTGGGTTTATTTTTCAATCTTGTGGGGACTTCATATGCTTTCCCCGCCTATTTAGAGGATCACATTTAATGTCTGTTTGCAGTATCCCTGGAAATAGATTTTCTATTAAAGCTAGTATATCTACTGCAATTTTATGTGGATCTATACTGATTGACTGCTATTATATGGTTAGCTCTCTAGGGGGCATTTTTATTACTTTCCTTATTCGTGAGGCATAAAAAAAGACCCTCTTGTTTTCCTGTATGATGATGTAAGGGAGCAGAATGAAAAATGTCTGGTTGGAGAGTTTCTGTGTGGATCTCCATTGCAAGGGCCTGGTAGGCTGGAAGTTACATTGGTTTTATTAACTAGTTACTTTGTTTTAAGAGTCTGTGTGAGTCTCTTTTTGTGTGGAATCATAGGGTCACTCAGAGAGAGTTTCTGTTGCCCAAAGCCAAACCGCTCAAAATAGAAACCTGGCCCCTCACTCCGCCTTAGTCTTCCTAAGGTCCTGGTGCTGAATCTGGCAAACAAGCAGATCTTCAGGTAAACCGAAGCATCAGTAATGGGACATAGCTTGCTGACTCAGATTCAAGGCTCCAGATTCAAACCAGCCTCTGCCGGTTTTGTTCCAGTGTTCAACTAAACCTGTAATGGGGTTATTTTGGAGGTTTGCTTGGACAGGGAGAAATACAGCAGAAACTGTTGTTCTCCTGGCATTTCCTTAACACAAAGAAAGTGTGGCACTTAGCTGGCACTTCTTAGTAGGGTTGCCAACTTTCTACTTGCACAAAACCAAACACCCTTGCCCTGCCCTCTTCCTCACCCCTTCCTTGAGGCCCCACCCATGCCCCACCCCTTCTCCAAGGCCCGCCCCCACTCGCTCTCCCTATCCTCATTCACTTGCTCATTTTCACCGGGCTGGCTCAGGGGTCTGGAGTGTGGAAGGGAGTGAAGGCTCCGGCTGGGTGTGCAGACTCCAAGATTGGGCCAGAAATGAGTAGTTCAAAGTGTGGGAGGGGGTTCTGGGCTGAGGCAGTGGGTTGGGATGCGAAGTGGGGGGAAGGCTCTGGCTGGGGGTGCAGGCTCTGGGGTGGGGCCTGGGATGAGGGGTTTGGGATGTAGGAGGGGGGCTCTGGGCTGTGGAGTGAAGCCGAGGGGTTCGGAGTATGGGAGGGGTCTCCGGGCTGAGGCAGGGGGTTGGCGTGTGGGAAGAGATATGGGCTCTGGGCTGGGGGTGCAGGTTCTGGGGTGGGGCCAGAAATGAGGGGTTCAGGGTGAGGGAGGGGGTTCTGGACTGGGGCAGGGAGTTGGGGTGTGGGGAGGTGTGAGGGCTCTGGCTGGGGGTGCAAACTCTGGGGTAGGGCTGGGGATGAGGGTTTTGGGGTGCAGGAGTGTGCTCTGGGCTGAAACTGAGGGGTTTGGACAGCAGGCGGGAGATCAGGGCTGGGGTACGGGGGTGGCGTCCTGGAAGGGGTTGGGGTGCAGGCTCTGGGCAGTGCTTATGTCAAGCAACTCCCGGAAGCATGTGGCATGTCACCCCTCTGGCTCCTATGCAGAGGCGCAGCCAGGTGGCTCTGTGCGCTGCCTGTCTGCAGGTGCCACCCCCACAGCTCCCACTGGCTATGGTTCCTGGCCAATGGGAGCTGTTGAGGCGGTGCTTGAGGTAGGGGCAGTGTGCAGAGACCCCTGGCTACCTTTGCGCATAGGAGCAGGAGTGGGGACATGCCGGCTGCTTCCCAGGAGCCACATGGCATGGATGCTAGCAGGGAGCCTGCCAGTCCCGCTGCACGGTGCCACCAACTAGACAATCAATGGCTCAGTCAGCAGTATTGACCAGAGCCACCAAGATCCCTTTTCGACCGGGTGTTCCAGTCGAAAACCGGACACCTGGTCACCCTATTTCTTATTTAGGCCCGCACTGACAGGGAAGGGGCCAAGGAGGGTCTATATACTACGGCAGCCCTGCCCCTCCACCTCTGCTAATAATGCATGGAGAGCTTTTAAAGGAGGAAGCTGCAGACAGCTAGGGAGAAGGCTGCAGCAGGGAGCAGCTAGAGCATCTCCTGAAGCAATGAGAGCAAATCCTTCCATGCTAGAGACTCTTCAGCCTTATAAAGAATTCAGTGCATGCTGCTAGTATCTTGTGAAGTAAGCAAGACTGGGAGAAGCTGTGGGGGAACACTGTCAGGGCTCCACATGAAGCTGCTACACAAACACCCCTGAAGTAAGGGAGTGCCAGTGACCTCTGCCCTGGCCAGTAGGCTCCAGGAAGGGGCATATTCTCAGTGGTGTCAGAACATTTATAGTTTTTTTTCTTTTCTTTTTCCATTGGCAAACAACGTGGGGAGGCTGGCAGTTGGCAAGGCTGCCACAAGGTCTAAGATATGGGAGCCTGACAGGGTTGACCCAGCATTAGTAGCTGGGTGTAACTAAGGACGCGAGCCCCACTGAGAGAGGGTGTATCAGGGATTGCCCTAGAGAAACATGTTTACAGGCCCCTTGACTCCAACTGGGTCCTCCCTAGAGCTTTCTACAAACAGAAATGATAAAGCCTGAGGTTTTCCTTTTGGCTTCCCTTTCCTTTGCTCCTTATCTCCCTCTCCACACTTGGTTTCCCTCTCGAGTTCTAAAAATATTAACAGTTACTTTGATTTTTTTTTTCTGTTTAGTTGTTTTAAATCAGGAAAATATCTTCTATTCTTTGAGGTTTGTCTTGATAGGACTCTTCTCTCTATTACTCCTCTAATTATGTGATGCAGCTTTCATGGTCATGATCATGGCCACTGAATCCCAGGAAATTATGGCGCTGATAGCTGTGGCCAAACCAAAGCATTCCTACCAGCCCATGAAGTCTCCAAGACACTGAGGTTATGCAGATATAGTTCTCCTCCAGGCTCCTCCATAAGTTCTCAAGTAGAGGGGGACAAAAGAGACCTCCATATTAGCCCTCCAAGACAGAGGATGAAGACAAACCTCTGAGGACGCTCCTCAAGGAATGAACAGGGCTCATCCCACCAAACCTACCCTGATCCCCATTTGCAAAATGGGCGGGTAGGAGGGAAATTAGAATCATCTCTTGAGGTATTCCATTTTTTGGCTAGAGGGGATGAGAGTGAAAGAGGCAGAAGAGAGCAGTAATTGAAGAAGCAGGGCAGATAAAGGGAAGATGGTCCATGTCCCTGTACTGTGGGGAAAATAGAGGATGATGCCCTTCCCCGTGCTTTGCTATGATTTTACATTTAAGTCTATTGTGGAAACTGGGTGGGCTTTAATCCGCCTCCCTGCTCTTTGCCCTCTCGGTGAGATTGGGTGGTCCTCCTCTTGTCCCATCTTGAGTGTTTGCAGGCTGCTAAAAGGGATACTGTGCCTTCAATCAGTGTCATTGAGAATGGAACCTAGAAGGCACTGTTCTCTCCTTAAAGCTTCAGCCCCTATATAGGGCCTGGTTGTAAAAATGAATGGAAGCCAACTACAGCCTTGCTTTCAGGGGCAAGTTATGAGGGAAGTCCCATCCTAATGGGGAGGGTTTTACTAAAGCCAAGGAAGCTGAACCAAAAATCCTATGTGTAGCTTGACAAAGCTGAGGTGTGAGGTTTGGAATGTTTCAATGTTAGATGCTCCTTTGTGTGCTGGGGCAATAAAAACAATGCAAGTTTTATATTTTAATTTCCTCATAGTCAAAGCAGCAGGACAAGAATTAATGAAAGAGGAAATGGATATGATTATTGCAGACTGACTTTATCACAGTGGCCTATTTCTAGCAAGAATGCTATAGATACAGTGCTCACTTGATCAGAGTCATACAGTGAGCTGCAGTGAAAACATATGTCTGTCAAATTCAAGTGAAATAGTTTTCCTCTTAATACCGCTGACTATTGCTCTTGGTTCACTGTTATCCTGTAGCTAGACCCATAACTTAATATTTTACTGAACTCTGGGACTATGAACATGTGTTGTCAGAGGTAGAACAATTTTATCCCCAGCTCTCACGTTTTGGATAGGAACTGCTTTCTAGATACTTGATCCTTGTTACTGAAACTAAAGGGCCTTTATCTACACTTTTTGGTTATTGCCGCTTCAGCCGCTATTTCTTTTTTCCAGCCTTTTTCTCTTTACCTCAGTGCCCTTGGACATTTATTTACCCTTCTATGTCAGACATTCTTTCTTCTTCTCTTTTTCACTGCAGTGAGTCTAGCTTGCAATAAGCTGCTTGTTTTATTATTTGACTGTTATGAGCAGTTCCCTTATCAATTTAACTTCCAGCAGAGCTGGATCCAGTAGCTCAGATGTGCCAGGCATTCTGCACAACAGCTTCAGCTGTGTAGGAGTGCCTGGATTTTTTATTTTTATAAAGCCCCACTTTTGAAGTTATTTTCCATGTGGTGTCTGTTTCTCCAGGATTATGAGGCTCAGGATGTCATTTTGTATTTCTTAATCAGAAAGAGTTGTCTGGCTAACTCACAATAATTCTTAAGTTGGTTACAAATTCAGATGACATTTGTCCTAGTCTCATTTGCTGGTAGAGTGGCGCCTAAGTGCTAAATCTCCCAATGGTTTTAAATTAAACATTTTATTAAAAAACGTTTTATTTCATTGAAGATGATTTCCCATTAGTCTGTCCATTTGTTGGACATAAATTAACAACATTTCTTCTTTCAGCAATGTGTCACTATGACAATATCTTGTAAGTGGGGAAAATAACAAGTGAAAGATTTATAGGAAACAGAGGTAGATAGGACTGTAGAAACTGTCTCAGCTCTTCCTTCTTCTTTCTTGCAAGTTGTCTGTTCTAACTGTTCCACATTGGCCTGCTGCTCAGCCTGTAGCTGGCAGCACTGAATAGTCACCTATCAGTCATTCAAAAGATGCTAGTTTAGCCTTGTGGAAGACATTTTTTTTTTTTTTTTGCAAGGCTGGAAGAGAATATGAAGGTAAATACCTTTGAAAAAGAGTTTGAATACTGAAGTAGTCTGCTATGAAGCCACCTGTTCAGCTTGTCCCAAATGCATTCTGTATAAAGTACCAGCCTCTGACATGTGGTTTAATCACGTCTGGATCTTGTGAGTTCCTTTTGTTCTGGTGAGAGAAGAAGCACTTGATAGTCTGTGATATTTACACACACAGTATTTCCCTTTGGATAATGGATCACGGATAAGCATTAATTTGGATGAACAGATAAGACAAGACAATATCTTTAGAATTATTAACAACAGATATTCACAAAAGAAACCTTTCCCGAGGCATAAAACAAATATATGTAGAAAATGAAAGAGATATTGACAGAAAAAATTACATATTAGATTCGTGTCTACAATACTAACCCAAGGCAAAAACCCAAGGAAGTTACAGAAGTAGTTTGAATAACATCATTTCTGTCAGTGAAGAAAGTGCAGGCCCACCCTATCTAATCTATGCTACTTACAGTGTGCCAGTCACTACTGATTATAGGAACTGTTCAGAGAGATTCTAATACATCCTTTCTATTTCTCAATAAGAGAACAAACACAATTTTTCTTGCCCTTTTGTCCTATAAGGATGGGTGAGTATTTTCTTCCCTGAAACTAAAGCCAGGTTCAATTAAAGTGTGGAAACAGGATATTATTATTACTTAGTGGTTTCCATATCTAATTTACTCAGTTTACAAAAAAAAAAAAAAAAAAAAAGAACTCTACTTTACCCCCTACCCCCCATGCTGCCAGTCTTGCAAACTCAGCCTGGGATCTGCTAATCAAGCTGATCTCTATCTGGTGATGTCATCATCAATCATCATCATCACTCATCATCATCAGATAAAGATTCTGCAGTCAGAACTTTGTTGATGTCTCTGATGAAAATGTGTAAGGAAGACTAGAGTCCAATCACCCTCCTACAGCTATTAGCTCTGCAGTAAAAACATATTTAAAATGAAATCTTTATTAAAGTAAAAACCATTAGCTGTACTGGCCCAAGAACAAATGTCCTTCCTGCTCATGTTAATGCATAATGGCCCAGTCCAGGGAATTTACATCTGCCACAGAGAGGATACTAGACTAGGTGGACCATTGGTCTGATTGGATGTAATTCCTTTTGTTAGTAAAATAAGCAGATATGGACAGATAACTATTCTGCAAAGACAACTTCACAGGTGAACCCCTGTGCTTGTGCAAAGCCCCACTGATTTAAACAGGGCTTCTCATGAGCACAGAAGTAGCCCACATGGTTCTCTTTGCAGTGCTAGGGTCACTGGAAGCTGGTCTGATGAGGAAAGAGGTGCCATTTTTCAAATAGTCATTTCAGTTACCACCACACAGTAAATGTTATTAATGAGGTAATGACTGGAATTCCAGAAAGGAGAATTATTTCAGTTCCTTCAATGTAGTAGTTTATATTATGCTATCCAAGTTAAAAAACAAGGAATATATTTTGCTTTATTTGGTTGTTTCTGCTATTACATAATGGGAGCTAACTTTTAAACCTTTTAAATTATTTTAGATTTTTAATTTATACTGATTAGTCCAACTGATCTACTATCACTAATGGTATTGTTTAACCTACTTGCAGCAGCTCCGAATTTACCCTTCTGTGGGCTTCACTCCCACCCCGTTCCTCATCCTATCTGCTAACCTATTCATCAATGAAAACTAGTAATTTAAAGGGAGACTAGCTTGTTTAGGCACCTTTGAAATACCCAGATGGAATAGTTAATGTTGACTACTAGAGAGTTATCACTAAACTTTAGCATTCACATCCACTGAGATGAATGGAGAGGGTAGAGGAGTTAACACCAAGGATCCTAGAAATCCGTTTGCCATGGAAACACACAGAATTTGCATTTTTTTCAGAGATTCTTTATTTTTTACCTTTTGTGAACAAATAAAAACATATATTAACTATTAACTAAATGTTACTGAAAGTACCAGTGTCACTTATTCAATGCATGTAATTTCCCGTTCTTGTGGTTGATTTTTGAATGTGCTTGGAATTTACAGTGGAACCATGTTTATCTGATCTAATTGGGACTAGGGCCAGATCGGATAATGAAAAAAATTGACAAAGAGCTTTCTATCCCTTATTTTAAGATGGGGGGGGGGGACATCTCCCTGGGGCAGACAGTCTGAGCCCTGAGCCCTGGGTGGCTGGTGATTTGATGATCAGGGAGAGCAGATAATGGAGTATTGGATGAACCAGGTTCTACTGTATAGCAATAAAACATTGTGTTCAACTGATACCTATATCTATTGTAGCTAGGGAAACTGAAGTTCAGCATTTCATTTTAATCATGGAAAAACATAGATTTTTATGGTTTTTTATCAGAGAGTTTGGGTTTTTTTTATCATGGAAAACTAGGATCCCTGGTTAACACTGAAGTTTTAATACAACTCCATAGAAAAGTGGTATTATCTTTAAACAGAGCTCTTCAATGACTAGGCTCATCTTGAGGCAAAACTGAAGAGTTGCTTTTGGTTGAATTAGCATTGACAGACCCATAAATTTTCATTGGTATAAAACATGTATGACAAGGCACCTTCTCCATCTCACTGGACTTAGCACTTCCCTCTCTGG
The DNA here is from genome assembly GCF_027887155.1 of Malaclemys terrapin pileata. Lineage (NCBI taxonomy): Eukaryota > Metazoa > Chordata > Testudines > Emydidae > Malaclemys > Malaclemys terrapin. Next base: position 88,350,679 of record NC_071507.1, read on the forward strand.
CAGTAGCAGGGCCTGGGGTAAATCAGCCTCACACTGTTTGCTTTCCCCCTCTGTATTTACTTATCAGTATTTTCAAGGTAGGCCTCAGGGCTGACCCAAGGAAAGCTCCACCACACAAAAAGAAACCAATTTACAAACACAAAACAAAGGGGGATATCTTTCCCTGCCGCCTCGTTGGGGTGGGAGTTGTCCTGTTGTAGGCCTGAGGTGTCAATCCCTCCTGTAAGCAAGCACTCATTTTTGGTTGTTTCCCCTGTAGGTGGGAGAGCAGCCTCTGACCCTGGAGAAGCCAATCTCCCTGCTGTCACTAGTCTTTCAGTAGCTTGTCTCTCCTCCCCCCTCACTCATCAGAGGAGGGGTTTTTAAAGGTCTCAAGCAGCCCTTAATTGGACTCAGGTGTCCCTAATTGACCCAAGGTAACCCCTTCTCAGTTTGTAGGAAAGAGGGCCCATATCATTCTAGGGATAACATACTGGACCACACCAAGGAAACATCTGTACACGCTCATGCTCCACATCCTTCATTTCCTCACCCTCGTGTCCCTCCCCGATATGAAGTGGCAGGACCTATTACCACCTCTTGAGGGTGAGGAACCCCAGTGGGCCAGCCTATACTTCACCTTAGTCCCAAGGCCCACCGGGGATATCAGTTGGCAGCTCCTCCGTGGAACCGTGAGCACCAGCGTGTACCTGGCATGGTTCACCCCCGTCCCTGACATCTGTCCCTTTTGCAATGTGAGGGAGACCCTATTGCACGTATATCTGGAGTGCACCAGGTTGCAGCCCCTATTCCGGCTCCTCCTGGACATCCTTTTACGTTTCTGGCTGCACTTTTCCCCTCACCTTTTCATATACACATACCCTATCTGTGGCTCCATAAACTCGTGGGACCTCCTTGTCAACCTCCTCCTAGCCCTGGCCAAAGTAGCTATCTATAAGACCAGGAAGAGGAGATTGGCTGAGGGGGTTTCCTGTGACTGTGTGGCCTATTTCCAATCCTGCCTTCGCTCACGTATCCGGGCAGAGTTCCTCTGGGCAGTGTCTGCTGGCTCTCTTGACACCTTTGAGGAGCAATGGGCGCTGTCCAGGGTTCTCTGCTCGGTGTCCCCTTCAGGTTCCCTTTGTTTGACCCTTTGACCTTCACACCCTTCCCTATTATATTTCTGGTTGGGCCCCATAATTATTTGAGTTCCTGGACCTTGTGGATCCTCCCCACAGGCGGGGGAGGGTACTTTAGCAGTGGGCCGGCATAAGCCTGCCCACTTCCCAAAACCCAATATGAATACTCTCTTGCAGCTGCCCAGCTTGACTTTGTCATACACGAGAAAGCAACTGATAAGGACATGTATTAAAGAACAATATTTCCATATTGGTACCAAAATCCTTTCAGAATAGTACAGAACAAGTTTAGCATTTTGTGATACAATTTTGTTTGCTTGCAGTTTAATGTATTTCTTCTTTAAGAATGTTGACATACCATATTAAATTAATTCATTTAAACTTTTTTAACACTATTATGTAACCATATTTATTTTACTTTCTGTAATTTCTTATTTATCTTAACTTTTATTAATCAAAATAGAATTTAATCATCCAGATTCTGCAGCCCTTACTCATGCTGAGAAGTACTTTGAAACCAATGGGACAAACTGGAGAATTAGGTACTACTTAAATTGAGCTATGGCAACATAATCTGGCCATATACAAATAAAAGAAATGTTGGCTCAGTACTTTAGGCTAAGCTCCTGAAATTCAACAAATTCATCAGAAATCTGATATAAGTAATTGCTTAATTATTTATACCACAGATAAAATTTTCCTAAGTGCCCAAGGCCCAGATTTTTAAAGTTGTTTGGGCATTGTTTTGCTCAGTGTTGCAATGCTTAACTGGTTTAGAAGCCTATATCTCATTTTTAAAGGGAGTTAGGCACTTAGGAGTCTAAATCCCATTGACTGTCATTTAGATTCCTAAGTGCCTAAACATCTTTTAAAAATGAAATTGAGCCTCCTAAATCAGGTGCTGAGACGCTGACTGCAGCAACCCCTAAATACTTTTTAAAAATCTGGCCCTAAATCATTTTCAAATTTCATTATTCTCATAGAGCTTTAGGTGCCTAAGGCCTAGATGTTCAAAGGAATTTAAAAAGAAGAACAGGAGTACTTGTGGCACCTTAGAGACTAACAAATTTATTAGAGCATAAGCTTTCGTGGACTACAGCCCACTTCTTCGGATGCAAGTGGGCTGTAGTCCACGAAAGCTTATGCTCTAATAAATTTGTTAGTCTCTAAGGTGCCACAAGTACTCCTGTTCTTCTTTTTGCGGATACAGACTAACACGGCTGTTACTCTGAAACTTGTCAAAGGAATTTAGGTGCCTAACTCCCATTTTGGGAGTGAGAAGCTTTAATACCTTGGAGGATCTGAACCTAAGTGCCTAAGTCACCTTTGAAAAATGAATTTAGGCTCCCAAGTCACTGAGACACTTTTGGAAATTTTATCCCACATCTACCCCAACATCGTTACAATGTCTTTATTTTGAGAGTAGTTTCAAAATAACAGCTAGATGTGTGATGGATTTTGTGTTGGTGAACTAAATTTATTAAGCAATTTAAATATATTCTGTTAAAAATATTATGGGCAACAAGATGTAAAAAAGCCCGCAGGTCTGTTAGTGATAACATGATGCTTTCAAGTTGAAACCTAATAACAGCATTGTTTCAGTATTAAGTCTGCAAAGCCCTTACTCTGACAAATCTCTGCTGACTGGGTTAATGCTCCATTAGAGAAAAAGCGCGTTATTAAAAATTCAATAAAAAAACAGATTTTCATATTTTAGAATTGCATTATATAAAGAAAAAACACAGACTTGCTGAGAAATTATTCAAAGGAATATGTCGAATCAAACCAAAATTAAACAACAATTATCAGATTTTGGTGAAAAAACAAGATTACAAAAAAAACAGGAGTACTTGTGGCACCTTAGAGACTAACAAATTTATTAGAGCATAAGCTTTCGTGGACTACAGCCCTCCACGAAAGCTTATGCTCTAATAAATTTGTTAGTCTCTAAGGTGCCACAAGTACTCCTGTTCTTTTTGCGGATACAGACTAACACGGTTGCTACTCTGAAACCAAGATTACAAAGTATGCTGAAATATCTATAAGGGAACCTTGTTCAATTAAAAATGTACCTGATGATTGGTAACATTTAACTTTCATAATGGGACAAATTCTGCTGTTAGTTACACCAGTGTAAATCTTTAGTAACTGTATTAACTTCAGTGAAGCTACTCTAGATTTACATCAGTGAAACTGGGCCAACTTTCTCCCCTCTATGTCCATATGTGGAGAAGTGTCTGCATTAAGCCCTGGAGCGCATGGAAGGGACAATGCTGCCCCTATGATATTCTTCCCCATTCCTACAGAATCCTCTTGGTTTTGTACCTCATTATTTATCTGAAGTGTATAGCAGGGATGGCCAAACATACAGATCCTCTGAACTGCATACGATAATCTTCAGAAATTCGAGAGCCGGGCATGCCTGCCAGGGCTCAGGGCTTCAGCCCCGCTCCTGCTGAAGTCCCGTGACCCCCCCTTCCCTGCAGGGCTGAAGCCCCTAGCCCCACCATCCTGCTCCCCCTGCCCCAATCTAGTAGGTAGAGAACAGGGTGCGGGTGTGGGGGGCACTGCAAGCCGCACTTTAACTGTAAAAGAGCCGCATGTGGCTCGCAAGCTGAAGTTTGGGCACCCCTGGTATATAGCATTTCTAAGATGATTACCACCACAGAGTTGGAGGGAGCAGAGAGAATGTGGGGCAGAGGATCTGACCCAGCTTTTCAGGATTCTTCCATTCTACCCAAACCCACAAGGGTAACCAGCTAAAGTTAATACAGACCGTCTGTATATTAACTGCCATTGGGTTTTCCCAACACAGAAACATGCAGGGTTATTCTGGGACAGCTGTGTTACTCCACCTTTGTGGGCCACTCCACACAACTGGGTGGGCCTGCAAAATAATTGTTCATCCCTTCCCTCCAAACCAATCAACTGTCCACCGAGATCACACCAGTGTACACAGAGCCAATGTGATGAAGCTGAAGAAGGTTAGCAAAATGATTCTTTGGGGGTATAGCCAAGTTTATTTCTGTGTAGAAATTATATATATTTATTATTATATATAACACATTATATATAACTCAGTCATAATGGTTAAAGACAGGCCTGGGCCAATAGAGGTAACACCTGGAGAACAATTTCTGCTAAAAACTGTGAAAAGGTCAGCACTAATCAGAACCTATTTTATGCAAAGCAGAAAGGACCACTCTGAGGGCTGTAAAGGTTTCAAGATGGACATCTGGTTTACACGCAAATGAGAGAGATGGAGAAAAACAAATGCTGAGTGAAAACCAGGTGTTCAGAGAGAAATTTACATTGTGAATCCAAGAAGTATAATAGTGAAATCCCAGTAATCTGAAGGACTGTTAAATTACTGGAACAGTCATGAGATGGTAATTTGTTTATTTCATTAGTTTCTTTGGGAAATGTGCAGATTCATCTGGGATCTTTTGAGAGAAGAGTGGGTGCACCCTCAATTGGGTGAAAAGCCCTATCTGGCCTTAAATGTTGCTTTTCATAAAATGAAGAGTATCTAGAAAGAGTTGCCAACTGAGATGCCATTCCAGTTGGCCGCTGAGGGAGAGGAAGACTTTTTGAAAACCCAAGACCTGTAGAAAAACAAGCAGCGTCCCTTTCTTTCAGGCTGAATAGAGAAACCCTTTTGCACTACTAGAAAAGATTATCGTGATTGTGACATCTTTAACTGAACTGCAAGTTCCCTCTGATTCTCAAGATCCCAGCTGAATATGAACTGTGGAAAGGGCTGCAGAATGCGTATAGAGTTGATATCTAATACCAGGTTAAATTGATAAGGTACATTGGGAGCAAATAAATAATTATCAGTGCTCAAGGACACCTTCTACCCCTTTTCCTCCTGCACAGGCACATTAGGTGACTCATGAGTGAACCCAACCTGATTGTCAAAATTGACTCTGGAATTTATTATATGGAAAGTTGGGGACAAAAAACGAATTTGTGATACCACATGAGAATAGTTCATTCTACTTAAACAGGAAGCTGTGGTCCATGGGCACACAAAAATACAAGGAAGCATGTCTGAGGGAGCACATGCAGTAACTTCAAAGAATTAAAAAATACCTACATGATCTGATACCATCTGAATTACGAGAAGCTCAGAGAAAGGAAAGCAATATCTTGATTTTAAAATGTAAAGATTAGAATCCTAAAGAGTTTATTATTATCTGAGCTTGTTTCAAAAATAAGTGTATGGTAAACTTGAAGAAAAATGTTTCTTAATTAATTACTTGTGCTTATAACTAATTGGTGGATTTCAGGGGAAAGAGCAGTTTTAAAATAACTCAGACTGTGTATTTGGCATTACTTTTCAAAATACCATATATAGGTATGTATATGTATATGGGAAAACTTGATTTATGGTTTGTTTTTGTTAATAATACCTGAGAAAAAATAGTTTGAAATTTAGATTTAAGGAACAAAGTAATTGTTGAAAATATTTATGTTTCTGACTTTAGAGTTAGTGTTGGCAATGGTCTTTGAGAAACTTAAAAAGCATCTCTTTTAAGATCTGTTTGGACAATAGCTGTTTCTTAAGAACAGTAGGATAAAGCAAGATTGACACTTTGCCAGAATAATTGGATTACTGTGGATTACATTTGTTGAATTTAATTATCAGGTTTTGATAAACTTTTCAGATTTCCAAGTTACATTCAATGCATACAGTTCTTATTATTAACTGTCATATAACTTTCTTTATTTCACTTTTGAAAGCTTTATTTTGTTTTCTCTTTTAATTTTGTTTTAATTAATAGCTATTGTAAACACAGAAAAAAGTCTTGAGCCTACTTTCTTAGTCTAGACAACATGGCTTCCAAACAAATTTGGAAGTCTAGAATGATTAAGTAAAATGATATAACTGTAGTGTTTACCCCTATGTATCATGCACAGTGTTTTAAACTGGGAAAAAATAAAATGACAATGCTCTGCAATTTTTTTTCAGTTTTCCAACATGTGGCAGCAAGAAGTGGGAGGATGGCATTACTTCATTTATCCCTCACACACACTAATTCAAGCATTGTAATGAACACTTCTAACTGTTATTATTGTTAGTAAAAAAGGGGTCACCTGTGCTTTGTTAAATATTAATATTATAAACTTTTTTCATCCTTGTCTGTAAAAATGCATTTTATAGATTGAATTTTCTTAGCATCTGACTTAATAACACTTCTCTCTGTACATCCGCCAACAGAATTATTCAGAGTTGTTGGCTCTGGTCCACCATTTCTTTCTTAAATGTTTAGAATTTGTAAGCATTGTGCTTACTGTTGCCAGTGCAAGTAATCCTAATTCTTGCAATTTATATTTGTCACTTTTCTCTGAACTCTGTTAATGCTTACTGAAATTCCACATGAAATGGATTGGAAATGACTAAACAAATACCAAATTGGAGACAGAGTGATTTTTTTCTTTATGTGTCAATCATATTTGGGATTTTGTTTTTGTTTTTCAGAACTGTGACTTGGCCCAGCAGAGTATAGTTCATATTGTTCAGAGTCCCCTAGACAGTGGTCAGAAAAGGACTGATGTTGAAACTGCCAACGCTGGAGGTATTCTAGGAGGCATGGAAAAAGAGCCTGAAAGTCTAACCCGTGTAGATCTTAGTACCAGCATCCTCCCATCTTATTCTGCAGGGCTGGCTGTTATTCTGGATACTACAGACAACAGCATTTCCCTTCCATCTGATAAATCAGGTAACTCACTGAGACTGTACAATTCAAAACTTAGCATTGACGTTGCAAACTTATCCTTCACAGTGGGATCATTCTATGCAATGGCACAGCCACAGTTTCTTTTAGTCTTTTAAACAAACAATACAATGTCAATAATCTACGGTGAATATGTAGCTGAACTTTTGCTGTGTCTTCTAGTAGGGTACGTTGTATCTATGCTTGGGGGGTGAACTGAATGGTTTGCTCTTCCTTTTCTTAACTTTTATGATGCTATTTAGTATTATGGATGAATAAAAGAAGCAACCACCGTCTGTTCTTGTAACTGAAGCTGAAACTGGTTTCCTTGACTAGAATATTAGACAGCTCATGCATTGAAATATTAATTTAATTTAATTTACAAGTTTTATGGCAGTTTTATGTTCACAAATTTTATTAAAATACTTCTATAAAAGTTTTTTAAAGACATGACAAACACAAATTAACATATAAAGACAGATGACTTATGGTATGGATTTTAAAAGTTCTTATTCACAAAATTACAGTTTACAATATCCATGCTTCATTCTTGGCATCTATATCTGGCATGAATGAAGTAACATAAAAATTGGCAAAAATATCAAGAGCCAGTGTATTAATAATTAAACTGAATTTTGAAAGAGATTCCCAGGCCTCAATTTTTCTTAGAAGGATCCCTAAAATAATATTTCAATCTTCTAAGGGGAAACATCCTTACTATAATACCCCATTATGCATCTCCTAAATGAGTAACAATCTCTCTTTGGAACGCTACAGTACTGAGTGACTTTTTTTGATAATTCATTGAAGATGCCGTTTAAAAGATCTGTAGAAGCAGAAGAGTCCAATTCTAGAAGTAAGGCAAACAGGAAACCTCTGAGATTAACCTGACCAAAAAAATCATCTTTACAATATATGGGTTACCAAAACTGTTAAAATAACGTTTAGAGAGTGTCGTAAGTAAATCATGCAGAAAGTGTACAATTCATGGGTGGGCCACGGAAATGTTCCACAACTGACTTGATCAACCTCTCACTGCCAACTAATGATGAATGAGTGCAGTTTAGGAACAAATTAGTGCCTAGCTTAATGATGCACATCTCACATTCTGAATGAGTAATGAGACAAGAGGGGTGCATGCTAATTTAAATCTGATCAGTTGGGGCAGATATGATGAGATTGGGCTTGTTGTCTGAAGCACTGTGATGTGAACTGCTGAATTCTTCTTTTTATTTATTTTTTATTCCTGCATAAAATATTTACATGAACTTAATAACTTTGCCTGACATCGTAGGGCAATTTACACGTTTAAGGCTTCTTGTGGCACATCTTCATATTTTCATGTTGTGTTTCTTTCACACTCCGCAGTCTCCACGAGGCCTTTGACAAAACAAAGTATGCTCATTTGTCATAGCAAAGACCCCCAATGGCAGGATGATAATGTAACTGAATGTAGATTGCCCGGGTCAATGAACTAGGTCTATCTGTGATGCAGCTAAATAATTTCTTTATTTTATGAACAAAATAAAGAGACAGTTTTACTAAGACTATGTATACATTTAAAACAATGGGAGGAGTTCTCCTATTGCTGTAGATAATCCACCTTCCTTAGAAGCAGTAATTCGGTCGACGGAAGAATTTTTCCATCAGCCTAGTGCTGTCTGTACTGGGGATTATGTCTGCTTAAATACATAGCTCAGAGGGCGTAGATTTTTTCACTCCCCTGAGTGACATACCTGGATCAGTGTAGATTAGCTCTGAGTGATACTTCTGCCTGGCTAGTTGTTAATGACAGGTACTTTGTGGTGGTCTTTTCTACTCAGTTTGCTATGAGTCTCACTGTTATTAAAGAGGTAAAAAAAATATTCTGCTTCTAATCAATTGGTGGCTGCACACTCACCTGCATTGTTGAGGGTTGAAACATCTGATTCCTGTTTACGGATTTCTGCCTTTTTCTTTAAGTGAATGTAATGCTGGTGAAATGTATCAGACTGATAGTAGTAGAGAGTGAACTCCTCCATTTTCCCCCTCCCCCTGACCCCGCGAAAGAAATATATCATATGCATCTGCAATGAGAGCTTCCATTTACCTCCTCAATAGTTTGCCTCACTCACTCCTGTGGGTGAGAAAGCAGTTTAGTCCCAAAAACTATTCAGTCAATTGCTTTTCTACTGAGACTACTCAAAAGGCTGTCAGTTGTGATGGTGATTTTTGCACCTTAGAAACATCCACTTGGAACCAAAGCATCAACTCAGTGCACATACATAGGCCACAAGGCAGTGGATGGATGACAGATTTAAGTTTGTGACTCAGAGGTGAAGGTCTCCTTTAATTCTTTATTACCATCTACTCTAATATGCTGAGTGATTCTTTCATAACAGTACCAGTAGTCTCCAACATGCTCCAGCTTATTCCAAAGCCTTGCATACTTCTTTCTGTTACTGCAGGATGATTTTGTTTTCTTTTTGCACAAAAACCTTGGTTTCTGACAAGAAAGGACTGTTGAAATTTGTTATCTTCAGAAAGATTCTCTCCGAAAGATGTTCTTAAGATATTTAGTAGTCGAAGTACAGAATGTCACCAGTCATCCAGAGGGGAGGAAATGTTCACTGTATAGTATTTGGCTAAGATCAAGTATAGTATAGTATAGTATAGTATAGTATAGTATAGTATAGTGGGGGGAGGAATAGCTCAGTGGTTTGAGCATTGGCCTGCTAAACCCAGTGTTGTGAGTTCAATCCTTAGGTGGGCCAATTAGGGATCTGGGGAAAAAATCAATACTTGGTCCTGCTAGTGAAGGCAGGGGTCTGGACTTGACTTGACTTAATGACCTTTCAAGGTCCCTGCCAGTTCTATGAGATAGGTATATTATATTATAAAGTCACCTTAAATGACTGTTTCTTGGAAGCTAGTCCTGGAACCCACAAGAGGAGAAGCAATTGTTGATTTAGCCCTAAGTGGAGCACCGGATCTGGTCCAGTAGGTGAATATAGCTGCACTGCTTGGTAATAGTGACCATAATATAATTGAATTTAACATCTCTCTAGCAGGATAAACACCACAGCAGCCCAACGCAGTATCATTTAATTTCTGAAAGGGGGGCTACACAAAAATGAGGAAGTTAGTTAAACAGAAATTAAAAGGTACAGTGCCAAAAGTGAAATCCCTGCAAGCTGCATGGAGACTTCTTAAAAACACCATAATAGAGGCTCAACTTAAATGTGTACCCCAAATTAAAAAACATAGTAAGAGAACCAAAAAAGTGCAACCATGGCTAATCAACAAAGTAAAAGAAGCAGTGAGAGGCAAAAAAGCATCCTTTAAAAAATGGAAGTTAAATCCTAGTGAGGAAAATAGAAAGGAGCATAAACTGTGGCAAGTGAAATGTAAAAATATAATTAGGAAGGCCAAAAAAGAATTTGAAGAACAGCTAGTCAAAGACTCTAAAAGCAATAGCAACAATTGCTTTAAATACATCAGAAGCAGGAAGCCTGCTAAACAACCAGTGGGGCAACTGGATGATTGAGATGCTAATGGAGCACTCAAGGACAATAAAGCCATTGCGGAGAAACTAAATGAATTCTTTGCATCAGTCTTCACAGCTGAGGATGTGAGGGACATTCCCAAATCTGAGCCATTCTTTTTAGGTGACAAATTTGAGGAACTGTCCCAGATTGAGGTGTTGTTAGAGGAGGTTTTGAAACAAATTGATAAATTAAATAATAATAAGTTACCAGGACCAGATGATATTCACTCAAGAGTTCTGAAGGAACTCAAATGTGAAATTGCAGAACTACTAACTGTAATTTGTAACCTATCATTTAAATCAGCTTCTGTACCAAATGTCTGGAGGATCGCTAATGTGATGCCAATTTTTAAAAAGGTTCCAGAGGTGATTGCGGCAATTACAGGCCAATAAGCCTGACTTCAGTACTGGGCAAACTAGTTGAAACTATAGTAAAGAACAAAATTGTCAGACACATAGATGAACATAATTTGTTGGGGAAGAGTCAACTTGGTTTATTAAAGGGAAATCATGCCTCACTAATCTACTAGAATTCTTTGAGGGGGTCGACAAGCATGTGGACAAGGGAGATCCAGTGGATACAATGTACTTAGATTTTCAGAAAGCCTTTGACAAAGCTCTTAGGCAAAGTAAGCTGTCATAGGATAAGAGGGAAGTCCTTTCATGGATTGCTAACTGGTTAAAAGATAGGAAACAAAGGGTAGGAATAAAGGTCAGTTTTCAGAGTGGAGAGAGGTAAATAATGGTGTCCCCCAGGGGTCTGTACTGGGACCAGTCCTATTCAACATATTCATAAATGATTTAGAAAAAAGGGTAAACAGTGAGGTGGCAAAATTTGCATATGATACAAAAATACTCAAGGTAGTCCAAAGCAGTTATGTCCAAAGCAGACTGCAAAGAGCTACAAAGGGATCTCACAAAATTGGGTGACTGGGCAACAAAATGGCAGATGAAATTCAGTGTTGATAAATGCAAAGTAATGCACATTGGAAAACATAATCCCAACTGTACATATAAAATGATCGGGTCTAAATTAGCTGTTATCACTAATTGCGTCAACACTAGTGGTTAGGTTGGCATAGCTATGGGGGGGGTGAATTTTCTATATCCGTCAGCCTAAGTTTTAAGTATAGACCAGTTGTTAGAAGCTCAAATCACCTACCTCATTGAAGAACCAGAGAAGAATGCAGTATCTCATCTGGATAAGATGAGCACAACCATTTTTGTTATTATTATAAAGAATATTACGAAATATGTTGGCTAAACTTGGCCCTTGCTTTAATCATGGACAGACATAGCTGTATGACATACATCCCTTTTTCCATCACTTTTTCCTTTCTTTGTGACTGACCACTCTGCTCTACATGGCAAAGAAGTGGGAGGGGAATTGAAGAGGTGCAGCTAACAGTAGCAGTTTATTAATATAAAAGCATTGCCCGAGTACAAAAAAATTAAAAGTTAAAAAGCATTGCAACCACAGCCCAAGCAAAATATAACTTGTGTGAACACAATCCTTAAAGGTATTATGAAGAACACCTCAGGGCTGGAGAACACGTTAAGGCAAAGTGTACTCACTATCATAGCAGCCAGTAGGTTGGAGATCTTATTTTGCTCCATTCTTGATGAAGCAGAATTTTTCACTCAGTAGAAATTGCAGGAGGTCTGTCAGATTTCTGGACAAGGAAACCTCCCTCTACTTCCTCTGTAACACTCAAACTCACTCCAGTCATTCATCAGTTCATCCAGTACAAGTCACAGAAGGATTTCCCTTGTATAGCCAGAAGGTCTCTACCAAGAGTCATGGAATAAATATTTCCTTTTTTATTCTTGGATTCCCAACAGAACTACATTATCTAAGGACATAATGGCCCCTGGAATACATTTGAAATAATCACCAATGCTGTTCTGTTTCATGGGGAATGCCCCCCTCCCTCCTCTTAAAGTCTCCGCTATCAAAGTGAAATTTTTGGAAGTGGGAGGATTTTGGTAATTTACAGATCTTTTTCTTGGAATATGCTTTAATCAAGCTTGCAATCTGCAGAAGCTAGCTGCCATTGTGAGCTAGCAAAAGGAATGGCATTTGAGATAAAAGTTGCTGTTTTTTCTTCCAGCTATATAGAAAGTGTATAAGACCATACTGGGACTAAGGACATTCACAAACTTTTATTTTGCTTTGTTAAAACCCCCAAGATAACCTTAGATTCAGAGAGGGAGGGGAGGATGCCAAGGAGTCTGCTCTCTGTGAGCCAAAGGCTGCAGAATCTGAGGGACAAGCGATGGAGGACCTGGACACACAGAATTTGCTTCTGATGGGCAGACCAGCACCACAAAAAGGAGCTCAGGCATCAGTGTAAGGACATAGGGATGGCTGAAAAGAGAAGAAAGGAACTATTGGAGTTGGAGGAGAAGTGAACCTGAGATGAAAGAGATGCTGGCAAAGTGACTCCACCATGATTGAGAGATGAGCAACTGAGACTTGGCTTTTCAGTGTGACCAACTTGAGAGACTTCTGGGGATTGTGAGCTAGTTGGCTCAAATCTGTTCTACGCAAACCATCTGCCTACCTATACTCAATGCCATCACTTCCAACACTTCCATGGTACCATGTCCTTCAACCTGTGCACATCTCTGGTTATGGGGGAGCTAGTCAATGAGACATGAATCCACACACCATAAGCAATATCTGCTGCATTCTACTTCCATTCCAATGCAGAGGAAAGAACCAATACCGTAATGATATATAAAACTGAACATCGCTATTTTCAGTTTATTTTGTTCTTTGATGTTTGGAGATTTTTTTCACTATTATATCCCTTCATGTACCTGTTGCTATTTTGTACTTGCCTGTTTTGTTTTCCACACCTCCTCACCTTTGTAAAGGTGTTGAACTGCCCAAATATGCTTACCTTTAATAAAGCTTTGTTTAGTCACATACTGAGGTCTGGAGTGACAATGGATAATTACAACAAACAAAAAATGACAAGTCCACCATATTTCTTTTACAGAAATCATACAAGCCTAAGTTTCATTTCACTCACCTGGCCCAAGGTGCAGCATCAACTCCAAAAAAGAAGAACAGGAGTACTTGTGGCACCTTAGAGACTAACAAATTTATTAGAGCATAAGCTTTCGTGGACTACAGCCCACTTCTTCAGATGCATCAACTCCAGTTAGTCAACACCATTAATCAGCCTCCCTGACCCCCTGTACTCCCCAGGCAGCTTGAGAATGCGGGCGTACAAGGCATCCTGTAATGGGCCCTGCACCAGCATCAAGCAGTGGAGTAGGTGGTTGTTTGTAAGTAGACTTCAAACCTTTATTGTCCTTGATCCATTCCCCAGATATTCCCTTTTATCTTCACATGTATTGTGAAGCACACAAGAAATCCCCATCATGTATATGACACTATATACATCACAGTCCAAATGAGTCTGTAAGCAGCTTCATCTTGTCTTCATTCAGCCAAAATCACATTCCACCACCACCCTGCATCTTCTCAGTGTGTAGTTGTACTGTCTCAGTGTGTAGTTGTGCCAGACTGGTGAAAATCAGGATAAGTTTAATCACTCAGGGCTGTAGATGATAGGGCAGGTTGGCACCATCATACTGGGCACAGATACCCCATTTATAACCGTGTTCCTAGGTGGTAATAAAGTATCAGCTTTCATTGTGGTGAAATAGACCACACCTCCAAAACTCATAGACAGTTGGGAAGTTGATATTAATTAATATAAATTAGAAACTAGAAAGAATGGCTGGAAGAAGGGCCAAAGCAAATAAATACTATAGCTGGCACACCAATGAGGTTAGCCCTTAGCCCAGCTTAGCTGCTGCCACTGTGTCAGAAGGCCTTTTTCCATTAATCCTGCCTAAGGAAAGCATAAGAGGTGCACAAGTGTCCATTGACACAGGCATAGAAAGGTAAAAAATAAGAATAAGACACTCAAGTTTGGATTTGCTTCTTCATACTAGTAGTGAAGGCCTCACTAGAGCTGCAGAGTCTACGTTCAAGGCATCCTTCCTGTGTAATGCTAGAAAGTTTGAGTAAGGGCGGGTAGAATATCCAAAATGTAATCTGGTGAGGAGTAAGAAAATGTATATTTAATTCAGGATATTACTGTAGTTTTATGACTGTTTGAAATATGAATATATTTGTGTTGTGTAATTGTTAAAAAAAATTATGGTATTTTATAATCTATACGGCATTTTTGAAAGCATCTTCTCACTTAAATACAGTAATAAAATAATTTAGCATTGTGCTTTGAATTGTTAGGAAGCCTGTAAAGGATAGGAAAGTGCTTTGTATCCCAATTTTGCTTGAAGCATGTGGGCAACCCAAGTTTCTGAAGTAGTTTTAGAAATGTGACAAGTAATTCTAAACATATACTGTCAAATTAGTTCCAGGTCAGGTAACAGTATGATGTTCATCTCCACTTCCCCATTTTAATATGGCATTAGTCTGAGTACTCCTAGATCTAAAATATATTGCTGTTTTTTCTCATCATCTCCTCGAGAATATCATCAAAACGTGGGCACTGATCCATCCAAAATGGCCTCCAGCATTGCATGAACATCTATACTGATACTGTGGGACATGAACCCGTATAACTGCTCAACAACTGAACCAGACAAAATGAAGACAAGTACAATGATGCAGTTATTTTTTGCTCATGACCTGTTTTAGCCTGCTGTGTCAGAAAACTGAATATCTAAAATTTACCATTCATTTTAAAAAGAAAAAGAAAAGTATTCTAAGCAGATTTTTCTGTCATTTACTAGCACTTTTCAAAAGGAAACTACTCTGAATAAAGAGTTTTTTGGGTTATTTTCCTCTTGCTTATTGGGAGAAATCATTGATGGATTAATAATAAAATTAATTCATGAACTAAATCTACTTTAGGTCCGTGCTGATCAATGTGAATTAATACTTGAAGTGGGTAAAACAGTATCCTCTTCAGTTTACATTAAATAATTAGCTCTTTTTTCCCCCCAAAAGCTTTATCAAGCTCTAGGTCTAATGACAAGCAAGCACCATAGTATTTACATTGAGTTTACTTTTTTTTTCACTATTGTATGAATACATCGGGATAGCGTTTTGTTTTTTTCTCTTTATGCAGTAATATTCTGTTTAATGCAGAGTTGCAAAGCTGTATGGTAATTCAGTTCTTTAGACAGGTATTCATTTAAAGGAAGCTCCATTGGTCTACAAGCAAATGGAATAATTCATCTGGTACACAGCAAATGTATTGTTTCACCATATGAATTCATGTAACTAGTCAGTTTTCTATGGTATTTTATGATTTGGAGCACTGGCAGTTTTTCTAGTAATAAGGTTAAATCCTTTAATTGGCTTTAATTTAAAAGAAAATACATAGTATGGTATAATATTTGAGCATATGTTCATTTGGGGCCTGGAAAAGTTGTTGTTCTAAGAAGTTTGTTGATTTAAAGGTGAAGTGAAAAATCTGTCTGAGGATCAATCCTACGGCAGTAATAGAATAGGAATTAAATTGTGGGTCTTACAGCACTGTCCATGGCAGGGTGTGGGAAGTTACCCCAGTGGTAACTCCCACAAACATTGTCCCCTATTCTGGCAAAATGCCTCCAGGAGAACGTGGGCTGCAGCAGCCAGTCTTGCACCCTTTGCAAGAGTGCAGTGTGTCCTCCTTGAGCAGTCCCAGCTCTGTTAATCTTTTGATCAGTGATGGGGAAAACTTGTGGCCATGGCTCTACTCTCTCTCTTCCTCTTCCGGGCCCCCTGGAACTACCATGTCTCTGATAGCCATGATTATTCAAGAACCATAACTGTGACCAGTACCTACACAGAATGCGAAGAGGGAGGAATCTTTGTTTTGCCGGTAAGTTTTATTCACATTACTAACACTTAGAGCAAGAAAGACAGTGCTCTGTTTAAAATATTGGTAACATCAGCTGTTGGAGAGGAAACAGTGATTCCTAAACAGGAAATGAAGAAGGAACTGATTTTCTAATATTTGGTTTTCTGATGGAACTATATTTGTAATTTGGAATTCAATGTATGTGTTAGGAGAAAAGTATAGCCATAATATGGTGCAGTCTTCTTATATATATACATATTTTTTTTCAAATTAGGCCTACCAAACGCTTTTGGTATGTGATCCAGAGTTTGTTTGGAGATTTGGTCCAGACCCGAAGCCAGTTTCCAAATACTGCCTATCTTTGCTTTTTTTATGCTCACCTGTTTCTAGTGCAGTTGTTCCCAAACGGTGGGCCATGATGAAACACTGGTGATCCACAGAGCTCTTCCTGTTGCTCCACGGAGAGGTTGCTGGTCACATGGAGCTGTCTCCTTCTACTCTGCTGGAAATAATCCCTATTTCCAGCCGAGGGAATTGATGCTTTGTGGAAATCATCAAATCTTAGTAGAACTAGGAGATGGTAACATAGGAGCTGCCATAGTAGTGCCAACCATTACTTTATCTAGCTCTAGTATCCTTCCTTTGGCAGTGGCCAGTACCAAACATGATCTTTCAGAAGAAAGAAACCTAACTCTGGAATGCCGCACTCCGACTGTGCAGTGCTGTTTTTAGAGATGAAGTATTCTTTCTTGACCCTTGCAGACACACCCTTGAAGCATTAGATCTGATTACCCTTAAAGCATGTTGCCACCAGTAGACGTGGCACTACTTTGGTCCTCTTTGAAATGAGGTTTTCTAAACAACCCTTAGTACTAATTACTGATTTTTTCAGCCACTAGTAATTAACTATTGCTGTTTCTATCAAGTTTTTTAAAAACTGGTTAGGTCAGGTCTACAGTTAACACGATATGATTTTAGAAGACATTAGCATAATGGAACCTTTTCAATAAAATGATTCTGTAGCGCTTTAGTGAAGATGGGACAGGAGAACTTCTCCCATTGGCATAATTAATCCACCTCCATGAGAGGCAGTAACTATATCAACAGGAGAAGCCCTACTGTCAACATAGCGCTGTCTACACTGGCAGTTAGGTTGGTGTAACATTGCTCAGGGGGGTGGATTTTTCACACCCCTGAGCGACGTCGTGATACCAATATAAGTTTACATTGTAGACCTGGCTGAAAACTCAGAAACATACTAACATTATTGCACTTTAGTTAGGACTGTATTAAAAAATTGACATTACAAAGTCCTTGAAAGTTGACTCATATCCAATGTGTCTTCTTTTAGGCTTATTAACCCTTGGTAATGCTCTGCTACACTACTTCCTGGTTCTAAATGTAAAAATGTACATCCCCTCTCGACCTTCCAGCAACAGCAGAAAGTGATTTTATAAGACATTAGCATAATGGAACCTTTTCAATAAAATGATAAATCGAGCCCATTTCAGAAAACAGAACACACACTTGGTAATTTATTGCAGACAGTTAGTGCCTTGCCGGGAACCTTCTACATATCATATGCTTTTAACTCTGATGAGAATGCTGCCATTTTTCCATATCTTGCATGTCTGTAACATTCACTGAGAAGAAAAATGTTCTTTCTAATGGAGCCAGCAGCACTTTTGGGAATGCTTATATGACATAATTATCTCTCATGAACATGTCTATTATTTCATTGTTTTTAAAAGCTCTTTCATGTTAATTAAAGCCGATAACATTTGCTAGCTTTCTCATGTTGAGGGGTGAGGAGGGAACACGGCTGTCTCTCTGGAATGAATTTTGATAATTGATAGGTGAAAGCATATATGGGTTTTCTTCTGAAAATGCATAACTTCAAATCTTTGTGCAACCAGATGGCAGTGACATTTGTAGATGGCAAATGTTCTGTTTTAATTAAACAAAGCTACACATGTAATGTTTTCAGGAAGAATTGTTTCCATAAATTAATTGTTGATGGTAAAAAAAAATTAACTTACATTTAGGTAACACTTCTTATGTGTAAATATACACAATAGATCATGAATATGTAGGGTAGAAAAAATCTAATTATAAGGAGAAAATAGAACAGGATCCTTAGTTTCAAGTCTGTTAACAGTATGGAGGCAACTGCTACTATGGGCCTTTGGACTCACATTATACGCTCAGTTCAAGTTCCTACTTCTCAAAATGACATAGGGGATTTATTCTCCTCACAAAGCACATGCTCAGGTTTCATTAATGTAATTGAGAGTTCTGCGCACACAGCAAGGGCAAGAGGAGACAGGCGTGAGCTACAGAAAGTAATTACATGCAATAGATAGTTTCATAAATTCTGTTGATACTAGGGAATAAAAAATAGCCATACAAACCAGTTCCTACTCTCTCAGACCTTCTTTGTAAGGACGTATAACTTCAATGGGGCTAAGTCTGAACTTTTGTGAAAGAGGAAGGCCATTAGAAGAAAATTCACTAATATGTTTGGAGTGAATGTAATGCTTGTGAAAAGTAAATGGATTGATAATACCAGTGACTGAATTCTTCTATTTGTCCATGGAACAACACGGGCAATGGCAACATAGCACTCGCCTTCATTGCTGTGCCAATATGCCTTGGGTTAAATCTTGGTCCCACTGAAGTCAACAGGCATTTTGCCACTGACTTCAGTGGGGCCAGGATTTCACCTCCTATCTCACACCTGGATAATTACCTCTGGTGTGATAAGGCAGTGGTCTCCAAGCCAGTTCAGTCCTTGGCTTCTCTGCTGAGACTGCCAGCAAGGGTACCAGTTACGCTTGCTGTCTTCTAATATGGGCACCTAACAACAAGGAGCTGGACTGAGATTACCAGTCCATTTCATATGGGTCCTTGAAAAGCCTTCAGTTGTTAACAATTTTAATTCACTGCTGTCCTGGTCTGGATTTAAACCAGTGATTTAGAGGTTTCTATCCCAGCATCTTGTTAATGATCTGTGTTTAGAGCTAGCTTATAAAATATATTTGCAAGCCAGTGAACAGATACACCAGACTGGGAGTTCAGATATAATCCAAATTACTTGTAACAGCCAACAGAGGCATTTCCAAATTTCAGCAAACTTGGAGGGGATACGACATGCCTCTTCTCTAGGTAGCTCCTTTGCAACTACATCCCCTTTTCTTTTACAGCTCTATCCCAGACCACCCATGTGCTAGGCAGAGAACCTGGCTTGTAACCCCTTACATGCAGAAAACTAAGGAGTGCCTTTATACCTTGTCATAATATTATTCAGAGGCTGGCATGATATACGGTATGCTGTAGTCATGTAATTATTGCGTAATAGAAACTTCTATTATATAACAAAAATGCACACACAAATGTACTGTACTCCAAAGGATTATAAATACTAACATATAAATTAATAATACTTGTGTTGTTTTCTATGATACTTTAGCACTCTGTCCTGCTATGTTTTTAGTCAAGGTCTCAAATTACATAACTAAAATTCAACAGTCTGTATTTAAATTATAATTCCAAATACATGGCAATCAGATTAAATCTTTTACACCTTGGGATTTTAAAGAGAGAGACACTTGGTTCAACATATCTCATTTAAATGTATCTTAACTCCATCTCCCTGCTTCTTTATTGTATTCTTCTATCCACCTTATCTACATAAAATTGTCTGTTTTTCTCTTTAACTCATTAGACTACTTACTTCAATGGCCTTATTTGGCAGCTCATTCCATATGTTCATAGCTTTTTGAGGAAAATCAGGCAGCTCCTTGTGCATTCCCTGTTCACCTCCAATTTTCTGATATTTAGATTGTGTTCTGCAGGTTTGGCACACCTCATGTTCCATTTTAGCAAATGCCACCATTTTGAATTTCTGCTGTTATATTTTCTTCTAAATTATATTCTTGAAGAGAAATCTAAAGATGGAGAGAGCAAAGGAAGAATATAATATTAGATACAAAAGCCTCATGCATTGAGAGCTTTCCGACACTGATCAATGCACACTTGCAATTTCTATGATACAATAGCTCAACATTGTAAAAGGACATCAACAATAGAAATCTCTAATTATTTCCTATGCAAAGTAATGTTTTGCTGGCCAAATCCTGCTTTCCTTATTTGTGAAAGTAGTCCCATTTATTACATGGGAATTTCCATATGAGCAAAGAAAAAAGGATTGGTCCCAAGTGCTCAATGCTGCTCTCATTGAAGTAAATGACAAAACCTGCATTGACTTTGGTTGTGCAGGATTAAGCTCTGAATCTAAGATTTCATGCCAGCTAATGATTATGAATATGGTCCTTCTATCATTCAAACCATGCAGTCTATTTTAGGATTTTTCTGTAACACCCCATCATTATGTTATCTAAATCTTTCACAGGTAAATTAGATGTACATAGCAAGATCTTTAGTGGATTTCTAATCTCATAGGAACGCAGGAATTGCCATAATTGATGAGAACTGTGGCCTATCTAGTCAAATATCCTCTCACCAAAAGTGGCCAGTACCAGATGTTTAAGAGGAAGTTGCAAGAAACCTTGCATTAGGCAGAAGTGGAATAATCTGCCATGTACATTAGGTCTCTTCCTAATCTCTAGTAGTTAGAGACTGGCTTAAACACTAAGGACCCAAAGTCTTATTCTCTATATTGAGAAATCATCTCAATTTCTTCGACTTTTCTGTGTAACAAGCCCTGTAAGAATGTTTACTCATTTCAGTTCCCACACTCTGCAGACCTCTTTTTATTGTTGTGCTTTATTTATATTAACGGAGCACCTTAAGTGAATACAGACAATTATTTATTTCCTCTAAAGTGATGATGTCCAATACTAAAAGCACCTATCCAACTTCCAACTGATAGCTTGGAACTTATGAGGAAGAACATCCAGCCGTTCTAATACTTAGAACAACTAATAATGTTCTTCTTCACTCTAGAAAATATGACTTTTCCAGAGTCCGCTGGCATATTTGAAAAGCCTAATGGTTTGGGGGGAGTTCACCACTGTTTGAATTCCAAATCAGCCCTTTCCAAAACCTGTCACAGATTTTTGTTTGATGTGACAGACATTACAACCACAGGCTGTATCTTTGGGAACCACATTGTATTTCATGTTTAAAGCATGAAACCCTCAAAAAGCCATTATACTGAGATTCATAGAATATTCATAGCCCATTTTATCAATATAGATGTGCATTTGGATGTTCCTGGCTCACTGGTGGTGGTGTGAGGTTTGTCTTTGATAATTTGGAATCATTTGGGTGTGATTAATGCAAATTTTTAAGGCTAGCTATGTATTCCCTAGCTTTTGAATTTGACCTTCTGGGGAATTGGGAGAGAGACTGGTTTTATCTATTTTCAGTGGTCTAGAGGACAAAGCAAGACTTGTGTATAAAAGGCTGAGTTGAAACAGACTCAGGGGCTTCATTTAGATTTGGCAAACAGACAGGACCTTCTGCCCACGGAAAGGCACCAACCCTTGCTGAAGGGTTGGAAGGGATTTTGGCTTATCAAACCCCTCCCTCCCCATGTGGAAGAAAGTGATTTCTGCTTCATTTATTGTTCTTACTAATGCCCTTACCCTAAGAATAAATGTATTTTGCTTTGGCAGAGCTGGGTGGTAACTTGTAACTGCTGGCGCACACTGGTCATTGTCCCCATAGAGAAAGCTCAGCTCTGGTGCTGGCCTTTAGGCAGTCTGGCTTGCTGGGGACATCACAGTGTATGACAGGACACTGTACAGTCTTAAAACCTCCAGTCAGTTGAGAGGGAGACACGGATTTCTGCCCAAAAGAGGTGATGGTTGGGAGACTGAAATGTTAAGTGAGTGGCCTCGAGGGACCATGGAGGGGAATATGGGTTCAGTTACCCTGAAACTGTGACATTATGGTGACAGCATGTGTGGTATGGGATCTATGACAGTGTGAATTGCCATAAATGGCAACAGCAGTGAGAACAAGTACTGTATAAGGGAAGAGCACAAAGAAAAGTGCAGAGGAAAGGGAAAATGAGTTATGAACAGCTTAAAAAAAATCAGCCGGTTGAGATATGCCTAGAAAGGCAGCTTAACACTGAGAAGTGGACAAAGGCACCTAATTGACCTGCTACACTCTGAGAACCTGAAAATAAATGATGATCCAGGATCACAGAGAACACCCAACCCACTGGCAGAGGATCTAGCAGGTGGGGGAAATTTTGGAGACACCTCCCTAGAGGGAAGCAGGGAAGAGGAGACAGAATTGACAACCATGCTGCACCCAGACTTCAGTGGAGATCCTGGACATATCTACAGGTAGAGCAAGAAAAACTGCAGCTAGAGAGGGGCACACTGCATCTGGAAGCCCAGCCACTTGCAGTGTGGGAGAAGCAACATCAGCATGAGGAGAAGCAATGTCAGCATGAGAAGAGAGAGAAGGAGAAGCAACAAGAGGAGAGTTATGGACAGGCAGCACCAGCAAAACCCTAATCCACTAGGTGGAGACAGACCCTATGTATCTGCCCCAGTGGGTGGTGTAGACTCCAAATTATTCCTCACTTTAGCAAAGGGGATGGCGTCGATGTGTTTTTAAATTATTATGAAATGGTATGTGAATTGAACCAGGTGGTGCAGAAGGACATGTTGCAGTATCTGGCTCCATTACTATCAGAGAAGGCCTTAGATGCTTTCACTCATATAAACAGAGAGGACTATAAAGATAGTGGGTGATCCAAACAAGTTTGTTGCAAAAATTTAGATTGACCCCTGAAACACAGGAGGAAATTTCAGGGAATTCAGAAACAAGGGGATTTGAGATTACACTGAGATTTCAACCCAAATTAGAGGTTATGTAAGAAACCACATTGCGGGGTTACCACAGACCATGAGACCTACCAATTAATTAGTTTAGAACAATTCTATAAAATCTGCTCTGCTCCCCCACACCCCTGACCTAAAACATGTTTAATAGACAAAAATCTTAGAGATATGTGTTTAGTGGGGAAGTTGGCAGCCATTATGCAGATAGGCAGCCTGGGTTTGATAGAAAATCTAATCGAGATGGCATGGGATCAGAGGTTGGGGATTGGGCTCAGTCAAGCAAGACACCCAAGGGGGAAGGAAGCCACCTCTGAGAATCCCCAGGAGGGGTGGGAAAAAGCGGTATCTTATCTGTGACCAGCTGGGTCACTTTGCCTGGGATTGCCCACTCTGCCCACCAAGGCTCAGAGCAGTGCTAGAAAGGCCAACTGCACCCCAGCCTCAGAGAGTTAATCACGTGAGTGAATTTCCAGAGAGAGGGAGTCACATAGCCAGACCACCGATGGCATATAATGTTCCCGCTGAACCATTCACACCCCAACCACTGTCCACATGTCATGCTGCACCCTCCTGGATGCAGATCTATTTGATCCCCAGTGGGAGCAGAAATTGGTAGTTAATCGGGAGACCTACATTGGATGGAGATTACTGGGATTACTAAAACTATTGTTAACTCCCAAGTCATGAAATCCCATCAAATGCTCCCATGGTGTGAAATCCGTGTTAAAGTTCCTGCTGCAAAAGCCATTGTTCTACCTACATTACATATTGATATGAAGTCCCAGGAAGGGTCAGCAGTGTCGGTTGCAGATGTGTTGGCAGACATTCCATTTTTCTTTTTCTTTTTTTTTGTTGCTGGGGAATGATGTCCTGGCTTTAAAGGCAGAAGATGTGAATCAGACCCCTCAGTTAGCTCCAAACCTGCCAAAATGCAAATAGCCTAGCTGACAGGGAGAAGGAGAGCTGTATCCCTTCCCTGCCAGTATTGGAGAGGAAGCACTGTCATGATCAAGTTTCTGTTCCTGTGTATGCAAACAAATACCTGAGACTGAGGTCTCCATAAATTTCAAGGCTAATTCTCACTATATGTTCCATTCTATGCATCCGATGAAGTGGGCTGTAGCCCACGAAAGCTTATGCTCCAATAAATTTGTTAGTCTCTAAGGTGCCACAAGTACTCCTGTTCTTTTTAAGGCAAATTCTCTTGAGTCTTCAGTCCCAAGCCAGGGAAATAAGCACTGTACCCATTCACCAAAATGAATTGGCGTGAATGCTGTGCATAATAGTATCTAATAAATGCTTAATACATAAAACTAAAACACACTTTGAAAGTTCATTAAATACAGTAAATTTCTAAACAAATTGATATTTTGATCCCTTCTTATGTTGAAATTCCTATGGACTAAACGTTGGGAATGGTCAGACTTTATGTCCTTCCCAGTTTGCTGCAGAAGTTGAGGGCTGCTGTTTGTTCTGTTCAATGGTAATGATTAGTTTATTTCTCTTTATTTATTTATTTATTTTTTGCCCTCTCAAGGCCCACTTCCAAGCAGGGCCGGCTCCAGGGTTTTTGCCGCCCCACGCAGAAAAAAAAAAAAAAAGTTGCAATCTGCTCTACCGCCGCTGCTTCAGTTTTCGGTGGCAGGTCCTTCACTCCGAGAGGGACTGAGGGACCCGCCGCTGAATTGCCGCCAAAGAGCCGGACATGCCGCCCCTCTCCGTTGACCGCCCCAAGCACCTGCTTGCTGGGCTGGTGCCGGCCCTGCTTCCAAGAATAAGACATATACGCTTTTACATTTTTAATATGAAAACAGAATTTCCTTGACTTTTTTTTTATTTCCCCCAAATCAGCTTGTAGCTAATGACTGGATCCAAACTAAGCCATTTCATTGTCAGTGATAGCTACAATCAGACAAAAGACACAAGACAACTTGAGCAGGTCCTCAAGGAATCCATTTTGAAACACTTGAAGGAGAGGAAGGTGATCAGGAATAGTCAACATGGATTCACCAAGGGCAAGTCATACCTGACCAACCTGATTGCCTTCTATGATGAGATAACTGGCTCTGTGGATATGGGGAAAGCGGTGGATGTGATATATCTTGACTTTAGCAAAGCTTTTGATACGGTCTCCCACAGTATTCTTGCCAGGAAGTTAAAGAAGTATGTATTGGATGAATGGACTATAAGGTGGATAGAAAGCTGGCTAGATAGTTGCGCTCAACGGGTAGTGATCAATGGCTCGATGTCTAATTTGCAGCCAGTATCAAGCGAAGTGCCCCATGGGTCAGTCCTGGGGCCGGTTTTGCTCAACATCTTTATTAATGATCTGGATGATGGGATGAATTGCACCCTCAGCAAGTTCGCAGATGACACTAAGCTGAGGGGACAGGTAGATATGCTGGAGTGTAGGGATAGGGTCCAGAGTGACCTAGACAAGCTGGAGGATTGGGCCAAAAGAAATCTGATGAGGTTCAACAAGGACAAGTGCAGAGTCCTGAAGGAAGAATCCCGTGCACCGCTACAGGCTGGGGACCAACTGGCTAAGCAGCAGTTCTGCAGAAAAGGACCTGAGGATTACAGAGGATGAGAAGCTGGATATATGAGTCAACAGTGTTCCCTTGTTGCCAAGAAGGCTAATGGCATATTGGGCTGCATTAGTAGGAGCATTGCCAGCAGATCGAGGGACGTGAACTTTCCCCTCTATTCAGCATTGGTGAGGCCTCATCTGGAGTATTGTGTCCAGTTTTGGGCCCCACACTACAAGAAGGATGTGGAAAAATTGGAAACAGTCCAGCAGAGGGCAACAAAAATTATTAGGGGTCTGGAGCACATGATTTATGAGGAGAGGCTGAGGAAACTGGGATTATTTAGTCTTCAGAAGAGAAGAGTGAGGGGGGATTTGATAGCAGCCTTCAACTACCTGAAGGGGGGGTTCCAAAGAGGATGGAGCTAGGCTGTTCTCAGTGGTGGCAGAGGACAGAACAAGAAGCAATGGTCTCAAGTTACAGTGGGGGAGGTCTAGGTTGGATGTTAGGAAACACTATTTCACTAAGAGGGTGGTGAAGCACTGGAATGGGTTCCCTAGGGAGGTGGTGGAATCTCCATCCTCAGAGGTTTTTAAGGCCCGGCTTGACAAAGCCCTGGTTGGGATGATTTAGTTGGTGTTGGTCCTGCTTTGAAGCAGGAGATTGTACTAGATGACCTCCTGAGGGCTCTTCCAACTCTAATCGTCTATGATTCTATGATTGTGTCATTACCAATTAAAGTGTGACTTCACACATCCATAATTTCATTGGATAGTTCAGAGTTTACAGGATAGACACCTGTAAAAAAATTCCAAACTGAATTTGGAATAAAATCCACTTATAAGCATCAAAATATTATCTTGGTGATGCATTCTTAATTTGCATCATTAATTGTGAGAATACAACATAATAAAGTGTCATGACATTGTGACAATGATTTCTGGCTTACTTGACAGCTCTTAAAGGGGCAGATCAACAGCTGATGTAAATTCTCATACTCCACTGAAATTAATGGAATTATGACACTTAACACCAGTGGAGGATTTGCCTTAATATGTTACTCTTTATATATTAAGGAGACATCCATGACATTAGTAGGAATTTTTATAAATGGAATAACTCATGTTTGAATCATTGGTACTGATTTCAGTATATTTTCACTATAGTATAAAATGTTGCATCCAAGTGAATTAAAGCTACATCTTTCTTGAGCCATTTTTCTGGTCCTCATTATTTCCAAGAGGAGTAAATCATCTTTAAAAGCCTACTTCTGTGTTAACAATGTGACACACAGGGCACTGAAAATGAAAAAAAGTACTGTAGATCAATGGAAAATGCAGCTTCTGTGGTACATTGTTATTGTGTAGAATTGTGTAACAAAGAAATATTTTATACAACAAAAGTGCTAGCAAGTTATTTAGTACTTTAATGGACAGCCCTAATTTCCCTGGTCAATTCTATGTCTGCACCCATAATGATGTAGTGCTTTTTAAGGCAAGGGAGAGAGTCTGCATTATTGCTATCTAATCATGTGTCAGATAGGCAATTACATACATACAGGTTTTTTATTTAAATACAGTGATAATTTAAAGAATAGTTTTGACTTTGAGAAGCTGCTCTCCAGCTTTTTTAATAAATCCTCCTCTAGGGGATGTCTCTAGCTGAACCATGTGCTGCTCCTCCTCATCTGCTGGCTTTCCCTGAGCCCTTACTTTTAAAAACTCCCCTACAACTTCTTTAGTTTTACATAGCAGCTGTCTGATTTTATTTTCACTGAGATGGAGCCCATCCTTCCTGAATAGGCTCCTCCTTTCCCAAAAGGTTTCCCCAGTTCCTAATAAACCTAAATCCAATACCATTGTCTCATCCAGACATTGAGACCTTGCTGTTCTGCCTGTCTAACTGGCCCTAAGTGTGGAACTGGAAGCATTTCAGAGTATG
Organism: Malaclemys terrapin pileata; assembly: GCF_027887155.1. Lineage (NCBI taxonomy): Eukaryota > Metazoa > Chordata > Testudines > Emydidae > Malaclemys > Malaclemys terrapin. The sequence continues at coordinate 88,378,173 of NC_071507.1, forward strand.
TTACCACAGAGGTCTTGGATTTTTAAGCTCTTATCTAGCAACCTAAATTTGGCCTCCAGGACCGCTTTCCTGCCTTTCCCTATATCATTGGTACCAACATGTACCACGACCACCAGCTTCTCCCCAGCTCTGCACATAAGTCTCTCTTGATTTCTTGAGAAGTCTGCAACCTTCACCCCCAGAAGGCAGTTCACCATGTAGTTATCCCAGTCATCACAAAGCCAACTATCTATATTTCTAATAGGGCTGTCAAGCAATTAAAAAAATTAATTGGGATTAATCATACTTCTAAACAATAATAGAATACTATTTATTTAAATATTTGTGGATGTTTCCTACATTTTCAAATATATTGATTTTAATTACAACACAGAATACAAAGTGTACAGTGCTCACGTTATATTTATTTTTGATTACAAATAGTTGCACTGTAAAAAATAAAAGAAATAGTATATTTCAATTCACCTAATATAAGTACTATTGTGCAATTTCTTTATCATGAAAGTTGAACTTACAAATGTAGAATTATGTACAAAAAAACCTGCATTCAAAAATAAAACAATGTAAAACTTTAGAGCCGACAAGTCAACTCGGTCCTACTTCAGCCAATCGCTCAGACAAACAAGTTTGTTTACATTTGCAGGAGATAATGCAGCTGGCTTCTTGTTTACAATGTCACCTGAAAGTTAGAACAGGCGTTTGCATGGCACTGTTGTAACTGGCGTCGCAAGATATTTACGTGCCAGGTGCGCTAAAGATTCATATGTCCATGACATGTCCCTTCATGCTTCAACCACCCTGCGTCCATGCTGATGATGGGTTTTGCTCGATAACGATCCAAAGCACGATCCAAAGCAGAGCAGACCAGTGCATGTTCATTTTCATCATCTGAGTCAAATACCATCAGCAAAAAGTTGATTTCCTTTTTTGGTGATCCAGGTTTTCTAGTTTCCACATTGAAATGTTGCTCTTTGTATGAGGTGAATTGAAAAATACTTTTTTTGTTTTTTTGTTTATCATTTTTACAGTGCAAATATTTATAATAAAAACTAATATAAAGTGAGTACTGTACACTTTGTATTCTGTGTTGTAATAGAAATCAATATATTTGAAAATGTAGAAAAACATCCAAAATATTTAATAAATTTCAATTGGTATTGTATTATTTAACAGTGCAATTAATCACGATTAATTTTTTTAATTGCAGTTAACATTTTTAGTTAATCGCGTGAGTTAACTGCGATTAATTGACAGCCCTAATTTTTAATAATCAAATCCCACATTACTATTACCTGTCTCTTTCTAATAACTGGAGTTTCCCCGCAGAGGGTTATCCTTAGTGTGATATGGTATTATGACATCATCTGGAAGAAGGATCGCAACTATGGGACTGTTTCCCTCTGCTCCAGCTTGATGTTCTCCTTCCTTGAGATTTTCATCTTTCTCAACAACACAGAGGCTAGGACCACTCTGCTGTGTCCTGGAAAGTCTCCTCTATGAACCTCTCTTAGCTCTTCCTGTTCAGCCACTTGGTCTCTGGGGATCATGAGTTGCTTTCACTGAATGCACACATACGCCGCCTGCCGAGAAGGCATGTAATCATAAATAGGGCCCTACCAAATTCATAGTCCATTTTGGTCAATTTCACGGTCATAGGATTTTAAAAATAATAAATTTCATGATTTCAGATATTTAAATCTGATATTTCACGGTGTTGTAACTGTAGGGGTTATATACATATGTAGATATATACAGATCCTGACCCAAAAGGGGATTGTGAGGGGGTTGCAAGATTATTGTAGGGAGGTTGCGGTATTGCCACCCTTACTTCTGCGCTGCTGCTGGCAGCGGTGCTGCCTTTAGAGCTGAGCAGCTGGAGAGCTCTGAAGGCAGTGCCACTGCCAGAAGCAGTGAAGATGTAAGGATGGCATGATACGGTATTCCTACCCTTACATCTGGGCTGCTGCCTTCAGAGCTAGGCCCCTGGCCACCAGCTCCCACTCTCTGGCCACCCAGCTCTGAAGGCAGCAAAGCATAAGTAATATGATATGGTATGGTATTGCCTCCCTTACTTCTGCACTGCTGCGGCAGGGCTCTGCCTTCAGGGCTGGGCACATAGCCAGCAGCCGCCACTCTCCAGCAGCCCAGCTCTGAAGGCAGCGCAGAAGTTAGGATGGCAATACCACAACCCCGCTACAATAATCGTGCAACCACCCCACAACTCCCTTTAGGGTCAGGATCCCCAGTTTGTGAAATGCTGGTCTCCTCCATGAAATCTATATAGTATAGGGTAAAAGTACACAAAAGACCAGATTTCACAGAGAGTCCAGATTTCACAGTCTGTGACATGTTTTTCATGGCCATGAATTTGGTAGGGCCCTAATCATAAATGCTGCATCCAGTGAAATAAATTGAATAGCCCCAACTCTGCTGCTGGACTTCTGCCTGCACTATTTTTACTCTTGCAGGGGGTTTTGTTTGTTCTTGATTTTTGGGAGGGTTATTGGCCTACGTTTAGAGTATGTTTGTTAGATGTATCTGCTTCTTGCACTCCCTCTCTATACTCCCTTGCAAAACTTCCCTGTGTGCTCAATTTGTCTCTGCTGTATCTAACCAATGAATAAATGGGAAACTTTGGTGTCTTTCTTTTTGACTACTGTAAATACAAATATACATCCTTAGCCCCAAGAAATACCTTCCTAGACCCCCTGAGTTTTATTTCTCAGGCTGTCCCAGTTTTCTCAGATAGAAGTCATCCCATATTCATATCTATATCTCAATATTAGATATATACAGACTGTATCTCAAATATTACAGTGATGATGTGCACCTGTCCTTCTTTATGACAGTTGTTATAAATAGTTAATACTGTCAGTAATAGTTTATTACGAGTTTATAACACCATCTATAACATATTTATAAATTTATAAACATGTCTCTGATTTTTATGTTCTATAAAGTATTTATTACTGACCCTTTGAGAAAGTGTTACAGATTTCTGTGAATAATTTATACTTTTAATCTCAAATTTAATGCTGCAGATTTCTGTCATAGCTGCATTAGATTTTATGGCATTTATTCTGTTTCCCTTATGACATATTTTGTGGGAAGAATCTGTTGAGTTAATAGTGGTGGTTTTAGGATTTTTTTTTTAATTATTTTAATTTGCTGTGTGGATCCCAGACATCTGTCTTTGTTCTCTCCTTGCATATTGACTGGCATTGTCTGTGGGGTTTCTATCACAAAGTGCTGACATAGTGTATTTTACAAGGTCTTAATAAGATCCTAGAGCCCTTCATTTTATTGGTTTATTAATCTATATTATGCTATAGGATAGGTACTATTAATAGTTTCAAAAATGAAGATTTCTCAAAAATCTGCATCATTATATGCAGTCAGAAGTTTTTTACATAGAAATAAGTATATGTGAATTGTAAGATATTTTAAAAAATAAATGCAACAGAGGGTCCTGTGGCACCTTTAAGACTAACAGAAGTATTGGGAGCATAAGCTTTTGTGGGTAAGAACCTCACTTCTTGCATCTGAAGAAGTGAGGTTCTTACCCATGAAAGCTCATGCTCCCAAAACTTCTGTTAGTCTTAAATGTGCCACAGGACCCTCTGTTTCTTTTTACAGATTCAGACTAACACGGCTACCCCTCTGATACTTAAAAAATAAATGTGTCTGAATGTGGTCTTTTGTTTCTTTATGTTGTTAATCTTCAATTTTGAAGCACATAGAGGAGAGGAAAGTGATCAGGAACAGTCAGCATGGATTCACTAAGAGCAAGTCCTGTCTGACTAACCTAATTGCCTTCTATGAGGAGATAATTGGCTCTGTGGATGAGGGGAAAGCAGTGGACGTGTTATTCCTTGACTTTAGCAAAGCTTTTGATACAGTCTCCCACAGTATTCTTGAAAGCAAGTAAAAAAAGTATGGGCTGGATGAATGGACTATAAGGCGGATAGAAAGCTGGCTAGATCATCGGGCTCAACAGGTAGTGATCAATAGCTCCATGTCTAGTTGGCAGCCGGTATCAAGCAGAGTGCCACAAGGGTCGGTCCTGGGGCTGGTTTTGTTCAATATCTATATTAATGATCTGGAGGATGGCGTGGATTGCACCCTCAGTAAGTTTGCAGAGGACACTAAACTGGGAGGAGTGGTAGATATGCTGGAGGGTAGGGATAGGATACAGAGAGACCTAGACAAATTAGAGGATTGGGCCAAAAGAAATATGATGAAGTTCAACGAGGACAAGTGCAGAGTCCTGCACTTAGGACAGAAGAATCCCATGCACTGCTACAGACTAGGGACTGAGTTGCTAGGCAACAGTTCTGCAGAAAAGGACCTAGGGGCTACAGTGGATCAGAAGCTGGATATGAGTCAACAGTGTGCCCTTGTTGCCAAGAAGGCTAACGGCATATTGGGCTGCATTAGTAGGAGCATTGCCAGCAGATCGAGGGACGTGATCATTCCCCTCTATTCAGCATTGGTGAGGACTCATCTGGAGTATTGTGTCTAGTTTTGGTCCCCACACTACAAGAAGGATGTGGAAAAACTGGAAACAGTCCAGCAGAGGGCAACAAAAATTATTAGGGGTCTGGAGCACAGATTTATGAGGAGAGGCTGAGGAAACTGGGATTATTTAGTCTGCAGAAGAGAAGAATGAGGGGGAATTTGATAGCTGCTTTCAACTATCTGAAAAGGGGGTTTGAAAGAGGATGGATTTAGACTGTTCTCAGTGGTAGTAGATGACAGAACAAGGAGCAATGGTCTCAAATTGCAGTGGGCAGGGGGGTTAGGTTGGATATTAGGAATAAATTTTTCACCAGGAGAGTAATGAAGCACTGGAATGGGTTACCTAGGGAGGTGGTGGAATCTCCTTCTTTAGAGGTTTTTAAGCTCAGGCTTGACAAAGCCCTGTCTGGAATTATTTAGTTGGGGATTGGTCCTGCTTTGAGCAGGGGGTTGGACTAGATGACCTCCTGAGGTCCCTTCCAACCCTGATATTCTATGAATCTATGAATCTGATTAAAGTTTCATCCCAGAGAACTATTTATGGCATAGCTTTAAAGCCCTGAATAATGTGGGATTTATAATGGACGTGCTGTAACAACTTTAATTGTAGGCTATTATATCTATCTAATCGATTCTTAAATGATACTTAAGGCTAGTCTACACTACTGATGCAGCTGCGCCACTGTAGCGCATCTTGTGAAGAGGTGCTATGCTGATGGGAGAGCGTTCTCCCATTGGCAAAATTGCTCCACCTCAATGAGAGGTGGAAGCTATGTCAGCGGATAATGTCTCCTGCTGACACAGTATGGTGTAGACACCGCTCTAAATCAATGTAACTTAGTCACTCAGGTAGTGGCTTTTTCACACCCCTGAGCGACTTAACTTACATGGACTTAAGCGGTGGTATAGACAAGCCCCTAGTGTCAAGCTTTTAAAGCGGCCTTTGACTCTGGGTATGTCTACACTGCAATGAAACATCCACGGCTGGCCCAAGTCAGCTGACTCAGGCTCATGTGGCTGGGGCTGCAAGGCTGTAAAGTTGCTGTGTAGACATTCGGCCTTGGGCTGGAGCCTAGCTCTGGGACCCTGCAAGGGCCAGCCATGGGAGTTTAATTGCAGTGTAGACATACCCTCTGAGGTTAACTGCAGAAAGTACTGTGGAATGTTTGCTTGTGCACACAGTCTTGTTCAGGAAAGAAATGAATTTTCTGGGTTGGTATTTTCAAATGGAAAAGTAATGTGGCGTTGGAATCAGCTTGAGGAGAGGGGCAGAGGCTGATGCAATCTTGAGATGGAATCTACCCTGGCAAATAGGACAACAGCAAAATAGCTGGATCTAAGGATAGTAGATACAGTTGTCCTAACTTATTAATTATTATTATTATTATTTATTTGGGTTATCATAGCACGTAGGAGTCCTATTCATGGATCAGAACCCCATTATGCTAGGTTCTGGGCAAACATAGAACAAAAGAACGGTCTGTGCCCAGCATGTCATGGCTGTGTAGGCTACACAAATATGTAACTACTAACTCCTACTATGAATCTGATTCCATAGAAGTCTAGTTAAAGAAAAAAATATTTATTTATGACTGATCAGACAGTTTTTATTTGTAATTATTGTTCTCTTAATTTATGTTATTCAATTATTATATTTTAAAGCCTGGTTTATCACTTTTTAATAGTTTTATGTCTGTAAATATTTAGCGTAGGATATTGTCAGAGCTGAAAATAAATGTATATACCTTTATTCTTCCCTTATCTGTTGGATGCTGTCTTTAATCAAGGAGCAGTAATTGGAGAAGAAGGGAAGCCCTAGTCTAACTAGGTTCTAGTTTGCATTACATTCTCAAAAAACAAAACTCACCCGTCTCTTGGCAGAGCTGGCCATTAGGTCTGTTTCGGTAGCTGTGATAGTTTCAGTGAAACCAAACTTTAATATTTGACTTGCAATTTTGAATGTGTAAATATCTGCAAATATAATTTTAACACCTAAGTTTTTTGTCTATGAAAATATCTGATTTCTACACACAACTTGAATTTACACATGCAAATTACTTAGTGAGATATCATACTACCTATGTGTGCAAGTACAATTAATAAACAAACTCACTTGAGTAATCAAAATTACATACTCAATATCTTAGACTTGTTTTGAAATTTGGTCCTTAGTTTGCTTAGATTGCTTTGAGATGTTTAGGTGTACTGTGAATTTCCTACTCTTTATCACTAATAATTTTCATAAGAAAACATTACAGGCAAATGGTTCAAAGTTCCTTACATGCACTGAATTTGAAATGTGACAGAATTCTTGTAGGAGGAAATTTTAATTGAAATTAAGTTACTTTTTGGTGATCTTAGTTACAATAATTGTGCTGAAGTACTCATTTCTAACTCACTATGGGGCCTCTCACAAACAAAAAAATCTCATTATGCTGCATTGTTCAATGGGTTTGTGTTCTGCACATTATTGATGTACAGTACTTGACTTGTTAATCAAACAGTTTTCATTTTGCTGAGGTAAAATGATCCTATTGCATCTTCAAGCATTTTGACATTACCTCTGACCACCTCCTTCCTATAGAAAGCTATATCTTTTCACCACTTTGCAACTAGAACACATTCCTTTTTGTATATGAGGCTTCATTATTGTAATCCTCATCAAAAATTTGTAAGAATTGCTACTGAATATATGCATATTTATGAGTTAGATTGATTATTAAGATAAATCATTTCTGTATTGCTCACAGGCCGTTCTCTTTGATTAAAATAATGGTATAACATTTAATTCAGAGCTCACAAAAGGCAAGTGAATGTGTTCCTGGCACCATTGCTGATGGCTGCTTCTGCCCAAAGTGTGGATTATTATCAGCTAGTCTGAAACACAGGTCTTTGTAAAATGGCAAACACTGTCTTACACTTTTCTATCCATACAATAGGGCACGATTATTGGAAGTTGCCTTATAATTTGGTCTGTTCTCTGTTGTACGTTATGGTGGTCCAGCCCTTATCTTTTCCTAGCTCATCTTTGATATAATTCAGAAGCTCAGCTATGTACATCCAGTCAGGGAGAATATCCTCTTTCTTAATCATCTTTCTTGTATTTTATGACTTTCTTCAGTTTAAACCCTAAGTGATTTCTTCATTGTTAATTTTTTCCAGTATTTTTATACCACTTTGATAGTGTTTTTAGTTCTCATCTCCAGCGCTTAACTTTACAGTGTGTGCAAAACATCCCTTTTGTAGTATTTCTCTTCCTCTGTTCTCTCATTCAAAAGCAGCAGACTGCAGTGTTGCTATCTGATTCCTTTTCTGTATTATGAGGTGTGCTGTTGTGATTATAGATTTTCTGGGCTTCAGGTTCTCTGAAGAAGTTGAAAATGAGGTACACTGGACGGACAGTAGTTTTCTAGCTGGGTAATCTTTCATACAGTCCTCCCCTGAACTTGGCACAGCATGTGTTAGGTAACATTAGAGATCTCTATGTACAATTAGTGTTTCAGGAACAGCAAAAGCTGCTCCATAGTTAAGTTGACGTTAGCTTTCCATTATGAGTCTGATTTTTCAACAGACACACTTCTCCATCCCACCCCCACAAAAATTAACCCTCCTGAAATTTTGGTATGCCATGTGAAGGACATGGCATGGGAATGGCTGTTATATTTCATGAATATTATATATTCCATCTGTCTGTCTGACTGTTATTGCGCTGTTTGCTATGTGACTACAAGGGGTTAATTCAAGCATGGGTTTCTTGCAGGTATGCAGGAAAGGGGACAATAGCTTTAAATACCCTCCCATTTACTGATACTTAAAAGAAGTGGGCTGTAGTCCAGGAAAGCTTATGCTCTAATAAATTTGTTAGTCTCTAAGGTGCCACAAGTACTCCTGTTCTTTTTTTTTTTTTTTTTTGCGGATACAGACTAACACGGCTGCTACTCTGAAACCTTAAAAGATAATGTGGGGATCATTTCCTTTGAAGTTTTACCTCTGAGCATGCTGAGCTCAACAGTCTGATTTGGCTTGGCATGGAGGCACAGGGCCGCCCAGAGGATTCAGGGGGCCTGGGGCAAAGCAATTTTGGGGGCCTCTTCCATAAAAAAAAGTTGCAATACTAGAGAATACTATATTCTCTTGGGGGCCCCTGCGCAGCCCGGGACCTGGGGCAAATTGCCTCACTTCCCCCCCCCCCTCTTGGCGGCCCTCTGGGGGCATCTCAGCTTATAACCACAGTGGGGATCCAGCAGGAAAAACTACAACAAAGAACTTCGGATGGAGAAAAAGACTGACCTTGAAGGACAGGAGAAGGTGACAGAGACTGAATCCCCCAGTCATCAAAGATTGGGGTGTTGGGAGTAAGATAGTTCTACCTAAACTTTAGATAAAACAGATATGTGTGTAGATCTCTTATTTTGTTAAAAATCCTTTTCTCTTTTTATGCCATGTTTCTATTGTTCAGATAAAATAAAAGATTGTTTTGAAAATACTTTTTTGTTTCACTGTATTCACCATTGGTCACAGCTCCAGAAGGGTAGACTTGCAGCCACCACTCCATGTAAGCCACTTGAGAAATTACAGGTGGCACAAAGAGTGCTGTCCCTTTTCTCACAAAGTGTACAACCCTGTGAAGTTTAAGCAGAGTATTCTTTCCTTCCTTCTGGGTTATTTTATTGATGTTACATATTACATATTTAGGTACTTCTTCGGATGCATACCTAAATCATGAGGTTGATGGATTTCCACTCCATACGGCTAAATGCAGTGCCTTGCATAATGACATAATGCATCTGAAGAAGTGGGCTGTAGTCCACGAAAGCTTATGCTCTAATAAATTTGTTAGTCTCTAAGGTGCCACAAGTACTCCTGTTCTTTTTGCGGATACAGACTAACACGGCTGCTACTCTGAAACCTGATTTCTGTACCTGCATATGTGTGTGTGTGTGCGTGCATATAATGCATTGATTAGAAAGAGATTAGTTTCCTATCTTATTCCAAGCACTGAGTTATTTCAAAACACTGTTCCATAGGTTAAAACAATGCATGTTCAAAATTGCCATTATTACTGGGTTACTGCGGCTTATTTAAAAGCACTACTTAAACTTTTCTTTTTCACTTTTAAAAAAGTAACATAGATTTTATTTTAAATTACTTAATTATTTTGTTCTAAACATGAATGTTTCCTTCCACCAGGAGTTGAGGTCTGACTGAATATTAAAAGAGGCATCAAAAAGAGCATTTGCTTATAATAAAGTTTTAGAGAAGTAAAACAAAGAAACAAAAAAACAAAACTAGACACTCTGTGTCCACTCTCAAGTGCTGATAAGCCCATCAGATCTGAACAAATAAAAAAGTTGAAAAGCATTAACAGAAACACAGGAAATGAAAGAGCATTTCTTAAACAACATGCAATTTAGAATGTACAGTATGATCACTATGTAATTGACAAAAAGACAGTTAATATTTTAAAAATATTATCTTGGGTGAAATGTTTTTCAGAAAATGAGGATGTAAGTGCACAGCATAATCACTTTGCAAAGCTTAAGACAGCAGCTTAAAACTTCAAAACAGACAAGAGAATTCAATGAAAATATAAAAAGCTTTCTTTTCCAGCAAGGTTTTCCACTGAGAAGAATTCTGCATGTGCTTGTTTTCATTATTCACTACTGTATCTGCTAGTGATCTGCAATATTTTAGGATATTTGCAGAAGGAAACAGGAAATATTTGAAAACATTTTGAGAGGTTTGGGAGAAATTGAAGGTCATCTTGTTTGGTAAAGACCTGTGGGCAAACCCTGACTGTTCCTTAGGGTAAGTACACAAGACTTGAACACATCATTCCACAGGATAGGGCTTGGTGCAGGAGGATTCCACAGCATCGACCAGTGTTCTACTGGAGTTCCTTCTATAGCAGCACAAAGAAGGGGTGAACCTGAGGGCAGGATTGGGTATGACCAATGGACCTATGACTATGCAGACCCACTAGTCAAAATCTCAACCTCCCTTTCATAGGGAGAACACTAGACGAGCACTGTTACTGTAGTATCAGCTCTGCGTCACTTATTTTTACCCACACATAAGTATACATCCAAATTCGCAAAGTAGCTGGGCAAAATGACTTACCAGTGAACTTTCAAGAATTAGGTTGATAGTTCTCTTTCTTTCACACACACACACACACACACTATTAATGGAGTGAGGCTGCTATATTGCTTTTCAAGAATCTGGGGGGCTAAAAGGGGTCACGAAGAGAACCTCTAAGAATAGCCAACCTCAGAGAGGAAGCTTACGCTGAGGCTTACGATATTATTTTTTGAGTTACCAATAAAGCCAAAGGCTAGGGAGTAGGTGAGTTTGGACACTAACTCTGGGTCTGTCAAGGATGAAATAGAGATTCATATTAGTTCCAAAGTAAAGCTTGAAAGTTCAGATCCATCTGTTCAAAAACTGGCTCCATAAATTATATGTGCATTCTTTGGGAGATCACCCAACCTGCACTTGTGTGAATTAACATATATTTGTATGTGTAAAATGGGTAAATGCAAGTTTCCATTTCCACACATGGATGCTCATTCTGTGCGTTCAAATGCAGGTTAGTTTTGAAAAGATGGCTCTGAAAATTATGTATTGTGCAATGTTACTTTAAGAAGCAGATGCCATTTGTCTTTCATATGGAAGACCCCTGAGGGAGCAGATAAGTACATTTATTGTGGGATGCAGCATTGACCTTCTGGACACATTAGAACTTGGAAAGCTAGAACCTGGGACCATAGAGGTGTTGTGCTACTGACCCTGTGAGGCTGGGCTATGCAGGAGGTACCACCCACCAAGATCTGAGTGGTGGTCCCTCACAGCCCATGGATTGGCTGGTACCTGCTTGTGATATGCCCTAGAATTCTGGTTTGTGACTATAGTTTGTTCTTGAATTTGGTATTAGATTGATGTCTATAACCTGACCCTGCCAGCTCCTGACACCTGACTCTTGGTTTGCTTTCTGGCCTGTCTTAGATGCTGATCTCCCGGTCACCTGACCCTGCCTGCCTTCTGATGCCTGATTCTTAGTCTGTCCACTGGCCCGTTTTGGATTCTGACCTCCTGGTATCTGACCACTAGGTCTGACAGCCCACATCTCAGTCATGACAGTATGTGCTCTGCGGTGCAGGCTTCAGGGCACCTGGGTGCCTCTTGCTGAAGTTCCAAGTTTTGCTAGTTGGGTCCTATGTATCATTTGCAGAGTTGTCAGGTCATGTTATTTTCATGAGCGGTCTGATTTTTTTCTTTTTCTTTTTAAGTGACTCAAAGTTCCATAATGAATTTTTGGCTTTCCAAACAATTGCTACCATCTTTTATTGTTCTCCGTGGGACTGAATCACACTGCCCTGAGTGGAGATGGCCACCACTGGGCTATGTGGCTTGGAAACTAGACAGGAAACTGTGAGGGAATAGGGTGATGTGGAGTGCAGTATGGGGACTGCCAGGGAGGACGTAGAATTTGCACCATCCATTCTTTGCCTTGAGTTTTGTATTGAATTAACCCCCATCTCAAAGCAAAACTCATTTTATTTCAGAGTATGCTATTTGCATGATTTTGACTATCTCTGAAATGGCCCTAGGTGTCTGTGAACCTTAGAAACTTCCCATGAAGTTGGTCTGAAAGTGGGTGTAATGAAACTTGAAGCCAGATTACTTTTATGTGGATTTCAGATTGTTGCAAGAATTTCACACAGCTGAGTCCCCCACATACAAAGCAGGTTCAAGTGGAAATGGATTCGTAATATCATCTATGAGAGAAAGTTCAAATAAAAATAGTAGGTCAGTTCCTAAAGACCTTACTTAGATTTTACTCAATAAATCATATGGACTTAAGTGGTAGTTTGACCAAGAAGGGACTTCAGGATCTGGCTGCTAGCCATTATGACTAATATTTCCTGAATAACCAGACATGCACATCAGAATAATTGACCTGTATTATATGTGAAGCACGAACGGTATGGTTAATGCTGAACAGGACAGGAAAAAAATATGATTCTCTTAATCTCCTTACGAACATACTCATCTTACAGTTTAAATAGAAAGACAATACAAAACACAATGGAATATACAGGGGAGGATTCTGTTTAGAGCATCTTTCTCTATGCATTTGTATATCAGATAGTAAAGGGAGAGGCCAGTGACAGTATTTTTGTTGATTGATAGCATATGAGGAAGTCAGCTTTGAAGAGGAATTAGAAAAAAGAGATGGTGTTTCACTGGGATGAGGAGAGAGTTCCAGGCAAAGAACATAAATAAACAGCCTCTTGCATTCATGTCTGCATTAATATTTTTGGCTGGTGAAAGCTCTATAATTAAATGAACTCAATCAAGACATCACCAAACATTTTTACCGAGCCTGTACATTACAAATTTGTTCTTGCAGTACATGGCTTTGCTTGCTCCTACCTGAAAGTGACCTTCTCTGTACAGCAGGGAAAATACATTTTCATCTCTCCCTGTATTTTTTTGTTTTAAATTTGTACACCTTGAGTGTATGTGTTTTCCCCCCCCCCCCCATTCTGGATAAAATTCCTCACTGGCAAGACCAAAGCACAGCAGCTACACAGAGTTCCATCTGGCAAGATTGTGCAGTATGCCATTCAATTTTAGAAATGAAATAAAGCCAGCACTGAACAGTCAGGGAAACTGAAGAGCAAAGGGGAAAAAAACAGATAACTTGTCACTTTTTATTATTTTTATTAAGCAAAACAACAGGAGTTTCCAAAACCATTTTTATGAAAGTAAACGTTACATTTCCACAAATCTACTGAGTTTAGTCCAGCTTTTATCAAAGGACTAGCGTATTGGTTTAAAACCTGCTTTTATCAAAGGTCTGGCTGCTAAAGAAGGCTATTATATGAATTATAGGAAAGTTTCTAAGAACATACTTGTGCTTTTGATTTAGGTATATATTAAAACCCTTCTGCCCATCACCCCTACAGTAAGCCAAGAATTATAGGATCGGGGCCTTAGGTTGTAACTACCTACTTGTGAGGGTTAAACCAGTAGTGGATGCACAGGGGATGCACAAAGTCAGCACATTTTGTTTATGCAAATATGTTTAAAATTTACTGTCACAGGATGGGATGGCCCTTTAAGGGAGTTGATTTTAGCCCCACCTGTGACTAATCAGCTGCCTTGGAGATGGTGAGCTTAAAAGACCAACAAGCATCTCAATTGTTTGTCAAAGCTCTAGAAAGGTTCCTGTAGAAGACCTGGGGTTAGGGAAAGAATATGGAAAGGGGCTTGGTATACCTGTCTAGATTAAAAAGCTGACTGGGGATACCCAGCTGTGTAGGCAGTGGCAGAAGCCTTGTCTGGGGTGTTGGTAGGTGGAAAAACCTGGTTTACCTGTCTATATGGATGTTGAAGTGTATTTGTGTTTGAACAATGAAAACATACATCAGAAAAGGGAGTGAAATATTGACAGTGTGATGGGCTGGTGAATTGACATGGCTGGTGAATTGGCTCCCCTTCGTTGGTGTGTGAATTGCCCCCCTCCTTGAGAGTGGGGAAAATGAGGTAGGGGAAAGGTCTGATGCTGGGTTTGGGTAGACCCTGTTATACTCAGATTGTATAAAAGTTATCAGAAGTAATAGAGAGGTAAATGTAATGAATGATCTGGCTGTAAAAGTGAAAAAAAGCATCAGTATCTGAGACCACTTGTTAATTTCAAATGGGGGAAATTCCACGTCCAACTGGTATTAAAAGGATTCTGGCCAATATTCAACTTTTGGACACATTTTCTGGATTCTTCTCTGAAGCCAAATAGCAAAGGAGTGTAATATACTTGCAATGTGGCTAGTTCAGCCATTTTTTACCATTTCTTCATGGCCAGTTCTGAGCTTTGACCAGAAAAAATCTGGCATGGAGAATATCATTAGAAAGGAACAGAATGAGATTGATTACTTCCAAAGCCACTTGGAAATATTTTAATGGTGACCATTGCAAATAGCTTAAAACTGTCACCCATGTAACTCAAGGTACTAACAGTCATCTTTCAATATATAGGAACAAATGCTTACTGACGTCAATGAAAAGCCTACCATTGATTTCAGAGGGCTGTGAAGTAAAGTCCATGACTTTCAGTAAGGGCATGAGGTAATTGTGAAGTTATATGGAGATATTCAAACTTGCACTATTATTAGTATTCTTTCCAAGGCAGTTACTTATTTACTAGATCACTACTGTGACGGAAACAGGAACATACAGAAGGGAGCCCACTTGTTAGTGAGTTCAGATGCATGTAGCTCGGAGGCTTCTGTGCCACCTCATATCCCCTCTTGCTTCAGTTCCATTCTTTTCTCCTCACACCTACGCATCTAATATAATCACGAAGGACTACATCAAGCTTTTCAAGGCAATTGAAAGCTTCATTGAAATGGCCAAATTTTTGTCTTCATCAGTACCATGACACCATGTTGCATACATAAGTTTCACTGTGGTTCTAATTACAAATCATGTCTCATTTGTATAAGGAGATATTTAAGATTGTACCTCCCTCTCTGTGCATTGCAGTGGGCTTTTGTAGTCTGTACTGGGGAACAGTTATGTTTATTAATGTAATAATTCTTGACCTATCATCCATTGCTGATGATATAGGGAAGATAAACTTTCAAATTGGATTGTTAACCCCAGTGATGACTGATTTTTAACTATTTCCTCTAAATGAGGAAATCAGAACAGTTTTTGATGACATTATAAGTATGAAAATAAAGTTGTGATGACTTTAGGAGATCTTATATTGCCTTATAATGAATAATCTTTCTTTCATGCTGTATTCGCTAATGCGTAAAAGAATATGAAGAAAATAAAACAATTGAAACTATCTTTTTATCGTCTATAAGTTGGAACTGCAGCAGGCCCACATTCAAAGGCAAGGCTTATCCCATGTCCAAAGTTAAGTCTTTAAACCACCAGCATTAGTGGGGTGGCATGTGCCTGTCTCTGCTGGGAACACTGGAAACCCATAATATCCCCAACAGTTCTTGGGACACTTAATTGGTTTCTCTTTGATTTACCTCTGTTTTTGCTAAAATTCTTGTTCATAGTTTGAATTTAAAAAATGCTTAAAGCTAGATTTATTATCTGCTCTATGCTCCAGGGACCATTTTAGCCTTGCTACCTCTTAGCACCTTAGTTTGGATGGACTTAGTTATCCTCGCTTAAAATCCTGCTTCTTTTGCCTCTTGCATTGCTTTATGGTTCCTAGATATGTATTCTGGACCTTACAGATGCCTATATATGGTTAGACATATATGCTCAGCCACTAGATGCGTCTCAAGTTTCTGACAGCAGAACCATACCAGTGTTGTTGTTTAAGCTTGTGTCAGTACCATATGTATTTTGTGATTTTTTTAGCAGTTCTACAAAGAATAGAAGCAGTGCATGTTTTTTCCTACTTGTGTGACTGGCTGACCAAGAACAGCACACTTGAAGAAATCCCACCATTTCTCCACGTTACCACTGAAGGGCTTTAGTCACTAGCTTGCTCCTCAGAGTGAATTGGAGTACAAAGATGCCCTATTGGACATGCTTCACTTCAAAGCCTTCCTAACTCATAGTAGGATGTAAAATATTGTGGAACTAGCCAAGAGCATGTTTTGATTGGCCTGATGACCACCAGAAAATTTATGGTGGCCTGGTCATGCCCTTAGCAAGTCCCAATCAGAGGTGACATCATCAATGATCAAAAGCCATATAGAGAGTTTTGTACTGTATTTGGCTGATAGGCAACTTCTGCGATGCTCCAGCTTGGTAATGGTCCAAAACCAATATGCAGTTAGAAGAGCATTTCCATCTTCCTCTGAGCCAAAATGGCACAATCATGGATGCATTCTGGCTAGGGTGGGGAAGCACTTGCAGAGGGGCTTCATTATCAAGATATTTGGTGTCTCCAAAAGTTATCCTGCTACATAAATATTGTGGGGACTGAGGTGGCCTGGTTGGAAGTGGACTTTGAGAGCCCTCATATATCATAAAGTGGTCCTGATTTAAAAGAAGAATCAGGCCACCAGTTTTACATAAACAAAGAATATAAAAGATCTTGATTCTTAATCCTGCAGTGGCAAGACTAGGCAATGTTTCGCAAGACATTCCTAGATGCCTTTTGCCTGGCAGGAAAGGGAAATTTTATCAGAGCAGGCTATGGGGTTATAGAGTTGACAAGCGGTGACCAGATCAGAGGATGATAGATCTTTCTTCTGTGGGGAACATCCCATATTGTCTGCCACTCCACTGAACACCAGGACCCTTGTGTTCTGTTGAAGACACCTGATAAAGATTTCACTGGTGATGGACACCTTCATTCACTTTAAGGCAGTAGGAAGGATAGAATTTCATGATAGCTACTCCCCCATTCACTATGCTAGCAAAGGCCCGGAATAAGCCCAGTAGAGATACATTTCATGAACTTTATGGCCCCCCCATTGGCTAAGGCAAACATGGTTTCCAGTCCTGATGGAATTGATGGTGATCTTACCACATCAGATCATAAGGAAACAAGGGATCTCTTTACATCTACTCAGGGTTCCTTTTCCCTGTCAGCGTGGCTTCTGAAAGGGTAGTCATCCTAGCAGCATGAAGCAGGTTGTGAGATGAACATACCAACACATGTGGGAAAGGATTCATTTGGCTGCATTTCAGTGTTTCATGAATAAGTTTCATGAATGAAAGTAGACTAGTTTTTCTGCATCCCATAGTCATTTTCTGGGGCCTTGTTAAGAAGTCACTTGTGTTTGGGGAAATTCATGTGGTTCTGAGTAACATGATGAAAGCTCCTTTTGAACCACTGAGAGATCACATTTCTAAGGTTATTTTCCTGATAGCAGTGACTTCAGCTTGTAGAATGTATGAGCATCAAGCACTGGTGACTAATAAAAGTTGCACTGTTCTTCTTTAAGGATAAGGTAATGTGGTACTGTGGTCTCATAGTAAATGTCTTTCAAAAGTCATGATGGAATTTCACCTATTGTAGGGCAGACTCAGATCATCTTCTTAATTGGTGATAGCCAAAAAGACATAGCAGTGGCACTCCTGCCAGTCACGTATATGGAGCATAGACCAAAAACTTCTGTAACTGCACATTCTCTGAAAACAAGAATTGCAAACACAAGTACAACTAGTTTTCTCTTTAAAAAAATTGCAATTCTATAAAACCACAAAATAAACTAGTGGTTAACTTTATTTTTTTTTATTCTTGTGTGTTATGCACATCTTCACTATCAGAACTAACACTTAAAATGAGACTTCAGTTTTTTAATTGGTAATTGCTGTATCTGCACAGTCTAGCTGAGTGCCAGTGTTATAAAATATTAATGGAAAACTTCATAAAAACCTATAGAGCATGATTGAACGAGGGAAGACGAGGTTGTAAGCTTGATGCTGTAGCAATTTTAGTGATTGCTGGCTCAGTGCCATAATTACAATTTTGTATTAATAATGCCACTTCAGAGCTGGTGTTGTGCATAAATCAGATTCCTTTCTTGTTTCCCCCCTTTCTCCCCTTTAAAAGGGGAACCATTGGAATATATTCTGAGTCAAAGATGTTTGCTAAGATTCATGCTAGCACTTCCTAGAATAGATATGGTTAATGCTAAACTGTTGTAGTTTGATGTACAGTATGCTCACTTTAGGCATGTGTACCTTTTTAATTCTGGCTCCTCTTGCCCCCATTCCTGGTGATGTTGCTCACTACACAATCCTAATATGTTGACTACAAGAATGTGGGATTGGAATCAATCCAGTTGCCTAAAATAGTTGTTGGGTTGCTGAAAGTCTCCATTTAACTCCCTACCTAAGATCAGAGCATCCCCCCGTAATGCTCTCAGTCTCCAGCAGCCTTGCTATAGGAAAGACAATCCAAATGTTATTCCGCATCTCTGCACAGGTCTTTTGAGTAACTGCTCCAGCTAGATCTATTCTAAATATGTTTCTTGTGTGTTAACCCCCCTCCCCCAAATTAAGTTTATTCATAAATGAGAAAATTGATCGTACTGAGTGGAAGTAAAAGTCAGGTTGAGACATTGTACTCTGCAAGGTTTAACCTATACAGTAAATCTGCAATAATCCTCAAACCAGGTCTCTAAGATTCCCCTCTGTTCTTCTTGTGACAGTAAGTCACGCTTATTTATGGTGAGTTACACTACAAATATTTTGCAGTTTACTATCAATAATATATCTCTCTGTCTAACTGGGAGGTGCCTAGCATACAGAGCAGATGGAAGATATGATCCCTGCCCCATGTAGTTTATAAGGTAAATTGAACATGATATAACAAGCAGGACACAAGACAGTTGGGAGTGCGGGAATGGAGTCGGGAGTAGAATCAATGACACTACATGTTTACTTTCCTCCATGAGGGCTAGCGTACAGCATTATGTGTGGTGTTTGATGACTTAGTTAATTTCACATGAGACCTATTTATGCTATGACTCTTGAGGATGGATTTGAATAAGGAGAGCGGGTAATGACCTTGTGGATCCAGTCAGAATGAGCATTCTAAGCAGCAGGGCTGATGTGGAAGAAGGTGTGACGTCATTTATAGGAAAAGCAAATTAACTGGATATCAAAGTGGCATTGTTAGCAGAGCCAAAAGGTGGGAAATGGAGATGCAAAAATAGATCTGGGGCTCAATCTCCCTCTGTGTTGAAGTTATATTTTGTGCATCTGAAAGTGGGGAGCCAAAGGAAGCCAACTCTAATGACCATGATTATCTTGATGACCTCCTGCAGCAGCAAACTACGGTTGTGACTACTTGATACATGAAATATTTGTGCTGCATTTTTGTTTTGTTGACTATCTTGCTGTTCCCATGTTCAGGAGATGCAAAAAGGAAAGACTGACCAGTTTGCAGACCGCCTTTAATCTTTTTCAATACACAGTGTTTTATTTCTTTGGATCTTAGCTCAAATTCAGCCCAGGTTAGTAGTGCCTGCAAGTCATTTAGTCACCCTAGGCAAACAAGTTGGGGGTCTCAGTGTGATTACTAGTGGATGGATATCCAGATTTTCAAAACTCTGTCACATTTGGCACTAATTGAGGCCCTCAGCAGAGATAACAAGTATTGAATGGGCAAGCGGATTGACTTCCCTCTTATTCTTAAAGGTGCCACCCGCAACTCAGAGCACATTGATAGAGCACTGTGGAGAGACATGCACTGTTGCTGCTTGTGTTGTACCTGCTGAAAGGATAAGGAGAGGACTTCATTTAATTTACAGAACTATATCCAGCAACTTTCACAAGGTCTAAATTCAGTTGAAAATCCTGTTATCTGTTGTGTCCTTCTGCGGTCATTTATTTTCCCTCAGAGAAGCATAATAAAAATTCTTAGGGGGTAATATAAGTGAAGAGGATATTAAGGACATTACTGTTGCCCTCTGGAAGAGCATTTTGTGTTCCTGCAGGTTTGGACACTGATCAGAGATGGGTTTTTTTAATATTATTAAGTGCTCACTGGAAAATGCCTTCTTTCAATAATGTAAGTGTTCTCTGGAGTCATTTCTTTTTCTTTTGGAAGATTTTACTTTTTTTCCTGTACAGCCCTGTGAGTAATTAAGGTTTGGGAACTAGTTGCATCAGGTCGTTTAGGGAATTCCTGAATGTGAATAACATGGAATTGGTTTCAAATAACATATAACAGTACACATTCTCTTTATTATTCTGAAGGGCATGCAAAAATGTAGTAAATATGGTTTACTTTACATTATTACACCTAATATTTTCTGAGGTAGCTCAGTGTGTGATCCAAAGCTACTCAAATGTCATATTACTAAAAGAAAAAATGGAGACGAGCATAGATACTTGTGAATTTTTTTGGCTAGCAAGCAAAGCAGATAATTCTCTCTTCTTCCTGCTGCCCCACCTTACTGGTACTAGTAAATAAGATTCAGTCCGTAAGTTGCGGGTAAATAAATAGCATGAAGATCATCAGACTGATTGCAAGAAGTTAATACTCAAGAATTTACCATTATCATATTATGAATTAATTCAATAGATGAATCACCCATGACTTGTCATCTTTCAGTTTTCATGTAATTGTGTGACTCATGCTGAAAGATTTCCTCTTCACTAAGGTAATGGAAAAGTTCATGTTTGGTAACCTGACACTTTAAGCATGTTTTCAATGTGTTTTCAATGTGTTATTGGTGAGTAAAATTAAAATCATAAGACCATACTGGGTCAGACCAAAGGTCCATCTAGGCCAGTATCCTGTCTTCCGACAGTGGCCAATGCCAGGTGCCGCAGAGGGAATGAACAGAACAGATAATCGTCAAGTGATCCATCCCCTGTCTTCCATTCCGAGCTTCTGGCAAACAGAAACTAAGGACACCATCTCTGCCCATCCTGGCTAATAGTCATTGATGGACCTATCCTCCATGAACTTATCTAGTTCTTTTTTGAACCCTGTTATAGTCTTGGCCTTCACAACATCCTCTGGCAAACGGTTCCATGGGTTGACAAACAAACAATTAAAAACTGGGAAGTAAATGTTTCTGGAGATTTCAACCATTGGGCACAATCCTACAAAGCTTTAACATTTATACAAGATTACTTAACATATTACTAACTATTTAGGGGGGGAGATTTTCAAAGGCCCGGGGGGAATCAGGCATTCAACTTCTACTGAAAGTCAATGGGATTTGTATATCTAACTTCCCTTTGTATCTTTGAAACTCTTCTCGTTAATCATCACCCCCCCCCCAACATGTGAGGTAGGTAAGCAGTACCCAGCTCCTCTTTGCAGACAGAGAAACAAAAGGAGAATGGTTAAGCACTGCCTCAGAATCAGGAGTCAAATGCAGTAGTTCCTTATTCTCAGACTTGTGGCTAGGTTTAGAACATGCTGCCATTAATGCTGTTGAGCTATCCTTCCTAGGGGCTGGAGGTCACACACGCTGCTTAGCTGCAGGCAGCCAACTTAGAGGGCGTTTCAGGTAGCATAGGTGCCATTAATGGCAGCTTGGGTGCTATAGCTTTTAAAAACAGAAGACAGTGTCTTTGTGAACCCCTGGATCAGTAGCCTCAGACTCAGTTTTCCTCTCGCTGTCAGTGGTCTCCCTCTGACTGGTTACTTAGTTTCATCTTCTGGCCAAATCAAAAAGCCTTCCCCTTCCCCCACTGGGTTAAATAAGAGTCCAACAAGCAGGACTACAAATATCTTCACCCTGTTCCATTTTCTGGATCACAATCCTCTTCCCAGGGCCTGTGAAACCACCTCTTCTTGCTTGCAGGGGTTCAAAAAGTCCATACCATTATGGGTGTTGGCCTTTAAGGGTAGGCACCAGGAATAACACTCTTGCTACTATCCCAAAGACCAGACAAGGGTGGTTTTAGCAGGGAGAGTGCAAATAACTTATAATTTTTAGTAGGCTAAAAATTAAATTTAAAGAAGATATGCTCTAGTTCAACCACAGCTGTGGGACTTGAGGCAGAAATTAATATATGGAAGTCCTGTGACGTGTTACGCAAGAGGACAGAGTAGATGATCACACTCTTCTGGCCTTTTAAATCTATGATTCTGTTAATTTATTTTTCAGTTTGTTTGTTTTAAAACACTCCAGACTAGTTCTGATTTCAGTGCAAATTGTTTTCTTTGTTTTCTTTCCAACAGGTGCAGCTAGTTACAACAGTTTTTATGTTTTCTGCAAAAGTTTCTGCCAAACTGTGAAGCCTGGAAAACTGCGGGTCCGTTGCAGTACATGTAAAGAAGGGACACTGACTCTGACAAGGGTAAGCAAGAGATTTCAAGTTTTTAAAGAGGTAAAAATTATGTATTGAGAAATAATATAAACATATTAACTGCTGTTTATAGCTTCGAAGATGAAATCAAAGATTTGTAAACATTTTATTTATCCTTCCACTTCCACTTATTTTTTTATTTTTTTGCTCAGTTCATTCATGGAAAACTTTTCAAACTTGCACTCTGATTTTGCAAAGACTTGAGCAGGTGCTTAATTTTATGCACTGTGGGAAGTCCAGTGGGCATATTACATCTGGGTTCCACAAGACTCTGAGCATTAGGTGCTGAGACCTGGATCCACAAGGGACTTTTAAGCACCTAGAATATCACTGTAACAACATTGTGATTCACAAAACCTGAGTTAGGCACCTAGATCCCTATACAATGAATGGGGAGAGATTCAGAAAATTCCAGAGTGGACCACTGTAATCATCTTGTATAACACAGGCTATAGAATTTCACCAAAATAATTCCTTGAGTGGATCTTTTAGAAAAACATGCAAACTTGATTTTAAAATTGCGAATGGTAGAGAATTCACCACGGCCCATGGTAAATTGTTCCAGTGGCTAATTACACTGACAGTTAAAAATGTGTGCCTTATTTCCAGACTGAATTCGTTTAGTTACAACTTCCAGCCATTGGATCGTGTTATACCTTTCTCTGCTAGACTGAAGAGCCCATTATTAAATATTTGTTCCCCATGTAGATTATTATAGACTATAATCCAGTCACCCTTAACCTTCTCTTTGAGTTGTTTGAGTCTATCACTTTAAGGCATGTTTTCCAATCCTCTAATCATTCTTGCGGCTCTTCTGTGAACCCTCTCCAATATAGCAACATCCTTCTTTATCACTACCCCAATTTTTGTCATATGCAATCTTGATCAGTGATGACTTTGTTTACTTCCAGGTCATTGATAAAAAGGTTAAATAGTATAGGGCCAAGTGACAATCCTTGCAGGACTGGACTGAAAATACACACACTTGATGATTCCTTGTTTACAATCACATTTTGAAACCTATCAGTTTTTAATCCATGTAATGTGTGCCATGTTAGTTTTATATCATTCTAGTTTTTTTAATCAAAATGTCATTCAGTACCAGGTCAAATGCCTAACAGAATTCTAAGTCTAAGAGATAGGAGCTTAAGGATGCACAAAAGCCAGCATGTTAGGTTGCTCCCTGCCTAAGTTAGCCAGTAGGAGATGCCAATGAGAGGGGAGTGTGCTAAGCCCCTCCATTCTCATGGAGATCGACACTTAAGTCAGGGCTGCTAGGAAGCACCTACCTCTGCTAGAAATCCACAACTGGAACCCCTCTACTGGAGTAAGGAGGCTTAGGTGCTGTGGTAGGGTGCTATTAGCAGCTATAAATAGACCCCCTTTGGGGAGCCTGCATGCTCGTCACTTACCACACTCAGGGCACTGGGTAGTTAAAGTAGTAGGGAGTTAGTCTGATTGGGTTAGTGGGGATCACTTGCACCTGTAGGGATTCTGATGCGATAATTAGTTCACCAGCTGGATTGCTCAGAGAAGAAAGCAAGCAGCATAAAAGGCTGAGCCAGGGAGCAGGAGGAAGGACACTTTGATCTGCTGCTATATTGTGCTGTACCTGGAACATAAGAGAAGAAATAATAATAAAGATATTTGGTGAAGGTACTGGTGGAGTGTGTCTGCTGTTCAGTCACCAGGAGGGCTTGCCAGCCCAGGTTTCCAGGGCTGGAGTGAGAACTCACTTACACCTTTTGTGGATCTGGGCACTTAAGTCATTTTTTGTGAGAATGAGTTAGGCACCTGCCTCGCATCACCCAAAAAGGCCAGAGGAAGTACCGTACCCACGTATAACTTTAGTCCAGTGTTTAGAGCACTTACCTGGCAAATAGGAAACTTGGGTTCAATTCCTCTCTTAGGCAACAAGGGGGAGAGGATTTGAGCAGGGGTCTCCCTGCTTTCTCAGAGTGCTCTAACTACTGGGCCATGGCATAGTCCGATGTGAGAATCGCACCTGTTGAAGCTGTTCCACTGAGTATAAATAATTTAGTCGTTGGAGCAGAAGGACTGGACTCCTTTGTCCCATGCCGCTTCCCGCAGCCCCCATTGGCCTGGAGTGGTGAACCGCGGCCAGTGGGAGCCGCGATCGGCCGAATCTGCAGACCCGGCAGGTAAACAAACCGGCCCGGCCTGCCAGGGGCTTTCCCTACACAAGCGGCGGCCCCAGTTTGAGAACCACTGCTCTAAGTGGGTGCCCTAACCATCAGGCTGCAGAGTGGGAACCTCCACCTTCATTTACCCCATGCCAGGTTTTGAATGGGACCTGACCCTGTAGGAAACCTCTGAATACACCTATGAGATTGGGCCCCAGAGACAAGATAGGTGGATGAAAGCCTATATTCTCCCATTTTTTGGATTACTCTGGGCTTGGGTAAGAGATATGTGTCTAGGCATCTCCAGTGAGGCAGCAGTGTACATGCCCAGAAGCAGAAACTTAGGCACCTAAGGAACTTTTACTGCAAAAATGTAGGTGCCAAGTGAGTTTAGAGTTGGCTTGGCTGCTGCCTACAGGGTTAGGCGCTCCCCAGGCCGGCACCCCAGCAGTCGCCTAGGTTGCCTGACCCTAAATCTGGCTCTGGTTTCATGCGACAGATGCCTGTTTACCTATAAACAGCTCCCTCATGTGGCTCTGTACTGACTGATCAATTGCCAATAAATATACTATGTGTTGTTACTAGTTCTTTGGATCTATATGCTGGTTTGGTTAGCCCACTGTGACTTCGTCTGGTCAGCAGAGTTCCAGTGTCTGTAGCCTCACATCTTCAATCAAGATTTGTTAAATGTTTACCAGAGTTCTAAAAATTCAGTTCCCAGAGAGACCAGCAGGTAGCAGGTGGAATCCGAGGGGATTACTACCACCCAGAAGGAAGGATAGGGCGGTAGCCTGCTAATAGCAGCTGCCATATATAAAAGGAAGAAGAATTAAGTAGTGAATATTGTGCATGAATGGAGATTTAGGTGGTAACTGTGTACTTCTGCTTTTATCCTCCAAAATGTTGAGCACTTATATTGGACTTGGTTGCATCCTAAAAAAGGAAGGATGTTGGTTGAATAAGTACATATATCTCCAGAAAGGGGACGACTTAAAGGACTTTTTGTTTGAGGCTTGAGGAGTTTTATTGCTTATACACTGGGGAGTGAGAGCTTTTCTTATATTGCCTGAAGTCTATCGCCTGAGGTTGCTATAAAAGTGGTTTCATTTTTTTTTCCAGAAGAACTGAGCACCCACAGCTCCCATAGATTTCAGGGGGCTTTGTGTGCTGTTTGGCATCTTTGGAAATCAAGGTACTTTTAATAGGTGTCTACATTTGGCCTTAACTTTGGTTCACAAAGAGTGGTGGGTTTTGCTTTCCATTTTTTGTTCAATAGCTTCTGAGTGTTTATGTCCAATGCTTAAGGGAGATCATTTTAAATGAAAAATGTCTATCCTCATTTAAATATAAAGTGTGATAAACCTCGCCAAATTGTTATTTGAATTGTTATTCAAAAACTTCTGTCTTTTAGACAAAACTTTAATGTTATGCTTAAGTCATTTGAGGGTCCCTTTAACTTATTATTGAGGCTTTGAAGAAACATATTGAGGCATTCCAGCTGAACAATTGTAAATGTATCTCAATCAGTCAATTCTAATGATATGTGGCATTGTAAATTGAAGACTCCCACAGAACCTTTGAGAAAGATCGCTCTTTTTTGTATTTCGAGAAACTAATTAATGGAACTTTCTTAGGGGTATTTCTCTCTAAAGAGAAAGAGGGGCATGGAGTAAGGTCTCCTGACTCCAATCTCTGTTCCAACAGTGATTCCCTTTATGGCTTTGTGCAAGTCACTTTAGTCAAGATTTTCAAAAGTATTTTCTAATTTTGACTGTCTCAAGTTCTGGATGCCCCGCCTTAAACACCTGGGTCAAAATTTTCAGTCTTGTATGTCCAAAGTTAGACGCCTGTATCCATATATAGGGACCTAAATAAGAGGCCTGACTTTATCTGAGGTGCTGTGCATTTGCAGATCTCATTGACTTCATTAGAGGTTGTGTTTTCATCACCTCTGAAAATCAGGTTCTTTTGGCATTAACCTTTCTGCCTCAGTCTCTCAGGCTATAAAATGAGGATAATTCAGAGAGCTGTTTGAAAGACTTTGAACACAAATAGGGATAAACTTGTTTCTCTTTGACTTTCATCTTAATTATTATTCTTAAATACCAAGGCATGCAGAAAAGAACAGTGTGGCTCCACCAAGCAGCCCAAACTTTTCAGGTTCCTTCCAGAGTTCAGGTATTATCACCTTATGAGAGATTAATGAGCTGCAAGAGAACCAAGAAGTTAGATTCCACTTCACAGACATTTTACTGGGCCATCTTTTTCACCAAAGCTACGTTTTAATGTTTAATCAGTAATGGTTTCAATCAAATCTACATTAAAATAACTTGACTCAAAATTGTCTTTACCTCATATTTATAACTTTGGTTCATATTCAAATTTATATTGTCAGCTAGATGTCAAAGCTGCTGAAGAAAAATGCTGTTTTTAATAGCAGAAAATGAAGGGAATTGTTAAAGAACTGTCACATTTCCCTTTGTGTTGCTAACACAGAGCACAACTTAGGGTCTTGTCCATACTCCCTGACTTTACAGAGTATGTTTTTATTTTGCTGCTTCAGAGACTTAAGCAATAAAGTCCTGAGACAGGATTGCATTTACAGATTCAAACAGACCTTAGCATTAGCTTCTTCATGCTCATTATTCCTAGGGCTTGTCTCTGCAGGTCTTCCTATTTCTTCATCTAGTTTTCTCTTAGCTCACAGATGCTCTGTCTTCTATTTTGAGGAGTTGGAATTAATGAGAGCCATCTGATATGCCAGGGTGAGTCATCAGAATAGCTCAACATTTCCACAGAGTCCTAAAATCTGACAACCTATCACAATACCCTTGCCTCTTCTGTCCTCATTTCCTCCCTCCCTCTTCAAACGTCTCCCTTCTGTTTCCAATCCTTTTTTCCCTTTATGCCTTTTTCCACATCTTTCTGTCTCTCTCTCCGCTTTTCCATTGCTTCAGCCATCCTAGTTGGTGCCAGTTTCAGGACTTTGAGTGCTGCAGTCTCTAGTGATGTAATTGTCCAAAACTCAACCCACTTCTTATAAGTTACTGGAGATTGTGGCTTCAAAGGAGACAGTCCATTATCATATTGCTGACACAGCATAAACATGATGTCAGAAATAAAACTGGGACTCTAATTGTCCTGCACGTAGTAGACGTTTTACCAGTGGGCTTCCTGGGGCATTGCCCCACAAAATATTTTTGGATACTCTCCTCATTCTTGGTTCTACTTACAAACTTGAACCCAGTAACATCTGAGCTGAGTCAAATTTTGAAACCATTCTAACATTAAGGGTTTGAAGTTCTTATATGCGTAGTCTTAACTTTGCCAAAATCTAACTGAACTTCCACATATTTGAGATTCCCTCATCACACTTTTCTTATTTGGAAAGATTCTAAGCATTGCTCTTAATTTTGATAATTAAAAAAAAAGACTGAGTCTCTTCCCCCCACTCTGTTCTCCATAGTTCCTAACAACCCTACTATAAAGACCTTAGTATAAAAAGCTCTAACATGGCAGATCTCTCAACAAACCTCTTATATCTCACTGTTTGCAATCTACCTGGACTACGTTATTTTGGCATCTATGGGGTAAATAATATAAGGAACATATACAAGCTGTTAATTTTCACTAAATGAGCAGGCTGCAGCTGCTTGTTTTTCTATTAGCATATTTTACATTAGACATGTACAGAACCTCTCTGGAAACTGTGTAGCAGCAGCATCTGCCAGTATTAAGATTGGTTCAATATTACAACTTTCAAAGGATTCATATTTTTCTGCAATTTGAGATCCCCTCTGAGAGAGAGTGAAATGGTGTATTTTGTCTAATCTATCTACTTTAGATTTTTCTATAATGCTTGTGCCCACTGCTCTAATCTACACCTAGGATGGTTTTTTTGCATGGTTACACATATGTATTCCTCTCAGGTGTATATGTGCCAGAGCTGAAGAGCGTTCTGCAGCAATACCTGTTGGAGCGGTGCTTGCACCCTGTATGTCCTTGTGTCCCCTCCCAAGGCTTTATCAGAGTGGCACAGCCCTGACCCTCCCCCCAATTCCTTCTCCTTGCCCATGGCCCAAGTTGGAGCTCCCAGTGCACTTTACCTCACTTTTGTTTTCTTTTGCGTCATTAGGTAGTTGAGTTTTTTATCTATTTGTAAATAGAACTGGTCTACAATTTTTGAGAAGTCATCTGCTTCAGAGATAAAATATGCTATTTATTATGTATTTTGATGTGCTGAATTCAAATATGACAATTAAAACAACTGATTGGCTACTGTTTCTAAGATATTTAAGTTTTTACATTTTATGTCTATGTATATTGTGTAGATAGTAGAGTTTTAATCATAAATTGTAAACCTAGGTCTTTTCATGTGTTTATGGTTGCTTTACATGATAATATTTCACCTGTCCTATTTATGTAACACTTTAAAAATCAGCAAAAGGGTTATATAAATAACATTTATTATGAAACAAAAGGCAAAAATCTATTCTGTACATAGTTTAGTCCTATTCAGTGTCTACTCGGCGCTTCTTGGCTTGTCTCTTGTATTCATTAAATGGAGCATCTCTTGTCACTGTCCAGCAATAGTCTGCAAGCATTGATGGGCTCCATTTGCCCTGATAGCGTTTCTCCATTGTTGCAATGTCCTGGTGAAATCACTCGCCGTGCTTGTCGCTCACTGCTCCGCAGTTTGGTGGAAAAAAATCTAGATGAGAGTGCAAAAAATGTATCTTTAGTGACATGTTGCAACCAAGGCTTTGGTATGCCTTGAGGAGGTTTTCCACCAACAACCTGTAGTTGTCTGCCTTGTTGTTTCCGAGAAAATTTATTGCCACTAATTGGAAGGCTTTCCATGCCGTCTTTTCCTTGCCACGCAGTGCATGGTCAAATGCATCATCTCGAAGAAGTTCACGAATCTGAGGACCAACAAAGACACCTTCCTTTATCTTAGCTTCACTTAACTTTGGAAATTTTCCATGGAGGTACTTGAAAGCTGCTTGTGTTTTGTCAATGGCCTTGACAAAGTGCTTTATCAGACCCAGCTTGATGTGTAAGGGTGGTAACAAAATCTTCCTTGATTCAACAAGTGGTGGATGCTGAACACTTTTCCTCCCAGGCTCCAATGACTGTCGGAGTGGCCAATCTTTCTTGATGTAGTGGGAATCTCTTGCACGACTATCCCATTCGCAGAGAAAACAGCAGTACTTTGTGTATCCAGTCTGCAGACCAAGCAAGAGAGCAACAACCTTCAAATTGCCACAAAGCTGCCACTGATGTTGGTCATAGTTTATGCACCTCAAAAGTTGTTTCATGTTGTCATAGGTTTCCTTCATATGGACTGCATGACCAACTGGAATTGATGGCAAAACATTGCCATTATTCAGTAAAACAGCTTTAAGACTAGTCTTCGATGAATCAATGAACAGTCTCCACTCATCGGGATCGTGAACGATGTTGAGGGCTGCCATCACACCATCGATGTTGTTGCAGGCTACAAGATCACCTTCCATGAAGAAGAATGGGACAAGATCCTTTTGACAGTCACGGAACATGGAAATCCTAACATCACCTGCTGTAGTCTGGAGCCCAACAGCTCTGCCTTACTCTTGGGTAGTTCCAAATCCCTGACAAGGTCATTCAGTTCACATTGTGTTATGAGGTGTGGTTCAGAGGAGGAGGATGGGAGAAAATGTGGTTCCTGTGACATTGATGGTTCAGGACCAGAAGTTTCATCCTCTTCCTCGTCTGACTCAAGTGAGAATGATTCTGGTGCATCAGGAACCGGCAGTCCTTTTCCGTGGGGTACTGGGCATATAGCTGATGGAATGTTTGGATAATGCACAGTCCACTTTTTCTTCTTTGACACACCTTTCCCAACTGGAGGCACCATGCAGAAGTAACAATTGCTGGTATGATCTGTTGGCTCTCTCCAAAGCATTGGCACTGCAAAAGGCATAGATTTCATTTTCCTGTTCAACCACTGGCGAAAATTTGTTGCACAAGTGTTGCAGAATATGTGCGGGGCCCACCTCTTGTCCTGATCTCCAATTTTGCAGCCAAAATAAAGGTGATAGGCTTTCTTAACCATAGTGGTTATACTGTGCTTCTGTGATGCAAAAATCACTTCACCACAAACATAGCAGAAGTTATCTGCACTGTTCACACAAGTACGAGGCATCTCTGCTCACTTTGGCTAAACAGAAATGTGTCCCTTTGCAAAATCAAACACTGACAAATAAGAGAGCACGACACTGTATGATTTCTAGAGCTGATCTAGGGCAATTTGTTCAGCAGAGTGATGTAAGCTTCGTTAGGATTGCATCATCCATGACTTCTAGGAATAACATGATGCAATTCATATCATGTATGACGCAATACCAGCTTCAGATTGCATCATTCATTGTTTTGCCTAAAAAGCAAGTACTGGCCAAACCCAGTCACAGATTTATTCATAGATCCAGTCAAAGATGTATTTTAGTCATTTCTGGTTTAAATTTTAATCCCTTCCCTTTATAACTCACTTATCCTCCGCCATTCCCAAGTCAAGGGTCGTATATACTGACCCAATAGCATATCTTGAAAACTAGAGCCAATCAACAATTTTAAGCATCATTTTCGTTCTCGGTGACCCAGAATTAGTAAAGTTTGACTACATTTATTTCAGAAGCATTTTGGCTGTAGAGCAGTGTTAACAGTTACTAACTGCTAACTAAGTATATTTTATTTTGTAAAGTGTGTTTTATCATTTTAGTTTTTGTGCTAGGCACTGTTGGTATGCAGTGTTCTCCAGGCTTTAAGCACTGCTCATTGTGTGGGGTGTCTGTCCCAAATAGTGATCCTCTTATAGGCTATCTTTTGAACCTCATTGAGGGGCACATTAAGGAGAGATGCAGTATCTGCTTCTCATTCAAGAGCAGAATGCAGATTCAGAGAGACCTGTGCTTCAAACCCCACTTCATGGAGCAGGCCACAAGGCTGGTCCCAAGAAAGTCCATCAATTTTGTTTTTGAGCGTGTCACAGTCCAGGCTTATTAAACTATGCATTTCTCCTATCATAGGGACAGTCTCATGTATGCATTGCACTGCTACCCTTACCCCCCATTCTGCTCATCCCAGAGGTGATCCTACAGTTGAAACAAAACCATGCCAAGATAATTTTTACAGCTTTTGTGTGGTTGAAACATTGCTGATTCTCTAATCTTCACAGCCTCTCAATTTGGCCTCTGTACCTTCTGCTTCCTCTTCCAGACCTGCTGTCCCAACAGCATGGACAGATGTTGCACCCGGACTCAAAAAGCCTGCACCTTTTGACATGGCTATTGACTGGTTAGATCAGTCAAAGGACAACTGCTCTGTAGCAATTCAGAAGGTATTGCCTAATAGCAGAAAGGCAATCCTCTTGACCCTCTTATTTAGCTAACTGGAAGTTGTTTTCAAGCTAGCCCACTTTCTGGAGGATATCTCCATCAGAAACTATGATTTAGGTAGGGTTACCATATTTCAACAAGCAAAAAAGAGGATGGGAGGAGCCCCGCCCTAGCCCCGCCCCTGCCCCTCCCACTTCCCGCCCCCCCAGAACCCCCAACCCTCCCCCCGTTCCTTGTCCCCTGACTGCCCCCTCCTGGGACCCCTGCCCCTAACTGCCCCCCGGGACTCCACTCCCTATCTAAGCCTCCTTGCCTCTTGTCCCCTGACTGCCCCAACCCTTATCCACACCCCCACCCCCAGACAGACCCCTGGGACTCCCATGCCCCATCCAACCACTCCCCACCCCCTGACAGCCCCCCCCCCCAGAACTCCCAACCCATCTAAACCCCTCTGCTCCCTGTCCCCTGACTGCTCCGATCCCTCTCCACACTCCTGCCCCCTGACAGCCCCCCCAGAACTCCCAACCCATCTAAACCCCTCTGCTCCCTGTCCCCTGACTGCTCCGATCCCTCTCCCCACTCCTGCCCCCTGACAGCTCCCCCCCAGAACTCCCAGCCCCCTACCCCCCGCTCCTTGTCCCCTGACTGCCCCCTCCTGGGACCCCTGCTCCTAACTGCCCTCCAGAACCCCACCCCCTACCTAAGACTCCCTGTTCCTTGTCCCCTAACTGCCCCCTCCTAAGACCCCCCCCAACTGCCCCCCAGGACCCTACCCCCTACCTCTACCCTGACTGCCCAAAACTTTCTCCACTCCCCTCCAAAAGCCCCCCCCCCCCGTTTCTTGACTGCCCCCTCCAGAACCTCCCTGTCCCTTCTCCTGCCCCCCCTTACCCTGCTGCTCAGAACAGGGTGTTGGGCTCTGTGCCAGCCGGACACATGGCTGAGCTCCCCAGCACAACACAAAACCCGGTCCCTGGCCCTGCACAGGGCTGCCAGAGCGGGCTGCAGGAGGAGGAGCTGCCGGCCGGCTCAGAATGCAGGGAGGGGGGAGTGGGAGGAGGAAGCTGCTCCGGAGTCCAGCCCGGGACTTTCCTGCAGCCCTCCCAGCCGCTCGCTCTGCCGGGGGAGGGGGAAATCCCGGACATTGTGAGTGCTTTACAAATTCCCCCCGGACGCTATTTTTAGCACACAAAAGGAGGACATGTCCGGGTAAATCCGGACGAATGGTAACCCTAGATTTAGGACATTTTGGAGTACTTGTTACATCTGAAATCCTCGGGCCTTTCTCTAAGCTCCCTAAGAGTCCACTTAGCAGCAAATTATCCTTTAGTTCATGGAAGGTTGTCTTGTATGTGCATGTTTGTTTTTTAAACTGATGGTTTCTAGATTTTTTTTTAAAGGGGTTGTTTAACTCTTTCCTCCAGCAAAGGATTCATTGACATCTTAGGCCTTAACACTGTATTAACTACTTTAATGGGCCCCTCAGGTAGGCACAAGCTCAAATGTTCTTTGCTTCATCTGTGTTGTCAGACATCTTTTCTCTTAGACATCGCATCAGCCAGAAGAGTTGGTAAACTTCAGGCTCTCATGGGAGGACTGCCATACACAATATTTTTTTCAAAGATAAAGTAGTTTTGAAGCCACATCCTCCTGACTAAAGTGATTGAGATGAAAAGCAAATATCAGACAATATAGTAGGTTTGTATTTTTCCCTAAACTGTGCACACACAAGGATGAATGTCTGCATACTGTGGATGTAAGGTGAGCATTAGCCTTTTATCTAGACAGGACTAAACCTTTCCATTTGTCTCCAACTATTTATCGATTATGCCAACATAATGAGAGGTGAGGCAGTTACATCAGATGGTTTCTAGGTGGATTATTTCCTGCATTACCTCAGTTTACAGCATAGTGGACACTTCCTCCTCCACAAAGACTATCGATTCATTCAACGAGAGCTCAAGCTACTTTGGTGGCTTTTTCTAAAAGATGTCCCCATACTGGACATTTGTAGGGCTGTCACTTAGTCCTTGGTGCATACTTTCACCCATTATTACACCATGATGACTGCTTCAATATCTTAATGATATTGTTTGTGAGTTACCTGAGTGCAATACACATATGCAGCCACTCAAAAAGGAAACAGTTACTTACCTATATTGTAACTGTTCTTCGAGCTGCAGTTGCACATGTGTATTTCCTGACTCACCCTCCATCCCCTTTGCACCAGAGTTTCCAGTATGAAAAAACTGAGAGAAGTTGCCTTTAACCTTATAAGAGGCCACGAGAATGTCCAGGGTGCATGCGCCTGTTAGGTGCTGCTGCAGAAAATTCTCTGCCTCTGTCGTACTGGATGCGCACACACCTATGTGGAATACACCCATTCAACAACAGTTAAAATACAGGCAAGTCATCATTTTTTTTACCATCCCAAACAACAGAATACATGGCATAAGTACTCCTGCATTTACTTTCCCAGCTGAGTTTCAATAGAACAATATAATTGAAAAGACAAAAGGTTCTTCATTCCAGGAGTTTGAGATGGCTTTACTCAAAATTTCCAAAAGGGTAATATTTGTCGTAAATTTAAACTTAATGTAATGAATATATTGGAAAGTAGCCAGTCAAGTTTTTTATAAATATACTAAAATATTTTGGTTCTGTGATTAAAGGTGAGGTGCAGATTTAAAAATGTGGTGAGTACTGATTTTTATTTCCCTCACAGTTTTCATTGACTGTTTCAACATCTATGTATGTTTCTATAATTTTAGATGTGTTCTCACCTGATCTGTGCCTTTTCTAGGATTGCTGTTCTCAGCCTTCCTGTGCCCCCCTTCCATGGGCACCAGCTTTGTATAATTTTTGGTGGTTCCCAGAACGGGTCCAAGCAGAGCTGTCCTGTCCATAGGATGGACTGGGGCAACTGCCCTGAGCCCTGCGCTTTGGGGGTCCCCACGCTTCAGGGGGATGCGGGGTGCAGGGTGGTCTGAGGGGTTAGTGGGGGTCCTAGCACCGGCAGCAGTGAGCAACCTGGCCCCAGCTCGCCCCGCCCCGCCGGCTCCCGGAAAGAGGTGGGGCAGGGGCTTGGGGGAAGGGGTGTAATGGGGGCGGGGCAGGAAGAGGAGGGGCGGAGTCGTAGCGGGGCGGGCTGGGGCCGGCTCGCTTGCTGCTGCTGATGCCAGGCCTCCTGCTAACCACCCGGGCAGCCCTGGACCCCACGTCCCCCTGAAGCACAGGGCCTGGAGCGGTTGCCCCAGTCCGGCCTATGGACTGGATGGCTCTGAAAATATAAGCCCAAACATTGGTGGAGCATGGGCACCATGGGCCAATGTAACTCGCTGCCTATGCCCCCTTCCCCTGCTTCCCCAAAATGCCCAAGTTACCGCTTTCTCATTCTGATGGTCTGCTTTTTGTCAGACAGCCTGAATAACAGGAAACTGAGACTTTGAAAAGGAGACTTAGTTCCATTATAATTATTTATTAGCATTGGGCCTCGATTGTTCCTTCCAGATCTGTGCAAGGAGGGGTCCCTTTGTATGCTGATCTTTCTCTGCCCAGAAAGAAAGGGGCTCTACTGTCCCCAATGCACTGTTTTCTGGATGTTTTTTAATTTTATCCTCTGTGATATCCAGCCTCTGGTACTGGCTACTCATAGAAATTCCAGATCCTCTGCTCCAATGGGTGCAGTGTTTCCTAATTTACCAGTTTTTCCTTAAACCACCGCTCCTGTAAAGCACACAGCACTTGTGATAAAGCAAAAATAGGTTTATTTAAGAAAAAATAAAGATTCAAATAGAAATGAGTGAGTTGTGGAAACAAGTGGTTACAATTCAAAACAAAATTCTAAAACATGAAGCTATATCTATCCTTATCAATAGTTACTTTGACTGTTTAATAAAATAGATTCTTACTCCCTTTCCCAACCACCCAAGTTCAGTCTATGCAGAGCAGGCTGCTTTCTCAAAAACCAAGATCCAAACCATTCATGAAAGTACCTCCCCTTCACATGTGTTGCCTGATTCCGTAAGTGCTTAATGGTTGTACAAGTACCAGGGGCTGTCCTTGGTGAATGGATCCAGAGTGCCTTTTCCTAAACTCTATTACATTGAAAAATAGTCTTTTGTTTCTATTCACAGCCAGGGCGAAGCTCTATCTGTTCATAGAATCATAGACTTTAAGGTCAGAAGGGACCACTGTGATGGTTTAGTCTGACCTCCTGCACAACGCAGGCCACAGAATCTCACCCACCCATTCCTGTATCAAACCCCTAACCGATGTCTGAGCTATTGAAGTCCTCAAATCGTGGTTTAAAGACTTCAAGGTGCAGAGAATCCTCCAGCAAGTGACCCTTGCCCCATGCTCTAGAGGAAAGCGAAAAACCCCTAGGGCCTCTGCCCTGGAGGAAGATTCCTTCCCAACCCCAAATATGGTGATCAGCTAAACCTTGAGCATGTGGGCACCTTGTAATGTTCCTTTTTCATGTCTAAGAGGTTTTGATTGTTAGTTTTGGGAGGGAGCAAGGCTGGTCAATTAAGTTTTGTGTTATTTCACTGACAATTCCCTCTTGCTTGCATGGTCCGTCCCCTGATGCCTGTTATCTCTCGGTGATTAATTTCTACTCCAAATTTCTACTCCAAGCATACTTTCCATATAAATACATTGTTCCTTTAATATTCCCTATACATACATCTTGCAACGAATATGAGTCTTGACAAGTTACAAGCGTTCTGTAAACACCTCAGGGATATCCCTTATACAGAAATGCCTTGCAAGAAATGTGTGTGGTGTAAGGAGTTTGTCAGGTCTGAGGTGAGAACTGTTGACAAAAACCAGGGGACCCTTTGCCAAGCGGTCTTTGTGTGACACGAAGCTGCTTATCAGTTGAAATTCCTTCCCCTCGCCCCTCTTAAGTGCATAGTTGAATGGCTATGAAAATGCTGCTCCCCATTAAGTATTGCAATCAGTTTCTGAGTGTGAGGCATGAGTCCAAGACTCTAATGTAATTGGTGCATTTATCTGTTTGATGATCTTGATAATTTATTAATATAATCTAAAATCATACTTCACATTAGTTGAACTCCTTATCCTGTGAGAATCCTGACCCTCCTGAGCATCTGAAAATTTTGTAGCGAGTATAATTTTAAATGACACCTAAGATAACTACAGCTAAAAGGGCTCAACAGTTTTAAAAAAAACACACTCTCTTCTTTCGGTTTGTTTACTTTGTGCATTAGACAGCAGATTTCAACTGTAGTCAATTTCATTGTATTACTGATGGTCAGTTGCATGTCCTGTCTCTTGCACTAACATGGTGACCTTAGATAAGCATGCACACTTTCGCATGCCCTGCAGTAGGGTGTGTGAGTCACAGCAGCAAAGCTAAATCTGAAGAGGCAGCAGGAAGGCATGTGTGTAGAGATGGAAGGGATGGTGCAGGACTGAGTGTGTTTAGGGGTGTTGCTCTTGAATAGACAGACCCTTGTAAACATCATGAGAACTGAAAACAATATTTTTAAAAAAGGTTTAAAAAAAACCAAACATGCTGTTTAAAGGTCCTCTGTCAATGACTAGTTAAAAAAAAGCTTGTTTAAAAAACTTCAAGTTCTTGATATCCCTTAAATTAGGGTTACCATTCGTCCGGATTTACCCGGACATGTCCTCCTTTTGTGTGCTAAAAATAGCGTCCGTGGGGAATTTGTAAAGCACTCACAATGTCCGGGATTTCCCCCTCCCCCGGCAGAGCGAGCGGCTGGGAGGGCTGCAGGAAAGTCCCGGGCTGGACTCCGGAGCAGCTTCCTCCTCCCACCCCCCCCTCCCTGCATTCTGAGCCGGCCGGCAGCTCTTCCTCCTGCAGCCCGCTCCGGCAGCCCTGTGCAGGGCCAGGGACCGGGTTTTGTTGTGCTGGGGAGCTCAGCCATGTGTCCGGCTGGCACAGAGCCCAACACCCTGTTCTGAGCAGCAGGGTAAGGGGGGGCAGGAGAAGGGACAGGGAGGTTCTGGAGGGGGCAGTCAAGAAACGGGGGGGGGGCTTTTGGAGGGGAGTGGAGAAAGTTTTGGGCAGTCAGGGTAGAGGTAGGGGGTAGGGTCCTGGGGGGCAGTTGGGGGGGGTCTTAGGAGGGGGCAGTTAGGGGATAAGGAACAGGGAGTCTTAGGTAGGGGGTGGGGTTCTGGAGGGCAGTTAGGAGCAGGGGTCCCAGGAGGGGGCAGTCAGGGGACAAGGAGCGGGGGGTAGGGGGCTGGGAGTTCTGGGGGGGAGCTGTCAGGGGACAGGCGTGGGGAGAGGGATCGGAGCAGTCAGGGGACAGGGAGCAGAGGGGTTTAGATGGGTTGGGAGTTCTGGGGGGGGCTGTCAGGGGGTGGGGAGTGGTTGGATGGGGCGTGGGAGTCCCAGGGGTCTGTCTGGGGGTGGGGGTGTGGATAAGGGTTGGGGCAGTCAGGAGGCTTAGATAGGGAGTGGAGTCCCGGGGGGCAGTTAGGGGCAGGGGTCCCAGGAGGGGGCAGTCAGGGGACAAGGAACGGGGGGAGGGTTGGAGGTTCTGGGGGGGCGGGAAGTGGGAGGGGCAGGGGCGGGGCTAGGGCGGGGCTCCTCCCGTCCTCTTTTTTGCTTGTTGAAATATGGTAACCC
Organism: Malaclemys terrapin pileata; assembly: GCF_027887155.1. Lineage (NCBI taxonomy): Eukaryota > Metazoa > Chordata > Testudines > Emydidae > Malaclemys > Malaclemys terrapin. The sequence goes on from NC_071507.1 coordinate 88,416,602, forward strand.
TACTTAAATGCCAGCAGTTCAGTGACAGAGTGGGATATAGAACTAAGTTTTCCTGACTGCTAGTCTCTTCCTTTAAACAGTGGGAAATGTTGCCTCCTTTATTAGCTTGATTGAATTAAATGGTAATTGTTACATTAATCTTTCCCTTTGTGGGACCTAATTGGGTCATAAGTGCAAAAGGTTTAATGGTCTCATGCAGTTCATAGTGGACACCATTCCAAATTATAAAACACTATTACAAGAATTACCATATTGGGCAATTTTTGTTTGGGAGGGGCCTAATTCTGGAATGTCAGGAATGTTGAAGATCCGGATTGAGGTGCATTGTCAGAAGTGTGCAAGGAAATTTAATTTGTGCCTGCCTGCTTTTTCCTCCCACTGCTGTCATCCACACCTTAGCAAGATAGCAATGTGCAGCCAGCAGAAAGGCTTCTGAACCTACCTTAACTCCAAGCCAACATAGTGAAGTAGTTTGAAGGAAGTGAGCTTTGCACACTGGTCAGCTGGCAAGAACACCTCCCAAGGCATAGGTGATAGGTTATTGTGCAGAAGACTGTGAGGAATAATGTTGTCCCAGTCCAGGGCCGCCCAGAGGATTCAGGGGGCCTGGAGCAAAGCAATTTTGGGGGCCCCTTCCATAAAAAAAAGTTGCAATACTATAGTAACATGTATTTGGAAATGTAAAAAATAACTAGTGAAATACATTCAAAAATTAATTTGTAATAATTTGAAAATACACTAAATACATTATTTAAAAACATTAAATGCTTTAATGGTATGTATACATTTGCAGTTACATAATGGGCTGTTGCTGGGTGATGATGATGGTTGGTGCCAATGGGCTGTCGCTGCCTGCGGGTGGTGCTGCTGTTGCCCAGGGCTGGGTGGGGAGCTGGGCTCTGGGTTGGGGGTGCCCAGCTCACAGGGGCTGGACTCAGGGCTGTGGGGAGATGGGGTTAGGGGGGTGTCCAGCTCAGAAGGGCTGGGCTCGGAGCTGGGGGTCAGGGTTGTGGGGGGGCTGGGCTCAGGGGGGGTGCCCGGCTCAGAGGGGCTGGGCTCGGAGCTGGGGTACCTCTCCCTTTCCCAGTGCATGTCTAGTCTAGCTACTTCCTGTTCCCGCTTTGGCTTTGTTCAAGTAAGTCCCCCTTTCCCCTCCTTCATAACCCAAACTCAGTAGGGATTCTTAAAGGAGCCCCATCTTCTTTTTCCTGCCAGCTGGACAAAGACCCAGTGCATTCAATTTCAGCCAGTACATTTTCATGGGAACTGCTGTAAGTATTTCTGTGTCTGGGACTGATGATGGTCTCATCTCACTTCCTCCTGAGGCAAACACTTGGGTAGAACATAACTCCAGCAGGGGTAACTTGCAATAATGCAAATGGCCACTATTCCTAGCATTTGCTTGCACAGGATTGAATTTAAGCTGCTGGTCCCTGACAACACCCTGCCTCTTCCCCTGTATCTTCCAGCATGCTCCCTAGCTCACTGGTTCTCAGTTTATTGTAGCTGTAGAGTTCTATTATGCATGTTTCTTTAGACTGTGCAAAACTTCTGTCCATGTGCTGAGCAAAAATGTAATTCTCAGAAGTAGTGCGTTGCCGCTGCACCTTTTTCATCAGTGCTCAGCAGCTTGCAGGCCTGAGCCAATTGTGCCAGACTCAGGATAGTGCTGTCAGCCCCTCACCTTCATACACCATAAACATTCATTTTTAAAAATATTTAATCCATATCTTAAAAACAGAATTACTTCACTTCTGAAATTCCACCTGGTTATTCCAGTGATAGCTGAGAGGCCTCTTCTTTAATGTATATTTATTTTCCTTTTGGAAATAGGGAACTGGCTGAAGTAAAACTAACATAGTCAAGCCATCAAAAGTGTGTATGTGAAGCACCACTACAAACTTTTCTGAAAAGAGCCATACCTGTTGTGAAAACATTTTTAAATTGTCAATACACTGACTAGCATTAGCGTTTACATGGCATCGTAGCAAAAGTTTCTTAAGAAGCTCTCTTATTCCATAAGTAGCAATGCACAATGTAAGCCAGCATTTGTTCCAGTAAATTTTGTTGACATGAAAGTGAATACCTGTGTAAAACTCACACAAAGCTTTGGGTGACCTCAACTTAAAGTATATGGTAATCCTTTTCTGTGTGGAAGCTGGGAATGACCAGCTTAATTGAATTGAGCATTCTTTTTTCCTGGCATGCAGACTGATATTTTAAACATTACTTATTCATTTAAAACATCCTTACTCTCTAAGACCTTCTTTAACCGTCATGCCTATTTGCATATTATTATTTAAGTATATGATGTTGGAAGTGAATTTAAAACTTATGGGACTACAGTTATTTAAAGCTAAAGAGCTGCCCCCCTCCACACACACACACACCTTTTTAAACAAAGACTTAATCACCAACATTTAAAATTTGTAATTTGTGGATGACAGCTAGGGTTGCATTTTATGAACATTTTATGACCTGATGCTGTAAGGGAGATATATACCAGATTGAATTTAATTATAAAGAAACAGCAGTTGCTAAAAATGTATAACCTCTCCCTCCTTTCACTAATTAATCAAGAGCATAAGTATGGGAGTCTTTTATACACCACCCACAAGCCTGCCAGCAACTTTCACAAATAGCTTGCAAAGCTTTGTCACCAGTTTCATACTGTTTTTGGCATTTTGTTGCATTCAGGTTCTTTTTAATAATAGAGTATCACATTTTTTAGCAGTAGCCCTTGTTCAGGTCGTAAGTACACAGAGATCCCTCTTTGTGGAGAAATGAGTAGTGATAACAATCAGATGTGGATTTTTTTTAAAGTCTTAGCAATGCAAAGCAAATGCACAAAGTTAACGTTGGGCTTTAGTGAAAAAACAAAAGTAAGAAAGGGTCATGGGCTCTTGGCCATGACCTAGGAAAAAGGAAATACATATGTTGACAATTTTGCGAAGTGCTGTGTCTCCCTTCAACTGTTGACTTCAAGGGGAGCAGAGAGTGCTCAGTATCATACAGAATCCTGCACTTAGGGCCAAATTCTGAAGTCCTTATTAAAACTTTGCCCTGGTCTTACTCAGGCAAGCACCCATTGACTTCAAATACTGCCAGTGAACCTGATTCCACTGGCTTACACAGTGCTTTCATGTTATTGTAACTCCATTGGCATCTATGGCGGTGCTACAAATGTAGGTGATATTGGAACTGGGTAAGTAAAAATTGAAAACAAGATAAAGAAAGAGCTTTGTCTAAATAAGCTCTAGGTAAAGACTTTAAGATTCCACCCTTAGTTACTGGCCTTATGATGGATTGTGCTTATATTGCAGGGATAGACCACTGATGTTCTGTAGTCCTAATATCCTCCGTAGTGCTGCTTGAGGACCTCACATTGTCGGAGACGTTTCCATCTACTATAAGCTGAAGGGAACTTTAAAAAAAAAATCTACTGTGGTTTTCAGGTGTTCCTCATCCTTTAGAAATGAGTTTAGCTTCTCTGGACACTATAGGATATATTCACATCTGATGAAAACAGTGGCCGCTCTATTGAAACTAATGGAACTGCATCCGCTGCCACTGTATCTGAATTCCACTCCGTAACCCCCTGCATACTTCTGCTGCTCTGTCTCCCTTCAGAACCCAAGAAGATTTTTTTTTTAATTTAAAATATTTTGTACAGCTGTGTCAGCTTGTTTTTGGACCTGAGATGCATTTTTGTCCCTTTTCTTTTTCTTGTCCATGGATGGATGGATGCTGATGGAGCTGTGAGGCTGCTGCTGTGTTCTGTTGGATGTCATGTTACGGATGTTACATTTACCTATTACTTTCCATCTCACAATATTAAGAGACGAAAGTAGGTGCATTTTGGTCCTCTGACACCGTGGAAAGCTTCTCATTTAGAGTAGGCTGCCTGTCACTTGACATTTGTGGCAGGAAGAAGGCTCCAGAATACTCCAAGTCCCTTATAATGAATGACAAATAACTGGTCGGTGAGAGTTCGAAAATTCTTCCTAATAAGCTACTGAAAATATAGTATTTTGCACATAGTACTTGCACATTTCCTATCTTGAAAACACACTCTTACTACTGCCAATATTTTATTTCATGCTTCATAACATTATTTTTTTTTAATTTTGTTAATGGTTACATTTCTATATCAGTTATATAAACAATGGGCCCTTTTTCAGTAATACGAAATAGCATAGCAATGACTTTAATTGAATGAGGAGAATGAGTACTTAAATAATCACTGAAAGCTGGTAATGTTTTATGCTACTTGATATAGTATTTGCCATATAATTTAATTCTGTCCTCTCACTCTGTCATAACATTCTGTATCCACAATGCCATCTCTTAGACCCAGCCCTGCTTACAGTTTACATAGCTGTCGGGGTCACATCTCTGGTTTGGAGATAGAGAAGGAAAAATGCCCCACTGCTTGGAATGGAGTTGTGGAGCTGCTTGGAGGTGGAGAGCAAATATACATGACCTCTCTGATCATCTGTCTCTCTCCACTGCTGAGGCCATGCAGCAAGTTACTACAACCCTATGAATGCAGTAGTAATACTCTTATGTGGTACAAGCAGCAGGCAAAGAAGGGATCAAGACTGATTTCCTTCTAGTTTTATTAAAAATAAGAACTGAATATATTCATTTTTTATGGGGTGAGGGTAGGGACAGGGACTGAGCACTTTCCTGTTCTCTCATTCTTGGTTGTCTTTGGAGATGTTTTGAGTCTGATGGGACATGTCTCTTTGGCCAGGTTTTTCAGAACAGCCAGCCAGGGAGATGTCTTTGGATTCTGTGGCCCCTTTAAGCTTCTTTTTGGAATGAGTAACAGTCAGCTAGGGTCAGGAATCAGATTGTGGGAGAAAAATTCTGGTCGTACTCTTCCAGGTTCAACCCACAAAATTATCTCCAGCCATGTGAATCACCAAAATGTGACACCACTCACAGTAGACTGTGTGGATGTCAAAATGTGATAGTGTGGTTTCTGTATTCTTTGAGTTTGGCTCCCACACAGTGGAGCTTGAATATGCCCACTTGCTCTGCTAGGCCCATTGGGCCTACTTCCTTCTTAACGGGGAGTGGGGTAGAAATAAGTGATGGCATCTCTTAAATGCCCCTTGTTTGAGGCACAAAAATGGCCTTGTCTGCAGTTAGAAAAATCTGCTTTTTACTAGGGCTTAATCACAGTTAACTCACGCGATTAACTAAAAAAAATTAAATCACGATTAAAAAAATTAATTGTGATGAATCGCAGTTTTAATCACACTGTTAAATGATAGAATACCAATTGAAATGTATTAAATATTTTGGATGTTTTTCTAAATTTTCGTATATATTATATTCTGTGTTGTAAATAAAATCAAAGTGTACATTATTTTTATTATAAATATTTGCATAAACAAAAGAAATAGTATTTTTCAGTTCACCTCATACAAGTACTGTAGTGCAGTGTCTTTGTTGTGAAAGTGCAACTTACAAATGTAGAATTGTGTTTGTTACATAACTGCACTCCAAAAACAAAATAATGTAAAACTTCAGAGCTTACAAGGCCACTCAGTCCTACTTCTTGTTTAGCCAATAGCTAAGACAAACAAGTTTGTTGACATTTACAGGAGATAATGCTGTCCTCTTCTTATTTACAGTGTCACCAGAAAGTGAGAACAAGGCATTTGGATGGCACTTTTGTAGCTGGCATTGCATTTACGTGCCAGGTATGCTAAACATTCATATGCCCTTCATGCTTCAGCCACCATTCCAGAGGACATGCTTCCATGCTGATGACACTTGTTTAAAAAATGTGTTTATTAAATTTCTGATTGAACTCCTTGGGGGAGAATTGTATGTCTCCTGCTCTGTTTTACCCTCATTCTGCCATATATTTCATGTTATAGCAGTCTCGGATGATGGCTTAGCACATGTTGTTCATTTTAAGAACACTTTCACAGCAGATCTGACAAAACACAAAGAAGCTACCAATGTGAGATTTCTAAAGATAGCTACAGCACTCGACCCAAGGTTTAAGAATCTGAAGTGCCTTCCAAAATCTGAGAGACATGAAGTGTGAAGCGTGCTCTCAGAAGTCTTAAAAGAGCAACACTCTGATGCGGAAACTACAGAACCCAAACTACCAAAAAGAAAGCTGCTTTGGATTGTTATTGAGCAGAACCCGTCATCAGCATGGACGCATGTCCCCTGGAATGATGATTAAAGAATGAAGGGACATATGAATCTTTAGCGCATCTGTCACATAAATATCTTGTGACACTGGCTACAACAGTGCCATGAGAACGCCTGTTCTCACTTTCAGGTGACATTGTAAACAAGAAGCAGGCAGCATTATCTCCTGCAAATGTAAACAAACTTGTTTGTCTGAGCGATTGGCTGAACAAGAAGTAGGGCTGAGTGGACTTTCAGGCTGTAACATTTTACATTGTTTTATTTTTGAATGCAGTTACTGTTTTATACATAATTCTACAGAGATTGCACTACAGTACTTGTATTAGGTGAATTGAAAAATACAATTTCTTTTGTTTTTTACCATGCAAATATTTGTAATCAAAAATAAATATAACGTGAGCACTGTACACTTTGTATTCTGTGTTGTAACTGAAATGAATATATTTGAAAATGTAGAAAACATCCAGAAATATTTAAATAAACGGTATTCTATTATTGTTTAACAGTGCGATTAATCGCATGATAAATCATGATTAATTTTTTTAATCGCTTGACAGCCCTACTTTTTTACATGTTAGCTAGTATGTTCATATGTATTAAAATTCTTGTGTAGACAGGCAAGTTGTAGTTTTAATGTGTATTAGCTGGTCTAAGTAAATCCTGGTCTTCTCCATAGATTTGACCACAGCAGCAAATATGTGTGAAAGTATTAAATTGCTCTTTGTACATTAAGCCAATAGAGATCTCTGACAGCAAAATTGTACAGTTCATGATTCACCCTTTCCTTTCTTACCTTGGTAACTATTCAGTTACTTATGTTGATATTTAAATTATCATCACTGAGAATTTGAGTTAACACCTCACTGAGATGAATGATGTAACTCACACCTCTCAGAGATGTTTTTTCCAGGCTCTCTACAGGTTCAAACAGACATCTCTGCAATGGCTATATTCATTTGACATTTTTGATGTTTTCTTCACAACTATAACAGCTAGAGATGTAGTGTTTATTATTATTTTTTTTAAATTAAAGCTGAGATTCTGGAGAACAAGACAGCAGCTTCAGAGAGGTTCTGGTAAGCCATATTGCTGTGCACCAGCTGAATTCAAGCCCAGCCTGGGTAGTATGTTAGTGTAAGTGAGCATGTTCTGAGTATCTCCCTGTCTCATTCATCTTTGCCATATAACAGATGGGGTGGTCAGGGTCACCGTTAGGAAAGGGAATCATTTGGTTGGACAGACGTGTATGTAGACATCTCTGGAGGGATATTTTCCTAACATACTAAAGTAAGCTCCACAGCTATATAACCCAACCCAGATAGAGCACAGAGCATTTATGACTGCAGTTATTCATGGTATTGTGTTCAAAATTCTATTCCTAGAATTCATGCCAAGTCTACCATACAGTCTTCTTCACTGTCTACTTGTTGATTTCAGTGTGCCTCAGTCAGGGAGCTAACCGTGGATTTTGAGAAAGATCAGCGGTAACTTCCCCCCTAATTAAGCTGATATAATTTCTTGCAGCAACACAGCCAGAATGACTAGTGAGAATTATTTGTGTTCTAAGAACTGTTACGTGGTGTCAGAAACAAAACCCTCCAGGTCTGATTCTGATGTCACTTAACCTGTATTTTTGACATCTGTGGAGTCGCATCTGATTTACACCAGTATGAATAGCTAGGCTCTCGAAAGATAAAACCTTGCACCCACAAGTCGCCATGCCTGGGTCAGTTGACTTGGGGTTGCAGGACTCAGGCTATGGGGCTAAAAATAGCAGTATAGACATTCGTGCACGGGCTGCAGCCTGGCCTCTGAGACCCATCCCTCACGGGGTCTCAGAGCCTGAGCTCCAGCATGATCCCAAACGTCTACATTGCAATTTTATAGCCCTGCAGCCCAAGCCCCATGAGCTCAAGTCAGCTGATCTGGGCCAGCTGTGACCATGCTGCTGCTGTTTTATTGCAGTGTAGACATATCCTCAGTGTCTTCCTTCAAAAAACTTCATTTCTCTTTTTAAAAAGAGTAAGTTGTGTTCAGCCCTCTTTCATAGCTGTGGTTTTTCCCAGGGAAGCTAGATTACTCTGTATCTGATTTATTACCCCACAAAGGCAACCACAAAGGAAATAATAATAACTAAACTGTCTCTGTAACAATCAGAGATTCCAATCATGATCAGGCCCCATTCTGTTAAGTGCTATATACATATAGATGACATGTTCACTGCTCCAAAGAGTTTACAAATTAAGAATTTTTTCTGACTCTCAATCCCTCTCCCCCTGCCCCCTGCCTCCTTTGAAGTGGCTCTGTAATGCTAATTTGTCATATTGGCTAACAGAGAATATTATATGTAATATTTTGCTTTTAGAAAATAAATATTACCATTACATCCTTATCCATACTGAACATCTAGGGTGAGATCCTCACCCTTACTGTGGGCCCCTTTATGAAGGTAAAACAGCCAGAGCAGCATAAAAGGGCTCTAAAAGCCCTAGACTAGACTTGCAGGGGGGACATAGGCATTGCAACACCTAACTCCTAGGTGCCCTGCAGCCCAGTGGAATTCACAGCCCCACTTTAGGGGCCCAGGCACCCTGTGCATTGTATGGGGAGACTTAGCTGTCAAAGAAAGGGATTTTCAGAAGCCAGCAAGATGAGCGGGGAGCCCCTAAATTAGCAAGACGTGAAATGCAGAAGAAAGGGGAGGGCTAAAGGCCCAAGTCAACAAAGTGACTTAGGTGCCTAACTGCCATTGATGTGGGTCTTAGGTGTCTGTCTGACAGTCCAAAGGAGGTGCCTTCCTCCACTCAGATGGTGACTCAGCTGTGAATCCTCTCTTGGACTTAGGGCTGACCTGCCTTAGATGCCTTTTTCATGAAAACTCAGAGGGAGACCACAAGAAAGAAATCCACCCTATTATAGCCAGTTGCTCACTGGTTAGAACACTCACCTGGGATGTGGGAGACCTATTTTCAAATCCGTACTCTGTCTCGTTTGGAGCAAGGTCTTGAACCCAGGTCTCCCACATCCCGCGCGAGTAACCTAACCACCAGATTAGTGGGTACGATGGGGTGGGTCTTTCTTAATGCCTCTTATTGAAGCTGATCCACTTTGAATAAGTAATTACATATTCGTTGGACTAAAGTTAAAAAAAATAAAAAAGACACTGTAGCCCAGTGGTTAGGGCACTCACTTGAATTGTTGGAAATTTAGGTTCAAGTCAGGCAGATTGGAGATTCAGACCTGGCTCTTTTACTGTGGTGGTGAATGTCGCACCCATTGTGCTGTTGGCTGTTATGGGATACATGCCACCCAGCTCATCCCCGAAATTTCCCATCTGCTCACCTGGCTTTCTGTTGTGTAGGGTAAATATGCTTTGAGCAGAATGACCAGATCGGGCCCTACAGGTGAGATAGGCAGGGAATGCCTAGTTTGAGAATCTTGGCAGGGTACTGGCATTAGTATTTGAGTGGCTTTGCACATACATACTACTTGAAACTTAGGTGCCCATGGAAATTTATGCATCTACAGAGTTAGGTAGCATCCAAGTGATGGCTTTATGAATATCAGTGGTACCTAAATGCTGGACTTAGGCACCTATTGGCTTCTTTAGGTGTGTAAGTCCCTGTAGCGGGGTGGTTACCTGCTCCTGCCCTGAGGGGTTTAAAGACAGCCCTGAGGGAGGGCTGTTGGAAGGGAAAAAGCTGCTAGGCTGATTGGGGAAGTAGCTGCAGCTGGGCCACGCCCCAATCAGGCCTCAGCTGGCCCTATATAAGATTCTGGGAGCCAGGAACTCAATAGTCTCTCTCTGTTTCTAGAGGGAGATGGGCCTGGCTGCAGGGAGCTAGAGACAGGGTACCTTAGTGGAGCAGGGCTGGGGAAAGGCAGAGGAGCTGGGGAGCTCCAGCCTGGAAAGCCCCAGGCTGCGGCCTAGCAGAAGGCCAACGGGTACTGGGGGTTGCAGAGGGTAGCCCAGGGGTAGGTAAAGGCAGCAGGTCCAAACCCAACCTTGCCCGTGATGAGTGGCGTATACTGCAGTCTGCCCCAGGGAGTGGGGTTAGATGGTGACTGGCAGTAGCCTTACACTGAAGCGAACTGGGGATAGTGGGGTGGGAGTTCCCCTGGGAGGGGGAGACCCAGAACTGTGGGGGTACTGCTGAGGGGCAGCACCGCAGATAACAGGGCACCGGGTCTGGGAGGAACACGAGGGCCAAGAAGCAGCAGGACACCAGCTTGCAGAAGGCACTCCAAGGCTGGAAACGAGCTAATTCCTGAGACGACAAGCAGGAGGCGCTGCAGCGGTGAGTCCCGCACTGTCACAGTCCCTTTGTAAATCTGGGCCTCAGTTCCAGCTGGGGAAAGATTTATCCTAGTGCAGGCATGGTGGAAAACAGCCATAAGGCTGTTTTCTGAGGACCCCCTCTCAAGGTGGGATGTAGGGGGTGGTAAGGAAGGGCATGTCCGATGCAAGGATGCAATCTGTAGTACTGCAGATATTCTCAGGATTATGGCCCACAGAGCAGCCTGGGAAGGTTGCTGTAATTTAACCCTGGGATTGTTATCATCCCCTGAGGCAGCCTGAGACTGGGAGGGTACAAAGATGTCTCAAAGGTCACCTTAGCTTCCCCTTCCTGCAGGCTGGGAGTTCTCTGCTGTGCCGCTTCAACCCAGAATATCATCTCTGTACTAAACAGTGAAACTTGCATTAAGGTTCCCCTCCAAAAGCCACACTGTTAGAAGAGACTACTTTAAATATCCTCATGGGCTTCCAGTACAGTTTGAGTAAAACTTGTGGCTGCCTTTTTTCCCTGATGCCTTGGGTAGTCGCTTAAGACATGTTTAATTATGTACAACATAAATTGTTTTGATCACATATTTAATGCATATACATACATACAGTGCATAAAAATAAGTGGGTTTTTATTTGCAAAGGCAATTTTCATTTAATATGAACAGTTTATCTGTTAGACAACATAAAAAAATTCTTAGATTTAAAATATGCTTTGCAAAGGAAACAGTCTTGCCTCTGGGGGGAAAATAACATGCAGGTTTTTAAAAATGGGACAAGAGCCAGTACATTTTACATTTAATTCATTAGCTAAACTGGGTAAACAAGTACTAGGCTGTGGCTATGAATGATTTATAGTACTTGGCAATTTAGTATGGTATGTGGTCCCAGTGAGATTACATGCTACGAAGTGTCTTAAAATCTGGAAAAATACCAATTCTTAGAAAGAGAAAAAATGAATTCAGTGCTATGCACCAGTTCAAGCCATGCGGAGAGGTAAAACTGCCCTGGAATGGAGCCTGGATCAGGTTTCTGCAGCCTAGGTGAAAATGACAAAAATGAGGAGGGAAACAGAATAATCTAATTTACTTGCAGATTATGTTTTTCCGTGAGCTTCTGAAGCAAATGCTCTGTTAATCCCAATGACTGGCAAAAACAGTTGGGCCACTAAGAAGGTGTATCCTAGTCAATTCAATGTGTAGCTGTCTGCCCGCTCCCCTACCCCCCCCCCCCCAACAGTTGGTGTGTCACCCAAAGTTTGATAAAAAAATACCAAGTTCAAAACCATACGGAAGTCTTTTTCTATTTGTTTGAAAGCTTTGTTGCATTTCAATTACTCTGTTCCAAATCCAAAGGCATAGACACACTCTGGATCCAATCTTGTAAGGTGCTCAGTGCTCTCAACTCCTGTTGAAGTCCATTGGGGCACTTGCCATCTGGTAGGATCAGGCTCTCTGCCCTTGCAGGTTATATTGTTGAATCCATTTGTTTAATCTTCCTGTCAAAGCAAGACCAATTCATCATTTCTATTATAGATGCCAACAACAAATACAAAAATAGATGCTTGACACAATAGCAGTGCATAATGCATGGGTTGATTTCAGACAGGTGTAAGAACGTTGATTGAATACTCACACCTTATCCTAATATACACATATCATGGATAACCATCAGTGTTAAATCATGCTTTATTTCTAGTTCCACTATAAACCCTTGGAACAAAGGAAGAAATGAGTACAGGCTGAATTCACTCCTAATTCATATTGGTGTGAATTAGGGCACAAAGCTTTTTCTGGCTGGTTCTCCAATGGACTTTCTGCCACCATCTCCCTTCCTGTGGGATGTCTGCAGACAGATAGCATGACCCAGAAAGTGGAATGTACTGGCCAGGCAAGGGGAGGCTAGGATGTCAGAGAATACATGTGCTGAGAATACTGGTTTGGCAGCCTCTGCCAGTGTGGTCCTTTTGGCTGTCCCTACTGGGTGCCTTCGCTCCATAGAAAAGCTCTTGCCCTCCTTTGAGGTGAATCCTCCCTCCAATACCTAGGCCCTCACTGATGTAGGGAGGTGCAACTAGCACTTCCCTGTGACAGTTGGGGTGAATCTAGTGCTACATCTAAATATTAGTGTCATGTTTTCTGTATTATGCAAGTTGACATCTTAAACTTAGTTTTTAAATATTGTTAGTTTCTAAGGTGCCGCAAGTACTCCTGTTCTTTTTAAATATTTGTGTTCCCCTCCCACAGTGTTTCTTTATTAAAGTATTCCCGCAGCTCCCATTGGCCAGGAACGGCAAACTGCGGCCCCTGGGAGCTGCGAGTGGCCGTACCTGCGGACGCTCAGGTAAACAGTGTCTCGTGGCCTTCCAGGGGCTTACCCTGAACAAGCCGTATATCAAGTTTGGGAATCCCTGCTTTAGTATTATTCCTTAGATAGTTGCATGTACAACAAGAATGTGCTCAAGCTTAATTGTTTCATTATTTCAACATGTTTCATCAAGATAGATATTAAGGAACATCTAAGGCCCCAGTAACTTTTGATAATTTTTAAGAACAGGAAGTTGCTGAAGCATCAGTTAGCACTGGGGCTAAAAGATAAAGAACCGTTTCTTAAAGTATTGTAACAGAAGTGGCAAAAGAAATTGAAAATAAATTTAATTGAAATAGTCTACAGTTGAGCACCTTTCTAAAATAAGATGAAGGTAATAGCTCAGTGCTTAAAAGAACCTAAGTAAGCCCCGAGGTCTACACTGCAGAAATTTCCCCCAAAATGCGAACCTACTTTAAAACCAGTTGGAGCCATAATACAGATCAGGTTTAGCCCTCCTGAACTAGTTCAGACCGCTTAAATCTAGGGTACAGTACAAGGTCAAACTGGTTTATCTGAAGAATTAGACTTGGTCTATAGTTAAATTTTTTACTAGTATTAACTATATTGGTTATGAGCATAGGATGTGTGAAGTCTAGGGCCTGGTCTACATACAGATTTTGTACTAATATAATTATTTTGATTAGTGGGTGGGGGTTTTATTTTGTTTTGTGTTTTTTCTTAACCAAAAATAGTTATACAAGTACAACCTCTACTGTGGATGCAGCTACAGCAATATACAGTGCTTTATACCAATATAGCTTATTCCCATATGGAAAAGGAAACGAGCTATGTGACTATAAGCACTTTAATACTGGTATAACTGCATCCCTGCTTAGGTGGTTGTATCAGTCTTACCATATTTAACTATGCCAGTATAGTAAAAGCAACACAAGTTTTGGGTTTAAGCAAGGTCTAAGGGCTAGTCTACCTACTAAGTTTTTGGTGGTATAGCTATAACAACAAAACCTCCTCTGAAGACACAGCTTATACTGACAAAAGGAGTTTTTGTTGGCATAGTTAAACACTTCCATGGATGACAAACTAGATGGACAAACAGATGGGGTGAGGGATTTGCCAGCATGGCTGTCTTTGTTATGGGTGTGGTTCCCTCCCGTCCCCCACTCCTAACCAACATAGCTGTGTCAGTAAAAACTTTGCAATGTAGATCTGGCCTAAGGTAATATGGCTGCATGAGGAAAGGTTTATTTGTTAGTTTTGGTTTTTGCCTCCAAGTTCTTGTACATAACAATGGTTGAACTATATATTTAAACTTCAGAGATTTGATAAAATGTTTATCAAAACTCAGAATCTCAAAGTGATAGTTTTACAAAGATTCATGCTAGATATTGTACATAGAACATGTTTTATTAAATTCTCAGGCCACATGTGTCTCAGGGCTTGTCTTCACTATCCGCCCGGATAGAAATCGATCTCTTGGGGATCGATTTATTGCGTCTCATCGGGATGCGATAATCGATCCCCGAATCGACGCGCGTACTCCATCAGCCCAGGTAGGAATAAGCGCTGTCAACGGGGGAGCCGCGGCGGTCAATTTGCCGCCGTCCTCACAGCAGGGTAAGTCGGATCAGATACGTCGAATTCAGCTACGCTGTTCCCGTAGCTGAATTTGCGTATCTGAAATCAATCCCCCCCTGTAGTGTAGACGTAGCCTTTGAGAATCAGAGGACAAACAATACTGAAAGAATATGAATTAAAAAACCTCAGCACCTAGGCCTTGTGCTGTTGGTTGTTTAACCTGGCTTTTCAGCTTATAGCTTTGGGAAGAAGACAGAGAAATTCCATATATTAATTAACTGTTGCTAGCATATCTTGAATACTTCTGGCACTGGGAATCAAAAAATCTCCATTTCAAATGGGTTAGGGATACAAACAAGCTCAAAGATCTAGGAAAGCAGTATGACCCTAACCTCAGCTTCATGTACATTTTGATGTTCTAATATTTGAAGGGTACAATGACTTTCCGTTGGGAGAGTTTTATCATAAATAGGACAAGTAAATTGTGAAGTGAATAAGAATAAAGCGAGAACAATTACCTGCTAGGAGGTATGTTACCCAAGGGCCTCTTGATGGCAACTGGCAGAGGGTTGAAAATGCTAGGAAAAGGACTTGCAAAAAAGGATTTCCATTTTCCATCCAACTCTACGCCTCAGTCCTGTAAAAGGCAGAAACTGTGAGTCCATGAGTATAACATACACTAATAAAGACATCATGATTGCAAAGGTTCATTATTCTAAGCTAAGAAAAATCAGTAAATTTTCCTGTTACATTATAAAGTATTCAAAATATACTCACCGTTACAAAAGAGAGAGAAACAAAATTAATTACCGTATATACTCGTTCATTAGCCTGTTCATGTATAAGCCAACCCCACAAAATGGATAGGTAAAAATAGCAAAAACTGTATGACCCTTTCATAAGCTGACCCTATATTTCAGGGATTGGAAAACTTTGGCTCCTGGCCCGTCAGGTAGGTCAGGACATTTTGTTTACTTGCAGCATCTGCAGGCATGGAGCCCTTCAGCTCCCTGTGTCCACGGTTCGCCGTTCCCAGCCAGTGGTGCACCACTTCCCGCAGCTCCCATTGGCTGGGAATGGCAAACTGCGGCCACAGGGAGCTGAGGGGCTCCATGCCTGCAGACGCTCCAGGTAAACAAAACGACAATGTATTAGCTATTCAATTCAATGATTTCATAGAGTTTAAAATAATCAAATTTTGGTATAGACCCGTTTATAAGCTGACCCCCGCTCTTTGATGCATCACTTTCTTACCAAAAATATTTGGCTTATGAACGAGTATATGGTAATTTAAGCAAGTAGGCTTCCAGAAGTGTAGGACCTATGACTTATTTTTTAAAATCTGCCAGAATACTCCATTTTAAGCAGCAGAAACTATTACTATTGGATTACCATACAATTTCCTTCTCATGAGATGGAATACCAATAAACAAAGAACACCTGAATTCTTTATACCAACTATAGCATGAGTTTTAAAAGTCAGAGATTTTAAAATGTAAATCATAAACTAAATCTTCTTCACTGTCACACTTCTGAATTGACATCAAGGGCCAGATTTTTCTGCTCTCCTTTAATTTGCTTGACCTCATGATAACAATCTTTTAACATGCATTCACAATTATTTAGCTGCTGTTATGTAAGTTAGACATGTTTTTACCCTATGTGTACAGCCAAGCTAAGTAAAAGAAATGTGAGACTAGACTCTTTGAGTCTAAGCTGTCGTTAGAAATGGCTAGGTAACCAACAGTGGCTTGTTTGGTTTTGTTGTCAGATTCTGAGCTTTGTGCTGAGTTTATGCAAGTGAAAAAAAACTATTTCTTGACCTTTCAAGACTATGGGAAAATAGGAACAATGCTCACACATTGACAATATTAATACCAATGTAACCCTTCTGCCCCTCTAAGTTAGCAGCAACAAGGGCCGGGTTCAGTATCTAGGGGTTCAGTTTCAATAACACAATGCAAAACCAGCTCGAGCCCCCACCCAGTGACCTGGGACAATTACATACCACCACCACCCCGGGCGCCTCTAGGAGGCAATACTTCCCCTCTCGCAAGCACGGAGTCTGAGCGTAGCAAAAGCCTTTTAATAAAGGAGGGAAACAATGCGGCATTATGTTGGGGAAACACCACAAACAGGATTTATAACACAAACCATGAGCAAAAGACCCACTTCCAAGTAAGTTTGGCAGTGTCCTTTTCCCCTCAGGGTCTTAAGTCCAATCACCCCAAAGTCCAACAACCCCAAAGTCTCTGTCCCTGGTCAGTGCTGCCCCAGAGTTCAAAAGTTTATCTGCAGATGTTTACCTCCCCCCCAGCCTGGGCAGAAATGGGGAGGGGCACATGGTGTGTTATGGGGCACCTTACATGGTCCAAGGCCGACTGCCCCACCTCTCTGTGGAGTTCTGCTGCAGCCTTCAACACGAGTGGCTCCGCTCTACCAGCCGCGCCGCTCTGCTCTGCTCCTCCAGCCGTCCATGCAAACTGCTCTGCTCTGCTCCCCGTTCCGTGGGCTGCTCCAACCGTCCCACAAACTGCTCAGCTCTGCCAGCCGCTCCACTCCACCAGCCATCCCATGAACCGCTCCAGCTGCCCTCGCAAATGGCTCCGCTCCGCTTGCTGTTCCGTGGGCCGCTCCAACCATCCCACAAACTGCTCGGCTCTGCCAGCTGCTTAGCAATATTTCTTCAGGCTCCCCCACTAGTTAACACAGTACCCAGTGATCTCAGCTCAGCAATTTTAGCTCTTTTAGTGATTTCAGCGCTTAATGATTTCAGCTTGTAGTAGGGGAGTCCCAGTGCTCGTGCACCATTGGCCCAAAGTGAATTCAGCTCAGCAACTTCTAGCTAGACTCCTAATGGAAGCAAACTTAGGTCTCCTATTCAACAGTGGAGAAAGGGGGTAGTGCAATTGGTGTTCCAGGCCCTCAAAAAGTGGCGCATACTATCGGGTACACATACCTGTCCCCAACCTCTCTCAATTACTGGGTTTTGTAATCCATGCCCCTTGTCTAGCGAGTGATACTTAGTTACTGGTGAGTCCCTCTGTCATACAACAGTTCCACTGGCCTTGATTCACAGAATCAGGGTAACAGTTTATTCTTTCTGCCCCAATAACAGAGAAACTGGGGATACCACACCAGCCAAAGTAACCACTTTCAGTTGTTGTTGTCCCAGGCTAGGCAGGTGGGTGTGCCTATGCAAACAAGATCAGCCCCTGAAGTTCTTTTCCACCCTCGCCATAATTCATCACCAGATGTCAGGGTAGAGCTCATCCTGACTCTGCTTACACCAGTGAAGGATGCTTTATTTTATGGAGTTCAAATGTAAATGACAAAACGATATAAAGAGAAAGAGACTTTAGATGGTTTCCTTTACTTAAGTATCTGAGCTATAAGTGGCTTAAAAATGCATTATTTTCCAACTATTATTTTATTTTCCCTTTCAGCTACAGAGGGAGAGGTATCAATTTAGGTAAAATATTTTTCCTTTACTGGCTTCACTTGACATTTAAGAGCTCTTGTTTGCCTTTACTTCTACCTAGGCCTGGTCTACACTACAGACGTAGGGCGACATAAGCCACATTAAGTCGATCTCATAATGTATGTGCCTACACTACCGAGTCCCTTCCACTGACCTATGTGGCCTATTAAGTTGACTTCTGTACTCCACCTCCGTGAGAGGCGTAGTGCTTGATTTGACATCCCTGGGTCAACATGGGGATAATGTAGACAGTGTTGTGTAATTCGAATAAATTTGCCTCCAGGAGGTGTCCCCACAGTGCTCTGCTGTGATTGCTCTAGAGAGCACTTTCAACTCCGCTGCATGTCAGCCAGGTACACAGGTAAACAGCCACTCCCCTGTTAAAGCCCCAGGAACTTCTGAATTTTCATTTCCTGTTTGATGAGCATGGAGAGCTCGCTAGCACAGCTGATCATGGAGACTCAAGGCTGCAAACATGCTCCAGCATGGACCACACAGGAGGTAGTGGATCTTATTGCTGTGCAGGGAGAAGAGTCTGTGCAGGCAGAGCTCCGATCCAGCAGAAGAAATGCGGACATCTGTGCCAAGATCGTGCAGGGCATGGGGGGAAAGGGCTACACCAGGGACACACAGCAATGCCTTGTGAAAACAAAGGAGCTTCAGCAATCATACCAGAAGACAAGAGAGGCGAACAGTCCTTCTGGTTTTGCCCCACAGACATGCTACTTTTATGAGGAACTGCATGCGATTCTCAGCGGTGACCCCACCACTACCCCAAAATGCTCTGTGGATACCTCCCAGGAGCTCCAGGCGACCTCGAGCAACAATGAGGAGGACATTGTTGAAGAGGAGGAGGAGGAGGAGAATGTGGGGCAGGATCCATTCTCCCCCACAGCCAAGAACTGCTTTTAACCCTGAAGCCCATCCCTTCACAGGACCAGTTGGCCGCAAAGTATGATGCCAGGGAAGACTCCTCTGGTGAGCACACATTTCCAATCAAACTGTAGGCGTTACGTGCTATTATTTTTTATGTTTAAACTGAACAAAAGATTTGTTGTAGTGGGTATTGATGGCCACTCCAGCTATGCAGAAGGTGCTTTCCGAAAAAGACTGTTTATGTGCATGGGGATGGCTTGGGAATCCTCCACAGAGATCTCTAGGAAGCTTTCATGGAGGTTTTCTGCAATTCTTTGCAGAAGGTTTCTTGAAAGTGCTGCCTTATTTCGTGCACCACGGTAGAACACTTTCCCACGCCACTCCAGTATTAACTCTGCTGGCACCATTGCAGCACACAGCATTGCAGCATAAGGACCAGGTCTGTACCCAGATGCTAGCAGCATCTGCTCCCTTGCTGCCTCTGTTACCCTCAGAAGAGTGATATTGCATAGGGTCACCTCGGGGAAATGGGAGAAGTTTTCAATGCCAGCCCTTAAACAGCAAACAATTGAACAAGTAATCCTCACGTCATTTGGTGAAGTCTGGGTCACACAACCACACTTTCCCAAACATGCCATGGCTGTGGTTGGAAGGGATTACCATGTATTGCAAGCAGCATTGGGGGAAAAAAAGAGGGGGTGGCGGCTTCCTGTTTGTCTCCCTTCCCCCTCAACCCAGTGCCACTTTTGTAACAAACAGTTTGGGGGGCTTTACATGGGTACCTGTCCTCAAGCACCATCCAGTTTGCTTGGGGAAAGGGGGCTTTTCTCAAGTTCCAACCTGTGATCCCAAGCAAGACTTCACAAAAGCAGCAGCACAAGAGCTCTCACCCATGCCTAGTGGCCTTACTCACCATGGCTGGAGCAGCAAAACAACTCTCGCAATAGTCAGTGGATGTAATTACATTGTGGCTTGCAGTGAAGTGTATTGAGGGAATTTTTTCTAATTAAAAACAAAAACAACCAAAAAAAACCCCCACAACTTTGCACCAGAAACGATGTATGCACTGTCAATGCTACCCTTGTGCTTTGCATTCCTTGCAGCCGAAACCTTGTCTGTCATCGCATCCTCCACACTGGGACAGGGACTTTTTCAGATTAGAAGGTAGAAAAAGAAGACTCTGGAGGATATGTTCAATGAGTTAATGCATGCCTCAGAGAGTGACAAGACAGAACTCAGAGCATGGAGGATTACACTGTCTGAGAACCTGGATATGGAGGGGGGGACAGAAGAGCATGCAGGGAACAAGAGCATGCCATGGAGGAAGAGATGTTGCAGATTATAAAGGAACAATTAGACATGTTGAGGTGTCTGGCTGAGGTTCAAGAAAGGCAGCTGGATGCTTGAGTCCCTCTGCAACCTATGCTGGACCTGCTGCCATCATTTCCCAGTTCTACATCCATCTCCCCCAAATGTCCTATGAAGTGAGGGTCGGGGGGAGGAAGTTCAGCATCCCTTGCACGCAACACCAGGAGAAGGTACAAGGACCAGAAGGCGCCCCTTCCCACATCTTTGATTGTTATTGCAGTGCATCTGTAAGCAAAATTTCCTTGTTTCTCCCTTCAGTGTTGTTAGCCCTTTTGCCCCAGGTTATCTTAATCTTCTTTGCTGTCTGTGTGTTTGTGTGCATAATAAAAATTAATGGATTGAGAAGAAAAGGCTCTTTATTCATTCAACACATGGTGGTTGGTGGGGGTGGAGTTTACAGGGGAGAAAATGCAATGGAGAGGACAGTTTGTTAAGCAACAACACAGATAATGGTCACATTACTCTGACTCATTGCTGAAACTGGTTTTCAAGGTCTCATGGAGACAGAGCCCCTCAATGTGCTCTTCTCATTGCCCTGGTGTCTGGCTCCTCAAAATTGGCTGCCAGGAGATCTGCCTTAATCCCCCACCCCACCGGAAACTTTTCTCCCTTTGTTTCACAGATATTATGGAGCACACAGCAGGCAGCAATAACAATGGGGATATTGCTTCCACTGAGGTCTAACCTAGTAAGCAAACAGCGCCGGCAACCTTTTAAACGTCCAAAGGCACATTCCACCACCATTCTACATTTGCTAAGTCTATGGTTGAACCGCTCCTTACTGCTGTCCAAGCTGCCGGTGTATGGCTTCCTGAGCCATGGGAACAAGGGGTAGGCTGGGTCTTCCAGGATCATGATTGGCATTTCAACATCACCAATGGTTATTTTGCAGTCTGGAAAGAAAGTCCCTGCTTGCAGCTTTCTGAACAGACCTGTGTTCCTAAAGATGCACGCGCCATGCACCTTTCCCAACCATCCCATGTTGATGTCGGTGAAACGGCCCATGTAATCCACCAGCGCTTGCAACATCATTGAGAAATACTCCTTTTGGTTTATGTAATCTTTGGCAAAGTGGTCTGGTGCCAAGATAGGGTTATGCTTTCCGTCTATCACCCTGCCACAGTTAGGGAACCCCAGCACGGCAAAACTATCCACTATGTCCTGCACGTTTTCTAGAGTCACTACCCTTCTTAGCAGAAGTCTGATAATGGCCTGCAAACTTGGATTACAACAGATCTCACAGAAGATTTACCCACTTCAAATTGATGCCCCACTGACAGGTAGCAGTCTGGCATTGCAAGCTTCTATAGAGCTATCACAACTCACTTCTACACTGTCACAGCAGTTCTTGTTTCACTGCTGTGCTCAGGGCTCGGGAAAGCTCTTCACACAGTTCCTGGAAAGTTGCATTCGAAAGTTCTGCAGCCACTGCTCGTCATCCCATAGCTGCATAAAGATGCAGTCCCACCAGTCAGTATTTGTTTCCCAGGCCCAGAGATGGTCCATCATGTCAAGGTGATGCATGACTTCTCACCAGCAACTGCGAATTACTTTGCTCTATGTCTTCCAGCAGTGCTACTTGGGTGGCATCACAGTATTCTGTACAGTGACTCCTGTATCAACTGTGTAAATATTGCAGGATAAGGACTAAAGTGTTTGTAATGGTCACAACAACAGTGTACAGCTGAGTAGGGTCCATGCTTATCGCGCTATGGTGTCCGTGCAGGTAACCCAGGCTTACAAAAAAGGTGCAAAAAAGGCTTGGTTTGTTTGCCATTGATTTCAGGAAGGGAGGGAGGAAGGGAGGCTAACGCCATGCTACCATAACCCCCCGCACCAATGTTTTGGTCTCATAAGGCATTGCAATCACAACTCAAAATTCCACTTGGCTATGTGCACTGTGGGATGGCTAACCACAGTTCAGTGCTCCATGCATTGATGCAAACCCTGCTAGTGAGGATGCACTCTGCCAACACAATGAGTGTAGTGTGGACACGCAAGATCAACTTGCTTAAATCGGAGGCTCGATGTTGACTTACATAAAGTTAACATAACTTTGTAGTATAGACATGGCACTAGTGTATTTCAATAATGTTGAAGAAAAGTGGTGTTTTGTGGCTGTCATTCAAAACATAACTTCTCAGGATTTGCTGTGCACTGAGAAGGATCTTAGCGTGTGCTTGTGAAGTCACAATATTAGCCACATATCAATTTTGCTCCATACTTCTGGGATGAAGGGAAAATGAGTATGTGATTTAAAAGTGGGAGACAAAGAAGGAAAAAGGAGAACAACTAATCTAGTCCCAGCCGCTTTAACTTTGTATGACCAACAGATATTTGTACGATGTTTGCTGATTGTGTCATTACCAGGGCAGTAATGTGTCAGAAAATATAGGTAAAATCATAGATGCATCTTGGCCAATTTTGATAATATCATGGCTATTGCTGGAATATGTTGAATGCCTTCTTGTCCATAACCATAATAAAACCAGGTAATACATAAATGAATTCTGTCAATTTTAAGTAAAAATTGTAAAGCCTGATATGACACGGTCAAGTGCTGAGAGGTAACCAAGTGTGTAAACGTTAAATGAAGGATTATCCTTATTTATGAAGAATCCGTTCCACCGAGAAATTGGACTGAGGTCCTCTTAAAATAAATAAATAAATAAAGGCTACTGTACCTATTGAGCTAAAGCAGTGTGTTCTTTTTGTTAGTATCTTATGCGTGGCCTGTAAACAAGAAATGAAGGGTATTAAAATAATTCATCTACCTGCTCTTTTCCCTTTGAAGATTCTCATCTAAGTGAGTACTAACAAGCCTTACTTAGCTTTTAAAACCAGATGAGATCCAAGCATATTCAAACAAATGCAATTCCACTTTTCCAGTATATTTGAGGGGCCTCATTTCTTGCCTAATGTTTTGAAGCTAAGATTCTTTATACAAAGCTCACATAAATGGTTTATGTATTAGATTCTAAACCCCAATGTAGGATCAGGATCTAACTTTGTAATGAAGCACAGATTATACATCATGTGACAAAGTTCCGAGCCTGTATTGGTGGGTCCCGCGCTTCTGGGTGAATTCAGTGGCCTCGGAAACTCAATAAGGCCCCAATGTGACCTCCCTTTCTCAGTGTAGTGGCAAGAGTCACAGCCTATGGAGTTACTTTCATCATCGGCCAATATGGGAGATGGGAAGGGGGAATACCCCACAGTCTCTGTTGCTCCATAGAGCTCAGTAGGTGCAGTTCAGCCTCCTGCCTAGAGCGAGTCCTGCTTCTCTTCTCCAGGGAATCTCTGTAGAGTATCAGGGGGAGGGGAAGGAACCCAGGCCCACCCTCTACTCTGGGTTCCAGCCCAGGGACCTTAATGGTAGCAGCTGTTGGCAGCTTTCTCTTCACCACTGACACTGCTTTGGTCCCCTTTTCCTAGCTTCACCCTTCCCCTGTGGTCCCCTTTTCCTAGCTTCACCCTTACCTCAGGATTCAGCAATGCTTCCTCTCCTCCAGCTCCTTTCACCTTAACTCCCTGGAGGACACTGGAAGGAGAGCTTTTAAACAGTATAAGTGGGACCTTGATTGATTCCAGCTGCCTCCCTTAGCCTAACGGCCTTAATTGGTGTCAGGTGTCTTAATTGGCCTGGAGTAGCCTTTGTTTAGCTATCCAGAGTACAGGGACTTGCTCATTCCCCTCCTTGGGGAGCTGGAAGCTTGTGCAAGGGAGACACCGTAAGTGGGGGGCACGGGCCCAGCACTCCCCTCTCATTGGCGAGGGGGAAGGGATCCCCAGTTAAACTATGAAGGGGGATGCTGGTGCTGGGTTTTCCATTGTCTCCCCTGCTGATGTTCACCACTTGGGATCGGCCGAGGCGGTGGGTAGTACCACCTCTCTCATGGAGTCCCTTCTTGAGGAGGTCTTGGAAGGTGTCCCCCCTGACCCTTTGCCATCTGTGCCCCCTGTAGGGGCCAAGGTGGCTACTACCCTGGCTGCTGTTGAGAGGGACCCTGTAGAGGTGGGAGGGGACTTTGCCTCCATTTTTTATGAGATTGAGGCCCTGGTCTTGATCCCTACCACCGAGAGGGTGGATGCCCCCCTGTTAGAAGGCCTCGGTCAGGGCAATTGTAATCTGTCGCGCCACTCCTCTTTGTCCCCTGCCTCAGGCTGTTGCCCCTGTTATTGCCTCTGTGGCGCCCCGGGACCTGACCATCTGCCTGGCCGCGATTAGTACTGCGGCGGAGGCCGCCATGCCTAGTGTGGCGACAGCTGACGCCAAGCGGCTGGGGTCTGAGCCCAAGGGTGCCTTTCCCTTTGAGGCAGGGCAGCAGCACTTGCCTCCCCCCCCCCAGTGCTGTAATCATGGGTGCTTCATTTAGCAAGGAACCTGAGCCTAGCGCTGTGGGGGCATCCCGCTTCCTTGCTGCCCTTCTAACCACCATGCCCTGTTGAAGGATGCTGTGACCCGGTGGCTTTGCCACTTGATCCCCTAATTTTGTCCCTGACCCCAGCCCCGACCCTGTCCCTGTCCTTGGTCTGTGTCCTGCCCTTGACCCTGTTCCAGCCCCTGCTACTGTCCTTAACCCTTTTTCCTTCCCTCCTCTTGTTGCTGCTGCCCCCAGGGTTGTCTCATTTTCCTTTTACGAGGGCTTCCGGGTGGCGGGTTTTGTTTTTCCCTCTCCTGGCCCATCCGGGGCTGCAGTTCTCCCTCCGCTGCAGTCCCCTGTGCTGGGGTCAAGCTGCCGGGCTGGTACAGGGACCCAACCAGGGGACAGTCAGGAGTCTTTGACCCCTGCCCCCCAGGTACCATGAGATGAGCTGCGATCTTTCTTACTGGATACTCATGGTTCCAGAAATAGGGTGCAGCTTGCTCTCCAGCGCTGGGGGGACTTTCATCTTGTCCTCTGGGCTGTGAGGGCCATTTTAGGAGAGGGCAAAGGGACTGGGAGGCAGGACGCTGCGGCCTACCAGCAGACCCGCTGCTTCCATGACTCCCTGATGGCTTTTGGGGTTGGTCACAGTTTGCTGCGGGACCAATGGGGACTGCTAGCGTGCCTGCCCGTGAGGATCTTCCCCAGCCCTCCTTATGCCAACAACCATCTTTGCCACTTTGAACACCCAGGGCTGTAGGGTGGGTCTCCGCAGGTGTCAAGCTGTGTACTCGGCGGCTTCCTCTGCCCGGGTCAACTGGGTCAAGAGCTCTGGCTTGATGGTCAGAGCCGGGTGGCAGGTGAGCTCCCTCCCACCTGTGCTTCAGGCCATTTGGTGGGGTGCGGGTTCACTGCTTTAGCTTGGCATTTGTCTTTCTGCCACGCATCCTTCTCTGCTGGAGAACTGGCATGATTTGGAGGGCAGGGTGGTTGAGCGGCTGCGGAGATGGGCAGGACTGCTCCGGTGCCTCTCCCTTTGGCTCACTACCCTGTGCCCAGCCCCGGGGTTCCTGGCCCAGCTCCAGAAATTAGTTCTGGAGTTCTTTTGGCCTGGACTGCACTAGGTCTCTGCAGGGGGTTTGCATCTTCCTCTGGAGGAGGGAGGACAGAGCCTGACATGTTTGCGCAAACAGGTACTTGTCTTTCGCCTCCAGGTCCTGCAAAGACCCCTTTATAGTGCAGGTAGGTTGGTGTGGAGTACGTTGGAGCATGCCTTCCTCTGCCGCCTCCAAGGGCTCCAATACGACTGGCAGCTCTTTTTATCTCCACCCGAGAGATCCCCAGCCATCTCTATTTTCATATTTTAGTGTAGATCAACAAATTCTTAAATGATATCATTTACAGTACAATACCTGCTAGTGAGCACTAGCTACTACTGTATTATATAACTATTGGGGTGGACTATTTTAACCTCGCCACATTGTTTAGAATTTCAATGATCCCCTATGTGTTCAGTTTCTAAGTGTACAGATATATCCCAAAATCCCACATCTTGAGCAAAGAAAATGCTAGCAGTGTTACAGTGACTAGTTTTTGACCCAAAAAAGGGGTGGGGAGGAAAACATATGGATCTGCTCATTTTCAGATTGTTGAAGTGGCAAGTCTATCACTTAGTCACTGTTTTCTCTAGCTGACCATCTGGTTGCCAGACCTAATGGAATGATACAAAAATCCCCCAGAAGTAAAATAAAAAGAAACAAGGAGATTGGAGATTCATTTTATTCACTCTTGTTTGTTACACGGAGTGTGTGTATTTTGTAAGTTTTGTTGATTTTGATATCGTTAGAAAATAGGTAGCCACAAGAGAGAATAGTGTTATATGAGAAGCTCATATGCAGTGCTTTTTTTTTTCTTGAATGTTTCTCCTGTCATCCAGAAATATGGGATGAGCTGACCTCTTCACATGCCCAAACCAAAAGAAGGAAGTGGACTGGTAGGCTGAATAGAGGATGGAGAAAATTCCATGACAATCACAAAGTTTTCTCCAAATAGAGTTCTATTTCTTGCAGAGGTAGACACCCCCCTAAAATGAGCAAGGGGTTCCACAAGTAGAAACCATGGATTCTCCAAGATGGTTGCAAATCTTGCAGGATCCAGTACAGGCAGAGGACCATTTATGCAAGTTTCATTTATGAAAGTTTATGCAAGTTTCATGGCCCTCTGCCACCCTTTCGGATGGATTTATTGTTTGTGTCTGAGGTGAACAGAAGAGGAAGGAGATGAGTGTCTACCCCAGCTACACTGCACCCAACTTGCCCCTACTCCCACCCCATGCAGTCTTCAGGAAGGAAGGGATAGTGCCATGGAAGAGGCAGTAAAAACCTCTCTTCATAGGAAGGGGAGATTCATGTGTACATAGGGTCCTTTTCGGGGGAAGTGATATCTGCCCCACTTGTACATTTTTTTTATGTAAGCATATATAGAGTTTCTCTAACTCTGAAGGGCTCAGTTAAAATGCATTCAGAATGACCTCAATAGAGACAAATCAAAGCAAATTACTTAACTTGTTTAAAAAGAGAGCATTTTTCTTTACTTAGTGTAAACAGTAGTGTAGTACAAATAATTTTTACTCTCACATTTTCTTATTGTACAGCCTGGGATCCTGGCCGTACAATGACATCCACACAGTCTGATTCTTGTGCCTACATGAAACCCCATTGACTTCATGGGGGCTCCCTTCAAACCCAGAGATATACCTACATGGATCTCTGCATGGACAGGGTCATGGGGAATAGTGATAATGTGGAAGCAATGAACTATTAAGAATATTGCAGTAATATTACCGATATTACAAATTTAACACTAGTAATTATTTTAGCCCTTTAAAAACAGAATACAAGTGTATTTTGGTTTATAATAGTCACGAAAGGTATAGGATCTAATTCTCCTCTAATTACACACATTTTATACTAGGGGAAAGCAGTTTACTCTGTAGCCATTTACTTCAGTAATTTTTTGCGGGTGTGAGAGGAAAATGGGTTCCAAGTACAGTTTATCTGCAGAGGTTTTATAGTACCTTGAGTTATTCATCATTGGAAATGATACTGGGTGAAGGAACCCTCTTCCCTCAACTTTGTGAAATAGACTTTCCACCTTGGATTTGTGGAAATTTTGGGAATAGGTTTTAGAAAATAATAGCACCTCCTGCAGCACTTCTTCCATCACCAAAGAAAGCAGCAAATGGAAACTTACTACAGCTATGAGTGTTGTAGAAGAAAAATAGTATGTGGAACAGATAAAGATAAGGCTCCATTGGTTAACTTAACCAGCTTATTTTACTCTAAGATGTGCAATTCAGGCACCCATAACAGTGATGGAATTTAAAAAGCCTTATGAGAAAAACAAAGCTGGCATTAGTTATACCATGAGATTTACAGAAATGGTATTTTAGCTTCCTAGATTTAAAGTTGCCACCTGTCTGGATTCGAACTTGGCCATTCATTTCCTCCCTCTAGTCTGTTCTTGCCAATGAAGTTCACCTTAAGGATTAGAGGGGTGAGCAGAACTCAATCCCAGCTTTGTGGTGACAGCTGCGTATCCTGCCTCCAGTCACTGCTGCCAGCACTATCCACAACTTCTGTGCTGAAGAATGAACTGTAAAACAACTTCCAAAGATGCTGTAAATCTCTCTCTAATGTGCATCTGTTAAGGATATTTTCAGGACCATCTATCCTCCTCCCCCAAGACCAAGTATATCACCTCCAGAACATATGCTGCCCTCAGCAGACAAGCAGCTCCTGAACCTGCTATATTACCAGGCCAGCTATAAAATCCTTTGAAAAGTTCTATTTCCCTGGTATTGCTTCAGTGATTTCTCTTTTAAGGAGAGGCTCTATGTAGTAAATAGACTCTTTCCCCACCAGGCAGCAGTGACTCATTATCATAAGTATAGCACCTTTACATAGTGCCTTTTATCCCAAAGTGCTTTATAATTTATACATGCATGAGTAATGTGTCCACTGAAATCCAGCACAGGGTTAGGAGGGGAAATCTTTAGTCAGAGGTGGAGAAACAAAGCCCTTCTCTTTAACATCCAGTTGTCCATAATGAGGAATCAGAGCTTTCATTTTTAGTCTCATTTGAAAACTGCTCGTCTAGTGAAATGCACTTTACTGAACTCAGTGTGTCTCTGACTGGAAGATGGAGACCTGAGCTGACCCTGGAAGGAGTTGAATTTGTGGTTCTAGGAAGTCAAGGTATTTCTACCCTTAAGCGGAGGCCATTAAGCCTACCAGAAAGAGAAAAAATGTTCCCCTGGACTCCAAATGTAGAACCTCTTATTCCACCCTTTTCAAGGGGGTTGGCAACCCACTTTAGGACAAATAGGCCTGGGATATTTTGCCCTAAGCATAGGATTTCTCCATCTAGTGCAAAATTCTGTCTCTGATAGTATCAAATGCTTGATGCTTTCTTATGGAAGCTAACAATTTTCCTAATGCCTATAGTACAAATTTTTCAGATGTGACTGCCAAAAGTTTGGCATCTAAATCCATATTTAGGCACCAGACTCGGTGGTGTAGCCCGGTCTCTGGATTAAGTTTTAATTATATTGATACTTAAGAATTTCCAGTTATCACTCTGAGGTTTGACAGGTTCTTGTGCCAAGATCAGGCCCAGTATTATTAAAATTACTGTTTGCTTGGAAACCACAATGTGCACAGTTGCAACACTCACACTTTAGGAACTGTTCTTTATTTATAATAGTTTATTAATACATTTAGCAAAGTCATGAACACTCTAACCCATCATGGTAGACAGAGATAATACAGAATGTACATCTGAACATCCATATACACACACCATCCCGTGAGAACAACCTGAAATGTTAGCCATTTTCTTCCTCATACCATCACCTTCCTCATCATTACCAGTGGCCATCATCCTGGCTCCTCCCAAGGGTTACATCTTTCTCCCCTCCTGCCCACAGGCTGGGATTCAACTTTTTTAATATGTTACAATGATGCCACTATGCCTGATGCATATTTAGTAGGGGTTTCTCCCCAATTCCTTATTTGTGTTTCCTCACCCTTACTAATGTAGGGGTGCCCTTCTTCTGTAGATTAGTGTATTAATGATCTCAACTTATTATCATATATATCAATTTGTTGCCATGGCACTTTGTGGTTAGACATCTGCAGATGTTCTATCCTAAAATACCCAAAACATGGTGTTAGCTCATGTTCCTGTGGTTGGCTAGTGTCTTGACGGACAGACTTCCCCCTTAAGCCCTCTATTCCCAGTTCCCCAAAATTTAGGGGTGACCGTTAGGCCATTTATCTGTGCCAAAGTTCATAGACTGCAAGCCTTATGCTAACTGCTGAAGCCAGTGTCTTACAAGATACAGGTCTGTAGTTTCCTTGTGTTACTGCTAAATACAATAAATGCTAAAACTAACTCTATGGGCTACAGTGGCTTGATCTGAGCACCAACGACTGACATTGTGGCTAGTGGAGTTGCAGGAGTTAAGGCTACTTAATTAGTTTGAAAATGTTCGCTGTAGTCTATAGCTTGTTGTACAATGCTGTGTGCTGGGTAGCAGAAGCAGAGAAATTATTTTCTGGATTGTGACAATGAGTTACACCTCTTCCGCCTTTATTTTGTTTCATGTTTTAATGTGTAGCACTATTTAGGGGAAAGAAGGGGGAAAGACACTGTAGTGCATTGAGTACTGAAGCAACCACTTCTCAAGTGAGCTTATTGCTTTTTAATTAGTGCCTATGGGAAGATACTTTGCTATATCACTGCCATTTATACTAGTACTATCTTGAAACATTGATGTGCAAAAGAACTCCCACATCTCCCACCATCTTCTATAGCCCCAGAGCAGACATAAATAAATAACTAATGGAAAAGATAGAAAACAGAATTAGTCATCCCTGTTTTGCTGGTGCCTGAAAAAGAGAGAGAAAGACAAAAAAAGGAGGAGATGCAGTACTTGATAGATTCATTGTAACAGCTGTTATATGAAACACAGGGTTTTGCTGTCCCATACAGTACTTGATGAAGGCACAAAATGCATGATGGTATATTTCACTGTGTAATGAGGTAGGCATTCATGCGGTAAAATCATTTTCCTTCTCTAGAACACTCTGTTGGTGTTTTTACCATCACATTTAACTGCTCTCAGGCACCTGAGTATAATTTCTACCTTCTTTATTATAATACTTCTCCTTATACTCCCCAATAAATGGAAACTTTTACAGTGGAGCAGCTGTTGACAAACCATTGACCTAACATAAAAAGGTTTATAACTGATGAACAGTTGGTCAAAGTCACTCAACTTCAGCATTCAAGAAAACAGAAGCAGCATATGACTACTGTGTGCACAGCAAATGTTTTGGAAATTCTTACTAGCCCCAAGAAGAACCAAAATGAATTTGGTTTCCTCCTTTCATAGAACTGAATTTCCAAACATAACTAAAGTTATTCTGATGAAAGAGTAAAAATGGGGGAAGCAGAAGCAAAATAAGCATTAAATCAAGAAAAAAAAGTGTTTAAATAATACTACAGAAAACACAAAATGAATGGATAAAAGCCAGAAAATTAAAAGATAAGGATGACTCTGTGTGTGGATGGAATAAATAAGGACCTTGGTTTTAGTAGTGTAGATTCGGAGTCGGGGTGAGCAATCCAGATTGGGTAGCAAGAGACAGGTGAAGTGTGTAGTATGAATCATCATCTTAAAGATGGTAGCTGAACCCATTTAAACAGAGGAGGACCTCTTGGGGTAAATTGCAGAAGTGTTCGGCAGTCTTTGATTTTATCTGAAAAACCCATACATACAAAAATATACTGTGTGGCCACTTTAAAAGTGCAAGAGTGATTGGGTCCCTAAAATCTAGCTTGGTAGGGCACGAAAGACTCAGAAGTTGACTGTGGCCGTCATCCTGGATTTGCAGCCTCATTTTAAACTTTTTAGTTTTAAAATGCAATAAAAATGGCCATACTGGGTCAGACCAATGGTCCATCTAGACCAATATTCTGTCTTCCAACAGTGGCCAATGCCAGGTGCTTCAGAGGGAATGAGCAGAACAGGGCAATTATTGAGTGATCCATTCTCTGTCATTCAGTCCCAGCTTCTGGCAGTCAGAGGCTAGGGACACCTAGAGCATGGGGTTGCATCACTGACATCTTGGCTAATAGCCGTTGATGTACATATCCTCCTTGAACTTATCTAAATCTTTTTTGAACCCAGTTATAGTTTTGGCCTCCACAACATCCCCTGGCAACAAGTTCCACAGGTTGATTGTGCATAGTGTGAAGAAGTAATTCCTTATGATTATTTTAAACCTGCTGCCTATTAATTTTTTTGGGTGACCCCTGGTTCTTGTGTTATGGGAAGGTGCAAATTAAACTTCCTTATTCACTTTCTCCACACCATTCATGATTTTATAGACCTCTATCACATAGAGTCATAGACTTTAAGGCTGGAAGGGACCATCATGATCATCTAGTCTGGCCTGCACATTGCAGGCCAGAGAATCTCACCCACCCATTCCTGTAATAGACCCAGAACCTCTGGCTGAGTTACTGAAGTCCTCAAATCATGATTTAAAGATTCCAGTTACAGAGAATCCACCATTTATGGATTTAAATCTGCAAATGACCCTTGCCCCATGCTGTAGCGGAAAGCAAACCCCCCCCCCCCCTTGGATCTCTATCAATCTGACCCAGGGGGAAATTCCCGCTTGACCCCAAATATGGCGATTAGTTAGACCCTGAGCATGTGGACAAGGCTCACCAGCCAGCCACCTGGGAAAGAATTCTATGTAGTAACTCCGAGCCCTCCCCATTTGTGTCTCGTCACTGGCCTTTGGGGATTTTTGCTACTAGCAGTCCAGATCGGCCACATGCCATTGAAGGCAGTTTCATCATATCATCCCCTCCATAAACTTATCAAGCTCAGTCTTGAAGTCAGTTAGGTGTTTTCCTCTCACTACTCCCCTTGGAAGACTGTTCCAGAACTTCATTCCTCTTATGTTTATAAACCTTCATCTAATTTCAAGCCTAAACTTGTTGATGGCCAGTTTGTGTCCATTTGTTCTTGTGTCCACATTGGCACTTAACTTAAATAACTCCTCTCCCTCCCTCATATTTATCCCTCTGATATATTTATAGAAAGCAATCATATCTCCCCTTTTGGTTAGGCTAAACAAGCCAAACTCTTTGAGTCTACTCTCATAAGGTAGGTTTTCCATTCCTCAGATCATACTAATAGCCCTTCTCTGCACCTGTTCCAGTTTGAATTCATCTTTCTTAAACATGAGAGACCAGAATTGCACACAGTATTCCAGATGAGGTCACACCAGTGCCTTGTATAATGGTACTAACACTTTCCTAGCTCTACTGGAAATATCTCACCATATGCATCCCAGGACTGCATTAACCTTTAGCATCACATTGACATCCTGTGATCAACCAGTATACCCAGGTCTTTCTCCTCCTCTGTCTCTTCCAACTGATAAGTTCCCAGCTTGTAGCAAAAATTCTTGTTTCTAGTCCTTAAGTGCATGAACTTGCACTTTCCACTAATCAGGTATACTTGGCTCTAAGGCTCCCCCTCTAAACTCCCTTGTAAAACTCCCCAGTTAGCTGCTCCTTTTCGCTAGTTCCTCTGGTAGTGTAAGAGCTGGTTTTTTAAACCCCGGTTTTCCCTGATTGGTCCTGCCCTCCAGTTTAACAGTTAATGGATCCTAAAGGGATTAGGAATCAATGCCTCAGTAAAAAGCTCTCAGCCTTGCCTAGCAGGCCACTAGGCTTAGCACATGGCCCCCCAAACAGACCTCAGTTAAGCAGCAACCACACAACAAACAAATAAAGAGACAACAAACTTACCCCCAGGGTAATCTTGTTACTCCTCCTTCACCTGGAGAACTCCCTCTCAAGACTCCTTGTTCACTGCTCCTGGTTGCTAGCTCCTCTGGTCACTTAGGGTAGGTCTACACTTACCTCTGGGTCCGGCGGTAAGCAATCGATCTTCTGGGATCGATCCTGGAAGTGCTCGCCGTTGACGCCGGTACTCGAGCTCAGCGAGAGGAGTACGCGGCATCAACGGGGGAGCCTGCTTGCCGCGTCTGGACCCGCGGTAAGTTTGAACTAATGTACTTTGAATTCAGCTACGTTAATAACGTAGCTGAATTTGCGTACCTTAGTTCGAAGTGGGGGGTTAGTGTGGACCAGGCCTTAGGATCTGGCTTTTTAAACCCCTGTTCTCCCTGAGTAGGCCTGCCTCATGGGTAATGGTTAATGGATCCTAAAAGGTTTAGGGATCAAAGCCTTTGTTAAGAATCTCTTTGACTTGTGTAGCTGGCAACGTGACTTGTGTCTCAGACATTTTAAAGATTACAACGAAGTTTTAAACTTTAAACATGACTGCTAAGATTAGCTCTCAAGAGGAAGGACTCTGCAACAACTTGTGCACTGTTGTGGTTCCTGTGGGACACAGCACCATCCCTGCACTTTGCCCGCCAAATCCACCAGGCTTTTCAAATGAAGGTACTGGACACAGGCCAATTGTTAAAAATTAATATTCTTTCCTCCCTGAGACATTGTGGTCTAATAAGTGTTTGGACAGTATTTTAAGATGCATATGATCTACAGTGCAGTATGTGATAGACTGGAATGAGTTTCCCAGAGTAGTATAATTAACTATTATTTACCCAAAAGACAATGTTGTGATCTTTTGTGTAAATATATATTTAGAAGTTTCCCATACATATTAAAAATCCCTGTAAGTCAAAGTCTTGCATTTTTCATTCAGTCTTTTCCATTGGAAATCTTTCCCATCAATGTCCATATGAATTTTGACTGAGTAAACACTGCAGTATTTGACCATATGAACATTTTTTTAACCTTCTCTGTAGCTGATATAACATTCAACAAATCCATTTAATACATAATTTACCCATTAGGCAGTTATGGACATAGAAAAAGAATGCAGACTGAATAGCCCTTTTACCCTCCAAGTCATGATTGGGGAACATCAGGCAGGGCCTAGTAGGGACAGTTTTACATTCTCCAGGGTTACAGAGCCAACACCTTTCACAAGCACTAAAAAGTTCACTTAATCTCTCCCCACCATGATGGAATAAAAATGGTATTTATGAGTTAAAAAAAGCTTCGGTTTATGTTAAACTAATTTTTACAATTTAACAAAATCTAAATGGATTTTTGTAAAATTGCAACAAAGATTTGCATTTGAACTGAAACGTCTAAGATTTATCTCAAGAGCCCATGTTATGACTATTTTAAACCACTGAAACTTCTGGTTTACAATGGAAATACTGACAGACTGATAAGAATGGCATCGTGAATGGCTATGGGATAATATTCAGAAAAAAAAGGGTGATGTTTATATTAGTTGCCATGTTGCCAGATCTATTAGTGTTGAAATCCTTTTGTTGTTTTTTCTGTTACGCTATAAGCTTCTGAAATGCTGCTTCAACCCTTTAAGGAAACTGCTTGAGAAAACATATGAATCCTCTGAGGGTGTTTTCTTGAAGCATGTCATCATTTCCCAAGGGCTGCTAAGCCATAACAAACGTTGCCTCACTTTGCACAAAGAACATTACCTATAGTATTTATGAATATGGCTTTACTTAACATGCAGAAAAAATCTTCTTAAAATGCAGGCAATTTGGAGAAAAAAATGCAAACTGTTCAGGAATGCTCCGGGGTTTTCCACTAGCACATTTTCTGTCCTCTCACCATGATGGGTTTACTTCCCTCTCCTCTCCTCTCCTCTTCTCCCTAAGGCCTGCTATGGCAGATGTTTTCTCAGAAGGGGCTTTCTCTCTCCTCGCCCCATTGTGGCAATAGTAGGTTTCATTGTCTCTTTACAGGCAGAGTATTTCCTCATGGTTGCAGTGGGATAAGGAGACTCAGTGGCTTCAAGCGGTGGCAAATGTAGTGAGCAGTTTTGTAGTGGCAGGAGAAAGTTTTTCCAGTGCTCAGCTATTGAAGATATGAGGCAGACTTAAAGGAATGCTGGTTTGATAGGAACATGGGATCAGATCTGTGGTCCATCTTGTCCAGTATTCTGTTTCTGACAGTAGCCAGCACCAGATGCTTGAGAGGAAGGTGCAAGAACCCCACCATAGGCACAAGTGATTGGGACTGAACACCCCGTGCCACTGAAATCTTTAGCGAAACTCCCGCTGACTCCTGTTGACACCAATAAGGATGGTAGGGCTACAAGTGTTATACACAAAGGGCTAGATTTTCCACTCTGCCCAAGCTTTGCATGGATACAGTAAAGGAGAGGAGACCGGAGGGAATGGTTGCAGCTCCCCAGGCCTGAACAACCCATGCACTGTGTAATGTAGAGCTGCTGAGAAATACCCCTACCATAAATTTCTGGCCTACTATCACTCAGAGAAGAACAGGTACCCGCTAATCATTTATACACTGGTTTCTGTATCACAGAAATACACAACACTATGAAAGTGTCACAGACCATTGATATTGACAGATCAGCCATATAATTCCCATAGAGATGTGTGCAGAAGGAAAACTTTGCTAACATAAAAGCAGTCAGTTTCACTCTCCTCATTCAATTTATACTAATAACTTGAATATATTTCTTGTTGTTTACCCCACACTCTCCCAAATCAAGTCATCCGTTTAGATTCCAAGCAGTAAAGAATTTAAGGGATCCTATTTAATGGGAGCTTGCATGCTACATCTAACTTAATGAAATATTCTGTGAGGGAAATCTGCCAGAAAATAACAGGATGATAAGATGTGAAAGAAACAGACATAAAAGTCAGATTTGTGGTGCATGAGCTTTTTACCTACTTGATCTAAAATAATAAATACGCCTCTACCCCGATATAACGCTGTCCTCAGGAACCAAAACATCTTACCGCATTATAGGTGAAACTGCGTTATATCGAACTTGCTTTGATCCGCCGGAGTGCGTAGCCCCGTCCCCTCCCGGAGCGCTACTTTACCGCGTTATATCCGAATTCGTGTTATATCAGGTCGCGTTATATTGGGGTAGAGGTGTAATATTTGCCTTCATTTTAAATGCCTGTATCCTTCAAAGTCGCACCAAAACTTTTTTTTCTTAAAATAAAGACACAGTCTCAACACCACTGCTGGCATTGACTAAAATTGCAGAAAACGCTCTTGAGTCCAGATCAGATGCCCAGAGTCAACTTAAACAACAAGGAACCATTTTATTTTTTAAAATATCATAGATACACTGTACCCAACTTACAAAATCAATGTTTATGGGAACAGGCTAGAGAAATTCGGCTCAGTTATCACTAAGTGAATTTAGTTCCTTTGCCAATTCTGCTAGTATATCTCTGATACTTTAGCCATTTATTAACATGAAACAACACCTCAAAGTAAATCATATACCCCCTAGAGAAACTCAGTAAAACTATATAAAATACACTAAAAGTCACTCTCTGGTCACTTGCCATTCCATTCCTCTGCATAGTTCATTGTTTTACACAACTCTTCACTCTCCAAAGAGCTAAATGGATTTTTTGTTTATTTGGTTGGTTCGATGCAATCATCAAAGTTAAAGAACCGGTTCAGTCTTTTAAGACCCAGGACACAGCTGCTCCAGCAGGCCTCATGGCAACTAAATTAATTCTCTTCCACATAGCCATCAGACAGCATTCTTGTACTACAGAAAATGAAACAGAGAGAGAGAGAGAGTGTAATCTACTGTATCAAAGGATTCAAAAGTAGTCCTCAGTGAAACATCAAAGGACATAAATGAGACTTTGCAATAGTGGCTCTGAAAATGTATGTAGTACTTGCAATGATAGAGGATAATACTGATAATCATTAGCTGTGATTTTTCTAGATATGAAAAATCACATGAATAGGAATATGTTGTTACTATTATTAACTGAAGGAACAGGTTTACTACTAACCAGTTGTCAAGCTGTAGTGCTGTCTGTCATTATCTGGATTTTCCACCAAATGCTTTCTTGCTGAGTAGGTGGAATGATTCACATGCTTTACAAGAAAGCTTTAGATAATTTTGACTGTTCCTTTGAAAATAGGAGTCAATAATGAGAGAAAACGTAGAGGACAGTGAGCATGTTAGTTCATACAGCTGGTGGGAGGCAGAGGCGGAGATAAGGGAGGTTGCATTCGCAGAAAGATGTTGAGCTAAATGCCAGTGATAGTAAAGGTGCTTACTAGTGGGAGGTGTTCTGTATAGCAATGGAGCTGTGCTGTTTTTCTTCTATTTCAGTTGCATTCAGTAACTCAGGGTTAGTTGTGATGTTTCCATTCTAAACATCTGTTCTGGTAGATTTTTAGAGACTAGTTTAAACCACACCCAATTTAACCTAGATGTGACATGTTAAGAGGTTAACCTGTTCTGTAGTTATACTTAAAAGTTTCAGATTTAGTTTAGTTTGTCAAAACATAGGTACAGGGCCGCCTGGGGGGTGGCAAGTAGGGCAATTTGCCCCAGGCCCTGGGCCCCGCAGGGGCCCCCACAGGAGTTTTTCGGGGCCCCCGGAGCGGGGTCCTTCACTTGCTCCAGGGCCCCGGAAAACTCTCACGGGTCTTCCGCTGCAGGTGTTCGGCAGCAATTTGGCAGCGGGGGGTCCTTCTGCCCCAGGACCCGCTGCTGAAGCACTGGGTCTTCGGCAGCAATTCGGCGGCTGGGGGCCCCCGCCACCGAAGACCCCAGGCCCCCTGAATCCTCTGGGCGGCCCTGCATAGATACAATAATTTGTAAAATTGACAAGTCATTTAGTTACAGTTCAGGGCAACTGCCCCTGTATTCTCCCTCTGTGAACCCTTGAGGACACCTACTTTTGGCTCCCAGCTCCTCAGCAATCACCTCTCTTGGGCAGACTCCAGACTAGGAGTCTTCTAGACTGCACAGTTTCCAGTGTACACTATGATATCTCCACAAAGCCAGATTGCCTAATCAGCCCAGCATCTGCACTTTGCTTTCTCTTTGATGACTATGTCACAGTGTCATGGCTCACAATTATAAGTTACCACACAGCTCTTTATATGCAAGCACCTTTATTCTTAATGTGAAAGCAGTGCAGAGAAAACATTAAAAATAACAAAAAGACCTACATTCATGCTAAAACATTTACCAGAGGTCACCCTAAGTCCAGCCTCAGGTTTTGGTAGTTGTCAGCCCTTCAAAACCCAGAACTGGTCTTTTTTCTGTGGTTACAAGTTCATAATAACCTTACAAGCACACCCATGAATAGTTCAGGCTTTCCTTTATACAACTTGGCCCTTTGATCTTGGCCTCGTGTAACAGGTGATCAGCAGACAATGGCTCACTCCTCAGGGCGTGCCTTCAGAAGGCTGTTTTTGCATAACTGGTGGTGGGGCATTTGTATTCACTTTCCCTCAAACATTTCCCAGGAAAACCATTTACCACATTTTGTTCCAAGAGTCCATTCTTGTCTGGAACATTTTTCAATATAGTCCTTTCAACTCTTAGGTCTCACATCTGTCACATCTTCATCGCTGAGAAGTTACATACAATCCTGCCCCACAATAATACCTGAGCCATTCATTTCATAAAATGGATCCCAAAGATACGTAAACATAATTAAATAAGGTCTCCCAAGGATATTACAGGAAATTGTCATATCTGTTACAGCCATATCTATGTATAAATGGTTGTGCTCAGTCCTTATTCAGGGAAGTCTCATATTGGACTTTATTGGGAATTTGCCTGAAAAAAATCTCAAGATATAGCCCAATAGAAATGTTTTAAAATGTATTGCAGCTTTCATTGTAGGAATGTAACAAGCTTTCCTAACATTATTTAAAGCAGCCCCCAAACTCCTGTGAGGTGGGTAAGTACTAAATCTGCGGAATAGTAAGGGATTCTTTATCTTGAAATGCTGGCACTTGGTTTACCAGCATCAGAGATGTAATTTTACATTTCCCAAGGTTCCTCTGTACAACCCTGACTTCGAAATTAAAGTAACATTTTCCTTTTTCAATTTTAAGTACATTTTCTTCTGCTTTGAAGACCACAGGGGCAATAAAAAAAAAGAATGCAAACCCCAGCATTATTCTAGCAGAACTACATAGGGGTACATAATAAAACATGTGTGTAACACACTTCCAGATCCAGTGCTCCCTTCCTCCCTCAGTAGAAATGTTACATATATAATAATATAGTAATACAGTGCCTCCACATAGTCATTTTGCTGCACTAATAGTATTTTCTCGATTTAGAAAGTTTGAGAGACATTCCCTATGTTGAAAATGAGGAACTTTTGAAGTGGGACCACTATACATATAAAAACATTGTGAGCCACACAACAAAACTTCACTTGAAAGCCCTCATTACAGCTTAGAGCTTGCCTGACAGGCATGCCCAGAGTAAAGTGTGGTATAGGAGCCACACTTGTTTGGGAAGTAACCAGGAAACAGACAGACTCACAGAGCTTCCTGACATATAGCCTTCTTCCACCAGCACACTGTCCCCATTCTGCAGATGGCTGTAGGAGTGAGGCCTAGAACTGGTAGGAAATTTTCCAATGAAACAGAGTTTTGTCGATAAGCAAACAAATGAGCCAGCATCAGCACTCAAAACCAACATAAAACCACATGGCAACACAGCCTCAATGTTGGAAAATTTATACTAGCAGAACCTAAACAGAGTTCAAATAGGCATCCAAACATATAGAATCCTACTGGGCCCCATGACCCTGCCATTCCCACACAGTCCCATTTTTCAACAGGCCCTGTTACAGACTCTCTTCCCCAATCGCTCCCCCTCCCCCCCCCGTCTGTCCCTTGTGATATTGCCTGTGACCCAGAGATCTCTTGATGCCAACAGGCAGAGTGCATAAAGGTTACAGGAATCTGCCGGGTCTGGTATTTACATTCTAGTTCATTAAAGAGTGTCATAAGGTTGCCAATGAAAGCCTGAATCACACTGGTGATCAGTACCATTGCAAAAAACATGTATGGATGTTGTGTAAAGAGTTCTTTATATACACTGAAAATTATGTTCTTCACGCGGATGTCTAGGGACTGAACATCAGGAAAGATGGAAAGCAATTTTTCTTTTAGGCAAGAAATGTTTAGCTATCTGTCTGTTTACATGTAAATTAAGTATTGTATGGTTCACTCATAAGTCTGAGCCTAATGCTGTTGAAGGATTGCGAAATCTTCAACGAGAGGAAATTAACAGGAAGAGGTAAACTGCAGGAATTAATCTGTTTATTGGTAATGCAATGAACTCTTGAAACTGTGTCTGGGGTACAGATGAACCCCTAGGTATTCCTTCAGTCTGTGTGGACAAGCTGTCAGTGGGCTTGATCTTATGAGAAGGGGTCTCAAACAAATTAAGCTGAAAATATATCTACATGCTGTGTGTTCAGCAGATTTGTGTACTAAGCTGCAGAGTATTGTTCCTTCTAGAGCAGCAGGTCTGGTAATTATGTGAGAGTTCAGTGGATTAGGGCTGGATGCTAAAGGGAACGCTCAGAGGACTCAGGAGTTGGTGTGTGCTATTGCTGGCTGTATAGAGAGAAAGTCCTGCAGTGGCCTGGAAGGAAGTGCTTATGTTGCCAGAGGCTGGTGATTTCAGGGAGCGAATCCACGGCAGGCACAGACGAGACTTCCCCACTCTAAGGGCAGGTGATGGTGAGGTGCCTCACAACCCAGCGAAGCATCACAAACAGGCCCTGTGACACATCTGATTCTCTAACATTCCCGCCATCTATCCCTATGTGGTATCATTGTTCTAGGGGGAGGTCCCACAAGGCTGCTAACCCCATCTGGTAGGTATGGTGGATGGCAGACCTGCCTCTCACTGGCTACTTTTGGGAGCATATTTCCTCACTCTCTCATAGGCCAGAATTTAAAATAAAAATAATAAAAAAAAGGCTTCTGCTGACCTCCTTGATCACTTTGGCTGAGTGAGCGTGAAAAATATCGTGTGACTTCAATCACATGATGAATTCCTAGCAACAACTCTCAAAGTTCAACCATGTACAGTGACTCCTCACTTAAAGTCGTCCCGGTTAACATTGTTTCGTTGCTGATCAGTTAGGGAGCATGCTGGTTTAAAGTTGCATAATGCTCCCTTATAACGTTGTTTGGTTGGCAGCTGCCTGCTTTGTCCGCTGCTTGCAGAAAGAGCAGCCCGTTGCAGCTAGCTGGTGGGTGCTCGGAACCAGGGTGGACCAGCAGCCCCCCTATCAGCTCCCCGCTCCCCTAGGTTCCCTGTGCGGCAGCCGCTCAGCAGGCTATCAATTGCTGGGCAGTTCAGTTGTCCCTCCCCCCAGTGCCGTGTGCTGTTCCTGCCCTCTGCATTGGAGCTGCTCCTGGGAGCCTCCTGCTTGCTGTGCAAGGCTGGGAGGGGAAAGAGGGGTGCTAATGTCAGGGTGTTTCCCCCACGCCGTGCCTTTACCCCATCGGACCAACTCCACAGAGCAGGGAAGGCAGGACTGGCTCCAGGCACCAGCGTAGCAAGCAGGTGCCTGGGGTGGCCAATGAAGAGGGGTGCGGCACGTCCGGCCGTTCGGCGGCAATTCGATGGCGGGGCTGTCACTCCCTTTCGGAGCGAAGGACCTGCCACCAAATTGCCGCGGTAGAATGAAGCAGCGGTACAGCTGCCACCAATCACACTTTTTTTTTTTGCTGCTTGGGGCAGCAAAAATGCTAGAGCCGGCCCTGAGGGGGAGACACATAACAGGGCTCAGGATGGAGGGAGCTTGCTGGCAGCAGCTTCTATCTCAACTTGCTGATCTACTTAAAAAGGCAATGTACTTAGAGTGGGGTCAGCGTACTTAAAGGGGCAATGCACGTCTCTCTCTCTCTCTGTCACACACACGCACACAGAGTGTATGTCTATGTCTCTCTCTGCCATGCTGTCTCCCCTCCCTCCATTCCTGCTGCCTT
The DNA here is from genome assembly GCF_027887155.1 of Malaclemys terrapin pileata. Taxonomy (NCBI): domain Eukaryota; kingdom Metazoa; phylum Chordata; order Testudines; family Emydidae; genus Malaclemys; species Malaclemys terrapin. Next base: position 88,458,999 of record NC_071507.1, read on the forward strand.
GTAGAGTGAGGCTACATTAACAACAATGTGTTAATCCTTGAGGGCTCAGCTGAGTGCTAGTTCATCATTTAGCAGTAAGGCATTCCCTGGGAAATATTCCACCCTCTGACTCCACCACCTCAACCAATCTTCACAATCATCATTGCTGTGTACAGAGTGATACAGGAGGGCTAGGGAGCAGTGGTAAAGGGGAAGTATATAAGCCCTAGACTAATTAAGGCGTGGTTCCCTGTAGACTAGGGAGGGTTGTTACAGGTTAATTGGAGCACCTGTAGTCAATTAAGGCCCTGTTAGCAACCTAATAAACCCCCCTGCTTCAGGTAGTCAAGGAGGAAGGAGAGAGGACTGGAGTTTGGAGGTGTGCTGCGAGACTTGAAAGATCAGAAAACTGGAGTAAGGGAGACCCTCAACCAGCATTTAAGGACCGAAGGTACCCCACCAAAGGGGGAAGAGGGTAAGAACCTGCAGGGGTTGAGAGGGGCTGGGACTCAGAGTAAGGAGGAAACCCAAACCCCTCCCCCACTTCCCTCCTTTACCACCTTCCCTGGCCGCTAGCGGGGCCCTTGGTGCCCCAAGAGCAGGGGCAAGAGGTGGCATCTTAGCCCCCCGCCACAGAAAAGCACAGGACTTACCATACTACATCGGCCATCTTGTCACAACAGTATTAAATTGTTTGAAACTTATAGTGTGTGTGTGTACACACACACACACACACACACACACACACACTATAAGTTTTAAACAATTTAATACTATATATATATATATATAGTCTGGTGAAAAATATTTCCCTGGAAACTAATTCTTATGGGGAGATTGGATTCACTTAACATCATTTCGCTTAAAGTAGCATTTTTCAGGAACATAAGTACAACATTAAGCGAGGAGTTACTGTATCTGTTACAGCCCTAGCTGAATTCCTCTCCTTTCCCTGCCAGTGGACTGTCCACTTGGCTGTGTTATTTGGACCCAACTTTTGGGTCTCACAGATCCAAGGGACTAACTAATTTTTTATTAGGTGGCTGAAACAAACAGTCAAAAAATATTTTTTGTTGATCCCAAAACAAATTTTCTTTTTTTATCATTCCATTTCATTTATGGGTGTCTTACCCTTTTTGTTTTTAAAAAATCCAGCTAAATTTTTATATGAAACATTGTTTTGAAACAAACAAGCAAAATGTTTTGTTTATGAAAATGTTGAAATGAAACATTTTGAGACTAAAAAAACAAGCAATTTTTCTGGGTGAAACTAGTCACTAAATTAGACCAAAATTCACAAATACTTTCTGTCAACCTGAAACTGCATTTATTCACAAATAAACTATGTGTCCAAAATTTTTTGCTCAACTCTAGTCCCACCTGCTTTTAAGCGAGCTGAGTCTGGGTATTCAGTCTCTGGGTCTCCAAGACACAGTTGTGGGGTGCAGCCTCTCTCTCACTCTGGCCCCCTTCCTTAGAATGTAGGACTCCCAGTTCAACTGGACTGTGACCCTGAACTTACTAAGTTCCCCAGTCACTTATGCACACTCCCTCAGGGCTCCATCCCTGGGGACATGTGGCAGGTTAAATAAGGAACACACAAGCTTTGTAAAGGAACTTCTCAAACATGCATGTCCGCGCACACACATAGCACAGGAAAATTACAGATCTACGCAAAACAATAAATGCCTGAACACAATCTCCCACCTCTTGAGTCCTCACCAGTCTTTAGAGTCCTTGGATTTTGGTCATTGTCTTTGAGAGAAGGCAACGCACTTCCTGCCCCAAACTGCCAGTGATGTCTTCTGTTTCTTGCAATGGACTGGAACCCTTACTTAGAGAGTATCAGAGGGGTAGCCGTGTTAGTCTGAATCTGTAAAAAGCAACAGAGGGTCCTGTGGCACCTTTAAGACTAACAGAAGTATTGGGAGCATAAGCTTTCGTGGGTAAGAATCTCACTTCTTCAGATGCAACCCACGAAAGCTTATGCTCCCAATACTTCTGTTAGTCTTAAAGGTGCCACAGGACCCTCTGTTGCTTCTTACTTAGAGAGATTGTCACCTTTAAAAAAGAAAGGTCAAACACCCTTTCAGTGTCTCCTTCTGCTGGGGTTTTCATTCCCCTGTGGGATTGCTGGACAAAGAGTCATTAAAAGTTAATATTTCTGCCAGTAGCAACCACACTGTTTGTTTTTTTTCCCCTCATGACAGAACTATTCAGTTGTTGAGGGCCCCTTGATGCTTATCATACCTCTCCAAACATAGAAGGGTCATGCAAGGTCTCTGTTACCAAATGGCTGGTCTAATTCACAGTGACTATTACCAGCATAAATGCCATTCATAACACAAAAAGGAATATATAAATTGATGCAGATTTATTCCCAAAACTGTTGCAGCATCATGCACACCTGACTTGAAATGTTCACTGACATTAAGATCATTGAGGAAAAAATCTAAGTTTTCACTAATGTTAAATGTCTTAGGAAACACTGCATTTTTGAGGAAGCTCCATGATCTCAAAAAGGGCTATTAGTTTTGTGATCCACATTTTATAGGTGGAGATATTGAAGCACAATTTGGTTACAGATTGAAATTTGCAAGTAGCTTCTGTTTTGGTGCTTCAGTTTTTAGGGACCCAACATTCAGAGTTACTGAGCATCCACAGCTGCCAGTGAGTAGAGTTGGATTTTTGGGTGCTCAGTACCTGTGAACATCAGTCCACAGGTGCCTAAAGTTGGCCACCAAAATTACAGGCCATTCATGAAATTTGGGCCTAAGGGTGTTGCTAAAAGCTGTGCAGAGAATCATTAGCAAAGCTGGGAACAGAACACAGTAGTCATGACTCCCAGTTTTGCAGCCCAGACGAATATGCATAGCAGCCTTTTACTTAAAGTTTCAACAAAGACAGTCATGTCATAGTGATGATGTGGCTCATGGGTTAGGGTTATCTTTGTGCTATTTCCTGGGTGGGGAGAGAAGGGAGTGGCTTTCTGCATGGTGCCTACTGTTGCACCAAACCACTGCATAATATCCTCCATGGGTCTATAGAGGCCTGTCAGGACAACAGCAGGAACCATTTCCAAGTCTTCAGATCACCTAAAGGAGCCTTTCTTAAACAGCTTAATTTTAAAACAGATTTCTATTTTTCCTTCCCCTTCCAAGACTGCAGACTGCTCCATTGCTTCAAGTGACACTCTCTTGGGATTTACAGACTGCGTCATTTCAAACCACCACACCCCCTTACAGCTACACGGTATTTTATAGAAAGCATCTTGAGCTACCAACTGTTTCCGAGAATATTCTTAGGACTGCAGGTTACCTTCAAGAGTTCATCAAAGATTGCAGAGTGTCTCAGCAAGTCCCCTCACCACTATAGGCCACATGGCTCTCCTGGGATTACAGCTGGAAAAGTTACTGAGATTGTCAAGTGCTGGAGATGGCAAGCTACTAGATAGTGCTTCACTGGGACTGTGGAGTTCACTGCAGACTCCTACTTAGAATGTACCTCTCAGCTTGCCATGGGAGCGGAGCTTCTGCATACAGCCCTGTTAAAGCATAATAGTCCTGATCTGCATTGCCCCTTCTATTGTTTGTACAGAGACTGCCATTTGTTTCAGTTTTTGTGCTGTTTTGGTAACATTGGGAAATCATTGCTAAGGATACCAAAATCACTTAATTTGTGACCCAAGACACAGCAGTTCTGAACTGGAATGCTAGTGAATTAATCCACTCTGCTTCTGTCCCTATCTAGTTAAAGTTGTCCCCATCTCTCCAGAGGCCTCCAAGTCCTGATGACCTCACTGCTATACTCTGCTCCCTTTCCTCATAAGATGAGCTCATGTCCTGGTCCACCATACTTCTAAGCAGGGGACTGGAAGAGGCTGCTAATCCACCTTTCAGTCATCTAAAGAAGTTGCTGATGAGTAACGAATGTTATCCCCATCCTCTGGGTCTGTGTACCTAGAAAGCAGAGGACTGTGACTGTGAAATAATGAACCTTGCTCTCCTCCATGCCAAAAGATCAATTGATATACCCTCCAAAAACAGATTTTTATTTTAAAAATATTTTGGAGAGCACCACATTCCCCTGGCGCTATGTGAAATTGTGCACCCTGTTGGCACCAATTCTTTAAGGCATGTCTGTCTCCACACAGAGACGTGTGTCTGTTGACTGACACTTTAATTTGTGCACATATATTCCCTTTCTAACTCACATAATGTATTCATTCCAGCATGCACTTGTGCACATACTGTCTGCTTATTTTCTATGCTATTAGCTGTGCAAATGTTTAAGCATGTACCGATGTGAATCATTAGGGAGAAGTGCATTTGCTGGATAAGTTTAGTGAGACCTACAGCTCAACATGAGTCAAAGTAACAAGCAGAACGTATGTAATAATGTATAGTGGAATTCTTTCATTCACATGGCGAATTCTCTATAGTGACAGCTCTATTGGACTGAATTTTCTTTTCTGAAGGTTGTGTACTGGTTTATAGAGCTGCCTAGGGCAGCACAATGTGTTGTGATCCTTTTCTGGATTGTTGCCTTGTTTAAAACCATTAAAAATATTCCTAGTAGTATTTGTGTAGTCAGGTGAAGCATGATTTCAGAATTTTATCACTCCACTGAAGGAGTTACCTGCTTTCCTCCTTTCCCTCCACCCCACTTCTCTCAGCCTGAAGCTATGTCATTAATGGTGCCTGCATATCTGCTAGTGGTGATGGATTTTAGGAGAGATATTTTGGCTACAGAAAACAGCAGGGTATGTAGTCTAAAGTAATAGTCATTAGAAACATGCTATGGGGGCTGGTGGCAGTTTAAACACTGAATCTGATTAACGAGGAATAAAGATGAACATTGTTTACCACAGAGTTTCAGCAGTTTTTCCTCCTTTTCTTTTTTACTATTATACTACTTACCAAGGTTTGTGGTGGATTATCCTTCACAGGACATTTTTAAATCAAGATTATATAAGTGGCTAGAAAGCTGACTAGATCATCGGGCTCAATAGGTAATGATCAATGGCTCCATGTCTAGTTGGCACCTGGTATCAAGCAAAGTGCCCCAAAGGTCAGTCCTGGGGCTGGTTTTGTTCAATATCTTCATTAATGATCTGGAGGATGGCATGGATTGCACCCTCAGCAAGTTGGCAGATCACACTAAACTGGGAGGAGTGGTAGATACACTGTAGGGTAGGGATAGGATACAGAGGGACCTAGACAAATTAGAGGATTGGGACAAAAATAATCTGATGAGGTTCAACAAGGACAAGTGCAGAGTCCTGCACTTAGGACAGAAGAATCCCATGCACTGCTACAGACTAGGGACCGAGTGGCTAGGCAGCAGTTCTGCAGAAAAGGACCTAGGGGTTACCGTGGACGAGAAGCTGGATATGAGCCAACAGTGCGCCCTTGTTGCCAAGTATCAGAGGGGTAGCCGTGTTAGTCTGGATCTGTAAAAAGCAACAGAGAGTCCTGTGGCACCTTTAAGACTAAGAGATGTATTGGAGCATAAGCTTTGGTGGGTGAATGTCCACTTCGTCGGATGACATGCATCCGACGAAGTGGGCACTCACCCACGAAAGCTTGTGCTCCAATACATCTCTTAGTCTTAAAGGTGCCACAGGACTCTCTGTTCCTTGTTGCCAAGAAGGCTAACGGCATTTTGGGCTGTATAAGTAGGAGCACTGCCAGCAGATGGAGGGACGTGATCATTCCCTTCTATTCGGCATTGAGGAGGCCTCATCTGGAGTACTGTGTCCAGTTTTGGGGCCCACATTACAAGAAGGATGTGGAAAAATTGGAAAGAGTCTGGTAGAGGGCAACAAAAATGATTGGGGGCTGGAGCACATGATTTATGAGGAGAGGCTGAGGGGACTGGGATTATTTAGTCTGCAGAAGAGAAGAATGAGGGGGGATTTGATAGATGCTTTAAAATATCTGAAAGGGGGTTCCAAAGAGGATGGATCTAGACTGTTCTCAGTGGTACCAGGTGACATAACAAGGAGTAATGGTCTCAAGTTGCAGTGGGGGAGGTTTAGTTTGGATATTAGGAAAAACTTTTTCATTAGGAGGGTGGTGAAGCACTGGAATGGGTTACCTAGGGAGGTGGTGGAATCTCCTTCCTTAGAGGATTTTAAGGTCAGGCTTGACAAAGCCCTGGCTGGGATGATTTAGTTGGGGATTGGTCCTGCTTTGAGCAGGGGGCTGGACTAGATGACCTCCTGAGGTCCCTTCCAACTCTGATATTCTATGGTTATGTTTTTCTAAACACTGTAGTTCAAACTGAAAGTAAACCAGGAAGTCCTCTGGCCCATATTATGGAGGAGGTCAGACTAGATGATCACAATACCTCCTTCTGCTTTTATAACCTAGGAAACTACGGTAAACTTAGCAAGAGTCTTAGCTAAACGTCCTGGGTGTGGGAACTAAGTAGCAGTTAAGGGTTCAATCCATCTATTAGTAACCCATCTAACAGCAAACCCATCAGCCGAATGCTTCACTCTGCCCTGACTTCCTATTAAGCAGCCTGTTCAGGTCAATGTCTCTCTTAGATTTGTAAAGCCTTCCATTGGATTGCCCCTACTGTAAGTACAGTTGTCTCTGTGACCACATCCTCAAGGATAGCTACATTGCACTGAAGCTAGAATAGGAAACTCACTCCTGCAAGAGATAAAAATGACTACGAAATTAACCGTTTTCAGAACTAAATGAAATTACAGCGGTGTGAATAACTGATTTTTTTTGGCTTGCTGGCAGTTCTGAAACATCCCATGTCATTTTATATACCTTTTTTCAATTAAATTGAAGGAAATTTGTTACTGAAAAGTCATTTAAAATGAAAGTGTTTTGTTTCAAAAATGTCAGAATTAAATGTTTAAATTTTTTGGATTTTTTTTTTTTACCAAAACAATTCAGTGAAATTGACATGAATTTGTGAAATGTTTTGGTTGACCCAAATTTGCATTTTTCCATGATAAAAAGTTTCAGATGAAGAATTTCACTCAGCTGTCGGTGAAACACTAATTTATTTGATTTAGCTTTCCCATAGGACATTTTTCTCTTGCACACTCACCAGGGCAAGCTATTTTCCTCAAATTAAGAAAGAAGAAAGAGAGTGGAAGATAGTTGTTTCCATCTTCAGTGCTTGGGAGATGTTAGGGATCAACAGTGATGGGGGGCTGTATAGATGAATAGTTATCTAATGGCCCATCTGGCTTCCCACCTGATCTTGCAGTGAGGTCATAATAGTGTGTTTTTGACAGTGTGTTCAATTCTATGCCATGCAGCATCACAAATGCAGGACTTGGAATTCTCTGTAGCTTCAATTAAAAGCACAAAGTAGATGATGAAGAGGAAAAACTGCCATTCAGACACAAATATTTCTAATGATAACAAGGAATATGCAGAAAGTGCCTGTTAAAATAAATGATGTTGTGTAAAGATGTTTTTGTTCTGATGATTGCACTAATCTGAAACTCCTTCTTTAAGGTTAACTCTAATATGCTTATGAAAACTTCATAACTGCTAACACAAATTCTAGCTAAAATATTAAAAGAGACAAAAAATAGTTTTAACTCAAAAGCTAGGTGGTTAAAAAAAAGATGATAGACCTTTATATGTAATATGATGAGAAATGTTGACATGATAATTTTAAAATATAAATAAAAGGTGCAATAGTGGAATGCATTTAAATATTCCACTGTAGTCTTAAAAATCCAACATTGTATTCACACATTAGACTCAAAACATGAAACGAGCTAGCCTCACTTTATTGAACAAGCTAAGCAAAATGCAGAGTGTAAACAAACAGCAATATTGGTGAAAATAAATTGGATTTAAAGCTTTATATGTATATGTCAGGTTAGGAAAACTCAAATATTTTACCATTATCTTCACAGTGTCCCTTTTAAATTAAGGAACTAACTACAAAACTGAAGTTTCACTGACAGTGAGTCAACTGAGACAGAAACCCAGAGTAAATAGAAAACTATGAGAAATGGATTGGAGGGACTGGGGGATTACTTCTATTTACATTGTCACTGATGTGTCTACAGTCATTACAGTCTCAGTTGTGTCCTAGTCCTCTGCATTAAGCCACACCTGCAATAGGGGCAGCAGGAGGCATTGTGCTTCCATGATGTACAGTGCCTCCAGGAAGAGCACAAGGAAGAATGCACACTGCAGAGGGGTAGCTGAGCCATGACGTCACCTTCTGCCTACCTCTGTTAGGGAGGTTAACACTGTTGTAGATGTTAACTTGGAACTGTTCTTTGGCTGAGAGAGGACCAGGCTGCCACTCCTTCCAGCAGTGCTTGGGTAAGTGATGAGGGGAGGGCTTCTTGCACCATAGCCCCCTGCTGATTCCTAAAATATTGAAGGATAGGAATTTTCGAGTAAAGGGAGTTTTGAGAGGTGCTGATGGTGGGCTAGGTGTCAGGGGATTAAGACACGGGAGCATGTGATCATGTTCAATACCTTCAATTTGACTAAAAAGCAACAGAGGGTCCTGTGGCACCTTTAAGACTAACAGAAGAATTGGGAGCATAAGCTTTCGTGGGTAAGAACCTCACTTCTTCAGATGCAAGTAATGGAAAGCTTATGCTCCCAATACTTCTGTTAGTCTTAAAGGTGCCACAGGATCCTCTGTTGCTTTTTACAGGTTCAGACTAACACAGCTACCCCTCTGATACTTCAATTTGACTAAGCATTTGGCTTGTAGTATTTGGTCTCCTGTCAAATGGACCTCAGAACAGGAGCTGAAATACCATTCTAACATCAGTAGCTAAGCACAAAGGTAAAGTATTTTGAAGAACCCAGGCCTAAGCAAGACCCAATAGTGTCATGAAGTCCCTCTGACAGGGAACCACTCAGGACTTACCTATGTGAATTTCCTTTGTGAGATTAAGCTAGAGCGTTAATACTATTTATAGGATTGCCAACTCTGACTGAAGCTATTTCAGGAGATTCTTTTTACCAACAAGACATAATGTCATTTTCTTAAAATATACTATTAAAATCTCCCAGATTGCTTTCAATAGTCACCAGGAGATTGATGCCGATTCCAGGAGACTCCAGGCCAATTCTGGAGGATTGGCAATCCTATATTTTAAGGGCTTTATTATGTATTTATTGTATTTACAGTAACAGGGAATGAAAGTTTGAGCTTTGCTTACTTGGTATAGACTTCTTTTTAGAAAGCCTCAGAGCAAAACAGCATAAACCATTTTTTTTTTAAAGTATGCTTTGTGGGCACTTTTGTTACTTTCACAGTAATGCTTGGCTGCAACAAAATGCTCCTTACTAGTGTACTTGACAACAACATAAAGGAGAAAAAACTGCTAAGTATAGTTATTAGTTCATTTAGTTTTTAATTGTTTCCCTGTATTCAGCCATCCCCTGTCCAGCGGACAAATATTAGGTCCCAATCGTAACAAAATGTACTTAAAATAAAAAAATAAATAAATAAAGGTGTTTTTGAGTGTTCATAGGGTCCAAGTCATGATTTCCCCTTTTATGGAGGCCTTTATATCCTAATCTGTTTTTGGGTGTCCCCCTGAAACAGGGATTCTCAAACTGGGGGGGTCATGAGGTCATTACATGGGGGGTCGCGAGCTGTCAACTTCCACCCCAAACCCTGCTTGTCTCCAGCATTTATAATGGTGTTAAATATATTTAAAAGGGTGTTTAATTTATTTGGGGGGGGTCGCACTCAGAGGCTTGCGATGTGAAAGGGGTCGCCAGTAAAAAAAGTTTGAGACCCACTGCCCTAAGAGGTTCTGGCCCCTGAAGACATACACCGAACATACATCATACCGATTTTACATTTAAAAAAATATTTAATTGATTTATTGAGGCTTCAGGCAGCGTTGGCTGCTGGGTGGACCACACGGTAAGACGAGGCAGAATATTTCCACGGGAAATAGTTCATGAGAAATGGTTTTATTGGTTGTTTTTAACTTTAATATTTATTTCAGGGTGAACCTTTATGTAGCTTTTCTACTGGCCAGGGGAGAGGGCTGCGGTTGGGGGGAAACCAGAAAAAAATACATTTTTTTTTTTGCCCCATCAAAGAATTCAAACACTGAGACCCACATTATTTGGCTTTTCATGTAGCTAGAGAAAATCTGATTACCTCCCTATCATCACTAATATTCTGATTTTTATTTAATGTCTTTGTTGTCTTGACTGTAACACAATTTTATCTTCTGACATAGCAGTGTACAGCCACTTGTGAAACTATTTATGCATCAAGAAGCATCTGGCAAATGCATTATAATATAGAATTAATTTTTGCTGAGTTGCTATAAGTACTATACTGTATATTGATTAAGACTGTAATATCCTTCCTCTGTCTCCATGCTGCACGTTCAGTAACCAAATGTATCAAATGTGTGAAATGGGAAGGGAGAGATGAGGAAGACCTTGAAAAGCCTTCCCTCACTCCCCAACAGAGTTGCAGTATAAATTGCTCAGAATTTGGTTCATTGTGGATTCAAACTGTTATAATTCAGAGCACAATTTGGCCCTTGATGTGTACTCTTTACACTTGTCTTCGAATTAAGACTGGCAATTCAAGTTATGTTTTCTTTGTGTGAAAACATTAGAGATGAGGGAACTGGTTCAGGGAAAAATAAGAATTAACTAGAACTTTCATACATCACCTGAACCCTGAATTATTAATCCTGTTTATTATGGTAGTGCCTAAGAGCCAAACAAAAATGAGGCCCCATTGTGCTCTATGTACAAACACCGAGTAGCTCACAGTGTCTCCCTGGAGAGCTTACAGTAAGTAGACGAGAGAGAGATAGGGTCAGGGAAGCAATAGAACACTCCAGCAGAGTGAACAATGTGATGGCAGCAAATGCCATGTAACATGATGATGATGATGATGATTGATTTTATTTAATTATTATAATAGTTTTGGGGTGGGTTTACTTAGGGATGAGATGAAGTTCCCTGTTCCAAAATCTCAATGTTTCAGTGGATCACTGTCTTCTTTGCAGTGATTGTCATAGGCTTTTCTAGAGCTTGTGCACTTGGCCCCATCTTTCTTCACCAACAAATGCAGACCCTTCAGGGATGCCAGGGTGTTGTAATATAGTCTAATCTAAACTGTGATATTGCCAGAGTATTCTTAAACTTTAGAGTGTAATAATTGCAATTGGCAACATCTTCATTAATCATAGCTAATGTTAATGATAGCTCCCTGTAGTGACTCATGAAGAGGTGATGGCTTTAATGAAAGCTGGCTTAAGGGCTTAACAGATGGTGGTTGAATTTTAGCATTTTAAAATATACAGTTGTTTACATGTTTTTTTAAACCAACTTGAATATTCTTTATGATTTTTCAGAGTAATAATGTAGGAAAGGATTACATCCTTTTCACTCTATCCTGGGCTGGTTTACTGAATAGCAGAGTACCCAGTACACAAATTCCAAGGAGATACCTTACAGCATACCTTGTGTATTCAGAGGCATGTCAGTAGATCATATGCTTTGTTTTGCCTATCTTGTCTTTTTCCAAGCTTGTGGACACCATCGGGGGTGCACTATAGAGCACTGTTTTCTTTGGGTCAGTATTCTAAATATAGAATCATAGAACCTGGAGATGGAAAAGATCTACTAGGTCACCTAGACCATCTCCCTCTTAATGCTGGATTGTTCAGCCTTGTGTATTTTATTCTCTCTACCTTTTAAACATGTTTGTGGCTTCTACAGCTCCCCTTGAGAGAGAGGCTCTTGTGGTTACGGCACTTAACTAGGACTCAGGAGATTTTGGTTTAATTTTTGGCTCTGCCAGAGATTTCCTGTATGATCGTGAACAATCATTCAATCTCTCTGACCCTGATTCAGAAAAATACTTAAGCATATGCTTACCTTTAAGCATGTGAGCAGTCCCATTAAATCAAAGGGACTTCTCATGTGCTTAAAATGTTTAAATACTTTGCTAAATTGGGGCCTTTGTGCCCAGGTTCCCTATCAGTAAAATGGGGCAGTAATACTTCCCTAACTCATTAGGGTATTTTGAATGTATTAATGTTTGTGAAGTGGTCAGATTTTATTGTGATGAATATAAAATCTAAATATCAGAAAACTGTTTATTTATAGTCTGATTTTTCCCCTTGTTGAATTTTATCATATTGCTCCAATTTATATTCCTTTTTAGTATACTAAATTATTGTTCTTCTTCCTTGGCATTTACATCCTTAAAATATATGTAGACTTTTATTACCTTAATTGACATTTAGGTAATGTTATACATGTATGTCAATACCTTTCTGGTAACAAGGTGCCCAGAATTAAACACAAGGTTGGTCATACCAGAACCATATAGAAAGGGAATTTTACCTTCCTCTCTTGTGGAAAAAAACGTATCTTTTGTGTATGCATCTCAAACTTGCATTGATCTTTTTTGTGGTCATATCCCATTACATACTAATTTCGAATCTGTTGTCCAATGTCGGCCTAGAATCTCTTTTCAGCATTACTACTTTCCAAGCTCCTCTTTGTCACTGAACACGTGTCAGATTATATTTTCCTAGAAATGTTAGCTTTATTTTTTTCCAAGATGAATCACATTTTGTTGTTTTCTGCCCGTGTTTCTTATTATTATGCTCTGTCTTTACTGGTGTTTCCAATTTCTTCTAGTGTAATATTTCACTATCATGCAATATACTCCCTCTTTGAAAGCATAACGAAGATTTAAATAAGATCAAGGCTAACACGGTTTCATGTAGTACCCTCTCTACAATTAAAAATGTTGTTACTGTCATTTCCATTTGTGAATGGTCCTTCAGCCTGTTTTCATCCCACATTACAAAGTTCATAAATCTTCCAAATTTATAGAGAAAGTAAGCTTTCTTGAGATATTATACCACATCTTTAACACTGAATGTCAAGGCTGGACCTGTTGTTCATTATTAAGAAATGTGTTACCGACTTCTCAAAGTTCTGGACATTATCACATTTTTCTCAGTACCTGGATATCATGACTATGTTATGAATATAACAAAGAAAATTATAAGAGTGCTGTAGTGTAGCTTACTGTGTTTGCTCAGTCGTATATGATATTCCTCACTTAGTTGGTATATAATAAAAGTATTCAGGATAAATAAAGCTTACTTTGGCTTGGTTATAAGGGTCTGATATTACTGTAATTTTTTTTTTAGTTAACCTAGAATGGAAACTACAGACTCTGGAGAGAGATTTTATTGTTGCCGAATACATGCTTTGTCCTGTATGTAAGATTCCCTCCTGGGCCACCTCCTGATTTTCCTGCCATCACAGATGGGTTTTGAGGCTGGAATTGTTCCTAAATGAAGGAATTCATTTCCATTGCTCCTGTCTGAAGATTTTTACTGTCACAGTAGGGGAAGCTCCTCTAAAGGAATTTTTTTTTTTCAGACAGTTTCTTCTGGATTGCCAGCTCCTGTGATCACAGTGACCTCTAAAGTTAAAAGCCTGCCCTTTTCCCATGTGCATTATCTGCTTTCTATATCAGAAACAGGAGAGGGATATGGGGACAGACTTCAAATATCAGAGGTCATCATGATGGAAGGAGCTGCCAGCTTGCTGGAAATAAACATGTAAAAATCTTCTGAGCAGGAAGTATAGACAGACCAAAAACTAGATTCATGATTTAAAAACAAGAAACCTGAGAGCATCCATCATCTAGATGGATGTCATCCCTAACTGTATTCCCTTTTAATTTTGCATGTTCAATAATGCATCATGTTAGTCATCTAAGTTTCATCTCTCTGTGCTACACAATGTCGAGAATAAGATAATAGTTTATTACACCTAATCACAAAATCACAACACAGTTTTGAGGCTGGCAGCTGATGAAAGATTGAATAACTTACAAGTAGAAATTCCAGAAGAGCAAAGCCCACTGCAGAGAAAGCTTTAAAACTAGAATTAGAAAGATTGTCAGTCTACTGAAAATGATTTTGGGGAGCCATCCTTAACAGAGTTCATTTAGAAGATATTCCTCATATAGTTTCTTAAATAATAATCTTTCATTGCAGACACACTCCCATATGATATGATGGCATGAATACTTGGCACTTCATTTAAACATTAGAGCCAAGTAATGGAACACATTAGATCCATCCAGAGGCTACTCAGATATTTGGGCTCTTTAATATCTAGTCTATGGTATGTATATGCTGTAGGATTACAGCATCCCCTGGTCAAGGCCGGCTCTGGCTTTTTTACCGCCCCAAGCAACAACAACAACAAAAACGGGGCGGCAAAAAACGGCAAAAAAAAAAAAAAACTGCAGTGCGGCCAGAGCCAGGGTGCAGGGGGACTTCCTGCGCTGCAGGGCGGCCGGAGCGGAACAAAAAAAAAAAAAGTGTCCGTGCCACCCTAGGATTGGGCGGAATGCCGCCTCATACAATCTGCCGCCCCAAGCACAAGCTTGCTTGGCTGGTGCCTGGAGCCGGCCCTGCCCCTGGTCTTCAGAGCCATGGAATGGGAGTCAGGACAATGTACTATAAAAATGGGACAGTACCCCCCTCCTGATAAGCAATGACTGATGTGCATGTTCTGGTATGTAGATACACTCCATGCAGCAGTGCAAAAGATGTGAAACTTTTCTGCATTGTGGAAAAATGGAGATACAATCAGATGGTAAGTTAGAGCAGTCATGATCAGAAGCACTAGTTTCTTATGCTTTCCCCTGCTTCCCCACAGAGCTGATGTTTGGAAAGCTAGGTCAGTATTAACTTGGACTGTACAGCTTCAGCTATCCCGATGGAGAAGTTACCGTTGCTATATACTGCATGGGGAGAGGGAAGGGGAAAAGAATACTAGACATTGATGGAGAATGCAAGCTGAGCTGAAGAATTAAAGCTGTTTTGTCTCATTATCTTGACTCAAGTCGTTTAGATAAAAATGAGCATTCAAGTTAAATTTAGTGTTGATTTGAGTCGCAGGACATCACATCATAGTGTGGGATGTTACATTTGTCTTCAGCTCAAATGAATTATGTTTTGTTAAGGTTTGATTGGATATCATTGACTTCAATAAGATCAGTACCATTTTGCCAGTTCCCTTTTTTTCCTAAAGTGTTGTGCAAAATAACAACAAAAAGAAGAGACAGAAAAGGCCAATTTTGTCAAATTATCCTGAAAAAAACAATCAAAACCAATGAGCCCTCTTAGAGAGAGAACCCATGAAATTGCAGTCAAAATCGAATCATATGTTGCTGATTACGTGTGACTGCCATAGTTTGATGTCTGTCTGATGGCACAAATCAGTATTTCCCATTTCTTCCTTCTAGCTTGTGCCCCCCTCCTGGGTCATTCAGCTTGTTCATAATTTACGTGTCATAAGCAGGACATGGACACAAATATGGAACATCACAATCTTTCTCATAATGCAAAACTAGAATGTCAAACACAAGTTTGTCAGCTTTTTGCTGCCTTTTTTTCTTCCTTCCACATTTTATATATAATGGTAAGAAAGTGGAATCTGTAGTGAAGTCTGAAGTTTGAGAAACCTTTCCAACTTTTGGGATCGTATTTTAAACCCCAGGCTGTGTGTGAAGTCTAGGGCCATGCATTCCACTTAATTGGGATGCATTTAATCAGTAAATCCAGACAACTCCCTTAATCGGAACATCTCCCAGAGAACCAGTTTGAACCTAAAGGTACAGTACTTAACGGCTCTCATTTGCTCTCATAAGTTTTCATTCCCTCATTAGCTGTGATATATGCAGACAGTGCTTGATAACATGTATAGAGCTTCATCACTCTTGGCTGCTGGCTTGCTCCTTCTGTGTATCCTGCATGTGTTGGCCACCATGCCAGACAACTCAAGCTGACCCTGCCACCAGCAGATTGAATCCCTATCCGTGTAGATAATGCCTCCTCTCAGCTCCACGGGTCGGTCCAGTAAAGTGACCGCTTACTGCCCCAGTTGTGCAGTTCCCAGGGCAGTAGTGGTCATATTGAAAAGGCATCCGATGTTAATCTGAAACTTTACTTAATTGGGGCAAAAGGCCGCTCTCCACCAGGGCTTCCCAAGTGTGTGGATTCTACCCATATTATCTTGATGAATGGGACTGTTTCATTATACAGTACGAATGATTTTGCAATGTGACAGGGCATGTTGGTGATATTTTAATAATGTAAATAAACTTACTACTGTGCTCAGTTCTAAAAATGTACCAGTTAATATAGGATAAATGACCCAAATGATATTCACAGTAGAAGCTTACATAAATATACACAGTGGTCTTAAAAGGCCAAATCCTCAAAATAAGATGCCTTCTTAACATCCTCAGCCAACAATTGTTGCTGTGGCATTGCTTGATTTTTATTATAGAATCTCAGTGGTTTGGTTTAAGGAATTAGGCCCAGAACAACTGCCCACACTCGGGGAGGATGTACCATAAATTAGATCTCCACATATCTCTGGCAGGTGCTTACAGCTCAGCATCACCCTTTTGGAGACAATATCGTGCAGTGATTGTGGCAGTTAATTCAAGGGAGAAGAGAGCTCAGGTTGAAATGTCAAAAAAACAAAGGAATGGTTAAAAGCCCTGGGACCTTTCTTTTGGTCAGTTGCCTATGATGAATTCCGTCCTTGAGGGGATGACATTGCCTATACCACAATCAAAGAGGCAGAGGAAAGGTCATTCTTGGAAGCTAACGGGCAAATTCATGTTACAAATAGGAAAAAAACACCTGCTACAAATAAATAACATGTTTAAATGTCAGTCAAAGTAAGTCAGTTTTTAAATTATCCAAAATTAAAATCTCTCCTAACTAAGTGCAACTGAAGTTTCCAAGGATCCTTAAGAAATTTGCTCTACAGGTCTGATCCACAGATTGAAAACTTCTGTTAAAATTCATTTATCTTCATCTGAACACTACTTTGGGAAGTAAGAAAAAAGCTGCAAATACATAGAAGAACTGACATATGTTTAAATCATGTTTCCAAAGTTCGACTAAGCATGAAATGTCTCTTTTAAGAAGGTGCCCTTGGGGATTGAAGAATGAAGTGATAGTGCACCTGTTTGCCCGATGGCAGTCAACATTGGAGCTAACTTGCTGCAGAATATCCAAAGTTGCTATATGAACCTGATTTACCCCAGCATCATTCTATGTACAATAAAGTGGGTCAAATCAAGCCCATTTTCTGTGCCCAAGTTTCATTCACAAAACAATCCTGATTTTTGTAAATATGTTAGTTATTCATAAGTATTAGCAGGATAGTCTGGATGGGCAGTGTTCAACGTAGGAGTTATTCACTTTGCGTGCCCACAATTTCTTATTTATGGTGTGAGACTGGTCATCTAAGTCACATGGTATTGTTTTCCTTCTTGATTGATTGAGACTCCTGGCTTAAAGATAATAATAAGGAATGATGAGTAGTGAATATGAATCCAGAGATACATGTCTGGATGTCTGGATATGTGGGCAAAGTATTAGCCATTGGACCTGCTAAAGGATATCTGAGATGTGAGAGCTGTTGGGTAGGCTTCCTGAATCAGGACTCTGGCATCCAATCAAGCTCTCTTGGCAGGCCTGAAGGTGTAGAGGCAGCATGGCATTCACACCCACCCTCAGACTTGTATTAAATCAAGAGTCATTGATACCAGTTGAGATCTGCACTGGAGGAGCCCTACTTAGTGATTATCCAACTTGGGTATAAATTATTAAGTTAAGTTGAAGGGTCTGCATTTAGGCATATTTTGGTGTTTGTGTCTCATTGCTTCTGTGTCCATATCTGACAGACATTGATGGGAACTACAGCTGTTCCTCAAACATTTGTACAAAGAAAAATTTCTGCACAAAAGCATTTGCAAGTAGGGAATAAAAAAGGAGTGTGAACATGATCAAACCAAATAGTCATTTGGAATTTTAACAAATGTTTTGGGGAAAAGTTTTTGCCGCATTTGAATAGCTGTACTAGATAGTGTGATTCTCTGAGTGATGAGAACTGAAAGCAGTAGTTACCTGCTACCAATTTTTAAAATGAGAATTCTTGCATCATTGACAGCAGCACTACATGGAATTGTTCTCTTTCCCTTTTTTAACTTTGTGATTCCCCACTTTTTTCCAATCCTTAAATACAAATTTGCCTTTTTGTACTCACTAGAAGTGACCTTTCTTTGTTTTGCTTGTACTTGCTGTATTATTTAAATCCTTGAGACTGACGTATTTTCAGGTTAAAGTCCTCAAATCAATGCCAATCATGCAAATCTAATTGTATCTTTCTGTTTTGGTACTTAGGGAACCAGAATTATATTTCTCTCTTAGTCTCTCAACATTACTTGGTCACTGAAAGCTCTTTACAGGTCCCATCAATAGTACCTCTTTTAACCAAGTTTGTAACCCTTTGTAACATGGCTGGCTCTAAACAGTATGTTTGCACACTACTTGAATAATACTCACTAGTAACCACAGTTGCTAACTATATTTTGTCCATGCTAGAAGCCTAATCTGGCACCACTGACTTCCTGTAATCAATGTCTTACAGTGTGGACAGGGGCTACCTGGTTTGTGCCTGTGCAACCTATTTGGCTTGTCCTCCTTCCTTCCAGTTCTGTTTGCAGTAGGTCTTGCCACAATACGTGGCATCATGTGATGCTGATGCCACTCAGTCCTCTGGAGACTATATATCTTGCTGAGTCACTGGTAGAGCTGCCCAAATTTTCATAAAACACAGCAATACAGACACAGCTAGAGTGTTAGAGTTTGCAAAAATTGTGTTGTGAAAAAAACAGTTGGGTGGACACAACTCAATTACATTTGTTGCAAACTGTTTAGATGACTGCAAAAATAGCTACAAAAATATAGTTGTACTGGTAGTAGCCCGTAAAGCCTAAGGGTATGTCTACACTGTAATCATTTATAAAATGAATACATTACTGTCTTCCTTGCATTGACAAACTAGGATGGACACATGTAAACAAAGATGTGCGGGGGGGGGAGGTTTCCTCTAAAGGAAACAGATGTTAATGTAGAGTTTTTAAGGGTGAAATGAGTAAGTAATTACCTTTCACCTGATATTGTGGTTGGAACCCTAGTGGTCAGTCTCAGTAAGAGAGGTCATGGGTTGAATGAGCGACGGGGGGATGTACTGCTGTTTTGTCCCCAAAGGTCGCCTTCTAGTTCATATCTGAGGAACTTTGTTGGTTTGGTGGGGAGGAAACTTTTACTGGCACTCGGAGCTGTATGTGCCCTGTGGATACATTAGTCTCTAGAACTGTCAATCCAACAATTTCCACAAGCACTGAATTTAATAACACATATTTGAAAAGTTGTGAAGAACATCCTGACAGTGTCCTTTTAAGATAAATGTGTATATTAGGGATTACACACATGAGTTATAACTCAGATGAGTGTTTTCATTTCTAGCATGCTTGGGTTATTTTTTTAATATCCATCTGTTTATGCATTCAGTAATTTATATTTTATTTACTGGAAAAGTGTCAGATATGAGACTGAAAAATAGGCTGTCTGCAGTGAGTTTGTGAACTGTGTGCTTGAGCCCCTATTCTGCAATCCAGTTCATATGGACAGACCCCATAGCCAGAATAGGGTTCTACCCAGGTGTCCACTTCTACAGAGCCAATCATGAGATCAGAACCTTAGATAAATAAAGATTGCAGCCTGCCTCCTTCATTTTTGTAGATCAAACACAGGGTGGGAACTGCAAAATCTGGAAGCAGGCTTTTAGTGGACTTTGCATTTATCCCATTGTGACACTGTGAGTAGCCTAAAGTTGACTCGCCACTCTCTGCACTTGGTAAGCATCCTCACATGAACCAAAGAGCCAAGATAAGAGATTAACTACAAAGTGATTAACCAATCAACAAGGAGAGACAGCTCAGCAGCTGAGGAGGGTTAAAAGAGAGACAAAAAGAGCTAGAAGGACGTGGGGATTGTTGGAAGGAAGGGCTAAGAAGTCCAGGATCTCAGAGAGGTGAGAGCTCTCTCCCTTTCTTACTCCCCCTCCCCGCCTTAGTAGTAGGTAAAGACTTGGGGGAAAGCCTTATGCTGTGGGCAACAAACACTTGCAAAATATGTTGTAAATAAAGTACATGGTGTTGAACTTGCCCCTGGTATGTGTGAGGGCCATTTGCAGCAAGAAATCCAGGGTGAGGGAACCCTGCCCTGTGACACCCAAAAAAATACTGGATAGTTGCAGTTAGCGACACCTATCATTTGAGAGTGAGGTTTAAATGTTCCCTAATAGACTGCATGGAGGTGAACTTTACCTGTCAGCTGGGTGATCTAAGGTAACAGCTGTTTCCTCTTGGCATGGCAATATGGAAGCTTTGTCTAGGGTACATCTCTGGTCCCATTACTGTAGTATCTGAGTGACTCAATCTTTAATGTATTTACCTTCACAGTATCCCTGTGAGATAGGGAACTGATACCCAAAAAGACCAAAGGTGGAATTTTCAAAAGCAACTACTTTATTGAAAGATACTATTTCCCCTTGAAAGTCATGGGACTTGTGCTCTTAAATCACTTAATCGCTCATAGACTCAAGAGACCTCAGGTCATCTAGTCCAACCCCCTATTCAAAGCAGGACCAACACCAACTAAATCAGGAAGAGATAGGAGGAAGTGGGGATTGTTGGAAGGAAGGAAACTCTAAGCGGCTTGACTAAGGTCACAATGGGGAGTCTGTGGTAGAGCATGGAGTTGGACTTCAGTCTCCCGGCTAACACTGTAAACTCTGGACCAGCCTTCCTTTCTGCTTTAATTAAATTAATGTATTATTAATGTAATCTGCTTTACTTAAAGGAAATAGTCTAGAGGAAATAAATTGAGTGACCCAAGCAGTAGATTTTTAAATATATTTATTTTAATATATATAAATAAATTAGGGACTGTCACATAAAATGAATAAAATTGCATCTTAAAACAGGCATATGTTGCCTGGAGCCAGTCTGGACTATCATTAAAATATTGATTTTTGTGTTAAGAATATAATATTATCTGAAAGGAAGCATAGATTTAAAAAAAAAACCCTATGACTTGTAAGGTGTGTAAATACATAATTATTGTATTTCATTAGTTAGGTAGAAAAGAGAGCTCATCATAGCCCCTCCATATTTACATTAATTTTTAAAATAAAAATCATTTTTAAAAAGTGACTATGGGTAAAATTTTCAGAAGAGCCTGACTCCCATTTTCTAAAGTGACCCAGGTACTTAAAAGTCCAAGTCTCACTGAAAGTCGGTGGGACTTGGGCTCCTAAATACTCAGGTCACTTTAGAAAATGGTAATATGGTTCCTTTGTCACTTTAGGAACTTCTGAAAATTTTACCCAAAGTCATTTTCTAGAAGACTCCTTTTAAATCAGGTTTAGCCAAATCCTTATGAACTTCTTTGGTTTTATGTGGTCATTTCACAGGAAAAATAATCGATGTGCCAGTGAACATTTGGGTTTTAAGATAGGGCTAGACTAGGAAAGAGGCCATCCACTCTGGATGTCTGTCTGCCTCTTATGTAGCTTTAATTAATCTACTGTACTTGGGAAATTTAATTAGTCCCTGTAGTATGTGGGTGATGTGTAAACCGTGATGTGCTCTGCTTCAGCTGCCTTGAAACTGAAACTACAGTGCTCAGCGGATTACAAAGCACACTAAATGTAGGTTTACCATATTTCAGCAAGCAAAAAAGAGGACGGGAGGAGCCCCGCCCTAGCCCTGGCCCTGTCCTGCCCCATCCTGCCCTAGCCCGGCCCCTGCCCCTCCCACTTCCCCCCTCAGAATCCCCAACCCTCCTCCCGCTCCTTGTCCCCTGACTGTCCCCTTCTGGGATCCCTGCCCCTAACTGCCCCCCAGGACTCCACCCCCTACCTAAGCCTCCCTGCCTCTTGTCCCCTGACTGCCCCCTTCTGAGACCCTCCCCCAATCTTAACTGGCCCCCTAGGACTCTACCCCCTACCTGTACCCTGACTGCCCCAACCCTTATCCACACCCCCATCCCCAGACAGACCCCTGGGATTCCCACGCCCCATCCAACCACTCTCCACCCCCTGACAGCCCCCCCCCCGAACTCCCGACCCATCTAAACCCCTCTGCTTCCTGTCCCCTGACTGCTCCGATCCATCTCCCCACCCCTGCCACCTGACAGCCCCCCCCCAGAACTCCCAAACACTCCCCCCCTGCTCCTTGTCCCCTGACTGCCCCCTCCTGGGACCCCTGCTCCTAACTGCCCTCCAGAACCCCACCCCCTACCTAAGCCTCCCTGTTCCTTGTACCCTAACTGCCCCCTCCTAAGACCCCCCCAAATGCCCCCCAGCACCCTACCCCCTACCTGTACCCTGACTGCCCAAAACCTTATCCACACCCCCACCCCCAGAAAGCCCCCCCCGAACTCTCGACCCCCCCATCTCTTGACTGCCCCCTCCAGAACCTCCCTGCCCCTTCTCCAACCCCCTGGCTCCCTTGTTGTTGGCCTTTGCCTAATGTCTTTGTGAGCTTGCTCAGGAACGGCCTGAGCCGCTCGTCCCGGCACGCTGGGGAGCGGGGGAGGAGCTCCAGACTGCCGGAGGCGATCTGCGAATGCAGGGAGGGAGGGAGTGATCTCTGCTGCAGGGGAAGCGGAGGAGGGGCTCTCTCTGGCTGTCAGAGACCCATGTAAGTGGCACCATCCGGCCGGCTGCCCTGTTAGCCACGCGTGCTCTGCATGGGTGGGGAAGTACGGACATTTACAAATTCCCCCCGGATGCTATTTTTAGCTCAAAAACCCGGACGTGTCCGGGGGAATCCGGACGAATGGTAACCCTAACTAAATGTTAACTAAGAAGTAACCTATGCCTAGCAAACGGTGTGTGGGGAGACAAGCCAGGCCCATTGGAGGATCACTGGGACATTGGAAGAAGCAGCTGCCGTGTTAGGACCTTATCAATCTTCTTTTCTTTCTCTGTACCCAATTCAGCAAAGAACTTGACCTTGTGCTTAAGTCTCACTGAATTCTATGAGAATTAAGCATATGCTCAATTGCTTTGCTGAAGAGGGACAGATTTAAGTGCAGGCTTAACTTTATACATATGCTTCAGGGTTTTTTGCTGAATTTCCAATAATTGTTGTTTTAACTGAACCATTTACCCATCCCTACCTAAAGAAATTCAGTTAGATTTATTAAGGATTGATTGCTTATAGAGATCTCGATCCTGCAGTTTATAGTGTATATACGGACTAATGTGCTTGAGCAGAGCCCCACATCTTCCTGCAGCCATCTGCCCGTATGCTATCCACTGCAAGGTAGGGAACCATATTTAGTGTTCTAGTTCCCCCTCCTTTCTTCCCCCCGACAAAGCCATTTGGAAAAACAAATGCAACAAACCCACTGCAAATAATGACAGTACATTTCAGTATTTTTACATTCCTGTGTAAGCTGTAATTAGATTTAAAATATGACCTCTTTTTTATCTTAAAATAACAACAAAAATTCCAGAGCACCTTGAGTATTAAGTTGTCAAGCTTCAGTCCAGAGTGAATTTGTACAGTTACACATTTTGGAGCATAACATGAAGGTGTATATAAAAGGAAACTAAGGCAAAGCAATTAACTATAAAATTTATGGGGATGATGTAGTAATGCCATATGTGGTGTCTTCCCCCCATTAATTCAGTCTTGAGTGCCTATTTTTCAGTTGCTGCTTTTTTGGGTTGCATGCAATGTAGCCTCTTGTTTTTTAGAAAAAAAACAAACCTCTTGTAGCAGGAAATTTCTAGTGACATAATTCATCTGCGTATGCTGAACTAAATTGCTTTCTTTTTGTCCAGCTGTTTATGGGGATTTTTTGTTGTTGTTGTTGAAAGGCTTGAGTTTGTTTGGCACCTCTCAGAAAAATGTGATTGTTGTCACTTTTCTTCCAGTGGCAATGCTTTGCTCTTTAAAGAAGACAAGAAAACTAACATAACCCTGTTACTCTTTTAGAAGAAAGCTAGGAAAAAGCAAACAGCTTTTACATTTCCAGCTCCCCCCCATACTGTGCTTTATTTTTCAGTTGTCATGATTGTTTTTCTTCACTGTACTGAACAGAGCACCTCTGAAGTCAAGCACAATTTATATTGCCAAGACAGATGCTATAAAATGAAGCCGAACATGGCAGATGTTGAAAGAGTTGTGTGTTTGCAAATGATTACCTGTCATAATATGTTTCTTTGAATTTTGTTACATTGCTGAAACATTGGACTAGGAAGGAGAAGGAAGTGGCTCTTGGCCTTTCAAAGCATGATTTAATGCCAGGAAGAGGAAGAGTTTTGTTGTACTTCTTGAGGATACGAGAAATATAATCACATACTTGAATTCAAAATAGCATGTTGAAATCAAAGGTATTAAGAACTAATTCATCATTAGAGA
Organism: Malaclemys terrapin pileata; assembly: GCF_027887155.1. Classification (NCBI taxonomy): domain Eukaryota; kingdom Metazoa; phylum Chordata; order Testudines; family Emydidae; genus Malaclemys; species Malaclemys terrapin. Next base: position 88,483,326 of record NC_071507.1, read on the forward strand.
CTCTCTCTCTTTGTCTAGTCTTGATGACCTTTACCTACAGAAGGCACCTGAAGGCATGTGAGCAGAATCTTAAGATTAAAATCGGAAAGTCTATCTTCAAAAGAGTCTTTCACTAAATAAGCTCAAATACTTACTCATTAGAAGATGCTTCTGGTTGGTACTTTTGTTTAGGTCTGACCCTGAAAAGTGAAGCTTTGTGGAGAATAAAAGATGGAATACAAGTTTAGTTACAACAGTAATTTTCAACCTTTTTTCATTTGCAGACCCCTAAAATTTTTTGAATGAAGCTGGGGGTCCCACTTTGAAAATTTTAGACATAGTCTGGGAGTTCATGGATCCCAGGTTGAATATCACTGTTGTATCTTAACGAAAACCGTCTGTGGACCCCTTCGACATAGTCGGCGGACCCCCAGGGATCCTCAGACCACAGGGTTACAAGAGCTACTTGCCATTGTGTTCTTTGAGACAGATCCAATAAATTGGAAGAATGCTTTCCTTATCCCCTTTTGAATTTAAATGAGACAATGCTTTGTGGCAAATAATCTGCAGAGAGAGGATCTTGGTGAATTGCATCATATTCAGAATTGTTCTATAAGCCATTCCTCAATTCAGTTGGGAGTTTTATTGTGAAATACCATAAGCATTAAAACTGAAGACCCTGATTCAGTCCTGAGATTCCTCTGATGGTGGAAAGTCTGCCCAGAGCGGGATTGCACCATTACAAGGCACCTAGGGTTACCATATTTCAGCGAGCAAAAAAGAGGACGGGAGGAGCCCCGCCCTAGCCCCGCCCCTGCCCCTCCCACTTCCCACCCCCCCTGACCTCCCAACCCTCCCCCCGTTCCTTGTCCCCTGACTACCCCCTCCTGGGACCCCTGCCCCTAACTGCCCCCCAGGACTATCTAAGCCTCCCTGCCTCTTGTCCCCTGACTGCCCCAACCTTTATCCACACCCCCACCCCCAGACAGACCCCTGGGACTCCCACGCCCCATCCAACCACTCCCCACCCCCTGACAGCCCCCCCCAGAACTCCCAACCCATCTAAACCCCTCTGCTCCCTGTCCCCTGACTGCTCCGATCCCTCTCCGCACTCCTGCCCCCTGACAGCCCCCCCCAGAACTCCCAACCCATCTAAACCCCTCTGCTCCCTGTCCCCTGACTGCTCCGATCCCTCTCCCCACCCCTGCCCCCTGACAGCCCCCCCCAGAACTCCCAGCCCCCTACCCCCCCCGCTCCTTGTCCCCTGACTGCCCCCTCCTGGGACCCCTGCTCCTAACTGCCCTCCAGAACCCCACCCCCTACCTAAGACTCCCTGTTCCTTGTCCCCTAACTGCCCCCTCCTAAGACCCCCCCCCAACTGCCCACCAGGACCCTACCCCCTACCTGTACCCTGACTGCCCAAAACTTTCTCCACTCCCCCCAAAAAGCCCCCCCCCGTTTCTTGACTGCCCCCTCCAGAACCTCCCTGCCCCTTCTCCTGCCCCCCCTTACCCTGCTGCTCAGAACAGGGTGTTGGGCTCTGTGCGAGCCGGACACGTGGCTGAGCTCCCCAGCACAACAAAACCCGGTCCCTGGCCCTGCACAACAAAACCCGGTCCCTGGTCCGGACCGGGTTGCAGGGGAGAGCTGCCCTTGTATCAGCACAAAGTGCTCTCGCTCCCGTTTTGCTACCCTGCATGGCAGAAACCGCTCCCAGTTGCAAAAGGGGAGGGCTGCACTTTGTGCTGAGACACTTGCTCAGAATGCAGGGCGGAGCTCCTCTCCAGCTGCTCCGGAGTCCAGCCCGGGACTTTCCTGCAGCCCTCCCAGCCGCTCCGGGGGAGGGGGGAAATCCCGGACATTGTGAGTGCTTTACAAATTCCCCCCGGACGCTATTTTTAGCACAAAAAGGAGGACATGTCCGGGTAAATCCGGACGAATGGTAACCCTAAAGGCACCCCAAAGCCCTACTCCACTTGGGCCTACACTTGCTACTTCCAGCTCAGAAGTGGGTAATGCTGCTGGGAGAGAGGGCATGTTTAGGAGGGTGGTGGATTTATAGAAATATGCACATTCTCTGGGGAGTTTCTGACACTGAGGCGCTTCTCTTGCTGGTCAGACTCAAAGGGCTGGTGGCTGTGCAAACATTTCCTGCCTTCCCCTGCAGGTGAATACCTCATTGGAATAGGTGTGTGCAATTTATATATGATGGTGCTCACAGGGAGGATTGTTATGATAAGAAGTGTTAAGGGACAATCAAGAATGGGTCACTGTACAAACACAAAGTAATAGGTAGTCCATGCCCTGAAGAGCTTACAATCAAAATAGACAGGAGAGAGAGACATTCAGAATGAACAATGCAATGGCGGCAAATGGCATGTTAGTTCTAACAGTATTTTGGAAGGAGGGTTTAGTTAGGAGGTGATCAGCTAAATGGAAAATAAAAAGGAAGGGAAAGGGGTTGAGGGGGACAGGGTGGAGGAGAACAGGGTAAGGAGAGGCAGGTATGGTGTGATGCTGAGGTGAAGAGACTGGGAGGGGGTGAAGTAAGCTGCCAGTTGGCACATGGCAGAGGAACTCAAACTGTTTACAGTTTTGACTGAAAGGAACAAAGCGATCCCTGCTTTGACTGCTTCTATTCTTACCTGCCACTCTGGAGTATCTGGCTGGCTCCTCTCTGCAATTTTCCCCCAAAGCCACATAGCTGGAGGGGGAGGTCGGAGGCACCACCTGGATCTTAGTGCCCCCCCAAGTCCTCCTTTATTTTTGCCAGTTGCGTCATGTTTGATAGAGCCAGGCATGCTACAGTATTGTCTATTAAATGCCAATTGTGGATGTAATAAAATGTGATTGCGGTTAAAAGGGCAAAAAGCCAGGAAAACCAAGAGTTAAGTTTCTAATAGCAGCATTGACTTGATCATATTGAATATTTTGTGTGTTTTACTGGATATAATTTACATCACAGTCAGTAAAATATTTAACTACAAGTTTAACCAGGGGGCGGAAATAGCAGATAAATGCCATGTGGAAAATATTTTGTGTGTAGCCCCTTTCTAGGGATGGTGGAGTGCATTTGCTCCTCCCAGGGACTCTGTGTCCCAGCTTCGGACTAATGGACCTTGCATTTTTTCCACTCCTTGGGCTCATGATAGGTGTCAGTCCATGGCTGGCTAGTTGCTGGAGCTAAATTTGATTCTGCGTACCTAGTGGACAGGTGAATAAATTAATGTCCTGGTGGTCATAGTGCATGTATAATGAATATTAAAATGAATTGGGGACCAAACAATTTTAAAGGAACAATTTTATTAGCATAAAGGATAGAATTAAATTAAGGAATGGGTAAAGACAGGAGTAAATGCAAAAGGAAAAGTCAGAGGAATTGAGGGGAACAGATAAATATATGAACAAATGAACCCTACAACAATAATCAGATTGTCCCTCAAATAAAACATCCCCTCTAACAACTAGATCGAAATGCCTCACAGAATATAAAGTCAAGTGGACTCAAATCCCAGATTTTGTTCACAGGTGCCAGCTCAGTTTGTATTGGGTCTCTAGGCCTGACTGCACAAAAGTAACTTTGAACAATAAAATAATCAAATAGACGTTGCAGGCCAGATGGTTGCTTGTAGCTGGTATGGCGCCAGTGCACCCCTTTGACTCCGAGTGTGCCCTCACCTGGCTGCGACACCCACTGAACAGGATTTTCCTTACCCCAGGGCCCTTTCCTAATTAGCTAGGTGAAATATCCCCACCTCATTATTCACTGTAAAGATATTCAGCTGCAAATGGGAGGTCCCTGGAATAGCTGTTTTAGAAACAAGTTCCTATTGTTTATATTTAGTAATCATTTTACATATTAGTTGTGGTGTTTTTGTCAATAGCTATATAAATTATATCAGATAAATGGGAGCTGTCCCTTTAAGCATACAGTGGGGGCACTGGGAGTGAGTTGTTGCAGGGTTGGGGAGTTCAGTGAGCATGTGGCTTAGCTGTGCACTGGGGAGGTCTCTGCCTGCAAGAAGCTCCTAAAGGAAAAAGGTTTATTCTGGGAATCCAAACAACATCCTCCTTTAAAAGCTCAGTCTTATGAGTGAGGGTGAAACACTAGGTGATCTCTTACTGGTGGAACAGATCCCTAGGTTGCTCAAATCCTGGCCTTCTCTTGGCTTCTGAAGCAAGGGAGACCTAATAGGTGAGACTTGCAGATGATCCTCTCCTACTGATGTAGAGTCTGACAGCTCTGTTTTTCCCTGTTGGGTTCAGTTTGTGGCTGGTAGTTTTGGGGGAGGGAGGGCTTTGTTCTCTGCTTGATGCTTTCAATAGCAAAACAGTTTCAGGAACAGCTAGTGGATGGAAACACCCCCTATGAAGCTGGTTGCTTGTGGACGGGAAGGCCCCTTTGGCAAAGAGGCAAATGGATTCTCTCTTCTGCACCTCCTTGCTCCGCAGTAGTAGCTAACTCCCTTCCTCTGAATGCTAGGCTTGTCCATACGCAGCACTGTGTCTGGGCAGTTTCAGCCATGTACAGACTAGTGGGGCTTGCTGTTGGTTGCCAATAATATTTGCATTTCCTGGTATTTTGATTTTAACAGTGCAGTCTTTATGTTGCATTTTAGCACATTTCTTTAATTCCTTTTCCTGTTTTGCACCTTTATTATTTTTTTAATGTTGATATTTAGATAAAGGCTTTCTCATGGTCACAGTTATGCTTTGAAAGTCACTTGGGTGAAAGAGGTTTGGAGAGGAATGAGTTTCTCCTTCTCTCCTTTGCAGCTGGTATTGAGGTGGAGAAACTCCTTTTCTGCAAGGCTGGGTTAACAGAGCAGCTGCATGTTGATTAACATGATGATGGCTGTATCTTTGCAACATGAAAAGGTAGAAATTCATTTTATTTATTTGTGTTTATTTTTAGTGTATGCTTGGGATTTACAGAGTATGCTAAAATTTCAGTCTCCCTGAGATCATGCAGTTTTCTCCTCCCTGATATATATATTTTTACTTTTCTGAGATTGCTGCGTGTGTTTCATTGAGTCACTTCACAGTCTGCTTCATCCAAATTGTCCCTGCATCAACCTCTGAGTCTGTGAGGTTTTGTGTCTTGGTTACTGGGCTAGCTGCACTATGTATCCGTCTGTAGGCTCTGAGCGCACTCTCGTCAGCAGTTAGGCCTCTTGCCTTCACCTGAACTCGGGTGTAATCCTGAAATTTTCCTGCTTTTAAACCAGCATCCTGTGTGTACCAACCGTGATTGCTTAGCAGCTCCAGCATGGTTCGGCGTCCGCAAGACTTCTCTTTGGGAGATGTAACCAGTAGGTGAATAGTGACCCAAAACAGTCTTTATAATACAAAGTATTGTTTATTCCCACCAGTAGGAACAAAGCAGAACAAGAGAAAAGGTTTTAACACAACAAACAGGCTATATCCATATCTCTATTATCTAAAGCTTAGGTAGGCCTTGCTTATCCCAGACACCCCACATTTGGGGACTGGGGCTCAGTTGTCTTCTCAGCAGTCTCTCCCTCTGTGCTTTAGAGGCTCAAGTTCTTTGTTCCAGTTTCCTAGCTGGATTTCCCCCTCCCCTGTGCGAAGCTGGGGAGTTAGAACTCAGCATGATCAAAAGTAAAACTTCTTGGTGAATACTTGCTTTGTCCATTAAGAATTAGTGAATAGGGCTATCAGAAGCAATTGTCCATTTTCCTTTCTACATGCAGTTCCTGCTGGAATTAACCCCTCATAATCATAGCAAACAACATGATAACAGTCAAACAGACGGGCATAATTAAATATTACAGGCCTCTCCTGTATCCTTCACAGATGGCGCACAAAATGTGCATGCATGTAACAAGGGAATGTGGGGAGCAGGACTTTAATAGCATGCTATGATTTTAGAAGAGCTTAATGAGTATGCTCAGAAGTCATTTTTATTAATAAGATTATAACTAGTTTTTAAGGTTAGTTAGATATTTTTCTACAGTGGCATGGGAAATTTCTACTAAAACATAAACATTTGGGAAAAACACGAGTGTGTGCAAACTGGAGCTATAATTTAAACCTTCTTGCATCCTTAAAGATTGTTCTCATTACTAGAAGCCATTCCAGTGGCGATGGGATGAAAGATCCTCAAACAAACATTGGAAAAAGGACACTTGAGAGCATGTTAAGTGATTGTCTATGCACTCTATACACTTTTAACATTGATAGCAGTGCTCATTGTCAGAAGACCCTAAGCCACAAGGCTTCAGAATCAGCTATATCCATGTGTTTATTATGAGTTATGAAAACGGGTGGAATAGATGAGTGGCTGAGGCAAAAATAGCAAAATTAATTTACATAACTTGATGGATAAATGGAGCTGATAGTTGTTTTGCATGTGTATTTCTGCATCAGTAAACCCTCAAAAGTTGGCAGAGAAGACTTGATGGTGGTGGCATTGGTGTGACTGAATTGCTGAGGTGTCATGTTGGCCTTGTCTTCACTGTGAAAAAAGATATTTTAAGTTAAGTTAACATGAGGTAAATCCTAGGGAAAAAAACAAGGTAGTTGTAGTTTTCATGTCTTAGCATGTCAAGGTAAAGACTTTGAGGGGAAGGAGAGCTAGGATTTATGTGGACCTGTTAACTCTTGTGAAAACTTCAAACTACCTTGTCATCAAGGGGATTTTACCTTGCATTTACTTAACTGGAGTTAAGAGTAACCTCTTTTTTAGTGAAGACACACCCAAGGGGAAAAAGTAAAAAAAAAAAATTGACTATGTGTTTTAAAAATCAGTTTAAATGTGTAATCTGGGATCATAAACACCAAAATGCCTTAACCATAATTGGATTGTTAATGCTTTTTAAGTGCCTTAAATGTACATTTCCAGACCATAAAAGAAATCTAAACATCTTAAAGTGTAACCTTAGCTCTGAAGTTCCTGGATTTGTAAAGCATGGTTTTGGTATAATTGTAACATTCTGTAATGTATTTTACCCTTAAAAGTTACTGATAATGTACTCTTAATTTATATTCTAAGGTGCACCAAAAAAAAAAAAAAATCATTGAGCTCACTCAATTATCTCACACTGTAAATTATCAGTAAAATACAGATTTTCTCAGTACATAGCAGGATGAGTTTTTAAATAAATGACAAATCTATGATAGAAGAAGCACCTCAAAATAGTTTGCTCAACTCATTCTTTTGAGGTTGCTGCATCTGATTCTTAAAAAGCTGTTACCTCAGCATCCTCTCTGATTACAATTACTTCATGTTTTCACGCAACAGAACTATAGAAACACTCTGGAGAACAGTTTCAATTCCCCAAAAACAGAGCTACTCCTATAAAAGCTCAGTGAACATGGCCACTTGCTTGCTGGCAATGGATTTAAAAAAAAGATGGAATAACAGGAAACTAATGCCTAATTTTGCAATGAGGCATATGTGTGTCTAATGAATTGGAGACACTGCTCAAGAACAGTTCATGCTTAAAAACCATGACTTCTGTTTTGCTGCTGGTGTCAGTGAAAGGTTGGGCAAGCTGTGTCTTAAAGAGAGCAGTAGGAGAGTTAATGAAGCCCTTGTTCATTTGACCTGGCTGGTGCTCCTTGTTTTCTCATTCTCTGCCTTGTTTTCACTTTGCCCACCCAAAAATATATGCAATGGGGAGATAGATTCCTGTGCTGTTACCAGCAAGCGGAGCAGAGAGCTGCCTAAACTAGCTGTGAGTGAAATGCAGAGGAAAGGGGAAGGTCATAGGAAAGGAGAAGGGCATAGGCCCAGATCCTCAGAGGTATTTGCAGTCAAGCACTCATTGATTTGGGTCCTAAGCACTTGACTGATGGGCCAGACATAGCCACCTCCCTCCACTTGAGATACTCAGCTGTGAATCCTTCCTTGGAGTTAGGTGCATGTTTAGGTAGAAAAACCCAAGAGAGACTCCCCAGAATATCTATTAGCCCAGTGGTTATGGCACTCACCTGGAATGTGCAGAGCAGGGATTTGAATTTGGGTCTCCCACATCACAGGTGAGTGCCCTAACACAGATGAACAAACGGACCCTCCCACAAACATGTTTGCCCTTGGCTGTCCTTTGTGACACCTATCGGGTCTTAGGTGTGCTCTGAGCATGCCTGTGGAATCAGGCCCCACTGGCCTCTAGAGGTCACTTCCTGCCCTACGTTTCTATGATTATGGGCTGGAGAAGTTAATCCACCAGAGCAAGTGGTGCTGTCTGCATTGTACTCTGCCCAGATGACTGACTAATAGAGACCTCCAGAATGCTGGCATTTGATAGGTGATGCTGGAAACTCTTTTCTTGATAGCTTCTTGATTATGTTGCTTACAAAAGAGAGGTTAGATGTTGGACATTAATTCGTGAGGTTTTTAGCATTGTGCAATTACTTTAGTCTCTGATGCTGCCACACAGCACCTTAAATTCACTCAAAAATATATTTTAAAAAATTCCATAGCTACACCTAAAGGATTTTAATTTAGCCCAAGTAAATCCTAAAAAACAACAGTGTAGTCTTCTGAACACTGGGATGTAGTTGGAATAATTCAGAAATGATTTGGCAGCATAAGGGAATAATATCCAAATGAACTATTGTTTGACCAGAAATGAAGATGTCCAAAAATCCAAATGAGATATGCAAATGGCTGAATCTGTTTTTACAAACTGTAATGTGTAAGTAGCTGCTTTGTAGAACTGTGCTGTAATGATGACTAATGGGATCAGTGGTGAAAACTACTCCTAAGTCAGAACCAGAGGTGAAAGTAAGCCGGTATGGCATGCCGGCAAGAGCCAGTATGCCGTGCCGAACTGGACTGGCTTCTCCGGCAGTGATTTAAAGGGCCCAGGGCTCCAGCCGCTGCAGGGAGCCCCAGGCCCTTTAAATCACCGCCAGACCTCCGGCAGCCGGGCTTGGGCAGGGATTTAAAGGGCCGTGGGGAGCCCCAGGCCCTTTAAAGTGCCGCCCAAGCCCCTCTGCCGGAGTTCGGGCGACGCTTTAAATATTGAAAGGCCCTGCCTCTTCCGGTTGAGGCCCCACCTCTTCTGGTTCAGGCCACGCCCCCACTCAGGACTCCGGCGTACCGGTTAGTCCTTGAAGTTATTTTCACCCCTGGTCAGAACAATTTAACTTGTCTTATCCTTGTATATGAAAATTATAGTCCAATGTTTTGCAGCCATTTTTAGTGTCTGCCACTGTCAGTGAAAAGTTTAGCTTGTAGTACGTCATCTAGCCTTCGAAATCATGGACCCGGATTGGTTTAGCTGGTGCTGGACATCTCCAAGTTACATACCGTGTGTGTGAGGGAAAGGGAGAGAAAGTGGTGATGCAGTTAGAATGCATAAAAATAAAGAAGCTCTAATCATTTAGCCTGGCTTGCATTTGTCTACATATCATTGTAAAAGGGACTTGAAAAGAATTTCCATCTGCTACATTTGCGATGTTCCATACTTTCTCTACAGTTATTGGAAAAGTCATCCTTTTCATGAATGACTTGACTGCTTATGTGTTTGGAGGTTGATTTAAAAAAAAATCAGTGTTGCATTAAAATTTTCTTCAATTTACTTGTTTTATGTAACTTAAAATGAGTATTTACTAGCTTTGCCTCACACAAGAACATCAGTAGTGAGTGGATTGGTGAGGTGGGATAGCCATGCAGGTCAAAAAGAGGAAAGAATATGGAGAAAAGGGTAACATAGGGATCAGCTGTGATCAGGAACAGTTAAAGATGTTTTCAGTAAAATTTGATACTGTTGCACAGCTATTGATTTTTTCCAAATTTGTCTGTGGTTAGCAACCATGGCAGCACCTGACTTTGCCATCTTTACCCATTATTTAAGAAAATGTGCCTGCAAAAGATGCAAGATTGGTATCCTGGAAAGTACTTGGTGTATCCACTGAACAGGTACTTGATGTGAAAGGCAACAGGAAGTTCTCCCAAACTGTCCAACCACTCTGTTTCAAACTTGACCTGAATACAGAGGTATCCTTTGGGGATATTCAGTCTGCATGGCCTACTGGCTTCTATGATAAGACTGCCAACAAGGGTTACAATTAGTGCCACTTGTGATGTGTTTTTGTGACCTTGTCAACTTTAGCCATGCCACCACTCTACTTTATATATCATATATGTGCTTGTTTTTAGCAACAGAAAAACGTGACTTTTAGTCCATCTCTTGTTCTATGGACACAAATTTAGGTCCAGATTGTGGCTGGTCATTGTGCCTGTAAGTAAAAATGGGGTTTGGGAGGGACTACTCTCACATGTTTGAGGTTAAGCAAGTGAATAAGTGTTTACAGAATCAGGGCCTACATTTATGACCCTTTATTGATCTGAACAGATTGATGCAGGTAGATTTGGAAACCATAGTTTGTTTGATAAGAGAAGCCCAGTTCCAAGTTCTGAGATGCAGATCCAAGTTTTATTCTAATTTCACAGCTAATACTCGTGAATAACGGTGTGAATCTGAACACCTAGACATTTGGAAGGCTTTGAATCAAACACCCCACATTCAGGGGTATTTAGAATGTGAATTTTGGTTCAAGGCCATCTTCGTATGTTAGTATTGGCAGCCTCCCTTTTTCTGTTATTAAGTTCTACTTCAGAAGGCTTAATCCTGGCACCATGGAATTAATTAGGGGAGAAAATAAACAGCTATTTACATTTTAACAAGATTGAAAAGAAAATGGGTAGGACGATTTTTAATCACGTTCAAATTTCATTAGGATTTTTACTGAAACATTTTTAGGCATTATCAGTCATTTTACTGTACTGAATTGTTTATTAATGAATTTGGGAAATTATAGTGTTTATACATTTCTGAAGTCATTTAAAGAGTATTAGCCTGAATACACACACAACTGAAAAATAAATAAATAAATTGAAACCAGGATATTTTACTGAAAAACCTACAAAATAACTTATGTTGTTAATTGAGCCAGAATACTTTAAGAAAACTGTTTTTTCCCTCTGTTGGAAGGGTTATAACTTGTTCCTGAATATCAGGATTTCTGGACTGCTTTTAGCTTTATGGATCATTTTTAACATTGAGAAATTTGTTCATTCCTCCACAGTTAACATGTGCTCAGGAATGATGTGCATGTATACAGGGTCCAATCCTGCATTGATTGCCACAGAATTACTTGTGTGAGTAAGAGTTTGCAGGGTCGAACCTCCAATTACAAGGACAAATGTTGTATATACGTGTACACAGAGAACAGTATTTTTAATAAAAAATTAAACAATGCAGTACCTATTTTTAGAGCGTGTGTTAATTTTATATAGCAGCAGAGAACTGAATATAGTCTGGAAACGAAGCCTGTTATTTTTGAATATGCACACTATCTGTGCTAGTTATGGGTGTTTACTAAGGAACAAGTTTTAATGCCTTTACAAAAAAAAAATCCCCTATGTGAAAGAGTCTTGCACTTAGGGCTTTGCTTCCCAGAATGACATCACATCTAATGGCTCGGTTTCTCACTTGTGCCAAATATCTACCGGATGCAGCTTGGGTCAGAGGGACAAAAAGCAGCCAACTGCAACTCTAGTTTTATGATAGCTTTTCCACCACTCTGGTCCTGGCATTATTTAGGCAGCCAGTGAACTCTATACTCCTTCAGCCACATCCCCTTTCCCTCATCTGTGACCCTAACACAGGAATGGTAGAAGAAGGTAGCTATGCCTGTTCTTAGCTAGCCGAGTCTCCACCACAAAAGGAATTGGAGTGGTGGATTATTTTTTATTGTATTTTAAAATCATGCTGAGCCAGTAGGAAAAAGGAAGAAAATACATGTAAATGTCTTTGGTTTGGAGAAAGTTTTGCGAAGTGTTTTACAAATTACACCTATAATACTTAGCACTCTTACAATACTTTTAATTTGAAGTTCTCAAGCAGTTTTCCAGCTATTGACAGTGGAATTTCCAAAAGCCAGTGCTGAGTGTTGAACTCTGATTACTTAAAGTCTCACAATAGCCCTTTAAAGGAGATGTAATTATCCCATATCCTTAATTGCAGGTGGTTAAACTGAGATACAGAGAGGTAAAGTGACTTATGCAGAGAGTCAGTGGCACAGATGGCTTCACCCATCACTGAAATGCACCTGAGTCAGGGGAGGTATAGAACAGTAATAGTAATGTTTTTGTAGAATGTGCAGTGCTATCTGTACTGTTCCCATTGAGCAGACAGATCTGGGCTGACTGATGTTTTTTAAAGGTTCTGAGCAAGTTCAGATCTCATTGAAGTCTATGGGAGCTACTGGTCCTCAGCACCTCTGAACATAAGGCCATTGGTTTTTAAGGTCTCATTGGGAAGACCCCCACAAAGCAAACTATGTGGAACTGAATTTACTTCCAAAGCTTGAAGGGCTGAGACATCTCTACTGGAATTTGAAACATGGCAAATTGAGTGTTAAGAAATTTTGATGTCAGGTGTTACTTGTATAATTTTTTATTTGCAGGATTATTTTCTCTTCTTCTAAAGTTTTTTCCAGCAGGTACAAAGGAAGTCTCTCAGGAGGTTGCAGACACTACAATGCATACCAGTATGGAGTTTGATAGAAGATTTATACATGCATTCTTTGTTAAGTTCTTGTCTTTTATAACATTTAACTAAATTGCCTTGTTAATTTACTTCCTACTTGTTTTATGTCAACAATAGTCTTAGGGAAAATTGTAGTGCTCAGAAAGTCATTAATTTGGTCCTGCAGTATTTTTACATGGCCTTTTAAAAGATGCCTTTCTGGGTGGAACTTAAAAAAACAATCTGAAAGCATTTCTATAAGTTGAAACTGATTCATCCAGTAATTTTTGTTTTTTGATATTTTTCCAGTTATTTCCTAGAGCCCTATATAATACAGAAAAGACCGATTAGATCAGGGGGTCTCAAGCTCGGCCTCCTTTGATGCCTCCCTGGTGATCTTGAGGCTCCATGACCTATGTTAGTGCAGGTAGGGAGCCTCTTAACATAGCTGCTAGCTGCCTGAGTTGTGGGGAATTAGGGTGCCCCCACCCCAGCTCTCACCTTTCCTAACCCTTATTGAAAGGAGAAGGCAAGAAGTGGATATAGGAGCCATCTAGATCCCAGTTTCACTCCATCTAATTCTCCTTTAAATAAAGAGCAGGAGAGATCTGAAACATTGCCGAGTTTCTCACAGCCTGATCAGTCACCAGCTACATTCACAGATTTCCCATTTGCACTATCGTGAGCCTTGGATTCTCAGGATCATAGAGAGTGTTCTCCAGATCCCTTAATGGGAAATCCTCACATAACCAAGTTTGAGAAAACTCTTCTACCCTATGTTGCTGAAGAGATATGTGCTGGGATTTTTTCTTCTTGCTGCTGAGCTGTTTTTTTCTGCTCCATGCTGCAGTAAAGTCATAATCATCATAAAGTCAGACTCTATTGCCAAGGAAAGGCTCCGGTCAGAGAGGCTGCTCTCTTTGATTGGGGAGGCTGTTGGAGGAGGAGAGAGAAGAGAAGAAGTGGGGCTATGGAGGAGAAGGAGCAGATGTGGGAGAAGAAAGGGGGGGAGCAGAAAAGTGAGATTCAGAGGAGGGAGTAGATTTGGCCCTGCAGAGAGAGCAGGAGAGGAGATGTCTGGTACTCACACATAGGAGGAAAGTGGATTTGAAGTGAGAGAGGTGGTGGGAAGTAGAGAGAGGATGGAGACCGAGATGTGGAAGTGAGAGATCAGAGGAAGGAGAGAAAAAATGCAATATAAGAAAGGGAGGAAGAATGCTGAGCAGTGAGGGGGTGAAGGTAGAGGAAAAGCAAAAGCAAATGGCAGACTTTTGAAAGATAGAGGAATAGAGGGAAAGGAAAAGAGGGCTGAAAGAATGGAAAAAGGAAAAAAGAGAACAAAAGCAGCAATAGACACAGTAAGAGAACAATTTAAAATTATTTAATAAAATTTATGACCAAAATGTTGTAATGAAATGGTGTTAGTGCCCAATCACAAACAAGACTCATTTATGTTAGGTGGTATTCTTTCATCTCTGGTATTCAGCACTTTCTTCAGATATTGCTAAAGTACCCCTGCTTACGATGACCTTTCTTTCTAGCTCTCTGAAATGTTTGAACAGCAGTTCTAATACTTTATTTTGCCTTCAGGTCCACAGTTTGCATCAAATAGCTCTATCTTGTAGGCTGGTTGAAAGATATTGCCCAGGCCACTTTGCAGCTGCCAAAGAACCCTGAAAAAAACCTTGTCAGGGCCTGAGCCCTCCCGTCAGCATTGTTCTGATCATTGCTTCTTTTAATTCCTATTTTAGTTTAGACATTCTTGCTGTAGTATCTCAGCACCTTCAAAAATATTTTAATTAAAAATTCTTTCAGGTGCAAACCCTGTATATTATAGAACGTTTCAGTCTTGTTTTAATTACTCTTTTAGCCAAGTAGAAAACTATTGCAATGTAATTACAGTTAATACAAACACAAAAGTGGAATTAATTTTGGATTAACCTCTATGATGATTCACAGTCATTATCCCTGGAAAACAAAAATATTAAAGGATTAATGAAACTATTCCATGAGTAAAATGTTATAAATAAAATCAAATGAGTCTTCTTACAGAAAAAAAATAGAAAACAATATACTACATCAATGCATAATGGTCTTGTTGGGCCACATTCTGATCTTGTTTACGCCATTGTAAATCTAAAATAATTATGTGGAAGTAAATGTAATTATTCGGGATTTACGCTAGTTACTGTACTCTGGAATCTGGTCGTTGGTGTTTGTTAGTACAAATATATTGTATCGAACTGCTTCCCAGCTCATTGTTTTACTTCAGTTTCTTGGTTTTTTAAACCAAGATAGGAACTCTTTATGAATGAAAGATCTGTCCTTTGCAAGATTATCTTCTCTTTATTTGTAGTGATCTGGCACCCCCACAGGTTCAGAGATGTGACTGAAACAGACTAGACTTGGGGCATTTTATGGTTCGTTTCGGTTATTATTTCTGTCTGTGCTAACTTTGACCCTGCTACAGCTACATACTTTAAAGAAGTAAATAAGATTCAGAAAACATAACAGTCTAAAGCCCTGATCCAGCAAAGCTCTTCACTTAAGTGGGGACTACCCTTGTGTTTAAAGATAAGCACATACTTAACTGTCTTGCTGGAGTGAGGCCTAAGAATGCACTGACTGCATAAAAATGACTTTCATGGATAAATACATTTATTGGTTGACATAGAAAATGTTTGCCGACAATTTATATGTAGTTTTGGTGAGGACTAAAGTTGAAACTGACAATTTTTGTAAAAGGGCAAAACTACACTTAAATGTATCTTTGTTACCACAGCCCAGGGTGATGACATAATGATGAACTTGATAATGAAACAAAGAATGGTGGCATAAGTGTTGTGGCTTTTTTGAAAATCCTCTGCATATGTAATTGCCATTGAAAAAAGGGCATTCTGCTCGCCAAGAAGTAGACCTTATAGCAGATTATTAATTGGTAATTAAACCAAGATTCTGATTTCATTTCTAATTGTTTAAGGCTGGTGTAACTCCATTGAAATCAGCGGATTAATACATAAGAGCCCATCTCTCTCCACCTGTGATGTTACCATTGTTGAGAAGTGGAAACATTATAATAGTTCCTTGGTTTACACGAGAGGGGGCTTTTTTTCCACTTAGGTATTTTTCACTCAGGCATCCTCAACTCTGGACTAACTCCTCCCTTTACCGCCCCCCGCCCCATACTGGGTCATTGATAAGAGTGGGATATGGGCTGTGGATGGTAAAATGTGGGTGTTGCAATTAATTTGAATATTATTCTAGTGAGGGTGGGTTTGGTTGGGCACTGTACTCCAGATTTTGTGGATTTTTGTCGTCTTTTTATATATTTTATTTATTGTAAAAGCACCTAGAGACTTTGAATTAAATAAAAAGAGGGAAATAGTGTGTGTTGTGGGGGGGATTATGGGGGGGTTAAGAAAGGAAATAACAAACAGTGATGATATGATCATAAACCTTATTCTCAGGGCTACAATATCTTGCTCTTTGATTCTAAGGTGTTTGTTTCTTTGTGCAATTATTTTTTCATTAGCAAAACTAAATAGATGTGTTACTTAACAGATTAATTTTGGAAGCATTTTCCTAAAAGTCTGGTTGTGAATAATTGACTTTTCAATCTTATGAGACGGTAGTTTATAAAACTGCATATTTGTCAGCTATGCTTTCCAGACTTGCACTCCTCCAACATTTCACTTGGGGGGCACTTCAGCCGGAAGCTGAGCTTTGATGGGACCTAAGTGACATTGCCACTGACAATGAGGTGGCATTTTCTTTGCTTAGGCTCTGTACCAGCAAGATACTTAAGTATGTGACTGACTTTAAGGGTGAGAGAGACAAGGTGGGTGAGGTAACGTCTTTTATTAGACCATCTTCTGTTGGTGAAGAAACAAGCTTTCCAGCTCCACGGAGCTCTTCTTAAGGTCTGAGAAAGGTACTCAGTGTCACAGCTAACTATAAGGTGGAAAGCAACAGAGGGTCCTGTGGCACCTTTAAGACTAACAGAAGTAGTCTTCTGTTAGTCTTAAAGGTGCCACAGGATCCTCTGTTGCTTTTTACAGATTCAGACTAACACGGCTACCCCTCTGATATAAGGTGGAACAGATTGTTAAACATAAGGCATTAACAAATGTTGCAAGAAGCCATTCAAAATGAAGTGGTGTTTTTGTCTTTTATCATTTTCTGTGTATGCTCATTAGAGAGCATAGTGATCACCTAGTTTCACCCAAATACTGGTTGGGTGCAAAAACACCCTATTGCACCTGGGAAAACACTTTTCACAAAATGATCACTTTTTATCTAACTTTTCAGTCCTCATCGTCAAAGGAAACCTTCAGAACACCTTCAAAAGATGAGCCTGGGAGCATAAATTCATAAAGCTGCTAGACAGACTGATTTAATGTCTCATTACTTCAATCTGTCACCCACTAAGGCCAGGTCTATACATACGGTGCTGCAGCGACACATCTGGTAAAGATGCTTTATGCCGACTGGAGAGCAGTCTCCTGTTAGCATAATAAAACCCCCTCCGCGAATGGCAGTAGCTGTGTTGGTGGGAGAAGCTTTCCTGCCAACATAGTGCTGTGCCCACGAACACTTATATGTTACACCGACATGTCACTCAGGTGGGTGGATTTTTAACACCCTGAGTGACATAAATTATGCCTACATCTCTCCTTTGTCCTATGACTGCAGAAGTGTTAATTGCCCACTTCATTTTGAATGGTTTCTTACAACATGTGTTAACTCCTTATGCTTAACAGTCTATTCCACTTTGTATTTAGTTGTGACACTGAGTTAAGTCACAATGCAAATCAGTGTCTAAAGTCACTTTTGAAAATAGGACTTTGTCTAAATTGCTTAAGCCTTGCAAAAATTAGTGGAGCAGCACCTAAATACTTTTAAAAAATCTGGGTCAGAGCCCCCTACCAGCTCCCACACAGAAGAAATTTAAATCTGCTCTGCTGTGTACAGTATATGAATTACAACAATGTGCACGTTCATTTCAGTGAATGCTAATATTACAGCATACATTAGAAGAGGACCATCAGCTCACATTAGGAGGGTCTTTAGGGTATTATAGTGTCTGTGTCTTATGCCTAGAATAGACAAGATGCGAATGGGTATTTAACTCCTAATAGGAGTGTGAACAGGGCATAATGGAGTCTGTAGATTACATGTGGATAGTGCATGGCAGTGGCTGAAGACTCTGGTCCATATCCAGAAGAGGTGAGAAGTTGGCATTCATGGCTTCTATTGGGTGGGTGACCTGGACGGTGGGGCCCAAGTCTCCCACCCGTATGTTGTGGATGAGTGGCAACTTATTGGCAAGTATGTAGAGTATAGGTGGAAACTGTAGGAATCCTGGGCATTCTTGAGTGCACGTGAAATGGCTAACAAGAGGTTTGCGTAGCTGGAGAAAGAATACGTTTTTAAAGTCTCATAATGCAAAAAACAATTTGGTTAACATCCAACTTGCAAAAACCACCACCACCAAGTGTCTCCTCTGGCCTGAGGAGAAACATAAGACGCCTCATGCTGAAACAGAGGTTTGTGTTTGTCTGAGAACTTTGGACCAGCATATACAACAATCAGGCTTATAACGGGAAGCATCTTTCAACCCGAACTATCAATAGTGTTGCTCCGTAATCCCTTTTTAATTGCTGTATAACATTTCAGTTTGATAGTAGAGAGTGCAGTTAGATAGCGCCTATGAATGGCTTCCACTGCCTACTCGGATGTCTAGCGTTGTGGTAGGATTACATTTTCTTTTTCTATGTTTGTTTATGATTAATGTAAAGAAAAATCCCCTTGTCTCTGAAATAGACACAGATTCAGTGCAAGATCATTGTGAATGTTATGACCTAGCTTACCAGCCTTTTAATTTATGGCACTGTAGAGAAGAAGGAAGATTAGTTTGTGCAAGATTAGAAAGGCATGTGGACATTTTTTAGCACGAAGATAACAGATATAAAACATCTTAAATAGAAGTAAGCAAGACCTATTTTTCCCTTCCTTTGGTATGCTGAAACATATCCAAGACAATGATTCTTCTCCAGCAGCTCCCATATTTATCCGGCTTTTGGAATCAGTGGAGTATCTGTTCTCCTGCAGATGGTGTCCCAGAGGAGGGGAGCAGGTAGTAGAGTGTTCAGCTCCCAGCACTGATAATTCACCCAAAGACTCTCATAAAGTATTTTTAAATCCAGATTTGTGTACTCTCTCGCTCTCTCCCTCCTCCCCCATCATTATCCTATCAAATTATCTTTTCCATTCATGTAGTTCACTCACTGACATCCTAAGCCAAAACTCTAACCAAAATAAATGTGCAAAACACTTGGGCACCAAACAAAAAGCATATGTGAAAACCATCTGCAAAAAAAAACAAAGCAAAGAACACTGGGACTGATGCATTCAGAAAAGAAAACTGCAAACCGTCTGTTTCACTGGTGCACCCAACACAAACAATCATATCTCTGGAGTTTGTATTTTAGAACAACTTTGCTTATGCATAAAGTTAACACTATTTCATTAGGAAATTTACAGTGGTCTTTCTTTGCTAGCAATATGACCTCTTCTTTTAAATTTAGTATTGCTTAAAATAAAGGTAACCAAAAAGTGTCCACATGGTTCTATGAAGTAATACAGAGCACCCTGCCACCTTCATTATTTGATTCAAAGATGCAGCTCACAGAGACCACAAATCTCTATTATTTGATCTGCCATCTTGTTGTAATTGGCCTCAGTTTGCCTTTTTCTAGGTAAACTTTGTGCTGCCCTCCGTTGGCCAGCATCTCTACACCCGTTACTTAAAAAAGGGAACTTCAGTTTAGAACCCTTACTACGGATTTAGTAATCTTAATATTCAAGACAGCCTTCTAATAAGTCATGCAAGCCTTAACAAATATATAATTTTCTCAGAA
This sequence comes from Malaclemys terrapin pileata, assembly GCF_027887155.1. NCBI lineage: Eukaryota > Metazoa > Chordata > Testudines > Emydidae > Malaclemys > Malaclemys terrapin. The sequence continues at coordinate 88,502,731 of NC_071507.1, forward strand.
TAGGGGTGTTATGAATATTTATTAGAGGGAAGGGGTGTTTGTTTTTTTGTGGGTTTTGATAATCATTCTTTTATTAACTTTGACTCTCTTGCCGTTTCCCTTTATCCCTGTCCTTACTCCTTTTAATTTAACCCTACCTTTTCCTTTAAATGTTTGATTTTTCTTACAAATGGTTGCTTCTTGGTTCCTTTAAAGTACAGAAATTGTTAGCGTCCCAGAGGTCATAAGGGCTGTTTATTCATTTATTCCTCTGATTACTGAATAGAGGCACCATGCATTAAGTATCCAGTATAGCTCAAGAAGACCAGCAAGCTGAGAGCAGCCATCAACCTAAGGAGCACAAGCTTAGCCATGGAGTCACACTGCAGGAATAGGAGCCAAGTGGATTCTACCACTCCAAGGCAATCAGGGATGCTGCTGAAGAGGGCTATACTCATTCACAGAATTGCTGCCTCTTCCTCTCTCTTACTTCTCTTGGCATAACTAGATGCACTCTTTCTCTCTTCTACTTAGGGGACCCAGCCCCTGAACAAAACATCTTACTGTAATTATTATCTACAAATACTTACATGCCTTATTTTCCTTGAATATTGATATTAAATTACAACTCTAATTTCAGAATATTCCCCTGAAAATTCCTTTTTTTTTGCAATTGTATATATTTATGCTAATTGCAAATCTGCTCTAGATTCTTGAGACATGTTACACACACATTGGCTAGACATTCTTTCTGCTACCACAGCATTAGTTACTTAAGTGAGATGGAATATATTTCCTGAGTTAACAGAGAAAGTGTCCTGGGCCTCTAGTCTTTGTTTTAGCTACAAGCCATAGAGGCAGGGGGCCTTCAGATGATGATGCTGAAGATAGCCCAAAGGAAAGTTATATTTCCTGTCTGTTTTTTTTTTAATGCACTTAGCATGAATTTTAACTGAACAGTAAGTTCTAGAGACCCTGATAGAAGGGACTGGGTTTATGTTCCACCTAAAAGAAGCACATTTAGTTCAATGTAACTCTTCCTAGTGGTTTATTGGCATTTGACCCCGCCCCTCCCAAACAAACAAAACACCAAAACCCTCAACTGAGGGCTAATTTCTCTGCTAATGTAAACAGGTGCAGCTCTTCTGGCTTTAACTGAATTTTCCTCATTTACACCTGCAAATAATTTGTCCCAAAGCCCTTTAAAATTAACAAGTCTTATGATGTATTGGTTTCCATAAAAGCAAAACCGGCCAAATTACTGATATGTCCTGCCAAACTGTTCACATAGGGTATCTGTACTTCTAATCATCATTATTATTTTAATATTGTTCACAAATACACATGATGCATTTTTCTTTCAGTAAGAGGCCTTTTTGGTTCCAGTCCAGTACCATCATCTTAATCACACCTGGACAATGACACAATGCATTTCAATTTGGATAAAATAAAGTTCATGCTAATCTGTAAAGCTATGAATAAATGCTAAAACATCCTGTCAATCCACAGGATGGATAAGAATTGTATCTTTGCACAGCTTTCTATTTCAAAGCACTGAGTAAAATGGAATTCAGAGACCTTGCTGAGTACAGATCACATTTTGAGATACCTGACTTAAAAGAGTACTTAAAGGTCATCAGGCCTGATTACATTCTGTTCAACACAATAAAATGCAGCCAAGTGTAAATTATTATTGAGCGAATTATGAATGATTCATGGCAGATTTTTCATTAGTAGGTAATGTCTCCTTTGCTGTAAAGTCAACATTATGATCTAGGCTGCAATTTCTTTGAATTTTTGCTATTTAGTTAAATATGAAAAGAGACATTTATTTGCACCACCTATTTTTACATTAACTTCACCCAGTGGCATAGCTATATTTAAAACACACCATAAAAGCTCAAATCAACTGATCCCTTAACTATTGTAGAAGTCCAGATAACAAATGCAACAGGAATGCGACAGATGATGTCTAACAACTTTTTATTATCCTTGATATTTGTTATATTGGTGAGGCAAGATTTTCAAAAGCAATACAGTTATTATGGATTACTTTACTGCATTGTTTTCTATTAGTCTATTACTACTTTTCATTCTCTGCATGACCACCTCCACCCTCTTTATACTTCACAAAGTTTTCAGTTAAAATATCCTTGCCTGCTCTTTAGAAGATAGCCACTTCTAAGGCAGTCCTTTGAGAATCAACAGCCTTTAATGATGTTTGTTATGCAGCCAGGAAAGAGGGCAGAGAGGAGGGGTGTAAGGGATGCTTAATTTAGCATTGTGGGAAATAAATGCCAGAAATGCAGTTATCAGATTTGATTGAGGTTTTCTCTCCTCCACATGCTATCATTTCATTAATGATGTATGTGAGCCAACAAATCTCCACTTTGTGAGTGCCTTCAGCCAACCCTATTCAGTGCCGACATCCATAAAAGTTCATCAACAGAAATCTGGTCTTGGCACATCAGTAATACCCTGCTTTAGTGCCCAGACCTTCTGTTCCTTGGTGCCAGATGCATTTTAGCTCATGATGAGTTTCTGGATATGAGTCTTGGCAATCAGAACCTGCTGGGTTTTTGTTTTTCAGGGGTAAGAAGTGAGAAAGCTATGCCTTCACCCAGAAGAGAGAGAGCCTTTGCCCCAATGCTATAACCACTAATTTTCTCTTGATTTAGGAGCAGGGAACAAGGAAGCACTGTGTTTCCTAGAATATGGGGTGGGGAGAAGAAAGCCATGGGAACCAACTGAAAGACAAAAGAAAAATGTCAGATTTTTTTGAAAGGCTGTAATTCACAACTGGAAGAAAATTACTTTAGATCATCAGTGCATAGCTGCCAAACAAAGAAGCATCTTAAAACGAGTAAAATAGGATAGGGAAAAGAAGCTTTTTTTCAATTAAATGTAATTGAAAGAGATTGTAAATCTCTTTATGTTGGGATTTACGTAGATCTGCATTATGGAAAATAGCAAAGAGTCACATCCAAGATGGGTGACCTGGAGGATGTAATTATTCATTTCCGGAGAAACTAATCAGAGGATCTGTGGTGAGTGGTTTTGTTCGGATTGTTTTTTGTACCTAAAAGGCAGTTATCTCAAACAGAGCCCTACAGATAAACAATGTAGACTCTCAGAACAAAATTTCAAGTGCAGACTGATGGCTCTGGTTCTGACTGAGCTATATTCCCACATTTCCAACAATTCACTCTGTGATCCTGATCAGGTTGAAATTTTCAGACCTAGAAGCCTGATTTTTCAGAGGTGCTGAGTGCCTTCAAATCACACTGATTTCAGGTATGCAGTCAACTGCTGCGAGTGCTCGGCATCTCTGAAAAACAGGCTCTGGATATCGAAAGCGAGATATCTAAATCCATATTTACTTATCTGAACAAAACAGATTTAATTCCGCCAAACTTAAATCAATGAGAGTGGGTGCTGAGCACCTCTGAAAGTCAGGCCAATTTTATTTAGATGCCCATTTGTAAGATCCCATGTTTGACACTGTTGACTTTAATGTTACTTCCTCAGCTAACTCTGTAAAACCGTAAATAACATTTCTTTGTCGCAGAGGAGTGGTAGGAGACATTTTGATTCCTGTTTGTAAAGTACATTGAGATCCTTGAATGGAAGGAACTAGAGCCTAAGAGCAAAGTAATACTGATATTCAAATTGCCTTATTGTTTGTTGTTAGAAATAGCCCTATTGTTGACATACCTGACAGGATAAAGCAATTTGGATGGGCCCTGAGTCATATAATGACATTGTGCTAAATATGACCAGGATTCAGCAAGGTATTTAAGTCTGTGCCTAACTTTTAGTTTGTGCATAGTTTCCAATGACTTCAGTAGCACAACTTACATGCTTAAGGTTATTTACTGTGTTGTTGTAGCTGTGTTGGTCTCAAGATATGTGGGAGAGAAGGTGGATGAGGTAACTCACTTTTGAAAAGGCACCTAGCAAACTTAATCACAGAGCAAGGCCTAAATACCTTTAGAATCTGGGCCTCTGCTCCTTAGTGGATGGTGAATGTGAATATAAGGTGGAATAATGCCTTGCTCAAAGTATTTTTTTATTTTTTTGTTAAACAATTCAAGCACTCATGAAGGGGAAACAGTGTGGAAATGAATATGAAACATGCTTGCAGATTATGGCTTTCATTATTGTAGAAATATCTACCTATGTGAAATACCTGTTTGAAAAGTACTGCCACTATCACTGACAGCAGAGCAGAAACAAAAACAGAATAGTAGAGTAAGGCTTCTAGCAGGATTTGTAAGAGTAATATCCTTGCGCAGCAGAAGACTTGGGAAGTCTTCCACAGACCCTGTTCTCTTTGTTGAAAACCACTATTTTAAAAATGATTAAATGCCCAAACCAATTTATCTTGGAGACAGTGGGAGTCTTTCTATTAAATTTTATGGAGCTGGTTCAGCCCATAAAGCAGAACCAAATATTGACCAGATACCTGACCTCAAAACTTTTCAAAGCTTATATTGTCCAGTTGCTCTGCATGTTGATACAGTGCTGAATGATATTAACAATTAGTCACCAGTATACATAAAAATTGTGCAAGGTCTTGACATTTCTTTTTAAGTTAGTATCTTTGTTGGCACTCTCTACAGCAGAGGTGGGCAAACTATGGCCCGTGGGCTACACTCGGCCTGTGGGACCCTCTTGCCCGGCCTCTGAGCTCCTGGCCCAGGAGGCTAGCCCCCAGTCCCTCCCCTACTGTTCTTCCCTCCCCCGCAGCCTCAGCTCACTGTGCCGCCGGTGCTCTGTGCTGCACGGTGGCATGGCTGGCTCCAGCCGGGCGGCCTGGCTGTAGTGCCGCCAGCCACCGGTGCACCAGGCAGCACGGTAAGGGGGCAGGGAGGAGGTGGGGTTGGATAGAGGGCAGGGGAGTTCAGGGTGGTGGACAGGGGGCTGGAGTGTGGATAGGGGTCGGGGCAGTCAAGGGGCCGGGAATGGGGGGGTTGAATGGGTGCAGGGGTCCCGGGGGGCAGTCAGGGAGAAAGGGTTGTTGGATGGGGGGCAGTCAGGAATGAGAGGAGTGGTTGGATGGGACAGCAGGGGGCAGTCGGGTGTGGGTTCTGGGGGACAGGGAGCAGGGGTGTGTGGATGGAGCAGGGCTCCTGGGGGGGGCATCACGGAACAGGGAGGTTGGATGGGGCAGGGAGTCCCGGTGTGTGTGTGTGTGTGTGTGGCATCAGGGGCGAGGGGTAGGGGCCGGGACACGCCAGGCTGTTTGGGAAGGCACAGCCTCCCCTAACCGGCTCTCCATACAATTTCTGAAACCCAATGCGCCCTCAGGCCAAAAAGTTTGCCTGCCCCAGCTCTACGGAGACCCCCAGAGAGGTTCCTCAAAATCATAATTGAAGCACATAGTTGGAGTGGTGAAGGGCAGCTTCCGCTTCTTTTGCATATCCCGCACTCATAGAATAGAAGTAGCATATAGAAAAGTCAGGGCATCAAGTTCATCCCATGTATAGGAAAGTTTTTTTTTGGTTTAACTCATTGGAGTGTGCCATTGCTCTTCATTAGTATAAATGCAACTGATGAAGGATTGTAGAAAAACATACATTTGGACCTTCCTCTAACACTGTTAAAGACTTAGTGGGTCTGGGTTATAATTTGTGTGTGTGTGTGTTTACTGAATTCTGGTTTTATTGCATTTAAAAATAAAAAATCTCTACTGTTGAAGGCTACATGGCTTTTTGGTGACATACTAAGGTTATAAACATCTAGTGGAAATATATACCATGATCAAATTCTGTTGATGGCTAAGATTTCTTACTTCTGATGACAGAACAAACACTTGGAGGCCATTCTTTATCTAGATGAATATATTTTATTTTTACCACATGATAACCTCATTGATACTGAGGACAGTTTGAACTGCAGAAGATAAAGCGCTCACTTGATGCTTGGGTTTCATATATTAGTCAGTGGCTTTGTCTAGTTATGGTTCTTTGAATGAGTCACAGAGGCTGGTTCCAATTTGCATAGCAGTTTTCCCAAGCTGATGTTCACATCCGATAAGTTCATGTGTGGCACTTTTGAGCTCCAATATACAGGGGTTATCTGGGTAACTATTTCCATCTATTTAGGTGCCGTAGAGTATAAGTGGTCTATCCTTTTGTTATAAAGGGAGGTCAGCAGAGAATGTTTCCAGTTGGAGGCTTTCTGTGTGGTGTCTGCCTCTCTGCTGTCCTCTAGAGACATCTCCAAGGAGTTGGAATTGCAAAGCCCAGATCCCTTAATCATTCCTTATGTTTTATCACCTTGATCTTCACATGACTTGGGCCACTGTAGAATTGGTTCCAGTTTCACAGACCAAGTTATGAAGTGAAGATTCTTTATTTTGTTGTTTTGTTAGCTGCTGGGTCCCCACAAAATAAATATGCCATGATCCTAGGGAGCTGTTTCTAAAAAGAACTCCCTAGCTTGGACTGTATATTATATACTGTATATAGTTGTGGTTTTGATTCCCAAGGCATTTTCTCAGTTGTATCCCAGTATCTTTAGAGGAGGAATCACTGCCCTTTCTCTTTCACTTGTTTTAAAGGAACTGTTGACAGTTGATTGGAAACAGTGTCTTTACATGCTTGAAAGTAACCTATGTCTTTCTGATTAAGCTTTGATCAGTCCATTTCAATTCATTTTGCCTCCTTTCGGGTGGAACCTGTTTAATCTGAGTAAGTGTGCAATGGTATAGCTTCATCTGAAAGAGTCTAAATATGACTCCTTTCAAGTATAAATATAACAGTGCTGAGAGGAGAGGGAGGGATATATATATATATATATATATAAAAATCACCAAGAATAACAACCATTAAATTGATAAAGTACAAATATCTGTCTAGCAGTTGATTAACACAGTATTTAAGGAGAAAGTTCAGATACTGTATATCTGTGTGATGTCCTCAGCAGGAAGCAGACAACTGGAATCACTGATAGAAGTCAGGGGGAAAAGCGCAGTTAATCATTTGTGGATATTTACACCTTTGCTGGTTTCTTTCACGGTACAAAGGCATTAGTGAAAGTGACAGAAACAAGTTATGAGCCATTTACTTGGTCTATCTGGAGGGATTTAATCTCATTTGGGTCATGGAGTTGAGTATTCTCTGGGAATTGGTGCTACTGTGATAGGACATATCTGAAGGCCTGGAGTGCAGAGATAAGAGTTTAAGTCCAGCTGGAATTAGAAGCAATAGAATTAGCTGGATTGTAATGCCGTAAACCTTTTGGTTCAGATCCTGAAATGCCTCTGGATAGCAGTTCAAATCTCTTCCAGATGGAGTTTTGGCTCTGGGACTTATGCATAAGGCAAACATTAGTGATGTCAAGGACTTTTCTGGAGTATGCACAATAAAATCAGCCTTACATGATTCAGCATGTATTTTTCGTCCAGTTATGGCTTTTTTTTTAATGTGGGTATTTTTTGTTTTGTTTCAAAAGGCTAATTTTCCACTTCACTGACACTGACATGTTTGTTTATTTTTTAAAGGAAGACCAGGAGAATGTTTGAAAGGTCAGTGCTTTTATAATAAATGAGGCAAGACTGAATGTGATTGGCACATGAATATCACTTTGAGATAACAGGGATTGCTATCGTGAAAAACATAAAACACTAGACAGAAGCTATAATAATTTATTTCCACTCAGTTTAAGCCCATTTAGCTTTTCAGGGAAGTGTTTTAAGATAGTGGCTGAGTGGAGATCCACCAACACACACACATTTTCCATAATGCGGTATATTTTCTGTGATCATGCAGTATAATGAGACAAATGTAACAATGCATGAGTTGATAGATTAGTGCTATACTTGCATTAGGGATGAGAAGTTAATTGCAAACTGTGATTGTAAAAGACTTAACAATTTGTTTTTCTGTGTTTAAAATCATGTCAGGTTTTCCCCAGTGTAATAGGAAGTATAATCTCAATTAAGTTTAAATCTGCTGAACAGAAGTAAAATATGCATAGACACATGCAAAATTTTGCTTAGGGTATGGAACTGATATTTTATTTTTTATTTTTTTATGAAAGACCAGTAAAAAAAATCCTGCAAAAGTTCCATTGAATTCAATGCAAAATATTCTTGCCTAGCAACAATACAAATAAAATTGATTAGCTAAACCCAGGTTTTCTGTAACAATAACAGCTAGCTCTTACGTAGCACTTTTCATCAGCAGATCTTGAAGCAGTTTACAAAGGAGGTAAATGTCATTATACCCATTTTACAGACAGGGGAACTGAGACACAGAGAAGTGAAATGACTTGCCCAAGGTCACTCAGCAGGCCCCTATCAGAGCCGGGAATAGACTCTAGTGTCCTGATTCCCAGTCCAGGGATCTAGGCACAAGACCATTCTGACTCTCTGTACCATTATGCATGGCTATACTGCCAATATGCCATCGCCTCTTCCTCCAGGGGAAAAAAAATATGGGACCTATGAAGCATGTTAATGGTTTTTTCACTCTATAACTACATGCAGATTAATAGTTATTGTACATAGGTATAAATCTTTGCTCTTGTGATGGGTGATATTGCAGATTGGGTGGCACCTTTACACAGGATTTGCCCCTTGTTTGGGTAGGATGGGTAAGGACCGTAGCAGGTTAAGTCCTATTCATATATCAGGAATCAGAGAACTTGGGGAATATATATTTTTTAATTTGTTTAGATTGTTAAATAGTTTTATTAGATTTAAGTCTATTGTCTCAATAGACAGTAGCTCAGGAATACTGATTTTGGCTTAGAATGTTTTGTGAAGTTCTAGAAATTCTAGAAGAGAAAATCCTATGAGTTTGTATTGAGAATTCAGATATTGTTAAAGAAATAAGTATCCCCAACAAGTGAATTAAAAGGACAGTTCAACTATGTAAAAGTTCACTTTCATATTCAAGAAATCTGCTCACTGTATTCCTAGTCATATCTCTTTTTAATATAATTATATTTTACTACTTTAGACTCTGGTTGGCGCTGCAGAAGTAATGCTGCTATGAGAGAGCCAGCTAGATTCCATTTCAGCTTGACTATCAAAAAAAAAATAAAAAAAGTTAAATTAAGACTTCCGATTTTTTTATTACACACCTTGATTTTCAGGTACAGATTGTTAATTATCACCAAGGAAGACACAGTGCATCTTGGCAGAGGAGGTATATGTGGGTATACGAAGGTGACTTTGAACTATTTGTGTGTTCTTCCAGCCTGGGCAATGGTCTTGTTTTTCTGCGTATCTCAGGGCAAATGATGTCAGGTACTAGTTTTCAGAATATATCAACTATACTGGCAATTAAAAATAGTTTGCTTGCAAAACTTTCCTGTAGTTATATACTTTGTAGCATTCTTCCCCCCACCCCCATACACACAAAAGTGTAATTGTCCTGTTGTAGAGAGGCAGTGGCTCTGTAGTGTTTTGTGATCTCTGGTCTTTGTTTTAAAGTACAGTGTATAAAATAACCATGAAAGATGTCTTAGACTTACACATTATATGGAAACTGAACATTTGAAAAGTTACCTGAGTGTAAAGAATAACTGTGTAAAGTTGAATGACTGGAGTGGACTACTACTATTTGTGTGTTCAAAGAAATACTGCATATTTTGTTTACTAATACATGATATGCTGTACTGCACACTTACATTCTTCTTAAAATTGAGTTGCCAACATTAGATTCTCTCACATTATTATAGCTTACATGGACACTGTGATTTCTTTGTAAATCAGAAGTTTATTATAGCTAAACCTTATGATGATAATAAATAATAAATGGTTAAGCCTGTTCATTGACACTGACTTGTGAAATATTAATAGTATTAATTGCAATTAATCACCTCAATTTCTTTTTTGTGTGTGTCATGTTTTAAATTAAATCATGAACAGGGAAAACTGCATTGTGGTGATAGCTAGAACATTATTCAAGAGTGTTTAGAATTTTTTAATGAATCTGTCATGTCTTTCATTACATGTAAAAGGAACCAGATACTAGCAAAAAATGTTATAAAAACAAACAGGCAAACTCTCTATTCAGAATAAAATGCAATGAAGTCTGGTTTAGAAATTCAGATTAGTTTGCAATAGCTGTCAATATATTAATAATAGTAGCCTAAGTTTATCGCTGAGGGCCTCAGTCTCTCTCAAACTAAAAAAGTAATTAGCAGACTAGGTTCTTACGTGTGGACTCAGTTTGAAATGGAGTTGTTTGGATGTAAGCGATCACCTCCATAAATGACACAATAGATACCATAATTGCAAAATTAAGATTTAATAGATTGGTAATATAATCTGGTACAGATTTAACTGAGATGTGTTGCACACAATAAATGACATCTTATATTTCTACAAGGGGCCTGTTCCAAGTATAACTCTCAAAATATTTTGATTTGGGGTAGTTTAAAATATGACAGCTATTAACAAACATTCCAACATATCATCATTGTGCAAAACTGAAGTGAATGTATGTGTGCCATCTATGGATTTACTAGAGAATACCTCCTTCCACAATATCTGGAATAGGGACCACATATGTTTTCAGTATTGTAAGTTAGGTATGTCTTGACTGCACAGTTAAACCAGGGTGATTGGCACCCAGGTCTGAACATCTGGGTTGGCTTAGCTTGGATGTGAGCATCCCCACAGCAAAAGGTCTACCTGAATTACAGTGTCCTCACTGTTTCTGCACTGTCCAATATGTGGCTGGGGGTGTATCCCATGATTCTTTGTGCTGAGACACTCTAGGATCTTTTCCCCAGTCAATTATGGGAGAACTTGTCTGTCCTTTGTGGGATATTATGGGGAAAGCATTGGAGAACTGTGAGTAATCAAGTGAATTTTGTCTGCATCCTCGCTGCAAAGTGGGCAGGTTCCTGCCCAAGTTATAGTGTAGCCTGAGTTCTAACCCACATCCCTAGCTGAGGCTTAAATCACCTCCAGACCCCGATTAGAGGGTTCTCTATGTGGACAGAAGGGAGAGATAAGTTGTTCTAAAAGCTGGTAGGAGCCTAGGTTACCTGCAGTGAAGCCATACCCTTAGTGTGTTTACCTGAAAGGATCTAATGTGCTAGATGGATCTCTGACTTCCTTGGCCTTTGGGCCCTGTGCAATGAACAGAAACCCTACATTTAATCCCTCTCGCACTTGAACAAATAGATTTTATTGAAAAGGGGATACTGCTTGCTTCTCTTCATTTCTGTCTCCTGGTTTTTCTAATTTTCCAGCTTTCAGTTCCATTTTCACCCTTTCACTGCTCCCTCTGGACTTATATAAGAGTACATTTAAGCAATGTTTGCTCATACAAATATCTACATGCCAGTTGAACATTTTATTTGATCAAGGGATCCTGTCACTAGAATTTTCACTTACTTCCATGGTATGTTAACGCTAGTTAAGTGCTAGTTTAAAATTCTCAAAAGAGTGCTCTATGCACTTCTGTGTGGGTTACTGGGAATTATGCTGTTGGGTGAAAATTGTATTTTCCGAAGAAAATGAGTTGGCAACATAACCTTGGATGAATAAGGGAATAATGTCTGAAGCTACTTTAACCCATCTGATGCATATCCTTGTTTCTGCAAATCCTGTTATTAAAACAAAATGAATTAGTTCACATTGACCTGTTTTCTAAATGGTATGTGGTGGTGCGTGTGTACTGCAGTAAAACAATAGTGGCATCCAGGGGGGAAAAATAGCATCAGAGATGTGTCCTCAGGCTTTAATATACATTGCATCTTAAGTTTTGGTATGTTAAAGTTTTCATTCTCCCATGAGCTTTCCATTGGAACATCAGGGCATTCCTGCTGAAATTGATAAGCTTTTGTCTGTCGGTATTGCTGAACATGTGTAAAATCAGAAATAGATTATGTACAAGTCTGTTTTCTACAGGTATTGTATGTGTAATCTTGATTTTACAGTTTTATTTTGCAGCAGCTGAAAAGTCTGGTTGACCATCTTTTGAAAAGTTGGTTCTTCACCAGTGACAATCTTATTTTAAGCCTTTCTGTTGATTAGTTAAGAAATTTGTTCTGAGAATCTATCCAGCATCTCACTAATCCAGCTTTGTCACGACAGTATCAGAGAGTCTGAAAAGTGCTCCACTGATGAGCTCTCCCGGTATTCTCTGCAATGGAAAGACTTGGATTTCATCTCATTTCATAGGATACAAAATATTTCATAAACAAAAATATGTAAAACAAAGAAAGTGATTTGCAATTATCACACTTGAATTAAATGATAATTATTTGGGGATATTCATGGAGTTGAGGGGATATATTTTTCTTATCTTAAATCTTTGGTTTATTATCTCTTTTATGGTTCCGTGCAGCACAAATGAATTTACATGACAAGGTGTCTAGTTAGCATTATTAGCAAAATTGCTACTTAAAGTCCTTGGTTTGTATATTGACTTATCTTAGTTAGCTCTTTACAGAGATTTCTCATATGTAAATAACTTTAAAAAACCAACAAAAACCTAAGAGCAAAAGTTAGATCTAGACACAGATTATGAATTCCTCAAAGTGTAGGTCTGATTGGATCCATCTCTACTTGAAAAATGTAAAATTGTTAATGTTTTGCTTAAACTAAGGACACAATGATGGCTTTGGTGCTGATATGACAAAATCACAAACATTATTGTTAAAAAAAAGAAAATAATCCCCATTCGCCCACACCAAAGATATATTCTTTTTTTGAAGGACAGTCTCAAAGGGGAAAAACTAACTGCTAAGAGAATGGGTTTACAAGTAAAGAGTAAGAGATGTTTCATACTTGCCTGTGAGAGCCCCAGAGGGTCCTGTGGCACCTTTAAGACTAACAGATGTATTGGAGCATAAGCTTTCGTGGGTGAATGCCCACTTCGTCGGATGCATGTAATGGAAATTTCAAGGGGCGGGTATAAATATGCTGGCAAGCATATTTGAGATATGTGAGAGCCCCTATCCTTTGAAATGTGCTCTCCTCCTTCAAATCCATTGACCTTTTGGGCTCTCTGTGAGGCACATGTTTTTATGAAGGTTGCTGAAGAAGCAAATATTTTTAGGGGTGATTTTTAGGGCAGGTGGAAAATAGCTGCATAGCTATTTCGCAAAGTGTGCTGCAGGGCTGTTTTTGTAGCACTGTGGTTATGGAGCTGCTGTTTCTTTTTCTGATTCACTGTATCTTTAAAGTGTTTATCGGGGTGCCAACAGCTTGAAATGGTGGCCTCTTACACTGCTCTACAGCCAAAATGCTTCTGAAATAAATGTAGTCAAACTTTACTAATTCTGGGTCACTGAGAACGAAAATGATGCTTAAAATTGTTGATTGGCTCTAGTTTTCAAGGTATGCTATTGGGTCAGTATATACAACCCTTGACTTGGGAATGGCGGAGGATAAGTGAGTTATAAAGGGAAGGGATCTCAATTTAAACCAGAAATGACTAAAATACATCTTTGACTGGATCTATGAATAAATCTATGACTGGGTTTGGACAGTACTTGCTTTTTAGGCAAAACAATGAATGATGCAATCTGAAGCTGGTATTGCATCATACATGATATGAATTGCATCATGTTATTCCTAGAAGTCATGGATGATGCAATCATAACAAAGCTTACCTCACTCTGCTGAACAAATTGCCCTAGATCAGCTCTAGAAATCATACAGTGTCGTGCTCTCTTATTTGTCAGTGTTTGATTTTGCAAAGGGACACATTTCTGTTTAGCCAAAGTGAGCAGAGATGCCTCGTACTTGTGTGAACAGTGCAGATAACTTCTGCTATGTTTGTGGTGAAGTGACTTTTGCATCACAAAAGCGCAGTATAACCACTATGGTTAAGAAAGCCTATCACCTTTATTTTGGCTGCAAAATTGGAGATCAGGACAAGAGGTGGGCCCCACACATATGCTGCAACACTTGTGCAACAAATCTTCGCCAGTGGTTGAACGGGAGAAGGAAATCTATGCCTTTTGCAGTGCCAATGATTTGGAGAGAGCCAACAGATCATACCAGCAATTGTTACTTCTGCATGGTGCCTCCAGTTGGGAAAGGTGTGTCAAAGAAGAAAAAGTGGACTGTGCATTATCCAAACATTCCATCAGCTATGCGCCCAGTACCCCACGGAGAAGGACTTCCGGTTCCTGACGCACCAGAATCATTCTCACTTGAGTCAGACGAGGAAGAGGATGAATCTTCTGGTCCTGAACCATCAATGTCACAGGACCCACATTTTCTCCCATCCTCCTCCTCTGAACCACACCTCATAACACAAGGTGAACTGAATGACCTTGTCAGGGATTTGGAACTACCCAAGAGTAAGGCAGAGCTGTTGGGCTCCAGACTACAGCAGTGGAATCTCCTGGCAGGTGATGTTAGGGTTTCCATGTTCCGTGACCGTCAAAAGGATCTTGTCCCATTCTTCTAGCCTGCAACAACATCGATGGTGTGATGGCAGCCCTCAACATCGTTCACGATCCAGATGAGTGGAGACTGTTCATTGATTCATCGAAGACGAGTCTTAAAGCTGTTTTACTGCATAATGGCAATGTTTTGCCATCAATTCCAGTTGGTCATGCAGTCCATATGAAGGAAACCTATGACAACATGAAACAACTTTTGAGGTGCATAAACTATGACCAACATCAGTGGCAGCTTTGTGGCGATTTGAAGGTTGTTGCTCTCTTGCTTGGTCTGCAGACTGGATACACAAAGTACTGCTGTTTTCTCTGCGAATGGGATAGTCGTGCAAGAGATTCCCACTACATCAAGAAAGATTGGCCACTCCGACAGTCATTGGAGCCTGGGAGGAAAAGTGTTCAGCATCCACCACTTGTTGGATCAAGGAAGATTTTGTTACCACCCTTACACATCAAGCTGGGTCTGATGAAGAACTTTGTCAAGGCCATTGACAAAACACAAGCAGCTTTCAAGTACCTCCGTGGAAAATTTCCAAGGTTAAGTGAAGCTAAGATCAAGGAAGGTGTCTTTGTTGGTCCTCAGATTCGTGAACTTCTTCGAGATGATGCATTTGACCATGCACTGAGTGGCAAGGAAAAGACGGCATGGAAAGCCTTCCAGTTAGTGGCAATAAATTTTCTCGGAAACAAGGCAGACAACTACAGGTTGTTGGTGGAAAACCTCCTCAAGGCATACAAAAGCCTTAGTTGCAACATGTCACTAAAGATACATTTTTTGCACTCTCATCTAGATTTTTTCCCACCGAACTGCGGAGCAGTGAGCGACAAGCACGGCGAGCGATTTCACCAGGACATTGCAACACTGGAGAAACGCTATCAGGGCAAATGGAGCCCATCAATCTTGCAGACTATTGCTGGACAGTGACAAGAGATGCTCCATTTAATGAATACAAGAGACAAGCCAAGAAGCGCCGAGTAGACACTGAATAGGACTAAACTATGTACAGAATAGTTTTTTGCCTTTTGTTTCATAATAAATTTTATTTATATAACCCTTTTGCTGATTTTTAAAGTGTTACATAAACAGGACAGGTGAAATATTATCATGTAAAGCAACCATAAACACATGAAAAGACCTAGGTTTACAATTTATGATTAAAACAGTACTATCTACACAATATACATAGACATAAAATGTAAAAACTTAAATATCTTAGAAACAGTAGCCACTCAGTTGTTTTAATTGTCATATTTGAATTCAGCACATCAAAATACATAATAAATAGCACATTTTATCTCTGAAGCAGACGACTTCTCAAAAATTGTAGACCAGTGTATTCTAAAATAATTATTTTAGAATACCAAATAAATTGAGAATTGGTAAAGGTTTCACCTTTTTAATTGCTTCGGTACTCCGGCTGCAGATGAGGCAAGTTCTATCTAGACCAGTATTTTCAGAAATGGGTGCCTAAAGTTAGGTGTACATATTTAGGCATCTAAATAAATGGCTTGTTTTCAAAAATAGTGTGCACTCAGCAGTTCCCATTGAATCCTGGGTGAGTGAAGAACAGGCAAAATATTAAAGCATTGGGGAGCGTAGTGTCTGGTAGCATTACATACAGGTTTTCTTTTGTGTTTTTCTGTGTCCATCAAAAATATATATCTAAAAATAACCCAAGTGGGAGCAAATGGGTCAGGTGACTGGGATGTAGAAACTTTCATCTCTGGCTTGCTTATTTGAATGTAGTCTAGGCTGTTAGTGATGAACATTTGTAGACATTTGATAGCTGATGAGGAACTTACATAAAATAGGTTGATTTCATTCTAGTGTCTACTGGACAAGTGTCCATTTTGCAAAAACCATCGTCAGTCTTGGCACTAGTTGGCATCCTTGTTGGCTTTTTCAACAGAGAGGTTAAAGATTAAATGGGCATAGAGACTGACCCCTCCCACCCCCTGAACCCTAGAGGTGATTTCTCCAGAACAGGATTGTGGCATAGTGGGTGAAGTGATGGGAAGTTTCCACAATCTCTTGCTGTGCTGTGCTGTGCTGTACTTCTTCTGTGGGTGAAGAGGGGGCTTTACCTTCCAGAGCAATCAGCCTGAACCCTATCATGAATTAAAATAATATTTATAAAATAAAGGTTTGGCTGAAAGACTATTTACTGATTTCCAGAAGAAGCACAATAGTTACATGGCCTGGGACCTTCCTACCTAAGAGACCATCTCTCTCCCTGTGCCATACTATCACATTTGAGGTCAACGTGGACACTAGAGCAAAGACTCCTTCAGTGTAAAAGAGACAGGGCTGCCAGCACAGCATTCTTGGTGAGGGAGCGCCTCCTGGGCTGTTCTGTCCCACACAGTCCAACATACCTTGAAGTAGTGGGCTGCTCATCCAGGGCTGCAGAGCCAGTTTATTGGAGCACTGGAGGAGGGCTGAGGCAGTTAGAGTAGGATTTCTGTTTTGAGAAAAATGTGAAATGGGATGGAATTTCTAATTCACTTTGAGTCTGCTCACAGCTGATCAGTGTGATGTGGTTGGGAGGAGAGCAAAGGTAAGCTCTGCTGTTGGATTGATTGGGAAACTTCTCCTTGGACTTTCAAAATTAAACCAAGGGCCTTCACAGCTCCAGATGGGTATTCTTTGGTGTAGATTCTTTTAAATCTAAATAAACATTGAATATTGCAGTTGTGCTTCAGATAACGTTTTGATGATGCTCACACACCTCACAAGTCATCAGCTCTAAGTGATTTACCACAGTCTTCTTTGGCTCTCTCTCCACTGATCATAGATTCAGAGTGATGTGTAAACACTTTGGGCAAACAGTTAAAAATCTCCTCATTGCAGAGTGCTGAGGGACAACTCTTTATGTACCATATGCACCTCAGATTTATTTGAAGGCAGAATGAAAACTTTGTAGTAATTAAAATTAGAAAAAAAACAGGAATTGAACGTGGTGCTTCAGACAGCTTGGAGAAAAGTATCTCCTATAATTTTTAGGGTTCCAGGTGCACTTTCAATTTCCTTAACTGTAGTGTAAACCCTGATTTTGGTGTCCAGCAGCGTTAAGCATTGAGACCAAAAGAAGAGGATAGAAGAAAAAATGTCTTTCTTTGTAATGTGAATGTGTTAGAATCAGAATTAGTTCTGGTTGTGTTTGATAAGTGTGGAAGTTTTTGAAATCTATTAACTAGAAGGTAGATATTTCAGCTTGTAATATGAAAGGAAAATAGACTCAGGGCCAGGTCCTCAGCTGTATCTCCACTTACTTTAGTGGGATTATGATGATTTTCATCAGCTGAGGATTTTACTCACTATTTTCTGTTTAAAGCCTTTCCGGCAGCATGTGACAGATCAATAAACAGATCATGATTATATTTCTCTTCCTATAACTCATGTAGTGTTCATTGCAGGTATTTTGCTACCTGCCTATCTGGTATGAAGACACATTTAGATTTGTTGAAGAATTTATTATAATGACTTATTATGGGTACACGGGCCTTACGCTATACAATTATTTATAGAATACGTTATGGCACTCTTCGCTTATTCTAGCCATTTTATGGAAAATGACTCTTCCTTTTTGTTTGCATTTCCGCATCTTCTTCTTGTGCCAGTCATCCCTTGGTGGCTGTGTAATACAGGACTTCTTCCTATATTCAGGATTTTTAGTGTGTAGTTACCATCTGTACTAGCTGAATTTAATATTGATTTGGGTTGTATATGAAGAGATTATATGGTGACATCAGTGAACGAGGATGTTGGAAGAAAACGACATCCTTAATCATCAGCATGAGTGAAGCAAGTTCAGGTGTTTGCGGAAGGAAGCTGTATCTTTGTTGAATACACCTCTACCCCGATACAACGCTGTCCTCGGGAGCCAAAAAATCTTACCGCGTTATAGGTGAAACCGCGTTATATCGAACTTGCTTTGATCCGCTGGAGTGCACAGCCCTGCCCCCCCCGGAGCACTGCTTTACCGTGTTATATTCGAATTTGTGTTATATCGGGTCGCGTTATATCGGGGTAGAGGTGTACCATGTAAAATGTGTTCCGTCCATATTCAGAATCATAGCTTCCTTATGAGGTAAAAGGAAGGGGAGTCTCTTTGTCCAAAGTTAATTCATCCTTCCCAAGCTTCCAGCACACTATAATTCATTGTATCCTCAAAAGTCCCAATGTAAAAGTACCTTGTGCTTTACTATAGCCTTGTAAAATAAAGCTTGCTTAGCCAGTCCCAGTGAAAAACACAGCCTGCTAACCAGAGGTGGAGTTTGTCTTTTGAATGTATTGATCTCTCTGACTCAGTGACTTGCAAGCTCCTTTGGCTCACAGAGATCTCAGGCCATCCAGCAGGACTCTTAGAAAGAATTTCCTTCTCAGCCTCCCTTTGACTATGAAAGTTAAGTCTTCTATTGCAGCAGCTGCAACTGAACCCAGATAGTCCATTTCCTGCCACTTCTGTATGTACTAACCCCGGACATGGGTTTATACACCCCATTGCACTGTCATTTATGATCATCTGGGATCTGCTTGTGTTAGCTGAAAATAAATGAAATTCAAATAATAGATTAATGGATGTGTTTTCAATTATTGTTTGTTTATTGAGCTGTGAAAGGGTACTTGGTACTGTCCAGACAAATAAGGAGTTGCACCAGGTACCCAAAGGATCCTGTTTTGTGAAAATTGTTAGCCATTCAAAATGCTTAACTCTGCATTCCATGCATACTAGCCGGTAGGTAATGGTCAATCTACAGTCTGTTTTCCTTATATAGGGTGACCTGATGTCCTGATTTTGTAGGGACAGTCCCAATATTTGGGGCTTTTTCTTATATTGGCTCCTATTATCCCCAACCCCCGTCCCAATTTTTCACACTTGCTGTCTGGTCACCTATCCTTATATAAATTTGTATAATTTTTCTTTTGGAAATATTTCATTGCAGAAATATGTTGATTTCAAGCAAACCAGCTGCTGTTACAAACTGTATTTCCTAAACACTTGTATTTGCATTCCCCTCCAAATTTTTGTTTGGCCATTAGAGCAGCATCTTCCTTGGTAGTGGGGCAGATCTGCTTTTCTTCTGCAAGCTTTTTTTGTGTTCATGGCTTGGCAACATTAACCATGACAGCTTCATTAGAATCAGTTTAGTGTGTGTGAGATCCAGACAGTCTTCTTTCAAAATGGTTGTCTTCAGATGCCAGCCTCTACTGGAGCCAGAACTCACATCTGAAAATTTTGTATAGAGTAAGATAGGACACTGCTAGTATAAGAGTTTTTATCTTGCAAATTTTCACATGAGTAAGTCATTACTCAGGTGGCTTATCCCATTGATACTGAGGAGATTATTCATATAAATGAGGATTTGTATGATTTTGCCCAGGTTCTATGACTATAGCCCTACTAAATTTACGACCATGAAAAAAGCATCACGGACCATGAAATCTGCTCTCCCCTTGTGAAATCTGGTCTTTTGTGTGCTTTTACCCTATACTATATCAGTTTCATGGGGGAGTTTCTCAAATTGGGGGCCCTGACCCAAAAGGGAGTTGCAGGCGATCATACGGTTATTTTAGAGGGGATTGTGGTATTGCCACTCTTACTTCTGCGCTGCCTTCTGAGCTGGGTGGCAGGAGAGCAGTGGCTACAGGCCAGGCACCCAGCTCTGAAGACAGCGTTCCGCCAGCAGCAGCACAGAAGTAAGGGTGGCAATACCATACCATGCACTCTTATTTCTACGCTGCTGCCTTCAGAGCTGGGTGGCCAGAGAGTGTCGGCTGCTGACTGAGGGCCCAGCTCTGTATGCAGCAGTGGAGAAGTAAGGATGACATTACCATACCATGCCATCCTTACTTCTGCACTGCTCTGCCTTCAGAGTTGGGCTCCCAGCCAGCAGCCACCGGTCTCCACCTGCCCATACACACTGACAATTATTTTATGATAACAGTTCAAGTACTGTAAATGGAACAAATTGTAAAAAGACTAGTAAAAATCTCCTGGTTAAATTGGTAATTTAACATTTCTGTATACCTTTTTCTTTTTCTTTTTTCTTTTTTTCTTTTAAACAAGGTGGCTAACATTGTTCGGCTGCCCTTTGGGGATTTAGAGCAATATATTTTCCACAAAAATGGAAGCTGTTATTTATGTGGTTTTATTTGGTAGCAAAGTAATAATGTTTATATGATGATGATATCTGGGCATTCACTAGAAATATAATAAGCACCTTATCTCATTTAATAAACACAGTCCAGTTGTATGCATAATTATCAAGATATAAAGCAACCTGAAATAAATATGAAGCTCTACATGATAATAAATGTTGTTATTCAAATAGATTTACTCATTCTGAATTGAAATGAGATCTCCAATCTCTCAACACTTAAAGCACATCATGTGGTCTTTGCCTGACTCTAATCTGGGTAGCTGCAATTTCGCTCACACAGCAGCTAGATTATTCTTAGTAAAGAGAGCTTGAAAAGCTGAAGATAATCAGATGGTTCTCCTAAATTAAAACTGTTAAAGAATTCATAAAAATAAATCGCTGTATCTGTAAGTCTTAATTTGTCCTCTGCATTACTGCTTTAGTAAAAAGAATGAAAGGCTCTGTTTGGATGTACCATCCTTGTACCATGCTCAGAACAAACATGCCCTCATTCAGCAATGGAAATTTGGTGTACATGGGGATTATTAGAGGAGGGTAATATTCTTGTTTAGGGGAGTTGAGACTGGGTGAGGGTGCTGTTTTACCACTGGTGAATGCTCTCAACATGATAGCTCTACCGTATTGTAGGTGTTAATTGCATTGACAAAAAATGATACCTTCAGTCCAAATCCTTATTCATTTCTCTGTGCATATCCAGGAATAAATCCTCCCTGCTCTTCATGGATAGAGCTCAATTTTGTCAGCCATTCCACTCCTGTGGATGTCATCTGCCTATCTCTCACATCTGCTCTGGGACATCCATGAAGCTGCAGGGACCATTAAAATAAAACATACAAAATGATGATTAATACCACAGCAATACCATCTGACCTTTAATATCCTGAATAAAAATCAATAAAAATAATAATTTTAGTTCCTTTTCAAATTCCAATGCCTTCTTGCAAGGCACTCATTCTTTGGACTTGAGAACAGTTATGAGAATTCTCACAGTGTATAAGAATAAGAAGTGTGGAGGCACTAGATTATGCAACAATAGGATTAGCAAAGGGGCAGAAAGAGAGGAAAGCTATCAGTGTAACTGGACTAGCAGAGGTTATTATTGAATGCCAATAGGCTGCTGAAAAACATTGCTTTGTGAAGGATCTCTGCAATGAGAGCAGAGGCAATTTTCAATACGGGGAAGGGAAAGCCTGATAATTGCCCTATAATTTTTCTGAGAGGTAATATTGAAGGACCAGCTCCAAGAATAGAGAATCTATGAGAACATATATGCAGGTATAGGAAAACATGCATTGCCCCAAAATGTGATTCCAAGGCTCAAATGCCTTCTTTATGAAAGCCTTTCAAACATAAGTAGAGAGAATTAGGAGAAAATAATGGCTAAGATTAATTGTTTTCTGCTAAGATGTTATAAAATGCACTTGATGTCTTACAGCACGTTGGGTAAGCAGTGTCACTATTCCCCCAACACTCATGGCCTGTGTTAAATTGTACACCATTTTGCTGTTGGAATATGCCCACGAGTAATTTTCATGCCTCAAATAGAAAGATGGAATATATTGCAATTGCAAGTGGATAAAGCAGCATGTTAAGAATGTGCAACAATTGAACACTTGGGCTGACAGCTGTAACATAAATGCTTTGGCCATAGTGTCCAGGGTGTAATTAAGGAATTACACCCTGGACACTATGGACATTTGGACATTTGGTTAATTTTTTTAGACTTTTTTGCACTGATTTCTGTTACTATGTGTTCAGCACAATTTGCACAGATAAGTGATTTCTGGCAAATTTAACCCCTTGTGCAATGAAGTGCAGCAAGTGCAACAGACAAGTCACCAGCAAGTGACTGAGGGATGATAATGGTGGAAAGGCCACAATTGTATCTATGATGCCAAAGACCACACTCCCTGCTGGCCCTGTAGCAGTGGAGACTGGCTAATCACACAGTAACAAAAAGGAAACCTAATCCAAAGGGTGGTTTCAGCACCTTTTGTATAGGAGATATTTTGTTTGTGGGTGCAAGGAATTAGAAGCATTCTGGGAGGGCCAAGCAGGGCACACCAAATTTATCTAGAATATCGAAGGCCATAGAGGATATTCTCCAAAGGAATGTGAGCAGTTGCCACTGGTCTTGGCTTAGATATACCATAGCACTTCCTTAGTGACTTGTACTCTAGTTTGAATTCTCTTATGCACCAGACGTTATTCCTTACATTACTTTAAAAATCTTTTTTGCATTAATGTTTGTCCCTCAGTTGGGTCATTTGCTCAACATTTTAATGATTTATGTCACCAATGTAGATATTAGTAGGTACAAAGATGTGTTTTAATGATATTCTACTGCATATTGTTCACTGGGGAAGAATATAAAGCAGGGAAAATACAAAGTATTAAATACATGGATAGTTTCCAGCCTTCTAATGATTCAAACTATTTGATGAATCATGAATTCTATTGTTGACCTCTGTTTCCGACCTTTCTCTGATTTCACAGGTCAACAACTCAATCTAACTACTGCATTTTGAATAATTTGTCATCTGAGATCTGTAGAACACCTCTCCAGTTTTCGTTTTTTAAAGTGATGATTGCAAGGGATCAAAATGCAGCTACAGCTTTTAAAGTAACGTTAAACCTTCACTACTGCTGGAAAGCAGTCCCAGTTTAATCAAGTTTCTGCCGATACATTTAAGGGGACCTGAATCCTCCTTGTCTTTCCTGTCTTTATCATGGACCTACGATCCAATATGCCTCCCATCCCCTCCCCCCAAAAACCCCAAAATAGAAAAAATAAAAACACATATTAATAGTTAAAGTAAATTCAACTATACTTCTTTATTTTTTTTTCTTATTCATTCATATTCCAGTCTTCTTGATACTTAGTTTTTATTCTGCTCTTTTCCCTTTTACATGCGTGAAAAAAAATGGTTGGTGTTTTTATTTTGATCTGCAGCTTTCTTTAGCAGCCATGTGACTACTACATGAAGGGCAGTCTCTTTAATCTTGCAATCAGGAGGTTTTTTCTTCTCATAATACACTCTGATTAATATAAACTAATAATTATAAACACTGTAATGCACAATGTGTTTCAACAGTGCGACTGATTGGCTGATTTGTAGTTTGACAGATTTTTCTAAAGCTTAGGAAAGAACAAAACAAAAATTGCATTTCAAAGTGCTTATCTCACTTGAATTTGTGTTTTTATTTTGGCACAATTATACCAATGACATTTAGTACCAGTATCGTTAAACAAATGTCAGCATTTTAATTATATTGCATTTGCAAGGGTTTATAACTTTTGCTGCTTTACTAACATGGAAAGTTAGATATAAGATTTCAGCTAAACAGTATCTTTTTAAAATATGTGAAATTATTATTAACAACACTTTACATACCATACCATCTTTCATCTGAAGAGCTGCAACTTCTTCACAGATTTGGGTGATAAGTATTAACCTCATTTTGCTATGGGCCAGTTTAGATATGGACTAAGTGACTTTCCCTTAGTCACTCAGCATGTCAGTGACAGTCAAGAACAGAACCAACATCTCCTGACTCCTTGCCACGGTCTCTAGCTGCTAGACCACTGTGTTTCCTTAAATGCTCAATCTAATACAGAGGTGGGCAAACTTTTTGGGCCGAGGGCCACATCTGGGTTGGGAAATTGTATGTAGGGCCGGGGCAGGGGGTTGGGGTGCAGGAGGGAGTGTGGGGTGTGGGAGGGGGTGCGGTGTGCAGGAAGGAGCTCAGGGCAAGGGATTGGGGCAGAGCAGGGGTGCGGAGTGTATGAGAGGGCTCAGGGAAGGGTGTTGGGGTGCAGGAGGGTGTGGGGTACAGCAGGAGGGTTGGGGTACACAGGGGTGCAGGGTGCAGCAGGGAGCTCAGAGCAGTGGGTTGGGGTGCAGGAGGGGTGCGGGATGTATGAGAGGACTCAGGGCAGGGCGTTGGGGTGCAGGAGGGGTGCAAGGTGCAGGCAAGGGGTTGGGGGGGGGTTGGGTACAAGAGGGGTTCGGGCTCCAGGGTTGCAGCGGCGCGCACCGGGGCCAGGGAAGGCTCCCTACATGCCTGCCCTGTCCCTGGCCCCGTGCTGCTCCCGGAAGCACTGCGGCCCCTTGGAGAGGGAGGGAGGAGCGCTCTGCATGCACTGCCCTTGCTGCATCTCCAGGTACCTCCCCTGAAGCTCCCATTGGCCGTGGTTCCCCGTTCCTGGCCAATGGGAGCTGCGGGGGCTGTGCCTGGAGGCAAGGGCAATGTATGGAGCCCTCTGCCCCCCCCGCCCGGGGGCCGCAGGGATGTGGGCCGAATCCAAAGCCCTGAGGGGCCGCATCCGGCCCGTAAGCTGTAGTTTGCCCACCCCTGATCTAATACCTGTCAGGGTAAACTAAAACACTACTATTGACTTGAAGTGCAAGTTACATCAGGCAATAAACTATCAAAAGGGGAAAAGTATATATGATTTTTCTTTTTGGTCTGGGTAGTTTTTGCCTACAGAAAATGAAAGTGAAAGTTGTAATTCAGTAATATTTATAAACCACTTTGGCACAGTCAATATAACTGTGCTTTCCTTCAAATCCCTCCTTAATAGCCACTTATTTTTATATCTCTTCTTTCTTGCATTGGCACTACTGTCCTTTATTATATTTTATTTTTCTTTGACTTGGAGACCAGTCCTGGAAACTCTTATTTCCAGATGTTTGGGCAAATTTTATGCTGGTGTGCATCCATTGATTTCAGTGAAGCACCAGTATACAAAAATTGACCTGTAGTGTTTGCTGCTCATGAAGCCTTGATGATGAACGCTATGGCTGGTAATGTCCTTCCAGGATAGGTTCTTTGGATTATAAACTTCCTTGTGTAGAGACTTCCTTGTGTAGAGACCTTGTGCCTGATTCTTCTATCACTTATACTGGTATAGCTCCATTGACTTTGAGAGAGTTACACCAGTGTACAATGGTGTAGGTGAGAGAAGAATTAGGTGTCTTGGGTACAATCTTATACTAGTGAAGTCAATGGGAGTTTTACCATTGATATTAAATAGGATCAGGATCAAAGTATTTTGAAAAGCATCATGTTCACATATAGTACTCCACATAAATGTGTGTAATTCTTTCTGGAGAAGGATCATCTGAAGTGATTATGTCAACTGTATATAAATCACTTAAATTCCCATAAATGAAGGTAAAAATCCCACGCACAAAGAATAATGGGAGAGAGGTTTTCGAATGGATCTTTCCTCTGCAATTTAAATTACACTAAGATCTGGCAATATACAATAAATATAGTTATAAATCCTTAATGTCTTTTAGGTTATGTCTGATTCCTAGTAAAGTTATGGTAATAAGATTGAGTCTCCCTCCTCTAACTGTTGGAGTATGTCTTCACTACCTGCCGTATCAGCGGGTAGCAATCGATTTATCCGGGATCGGTATATCGCGTCTCGTTAAGACGCGATATATCGATCCCCGAACACGCTCACCGTCGACTCTGGAACTCCACCAGAGCAAGCGGCGGTAGCGCAGTCGACGGGGGAACTGCGGCCGTCGATCCCGCGCCGTGTGGACCCCAGGTAATTCGATCCAAGATACTTCGACATCAACTACACTATTTGCGTAGCTGAAGTTGCGTATCTTGGATCGATTACCCCCCTCCCCTCCCCCCCAGTGTAGACCAGCCTTGGAAAGGATGCCTTGAGCGAGGTTCCTTTGTTGCCTTACCTCATCTATTTTTAATTTTTGGTTACTTGTTAAAAGCAGAATGTTTGTTTTAAATCACCATTTATGTTTTGGTTTACTCCCTGCAAAATAATTGAGGAGTCACTATAAAGACTTTTATTCACACCCATTAGTAAAAAAAAAAAAAAGTTATTAACCTGTTCTGCAACTGTTGTTCTTTGAGCTATGTTGCAACATGTCCTTTCCACTTCAGGTGCATGCATGCCCAGTGCACCAGTACATAGTTGGAGATTTTTCCCTTATTGGTGCCCTTTGGTGTGGTGTGTGTACTTTCTTCTGGCTCATGCTGCTGTGAGGTAGTATAAAGTTTGGAGCTGCCCCATCAGGTCCTTCTTGCTGGCTGAGATTGGTAGACGGAGCATGTTGGCTTGCTTTGCAAATGTTTTCCCTTCCAGGGAATTTGCTTTTCCTGTATATAGTTAGTGTACTCCATGAATAGTTAGTACTTTAGAATATGTTTCATCTGTTATTTTACTTGTTTGATTTAGAGAGTTGGTTCTGGGTCCCGACTCTTGGTCCTTGGAATGCCTCTGTCTCCAGGCTTTAAGCATTGCATTGGCTGCAAGAAGTCTGTGCTGATAAGTGACCCTCCTGTTGAAAATGCCTAGATGAAGGTCACATCTGGGACAGGTGCCAAAGTCGTAGAGACGTGAAGCTCTGAACTAAGAAAGCTAGAGAGGTGAGACTGCATCACCTTCTCATGGAGGTAACCTTGCATCCACCATGGGGCCTTCATTGTAACAACCTTTATTCATACCCAATAGTAACTGCAAATAATGCAATCAGTAGCGCTTGCCAAAGGGCTGTTCTTTCCCTAAGAGTTAGAGTGGGTGGAAAGGATATGGTTCATTGTGAGTTCAGGGTAAGTTTTGGGACTTGGTTTTTACAATCTGGCCACAATGTACATTGTCATTAATTTCCCAAATGCTGAGAGATCCAGTTTTTGTTTTTGTATAAATAAACCTTTCACATGGTAGGGTTTCCGTATAGTTTACTACTTAATTCCATCAGAAGTGACTGTCCTATGCAGCATCTAAATTTGATTAATAATGTTTTTAATGGTTAAAGCCTTTATTCTTTGTTCTTGTCGGTTGTATGTGTGTGTGTGAGCTTCTTATTTCTATCACATCATTTTATCATTTGTTTGTTAATAGTAGTTTTGAGATTAACATAAAATTGGAAACCTTATTGTAATTTCCAGTGTTTTGGGTACCAGGGGATACTTGCGTATCTTACAGATATAATACTTTGCAATTCTGGAATATTAATAATGATGACTGTAGTCTTTAACTTGGAAGTTATTTCTTTTTGTCTATCTTTTATCGGAACCATAAATATTGTTTCCAATCAACAAGTTGTAGCAATGACCATTCAAGATTTTCTATCTGTTTACTTTAGAAATGGCTTTTTTTCTTTAACAAAATATTTAGATGAGATATGATAATTTAAACACCATCAATATGGTCTTACTCCCTTGTTGCATACTTTTTGATTACTAATGTATATTATGTTTAGAGGTGGTGATGATGAAGATGATTGAAGAAAGTCTGAAGCAATTCTCTTGTTGGTTTAAAATAAAAGATATCGAAGTCCATGTGATAGGTAGGCCCAAGTCCTCCCTTGTGTATTGACTTTCATCTCAGTAAAACAGAAGCCACTTAAATGGTTAAGCAAACAAATACAAGAAAGCCACTTAACATTTTCCCAACCTTAGATTCCATATATTCCCCCTCTTAACAACGTTGTCATTTTTCCATTTTCAGTCGATCAACTGCAGGCTCAGATATATATTATTCAGACAGAACATGGGTCTTCTGTAGCTTTTTTAATCATAATGAAGAAGTATCCCTGGCTAACTTTAAGCATTGGAAATACAGAGTTGAGAGTTTGAGTGCTCTTAGGAACAGTAGGCACAGAACAGAAGGAGCTGCATTTTCTATTAATGATTAAGCTTTAATGATAAATGTCTTTTTAGCAATGCTAGAACCTTTGACTGTATTATGTTAGCAGAAGAGTAATAAAGTTCCCGTCTAGCAAAGTTCCAGTAAAGAGGAACTTTTATATCTTTTCTTAACAATTAGATTTAAAAAGTTGTTTGGATTTTATTTTAAAGGGTCCATCTTGCTGGGAGGATGTGCTGATGCCAAACAGAATAGCTGGCACTTGCCAATCCCGAAACTGTCGTGGAGATATAGCGGTAAGATATTGTTAAATGTCATGT
Source organism: Malaclemys terrapin pileata (assembly GCF_027887155.1). Taxonomy (NCBI): domain Eukaryota; kingdom Metazoa; phylum Chordata; order Testudines; family Emydidae; genus Malaclemys; species Malaclemys terrapin. Next base: position 88,531,213 of record NC_071507.1, read on the forward strand.
TTTCTCCAAGACTCAGTGTAATGAGACCATTGCAGAAATAAAGATTTGTTATATTACTGATGTAAGTCACTAATTCTGTTTAAAATATAGAATCTGTGGCAATTTACTATTTATGTCTAATCAAGTACTTCTAATATGGTTACAAAAGTGGGATATCTCTCAGTCACTGGTCAGAAAATAACATTATCTCCCTGTGGAAAATGCAGAAGATTTGTATTTTTTATGAATATATGTACCACAGTTTACCTGCTTGCCGATATTCTGTCTGACTGCATTGATTTAAATCTAAAGGAGCTGTTAAGAGCATAGGTGGATTGCGGGGGCAGAAGGGGGCATTGCCCCCCTAAACAATAGGCATAGTTTGGGGGGACATGGGAGGGTGTTGTCACCTCCCCCACCCCCCCAACTGCAAGCCTCAGGTAGGCATGTGCAATGTTCTGCAGAGGAGACAGGCGACTGCTTCCAGCTTGTGCCCCTGAGGCAGGGAGTCAGAATTTTGTTTGGTGTCAAGTATCAGGGGGTAGCCCTGTTAGTCTGTATCTACAAAAACAACAAGGAGTCTGATGGCACCTTAAAGACTAACAGATTTATTTGGGCATAAGCTTTCGTGGGTAAAAACTTCACTTCTTCGGATAAGCTTTCGTGGGTAAAAACCTCACTTCTTTGGATGCTCCGAAGAAGTGAGGTTTTTACCCACGAAAGCTTATGCCCAAATAAATCTGTTAGTCTTTAAGGTGCCACCAGACTCCTTGTTGTTTTTGTAGAATTTTGTTTATAAGCAATGTGATTAACAGGTAATTAAGATAAGAAAGGACTATTAGCATGTTTCCTAAAGTTAAATGATCTGTTCCAAGCTTGGTGAACTGCAAAAAGTAAATAGCCTAAATGATAGGTTACATTGTTTCAATTGTTGTACTCAAGAGGTGGTAACAAAGTTACTAATATCTTTCTTTGAGAAGATAACAGATTTTTTAGACAAAGGAAATGCAGTAGATCTAATCTACCTGGATGTCAGTAAGGCATTTGATACAGTTCCACATGAGAAATTACATTGGAGAAGATGGGGATTAATATGAGAACTGAAAGGTGGATAAGGAACGGGTTAAAGGGAAGGCTACAACAGGTCATACTGTAAGGTGAACTGTCAGGCTGGAGGGAGGTTATTAGTGGAGTTCCTTAGGGATCTGTCTTGGGACCAACCTTATTTAACATTTTTATTACTGGCCTTGGCACAAAAAATGTGTGCACTAATAAAATTTGCAAATGACACAAAGTTGGGAGGTATTGCCAATACCGAGGAGGACTGGAATATCATACAAGATCTGGATGACCTTGTAAACTGGAAAAATAGAAATTGGATGATATTTAATAGTGCAAAGTCATGCATTAAGGATTAACAACAAGAATTTAAACTGGGGATTTATCAGTTGGAAGTCACAGTGAAGGAGAAAGACCTGGTGTATTGGTTGATCACAGGCTGATTATGAGCTGTCAATGTGATGCGACTGTGAAAAAGGCTAATGCAGCCCTAGGATGTATCAGGTGAGGTATTTCCAGTAGAGACAAGGAAGTGTTAGTACCATTATACAAGGCACTGGTGAGACCTCATCTGGAACACTTAAAGATGAATTCAAACTGGAACAGGTGCAGAGAAGGGCTACTAGGATGATCTGAGGAATGGAAAACCTACCTTATGAGAATAGACTCAAAGAGCTTGGCTTGTGTAGTCTAACCAAAAGGGGAGATATGACTGCTATCTATAAGTATATCAGAGGGATAAATATGAGGGAGGGAGAGGAGCTATTTAAGTTAAGTGCCCATGTGGACACAAGAACAAATGGACACAAACTGTCAGACCTAGCCGACAGGAGGCACCCACGAGAGGTGAGTGCGCCCCAGCATCACACCTTGGAAATCACTTTAATTTTCAACCCAGCAGAGTCCAACCTATCAACCTTCAGGGCATGATATATTTTTCATTTTTAGATGATCAGTATTGTGGTGCTCTTGTTTTAATCTCTATATTTCAAGAAGATAACATCATTATCTTTCTCAAACCTCATTACAGATCTGTCTCATCTTACGCTGGGGTTACGTTTCGCAGTCAGCGCCTAAAGCGAAAATTGCTTATAGTCAAAATTACATTGAGTGAATGGCGGGTGGAATCGTCCGCACTACAGAAACAGTATTTAAATTGTTATTTTTCTCTTTTTTGTTTTGTTTTTTGTTTTGGTTTTGCCAACCATGTAAAGCTGAAATCGCACATGTTAAATGCGCCTAGGATGCGACAGACCTATAGTTGCATAAGACAGAAGTCAAATGGTGTCAGTCATCCCTGTCCAGGGCTCTTTCTCTCTCCCTCAGTCTTCCCTGTTGGAGCTGTTCTACTCTGTATAAATAGTTAAATATTCCTTGTACCAGTTAGAGAGACTGACTCTATAACCTGGTGGTACTCAGCTGGAATGTGGAAAATGCAGGTTCAGGTCCCTGCCCCAAACCAGGTAAAACCTGAGTGTCCCACCTATCAGGTGAGTCCCTTAACCACTGGGCTGTTAGCTATTCTGGGGTGTTGTTCCTGTGTGTCTGTTTGTGGGGGGCGGGAAATGGAGGAAGTTTGTTTGTTTACATGATACATTTCAGAATGCATCAGAATGAAAACAAATATCGAAATGTTGACACTTTTTGTAAAGCAGAATTCTTGTTTGTTGCCATCCCTAAAAATAACCATTCACCAGCATCAAGTCCTCTGGAAAAGAGCTTTATTCCATAAATAATTCAATGTAATTAAAACCTGCCCCCCCCACTCTCTCTTTTCAAATACATATACATGTTGCATTTATGAAGTCCATAGTTCTTAGGGGTTTTTTGCCTAACGTGAGAAAATATTATACTTATAATATTTGTGTCATTAAGGGCTATAGCTTCCTTGTTAGTTGGGAAGAGGATTTACTAAAGATTTACCTATTTTTTGACAAACTATAATAAACTAATTTCATATTTGGCATAGATATGTACTACCTCCCTCCCACCAACCCAAGGTACTATGGTAGTTAGATATAGATTGTTTATGCTTCTTCAGGGTTCTTATCTCTTTTAATGTTGTTCACTCATTCTGCTTCTTAGTTTTTTTCTTCAGGATGGATGGGTTCAGTGCATTGTTAGCTAAGGTAGATTCTTTTCGGGTACCCTGTGTATTCTGGTCTGACTCATTTTATGTAGCTGGATTTGCCAGAATAATTAACAATGCTGTGTGAAACTTTCTTAATGAAACTTAAATGAGATGGAATTGTGTTTTGTTACAAACCTGTGATCCAGCCCAGGGGCACCTAGTGGTTTATGAATCTCTTCAGAAATCACAAACTAAGTTTTGGACAGACCTGAGCTGACTTTTTAGCTGGCATTATTTTTTGTCTGTCTTTCGGACATTTATTTGTATTTTAGTTATACCTAGAACGCCTAGGTTTCAGAGAAGTAGCCATGTTAGTCTGTATCAGCATAAACAACGAGGATTCCTTGTGGCACCTTAGAGACTAGCAAATTTATTTGGACTTAAGCTTTCGTGGGCTAGAACCCACTTCATCAGATGCATGGAGTGGGGAAAAAAAAAAGTAGACAGGTATAAATATACAGTGCATGAAAATATGGGAGTTGCCTTACCAAGTGGGGGGGTCAGTGCTAACGAAGCCAATTCAGTTAAAGTGGATGTGGCCCCTTCCCAACAGTTGACAAGAAGGGGTGAATATCAACAGAGGGAAAATTATTTTTTGTAGTGACCCAGCTACTCCCAGTCTTTATTCAGGTCTATCTGTGACAAAATCTTAGCCTTAACTATCATGTATAAATTTGCCTTCATGACATAGGAGATAGTTGTATTACCAAGATAAAGATACTGCTTTAGTACCAGCTCTGATATCATTGATAGTTCACAAAGTGATTTGAACAGCTGCACCCATGTTGTTCAAAGGCCTGTGCAAAATAATGTGTAGTGATCCCTCCTTATCTGTTATCAGTTAGATCTGCTTCCACATAGACATCTCTATGTGCTACTTACCTGCCTGTATTCTTGCTTCGACAGTGGAAGGATTCCTTTCCTATTCACAGAGTTCTGTACTTTTAGTGACTTCCTACATGGGTCAGCAAGCCAGGAGATGAAACTGAAGCTCCATTTTCCAGATAGAGAACAGGGAATGGAAGTTGGGGACGTCAGTCTCTGTCCACTTATGGTCCCCTGTGGGATATGGCAATCAGAGATTGTGTCGTAATTGGTGGATGAGGTGAGTGCATCTGGTATGGGGTCCGCATGTCCAAACTCGTTCTATCTGTTGAGACTTCCAACAAATGCATGTACCCAATTCTGGGACACCTGTCCACTGGGAACTGAATTTAGTACACCAAACAGCTATTGCTACCACTTTGGCTTGGATTTGTACCAGCAGAAGATGATATTCTATATCTCATTATGGATCCTCCTGAGGTATCCAGTTTCCCACAAAAGTTTTTAAAGTAAATAATATTTAGATTAGTTCATGTTCTAGGGGTTACCACTGACAAATCAGGACATGAACATACTGAATATTTTAAAACTGTCCAATCCTTGTGGTGTTTGCTTTTTTAATTGAAGCAAGACTTTTCAAACTAGAATTCATGAAGACAGTTGTGGTTCCTGTTTCTTGTGGGAGAGTTGCAGGAGCTGCATGAAGGTGTACTTTTTTAACCTAGCATCTTGATTAAGAAGATCTGGACTGTAGATTCACACATCACCACAGTATTCTAGAATTTCAAATTATGATAATGGATGGATGAACCATTCATTTTACTCTGTGGAAGAAAGTTGTAGGATTTGACCAACTTCACCAACGGCTTAAGCAACCATAACTACAATGATTTCATAGAGCTGTTTCTGCACCATTGTCTTCGTAGATACCTTCTAGCTGGGACCAGTAACCATGAAGCCTATTTGCCTGGTTATTTATCATTAAAATATTTTAAAATCTCTTTTTATTTAAATATTTATTAATCTGAGACACAACTTTTTAATTTTGTAGAGGAAGAATTTGAACATTTGTCCACACAAAGGCAGCCACAGACACTTCCTCTGTCTACCAAAATTAGACATTGATATTACATATCTACATCTGTATTTTGTGCTCATTGTATATAGGGAAAACTATTGATGCTTAAAATTAAATGGGTAAAAAGTAGTGTGGAAAAAGGCAGAGTGAGTATTTAATTGATTCCCTAATGTTATAAACCAGTGAAATCTAGTTGATGACCTCTGATTCCAATATTCTTCAATTAAATGGCTTTAAAAGCCAAATCTTTCAAACTTGGATGCTAACGGCTAGGCATTTAAATCCATACTAAGGCACCTTAAGTGATTTTCAGAGAAGCTTGATTACCTTTGGCTTCCAGTGAATCCATTTCCATTCAGTGATAGAAATGTTATTTTTTTCAGTCTTTCACTCCATGTTGGATAGTGCATGAGATAGCCTTTTAGCCCACTCCTATTTTATGTTGGATGGTGTTGTTCATAGCAGAAACAATATTTCTGTAATGCCTTGTCACTGATGCAGATCTTCCTTTCCCTAGCCATGTGCTTTTGATTGTCCTGATGATGGACTTAATGAAGGAGGAAAGCAGGATTACTCTTTAGTGGAATAGCTTCTATAGCCCATTTATCACTCTTTCTGATGGATGAGTAATGAAAATTTGTAAGGACTGTTTATTTTCAGTTGTCAGCAAGTAGTGTTCTTAAACTCAACTAGAATATAAGTGTGAGTTTTGCATAAATGTTTTATTTGATCAGTTTCCACTACTTATAAATCTTGGTTTGTACCATATCTTCAAGATACAGCATGTTCTCTCTATAATACTAATTTGGCAATATTTCAACACAAAGTTAGTCTCTTGCCAGAAATTGGGAACTTTAATTTTGTTAGATAGAAATATGAAAATACAGGAATTGACAACATTCAAAAGGATAGAAATCAGAAGTTCAATTTAAAGTTAAGTAAAATATTTCAACTTTCAGCAATGATTTCATGAGTGCCTTAATGATACAATGGATTGTAATGGAGGATATATGTTCCAGGGTAGTCAAAAATGTGAAAATTATTTGACTAATTTTCATGGCTCAATTGCTCAGTATAGACTAAAATGAACTTATTTTTATATGATCTACTGCATGTATTGTGCTTTTGAGCCCAAGATATGAGTTTTTGGTGCAAAAGAAATAGCAAATGAGAATTTGCTAATTCTTTGCTATAATATACAGTAATTAAGGGTAACTAGAATGTATAAAAGATAAATAATACACCCTTAACATACCTATTCATGACTGACTGACTACTCTCTCCTTTCATGAAACTGGCAGGCTCTAAGAGCCAATCATACAAAGTTTGTCTTTTATCATCCTCAAAGTTACACTGTTACACTGCTGTAATATTCTTCTCAGTCTTTCTTCTAGTTCAGTAAAGTTTTCGGCTATGTGATGTGACAGTATCTCTGTATTAGGTCTTAAGTTGTAGGGTGATATCCCAAGAAAGATGAGAGCGCAAACAAGTTCATAAAAAAGAAAGTTTGATTAGTACATGCTCATCTTGAACTGATGATAGAGGGTAGCCCTCTGTACAAAAACAATTGAATACTTCCTGGCTCTGTGAAGTAGTGGACAAAAAGTTCAAAGGACGCAAATTTGGCCCACTACAAACAATGCATGCACTGAACCCCAAGATTTTTCTCCTGAGTTGCTGTAGTTCTTCTAGACTCTGATAATGCTATTACTGTGCAACACACCAAACCTGTATTAAAAAACCTCCACATTACTCCAAGGAGTGAGCATAAGTGTAGTTCATCTTCTGGTGCTACTGTTGCCTTCTGCTGCTGATTCACAGACACATTTTGATTTGAGATAGAAGAGTGGAAAGTGACACACCCTGACATTTTTAGAACTATTTCACTGACCAGGAATCCTTCCTAAATAAGGAAGAACCTCAATCTTTCATGAGCTATCTGATGGCATATTCAATCAGTAGCACAGAACATTTGTTTTAAAGAGATGATTGCGTCCATCAAGAGTTCCTCTGGTTTTGTTTTTTCTGTTCTCTGTTCTTTTTCTTGAATAGGTTAAATAAAAACCTATGGAAATTAGCGTTCTTCTAGTCTCCAGGATGCTAGGCTTTACTCTTCCTTGAGGGTAGTTGAGTTAGAGCTTGAATTGCTTTTGAGCCTTTGTCATTTATCTAGGCAGCCAGAGGTGACCTTGTCCAATGCAGAATGCAACCCTTGCTTGAGCATCAAAGTCCCATAAAATGTGTGAAAACGTTACTGATAGTTGACCATTGAAATTAATTAGTGCAAATGGTTTATGGAGTGCTGCTTCCAAGCAGAAGAAATTTGTTCTGTGTCTCAAGTTCTTCCAGTCCTATGCCCGTATACTGAATTTTTAGGACACTTCTTTTAGTCAAAAGTTGATGCAAGCTGATTCTATAGACACATATCCAGGTGCTTGTTTCCTTATACAGGAGTGTATGCCTCTGTCTTTCTCAACTGCCCTGTAATCATTAAAGGGGTGAAGAGCCGATTTGTGACATTGCATTCCTAATCTCATTACTGACCAATTGTTTTCTTTTTCACCAGACTAGGAAAATCAGTAGAAATTTGTCATGTTCTTTAAAAGGGGAGGATCCATTCAGTTCTCCCATTCTGGTTTCTATTTGCCAGTTACTTAACTAGGCTTCCTCATGAGTAGTCCCTAGTGAGAGATTAGCATCAGTCTAACCAAAGGCCAAGGGGACTGAGAGTCACATTTGGAGAGAGAGAGAGACTCATAGATAAACTTGTTCTCTTTAGAAGGGCTGAAAGAAATTTTTCTTTTCTTTTTATTATTTATTATTTGTATTATTGTAGGACCCCATCATGCCAGGCACTGTACAAACACAACAAAAAGACAGTACCTGCCCCAAAGAGCTTACAATCTAAGTATAGGAAAAAAGACACCAAATGGGTACAGACAGATGCGGGGAGTACAAGGAAACAGTAAGACAACATTGTTCAGCATGACCGGCAGTGGTCTCAGCACACCAGTAACCTAATCATTGTTAAGTCTTTTGTAGGCATTAGAGCAAATTACAGTTTTGTGGAGGCTTTTGAAGGAGGATAAGGAGTTAGTTTTGCAGATGTTTCAGGGAGATTCTCCCAAGCATGAGGGGCAGCATGAGAGAAAGCATGAAGGTCCTTGTTAGAACATTTAATAAGTGGGTGATGGAGGCTGACATTGTGGATCAATTTGGAAGCAGCAGTAAACTTATCAATACTGAATGGGTAAGGTGAGTGTGTGCCTGAACGGCATTGAAAGTGAAGACAAGTAGCTTATGTTTGATATGATAGAGAAGAGTGAATCAGTAAAGGGACAAAGAGAGAGGTGACATTGTCAAAATGACAGGCCATGAAAATGATCTTTGTAGCAGCATTCTGAATGGATATGAGCAAGGCAAGACTGTATTTGTCAAGGCTAGAAAAAAGGATGGGACAATAAAGAAGACATGTGATGATGAGAGCCTGAATCAGAGTCTTAGCTGTCTGGATGGATAGAAAAGGCCGTATCTTGGAGATGTTGTTATTCAAGGAGAATCTGCAAGAATTAAACAGACTGGATGTGAGGAACTAGAGAGAAGTCCAAATTGAAGATGGCACTCAGGTTATGGGCCTGGATGACAGATAGACTGATCCACAGTGATTGAGAAAGGAGATGGCAAGGAGGATTTTTTAGTGGGAATGGAGAATAAGAGCTCTGTTTCAATCATGTTGAGCTTGAGCTGATGGCTAGACATCCATGAGGAGATGTCAGAGCGAAATAGACTGAGATTTTTGTTTGGAGAGAAAAAACAGGTCTGGAGTAGAGAGGTAGGCCTGTAAATCGTCCACATCATAGTTGGTTTTGTGTTTGTGGATGCGATTACCCAGAAATAAGGTTTAGAGGGAGAAGAGAAGTGGACCAAGGGCAGAGCCCTGTGGAACTCCCATAGAAAGCTGGAAGGGAAGGAAGAGGAGCAGGGCCTTCCCTAGCCATTTGGGTGCCCTATGCAGCCCCCCCCTGTGAGGGGGGGCGGCTGTGTGGGGCCCTAGGCCTCCCCCCCAAGGTAAGGGAAGGAAGGAGCTGAAGGGGGGCACTTTTGGGGGCCCCACAGACCCAGAGTGGCCCGGGGGATTAGAGGGGGGCCAGGAGCAGCCCGTTCCACTTCCCTCACCCCGGCCCCAGCCGTGTTGCTCGGGGGAGGAGGATTGGGGGAAGGGATCCCCCCCCCCCACTCACTGGCAGCAGCGGGAAGCGAAGCAGCCCGGCCCCAGCCCGCTCTACTCTGCCAGTTCCCAGCCGCGGCGCTCCGCTCCCACCACCGGTGGGAGCTGGGGCAGTCCTTTCCCCAACCCGAGCGACATGGCTGGGGCCGGGGCAAGGGAAACGTAGTGGGTTGGGGTGGGCTCTTATTCTCCATTCCCACCAAAAAACCCTCCTTGCCATCTCTTTTCTCAATCACTGTGGATCGCTCTACCTGTGACTCAGGCCTTTCCCCGCACTCACTGGCGGCGGGAAGCGGAGTGCCGCGGTTGGGTGCTGGTGGAGTAGAGCGGGCAGGGGCGGGTTGCTCCGCTTCCCGCTGCTGTTGGTGAGTGCGGGGTCACTGGGGGAAGAGGTGGAATGGGGGTGAAGCAGGGGGAAGGGTAAGAGGCAGGGCGGAAGGAGTTGTCCGGGGCCTCACACCCCCCTAGGGACGGCTCTGCCCCTTGCAGGGGGACGGACCGAGGGATAGAGCTGGTCACTTGGGCTGGTGCTGCCATGTATGCAGCATGCAGCTGCCTAGGGCATCGTGAAATTTGGGGCAGTTTGGTGCTCCAAATTCCATGGTGCCCTACGCAGCTGTGTATGCCTAAGGACGGCCCTGAAGAGAAGGATACTCTGATGGACATGCTGAAGGAGTGAATAGAGAAGTAGGAAGAAAACTAGGAGAGGACAGGATCAATGAAGCTAAGGGAGGACAAGATTTCAAGAAGAGGAGCATGGTAGACTGTGCTGAAGGCAGCTGATGGGTCAAGGAGGATGAAGATGGAGTAGTGGTTCTGAGATTTGGCTAAGAAGTGGCTATTGGAGGCTTTGGTAAGAGTAGTTTCAGTGGTGTGCAAGGACTGGAAGCCAGATTAGAGAGGGTCTGGAGTGAAACTGGTATAGAGGAACTCCAGACACTGATTGCAAACAGTGTGTTCCCTGAGCTTAGAGATGAAAGGTAGAAGGGAGATGGGGCAGTACTTAGAGAGGCAAGTGTGGTCAAGGGTGGGTTTATTTAAAATGGGCTTTTTAAACATTTCTTTAAAAAAAGTCTTTAAATTTGCCCCTAAATGTTCTTGGTATTAAGTACAAAGATTAATTGCTCCAAGGTTACCCAAAATATCTTATATTCTCATTATGTCATGAAGATGGTGTAGTTAATGAACTCCCTGTAGTGAGCTTGGACTAGATGTCCTTTCAAAAATAAGGGTTTTCATTGAATAATTTTATGGAGACAAAATGTTTAAGCAACTCAGTGAAACCTCACATTGTATCATACCACACAGTTAAAACTCAGCACACTTTTTCTAAAGCCCATTTAAATGGATCAAACCTAGTAGCTCAAGGACAACATAAAAATGGGCTGTTTATCAACTAATTTCAAACCAAATTTGAGTTGGAGCTATGCAGCTCTCTTGTGGTTTTGCACAGTAATGGTAATAATTAAAACATATGGTTGCTGCTGAAAGTGTACAGTTGTTGCATGGACTTGAACAGAAATGGTAGATACTGTACCTCACATGAAATACTATTTACTTACTATTCCTCTTTGGGATTAATGTTTGCTTTTTCTGGGAGTGATTGGGACTGTAATTTTTGATATGCCTATAATGAATTAATTTATATCTCCACGTGCAAACTGCCTCTGGCTTTCACTAAATATCTTCTTATAATTCAGTGCATAAATTACCTATCTATTAAGGTAAAATATTAACTGCACAATCTCTAAAATGTAAAGATGAACGATCTACAAAGAATGGTATCATGCAACAGAGTAAACTCCTGATCCTGAAAGGAAGGATTGCATTACATCTCAATTTAAGTCCGGCAATTATTAATCAGCCTTCTTCTTTTTATTCAAGTTTAAGATAGTCAAAAGGTTATCAAGAATCACTGATAGTTTAGTCTTTTGAGTAGGTGTCTAAGGAGAGAGAACTATGACCTTGCTGAGAACTGCAGTGGAGTAACTCAGATAGAACAGGGTCACTAGATCACATATTAGAGGATGCATCAAATGCCAGGAGAGATTTGCTTAGTCCTGGAGGCATAATACAGAATATATTTTGTTTGGACCCTTAAGATCATATGGGTTGGATTATTGTCTAGATGTGCTCTTGAGACACTATCACCTGATAGGCAGAAAGAATTCCTATATGTCTGACAGGGATAAAATCAGTTATAGAAGGGTCAAACAGGGTTGTAGGGTCAGTTATGGTTTGCACCATCGTGCACACAGAATAATGAAAATAAATATAATGGAAATATAAGTTTACAATTTGATATATGGTTCACTGCTGTGCTCTTGGTGGACCAAAGTTTTGTTCAGGAATATCAAATTCAAGAGATCAGCAGTCCATTATTAGTATAGCCAAATTGCATTTTCATTTTCTAGATTAAGGATCTGTGGAATAGCAGCTGCTCCAAGTCCCAAACTATATGTTATGCACTGAAGCAAAAAGTTGCAAAAGAAGTAACAGGACTTTAGGGAGGCTCCTGCATTTCGCTGAACAATGAGAATCATTAAATGTCAATTCCCTATTCTAATCAACCTGTATTGCATAGCAAACTGCCATGCCCAGTGCAAAGTATAGTTGAAGCTCCTGTTTTCCAATAATGTAAAGTTTATTTTTGCCCCCAAATATATTTATGATGGAGTGATAGGCTACTTTTTCTTTATAACAATGTGTGCATACATATATATTGACCATGTAACTGTATAAGTATGAAACTAAAAAATTAGATGCAAATTCAAAGGAACCTAAACATATCAAAGTGTATGTGTGTAAATTTACAGAGGTGGAATTCACCCCTTTTTTCTTACCATCTCTACTCATTTTTCCAAGTTCCTGGTCTGGATTTTTATTTTATATTGACAGTTTTAGGGATTCATCGTAAACATTTTTCCTTCTCACCCTGTTCCCACCTTTCCATTGGGTGTTACTGTGATCATGCTAGCCTCATATTATATACTTCTTCCTGTCTCCTGCTATTTTAGGTTTGTTCTTCATTATTTTATTCATATCCGCTTTATGCATCCCAAGGTACAGCTGTCATATATGAAGGTTTAAGAAAAATGTATTTCTAGTTTTAGAAAATTATCCCTAAATTGAGTACAATATGCAGAGTCTGGATGAAAATAATAAAGATTACTCATTATGAATGGATGCAGTAGATGTTCTGAGACTTGTAGAGACTAAGGACACAATTTTTGAGCTTGGATGCATAAGTATAAGCACTTAATTCAGTCTTTAGGGATTTAATACCTGGCTCACAACTCAAATTTAAGTTAATGGGAATTGTATATGGTTGGCATCTTTAAAAACCAGGATACTTATTTACAGTAAATGCGTAAATATGGATATAGGTATATAACTTCAGATGTTTAATTTTTTTTTAAAAAAAGGCCCCAAATGCCCTCTCACCTAAATAAAACTTGGGGTTTGATTCATGGATTTTAAATCCAGAAGGAACCAATATGACTGTCTAGTTTGACTTCTTGTATGTCATAAGCCATAGAACCTTACCTAGAAATTTCTGCATCAAGCCCATAATTTGTTTGAGGTATTGAACATCTTTTAGGAAGGTGTGCAGTATTGAGTTACAGACTAAAAGCAATGAAGAATCGGCCATATCCCTCAATAATTTCTTCTGTTGGTTAATTACCTACACAGCTAAAAATTTGAACCTTTATTTCTAGTTTGAATTGTTTTAGCTTCAGCTTCCAACCGTTGGTCTTATTATGCCTTTTTTTTTTTTTTTTTTTACTATAGTAAAGATAGATTTCTGGTAAAAATATTTTCCCTATGTAAGTACTTGTATACTGTGATCTTCTTAACCTTCTGTTGGATAAACTACATAGATTGAGTACACTGTGAGGCATATTTTCCAGACTTGGATTCATTCTTGAGCGCTTTTTTGAACTGTGCCAAATGTTTTAACTTCCTTTTTGCAGTGTGGACACTCGAAGTGAATACACACTTCCAGTAATGGTCTCATTAATGCCTAGAAAGAGGTAATGCCACTTTCCTACTTCCACTTGATATTCTCCTGCTTATGCATCCAAGGATCACATTAACTGTTTTAGCTACAGCATTATACTGGGTGATTATACTCAGCTGGTGATCCACCATGACCTCTTGTTGTTTTCAGCTTTCAAAAATTGGTCTTTTAAAAGCACCAACTAATTCTGTTTTAATAAATGAAATGAGATTGTTGTCTTGCACTTGGGAAACTATCAATTTTTAGCTCAGCAATCATCTGTAGTCAGCAAAATGAGGCTGATTATAGAATTACATCACATTGGTTGGAATATTTCTTGTGTTAGAAAGTTATTCTCTCCTCTCTAATTTTGAGAAACTCCAAGTATATTCTATCAGTAGCAACATGATACCTCCAGTAATTCCCCACTATGACACAATTTTACTTTCTACACATTATAGAATAGATGTTTAAGGAGCTGTTCCCTTGTCTCATTTTTTGGTGTAACAGAATCTCTCTAGTACTCTATCTTGCGATTTATCAGTTAGTACATTGATCCATAAGCATTCCAGTGCCCTATCCTTCTGAATTGTGAATAAGTCTAAAAGCAAGTAATGGTATCTTTAATGTAGAATTCCACCCCTCTTCCCTTCTGACTACAATCTTTCCTAAATAGAGTGTATCCCAATGATTTTAACATTCCAGTCATGAGACTCATCCCACAGGTTTCAGTAATACCAATCAGATCATGTTACCCAGGCTTCTAGCATTAATATATGTGCAGCTGAAGAATTCCTTGTTTATAATTCTTGATGTCTTGATTCTTTACATTCATGCTACCCTGAGTCTGAGTTTTACCCCCTTAGCACTCTCCCAATTTGATGATGATTTAAAGCATTTCTGTCTACTGTACCTAGTCTCCTACCCAGAAAGTTGTTTCCCTTTCTATTAAGATGGAGGCAATCTAAGCCATATATTCTTCTCTCCCCTAGAAGGTGGTCCAATGTTCCTCAAAACCAAAACTCTCTACTTTACAAAACCTACTTAGCCAACAGTTTACTTATATTATCTTTTTCTGTCTGTCTTCTCTCACTTGTGGGACAGGAAAGATGTCTCCTTTATCTCCCTTTATCTCCCTTCCAAGATCCCTAATGCTTCCAATGATCTGTGAAGTGTCCTCAGAGGAGAGCCATTCATGCCAATGTCTATCATAACAAACAAATCCTTGTCTGCAATCTTCAGAATCTTGTCTAGTCCTTTTGTGACATGTATTGTTTTCATTCCAGGAAGATAGCTCATAGTCCTGCTGTCCTTTTGCTCTCAGCAAAAATATTTTGTATACTCTCCTTAATATCAAGTCCCTGATTAAGATTTTCTGTCTTTGGATGGTCTGTGGCTTTCTTTTGGGCATGATTAATGTCCTCAAGGATTGTGCTGATCATCTCTCTTCAGGTGTATCCTGTGGGGATCCATGTTCTTTTCTCTTTAGTTGAATCTTCCAGTACCTTCTCTGTGGCTGCTGCACCAAATACCTGAAAGTGGTTAGATACCTTCATATGTGTTGCGATTTCTCCTGCTTCTCTTTCCTCATTTGTTCATAAACTGTCAATCCTCTTTTGTTTTCCACTCTCTCCCGTTTTCTTGAAATGAACTCATTCTCCAGTTGAGTCATGAATGGTACTACCTGTCTCCGGTGGTTCAAAAGCTATTCTGCCTCTTGTGCTATGCAGAGTCCTGACCTCCAGTCTTCTCCTCCAGTAAAGCCATCAACTTGCACTTTGTGATGCAAGGTCTCTATCTTCAGGGGACAGAACATGGCACATCCTGAGCAGTTCACAATAACTATTCCATTCTTGGTCATCATTGTACCTGTAGAAAAAAGTTACTGCACTCCATCCTGCAAACTCCCTCACAAACTTTCCTGTTAGCCTGCTTGGGTATTACCTTGGCAACTGACTTAAATACTTAGCCTTGTTGATTAGCTCTGCCTCCTTACTAATGGGAAGTCATTAACAACTCCTGCTTCAAACACCTGGTCTGATCTGAATGGTCATCACAGTCACATGGGCCTCACAGAGATCCAAACATAGGATTCACCAAGTCCCTTTACCTCCAAGCCCTGGATCCACAGTTATTCCTTAGAAACTCCCATTTTGATAAACCCTTCCTTCATTACACATCTCAGATTTGCTCTTTTGAGCTCCAAACCCTAGTATTTGTCTCCACATCAGGCCAGAGTAGAATTATCCTTCTCTAACAGTAAGATTGCCAAATCTAAATAGAAAACTTAATGGCACCATCACAATATGCACATGCCAAAATTGAGTAACGTTTTCACATTACTGTATTCATCTCTACTTGGCCACATTACTTGTGGTTATTGTTTCATATCTGAAATTATCGTGTAAATTCTTCAAGTCAGGGAGCACATCATGCCTTTCTATTTGCTCTGTGAAGTATCTAGTACATTTTTGGGTGCAATATAAATAATAGAAAATAAAAACACTTCTTTGTGTTTAGTACAGAAGGAAACTCTTAATCTTTTTCTTCATATTCCTTCCCTTCTATTACTGCCCTTCAGAGTTTGCATTATAAATTAGGGATTAATCCAGTTTATCATATACTTATTTTAAAATGCAATTTTCAGAGTGAGCATGGTGAAACAGCATTACTTATTAAAATTCAAGATAACAATTCTTGTAACACAACATAATCTCTGTGAAGTAAGATTATGGCATCTTCTTAAACCAGACCTTGAAAAGGAAAATGATTTAAATCTCATAAAAGATAAGGTTGGCCTTTTTCATACTTACTGAAGCCCTTTGAGGCCATCACTTTCACTATTCAGGCACTGTTAACCTCTTTCTTGTCCAATAGTAATAACATACCTGACATCCATGTGAGTAAGAAGAATATTCTGTAGCTACAAGTGAACTCTGTCTATCAAAATAAAGCAACACTTTCTCCAGGCCTATCATCTTAATTCTTGCTTTAACACTCCTAGATATCTTGGGGCATCAAAGGAAGTCAGGACTGGAATCCTGGTAAAAACACTATATTGTCAAAAACATTTCATGGTGTTGTTTGTTTGTTTGTTGTTTTTTTGGGGGGTAAAAAACAAATTAGGAAAAACCCCATCCATTTGCTCTGGAAAAATATCAATTTAAATGATTCAGGTTAAACCAGACAAAACTGGGGCTAACATTAAATTCCCCTATTCTGTAGTGAATATTGTGACTGCAAGAACCCTTCAATGCCAACTGGAAAAGGGTTCCCTGTTCTGTAACAAAAGGAACTCTTGTCAGGCGGGTGACCAACTTCTTATACCCCCCACACTAATTTCTTAGTATTTATCCAAAAAAGGTCACGTAAGATGTCTAATAAAAGCTTTTACCATACTGATCTTCATAATCATTGTGAGATGTATGCACAGATGATATTTAAGTGTTTGTATGTACTGAAAATATGTTGAGAGACTCTGTCAGAGGCAGGGCTGACAAACAGGTTTCTTTCAGACTGGAGATAAGATGTGTATCTCTCTGTCAGCTGTAAATGAAGAATTGTAAGTCAATACAGTGAAAGCCCCATCTGGATACAGACTAAATAGGAACATATGAAGATATGTTTGAGCCAGCACCCAAGGAAAGAACCATGGGGAGCCATCCTGGCTTTGGGGATAGAATCATAGAATCATAGAATATCAGAGTTGGAAGGGACCTCAAGAGGTCATCTAGTCCAACCCCCTGCTCAAAGCAGGACCAATTCCCAGCTAAATCATCCCAGCCAGGGTTTTGTCAAGCCGGGCCTTAAAAACCTCCAAGGAAGGAGACTCCACCACCTCCCTAGGTAACGCATTCCAGTGTTTCACCACCCTCCTAGTGAAATAGTTTTTCCTGATATCCAACCTGGACCTCCCCCACCGCAACTTGAGACCATTGCTCCTTGTTCTGTCATCTGCCACCACTGAGAACAGCCGAGCTCCATCCTCTTTGGAACCCCCCTTCAGGTAGTTGAAGGCTGCTATCAAATCCCCCCTCATTCTTCTCTTCTGGAGACTAAACAATCCCAGTTCTCTCAGCCTCTCCTCATAAGTCATGTGCTCCAGACCCCTAATCATTTTTGTTGCCCTCCGCTGGACTCTTTTCAATTTTTCCACATCCTTCTTGTAGTGTGGGGCCCAAAACTGGACACAGTATTCCAGATGAGGCCTCACCAATGTCGAATAAAGGGGAACGATCACGTTCCTCGATCTGCTGGCAATGCCCCTACTTATACAGCCCAAAATGCCGTTAGCCTTCTTGGCAACAAGAGCACACTGTTGTCTCATATCCAGCTTCTCGTCCACTGTGACCCCTAGGTCCTTTTCAGCAGAACTGCTACCTAGCCATTCGGTCCCTAGTCTGTAGCAGTGCATGGGATTCTTCCGTCCTAAGTGCAGGACTCTGCACTTGTCCTTGTTGAACCTCATCAGGTTTTTTTCTGCCCAATCCTCTAATTTGTCTAGGTCCCTCTGTATCCGATCCCTACCCTCTAGTGTATCTACCACGCCTCCTAGTTTAGTGTCATCTGCAAACTTGCTGAGAGTGCAGTCCACACCATCCTCCAGATCATTAATAAAGATATTAAACAAAACCGGCCCCAGGACCGACCCTTGGGGCACTCCACTTGAAACCGGCTGCCAACTAGACATGGAGCCATTGATCACTACCCGTTGAGCCCGACGATCTAGCCAGCTTTCTATCCACCTTACAGTCCATTCATTCAGCCCATACTTCTTTAACTTGGTGGCAAGAATACTGTGGGAGACAGTATCAAAAGCTTTGCTAAAGTCAAGAAATAACACATCCACTGCTTTCCCCTCATCCACAGAGCCAGTTATCTCATCATAGAAGGCAATTAGGTTAGTCAGGCACGACTTCCCCTTCGTGAATCCATGCTGACTGTTCCTGATCACTTTCCTTTCCTCTAAATGTTTCATAATTGATTCCTTGAGGACCTGCTCCATAATTTTTCCAGGGACTGAGGTGAGGCTGACTGGCCTGTAGTTCCCCGGATCCTCCTCCTTCCCTTTTTTAAAGATGGGCACTACATTAGCCTTTTTCCAGTCATCTGGGACCTCCCCCGATCGCCATGAGTTTTCAAAAATAATGGCTAATGGCTCTGCAATCTCACCCGCCAACTCCTTTAGCACCCTCGGATGCAGCGCATCCGGCCCCATGGACTTGTGCACGTCCAGTTTTTCTAAATAGTCCCGAACCACTTCTTTCTCCACAGAGGGCTGGTCACCTTCTCCCCATGCTGTACTGCCCAGTGCAGCAATCTGGGAGCTGACCTTATGCGTGAAGACAGAGGCAAAAAAATCATTGAGTACATTAGCTTTTTCCACATCCTCGGTCACTAGGTTGCCTCCCTCATTCAGTAAGGGGCCCACACTTTCCTTGATTTTCTTCTTGTTGCTAACATACCTGAAGAAACCCTTCTTGTTACTCTTAACATCTCTTGCTAACTGCAACTCCAAGTGTGATTTGGCCTTCCTGATTTCACTCCTGCACGCCTGAGCAATATTTTTATACTCCTCCCTGGTCATTTGTCCAATCTTCCACTTCTTATAAGCCTCTTTTTTGCGTTTAAGATCAGCAAGCTTTTCTGAAGTCCAGGGTCCGTATTCTGCTGCTCTCCTTTCTTCCTTGTGTCAGGATCCTGAACTCGACCATCTCATGGTCACTGCCTCCCAGGTTCCCATCCACTTTTGCTTCCCCTACTAGTTCTTCCCTGTTTGTGAGCAGCAGGTCAAGAAAAGCTTTGCCCCTAGTTGGTTCCTCCAGCACTTGCACCAGGAAATTGTCCCCTATGCTTTCCAAAAATTTCCTGGATTGCCTGTGCACCACTGTATTGCTCTCCCAGCAGATATCAGGGTGATTAAAGTCTCCCATGAGAACCAGGGCCTGCGATCTAGCAACTTCTGCTAGTTGCCAGAAGAAAGCCTCGTCCACCTCATCCCCCTGGTCTGGTGGTCTATAGCAGACTCCAACCACGACATCACCCTTGTTGCTCACACTTCTCAACTTTATCCAGAGACTCTCAGGTTTTTCTGCAGTATCATACCGGAGCTCTGAGCAGTCATACTCCTCTCTTACATACAACGCAACTCCCCCACCTTTTCTGCCCTGCCTGTCCTTCCTGAACAAAAAGAAGAACAGGAGTACTTGTGGCACCTTAGAGACTAACAAATTTATTAGAGCATAAGCTTTCGTGGACTACAGCCCACTTCTTCGGATGCATATTCTATATGCATCCGAAGAAGTGGGCTGTAGTCCACGAAAGCTTATGCTCTAATAAATTTGTTAGTCTCTAAGGTGCCACAAGTACTCCTGTTCTTCTTTTTGCGGATACAGACTAACACGGCTGTTACTCTGAAACTTCCTGAACAGTTTATATCCATCCATGACAGTACTCCAGTCATGTGAGTTATCCCACCAAGTCTCTGTTATTCCAATCACATCATAGTTCCCTGACTGTGCCAGGATTTCCAGTTCTCCCTGCTTGTTTCCCAGGCTTCTTGCATTTGTGTATAGGCACTTAAGATAACTCAATGATCGTCCCTCTTTCTCAGCATGAGACAGGAGTCCTCCCCTCTTGCGCTCTCCTGCTTGTGCTTCCTCCCAGGATCCCATTTCCCCACTTACCTCAGGGCTTTGGTCTCCTTCCCCCGGTGAACCTAGTTTAAAGCCCTCCTCACTAGGTTAGCCAGCCTGCTGGCGAAGATGCTCTTCCCTCTCTTCGTTAGGTGGAGCCCGTCTCTGCCTAGCACTCCTTCTTCTTGGAACACCATCCCATGGTCGAAGAATCCAAAGCCTTCTCTCCGACACCACCTGCGTAGCCATTCGTTGACTTCCACGATTCGACGGTCTCTACCCCGGCCTTTTCCTTGCACAGGGAGGATGGACGAGAACACCACTTGCGCCTCAAACTCCTTTATCCTTCTTCCCAGAGCCACGTAATCTGCAGTGATCCGCTCAAGGTCATTCTTGGCAGTATCATTGGTGCCCACGTGGAGAAGCAGGAAAGGATGAAGACAATGGAGTTTGGGGTATAAAAGGAAAGCAAAAAGACACCTTTTTATTCCATCACTTGGGGAGCAGAAGGGACAGTACTTTTTGTATCCATGAATAGAGGACCCCAGCCAGGTGCATTGGTGACACTGGGAGTTTGCTATAGGTGAGAAACTACTTTAGACAAGAATTTTAGCCTGCTAAAGTGAAGTTTGGACTCAAACAAGAGTGTTATACTTTGCCTGGAAGTCTACACAGCAATAAAACAGCCCCACAGCCCAAGCCCCAGGAGCCCGAGTCAGCTGGCATGGGCCAGCTGTGGGTGTCTAGTTGCTATGTAGGCATACCCTGTGAGGACGGCTTACCTGATAAGGGGCTGGGTAGTGCAGGGAGCGTTCCTAGAACTCAGGGGTTGTGTGTGTCTATCATTAGCCTGTCCAGAGAAAGCAAGGTCTGTGGACACCTGGAAGTGCTGTTCTGTGGCAGAGGCTGTTGGTTTCAGGGAGTGGAGCTGCTTGACACTGAGGGCAGGTTGTGGTGAGGTGCCTCACAACCTCTGTACTCCTGGGGAGCATCACAAATACTAAGCCAAATTCTTTTCCACAAATGCAAAACCATTGAATTGAATGCCGTTTCTTTGATGTAGCTGAGAGTATAATTTGGCTCACCTTAATCAGGTTGCTTCTCTGCACAATAATAGGAGAAGCTTTTTAAAAGATTATAGTGCCCATAGGCAACTGTGTTTACATACCTCATTAGCTAAACGGGACAATGTTGAAAGTCAATGGAATAACGTCCACTAATATTTTAGAACAACCTATGAGTTATGCATTGACATTGCTCTCAATAGGTTGAGTAAAACAAATCAGTGTGGAATGGACATTGCATCACACCCACTATTAAAAATATAAATAACCCCTTAGCCAGTAGCCTGGTGACTGTTGACCAATATGCTATTCGAGACCTAAGCACATGTTTAGACTTGAAGACTATTGTTTCCTAAATTGATAAACACAGAAGGCCACATTCAAGACTGAGATTATAGTTGTTTTTGTAGTATTTTAACATATGTTGATTGATTTTATTTTTTCAGTGTCCTATTTCCTATATTTGTAAGCAAACCAGAACTTCAGAACTGATTAATTATGATAGGGTATATAAAAGTTTTTATACAAATATATACAATTGAAAACAATTGCTTTGAAGGAGTATTTAAAATATCAAAATATATGAATAGGCTGAGCAAATTTTTTGAAAGAAGAAAAGGGACACATTGGTGAATGTGGCAGGGATATACTCCTCCACAAGCTTTCATAAACTCTGACATATTCTCTGCCTAGTTTTCTGGCACTTTCAATCCCCAGTTAAAACATTTTGAGGCAGATCCTGGTCTCTGCGGTTAGTCCTTGTGGTGCAGCTCAGGGATTGTGGACAAAAGTGGATTGGCTTTGTGACAGAGTCAGACCTGACAGACATAAGAAAGTGGTCCTAATGCAGTGTTTACCGATTTGTTTACCTGTCCCGTCCGTAGGTTCAGCCGATCGCGGCTCCCACTGGCCGCGGTTCGCTGCTCCAGGCCAATGGGAGTTGTTGGAAGCAGCGCAGGCCGAGAGACATACTGGCCACCGCTTCCAGCAGCTCCTGTTGGCCTGGAGCAGCAAATCGCGGCCAGTGGGAGCCATGATCGGCTGAACCTGCAGACGGGGCACGTAAACAAATCGGCCTGGCCCACCAGGGGCTTTCCCTACAGAAGCGGTGTCCAAAGTTTGGGAAACACTGTCCTAATGGGTTCCAGGAAGTGGGTGGGCGCAAGCCCGTCCACTGCTAAGGACCCTCCACCAGCCTGAGGGGAGGATCCACGAAGTCCAGGAACTCAAATAATTACGGGGGACAACCAAAAATGTAATAGGGGTAGGTGTGAAGGTCAAACAAAGGGAACCCGAAGAAGACACTGAGCAGAGAATCCTGGACAGCAGCCATGAGTGGTCCTATTGGGTACTGGCAAGTGGGCGGGACGAAGCCCGCCCACAGCTAAAGGCCCTTCTCCCAGCCTGGGGAGGAGCTACTGAGCCCAGACCTCAACTAAAGTCATGGGACAATGAAGGAAAAAACAGGACGGGTATGGGGGTCAAAGGGCCATAACTAGGGAACCTGAAGAGGACACCAAGCAGAAAACCCCGGACAGCGCTCACTGAGTGGTGTAGGGCAGATACATCAGCCCTAGAATGGTGAAGGCCCTGTTCCCTATAAGCTGAAAAAAGGTAACCTCAGGTTAAATAGAGACACCTGAGTGTAAAAACTCCTCTTCAGGTGAGAAAGAGGAGGGGATAGATGAGAGATAAGCTGCAAGATGGGTAGTGGCAGGAGGAAGAAAAGGCTTCCACTCGGAGGAAGGCTCTCTCCTCCCTAGTGAGACAGAAAGTGCTGCTTGGGGAAGGACTGGCAACTAGGAGCCAGTGTAATAAGGCAATACCCCAGCAAGGGGGCAGGGAAAAATGTTTGTTTTGGGTTGTTTTGTTTTTGTTCTGTTGCTTAAGAGAACTTCTTGGGCCTTTCCTGTGGCCCACTATGTAAATAGGGGAAAATAAAATCAGAATGAAGAGAAAAACCCTCTGGAGTCAAACTGATTTACTCCAGGCTCCCCACCACCTGAGGGGGAAACTCTGAGGCCAACAAGGTGAAGGAGGAACCCTGCTGCATGCTGCTTCTTTCCTTTCTCTCAGCTATGGGGCAACCACTTGAATCCCAAGGCACAACTTTTAGGATAAAATAATGTCTGCACTAACTTGTCTTCGCTCTTTATGACCCTGTTTAACTGTTGTGGCAACCATAAGTTTCTGGGGCATAGTCTTTCTGGCAACACATCCTTTCACCTGGCCATACCCACTGCATAGTATAGTATAGTAAGAAGATATTACAACTACTAGACATCACCCAGGGGTTCCCTTACACTGGGGAATCTTCAAGTTGCTAAAGCACCTGGCCTTTTTGGCAAACAACTAGTGCAAAGCTGCCCTAAAATAGGGCATGATCTGGTTCTATTTCCATAAAGCTCTTTACTTTAAATTGTCTTTAGGGGTTTTTCTTTTTCTCCCCATCATATTTTCCAGTTGGAAAAATCAGAACAGCAGGCATACAGAACTTACAGGACCATACAGAAGCTCAGAGATGTGTATCTAGGTGATATATTTATAGTATGATAAATTACTGTTATAATTCCTTAAATCTATTTAGCAATTATTATTAAGTATTTCAGACACACAAACAGTTAAAAAAAAGCCAAGATAGGCCATTGGCTTTTTAAACATTTAATGGATCATAACAATATGTTTCAGAATTCTTTGATGCATTGCTATAACAAATTATTTCCACTCTACATTTTTGACCTTTTCAATTATCTGTTGGGCTCGTTATAATTAGATCTATTTTTATAGATAATCTAAAAATAAGCACATTGTGGAGTAGATCAATTTGTCTCTCCTTTATAAGGAACTTCTGTTATCAATTTCCAATTGCCGAAAGCAATGGCAGGTGAAAAATTAAATTATAAAATAAAATTAATTTCACAGCAAGACAGAATAAGTTAGTTTCTGAAATCTTGTAGGAGAACAAGTACTTACATATTAAAATCAACCAATGAATATAACAAATGCCATTTAGACCAAGTAGATGTATACTCACAAGTGAAACAATCTTCCTTTTAACTCAGTACTGACTTCTCTGGAAAAGAGACTTTTCCCAGCCAGTACATATTTTCTCAGTCCATAATCATAAAATTGTGACAGCAAGTCAGGTCTCTAAAGCTGTTCTGTGCTTGGAAGATAGCCTTGATGTTACTGACTTCCATTATTCAGTTTTTTCTCATTTCTCCCTTGAACAGTGAAAAGATTTTCTTGT
The DNA here is from genome assembly GCF_027887155.1 of Malaclemys terrapin pileata. Lineage (NCBI taxonomy): Eukaryota > Metazoa > Chordata > Testudines > Emydidae > Malaclemys > Malaclemys terrapin. Next base: position 88,555,462 of record NC_071507.1, read on the forward strand.
TTGTATTGTGAGCTAGAATGGCATAGAAATACTAATGAACATTGAGCAGCTTGGAGAATTACTCTTTGTATTGAATGTCCTTAAAGAAAGTAGCTGATCTTTTCTGTATGGACACTACTTCTTCCACTTGGAGCTGGACAAATGTCTGTTTGATAAGTGATCAAACAAAAGTACATCAGAGATCACAATGCCTTCTTCAGATAAATACCCTTCCCTTTTTTATCCATGGAAGTTCCTTCTTAAGTTATTAGTCATCCAGTGGAAAGAAGGGAAGTCACCCCCGTTGCTGGTGCATCATTTTATAGAATTCCAGTGAGCTCTGTCTTAAAACATAAGCCATGGAATCATGTTCAAGCTTTAAGAACACAAATTTTACCTTGATGTTTAGAAAGTCATTTTGTTTTCTGTGACCAACTGCACTGCATCCAGTACATCTTGTATTATGTCAGCTCCCTCAACCACCAAGTGTTTGCTGTTCTCTGTCTTCAGAATTACATTTTAAAAAGGCATAGCTGATTGTGAACATCCCTCTGGATATGCTTCAGTGACAGAGTTGTTGAAATAAACTTCAAAAAGTTTAGATGTTTCTTTATTTGATGAGAAGCTGGATTTCAGTACTTCATGTGACTGAGGAATTTGTTTTGCAGCAAAGATTGAGGAGAGCCTGTGACAAGACTGACAGGTACTTAACACTAATAAATAAACAGAATTCCGTAAGTCCTTTTAACTCACTGCTTCCATTGGGAAATAAATGAACATCTTACAAATGATAACTTCTCTGTCCACTTTGAGACAGTAACAGTGGGTATAATGGAGAATGAGCAAAGCAAACTCTATACGTATCTGACTAAATTCTGAGCTGATGTAAACCCTGTGCAATCTCATTGACTGTGTGGGGATACTAGTAATATCAGCTAAGTACGTCACATCTTTGGGATAAAAAGCACTCTAAAGCAGTGATTTAAATATGTTCTGAAAAAGACAGAGTTGCTTCTACTTCAGACTGTTCTAGGGAAGCAATTCTGTGCCCAATTTGAGACCAGTGTAGCTGTTACAAAGGCTCATACCCTTTAGGTTGCTTGGCTCTCCCTGTCCCCACTGTAGTCGGTGCTGTGCCTATCTTGGCACAAGATTGCTGTGATACAGTGCTGAGATCTGACAGATGGATCAGCACTCTGATCACTGTAGCTTCAATTAATTCCCATCAGCAATAGCTGATTGGATAATTATCCAAAGATGATGGGGAGGTAAGGGACTAATTACTTCTCAGCTGACCAAATTGATAAAAAGCCAGGAAGTGTATGCTACAGTGGGGGAGGGGAGGGCTAGCTGAGCCTGGAATAAAAGTGCTCCCCAGAGAGAGGGAGATGTCCTTTCCTCTTATCGCTCTAGTGAAGAAGATCTGAAAGAAGTAGAAGTTAAAACAGCGACGTTGCACTGTACTGGTGTTGGTGGATGATTTTAGAATAACATACAGACTGCACACAAGAAGAAGGTGAGTCTGAGCAGTTTCTGGGGTATCACAGGATGGGAACAGAGCGTTGCCCTGTTACAGCTACCCTTTGTTATCTAACTGATGACCCAGCCTCTCCTGAAGTTAGCGTTGAGATCTTCTTTCTGAGGCAACTCAGCTGACCTGGGGCCCAAATTTTTAAAGATATTTAGGCTTTGCTATGCTCATCAATGCAATGCCTAACTGATTTAGGAGCCTAAATCTTTTTTCAATTGGATTTAAGCACTTAGAGTCCAAATCCCATTGACAATGAAAGGGATTTAGGCTCTAAGTGCTAATTCACATTTGAAAAAATGTAGGCTCCTAAATCAGCTAGGCATTGCAACACTGAGCACAGAATTGATTAAATACCTTTAAAAATCTGGGCTGTGGTCCTTAAACATTGTATGGCTTTTGCCTGACATTAATTTGGTTTTTAGAGGTGCCAAAAAAGCTCCAAGAGACTACCAAATGCCTCAAAGGATGAGTTCGCTGTCAGATTCAAATGAAGTTTGATAAATATAACCATGATTGTTGTCATGAGATGCTTTTACTAACTAAGGAACAAATTTGGCCTGGTAAGCACAGTGAAACAAGAAAGTAAAGGAACATAAGCCACTCCCTTACTCAGGAGCAGCTGCCCGCATCATAGGAAACAGGACCAGAAGGGAAGCAGGTTCCACAGAGTCACTTCATGCTGCAGCTTCCTGCTTTACCTCCACCCACCCCCGTATACAAAGGGCAGTGTTGCTATGCTGACCTATCAGGGCCTGTGTGTTGCCTCAGATATAGACCTGTTGTGTTTCACTCTCTCCTTAGAGTAGTGGGGAAACATTTATCTCTTTTTAAAAACATATTATTTTGAAGCAGTACCCTGAAATTGACACACAATTTGGGGTGATTGTACTGTGCATTCATTTGGTCGATAAATGTTGGATGTGGTTGACTCCCTTCACTGATTTGCAAGAGGTAAGTGAATGAACAATGCCATGTTTAAAATTAAGGAAACAGACTGCATGAAAGTGCAGTAGTACCATTTCTGAACTCTACCATTGTGCCTTCACTTGCAGACTGGTTTTCTTGCAGACCAGACTAACTTTCTTTCAAATAGTGTTTGTTTGATGTGTATTTTTGCACGCACTGAGGCAATGTGTAACATGGTCAGTGTTTCCTCTTTGTAATTCAGTCAGGTTCAGTAACAGTTTCACTGGGTCTCCATTGTTCTCTTCACTTTTCACACAAAATAATATGCTACTCTCTGTTGCTATGTTGATGACTGTAACCCTGGATTTCTGCTCATGCATGTTCTTCAGAAAAGTTGATATTCATCAGCAATCCAGCTGAGATGAAGGTAATGCTGGTAAACTTGGGGGCAGTTATTTGGAGGTGTTTGTCCTTAGATGTTCAATTAGCCTTTGTGTCTAAAAGCATTTATTTTCATGTGCAGTCAGCAAAGTCTTTGTAGCATTTTCAGTGGGACTTCATCACAATTATCCAGGCCATTGTCACTAACAAACTTCATTACTGCAATGCGCTGTGCTGTGTCTGAAGACCACACGGAAGCTTTACCTAATGCAGAATGTAGCTTCCCACTGAGCAGTGTTTTTTTTCTCCCCAGGGAGAGCTTACCGCTCATGCTGAGTATTCTGCACTGGCTTCCTGTTCATTTCAAGAAGTTGGGTTTTGGTCAGTAAGGTCTTCTATGGCTTTTGTCCTAGCTGTCTGAGACTGCACCTCTCCTCATGTTCTGTCCCAGTAGCAGTGGTCGACTGGGTATTCTTGATGAAGAGCAATTGACTTTGCAGTTCAGTCCCTCAACTGGCTTGATCGGTTTGTTGAGCTTCTGAACAAGTTTCAAGGTTTATGTAACACAGGTTTTTGACTGAAGAGGTGGGTTAGAGGGGGTAGGAGAGGTGGGGGTGAATGAATTCTTCTGAGTTCTTTAATTTATTTTTTTTGTTCAGTCCTTTAACTGATTTTAGATCAGTTTGTTTATTATTTAATTCTGTATAGTTTAGATTTCTAAAATGCACTTATCAAACAACTACTTTTAAAATAATCAGTACTCTTTGTGTGATGTGCAGTTCTGTGAATTAACATAGCCAATGACTCCACCATGTGTTTCTCACATCAGTGGCTGTTATGTAAATCATGAAGTAATCTTGCTATAAATGATGTACTGCCTCTCTGGTAGATTCCACTAATATGGTAGTGAGTGTTTCTTGAATGAACACTATTAAAATTCCTGAACATTTGTGGATGTATGGTTTATGTTATCCATCCATAGACCAGGCAAGTGCTATTCCCAGAAATTTACAATTTATGTCTAGGCACTATGATAATACAAATAATACTTTTAGTATACAAGATGTGGTGGGATAAAAGCTTTAAACTTTAATCTTGTTCTTGGCTTTTGAAAGTATAAGTTAGAATAATAGATGTTATTCTGATAGGATTTTTTGTGCATTGAAGACCCACTTCAGAAAGGTCCTAACTTTGAGCATATGAGTAGTCCCGTTCAAGTTAATTTTCTAATTTACTGCAAAATGTATACACCTCTACCCCGATATAATGCGGCCCGATATAACATGAATTCGGATATAACACAGTAAAGCAGTGCTCGGTGTGTGTGTGTGTGTGTGTGTGTGTGTGTGACCTGCGCACTCCAGCGGATCAAAGCAAATTCGATATAACGTGGTTTCACCTATAACGTGGTAAGATTTTTTGGCTCCCGAGGACAGCATTATATCGGGGTAGAGGTGTACTTTTTGCCCATTGAAGATATATAGAAATACATTTTCAAGACCCATGCTCTACAGCAGATGCTGTGAAAGAGCCTTATTTAAAAAAAAAAGTATCCATCTTTAAAAGAAAAAAAGGCAAAAACATTTTTGAAAGTCCTTTCCATGACTTTGCTAAAACTAAACCATTTATTTATTTTTATTTTTATTTTTTGCTGGGCTTGGAAGCACCTCTTTTCATTTGATCTAGTACAAAATCTGTTTTGTTATTTTTAGAACTTCTAACATGAAATGCCATGCACATCTTATACTGCATCTGCTTTAAACATATTTTTGCTACCATCTGACAAACATTTGGGGAGCTTGTTTTTTATTCTTTTGGTTTAGAAGGCTTCTTGGGAGTGAGAGAGAGAAGCTTAGAGTAAACAATACTGGTTACCTAGGAGATTACCTGCTGTAGGAAATAGCTTTTCTTTGGAAAACTGCTGACCTTGGCCTGAAGTGATACAGACATTTTATTTCTTGCACATTCTAGAGACTTGTTGCATGGAAGTGTAGATTGCCTTTAGTAAGGTGTGCACACACAGACACACACATACAAGGCTCTCTCCTGATTGAATTTTCATACAGGGCAGTTGTTTACTATGAGTAAAGTGAGTGCTGCTTGTCTCCTTGAGAGCAAAGAACAAAGTGACTGTAAAGGTTAGCTGTGATAGTCAAAGGCTGCACTCTTGCTGTGGCAGCTAAGGTTTTGAAAATGATGGATTTTTCTTTCATCATAGTGTGATGGAGAAAATATCAGAGATAAGTAGACAAGATACTCATATTATAAACAAAAACCTCTGTTGTGAATAACTCTTTACTGAAACCTTAAACCAACCTTATTCTTAGTCATGCTCCTTTAAATGTAGTTGAATTGTTTAAAATAAAAAATGTTTATTTTAATCAGCAATGATTATTTTGTACTGTATATTGACATATTGTATTCTGTATACGTTTTTATACCATCACCATAGTATCTGAGCACCTTTCAGTAGTGCAACAAGCAATGATGTACTTTATCTGTCACGTGTCGTTTGTTCTCCCATCCTCTCCCTAGAGGGAGAAGCATGCTCAGTGGAGTGTCTCATTTTGGTTTATGTTTAAAATAAATATCCCTGTTGCTATATGTTTATATTAGAGAAGGCAAGGTGTAACAGAGGAGCTGGTTCCTTAAATGGAATTGGGCCTAGCTCTCCTGTTCCACACTAGGTGAGCTCTAGTTTGGCATAATGAAAAGGGTGGGATTGCCTTGGGAAATATAAATGAGACAGTCAAAAAGCAAGAGAGAACCCAGAAGAAGAGTGTTGAGAACTTTGGAGAGGGGATGCCGCTGAAGGGATGAATGGTGAGAGTTCCCTAGTTGAGCTGTGGAGCCAGGTCAGGCTGATAACGGCAGAAGGGAGTTGGGGGTCAACTTACAAACTTTCCCATGGCCAGAAGGAGCTGGAGGCTGAGAGCAACAGAGGAAGGTGCCTGCTAGGTCTCTGAGCTGGAGAGGGCTGAAGTCTGGGGAATAATGGGGAGGTCAGCCTGCTTATGTCTCTCGGCAAGAGCTGGAACCATAACTGGGAGGGAAACAGGGTGAATGTAAGCACCCTATGCTGAGATGTGATGAGAGATGTCTGAGAGCACATGATGAAAGACGCCAGAGGTGTTGATGGACGGTTGGGATTTGAAAGAGCTAATGTACTAGTTGGACTGTGCTGGGGAATTCCAGATAATGGCTGTGGGACTTCTGTTATGATTTTCATGCATGGGACATTTGTAATAAATAAATCCTGCAAGTGTTATTTAGGCTCAGAAAGCTTGTATGGGGTTACTGGGGTGTCCTGTAGAAAGGGGAAACAGACAGGTGCAACAGTCATTCTGTGACCTGTCACAAGCTTGGGTCCCAGGAACAGGCCATCTTAGGATAATATGATGGAGAACGCAGACAAACTATCAGCCCTAGGGAAGTGAGGAATTGTGAATGTCCAGAAGAGGGAAATCGAGGATTTGCCCAACTGTATAAATGAATTGTGAGCAACAGGAACATGGAAGATGGATCTGCCCCTGCATGCATCATGATTGTAAGGTCTGCCCCACTACAAAGGCTCTCATGAAAGGTGGGGAAGCCAAGTCTCTTAAAGATACGGTGTTTTTTGGTGGAAGGGGGACCCGACTATAATGGGATTGAAATGAAGGACTGCAGGGACCAGTTTGGACAAGGGGAAAACAAGGCCCCAATGTTTTGATTGTGGGAAAACAGGATACACAAAAAGATGTTGCCCTGAAAAAATCTCAAACTTTAGGAAGCAGGACTTTTGCCGTCCTCATTCACAAGCCAGTCCTATTTCACTTTTGACAGCTTCTGGATAGTCAGAGGACGGTGGACAGAGAGCTTTTAAAATCTCCTTGCTAAGCATGGATGAGGAAGTGGGGGTCGCACTCAGAGGCTTGCTATGTGAAAGGGGTCACCAGTACAAATGTTTGAGAACCATTGAATTCTAACCAGAAGATTTTTTTCGCCTTTATACTATTACGTAGCATATTTACACCATATTCAAGAACATTTTGGCCATACAGTTACACAATGTTATGGAAACTTGGCATCTCAAATTACTCTTTGTTTCCCTGCTGCACATTTCTGCTGTTAAGAGAGAGCCTATGTGGGAAAGAACAGCGATCAGAAAGCTGTTGAAACATTGTGGCTTTTAGCAATTTACAGTGCTGGCCATTTGAAAAAGCTAACGTGTTTAAGATTTGTAAGTGTAATTATTTCAGTTTTCTCTTATACTTACAATAAGAGATAATTCTGGTAGCTTTATGGCAGCAATTGGCAAATGTTGAAGTTTTAATTCTTCTGCTGTCCATGGGACAGTTTTGAAACCTAGAGGAAAAAGGATCTTAGTAATAACAACTGCTATAATAGACCTATTATGGTTATGTGAATACAAACATTTATGAGGTCAAATTCATCCAGTTGGCTCAGGTAAGTGCAAACTGCACAAGCCTGGCCTGCTGCACCTCATGGGGGATTCGATACAAGAAGAGCAGATAGTGTCTCTGCTTAAGAACATAAGAATGGTCATACTAGGTCAGACCAAAGGTCCATCTAGCCCAGTATCCTGTCTTCCGACAGTGGCCGATGCCAGGTACTTCAGAGGAATGAACAGATAATCAAGTGATCCATCCCCTCACCCATTCCCAGCTTCTGGCAAACAGAGACTAGTGACAGCGCCCCGTCCATTCTGGCTAATAGCCACTGATGGACCTATCCTCCATTAATTTATCTAGTTCTTTTTTTAACCCTGTTATAGTCTTGGCCTTCACAACATCTTCTGGCAAAGTGTTCCACAGGTTGACTGTGTGTTGTGTGAATAAATACTTGTTTTAAACTTGCTGCCTATTAATTTCATTTGATGACCCCTAGCTCTTGTGTTATGAGAAGGGGTATACAGCACTTCCTTATTTACTTTCTCCACACCAGTCATGATTTTGTAGACCTCTGTCATATCCCCCTTTAGTCGTCTTTTTTCCAAGCTGAAAAGTCCCAGTCTTATTAATCTCTCCTCATATGGAAGCCGTTCCATACCCATAATAAATTTTGTTGCCCTTTTTCTGTACCTTTTCTAATTGCAGTATATCTTTTTTAAGATTTAAGATTTATATAGCGGAAATATGATATATTTTCTGTCCTATTATCTATCCCTTTCTTAATGATTCCCAACATTCTGTTAGCTTTTTTGACGGCTGCTGCACATTGAGTGGATGTTTTCAGAGAACCGTCCGCAATGACTCTAAGATCTTTTTCTTGAGTGGTAACAGCTAATTTAGACCCCATCATTTTATGTGTAGTTGGAATTATGTTTTCCAATGTTTTCCAATGTGCATTACTTTGCATTTATCAACATTGAATTTCATCTGCCATTTTGTTGCCCAGTTTTGTGCCTGTGCTCTACTTTAGGATTTGTGCGGAGCAGTTTTAATCTCCACCAGAGTCTCTATAGCAGTCTCTATGGCTGTCTACAGAATATGATGAATTAATGCATTCCCCCAGATAACATTGTCAGACCTTGGGGTTGCACTGGCTGGCGGTGGGCCCCCAGCCAAGGATAGGGTTCAATAACTTCACTTTATCACAACCCCATTCTGCCCCCCACTGCAGATTTTCCAGCACAGATGCTGACTCAGTGAGGCCCGGGATGAATTTAGCTGGTAGAATGTAAATATGTAGAATGTCTATGGAGGGATAGAGTTAAGCCAAACTTACAAAAAAAAAACCCTGGATTTTGACTCAGTTTGGCAGTTTTGTATTCAAATCACCAATCTTTAATTAAAATTTCACTTATCTAGTGATTTAGTTTGTATTAGTGTATCCATTAAAGATATACAGTTGAGATAGCCAAAACCGAGAGGTGAAATTCCAATAGTAGGAAAACAATTGTCATAAGAAATTATACAATTTTGCAATAATTTCTCCCAAATAAAATCTTGTTCCCTTGCTAACCTCCAAAATACACTATAAAACAGCATGCATTATATTTTGATATGTTTATTTCAAGAAATGGATATGGTCAAATGCATGGCTGATTACAAACAACCCATAAAAACACATACTGGAAGGATAAAGAATGCCATCAATACATTTTTGCAGACTTGACTTGTAGTATGGTAGAACAAATAAACTGTAGCATTCTTAACCATTCCTGTAATCCAAATGAGAAAGGATCCCTACAATTAAAGTTTACAGTGCAGCGTTGGGGATCCTTTTTTTAGATACTGATCCTGGAAACGCTTGCTCATGTGAGTAGGTTTACTCACACAAATAGTCCCATTGCCTTTACACAGTAATATAAACTATACAGTTAGATAACTGACTTAATGTGGATAAAGTTTTTTACTCATTTGTGTGTTTGCAGAATCAGGCCCTTGTGTTGTATTTGGAATTTTCTGTTCAAGGCAAGTTGTTTTGCTTGTGATATCTATGGTGGCCTCTGACTCTCAGCCATATCTTTGTTTTTACAATTTTATTATATGGTTTTGATTTAGGCACATACTTTTTAAATCATGCATTCGGTTTATGAAAAAGGAGGAGATAAATTAGTTTTACATTAAATACATTTTGTGATAGGAATTAATTCCCCATTTACAATTCTGGCTGAGAGTAAATAGCATAAAGACTGCCTTTCATAAACTATCAGTGAACTTTGAAATGCCAGATGGCAACATTGTTCTTGGCAGTTTTGAACTTTTTCCCCCCTTCCCCCCACAGTTTCAGTGGCTTACTGTGAACATTTGTCTTGTCTGTTCGTACTCTATTGTGTAAAGGTTCTGCTATGGTATCAATCCATTCTGCTCCAATAAGGTGAATGTGTTCTAGGTTTGTAAATATGTTCTTTGCTATTTAAATATTCTGGGCTACCTTGACTCTGAATTTATACGTTTCTTCTGTTGGAAACCAGGGTGCAAAGTCCCTGGTAGCATAAAGTCCTTTGCAGCTGAAGGGAATGTAGTGACTGTTATCACCCATCTGATGGGAGGCCCAAAGGCAGTTTGAATAGCCTGAAAAGTATGTGATACTGGCTGGGGAGGGGACAAGGTTACATCAACTAAGGGATTTATGATGCTGTATATCCCTGCTATATATTCTGCTAGTAGGGCCTCTTTTGGAAGCTTTCCATAAATCATCTGGAAAAGGGGGTGAACAGTGAGGTGGCAAAATTTGCAGTCAATATAAAATTACTCAAGATAGTTAAGTCCAAAGCTGACTGCAAAGAAAGAAGTTCTGGAACAGCCTTCCATGGGGAGCAGAGGGGGCAGAAAACCTAAATGGCTTTAAGAATGAGCTTGATAAGTTTATAGAGAGGGTGGTATGATGAGACTGCCTACAATGGCATGTAGCCGATCTGCGACTGCTAGCAGCAAATATCTCCAATGGATGGTGATGGGATACTAGATGGGGAGGACTCCGAGTTATTACACAGAATTCTTTCCCAGGTGTCTGGCTGATGAGTCTTGCTCAAATGCTCAGGGTCTAACTAATCGCCATATTTGGGGTGGGGAAGGAATTTTCCTCTGGGTCAGATTGGCAGAGACCCTGGAGGTTTTTCACTTTCTTGTGCAGAATGGGGACGGGTCACTTGCTGGTTTAAACTAGTGTAAATGGTGGGTTCTGTCTTGAAGTCTTGATTTGAGGACTTCAGTAATTCAGATAGAGGTTAGGGGTCTATTATAGGAGTAGGTGGGTGAGGTTCTGTGGCCTGCAATGGGCAGGAGGTCAGACTGGATGATCATGATGGTCCCTTCTGGCCTCTAAGTCTATGAGTCTGATATCTTGCTGTATTCTACTCTATCAGCTCTCGAGCCTTCCTCTCCCTAAAGGGGTACAAGCTCACTCCACTAGAGCTCAAGCAAGAACCACAGTGTTTCTTTGGGATGTACCCTCCTAGACCTCTGTAAAGTGGCCACGTGGAGTTCCATCCACATGTTTGCAAGGCATTATGTCCTGGTGCAGGACTTGGCTGCTGATGCCTCCTTTGGAATGGTGGTTGTCTGCTCAGCACTACTGTCCTCTTCCTTGCACCCTCCTGCTTTGGTATTGCTCGTCAGTCACCTACTGTGAAATACAATAGCGACCACTCGAAGAAGAAGAGGACGTTACTTACCTGTAACTGGATGTTCTTCAAGATGTGTGGTCCCTATCTGTATGCCACTACCCACTCTCCTTCCCTTCTGCTTTGGATCTTGCCGGATTCATGGTAGAGAAGGAACTGAAGAGGCCGTCAGTCCGTCTTTCCCTTTGTCGCCTTGGCCAGGGTGCATGTGTGGATCAATGGACACTACTTTCAAATTCTCTGACTCTGAGCGCATGGTGCGCATGTGTAACCTGCAGTGGAATACAGATAGCTACCACACATCTCAAAGAACCTCCAGTTACAGGTAAATAACCTCCTCATACATGCTTAGCAAGGAGATTTTAAAAGCTCTCTGTCCACTGTCCTCTTACTATACAGAAGCAGTCAAAAGTGAAATAGGACTGGCTTGTGAATGTGGACAGCAAAAGGCAAGCACTCCCTCACCATAGAAGGGGCAAATATCACCTCTGTCATTTTCTCTGATTTCTTTCCCACAGCATTCTCAACTTACCTGGACTGTGCCACAGCCAGTTTTCTCTCACACATGTCCTGCATCACCTAGAGATGATTTTTTTACCATGACAATAGTATTTTAGTTCAATTCTCACTGTCTGCTGAATGTCCTTATGTACACATTGAATAGGAGTGGGTGACAACAGAACACTGAGGGCCCATACAAGAGAGCCTTAGGGTTAGATAAATATGGGCTTAACACTGTCTTTACCATTTTTCATAAGCTGTCAGTAGGTCAGGATGACTTGTGAGGACAATGAAAGGAAAAGAGGGTTTAGGATCAACAGTGCTGGTAGGTGAGAACTGAAAACTGAAGTCAACCTTTATGTCCAACCAGACTATTGTTAATATGGTCAATTAGCTGAGCAATATTCTGTCTCTGAACTCTGAACTGGACCAATTCTCTTGGCCTCTGTGAGTGGACAATTGAAATGTTTCAGACAATTTCAGCCTCAGCTGGACAGGATTTTGCTGTAAACAGTAGAGAGCTTTAGGAGTATTATATAGAATTGACCATGGAGTTGATGCCTTTTATAAGGAATACATGCACAGGGCTAAAGCTTATTGAAGGAGTAATACAGAACTTGGTAGTACTGTTCCTGGATGTTCCCAGTGTGGACTTTTTATTAAGCTTAAGATGTAACTCCACAAGGGATATTATGATATGGACTGTATTGTAACTCCAGCTCTGAAATGTTTGTGTTCTATTTCTTTTCCATTTTAGGTTATTTCTGTAATTATTTTCAGATTCTGATCACTGTCTTTGCCCCAAGTGCTTGTTAGTATGATTGAAAAAGAAACAAACCACACAAACCTGTAATCTTAAACAATTTTTCCTGCCAAAAGAGGCACAGACTGAGAATCTGATGTCAAATACTATGTGAGTTACCCACCCTCTTTGAGCCCCTTTGGTAACTTAAATTGGCATAAAAATTCAAATCTGATTGCCAGAGCAAATTAAGCTTTGAGTATGGGTTTGATTCTCTACAGGAAACACTTGATAACAAATTTAAACAGTTGGATTCTACTTTAAAAGAGACTGATGGGAAAGTGTTAGTCCTAGAAATCAGCACTGATGTTCAGGATAAGATGATTATGATGCATTTTAAGTAGCTTTTCTGATACTGAGACTTCATTTGTGGCTCAAGTAATTCAAACTACACTTTCAATATAAAAAATCAGAATTTACTTCAGTGATTTAACCTTAATCTGCTGACTGAGTTTGACACAGCAGTTCAGTTTGGTTATAGCAGACTTGACTAGATGATTTCATTTTTATTAACAATTGATATTTCAGTTCAACATAAAGGTTAGAGTTGATCAGAAAACTTAATTCTAAATGAAATTTTGATGAAAAAGTAGTGGAAAATTCACACTTGTTTTCAGACCAGCTCTAATAAGGGTTCCCTCTTTAGGGTTTTTTATGTAAAAGGCAAACTTGTTCCCATTATGAAGTCAACATTTACTTAGTTACTCATGTCTGAGATATGTGGATACTCTTTTTATCTGCTTAGGAAAATAACTGCTGTGTCTCAAATACCATTGTGGAGTAATTGTGCAGGCAGATGTTGACTTTTCATGGGAACCACCGGACAGCATTACCTTCAAAGTTGTTAGATTGTACTATGGAAAAATAGAAATGTGAGAAATGAAGTGGACCATACTGAGAATAAAATGCATGTAAACAATATTTATCATGGAAATTTCATACTCTGGGGACTGATATAATAACTGAACTAACTGTAAAAATGGTGCCATAATTTTTGGTAAGAACCACCACTTAGAGAGAAATGAGGGAATAATACTTATTGTGATTACCCTTAAATGATAAGTGACAAATGCACCCGTAGAGATGAGAAGACTGGTTTTAGTGCAAACTGTTTTCCTGAATGGTTAAACAGTAGTATCTGGATAGTAGAAGTTGAAAGATTCCCAGAGCACTTGTATTTTTATTTTCAGCCTGGTTCTTCCAATGGATAGGGAAAGAGTAATGCAGAATGAAAGGTACTGTATTTCTAAACCAAGGAAGTCCTATGGAGATGTTATACGTGTACATGTTATCTCCAGAGGCCAGATGTTGTAATTTCCACTTTGTGTATTTAATAATCCATAGTTTAAAGAGAAAAAGTGGTTCCAATTATTGTTTGAATTTTAATTGTATCTTCTGTGTTTAGATTGCAGTACAATTTATTAACTGAAAAGGAATTAGTATGTTTGTAATAGACAATAGATATGCATGCTGAATGCACAAACTTAAAAAAGGATTATTTTATAAATAACTGATTATCACATAAAATAGTGACAATTCTCTCAGAAATAGGTTGTGAAGGAGGTTAGTTTGATCATTAATAACCTTGGCAATACCATGTTAGACTGCTGATTTGAGACCAAAGCGCTTAATGCAGCTGTCTCTATCATATTTTTTTAAACATTTATATTTGGCCAATGAATTCCCAAGAGCTGACTTATAGAAAATATTTCCTTAAGTAAAGATAATTGATACATAAAATATTACACTAGTTTTACAATGTGACTAATAAATAGATTTTGTGCTCGATATTACAGTTGCCACAAGTAGTACCACCTATAATTGGGATTACCTGACACTTTTCATTATAAGACCCCATTTTCAGTCGTTTATAACTTTGCCAAACTTTAATGACTCAGACTGAAATTTTTCATGGCAGATGTCTGCCTCAGGTTTAAATTCCCTGGAAAATTTCAGCTTAAACAGCTCAGTGGTTTCTGAGAATGAAGTTGGGGAAATAAACAGTTGTATGGGTTTTTTAAATTGGGGAAAACAACCTTTATAACGGAAATTATTACCTCCATGCTTTGGAGAAGGGACTTGAAATTTGGTTGTGGGGTGGGTCTTGTTGTAGTGTCAGGAATGGGCCTTTTGTCATCCCTGGGAAAATCTGCCCAAATATGGCAGAGTTATGCACCTCTGAAAATCTCAGTTCTCTCACACTAGCTGAAGTCTCTGAAGAGTCTGCCTGCACTGAGCATGTTCCATCCCCTCCCAGCTCCTACTTGCTGACTGGACTGCATATGCATCCTTCCTGTGGAGTTGACTGAGTGTGCTCCAGCACAGGGCTGTAGGGGCTCAGCAGGATTTTCGCTTCAATTGCTCCTCAAATCTGCTGAGAGCTACTGTGGCACCTGCCAGCAGAATTGAGAGCTGAGAGAAACTCTCTCTCCTATATTTTTAGTGCTCCTTATGCTGGAATCTAGGCTGGGAACAAAAGAGGAGGCCGACTGTAATGCAGAGGAGTGAGGTTTGTGGGGAGAGGTGGCAAAGGGGGAAACCGAGGCAAGGGGTGTGGAGGAGATTTGGACAAAGAGCCGAGAAAGGGATGTGTGGGTGGGGAATGGGATGGGTGGATGGAGGTGGGACTGGGGCTGCACTGGGATGAGGGTGATTGGTGGGGGCAAGGTACTGGAACAATGGCAAGAACAGGCTGGAATCATAAGGAGTCTGGCTTATGAGGGATGGGCAGAAAGGTTTGTAACTACTAGAACATAAACTCCTCAGAACCTGGAACAGAACCCAGGAATCCTGAGTCTCAGCATTTCTTTTCTGTCAGCACATAGCTGTGAAATCCACTGGCAAAGGGTGTACTTCATCTCCCTCTAGTGCTGGCCCATGTAGAAGACGGCAATCTACTACTGCCATCACCTCTTTGTTTAGCTCAAATGGCAGAGGCCTGGGTTGGAGCTAAAGGTTTTATCCCTGCTGATGAACCATGTACAAGTCAATATGATAGATTTATTTATTTTTTGGGAGGGTTTGCTTTAAAAAAAAATACAAAATGCTGTATAAAAATCTCTCTCAAAAATGTTAAGATTGCAAAGTGCAGCACTCAAATGTTAGGACATTCTGGACTTAAATTTGCCTCTGCAACCTTAATTTGGCCACTGGGGGAGGGATAGCTCAGTGGTTTGAGCATTGGCCTGCTAAATCCAGCATTATGAGTTCAATCCTTGAGGGGGCCATTTAGGGATCTAGGGCAAAAATCTGTCTGGTGATTGGTCCTGCTTTGAGCAGAGGGTTGGACTAGATGACTTTCTGAGGTCCCTTCCAACCCTGGTATTCTATGTGCATTATAACTAAGGTTAAGATTCTGTCATTAGTATTTTTAGTAAAAGCTAGGGACAGGTCACGGGCAATAAACAAAAAGTAATGGAAACCTGTGACCTGACTTTTACTAAAAATACACTGGTGTATGTCTATGGGGGGGACAGCTGCTCCAACCCCGCTGCTGCTCCAGCCCCAGGGGGCTGACCCAATGCCGGCCACTGTTCTGGTGGCCCTGGGGGCCACTGTTCTGGCAGCCCTGAGGCTGGCCATTGGGCCTGCCCCAGAAGAAGTCCCAGAGTCATGGAATCTGTGATCTCTGTGACAGATTGGTATCCTTAATTATAGTAGTCTTAATTACATGATAATCTATTATTTTTTCCCATAGCTCCTTTGTTTCATTCTGTGCACAGGCAGCCTGGTGCTCAAGGAATGAATCAGGCTTGTGTAATCAACGAAACTGTCTATCGGACTCCTGCTTCATTTGTTTTAGAAGTAGGAAGGTGTATATATAGTAAATGAGGTAGGGAACTGCAGGAAGACAAGGAGCAGTCACGTGGTTAAGGCAGGTGAATGTTGCCCTGGAGAATTGAATTCTATCCCTGCCTCTGCCACAGAGCTCCTGTGTGATTCTGAGCAAGTCACTGAAACTAGATTTTTCACTGGTGGTCACTAATTGCGTATCTTGAATTTTCTGGGTGCTCGATTTAACACTCTGGCATGTGATTTACAGAAGTGCTGAGCTCTCATAGCTGCAACTACAGTCAATGAGGGTTGTGCTTTGAACATAAAAAGTGATATATAATCAGGAGTGCTGCCAGCTTTTCTGCCGCCCTAGGTGGCGGAAGGTCCTGCCCCAAAATGCCGCCCCCCACAGAGGTGGCGGAAGGTCCCGCCGCCGAAATACCGCCGCGGTCGCTGCCCCCCAAATTGTAGTGCCCTTGGCGACCGCCTAGGTCGCCTAATGGGTTGCGCCAGCCCTGTATATAATGCTAAGCTCTCTGAAAAATCAGGCTATAGCTTTGCAGATTGGGCACACAAAATTAGCTGATTCTTTTGACACTCTTTCTGTGCTTCAATTCCACATCTGTAAAATGGGAATAATAATACCTTCTCCTCTCATGGGGTTGTTGGGAAAATAAATTCATTACTTTTTGTAAAGCACTCAAATGTTATATATGGGATAAATGGGATATACACAGTAGAAAAGCCCGGAGGAAATGGTTAATTCTGTCACTAGAGCAGTGTTTGAATGACACGGAGCAAATAATGCGTGGGGACACACACTGAATAAGGATAAATAAATAAAAAATATGGAATAGTTGCTCTTTCAATGAGCACAAGGTTACAAAAGAGATCTGCAGAAGAACCAGGACTAGAATCCACATCTGCTTCCAAACCCTGCTTTTAGCCAAAAATACCGTCCTTTCCCTGTGTTGTTGATGTAATGTTCATAAGAGTGGTTTTGATGTCTTTAACTGAATAAGTTGTAGTATGACAGAAATCATAGAAACATAGTGTGTGGCAGCAGTGTCCACAAGACCAGCTAGTGCATGGCAGGCTCCTGTGCGGCAGATTTACTCCCCATCTTGCCAGGTTACAAAGTCTCCATGTGGAAAAGGCCTTCAAGGACAAAAAAGACATAGCGTATGGGGAGAAGAGAACATTAATACTGTATGTCTGCAGAGTAAATGAAACATTTGCTAGCGAAGTTACATAAATTTACACTACTGTTTGAATCAGCAGTAGGTCAAAGTTCACTGTGGCAGTACTAGGGTCCACATGGCGACTTAGTGCATGGCAGGCCAGTGTGTTGTGTATTCACACCCCAGCTTGCTGTGCACAAAGTCTCCAGGCCAACGAGCCCTTAAACATTTGAATTGTAATTTTCATTACTGAATGAAAAAGAAGGTATGGAAAACTTGAACACAGTGTGTTAACTTCCCTCCCTTTATTGGGCACCTCTCTCAAAAATATCATTTAAAGGAGTGTTTTTAATTCTTTCTTTCCCTCCCGTAAAGGTCAAAGTTGATATATTAACTGAGACCAAGGATACACTATCTTTACAGCCTTCATGAGGAATTGGCAAAGGAGACTCAGCCTAAAGAGCTTTTATCAAGAATATCAGACCTTTCTTCTTCTTAGCCCGAGGCATTCTGAGAAGGGCAGTGGGTTCAGACAGTCACTGCTCAGACAGAAAGCAGATATTGGAGAGAGACTCATATTTCTTTAATATTTTTATGCCTCTTTTGTCTGTTGTCAAATTAAATGCATTTTGTACTTCATAAAGGGATTTAAACTGAGTTACTCAACTCCTTATTGCCATTCTTCTAGCTAAAGGATGTTTCAGCTTAGCGTAGAGTTCAGCTTAATTTTCAGCAGTCTATTAACAAGACTTACTATACAATATTCCATGTCTCCTGGGTCATCAGTTTTTTCCCTGCACCCCATAAAGGCATCTGTTTGAACGTTCACATTTCTGACAGCTTATGTGAATTGCTGTACAGTCCTCTTCACTTCACGTCCTACAGCAGAGACCCTATGGATCTGAAAATCTGGGAGTGGGGGGAACTTGTCAGTGGAAATTTTTATGAAATATGTTCGTAATATACACAGTATCCTTTTGGTCTCATTTCCACTGACTATTCTATGCTATAGATAGCTGATGAGCTCATGGTTTTTTTTTTAACTCTTTCCTACAAACTGAAAAATATAATGAAAGAAATTATTATGTTTTTAATTGCAAACAAATGTTGGCCAAAAAATTGATTTTTTTTGTAGGCTTTACATTAGCACTGGCAGATGAATGGTTAATGTGACCGCAGTCTCCTCAGTCATAAGGTTAGTAGTGACATTCTGGTAGTGCATGGGTCTCTTATGAAATAATTCTGGGCTTGATTATAATAAGGACCATTGGCTACTCTTGGCTTTAGGTTGGCAATTTGATTCAGGAGCCAAAAGTTTTGGGGAATTTTTTTGTTTTGTTTTCCTTCGTGGGGCTCAGTTTCCAATCTCCCCTACTTCATTAATGCCCTCATTCTCTTTTATGGAAAGTGGCCCAGACTATCTATAATAAAATTATAGGAATATCACTCTGAAGATTAAAATGTCTGAGTACTGTGAAGCAACTGAAACTGCTACAAACATGGTTGAGAGCTCTTTTTGTTCAGAATATCACCAGGTTCAGTCATGATTGGGAGTCGTGGTCTATTACCATCCATTTTTAAAAATCTCAGCCATTTTGACTTTATGAATCACACGTGTGCGGTGTACAGCTATAGTAAGGTGTAGATCTATGGCATACCAAGAGTCCTAAACCATTGTGATATCAGAGGTAACTCAGCCAAACACCACCCTTATTTGACTGCTTATTTGCATGCAACACATTTCATTGGTTGTATGTGGGAGACTGTACTGATGGAGGGAGGGGAGGTAACTTGGTCCAATGGCGGTTCTTTAAAACCACCCACACACTACCCCAAACATACACTGCTCCTCACAGCAGCACACACCCTCCATTTATCACCAGCAAAAATCAACACAAATATTCCATGATTGTCAGTTTGTGTGTCACTCTGAAGCCCTGAACATGTGTTGAGTCACTGTGAAGTGATGGAAACAGATACAGGCATGGTTGAGAGCTCAGTTTGTTCAGAATATCACCAGGTTCACTCCTCAATGGGCAATGTCATAGCCAGATGGACTGCTGGAATATGACTTCGTGAATTACATCCATGAGACAGCACAGGCTTTCAGCTACAAGGTATACTATAAAAGAATACAAGTCTGTCGCATCTTACGCACATTTAACATGCACGATTTCAGCTTTACACGGTCGGCAAAAACAAAAAAAAGAGAAAAATAGCAATTTTAATACTGTACTTGTAGTGCAGGCGATTCCGCCCGCCATTCAACTCAATGTAATTTTGTCTATATGCGGTTTTCGCTTTACGCGCTAACCGCGGAACAGAACCCCCGCGTAAGATGACACTCGCCTGTACTCCAAATTAATAGATGCCTTTTTAACACACAGACTGATACATAGTAATCAATAGGAAAATACTGTAATGTACCAACCTGTTTTAAACAAGAATCAAAAAGTAGCAGAAAAATAAAAATTAACAAAATAAAATCAAAAGTAAAGAACCTCTTAAAAATCACCATCGGTGAAATTCTGCCCCATGCAGAGCTTGATTGATGCAGAATCCCTGTGGTCGCCTCTTACACAGAAGGAAATTCATTCCTGGCATTAGCACCGCTCTTGATATGGGGGGAAGAAACATATTGCCAAAGCACCAGTGCTCTGTTATGGGTAATGCATGCTCATTGTGATTCCATTGCTGGTATCATTTGATGACCATGGTTTTTACACACAGACATATATTATATATTATATCCCTAATGAATGTTTTAGCTAAAAATTGTTGGTAGTTGGACTGGTGCCAAATGGATTGTAATAGCCTTTCTTGTCTGAAGAGGAGAATTTAAAAACTGACTTTGATTCCCAAATGTAAAGGAATTTGATTTCATCCTATTCCCAATATCTCTACATTATAAAACTACCACATAATTTAGTCTTAATTAGTCGTACCCACCTCCTAAGTGACCAGGTTTACCATAACAGATATGTGAAAGGTTGGAATTGAAATGCATTTACAGGGTGATGTAGAGAAAATTCATCATGCTTGTCTGAAAAAAAGTGACTCAAGCTAGTGCTATGAATCCCTGACTTCATAATTGGTAAATTTACTCAAAAACATTGAAGGAAAAGAAGTTCACTTTCTTATTTCCCTAGGACTACATGAAGAACAAAATGTAATCTTTTCTAAACCACATTTTAAGTACATGTGGGATTTATTCTGCAGTATAAATCATTGCTGTTTTTTTTAAAAGTATACTCAAAAACTTGGTTCATACATGTTTTGCACAACTTACCGATGTATACAGTAAATTGGATGCTTAAATATCATCCTGTAAATGTACCCTATGTAAGATCCTTCTAAACCACTGGGGTACACACAATATAATATAGTATAAACTCAGTGACATTGATTTTTCATGTAGAGCAGGGTGGGTTTTTTCAAGCTCTTGCAGTTTTGTTAATGCAGAATTACACAATCTTCAGAAAACTTACTGTAAATTCAGGCAGTTTGCATGAATTCACCACAGTTTGCAGCCGATGGCACAGTATAATGATAGTTGAAGTCTGATTCATACAGGGAACAGTTAGAATGACACACTACATGAGGGGGAGCTCAGTGACACTACCTTGAAAAATGAATATTTCTTCCAGAGCCTGTCTGCTCTTCTGCATTTCCAGGGTCTGACTTCCTATGGTTATAACTCACTGTGCTGATTTCCTTTTTTCAGTCGCTTGGCTGTATCTAGAAGACCGATAAATGATTTTATCTTCTATCCACTCACTCAACAATTGGGGATGTTTCTCATATTTGAAGAAGTGCAAACTCTCTTTTGCCCGAGTCCTATGTAAACGGTTTCCCCCTTTTTGCAAAACTCCTAAGGATAGATCATTTCTGTTAAATTTTGGCACCTTATGTGATAGACATGAGGTTCATGGAGGGTAGGTATTAGTAACCATAAGCATTTTTTCCCTGTACCTCTCAAGATATAGTCTCAGTGATACATAAGTGATAGCAGGAGTGAAGAGAATGAAGAAAATATATGTGAGAACAGTGTCAATTCTTTTCTATGTTATTAACAAGTCCTGCCAGAGAGATGGCATTTGCAGTGTTAAGTAGGGGTATATAATTACCAGGGTCTTATGCCTGAAGGCAAGAGCCTAATATATAGTATTCACTCCAGTAAGAGAGAAGAATGACCACAAAACTACTCACTTTAGAACTTCAATGCAGCACTAAATTTCGTAACACATTCTCAGTAATTTCTTCACACACACACTCTCACACAGACATAAGCAAACAACCAAAACCAAATTATACTTAATCAAGGTGTTCCTACTACAGGATGGAAGTGCAGGTGTGGGGAAATATTATTGTTGCTATTTTCAAATACTTGGGAAGTGATCAAATATCACTGTGATGGGGACTTCATAAATCCTTTGTAGATAGTCCACAGGAGCCTTCCTTATTGAAGGTTTTCAGAAGGGCACCGTATATAACATAGTATAAATTAAGGATAACCGCATAGAGTGATGATAAAAATGTGGTAGTTTCAAGCCTGGATTAACCACTAGGCTTAATAGCATTGTGCATAGGGCTCTTGGCTTTGTGGATTGTGCAATTTGGCACAATGTGCTCATCATGCACGGGCTGAAGAGTCTGAGGAGAAGCAGACTGTGACAGCAGTCCTTGGGCAGCAGTCTCTTCCTTCAGGAGGAAGAATACAGACCTCACACAGCCAATCCCCACCCTCTTGAAGCATAGATCCACTTGCCAGGATGTGGAGGGTCACTTCACCACACCAGTTCTTGGAGCAAATTGGGCCCTTCACCTCCTCTGCTGTCCATCCCTCCTGGTCTTCAGGAGGGCTTCAAGTGGAGTACAGCAGGAAGGTGTTTAGTTCTGGCCACTGGTTCTCAGGAAAGTAATGACTGCTTGTCTGAAAGAGAGTCCCAGCAATTCCATGGCAAACCTAAGGGATTGAACCCAAGAGACCTGACAACCTAATGGGAACAGTTACACTGGCATACATGAAGACTTTACATTAAACATACAGAGTAGGATTTTCACTCCTGGCGCCTGTACATTGGATAAAAGGATGCTAAAAGTCCTGGATCCAGCAGCGGAAGAGCTCCAGCTGGTAGAAGAATTTTGGAGAGAGTTCTGAGCTATCTTTTCAAAAGCTCCTCACAAGGCCTGGTGTAGGGGTTGTGCTGGGGGCATGAGAGGTATGTTGGCCTTGGGGAGGCTGCTATAGTTTAGACTGCCTCCCAGGGCTGTCTAAATTTCTCCGGGGGTTGCTCTAGTCCCCGGAGGCAGCCCAGAATTGGGAAGGTGCAAATTGGCTTAATTGAGCACATAGTTGCCTGTAATTCAGGACACATTTGCACAAAATTTTCTGATTTATATGGTTAAATTGGATGCTTAAAATATCACCTGATAAACATATCTTATGTATAAATGTATCTTATGTAAATCCTTGTAAACCACTACTTTATACATACCTGAGACGAGATTACATTGATCTTTGGCCGTAGCTGAGGACATAGTTGAGCCCATGGTTTTTTGTATCCTGAAAGCAATGCAGAATAGTTTTTAGTAAAATATGTGTGTGATGCTGTATTAACCCACACAGGAGGTGAATTGGTTAATGCAGACCTGAGGCCAATTAAGATACCTGGTTGCACTTGGCCAGGCCCAAGTAAGATGAGTCTCAGCTGGATGAGGATATGGGTGGTGTCGATAAAGGGAGGAAGTAGAAGAAATGTGGTGGGAGAGATGGGCAGAAACTTGTAGTTTCTCTCTGGGTAGTAGAGAGCACAGGAACTTTAGGAGGGAGTTTATACCCTGGCCGTTATGGGAGAGGGATAGGCGGGGTGTAAGGGACCTTTGAAGCCCAACTGACAGGCAGAATGCTTTGGGGAAGTATTTGGAATTGAGGATCCTGTCAAAGGCAAGATTCCAGGGAGGTGGTCCCTCATAGTCCGTGTTCTGCGGAAGAGTTGGGGAGGACCCAGGATGGTTTAAAAATACAAATCCAGAAGAAGGACTGAAGTTGCTTTTGTTGTAGTTTGTATTTTGCTTTTGTAGCTTTGTTAAAATGCTCCATAGAGAAGCCCTGAAGCCACTGCTCTGACAAGAGTGGAATGAAAGAGGAACCCTGGAGGGACAGAAGATGTTGTATTAATGATCTGTGTTGTGTGGAACATTGTCCATGTGACACTGATACCCCAGAAGTGACTTGTGAAGGGCCAAGTCTTGAGAAAAGAGACCCCCACAGGACTGGAGTAACTGTTGGCAGGAGGTGCTAGATAATGAATGGGTTGCTACACCAGGCTCCCCCACTCCCAATAAGAGCTGCACTTGCAGTGAGTGTACTTTTTCATTTTGTGTGTGTGTGTGTGTGTGTGCGCGCGCACGCGCGCACATATATTCCCCATTATGTATAACAAGTCATGTAACACTCAACATACCACATGTGTCAGTATGTGTATTCCAGTCACTTTTGCAACTATTTAGGGACTTCATTCACAGGATATGATTTACAGTACTGTGCATTCCTTCCATTTTGTACCTTTTTGTTTCTTTGAGGAGGCAAGCTTCGTAACTGGGTTATTTTCATTATGTTGCTGTTCTACTTTCAACATGGTCATTATAAAGCACTTTTTTTCTGCAATTTTTCTATCCCAACTATAAATGCTTTCTCTGAGCTAACACATGGCTCATAGGCTCTAAACCTAGGAATGAATTCTCTAGATTTTAAAACAGTCCTTTATTTTTATTATAATCATTTTTTTTTAATTGTGGTTTACTCTATGGGTTTCCTGCTCCTAGTACACTTCTTCTAAGGCTAATTGTGTCTTTTATTATTTGAAATAACACTTCCAAAATGCCTTTCAGTAGATATCATAGTGTTTTGCAAATACTGTATAGTTATGAGTGACAACACACCTTTGCAGGAAGTCTTTTAAAGAAATGCTTATAAATTGATAAACTGAAGGGATAGGGAGATAAGTGATTTTCTCATAGTGACAAAGAAAGTCAAATGTAGAACTGGGAATATAATCCAGGATTCTTGACTGCCCATCCGTTGCTCTAACCTCTAGACAACACTTCCTACATCCCAAAGGTTGAAATGTGAAATGGATAAGTTACTTCTGAAAATGTTCATGAGGCGATTTTTACATGTGACTAGAACAAAATAGCCACCACAGTATTGTAAGAGATAACCCCCCCAAAAATAGAATGTGTCGTTCTAGTTGGCAGATAGCTATTAGCTTTATTGGTTTGTCTGACAGCATTGTTTTTACTGCTCTGTTTTTACAACCTGTGAGGGTTGTGACTTTCAAAATATAGTCACTGTTCTGGATTTGCATCTTCCTGTGATTTGCTTCTTAGTATTCTTGACAGTTTCATCTGTCTGATTGCAGGCATGTATTGGAATATTAATTCTCTATCTCCTTCCGTTTGATTTTGGGTGCATACTGAGGTCTGCATGAAGTCCATTTTGACAATGGTCATCTACTTGTACTCCGCAGAGAGTAGGTTGTAGGCTATTCTGTAGCCTGCTCTCACATTCTCACTGTATATTTCTTCATCAAACTTACAGAATCAGAAGGAAGTTCTATTCTCTCTCAACAGAAAGGATAGGGAATATCAGAGTCGGCGATAGGCATAAACAGACTAAGCAATTGCTTAGGGCCCCAGTCGGCTCAAGGGGGCCCCATATTAATTATTATGTGTTGTGCGGCAGGGGCCACAAAATATTCCTGCTTAGGGCCGCCAGTGGGCTAGCGCCGCCTCTGGGGAGTATCAAGAACTTGTAAAGCTATTAAATTTATATACTAGATTTTGCACACTTTTGTCTGTGAGGGCATAGTTTATGATTGTTGGCAGTGCTTGCAATAAAGCAAACAGATAAAAATAGTATTAAATTCTGTGCCAAAGAAATAAGGATGCTTTAAAAAAAAAAAAAAAAAAGCACAAGACTCTACGTCTAAAGCCATTTCATGTGTTTTAGAGCTCGCCATTTTTATTGCTCAATATTTCTTTTTGCTTGTGGACAAAAACAAGGTATATTACTATTGAGTGAATCACTTTTACCAAAAGTTTTCTTTCTGTTCTGTATTTTCTATGCCCTTAGCCTCCCTGCTTTGGAATACTGGGTGGTCAATATTCCTTTACTTGTATAAATAGAGTGACCACAGTACTCCATGGTATTGGGGAAGTGAAGTAGTAAAGCAAGCAGAAACTCACAGGACTGAATTAAAATAAAAAATCCAATTTGTTTCACTCAAACAAAAAAGTCAATGAATGAATGCAAAGATTGAAGAACTATATATAAAAGAAACAAGGTTTAAAATAGAGGCCCCAGTGAAGCAAGATACGTAAGCACAAGCCTAACTCTGAGCATGTGAGTAGTTTCACTGACTTTAATGGGCTATTCACATGCTTACAGTTAAGTTTGTGCTTAATTTGTTTGCTGAATTTGGGCCAGAGAAGGGGGGAAAAACAGAAAGGCAAAAGCTCATCCAAAAGGGGCCTTGGAAATACTTTCTCCCTAGGGATCAAAATCCAATCTTATGGAACATTATATGACCATGATTTAGCCCCCAGTAACTGTTGACTATATGTAGTATAAACATATGCCAGTGTGCACATTTAAAACACAACCCCGCCCCCCGCAAAAAAACCCCACCTCTAAAACCAAGCCCTATCAAAACAAAACACCACATGAGCGGTTCTCAAACTGTGGGGCGGGACACCAAAGTGGGTCGCCACCCTGTTTTAATGGGGTAGCCAGAACTGGCATTAGACTTGCTGGGACCGAAGCCCAGCCCCGCTGCCCAGAGCTAAAACCCAAGGACTTCAGGCCTGGGTGGTGGGGCTCAGGTTACAGGCTCCCCCGCTTGGTGCTAAAGCCCTTTGGCTTGGGCTTTGGCTTTGCCCCTCTCCCCCCAGGGCGGTGGCGATCAGGCTTTGGCTTTGCGCCCCCCCCCCCCTCCCCCGAGGCAGCTCAGGCAAGCTCAGGCTTTGGTGCCCCTCCTGGGGTTGTGTAATAATTTTTGTTGTCAGAAGGGGGTTGCGGTGCTATGAAGTTTGAGAATCCCTGCACTGCACTATTGTGAAGGGACATGTGCCCCACATTGGCAAATATAGGGTTAACAGGGAGCCTGAGGGACCAATTAGTCCAATCTGTGGCAGAAGGAGGTGAGATGCTAAATGACAATTAGACCCAGCTGGAGAGAACCAGACTGGATGGTTCTGGTAAAGGAAGGACTGCAGGGCCAAGGGAGGAGACCTGAGAGAGCAGAGCTGTGGTAGGAAGCTTGTACTCTGGGCCTGAAAGGAGACGGCAGCAGTGGCGAAGTGTCTCTAGGCAGCTGCCAGAGAGGCTTGGGGATACCCTGAGAAAGCTCCTTAGCAACAGACTGAGAAAAGCTGCATGGAGACAAGACTGGAGGGCGCAGCTCTAGGATAGACACTTGTAAGCAGGTAAAGATAGGAAGCAGCCTGGGGAACCAGTGAGGGAACATGAGAAACAGACTCTTGCTGCTTATCATAAGGGCTCTGGGCTGGAGCAGAGAGCAGGCCTGGGGTCCCTACCAGGCACTCACAGGAAGGGCAATGTAAGCCTCAGGAGTAGAGGGACGAGGACTGTTAAGCCCAGATCAGGACTGAAGGCCTGCTACGTGGGCACTAAGCCTTTGGGTGTTTGGTTGGACTTTGTGGTTACCCTGGAAGCAGTGAGGCTCTTAGCCTCCTGGGAGGAGGGCTGAGTTGCAAGAAGGAACCAAATACTGAGTGGCCCAAGGAACTGCCCTCGGAGGGCAATGGACTAAAGGCAGCTGTTGTGCCATGACCACCAATGAGGGGGCACACCAACCAGTGATGGATCCCTCTATACTCAAGGTTCCCAGATTTTTTTTTTTTAGCTGTGTTTCCCCTCCCCCTCCTTCTCCATTTGAGTCATATAACAGTGCTCCCTTGTGACTCCTATCCATCTGGGGCAGAAAGTGACTCACTGAGCAGTGTGGAAAGCTCCCTCCTGGCACGGTGGCAGGACCTGGCTGGCACAATTTCCTGAGGAGCCCATGGCAGCATTTAGTGGACCAGGGCTCCTTCCCCTTCCCTCCCTACTGCCCAGAGCCTTTCATTCTCACGGAGTCCGGTGGGTTTAAAATATGAAGGACTGTGGCTGGCTGGGTGTCCAGGGCAGGGCACCAGTGGTGAGAACGTCCCCCCGCTCCCTGACTGCTGCAGACTCCCTGTGTGCTCTCCCTGCAGCTGCCCTGCCTAGCCAGGTCACCTCACTGGCTGCAGCCCCATGGCCCACCTGGCACACCCCTGATAATCTCATTGTGTGCCCCCCCCCCCCAGGGGGATGAGCCCCACAAACCAGGATTCAACACTATACCCACAATCTTTCTTTTCGGAAGAGGATGAAAGGGAACAACTCGCACAACAGATATTAGTCATGTTGCTTAATGGACTACTGGAAGGCACTCCAATACTGGGCTGATGAGGGTGATATAAGAAGCTATATAGAATAAAACTAGTCTAGAATAATTTAACTCAAATATAATGGTTAATGTAAAATGTGTTCTTACCTAGGGAGCTGGAGCTTCTTGTTAGTGTCACTGGTAATACTATACTATGTAGGCTTCCATCGTCACAGAAATAAGACCAATCTTCACTTATTTAGAGCCAGGAATTATAAATTCTATCCTTAGTTTTCATATGACAGTAACTTTTGTGATGAAAATTTGAAGAAGAGCATTAATATGTTACAGTGTATAGCATTGTGCATCATAATGCCCGGACCTCTGTGGTGTAATGTAATACTCTTCCTCAATGGATCCAGAAAATCATACCGTGTACCACTAATATTGAAACTATGCAGTATGGGGGATATAGCCTTCATTAGGGTTTTTTTTTCCAAAGAACAAAATATATGCCTAGCAAGGAGTTTTTGCTGAGAATTCATTCTAAATCATTTGTAACGAATACCTCCCTTTACTGCTGGCAGTGGTGATTTTTTTCCCTGCTGTCTCAAATGTCAACTAGACTAAGATAAAGAGAAGACATGAGCTACAGGTATGTAATCTTCTCTTTATCTCTCCTTCAATATTTCAGGAGTTTTATTTTAAATGTGGAGCACACCCAACTTCTGACAGTGAAACATCTGTGGCTTTGAACCTCATTACAACAAACAGCCAGCATATCACATGTATAACATGCACAGATATTAGGTAAGTACTGTGTAAAGTATCACAGACACACAATTTCAGTGCTTCAAAGTACTTATTTTTGCAGAAGTATTTCTTTTTCCTGTTTTTCTTTCCTGCATTTTTTACTACTTTGGTGTAATGATAAACTATAAGTTAAATTTTTCTAATTGTGTTCTTCTGTTTTGCCAACATAAATAAGATCCACTTTTTGTAGAGACAGTTGAAATGCAGGTGCAGATCTGATCACTTGTGCCCTTAAACAACTGCTTGGAGTGGACAAGATAGTGGCACACATAATCAGATTTGTACCCATAATTCGTTTTTGGAGCATAACATTTTGGGCCAAATTTCTGAGTGCAAGAAATGTTCCTATAAAACGGGAAACTGAGCCTTATGATAGACCCCACCCCTTCCTTTAATTGTTCAATATAGCTATGCAAAATTCCTTTTGATGCAAGATCTAACTTACAAACTGTCCACAGTTTCTGATATTCAGTATCATAAATTAGAAAAACTCTAACTGTAAATATGTGGATTAAAAATCAGTTTCTTGTCAGTGATTTTAATACAAACAATCAAATGATTTATAACACACTTTCCAGTAATTGATTTCAAGTGTCTGGTGCATCTGATTGAAAATGTGTTATCTTATCCCTCAATTTTGTCTTTAATTGATTTTGTGATCTTAAAGAAAAAAGGTAATGTAACATGCTTATTAGGGAAGCAAGGATGCTGGTACAATTACTTTCTGATTATTAAATAGAAGTGGCTTCCAAACAAAGCTAGTCACTAGATATCCTAATTTTTTTCTGCATATTTTCCCAGTGCATGTGCATCTGTTTATGAGAAATATTGGAGAGGCATCACATAACTGATAACGCCATACTATTCCCTATAAATAATTATTATATCTCAGCATTGAGTGGTCTGCAGCTTGCAAGTGTAGAAATATGCAAGTTTTCAAAATATGCAAAGCCAGGGTTCTTATAAGAGATCAGGAAGGGTGAGTTAAACTATCTCCAAATAGTTTGTCTAGGACTAAAAAGGGATTTCTATAAATGAATTCCTGATTGAAGATAATGGGATGTTCTTAACTCATCCCAGACACAGTGCAATATACTACATTAAGCTGTTTTTCAGTGCTTGCATGCTGCTGCATTGACAGAGTCTGACTGGTTGCTGACAGTAGTTGACTGAAGAAAATGAGTATTACTGATAGGCTAAAAGATAAGTGTGGTCTGAAAAGGGTAGTATGGTGTCCATCATGTC
Organism: Malaclemys terrapin pileata; assembly: GCF_027887155.1. Classification (NCBI taxonomy): domain Eukaryota; kingdom Metazoa; phylum Chordata; order Testudines; family Emydidae; genus Malaclemys; species Malaclemys terrapin. The sequence continues at coordinate 88,585,085 of NC_071507.1, forward strand.
ACATATACTTGGGATTTATAACAATGTCATCTGTCTCTTTTAAAATTCATTTTGCATGCACTCTGTAGTTTATTACTTTAATAACTTGTCCCAGTGGTTAGCCACTAATGCCACTCCATAGGTAAGGTTATGATTGTGAGCCCTACTCACCCTCCCCCTCCCGCCCCCCGTAAAATTGACAAACAAAGGAATATCAACATCAAATTTGGCAGTTTAGTTGTAGGGTTCTGGTATAAATTTTCTATCAAATTTGAAATGAGGGTTTCCTGAATTATGACACACTTAAAACAGAGCTGTTTACCTGAGTTCATGGAAGTCCTCTAATGTCCTCTCCCCAGTTTGTAGCAAAAATCCAAATGAGGGAAAGAGATAAAACTTTGTTTACTGCGGTCGTCTAGTTGAGTTCTAGTGCCCAAGACCAAAATTAGCTGATTAAACTGTATTTTTAAATATTAGTAATAGTATAAATTGTAATGTCAGGAAAGGCATGTCTGCACCCACTGTTTTAAACAGAGCATCAAACAAGTGCTGGAGACCTAAGCTTTAAATGTTTTTAAAAAGTAAGTTTCTAGCCCTTTTCCCGGAAGACATAGGTCTCCAGATATGGACTGTTCACTGTGGGGGTGAGGTGAGGAGGGGTAGAGGCTGTTCGGTCAATGGAGAATTTTGGCACCCAAACTAGAATTAATCAGATAAGCAGAAACAATCGACCAGAGCTAGAGAACAGCGTGGAAGACATTGTTTATAGATAAGTTTATTGAATTGATCCATTTGACAAGGAATGATGGGGGGGGGGTATACCTGCTCGCTATACTCCCCCTTAGTTCCCTCTTAGCCCCAGAATTTCTGTCCTGCTGATCTCTTAAGGTGCCCACTTGCTTTGATTTTCAAAAATTTGCAGGAGAGGTGATGGGGGTATTTGGGGAGAGTGCCAGCATACCAGTGGTCCGGGCAAGAGAGCAATAGGGTGGAGGGAAGGGGAGCATGACGAGAGAGCACTCCACCCCTTCTGAAGACCTGAGTGGGTTTGACATGGGACTGCTCACTCTCTGAAAACCTTAGTAGACTTGCTGGGAAACCTCACCTTTCACAGCCTTAATAGTCTCACTTAGATGCCTCACAAGCATCACCACCCGTCAACCCTTCTCCCCCATTCACCTTATTATGCTTTGCAGATCGTATTGTTTGAAACTTCCTGGAAGACATGCGAAGTCCCAGAGGGTTGGAGAAGGGCAAACATAGTACTTATCATTAAAAAGGGGAACAAATAGGACCCAGGGAATTAGACTAGTCAGCCTAGTTTGCTGTCAAACTGGGAATCATATGTGGGGGGTCCCCACAGGGTTCTGTCCTGGGTCTGGGACTATTTAATATGTTCATGAATGACTTGGATAATGAAGTGAAGAGTATGCTTATAAAATTTGCAGATGATGCCAAGCCAGAGTGGGGATAGGGTTGCAAGTATTTTGGAGTACAGGATTAAAATTCAAAATGACCATGACAAATGGGGGAATTGGTCTGAAATCAACAAGATGAAATTCAATAAAGACAAGTATACACGTAGGAAGGTAAAATTAAATGCACAACTACAAAATGGGGAATAACTGGCTAAGCAGCAGTATGTCATAAAAGGATTTTGGGTTTATAATGGATCACAAATAGAATATGGGCCAGCAACAGGATGCAATTGGAAAAAAAGCAAATATCATTCTGGGGTGTATTGACAAGAATGTCATATTTAAGACATGGGAGGTAATTGTTCCTCTCTATGTTGCACTAGTGGGCCTCAGCTGAAGTACTGTGTCTAGTTTTGTGCACCACACTTTAGGACTAATGAGAGAGAATCCAGAGGAGAGCAACACACATGATAATATGTTTAGAAAACCTGACCTATGAGGAAAGGTTGAAAAAAAACCATGGGCATGTTGAGTCTTCAGAAAAGCAGACTGAGCGGGAGAGCTAATAACAGTCTTCAAATATGTTAAGGCTGTTATAAAGAGGAAGGTGATTAATTGTTCTCCATGTCCACTGAAGGTAGGACAAGAAGTTTAATGGGCTTAATCTGCAATAAAGGAGATTTAGGTGAGATATAAAAAAATCATTCTAACTATATAGATAGTTAAGCACTGGAATAGGCTTCCCAGTGAAGTGGTTGAATCCCCATCATTGGAGCTTTTTAAGAACAGGTTAGACAAACCTCTGTCCGGTACTACTGCAGAGAAGGATTTGGAACATGCCTCTGAGGGAAGGGATCAGAAGGAGACCCATCGGCCCGAAGACATGGGATGCATTGTCCTAGGGATGGGGGTTCCATGACCACCACTCCCAAGAGGAGGAGATGGGAGGTGGTGGTTGGGGACTCCCTCCTAAGGGGGATGGAGTCATCCATCTGCAGACCAGACTGGGAAACTCGAGAAGTGTGCTGCTTGCCTGGAGCTAGAATCCAGGATGTGATAGTGTCTGCCAAGACCGATCAAAACAACCTTGGACTGCTACTCCTTCCTACTTCTGCACGTGGGCACTAATGATACTGCCAAGAATGACCTTGAGCGGATCACTGCAGACTACATGGCTCTGGGAAGAAGGATAAAGGAGTTTGAGGCGCAAGTCATGTTCTCGTCCATCCTCCCTGTTGAAGGAAAAGGCCCAGGTAGGGACTGTCGAATTGTGGAGGTGAATGCTTGGTTACGCAGGTGGTGTCAGAGAGAGGGCTTTGGATTCTTCGACCATAGGATGTTCCGGGAAGAAGGATTGCTAGGAAGAGATAGGATCCACCTAACAAAGAGAGGGAAGAGCATCTTCGTAGGCAGGCTTGCTAACCTAGTGAAGAGGGCTTTAAACTAGGTTTGCCGGGGGATGGTGACCTAAGCCAGAGGTTAAGTGGGGAAGTGGGATATGGGGAGGAAACACAAGGAAGAGGGTGCAAGACGAGAAGCCTCCTAATTCATACTGAGAAATTAGGGCAATCGGCTAGTTATCTTAGGTGCATATACACAAATGCAAGAAGCCTGGGAAACAAGCAGGAAGAATTGGAAGTCCTGGCACAATCAAGGAACTATGATGTGATTGGAATAGCAGAAACTTGGTGGGGCAGTTCACATGACTGGAGCACTGTCACGGATGGGTATAAACTGTTCAGGAAGGACAGGTACAGGAGGAAAGGTGGAGGAGTTGCATTGTACGCAAGAGAGCGGTATGATTGCTCAGAGCTCCAGTATGTAACTGGAGAAAAGCCTGTTGAGAGTCTTTGGGTTAAGTTTAGAGGCAAGAGCAACAAGGGTGATGTCATGGTGGGTGTGTGCTATAGACCACCGGATCAGAAGGATGAGGTAGACAAGGCTTTCTTTGGACAACTAACTGAAGTTTCCAGATCACCAGCTCTGGTTCTAATGGGGGACTTCAATCACCCTGACATCTGCTGGGAGAGCAATACAGCAATGCACAGAAAATCCAGGAAGTTTTTGGAGAGTGTTGGGGACAACTTCCTGGTACAAGTGCTCAAAGAACCAACTAGGGGCTGTGCTCCTCTTGACCTGCTGCTTACAACAGGAAAGAATTGGTAGGGGAAGTAGAAGTGGGTGGCAATCTAGGCAGCAGTGACCATGAGATGGTTGAGTTCAGGATCCTGACAAAAGGAAGAAAGGAGAGTAGCAAAATACTTGGCTTGGCTTAACAGTGAAATCTTCGGTGAGCTTAAACTCAAGAAGAAAACTTACAAGAAGTGGAAATTTGGACAGATGACTAGAGAGGAGCATAAAAATATTGCTAGAGCATGCAGAGGTGTAATCAGGAAGGCCAAGGCACAACTGGAGTTTGCAGCTAGCAAGGGATGTGAAGGGTAACAAGAAGGGTTTTACAGGTATGTTAGCAACAAGAAGGTGGTCAGGGAAAGTGTGGGACTCTTACTGAATGGGGGAGGCAACCTAGTGACAGATTATGTGGAAAAAGCTGAAGTACTCAATCATTTTTCTGCCTCAGTCTTCACAGACAAGGTCAACTCCCAGACTGCTGCACTGGGCAACAGTATGGAGAGGAGGTAAGCAGCCCTCAGTGGTGAAATAACAGGTTAAGGACTATTTAGAAAAGCTGGACATGCACAAGTCCATGGGTCCAGACCTAATGCATCCACAGGTGCTGAGAGAGTTGGCTGATGGGATTGCATAGCCATTTGCCATTATCTTTGAAAATTCGTGGCCATTGGGGGAGGTCCCAGACAATTGGAAAAAGGAAAATAGAGTGCCCATATTTAAAAAAGGGAAGAAAGAGAACCCATGGAACTACAGACTGGTCAGCCTCACTTCAGTCCCTGGCAAAATCATGGAGCAGATCCTCAAGGAACCAATTTTGAAGCACTTGGAGGAGAGGAAGGTGATGAGGAACAGTCAACATGGATTCACCAAGGGCAAGTTGTGCCTGACCAACCTGATTGCCTTCTATGATGAGATAACTGGCTCTGTGGATATGGGGAAAGCAGTGGATGTGATATATCTTGACTTTAGCAAAGCTTTTGATACGGTCTCCCACAGTATTCTTGCCAGGAAGTTAAAGAAGTATGGATTGGATGAATGGACTATAAGGTGGATAGAAAATGGCTAGATTGTCGGGCTCAATGGGTAGAGATCAACGGCTTGATGTCTAGTTGGCAGCCAGTATCAAGCGGAGTGCCCCAGGGGTTGATCCTAGGGCCGGTTTTGTTCAACAACTTTATTAATGATCTGGATGATGGGATGAATTGTACCCTCAGCAAGTTCGCAGATGACACTAAGCTGGGGGGAGAGGTAGATACACTGGAGGGTAGGGAGACCTAGACAAATTGGAGGGATTGGGCCAAAAGAAATCTGATGAGGTTCAAAAAGGACAAGTGCAGAGTCCTGCTCTTAGGAAGGAAGAATCCCATGCACCGCTACAGACTGGGGACCAACTGGCTAAGCAGCAGTTCTGCAGAAAAGGACTTGGGGATTACAATGGACAAGAAGCTGGATATGAGTCAGCAGTATGCCCTTGTTGCCAAGAAGGCCAATGGCATATTGGGCTGTATTAGTAGGAGCATTGCCAGCAGATCGAGGGACGTGATTATTCCCCTCTATTCAGCGCTGGTGAGGCCACGCCTGGAGTATTGTGTCCAGTTTTGGTACCCCAACTACAGAAGAGATGTGGACAAATTGGAGAGAGTCCAGCGGAGGGCAACGAAAATGATTAGGGGGCTGGGGCACATGACTTACGAGGAGAGGCTAAGGGAACTGGAGTTATTTAATCTGAGAAGAGTGAGGGGGGATTTGATAGCAGCTTTCAGCTACCTGAAGGGGGGGTCCAAAGAGGATGGAGCTAGGCTGTTCTTGGTGGCAGATGACAGAACAAGAAGCAATGGTCTCAAGTTGCTGTGGGGGAGGTCTAGGTTGGATATTCACAAACACTATTTCACTAGGAGGGTGGTGAAGCACTGGAATGGGTTACCTAGGGAGGTGGTGGAAACTCCATCCTTAGAGGTTTTTAAGGCTCAGCTTGACAAAGCCCTGGCTGGGATGATTTAGCTGCTGTTGGTCCTGCTTTGAGCAGGAGATTGGACTAGATGATCTCCTAAGGTCTCTTCCAACCCTAATATTTTATTATTATTTATGGTGTTATTTTACTTGGTCCTGCTTCTGCATAGGGGACTGGATTAGAAGACCTTTCAAGGTTTCTTCCAAATCTACATTTCTGTGATTCTGTAATTGTTCCTAAATAGCATTGCCAGCCCCTGAGGAACCTAGTTGAGAGAGTGTGGAGACTGAGAATCCTGTTTAGTCTTGTTGAATGCTGACTATCTGATTTTATCTGATCAGACATGAACAAGGTTCCTAAAGCTCATCAGGAGAAGAGAGGAAGGGAAGGAGTACTTGACCAGTGAGCAGCATACTGAAGGGCTTGGTCCCCAGTAGCCTCTGAAGAGCCATCGAGGTCCCCTCAACAAACTTCATAAGGCTTGTGGGATGCCTTCCTGGGAACCTTATGGGGACGATACCAAGGTGGAGGAGGAAGCATTCCCCTCTCCTGTGCTCTCCTTACGTCCATGCAAAAGAACACCCACACCTTATGAGGGCCCTGTGAACCTCCTAATGTCTGAGGTGTAGAGAATCCTCCAATGAGTTTCTGAAGACTCATCAGGGATATGATGTATTTAACCAGGCAGAACCCTATTTCTGTATACCTCCTAAGGTCTGCTCTGCCTTAGCAGACTGGAGGAAGCCCATAGGAAGTGGGGAATGCTCCTCCAGTTTCTCCTCTCCCCACTCCCACACTAGAACCATTTGTAAGAAAACGAAATAAGTTCCCAGCCAAAAAAAAAAAAATATTATATGTTCCCTCAATTTTAACTTATCTTTAATAAATAAGAGTAAAACCCTTACAATGCTGTAGTTCCAAAATAAACCTTGCCCCACTACCACCAGGGAATTCAGAGTTAAGGTTAAACTTACAATAAACCTAAACATTTTAAAGTACAATATTAGACATTTAAGGAAGCTAAACTATATTGATGCTGCCCCAATGTGTATGCCAACTTCCCATCTTATCTGTTTTGAAAATGCTGACCAAAAAGCAGTGTAGAATGGTGATGGATAGTCAAGATGGAGGATCCTCCTGCCACAGTTAACTCAGGTTCTTACTCAGGTGTTGCCCCTAATCCCTCTCCCATCCACACATGCAATATTCTCACTCGTGTTCAATGGTGCTTTCAACCCAGCCTAGCCGGTACATCGTCAGATATAGGCTATATGCTCCTTTCACTCGAGCTGGGAAATCTACCCACTTTGAAGTAAAGGTACAAGATAAATCATCTGAGTGCTGATAGTAATCAAAAGCCTTCCCACAATTTTCCTTCCCTCAGAAGGACAGACCAGTTCTTCCACAATTCAGTGGGAAAGAATCATAGAGCAGCTTAACTTACTGCAAGACAAAGAAGCATGAGATGTCCCCAGAAGTCCTAGTGATACACAGTGGTGAATGCAGCACTAGTGAGGACCCAATAACTTGAATATGGCTTTGCAGAATGGCGACTTACCCCCACACTAGGCTAAGCCAAGTGCTGATCACCTGAATTAAATCTGCAGTGAAGACATACCGTATGTTCCAGCCAGGTCAGAGTGGCAACAGGACTATTCATGCCCCAGGTTTCCCAGCACAGGGCCGAGGAATCAGCAGGAGGAGTGAAAGAGGCTGTCTCACTCCCCAGGACACCTTCCATTGGGGTAAGGGAGCACCAGGAGGTTAGGGGAGAGGTTCTCTTCCTTCCCTCCCTCCCTTGCTTCTTCTAACCTCTCAGATCTCATGCCAGCTGTACTTCCCAGCCCTAGTCCCTGAGTACAGTGGATTAACAGGAGGGAAGACCACTTTGATGAACCTATTTGATTCTACAGGAGAGGTGCCATGATTCTGAGGCCTCCAAAGTTCATAGGAGTAAGACTCCATTTCTGAGGCCCAAGGGAGGTCTGCAGCATCAGGACTCCCTCTACAGGGTGATGGGTGGCAGAAAAAATATTGTAGAAAGAATAAGAGGGTATGCCCACCCTCGTTCCAAGGGCTTCCTAAGGTCTGATGAATCAGGACTTCTTGTCTTGTGGCTCTTCTGGCATCTGTAGAAACAGACCCCTTCTACAGGCAATCTTAGGACCATTTAAAAAACAAACAAACAAGGAAACTCACTGCCACCCGCATACATTAAGATGAAGTTAACCTTGCAGACACACATCAATACACTGACTGTTGATTACTTTTCAGGCGTTAGATTTCAAAACTCGTAGAAACCCAGGAAACAGTTGTCTTATAAGAATCCCAAACATTTGTAAGTATGGAAATTTATATTTGAGGTACCCAGATGACCTTAACTCTGCTTCTGTAATGAAGGTCTGAAATAATGAAATGCTCAGACTACCGTATCCATCCATAATACTTTCATTTTATCACTCATCCAGTCCTCGCCCACAGACAACCCGCCAACCTTAAGCATATTCTCACCAGCAACCACGCACCGCACCATCACAACTCTAACTCAGGAACCAACCCATGCAACAAACTTCGATGCCAACTCTGCCCACATATCTACACCATCACAGGACCTAAACAGATCAGCTACAACATCATCGGCTCATTCACCTGCACGTCCACCAATGTTATATATGCCATCATGTGCCAGCAATGCCCCTCTGCTATGTACATTGGACAAACTGGACAGTCACTACGCAAGAGGATAAATGGACACAAGTCAGATATCAGGAATGGCAATATACAAAAACCTGTAGGAGAACACTTCAACCTCCCTGGCCACACAATAGCAGATGTAAAGGTAGCTATCTTACAGCAAAAAAACTTCAGGACCAGATTCCAAAGAGAAACTGCTGAGCTCCAGTTCATTTGCAAATTTGACACCATCAGATCAGGATTAAACAAAGACTGTGAATGGCTATCCAACTACAGAAGCAGTTTCTCCTCCCTTGGTGTTCACACTTCAACTGCTAGCAGAGGACCTCACCCTCCCTGATTGAACTAACCTTGTTATCTCCAGACTGATTTATACCTGCCTCTGGAAAGTTCCATTACTTGCATCTGAAGAAGTTTCATAACGTGCATCTTACCCACGAAAGCTTATGATCCCAATACTTCTGTTAGTCTTAAAGGTGCCACAGGACCCTCTGTTTCATTTTATCACTGACCACCAAGACAAGAACAATTTACTTTCAAACATACTATGGTTGTGTCAACTCTGGCTTTCTTTGTTGTCATTATACGCTTCACAGAAGAAAAGCTGTTTTTCAAATTGTTGATTAAACTGATGGAATACTAAATGTAATTGTCCCCCACTCTTTCTTAAGGACTCAGTCCTGTGAGCTATGGAGGGCAGGCAGTTGTCTAAGTACCATTAGACACAGGATTTGTGTGTCAATAATAGATACATAAAACCATTTATAAATTCTATCTAATGCACATTTTTGATGTTCCACTTGCAAGTTGCATAAGTACAGTGCCTTCTCTAAATTTAAGATGTCCTGGTCTATGGATTCCTGAGACTCTAGAAAAAGTTTTTCATCCAAATTTAACACATTTTACAAAGGACTAAAGAGGGGAAGATGGGAGGCAAGGATCAGTGGAGGGCAAAGGTAACTATGACCTTCCATACTACCAAATATTTGGGTTTTTTTGTAAAATCTTCATTTCCTGAGTTTCTAATTCTTTCTTTTAACTCTAATGTTCTTGGAAGGCTAATAAAAACATAAAACATTTATATATAGCTACAACCTTAATTTCACCTTAATTAAGATTTTTGGGTGGGGATTTAATAATGACTTTTGTAGTAGTCACTTGTCAGTACATAGCTCAGGTCTGAGAATTGCTGACCAGTGAGCTCTACTTTCATGTTGTATTTTACCATTCTATATAGTAGTGAACCACATGCAGAGCACTTTAAGCCCCAAGAAGCTTTGCACAGACTGTATACGCTACCTTAACTCAGCATGCAGTGCAAAGCTCATGAAAAAAATCGTATTTAAAGCAGCAGTATACTCTGATATGCAGAAAAATACAAAGTAGAAGTAATGTTTAAACCCATCGCCAATTTTTAGTCTCAAGCTTGCATTAGGCACACTGTCTGTTTGCCCTGGGTTTATATCTGATATTAATATTTTCATGCAGCTCTGACCGACAGTGAAATACTTCAGAACCAAAACCTCTTGCAGAGTTATGCTAAATCCATAGGCAGTATTCCAGGTAGTGTTATATTTGTCAATGCTTTCTGCTTATCTACAGCAGAGTGAAAGTGTGAGTTGGCAGTCTTTATGCATGCATTTTTTTCCTGTGGTATTCAAGGTGATGGGCTACTATTTTATGTCTTTGAAGAAGCTCTTAATGGGTTGAGCAAACAGCAAAAACTTGAAACAAGCACCGAAACTGGGCAATCCTTAAGGGAAAATCTGCTTTTGTCAACTGTTTCGAGTAGAAATAACATCAAAAGGGTTATGAGTACCCCTGGGTAACTATAAATCAGGCTCAGAAATAACAACAATGTTAAGCAATATAAAAATAAAATGTACAGAGCAAAAGTGCCTCACGTCATCTTTCACAAACTAGGTAGTGTACAATTCCTAAAGGCACCATTATTTTTAGCATTTCAAGAGAAGTGCAGGTATAAAAGATATATAGGGCTTGCCATTATTTAGTACAGAGGAAGAATTCCCCAGAAGGAGAGGTATTTGCTGTTGTATTGATCAAAGTTTAAATTTTTTATTTTACAAATACTCATTTCATAATCCTGAAAATATATATTAAAAAGAGAGGAAAAAATGAAAAATAAAATTGTTCCCAGGTTAGATTTTTGTCAGCAAGCAGAGGATTTTTTTTATGCACTCCTAATACTGGAGCCAGCGTGGTTGCTTGACTTCACTAGTGGTGGTAGTTAGAATTGCAAGTACAAGATGTTTTTACCTTCAAGGATAAATAGAAGGTAAACACCTTGTCATAATTCCTTGCAGCCAAATCATTTCAAGTTGTGCTAGACTTCACAGGCAGGAAAGGATTGGAAAAGGTCAGTATTTGGATAGAAAGAACTCAAAGGAAAAGTGCTGTAGGAAGTACTGTTTGAGATGGAATAGGTATCACTCTTCTCCCTGAGTCAATAATGAACTAATGCTTCGGCATGATATTAGGGACACTCTGCTTGCTAATCCAACTCTGCTGGGACTACATCTAGCATCCAAAACCTCTGAGGAGCTTTCAACTGGATACTTTGTTTAAAAAGAAAAAAATGCTGAAAAATTATTTCCCTCTAACTTTTTTAATGTTTCCCTCCTGGATTACTTTGTTCTAAGGGTCAGGATTGAGAAATCATGGATCACAAACAGGTTTAAGGTGCAATATTTCACAAACCATCAGAGCTAGAAACATCTGCATTCTCTAAAGATACCAACTGTGCAGGATTCTCATTCTCTGGGATCTTACCTGCATATCACAAGACTGTTGGAACTCCCCTGCAATAAGGATTTTTTTCACCCTTAATGACAGTATTAGGGGAGTAGAATGTGATTCAGACCCCTTACTGGCTGCGGTATACTACCCACCAAGGAATATAAGCACTGAGGTTAGATATCTCAGCAGTGTTTGATAGAAAAGATCTTTTAGAGGTTTAAAGAAATTATTAATATTTTGTTTTCCTTTTTTTCTGTGGACAACCTGGCTTATAGAAATTTGTGCAATATTAATAATAGGGGATGGATATATAGTCAAATACTATGTTGAAGCTTTTGAGACATGATGTATTTTTTCTAAAATACTTTTTGCAGAAAATGTGACAAAATGTACACGTGGTGGTTGTACTGAGAGAGACACTCAAGTCACAAAACTCCAATCCACATCTGGGTTCCAAATACCACACAGAATTCCAAAACATCTGGTTCAAAGATTTTGGCTCAACTGTTCTAAGCACAGGGGCCATTTGCAAAATTCGGATTCTGATATGGTCTATGTTTGGATTTCAAACACTTCTAAAGTTAAGGAGATTTTGGCTTAAGGTTTTGGTTCAGGCCTGTTTTTGCTGTTATAAGAGCAGAGTTTCACTAGAGACCTTATATTCCCTGCTGAGATCAAAACACAGCCTGAATCCATTAAAAGAAGGTCACTTATGTTGTTTTAGGAAGTGCAAATAGTGCATTGTTCTACACTTATAACCGTTGCTTTAGTTTCTCTTGAAGTACAGATTTCATTAGAGCCTAGAATTGCCACTAGAACTGACATAAGCCTAGTGAGTTGTCAAATCTATATTTAGGTCTACATTTTTCAAGTATATTTTCACTCCCTGTGGCCTATTTGGTTACTGTGGTCAGTCTGTCTCAAAATTTGCATGTTAAATACTTTTGTGCTTATGTACCTTGAGAAGTTCAAAGGGGGTTAAAAAAATATTGCATTAAGTATTAAATCTGCTTTTCCTAAGAACTGTGACCAAAAGCAACAAGTCTAACACTTTCCCTTGTAATGCTCCTCTTGAAATTAATGGGATTTCTTAAAAATCAATTAGGTAAAATAACAAATTCATCAAACATCAAACTAAGAACTGTTACTAATTGGGTTAGGCCTCCAAAATGCATTCAGTGAAAGCACAAAAGAATACAGATTATTCAGCTGTAATGTTTGGGAACAGATACCTACAAAAATATAGAGAAAACATTTTATTGACATTGATACTTTGAAATGTGAACCATGTCCAATTTAATGCCAGTAAGTGACCTTCATTTCTCCGATGGCAAACTCTGTGGGTTTTGGAGGCAAGCAGCTGCATCAGCAGGACTTCCTGAAGATGTTAGAAGTGCTTATGCGTGAAATTCAGCTGCCTTATCTTTTCATCTCAGTTTCACTGCTGGTATATAGTTGCACCCACTGGCAGTGACTGGTCATCATTGCAATTCCTGCTGTTTTGCCTCTGAATCTTTTAAGATTAGCATTGTCCTTGCATCCAAATGCTGTACTGCTTAACATCCAGTCTCTTCTAACCTCTAGTAAAGCATTGTGAGAAAAAGCTACTGTAGTATTAGCTTGTAAATGTCCTTCATTGGCAGTGGTTAAGGTAAGCAGAGGGTGGGTGCGAGGGAGGGAGGAGCATAGCTCTTTCTCCTCTGTTGAAAGTGGAGGGAGAGCTCCCCCTCCTCTTCCTAGTTCAAATGAACAGCACTCCCCCAGAACTCCCCCTTCGTCCTCACCTGGTGCAGTGAGAGACCCTCAAACTACTGCTCACTAGGCTGTACTTGACTTAGGGCATGGAGGAAGGAGGCCTGTAGGCGGCATTGTTTACCACAAGTATAAAAAGAAGCACCTTGAATTACTTGAGTTACATTTTTTAATTTTTACTTTTGAAATCTGATTCAAAATAAAAAGAAAATCCACATACAAGTGTCGCAAAAATATTGAGCAACAATCTCTGTAATTTGTTATAGCTATATTGATGCAAGATATACTGCTCTTCTCTCAAGCTGGATTTTTATCATTAGTTTCACATGAAGCCTGCAGAATGCAGAGTATATTGCCAGTAATAAGTGGACTTCTAATTACATGTGTGTCTTAACAATTAAGCTTCTTCTCTGCAATTATTATTTCTGGCACAGATTTTAGAGAGAACTATTTTTGCAGGCTTATATGTACCTCATAAAGTGTACTACATAACACAGATAATTAATTAATAACACACTCGCACCTGGAAAATATCTGAAAGTTGTCAGTTATCTGGATCTATCATATAAAAGATTTGGTGGTATAAAAGAACCCAAGATTGGAGTTAGGGGTGATCTCTTAAACTTTTGTGAGAATATCTATCAGCATGACAGTATTCAAAGTATGATCGGTCATTGGTAGTTATTAGTCACTGTTATTTCATTTATTAAAGCATTGCAGATTTTTTTTTTACAGAAATGTAAAATAATTACTTAAAACTGTGTCACTCTGCTTGTTATCTTTTTTAATCATAATCTTTTAAATTTTCAAGATTAGTAAGCCCTACAATTTGACTTGTGTTATTGTTCTAGACATTTGAGAGTGAATATAGTTATTTGTGGTTTTGTTATCAATAGTCAATGTTCCATAGTCAACGTTCTATTTATGAAAAAAAATAATGCTTTTTCACCTAAAGCTGGCTCTGCTCCAGTCCAGGTTAGCAATAGCTGAATATTATCATCGTCTGATGGCTGTTTAGTGGCCTTTTTCAAATGAACTTGGAGGTCAGAGTCCACCTTCTAAAAAAGACACTGCCACCAATTGATACTAGTTACCAACCTTGATGACTGTCTTAGAAGAGAGAATAAGGACTGAATGATCAAGGAGACTGAATGACTTAGAGATATTCCCTCCAGGACTAGGTTGATGCATACTGAAAGAGCTTTCTTGGGGGAACTTGCACTGTTGCTGTCTCCTGATATGCTATATATGCTCATATGTGGTGTTAAGCTAACTAATGTACATGAATAAACAAAGGGCTGTTGAACCAGCACCTTTCACCAGGACTAAATTCATTTTAAAATATGACTACCTGCAGCTCACTGTGAGAGATATGGCAATACCGTGCATATCCCTGGCAGGCTTATTGAGTTCAGTTTAAATATCTTTGTTGTTATTTGGTATTAAATGCAAAGTTTATGAATTATTGTTTCCAGGGTTGTATGTAACCTCTCTATGGTGGAGATGTCATTTGAGGCCTGGAAGTTCTAAAGACTCTATTGAAAATGTGCCAGAGAAGAACGGACTTTTGGGACAATAAATGTTAAGTGGATTTCCTGGGGGATTCCCTGGGGTAAGGTTATTGCAAACTACCCAACTCCAGTTATGCAAAAATCCAGTTTCTTGACACTGTGCCTTTAGGGAAAGGGTCTCTGCTGATTTCCTGTTACTGAAGGCCAGGATCAAAGGCCTGAGGTGTCTAGAGAAATGGCTGCTCTTCCCAGCCTTAGTTCTACTTCTGAATCTGAGACAGTCATGAACTCATACTCCTGGGTTTTGAAGGACTGACACTACCAGAACCCAAGATCCGAGTTAGGAGTGATCTCTGATAAGCTTTTTAGCATGCATGTAGGTTCTTTATTGTTTTTAATGTTTTCTCTGTGATGCTTTCACATTAAGAATGAATGTGCTTGCTTAGAGAAAGCTGTGTGGTAATTTATAACTGTGTTATAAAGGCAGTACAAGGGTCATAGCCTCTGGAGAGAAAGCAAAGCACAGATGCCAGTCTGGCTTGCTGGGGTATCACAGTATAAAACCAGGGGGCTGTACAGCCTTGAAACCCCAGTCAGGAGGGAATGAGACATGCCTTCATCCAATAGAGGTGATGGCTCAGGAGCCAGGAGCCTAAAGTGGGAGCCCTTGGTGGACCATGGAGAGGGAATACAGGGAAATTACCCCCAAACTGTGATACTCACCATTCGTGAACTACAACACTAAGAAAATGAATGTGAATTTGTGATGGAGGGGGAAAAAACATGCTAAGATGGTAGTTTTCAGTTTCATACTTCCAAGGGAGAGTGTAGAACAGTGAGAAGTGTTTAGAAAGAATATGACAAATGTCTGTCCTCTAAAAAATATCACTATTATAATAAGTCATTAATGAAATATCATCTAGTAATAGTAATGTCTGTTTTATTGATGAGTTATTGATCGATAATGCAGATAAATGTCATTTGCAAGTACACATGCAAATAGCTGGAAATAATAAACTCTTAATTTTAACGCATGAACATTTTTTTGAATGTAGTATAGCTAAGACACTGGTTGTAATGTATAAATACCAATAAGTACTAAATTAATTAATTTTAACGTGTATCTAATTTTATATGTAATGTATTTAGATGTTCTATTTTGTTATTGATGGCAATTTCTGTAGCGCTTGTATAAGGACTATTGTGTGAAGGTTACAATGGAAGAAGCAAGATGAAAGAAAGATATTTAAAAAAAAAATGCCCCTCAAAGGAACAGAAAGAATTGGGCTTCACAGAGAATGCCTTAAAAGGGGGACCCTAAAAAAATAAAAGCATCGAGAGTAGCTTGAGGAAAAAATGGAAAAGACTTACAATGTACAGAATATAGAGGAAGCATGTCTGCTCCCAACTTCTGGCCTTAAAGCGTTGTTCACACAATAAGCAGGTAGCAGAGGAGTGCGTGTGTGAGGGAGAAAGAGAGAGTGTGGGGTTCCAGGCGGAGCGGATAAAGCACACGACCAATGTGGTTGCAAGCTGAATCTGAATTCTGTTTATTACAAGCTTTCTTTTATAGTTTTTCTCAACATTACATAACACAATTAGGCTATAACAACACATCTACGGATTGGACAAGAAGGAGAATCATGTGTTTATCACATGTATAGCCCCACACTGATTGGTTCAACCGTTCCTTACA
Organism: Malaclemys terrapin pileata; assembly: GCF_027887155.1. NCBI lineage: Eukaryota > Metazoa > Chordata > Testudines > Emydidae > Malaclemys > Malaclemys terrapin. Next base: position 88,600,976 of record NC_071507.1, read on the forward strand.
TAAGGCCATGATTTGTTTACCTCATCTTATATAATCCTAGACCACCAGGGGGCCTTACATAAGGCCATGATCATCTTATATAATCCTAGACCACCAGGGGGCCTTACATAAGGCCATGATTTGTTTACCTGGCAAGTGTCCCATCGTGACCCTTACCTCCTCATGGAACTTTTCATTAGGTTGGTGTAGGGATGATACATCCCCACACCTCCCCCCTTTTTCTTAAATAAGGCCTATAGGAGGGTCCAACTAACATTAGGACAATTACTAGCCACCTGACTACTTTTTTTGAACCTATAAAACTGACGACAGGTGACATTTAACAACTGGGAAATATATGGAGAATTATTAAAAAACATAACATTACATAAATACCCACGAAAACCATTGGGGTGTAAATAAGGATAGCCAATAAGACATGTTCTAAAGGGATCCGATGGGGTGGCCATGGACAAGCAAAAAGGGCTTCTTGGCCAGTCTGGTTCGCCCAGGTGATCCAAACATTTTGTCGTGGGTTAACAAAAGGTACAGAGTTTGGACATACAAAGACCCCTGCTCCTATAATAAGGAGTCCGAACAAACAGAAGTACAGCATTATTAGGTGTTTAGGCTGTGACAAACAAGTGCAAGTCCGGTGCCACGGGGTTCTGTGGATCCGGTGTTACTACTGGATAAGCCTCAGGCGCAAATTCCCCCTCTATATGGGCTTCCCTAATAAGTCCGTGCCAACGCCTTACGGGGTCCGGGGGGCCCGAGCTGCCCGGGATATTGTCCGAAGCATGTCGCAGGGTGGAAACATCGGATGAGTATGCCGGAGGCTTTGGAGCAAACGGGTTGGCGACATCCAGTGGCCGGTGCGTGGACACGTTATCCCGTCCAGTGCACCCAATCGCGCAGCCCCACAAACCACAATGAGGACAGGGGGTAGCTACATCATCCGCCGGAGGGATCTTATCTGGCGGTTTTTTCCTATATGTCCTTTCAAAGTTAGATAAGCCTGGCTCCGCCATTCTTTTCAACCTATTCCGCAACTTCTCACCCTGCCCCGGGAACTCCGCCCGGAACTCTGGGGTACAAACATCACTGGTGACAGGAAAGCCGGGCTGGTTCAGGGCTCGCAATGTGTGGGACTGCGGGGGATGGCTCTTACCGGCCAAATGGGACAACTGATTCAGCATGTCCTGTAGCTGAAGGCCCTGTTTGTACATTCCCGCGTTTCTGCCCCCATTTCAACAAACGGGACAACGCGTCAGAGGGAAGCTTCTCTCCCCGCTTTTTAGCGATGCGTAATAAAAAATCATGCACCATCTCCTCCCCTGCAGACAAAGCAGAGCCCATTTTATTAAAAGCAGCCGCTCACCTGTGAGCTCACGAACGTCTCTCTCGGACGACCAGGAGCCGGTATCCTCCGGTACCTCCTGCCGCGGCTGCCACCTCCGCCTTTTCTCACCGAACGCTTTAGTCGGCTGTGAGCTCACGAACGTCTCTCTCGGACGACCAGGAGCCGGTATCCTCCGGTACCTCCTGCCGCGGCTGCCACCTCCGCCTTTTCTCACCGAACGCTTCAGTCGGCTGTGAGCTCACGAACGTCTCTCTCGGACGACCAGGAGCCGGTATCCTCCGGTACCTCCTGCCGCGGCTGCCACCTCCGCCTTTTCTTACCGAACGCTTTAGTCGGCTGTGAGCTCACGAACGTCTCTCTCGGACGACCAGGAGCCGGTATTCTCCGGTACCTCCTGCCGCGGCTGCCACCTCCGCCTTTTCTCACCGAACGCTTCAGTCGGCTGTGAGCTCACGAACGTCTCTCTCGGACGACCAGGAGCCGGTATCCTCCGGTACCTCCTGCCGCGGCTGCCACCTCCGCCTTTTCTCACCGAACGCTTTAGTCGGCTGTGAGCTCACGAACGTCTCTCTCGGACGACCAGGAGCCGGTATCCTCCGGTACCTCCTGCCGCGGCTGCCACCTCCGCCTTTTCTCACCGAACGCTTCAGTCGGCTGTGAGCTCACGAACGTCTCTCTCGGACGACCAGGAGCCGGTATCCTCCGGTACCTCCTGCCGCAGCTGCCACCTCCGCCTTTTCTCAAACCATGTTCAGTTTTTGGTCGTGCTCCAGTTGACACTGAGCTTGGTAAACCATTTAAATCTTGGTACCCTGCCCTCTTATTCCCACAGATTCCCTTTATCTCTGTGAAGAAGGCCTGTCTCCACCTTAACAGGGCATGGCTGTTTGCGCTTTTTGGAAGAAGGAGTTCTGGAAGGAGAAGAGCCAGCACTGAGAGCCTCTTCAATATCTAAATTCAATTGTTCCAGTTTCTTCATGAGAGATGACATAGAGTCTGACCACTCAGATCCTTTTTTTTTGGTTGGATCTGCTTTCTCTTTGCTCAGCTTTTGAGACAACACCTGTTGGGTCTACTGTCTGAGAACATTGATCCCTGCTCCACTGGCGGCTGTGTTTAGTATGATCTCTGCTAGCTCACTCTGGGCAAAGTCCTGGCTGCCTTGATGTCCAAGCCGAATCACGTCGGGGTCACCATTTGTGGGGTTCCAGGCGGAGCGGATAAAGCACACGACCAATGTGGTTGCAAGCTGAATCTGAATTCTGTTTATTACAAGCTTTCTTTTATAGTTTTTCTCAACATTACATAACACAATTAGGCTATAACAACACATCTACGGATTGGACAAGAAGGAGAATCATGTGTTTATCACATGTATAGCCCCACACCGATTGGTTCAACCGTTCCTTACATAAGGCCATGATTTGTTTACCTCATCTTATATAATCCTAGACCACCAGGGGGCCTTACATAAGGCCATGATCATCTTATATAATCCTAGACCACCAGGGGGCCTTACATAAGGCCATGATCATCTTATATAATCCTAGACCACCAGGGGGCCTTACATAAGGCCATGATTTGTTTACCTGGCAAGTGTCCCATCGTGACCCTTACCTCCTCATGGAACTTTTCATTAGGTTGGTGTAGGGATGATACATCCCCACAAGAGAGCACACACAGAGGTGTTTGGATATGGTCAGAGTTGACTACAGGCAGTGTAGAGGAATAAATAACCCTTTTTTGAGCCAGCCAGACGTCTTGCATGGGAGGGAGGATTCACTGTCAAAGGAAGGCAAGTGATGGTGTTTGCCTATTCTGCTTCCAGGTTTCCACCATTTGGGGGGAAGATTTAGAATCAAACCTGAGCTCCATATAAGCTGTACCAATGGAGGCTGGTTGGCAGATATGCCGAATCAGTGTATGTACCAGCTGTCTTAGCCATGATCCTTCTCAGCCAGGCCCACTCACTTTGGGGGGAGTATAACCCTGTCCCTCATCCAACCCATCCACCAAGTCCCCAGCAAAGGAGAAGTTGTACCTGTTTTTGCTTTGCACAAAGTACTCATGCAGACTGTTTTGAAATTTAATGACACTTGTCAAGGCTGAATCCCCACTCTGGCACTTCGAGTGCAGAAGGTGGGGGCCCCTAAGAATTCTAAAAATTAATACTGGCCACTCCAGGCTGGTATTAAACTCCCAAGGTCACAGCTTTTCTCTGACCTTGGATGGGTAGATGTTGCCATCACCCAAATGCAAAACTCCTTGGAACCCAGGAAGACGCACTTGGGAAGTCCTTCCTGTGGGGTACCCTCAAGCCCTTTCACCCTCCACCCCTCTAGGGAAGAACTGAGAAAGGAAAACAAAGAAATCAGCTGTTGCCATCAGCTAACTAAAAACATGTGCATAAACCTCTTCGGACACCAAAAATCCAGTCCTGTTCTTAAAAAAGGTAGATTTTATTAAAAATAAAAAGAAAGTAAATACATCTGGAACTTAGGCTTTTGCTAGATTTAAACAAACAAAAATTAAACATCAAGAATAACCTTCTTGAGGTCCAGCTTAAAGGTTACAAGCAAAACAAAAAGCATTTGGGGTTAGCTCAAAGGAGTCCACAAGCCAATAAGAAATAAACAGAAATAAACCTAATCACATTTTTTCTAGACATTTTCTGATTTATGAGTAGGTTTTGGATATGATCTGATGATTTCCATACCTGACAAAAAGCTTTTTACAGCATAGTCCCAGCCCAGTCTCTGCTCTGTCCCGTCTCTCTCTCTCTCTCTCTTTCTCTCTCTCTCTGAAGAACCACAACACCCAGACAAAGGGAAGGTTTTTTTCCCAATTTTAAAAAGTTCTAGCCATCCCATTGGCTCTTTTGGTCAGGTGCCCACTCTTTTCCTTTTACCTGTGGACTTTTTACCTCTTTACAGGTAAAGAAAGTAGAAAATAGCTACTAAGAGGGATTTTATAGCTAACTGGCTGGCTGGGTGTCCATAAAAGGGAACTCCCTCCTTCATTTATTACAACACTATATTAACTCCCCATAATAATTTTCCTCTTCCTTTTCAGCACTGCTAATGCCCACAAAGGGCAAGAATGTGTCAATTATAAGAAAAATGTCTTTCAGTTATCACTACTGAACAATATATTCAATTGAGTATATTTGGTTTTAAGAAGTTTTGTTTTAGTCCAGTCTAATCAAGTGTTGATTATGAGAGAAATGTGCTCCATTGGGAGAAAAGAAAGGGGGAATATCATAGAAGCCTCAGTGAACTAAAGATCAGAGAGTGTTGCAGGAACTAACTGAAGCAAAAGGCATAAACAACAGCAACCAAATCCTACAAAGTGCATTGCCAAAGATGAACATTTTGTCCTTTAACTACTAATTTATGGAAGCCAACTATGTAAGACATAATTAGCTAATATGAAAGAAAGCATCTTAAATACATTTCTGACAAAATCATGCATTTTGTGTAATACAACAGCCAATGGATTGCTAATTGGATAGTTGGCCTCCTAGGTTTCTACTTATTAAATAGACTACAAGATTCAATATTACTATAACTTTAGACATATTGAAAAAAACAAATATTTGTGTTAAGGTAGAGATAAAGAGTAGTAAATGAATTTTTGCTTTTTAATAGAGCTTATCTTTGTAAGGTGTTTTTAAAGATCTTATGAAATAGTAGCCTAATCATATCTCTTACATCTGAACATGTCATCAATGTTGTTACTGTGCCACACCAAATACAGTGATTTACTTTGGCGAGAGACAAAATTTATTTGTAAGATTGGATGAACAAAATAGAGAGACGAGACAGTTTGTGGGGCGAATAACAAAAAACAAACAGCCAAACAAGCAGTCTAAAACCTAAAGCTGTACACTGCAGAATAGCTTTAATCCAGAGAAAATCTGGGCAAAAATTGGACATGTTAACATCAGGCAAAAGTCCCACTTTCCAATGACCAAGATATAAAATTTGAAGCACTAATAAAATAGATAAGGTGGCAGCATGCACAAGTAACTTTATCAAATGTTGGTATGCATTTCAAGGGAGTTACTTAATGATTCAAGTTGGAGCAATAGCTGTTGTCCAAGGAGATTTCAGTACTATCTATTCGATTCTTCAGGATAATAGCTTCAGTAGATATTTTTTTATGATATTCTGTTAAAGGCTAGTACAGAGCAACGTTTTAGGAAAATCACAAAAATCCATTAAATTTGATGGCTGCTATACACACTGCTTTTCACAGATTTTTTTGGAATAATGTGCTAATCCGAGATCCTGGAACTGTATTTTTGGCTTCATCAATTTCAAAGCCATATGGATACATATTTTGCTTGGGGGAATAAGGCAGGGGAGGGGACTGTGGTATGTTTGTGTGGAAAAACCTGTTCATGACCTAAACGTCTTTTTCATGTCATTTTCTGTGTTACAAATGAGTGTGCTTCCTAGTTTTATTTTTCTATAAACTATGGTATAGAATAAACTGGTAATACAGTGATGTCAACTCAATGCAATGTTAGTGAAAAATTGTTCACTTAAGTTGCTCTGTTGATACTTACAAACAACTCAGACATCAATAAAGCCCTGAGTGAGTTATGGGCCGGTAATGACCTCAAAGGCAATTGATTGATAGACTTGTCATGATATTTATCGTATCGAAATCACATTTTTTCTTAGTAATTTGTGCAGCATCACTGCTTTTCTTTTTGTTGTTGTGATATGATACAGTAGATTATTTCTCCCAAGGCATCTAAGCATGTATTTAGCTCTCGTGGACTCTAGCCTCTATCAAAAATATGATCAAATGAACTTCTGAGGTTTATCTATCTCTTCCTGCTGTGTTTCAAACTTGCTCTTTTATTTATATACACTTTTATTTAAAAACAGACTAAATATTCAAAATTGACTAATGATTTTGGATGTATCCATTTTGGATGCCCAACGTGGACCTCCTTAAAGGCACCTAATTTACAGTGTGAGGATCACCCACCCTCTGAAAGTCAGGCCCTTTTAAGGTGGCTCAGGTTGGACACCTAAATACACTATCTACTTTTGAAAATGTAGACCAGTTACTTCATGCAGTTTTAACATTTCCTGCTGCAGGAATTATCTGTGTATCCAGTAAAGCTGTGCCAAATTCAATGTTTCTGTTTTCTGAGGAATTTTACAAAATACAAAAGGTATTTCCTTAATTTCTTATCATACAGATTTAATTTAAGGCCTGGTCTACACTACGGGTTTAGGTCGACTTTAGCAGCGTTAAACCGAATTAAGCCTGGACACGTCCACACAACGAGGCCCTTTCTTTCGACTTAAAGGGCCCTTTAAACCGGTTTCTTTACACCACCTCCGACGAGGGGATTAGCGATAAAACCGGCCTTTGCGGGTCGGAATTGGGGTAGTGTGGACGGAATTCGATGTTATTGGCCTCCGGGAGCTATCCCACAGTGCTTCATTGTGACCGCTCTGGACAGCGCTCTCAACTCAGATGCACTGACCAGGTAGACAGGAAAAGACCCGCGAAGGTTTGAATTTCATTTCCTGTTTGCCCAGCGTGGAGAGCACAGGTGACCACGCAGAGCTCATCAGCACAGGTAACCGTCATGGAGTCCTCCCAGGATCGCAAAAGAGCTCCAGCATGGACCGAACGGGAGGTACGAGATCTGCTCGCCATATGGGGAGATGAAGCAGTGATAGCTGAACTCCGTAGCAGTAAAAGAAATGGAAAAGTATTAGAAAAGATCTCCAAGGCCATGAAGGACCGAGGCCATAACAGGGACACACAGCAGTGCCGCGTGAAAATTAAGGAGCTACGGCAAGCCTACCACAAAGCCAGAGAAGCAAACGGAAGGTCCGGGGCAGAGCCGCAAACTTGCCGCTACTACGCGGAGCTGCATGCGATCCTAGGGGGTGCAGCCACCACTACCCCAACCGTGTGCTATGACTCTCTCACTGGAGAAACACACAGGGAAGACGGTTCGGGGAACGAGGAAGATGACGATGGAGGTACTGTAGGTAGCTCACAGCAGCAAGGAAGCGGAGAAACCGGTTTCCCCAACAGCCAGGATATGTTTGTGACCCTGGACCTGGAACCAGTAACCCCCGAACTCACCCAAGACCCTCAGGGCACACAGGAGACCTCTGGTGAGTGTAACTTTGTAACTATTTGTAAACATTACAAAAAAAAAGCAAGCGTGTTTAATGATTAATTTGCCCTGGCAATCGCGGCCAGTACATCTACTGGAAAAGTCTGTTAACGTGTATGGGGATGGAGCGGAAATCCTCCAGGGACATCTCCAGAAAGCTCTCCTGGTTGAAATGGGGTGATTTTATTAAGGGGGACATTCAGAGGCGCCCGTTCCTGCTATTCTGACCAGAAATGTTCCCCGCTGTTAACCACGCGGTGGGGGGGAGGGGTGAAGTGATCATCCCAGAGAATCGTGTGTGGGGGGGTGGTTTACTTGTGTTTGTGCCGCATGTTAACCGGGAAACCGCAGCCCCCTCCTTTTACATTGAAACCCCATTTTAAATGGACAACCCAATTCATCCTTGATATGGGAAATGCGCTGCTGTTTGCAATCTTTCCCGCATGTTAAGAAGGTTAAAAAAGCCAAAACACAGTGGCCTACGATGGCTGCCTGCAAGCCGAAATATGCGACCTTGTAATGAAAGACTGTACCCATTGTTCCCTAAAATGTGTCTTTTTTAACCACCTCTCCCTTCTCCTCCACCAGCTGCAAATGTTTCTCCTTCGCAGAGGCTTGTGAACATTAGAAAGAGAAAACGTAAGACGAGGGACGAGATGTTCACGGAGCTGCAGATGTCCGCCCAGGCTGATAGAGCACAGCAGAATGCGTGGAGGCAGTCAATGTCGGAGATGAGAAAAGCCCAACATGAACGAGAGGAGAGGTGGCGGGCTGAAGACGATAGGTGGCGTCAGCTTGCAGACAGACGGCAAGAGGCAATGCTCCGTCTGCTGGAGCATCAAACTGATATGCTCGAGCGTATGGTTGAGTTGCAGGAAAGGCAGCAGGAGCAGAGACCGCCGCTACAGCCCCTGTGTAACCAACAGCCCTCCTCCCCAAGTTCCATAGCCTCCTCACCCAGACGCCCAAGAACACGGTGGGGGGGCCTCCGTCCACCCAGTCACTCCACCCCAGATGATCGCCCAAGCATCAGAAGGCTGGGCTTCAATAAGAGTTAAAGTTTTAAAATGCAGTGTGTCCTTTTCCATCCCTCCTCCCCCACCCATCCCAGCTACCTTGGCAATTATCCCCCTACCTCTGTAAGGAACTAATAAAGAATGCATGAATGTGAAAAAACAATGACTTTATTGCCTCTGCAAGGGGGAGGGGAGGGTGGGGTGGGGTGGTTGGTTGGTTTACAGGGAAGTAGAGTGAACCGGGTCGGGGGGGGGGGGTTGGAGGGTTCATCAAGGAGAAACAAACAGAAGTTTCACACAGTAGCCTGGCCAGTCACAAAACTCGTTTTCAAAGCTTCTCTGATGCGCACCGCACCCTGCTGTGCTCCTCTAACCGCCCTGGTGTCTGGCTGCGCGTAATCAGCGGCCAGGCGAGTTGCCTCAACCTCCCACCCCGCCATAAAGGTCTCCCCCTTACTCTCACAGATATTGTGGAGCGCACAGCAAGCAGCAATAACAATGGGGATATTCTTTTCGCTGAGGTCTGAGCGAGTCAGTAAGCTGCGCCAGCGCGCTTTTAAACGTCCAAATGCACATTCCACCACCATTCGGCACTTGCTCAGCCTGTAGTTGAACAGGTCCTGACTCCTGTCCAGGCTGCCTGTGTACGGCTTCATGAGCCATGGCATTAAGGGGTAGGCTGGGTCCCCAAGGATCACGATAGGCATTTCAACATCCCCAATGGTCACTTTCTGGTCCGGGAAGAAAGTCCCTTCCTCCAGCTTTCGAAACAGAGCAGAGTTCCTGAAGACGCGAACATCATGTACCTTTCCCGGCCATCCCACGTTGATGTTGGTGAAACGTCCCTTGTGATCCACCAGGGCTTGCAGCAGCATTGAAAAGTACCCCTTGCGGTTTACGTAGTCGGTGGCTTGGTGCTCTGGTGACAAGATAGGGATATGGGTTCCGTCTATCGCCCCGCCACAGTTTGGGAATCCCATTTCAGCAAAACCATCCACTATTGACTGCACGTTGCCCAGAGTCACTACCCTTGCTATCACCAGGTCTTTCATTGCCCTGGCAAATTGGATCACAGCAGCCCCCACAGTAGATTTGCCCACTCCAAATTGATTCCCGACTGACCGGTAGCTGTCTGGCGTTGCAAGCTTCCACAGGTCTATCGCCACTCGCTTCTCAACTGTGAGGGCTGCTCTCATCTTGGTATCCTGGCGTTTCAGGGCAGGGGAAAGCAAGTCACAAAGTTCCATGAAAGTGCCCTTACGCATGCGAAAGTTTCGCAGCCACTGGGAATCGTCCCATACCTGCAGCACGATGCGGTCCCACCAGTCTGTGCTTGTTTCCCGGGCCCAGAATCGGCGTTCCACGGTATCAACCTGCCCCAGTGACACCATGATTTCCACATTGCTGGGGCCTGTGCCTTGTGAGAGGTCTATGGCCATGTCAATTTCCTCATCACTCTCGTCGCCGTGCTGCAATCGCCTCCTCGCCTGGTCCGGGTTTCGCCTTGGCATGTTCTGGCTCTGCATATACTCCAGGACAATGCGCGTGGTGTTCATAGTGCTCATAATTGCCGCGGTGATCTGAGCGGGCTCCATGATCCCAGTGCTAGCTATGGCGCCTGGTCAGAAAAAAGGCGCGAAAGTAGTATCTGATGGACCAGGAGAAGGAGGGCGGGAGGGAGGGAGGGAGGGAGGGAGGGCCGAGTGACGACATGGCGTACAGGTACAGGAACAGGGAGAAACACAAACAACTGTCACACAGAATGGCCCCCCCAAAGATTAAACTGGAAACCCTGGGCTTAGCAGGCCATTGATTTCACGGAGGAAGGGGAAGCAAATGAACACAGAACAAATCTATTTTTTACATCTTAAGGTGGCAGCCGACGCTGCAGCATGAGTGACAGCCATACCAGTATGATGATGATGGGTACCAATCATAATATACCATCATCTGCCAAAAGGCAAGGGGCTGCTGCTGTGTAGCAATGCAGCCCCACGTCTGCCAGCCCCACGTCCGCCAGCACCCAGCATCGCCCTCGGCCTCTTCTGGGTGCTTAGCAGACAATATTGGGCAATTGGCAGAAAATAGTATATTATGACTGGTAACCGTCATCATCAAAACAGTAGCATGTCTGCCCAGGTGGCCATGATTGACAGCCATACCAGTATGACGACGACGGGTACCAGTCATAATATACCATCGCCTGCAAGGGGCTGGTGCAATGCAGCCCTACGGCTGCCAGCCCCACGACTATCACTCATGCTACACCGTCTACCGCCAAAAGGCAGTTAGCAGCTGCTGCTGTGTAGCAATGCAGTCCCACGTCTGCCGGCACCCAGAGGACATATGGTGACGGTGAGCTCAGCTGAGCTGAGCGGGCTCCATGCTTGCCGTGGTATGTTGTCTGCACAGGTAACCCAGGTAAAAAGGCGCGAATCTATTGTCTGCCGTTGCTGTGACGAGGGGGGAGGGGCCTGACGACATGTACCCAGAACCGCCCGCGACACTGTTTTGCATCATCCGGGCATTGGGATCTCAACCCAGAATTCAAAGAAAAGGCGCGAACCGCTTCTCGGCTCGAGCTGTGGCGCAAACGTAGTATCTGACGGCCTAGGGGAAGGAGGGAGGGGGGCCGAGTGACGACATGGCGTACAGGCACAGGGAATTAAAATAAAGAACGGTGGCTGTGCATCAGGGAGAGACACAAACAACTGTCACAGAATGGTCCCCCCCAAAGATTAAACTGAAAACCCTGGGTTTAGCAGGCCGTTGATTTGACCGAGGGAGGGGGAAGCAAATGAATACAGAGAAAATCTATTTTTTTACATCTTAAGACGACGGTGCAGCGTGACTGATAGCCCTCGGCATCTTTCTGGGTGCTTGGCAGCAAATACGGGGCGGTGTATGACGATGGTCTTCAGGCCTATTGCACGAGCTGCTGCTCAGGGAAGACTCTGCTAATGTGCGATGACCCGACTTGTAATAGGCCGGCTAACAGTCATAATACACCATTTACTGCCAAAAGGCAAGCCCCACGGCTGCCAGCACCCAGATCGCCGATGAAGGCTACCAGTCTACTGCACCGTCTACCGCCAAAAGGCAGTTAGCAGCTGCTGCTGTGTAGCAATGCAGTCCCACGTCTGCCGGCACCAAGAGGACATATGGTGACGGTGAGCTCAGCTGTGCTGAGCGGGCTCCATGTTGTCTGCACAGGTAACCCAGGTAACCCAGATAAAAAGGCGCGAATCTATTGTCTGCCGTTGCTGTGACGGGGGAGGGAGGGGCCTGACGACATGTACCCAGAACCGCCCGTGACACTGTTTTGCATCATCCGGGCATTGGGATCTCAACCCAGAATTCCAAGGGGCGGCGGAGACTGCGGGAACTGTGGGATAGCTGTGGGATAGCTACCCATAGTGCAATGCTCCGGAAGTCGACGCTAGCCTCGTACTGTGGACGCGGTCTGCCGACTAGAGCACCTAGAGCATTTTATTGTGTGGACATACACAATCGGCTGTATACAACCGATTTCAATAAAACCTGCTTCTATAAATTCGAACTAATTTCGTAGTGTAGACATACCCTAAGATGACATTTTTAAGATATACTAGCTTCAGAGCAAAACCTGCATCTTGCCATATTATTGAAATCGGGTTAATTTCCACCCTGAGAAGGGACACTTAAAATGGGCCTGACTTCTCTTCATGCAGTGCAAAATCTCATCACCCAGCCTTAGGCTAACCTGTCCTACACCCAGGGAATCTTTGCTGTGTGGCACTGTGCAGGGAATCCCTGTGGAGCTGGGCCCTGTTAGCTGTGTTCAGGAAGACTCTGGACTTGGTCCTGCACATCAAAGGATCTCTTTAGCCTATCACCATAGTATCAAATGGTAACAAAATGCTATAAGTACACAGGCAATAAAAAGTTGATATTCTATATTACCTCTTTGTAAATGCCACTGGGGGTAACTCCACCAGAATCTCTAGAAGAGCCAGATCAGGGGCTTAAATGTACCTCTGTATGCTCAGTCACAAAGTCATTCTGCAGGTGGGAGTGGTAAGAGAACCTTCCCCTGTGGTGGAAACCAAAGCCAAGCCACCGATTGGCAAAAAAAGGGGGGCCATTATTTTCCCTGTTGTTGCAAGAGTGCAAGACAATGGTGCTTCAGTGCTGAAGGGAGCAGGAAACTAATGTTTTTCCTTAAGCAGGGCCTCCCATCTTAGTGCAGCAACCCATGGGTTTGTCTACACTGCGTGATGCACCACATTGCATGGTACACTACCATACTCATGGCTGGCCCGTGTCAGGTGACTCAGGCTCGTGGGGCTTGGACTAAGGGGCTGTTTAATTGTGGTGTAGACATTCGGGCTTGGGTTGGAGCCTGGGCTCTGGGACCGGAGGAAGACTTGATATAAAATAATAATAACCTTTACATTTGTATTTTACTCTCTTGCTGACTCCTAGGTACTGTGATCAAGCAAGGTTCATGCTGCATTAGGGAGACCATCTGCAGACATCTAGAGATTTAATACAAATTAAGAGGAGGACATTAAGGGAACGATCCTTCTCCTACTGGGATGGTGGTGATAGGTTAGTAAATCTTGTCCACAAGAAAAAATGATGCCAGTTTAACTAAATGTGTATTTTAAAACTGATTTTAATATATTGGGCAAATCTCTGTGTGAACCTGCTTATTTTGGCTTGAGGGTGGTTTATTTTGGTTTAGTTTAAACCAGTTACTTATCAGCTTAATCTGAACTGCACTGTCTTTTTTTAGATAAATAAGTGTCCACATAAGGGTTTGCACAGGTTTAAGTAAATGACTTCAAAAAAACACCTTTAGTTAAACTGGTGTAACTGTCTCATGTAGACAAGATCTAACTTACTGAGGTAGTGAACTGGTGGTGCAGTTGGGAATCCTTATGGAATGGTCTTATATAAATTAATAATGATTACATCAATAGGGGAAGTGAACCTCACCAGAATCTCTGGGGTGGAGGGACTGTAGGGGAAACACGCCCAACTGCCCTGATGAGATGAAGAATTGACAGGAAGCTCTGGGAGGCATTGTATTTCTGTGAGGTAAAATGGCTTTCAGCATTCCCTTGTAAGGTGGTGAAGCTCTGCACTATGTTATAGGCAGTCCTGGGCCTTAATGGTCCTATGTGCTTGTAAAGCAAAATCGAATTTTTGCATTATTTTGCGTGATATATTTGACCTTCTTTAGTCCTGTCCCATCTTCCCCAATACAATCTTCAGTTTTCCTGCTCACAATATATTAAAGTTTTTAAAAGGTTTCCCCCACCCCAATAGTTACTATCCCTTTTTCACTTGGTACAGTAGCCAAAGATGCCCAGATCTTTGCAGTGTAGGATTGAAAGGGATGTTTTCAAGTTGCTGAGTGCCAAGTAATTTTAACTAATTACTAAAATTTTTAGTCTAGAGAAGCGAGACATGGTAGGCCAAATCTTAATAATTCTCTTTTTAGTGCCATCCGGGGATGTCACTGACTCTATTTTAGTCGCATGCAGTGCATACCTTAAGGGATACCTCCATTAAAAACAAGCAAAATAATCATAGTCATTATCTATGACAATTTTATTACAGAACGGAGAAAAATACTGAAGCCCAAACAAGCAATAATGGTTACTTCAGTTACAATCTTCTTCGTATGTCTGTCCTTGGAGAGCTTTTTACAAAGAGGATGCCTTTGAGAGCAGGCTCTTCTTTAGTGGCGGTGCTCTTCTCTTTTTAAGTTACCAAATTGTATTATTCCTCCAAATTAGTAGTGAGTCCTACATGTGTCACAGGAGCTCAGGTCAACTGCCTAAGGCTCGTGCTGCAAGGCAAAGAATAGCAGTGTAGTTGGTTGGGCTTGGGCTGGAGCCTGGGCTGTGAAACCCACCAAGGAAGGAGAGTGAGTCTTAGAGCCTGGGCTCCAGCCCGAGCCCGAATGTCTACACTACTATTCTTAGCCTCACAGCGTGAGCCCTGTAAGTCAGAGTCAGTTGACAGACTTGCTTTGTTTTGTTTTGGTTGGTTGGTTTTTTTGCTGTGTAGACATACCCTAAGATCACTAAAACAGTTTATGGATGGGCAAAAGATCTTCATTTAAGAGTAGGTGAATTCTTTTTGGTATACACTGATAAATGATTAAAGGTGAGTAATCTTAACTAAGTCCTATGAAACCATGGAAAGTATTTAAATCATTTTCTTAAAAGAAGCTATTCAAGGAGTTGTTTTGAGACAGGCAAATTAATGAATATTAAGAATCCTAAATCTGAACATTTCCAATACATTTACAATTTGCAGTTAAAACTTCTATTAAATATTTTATACAAAGCACAAATCACAATAACCAAAGCTTATATACATCTTTAAAAACACAGTATCAAAGAAAATAGTATAGAAAGTTAAAGCAAGATAGATGTTGTTATAAAAGCTGCATTTTAGAGTCTGTAAAAACACATTTGAGGTAATAAAGTAGGTGTTATCTTCCTTTGACACTCTGGGAGCCTGTCACTAATTCACAGAAGGCTGATTTCGTAGGAAACTCCTTAGCTTGAACATTTCATATAGTTAAATGAGCAACCCTGTGTTATTTCTGTACATCTCTTGCCTATGAAAATCATTGGAAGTATTTCTTAAAGTTCAGTAAAAGCACAGGCAAGTTTATAATAACCTTTTATAAGAATAAAGTAAAATAATTTTTAATAATGATTTTGCATCAGTATTGAGGTCTAGCCTTACAGTTAAAAATAGAATATAAATACAATAATGTATTGCTTTCCTGGCAGGAGAATACCATTTGCATTTTTCTAAATGCAAATTCTATTTCTTTTTCTCTTGCTGTTTTGTATGTGTGTACTTCAAGCTGGGGTTTTATTCCCACCTTGAGGAGAGCTACGCACGCTGGCTCTGACTCAGCTAGCACACTAAAAATAGAGTGTAGCTGCAGGGGTGCAAGTGGCAGGTGGAGCAAGCTGCCCCCAAGTACATACATAGTGCACTAGCTCGATCAAAGCTAGCATGGGTATGACTCCTCAAGCTGGTAATTATACTCCCAGGTCAAAGTGTAGACATATTGTGTGGTAGGAGGAACAAGAAGGCACTGCAAATCCACCTTTCCAAAAGGTACATTTCTCTGTGGTCACTGCAAGGAGTATCACCAAACAGTTGCCATGAAACTCAGAACGAGATGGTTAGTAAATATTGAAGAGCGGACTGCACCCAGAGATGTTACTTCTGATAGCTCAAAAGTCATGAGTCACATTTCAGAATTCATGAGATGGGTTTAAAAATAATGATATTTTTCAAATGATAAATGTTGGGATCTTTTTGTTTGCCCACAGATTCTAAAGCTTTTAGGGTTCACCCTTTCCTCTGTAACCATAATGGCTAGAGATTTATTTCATTTTTTGAAATGGAAGCTGAGTTTCTCCAGTGCCAATATTCCAGCATCTGGAGTTTCAAAAAAACCCTACCAAATATTGGGAGATTGACAATATAATTATGAGATGTGGCAACACTGGATTCCAGCCTCATCATAGATGGTGATTTGTTGTCCATTCTTCAAAAATCACGCTCACAGGACAGACAACAGTGGGGATTAGCTGACTGAAGGCAATTGGATTCCTAGTGTAGGTAAAGTTAAGCACGTGTATAAGGCAGTGGTGGGCAACCTGCGGGCCGCACACGGACCGTCAGGATAATCTGCTGGTGGACTGCGATATAATGTTTATATTGACCGTCTGCAGGCACAACCTCCCGCAGCTCCTAGTGGCCGCAGTTCACCGTTTGCAGCCAATGGGAGCTGCAGGAAGCGGCGGCCAGCACATGGGCCACAGGTTGCCCACCACTGGTATAAGGCATTGCGAGATTGCAGCTTAAGTAGTTACTCCCAAAGAGAGAGTTCCCCACTCAGAAAGAAAGCTGTCCCCACAGCTGTGTAATCTGGCGAACCCAAGTAGCTTCTAAGGGCGTGTGGCCATGAAGGCTGCTTAATGATTGTCAGGGCCTTTACTCATGATTTTTTCCCACTACTTTTATTATAGTCTCTGATTATTTCCCACCCTAAAATATATATTACCTTTGTATGCAAACTTATTTTCCAAGTTCTGTTTGAAGTTTATCTTCTTAGTAATACTAATTCAAACATTCATTTCTAGTAACTTGGCAGGGTGACCTTCCCCCACTTCTCAAGCCAAAGCTTATCTTATATTTATTTAGGGCCAACTCCAAGAAATAGGGCATGGGTAACTGTGTTGCTCCAGGAGCAATGAAGAGACCAAATTGTGACTCGGTTTTTCAGTTTCCCTCTTGCTCCATGGGGAAAATAAACCATGCCAACCTTTCTCTCCCTGCCCCATTTGGCGTAGCTTACTCCTCCCAATGCAACAATGTAGCTGCACAGGCCAGCCCCACCCCTTCCTGTCCATTCCCTACCCACATGTATGGGAAAGTGAATAGTACCTTCTGGCGCCAGTTGCTCTCTTCCCTGGCATTATGTTCTGTGAGGTGAAGAGTTCATGCATGGAGTATGGGGTTGTGTCTGTCTTTACATAGCCCTACGCAGATGTGTAGGCTGATCCATAATTGAACCATTAGAGCTTGATCCTGCAAACAATTGTTTGAATGTTCTCCGTGAATGAATGTTTGAGGATTAAGCCATAGTCTTCAGGATTACATATTTTCATATTGGTCAACTGTAATTATTCCAGAAATAAATACCCAGAATAAATGCATGCTCCAGGTTCTCTTGCCTTCAGTCAAGACTTTGGGAGCTGATCACCAAACTTCTATGTGCAGAAGACTTCATATGAAGTAGTGAAGCATATACAGGCTTTTGCGGAGTACTTGCAGTATGTCACTGCCTCTCCGGGTCATTCTGTTCTCTTTAGTGCTGTTAGAAGATTTAGCTCATGGCAATATCTAGTGCTTATTTTTTTAAAATTTTCTTTCTGTATCCTAGATTTTATACCATATCCTGTTCTGGAATCCCTGCCATGTTCCTAATAGATAGATGTCTCTAAGAATATTATAACTAGCATTTCCAATTATTTATATATTTAGGTTTGTTATACTATTGGTTTTACAATGTGACAAACCACAGCACAACTAGAAAGATGAAAAGTTAAGGCAGGTTATTGGACCTAGATGGAAGAGCTATCTGCTATCTTAAAAGTATGCAGAATGCTGAGAAATGTTCTCTTTGCTCAATAGTATTTTAGTCTGTCAGTAATACAATAATTCTTGAACACCACCTGACCAATTCCAAAATTTCAATTTTTGAACTAAACTGGAAAACAGTAAAATGTGGCCATGAACGTTGCTTTCCACTGGTGTAAATAAGAGGAAAATAAGGTCTGCATAGTGCCCATTTTGTGCTGAAAGCAGAGGAATCTTTCCGGTTCTCCTTACTGCTACCTACATGTAGGAAGCAGCTTAATTTTTTTGCCCTCCTACTGGGTGTACAGCTTGGCCTGCATACACAATGAAGGGTGCGATGCTCTATCTACTACTGTA
The DNA here is from genome assembly GCF_027887155.1 of Malaclemys terrapin pileata. NCBI lineage: Eukaryota > Metazoa > Chordata > Testudines > Emydidae > Malaclemys > Malaclemys terrapin. The sequence goes on from NC_071507.1 coordinate 88,619,016, forward strand.
TTCTGAAGGGCCTCAAGGTCTTCCCTATTCTCCCAGGTCAGAGATAGAATAATTAATTTCCCATTTCTTAAATTAGATATTCCAGATGGGTGTTGTCAAACACAGAGCACCATCAACTCAGAAGATTTTCTGTGAGCAAAAATCACTACAGAGACCACTTCTTTGAGTTTAATGTTTTGTCTTTCATAGTACTAAAACCTTGACTTGAGATTTTGCACTCCTCATGCCCAGACTGTTCATTTCAAGTGAATAATACCTTTGTTACTTTAAATTAATTAATTTAAAGACAGGCCAAAGAAATTGATCCTCATTAAGGATTAATTCATTAGATAAATTTGTAGAGGGCAGAGAGTTTAGAGTCATGTATGAGCTGTCGAAATATCTCATTGACGAACCAGAGAAGGATTATATAAAAACTCGTCTGTATTGGGGAAAAAAATAGAATAAAAAGAGGAAAAGAGTAGAAACTATAAAATAAGTGATTGTCACCTGGTTTAAGGAGTTATCTGCACTGTAAATTAGCATGTAAGTATTACAAGTCCTTTCCTAGACCTTGCCTTTTGCCTGCTCCCATGTTATAATTTGCAGTAACTAAATTCTGAGAAATCCTGGCTACTTGGCTCAGTTCTCCTTAAAGGAATCAATTACCCCTTTCACCTCTACTCTAAAGAATTAAAATCTATTATTCATATAAAAAGCCTCCCTAATGAACTTCATTTACAACGAGTAGACCATAGCTCATCACCAACCTTGAATGCAACATTTCTCGTAGATATACCACATTCTTTAATTTACCATGGTAGAAATTCCAGTAGACCCTCTTTTAAATCTTTTCACTGATTTCTTTTGGAAACGACTGTAGGGCCTATAGTCTCCGAAACTAGTCGACTCACATAGCCACTGCTCTTTGACAGCTACTGTTGCCACCTGTCCTCTCAATCCCCCTCACCACCTGCTTTCTCTGTTATCACTATTGAAAACTCCATGTTGTCATTGTCTCTCAGGCTCACATCTCGGTGGCATCCTTGTCTCCTATCTTTCGCTAAATCCTTCCCTTTCTTCCTGCATAATATTGCCATTTGCTCTGTCTCTCCATGTTAAAAATCCTTGTTCATCCTTTGGTCATCTTTTGTTTTGATCACTGTAACCTCCTCCTCTCTTCTTTCTAGTCCGTCCAAAACTCTACAGCTAAAATCATATTCCTCTTCTGATGCTCTCACAATATGACTCTCTCCTGCAATTTAGAGAGAACTCTTAAATGCATTCATTGTGGTTTGCAGTTTATCAGCATTAAGCAGTTTTATGTTTATTTTTTAAATTTCTGATTGGAGAAAGTCAGTTCAGTGTTACAAATTTAATGTTGAACTTATATTCGCTCTTTCTTTTTCATGGCTATTTTCTTCATAGTAATTTCATTAGAAGCTCATTTGGAAGGAATGCGGTACTAATCAAGGGGTTGGGGAATGAAAAATCCCTTTAGTTTGATGATAAACATAGTTTGATAATAAACATAGTTGCTAAAATTCATGTAAAAGTGCATGCAGTAAGTCAGGGCTCTTCCTTTTCCTTTCTTGAATTATATTTGTCTACCTATTTCTTCAGATTGGAAGATTTATGCTCATATTATACTTCCCCCCCCCCAGAAGTGTAATTCTCTCTCCCTTCTTTGTTTATGCTCATACTGTGTCAGCAGGCATACAGTAGGCACAATGGTGCTTATCTTTTGGAATTTTTTGGAGAAAGGAAATGGTGGACCAGCAGTTGGACTTTACTAATGATAATCTGTGGATCAGCTTATCTTAAAAAGGAGGTGGCTATTAAAGGGTATGATTGGCAACACGTAGAGATGCTTTGATTGCCTCATCATGGCTTTATAAACTTTATAATGTAAGCTAGGTAGTTGGCTTCAAGGTCAGATCTGCGTGAGGGCACAACACTCAATAGGGTGGTTCTGTAGAGGATAGAATTCCAATTTACAGACACGTACTTTTCCTTTTTAATACAGTGAATAAAGTTAAATGTTTGAATAGGTTTTTATCTTGTTTATTCATTGGAGTCCTTCAGCCATCATCCTCACCCTGACTTATCAAGCCAATTTAATAGGAACTATTAACACATGTGCTCGTGTGAACACAAACCTTTCAAATAGAAACACTTCAGCACCTCACAATCTCCCACAATCTAAACATGCAGCCACTCTGGTACTTCCATACTATGGGGAATTGCATGGGTGTTAATTAGGTCTTCTGTTTCTTGCCATTAATTTCCCCAAAAAATGAGTTGGAGAGGGGTGTGTTTGTATTCAGTATCTTTATTACAGTGCTTAAAGAACTATTTTAAAGTGCTTTTTGGCATCTTATATCATCGCTAGAGCTGTATGAAGCTTATCAGTTTTGGTTTATATGCATTTAAGCAAACCCTTCTGTTGGATTCAGTTCTTAGTTTCATCCTCCCCTTCAGTTTCGCTTTGTGGTACAAACCCCCTATCTCTCTATTTCTGTCAAAGACAGCAAAAACAACTCACTGAAGTTTGTCTGTACCATATTGGACAGGCTTACCCAATGGGTGTGAAACACTAACTTGCCTAAATCTGGGTTTTATTATGAAATTTTAGCACAGCTACAATTTTTCCTTCAGATCTTTGTCCTGAGACATCATCCCTATGCTGTTCCTGGTGACAAATAGAGATCACAACAAAGCTGATGTCTGGGGCCATAGAATTCACAGGCATCACAAAATTAGGATCGATATTGGAAGGAGGATTCAGGTTTTAAAGGTGAAGATTGGTTTAGACTCTGAGAAGTTAAACCCTTAGAAGTAATTAGTTTGGGTTTATTCATGTTCCCTAGGCCTTAATGTCAGCCCTGATCTTTTCCACTGTTGTGCCTCTAAACCCAGAATGGATTATGTTGACTATAGACAAAGTTAATCTCTGTCATATGTAACCTGAGGATAAAAGGTCAAAATGTAAATATATATATTTTACTTTTTTTTTTTAAGGCTTATAAAGTATATGTACCTTTTGGAACTTGGTAAATACTATATATATTGATAGTTTGTCACAGTATTAAATGGATCACTGAAGGGAGGGAAAATATTAACCTTTCATTCACTTAATGTTAAAAATCTAATATTGTTCCCACTGAAGTCACTGGCAAAGTTCTCATGACATCAGTGTGCCAAATCAGTGCTAGGTCAATTACCCATTCACTTACTAAAAAATAAAAATTAATAGGATCCATCCTGTATGTTGCTGTGTAGTCCTCAATTCTCATAGGCTTAAATGTCAACAAAGGGCAATTAGCATCCTAAAGGAGTCTTTCAGTCCCTCATAGGATTGCATAGATTTTTTTTTTTTAAAGGAAGAATTTATTTATTTATTTATTTTTCTTTGGCATGCAATGCCGTAAAGAAAACGGTCATATATTATATTAAAGTTACATGTATAAACAGTCTATAAAGGTTAATAAATGTTTAATAGATGCTTTAATAAATGGCTAATCAATTATTAGAGACAGAGAGTCCAATAGGTTGCATTTAACCATGTCTTGTAATCATCTGTAACACCTTCTGCAGATGTGTTACAACCGTTGATAACACACACGCGACTCATATCTGTAATTGGTTATAATGTCTAGTCATCATTTATTAACTCTTTATAAATGAAACCTTAATATAAAATGTGTCCAAGAAAACTGTAATGATCTGAGAGGTGGCCTGGTAACTTTTACCTCCTGAATTACTATATGTGCCTAATGTTCTCTTTCTCTTATGTTGGTAGTTTGTCTGGTTTAAAATGGAGAAGTTGTGTGTAAGGATTTACGCTTTATGTTAAGTTTAGATTACTTGTATTTCACATTTTTTCTGTCTTGCTCACATAACAAATATATTATCCTTTAGGCTAAAAAAAAGATGAAATGGGTTTTTACTCACGAAAGCTTATGCCCAAATAAATCTGTTAGTCTTTAAGGTGCCACCAGACTCTTTGTTGTTTTTGTAGATACAGACTAACACGGCTACCCCCTGATACTTGACAATAATTGCACTGTATTACTATTATTTAGGAACACATATAGTATGGTAGACATACTGTAAAATTAACATTTTTGATTTTACAGTAGTTTAGAAGTGATGTACAAATAAATTCTCCTAGGAATTAGGTGCCTAATTCACTTATGCTTTCTTGTAAGTCCCAGCAGGTGACTATGTGCAACTCTAAGTGCCTAAATGTCTTTGTAAAACTGGCCCCAAGTCACTGGAAATTTTAATAATGTATTAAAATAATCTAATCTGTGGATAATTGATATGAGAGATGACATTGCGCCTCTGTAGTATGTAGTAGCACATAACCACAATTTGCTCCTCTTACCATAGGTTTGATAAAACAAACCTCTTACCATAGGTTTGATAAAACATTGTTTGTTTGTTTTGTCTCTTGCCTGCTTTATTCGGTTGAATTTTTTCCCAAGCTATTATGACACACTGCAAAATCCTAGGTAATAGTCCACAAACATCAAAGAAACACTGAATGGATTTTTGAGGGGAATGAGGGGGGCCAAGGAAAATTAAATAACACTTTTGATTCACTGCAGTCCAAATTTCATCAGTAACTAATTTAAACCATTTTGAGTCTTAGATTAAAAAGACCAAAACAATTGAAGACATTAAATGGATCATGTTAATTGAATTGATCCAAATTACTATTGTGAGCTTGCACTCCATATGCTTTATGAAAACTTGCTTATGAACATGAATATGATGTAACTGGACTATGCTTTATGCAGAAGGTCTCTTGTAAAGTATCATTACAAAGTTTATAATCTACTGAGTGTGTTCATCCTATTTGTATGCATGTATCATTCTTGTATCTGAAGCTAGAAATATGAAGTATAACTCTGAGGTCCTATTGTAATTATGCAAAGTGTGGGCCATGATGGTTTAGAATCTTGATGGTTCCTAGGACAATTGGTTGTGGATGGTTTTATTTATCTGCAAGCCTTCCTGTGTATGTGTGGGCCAGCCCCTCGGTAATGAAGAATGTCTTACAGTGACATGTGACCACGTCACCTGGTAATGAAATCCATCTTAAATCTGGTACTTTTCCATTTAGAAGGAGGGGTGGAGACCCAGAGAGACAAATGATTCCCGCCTTGTGCCAAAGCTATAAAAGGGGTGGAAGAGAACAAAGGGGACGGCCAGTCATGAGAAAACCCCTTGTTTACACCTAAGATGTCTGCTAATAAGGACTGTACCAGGGGAAAGGATTGGGCCTAGACTAGGAAGGAATCTAGTCTGCGAAAGAAGCTTATTGGAACATCTCTGAGGGTGAGATTTTACCTGTAATCAGTTTCTTAATGTACAGTAACTCCTCACTTAACATTGTAGTTATGTTCCTGAAAAATGCAACTTTAAGTGAAACAGTGTTAAGCAAATCCAATTTCCCCATAAGAATGAATGTAAATGGGGGGGTTAGGTTCCAGGGAAATTTGTTTTTGACGTACAGTACAGTACAGGTACTTACCCCCGCCTTACCCCACACAGGCACAGTCCACTGGCACTGGAGACAATGAGGCAGGCATGAAGGCTGAAGGCGCTGTAGGCTAGGAGAAGCACATTGTGCAGCAGCAGCGGCAGCTTCCCCTACTCTGCAAGCACCAGGGGTGGGGGGCTCAACCCTCGGACCGCCCACTCCACCCCTTTCCCCAAGCCCCCACCCTTAACCCGTCTCTTCTCCCCTCCTGCCCCTTTACTCTGCACGCCGTGTCCTCGCTCCTCCCCCTTCCCTCCTCTGACTCCTGCCCACGGCAATCAGCTGGTTTGCAGCATTCAGGAGGCAGGATGGGGCGGGGGAGGAGCGAGGACACGGCACGGAGGCTCCCCCTCCCCCCCGCCACCTGAACACCACAAGCCAGCTGATTGCTGCGGGCAGGAGGCGGGGGGGAGGTGCGCTGCATCCTCGCTCCTCCCTCCTGCCCGTGGCAATCAACTGGCTTGAGACGTTCAGGGGGCAGGAGGGAGGGGGGAGGAGCGTGGACTCGGCGCGGAGGCTCTCCCCTGCCTCCTGCCCATGGCCATCAGCTGATTTGTGGCATTCAGAAGGGAGGGGGAGCCTGCGTGCCGAGTCCTTCCCCTCCCTCCTGAACACCACAAACCATCTGATTGCTGCGGGGGGGGAGGGAAGGGGAGGAGGGGAAGGCGCTGATCTGTGAGGTCTGCCAGCAGGCGTGAGGTGCTCTGTGGGGGGAGGGGAGCGTAGGGGAGCTGATAGGGGGCTGCTAGCTGTGGACAGAGCCAGCAGCCAAACGACGTTCTAGCGAAGCATTGCACAACTTTAAATGGAGCATGTTCTGTAATTGAGCAGGGACATAAGATTGAAACAACATTAAGCAAGAGGACGTTAAGTGGGGAGTTACTCTATTAGGCTTAGGCTTGAGTGTTTTTGCTTTGTTTTGCTTGGTGACTTACTTTGTTCTGTCTGTTATTATTTGAAACCACTTGAATCCTACTTTTTATACTTAATAAATCACGTTTGTTTATTAATGAACCCAGAGTAAGTGATTAATACCTGGGGGAGCAAAAGCTGCACATATCCCTCTATTAGTGTTATAGAGGGTGGACAATTTGAGTTTACCCTGTATAAGCTTTATACAGTGTAAAATGGATTTATTTGGGGTTTGTATCCCATAGGCAGCTGGGTGTCTGGGTGCTGGAGTCAAGTGACCTGCTGAGCGGTTTTTAGTTAACGTCTGCAGCTTTGAGGGCATGGACCAGACCTGGGTCTATGTTGCAGCAGGCTAGCGTGTCTGGCTCAACAAGGCAGGGTTCTGGAGTCCCAAGCTGGCAGGAAAAATGGGCTCAGAGGTAATTCCAGCATGTCAGGTGACAGTCCCAAGGGGCTCTCTGTGACCGAGGCATGTCACAACTATATACTGCTAGATACAGCACCAAATATACAGATATTTGACATCTTTTCGTTTTTAATTGCCTAATAGGTCATTCCTCCCATCTAAGCATGTCTATTTATATCTGGCAACCCTTTGATGTCCTCTTCCCAACCCCACCCCCTTTTTTTCTCTCAGGCTCTGAAGGAAACTTAGACTAAGAGCTTTCTTAGACACCCAGGGCAGGAAAAAGGGGAGGAGGAAGAGAATGTTTTGCTACCATTCAGCCCTTTATTTAGTTTCTCATTTTTAAAAGAAAAAAGTTCCATTCTACTGTTTCATGTGTACAGTAACAATAGTGTGATGGAAAAACAAACTATACTTTCACCTCTGGCAAGCACACTGCAATAGATTAAAAGAAAATACAGGTTCATCCAACATGAGCAATACAGGTTAGTATTGTACTGACCCAGGCTTTAAACACTAATTTTAAATAGTTGCTCTGCCCAAATGACAAGGACATGCTATAAAAATGGTAATCTCAAAAGAAAATGGATCCTGTTAGCATTTTTTGATTTCCTGTATGTGTGGATAATTCTTGTAGGGAAAAGGGGGCATTTTCAGTTAACTGTGTATGAATCCTTTTTTTTAAACATTGCATTTCCCAAGTATTTTTGCTGTTAGTTTTGATTTTGCTCTCAAAACCGTATATACTGTAATCAAAATGCATCGCTTTTTGCTAAGGGTTCTATTCTGCGAAGTGCTGAGCACACCACACCCAGTCTAGCACACCACTTAAGCATATGCGTAATCTCAAGCATATGAGTAGTTCATTTGATGATAATAGGACTAATGCTTTAAATTAAGCACATGCTTAGCTGATGTGCTGGATTGGGGTCAGGGTCCTTAACACCTTAAAGAATGGAGGATTGCATATCCCCACGACTCCATTTTCAAACACAGCTGGGGCCAGCTCCTTCACCAAAAGCACGGGGATAGAGTCATACTCACTTTTATCCAGAGTCCCATTAGTCATTTTTCTGAGTTCACCTCCAGTGTATTGTCTTTGGTCATCATCATCACTCCCAATGAGTGCTTGAGTCTCCGCAAAGTCCATTCCTGTCCACTCTTTTATATTGTCAGTCCATCTCTTCTTCTGTCTACCTCTTCTTCTCTTCCCCTGTACTGTCCCTTGGAGGATGATCTTGGATAGGCCAGATGATCTTGTTACATGGCCGTACCACTTCAGCTTGCGCTTCTTCACAGTCGTCAGGAGGTCTTCATCTCACCTAGTGCATTGGGTGACGAGGTTGTGGACCTCTTAATTAGTGATGTGGTCGAAGTAGGAGATGCCCAGTATTTTACGGAAGCATCTCATCTCTACTACCGTATTTTCCATTCAAGTTCTGCCGTAAGGGTCCATGTCTCGCACACATGCAGAAAAATGGAGATGACCAATGCCTGCAGCAGTTTCAGTTTGGATTCTAGGGAGATGTTCTTATTCCTTCAGATTGGCTTTAGCTTTGCCACTGCTGCTGTTGTTTGCACAGTTCTTGCCCGAATTTCCTCCTTGGATCCTTCGTCAGTGATGATTGCCCCCAAATACTTGAACTGTTTCACTGTCTCCAGCTCTTGTCCACTGACAGTGATATTTGAGCTGATCCCATCACGTTTGTTTGTCATCAGCTTGGTTTTCTCTGCACTGATTTCCATGCCATATTTTGTGGAGGTTTCATCCATTCATTTCACAAGGTTGGTAAGTTCATTTTCGCTGCCTGCCAGGCCATCAATGTCATCAGCGAACCGAAGATTTGAGATTGTTTCCCCCCCAGTGCTGATTCTGCATATGTGACCTTCTAGGGCATCAGTCATTGTGCGCTCCATGTAGATGTTGAACAGTGTGGGTAAAAGAAGGCAGCCTTGCTGGACTCCAGCAGTGGTGCGAAACCACTCTGCTATTGTGCTGTGACGAGAACAGCACTGTTGGCCTTGGCATACAGTTGTTTAATGGTAAGCATAAGCTTACGACCAACCTTGTACTTCTTCATGGTTGTCCAGAGAGCTTCGTGCCATACTCTGTCAAACGCCTTCTTGAAATCAACAAAGACAAGGTAGATGTCCTGCTGCTGTTGTAAGTACTTCTCCCATAGAACGCAAAGGTTGAAAATCTGTTCTGTGGTACTTCTTCCAGCATGAAAGCCAGCCTGTTCTTCAGCGATGATATTCTCTGCTTGTGGCTTCAACCTGTTCAATATGACTTTCAACATCACTATGCTGGGGTGGCTAATTAAGCTTATGGTCTGGTAATTTTGACACAATTGCAGGTTGCCTTTTTTTGGCAGAGTGATGATTAGTGAATGTGTCCACATGGAGGGCCACTCATCAGTCTGCCAGATCTTGTTGCAGATCTTGGTGAGTACATCTATTACTATTTCTCCTTCAAATTTCATCAGTTTAGCTGGGATGTTGTCAATACCTTTAGCCTTTCCGTTCTTGAGTGATTTCACAGCTGTCTCCACTTCTTCACTTAGTGTTGGAAAGTCATCCTCTTCTGTTGAATCTGGGCTGTCTAAGACACTAGGATCTCCATTTGTCTGGTGGTTGTATAGATCAGAGCAGTAGTTTGTCCACTTATTGATGATGTCCCTTTTTTCCGTAAGACTGTTCTCTTCTTTGTCTTGAATTGCATTAGCTTTGGTCCATCTTTCCTTCATCAGATCTTTTACAACCTGGAAGGTTCGTTTGCTATTTTTATCATCGATACACTTCAATTTTAGAGCATTGTTTTCAATCCATATCTCCTTGGTCACCTTCATTCCTTTCTTGATCTTTCTGCCAATCACTCTATATTTATCAGCTCCCTCAGTGCTGTTCTTGTCTCTCTTAAGTTCTCTTCTAACGTCACACATTTGTAGTATTTCATTTGTGACCCATGGTTTTGTTTTCTTACAATGTTTCCCAAGGATGTCCATTGCTGCCTCATTTATTACAGCGTGGAAATTGTTGGTCATTGTTTCTACGTCTTCTGCCAGAGCAAGCAGCGGGGCAAATTTTCCACCGACTATTGCTTGGAATGACTGCAATGTTTCGGTCTGAGTCTTTCTAAGTCAAACTTGTTTCTGGTGAACTTTGGCCTGACAATTTTCCTTAACCGCAGCCAAAAATTTAGCATCACAAGGTCGTGATCACTTCCAATATCAGCATCGGGGATATTAATATATTAGCTCTATTAATCCCAGAATGAAATCGGTTTTGCACCATGATGTAGTCGATCTGGCTGTGATGTAGACCATTAGGTGCATGCCATGTTGATCGTCTGGATGCTTTGTGTGCTCCTAATGTGTTTGCAAGAACCAGATTGTTATAGCTGGCAAACTTCAAAAGTTTCAATCCTCTTTCATTGGTTACTGCATTACAGAAAGGTCCACAATAATCTAACCAATCTGCCTGTGCATCAGTACCCACTTTAGCATTCCAATCTCCTTGTACAATCAGGATATCTTTCTTGTGTACCTTATCGATGATGTCTTGGAGCTGACTGTAAAAATCTTCAATTTGCTCATCGTCATAGTCTGTTATAGAGGCGTAGACTTGTACCACTATGATATTAAACGGTACTGCCTTTAGACATATGGAAATAATCCTGCTGGATATTGGGCAGTATCCTAATACTGAATTCTTGATATCTTTATGCACAAGAAATCCTACACTGTTGACATGTTTGTCCTCTCCACTGTAATACTGTACATGGCCTTCTTCCATTAGTACCTCTCCAAAGTTCTTCCATCTGACCTCAGAGATTCCTAGGAAGTGCCAGATGTATTGTTCCATTCTGTACGTGAGTTCTTTCAACCTCCCTATTTGTCTCAATGTCCTTACATTCCATGTGGATATGGTGATGTTATCTTGTCTTTGGTAGTAGCAGATTAATGTAGGATGGTTGGAGATTGAGCACCAGAATCAAAGGGGGTACTGATACAGCACAGGCAGTTCTTAAATCAGGATTTCAACTGATTGTTACCAGCTTCCTTGTTCTGAGTAGATTTCAGTAGATGAGAAGATCAAGATAGGAAGCAGGAAAAAGGTGAAGATCCATTTGGGGTGGGGGAATGAGGTGGCTGTGAGCGAATGTCTGCCTTGGGAACCCCAATATTTTGGTAAGTCTTACCCCCCATTGTCTATGATGTTTACCTGATTTTTAGGCACTCCTTGCTGCTTTCATGTGACAAGAGGTTTTTCTCATAGTGAATTAGATTGTGGTGGTGCTCCCAAGGAAAGCAGTCCAATGAATAAGAAACCAGTGACTTGGAGGAAGGGGCAAGGGAGGCTGGAAGTAAAATTCTCAAGAACACCTAAGTGAATTAGGACCCAGAGTCCCATTTTCAAAAGTGACTTATGCACTTAGGAACCTGAGACTCCTAAGTCACTTCTGAAAATGGGATTTTGCACCCTAATTCACTTAGTTAGTTTTGAAAATTTTACTCTTCATTTTATTTATTTGTATTGTAAAGGCATCTAGGGTCCCCAGTCAGGAACCAGGGTCTCATTGTGCTAGGTACAGACTTGCAGTACAAAGACAATCTCTACCCCCAAATAGTTTTATAATATTGGTTGCTGCAAAACCCAATAGGAGAATGTAAACAAATGGGAGGGTGGGGAAAGTCATTAAAACAAGCAAGGCTTGGTGATACTTGGTCTCATTTGGGTAGTCTGTTAAGTGATATTACTATCTGAGTTGCTATACCTCTCCCATTCAGTCTTTTATTGCTTTCTGTGTTTAAACTGCTGAGAGAATGGGAGAAGAAGAGACAAGGAAAGAAGAGTGAAAGAAGGAATCTATCCCAAAGTATGTGTATGTATATGTGTGTGGGGAAGGTGATTTGCAGACTTCAGTAACTGGAATAACACGATGCATTGTTTAAACTACCGGGCAGATTGTTTTATATATGTATACATGTGCCATCTGCGATCCAACATATCACAGCAGTATCAAACTGCCATCAAGGCTGACCTTGAGTTGTTTTCCTACGTACTGTACCGTTTCCCTTCTTGACCACGTTGCTGCATGGCAATATCTAGGCACGTACTGAACCAGTATTGTTTGAGCTTAAATCAAACCACAGATCCCAGAGTTAAATGTTCATACTTGTTCACTACTAAGGCCACCAATGAAATACGAGTTTGGTGATCTCATCCTGGTCCTTAGTCCACATCACTGAATGATGACAGAACTTGACACATGTTCAATCTTTGCTAAAGAGAAGCTCAGAAATGTAATAGGTGGGATGCTGAACATCAGGGTCAACTGTGTGGGGAAACTCACAGCTTGTTTGCTGAAGTATGATAGGCTTTAGCATGTGCCCTTATTCTCTGAAAAGTATAAATCCTTTATGTGGATACAAAATAACTTTGTGGCCGTAGAATTGAGGCGTATCTAGGCTTCTGAAATATTGCAGCTAATAGGCTAGTGGTTGCAGAATTTTAGGCAGCTACTTCTAATCATTGCCACAGCCAGTGGAGGGTGGTGATATCAGAAAGTGTGTAGGCAAGTCTGACACACTATTCCTATTTTCTCTGTTCAGCTGTCGTGTGTGTGTGTGTGTGTTTTCTGTTCATTCCCTTTTTGTCTCAGTCGGAGTTTTATTCACAGAACAGTGGGGGGTAGATGTGGACAAAACACAGCAGGCAGAGCCTGCTCTTCTTGCTCGGACCCCAGACTTCTCTGAGCTCACTATTTTCTTAGTCTTGACACAAAACTTGCCTTTACGAGCGCCACATTTCCAGTGGCCCTGGGATTGTTTTGTGTGTTACATATTGTGTATTGCGTGTTGCAATAGCTGACATTGCACAGCAGTTTAAAAAAAAAAAGGTGTTAATTACCAACCTAATCGTCACTATCAGTTTGTCAGTGTGATCACTATGTGTTTGTTAGAGTAGAAGTTTTTGGCAGAATTCAGTGTAATGGGTATCTGAGGAAAACTAAAATCCCTTAAATGCTGCTCGAGAAACGTTAAAGTATCTGGACGCAGTGCTTGTGAATAGGGATTCTTCGGTGACTGTACTGACATCTCTAAAACTGAGTCATCCAATGATAACTTATTGTTGACTAAAACTGCTAGGTAATGGAATGAGTGGTTTGAGCGTTTAGCCAGTATTAAAGTTGCCCGACATTGTGGTTGAGCTGTGACAGTCTTTTGTTGAAAAACGTAAATCTACTCAGTTGAATCCCCCTATATCAGTTGCTTCCTTCATGTGCTGAAAGGAATTCTAGAAGTCTTGTCTTACTTTCCCTTCTGCATGTGTGACACATAACGCATGCAAGGGAAAGTGGGTCAGTCTTTCTTTCATAACTGCTTATTCTTTATCCCCTTTAAAAGTGATTTTTGAACGATGTGCACTGCAATCATCCAGACTTCTGCACATAGTGTTCTGTGGGTTGTGAATGCAGGAGGAGCTAGAAAAGGCTGTGTGATAGGAAGGAGTGTTTTTAAGCACTTTTTTTTTTAAAAGAATGTCTATAACATCATGGTGGTTCTTGGCGGCCAGTGTTGCTAGCACAAAATGGGTATGATAGCACAGAAGCTGCTAACGTGGCTAGCTTCCTTCCTACCCAAGGGCTTTCTGGAGGAAGCAGACTACCAGTAAACCCTGTGATGCAGTTTAGAGTACTTAGAGAGGCCACGTGTAGGGGCCTGTGTGTTATGAGTTCAAATCCCCCACTTTTTATTTTTGAATAAGGTTTATTATTATTATTTATTATTAAGTAGAGAGAAGGTTATGGGAGAAGGTGAGTTGTGAGCTAGACTAGGTCAGTCTGGGAGCCATGGTGGGGTTTTGGGGTGTTTCGTCTCCCTGATTTGAGCAGAAACCAAGAGTGGGGGCAGCTATTTAAGGAACTTGGGGTTTTCGCCCATTACTAAGAAAGAAAAGAGGAGCAGACATTAGTTCAGGGGTGAGGATGCTAGCAGTTAGCATGGCAGGACCTTGATTTTAGTGCTGAGAACCAATATTATGATCTTACCATCATAATAGATCCATCCATTTAGTGGTCATATATTTTCATGAAGCATGGAATAAAAAAAACAATTAATTCTTGATTAAAGTAGTGTAAGCTTAGTACAGCTCAGTAACACTTCCGGCTTAGTGAACTAGCAGAAAACCTGACAAGTACTCAAATGCTTGCTGGGTACAAAGAGTTTTAAAGCCAATCAGAAAGCTTTATGGAAATGTGTATCTCTAGACATTATTGATACACCTCTACCCTGATATATCGCTGTCCTCGGGAGCCAAAAAATCTTACCGCGTTATAGGTGAAACTGTGTTATATCGAACTTGCTTTGATCCACCAGAATACGCAGCCCCGCCCCCCCGGGAGCGCTGCTTTACCGTGTTATATCCGAATTCGTGTTATATCAGGGTAGCGGTTTAGTTCATGAAGCCAGAAGAAAAATTTTTTTCTCCTATCATTAAATCTATTTTGAACACATAATAATCCAAATCCATTATCTCTGGAGGAGGTATGTTGAGATGCCAATTTCCAGTGCACAAATTATTTGAATTGTTGAGCTACCTTCAAGCCAGTGATGTCCGGGAGTTCTGTTAGACAATCGTATCAGTACCATATTTGAACAGGTGTTCCATATGTGGAACTGTTCTGCATGGTAAACAGTTTGGTGATTCTGGCCCCACCACATGGACAGTGTCTTTTTAATTGTGAGAAATTTTCAAGTTATTTTATGGATAAAATCACAGAACCAACCCGAGCTTTTTTGCTTCTGTGGGATCAGAGCAATTATATAAGGGGGCAAATTCAGAATCCTCTATTTAGACTGTGTTGCCCTTGGAGTGTTGGGGTGTGTAGAGCGACTACCATTGTGTTCGATCCATGTCCTTCCTGGCTGGCTACAGCTATCAGGGAGACAATGAGGTCACTATTCGTTGAGATTTTCGATACCACCCTTTAATGGAGTTTGTCACAGGTAGTGAAGCCACCTGCTGTCCATCCTGGGGATTGGCTCTGGCTAGGCATTGCGCTCTCCTCTGGTGGTGTCTCTCCTGTTGTATTCTTGCTGCGGACCCCACTCACTCCAGGAACTGCAGCCTCCTTTTTGTAACTCGACCCACATGTGTTCCCCTTCGAGGGATGGGGGAAAGAGGGATGTAAAAAGTCTTTCCAGGACAAATCATCCCAGGCAGTCTGCGGTCCTCAGCCTGGCATGTACCACGTCCCCAGTGGCTGTTAGGGGAACTAGGCCAACCCTCTACTTCAGGTTCCAGCTCAGGGGACCTCCAGTCACCAGCAAAGGCCTTCACTGTCCTACCTTGCTGCTTTCCCCCAGAGCCTTTTCCTACCTTTCTGGCTCCCCTATCCTCTGGGTTCACCAGCCTCCCAACTCCCTCCTCTTAGGGAGTAACTGTGGACTATCCTCTAGCCCCTAACATACCTCTCTTCTCCCTGGGAGTGACCGCAGCCAATGGAGTTAATTGACCCGCCTGGCCATCTTACCCTCTTTCAGTCCTCTGTGTGGGGCAGAAACTCAATCAGAGTTATTTCTGATTTCCATCGGTATGAGATTAGAAACAGGCCATTTGTCTTTTCTCCCTCTGAGTCAGTATTTTCTAATCTTAGATCCACTTCATTGGTCTTTAGCCCTAAAGACTGGGCAGCCCACCACTGCAAAAGGCAGATTTTGTCTGCAGACTGGCTTCACCAAATCAGTATCCAAACGATGTATTCTGTGCCTGTGTTTGAGTCCGATATGACAGCAAAGCTGTGCAACCAACTGAACTGTGTTTGGCATCTGCCAGAGAAGACTTCAGCTATAACTGACCCCTATTCTCACTCTCCTTATTACTTTGCATCTTTTTCACACTGTTTTATGTATTTAATTTAGCACCAATTGGGATGCTTGTTTTTAATATCCTGATTTATTTTTCTTTCTTTCCACTTCAACGGGAAAATGTTTTATTTATTTATGTATTTGTTTATTGGGCTTCTTAAAAAAAAAAAACACCCCCCTCCACCTTCTCCATCCAGGATTTAGCAAAAATCCCTATTGTCTATTGTGTCTGTTCTCAAGTAAAATTTAAGCCCCGCATAACATTTTTCAATTAAGTGTGTTCTTTCCCTTAGCTTGCTGAACTGTTTTTAAAAGCTTTGTATTTTACATTGACTCAGTATGTTCACCTTATGTGTCAAGTACCTCTTCAACTCATTCTGCCATGAAACTCCTAGCTTAATGTATTTTGCTCACAATCTCAACTTCTGTCTGAGCACCCCAGAGCTCTAGTTCATTTATGCTTCTGATTGACAGCTTTCAGCTCTTATGTGTGTGTTTAATAATTTAATTAGAAGGGGTTGTGGAGGGAACAATTTGCATGTTGATTTTGAAAGTCCATTTGTATTAATTGACATGATTTTAAATGCCAGCTATATGGGTTTTCAATGCTGGTTCACTGTTATTGAAAACTGTTCGACTCCTGCCTTCAGATAGATTTATTTTATTTTAGAAAAAATAAAATATAAATAAATGTTCTTTAATGACCCCTTCTAGGGAGAGAAATAATTTCATGGGAACTTAACATATAGCTTTGTGGCTGTAGCTCTTCTTACAATGTGCACCAGTATGTGTTTCATGACTGTTAAAATGTCTTTGCTTTTCAAGACAATAAAATAAATAATTCATGAAACATATTGCAACCAAATAGCAAAAATATATAGATGCTTACCTCGGAATTTAAAGGTTTGGGATTTTTAATAAATGCACTACGTTTTGACATCGAAGGAGTCAAATATAAAGCTGTTGTACTTGGGTCTTTCAGATACTACTGTGTATATCTAATAATGATGAATAATTGGGGGAAAGAAGCACCTAAAAGCAATATTGGAGCAAAAAGGCCCATTACAACCACCTTTTCTGTGCCTGTGCATGTTTTCTCTGTGCTGATGGCCAAAACTGCAGTAATATAAATGGTGGTATAAGCATGTCAGAAAATGGTAATATGTGGTAAAGTCATGAAACCTGCACTCATGTGGTATCCAACATGTGTAAAAAAATGAGTAACTTGCATGCCAAAGAGAGCGTGCGGGGACGTAGGTGGAAAAGCAAAAAGTAAGAGGGTGTAAAGTAAAAAAGTTTGAATTTACAAATTCCTGTTCATAGGCACCGACTTCCTCTGTTCCTGGGGTGGGTGTTCTACCCCCGCTCTGCCCCAGGCCCTGCCCCCACTCCACCCCTTCCGCCAAGCTCCTGCCTTTGCGCAACCCCAGCTCCGTTCCACCCTCGCCCCTCCTGCCCCCACACCTCCCTCTTGCCCCCCAGTGCCTCCTGCACCCACTGAACACCTGCTCGTGGCGGGTGGGAGACATTGGGAGGGAGGGGTAGGAACTGATCGGCAGGGCTGGTGGCGGCTGGGAGGTGCTGGACGGGGAGAAGCTGATCTGCGGGGCTGCCGGTGGGTGCTGAGCACCCACTACTTTTTCCCCATGGGTGCTCCAGCTCCGGAGAACCCATGGAGTTGGAGCCTATGTTCCTGTTACTCTTTTCTCCTGCTAAACTGCCCTCTCGGGTATTACGCTGCAAGGTTAGTACAAATTACATTATTTCACTACTACTTACTATACACCCATTTTCTGGACCAATATGAAATTTAAACCAGAATTTGGCCCAAAGACTGCCATGAGGTAGAGGGGTGTGTGTGTGTGGTGATCTAGATCAGTGAGTCTCAACCTTTCCTACTGTATCCCTTTCTGGAGTCTGATTTGTCTTGTGTACTCCCAAGTTTCACCTCACTTAAAAACTACTTGCTTACAAATCAGACATAAAAATACCGAAGTGTGTCAGCACACTATTACTAAAAAATCGCTTACTCTCTCATTTTTACCAAATCATTATAAAACAAATCAAAGTTATGCTGTTGGAATTATTTTGGGGAAGTTCTATGGCATATGTTGTACAGGAGGTCAGAGTGGTCCTTTCTGACCTTGGAATTTATGAATCTGTGGCATTTTTTATGTTCGTTCTAAATTAACTTGTGCTCAATTTCATCATTTTTTCCTAGTCATTATTTACCCTTTGCCCATCCTCGATAATTTCTCTTTCATTTGTATTTTACAATTTTTCATGTTTTACTCCACATCATTTTGCCCTGTGGTGGTCAGGAATTAAAGTTACATTATCATATACAGCAATGCACAAATGTTAGATGTGTTACTGCGGGTGAGGGTAGTTTCCTTTCTCTGGACCATCAGGTATTGGCCACTGTGAAAGATAGGACACTAGACAATGGAACAATGGTCTGATCTGGAATATTGGTTTCTTGTTACTAAATCCAGATTAGATTTTGTGAGGAGATTAAACTGCAGCGCAAGGACGTGAAATTGAGAGCTGCCCTGCCAGTGGAGAAGCGGGTGGCTATTGCAATCTGGAAGCTGGCAACTCCAGACAGTTACCGATCGGTCGCTAACCAGTTTGGAGTGGAAAAGTCGATCGTTGGAATTGTGTTGATGCAAGTTTGCAGAGCCATTAATTGCATCCTGCTCAGAAGAACCGTGACTCTGGGTAACGTGCATGACATTGTGGCTGGCTTTGCACAAATGGGTTTCCCTAACTGCAGAGGGGCGATAGATAGGATGCATATTCCAATTCTGGCACCTAGCCTCCGAGTACATTAATTGGAAGGGGTATTTCTCTATGGTTCTCCAGGTGCTTGTGGATCACTGTGGGCGTTTCATTGATATTAATGCAGGCTGGCCCAGAAAGGTGCATGACGCACGCATCTTTCAGAATACTGGCCTGTTCAGGAAGCTGCAAGCCGGGACATTTTTCCCAGACCAGAAGTTCACTGTAGGGGAAGTCTAAATGCCCATTGTGATCCCTGGAGATCCTGCTTAACCTTTAATGCCGTGGCTCATGAAACCCTACACAGGGAGCCTTGACAGTAGCAAGGAGTGGTTCAACAACACGCTGAGCCGGTGCAGAATGACTGTGGAGTGTGCTTTTGGCTGTTTAAAGGGCCGCTGGCGCTCTCTATATGGGAAGCTGGACCTGGCCGATGACAGCATTCCCACGGTTATATCTCCGGGCTGTACCCTCCATAACATTTGTGAAGGGAAGGGTGAAAGCTTCACTCAGGCATGGACCTCAGAGATTCAACACCTGGAAGCTGAATTTGAACAGCCAGAGAGCAGGGCTATTAGAGGGTCCCAGCGTGGGGCTGCAAGGATTAGGAATGCCTTGAGGGAGCAATTTGAGGATGAAAGCCACCAGTAATGTCTGGTGCCATGCACGGGAGTGAAGTGCAGTGGTTCCAATGTTAGTAGGAATCTGTGTTTGCTATGCTGACTTTCAGTGCCTGTTGCTTTCCTGGGCTAAGGTATCTTTTACTTTATGCAATAATAAAAAATGTTTTCAAAGCCAAAAAATCCATTTATTGAAAAGAAAATTCATTTATTGAAAAGAAACACAACTGCTTGGGAAACAGAAAGGGCAAGGGGGTGGGGTGGGGAATGGTACAATCACAGGTTTGTGTATGTTCTGTTATCATACTCAGCCTTCCTGTCTGGAGTGCTGCACTTCAGGATGGCTATACTGCATGGTGAGGGGGGTTGAGTGCAGTGGGTAAGGGCTATAGTTTCCAGGGCTGGGTGGTGAAGCTACAGGTGTTGGAGGCAACTGGTGGCGATAAGAACTGGGATGTTGGGGAAAGTGGGTTGGAGGTGACATGGGGGCATGTGGTGGAGCGACGACTCACTGGCGTGGCACCTCCTGCTGGTTGTCCAGGGAATTAGCTCTTTTCCAGCTCCAGAGCGCCCTCTGCTGGCTGATGTCTCACTTGCCGCTGGCCCCCATGCCCTTCCCGGACCCCGGTGCCCCTCTATGTCAGGGTTCTGCCCCAGCAGTAACCCACAATCTGGGTCTCCCAACCCAGGGGAACCCCAACCCTCTATCCCCACCTTGCCTCAGTGTCTACTGCCAGTCACCATCTAGCCCCCGCTCACTGGGGCAGACGGCAGTCTGTATTGGCCACTCATCATCGGCAAGGGGGTTTGGACCAGCTGCCTCTGCCTATATCTGGGCTGCCCCTCTGCAGCCCTAGTACCCTTTTGTGGGCCCTTAGCTTGGGCTGCAGCCTGGGGAGCGGGCACGGTAGTGCTCCGCCTGCATGGCTACGAGCACTTGGATCAAGTCCGCTTGGCGCTCCATGATGCTTATCAGCCAATCTGTGCTTTGCTTCTGGAGCTCCGCGCTTTTGTGCCAGAGAGCCGCATTGTGCTGGCAGATCTTCCTTTCACTTTCCCTCCATTCCTGCACTTTTAGATTCTCATTAAGTGACTGTTGATTACTTCATGCAGCATGTCTTCCTTGCTTCTATGTGGCCTCTTCCTGAGTCCTTGAAATCTCTCAGCTGGTGATAATATGGACGGTTGAGATCTCAAGGTTGCATCTGTAAAGGCAAAATGCAACACTTAACAGAGGCAGCGTTGTTCACACCAGACAGAGCAATGATTCCCCCGTACTTAAGGAAGGGCAAGCACAGTCTACACAGTAGCATAATTTGCCAGTCCCAAAGCGAGTGCACACAACCCACGGGAGCCCCAAAATGGTAAGTAAGCACAGGGTCCAGGGGGAATGATTGTTTCATGCCTGTACTGTCCTCTGGGTTTCTGTGCCTTGCGGAGAGCCAACAGCTGCAGGGAGCCCCTATACTGAACACTGTCCCCACATTTTCCACAGGAGTTCATCCTGGAAGATATCTCACTGCTGAAGGTGACCTGGGAAGCAACGGAGGGTCTTCTACTACAATACGGCTTCCGCCCTGGCCCATATGCACAGGGCCGGCTTTAGGAAGTGCAGGGCCCGAGTCAAATAGTTTTGATGGGGTCCTGGCAGGGATGACTCACCTGGCGGCGCTCCGGGTCTTCGGCGGCACTGAAGGACCCGCCACCAAAATGCCGCCGAAGACCCGGAGCGAGTGAAGGACCCGCCACCAAAGTGCCGCCGAAGACCTGGAGTGCCGCCGGGTGAGTAAAAGTTAAAAAAGTGCCTAAGTTAGGCGCTATTCTTTAGGGCACGGGGCCCTCTTAGGCGCGGGGCCAGATTCGGGGGAATCGGACTAAAGCCGGCCCTGCATATGCAGCCTGCCTGTGTGCAGCAATGGTCCCCTTGCCCCTCATGGCACAGGGACAAGGACATGCTAGCCTGACTGGGACAAGGACCACAGTGGCTCTCCCAAGAAACCTGCGCAAGCGCATTGTCCAAGTTCTGGATGAGACCTTTGAAGAGATCACTGAGGCCAATTACCACGATGTGAGAGAGCACATCAAATGCCCTATTCTGCATCTAGGTATGCATGCAGCCCTAACCTTCCTTGCCCCAAGAGCCCGCACCGAATAACTTCCTTCCCAAAATAAAAGCCGCTTACCAGGAATCTCCTCTGGTGTTCGTCCTTCCCCAAGCACCGATTGCTGCGACTGGCTACCTTCCTGCTGGCTTGAGTATAGCTCCTGGCTGCATGCATCTAGGGATTCCGGGGTGTATTCTTCCGCCTCAGAACCCTCGCTCCTGCTTTGCTGCTCCTCCTCCTCCTGCCTTGTTGGACTGGGCTCTGAAGTGTCCATGGTGGTATTCGGAGTGGAGGTGGGGTCACCTCCAAGTATCGCCTCCAGCTCTTTGTAGAAATGTCAGGTCGCGGGGGCAGCACTGGTGTGGCGGTTTGCCTCACGGGCTTCGCGGTAGGCATTCCGCAGCTCCTTCACTTTAACCCTGCACTGCAGGGTGTCCCGGCCATGGCCCTTTTCCATCATGTCCCTTGATATCTGCCCAAAAGTATCGTAATTCCTATGGCTGGAGCGCAGCTGGGACTGGACAGCTTCCTCCCCCGAAACACTGATGAGGTCCAGCACTTCGCCATTGCTCCATACTGGGGATCGCGTGGTGCGTGGAGGCATAGTCACCTGGAAAGATTCGCTGAGAGCACTCCACGCTTGGCTGAGCAAACAGGAAGGGGATTTTCAAAATTCTCAGAGAATTTAAAGGTCTGACAGTTGGTTATCTGAGGGCAGGGCAGTAGAGTTCAAAGTGATGACCAGAGTGGCTAGAACAGGCATTGTGGGACACTTCTGGAGGCCGATCAGAGCGCATTAACAGACCAGGGCATCCACACTGGCGCAGCGGCGCTCCAGCGAGGGCATATCAAACGTTATTCCACTCGCCGAGGTGGAGTATCAGGAGCACTCTAGCCGCAGAGTCAGAGCGCTCTACATGCCTTGCCAGTGTGGATGCGTCATGAGTTAGAGCGCACTGGGCTGCTTTAATGCACTCTAACTCGCAAGTGTAGCCATCCCCTTAGTGAATCTGTGGCTACCAAGGAGCTTCCCATCTGTATACCATCTCCATGTCAAAATTGTGGTTTGCGCTCAAGTTGATCTGAATTGTAGACCACACAGTCTCCATGTATTTCTGTCTGTCCATTGACATGTGGCAAGTGACAACCACAAAGTTCAGATGCAGATATAGATTTCTTGCAATGTGTCATTGGCCCAGCCACCGGTAACTTGTAGTTAGTTTGCCACTGGTCATCTCTGTGCGTAAGAATCTACACTTCTTTAAAGTCTTTTTTTACTTCTCTCCTTTTTCCCCCTAAGTTTAACTTTCTATTTTTGTCAGCAGTCTTGTCCTTTGTGTCCTCTTTGCCACCGCCTTTTATTTTAATAGGGAACTTTTACATGCTGATAGCAACTTTTACCTTGGATCTCAAAATACTTTACAAACCTTAGTTACATGAAGTAGATAAGTATTGTGCATATGGAGACGGTGAAGGAAGGTTTGGTGGTAATGGCTAGCCCCAGGTCACTCTTTCAGTCAGTGGCAGAGCCAGGAATAGAACTTAGCAGCTGTAACTCTGTTCCCTTTCTAACGGTTAGGAATACCTTCCTCTTAGATCTTAATCTCCCATCTTTTCCGTCTGCCTTTTATATTATGTCTCTTTTTTGGGCTTTATCTCCTGTTTATTTACTGTCTTTTCAGACCTAGTTTATTTCTCTGATTGTTTTTTACTCTCTCTTTGCCTAGTGTTGTATGAAGTGATTTGAACCAGGAGAGGGTACAGTGCTTTTAATCTAGAATTGAATCCCAACCATTTATTTTATTTACAGGCTTTAACTCTGTTTGCCCTGACAAGTTTCAGAGTAACAGCCGTGTTAGTCTGTATCCGCAAAAAGAAGAACAGGAGTACTTGTGGCACCTTAGAGACTAACAAATTTATTAGAGCATAAGCTTTCGTGGACTACAGCCCACTTCTTCGGATGCATATAGAATGGAACATATAATTATATATATTATATTATATATTATATGTTCCATTCTATATGCATCCGAAGAAGTGGGCTGTAGTCCACGAAAGCTTATGCTCTAATAAATTTGTTAGTCTCTAAGGTGCCACAAGTACTCCTGTTCTTCTGTTTGCCCTGAGTGCATGAGAATTAATTCTGCATGAATCTTCCTCATAGCTTGTAGTCTTGATGGTGGCAACAAAATGATCCTGGGTCTAAATTTGACCAACTATAGATTACTGTTGACAAAAATTTGCTCATAGTTCAGTTGTGAAATCCCCATAAAATGTTTTACTTTTTTCCCTTTTATCTTCAAATACCTTCTAGGAAAGTGTTCCCACTGTGACTTTTGCCCACTTTTTGATGCTTATGAGAGTACTTACCTTTTTTTTTTTTTTTTTGCCATCATTTGAATGTCACTGCAGAACTTGAGTACACATTTGAAAAAATCTACATGGTAACATAATTAGCATTGCCAGATGTCCTATCTGAACAGATAAGGTTCTGTCCAGTGTCTCCCCCCCCTCCCCATGTCCTTATAAGAATCTGGAATACCCTGAGAAACACAGATGCTACTCCCCGATGCTTGCTAATTATTTTGAAAGTTGGCCTTCTTACTCCTATGACCGTTTTACATTAGAAATGCACCAGAAGGAGACTGTTTGTTTGGATTTAGGCATTGGTAATGAATCCCAAAAAGGTGAAAAGTTTTGCATTCCAACAGTGTAGAACTATGGACGATGGAATGAAAGCAAGAAACAGAAAATGTATGCTGAATATGAGGAATAAATTCCAGACAGATCTGTTTGAGAGTGGAATAGTCTCTTCTGGTGGCAACTGTCACTTGAGACACTAACAAAGATCAGACAAAGCACAAGGAAATAAGATGTGGGGAGCCATCTTGCATTGGTTGTGGTCTAGACAACTATAAATGACCAAATAGGTCTGTTCTAGTCTTAATTTGTTTAATTAGTTTCTGTATAGCACTTAGTAAATCTGTCCTGTTGTTCTGTTTTCAAAGTATTAAGAATAATTTCTATGAGTTCTTGGTCATAGGTTTGAACGGAGCCAATGTCAATAGTGACTGAGAGTTATTGCCAAGTGATTTGCTGGTTAGAATTAACTGGGGTTCTGAGTCTTGTTCTTAGTGGACAGATGCCCAACTTTAAATAAACAGATATCAACTTTGGCTCCTTTGTTGGCAATCTTAGCAGACAATTGAATGTCTGAATGGGTTTGAAGACAGAGCTGTTTTCTTACCCAGAGGGTGGTCTCTCTGTATCATAGATCTCTGGATGGCAGTTTGCTCATTTCCCATGCAATAACTGTTCTGTAGGCAGAAGACTTCAGTTTTCCTTGACTGTGGTGAATATGTTTCTAGAAAGCAGCAGCCATTAGGGCCATTCACATGTTCCCTCCTTGCACCAAAAATTTGAGCAGACGGAAGTGTTACAAACACCCTGTCAGCTGACCATTAGAGCCTAGTTTCTTTTACCCTTGCATCCTCAGTTGGTTTCTTGCCAGATTGTTGTAAGCAATTTTTTTTAAATTGCTGTTTTATTGTTTTTACTTTACGTTAGTGTTCGCATCAGTCTCCTCATTATTGCTCTTTTCATAAGTTGGTTACAGGTCTACTTTAGTGTGGACACTGAATCACAGTTTTGGTTTCATTCAGTATCATTCTGTGACCGAACATAATCCCAGTGTAGCTGTTCAGACTCACCCCTGTGGCGCCTCCTGCTGGTCGTCCATGGGAATTAGCTCGTCCCAGCTCCAGAGCACCCTCTGCAGGCCGGTCAGGGCCGGCTCCAGGCACCAGCCGAGCAAGCTGATGCTTGGGGCGGCAGCTTGTAGGAGGTGGCATTCCGCCCAATCCTAGGGCGGCACGGCCGCTTTTTTTGTGTGTGTGTTGTTATGCTCCAGCCGCCCTGTAGGGGGCGGCGGCGCGGAGGACGGGAGCGCCCTGCAGCAAGCCCGGCAGGGCAGCCCGCGTCCTTCCCTCCCAGCCGACCGGAGCGGCGCAGAACCCTCCCGGCAGGCGGCCGGGCAGGAGGGGCCGCATGGTATTGCCCTGCTGAAGCCCTGGCCGCCCTCCTTCTCTCACTCTCCTTCCTGCTCCCTCTCCCTCCCCCCTGCACTCTGGATCTGGCTGCGCCGCAGGTTTTTTTTTTTTTTTTGGCTTGGGGCGGCCAAAAAGCCAGAGCCAGCCCTGAGGCCGGTGATCCACTACCGCTTGGCCCCCGTGTCCCTCCCTGGATTCCGGTGCCCTTTTAGCTGGGGTGCTGCCCATGGCAGTAACCCCTTTCTCTCAGGGTCTTCCCTCCCTGGGAAACCCCCACCCACTATCCCCACCTCGCCTCAGTATAAGGCTACTGTCAGTCCTTGTCTAGCCCCCACGCCCTAGGGCAGACTGCAGTATCAGCCTACTCATCACTGGCAGGGTTGGGTTTGGATCTGCTGCCCTTGCCTACCCCTGGGCTGCCCTTTGCAATCCCCAGTACCTGTTGGCCTTATGCTAGGCCGCAGCTTGGGGCTTTCCAGGCTGAAGCTCCCCAGCTCCTCTGCCTTTTCCCAGCCCTGCTCCACTCAGGTACCCTGTCTCTAGCTCCCTGCAGCCAGGCCCTTCTCTCTCTGAATGCAGAGAGAGACTGCTGAGCTCCTGGCTCCCAGCCTTCTTATACAGGCCAACTGTGGCCTGATTGGGGTGTGGCCCAGCTGCGGCCGCTTCCCTAATCAGCCCAGCTTTTAGAGCTGCAGCCCTCTCCAGGGCTGCTTTCCAGCCCTCCCAGGCAGGAGCAGATGTCCACCCCGCTACACCCAGTAAGGAATTAGGATTTAAGTGATTTGCTTTTTGCCATGACAAGATGTCAGTTACTGACCAACTTTCAATGCCTGGCTGAAGGTCATTCTCAGGGTAGTGCACTAGGGATACCAGGAAAGTTGTATATTTGTATATAGACATTCCACGCATAGAGATACAGGGATAAAAGATAGATTCCTGTTTCAGGGAAAGATGTTACAGCTAACCTTGGAGAGCCTGGCCACAGGGACATGAGGATGTCTTCAATGTCAAGAGATACTATGAGGATTGGCTCAGAGAACTCTTCAGGTTCTAAGAGATTTAGGGATAATTATGAGTTTGAGCCCAGCATCAACCTCAGGAATATAATAGAATATCAATGGATTGTCTAGTCTGTCTCTTTTAATGTCATTTTAAAAACAGAGCCTGTGTTGAACTTTGTTGGTAAATGGTAAGAGAGACTGCACTGAAGAATTAATTCCCTTATTTTTTATCTATTAATTTATTTTTGCAGTTTGCAAATCAGTGTATTGCAAGTTTCACACTGCATGCTAATAAACTTTATGAGACCAGATGAAGTTAAAAACATGTATTGATTCAAACTCCCCTTACTTTTTCTCTCCCACATCCTTTGTTTTTGTTGTTGGAATTCTTTATTAAAAAAAAACAAACATAATTAAAGCCTTTCCTGCGATGTGTGAAGGATGTCATCATCTGTGGCATTTCCTTTCCTTACCAAAGTGCTGGGACAGTGCTAATAAAGTGTTTGGTGTTTTGTTTTTTTTTTTTTTTCCAAAGAGGGAAAAGTCTGAAAGGACTGGGGGGTGGCTCCGGGGCAGAAGAGCAAGCTGTATGTGCATGTGAGAGAGAAAACAGCATCCAATTGAAGAAATTGGTGCCCCATTTGGCAATTCTTGCACTTCCTCTAAAATATGTAAGGCTGGCAGTGTGTGGAAAGAAAACACAAATCAGGCAGGTCTAGTATACTACATAATTAAATGTATTGTACAAAGGGTGAGTTTCCTATTACACCCCTAGCATACTGGGTTCACAATTCATTACATCCTTTTTGATGGCAAACACTTGTAGTGGTCAGTGTGGAAGGTGGAAGCAGTGTGAAAGATATGTATCCTGCTGATGGATTTGGCTGAACTTTTTTTTTTAAACTGTCCCTTACTGTTAATTATTATTGAAACAATAATGCTTTAACTAAATGTAAGTAACTCAGATTAATCAGCTGCTTTGCAGGCAGACATTTCCTGAGTTCCCTGGGGTTTCCAACAGCAAATTGTAGTAATGATGCTGATTTGCACAGTGCTATTGTTTCAGCTGTAAATACCTGAATTGATTACCCAGGAGCCTTGGTCTCAATGTAGCGTTGTTTTGCTTTGTTCTTTATTATGTTAGGTATCCTGCACAGCAGGGGGGCTGTAACCACGACAGAGTCACCTTGGGACTTCAAGTATGGTAATCTAAATGGATTCTTTGTTGCTGTAAATTACAAACAGAACAACAGCAGCCTGCGCCCACATTTATAAATATGTATGGTTTCTCTGCCAATGAAATTATGGTGTGGGAGAGAGCAAAGTGAATTAGCACCTGTCAAGCAAATTTGATAGGTCATTTTGTACCTTAATTTTGTTCTTTTTATTTTGTACTGTGACACAATAACAAAATTAACAGTTCAGTTCTCCTTACTACAAAGGCCATTGACAGTGATGAATCTGATAGTAGAGTTCAGTATTGGTTAATGAAAGATACTGCCAAATAGGCCAGCCCAGTAGTTCATCTGATGACATCAATAGAAAGCGCACACATGTGCTAGCATGTACGAACTCTCTGGCTTGTGCATATTTGAAACACAGCACTATATTTGGATAACAGAAGGTGTCTCATTCCTCCCAGTTCTTGAGATACGATTATGTTTTTCTGGTTTTGATGCGGCCAGTCCTACAGACATACCACAGAGATCAGTCCTTGTGCACTTGTAGTCACATTCACAGCAGTAGCACAAAAGATTTCCCTTTAAAAATAAACAAAAATACTTTCATTCCTAGACTGAGAATTTCTGGATCAACCATGTTTCAAAGTGAATGAAATATCTCAAGAAACCATCTGGTGCCTTTCCTTTCCTGCCATTTCCAATTCTGCTTTTTTTATCATCACTCTCCATACAGGACTGGTTCATAGTGGGTAGCATCTTTTCATCATGAAATGATCTTCATTGAGATAACTGATTTACTAGACATGATAATAAGTAATTATATTTCCCATCCCCCTATCTTAGCAGAGATTTGAAGGAAGGCATCTTAAATTGTGTAAACCTTAATGTGAAGGTCTGAGATGGATAATCTTTGACAGGGAGAGCAGTCACCCCCTAACATCCCCTAACTCAGCGAACGGAGATCAGTGGATAAAGTGGTGCTGTCTAAATCCGAAAGATCCTCATTGGCAGCAGGTGTTGCAAGAGAGAGGCAATATGGAGAATTCAGGAGAATCGGGGTAAGGTGGAGAAGGTTTCCTTTTGCTCTTTAGGTCCATGAAGGGAAACAAGCTGTGTCTAAAACTGTCTCCTTGGGGATCTGACTGAAGGAAAATGCTGACTTCTATGCAACTTACATTGAGCTAAGCCGAGGGAAACCAATTCTGTCTGGGCCTTAAAGGCTCAAAGTAGAGCTGGGTGAAATTTTTCATCTGGATAGTTTATTTATAGTTCTTCTCAAGTGCAGGTCCATACGTGTGTTCCACATACGGATATGATTGCTCACCAGGTGCCTGAGACCAGAACATTTTGCTAATAGTGTCTGTTGGTCCACACCTGCATCCTGGAGCTCCTTGTGTTCCACACCAAGGATGTAAAGGAAAGTGCAGACCGACCGCCTCTCCAGTTCCTTCTTACTGTGCATGGTCTGAGTTGGAATCCTCTGTGTCCGGAGCTATCTTCACACACAACCTCCTGCTTCATAAATATAATTGTATGTAGTTCTTAGTGTTTTTAGTAGTCTTTAGAGTTAATATAGATTGTTTTTTCTCTGCCTCAGGAACCCTTTCCATTTTCCCACCATTGGGAGAAAGACTATGCCCAGAGACCTGGGGATTAAGAATTGTGTCTCCTGCCCTGGCTCCTTCTCGGTTAGTGACCACCATGAGTAGAATGGGGAGCTCATACGTCAGTGCTTTGTGCTTCAACAGTAGCAAAAATACATAATTTTCCCAAAAGTGGTATTGACCTTTTTAATCAATGCATGGTTAAAAAATATCCTGGATGGAACTGGTTGTGCAGCAGCCATCTCTTGTGGTTTCAGCTGGTGAGTGAGATATGGGATAGACTTTAGTATTTGAGTATCTGCCTATTGGTTGCATCTCAGATGGGAACATGTTGGTCCAAATTCATGCCTATTGTAACTCCATGGAGCTCAATGGAATTACAGCAGGGATGAATTTGAGCCATTAAGTCTATATGAACCTGAAGGCAGATTTCTGATGCAAAAGGAAAGAGCAGGTGTACCTTTCTGAAGGCGATTGGCATTAATATTAGAAAAGGATATTTTAAAAATGTATCATTTAAAGCACTAGTTGTATATGATATGATCAGTTGGGGAGAACGTCTGACGTTTTAAAAAGAATTGTTTTCTTTTAGTGCAAGAGCTATATGATATATCATCCTGAAATAGAGGTAGAGGAGTTCACCACCCTAACAGGAAGGAAAACAATATTCTGAAAAGAAATCTCATGTGACTGCAGTGCATGCTTTGATTCATCAGTTAATGTGCCAGGTTAGGCTTGGCTGCCTACCCCATTATCATGGCTGCTCCCATCTCTGCTCCTTCAGTGTGGCTGGGTTTTCTAGTAGCCCGCAGCTGAGGAGTTGTACTCAGCAGCACAAAGACGGGCGAGTTCTCTTATATAGTAATGTTTTTAACTAATTACTGTCAGAAAATAGTCGTCGTTTTACCAATCAGGATTACAGCTGGACTGGTAATATTCCAATAACCATGTGCATGAGATTGAGACAAATCTAGGAAATGTAATAAGTTAACAGATGGCAAGTGAAACAATTGGCTTCTTAAGCTTAATGAACTCAAAAACTCATTTGCTTAAGAAGTGTGAGATTTTTTCGTTGAAACACCTTGTAGCGCAACAATGTTGTATTTCAGTAGGAACTGGGGAGGTGATTGTGCATCTGAAGCATCAGGCTGGTGGAGGCTGAGTATGCTACAGAGGTTGTGAGTGATATTCTGCCAAGGTAGAATCGCAGCTACACTTGGCATATGGCATCCCCTACAGGTACAAGCTAATCATAGCATGGCAGCCTCCCAAACTGAGAAGCCATTGTATCTGCATTTATGAAAGGGTGACTTTTTGCTGGTATCAAAGGGTTATATGGCATGATTGTTTTTATTTAGTTAGCCAAAAAGATCATTTTTATACTGTTTTTCAGTTTTGTGCCTTTTTAGCATTGCCATTTCTATAGCTAATATTTTGTATGTGGGAGAAACTTCTAGAGAAAGAGAAGCTCCTCGTACCACATAAAAGCCTTTACAATCACGAATGCCACAGTCAGTGAGAGTTAAGATGTCTGCATTTGCCTGTTTTTGCAGGTGGGAGAAATCTGCTGTGATACCAGATGCCTGGCTAAAATAAGAGGTACAGAGAGACGTTATTAGAACAGCAACAGTGTTTTACTGACATTCAACCAGAAAAATAGAATAATTTTACCTATGGAAAGTTGGGTGTGTTCTGCATGTTTACACTGCAGATTTTCAGGCTTAATAATGTCTCTATTGTCTGTACTGTGAAGTTGAACAGTTCATGATTTTGTCTAAGACCAAATGCA
Source organism: Malaclemys terrapin pileata (assembly GCF_027887155.1). Lineage (NCBI taxonomy): Eukaryota > Metazoa > Chordata > Testudines > Emydidae > Malaclemys > Malaclemys terrapin. The sequence goes on from NC_071507.1 coordinate 88,649,867, forward strand.
TGAACTAACCATGAGAACATACACATTGTCCTCTGATTCTTGACTTCTGTTGTGAGAAGTTCTATACGCACTCTCTCCTAAAATCAAGGTTATATTTAAAAGATACTAGTTGTACTTCACTAGAACCTCATGGTTGTATTTTGCTAACGTTCACTTGAAGTAACTTCGGTAATGAGAGAATTGTGTCACGAAGTTCCATCACAAAATGGGGAAAAATACTGATAATCTTAATCCTTAAAAAAAAAAAAAAAAAAAGGGTGCTGTGAATATATAAGATGAAAATTATATGAATTATGTATTGGATTCATTTTGTTCTCTGATTTAATTAACTAAAGAAAACAAAATTAGTTGTTGACTTGTTAGTGGTTATTTGTTCTTTCTGTAGTGAAAACTAAAATGAACATACACCTAATGGAACTCTGAACTTTGTTTTCTACAGTGCTGATATACAATTAGAATAACTTTGAATTTGTACTTGGTATCCTTGGCTAGGTACAGTGGCATAAGAGAGACTTGTACTTTCACTGGAGTCCCTATGGGCTCATTCCTGCAAACGCGTATGGACATGAGTAACTTTACAAACGCGTATGAGTATGAATAGTCACAAGGGCTGCAGTAAAATTATCCAGGAAAGTAAAGTTACTCATATGCACATTTGTCGGGTTAGGCCCTGTGTTGGTAAAATCCCTGACAGTTACAGAGGAATCTCTCTGATTCCCCTTTTCATTAAAAAAAACAAAAACAAAAACAAAAACAAACAAACAAAAAAACCAACCAAACAAAAAAACAAACACAACATTTTTTGGATAATTCTTCTATGTGTTCTGACTCGTAAAACCTTCAAAATTCAGTTGTTCTATATGCAAATCTAATTTAAATACTTCACCTTAGTTCAGCTCTCAACTCTATTAATGAACTGGCAAATAACCTATTCTTATTCCTGTAATAAACATAGGATTGCTTGCACAGCAGTATAGAGTCTGTCTGTCTCCCTGTATTTTACCTGTAACTGATTTACCATGGGCAATCAACCCAGGGAAACCGCTGAATAAAAACTACATCCTTTGGTTAGAGAAAATAAATAAATAAAATCCAGGGCTAACTTTTATTCTAAATAAGCACTGTAGGAGATTTATGTTCCCTCACCTGTAGATTTCTTTGAGATGTTTGAATTAACCAGAATATAAGAGCATTGCGTTTCTTACTGTGTCATTTGTCTTTTTTCAACAGAAAGGTGAAAAGACCATAAAAAGATATGACAGATATGGTACAGGATCCAAGGTTACAGCAGTTGAGAGTAGATGAGATGGCCATAGAACGCTAAAAGATTAAAAGAGGGTGAAAGGCTAAGAAAGACCAGCTGGCTCAGTAACATATTACTGTTCAACGTATGTTGCTGCTAAATTGAAAAACAGGTTCAGGCTGCAAGTTTCCAGGATGCTGCAGACTGGAATACGTACCAAATGGAGTGACTTCAGCCTTTGTAGAGAGTGAGCGGACATGAACTGTTGAATGTTTTTTGGCACTGTTAGCGTCTGTTTATCGGTTTTCTGGGCCATAGGTTGAGGACCGTGATAAAGTACAAAAATCCAGAAAAAATAAGTGGATGAGACCAAATAAACTTGGGAAAAACAATAAACTACTATTGATTGCAAAGTAGGGATGATTTTTCTCCCCCCTCCAATCCCCCGTGAGTGTTACTCTTATTCACCCATATAAAATTAACCTCTGAGTGTTTCGTAGTTAGTGAGAGAGGAAGGTCCAGAGATTTGAGTACTAGTCTGGGACCTTTCATTTCTGGTTTCAATTCCCTGTACTGCCACAGGTTTCCTGTGTAACCTTGGAGAGATCACCTAGTCTTTCTGTGCCTCAGTTCCCCATCTGTAGAGTGAGGATAATAACATTTCCCTACCTCACATAATTGTTGTGAGGATAAATGAATTGACGATTGTGAGGCTCTCAGATATTGTGAAAAAGGGGACCATATAAGCACCCTAGATAATGTCCAATTTCTTTGTCCAGAGTCGCAGATTTCCATTCCCTGGCACTAGTGCTGGTGTCTAACTGGAACAGCTACTTCCTGTCATCGCTCTTTGGGGAAACTCATCTTTATTTTGCATGATGTCCTGCAAAAACTCAGGCCAGCCCTGCATCTTACGTTATTTACGAACAAGGCCAGAAATGTCTTATTTATTTATGTTTATCACCATCATTGCCACTTGCAGTGGAACTGTGGATGTTTGCAGAGGAGATGGAAAAAAAGCTGGACATTAAACATGAGCAGATGTCTGTTTTACCAAACAGAGGAGAACATTCTGTAGCAAGTTTATCCTCTAAATACTGTAGTTTGGATATTTTCAGGCTGAACTCCACTTTGCAGAAAAACAGATGCCCTTACTACTTTGAATTAGACTAATGTAAAAACTAAGCAGGTTTAGGTTTAGTTAGCAGTATTCTAGTACTTTAGCTATTCACCGGTGATCACAACTCGTTATGTAGACTTGTAGCTTTCAGGGCTTTGGATATCCAATTTCAGGGCTGTAGAAATGTCAGAGCTATCATCAACTCACTTGTAGAAAACATAAAATAAATAAGTTCTAGACTTTTTTCTTTGCAATAGTATCTTTGTAAATACTGATTGCTAGGGTTAAAAATTACCATTCTCCCCCCCCCCCAAAAGCTCACGGTTTCTTCCTTCAGCCATCTGGGGCTGACTTTTGAACTCCCATGAAATGCTGTGCCAATCCTCTGGTTTTTTTGAGAACCCCAGATTAATTCATATGTGTGTGGGAAGTGTCACCAATGAGATTATTGTGGGGGAAGTGTCACCAGTGGGATTATTGCTATTAGTATCAGGGCTACTGTAAATTTTCCTTCCAGCTGACAGGCTGCAGTTGAGTCTGACTCCCTTTCTGCATCAATACGGTGGAAAACAGTATGGTCTAGTGCAGGGTTGGGCCAACTTTTTGGCCTGAGGGCCACATCTGGGTGGGGAAATTGCATGCAGGGTCATGAATGTAGGGCTGGGACAGAGGGTTGGGGTGAAGGAGGTGTGCGGGGTGTACAAGGGTGCTCAGGGCAGGGGCTTGGGGTGCAGGAGGGGTGTGGGGTGCAGCAGGGGGCTCAGGGCGGAGGATAGGGTGCGGGGTGCAGGAGGGGTTTGGGGTGCGGGCTTTGCCCTGACGCCGCTTACCTTGAGTGGCTCTGGGGTGGCAGCGGTGTGTAGCGGAGCTAAGGCAGGCTCCCTACCTGCACTGGCCCCGTGCCGCTCCCAGAAGCGGCCAGCACCACTTCCTGTGGCCCTTGGGGGAGGGATGGCAGAGGGCTCCTCGCGCTGCCCTCGCCTGTGAGTACCTCCCCTGAAGCTCCCATTGGCCGCGGTTCCCCATTCCTGGCCAATGGAAGCTTCAGGGGAGGTACCTGCAGGCAAGGACAGTGTGCGGTGCCCTCGGCCCCTCCTCCCCCAGGGGCCGCAGGGATGTGGTGCTGGCCGCTTCTGGGAGCAGTGCAGGGCCAGGGCAGGCCGAATCCAGCCTGCGGGCCGTAGTTTGCTCACCCCTGGTCTAGTGGGACTAAGAGTAAGGAACTCCTGTGTTCTAATCTGGGCTCTTATGATGACTCACTCTGTGGTCTTGATCTAATCCTTTAGGACAAATTTTTCAAAAATAAGCAATGATGGGTAGTACCTCAGTTTTTGGGTATTCATCTTGAGATATTTTGACCTATTTTTCAGGTATTAAGCCATGTGTTTTAGCACAAAGAGCACTGCAATTGGAAAGAGAGGAAGCATAGTCTGGTAGTTAGGCTCCTACCGTAGCAGTTGGGAGATCTGGGTTCAAGCCTCTGCTCTGCTATATGCTTCCTGTACAACCTTAGGCAAGTCATTTAGCCTCTTTGTTTCCTGTGTATAAAATGGGGATAATAGCACTGCTCTACCTCACAGGTATGTGAAGCTAAACATATTAAAGATTCTGAAGCACTCAGATACCTCAGTAATGGGAGTATAGCAATAACTAAGATAGATAAATATCTTTGTTTTCTGTTGTGTTACTTCCAGAAATGACACATCGGTGGACAGAAGTATAGATATATTAAAAAAGTTGACTATCAATGGAAAATCCTGCTTTTATGACCTCCATTCACAAAAAAGTGAAACATTTTTCATCTTTTCCCCACACTTGACGAAAGCAAAGGATAGATTTCATAAACAGAATTTTCTGCTTTTGTCCAGCTTTGCCAATGTAACTGTCAAAATGTCATTGACTCAAATTGGCTAATAGTTTACTCATAAAAATGTCAGGTTTTTGTGTGAATACTCTTCAAGAGAAAATTGGTAGATAAGTACAGTAAGTAAAAGGGATGTGTTTTTGTCCAAAGGTGGACAGATAACATTGGATAATCTCACGTTCTTTACTATCATCGTATTTACAGCCAGACATCTCTGACTAAAATTTATTTAAAAACATTCCTAAAAAACTCCTCTGCTAGACATTGTGACTTCACTGCAAATTGGTGCCAGATTCTTCTCATGATATGCACAAGTTTTGTTAGTCTCCTTGGGAATTGCCATCTTTGTAGATATTCTGATTTGTTAGGTTTTGAAGCCTGATTCCCAAAGAGAACCTTCTCTGGAATCTATATTTTGTGTGTTCCAGCAAAACATCTGTTCAGTTCCTTGCAGGCAGAGATGTGTGACTAGCAGACTGAATTTAATTATTTACACCTTTTATCAAGCGAAGCTCTGCTAGAAGTTCTTTCCCCCTCCACCCCTCATAAGGTTTCTCTCCAAGAAAGATTTCAATAAATTGTTCTAAATAAGAAGGTTGATAGAGAAAGTAGGGAAGTATTGATAGATAATAACTTTCTCCTCACATTCTCTTACATACCTAACACCCCCTTTCCTGGCAATGCTCTTTCAAAATACACACAATCTATAGCATGTTTATGTGTACAAAAAAATTATCTTTTAAGCCCTTAGTTGAAAAGTGCCATGAACTGCATTCTGCCAAGAAGATGATACTTTGTACACTAGAAGAAATAACAGGCAACATCTTGAGTGGAAAAAGGGTCATCACTGCATTATTGTAAAGTAAGAGCCCAAACCGCTGCAGTGTTTCTGTGGTAGGATGTAGTGCTTTGGATCGTTGCTGAAGTGTGGTTTAGTTTAGTTTTTTAATAATGGTAGCAGCAATGAACACTACAGAAGCAAAATGAGTTTACTGTTTGCTGTGCTGAAGTCAGATTGCTTATTAATGCATTTTTTTTGTCATAATAGCTTTTGGAAATCCACTTCTGTGGCACCTATGTGAGAAAATAGCAAATTGACTCCAGGAAGCCAGTGGAGGCACAAAATCAAAGAAGACAAAATATTTTAAAAATAAGAATACTAAATAGTAGGCTATCACCTATGAAGATGAGAACTGGAGGTGTGAGCTATTCCATCTTTTAACTGTGTTTAACCAGCATGCACATTATTCTCTTCATGTTCAGCTGCAAACCCCTTAAAATTGCAGAAGTAGTCCCATTGACTTCAGTTGAACTACTTATATGAGTAAGCTCCGCTTGCATTCTAGTTCTAAACTAGAAAACTAATGATTGTATTTCAATTACAATTTGATTTCTCTACAAGTGGTTAGGGGACTACTAGTATCTAAGCACTGGAAACTTGAACTCGTATCCTGATTTAATCTCCTTCTAGTACCATGTGGACGTTTATGTACAATTTGGCACAACTAATACTCTGTTCTTAAGGATCTAGTACTAGAACGAGGGTTATGATGTTAAAGAGGTGCATCAGTAGTGGAGGATGAGGCTAAGATGCAGTAAAGGGAAAAGCTGGCTGAGACTTTTTGGACATTTCCTTTTCCAGGACTCTTTAGTGTCTACTTCAATCACTGTGGGAAGAGCTTTTCTGGCATCTTAATGTCTGATCTTGTCCCTGCCACTTCTAAGATTTTCCTTATGCCTCTTTTTCAGATTCTGTGCACTGAATGATGGGAGATAGGTGGGAGTAAAGAGCAGCTGGCAATGCATCCTGGTCCCTTTGCTCCAAGCTCTTATATCACAAATAAACTGCCTTTCAATAAAAAAGTGACTTTTATATTATTCTTTTGAGCAGCTAAAGCTGCTCCTAGTAGTCCCTCAGGGTTTCCATGAACACAGTTGTGATGTAGTCAACAAAGAAAAAATAGCACAGCAAAGCTAATGCAGTGTTTTTGCTCTGCTGTGCGTGGATTGATGCAGCATTGGAGCAGCTGCTCCCTTTCCCCAACAATTCTGTGCTTCTGAGTGCTGTGTAACCATGACACTCCCCAGATACCTTTTTAGAGAACAGTCATTTAAAAATAATCCAATGGAATTTTATTTATTATTAGTGTTAAACCATAATCTCCCTAGAGTTAGTGTGAGATTGGGTTGGGGAATACAGCAAGATAAGAAAGGTTTTCTGTTTGATTCCGTGACATGTGGTCAAGCTGACCTGCTGTTTGGTATCTCATTCAAGCTTGTGTGCATGATCTAATGAAAAGAACATAAGTCAGAAATCTGTGGAAGCAATGCAAGAAAGTGAAGGTTAAATTTAATTTGGGTTTGGGGAAAAAGCCTGTTCAGATAATCAGCTTTCCGTACATCATGGTCTTCAGAACAACAGTGAGGCTGTGACAATAATGAAACTGTAAGATAGAAAAAAAACAGTTATACACGGGTGTGGCTGCTTCCTCTGTCCAGTTCTCCTGAGTCTTGAAAGGAAGCTGGAACACTTTGTGCTATGACCCCAATGTCAACTCTCCCTGTTACTACCATTATGGTTACCAGATAGCAACTGTGAAAAAACGGGACAGGGGGTGGGGGATAATAGGCGCCTATATAAGAAAAAGTCCCCAAAACCGGGAGTGTCCCTTTAAAAATGGGACATCTGGTCACCCTACCTACCACCCACTGCAGTTCTTGTTATATACTGCAGGGCCAATTTAATGTTGTGCTATGGTCCCTTTGAGCTCACTAGGCTAGGCTATAGTTGCACAAAGGGGTCGTAGGTCAGGCATAAGACCTTCCCAGGAAATATCCCCACTACAGAGAGATTTGGTGCCACCTCTACAGCAGCCCCTAGAGCAGGAAATGTGCAGGGGTGGTTTGGAGGAATGGGAAAGGGGTGTCTGCGATAGGAGGAGGTGTGGCTGGGGTGCACCTGCATGCAGTGTTTCTGTGGTCCTGTAAAGTCCTACAGAACTCTGTCATTGCAATGGGGGTGCAGCTGCACTGGTCCTTGCAATCCCTGAATAGCAGAGGGTCAAGCTGTGTCCCCCATGTCCCTGCACTGCACCAGCACAGGATGAATCTGTCCTGGTTTCCTCTTCCTAGCTTCCAGTTATGTTCTTCAGGTGGAATATACTTAACCCATCTATTGCCGGCAGATATTTTCTTGTCTGCCACACATGGCAATTAGTTTACTACTAAGATTGTTTATTTGGCAGACAGCAGAAAGGCAGATATTCAAAACAATGTTTTGGTCTGTATGGAAAAGAAAAACATGCTTGTATTGGTGTGTCAGGTTGAAGTGTGTTTGAAAGGGGGATGAACCGGCTGTAGTCATGAACTCTGAACCTGGAGATGTTTGTGATTTTGGTAACCACATCTGATGGTGTAGAGGCCCAGCACCACTTCTAGCAGGTAGTTAATTCCCTGCCAAGTCTCCCAGGGATTCCTGCAAGACTCTTCTTTTTAGGTGCTTGCTCATGAGTGGGTGCCTCAATTCCCTGTACTTTAGAGCAGTGGTCCCCAACCTTTTTCGTCTGGCGGGCACCAGACGACGGACCGTGTCGGTGGACGAGCATCTGTCGAAATGCCGCCAACAAGCAGCGTCATCCAGAGGCATCGGCGCCGAAATTTGACGGCATTTCAGCGGATGCTCATCCGCCGGCCAGTACGCGGGTGCACTTAGACATCTGGGCGGGCGCCATGGTGCCCACGGGCACCGTGTTGGGGACCCCTGCTTTAGAGGTTGCGCAGTAGCCTAGAGTAGAAACCACAGCTCTGTTAATATCATAGAGCTGTACCCAGCTATGGTACCAGTTCCCTTGAGTGGGCATTCTGTGCTTTTCCTGTTTAAGCAGTGGCACTCTTGGCAGCTGGGTGTACCTCTCAGGACTGTGGCCACTGCTCTAGGCTGCTGGTGCAAGTTCCTTGAACTGGGAGACTCAGGCAGCCTCTCACAGCTGCAAACAGTCCTGGGAGGAAGACATCCTCCTCCCCTCTGGCCCAACCAAATGTTATCTCAGCAGTTGTAACTCTCCAGTTCTCCACATGATGATCAGCAGCCCCCATGGAGGGTGGAACTGCCAGGAAATCTCTGCTGTTTCTGAGTGCCAGTGCATAGCTGCCAAATTTTGGTCAGCCCCATGTATGACATTTTATAAACACTATGTAATTGATTTAGATATTTGCATACAACTATAATTGACACAACCTTGTCGCTAAAAGCTGAGTGGTGTAGACCAGTCTTCAGTGTGTTTACCTCAGACCAGACCCACTCATACAAACCACCAGGAACAAGGCTTTATTCTGCAAAGAACATAGAACAGGATTACAGTCCAGCAGCCTCCTCTCTGCTTGCCTGCTACATGCTTCCAGCTCAGTCAGTGCTGAGACCTATTGCTGGGAGGGCAGAGGGTTCACCCTGGCAGGAACCAGGAAGTTCTCCCAACATGCCGCAGTTTGTAGTCCACAACTTGTAGTTCCCACAGCTGCTGTTGAAGCACACTGGACTTTGGGCTACATAAGGTTGAAAAGTCAAGCACTCAAAAGTAGAAAATGCCAGAAGGAAGCTTGCCCATGTAATAGGGCTGGTGGAAAATTTTCTGTTAAAACTGCTTTTCACCAGAAAATTCAACTAAACAGTGTTAGGTTTTTTTGTTTTTTTGTGACATGTCTTCGGAAAATTTTGATATTTTTTTTTCTTTTGTCAAAAAACAACAACAAATGCCCCCAAACCAAAATATTTTGGCCATAAGTCGAAATAATTCTATTTGGAATTGCTGCCATCATGTCTCATGGGAGATGGAGTTCGCTGCGTCATGTCCCTATTTTTCTCTATGCACTAGATTCCCCAGCAGGACTACATCTCCCCTGATACACCATGGCTAGGGACATCCATGATGCACTGACTCCCCTCACAAAGAAGGGGGGGGGTAGTGTGGTGAATCATGGGAGATGTAGTCTGACAGGGTACCCTTTTCCTGGCACTAGGAACTGCATGGTCTATGGCAAGAGCAGTGTTTACACACAGCATAGCCAAGCATGTAGGTTTGGCCCATTAAATCTGAAAGGTAATGTTGGTGGAACTTGGCTTTTGAATATGTGACAGCTGGATTATTATTTCCAGTTCTACCAGAAGTGACCTTGTCCAACCTCTGTTATTTTATTTGTAAAATGGGGAGAATTATGTAAAGGTCTATTTAAAGACTTAAGCATTGGGTTAACTCATATGCTTTGTCTTTGCAGAACTGGACCCTGTCTTAATATTGATAATTATTCTGTTTTCCAAAGACAAACAACAAACTTACACTTTCAGTCTGAATAATATTTATATTGGACTAATGAAGAGCAAGAAAAAACAAAAATAGTTTCTGTGAGAGAGAGAGTGAGCAGCGTGCATTGCCTCTGTAACTTACACGAACACTGTGTCATAAAATGTCACCCGCCCCTGCAGGCAGCACTCTTCTAGAAATGTAAAGGGTACAGTACATGAGAAAAAATAAATAGCGTCTTAATTACTGTTACAAAATAATAATATCTCATGTTTACAGTGAAACAAACATTTTAAATCATGTTTTTTATTAAAAACACTTAAAAAAAACCCAACAAACAAGAGCATGTTGATACCAAATATAAAAATCCCATTCCAAGCTCTCCCACATTAACTCCACAACCTAAATTATTAGTGAAAAATGGAAATTGCGGGACTCAAAACTGGGAAAAAATATTTAATAAAATAATTCAAGCTTAGCCCTAAACCTGTACCCAAGTACAGGATGACAATGCATTATAAAAGTTTCTAAGGAGCCACTTCTGCTTCATCTATATCTTGAAAGAATTCCCTTCAATCTAAATGCAACTTCGGCTATGTCTACGCTAGAGACGTTACAGTGGCACAGCTGTACCGCTGCAGCTGCACTGCCATAAGCTGTCCCATCAGCATAATTAAACCACACCCAACGAGTGGTGGTAGCTATGTCGGCAGGAGAGCGTCTCCCACTGATATAGCACTCTTCACACCAGCGCTTCTGTTGGTTTGACTTATGCCGGTCAGGGAAGTGTTTTTTCTGAGTGACGTAAGTTTTACTGACAAAAGTGCTAGTGTAGACATAGCCTTATTCTAAGGAAGCTATCTGGGACAAGAATGCAAACCATTCCACTTCAACTGGAGCAGCATTATCTTTCCATTATCTTAATATAACTCTCTTTACTACCAATAGAACTATTATCAAGAAAGTCATCTTCAGAGCCTGAAGTGTCCATCAACATCAATGCTGGTGTAGGCAAAATATTTGAGGCAAGAGCATCAGACCTTCTCTTCAATAATTTTACCCCCAGACTTTACCCAGTTCTGTATCCTCAAAACATAGGACTAAATCTCTCATTTGACATTTTCAGCCTAGACCAGGGGTCAGCAACCTTTCAGAAGTGATGTGCCAAGTCTTCATTTATTCACTCTGATTTAAGGTTTCGTGTACCAGTAATACATGTTAACGTTTTTAGAAGGTCTCTTTCTATAAGTCTATAATATATAACTAAACTATTGTTGTATGTAAAGTAAATAAGGTTTTTAAAGTATTTAAGAAGCTTTATATAAAATTTAATTAAAATGCAGAGCCCCCCGGACGGTGGCCAAGACCCGGGCAGTATGAGTGCCATTGAAAATCAGCTCCCGTGCCACCTTTGGCATGTGTGCCATAGGTTGCCTACCCCTGACCTAGACTAATCTTAAACCCAGCCTTTTCATCTTGGACTGCCCACTACATTTTTTTGTGATATTTTGAAACACTGTAATCTAAAAAATGCATTTTCTACCGCCCTGTCTCAACAGATCAACTGTACTAATCCACAGTATCTCTCTTTCCACTTGAATTGGTCTTAAGACGTGATGCTACACTTTAATACTATTAAAAATGAATATACTGGATGCCAGATGTGGATAGCATCTTCTTTTATTTTTATAGGCGAAAGCCCAAGTTACATTCTGATGCCATTCATGGTAGGTTATCCATAGATCTCTCAAACAATGTTTTGTAAATATTGTCAAATATTGGATTTAGCCCCACAAACCACACTCTTAACTTTATTCAGACTGAAAAAAGCCTCCACCTAATCAGTTAAAACTCTTCTGCTGGCAACACTCTTTTTAAAATCTATGACAAATTCTCTGACAATATAATAACATCATCTATATTAATATAAAAATATTCTAAACAAACATGGTTCTAGCCCAGGTTCAGCAATAAACCTACTTCTTTAGAAACTGGAGAGAGTTTAAGTATTTGTTTTGAATTAATTTTCTATCAAATTTAGTCCCATTTTCTGTTTATGAAATGTACATGAACTTTTCCTGAATTCTGCTAATAATTCATTATTTATAAGTGTTCATCAAATTGTTTGTCCAAACACATTTTAATGTCTGGTGCTGAACTAGCTGACTTTGGCTATTTACTAATCCCTGTGTGTGTGTGTGGGTGTGGGTGTGTGGGTGGGCGGAGGGGAGAGGGGTATCGTAAGTGATTGGTCCTGAATCTCTGTTCCATGATTGTATGGCTGAAACTTTTTAAACAGGAGGCCGCTAAATTACATATGGCAAATAGTGAATAATAGCATCCTGGAACAATTGCAGTCCTTGCACTGTTCCTTGCTAGAATGTTAGCTACCCCAGCTGGCAGTGATCCTTCCTCCTTTCCCCACTGTGATTAGCGGAGATTGCTGGGATTGGAGGAAAGCCTGCATTATATCCTCAAAAGGGATGATGCAGTGAATGCTCTCCCTGATTGCTCTAAGAGGCATTGTACATCTTTGAGGCACAATGCCGCCCAGCAGTCCTGTTGGGGTGATACATCCCTGTGCTGGGCCTTAAAGGAACAATCAAGCCCATAATAGATCATATGAATCTACAGGGCAGTGTTCAGAGATACAGTAGCTAAACTTTTTCCAGGATAGTGCTGAATATCAAGCATATATGCATATGAAATTATACGTGTAACTCTAGATCAAGGATGCAAGGGATCCAATAACATTGTTCTTCCTAAACCCTTAAATAAGTTCTTCTGTAGCAGCTTATGAATATAGCAGGTGTTCAGTCTGGAGTTGTATAGTGATGCCTCCAGGATTTCTCTGAGATATAAGATCAGAAGGGGATCAGAGAGTAAATCAACCAGAAAGAATGCATGCTGTTTTGAGATTTTTTTTAAAGCAACCTTGACATATATTTTGATTAAATATATACCTTTCTAAATGAATTTCAATATCACAGAATTAAAAATATACAAATTTAAACTTCACTTACTTCACAAGAGAGGCAGTTTGCATGCACATTATAATGAGGTATCGGTAACCAGCGAGCGTGCTGTAATGGATTTCACTGGAACAGTTAAAGCAGGAGTAATACTGGGCCTGTTGGCAAAGACTACAAACCCAGTCTTTCTCCAATTGAGGTCAATAGGAATTTTGCCAGCGAATGGAACAGTCAAGCACTTAGTGTACAACAAGTGAACTGGGAGACACTCATATGAGAAACATTAGTACTCTGTGTTGGTTATCATATACCTATATTAGCAGATCCAGGATATTGAAAAAAGAAAGGGGATCATAGTATAAGTGACTTGCACTACCAAAAACTGCATTTTTAAAAAGTAAAGAGTCCTTGTGATAGAACTGAGAAACAAAGCCTTTGGACATTGTTTTTATTATAAGATGCACCGATTATCAACACAAAGATGCATTTACAAAGGAATAAAACTAACTAATTCCAAACAGTTCTCTATTGGTGATTGAGGTAGCTCAGAAGGATACAGTTCTGGCATTTCTTGTGCTAGGTATTTGAGGACTGAGTTGGGAAAAGTAACAGAGTAAAGTTGTTGGAGATAGGGCCTTTTCTGGTGTAGGTTTTGTTTGAATCTGCAATCTAAGGGGCATATCCTCAGCTGTTGTGAATTGTCATAGCTCCATTGACAGTTTAAAAGTTAAAAAAAAAAAAAAAAAACCTGAACATAGCTGATTTAAGTTGTATCAAGGGCTTGCTCCTTAGGGGAGTATGCTCTACAAAAGCAATAATAGAGATGAACAATCCATAAATCCTGCAGAGCCACAGAGAGGTGACACTCACTGAAGAGAAGACCTAAGGGGAATGTCTCAAAGGAAAGTACAGCTAGGAGGACCAGATTATCTTAGTGCTTGTCTACACTTACCGGGGGATTGACAAGCGGCGAGCAATGCATCGGCGGTCGATTTCTGGATCTAGAGAAGAGCCACTAAATCGACCGCAGATCACTCTCCCGTCAACTCCTGTACTCCACCGGATTGAGAAGAGTAGGGGGAGTCGACAGGAGAGCATGTTCCATCAATATCGCGTAGTGTGGATCCCGTGGCAAGTAGGTCTAAACTACATCGATTTGAGTTACACTATTCACTTAACTCAAACTGCGTAGCTTAGATCAAATTTCCCCTGTAGTGCAAACAAGGCCTTAGTCTCACCCTCCCCCCTAAAAAGTGTTTTCATGGGCTCAATCTTGCAAACAGCAGTATTCATGTAAGTAAGTTGATTTTGCAAGCGAAGTTACTCATGTGCATGAGTGTTTGAAGGATTGGGCCCTGAGCATGGAAAAAGAGGAAAGAGAGTTATCCTCACTTGTAGGAATTATTTTTTAATGATGATTGACTTTCAGTATATCTATTTAGTATTATTTTTTAATATTCCATACATGTATGTTGTTCCTGATCTGGGTGTCTATACACAAAGAAACCCACTGACCATGTGTGTGTAATTTCCAACCATGGTTACATATTCTTTTTAAAGTCATTGCTGTGCATACATTTTTAATTCTTGTTGCATGTTACTATTAAATATATATATATACACCTAAACTGTAACCTTCACTGTCTTGGTATTAAACTGTAAATTTTGAATGGCTTCCTTTACAAATGGTGTCTTTGCGTACTCCAGAATAGTGAGGGTGTCCTTTTAAAAAATGCCACTTCCAAGGAGGATTCTTTATCGGAATGATGTCACAGATCTACCTAAGCCATTAGATGGTGCCATTTCTGGAAGTCCCATTTTTGGAAGGTGTACTTGTGGGAATATTAAAATCGGTGATTGAGGAATGCACAAATAGGGTAGACTGGGTGTACAAATATACAGGGATCCCAATCTTCAGAGCTCTGACTTGTACCTGGTCAGCTGATCTCTACATTTTAAGTGCTATTTCCTTTGAAAGTCAAATAAATGAAGAATAGTGATAGAAGGGAGTGTGAATTCAACTGCAATAGCATATTTGATTTTTTTCTTTTAAATGTTATATATTTAATTTTTACCTCAGTGTCCAGCCAGAGAGAGAGAAGAGAACTTGTGATCAGAGAAAAAGAATTAAACAACAGTTAGGTATGTAAATCTGATATGCAGTACTAGAGAAGGCTTTTTCTCTGGGTCTTTCTGTGGACTCTGGCATGGTATCTGTTTGTTATAGTGCATTAACACTGTTATTTCTGATACTTTGGGAAGGGTTTTCATGTCATTATAACTTCTCATTATACATTTTAGTCCACCACCATAGGCTACCAGTATGGGAATTAAATAATAAAAATAATTACAGCCATTACTTTTATTACAACTGTTGCTGATGGCTGATATGGACTCAGTTAATAAATAAAAGAGGGTAATACAATTAATACCAATCAACGTGGGCTTATGGAAAATAGATCTTGTCAAACTAACTTGACATAATTTTTAATGAGTTTGGTCGATAAAGTAATAATGTTCATGTAATACACCTAGATTTCTGTAAGGCAAATGCCTTGGTACCATACTACATTTTGATTAAGAAACTAGAGTGATGCAAAATCAAGATGACACACATTAAATGGATTACAAACTGGCTAACTGATAGGTCTCAAAATGTAACTGTAAATGGGGAATCATCAAGCAGGTGTGCTTCTAGTGGTGTCCTGCAGGAATTGGTTCTTGAGTCTGTGCTGTTAAATATTTTTACCAGTGATCTGGAAGAAAACATAAAATCATTTCTGATGACAAAAGATTGGGAGAGTGATAAATAATGACAAAGACAGGCCACCAACTGATCGGGATTGCTTGGTAAGCTGGGCACAATCAAACAATATTCATATGAGTATGGCCAAATATAGAGCCATACATGTAGGAAAATAGAATGTAGGCCATACTTAGAGACTGGGGAACTCTATCCTGGGAAGCAGTGTCTGAAAAAAGACTTGAGGGTCATGATTATCAGCTAAACATGAACTTGCAGCGCAGTGCTGTGCCCCAAGGGAGTAATGCAATCTTTGGATGCATAAATAGGGGAATCTCAAGTAGGACTAGCGAGGTTCTGATACTTCTGTATTTGACACTGTGAAACAAGTACTAGAACACTGTGTCCAGTGCCTGATATGAACGGTGTCAGAGCCTGATCTGCAGCCAGAGCCCAAATGTCAAAGCAATATCTATACAGTTATTTTTAGCATGCTAGCCTTAGCTTGACTAAAATGAGTCTGTCAACCCAGGCTACAAAAGTTGTTCCTGTTTGCAGTGTAGACATATCTATAAGACCCCGATTCTGTGCAGGCTTATGCTTATGCTTCTCTTTATACCCTACAAGTACTCCCACTCAAGTCAATAGGACTATTGAAAGTGCATAAAGTGAAGCATATGCATAAGCCTTTGGAAGATTGGGGCCTCAGTGTAACATTAAAGCCCTGATACTGCAATTGGATCCACACAGGCTAACCACAGTGCCCATATGGAGCCCCATTTACTTTATTGGAAATTCCCATGGGGCCCAGTTGTACAGATCTGACTACACCACTGGATCCCAAATTTAGACGCTAATACTCATTAAAAGTCAAGAAATGCCAAAATTAATGTCTCCTTAATTCATTTAGGTTGAACACCTTGTGTATTTCATGTTCTCCCTTAAGCACTATAAACAGAAATATATTAAACTAGAAATTAGCGAGGAAAACAAGAATACAAACTTTTACATGTTCAGTGTGACCTAGTCATTGTTGCTCTAGAATATTAATTTTTCTATTTTCTGATCTTTTTTTTGCTATCTTGACTCTGCGTACTTAATGTTGTATTACTATCCTTTTTTCATTCAGTAGATGATATGAATTAACAAATTTTAAAGTAGATGCTGCCTGTGAATGCAAAAATGTGTTTGGTACTATCTATACTAGTTTCATTCTATCCAGAATGACTTATTCTGATATTAACTCAGACTAAAAGGAGGGAGGAGGTATAAAAGGTGTAATAAAGGAGGTCTAAGTAAAGTGTTAAAACCCTATAATGTATCTAGCTGTGCAATACTGTACCACAGGGGAAATTTTTGACTTACAATTTTCATCTTAGTGAGTGTAACTGCAGATACTATTCATATTCTTATAAAGTTTCAGAGTAGTAGTTCTCAGGAACAGCTATTAGACTACACAAACATTCACCTAGGGCAGCAATATTTAGTGACTGATTATTGTGAGAGTGCCTGGAGACTGGGATGAATGCACATTCATCCCCTTATGTAGAGCAGCAAGTACCCGAAGGCCAATGCATGTAGCTTTGGTTAAAGCACTGAGCCTATTGTAGATGGAGATTAGTGCCAGTACATTATATTCTCTCTGTGTGCAACAGCTATGTGTAATCTCCCCCCTAAAATCTGACTTCAAGCTAACAAAAAAAAAAAAAAAATTAAAACATCTGTGCCATCTATGCACAGCTGTATGTCTACCGCCGTGGATCCATCTGTAGAGCAAACAGCTTGATACCGGGTAGTTGCTTTCTTTGAGCTCTGTTTATAGGGGTAGCAATTCAAGAGATTCAGCTGCAGAATTAAAACTAATATGTAGGGAATCTGTTCATATTCTTTATCATAATTTTTTTATTGTCTGGGGTTCTTCTTGCTTTCCAATCTTTCTCATTTTTTTTTATGCGATTGACTTCATGTAATGCATGTTTGACCCCCCCAAAAAAAAAATCATCTTGCCAGGAAAATTTTCCTCTCTTCTCCCTCCTACTTCAACCTTCAAGTTCTTATCCCTCTAGTTAGAAATTACTTTTATTGAAACTGATCATGCAGCTAGCTGAGTACATTGTATGAGAGCACTGAATGTTCTCAATTCCCATCACCCTGCACCCAGATGTGAGTCTCCTGTCTACTCTCATGCACCCTATGAGCTTTTAATTAGAAATAGACTTGAGCCAGGACACCGGATCTGAACTCCCTTGAATTCATGTGAATTTTAGATCCAAACACTGAATGCTTTACACTAACTACCACACCACGACCTTTTAAGCGTTGCTGAAACCACTTGAAAAGATTCTGGAAACATTAAATCCTGACATTGTTTATGGCATCGGTGCACCTACGGCTATTATGAAATGGTTACTGGCACCATAATTAAGGTTGAACCAGTGTCCCATATTAAGTCCCATTTTCAACAACCTTCTAACTTCAGAAAAAAGCCATTTTTCACTTGAAAATGGCAGGCTTCTTCTCAGGTCAAAAGAGAGATTTTTTTTTTGTCATTTATATATAGAATCATAGATTTGTAGGACTGGAATGATCTCAAGAGGTCATTTAATCCAGTCCCCTGCATTTGTGGCAGGACTAGGTATTATCAAGACCAGTGGTTCTCAACCAGGGGTATGTTTACCCTTGGGGTACACAGAGGTCTTCCAGGGGGTACATCAACTCATCTAGATATTTGCCTTGTTTTACAAAAGGCTACGTAAAAAGCACTAGCGCAGTCAGTAAAAATGAAAATTTCATACAGACAGTGACTTGTTTATAGTGCTCTATATACACTGAAATATAAGTAGAGTGTTTATATTCCAATTGATTTATTTTATAATTATATGGTAAAAATTAGAAGTAAGCAATTTTTTCAGTAGTAGTATGCTGTGACTCTTTTGTATTTTTATGTCTGATTTTGTAAGCAAGTAGTTTTTAAGTGAGATGAAATTTGGGGGTATGCAAGACAAATCAGACTCCTGAAAGGGGTACAATAGTCTGGAAAGGTTGAGAGCAACTGATCTAGACCATCCCTGACAGGTATTTATCTAACCTGCTCTTAAAAATCTCCAATGATGGAGATTTGACACCCTCCCAAACTAATGTATTCCAGTGCTTAACCAGCCTGACAGGAAGTTTTTCCTAATGTCATAGAATTGTAGAATGTCAGGAGGTCATCTAGTCCAACCCCCTGCTCAAAGGGGGAACCAATCCCCAGATAGATTTTTGCCTCAGATCCCTAAATGGCCCCTTCAAGGATTGAACTCATAACCCTGGGTTTAGCAGGCCAATGCTCAAACCACTGAGCTATCGCCTAGGTTTATGTTCAGCTTACACTGTCCTTGCTGCAATTTAAGCCCATCTATCTATCCTCAGAGGTTAAGGAGAACAATTTTTCTGCCTCCTCCATGTAACAACCTTTTATGTTTATATGATGTTGGCATGTGATTTTTATCATTTTCTGGTAACATAAAGTAGTATTGAAATTTCCTGAATTTATTCTTGCCAATAGGGATTTGTCTGGTTTATTATGATGTGTGTATTGTCTCTCCTGCTTTTGCAATAGTGTGTTTAAGTCACATTTGTGGCCTCCAGATTCTGGACTGCTTGGGAGGCCAAAATTTCCCCCATTTTAACTTGTAGCTGCCCTGAGGAAGACTCTTGATATTGCTCTGCTACCCCACTCCACTCCGGCACACATGCTGGTGCTTGTCAGGAGCCGGTATAAGACCTATGGCAGATTAATACACTGTGTACACTTGGGGAATTATCCCTGGGTCCTTACGGGCTGTTGATTGTCCCTCTCCCCTGGCTGAGTAGATTTCCTCCCAATGTTTTTGTCACAGCTGAGTGCAGCTTTTTGACACAACGGTTTTCTCTCTGCAAATGATTATTAGACAAAAGAAAAAAAATCAGGGAATTTATTGATTTCTGCAACGTTTCTGGTAGGAAATTATCAGAATGTTTCTTTTTGATCAGGTCAAAACATTTTGACTTTATTGTTTTGATAAGATAATATAATAATCAGTCAAAACACTAAAGCTGAAACAAAATGTTTTGATCTTATCAAAACAAAAGATTGTGGTAAGATTGAAAAGAATATTTTGGAATATTTAGTTTCACAAAAAAATTCAAGAGTTCAACTTTTGGACTCAATTTGTGAGGAAAACCAATTTTGAAATGTTTGGATTTCCCACAGGACAGAAATTCCAGTTTTCGGCCCACTCTAGTTCATGTTCTTTACAGTCCTTTTGGCAGGATTCTTCTTCCTCCCATCCCCATGATGCACTGTTTGTTTGCACAACCCCGTGAATGTGTTTTATTTTAATTTGAAATGAGATATAGTACAAATATGATACCCTTGGCTATCATTAACTCTGTGCTATGGCAGCAAAAGCAGAACCACAGCTATTTATACATTTTAATACTTGAGGACTCATTTATATCTAGATGAGTTTTATCTTCCTTCTGCACTGAGGAGACAGTATCTGCCTAAGGCCTAGTCTCCTAGTGCCGCTCCCAGTGGAGGAAGGTTTTGCACTTTGTGTCACGTGTTGGGCTGGCACAGAATACTTTGCAGCCTGGTCCTGGTCCACAGGCCAAGAATGGTAAGACCATGAACCTGCTTTCCTATCACCCTTCCCATCTATTTGCTCTCCAGCGGTAGCAGGATTAAGTAGTCCATGTACTCTCCAGAACACAAGAAGCACAGAGACTGCTATAGTGCGCTCATATTGTGGGAAGGAAACTTGTCTGTTTTTCTATCATTTTTATTAGCATAGTTCCTAAGGGCCCTAGTCATAGACGAGGACTATGTTGTGCTAGTCACTGTACAGACACTGAACAAAAAAAAAAGGTCCCTGCCCTAAGGGGCTTACAATATAATTATAAACCAAGAGACAAGAGATGGATATAGACGGGGGGGAGGGGGGGGATTACAAGTGAAAAATGAGACAGTATAGGTCAGTGTGGTAGTAAGTGGTCTCTGCACACCAGCAGCCTAACTGTGGTCAAGTTTTTGGTAGGCATCGCGGCAAAGAAGAGTTTTGGGGAGGAATTTGAAGGTGGACAATGAAGTAGTTTTGCGGATGTTTGTGGGGAGCACCTTCCAAGTGTGAGGGACAGCATAGAAGAAAGCATGAAGGTGCTTGTTCAAAAATTAACTGGTGAACAGTGGTGGCTGGATCAAGGATTCATCAGAGGTAAGTATCAGCAGCTTAGCAGTGAATGAGAGGCAATAGGTAAGATTGTGACTGACTGTGAAGGGTCTTGAAAGTGAACACAAGTAGCGTGTGGGCTTGTCTACAGTTCAGACTACAAGGGTGAGATTACAGTCACATGAACTAGGAACTTTGTAGTTTGCACCTGTAGGATCCACACGAGGGAGTTACTGCACAGCACTTTGGTCATGTTGCAATTCACACTTCTGTAGTCTGAATTGAGCAATGGAAGACTGTAGACTGAACTGAACAGTGTAGACATGTCCTATGTTATGTTTGATGAAATAGAGAAAGGGGAGGTTATGAAGGGATTAAAAGAGAGGGGAGAAATGATCACAGCAATGGGCAAGGAAAATGATCTGTGCAGCAGCTTTCTGACTGGATGAGCAAGACAAGATTGCATTTGTCAAGGCTGGAGAAGAGGATGTAGCAGAAGTCGAGACATGAAATGATGAGAGCTTAGATGAGTATTTTAGCTGTGTGGATGGATACAAAAGGCTGTATTTTAAGAGTTCTCATGCAGGAAGAATAGGCAAGATTTAGACATAGCATGGGTGTGAGGACATACAGTGAGGTCCAAGTCAAAGATGATGCCCGAATTACGGGCCTGAGTGACAGGCAGGATGGTGATGTTGTCCACAGTGATCGATTGAGGAGGTAGTGGGGAGGGCTTTGTGGGCGGAAGTGGAAGAGCTCTGTTTTACCCATGTTTATCTTGAGTTGACATCTAAACATCCTTAAGGAGATGTCAGCAAGACAGGGCTGCCCCTCCAGCCCTGCTCAGGTGAGCAGGGGCAGGATACAATCTGTCTCTAACTGGTCCTATAATGTAATATTTATACTTTAATGAGAACAAATCTTGTTTTGTGAATTATGGTAAAATATTGTGTTTCATTAATGGATTTATCTAAAATCAAAACAATTACACTTGGTTACTTCTGAAAAGCTGATGGTGATTTGAGGTCTATACATACAGGATCACAAGCAACTGTGCTTTGACCATGTTAAAACAGTATCGTTTGGGAGTTAACCACAGCTCAACTCTCTTTGGGTTCAAAGTGTACTTACCTTCCATTTTCTGATGTGCTGGAGCATCTCTTTAATGTAAATAAGCATGAAGGCAAGGATGGAAAGGAATTTGTTTGGTCTAGTGAAGTGATGGATAATAGGGTGGTGAAGATGAACTATAAAGCTAACTTTAGAGTTGAATTAATCCTTGATTTCTGTTCTCAGTGCCCTCTCTAATGAGCCCATTGCAGTGCAGTCAGAGTAGAAGTGAATTTAAAATTTACCTGTATTTAAAATTATTTGGGGACACTGTGAAACCCAGTGGCACATCCTGGTTCATTCAAAATATTCCAGGATGCACCTTTTTAATAGGTAATATCTCAAATAAGTAATTGAGTTTAGCAGCGATGTTCATTTTTACAGCAATACTGCTGGGGAATGAAAGTCAGTCATTTCAAGATTTCTGTATTCTTGTTAGACTTTTTTAATTACAGGGAGATCATCATCTTTGAATACATATTCAACATTATTTCCCTTTTATTACTTTAAAAATGTTTTAGTTCACTGACATAAAAAATCTTGATGCTGTTTCTGTTAATGTTTTGGTACCCAATTGTCCTGGCCACTGTTTTGTTTGTGTTTTTACAAAATTCCGACAATTTACCAAAGTGTGAGCAAACACATAAAATAAGGAAATAGTGATCATAACATTAATCACAAAACCAACTTTGTATCTGAAAAAGAAAAACTTCTGCTATTATGTTTCCTTTGGCTTTATGCCTGATATATTTGAATTGGTTGTTTCGAATTATCCTTGCAAATGACTCCATGGTCAAAATAAAGAAAAATGTGAGTTGTGGGTATCCATGTTCAGTTCCTCTTGCAAATCAGAACCATTTTGATTCATATCCATTAAGCACCACTTTTGTTGTTGGTGCCAAGTACCATGCATTAGTGAAATGCATTTAATGTTGTTAGTGACTGAGATTATGAGTTGGCTTGCAGAAAATCATGTCAGTGCTTTTCATTAGTTGCTAAAGTACCTACTTCCATAAATGTGGCTGTTGAGAAAGACATATTACAATATAGAAAAGTATGTCATCACATAATGAAGACCTCTGAAAGTTAGAAGAACAAACTAAAAGAGTCTAATCATACCTTCCCAGCATATAGCGATAATAGAGCAAAATCCTTATTCTGAAGAAAAAGAAAAAAAGAGAGCTTTTAGCTGTTTGTATTTTACTAGTGCAGTACACTGTTAACCTGAAAACCACATGGATTTAAATGGCTCTAAAAGTTCATAGGAAAAGATAAGACATGCCTCATGAAATTAGGTAGATACTAGCTGAAAGAATACAGTAGCTATTAAAATGATCTCTTAAAAGATTTTATGGGCACCATCATCTAATTTTCTGTTGTTATTGCAAGAAGTCTGATTTTTATGGTAGTTGAAAATTCAAGTTTCTGGAACAGATCATTTCTAGATGAAACAATGTGAACATTTTGGAGGAAAAAGGGGAGGTGAGATGAATAAACTGAACATTTTTTTATCCTTGATTTTTGGTGCTTTGACCATTTTTCTCTAAATAATAAAGCACGTCAGTATCCTGCATTTATCAAAACTGCATTTCCTAACATCTGTATTCTTTACTTCTATTCATGGCTAGCTAGTTTGATGCCTAATTTATAAAAACAACTCCAAGGAAGCCATACATCTGAACTGGCATGCGCAGGTGAATTTTGAAAAATGAACATAAGGAAGGGGAAGATGAATTGAAAACTGTATAGGTGTCAAGTTTCCAACTTAGGCCTGCTGAGCACAGACTTAGCCTCTGCACCACCGTTCTGCAAGGCCTGATGCAGGCACTCCCCTCTAGAAGTCACACCCACTGACTCAATAGGGTCAAATGACTAATAGCAGACTGCTTTTTGGACACCACCAGGATATAAAGCTTCCTGTTCCTTTTGCATCCCTTGTCTGAGCAACTAATTGCTAGGCTTGTTGCTGCCCAGACCTCTGCAACCAAATCCCTTCTTCCTGTGCCTTATTCGTGCTATCATGCCTCCTCCCTGTTCATGCTGCCACACCTGGTTCCTGGTTCCTACTTCCTCACCCTGACTCCAGTTGTTGATTCTGGCTTGATCCTTGGCATGACTTCTGCCTCTAATGCTGACTTGACTCTTGGTGTGACTTCTGACTCACTCCGGATTTGACCCTTGGCACCACCCTGCCTCAACGCCTGGCTCCAACCACTGGGGCAGACAGCCCACCTTACAGGCCCTGACAGTAAGTATCCCAGCACATAAAGGAGAAGTGGAAATTTTTAAAGCTTGGTTTGAGAAACAAAAGCCACATTGGAGATAGTCATAACTGGCTCAAAAATCAGTGGATGCAGCAGACAAAGCTTTCAGAAGTCTGATCACTGGATTAGTCATGAGGAGGGTCTCTTGGCTGGGTTTCCTAGGGAGGTCCAGAACCTCCTCTTGACAAGTCAGGTCTCTTTAATGAAAGCATGGATGAGTTTCTTCATTCTCTGACAGACTCAAGATCGACTCTGTGTTCCCTGGGGATCTATACTCCAGCCCCCAGGAGGAAACACTGATACAGTCCTACCAAGACCACCTCTTCCTCATGCATCTTATTATTACTGCCCAACTGAACCTCTGTGGAAATGCCAGAGGGCTCAGAAGCCTCACTTCTCAGCCCCCTCTACTGCCATGGCTTCTACTCACTACTGCCTGCCAGTTAAGTTATGTTTTTGACATTATGGTTGAGATCTGCCTACCACCACTGATGCCACCCATCATCTCCCTCTAACCTACATTTCCAAGGCAGCCACCTGGAGGTCTAGCCAACATTTGTGACACATACTATGCACTAGTTTATGCCTCCAATTTTAGCACTGCTTGCTAATCACCCACTTGTGGGAATACACATAGGGACCATCACTCAAAGAAGAAATGGAGGTCACTTACTGCAACTGCAAGTTCTTCAAGGTCCCCATCTGTAATACACTGTCTGCCTTCCATCCCCTCTGTTTTGGATTTTGTGGAATTGTAGTAAGAGGGGAAACTGGAGAGGTGTTGACTCACACCATCTCTTATACTCTTGGTTGGCAGCACATGAAGGATTACAGCGCATGTGCAGTCTAACGGACACTGCTTGGAAGGATTTCCAGACTTGGGCGCAGGGTGTGCATGTGCAGCCCATGTGTGGAATACAGATAGGGATCATGCATCTTGAAGAACTTCTAGTGACAGTAAGTAACCTCCATTTACAAGATGAGCTTTGTTACTTAATGGTGGAATGTTAATGCTTAGGGCCTTACCAAAATCAAAGTCCATTTTGGTCAATTTCACGGCCATAGGATTTTTAAAATAGTAAATCTCATGATTTCAGCTATTTAAATCTGAAATTTAATGGCATTGTAATTGTAGGGATCCTGACCCAAAAAGGAGTGGAGGGTGGGGGGTGGCGGGGTCAAACCGTTATTGTGGGGGGGTTCTGGTATTGCCACGCTTACTTCTGTGCTGCTGCCTGCAGAGCTGGACTCTGTCAGCAGCCGCCACGCTCCAGCCGCCCTGCTCTGAAGTCAGCAGCACAGAAGTGAAGGGTGGCATGGTATGGTATAGTATTGCTACCCTTACTTCTGCACTGCTGCTGGCAGGGCACAGTCTTCAGAGCTGGGCAACTGGCTAACAGCCACTGCTCTCCATCCACCCAGCTCTGAAGGCAGCACAGAAGTAAGGGTGGCAATATGGCAACCCCCTAAAATAACTTTGTGACCCCTTGCAACTCCCTTTTGGATCAGAACCTCCAATTTGAGAAACTCTGGTCTCCCCTGTGAAATCTGAATAGTACAGGATAAAAGCACACAAAAGACCAAATTTCACAGGGGGAGACCAGATTTCACAGTCCCTGACATGTTTTTCTTAGCCGTGAATTTGGTAGGGCCCTATTAATGATGTTACAACCATAACTTTCTCAGATCACCTTTAAAGCTGCAAGATTTATCAAGTCAGTTTCCTCAACCAAACAGACAGACAAACACAGCCAAAAGGGAAGACAGGAGAAGGAAAAAGGACAAATAAATACTCCTTTTCTGGTCTGTTGTTAGGCTGGTGTTGTTGTCAGATTCTGGACACAGTCATGGCTCTTTCTTCAGGTAGGTGGAGTCTCTGGTCTACCTGAGATCAGGTTGGAGAGGCTGATTCAGTGATGTAGTCCCATCGCTGGACAAAGTCCCCCCCCCCCCCCTCCTATTGGCAGGTGCTAATGCAGCAAGCATCAAATGAGCAAGCAGATCCAAATCTAGGACTGGCTTTGATGGCATCTTGAAAACACCATGGGCTGAGGTTTCATAGGCCTGATGTCCATTGCTTGGAGTGAAAAATAAAGAAATAAAAATGAAAGGACAGACACAAAAACAGTAAAAGCAAGGACAAAGATGAGCTGAATGCCTTATTGGTCAATTTGAGTTTTATGTTTTAGTCCATGGAAAACTATGGGGTTGTACACAGCAATCCTTCCATTGTTTTCAAGTAACTCTTCCAACCCACACAATCTTAGCTAGAAAACAAGCATACGTTGAGCAAACACAAAACACACAATAGTCCAGTACACGAAACAAAGTCAGACAAGGTTCCAGAGTGCATCAGTTTCTTCGTAATACAGCTTTGGTTAAACTGTTTTTTAGGCCTCTTCCTAAAATAAGGAAATATCCATAAGCCTTATATCTGTTAGTGGTTTTTTTCTTGGGAGTAGGCAATGTCACTAGGTCCCGTTATCCCAACAACTCTACCTGTATCCCACTTACTCTCTCTCCTTCCCTGGTGGCTCTCCTCTTGGCCTTGGACTGAAAAGGGGAGAGTCCCATCTCTCAAAAGATAGACCGAGCATTCTCTGTGAGACCTGGAAGGTCCTGAAATACTGGATTTTAAATGTATAACATTATTATGTTCATAAAAGCTCTTTTAGAGGCTTCTAAAACATATTAGGTATAGTTTTTCTCTTCCTGAAAGTCCTGAGCCCCACTGCATTTATATAACTAAGGCACTTGGCTCTGCAAGGGGAGGGGAAAAAATTGTCCCAATAATATGATTGAAAACTCTCTCAAATGTTTCTGAAGTACCTTTTTGAGCATACATAGAATGCATGATGGTTTGGTGTAGTATACAGATTTTACTGGGACTAATTTAGGATGACCTGCTGAACACATTGATATTGTTGAATAATGTGCCCATCCCAAACACATGCCACTAAAGCCTAATACTAGACCATATAGCCAGACCTTTAAACTTGATAAGATCACATGCAGGGAAGGTTAATCCTGTTCAGTATTCCCCCCACCACCAGTGTTACCAGCTTTACAGTTTTAATAGCACAGAGTGCATTAGAGAAATATAGAAATATGACTGTGTCCAATTAGCAACCACATTATTATGTATAGACTTATCTAGTGCTATTTACGGGATAGGAAAGTGCTGGACGATTAAAAAAAAGTGGACCTGTAATTACATCACACTGTAAAATCCAACACTCCAAGCTGTTAACAGGTAAATCAGTGAGATTCTCAGGCATCACCAGCTCCTCTAGATGGCAGTAAGGGGAGGTATGCTGGTAAGTATTTTGAGGGTGTGTGTGTGTAAATAGGTATTGATGCTGCTTTATTTATATTCTACTTTCATTTCTCATCCTTTAGCAGTATCACATTGTAGGTATCAAGTATCAGAGGGGTAGCCGTGTTAGTCTGAATCTGTAAAAAGCAACAGCATTTGCATCTGAAGAAGTGAGGTTCTTACCCACGAAAGCTTATGCTCCCAATACTTCTGTTAGTCTTAAAGGTGCCACGGGACCCTCTGTTGCTTTTTACATTGTAGGTATGGTAATCATGTTCCACAAATCACTGACAGAATTAGGGATTTGTTCTTTCATACAAGTCCAATATGCTTTCAAGGAATGGTTGAAAGAAATACATTAATTTCAAATTGCAGCAATTAACTTGTAGTCCCAGTTGCGTAAGATTAGGGTAATATTTGTAAATGAGTTAAACAGAATAAATCATAAATGAGGTGCAAGCTACATGGGGGAAATCGTAAAAGTCATTGAAAGGGAGCATGGTCTAATGAGTGGGCAATGGACTGGGAGTTTGGAGACTTGGGTTGTTCTTGGCTCTGCCCCAACCCGTTGTGTGACATTGGACAAGTCACTTCATTTCTCTGTGCCAACGTTTTCCTATTGTGTTGTCTGTCTATATATTGAAGGCACCACTGTCCATGCCTCTTCACTAAATCTCTCAATTTCTCCATATGTACATTGAACACAAGGAGAAATAAATGCAACTCTATGGTATGTCATTTGACCGTGTTCTTCGGGATGATGAGCAATTATCCAAACCCCCTGTTTGGGAATGCTAAGTAAGGAAGTAGCAGAGCACAAGAGTAGATCTGTCTGCTCCCAGTATGCTCTATATGTGTAAGCATTTCCCACAAGATTTTCTAAAGTGAGTAGTGATTTTGTGTGCCTCATTTTTTTGAGTGAACATCCAGAGACACCCTAAAAAGGCTTGATTTTGAGGAAGTGCTGAACATTCATCATTTAAAAATCAGGGCCCTTTAAAATGTATCAAGTTGGGTCCAAAATGGGGGTGCGCTAACTCAGCTGATCAATAGATGCTTTTAAAAATTTTGGCCTTCATGATGAACAGTATTGTAGGCAGCTGATAGATCTAACGAATACTAGTATGGATACATAATCTTCATCCATAATTTCTACCTTCTGTGGAAGTTTCAGATGTGAACAATGGCCCAATTGTCTATATGGCTGGGAGTATCTTCTCTTTTGCCAAAAAATAATATCAGTATCAGTATTCAGACAATTATTTTATTTGCAGTGCTAGGCAAACAGTTCTTTACTGCTCTGTTCAGACAGAAGAGATTATGTTAGAGGAGGTATAAAGTAAACTCTCTCCCCCATTAGATGCATTCTCCTAATTTAGGGCCCAATCTGGTAAACAGTTACACAAATGTGTGACTGCACTCATAGGAATAGTTCCATTAGAGGTACTGTTCTTGTGATTAAAGTAATTTGTGTGCATTAGTGTTTGCAGGACAAGAATTTTAAACTGTGAAAACCACATTTTCAAGCAGCCTCTGAAAATGGACCTACCACATGTGGTTCTAACTATCTGTACATGTAAAAACATGTATTTTTGCTTGTTTCATTGGATAATTTACATGTGCAATGGAGTGAAACAACATAGCTAAACATTTGGGTGCACTGTTACCTGATTTGCATGCACAAATGTATTCTCTATGTGTTTGTAAATACTTGCACATTTTTGGAGAAGGGGATTTTTTTAATAACCTGGATTCCTCCTTTTGTCTCTGTTGAAATCTGTACAAAGATTTTGTTAGGAAAATCTCTCCTAGAAATTGATACCTATCTGCATATTTTTCTTGGAATTCCTAGTGAAGAGTAATATACAGCAGCGAGGTAGAAGTATCTACATATAAAAAAAGAATATATGCTGGACATAAGTAACCTTATTTTTGAATAGTTTCCCCCCCCCCCCACTGGTAAATTATTTTCTGTGCTTCTTGTTTGCTCTTTTTCAGCTTTTTAGTAAGTATAAGATTTATCCCAAACACCCAGTGTGTTAGCGCTTTTCCTTGTTTTGTCATAGAATAGCAGAGATAACCAGAAAAATAACTTAGTAGATGATATCAACATTAGAAAATTTTTTCTATATCTCTTCGTGTGTGCTTCCATGCCTTATATTGCAGGAATATTCCACATCCTTTGTAATATACTTCAACCATGAAAATTCACTATTCTTTCAGGATAAAGGTGTCAACAGAAAAGCACATCAGAAAAATAAATGGAATAATTGGAAGCAAACAATTTTCAGCTTTTGTTCTCCGCACTCTTTATTTTGATTGATGTTTCACTCACTTTCGGAATCTTTCCTGATAATGTAATCTCGAAAACAGTTTGGTCTTCTCTGACCTTGCATTCAGAAACATTTGTTTAAGTGTTTTCACATTCAATTCCTCCCCCCCCCCCCTTAAGCTGCTTCTGAAAATTCTGATCAGGGATAGCTTCTCTTTGGAGTAAAATGGATCTGCACAAGATCGCACGTTTAAAGGAGGCACGTGGTTAAGATTTCCTTTCATATTTGTTATATAATTACTTTGGTTGACTTGCATGGGGCAAGGGAGGAGATTGTTTCTGCCCACCAGAATAAATTAACAAACACAACACCAACAAACCAAAAACAAATAAAATGGGTATAGAGCTTGTTGCTTGCTAGCCTGGGGCTTGATTAGGCTGCTCTCGCCTTTTCTGTTTCTTCCATTACTTCTGCCTTTGATGTCTTACAGTCAGGTCTGGCTGGTATTATGCCCCAAAGAAAATCTAAAAAAAGGGTTTTATTTACTCTTTGTTGATCTATGGCTCCAGGAAGGTGAATTTTATGATTGTTAAAAAAGATAAAACACAATAAAAAGCTAGGATACTCAACTTTTCGTCACACCTTGCTATAAGAATATGTGTCACTGGCTTCATGAGAGTAATATCTTACCAGTAAGGCTAGATTCTTCTTCGAGTGCTTGCTCATATCCATTCCATTAGGTGTGCGCGCGCCGCGTGCACGATCGTCGGAAGATTTTTACCCTAGCAACACCGGCGGGTCGGCTGTGGAGCCCCCTAGAGTGGCGCCTTCATGGCGCTGAATATATACCCCAGCCGACCCGGCGCCCCCTCAGTTCCTTCTTACCGCCCCTGACGGTCGTTGGAACTGTGGAGCGCGGCATAGCTGTCCTCCACTCTCCCTAGCTTACTTAGTCATTCAAAGTTATAGTTATAGTTGTAGTTCTAGTGTTTATAGTTAAATAGTTTTAAAGTTGTTATAGTTGTTATTGTAGTTCAGGGGGTTAAGGGGGTCGTCTCCCCCTTTCTCCCCCGGCCGCGGGCCCGGGCTCATGCCCAACGCTCCCGGCTTCAAGCAGTGCGCCTCCTGCGCTAAGCCTATGCCAACGAGCGACCCGCACGACTCCTGTTTGAAGTGCCTGGGAGAGTCCCACCAAACAGACAAATGCAAGATCTGTAAGGCCTTCAAACCAAGAACCAAGAAGGAGCGGGACTTTCGGCTCAGGCAACTCCTAATGGAGGCGGCACTTAGCCCGGACACTCCTTCCACGGGCCAGACTCCGACGCCTAGCACTTCGGTGCGCAGTGCCCCGGCGGCACCGGCTATGACGACCACGCGAGTGGCGTCAGACAAGCCTCCCCGGCACCGGACCTCGTCGGCACCGCAAGCACAGCAAGTGCCGCGGCGCCGGTCATTATCCCCAGGGCATAAAAAAGCCCATAAGACGGGGACGTCCGTGCCGAAGACGCCGGCTCCCCCAGTGCCGGGGGTAGAGCCGCGTCCGCCGGTGGAGCAACGGAAACAGGCGCCTCCAGCACCGTCGACTCCGGCGCCGAGGCCGTCGAGTCCGGTACAAATAGCGTCTCCACCGAGGCCGGCGGTGATACAGTGTCTCCCGTCGACTCCAGAGACCTTCGCGGCGGCGAGAGACTTGATAGCTCTCACGGAGCCGGCACCGCCTCAACCACTGGCACCGACTGTACCGTTGACTCGCCCGGTACAGTCAAGAGGGAAACCTGCCTTGATGCGCCCTCCATCACAAGGGCTGGAACCTCGGCGCCGATCCAGGTCCCGAAGCAGGTCCCCACGCCGCTCGCAGTCCCGGCACCGAATATCGTCTCGGCACCGGTCGTACTCGCGGCCAAGATCTTCGTCGTGGCACCGGTCTACGTCTCGGCACCGCTATGATCGTCGGCACCGATCAACGTCGAGACGTAGTTCTCGGCACCGCCACGCTCGACGCTCGACGTCGAGAGGCCGCTCCCGGCACCGGGCATACTCTAGGTCCTCGTCGAGGTCCAGATCTGACTCCCGGCACCGACGAGGTCATCGGCACCGGTCGCGGTCCCGGCACCGATCGCCGGCACCGCACAGAGATAGATCATCTCCGGACCGGCACCGTGCGGCACCGCAGACCACGGGGATCGTTTCATCTTTCGCGGCACCGCCATGGCCGTCAAGATCGGCGTCTCGCTCCTCGGAGGACCTGTCGAGATCGGCATACCCCCCTCAGGGGCAGGCCGAGGAACGAGACTTGGGCCATTGGCAGGAGAGGGCAGAGGACCACTCTCATGGACCATCTCACTGGTCGTTTTGGACCCCGTGGGCGTATCACCAGGAGCAAGGGGCTTCATTACCATCGACCTCTCGCTCGGGTCACTCGGTCAGAAGGGCCCCAGAATCCACCATCTCTCGGCCTCCGCCTGGAGGCATGGAGGCTTCTGTGTCCACACCACCCGACACCGTGGACCCAAGTGCAGGTGACGCTCCGACCCAAAACCAGGGGGACCGGGACCCCCCCTTGGATCCACTACCACCGGAGGCGTCCTCCTCCTCCTCTCCGGATGAGGCAGTGGCGGGCACTTCATGCACGGGTCCCCCTCCGATAGATCTTCGGGCTCACCAGGATCTCCTGCGCAGGATGGCCCGTAATATGGACCTGCAGACGGAGGAGATAGTGGAGGTGCACGACCCGATCGTGAATATCCTTGGATCGGATGCCCCATCGAGGGTGGCGTTACCCTTGATCCGCACGATCCAAACGAACGCGGATACGATATGGCAGACTCCTGCCTCCATTCCACCTACAGCGAGAGGGGTGGAAAGGAAATACTTTGTCCCATCTAAGGACTATGGGTACTTGTACACACACCCCCAACCGTGTTCACTGGTGGTGGAATCAGTGAATGCACAAGAGCGCCACGGCCAGCAGGCTGCAGCGCCAAAATCAAAAGAGGCTAAGCGGCTTGATCTGTTTGGCCGTAAGGTTTACTCAGCCGGAGGGCTACAACTTAGAGCGGCGAATCAACAGGCGCTACTGAGCCGCTACAATTTCAACTCCTGGAACTCTATGGGGAAGTTTAAGGAGTTGATTCCCCAAGAGTCCAGGGAAGAGTTTGGAGCCATGGTTGAGGAAGGTAAGAAGGTGGCTCGGACCTCCTTACAGGCCTCCCTGGACATAGCGGACTCGGCCGCAAGGACCCTGGCCGCAGGTATCGCTATGCGCAGGACCTCCTGGCTCCAAGTTTCGGGTTTGCCCCCTGAATTACAGCAGACCCTACAGGATTTGCCCTTTGAAGGACAGGGGCTGTTCTCGGAGAAGACGGACTCTCGATTGCAGAGCCTCAAAGACTCCAGGACAATCATGCGCTCCTTGGGGATGCATGTTGCGGGTCCCCAGCGCAGACCATTTAGGCCGCAGCCTCAACGTTTTTACCCCCCTCCACCTCGTCAGAGACAGGACCCTGCCAGAAGGCGAGGGCGAGGTGGTAGGAGAAGATGGGCTGGCCCTCAACCCGGTCAGAACCAAGGGCCACCAAGACCACCTTCAGGTCCTAGACAGAACTTTTGAAGGTGCGGTCGAGGACGGCGCCCCAGTCATCCCCCAGGATCCAGCTCCCTCCTTTCGGGATCGCCTCTCCCACTTCCACCGTGCTTGGTCCCTTATAACTTCGGACCGTTGGGTCCTCCGCACGGTGGAGAGGGGATACGCTATCCAGTTTTCTTCTATCCCCCCCTCCCACCCCCTTTCCCCGTCCCTCTTCAGGGACCCTTCTCACGAGCAACTTCTTATACAGGAGGTTTCTACGCTCCTGGCCATGGGGGCCATAGAGGAGGTTCCGATAGACTTAAGGGGCAGGGGATTTTATTCCCGTTACTTCCTGATCCCCAAGTCCAAAGGAGGTCTGCGGCCCATCTTGGACTTGCGCGGACTCAACAAATTCGTAGTAAAGTTGAAGTTCCGCATGGTCTCTTTGGGGGCCATTATCCCTTCCCTCGATCCTGGAGACTGGTTCGCCGCCCTCGACATGAAAGACGCATACTTTCACATCTCAATTTACCCACCTCACAGACGCTTCCTGCGATTCGTGGTAAACACGGTGCACTACCAATTTACAGTCCTTCCCTTCGGCCTATCCTCGGCCCCAAGGGTGTTCACGAAATGTATGGCTGTCGTGGCAGCGTACCTTCGTCGGCAAGGGATACAGGTGTTCCCGTACCTAGACGACTGGCTGGTGCGCGGTCGCACCAAGGAGCAAGTTCACGCTCACGTCCACAGAATAGTGCACACATTCAACAAGTTGGGCATCCTACTCAACAAGGACAAATCCACTCTAGAACCTACCCAGAGAATAGAATTCATCGGCGCAGTTCTAGACTCCAGACGTGCACAAGCCATCCTGCCAGACAACCGATTTGGCACCATCACGAACCTCATTCAAGGGCTCAAGGCCTTCCCAACTACCACGGTGAGGTCGTGCCTTACCCTGCTGGGTCACATGGCTTCCTGCACGTACATAACCAGGCATGCCAGACTTCGACTTCGCCCGCTTCAAACCTGGGTGTCATCAATATACCGTCCACATCGGGACAGCCTGAACATGGTGGTCACGGTCCCGGACTCGGTCCTGGCCTCCCTCACCTGGTGGCTAGATCACACTGTAGTCTGCGAGGGGATGCCATTTCACGCCCCACAACCCTCCCTGCACCTGGTCACAGACGCGTCATCTCTGGGGTGGGGCGCCCATCTCAACGAACACCATACCCAGGGCCTGTGGACTGCATCCCAGTTAGCCCTACACATCAATGTTTGGGAACTGATGGCGGTACGCCTGGCGTGCCAGGCATTCCTCAATCTCCTACGTGGCCGCTGTGTGTTAGTTCTCATCGACAACACCACGGCCATGTTCTACATCAACAAGCAAGGAGGAGCACGTTCGTCAATTCTATGCCAAGAGGCCATTCGCCTGTGGGACTTCTGCATCGCCCACTCAATCCATCTCACGGCATCGTTCCTCCCTGGAGTCCAGAACACTCTAGCGGACCGACTCAGCAGGTCCTTCCAAACGCACGAGTGGTCTATCCGTCCGGACATTATACATTCCATCTTCCAGAGGTGGGGGTTTCCCCAGATAGACCTGTTTGCATCTCGAGACAACAGGAAGTGCCACGTGTTCTGCTCCCTACAAGGTCGAGCTCCGGGCTCCCTCTCGGACGCCTTTCTGCTTCCCTGGAAAGACCACCTGTTTTATGCCTTCCCTCCGTTTCCTCTGGTCCACAAGGTACTGCTCAAACTGCGCAGAGTCCAGGCACAGGTAATTCTGATCGCTCCTGCGTGGCCAAGACAACATTGGTACACCACACTGTTGGAGCTCTCGGTTCAGACACCGATCCCGCTTCCGTTGGATCCGGATCTCATCTCTCAGGACCACGGCCGGTTGCGTCACCCCGACCTCCAATCACTCCACCTCACGGCGTGGCTGCTCCATGGTTCACCCAGGCAGAGCAGCAATGCTCGCACTCTGTACAACAGATTCTACTGAGCAGTAGGAAGCCCTCAACACGGACCACGTACCTGGCCAAATGGAAGCGGTTCTCCTGTTGGCGCGAACAAAGAGCCACATCCCCGTTCCAGGCACCCATTCCCCTTATTTTGGAATATCTCCTCTCCCTAAAACAGCAGGGGTTGGCGATATCTTCAATTAGAGTTCACCTGGCCGCTATATCGGCCTTTCACCCAGGGGAACTCGCGTCCTCGGTATTCTCTAACCCGATGGTCGTTAGATTCCTCAAGGGCTTAGACCGGATGTACCCACAACAACGTCAGCCCGTTCAGACGTGGGACCTCAACCTGGTTCTCTCCAAGCTCACAGGTCCTCCATTCGAGCCACTGGCCACCTGTTCTCTTTTGTACCTATCCTGGAAGACAGCCTTCCTTGTAGCCATCACCTCAGCAAGGCGCGTTTCTGAACTCAGGGCGCTTACATCCGAGCCCCCTTATACAGTTTTCCATAAGGATAAAGTGCAGCTTCGTCCACATCCTGCCTTTCTCCCTAAGGTGGTTTCTCCTTTTCATATCAACCAGGACATCTTTCTCCCGGTCTTTCATCCCAAACCACATGCCACTCGCCAGGATCAACGTTTGCATTCCCTGGACGTACGAAGGGCCCTGGCCTTCTATATTGACCGCACAAAGCACTTTAGAAAGACGATGCAACTCTTCGTTGCAGTGGCCGACCGAATGAAAGGCTCACCGGTCTCCTCACAACGCCTATCCTCCTGGATTACGTCTTGCATCCGGACTTGCTATGACCTGGCAGGTGTCTCAGCACCGCACCTCACCGCTCACTCCACGAGGGCCCAGGCTTCCTCGACGGCTTTCCTGGCACAAGTTCCGATTCAGGACATTTGTAGAGCGGCGGTTTGGTCATCAGTCCACACATTTACAGCTCACTATGCACTAGTGCAGCAGTCCAGAGACGATGCTGCTTTCGGATCAGCGGTTTTGCACACAGCAATGTCTCACTCCGACCCCACCACCTAAGTTGGGCTTGGGAGTCACCTAATGGAATGGATATGAGCAAGCACTCGAAGAAGAAAAGACGGTTACTCACCGTTGTAACTGTTGTTCTTCGAGATGTGTTGCTCATATCCATTCCAAACCCGCCCCCCGTCCCCACTGTCGGAGTAGCCGGCAAGAAGGAACTGAGGGGGCGCCGGGTCGGCTGGGGTATATATTCAGCGCCATGAAGGCGCCACTCTAGGGGGCTCCACAGCCGACCCGCCGGTGTTGCTAGGGTAAAAATCTTCCGACGATCGTGCACGCGGCGCGCGCACACCTAATGGAATGGATATGAGCAACACATCTCGAAGAACAACAGTTACAACGGTGAGTAACCGTCTTTTTTCTGTTTTGCTCACTATTCATTGGGTCCACCAGACGGACAGGGTGAGGCACAAAGGAATTGCTTGTGTGACTCCCTGATGCTGGGAACTGGTTATATGCCAGCTGGTTTTGTCTTCCCTGTGGCCATCTACAGCTGGAGATTGCTGGAGTGCTTTAGCAGTCCAACCACATCACCTTCTTTGCTGTATGCCCCCTGAGCCAGAGACTGCAGGGGGAGTGGCATAGCTGACATCTCTACAATTTGAGGAAATCTGTCAGCTTTCTGCCCTTCTTCTTTCTGCAATAATGTGTCTTGAGCAGTTCATTAGTAATGACTCGAAGCATGAATCACTTCCTCTTCCCCCGCTCACTGCACCATGAATGTAGTTACATAAAATGGGTATCTCAAACTTTTTCATATTTTGGACAACATCTCAGTAGAGAGAGCATTTCTTGAACACCACCTTGCTCAGTCATGATGGCACAGTGTATTTCACCTTCCTTTTGCAAGCAGGGGTGCTGTCACATGTTGTATAGTGGAGCTGCTGAGAGCTATTGAACCAAACTGTAAACTCTGTATATAATGGAACCACTTCAAGCCAGGGGATGTGGTAGCACCCCTAGTTCCCGCACTTACGTTCGCAAGTGCACTACATCCTTATGGTAAGTTCAGCAGTTGCTTATGTGGAAAATGAATATTAGGAAATTACTTCATATATATTAAGCTATGATTTAACCGATGGAAACAGGAAGGTGAGTTAGCTCTATTTGACCAGTCAGCTGTCCATGACAAATGCTTCAGGTACCACAGTTTGAGAACCAGCTGCCATAGATATTGAGAATAGTATAGAGAACAGTACATACAAGGACAGTCAAACAGTTTTATGACATAGTCACTGTGCAAAATTATGATTATGATTATTTTCCTTAGGGACTGTATGATTGACAGCATCTAAAGCTGGCTGTCACGCAGCCATAAACTGAGATTTGGTAAAGTTGTGCTGTCTGCTAACCAGAGGCAACACATACAGAGTTAATCATTCAAATTGAAGTGCACAGGCCCCAGTGCATTTAAGAGAAAAAGGTATATTTTGTGAGGCCAAAATATATGACTAACTGGCAAAATTTTTCAGTGTTTTCTCTGATGAACTTTATATGCAGGAGGGAAGACAAGTCAGTACATTAAACTGCTTCTAACTAAAACCCCAAGAGAAATATACAACAGGCACAGTTATTCTGGGCTCAGTTCTTAGTTACGTTCTGCTTGCTTTGTGACACCTCAGCCGTGCAAAGCAAGTGGGAAGCTGATTTAGCCTGGCTTCCTGGGACCTCCCCTGTGTAATAAGAATTTCTGGGTGACACAAAGTCAAAAGTGACTCCAAGTCACCTCTTTTGCAGCCTCTGGTGCAGGAGATGTGTCCAGAGCACATCTGCAAAAGGCTGTTCCCAGCTGCTGGCGCAACTCCTTGGGGCTGTTAGCTGCTGGTTATAATTTTGAATGGTCTTTGGGCTGCTTTAACTTGTCAGGGACTGAAGCAGGTCCCAGAATCTGTGTGCCACAAAGGTGGTGTAAAGCCCCTTCTTTAGACCCTCACTCTTTTTGGGTCACGTGCTCAGTGCAGTTTGGCCAGACTCAAGAATCATGGATAACATGTCTTGGAATTGGCCAGAAAAGATGTCTGCTATGAAGCATAATCCAAACTACCAGGCTTGTGAAGTGGATATTATTACTGAATCCAGTGTTTGTTCTCCAGAAGGAGAATTACCATTGTGAGGTGCAGATGGCAACCCTGTCTAGGAAATAACATTTGGTTTATAAAAATATTCATTTGACCAGACGGCTATGTAGCCTTGAGACCAGGAGGATTGCAAGTTAAAACAATCAAACAAGAAGAAGACGTTGAAGTGGATTTGACTGCTGAAAACCCTAGCTGTCCTCCCCATCCATCCTATACTCTCCTGTCAGCCTCTCCCTTACATCCATCATAGCTTAAGGAAAAGATGATGATGACCACAATCACTTATTTTAGGGTAGGATTTTGAAAAGCACCTAAGTGACTTAAGAACACACATGCTATTAACTTTCAGTGGAACTTGTGCTCCTAAATCGCTCAGGCCCTTTTGAAAATTCCACCCTTAGTCCTTACTGCTGAACTGTTGGCCTCAGTCTGTTCTTTTTACACATCTGTAAAATTTGCTATTTATGCTGTGACCAACCCACAAAAAATATGTGATTTCTCCGCAGCATTTGTCAAACTGGGGGCCTCATCCAAAAGGAGATTGCAAGCCTATTGTATCAGGGTCACAACATTGCCACCCTTACTTTGGTGCTGTCTTTAGAGCTGGGTGCCCAGACAGCAGCCTCTACTCTGCCTTCAGAGCTGGGTGGCTGGAGACTAGACTTCATGGTCCGTGGCATGATTTTCACAGCCACAAATTGGGTAGACTCCTAGATCTTTGAGACACACAATGCTTTCTGTCAGAGGAAATGCTCTTTTTCACAGAGACACCAGCCCAGATCAGCAGCACAGCTGGACTCTGATGGAGTGCCAGATGTAAAAATGAAAAAAAAAAAAAAAAACATTTTTAATAGATCTTTCTTTTCTATATCACAGATCACTGACCACACCTGGGGAAAAGGGAGTTGAATTATATTGCCGGAAAACAGGTTTTATTTTAGAAGCACAGATGTTTTCTTCTTCACTTCCTGAGATCTTGAACTATGATGTGCCAAAAAATATATAAATGAGCCCATGCTATGACTCCTTGTGCCAAGTCCCTTTTGAGGGTCCTTGTTTATATAATCCCGATTTCCTCTGATGTCATCTCATCCCAGCCTCTAGATGGCAGTTACCTTTTAGGGCAGTGGAGACTTTTAGGGCTTATCTTTATTAGACTTTTTTTTACCTCCAGTTAATTGATGGCCAGTTACCTTAAGATATTTAACATATTTGTAAAGGTTAGAATGGATACTCATACATTTATTCTAGGCTACAAATGACTGCTCTTTATCCTAGAGTTAATTTATGGTAGGAGGTCATTACAAAGTGGGGTTCTGTATGGGCATTTGAACAGCTGTGAATCTCAGATGGATGCGGCAAGCTTCCCTGGCAATAACTGGCCAAGTGTGTAGCATCCCCCTCAGTGGATAGTCCACAGAGAGAACTGGAGCCAGTTACTGTTTCCTTCTATAGGAATTATTCCTTCATCTCAAGTGGCCCCAAGTTCAGTCCTTTCCAACAACCACTGAGAGGTCATTACATGTATCAGACTTTTCTGCATGTAAAAAGAAGCGAAGAGTGATGCGCTTATGAAACTTCCCACAAAAGTGAAACAATCCAATCAGCTTGCATGGCTAATCAAGAAAATACAAGCCCAAGATTAGTTAACTGAAATGCATGACTAAGCAATTACCCACACTGTGAAAAGCTTCTTCCATGCAGCCACCCACACATTTTACTGATCCCTGAGACAATCATAGTGCTGTTCTAGCTTCGCTGGAAGGAACAGAGAGGCCTTTTAGAAGCATGACCAAGAGATACCCACCCCTGCGTGGAAAGAACATGCTGCCCAAGAGAATTATGGCTCAGTCTCTCTGAACAACAGGTTCCAAAGACATCCACTGAATAAACAGACTATTCATGATCTTTGTCAGGAAGTGCCTGGGGATTTGGAAAGGAGAAATTATATCCTGACTAGGAAACAGGAGCTTTACAGGAAAATGAACAGGGTTACTTCTAATGCTTTTAGATAGCTAACTAAATATATAGGTGTATGAATAAATATTAAAAATTAATTGGCAAAACAATTTAAAAAAAATACTTGCCAATGCTTGTGGAAATGATGCAAGTGTCTCTCCAGCTAGACTGCTACTCTGTTGATTCTTCACCTTGCTGGGCTTCCAGCTGGGAGGTGAATTGAGAAGGTGAATATATTTAGCATTGGAATACAAGGGAGATAAATAATTCTCTGAAATATAAATTTTGCTTTTCATTTAATAGTAAAGCAACTGTTAAATTAACCCAAAATCATTTAAAAAATAATAATGGAACTTACTTTACAACTTCAAAAATCTCTTCTATCCCACTGGTTGCAGAGGTGATGTGCATTTTCTGTGTACATAATCATACAATCAGACTTTCTGAAAGTTTTATAACATTTTTAAAAATATATTTACTTTTCTTTCCATATATAAAGATACAGTGTGGGAACTCTCGAAAGTACATTCCTATTTTGTTGTAGATATATTCCCTGTACTTAAAATAAGGAATACCACTAGAACTAGTAATATCTCTAGCACCAGAATGTGTGCCTGACGTAGTGATGATAATACCTTTTTATAAAATGAGTGCCTCAAGGCTCTGTTTTCTCTTTCTATGACTCATCACTGACTAATTTCATTTGCTTTCATTGGTTTAATTATCAGCTCTATGCTGACGACTTCCAAATCTACTCTGGCGCTCTGAATTTGTCTTGTTTCATTTCATGTCTCCCACTATTTCTCCAACTTGCCTTATATTTCTTCGTTTTCTCAAACATACCATGGTCAAAACCAAACTCATCATTTTTTATTCCAAACCCTCTACATCCATTCTTTATTTTTGTTGATAACACGACCATTCTCCCATTCCCTAGGCTCATAACACTGCTCTACAGCCAAAATGCTTCTGAAATAAATGTAGTCAAACTTTACTAATTCTGGGTGACTGAGAAAGAAAATGGTGCTTAAAATTGTTGATTGGCTCTAGTTTTCAAGATATGCTATTGGGTCAGTATATACGACCCTTGACTTGGGAATGGCGGAGGATAAGTGAGTTATAAAGGGAAGGGATCTCAATTTAAACCAGAAATGACTAAAATACATCTTTGACTGGATCTATGAATAAATCTATGACTGGGTTTGGACAGTACTTGCTTTTTAGGCAAAACAATGAATGATGCAATCTGAAGCTGGTATTGCGTCATACATGATATGAATTGCATCATGTTATTCCTAGAAGTCATGGATGATGCAATCATAACGAAGCTTACATCACTCCGATGAATAAATTGCCCTATATCAGCTCTATGACCAACATCAGTGGCAGCTTTGTGGCGATTTAAAGGTTGTTGCTCTCTTGCTTGGTCTGCAGACTCGATACACAAAGTACTGCTGTTTTCTCTGCGAATGGGATAGTCGTGCAAGAGATTCCCACTACATCAAGAAAGATTGGCCACTCTGACAGTCATTGGAGCCTGGGAGGAAAAGTGTTCAGCATCCACCACTTGTTGAATCAAGGAAGATTTTGTTACCACCCTTACACATCAAGCTGGGTCTGATGAAGCACTTTGTCAAGGCCATTGACAAAACACAAGCAGCTTTCAAGTACTTCCGTGGAAAATTTCCAAGGTTAAGTGAAGCTAAGATAAAGGAAGGTGTCTTTGTTGGTCCTCAGATTCATGAACTTCTTCGAGATGATGCATTTGACCATGCACTGCGTGGCAAGGAAAAGACGGCATGGAAAGCCTTCCAGTTAGTGGCAATAAATTTTCTCGGAAACAACAAGGCAGACAACTACAGGTTGTTGGTGGAAAACCTTCTCAAGGCATACAAAAGCCTTGGTTGCAACATTTCACTATAGGTACATTTTTTGCACTCACATCTAGATTTTTTTCCACCGAACTGCGGAGCAGTGAACGACAAGCACGGCGAGCGATTTCACCAGGACATTGCAACAATGGAGAAACGCTATAAGGGCAAATGGAGCCCATCAATGCTTGCAGACTATTGCTGGACAGTGACAAGAGATGCTCCATTTTATGAATACAAGAGACAAGCCAAGAAGCGCCAAGTAGACACTGAATAGGACTAAACTATGTACATAATAGATTTTTGCCTTTTGTTTCATAATAAATTTTATTTATATAACCCTTTTGCTGATTTTTAAAGTGTTACATAAACAGGACAGGTGAAATATTATCATGTAAAGCAACCATAAACACATGAAAAGACCTAGGTTTACAATTTATGATTAAAACTCTACTATCTACACAATATACATAGACATAAAATGTAAAAACTTAAATATCTTAGAAACAGTAGCCAATCAGTTGTTTTAATTGTCATATTTGAATTCAGCACATCAAAATACTTAATAAATAGCACATTTTATCTCTGAAGCAGACGACTTCTCAAAAATTGTAGACCAGTGTAACATGGGGATCACTGAGGCTGTGACCAAATTAAAGCTAGTAAGAAATTCTCCGCTGGAATGGTTTTGTGTCAGAGAATGCAGATGTGTAGGAACTGAAACATTTTGGGGAGATGGTTTGATTTCAGTGAAGGTCCAATGAAACCCCGCACAGGGTTTCAAAAACTTCCTGATTTCCTGCCAGCTTGTCCACCCAGCTCTTCAGCAGCCTGCCAGCTGCTGGGGAGCCGGGATTCCTGGCAGCCTGCATGGTGGGCTAACGGCGAGCCAAAACCCTAGAAGTCCTGGGAGCGCCATCTCCAAGGCTCCCAGTTCCCTGTTAGTTTCTCTGGTGGAATCTCATTTTGAAATGATCAAATTGAACCACTTTGATTTTTTTTAAACTTTATTTTTTTCAGATTCTGTTTTGTGGAGATTCTTGAAATTTTAGGTTTGTTTCCAAACTGGAACAAAATCAAATTCTGAAATTCCAAAATCCCCCGCAAACCAGAATTGCCATTCTCCACATAACACTAGAACAAATCCTGTCTCTTGTTCCTCCTCAACAATGAAAACATCTGCCTGTTCCTTTCTGTTCTGAGGGCGAGATTACTTATACTTATACTTATACTTACTTAGGGGGGAGGGATAGCTTAGTGGTTTGAGCATTGGCCTGCTAAACCCAGGGTTGTGAGTTCAATCATTGAGGGGGCCATTTAGGGATCCAGGGCAAAAATCTCTCTGGGGATTGGTCCTGCTTTGAGCAGGGGGTTGGACTAGATGACCTCCTGAGGTCCCTTCCAACCCTGATATTCTATGATTCTATACATGCTCTAATTATTTCCCACTGTTGGCTGGTGCAACCCTTCTCCTTTTCAGTCTTCTAGATATTTCCCCCACATCTATTCCTTCCAAAATACTGCTCGGAAAATTATCTTTTTCTCCCATCGTTCTGTGTATAACATATTTGGGATCTGAATGTGAAATTGAGATAATGGTAATGTTGTCATAAAAGTTTACAATATACTGTATCTGGGATCCATTGCAATGTTATTGCCCATGTATACTGATTGATGCTGACATAATTCTGAGGACAAGTACAGATGTTGCAGATTAAGTTTGTTCATGTGCTTACATGGAAAGTTATGATAAAACCAAATGGTGTGAGACAGTGCCATTGTCAGTGCAGTCCTGATTGTACCATACTTTTTATTAAAATGAATTTTCATTTTGCAGTTTCAATACATCATCCTCACTTACTTATAATTAAAGACTTATGCCCAGATCTGCAAAGGTGCTTGAACCCTAGATTTAGGCACCTAAGTCCCAATTTTGGCTCCACTGTAATCCACAAAACAGCTGCTGAACCCTGTAGATGCCTAAACTCACTCAGCGCCTAAGTTTTCAAAGTAAAAGTTCCCTTGGCACCCAAGTTTCTGCTCCTGGGCATGCACACTGTTGCCTCACTCAAGACATCCAGATGCTGGTCTCCTAGATAAACTCCAGAACCAGGGGAAAATAGGCATTTGACCACCTAAATTGTATGTGAGGCTCAATCTGGCACCTGTGCTCAGATGGCACTTGTTAGATTGGGTTCCATTCAGAATCCAGCCAGAGGAAGCGGAGGCGGTCGGGGTGCCCACCTGATAACCAAGTGAGAATGACTCTGTAATACAGTGGTTAGGGCACCCACTTGGGAAATGGGAGACCCTCATCCCATCCCCCTGCTCCAATGACTCTTTCATTATTTAATCCATGGTGGAACAGCTTCAACAGGAGAGACAGGAAATTCCACATCAGACTATTCCATAGCTCAGTGGTTATAGCACGCTCCTGAAAGGTGAGAGAGTCCTGTTCAAATTCT
This sequence comes from Malaclemys terrapin pileata, assembly GCF_027887155.1. Classification (NCBI taxonomy): domain Eukaryota; kingdom Metazoa; phylum Chordata; order Testudines; family Emydidae; genus Malaclemys; species Malaclemys terrapin. The sequence continues at coordinate 88,694,220 of NC_071507.1, forward strand.
TTCTCTGGCAGAGAAGGGGAATTGAAGTGAAATCTCCCACAACCGAAGCAAGTGTTTTAAAAATTACAAGGTGCAGGGCATCACCTCCCTCCCCCACTGCCATTTTGTGTGGAGCAAGGCAGGTGGCTAACTCATTCCATGGAGAAGCGGCACCTAAACTGCCTGTCAGGCATCTGGTTTGGTGGTTCCCATTTGTGGATTGCTAAACAGGATTAAGTGCATCCCTGCAGCCCAGATTTAGCTGCCTATCTCCCAGAGAGGGGCAGGGCTTAGCACACACCCCTGTCATTGGTATCTCCCATTGGTTAGTATAGGCAGGGAGCATCCTGGCTTTTGTGAATCCCATTCTTAAGTGCCTGTCTCTCCCCATTCATTGTGCAGGGAGCCTAGGCGCCTAACTCAGGCTTTGTTGTTCCTGTGATTTTCTAGGCACCTAAAAGTTAGGCATCATGATACTCAGCGTTGCAACACCTGAGTCCCTTGGTGGATCTCACCCTTATAGACTGGCCCATAAGTGAATAAATAGAAGATCATAGAATGGTAGCACGGTAATTAGAGGTAGAAAAGGTCAGATGAATGAGTCAAGGGCAGGATATCGAAAGGAAAACCATACATAGTCAATTCCATTTAATTGCACAGCAGAATTAACTGCTTAAGAGACCAGCTTTTCAGAATTCCAAAGTTTTTTAAATTCCTTCCATATTACTTGCACCTGTGTTAATATTGACAGAAGAATAAAGTTCTTAATTTCATTTTTTAAAATCTACTATTTGAGTCCTGAAAGCATTGCAGTTCTCTGTCTTGATTCCACTATAAAATGATAGTGTACGTCTTCACTGTAGTAAGACTGGGTTCTTACTCAGGTGTAACCCCTTATCCCCCTGCACATAAAAATGTCTCCCCTGTGTTAAATGGTGATTTCAACTGGTGCCAGTGGACACAGCTGGTGGGATTAAAGTCCACATTCCACTTTCACATGGGCTGGCAACCCATCCACTTTGTAGTGAGGATGCAGGCTAAATCACCCAATTGCTGAAGACCCTGCAGTGCCTTCATACAGGTCCTCCTGTGTGCCCAAAAGGAAAAGTTCTCCCGCAATTTATTGGAGAAGAGTCATAGAGCTTCTCAGCTTACTTCAGCTCAAAAGAATCATGGGACATGCCCCCAGAAGTCCTAGTGACACACACAGGTGAGTGCAGCATTAGTTAGGACTCAGAAACTCTAGTCCAGGGGTTCTCAAACTGAGGGTCGGGATCCCTCAGAGTGTCACGAGGTTATTACATGGGGGGGTCGCAAGCTGTCAGCCTCCACCCCAAACCCCGCTTTGCCTCCAGCATTTATAATGATGTTAAATATATAAAAAAATGTTGTTAATTTATAAGGGGGGGGGGTCACACTCAGAGGCTTGCTATGTGAAAGGGGTCACCAGTAAAAAAGTTTGAGAACCACTGCTATGCTAACCTGGGTGCCTGGACCCACATTCATTACCAGGACTAGCTCTGTGGTGAAGTTGCTAAAAGCTAACTAGGTTTCTCCTGCAATCTTTTATGATACTTATTTAACACCTAATCAAGTATTAAAGCTATAAATAATGTATTTTGCTGCACCACTCAGATCCTAATAAATGCTGTGAACAGTTTAGAGTTAGCAGCTTGTCTTTACAACATTGCACTGTTACAGCAGTCAGGTTAACCTTATGCCAATTCTTGACCAATAGTTGATGTTTTTAGCAGTCTCAACTTGTAAGCAGCATGATAGTGACAATAAATACAATATTTGTTGCAATAGCAGCACTGACAAAATAAAAATAACCCAACTATACAAAAAATGGGTGTTGCCAAGAGAAAATAACTGAGTAGATCTAAGGGACATCAGTATTAGTTATTTACTCTTCCACAAACATTTTTCTTTTTAAATTGCATAGCCTTAGATGCCATTAAATTACTTTTTCCTTCTCAAACTTGCTAATCCTGAACAGAAGTAGATAAAGGGTTATTTTTCTCCTGTTTAAAATTTGCAGTGGAATAATTAAAATAGTCAGAGGGTTTTGCCGTTTCAAGTGTTGGGAAGCTTTAAAAAATATCAAATAATATTGTGGGGTTTTTTTAAACAAAAGATGCATTTTTAATTGTTTTGGGTGTGGAGCCCTGCCTGCCTCCTATATTCATCAGCCATTTGACAAATTTCTGAAAGCTATAAAGCTGGTGTATGCTATTGCTATAGGGTAAATTATGAATTGTATTGTGCTTTAGGCAGGGAAAGGTACAGAAGCCTCTTCTCCTTCATAGGGCTATACCCTGCAGATTGCAGTGCACTCTGGCTCTAATCAAACAAGTGATTTAAGCCTTTGCATAACTTTAAGCACTGGAATAGTCCTATTGACCCTAATGTGTGCTGAGCACCTTACAGGATTGGTGCACACCTGTAGGCAGAACTGTAGGTATTTGGTTAGTTTATCCACTGGAACTCATTAGCCCTGTGTGACGTAGGTAGCCTGCGTATTCTGCTGACATCAGAAGCAGACATTGTGAGGATAGCACACACTGCTCCTTTTTGGACCACTCATAAGGAGAATAGTAGAATGACTTTCCCCCAGAGCTCTTTTGTCAGCATTTGCCCTATGTAGGGCAGAATGGCTCAGGGAGCCTCCATTCAGCTGCTAGAACTCTGCTCTATGAGCACTCTTGTGACTGCTGCCGACACAGTCTGCAGCTCTACAGGCATGCTATTATTAATAATATTAACAGTGTTTCTCTGTACTTTTATTACTTTCCAAATGGTGATTCACAAATGATAGAAAATTACCTTTGTATACATGGGATGGGGTGGGGATGGTGGTGATGATAACGAGAAGAAAGTAATCGGAGCCTTTGCTTTTATATGTGTGTCTTTCCAAATTGGCAGTATTCCTGGCTATCTGAATTGGAGCCAGAGAAACCCCTATAACTCCAATTTAATTTAATGCCAGGTAAAAAAGCTGTAATTCAGAGAAACTCATGAAATGGAATTGAGATATATAAGAAAATGACAAATGGCAGCAAATACCTACAATATATTTTATACGGGTTTTAATAAAGCAATATTAATATTGAAAAATAATATGCATCAGAAGATTTCAGTGTCTGATCTGATTAGGATCAATACTTTTCCCCTCCAAGCTTTTGATGCATGTGACAGTGTTACCAGGCTGTGTATTATAGCTACGGACATTGGAATCCTTTAGCAGTAAACTGCGTTTAGTAAAATGCATTCCTAGGAAGGATATACATACATACAGCCAAAAATAAATCACTGTGATAAATACTAGACACTAAAAGAGTTTTCAGTGAAACAAGCCATGATATCATTCTTTTATATTTCATAAATCTCACTATACTAAATTCAAAGAGTAAACTTTTGATATAACACCCTTCCTCATTGAAGTTTGCAGTCTTTAGCTTCTGAAATACACCACAGTTCATTATGCTGCTGTAGTATCTCATGTAATTTTGAAGCAGTGTATATATATTTTTTTAACGTGTAGATTGTTTTCCATTTTGTTATCTTTCAACCATTTGTCAGCAAGTATTGTAGGTTACTGTACAAACTCATTTAACTTGAATACTGTTGATTCACCCATTCACACTTAGATTTTTTTTATTTCTTCCTTCCACACCTGCGTCAATCTTTCTGATCTTTCATCATTTCTTTGCTTGAGTGTTTTTGGTATTTTTAGGTTCTTATCACCATAGCATCTATATTGTAGGTACTTATTTTAGCTATTTAGATACTCATATTCATTAATGTATTTACCCTAACATCATCCTTCGAAGGTTTGGAAATACTGTTATCCTCACTTTACAAATGGGAAACTGAGGCACAGCGAAGCTTGGGGCTTGTCTACATGGGAAAATGGACTGGCATATCTGTTCAAGAATAACTGTTCTGTTGTAGCTATTCTGAAATAACTTCCCATGTGGATACTCTATTCTGCAATAGAAGTGACTGTATTCTGGAATAATTATTCCACTTTATAAATGGAGTATTTATTCCTGAATAAAATTGCTTTAATTCCAGAAGAGAGTATGCACATGGGGGAGTTACTTAGGGTACATCTACACTACAGCGGGGAGTCGATTTAAGATACGCAAATTCAGCTACGTGAATAGCGTAGCTGAATTCGACGTATTGCAGCCGACTTACCCCGTTGTGAGGACGGCGGCAAAATCTACTTCTGCCGCTTTTTGTCGGCGGCGCTTACTACCACCTCCGCTGGTGGAGTTAGAGCGCCGATTCGGGGATCGATTGTCGCGTCCCGACGGGATGCGATAAATCAATCCCCGAGAGGTCGATTTCTACCCGCCGATTCAGGCGGGTAGTATAGACCAGACCTTAGGTATAACTAAATTATACTGGAATAGCTATAGCAGATTGTTATTCCAGAATAGCTATGCCAAGCAATTTCTGCCACATAGACAAGGCCTAAGCGATTTACCAAGATTTACACAGAAAGTTTGTGGTAGAGCAGGGTCTTGAAGCCGGGTCTCCCAAGTCTTTGGCTAGTGCTCTAACCACTGGACAGTCCTACCTTTCCCTAATGTCTGTGTTAAAATTCTTGGGTTAACGTGTTAACTGTGTTAAAGTTCCTGGCTCTGTGGATATGGGGAAAGCAGTGGACGTGATATATCTTGACTTTAGCAAAGCTTTTGATACGGTCTCCCACAGTATTCTTGCCAGCAGGTTAAAAAAAATATGGATTGGATAAATGGACTGTAAGATGGATAGAAAGCTGGCTAGATTGTCGGACTCAATGGGTAGTGATCAACAGCTCGATGTCTCGTTGGTAGCCAGTATCAAGCGGAGTACCCCAGGGGTCGGTCCTGGGGCTGGTTTTGTTCAATATCTTTATTAATGATCTGGATGATGGGATGGATTGCACCCTCAGCAAGTTTGCAGATGATACTAAGCTGGGGGGAGAGGTAGATACGCTGGAGGGTAGGGATAGGGTACAGAGTGACCTAGACAAATTGGAGGATTGGGCCAAAATAAATCTGATGAGGTTCAACAAGGACAAGTGCAGAGTCCTGCTCTTAGGACAGAAGAATCCCATGCACCACTACAGGCTGGGGACCAACTGGCTAAGCAGCAGTTCTGCAGAAAAGGACCTAGGGATTACAGTGGATGGGAAGCTGGATATGAGCCAGCAGTGTGCCCTTGTTGCCAAGAAGGCTAACGGCATATTTGGCTGCATTAGTAGGAGCACTGCCAGCACATTGAGGGAAGCAATTATTCCCTTCTATTCGGCACTAGTGAGGCCACATCTGGAGTATTGCATCCAGTTTTGGGCTCCCCGCTACGAAAGGATGTGGACAAATTGGAGAGAGTCCAGCGGAGGGCAACGAAAATGATCAGGGGGCTGGGGCATATGACTTATGAGGAGAGGCTGAAGGAATTGGGCTTGTTTAGTCTGCAGAAGAGAAGAGTGAGGGGGGATTTGATAGCAGCCTTCAACTACCTGAAGGGGGTTCCAAAGAGGATGGAGTTTGGCTGTTCTCAGTGGTGGCAGATGACAGAACAAGGAGCAATGGTCTCAAGTTGCAGTGCGGGAGATCTAGGTTGGATATTAGGAAACACTGTTTCACTAGGAGGGTAGTGAAGCACTGGAATTGGTTACCTAGGGAGGTGGTGGAATCTCCATCCTTAGAGGTTTTTAAGGCCCGTCTTAACAAAGCCCTGGCTGGGATGATTTATTTGGTGTTGGTCCTGCTTTGAGCAGGGGATTGGACTAGATGACCTCCTGAGGTCTCTTCCAACCCTAATCTTCTATGATTCGATGTTTCTGTTAAAGAGCTCTGATAATCAGATTGGAGGCTTTATAGATATAACATCGTCATACTCCGTATACTTGTCTGACATCAAGTTATAATTACTTACCTTATTGAGAAAGCACATTTTTAATGTTAGCATTCCAGAGCTAAAATAGCTATCAAAGAGCAAGCTGGGTTATAGTCTTGCATAATCAACAGGTTAAATTAAATTCTGATTGCTTTTTCTTTATTACTGATGAGAATGTCAAAGGTGGAAATGGTACAGCTTAATTTTCAGATCCCAAGTGAAAGGATAGGATTGGAAGTTGAAAAATTTTTATCATCTTTTACTTGTAATCTGAGAATGATTGATATGGAGTCTATAGAAGTTAGTAGTCTCATTTTACTGTTAATTTTTCTGATTATTGCCTTATGTTAAATAAAAACCTAATTACAGATAAATATCTGGAAAGAGAGAGATCCAAGCATAGTGTAGCTAGGAACTGTGGAAGTTTTCATCTACACTTTTGACAACCTCTTCTGTCCTGATGTGCAACATCCCTGCTATTCCGGTTTGTATTGTGGTCCACTCGAGACTAGGTTAAGATTAACAAACTCATTTTCATTAGTGACCTAAGCTATGATTTGAATGCAGTTCTCAAAGAGGCAAAAGGCTATATGCTTTAACATTATTGCCTTACTGCTTCACCATCTAGATTCTGCAGCTGCTGTTTTTCTGGAAACTTTCACAAATGAAATTTTTTGTCCATTTTTCAGCAGATTTTAATCTGATTCTCTTGTTAGTGATGTGGATTGTTCTTAGCAAGATATTCTTTTCCTGTTCAATATTTTATTATTCCTGAATTCAGTAATCCTAGATGTTCCATTAGTCATTTGAAACAAGCTCTTTTGCAGCTCCTTCTCCCTACCACCTCCACTGTTTGTTTCTGATGCAAGTCTTTCCACTAATTAAGGGAACGGTTTAATTAATTTCCCTTCCCCTGCATCGTCTGAAAAATCAAGTACGTTTCTCTCATCTTGAATCTCATCTCTGGGGAAGTGAGAATGAAGATTTCTCTCCTTGGACCTCAGATTCCGGTCATAAGAGCAGTGCTAAAATCTTGTTAATTTCCTGATTTATTGATCTAGATTTTTATATTGCATCAGTCACAATGCTGTGTACAGACATTGTGGTGTCGCGGCAAGGGCAATAGACCAGGACTCAGGAGAACTGGGTTCTAGTTCCACTGCTAGCACTGACCTATTGTGGAAATCACTCTACCTCTCTGTGCTCTTGTCTCTTTAGAGTGTAAACTTTTGTGGGGCATGGACTGTCTCTCTTAATATTTGTATAGTGCCTAGCACAATGAGGCACCAATCTTGGGGCCTCTGGCACGCCTGTAATACAAATAAAAATAATCTTAATGTTGGAGTGTCTGATAGATCAATGGCATTTTCTTGAGCCCAGCATTCTTAAATTACTTCCAATTCAAGTTAACGCAGATCTTAAGGTTACTTTAGTACAGAGGTAGAAAATAGGTGGACTACGAGACAAATCTGGACCACCAGATGCTTTTGAATGGACCCCAAAATCGTTTTTATTTATTTATTATTATTATTATTTTATTATTATTTTAAAATTATTTTCTCCGGAATTTGGACCTTGACTATACCTCGACCAAGAAATTTCGACCTTGACAAAAAAAAAAAAAGAAAATGATAGACTACCCCTGCTCTAGTATATAAAAGACCTCATTGCCACAAGTGACATTTTGTATCAAGTGCTCGGAGAATAATTTGTTTTTACCATATTCTACTGATGGTAGGAATAATAATATTTTAGTTGCTATAGTAGCTACAGAATGTTACAGAAAATACTGTAAGGCAGCAAGTGAATCTTCAAGTGTTCTTTGCTTTTCCAGCATTGTCTGATTGGGTTGGTGTGTTTTGTTTTTGCTTTTTAATCTAATAGATGTATATATTTAGAACTATAGTCCTTAAAACCTTTGGGGACTCAGAGGACAGTTGTGCTCTTGGTTCAACACTTCTTTTGCATCTGAAGATCAGTGAACCAGGACAATTAAACATCTTTGGATTAAATCCAAGTTCTTCTGGAAAGAGGTGAAACATCAAACCACTGTGCCTAAATTGGTGTACATAATGTGGTTTTCATGTACTATTTCAGGATTTTGAAGACCTGCTATTGATGGATTCTAGTTTGTGAGACACAGACACCTGATATGATGACATCCTGTCATTACAGAGCACTTCTGTCTTCTCTGCTAGTACTGAATAAAACATTGGTTGATAAAATTTGCTGTGGACTCAAAGGAAAATAACTTGGTAGTGAAACAGCTGAGGAAAGATAAACTGGAAATGTAAAACTGACAACACACAAATGGCAGTGCCGGGAATACATTTCAGATATCTTCTCTTATGAGTGGGCTTAATACACAGTCCCTGTCTTGCTGGCAGCAGAAAGGGAGGGCAGAGTTGTAGGAAGTAATTGGAGGATCCCTGAGTCATATTGTCCTATACAAGGCATATACAGAAAAAAAAATGGCTAGCTCAGGGAGATGTTAGGACAGGAATGGTTGGAAAGGAAGATGTGGAAGGAGCTCAGGGTTCATAACAAGTCCCTGACTCTGCTGAAACCATGCCTGAGGGAGGGGGCATTTCTTAACCTTTGCTCCCAACGTGCCTAACAAGAGTGCAGCTGAACTGATGTTAGTAATTTTTTGCTGAATTTCTCTAGTGTATACAATTCTACAGGTTCCCCTGGAGGAGCAGAGGGACTTGAAGTGCTGGGGGTTGATGTCTGGGTAGGCTCTTTCAGGGGCATTGAGTTGCTGAGAGTGAGCTCGGCAGCCTTGCATTTTCCAAAAGTCACGGAGGAAGTGGCCCATCTCCTTTCCCCCTCCCTGTTTTCCCCCCTCATAGTTTCTCTAGCCTGCACAACGTATTAAGAAGTCCCCAGTTAAGAATAGCTAGGTTCAAGAGGGCTCAGTTGACATCTGGGTTCACATCAAACTAAATAGCTCAGGGTCAAATAATTTACAAATTACCCTGCCAAAGATGACAGAATTTTTTTATGTACCACAAGTCAAATAGCTGAGGGTTTAGTTCCCCCCACCTCCTCTCTAATATAAAAGAAAATTAAAAACTACTACTAAAGTTCAAAACCCAAGCACTTAAAGTTCAGGAAAGTCAAAAATACAAAGTTTCTCCCACAGAGTTAACTCAGTCATGTACATAAATAGAGCTTTTTATTCTTCTTTTCCTTATGAAATTTAAATTTTAATACACTTATTTAAATATGTCGGAATGTGTAACATGATTGAGTTTATGCTGTGTGAGCAAACTTAACATTTGCAGTTTTCTGATATTTGCATGGTTAAATTCTCACTACTAAAGGTTGCATTCAGCTTCCTTTTGCCTTTAATTATATATTGCAAGAGGGAGATGGACCTTGACATTGGAAGTATCCTACTGAAACTCAACAAAGCACCCAAATCCAAAATAATTTGCCAAACGAAACCCCTATCCATACTTATTTTCTTTGTAAAACATTTCTTTGCTTTTTTGTTCTTGTATATCTTTTTTTCTTGACAAAACCCTAGACGAAATTGAAAAAGCTACTAAAGAGAAAGCAAGCAAGAGGCAAAGGAACCAGCATAAATTATTAATAAATTGCCCCCTCTTCTGATGTTTTTGATATTTCCTTTCTTCTCAGAAAGGATAAAGGATATTAGAAGTGGGTATGAACACTAACCTTACAGTAAATCAGGCTTGGTAATATGACAAGATATCCTTAGGTAAGGGTGAAATGTGTGTGCATAGATAAATGTGTATTTCTAGCTCACTGTGCCTAAAAACAGTGACTCCTGTTACCCTCTGTTCACAACTGAACTTTGGGGGTATATGAGGCATTGACATAACAATACCATTATTCTCTGTGTTTGTAGCAGATGGGTGGTCCTCTTGGGATGGCAGGAGCCCTGTATTTTTTTAATGTGAGTAGATAAAACCCACAGTATGATCTGAAGAGGCGGCTTTGGGTATTATCTTCATTTCATTTTTTTAATATTTCAGTGAAAGTGTTAAAAAGCATTTTTGTACGACTAGATTTGTTCAGATTCAGGCAGATGGCAATTCATTTGGAGAGTTACTTTCAGTAGGAGATAGAGATAGGGGTCATAGAAGATGGGAGAAGGGAGGTTTAGAAGTCAAAATAAAAGGACTAGGACTGTGAATACTTAAAGTCTGAATTCTAGAAAAAAACCTGCTGGACTCATCTCTGACTGTGCTCACTCTGGTTGGAATCAGAAGTAACTCTATTGAACTCTGTGGTGTTACTCTGGTTTAAAATTAGTACAAGAGGCATGTCTCCTTCAGTACTGAATATTAGGCCAAATATTACATTTTGACAAATATTGCAGTAATAATTATGATTTACAATTAGGAACCTCCTGGATAAAAGGAACCCCATACATGTACAGTAGTTATTATTTACAGTGTGTATCAGAAAACTCCCCTAGGATACAAACAGCAAACTTGCTGTCCTTCAAACATATTCCCTGAGAACCATATGTCCACAATGGCACCCCTTGCAAGACTGAAGATGTATTTCGCTAAAGGAGATAATTCACAATATACTGAGAAAATATGCTTATGTTGGCATACAATTTAATATTCAACCTACATTTTTTGAAACTGCTAAAGGAGTTCGCAGAATCTGATGAAGAAATAGGCTGTAAATTGATACCTTGGTGTGTGCTTCCTTTTAGTGAATGTTTTTGGACTAAATAATTTACACACTCAGGAAAAAAAAACAAAATAACCCAAAACCCCACACCAAGCTTGGTTCTCAGCTGTCCCTGTGTACAATACATTTTTAAAATGCAGCAAGTAGTGTAACCTTGTTTAAACAGTGCTTTTTATGAGGAATTAAACTAGCTTATCCGGCCATGTTCAATATCACTTCCTCCGAGAGAGGCCTTTAATTGTGCATCATGGCAACTTCTGTTGTAGCCACTCATTATTTTTATTGAGAAAAATGGGTTTCTGCATCTGTAATACTAGTGAATAGTCCGGGTCCGGGATGGAGATATCCCATCTCCTAGAACTGGAAGGGACCTTGAAAGGTCATCGAGTCCAGCCCCTTGCCTTCACTAGCAGGACCAAGTACTGATTTTGCCCCAGATCCCTAAGTGGCCCCCTCAAGGATTGAACTCACAACCCTGGGTTTAGCAGGCCAATGCTCAAACCACTGAGCTATCCCTCCCCCCTAATATATCCAGCCACTCAGTTTTACTTGGTTTTGGCTGCCTGAAGTAGGTTGCTCCCTGGATAATCAGACATGCTTCAGCTGCTGGTTTCCAGTTGTTCCAATAATGTGCTAACATGCTGGTCCCCTGAAACAGCCTGCTTATTAACTGTGATGCCCAAAATGCCATCTGGAGTGTTATCCAGTAATCTATAATTATTCTGTCTACTCCTTCTACTTGATTGTCTGCTTTGTTACACTATGCTGCTTCTTTCTGTTTTTTGTTTTTGTTTTCTTTCCATTTTCCTAACTTGTCATGGAATCATTTCATACAGTGAGTGATACTCACAACTGCTCTATGAATTACTTTTACATAAAGATGAATGCACAGGCTTGCTAGAAATTCTGCTGGGAAAGAAACTCTCAGATTCACATCATGCCCCTCTCAATAATTAACTAACTAAATAAATAAATAGAAAGGCTAAATAAATAAATAAATAAAGAAAAAGCGAGTTGGTGAGGTTTCAGAAAGAGCAGTAAACACGGAGGACTTGATTCTCCACTTCCTTGCCTTTGTAGTAGTTTATTTCTAGGCAAAAAATTTTACGGTCATGTTACACAGGTAGAAATGACTACACAAGGAACAAGGCAGCAGAGACTGAGGCCCAAAATTAATAAAAATAAATTAAATATAAAAGACCTGTGATTACAGAGAAAGCACTGAAAACAGTAAAAAAAAAAAAAAAAAAAAAAAAAAAAATCTGATCCATTTGTACCACTACCCTTCTTGCTGCTTTAACTTCACCCTTTCTCTGTAACTCAATACAGCTGAATTCATAAAGTAAAATCTTTGGGTATTAAACATATTCCTTGGGGATTTGATTCACCATTTACTTTTCTTTATAGTGTCCTTATTATAAAGACATATGCCCATTGAAGAACACTCAATTAACATATGTAGCTAGAAACAGGCAATAAGAGGAAGAGGATAACTCTGATTCTTTTTCAGATGGGGTCAAGCCTATTTTCTAGCACCTAAAAATATCCCAGAAAATCTACCTCTGTGCTATGAGTTACCAAGACAAGTTAATAACGAATAGCTGCATCCCCCTACATATGTTTACCAATATGGTTCTATCCTGCCTAGGTGTGTAATTTATAGGATACACAGATAGCATCCTCACTGCTATTCTGATCTATTTGATCATCACTCATTGCCTGCTGATGACATAATGAAGCATATATAGCTCCCACTGGGTGATATAGCTTTCTTTTTTTGGTCTAATTTAAGAACAACATTTTGGAATTTGCTTTTATTCTGTGATGAGGAAAAGATGGGAAATAGTTAAAGTTTTGGACTTAGTAGCACTATATGTCAGGCTGGAGTCAGTGGTACTAAGTATAAAGGACAAGGGGGTTAATAAAGGCCAGAGTTTAATAAATAGTTGTTACTTAATTTCAGCTTCTCATTCTCAGTGAATTGAATTTATAAAATCAGCACAGTGACTTGTGGACAGTAGCCCCATCTAGGGGTGGACAAGAAGGTTTCTGTTGATTAAATGTTTAGTAATGCAGTTCTACTAATACGGAGGACTTGGGAGGCATCCAGCTCCAGGGTGAGACTCAACTTGATAACAGAAACACGTATATTCGAGGAGTGATTCCTTTGTTACAATAACATATTGGAGAGAGGAAGAAGCTATTAAAAATAAAAGTCAAGTGCAATTCTAAACTTGTTACTGCTGCAATGCTTTAGTCCCATGACGTCGTCGAACTGACAGTTCAGGGCTCCATCCTGCCTTCCCAGAGTTAGATGTACATTCTACATGAAACACAGGGGAAGCAAGTAAACTCAGTTTTGGCTGTCAGCATGACAGGAGCAGGGAAGCATGGCAGCATAAGTGTAAAAAGCCTACTAGCTTTGATAGCAAGCAAAATGCAAATTGATATTAGCAGCTTTCTGGGTATCCTCTCTAGTATTAATTTTAAAACTGGATGTCATGCCTGGCTCAGCTCATACGGGGGCCTCTGACGAGAGGAGGCTGAAGACTTGAGCTATCAAGCAGACTAGATAACCTTGCATCCTTTGAGAAAATGATTTTACAGATGAGGGTTGAGGTCACTAGCTGGGCAGCGTGGGAAGGCTTGCATTGGGGCTGCCTAAATTGTGCCTGACATGTGGAAAAAGGATTTCAGTGTTACTGCTGCCATATCCTTAACTTTCATGAGCAGAGCTATTCACTTACGATTTTTTTTCTTTTTAATATGAAAACAGCATATGGGAAAATGTATATTTGGAGTTGAAAACATTTTAAAGCATGGTATGGAGAAAAGAGAAAAGTCTATCATGAATTCTAGAATTGACCTAGTCCCTTATTTTTCTAAAATAAAATTATTTAAACTGGACCACCTCTTTGTATCCTTATGCAAAATGAGACCAGGTCAGCTATTGCATTGCTTGCTTAGCATGGGAAGAGAAAATTTAGTTGTAGTTGGTGTTGGTCCTGCTTTGAGCAGGGGGTTGGACTAGATGACTTCCTGAAGTCTCTTCGAACCCTAATCTTCTATGATGCTATGAAAATGGAAAATTGATTGCATGTAAGAGACTAGATTTAATCTCAGCCATTCAGATTGACAATTTTAACTGAATTATGTATGGCAATTTTTTCCTCCTCATTTTCAGCAAGTGATCCTGAGTGGAAGGAATAACCGGATTAGGGTTTCAATATGATCATTTGCATAACTGAGCCTGCATGTGCAACTGGAATAAACATCCCAGCACTGGCAGGGCTCCAGAGATTTTTAACAGTGTGTGTAATGCTGTATTCAAACAGGAAATATTGGGACTAATGTTTGCACAGTTGTGGCATTGTTCAATGTGCTGCATTCATGACAAAATAACTCTGTGTGGCTATCCTATCTCAGTAACCCTGGAAAAGTCGTACTGTCACAAAGGCAGCAGTTTGTACGATGATATAACACTTTTTTCTTTAAAGAAGACAGACATCATCTCCGTACAGTACAAACTTCTGAGATTAGTCTGCTTGCAAATCATAGAGAATGTGCTAAAGAGTAGAATGGGTATTTGGACGACTGACAGTGTTTCTGTGCGTGTCATTTAAAATTTTACTCGACTGTAAGGCTGCTGCAATTCTTTGTGAAACATAATAAAAATAGCTACCATCAGCCATTGCCGTTGCCTTTGAGCTACCTTATCTCTGGGAGGTTGGATGGCAGAGGTCATTCAATAAATCAAATAAAATGAAGGCCTTTTTAATATACTGACTAGAGTGCCTCTTTGCCACATTAATAAAAACAAAATAATACTGTTCCATAGCAAAGCAAAAAGGTCCAAGTGATGCTCCACTTATCCTTTGAATGTTAGTAATAAGCCTTCTGAATCTTCTTTGCACTCATTTTTGTGCATGTAGGTATGTGCTGGGTAGCAACCCATTTATTCATTTTCCACTGTGCTGGGGCTTACATCACTGTCGTATTAGTCTAAGCAGAATGGAACAGATTGTTTATTTTGGTTTAGCTCCACTTCGGGCTGTAACATCAGATGTAGCTCCTAGAGTGACAAATTCCAATTGCAGTGTCACAGATTAAACAAGAGTACAAAGGAGCCCCGCAAGCATTTTATTCCTCATGGGAGGGAAAGGATCCTGTCTGTTTCTCTTCACTGAAATTATTGAATGTTGCACAACCCCTACATACATAAATAAACAAACAAGAGCCCCATTTATGCATCGGAGTAAATACCCTTCAGTCATCAAAAATATGTTGGAATGTTCAGGGTGTAGACGCCTCCCTTATATAGATTAAATAACATGGATTTTTAATATCTTTACAAAAATATGGTAATATGAGCTGATTTTTTTACTGTCCTACCACACACTGATGATGATTACGTATTTCACATAGAGATTATTGATTTCATTTTCACATGGTTTCCAATGTGATTAAATACTCTCTCCACTCTGGAGCTCTAATATCATCTTTAGATAACCTTTGAAGATATTTCTTCCCAGAAGCAAACATGTTAGCTCTGTCTATCTCAGCTACACTTTCTGGCTTTGAAATATCCATGACTGATAAAGAGAATGACCTTTTACAGTATAAGGTGGCTATATAAATAACTATAGCAAATATTAAAAGTAAAATACGTAAATTGGATTAAATGGTTTAGAGCAGTGTTTCTCAACCTTTTCAGGTTGATGATTTTGACCACCTCCAAGTTACTCTGGAAATTTTATTTTCTTTGCTTTAGAATTGTAATAAAATGTTCAAGTTTCTTGCAGTCCCCTGATTGCCTTTTGTGACCTTCCTGTAGTCACAACCCACTTGTTGAGAAACATTGCCTGAGGGGTCTAAGCACCGAGTTTGAAATACTGGGTGTCTGTTCTGATCTGACACCAGTCTTTTACATCAACTTCAATGAAGCAATTTCTGATTAATGCTAAAGTAAGCAAGATGAGAACCAGGCCCTAAGTTTCACATATGATTCTTGACAAAATTCTTTTGATACTCTTCTGAGGTCGATTAAAAATATGTCCTATACAGTTTGCTGTGAATGTAGTATTTTGGATTAGATCTTAAAAAGTGAGGTCCTGTGTACCATGTGTAGAGATTAAAATTGAATAGTTCCTTTCCTAAGAGTGTTTGCTACAGTGTCCATGACCAAAGTCTCTCCCCCTCTAAATGTGAGACATTATTTTATAATATAAAGTTTTCTAATATTGTATATTAAGAACACAAGTTTTTTGCTGGATAATTGGATTTAAAATTAAGATGTTCATGATGCTCAGAAACAATCCTCTGATGCAATAAAGTGATATGTTAACATCAGGTTGAAAATATACTAGAATTTCACTTGTTTGGTGGGTTGCACTGTAATTAGACTCCTGCCTTCCTAAGTATCTTGTCTAGCACAGGATGACAAATGCAGTCTGCTGCTCAGATTGGAAATGGCAGCTGGGATCGGATAGGGTGGCCAGTGATGGAACCTGAAAAGCAAAGAGGAAATGTCTTTAAAGTGAAGGTTTGCTGCAGGAAAGGGAAGTCAAATGAAGCACTTTTCACAGGTGGCACTTCATTTAAATTATGGCAGAAGCACCTGCTAACAGTATTGTGTATTTCAACAGAATAGATAGAATCAAATATATTAAATAAATTTGTAGATCTCTGTGGAATGCCCCTGTAAGTAGAATGGATAATTGTTGTATTGACACAGAGTAGGAGGTAAGGACTAGAAGGGTGTTTGGGGGCATGCAGGGTGTTCATGTGTATAAATTTTAGAGTTCTCAGCTTTGTATTTCCAAGACATTTCCTGTAATTCATGGTTGATGTTATGAAAATCAGGATATCTCAGGAGAAGCTTGGGATTTTTTCTGCTGTCAGGTGATATGTCAAGTGTTGTTGGGTTTTTTTTTTTTTTTAGCTGTTATGTTCACAGAGTGCAGGATACAGATATTTCTACACTTCTGTCACTTTATGTTTGACTTTAAAAGGAGTATGTGAGGAAGAATTGGAGGATATGTAAGCAGTTGACATGTCAGTGCACTTGGAAATGTGTCTTGAATATTAACAGTGTTGCTTCTAATCTGATAAACTTCACCCCTCACAACAAGGCTGTCTGTAGTGAGGCCAACTCTCAAATAGAAGGTCCTTTGCTCAAGTACATTCAAACCCTGCATAGGCACTATTTATAAAACCTGTCCTGTTTCAGTGTTCAAATTATTAGATGTAGTGTGGTGATTTAAAATGCTAGAAAGCTACAGAGTTTTTGGATGCTACAAGACAGAGGAAATGTCATTGTCTTATCACACTTTAATAGATCAAGCTAGGGCTTGTGGGGGTGAGGGTTGCTCCCTTTTATATCTATTTTTAGGGAGAGAGGGCAAACATACTGACTGAACATATCCCTGTAAAGTTAGCTAATATGAGAGGGAAAGAAAATATAATTATGACATTATATAATTAGGGATGTGTGAACCAGTTTGGATAAGAATCAGCATGAATTGTCTTAGAGAATTTGAAGTGAACTTTTTGAATGTTTGATAAAGTTGGGGTAATTTACTGCCTTCTTTACTGTCCCTGTGCCAACCTCCTATCTAGTTTCTAAATTTCATTATGGGGTCTCAGCAGCTGTGGTAATATCTGCAGGGCTCACTAGCTCTGAAGCTTCACTTTGACACAGCCAATGAGTTTGGGGCATTTCTGACCCAGGGAACCCCCTCATCATGTTAGAAATGAATATAAGAACCCATCCCGAGAATACCAGCATTATTTTTTCCAACAGTGGAATATTAGTAAAAGTTTAGGAAAAGGCCAAGAAGTGGAAACTCTGTTAAAGAGACTTCTGGAGTTCTGGGAGGAGGTGGGGAATGGAAAAAGTGGAAAAGGAGGTGGTTCTGCTGGGAGAAAGGGCAAGGGTGGGATATGAAGAAGAGAGATGGGAAAAGGGAAACAGAAAAAAGTTGGATATATTCAGATACTTTTAACTTGCAAGCTTTGTTGAAAGGGGTTGAACTGAAACAAACCTCTGAACCATCATATAATTGCATATGTCCTAAGTAACTGGGGTGTGTGTGAGTGTTTTGTTTTTGTGACTGGGAGGAAACTTACATTTTCAGAGAGAACTTTTGCCTACCCTTCATATGCAGTAGTCCTAATACAGTTCAGATGAAATTTTAAAAACTGGCCACCTACATTGTGCTACCATGTGGTGCGTACTTGCAGAACCCACAAATACCCGTGCTATAGGGCTAATTGCTTGTGCAAACAGGGATTCATGTAAAAGTTCTGGAAGTATTCGGATATCTGCAGTTTACAACATGCCTCTCATGGTTAATAAAAACAAGTGAAGGGGTGTCAAAATCCATATTACTTTAGATTGTTAGTGCCTGTTTCCAGGATGTCAGGATGCCTTTTTCACTCAGAGGAGAGGCTGTTTATCCCTTGCTTAGTGAACAGTTTTTGATGCTTCGTGTCATCAGTCACTGCCCTTTCCCTTCAAGGGACAGGTCTGTTGTGTAATTTATTGCTGCTTTCAGGAATGTTCTCAAGCTGTAGGAGAATGACTGGAGCACTGGTCCTGGTGCGAGATCTGAGACCTGAGCCAATGGCTGTGAACCAAAGTCAGGCTGTGTATTCAAGTAAATGTTTACAAGTTCACTGTCCAGTACGTGAACTTGGCAAAGTGGTTGTTAGTTCCATATTGTGGACCTGGGTAATAAACCCGATCGAGCGCCTTTGTCTCTGAACTGTGCCTGTGGTCTTCCTTTATGAATAACATCATGGTCTGCTAAATTTACATGCTGCACTATCTACTAATAACCTTGACACTTCAAGGACAGAAGCACTGAGCAGCCTAAACAGTTACTGTGGCAACGACATTCTGGCCCTCAGCACCTAACATTGGGTTTTTTTATCGAGGTCTGCTAAACCTGCTATCTGCGTGGAGTGGCACAGCGCACTGAAAGAACACACACACAACACAAGCCAATTGACAACACAGGAATTACTTCAATGTCTTTGGGAGAGGAAGTTATGGGTGAGGTTTCTGCCAGTCTTTGCTTTGCATGAATCAAAAATGTATGCAGTGCTCATCTGTATTGAAATGGTTGGGTGGAATGCAACAAGCCACTCTCCTTCAGAGCGAGAATAAATCACTGCTCTGAACTATTTTTCAAAGAACTGAAATGACATTGAGAGCAGGACGCATGGCTTCAAAGAAGCATTGTGCTGCCATTAGCCTTATCTGCTGATGGCATTTGCACAGTTGTGTGTTCTGTATCAGAGCAGTGTCACTATCTACTACCATTGAACTTCAAGGATTTCTGCATTACCATTTGAAATTCCTGTCTTCATAAGGGACTAGAGTCTATAGGAAAATAGTTTATAGATTTTAAGAGATGTTAGAAGTATTTGAAAATTAAATATCAGGCACCCACTGTAATTTCCTTTCAGAATGTTTTTATTATGTTTAGCCTTATTAGTATAATAATCAATCCATATTGTACAGAAGCTATTAAAATATACTGATGGATGTGCACATCCAAATGGCATGGCAAATTCTAAGGTCTTTGTTTCCTGATTCACCATTAGGGAACCTTGGGGTCTGTTTTTTTCCTTCGAGTCAGAGATTCTAATATAGAATGATAAACATCTGACAGAAATTTGTGCATTCTAGCTTATAGGTAAAATGCTATCAAACATGGCATCTCTGTCAAATCTAGATCTTCCTCAAAGAGTCCGTAGAATTAGACCACCCAAGATTGTAATCTTTACATCCTAGCATCTCAAAGTGCTCAGTGAGCCTTTGTTTAAATTTAAGTAATTCAGTGTAGAGATTTGTGTCTTGGGGGAGTCTGGAAATCTTTATTATTATTTCTTTTGGAACTGTTAATTCTGGAGATTGCAAACTTTGCTTATGTATCCTCCTCTTACTTTATTAAAATGATAACAAATGGAGTTTAGCTTTGTCCAGGCAAAACCTTAATTCTCAATGTTATTTCTAAGTATCTCATAAATTTAAAAATAAAAACTATACATCCCTGGACTTATTTTAAAGAAAATGTGTGCAACTCCTTCAGACAATGTCTTTTTAATGTACAGTAGTTTTAGAAAGATACTAGCAGTACATTTGTCTTCAATTTTTGTTGTAGGGTCAGAGCTTTGATACATCATATGAATAGTATTTTTCAAATACAAATCAAGACATAACATATGTAAATGCCAATTGAGATCACATAAACATAAAAGCATACTTCAGGTTAAAGTAAAATTGCTACACATCGTACCCAAACTAATTAAAAAAAATAAGTAAACTAATTCCAATTTAATGATTTAAAGCAAAACAGAGGGAATATCCTATCACCTAGATCCCCAGGCATCTTTTGGTAAGTTCCTTTATAAATAGAATAAAATGTAAAGAGCTTTTATTTATTTCAGGCCCTATTCTACAGCCTGAAATACAACTGCCTAAATAGCTTTATTGGCTTCAATATGACTATTCATATAAGGAGATGCTGCAGGTTCAGGCCATTATAGGGGTGTTGAGTTGCTTTGTCCCATATTGTGAATAAACTTGAATACTAGATGAGGGGTTTTTGTGTTTTTTTTTAAATTGTGCTGGTTAAATCTCTCTTGGCAAAACTGTGCCTTGGCTTTTTGCAGGGGATGATAGGGGTGGAAGAACTCCATTCCACTCCCCTACATTCATGGCACAGTACGGGGGGAAGAACAGGGTCTGCTTCTCTCTTGCTCTCCTGTAGGTAAGTGGGCTCGTCGGGATGAGGAGAGGGCGGAGAGAACTCCAGCACACTCCCCACCTTTCCCATGTGTCAGAGCTGGCCAGGCACCACGAGGTGGGAAATAGTAATCCCCTGGAATGATGGAAGTTGTATCCCATATTATAAGCGAGCATTATTGATTATATTATTAGATTATTGATTACATTATCAGAATTTCATTTAGTCTGTTTTACACTTTGTTGCCTTTTTCTTTATATTTCTTTTCTTTTCTTTTTTAATTAGTAGCCTACGATGCCAATCCTAGCTCTTAAGTGCATGATAAGTACATCCAGCTGTGCTGAGGAAGCTGTCATGAGGGAGCAGAAGATGGGCTAGCTTATCGTTAATAAATGCCTGTGTACATTTCTGCAGCTTTTGATACATATTTATTCTTCATTTTCTCCACTCTAACTAGGATATGTATGAAGTTTCTGTGTATAACATAGCTTCTGTGGTGAGGCCAGGCTACTTCCTAGTAGGCTATAATGGAGTAATGAACATATTTTATTCAGGAAATGACCACTTTATTCTGAGGGGCTGCTGAAAAGAAGGGAAATAGAAACTTCCTGTTCAGCAACACTCACACTGACAAAACACTGCAAACTGACAAACCAGGTCTTCTGGAAGAGCAGAGGAGCTGGGCAGCTGGGCACCATGCACCTTCTCTAGCACTGGGTCTCCTCTTCCAAGGGCACTTCATCATAGTCCAAACATAGATTTCACAGGCAACTCCCAAAGGCTACTGCTTCTCCTTCTCATTTTATGGGTTGTATCCTGCAGCAGAGAGGCATGGAAACACGTTAGCTTGGTCCGGCTCATCTCACTGATCCTTTAGTCTGGGTTCAAACCCCAGAATGAACCACATTATTACAAGTTTCTTGTTTCCATTCTTATGAGATCCCTTAATGTTATGGGAAAGAGGAATCTTGCATGTTTCTCAATGCTAGGGTGACCAGATGTCCCGATTTTATAGGGACAGTCCCGATTTTTGGGTCTTTTTCTTATATAGGGTCCTATTACCCCCTACTCCTGTCCTGATTTTTCACATTTGCTGTCTGGTCACCCTACTCAATGCACTTGGGGGCATCCAAGACTGGAGATCTTGAGGCAAAAGGTACTATAGAAGTAGTGTTAAATATCCAGATTGCCCTTTTAATTTTTAAAAAGATGAGATCAGGAGCAGAAGTGGTGGATGGATTATTGCTGGATCCTCCTGTGCCAGATAAGGAGAGATTTAGTGAAACCAGGTCTCCAAAGTGGCTTCTTTAAAAAACAGAGGTTCATTATAGAGGGGAGCAGCCAGCCTTCAAGAAGACAATGCAGCAGCTCAGGAAGATATGTGCAGGGATGGTCTGGGGAGGTAGGGACTTGATGACCCGGTTTGGTGGACCAGCTTGGTCAAATAAGCTTTATATAAGCATTTAAACTTTTTGATGCTGAGCTGAGCTGAATGTTTCTGAACATTTTGGGTTTCACCCATCACACTTTATAACATTGGCCACAAGCAGTAAGAACTAGGATACTTCCCATGCTAGTTGATAAACTGTACTGATTAAACTTTTTAAACATTCTTTAATCTGATTGGCTATTCGTTTTTATTTATTCTTGTATACAACAGCAGTGACCTGTAAGAAGGAGATGGAATGGACAAATGAGGAAAGTACAGAGCATTATAAGATTTCAAGTAGTACAGCTATTAGTGTGCTTATCATTAAAATTCTGTACTTGTTCTTGTGACAAAGACTGAAACAAGAACAGAAAATAGCACACTATTAATTCATTCTCATGACAATGATTATAACCAGTATAGAAAACAATGTAAACAAGCAGTTCTCATTACGATCTTAAGCTTGTAATCTTGTGGTAGTTCTTGTCTGGGTGGGTGGGAGGGAATTGACTGTTCTGGGTATTAACTCACTCTGCTTTCAGAGGAGGAGTATACAGTGTGTTTTGCTAGCAGATGGCACATCCTTTGCCTTTTTGGGAGGAGGTACTTGAATAGAAGGCTTGCTCTCAGACAGTTGTATCTGGGCCTCAGCCACTGTAGTGTCTGAACCAAGGAGCAAAAGCTAAAAAGATTGTCTTTAAATTATAAAGGTGGGGAGTGTTGCAAAAAGTTATCATCTGCTGGTTGATGGTTCTCTATAAAGAAATCTCTATTACAATGATAACTTAAGAGTGCTTCCTGTTTGAGTTAATTATCATATTTTGGACTGAGGCCAACAGCTCAGTGAACAGGAAGTACCCTCGAGTTATCGTTTGGCTGAACATTTTAATTAAGTATTCATATTTTAAATGGAAGATGAAAAAGATCTGTCAGGAAGCTGACAGGTAATTTTTTAAAACTGGAAAACTAATTTGGCACTTCCTTCCCCTGCTCCCTTCTATCACTTCCCATCCTCCATTCATTTCATCCACCCCGACACCTTATTTCCTTTTCCAAACTCCTCTCCTTTCTTACACGTTAGCAAGGCTACTGTCCCCAGAGTAAGTGCTCTGCAGTATATTTTCAAAGTGACTTGGAAGGAGGGTCTGGGATAGTCTTCCAGTAGAAAAACAGTGTACATGATAGACACAGTCCCTCCTGGAGTTATATCAAGTGCAAGGGACTGTGCATGAGGCAGCATCCCTTAGGATAGTGCATCATACTTCTCTCCTCCTGGCTCTCTTTAGGGTGGCTAGCCTCCCAGGAGGTGCAAAGAGCAGTAGCAGATTTACCATGGAGCCACTGGCTCCATGGAGCCGGGCCCACACTTCAGGGGGGCCCCGACCAGGCCCACTCTTCTCCACCCCCCACTCTCTCCTGCGGGGGGCAGAAGCTTGGTGCTCCTGGCAGTGAGGCTCCTGTTGCAGTAGGGCAGCCAAGCTCCCTCTCCCCTGCCTCTTCTCATAGTTTGCTCCCTTCCTGCCCTCCCTCTCCCTGCCTCCGATCAGCTGTTTGCCGATAAGCTGTTTGCCGGCAGGAGGGTGGGGGAGGAGCACAGCCGCAGCATGCTCACCTGGGGAGAGGAGGCAGAGAAGAGGCAGGGGTGGGGTCTTGGGGCATGGGGTGGAATGAGCAGACCTACTCTGATTGCAGAGCTGCACAGCCAGGCAGAAAAAAGAAGATGCTGCTCAGCTCCCAACTTTGCAGCTGGACACCACCTTCTGTGTCCTAGTGCTGGTTGAGCTCCCTTCTGTGTGCTGGGAGCCATCCTTCATCTTGTACAACAGTGAGTGCCCATGGTGGGACAGGCAGGACAGTGGGACAGAGGCAGTGGGGAAAGAAGGGGGTGGGATGAGGAGGAGATGGAGTGGTGGGGAAGGGGCATGGGATGGGGAAGAGAAGGGGATAGGGCAGGGGTCGGCAACCTTTGGCACGCGGCCCGCCAGGGTAAGCCCCCTGGTGGGCCAGGCCAGTTTGTTTACCTGCCGCGTCCGCAGGTTCAGCCAATCGCGGCTCCAGGCAAATGGTGGGGCCGCAGGATGAGGGATGTGCTGGCCGCAGCTTCTCGCAACCCCCATTGGCGTGGAGCGGCAAGCCACGGCCAGTGGGAGCCACAATCGGCTGAACCTGTGGACGCGGTAAGTAAACAAACCAGCCCAGCCCGCCAGGGGGCTTACCCTGCTGGGCCACGTGCCGAAGGTTACCGATCCCTGGGATAGGGGAAACAGGGGCCCAGCATGCGGATCCCCTTGGCAGCAGCTGGGGCTCCCCTGTTAAGCAGGCCCATCAAACCCTCACCCTGACAAGCTCCACCTCCCCTGCATCTGTACCACCCCGATGAGCGCCCCCCAGACGCCCTCCCCACTGAGCCCCAACCACCTACACCTAGACCCCCACCCAAATGAACCCTGTAAATAAATCTCTGTATTAAGCATCTTCACATAACTTTCATATGACTTTGTATTATGCCTCTCTATATAACTTTGTATTAAGCCTATCCATATATAACCTCTAACTTTCATATGACTTTGTATTATGCCTCTTCATATAACCCTGTATTAAGCTATTTTCATACAACTTTGTATCAAGTCCTTTGATATAGGAACTTCGTATCAGATTCCTATGTAGAAAAACTTATAGAAAACTTTGTGTTAAGCCTTGGTATAATGTTATAGCCCCTAAGGATAGTTAAAGTAGAAGAAAAATGTCTTTTTGCTAGGAGTAGAATAAGATTCCCCCTCCCCACACTCCCTTAATCAATTGGCATGTTGAATGAATGAGGTGTGAATGAGCAAGGCATGGAAGGCAAGCACCTCCAGACAGCTAGTTGGAGAGGGGATGGAAGCCAGACCCAAGGACAATCAAACTTTTCAAGTGGGCTCACTAAAGAAGAGCAGGCATATTGATGGCCTCGGGGGGAGGGGAAGGTTAGAATCAAGCACCTTCTTTTGGAAACACCCTCTTTGAAAAGTATTGGGACAACACCCAGAAGGAAGCAGCACAAAGGACCAACGAACACAGATTTTGAATCTGGTATCGATTTGCATGAGAGGGAAGCTGCTCTAAATGTGAGGTGTCTTGCAGAGGACCCTGGGTCTTGTCAACATCGGAGCATTGATCCAGATCGGCAGAAGCCCGGCTCCACCCCTCCCCTATCTAACTCACCTGACCAGTGAAGTTAAGGGGAGCAACTAGTTGGTAACAACAACAAGATGGAGTGTGTTTATGTGTATGTATGTGAGTGCATGAGTGTAATATAGATCATATGCATATGATACAGTGTTGATTGATGCATGTATTACCAATGAATGTGGCGTTTGCCTTATTCCCCCTGAAAAGATCCTGTGCAGTACTTTAAATACAACAATCCCACCTCCCCTGCACTCAGACTCCACCCCTCCACCCCCCCCCCCCGGCTGAGCTCCAACCGCTTTCACTTGGTCCCCCCTGCAGACTGCCATTGCCCCTGCACCTCCCTGTGCATCCAGATCCTGCACTGAGCTGCCTGCACCCAGACTTCCCCCCCATCTGGATCCCCCCACACTAAGTCCCTCTGCACTTGGATCCTGCTGCTGGGCTGAGAGCCTCCCTGCCCACATCTGGTGTGCCTGGCGCAAAAGGGGCAGGGCCCCAGGGTGTTTCTGTGGCAGGCATGGCCCTTGTGCTGTGTCAGGGTCAGGTTCAGTTTCACTGCCAAGTCTCTGTCCCAGGGGGGCGGGGGAGGCTGCAGGGTAATCTCCCACCTCCATGCAGCCAGTGGCCTGTGCTCCCCACTGCCATGGTGGAGCTTCCACATTTATTTATTATAAAAAAAAAAATCAGAGTTTTAAAATATTATGCACAGAATTTGATGCAGAATTCCCTCAGGAATATGGGGCGCTGTACAGCTGTGATGGTGGGGCTGTGAAGGGGGTGCTGGACAGTAGGGGATCTGTGGGTGGGGGAGCTGGGCAGGGGATATGGTGTGCAGGGTGCTGTGTAGTTGTGGTGGGATGTCAGCACGAGGGGTCTCTAGGCAGGGGGCACTGGGCATAGGGATCTGTGGGAGAAGTCTCTGGGTGAGGGGGCGCTGGCATAAGGGCAGGGCACTGGGCAGGGGGGCAGTGTGGAAGGGGCACGCTGGTAGTGCAGGGCTGGGCGGGCCAGTGTGCATCTAGCAGTTTGGGGTTTGTAAACAATGCCTTTGTGCTGGGCTGAGTGGGGCCATTCCTGCTGCGCTGCGTCTCATTGCCCCCAACTGGCCCCTCACTCTGCGGACCGCCCCCCATCACATGCCCTATTTCCCCAATGGGGGCCCACAAATATGTTTGGCGCCGGGCTCACAAAAAGTTAATCCGGCCCTGGCAAAGAGGGACCGGTTCTTGTTCTTAGGGGAGTGTGCGGGACCATAGTTGTGACTTGCCTTGCGTTGAGGGAGACTTCTGCTCCTCCTTGTATATTTATGCCCAGGCTAACTGTCACAGGCTAGCCCACAGGCTGAAGCTTTGCAGATGTAGACTTGGCCTTCCGCCCAAGCAGTCCTTGATTCAGTGGCAAAAAACGACAACATTAATGCAGAGTTAAGGTTGCTTGGTGATATGTAGTCACCTTGCAGAATGTTCAGTTGAGAAACTCAAACTTCTAAAAATCAGGCAATGCAGAGTTAAGGCCATGCAACCTTAACTCTGCCCTCTGTGAGCAGTGCCCCAAGATGCCCTGTTCACACATATCTTTACTCTGCCAACCTCACAGTTGCCGAAATGTACAAGCTCTTCATCTTCTTTTACAACCCATTCATTCTCATGCACAGGATTCCGTCTCAAAGAGCCTTATTAATTTCAAGACAAATTTTAAAAAAGGGGGTGGTGGAGGATGAGGGAGACAGTGAAAGCTAAGTGCTTTTTTATGTACACATCTTCTGGTTGTCTAGGTAGTGATTCATATTTAGATTTTAAAAAATATGTATTTGTTAGATGTTTAAGTGAGTAAAGTCAAGCAAGAGGGCTGGAGAGGTGGAGTGGAAGTATGCATGGGAGGCCAATCCAAAGAAGTGAGTGTTGAAGGATTTGTAGCAGAAGAGAGAGTAAATCTCACAAGGATCTGGAAGGGCATTCCATTAAAAGGGAGCAATATTTAAGAAGCAGGCTCGTGTTCAGTGAGGTGCAGTCTTTCTGAGTCAGAAACATTTAAATGGTGAACATTACTGAGATAGTCTTTAAAGAGGTGTGCCAGACCTTCCTATTAACTTTGTTCCCACTAATGGCCATGCTGTTATTCCTGGAGCAGTCCCAAGGCAGCAGGTGTTTGTTTGTTTTTTTTAAATGTTGACCTCTTGATCTTCCTTGTGCAGAGGCATAAACCCACTTGAGTTCCTTGGATAATAGTAACAAAGAGTCCTGTGGCACCTTAAAGACTAACAGATGTATTGGAGCATAAGCTTTCATGGGTGAATGCCCACTTCGTCAGACACATGTCACATGGGCATTCACCCACGAAAGCTTATGCTCCAATATATCTGTTAGTCTTTAAGGTGCCACAGGACTCTTCATTGCTTTTTACAGATCCAGACTAACACGGCTACCCCTCTGATACTTGTATAACAGTGATTCTGTGTTTCTTCCACTGTGTGGGAGGATCCTTGTTCTCTGAAATGCCATGTGTGTTCACAGCCCTTGGATGCTTCTCCAAAAGGACTTCTCACATTATATTGCTTCTCTCACCTTCTTTGCTCTCCTCATGCTCCAGCTGCTGACTGACATCATGATGTGATCCAAGATGTTTCTTGATCTGTCTTCTTCAATCATGTCAGTCATCTTTTGCTTCCATTGATTCAGGTCTTTTCCTCTTCTGTTCAAGAAAGCCATTGTGATGTTTTAAAATCCTACATAAAGGAACATGTACTGATCTTCTCTCAGAATGGTACTGATTTGTCAGTTGCTCTGCATTATTGATGGTATGCTGCACAGCAGGAAGAGTGCCACCTGGACAACACTCTGCTCACACTGATGGATTATGGAGAAATTTCTTCTCCATCCAATATGGTAGCAATATCTCTTGTCAGATAGCAGCAACAGCATCATCACCCTCTCTGTGACATCATGAAAGGGATTCAGGATGTCATCTCTACAGTCGTTAGGTGCTGCTTTGGCATCCCCCCCCACAAGCCTGTAAAATAGTTTTCTTGCTATGGTGTGCCAATATATCTGTACCAGCACATGTAATGTGTGATTCCACTCCATCCACCTGGGTCATCTGATGGCAGGGAAGACCACTGTGCTTCTGCAGCTCTTCACAATGGTGCTGTTCCACACAGGTCCAAAGCGGGCAGTTTTTATAGGCAGTGGTGATCATCATTTCCACATATTCATAGCACATACAGAAACTTCACAGCTGAGTTACTTGCAGCTGTGTCAGAGCAGGGTCTATGCAAAAACCTGACATCATGCACTCTCGTTTTTATTTACCTATTCCTTATGTTTGTATTCTGGTTTCTTATTGTAGGGCTCTTTATAAGTGCTGGTATTCTGGCATTGGTCTCCGTTAGATAAAAGAACATGAAATGGGGTCCTAGTCTGTAACTAGGGCTCTTGGTGCTACGATAATATGAATAATAATAATAATAATAAAATTGGGAGTAAAATGCATTGTTGCAAATATAAAATAGCACAGACTCTGTAAACAGATGAAAGAGAAGAAAGTAGGTCAGATTTCAGGCCTGATATCCTTGGCAATGCCTCT
This sequence comes from Malaclemys terrapin pileata, assembly GCF_027887155.1. Lineage (NCBI taxonomy): Eukaryota > Metazoa > Chordata > Testudines > Emydidae > Malaclemys > Malaclemys terrapin. The sequence goes on from NC_071507.1 coordinate 88,722,711, forward strand.
TTAATTTAACAGCTGTAGATCAGAATACATGTTTTTCTACAAGACCACAGCCAACAAATTTAGGCTTGCACACAGATGTCTCGAGCTGTTCATAACCTTCACTTTATGACTTGTGATGTGTCACATGGCAAGTGATCAAACACATGAAAACAGATAATTGTATTATTTTAACATGATTAAAATGTTTGTATTATGTTATGTATATAAATATATACTGTAATTGTTTAGCTGTAATATTCTGACTTTTTGTAGCTATGTACTGCATTGGCTACAAAAGAGTTGTTAGATATACAAAGGAAAATATGTTACACTGGTTCCTGAGTTCCCATTAAAGATGTTCCCTTCAGTATAACAATGTGTCGCTCACTAAGATTTCTTTTTCCTGCTCTCTTTGTCATTGTCCTTCTTATCTTGTAAGGTCTTGGCTCCCACTTCATGTTTCTAGCCCTGGTGTAAATTCCTAGTTGTCTGCATTGTTGCTCACAGGTTGCTGTCTGCAGCTCCTGGGTCACTGAGTCTGCTTTAATGCTTGCTTCTTGACCTTAGTGTTTACTGTACATGTAATAGGAGATCACTTGCATGCAGGAATGATTCGTTTCTGTTATCTCTGTCTGCTGCCAAGCGTTAAGTAGTTGGAACATTAAAAACAATTTGATTATTTTAAAATATATCTTTAGAAATAGTTGCCTTGTTTCTAATGATATTTGTTTAACTAGAGGTATATTGAATTGGTTTTTTTGGTAAGAAAAGTTTGTAATTTACATTTGCTTATCTACTATTGTGCTAGCTCTATAAGAAACTTTAGATAGATTCACTGATTCAAGTAGTTTTGAATGGTTTAAGTCTTAGATTTGTGGATTATATAAGTGATTGTATGAAAGGTCAGACTTTGTATAATCTTTGCATGAGTAAAAGGATTATATTAGTTTTTGTATACAGTTCCAAGAGAAAGCTATGATGAGTGGATCATTTGTTTTATTTAAGCTTTTAATTACTGTGTTCTTTTACAGGGATAGAGTTAAGATTGTTTGGGTGCTGGTTATAGAGAATATTTCTTGTTAATGACTGTGTGTGTGTGAATGAAGTGGGTGTTTAGGATAGTGTCAGAATTGTATATGTAGCCATAGCTTGTGATTTCCAATAATTCTGTTTTTTAAAAACAGGTATTTTCTTGAATGATAATTATATGTAAGTTAACAAAGTGTATGTTTTGGAGCAGTATATGGGGATCCATTTAGCAATAAAAATGATTTTATGGTACTTATATGGAAAGCCTTTGAAGGTAGAGGAACATTGCCAAAATAAAATAAAAGAATCAATTAGAAACTCGTGAGCATTTTATAAATATAGAACTTGTGGGTGGGGATAAATGCTATGATGTAGTGATATGCCTTCAGACTTATTTATTACAAAGCAATGAATCCCACATGGCTCTTTTTGCTTCACTGAGTGTAATCCCAGAAAGTCAGCCATATAGACATCTGCTGCTATTTTTTTATTATTATTTGGTTAAGATTTTGATACAGCAGTGAGGAAAAAAAACAACTGTCACCTAAAAATGACCCCCAGGGATTTTCACAGATTCTATCAACATGTTTTTCCCCCCACAAATTTCTACTGGCTTTATCTACATCCCCTTGCTCCAAATCAGCTACTCACTTTCTTCTTCTTCGTCTTCTTTTTCTTTTTAAAAGACTGATAGATGGGGTGTGCTGTTTAACCATCATTCACACAGTCCTTTCTAAAGCTGAAGGATAAGGACTAATAAGAAAAAAAAAACTTTTAGCCCAAGGTTTTCATAAGGTGGCAGTGAAAGATGCTTCATTTAATCCACTGTTGTGTCTGCAAATAATTCCTATGCTAAGTAGCTCCTCACATTCATAGCTACTGCACTGACTTTTAGTACATTAATAACACCTGTCATGAGATTTTGGGATATACTATAACAATTTATTTCCCAGTGGGGGTCTTATCTAAACAAGATCAGTCTTTATATCTTTCTACATTTAGCTGGGATTCTATAGCAATGTATCTGGTATTATCTGTGTCTTGCTGTTGCTCAGTTTGGGGAGGGGGGGATATATAGAGCAGATGACAGCTGCAACAGGATCACTGTTGTGCCACAGAGTATTTCCATACTAAGCAGAAACCATTTTATGTTAAATCTCCTCTCTGTTTCCTTGAAGTAAATGCACAGTGCTAACGTAATGCAAAGGAACCATGCAACCTTAGCACAATAACAAGTATGATGTATTATGGATCTTTTCAATGTTCAGTGTTAGACTTTCCTTTTTAAAAAGAGATGATATTCCTAATAGGTGGACAGAGAGGTTGTGTGATGGGACACTCAACCCACACTAGCCCTGGAGGAGTTAATATAGGCAAGAAAGGCCAATTAGTCATAGTCTGCACCTGGAGGGGAGCTAGGATGCAATGAGGCTTAATTGAGAAATAAGCTCACCTGGGCAAAAACAGTTGGGGCTTCTGTACAGCCAGGGAGATGGCAGCAGGGAAGGGGGACAAGTAGTCAGGGGCCTGCAGTCACCCTACCTGATTAGGGTTGCCAACTTTCTACTCACACAAAACCAAACACCCTTGCCCTGCCCCACCCCTCCTCTGAGGCCCTGCCCCCTGCTCACTCCATTCTCCCCCTCTGTTGTTTGCTCTTCCCACCCTCACTCACTCGCTCATTTTCATCGGTCTGTCTAAGGGGGTTAGGCTGTGGGAGGGGGTGAGGGCTCTGGGAGGGGCCAGAAACGAGGAGTTTGGGGTGCGGGAGGGGGCTCTGGGCAGTGGGTTCGGATGCAGGAGGAGGTGAAGGCTCCGGGTGCGGGCTCGGGGATGGGGCCAGGGGTGAGGGATTTGGGATGCAGGAGGGTGCTCCAGGTTGGGACAGAGGGGTTGGGAGGGGGATCAGAGCTGGAGCAGGGGGTTGGAGCTCAGGAGGGGGTGCAGGCTCTGAGCAGCACTTACCTAAGGCGGCTTCCAGACGCAGCGGCACGTCTCCCCTCCAGCTCCTACACGGAGGCATGGCCAGGCGGATCTGCGCGCTGCCCTGACCGCAGGTGCTAACCCCACAGCTCCCATTGGCTGCAGTTCCTGGCCAATGGGAGCCGCAGAGCTGGTGCTTGGGGCGGGGACAGTGTGTGGAGCCCCTTGGCTACCTCATATGTATAGGAGCTCGAGGGGGGACATGCTGCTGCTTCCAGGAGCCATGTGGAGCCATGGCAGGCAGGGAGCCTGCCTTAACCCCGCTGCACCGCCAACTGGACTTGTGATGACCCAGTCAGCAGTGCTGACTGGAGCCGCCAGGGTCCCTTTTTGACTGGGCATTCCAGTTGAAAACCAGACACCTGGCAACCCTATACCTGATAGAAAGGGGTGGGAGGAGGCGGCATCTGTAATAGGTACTATAGGAAGCAGTCAAGGGAAAGAGCAGTAAGGACTGTGCGAGTGAAGATCTGAGGTGCTGGGTTGAGGGTCCTGGATTGGAACCCAGGGTAGAAGTTGGGCCCGGGTTCCCCTACAAGGGGCAGCCTATTTGGGGACTGTTAGAGACAGTCTGAAGGGAGATAATAGTGTGGAATGGGGTGGAATTTACATGTGACTTGGCCAGAGGGTTAAGCCATGAAAAGGAAAGCACACAGCTATGGGAGTATGAGAGAAGCCATGGAGTGAGTGAGCAAGATGATGGGCTGAGCAACCTCAGGAAGGGGCATTAGAGCATGTGGGAGTTAATCTCCGGATGAGCCACTAGGAGGCACTAGAGTGGGAAGAGAGCACCCCCTGTGACAGGCCTGTTATTTCAGGTTTTTAGGAATATCTTTTGTGTAGGTTGTTTTCATGAATTTGTAACTCAGCCCGACTACTGAATACCTTCTAAGAAACACATTATTTCAGATTTACATTATTGATATTAGAAAACACTTGTATTTCACACATCCCGCTGAACTCACTTTGGGTTTTATATGTCAAAGGAATTTTTTGGGGGGGAATAAATGAACAAAAACTAAGTGAACTACGTATGTTTCTGGTGAAATCTCCAATTTGGGTGTGGACAACGAAACATTTGAAAACGGGATAATAAAGGATTTATTTTCATTAATACCCTAACAGAGTTCCTTTTCCCCCTTCTACAGATCTAGAGGATAAAGTTAGGAGGTATCAATAATTTAGGAAATAGGTTTAAGGCCAAGAAGCCTCATTACAATATGTTCTACTTTCTCCTGCTTCTTAAGCTAAGTCAGCGTTCTACCTCAGGGTGAAGCCTCATTTAATCAGTCACAAATGCAGTTCTAGGGGTTATTCTAAAGGAGCATTCAGTATATTCACCACTTACCCCAGAATCTAGGCATGTCATCTCAACAACATGTTTATTTGTAATTGATCTAAGGAGCAAGACTTCCAATTCTGTTTTTAACCACTGCTCACTCCCAAGAAGCACTCAGTTCTGATACAGACTCTGTGAATTCTTGGTTCTAATGGAAGTGCGAATGCCAGCTGAAACTGGCACCAGTCAGTATATATATTTATTGTGTTTATTTAGGCATTATGACATAGGTATTTTAGACTGCAAGTATATATCTCAATTGACTTAATAGTATCCATGAAAATGATGTTTTAGTGATTTGTGATGTCATCAGAACCCAGAGTTATATGTATGTAGTTTTAAAAGTTTGCTGTATTTCTGATTCCGTGAAAAAAATCACATTTTCACAAGAAAAATGTTTTTATAAACTCAAATTTAAATGTAGGTGTACATATGTTTGTGTGTGTGTTTTCTTTCTGGAGAACTGTTTGATTTAAAGTCGGTTATGAACAGCGTTATAGAAGGGAATGAGATTTATGGCACCATAGGTAATTTACACAAGTAACTGACTAGTTCACTTACATAATACTTAATAATATTGCTTAATAATAGTTCCGTTAGTTGCAATTTTGTTCACGTTTTGTAGAAAAAGTAAGAATTGCACAAGTGTTGTATTGCCTTTTGAGATCATATACAGGATACCTTTTCCACTGTTTACATTTGTGGTCTGATTTTTAGATGCTTCTCTCTAAATTTGCTGGATTCCCCATGTAGATCTCTCACACATACCATCCGTCTTCCCTTTGAAGCCAGAGAAAGTGAGCTGCAGGTCCAGAGATCTTCCACCTAACTTGGAAAACACTCAGATACTACAGTATTGGCCACCAACAACAAACACCCTAAAAGGGAAAGATCCCCAATGGCCCAGATGGGAAGGTTCCAGGGGTGGGAATCTTGCCTCATCCTCCTTCCCAGGAGAGAGAGTCTCTGAGATATGCAAATTTGGCAGGGAGGTAAAGGTATCCCTGTGACTGAATAAGGACCTGATAGGTGCTCCTCTAGCTCTCCCTATTTATCTTGGGACTAGGCAGAATTAGAGGAGCACAGATCAGCTCCTCATTCTGGCTGGCAGCTGTCTTTGTATAATTATTATTTATTATATTCAGAACAGCAAGTGGGCAACTAATAAGGATTAGTATAGGAGAGGTTTTATTTAATTCAGTTTTTAAGCTGCTTTACTGAATGAAATCCTTTAAAACACAGAGCTTATATTTTTAAAGCTACCAATACACTACCATGAATTCTACAGTGTATGTGACTCTGAAGCTTATTTTCAAAAAAGATTAAATGTTTATATACAGCATCTGAAATTATTATTGATTACATTTTGAAGTTGTATACCCACTTTGAGTGGCAATTTATTATTTCAATGTTAGACGGGGGGCTTTCGGACTATCTTGTGGCAGATATTATAGATGCTATGGAGGTGTTGCCAACTCTTGCAATTTTTATCACAAGTGTCACAATATTTGATGGGGTTTCTTTTTAAGCCCCAGCTCCTGGGGACAGGGGAATAAGTGAAAATCTTACCTTTTATTTTTTTTAAAAGTAAGTTTCTTTATAGTTGAAGAGGAAAGCTTGAAAATGTGTCCCAAGTACACCAAAAAAGCTTTAAAAAATACAGCAAACCACCAGCCCCCCTCCAACCCCCCCCAAACAAACAAACCCAGAAGGCAAATAAAAAGAACAATTTTTTCATGATTTGCATGGTAATCTCATGATTTGGAGGGCCTTATTCTTGATTTTGTAATGCTTGTGGTGGGCAATAATGCTATGGGGCCAAAGACAGGCAAGAGGTAGTACACAACCCATATGTAGGGAATAACTTTATCAAAGGACATCGTTGCTAACACAGTTTCAAGGTAACTGCACCTGTATTCCCCCCCTCTGTGGTCGACCCCAGAAGTGCCTAGTCAGGTCTCAGATCTCCAGCCATTACCTGTCTCTGGGCAGGGACCCTTGTCCTACTTCCTTCTGACTGAGGGCATTGGGGAGGGGTTAAGGCTGCACAGCTCCCTCCCTTACACTGTGATATTCCCAGCAAGACTGTCTGCCAACCTCCAGTGCCTGTGTTGCTTTCTTTCCAAGGGCTAAGAACAGTGTTTTCCAAGGGCTAAGAACAGTAACAGCCGTTACTGCTCTTTCTAAGCAAGCACATTTTTATTATGGGACTAGCATTGCAGAAGAACCCAAGAAAAAACATGTTAAAATCTTACCAGAGGTCACCTGTTAGCCTTCAGTGGCCCTAGTAGGCCAATGTCTTTCCAACCCTTCCCTAATGTTTGAGGCCCCAATGGACAAGAAGGTCCTGTCCATTTGCTGGATCAGAAAGAAGGCCATGAGTGAGTTCAAGCTCATCCTTTTATATCAAACCCTTTATTTGTTTCCTAGTCTCTGGAAAACCCATCCTCACCAGTATATGCAAACTTCCACATGCAGGAGAACTTCTCTGGAGTTGTTTAGTCTCAGTGACTTGCCTGATAATCACCCACTCCTGTTGTTTCATTCGTAGAGTTGCTCCCATGGAATGGAATACAGTCATACATAAATCATTTATAATTGTAATACAGTTGTCTCCAAAGTCAATGCATAGGGTTGCAATATCTGTCACAGTTGTTACTTCAGAATTGACAATGAAGGTAGATCCACCAAAAGGCGTCTTTAGTTAATTTATGCTAGTAGTCTCAGAACTTCGTTCCTGCCATTCAGAAGATTATTGCTAGTGATTTCTGTGGTTATATATATGTATATGGATAGTGGTTTTCTTTAATTTATATCATGCTGTAGAAAATGTTAATTGTAAGATATTCTGGCTATAGCCTGTATGAAAGTCATAATATATCATTTATTGTTTCGGCTGTTATATACATTTTGGGGTGCCCATCCCAGAAGTGTCTGGGCAATAAAACAAAATTATATTGTAATTTTTCAAAAGCATATTCAAGAAGTTAACTCCTGGAGTGCTGATCCACACTCCAATGTTTGAGTCCGGGAGGGGCACTGAGAGTGGTTCTGATTGCACCACAGTGTTCCCTGTCCTGCTGGTGCAGCAGCTATGTTTGCTGCTTGTGCAGTTTCTGAGGCTGGCCCCACCACTGGGAGAAGCTGTTGCTTCTAAATTGTCCTGAGTGCTCTCCTTCTGCACCTCCATAAGTATTCTGCCTGCCTCTGAACTCTGCATGCAGAATTCTTCTAGTCATTGTTACTAGTGCAGTGCCCTTGCTGTCACGTGGCGGTGGCCAGTAATGCTACTACAAGACCAGCCCTCCTTTTCGGGGTGTGAGGGCAGGCTATGAACTTTTTCAGATACTTTCTTTAGCCTACCTCTCAGATCAACCCTGTATAATCCCATCTCCTCTCCCTTCACTTCTCTACACTAGCCTCTTGGCTCTCCTATACACGATCTTACCCTGTTTCCAGAGAGAGTCTTCTGGAGTGTCTGCCCATTTGAGCACCCATCTTTATTTTTCTTTGCCTATTTGATTCTTCACCTTCCTTCAAATTTCCAGTGAAAGTCTATCTCATCTCTCTTGCCTCTGACTCATTTTTATCTTCTTTAAATCTCTTCAAAATGCCATGCTGGCATATGATCCTATATAACCAGATATTAATAATTCTGTAACTGAATTTTTAATTGAAATATTTTGGGATAGTCGGTCTAGACAATACTGGATACAATAACGTAGCATTGCCTTGTTTTGGGTATTTTTAACAGAAGTCCTGTGCTGGTGTTCCAGTGCTTGCATCGCCATGTCATTTGCCTGGACTGCTTCCATTTATACTGTGTGACTATGCTGAATGATCGCAAATTCATCCATGACCCTGTGCTTGGCTACTCTCTCCCATGTGTTGGTAAGTTTTTGTTTTTTTAAACTATTCTTGCCCTAACCTGCAGAAAAATACTATTGATTTCAAATCAAGTTGTGGGGTTTTGTGCGTGTTATTTAAAAATATGTCTATGGAATTATAATGTGTATTAGTAGTTGTTTCATCTGATGGAAAATATTTTTGTTATTGAAATGGCCCTTCTTGCTTTGCAGGTGAACTGGCTCTGGAGTATTAACTTGATTCTAAAGGGCATTTCTTTTATGAGCAAATGCATGCATTTTTCACATTAGTACGTCATCCTCCTAAAGCTGAAGGATGATCACAATAAGCTGCAGCCAAAAAATAAAAATAAAAAAAAAATCCTTGATGACCTCTACATCACTTCTTTTGAATCAAATAAGTTGTTAACTTTGTTGACCTATCTTCAAGTGCTAATAAGAAAAGTACTGTAATCAGAATTTCAAATAGCTTTCTGGTTGATGAAGTTATCTCTACTAATTGCCACGATGTAGAATGAAATACAGATGACCCAAGGAATGTGTTATGTTATCTACTGTACCTGACTAGGAAGTGAAGTTTGGCTTATGTAGAATAAGAAGATTTATGTTGAATCACAAAGATCTGTTTTGACAGATCAGAGACAAAAAGTTTAATCTTTCACATTGTCACATAGAGAGTAAGGCTCTTACAAAGTTGCTGTGTAGGTCTTCACTAGAATTTATTTTATAAAATACCTTCCCTTCACTTTACAAGCTGCAAGTAAAATGGATTTGCATTGGCTGTTAGAGCGAATAGCTAATCAGTTTCATATCAACAGATGGAAGAATAATTGCAGACATTTCTTATGAGAGTGACACATGCTACATCAGGGCGCGCCTGAAAGATACTAAATCTACAAGTATTAAAAACAATTCAGATTGTCTATATTTGCAGCTGATTTTAATTATTTCAACAGCATCTTAGCAATGGCCACAAGTTCACATTTCATGACAGTGCATATGCTGCTTATGTTTTTTAGCCAAGTCTCGTTTTATACATGGTAACCTCATCTGCTATTGCTTTGTGCAATGGTATTATATTGCATAAAAGGCTTCCATTTCTTCACCCCCAAATAAATAACAGATCTAGTGCAGTTTGGTTAAGATGATTTGTTCTCCTCCTGGTGTTCCTTCCTTGTTTTTTCCCATGATGATGTCTGGCTATTCAATGCTACTCTGTCCCCCTGCCTCCTTCCATCACAAATTAATCAGTTCCCTGCCCACATACAAATTAATCAATTCCTTTTTCCACTTCCTCTCTCAGTACATCAGTTCCCTTCCCAGTTCTTCCATTTGCTCCCCAAATTAATCAATGAACTTAGTAGCAGCTCTTCAAAACTGTAGCAGCCAGCTCAGCCCTCTCCCTCAATCATACTTCTTACTCCTGTAGCACTTCCCCAGATTCAGCCCTGATGTTATCACCTGATGGCTCTACACCTCTGCTCCTAGCTGCATCATTGTATGTATTTGATTGCTGTTATACCCACAATGTGCTAGGCACTTCCAACGCATCTTGCAGTACCACTTTCTCAGTTCAGGGGTTCTTCTCTATTTGTTCCCTTGCTTTGAGAGGACACCAGTAAATCTTCTGTGATTTTTGTCCCCTACCTGGAGATAAGGGGCTAGGTATCGTCTGCTCCCTTTTCTAGGCGTGGGGTGGGTACTGCTAGAGCTGAGTGGTAGGAGAGATCTGAGGGAAGGCATGGAGGAAGATGCACAGAGGCAGAGTACAAGTGCTCAGGGCCTTGCCTCACCTGGCTGAGGGGTGAGGGCGGGAACAGGCTTTGTCTAAAGTAGTGGGAGCCTGAAAGATTCAGTGGGAGCAGTGACAGCTCTGCTGCCCAACTGAGGCAGCATGCATATAGCTCCCCTACAGGCATGATAGTATAACAGTTGCTGCTGGGCTCTCACCGGTCCTCAACGACATTATTGGTTACACTCTTTTTACTGTTATAAAGATACTCTTCCCAACAGTATTACCAACCTTAAGGGCTCAAAAATCATGAGTCAGAATCCAAAAATCATGAGATTAAAATAATAATAATAATAATGCATTCTTCTTTTTTTTCTTCCCTCGTTGGTTTTTGAGACTAAAGGATGTACCGAGGTCACATTTTCAAGCTTTTTTTTGTAACCATGAAGGCTAGTGCTGCATCTTTTGCTCTTGACCCAACAAAAATAATAGAAAGCAACCACATAGGCACAACTGGACCCTAAATACCTGTGTTTAATAAACATGTACAAACATGGAAGGCCTAGTTACATATACACTGCTTCCCTGGCTGGCTCTGGTGGCTTCTATTACATAAAACATAGTGAGCACCACTAGAGTGCTCATAAACTATTTAAAGGTATATTGTCCTATTCCTACTTACTTTAAAAACAAACAAACAAACAACTCTGGAAACTGAGATTCTCATATAATTGCATGATGATTCAAGAATAACAGCAAATATCTTGGGACTCATGATACAATCATGGGAGTTGAGAACCCTGCAAAAAGGTCTAGGAATATATGGTTTTTTTAAATGAAACTTGGGATTCTGTTGAAGCTGGTGGTATTTGTCCTACTTGCCCAGGAAAACTCCCTAGTCAGCCTGTACGAATGGAATTTAGAGCCTTTTCATCTCCAAATCATAAACCCAATCTGAGCCCCAGGTTGGTAGTGATTGAAAGGTCACTGATTTTTGTCCTATGTGAAATAAGTCAGTGATCTCAGTTCAGTTTCTGGTGGATAGATGATGTTGACATGTCATCAAAACTGATATTAAGCTGACAGTTATCAGCAGTCTCATCAGAGTGTCCATGCATTGGCCTTTGGGGGCAAATTTTAAAAGGTATTTAAGTACCTAAAGATAGTGTGATTTTCAGATGCACTTAGGCACCTAGCTCCCATTTTTGGGAGCTTAAATACCTTTTAAAATCTGGCCCTTGGTGACTGATTACCTCCTTCCTCTTCTAGATAGACCATCAGAACAGAGTGCCGAAACTGTGGGGCAATGTTGGAAAACATGAGTTGCTGTTAGCTGCTCTGCTTCTTTCAGCAATGCAGACTTCAGCCACCAGAGCTGTCAGTCCAGTGCCTTTCACCAACTGTAAATTCAAGTAGAAAAATACAGGACAATAACCTTTGATGCTGATTTCCAAACATCACGGCAGTGCTTATTAAACAATACATTATTGTATAAATTTCCTATTTAATCCTTAGGAAAATATAGATATGTTTGACTCAACTTTTTCTAGCTTGCACCTAAGAAGACCTAGAAATTATTTCCTCTCAAGTAAAACAGGTGCCATTGTGCACACGAATAGATTATTATTTATCTTACTGTGACAATATTTGTCCACCACAATTTCTCACTACCAGGAATTAACCCAACACAAAAAGCTAGATCTGAAATTCATCAAAGTTTGGAGTGTTGAGATCTGAGGTGTGGTTTGGGCTGATCTCTAACAGGAATATGGAACTAACCCACTTTTAGTGTAATGAGACCAATATTGTGATAAAGTAAACAACTATTAAGTGCACACCAGCAAATACTTCTTTATAAAGTTCAAATCCTTATACTGTGTCATTGCACACACATTTAAAAAGTAACAAATTCACGCTCTAGATGTATTTATGGTACTGTATATGGGAAACATTAATGTCACAGCTTTGCTCTTCTCCAAGTATTATTTCAGTTGTCCACTTTCAAATAAAAATGGAATTACTTAAAATTCACTTCATTTGTCTAATGCATTCCTAGAACTGTAAAGTTGGGCTTAGTCTTGTAATTAAGCTTATTTAGGTTGTTTGCATGTGCAAATTAGTTCTCTTTGCAGTGTTTTTGAAAAATATAGATAACATAATGAATATTGCCTGAAGTTTCCATTAACATTTGACTCGCTGTTCTGATTTTTATCGAGGGAATATACAGATATAACAGATTTTTAATATATTTTATTGAATCAACCTAGAGGTCAAAATACCCCACACAATAAAATAAAAATAAGCAGCAGCAATTACAGCAAAGGATCACTGTGACTGACAAGATCAGTGTTACCATATTCGCATAATAATTTGAGTAGGCAAAGATCTATGGCATGGATTTTCGATGAACAACACTTCTCAGATAAGTTTAATCACTTGCTGTTGTACTCTGAAAGGTGGATTATTATTACACGTGTATTTTGCCTGGTCATACCGCTGTTTATCAGATTTCTGTTGCATGACTGACTTAACCAGAAGACAGTATAGTGTTAGAAGGCAAGTTATGTCAGCTTATGATCTATGCTATATCACTTTGAAAATGACATAGCGTCACTCAGTTCTTGTACTAAATGTATCATTGTGATTTTTAGAAGAATGAAATTAATTCTGTAATGCCTAGCGACTATCTAGCATCATTCAGCACCATGCCAGTTGAAAATAGGCAACATCCAAGACTACTGCTCTCTTTACTAGAACTCCAGTATGTTGATAGGGTTAGCTGCTCAGAATAATGTAGCAGCCCTTGTATCAGCGGAGACAAAGAATTTGCAGATAAAAGGTGGTTGTATTATACTGGTCATTAAAATAAAATAAAAAATTACAAATTATACTCTCTCTGCCCTTGTTTAATGGCAACAAAAAATGTATCCCATCTCTCTGTATGGTGTCTTGTATTAATGAGGCTTCATGCATAGAAATGTCTATGAGTGGCGACCTCTAAGTATCTTTGAAATAATTAATACGGTGCTTAGAGGGACAATTTTGCATATGCATGAAAAATGATTTATGGTTATTTAGTTACTGTGCAGGGCACTGGAATCTCTCGCATTACCTCATACAGAAAATGTATACACACAGTATATTAGCCACTTTAAACAGGCACTGTTCTTACCATCACAACTCCATTTAAAAAACAGAATGATAGCAATCAGGGGTTATAGTCCATAGGGTAATATGTATGAGAAAACAGGTCTTTGACAAAGGAAAAGATGAGGGGGCCAGGGAAATCCAAGGTTTTACATTGCTGTAAGCACACTGCAAAAATGTTATCATATGTGTGATGTATTTTAAAGAGGTCTGGATAAAAGATGCTATTCCGATGATCACTGTAAAACTCTATTGAATCCGGGCATAATCCTGCTGCTACCACATATAAATAAGTGCAATTACTGCCAGTGTGTATATGGAACTGCCAACAGAAAGGAAAAGGCTTTAAAGTATAATAAATTGTTTTAAAGAGCCATCTTCCATTGAAAGAATGCTGCTGGTGAATGATTAAAGAAGCACACATTTTAAAATTAAACCATTTTATCCCCATCAGATTCCATTTGTGAAATGACTGGATGTTTTTGCACTATGGAAAATACTGATGTAGTGATAAAGCTATGTACTATCCATGAGTACAATAGTTACAAAAAGAGGGAATAAGAATATTTGTCAGTATATTTAAAAAGGCTGAAATGTGTAGAGTAAATATAGTTACAAGTAAAAGGAAGGAAAAAGGCAGGATTTTATATTTGATTACTCATGAAGCATAATATAGACAAATTCCTCTGCAATCTAGAGGATGTGAGAGAGAGATTTTAAATTCAAGTTCAGTGGTCTATGAACAGAGCATTCTCAAGGATGGGTATAGGAAGTGGTAGAAGTTTGATGGAGCTATGATGTAAAGAAGAAACAAGCTTCTGCAACAGTCCTGATTGTCAGGACTGCTCATCAGTTAACAGTAGATGCAGCAGATGCATCTTCAAGATCAATAGCAACTGCCCTTGTGATGTGCCGTGAATCATAGCTTCCCACTTTGGGGTTTCCCAGGTCCAGAACACCATGAGGGACCTGCTCTTTGAAGGAAAAAATCTTTTCAGCCAAAAGACTGATGAGTCCTTACATACTGTAAAGGATTCCAGGGCCACTCTCCATTCCTCGGAAATATATACTCTGCCCTGAAGAGAAAATTCCACAGGCAATCATACAAACCTTGCTCAATGGCTCAACAATTTTACCACCAGCAATCGTATGAGCCACCCCATAAGAGGCAAAGAGTTCAGATGTGCCATTTCCCTGTACCTACTATGGCAACATCATCATTCCAACCCCCAATTCCTGGCTAAAAGATGTATTGGGTGGGAGTTAAAGAGCTGCAAACCAATGATGTCACCATCTGCTGATTCCCACACATTCCAGTTATGCAATCAAATTTACCTGCCTGTCCCCTCCGAAGGCCCATCTCTGCCCCTTTTTGAGGTCCATTCTCATGGGGAGATTCTCAAACAGAAGTAGAATCCCTCCTGCAGCAAGGAACAATAACATGGTGACACTGGGATTTATAATCCCATCCCTGGAAAAGGACATGTGGTTTATAGCTCTTGGTATGAAGGATGCATATTTTCATGTGGACATTGACCTCACTCACTGACTTTTACTCAGGTTCATAGCCCCAACCATTTTTAATACAGAGTGCTCCCATTTGGCCCTACCACACCTAGAGTCTTTACCAAGGTCTTTTCAGTAAGAGCAGCCTATATTAGGTATCATGGCTTCATCTTCTTCCCCTGTCTCAACAACTGGCTTCTTGTTGCCAAGACACATCAAGAAGCGTACGAGTCAACTTTGTCAGTGCTTCAGCTCCTCCCTTCCCTAGAGGTCAGCATTAACTCAAAAGTCTCTGTCCTCACTCCAATACAGATTTTAGACTGTATCAGACTGTCCCTAAATTCAATCACAGCAAGAGCTTGTCTGTCCTTGGACAAGTTCCAAGTGATGAACAACCTCATATATCAGGTCATGAACAACCTTCAACATCAATCAGAATTTGTCTTCCTCTCTTGGGACACACAGCTTCATGCGCTTCTGTCATGCCATTTGCCAGGCTCCATCTTCATTGCCTGCAGGCATGGCTTCAAACAGTACAATCACCAAACAGTCCACGAACGCCATAGTAACAGTTCCCAGCACAGTAACATCATCTCTACTAAGATGGACAAATTCTCATCAAGTATACAGGGGCATTCCCTTCCTTTCCTCCTCACTAGACAGAACAATCTTTACAGATGCCTCCTTTTAGGCTGGGGAGCCCATATGGACAGCCACACAGTGTAGGGTACTCGGATATCCCGTGAAGCCAGGATGTACATCAACATTCTGGAGTTGCAGGGAGTCTAAGAAGGTTGCAAAGCATTTCTCCCATTCATCCAAGGTCACCATGTCCTCATAATGTTGGACAAGATTATGACTGTCTTTTACATCAACAAGCAGAGAGGAGCGAGATCTAGTTCTCTGTGTACAGAAGCAGTCCATTTATGGAATTGTTGCATCAGCAATCAAATCTCCCTGTTGGCAGTTTACCTTCCAGGGAATCAAAATGTGCTGGTAGGTTCCCTCAGCAGGCACTGTTATTGTCCACAAGTGGAAGCTACATGACTCCACAGTAAACAGTATTTTTGCTCTCTGGGGAACCCACATAAGGGACCAATGTGCCTCTCAAATGAACAAGTAGTGCAACTGCTCAAGAGGTGCTTTAGAGCATTATTGTCAAGATGACGCTCTACTCCTTCTGTGGTCAGATCATCTGAACTATGCCTTCCCTCCTTTGTAACTCCTAACTCAAGTCTTATGGAAAATTCACCAGGACGGGGCATGAGTCATCCTCATGGCCCCCATCTGACCCAGACAATTTTTGTTCCCGTGTCTCCTATGCATTTTTTTTGGTCCCCAATCAATATTCATCCCTTTTACAATCTCCTGACCTGGGGGAAGGGCAGAATCAAGTATCCCAACCATTCCATTTCAGGGTGTGGTTTTTGGATGGCTGCCAACTTTAGGATGTTCATGCTCTGAATCCATGCAAAGCATCCTTACTAACAATCAAAAAGATTCCACTAGTTAGAATGTCTACACTACAGGCCTTACAGCTGTGTCACTGTAAGGTTTCCCATGTAGATTTCCCAGGTTTCCCTTTGCCAGCTGGAGAGAGCTCTCCTTTCCACCAGTAAGGAAGCCTACTCATCGAGAGGGGTTTTTTTTGGTGCTCACCAGGCAACCCTTTGACCTGCCATATTCAATGGAGACAGTTTTATTGTGTTTACACCCTAAGTTCACTCCCAAAGTTATCTGAAGTTACACCTGAATCAGTCAGTTCACTTACCTATGTTTTTTCCAAAACTATATGAATCTGAAAACCCGAGGAGACCTCATTCCCTCAGTGTGAGATGACCCTTAGCCTTTTACCTACAAAGGACAAAGCCAGTCAGAAAATCTCCCAGGCCGTTTCTTGCTGTAGTGGAAAGAGTCCAAGGTCAAGCTATATTCTTTCAGGGGATTTTTAAATGGATCTAAGGCTGTATCTTACTTTATCAGCTTTCACATCTGCTTCCCCTCCATTCTACAAATGCACAAGCGACATCAATAGCATCGCTTCAAGAAGCACCTCTACTTCACATTTGCAAAGGGAATACTATTCACACATTCGTGCTCTAGTACAGGACTCATCCACTGACGCATCCTTTGGGACATCAGTCCTTCAAACAGTTCTGCCGCCTGCATCCTCACACCCTCTTCCTTCTTGAGTACTGCTTGCCAGTCATCTACATAGGCACCAGCATGGGAAGAGAAAGTTACAGTTACTTACAGTAACTGGAGGTTCTTTGAGTTGGGATCCCTATCTGTATTCCACTACCCACCGTCTTTCCCCTGTGCTTTGGATCATTTTTGGATTCATAGTAGAGGAGATACTGGAGAGGTGGTTGGTCTGCTCTGCCCTTAATCTCCTTGGTTGGAGGCATGAGGAGAGCAAGGGCACAGGTGTGGACCAATGGACACTGCTTTCAAGAATTCTCCAACTCTGGGCATATGGAGCACGTGCATGCCCACAGATAGGAACCATACATCTTGAAGAACCTCCAGTTACTATAAGGTTAGTGACTTTCTTCTTTCTCCCTTCTTGTGCATGTCAAAGGTGGTATTATTATTTTATTACAGTAAACCCTCCATGCCCCATCGTGCTAGGTGCTATGCATATATTCAATAAGAGACAGACCCTGCTCCAAAGAAATTACAGTAGAAGAAGGCAAGACAGTCAAAGTGTGGGAGGGGAAATGGGTACAGAAAAGAGAAGTGATTTGCCCAAGCATTCAGCTGGTTGACGACAGATGCAAGTAGAACCCAGGGCTCATGATTTCATGAGGCTCAGTCCAATGTTCTGTTCACTAAATCATACTGCTTCTTTCCTTCCCCCGTCTCCATCTTTAAAAGAAGTTCCTCTCATATTTTTTTGCAGTTTTTGCTTGCAATTTATCTCTGACCAATGTCCCAACATAAGGAGTTCTTTTTCATTAAGTACTATATAAACACTGAACAGGAGAAGTGACATTATAGATCTCTATGGTACCCTGTTGGAGAGAGTCATTGGGGAAAAGGACAAATGCCCATTTGTATCTCAAGAAAGATAAAAATGGAGTCATCCAAGAGTAGCTCTATTCACCAGTTAGTCTGCAAGCAAGTTATTGAAACCTTATGGGCAGTGGACTCAAAAGTTGCTGATGCATCTACAAGAATCATCATGAACATTTTGCCTTTGCCTGTTGCTAGGAGATCAGCAACTAACACAATCAAAGCAGTTTCTACTCTAGAGCAAGAACAAAGCCCAGGTGGCTGGGGTCAAGGAAATCTGAGGGCTCAAGAAATTGAATTATTATTCCAGCCAGACCTTTGCAATGATCTTCCCTATAATATGGAGAGTGGGTGCCTGCAGATAGCCAGGTTGTTATAGTCAAAAGTTAATTCTAGAGCTGAAGTTTCACAATGGCTGCTGGAAGAACCTCTATCATGCTTTCACACCATGTTCTCCCAGTATGGACTCCCAACAGTGAACCCAGTACTTTTCTACAGGACTTCACTGGCCCAGAAAGACACGAGTCTAATTCACAGGCTGGAGTTGGAAGCCACCCAAGCAGCATCTCAGCTCAAAGAGTAGTGAGCAACACTGGCTGAAACTCAAACAGAGAAGACTTCACATTTGTTTCCTCAAGACATTGTACTGTTTCTGCAGCAGTAGATGGCTAGGTTCAGATCTATGCAATTTTGTCCATAAATGAACATGAAAATATTTCAGAGTGAGTAAAACTAGACTCCATGATGTACTGGAGACAGCTAATATTCACAAAGCTGTCAAGTACATTGAGCAGTTCTTCTCTCTGCAGATCTGTGGGGGTAAGTGAAGAAACCCTTCTCCCTCTTCTACACAGCTACAGCATGTTATCTTAAAAAAATCTGTATTGCAATAATTTAGATTGATCATGAGGCTTCCTTCAATAGCTCCTGCTGTCTCCCCTATCACTTCTTCACCAGGAGCAGTTCGTCTGTAAATGATGGTGACCTATGAGCACAAATCTGGCAGACAGGGCATTTAGGGGCTATCTGTACTGATAGTGAAAGATAAAATATTATTATTTAAAATCGTGTCTGGAAACTCAATGGCTGTATCAGGTTCTACTGGTGGATCTTTAAAAGCAGATCTTTTGTGCTGTCGGGAAAGGTGTGCCCAACCTCAAACCAAAGCAGATAATGCTCAGTCTATGACAGGGAAATATCTTTCCTGCATATTTCCACTTCCAAGCCAAACACCAGGAGTAAAATTCTGACTCCACTGAAGCCTCTGGCAGTTTTACCATTGACTTCAGTGGAGTCAAGATTTCATCCCAGATCTAGAGTGAACCTGGCCTTTTATGTGGATTCTACAACTTGGGACAGTTACATGGTTGCTATGGCATCCATGAAATTTTGAACCAATAGAGAGAAAACATCTTCCAAACTAACAATGAAATCACCAAGTAGTATCCGTCTCATTGGTCACCAACTTGCACTCAACATCATGAAGCAAGGAACTGGCTTCGTATATTATTTTCTGAAAATTCAGTCATGAGAGAGAAGACCTGAAAGAATGAACAAGATACAGAGAAAAAGGTGGGGAATAGATGGATAGGAGAGGAAGGAATCATGGACTGAAAGGGAAAACTGGAGGAACTGAGAGGGGGAAGGAGGTAGGAAAGAAAGTGTTTAAGTGCACTGGAGTGGGTGGGTGTTAAAAAGAAAAAAAGGATAAGAGGGTAAAGTTAAGGGAAAGGAATAATGAGAGAGGTAAAGACACAGGAAAGATGAAATAGGGGAATAATTGTTTCATGTGATATCCCACTTTACAATTTGTATGTCTTCTATGGCAGCACTGGGAGGTTGAGGAATAGATAGATAGATAACCCCAAATAGAATTTAGTCCAGAAACATGGCAGTAGCTTGTTTCATATTTGGACTCAGTTCAGTGAAGGGTAAACATCTAGCCTTTGGTCTTGAAAAGATTGAATAGATAATAGCAGATGCCAATTATTACAGAGAAATCCCGGAGAAAGTTCTAATTTATACTCCTGTACGTGCTGGTGAAAGAAGGAGGTCTGACCTTTCCATGGCAAGATAACTACAGGTTTCCTGTTGGGTTGGTTTATATCTGAGAGGAGGCTCTATAGCTGTGTAGTACCATTTCTGAGAAGTGCTGTACAAGCAGCAGCATCCTCTACAGGGAGAAATCATTACTAGCTGCCTCTTCTGACCACCCATAAATAAGCTGCAGGGACCAATCGTGGCACATTCATCATGTGTTTAGTCTCTGCAGTCTGGTGATTAATATTCCCTGAGTCACTTTCTGAGCTTTGGTCTCCCACGTGGCAGCCTGTAGAGCTACTGCCACATCACAGAACCTGCTAAGGAAGTTGTTCTTCAAGTAGAAGTTGGCTTTAATTAAATTTCTGTGTCTGGAAAGTTAAAATCTAATTTTCTTTTTGACATTTTCTATATTACTACTTAGACAAAATTATGAAAACTATTAATCCCTGGGAAGCAAGACTGGCATTATAAGGGGTACAAAAATATTACATATAAATAATACTAATAATCACCAATCTGTTATAATTTATTGATGTAAATTCTTATTAAAACTCGTAAATCAGATTTGTTTTTGATCTAGCAGATGTACCAAATGACTGCACAAGGTAGGTGGGTACTGGTGGGGGATTTTAACAAGCACCATGATCCAGACTCCATCTCCATGAAATGTGACATTGGTTAGGTGTTTTCTATCCTCCCAGACACATTGTTTAAAAAAAAAGAAGTTGGCGGAGGGGGCAGGCAAGGTGGCTGAATGACCCAGAGGAATGGCAATGAAATAAAAACTTCTAGGTCATGGGCTGGATTTGAACCAAAGACAACAGTGACTGAAATTGTCATCTGATGTGAGTGGCCTGTGTGCAGTAAGTTGGTGCTCTTATTTCTATCTCTAGTGGCTAAATATTCACTTTTCAAAACTCATCATCTCAGCTGGCACTAATTTGCATCCTGGTTTTCAGTCTCAAGAAAGGCAAAAGGTTACATGAGCATGGAGATCAAACTTCGCTCTCAGAGAAGCATTCTCTGAAGATCAAAAGTGAGGCACGTAGGTGGGGCAGCATGATTACGCTTTCACAGCTGTTCCACCAGGGGGATGTAATCTGCAGAGTGGTTTTATCAACAGCCTTTTATATTAAATAAAAATGATTTTAAAAATCAGAACCATTGCAAAATTGTATCATATCGCTTGTGTCAACGTGTAAACTAATGTGATGAATCAGGCAGCAGCTAGCTGATATCTCTACACAGCCTGATATATTTTTATTTAGGACCTATTGCCCCATTCCTGTTTCAAATGAAGACTCTTGTCCTGGTTACTGCTGGATGATTTACCTGAGTGTAATTCATTACGGTTTAGTCAGTGTGCTAGATGGATTGTTACTGTCAACATGCAGAATATCTAGATGAGGCTCTAGCAAAGAATGTTTGTGTTTGGGAAACAGATCAATATGACAACTCACGCAAGCAAGTGCTACTCGAATTAAGTAAGGATTGCAGAATCAGAACCCGTGGTAGCAAAGAGATATCAAAATAGCAAACCATGTGTATTGATTTGCCAAAATTACAATTTTGCAAAAAGGGTTAATTTTATTCATGAATGAGCACGAGTGTACACACAGGCCCTGATTCAGTAAGACACTGAAGCATGAGCCTAATTAAGCACAAGGCGTTCTACTGAGGTCAATGGGACTGTTCACCTGCTTATAGGTAGCTATCTGCATAGGTACTTTGGTGAATTTGGGCCTTAGAGAGGAAGGTTGAAGGACTAACAAATTGATTTACTCAATTTCCAATTCAAAGAAAAATGCTTCGTAATGATAATCGATGACCACAGCAACAGCACTTGCCAAGCAAATTTAGATTCAGTGCATTTCCTGTAGTATTGTATGCTTTGTTCTTAAAACTATGAGGAGGGATACTAACAGTTTGAATGGCATAATTTGCAAGGGTGGGGTGGATAGCACTATTGTAGAGGCTCAGGGATAGCCTCCAATGGGAAATTTTCTGGTAAGAACTGACATTTGATACAATCTAATCAATTCCTAAGGCCAGGGATAAAAGGCAGAGCAAAGAGAAAATGAACTCCACCATAGAGAGAAAAATCTTCCCCCATCCACCTGTTTATTCAGACACTATTGTAGCCCAGGTGTTGTTGTTTTTTTAATGCAAGGAATATGTGCCCCACAGGAAATGTTTATCTTTCAGTGCAAGAGGTTAAAGGAGAGGACAAAAGAGAGGTAAAGGATGAGCCTTAAGAAAGTAATATCCATAGCTACGTCAACAAGCAAAAAGAAGACAAGGACACAGTACCCCTTGGGGAGGAGGAATGATTCAACACCACTGGAAAAATCTACTGTAAAATGACTCTGACAACCAAGAGAATGCCAGTAACACTGCTCTACAGCCAAAATGCTTCTGAAATAAATGTAGTCAAACTTTACTAATTCTGGGTCACTGAGAACGAAAATGATGCTTAAAATTGTTGATTGGCTCTAGTTTAAGATATGCTATTGGGTCAGTATATACGACCCTTGACTTGGGAATGGCAGAGGATAAGTGAGTTATAAAGGGAAGGGATCTCAATTTAAACCAGAAATGACTAAAATACATCTTTGACTGGATCTATGAATAAATCTATGACTGGGTTTTGACAGTACTTGCTTTTTAGGCAAAACAATGAATGATGCAATCTGAAGCTGGTATTGTGTCATACATGTTATGAATTGCATCATGTTATTCCTAGAAGTCATGGATGATGCAATCATAACGAAGCTTACATCACTCTGCTGAACAAATTGCCCTATATCAGCTCTAGAAATCATACAGTGTCGTGCTCTCTTATTTGTCAGTGTTTGACTTTGCAAAGGGACACATTTCTGTTTAGCCAAAGTGAGCAGAGATGCCTCGTACTTGTGTGAACAGTGCAGATAACTTCTGCTATGTTTGTGGTGAAGAGACTGTTGCATCACAAAAGCGCAGTATAACCACTATGGTTAAGAAAGCCTATCACCTTTATTTTGGCTGCAAAATTGGAGATCAGGACAAGAGGTGGGCCCCACACATATGCTGCAACGCTTGTGCAACAAATCTTCACCAGTGGTTGAACAGGAAAAGGACATCTATGCCTTTTGCAGTACCAATGATTTGGAGAGAGCCAACAGATCATACCAGCAATTGTTACTTCTGCATGGTGCCTCCAGTTGGGAAAGGTGTGTCAAAGAAGAAAAAGTGGACTGTGCATTATCCAAACATTCCATCAGCTATACGCCCAGTACCCCACGGAGAAGGACTGCCAATTCCTGATGCACCAGAATCATTCTCACTTGAGTCAGACGCGGAAGAGGAAGAGGATGAAACTTCTGGTCCTGAACCATCAATGTCACAGGACCCACATTTTCTCCCATCCTCCTCCTCTTAACCATACCTCATAACACAAGGTGAACTGAATGACCTTGTCAGGGATTTGGAACTACCCAAGAGTAAGGCAGAGCTGTTGGGCTCCAGACTACAGCAGTGGAATCTCCTGGCAGGTGATGTTAGGGTTTCCATGTTCCATGACCGTCAAAAGGATCTTGTCCCATTCTTCTTCATGGAAGGTGATCTTGTAGCCTGCAACAACATCGATGGTGTGATGGCAGCCATCAACATCGTTCACGATCCAGATGAGTGGAGACTGTTCACTGATTCATCGAAGATGAGTCTTAAAGCTGTTTTACTGCATAATGGCAATGTTTTGCCATCAATTCCAGTTGGTTATGCAGTCCATATAAAGGAAACCTATGACAACATGAAACAACTTTTGAGGTGCATAAACTATGACCAACATCAGTGGCAGCTTTGTGGTGATTTGAAGGTTGTTGCTCTCTTGCTTGGTCTGCAGACTGGATACACAAAGTACTGCTGTTTTCTCTGCGAATGGGATAGTCATGCAAGAGATACCCACTACATCAAGAAAGATTGGCCACTCCAACAGTCATTGGAGCCTGGGAGGAAAAGTGTTCAGCATCCACCACTTGTTGAATCAAGGAAGATTTTGTTACCACCCTTACACATCAAGCTGGGTCTGATGAAGAACTTTGTCAAGGCCATTGACAAAACACAAGCAGCTTTCAAGTACCTCCGTGGAAAATTTTCAAGGTTAAGTGAAGCTAAGATAAAGGAAGGTGTCTTGGTTGGTCCTCAGATTCGTGAACTTCTTCGAGATGAGGCATTTTACCATGCACTGCGTGGCAAGGAAAAGACGGCATGGAAAGCCTTCCAGTTAGTGGCAATAAATTTTCTTAGAAACTGCAAGGTTGTTGGTGGAAAACCTCCTCAAGGCATACAAAAGCTTTAGTTGCAACATGTCACTAAAGATAAATTTTTTGCACTCTCATCTAGATTTTTTTCCACCAAACTGCAGAGCAGTGAGCGACGAGCATGGCGAGCGATTTCACCAGGACATTGCAACAATGGAGAAACGCTATCAGGGCAAATGGAGCCCATCAATGCTTGCAGACTATTGCTGGACAGTGACAAGAGATGCTCCATTTAATGAATACAAGAGACAAGCCAAGAAGCGCCGAGTAGACACTGAATAGGACTAAACTATTTACATATTAGTTTTTTGCCTTTTGTTTCATAATAAATTTTGTTTATATAACCCTTTTGCTGATTTTTAAAGTGTTACATAAACAGGACAGGTGAAATATCATGTAAAGCAACCATAAACACATGAAAAGACCTAGGTTTACAATTTATGATTAAAACTCTACTATCTACACAATATACATAGACATAAAATGTAAAAACGTAAATATCTTAGAAACAGTAGCCAATCAGTTGTTTTAATTGTCATATTTGAATTCAGCACATCAAAATACTTAATAAATAGCATATTTTATCTCTGAAGCAGACGACTTCTCAAAAACTGTAGACCAGTGTAATTAGAGGAAGCTTTGGATCATCAGTTTCCAATGCCAATATTTTGCGTTCCCTGATGGGTCTTTTTGGTGATACCAGAGCTATCCATTAATGGCCAGAGGTACGCAGAGCAGAGCTTATCAC
The DNA here is from genome assembly GCF_027887155.1 of Malaclemys terrapin pileata. Classification (NCBI taxonomy): domain Eukaryota; kingdom Metazoa; phylum Chordata; order Testudines; family Emydidae; genus Malaclemys; species Malaclemys terrapin. The sequence continues at coordinate 88,747,396 of NC_071507.1, forward strand.
CAGAAATGCCCATTCTGTTCAATGAGTTAATGAAAGAAGTAGGATGGAAAATGTTGTTTCTTTTTCCTACAATTTTAATTCCTCCCTGCCTGCCACTGCACATGTGTGCACAAACACATACATTTAGCTTACACCTGGTTATAGGGATTACAGTCTTTTTAAAAATATTCCAGAGGATGCCAAAGGCCCTACTTTATCTGTCAATCCTTTCCTTTCTCTTCTCTCTTTCCTTTCTCCCTAGATTCTTGAACTTTTTTAAAAAATTGGATGTAAAATTGAGGAGCATGCTGTGAAAATTATAAGCTGTACCAGGATGTGCAATTATAGCCTCTTGGTGCAGTTCTTGGATGGGTGAAGTCACACAGGTCCAGCCCTATGCCTTACAACACAATTGATGCATATGCCAGTATCCTGCTAATGCGTGTGCTGTTGTGGCTCCTATTTATATTTAATTAACCAAATTATGCAGGGTAGATATCCAGCAGTATTAATATTAAATCAGCACACAAAGTAACCATCCGATTTTGGACACAGTGGTCCTGACTGTGAACTCACTTTACACAAATGTGAATTATGAGTAACTGAGTTGAAGTCAGGGAGGTGGACATCTGCCAGAGAAATACAACCAAATTAACTTATTAAATAAAAATCTAAATGCTTTGTTTTTCTTGTTTCTCCACCCTTCTTCCATTTCTTTGTTTCCTTTTACTCTCCTTGCATCCCAGACTTGGCCTATCACTTTCCATACCACATTATTTCTCTTTGCAATTTGTCTAGTTTATTTTTCTTTTCTTTCTGTTCTCTTCCTTGCTTTCCTTGAAAAACAGCATCTATTTTTTTCATATTCACCATCCATCAAGATAATGTGGGAGATGGAATCTCTTTGCCCTCCTACACGATGTTTTCTTTTATCCTTGTTTCTCTTCCTTTTATTTCTCTTGCTCACCACTATTCTTAGCTCTCTGTACACTTTTTGCTGTCTCCTGAATCCCCTCCTCCATCCTTTTTTCTATTCTTCCCTTGGGTTTACTATCTCCTCCCTTTCTCTCCCTTCAAGTTAGGATTGCAGTCTCTCTTGATGTCTCCTGTGAGGTTGTCAAAGAGATCGGGTCCCCAGGATGGGAAGAGGGGTGAAGAAGAGGGACTCAGGAGGAAAGGTAGAAAGGCTACCTCTCTTTCTGCCCATGATCATTGGGAGAGGGTGTTGGATGTCGTTGCTTGGCTTGAGTAGGTTCTGTGAACCAGCCAGCTCTGGGCCAGGTGGCTGGTCTCTTTCCTTCCTTTTGTTGGTTGACTCCTCTGTTTCAAACCACAATCTGAGGAACCAGCAAACAGAAAGAGCAAGAACATTCTCAGCCACCATCAGTATGTAAGGTTGCCAGTTTTGGTTGGAGGTATTCCTGGAAGTTTCATCACATGACAATCTCTAATGAAAGATTAATTTTTATTCCTGGAGACTACAGGGCAATCCTGGAGGGTTGGCAACCATATCAGTATGCCAAGTTATCTGAACAGCACTCCTAGTGGAAGGAGGAAAGAGGAAATGATGGTGGTGTATTGAGGACTATGTTGAAATTGGAAGTTATCACTCTAGGGGGCCAGGGGTGTTTCATGGTCCTGCTTGCTTGCAGGCTATGGGACCTTGTAGGGAAATGTGTGATCAGAGTCAGTATGGAACAAGCCAGCTTAGAATAAGGTGGGGGTGAGTTGTGCCTTGCTGCCTTATGGAGCAGCCTGCTTTGTCTCTCTGAGTTTTGGGGTTCTTGTGTGTTATCATTTGGAATTCTAAGAAATAAAATAGTGTTATGTTGCAACCTGCCAGAAAGAATATTTATGTTTTAATCTAATTTCTCTGAGTTAATGCCATGAACATAAGTTAGAGATAAAAACTTCCTGATAGCTCGGCCCATGTCTGCTGCATGCAGGACAAATCCACTGGCAAGTGGGATGCAGGACTATCATGTTGAAGCAGTTTTCTCCTGTGAAATGGCTGATTCTTGGCAACCTTTTCAGTGTCCATACTATCCAGGAAAAACTCCAGTACAGTCCTGTTGCTTTCTCCTCCTTTCCTCTGCATCCACATACACCCATGCTCAAAATGAGAGCCATCAGTGCGGTTTGCAGCCAGTTAAAATGTGATCTAAAGCATCAGAAAGTTGAAAAGTCCTGTTGTTTGATTTCTGCTGTGCCTGTAATGTAGTAAATCATAATACCAGGGACAAGGAAACGTAGCTTGTCAGTTAAATAGGGTAGCTGGCACAGTCAGATTTTGTTTTTCATGATCCATTGCCCCAAGTAATATCCTCTATTTATATCACTGCTGGAGGAGGGCTGGAAATTATGGAGGCGTTTTTTGGTAATAGCTGCTAGCAGGGAGACAGCGTATACCAGGGAGACTGGAATGAGACTCTCAGGTAAATAATAAGCACTTTAGAAAAACTACCTAATTACCTAGTTTACCACTTGGAGCTGTTCCAGTCACTTGGGAAAATAATGTGCGTTTTGTAAAACTGCCTAATTATTAATTTGCTAAGGAAGCCATTGCAGCCTTTTGGGTAAGTAGTGTATATTTTATAACATTCCATAAAGGTCCCTTATTTAAATATAAAAATAAAAACCCCTCCCCTCCCCCAAGAAAAGGGGGCGGGGGGAGTTGTGGCTGAGAAAATCTTTTATTTCTGTGGAGTCTGTGGTGACTGATAATTTCCCTTACATGGAAATTTATTACTAACCTTTATGGTGGTTTTGGTCTGTTACTGAAGAGTACTATAGTATTTCTGTAAAGGTCTTTACTTGGGCTTAAAACAATCTTTTGGTTTTTAACTGGAAGTACACCTCAGACATTCACATGGCCACACTTGTTGAGGGCATTCTGCATGAATGGTGAGATCTGAGGACACTAATGAATCAGACTGAATGCTTGGCTTTTATTAAAACTACAGTACAGAGTTGTGAGTTAGTAACCATACAGCATCCTGGCACTATAGGTGACAGCATTTCAGTAGTATAAATAAATAAGTGTACAGCATTGCTATAATTAGTTACTGAAAAGAGACCAACATGCCTGATGTATGTTAGAATTAAAATAATTTTCACTTTGTACCCTTCACTGCAGATGGAGTTATTCATTGTAGTGGTGTGTATATATATTTCCCTCTTTCCGCCTGTGATTTTTAAGTAGGGTCTCTGTTAACTTTCTTTCTGAACCTTTTCTTTACTAGACTAGCTTTTGCTACTATCATGAGAACAGTACTGTATTTTCTTCACTCTCCAGGGGAATTATTGTATTTTTAAGTGGTGAAGTCCTCTCAGGGAGTTAGGCTTGCTTTTATAGAAAATTATGAGAAGGATAGGAATCATTTAAGTGAGAATATTCTTCAAAAAACTGTTAAATATTGACAGATAGTATATTTACCTGAATTAAATATTTAATTGATATAATTCATAATTATATTACAAATAGAAACAGATACTGTGTTGGCAGTAGAGTTCCTAATACTTAGGGCCATTAATTACTTATTTTCCCATTAATTAAATTCTCTATTTATTTTAACAAGTACAGAATGTCCAGTAGCATTTGGAAAAAATCAGTACCATGGTATTAGATATCATTTTAATTACAGAAGTGAACATAAAAACTTAATTCAGGAAAACATGGTTTAATGGCCTGTTTCAGGAAGGTACCATCAACTCCCACGGACTTCAGCTGGACTTAAGGGTATACAACATCTTCCCACAGTTACTTTTCACCTCACAGGAGCAAGGTGCAGAATTTAAAAAAAGATATGGCTATCTTGTACTGTATTTCTATTGTAAATGTATCCCCAAAGGACCCAACTTCTATTGAACTCCATGGGACTTGTTCCAGAATCCCAGAACTATAGAATATCAACAAGGAAGAAATTATAACAAGCAGTACCTGGGTAGAATGCTCAGGTACTTTGGGGTTCCATCCTATACCCATTGAAGTAAATTGAGTGTTGCTATTAACTATGGCCTTAACCCAGTGAAGCACTTGAGAGCTTGCATAACTTGAAGCTTATGAAAACAATGAGGTGTCCGGTGGCACCTTAAAGACTAACAGATTTACTTGGGCATAAGCTTTCGTGGGTAAAAACCCCACTTCTTCAGATCAAGCAGTGGGGTTTTTACCCACGAAAGCTTATGCCCAAATAAATCTGTTAGTCTTTAAGGTGCCACCGGACACCTCGTCGTTTTTGTGGATACAGACTAACACCGCTGCCCCTCTGATACTTGAAGCTTATGATTAATTCCATTGAAGTCAATGGGACTACTTATGTGTTTAAAGGTATGCACATACTTATGTGACCTTTTGGATCAGGACTTCTAGTGGGTGCAGATCATGCTTTTTGTTAGATTGTACCAATTGTCGTGCTAAACTGCTTTGTTATTTCCAGATAACCCTATATTGTTGTTTTTTTACAGTACATACAAAGTAATCATGCTCACATTTTCCAAACCTATTTGGAAATACAAAATCCTAATTTGAAAAATGTTTTTTCAGGTATCCAAAGAGACCTGCGATGCCAGATATATTCTATGATCTTCCAGCTGTACAACTGGCCTAATTATATGCTTTGGACAATGGGTGTTGGAGAGTAACAAGGCTCCTGGAAGCATATTCCCTCCTTCTTTATTTCACATCTTTAATTCTGAGTTGTTTCAGTTAAGTAGAATCCTATAATAGGGTTGCCCTTTAAATTCTGGCATAATAAAGTTCAGGATAATAATAACGTAAAAATATATATCTCCCATTTCATCCTTATTATAATTTTGTTAATATAACACAGTGAGTGTTCACAGCATAGCAGAGTAGGAGGAATATGCAACACAGTTAATAGGCTCCTGACCCCAAAGGTCTAGCATTCTGAAGATACAGGCTGGCACAGAACAGCACAATTCCATTCAGTACAAATTTAGTACAAAGAAAGAGGACGGAATTCAGATGTGAGTCGAAGATGGTGTAACTTATACCTACTTCTGGTTCTCTTGGCCCACAAGCCTCAGCTGCAGGGGCTGGAAGGAGCAGTGTTCCCCTATATATACTGGGCTGGTTCCCAAGAATAAGTTAGAGCAGCATGAGGGCTGCTTTAAATGTTGCCAGCTGCCAGTGGCCTCAAGGACCATTACAACAGGCAGGGATCAGAGAGTGTGGAGAAGCCCTGGCTATGTCCCTTCTCCACAGCCATGCTGCCTGTGCCTGCTTCAGGGAGGGTCATGACACAGAAATAGCTGCTTTGCACCACTGGAAAATGCCCCTTCCATGGCTGGTTATACTGGAATTAGGTCACTTTATGCCACTACACTGCCACTGCAAGGCAGCAGAGGATTGGGCGTTTCAATGAATTTATTAATATGTAACTTTTATCCCCTTTCCTCATGACATTTGAGTGTGACATTCTGCATCTAAGGGAGCTTATGCTCCTGCAAGTTACATGCTGAGAGGCTGGGAGAAAGGGCTGCAACAGGAAAAGAAATGAACAGATACGTAAGAAGGTGTTAGTTCAAGTAAACCAGCTTGACTGTAATTTACATAATTTTTGCATCTCCTTTGGGCTTCTTGGCATATATGTTACACTAGCTTATACTTCTTTACACTGACTCAAAATATAATTTACAGCACCTTACATTTCACCTCTGGATTTGGCCCAGGGGACTTTTATCATTGGAATGCATCACAGAACAAGTGAGTTTTAAAGAGATTTGTAAAGGAGAATAGTGAGGAAGCCGAACATATATTAATTGGCAGGCTGCCCCACATGTAGGGGCAGCATGGGAGAAGGCACCGAGTCTCTCTAACAACCCAGTTTGCCCTTGCTGTCTGGTGAAGTATATCTAGAATGATGGGAAGCCGGGATAATTGAAATGATACATAATGATTGCCTTTTTCTATTACCAATTTTAAGGAATTGTATACTGTATATTATTTCAGAAATCATGGGTAACATATGCCAAGTCTCATGACCCCAAATAGGATCCTAAAATTACCACATACCACACATGGACTAATAGGTTACGATTTTGGAAACGGATTGTTGTCTTTTTTTAGATGTCTGTACAGTGCTTAGTGCAATGGGGCTTTGATCCTTGATTGGGGTTCTTAGGTGTTACCATTCTAGAGTTGTGTGGCTAAATCCTTTTGTGAGCTTTGAAAATTTCAACCATTATTCTTTGGTACCAAAATCCTAGTCCTACTGGTTTCAATAGGCCCCTCAGATGGCACTTGGAATAGTATAGATCTATGTTTGGGAGGAGTGCTGCATCTCAGCTCTGTAACTTTCTATAATGAGTTTGTCCTAGTAACATAAACACAGACACTCAATTTTGAAAATTCTGCTTCTGATAGACCCATCTGGGTGCAGAGATCTCCTCCATAAGAGCATGAACAGAACATTGGAAAATATAGCTTAAATACCTCTCTAAATTGATTCTTCTCTCCCGTACAGAAGGGAAAATAAGAAGTAATTTCATTAAAGTCAATGGAAATACTGGAATAAAACCAGAATTAGATTAGAATCACACCCTTAGAATTCAGAAATATACACCAGTTTTGTTATGCAGCTCTACCTGCTCAGTTATTCTGAATGAATCTGAGTGATAATTCTTTGTGTGGGAGTGGTTGTAAAATATAAATGGTTCTATAGACCATATGTTGCAGCATACCCAAAGAGCCTGAAAATGTGGTCCTTTGTCATTTCTAAAATCTCACAATTCTTGGAACATGACATTCCTTTTAATTCACTCATAGCTCTATTTTGAGAAGCAACTTTAGATCTGAAATTAGGGTTTAGCACTATAGATATGACACATACAGTATGTTATTGTTTGCAGCCAGAAAGTGTGTACTTAAAAAAATAATAATAATAAAAAAAAAAAAAAAATAAAAGGAAGAGACACCACAGAAATCTTTGCTTGTTTCAGCCACCCACTTACAAACTTCTGAACTGGCGGCACATAGACACTCCCCATAAATTTGAGCAAATACAAGCAAAATTTAATGATTTACACCCACAAAGAGTACTTGTGATTCAACTTGCTTTTCTGCAGCAATGAATATTTATACAATGAACTAAATGGACTAGGGTTACTATAGAAAGAGATTGATGTTTCTGGTCCCTGGCTTCCAAATTTGATATATTTACTGACTTGTATTGTATTTGAGTTTTACTTCATATCATTTTACTTCATCACAGAAGACATTTTTATTTAAGAAAATGAGTGAAACTCTGGTGCATAAGTACTTTTGAAAACATTATCTCGGATTCTTTTTTCCAGCTAAATCTTGCTCTGACTACTCTGTACATACAGTCAGTGTGAATTGATCCCACTTTCCCCAATTTTTCAATCCACTGGTGAATCATTTTCTACTATAACTCAACTCCAGTCAACATAAACAAAGCTGTTAAAGCAGCTGATTGCGGAAACTGTCTGCAACTAAACTGATTACCTTTAAGAATAAATTATTACTGGAGGAGATTCATGTGTTTAAAAAAAAAATCTTGAAAAAAAATTCCTTTGGCGCAACTTCTTGTAGATTGAGTTCCACTCTGCAGTTTCGCTGCATTCCAGTTCAGCTGGAAGCTTCATCAGCCAGTTAGATTCTTGCATTCATAATGCCAGTTTTATATTTGCTTATGTCTCTTTATACGCTACATGATATTTAGGTTGACATGATATTTAGGTTAGAGCTGTAAGCACTCAAAAGTTCTCAAACCAACCGTAACTATTCTGCATTTAGAGAAGTCAAATTTGCCTTCTATGCAACTCCCATTGAAGTCAATGGGATGCAAGTCTACTGAGCCATTTCATATTAAGATACCATATATATTTAATGTGAATAATAACAGAAAGTACTAAATACTGTAAGTGCAATGCAGGTTGGTTATAGTTATTGTGAGAACTTTAACGTCTGCATTTCCTGCCTTTTGAGTTGTGGTTATGTGGTTTTGATTTTTTTTTATGGGAAATTCTTTTCCATTCTCTCCTCCACCTCCATTTCTTTCAAAAAATTATATATAGATTTTCCTCAAAATCTCCAAGCTATTTCACTTTGGTCTGAAACCCAATAAGAATAATTTCAGCTGAAATATGATGTGCATGTTGTCACAGGTCAGGGCAGCTGCTCCTTTATTTCCCCAATGGTCCAACAAGAGCATCCACTCTCAAGCTTCCAGCTCCCGAGTCATTGCCTTTCTTTGGTGGAGACTTGCATCTCACTTCCTTCTGACCAGGGTATTTCCTGGCTGTTCAGTCATCTGCCTTCACTGTGTATTACCCACCAAAGACTGGCTGCCCAAGAAGAATCTGCTTGCTTTCTCTTCAGAGATGGTTAACAGTGTGACTGCCCACAGCTATACTACACAGCACTTTTTCTGCAAGCCTGTTTTATTCTTAAGGTAAAAAAAAGTACAGAGTAACATATTTAAAACAATAAAAGAACCTACACGCTTGACACATGCTTACCAGAGATCACTCTGACCCTTACATGGACTTTGGTCGGAACAGTCCTTCAGTACCCCATCCAAGGCATTTCCTTGTGGTTTCAAGCTCATAGCAGCCTTTGCTCATAACAAGCACCCAGTCTTATGGGACTTCAGTAGGCCCAGTCCTTCAAACCCTTATTTAAGGATTGGGGCCCTTTGTAGACCAGAGGTCCTGTCGATTTGCTGGGTCAGGAAGAAGGCCAGGAGCCTGTTTAAAACCAGGCTATTTATCCAAAAATCCTTTCTTTGCCTGTTGGTTCTTGGAGAATCAAGTTTGAACTAGTATATACGTACCTCTCCAGGGGGAGGCCTGAAATGGGTGGATAATTGTAGGAATTACATTAGCATCCTCCTCCTCCTAGAGGAGTTGCATACATTTTCACAATAACACATACACAATGGCATTTGTAATACAATGGACCCCAATGGTATTAACCCTAAATCAATAAGGTTTAACTTAATTCAATAAAGTTTATTTTAATGCCATAAAGTTTGTCCAGGTTATGGCAGAATATTGTCAGTCTGTCACACATATATGAATATTATGCACACAAGTAAAACAGGTCTGGGAATGGGGAAAAGGTGGATTGAAGAGAGAATTGCGCTGAAGATAAATAAGAAAAAGCATGGAAGGAATGAGAAGGGCCAAGAATGAAAAAAAAATACTTTTTACTTAAAAGTTAAAATTTAGAACAAACTCTAGAAATCATGTAGGAGCAGGATATCAGGTGAGAGGGCCATTACAATATATAAAGGGATATAAATCAAACAATGGACAAGGTTGCAGGACTTCAGGATGCGCTGGCTGAATCACTGAACATAGAGAAAAACAGAAATGGGACTACTTTGGTAGTATGCTGTGTGAAAATGTACCAGGGATAAATATAAGAGAAGCAGGAGAAGAAGTTAGTAGAAAATTATACTGTCATCTAATTTTGCTGGGTAGTGGGAATCTATATGGCTATTAAACTTTATCTGAGTGGTTCGCATCTTGGAAACCCTGCTGAAGGACACAAAGAGATCATGGTTATTAGAAGTGAAATGGGACACAATAGCTCTATTAGTGTCCCCATTTCTAATGGTCCTTTAGTGCTCTCTGAAGCAGTCGGCAAGGCATCTGTCTGTTTCTTCATTGTAAATGGCAAAGCATTGTCTGCAAATAATGCAATCACCTGCATAACTGATAATTCACATAAAATCCTTAGTGATAGGAAAAAGACCTTTGTTATCCCAGGTATCAATTCTAGGACAAAATAAGGTATAGACATAACATATTCTGATGTATTATGTGATACAGTTATCTGATAATGTGGACCAGTAAGGTTTAGAGAACACCAAACAAAGAGATTTTGAAGCATGGTTTATATACGATGTAGAGGAAAAAGCACTGTGTTAGGAAATACAGCACTTCTAAATGATGATCTCACTAAGAGAAAGGATGTTAATAATGAATGGACATATCAATGAAATACATAGTTGAAAGAGAGTTCCATAATAGCAAAGTCCAACTAACTTGGTAAAGAGTTATCAACAGTGGTTTCTGAGTAATTTGCCTGAGTTTTGTATGCCCCCATTTTGAAGCCAACAATATTAAATGTTAATGAAATGTAAATTAAACAGCATAGTTGGGATCTTATTTGAAATCAGTGGAAAATCTCTTAATGATAACAGAATCAAACCATTAGGTAGTTCTGTTTAGTTGATTGATTGTTGCTTCAACACTCATCTTCATTGAAATGCCTCATTTTATAAACAGAACCAGTGTGAATGTGACTTATTTTCACAGTTTCCGAATGGAAGTTTGGTGCTGAAGCACAAAAAAATCACTATCAAGAAAACTAATATATAGATAGGTAAAACTTTTCAAGTGTGGAAAGCTTTCACAAAGGGGATGCTAGGTGTGGCAAATTATTCAGCATACTAACACTCAGCATGGCGTTGCTGGTAGCTGTGAAGAAAGCCGCTTACCCTTCTATTAGAAGATACGTTAGCCCTAGAAAGGAAACACGTTCTTGGGCTTAGTGTGAGAGAATGGGCCAAAATACAAAGGTAAGTCAAGTACTTCAATTAGAAGGGAATCTAAGCTGATTTAATTTATATCTTACAGCATCCTCAATATGCAGGTTATGCCAATTTAAGCATATTATAAATCCTCTAAATGGATGTTTCAATTTCCTATTTGTCTATACGTAGTCTTACTTACTCTCAATCTCTCAGCAGAGATGTCTCAGCTCCACTGGCTAATTTCTCAGCTCCTGTGATGGGTAGTTTTAGTTCCATTGCCCTAAAGGTGTGTCAACTCCTCCCACCACTCCTTTTTGCTTTTATTGCTCACTTCAGCCAGCTCAGAGGGGTCTCGGTATTTTTGGTGTATCTTTCAGCTCCTTCAATTGATCTTTATGCACCCGTTTACTGTCCTTCCACTTGTAAATACTTCCCCATTTAGTCTCTTTATCTTCAGCCTGTTTCTTTTACCTTTATTTTTCCCTTCTCTCCTTTCCATCTCCCCATTTATTTTACTCTTACTGGGCCATTTTCCCTCCCTCCCTTATTTGATTCCATTGATTTTGTTTTCTCTTGTCTCTTTGCCAGCCTGTCACTGTATTATTGCTGTGGCAGCATGAGGTTTCTGATTCCCTTCCCTTTCTGCAGCTCATTTGAGCATGTTTCCCTCCTTCGTCCCCTTTCTTCAGTTCTATTGGCCAGCTTCATTCCTTTCACTCTATTCCTTGGCCTTGTTATGCCTCTTCCATTCTCTTACCACCTCTGCTCCAATTATAAACACTGAATAGGGAAGCAGTTGGCAGTTTCAGCTTCACTGTTGCTAATGTCATTTGTATGAGTCAGAAGCTATTGAGTGAATGAAATGCAGCCCAGTTTAATTTAGTCAAGCTGTCTCTTATAAGGCTGTGGTTCCCAAGCAGATTTCCCTCGCCCACAGAGGCACACCCTTTGCAATGGGCTGGTGGGTGGATGAGTCCCCTTGCACTGTTTCTTGGCAAAGATGCTGTCATCTCTACTTTTTTCCCTTTTTGTTCTCTCTGTTGTCCATTTTTTCTTTTTCTTTTTCATTTCTTTGATTTTTCCCCCCTCAATCTTTTTTTTTTAACTTCTGCTGGCTCCCCCCACATTTCCCTGCCACTCACCAGGCGGCTGCATGCTTCTCAGAATGGGGCTAGAGGAGTCCATTTGTGACTCCATATTGTTCTTGTGGCTAAGCAAAGGAAAGAGCTTGGGCCTGTGAGTCGTTGCCTCTACCTTCAGCACTGTGAATGTGAGCTTCCCCTGTAGCTGTCTGCATTAAATGATACGCAGATGGCTTTTAAAGCTTGGCTGTATGTGCAGCTGCAGGAGAAGTGGCATGTGTGGCAGACCGGGGGTTATGATACTTTTCTCAGTGTCCCTCAGTTCTCCAGGCTCACCTTTTTAGTCTTGATCTCACACACTTCCCCATCAGTCACAAAGGGTAATAAAATCTCAGGGAAATTCAGTCCGCACATATGTGTCTTCCAAGGAGCCAAACAATATTCAACTCTAAACAAACTCCATCCAACTCCTGAGGCATAATGTCAAATACACGTCTGTTCTAAATGTTTTAACCACAGCTCATTTTTGTCACACTACCATTCTGCCGATACAGTGAAAGGCAATTGCATTACCTTCCAAATGACTTACTATAATAGTAATTACATATATGTTATTAGATTCTAGACTCCTTGTATTATGGTGGTCATGATTGACTTATTGATGAATTCATTAATTCAGTACAGAGGACGGACATTTCAATATTGATTTTTTTCAAGACAGTCACATATGGACTTGGCAGGTAGAAAAATGTCATCATATCTAATTTTCAGTTCTTTGAAATCACTAGCCTTTCCAGATTATTAGTTTCAACAATTATTAGAAAATAAGTCAATTAGCACTCTCACTATACACCATGAAAAGAAATGTCCCCAAGGTATAAATGTGTTACTTGGTGATATTGCTAGAGTTACATCCTGTCTTTAGACATCTAACTAATAATAAGAAAATCAGTTTACACTTCACAGACTGTAACAAGTTAATAAACAAAACTCTCTTTTCTGGTGCCCTTTGGAAAGTTGTGAGATACACTGAACCATTGCTCTCATCAATGGCTGAATGATTTAAAACAATATCACATGTTTACACTGTATGTAGTGAGGTTTTTCAGTCAATATATCAGTATTTTTTAACTTCTTGAAAGTAATATTTATTCTGAATCCTTTGCTCCCCCAAAAGAAAACAAATCTTGCTTCATTCCCATCCTTAATTGGTCCAGTGAAGGCTGTTGATAGTAAAATTTAGATGTTACTGTTTGTGAAAGATGTATATTCATTGCTAGTAATTAACATTCCCATAAATTGTAGGATTCCCTTAGTATTTCTGGCACATCCCCCACATCTTACAGGAGATGCATATGTTTCCAAGCTGTCTCCTGATTTCTTGCATGCTCCTTCTGCCAGCTTCCCTCCTCTTCTGACCCTCCTTTTTTGTGGTGGTAGATTTAATATCAGAAGTAGGATAGGTAGGGCGGACTTTCAGCTTTAAGCCTTTGGGTGAGGGAGGCTCTGCTCAGCTCAGCTGCTTTTCACTCTTTGCTAATAATTCCTTGTTGTAATGTTGGAAGAGGGATGTTCGCTCTTCAGAGGAGAGAGTAATCATTCAGGGTGAATTTCTCTCTTTAGTCAGGGAGGGAATTCTCGCCTCATTCCAATGAATGGCAGACACACATGAATTTTCATATCTTGGCAGCACTGCTTCTATAGAAGTTCCTATTCATTCTGGCTTCATTAAAAGGATCTGCAGAAGGTAACAGACTCTTCATTAGTGCTTAGCTAAAAATGGCAAAGCAAACTTGCCTTGATTGAGCCAGGATCATGCGAGCCAGGATTTAACTTCCATGGTGGGATGAATCATCCTTATGAACTGATACAAGTAGCAACTATTGTCTTGCCTGCCACAAATGAAAAGCTATACAGGACAAGCATGAAAGCACATTTTAAGAGGCCATATATCCAAAATCAGAATCACAAAAACTACATGTAGTAAATTGAAAAAGAGTTGTGAAATGTTAGAGAAAATCTTTCTTTGTTGTATTCCTTTGTCTTTACTTTTAAAAAATGCACTGTATGTCAAAAAAATGCCTGCAATAGTTGTGCATCTAATGGACCATTTGCATGCGCACAAACTCCATTTAGATGAACAATTGTAGTAGAATACAGTTTTTTATACATTTCACATACATAATTGTGTATTCTTTTTGAAAAAGAGAACCTTTCAAAATCAGATCTTTTATTCTTTAGAACTTTACAAACTTTGTATCATGTTGCCTTAAATACAAAATTCTGAGATTTACTTTACCAAGTAGGATTGCCAATTTTCTAATTGCACAAAACTGAACTCCCTTGCCCTGCCCTCAGGCCCTGCCCCTACCCCTGCCCCTGGCGTTCTCCAAGGCCCCACCCCCCACTCGCTCCTTCCCCCCTCCCTCCGTCACTCGCTCTCTCTCAGTCACCCTCATTCACTTGCTTATTTTCACTGGGCTGGGGCAAGGGGTTGGAGTGTGGGAGGGGGTGAGAGTCTTGGGCTCTGGGCAGCGCTTATTTCAGGCAGCTTACAGGAAGCTGCTGATATGTCCCTCTGGCTCCTAGGCCGTGGTTCCCAGCCAGTGGGAGTGGGGTGGGGGGCAGTGCTTGGAGCTCCCGTGGCCACCCCTATGCCTAGAGCTGGAGGGACATGCCAGCATCTTCCCTGGAGGTGGGCCGAACCAGTTTGGGAGCCTGCCTGCGCTGCTAACTGGACTTTTAACAGCCTGGTCAGCAGTGCTGAACGGAGCTGGCAGGGGCCCTTTTCGACCGGCTGTTACAGTCGAAAACTGGACACAAGGCAACCCTATTACCAAGGGGAGTGATAGTGGAAGATGGACTAGGGTTGTTACAAGCATAATAATGGATGAGGTCCGATTTTGCTTTTTGTGCTACCCATATAGGGTGAATCTCCCCCTTCTGTAGAGGGGCCTGTGCAAAGCCTATACACCACTTAAGTTCTAAATAAGTCCTCAAAGTTGGGCTCAGATGGGACTTGAGTAGTACATAGGCCTTATGGAAGACGTTGCAGAGGGCTGAATTTTACTATTATGCTTAACTAATTTGTAGTTTTGGTCATATATTAACAAAATATATGGGCTGGATTCTCCACTGCTTTCTATCTTGTCTAATAAATTACACCTGTGGAAAAAGAGTGTAAAATGCTACCAGGGGTAGCATAAATTCACTCTGCACAGGTGTAAATGACTGCACAAGGTATAAATACTGGAGAATCAGGTCCTTGGTATTTTTTCCTCTTTGCCATACATGATGCATGTGTGGCTGGCTTATGGCTTACAAACCATGTTTTAAAATGGCTGACTTTTACAGTAAAGGAAGATTTTGCTTTCTCTTTCCCCATTGTAAATTTGCAGTAGCCCCACTTAACTTAATGGAGTTATTCCTGTTTTACCCTGATATATCTGAAAGACAAATCTGCTCCTAAATCTATGCATATGGTAGCTGTGGTTAGAATGAAGCACTTACTTAATACTGGTTTGTGTGTATTCTATATTATACTCACAAAACTGGATAAAACATTTTAATAAAATATCTAATAAAGACAAGATTGAAAAAGCCTATACAAATTTACTATATGAGTAATTTTTTAACTTGCTTTAGCTAAAGAGCCAAATGTGGTGTATCTGGTCTCCAACCACCAATCACAAGACACACATTAAGATGTTTCTCCCCTCTCCCCCAATTACGTGCTCACAATAGTCATTGGAGATTTCTGCCAAATTCCATTAAATTCTGGTACTCTGCACAGTAAATAGCCATGAAAACACCATGGTACTTAGCACAAATCCTCAATCCCCTGCTAACACCTTATATTACAACCTTCTAATTACCATGTTCTGCAGTAACCTTGTGGGACTTCCATAGGTAATTAGAACTCCAGAGCTTTTCCGCAATAATCCAGTAAGGACCTCTTAACTAGAAAGGATTATGCGGTACTAATATTTTCACACCCACGTGTTCTCCACAGTTAATTGTTTCAATTAATATTTGGCAGCAATGCAGACATTCATGAAGGTTCATAAACTAAGACAATTCTCAGGGAAGTCTTGAGATGAATGAGTTGTAGTGGTCACTTAAAGATACAGAACTATTTAGAAGATTTTTTTTAAACTAACACATTAAGCTGTTTTAAATGCAGATTTGTATTTTGTGTCCAGAAGACATCCCCTGCCTCATCTCCACCTTTTTCTAAATGACATCTAGATATTCATAGTGACTTCTCTCTCCCTTTACTACTTAACCTGAGCCATTGGATCTACAGCTGAAAAGTGTTGTATGGGTAGTAAGCATAGTTGTGGTGAGTGTGTGTGACATCTCTTTACCGATAGGTCCAGATAGGTTTTCGCAGGCTCAAAATAATAGGGACAGGACTTTGTGATGATTCCTCAATTTTTGGTGACTTTATTTCTCTTCAAGTTCACCCTTTCCTTTTTCCTTTCCTTTCCCTTTGAGTGTTAGTTGATTCTATGTGGTACCTCTGTTAGAGACAGTAGATGTGTATACAGCTTTTTCAGAAGCTGACAGCTATCCGTTCAATAACCATCCTCTGCAATGGTGCAGAAGCCATTTCTCTCCCTCCCAAGAGATTTAGGGTTGTGTTCTTCCATATCATTCACTAGGGAATTCGGTATATGAATAATTAGCGTTAATGGGGGATTACACAAATTCTCCTGAGCTTGCTGGGATAGCAGACTTGTCACTATATATCAGTATTGGGTGTGATTCGCCACTCCTTTATACCAGTTGTATTTTGGTATAATTACATTCATTTCAATGGAGTCATACCAGCACAAGACTGATGTAACAGAAAAGACAATCAGGCCCATCATCTCCAAAATGCTCACACTATACACTGATCCTTGGTCTGAGAGTCCTAAATACTTTTCCTATCTTAATTTTCCTGTTAACATGCAACAGCCCATAATACTGCCCCTTTCCCTTGCTGATATACATGTGACTAAATTTTATAGTTATTTAGTCATTCCTTTTATCTGGTGGTCTGAGGGCTCTGCGTTTTGGTGATGAGGCTGCCACAAATTGGCTTGGGAAGCTCTGCATCCAATGTGGAAGGATTCTTTTTATCCTTAAAAATGCCCAAGACTTTTGTTCATTTTCTGCTTGATTATAATTATTGTTTAACCATAATATTATCATATAGAAAAGAGCAGTCTGGAAGGGCTTATTGGGCTGGTAGATTAAGAAGGCTTCTCTTTTTTTCTTGCATTAAAATTGTAGAAGAACAAATCCAATGTCAATTTTTCATAATATAGAGCCTCTGATTTACAAAAAAATTATTAGATCAATATGATTGGCTGTTTTACTTCAGAACAGATTACTGAAATTAAGAACTTTAGCATAAAATAAAGAGTCCTTTTGGTATATGCTTATTAAATAAGAAAAAAATCCAATATGGAACTCAATTAATGTAAAATAGACTCCACTGAACTCTTGTGCATTTCCAAAGCATGACATTTCCCTAAAATTAAAACACATCATAAATTGCCCTGATTTTGCCAGTTAGTTCAGTTACTTTGCAGCCAAAATTAGAAGTTAGAATTGGAAAAAAGAGTCATTTTTCAGAATGGGAGGCATGAACCCCAATAAATACAGTATTTGCTTAACAGCCTTTGATCTAATATCAAATTATGTGTTTCATTTAATTTATAAGGCAAAGCTTGCAGGGAGAACACAAGATGACACTCTTAAAACTGTAATGGGAATAGGTTTATGTTTGTAATATTACCCATTCTTTCTGTAGCCTTGGGGATGCAGTAGATTTTCTTGTTGAGATATTCTAGGCAGAGAAAAGAGTAAGTGTAGGTGAGTGAGTGCATGGAGAGGAAAATACATAGTTTTACCAAAAGAAAGAGCAATCACTGTGTGGAATTCTAGTATAACCTGAGAAAGATGATCTGTAATCTTCCCCCCACATTTGGAAAAGCCATGGTGAGTAATGCCCATACAAAAGACCATCCTTAGAAAATGAGCCTTTTGTTTGTGTTCTTTTTGACCCAAAGATTAAACAACTTCTCCACACAGAGGAGGTCAAGTTCAGAGGTAGTGGGAGAAGCTTCAGTAAAATCATTGGAATTATATATATTTGCACTAAATTGGATCTTGACACAATGTCTATAGATTGTTACATCTCAACTCAACCGAATTGCAACAATTTTTGTGTTGTGAGCCAGTACTTCCATGTCCTACTTTTTCTGGCTCTTTTTGCTGGTTATTTAGGACCTAAAAGACTTAATTTATAACTTCGACAGTGTCTATGGAGATCATCAGTGCCCCTGGAAATATTCTATGAGTTTTTCCATGAAGATCCTCTGAGGAGGGAGATCTGATACTAGGCCTAATGTCCAAGATGGTTGTGTTCACTCCAAAACTTCTGTAAATCCCAGCTGAAGAAATTGTCGATGATGGAAGTTTTGCCCTCATATTTTTGAGACTAGATAGGCTTATTCTCCTAATTTTCCTATAATGAAGTGGATTTCAGATCCACACAACAAACAGAGGCACCAAGCTGATCTTTCCAACATAGCAGATTCAGTAGGGTGCACGCAGTATGTCCACAGTAGTGCCCTGTCTGCACATTTGATCCTCCCTCCATCCCTAGTATTCTGCTTTTGGATTCACTGTCTGTTTCATCTCTTCCTCACTGTTCACTGAAATAAGCAAAGGCTATGGGAATAGCATTTATGTGTTAAATTTTGAAAGAGGGAAATAAAAGGAATTCATTGTTCATCTGTTTGATGTCTCTGTCCCAATGATTCTACTGAGCATGGGAAACGGTACATATTCTGTGCACAACCCACCCCAGTCCAGTAACAATCCCAAAACTGTAGTCTCCACAGGACCATAAAATGAATAGACAAATGCCGATTTCTTCCCAGGGAAGACAAATCTCCCTGGGTATATTGATGCTCTACTATGAAGAAAGACTGTAGAGTCTCAATTTTGGAGGTGGTCCAATGTTTTTGCAAGGGCTAAATGAACTTCTATCTAGGCCCAGCTTTGTGAAATTTGCTGAGCTCAATGAATTATTTTTCTTTTCTTATGCCCTCCACACAATTCTTTGTTACTTTTAACAATATGTAGTAAGAGAACTGGCAGCTACTCAATGAAATCACTGTTAAGCTCACACCAAAGGGAGGAATTTTTGTGACTCCACGCTTCCAAGAAGATGTCATAGTTTTCCGACTAGCTTGTGAGAATCTGAGTTAATGCTCTTTGAATAGCCTAAATTAGGTTGTCCACAAGATTGTAAAACAGAGGCAATGAAGCACAATCCCTCCCCGAGCTCCCCAGGCATTCCACCTCTAGGGTGTCCCCAATGTGGACCTCTGTCTACAACCCAAAGTAGTCTTTAAAACACCTTAGAAATATCAATGAAATTGAGGTTCTGACTGGGTTGTTCTTCCTTCCTTTTTTCCTTCTATATCAAAACACTCTTGGTTCACCTTATGTCTCTGCTCTGTCATTACTTTTCCTTATGCATTTAAGCATCTGGAGAAAATTGTCACATGCAACTCACTTTTTTTCTCTGTAATTACTGTACATCAGTATTGCTTTTAGTGTGCCTTTCTTTGTCACAATTGCACTTGGCTGCTAGAATAAAGCCCCCTCCCAGGTTGTAATGTGGAAAGAGCTATATAAAGCATAATTAATGGAGCTAAAGCAAATGACTCACATATGACTTTTTTCCTGACGTTTAAATGGGTACACTGAAGACCCTGAGGAGAAGTGGTGTATTCACAAGAAAGAGAAAAAAGGCTAGCTAGTTTGTTACCCTTCAGTTTTATAAAGAAGTACAGTCAAGACGTGGAGTGTTTCATTTATAAATCTTCCCCTGATATTCTTCCCGCAGCTCTGTAGACATGAATAATGAACATACTTTGTTTGCTGTAATGAGTAAGAACGTTATCCCATGACTTAAATTTTGAATACCATTACAGAAGTATTTTATATGTAGCAGCACCCAACTCAGTAGGACACAAGTTCCATTACACCAATCAATATTATAATGCAGTGGCAAAAAACTGTGAGCGCAGCCTTAAGGTTGCTTGGTGATGTCATCCTCTTGCAGACTGCTGAGTTGAGCAAAACTCAAACATCTCAAAACCAGGATATGCAGAGGTTGCCCATAGAACTGTAACTGTCCTCTTTCAGTAGTGCTGCAATAATTCCTGTTAATACACATACCTTTACTCCGCTAACCCCACGGTTGATGAAGTGTACAAACATTTTACCTTCCTTTACAATCCATTCCCTGTCACCCACAGGATTCTGACTAATACTGTTAAAAGACAAAAAGGCACAACTGTGGGGTGCAGGCAGGTTGGGTATAGTGAGTGCATGCAATACCTTGAAACTGTTTTGACCCACAGCTCATCAGTAGTTTGATCTCTAACTCTGGGGAAAAGATCTTTTGTTTTCTAAATGGCTATTTCTGGGGGGTTATGTCTGTGGAACCCTGGCTCAAATGATTCCAAATTTGGATCACTAACCCTACCAGGCATCCTTTGGGGCATGACAGATTTCAAAGAAATCTGACTGAGCATGTTGATTTTAGAGGACTTAGAAAGATTGACTTTTCAACAGATGTCTTGATGCAGCCTTAACTGTAGTGACACTGGCATGCCATTGCAACGTCATGGCTAGCTCTCCGAACCATAAAGATTCTTTCTCCTAGTCAATGGTAACGAAAGCAGATACTTCTAGGAGGGCCACTAATTTGAAACTAACACCAGAACTCCTTTTTGTATCTTCTCAGTCCACCCTTGTCCCAATCCAAAAACAATTCATAGTCTTCAACCGTGGGAAACTCAGTCTTTTGCTAATAAAAATGGGGTTTGAACTGGAGTTATGATGTAAAATGGGTGCATCAGTGTACTCTTTCTGGGGGCTGTTAATTTGCTTAGCAGAGTAGACAAGTAGCAGTTTTAGAAAAAGAATTTACACAGGTGGATTAATGTTTCATTGAGTTCCAAAACAATATTGCTTTGTCTCCAAGTGCAAGCTTCTGGTCTTTTCTTTAAATAAAATATACAATTGCTGTTACAACTTAATGCAGATTGTATGTAGTTTATATGGAACATCATTTATAGAACTTCAGTTGCCTATAAACTAGAAAATATTTTTATGTAGACAGCAATTATTTGTCTTTATTTTGTTTTTTGTTATAAAAGAGACTCTCATGCTTTATTTCCTTGAAGAAGTGCATAAAATGAAAGTATATCAGAAATAAATACAAGACTTATACCTGAAATCTGAGGGGGGAAATTCTTTTTGTAAATATTTAAAATGTCCCTGTGTTATGCTTTACTGCACACATAGCGAATCAGAGATTATGGGAGCTGATCTCAATCTCTTTTCCAGTGAACAGGTGACAACATCATCACAAAACACATTAAGTAGCTGTCTTTCTGGCAAACTCAATGGATAGGCCAATGCTCATTGAGGTATGTGGGTGTAAAATCCATTGAAGTCAGTGGTATTTTGCCGGATGTTGCTAGAAATGCATTTGGTCCAGTGTTTCTAGTTGAGTTCGAGGGATATAGGTGAGGTAGTGTTGGAAAGAATGGATGGCTGATACCAGTGCCATATCTGTTATGTGGACATATAAAGAACGTCAGTGTCCAGAGCTGTTATTTAGCATTTTCTTGAACTCTAAAGTCACAGAGGAAGGAAGTGGCAGAAGGGGAGGAAAACATTTAGGAAAATATTCCTTAAATTATACAGGAAAAAATGTTCTGGTTTTTACACAGTTAAAGTCTCAATGATCATTTTGATTTTAAGATGGATGTAAATCTAATTTACTAATGTTGGGAGGCATGGAAATTGGGAGTCAAACCATTATAAATTAGCAAGTACGACATAGTGGAGGAAAAGGATTATGTTCTGTGTAAACTTGAAAACAAAATGTTTGATTCACCCATTGTGGTGCAGAGATGGTGGGGGAGATTCATCTTTGCACTGCCCCAAACAGTTGTGGGAGAGGCACTGAAACGGAATCTGTCCATCTTCTGGGTCTCCCACCCATGT
Source organism: Malaclemys terrapin pileata (assembly GCF_027887155.1). NCBI lineage: Eukaryota > Metazoa > Chordata > Testudines > Emydidae > Malaclemys > Malaclemys terrapin. The sequence goes on from NC_071507.1 coordinate 88,769,075, forward strand.
TTCTTCCTCACTTTGTGGGCAGTGCTAGATAGTTCTCAGACGGCTGCATGCTGTCCAGGTGGGCTTTCTGCCACCAGGTGCCTGCAGCCTAGGTTCCACTGGAGCACTGTTTCAATCCCCACTGTTTGCACTTACTAGCAGTCTTAGCTTTGGGCATTTAAGTCAAAGGACTTACTCCCACGCTTGTAATAATGCTGACCCTACATTGTAGTACTAAAGAAGTGTTACAGATGAAATATTACACTGAATCCCCAGCTCTGTCCCTCTGGTGGCTATCTAAGCAGAAGTTAGAGATCTAATTGATGGTGCTTTTGAAAAGGATAGCCCTAATGTCCTGATCAACATTCCCTCTTTCATAAAACAAGTACTGATATCAAGGGCAGCGTACCAAATTAACAGTAAGCACATAAATAACATTGTAAAGCTCATTGCAGAACTCTTTGTATCAAATGGTCCCATGCAAGGTCACATTCTGCCTTTGCCTATTATACATGTTAATGGTGTATAACAACATGCCCTGAAGCATATGTTCCCTGGGGTTTTACTAAAAATTCATTATAGTGACTTCACCCACTCTGTTTTCTCCTAGTTCTTCTGCCACCTGTTTTGTGGGAGGTTCTGGTGCTGCAAAATGAGAAATGGGATTAGGGTTTTTTGTATTTTCATTTGACTTCTAAATAGTACATGCCATGTGCTACATGAAAGCATGAAATGAATGTTAAAGAACCATTTGTAATATGCCACAGTAATTGTATTTCCTTATTTTATAGTGGAAAACGTTTTAATCCCAATCTTTGTGGTATGTCATGCCATTGATTTTTCACAATATTCCCCACTGAAATCAATGGATATAAATCCATGCCACAATGAGGCTCTTTATTTATGTGTTTTACTAGAAGGAGAATGAAATTGGAAATCTCAGTACAATACTATTGCGGCTTTAGGGAACATTTTTTTCACAGTTCCTCCCCTTTTATGATGCCATCAAAATGGCAAAACAAGATGTTTATCCAGTCATGTAAACTGGCCGTTGGAAGTAGATAAATTTAATAAACTGGGAAGCTTACAGCATCAGTCAAGCGATTAAATGGATTTTGCAGCACCTATTTCTTCCGCATATCCCCACTCGGAATCATCCTTATCTGCAGGATTAGATTCCCTATTAAGTCTCCAGATAAGAGTTCTCCAGCCTTCTGAGAGTCTCACGATCCTCAGGACACAAGGGCAAAACACTATGCCTGTGTAACTGCACGCGGGTTCAGACATTATATCATATATTAAATCACAGGAAAGTATTCAGCTTAAAGTAATGTTAAGAACATGCCAGAAATAAACTTTAAAAAGCAAGAGATGGAACTCCATTCTAAACTCCCCATCCATGCTTAGAGGTTGAACTGTATACTATGCAGTATGCTACAAAACCTAATCTACTGGCCATAAGTCAGACCCTTATCTTTGAAAACAAACTGGAATGTGTTTGTTACTAAAATAAACGGATGGAACAGCTATTTGTAGCCCCACATACAGAACAGGATATATATGCAGGCTTAGAGATATTAGAAGAAATACTTTCTTAAACAAAATAGTTGCAGATAATGTTTTTGTTAATTATGAACAAAGTCCTAAGGTCAGGAGTCAGCTTCCCCTGCTCCTGTTGAAGAGGTCACATCACTGACAAGTTTAACATTGTAATGAACATAGATGCCTGCTCTGGTTTGATGATAGTAGTACTGTATCATCAACAGTCACAAGAAGTTGAACTCAAGTCTCAGCGAGTAAAAACTACTTCATTTAATCTTTAACATCCCTTTGGTGGTTTAGTTGCTGTGATTTTGTTGTTGTTGCTACTATAATTTACACAAAGTGAGTGTGAGGTACCTACATGTTACACTAAATTAACTCCAATGGTATTACATCAAGAATGAATTTGGCCTGTATATTTTATTTAATTTCAAGGGATAGTATTAATAATAATGGCAAATCACACCAAAATGAGTTAGTGAATTATGTTGATTCATGTCCTTTATATTTTATAGTTTGTATGATTTATTGGGATTGTCTTTATTAGGAGAGAGCAAAAAATGTATCTCTTTTCTCTCCTCTCAGATAAAAAAGGGATTTTTGTTCAAATACTGGACAAACATTTCTCCCAGACTGAGAATTTATATTCCAAATTATAATGTGGAGCTATTTTTTAATGCCAAGTTATAAAGACTTGTGAATTTGGAATTCAACTTTATTTTAATGTAAGCAGTGAGACTCCAGGTACTGCATATTCTGGAGCATTAAAAACATCAACACTTGCTAACAGTTACCATGCAGGAGTGTATGAGGAGCCACTCTTCCCCCACCCAAATCCTCTTTACTTTGGATACAAAATAACAGTGATTTATCAGTTACAGTTGTGTGGTAATATGAAGTTTCTCATGTTGACTAGTGAATAGCCTGCCTCAAGTGGTGCTATAAGTAAAAATGGAAGAATTAGAATATACAAATAGAGAAAACAGTAGCTATGATGATGCTCAGAAAGTTTGGCAGTTCAGTTTGGATAGACATTCAGTATACTTAGCCAAGCTTCTTTGACTTGGAAATAGACTTTGGTGATGTCAGTTATATTTCATGAGGTTTGACTCTATTTTAGCACGTGCTCTTCCAGTTATGCCTGAAACCAAGAAGTACAGAGATGTTTGCAAATTTTAAATCATAAGAAAGATATATAAAATTACCAGAGCTTTGCAGTTCAGGGGTTAATTTGTCAGTTGGTTCAAGTTTTGGTTCATTTCATATTTAATCAACACGGTTTATTCATCATTGGAAAACCATTATATGGTTTTGTCATCTTAAAATTCTAACAGCTCTGTAAGGTGAATTCTAATTAATATCATTGAGTTGTTCTTTAGAAACAAAACAAAACAATCCCTCCCTTCATAGGAGATGGAAATTGAAGTTTGCAGAATCAAAGACCAATGAATTTATTGGGAATCCTAGACATGAACCTATCATCACTGGAGGGCAAACCGGAAACCTTTGGCTGTGTCCAGAGTTCTAAATTTGTGTCACGGTAACTCATAAATGCTAGAAGTCAAGACTTCCTGACCCAATGCTCTAACAAAAAAGATACAAGAGTTAACAGTGGAGAAGCGATATCTTCTGTATGAGATTATAACAGATCATTCCCAAAAGGATTTCAGATTAATATGACTTCATTATTTCTGATTAGACTCATGAGATGTCTCATTATGCTTAGTCTTTCCTAGCATAGTCCATACTAAACTATTTAGTTGACTTGTTCTTTATGCTGTTTCCATTTCCTTTCAACTAGACTCCTAGCTAGGCAGCCTAAGACACAGCCAGCCAAAAACAACGAGGAGTCCGGTGGTACCTTAAAGACTAACAGATTTATTTGGGCATAAGCTTTCATGGGTAAAAAACCCCACTTCTTCAGATACATAGAGTGAATATTACAGATACAGGCTATAAATATACTGGCACGTGAAGAGAAGGGAGTTACCTTACAAGTGGAGAGGCGGTGTCAATACCAAGAGAGGGAAAATTGCTTTTGGAGTGGCTGGCTCATTTGTAAAGGTATTTGTGAATTACTGATTTGAAGTTGTAAGACATTTCAGTATCTTATGATTTTTCAGACAGTACTGTGGTATGGATTTCTAAAACTACATGATTTTCACTATTCATGCTACAAGCTAAAGATTTATTCATAAAAACTCCTTAGCAAAAAGGGTATTTTTTTTTCTTTAATCTATGAAAGGAGACCCCAGAAGTAAAACTTCTTGGTAACGGTAAATTTCTTGAATGTCTTTTAAAATTAGTGTGTGAAATGTTCAATGTATATACTGTTATATTTACTATTACATTATATTTAAGTGAACATTTAGGAAGGAACAGAGGGTCCTGTGGCACCTTTAAGACTAACAGAAGTTAGTCTTAAAGGTGCCACAGGACCCTCTGTTGCTTTTTACAGATTCAGACTAACACGGCTACCCCTCTGTTATTTAGGAAGGAGATTTTCTCTGTGAATTTATCAGAACAGGACAAACATAAAATAAATCATATGACATTTGTCTTGTATTAAGTACTTTATAGTAAAGGGCTCTGACACAACAGCCCCAAGGCACTTTCTTTATCTTCAAATGACTTTTGAAATTCCTAGATCAAGCCCTAAACATATTCTTCAGATTGAAAATGAAACTCCTAGAAATCGCTGCCCCCTAAAAGAAAGAGCCCCAAAGGCTCCCTCATATTTCATATTTGATCTATGAATTATCCAAAATCTTGTACAAGGGGTAGTGGTTCTTAATAATGTTGGTCTAAAGGCATCCAAAATGGGAATTGGATTGGCTCAGGTTTCTTACTTTGCCTACCATCCTTTACCACACTGTAGTATGTAAGGGCCAGGTTCTTTCACCTTCATTTACAATAGTCGTCCAAGGAGTAAAGTACTGCTCAGTGGAAAAAAGTGTGGCAGAATCTCACCCAGAGCTAGTGCATTTTTTCTGCATACTCAGAATGGTAAAGATGTGCAGCATCTTCGACATTACTGTGTGATAACTTTAGATGATGGGTGACTATTTAATGGTGACCACGTTAGACGTTACAAGACTTTAAATCCAACATTTCCAATTTGGCAGTGATTGTGGTACTATGTCATCTCCTATAGGAAGATATTGCAGTTGGTGCAGGAGCAACAAATGCTGAGTTTATAATTGTGCCACTGTATGCATCAGCACAAACCGTGAGCAGCCAGTCAGCTAGCTCAAGCTCCAGTATTATTTTCACTTTAGTCTATTAATAAACTGATTTCATCTTGGTACATTGTAGAGCTTTTCTTCGGTGTTTTGTGGCAATTTGTCAAGAAGACTATGAGCTTCTCCCTTGTCAAATATAAAAAAAAAATCATCATTTCCTTTGGCTAAAAATATATTATTATGTATAAAATGGGATCATTATCTCTTTTAATCTTTCATTATATCAGTAGTTTTCTTCTTCCTCGTAGCAAGTTTTTCTCCCGATGATTCTAGTTATTCTCTGTATAATTAACAAAAAGATTCTAAGTGAGGTGAAACTTGTGGGGGGGAAGAGGGGCTGGTATGCAAGACAAATCAGACTCCTGAAAGAGGTACAGTTGTCTGGAAAGCTTGAGAGCCACTGATCTACAAGGTGTGGTTTTGTTTCATGTAAATCTATGGGGGTTTTGTCTGTAAAATAGGTCAAGGATTCAATAAGGCCGAAGGGGTCTAAACATGTTGACAATTGAGAAACGAACAAATGCCAGTGAAACAGTGTAAAACAAGATTAAATTAATCAACTTCTGGAGAGCTGCAACACATTTTTGATGGAGTTTGTGTGTGTAATAGGATATAGATTTGCAGAACTAGTAACTCAGAAGAAAACAATTTCCTGAATTTACAACACTGCTTGAATTCAATCAAACTTTAAGGCTTTGCAACTTTGCTAAAAGGATCTAAAGAGAGAGAGAGAGAGAGAGAGAGAGATTGTGAGACGTTTACAAAAGAGATCACATTTCCCTGACCCTTAAGTAACCTCACTGGAAAGAAGAGGGCGTTTTTCCTAGATGAAGCACAATGTCTTTTCATCTTTATAGTTTGTGGAATTGTTCCAGTTTCCCTGGCTCTGCACAAAGGCGCACAGTAGTACAGTTGTACTGCTCTGGGGTTCTGAGGAGAGAATGAACCCTGCTGATGTTAACACCCTATCAAGCTGCATATCCTGTGAGCTCTGCATTGCACATTCACTTCATTTCCTTCCTGGGCATTCATGTGCAAGTGAACCCAAAACAAATGCTGTAGTGGACTGTAAAGCATCTAAAATGTTTGGTTCTGATGCTGAGATTAAATTAAATTCTGGAAATTTCTATCCAAAACTATCAGCCATTTTAAATTCTTACTAAGTGAAAATTGGGGGGGGGGGGGAGGGGCGGAGAGGCAGAAGGTTCTTTTATTCCCTTTTGCAGTCCTCATCTAATTTTTCCTTGCTGGCAGGGATTGTTAGGGGAGGAATTTTCAGTTTTTCAGTTATTTTATGTACTTTGAATTTGCTTTTTGGTAAACAAGCACACATCTCCTGATGTCTTGTAATATCAGCTGCAGTGCAAGTGGAATGCCTGATTTTACAAGACACCTGCCTCCATATCTGAGAGCAGGATCAAGCCCTTAGTTGATTGCTCAGGATGGAAACTCACTGCTGATTCATAATGCTCTATCTTACTGTCAACAGTAGTCTCTTCCGTGCCCTGGGCTATGTACTGTATGCTAATCCCTTCTTGTCAAACTACTGTTCTAGTCCCTTTTTGAATAAACTGATAAATATGTCTTAGAAAGTTCACGTTTTCCATAGATGTGCACTCTCCCTCACTATATATATACATATATAAATACACATACAAGTGCTTGCATGTACGCATGCATGCGTGCGTGTGCACACACACACACACCATATACAAATTCTTTAAAAAAATATATAGTATGAACCTTCTGTCTACTGTTTCATTGTGTCAATCAAACTAGTTCCTTATATGCCAGTGTACATGGAAATCTGTGAGACTGTCTCGTTATGAGGTGAAGATATTTGAAAGGGAAAGCCAAAAAAGCACAATCAAGGGAAAGCTTATATTCAACAGCTTTACATCTTAAAGTACACATTTTCTACAATTATCACTTGTTAGACTGGAATAATGAGGATTTTTTTTTTAATTGTGGGCAAGAAAATCCTTCACTCCTTTAGCTCCTCCTGCTGGCTGCCTTGTGAAAATCCAGTCCTTTGCAAACTAGGAGATGTGTTTGTGTTCTCATCTCATTTTCTAGCACACATTAAGTATTGTCCCTGAATTAGTGCACATACTTAAATATTGTCAGCCATCCCCGTGGCAACTTAGACTATGCATTACTATGTAGCCTTAATGACTTTTCATCCCCAAAGAAGATAGAATAGTTTGTGACAACCATGAATGAGATGGTTTGAGGTTGACAGAATCTGCCTGCTCCACAACTGTTCTTTGGCTACAAAACTTTTCCCCCTCTTTGTGAAGTGTCTTCCCTCCCCCCACCCCTTTCCCATTTCTTTAAAAAACAAACAGAAATTTATGTTCTGCTTGGTATCCTTATCTGAGATGCACTGAACTGTATTTGTGCTTTAGAAAAAGGAAAGCAAAAGCAAGAGCAGTCTGTCTTTGGCAAATGAAATTAATATGTGACAAATGACTGTGGCAAGAAATTCCTCTCTTGAGATGAAGGAGAACTTGGCCTGTATGCCTGTAACAATGCACACTCACCATCAGTGTACCTACTTGTATTAGGGAGCGCTGGGTTTTTGTCTCCAGTGACCCCTGTAGGCCCTCTGTCTGCACCCCTCTCAGCCTTCCAGCTGAGCAATGGCTAGTCCAAACCCCATCTGGAGTAACAGAATATCCAGGTGCAGTTCATAGATCCAAAGAACCAACCTATCCTTTGGGCCATGTGCTCAACCCTTTCCTGAGGCTCAACTGCCTTTCCCTGTGGCTGGTATCAAGCACTGTCCTGCCCATCCTAAGTGTTCCCGAGGCCTCTAGCCTCCAGCAGTGTCTGGCTTTTCAGCGGATCACAGCAGCCAGTCGCCATTCCCTGAACACACTCAACTGATTTAGAAGGCTCAAGGATCTGACCTGATCCTTCCTTCCTTCCTTCCCACCTTCTCTTGCTGACAAGTACCTGCCTAATTACCACCCAGGTGAAGTGAATGTAGCTACCTGAGCCTTTAATCCTTTCTCACGCATGTTGAAGTGCCCCTCTTCGCTCCTTTGCAAACAATATAAGCTGTAAAAGTTTGTAGTCCTGGCAGAAAATTATCCACCGGTTATGTCTCAGCATCGTGGACTGATTTGTCTAGGCTGTGGAGAAAATCTATAGGTTTCAGTGACCTCTGATTTGATGTCAGTGTATCAAGTCATTAAGTGCAAAAACATAAGGGACAAAATGGACTTGAACCATAATCTTGTTTCAAACTGAGCTGAAATGATTTAACATGTTGGCCCACAATATAGAGTATCTTTCTTGCTGTATACACACAGCAAGCCAGCCCTGAAGGCTGAGGCTCACATCCGGAAAGCCCTTTTGGCAATACTCCTATTGACCTCAGTGGAATTTTTTTCTGAATGAGAAATACTGAGTAAGGACATCAGAATTTGCCCTTGAACCTATAGTCATTCAGATGAAAGATGAGTTGGGCTGGTTATTAAATTGTCCATAATTAAATCCTAAATACCTCTTTGTCCCCTTTGAACCTACTATCCCTATATTCTCAACGCTCCTTTCCTTTCCTCCACCCTCTGTTATTTATAACATATCATATTTAATGGTTTAATAGATGCTGCTCACCGGATAAAGGCCAGGAGCTGCAGCTCACATATAGATCATAAGCATTCCCTCTTCTGTTTTTCAGCAGAGAATGCAGTCCTTGTTGGGAAGGGCTGGAGACAAACATGTTGCCTCAGCAGGGTTAGGCTTTGAGGCTTTTTTCTCCCCTTCTTTTCTTTGAGATGAGAAAATAGGCCACCAATTTAGTGAGAACTGAGATTGGCCAGGCTGCACTATCACTCTGTGTGTTGCATGGCCATACGCCATTTCCCAGACCATCTACAGCTCTCTCTTACTGTTTTCCCTGGCTGGATAAAGAGAACATTGTGTCGCTTGGAAGTGCTGGCTCCTTCCCTGCACTGTGTGAGAAAGGGAAATGTTCTCTCTCTTCATGACTTAGCAACGGTTGGCAAAAATGATGTCATATCCATGGTAGCAGCAGGACAAAAAAAAGAGAGAGAGATTGATTTTTAGATAGGTTTTACACACCACAGTGTTCTATGAAGGATTGAACAAAGAGCAAGTATTGTAAAGCTCTATTTAGAACAGAATATTGGCCTATTTTTTCATGCTGGAAAGAAATGAGGGTTATTTAGAACTGCAGTTTGTGAGTCCTGCTTAGTAGTGCTATAGTGTGAGATACAAGGGAGACTATTTCTTTCCATCTTTTTATACCTACCTTCCCTCTTTCAGTCCCTCTCTTCTCTGTACTCTCTCTCTCTTGTATTTTGTCTAAGTATAACATAATTGTAAGGGTCAGAATATTATGTATAATATATCATGATCCTAAATGTTTGGGAAACATCTGTGTGCATTATTTGTGTTTCCTAAGGGCTTCATCCTATACCACTGAATTCATTGGGAGTTTGGATGTTGACTTCAGTGGGATCAGGTTAAAGGCTTATGTTACTTGTACCAGGGAAAGCATAGATATTAGGTTTAGAAGGGACCTCAGGAGGTCATTTAGTCCAACCCCCTGCTCAAAGTAGGACTAATCCCCAGACAGATTTTTACCCGAGTTCTCTAAATGGCCCCCCTCAAGGATTGAACTCACAGCCCTGGGTTTAGCAGGCTAATGCTCAAACCACTGAGCTATCCCTCCCCCCTGCTTGATAGTTGTTTGTAAAGCATGGCACACAGTGTTGGTACTACATGAATGAATAATTATCATATTTAGAAATGGGCCTGAACCATAATATTTATATGTGCTTTGAAACTTGCCCAAAGTTTTGCAGTTTTTCAACTGCAGGGTTTTGGCTTGGCCTGTTACAGAGACAAAGGCCAGCCACAAAGTTCAGATCAGGATTTGAACATCCTCTCAATTTCAAAGCTGATTTGAAACTGGAGACATCTCTGGTTTTACTGCAGTTAATTCTTTAATGTCCTCAGTGATCAGATACAGGGCCGGCTCCAGCATTTCTGCCGCCCCAAGCAAAGCAAAAAAAAAAAGCCGCGATCGGCGGCGGCAGTTTGGCGGCAGGTCCTTCGCTCCTAGAGGGAGTGAGGGACCTGCCGCCCCCGAATTGCCACACATGCCGCCCCTTGGCTGCCCCAAGCACCTGCTTGTTAAGCTGGTGCCTGGAGCCAGCCCTGATCAGATATTAAAACCTCAGCAGATTTGCAGTCGAACATGGAAATTTCAATGCTCCTGCTCCAGCTCCACCTGGTGGGCTTTTCCATCAAGAGCAAGGAGCATCCTTTTCGCTTAGTAGCACTACAGTCTGAAAGCTCATAAAGGCCTGGCTCCAGCAAAATGTCAAGCTCACCTGTGATGTCCTGAGCACTATTTGAATGCTCAGCACCACCCCATATATCAGGCGTCTAGTGCAAATCATTTTTGGCTTGCGTACACTGAACTGTCACTTTAAATAGTTTTTTTAAAAATATGGTGCATCAGGTTCTCTTGCCTGTTCTGTTCCCTGTTGTGCAAAGGGGACTGAAACTGACCACATCTTCCACACTGAAGGTTCCCCTGGTAAAAGAGAGTCCCTAGAGGGTGTAGAGTCAGCATAGCCGATGCCTACACCACTCTCCCCCACATACCCGGCAGTCCTAGTAAGGGGCTATCCCTAGCTGGAGGACACTTCTTTGGGGAGCATTACTAGCTGGCAGACATCTCCATACTCCAGGGGCAGCCTAGAACTGGCCAACACATCAAGGAGTCATAACCATGACTACCCATCTCATTCTGCTTGTTGCTAGTGCGTCAGAAAAATGGCCACCTCCATGACGCTGGTGAGCTGCGTATTCATGTCCATCTGTTAGTTCGTAAATCAGCTTTCAACTTACCTTCATGCTAGCTTGATCATTGAAAGATCTTTACTATTGATATTTTAAAAAATGTTTATATTTATTCACTGAAATCTTTTCAAAAGTGCAGTGGAAACTGTTTGATAGTTCCTGATGTGATCTCCTTCCCCAAGTGTACTGGCACTGCAGGAGGCAGAAAATTTTAATTTTAATTAAAAATGTTATTTTCATACTGGCTGGCAGTCTGTCCAGAATAGGCATGTGTAGCTCTGACCTTTCTCCTCCCCTTTTTGTCCTCTTTCCTCTCTTCCACTCCTAATTTCCACTAAAACGTGAAGTAGAGTGCCTTCTCTGCCTCAGTCCCATTAGTTTAGTGATGGGATTGTTACATCACAAGTCCAGTTGAGGGACGCAGACTTGTAGACATAGAAGATGTTGCATTTAGTTCATTTAAATACTGCAAATCTTATTTTTTAATATAAAAAGCTTCTAATGTTGTTGGGCCAAATTGTGCAGGTCAATCCCAGTGAATTCACTGGGGCTGTGTGGAGTTTAAGTAAGTCCTGGTTTTGCCCTCTCTTAAATATTTTCAAATTAATAAACTTTGGGTCCAGTTTTTTTAAAGTTTTGCATGTGCCAGAATCCCAGTGCAAAAAGGGACCTATTACAGGGCATGTGTAGGCTGCTGGCCTAGCTCCCCAACCCATGAAGGAGTCACTGTCACATGCAGAGTCATTCAGATCCCTCCTCTGGGGCAGCATTTTCTTCTTCAAACATAAAACTTAAGGCAAAACGTCCAAACAAAGCAGGTGCTCTGCCAACCATGGGCCAAAGGTCCGAGAGGCTTTCCCATTTGCCAGTGCTGAAAGAAGGCCACATCCTTAGCCTCCTGCAGCAGCAGGATTGAAGGTATCTCCTGTTTGCAGCTCCCTCCAGCTGAGTTCTTTGAGTCCTTTATAGAAAACACCTGATCCCTTCCCAGCCCCGGTTTGATAACTGATAAAGGCTGGCCAGCCACAGGGCCTTTACATACTGACTGTTTTTATATTTTATAAATGGCAAGAAGCATTCTGCAAAGTTTCACAATGCTCCAGTGAGCAATAGTGATGCATATTTGTTGATAAAGAGACAGTTACAAATTCTGTGGGCCTGATTCTCCCTTGCTCTGCAGCTTGTGCAGTTACTTACACCAGTGTAAAGTATGTGTAAAATGCTACCAAATTTAAGTGATTGCATTCTATATCCACTTTGCACTCACTTTACACTGATACAGATAATTACACAACATGCAGCGTAATGGAGATTCAGGCCCTGTGGGTCTGTTTTGCTTCCTTTCCTGCAAGAATGTAACTGGTATTTTTTAAAATGGGATATTCTTTCAGCAAAGAATTTATTCTTTTGTATAGAATTAATTCTGGTATTTTTAAGTGCAGTATTCAAGAATCTAAAATATGTTGGGCTTACAAGAATAGCTCTGGTTTAATGAATCATTTGATTTTTGGATGTCCTTGAATTAGTCATTTTTGTAGGAAGATTGAAATATGTATTTCAAATCCATCAAGCTTCAGGATTTCCCTCACTCCTCCCAGACCATAGGTTGAATAAGTGATTGGCTTGGGTAAGCACATTTTACCAATACTTTGATTATTATTGATTTGAAAATCTTCATTAATAACTGAAATTATGTTCCGATGGTGTCCTGTGATCTATCTTAGGGTTTTCTTGTAGTACCCATTACCACTGTATTTAAGAACTTCCCAGGCAATTTAGATTTTCACTGCCCAGGCAGGGTTCCAAATGGACTTCATGGTCTTCTGCTTTTCGCCCTTTCCTACCATAGGAAGTTCTTCTTGGTGTATATAGGTCAATATATGTCTTAGTGTTTTTCCCCTCCCCATTCTGGTTATGATGGGGAAAACTTTCTCAAAAAGGAAGATCTTGCAACATACTCTAAGAGATGGTCAAACATTGCATTAGTCTGAGCTCAGGAAGCTCATTCCATACCCAAATCCCTTGACTGAGAATGCTTTATCACCAATCCTCAAGAACTTTGTCCGGGGATTTGTGAGCGGTACTGTTCCAAGTTCATCTGTCGTGGCAGGTCGTGGATAGACATGCAATCACTGATGTATCTAAGTCCTGAGCCACTGATGGCTTTGAAAAGCCAGACCAAGCACTTGAACTGGCACTGGAAGTGAACTGGGAGGCAGCAGAAGGATCAGAGCACAGGGGTGATGTGCCTGTGACAGTATGACTCATTGAGAAATAAGGCAGCGAAGTTTTTGTACAGGTGGAATCTCCACATTGCTTCCTTGTTCAGTCTTAGATATGGTCAGTTTCAGAAATCCAGTATGGAGGTGACAAGTGCATAGCTCACTGTGGCCAAATCCTCATCTCAGAGGAAGGGGTGAAGATTCCTAACAAACTGGACATGAAAGGTGGTTTTTTTTTTTTTGGTCTTAAAATTGAAGCAAGACCCTCGTAGTTTTACACCAGTTTGACAAAGGGGAGGGATACTCCTTCAGCGGAGGGAGACAAGTGTTTTGGTTAGTTCATAAAAACATTTTCCAGCATCACTTCAATCTTACCAAGGTTGAATTTGAGCCAACAGCTCTTCATCCAGGAGCTGCTGTTGTGTAGGCATTGTAACATCCTTGTAAAGCCATTGGTTCCATCTGTGCAAAGTGATACATACAGCCATCTGAATGTTGTCGGGAGTGGAACCCAATGTTTTGTCTCACTGCCTCTCAAAGTGCTCTTATATCGGTATTAAAGATGAGGGAGCCAGAATAGATTTCTGTGGGAACTCATGAGTGAGGGTCTCTGGGGATGTAGAACAGTTTTCAATAATCACTGTAAGTCCTGTTGGAGGGGAATGATTGGAACTACTTTAGTACCGTGTTATCTACACAACTATGCAATGTATGCAGATCATTAGTACCTTGAGGTTGATTGTGTTGAAATCTGGAAAAAAAAATTGGGTAGTATGAGAATTGAAATGTGCATTCCAGCTATTGATTTGAGGAAGTCAGTCTACTAATGCTGTATCCATGCTGTTTCCAGATCTGAAGCCCCACTGCAAAACATTCAGGATACTGGTGGATGTAACATATTGTTGTAATTACTTTCTCAATGACTTTGCTTAGGAAATGCTAGCTGGGATTTTAGCTGTAGAGCTTGTCTATGTTCAGTGTCATCTTTTTGTGCACCAAATGAAATACTGCATTTTTAGGAAGGTTTGCAGTTATCTTCAATGAAGAAAGCAGTAGTAGTCACTGGAGCTGGGCAAAATGTTTTGTCTGAATTTTTGGTTTTCTTTTTGCCAGAAATGCAGATTTGAGTTGACCAAAACATTTTGTGAATTCTTTTCAATGTTGTTGAATTGTTTTGGTCTAAAAAGTAGAAGAAATGTAAACATTTTGATATTTTTATTCAAAATGACTTTTCATTTTGAAATTTCCTTCCGTTTTTAACAAAAATTAAAATGTAAAACAAAACAAATTCACAATCAGAATGCATCATTTTGTTTCAGGTTGAATTAAACATTTACTTTGATCCCAAACTTTTTTTTACCTTTTCAATTTGTCAAATTGAAAAATGTTTATTTTGGGTTGACCTGAAAATTATTTTTCATTTTTTTGGAACTGCCAGCAAACCAATACATCAATTATTTGCACAGCTCTAGCAGTATCCTTTAGCAGTGGATACAGTTGGTCTGAGCTGGTTTTCACCCACCTAGAGAGGCACAGCTCTGTTTTGCAGGTGACTTGAATATTCATTAGCACCGCTTCTTGTGTGATGGGGCCAAGGGCCATGAATGGTGGTGGAGTAGTGAATGCCAACCAGTCTGGCAGAGAGCTTTTTGCTCAATGAGTTTCTGTCAGATTTTGTTTATCTTTCCTGCAAAGTAGGATGAACCTCTTCAGAACAGACCTTGCCAACTCTGTTTGGAATAAGATTGAGTGTGATTTTTATCACTGCTGTAAATTGGTTTGGAACACAACTTTGTTTCAGTTTTCTACCCATATCTGATGTCACTAGTTTCTGTTGACTGGAAGCACCATCCCAGACCCCAGCTGTGGCAGTATGTCGTGAGGCAAGAGGCATCCTATCAGGTAAACAAGTTTCCAAGTTATTACCAATACCGGGAACTCTGTCCAGAGACCCACAGGTAGCAAGTGCAGCCAGGAAGCACTGGTTTAATAGGCTTGCTATAAATAAGGTACTCCATTCAAAAAGCCGGCTGTAGATTCTATATTAGCTTTTGCCTCTGAATGGATTTAATGAAAGTGCATCACAGTAGCCTGGTCCTGAGACGTCAGAGGCAGAAATTTCAGTGGCAAGGTCTGCATTTGAAATAAGCCATTACAGCTTTCTAGAGAGCTGACAATGGCAGGCTTTGGGGGGACTTGTGTGTTAAGGTCTTGTTGTTGTTGTTTCTTAAATGGAGATTTCTTTTAGAAGTGCTGATATTTTGTCAGTGTAGACAATTGTTGCTATGTGAATTAAAGATAGAGATTTATTGTAGCTGTCACACTGCCTGGTATGGGATACAGCTAAGAGCGCCAATCTCAGGTCAGACTGCCAGAATACAGGGCATATATCCCAGACAGGCGCTATACTCTATCATAAGGTTTCACCAAGCCAATAACAAATGTATGCTTCCAAAATACTATACTAGTTATTACGGAGCCACAGACAGTCCCCTTCAGGCTCATGACCCTGTTTCCCCCTCCCCTTCTGCCCCCCCCCCCCCCCATGTCATCTAGACAAGTCAGACTTCTGTGATAAATGATTATTAAAACCAGAAATAACATATATTAGGTTCTTCCAGTTCTAAAGAACCAGACACACACCCCAGGTCAAAATATACTTCAGCTCTTAACCAAAAACCATGCTGATACCTAATCCCTTAGTAAACTAAAAACTAAAGGTTTATTAATATATAAAAAAGAAGAGAGTTATTAAAGAGTTAAAATGAATCATATACATAACAGTTTATTTCAGAGTTTGTAAATCAGGATAATAGCAGTGATGCTATATCTGCTAGTTTGTAGTCTCTCTGGAGCACCCAAAAGCTTACAGGTCCTCAGTCCATTGTTCAAAGCTTCCCTTTGTTAGAAATCAAGTCCAGAGATGTGCAGCAGGAAAGAGGCAAGAAGGTGATATCACAGTCTCCATTTATACCCTCAGCCCATGTGTATGAAAGTTTACTGTCTCCAACATGGAGTTAGGGATCACATGCCTTGCTAAGTCTCTGGGCCTCCGTTGTCCATGTGCTCTCTGAGGCGTCCTCAGGAGGGGCCCATTGGTATAGTTCATTCTCCTTAATGGCCTATCACCTGTGGCTGGCTGGTCTTGATGTAAATCTGTCTTGTGGGTATTACCCAGGAACACAGCGTTTGAGATACAAACACATAGCAAAAATGTATAACTTAATTTACAATGATAAGACAGACATATAAACAGAATAATAATACCTATCAGATTATAATATTTCCATTGATACTTTACAAGGCATACTTTGTACAAGATCTATTGCAACTGTATAACAGTGGTAGCAACAGTGATATAAATGGTCACGTTCCTTTTTATACAGTGTCACAGTAGGCACACCGTGTAAACCAAGAATAAATAAAGGCTTCAAAATATTTTCAGTGTGTTAATTGGCTGCGTCACTGGTTAAGGTTAAAACCAAGTGCAAAAGAGTGTTTCTGGGTTGGATGAAGGGCTCGTAGAATTAAAAAAAAAAAGACAGAAGTGATGGAAAGACTCCATTTAGCTCTCTTCCAATGGATGTCCTGTCACTTAGTCAGAATAAACATGACAAAACCTGCTTTTCATCTTTCATACCAAACCTTTTCTCTTCCCCCAGTCTCCATTATTGCTGGCAAATCCACTGTCCTCCGCTTCACTCAAAGACAAAAATGTGGAGCTACTTATGACTTCTCCCTCTTTCTCTCTTATATCTAGCTTTTCACTAGATCTTGTTGCTTCTCCTTTTGTAACTATTATACAAATCATCACACTGTCACACCAGTTTTTCTGACATCTGAAGTACTGTAATCTCAGTCTCTGACTCTGCCCTCTTCCACCTCACCAACATTGAGACCAAAATAATCGTTCTCTCACCAAGTCACCTCCATCCCTCCAACCAAATGACCCCACTCATGTCTCTTTATTTGGCTCTCTGTCTGTCTGTCCATAAAATTTAAGTCTTCTTCACCTTTACTTTGTGGCTTTTCAGAACTCTGCCTCTGATCACTCATCACCTGTCTCCTTGCTGGACTCTTTGGACTGTCCTTTTTGTGTCTTGCACAGCTCAGGATAGGCTGAAAACATGGCTGAAAGTCACTTTTGATCTCTACCAATCTTGGGGCTGCAGATTCAGTCCCCTGAAGCTTGTTCCACCTTACACTGAGTGCTCACAACCCACAGAGACCATTTGGCAGCTGGGATTGCTGGTGGCACCCCAGTCACACCATCTTTCTCTCAGCCTCACCCCCAAGTGCCCCTTTAAGATTAATTTAAAGCTATTGCACAGAGAAGCTGTATCAGTGCCAAAGATCTGTTCCTTTATATCCTCCCACTCTGACCTTTGTGCCTTTTTTCGTGCTGCTCTCTGTGCCTGGAATCCCATCATTTTCATTTGTGCCATGTTTCTCTCCTCTTCTCCATCAAATCCCAACTCAAATCTCATACCTTTATCTCTGTAAAATACTCAGAAGAGATACGATACCTTAAAATATTTATTAATAATATAACAGTGGTCATGGCCAGGAATCTGATATTTTCAATAGGAGGCTGGATAGCCCTCTGTCTTGGATGGTTTAGAAACAACAAATTCTGCATCTTGGCAGGGGGTTAGACTAGTTGACCCTTCTAACCGTATGGTTCTGTGATTCTATATCTTTGCTGTCTTCATGACCATCATCCAGAATGTTTTACAGTTCCAAACTTGTACCAATATTCTCTAAAGTCTAGCAAAATAACAATGTTGCTAGGAACCCTGCTTGCATGCATAGAGATTAAGTCTAAGTATGTTTGTCTGAAACTCGTGGAAGCCCTGTCATATGAATAATTTCAATCTGGACCAAGGACAATTCTGCACTGTCAGAGTGATGGACTACATTAAAATAAGTCTTTCCCCTCTCTGCTTTCTATAATTCATTGAAAAGACATTGCAACAAAAACAAAACAAAACCCTGACTATAACTCATCACAGTTAAAGGAATGACGTATCTTCCTGGCCATCACAATTTAATGCAGTCACATTCTCACAGAGCCATGAGAGTTAATGTTTCAGTTTTAGAAGGAAACAATACTTTCTTATGATTGTGAGCCAGTGAAACATGGCATGTGTGTTACATCAGGCCAGCCTGGAAGGAACATGTGACACCTAGTAAGTATGTGGCTAAACAGTTTTATTTATAGTTGTCTTTCTGCTGGCTCTATGTTCAAACTCCTTGGTTTTGGTGGGTGGTTTTTTTTGGACGAGGAGGGGTGTCTTATTTTCTCTTGTTTCATGCCTGTCACTTATTTCTGTGTAGCTCTTTGGCATCACTATTCTCAGCCATGCCACTGGTGGTTTCAGGGAGTAACTGTACTGTAAACTTATTCAGAAACCACCATCTTGCTTGGCACACTTCTTGGCAACCTCAGGAAAGATTCCAAGGATGGAAAGGAGAAGGAGAGTGAACTGCAATCTCACCTCTAAGAGTGGTCCCTCAAGATCTGAAGTCAGGAGAGGTAGGGCTTTAATGAAAAGCAGGTACACCTCGTGCTCATTCTGTAACTCTGTAGATAAATAGCCCACCAGATGGAAGTCTATCAATCCAGAGCCTTAAATAAGCATCAATTGATTCTTTTCTTTCTTTCTTCTTAAAGACTTCAAGGCTGTCAATAACAACTGCAGTGACCCTCACTCTGTTAGGCTGGCCCAGCAATGTATGCTGTGGGCAGAATAACTTCAGATAGTTTCAGTATTTTTTTGTTCAATGGTTTCATTGTTTCGATCATTGTCAGGCATACAAACCCTTTTTCACGTGTAATTCACATTTCTGTCATTGTCTGAAGCTGCTTTTAAACTGTTTGCTTCTCTCTGAGGTGCCAGCTACCATCTTCAGTACCCTTCAGCTACTTCACAGCAATGTTTGCCACAATACTAACTGAATTCCTGATTTTAGAGAATAAACTAGGATCTAGTGGTTAATTGCAATGTCAATTCTGGATGCAGTAATTATTTAAAAAATGAATTACCACCAAGTTTTGAATTGCTGCTAGCCTGTCCCAGCTTTCCTGAATAAAGTCAGCATTTCAAACTTGAGCATGCCAGTGTCTTTGGCACTATATTCTGTTGGCACTTAATGTCTATATTGCTAAGTGTTTGATACCTTGGCTGCTCTTTTAGAAAATATCAAATATCTGAACTAAGGGTATCAAAGCAACAGATAAATGCCTTGTGGAACTTATTCAAGGAAGCAGAATTGTAGCATTTTATCAAGTTGCCTAATTGCAAATATTGTTAAAACAGCTGTGGTTCCTGCTGTTGAAATCAGCTACGTAATCTAAGTAGAGTAACTACATTATACAGAAAATTGTAACAGCACAAAACCTAAGTTCATTAATGAGAAGTTTGAAATTCATAATCATGGGAACTTAATAAAAACCCATAAAATGTCTAATTTGTGTGTGTTTGTTTTAATGATAGAACCCCTGTGATAAAGTGAGCAGATGTATAATTGCTCACAAGGGCAGTACTACTATCTGACTAGATTCAGTTATTAGATGGTTTCACAAAGGAATAGAAATTGGTGCGGGATACAGGAGATGCTATTTTTAAAAAGTAAATGTGTCTGCTTTGGCATTTAGAGACTTGGTCCTAAGGGAAGTAGGAATTCTGTAGTGTACCGTAGATTCAATAGCTGCAATAGTAGGAAAGCTGAGACCCTTTACCAGGTGTGTGCAGTTGGCATGGCTTCCCAAGTCTTTGAGAATGTAGGTAGCATGTGAGCATTCATTCTGGCTTATTGATCATGTGTATTGTATCCAGAGAGATGAAAAACTATTATAGTCACTGCTTAGATTAATGTTTGAATTACTGCCTAGCACTGTAGAGATGTCATTCTGTTTTTAAATCAATTATTATTTTGTCTAAAATAGATTCAAAGTGATGTAATTTCATGGTGGATATAGGGTGTATTTTAAATGATGTTCCTTATTCGGTGGCTAAAGTGATGTTACCTAGAGCTATTAAGAAGCATTTGATCTGGTAAAAATATTTGTTTTTAAGAATTATTATCCAAAGGACTATACACTGTGATACAAATGTGTAATTTTTTATTATTTGTGAAACACTGTGGGATGATATCCGTTTTCCTGTATTTTTTGTATAATTCTCCTTTATTTCCTTGAAATGTAGGTGCGCGAACTGGACACAAAAAATATCTCGAAGACCTTAATGGTTCTCCATTCTTAAAGACTTACTTGCAATATTGTTGCTGCTGGCCATTCATTTGGTGGAAAACAGGTTCATTTGTTTCTGTTCACAACAATTCCTTTTATTTACTGTTCTAATATCTTTACCAGTTATTAGGTTCCTGGCTTACGTGGATTGTGTGTGTGTGTGTGTGTGTTCTCTGGGTGACCAATAGTGATTTGTAAGACCTTACTACTCTACTATGCAATGTTTTGCTATCAGCTTTTAGCACATGTTGGTTTATAATGATTTTCCCAGGATGGGAGAAGCAGGGGAAAGGAGTTCTTACAATATATGTGTAACAGTACACACATTTCATAGTGACCTGTAGACATTCAAGAAGAAGATGGAACCATGCCTATATTAAGGGCACAGGGCTACCTTTCAGTGGTATAAAGCTTTGAACCTTGTTTTGTATTTTTACTCCAGCAGTTCTTAGCATACTCCATTATCTCTGTGCCACAGTGTATGCAGAATTACTTATTTGAATGTATTTCTTGTGACTCCATTTGTTGGAAGAGAGCAGAAAGAATTTCAGAGAATGAATGTTTAGTTGTCGAGGGACGCTTCTTCTATGTGTGGTGAAATTCAAGCACCTCAGTCAGTACCCTAATGTTATGATGACATTATCTTCCTTTATAATCTTTAGGAATCCCATCTATATGGTGTGATGACAGTGAAAATATACTAAATGTGATAAAGCTGCTAATATTGCTTGCTCTATAATCAATAAGAAAGTAATGTTCTAATATACTAAAGTAAATTAAGACTCTGGATCAAGACTGGTTAAATACTGGCTGTGTCTATCTTGCCTTAGCCAGGGGACTGGATTTGATAACCTGATTGATCATGGCTGTTGTCCTGTATTTTCACTGGTTTTGTCCTAATCCCACCACCCAGTAATAAGCTTGTCCATGAGGGAAAGATGCTTCAGTTGTATCATCCATGCTCTGAGGGACATGCATTTAGGTATTTAGGACAACATAAAATGTAAATGGAATTGTCATCCTTTTGTAGTGCCATGTTAGCTCTGTTGTTCAGACTAATCAGAGACCAAATTCTGTCTATATTCTGCTCAAGGGTTCATGCCAGCAAACCTTTTGGTAGAGTGGAGAACAGAACAGCCATTTTCGGCCCTGATCTGGTTCGCTGCACAACCTTCAGAAAGATCTCTCCCATACCTATCAAGTTTTGTGTGGTTCCATGTCATTCTCATGGGTGACAGCAAGTCATTAGTTTCTCTTTCAGGCACAACTCCCCCACTCCTGCCCCAGAATAATAGGAAGACAGGAACTTAACCCTGATCCCCCATGCTTCGCAGAAACAGGTGGTGAGAGGCCTCCGCCCCATACCCACGCACAGAGCAGGACCCCTTTCCTGCGTGGGTGGGAGAGGCATGTGGTGTTGGAGGGTGTGTAGGTTACCTAGGTGGTAGTGGTTTGGGTGGCCCTGGCTAGGGCAGTTGTCAAGGGGAAGGGTTGATGGTGATGGTTAATGGTGAGAGGTTTGGGGCAGCTAGGGCCTGCAGGAGGAGCAGCGAGTGGGGAGAAATCAGAGAACCACACAGGCTCCTTACTTAGAATGTGTCACAGTGGCCTCTGGACCTAGAAGGAGTGATTGCAAGGGGAAACCTACAGCCTGGCCCGGTATACAAGAATCCAGTGGGGATGCAGGAAAGTGTTGATGGGGGATCACAGACATGAGTGTTATGTGAAATGTGTCATACTTGGCAATCTGCTCCAAAGATCCAACAGGTGAGAGCCAGGGAATCAAGGTCGCACTTCTATCGATCCTAATTTTCTTAAATTCTTACATAGCCCCCATCATCCAATATCTGAGCACCACACAATATTTAATTTATGTATCATCACAAAAATCCTATGAGGTAGGGCAGTGCTATTATCCCAATTTTACTGATGGGGAACTGAGGCACAGAGAGATTAAGTGATTTGCCCAAGGTCGCACAAAAAATCTGTGATGAAGAAGGTCTCCCAAGTCATATGCAAGTGCCCAGCCCCTTCACCATCCTTTCTCTCCAGATCTGACAGTGGCAATTAGATATTATTCACACTTCCACTAGAACTAATTTCTGTGAGGAACATATGTATTTCTGGGGCTGCTGCCCAACAGCGTACAGGCACACGTCAGTGGTGCCTTTGCAGTGTTCATGTATGCCTAGGTTTATATCTGACTAACACAATTTTAGAGTTTTATATACTGTCAATTTTTATGTTTGCCTTTTGTTTATTTTTGTATATTACACCTAAACTGTCAGAAAAGTGATAATGAAAATATGTGCTTCATTTTAGAGAACTAGCGTGCAAACCAACTTTTTTAAAATGGCTGAACTGACTGAAACTATTTGATGGGCAGGGGAAAAGGGGAAACCACATTCTGGCTTACGTCTTATATACCAAGTTGTAGACCAATGGAAATTAAACCATCTGAGCCACAAACTCCAAAGAAGCAGAGTTCAGAAAGGAAACTGCTTACAGTCTTTATCTGTATCATTGGAAACATAGTGCTGTATTATACATTTTGGCACTGATAGATGAAATTGCAGACCCATTTTTGTTTGGAACTCCTTGAGCATTCTAAACAAAAATATTGGTAGCGGCGATTGCATATTTACTGTGTTAAAGAACATAGTATGTGGAAATCTGCATTTTTAATGTTCTTTGTTCTTTTGTAATATTTTTATGTGCAGAGATTGCAGTTGCATTACAGAGATTATTGTCATGTCTCTTGATTATGTTTTCTAATTTATACAACATTAAATGCTTTGAAAAAATAAACCAGACCCAAGAGATGATAAAATTATGTAACACATACCATTTCTTCTATATCTCCCTCTGCATATGCAAGGATGAGTGTTAAACTGCTTCATGGATAAATTATGTGTATATGGTGTACTGAGAAGACACCCCATTGTAGCAAAACAAAAAGGAGCAGCACAACACAGATCAGTACATGATAAGAATGAAGTGAGAGCAAATTCATGGCTTTACAAGAAAATATTATAATATCATAATAAAATAAATATCATGGCTACGACTGTGATCAGAGAGTGTGTGCACTTGCACGTATGAAAGGGAAAGAGATATTTAAAATACAAGAGAAGAACGCTTGCTATAGATATATCGCCATATCATCGATAAAATTTCTCTCCTGGACTAATATTTCAAAAATACAACTGTGAATAATGAATTTTCTATGTTAATGAAACTGCTGCTGTTCAAAATGTGACATTTAAAAACACCTGCTTGGTGTTTTTGTTACACTGGAAACATAAAAATAACAATTTAATGTAGAGCATTAATGAACCATCCATATGTCCGGATATCCATATGGTATTATAAATTAAGAACACATTTTCTTCTGATTGGTTAAAAAAGAATTTCATTAACTGTTAAGGCATCACTCAGGTTCAGTTACCATTGTTCAGCCAGCCTACAGGAACTGACATTTTCTCAGTGACTGTTATACACTGTTAATTATAACAGAAGTGAGTCATTCAGAATCAATTGTGATTGTGTGAATGATGACCATGCCAATTTATTAAACTATTATCTGTTTAGTTTTGCAGCTAAAAATAAAACTTGTGGATGGTTCATAACTTTAGATGAAATGGATATTGTGTGACCATATGGCATAATAACATTGTGATTACTAAAATGTATTTAAAATTTAAACAATTTCTATTGATTTTGCCCACTACAACAAAGCATATGGCACTGTACATAATAGTAAGACGTGATGGGGAATAATGAGATTAAGTAACCATGGGATATTAATTGATCCCAAAGTTAGGCTGACAGTACCACAAATGTGTGGGGGTCTTCAAGCCATTATTTTTTACTAACTGGTGCCTTTCCTTTTGACCTGCTGATACAAGTATTGTTTCTTGGAAATTAGAACATGCAGATAAAAGATACAATATAATGTGTAAGTAAATTTTGAGAATTATTATTTGACTTTTGGAACAGAAGCTTATCTCCTTAATATTTTGAAGGCTTGTTTTCTTTGCTTAAAACTCAGGTTCTTCCTTTAAACTAAAGTCATATCATCACAATAACCAGTCATCTGAATTTCAACCAAAATTCGTAAGATCTGCTTAAAATATTAAAATGATGACAGCAAAATTAATGTAATAATTGACAGTAATATTTTAGACCCTCTCAATAATCACACTGCATTTGGATCAGTAATATGGTCATTGTAATGGACGGTAGTAAAGATAGCACAAAACCAAATATTGGAAAACTTTGGGCCTGGATTTGAACTTCGTGGCATGAGCCCATTTATAGCTAGCAGCTGCAGAACACTATTTGAGTTATATTGATAAATGTCCTCTGATCCTGTATGTATCTGATCTATTTTAAAAGGTTATAACATAAAATAGGTACGTTATTCTAGCTTAAAATTTCAATTGAGAACATTTTATTTCCATATTAATGACCTCAATGAAGCTATGCCAATTTACACAAGCAGGAAACCTGGCCCATATATACAGTTTACTTCAAAATCTGCTTTCATTTACACCCTTCAACCCCACTGAATTAGTAGCAAAGTGGAAAAACATTTAGAGTGGTGCTCAGGGACTTTGCTGCGTAAATCCCATTAACGTTAATTCCTATGCTCTGTGCTGAAAATGTAGCCATAAGTGTCTGAAAGACCAGCAATTCTTATAAAACCTTATAAGCCAATTTCATGTTAAGTAATAGCATAACACACTGCAAATGCAAAGCTATTTAATATTAATGCTTTAAGAAATCAGTCTCATGTTTTCCATTTGTAACCCTTCTGCCAGATAGGATTGGTAGCAACCTGGGCTAGGTTCAATATGTAGGGATTCCTCTTAGCATTACAAAACAGAACCAGCTCAATCCTCCACCCAGATCTCTGGAAAAACTAACTACCACCTCTGAGCATTTCTAAGAGGCAATACTTCCCCATTCATGAGCACAGAGTCTATGTATATATCCCCCCTCTCCAACAAACTTTTATTAAAAGGGAGAGGGAACTCAGCATTAATTTGGGAAGATACCATGTCAGTGATTCAAAAAGATGCAAACAGTAATCAGAAGAACAGGAGTATCTTTTTGCGGATACAGACTAACACGGCTGCTACTCTGAAACAGTAATCAAACACCAGTCTAATGGTACCTTGGGCAGCAGTCCTTCACCTCAGTCTCCTACCTACCCAAATTCTGCCTGGAATTACTGATGTGTACTCCCATTGAAGCCAGTTGAAATAGATGGATATAACAGACAGAATTTCACTCAAATTTAGAGAACAAAAAACCCCACTGAGGGTGAACACAATGTTACAAGTTAGCATAAACCAGAAGCCTAAATAGTGACACATATTCAGCAGTGGCAGACTCTCTCTTAAGTCTAGTGTCACAGGATGACTGGTCCCTTTAAGGGGGGTTGGGAGAGCCATACCTGTACCAATGTCGGAGCAGGAGAAATGGGGGAAGTGGAGCCTCAAGCAGGGCTGCGCCCAGCCCCAGTACAGTCATCCTGGTTCCTACCTGCTTGTTGGCCCAATCCTGGGCATTTCACTCTCTCTGGGTCCCATTCCAGCCCCTCCAGGTCCCACTCTAAGTACTGCAGAGGCTGCTCCAGATCCGCTTTACAGGGAACGTCTTGCAGAGATCAGCACCCACATTATTTCCTTTGCAGAGGCACTAGCCCTCATTGGGCCCTGAGGGAGGGCTGAAGAGAAGCCCAGAAAAATCTTTTTGTTTGTTTGGACTCTTGTTACCTCGGTAGGGGGTTAAGTTTTGTGTGTGACTAGACTAGGGGGGCTAAGCCACATCTCCTGCACAGACTTCTATGTGGAGAGCTGAGGAGAGACAGCTTCAGGAAAGAAACTGAGGCAACGAGTGCTGGCAGTGTCACATTTGAGCAGCAGGGGATGCTATGGGGCAGCCACACCCTATGATAAATGGGATGAGTTTCATTTTGCAGCCCTTAACATCCAGATTATTTACCCTGGTTTAAAAGTGGGGCCCAATTGAAATACCTGAGCTTGCTGAAGTTCAGGGACTGCTTCTTTTAGTCATCCTTAATGCATAAGACACACTAAAAGGGAGGAAGCAGACTAGTTGCTCTGTCTACACCACACGGTGCCTCAGCCAGAAGATGGCTGGGTCCATGGGCAGGTGGGGGGTGGGGGGGAGGTAGTATGCTGCACTCCCCTAGTGCACCAGGGAGCTTCAGGGAGAATTCTGCCTCTGAGGCAGAATTACCCGTTGAGTGCCCACTGGCGTAGTTCAGCACTACACCATTGTTCGTCAATGCAGGCATGACGCTGGTCTCAGCCCAATCACTGACAAGTTCATTGCCAGAAACCAGTCTGCTTCATCCGTGTTGGTATGGTTTAAATGGGTACTGGACTTACAACAATGCATTTACTGTTTAGACTTTATGAAATGTTTGCAAGTTACTGCATGCATTAATCTCACTTATAATATCTTTATATAAGGTAATACATCTCTACCCCGATATAACACTGCCCTCGGGAGCCAAAAAATCTTACCGCATTATAGGTGAAACCGCGTTATATCAAACTTGCTTTGATCCGCCGGATTGCACAGCCCTGCCCCCCCGGAGCACTGCTTTACCGCGTTATATTCAAATTTGTGTTATATCGGTTCGCGTTATATCGGGGTAGAGGTGTATTTAAGTTTTTGCTTTGTAACTGTAAAAATTGTTTGCTCTGAAACTGTGAACCCAGCCATGAGGGATCGTCTCCTGCCCATCAAAAAGGGCTATCAAAACTAAATGGGTCACCGTGGAATACACAAATTGTGGAATTTTAATAGAGAAAACTAAAAGGAAAAATGAAGCCAAGAGTTTTCCTGCTATATCCAGGCTGAGGATTTTTGCCTAAAACACACCTTTTCTGAATTATACCTGTAAATATTTTCTTTGATGAAGTATTTATCTTTCTCAGCAAAATCATGGCAAATCAAAGAAATGCATTAATACAAAGATTTTAATTTCCTCCTCATACCATGAAGAGGCTATGTGCAAAAAGGCTTGTCCCATCAGCTTGAATTTGGGAAGAAGAAAATAAAAATTGCCAATAAGAACATTGTTCATCTTTTTTTTGCTATTTGGACTCTCATAGGGCTGGAGGGAGCTATGAACCAAAAGCAAAGATCCCCAGGGTCAACCTGGGTTATCCCTAAAAGACATCCAGAGCTGACGGATGACTACATCGGTCACCATTTAAAACCCTAGACTGTCACTCATTTGTGTATATATATTTACTTGCTTTAACCTTGTAACAAATCGCTCTTTTCTTTTTCTTAGTTAATAAATATTTAATTAGTTTATTATAGGATTGACTACAAGAGTTGTCTTTGGTGAGAAATCTAAGGAACAAATTTACCTGGGTAAATGACTGATCTCTTGGGACTGGAAGCAACCTGAATATTTTGTGATCTTTGGTGTATAGCAGGGGTCGGCAACGTTCGGCACGTGGCTCGCCAGGGTAAGCACCCTAGCAGGCCAGGCCAGTTTATTTACCTGCTGACGCGGCAGGTTCGGCCGATCGCAGCTCCCACGGCCAGCACATCCCTCGCCCGCGCCGCTTCCCGCCGCCCCCATTGGCCCGGGACAGCGAACTGCGGCGAGTGGGAGCCGCGATCGGCCAAACCTGCCACATCAGCAGGTAAATAAACTGTCCCAGCCGGCTAGGGTGCTTATCCTGGCGAGCCGCGTGCCGAACGTTGCCGACCCCTGGTGTATAGCAACCAACTAGCACTGTCTGTGACTCCATGGCGAGACTGTGATAATGCTTTAGGAGTTCACACTTGTTACTGGGTTGATTAAATCTAATTATAGCACCAATTTGGAGTGTCTGCCCTGAGGTTGGCACTCACAGTCGTGAACCATTCCAGACAGCATGACGACAGGATTGTGTTTTAAAGCCACAACTGAGCTGTAGATGAATACTGGTTTTTGTTTGAGACTCTTTACTTTTAAAGCTTCTATAGTTTTAAAACTTAAGAAGTCTTAATTGGGAAGAATTGGCCTTTATACCATGTGCTATGGGCTGTATCTTAGAACTGGCACACCTGAGAGAAATAATTTGACCAGCTTGTGAACAGACACAAAGCCATTTTGACATGCAGCAATCATGGGCATGACTGTAGGCAACCAAGAAATCATTTCTAAGCATTGAGTATGTTTTCTAAGGACAGGTCCCCCTACATGGATGGAAGGTCAAAGGGATATTATAATATGTCTCCACTCTTGCTTTGCTTCATTTCCTAATGTAAAACTTGTTTGCACCTTTCCTATGTTATGCTTATAAGAAGCACACAGGATCTTTTTCAGGGGAAAAGGCAATATGCCGCGTTTATTGAAGATAACAGCATATGTATTCAATCACACACACACACACGAAAAACAATCATTGCATTCTTTTACTTTTTTAAAAATGCTAAGCCTATAACGAAGTGGTGACCCTAAAAGATCTGTCACTGCCTTGAAATCAGCACAGACACAAATTCTGGCTGATGCATCTCTACCAATGGCCCATTAGGCCATTCCTTTCTGCTATTCAAAAAGGGTGGCTGGCAGGATATGATCAAATCATACACCAATACATTTAATACATGCTACATTATTATTCTTTATCCTTCATTCTAAATTATATAAAATACAAACATAAAATGCTACTACTACACCTAAAGCCCCCTTCTGTAGGACAATGGCAGAACCATTCTTCCACTCCTTTACCACTCTATTGCATGGTTTTAGTGTTGTGCGGCAGGAGTCACTGCTCCCTTATGTATTTCAGAGTAAGTATCTCATGTAACCAGTATTACAAAACATCTCAAAGGTTTTCTACATCAAGCATGTTTCTACTCACTGGATTGGAAAGAATACATCCATCAATATATCCAAGAATATATCCAAGATGAATATATCCATCTTTCATCGCCTCCTGCATGATCCTGTTCAGCTAATGCATGTATAATACCATGCAGGAATATTTGTTAAACAAGCTTAGTCTTTATTCCAGAAACAGCCAGTCCTGAGTATTATTCTTAAATGGTCCTCATGTTTTTTGTATGCCAGGAATTTTTAAAACTGACGAGTCTTACTACCCTTTGTTAGAAGGGCATAATTTTCACTAAATCCCTGCAGAGTGTGAGATAATGTATAACAGGGGAAAATGACAGGCTTCATTCTGCCTTCTGATATTCATGTGCCTCCAATGGGAGTTGCCTGGGCATACCTGAAGGCAGAATTTGGACCTATATTGTTCCCAGCAAGAAATAATTAATATACTTCTCTCTTGTACAGTGTAAATCTCAAAGTAATAAAATAATGGTATGTATCACTATCCTCATTTTACAGGTGGGGAAGTGGGGCACAGAGAGATGAAGGAACTTGCCCAAGATTGTATATTAGGTCAGTGGCAGAGAAAGGAAGAGAATCCCAATCTCTTGATTGCCAGCCAAGTGTCCTAACCACTGGAACATGCTGCCTCTCAGGCATGTTTTCCAAATGATAGATTACAATGCTTATGATGTTTTAGGAAGTTATATCACCTGGTGGAGCCAAATGTTTGTATTTCTTTGATTCAACTTGATTTCACTGAGAAAAATAGGTGTACTTCGTCAAAGAAAATATTTACAGGTAATGTATAGAATCATTTGAGATTTAATTCAGAACAAGTGTGCTATTTGGCAAAAAACCTCAGCTTAGATATAGCAGGAAAACACTTAGCTTCATTTTTCCTTTTAGTTTTCTCTATTAAAATAAAGAGAAAAATATAAACGGATACAATATAGATGGCTCAAAGAGCAACTTCAAGAAATGAGTGTAAATGATGAAACTATGCAAACAAATGCTCCTGAATTGGTCAAAACGTTCATCTCTGCATGATATTGAATTGTGTAGTAATTTAACTTATGGGAATAAATTCCCTTCTGTGTAAAAAGGAAAATTGGAAAGTCACTGTATCTATTACAGTAACACTTTTAGACATTGTCACATTTATTTCTGGTTGATGAGTTCTGCTCCCATTACTTTACTAGCCATTTTGAGATTGTCATGTCATTGCCAGAGCATTAGGTTTATGTGGCACTGTTCAAATAATCCTCAAACATTTCATGTGGGACTGTAGGGAAATGCTGGATATCCTATATGGTTTCTTTAGTCTCTCATAAAGAAAATTGCAGCATTTATGGAAACAATATAAATTCTAAAGATTCCTTATTGGATCTCACTTATTGTTTGCTTCTTTCAGCACAAATAGGAATCACACAACTTAAAATGGATAGCATGTCTTAACCACTTTCCTGTAGTCTTTATTACTAAGAAAACAGTATTTGCATGAAAACAGGACCAAAAACTATGAATCATTTTGCTCCTTAATGTTATTTTGCCAGAGGATTATAATTCTCATGTATGGTACTGGCGCTCCTCTTATATGGTAAAGTTTTTTGTATCTTACCTGTGTATCAGAAGCTCTCTAAATAGTTCTGATTTGGTTGAAGTAGAAAACCAATCTGATCAATGCATTCATCTCTAAATTCCTCAGATACATATTTTAAATTGACGCTGGATGTATCCAAACTAGGTTGAGGATGCTCTAGAGGAAACCTAATTTGAGCCTCTTCCAAGGCAAAACACCAGAGATAAATTCTTGAGAAGAGTTGGTGGGTAGAAATCTGCATTTCAGGAATGTTATATTTGCTCAGCTTATATCCTGAGCTCCGCCATTCTTGCTGCTCCTTGCAGCCACTAGCTGACCACAGTTGCCATGTTTTGAAAACAAGCACTCTCCTGCCGTGTGCCTTTTAACTGAATATTCCAGGCAAGATATTTTCTCCCTGTCACCACAATTCAAAAGTTTGTTTGTTATTTCTCAAAACAGTTCACAATGGTTTCCCCAATAACAGCCTGCAGTAAAACTTAATTAGGTCAATGTTTGTTAGAAGACTGAGAGAAAATCAATTAAATCCAAAAGTAAGCAATATACAATCTTAAATGGTCGGGGATCTGGGCAATAGCCTTGCTAGACAGGCAGAATCTCATAGCTACAGTTGATTTCAGTAAAAAGGATAAGTCTCAACATTCTTCAAGTTCATGTGCGACTGTCCCTGTCCCAGTGAAAGGCATTTTCCCCTCCCTCTGTTAGCATCTCAGGACTTGAGTCACACTTCTGTATGTCTAAGAGTGAAGTTCTCTCTTTTTGTATTTCCCTCTTGGTTTGTTCGCCTGATGATCTTGGAAGTTAAGGACATGCTCCCCATCACTGTTCTAGCCATTAAGTTATCCTTCTGTTCATACATAGGCAATATTATCTCTCCATTTCAACACCCTTTGAGTGAACTTATTTAGTTTTGTTTCCTCTGTAGTCCAGTATTAAAATTGTATCCAATATTAAGTGGAAGCCCTTATATTTCAATTTCCTTTTTCCAAACTCGTAGTTCAAACTTCAAAGGAGCCTTTTGAATCTGTTATGTACTGTACAGACACACAATCTTGTTGCACACAATTTGGTTTGAAAAAGGTTCATTTGAATGTTAGTAGTTCCCTCCCTGGGGTCTTTTTGCTCTTCTGGCCTGAATGGTTAGCCCAGAAGTAACCATAATTTAAAAGGTACTGTTACAAGTCCACCCTGGTGGTTATGGCTGGAGTGGGATTGGGGACGAGCTCCCAGCCTTGGAAAGCAGCCTGCTTAGGAAAAGGAACTCAGAGTTCAAACTAGGGGTTCAACTCCCTGAAGCCAGATGATCATCTGGGGGAGAGGGGGAATAGCTCAGTGGTTTGAGCATTGGCCTGTTAAACCCAAGGTTGTGAGTTTAATCCTTGAGGGGGCCGTTTAGGGATCTGGGGAAAAAATCTGGCTGGGGATTAATCCTACTTTGAGTAGGGGGTTGGACTAGATGACCTCCTGAATATCCAACCCTGATATTCTATGATTCTATCCTTGGATGACAATGGTAGTGGATCCTGAAGAGGAGCAGGATGCCACCACCATTATTGTCTGTAGTCCCTCACAATGACATGAGGACACATCAGCATATTGGCTACTGCATTCGGGGGAACCAACACATTTGTACTGGGTAATTACAGCTGCCCATTCTAGAAGGGGTGACTGGATTTCAAGTTACCTAAATTGGTCAAGCAAATGTTTTTATTGCCATGTGGAATATTGGTATCATGAAAGCAGGTTACCTCCAGCTAATACAAAATGGACTGTTGTGATTTGAGTGGGACGTTTGTGAGGGTCCAGATGGGCTGGGAACAGAATGATGAGTTAGTGTGGAAGGAGACACACTGATCTGGAACAGTGATGACAGAATAAGAAAGCATGGGGTTGTGGTGCTGATCAGGAAGCAAATCAGTCCCTCTCTGACCTACAAACCAGTCACCAGCAGGTAGAGGACCCTCAGATTGGCAGCCCATCCCTTTAACATAACTTCCAGTGCTATGTCCCTACTAGTGACTGTGATGATGAGAAGATTGGGAAATTCTGTGATGACATTGAGAAGGAGTTAGCAGTTGTTCACTGTAGAGACATTTTAATTGTACAGGATGCATTAGTCCTGAGAATTCCCCAGAATGGCACAGCTGTGTTGGGAGGTTTGTGAATGACAAGAAAACAGCACAGGGTTGTAATTCATGCAATTTGCAACTGGAAATGACTTAGTTTATGCTTGAATAAAGTATTTGTTAATACTATCAAGGTCATGGACTTGGACATCACCGGGTTTGCAGACTCAGAACCAGATCAACTTCTTCATGATCTTGAAGAAGTGGAGTTCTTGAAGAAGAGAGTCGGTCCTTTAAGAAGGCCAATTTAGGATCTGATCATAATTTAGTAATAGCCAATGAAAAGATCAAACTGCAAAGCAAGAAATGACCAGCCAGTACCTTCAGAGTGCATTTAATATCGACAGAATTAAAGTCTGTGAAACACAAGTGGAATTCAAGAAGACAATTGAACAAAAGCTGAAAGCTGCTGAACTCTGCGTGGGTACTGTAGATCAGACAAAGTACAACATCTTCTGCTGCATTACAGAGATGATGAATGAACTTCTGGGGAAACAGATCCTAAAGAAAAACCTTAGATCATAGTGGAGATTATGAAGTTTTGTGATCAATGAAGGAAGCAAAGAGCACAGAGGAAGACAGATGAAGCTGCAAGAGAGCAGTATTCCCATGTGATGTGAGAAATAAATGCAAAGATTTAAGTAGTCAAAAGAAGATTAGCTTGAGCATCAGTGTGTCAATGTACAGAACTCTTTTGCAACAAATGCTACTAGGAAGGCCTACCAAACCAAACCATCAAGACTCTTTCAAAATATTTTTCTATCAGAAAATATACCATTTCACCAATGACTTGGAGTAGGTGAAGTCGAGATCTGTATAATAGGAGCTAAACGCATTCTAAATTGCAAGTGAAAGAGACAGAGGAGATCTACATGAGAGGCTTGACTTATTCTGATGAACCTCCTCCTATGATCAGGGCCAACGAGGGGGAGGAGGGAAGCCGGTACAAATTACCGGGGCCCAGCGGTCCGGAAGGGGGTCCGGGGCCCAGCTCCCCCCTCCTCTCGTCGCCTTACTGGGGCCCAGTGGTCCGGAAGGGGGCCCGGGGCCTGGGCCTGGCTTTCCCACCCCCATCGGCCCTGTTTAGCCGGTCCGCCCCTGATGGGGGGCCCAACATTTTTTTTTCACCGGGGCCCAAACCCGCTCTCGGCGGCCCTGCCTATGATCAGAGAAGTTGAGGATGTGATACAGACATGGAAAAGCAGTAAAGTCCCTGGAGTGGATAACATACAAGCACAATTAATTAAATGTGGCAGAGAAGCCCTCATCTGGGCATACCATAAGCTTGTCAGTGTGATTTGGTAGACTGGAATATGGCCCAAGACCTGGGTATGGTCCCTGATGGTTCCTATTCATAAAAAGGAGGAACTGGCTGTTTATGGAAATCACTGCACAATCTCATTATTGATTCACCCTCACAAAAGGTGCACATCATACTGAAGAGAATTTCACCCAGGATAGCTTTCTGACTGGAACAAGCCAGATTTAGACGCAAAAGAGATACAGTGGAGAATATTAGCTATACTTCAGACATGACTAATGAGGATGTAAGCACCCAAATGTATAGAATACCTGGAGTGAAACCTGATGTCATCAAGACGATCAGACGAAGAAACTTGAATTTGCAGAATGTGTTGGTCAGAGGAGCGAAGGAAGATTGCTGAAGCGAGTTTTGCAGGGACTGGGGCTGGGGCAGTGGGCACTCCTGGCGAATGTGGTTTGATAGTGTAGCTGATTCGACATAATATGGTATGGCATGCTTCTCGAGGTTGTGTGAAGACCTTGATACATGGAGGAAGCTTGCTGGCCAATGATTCTCATGTGTTGTGTTTACTGTTCGTTGTGGTGTGACCCTGTGCTGGTTTGCACTATGAGACAATGTAGGTATGTATATTTTAATTTCCGTTTGTATCATATCTGTTTTTACTTGGACAGTATGCAGTCACTAACACAGAGACACAAACATTGGTGTGTTCCAGAATCAAACAGGGAGAAAGGTTGTCCCAATGTATAAGTTTATTCCAATATATATGTTTATTTAATACATTATATATTTAATTCTGTGTCTTCCACCCCAGAAATGTTAAAGAAACCAGTTGTACTGATGCATCAGTCAGATATTAAAGTGGAGGTGACTTTTAGCCACTTAATTCTATAATCTCAAATGTGTAGATAGTAGACATGGTGCTGAAACTGGAACTCATGCATCTAGCCAGAGTATTTAGGTGTGAAGTCTGGAATTTGTTGGAGTTTATTTAAGAATTTCACATATCCACACAGATAAACATATGGTTTGTATTTAAAAAAATATGGAGCCAAAAGAGATACAGCAAATTATGCATACACATAGACCCCAAAATGGAAAATTGTTTTTCAATTAGAAAATGTGAGACATCTATTTACAGTAATTGTTCCTATTTGATGTTTAAACAGCATAGTAAATTTAAATTAAAGAGCATGCTCAGTGTTAAGGTCATGGTGAGTTGAGTTTTTCTAGATGATGAGCTATTGGAATATGTTTGGAAACTGCTATTGACGATGGGACATAGAAGATTGGAGAGAGAGAGAAAAGAGTCCAGAGCCTGCTTAGCCTACCATTCAGATTTCAGTGGTAGGCTCTTTTCTAGACCACACAAAGATATCAAAACTACAGACTGGTGGTTGCTGAGTATCATACCTGGTTTTCACTCCACAATAAAACTAATATAGTTAAAGGCCACAACTTTTATTTTAAATGCCAATTCAACATATAAAGAACAATGAAGGTCAATTGGGTGGTCTGGCACAAAGTCCCTGTAGCCCACCATTCCAGATTGTGGACCTTAAAGGTCCCTAGCACCTTCATGACCTACCAAGCAAAAAGGACATTGTCTCATTAAAGCCACAAAACCCACCCAGTCCTATCTTTGTAATAGAAATTAGGTCCTCTGAGGGAGGATCTCATTCTTGCACAGAATACAAATACCTCCTTCCCACTTGTTGTTTTACCATCAACTCTGCTGCATTTTAATTCTCCCAGATTGTGGGAGATGGGGTATTGAGCAACCCTGTTATTCCAACCTAGGGCAGAACCTTGCCAGTCCAATTGCAAATAATCTATTGCAGCATCCTAGCTATTTCCTACTAATCTTCAGTCATTTCTGTCCTTTAATGGGAGATCTTTATGGTTTATCTTCTTATCCAAGGGTAGGATTTTCAAAAACCTCTAAAGGGATTAGGCACCCATTTTACACTGATTGTCAGAGGGAATTGTGCATCTAACTTGTTTAGACACTTTTGAAGATCCCTCCCTATATCCGTTTCCAAAAAGGGCTTTGCTATTGCACCAAGGAAAGAGAGACATCTTTTTTTCCCAACCAGCTGGGGTCTGTCCGTGCAGGAGGGAAAATGCTTTTCCATCCCCAAATATGTAACCTAATAATACATGTGGCAGAAACTCCAGACTCAGCCCAAACACAAAGGCCAGGCCCTAGTCAGTACCAGTCAAAATATTGAGCTGGAAAGGAGAGGAAGGGTCAGGGAAAATGAGAAACTACCAGTTGCTTGTGGATTTCAAAGTTACTCCCTCTTGACTCTTACATACTATGTCCCATCAGTGGCCCTCTAGCTAATGAGGAGGGAGCCTCACCTCAGGCAGGCCAGTAAGATGATGGCTAGCCCATAGCAAAGTTCCTGTTATGAGACAGTGGTTTTGCTCCTCAGAAGTTCATATGAATATTTGGCCTGATTTGATCTTGCACCAGTGTAAGTCAGGAGTAGCTCCACTAAAGTTAGCACAGCTACACCATATGTTAAAACAGGTGTAACTGAAAGAGAAGACTCAGGCCAATAGTCTGTTTTGATTTTCATAGAGTCACAAAAGGCTCACCCCACAATATTTTTGGTTATGTTTCTTTCTGCTTTAAGCAAATCCAAAACATGAGAATGAAACTCAGTCAGAGCTGTTGTGTGCTGCTTGCTTTCATATTTGAGCTCTGAAAAATTTGATTTTCAGTGGTGTTTTTGCAAAGTCATGAATTGGCCAAAGTTCAGTTGCAAGCTTTGCAAACCATAGGGGACCTTTTATTGAACTTGATCTGACTTATAAAACAAAAATGAGATGAGTTCCCTTTGCATTTCATTTTTTTTTAAACATTTTGGTCAGCACTAGAGAATCGTACATTTTGCACATTTGTAGGGGAAAAGTCGGAATTTCTCAGGCCCTCCTCCAAACTCTCAATGCTGCAGCTGTGAAAGTGACATCCAATTGAATAGACGTGAAGTAGAGAGATGGGTCCTAATTAGGCAGACTGGAAAGAAAGTAGTTCTTAAGATCCACAGTTGCCTAGAATCCCTTGAAATAGGGGAATATATTATTTCCCTGATTTTTAAAAGTGAATTTCTTGGTGCCATTTTTGTTGTTGGTCATATAGTAAAGAGGAACACTGGGGACAGAGAAATGGGGGGCAGTAGAGGTTAAAACTTCAGGATTTTCAATACCTTAGTGAAGGCAGGCATGGTAGGGACTCTTTTAGGACCCATATTTCCTAGATGATGACCTAGATGTAGTCCTCAGAAAAGCAAACTGCTTTTTTGCACTTTTAGTTTTGGCAGCAGCAAGTAGTTTAATATATGCATTCTATGATATTGCTGGCTCTCCATCTGTCCAAGGAGTTGGAAACTGTACACAACATGACTATTAGTTCACCACTGCATAATGAAGTAAGTTTATGGAATCACAAAACATCCAGCTCCCTCAATATGCAGGTCATGTGTTGTGCCAGGTGCAGAATAGTTGCCTAGTTCCGAAGTTCATATCATTATTCATTCATATTAAGACACTAAGGAGTTAGCATCCTATATGATACAGAATCACATACAAATAGCGTGGAGCTTCGGCAGCATCCCTTAAAGTATGCTTGTACTTTGAAAATTGATGATAAAATATAGCATTGTGGGGCACCATGTTTGTGTCTCATGATTACATATCAAATGTATTAAGTTTACAAGATTTTTTTTTCCTGTCAGCCCTGCAAATTTAGCTTGGAATCTGAAAGTCTTTCCTTCTCATTGATCATCACCAGTAATATAAATTCTCCAGACCAAATTAGACTGTTACCTCTGTGTAACCCCGCTGTCTTCAAATTATGACCTCAGTGACACTTATGTGACCCTGTTATGTTCAGTGGAGTTGCACATGTGTAAGTGATTGGACTTGTAACTGGATTATAGTAAACAGTTCTGTTTATGATGCACAGAAAGGAATTGAATCCAGCTCATTCACTCTTTCAGAGCTGTGTTTGCTAACAAGAGTAAAAATGCAGTAAGATCTTATTATATAAATAAGAGAAACAGGACTCTGAATATACACTGAGCAGGTCTGTTGAGGAAGAAAGTAAAGTTATTTTTGTAGTCATTTTCAGAGTAGGATTACTTTTAAAATGGTTATTTAAATGCTCTTGGAGTGCATGTGACAAAGCCAGATTCAGTTTAATAGACACCTGCTAAAATTAGATTATTTGAATGCATAAATTGGATTTGTGCACTTTACAAGGCAAAGGAACTATTACAATTAAAGCAGTAGAAGGTTTGCATGTATAATTTAGCCAATGATTTCATATGCACATTTCTACCTACAGTGTATTGGAGAATCAGCCAATAGATGCCTTTGTATGAGGTAAATTGAGCATGCAAATATTGTTTCTTTTACAATGCAATAACAAACAAATAGTACATTTACATGCATAGTGTTAATTGGTTACGGTAACCACATTCATGAGTGCACATTTTATCTCTGCTGCATGTTCCTATAATTCTTTATAGTACTGTAAAATATATATAGTATATGATATTATTCAAAGAATTGTACTACAGTGCTTTACAATACACTAATAAAATTTTTGGACCAGATTTTAAAAATAGCTTCATACCCAACAGCTGCCATTCAGGCACCTAAACAAGAAAATAAATTTTCAAAAGTGCTCACTCCCAGCAACTCCTGTTGAAAGTTGATGGGTAGAGAGCACTTTTGAAACTCATACTTCTTGTTCTTATAAATTTTATTTAACATATAATTACCAAGAAACTGCTATGCAACAATTCATGAAGAACATTCTCTTTCTGTAGGTATAATATACCACCCATTGCAGTTTTAAAAATTAATCCAGAATTCTCTTCTGATTGAGGTGGTAACTAATGTAATTGATGTGAAAAAAGAGCCCCAGTACATTAAAAACAGTATGTTAAAATGGAAACAGGCTACTGGTATGTATAAGTGCTGCTTCCTGTCTCTTAGCTTTTGTGGGTGTATCTCCAAATCTGTTTTTAATGAAATTGTAATTGTGTGAATTTCCTTTTCTAAAGTAATTTTAATTGATTTTATTACATATGTGCACAGTGCAAATAGAAGTGAAGTGCTGGGGGAGTAGTGCTGGCAAAAAACCTAACTGGCTTCAAGACTGAGCTTGATAAGTTGATGGAGGGGATGGTATTATGAGACTGTCTACAATGGCATGTGGCTGATCTGCAACTGCTACTAGCAAATATCTCCAATAGCTAGTGATGGGCACCAGATGGGGAAGGCTCTGAGTTACTACAAAGAATTATTTTACTGGTGTCTGGTTGGTGGGACTTGTCCATGTGCTCAGGGTCTAACTGATCACCATGTTTGGGGTTGAGAAGGAATTTCCCTCAGGTCAGATTGGCAGAGACCCTGGGGGGTTTTGCCTTCCTCTGCAGCGTGGGCCACGGGTCACTTGCAGGTTTAAACTAGTGTAAATGGTGGATTCTCTGTAACTTGAATCATTAAATCATTATTTGAGGATTTTAGTAACTCAGACAGAGGTAATGCATCTATTAAAGAAGCAGGTGGGCAAAGTTCTGTGGCCTGCAACGTGCAGGAAATCAGAATAGATGATCATGATGGTCTCTTCTAGCCTTAAAGTCTGAGTCAAATGAGAACATATCGGGGTATAATGATGAAACTACTAATGTTACTAGTTCAATAAGTATTTTACTTTGTAAAAATTAATATCCCTCAGTCTATGTATATGTTAGTACAGTAAAAGACTGCAGAAGTTGAGTATTTTAAAATGTTAAAACCATATTTTTAAAATATTGGGAATAATAATTATTATCAACAATCATTCTAAACAACTGTTGAAGAATACTGATCCCAGTTAAGTATGAATCCAGAGAAATTGCACTGACTCACTGTTTTGGAGTTGAGTGCAAAACATCTAGAGAAATAAAGTCTTCCAATGAAACATTACTTGCTAATATTGTGGGATGACTATGACAAAATATTTTACGTCAATTTGAATTGCATTTGATAGTAAAGATGGGGGGTTCAAAAGTTAAGTCATAGTCATATACCACTCAAGGATGCTTGGGAAAAAAGGGAAACTAGTCAGATTAGAATATATATTATTTGACTGAAGAACTGAATCCATCTACAAAACAGATACAATATTGCAAGGCCATTGCGGTCTCTCCCCACGCCACACAGCCAATGTATTTCAACTCTGAACAAGAGGAACTGCCTCTTTTGAAGAGAGAATCGATCAGTCTATGAACATTCCATGGTTGACTTCTTTGCGGAGATTGCTAGCTTAGGCATTGGAAGCAGAGACTGAATGAGGAGGCAGCGTTCAGGCTACCAGTATGAGGATCTTGCATTCAGACTCCAGGATGAACCAAGCTAGAGATTGCCATTTGTGTTTGAAATATTGGTCTCAAATGGCTCTGCTATTTCAGGTTGAAATATCATGAGAATTTCTGTTCTCATGAGATTTTGCCAGCAACTGAGCTGGAAAAATGGGCATGTTTTAAGAACATAAGAATGGCCATACTGGGTCAGACCAAAGGTCCATCTAGCCCAGTACCTGTCTTCCGACAGTGGCCAATACCAGGTACCCCAGAGGGAATGAACAGAACAGGTAATCATCAAGTGATCATGCCCTGTTGCCCATTCCCAGCTTCTGGCAAACAGAGTCTAGGGACACCATCCCTGCCCATCCTGGCTAATAGCCATTGATGGACCTATCATCCATGAATTTATCCAGTTCTTTTTTAAAGCCTGTTATAGTCTTGGCCTTCACAACATCCTCTGGCAAAGAGTTCCACGGGTTGACTGTGCGTTGTGTGAAGAAATACTTCCTTTTGTTTGTTTTAAACCTGCTGCCTATTAATTTCATTTGGTGACCCTAGTTCTTGCACTATGAGAAGGAGTAAATAACACTTCCTTATTTACTTTCTCCACACTAGTCATAATTTTATAGACCTCAATCGTATCCCCCCTTAGTCGTTTCTTTTCCAAGCTGAAAAGTCACGGTCGTATTAGTCTCTCCTCATATGGCAGCCGTTTCATACCCCTAATCATTTTTGTTGCCCTTTTCTGAACCTTTTTTAATTCCAATACATCTTTTCAGACATGGGGCAACCACATCTGCACACAGTATTCAAGATGTGGGCGTACCATGGATTTATATAGAGGCAGTATGATATTTTCTGTCTTTTCTATCCCTTTCTTAATGATCCCAACATTCCGTTTGCCCCTTTTTTTTTTGGACTGCTGCTTCACATTGAGCAGATGTTTTCAGAGAACTATCCACAATGTCTCCAAGATCTCTTTCCTGAGTGGTAATAGTTAATTTATACCCCATCATTTTATATGTATAGTTGGGATTATGTTTTCCAATGTGCATTACTTTGCATTTATCAACATTGAATTTCATCAGCCATCTTGTTGCCAAGTCACCCAGTTTTGAGACAAAAACAACAAGGAGTCTGGTGGCATAAGGTGCACCTTATGCCACCAGACTCCTTGTTGTTTTTGTAGATACAGACTAACACAGCTACCCCCTGATACTTGACACCAGTTTTGAGAGAGCCTTTTGTAGCTCTTCGCTGTCTGCCTGGGACTTACAAAACTACTCAAGATAGTTATCATCTGCAAATTTTGCCACCTCCCTGTTTATCCCTTTTCCAGATCATTTATGACTTTTAGATTCATTTTGACTTTTAGATTCACCAGGCTCCAAAGTTCCAGTGGCTGCTTTGGATCACAGGATAGTGATCTGCTCCTTCTCTCACAACCCAAGATTTTGAAGCACAGTGATGTAAGAGAGCTTCCCACAGTCAGTGTCAATTCTGTACCTTTGTTTGTGAATAAATAGTTAATTTCAGTCTTCATAACTTTAAACCTTGCAATTTTCAGCAGCACCAAATTCGCTTAGAAAGTACTGAAATAAATTTGAATGAGAAAGAGAAGAAATTAATGTTGTGCACTACTGAAGGCAACTATTCCATGATATAAGAAATAACAAATCCAGAATTGTTTATGAAACAAGGGCTTGAATTGAAGAGGAACAGAATTCTGTCTTAAAATTCCATAAGTAGGCCCTAGAACAGGGGTCGGCAACGTTTGGCACGCGGCTCGCCAGGGTAAGACCCTGGCAGGCTGGGCCAATTTATTTACCTGCTGACATGGCAGGTTCAGCCAATCGCGGCCCCCGCTCACCGCGGTTCGCCGTCCCGGGCCAATGGGGGCCACAGGAAGCCGCGGCCAGCACATCCCTCGCCCACGCTGCTTCTCGCCACCCCCATTGGCCCAGGACGGCG
Source organism: Malaclemys terrapin pileata (assembly GCF_027887155.1). NCBI lineage: Eukaryota > Metazoa > Chordata > Testudines > Emydidae > Malaclemys > Malaclemys terrapin. Next base: position 88,811,363 of record NC_071507.1, read on the forward strand.
AACCGCGGCGAGTGTGGGCCACGATCTGCCGAACCTGCCACGTCAGCAGGTAAATAAACTGGCCCGGCCCGCCAGGGTGCTTACCCTGGTGAGCTGTGTGCCAAACGTTGCCGACCCCTGCCCTAGAAGCAGAGTGGAAAATCTTTCTAGTCCAGGCCAAAGGTGAGTTAATTTCACTTTACCCTTTTGAACTTTAAGAAAACTCAATTTTCTGATCATTGCTGTCTCTTAAAAACTATTCCTCATTGTCCATTCCTACTGACAGACTTCCAATGATTTCAGTGCATTTGGGTCAGGCCCCATGGGAAGCATAATTTGCTTTACATGGAGGATATACAAAGTATATAAAAGTATATGATTCTCTTTCAAAGAAATGAAAGATGATTAATTAATACAGTTGAATTGCTTACATTTTAGACATAAACTAGTTTAAATGGAAAATAAGATATGTTTTGTGTTTATGCTATTTCTATAGTTCTGTTTTATTGATTTATTTTAAAAAATTATTAGCGGCAGAATATATAACAAGAAAATACTGAGTAGACAAATGAAACAGTTCAATGTACAGAATATGAAAATTGGTACAGCAGTAACACGTTAAAGGTCACGGGGTATTTTGACTGTCAAAAAGTAAAACACATTAATCTTAAAAACATGTTAGAGATAAAAACCAGTGAGTTCAGTTCAATATGATTCCTGGGCTCATATTATTCATCGTTCACAAGTATTTGAGCAACTGCCAGAAATTCATGAAAAAATGTTTGCAGATCTCAAATGTTTCACAGGTTTTAGTTATTTGTTTGAAAATGCATACCAGAAGTGAGTTGTAAATCATTTGCTCTTGTTTAAAACAAGAAGAAACAATACAATGAAAGATTACCAGCTGTACATGTAGAGTGAGTAGTCAAATCAGACAGTTAGTAAACAACCCATAGTTTGGAAAATTATGTATCCAAGCCATTTCATAAATATAATCAACCAAATTAGCAGGGTATGTATTTGAAGAAATAAGGATTAGTTTGTGAACTAACCAAAAGGAAGCTTTTATTTATATATATATATATAAAATTATTATAAATTGATTTATATATATATATATAAGTTATTCATAACAAATGGTTTGGTTTGGCCAGCTCTAATTAGCTTTTTGCCTAATTTTAGTTACTTAGATTTGATAACAAAGTTTACAGAAAAGAATTCCGCATATAAAAATGTTGCTTTCAAAGGAACTTTGCAGATGTAATGTGTTTTTCCTGTTACAGTATAGTGTTTAGTTGGAAATCTGAACAGGACAGTAACTCAAATGTAGAACTCAGACTCAAAGAATAATTCATCTCTGTGCAATGGGGTGGGCGTGGGAAAAGTGGACTTTCGGTTTGGTTTTTCTTTTCCCTTATTCATCTAAACTTAACATTTTTCTGCTGCTGTTATACTGGTTAAGAGATGTATCTGAAAGCAAATTTACTCTTATCAGAAAGAACAACCACCACTAGAGTACCTAACATGATATTATACAGTTAAGAATAGCCTATTTTGTGGGGAAGAAGAGAAAATCAAGCAGTCCAATCAGACTGATTGTGGTACTGTAGTTTGCATCAGTTACATAGAAGTCATACAACCTGTCTTAAATCCCAGAGAGAGACATACATGGAAGACTTGCAGATACTATATTGGACCATGTGTTTGATTATTATTAAAAACTTTTTTGTTTTACAATTGTAGGATTAGGCTGTATGATAATGAATAAATTACACCTATCAGGCATGACCCTGGGCACCACATATTTTATAGTAGAGGACTTTTATTTATTAACAGCCTATTCCAGAGCTATTAACTGTCATTTAGAATGAAGAATTTGGTAAACTAAACAGATTCGAAGCTTTTTGTATCCTTTATTGCTTTTCCTCGATAGAAAGGAACAATTTGTATCTCAAGCAGCAAATATTCTGACACGGTTCTGATCCTAAGTACTGTGTTTAATAGGATGCTCAAGGTAACACTACCCAGTTCCTTTTTTCCCTACTGTCTATTGAGGATGTCCTTCACAGAAGCACAAGGACTTTTAAAGTGATTTCCAGGTTTTCAATCCTCCTCTATCAGCTGCTTAGTGCCTCAGGCTAATCTAACTGTGATATATGGTAAATATTTTCCCTTCCAGGAAAAGTGCTTAAAGCTATTTCTATGCATTGATTGAGCACATTAGGCTAATATTTATCCATTTGAAACCTGGAGATTTAGCAGTACATCACTTAATAGCTATGCAGTGATTATAAGAAGTAATTATACATAAGAATATCAAAGAATATTAAGTCTCTGGTGTAGGAACCATCATAAATGGTTTAATGGTGATTAAATCTGGGAAAGCTGGAGTTGTTCATAATGCTTCTTATTAATTTTAAAAGGCATATGGCTCGCTGAGCATTACACATAAATAGGTGTTCTCATTTTAATACATTCAATGACATTTTGAACTCTAGAGATGTGGCCTCCAAGTTCTTCGTGTCAATAGATTTTGTTTCTTTGTCGCACAGGCTAATGATTTGTGTGCATCACATTCACCACTCAACCTGAGCAAGTTTTAAAAAAAAAATAAGTTTGGTATGATTTTTTTCAGAGCACTTGACCTTCTCCTTTTTAACTGGGCTTGAAAGAGCTCTTGAACCAGACCTCATATGATTTGCCATATGTTCCTGAATGCACTTTTTTCAAAGTAGCTCCTCTGCTGAAACAATAAATAAGCAATATTCCCGTTTCTATGCCTCTCTTGAGAAAGATTCTCCTTTCTTGCCAATCTAAAGACCTTGTTCATATTAAGAACCTGCTTCACCCAACAGACCATCTTAACCTCTTCCCACAAAACAGGAGATGATCACCTCAGGATCATTAGCCAGGCCGGTGCTGTTTGACTGAGTCTTTTTCAAAATGACAATGTCGTGTCTATGAAAGATCTTTTGCTGCATGTTTCAAAAGGGCAAATTCTGTGGTCCTCAGTGGAGTGAAACTGCCACTTTAGTCGATGACAAGGTGGATGAGTAAATATCTTTTACTCAACCAACTTCTGCTGGTGAAAGAGACAAGCTTTCATGCTTCTCTCTCTCACCAACAGAAATTGGTCCTATAAAAGATATTGCCTCACCCACCTTGTGTCTCTAATATCCTGGGACCAATATGACTATAACAACACTTCATACTTTAGTGACTAGTGAATAGACGTTTTGTTCAATTAAGGATGACAGAATTTAGCCCAAAGTTTGAAGTGAAGGCTTTTCATGTGTAAACCCAAACAGTACTGCCATGGTGGTAAGCTATGAACATATGTAACAAAAAAGCTTAGTGGAGGTTCATGGAAATTTTATGGTCAAAGTTAGTATGGTTTGTTTGCAGCTGTTAAAGCTGTAAACATAGTGAGCCAAATGCCTGCATAATGTAACTCAATTGACTTCTAGAGTCTGCTTGCACCCATCTTAAATATGGCCCATTTGCTCAGTTTCTGCTTGTTGGGCAAAATTATTCCTGCTGCAATGGCACAAAATTTAAATGCTTGCCCTTTTCATTCCCCCTACCAAATGGAGGACATATGTTATTTATTACTTACAGTGATGTTAGACAATAACTTAATTATTTTGCTATTTTATCTCGTTAGCCTTCAATGCAGCCTGAATGCTAACTTGTAATTACAGTACTTGGACAGTGTATGACAGAGTGATCTGTACTTCCACAATTGATTTTATTATTCTTTACTGTCTAGACAGTCTTTACATTATTGTTTAAAGTGCAGTTCTACTTTCCAAAGTGACTCTGTAAAAACGGCATTGTAGAGTTGCCTGTTTTATTCTCTTTCTGTTTTTCCAAGATCCAATTTGTTTATCTTTATATGAGTGCTTCTTTTTCTAATTGCAAGCCTCCTTTATAGTGGGGTGGGCATCTGCATGTGTGAATATTCTGCTGTCACTTGCCTCCCCTTTTCAGGGAGAGAAAGATTCTACTGTCACAACCCTCTCCTGCAGCTGGGGTGAACATTCTGGTGGAGGAGAGAACTCTAAGAAGACGGTTGATGTGAGGTGGCAGCTGCTGCTGCTGGAGGGAGGAGGAAGTTCAGAGACATAGAGTGAGATCTTCTAGCCTGGCCTATAGGGTTGCCAGGGGAAGGACTTTGGCCTGCTGAGGCCCCACAAGCTTGGTAGGTGGTGTGTTTAGCACGTGTTTCATCTGTAAGGCTTTCACTTTAAGAATAAATGTGCTTCCTTAGAAAGAGCTGTGTGGTAACTTCTGAGTGCTGGTAATTACAGCTGATCATAGCTATCAAATAGAAAACAAAGTACAGATGCTGGCCTGTGTAAGGGGCTGGGGACTGTGTAGGCAGTCTGGCCTAGGAGTCTCATTTGGGCTGAGGTCTACCCACCAGGGATGGTAGTTGCCAAGCAGGAGTTGGGGGAATCGCAAGAGCCAGGTCCCATAAGCAAGAGTCAGGGTCAGGCTGGGGTCGGAGACTGGCGATCAAGCAGCATCTGGCCAAAGTCTGTGTGGTTTCCCGGACAACTTCCTTGGGCAACCCCTCAGGTTAAATTGGGCACTTAGCAAATCAGAGTGCCTTCACTCTGAGTCTCTTGGGCCATACTTCCTGAGGCGCCTACTCTCCTAAGAGCTCCTTGGCTACACCTTTGCTTGGGCTCATGGTGGCATTGTGGGAATATCAGCTATCCTAGGCTCTGCAGACCCAGGTCGAGTCCACATATCCTGACAGCCTGTTTAGGCAGTTTGGCTTGCTCAGGATATCACAGTGTAAACGTGGAACTATGCAGCCTGGAAAAACTCCAGTCAGGAGGGGGAGAGAAGTGGGTCTCCACCCAAAAGAGGTGATAACTGAAGTGCTGGATGCTTAGAGTGGGTGCCCTTTGTGGACCACAAGGAGGGAATACAGGTGTAGTTGCCCTGAACTGTGACAGATGTATGTGGGAAAGAGCTTTACTGAAAAAGTTGAGTGTGTGTGAGAAAAAAGAATACAGTTTTTAATGGAAACTGTTTATAACTTTAACTATAGAAGTCACTGTTATGACTCCATAATATTGGTTTGTTCTAACAGTGTCCTTCAGCTTTGCCTTAGCTATACAAAATAGGAAGGAATACTCCATATGTATTTAGTGGAAACATTTATACATGCACTTTTTCCCTATAAGAATGAATGCACATGCTCAGAACTGTTTAGTAAGGAATATTTTAATGCAGTGGTGTCTTGAGTTAGGATTTTTAAGTACTAGCTTAGATATTTGGAATTGACATCATTGCCTTCTCTGTTTAATTTTGGAGCATGCAAAATCCTGACCACAAGGGGTTAATGTGCCTCCGGGTTTGAAGAAGTGTCTATTCGTTTTTGTTTATTCAACAGTTATATCCACTTTTACTACAGAAATACTGTAGCGGTGCTCTTACAGTTGTTGATTTGGAGATGATCTGAGGACCTGGCACATGCCCTAAAATTAAGATATGCATTTGTGTGTGTATATAAAATAATAACAGAATCTGATAAGTGTGGCTCTCATTTAGATAGGGTGCCACTTTTCATCTAATAATCTTCATATTTGGACTTCATCTGCTATTAGACATTATTTTCTGATATACTTCTGGTTGTGCCTTTCTCGTGAGAACATCTCTGAAGCATCCAATTCCTTTAAAAAATAAGCTATAGAACAGCCTGATCTGGAAAGTTCAGAACCACATCTGAATTCACTCAGTTCGGGAGTATTCAGAACTGTGGCTTTGGGTCAGTACATTATGAAAATAGAGACAGCCATGAAGTTTGAATCTGAATAGAAATTCCTTAAACATTTAGTTGTTTGGATCTAGGAATTTGATTCAGGCCATCTCTAGTTTTATGGATCAGTGATTGCTTTTAAATGTATTGCAGTCTGACATTAGTGCTATCAATCGTGATATGCATGAAAATATAGCACAGCATTTGTTCCACTCTCTTGACTTATGCACACTTTGTTAGTTACATTCTGCTTTTGACACACAATCTTTTTGTTGTTCAGTAAATGTTGTTTTAAGGAATTTCTTCAGGATTTGCTGGTATTTGCAACATATGGTGACCGCATAATGAAGCAGAAAAGATAGTTCTTGTTATGAATTTGCCCCTGGCAGATTTCTGCCTCTTTTTTGCTTTGTACTCCTGCAGAAATATAAGTTTTTAATTATGTTGTGGTACTTCTAGTAAGGGCTGCACATTTCAATCTGCAAGACTTTTAAAACCAGATTTATAGGAAAATTTCATCTACATTATTTTTGCTCAACCCAGCAGTATGAAAATTCATGAAGGAAGAAGCTCTTCTCACCATGAATAAAATGCAAAGTGTATTTGAAACCAAAGTTTTAATTACAGTTGTCATTTCACAGCAAGAAAGCTGTCACCAGCCAGAGGCTTGAAAATGACATCATTTGACAGTGACAGGTAGCAAGCCCATTGAGAGACTGTAAACAAATTTCCACCCTGTATAATACTTGTTTAAAAATTAGAAGAAAAACTTAATGTTTAATATTTAAAAAATATTATAAATATTTAAAGAGTGGAATTTTTTGTGATTGATAAACCGATATTAAATTAGGATGGAGACTTTTTAAAGTAGCTCATATTTTGCAACTGTGCAGCCAGTGTCACAACTGATATCATTTTCAGGAAGATGGATGTCACCAGAGGGTGACTCAGAAATCCCCACGGTAATTACCTTTATTTTCTAATACATTTCACAATTAATTCATATTGTAAAGTGATTTTTAGCTCTTCCAAATTTTGGATTTGAGCAAATTGGGTAGTATTTTCTTTTATTCAGTGAAGCCAGTGCAGCATTACAGTCTGTAAATTCTAGCTGATACCATTAATATGTAAACATTTACAGTTCTATGGGATGTTTACCTCCCTGCAGTACGATGGAGGTACCGCTCTTAGTCCATAGTTATGGTTGCATTGAGAATACATTTAAATTGGAGGCTTATTCCATGGATTTTATAAGAAAAAAACATAATGTTTCCTTCCCAAATTCAGGCTCATTCCCAGCATTTTGTGAGGCCCTGGCATCTCCCTTGTATCCTTTACAATCAATGTTGTCCTGCATGGATTGTGGGTTTACAGTACAATTGCTGTAAGTGGCTTGACTAGGCATCCTAGTTTACCAGGATTGTCCTGCTTCGGAGGCACTGTCTCTGTGTCCAGCTTAGTTTTTGTGAAACCAAATGATTGTCCCAGTTTCACTAAAATCCTGGATCATCTACATCACAGTTCAGGGCAACTGTGCCTGTGTTCTTGGAGACTCTGCCAGTCCAGCAAGGGTATCCGCTTGCAGGCTTCTGGATCCCTTGGCAGTCACCTCTCTAGGGTGGAGACCCACGTCTCTCCCTCTTCGGCCTAGGGTATTTCTCGGCTTAACAGTTCCCTGCCTTCACTGTGTTATACCCAGAAAAAGACACTCTGCCTAAGCAGGCCTGCTTTGCTTCTCTTCAGAGACTAATAGTGTAACTGCCCACAGTTAAGATACCACATAGCAATTCCCATGCAAGCTTATTTATCCTTAGAGTGAAAGCATTACCAAGAAAACACATTAAAAAGAGTAATACATGCATGCTGATAAGCTTACTAGAGATCACCTCTTCCCCCCCATCCCCACAAGGGCTCTGGTCGGTATCATTCCTTTCAACCCTTTCCCAAGGATTGAGACCCTTCTGTTAGACAAAAGATTCTGCCCATTTGCTGGAGTAGAACAAATGCCCCGAGTCAGTAACAACTCAGGTTATTCATCCAAAAATCCTTTCTTTGTATGCTGGTCTCTAGAGAATCCAGTATGATCCTTTGAAGAGACCATGAATAGATAATCAGACAGACATTGGGTTCCCGCTCAGGGCAAAGCTTCAAACAGCTGATAACCAGCATATATTACAAATCTCACAATAACACACAAACTATTGCATTTTTAATACAATGGGCCCCAAACTTAATTCAGTAAGGTTTAACTAGCTTATTGCAGGATATCGTTATATGTGTCACAGTCTGGTCACTTCCTTGCCATGGGCAGTGCTGGGAAGGTGGTGCCTCCAGGAAAGTCACAGCCCCTATAATACAAGAGGGGGAGTGGGGCCAGGAGTCAACAGATTTTCAGGAAGGGAGGGTAGAAGAGGGAACTAAGCAGCTACCACTGTTGCTGTTTTCATAGGTTCAGAGGACCAGCAAGAAGGAGAGCAGCCTCTGAGCTGCTGCTTCTTTAAGAGGGGCAGAGGATGGGGAGGAATCATCTAAAGGATCATTGGAACATTCTTCCTGAAAACCCAGTTCCTTTTCCAAAGCCTAGCTTAAGAACCAGGTTTTCAAAAATACAGATTGTAATTGATTCTGTACATGAATAAGAGACATTCTATCAAAGAGTCCAGTTCTCCATCAGAAATGAGCAGCAGACCCCTATAAGCACCTTTCCCAAGCCCTGCAGGAGGACTTATTTCTGAAGGGAGTGGAACCTTCTGGGGCCCTCTGCTCTCCCTTTTACAAATACCCTCTGGCCCTTGGAGACACAAATGTGGGCTGCACCGGGAGGATATCCGTGACCTCCCATGTCCCCACCTGTTCCCCCTCTCTGTCATTTCTGAAGACTCGTCCAACACCTCACTGTAATCATTCACCACCACTCCTGCCAATTATTGTGCTCCTCAGGGGCATTACTGGGCTGTCTGGGGGGCATTTCTAAGAGGAAATACCCATAACCCCTCAAGGGAATAGGGAAGATGATGAGGGGAATCTCAGTAAGCCCTGAGGAAGCCCATGTTTGGAGGAGCAATTCTTCTTGAACATACTATTCCCACCCCTATTAAGCCACCACCAACAGCCCCTCCATGGGTTGTTAGCTTCAGGGATCTCAGGAACACATTTCCCAGACCTCTTCCTCCTCTACCCTGACAAGTTCAGGAAGCAGCAGGAGTGGGGTGGGCAGCTGCGTTCCTCACAACCCCTCATTCACCAGCTCCCCTTCTCCTCCTGCAAGGGCAGGGAGGGCAGTTGGTAGTTGTGAGGGGCTGTGAGAAGCATGCAGCTCTACCCCTCTGCCTGCCCACTCCATATGCCCTGATGTATTTGAGGGGAAGGGCAGAGAAGCAGAGCTGATATCTGATGGGCTCTCTGCAAATGGTTTCTAGAACCCTTCCTCTGGTAGTTTACCCAGCTTGGGAATGACCCAATGTTGCTTTGCTTAGACAGCTGCAGGCATTGTGGGTCTGGAAGCTACATTCCTGAGAGCCCTTCAACTGCCTGCTCCCCTTTTCCCTGTCGCCTCTGTTAGGTTCACATAGCTGGAGCTGGGAGAGCTGGTTGGAGTTAGCTCATCTGAGAAGTCTGTGCTTCTGGCCCATTAGTGGCTTACAGCTGAGTTTGCCTACTGAGTCCGCATAGAATGGCCGAGAAGAGTGAGCCATGTGTCGCTCATAGCAGTTTGGCGGCTTTCTCCGCACAGCCAAAATCAAAGCCTAATAACTTTTTAATTTTTGCCTTTGAAGTTTGATCTAGGTGCTGGACACTAAATCTCGCTAGGAGTGTCCAGTGATGTTTCATACAGATCATGTGCCTTTTCTTCCCCCTCTATCTCTGCACATAAAAAAGTGATGTAAGAATTTTGAAATTTAAAAACAGGTCATGTTTTGGAGCTGTATCTTGGGAATCCCTTGTGCAAATGATCTCAAGCCTGCAGAATATACTGGGCCCTGGATTGGTATATCAGTTCTCAAGTCAATCTGACTAGGTGTGTGGATTTAGAAAAGAATGAAAATTCAGCTGTGTTTAGAGAGCATGTTGTGATCTGACTATAGTGTGGCTATTAGGTGCTCCATAATATCAACTTAAGCCTCTGGAGAATCTGGATGATCAACAGGGCTTCATGATAAAGAATCAACCACTGTGAAGGACTTCCCTGGTGCATATGCCACAGTATGTTTAAATCACTTCAAATGCATGGATATTTTCTGGAATCTAAGGGTCTTTACAGTTTATTAACAGTACAAATGGTTTGTGGTCCATTGTGAACTTGAAACTGTGAAGACCCTGCAAATAACCAGGGAACTTCTCACAAACCCATGCAAAAACATGTCCTCGGGGCAAAGATATCTGTTATCCAGAGATCCCTAGCTGTCAGAAGAAGCCCCTTGGGGCTAGATAGCTAGGCGTAAAAGCAGTACTTGGAGTTTGCTCTTGATACATTATGGGTGAAATTCTGTACAGTGCCTCCAAGAGCTACAACTCAGAACACATGCCAAAGGGCATGGGGGCTGAGATGACTTTAAGCCACCTTCGCACACTCCTGATTCTAGACTGCTCTGAACACTGTAGCAGCCCCTGGTATTACTTAATCCTGAAGGCCTAAGTTACAGCAGCCTCCCCAGGCTGCCTTATTATGGGCCACAACACTGCTTGGGATCTCCACAAAGATGCATGTTGTGGCCTCGCCCCTACACCCCCTCCCATTGTGCACGCTATGCCAGGGCTTGAAAAGGGGTCCTTAGAGGGTAGCCTTACAGCTGTCCTCCACAGTGCCTGCACCGGGGGAATCCTTCCCTGGCCAGATAAAGGGATTTTTAAGGCCCCTTTACACTGCTTCAGTAATTTTGCCTGGTGTAAAGTAGGGTTGCCAGGCATCGGTCGAAAAGGGATCCTGGTGGCTCCGGTCAGCACCACTGACTGGGTCATTAAGAGTCCAGTCGGCAGTGCAGTGGGGCTAAGGCAGGCTCCCTGCCTGCCCTGGCTCCGCCTGGCTCCTGGACACAGCCGGCATTTCTCTCCAGCTTCTAGATGGAGGTGTGGCTGCAGGGACTCCATGCGCTGCCCCCACCTTGAGTGCCGGCTCCATAGCTCCCATTGGGTGGGAACCACAACCAATGGGAACTGTGGGGCGGTGCCTGAAGATGGGGACAGCATGCAGAGCCACCTGGCCGCGCCTCCGCCTAGGAGCCAGAGGGAAATGCCAATCGCTTCTGGGAGCCGCCTGGGGTAAGCGCCACCCAGAGCCTGCACTTCAGCCCTGAGCCCCCTCCTGCACCCAAACTCCTTCCCAGAGCCTGCACCCTGTACCCTCTCCCACACTTGAAAGCTCTTCCCTATCCCTGCCCCCCTCCTGCACCCTAACTTCTCCCAGAGCCCGTATCCCCTCCCATACTCTGAACCTCCAGCCCAGAGCCCCGTCCTGCACCCCAAACTTCTCATCCCCAGCTCCACACCAGAGCCCTCACCCCCCTTCACCCCATCCCCCTGCTCCAGTAAGGAGCCCCCCACACACACCCTGAACCCCTAATTTCTGGCCCCACCCTGGAACCTGCACCCCCAGCCCAGAGCCCGTACCCCCTTCCACACCCTATCCCCCAGCCTGGAGTCCCCTCCCACACTCTGAACCCCCCATTTCTGGCCCCACCCCACAGCCCACATCCCCCCAGTCAGAGCCCTCACACCCTCCCACAGTGAGCAGGGGCAGGACCACGGAGAAGGGGTGGGGCATTGGGAAGGGGCAGCAGACAGGGCAAGGGTGTTTGGTTTACTGCAGTCGGGAAGTTGGCAACCCTAGTGTAAAGGGGCCAGTGCAGGGATGAGGATTGCACCCTATGCTTTGAGACAGATACCATAAACATATTTTTTTTAAGTTTAATGAATGAGAGCTGATTGAACCTATCCTGTTTTGTAATAAGTCTGTTTTTTTCTGTTGAGTACTGCAGATTCTTGATAAGGAATAGTATTATAGTTTATCTCCCTACAGTATAGCAGTAGTTCGGCTATGGACGTGTTTCTTGGGAATCTGGAGAGTGCTGGTGACAAAAGTGGGAATCTTCTTTAGGTACTGCTTTCTGAGTAACTGCGCAGGAAGATCAACCTCCCAAGTGTAGGTTGGTTAGTGAAGCTGATTTGTCAAAAAAAAAGTTTTTTGAGCAAAAGTCTATCCTAATGAATCTTTCAAATTGCTTTTGAAACAAAAGAAGCAGCCAGTCAGCTTTTTCAGACTCTGTTACAACCAGTTTAGGGAATGTTGAATGTTTCTAATTCCCAGAGTCCTCTGATTTCCAGTGATGAATTTTATGTTGTATGATTGCTTCTAACTCACTTGCTAATCATCTGAATGCAGATACTGCATAAGTGACGGATGGCCCTTCTGCTCAGAAAAAAAGTTCATTTTACACTGGTTAATTGTAAAAGGCTGACATGCTGGGGTGTTTTTTGGGGGTATGAAATCTGTTATGTGCTGTACAATTGCAATTTAGATTGCTCAGAACAGTATTTTTGTAAGCTAAAATACAGCTTTAGAAAATGATTAAATGTTTGTTTGTCAGATACTTCAGTCAGCAGCTTAGTTAAATTAAAAGCCAAGACAAGAAAAAATGTGGCAGAATTTTAGTGTGCTTTTCTTGCATGTTTCAAATGATGGCAGATCCCAAAATACTGCTGTTAAAATCTATTTCAAAAATATTAAAGATATTGTTTTAATAGTGGAACAAGGGAAGTTGTGGGGACTTTAAATTGCATGATAAAAAACTCAATTTCTTCACAGAAAATTGAGTATTGGGTTTAGTTTCATATTCGTATTATGTCATAGCAAAGTTTTGAAAGTCCAAAGTCAGGCAGCTGGTCTATCTGCTTCTCTCTGGCCCTTGTTATATTCCTCCAAGGGATTACTTGTGACTTACAGGGATGAATCAGTTGTTGTGTCTGTCTCTTTCTCTGTCAGAATCCAGTAGTGGCTTGAGTGTATTACATTTATTGATTGCATAAAATTAGTTGTTTTTTTTATGTTTATGAAACAGTTGACTACCTTAACTGTTTTCTTATAGTTGGTTGGCATGGTGTTGAAAAGCATTCTGATGAGGATTTCAACAAGAGCTGCACAGTATTCACACACACACACAAGGTCCTTCTATTCTAGGCAGTGGAAGTTTTACCTTTTACTTCAGTGGAAATAGGAATGGGCCCAGAGTGAAATGAGTGGAAAATATACTTACTGTAAATGAAAAAACTATTTCCCACTCATTTTTGCTTTATTAAGGTATGGTGGTTGTAGCTGCATGAAAACAAATATATTTACCATGTTGTCAACATAAGAAATTTTGCCAAACGAATGAGAAATTTTTGCGCTGCTCCACTGCTCCAGTTCTAGAATCTGAGCTAGCCTCATTGACCAACCCACACAAAGATATTTGATTGACTGAACTTCTAATTAACTGATTTTTTTCCCTTTAAACTGTGTGCAGCGTTATGGCTTTAGCACTGACTGTTTTCAGTGCAGCATTGAATCTTTAAGACTCGACCAAGCAGCAACAAAGCAATAAAGCAAGCACCTTGACACTTCAGACTACTAAAGCTGAACTGCTTTTTAAACATTTTTAACACAGCTAGTAAAGAATACCTTATTACAAAACAATTTTACAGTGCATCTTTATTTAACTAGCTATAATTTTTTATCATGACATTTTTATCACATTTTTAAGAGGGGGAAATGTGCAATTTATGGTCTATAATTTTTGTTTAACACAGGATCTTATAATGCTATATAAAGAAAATAGCAAACCTTTAAAAAACAATCTCCTTCAACCAAATGAATTGTCAACAAGCCCGAGGGGTACACAGCATGCAAAGGTCTGATCCAAAAACCACTAACGTCAATGGAAATGCTCCTATTGACTTCACTGGGCTTTGAATCAAATCCTGTGTGATTGGAAGGAATATTAGATAAGAGTCAAAGTGAGCACAGAGGTGCAAGAAGAGAGTCCTAATCAGAAACTTGTTTGGGCCAATTTTTATGTACATTAGGATCAATGGCAATGTTGGTATTGATGCAGTGGGACCAAGGATCATAATGTTAAGTACTCTGTCATTCATATATATTTTGTACCCTGCTTTTACCATGTAACATTGATTATTGTTGTTCCACTGACTTTCTGTGATGTGTATTATATCAATATCCTCATTTAATACCAGGCATTCAAGTTCAGTCCCTTAGTATTTAGACTTCTAGCATTTGTATACAAGCACTTATAAAATTTGTCAGTATTTAGTAGTCTGTCTTCATATGATGTAATTGAATGGGACTCTTTAGTTTGACTATTTGTACTTTACAACTTCTATCCTCTCCTCTTTACTAGGAAATAGAGTATCCACTTTAATAAATTCTCCCCTAAAGGATGTATCTCTCCAAACCATGTGCTCCTCTGCACCTATAGGCTTTTCCCATCCCTTGGTTTCAAAACTCATCTACAGTCCTTTTAATTTTACTTGCCAGCAATCTGGTTCCTTTTTGTTTTAGGTTGAGCCCATCCTTGCTGTATCTTTCCCAAAAGATTCCCCAGTCCCAAATAAACCTAAATCCCTCCTCCAAACATCATTGTCTCATCCACACATTGAGAATTTGCAGTTCAGCCTGGCTAACTAGCTCTTCGTATGGAACTGGAAGTATTTCAGAGAATGCTACCATGGAGGTCCTGAACTTTAATCTCTTACCTAGCAGCCTAAATTTGGTCTCCAGAACTTCTCTCCTTTCTTCCCCTATGTCTCTGGTACCTACGCATCCCGTGATCACTGGTTCCTCACCAGCTCTGCACTTAAATCTATCCAGATGTCTTGAGAAGACAGCAACCTTTGCATCCAGCAGGCAGTTCACCATGCAGTTCTCCTGGTCATCACAAACCTAACTATCTATATTTCTAATAATTGAATCATTCATTACTGTTATCTGTCTCTTTCTAATAACTAGGAATCTAATAACTCCCTGGAGGGGTATACTCAGCACAAGAGGACATAACGTCATCTGGAAGAAGGGTCCCAACAATGGAATTATTTCCTCTGCTCTAGCTTGATGATCTCCTTCCCTGAGGCTTTCCTCAACTCAACAGCACAAAGTCTGTCAGGCTGGGGGTAGGATCACTCTATGTCCCTGAAAGTCTCCTCTACGTACCTCTCTGTCTCCCTTATCTCCTTCAATTCATCCCTCTGATCTCAAGAGCCCATACTCAGTCTCTGAAGGTCATGAGTTGCTTGCAACAAATGCATACATGCCACTGGCCTTCAAGGCATTTACCCTTCCCCTTTACACACTAGCCTACATTCAGGCAGCACATGGGGCATGATCTGAAGCCAGTAGAAATTAGATCAGTCTCATAATGTTCAGTAAGTTTTTGAGATCTGGAGAGAAAAGATGCAGTATAAGTGAAACATATTGTTGTTGTTTATTTTTCTTTATGTAATACCAGCTTGATCTTTGAATTTCCCAGTGTGTCAATTTTTTTTCATAAGCCTTATTATGAATTGGTTTCCATATTTTTTTAAATCTGTGAACATTCACAATCTGCGGATATCATAAGATCCGTATTTCAGGAAAAATATTGTATTTAAATACATTTTGGTATTCTAAAACCATTCAGTATTAGCTCTACAACTCTTAGTAATGCAGCTTATTGTAAACCTCCTGATGTATACAGAGCTGTAACATCTTTTTGTTTTCCCTAGATGGAATATCCTTCTGAGAGACAGTGTGACTCCCCTTTGCTCTCAAGTCTAATGACATCTGAGGTTCTAAATTAGCACATGCCATTTTAATACTGTTACGTTCTGCAGCATGTTCATTGCATTAATCAAAATGTCACCTTATTCCCATCAGTGAAGGGCATCCCTTCAGTTAAGCCATTGCTGGAATGGCCACTTGAGACAGCATCTAAGCTTGCTGTGTAACGAATGCTACGTACATATTTTTGTCCGGTGCTTTGAGAAACTGGAATAGATTTATATTACAGTTCACATGGAACTATCTGTTTAATAAAGCTTGTTAATCTTTCTTAAGTTTGAAAATAGAAGAGTAAAGCAGATTTATTTTCTGTAGTTTCCTGTGTCAACCGAATCCATCATAAGTACCAATCATTAGAATTCAATAGATCATAATGGTTTTGAGTGAATACAATTTAGCAAGAGGGAGTCATTTGAAAGCAAATGACTGGGCTCAGCGCCCCAGGTACCATGTACAGGATCTTTCCCCTCCTGTGCAGAAGAGCGCGTTTCCTCCTGCCCCCCCTCCCCCACACTGTCTCCCTTCTCTCCCATGGAAAACACTATGAATCTTGGTCCTGTAATGGGGGAAGAGCGGAGATGGGGCAGGATACTAAGGGTAAGCAAGTGAAAGGGAAGGTAAGGGACACACATAGCCCCTCCAGCCCCACAGAGCATAAATGAAAAAGATAATACAGATTAAAAGTCTTTATCCTATGCCTAACTCTGCTCCCATTTTATCATGGACTTCAATGGAAGCATAGTTAGGCCAGTGATGAGCACTTCTGAAAATTATAGCTGCAGTGTTTCCAGCCTCTGCTTAATCCGAGAAATGGGAGACCAAATTTGGTCCTAATAAGATATGCTTTGCTATTAGGCTAGCGGTTCCATTTCTACTCATCTTTTGGCAGCCTCCTCTCCTTTTTCCTCTTAGTTTTCATGTGTATATTCCCCCTATTTCTTTGTTTTCCCATCTCTTTCCTTTTCAGGTTCTTCCCAACTCCTGTGGATAACTATTCTTCTGTTGTGCCAATAGGGTGAAAATGACATCATCTTCCTGCAAGGGCCTATGCTACAAAATTGCATTCAGACATATTAGGGTTATAAAATAATCTGGGATTCCAATGTGCCTGTGACAGATTTGGCAATTTCAGTATCTTTGGGAGATCATATTGGATTAAGTTTAAGTATCTTTGGGGCCCATTTTTTATATGAATGGTGTCTCTATGATTGTGCACTACTTCATGGGGGAGGGCTACCACAATACCTAGAGGAATTTAAAAAAGTGGGTGGTGATTAAGGCAAATCAACCCAGTTGAAATCCACCCCCAGAGAAGTACCACTTTCTAGATAGGCTCAACTATACTAATTCAAACAAAATTCTCCAGAGACCAACAGAAAAATAAAAGACTTTTGGATAAATAGCCTGAGTTTAAACGGACTCTGGGCCTTTTTTCTGATCCAGCAAATGGAAAGGACATTCTTTCGGGGGGGGGGGGGGGCAGTCCTTCCTGAGAAGAGTTGGAAGGACTTTGCTCTACAGAGGCCCCATAAGACTGATGGGTGACCTGTGGTAAGCTTTTAGCACGTGAATATGAAAGTTTATTGTTTTAAATATGTTTTCTCTGTAATGCTCTCACCTTAAGAATAAATGTGCTTGCTTAGAAAGAGCTGTGTGGTAACTTATAACTGTGGGCAATTTTGCTGTTTATAGCCTCTGAAGAGAAAGTGCAGGCACTGGCCTGTTGAGTTAGTCTAGCTTACTGGGGAATATCACAGTGTAGTTGCCCTGTACTATTACAGTTCCCGCTCTGAATTTAACCTCATTTTCAAGAGCCCCAAAAGGCAACCCAAACTATTACATTTATATCACCCATTGCATTCAGAATTTTAAAATCACCAAACTGCCTTTTCTTTGGTGTGTGAAATAATTTGGGAGTGGAAATATGTATGCCAAGGTGTAGTCTAGAGTATAATCTGCATTGCTGTAGTGTGGTGTAATGTACCTCCATAATATAATAGTTGAAGTGTTTTATTTTATTTTTAAATCATTAAGGGCAACTACCATGTGGCACTGACTGAAACATATTATCTTTTCTAGATCGAAATGTCTACTATTTTGTGTTGTAGTGAAACAGTTTCATGCTTTGAAACAGAATTAAAACTCATTTTGAAAATTCTGAGTTTTGACCAACTCTGATTAAGATGGATGGATGGCTGAGTAATTGCATAATCTTATCTCAATAATGTGTGTCTTCCTTCTCCTCCCTTTTCATAGTGCATGCTGTAGCCTTGCTTGTTTCTCAAATGCACCATTTCCATCAGATTAGAGTGAGTGTATTTTAAGTGTTCTTTTTGCAGCACAGAAGACAGTTATGGGCACTATAAAGCAATAATAATAACTTGTTCAGAATAAGAATAATTACTACACAAGTTCTAATAATGTCATTATCAGAAATTCATAGTTTATATTCTAGGATTCAGTAGAAAAGTGATTGCCAGCGACAGTACCCAACAGTTGGAATTTAATTGGTTTTCTTGAACATAAAATTATGTTTATGCATATGCTGCATCAAACAAAAGAGCAGAAAAGGTCTTGGGTCAAATTCTTGCTGAGTTTGCTTATTTCCTATAGGGATTTTTTTCACTATCCAATGTCTTGTGATTTGTTCATGATTATTCAGATAATTAACCACAGCAAAAATAGCTTAGAGTAGGAAATGAATAATACACTGTCCAGTGGAAACTGCCGGGGGAATTAATGTAGGCATAATATAAGTACCTGATTTGGAATTTATGTATGAGACTGTGATACATACCAGCACAATTTTTGTGGCCAGTTCTGTGTAATAATACTGTAGAAAATATATAGAAAATAATGGAAATCTTTAGTATCTCCCACATGGTTGAGGCTAATTAGTTTATCTATCCAGGATCATTTCAGGTAAAGTAACCCTCTCCTTCAAACTCCATTTTGCTATCTCCCAAGATCCATTAGACATGTAAGATGTCACTGTAAGATACAAGTGGACTGAAAGAGAGAAATGTGTAGAGGGAGAATGTAGTGAAAAGGAGACGTTAGAATAATAGACAAGAGGAAATCAGAGAGTTGATGGCAAAGAACAGTTAAAAACATAGAGCGAAGTGTAGTGTTAAGGAATTCAGATGCCAGATACATACGTTAGTTGCGTAGTAATGTTGACGACATATATTATTTCCAAGGCAGTATCCATACATCCATCATAACTTGTGCATGCTTTTGTGCTAGTTCATGCTTTCACAGCCACATTTTCACTTTGATCTGCTATTTGATGAAGCATCTGTAAAACTCCTCAGAGATTTGTTGGATCTTCCCTTCAGTATTGTAGAAAAGTCTGACCAAATGGAGTTGTATATTTCAAATTTCTTGAGAAGGGGACATACATAACCCTTTCAAATGCTGTCACTTCTGAAATTATGGCGTTCCACTCCTCGGCCGTTGCCATCACTTGAGTCTTCCATATATGTACTCTTAGCAAGTTTGTACACAACAGAGTAGTTGTCATCCACTTTTCTAAAAGGAAGTGATTGAGAATCTAACCCTTTGAGATTATTTAGAGACCCTGATTGTATAGCTGTCAGTGAATAAACTTCAAAAAATATGTTGTTCAGATACACACTAAGTTCTGGATGCTTATTCAAACCTCTTGAGTTTGCAAAGTGGAGCATCTTGAGTCCGCAGGATGGAGCTGGAAATCTTGCAATAACAGGCGTTTGAGAGAGATCTGTTACTTCCTATATCAGATGGAAGCTGAAATACCGCCAAAGCAGCCTTTCTCATGTTATTTTGTTGCTTCTGATTCTGTCCCCGCAGAAAACTTGATGTGGAAAAATGTTTCTTAACTTTTGCAAACACTTAAAAGATAATAAGGTGATAAGTAATAGTCAGCAAGGATTTGTCAAGATCTAATCAGGTCAAACCAACCTAATAGCTTTCTTTGCAGGGTAATAAGACTTGTGGATAGGGGGGAGGTGATAGATGTGGTATATCTTGACTTTAGTAAGACTTTTGATACTGTCTTGCATGACCTTCTCATAAACAAGCTAGGGAAATACAGTCTAGATGGAACTAATGTCAGGTGGGTGCATAACTGGTTGGAAAACTATTCCCAACGAGTAGTTATCAGTGGTTCAGTCAAGCTGGAAGGGCATATTGAGTGGGATCCCATAGAGATTGGTCCTGGGACTGGTTCTGTTCAATATCTTTATCAATGATGTAGGTAATGGCATAGAGAGTGTATTTATAAAGTTTGAAAATGATACCAAGCTGGGAGGGGTTACATGTGCTTTGAAGGATAGGATTAAAATTCAAAACTTTTTGGACAAACTGGAGAACTGGTCTGAAGTAAACAGGATGAAATTCAGTAAGGACAAATTCAAAGTACTCCACTTAGGAAGGAAATATCAATTGCATACATACAAAATGGGAAATGACTGCCTAGGAGGGAGTATCACAGAAAAGGATCTGGGGGATTACAAGCTAAATAGGAGTCAACAGTGGATTAGTAGGAGTGTTGTAAGCCAGATATGAGAAGTATTTCTTCCGCTCTACTCTGTGCTGATAAGGCCTCAACTGGATATTGTGTCCAGTTCTTGGACAGGAAAGATGTGGACAAACTGGAGAAAGTCCAGAGAGTTAAAAAAAAAAAAAAAAAAAAGAGATTAAAGGTCTGGAAAACTTGACCTTTGAGGAAAGATTGAAAAAAATGTGTTTGTGTAGTCTGGAGAAGAGAAGACTGAGCATGGACATAACAGTTTTCAAATACATGAAAGGTTGTTACAAGGAGAAGGACAAAAAGTTGTTCTCGTTAACCTCTGAAAATAGGAAAGAAGCAATGGGGTTAAGTTGTGGCAAGGGAGGTTTAGGTTGGACATTAGGAAAAACTTTCTGTCAGGGTAGTTAAGCACTGGAACAAATTGCCTAGGGAGGTTGTGGAATCTCTGTCATTGGAGGTTTTTAAGAACAGGTTAGACAAACATTTGACAGGAATGGTCTAGTTATTATTTAGTCCTGTCTAGTGTGCAAGGGATCTCTCAAGATCCCTTCCAGTCCTATACTTCCAAACCTCCAAAAAGGTCCAGTTCAAGTTTGGTTCTTAAAATAGAAAGAGATCAGATCTTAAAATGGAGGCATTTGGAAGAACAGAGGGTGTTCCTTATGTTCTTCTGACAATGCTTCCCATCCTTAGTGTAGTCTAGTAAATTTTAGGCTCTACTTCATAAGGTTTGTCCTCCATGAGCTGATACTAAAAGGATCACATCTCTAGCATTGGTTAACATTACATAAGAAAGGCCATACTGGGTCAGACCAAAGGTACATCTAGCCCAGTATTCTGTCTTCCGACAGCGGCCAATGCCAAGTGCCCTAGAGGGAATGAACAGAACAGATAATCATCGACTGATGCATTCCCTCTTGCCCAGTCCCAGCTTCTGGCAAACAGAGGCTAGGGACACCATCCCTGCCCATCCTGACTAATAGCCATTGATGAACCTATCCTCCATGAATTTATGTAGCCGGCCTACTTTTGAAAAGTCTGGCGAGGGCTCAATATACCATGTACAATGTCTTAAGCTGTAGAGGTTTCACTTTGGTTCCCCTAGCTAACATGTTCATTAATTACCTTTTTTCATCCTGTTGTTCATCTGTGAAAATGACATTCACCCATAGTCTGGTCATGAGATGGGCAAAACTGGTCCAATGAAATAGTGAGTGAAGGAGAGAGAGAGAGTTTTAAGCTCTCTAAGGATATCACCAATAGAGAAGGCCATGGAGCCCTGTCCATAGATAGTGACAGTTGCAGAAGTTACCCTGACTTCACCAGCAGTAACTGAACACTTTCTTGCAATTATGGTCAAGAGTTAAAGTCCACTTTCAACAGCAAATCCTGCACTATTTTTATACTGACACCCCATCATATATATCAACAGGCAACCAAATTGTATGTGGTGGTGGAGGAAAATAGGAATATCATCTGACTGTGTTAGCAACTCTGCCTGGAATGGAATATTTCTACTTGCCATATCTCTTTAAGTCTCTACTTTATCTAGAGGAGTTGTTTTGTCTCCTTTAGAAACCAATTGATTTGTGCTCGGCTATGTGCCAGATAGTAATGCTTGAAGTTTGGCAGCTTCCTTTCTTCAGCTCTCCCTTTGAGTACAGTGCTTATAATTTAGTAACTATGAATCTTCTGCTAGAATTTTCGGAAATGAGGGAACTAAATGCAGTGGTAATATTTCAGAAGTTCCCAAGGTCTAGGACTCTTCAAAAACTTGTCAAATAGGTCAAATGTGGTCTATTTATCATCTCTTCTGGTCAGTATTTGAGACAGGAGAAATCATACTGCCTCTCTTGTCTCCTGAGCATTTATAGGTGTCTTGAAACTGCAATATGTTATATCCCTTTTCCCTATGCTGTGTCTGTTGTTTCTATTAAGGGTCTATTAAGACTGTAAGGGACTGTTTCTTACTATGCATATGGATAAAGTGAGTGTTTCAGGCCATATCCCATGCCTGGTGGTCTGGGGACCTCACACTCTCTGGTAAATATTTTGGGCCTGCCTCTCTGTTCACACTCATGAGGTTCAGGAATAACTTCATTAAATTAGTGGAATTACACAGGTGTAAAACTGGTGTGAAACGAGAAAAAGGACTTTTGGTTTCTCCTTGGGTGCCAAGATATTGTTTGTTAAATCAGCTCCTGTGATAAAGATTTCTTTCCAGACAAGGCCGGATTCATTTAGCGCTATTCAGAGTTGCATCCGCAGATCAGTCCCTTTCAGGGCAATCTTGAAGTTATAAGGTGATAGATTCAAGAGGTGATAGTGAAATTCCAGCTGTCAACATGTAAGTCCTACTGAGCATAGGAATGTAGACTGAGAAGGATAAAAAGAGACAAAGCTAAGCATCCTATAAATATTATTGAGCCCTTGTGGAGCACCACATGACCTCTATGAATTGAATTTATGTTTTGGTTTACTTTTGTTTTCATCCCTTCTCTTATAGGTATTTCTTTTTAAATGCACATAAAGAACAACGCTTGCAAAGATATGTTCTGCAGAAATTATAAAATATTTTATACCTTTCTACAAAATGCTTTTGCAGTTTCTTTTGAACATTTTTGAAAGGAATACAGGATGCAGAAGGTCATATGACAGTAAGAGAAAAAATAGACGAATGTGCAGGATAATGCAGTATGAAGGGAGAAAGACAAAACTGCATAGTAAGCAGCATGAGATCATATAACTGAGTGACTAGCAGATGAAGAAGATTCATTCTTCCTGCTCTGCACCATTGCCTATGAACCATGGTCACCACCACAGTACAACAAATGTTATGGGATCCCATGTCTTTGTCTCTTTACCAGCTAGAGTTATTAAATTATAGGTTTCATAACATAAGTTATTAGCCTATTTGCAAATATTATAACTTCTTATTATCCTACAGGATATATTTGTTATTCCAGTATGAAGGTTGATGGTGCAATAGCTGTGTTCTTTGTTTCCTTGGTGACAGGGCCCTGCTATTTGATCTCACCAGACTTGTGTGCAGTATAAGTAACCTGTGTGTGATGTGAATATCCTAAATGTTTCCTGCCTACTACCAGAGAAGTGACAGAGCCTCTATAAACTAATCTGCATTATAGTGACATCTTTTGTAATTAACTGTATACTTCATTGTAAACTTGTTAGTGATATACAATAGCAACCTGCATTTAGAATGTAGCTAATAAGACACCTAATTTGGTAATAGCAACAGCAACAATAATAGCAGCTATGTTTGTGAATTTTCAATGAAAGAATTATAAATCAAATCATATTCGTGATCTTCATTTTCTGTAGCCTCTTTCATTAGCAAGTTGACAAGGCAACATGCATTGTGGTAACAGGGTAATATGCTATAGTTCAATAACATAATTAAGTTCCAGGTTTGCTAGTGATTACTTAGAATTAAAACCATAAACTATTCAGATTGTATAATCACAGTTTTGTTTATATTTGAGGTTTACTCTTTTTTGTTTATAATATAATATTAACATCTTTAAAATGGGCTGGTGGCTGACCATTCTTTCCCCAGCAGAATCACTGGTATTTTCTGTCACCGTCTCCTACTATATGTATTCAGCAGTAAAACAGTGCAACATACGTGACGGATCTGTTAATAATCATATAAAATTACCCTCTGTGTTTGAATAATGTATTAGTATAATCTCTCAGTGCCTAAAAGTCACAAAGAAAACGAAAGTTACCAAATTGTGCCACATCAGAGGGCTCTTAGTGATGACATCATGTGATCCATGTTCAGCAAGATTGGAAACTGCTTTGGCACTGCCGTTTCCAGAACTGTGGGATGCACTTTAAAATACCGTGAGTTTACAGAACGAGTCCTAACCAGCCTGAAGTTTAATTTGATTTAATTAAAAAAGTAGAGCATGGAGCTGGAAGTGTAGTTGAGAAAATGAATAATAGCCTAAACCAAGAAGGTACATAAGTGTCATAGAATGTGTTAGATGATATCACCCTTTTCCTCACTTTTATGATAGATATCTCGAGCTACAGGGGGAAATATTATTTTTTTATAGTGAGATATCAAAATTTTAATGCCTGATATATTCTGTGGAAGAATGTAGTATGTTTTACTACTTTGATCTTTTCACTATTCTGTATTTTGATTGGCTGGCCATTCCACTTCTTCCCCATAGGTTACTGAGACTGTAAACGGGAAAAACTAGAGTAGCCAGTCAATCAAATTATAGAATATTGAAAAGGTCAAAGCCATACAGAACTGTACTTAACTTATGGAATATATGAAGCATTAAAATTCTGGTAGCTCATTCCTGTGGCATAGATTGTAACAAGAATGAAAATGCTGCAACATGAATCTATTCTCATGACAATTATTGTAATGAGAATGGAAAATGGTACAAACTTAACCAATTCTTATTATGACAAACTCTAATCCTATGGTACATTGAAAATTATTTTGCTTGTAGATTTTGAGATACGTTTGTGGGAAATTATGATGTTCCAAATATGTCTTTCCTCCATTAGGGAGTTATTGTTTAGTCAAACTAATATTGTATTGATTGTAAAATAAACAATATCTAAACTATTAAAGAACAATGAATAATGTAATATGCCCCTTATTATTTAACTATGTTTTCTGAAATGTATAAAAACACAGAATTTGTCACACCAGATCTGGTACACCTAGTCTGGTATTTTGCCTCTAGCAGTGCCTGGTGTTTCAGGGGCAGGTTAACCCCCCCTTTACCCTACACCATACTACTGCACTACATACACATACTACACCTAATCAGTAGGGCGCAGAACATCCTTTCCTTAGCCTGAATAGTTAGAAGTTTGTCTTACTAGTTAAAAATTAACTAGCTCTTTTAAAAACCCAGCCACATTTGCCTTCTAGTTGTGGTGTGGCAGTGGACTTTACAGTTTGACTTTCTTCTACAGATGGGCCTGCGCTGCGAGAGGAAAATCCTTCCCTCAGGAGGCCATGCTTCCTAGGATACACTCGGTTGAATATATGTCAGGCCTTTTTTTAATTATTAAATGTTTTCAGTCTTTTTTCTTCTAACCAAACAAATTCTAAATGCCAATGTATAGAACAAGGATATATTACAGATCAGAAAAGTTGGTAAGACCAAGATATGTACATAGTTCTTGGATTCCCACATATTAACCACAGTATTCCAAGCACACACATGTTTATGGAATGTATCTAAACAAAACAAAATAATCAAAACCGAGAGGGAAAAATGAGGGAGAGACAGAGACCAAGAGGAGAGGGGCCCAGGGGGAAGTGTGTGGATTACAGTCCCCCACTAGGATGACTGGGGATTTGCCCATCTCCATTAGTTCAGGCAAAGAAGTTGTGGAAGAGCCCAGGTTGTTCTTTGTTTCATCCATACACACTAGCTAAGGTTAATTTACAATCATGTAGTTTGCAGTGTTGTAGCCATGTGTGTCCCAGGATACTAAAGAGACAGCATGGGTGAGGTAATATTTTTTATTGGACCAACTTCTGTTGGTGAAAGAGACTAGATTAAGAGTTTACAGGGAGTGTAATCTCGAAAGCTTGTCTCTTTCACCAACAGAAGTTGGTCCAGGCCCAGTAAAAAATATTACCTTGCCCACCTTGTCTCTCTAATCATGTTGTTTGATATATGCCATCACAGTTTTACCGTGGGGTCTATTTTTTCCTGATTTAGGGAGTTAATCTTGTGTATATCAGTATTATAACTCCTCTACCTCTACAGCTGGAAGGACTAGGAATAGCTGCTCCCACCCAGTCCTGCTCCAGTGTTGGGGCCTCTGGTTCAGTTAGATGGGTCTCCTGTGGCATAGCTAAGTCACTTCTTTGTTGTTGTTTTTTAAATATTGAATATATTTTTCCTTTTAGTGGGGGGTTGACCTTGATGATGTTCCAGGAGACAAAATAACTATGAGGGGGAATATTGACTGTAATTGAAAAACAATACTTTGTGGCAACAGAGGGGCACCCTCTGTATGCATGTATGTAGCTTGTATAGAAAAGTCTCTGGGCTATGCATGGGTGTTGTATGATCCTGAGACTCAGGACGCTTGTCCTCTGTTCTTGTACGTCTGTGTTCTGATGGTCCCTGCTTTGGCCTGTGTAAGTATGTGATGGTCGTTGGCTCAAGAGCTGACCTCTACAGGTTGACAGTAGTTTCTTTTTTGTTTATGGGTGCACAGTCATTGTCAGGTGGACTTGGTATAGCAGCTACTTGACATCAGGGGCAAGGAGGCAATGGCTCCATACCACTCCAGGCAATGTACAGAATCACCGGGAGGGAAGAGGATACAGAGGAAAAGGAGAAGAGGAAGAATTAAAAAATGTTTTCTATTTAAAATTTGGGGATAAATATAATGACTTAGGAGAATGTACGAGAGAGACTAAAAGAACCAAGAATAAGTACCTGCAATTTTAAGAATCATAGCGATAAGAGTAATTTAGCATTTTTCTTTCATCTTGATATATTATAGTGGCGTAACAAATGCTAGTGTATAGTACTTAAGTACTGTTCTCAAATGAGGAGCGAGATTTACAGCAATGAAATGGGTGTGCTGATGGGTTAGCTACGGTCAGAATGGGAATAAATACATAGATACAAAAGAACTTTGCTAATGGTTGATTTCTCTCTAACTCCTCTAATAGCAGGAAAAGGCAGCTTTTCTATAGGGAAAAGAACATTCAGATTTAGCATGCCCCTTAAAATCATGGGAGATAGAGGAAACAGGCAGAGGAAATTATCTAGTGCTATAAGAATTAGCAGCCTTCAGACAGCAATCATGGGAATTCAGAAAACACAAATTGCCTTCAGATTAGTTAAGTAGAATGTATTTGCAACTGAAATGTAAGAGAGTATTTCGAAGACTTACTGTAGAAAAAATTAACAGTATTTGGGAGATGTGAAGTATAATGGCTAGTTTCCGCATTCAGGTGAAAGTCTTTGACTCTGGATATGCAACCCATGGAAAAATGTCTTCTAACTTTGGAACATTTGAAATCCTCTGAAAAGAAAGGTTTTGTTTCATCTCCCTAGTCCCTCTCTGTTTTTCTTGGGTCTGAATTTCTGATGCAGAAATTAAATGTCTTAGTTACAAGTATACTTCCATATGATTGGTTATTTAGGGACTCATATTTCAAATCTTATTATTGTTGACCTCAGTGAAACTATTCACAGTAATAGCACTAACCTCAGCAATGTATCTATAGGATCAGGCCTTTGGTTCTCACGGTCTTATCACATATGAACAGCCCCCCTTGTGAGTCTGTCACTTGACTCGTTTTATACATTTAATGAGTTACTTCTTGTAGAATTATTCAGGGAAGTCTATGTAATCAGTAGTTCTGTTTACTGCTTATGAAGTTATAGAACATAATAAAGAGAGGATTAAATTTTCTGGTGACCACCACTGTATTAAATAAAAAACACCTACATTTAAGATACTTGGGTAGTAAATAAAGGCTTTGAATACACAAGACTTGAACGTACAGTGTCGGATATTTAAGATATTTTAAAATTACCACAAGTCTGCTGGTGTATTGCTTACCTAGTTTCCTGTGATTTTTACATTAAGCATTGTTGTGTCTTTTTATTTCTGACTTTGCTGTTATAAAGTATTTGTGAGAGCACTAAGTGATATAAAGAACTTATTAAAATAAGGGTAACTTAAAGAGAGCTTTGCTATGTTGAATGCTACAGTGCAGTATGTATTAAACCAGCCAGGGACAAGGGGCAAACTTTAGTAGCTCACATTTTCTACCCAACCTTTTGTTTTCTTTGATTAAATCAACAATGAACTTCTATTGTCATGCATGCCTTTAAGATCTATCTACAAACAGCTCAACAAGTAAAGAATTTCCTTAGGATTTGTTTCAGTGTATTGCATACTTACAGATTAATTTTTGACTTGATGATCCTAATAGGATTAACTGTTGGCATGGAAGAAGATTAGAATAGCTGTAACTAATCCTGATTTTACTAGCGATATATACTGTAAACATGCTACTCACAACAAGTATCACTTATTAATGTCTAATGCTGATGTTATTGTATGTTTGATCGTTATTTGATCCTTATTTAAGTTTTCACAGTAAGATTTTATTTTCTGGGTCAACAGATCTATTTAAAGTTTTGAGCTTAATCTTCTGTTATTACAGTGTAGTATTTAGTCAGCTCAGATGCAATTACACAAAGAGAACAGCATCCTGCTGAGACTTAAACTCAAATAATTATACCCAACACCATTTGAAAATTAATTGAGAAGCTTGGCTACATTCTGGTCATCTTGACATAAAAATGAAATGTCTTCTGCTGTTCATAATAGGCAAGTCGAAGCACTTGATAAGGTCCTATATCAAAGATCAATGGTAAAAAGTCATGATACAATTAGAAAACATCCTAACAAATGAGGCAACTGCAATTCAGTGTCCCAGAAAGAAGTTGAGTCAGTATCCCCAGAATCAGTTTTTGAACTTCTCAGATTAATAATAGATGTGAATACTTTGCATGAGATTCAGAGTTAACTGATGATATAGTAAACAACAGGGATTAGTACACCTTGATCGACAGGGATTTGGGTCAGCAATTTAGGCAGTATATGTAAAATGCATTTTGATGTGCACACTTCTAAGGCTTAAAAGAAAAAAAGACAGACAATACATTGAAAGGAAAAGGCTATAGCTTGAGAATTCCCTCTTCTACAGAACTCTCCCTTCCTAAGCAGACAGAGGGAGAGTGCTATCTCTGAGGCACCAGCATGCTCATTGGAATCCACAGGGATAGGAGACTGGACACACTCCTTGTCATTGTCCCCTGATTATCCATTACAGAACTTGGTGAGTCTTTGCTGTGTGAAGCATTAACTCTTTTTGGGTCTGCTCCATTGAGTAGCCGCAGGGAGTCTCCGCCAGTGGCAGTATAGCTCCTTCAGAAGCCATGCTGCCAGGTGGAAGTGAGGGGGCAGCCGAGTAACGAAGAAGACAGCTTTCAATTTGGATGACTCCTGTCTTTGAATCTAGGGTGTCTTTCCTGAGAATCATCATAATATAGGGGGTTGAGAGGTCTCCCATATCCCAAGTCCCTTCAGGAAATTGTAAGGTCAACCTAATAGATTACTTACCTTTTCCCCCACTCTCCCTTGTCTCTCCAAAGTTTGGTCCAAGGAAAGACTTTAAACTCAGAAGGGACCGTCATGATCACCTAGTCTGACCTCCTGCACATTGCAAGCAAAGGAGGCTAAGGAGTTCTAGTACAAAACTCTTACTTAGTACCTGTAGTACTAAAAGAACAGGAATCTGTGAATAGGAATAATCCAAAGGATAGGTGAAATTGGAGTTCAAAATAAAACACTGTTAAAACCATATCTACAATAACGTATCCATTATTTCCAGGAAAAGTAACTTTTGCACTGGAAAAGATACAATGTAGGAAAATGCAGTATGGTCACAGATTTAAAGATTGTCATGGGGAAATGAAGATGAGTGTATTTTTTTTCCACAGGTGAGATGTTGAAAATTATGAAATGGTTTAATACAGTGGGACAAATTAAAACTTCTGGTACTAGCGAGGGATTGAAATATCAAAGGAAAACAGTCTGAAAATTAAACAGTCCTCTTACAGTCAAACAGTTATATATGTAGTGGCTTAACAATGGATAACAAGTGAAGGAAGGCATGCAAGGTTGTTTGTCTGTTTTAAGATATGGCCTAAGTTACAAAATTTGGATTGGGAAGTAGATTTCTAATTGTTCCAATCAGATGTTTGTTGGTTCAGTCCACTGTAGATACAATGTCCAGCCATGAAATTCAGAGGTGTGTGCGTGAGAATGTCAATGTCAGGTCCCTGAAGAGTGACAGATTGACAACATTATTAATTGAAGTATCCTGTTCATCCACTGAATGTGTACAACATGGGCAGTAGGTGTGCAAGTTCCCCCACACTGCCGTGCCAGCCTACCTGAGTCCTAACCTGCTAAAAGTGGATAGTTCATTTGCCAGGTTTATTCAGTCCTTGGCCTCTCCCTGAGTCTGTCAACAAGGCTGTCATTTATGATGGTGGGCACCTAACCAGTAGTAGCTGCCCTGAGCATTGATTCATTTTGCATAACCTGAGTACTGACTCATGTCACGTAGATTTGAGGAAAGTTAATTTACTCCCATCTGGGCCTGTATTCAAACAGGTGACCTTGAGGGGAAAGCCACTGTATCTTATTACTTATTACCCTGAGACATCAAGTTTCCATCAAAAGGAGCCATCATCTTAGATCATAAGTACTTTGAGGCAGGAGCCTCTGGACCCTACTGCAATATAAATATTGATAAGGGAAGGTTTTCAGTATTAAAAATAGCATTTAGTTTTCTGTATCATGACTAAGAATGGCTCCAGTCATCCACTGAAACCCAAGCCACGGAAGGCTTTTACATTAAGATAATTTTGTCCTGAGTGCTGCCACAATTCCATTTCATTTCCACAGCCTTTCATAACAGAGTTATTATAATAATTATTTATTATTATTCTGATAGGCCACAATTAGGAACCTCATTATACTAACTAAGCAGTGCACAATCACATGAAAACACTGTCCCTGCCCTAAAGGGCTTATAATCTGGGTACAACTAAATATACACTATTTTACATAGAGATTTAAATTTGCTATTGTTATCTATTATTAATAGATGAAGTATGAACTATGCTCATTATCTCTTCACCTCTTCTTGATACATTGGCCGACATTTATATGCATCATGGAAAATGTGTGCCTTGTAAGATTCAAAAGATTGGGTTTGTGGCCTACGGGTCATTTCATGGAAAGTGTTCCATATCTAAGGACTTAAGCTCCATTTTGTAGATTTCGTTGGAGGCAAAATGCAAGGGAAATAAAAAGGTTTATTTTTCAAATTCCAGTTGAATTAACAGATTAAAGGAGAGTGCCTAACACTGCAATAGCTGATGTTTCAAACTCTGGCAATTTTGCATCACTATCAGTCTGAATTTTTATACCCTCTTAAGAAGAGCCAGTACTGCGAACGTATAGACAGTGCAGATATAGATGGTGCACCATTTCCCTTACCGGCTAAAGTGATGAGACTGGTACAGGTGGCAATAAAATAAATAGGGGTGAGAGTGGCTAGTACCGTATGGGGAGGAGATGGAGCCGTCTAGTGGGCGGAGGTCAGCTAAAGAAATTGACCACATCTCTTGCTTCTAGTCTTTCTTTCTTCTAAATTCTTGTAATTCTTCAAAAAATATCTAAAACCGGCACTGCACATGTTCTGTGAGATGGCTTAGCTTCCATTTTACCAGCTCACATATCATTCAAGAGACAAAAGCAGCAACGTTATTATAAATGGGCAGTCAGGACGTTAGAATAAGCTGGGTGTCAAGTGTTCTGTGTAAAATCCCAAATTTTAATTGCATAATTTAGAATTTGTGTATCATGAAGGGCCAGCATTTTAAAATTCAGAATACGTTGGAGTCCTAATGCACATGCTAAGTTTGATTACATTGTTTTAATTGTGTGAGTGCCTTTAATAAGTGCCCTCCATATTTACCAGTTCAGTTGTGCTACCTCAGTATTTTCATCAGGAAAATTGTTCATCAGTGATATTGCAAACATTTAGTAATTGGTTAAAATGTAAAATATATTCATGCCTAAAATGCTAACCGGTATTGCTGATTGCATTTGATATAAACAAACTTATTTTATATATTAAATAAAGGCTGCAAGTTGGTCAAAAGTTTATTTATCTTGACAGCTGTCTCAGTAAGGGAGTGGTTTGTTGTTGTTGTTGGCTGGAATTTTCCAAGGCACCTGAGAGGCACTAGATGTCCAACTCCTGTTGAAAATCAGTAGGTACCTAACTCCGATTGGCAACTATTGGAAATCAATAGGAACCTAAATCTTTTAGGCTCCTTTGCAAATCCCAGGCATTTTTACATGAGGGACAAGTTTAGTTTTTGTCATCATGAAATAGCACTGGTACTTTTCAGACAGTTTGACTACGGGCAGGTTAGCTTCCCCTCACAGTTATGGCCAAAGTTCTGACCTGCACCAGTCCCTCTGCAAATTTTATCTTGGAGAGCCCATCCATCTTTTTTTGTCTTAGGAAGACAGTGCTGACAAATTTATTACAGGGAATTTCCCCACAGGACTTTGTGCTTCATAGAAAACTGAACACTAATTGACACGTAAATTGTTATGGTTGAAATGTGTGTGGGTTTTTAAAACTGCTGTTTAAGAGAATTGATTTCATTTTATTACATCGAGTTAACATAAAGATCTATAAAAGTCAAACCAATGACAGACAAATGTTGTCTTTCAGAAACAAGGATTAAAAAAGTATCTGAACTTGAAAATTCAAACTAACGTACAGTCTTACTGCCCAGATCTATATGAATGATTGAAAGTGGTAATAGAAAACCCTTTCTATGTATATTAAACACAATATATGTGGAAGTTAAGGTACAAATACTCCCTGCCGACTACAGTGGCACATTCTGCTTATACTATATAGATACAATTATACTATATAGATACTATATAGATTCAATAAACCTAATTTTCTAAACTAGAAGAGAAAAACCATGAGAAGTCAATGTACATTTTTAAAAGCATAATAATTTTGAATAACATTTTTACCTGTATATTTGCTTGTTTCCTTATGACAGAGATCAATTTTATTACACTATATCATCAAAACTACTGCAAAATACATTTATCATGATCTCCTCTTAACCTTTAGCCACCAGTTTGTAATATACTAAAGAATTGCTACATTTCTCAGACGTTTATCTTCCTTTCATGAATCCAAGCTGGTTAGCTTTGACAAAAGTATATATTTCTGAATGACTGCTAATGAAAAATCATCAGTTACACTAATACATCTATAACTTGCAGTGCAACAGAAAAGTTGCGATGTTCCATTTTATGTTTTTTGTCCGTAGCAAAACCCGATGCTAAAGAATATTTTACTAGACTCATTTGATTTCCATTGGAGCTGTGCTACTGTTAGATTTGAATTGCAAAAGTACACAAAATCAACCTTGGCTAAATGCAGCTGTGAACCAGCAGTGTGAACCAGGAGATTGCTTTGTGCCTATGAACAGACTATAGTACCTTTGTATGAGCTTTATTGCTCTGTCTGATAATCACAAATTGTCAGACTGCTGTTTGCAATGTATTCTGGGTTCAAGTCTGGTTCATTTGACTAGATGAAGCAAATATCATGGTGGAATTTACAGTATTTTTTGTGTGCTTCTGATTTGCTGAGTGTTTCTGTGATGGGATGTATCAGGCCTTCTCCTGCCCCTTTCTGGAGGCATTGACACTTTGACACCTCTTTGCTCAAGCCGGCTACCAATAAGTCCTAGTCCTCCAGAGGCCTAAAAGTGACAAAAGAAGACACTGACCAATCAGGAGCCAGCAGGCCAGTTAAGAAGGCTTGCTTGCTTCTTCTCATGTGGATGCAAGGTGAAACTGGGACAGAGGAGGAGCTCCTCAGTGCTGGCCCAGATCCCCAGGCCAGGTCAGGGCCTTGTCTGCATGTGCTTAGTTGTGGTGCTTGAAGACCTTTGAAGTTGTATTTGTTTATTTAATGCTCAGACAGCCAATTTCTGGGTTTGTTTTTATTTAACTCTGATATAACACTTCTGGCACAAGTTGCCCTGCAAGCAGTCAAAACTTGTGAACTAAGGCAGGGAGCAACTGCAGTGCTATCTTTGGCCCCACTGGGGTCCTATGTAGCAGTCCCACCTGCCACATTTTCCCATGTATTTGTGGAAAGTTGTCAGCTCAGCGCAGAAACAGTAATTTTTTTTCTTAGACTGCTTTTCAGTTAAACTCTTTGATCTAGCTGGAAAATTCCAGATTATTTTTTCTTAACCGCTACATTAGTCTGACTCTGTTAAGCCATAGTTTCAAATGTTACATTAACCTGTTTCCCCAGTTACTGGAATCATCTTACTTCATATTTTGTACCTGGGCTAAAAAGTGTGTACCCTGGTTTTGCAAGGGGCATATTCCCTGATACCTGCATTCTACACCAGTGCATCACACTGAGGCCTGTTGTATTATTCCATGGCAGAGGTCTACACATAGTACAGCTGTTATGATGCTGCCACCAGCCAAATCATAGCACACTGCAGCCTTCAGGAGAAAGTTGATGATGTGTCACTATTCTAGGCACACAGTATGGAATGGATACTCCAGACCAGAGAGATCAGTGTATCGTTGATATAGCATACAGGCATGCACAGCACTATAGCCTGTCTATGGTTGTGCATCTTCCTATTGGAGAACAAGATTTTACTCAAAACAAAGAAAGTTTGATTGATACAGTGACTCATGAAATCAGAGACTAGCTCATCCTTCATGCTAGGTGTCATGACACCAGCATTTAGAGACACAAGAATGGAGAAAAGGCTGAACCAGATGATAGCTATGCATATGATGGAAAATCCCTTTAAGACATCTTGGAGGAGAAGGTTGGATGCATGGATAGTGCCCCAGAGGATCATTAAATCAGCAGAAGCACAGACCACATGAATTCTGAAAGCTTAACTAATGACACCTATGGTATGTGATGTCTGCCAACACAGAACTGCGGACTTAATTGAAAAGCCAACCCTTTCTGTGGGTGAAAATGACTTTTGCTGAGTGGGGATGGACTCAGCCATTCATAAGGGATAGACTCAGCCATTCAGGGTCACAGGAAGATATTGGTTTGAACATGTGCTGTTTTGGAGAACATTTCCTGCCAATAAACTCATTCAATCTGCTGTTGAAAAAAATTCCAAAGTCAATATGAATTCATTTTTAAAATATAATGGATATTTGTGAATGACTTTTAGTGTTTTCCCAACTCTAATGTAAACCTACAACTGAAAACCCCCAAGTTGTCCACTAGCCCTGCTTTCAAATCCAGTGACCTCTCACAGAAAATGGTTGTGGGCTTAGAAAACAGAGAGGATCTGGGAGTATTTCATGGATAGGTGCCACTGATTGATGCATTCACAAAAGGTTGTATGAAGCAAAATCAGAAAGGTATGTGCAGCTCCATTTCCCACAGTGAACATAGTAATAGTAATGAACACATTGTTAGTTATTGGGTACACCTCCTATGCTGTGTGTGAAAAGTTTTAATTCTTTTCCATGGGGAAATCATCACAGTTTTGAAGGGAGTTGGTGCTGTGGTAAGCAGGTATCTCTCCATGATTCTGACCTCTCCATGACCAGTCACTCCTTCTAAACCTGTAATGGTTCATCTCTGAGGAGCTGGTGTGGAAGGGCTTCTTCAGGATTGAGAAGAAGGGGACAGACAGCATGCCAGACAATCATGGCTCCTCATATATTCCTGTCCATTTGCAAACTGTTACTACTGATTTGTTCTTTGGCTATGTTTTGCTTGTGTAAGTGGGGGGAGAGAAAAGGGAATGGAATGAGCCTAAATAATTATAGGCAAAAATTTATAAATACATCAATACAGATCAAAGACTAATGATTGATTAAATGAACATTCAGAAAGGATTGAACTTACTTTAGGGTGACCTAATAGTTGAAAGCACTTTTCTGACTCTGTATATTTAAAGAATACAGCTGATACATTGAAACCTGCACTTTTGCCTTTATGTAGCCATATTCTCTGCTGGTGAAACTCTCTTGATGGAGTCTAGTTATGTCAGCAGAGAATTTGACACTAATGTGCAGAGGAAAGAAGAAAAAAACAAATATTTGTATCCTACTTTTTGAGGGAAAATGCTTTCCCTGTTTTATTGTTTGCTCAACAGCAGTCCATTTTATTTCCTTGTACATTATTAAGTGTTCATCATGAGCAAGGATTACATGTTACTGATTTGGTTTAGATGGGTTTTAGTCCCTGTGTCTTTTATAGTACCTGGGCAGAATCTTTCTTTTGCATACTCTCTTCGAAAGGAGTGCTTTTTAGTCTCAGGGGGTGCTTAGCTACTATAAGGCTCAGACTGCCCCATACTACCTTTTTTGTTCTACCCACATGACAGGAGACTCCAAAATCTTAAGCTTCTCTCTCTCAAAACACTTGACCTTGAAAGAGGTGTAGCAGAAATTATTATCCTTTTGGTTGGTCATTGCAATGTATTGTGTACAGCTCAAACAATCGAATTTTACTCTTCTACCAAAATTTGGCAAACTTAAAATATTAATATTGCTGGGGTTCCGGAACAACAGAGCATTAGCTTGGCTTGTTCTGTTACCTCTTACAACCCTAACAACAAAGGCAATCTGTGATTTGTACAAATTCATAACTATTGTAATTAAAAATATGACCTTTATCTAAATTCTGCTGCACATGCACTTAAGATTTCTTCTAAAGTGCAGGCTCTCAAGCTGTTATTGTTATTAGGGACATGTTTCCATGGATTAACTTTTCAAGGGTAATTTCTAGTTTTAAATTAACTTTGTTACACTGTTGTAAGTCACTTGGCTGGGTTCACGGTAATTTTAGTTGAAACAAAGACAATGAAAAGTGTGTTCCTTTTATTGAGAATGTGAAGCTATAATATGCAGTTATTGGCCAAAGCTGCCAATTAATGTAATGGCAGTCATTAATTCTGATGTCATTTGTTCTCCATTTCCAGTTATGGGAGGAAGGCATACTATATTTTTGAAAAATATAACTTGCACAATTTCTTATGCCTAAACTTTGCACACTTACCTAGTTCTTATTGCTGACTGACTAAGCAGTCAAGCTGAAAGAAGAAAGGAGGAGCCTCACTGAAGCCAGTGTCATATGCAAACTATTTTTTAAGCAGAAGTTTGATAGAGTAGAACATCTTAGAGCAATAGGGAATAGGAGACTTCACTCACCTGCAAGTTATTCTCCCTTCCTCAGGGTTAACTTCATCATCTTCTGCCCTGCTGTTAACAGTATAGATCTTCAAGATCTTTTGCCACCATAGTACCAGTATCTGTTTAGCCTTCAACAGAGATTGAAAGAGAAACAAAGAAACTCCTCTTTTGCTCATGGACAGCAAAACTAACCTTTCACTTAACTCTTTCTCTCTCTTTTCTTAAATTGTTCGTAAGTTAATTTAGTGAAAAGAGCCAGATTGACAGCTGTGGAGATGGAAGTCTTCTGTTTATCCTTAGAAGAGGTACAGCACAGACAATAACAGTAAAATCTTCCCATAATACCCTGCCAAATTTCCTCAGTTCCGTCCTTTAGAGGTAAGGGGATAGTTAAATCTCCTTGCCCACTCCAACCTTGGCTCCCCTGCTAAGACTGCAGATAAGGATACCAGTTTGTGGCAATTATTGGTAGTGTTTTCTTTGTGGTGCAGGCACTTCTGCAGGGAGAACTGGTCTGAGATCACCATACTTATGCATAACACAGGCCAGTCCACAAGCAATGCAACATGGGACTAGCCCAGTCAGGTGTGAGCAGGGGGGAAATCAAATTAGCTAATGGATGCAAGGCTTGGTAATAAGGATTACAGGTTCATAAACATAAAAGATTTTGCAAAAAATTGCTAGATTGCTGAATCCAATCCATCTCCCTGCAATTCAGAGCCTTCTGATATAAAACACATGAAATATAAAGCTGATATTATATTATACTAGGAGGTTGCACACTTCTTAGCTTCTGTAGGCTGAGCTCCATGCACATACTAGGGCTCCTTGCATTCCTCCATTTTCCCCCAACAAGTTCCCTATGTGCCATCCCCCTCTATTTTAGGGGCTCCCTGCAACACCCTCATCCCCTTCCTTGGGCTGTCTCTGTCTCCATTTCTGCCCATCCCCCATGGTAGTGGCTCTGTGTTTCTCCCGTGTACTCCCCTGCTCCCCATGCTAGGAGTTTTGTTTGCCCCCGATTGCGCCTTCCCACCATACCAGTATACCACCATGCCAGAGGCTGAGTTGATGCTACTTCCCATACCCCTCTGTGATAATTTGGGGAATCTGTGTAGGTACAACTTATGAATTCTGGTTGATGCTGTGAAGCTGTTATAAAATTGTTGTAGCAGGGAATGTCTCTTATGTGGATGTGGAATCCACTAGTTGCTGACATGGGCTGCAGCAAATGCTGAGAAGACCAGACCGTGGAGAGTCATTAACCTTAATGACTATGCTCTATACTGAACAATGAACATGCTAAGGAGGATGGCTGGAATTGTGGCCTGGGCTACACTATAAAACTAGGTGAGCATAACTATGTTGCTCAGGTTGTGAAAAATCCATACCCCTGAGCAGCATTGTTAAACCAGCCTAAGTCCCAGTGTAGCCAGCACTACAAGAACTCTTCTGTTGATCTAGCTACTGCCTCTCAGGGAGATTCCCTCAGCGTAGTAAGGGTCTACACTGAAGCGCTACAGCAGTGCAGCTGTGCCAGTGTAATATTGTACGTGTAGACATGCCCTGAGAGAAGCAAATTGCCTGAACTTGTCTGCATGGATGGGAGCAGTGGAGAGTAGAAAACTCTGAAATGGGACAAAGAGGCAGGTGACAAATTGGGCTTAAAAAGGACTCCCAAGAGGAACAAAGGGTGAAAGGCTTTAGGCAGGATGGGAAGCTTGGGGGAGGATAGGGAAAGAGATGAGCATGCTTTCATAATGGGTAGAGTGGTGATCAGTTTAACTGAGAGACCAAACAAGATCATAGATAGCTAGCTGAGCTAGAAAGGCTCAAGAGAAATGATGAGATGCAGGGGAAGGATTCTGGATACACCCCAGAGAGCTCTATCTAAACCCAATGAACTTTTAGAGTGATGAGAAACCTGAGGAAGGGAAATGCATAAAGGTGTGCTTATTATTTTGTTTGGATCTGTGTATTTCTTATGCTGTTAAGTAAAGGGTAATGGGTTTTTTTTCGATTCTTGTGCAAAGTCTGTCTGCATGTCTGTTTGCTTTCATTATCATATGCCCTTAAGGAATAAACTGTATACCAGATGGCTCACATCGTCAGTGGGATTCTGGGGAATGGGCAAAAGATGCTAGGGAGGCTTTGGGGAGACCGCATTAGTTTTAGGGAGTCCCCACTGGAGGCCTCACTGCCAAGAAGGGTGGACAGACATGAGGTGTACACCTGGAGTGCATTTGTAGAGGTCCAAAGCCAGGCACAGTGCCTAAAATCTGCCCAGCCACAGCAAGCCAAGGGCATGTGGGATTCAGCATTTGGATCCATTCATGGCAGTGTGGCAAGCTTCCAATGTGGGAGTTTGACCAGAAATGTGATGCACCACATTCCCCTCACTCCCTGCCCCCGTTGTATTTGTCTTCTTTCTGTCGAGGAGATAAGTCAGGGTGTCAATATGTTGAACTCTATTGGAAGGATGGGCAGAGGTGAGATAGGGGTAATTGTTATGCTTGAAAGCATTAATGGGTTCCATCAACCAGTTCTTTGATATATAGAACACTACAGAGGTGCTTGAGACTTTAGTTCTCCTAAACAGAGGAAATGTGCCCCCCGTGTTTCCCCTTCTGGTTTTCTGATTTTCATCAAAATCAGTATGATTCTGCCCATTGATGCCTAGAACATTCATGACATTTTGAAATGGATAAGATACAGCATTAAAAAGTTATCACATTACATACACACAGACAAACAGAAATGCCATTAAGTTTTGTGTAAGGCCTTGTAACCGTGGTCGAAAAGCGTGGCATATTGTATTGCATTGATTTTAGCCAAAAGGAAAACAAGCCTCATGACTGAATTATTCTGTAGTGCTATCAAGTTGAGTGTAGGATCAGTTTATTATAGTGTACATTATATATTTAAAATTAGCCAAAAGGAAAACAAGGCTCAAGACTGTGAATTACTGTGTAGTTGATCATTTGTTTTCCCTAATGTGGTCCCTGTCAGTTCTCTAATGTTTTGTAGCACTAAAATATTTTATGATGTTTACATTTATTTAAGATATTTCAGAAACTTTGAACACCCTCTAACTTAAAAATGAGACTCTGCATCTCCCTGTATCAAGAAGCCCCCATCGTAGGTTAGCACTATTATTCCTATGCCCTTTACCATGACTGAAAGCGAGAAAACAACACAATTTGACTCTAATTACTGCCAACTGCCATAAATTCCTCTAGACCAAAGTCTGATAGCTAGGTTTGGTTATGTAAATAGTGCAGCCTACCTGATTAACCTGCAGAGGCAAACCTTTGCTAGTTTAATGATACAGCAAATCCCTTTATCAGGGCATTAAATTACAGCTTCCCACCTGCCTTTTGAGACTGATTTGTGTTAACCTGCAGTTTGACATTCAGTTTGGTCTAGAATTATATAGTAGACTAGTTTAATCCCTCCTTGGTTCTGTGCAGTGTAAGAAGAATGATAATGAGGTAGTATATGGCTCCCATTTAGTTGCCTATCTTTAGAGCCCCACCTCAGTGAGATACACTTGTCTGAGTGCCAGCATGAATTGCAGTAATGTTAACAGTCAGTCCTAATTAGTATAGTTGATTACGGAATCCGTAAAAATTGTCTTCCTGAAAAAATTATGTATATTGTATATTTTTATGTAAAAAAAAAAAAAGAAATAGAAACTAGCCTGTGAAAACCATCATAATGTTGCACACTGCTCTCTCTAGCTCAGAGGGAACAAAAGGAACTCCTATATAGTTATTAATTTTGTTGTATAAATGACAACAGAAAGGCTGTTTATTAGGAACATATTAAATAGAGATTAA
Source organism: Malaclemys terrapin pileata (assembly GCF_027887155.1). NCBI lineage: Eukaryota > Metazoa > Chordata > Testudines > Emydidae > Malaclemys > Malaclemys terrapin. Next base: position 88,852,141 of record NC_071507.1, read on the forward strand.
AGGACTTGACTGAATTTTACCAAAGTCACAGCTGAAGGCGATAGGCAGAATCCTGACAAATGGGTGCAAAGAATGATGGATGTAGACACCTAAAATCTATTTTAAAATGGATATTTTGCAGTTGAGTTGTGGGCAATTTTCTTCTTAGAGAAATCTGAGGAGAGCAGAATGAGTTGTTTATTCAGTGCAACTTTCTTCCTTCGTTAACCGAAAAATTGCCCTACAATATTTACAACTTGATTGTTCATTAAGAAAGATCCTAAAATGAAAAAATTTATTTTAAATAATGCACTCTAGTGTGTGATATAGTCTAGTGAGTCAAAAGGATGTTGCTCTGGATTTGAGAAAGAGAAGGCCTGAGGCAATAGATTAAAGGGAAATATCACACAAGTGTAAAACACTTAGTTAGGGTGAAGTTCTGGCCGTTTCAGCATGCAAAAGCATGAGTAGAGAGACCCAGTAATGTAAGACCTTACTGAAAAGGACATTCCAACCAAAATGCTGTTGAAACAGTTTTTGCCATATGGAGGAGTCCCAGACTACACCAAAATTTTGCAGGGGGATTCTACAACTCTTTGCATGTTCTGAAGCTGTGCTTTGCAGTAGATTTCTGTGGAGGACTTTGAAGAAGACTTGAAAAGAGGTATGTGGTCAATATACCCAGGCCCAGTGAGGGCTTACTGTCACAGAACCTCACATGGGGAAGTAGGGTCCACAATGAATTGTGTCCACTATTTTGGCCAGAAGATTTTTTTAATAGTGGATGTCTCATCCACTACTTCTGGGTTTGGGAAGGAGAGAGGTTTCCTTCTTCCAGGCACTGAATATATCCTCATGTATAACTCTTATTTGTTCTTTGCATGGGGACCCAGATTTTTGTCCTAGGATTATACTATCTACAGTCTTATTGGTAAGTAAATCAGGTTCCTAAGGCTATTACTTTTGTTAGGTTTTAGTACACAACTCTTTGTAATTTTCTTTAACAATTGGATTCAACACATTTCTTTATGTGGATAAAATAAAAATCCTTTCAATATATAGGTCATAAGAGAAGTTCCTCTTCATCTGTAGTTAAAATCCCACAGACTTTGTATTGCTTTTACTCTCATCTCAATAGCCTGCTAGGTAGCAAATCCTTACATAAGTTGCAGCAGGTCACAGAAAATGGATAATTCAATAGGCGGAAATAAAACATAGAGGGAAAAAATACCTGTGAGAACCACTACAAAAAAATTGACATTGAAGACTGCACTGGAGCAAGCACTCAAAATAATTGCACCATTGTAGCACCAGTCAACTGTTTAATTAGGTTGTGGTCTCAGCATATCACCACCCTATCATGCTGACCAATATAGTATCCTTGTTTCCTTGTACTCCCCTGTAAATATGTCTCCTCTGTCATCTCTTGTCTTATATTTAGAGTGTAAACTCTTTGGGGGCAGGGACCATCTTTTTGTTGTGTTTCTATGGTACCTAGCACAATGAGGTCTTGGTTCATGGCTGGGGCTTTTAGTCACTATAATACTACTATTAATAATAATTAATAACCATTGGCAATGGCTAGCCCATGATTTTCCTATTGCTAACAGTCGCTATCGCATGTTTATTTTTAATGCCCAGAATAGCTAACCTATTGCTTTGTAAATTGTGCCTTTAATATCACGAATACAAATACTTAGCACCAGTATAGCACTTTTCATCTATAAATCTCAAAGGCTTTCCAAAGGAGGGTAAGTATCATTCTTTCCTATTTACAGTTAGAGAAACTGAAACTCAAAGAAGTTGTGATCTTGAAAAGTTTACAGAGCAAGTGAGTGGTGGAGCCAGGAATAGGCCCTCAGGTGTCCTGATTCTCAGTCCTCTATCAATTGCATCTTGCTGCTTCCACTACTTCAATTACACTGCAGTCTGGCAGATGTTTCATTCCTTTTGCCATTCAAGGAGCTGAACGCCATAAGTTATATTTTATTATATATAACTATTGGAAGCTGCTATTCATTTTGTCTTTTCCCCCCACTCTTTTTAACCACTTCTGTCCTTGATAGACACTCAGCATAGCTCTAGGAGAGTGTCAGTTATATAGATATACTCATATGAGTTTTACATAGCATGGTACTATGTGACATGTCAATGTGAAGTATATGTGCATCGTATATGATGCTTGGAGGGTTAATTTCTTCTTCGAGTGATTGCTCATGTGTATTCCACAATAGGTGTGCATGCTCGCCACGTGTGCCGGTGCCGGAAGTTTTTCCGCTAGCAGTACCTGTAGGGGAGCACCCTAGCAACTCCTGGAGTGGTGCCTCCATGGCGCGGTATTAGGGGCGCTGCGCACTCCCCCTCCCCCCCCCGTTCCTTCTTGCCACCAGTGAAGGTGCTTCAGAATTGCTCTGCTCCAGCTTTGCTGTAGCTCGTCCCCAAAACTGCTTGTTCGTTCAGTGTATGGTACCTGTAGTTAGTTGTTTAGTTAGTTTAGTTTAGCTAGAGCACCCGGGCCGGGGCATGCCCCATGCCCCAGGTTTTAAGTCGTGCAATACTTGTAGGCGATCTATGCCACTGAGTGATCCGCACGTGGACTGTTTGCACTGTTTGGGGGAAACCGATCTCAGCGATCAGTGCAAGATTTGCAACTTGTTTAAGCCTCGGGCCAAGAGCGAAAGGGACATCAGGCTCCGGGCTATTTTGATGGAGTCGACACTGACCCCGGCTCCAGCGCACCGCTCCGAGTCGGCACCAAGCACCGCGGTGTTGGTGAGCGGCGACCCTTCAGCGCCGTCGGCTAGTCAGCACCACTCCCCGTCCACGGGGCACGCCAAGAAGGCTAGAAAGAGCCTTCGCCATGGCACCGAAATAAATCCAGGATAGAAGCTAGACCCATGTTGGGCAGTCCTCGATCCCCACAGGCCACTAGGCCTCCAACTCAAATGGAGCAGAGTAGCCCAGCCCATGCGGAGCAGGCCTCCCCGGATGTCCAGATGCCCTCCATGCTGGAGGCCCTGCAGGCAGCCTGGGATGTTATGTCCATGCTGGTACCAGGAGCATTGCTGATGTTGGCCCTGTGCTCCAGAGGCAAACCGCCACTGGGATCTCCCAGCTCGGTACCAGCCTCGGTCGAGGGAACGTTCCCGACGCCGTTCGCTGCCCAGCGACAATTCAGGGCAAAGTCCCCGTAGATCAGCCCTCGATGCCCACCAGTCTGTCTGGTTGGGTTCCGTCTGACCAAGACTCCTGGCACTGCTCCGCCGCGAGGAGTGAACGCTGATGGGACCGAGGCAGATGTCGCCAAAGGTCCTCATCTCAGAGGAGTTATCGTAGCTGGTCATGGCACGGACGTCGACGTTGTTCCCGTTTGGCGTCCCGCTCCAGGACCTCGCTATGGCACCGCCTCTGCAGCCCCAGGCATCTATGTCACGGATCCGCCCGCCGAAGCCGATTGCGGAGCAGCTGTTACTGATGGTACCGGTCCTCCATGTCGGGATCGCGATCCTGTGGTCAGCACCGCTCCTGGTGCCGCCATTCCTCCTGGTCCGGGGACAGTGGCAGGTCATATGTCAGCCTGGCCTCCCTTCGTAGTTGTCCATCGATGGGCCAGGCTGAACAGCCGGCCCCACTGTTGACACAGCAGGTGCAGTGGCACTGGGCACCGTGGCCGGCCCAATGGTACCGTGGGGGCTCGCTCGGTGGCCGGAGCCTCAGAAGGACCATCGGCCTCCCTCTCCAGACCTTCAAGGAAGGGGTCGGTGGGATGTACATCCTTGGCACCATGCCCAGAGACCGACCAGGTGGTGGACCCTCTGGTGCCAGTGGACACCCAAAGTACCACGCTGGCCTCCTCGCCCTCCCCCGATGAGGCGATTATGGCCCCCCTCCCTCCATTCTGCACAAGGACTTTAGGGCCCACAAAGAACTCTTAAAAAGGGTGGATCAAGTCTCCACCTCCAAGCAGAGGAGATGGAGGAGCCCTCGGACTCCCTGTTTAATGTGCTGTCCTCCTCGGCACCAGGCAGGGTGGCCTTGCCTCTCCATGAAGGAGTGGCAAAAATTTCAATTGCCCTGTGGCAAACACCGGCCTCATTGGCCCCCATCTCCAAGAGAGCGGAATGCAATTATTTTGTACCCGCCAAGGGTCATGAATACTTACACACCCACCCTGCTCCTAACTCCCTGGTGGTCAAGTAGGTCAACCACAGGGAGCAGCAGGGCCAGCCAGCCTGTACCCCAAAAAATAAAGATTTGCAGAGGCTGGACTCTTTTGGAAGGAAAATGTATTCATCCTCAAGCTTCCAGTTACAGGTGGCCAACCACCAGGCTCTCCTGGGCCGGTATGACTTCAATCTGTGGGGCTCCCTGCCCAAGTTCAAGGACTCCCTCCAGGAGTGTGACAGGAAGGAGTTAAAAGTGCTGGTGGAGGAGGGTACAGCGACTGCCAGGGCAACCCTGCAGGCAGCTTTGGATGCAGCGGACACGACTGCACGATCCATGGCCTCAGTGGTGTCCATGAGAAGGGCGTCATGGCTCCTGCTCTCTGGGCTGTCCAGCGAGGCGCAGACCTTCCTACAGGACCTCCTGTTTGACAGCAAAGCTCTGTTTGTGGAACAAACAGATACAAAGCTGCATGGCCTGAAAGACTCCCGCACGACTCTCCAGACTCTGGGTCTCTATGTTCCATCTCTGGCTAAACCTAAGTTCAAGCCGCAGCAGACTCCCGCTCAGGCCACCCAACCAAAATGAGACTGCTTATAAGAAGTCGCGGGACTGTAAGAGGTGCCCACAGAGGCAGTCTCGCCCTGCCCCCCAACCTGGGTCCTCCAGGGGTAAGCAGGTGGGGAAAAGGTGGTTTTGACGGGACGCCCCGGGGTGCCCTGCCAGTTCTCATCAGGGATCCACCCCCAATAAAACTTCCTTTCTCCAGTTGGTTGTGTGCTTTCCTCCCGGAGTGGTTGCGGCTGACCTCAGACCGATGGGTCCTCCCGGGGCTACACCCTCCAGTTTACTTCCTCTCCGCACAACCACCCACACCCCCGTCCCTCCTGGGGGACCCCTTGCACGAGGCCCTGCTCAAGCAGGAGGTGGGGCGGCTCCTGGACCTAGGAGTGGTGGAAGCGATACCCAGGGAGTTCAAAGGCAAGGGGTACAACTCCCGCTATTTCCTTATCCCGAAGGCCAAAGCGGGGCTCAGGCCCATCTTGGACCTGTGAGGCCTAAACCAGTATGTGGTGAAGCTCAAGTTCTGCATGGTCTCCCTGGCCTCCATCATTCCCTCCCTGGATCCCAGGGACTGGTACGCCGCCCTTGTTCTGCAGGACACATACTTCCACACTCAGATATTCGAGGGGCACAGACACTTCCTCCGTTTCATGGTGGGGCAGGAACACTACCAATTTACAGTCCTCCTGTTTGGCCTGTCCACTGCCCCTAGGGTATTCACGAAATGTATGTCGGTGGTGGTGGCCCACCTCAGGCACTGGGGGGGTCCAGATCTTCCCCTATCTGGATGACTGGTTGGTCAAGGGCAGCTCCCAGTTGCAAGTACAGGATCATGTGGTGCTCCTTCTGTCCATGTGCACCACTTTGGGCCTGTTGGTAAACAACACCAAGTCCACGTTAGTCCCGGTTCAACGCATACAGTTTATCGGGGCGGTCCTGGACGCCTTCTTGGCCAGAGCCTCCCTCCCACTGGAGAGGTTTGAGACCCTGAAGGGGCTCATCGACACAATCACAAGACTTCCAGTGACAAAGCCCGAGCGTGTCTCCAGCTCTTCGGTCATATGTCGGCATGCGCATATGTGGTCCGTCACACGAGAATCAGGATGAGGCCCCTCTAGCTCTGGTTGGCCTCGGAGTTCTCCCAGGCCAGGGACAGGATGGACAAAGTCCTCACGGTATCCGAACCAGTGGTCGCCTTGCTATGGTGGTGGTCCTTCCCAAGAAACATGCTCCAAGGGGTCCCATTTAGGGGCAGGGCTCCATCACTGGAGCTTGTGTCCGACACGTCAGACCTGGGATGGGGGGGCCCATGTGGGGAATGTTCAGACCCAAGGTCTGTGGTCAGCTTGGGATCTGACCCTCCACATAAACGTCAAGGAGCTCAGGACGGTACGACTGGCATGCATGGCCTTCCGTTCGCACCTGGAGGGCCAGGTGGTCAGGGTCCACACAGACAACACGGCCTCGATGTTCTACATCAACAGGCAAGGCAGGGCCCGATCCTCTGCCGTGAAGCCCTCAGGCTGTGGGACTTTTGTATAGTCCACAACATCTGCCTACAGGCCTTCCATCTGCCAGGTACCCGGAATGCGCAGGCGGATCGCTTGAGCAGGGACTTCTCCTCTCAGCATGAGTGGTCTCTCCACCCGGAGGTGGTGTACAGACTTTTCCAAGTGTAGGGAACTCCCCAGGTGGACCTGTTCGCGGCTCGACAGAACCATCACTGCCCCCAGTTCTGCTCCGGGAGGTGGTGGCGGGGGGCTGGGATGGGGTGCTATCTCCAATGCCTTCCTCCTGTCCTGGTCAGGCCAGTTTCTCTATGCCTTTCCCCTGTTCCCACTGATCGGCAAGGTCCTGGAAAAGATAAAGATGGGCAAGGCCCAGGTCCTTCTCATTGCCCCGGCATGGTCCAGACAGCATTGGTATGGGACCCTCATGGGCCTGGCAGTTGCCCCACCATAGCCATTGCCATCCCGCCCGGACCTGCTCTCCCAGGACCAGGGCCGCCTCCTCCACCACAACCTAGCGGCACTCCACTTTACAGCGTGCCTGCTCAATCATAGAATCATAGAATATCAGGGTTGGAAGGGACCTCAGGAGGTCATCTAGTCCAACCCCCTGCTCAAAGCAGGACAAATCCCCAACTAAATCATCCCAGCCAGGGCTTCGTCAAGCCTGATCTTAAAAACCTCTAAGGAAGGAGATTCCACCACTTCCCTAGGTAACCCATTCCAGTGCTTCACCACCCTCCTAGTGAAAAAGTTTTTCCTAATATCCAGCCTAAACCTCCCCCACTACAACTTGAGACCATTACTCCTTGTTCTGTCATCTGCTACCACTGAGAACAGTCTAAATCCATCCTCTTTGGAACCCCCTTTCAGGTAGTTGAAAGCAGCTATCAAATCCCCCCTCATTCTTCTCTTCTGCAGACTAAATAATCCCAGTTCCCTCAGACTCTCCTCATAAATCATGTGCTCCAGCCCCCTTGTCATTTTTGTTGCCCTCCTCTGGACTCTTTCCAATTTTTCCACATCCTTCTTGTAGTGTGGGGTCCAAAACTGGACACAGTACTCCAGATGAGGCCTCACCAATGCCGAATAGAGGGGAATGATCACGTCCCTCGATCTGCTGGCAATGCCCCTACTTATACAGCCAAAATGCTGTTAGCCTTCTTGGCAACAAGGGCACACTGGTGACTCATATCCAGCTTCTCGTCCACTGTAACCCCTAGGTCCTTTTCTGCAGAACTGCTGTCTAGCCATTCGGTCCCTAGTCTGTAGCAGTGCATGGGATTCTTCCGTCCTAAGTGCAGGATTCTGCACTTGTCCTTGTTGAACCTCATCAGATTTCTTTTGGCCCAATCCTCTAATTTGTCTAGGTCCCTCTACATCCTATCCCTACCCTCCAGTATATCTACCACTCCTCCCAGTTTAGTGTCATCTGCAAACTTGCTGAAGGTGCAATCGATGCCGTCCTCCAGATCATTAATAAGATATTGAACAAAACTGGCCCCAGGACCGACCGTTGGGGCACGCTGCTTGATACCGGCTGCCAACTAGACATGGAGCCATTGATCACTACCCGTTGAGCCTGCTGATCATAAGCCAGCTTTCTATCCACCTTATTGTTCATTCATCCAGCCCATACTTCAACTTGCCGGCAAGAATACTGTGGGAGACCGTATCAAAAGCTTTGCTAAAGTTAAGGAATAACACATCCACTGCTTTCCCCTCATCCACAGAGCCAGTTATCTCATCATAGAGGACAATTAGGTTAGTCAGACATGACTTACTCTGGGTGAATCCATGCAGACTGTTCCTGATCACTTTCCTCTCCTTAAAGTGCATCAGAATTGATTCCTTGAGGACCTGCTCCATGATTTTTCCAGGGACTGAGGTGAGGCTGACTGGCTTGTAGTTCCCCAGATCCTCCTCCTTCCCTTTTTTTATAGATGGGCACTACATTAGCCTTTTTCCAGTGAATGGTTAGGTAGGGAGGAAAGGACATGTTCAGAAGGGGTTCAGCACATCCTCCTAGAAAGCAGGCGGCCCTCCATGCGCCGAGCCTACTTGGCAAAGTGATCTTGGTTTTCCAGATGGGCGGACAAGCGGGGCGTTTCCCCGTGGCCGCCCCAATCTAGTTTATCCTGGACTACCTCCTTCACCTTAGAGCCCAGGTCCTGGTGCCCTCGTCAGTCAAGGTGCACATGGCGGCCATAATGGCCTTCCATCCGCCGGTGCAGGGCCACACGGTATTTTCCCATGCTATGACAGGCCGATTCCTTAAGGGTTTGGATTGTCTCTTTCTGTATGTTACGCCCCAAGTCCTGCAGTGGGACCTAAACTTGGTGTTGGCCCGTCTCACGGAGCCCCTGTTTGAGCCGCTAGCCACGTGCTCCTGGTCACACCTCTCATGGAAGCTAGCCTTCCTGGTTGCGATCACGTCGTCTAGGTGGGTCTCAGAGCTCAGGGCCTTGATCTCCGAGCTCAGGGCCCTGATCTCTGAGCCCCCATACACAGTGTTTCATAAGGATAAGGTCCAGCTCCACCCACACCCCTCGTTCCTCCTGAAGGTGGTCTCCACCTATCACATGGGTCAGGACATTTTTCTGCCGGTCCTCTGCCCCAAACCCCATGCATCCAGTGAGGAGCGCTGCCTCCACACGCTGGATGTGAGATGGGCTCTGGCTTTCTATCTGGAGTGGACTAAGCCGTTCAGAAAGTCCTCGCAACTGTTCGTTGCCTCGGCCAAGCGCATGAAATGTTGGCCAATCTCCACTCAGTGGTTCTCCAACTAGATCACCTTGTGCATCCGTACCTGTTATGACCTGGCGGGAATCCCTCCGCCCCCAATTATGAAGGTGCACTTGACTCGGGCGCAGGCCTCGTTGGCTGCCTTTTTGGCCCATATTCCCATTCAGGACATTTGTAGGGCTGACACATGGTCTTCAGTTCATGTGTTCATCTTGCATTATGTGATCGTCTCCCAGATCAGGGATGATGCCGGGTTCGGCAGAGCTGTGCTCCGTCCCGAGAATTTGTGAACTCCTACCCACGTCCAACAGATATAGCTTGGAATCACCTATTGTGGAATACACATGAGCAATCACTCAAAGAAGAAAAGACAGTTACCTATTCCATAACTGGTGTTCTTCGAGATGTGTTGCTCCTGTCTATTCCACATCCCGCCCTCCTTCCCCTCTGTCAGAGTTGTCTGGCAAGAAGGAACTGGGGGTTTAGGGAGCGCGCAGCAGCCCTTATACCGCACCAGGACGCACCACTCCAGGGGTCGCTAGGGTACCCCTATGGGTAGTGAGCACGCACATCTATTGTGGAATAGACATGAGCAACACATCTCGAAGAACACCAGTTATGGAAAAGGTACCTGTCTTTTCATAAATATTTACCTTTTTGCTCATTCAGAATCTAATGTAATGATAGTCTGTTTAACACAACAGGGTGAGCCCATGCCTTATGATTTGTGTGGGATGGTTAAAATACATAGTGATATTGTTCATTAACTTGATAGTCTACATCTATGGTAGACATATATTCCTCACATATCTTAGCATGTTGCAGTCTGGCACAATGGATGTCATGGTGGCAGGCACTTCAGAAGAAAGAAAGGGAGATATGTAAATAAGTTCAGAGACTGATTTTCTTTTTACAAATCAGCCTCCAAATATCATGAATGAAGCTATTGGCATAAGTGGCATTAGGAAGATTTTTCCACCCTTGTCTGTACTGTATTATTCATGACAAGCTATGGCCATCTTGTGTTAGTTCTATGTTTCATGAGTTAAAATAATGTCTTAAAATGCGTGTTTGATAGCATTACAGTGAATAGCAAAACAACTGTTTTTTAGTCAGGTGAAAAATGGCTTCACAGGCTATAGTTTTATCGATGTGACTATCACAAATGAGTTGTATGCATACTTTAAGCAAAATCATATGGGGATATGTTGTTGCAGGGAAAGTAAAACAGGAAATCAATTCCTTGCGTACATTTCCACTTTCCTAGAATGTAAGACATACCCTGACTCTTGACTACTACAGCTAACTTGCCAAAGAAGTTACATATCACTTTTGTAGCTCTGATTTTTGCTTTAGGACATTGTGTTGCACCATCAACTGTGCTAAAACAGTCCATTATATTGTAATTAAATATAAAGAATTATGCTTTGTTACTAGTGTAGACATCAGAATGAGAGCTTGAAAAGTGAATTATTATATTTCTAGCAACATTAAAATATACTCAGACAAGTGTTTGCTCATTTGCATAGGCCTTCATTGTATCTTGATTATTGTTTTCTCATCATAGAATATCAGGGTTGGAAGGGACCTCAGAAGGTCATCTAGTCCAACCCCCTGCTCAAAGCAGGACCAATCCCCAGACAGATTTTTACCTCAGTTCCCTAAGTGGTCCCCTCAAGAATTGAACTCACAACCCTGGATTTAATAGGCCAATGCTCAAAGCACTGAACTATCCCTCCCCCCATCAGTGAAAGCAGATTGTCTGATGGGGCCTTTACCAAAGGGTCCCGCAGCTCTCTGTGTTTGGGAGGGAAGGGAGGAAAAGATGGAGTTTTCTTGCTATCACTGACCAAATCTGTTCTGACAACAGAAGGGTCCATTCTGCCTCTTGCTGTAGGGGAGATTAAAGGCAGGTCTGAGCCACAAATGTAATTCTTACCCTGCCTGTAGCCATAGGAGAATAGCCTCTAGATTTATTAGCCCAGTGTCACTGTCTTTTGGGGGGTGTCTGAGCCAGAAGGGAGCCCTAGTGTCACCTGAGTGAGAAGAAGGAGGATGTTGTGGAGAAGTGAACCTGGGGCCACTTACACCTCACTCCCTGGGACTCTCAGCTTGCGTTCTGATCCAGCACGTAGCAGGAAATCCCACTGATCTTCCTCATCCTGGGGAAGGAGAGACCTCTGCCCTTTCTCAGCTAGCTGTGGTGGTTCCTGGGACTCTGGGCCTAAGGGCATAAGTTACATACCACTGTCAGTTACACAGCCACCACTAGGCTTCAGCAACCTGGGCATCCCGTCCTGCCTATAAAACAAGGAAGGCAAGAGAGTGAACCCCTGGCAATTGCACAGTGTGAGCCCAATGCATAGGCAGAGCCAAAGCTACCTGAACACCAGTGACGGGTGGGGCTGTTGAGCAGGGGGGCACGGTACCTAGATTGGTGATCTTGAGCTGTATATCTGGAGCCTTGTCAAAGCACAGGAGCATGGGAATCCCCTGGCCCATGAGAAATACAAGAGAAATACAAGTAACTACAGATCAAGCCATGAAACTCCCCTTACCCACGTCTGCTTCCAGCCAGTTCCCAGGGTAAGCAGCTAATCCTTGACCAAGACAGAGAGAGGGAGCTGAAAATCAGGACAAGGCAGCCTCTCCTCAGGATGCAGAGAAATGCTCCCCTGACTGGCCTTGACCATGCCAGGTGCTCAGCACCCTATGCGCCCACCTCAAACCAACGGGAGCTGTCAGTGCTCAGTACCTTGAGGGAGGCACCCAGTACCCCACAGGCTGGACCCTACAGAGAGTGCCTGTACATTCTGAACCCCATCCTGAGTCCCAACAGCCGGACTAACTCCCCTCAGCCTGTTCCCTTTGCAGTGCAGAGCGGGGAGAAAACATTCTCCATTTTGGTCACAATGTGACTGAATCTCATTATGGTTCTACCTGGATTCTCCAAATCTTCCTTGTCTGTAGCCCCCTGTGTTAGTGCTAACCAGGCTCATGCCCTCTACAGGTATCTGTAATCTGGCTTCTCACACATGGTTTGTCCCACACAGTTTCCCATAGGCTGAATCAGGATGCCCTACAACATGGAGGGGCCTTCATAAAAATGGCCTTCACCGTGTATGTGACCTCAGAGAGGAAAGTGGTCCTCAAAATGGTTGGTCAGGAATATGGGGAAGCCAAAAAGATGTCCTAAATCCCTTCTTTGCTACCCAGCACACCTAGAGAAAACTCACCTATCACAAAGAAAGCCCAGACGTCTTTGCTGGAGATACTGATTCATCAAACACTGCTTGTCTGAGTAGATATGAAGACCTGTGTCCAAATCCCACTGAGACTTATTAGTGGTTGGTTGCTAGTAGTTCATATTACAGAGCCATCACACGCAGTTTGGCACAGTTGGAAGTTCACATGAGGGTAAAAAATTTAGTGAACCTGAAGCTTGACTGGGCACTTTGCTTGAGTAGAGATGATGCTATAGGTCAGATGTGAAGTTAATCTGTACTGGTGAAATAACTGCATTGTTTCCCCTTGAACTGATCCTAGCTGGTGGTTAGATAGAAGATTCGAGGCTTCAGCACTGTCAATTCTTCACCCATCATGAGCACCACATTGGCAATAAAAGCTTAAGTAAACTATGGAAGTGGGGGAAGCAAGGCTTATTGAATTGATTTTAATTTTGGTGAGCTGCAGAGCTTATTAAATTTCTTAGAAGCATGAAAATATTAGGGTCTGTTGCTCAATTAAATTATGCTTTTTGCATGCTAACTTTGCCTTCAAAAATACGAAGCAAAAAGCCAATAGAGCAAAACAGAAAATGGGATCAAAATATATAAAAATTGCAAGAGACATTTCCATGATAAAATGTGCTTAACACTCCAGTAAATAAACAAAGCAGACTTATTTGCTGAGGTTGAAAGATTAAAAAGCATTAAGCAAGTCCTTCATCTAGAAGTTAAAATCTGTTCCTGATAGCTATAAAAAGATGCCTGCATCAGCAGTTCAAACATTTAAAAACCTTTAACATTTATATTGACTAAAAAACGACTATTTGTTGTTGGCACCTGCTTTATCATTGCACCCCCAGATCGTTCCCCCCCCCCCGATTGACGTTTATCAACTGACGTGACAGATTCATGGGTGAGGATTTAGTTGATTGGATAGTCATTTTGGCTCCTATTGTCATCTCTGTTTACTGCCTTTTGTTTCTAAATATTAATTGATTTTGCTCACTGTTAACAAATGATTGATAAAAGACCTCAGACCCCATCTACGTAAAGATGTGTGTTTACTTAAATGGAAATGTCCTTTCCCCACTCCCTACTATGTTGTAGTGATTCCCTGTGAAGCCAAAAGACTTTCAAGAAGGTAGATGATTGTGATCAGAAAAATGACTGACAAAATTTTCAATAGCTAGGTCAAGTTAATGTATGTGAACACAATATGTATTCCTTTGTGTGTGCAGAAATGATATAGAGTATAGCTAACAAAAGAACACTTGAATGCATTCAGAAAATCCCAGTGAGGATTAAAATGGTTTGGTTTTCTGTGTGCTGATTATACATTAGAAAAGTTCCTGTTAATAGCTACAATAGGATAGTTACTGTCTACCTACCCAAATGTAACTAATGGGTACTTACTTAAGTAACAATTTTACTGTGTTCTTACTAATATGACTAAAGTGCCATTTATCTTTGCTGCTATTGATTGAACTTTTTTAGACTGCATATTTATAGTATGAAATGTATGTTCAGTATAAAATAAAATTAGATCCAGTGTAATGGTAGGCAAGTCGGACATTTTTTAAAGCACACAATTAGAGGTAGAAAATCCTGAATAAACCTACTGGATGGACCCATTTTAATGAATCTTCAAGTTTATAAACTTTTTGAGCCTAAATAATGCTTAGTTGTAAACAAGAACCAGATTAACTTGTAAAAGCAAGTCTTAAGCCTACTCTTAGAAACAGTAACATGGTATTATGTGTCTCTCAGGTCTAGAGTTAACCTGTGCATGTATCAACAACATGAACCAAAAGCTACTAATATGCCTTATGTCGTAATGCTCTTTTATCTACCACATTTGGTTGCTTTGGTGTGTGTTTTTTTTAAATAGCTAAATGCTACTGAACTGATGGAATTTCAGCCTGACTTCATCTGCAATGATTCACTAGGTCCCTGGGACTCCTATGGTATACTGCTCCCCTTCACCAAGGTATAATAATAATAATAATTAATAAAAAAGCCAGGACAGTGAACCTGAGGAGAAGAACCTAAATATTTATGACGCTAAGACATTGGGAACTATCTCTCAGATATATTTTGAATCAAGACAGACACTTCTAGCTAGCTCTACCATCCATTTTAAACATTCCAAAAGGACACCCTGACCAATGTTGTTAAATGCAGCAGAAGGATGGAGCCGTTATCATGGAATACTAAATAAATTTGAAGTTACTTCATTGCTGTTTCAAAATACATCTGTTCTTACTTTTCTTTAGCGCAGAGCTTCTCAAACTGTGGTCTGTAAAGTGCAAGCAGTCCATGGAGCCCTTGTGGCAGTCGAGAAAATGAATCCATTTATGAACAAAGTAAAGGGGGTAGAGAGGTTGGAAGGGGAGGCAGAGTAATCCTTCACTGCCTGGATCCACAAAGTAGCTGCTGAGTGGCCACGAATCCAAGCTGCAGAATTAAAACACTGTCTTCTCTCAGTTCTTTCCTGTAGCCTGATTCCTGCTCCTCTGCAATGATTTCACTTGCTTGCTGTAGGATAGGACCAGGCCAGACCAAACTAACTCTCAGATAATGTTAGCAGCAGTCTCTCTTACTTGCACCAGGCAAAAGCAATTATGTAAAGTCTTTCCACGCAAAGACAGTGTTGGGGTCAAAATGAAAATCATATTTGATATGAATAACGAGTAAGAGGAAATTGGAATTTGTGGAAATGTCATACTTTGATTACACTAACAATTAGCCAAAGGAATGCAGAGATGCCCTGGAAACATTAGCCTAGTCTGAAAGATTAACATAAATCTGAGACAGGAACAGCTATGTAAATGTTAATGGGTCATTGTCCGCAGGGAAGAGACCATTGTGTGGGAAAGGCACAAAACTGTGTGCACACCTTTTGATGTTAGAAAATAGCTGCTGAATCAGGCCCAGGAGTCAAATAAAAAATATGTTTTTATGCAGTACTCAGAAAATAATTCCACATCAAAGAATTTGGTTTTTGTTCAGCATTATATAGGATGTTGTAACAGGGTCGCACTCACCTCTTGCGAGCACCCCCTGACCGAGTGTGTGTGCCTGCACACACACTCTCTCTCTCTCTCTCTCTCTCTGTTTGTGGTGGGTCTTCGGTGGCTCAGCCCTCCAGCCAAGTCAGACACAGTCTGTCTGTGATATAAAAACAAGTCAAACCCCTTTGGGGGTACAAGTACAACAGGGACCTCTCTCAGTGCCTTCTGTGATGTCTCTCTCAGTTTGTCCCTACTCTGGAATAGAGTGGTGCCCCAGGGCTCCTTCCCTGGAGGCAGTGTCTTCACCCCCTCAGAGCCATTCTGGCCCCAGTTCTTCAGCTGGGCTACTACAGTTCAGTTCCCTTTCTGGGGTGCCTCAAAGTCCAGGCCACTTTCCCAGTGGCTTGTGGGAGGCGGACCCAGGCCTGCCCTCTACTCTGGGTCATAGCCCAGGGACCCTATAGATAGCAGCCATCTACAGTGTCCCTTTAAATACACTATGTTGCTGCTACAATTCCCCGGGCTACTTCCCCATGACTCCAGCACATTTTTCACCCTTATCTTAGGGCCTTGTCCTGGTGGAGGCCCAGCAGCCAGTACAGAGCACCATCTACTCTCCTCCAGCTCTAACAAGGAACACAATTCATTCTGGCCATGCAGCTCTTTTTATACGAGCCTGCTGGGCCCTGACTGGCTGCTTTCCTCACGGCTGCTCTAGGCAGCTTGGAGGACCTCTCTACTGCCCTTTTCTGGGGTGTGGCAGGGCCACAAGTCCTCCAGCAGGGGGCCTCAGGACCTAGTCCACCCCATCACAGATGTATAGAGCAGTAAGTGTTAACATCACTTGAAAATATTGAAACTGAGGAAATTATGTTGTCAAGGGACAAATACAAAAGATGACTTCATAGCTAAAATGTTAATGCAGAAATAGACAGTTTGGGTCACATCTTCAACCCATTAAGTTTGCTTTGCCCAAAAGCAAATTTATAGGCTGTTTAAGTATCCAGCTGAGGATTCCCCTAGCATAGGACAATCCTCTAGTAGTCTAGAACCAGCATCGCGGTTTTGTGCAATCCCTCCACCTGTGCCCCTTGCAGAGCTGTGGTACTCTGGCAAAATCTGATTTCCATAACAGTCTCTTGAGAGCTGATGTAAAGAGGCTACACTTAGAAACCCTGAAGCTGTTCCAATGTGCTTCTTGGAACTGGACTAATGCCTGCCAGCCCAAGGCTTAGGTATCCACCAGGGTGGCTTGCAGTCATTTTTGCTGTTAGTCCAGTCACTCTGTGCTGTGCTGCTTATCAAATCACTCCGTGGAACTCCAATGTTCTGATTTGAGCTAGGCTACCTTGAGTGCAGTTCATGGAGTTTGCTAACGCAGGCTAAGGCTATATTTACACTTAAAATGCCACAGCAGCACAGCTGCACCACTTCAGTGTAAACACTACCTATGCCAATGAAAGGGATTCTCCTGTTGGTGTAGATAAATCCACCTCCCTCGGAGGCGATAGCTAGGCTGATGGAAGAATTCATCCATCAATGCAATCCATCCTATTTCTGTCCACACTCGGGGTTAGGTCAGTATAGTTACATCTCTCATGGTGTAGATTTTTTCAAATTCTGAGAAATGTAGCTATACTGAAGTAAATTCCTAGGGAAGACCAAGCCTAAGTGTGCTGTGAAGACACACCCTTAGAGTTAGGAAGAACTTAGAGTAGTCACTCTGGTTATGTCCACATTGCAATTAAACACCCACAGCCGACCCACCTCAGCTGACTCGGGCTCAGGCTAAGGAGTTTAATTGGAGTATAGATGTTTGGGGTTGCAGTGAAGCCTGAATTCCAAAAGGGGTCCCAGAACTCAGGCTCCAGCCCAAGCTGGTACCTCTGCACTGCTGTTAAACAGCCCCTTAGCCGAAGCCTGAGTCAGCTGACAGGCAAGCCAGGGGTGTTTGACTGCAGTGTAGAACGACTCTGTGATTTGTTCTTGAAGACAAGAGCAGAGTTATGTGACAGCTACTGGATGCTCAGCACCTTTGAAAAATCAGGCCACTTCTGTAGGTGCTGAAGTATGGATTTAGGAACCTGGCTTTAGGGTTTTTAAAAAATATATAGTCTAGAATAACTGTATAGGATAGGGATTCACTAGCAACATTTTCCCTGAGGGAACAGTATGTGGGTGAGTGAATAAGTTATTTTTGCTCTGAGTTCAGTTTAATTGAATTTGTTGGCTTCGTTATATCTAAATTAATGTGGTTTTTAATAATTGTGGACATTTTTCTAGAAGGTGCAGTTGGCTCGAAGCATAAATTATTACTGGAATCATGACAATAATGCAATTTTTTAATAGTCATTTAAAATCATCAGTAAAGCAAGGTCAGATAGTTAATCTAGCTCAGTGGCTGGCAGAGACTTGAATCCTTTTTGTGTTTCACAACACAGGACCCTATGTCATTTACAACAAACTACGGGACTTGCACGTTTTGCAAGCCTAAACCTACTTATGATTGCAGTAAATCTCCTTAAGCTTTAAAAACATTTTACATATTTAAAACAATAATACAAAGTAGGTATAAGAGAATGCATTTTATTCTTTACAAATGGGCAAGCTACTGACACTTGCTTATGCTGCGGTTTGTCACAGACAGATAATAGCCCCTGCACAGCTCTGCTTTGAAATATCCTTGGATATTATATTCCTATAATAAAGAGCTTTACAAGAAAATAAATTATTAATCAGGAAGCCTAGCTGTCATCATGAAATTCAGATTATAATTGTACACAGCATTTAGCTTCTCCTTTTATCTCTGTGAAACAGTTACTAGTTCAAGGCTGAGAAATCTGGATAACCATCATCTACCAGTTGCTGAGCTTATCATGAAAACATTGCTGTATTGTGAAAGGGTGAAGTTTTCTGATGATATTTAAATTGAGGCTTCCCCCACTATCCCTCTGTACATTTTGATTTTATTCAGGTAGAGATTAGTCTTTGTTTTTATTCAACAACCAAAGAGGTGGCCTCATTACCCAGGCCAATAGTCCCTTTTTCATTTCAAACCAATATAGACTAATTGGCACTAATAATCACATCTGTTTGTGCAATGTTGCTGAGTATAAAATGATTTCTACATTGACTGCATATGCCTTCATGGCTATATGCAATTAAAATGCTTCATAAAGTCTTTGAGACTTATATCTCAATTTTTGGTTTGCTTTTTTTAAAGCTATTCAAATGGAAGTTTTGTTGGAGAATGTAATGGTTTCTCTTCTACCTCAATCATCAGTCCCATTGCCCACACAGTTAAATAAAGGGTGCTTAATTTTGTAAAAGCAGAAAACTCAGCTGGAAAAACTAATTGATATTTTATTTGTATCAATCTTTTTAGGTACATTATAGCTTGTAACCAGGTTCCCCCCTCCCCCTTACTTTCATTTCCTTTCCCTTCCTAGGTCTCTGATGTATGGCTTATGCAGAAACCTATGGCATTATGAAATTAGTTTTCAGGAACTAAATAGGTTGCACCATTTGCAGCTGTATTAGCAACCTTAATTTCTTGACAATAACAAAAGAGTCAGACCATCTGATGTAAGCAGCAGCTACTCCCTCTACTTATTTCTTACTTATCATAAATTCCACCTGTAGGGAATATGTCATAATTTATACTGAAGATATTTCAACTAATCTTCATGAGACAGAAGTGTTCTCAGCACTTACAAGTGGCGTGTAGATAAATTCAGTGCATATCCCCGGTGTTGGCACATATTAGAGTTATACAATTCCCCATTCTTAAAATTGTGCCTTAATTTTAAAATCCACTTTCAGTTTAAACTGCTGAATACCACTTATCGTTGTCAGGATCATCAGAAACTGCTGCCTTTCTTGAGGTATACTTCAACATAGTCAGTAGTCAGGGGGCCGCGGCAGCATCTACAACTATGAGTGGTTTAAAGGAGGAAGGATGGTCATGGGTTCAAGGCTTTGAGAGTGAGAGAAATTTAGGCTCAGTTCCCAACTATTCCACAGACATCCTGTCTAATCTTGGAAAAAGTCAATGGGATTTGTGCTCCTAGATCACTTAGGTGCTGAAAGTTCTGCAGCCCCTGCCTCATCCCAAACCTGCATTACAATTCGATCCCACCAGTCAGTGCTCGTTTCTTGGGCCCATAAGCAACACTCCACTGTTTGCAGCTACTTTGTGAACATCACCAAGAATCTTGAATTGGTTCTTGCTTTGGCCCACACCAGTCTGACCTCCAGGAAATCGTCATGATCCCTGAAGCTCCGAGGACTCCTTGTGGCACTTTAGAGACTTACAAATTTATTGAAGCGTAAGCTTTCGTGGGCTAAAACCCACTTCATTGGATGCATGCAGTGGAAAATACAGTAGGAAGATATATATATATACACACACAGTGTATATATATATATATACACACAAAACATGAAAAAATGGGTGTTGCCATACCAACTATAATGAGAGTAATCAGTTAAGGTGGGCTATTGTCAGCAGGAGAAAAAAAACTTTTGTAGTGATAATTAGGATGGCCCATTTCCAACAATTGACAAGAAGGTGTGAGTAACAGTAGGGGGAATAGTTCTACTTTGTGTAATGACCCATCCACTCCCAGTCTTTATTCAAGCCTAATTTAATGGTGTCTAGTTTGCAAATTAATTCCAATTCAGCAGTTTCTCGTTGGGAGTCTGTTTTGGAAGTTTTTTTGTTGAATAATTGCAACTTTTAGGTCTGTAATTGAGTGGCCAGGGAGGCTGAAGTGTTCTCCGACTAGTTTTTGAATGTTATAATTCTTGAGGTCTGATTTGTGTCCATTTATTTTTTTGCATAGAGACTGTCTGGTTTGGCCAATGTACATAGTCGAGGGACATTGCTGGCACGTGATGGCATATATCACATTGGTAGATGTGCAGGTGAATGAGCCTCTGATAGTGTGGCTGATGTGATTAGGTCCTATGATCACAGCTTCCACAGGCCGCGGTTCGCCGCTCCAGGCCAATGGGGGCTGCGGGAAGCGGCGCGGGCCAAGGAATGTGCTGGCCGTCCTTCCCGCAGCCCCCATTGGCCTGGAGCGGTGAACCGCGGCCAGTGGGAGCCGCGATCGGCCGAACCTGAGGACGTGGCAGGTAAACAAACTGGCCCGGACCACCAGGGGCTTTCCCTGAACGAGCGGCAGACCAGCTTTGAGAACCACTGGTATAGATAATACACCAGTAATTAGCTTCCATTTCACTTTCTCCCTTCTTTTTGTTTCCTCTTCCATTTTGTATTCTCCTGTTCACGTTATTCTCTGCCTTCACTAAATGCCTATATTCATTCAGAGATAGCTTCCAGGTTCCATAGGAGGTTGGCATCACTCTACAGAGCTTTTACTCATGATTTTAGACATCAGTGGCACTTGGGGTAAAGAGAGAAACTTTCCCTGCCGTCCTGGCATAGTATTAAAGAACAGACCAGGTTAATTTAAGATTTTTGTTGCTCTTTGCTTGATGTATCAGTTACTGGCTGTTGCGGGTGATCGGTACTGGATTAACAAGAAAATTGATTTGTTTTCATGTGGTTCTTCTGTGCCCAAATTAGACCTCAGCTTGGTTCCTACCTGAATAATTCTTCTCGACCATTGGGCTACGGAACTCTTCCCTCTCTACTCGCAAACCCTATCTCAGGACTTTCCCTATAGGAGCCTACCTTTATCCTCCCGTTAAGCCCTAGTTCTGCGCCCCTCTCTACCAGAGAGAGACCTGTCTCCTCCCCAACTGAGCTCCATCAGTCTACTTATTATGGCTTAGCGCCACCACTTCTGGCCAGGAGCCAATTAACTACTCACCTCTCCAGCTTCAAAATACAACTAATTGGATGCCTTTGCTAGCCTTCAGGTAATGGGGGCTAAGACCCATCGCACAAATAAACAGCAGAGATTGAGCAAAAGCTGAAAACTAAACAGAAAACAAAATAGAAATTGTGAACCCAAACTGGGAAATGACCCAGAATAAACACCTGCAAAATCAATACAGCCATCCCATACTGGCTTTTAAATAAGCAACATCTGCATTAGCCAAATAAGTTAACCAAAACTGCTTTCAGTTACCTTTAACTTGCTTGAACTGAGTCTGAATCACAGATCACACAGCCTACACAGCAATCTCTAACTTGCTCGAAGGTAGACAGAGTTATTGACCTATAACCAACTGGGGCCAATTTCTGATTCTGCACTCTGCCTTCTGAAAGACTCAGTGTAGCTAGAAGGTGCAACCCAGAAGGTTGGTGGGGTTGCAGCTCTAGTTTACGGTAGGTTTGTCTCAGCTGTCAGTGGGCTGCTGTCCATAATTGCCAGAACTCCGAGTACTACATCCATTCTGCCTCCTGATACTAATGTGCCCCTTTCCATCCAGAGCATAGTATTATGGTACCCTGTCTGCACTGAGGGAATTCCTCAGGCATTCCCTCTACCCTGCTGGAGTAGAGTGTAAAGGAGGTAGAGGGGATCAAAATCTGGTCACCGACTTTCAGAATCTGAATCATAACTACTCCAAACCGAGCATGGACCATTTTTAATCTGCCTAGCAATAAGTGAGTACCTCTCCAGATCAACCTTGATCTTTTTCCCTGCTAGTTCTGACTTGGCTAAAAGTTATTCTATTTGGTTTCAGCCACTAGTTCTGAGTTGGTTCCTATACGCTAAAAATGTCAGGTTGCTCTGTGAAGAACCTGGCTAATTACAGGTGGCTGAAGCTTGGGTTTAGCTTAGAGCTGGTGGTTTGGAAATAATTTTGATAACCTGGCTGTGATTTTGATTTGACTTAATCTCAGTGGGATTTGCCCTTGATGTACGTTAGGCAGTTTTGGCTTAATTGACTAGTTGATATCAGTTTCAGTTTGAGGTGTCTATTTTACTTTAGGTAATCTTACAGATGTTTATTTTCAAATCGAGTTACTTCTTAGGCTCTGTGATTTCAACTTTCTATTCTGACTTTTGCCTAGTGCCTAAGCAACATGCACAATGCATGCTTGTGTCTTGAGAATGAATTCCACACACAATCCTTGTATTTATCTAAGAGCTGAACCTACAAGAATGAATAATTTTTGGAAAGATACATACAGTATAAAAATTCCAAGTTCTAACTTCATATCTGCTGAAATGTGACTAGAAATCCTGTTCCTGCCAGCATGTGCATTATATATCAAATAAATAGTAGCAGCGGGGCACTTCACATTGGCTAGCAAAAATTCTCAAAACTAGCATTAATCTACAGCCTCCCATTTCTTTACAACACTTAAAGGGCATTACTTGTGAAATGGTTTTTTGTTTTGAAATCAGTGCTTTTAAAAGGTGCTAATTGAGAGACCTAGAGGCTTGAATTTCTCTGTTTCCACAAACATAAAGGGAAAGGATG
Organism: Malaclemys terrapin pileata; assembly: GCF_027887155.1. Classification (NCBI taxonomy): domain Eukaryota; kingdom Metazoa; phylum Chordata; order Testudines; family Emydidae; genus Malaclemys; species Malaclemys terrapin. The sequence goes on from NC_071507.1 coordinate 88,874,746, forward strand.
GTCTTTTGAATAAGATACTGAACTGGGATTGGCGTTAGCTCTCATTTCTGTCACTCACTTCCTATGTGACCTTGGCCAAGTCACTTAATCTCATTGTGCTTCAGTTCCTCGTTTGTAAAAATGTTGGTGATAAGACTGTCTTTCTCCCATGCTTTATGTACGCATGAGTGATCAGTTACATGCCTGAGCAGACCCCTTGACTTCCAAGTGGACTATTTATGTGTGTAATTGCTTACTAATGTGCATAAAGGATTCACAACCTGGCCATTAGATTGAAGGCTCTCCAAGATTGGGATTGTCTCCTATATATTTGTACAGTGCCTACTACAACTAGGTTCCAATCTTGGCTGGGGCTTCTAGGTACTACCATAATGAAAAAAATAAGTAACAATAATGAGAACAACTACAGCATAAATTTTGCTACACTATCCTGCTGTTGTGCTGCAGCCTTGAACTGCGTGGTCCAATTTGGGGAGACTGCCAACAAGGTAAAAATTTTAGTGCCTAACCTAATTTTACAAAGGCCACCTAACCTCCTTCAGACGGTATCAATTTTCAGTAGCTACTGACCTGTAGTGAATTTGATGCTGTGATCCAGAGAAGAGTCTATACCAATTGTTGCCAATCCTCTGAATTATCCAGTCCCACACAAGCCATTGTTATAAGGCTCTCTCCATCTGGCTTATTCATACTATTTGTCCAGTGCCTAGCACAATAGAGTCTTGATCCCTAACTGGAGCTTCTAGGCCAGGGGTTTTCGCAATAATTTTTTTGGTGGTCTCAGAGTGCGGCCACCAACTCTTGCTGGTGGCTGCACTGACACTTTTTCCTAAAGTTAATAAAGTAATATGCACATATATACATCCAAATCATTGTAATTTATTTATGTACAGTTTATGTGGGTTTTTTGCAGACTCAGTAATAAAAATCATCCACAGTTATCTCTGTTCTTTACTGGACACAAATAAGGTGCTTTGAACGTTCTTGTCTTTTTTATTGTTTTCTTTTGCTTTTTTTGGTAAAAGAGGTCGTCTATATAACAATTATGAAGTAAATTTAAAAATGCTTTGACATAATAGAAGTCCAGATAATAATGAAAAACATATCTGGTTGACTTGGGTCTTGGGAGGGGAGGGGAGGCACGGCTGCGGCTGGCCTGGGGCTCCTCTGGGCAGGTGTGGGGGGCTTCGGCCGGCCCGGAGCTTCTCTGGACGAGGGGAGGAGGTGGTGCTCTGGACTTTGGCCAACCTGGGGCTCCTCCGGGCAGATGGGGGGAGGTCTCAGGGCTTTGGCCAGCCCCGGAGCTACTCTTGGGCAGGTGGGGGGGCCCTCGGGGCTTCTTGGAGGGGGGGACTTGTGGCTCCAGGCGCAGGGGTTCTCAGGGCTCCAGCTGCTGGGGGAGGGGGGGGAAGGGGTGGAGTCGATGGCTAGCTTCCCCAAAGGGGGGCTCCACCCACTGCCCCTGCGCCCACCGCTCACCTCCTCACCCCATGCCCAGCTCCTGTGTCCCTCCTCACTCCCCCACCTGCCGCTCGCCTCCTCACTCCCCTGCCACAGACACCCCCCTGCCTGCCGCGAGAACTCCTGCTTGCTGGTGGCTCACTGCTCAACTCCTCACTCCCCCACTTGCAGCCAGACCCCCCTGCCCACCTCATCACCCTGCCACTGGCTCGCTGCTCGCCTCCTTACTCCTCCTCCTGGGCCCCCACCACCACTTGCCTCGCTGCTTGCCTCCTAACCCCCCCCCCCCCACCGCCCCCTCCGTCCGCTCTCCTCCTCACACCCCTCACACTGCCCAGGAAACTGCTGTGGCCGCAGGGAAACCCTCTTGTGACTGCATGTGGCCACGGTGGCCGCATTTGAGAAATGATGTTCTAGGCACTACTTCAGTATAATTAAATAATTAGCAACAGCAGCAGCTTTGGAGAATGCTTTCCCCAGTTCTAGTGTGGATGGTAGTGGATTTTCTGAGCCTGCTTGGTGAGATGATATTAGAGTTCTGAAGGGAATGGAGATCTTCATGGAGCAAAAGTTTGACAATAGCACTCTGTGACTGTAAAATGCAAAACACATTTTTTACCTGCCATTTAGAAAAATCTTTTTTGTTTTCATAGATTCATAGATTCTAGGACTGGAAGGGACCTCAAGAGGTCATCGAGTCCAGTACCCTGCCCGCATGGCAGGACCAAATACTGCCTAGACCATCCCTAATAGACATTTATCTAACCTACTCTTAAATATCTCCAGAGACGGAGATTCCACAACCTCCCTAGGCAATTTGTTCCAGTGTTTAACCACCCTGACAGTTAGGAACTTTTTCCTAATGTCCACTCTAGACCTCCCTTGCTGCAGTTTAAACCCATTGTTTCTGGTTCTATCCTTAGAGGCTAAGGTGAACAAGTTCTCTCCCTCCTCCTTATGACACCCTTTTATATACCTGAAAACTGCTATCATGTCCCCTCTCAGTCTTCTCTTTTCCAAACTAAACAAACCCAATTCTTTCAGCCTTCCTTCATAGGTCATGTTCTCAAGACCTTTAATCATTCTTGTTGCTCTTCTTTGGACCCTTTCCAGTTTCTCCACATCTTTTTTAAAATGCGGCGCCCAGAACTGGACACAATACTCCAGCTGAGGCCTAACCAGAGCAGAGTAGAGCGGAAGAATGACTTCTCGTGTCTTGCTCACAACACACCTGTTAATGCATCCCAGAATCATGTTTGCTTTTTTTGCAACAGCATCACACTGTTGACTCATATTTAGCTTGTGGTCCACTATAACCCCTAGATCCCTTTCTGCCGTACTCCTTCCTAGACAGTCTTTTCCCATTCTGTATGTGTGAAATTGATTTTTCCTTCCTAAGTGGAGCACTTTGCATTTGTCTTTGTTAAACTTCATCCTGTTTAACTCAGACCATTTCTCCAATTTGTCCAGATCATTTTGAATTATGACCCTGTCCTCCAAAGTAGTTGCAATCCCTCCCAGTTTGGTATCATCCGCAAACTTAATAAGCGTACTTTCTATGCCAATATCTAAGTCGTTGATGAAGATATTGAACAGAGCCGGTCCCAAAACAGACCCCTGCGGTACCCCACTCGTTACGCCTTTCCAGCAGGAGAGTTTTGTTGTCTTGAATAGGAGCTCTTATTTGCTCATGAAATGGACAGCTGCTTTTTGTACCCAGGAGGTATTATCTAATCTTTCTTATTATGTAAAGATAACTCATAAGATGCTTTCTTTCTTATTAGTTTTTTTCCGTTGTAAGAGGAATAAAACAAAAAATTCTGTTCTTGCGTGTTCTTGCCCTTGACAGTTCAATCAGAGAAATGTATTTCAGCCATTTGACATTTATTTATGGTAATGAAATTGATTCAGATTACGTAACCTCCCAAAGCTCTTGGCAGTAATGTGTTTTCTTCATTTACACCTAATAAATTTAAGTGGGGGGATGATATTGGCTAGATAAAGAGAACATTAGGCATCTGTCTTGTAAATGTATAAGTTTGAAAAAAGAATAGAAATTATTAACCATCAAAAGTATCTCCAAGTTGGTGTTTTGTAAAAATCATTCCTACCTTTGCTCAAGGAGGCCAAGGCTAGACTTCCATTTCAAATCCTATAGTTGGTCATGCTCTCTTAGCCGCCTGGGAGGCCTCATACTGCTCCAGTTGCTGTTTACTTCAGATAAGACATTTAAGTGAGATGACATGGCATTTTCATGAAAGGGTGTTAATTCTCTGTATAATCTAATCTAAAAACACAATGAGAGAACATAAATAACATTCATGTTCATTTATATAACTTACTTGTATATCTTAAGTTTTACCAGACCTCTTCTGATAAAATCAGTACAGCATAAAATGCCCTAATCTTCCAGGGAAAGATTTACAGCAAGAAAATAGTTTTGAACCCAAATTACCTTACTAAGAATTTTTAAAATGTGTTGTAGCTGTCAGGTACCATGGTGAGTTACAGCATCACTAATGATAGCCTGACAGGCTATCATAAGAATTGCTGACTGGCATTTAAATGCTTGTATAGCCCCCAGGATTGGAGTTGGGTCATGTTTTGAACTCTTTTTCCTAGTCTGATCCATTTACACTTCAACTCTTACCTCTACCTGCCCCATGTGGGGCAAAACCCTGCAAGTCTTCTAGGTGGAACTCCTGTCTCTAACATCATTTTACAAAATGATCTTTGTCATCACCGAAGTCATATGGTCTCGCTTCATTTTGCAACACTTTCCTGAGTAAGGTGTCTTTTTTTCTGGACATGATTGCTCCTACTGGCTCTTACGGTGGCCATACAGAATCCTCAGCAAGGGAGGATTCAAGGGACACCTGTGATAAAGTTACAAAAAAAAATTGCACAACTGGAAAAATGAACACTCCCCTCTGTCCTCTATTTCTCGCCCCTCATTTATCAGCATAAAAGCAAACTGGCTTACTTATAATAGCAGTCAGTGGGGCATGGGGCATAGTAATGTTCAAGTAAGCAGCATGTAGAGATGGGTTGAAAAAGTTAGGATAAAATAGGTTCATAGATTTTATATCCAGAAAGAGACCATTATGATAATGTAGTCTGACCTGTATAACACAAGTCACACACAACTTCACTGAGCAATTTCTGCACCAAGCACTAGTGGTAACCTCTACATCAAGCAGAAATAGCAAAATCTGCATTAAATAGTAATGAGCAAAAGTTAAACTGAGCCAAAATTCAATTTTTTTGATCTTTTAAAAAAATGGTTGATTCTTTTCTCCCTGGTTTTCATTTTTGTACTTTGTAGTTCCTGATTATGGTTTGGACAAGAGAAAGAGATGCACAAATACCAGGGAGGGAATCGTTTCTCACTCTATTTCCAGTCACTATTAATCTGGAGGTACTGGAGATCTCACAAAAAAGCTTGCTCTTCTGTGATTTTTCAGCCCCATTTTGCAGATGCCAGAGGTTTGGTTAATCAGATATTCAGCACTTTTGATGTTTATATAAAGTGAACCTCCTAACATTTTAATATTTCTCATCACTAGAAGAGGGCAGATATAAAAAATATCTATCTTACCCTAAACTTTGTGGTTTGGGTACTTGTGTTACAAATAGTAATTTGGATACAACCATAATATACTGGTTTTTTTTTTAAACCAGGATGTATGTGGAAAGTAGATATTCATTATGTGTGTCTAACATTGCCCTAACACAGTAACAATTGTTTCCTTAATATTCATTGACATTCGTGCTGCATTGATTGAATATAATGGCACAGCATTATGTTATGTGATCAGGACTGTACTTAACCATTATAAGTATCTGAGAGCAGTTGTCTTAGTAATTTATCCCTACACTATTATCCCACTTCCTAGCTGTCAGGAGAGAAGAGGGACCACTTTTATTTTGGTGCTTGTTTTATAAGGGGCATACCTTATTTGCTGGAATAAGAGATTTCTCCCTTTGGTCCCTGAACTCACAGCCGCTGTGTGGCCCTAAGTGTGCTTTTTCACCAACAACATCAGTTATCTGCAATTTGTTCTGCAGCACAGTACAGATGTGTCTGTTGCTTTAATATGGGTAGTATTCTCATCAGCTCTCTACAGTCTCTGCTAAAAGTCCATAATGCTAATTTGATTAATTTCAAAAGAGCCCAGCCAGATTATCCATTTAGTTAATGCAACTGATTTTAACAGATGTTTTAAATAGAATATGTTACTAAAGGGAATATCGCAAGAATTACAATAGTCTTTTTAAAGCTGAATTTTAGTAACAGTAGTCTTAATTATATGAAAGCTTCATTATACAGGTACTGTCATACAGAGCTGGTGAACTGGGGGCTTATCTAAAGTAAAATTCTGAAGGAGACATAATAATAGTATAATAATAATTAATAATAGTAGTAGTATAAGAAGTACAGATCATTCACTGAAAGTTTCAGTTTCCTGGGGGGTAAGAACCTATTTTTATAAGGACGTCCGGTATGAAAAGCTTCCAAGAGCTTCCACAGAAGTAGTTGATGCCACCAACAGGGAAAAATGAGCAGTGGAACTGAGATTAAGGTTTTCATAGAAGTTACTTCAGTGGGACCAAAATTAGGCCAATGCCTAACTTGCAAAAATCCCACCCTGAATGTTTGCTACAGCTCAAGACATTAAAATAGTGTCTCTTTGTTAAAGTAATTTGTTAAAGTTTCTAATTAAAATATTTTAAAAGAAGTTACTTTTTGTATAATCTGTGCTGGAGTGTGTGATTGTAGAGGATGTGTTGTTACCCAAACAAGACACCATCATTTATGAAGTGCTGGAAGAAGACGGAATCCTTCAAACAGAAGGTGGCTGCTGCTTTGCCTGGTTAGAGGGACTGATGATGGCTCCTTTTAGAAAATATTCTGTGAGGCCAGCTACTGAGGACAAGAGAAGCTTGACAAGACCAGAGCTGTCTTGAGGTTAACCAGAAACTTGGTTGGACAGGAAGAAGAAGTGCTTGCAAGTGATCTTAGCGTGTATTCAGGAATCCTTGTTCCATGTTACAGAGTGAATAGGCCATCAGTATTAAATTACCCTTTACATAGAGCCATTCAGTTCAAAGCGGTTCCACACAGGAGAAGGGGTCCATATCTTATATATCTGTGCAGGATTGGGGCTGTAGATAGGTGGTAGCACAACAGTTTTTACAAAAGTGTAAATTGAGACACAGTGAGATTGTGACATACCTCAAGGTGACACAGCAAATCAGTGGATAGCCAGGAATACAAACTACAACTCTATCCATCAGTTACTTGAACTCTTAAAACTACACCAAACTCTATCTTTGCAAAATATTCATATATAACTGTGATTTGAAGAAGCAGCAACTAATTTCTTCCTTATGATTTTTGTCTCATTCTTATTCCCTTTGCCCCTGTACTTTTTTGAAAAATAAGCATAGGCTGGAGTATCTAATTTTTAATTTCTGTTTTCTGAAAAGATAAAATACACTCATCAGTGAATAATGAAATGGAAATTGAAGAGGTCTTTCTACCATTGATTTTATTCCTTTATTTCACAACAAGCCTGTTCACTTAATGGTGTGCTGGTCTTAATTTATAGTGGTAAATAATGAAAAACATTGATTCAATTCATAGACTTTTCTGATCATATTGCACATGCTTTCTGTAGTTTCATTTCCCCATTTTTTTAATGGTAGGGGCATTTTCATGAAAATGAGATTTTGAATTTTAAGTGCCCATCTTCTGCTCATTCCAAATGAATAAAAATGATACAAACTTGTTGTGGAAATATTTATGATGTCTCAAACAGACAATTGTTGTTCCAAGTACTTAATAAGAAGCAGGAACAGGTGAGTCTTTTAAACAGGGTCTTTTTTCATGTAGATGTCCCTCATAATATTAATGGTAATAGAGGAAGAAAAATTAACAGCATATATTCTGTATCTGCAGATTTTTCTCTAAATAGACTTTTTTTTCAAAAATATTTGAGTTGTCAATGGTTCTTTGAAGGGTCCAACCTTTCCATGACCATCAATACTTGGTGTAGACCTAACTTGATCTGAGTAATTTGACATAAGACCTCATTTCTCAATGGGCATGACTGGGAAGAGGAATGGAAGATTAAGTTGTACATAACAAGCTTTAGTCTGGAATCAGTCTAGCTAAGGTAAACAGGAACACTCTAGTACTAGGGACAATGGACAAGATAGTTTCAAATGTAGAGTTCAGGTTATACGTGAACAGTACATGGACAGAGCATGCTGTATAGGGATTGGTTCCTGAAAAGTAACCAAGCCAATCATGAAGTGTGTGATGCAGTGTAAAGTCAGGTATGCATGTGTTAGTGAAGGTTTATATAAGTGTAAGCAGCGTCTGAATGTGCTCTCCCCTGACATCTAATGATGAGATGGCGAAGAGGACTTCTGGAGCCGACCTTATTTGCATGGACACACTCACTTTGCCTAGATGAGCAGCATGATGGAGCTGCTTTGCCCAAATGATCACTTTTGGCGGATGTTGGATTGTGAGTCACTTTGTTATTGGGTGCCGGGGTAATAAAGGATTGTTATCTTTGTGGGAATCTAGGGCAGCAGAACTGTGCTTGGCATACCGTGATTGAGTGGTTCACCTTCAACTGAACTGTGGTTGCTAAGCAGGGGGGTAAGCGTGTGAAAGCCTAGTAGAGGTGAGAGAGGGTGGGGACAGGTGTTTGTGCCTGGTGCTGTGGACTCTGTCTAAGAGTCCTAAACACCATTTGACCCTCCCCTTCTCCACTATGTAATGACAGAGCTGTTTAAGACTCAATTGAGAGTCTTTTGTTGCAGATCAATAGAGCTGAAAACCAGATCTAAGCATTAGACCTGCTATGGGACAGTGTCTCTATGCAAGAGACTGCCCAGCCTGCACTAGCAGTGAGGCTTCCCCACTAACAGCTGAAATCACTGAGAGCTGAAGTCACTGAAAGCTATATTAAGTGGTGGGACCTCAAGACATTCTGGGCGAAGTGGCGAATGAAGCAGCTGGAGGAGCGAGCAAGATGGCTTCTTCCCCGAATCTCCCATTGTGGGAGGAGAACTCATGCAAAAGTGGGTCTCCACTGATTAAGGACAGCAACTCTGAGAGTGGTGTGATGGAGAGAGAAGGGAGGGGCCTGCTAAAGAAACTTTTGTTTGTTTGACTTTCTGAATACCAGGTGAGAACCTAAGGCAAGGGGCACTGCCCAACATACTCTGGGTGGGTATTTTGCTCACCGGCTTATGCTTCTGAATCATGCTTGTGGCGTTTTCCCAAGTAAATGCTGTGTTACTTTTCCCCTTTTTTTATTAAAAGTTTCTTTTCCACACATAGATTCAGTGCTTGTGAGAGGGGAACTATTGCCACTTAGAGGTACCTGGGAGTGGTGTGTAATTTTCCCAGGTTATTAGGTCGGGGCTTGAGACGGTTTTATGTTGTATTGCCAAAAAGGAACCCCTAGATAATAAACCCGGACCTTGTTGCTGCCAACTCCACCTGACAGAAGGGTTACATAAGGAAAAGTTTCATTGTGCAAGTTTGGATTTATGATGTACCCTGCATCCACCCCGTGTTTGAGCCTGGCGAGCTTGGGCATAGTTTTGCTCGGCTATATGTCAAATAAAGGTACCTGAGTGACAAATTCCGTATTTGACCTGAGTTTTTGAGAACTGAGTGGAGGAGGGTCTTAGGGGATCCCAACACTTGCGGTAAATGGTGAAAAATCAGGTCACTTATTCAGGTGCACTATTGAGGATTTGGGTGCTTAATTTTAGGCATCCAACCTTAATTTTTTTTTTATTTTAGTCCCTTAAAAAAAGGAGTGCCTCATTCTTTAGAACAATAACCCATTGGGTCAATTTAAGGTTTATTACTGGGATCTCAAGGAAGGGTTGCAGACTGATGGGAGAGGAAATTGGAAAGTCTTTGAAGAGGATTGTAGAGGACATTCTGTCCTGCCCCCTTTTGCCCCTAAAATAAAAATGATTTAAAATAAGGTTTTTGGACTAGCCAAATTGGAAACCGGGGTGTTTTGCATGGCAGGATCTTACAGAACCTGTTTGGTCACCTGATGCTCAGCAGAAAGCTAAAGTGCTATTTATACTTATTTTAAAATTAAGTCTTTTCCAGGAAAGATTGTCTAGACACAATTAAGCTTTACTCTTTCAACAGTTTTCATAACCTTAGGCCTCATCTATATTAATGAACAGTATGTGCAAAGATAGAGCTATTGTTAAACTGAATCTAATTTTTTTTTAAAATATCCCTCTTTCTATTGTCATCTCACAAGTCATAGGTTGTGGCAGTGGATGTATTGCCTTTAATTGGTAACGCATTTCTCATGCTTTTGAATGCAGACTTGGTTTGCTTTATTTTAACATTCATCACATGTTCACGCCAACAGTCTGATGAGAATATTTTTGTTTCTCAAGGAAAAGATACAGACTTTCATAAAAGAATAGTTACTGCTTAGAGGGTTATTGGATTAGTTGTTGCTCACAGTAATTACCAGGATCCTAGATAAGACCAGAACAAGCACCAGAGAGAATATGCTTTGGTATGTTGTAAATATTAAGTACCCAAACACTTTATTAGCATGAAGTTAAGGTTGCCCAGTGGTGCCATGTGCTTTTCCACTGGGGATGAGTTCAGTTATGCTCAAATCTCTGAAATCCAGGAAATTAAGAGTTAAGGTACAATCTCCCCCACAATGTAACCTTAATTCTACCCCCTGGAGAAGGCAGTAGCCTCTTGGAATGGTTCAGTAAGGATATCATAAGTGGACATGAAGAATGACTAAAATAATATGCCATTGTTTGTGTTGTGCTGTGTTAATGAAGATTTTGGTCAGATTGTTCTACTAAAGTCTCTTGAGGAGAAAAACACATACAGAGAGAGAGAGAGAGAAACCTAGGTGCTTTCTATCTCTTCCATCTCTCTTTATGGTTCTCACAGGTTAGAAATGAAATGGGGGTCATATTGAATATGGAAGCTATGTTTTATTTCTGAAAGTTAACTGCGCTTTAAAGCTGGATTCACAAATGCACATTCCATAAAAAAAAAACAACACATTCCATGCATTTCAATAGCCATTTGGACCCTTGTGGCTGAAGATCAGACCATGAACAAATATCTCTTGTGTAGAAAGGAGATGCCTTGAATACTTAGATCTATGCACTCTAGTACATGGAGCCATACAGTAATGGATTTAGATGAAGCCTCAATTTACTATTTCAAGTGCCATTGCTTAAGTGAAAACTGCCTTCTCTGTGAAAATGTAGCCTTTTAAAAATGAGTATAGAGATATATTAACTAAACAGTCAGTGGCCTTCTGTTCACTTCTTTGCTTCATCCTACATATAGTAATGGGGAGGATGAACATCATGTTAAAGAGGGTTAGTCTCTTAAATGAATAAATGGTGTTTGGAGCTGATACTCCTCACTCATTGTAACATGTAAAGGAGTCCTGCTTCAGTCTTCAGTCACGCCTAACCAGATACTTATACAGTCATGCCTAACCCCTCCTCTCAGAAGAGTATATGTTGCTATGAGAGGAGATTGCATTTTATACTATGGAAATGATGGAGATGGATAGTTTGTGATATTGTAGGCATCTCCCAAGAATTTTTCTCTGGAAGCTGGGAGATGGATAGCTCATCTTTTGATAAAAGTTAGAAAGGCCACTAGTTGAGAACTCACTGTTTTCCAGCACCTTGTTTGACCTATGTACAATGGTGTTTAGAAAATTAAAACAACTTTTGAGAACAGAAAATCTGTGTAGCAACTATGTGGCATAGGCAGCATTCTAGGGGCTGTAGTCTGGAGTGAAGAAGTAATCATATCTGTTCATGGAAACAGAGACCTACCAGTATATTAAGTACAGTATAGTGGACTTTATAAGGTACCCTGTTACCAGAGACTAATCATCACTCCTGAAACTACAAAGTTCTGCCATAGTGAATCCATTATGGAGTGCATAGAAGCCAGCTGTTCAAGTGTCTGAGCAGTCCAAAGGAAGACAGAAACATAGGAATTGTCATACTGGATCAGAGCTGTGGTCCTAGTCCAATATCCTGTCTCTGACAGTGACCAGCACCAGAGAGTCTTCAGAGGAAAGTGGAGAAAAACCAAAAAATGCTGCACTATGCTGGTATGTGATAACTGTGATAGTTCAGAGATACTGCACCTGTATTTTCCGTCTCTGTGGTCCAGCCAGGGCACCTGCTCTTTGGCACCCGGCTCCCCAGCCATCACCTCTTTTGGGCAGAGATCTGAATCTTTCCCTCCTAACTGGGGTATTTCCAAGCTGCACAGTTCCCTGCCTACACTGTGTTATTTTCCAGCAAGCCAGACTGCCTAAATAGGCCAGCGCCAGCATCTGTGCTTTGCTTTCTCTTCAAAGGCTCTGAACAGTGGAGATGCCCGCAGTCATGCTACCACGCAGCTCTTTATAAGTAAGCAAATTTATTCTTAAGATGAAAGCATTAGAGAGAAAACATATTTAAAACCCCCAAAGAACGTATACACATGCTAAACAGCTTACCAGAGATCACCCCAACTCCAACCTCAGGCTCTGGTAGGTGTCAGTCCTTCCAACCCTTCCCTAAGGCTTGCCCCCCCCCTACTTGGACAGAAGGTACTGTCCTTTTGCTGGATCAGAAAGAAGGCCATGGGTCAGATTACACTAGGTTATTTATCCATAAGTCCTTTCTTTGTCTTTTTGTCTAGGGTCAGGAGAACCTAGTTTGAACTAGTATATGAGAGCCTCCCCAGGTGGTGGCACATCTTGTAGGGGCAAGAGAGGGGGGTTTTCAACCTGGCTGATTTGCCTTAATCACCACCCACAGTTTTTAGTTCCTGTAGGAGCTGTGGTAGCCCTCCCCCATGGATTAGAACACAGTTGTACATAAAACATTCATTTAAAACAATGGACCCCCAATATACTGCATGGGGTTGCAATATTTGTCACATCTCCCCCATAAAGAATACTTACAATCCCAGTCCATAATAACATATACATTTCGTGTCATAAGGTCTTTCAAGTATATAGCAGGACATTGCCATATCTGTCACAATAGGGACATTCGTCCTAAATCCCATTTGTTAGAGAGGGATTTATGCCCTGAAGCATGAGGGTTATATCCCTCCCTAAACTATTATTTTTTAATATTTATTATTATAACTTCAGATACCCTTGTTATCCATACAAATGTCTAATCCATTTTTGAATCTTGCTTAGCTCTTAGAATCAATGATACCTTGTTGCAAAAGAGACCTAATTGTGCTTTCTGTGACAAAGCATTTCCTTTTATCAGTTTTTAATTTTTTCACCTCTCAGTTTAAATGAATGTATCTTGTTCTCGTTTTTCAAGAGGGTGAAAAGATGCCCTTAAACTGCCTTCTCCATACCAGTCATCATTCTGTATAGTTTTATCATGTCTTCTCTTATTCATCTTCTAAGATAAACAGACCCTATCTTTTCAATCTCTTTACATATCAGAGCTTTTCCGTTCTCTTAATCACCCGTTTCCCTCGGCAGAGGTCACTCTTCTAAATGAGGAATCGTGTGTGTATGTGGACATGAATCAAACAAATTAATAAATTTGAATTATATCAGTTATATATCAGCAAAGCTGTATCTTCAAAACAGCTTATACCTGAGCCAAGTTGAAGGTGATGTTCTCAAAAACTCAAAGTAACGTTATACTTCCAAATGGAATCTTTACTTGGCAAGGTCTGGATTTCTGTCTTTAATAATTGAAGTGCTTAGGAATGTCACACAGATGCACAGGCATTTCTGACTCTCAGTGACGATAGTAGGGAGTAAACCAAACCCCTTTGTCATTGTTAATGGTAACCCAAATCAGCGCCATAGTTCAGCTATACCCATTTCTAATTTCTAGACCACAGGTTCCAGCTCCCTAGAGCAATAAAATGTAACTGCTATTTATTTCCCTTGGGAGAGCAAATCCTTCACTGTGCCCCTCCCACAGCCAAGTAGCAATAGTATTAAGTGGCACATAAATTTGTGTGTGATGACTGGTTTTGCTAATGGGCTGGGTTCCGTTGGCTACACACATCATGTCATTAGACAATAAGAGTGCTTTCTGTAAGCTGAAGTGTCTTGAATCAATTCCAGGTAATGTGTGTTGTGCAAAGCCATATATCATATCACTAATGATATGAATCCAATGTCCCTGAGTCTTTTTCCCAGTCACCTACCCTGGACTACTTTTACAGAAAGTAAGATCTAATAAAACCAGTCTCGGTATTTTGCTTATCTAATTCAGGAAAGTAATCAGGTACATATCATGCTTTCATAAATGCAATGTTCTCATTCTCTTTTAAACTGTAAAAGGTACTGAATCAGAGATACTCTACCGCCCGCCCCCCTCCCCCACACATACACACACGATTCCTCTTCTTTCACCATGGAGCCCTGCAGATTCTCTCATTACTTCACTTTAGCCCCCTGTATTCTCTTCCCTTATGTCCTATTAAGTAGCTACTATCATTCAAAAATACCTCTTTTCAGCAAAGTTTAAGTCTGTTACTTGGCTCAGTTTGCAACTCTGTCAGCTGCAGATAAGCAAACTACAAGGATGCCTGAGAAAATCACGTGAGTTGCCAACCTATAAATTAGATTTTTTTTTTAAATCTGGGAATTAACAAAATGTCCCTCTCCCAGAAGGATATAGTGCTCTTGAAAGATGGGTGTTAGTATTATCCCTTTAGACTTTGATCTGTAAGGTTCATATTGCATTAGCTTTTTTGCTAATGAGTTTCACAGGTGGAAAATGTAGCTTTCACGTATTAAAACTGCCGTTTATCACTGGAAGAAGATGTTACACCAAGAACTCAGCTATATCAGCAATTTCATCTCCATTGATGTCCTGCACAGAGAGCTGCAATCTTCTGGCACAATACAGCACATGAAACTCATGGTGAAGCATTTTCAGTTCCGAGCAAAGCTCCATATGGCCAGGGAGGTGGAGGTGACAGAGATAAGATGACTCCATATGACCACAAGGAACGGTAAATATTATAGATTTCACAGCTGCTTTACAGAGGCTGTTTTAGCTAAATGGCAGAAGTAATCCTCTACAGTCCGATCGCTGTACAACCAGTGGACCAACACAGCGCTTTTATAGTTTTTAATATGTTTTCTCTCTAATGCTTTTACCTTAAGAATAAATGTGCTTGCTTAGAAAGAGCTGTGAGGTAGTTTAACTGTGGCAATTACACTGTTTACTGCCTCTGAGGAGAAAAGTAAAGAACGCAGGCCTAGGCAGCCTGACTCTGCAGGACATTATAGGTAGGGAGCTGTGCATCTAAGTTCCCTCTAAGCTGCGCAGCTGCCCAGCAGTCTATCAAATGCCATGCATTTCAGGTGCACCTCCCCCCACTGCCTTGCTGCTCCTGCCCTCTGCCTTGGGTTGGAGCCCCTGGCCAGCTGCTTCCAGGAGCCTCCTGCTTGCTGTGCAGAGCAGAGGTGGGGAAGCTGATGCCGTCTCCTCAGACCGAGGGCGGTGGGGACACTACAGGGTTCAGGAGTGGGACGGAGCTTGCTGGTAGGTGACTTCTTGATACCCGTCTCACTCTGTCAATGTTTCCTCACTTCCCCAGGTAGGTATTGTAGTTTTAAGAATGCTTGATAAAAATCTTGTAAGTGTTTGTCTCTGTCTGAGGGATTGGAGCAAAGTCGGTTGTGTCTTAGGGCTTGGCTCTAGACAATGGATCATGTGATGTGTCCTAGATGGAAGCTGGAGGCATGTAGGTAAGTATAGCAGTCAGTAGGTTTCCAGTATAGGGTGGTGTTTATGTGACCATCACTTATTTGCACTATAGTGTCCAGGAAGTGGATCTCTTGTGTGGACTGGTCCAGGCTGAGATTGATGGTGGGGTGGAAATTGTTGAAATCCAGGTAGAATTCTTCAAGGGCCTCCTTCCCGTGGGTCCATATGATGAAGATGTCATCAATGTAGAGCAAGCAGAGGAGGGGCGCTAGGGGACGAGAGCTGAGGAAGCATTGTTCTAAGTCAGCCATAAAAATGTTGGCATACTGTGGGGCCATGCGGGTACCCATAGCAGTGCCGCTGCCTTGAAGGTATAAGTTGTCCCCAAATCTGAAATGGTTGTGGGTGAGGACAAAGTTCAGCCACCAGATGTGCCATGGCCTCATCAGGGATATTGTTCTTGACAGCTTGTAGTCCATCCTCGTGTGGAATATTGGTGTAGAGGGCTTCTACATCCATGGTGGCCAGGATGGTGTTTTCAGGAAGATCACCAATGCATTGTTGTTTCCTCAGGAAATCGTTTGTGTCTCAAAGATAGCTAGGAGTGCTGGTAGTGTAGGGTATGAGGAGAGAGTCCAAATAACCAGATAGTCCTGCTGTAAGAGTGCCAATGCCTGAGAGATGTTACTTGTTGATGCTTCCTAAAATGCCATGTATTCTCTGTAATTTTAGTTGTTTTAGTCTCTGGACTGGTCTATGCATTTCATTATTTTTATTTCTCTCTTACGCTTAAATTTAATTCTTTAAGTAGTAAGTTCTAAAACGCCTAACCTTTCCTGGGGGGAATAATTATCCCTATGGTAACTTTAAAATATATATATATCTATATATATATGGAAAAAATGAGAGGGAACATTGCTGTGTACCCTGGAAATACCCTGGTCAGGAGGGAGATGAGATATGGGTCTCCGCCCTAGAGAGGTGACAGCTGAGGAGCCAGGAGCCTAGAGTGGGTTCCCCTTGCTGGACTGTGAAGGGAAATACAAGTTCAGTTGTCGGGAATTGTGACATCAACTTTCCATCAGTTTTTCCCGTCTGTAAAATGAACATAAAGGTACCCCAATGCCTTCCAGAGGTGGTGTGAGGAATAATTAGTTAATGTCTGTACAGTGCTTTGAACATGTGTAATGCTAAGTATTGTTTCAATTCCTTGGTTCACTATGGCTGTATGTTTAGGCCAGTCTGAGCTTAATATTGTGCATTAGTTTATTTAACAGTGTTTAGATGCATATCAATAGGAGTCTTAAAAACATTTTCAATAAATACATTATGGAATTAGAACAAACTGGGCATGTGTATTCCCTGTTTGTACATGTTGCGTAATGTTAAAAAGTGAAAAATGTTGACTAAAATATTGGAATAGCAATATTGTTTTAGTTATGTATGCTAGATCAATTTAAATGTTCTCTTTTTCATGGACATCTTAAGGCTCATCTTATAAATTGCTTCTAGCCCTTTTTATTAGCATTGGCTATAGCTGTTGGATCTGTTAATGGATTTTATTTGTTTCTGCGGGTGTCCCAAAACCAAATGACTGTAACTAATGTACCACTGTAATTTTTTGTGACAGTCTGCTACTGCAAGCAAAAAGCAAATCCATCAAGTCAAAATATTAACACTTCTATATCCTATTAAATATCAAGTAAAAGAATATCGTGCTAATGTCTATAGGATTCAGCATTAAGCCTAAGTGATTTAATATACTAGTATTAGTGAGAGGTTTGACAATATTTCCCTTAGATAGAAATTTCCCTCATTGTTAGAATAGCTGTGCTATCCTGCTGAATTATGATAAAGTACAATAGAAATGTGTTTTCTTTTAAACAATTATAACTTTTTTCTCTTGGCTGATGGGCTCAGCAGCCAACGATTATAATGATCTGGATTTTACCCAGAAAGGTAATAGGGTAAATTATAATAGCTGGGTGAAGGAAAGATACCATTTCTTTGTTTGGTAATAAACTGCCTTTTTCTTCTTTGTTGAGGCTTTTTGTCTGCTCTACAAAAGCAGAACAGGCTCACGGAAGCATTAGGAAATAATGGATGGATATACTACCATCAGTTTAGAATGTATATGCTCGCACTACAGTAATAGATGAGGAGAGAACGTGGCTTTCCAGCATATACAGCAGTGGAATAATGTGGCATCATACACCAGAGCATTGTAGAAATTGCTGCAAACGTTGCAACTGTTTGATTTAGATTTGTTTTCTCCAACCAGATTAAATTTGGCTCATGTTTTTCTTTTCTCTTTCCCAGTTACAGCATTTCTCCACCTCTGATTATGTTGAGAGGTAATATTGAGAGTTATTTGCTTAGGTCTCAGGGCGCATTAAATAACTGTTTCATCGGGTTTGGTTCAGACACCCCTGTTTTTATAACCACTGTGCAGAGACAACATTGTAATAGGCTCTAAAATATAAAAACTTTGATTCCCACCAATTTTCCATTAATTTTTAAATATTTACAGGGACACATTGCTGCATATCACTGCAATACACACTACAGCTGAGGAGAAGCCAGAAGGTTGGCAATTACAGTAAGATGCAAACAAGGGAGAAATTGCTGCAGATTTGAAGGTGGTGAAAAATAAACACAGCCCCTGGATTGCCAGGGACGGTCTTGCACATTCATGAAGGTTACTAGAGATGCTTCTAGCAAACCTTCCCAGATGCTCTTGAATAGAATCAATAGCGCTGCGTTTCTCTCACCCATGGTATTGCTAACTTCTGTACATTCACATTCCAAAACACAGCATGCAGTTTTGGACAGTGGCTCCTTACTGGGCCAGCTTTCTCTACTGTAAATAGCAAAAACACCCTACATTTTACTAAAATACATAGAGGTAATAATGTAGTTTAAGGTTTGAATTAAACGTACTGAAACAGAAAAAAAGATCAGTGTTTGATAATGCACCATTTTGATGGGTTCCCCGGGGTGCAACCTGGAACTGGGGTTGCCCTGCTGAGCCCTTTGTCTTACCAACCTGGGTTCCCTCTCACACTGTAATGCTGTGAGAAGCTGCAAATCCCTCCAGGTCCTGCATTCACACAGCCATCCACAGGCAGGGGCACACCCAGCTGACTTACATGAATGCTTTCACCACCCACTCGTGAACCAACAATAGAGAGGCTCCAGCAACCCCCCCCCAGCTCCCCAGTCTAGGACCAGAGCTGTACCGTCCTGCCCTGGTCAGAAGCCTGACCAGTGTACATTTATTATCCAGTCCGCCTCTTCTTTAATGTGGAGTGGACATGCACCAGTTTTTGTTCAATGAGCAGATTTCTATGCACTTCAAGCAAGGAAGATTTCCTATGCACTTGTAATAAATGAAGGGGGAGAAGTAGCCCCCGTTTATGAACACCCAGCCAGCCAGATAGCTGTAAAATAGCCTCTTGGTGTCTGTTCTCTGCTTGCTTTACCAGTAAAGGGTTAACAAGCCCACAGATAAAAGAAAAGGAGTGGGCACCTGACCAAAAGAGCCAATGGGAAGGATAGAACTTTTAAATTTGGGAAAGAAACTTTCCCTTTGTCTGTTGTTCTCTGGGCTGCAGGGACACGGAGCAGTAATGCTGTAACCAGCTTTAAGCCAGGTATGATTATAGATTATCAATTCATACCTCGAACTTACATATCTGGAGCCTCAGATATGTAAGTAAAATTAGGGAATGTCTAAAAAGACACGATTAGGGTTATTTCTTTTATTTCTTATTGGTTTGTGGACTCCTCTGTACTAACCCCAGATGCTTTTGTTTGCTTGTAACCTTTAAGCTGAACCCCCAAGAAAGCTATTTTGGGTACTTGATTTTTGAAATTGCTCTTTTAAAATCTTGCATAAGCCTAAATTCCAGATGTACTTTTTTCTTTTTGTTTTTAATAACATGTACCTTTTTAAAGAACAGATTGGATTTTTAGTGTCCTAAGAGGTTTGTCCATATGTTTGATTGCTTAATGGCAACAGTTAATTTCCTTTGTTTTCTCTCTCAGCTTTTCCCCGGGGGAAGGGTGTGTGTGTGTGTGTGTGTAAGGGCTTGAGGGTACCCCACAAGAAGGAATTCCCAAGTGCTCCTTCCTGGGTTCAAAGGTGTTTTTTTGCATTTGGATGGTGGCAGCGTTTACCAAACCAAGGTCAGAGAAAAGCTGTAACATTGGGAGTGTAACATGCCTGGAGTGCAAGCATTAATTTTTAAAATCCTTGCAGGCCCCCACTTCCTGCACTCGGAGTGACAAAGTGGGGATTCAGCCTTGACAACACTGTTTTAGGTAAAAAATAGAAAACAGATTTATTAACTACAGAAAGATCGATTTTTAGTAATACAGATCAAAGTTGATTACCTAAGAAATTAAAATAAAAATGCAGTCTGAGTTGTATAGACTAGACAGGATTTGAATCAAGCAGTGTCTCACCCTTTATGCTGAGTAAAAGGGCTGGAGCAATGTAAAGGGGATCTAAAACCCACCCGTTCCAGCTCTGGGAAAATTCCCACTGCCCCTAGAACTGACCTCCTTGCAAGCCCTGGAGTAGTGGATGTGCTGGGGTGGGGCTGCAGGCAAGAGGGCTGTATCAGAGGCTAGAGTTGAGATGGTTGGAGCTGCAGAATCCCAGGGCTGTCTCAATTAACATAAGAACATAAGAAAGGCTGTACCGGGTCAGACCAAAGGTCCATCTAGCCCAGTATCCTGTCTACCGACAGTGGCCAATGCCAGGTGCCCCAGAGGGAGTGAACCTAACAGGCAATGATCAAGTGATCTCTCTCCTGCCATCCATCTCCACCCTCTGACAGACAGAGGCTAGGGACACCATTCCTTACCCGTCCTGGCTAATAGCCATTAATGGACTTAACCACCATGAATTTATCCAGTTCTCTTTTAAACTCTGTTATAGTCCTAGCCTTCACAACCTCCTCAGGTAAGGAGTTCCACTAGTTGATGGTGCGCTGCGTGAAGAAGAACTTCCTTTTATTTGTTTTAAACCTGCTGCCTATTAATTTCATTTGATGACCCCTAGTTCTTGTATTATGGGAATAAGTAAATAACTTTTCCTTATCCACTTTCTCCACATCACTCATGATTTTATATACCTCTATCATATCCCCCCTTAGTCTCCTCTTTTCCAAGCTGAAGAGTCCTAGCCTCTTTAATCTCTCCTCATATGGGACCCGTTCCAAACCCCTAATCATTTTAGTTGCCCTTTTCTGAACCTTTTCTCGTGCCAATATATCTTTTTTGAGATGAGGAGACCACATCTGTACGCAGTATTCGAGATGAGGGCGTACCATCGATTTATATAAGGGCAATAATATATTCTCAGTCTTATTCTCTATCCCCTTTTTAATGATACCTAACATCCTGTTTGCTTTTTTGACTGCCTCTGCACACTGCGTGGACATTTTCAGAGAACTATCCACGATGACTCCAAGATCTTTTTCCTGGAAGTCCGGAACCACTTCAGCCCCTAGTGAAACCCAGAATCAGGAAGGTAAGCAAAGGTAGCTTAAAGCCACCTTTAGCTCCTCATCCCCTAGGGTATGAATTGTGCTGTTCCTCTTAGAGGTGCTGCACAGATTTTCACTCTATAGTTTCATGCTGAAAATGAGGATCTGATTCATAATTCACCTTCTGTAGTTATTTACACCCATGAAAAGTGAGTGTAAATGCTACCTAAATGGAACACACCCACTTTGCACTAGGATAAATGGCTACACAAGTTGCAAGGCAACAGTGAATTAGATGCTGAATATTCAGCTTCTCTGCTTTCTTTATTGAAATCTAGCGGTTTCCTTAGTCCCTTCAGTTGTCACTTTCTCTTTACCTGACCAACAAATACCCCTTGCTTAAAAATAGGAAATTCTGCTGAATCGAAACAGCTGCCGCTTTTCCCAGTGTTTGTATTATCGCCTAAGATTTGAGGACAATATCAAGCTCTTGCTTTCATTGGAATTATTCTCGAAGAGTAAATTTTAAAATACCTTTAATTACACTTAGAGAAGGTAAGACATGAGTACTGTTTTAATCTTCTAGATGGTCTTGCGGATTAAAATTAGATTTATACATTTGCATAGTACAAGTAATGTTGTGAAAGAAAGCAGTTTGAGTATGTAAGAGATAATTGGATTTGTACGAGTTGCCTTGGGACAGCCCTTATTGAATTGAGCCAGCACTAGACATTATACCAGTGAAGCATTTTGCATTTTTATGTAGTAGTGCAATAGGATTTAAATTTTATGTACAATTAGCCTTGTATTGATATATAGTTTGTAGGTAGGTTTAGGCAATAAAGCTGAGTGTAAGTCTCTAGTGTAGCTTTTTGTTTGGTGTGAGGGAAGGGAATATAGCAGGTAAAATTGAGGGCCAGTCAGATTTCTAATAGGATCCAGTGGTATTGAAAGGATTTCAGTAGTTCCCATCCAGTTGCCTGGAGCACTGATATTCAATGGTTCTTCTCTGGTTAAAGCTTTTCACACACAAAAGCAATGCAGAGTAGGGGATTGACATCTCTTGTGACAACACTAATATCCTCTCTTAAATTTTAATTTTTCCCCAATTACTTGCCTCTAAACACTGTGGAATTTGAGCAAAGAGCTGGAGCTGAGGCATTTATTAGCTGAGGGCATAAAATACGGTGCCAGTATTACACATTGTGTATTAATAAGCAAACCTTATATAATAATTTCCTTGAATATGTGCAGCAATATAGAAATATTAATTTATAAAATTATTATTAACACAGATTTATCCACTTACACATGAGATCATACCAACACAGCGGCAGGGCTGGAATGCCTCCATAGCAATGCACTTGCTTACACTGCCTGCCGACATCTCTTGGTGTTTTGTAACACTTCTACACAACCGACAGGACCACAGAGTGGCATGATTAAATATGACACACTGATGTTTTCCACGGAATTAACTTTTTAAAATATTCACTTTCTTTTGTATATGTGTTGGGTAAACCAGGTAGTGATCACTCAAGCCAAAACAAACGAACTTATGACTCTAGCAGACTGTAAAGTACATGTCTTTTCCTGAGTTGCGGGGAGGGGACAAGAGTGGGGGACAGTGTCAGAATTCAAGTCTCTCTCCTCTAAGTGTCATGTTTAGTCACATGACATTTCTTTAAGTCACATTTCTTTTTAAAACTAACCTCTGCAGTGACAACTTCAAAACACTTGACAACGTTTAGGCAGCTTATTCTGCTCTTTATATTCTGCTCATTAGATTCATCTCATTGTTACCTTGTGCCCCCTCTAGCTGTTGCTGTATCTACCTCTTGTTTCTCATTACATACTTTAGATAGTAGGCCCGTGGGGGCAGGGACCATCTTTGTGTTACAGGTGTGCACAGTGCTTACCACAGTCAGCCTCCGGTCCCTGATTGGATTCTATAGGCACTAGTATAATACAAATAACGAATAGTCATACGCGGAGGTCTATTGCACATGTCTACTCATGGGTCTTTCATTTTTTTTCTAAATGATACCATTTCAATGAAATATGTTGTTTTTATTTGTTGTTATATGGTATGGGGCTTGTCATTTTTAATATTTCGTATCTGATCCTTGCACTCCCCACTGTTACCATCACTGTTCTTTCCCAGCTTGAGAAATTTGGTATTTCGTTGTTTGCTGCAGATCACCAAACATTTAACAACAACAACAAAACACTTATGAGAAACTTTTTAACATTTTTTTTCAAGTGGCACTAAGAATGCAAAAAGGGGAATATACTGTGACTAGTCTTTGAATTCCTGTGTGCTTTTTGAGATGCAGGAGAGAGAAGGTTATTCATGGGGGAAAGTGTTGCCTCCCTCTGGGACAAGGAACCTCTTTCGTCCTAAATATTGTAGCATTTGTCGTAGTTCAGGGCTAACTGCCCAACCGTCCCCTCTTCTGGTTTCTTCTGAGCACACCTCCTCCAGATCTTAGGCCTTGAATCTTCACCTCTCTGGGGCAGGATCCCACTTTTTTTCACTATTAGACCAAGCCCAGGGCTGCAGCACCCTGTGTATCAATTGTGCTTATCCAGAAGGCCCAACTGGACTTGGTATCTGTAGTTCGTACTTCTGGGAACTGTGATGAGTGGCAAATATAGTGACCCCACACCGCCTTTGTAAAACAAAGTATTGTTTAATCTTAACAGCAGGAACAATCAAAACATAAATCAATTATTTTAAAAATAATAGTTTATATGCATGACGTATCTTTCCTCAAGGCTTAGGTAGATATATCTTACCCAGACCCCCAACTTCTGGAGTCTAGGTGTCAGTCTGCTCCTCATCAGTTTGAGTCATTTTCCCCCTTTCCTTCAAGCACACCCTTTTGAATGTAGCCAAAGGTCTTTGTTCTCTCCTGTTATCTCCTGAGCCTGGTTAAACCTGTTGGCAGCGCAGCAAGATGTCCAAGGTGGACTTTAAAGCTAATGAGTCTGCATGGTCTCTTATCCCCTTAAGTGTTTGGTGGTGATGTTTGAATTTCAGGAACCACCCCTTTTTCCTGGGTGCATTTTCTGACAAGCCAGCTAGAGAATTTACATAATGTATGCATACAGTCAGCAACACAGTGACCCAGTCAAGATACAGTATTCATAAATTATAGGCAGCTCCAAATCCGTTCCACTTGTGTTTTCCTCTCTCTTTTGAGAAATCACTTCACTTTGAAGAGATCTGCATTAATGACAGGATGTTCTTTGGGGCTTTTTTTTCAGCACAGGATATGTCTGAAGGTTTCATTCAGTGGGGGTGTTTTCCCTAATATAGTTTTATATCATTTCCAATTCTATTTCTTTGACTGTCCTTCTTGGAAATGTGATGGTGTTGCTGAATTTAAAGTACTTGGTTTGTTTTGCTAGCTTGGATATGTTTACCTCAGGGTTCCCAATGAAAAGCTGATTGGGGAACGCTCCTCTTGTCTTCCAATGGCATATTGAAGTTATGTCAGGTAAAAACCTTTCAGAAAAGCTAAAGCTTAGTTCCCATAAGTAATACACTTTCATAGTAAGTTTGCTCTTTAAGGTGAGCCAAAATAAGTCTCTTGGGTATATTAGATTTGCTGTGAAGACTAAGGCCTAAGCAGTAACTAATCGTAACCTCAAGGAAATCTACATTTTGACACTGTTCAAAACCAATATTTTTCTTGAATCCAAATGTCCTCAAGTGCAAGATTACATCAGGATCTCATTCTGAGAATGACGTTTTGGAGGGGAGGGAAGCTTGAGAACAGACTGGTGAATACTGGCACCTCCCAGAAGGTGGGGGAGAGAATGTGGAGGCAGTGTGTATTAAGTCCTAGAAGTATAGAAGTCCTGTAAGTGCTTTTTATGTAAGAAGGCAAATGTTCAAACATCATTTTTATGTTCTTGTCTTTTTGTTTTAATTTCAGAAGCCTTAAAATGTGTGACTAGGGTCTCTTTCATTGCAGTTGTGGACAAAATGTAGAGACAGTTTGTGGATCATAGATTGGAGTCAAGGGAAAAACCTGGCAAGGCCTCGTCCAATAATTCTGTGAAATTCACAAGGTTACTTTATATTCTACAAAATCGTTTACCACATTAATGGCCCAAAATAACATTCAGCTACAGCCCTGGCTTATTAGGAAGTACATTGTGCATCTATTTTTTTAAGTTTTATTGTTTGCTGTGTCAACATTATACATTATTGGAATTTGAACTACAAACTGTTTGGTACATTTTTGAAAGCCCACTGTCTGAGGGCTACCAGGAGGAATTCAGCATTGGTTTTGATCTTTTAAAGACCTATGGCATTGGGCTTTGGTAACCAGGCAGTCTGCCTCTCTCCTCCTTCCACTAAAATGTGTTAACATGCATGACATTAGAGTTAGGGAGGTACAGCACTTACAGTATACCTTCTATATTTTCAAGGGATGATATCTTTTACTATAAATTTATCTGGCCATGTCATCATTTGTACTACTACATTATTCTATTATATTGTATTCTTATTGTTGTTATGATGTTGCGATATTAATTTATATATAAACCTCACGTGTACCAAGATTGTGTACAGTCTCACAGCAGTACAACAAACACATGACATAGATTCAAAAATGACTATGAAAATAATGTTTTAAGCCTAACCTTGAAATACTGGGCCTGATTATCAACTGCCCTGCGCCTTTTGTAGTCATTTACATCTGTGCAATGTAAAACTGGTTTCAAACACTACAAAATCAGAATTTTCCATTCATGTAAGTCCTGATCAAAAGCCCATAGAAGTCAGAGGAGGGGCTCCCATTGACACCAATGTGCTTTAAATTAGGATCAGTTACCAGTTGGTAGTGTTTTATACTCGCTTTGCACATATGTCATTAACTAGCCCAGGGGAAACACAATGAGGAATGAGGCCCAATAATTAAATCACAAGTACAGAGGACAAAATGAGTAGCTACAGTTTGGAGTCAGATAGGAAAGTGCCTTCAGCTGGCATATTGCGTGAGGGTGTCCTTGACACAGTGATTAAGCTAAATAGTCATTTGTTTTCTAGTCAGTTGTGTATATATGTGTAATGTCACTTTATGTTTATTAAAACTGGTAGTTACCATATACTTGCTTATTAATATGGGGAAATCATGTTTGGAATTTTTAAAAAACACTCTTAAACCTGCACTGTGGCCCACCTTTAATAGGCTATCCAAAGTCTTAAAATGACTTTAAAGCATCCTCGACATTTCCAGTACAGCTTTGTTCAAACATCAATAAAAAAATCCACCCTCTACTAGAAAACAGAATTTTGCCTGTCACTTAGATGGCTACTTAGGATGGGTGTTACTCTACATTAAGAATAGCAGAGAGAGAAAAACTTTAAAAAGTTATTACTGCCGTTATAAAAATATTTACACACTAGGTAATAATGTCTGTAAAAAGTAAAGTGTATCCATGCATTCTAAGTTCTCCAGACTTCTTAACTTCCTTTCCTAACATTTTGTATAATGTGGTTGTGTGGGTAAAACACACATTCCATGTTCCACTCCAGATTTTCTTATGTTTCAGTGGTAGATGAAATGATTCCATATTGTAAAGTACTTTGGGATCTTTCAAAATAAATGGCACTGTGTAAATGTAAAATATTGTTGTTATTTACTTGCAAGCTGCTAAACTTTGGCAAGTGGTTCTGGACTTTCAAGTAAATGTTATGGGGCCCAGTTCTGGATCTCTTATGTACTCACCAGAAAATGTACAAGTCAGGGTTTATCTTGACAAGGATTTAAAGTTGTGTAGTTAATAAGAATGTATTAGCTAACATGTTCTAACATATTTGTAATATGGTATATACTGGTCCTTGAAGGCCAGAGTGGGT
The DNA here is from genome assembly GCF_027887155.1 of Malaclemys terrapin pileata. Taxonomy (NCBI): domain Eukaryota; kingdom Metazoa; phylum Chordata; order Testudines; family Emydidae; genus Malaclemys; species Malaclemys terrapin. The sequence goes on from NC_071507.1 coordinate 88,901,341, forward strand.
GTCTCAGGGGTCAGGCTACCATGTTGCTGGAGTTCTGGGGCTGACAGAGATCCACGGAACAACACTGGCAGGTGTTAAGAGAAAGAAAGTGGTCCTGAGGTGACAGTTGGAGTCTGAAAAAAAACAAGCTACTGTTCTCTTTAGGACCCAGGACCAGGAGCCTTGTGTTGCAGATCATGGGGGGGGGGAAAGAACTCCTTTCTCTGTCTCCTCTAAGCATGACAAACTAAGAAGGATTAATATCCCTCTTCCCTCCTAATGGGGGTGATGCTAGCATGGAGAGTTCTGCTTACTGACATCTCCCATCCATGGAGAATGTGATAGACTCATTTGAGGGCTGCCATCACACCATCGATGATGTTGCAGGCTACAAGATCACCTTCCATGAAGAAGAATGGGACAAGATCCTTTTGACGGTCACGGAACATGGAAACCCTAACATCACCTGCCAGGAGATTCCACTGCTGTAGTCTGGAGCCCAACAGCTCTGCCTTATTCTTGGGTAGTTCCAAATCCCTGACAAGGTCATTCAGTTCACCTTGTGTTATGAGGTGTGGTTCAGAGGAGGAGGATGGGAGAAAATGTGGGTCCTGTGACATTGATGGTTCAGGACCAGCAGTTTCATCCTCTTCCTCTTCCACGTCTGACTCAAGTGAGAATGATTCTGGTGCATCAGGAACCGGCAGTCCTTCTCCGTGGGGTACTGGGCGTATAGCTGATGGAATGTTTGGATAATGCACAGTCCACTTTTTCTTCTTTGACAAACCTTTCCCAACTGAAGGCACCATGCAGAAGTAACAATTGCTGGTATGATCTGTTGGCTCTTTCCAAATCATTGGCACTGCAAAGGGCATGGATTTCCTTTTGCTGTTCAACCACTGGCGAAGATTTGTTGCACAAGTTTTGCAGCATGTGCGTGGGGCCCACCTCTTGTCCTGATCTCCAATTTTGCAGCCAAAATAAAGGTAATAGGCTTTCTTAAACATAGTGGTTATACTGTGCTTTTGTGATGCAAAAGTCACTTCACCACAAACATAGCAGAAGTTATCTGCACTGTTCACACAAGAACGAGGCATCTCTGCTCACTTTGGCTAAACAGAGTTGTGTCCCTTTGCAAAATCAAACACTGACAAATAAGAGAGCATGACACTGTATGATTTCTAGACCTGATATAGGGCAATTTGTTCAGCAGAGTGATGTAAGCTTCATTATGATTGCATCATCCATGAGTTCTAGGAATAACATGATGCAATTCACATCACGTATGACGCAATACCAGCTTCAGATTGCATCATTCATTGTTTTGCCTAAAAAGCAAGTACTGGCCAAACCCAGTCATAGATTTATTCATAGATCCAGTCAAAGATGTATTTTAGTCATTTCTGTTATTAAAGAAACATTTTGATAGTTTTTTTTTCATGTTACTAAAGAGCACAGTTAGGGTTACATAGGCACCATAATTGTACATTTCCATGCCTTAACATATTTGCATTTTTTCTGAGTGTAACACTAAATCTGAATTTCCTGGGTTCACAATGCTTGCTTTGGGGATAATTATAACATCCCTGTATTGTATTTAAACTCTAAATTACTGATATGTACTCTCAATCTTAACTCCATTTTCATATAGGTTTTTTTATTTTGGAATTTCTTTGGTTTTTATTACTAAAATTATCATATATGAATACTGATAAGGAAACACAAAGAGAATGCTACCCTGTATTATTTCTAATGATTTGCAGATTACTAGTTTCTCTCCTAAATATATATAAAAATATATATATTTTACATTTTAAGGGCACGTTCACTAGTACACAAGAGCAATAGAAAGCATCCAGAATGCAGTGGCAGTTAAATTGGTTTTACATCTGCTTGTATTGTCAGAGCAACAAATTTAGCTCACAATATGCAACTGTTCAGAGAGCTGTGTGAAAAGAGAAGAGGGGCAGTCCCTGAGTCTTGAAGTGTTTGTTCTTTAAAGTCTCTCTCTGTGCTTCTACCTCACTTGCCATGGTGTGCTGCCTAAAAGTGTATTAAGTATGCTGCCTAAGCATTGACCCTTGAGCTAATTTATCTGGCACTGAGAACTCTTGACACATACCCACTTTTCTTCATACCACTGACTCATTATAACCAATACAATTGTTGCTAGCAAATTTGCTGTAGAGAAAGGGTAGTGATTGGTTAAATTACCTCTGGTATCACAGTGGCCTCACTTTAGTTACTGTTACTAGTGAGCTGTTGACCTGACCCTTGCTTGTAGCTTATATAATCCTAACAATTAGTCACAGCAATCATTAATAACTTAACATAATTACAGTTTCTTCAAATGGAGCCTATGCACAAGATTTCAATTAATTTAACTGTGTGGAAAGTTTGAAGTGTCTATGTTCTGACACTTAAGATAATTTAGAACAAAGAAAAGATTGACACATGAGCTAACTGTCTAAAGGGCCATTTTAAAATTTAATTTTAACTCATAAATGAATTATAACAGTTTTATTTGTAACTTCTTGGTAAATTCATTCTGCATTCAAACAGTACGCGTGGTAATTTTGGGGAGGATACATGCTGTGTTTTTTATATAAAACAAAGAGGTTGAATCTCTGCTTAGAGTGCAATATGGAATTCAGTCTTCACTATGGAGTCATGAGTGGCAATTCTATAATATTTAAGACACCGATTTAAAAGTCCAATGCATTAGCAATTAAACAGTTACAGTATTGTTTTGAAAAAAGAAAAGGAAAATAAAATAACGTCAAGTCATTTTTAATAGCAAAATAAAGGTCATAGAAGAATCAGATCACTGCGAAAGCATGTATGTTACATAAAGTTTTTAAAAGATGGAATATACGAATAGCTCTTTAGAATTTTTGAATGGTAAACATATAGGGTGGAAAGGGTTATGTTTGAACTCTCTAATTCTCTTAGAAGTTGGCTTAGATTGCACATTAAAAATGTACTTAAAAATATTTATTAAATAGAAAATTAGATAGCAGCCAGATCTTCAGCCTTTGGGAGAATTTACATGAGAGCACCTACTATGAAAATAAAAAGTTTTCACTTGATGCTTCTCAGCCTGTTTGGATAGTGGCCAGATCTGCTGTATTGCTTAAAAACACATCAGCTCAAACCTCAACATATTTATTTATCTTTAAATAGGTATATAGCAACCCTCATTTGCTTTATCTTGCTGTTTTCTAATTATGCATGTTCTTGTCTGTAATTCTCCCCCTCATTATATGTTCTTCTGAATCTTTCATTCTTTTTAGTTAGGGAACAATAGCTGAACCATTTCAGCATATATGTTAGTCTTCTGTTCATTCCTGTGATAGGGGATTATGCTTTGTGCTTGATTGAGCCTCTTCAGCTCCGAATAGCTCTAGGATAGACATTCTTTCTGTTTGCGTACTGATGTGTCTGTGTGTTTTATGTGCCACAACACGTAAATCTAATAAAATATACATTTAAACACTCCAAAATTGAAGAGATGAAAGCTTTAAAATGAGAAATAGAAGTTCCATTTTAGGTGGTTTTATGAAATTAACTATCTTTTAAACTGCTCATGAGACTGGATATTGCTGAATATTTGCTGTCCAGAAGTCCAGAGGATATGGAGCTCTTATTACATCTGAACTTGTAAATTTCTCCTTTGTAATAAAACTCTTTCACCGTGAACAATTTAATGTTAACACTTCATAAGGGAAGATAATAAGTTTTAAGTGCATCTAAGTAATGATTTTCAAAGTATCTCTATAAATCAACAGCAATGGAAGTTCATAAGGTCTCAAAGGAAAGGGAACTTATGTCCATTGAAATGAATAATCTGTAAACTACCAATAACTCACACTCTTATTGGGACAAGTAATTTCTTTGATAGGAAACTTACAGTTAGAATGTTGAAACAATTGGATGATAAACTAGAATGGCAACTTGTACACATGAAATTTTATTATATCAAATGATTTATGTTATTCTCCTTCCTGCAGCCCTAGCAGTCGTTGTAAATCTTAAATAGTGTTTTAATCCTCAGGGCATACAGTAGAGTTGAACCTAAACTTTGGGATTCTTCTGTGCAGAAATGAAATCTTACCCTAGCAAAAATGCTGTTGTATGGGTCCTCAGACATAGCACTTTGATAGGAAGTGGCAGATAGCAAGTTATTTTGCCATTGTTCACTTGGGCCCCAATTTTCTTTAAAGAAAATTATTAATTTGCCATAAAAATCAAATTTAGGGTGGGATTTTCAAAAACACTCAGCCTTTGCCTAACTCTGCTTCCAGTTGAAGCCAATGAGACATTTCCTCTTGACCTCAATGGGAGCAGCATTAAGCCAATGCTAACCACTTTTGAAAATCCCACCTCTCAATTTTAGTTAAAGCCTGTCAGATTGGAACCCCTGCCTACAGGCCTCAGTGCCAAAAAGCAGATCGGGGTTGGAAGACCGCATATGCCACCTAGACCCCAACTCTGTCTAGAGCCAAATAGCACAGCCAGAAAGTGGGCAGAATGCCTGGAGGGCAGAGAGATTATATAGCACATCTCCCACATAGCCTCTGCCAGTGATGACCCGCAGAAATTCCATCCCAAAGTTGAAGTTTTTTGTCGACGGCTTTTATTCCACTTCTGGTGCTCATGTGCTTAAGATCAGAATGCTTTGGCCAGAAGTGTCCATTTGCCTGTGCCCTGTGTGCCTTGCATACCCTCACGCAAGGGCACAACTGGAGTAGCAGGGTCTATTGTCCTCAGTTCCTTGTTTCCACTCAGGGCTGCAAGATAGAACTGTGAGCCGTGTTCACTGTCTCTTGCACACTTGTGGACCAGACTATTTTTTATTATATATAATTCTCCATCTACCTGTAGTGTTAGATTTAGTACTTAGTTTAGGCTTTGTTAGGTTTGTGTTTGGCTATTTTGTTTGTTTATGATAAATGGTATCAGGCTTCAATCCCTGTGGCTAAACCCAAATTGTCAGGAATTCAATACTATCCCTCATGTGAGGCGGCTATACGCCTCAACAATGGACATCTGAGCTCTTTACTCTGCTTTGGTGGAGGGCATACCTGAAAAATGTTCTATTTGTTCTTCATTTTCTCAATATACACAGAAGGCAAGAGAGGCTCACTTGAAGTTTTTTCTTCTTTACAAGTTGATGAGATCTGTTTCTGATCCAGATAAATAAGATCAATTGAGCTTACCTACCAAGCCCTCTGATACAAAGGGTTTTGAGGAAGCTCAGTCAAGAGGCTTCAGTAATGATCTAGGTAGCATCAGCTTGGTTCACACAGTTCTGGTACTCAGACCTGATGTAGCTTTCCGTTCGACCTCCAGTAACATTATCTCTGCTCCAGACACAATTTTCCAGAGCCACAAGAAAACTTTCCATTCAGACCCAACCTCTTTACATCTCACACCTAGGTGGTGGCTGGCTGATGGACATTAAGAGAAGTTCAGAAGTAAGAGAGGAATATTCACAATATTCTAGTCCAGAAAAGACTCCACAAGAGTGACCTATGTGGCCAAGTGGAAAATATTCCAGAGCAACATCATCTCTCTCTCCCACAGAGATTCAAATTCCTCCCATTTTAGACATCCTATTGTCATTGCAAAGCACAGGAGTTTCCATTAGCTCTGTAAGAGTGCACCTAGAGACTATGTCAACTTACCACTACCCCCCTGTGCAGGGTCACACGGTATTCTCACACCTGACAGTTGCTAAGTTCCTAAAAGGCTACTAAACATATTTCCTCCAGTACATCTATTTCCTTCCCTACCCCATGGAATCTCACTGTGGTTCTAGATAGGTTGATGGGTCCCCCTTTTGAACTCTTGACCTCATACTTTTTATATTGTCTTTCAATGAAGGTAGCTTTCCCAATGGCAATCACATCAGTTTGAAGGGTAGGGGAGATGCAAGCACTCATGGAGGGTCTACCATACACTTCGTTCTACAAGTCACACTTAGGCTCCACCCAAAATTTCTACCCAAGGCGATCTCTGACTTCCATATAAACCAGATGATCCTTTTGCCTGTCTTGTTCCCTAAGCCACATTCTAACCAAGAGGTAGCTGGATGTGCTCAGACCCCTCTTCTTCTATCTTGATAGAACTGGATTGTTCCTGGTCTCCCCAAGGTTGTTTATTGCTTTTGCAGAAAGGTGGAAAGGTCAGGCTATATCTTCCCAAACACTACTGAAATGGGTCTCTGATTGTATTAAATTATGTTATCAGCTAGCTAGTTTAGATTGTCCTTCGCAGGTCATAGCTCATTCAGCCAGAGCTCAGGCAGGTTCTGTGCTTCATGAGACGTGTTCCCCACTGTGAAATCAGTAGGGGATCAGTACATACATTTATGAAGCATTACTCCCGTGAGGAGGCATCTAGGTCTGATTCCAGTTTTGGCAGAGCTGTCTTATAGTTGTTATTTAGTTAGACTCAGAGCACCCACCTCTTTCCATCAGGTCACTGCTTGCAAGCCTTCAGAAGCAGAATATATATGGACAGACACTCAAAGAAGAGAGAATGGTTATTTACCCTACAGTAACTGTGATTCCTCAAGATGTCATCCATATATATTCCATGACCCAGTCTCCTTCCCTCCCTATAACACCTGGAGTCTGTTTTGATGAAGGAACTGATTGATGATTGGCCTTGGTCTGCCACAAGGCACTCAGAGCCAGGCATAGCTCCAATGGACATAGCTAGCTGGTCAAATGATTCCGATCTCTCATGCATAGGGTGAAGGCATGCTAAGAATTCAACACATCTTAAAGAACCACAGTTACTGAAGGGTAATTAAACATTCTTTATTACCTGCCTACCTGTCTGTGGGGGTGAATGACCCTAGTTCACAATGATCGCCACTGGAATGATGAGGGTATAATTTACCCCCTCTGTGCAAGCGTACTTGAATCTAACCCCAACAATATCTGTTGAATCAGTTCTTTAGTTCTTTCACATCCACAATTATTAGCAAAACCGATGTATTCACATTTGAGACCAGAGATGAAATCATAGAAATAATAATTATAGGAACAAAAATATCTGGTTCTAAAACAGTTTAATTGATGATAATCTGGAAACTATTCACATGAGACATCAAGGCTTCCTTACACAGAGTATCATTTGGAAGTAAGCCATTGTGAATTAAATAAGCCCCAAGTGTAACAGTAAATTATAAATTAATTAGTTTTGATGGCAAAAAATCAGAAGATGGGTAGGCAGCAGTTGATACATATTTGTGTGACTGCACACCCAAGACACTTCTTTCCTACAGGAATGGCAACACACATATCCCTGGGGGGAGAAAATCAATCCTGAAGGCACTTTGTAGGCCTAGTATAGGTGGCCATGATTCAGAAAGTCAGTTAGATCAGTGTATTTTACATTAACGTGCCAAGAGAACAAGATTGTTCCTCCTGTGTCAGGAAGCCCTGTTAGTGTGGAACTGGACAGTGTCACTCACAAAATTCCAACTGGCCACTTACTGGTAGAAAGGTAAAAGACAATGGTGGACAGGCATGGCTAATTAGTTGACCCATGTGAATGGTGTGTGAATCTTTTCTTTCTCAAGTAGAGGACACTAGGCACAAATCATTTACAGTGCTTCTGAACAATGAAATAGCAATCTCTTCCTTCCTCACAATACTGGTAATAGGTGACTCTTTTTCAATCAATGAAGTGTGGGATATGGGGGCAGTTCCTATATGACTTTAATTCTCTACTTCTGGTAGCAAAGATAGTGAACATGTTGAGGAAAGAGAAAGATCCGTTTTGTCCTAATAGCCCACATTGGTCAAGAACAATATGGTTCTTCACCTCTTTAGTGATGGTGATGGCCTTTTCCACCAACCTGAAAATCAGGCCACATCTGATCACACAGAGCCAAGTTACCAGTCTGAATCAGAACCAGTATTCTTTTCCTTTTCACCATGGCTCCTGAGGTGGTGAAAAAGCTAGAGGCTGAGCATTTCTGAGCATGTGAATCAATGGCTTCTAAGCTACTCATGTGGAGTTAGCTAAAAGGGCAGTTTAAGTAACAGGTTCATAAGTCTGGTGGATCATTTTACATGCTTCACATGCAATCTTGCCACCTTATGGACCTGTCAGAGTTTTAATCACAAGAGGTTTCCTTCAAAGGTCATTTGGAAGCTTTTTCAGCATTCCATTAATACACTGAAGATAATAGAACTTTTTTGCAGTTCCATGTCATCAGACTTACATAGGTCTTGTTGCATATGAAATTCCCATTAAAGTGCTCCCTGTGTCATTGGATATTGATTATGGTCCTGGCTAAACTGACGAAATTGTCTTTTGAGCCATATGGTACATGTAAACTCAAGTGTCTTATTTTAAAAGAAATTTTCTTGGTGTCAGTGGTGTCAGCATAAAGAGGGCTGTATGATTCTAGTATGATTGATCTGCCTTAGACTAAACATTTCAAAGAAAGGCAGTGCTGCAGATTATTTTAAATTTCCTCAGAGGGTGCTGACACAGTTCTGCTTTATTCAGTTGGTAATCCCTGACGATTATTTCCCAGGTTTACATGTCTATTCCAGAAAGACCTTTAACCAAAAGCTTGATGTTACAATGTCCTTTGGATTTTATCTGAAGGGTACTAAAGCCCTTACGTAGTCCAGCCCAGCTTTTTGTTTTGTTTGACATAGATGCTGCGACATAGATTTTGCTGTGTCTAATGGCTGTCTGTTTGCATTCATCATTGTTACAACTTGACAGGCCTGCAGCATGAAGGTCATATCAAGTCCCAGTTCATATAAGGCAAACTTCTGATTTATTTCCATTCAGGAGGTTTGCAAGACAGCCACCTGGAGTTTTCTACATCTATTCAGTAAGGATTATTGGTTTGAATCAGATACTAGGTAAAAGTCAGGATCTGGTTAGTCTGTGTTACAGAACTTATTAGGGTGTGCAGACTTTCCTGCACCCTAGTAATTTTGTTTTGGAGATGACAATGTTCATTGTTCCTTCTGCTGCTTCTTTTGACAGGTATATATATAAACCTATAAATCTGTTATGGGAGATATCTCCTCTCCTCCCACCCTTTCTTCTTGTTCCTTTGGAGTGAAGGAAAGGAATTTCACAGCTTCATTTTCATTGTTCTGTATTAAGCTTTTAGCTTCCTTTAGGAAAAAAGGGCCTTGGAACAATTACTGATGACTCTGTAGCATCTGCTCTATTTTTAAATTTTCTTTTTATAGCATAGTTTGAATTCCAAGTATATTCTCTGAATTGTGGATATAGTCAGTTGTTAGTTAAAGATGTTCATATTTTTGTGTCTGTTTTACTAGTCTAATGTTAAACAGGCCAGTGTAAAGTGGGTTTTATTTTCACTGTGGATAAAGATTTTCAATAAGTCCGTTTTTGAAATTTTGAATTAGTATAAACCACTCTGTTCAGGGAATTGTTATTATTAAAGCATTGGTCCAAGCTCTAGATCAATGATTTTATTAAAAGCCCCATAGACTAGTTCTATAGCCTTTCCCTGGTGGCATTCAAATAATCTTTGTTTTAAGATGGTCTTTTATTAAAGTATTGCTTTACAATAATAAAAATAAGATTTCATTACAAACTAGACAAAAAAGAGCCATCCCCACACACAGCAGTACTACCTAGTAATTTTTCTGACACATTGTCCGTTTCTCTTAACCATGAAGCTAATGTTTTTCCCCCTGCAGTGTGTTGCTTCTTCATATGTAACTAGAGAGGATATTTCATTTAGACATCAACTAACATTTTAATAACCCATTTCTTCTTTGACATACACATTTGACTCCACTTGACTTCAATAGGAGCTGTGTATGGTACACACACTGCTAGCAACCACAGAATTTGGTCCAGTAAAGAAAAGTGTACATATCCACTCCCCTTACTCCTTAGTAAGAGTGAAGAAATGTTTTTCGTAATATAGCAGTAAGTCTCTTTGGGACAGAATCTTGATCCAGCTAAATCTGTTTGATGAACTCCAGTGACACAAAGCAGACTTAAAGCTGCCTTTAGGGTATGCCTATCCTGCAATTAGACACCTGCGGCTGGCCTGTGCCAGCTGACTTGAGCTCATGGGGCTCGGCATAAGGGGCTGTTTAATTGCAGTGTAGATGCTGGGGTTGGGCTGGAGCCCCAGGCTCTAGGACTCTGCACGGTGGGAGGGTCCCAGAGCTTGGGTTGCAGCTCAAGCCCCAACAGCTACACCGCAATTAAACAGCCCTTTAGTCTGAGCCCTGGGAGCCCAAGTCAGCTGGCACGGGCCAGCTGCCGGTGTCTAATTGCAGAATGTCCCCTTGAAAGCACTGCAACTGGCACAAACTATAACTGCCTTGAGACTGCTCTCAGTCACACCGGGAGTTAAACTGGTCCCTGGTTGGCCCTAGGACTTAGGGATGGCTTTAGGACATAAAGGTAGTGTAAAGATACCTTTTACTCCCTTTCTCCTTTATATCCTGTGCCAAGAGGAGATCAGCTGGACCTGAGAACCTAGCCCTTCATTTCCACTGTTCAGTGACTGTTCATGTTTCAAAAATTATGTTTTAATACTAATATATATGAGAGCATTTCACCTACAGAAATGATCACTTCTGCACATTCAGGTCTTTTCTGCTTTTTCTTTACAAGAATATCATATTTTTATGTTGTTACAGAAAATAGTTGTTATATATGCTTGTGTGAGGATCTGCTTGTTCTGCCATAAACAGATGTTTATTTTCAAACTTGGATATCCTGTTTGAGGCCCCAGTTGAAGAAGGCAATGTTCAGGAATGATACTTAAGTATGTTTTCAAGTTCCACTGAAGTCTGTGCTTAAAGATAAGCAGATGCTCGAGTGCTTAATTATCCTTATAGTTAGAAAGTTTGTCATAATATCCAACATAAATCTCCCTTCTTGCAAACTAAGCCCAGTACATCTTGTATTATAGGTCTATTTAGATTACAAGTTCCTTGGGACACCAAGTATCTTAGCACTGAGCATAATGTCAACTCTAAATAGATGATACTACAGAAGGTGAAATCCTGACCCTATGGAATCTAATGGCAAAATTCCTATGGACTTCATAGAATATCAGGGCTGGAAGGGACCTCAGGAGGTCATCTAGTCCAACCCCCTGCTCAAAGCAGGGCCAATCCCCAGCCAGATTTTTGTCCCAGATCCCTGGATGGCCCACTCAAGGATTAAACCCACAACCCTGGGTTTAGCAGGCCAATGCTCAAACCACTGAGCTATCCCTCTCTCCCTCCCTGCTTCATAGGACCAGGATTTAATCCATGGTGCCATGTCCCATTAGTGAATCCCAGTTTATTTTAAGAAAACACTACTGATTTTCTCTTTCTGGCCATAGATTTGGTAAGCTCAGTATTTGTTGCCAAACAGTGGATTAAACCAGACACTAAAAACGAAAACAAGTGGTTATACACGATAAACTCTTTGTGACACTGCTTCTTTCAAAAGTTCTGGTTCTTTGGGCAGTTAATACACTTTTTTTTTTTTTAAACCCTGCCTCAACACACATTTACCCAACGGTCTAGAATGGCTCTGAAGGGAGACTTCTGTTCCAGTCTCTTGTGTAAATAGTGTCTTTAATATATTCCATGAAAGGCTTTGTGGGAGCCAGGATCTTTTCTTCTCTTGTCTTTTATATAGGACAGGCATTACTGTCCAAAGAGCTACATTTAAATAGCATTAAGGTTCTGACAAAAAAAAAAAGACAGACAAAATTCAGAGTTGACATTTGGTCATTCAGTTGTTTCTTTGCTCTTCCGTCTCCGCAATGTGGTGAGTTGAAGATTTGGGGTCTATGTTACAGCTAGAGCTGGGTGGATAACAGCTTTTCCATCTTGCAAACATTTTCACTCACCCGGGATGTGGGAGACCTGGATTCAGATCACACTCTTCCTGATTTGGAGCAGGGACTTGAACCTATGTCTCCCATATCCATGTGTCTGCCCTAACTACCAGGTGTTTGGTTAGTTAAAGGTGCGTCTCATGTGGTTTTGACCAGTAATTCCATCATAGACCTGAGAAACCCTTCTGACAGAACTTTTGTTGAAACCAGTATGTTTCCCATGAATGGTTTCCATTTCCAGAAATCAGCATTGTCCGATGAAAAACTGTTTTGTCGAAAAATTCCCAACCAGCTCTAGTTATTCTAGTCCACTGCCTTTGGCTTCAGTAGGAGTAAAGACATTGTACCATTGGATCTTCAGTGCCAAACATAGATTTGAGACTCCTAGCTTTTGTTGGTTTGTATCATGTAAATACAAGACTGTGGATCACATTCACAGATTAAGATAATTACAGAAAAAAAAATTCCTTTTTTACAGACTGAGTCCAACAACATTTCTCATGCCAGAGCACTTCATTAAAATGTTGACATGATGCCAAACACAATGAATATCTTTATAAGCGTGGTTTAGATATTCAGATATGGTTGTCTGATTTGCAAATGTTTTGCACACAAAACTTCAGGCAGCTGAAAAATTCCAACATTTCCAGAGTATCTGATAAGTAGGGCATAAGTTCTGAAGATTTGTTTCCCCTCCCATTCTGTGCCTCTCTTGTCTGTTTAAACTGTAAGCTCTGTGGGGCAGAGACTGTCTCAGGTAATGTGTTTGTACAGTGCTTAGTACAATAGGGTGTTGCTCTTGGTTGGGACTTGTAGCACTTTCTGTAATACTAATAATACTAATAATTAATAATATAATAAATGTGCCTTAAAACAGCTAGATGGGACATACTTTGTATAACTATAATTTTCAGTCAGAAAGAGAGCGCCTCTGTTTCTCTGACAGCTACCAGAGATGAAAAAGGGACTTGAAAAACCCTGCAAAAGGACTTGCAGATGAAAGATTAAGCTACTAGTGGAGGTTTCATTTTCCATTTATTGTGAGTTAGATGATAACAGCCGCTGTATAACTAAGTTGAGGTCCTGGTTTCTCCTAGCTGTGACAAAGACTAGAAAACTAAGGGCATCAGGCAAATTGCCTCATCCCCAGGACTTCTGAATGGCAGCAATACAGACTGTGTGCATTAACAAAGTGTGCTTTAGTATAGCAGTCTTGATCCACAATGTCATGTTAAAACACCCCATGCATTTCCTGGTATTCATATAAAGCTTTACAGAATCTTAGACCTATATTAATAAGGTGTAATATTCAAATATGTGCGTGCAAGATGCACACACAAAATATGCTTTGTGTTTGTATATGTAATATTTTAGTAATGCCGCCTTTTTGCTTTGCTGAAAGGAGCAGGAAGTGCCAGTCGTACTACTTGACAGTATGCAGTGATTGCATGGCTGCTCTCTGTTCTTTGGCAAATATTGTGCAATTAAAGGTTAATTACACTACACATTCTTCCATATTATTTGATAATATGCTCAAGGTTAGGAAAAAAAACCCAGTCACTCTTTAATGTTTATTTGTCAGATCTCATGTCATCCTGCCTGTCAGAAAATAGAAGATCCATGTAATTTTCTAGTCATTTCATGATATTTATAATAAGAATTACAAGGTCACTTGTTACAGCATAAATATAGTGTCCTTTGAGGACTATTCATTTGTTAGGAAGATAAAAAGGAGGGTGCAGAATGTATTTTTCTTTGTTCTTTCCCTTTGTTTGCTAGCCTGACCTTTTGTTTCTCTATTTCAACATGCAGATAAATACCTTTTACTCATTCATTTTCATTTGGTGATTTCTGATTATCAGATTTTGTCCCTTTTGTCTCTCTGGGCCTTTTCCCATTATACTCCCTCCCACGCCTTCACTCCTTTCTCCCTAACTCCTCCCGACAGGCCACATTACTCCATTTTTCCCTGTGGTAGTGACTGGACACAGGAATGGAGTAATCTGTTTATTCAGTTACAGCTCCCATTCAATGTGGCTATACAAACTGTCCTCTCAAATGCTTCCTTCTGCACAGTCTCCCATGGAGAAAAGATTGTTGCATGGCATGGGATGTACCTAATGCCAGCAGCGCAGAGCAAACAAGCTAGAAATGATATCTCACTCACTACTCACTGTGATGACCTACTGCTTCCTCTGTTTTCACCAGAGAGAACTTTTCCTTGCATAGTTCTGTGAGCAATGTGGTGGGAAAGGATTTACTTATTTTTGTCATTCTTGAGATCTGGAACCCACAGCATATCCCACACTGTGTCACAAAGCCAGTGTGCTACATGAAGTCTGTATTGCTTAGGCTGCAACCCAATTTTTATTTGGTCTTGCTGACTTTTAGAAGATTATTTTCCCTCCATTTTCTAACAAACAATGAGGTTAATAGCATTAGTTCTCCAACATTATTATGGCTATTATTTTTATTCTTTTTATTATTCTTGCGGCTAGCAGAGATTGATTTCTCAGACCTAACCTTGAAGTTAGTTAGCTTTTCAACTGTTTGGATGGAGGATTGGCTCTGTTTTAAAAAAAAAAAAAAAAAGTACAGGCAATTATATCTAACCGAGACAAAACCGATTCTAATGTGCAGTTTGCGGAAATATTGCCATGTCTTTTATCTAGTAATAGAGGCTAGCTGGTTTGGAAAATGTATGCTAAGGGATCCCCGAGGCAGGAATAATTGGTTGTGCTAGACTGGACCAAATTAGGTTGGTACCTCTCAGATCCATGTACAGCACAATAGACTTGCGACTTATTTCAGCCATTTTTATATTTTTTTCCCTCCTGGATAACAGAGTAACAAAGTATTAGCTTGAAACATAAAAACATCACATGTCCTTTTAGATTATGACAGTCTGTCTTTAAATTTTAACATTAACTTTTTTTCCCTTATAACATTCAGTTCAAATACATGTGTGAGCAAAAGACTGAAAAAATGTATACTGAAGCTGTTGCCTCTTCTTTTATTTAAAACATTTTTGTTTGCCGTTAGAGCATATATATTTTTAGTTACAGAAAAGATAGGAAATAGTATTACTAGGGTTGTTTGAGATTTGGTTGATTAAGTGCATGACACCTGAGTCAGTTTTATACCACAGCTCTTTTGAATCGATGGTAATCACACAAAGTATTATTCTACCTTTTAGATATTTGGCAACTTGATTTAATATAATTTTATAGTCCAAATGGTTCCTAGTGTGTTGTGTTCTGGCAGCCCACTCAACATCCACCTCTGAAAGTAAAGGGATAGTAGATAATCCTCTACAACCAAAGGATAGGAGATAATCCTCCACAACCTTCAAACTGAAACGGTATATTTTTCCTTGACTGTTTACTGTATTTGAAGAAACTATTGAAATAACAACTTGGGAAAATACAGTTTTTGTTCCTCACTTTAAAAATATACATTAATTCAGACCTGGTTAATCCCACTTCAGCAGAAAGATGTGGAATATCACAAAAATAACTGACATTTAAATAGCTGCTTTTAATCCAAATATCCCAAAGTGCTTGATAAAGTTTATCATCTAACTTTTGCACCTGTGGAGTCTGGATTTAAAACTTGTGGGTAACAATGTTACTTCTCTTCAAGATCAGAAATACATGGTATATTTTGATCCTCTGTCTCGTCATTCTCAAACAAATGTTGTTGTTTTTGTACAGGATCCATTAATTCCCAATTGTTCATGGAGTATCCCAGGCCATTGCTTCAGTTCAAGACCTTGCTGCAAATTGAGCAGTGTTTGTATTTGGTTCTCTTCAAAAGTCCATTGCCATACAACAAGGATGTCAGACTCTTGCAGTGATGAGGGATAAATGACTTAGGTTCCTTGGGACACAGCCATAATGTTACATAGCCGTTTAAATGTATAGGGACAAACTTCTCCCCTCAAAACCAGTGGAAGCTGAGAGTGTGCCTTTAAGGGCAGAACTTGCTGCAGCAAAGTTAACTGTTGCATTCAGCATCACCTGATTACTGCAGGTATAACCTGTTATTTGTTTGCCTTGCTTCATTTTAGCAATGTTAGTGACTTTTATAACTGCTGCCACAGCCTGGAGAGAGTTAATGTTATCAGTCCTTTGGGGATGGGTGTTGAGGTCTCCCATGTATGTATGTAATATCAATACATTACAAACTAAGCATGTCTGGTGATCAGGTAATCCCTCTGTACAGCTGACAAATTCTGGTTTATATTATGGAGTTATTATGAAATGCTACTGTAAAGAATGGCTGTATCATGAATGCCACTCTGAACATGTATTCAGCATGGACTAGCAGGGTTGTGGCATGTCCTCCTAGAACAGATACAATGGGAAGGTGCTTGACTTTGAAAAAACATGCTTTCACCAGCAATAGTTATATTAAAGAGCAGCTGCATCTTTAGAAACCCAGTTTGATCTTACCCTTCTGGATGGAGGATGCAGGAGAGGTAGGTACACTGGAAATTTACTAGGGGTTGAACAAAAGAAGCCAGGTGACCAGATGGGATTTTAAATAAGGAACTCACAGGAGCAGAGGACACAGGCAGGAACAGGAAGTGTATCCCACACACCTCCTGGGTGTGGTGGTCTGCCCCACCTAGTGGCACTCAGGAGAGAGAGAGACAGACAGTCTGTCTACTCTACAGCCTTAGCTAAGCCAGTTGGCTTTTAGCTCATGCAGCAAAGGCTCATGCACTAAGCTCCAGTGATCCCAGGTTCAATCCCACCCACTGACAACTGGGGTTTGTCGGTATTACAGAAGCATTGGGCAGGAGAGAGTAAGGTGACAGAAGCTGGGGGAAGGAAACTCCAAGAGTGAGAAGCCAGCTTACATGCAGGGAAACCTGTCTGTCTTTATGGACACAAATGACCCCAAGGACTCCAGAGGGAAGGGTGAGATAAAGAAGGTAAATACATGTAGGGTTTATTGTTTTATATGATCCATACTCTCTTGTGCTTTATATGATTTAGTAAGAGACTAAATTGTGTTAGACTCTGTGCAAAGTGTCTCTCTGTGTTAAATGCTTTGCAACTACCACCTTGGGAGAGAGAAGCTGTAAACCAGAAGTTTCACACATTGGGATGGAATTCTGGGACATGGTATGTTGAAATATGGGGGAGTCTGAAGGGTCAGCACTGTCCCAGACGGGGTAGGCAGCTGGAAATCAGAGTCCAGCTCTCAGGGTTGTGTGCTAGACAGCAGGTCCGGGGCCTGAGAGTGTGCCTAGGGTCTCTGAGATTGGGGTCATGGCTGGACTCGGTTCTGACTCTGGAGGCTTAAACCACTTTGGGCTCCAGAGATCCAGAGGTCTGTATTCCCTTGACAGCAGTCCAGTAGGTGGCCCCCAATAGAGCAGCCAACCAGATCTGTGACAGCATAGTATATGTTTCTCATTGCAGCAACCATTAATAGGTGGGAACGTGTAGGCTTTGTACATGGCAAATCACAGTTAGTTGTGGAAGCAGAAGAATGAAAATGGCCAGGTAGAGCAATCTGTCAGTAAAGCCATTAAAAAAACTGATTTGTTCCCCTCTTACCCCCCGTTTTCCTCAAAAGGCACCAGTCAGACTGAAATAGGATTTCTGCTGCCCAGTTTTTGTCTAGTACACTGACAAGAGACAGGAGAGTCTCTTCTCCCTGAATCCCAGCTAAATTACATCAAAACAAGATTTATGCTGCATATAAAGTGTGCAAATCCAGTCAGGATAGAGCCTTTTAAGTGGAAACCAATTTTGTAGTGTGTAAGTATCATTGATTTGTTAATCTGAGGATTTTTTTTAACAAACTGATTTGGATTAGCTAGTTATGATTGTAAGTCACCTGCAAGCCTCTTGAATGCTGGGTAGCTTAGTGACTAAAGCTCTAGAAATTAACCTTTAAGGCCCCTGTCTAGAAATTAAATTATTGATCTTAAAAAGGAATCCGGTAATCTCGTTATATAGAGTTTACTGTAGTCTGAGTCAAAAATCCTACTATATAGGGTAGTTTATCATAATTGGCAATCTTTGTCCTGAAGAGCACAGGAGCTGAGCTACAATAGAAAGTAAATCCTATAGACAAGGCAGGAGAGGAATGTGAAGAATCTCCAACTGATTTGACACTTCCGGGTATACTGTTTTTTCCAAGTTTCTCTAAGAGCCTTCAGTTTTTATGCATGTAGTTGTATTTATACATTCAAAGATTTGCAATAAAAAATATGTTCACAGCTCTTTGGAAATTCATGTCCACTGGGATTCTGGAGCCATACACCTTTTCAGAAAGGATGAATTTCTGTTCCACAGTAAAGTAAACAAATGCGGAAAATAAATAGCAGATAAAAGGAATAATGAAAGGAAAAAGTAATAGGGTTCAGCACGTGCCGTATGAAGCATTAGTAAAAAAAATCACCCTTTGGAAATAATGCATGAAATGGTAGAACAGAGTAAGTGTCACACAGTGTGAGAACTGATGTCATTACATTTCATAAGTGCAATTAAATCATCAACAAAGCCAGTAAATATTTAATCAGATAGAAGAAAGCCATCTCTCAACCCTATTTTGAGTTTAAATAACCAAAGTTTCCCTTTGGCACTGCTTGGGCCTAATTAAAAAACAGACAGAACCACCCCCATTGAAAAAAAGGTAAGAGTGAAAATTAAAGAGGCAGTAGTTTTGAAATTACTTATCGGCATGGAACATGTATTAAATGCTAGAGCCAATGTCTATTTAAGTTGGCCTCTACAAATATCGAGATCTCATATCTGCAGTTTGTAAAGTGGTTCATATTATAGTACTCTATTCGGCCATGGACTCATATCTAAAAAATTCTAAACAATAGAAAGGACCTGAAAAAAGCTTGTAGCTGGATAAGAACAGCCATAATAGGTCAGACCAATGGCCCATCTAGCACATTATCCTATCTGATGGGCCAGTGCAAGATACTTCAGAGGGAATGAAGAGAACACGGTAATTATTGAGTGATCCATTCCCTGTCATCCATCCCTCGCTTCTGGCAGTCGGAGGTTTAGGGACACCCAGAGCATGCATCCCTGACCATCTTGGCTAATAGCTATCGATGGACCTATCCTCCAGGAATTGAACTAATTTTTTTTTGATCCCAGTTATAGGTTTGCCCTTCACAACATCTCCTGGTAATGAGTTCCACAGGGTGTGTTGTATGAAGAAATACTTCCTTATGTTTTTTTTAAACCTGTTGCCTATTAATTTCATTGGATGACCCCTGGTTCTTGTGTTATCTGAAGGGGTGAATAACAGTTCCTTATTCACTTTCTCCACACCATTCATGGTTTTATAGACCTTTATTATATCCCCAACCCCCTTAGTAATCTTTTTTCTAAAATGAACAGTTCCAGTCTTTTTAATCTCTGATCATATGGAAGCTGTTCCATATCCTAATTATTTGTGTTGCCCTTCTCATTGCTTTTTCCAATTCTAATAGTTTTTTTATGAGATGGGACAACCAGAACGGCACACAGTATTTCAGGTGTGAGTGTACCGTGAATTTATATTGTGGCATTATGGTATTCTCTGTCTTATTATCCATCTCTTTCCTAATGGTTCCGAACATTCTGTTAGCTTTTTTGCACATTTAGCAGATGTTTTCTGAGTACTATCCATGAAGATTCCAAGATCTCTTTTTGAATGATAATTAATTTAGACCCCCATCATTTTATATTAATAGTTGGGATTATGTTTACCTATATGCATTATTTTGTACTTATCAACATTGAATTTCATCTGCAATTTTGA
This sequence comes from Malaclemys terrapin pileata, assembly GCF_027887155.1. Classification (NCBI taxonomy): domain Eukaryota; kingdom Metazoa; phylum Chordata; order Testudines; family Emydidae; genus Malaclemys; species Malaclemys terrapin. The sequence goes on from NC_071507.1 coordinate 88,920,977, forward strand.
TGCCCCGTCACCCAGTTTTGTTAGATCCCTTTGTAACTCTTCACAGTCAGCTTTGAACTTAATTATCTCAAGTAATTTTGTATTGTTTGCAAACTTTGCCACCTCCCTGTTCCCACCTTTTTCCAGATCATTTATGAATATGTTGAACAGTACTGGTCCCAGTACAGATCCTTCGGGGACCCTGCTGTTTATCTTACTCTACTGTGAAAACTGACCATTTATTCCTACTCTTTGTTTTAACTAGTTACTGATCCATGAGAGGACCTTCCATCTTATCCTATGACTGTTTACTTTGCTTAAGAGCCTTTGGTGGGGGACCTTGTCAAAAGATTTCTGAAAGTCCAAGCACATTATATCAGCTGGATCACCCTGGTCCATATGCTTTTTGACCTCCTCAAAGAATTCCAAAAAATTGGTGAGACAAGCCATGTTGACTGTTTCCAAACACAACATGTTCATCTTTGTGTCTGATAATTCTGTTCTTTAATATAGTTTTAACCAATTTGCCTGGTATTGAAGTTAGGCTTATCAGCCTGTAATTGCCATGATTGCCTCTGGAGCCTTTTTTTTAAAATTAGTGTTACATTAGCTATCCTCCAGTTGTCTGGTACAGAGGCTGATTTAAGGGATAGTTTACAAACCAAAGTCAATAGTTCTGCAGTTTCATATTTGAGTTCCTTCAAAACTCTTGGGTGAATGCCATCTGGTCCTGGTGACTTATTTGTTATCAAATTTATCAAAACCTCCTCTATTGACACTTCATTCTGGGACAGTTCCTCAGATTTGTCACTTAAAAGAATGGCTCAGGTGTGGGAATCTCCTGCACATCCTCTGCAGTGAAGACCAATGCAAAGAATGTATTTAGCTTCTCCATAATGCTCCTTTTAGCACCTCAATCGTCCAGTGGCCCCACTGACTGTTTGGCAGGCTTCCTGCTTCTGATGTACTTAAAAATTTTGCTGTTAGATATTGTGTCTTTTGCTAGTTGCTCTTTAAATTCTTTTTTGGACTGTCTAATTATACTTTTACACTTGGTTGCAAGAGTTTATGCTTCTTTCTATATTCCTGAGTAGGATTTGACTTCCAGTTTTCAAAGAAAGATGAAAAGAAAAGTGTACACAAATGTGTGTACACAGAATAATTAGTGTATATATTGTACCTTAGCGAGAAGATTTATCATAAAAAGTATAAGGGCTAGATTTTTAAAGATACTAGGTGGGTAACTTCCATTAAAAATTTGACCAAAGTTGACCACTGTGACAATGAATTAGTTGTTAGTAAAAAAAAGGGAAGACAAAAACTGTTACAAGATATTCCCCATGTGTATTAATGAAAGAGAAAAAAATTCCATGATATTATATTGGATTATTTGAGAAATTGTATGTGATCGTATAATTAAAGACTGGGTATGGTGGAACAGTTGCTTTCCGCTGCTCTGCCAGTGTAATTTGGCCATAAAAGTGCATGAACCTGCTCAGGGAGGGTCATCTCAATATGAGGGTGAGTCTCTGATGGCATAGTGCTGATGTAGGTGTTCTTATCCATTGCCACATGTAGTACCATGCCAATCCTGAGCTCTCTTTTTGTCCCCTTGTGGCCATTGCATTCTAGCATAAGTTACAGCAGCCATCAGAATGCTGTAACAACTTGAGGATTAGGGAAGTGCAAAGGTGAGTCACCTTTACATATCACTACCTCATGGGTACTCGATAGCCAAGGACCTGGCCCAGGATTGTAATGGTTGTGCACGAGGAACAGAGTTAAGGTTATGCATGTTTATGGTATGATATATCTAAGCAGAATTGTCTTCAAAGAGAATATTTTTCAGAGTTTTCCAGGACATGTCAGCAAGTGTTCAAACACAGATATGCACCCATCTGGTAGATAATATTCAGTATTCCTTAACTGATGTTTTTGGGAAGCCTGTTCGATGTTGCACCCTCTTGATAAAAAAAACAACAACAACCAAAAACTGGAATGGACTCTAGGTGAGCAGTAGAGATGATCAGTTTTTCAGTAATATTTTAAATGCATTGCAGAAAAAGAGCCGGATGTTAAAGTGTTTTGTTTATTTCATATGCAAATAATAAGTTGTGCTCCATAAAAATGGATAGGCCATCTTTGATGTTTATTGACAGATCTGAAGCAATGCATTCTTTATGAAATAACATTGCATTGCTAATAAAGTGATCCCAACAGCCGAGCTTGTGCTGCTTAATTTGTTTCCATGGAGTGATATTATAATTTTGACACACTGAAAAATTGCCTCACAGAGACTCATATTGCATTTGTTGCTGAGTGCATCTTTGATATAACATTTGTTATTGCGGTGCTTGGGGTGTCTTCTGAGGAGTAATATTGTAAATGAAGCTGGGTGTATTATCCCCTTAATGTAGAATGGAGTTTTGCATCCAATTTTCAGCTTATATCAATTCTGTCTAGCCAGCTATTCACTGTAAGTGTTCTGTTCAGCAGTAAGGCCATCATATCCGTGCACAATCAGGAAAATCCCTAATTCTCTGCCTTTTGGGAGCACTGATACCTTTCCAAGTTTTCTCTTTGTCAGACCGGCCACACTATCTCCAATATTTATTACTGCCTTTTTTTATAGCAGAAACACGACTCACCGTTTGTAATATAGGATCAGCATGTCTTGCACATTGTTGTTAAAATTATTCCTGAGTAGAGAGAGACTTAATTTCTTTTGTCCTGTATTTAACTTTAGATTTCATCCCCACATCAAATTATGCACTCAGGGACAAATTCTGCTTCTTTTCACGCCAGTAGAAGTACAGGGAGACTTCAGTGGAGTTTCTCTGGATTTACACTGGCATAAATGAGAGCAGAATCAGATCCTTTGTAGGCATTTGTGTTCTGAGCTGCCAGTAAAATGTAAAAAGATTGTACTATGATATCCTATTAGGCTAGGAGGCTGGAAGGACAGTTTGTATTGAACACAGACATTTTTCATAATTATGTTGCCTGCAGGGTTACCACCTGTCCTAATTTGATCTGATTAAGGTGAAATGCAAAACTGTCCTCATTTCACAAAGAGTGGAACGTTGCCAGGTTCCATCACAGAAAGCGATAGAATGTGAATGCATATATTGCTGGTGAGGAGGAGGAAGAGGTATATAGTAAATAGCTAACAAAGTAAGAATTCAGCAGCACAAAAAGAATGCAGGTCACTTGTAAACAAACGCTTCACTCTTGAATATTCTGGATGTGATTAGCTGCCATAAGATCTCTTTAGAAAGGAGTAAACTATAGTCTTTTGTCCAAATATTTGTGAGCTTTTTTGTGAGACATTACTTATTCCGTGGCTTATTAAAATTCTCTCTTGGTTGGATGGGTTTTTTGTCCATGAGCATTTGCGTTTAGAGTAGCATAGGCTAGTTTCATTTACACGCTGAACCACTAATGTAGCAGTCTAAATATTTGTCTACGCTCTGAGTGAAAGACTTATGTTGGACTCATAAATGCTGTACAGACATAAAGGAATTGCATGTGTTTTATGCATTGTTTATATAGAGTGACATCATATCAGGCGAAAGAATCCAGACGTAACAAGAGAAAGCTTTGCTATTTCTGGGTCACTGAATCTTATTTGCCATTCTACTCTCCAACAGTAATTGTTTAAGTAATATTTTGTGTGTCATGTGTGTTTGTGTGTATTTGGTTTCTTCTTTCAGATTTTTGGTGAACATTGACCTTTTTTCTGCTGGTCACGGTAAATGACCTTTTTTTATATCCACTTTAATTTTCTTTACAACAGGTTTTGTAATTAGAAAGGATGAAAATTTGTGTTTGTTCTTTGGCACCTGGCCACAATTTTCTTCATGGCACAATGGGATATTCCACATTACAGAGCCAGCATTGTAGCCTTATTTGGTTCAATATAAAGTGCTCATGTGACAAGGGATTTCATTGCAACATGAATTGCTGAGACAGCTCTCTCTCTCTCTCTCTCCCATTATAGAAGGGCAGTTTTTAATTCAAGTTTTAAGTGCAACAAAAAGTGTTTTCACTCAAAATCTGATTCACTGGACCTGGCGTGTTAAAATATACTTCTATTATCAAGCTGTCAGTGGAAAAACTACTATGTGAATTTTGGTTTCATTTCTATTTAAAAATTCTTTTAGTGCCTTCTACATTGCACTTGTTTCATTCTGGCATTCAGAAATGACAGTCTTTTCAAGAGATGGCCTTCAATAACTGGAAATGAAATTCTTAGATGGTTATTTTTGCCCTGTGTAGACTTTTATTCAGCAATAGTTGGGTTTTCTCTGAGAAGACAATTTCCACTCTTATAAAGTCTTCACCACATGCTGAAAGCTCCTGACCTCTCTCTTGCTTTCTGAAAAGGACTGATCATCATCAAAGGCCAGTGCCAGCATGAAGGTGGGAATTCAAAAGAACAGAGTTTGCTTTGGAGATTTTGACTACTTTTTGAATAAAAGATGAAAAAACCTTTCATGAATTGAGCTGATTGAGCTAAAAACCTAGTATACCAACAGTGCAAAACTCCTTTCAACCCAGATTCCTGCGATGAGATTTCCACTCTAACAAAGTTTATGCAAGTTAAGCCAGTAGAGATAGTGTATGTTTCAGGGGAAGGAGGTTAGAACCACTCCATTGCATCTCAGTTAAAAAGTTAATATTGTGATGAGTTTTGCTCTTACTGTTTTTGTATTGGTGGCACCATGATGTAAATGCCTGTAGGAATAGGTTTTATAGCAATAGCTAACTGTAAAAATCAGAGCTGATTGTGAGGGGACTACGTCTGCAAAGTGTCTCAATAAAATAGGCAAAGAATGACTTCCAGTTGGCACAAGTTTAGTATCTTTGTAGAGCTGTTGAGGGTCCTGGTTTAGGGTTCCATTCTGGATGGACAGCATGGACTCTGTTCTGACCTCTGATATGTAAGCACTGTGCTCATTGACTTTATCAGGAACTGCATGGGTGTGTTTGAGGATAGAATTGGAACCTGGGAATGCAACACCAGTTGGTGCAGTCTGCTAAGTCTGCTCTGGAGTCTGGTCACTAAATGGTCTCATTCTACTGAGCAATATTGAGTTTGTTTGTTTGTTTTTTAGAAAATTGTAGATTTTGAGGAATTATTTGGGTAGTTCATCAGACAGCAGTGCAGAGCATATCAACTAAATTGCCAAAAACAGCAAGTATTGGCATCCTGGCATTCTATAGTTCAGTGATTTAAGTGATGTTAAATCAATAGTGTTTGTCCAAATCTGTTCTAAATATTTCCTTAAGCCAAAAAAACCCCAAACCAAACAAAACCTAAAAACAACCCATAACCTAAAATGCAAAAATTATATTCCTGTTGTTACTGCCATAAAAATTAAAAGGAAAGAATCTTAGTAGCAAAATGATTACCATGATTCATTAGTTTTGGTAATTTGGCTTTAAAGCATCATTAGAACAAAAACAGTAACTGGTAGTGCTTAAGTGGAGGCAGAGCTTTATACAATGTGGGAAAACCAGTCCAGTGAGTTTCCTCTAATGTAGCTGATATACTGTATATGCAGTATTGCACTTCACATTATTTATTTGACCTTTTCCATCTCTGATGCAACTCCCTTGGCAGAGTTACTGGACAATCACATTAGACAGTGTGCCTTTTCTGTCCCTAATTTATTTTGAAATACAGAAATACATGCAAGCAAAAAATTCACCTTTTCCCATTCTGTTGTGTATATAAGATCTTCGGGAAATCTCAGGACAGGACAGATTTACTCTCCAAAGGAGCAAAGGTTTGCAAACCTTTCTTGTTAACTTGCTTTATAAGCCTCTTCAAAGGTTTGATCACAATAGGTGGATAGGAGTCTTTCTGTTGACTTCAGTGGACTCAATTAAAACAAAAGAAAATGACTACAAAACACTTTGACATAAATATAAATGAGGAGACAAAGATATTTTAACTCTGAAATTTAAAAGTAGATTGGGTGAGTATTTACCTCTGGAGAAAGTTACATATAAGGTCCATCTGCTATAGATTAAGAAATTGACTTTGCTTGTGAACCATTACAAACAGGGTTTTCCCACCTAAACAATTGCTGAAAACTGAGTAATGCTAGTTTAAATAGTGGGTCGATTTCTTGGTGTGGATAGTATTATACAATTAAGGGGATCTTGTCATTAAGTAAGAAGAGTACTTTTCATTGGAAAGTAGCTTACTAAAGAGCTTTTGAACAAAGAACAAATATAAACTTTTAGGGCTATATCTTCAGCTGGTGTCAACTTGTGTATAACCATTGACTTCAGTGTACCTATTTCAGTTTACACTCGATCTGGCCCATAATTTGTAATTCTAAGAAAATACTAATAATGTACAAGAACGACACTCATAATGTTGACCTTTGTATATGCAAGACTCTATACAACTATTGTTTGCTGCAGTATCTGACTTAGACTACATCTACACTATGAGCTACGGGAGTATTTTCCCAGCTTGTGAAACTTCCCAGCTTGTGTACACCTACTCTTGCTAGCTGAATAGCAGTGTAGCTGTGCTAACACAGGTAGGAGCAGAGGCATGGCTGACTGTGCTGAATACAAACTTGCCTGAAACCAGTGGGTATGTACTTGGCACGGCCCAGCTGCCACTACTTGTTTATATGTGCGCTACTTTGACGAGAGCTAGCATGAGTATGTGTACACAAGCAGAGATATTACACCCCTAGCTCATGGTGTGTAGACATTAGCCTTAGAGTTGGATGACTGTAGAGCTAAAGGTTGGGATTTTTAGGTCATGGTCCCACTGACTTTGACAGGAGCAAAGCCAACTGTGAGTGCTTTTGAAAATACCACCCCAAATGTTTGTTTTATTAAAAGATCTATATTATTTAAACATGTAAATATATTTCCTTCCTGCATGTATTTGTTGTATCTCACTGTTTACCCTTCTATATTATTGACATAAAAAATATAAGTCTTGAAACTAAGGTTATAAAAAAATGTAATAAATACAAAGAAAAGAATTCCATATTATTTTGTGCTTCCCTTTTTATTTTTTGTTGTTTTTTAGACTCAATGTACATAGACCAGTGTTGTGCTTTTGGGATTTATATGGTTGACAACGGTGGATTAATCACCCAGTCAGCAGTATAATATTTACAAAGTATAAATCATCAGATATTTTAGTATGCCTAACAAATAAATGCTAATTGTAATAAGTTGTAACCAACACTGTAAACTAGATTAATAAAAAAGATGGGTCAGACATTCTGGGAGAATATCAGGTATGCTATGGTTAGGTTATTCCCATGTCATAAAATATTCACCTATCTGCTTCCATTGAACCAAGTTGTTCAGCCTGCTTCTCTGAAAGTTTTCTTGTGGGCAAAATGTTGCCTGACCTTTCCACAGGTGAACAAGTCCCAAAATATACCAGGTATTTGGGCAAAGATGTCAACTCTTGGGTCAGAAAATTCCACTGATCCACTGGACAAAAATTCAAAGTGGGGTTGTGCAGGGGCTGTGGCCAATACTACAGCTCATCAACAGTTGACCATATCTTGTCACCAGACTGGAAGGGAGGATTCCAAACTGCCATGTACATGACTTTTTTTTTTATCAGGAGCCCTGCTCTGCCACCCTTACTCACTGTGAAAGGGTATACCAGTCTGAGGCCTGGAATCATCAAGACAGCAGTCAGAAAGCTCCAAGGTTACAAACTAGAGTTTTATACGGGGATGCCAGGTTTAACTGGCAGGGCTCAGGGCTTGTCTACAATGAGACGCTACAGCAGCACTGCTTCAGTGTAGACTAGGGTGGCCACGTGTCTCGTTTTCGACCAAAAATCTGGTTAAAAAAAGGGGACCTGATGGTGTCAGTAGATCTGACCGGACACCCAAAGTCCAGTTACTGCAGGCGGGGCAGGCGGAGGCACCAAGTCATCACCCATGCCAGCCCCTACTCAGCCAGGGCCACTTCCTACCTCCACCGGGCGGCTGCAGCTTCCAGCCCTGGCTCTGCAGGTGAGTCCCTCTTGACCCAGGCAGGGAGAGGGTAGAGAGGAAAAGCAGTGAGCAATGGAGGGACAGGAAAGAGGAGCAAACGAAGGGTGGGGTCTTGGGGGAAGAGGCAGAGCAGGGGCGGGTCTTCGGGGGAAGAGGTGGGATGGGGAGATTCAGTTACTCCTGCTGGAGTGTCCAGTTTTTAAATATTACATAGTTGGCAACCCTAGTGTAGATGCTACCTATGCTGACAGGAGGAGCAGCTGGGACCTGCTAAGCTCTCAGGAAACCATCCTAAAGCAGATAAAGGAAGAGGAAGTTTGTTGCTAGGTGTTCAGAGAGCTGGCCAGCCAATCTGAGACACGTTTCACAGAGTGGATACTCCTAAGGCAATTGTGAATCTGTATAAAACCTCTTAGGATTTACTACTTCTTTAGAAGAAAGAAGGAACTAAGACTTTGTGTTGCTTCAGCGTTGAATGAAAACTAGGTTTGTGATTTTTGCCTTTTCTTCCCTGAAGAAAAGGAGGAATCAAAGACCTTTTGTGGTTCATTCCCAAGACAAATGATTTTAGACTGTTGCTTGCCTTGAATTTGGGACAAGGGTAACTGAGACTGGAGAGCATAAGTCCTAAAGAGAATTTTAATTTAATTAATTTATTTCCTTTCTTGGCTTTCCAAGGGTTCATTTGATTAAAAAGTTCCTCATCTACTACTACATTTTGCTGCATCTTATTCTGAAAATAGTCCTCACACAGCTTTGGCTCAAAAAGGATCCTGGGAAAGACATGATCATGTGGAGAGCTTCCTAAAATCTTTTAGTTTGCATGAGAAGCCTCACATTCTGCTACGTGACCTTCTCTGTGGCATGCAATCAGCTAAAACAATCTTCTATACAAATGTTGGAGAAGGGTAGGGAATGTTATTGATACTGAGCTTGGGGATGGTGGAGAGAGGCTTTGTTTCATTCAATGAATCTGTAATAGAAAGATTGTGCCAATGGCTTGAAACATACACATATTTTTCCTTTTCTTGAAATCTAGCTGCTGTTGGCTAGCTAACAAATAGACTCTCATGCTATTGCTTCAGATGCATACAGCTTTATAGCTGTGCCACTGCTGATCTTTGTACTGCCAGATATTAAATAAGACTGAGTAGTGAGAGGATTACTGAAAGAAAAACAAAGTTCACAGCATACCTTAAGTCTTTTTTGTTTTCTTTTCTGTTCTCCATATATCTTCTTTGTTTGTTGCAATAGGGGAGAAGTAGTCTCCCTCAATGTGTTTGGGTGTTTTTATTACTGCTACATGTAGCTGAGTTAAAAATTAATCCAGCCCCAAGCCAACTTTATCGGGGATACAGTATAGTCTTTATAACTGACAGCCTCATAAATGACACCTTTTATTTGACAAGATTACATAGGAATTGATCCAGTGTAATATTGAATTGTTCTCAAAAATAAATAAATAGCATAGCTAGACTAATTGAATGGCACACAGGGTGTTATAGTGACTTGTAGTGGATACATGTATATTTTAATAAGCTTCTGATAATCAACATAGCTATTTAATTAGAACATTTCTGATTTCCTTAGGAAATGCAACTTAATAAAGGAGGTATTTAGTATGTGTACAAGATACATGTCTATCATGTACTTTTGCTGGGTTGTCCTAGTACCCTGTCAAGGACTGTGGGTCTTGAATGCTGGTCCACAGGGCTCTTAAGCACTAGGCAGTCCCAACCTGCTACCCTCTTAACACCTGCTAGAATAGCAGCTGAACTCTGGCAGGAGGATTCCAGTCCTAGGATCTGATTGGTGGAACCCTGAGGGTCCTGCTAGGTCCCCAGCCTCTATTTAACCCAAGCACAGGAACAGGAAGTTGTCCATGTAACTGGGTTCTCCCTGCTCAGGATCGCTTTTACTATTGATCTCCTAATAACCTGACCCTGCCTCCCTCCTGACACCTGACTTTCAGTTTACCCTCTGGGCTGGCTCGGATTCTGACATCCTGGTATCTGACCAGCCTGACTCCTGCTCCGGCCACTAGGTCAGACTGCCCATGTCTCAGTTGTGATACACCCTTACTTTAAGGGTAACTGGATATTCTGGAAATAGCTCCTTGTCTGGTCCACCATGCCTTCTACATCTCTTCCTTCAAGTTCCTGTCCAAAACCAACTTCTTTCAAAAGCCTGTTATAAAACCTAGTCGTTCTTCAAGAAGTAATTACAAGAAATACAGGCATACAACACCCCCCCCACACACACACACACAAAATATCTCCAAACCACTGTTGCCCAGCTTTTCATGTCAAGAGCCACCGTTAGGAGGGGAGGGGCAGTTTAAAGTTGCCATTTTCCCCTTCCTGTCCTCTCTTCAGTTCCATGTTGTAAAGAAACCTGAATTGGGTGTCTAAAACTGGCTCCCAAATCAGCTCTCACACTAAACACTGACAACATAGCTGCTCTGCTGTATTTTCAGAGAATCAGCTGGGCCTGGAGAAGGTGAGTGGAGATTTCGTTTTTTGAGTCCTGCCTTTAGTGTCCCCATCCCTCAGAAACACACCCATCAAACTTCCCCAGCTGATCCCCTAAGAAGCTCCCTTCCTCAGCCCCATTGCCTGAAAGAAACACCTGTTCTCTTCCTCCTGAGAGCCCCCAGCCAGATCTCCCTCCCTCCCCATGTACTCAGCCCATCTCTCCCTCCACAAATCTCCAGTGTTCCTAGGCACATCCACCAAATATTTCACTCCTTTCCCTCTGACTCCTTAATGGCACTACTTCCCCTCAAAAATTCCTTCCTTTCTGACCTACTCTTCCTAACTTGCCCAGTGCCCCAAGTCAAATAGTGAGGCTCCATGGCCTCTTCAAATCAGCTCCCTGCTCCCCCTACTTCTTTCTGTGGGACTTGAGCTGCCGCTGCCCCTTTTCCTAGTGCTCTGTGCCATGGAAGACCCAGCTCCTCCTGCAGGAATTGCTGGGGTGCTTGTTTGATTCCCCTCCCCCTCTTGTGAAGACTGTCGCTCCAGCCCTCACTACCCACTCCATTTGTCTATGTCTTCACTCCTCCCCTTCTAAAGAAAGCTGTCAGTGAACAAACTTTTCAATCAGCAATCACATGCACATTTTCCTCTTAAAATGGTCCGTCTCCAGGGCCTAAGTTAAGGGACCCCTGAGGGCCACAAATGGACCCTGGGCTACAGGTTGGGCTCCAAATAAATCTTGTGGAACTAAAAGGCATGCTTCTCAGTCACTCTGCTTTTTATTACATTTCTGATGACAGATTTCATTGGTGCACTGTCTGTTTCAAACCCAATCTTGCAACCAGATTCTCAGTGTTGCCAGCTCTCATCAGTCATGATATATAGTGTTTTTCTTACAGCCTCAGCTGCTAGATTTAGTAGACTGCATGAGAATCTCAGCTTTCATTTAAAATAAAGTCAGTTTCTAACCCTCATGGTTCCTGATAAAAGTATGAAAATGTGCAGCAAGTGCACCCTAACAGCTCAGAAACCAGAAGACAAACCACAAGAATCCTATTTAAAAACAAAAACAAAAACATGATTTTTAAGCCAATCTTATGAGGGAATTTTTGGCCTTAATGCATGATTTTTGAACATTTGTGGTTAACAATACTGGATCCTCATGGATGATTCTTATGCCTACATGGAAATCTACTGACTTCAAGAGCTTATGCAGATTGCCGGCTTGAGGCCTTAGATTGTAAATTGTGGCTGGAATTTTGGTCAATTTATTTGCCTTTAAAAAGCCATATTATGTAAATATTATCTATAAGTACAGGATAAGTCTGTGAATTCAAGCAGTTTGAAGTTTGGCTACATTATGATATTGCATTACATAAGCAGCATTTAAAAAGTGATATTCAAGATTTTCCAAATGAAATCTATTGTTTATTAAGATTTGAAAACTATTGTAATAACCTTCTTTGTGTGGGCTTTCTGCAAATATATTTTTAGATCTCTCAGCATAGGCAATATTTTAAAGATAGGCTTTTACACTTAATGACTACATATTATATGTCAGTTACCTGTCAATTGATAGTCTTCATAGCTCCTGTTTTTGTTTTCGAAAAGTACGATATTTATGCCATAAAGTGGGCATTCCAATTTCTCTAACTTCCCCTTTGTTCATATAAGCACAAATATTGTGATTGAGAAAAGCTCTTTTGAAACATCAAACATTTAATTAACACTAGTACAATGAAGTCACTAAATCCTTTGACATCACTGTCTGCTCTCACAAGAGTGATTACAGTGTCACAGACTCAGGCTTCTTCTTCACTGGAAATGACATGAGCAGGATATAGGTCTTATTTTTACATCAATATTCTAATTAGTTGAATAGTTTGGAAGAGAACTAGGAAAATGACATGACAATGAATGGACAGTTATTACAGCTTCATGTTATCCTTCATTTCCAGGCTTTTATAATTTCCCCCCCAAAAATATGTAACATTTTTCATGTTTGTACTCAGTCCAAATATTTATTTATATTTAGAACATTAGAAAACAATCCTTTCCACTGTTAGTTTACCAGGTTAAAATTATTTTTTGCAATTTTAATACATTTAGAACATTGTACATTTGCAAGCTTATTATGTAGAGATCTGGAATCTTAGAACTTTACCTGCCCTGTGTGAAATAGCTTTGCTCTGTGGGAAGAATTCCTTTGAATAACATTGATTTCCTATATTCTCTTCCTGCCAGGGAAGTTGGAATTTTAAGGCTCCAGGACTTTAGCCCTCAAAGAACAGCATGTGCTTTCTAAAGTTCAAAAATGTTGGTTTAGAAATAAACTATAAGCAAGTGAAAATAATATTTGCTGTGCATAAGTGTTCAATCCTGCAAGATGCCAAGTGCTCTTGGACTATTCATCTGCTTAAAATTAAGTGTATGTTTCGATTATGTGCTCTGCATTAATGTGGTGTTTTGCTATTAATATTTTAAATAATATTTGCATTTATGGATACTCATTTAAAAACTAATTTAAGTTATATTTTTGTCAGTTTATGTAATATCTATGTTAAAAGAGTTTATTTGAATTTTCCATTGCTGTTTACAGGGGGGTTATATGAAGCAATAATTTTAAATAAGAATAAAAAACAGAGGCTAATTCTGTCAACCAGTCAGAGAAAAGGTAAAGATTTGGGCAATTAAATTGGTAATAGTTGGAATCATGGTTTAATAACAAATGCAACTGAACCTGTGTGTTGTTCGCAGCAGTGCAAATCAGAGGATTCATGATGCTTGTCATTTAAATTGGATTTTTTTATTTTGCTTGTTTGGTCTTCTCTTGGAGATATCTCCTCTTATGTGATCTAATTGAAAGTATTTTTATAATGTGAATGCCACAATGAAGTGAGATGGCAGTTCTGACAGTGTAAATTCCTGTATCTTAAAATGTACCTTTCACTCACAAGTGCAATTACCCACATATTAGTTTGAATGAAATAATGACATGAAGCAGGAATGAAGTAACATGGGAAATTACTGAAACAAATAAATTGGGATGTGATGGAACATTGCAATAGAAACAAAGAATTATTTTTAGTCAATTTTTAAAGCATTTTTTTAAAAGATGCATTGAGGTCATCTGTTCAGATGCTGGCTTTCTGCTCACTCAGATATTGGTCCTAATTCTTCATGCTATCACACTAGGTTTATTACAGTGTAACTCCTTTGAAGTCAGAGTCACCACAGAGTAAAAATGGCATAACAGAGTAGAGAATTAGGCCAACTGTGTACTCAATGGATCCTATTCTGCCTCAGCAGTAGGCAAAAACCTGCACGGTCACGGCAGCAAACCAAAGTATATGAAGACCTCCATCATATAGACCTGAATTTAGTTGGAAGAAGGAACTAGTAAACATTTTCAGTGTTGTTTTACCAGCCTGCAGGTGAACTCACCCCGGTGTTTTGGCATCTGATGAAAGGCATTTGTTCAGTGCTTTTGCCTTATTTCCTTTGATCACACTAGGTTTTTATATTTTTTGTGTATGTATGTGGTCATTTCATCTATGTCTGTGGTTCGTTTTTCAAGTCATAGTTAAGTGAGAAGGAAGAGGGGGAGAATAGAAAGTTACTGTAATTGATGAGGCTACAGTGCATTAGGGATTCTGTACTACAAAGAGCAGAAAAAATAATCCTCAAAGCATTCCACACAAAATAGCAGAAATCTGCAAAGTGCAGATTATTTATGTCATGTGCTACTGCCAGGAGCTCATCAGAGAGATAGAAATAATATTGATTTTCCCCCTAAGCTTTGGTATTCCCAGTTTGCCAGTGAAGCCCATGGATACCACACTTGCCCTGTGATAAATGATGAGAAATTAAAAGGAAAATGTTTGAAGACTTTTGTAGTTTTAATGCTTTTCAGTAGAATATATTTTTCAAAAACCCTTTCATTTTGGTTTACAGTCTGGTTACAGTCTTCTTTACAAGTTATAGTGCAAAAACTAATCATCCCCCGAAAGTTTCTTCAGAACTATTGGACATTATACAGAAAGAGGCCACAGTAGATGAGCATGTTTTACTAATGCCCACTTAAAGAAAAAAGGCAACTGAAGTGGACATTTGAAATAAAATAAAGACACCCAGAAACATCCAAAGAGAACAAAATAGCTGTTTTTGAACTTGTTCTTTTTATTCTGTGCCATGTTACTTCCTTATTTCCATTTTTTCTAAAATAAAACTTCATTTGATTTGTTCACTCAAGCAACATGAAGTTCTGATACGTTGAATGGACTTTTCATCAAGAGTAGCTGTATTTGAGTACAAAGATTTTCAATACAGTTATCATTTCTGAGCTGCTAGCCACCATCTTGCTAACCAGTGACATCTTCCTTTTGGTCTTACTGACGCTGAGATCCATTTGACTGTAGAATCACAGTCTAATGAAAGCCTAGTCCCTGGAGACATGTGGAAATTCGACTGGCAAAAGCACTAGAAAATATAGAGTATGGAAAAGTTCTTCTCTGCTAGATGGATGCACTTGATGAATATTAATATTGATAAAAATAACTGTGTAGCATCATACCTGGCTCTTGACAAACACAGACTAAGAAATTCTCCCTGACCCTCTTGTGCTTACAATCTCCTAGAGACAAGACAAAGACGAGACAAAGAAACAGAATTCATATAAGGGAGAAGAGTGGAAATTACAGATGAGGAGAGCAAAGTAAGGTGGAGTTCTGGAAGAAGTGGGTTTTAGGAAGGGATGATTGAAGGATAAGAGAGAGAGGGTGTTTGGAGGACAGGAAGAGGGAAACATTAAGTATGGAGCTGAGGGAGGATTGGGAGGAACACAGAGTGCAAATGGGAGGTGGGAAATATTTTAGTTACTATTAAAAAGATAACATTTGCTAAGAGTTACCTCGCAATAGTATCCTACTTTGACCTTCAAACAGCACTGTGTGTTAAATGCAGACTTTTTTTCAGTGGGGATCACTATAGGAAAAAATAAGAACAGAGTTTTAAATTTGGGAAAGATTATGTGAAGCCTTGAAGGTGAGGAAAAGGAGCTTTACTTTTATGCAGTAAGGTTTTATTCAAAGCCAGTGAAGTCAATGTGAGTCTCCATTGAATTTTATGGGCTATGAATCAGGTCCTGATTCAAGAAGGTGGTGTTGTGGTTGGAGTAACTGATGTGTTAGCATTTTGAATAAATTGGAGGGTGCAGAGTTAAAAAACAGTTAGACTGGAGAGAAGACAGTCATGATCATCAAGGTGAGAGATGAACAGGGCAAGGACATGTGTTTCTGCATTGGCAATAGTAAGGAAGGGCTGGCTAATTAGTATATTAAGGAGTCAGAAACTAAACGAAGTAGATAGAGACAGAGTCTGGGGAAAATAGAGAGATGTCAAAGATGATGCTGGGGTTGCAAGCCCAGCAAATGGGATGGATAAAATGAATATGAAAGGGTTATAAACACAGTTGAATTAATATTCCCTTTTAAATTCAGTCAAGGTTATTTGTAGTGCTGTGGGAATAACTGATTTTTCAGTTTGCTGGCTGGTTTGAAAAATGGGCAAAATAATAGTTTTGGGTCAACCCTAAGTGATTTTTTTTTTTAATTTTGGAGACTCTAAAAGTTGGGTAGAAAAATTCATTTTGGAGTGAATGAAACATTTTGTTAAACCTGAAACATTTTGTATTGATTTCAAAATTTTGTTTTCAAAACATAACATTTAAACATTTTGTTCAGAAAATGACAAAATAAATCGTTATGACTTATGCCTTTTTTAAACTGAAACAATTTGGGAAAATTGACATGAATTAATGAAATGTTTTGGACAGCCCAAATCTTCATTTTTTGCTGAAAAATGTTTTGGCGGATAATTTTTGCCCAGCTCTAGTTGTATGAGCACAAACCTATATGTGTGTGGGGAAAAGGAGGTTGACAAGAAAGAGGGTTTAAGGTCTGAATTATTTTTAATAAAGGGGAAGAAACAATAGGACTTAACAAGAAATTCGATACTAGCGAAGAATTTTGATTGTTGCTATACGTTATGAGTGCTGCTGAATATTTGTTGCTATGAAGCTCCAGTACTGACAGAGATCCTGAAAACCATCTTCAGAGTTATCTGTACCCTACTAATGCTAGTCCATGAGGATGAGATTGTAACTTTTGGTCGCCACACTGGCACTGAGGCAGGCACAAAGAATTGTAATTCCTCCCTTGCCATGTGGGTGGAGTAAATTTCTTAACCCCTTTCTGTGGAGCAGATTCCCATCCTTTCCCCCTCCCCTCAGGAATCAAGGCCTGCAGTAAACTAGTCTCTAGGCAACCTAATAAGCACAGCTGGCCTGCAGCAGGCTGCCTGATTAGCCATTCCACAGCAGCTTGCTTGCTGTTCAACACTCATATCAGCCACTGTTATTAGTTCAGCGTTGCCTTGTTCCTGCTTCTTCTGCCTTGCCTGAGCCCTATCCCTGCCTGAGCCCCCATTTTACCTGTTACTCTGCTTGCTCCAGGTGATTCTGGCTCTGACCCTTGGCTCTGCACTCTGGTTCCTGCCTCCGGCTTTGGCTCTTGTACCCAGTTCCTGACCTCCAGCTTGACTCTCACCTCTGGCTTCCGACTGTTCCCTCTGACTCTTACCCTAGCCCCTAGGGTTTCTGGTACCCGCTCCACCCACTAGGCCTGACTATCCACATCCCAGTTACCTGATACCCCTCACTTATGTGCCCAGTCAGATACCCTGGTCATGAGCGGGGCAGCATTGCTGCTCTCTGATCCTTCTTGTCTAGATTCTGGGCTTCAGAACCTTACAACAAGGGGTATCAGGGGAGTGACCTCTGTTCTCCCCACTGTGGATGGAATCACAGTCAGAGCAGGGGAATGGGGGTGGAGAGCTTATTCCTTTTTCCCTGGGCTAATATGTAAGGGATGTGACAATCTAGCTCTAATCCAGTATCAAAAGCCTGGTAAACCTCTCTTTCTCCAGTGTATTTGGTTTGTGTTTTACACCAAGGAGTGACAGTTACATGTGCTAAGTGGATTATGCTGGAGACAACCAAAAAGTATAGTGGTATGTGGGACCTGCAGAATCTGTGAAATCCTGCAGGGACTCGAGGAAAGCTTGTGTTATGCTTAGAAATGGGCCCAAGCCATTATTTGGATCTGAACTGAGCTTTATTCAGTTCTAGACTTTTGATGTGAATCCCTCTAATTACAATATGTTGACTCCTACACTTAGGGGCTGGCATTATCTGGCAGAAGTTACTGCCCTTTTCATCTCTCTCCCTCTTTCCTGTTTGTAGCCCTTTAGAAAAAGGGCTAAGATGTACAGAACATAACCTTTCAAAGCATTCCTGTGTGTTCTGAAATGTGGTAGGATTTGTTTTGATAGATGGTTTTCAGTGCTCAGATGCCCGTAGAACGGTAGCTTATCTTTCTAATCTGTTTCATGTAATCTTTTTTTGTCTAATGTGATCTGTGTATCCAGTCCTCGCTGCATCTATGCATGGTATGCTGTGGCCCAAATAACACGAACAGTGAATTCTAAAATGCATTTCTTTGTTTCTTTCCAACAGCTGGCTGTCCAGACTCCTTGATTAAAGAGCTTCATCACTTCAGAGTTCTGGGAGAAGAACAGGTGAGTTAACATCTCAAAGACTGCGTCATAGTGTCACGAAAGATAGACGCTAATGAGACAGTTTCTTTTCTCTCCAGGGAAGCAGAGTATGTCTCATGACCCCCAGTGCCTTGAAATGGGGAAGAAAAACACACAGGAGATGTGTGTGAGAATATTTTTTTTATTCTATCCATCAGCCTTGACAGGTTATTAATTGGTACATCTGCTATCTGCCACAGCTTTTCAACTCAGGACTCCAGCAGTAAACAGGCTCGGTAAAGTGGCAGATAGGCAAACAAGAAAATACAAGGATGAAGTCTGCTTAAGGGATTGATATTTAAAGCTATCTTTGATATTATCTATATCTTTTTGTGGTCCAGAACTTTTCTGTATTTTTAAAAGTCTATTATTCAAAACTATAACAACATTTTGAATGTATATAGCATTTTCTATATGAGAACCTCAAAGCACCTCATAAATATTAAACAAACTAAGAAGCCTCACAACGCCCAGAGGGCTGTGGTTCACGGCGGGGGAGTTGATCACCTTATGAGTTCCCCCAGTGCAAAGCACAGCCTCTGCTGACACCGCTCCACACATGCCTGAGGATTCCAGTTTGGGGGGCAATGTGGCCCTCTACCCCCAAACTACATCAATTTTTAAAAGTGGCCCACCAACCTCCCCATTTCCAACACCCCTGGCTGGACGCCAGTCAGACCTGCTTGGGAAGCCACAGTGAAGTGCAGAGGGACTGTAAGCCTACCCTCTCGGTCTGGATGGTGAGAGACATGGGTCTGCACCTGACAGAGGTGACGGCTAGGAGCTGGAAACCTTAAGATGGTGCCCTACAGGAAGATGTGTGTGTGTGTGTGTGTGTGTGTGTGTGTAGGGTGCAGTTAACCCTGAAACTGCGACACACCTAAGTACAGAGATTACTGTAGTTATGTTATCTACTTACAAAAGCACAATTGTAACAAGTCTAACGATGACTTTTGTAACACGGCCTGGAACTAGTGTGCACACTTAAAATTAACAGTTGGGAAACAACTAATGAGAGAAAGTCTTTGGTCTGAAAAAAAAAAGAAGAAAATGAAAATACATCTAAATTAGGAAAACAGGTTGTACAAAAGCGAAGGGGAAGAGAGGAAAGACTCAGGGAATTTTCTTACTTACATGACTATACAGCACATATTTTACTTTTTTCAGTCTTTAAAAATGTGTCTGTCATATGCTCTATTCATGTATATAATAGAAAACCATACTGCCTCCAACTTGCCCATTGTGACTAACAGTTTCTACCCATCTTAACCCCTTACACCCTCTTCAACCCACCCCCCTCTCAAAAGCCTAAGGAGAATAGATGCACCTTACAATATGATTAGTCTAGTTGGGTTTTTAATGTCTCCGTCACTGTGGTATCAGAGCTCACAGAAATTCAAATAAAGCAAATGTGAAATTTTCTCTCTTTCTAAGACCATACTATCCTCTCCACCGTCTGGGGCTTAATCCTGCAAGGTGCTGAACACACTGACCTCCTATTGAAGCCAATAGGAGATAAGGATGCTTGGCACCTGGAAGGACAAACTGTTGGAGAACATACTGAATGTGTGTGCCTGGTTTCTTTATCTAAACATGAACAGTGAGGTAAAACTAGTGCAAAGAGATGGTTTTTACATTTAATTTGGGAGGTGGTAAGTTCCATGGTCATGCTGGTATCTGATGTTAAGGAGTTCCATAGCAATGGACAACCCACCAGAATACTTAGTGTGGCTGTACAGAGGAGTATAACCTCAATTACGTGAACTCCAGAGTTCCTGATAAGTGTAGCTATCATGATACGCATTGGGTGAAAAGCCTATATCCTTAATTACCTCAACCAGGCAAAAGGTAGCAAGTTTAGCTTGCTTGACTTGTATAAAACTTTATAAAATTAAGCAAAAGTAAGAGACAGAAACTCATACAACCTGGATTTGTTTAAACTGAAAGAACTGATTAGCAGTCTTCAAGTCTCCTCATAAGGTTACAAAATTGCTCTAACAACAGACCAGGACACTGAAAGAAGTGGCCATAATTTGGATCACTGGATAAGTGTTTTGACTGGACAGTTTTAATGGATGAGGTGTCAGCTAGCGCGGGTCAGAACATGCTTTTTGTTTTTGTTTTCACTCCACCTTCCCCACACACAGAAAAGTGTGAGTTTTCAACAAATATAGTGACATTTTTGCAAAAAAAAACCAAACAAACAACTTTACCCAGAAAATCAAAATATTTCTGTTTTGAAATATTGAAATTTTCCATGGAGAGCAGACACTTTTAATGACAAATTTAGTTTGGTCCAAAACCCAGGTTCCTGTTAGAAAGAAAGAAAGAAAGAAAATCCCAGTTTCAACAGAATTTTTTTGAACAATATCATCCATTTTTTGCACATTGTTTTACTTGGTAACTTGCTCAGGACTGTGGGCTGAACAGTTTAAAGAAACTAACTTGCAGAAGAGGGATTGATTTTCACTGTCATAGCTATAATTGCTTGCTTGAAACAGTGTTGTGTCACCACACCAGAGCTAGTCTGTGTACATCCACCCTGTGCTATAAGTCAAACTTCCCAGCTGTGGTGCAGGCACACCCTTAGACTGTAAGCCCTTTGGAGCAGGGATGCTCTTTTTATTCCGTGTTTGTACAGTGCTGAGCACAATGAGATCCTCACCCATAATCTGGGCTCCTAGGTGCCACCGCAACACAAATAATAAATCTTAACAAGATAAGCCTCTTATCTAGTGCAGGCAGCCGATTTTCCTTCTTCCTGAAGTGCAGCCATCCAGACGCTCTCCTACTTCTCCTGTCTCCATGTAGGACTCTCAGAGTGGGTAGAGGCCTACCTTAAGTATTGGTCCTAGGTCCTGGTGCATCGTGCAGAGGGGTTTGACTGTGGGGTACAGGTGAGTGGTAGTGCTATTGGGATTTGTGGCTTTACATTTTTCTTCCTGATGGTTATCCCAGGATTACTACTTAGAAAACTTTACTGTTTCTGAAAGCATTTGTGTTGATCTGCCCAAGTGTTCCTCTGTCCTGGAAAGTAACAAAATGTTGGCCCACAGTATGAATGTTAGTTTTATGCAAATAACATAAATTAAGAACGTTTTCAAGAAAAGTTCGTATTTGTCCCTCAGCTCAATCTCTCTCAGTAAAGTGTGAGATACTTTGTCACCCCTGCTGCTGCTGACAGCACAAACTATTTCTATGATGTAATCTTTTGTCTGTAACAGGAAGGACTCAGACCTTGCAGAGAGAGGGAATCAGGCTTTCCAGCCTTCCTGGGGAGAGGGAATCAAGGGTTTACCATTTCTTTGTGACACTACATGTCATGGATTGTACCACCAGAGCACCCTCATGGGGTTTGGGTGGACACCTCTCTTGCCACAGACATCCTTCTCTGACAGTAGGCATCACTTTAGAGCAAGTGCTGAGTTTGGTGCTCCAGCCATAAGTCTTAAGGAGCTTGCACCCCCAAACCCCCAGGTGAATAGCAGGCCAAAAATCTAAGGGGAAAACCAAATAATACTGCAGCCCACAAAATGTCTGGACTCACCCAGCAATTCCCCACAAGGTCAGTGGTCACTATATTCTGTAAAGGGGGTCTGGGTCCCTAGCCCCCTCAGTGTCCATAAGACCTAGCCTGAGCACCCTGGGTTCTAAACAAAACGGGGAAACAAAGTAAAAAAAAGTCCCTTTACTTCTTCAAAGGGCCCACGCAGCAGTAGGGTTGCCAACTTGGTAATATTTAAAAAACGGACACTCTAGCAGGAGTGCCAGAACCTCCCCTGCGCCACCTCTTTCCCCCGAGGCCCTGCCCCTGCCCTTTCCCCCGAGGCTCTGTCCCATCCACTCCCTTCCCCCCTCCCCTCCATCGCTCACTGCTTTTCCCCTCCCACACCCGCCTCCACCCGGGTCAGGAGGGACTTGTCTGTGGAGCTGGGGCTGGGAGCTGCAGCCGCCCGACATAGGTAGGAGGTGGCCCCAGCTGAGTAGGGGCTGGCGCGGGTGATGACTGAGTGCCTCCCCTGCTCACAGTAACCCGACTTTGGGTGATAGATCGGACCGGACACTGGACACTGTAAGGTTGAAAACCGGGCACCTAGCCACCATAGGCAGCAGAGGCTCTTTCGCCATGTTCTTGCTAAGGAGAGCGCGATTGACAGATTGACTTAGGGTCCGCGGGCCTTGAAGTGAAGAACATTGGGCTAGAGAGCTCTAGCTCTTACTTTTGAGTGCCACTCTACACCTCCCTTGCAAGGAGCTGACCCTCTCCAGATTTGACAGGCCTCATAGGTTCACTGGGTTAGGTCTGATTGTGCTCAGGGGAGCCCTTTAACCCATTCCTGACTGATGGAAACCTGTCCCACCACACTGTATATTCATTTCACTGGTACATGATGTGTTTTGTGGACTTTTTAACTTTACTACTATTAACTGGTTTATGAAACAGTTTTTACTGAAATGCAGAGTGTTGGTAAAGCAACACAAATGGATGGCAACAGATTACCGCTCTGCCTCATCTGTCACACTTTGAGAGGGTGCTTCACTAGTAAAATGTCCAATAGAGCTGGGTGAAACTTTTACATCTGAAATGCAGATTTGGGTCGGCCAAAACATTTCATAAATTCATGTCTATTCTGGTTAATTGTTTTGGTCAAAGATTTTTTTAAATGTCAAAAGGAGTGGTGTTTACATTTCTAAAAGGAAATATGTGTTTGGGCTATATTTGCAAGGGGGTTTGTTTGCCATTCACAAAATGGAGGAGGCAGAGATGATACTGGTGCCCCCATTGTAGACCAGTGGCTAAGGAATTCAGGATGTGGGAGACCAAGATTCAAATCCATGCTCTGAATCAGGCAAATGGGGACTAACAGCTCTCTCACAGAAGGGGGATGCTACCTTCTCTGGTTCCAAATTTCATTTACTTTTAATGTTTAAAAAATCAGTTAAAATGTCTGAGGCAACTGAAAAAAAACATTTTGTTTTTTATCCGAAATGAATTTTTTTTTTCCAGTTTGGCTAGTGAACCAAAAAACTGATTATTTATACAGCTCTAGCCTCCAAAGGCAAGCTTCTTCAGAAACATTTGCAGGAGAAAGGACATCCTAGTGTTTTGGCTTTTCATTGTCTATCGTCTTGTGGTTTCCTGGTGTATTATAACATGAAGGAAATACAGCAAGAGTGGTTCTGGTTGGTTTGGGTCTTCGTTGTGTAAGTTCTCCCAATGTACAAAGCTCTTGTTCTGTACAAACCAATAAACATAAAGAGAATCTCCAGAACAGACTGCCTTGGCAGAGCCGAAATCTAAACTTTCGCAATTTTAGCTGTGGGACTTCCTCCCCCCCCCACCCCCCGTGCAGTTTGATTTCATCATTCATAATCCTTCATTTTCCTTTGGATAAGGTCCAGCCCTCTATCTAACCATTTCACTTCATAGGTACATGACAGATGCTGAGGGCTGAGAGCAAAAAATTTATTAGCTAAGGAACTGCTGAAAAATAAAACAATGTAAGAAAGTCAGTCTCCTACAGAGCAGATATTTGTCCTCTGAGGCTGGCTTTCTGTGTGATTAAACGGAAATGAGTTCACAAGTAATGATATTACAAGCTGCTTACAAAAATATGCTAAAGATGCAGCAAATATAAATGCGGGCTCTGTCCAAATACTGTATAAGGCAAGTAATTCAACAACAATCTAGAGAAAAGAGAGGGTGTGCTTCGATTCAGACCTAAACACTACAGTTATACAAACACAACAAGATTACTGGCAATCTGTATGGAACAGTTATGGATTCTTCCTAATGACTCTGAGAAACTTTCCTCTTTTTTTCCCCAAGAGTGATAAAAAACATGTTTAATTGTTTAAATGGAATATTGTGATTCATGAATAAAATAGCTATATGTGAGGGGCAAAAGGGAAAACAAATAACGCAGGAGAAATCTGCTGCTGTACCTGAGTGCCCCCAACAGGACGTAGCATAGAGAAATCAGATGACAGGCTAGTGACAAGGAAAGAAGCTGCTCAGTAATGTATAGCTAGACCTCTCTGCTATATTGTCAATTCTGACAGTGTGGCAGAATGTATTGGCCAGTTTCTTGATATTTTGACAGGGGAGTGATCCATTTTAACAGATCTCTCATTAGCTGTTGCTGCAACTCATCACAGTCTTTTCTTTAGGAACATTTTGGATGTTGTATCCCTTGAATGAGAGTAAGCCTTCAGGGAGGCACTCCATTCTTCAGCAAAATTCCTTTGTGCATTAGGAGATTTTATGCAAAGGAGCCTCTCCAGTGTTGGAATTTTGAGGAAGAAGTGCCCCAGGATGGTGTGTATCTGAACAATCTTTTGCTATGGGTGGTAGCTTTAACAGAACCCTGTTTATGTTATATGAGGTGTGACAGTAGTGCTGAGAGAATGCTGGGGTGTGTGTGGAAATAATCATAGAAATGCAGGACTGGAAGGCACCTTGTCAGGTCATCTAGTTCGGTCCCCTGCACTGAGGCAAGACTAAGTATTATCTAGACCATCCCTGACAGGTGTTTGGCTAACCTGTTCTTAAAAACCTCAAATGACGGAGATTTCACAACCTCCCTAGGTAATTTATTCCAGTGCTTAACTACCCTGACAGTTAGGAAGTTTTTCCTAACTAGGTCTCCCTTGCTGCACTTTATGCCCATTACTTATTGTCCTGTTCTCAGTGGTTAAAGAGAACAATTTTTCACCCTCCTTTTTGTAACTGTGAGGGATCTTGAGCTTTGCACCCAGGCCCACGTGTCCTTTGGCCACAACTAACACCCAGCAACTCACCGGAGTAATCACAGAAGGGAACCAGTGAAGTGCTGGCTTGCAGAGGGCCCCTACGCTGAAGCTCCCAATTGAGGGAAACATCCAACAACCCTGATTGGCCGAGGAACTCTGTATAAACCATGAAGTAACACAGGAAGTTGTCAGAGCAATTAAAGAACTCCCTGGCTGGCTGCTACAGTGGACCCCTCCCGTTTACCTGACTCCTGAGCCCTGAATTCCTGCCTGCTTATGGTTCCTGTCCTTATCCCAGACCCTCATCTATTCCCAGTTCTTGCTTTCCTGACTTATTCCAGGTCCCTGCTCCAACGCCTTACTCTTGTGCTGTCTCTGGCTCTGATGCCTGGCCTGGAACCTAGGCTATCTCCAGCTCTGACCACTAGGCCTGACCACCCACCCCCTGGTTATTGCAATAACAATCTTCTACATACTTAATGTAATATTCATTCATATTTTAAAAGGAATTTGTTGAAAATGTGCTTGTGCCCCTGTTGTACTATGTTTCCATCACATATACTACTGAATGAGTTTGATGGTATGAATATTTGTGGAACCAGTGAATTTTAAGTGTATGTTAAAGATATTCACATAAAGTGAATTTTGAACTCATTATCACATTACATTCATCCAATCATGTGTGACCAGTTTAAAATAATCAACAGTTTGGAGTTTGAATTTCAAATACACAATATTGCAACGAAGTGGTTGTAACTGTCTATGGACCAAGAATTACTCTCACAAATTTTTAAGCAAATAGTTTCAATTTAGAAATTTCAAATTGAGAAAATTGTCAGCTGCCCCTGGAAAATTCACAGAGAAAGAAACAATATTCATTAGATAAATTATTTGCTGTGGAGAATTTGCCCAGGTCTTTCCAATACCTTTCCAATACCAATACAGTATTGGAAAGACCTGAGCAAATTGTGGGCTGTTTTGTTAATATGGAGTTTCATCCTCAAGTCTTTATCTCTTTCATGAATATAAGACTCTTCTTATCTGTTGGCTACCTCATGGTCTTGTCCTCTCTCCCCTTCTCTTTTCCTTTATTGACTCCATCCATTCCCTTGGCTTCAGCTACTATTTCTCTGCCAGTGACTTCTAAATCCACCTCTCAACACCTGTCCACCACTCATCTATTCAGCCTCAGATCTCCATTTGACTCTGAACTCAACCATTGTGTATGCCACCACAGTCCCAAACTCACTCTCTATGAAACTGAGATATGTCTGAACTCCTGATCCCTCCCTACCACCTCTTATCTCTATTCCCATTAACTATGTCATGAGCTTTACAGTGTCCCAATGTCATATCACCAGTGACTTTTCTCTACTCCCCCCAAATCCAGTCACCACCTCCTTTTTGAATATCTTCAAAACATTTTCTCTTCAGACTACACCTACAGCTAGAATTCTTTTCTGCACCTTGGCCTCTCCTGGATTACGCTAACCTTATCCTCTCTGCCTTCCCCAATACTCTCTTCTCCTTCCACACAATGTAAAAGTTCACTGTTAAAGTCATCTTGCTCTTCTGTCATTGAGAGGGCAGCCTTATATTTCTTAAATCCTTTCACTGGCTTTTCATCTCTAAACTGGAGAAAAAAATCCAACCTCCTGAACCTCACTGTCAAGGCCCTACGTGCCTCTCTTATATCTGCTTTCATGTCCCACACCCCCCTTCTCACCACCTATATTTTTCATAGTCTTCTCTCCTTGCCGCTTATTTTATTTCCTTTCCTCACTCTCAGCTTCATGCCTTCTTTCATGCATACCATAAACTTAAAATAATCTCCCCTTTTTTCTTCATCTTGCACCCTCTCCTTCAAATTCCTCCTTTGCAGCACTTTTCATCTACAAATCCATCCTGCACAGGGCTTATCATTAGTTTCTTATCTGAAATATTCTCTAGTTTTTAAGGGCCAGATTCACCTTGGTCTTTATGCTTTTGCACAATTGCAGACAGAGCCAAAGATGCCTTATCTGTCATTTCATGGCCCTCAAGATCCAGACAGAATTCCAGCCCAGGAACTCAGAGCACAGTTCCCTTCCTGCTCCCCATGCGTGCGTGCATAATGTCCCAAAGGGAACAGAGAGGAGGTGGTACCATAGTTTCACCCTTTCCCAGACACCAGCCAACAGAGGGTGGCCAACAGCACAGGGGATGTAGAGTGGCAGAGTGGTCGGTACAAATGAGGAAGAGCCAGGAACACGTGAATTCTAATCCATCATCTCCATTTGTGTGAATGTCAGTTACTCCCCCTCTTCCTGTTTATAATAATACTTACATACCTGATAGATTTTTTAAAATTATTTATATTAGCACTAGGTATGTTATATTTTTTGGATTGTGGTATCAAATAATTGCCTTATGTACATTTTATATATATTATAAATATGTGACAAAAATTACCTAAAATGCTAAGTCCACCTATAGACTAGTAGCCTCCAAAATTAATTTTAAAATACACAGGTGGTTATTTGATTTATGGGAATAGTAAAAACAACCTTACTCTAGCAAGTGTTTTTTTTCCCTCTGAAACACCCTTACTTGTAGTTTGAAAAAGTACTTAAATTACCTTTTAAATATTAGAAATTCTTGATTTGCACCGATCATTAAACTTTAGTCTAAATTCATTGGAAGTCGTACTATCAAACAGATGTTTTTAGATACGTAGAAAGAAAAAGAAATATACATAATTTTTAAAATACATAATTAAAATAGCATAAGCAATATTGTAGAGAGCCATGGCAAGTAAGTAATGTTTTCATAACGTATTTCAGAATGGTTAGAGGCTTGCTTAATCTCCAAGTCTTAACGCAGCTGAGCAGACCCTGATCCCCGCTTACACTAGTTTTATACTCATGTAGATCAGGAGTAACTCTGTTGAAGCCACAGGATTTACTCTAGTGTGAGAGTAA
Organism: Malaclemys terrapin pileata; assembly: GCF_027887155.1. NCBI lineage: Eukaryota > Metazoa > Chordata > Testudines > Emydidae > Malaclemys > Malaclemys terrapin. Next base: position 88,948,799 of record NC_071507.1, read on the forward strand.
AACCAGGCCTAATATATTGGGGGCTAGAAAAATCAGGAACTATTCTGAGCCCCAAGTGGATCCCATGAAGGAATTTGAAGTGGGGGAGGATACTGTCATTGTCCAGCCTCCATCTATATGCCCCTCTCCATTAGGAGGTCCCTGCTAAGTCTATAAATTCCAAACTGTGCATACCTCAACATCAAGATGTGATGGAAACTCTGCAGCTTAAGTTTGTCTTTTTCATAGATTTCTCTCTGGGAAGGAATGATCTGTACTTCATTTAGGTGCTAGATAGCCATGCTGGACTTTGGAAGTTCTCTGTGTGGCCTAAAGAAAGATACAGTTCAGCATTGGCTGTGGCACTAGAAGCTTTTGTAGTCTGCTTTTCCAATGTAGTTCTACCCTGATCTGAAGGGACTACTTCAAGTATATAAAAGTCTTAGTTTCATTAAATCATTGACCTTTTCCCCCCTGAGACTGGCAATAAGCATGACATTTAATACCATTTCTGATCAGAGGTTTGGTTTTGTTTGGTTGGTTGGTTTTGCTCTGAATACCTTTCAACTAGGATATGGCCCGGGATAACCAACCAATGTATTTTACATAGACCTTTCATAGAGTTTAAGGGCAGAAGGGACCATCAGATTATTTAGTATGACTTCCTGGGTTACACAGGCCATCAGATTTCACTTAAATACCCCATTACTGAGTCCAAAGACTTCTGTTAGACAGAAGTATTTCAGATTCAGGAGACTAAACTGCTGAGTGCCATAGGCAGAGAATAGGAGAGACTGAGGTGTCACCGATGCCTGAATTAAAGCATATCATTTAGAAAGCTATCTATTCGTGTCTTAAAGACTCCAAGCAATGGTGAGTTTCACTGTTACAATGTGTAATTAAACTCACTGCTAGGAAATTGCAATTTATTTCAAGGCTGTATTTGTCTAACTTCAGCTTCCAGCTAGTGAATCTTCTGGTTAATCAAACTTGTTTGTCAGCAAGATTAGAAGCTACCTCATTCCAGTGAATATTGTTTCCATGTGTAAGTACCTATAGATGGTGATCAAATCACCTCTCAATCTTCTCTTTGGTAACCTGAATAGGTCGAGCTCCTTAAGCTTCACATCCTGAGGCTTGTTTTCCAGCCCCTGAATCATTTTTGTGGCCCTCCTTGGAGCTCTCTCCCATATTTCCACATCCTTCATGAAACATGGACACTAGTACAGGACATAGTATTCTAGCAGTGTTCTTACCAATGCTGTGTATAGAGGCAAAATCACTTCCCTACTTCTGTTTGATATTCCCCTTTTTATACCTCCAGAGATTGCTTTAGCCCTTTTTGTCACAGCTTTGCAGAGAGCTCAATTTCAGATGGTTATCTTCAATGATTCATATATTCATAGATTCTAGGACTGGAAGGGACCTCGAGAGGTCATCGAGTCCAGTCCCCTGCCCGCATGGCAGGACCAAATACTGTCTAGACCATCCCTGATAGACCTTTATCTAACCTACTCTTAAATATCTCCAGAGATGGAGATTCCACAACCTCCCTAGGCAGTTTATTCCAGTGTTTAACCACCCTGACAGTTAGGAACTTTTTCCTAATGTCCAACCTAGTCCTCCCTTGCTGCAGTTTAAGCCCATTGCTTCTTGTTCTATCCTTAGAGGCTAAGGTGAACACGTTTTCTCCCTCCTCCTTATGACACCCTTTTAGATACCTGAAAACTGCTATCATGTCCCCTCTCAGTCTTCTCTTTTCCAAACTAAACAAACCCAATTCTTTCAGCCTGCCTTCGTAGGTCATGTTCTCAAGACCTTTAATCATTCTTGTTGCTCTTCTCTGGACCCTCTCCAATTTCTCCACATCTTTCTTGAAATGAGGTGCCCAGAACTGGACACAATACTCCAGTTGAGGCCTAACCAGCGCAGAGTAGAGCGGAAGAATGACTTCTCGTGTCTTGCTCACAACACACCAGTTAATACATCCCAGAATCACGTTTGCTTTTTTTGCAACAGCATCACACTGTTGACTCATATTTAGCTTGTGGTCAACTGTAACCCCTAGATCCCTTTCTGCCGTACTCCTTCCTAGACAGTCTCTTCCCATTCTGTATGTGTGAAACTGATTGTTCCTTCATAAGTGGAGCACTTTGCATTTGTCTTTGTTAAACTTCATCCTGTTTACCTCAGACCATTTCTCCAATTTGTCCAGATCATTTTGAATTATGACCCTGTCCTCCAAAGCAGTTGCAATCCCTCCCAGTTTGGTATCCCCAAGTCCTTCTCTGAATCATTGCTTTCCATGACAGTCTCCCCCATCCTGTAAAAACAACAAAGAGTCTGGTGGCACCTTAAAGACTAACAGATTTATTTGGGCATAAGCTTTCGTGAGTAAAAACCTCACTTCTTCGGATGCACCCCATCCTGTAGTTACAGACCTTCATTCTTTGTCTCAGATGTATTATCTTGCATTTTGCTGTATTAAGATGGATTTTGTTGGATTGTGAGCATTTCACCATGTGATTCCGATCAGACCTGTCCTCCTCATTATTTAGAACTGCACCAATCTATTTGTCCTCTGCAGACTTTATCAACAAAGAATATTATATAATCATCTAGATAATTGATAAAAATATTGAATATTATTGGACCAAGAACCAGTCCCTCTGGAACCCTGCAAGAAATTGTCCCACTCATTGATGTCTCCCTATTAACACTACATTTTGAGATTTGTCAGCGAGCCAGTTTTTAAACCATGTAATCTGTGTCCTCTTAATTCCACATAATGCAAGCTTTTCACTCAAAATGTCATGTGGAACTAAGGCCTTGTTTAGACTAGAGGGTTAAGACAATATAAGTTGCACAACTTAAGTTGAAGTAGTTTATATCGACTTAACATGGTTTCTACACCGCTCTGTGTCATTGGGAGATGCTCTCCCATCGACATAATTTCCATCTCTCATTGAGGTAGAGTACTGAAGTCGACGGGAGAGCACTCTCCCATTGATTTATCGCGTCTTCACCAGACCTGCTAAATCAATGCCACTGCATCAATCGCAGCAGTGCAACTTAGCCCATAGTGAAGACAAGCTCTAAGTCAAATGCCTTAGAGAAATCAAGGTATCACCATAGTTGTCTTTTTAAAATCAGATCTATTATCTTTGGGGTTTTTTGGGGGGGGGGGGAGGATTGGGTATTTTTTTAAAGAAGGCAACAGGTTTGTTTGATAAGACATAACCTTCCATGAAATTATGCTGACTGGCAAAAAATCTATTTTTAGCCTTTAATTCTTTATGGATAGAGTCCCAAATTAACCTTTCCATTATTTTATCCACAATCAACATCAGGCTAACCTGGGTTTTCCTTTTAACCCTTTTTAAATATTGGAACTACATTGGTAAGCCTCTAATCCTTTGGACTTGTCCCAGGTTTCCAAGATTTATTTAAAATATTAAAAATAACAGTGATGCAGGGAGTTCCTCGGGTAGTTCTTTTAAGACTCTTACATGGAAATGATCCAGTCCTGTGGAAATGAAAATGTTTAATTTGCGCAGCTGCTGACTCACATCCTCCTTTATCACAGATGGTAAACTTTCTATTCCATCCACAACATCATATGGGATGGATACTTTCTCCTGCTTCATTTCAAATACAGAAAAGAAATATCTATTGAACATTTCTGCCTTTTCTACAGCATTATTTACAATTTTACCATCCACATCTAGCAATGGACTTATACCTGACCTAGGGATTTTTGTTGTTTTTGTTTCCTAATATGTTTTTAAAATACAATCTTATTGTGTTTAATCTTACTGGCCATTGATATTTCATTGATTCCTGTAGCTTTCCTTGACACCTACATTTTTTAACTTGTAGCTTATATTCATTGCCCTTTTCCCGTGTTTTTCATTCTTTTATATATTGATGTTTTATGTTTTAGCAGCGCTTCCAAATCTCCCTTTAACCAGTATGGCTTTTTGGCCAGCATACCTTTTTTTATGTCTGTGGAAACGTGGCTTTTTGGACATCAAGTTGGATGTCCTTGAACAATACACAGTTTTTGTAAACACCCACACTTTAAATGTGGGTTCCCATTCAGTTATGCTAACCATTGCTTTCAGCTTTGGTAAATTGGCCCTTTAAATGTCCAAATATACTAAATGCCCAAAAACTTCAAATACCCTCAGCTTTTGTCATTTTTGATTACTAGCAACCTTGCTGCATTCAAATCTGTGTCATAAAAGTGATAGGCTACCATGTCCCCTTTCCAGTCCCCAGAATGATCTGATCTCCTTCCAGAACTCCTCAGCAGATTGTTCTCCTCTGGCATTAATATATTTTTCATGCAAAAGACTTAGTTGCTGGAGTGCTTGTCACTTAAAATTAATCACAATTTTAAGTGTATTTTAAACATTTTTTAAAATACTGTTAAATGGGAAATGTACACAATACAAGTTTTTTCCAGGTTTATTTATTCATGTATGAAAATCAGCAGTCTCCAATTACTTACTTATAGATATTTCTGTGGCCTTCATCACAGCAATATCTGAATTCCTCAAATTTACATTAGATTACTTTTAAAGCTAGTTTCTAACAATGGTAGAAGGCTTGTAGTTGATTCCTTCCATGCCTGGTGTTATTACACTGCTCTACAGCCAAAATGCTTCTGAAATAAATGTAGTCAAACTTTACTAATTCTGGGTCACTGAGAACGAAAATGATGCTTAAAATTGTTGATTGGCTCTAGTTTTCAAGATATGCTATTGGGTCAGTATATACGACCCTTGACTTGGGAATGGCGGAGGATAAGTGAGTTATAAAGGGAAGGGATCTCAATTTAAACCAGAAAATGACTAAAATACATCTTTGACTGGATCTATGAATAAATCTATGACTGGGTTTGGACAGTTCTTGCTTTTTAGGCAAAACAATGAATGATGCAATCTGAAGCTGGTATTGCGTCTTACATGATCTGAATTGCATCATGTTATTCCTAGAACTCATGGATGATGCAATCATAACAAAGCTTACATCACTCTGCTGAACAAATTGTCCTATATCAGCTCTAGAAATCATACGGTGTCGTGCTCTCTTATTTGTCAGTGTTTGATTTTGCAAAGGGACACATTTCTGTTTAGCCAAAGTGAGCAGAGATGCCTCGTACTTGTGTGAACAGTGCAGATAACTTCTGCTATGTTTGTGGTGAAGTGACTTTTGCATCACAAAAGCACAGTATAACCACTATGGTTAAGAAAGCCTATCACCTTTATTTTGGCTGCAAAATTGGAGATCAGGACAAGAGGTGGGCCCCACACATATGCTGCAACACTTGTGCAACAAATCTTCGCCGGTGGTTGAACAGGAAAAGGAAATCTATGCCTTTTGCAGTGCCAATGATTTGGAGAGAGTCAACAGATCATACCAGCAATTGTTACTTCTGCATGGTGCTTCCAGTTGGGAAAGGTGTGTCAAAGAAGAAAAAGTGGACTGTGCATTATCCAAACATTCCATCAGCTATATGCCCAGTACCCCACGGAGAAGGACTGCCGGTTCCTGATGCACCAGAATTATTCTCACTTGAGTCAGACGAGGAAGAGGATGAAACTTCTGGTCCTGAACCATCAGTGTCACAGGACCCAGATTTTCTCCCATCCTCCTCCTCTGAACCATACCTCATAACACAAGGTGAACTGAATGACCTTGTCAGGGATTTGGAACTACCCAAGAGTAAGGCAGAGCTGTTGGGCTCCAGACGACAGCAGTGGAATCTCCTGGCAGGTGATGTTAGGGTTTCCATGTTCTGTGACAGTCAAAAGGATCTTGTCCCATTCTTCTTCATGGAAGGTGACCTTGTAGCCTCATAGACTCATAGACTTTAAGGTCAGAAGGGACCATTATGATCATCTGGTCTGACCTCCCGCATGATGCAGGCCACAAAGCCGTCCCTACCCTTTCCCTTGACTCTGCTGTTGAAGTCCCCAAATCCTGTGGTTTAGAGACTTCAATTAGCAGAGAATCCTCCAGCTAGCGATCCCTGCCCCATGCTGCGGAGGAAGGCGAAAAACCTCCAGGGCCTCTGCCAATCTACCCTGGAGGAAAATTCCTTCCCGACCACAAATATGGTGATCAGTAAAACCCCGAGCACATAGGCAAGATTCTCCAGCCTGACCCTCATTAGCCATTATACTATTTACCTGCCATGGCACGCTGTTCCTTTGATTAAAATCACGTTATCCCATTAAACCATTCCCTCCATAAACTTATCTAGCTTAATCTTAAAACCAGACAGGTCCTTCCCTCCCCTGCAACAACATCGATGGTGTGATGGCAGCCATCAACATCATTCACGATCCAGACAAGTGGAGACTGTTCATTGATTCATCGAAGACGAGTCTTAAAGCTGTTTTACTGCATAATGGCAATGTTTTGCCATCAATTCCAGTTGGTCATGCAGTCCATATGAAGGAAACCTATGACAACATGAAGCAACTTTTGAGGTGCATAAACTATGACCAACATCAGTGGCAGCTTTGTGGTGATTTGAAGGTTGTTGCTCTCTTGCTTGGTCTGCAGACTGGATACACAAAGTACTGCTGTTTTCTCTGCGAATGGGATAGTCGTGCAAGAGATACCCACTACATCAAGAAAGATTGGCCACTCCGACAGTCATTGGAGCCTGGGAGGAAAAGTGTTCAGCATCCAGCACTTGTTGAATCAAGGAAGATTTTGTTACCACCCTTACATATCAAGCTGGGTCTGATGAAGAACTTTGTCAAGGCCATTGACAAAACACAAGCAGCTGTCAAGTACCTCCATGGAAAATTTCCAAGGTTAAGTGAAGCTAAGATAAAGGAAGGTGTCTTTGTTGGTCCTCAGATTCGTGAACTTCTTCGAGATGATGCATTTGACCATGCACTGCATGGCAAGGAAAAGACGGCCTGGAAAGCCTTCCAGTTAGTGGCAATAAAGTTTCTCGGAAACAACAAGGCAGACAACTACAGGTTGTTGGTGGAAAACCTCCTCAAGGCATACAAAAGCCTTGGTTGCAACATGTCACTACAGATACATTTTTTGCACTCTCATCTAGATTTTTTTTCCACCGAACTGCGGAGCAGTGAGCGACGAGCACGGCGAGCGATTTCACCAGGACATTGCAACACTGGAAAAACGCTATCAGGGCAAATGGAGCCCATCAGTGCTTGCAGACTATTGCTGGACAGTGACAAGAGATGCTCCATTTAATGAATACAAGAGACAAGCCAAGAAGCGCCGAGTAGACACTGAATAGGACTAAACTATGTACAGAATAGTTTTTTGCCTTTTGTTTCATAATAAATTTTATTTATATAACCCTTTTGCTGATTTTTAAAATGTTACATAAACAGGACAGGTGAAATATTATCATATAAAGCAACTATAAACACATGAAAAGACCTAGGTTTACAATTTATGATTAAAACTCTACTATCTACACAATATACATAGACATAAAATGTAAAAACTTAAATATCTAAAGAAACAGTAGCCAATCAGTTGTTTTAATTGTCATATTTGAATTCAGCACATCAAAATACATAATAAATAGCACATTTTATCTCTGAAGCAGACGACTTCTCAAAAATTGTAGACCAGTGTTATTAAATGGTTGTTTGGGGAAACTTTAATTTCTTTCTCTTTATATGGCCCTCATCACCATAGTACCTGATGACCTCTCAGTTATTAATGGATTTTTATCCTTGCGACATCCCTGTGAGATAGGGAAGTATCACCCCCACTTTACAGATGGGAAATGGAGGTGCAGAGTATATCAAGTGTTTTACCTAAAGTTACCCATAAAGTGTGTGGCTGAGTCAAAAATTGAATCCAGATCTCTTGAATAGCTGTCCAGTCCAGTGCCCCATCCATTAGATCATTCAGAAGTTTGTGTGAAATGGTGGAATATACAGTTATCCTAAGTATAGTTTGTTCAGTTTCAATTGATATTAATGATACATCCATAAATAATTTATAAGGTGTTCATAAATGATAAATAGATGGGTAATGTTTTCACAGGTGCCTCTGTGATTTAGGAGCCTAAGACCTATTGTCAAGTGTATTTTGCCTGTTTCTGAAAATAAGTTAGGTTCCTAAGTCACTTAAGCACTTACAAAAGTTTCACCTGTTGTAAACATGTTACAGACATGAGTTCTATGTGTTACACATAATGCTAAGTAGATGTTAGAGAGAGTTCTAACCCAGCATTGTATGCAACTGTCACCGGGTGGCTGGCCCCAGAAAATGAAGTGGATCCAGCTCCCCTGTGCCAGAACAGGCGCTTCCATTTGGCCAATTAAGAGGTAGGGCAGCACCTCAGGACTTTAAGAGACCCAGTGAATCAGAGCTGCCTGAGTGAGGAAAAGAGGCAGGTGAGAGCTGCCAGATACAGAAGGTGTTTTTTGGGGGGCAGGCTGACGGAAAGGAGAGCAGCAAGAGGAGTTTGCTGGCTGTTGTCCCCAAGGCAGATAGATGGAATGATGGCAGGAACAGCAGCACAGGGAGGTGCCTGCTGGCTCTGAGCCAGAATGCCAAAGTCGAGGGCTAGAGAGGGCTGAAGGAAGGGAGAGCACTGGTGAGGTTTAGCAGCTGACGTCTCTGTATTGGAGAGCTGGACCCAGAAGAACAAAGAGAGGGTCAGGAGGAGTGAGGGATGCTCCTCTTGTGAGGAAGATCACCCATCAGAGATGCTGTGGGGGTTCCTGCTAGGAAGAGTGGGGTTGCACTCCAGCTGGAAGGGCTGTGGAGGCTGTCCTGAAAGAGGGACAGAAGAGGACCAACGAAGAATCCAGGTGTGGTGGAAGGCACTGGAATGTGATCTGTGTTACATCAATGGCCCTCAGGATATGTGATTTTAAAGATTACTTGTTTATCACCCCAGTGCAAATTATGTTTTGGGACTTGAATTTTGAACTATTTGCACTGTGTTCTTGTAATAAACCCAGCCCCATGGAGGGGTACTATTGAAGCAAGACAGCCTAAAGTATAGTCTTTGGATTACCTCAGGGGAGAAATGGGTGCACCGGTCATGCCAGGGCCTATTGCAAGAGGGCACTGCAGTTAGGGCTGCCCTCTGACAGCAACCCATTGCCCTCTTGAATTCTATAGCAAATGATTTAAGCACTTCTTTGTTGTGTATTAACCCTTTATAAGTTATTTATAAATGTACCCGTATTATAAAGTGAGATATTTTGTTCTTTAACCATAGAATACAATGTATATTAGAATATAACTGATTTTTGTTATGACAGTAGACCTGTACAGATTCTGCTTCTTCATTTTCAGTTGATGTCTGGGCCTTTAATTGATCTACAAATATTGGAAAATGACACTTTTGTAAATATATCTGAGCTCTAGAGATAGGAGACAGGTTTGTAACTGGATAGCAGAATGTGCAAAGCATTTAGTAGGATCTTCTCTGTTTTCCAATTGATCCATTTATTTGGCTTTTTATGGTATGAAAATCACTCTTGACAGTGCTATAATTGTATAATGATTTGGCATGATTTCTGTGCTGAACCAGTATAAAATGTCAAATTCGTTGGACAAAATATAATATTTTTTTCCAATGAACCCTGTAAATCCATTTTCCTGCATGTAACTTATAAAGACAGGATTGATTTTTGTCATGAAAATTTCTTTATTAAAGGGGGAGAAATCTTGCTGACTTCTTTTATGTCAAGTTTGAGACTGGAGATCATTTTCTCTTTTCAGCTGAGGATTTATAATGGAAATGCTGACAGACCCTCAACTATAGTATTGCTGGTGTTTGTGTCTATAATAGGAATCTACTAACAATCAAACATTCAGCACAATTGAATGTTACCTTTTAAGACAGGGTAAGACAATCTCCCTCCTCACCTTCAGGTCCACTCTGTGCTCTGAAGAAAAATGAGGTCCTCAGAGAGCTTTGCAGCTGTGATTACCAGCACTTCCGTTCAAGGCAAGCAGAATGACTCAGAGCACTCAACATATTTACTGCAAGAATCACAAACTTGGTTGAAAATTGATAGATTCCAACATTAAATATTTATCCCATTACCCTGGGATAAATGGGTTCATGCATAATAATGTTAAACACCATTTGACTCGTTGAGCCCCCACGTTCAAGGGGACCTTGCAGACACGTGTCATAGATGCCTCTCTAAATGCTGATGTCTTCAGATTCCTTTCTAACAAGAAGGCTGTAAACCATATAAGATATTAATCCCCAATTTTCAACTGATTTGCTCATGCCTCTTATACACTGCGTGATTCTTCTTTAAAAGGGTATTTCTCCAATTAGCTTTTGTATTTTGTTTTGTTTAATATAAAGAGAGATGTATTTTTTTATGGATTTTCCCAACTGTTTGGAAAAGATTTTATAAAACAGGATATAAGATTATTATTTTTAACATGGATATTATGTAACTTGACTGTGGCTTTCAAAACTCTCATACTCGTTTTAAAACATACAGTGAAAAAGAATGTGTTACTGTAGCATGTAACTCCTGCAAAATGATGAGGGGCCTCCTAAATTGTACCTGCAAAATGTGCATGGGAGCCCCTGTGTGTATGCTGAAGTGCTCATTTGCATCCTCCCTGTGTGGGGGTTTGGACTCAGTGCTTCATTTTTCCATGGTTTTGGCGCGGTTGTGTTTTTAGTAATCCACAATTTTCATGAGTTATATATTAGGTAGAATTTTAAGAAGCACTAAATCTTTCCATTAAAGCTGTAATTTTACACTGTGTTTTGTGATATTTGCACACCCTCAGCTCAGTTCCCCATCTTCTGAAAAAATTCATCCAACTCATTTCCCTCTTGCCTTTTAGTTTTTTCTCTTTTATTTATTCACTGTGCAATGGGCCAGATTCACTGAGACCTGCTCTACACGGGAGTTTTACCAGCCACTGGTAGAGCTGCATCAGTGCAAAACCCTAGTTTAGACATGATTTACACTGGTGCAAGCTGATTTGTATCTGTTTAGCTTATCCCAATTTGAAACTAGGGTAAGCTAGACCAGTTACTGCAGTGGCATAAATCATGACTACAGTAGGGGTTTATACTTTTGCAGCTACACCAGTGACTAAAAACCAAATGTGTAGACCAGAAGTGTGAGCTGGTATAATTTACACTTCTTGCACCTGCAATGTGAATGTTACACCAGCTTAGATTCCATCTAGACCAGAGTGCCAAACTCATTCAGCAGAGAGAGCCAAACTCCACTTATCATTGTGGTCTGTGGCCTGAGGCCTTAATTTAGAACTGTGTACCCTCCATCCTCAGCAGAAGGCCCACTGACATCACTGAGAAGTGTGCCATAGTTCAAGGGTAGAACTTGGCCTTTACATAATAACTAAACTTCTAGTTATTATTATTTGTTACATACTTAATGAACTCACTGTCACTCAGTGGGAAAATATGCCCACCATTTGGACCACTTTTATTTCTATCCTTTGTTTCTCTTCCTTCTTCCCCATCTTCCTTTCTGTTTCTGTCCTTCTGCCCTGTCTTTCCTCTCTGTTCTTCACTCTGCATTTCCTTCCCTGCAGTTGCAAATTCTCAATTCCCACCTCTCTCTGGACCTTTCTTCAATACCCCATTTCATCCTCTGCAGTGATTGACATTGCAATGATGAAATTAAAGTGTCATTTACTTGACACTCTCTAGTGACGTGGATAGAGGAGTTCAAACCTGTCTCCTTTATTGTTTCAGGCTCTCTGCAGACTCAAGAAGAAAACACAGCATTGGTTTACCCTCATGTGACATTTATAAGGTTTTTTTCACAACCACAAGGGCTAGAATCTTACTTTGCACAAAATTTCAGCTTTCATTTTTAAAAATCTGAATATGTCAGGAGGGCCAAGGGCCACATAAATATATATTAAGCTGGACTGATCTAGCCCACAGCTGTATTTTAACACCCAGGTTCCATCTAACTGTCTTAAGGTCTGTCTACACTCTGAAATGAATGGTGGTTTTAAAATGTGTTAACTAAAGTGCTAATTAAAACACTTAAAACTAGTAGAGTTTGTCGAAATTTTCCAAAGATTCAAAATGTGGATGAAAATGTTCCCTGCATGTTTTGGTCAGTTCTCCTTAGCATCTACTGTAGACAAAAACAGTCATGTTTAAAAACAAATTCTCTGGCTGTGGTCAACCCCAATGATAAACCAGAGAGACCCTTATATTTCTTTACTTAAGATCAGTTTCTGCCACCCATACTCTTCAAGCAGTCCTGAAGTAAGGTACTGATTAAAAATGGCAGAGATGGTCCAATTTATACTTCTTCCTTATACACACAGAAGAGTGGTGTCATGGCTAAGGCACTGTGCTAGGACTCATAGGATTTGTGTTTTATTTCTGACTCTGACCCAGAATCCCTGTGTAAACTTGGATAGGTCACTTAACTTTCTGGTGTCTCCATCTATAAAATGGAGATGCTTCCCTCCCTGGTGTTGTGAGGCTACTTAATGACTGTCTGTGAAACACTGACACTACAATGAGAAAGAGAAACACCGACGCATGAAATTAAAATAAATTGTTACCCAGAGAAAGATTTTGTGGCTCAGTTTGTCTACCTGGAATATGTTTTTTAAAAGAAAGTTGTCTTGTGTAATTGGGGGATACTTTTGGCTCTGACACATTACACTGTTAATTTTTGGTTACAGCTCTTTGATTTCCTCCCCCAATTTGTATCTAATGTGGAATGAAGCATTGTGGCATTTACCCTGTTTACTGAAACAATGTGGCAGTACTTCGATGCCCCCAAACATCTGACAAATAACCTGAAGTTAGTGTGTAAAAGAAACCTCATAACTGCTGACCTCATTGAGCAAGATAAACTGAGCAGAAAAGTTTGGGATTTTCCCCCCAGGCTCCTTGAACTACAGTACATGTGTTTTGCCTTGCAGTACAACCGCTATCAGCGCTATGGTGCAGAAGAGTGTGTGCTGCAGATGGGTGGAGTGCTGTGTCCTACCCCAGGATGTGGTGCTGGCCTGCTTCCTGAACCAGAAGTGAGAAAAATAGTATGTGAGCCAAGCAATGGACTGGGCTGTGGGGTAAGACTGCACTTTCCTTATAGCTCATTGGGAATCAATTGAGATTGCAGGATTTAACAAGAAGCTTAAAAAAAAAACAGATTTTCTTTTCACTTTGATGACTCTGAATTACCCTTCATACCACAGTGAGATTCAGTAGCTTTCAATAAACAATTTTAATACAGTGCCAGAGCCTAGAAATCACTATTTTGTCATGTAGAGTATGTCCATCCCAGAATCCTTTGCTTTAATTGGTTTGAGAAGTTGCTGATCTAAGTAGTTACAGTGAGCAGTTGAACTGTGCAAATGACAAGCCAAGAGCTTTGACTTTTTTCTCCCAGCACTCAGCAAAACTGAATAAGATCTAGTGCAAACCATTTATTATTGTATTAGTACCACCCTTCTCAATTAGAGAGGGGGATGAAGAGAGAGAGAGAATGACCAGTCAATGATATCTCAGTGACATTGTTTGTGTGACTATTTTAAGAAACATAATGAAGATTAATGCAGAAACCTCTGTGCTTTATTGTCTTATAAAAACTGTTTTTAACTAGGGATGTGCAGAATGAGTGGTATTTTTAGGAAAATAAAATAAGCAGCATTTGAAAATATGTTGTGCTAAGAGGTCAGACTAGGTGAATCAGTCATTTTCTTGAATAAAATTACCACTGTATCTTAAAAGAAAAGGGCTGGAGGGGAAAAAGTTCTATACACAAAAGGCCGTACTAAATGATAGGTTGAAGTGACTAACTGATGCTGATACCAAGGGAATCCTCCTGTGCCTGATATTATTACTAAATCCATGGAGGCAGTGGAAAGAGAGAAAATATATATATTTATAAAATAGCAGCATGCTGTTGCTCTTCTCTTTTTGTGATGGAAAATGAACTTTTTACTGCGGTTTTGATGTTGCCCAAACTGATAGCACAGAAGAATAATTGTTTGCTGAACTAGGAAGTTACAGTAACTTTTCTTCTATGAATAGGTTAGCATCTCTCGACCTTGGTATAACTTCCTATCTGTCCATGCAGTGGTGCATGTAAAACACTGAGTTCCCCAGATTCTCTGAACTGGCACAGGGCTACAAAATAAAGGGTGGGGGTGGAAAAGTAATGAGAAACAAGGATGACTAAACAAAAAGAAATGCCTCAGATTAAATTTCAGGATTGGTTTAAAAAGGATAAAATCTAGAGCTGTCGATTTAATCACAGTTAACTCACATGATTAACTCAAAAAAATTAACTGTGATTCATTGCACTGTTAAACAATAGAGTCCCAATTGAAATGTATTAAATATTTTTGGATGTTTTTCTACATTTTCAAATATATTTATTTCTATTACAGCACAGAATACAAAGTGTACAGTGCTCACTTTATATTTTGGATTGCAAATATTTGCACTGTAAAAATGATAAACAAAAGAAATAGTATTTTTCAATTCACCTCATACAAGTACTGTAGGGAAATTTCCTTATCATGAAAGGGCAACTTACAAATGTTGATTTCTTTTGTTACATAAGTGCACTCAAAAACAAAACAATGTAAAGGTTTAGGGCCTACAAGTCCACTCAGTCCTACTTCTTGTTCAGCCAGTTGCTAAGACAAACAAGTTTGTTTACATTTAAGGGAGATAATGCTGCCCACTTCTTGTTTACAATGTCACCTGTAAGTGAGAACAGGCATTTGCATGGCACTTTTGTAGCCGGCATCTCAAGGTATTTACGTGCCAGATATGCTAAACATTCGTATGCCCTTTCATGCTTTCATGTTTCAACCACCATTCCAGAGGACATACTTCCATGCTGATGATGCTCATTAAAAAAAATAGTGCATTAATTAAATTTGTGACTGAACTCCTTGGGGAGAATTGTATATCTCCTGTTCTGTTTTACCTGCGTTCTGCCATATATTTCATGTTATAGCAGTCTCGGATGATGACCCAGCACATGTTTGTTTTAAGAACACTTTCACTGCAGATTTGAAAAAACACAAAAAGGGTATTGATGTGAGATTTCTAAAAATAGCTACAGCACTCGACCCAAGGTTTAAGAATCTGAAGTGCCTTCCAAAATCTGAGAGGGACAAGGTGCGGAGCATGCTTTCAGAAGTCTTAAAGAGCAACACTCCAATATGGAAACTACAGATCCTGAACCACCAAAAAAGAAAATCAACATTCTGCTGGTGGCATCTGCCTCAGATGATGAAAATGAACATGCATCGGTCTGCTCTGCTGTGGATCGTTATTTAGCAGAACCCATCATCAGCATGGACACACATCCTCTGGAATTGTGGTTGAAGCATGAAGGGACATATGAATTTTTAGCGCATCTGGCACGTAAATATCTTGTGACGCCAGTTACAACAGTGCCATGCGAACGCCTGTTCTCACTTTCAGGTGCCATTGTAAACAAAAAGCAGGCAGCATTATTTCCTGTAAATGTAACCAAACTTGTTTGTCTGAGCGATTGGCTGAAGTAGGACTGGGTGGACTTGTAGGCTCTAAAGTTTTACATTGTTTTATTTTTGAATGCAGTTATTTTTGTAGATAATTTTACATTTGTAATTTCAACTTTCATGATAAAGAAATTGCACTACACTACTTGTATTAGGTGACTTGAAATATACTATTTCTTTTGTTTTTTACAGTGCAAATATTTGTAATAAAAAATAAGTATAAAGTGAGCACTGTACACTTTGTATTCTGTGTTGTAATTGAAATCAATATATTTGAAAATGTAGAAAACATCCAAAAATATTTAAATAAATGGTATTCTATTATTAATAGTGTGATTAATCGTGATTAATTTTTAATCGCTTGACAGCCTTAATAAAATCACTAATAATTTTTGCTCTACTCTCTACCAAAATCAGACTGCATTCTATAGCTTCATTTTTCAACATTTTGAATCTCCAGTTACTTTACCTAATTTAAAGGCTATATATATTGACCCGTTTAGCAAGCTGTTATGTTTTCTTTTAAGGACTCTCTGCTTTAGTAGCTACTGAGCAGATTATGAGACTTGAATTTTACCTGACCAGTTGTTTTGGGTTAAGAGATGTTGAGAAGAGGACACACTTCATTGAGGCGAAGATTGGAAATGTTAGCCCAGTCTGAGAGCCACATTCTGGGCACTCTCCTATAATCCACACCCAAGTGTGAAAGAACAAGGCAGAAATTGGTGGCTCTGATTCTCTCTCTGACCCTGCTGAAAAAAAAAGTCCTTACAGAAGATTTTTTTCTGCAGAACCCCCATGGCAGGAGTCATGTGACGCATTCTATGCCATGACCTCGGGGTGTAGTCAACATGTATATAAGCTACCTGATTTCAGAATCAGGACCACAGATAAGAAGTTTTCTTTACCACAGTGGAAAAAAGGGACAAACATTTGGCACAAGTCTCTTTGCAGATAATAGTATACAGTATTGACAACAATTTACAAGTTCAAAAGAGGGCCATAAGACAAATGGTTGGCTGTTTGTGCATTCTAAGAGAGAAGGTATTAACTGTCTTTTTATATGCTTCTGTACAGTGTCCATTGCAATCAGGCTTTGATCCTTTTAAAGCAAATAAGAAGAGCAATGTGAATCTGGAGATGTTTATTTTTGACTGGAGGAGCATGTGGAGAAATCTTTTTCTCGGTTATGAACAGTGCTCCATATATAGTGGTGCCATTGATTGACCTTCAGTCTTGGCTAATCCTTCACACTTTTTATTACTCATAAAATATTAATTAATTTCCCAAGGTATTAGCATTATGCACTGTTGTTCTGCTTTCATTGCTATTCAGCAGGCCTATCTCTCTACTTTTATTGCTCAGATGTAAAATGTTGACATATTTAATACAAGAAAACAGCAACAAAATATGAAAGACACTACAGATTGTACCAACTGACCTGGGTACAGGAAAGCTGTGATAATTAAGGCCCAGGAAAGCTTTATAAATAAAACATCTTTGTCTTGTTTTCTACCATCCTAGGATATTACTTCCTATATATCAAAGACAAGCTTGGCGTTAAAAACAGAGAACCTGATGAGGTTAGAACTGAGCTCCAAGGAAAAGTATATTACTTGCTTATTAAAATGAGTGCATCAGTATACACATACAGTCCACACACCTGAAGAATTCACACCACTAATCTTAATTTATTATAGTGAGATGTAGAACAGACTTTTCAGGTTCAGATTCTCTCAGAAGATATGGTTCCTTTGCATCACTCCAGCAGCAAAAAAGGTGTGTAAAGCCAGCAGATCCAGCCAGACAGGGATTCCCTTAGAATGAAGGAGAAATCTTTGGATAGTGTAGAGCCAGCATAGCTATAATTTAAGACACTCTCTCTCCATCTTCACCTTGGTGTAGCATGCATATTGGGGCCATGGCCAAGAGTAAGGGTACAAAGGTGGAGTACTACTGTGCTCCAGTGATCCTTGGTAGCAGACCTTTCTACTTGTGGCCAGAGCCAGCCAGCCGTAAAGCTGCTCTAAACTATGATGGGGCCTGGGCTAGCAGTATAAATGGCTATAGGATCAGGGAATCATAATATGTATCTTTGTAGCCCTTCCTCCTGCCCCCCTCAGCTGATTACAGAATCCACGAGTGAGAATCTCAAACTTACTGTGTGACGGGTGTTACTAGTGACACGAGAAATATTGTACACTTGAAATGACAATACAAAAATTGAGTCTTAAAATTCCCCCTGTTTTTCAGCAGATTTCATGTTCTGTAAGGAACCTCCCAATGAATAACAGAGTCCTTGGAAAAAAATACATTCCCTTCCTGCAGGGTAGGTGGAATTTTAAAACTGCAGGACTGCAAGTAGTCACTGAAAAATAAATTATATTCAAGTACAATGTCAATAGCTAAGGCTAGGTACTGCATGTATCAGTTCTTTCTATTCTGTTTATTTGCTTTTTAGTTATTTTTCCATAGTTAAAGAAGCATACACCAAAAGCAATCAAAATAGTCTGCACATCATATGCAGTGTATTCTCTGGGGACACTCAGAACCCAGGAAGCATGGCAGGAACATAGCTAGGGAGTCTGGGAGCTCAGTGAGCCAGGCAACTTGCCTTCCTGCTGGTTGGCTGGTGAGCCACCGGGCAGTCTGCCTTCCTGCCTGCCTAGTTTATTTTGAAAGTTTTGACTGAGTCAACACATTCCCTGGGTTTTCTGTTAGAAAACTGTTCCATTGGAAAATTTTCAACCAGCTCTAGTGTTAAGTATAATAGTGTCAAAATATAACATACAAAAACAATAAAATACAAATGCAGGTAGTAGAAAACAGCTATGAGTTCATTTAGCTGTTACTTATAAGTATTCTCTGTGACAAAATTCAGTACAAATGCAGTGCATTTCACTAGTCAGCATGCTCCTTATTTGTGGGGAATTTACCAATCTTAAGCTATCTGATTTTAAGACAATGTTTCACATGCAGTTGTCAAGAATGATTTAAATCTGCCTAAGGTTGAAGACTTTATTTGCAAACAGGGAGCTGTTCAGTTAAATCACGTGTCTTTATACTTCATTAGTGGACATGTAAAATTAGACATTTTTGAAAGATATTTAAAAATATAAAGACAGTCAAACCAATTATTGGTATTTCAGAAAAATACTTGCAAGTTTTTTTCAAACGACTAAGCTCTGTAATCAGATGAGTAAAATATAATGAGTAACAAAGAACTGTGTGTGCAACAATCTGAAACTTTGCCTCGGTTTTAAGATGAGGAAAAAGTGATAGAGCCTGCTACCCTAGATATGGTCTCAGAGAGAGAAGCATTGGGTTTGTGAAAAACAAAAGAAAAATTATAAAACACAGCAAAAAGACCTCAAGACTTATGTCATTTGTGAAGCTTTAAAGTGGAAATCAGGAAGACAGCCGATATCTACTACTAAAATTGAAGGGCCACTCTTCATTATTATAGTTCATATTTCTGTTTTTTCCCTACATTTTATTACATTTGTGCTTTTAAGATCCGCCATAAATATATTATCATGGACAAGGTAATGTTTGAGGATATTGTTGAGATTAAGGAGCTGACTCACAGCAGAAGTGTTTCAGGACATCGTATTGTGACTTTTTTCAAGGGGAATGAAAATGAGACAGACATTTTCCATTATTGCTAAATGCTGAGTTGCTAGCATTATGCCACAAGCTCTAGGCAGTAATCATGTATTGCTTTCTTCTATTGAGTGGGTACTCTAGCCTCTAGAAAGTGGAATTCCATCTTGTTGACACATTATGCTTCAGTAGCTAAGCAAGTTGTTTCATTGCTAAAATATGACAGGCTTTCATAGAATGACTGAAATTCTGTTTTTTTTTTTTCTGGTAATGTCTAACATGGTTTGTAATGATCCCTAAAAACATAGGAGTCTTTAACATGTGGTAGAATACTGATGAGCTTAAATAACGCCCTTATAATAACACACTGAAATTAACATGCCATACCACTGACAAAGAACATCATTTCCAGTGGCTATGCCTTGCAGTATTGCAATTCATTGATCTTGTGACAGATATGAAATTCAGATGTCAGCAGTGACTGGATAAAGCAATCTGGAGAAAGTTTCCATTATTAACAACGGGGACCATATTAGTTCTTATTGCTAGAAAAAGCAAAACAAATAGTTTATATAAGGAGAACAAATCAATTACTTATACTCAGTTCAATATGTTTGAGAATACCTGTTTTTTTCTTTTACCTCCCAACTGCACAGAGAACTATATGATAGAATGGCAGTAGAAAACAAATGAGTGTCTCTGTGACCCTGTTTGTACTATGGCTGAAACTAGTGCTAGCCTCGTATAGTTTCCCTAAACAGTGTGGGAAGGCATTTTGGGTGAGGTAAGGGAGGAGGGCACGGATGAGGGTTACCTAATAATTGTACCAGCCAAATGTATACAGGTTACCAATCTTTCTGGTCTGTATCATGAGTTTACAACAAAGTTCTGACATGGATCTCGGGGGATAACACTATGTTCACACTGGTCAGGAAAGTTGTGTTAGGAGAGACCATGATTAAGTCTAATTATTGCTAGAAGTGATCAATCAAAACTTGAACCAGCTATTGAGTACTGTATTTGTGCACATGGAGATGCAGGGGTGGAAGGGAATAAAACTGGGTTTGTTCCTGAATCCACCCCGTTTGCTTTTGCAAAAGAAAAATAGATTCATTTTATCCATTTCTGTATGAAACAGAAATGGGCTAAAACTGACGCCACTTATGTTGATCCATTTTTAAGTTTGAAAGTTGAAATAAAATGGGGCTCAGATTTAAATCACCTTTTAATTTTGGTTTTAGGGCCTGTTACCTGAATCTCAGTCCTTTACCTAGGCCATTAGACCACAGTGCTCCCTGAAAAGTCATTTAGGATCTGATTATTGGAGGTGCTCAACACCCAGATTTGCCACTGGCTTAATAAGGAGTTCTGGGTGCTCAACCTGCCTGCTTCAGTTTCTCCACCTGTAAAATGGGGGGACATGACATTTACTGTAGATGAAATGTGAAAGTGAACATGATATACAACGTTTGTAGTTTCCAGTAGATCACCTCAAGCATTTATTTTACATATTTGGAAAAGAGGCTTAGAAAGGAGAAGTGACTTGCCTCATAGACACTGTGATCTAGTGAGCAGAGAGAACTCTGAATCCACTCCATTCTGCCCACTCCAAGCTAGCGGAACAGGGTATCCAGAGTGATGTTTTGAGGAATGGGGCCGAGTCACAGAGGTCTTCTATAGCTCAGCCATTATATTACATGACATTAATGAAGTCTGAAGTCCAGGTTTAAGTGGCACATAAAGCTGTGTGCAGTTGCAGGCTCTGCCTCTTTCATGAAGAGAAACTCCATTGGGTGGGTGCAGAAACACTGCAGACCACCTCTGATGGAGAGAGGTGTCACCATATGGCCAGTCAAGTACGATGTTAGGTGTAATATCAGTAAAGAAGGGGAGGTAAAAATCTGATTGCAGGAAGCTCCAGTGGATTCCCTTTGTACGTGAAACCAAGCCCTGTCTGCCTGTTGAATGCATGTCCTTGATCCAGCCTACCATGTCTAAAATCAGAAGAGAAAGGAGAAAAAGGGAAAGACACTCCAGGCCCAAAGGACTCCTCTGGGACCATAGGGAACATCTGAGGCTCTCCCCACTCATGCTATGTCCTTGTAAACTGACTACATTTTAAAAATAAGGCAAATAAAAATGAATTTGTAAATTAACATAATTGGCGATAAAGTGGTGATATTTTACTGTGAAAAAAGATGTACATCATTGAGCCATAGGAGATGAGACAATAATGCAATCAACTAAGAATATGTTTTCTGGGCTTGGAGGAGACCAAAGACAGGATCCTAATTATATAACAGGCTTATTTGAGCAATCATCTAAAAACTTTTCACATTTGACAAGGAATCCGAAACACAAACTGAATGCAGAAGATTATTTATATATGCCAAAGAAATAAATAAAATCAAAGTAGGCTTATATAGAGCCTTTCATGTGGAGGCATCCTCAGGGACTTTGGATTCACACTATTGCATTATTGTAAAATGCAAGAGCTGCTTAATCAATGAGAAAAGATGAATAAAAAGGCAGGATTAGAATGATAAGATTTAAGATTAGCATGAGCCTATTGACCTAACATCGTGAGATAAATTCAAAGTTCTGAATGCACAAGAATTAAAAGAATTTCCTCCTTATGTCTGGCTTAATTTTTGTAATAACCAATGGGCCAGTTTCAGAAGAACTTAAAAATAATCAGAAGTCTCATAGAGGCAGCAGCTCCCATAAATAGATACATATAACAGGTCCCAATGCAAGCATTGTTTTCTACAGTTTTTGTAGCGATTCTGATCTGGCATTGTTCTGCACCTACTTTATACTCATGTAAATGACTGCACAAGACAGAGTGAAGAATCAGGGCCTGAATCCACTCGGTGCAAATTAAAATGTAAAGAGTAGTAGCAGTTGTAACCTGTGCTACCAGGATGTATCCAACAGAGTAAGTGCCACCTAGGACTGTCAATCAAGGTGTCTGCTGTGTGACCTTTGTGGGTCTACACGCACGCAGAGGGGACTCCTGGCCTGAGGTATGCAGGTCTCAGAATCTTGCTTATGGTTATAATTCATGTGACAGGTACCTGTGTACCTAATTAATCAAGAGTTGTTAACTTGTTTACCCAACAAAGCTCAGACTCTGTGTTTAATTGGTTACTTTGTTTATATATACGGTGTGCCGTTACCAGTTCCTTGGAGCTATCTGCTGGTCAGGTTACTCCACTGTGACTTGGCTTGAAGTAGAGCTCCAGTGGCTGTAGCCTCACATCGTTAATAAAGAATGTGTTAAATATTTACCTGAGTTCCGAGTAGTCAGTACCCGGACGGACCAGGAGGGTAGCAGGTGGAATCTGAGGGAATTACTACTGCCCAGAGGAAGGGTAGGGGCGTAGATAGATAGATAACCCCCAACAGCAGTTTATATAAATGTGGAGTCTCTGAAGACTTGTTTCAGAGAAGCAATAATATGAAGCTCTGCCATAATATAGTCTTTACAAAAGCAAGCGCAGTCCCATGTAACACATTGAAAGCATTGGCCAAATTCTGGCATTTTCCATTGGTTGATCAGAGAAACTCATAAACAGTTTCTCTACATTGTAAATGTTAAATAGGATTGATGTTAGGACTGATCGCTGTGGCATTGAGAGTGCATGGCTTGGTGACCTGGTCATCAAGAAACACGTGAAACCTACAATTGGTCAGAATGTCTCGCATTAATTTTATCATTGCATTGCATAGGATAATTTTGCTGGTATTCAGGAGAAGGCCATTCCTCCATACAGTGTCACAGGTGGCAGATAAGTCTAAGAAAGCTTCCCCAGTCTTAAGTTTTCACTGGAATTCCCGCCTCAGTGTGTGGTGTTAAGGTTAATGGTTGGTTGGTGCAGCTGCAGCTTGGTTGGAAACTCACTTATTCATTTGGAAACATTGCTTCCATAACCAGCATAATCCTTGCCAGTAATATTCTTTCCCTGAGCTTGTACAACATGCAGAGAAGTGATATGGGTCAATACAGTGATGGATTACTGGTGGGCTCTCAGTCTTAGCAATGGCCATAGATTCTCACCAGAGGAATGGACAGACCCCGAGGAATGGATATCAGAGAACAGCATTGCCTACCATTTCTGTCCCTTGGCTCTGAGGTTTTTAAGAAATTCTTGAAAGACACCATCATGTCCTGCAGCCTTCCCAAGTGAGAGATATGTGTTTACCTCTTCAACTGTGATGGGCAAGGATGGGGGGAGGAGGTGGGTAGTGAACCAACTATTTGGTGGAGCACTCTATGCACTTTGTGCTTAGTAGATTTGTCCTCTACTGCTTTTGAGTTCATAAGAAGCATTCTTGTCATTGCATCAGCGGATATGTCAGGATTTTGAATTTTCACTGGGTTTGCAGCCCCATGCTAATGCAATAATAGCTAAACTTTGCAGCTGGAGTGAGTAAAGTCCACAGCTTCAATCATCATGCCCTATCTTCGATAGCGTGCTAAATTCAATGATTCTCATAAGGAATTTGCCGTGTTCAGGTCTCCAGACATTGGGTAGTCCTTTAATAGCCTATCTATTTTTTGTTTCTATCTTTTTTCAATAGCCACTGGAGATGTTTTTTCTTGCAATTATTTGATGAGCTCGGTGAAACGATTGAAATTTTTGGGCTTCAGTAGAATCACATTGATGGTGGCCTAAATTGTGCCAATGAATCCTGGGCCATTTGCCTTTTGAAAGTTCAATCATTGTTTGGGTGATGACATATTTACTGGGAGTTCAATCTCTATGCGGATTATCACTGATTGATGCTGACTATGCAGAGGCGGGCATGGATCAGCGTTCACGTCATACTCCCTATCAGTACCCAGCAGGGGCGGGGGAAGCTAATGGTCCAATCAGCGGACCAAATTCAGTGATGAATCCTGGTCATGTGCCACCTGAATCATGTGCATTCCCTAAGAAGGAGACTGTGTAGAAAGTTACCAAGATTGTGCTGCCTGACCTTTTTAAGGTTAATAATGTTTGTATTGATGGCCAATTGATCTGACTGTGATAAGGTTCTTACCCCAGAATCAGGCTACACAGAGCTAACACTACAGCGTTCAATATCTTGTGAGGAGTCTCAGGGTGGATGACAGGGACTCTCACACTGAGGGCAAAGTAAAGCCTTAGAGATCTTTATTAAGATAATGAACAAAGCCAGAAAGAACCCAAGCCACATAAAAAGGTAGAAAGAACAGGAGTACTTGTGGCACCTTAGAGACTAACAAATTTGTTAGTCTCTAAGGTGCCACAAGTACTCCTGTTCTTTTTGCGGATACAAACTAACACGGCTGCTACTCTGAAACCTATAAAAAGATAGAGATAATACAATAGAGTTATCTGTGGTAGCATTCTTTGCATAAGCTTTTAGAATTGCATGCTCACACTGTTTCTTGAGGACCCGATGGTAAGAGACAAAGGGGTCAGGCCTGTCTCTGGCTGCCAATGGATCAAGTTCCTCAATGAGTTGAAGGATCAAGTAGTTGAAAGCAGACAATGATGGAAGAAGCCCAGAAAAAAACTGACCCCAGACCACATGGTGGTTGCCCTGTTATAGGGCCTGAGTATCATCTGCTCATGCTCAGTCCTCCATGCCCAAATTTAGCTTTTCACCCACATAATATTGCAGTGTACTTATGCTATAGGGTAACATATTGATATGTGTAACTGCCATCTTAAATCATTATCATACCTGTTACCCCTTGCTTAAGCGGATTTGCGGTTATTACTTCCATGTTCCTTGCAGTAACATTTATTGGTACATTCTAACTCCTACCACTGAGCAAGCTCTCCTTAGTTCCCAAAATCTAAAGGTAACCATAGGCCATTTATCTGTGCCAAAGGTTACGGCCTACTTAACCATGCTTATGCTAACTTATGCTTAAGCTAACATTTTATAGGATACAGGCCGGTAGGTTTCTTGGGGTACAGCTGAATATAATGAAAGCAGCTTAATATAATAAAGGCAAGCCATTACATATAGTAGGCAAGCTTGCCCTGTTGGGCTACAAATGGTTCTGGATGTGTTGTGATGGATTCTGAACTGTGTCTTTCCTGAGGAAGCAGAGATCTGGATTGTAGTCTCTGATTCAGTGAGCAGAATGAAAAGTGCCTTTTTTTTTTTTTTGCATTGAAAAGAAGGTATGCGTCTTTGTTTGATGACCATTCTGCATGTTCTTTGCCCTGCCGTATAATTGCTTTGATAGCCCGACATCATATGGTGACTATTGAAATCACGGATGTACTTAGCCAGAAAATAAGATGTGGGTATTGAGGGAGAAGGCCAATTTGTATTAGGTGGTTTATACACATTAACTACTGTTATCTTGCAAATAATTGAGATGGCAAAGGTTCAGGAATTGCTCCTGGACTCTATCATGTCAAATCCTCAATGTCCTGTTTAAAGAGGTATATGACAAGTCCATATCTTGGGTGATGGAAGGAAGCCTCTAGATTGTAGCCAACAATCCAGCAGCATGATTCTTCAGTGTCATCTTTCATATTAGTTTCTTGCAGGGCAAGGAAGTCGATCATAATATGAGCTAGGTAGTCACTTTTAGATTGGGACACACCTTCAACATTCAGTTGGCAAATTCGTAGAACTGGGTGTACCGTTCTGTTAAAGTGACTCTGGGAGGAGTAGTTCTTGTACGGGATCTGTTTCCATTGCTGTGAAATCCAAGACTTTGGTGAATGACAGTGATTATGACTTGGCGCATAATAAGGCAGACCACAAGAAGGTTGTCATCAACCTTCCCCAAACCTGCCCCAAACATCATGACAGAAATTTGTCTACGCTGATTACATTGCTCTGACCACAGCAGCATGAGATTTACCTATTATAGAAGAAATCCTAACCAAGAACGTTAAAACCAAGTAAGTGTATTTCTTATATTAGTGGCTAAACCCAAATCCATCAAGACTCTTGTGTCAGCACTCTGTCAAAACAATTGAAAGGCAACAGTAGAACTGCATATGTACTTTCATGGCCAGCAGATAAGATACTATTCCACCCCCAAAATATCTTGGTGTGATATTAGACTGAAACTCACAAACCACCAAAATTGAAAAACATCCATGGCAAAATACAGGTGCATGTAAGCCTCATCCAGAAATGGGCAGGAACAATCTGGGGACTCAACGTAAAAACTCTGTGGACCTCTTCACTGACCTTTGTCTACTCTACCACAGAATACAGCTCACCTATCTGGACACAGAGCTCCCACAAATCACTTGTTGACTCTGAATACCGGCCCACAGATCGTTACGGACATGGTAAAATCAATGCCACAACTGGTACGGTGTGTGGTTCTCCCTATAATGCTTTTATTCTAAATAAATAATACTTTGCTTTAAAAAGACATATTTACTTACTGGCTACCATTGCCCATAGCTCCCCGCGGGAACACAACTGCAGGTACTTAAGATAAATCACATCTGCTGAGGTAATCATGGTTGATCATAGGAGGCTACAGATCAGGGCCTGGTCCGAGAGGGGGAGAACTGTATGATTCCACCCCAGGAGAGAGATGGTGGCTTGAGGCTTAAGACATCATTGGGGGTGCACTTGAAGAGACCTGGAGGGATCAGAGGTGCAGTTAGCCCCATAACTGTGACATATATCTCTAGGGCAAAGAGGTAGTTCTTGGTCGCTGGCAGTTGGTTGCTCTGCCAAGTGAGGTAGAGAAGGACAATTTATTGAATGTTTGAAAAGAAGTGAGGTTGTGGTCATCCCAAGTATGCTGCAAAGGCAGAAAATTCCAGACAGTGCAAGGGTATACTATACCCGGCAGGGTTGGGAGTGTAGTAAGAACAGTACAGAACTCTCCTTGAAGAAAACTACTGATTGTATTGATAAGGACACAACTAATACTGGTGCAAAGATCTTCTACATCAATTCCTTTGGCTTCATGTGGGGCCATTAATATGATTACCTAGTTTTCTAAGAACAGTATATGGAATTGTTAATGTATGTGTTACTGGCATAGATGATTCTTGCCTTAGCAAAGCAGTGACCTTTGCACACAAAATCATTCATATTTGTCTTCGGGTAAAGACTATAGAGTTCAAAATAGAATGTCCCCTAGTTCAAAAAAAAAAAAAACTACCTGGATGCAAAATATAATGATAATCTGACTTCATTTACTGTGTGTTTTGTTTCACTGTTTTTTGTGTGTAGAGAAAACTGTTGTTAGTTCTGAGAAGCCCCCTCTGTCTGTAGAGACTTAATTTTTTTTAACCTCAGGAGTCAATATGGGTCATCTATATGGAGAAATCTAGGTAATAATTTTCCTGAATGAGTGAATTAGAAAATGTTAATTTTACACAGATAACATTTTTTGTAATCAAATAACATTTGCAATGTTTTAGAGCAATTTATATCTGCCATGTGCCATCTCTTCACTGGAACGCTCTGCATGGGTTAAATGTCCTTTAATGCAATTTTGAATAGTTATATGTCACACTCTGAAATGGAGATTGAACTGTTCAGCTTTCTATTGACTGAAATCATGTAAGAAATTGTTTGCTAATAGTTAATGTCACATCCCACTGGGACAAGCACCACTTGTCTTATACTAAAAACAATACAGAACCATTAATGTGTTTCCCTGAACAGTGAATGTTTGTGATGTATATTAAGAAAACACCATTGGTGGGAACCACAGGAGCATAAAAATCTATTATTTCAATGTACATTTATTGCTAAGTTTATTTCCTCTCTAATTTATTTAACTCACCAATTACCAACCTCTTCCATTCCCGTGATCATTCCTACAACTGGAAGATGTGGCCAGTTACTGGTTCAGATTAATGGCACTCCATAGGCAGCGAACAAAGCGCTCTCTTCTCCAAACAAGCAGCATTTTCCTGGAAAAATCTAGGTAATTATTACATGTTATGGCTGGATGAAACTTTTTCTCATAGTGTGAGATAAAAATGTCATACCTGCAAACATCTGAAAACAAAAATCCAGTAGATCCAAATTACCATAAATTTCAATAATGAATATTAATATATGCTGATTTACATAAAATGGTATAGACATGTTTCCTGTTTGTCCCATTTATATACTCCCCTCACATTTAATAATTATATATCAACTCTCGTTCATTTCACACCAACTCATTCCACATTACTCCTATTCTTTCCATGCCCACTCTCTCACGCACTGTAGGTATAACTCACACCACAACTATCCCAATTCATCCTACATTTACCCATTCATTCTGCATGCACACAACTCCCCATTCCAAATACACGTAGCCTATTATTCTGCGCACCCATCTCTGCACTACATATCTAAGCATTCTGTAGGCACCTATAGTGACTCAGACTTGACAAGTCTGAGTTTTTCCTATAGACTGTGGGTTTTCAAACTCTTCTGTGCATCTGCAGAGAAAACCAAACCTGACTGTCTGCTTTTCTCCATTCCCCTGGAGAGCTCTCTGTAGCCAGTGAGGTCCAAGTCAGAGAGTGAAGCTTCTGGAATCCCCAGCCATCCCCACAAGGTGACTTCCTCCCTTTGTGCTCCCCCATGTGATGCACCCATCCACTCATATATTGAGCCTATCTCCCTGTATATTCCCATTGTGCTGCTGCCCTAATTCCCCCATAGGCTGACTCCTATCCCCATCTCCCATATGAAGCCTACGCCTCCCCACCCCCCCAATTTTCTACTGCTGTCCCAACCCCCTCACCTACCTCCAGGTCCAGAGCCTTACCAATGGTGTCTACGGAGGCCTCTCTTCTCCCATCCCACTGACTTCAGGGGAGTCTGCCTGTCCCTCACCAACTTCCAGTCTAAAAGGGGGCACCAAGAGAGGACTCTGCATGCCTAATCTCAAATAAAAGAGCAGGGGACTTTAAGGAAAGGGACATATCCCTGGATGTACAAAAGGAGTTAAGCAGAGCATCACAATGCCTAACTTTTAGGGGGCTAGAAAATCACTGGAATTCACAAAGCATGAACTAGGTCCTTAGGCTCCTGTGCAACACATGGGCAGAGATAGGGGCCTCAGAATGTGACCCACAGAAGTCAGCACACTAGCAGGGAGTTGCCTAAGGTAGAGAATGGGAGATGCCAACCAGAGCGGGGTGTGCTAAGCTCCACCCCTCTCATGGAAACAGGCACCAAAGCCTGGGCTACAGGGAGGCACTTATCTCTGCTAGCAATTAACAGCCACAGACCATCTCTTGGAGTGAGATGCCTATACTGCTTTTGCAAAAAGCCAAGCGAAGGGAGCAGCTCCCTCATTACTTTTAGCTCCTTCATTACTGGGATATGGGAGACCCTTGGTTCAAAACCCCACTCCACCTGGGAGGAGACAAAGGATTTGAATAGGGATCTGCTACCTCTTAGGTGAGGTACCCGAACAACTGGGTTATGAGATATTCTGACGGTGGTGTTTCACTGTGGTGGCCAAAGAGAATGGAGAGTGGGTATTCCTTCCATGCTGACACCTGGGCAGCACTTAACTGGGGTTAATTTACTTCCCTTTGTGCACCAACTCAGCACCCTTGGGGGAAGTGGAGACCGCATTTCACCCACTCCCCATCCATTTGCTTGAGGAATAGTACCAGTGGCACAGAACCTGGTCTCCCTCCTCATGTCCAAGCTGAAATATGGAGAGTCCATTCTGGGCAAATCAGGGTGAGTCTGCCTTGTCCTTACTCCATTGCATGGCTAAACTACAGCTAGGCATGCTCTGGCCTTACAAGTTTAAGAATCCAGAACTAAGATTACAGTTCCGTCTCACTTGAGGCAGTAAAGCTATGCCTTGCCCCTTACTCTGGGCAGTTGAACCCTTAGCCTTATTATTTATTTTCATTGTTAATTCTAATAATTCAAGAAAGGTCATTTTCAAATTTTTATTAGACTGAATATTTTCCTTTAAAATAATTACCTGTGAAGGCAAAAGAACATTGGTATGTGCCTTTTGCTTCTTTAGGATGTATAGAGAAGGCCTGAACAGTGGGTTTTTTTGCTTGTTTTCTAACATTAGAAATTCATGCCCACCTCCTAAAGTAAGGGCTCAGAAAGTTCAAAAGACACAAAAAGTCTTCCAAAAAAAAAGGGGGGGGGGGAAACAGACAAAACTTTACATATCTTTCAATTGAAAAGGGAAAATAAGTGGGAAAAGTCATTTTTGACACATCCCAGTCCTCTAAAAGAAACCCCATCTGGCCTTCTTTATATATTTTAATGAAGCAGAACAAGGCACAAACCATTATTTTTTCTTTTGCAGATCATCTTCAGCATTGTACATTGTTGTTAGGATTAACGGCATGGGAAGGAAATACAAGGATTTTGTGTATTCCAAGGATCAATCATGTGTAATGTATCTACTCTAGGTATTAAAAGGAGCTCATCACTGTCATAGCTTGGTGTTGGATATCTGATTTTTTTGTTGATTTCAAATAAAATATTTAAAATATTAAGAAAGATAAGGTCAAAATATATTTTTGTGGTGTGCTTTTTATGTGTGTGGGGAAACATGGCTAAGTTAACCAAGCAATTTTGCCAGCTGATTCCATTTGAACAAGTGAGCCACCAGTATCTTAACACTTTCTACTTTATCTCTTAGCTCATGTCTTGTAAGTGTCAGCAGAATAGATTTTCTATCATGGCAGTGCATGTCACCCAATTTAACATAAGAGCTCTTGGGGGGGGGGGAGGGGGAAAGCCAGTGGTTTCAATGATTTAATTTCTGAGAAATGTGTGGATATAATGGAGTTAACAGAAACATGGTTATCCAACCATGACACTCTGCCCTTGGTCAAGGCCTCCACATTCAGTGATATATTATATTATCCACATCAGAATTGTCCCTTTTATTTTTTCTTCTTTATCATGTTCTTTTAAGTGCACACTGTATTGTGGCTTTCTATTATCTCTCACAACTCTCACTGAATTACAGATGTTCGCTGTTCTCCAAATTCAGAGTATTTTTTTAAAATGTGGAAGGGATGTCTCGTTTAGTTGGAATACATAATTTTAAATTTATTTTCTTTTCACCGATCATTTATGACTTTAGAACATTGCAACAGTAATGCTGTTGTTAAGACTGAGCTGCAACTTCTGTCCGAAACCTACTTTCACTCACTTGTAGCTTTCCCCAAATGTTCCATATTGGACTGAAGCTTTCAATACTTAGTCTCTTATTCAAAAGTGGATTTTTATTTGAAATTTCATAAGCATCATCTAGTCATCCATTTTTGAGTTATCCAACGTGAAATGGATGCATTTTCAGCAATTAAGACATTTACAGGTGTTTCTTTTGGACTCTGATAATTGAAAAACAGCTTTGTTTTAACATGTCAAAATGATGCACAAAGATCTCTGATTATGGAATAGCGTCTTTGCCATTTATTTGAAATAGTTTTGAAATAAAGTTCTGTATGTGACAAGTATTGTTAAATAACTTGTTGAAATAGAAGTGACGAGAAACTGTGCACTGTACAATTGTTCCCTACTTACAAAATTTAAAGAGGTGATTTGTTTTCTATAATTACATTTAATTACAGTTTTTTAAATAAATCAAATTATCTGTAAACCTTTTAACACTATTTTTTGCTGTTCAATGAGTGCACACCTGCCTCATTCATTGCACACAATCGAGTCTATCTTAATTTTATATAGAATACCTAGAAATATTATATTGTAGTATATTAAGTATTGTAACCTGTATACTGAGGACCAAATTTTCCTCTTACCCTGATGTAAATGCAAAGTAAATCCATTGTCTTCAATTTATTTACTCTGCCTCTACATAATTTTAATTGCAAACTGAAGGTAGAATGATGATTCTTTGCTCAAAGACCTGATAAGAAATTGCACATAACTGCTATGCCCTGTATGCATGTCTGGCTTACCAGGAATATCTCCATCTTCTGCATGGGGATTCTGGTAGGTCTAATCTTTCTATAAATCCCTGATACCGTTAAGGTGTGGGTGACAGTCTCTTCCCTTAACTCACACACAAGTTCTTGTTCCCCCTGCTTTTGGGTCTGACCCTGCTTACCCAGTCCTTTGATCACTTCTCTTCTCAGCGAATAAGTCACTTTTTAACTCTCCATAGCCCTTTGATCTGTTGATTCCTAGTACTGGCAAGAAAGGTTCACAACTTGTTCGAGATAGATACAGGATCCTTGAAGCTAATAGCTTTCCCTGTTGTCTTTCAAGTGTGTGCCTGGCTGTTCTTATAAGGGAACCATTGTGTTGCCTTCCTGCTTATTTTTTCCAACAGGAGCCCTACTAAGCTAAATTGATACATTTATACAGGAAAGCCTAATAACCTGATATACAGTAACTGCACCTCCCTGACCAGATCACATACAGTATTCTTAAAATTATGTCTAGATCTGTATTCTTAGATTATTACAGAGCAGTTCCATATCTGCCACATTATGCTTCCTTCATAGCCTTCGTATCAGCATTAAATGTGTCTGAACTTGTCGGATAGAAATACTCCATCAAGCCTAGAATGTTCCAAGCAGCTGTAAGTAAATAGCTGATGCTTGATCACAAATCCTTAAGGTGCAGAAATTTTTGTTCCATTTTCGTTCTTGGCCAGGCTCCAGCCATTAGGCCTCCAGATCTGTCTGGTCAGAAACAGTGACCATGCTAGGTATGAGACTGTGAAGTTTTGCTGCAGCATGGATAAGTCCTGCTTGATCTTTAGAATCAGTTGAGCATCCAGCTGGCAGTAAGTCATTCTCACCCAACTGGATCACCACCAAATGCGGCACTGACTACCGATCATGTTCCAGCTTTAACAACATGTCAGAAGTTGATCCCTCAGTCTCTCATAAGGAATATCAGGAAGGATCCAAAATGTCTGCCATACTGAATAAAATGTGGGCAAACCTGAGCTGTTGTACCCAGAATGTTATTAATAGTCTACATATCTCTGTAAACAGTTCTCTTCCCTTGTTTATGCCGTGACTCTTAAATAAACAAACTGAATAAATGTTGACATGTCCATTTTAATAAATAATTCCTACCTTCACCTTTTCTTTTTTAACATTTAATTGAATTTTTTCTCAGTTTTTCAAAACTTGACCTACCCAGCTTGCTTTTGATCAACATAAATACATTGGATACTTTGCTGATTGCCATTTCTGATTTTTCTAGATTATCTGTTCAGACCCATAGCAGCTTCTGCCAGGATGACCCAAGGTCAGAAAGAATAAATTCCAAATACAAACCAGTCAAGACTGAAAATCTAATATTGTGTGCAACATTGCAAAACACTTGTATGTTGTCATTGGACAACCATCCATATATGAAATCAGAGTTCATCACTATAGCAGCCTTCTAAATACTGCCACATAACTTCAAAAAGTCAGAGAGCATATTTCCCAATGTGAAACTTCATGATAAAGTTGTCTTCTCCTCTCTTGTGTGTTTGATCAACAGAATTTGAATGAGTCTTTCATTGCCTTGAAACAATCACCCTCAAATGGTACCTGCCTTTAATCACCAAGACTTCAGGGAAAGCTCTACGCTCTAATAGCCCTGAAGAATTTCACTAAGGCCATCCAAAATAACGTTGAAGGGCAAATAGTATACATCTGACAGTGACCAAAGCCGAATCCTTCCATCCTGATTGATGTTGAGTTCTCTCTCATTCTTTTAGAAGTTCAAATTATTTATGGGGTAAGAGAGGTCCAAGCTCTTCCTGTGGAATGCCACTGTTGCCCACTGCATAGTGACACAGAATAAGCCAATCCCAACTTCACCAAATTCAGTAAGCATTACAACACCTTTTATGGTAAAATAGTCTCCCTAGTCTATATGTAATCTGACATGGAAAAAATTAGTGCCGTGTGTGTCCTATGCATCATTTCCAAAGCCATTGACTGCTCTAGTTATCCTATCTCCTAGAACTGGAAGGGACCTTGAAAGGTCATCGAGTCCAGCCCCCTGCCTTCACTAGCAGGACCAAGTACTGATTTTGCCCCAGATCTCTAAATGGCCCCCTCAAGGATTGAACTCACAACCCTGGGTTTAGCAGGCCAATGCTCAAACCACTGAGCTATCCCTCCCTCCCCGTGAGGTCCATACCAACTGTCAGATTACATAAGGAAGCCAACACTGGAATCAGTTTTTTGTTTCTGGTGAGGATTTGGTTCCAAATTTGGATTTCAACTCTGTGGGTTGTTTTGTTTTTAATATGCCATGTGTACTTACTGTTGTAGAGAACATAGCTGTTTAGGTACCTCCATTGATATACATGTTAATAAAGCAGTAAATGCAAATGGAATCACAGGCGGCCACAACCATTAAAAATAAATCACAAACCATATCAATCCCCTCTCACAGAAATTCCAGAGAGGGGGAGAAGGTAATTCAGAATCTATCTATTTACACTCACAAGCATTCCATTGTATTCTACTCTGAGGGAAAAGGTTCTTCCACGCTTCTTCTCAGTCTCCCTCTCTTCTAACAACCGCTCACTCTCACTTTGGCATCATGCTGCCCTTGGCTTTCTCCCCCATGACGCTGAACTGACCTGCACTTCGGGGGTTGGGGAAGGCCATGCAAAAACCACAAAAATTGAGTTAATGCTCAGTTGCAGTTTACATGTATATATTTAATTATATTTGTACCTGGAAAGGTGTCAAGTTACCCCTGCTGCATAGAGCAGCTACTCCCTGACTCTGTTCCCCACTCTGGCATAACTTGCTCCCCCCAAAACCTCCAGATGGGGGACTTGCCAATGAGCTGCTCCCATTCAGTAGGGTTCTTAGCATTTGCTCTGGGATTTCCATACTCTTGCTCCTTTCCACACCACACTGTGTGGAACAGCACTTTGGAGCAAAGCAGTCATACAACTGTCGCCAAGTAAGTGTAGAAGAGTGACAACCTTTCTTTTGTGAAATGAGTTCTGCTAATTTTGTCCTTAAAATCAGTTTTTTGGTAAAGGATTTCACATTTATCTTGAAATATATGAGCGCAGTTTGATTCACTGATGTCTTTCCATCTTTTAGTTGTATTGAATCTGTAGCAGTTAGCTATTCACACGGTATTTCTGTCTTTTGTGTGTGTATGTGGTCTTTTGCCTTTCTTTTCATGTGGTTTCTTTTCTCCCATATAGAAAACTCTGAAATGTAGCACTCACTCACAACACTATTATTATTCTGTTTTTAAAAGAACTATTTCTGGTGCATGTATTCTTTGAAGATGTTTTCACTGCTTTTCTATTTTATCTTTTCATTGGGAATCTCAAGTGATTTTACACAGAGAACAATGTGTGGTTATATACAATGCAGCGAACAATGGCATTGGGAACAATTGCATAATATACAGAACCCATATTCATTTAATTGGTCTCTTTTAGTACTATTTTGTTTTCTATTGCATTTTAACTTGTGGGTGCCCTAGAAGTTTTTAATGTCTACACAGTATTATTCCTTTCAAAGCGTTCCATTTTTATTTTAGTGACACCCACTAGTACAATTATAGTTGAGGCTCTGTAAACAGTTTTTATGAACCCTGGTTTTCTGATCTCCATATTCAGGCATTTCATTTGAAATGGCCTAAAAAGATATACGTGTCTGGATGGGAAGTGGTGGTGGTGGGTATTACACTGGAGAGAAGCATGAGCTGATCCAAATCCAAATTTTCTCTTGAGTGGGGTGTGGTGCATTCCTGAGATTCTGGTTCAGGATCATCACTAGTGTAAAACAATGACCTAGAGCAGTTTCATATAGGTTAGCTACAAACAAAATTTAGGGAGTGATTTCAGTCATACTTTTTACTACCAGACTTACAGTAGTTCGCTACCAGTGATGGGAGGTCTGGTTTTGCCAAAGATAGAGTCACTAATGGACAGTTTCAGAAATACCTAAGATACATAGATTGTGAGAAACGACTTTATTCTAGGAAATGTTTGCACTAAGCTAAGGAATATTCTTGTGTTGGTACATATTCATAATACACAGAGAATAATGTGTGGTTATAACTATTTGATGGAAGTTGTACAAGGGCGTCAAAGGGAGAGTAGACCCTTTAGGCCCTGACTCATTGACTTCAGTGGGACTAATCACATGCTTAAAGTTAGGTATGTGTTTAAGTAACTTGAATTAGTCTTAGTCCTTAGTATGGAGCAGTACCTATATTTAATGAATGTATACTGGGGTATGCCTTTTCCAGTGGCCTTTGAACAGGTTTCATTTTAGTTACTAGTGGATGAGTATCTACTTACAAAGACAACCATTATGAGATCTTAGCAATTAAAATATTTCTCTCATGGTTTTCTGATCATATAATTGCAGTCCTTACTTTAATTTTATGTTGTCCAGGCTGAGGGGAAGAGCTAAAGTTATAGTGTGGACTTTAATTTGGAGTTTTCTTTTGCATTAATGTAGTTTTGGCATTAGATGTTTACATTTGTTTGATTATAGATTTCTATTGTTCAATGCCCAAGGTTATCTGTGATTGATTCCCACTACATACATGCCAAGGTGAAACTCATACTAGTGATAGAACTTCCTTGCATACCATGTTATTTTTGCTAATATAGGGAGACTGTCCTTAGGGATTCTGAGAGCAGGCCTTTTTTAAATCTATTTTTTAGTAATTAGTCTCAGAATGTTATTTCCCCTATGAACTGTTTCAGTTTTGCAAACAATTCAGATACCGAAGAAAAATTAAAACAGAAAAGTTAAAAAGATGGATTATTTTATTTCTAGGTTACTCTTTCATTTAGAAGCAACCTTTTAAAAAATGTAGCATTCTGATGGCTTCAGGTATGGTAGAAGTGGACAGTTCAAGAGGACAGATGTACAATTGTATCACTGTGCAGTACTTCCAGGCACATTTTAATTGTAGTTGCAGTAGCATTAGGGCTTCTTACACACTGTACAGCAGTGGTTCTCAACCAGAGGTACACGTACTCCTGGGGGTACGCAGAGCAGAGGTCTTCCAGGGGGTACATCAACTCATCTTGATATTTGCCTAGTTTTACAACAGGCTACGTAAAAAGCATTAGCAAAGTCAGTACAAACTAAAATTTAATACAGACAGTGTCTTGTTTCTACTGTTCTATATACTACACACTGAAATGTAAGTACAATATTTATATTCCAATAGATTTATTTTATAATTATACGGTAAAAATCAGAAAGTAAGCAATTTTTCAATTATAGTGTGCTGTGACATTTGTATGTTTATGTCTGATTTTGTAAGCAAGTAGTTTTTAAGTGAGGTGTAACTTGGGGGTACACAAGACAAAACAGACTCCTGAAAAGGGGTTCAGTAGTCTGGAAAGGTTGAGAGCCACTGTTGTACAGCACTTGGTTGTGGACTCAGGCATTCAAGTAAGTGATCAATTTAGTTAACTTTCTGCACAATTAAAGGAAAATGATGGGGAAATTAATCTGTATCAATATTCAGGATATTTGTTCTCTTCTTTCTGTGTATGTCTATCTCTAAAGATACACAGAGAGAGATTAGAGCGGATCAGATATTTCCATTAAGTGTTGTTCACTGAAATTTAACATTTCTGAAATAGTCACAAAATTTGAGCAATTTAGCAAAACTGAAATGTTTTCCTTATTGGGAATGTTAGGAATATGCAATTTTTGCTGCAATTTTTGGTATTACGTTTTAAAATTTCAAGCTGGTTTTGACAGTTAAATTAGTCACATAATATTTTGTATGTTTCCCTGATTACTGAGTCTATCCGATGGATCAGGATAATAACCACAGTCCATTTTGATTTTCTCAGAGAGAGTGACTTCATTCTCTGTACTTTGTACCAGTCAGAAAAGGTGTGACCGCATTGGCAACTGAGAGTGCTCTGTGCTGTTTCCTGTTGTGGAGAGCATGTTTGTTGTAAGCACTTTTGAAGACTAGTCAAGATTAAGGGAAGCGGTGATCATTCCTGGTGGTTCCTTGAAGACATAGGTTGGGAGAGATCTCTCTCCATCAGAAAAACTTCAGAAGCTGTAGCAAGCCCCACTCGTTAGTTTCCCAGAAGAAAACAATACCAAGAAGCAATGAAGAGCTACCAGAAAACAGTCTTTTGTAGGATGTTCAAACTATGAATCTCTGGAGATTTTCCCCATCACTAGATGTATATCTAGGGTTTTTTTATGATTTAAAGGGTGGTTTAATGTGTGTCAAGCTGCATGAATTCTGTGGTTTGCATCATTTTTATTTTATTTGTCTTGTAATAAAGAGTGTCAGGTCATAAGACTCTGTAATAGTACATCTCCATTGTGGGATCCTGAACTGGCTGTCTCACTATAACAACATTCAATATTAGATTGCCTGCCTCAAGCATGTATAGTCCATTACATCTGTGCAAAGTAGATGTGCACTGCCTGGCACAGATGTAAATGACTGCCCAAGTTACAAGGCAGTGGAGAGTCAGGACTCTGAGATGCTGTGCTTTGGGAACTGTATGTGCTTAAACAGCAGTGTAAGTATAACATATCTGGAGTTGAACTAAGGGGGTTGGGTTTGGGTTCTGCAGAACTAGGTCAGTACAATCCAAGTTCCAATTTGTCTGACCCACCATGGTTCAGAGGATTGTGTTAAAAGATCCCAGTTTTGAACCATCCCTAGACATTTTTTTCTAAAATGAGCCATTTTAAGTCTGGTTTTGGATTAGATTTCATTAATAAAGAGGTTTATTACAGAACTAATAAATAATGAATTCTGCAAAGATAAAAAGTTGAACACATGCATGCGACTATTTAAAAAGAGAACCTCACTATCATAAAATGCATACACAAAGTTTGTGTTCCTTGTAATGTGCAGCACTACTTAGGGTACATCTGTACTTACCTCCGGGTCCAGCAGTAAGCAATTGATCTTCTGGGATTGATCCCGGAAGTGCTCACCGTCGACGCCGGTACTCCTGCTCCGCGAGAGGAGTACGCAGAGTCAACGGGGGAGCCTGCCTGCGGCGTCTGGACCCGCGGTAAGTTCGAACTAAGATACTTCGACTTCAGCTACGTTGTTCACGTAGCTGAAGTTGCGTATCTTAGTTCAAAGTGGGGGGTTAGTTACCAAGGTTTTCCTCTTTGAAATTTCCCTCCTCCTGAAAATGAAATGCCTGCCACCTAGTGTTATTCATGTCTCTTCACTTTTTCATTTTTTTCCCTCAAACTTTGCTGCAGTTCTTTGCAGAAATGAAAGCCCTTTGAATTGAAACTGATGTTCCCAGACAGTACAATGCTGTTGTCATATATGCATTTACATTTTCCTTTCTCCTTGGTCTCGCTATTTACTAGAAATACCAGCTTTCCATAGCCTTAAGACAGCAAGAATGTCTTATGTTGTGTACTTCTAGAAGCTGTTGTAATGCCCTGTAGGGCATCCTAGCTGTTGTCCTAAATTGAGATGACAGTGTTGCTCATATTAAATTTCCTTTTTGCTTGGCTTGGCATGCTGAGATCCATATCTATTAATGCAGGAGTGTCCAAATGTCCTGCTAGGAATGCAATTTGTTCCTCAGTAGGGTGCCAGAGAAGCAGCTGGTCTAAGAAGCCAACAGAGGTGATGTTAGGGGCAAGTTGTGTATTTTCTTGATTTAGTGAACATTTTTACTGATCTGTCTCCTTGCTTGTCCCCACCACTTGTCAACAAGGGAGCACATATCCATCTTCCGCCACCTCCTCTCCATCCCAACAAGCCTGCCATATCTCTTGTGTCGAGACAGGCTTTCACACAGCCTGAGCCTCATAATAGGCACGCCAACGATGACAAACATGTTATTAATGGATTTAAAAAAAAATGCCCTAGGGAGACAGCACAATTTTGGAACATTTTTGCTAAATATCTGTTTTAAAACCTCCTCATCTCTGAGCCAAAATTTGTTGTCGCACACATACCATGAAATACTTTTAACTTCTTGGGTAACTTGTGGAGCAGATTGCTAGGAAGTCTTATCGGTTAGGTTTTTCTATCTAAATCCCAAGTTTCATTGTAAGCTATTTATTGAAGGATGGAGATACAGTTATTGAATCTGGTTTGGTGATGTGCTAGTGTTAATGGGTCCATTAGCTACTTTTCAATAGAATTGCCAGGGGAAGCCTTCATATACAGAGTTACTGTGTGTATGTAGCAGAGGCTGTTAGAGTTCCTGGCAATCTGCAAAGTAAGCAATGCACAAGTAGGTTTTGATATGATAGACCTTTATGGCTATGGTGGTATCAATATAATCTGTTAATTAAGGAACCAAGAATGTGCATATTAAACGGTTTCTTAATTAAAACAGTATTTATGAGTCTGAGGGATCCAGATTTGTAGTAACAGACTGTCATATTAATATATAGTTTAAACAATAGCTAATTTAGCATTTGCCTGGCAAGCCACAACCATTTAAAGTCCTGTCAATGATCCCTGCATTAAGGCATGCCAAAGTACTACTTCAAAGGCAGCACCTCACAAAACTCATTCTTTTGTGTAAGATATGAAAAAATGCTTCAACTTTCAAACTTTGGTATTAACTTGCTCTTAGGTATTTCTTAAGTCTCAAAAGTTGCATGATCTTCCACAAACAAGGTGCTAAGAGATAATGTACTACTGTAAAATGGAGTTTCAGACTCAATTTTGAATCCCCATTTAATAGATTTAAATCTGATCTTTAATATTACTTTAATGTTATTTTAAAGTGTTAATTTGCACATGTATTAAGTGAAGTATACTTTAGTATTGTATTCTCTGGACTAAATTCAGGCCTGAGTAACTAACTCCCACTGAAGTTAAGTTTCACTCTCCTACATCAGGTCTGAATGTAGCCCAAAAGGAATTTTGCACAATCACATCACAAGTGAACTTGGTCCCCACAGACAACTAAACTGATATAAGTTACTCTTGTTTGGCTCACCTACTGACTGCCATATATATGCATGTTACAATACCCTGTTTTATGACTAACTTATTTACCCAACCATTTGTCATTGCTGAATTTGTCCCTGGTAGTTCTATTTTTAATGTCCTTTGGAACAATGTTCTATTTTGTAACAGATTGCTTAAGTTGAAGTTGCCTAAGGCACTTGTAAATTGTGTACCAGACATACTTTATTGAAAATTGTATTGTACACCTAAGATCTGGCCCTTCTCCCCATGTAGTCGTTGACAAAACTTTGATTGACTTCATTTAGATCAGACTTGAACTCTGTTTGGAAGTGTCATAAATCCTCAGTGCATGACAAAGGAAAATATGTATTCTGGTGTAGCAGGCAACAGCTGAGATAGCAAACAGCAGAAACTGAATTTTGCTAAGGTAGATAGGAAATTGCAACTTAGAATTTATACTCAATTTAGTGGATTGACTCTCTTAAGGAGGCATATCCAAACGTATGTGCATTTCTCTTATGTGACCTCTTCGTTCTGTTTTACTGCTAAAAAGACCTCTTCCTCAATTTGTGATCTTGAAATCAATACTGCCCTGACTAATGGGCTTTCTTCATGATTGTTTTTTCATACTGCATTGTTTCTGAGTGAACAATTTCTTTGCCTTGCCCAAGCACAGTGTGTGTATGCACATAAACCTTAATTTTCTGCCCCCTTGTGTGAATGCATTATGATAGTCTTCAATTACATAATCACATACAATTTCTCAAATATAATATATCATGTTTTCTACATCCTTGTAAGTGCATCTCAGAAGTTACACAATGAATCACACAAGGACTCCACAGGACCCATTCTGTATAAATTACATTCATTGTTTGTATGTGTGGTATACACACAGATGCTGCACATGTGTATCGAAGGTTGCAGAAAAATAGTTGATATTTTATTGTATTTTAGAAATAGTATACAATTAAACTGTTTCATAATTTATTTGCACAGCAGAGTAGCCTTAACTCTGACATTTCTTGACTTCTGAGAACTTAGCCAGGCAATCTTAACACTCCTTTAATGTAGTTTATTTTTATAGGCAGCACTTGTAGCAATGCCCACAGTTAAGATTGCCTGCCATTTCTCATTATAAGCCCCTGTTTTTAGTTGCTTATAATTTTGCCGAACTTACACCACTCAAGCTGAAATTTTCCATGCTCTCTTGGCCTCAAGTGGTTTTTTGTTTTGTTTTGTTTTTAAATCAGTCATAACAGTTTAGCCATTTCTGAGAATGAGATTAGGAAAAATTAAATAGTTTTGCCAGTGTTAAACTCCCCCCCCCCCCCCAATTATTTCTTTTAAGAGCAATGGCACCTCCATGCTTTGGAGCAGTGTAGTGAGTCGGTGTGGCTCCCCTCCTGCCCAGCAGAGGGGAGCCCTTACAGACTCTCCCAAGTGGGCGGAGTCACCGACGCCTGTTCCCGCCCCCCGGAAGTCAAGGGGCGGGACAGGAAGTATAAAAGCTGGCTGCCAGAGCTCAGTGAGAGCCCAGCCACCGCAGGGAGCAGACGTGCAGCCGGGAGACCTCCGAGGCCTGAGGCTGTTGCCCTAGCTGGCCAGAGCTGCCCCAAGCCCACTACGAGGAGGAGCCGCCAGAGCCCGTCCGCTCCCGTCGTTGGGAGGAGCCGTTGGAACTCCCCCACACCAACCCCGAAGGCGAGACGGCACCAGAGCCCCTCCGCTCCTGCTGTTATCCGGAGGAGCCGCCCAAGTGCAATTGGCCAGATTTCCCTGAGGAGCTGCCGGACCTGCCACCAAGCCCTGGCCGAGAGGAGCCCATGCTGGTGGACTGGACTTGGCCCGGTGCCACGGATGAGGTAGGCCCTGAGGGGGAACCTGGAAGCAGCCTGGGGGTGGCCGACTCCGGTCAGGTGTGGACGGCTGTGAGCCGATGTCAGTGTGTTTTGGTCAGGACACCCCACTGACCAGCAGCGACACGAGCCGCTGCTAGGGCCCCGGGCTGGGACGCAATGGAGTGGGTGGGCCTGCGTCCCCCCCTGCCACCCCACTCTTGGGTGGCAGGTTTCCCCCTCACCCAACGCTCAGGTGTAGGAACCAGAGTCTACCTAACTGATTGTTTGCTCAGCCCCTGCACCAGAGGGCATGAGCTCCCTAACTGAGTGTTGCTCAGCCCCTGCACCAAAGGGGCCTGAGCTGTGACTGTTTGTGCCCCGCCCTGATCCAGGGCCTGGGCCTACCTAACTGATTGTTTGCTCAGCCCCTGTACCAGACGGCCTGAACCGTGAACTAACTGTTGTATTGTTGCTCAGCCTCTACACCAAAGGGCCTGAGCCCCCTAACTGTTTGTTTGCTCAGCCCTTGCCTGAGGGCCTGAGCCCCTGAACTAACTGTTTGTTTGCTCAGGCCCTGCCTGAGTTTGGGTGTGGGAGAGGGCTCAGGGCTGGGGCAGGGGTTTGGGCTGCAGGAGGCATGAGGGGTGCAGGCTCCAGGCAGTGCTTACCTAAGGTGGCTCCCGGGAAGTGGCTGGCATGTCTCTCTGGCTCGTAGGGGGAGCTGCAGCCAGGCAGCTCTGCACGCTGCCCCTGTCCGCAGACGCCGCCCCTGGAGCTCCCATTAGCCGTGGTTCCCAGCTAATGGGAGTTGTGGAGCAGGCATTCAGGGTGGGGGTAGCGTGCAGAGCCCCTCTGGCTGCCCTTGCCCCTAGGAGCCAGACATGCTGATCACTTCCGGAAGCCGTGCAGAGCCAGCTGCTGCGGCCAACTGGACTTTTAGCAGTCCAGTCAGTACAAAGCCGCCAGGCTCTCTTTTCACCCGGGCGTTCTAGTCGAAAA
The DNA here is from genome assembly GCF_027887155.1 of Malaclemys terrapin pileata. NCBI lineage: Eukaryota > Metazoa > Chordata > Testudines > Emydidae > Malaclemys > Malaclemys terrapin. The sequence goes on from NC_071507.1 coordinate 88,992,574, forward strand.
CCGGACGCCTGGCAACCCTAAATCAGAGGTGCTTTGCACATGAAAATCTATCCAGGTTGGGCTGATTTATAAGCCTCTGATAATCACTATTTATACATGTTCAGTAGAGCTTGTTCCAAACATGAGCAGATTATTTCTTTCTCTCTCAATACACACATTCATTGAGACCCCCTCTCTGCCCTGTCGTGTCTGTTTATCCACCTGATGTGTCTTGTCATAATCTTAGACTGTAAATTCTGTGGATGGGAATTGTCTTTGTTTTACTGAGTGCTTAACCAAAGTAGGGACCTTATCCCTTAGGGTTGTCCCTATCATAACAACAATTTGTTTGTAAATATACATAATATACCCACGCATAAAAGTATCTAGCAAAGGCCATCAATGATAAATGTTCATACATTTTATAGAAATTTTTTTTTAAATCATTTTGTGACAAAATATTTGGAGATTCATGACCTTAGTTTGATAGGACACAGATGGTGTTCATTTAAAACCCAATTGAATTCCAAAATGAAGCAGACAAAATAGCTTTGATATGGTTTAGTTCAAATACACCTCTACCCTGATATAATGCTGTCCTCGGGAGCCAAAAAATCTTACTGCACTATAGGTGAAACCACGTTATATCAAACTTGCTTTGATCCACCAGAGTGTGCAAACCCGCTCCCCCTGGAGCACTGCTTTATCGCGTTATATCCGAATTCGTGTTATATCGGGTTGCGTTATGTCGGGGTAGAGGTGTATTACTGATTTTTAAAAATTTTCTTTTCCCTGCCAAAAGTAGATTTTGAAATATTGAACCTCTAGTTGTGGAGCTCAGCTGCAGAGGTCGCATAGTGTGTTAATGAGGAAAAGAAAACATGAGAAATACTGTCCTATACAATTTTCCAGCTTACAGCTCCGTCACAGATGACATCTACCATATTACATAATGAATGTGTTCGCACAGACTTCAGCACAGCCAAGCCTCACATTTTGCTGTTTTCATTTTCACAATGTCAGCTTCAGTATATTCTGTGTTTTAAGGAGTATTCTTGTAGTAGAGCATCGTGATAGCAAAATACTATAATAACCAACTGCCTTTAAATAACCCTTTTACTCATATACACTTTATTCCGTTCTTTACAAGCTATTGGAATAAATCACAACCCACTGAGCTTTTGTACCATAAGATCCAGAGGGGTGCATGGCTAGGAGGCATTTCAAGTATTACATTCTAATCAGAATGTTAATTCTTTCTTTTTAGAGGTGGTGTTCTGTCCATTTTACCTAAATAACAGAAATTGGAGGGTTGTTTTGCTTGCACTACAGTATAACGTCTGTTGTGGGGATTGCCAGTGGAACTGTTTCAAGGCCTCTCAAGGTGACTCCTACCCAATCAGAAAATCACTGGAGGCGGCAAATCAGATACTAGGGCTGGATGCAGCAGGCTTCAGGCACTGACTGTGTGCATGTGCTTATTTATTCATGTTTATATTCAGAACAAAAATTCCAAAATGCAGAACATACATAAATTATCTCAGCAGACATGAATTTGAAGTTAGAAATCTGTTTTAAGTGCCCCGTTCTTCAGCTTCTTATCCCATTGTGTAGTGCGCTTCAGGTTGCGCATGTGCTCCATGCACCCAGGACCAGAGAATTCTTCCTACCAGAGTCTGCTCAGTCCACACCCTTGCCCCTGCTCACTACTTGCTTTACACCAAGAGCATGGGGGGGGCTGCTGGACAGTGCTTACTTTGTAATGAAAGTGCTGCCAGAGCTCAAGCTGGGCAACCAGAGAGCGGTGGCTGCTGGCCAGGACCCGGCTCTGAAGGCAACGCCGCAGCTAGCAGCAGTGCAGAAGTAAGAGTGGCATGGAATGGCCTTGCTACCCTTACTTCTGCACTACTGGTGGTGGCAGTGCGGCCTTTAGAGCTGGGAAGCCAGAGAGCAGCAGCTTTTGGCTGGGAGCCCAGAGGTGCTGGGGTTATGAACTGCCAACCTTAGAGTGCCAAGGCTCAGCCCCAGCACAAATTAAGCACTGCTGCTAGAACACCAACATTTCAGTTTCTTCTCACCACTCATGATCTGGGATGGAGCCTTAGTGTTCATTGCGCTTCTTCATCTTATCTGTACATAGTTTTTTTAAAAACAGAAATAGTTAACATTTAGTTGTTAGTGTAGCGTAGTTTGTTTGGTTCCTTCCTTGGGCCCCCACCTCCTGGGTAGGGGAGCAATTATCCACCCTCCATCTGTTCTTTCCTGGTGGTGGGAGAGTATGCTAAGTATCCGCAGCTTCAAGAGCTGCATGGAATGCCTTCCTGGTAATGGACAATCACAATACCTCAGCGACTAAGGTGACCAGATGTCCCGATTTAATAGGGACGGTCCTGATATTTGGGGCTTTTTCTTATATAGTGGTCAATTACTCCCCACCCCCTGACACTTGCTATCTGGTCACTCTACCAGTGACTGAATTTGGACCAGCGCCCTTGGCACTGACTGTCCATGCTGTGGAGGAGGAGGCAGTTCCATCAACTCTGGCCTGCTTCTCGGCACCTGATGATCTGCTGATTCACCTGGAACCAGAGTCACTGATGCTGGCTGAAGTCCTGCACCCAGCGCCAGAATGCCAGTTGGTACCAAAACTGCTGTGGTGCCCTTCTCTGACCCCCTCATCAAACTGGGGTGAAGCCAGACTTTGACTGGTACTGTTGACAAGCAGAAGCTGGTCATCGTCTCCTTTGGCACCAGGAGCTTACCCATTATTTAGAAAAACATTCAATTTTGATTTTAAAATTGCTAGGGATGGAGAATCCACCACAACCCTTGTAAATTGTTCCAGGGATTAATTACCCTCACTGTTAAAATTTTACACCTTATGTCCAGTCTGAATTTGCCTAGTATCAATTTACAGCCATTTAATCATGTTATACCTTTTTCTGTTAGATAAAGGAGTCCATTATCAAATATTTGTTCCCCTTGTAGGTACTTGTAGACTTTAGTCAAGTCGCCTCTTAACCTTCTCTCTGTTAAGCTACATAAATTGAGCTTCTTGAGTCTCAGTATAAAGCATGTTTTCTAATCCTTTAATCATTCTTGTGGTTCTTCTCTGAACCTTCTCCAATCCTCCTTGAATTGTGAACACCAGAACCGGACACAGTTTTCCAGCTTCAGTCTCACCAGTGCCAAATACAGAGGTAAAATAACCTCTACTCTTATTTGACTAAAGTTTATACATACAAGGATTGCATTAGCCCTTTTGGTCACAGAATCACACTGAAGTTCATATTCAGCTGATAGTCCACCATGACCCCCAAATCTTTTTCAGAGTCATTGCTTCCCAGGATAGAGTCCCCCATCATGTAAGAACACCTGCTTTCTTTGTTCCTAGAAGTATACCTTTACATTTAGCTGTGTTTAAAATGTGGATTGTTTGCATGAGCCCAGCTTACCAAGTGATCTAATTTATGTGTTATCTGCAGACTGTCTTAGTGATGATTTTGTTTTCTTCCAGGTCATAGATTAAAAATGGGCTAAGAACTGATCCCTGTGGGACCCCCTAGAAACACACCCACTTGATGATTCCCCATTTACAATGATATTTTGAGACCTATCAGTTAGCCAGCCTTTTAATCCATTTAATGTGTGCCATGTTAATTTTTTTATTGTGCTAGCTTTTAAATCAAATTGTTGTGCGGCACCAAGTCAAATCAAACTCCTTACAGAAGTCTAAGTATATATATTACATCAACACTATTACCTTTATCAACCAGACTTGTAATTTTATTTCATATTTTAAAAACAAACATAGGTTAGTTTGACAGGATCTATTTTCCATGGTGAATAACTTTCCCATTCTGATTTCACAATGGTGTTACATTAATGTAACTCTGTTGGCTTTAGAGGAATTACTCCTGATTTAGTATTAGGCCATACAAAATAGTGCAAAGAACAGAAAGAAAAGCACCCTAAATATATTAGGCCAGATCAGTGTGTTTATGCCACTTCAGCACCAAGCAGGAGTACAGCTGGTTTAACCAGTGTGGAGACTATTGAGAAGCATTATAAATGAAAGCTGCTCTGATTTCACCCGAGACTGGCCTGGAGATGAACGGCCCTAGGACTAGGGGAAGGAAAAGTCACCTTTTCAGTTACTGTGCAGCTCAGAAACAGTGCTGTAATGAAAAGATTGTTGTTTGTGCACCTGTTTTGTCTAAGGGTCTGATCCCATTGGAGTCAGTGTGTCTCCTACTGTTATCTTCAATAGAAATCTTTAAAATGAAAATGATTTAGGACAGGGGACAAATTCTGATTCTCTGTGAAGTACAGAGTAAGTTTAAGGTTCATTTTAGAGATTTCACATAATCCCATGACAAATAGGAAATGAAAAAAGTAGGACGCCTCATGGGCTTTGTCTCAAGACAACATCTTCTGTGCCTCTAAATTCCATTGGTGTGTGAGGAAAAAGAAATGTCTCATAATCATTTATCAGATAATGCTAAGTCTTGGATTCTTTAGCTGTATTTTTAAGGTGAAATGGTTGGGTAAATTCAGCACATATTATCATATATGCCTTCATGAATGCCAGAAGATAACCAGAGAGGCACCCTTTTGGGCAAGGACTAAATGTGCTTATTTCCTTTTATGAAGTTTATTTCTCTTTTTTAGTAGTGAGCTAGTTGTTAGGATTCTTTCTGCTAATTCACACATGTTATTTAGCAATGGACTCTATTGCTGTCTGTTGAAACTCACTGAGGATTTTTCATTCAGCCCTTGCATACCTTCAGGTTTAAGCACTTTTAGAAATAAAAATGACCACTATTATTGCCACTACCATGTGACTTATTTGTTTCAGAAACTTATATTGAATATTCTTTTGTAATTTCTTTATCTTCCTCCTGACCTCCTCTATCTTATTTTGTAGCACTAATGACTATTAGAGAATTACTACAATGGCATTTAAAGTATAGGTGTAAGTACGTGTGTGTGTGGGAGAGAGAGAGAGAAGAAAAATCAGCTCTGTGCTGCAGCTGAGAGCTCACAGCAGTCTAAGTCCTTCTAGTGATAGTAATGAATACAGCTGCAGGAGATATCTCCACCAAACTGAGATATTGTTCTCTCACGCTGACAGATCCTCTGCCAGTTAGCAATTTTTTTTCAGAGAACAACCCATATGCCACTTGAGCCACACAGAAACTTTGCAACTCACTGTTTGTGCTGGTGCTTCGAATCTTGACCTGTGACCAAAGGATGCTGTGATTCAATCACATTGTAAAATCAGCATATTTTAAGCAAACACAGGCCAGGCAATGTTTGTTTATTTATTTAGTATATAAGGCTATCAGCTGTGTATAATAATTTCTCCAACCATCCCAAACAGGCAGCTTTTTTTGGAGCAAGGTGAAACCCCGTGGATTACTGGTGACATGTCTCTAGTAACTTTGTGGTGTTCCACAGATTAACCTGTCCCTGAGGAATTTGCTCTGTTAGCATTTCTCCCAAATAGTGATAACTCCTTGTCCTTTTGCTTAGTGTAACTGCTATTTAGATCATTTCTGTGAAATTCTAAAAGCAATAATGCTTAGAAAGAGGACCACTTTAGTCATGGGACAGCAGGTTGTTGAAGCTAATGAGCTGGGGTTCATTCTCCTTTTTGTGATATTATTTCTTGTGTGTTATGAACACTGTAGTGCCCAATTTTATTTGGACCTATGAATGATTTGTGTGGACTCTCAAGACCAAGTACGGTCCTTATAAGAGAACACTTTTTAGTTTGCTTGCAAAAGATTTGAATGCTTTCTTAATAATCCTGAGAATGCAAGTGGACAGTCCATATATTCCTTATATTCTTCTTCCTCCTTTCTCTTTGGAAAGGCCATTTTTTCCCCCTTTGCGTAGTAAGATTGTGTGTGAGAAATCAGATCAAATTATCTTGAAATCTATTTCACTTCCTCCAAATGCCTATGATTGACTCACCTTTCTTAAATGTGTTTTGGGAATGGAGAAGGACACTAGTGCTTCTCTGTCCTCTCTTCTCTTGATTGCACCATTCAGCACACAACAGAAAAGTTGGGTTCTCTCACCCAGTCATATTTAACTTCACAAAATAAAACACAGTGATTTAACTAACCCCCTGCAGCTCTACCAAGCATAAAAAATTGACTTGCAGGCATATATCTTGTGTCCAATGACTATCCCAAAGGTGTGCAAGAAACTCAAAGGAGGATCAAACGAGAAAGAGAACACACATTTGTTGCATCCAGACAGATGGCATCAACAGCGAAAGATCTTATTCTCACTCAACTCTAATGTTCTCAGCAAGTATCTCCATTGGAAGGACAAAATGAGAAGAAATAATAGAGTTGTAAGTTAACTAGGAACCTATCAACAAAGCCAATCTGGCACAGAGTTACAAACAAAAAATGCCACTTATGTTATTCAGAGGCCCTCAGTGCATCAATCAGTATTTCTCCTTCCATTTTTGTTTGAATGAGAAACTCATTGCATTAAACAGAGGGTATAGGTTATTGGATGAAATCTGTTCAGAAATAAAGCCCATTTGGTTCACATTAACCAGCTGCTTGGGAGCTACTTTCAAATATTTTGGAGCAATTTGGCACTAATGTTAATCACCCACATTTATGAAGCATACGGGAGTGGTGTGACTGATAATCTAACTAATCATTAACAGATTTATTGGTCAAGGTGATAATAAAATGGGCTCTATTATTTGGAATTAAATGAAAATCTATGAGAGGAAAAATAAAGAGCATTAGTGAAGGGGATGGATGAAGTGAAAGAATGTTTAAAATTAAATTCCATTACAAAAACTACAAATACAATAGCCATAATAAACAAAAAAAATTAGAGGGTTGAGTTTTTTTAAATAGACAATGCAATTCCTTTGTTGATGCCTTACATGGAAACTAATGTTACTCACCCATAATGCCAACAATATATGCAAAAGATTTCCGGGCAACTCTTTTGTTAGGCAAGAATTTGCTTGTATTCCTGATGGGGTTTAAAAAAGAAAAAGCCCAATGTATGATGTTTAAAAAAAAAAATCTAGATACTAGGGGGAAAAAATCTGGTACTTACAAAGTGATCAAGAAATTATTAGACTTCAAATATTTTTCATGTCAACAGTATGTGTTTGATCCTGAACAATTACATTCACCAGCTTGACTAGCTGGTTACATAAATGACTGTGCTGTGCAATCATGTACAGATTTTGGCTAAATTGTCAAGATTGAATCCCTACAGCATTCACTTACTCTGTGGGCTGTGCAGTTGGTTGTTAGGCTATTTAGTATAGTTCATTAGTGTGCTCAGTTAATAATTGTAACTTATTCCACTGACTAAAAACTCTGCTAAGCCTCCTCAGTGAGCCACAGCCCCACACCGAGCTCCCAAGCTCATTCTGCATCAAGGAGACCAAACCCCTCCACTGCTGAGTCCAGCGCAGATTTCAAGAACTCCATGCTATGCATCCAATGAAGTGGGCTGTAGCCCACAAAAGCTTAAATAAATAAATAAATTTGTTAGTCTCTAAGGTGCCACAAGTACTCCTGTTCTTTTTGCGGATACAGACTAACGCGGCTGCTACTCTGAAATCTACCCAGCTGTTCTCAGAAAGGGGTAGTAAGGAGTATCACTGTCAGGGTAAGCGCAGAAAAGTGTCACCTTCCTTGGTGCCTTCTAAGATGAGACAGAAGAACCACCAGGTCTCTGGATCAGCTGATGTCCCTCCATCAAAAGGCAGTTCATGGCCAAGATCAGGTCCTCTGATACCAATACTTGGTACTAGCTGCTCACCAAGTATTTGCGACCCTATCTGAAACCGTGATCCACACTGTTCCCTCTATTGACTCCTCAGTGTTAACATCAGCACATTTGGTATCAGTAACTACCAGGAGCATCGCCAGCTTTTCTGCTGCCCGAGGCGGCAGAAGGTCCCGCCCCGAAATGCTGCCCCCCACAGAGGCGGCGGAAGGTCCCGCCGCCGAAATACCTCCGCAGTCGCCGTCCCCCAAATTGTAGTGCCCTAGGCGACTGCCTAGGTCACCTAATGGGTTGCGCCGGCCCTGGTAACTACATCACTCCATCACTTCCCCCCTTCAGAGCATAGCAGAGAGATGTCTCCTGCCCATGCACCTCACTTTCCCTCTTACAAGCCATGCTGGTGTGATAGGGTGTCCAAGGATTACCCTTACAAGCACAGACCACAAGGAATTTATGGGGAACCATTCTTCATCTCGGAGATTAGAAACAAGGAGTATTCTATCCAGTTCTAGTCCCTTCCTACTCCTTACCCATCCTCTCACAAGATACTGTTAAAATGGGAGATGCAATCCTTTCTGTTCCTGTTGTTCGTTGTTCTTATAGTGTCTGAGATCCCCAGTCATGGGCCAGGACCCCATTGTCCTAGCTGCTCTACAAACCCTGAACAAAGACAGTCCCTGCCCCCAAACAGCTAATAGTTAAGTATGTATAAGAGAAGAAACAACAGCTGGATACAGACAGATGGGAGAGTAGCAGGAACCAATGAGACAGTAGAGTCAACATGATAGGCAGTGGTCTCAGCTTGCCAGCAACTAGCTACTGTCAGGTTTCTTATAGGCTTTGCAGGAGATGGTCATTTTAAGGAGAGATTTAAAGGAGGATAGTGAGTTAGTTTTGTTGATGTTTATGGGGAGCCTCTTTCCAATGTGAATTCAGAAGAAAGGAGTCTTAATCCCATTGCTTTTTAATCCCAAAGATGATGCCCGTTTCTAGATTTAAAATGTCTTAATGGTTTAATTTGTCATTTCAAATTCAGGTGGTTAACTCTGGCCTCCATAATTCCCTAATTAGTACCCCAAGAGTTGATCATGGCTCTTGACTTGCAAGTTGCCTATTTTCACATATCCTGATTTTGAATAGGAGCATCACACTACCAGTACAGAGTCCTTCTCTTTAATCTATCCACAGCACCCAGGGTATTCACCAAGTTCTTAGCAGTTGTGGTAGCTCATCTCAGAAAACAAGGAATTAGGAAAATCCATACTTTGACATCTGGCTCATCTGAGGGAGATCACCCCAACAGATGAACATGATCATTTACATGATCCTAGAACTTTTTAACACACTGGGATCTCAAGATCAGTAGAGAAAAAATCCACATGGTTACTGACACAAAGGATAGAATTAATAGGAACTCTGTTAGATTTGAGATCAGCAAAAGCCTATTTGCTACAGGAGAGGTTCCAAACCATAATAGTCCTCATCAGTCATCCACAGGTTCATCCAGGGATATCTGTATGAACATGCCTCAGGCAGCTGGATAAAATGGCCTTCTGCACTTCTGTTGCACAGCATGCCAGACTTCACCTATGCTCCTTATAAGGTTGGCTACAGTCATATATCTACCCTGCAAACATAACATGGTTATGAAAGTGAAAGTCCTGGGAGAAGTCCTCTCCTCATTAAAGTTTTGGAAGGACCTTCTTTAAGTATGCAGCAGAGTACCACTTTCTCTACCACTACCTACCAAGACATTAGTGATAGATGCCTCCCTGCTTGAAAGGGCCATCACCGAGACATATTATTCCCTGGTGACTAATATTTACTCCAAGTCCATAAAGTATACTTTACTTTTTTCCATAAATAGTACCTGTACACATGCATCTCACAATGATTATGAATATTGACAAGTTACAAGCTTTCTATAGACAGCTTGCATTCTCTTGATAAGTAAATATTCAGCATGGTGTGTTTAGTGTAGTGAGTTTGTCAGGTCTGGGGTGCAGGTTGTTTCCAAAGAACAGGAGACCCTTTGTCACACCCACCCTACAGTGGCTAGATTGATCAAGGGTCCCATTCATGTGTTTGTCCAGTCCCAGTCTGGGAGCACCCTCCATTCTGGGATCTCACCATTGAAAGTGCTCCCATTTTTTCTGGATAAAATACAGATGACCAGGGTGACCTGAGTGCCTGAGGCTTCCAACAATCACTGAAATGTTGACTGTGGAGGAGACTAACTTTGATTTCAATGGATAATTACAGCCCAGCAATCCTGAAGACAAAATCAGTAACAACAACAAAATCCATAGGCTTTTCCCCCCTCACCAAATCCCATGTTGGGCAATAATTTTAACCCTGTGCATTCAAGCAAGATAATACTACATATGTACAAAATGGCCCCTGGCTAGTATAAGCAGGACTCTTCCGATTTTGCTGTCTTTTTGTATTTTTAACTCAGCAGGCTCAGTGCTGCATTAATAGTTTTTTAAATCTATTTATTTATTTATTATTAATTTAATTTTCTCAGGCTCAGTACTTTGCTGTACTGAGACAAGGAGGCAAAGGTGGCCCGGAGCTATGTTTTTATATTCTCTGATCCTGGGGCTGTTCCGGGGCCAAACTGACCCCTAGCGCAAGTTAGCACACTAACTTATATTGGGCCATTATGCCAGGGAGGATCAGGCAAAATGGAGGGGTATCCCAACATCAGGAAGTTCCCCAGATGTTTTGCATTGCCTGTGCAGTGCACAGCAGTCAGAAGCTGAGGATCTGGCCTCTATCTATTTAAAAATGATCTCACCACATTTTATATAATATGACATGACAGAAGCTTTCCAATATGCATACCCAGAACCATGTACAGTATTAATTATATCACTAATACAGGGAAGAAATAACAGAACCATAAAACTGGGTGATTGCAAACACTTTTGTTTAACCCTTAACTTTCTTCTCCGCATTCCCTCCCTTCTGTTTAACACCCCCATTCATTATGGCAGATCTAAAATATAGGTTGGAAGATCTTTGAGACACTTTCTTTGTCCGAAGTGCCTAGTACACTTTTGGCACAAATAAAATAATAGTCATAACATAATAAGTTTACAGATGTGCCCTTGAAAGTAGATGTAATTATTGCTGTGATATACTAATACTAGAGCTTTGAAAGCAGCTAGCTACTGTTCTTCCATCACAGTACAATTGCAATAAAGTGCAATCAAACTTTAATACTACAGGTCAAACATATTTATTTAGCCATGTAAATGTTGGCCAGGTTAGATTATAAACTGCTTAACCATAATTTATTTCTTGCCTCTCCGTGATGCTTTTTATCAGTCTTTTTTCCTGATTAGTGCTTTATAATCTTTTTTTAATGAAAGCAGATAGTCCAGTTCTACTGATGACTATGAGATCTCTATCTGGATTATATATTTTCACTGAACAACAAATTAGTCCAATATAAACAAACGTTTCCTTTATTCTGTTGTTTTATCTGAATGAAGAAAAGAATTACTACTATTCAATGTGAATGTATTAACTATTTATTTTAAGTGAGACTAATTGGAAGTTGCTGTGAATAAACATAAAACTGCCCTCAGCTTCAGATTTTGTTCAAAGATGCTTAGGGGACCTTGAAAAAATTTAACCTTGGGAAAGGAGGAAGCAATAATGGATACTGTATATAAATTCTTGTTGCTGCTGTGCTGTTTTCCTCCCATCTCACCAACAAAAGCCTGCCCCCCGTCTTTTGCATTTGATCTAACTGCTATCTCAAATGAAATAGGGCGATTGGGGTCAGCTGAAAATTGAAGGAGCAAGAACAGGGAACATCAGCAACTAGAACCACATAGGGCAAGAGTTATAGAAATGGGCAGTACTCTACAAATAGTGTATAAAAACCCTGGTAGTTGCATTATATAGAAACTGCTCCACAATCAGGGAGACATAAGAATTTTAGTCTCAAAACTGTTCTATGGTGAATCCAGAGCTTCAGAAAAAACAGCATTTAACTTCTCAAAATATATTTTATTTCCTATCTTGTTACTGACAACAATAAACAAAATATGGTATCATGAGCTGTTAACTCAGTTTTGAAAAGGATAATGGATCATTGTTCTTCAAGTGACAGTCCCTGTATGTATTCTGTATGTCAGGGTGCGCATGTGTGCCATGCACCTGGGTCTGGAAGTGTTTCTTAGGAGTGGACGTTGACCTATATCTGTGTAGTGCTTGCAGCCGAGGATATAATAGGTCATGCAGGTCGATGCCTCTCACCGCTGCATGGCCTGAGTCAGAACCAGCTGTTCCTTCATGTTCTTAGTTTTGACTAAGAGAGTGACTTTGTCTGTTCTTCTGGATAGTTGTATATAGAGTCGTTTAGTTTAGTTAGTAATAGTTTTCTCCCCATTTGGGGACCATTTTCCCCACCCCGCACATTCCGGGGTTTAAAAACTGTGTTTCCTGCCTGCGATCATCCTCCATGAGTAACAAGCACCAGAGGTGTCTTTACTGCCTTGGCAAGGCTCACATCACAGCTCGTTGCTCCATCTGTAAGTCCTTCCCGCCCCAGGAAGTTCAGGAGCTCTGTAAATTTCTAATGGAGGAAGCAATGAGACCGTGTGCACACTTGGATCCGGGACTGTTGGACACCTCCACTCCGGTACAGCAGCCATCACCTGTGGTGAGTGCCCGTCTGAGCACTTTGCATGCCCCAGATCTGGTGGTACCAACAGTGAAGGACAAACCCACACATGAGAGTAAGAAGCGCACACACAAGCACAAGAGCAAATCACTGCAGTGGACTGCTCCCCAGCGCAGCGTTTCCTCCCTGAGCTGAGCCAGGTCGGGGTGAGATATCATGCATGGATCTGGCTGGACCAGCACCCAAGCTTCAACAGGTGGAGGGTAAAGCTTGATGCAAACATGATCCAATGGTACTGACAGTAACCCCGGTAGCTGTGCGTGCAGAGCGCTCATAAGCGTCTGCATGACCCATCCTGCCACCACATTCATGCCTCTCCGACAAGCCAGTCCCGCAGACACCACTGGGGCCCTCTGGTATCTCCCTGGGCACTCCAGGGAATCCCAACCACCCCATTCTCGACCTTCAGCTGCTGAACACCTTTATTAGAAAATCCAAGTTGCGTATGGTGACGCTGGCATTGATTATCCCACCTCTCCCCTGGGGGGCCTGGTTTGCAGCTCTCGACATGAAAGATGCCTACTTCCACATGGACATTCAGCTACTCCACCAGAAATGTCTACATTTTTGGGTAGGACACCACCACTATCAATTCTGGGTCCTCCCTTTTGGTATAACCACAGCTCCACGAGTCTGCACAAACGTTTTCACCATCGTAGCAGCATAAATAGGCCATCTCAGCTACTCAGTATACTCCTACCTAGATGAATGGCTTCTTATCGTGCTTTCCCAACAAGAATTCACCTTCGCCATCCTCACCCTCTGCACTATCCTGGCGTCTCTAGGTATTTGCATCAATGAGGAAAAGTTAATGTTCTTTCCTGCATAGACGATCTGCTTCATTAGAGCACAGGCTTTTCTTTTGGCAGACTGATTCGCAACACTGACAGCCATTGTTGCTGACCTATGTCACAAGCCACGCAAGACAGTCCACCATTGCCTTTTCTCCTTGGACACATAGCAGCCTGCACCTATGTAACACTGCATGTATGCCTGCATATGCATTGCTTCCTGATTTGGCTCCTCTCCATCTACAGACCCAAAATGGATGATATGGAGGCCTGGGTCCTTATTCCCTGAATGGTGCTCGCTTCCCTCACACAGAGGACTGATCCTTCCAAGGTCATGGTTGGTACACCCTTCGTCCCTCCCACCTCCAGGCCACTATCACAAGAGATGCCTCCCTTATGGGTTGGGGAGCCCATCTAGACAGTCACACAGCCCAGAAGGTGTAGACTCTATGAGAAGCCAGGATTCATATAAATGTCCTAGGACTGTGGGCAGTCTGTTTCGTGTGCCAAGCATTTCTTCCTCTCATCCAGTCCTGCCACCTTAAATTGCTCTCCGACAACATCGCAGCAGTTGTGTACATCAACAAGCAGGGCGGCACAAAGTCTCCCCCCTCTGCTCCGAGTCCATCCACCTTTGGAACTGGTGCATCAAGCACCATGTGACGCTCCAAACCACATACCTCACAGGCACCCAAAATATCCCTCAGCAGGACACTTTACACAATGCCATTCTCTGATGCGTCTTCCACAAATGGGGCACCCCCTGATGGGACCTCTTCGCCACTCACGAGAACTGAAAATTGCCCCTGTATTGTTCCAAGAAGACTTGCAGAGCATTGCCCTCCTTCCCTGGACAGGCGACCTGCACTACTCCTTCCCCCCATTCCCTTCATCCCACAAATGTAGTGCAAGATCCACTGTGACCAAGCCATCATGACCAAGCCAAAATGATTCGTGGCCATTGCTGGCTTATACAAGGGCCAAGCCCTCTCCTCCCAACAAATCTCTAAATGGGTCTCTGGGTGCATCCATGAATGCTACACACAGTCCAACATACCACTGCCTGATGGAGTCCCAGAGCACTCTACACAAGTGCAAGCAGCTACATCTGCCTGTCTCACAGATGTCTCGTGGCAAGACGTGTCCTGCAGCAACCTGGTGCTCCATCCACACATTCACATCCCACTACGCCATCACTCAAGCGGTGGCTACAGACACTGCTGTGGGCCAAGCCGTACTGAACAAGAGTGTACTTCCTCTCGCATCCTTGCACCCACCTCCATGCTGATCACTGCTCACCCATGTTTGGAATACATATAGGGACCATCACTCAGAAGAAGAGGTTACTTACCTGTAACTGGAGGTTCTTTGAGATGTGTGATCCCTGTTTATATTCCAATACCCACCCTGTATCCCCTCTGCTGCGGACTTCACTGCACAGCTGTAAGAGGGACACTGGAGAGGCAAAGACCCGCACAACCTATTATACTCTCTGCTGCAAGCACAAGGGGATGCACTACACACATATGGGTCAACAGACACTGCTAAGAAACACTTCCAGACTCGGGTGCATGCCAGGCATGTGCACCCCTACATTTGGAACACATATAGGCACCACACATCTCGAAAAACCTGCTCTTACATGAATACCAGCAGTTTCTGAGGATAATAAAAGATTCTGTGATTAATTATGGCAGTTCTTGCAATTGAGGTTTTCCAAGTGTACTTTAATAATTAGTATTAATGTGGTAATGTAATATGTACCATTACACTTACAGGCTGTGCAATGTGGCTGAGCTTGCAGTGCTGTTTGAACCTTAATTTTGAATTTCCAGACTTTCTATTATTTTAATTGTGCAACCGCAACATGGTAGCTTTTTGCACATGCGCAAACACACTACATATATCTGGATGTCTGAACTATGAGTTATACTTGGGAGCAGAAAACCAGCTGAAAACCTCCTGGCAAAATCTATAGTCTGTGAGTTTGAAAGTACAATGGAACCCCATTTATGTGATCTAATTGGTACCGGAGCCAGATCAGATAATCAAAAATTTGGATAATCAGGAGCACGGTCTGGGCTCGGGCTGTCAACCCCAGGGGAGATGGGGCTTGCTGCTTGGTTCGGTTAATATGGAGATCCGGATAATGGAGGCTCGGATAAAAGGGGTTCCAATGTATACAGAAAGTTTTTGTTTGTTCAGGGAGCCAAGAATAATCCCAGTATGGCTTCTCTCTTCCTGTGGGGTGGGATGGGTAACAATGTGGAGTGATGTATTTGATCTGTTAATGTAGTATTATTCAGACACCAATCAACAAGAGAGTAATTCTCAAAGCCAAAGCACTTAAGCCAGGTAAATAAGTAGCAGGCTGTTAGTGTTACTGCATTCCATGGGAATCACTTGTTGTTTCTACGGTGAAGAAGATTAATGAAACTTCAGGTGCTGATGGCTATTACCAGCTACCTTGACCTAAGTACAGACTGCATCTGACAGGAGCTTGTGGAGAGCAGCCATAGGCTATTTTGCTTTTGCTGAGATGACTCCCCTGTGAGTCTACCAACAAAGCATTATTCTTCAAGCTAACAATCGAAACATTTTATCAAGGGTGTGCAGGCAAAGTTTGTTTTCAATATCCATAAGACCTTGTAATTTGAAGGAAAGCTTTTCTGCATATAGGGTGACCAGTTGTCCCGATTTTATAGGGACAGTCCCGATTTTTGGGTCTTTTTCTTATATAGACTACTATTACCCCCCACCTCCTGTCCCGATTTTTCACATTTGCTGTATGGTCACCCTATCTGCATATGACCAGTGAACAGACTATTTTTTCCCTCCTCTCCCCTGCTTCAGTCCCATTATGACAGATAAACAGGCCAGAGTGATATAAAGGGAATCCAACTAAAACCCCTGTGTCTGGCTGGGGGAGAATTCCTCTGATGCAGCCAATATAGCAGAGAGCTGTAAGGCTGCCTCTTAGGACCCCTCTCAAACCTTGGTGTAGGGGGTGTGCAGGGTTGGGTGAAGTATGTGGGAGGGGCAGAGCCATGCCCTGCAAGACTGCAGTGATTCCAAGCAGTACTGCAGCCCATAGGGCAGCCCTGGGAAGCTGTGGTAAGTTAGATCAGCTCCTTGGGCTGTCTGAGTTACTTACCCGTGGGTCCTCTCCAGCCATTCCTCCAGGGCTGTGTTGCGAGTTCTGTGTTGCACCTCTTAGAGGTGCATCTCACTCTCTGTGCTCAAACCACGGTGTAATGAACTAGTTAGTTAAATATACCACTAGTAGAGTCAAATCATAAATTAATGTTCCATCTATGATGCACTATGTACTGAGCCAGCATTAACTTGCTTGGGTTCCCCTCCATACTTGGTTCCCATACTCACCCACTCCAGGGAAGGAGGGGAGGTTCCAGGTCGGTGGCTGTTACGTTTTGTGGATCACTCAGACCGGTAAGGGATTCTGTTACCACCTGCCCTGAACCTTGGGTGTCTTAATGCTATGCCGCTATGGATCAGAGCCCTGTCACCAGTAGCCAGTGTACAAATATAAAGGTCTGATCCGGACTTCCAACAGCCTAATTACTCCTCGCAGGGTGACCGCAACAGCACTTCTGGTACTGATCTTCCCAAATCTGTCTGCCCCAAGTTCTTAACTACCAGATACTCAGACTTTTCCCCTCTAGTTTGTCCCTTCAGGGAAGGAGTGAAATCTGCACTCTAGTTATCAGATGACGTTGGGACTCCCACTCCACACAGTTTGCACAAGAGAGTCCAGTTTGGGGTAAAAATAAACAAAAGGTTTATATAATGGAAAACCACAGATTCAAAGATGAAATAGGAAGGGGAAGCAAATACGTACAGATTACACAGAAAATAAATGCATCGCCTCAGGTTTTACATTTACAAGTTAGGTACAAAATCCTTTTTGTGATACAAGTTACCTATTGCCTTTGCTCAGTTTCCCAGCATGCCCTCCATCGTAGAGGCAGTCCAGCATTTAATGGACAGTAGCCCACCTAGATGCTGGCCCTCCGTTTCTGGGTAGTCTTCACTTCAACCCCCTTTCCTTTTAACAGGGTTAGTGTGTGTAGGGGGTGTCTATCTCTCAGACCATGGTGATTCATGATGAGGAAAATTCCCTCTTTTCTTAGTTTTCCAAGACTGGGCTTTTCTTTTCAGTTTCAAGTTGTTTCAATGTTTCCCATCAACTTTAGTGCCCTATCATTTGTCTTTTCCTGGGTTGTACAATGCTAGGTGCTTGGTGCTAGTCTCTTGTGTTTGAAGAGGCAGCCCCTCCCTGCCTGGCTGACCATCTCCCTGTTGTGAGGTGGAGCTGAATGTTGCAACACAAACTATTAGCACAATTTTATATCTGCACAAATACATACATTCATAATCACAATCTGCATATATATTTCATAATGACCATCAGGTTCAGAACATAACAAGCGTTCATAAAATATTTTACTTGGCACATTTTTATACACAATAACCCTGTATGCCACCAGTTGATTCAATTGCTTATTCTTTGAGGTGGTTCAATCCCCCTGTTCTTCCCTTGGGGTGTCTGGACCCTGATTATCTCAATAGTTGGTGAGGTGAGTTCTTGTGAGCACAGCCCTGCTGGAGCCATGAAGTCAGGGATGAGCCAGGGGACTAGGCAGCAGTGCCTCTGGTCCTTTCTATGGTTTACACTTACCTCAGACAGATCTCATTTGATCTGTGGGTTCCAAGGGTGCCAAACCACCTGCCAGTTCTGCACGGAGGATGATCCTTGTTCCCCACATGAAAAAAGATGAATTCCAAAGGTGAGAACTTGTATATCCCAGCATGCACTGGGGAGAAACCTCCTTCGGATCCATAGCTTTTACTTTTAAGATCTTAACCAGAATCCCTTTTCCTTTGGTCAGGAGAGAAGAATTGGTTAATTGAATTTCCTTTTATACAAGTAAAATTGTCTTTTTGCTTGCAAGAGATCAGTTAACTTCAACAACAAGTGTCAATGTTCCCAGTGGGAACTACCCAAGTGTGTTTCTCAAGATATAGTGAAAACTGTCTACTCATTATGTTCCAGTTCTTTAAGAAGCTTCCAAAGATAATTAAAACAAGTTCTTGCCTGCTGATAAAAGTTTTGTTATCCTGGATCTGACTTGGTATAATCTTAAGTAATTAATATATTTTTAATTAGTAAGGAAGCATTATGCTGCTATATAACCTGAAAGGATATCTTCAACTTTGCAGAACATTATTGGGTGGGTGTGTTTGTTCCAGGTATAACAATTAATGACCAGTTGTGAACTATTCTGAACAAACTTATTTGTTCAAATTCAGCCCAGGTGGTAATGAATGAAATTTGTTACCCTCTGACTGTTCAGTGAACTATGTGACGTGAATAGATGGGCTCAAGTCCACCTCCTAATGGGCACATTTTTTAATGTGCTAGCTTTGTGTGTATGTGTTGGTGACATTATCCTCTAGCGGCTGGTCCACAGAGAATTTGAGAGACTTATTACTACTTCTGTTAGCTAACAGACTTAGAATCACAGAACCATAGGGTTAAAAGAGACCACAGGGGTGATCTAGTCTAACCCCTTTCCATGATGCAGGATTTGTTGTGTCTTACTTGTGCTTTCCTAGACCTGTTATGTCTCTCAAGGACCAATATGGGATTTTTATTCGCCAGTGAAGTCAAGTCAATATCAATCAAGAGTATTGCCAACCCCAATAATTAAAAAATAATTAGTTTGTCTTAAAAATCATGAGATTAAAGAATACATTTGGGGTATTTTTAATTGCATTTTGGTTTTTGAGCTTTTAGGTTACCCTCAGTTCACATTTTCAAGATTTTGTCCTCGGCCATGAGGGCTACTTTTTATTTAAATGAATATTGTAATTCCCATGCAATCACTTGAGTCCAGGAGCAGGGGCTTTGAGATTAACGTTAAATATCATATGACTCACAATAAAATCACAAGAGTTAACCACACTGAGTAAAGTCAGCAAGATTTCTATATATATAGGGGATGTGCCTGCTTGAGTAGTTCCAAAACAGAAAGTTATCTGCTATGTTAAACGTTGTATGTTTTTTCCTCTCTGTCTCATCAACTCAACATCCATTAAGGGCTTGTTCTTATTAAACAACCTGAACTATTACTTGGATGCCCATATTCAAACATCCTTGCTTGTCGCAAACGTAAATCATGGAGACCCTTTAGTTGACAATTCCCTGATTCAAATGCTCTCCTGTTAGTCTAATAAGCTAATAAAGACTTGCAGGTGTATGTGTAGTAAACACACAAAGATACTGATCCTTCAACAGAGGCACTAACAATGAATTCCCTTCCAGTGCAGCTCCATTCTGAATATGGCTTTGTAAAAATGGCACTTTGGGAATCGTTGGTGAGTGTGGCTCTGAGCTCTTTGGAGCAAAGGATTGTGTTTTTACTGAATGTCTGTACAGTGCCTAGTACAATGGGCCTCTAATCCTTCATTAGTGCCCCTGGGCACTACTGCAATGGAAATAATAACAAATGATTTCCATATCTGGTATGCTTGCTTTACAAGTAAAAGATATTTTTGCACTACAAACTGAGCCTGGATAGTGTCAAGCTGAGCTCTTTTCTCACACATCATTCCCAGTAATGAAGGTTCTGCAAGGACAGATCCATCCCTCCTTTATACCAGTGCAACCCCAGTGTCTTCAGATGGGGCCCTCAGTGACACTTGTGGAACCCTGTTGCCTTAAATGTGAATGCACAGGTGTAACTAATAAGAACGCAGCGAACAATTCTGTTTATGATGCACAAGAAGAAATAAAATCGAGATCACTGTTGCTTAGCTGTGTTGGCCCCTGCAGTGCTAACAGCAGTAAAAAGCAGTTAAAAACATATTTTTCCACTAAAGTCAGCAGATAGGACTGAATACACACAAGGAACAGGTCTGTTGAATAAGACAGTTCCATTTTTACAGCATCACTCTTCAGAATAGAAGAGCACTTTAAATAGTACAATCAGAGGATTAGAGTTAAAGGATTTATTTATATGATGTACAAAGCCAAAATATAAAACATAATAGAGGAAATGTAAAATAAAAGAGGATTATACCAAAAACACATTGCTGAAAACTAGCTTAGAATGTTGTGGTAGCAGCCAAAAAGCTCACAATGGAAAAGGTTTTCTCTCTTATTAAAGTATTAAAACTTGTATCCTATGGGAACAAATCTTAACCTGGAGAAAGCAGGTGCAGCTCCCTGTTCCTGCTTTCATGAGGTCTGAATTTGGTCTGTTATTATTGAGGTCTTAACTAGACTTCTATTTCCCTGAAACATCTGGTATCTGGAACCTGCGAGTAAGAGCAAGGACTGTGTTGTTAATGCAGTTGTAGAACCACTTCTTCCTGAGAGTAATGGTTGGTCACAAATCCCTTCCACTAATACATGTGGTTGACTTAAGATAACCTCAGCTACTTAGGTTAAGTGATTGACAATAACTGGAATTTCCACGAGAAATTAAACTTTTGTCATCAGAGGTGCTTGGTGCCTCATTTACACTTAGTCAGGAAGCAACAGAGGGTCCTGTGGCACCTTTAAGACTAACAGAAGTATTGGGAGCATAAGCTTTCGTGGGTAAGAACCTCACTTCTTCAGATGCAAGTAGTGAGGTTCTTACCCACGAAAGCTTATGCTCCCAATATTTCTGTTAGTCTTAAAGGTGCCACAGGACCCTCTGTTGCTTTTTACAGATTCAGATTAACACAGCTACCCCTCTGATACTTAGTAAGGACGTGTACCTCTCTTTTGTCAGGAAAAAAAAACCCCTCTGTTAGATAATGTAGTTATCCAGTAAATTAAGAACCTGAGTGGCTCACAGTATGTGTGCTTGTATGCATGCAGGAATGTTTGTACAATAGTTTAGAAAAGTTTGAGATGTGGGGTACAGAAATGTAAACTAAAAATAAATTCTTCCACCTCCAGACCACTTGCGAGCAAAAAGATGCAGTAGCATGTCTATATAGTGTTGTATTGAAATTCTTGTATACAAAAAATAAACTGGAAAAAGTGATCAGACATTGATGTTTCTAGTTTGCAAGAAATTTCAGTATTTCAAAACTTGGTTTCATCCAGTTTATAACAAAACCAAATTTTTCATCATTTGTTGTGAACTAGAAATTCCAAAATAAATTTGTTTAGGAAACACTGGCACATGGTGTTTTTGAAATGAAATATGTTTACTGGGACTGGTAGCTGTTTATGGAAAGTCACATTCTTGTCAGTTTCACTGCTAAATAACAGTAGTGAAACTGACAAGAATGTTAATTAAAGTTATTAGCTGGTGGCTGTTACCAGGTCCACCAAGCAGACTGCCCCTAGGTGGAGGATGCCAGGGCTTTTAGACTCCCAGGCTGCCCATTCAGGAGTTGGCCTGAGGAACCAGCTGGCCTGGGAGTTTTGAAGCCCTAGAGTCCCCAACACAGGGCAGTCTACATGGCAGGGCACCCCAGAGCTGCAGACCCTGAAAGCCCATCTCAGGACTTCTAGGCTCCCAGCTCCATAGCAAGGAGCTAAAAATACTGAGAGCCCTGGCTCCAGGTGGGATTCTTGGGGTTTCTAGGTTCTCTGCTGTGGAGGTGGCAGCCTACACTCTGAGAGCCTCAGACAGAGCTCAGGCTTCCAGGGCTGCCAGGCTATTAGCTCCACAGCAGGAAGCCTGGAAGCCCTGAGAGTCTGGCTAACCTGGTTTTGTCCCTGGAAGAAAGAGACTGGAAACTCATGTTTTCACTTTTTCACTGTTAAAGGGACATATTAAATCAAATAGGCAAATTCAGAAACTGTCCACGTAGCTTCATAAACTTAATGGAATTGTCTTTTGATCCAGATGTTCAAAATATAATACTGAGCTCTACTGCATTCATATTAGTTTTGTAAGTACAACAAAACAATTTCCAAACTTTCTTATTAGTCTAGTTTTAAACATTTCATTGTGAATCTTGGAGTTTTGGAGGAGGAAGAAAATAAGGGCAAGAAACTGAAGTCATCAGATAATCTTTGTACTATTCATTGCTAAAGCAAAGGACTATAACCTTGAACTGTAAAGGTAAGAATCTAAACAGCAAGGAGAGTGCTTCATTATTCTGTGATGAGTTAGTAGGCGGTGAACAAAATTGGGTATTTGGTCCCTTTTGCACCAGCCTTAGAAGCAATTTTGTAATAGAGAGCAGAGTCCACAAGGAATTGAACTAGGACTGATAGCATGTTTTTCTGTACATGGTTTCCATAGCAGAGAACATATTGCATCTTCTCTGAAAACTGTGTTGCTTTTAAAATCATGTTATTTGGTTCCTTGGGAGTTCTAGTCCCCCTTTGAGCACCTTGTTCAAAAGTAATGAGCTATCGTCTCTTAAAAATTGTTTTCCTATATATAAATTGAATACAGGGGTGGTGAGAGATGTCCAGATGATAGATGTAGAAAACACAGTCCTCTACTGTTTACCCATGAACCAGCAGGCTTCTCCCACAACACCCTGCCAAGGTGTCTTCTCTGATTTGAAGGGCCATTTCTAAGGTGAGAGGGTAGTTCAGTCTCCAAGCTTATGTTTTCTGTGTCTCTGCTGAGTACTAAAGATGGTATTTGAGATATGAACTCTTATCCTCGATGAGCTAAACTGAGACCACCAACTCATTTCATATAGTCTACTTAGCAGCCATCAGATAGTAAGTGATTAGGCTGGACTTGAACCATTGACCTAGTCGTGACAGGCTCCATTATCAATTCCTTGAGCCATCTAGCCCTCATATTCATATGATGCAGCTTACTGATGTTTAAAATGGTTTATTTTTAAAGAAAGGGGCAAAAACAGTTTACAAAGACTTCTCTTTAATTCTAAGTATAGATGGTTGAGCTGTATGGTGCTCAAATGAAAGAAGCCATATTCTTTACCATTAGAAACACAGGAAAAAATAATGTGTGTCAAAAGAAAAAATAACCACACAAAGATGCTTGTAAGCATCCAAGTGAATTTTGGAAATAATGGATGATGATAGCAAATCGAACTAACTATACAGGAATAACCATTACAATTCAGAGCTCCTTTAGTGCTTGTACACTTTTCCTCCTTTACATCTCCATCACCTAATATACAGTGGTTGGCTTCTGTATACAATAACCAAAACCTTAAAACTTCTTAAAACTGTTATTTGTATTACAGTAATTATCAAATCAAATTAAGGCCCATTGTTTGCAGTTTGCTGTATGCACATACACAATAAGGGACAGTCCTGGCCCCAAAATTCTCACTGTCTAGGTTAAAACAAGTTGCAACAAGTGGGTGCTACAAACAGAAGGAGACAGTGAGGATGAATCTAATAGTGTTACAAAATGGTTGGGATACTTAATTTTCATGCTACCTGATTGATTTTTGCTTCCCTTTCTTTAAATGATCAGTCATCTTTGGATTTCCATTTAGCCAGGATGTTACCTCTCAGTTTATGAAGATTATTCTAAAAATGCTAATTAGTGGTAGCATAGAAATCAAAAGTTGTTCCTGCTAATTTTTATTGCTGCTCTCCAGCAGCTGCTGATGCATGCATTTTAGATAATGAGTTAAATTACTAATTACACATTTTGCTGTAAGAAAGAAACGTTTTGTATGTAATGAACAGAGTTTTCACTAATTTTCTGTACTTATCAGGCTTTTCTGTTAGGGTCTTGTCCTCATCTCAAAAACCTTCAGACCTGGAGAGCTATCAAAGGCAGATCTATGTGAAATTTATTTAAACTTGGAGGTTTGTCAGGGGTAATAAGCCAGGGTTAATTTAGGTTCAGTAGACTTTCTCCTTTTGATTTTGGGTTAGTTCTCTTCAGGAAAGGTGCACTCAACCTGTGATGTGCTTTAAGTACTGGATGAAAATATTTAAGACAAACAGTGTTAATTGTTGGGTATAGCAGCAGACGAGGAAATCCACTCTCGCTCTTTTGACAATTTTGTGATAAACACTGATCCAGCAGAGTGCAGAAAAGACCTACCTATTTGCTTCTTCAGGCAGAACAGAAACTGATTTGTTTGTGACATGCAGCACCCAATTGGTGAAAACTTCCTTGTTGGTCCATCTGTTTCTAGTCACCTGTGGAGAGAAGAAAAACCTATTATTATGGATCCTGGAACTCAAAGATCAGAAACTCAAAATGAAACACCGGGGGAGGATGTCTGAATAAAAGTAGTGATTTTAGCATAGTTCAGCTCCAAACCACTAGTTATTGACTATCTGAATGTAATGGAAGGCTGTGGGAAAGCATATTTGTACTTTATTTGAAAATGGTTTAACTTTGTTGGTCTTAGTTTATATGTTCTATAAACAGAAGATAAATAAGATTCTCCTAATGGAAATGGAAATGCTGGAAATTGGCAGGTGAAGGCTTTCTCTTGAGATTTCCAGACCAATTCTGCTAAATCAAGAGGTTTGGCTACCTCAGATAAGGTTCATTTGACCCAAGCCTAGATTCTTACTGCAACAGGCCTTGTCTATGATAGGAAAATTCAGACCTATAATTTACTGCACTTCCATTGGTGGTGCTATTGATGGAGTTGCACTGGTTTAGGGATCCAGTTTTTCTAGTGTTGACATTCCCATGTCAATAACAGAATAGTGTAGAACTCTGCGAGTGAGCTTCTCCATTTTCTTTCCTCCATTCTTTGTAAAGTCTTAGATTGTCTATGGCATTATTTGTACAAGAACTTGAAAAGTTCAGTATATAAATTCATTCCCACATCTGATTGCTCTCAGTCACATAGTAGCTTATAGTAAAGCTGTTGTAATGAGGGTGCTTCGTGCTGTGTGGAGAATATTTACAACAGGGGATGTTGACCTGTAAATATAGTGCAGACATTATAGGCAGCAGCCATGAATGATTTAGTCCCTTCATAAGATTGTTTTTTGTAAGTTATTTGACTTATGTATGCTATACTTCTCTATTGTCTGACTTATGCAAAATGAGAATCCTTCAGCACAGGATTCTCAGCATGCAATAAGGCATTCAGCAAGCACTGTACTTAAGAAATACCCACTGTAAAGCATGTGGACTATGATGATAATGATGGGGCTTCAGTTTGAATGAGTAAAATATGCAGATTCATGAATGCAAACTAGATATTTTTTTCTGAAAAGTTGGCTGCACAAGTCAAAGCAGTCTGACTTTGGCAGCCTTACAGAGCTAATAGTTTCACAAGGATGAAATGTTCTTCTGAAAAACGTCTTCAGTGTATCAGACACACACATTTTCCTTCAACATTAAGCATATATGTCATTTCATTCTGTGTATATTATTTATTGTTCAAACACATTTATTCAAGGCTCCTCTCTTTCTTTTACATTTGAATTCTCCTATGTCCCTTTTAGTGCTCCCCAGAGTGTTGATTAGTATGGAATTTTCTTCCACATTTACTGCTTGTTTTATATATTGCATAAGAGCCCCTCTAGAATCTGATTCTAGTGCTATAGAACAGCCATCAGACTTTAGTGAACACCTGAACTAGTAGTCTCTTTTTTAGGGGATTTGAAGAAACCTAACATGACTACTTGAAAGAGTCTAGTTTCACCAGCAGAAGCCTAAAGAGGAAGTGCCAGCGATGGTTTCTTTATTTATATATTTTTTTAATTTAATTTTATTCTTGGCTGCATCAACATGTTCTTTAAAAGAGGGAGCAAAGAGGACCTGGGGAATTATAGATCAGTCAGCCTAACTTCAAATTTACTAAACAATCAATTTGTAAGCATCTAGAAAGTAATAGGATTATAAGGAATGGCCAGCATATGTAGGTAGGCAAGAAGTAATGGGCTAAATCTGCAGCAAGAGAGATTTAGGTGAGATATTAGGAAAAACTAGGAGAGTAGTTAAGTTCTGGAACAGGCTTCCAAGAGAAGTTGTGGAATCCCCATCACTGGAGGTTTTTAAGAACAGGTTGGACAAACACCTGTCAGGGATGGTGTAAGTTAACTTGGTCCTGTCTCAGCACAGGGGGCTGGTCTTGATGATTTCTCAAGGTCAGTTCAAGCCCAATGCTTCTATGATTCTGCATTGGGGAAAATGCTCATCCCTACTCTATGAAACATACCGGTTCCTATTTATTCCGACTGTGTAAACCAGGGTAAGGCTTGGTCCCTTTTATGCTCCAGATAAATGGAAACTTTCTATCCTTATTTGAAATCCATACTAATAAGAAAATCAGTCAAACCTTACCAAAATGCAACGGTCAATATACAATGTAGATATTCCCTTGACTGAATATTGTGCTACCCAAATCACATACATACGGCTAGGTTGTAATTTGCCCTTGTGTGAGTGCCAAGGGAGCCTCTCCCTCCCAAGTGCAAGGACACATCCAGATAGCAGTTCAGAGATCAAATCAGCTGGAGAAGCATGGGGAGAAGAGACCATGGCCCCTCTACACTGGCCCACAGACCAAAACCAGGGCACTGAGAGGAGCAATCTGTTCTATCCTAATGAATAATGCAGCATGCACATCCCCCTTGAGAGACAGTACCAATCTGAGGCATACTGTCTCCTGGTTCTCCTCTTGGAGCAGTGCAGCTCCACATTGCCCCCCTGTGTGTAAAACACACATGCTAGCCCATACAAAATTTGTACATCGGCATGTCAGTTATGGACCAGCAGAGTCCTATGAATGGCAGTTTATCTGCAGAGTTGAGGACCAGGAACACTACGTCCCACCAGGTTCATTCAGGGGAGTTCAAAAAACAGACCAAAAAACATGATTTTTTTAAAAAGAGTCATTATTTTTTAACTCTTGGGGCGGCAGTACCAAGACTGTGTCTGCCCAGACTTCCTCCTCCTCAGCATATCCCCCTATTGTGGGGGTCAAGAGGGAATCTCTCCCTCTTATGGGGCAGGTAAGGGAGATGGTGTTGGTCAGATACAGCCTGTGGCTCTTTTTCCTTTCCTGTGGTATTTGAGAGGATCACCCTGCTGTAGTGAGTAGGAAAGCTGTAAGTAGCCCTTTCTACAGCTGGGAGGGAGTGAGGAAGATTGCCTGGTGGCAACCAGTATGGTTCTGGCTTTCCCAGCTCTCCATGAAACCCAGCGGTTTCCCCAGAGCATCTAGATTTGCTCCCTTCTATAGATTTGTGGGACAACTGTCTCCTCTGTCTCTGCCGAGTAACTCTGGGGAGGAGTTACTGGTTTGTGTTTTGTCTATCCATCCATTAATCCAGAAGGTGGTTTTCTTGTTTTGGAGTGGGGGAGGGTGTCCTGGGGATCTCTAATCAATCCCCTCCCCTTTAAAAGTCATTTTTAATTACACCAATAGTAGACAATTATGTACCATGATCCTCACTCTTTTACAAAGTGAGGGTAAGGAAAAAATTGAAGACAACTGCCCTCTGATGCACATGGTTCTAGAAAAAAAGAAAGAGTCTGTTGTGTTCTCTTAGAATCACGTTAATTGAAATCCAAACCTTACAATCAGAACAGAGCAAAGATGCTGTTTCCCTTTTATGTTAGCAAATGTTTAGGCAGCTATTTTAAGAAACGTTACATACTGTGGTCCTGATTCTCCTTCCATCTTTGCTGGTTTTAAACTAGTATAAACTTCATTGAATTCCTCGTGGTTTGCACCAGTGTAAATGAAAAGACTTTTTTTTCTCTCTCAGATGGCCCACACTGCTGTAGTATCTGAGCACCTCAAATACTGTATTTAACAACAACCCTGTCAGGTAGGGAGTGCTATTACCCCATTTTTACAGGTGGAGAACTGAGGTACAGAGATCCAAATTTTTAATGGCATTCAGGTACCTTCCAATGTAGATCAGTGCATATTGGGATTTTCAGAAACACACAGGCACTGACCTCCCACTGAAATCAATGGGAGTTAAGCACGAAGGTGCTTTTGAAAATTCCAGTAGGTGCCTGTCTGCATCTCTAGCCATCTAAATACCTTTGAAATTCTGGCTCTAAGTACCTTGCCCAAGAGTACACAGGCTAGCAAGTCAACAAATGACCCATCCTTCTCATTCTGACTACCATAACCAATTGTCTGTATTTCTGCATTACTTCGGTATCATAGTACTAAACATGGATTAGATTATTATTCCTGGGGGAATTCTGCATCAAAAAATTAAAAATTCTGCACCAAAAAATTAAAAATTCTGCACACAATATTTTAAAATTCTGCAAAATTTGGCAAATTTTATTTATCAAAACAACACTACATGATCACACCTGTTTCAATTATTTTGGTAATTTATTTCAAAATACCCGTCAGCAACTATGTCTGTAATAATACAGACACACACAAAAATTTCCCCCAGGAGTAGAGAGTTAAAGAAACTGCTATGACAACCCAGTTCCTGTTTCTCTGCCCCGACCCCTCTCCCTCCCAGAGCCCAGCCAGGAGGTCAGACACCTGCGCCCCTTCCACCCCCAGAGCCTAGCCACAGGGCCCCCCCAGCCCAGATACCCACACTCCCTCTCCCCCGGAGTCCAGCTGCGGGCCCCCCAGCCCAGATACACACACCCCTTCACTCCAGAGCCCAGTGCCCCAGATACCCATACATACATCCCCCAGAGCCCAGCCATGCCCCCCCTTGCTCAGATACTCACAACCCCTTCCCGGCAAAGCCCAGCCATGGGGGCCCCCAGTCCAAACACCCAACCTGAGCCTAGCTACCCGCCTCCCCAGTCCAGACACTTCCCCTACCCCTCAGAGCCCAGGGATCCAGAGGAGAAACAGTCTGATGCTGTTACCCAGACTTTGTGGAGTTTTCTGCACACTGCTGTCTCCTTCCCTCAGGGCGTGCGGGGAACTGCAGCTGCCGGGAACCCTCTAGCTCCCTCTCCCCTTCTCCCCGGCAGTGTCTTCTATGTGCAAGCTGGGCTCTGCCGTATCCAGTGGCAACGAGTAGCACTGCAGCCAATTTCTGTGGGGGAAAGGAAATTTCTGCAAAATTCAGCATTGTGCAGTGGCTCAGAATTCCCCCAGGAGTAGATTATGGACTGCAGTAATAACTTGTATGTTGTATTTTCTTTTTTTTAATTGGGGAAATGGGGAGTTAAAAAATTGAAATCCTCTTGTGCTGCTTTTTTCACTGAACTCTTAGCTACACGTACGCTTTTATTGCACATAAAATATCTGCGTGTTGTGAGGTTCGTAGGTGCTTGCCGCTGATTGCAAATAATTGCCATTAACTAAAGCCACTCTGATATATCAGTTGAATCTACAGTTCAAAGCCATATTATATTACTTTCTGTTCAGTTGGTTCAGGTACTGATATGCTGCAATACTCTTGGGAAAATATTACAAATCGTGTTCAGCTGAAGTGTATGGTAGGTTATTACACTTGGACGATAGATGAACTCTGCTTGATTTCAAGGATTACCTCATTTGCTGCGAATCTAGTTTAATGTAGACTTCTTGGCGTTATTGTCATTAAAGTGTTCTGAAATGAAACCTGATAGATTTAAAATGAAAGGGAGACCCTTAATAGGATTTGGGACAACAAAGAGTTTAATAAATAGGATAATGGTCACTTACAGCTCTATTGATGTCTATAGAATTGCAGGATGTGCTGAAAGAGCTTCCAAAGAAAAGCAGCTTCTTCTGATGCTAGAAAGCGTTCATGCTGGTGTCTCTGTTCCCACTTCACTGCTTTGTTTGTATCTAAACATTGAACATTCTTCTATTTTTAAAACACTAATCTCAGGAGTAGGAGATTTTCAAAGCATCTGTAATCTCAAGATTTGCTCCCTCCCTCCATCTTTAGCTGATAGGAAGCTCTCAAAAGTTTGTGAACAACTGAGATGTGAAATTTCAACTTTTCTCACTCTCTGGAGGAAAATTGACAAAGGAAAAGAATTGACTGGCCTGCATACATGCTCCATACATCCATTGGTAGCAAGGGTTACTTGTTAAATGTTCCAACTGTCAAAGTTCAGGGCAACTGCACCCATATTCCCTTTGTGTGTCCCTTAAGGGCACCCACTTTAGGCTCCTGACTCCTCAGCCGTCACCTCTCTTGGACGGAGACCCATAGCTCTCTCCCCCTGACTAAGTTTTTTTCCAGGCTGTATGGTTCTCTGTCTACATAGGATATTCCCAGCAAACCAGACTGTCTAAAAAGTTAGAATCTGTGTTTTGCTTTCTCTTCAAAGGCAATGACCAGGTACTTGCCAGCAGTTACATGTTACCACGTGGCCCTTTATAAGCAAGCACATTTATTCTTCAGGTGAAAGCATTCAAGTTAAAAATTGCCTGCTAACAACGTCATCAGAGATCAACCCAAACTCCAACAAGGGCTCTGGTAGGAAGCAGACCTTCAAACCCCACCACTGGGATTCTCTGTGTTTACAAGTTCATCAATGCCTCAGCTCAGAACAAGCACCCCATGCACAAATTAGTCTTTCCTTTATATGCTTTGAGATTCCAGGAACATGTAATCAGTAGACAGTGGTCCTTTCCTCAAGGCATAGCTTCAAAAGGCTATTGTTTGTATAACTAGCAGGAGAGGAATTTGCATTCACCTCCTCCTAGATATTTCCCAGGAAAGCCACTTCACAGGTATTGTCCTAAAAGACTATTCTTTCTAGTCTGCCACATTGTTCAGTATAGTCCTTTGATCATCCAGGCCCACAATAATACATACCCTTTGCATTGAATAAAGTGGATCCCAACAATACTTAAACTTAATTCAGTAAGATTTTTCCAGTGATATTGCAAAACATTACCACATCTCTCACACCAGCTACTGAAAAAACATTGAAGTGGGCAGGAATGGTGTCACTAGCCTCTGTTTGCCAGAAGCTGGGATTGGGTGACAGGGCATGGATCACTTGATGATAACCTGTCTGTTCATTCCCTTTTGGGCACCTGCCATTGTCAGAGGACAGGATACTGGGATTGATGGACTTTTGGTCTGACTCAGTATGGCCGTTCTTATGTTCTTTGTTCTTTGTGGTGGTGGCATTTCTACTTCATGACACTGCCCCACTCTCTGAAGCCAAACTAGATTTAACTTTTTGGAAGTGTCAAGGCTCCTCTTTTCTGCTGCAAATGGACACTGAATTTTGTGCAAAGGGGAGATTCTGTAGCAACTTCAAATGCAGAAAATTGTTCCAAATATAAATGGTTTTATTAGGCTAAATATTCAAACAGTACACTCTATTCTGTAATATGTAATAGGTATGTGAATGAAATGCACTGTGTTTCATGATGCCAAGGGATTTCCAGCATGCCACAGGTTAAAGTGCTGGCACATAATGGTAATCAGGTGGCTTTGCTGCAGAATGTAAGTCAATCGTTTTGTAGAATACACAGTTCTTCCCTGCTTTCTCCTTGCTAAAGGGGAGCTGCCTCTATCCTCCTCTTTCTCCTGTCTGCGGAGAGGAGATGGGTGGGTAAGGCTTAATTTCCCTTCCTTCTCTATGCTGCTGTAGAGAATTTGAAAAGAGACTCTATTTATGCAAAGAGAGCCCAATAGGTTGCTTTATGAGTGGGAGTCGCTATGGTTCAGCCTCTCTGGGTGGAGAGTGAAGGGAGCTTGGAAGGAGTGCCATATAGCCCCTTCCCTTCCAAATCCTCTGCTCTCTGTCAGCACCTACTGAGCTTCCTTCTCTGCCACTAATATTTGCATCTTAGGCCAAGCTCTGCTGACTGTGCCTAAATAGATCCCAATCTAAGTAATACATCAAGCAGGGAGATGTAAAGCTAGGCAGAGTAGAACACAGACCAAAAGATTTCCCAGAGTATTCTCAACCCTGCATGTCTGGGCATAGCAGGGTAGGTGATTTCTGGGGGGTCCATGTAGGAAGTGAATATGAAGCCAGTTCCATGATTTCAACATCATAGAGAACACAAGGACCTGCACTATGTTAAATGCTAGTAAATAAATTGTTTGTCACTGTTTTACATACGGGTGGTGGTTACCAGGGTATGACTCAGAAGAAAAACAAGAAATCTTTTAGGAACAGCCATAACATTGTATTCCAAAATTTTAAAAACAATCTCACTGTTAAAAGTTAGATATAATAGCAAAAATAACTAGTAGTCAATTTAATAATAATGCTTAGAATTTATATAGCACTTCTCATGTCCAGAGCATTCTAAAGGCATTATATAATTAATCCTCAGAGTGACTCTGTGACATATGTGTAGTACACAGGAGCACTAGTAAGAAATTGTTTTTTATTTCCTGGCCCCAAACACTTGGCATAGTTGAGGGTTATACTCAGGATGTACTAACAGCAGTGCTACTGCTATAGCGGATAAGTATTATTCACATTCTTACAGATGAGGAAATTGAAGCAGCGAGATGAGACCTGCCCAGCACCTTTGAGGAAAAAACCATCACAGCTGGGATTAGAACTCAGTAGTTCCTCATTTCTAATGCTGTGATCAAACTTCAGCCTCTCTACCAAACTTTGAGCTTTTTTTCCATGTAGAATCAAGGGGCTTGATATTTCTCTCATTTACATATTTGTAAATCATGAGTTATTCCATTACAATCAATGAATTTACATGGGTGTACATGAGAGAATCAGGCTGACAATGTAATGGGAGATTTTCAGAAGTGCCTGATTGATTTAGGAGCATTGACTTTCATTGACTTTCAATAGATTCATAGATTCTGCGGCCAGAAGGGACCATTGTCATCATCTAGTCTGATCTCCTGTATAAAATAGGAGGACTTATGCTCCTAAATCCTGTAGGTGCTATTGAAACTCTCCCCTGCAGTGTTTAAATACTGTACTGCCTATTGCGAGATGATGAGTAGGTTAGCATGGTGAGAATAACTTAGATTCCCCCCCCCTCCACTTGACCCTTCTAAAATCCTTTTTCAACCCTCTTATCCCCCACCTGCACTTTTGGGGCAACATTCAGACACAGGGTAAATAGACGTCTCTCCATTGACTTCAGTGGAGTTGCACCTGCTTACTTGTATTTAGACTTTGTGCCTTATCTGTAAGCTTTGGTTGGTATCCATAGGTGAGGCCTCAAGGTTCCTGGATTCTGTGACATTCTGATTTAAAGTCTGTAGCTGCTTTAGCTAAATTCAAAAATTGAGGTTTGGATTAAATATGATAAGTAATACAGTGAGTACTGTGTCCCTTATGTTATTTATTTTGAAATTTAAATTCAATCCATTTTATGCCGGCCACACACTTCCGGTATGCTGCATATTTTGTATTGGCAACACATAATTACATTATAGAGGATATCAGAGGGGAAGCTGGCGGTTTCTGCCTCTCAGTGGGGGACACTTTGGGGCTTCTCCCACCTGGAGCTCGATCCAAAGCCAGGTTTCCATTGACTTCCATATGCTTTGGATCAGGTTGCTGTCAAGGCATAAGAGGCAGTTTGGTAATTTGGAATAAGCATATTATGTGGCTATTTCTGCTAAAATGAGCAGCAGTGAAATAGTCAGCAGTATTGTGACATGATTAGGTTTCACGGGTAATACCCTTGTTCAAATGATTGTTTCAGGCTACCTGCAACCTCAGAAAAAGAACACTGTTGTTTACATTTAGTTCATGTTTTCAAGGTTTTCTTCTCAATCATGAAATTTAGCAACATATTTGGCCGCAACTTTAACTGGTGTCAAGAAAAAATGCAGCATATTTAGCACCATGACACTGGGGGTAATGCAGAGATACAGACATTGGTTATGGTAGTCACAATGAGAAGAAGGATGGTTCTGGTGTTAGCTTGCTAGCTTGTGTGCAAATGAACTGAGAATCTGAGCTCAGATCCTCAAAGGTATTTTGGAACCTAAATGGAGTTAGGTGACTAAATACCTTTGAGGATCTGGGCCCTGGTCCATTTTTTT
Organism: Malaclemys terrapin pileata; assembly: GCF_027887155.1. Classification (NCBI taxonomy): domain Eukaryota; kingdom Metazoa; phylum Chordata; order Testudines; family Emydidae; genus Malaclemys; species Malaclemys terrapin. Next base: position 89,026,658 of record NC_071507.1, read on the forward strand.
TAAATTAAAGCTTATGTTCTGGGATTCAGTTCTGCAGCTAGAGGTGAAGTCACTGGATGTGGAATCACTGAATTTGCAGGGCTCTATGAATAGGTGACATCCATGAAAGTAACAAGCCAGAGTATTAATAAAATAATACTTTTCTGTGCCCCTATTTTATTTATATATGTGTGTGTATATATACGTATATATATAATATTGTGATTGAATCTACATAGACAGTCAAGTTAAGCATGTTAGTCTAAGTGTCTTAACCACTCAGTAGCTGAGGGAAGAGCATTGTGCAGGTCTTGCCAATGGGTGCAGCCTGCAACTATGTGGCCTACATCTTCTAACCGGTCAGAGGAGCAAAACGGGAAGTCATGTAGGCTCCACTTACAGTCATAAGCAGCACATCTAATCACTCCACATCTGAAGCAGTTGAGCTTTACCCAATGATGGCATGGAAGGTCAAAACCAGGGGGCTGGACAGCCACAAGATAGGCTATGTGTGAAGCTTGTTCTTGCCACTTGGAGGTGATCTTAAGGTTCCTTAGGGGGGTTGTCCAAATGGGCTGCCTTGTGCTAAGATGATGGCTCGGTAAATTAAACCCATGTTTAAACAGCGGTAGGTGTGGCATAGCTTGCAGTTTAAGGAATAAATTCTGCAGGGCAACTTGTTGTCTGATGACAATGCTTGATAGAACCTGCTACTGGGCCAGGTTGGGCAGTCTCCTGATACCTGTTGTTATACCCATAGTTTCATTCAGCTGAGTGTCTACTAATCTGGTGTGAAAAGAATTAAGTTACACTGGGGAGCAACATTCTGCAACGGAATAGCACAAGGCAAGCCCAGAATGTTTAATGTCTGCACGTTTGCACTCCAGGTAGAACCAGCTAGTTTACTGATCAGGTTGTTTCTTGTCTTCATTTTCAGCGAGGTCTTGGTAGAGTGTTCCTTGCAAGTCAGTGTATGGTCCAATGTAACACAGGTGTTAGGTCATCGTCCAGTCTGTGTCCTTCCAGGAGGATGTTGAACTATTTGTTGGCCTTTGTGTGGTATGGTTGGAAGCAGCTGTAAACGGCCTTTTTGGTACTAGCTTTAGGTCTTCACCTTTTACAAGAGTGGCCCATCTCTGTCATGTCAGCATTCAGGACTTTTTCTAGATGACAGAAATGCTGGTCTTGTACTGCTGGACAGATTTCATCTGTGTAAATAAAACACTTGGCAGTGGTGCTGGGAAGGTCGTTTGCAAAGAGATTGAATGTTGTTGCTCAAACTGAGCCCTCAGGTTTGGCTGTTTTGAGACCTGCAGGAGCTGATTTTTGGTCAAAGTGAAATTTGAAAATGGCAGCTTCTCAACAGCAGTTCCACAGCCAAGACAACCTGCTTCAGTAGAACGAATGACCATTTGTACAACAGGTCTGTATGCCAGATTGTGTCATATGCAGCAGAAATATCTAGGAACATTGTGTCTGTCTTCTGCAAGATCTGGAAGACATAGGTGGTGGTGAGTGGTCCTGTGGGTTAGGCTGAAATTCTTTGATCTACACTGAAGACATCATCGATGGTGGGGACAATTTTTTGAAGGATGAACCTTTCAAGTAATTTGTACATGGATCTTAGCAAAGATATGGGGTGGTAATTTACTGCAATTTGGTGGTCTTTCTTGGATTTTGGCCAGGTTATTATTTTTGCTCTGCACCATATCTTGGATGACTCAAGACAGAAAGATGGCTAGCCATTGTCTGCTAGTTTTTCCCAGGTTATTCAGGAATTTGTGGTAGATGTAATCAAGCCCACAGACTTTATCTGCTTTCAGTGTTTTTATTGCCCTTTCTATTTCATCTCTGGTGAAAGGCTGGAAGTATTCTTTGGTTTCAGATATACACTGTTTGTATTGCCACCATTTCTTCACATCTCCTTCAAACTTTTTGTCCTAATCCACCTTTGTGACGTTTATCAGGTGGGTAGCAGTACTGTTTGGAGAGATAGAGTACCGATGTTGTGCTGAAGGCTTCTGAGCACCACCAAGTTTTCTGCTTACTGTCCAGGCTTGTGACTGAATCTTGACATGTTAAGTTTAGTTTTGCACATTCATCATCTAGGCAGGGAATGTAGGTCTTATAATAACTTCTTGGAATTGGCTTCGTAAATGGGTTTCATGAACCACATGTAAGCTTCTTCAGTAAAGATGTTATGTGGGATGCAAATGATGTAGCAGTCGGTGGATTGTGTAAAACTGGACCAGTTTGCTTTCCAGTAGCTTCAGCGAGTGTTTTTATGGTTGCTCACAATAGGTATGGTTACTCTAACTCTGCAATGTTGACTCTGTAGGAAGTTTTTCAATACACTGCTGCTAGTTTCAACTGGATGATTGTTTGTGCTGGTGGTCCAGGTGAGGTCAGGGGAGTAGTTTTGCTTCCATCTGGCAGAATAAAGAGTACCTCCTCATTCTGGGTCATGGATGAGGTGAAGGTCATGAAGCAAGGCCCAGTCCAAAAGGTTAGCTCCATTTTGATCTGATTCTTTGTTTCCCAGTTGGTCTGTGTAGGTCTAATTTTAAAGTCCGACCCAAACATGACTAGACCACAGCCAATCTGAACCAAACCCGAGCCAGTGTGTGTCAAGGTGTCTGATCTGAGGGGAAAAAATGAAAAAGCAAGGAAGGCTTAGAATTCCAAATAATAGCATTGGGGCAGCAGATCCTGGTGAGGGAGAGTGGGGGGGGGGCTTGCACCCCCAGAAAGAAAATATTGTGGGGGGTGATCTATATTTCCATCCCACTCATCATGAGTTGGGGGCGCGGAGGTGAGAGCTGGACTTGGAGGGGTTGGGGTAGTTGTCACAGTGACAGAGATCGGGCTGGGAAGTAGGAACTGGGGTGAGCTGGGCTCTGGTGCCAGCAGAGGTGTGGTGGAAGAAGATGAAGTACATGCTGTGGTGGGGATGGACAGTGGGATTGCAAGCTATTAATATCTCCACATAAATGGCAAGATGTAGAAGCTTCTTCACACTAAGCAGTCAGCCTGTGGAACTCTTTGCCAGAGGATGTGGTAAAGGCCAAGACTATTACAGGGTTAAAAAAAAAAAAAAACTAGATAAGTTCATGGAGGATAGGTCCATCAATGGCTATTAGCTAAGATGGGCAGGGATGGTGACCCTAGCCTCTGTTTGCCAGAAATTGGGAATGGGTGAGAGGGGATGGATCACTCGATGATTGCCTGTTCTGTTCATTCCCTCTGGGGCATCTGGCATTGGCCACTGTCGGAAGACAGGATACTGGGCTAGATGGAACTTTGGTCTAATCCAGTATGTATGTTCTTTATGAACTAAAACTCCATTGTTGTGCTTCAAAAAAATACTTGTATGTGTATTAATAATAAAATTCCTTCAACATGTAGAAAATAAACTCAGTGAAAATTTTAAGTGGATAATTGGATAATGGATGTTCAGTGCCTGATAGACTTTGTCTTACGATGGATGGCTCTTAAAGCAATGTTGGTGCCTCCTGATGTAAACCATCAATACAGTGAACAAGTGTGATGTAAAACCTTTCATAACAAAACAAAACAAAACAAAACAAAACAAACATCTTTTTTTCTCTGTAGTTAATCACTGTACTCAGTACTAGCTAAAAGACACTGAAGTAGAGTTGCTCTCTAATCATTAACTGCACTGGTATATTAGTGCCTTTGGCTTTTCCTCAGGATTCTTCGCTATCTAGCATCATCCAAATTAATTAACAGGCCTATTGCTTGCTTCCTTGTACGTCTTACTGCTTAATTAGAGTTACATGGGCAGGTTTGTATTAAAGTCAGTTCACCTCAGCTCACCCAAGAGTTTCTCTTTTAGTAACTCCTTTAAGCTGACTCTTGGTTTTGGTCTTCTTATTCATCATCATTATTGTTGTTAATTATTATTATTATTATTATTATTTATTTTGCTAAATACCATCTAAACAGATGATGTGAAACAGTGAAGCGTGATTTCATTTCATTGTTATTACAGAATGTTCCGCTAAGAGCCAGGAAAATGTGCAGCGCATTCATACTAATTCATACATTCATACTAATTCTGGTTTATCTGTAGTGTACTCAGAATTGATCAGTGTGTGACAAATAGGTGAGTGCCAGTGACAGTTCAGTAGGAATTCAGCCAATGGACTGTTACAGCTTTTCATACACAGTAACACAACCATTTCTTCTCAAGCTATTTTAATCACCTTTGGCAACAGTGCGAAAACTATGGGGAATTTTCTTTAGGCATTTCAATTTTGTTAATGCTACAGTGGATTTAAATTCATAGAGCTCTTTTTGTTTCCTCTTCACTGCCATGTTTCCTGTGGAAATAAGTATCTGCAAATAGGCTTTCTTTAGAGGTGGTAATAATGTAACATCTGCTTCCCTAAAGAGTTGGCCTCCGTACAGGTAGGTCATCAGAAAAGGATATCTTCTGCTGAGTTCAGCTGTGGCTTTTCTTTGCTATTTAACCAAGGTAATTTCAAGGCCAGTGCTTCTATATCCTGGGAAATTTCCCAAAATCTGGGAATTTGTGAGTAAACTGTTTTGAATGAAAATTCCCAATTTCCCAAGTTGAAACAGTTTACTCACAAATTCCCAGGTTTTGGGAAATTTCCCAGGACATAGAAGCACAGCAAAAAACTTTATCTGGGAATTTTTCACCAGATTTGGGAAATTTTTAGCTCTAGGTTGGGAAAAGTTGGCATCACAATATAGAAGCACTGTTCAAGGCCTTATATTCACTGCAACTTTTAACCACTGTGACAAGGCACCTCTTTCATCGGTTCAGTGAACCCACTGGGGGGCCTGGACTAAATCAGGCCTTGTGATGAGGTGTACTTCCCACACGAGCTCTGAGAGAGCTGAATTAGGTCAAGTGGACCCAATCAGCCAATTAAGCAGCAAGAGGGGTGGGAGGATTTATGCTATGAAGAGGCCACTAATTAGAATCAAGCTCACCTGTGAGGGGAATAGGCAGCGCTTTCGTAAAGCCAAGAGACTGGCAACAGAAAAGGGGGCTGTGGGGTGACAATCACTCTCCCTGAGGGAAGGAGGGATAGGAATTCCTGAGACCTACTGGACTCTAGAAGAAGGGGGTCTGACTAGAATGAGTAGAAGCAAAGTAGGAAGTAGTCCGGGGCAAGAGCAATAAGGTTAAAGAAGCTGCAGACCTTGACTACTTGGGAAAGGGCCTTGAACTACCATCTGGGTTTGTTAACTAGAGCAGAGTTTCTCAACCTAATGTTATAAAAATTCAAAGGCCCACTGGGGTGGGGCTTGAGGCTTCAGCTGTGGGGGGGAGTTACAGTATAGGCATAGTTTGACTTCTATATTTGAGGGGGTAGGGCCTGGTGGAGCTCATGGAGGGAGTGCCAGCCCCTGACCTCAGCAGGTCACCCAGAGTGTCTAGATGGGGATTGGGTCGGTGGGGGGGTGCAACCAAAAATTATAAATTGCTCAGGGTTCAGGCAGGGGGTAGCTAGGGGCTGTGTACAGGCAGGGGTGTAGCTCAGGGTGCAGCTGGCAGGTAACCAGGGGCTATGTTCTGGGAGGGGCCCCCCCTGCAGTTGCTGCTGCCCCTGCAGTCACTGCTCCCCGAGGGCTCTGCCGGCCTTGGAGCTCAGTCCCCCTGCCTGCGTGGCTCTTCCTAGCAGGGCCAGCTCCAGGCACCAGCTCAGCAAGCAGGTGCTTGGGGTAGCCAAGGGGAAAGGGCGGCACGTCGGGCTCTTCGGCGGCAATTCGGCGGCGGGTCCTTCTCGGAGGGAAGGACCTGCCACCAAAGAAGAAAGCGGTGCGGTGGAGCTGCCGCCAAAGTGCTGCCGATCGCGATTGCGGCTTTTTTTTTTTCCCCTGCCGCTTGAGGTGGCAAAAACCCTGGAGCCAGCCCTGCTTCCTAGCTCTGCGAGTAGTCAAAGGGCTGTGAGGAGCTGAGGAGCAGCCACAGACCTGGGGAGCACTGCAGTCATCTACTCCATGGCACCAGCCTGAGCAGCAGCCATCCTGCCCTGCCCTGGCTTCCAGCCTCCTACATGGCTAGGGGTGGGGCTTTGGTGGGGAGAGGAGGAGGAGGAGGAAGAGGAAGAGGGGTGTTTGTGTGTGTGTGGAGCTGCCCCACTCTGGTTACAGCACTGCAGTTTGGGGGGACAATGCCTCCCTGTGTCCTCCACATTCCACCCTGGGCTCAGGGCTTCTCCCCATGGCGCACCAGAGCTTGCGGACCCCCTGAACCTGGCTGGGGGTTGCGGACTCCCAGGTGAGAATAGCTGAATGAGAAGAAAGTCTGGGTTATTGCAGGAGTGACAGGGTCAGGGTTAATGCTGCTTGAGCAGAAAGACATTGAAGAACTCTAACCCGGAAGGGGAAACCAATTCTTGACCTGGCTGGAGGGCTGAGTTATGAAGAGGAAGCTGCAGCTCCTGCAGCAAGGGAGGGGCTGCAGACTGAGAGACAGAGTGTGTTGGAGTGCGACCTCAGAAAGGGCATTGGCCTGGCAGAGATAATCCCCAAAACAGCCAGGAGGAGGCACAGTCGAATGGTGAGTAGAACACCCTATCACAATCCAACTCTAGAGCAGCGCTTCTCAAACTGGGGGCTGGGAGTTGTCATCAGCATGGGAAGCATGTCCTCTAGAATGGTGTCTGAAGCATGAAGAGGCATATGAACGTTTAGCATATCTGGCACAAAAATACCTTGCAGTAGCAGCTACAAAAGTGCCATGTGAATGCCTGTTCTCACTTTCTGGTGACATTGTAAATAAGAAGAGGGCAGCATTACCTCCTGTAAATGTAAACAAACTTGCTTGTCTTAACCATTGGCTGAACAAGAAGTAGGATTGAGTGGCCTTGTGGGCTCTAAAGTTTTACATTGTTTTGTTTTTGAGTGCAGTTATGTAACAAGTCTACATTTGTAAGTTGCACTTTCACAAGAAAGAGATTGCACTACAGTACTTGTATGAGGTGAATTGAAAAATACTATTAATTTTTACAGTGCAAATATTTAGAATAAAAAATAATATACACTTTGATTTTAATTACAACACAAGACAATATATATGAAAATGTAGAAAAACATCCAAAATATTTAATAAATTTCAATTGGTGGTCTATTGTTTAACAGTGCACTTAAAACTGCGCTTAATCGCGATTAACTCAAAAAAATTAACCATGTGAGTTAACCATAGGGTGACCAGACAGCACGTGTGAAAAATCGGGACAGCGGGTGGGGGGTAATAGGAGCCTATATAAGAAAAGGACCCAAAAATCGGGACTGTCCCTATAAAATCGGGACACCTGGTCACCCTAGTTAACCACGATTAATCGACAGCCCTAATTTTTACATTGGTTTATTTTCAGGGTACAGGCCCTAGGGTTGGCTTGTGAAGTTTCTTTAAACCAGGGGTAGGCAACCTATGGCATGAGTGCCGAAGGTGGCGCACAAGCTGATTTTCAATGGCACTCAAACTGCCCGGGTCCTGGCCGGTCCGGGGGGCCTCTGCATTTTAATTTAATTTTAAATGAAGCTTCTTAAACATTTTAAAAACCTTATTTACTTTACATACAACAATAGTTTAGTTATATATTATAGACTTATAGAAAGAGACCTTCTAAAAATGTTAAAATGTATTACTGGCACGCGAAACCATAAATTAGAGTGAATAAATGAAGACTCAGCACACCACTTCTGAAAGGTTGCCGACCCCTGCTTTAAACAAACAAATATATTTCCTAACTCCCACCGGAGTACTCTTTTATTATGCTGGCAACAAATCTCTAGCATATGTTGTGCCCGGCTACTTTGGGAACCAAGGCTCCCTTTCCAAACAGAAGTAAACACAAGTTTTCCTTTATAGAGAAGAACATTCCTTTAACTAGGTGGGGTGTTTTCCCTTGCTTACATAACCCTTCTGCAGTTGACTTCTCTCTTTCCCCCACCCCTTCCCCTCTCTCCCACTGGAAGAGGTTTTACATGTCACAGGCTACCTTTAATTGGATTAAGATGTCAGGCTAAGGCACAAAATGAATTACACCTAGCAAGGGACAAAAGGAAATAAGAGGTTCTTTAAATAGATTAGGAGCAAGAGAAAGACAAAGGAAAATGTAGGTTCTCAACCTAGTGGGGAAGGGGAGATAATAACAGATGAAATCAAGAAAGCTAAGGTGTTTAATGCCTATTTTGCTTCTCTTGTCACTGAAAAGGTTAATGGTGACCAGATGCTCAACACAATTAATATTAACAACAAGAGGGGGAAAAATGCTAGCCAAAATAGGGGTAGATCAGGTTAAAGATATTTAGATAAATTGGATATATTCAAGTCAGCAGGGCCTGATGGAAATTCATCCTAGGTACTTAAATAACTAGCTGAAGCAATCTCAGAGCTATTAGCAATTATTTTGAGGAACTTCAGGAGGATGGGTGAGTTCCCAGAAGGCTGGAGAAGTGCAAACATAGTACTTATCTTTAAAAAGGGAAGCAAAGAGAACCCAGGGAATTCTAGACCAGTAAGCTTAATTTCAATACCTGGGAAGATATTGGAATAAATTATTAAACAATTATTTTGTAAGCAGCTAGAGGATAATAGCGTTATAAGGAATAGCCATGAAGATAAGGGAGTTATCTTACAAGTCTTCCTTCTCTTCCAACTCCCTTCTCTTCATGTGCCAATATATAATTATGCCTGTATCTGTAATTTTCACTCCATGCATCTGAAGAAGTGGGTTTTTTACCCACAAAAGCTTATGCCCAAATAAATCTGTTAGTCTTTAAGGTGCCACCAGACTCCTTGTTGTTTTTGTGGATACAGACTAACACGGCTACCCCTCTGAAACTGGGAGGGTGTATCTCATGCATCCCTGCAGGGGTCAGTGCTGAGTCTGATACTTTTCAATATTTCCATTAATGACTTGGATAATAGAGTGGAAAGTATGCTTATAAAATTTGCAGGTGACTCCAAGTTGGAAGGAGTTGCAAGCAGTTTGGAGATTCATAGATTCATAGATTCTAGGACTGGAAGGGACCTCGAGAGGTCATTGAGTCCAGTCCCCTGCCCACATGGCAGGACCAAATACTGTCTAGACCATCCCTGATAGACATTTATCTAACCTACTCTTAAATATCTCCAGAGATGGAGATTCCACAACCTCCCTAGGCAATTTATTCCAGTGTTTAACCACCCTGACAGTTAGGAACTTTTTCCTAATGTCCAACCTAGACCTCCCTTGCTGCAGTTTAAACCCATTGCTTCTTGTTCTATCCTTAGAGGCTAAGGTGAACAAGTTTTCTCCCTCCTCCTTATGACACCCTTTTAAATACCTGAAAACTGCTATCATGTCCCCTCTCAGTCTTCTCTTTTCCAAACTAAACAAACCCAATTCTTTCAGCCTTCCTTCATAGGTCATGTTCTCAAGACCTTTAATCATTCTTGTTGCTCTTCTCTGGACCCTTTCCAATTTCTCCACATCTTTTTTAAAATGCGGTGCCCAGAACTGGACACAATACTCCAGTTGAGGCCTAACCAGCGGAGAGTAGAGCGGAAGAATGACTTCTCGTGTCTTGCTCACAACACACCTGTTAATACATCCCAGAATCATGTTTGCTTTTTTTGCAACAGCATCACACTGTTGACTCATATTTAGCTTGTGGTCTACTATAACCCCTAGATCCCTTTCTGCTGTACTCCTTCCTAGACAGTCTCTTCCCATTCTGTATGTGTGAAACTGATTGTTTCTTCCTAAGTGGAGCACTTTGCATTTGTCTTTGTTAAACTTCATCGTGTTTAACTCAGAACAGGATTAGAATTCAAAACAACCTTGACAAATCGGAGAATTGGTCTAAATTCAACAAGATGAAATTCAGTAAAGACAAGTTCAAAGTACTTTGCTTAGGAAGGAAAAATCAAATGTACAGTTACAAAATGGAGAATAACTGGGTAGGTGGTAATAATGCTGAAAAGGATTTGTGGGTTATAGTGGATCACAAATTGTAATTGTTGAATAATATTCAGTCTTCAAATATGTTAAGGGCTGTTATAAAGAGGATGGTAATAAATTGTTCTCCATGTCCGCTGAAGGTAGGGCAAGAAGTAATGGGCTTAATCTGCAGCAAGGGAGATTTAGATTAGATATTAGGAAAAACTTTCTAACTATAAGGATACTTAAGTTCTGGAATAGGTTTCCAAGAGAGGTTGTGGAATCCCCATCACTGGAGGTTTTTAAGAACAGGTTGGACAAGCACCTGTCAGGGATGGTGTAGGTTTACTTGGTCATGCCTCAGTGCAAGGGGCTGGACTCGATCACTTCTTGGGGTCCCTTTCTGCTGTACATTTCTATAATTCTGTAACACTTTCAGTTCATAGGAAAAAGGGATTTAACCATTCTACGACTGATATACCTGCCTTCAAACACCCTTCCAGAACTGTCAGGTCTGACTTGTCACACTGAGTGTGTAATCTGTTAGTTGCTTGATTGTTGCTATACACAATTGTGTCCACTCACAACATGGTTGATACCATGATAGTAACCACAGCATCTAACTGTTTCCCTCTAGCTAAAAGCCCTAGGACTGGTATTTGACGACCTTCTATAGATGGCTTAACATGCTGGTATTTTGCATTGCAGGAAAAAAACCTATAACAGTGCCTGCATAAACAATTTGGCCAGAACTCCTTCCCATCAACTCTCTGTGCGGTAGAACATACCAATGGCTGTTGCTCCATATGTTAATATTTCTGCATCTCTTCTGGGCAGTTTGTCCCCCAGTGACAGTGGATATTATCATAAAGTACTAATACAAACACAGGCATTGTATAAGGTATGGATACACAAACAACGCTGATAACATAGAGATGTCTTGAAAAATGCTTCTTAGCTCAACCATGTATGTTGCCACCTGGTCAGATGCCCAACGCTGGACTGTGTTGGCAGTGTGAATGGCCCCAAAGAGACCCTGTTGTGATTCAGAGGCCTGCATGTTTTTTGCCATCAGACCTAAGCCACTGTGCTAGATACATTGAATGGAAAACTCTTCTACCTACACTCTTACTGCCTCAGAAGTAATCCAAAACCACAAACAAGTTTTCTTTGAGTTTCCAACGCACATGTGGAAATGCAGTCTTCCTGATTTGTCACCAGGCATTTATTGCTGTGAATTATTAGGGATTTTTGAGGGGAGTTGGGGGTTGTTTGTTTTTTACCATGTACGTGCCAACAGATGCACTCACGTGTTGGAAGGCACTCAAAGCCAATTTTTCATCATTGTCAGAGAGGACAGGCTTTCTACGGAGGAGCCAGCATTTGCAATTTTGTGAATGCTGCTTGTCTAAACCTATATGGTCACTTGGCACCTAACCCTCAATGAGGCCGGCCAAGTAATTTAGAAGGCACATGTGTTCAGATGGCACAGCTCCACTGAAACTCATGCTTAGAGGCAGCTAAGAGATCATCTATGAGCATCAAATGTGACTGCAGACAGTAGGATTCAAGCCAAGGAAAGCATCCAAACAGCTGTCCATCCCTATGTTATGTACCTATGGTTAAAATGGTATCTGATTGTTAATCCTGCTTTTGCCTGGATTAAATTTCACAATAAAAAATAGCTCCACGTAAGTAGATGCCTTGGTCCTGTAGGCCAGAGCTTAGTGTTTTGGGGGCATGGAGGGAGGAAATCTAATCTCTGTTCTTCAAATAGGAAGGATCAGATCCCTGGCCTTCAACTCATTTTCTAGCTTAAGTGACATGGAAGATTTCAGCTGAAAAAAATCCCCACTGTTTTCTATCACAAGCAATTAGTGAAGAATGCAGATGTGTAAAGGGCCCTGGTAGCAAAGCTTTTTCTAGAACTTAAATTTTCAGCATTGTTTTAGTCATCTTTTATGTATAATAGCAAGAGTTAATGATTTCATCAATCACACTGGTGCCTTGTAAAACACTACATGCACAAGAGAAAGGAAAATGATTACCATGGGACACTCCATCTAACTTCTGAGAAATCGGCATACGATACTGTGGATTACTTTGCTGTGGAATACAAAGTTCTTCCTCTGTGTGCTGTGCTGAGGGAGGGATTTTCAGCCAGATCTGCAGATGATGGAAATCACTGTAGCTCCATGAGCTTCAAAGAAACTGTGCCAATTTACACTAGGCAAAATTTCTTTCCTTTACATCCCCAAAGAGCAGTAAATGAGGAAATGGAACCGAACTAACAGTACTAGACATTCTATAGGCTAAACAAAGATTATTGATAGCACATTTGAAATACATTAGGGCAGTTGGCATTGAGGTACTAGTCAGCTCAAGGTCACTGTAACCTTGACAGCTTTTTTTACAATGAACTAGTATGTCGTGGTGAACAGAGCCAGATGAAGAAGTTTGCACACCATCAGAAAGCAGCAAATTTACCTTTTTGTTAAAAAAGGAACATATTATTATCTATTAATTAAACACTGTCAGTATATTTAGTGTAGTACAAAAACCAAAGAGAGACAGTAGCCGCCCTAAGTGTTTTACAAACTCTTTCAGACAACTTCTGTCTCTGCATCAAAATGCTTCACTGTGTTGCTATTCTCTGAAGGGAAGAAGCATAGGGGGAAAAATAAGTACAAGTATCTGAAAAGTCTTCTCTGTAGTAACTGTAAAAGGCTGAAAGAAAGATCAAGAGATGGGATCCGGAGCAATCTGCCCACATTGTTGTGCTACCCAGGGCCTCATCATTTCAAAGGGGCAAGAAGGAAGATCTGCAACTCTTACCATTTCAGAAAGCCAAACCTCTTTGTTGCTAAATTATTCTGTTCACATCAAGGCAAGAAGAGTAGTGAGAGCCACTATCAGCAAAACTAGTGGCTTTGGAAAGGTGAAATGGATATTCTAAAGTGAGATTTGGTTTGAGACGTTGAGAGAGTGAAATTCAGCAAGTGCAGGAGAGCATGGCTTTTTATGTTTAAAAAAAATTCAAAACAATGGGGATTCCTGTGCAGTCCATCTCAATTTACAAGAGCTGTAGAAAAAACATAACCTACCTCACCACAAGTGAAAAGAGTAGAATCCCACCCCATAAAGCTGAGTGATCTCTTTTGTCATTAATAACAGCGTGAGAGAGAATAGGAAAGCCATGCATGCATATTGCAGTAAATGTTTTAGTGATTTTGAAAGTTTATTCAGTTGGGAGCTTTGGATTGGTAAATAGGGTTGCCAGGCAGGGCCGGCTCCAGGCACCAGCCTGGCAAGCAGGTGCTTGGGGCGGCCACTCCGGAGGGGGGCGGCACATCCAGCTATTCAGCGGCAATTCGGCGGACGGTCCCTCACTCTGCCGAATTGCCGCCGAAAGTGAAAGTGAGTGAGGGTGGGGAAGAGCAAGCCACTGAGGAAGGGAGAATGTAGTGAGTGGGGGGCGGGGCCATGGGACAGGGCTAGGGTGTTTGGTTTTGTGTGATTAGAAAATTGGCAACCTGTAACGATGCTGGTTCTGGTGGGACCCAACTGAGAGTGCCAATTCAGGACAAATCGCTTAAAACAAGGCAGTTACAGCCCTAGGCTGGGGTTTTTCTACCGCTAAGGCAAACCAAACCAGCCAGCCAAAGAGGACTTTGGTTTCACCCCACTGGCTAACCACAAGTCACACAAGCAATTCCCTTAGACACTCCAGTTTCCCAGTATCACCACCAGTGCCACTCATTATGGGGACAAATGGTTATGAAAACCAATACCCCAGTAAAAGAAAAATAAAAGGTTCTCTCGATCCCGAAGGACCAAGCCCCAGACCCAGGTCAATATATAAATCAGATTTTACCCACAAATCACGCTGTTGCCAATCCTTTAGAATCTAAAGGTTTATTCAAAAAAAGGAAAAAAGATATGGATGAGAGCTACAATTGGTTAAATGGAATCAATTACATACAGTAATGGCAAAGTTCTTGGTTCAGGCTTGTAGCAGTGATGAAATAAACTGCAGGTTTAAATCAAGTCTCTGGAATACATCCCCAGCTGGGATGGGTCATTCAGTCCTTTGTGTAGAACTTCAGTTTATAGCAAAGTCCCTCCAGAGGTAAGAAGCAGGATTGAAGACAAGATGGAAATGAAGCATCAGCCTTTTATAGTCTTTTCCAGGTGTAAGAACACCTCTTTGTTCTTACTGTGGAAAATTACAGCAAAATGGAGTCTGGAGTCACATGGGCCAGTCCCTGCATACTTTGCTGAGTTGCAAGGCATATCTGCCTTCTCTCAATGGGTCAGTTGTATAGCTGATAGTCCTTAATGGGCCATCAAGCAGGCTAGGTAGAGCTAACACCAACTTGTCTGGGATGTCTCCCAGAAGCATAGCATAAGTTTGAAATACAGACAGTATAGAGCCAATATTCATAACTTCAACTACAAAATGGATACACACATATAGACAGCATAATCATAACCAGCAAACTATAACCTTGTCTTAGACACCTCATTTGACCCCCTTTATACAAGATTTGGTGCCACTACAGGACTTTGGTTGCAACAATGATCTATATGGTCCCAGATTATATCAATAAAGTCTCACAACCCTATTGGTAAACTGAACCTGAAAATGTCTGGAGCATCATAAAGGGTCTCTAAATACCCTGGACCCAGCCTGGGGAGAATTCTTCTAGGGAGAAACTGAGGAGACAATCTTTCTTGTCCTTCTGAGGATTCTAATGCAAGCTCTGGTGTAGGGGGCATCCCAAAGGTGGGACTGCTTTGGTGCAGCAGTTACCTTATATTACAGACAACCAAGAGTAACCGGCCTTGGCAGTGGGAGCTGCAGCAGCAGCTGCTCCCGAGTCCCGCTGCCCAGGTGGGGAGAACAGCCGCCACCTGGCCCCGCGGGCCGCCCCCCTACTCTCCCTCCATGTACCGCCCAACTGAGTGCTGCCTGCACTCGGGGCCAGGCCAGATTCTCACTCACCCCGGCCCCGCACTCCCCTGTGTCTCCCGGGCCTCCCTCCAGCACTTGTGGAGGGAGAAGGAATGGCGTGCTTGGGGAAGAGGCGGGGATTTGGGGAGGGAGCCAACGGGGGAAGGAGGGCGCGAGCCCTTCTGGGCTCCGGAGCCTTTGCTTGTTTGTCCAGTGTCCCGACCTAACGTCGGTTGGGACGCGGGACAAACAAGCAAATATCGGGACAGTCCCGATAAAATCGGGACGTCTGGTCACCCTACTGGTTGTCATGAACTACTTTTCCAGGTATAGAGAAATAATGTATTTGAAAGACATAACATGATGCGCAGTTATTGAGAAACAGAAGTGTGCTTTTGCTTACTTTGGTATTCTGGAATAACTAGTGATGGACAATGGACCACAATTCACTGCAGCAGAATTTAAGTCAATCCAAACTAAATATAATTTTTATCATATTACTAGCAACCTACATTATCCACAAGTGAATGGAGAGGCTGAGAGAGCTATATGAACAGCCAAGAAAATCTTACAGCAGGAAGATCCATTCCTTGCTTTTCTGAGTTACAGATCAACACGTGTAGCAGTTACTGGGTATAGTCAAGCACAGTTCCTGATGGGGAGACAACTTAAAACTACTGCTCCAACTTCGGAGACAGATTGTTTTCCAAAGTGGCCAGGCATGAAGAGAGTAGCCAAATCGGATAAAAGGCAAAAGGAGCTTACAAATACTTTTACAATGGACGACACTCAGCAAACTGCCAGAATAGAACATGGCTACTGTGTTTGTGTCAAATTGGATGGATAAAAAGGATGGACAACTCCAGCTGTCATAAACAAAAATAATTTAGCACCCAGATTGTATGTGATCAAGACCAAGAGTGGAGAGTTCAACAGAAACCATCTACATCTACAGTTCATTCAACAATCAACAAAGCAAGTTCTACAGATGGCAGAACAAGAAGTGGAACGGAAGACTCAAGGATTCCAGACCAATCACAGGCAGTCGTTGCAACTACTGGACACCCAGATGACCAAGATGCTATGTTTTGGTGATGTAATTAGAAAACTAGTATGATTCAGAGACCGTTAACAGACTGACACGTACTGAAGTTCAAAGATAGCATGATAGTACAAATTTTGTAAATGGTAGGAATGTAGAAAATTAAAAAGGGGAGATGTATTGAAATGCTAAACTATATTATACTGTTCAACTACTAGGCAGCACTGTGTGAGAAATACCATATTTAAGCTAACCATAGGTATACCTGGCAGAGCATCAAATATCTTATGATGAACACATCTGGTGTGTACTCACTAAGAAGGAAGCTCTGTAGCTAGTCCATATCTGGTATAGGCACATGATAGGGCAAGTTGGAGGCAGTGAGACACAACACTGCAGGGATTCTGGGCAGTACTGTGGCCATAGGCAGACAGGGACACAATATTGTAATTTAGGCCCTCTGGACTGTGTGTGGTTTTTTTTAAATGCCTGAAGCTGCTGCAGTTTCCAGAGCATCCCTGGGTTGGGACAGTGTAAAGATGGCTTATAGCTGCCTAAGTCCCTACTCTTCCAGGACTGTGAGTTCTGTGTTGTGCCTCTTAGAGGTATGACTCAGAACTTCATACCAACTGTATTATGGTAAGCAACCATAAAGCTGTGTACTTTTTTTACATAACTCTTGTTGTAGGTTGAAAGGATTTGAAACAGAGTTGTCCGGAAAAATTCCCACAACAGGGAAAATTGCCAAAAACATCATGCTTTGGTAGGTTCACCCCAGAAGCCTTTTTCTATTCTTCATTAAGTATTTGGCAAAATCAAAAGTCCTCAAAAACAGAGAAGTGATGTTTCACTGGGGGGGGAAAAAGCTGTCTTCTTCAAAATTGAAAATTTCGATGTGGAGCAAATTCATTAAACGTTGCCCATCGTACAGAGTTTCAACATTTTTAATACAAAAACCGTGCTGCTTGGGAGAAATGAAGTGCTGGTCTAAGTATCTGGCTTTCATCAATTTGTTGTAAGGGAAATGCAGAATCCTGCACTTGGACCTTGATAGGAAAGTTAGAATAGTTTATGATGTTAAACTTATATCAGTGATTTAGAATCATAAGTACTTTTTAATTTATTTTTATTTTCAAATGCTGCAGTTTACCTTTAAAGAAAATTAAAGAATATATATATATTATATAATATTATCTATATTAAACTACAAATGTCATTGCTAAAATAACCAAGGAGCAGAGCTTGGATTCAAGTATCTATTTCTAGTGACCATGTATAAAGAAAGAGAAGTAGGATTCTTTCCTCCCCACTCTGTTATAAGATTACCATAGAAGTAGCCATTGGGGGGGAGGGAGGAACCAACAAAAAACAACTTCTGATAGGGGTTAGATATACCGCCAATGTAAAACCACAGTGTCATTTTGGTTAACAGGCTTTTTTTTCCAGCAAGAAGTACTTTAATTAGTGGTCAGACACATAAATCACCCTATCTTTGCCTTGGGCCTACTAACTAATTTAGAAAGTCATTAACCACTCAGAAATGGAAGAGCATGTGTTACATTATCCACTTAATATAAAATCAGGTAGAAACTTCTACTGTAACAATAAACTTACAAAAAAATGTCTAAATCTATTTATAAACCTTAAGGGAAGGCAATTCAAGCCTCAGGTCCTGATACAGTATCTATGATAAAGAGTAGGATAACACCCATATCTGTTTGGTTCATGTATTTAATTTGAATGTGAAAGAAGTTCAGGTTTGCTGATAATTCGATCTGTTCAACTAAAGTACACTTTCACTGCACCAGAGACATTGTGATATATCAAAGAACCTCACTATACTTCTCATGCTTTCATATTTATGCTATATCTTGAAAGCTGTGGAGCAATGAACGCTGTGTGCAGTTGCATCCTGGCCATGACAGTTCATATCCAGCCCCCACAATAGCCCCTTTTGCTGGTGTTTAAAAAAACCTATTTGTAGATGGAACTCTAATTTTGCCTTTACATGCTGTGTGACAAGGATTTTCCTATGATTTTAATGAGAAATGATGCTCTGTGATCCTCATATTTAATTTTGCATATTCCCTGATGGAGTTCACCATATTTCTTGGGAAATTTTCCCAACTACGTGAATGGAAATAGGTTCAGGTGACCAAAACGGGAGAAACGAAGTAAAACAATAAGCACATTACACTTTCTTTTATAGGCATTTGAAGTCTTGGGAAATTGGGTGAATAAGAAGTCCAGCAGGAAGCTTTAACTTACCCTCCTGGAGCTTGTTTAGCAGAGTATTTTGGGACAAATTTTCACCAAAAAAAATAAGATTGAATTACCCTGGAAAGAACAGACCTGTTTAAATCACAGGAACTGTTTGTGAACTCGAACTAGTTTTGTAAAATGTAAAAGTAGATCCAGGGGTGCGGAAACAATTTTTATAGTGGGGGGTGCTGAGGGCCATTGAACGAAACTCTAAACCCTACATACAATAGAAACCACTTCAATCCAGGGTGTGCTGCAGCACCTCCTGCATCTGTAGTTCCAGCACCTATGAGTAGATCACAAGGTCATGAAATCTTGACTCACCTACTCAGAATCTCAAGGCAGCAATCTGGTACTACACATACATAGAT
Source organism: Malaclemys terrapin pileata (assembly GCF_027887155.1). Lineage (NCBI taxonomy): Eukaryota > Metazoa > Chordata > Testudines > Emydidae > Malaclemys > Malaclemys terrapin. The sequence goes on from NC_071507.1 coordinate 89,045,195, forward strand.
CTATTTGTGGAGGATTTCTTTCCAAGACTCTAATGTCCAAAATAAGTGGAATTAGTTGTCCAACACGAGTTCCAAACTAAGAATGGAATTTAAATTGATTTTCCTCAGCTTGGCATGTGAAGATCCAGGATATGCATCAGGGGTTTAATTACCTGCAATAGCTATTTGTTGCCCTCCATATTTATTTATTTTATTATGCAACTTGGATCCCAGAGTTCTTTACAAATTGTGGCTATGATCCCCAGCTGGTGTAAATTGACTTAGTTCCATTGAAGTCAACAGAGCTACACCAGTTTACATCAGCTGAGGAGCGGGTTCTACATGCATAGGTCAGCACTGATATTTTTGTAGCGAAGAGTTGCAGCCTGCTAACAAAGGACATTTTACTTTTTACAAAAAGTACCCGCATCCCCAGACAAGGCCTTGATTTCTAAGCTCTTCACTGAAAGACCCACACACAGTAAGGTGCCTGGAAGTCATTTATCTGTAGTGAATGCTGTTGAAATTTGAATTGGTACTGAGCTCACTAAACCTTTCACCTTGTTATGAACAGCATCTCTTTAAAAGTCATTAGTAATCCAGCATTGTCCCAATCTATGGCTTGTCTATGTTCAAAAACCTCAGGCCGTGCAGAGGATTCACAAGAAGAACTGATACACCATACACATGTAGTGCAATAAATAATTATAGGAAATAGACAAGGGGTAGTCAACAGGTGGACCGTGGGCCAAATCCAGACAGTCAGATGCTTTTGAATGGACCCTGAAATCTTTTTATTTACCTATTATCATTATTGTTGTTTTTTTATTATTTTCTCTGGAGTCTGGACCTTGACCAAGAAATTTGAACTTTGACAAAAAATAATTGCTTACGAATGAAGTAGACCAAGTAAATGGGTTGTGCACAGAACATTTCCCAGGAGTTGGGGGATGGAATCTTGTCTCCGTCTAGCACATTAGTTATAATTCCACTCAGACAATCTTTCCCCCACAAGCAGCTTCCCATGGCTGTGGTATCCCCCACTTCCAAGGGGCAGATAGGGGTATTTAGACTGATGCAGATTCACCAGCTTTATTATCCAACACCCTCACCCCACCCCTCGCATGCTGAGGCAAGGGGAGACATTGTTGAACACAAGCTCTTCACAAACGCTTTCTCAATTTCCACTCAGTAGAGCCCCATGAGATCTGCTACATTCAGGACCCATGAAGGAGATAAGGGCAAGCTTCTTTAGATGATTCTGCATTTGTAAGTTTTCTCAGTATTAGCAGCAGATCTGTAGTCTGCTGTTAGGGATCAGTGTTAAGTGAGTTGATACTATAAATTCTTGAGTGTCAAGTGCAGAAGCAGGCTAGCAGGTGAATGTTATTCAATGATTTGTCTTAAAGATTCTGCTATTATTTTCTTAGTAGCTTCTTTGGTTGATTGATTCTTCCTTTATGGGATCAAGTTGATTTGGGAACAGGTGTGACAGGCAGTATATTTAATGAAACGTGTAAAACAGAGATGTCAAATTGCCACGTCATTGATCTGGCTTCCATGACAAATTCAAATTCAACACATACTTCCAGTTAATGTTAAAATAAAAATACAAAGTACATTTCTCGCCTGTACGGTGGTGGAGGTAATTTTCCAAATGTGAACTAACAGAGAGCTGTCTTACACAAACAGGAACATTAGCTCCAAGCTCTGAATTTACCCCTTTCACTTCAGTGATGAGCTACATTGAAGCTTAATGATGACATTTTACAGGCTAGATTTTCTGAAAATTTAGTTAGGCAACTGCTAATGCACAATGTAGATGTATGACTAATTTGCATGTGCAGTTACCACAAATGCATGCATGAGTGGCCAAATAAACAAGAGAGAGGAATGGCCCTGCATAATTTTTCCCCACTTAATGAATCTGAATGCAAAATGCAACCATTACTTTCCTAAAAGTTTAGAAACTATAGTAGGAGCCTTATTATTCCCTTTATCCCTCCTACTATCATCAGTGGCAGGTATACTGTGGATCACAAGTAGTATATGATTCTGAGTTTGTAAGTCCAGCCTCTGATTTATTTAAAATGCAATTTAGCTCTCTATATAGAAAGAGTTTGACATTCCTGTTCTATAGTACATCACATGCTACAAAGATGGAAGAGTATCAGAGGGGTAGCCGTGTTAGTCTGAATCTGTAAAAAGCAACAGAGGGTCCTGTGGCACCTTTAAGGCTAACAGAAGTATTGGGAGCATAAGCTTTTGTGGGTAAGAACCTCACTTCTTCAGATGCAAGAAGTGAGGTTCTTACCCACGAAAGCTTATGCTCCCAATACTTCTGTTAGTCTTAAAGGTGCCACAGGACCCTCTGTTGCTTTTTAAAGATGGAAGAGGAAGCCGGGCTGTAAGTGATATTTCAAAACTTACGAAATGGAAACACAAGAAGACTTGGAGAATTCCTAGCATCGTACAGCCATTTCCCCCCTGTAAGAGTAAAATCTAATTACTAGGTCATTGTAGAGCAGTGACAGGTGCAACAAGATTGTGTGCGTGTGCACGCCTGTGGCATGTGGGCTATAGATCAGACTTCATGACTCCAAGGAGCATTATAGAGAATACCTCTCACACTCAACAGCTGTGAACCAATTGCAAAATGATACCATAGCTGTCATGAATTACGAAGTGTTAGTAACGGCAATTTGGCAATGCTTTTAATAAGAATCCAAAGATTGGTTACGATGGGGAAAACAAATAATTAAAAATGTACTATACAAAACAATCATTTGCTTTAGGTTCCCTGTCCATTATATGTATGGCAATAGACTTAAATTGAATGTAGAAAAGGGGAAAAAACTCTTTCCATGCACAGTATGTTTGATTTAGGTGTCATGAAGTGCAATAGCAAGTTTGCTGATCAGGCATATGCTGTCATTTTAAGGTCTGGTCTATACTACCCGCCTGAATCGGCGGGTAGAAATCGACCTCTCGGGGATCGATTTATCGCGTCCCATCGGGACGCGACAATCGATCCCCGAATCGGCGCACTAACTCCACCAGCGGAGGTGGTAGTAAGCGCCGCCGACAAAAAGCGGCAGAAGTCGATTTTGCCGCCGTCCTCACAACGGGGTAAGTCGGCTGCAATACGTCGAATTCAGCTACGCTATTCACGTAGCTGAATTTGCGTATCTTAAATCGACTCCCACTGTAGTGTAGATGTACCCTAAGAAAGCGGCTATGGCAATAGGTAAGCTACCGTTTCTTGCTGGATAAGGGTCAGAGTGCCATGATAACTTCCTGGCACCTCAAAGCTTGTATTAAAGTTCAGTGATATACTATCACACTGTGCAGTGCTTTTGAACTTGCTGACTGTTTTTTATTTCTTTCTAACAATATTAACAATTAAAATGTCAATCCTATTCTCCATAAAATATTATTTAAAAACACCCACTTTTCTAAACTCTGCAAACATTGTCAAAGGTTTCTAACGCTCTTTAGACTTATGTTGATTTCATGTTATCTGTTTGTGTCTCTCTGTTTTACACCTGCTTATCACCATGGTATCTGAGTCCTGGCATACCGAAGAGCTAAGTGCTGCTGCTCTCTCCAGTAGGGTGATCCTGTATTTATAAACATGTCTTTTGAAAGCTTACTAATAAGAATAAAACGCTTCCTAGCTTTTCTATAATGCATTCCAAGCTTTTCTGGTAATGCAGAAAGTATTCATTTGCCATGTAATAGTTCAGCCTATGTCAAATAATGATTTTACAGGCATTGAAATCTTGACTCAATATTGCTGTAGGTGTTTTTATCATCATTTTCCCAAAAAGCTTTACACAGGAAAGACAAGATGAGCACACTTCTTTTGTTTTGTGGATGGGTGCTGGTCTCTGAATAATAAACCTCCCAACGCTCTTGGTTATAATAGTGTAATATTGCACATATAGAGCTCAGGATTTCCAAACTCTGTTTTCAGTAGCAATAATAACCTTTCATGCAGAAAAGGATTTGCATCTAATCATAGAGTTGTGTGCGCCTTCAGTGGCGGATTTAGAGTTAGTGGGGCCCTGTGCTCAGCCTCATTTTTGGGGCCCCTCCTTGGGACCCAGCCAAGAAAAAGAACATTCTCTCTTATCTCCCCCCCAACCCCCGTTTTTCAATCTTTTTTTCTTCATCCTCCTCCTATAAATAATTGGAAGTAAATGAAAATAAAGTGAGGTACCTTGATTGTTTTTGTAGTCTAATTTATTTTTCCACAGACCACTTGAAAATCGCTGAGGGTCTCGGCGGACCACTTAATGATCTTTCTAAATATTGCTTGCATCGTTAGCTAACTATTATAAAGCACTTTGGATAAGAGTGCTTTATAAAAAAAAGTAAAAAAAACATTGGGGTGCAGGGTCTGGCCAGGACTTAGGGTGCGGGATGGGGCTCAGAGCTGGGGGTGCAGGGTCTGGGAAGGAGTTAGGGTTCAGGAGCAGGTTGTGGTGTAGGGTCTGGCCAGGAGTTAGGATGGAGGAGGGGGCTCAGGGTTGGGGCAGGAGGTTGGGGTGTGGAGCACTTACCTGGGGCAGCTCCCGTTTGGTGTGAGGGGTGCAGGTGGGGATGTGACGGGGGTGGAGGAGTCAGGGTGGGCAGGGTGCGGGGGAGGTGCAGAAGTCAAGGCAGGGGGCTGGATGTGTGTGAGGGGGTGCAGAAGTCAGGGCTGTGTGTGTGTGAGAGGGGTGCAGGAGTCAGGGCAGGCGGCTACAGGGGTGGGGGTGCAGGAGTCAGAGCAGGGGGCTGTGTGTGTGTGAGGGGGTGCAGGAGTCGGGGCAGGGAGCTGGGAGTGTGTGAGGGGGTTGCAGGAGTCGGGGCAGGGGGCTGGAGGTGTGTGAGGGGGTGCAGGAGGCGGGACAGGGGGCTGAAGGTGTGGGCTGGGTGGTGGGGGTGCTGCCAGCCCCCTGCCCTGAGTGGCTCACAGCAGGTGGCTGGATGGGCTGGCATGTGTAGGGGGAGTTTGGGGCCCCGCCTCCGACCCCACCTCGCCTCACCTCCTCCCTATCCCTCCCAGAGTGACCTGAGTGCCAGCAAACAGCTGTTCGTCGGCTGGGGAAGCGCTGGGAGGGGGAGGGGGAGTGGGAGTGTGGGAAATGCGCCATGCTCTGGGGAGGAGGCAGGGGAGGGAGGAGCTTGGCTGCCCATGGGGGCTGAACCTGCAGCAGGAGCCCCAGGAGCCAGCAGGCTTCTGCCCCTGCAGCTGCCTGGCCCTGGGGACCCCTGTTGTTGGGGGGCCCCGTGCCAGAGCACCCTGTGTTTCACTGTAAATCCGCCTCTGTGTGCCTTGTGGTTTTGCTGCTCTGGCCAGTTGAGATCTTAGGCATCCCATCTCTGGCTTTCAAGTAAAAGAACCATTGCTAACATGTTCGTGAACATTTTTGACTTTTGTAAGTATCCAATTACCGATTTTTAAGAAGGTCTCCTAGGGGTTTAACAGTTGCTAAGGGGACACTATTGGAGTGATCCCTTGGTGGGGGGTTGTAGATGTTCCCTGGTATTTTTAGTAGGGTTTTTTTCCCTTTGTCAGATTCCTGAAGGGGTGTCTCTCTCAAGTCATGAACTTTAATATGTAGAATGGAGCTGCTATTAATGTAGGAACATTGTTCCCACAAAGTCCATAATAAATGAAACTTGTCCTGTATCAATTTTGTTTTAGCCCATGTATTAAATGCAATAAAAGTCTTGCTGCAGTGAACCAGATTGCTGTTAAATAAAAAGCCACTGCTGACATATCCAAATGCACATATAGGACTTGATTCTCTACCAGTACTCCATTGGTGTATTTTTATACTGTCTCTGCCTTAACTATGGAGATGCTACTAGCATGTGTCTGAGTGTATAAGGTGTATGTGTGCGCACACATTTTGTCCATGTCACACAAAATGTGTATATGTAATGAACTGTGAGATTATTTTTGTGTATTTAAAACACGCCATTCCCTTAGTTGCCTGCAGTCAGCCATGTATTTTTATTTTCCCTATTCCTTATTTTTTTTCTTGTTAATTCACATTACAAAAATATAGGTCCCCCGAATTAGCCTGCATGAGATCTCGCCAGTCTGTATCACTATGTTAAGGACCATTTACTACTGTTCTGTGCTTTTTTTTTTTTTTTACCATTGTCTTTATATATTCCTTTTCCCCTTTCTCATATGTTGTATTTTTTCTGTTTCTACAGGTACCTAACTTGTAATTACAATTTATTTTTACGGTTTTGGAATGGCATACTGTCTTATTTGAGTTGTAATGATTGTGATTATTAGCTGTTGATTTTTTGATTATATTGAATAATCATCCTATAAAATAAAGTAAATATGTGGCATATGTATATCATACTGAGTCAAAATATATGTACTGTTGGTTGGCATCAATATCTGCCTGGCAGTAGAAAGAGTGTGATACTGTTTTATTGTGCTCTGTAGTAAAGATTAGTATACTTTATCTCTTCAAACAGAAAATCAGATCCTAATCCTGCTTTCTCTCTGAGGCAAAAATATGTACTCAGCTATTAGGATTTCTTCTTTTAGATTGTCTGAATTATCAATCTGTTAATGCCTCAAAATTTAATTAAGGTGTGTTCCCTCAGAAAAGCTGCTCATGCAACTAGCCTATTCTCATTGTTCAAAACATACAAAATGACCTTCCCCTCAGCTCACATTCCCTTCCACCTTCCTCACTAAACAACTCTCTTCTCCTCTTCCTCTCTCACTTCCTCTCTCCTTCTCTAACCCTTCCAGGTAGGTGCCCCAGTCATCCCATCCTATCCCTTCTTTTGTTATCTCTCATGCCTTCTCTTATTCTTCCCCTTAACCTCTCGCTCTCCTCTGGCTTTTCCCGTCACAGTACAAGCAGGGTTTAGTCTTTCCCATCTTAGGAAACCTACCTTTGAGCCCACTTACCTCTCTAATTTCTGTACTGTCTCCCTTCCATCTGTAACCTCATTGAACATGCTTTCTACAGCCACTGTGGAGTTCCTGTCCTCTAATTCAGTCCTACACCCGCTCAAATCCCACTTCCATCCCCTGCACTCCATTGAAACTGTTTTTGACATTCTCTAATGACCTCTTCCTAAATTCAGAACCAGTATTCCATTTTCATCCTCTCTTCCACGTCAGCCACCTTAGACACTGTTGACCATGCACCTCTTCTTTAAGTCTTGTCCTCCCTTGGCTTCCATCACTCTCTCCTCTCCTGGTTTTTCTCCTCCCTCTCTAATTGCTCCTTCAGGAGGTCCTTCAGTGGATTCTCCCCATTAATGGAGATATACTTATCACATAGAACTGGAAGGGACCCCGAAAGGTCATTGAGTCCAGCCCCCTGCCTTCACTAGCAGGACCAAGTACTGATGTTTGCCCCAGATCCCTAAGTGGCCCCCTCAAGGATTGAACTCCCAACCATGGGTTTAGCAGGCCAATGCTCAAACCACTGAGCTATCCCCCCAGCTTTTGGTCCTTTGTCCCCTTTTTCTTTTTCCTCTAAAACTTATCTTTTTGTAATCTCATCTGCAAACACAAATTCAACTACCATCTGTACGCAGATGACTCACAGATCTACCTCTCTACTCCAGATCTGTCTCCTTCTGTCTAAAGGAAAATCTCTGCCTGTCTCTCTGGCATCTCTTCATAGCTATCTAGCTGTCAGCTCAAGCTCAATATAGTTAAAACAGAGTTTTTAATCTTCCCTTTCAAACCCTGCCTCCACCTGCTTTCTCAATCACTGAGGACATCACCACCATCCTCCCTGTTACTTATACCTGTAACGTTGGCATCATCTTTGACTCAGCCTGAATGTAAGGATCTAGTGAGAGGTCTATGTCTATGTCCTGCAGATTCTAAGATGCGGCTTTTCCTATTCATTCACACAGCTAAAACTCTTATTCAGGTTCTTGTCACCTTATATCTTGATTACTGCAACATTCGTCTCTCTGGCTTTGTCAAATGCAATCTTGCCTTGTTCATATCCATTCAGAATGCTGCTGCAAAGGTCCATTTTTCTAGATTGTCCCTTTTACCATGTTACCCCTCTCTTTGTATCCCTCTGCTGGTTCCCTCTTCTTTATTGCATCAAGCATAAGCTGTTGTATTCATGTTCAAGTTCTTTACAGCCTGTTCCCACCTATTTATTATCTCTAATTCACTATCAAGGTCTTGTCTCTCGTCTCCAATTGGCTCATGATCCTAGCCTCTATTGCCCACTTGTTAAATTTTCAAACAAACACCTTTGTGCTTTCTCCCATGCTGACCCACATCCTTGGGAGGAGCTCCCCATTAACATCTCCAAAACTAACTTGTCTTCCTTCATAACCCTCCTTAAAACTCTTCTTGGCTATGATATGTCCTATAACTCAGAGGCCGCTTGTGTGCTGAAACCATTGACTATCATGTTGACTGATATTGTTACATTGTTTCCTTGAGTTCCTGTGTCTCTGTATCCATCTCTTGGGACATCTTTTGTTCAGTGTTTGTACAGCACCTAGCACAATGGGCCCCGGGTCTATGCCTTGGGCTGCTAGGCACTATGTTAATACAAATAAAAATAAAATAATGACACATACTGGAGAAATAATGTGGCATTCAGTCTAACGGTTGATTTGTAGGACGTTATTCTGATGTATTTTCTTCACATATTGCTTGTAATTCTCCTTGGATGAAATTAGCATCTGTGTAGAGGAGCAACCACTTAAGTTTTATTTTGAGGACTTAAATGAAACTTAAATAGTGCATAGGACTTATGATGGCCCCCTGCACAGTGGTGAATTTAATCTCTTTTGCACTTCTTAGTAAACATAATTTTTAAAAGGCTTTTTTTGTGTGGGAGGTGTTCTGCCATAGAGAGATATTCCCTGCCTTGGTGATGTACCTGAACATTTTTTTTTATTTTTGGGGGGATAGGGTCTGGGCTTAGCCTCAGAATTCCTGAACACAAGTGAAGTTTTGACAAGATATATGTGGATGGTAAATGTTCAGCACTAGAATGTTGAGGTTGCCTAGGGCTTTCTTTTGGGTTTGGATAGCACACGCAATGTCATTATTTGATATGATAGACCTTAGTGTTTCTTGAGCAAACACCGCTAGGTGACCTTGTTGTTTCAGGAACATTTTTCTTTGGGGTTTGTCAGATCTGTTTTCTTTTTCACTGTTGACCTGTAATGACAAATGTGTCTGAGCTCATGTGAGTTTGCAACTACTGTAATAATTGTTGCTTTTTATTACTTCCTCCCTAAACCAAAAAGAAGATGACCTGCAGCTGCAATAAGCTTTAATACAAATACTTAGGATAACTAGATACTTCTGATAATGTTTGCTTGCTGCATATTATCATACATGATTTCTTTTTCATAGCACAAAAATGCTGCTTGGAGACATATTTTGAAAACCTTATTCTCAAGCTGAATGGATATATTCTATTTTTGAACATTATAGATGTAGTCTCACCAAATGAATGATAGTAAAATTGTATATTTTCTACCCTTTTTATTGCTTAGATGTGTAGAGATGCTATATTGCAATATTTGAGTTGTTCACTTTAAATTATTAAAATTAATTCAAGCAGATTTTACTGTTTTAAAGGCAGTGGTTCATGACACTAAGCCCCATTGTTTCTGTGATTGTAAATACTCCCAAATCCTGAGTCTGTAGACTGAGAGACCACCACAGTATTAGGAAGGAAATGTGTCTAGTGATTAAAGGAAAGGTCAAGGAGTGAAGCTGTTGGATACTGTTCCTGGCTTTTGTCACTGACTTGGTGTGTCAACTTAGCAAATAGCTTGGAATATATTTTCTGATGTGGGTCTCTATTTGGGCACCAAAATCACAGACTATATATTCAGAGGTACTTATTTTGTTAGTAAAATCAGTAAATACTTCCCAATAGACTTTTCAGTGATACTCCTCACTGTGATGTATTGATCCATCATATACATTAATTGACTTATCTCCAAATACACCTGTGAGGTGGAGTAGGAATATCCTCATTTTACAGATGGGGAAAAATTAGGCACAGCAACATTAACTGACTTTTCTCTGTCAGAGCTGGGAACAGAAGTCAGATTTCCCAAGTGCCAGTCCAATGCCTTAACCACAAGAGCTTTTGCTCTAGGAAAAGCTTCTCTTCACTGTTCATCTTTGAAAATCTAAGTAAGAATTTTGGTACCTAACTTCAGGTACCCAAAATTTAAAACTTCTCACCTTAACATCTTTACTTCATTTTATCCATCTTTAAATAGAGATCATAATACTTACCAACCAGTGGGCTATTGTATTACTGTTTATAAAGCCTTTTACACTTGCTTAACAACTTTTATGTTAAGCTGTTTAAACATTATTCTATTTAAAATGCAGATACAAGATATAGTAAGGAAAATGACTGCAAAAATGCACCTGATTACTCAGTGAATCTTCTCCCTGTATGCAGTCAATAGCATATATTTTATTTTAATTTTAAAAACAATGGTTTACTACTTTGTACTCTAGTTAGAGGGACAGAATTAATACCAGTCTGTTCATGTAAATTGAATTCAGTTCTGACTTGCTAATTTTCAGCAGAGTTGTGAACTGAAGCCCTGATTTTGCAACATGCTGAAAGACATGCCTAACTTTAAGCCCATGAATAGTCCTGTTGACTGGTAAGTTTAGGTACATTGAATGGGGACCTAGATTCCCTTTGTAGAAACTATATTATTAATGTTAACAGGTGAGCAAGAAGGGACCCAGCTTGACTCTTCAACTTGAGTTAGTAATTTGTAAATGCTACTCTAAACACTTAACAAATACTTGTTCCAGGATGGATGGGAATTTCTTCAGTGTGTGTCAGTGCCACTCATGAATTGCTCAGAGGAGACACTTTTGAGTAGTATGAGTACACTTTTGAGTACTGCTTCCCTCTTCCTCCAATGTTGTCTGTTCATCCCTCTCAGCTCCTGTGAGGCTTCCCCAAACTTTCAAAAGGTTCCTGTAAGGGACGCCAGCTTCTTGAAGATCTCATAGTAGGAAGGCTATGTGGAAGGGGACTATAAGTCATAGTGACAGGAATTAGGGTCTATTTTCAGGGCTTGTGCTAATGAAAGAGTTCTGGGGCTGTAGGAAAGTGGTGAGAAAGAAGCCTCAATAAATTCAAGCTAAGATAAGCTTTTGGTTAACCTCCAAATTTTTAGATGCTTAATCAAAGTCTTTAAGGTTTGACCACCACAAGTGACTTGGAAAAAATATAAACTGTTTGCAAAAGGCGTTGTCCAAAGTAAGCAACCGAGAGATTAGTTTTAGCACAATGTGATCTGGGAAGGATAAAAGTTATCAATGAACAATCTTTAAATTTGCATAAGATATATGACAAGGTTCTGTCAGAAATAGGTCTGATATTATCAATAGACCAAAATGGTGACCTTTAGTTTGAATGGGGAAAATTTGACATATTGCATTAAACTTAAGGTGACTAAGAGTGAGTGAAAGTGAGGTGTTGAGAGTTCAGATTACAAATCCAAACAGACATTACAAAAACCTAGTATGAAAAGTTTTTAAACTAAGCAGCAAGTAGAAAAAAGAGGAAGCTAGGGATTTGTATCAGAAAGGGAGCTTTTGGTTTTAGTGGTAGATTACAAGTATATGCAGTTGAAACGCTTGAGGTATTGATAATCATGCCTTTGAGTCTTGACAACTGTCCAGCAGAATGAATTTAATATTTTTTCATACTTAAACCCTCACATCTTGTTCTCTTGTTTGCTTGGTAGAGAAAAGAAAAAAACCAAGAGGACAACGCTAAAGATACAAATCCTTCAGAACAGGCTTCCTTTCTTTTTGTTTTCCACTAAAGTGCCATACAACTTGTCTTTGCATGAAAAATAACTAACACTCATTTGTGTTTAGGCAGTTTTTAGTTGACCAGGAAAGTCAATCTAATGATTCAGTGTTGTCTTGGACTAGTACTGCCTTCTTTCCACAATGCAGATGATGTTGATCAAGGCCGAGGTATGGAAGCTCACTTGGAATGGGGGTGTGAAGGTGCATACTGAAACCTAAATGTACTAAGTATCATACTAAGCATGGTTAATGGGAAGAATCAGGGCAGAGGGGGGAAGTCAGGGTGTGAGGGGAAGTCGGGGTTGGTGTTCTGCATAGGGAGTCAAGGGAGCTACTGAGACTCGGCCAGGAGGGAAGAGCGGGCATCCAGCTCCAGGCGGGGAAGGCAGGGTCCTAGTGGTTTGTGCCTCTCTGGCCAGGGGTTAGTTGCTCCTGGCCTGATCACCCAGGTTCCTGGTTTCTCCGCTATTACATTTAATGACCCATTAAGTGAACTGCCTTGATGGGTTATAAGTGACCTTCTGTCCAATGAAACAGTAGCCTGGTTGTCTTGACTTTGCCTTGTTTTGTTGTTACATATCACAAGAGTGATATTGTCTTCTCTAACCAGAAGATTCTCCAATACCAATGCTGAACTGACTGCTCAAGCATGCACAGCTGAAATGAAAGGTGATCTAGGTAATTTCAGTTGTGTATGTCAGTCTTCAAAATGTTCACCCAAGGAGGTTCCAGCTCTTTAGCTATAGTCACATTAGGTTCAATTACTTCTTTCTTAGAATTCCCAAGCCCTAGTCATTGTATGGGGCAAATGGATCAGAATCTTGGCAGAAGTTCCACTCTTCTGCCAAGCACACTTACTAAGCAAACAGACTGGAATAGTGAGTAAGACAGGGTCAGTTGTCCAATTCTGTGAATCAGAGGAAAAGAGCAATGCGACCAGGGCAAAACAGAGCACACAGAAAGTCAGCAAATTTCCAAATTATGTTCTCAGTGACATCTGTGCAACCCCATTGCTTAATGAACAAGTCTATTGATGAGACACCAGAAAAAATAGAATATAATTTTCTGGCTCTTCTCTTGACTCTATAGGGCTAACGGGAGTTTAACCAGTGAAGCTTATATTTGTCATTAAAATCAATGTGTGACTGGATGCACACAAGGAGTAGGTCTGTTGAGGAAGAAGGTGCCATTTTTACATAGTCGCATTTTAGAATAGAACCACTGTTTAAGAAGAACATAAAGAGGAAAGATATCATGTGTTGTTTTTAAACATTTTACGACAGATTTTAAAATAAAGTGAACAAAAATATATATGCAATTGTGTGCCTAAACTGCATGTGTGTTTACAGCTGTTGAGTGCACAAATCACATAATTGTGCAAGTAAAAGTTCTGAACCAGCCATTTACTTGCCTGAGTTAGTTGCACAGTTCTGTCACACTGTTTTTCCACAACTTGGGATGTGCGTGTGGGGGAGGGGGCTTGAAAGGATTAGATTTTTATCAGTAAATATTGGTAAAAGATGATTTCACTGTAAATATACAAACTGATGAAAAAATACTTGCCTTGATGATTGAAATTTACAGATAGTCAAAATTAGAAAAATGCTGCTTGAGAACTAGAGTTTGATTTAAGGATATTTACTTTGTATATTTTGATGTGATATTGACAATTTGTGTGTTAACTGTTATGAAGCTTTAACATTTTGAATTCTAATATCTACTCTCATTAAATCATTTTTGTCTGTGCCCCTCATAATTTCCCTCAATTGTAAAAATTGGTAAAAAAAGAAGAAGAAGAAAAATACTTAAAAGCCATAATTTTGAAGAACTGTGAAAATTTAAATCAAGAATAATTGAGAAATGCTTAAAAAATAATATTTATTAAAATTATTAAACATGAACATTGAATTCTGCCAAGCCCTTGTGTGTGTGTGTGTGTGTGTTACATATACCTTTTAAAAGATTAGGGCAGACATTTAAAATAGACGGAGAGAAGAGCTACATTAGGGAAATTGTGACAAGAGGAACTCTGGATTATACTGAATGTTTTCTCCCACTTCTAGAAGTCAGCTAACATGGTGAATATTAGAGTATTAGGCTCTTATCCTACATATTTCTGAGCACTCCAGCCCTAATCCTGCAAAGTGTCCAAAGTTAAGCACATGCTTAACTTCTTTGTTGAATCAGGACAAGAGTGCTCAGCAGCTTGCAGGATCAATCTCTGAATGCCTAGGAAGATAATTGTCTCCAGAGTGTCTACTTCACCCGTACTTTTGTAAGTTCCTGGCAAAAAATACAGGATTGGGAGGATAGAAGGAGGAGGTGCTTGAGCTCCGGGGCTTAAGCATCCACCAAAAAAAAAATAGGGTGCCCAGTACCCCCGGGGCCAGATTGTGGGCCCCAGTGCCCAGACTGTGCCCTCCCCCACTCCACCCCGACCCCCCCCCCCACATCTGCCACTCTCACGTCAGGGAGGGGTAGAGAAGAGTGAGCAGGTGGAGGAGATGGAAAGGAGTGAGCGGCAGGTAGGGCTGCAGGGAGGAAAAGGTCGAGCAGGGGCGGGACCTCAGGGGGAAGAGGCCAAGCGGGGGTAAGGCCTCAAGGTGGAGCAGGGAGTTGGGGGCAGCGCCATAGTATCTCACAGGCAGTAATGGTTTTATCCTCACAGCACTCTGGGAGGTATGGAAATATAAATGTATCTCACTAAAGAAGGTAGTGCTTAGAACAGTCAAGACCCAATGAAACCAAATTGGGACGGGGGGGGGCGAAGGGGAGTGTGTAAAGATGCAGGCACATCTGTTTATTATGTCCACTAGAAAATCTTTCAGAAAAACATTTTTAAATATTACCCTTAAATCAGACTTGAAGCTGTATTTGGCACAAATCTGCAAAATATTTCTATCTGGCTTCAAAACAAACTGCAGAACACTCGTATGAATAATATTTCAGCTGAACAAGGTATAGATCCTTATTCCTCACAATCAAAATAAAGGCCAACAACACTAAACAAAACTTTGTCCAAAGGGAAGAAAGTTTTACAGAACAAACTGATTGCATGGCTAGATAATGATAGCTACAGTGAATGTAGTGGTAAAAATATGAAGCTGTAGCCTATCCATTCATTAATTATCAGTACACAACATAAATGTTGCTTTGTCAATTTTTATCCAGAAAATACTTTCATAATGAAATAATATTTCCTTTTCTTTTGTATACCCTTATCTGGACTGCACCATTTTATCTCATAATGGGCTGTTGTACAATAGTAAATATTTTATTTCTCTGTGTAGTACCCAGAGAAGTCAGATTATATCTGTTTAGATCCCAATAGTGGAAAAAGTTTAATTTCTCTGCTATAATATAGTGGGTACAATAGGTCATACTAGATAAAATAACATTTTTTTCCTGCCACAACAGTGTGATTGTATCAGGAGCAGGCATTAGCTGCAAATAAAAATTGAGTCACCCAAAAAAGTACTTCTCTTATTTTGAGATGTCATAATCTTTTGTAAAGATGTTTTTGTGATAAAGGAAGACGAAGAAAAAGAGCTTTGTACTTAGACGTGCCAAACAACTCAAAACTATTGTGGGTATTTTCATGTTTGGTTCACAGTGCCACGATGAGGTTGGATTAAATACTGAGGACACAAATGATTTAGCTAGCTGGCTCAAATTGATGGTTTATAAAAAAGTTCTATGGAGTTCTTTCAACCCAGATCCCATTTCCATGTGTAGCTTAAGCTAATTTATATTGTATTGCGGAATTTCACTAATTCTCATTTAATCTGACAGAGCCCAAATCATTGACCTTCAGGACTTATTTCAAGGGCCCTATCTGTTTGATTTTGTTTTTTAGGCTTTTTCTATTAAGGGTGTCTTAAAAAGGAAGGGTTGATATTTTGTAATTCAGGGAGCTTCTTGTTTTTCTTAGTTGATGTTGATTTAGTAAGTGTATGAATATGATTTTATTGTTATTTCTTATACCTCAGTGTTCCAGTTTCACAATGATGGGTGGTCTAGAAATTAAAGACAGGTATACTTATGTGCCATACATTTTTATACACTGCATAAATAATAACACTCACACAAAAAAAGGGGGCAACCCATTGTGGATCACAGAATTTTATGAATTCAGGTTAGTGCATCACAAAATGTACTTTGTTCAAATGTTTGGCATTTACTAGACATTGATCCTGGATCAATAAATTTCTGAAATGAAACTTGGTAGCTTCATTATTGTAAACTGTCACTTCTACTTGTGGTAGTCTATACTGATCCACCAAAGAAATATCCATCCATTTTCCACTATTTGACTGGGAAAGGCAGACAGCAACTTGGCACGGGTGGCTTTTGAGTTTGAAGGATGTAGTGAACACTTTCATGTCAGCATATCTAGGAAATAGAGTTCATCCATGGATGACAGATGTCTGGATAATTCTTCTGAGAGAGAAAATTATGACACTACTAATATTATTACATTGCCAACTATACCTCAGGAGAAAGAGAGTCATCTTGATGAGTGCTGTTGGGCAGAATGGTACTAGTGGGAAGAGAGGACACCCTCACTTTATTATACCATTGGTGAGGGTCAGAGAAGAGGATATTAGTTGCAGTAGAGAGCTCAAAGGGACAAGTTAGGGATTTTGGAGATTTCCAGCAGCAGAAAAGAGAACACCACCTGGTAAACAGCACAGGCTAAAATTATGGTTGCATTTTTCCTGTTGACAGTGGTGTCCAGCCTGTGTAATTTTAAACACCAAAATTACCTTAAATGGCTGCGTGCCTCCTCTCTGAGAAGCAGCATCAAGTACACTACTGATATGCATATGTTCAGAAAAAATGTAAATGAGATGCAGCATGGCTTAGGTGAAGGAGAGCTTTGTTCAGTATTGTACATGGTTGAGAGCATGTACATCCATTGATAAGAAGTGGAGCTAATCAAAATTCAGAATTTCCATCTTGTGGGAAAATACAATATTTTAACATTTGTTTTTGTCCCAAATTGGAATGAAAAGTTTAAATTTTGAAAAATGTTGACGAAATAAAATTCTAAAACATTTCAATTTCAGAAATGTCAAAATGTTTTGTTCTGACAAACATTGGGGGATTGGTCCTGCTTTGAGCAGGGGGTTGGACTAGGTGGCCTGCTGAGGTCCCTTCCAACCCGGATATTCTATGATTCTATGACATTATTGATTGAAATGAAACATTTCATCATTCCCAAAATTGAAATGCTTCATTTTGTTTTGTTGAAATGACCCAAATTACTTAGTTTTGAGTCATTTCAACATTAAATGGCATATTACCTTATAGGAGTTGTAGTTCAGGACCACCATGTTCCCATTCTTCCCTTTCAGGCAGGCTCCCTGTCCAGACTACATTTCCCGTGGTGTATCCAGAGTCATGTGACCCATGATGCACCACGGAGAGCTTGGTCAGAGAGAAATCCACATTACATCATGAGAGATGTAGTCCTCCAGGGAGCTCAGCCTATACGAGAGAATAAAGCCTGAATTATAACTCCCATAAGGCAATGCATTGACAGGGAAATTATGTTTAATGTTGTATTGAACTGATTCTCAATTAAGCAGTTTGGGTCAGTTCAACAAAATGGAGTATTCCAGTTTGGGTCACACTGTCCTGAAACAAAATACTTTATTTCACTTTTCCAGATGGAAAATCAGAATTGTTCTGCAAAACTGAGATTTTCCTGTGGAAAATTTTGATTTTGTGGAAACTTCATTTTCCATCAGAAAATTCCTGACCTGACCAGCTGTAATGGGGAAGCAGAGCAGTTCCACCAACCCAGCGTCAGTTACTTTGCCTGGGCCAATATGCAGGTGCTTAACTTGTTCCCTTTTCCCTGTAGTATGTCTTCCAGGAGATTGCTACCACTCTCTGGTAGCAATTACCTGCCCATTTCTTCCCCCCCTCCAAAATGCTGTGCCAGAACTTTGCCAGGTGGTGGTTTCAGTACAGCTTATCCTTATAAGGGTTGGAGGGTACATCTGACCACAGCCGTGTGGACTAGAGGTCAAACCACTGATTACACATTAATTAACACACTATGGGTCAGCCGTAGCAACAGCAGCTTTCTACACACCACAATGTGCATGCGGAGATTTGAGGAGTGCTTCATTGTCAATACGGTAATATGTTCAGAAACCACATGCTGTCAGAGACGAGTCTGGTACTCCTTTCTCTTTCGTGGGTTCTTTGTATCAGACAACAGCCAAAATTTGTGGTAAGGCAGTGAGTTTGATTCCTGACTGATGCTCCTCAGGCCAATGGATACTGGAACTGCCATGCAGTCAGCACACCCCCTTCGGATAGGGGAGAGAATGCCTTGCATTGCTGGATAGTGCCTTTTGTGGCTCATTAAAGAGCAGCACTCATGTCCCCCCCAAATGTGTCTCTTCTTATTTTCTATAGTTAGAAGGGCACTGGCTGTGGTATGAGGCTATGGTGGTTGAAGTGGAATGTAGCAGTTCCAATGTATTTTTAGGAATTAGTTTTATTATTTGAGAGCATTGTTGGATTTTTGCTAGGAAAACAACCATTCTAAGGAAGAGATTGCCCTGCTGACAAATAGAAAAAAAAATCTGTAAACAATAAAATCTAGTTACAGCTCAACACACTTGGAAGCATATGACAGATTAAAGACCTTCAAGCCTGCATTACAGAACACATTCATTCAGAATCACCGCTGAACAATAGGAATATCTACTGATCCAGAGCCCCGTCTCTTCTGTGTTAAAGTGGGTCACAATCACAAAGGGTCTTTCTGCTTCATCCAGCACTTGTAGCTATTCACTGTCTCTCTCACAGGCACACAAGTGAAATTGTGAGGCTTTTATGAGTTTTTCACCTTTTTGACATGTCAGAAGCTAACAACTCAGCACACGTTTTGGGAAGAAATAGCTAGATCACTTTGAGAAAGTTTTAGTTGCTTTTCGTATACAATTCAAAAAAAGGGAGAAAAAGAAAGTATTCATGCTGTATGGTGCTGGGACCAAGGTTTATGACATTTAGGAAACGCTGTCTGACTCATCCGTGCAAGACTGCAGTGATTGCAAAACATCATTCATGATTTTAGCTTATGTCCAAACATGGAATTTGATAGAGATGACTTCAGAGGTGCCAAGTAACCACCATTTGGAATGATGGATGTTTTTGCCTCTTGCTGGGATGTGTCAAGCCCAAGTGAAATGGCCTGTTGTGCCATGATCAGGACTCACCACTGCTGGCGCCTCCCTCTGGTTGCTCCGGGAATTAGCTCTGTCCACTGCGGAGCGCCCTCAGCACGTGGAGTGTTGTCCGCTGTCCGTTCTGCTCTGATTTGGGACCTGCGTTGCTCTCCGCTCGGCGGCATCCACTTCAGGACACTGTCCTCTGGCAGTGCCCACTTCTCCAGACTCACCCCCTTCCAGGGGAGGGGTTAACAGCAGTCTTTGGGACTCACACCTGCCTCAGTGGCCAACTGCAACCCACAATCTAGCCCCTTAGCTCAGGGGCAAGTTGCAGTCTGTATTGGCCACCGTCTTCTGTGGCCAGGAGCAGTATTAAGGGGGGAAAGGGGGAGACCCAGGCTTGCCCGCTACTCTGGGTCCCGACCCAGGGACCCTCTAGTGGCAGCCTCCTTCGTTCCCCTCCTGTCAGCTTTACTTCCCTGGGCCACTTCCCCTTTGGCCCTGTGCACCTCCTTGGCCCTTTGTAGCAGGGTCTGCAGCCTGGCAGGTAACGGGGCTGGAGTTCTCCCTTGCTCTCCCAAGCCTGCCCAGTACTGCTCTGTCTGAGGTGCTAGCTCCTTCCTCAGGAGCTGGTCCTTCTCCCTTGTCAGCCAGGGAGAGACTGACTTCTCCTCTTCTAGGCAGCCTTTATATAGGGCCTCACCCGACCCTGATTGGCTGCCTCTGCCCTGCCCTGATTTTTCTCAGGGGGTGGGGCGACTGCCCCACCACACCTGTCCTAATATCCAATACCCCAGCTCAGTTTTTAATAATTTGCACTTTGAAGTGAAGATGATAAACATTGAGGGGAAAAAAGTATTTGAGTTCATATTCTGTGACATTAATTAATTCAGATTTATAAAGAACATATGATGATAAAAGCACCCATCCCAAGCTGAGTGTATCCCTTACACAATTTAAAAATCGCAACAGAAATGGCAAGCAGAAATCACTGAACCACAACATATGCATACCTGCAAAATGAGAATGAAAAGAATTGGGGATAAAATATCTAACAACCATCTCTGGTGCGACAGCTCTTAAATAATGTCAGTATGGAAAGCAATGTCACCTGCAAATCATACCACCCTGCAAAAAGATGTATTTACAGAAAAAGTGGAACTGTTTTGCTAGAAGATGTAGGTTATGGGTCAGCTCTTCACCAGAGCTTTTCTGATCTTCATTTTTATTTAGCTATTTTTATGTATTTAACAAATAGCCACTGATAGCATGACCACATAGGAGCACACAGTAATAGCATAGGCCATATAAGTAAGCTTTTAAACAGAAAACTCTGTACATACGAAGTTCAGACTTCTTCCACTTGTCTTCAAGGCTCTGTATCACTCAACTCCGGCCTGCAACTCTGCCTTGTTTCCTTTTGCCCTTGATGCCTCTCCCAGTGATACTTGCTTCTGCACCTCTTCATACAGATACCTTTGTGCTTTATTTCATGGTGACCTACACACCTTGAACACTCTCTACAACTCTGTTTCTCAATCTACCACTTTTCTCACATTCAGATCCCTCCTAAAGATTCACCTCTTTGGCAAAATCTAAAAGAAGGAAAATAATTCAGCCCCCAGTCTTACAGAGGTCCTTATTAGCAGAACCCTTTGCAGTGTCAGGTCCTAAAATAGGAAACTAAAACTTAGAAGGGGAAAAATATATTCACTGAGAATTATACACAAACTGAGGCTCCATGTGATCTTATTTATGTAACCTGCTCCTACCCTAACCTGTCTCCCGCTTGTTTAGGATCACCCTTGTTATATTTCTAAGGGCTAGACTATAAGCACCTTGGAGCAGGGTTCTGCCTATCTGCTCTTCTAAACACCTACAACGCTTCTGGGGACAATGCAAGTAACAGAATAATACTAATTAATACATGATGTGACATAAGCTGCATACACTGAGATGCCAAAGTGTGTCTAGTTCACATACAGTACATTAGAAGTATGTAGGAAAGCACAAAGGTCTCTGTCAGTTTTCTTTATAAATTTGTTTTTCCATTTTTTTGTCAATACATTTAGCGATAGTAAAAGATGCCAAGCTAAAAGCCCTGAAAATTGAATTCCTGTTTCCACTAAACGGGTACACTGTGGTACCAGCAGCAAAGGAAGTTGTCCCTGCCAATGAGTCTCAACCCTGACTTAAAAGGACGTGCCTTGAGGAATGAGAGAGTAGTTTTGTTTCCATGGCCATTCAGTACTTGGTGTGTCCTCTGTATATCCCAACAAGGGTACCAATTGTGTTGGTGTTTAATTATATGGACGGACAATACGTTCTAGGAACGGAGCTGTAACCGATTTAATTTAATATGGTCCTCCATTTACCAGATGGTATCTACTTTAGGTAAAAACTAACACTGGCCAGAGCTGAGGAGTCCTTTTTCAGAGAAAGGCCCCATATCAAAATTTACCAGTCTGACACATTAACAATGTGCATAATATAAATACATATAATCCAAAATTTGGTCCTCTTGGCTCTGCATTTTTCTGATAGCCCATTTTTACCACACAAACCCTTCTGCCAGACTCTACGACACCTTTTATGATACAGTTATAGTATTCATTTCTCCTTATTATATATGAAAGGTATACTTTATAAACCCTGCTGATAAAGCACCTAAACGATAAAGTGCTTAGCCACGTACTTTACTCGTAGTCCTGTGTGAAACCCTATCACCTCTGAATGGAAAACATGATTCCGGTGTTTAATTTCATCTTTGTGTCGCCAGATACACTTTCAGAATTTGAAAAGGTTGATAAGGAAGATGAAACTTGACATGATTAATGTATGGGATCTTTCAAATAAATGAAAACGAAAGAAAAAATAAACTCTGGATTTTCTTCTCCCTTCAAAAGATTGGGACACAGGAAATATCTTGAAGTGGCCTCAGTAGCTGATGGAACTGTGAAATCAACCAATGAGCTTCACCACAGGCCGCATTTTTAATTTAAAGCCAAGATTCAAACTCCAATAAAATGTACTATGTTGGGAACAGGATAGAAGGTATCAAAGGTCTAGAACTCATACTTCAGCCATTGTTAGTACTCTACCATAAAATAAATAATACAAAGAAATTCTGGAATACCAATCCTCTTCCCAAAACCATTGTCAAGATTGTGTAGCTTTGTAGCACCATACCAGAGACAACAAGGCACACATCTTAAATGATCAGAAGTTTTCTCCAAACTGAATTTTGCACACACTTCATGATACTGTACTGGACATTACCTTTATTACATATGTAAGCAGAGGCTTACCCATCATATCGCACATGCTATCAGTTTCAGTACTGTTATCTTAGTATATGGGAAAGCATAGCAAGAACAAGATAATACTCTTAGACAGGTGTTCAGAAGTCTTAAAAGATCTCAGTTTGACACTGAACAAGGAAAACTGTGAATTTAATAAAGCAGTGCTCCAGTTGTGGGGGGGCACACATTTTCTCAGCTGAGCACATAAAACCAAACTCATGTGAGGTGGCTTTAAATTAAAGATGCTCAAATTCCCCATGACCATTAATGCTGTCAACTCCTTTCTGAGCATGCTGCTCTTGATGTATCAAGGACTTTCCAGCTGTCAGTGCACCTCGCAGAGGCCTAACTTAATAAGAGCTAAATTTGAATGAATTCATAGGCAGAATTATACAGTTTAAATACCTGAGGGGGGACATTAATCAATGTTGTGCCTACCAAATTTTAATTCCTACCTGGAGAAAAATTGACAGTGGCTACAAGTCTAATTGAATTTGTGTTTTGACCTAATACTCATGCTGGTCAAAGATATTATAGGGTGGTTGTATATCATATAGGAGGGTTTTTTTCCACCATAAGTCATATGGGAAGAAACCTTGTGATGTTTTTGTCTTTCTCTGAAGCGTGAGCCACTTGTGTATTTTGTTGTGAAATTTGATCCTGGTTCAAACAAAATTCAAGCTTTAAAATTTGAAAATTGAGGCTTATGCCTGAAAATGGGACATTTTCAGTCAAAAATTTCAGCCAAACCTGCAATATTTCACTGGCTTTTCATGTAGTTGGAGCATTGTTTGAAAATTGAAGTGAAATGTGAAACCTTCAGATTTTGAGGCTTTCTAATTTTGTTTGGGATACTTGGCACATCCCTATCCCTTAAGGTCACATGGGTATATTTTACAGTAACCCACGCCCTTTGAGTTTTAACTCAGTTCTTGGCATATTCGTTTTTTTCTGAGCAATAGTATAACCAACAGTGAAATTCATACTTGTAGCAAACTGGTTGGCTTTCAACTTGTGCTTCTCTATGAGAGGTAGGGTGGCATGAAACAATTTTCATTTTCAATATAAAGCATATTGGTAGAGCAGACTTTGTGCAGTAAGCTTCAGCCACTGCTTGCCTTCATTTTTGGATTTTGTTAAGAACAAAGGTAGATTATTTTACTACCCACTCATATTGAGCGTTGGACATAGGTAATTATATATACTTGTCAATGACTTTCAAGAATTGTAATTTGATTAATCTCCCAACAGACTTTGAGTAGTTTTCTTTAAACTAGAGTTTAGGGCTAGATGGCAGTCAGTCCTGTGTACCTACACAGGTGAGTAAGGGGGATAAGGAGCCCTTTTACTCCACTGTGCTCACTACCTAGATCATGGGTAGCAGTGAGAAGGGCAGAACAGAGTCTCTGAGTCACAGTCTGCTCCTGAAGCAGCACCGCACTGTGCTGTCCCATCCATGGAGCATATTGTCATTGTGTATTTAATTTTGTGCCATCCTGGGGTCCAGGCATCCTCGACGCTTTATTTTATGAAATTATATACTTTACCAAACACTCTGTCCAATTTCTCATTGTACACAGTACCCCAAGCAGCAAACATTGAAACAAAACTGTGTCAGATATGTTCCCAAACTATACTGTAGTTTAAAGGGACAGTCTCTGGGTTCTTAAGATTATTCGCTATAGCCAGTGCCAAGCTCAGTTGTAGATTTTGTCCATCAAAATGCTTTACAAAATCCAGAAAGTAAGTAATACACCTATTAAGTAGATGAGAACTGCGAAGTATATTCATGCATGTGCAAGTTCACATATACATGACCTGTATTAACCAGCAAAACGTACATTTCATAGAGTCATAACAGTTAGAGATGGGAAAGACCTATAGGTATTCAGGTTATCTCCCTGACAATGCTTATTCTTCCCTACAGAACACTCTCCAGGTTTGTACAACATACCTTTGAATAGCTTCAGAGACAATGATTATTTTTCTTGTTAGATTGTTCTATAGTCCAGTTTGAGGGTTCTCAAAGTATGGGGCAGGTCCACCAGGGGACATGCAAGGATTTCGTTGGGAATTTTCAATACTTCCACTGAGTTCATTGCAGCCATGGAGGGCTAGAGAGATGGCCATAACAACCTGTATTGAGGCCCCCAACCCACCTTCAGTGCATGTTGGAAGGAGAAGGAGAGTGGCTGGATCTGAGATCCAGATAGCCCCATAGTGGTAGTAAATAATTATATTAGGACACTGCCCAAAGCCCCCAGTCAGGATTGGAGCCCCATTGTGCTGGATGCTGTACAAACACAGAAAAGGTACAATCCCCACCCTGAAGGGCTTACTTAGTGCCACTCTTCATTCCCTACTGATAATGGAAAAGGAAAAGTGTTGACACTGAGGATCATGCTATCTGTTCTCAGCACAGGGAGCTGGGTGCCGCCATGTTTCCTATTCCCATTGGAGCACTGAATGTACTGTCTGAGGGGGAGAGGAAGAACTGGGGTGCTAAGTCTGGAGAAAAAGGACTGGAGATGGTGAGAGGGGACAAGTGGTACAGATCGAACTGAAGAGAGGGATCCAGGACTTGGTGTGTGGAGAAAGGATCAGGAGAGAAGAGACAACTATTAGCTGCAGAGAGAAAGGAAGGGGAGGAGAAAAGTGGCAGTGATTAGAGGTTCAATCAGAAGTTGGGCGATCAGAGATTAATGGATGGTGTTAGTAAGGAGGAGAGAGTAAAGACGTTTGGGGAAAGAGGAGGTGGTTGAGATTGGCATGAAATGTAAGCAAGAGGAGGAGGAGAGAATAATGGGGACTAAGGAGAAATTGAAGGAAAATGAGGATAAGAGACGTATATAACATTATTTTATCATTAATATAAAGTGGAGTTCTACAATAAAATCCATGTAAATAGTGTGGAGTTTGTGTGTGGGAGGAATGGAGGGGTACAGAAACATTTACCGATAGCGGATATGGCTGGATTCCTCAACAAAGAATTTATTCTTCAGAAACACACTCATTGGTAAATTACACACACTAGTAGGCTGGGCACAGAGTATCAATCAGACCACTCAACATCTATCATGCCCGCCCTGACAATAGTTCATGCAGGATTTAAGACCTTCACAGCAACCCAAGCAAGACTGAAGTAGGAGGGCAGATGGGAGGACCCACTGTAGTTAAAAATCAGTAAAAGCTGTTGGCGGTGGGGATTGTCTTGTGAATTCTGTAAAATGGCAGCAATTGGTTATGTGTCAGTAAATAGAATCCTACACTGTCCAAAAACACAAGGCTTGTTCCTGTCCTCAAAGGGACAGTATGCACTGGTGCTATACCTACCCATAAGATTTGTGAGTATGATTATGCTTGGGTAAATAGTAGATAATTGTACATCATAGGGAGGGAACGAGCCTGTAAAATGAATTTGCCAGATTTGAAAATAGATGTATTTTAGGTATTTTCAAAATATTTATACATGTTTACATATGACTATAAATGAGTATTATATAAATGTACTTGTAATAAAAGTACACTCTTAGAGCTACTCTAATGTTAATGTTTACTGATTATTGTACATGAAATATAATTCCATGCTGACAGTAATAGGTACTGGATGCTGAGTGTTGCATCAAAGTAAAAAGAAAAATCCATATCACATTTATATGTTTATAAGTACTGTAAAGCTCTAATAAATTGGTTTCTTAATTGTTAGCCAATTTTGAAGGGTATTTTTAATGTCATAGTTGAATTTTTTAATTAGAGCTGATGAATTCTGCAAAATATTTTGCACAAAATTTTTGCTGAATTTTAAAAAGAATCTGCTTTAGTTGTGTTCACGGTTTTACTTGCACAGATGTTCATGGAAAATGAATTTTGAATCATGTGCCTGAGTATTTTATAGAAACTGAATTTTAAACACATATGAGTGGGGGAATATTCATTGCTAGAAATGTTTGCATGTTCATGCAATCAGGGAACAGAAACAATACCATGTGACTTATCTGACTTCACAAGTAACCAAAACAGAACAAAAAGTAAATTGTAACTAAAGAATACTAGACAGGAGCTGTTTGCGCCGATTTAAAATAGTTTAGAAATTTGTGAAAAATACGTTGAGTAATCTTGAATAATACATATCATCTACTCATAGATATTTCTTAAGGCTAAATTCTTCACATAAATTTGTTGGGAATTATTTACTTTAATTACTGTAGAAAACTCTGCTGTTCAGCTCTGAGTTGGCATAACCGTTCCACATGCCATCCTGAATGGAAGAGCATCATTTACCAGTGCTTACTGGTTATTTTGGTTCCAAAGAACATATTTGTTATATATCAGGTAATGGTTCTTCCTTCCTTCTTCCCTCAATTATTACGTACTACAACTGAAAAACAACACCTACTGGTAGAGACTATAACATTATTCAGCTCCTGGGATTGAAAAATGCTGCAGTTTTTTTTCATGTGTCTTGATTGCAAATGGAAGCACACAAGATGTCTTTGCTGGAGAAAGACACTGAGCTTGCAGTTGCCTTTTTGAGCAGGAAAGGGATCTATAAAAAGCAAACCCAGAAAAGTAAAATTACCCACACACATTCAAACTATGCTTTGCTTGTCAGAACAATTGTGATTTTCATCTATAAAAAGTTGCTTCTGGGTGGTGACTCAAGACCCCTACATTTTCTACTTCAGAGGTAATTTCCCTCATTCTCTTCTTCTCTGGTGTCAAAATTATAAAAAGAGACATAGATTGCACACTGCCTCAGCAGAAATCCTGTGAGCCAACACAACCTTTTCAGAATTCCTTTTTCTGATTTCTTCATATTTTGAAGTGAATATATGTTGTTGTGTTGGTTAGGGTTTTTTTCCTGTGTAGGAAGGTTTTGTTAAGGGTATGCTGCAAATTTAACCAAAGCATTTAATGTGGCAGTTCTTTCAAACACCTCTGCCAGTGGAAGCTAACTGAGCTGCCTCTTTTCTTTACCTTCGAAGCACTTGCTGGACTCGATGTCAAATCTTAGTCATCAACTTTTGTCTGTGTATTTAATGAGCTATGTTTCAGGTTAGAACCTTTAGTGCTTCACTGGTATATAGGAAACCCTTGCAGAACTGAATCCTACATTAAAACAGCAGTGATATCAATTATCTTCTTCCCTTGCTTAAATAAATATTTTCATCTAGTAGTCCAAACTCATCCCTGAGGGAACTCTGTGCAAGTCAGTGGAGTTCCACCAGAGATTAATTTGGCCGATACCTCATCATGTGAAGATACACATATCTGCTACAATGGGTACTTCAGCCAGCTTGCAGCTTGAGGCATAACCAGACCCATTACTCAGTGGTACAGGGGAATGCCCTGTCCACTGAAGTTCCTTCCAGTTTTTTCTGCCTCCCCAGAGGCCTATGGCTCAGCAAACCCTCCCCCCCCCAACCCCCGACAGAGAGCTTTTCTGAAGAAAATTTCAATTATTTTATTTCAAATTGTTGACTAATGTTTATGCTCACTAATATGTCTATTTCCCAACCATATCCCAGGGCTGTGATTGCCATTCGATATATTGTCCCATCAGTTCTGCTTCCCCTTCTGAGGCATTTGTGGCAGCTGTTGCCCCTGCAGGATTCAAGGAGAGATCTAAACGGAGAAAAGCTGAAAGTGAAAGAAAGTGTTCATGTCTCCTGCTTCCCGCCCTTATTGAGTGTTTCATTGGGGAGTATAGTTGGCCCTGTAGGCAGAGTGCATTTGCCCCCAACAAGCCAGGCTGGGCAGAGTTCCCTCAGCCCCCTTCTTCTGCACAGGAAAGCCAAGTTAGATTGGAATAGATCTTGAACAGGTCTCGGGCAGAGAATTACTCGTCCCATCAGTAGTATAGATATACCCTGCAACTGACAGGTCTGGTTCTTCTTCCAAGCTGTAAGCAGGCTGAAGTACTTTGTGAAAGCATCTGTGGACCTTATTACTCCTCCCCCTCCCCCGCCCCAAAAATGGAAATTGTCAGGTAAGCACAGATACATTGTCCTATTCCTTGAGTGAGTAAATATCTAACATTTTATTTTGAGATGGAGAGTACAAAGGAAAATCTGGCAGTACAAAGCCAACTGCTTGTAGCTGATTAGAGTCTGTACCTTTGGAGTTTGGAGATTTTGAGGTATCTTCAAACTGTGATGCCTTATGTTTTTAACAGATTTTCTTCAATCCTTTAATAAAGAGAAGAACAGGAGTACTTGTGGCACCTTAGAGACTAACAAATTTATTAGAGCATAAGCTTTCGTGGACTACAGCCCACTTCTTCGGATGCAGAAGTGGGCTGTAGTCCACGAAAGCTTATGCTCTAATAAATTTGTTAGTCTCTAAGGTGCCACAAGTACTCCTGTTCTTCTTTTTGCGGATACAGACTAACACGGCTGTTACTCTGAAACTTAATAAAGAGAGGAGGAGAATACATGATAGGTACAGTGTGGAATAAAGATTTTGAGGACTGCCACCTTACTTATGAGTGGTGAAACCATGAGTGAGTTATACAGTCTCAGTATCTGCCAATTCTCCCTTTATACCATGAAATCATGTACTCTGTGCCATGTGGTATTTGAAAAATCTGTTTTAGAGAAGATCTTTTTAGTATAACTTTTTTGGTGTTCCTCCACTTTTATAGCCAAGCTCTTTTAGTACTAAGTCCAATTATAAAGCCCTCGCCAGGAGTGAAAACATATAAGCAATAAAAGTTTTGAAATCTTTAAAAATTACACAAATTCATTTTTGTATATATAAATTCCATCTTAAAAAAGTTATGCTAAGATAACATTATGGTTAAGCAAAGTAAAGAAAATGTCATTTAAAATTGCTATCACGGCCTTAATTCATATGCCAAGTTATAACTAATATGCACGCTAGTCGTCTTGGTCACAATCAGTGGCAGTGTGTCTTAAGAGAATGGGATACAAGTCTTTTTGTATGGTGGTGGTGTTGCAACTAAAGCCCAGTCTGTCCATAATGTTTTATTAATTATGTGAACATTATATGAGATGCAGGTGACATGGCAGCTGTAGCATTTACAGTTGTTATGAGGAATGACAAGCTGTGTCATTAAATCAGTGAAGCTGTCAGATATTTTTAGACAAAAGAAAATGAATCCCTTATATATCTCCTTAGATAAACTTAGTGAGTTTAATTTTCTATGAATGGCAAAAGAATTAATATTTAAAACTAAAATCCATTAATGTACAGCCTATGCATAATGTAGTCTTTAGCAACTAAAGAATTTCACTATAGTGCTCTGCTGATATTCTGATCTACCAGACCATCCTCTGGTGGATGAGAGAGTAATTTGCCTTTCATGCTTTCTCAGCCTTGAGCTTCATCTAAAAAAGATTACCTTGATATATATAAAAAAACCTATTCAAACAACATATGGCACTTCTGCAATGCTGAGTGACTGCTGTTTAAGGAAAGGAATAGTCTTAAACAACCCAGTTCATTTAGCTTTTGGTTTGAGCTGTATTCTAACAAAGTTAAAAACAAAGTCAATGTAATTAACTGTACCAAGTATCTAGATCTGGTCAGGAATTTTTCAACTGAATGCTTTGAGACAACCTGGCACCCCACTATTCACCACTGTCATGTAATTGGGTTATGCCTTGTGAGGTATCATTCTAAAAGGCTTGATCTGCTAGACTTTAATATCTCATTGGATTGTATGTGCTATTGTCGTATGTGAAGTTATGAAGTTTGGCTCTGTATGTGTTACTGAAACATATTGTGAGGTTGAAAACACCCACAAGCAGCCTTCCAGGTACAACATTAAAAAAGCCAAACAATGTTAATGACTTATTGAGGAAATGCACAAGCACAAGGATTACCCCAGGAATTGTGTACAATAGAAACCTCTCAGAGATAGCACTACACAGTAGGAAATGTTTGACCCAGGTCACAGCAAAAGAGCTTTCCAGCAAGTGGGAAGAAGATATAAAAGGGGGGAAATGACATCATGATGGTACCTCACTCTCCCTACAACAACATACCTGGAAACACCTGAGGAGCAAGGACTGAACTGGGGGAAGTGATGGTCCCAGGCTAGAAGGATTTCTTGCCTGTGTATGAAAACCTGGAAAACCCAAGCTGCAGAGCCAAGGCAGCTTGTGCCTTAAGAATCTGCCAGCCTGTTTATCACTCAGGGTGAGAATTTGCTAATTCATATCCTACCTATCTAGTGTGTTAAGATCAATTTGCGGTTTTGTTTATTTACTAAGTAATCTGCTTTGATCTGTTTGCTGTCACTAATAATCACTTAAAATGTATTCTTTTGTAGTTAATAAACTTGTTTTTGTTTTATCTAAAACCAGTGTGTGGAAATTCTAACTGGGGGCAGAAAGCTGAGTATATCTTCCTCCAGATTGAAGGAGGGGGCAAATTTCATGAGTTTACACTGTACCGTTCCGTGTGCAGCGCAAGACAATATAATTTTGGGCTTATCCTTCAAAGTGGGGGAGTGCACTTGAGTTAATTGGGCAGTTCCTTAGCTGATCCTTCCCATGCAGAGCTGATCTCAGCATCTCTGTGTGTAGCTGCAGCTGGGTGTGTCCCTACCTATATGTGTGCTGGAGTGGGCTTGAGAGCTTGTCAAAGCAGTACAGTGTAAAGGGAGCTCAGGCTAGTGAGCCAAGCAGGCTCAGTGTTACCCCAGTTCCAAGTGGCACCCCGTGGGAAACCGTCACACATTACATCGGAAAGTGCTGATTTGTCAAAACGCACACTTTTCATGGAAACATCTCTGTGTAGACA
The DNA here is from genome assembly GCF_027887155.1 of Malaclemys terrapin pileata. Classification (NCBI taxonomy): domain Eukaryota; kingdom Metazoa; phylum Chordata; order Testudines; family Emydidae; genus Malaclemys; species Malaclemys terrapin. Next base: position 89,076,268 of record NC_071507.1, read on the forward strand.
AAACTCTCATTGGGGAAGGTTTCTCAGGTCCAAGATAGAATTTCTGTACAGAGAGAGAGAAAGACCTGAATAGTCAATAGCCTGGCAGAGAGAAGCTGCAAGACCAGAGAGAAAAGAGGGGGACAGGAAGTTTCTCTATGTAAGAGAAGATGTCTAGGATGGCACAAAATTGAACAGCAGAGAAGTGAAATCGTAACTCTTGTGAACTTTGAGTTAAATAACAAATGCAAATCGTGGGTGGTGTACCTTGAACATTTTGAGCAATTTATAGCCTGCAGTTCCATTCCAGGCAGACTGTGAGTTTCAATATTGATGACAACAATGGGTTTGAAGGCATACGAACTGCTACATGATCTATTGTTTCCAACTGTGCCCAGAAATGCCATATACACTGCAACTACTATGGCAATGCAGGAACTTTTCTCTCCTATCTCATTGATGATAGCAGAACAATATTGGTTCCATCAGTGACAGCAGGGAAGTGGAGAATCTGTAGCACATTTCATTGCTGCTCTAAGGAAGTTGTCAAAGCACTGTCAGTTTGGACAAACTTTAAGTGATGCCTTTCAGTTTGTCTCTGGATTATGTTATGGCCAGATCCAGAAAAAGATACTGACTGTATCAGCACTTACATTCAAGAAAAGTGTTGAGGTACCCATTGCCATGGAAACCACAGAGAAAGATTCTCTGGAATTTAGTGTGAACCAAGCAATATACGTCATGAATCAGTGAGTCAGAGGACTATGGGAACATAAGGAATTTCTGTATGGCCATTATGCAGAAACTATGCATGCTGAGAAAGATTGCTAGGCATGCCAGGTCACTTACAGGAAGTGCCAGAAAAAAGGACACACAGCCGTGACCTGTTGGTTGATCATCATTCAATGATCAGCAACACAGAGCAATCTTCCATCCAAGAAGACACCTGTGAAGACTGGGCATAAGAAACAACAGAAGTCAGAAACTCATAATGTGGAAAAAGATGAGTTTTAGTAACACTGACTAAAACTTAGCAGTGCGCATGTTACCAGAAGCTGGCATCAGAGGTGGCATTTGGGTCACACTCTTGATCAAGAGAGCTCCTGCAAGAATGGCGCTTGATAATGGAGCTGCCATCTCACTGATTTCTGCATCTGCTTATCACCAGACTTTGTCACAATTTTCTCTAGAAAATACCTCCACCACAGTTTTGAAGGCTTATACTGGAGAAAAGTTAGTCCCAAAAGGGATATTCCAGGTGAAAGTTCAACTAGATAGACAATCAGTCATTTTACCCTTGTATGCAATTGAAGGAAAGTATCCACTATTATTTGGCAGAACATGGCTTGAGAAGCTCAAGATGAATTGGTTCAAGATCAAGGCAATCATGAATGCACCTCAGAACCTTCAAGAAATACTGGAAAGACACTCCAAAATTTTTTGAAAATGCTCATATGTCCAAGCTCTATGTATCAGTGAAGCTCCCTATTACGTAAGACACACAGACAAAATATTGCAAGCCCAGAGTAATGCCTTAGGCTCCAAAGCTCTGGTGGAGGCCAACTTGGACTGTTTAGTAAACATTAGAGTCTTGGCCCTGTTTCACTAAGTGAGTGGGTTACACCAATTGTACCAGTGATCTAGAAGGATGACTTCATACTTTTGGAGATTTCAAAGTGTCACTGAATTTAGCGCTATGTTTGTTTGCTACTGTTAGTTGTTGGATTTGCTCAGTTCACACCTAGATATGGAGACTAATCTGGCTTCTCACATATATATCACAATCAACTTGCAAAAAGGCTTATTTTGTTACAACAGGTTGCCCTTCAGTATCACATTGACACCTGTCCTGTTCCAGAAAGACACGTATGAGATCCTGAAGGGACCCAACAGAGTTTAGTGATATTTCAATTACATCCTTGTTACAGGAAAAAGATCAAGAGAATCGTCTTTGAAATTTGGACACTGTCTTGCAATGTTTGGAAGACCTTGGACTGATAGTACGTCAAGACAAATTTGAGTTTTTTGAACATTCAGTTGAATATTGCGGACATGTAATTGTTGCCACACACTTAAGGAAATAGACTGATAGAGAAAGCAATTCAAAGAACATGTCAGAGTTACATTCATTCTTAGGCCTGCTTAACTACTACAGTAAATTTCTGCCTAATCTAGCAACAATATTGGCACCATTATGGGAATTGTTACAAGAAAGAAAAAAAGAACTGGGCAAAAGAATGTGAGTGTGCATTTAAGAAAGCAAAGAAGCTGTTGACATCAGCCAAAATTCATATGCACTTTGACTCGCTATCATTGCAATTGCCTGGTCAAATGGAGTGGGTACAGTTCTTTCACACATTTTTTCTGTCGGCAAGGAGAAACTAATTTTCTTTCCTTCATGAACACTCACCACCCTTGAGAAGAACTATGCGCAAATAGAGCAAGCATCTCTCAGCATTATCTTCAGAATTTGGAAGTTCCATACCTATCTGAATGGTAGACATTTTACCCTGCTGACAGATCACTGCCTGTTTAATTTCCATTTTTGGACTGAAACGTGGAATTCCATCGTTAGCTGCTGCTTGCAAGCAGTGGTAGGAATTGCTACTTTGAGCTCATTGTTATATTATTCAGTTCCATAAAGGGACTCAGCACAGCAATGTTGATGGGCTGTTGCACCTGCCATTCTCAAGCTCCTGTCAACCCAAAGAAACCTTGGACAAAGTGTTTTCTCTCAGTTAGGTGGTTATGTTACCCATCACTAGCACAGCCATCAACAAAGAAACTGTTAAGGATGACATGCTTTCTCTTGTAAAAGAACTAGTACTACAGGATACATTGTTGGATCATAAGATCCCCAGTTCGCACAATTCATGTCATGTCAACCTGAATTATCTGTGAATCCAGGTTGCATTTTGAGGAGAATGTGAGTGATCATTCTGAAATCACTTCAATCTCATGTTTTGGAAGCTCTTCTTGAAGGTCATTTTGGTGTTGTACGAACGAAGGCCATAGCTCGGAGTCATGTCTGGTGGCCAGGGATCAACAAAGACATTAAGAGGAAGGTGCAATGTTGTCCTATGTGTCAGCAAATACAGCAGTATTCTGGTCCAGCTCATCTACAGTCCCGGTCATGGTTTCAGACTCTTTGGACACATATTCACATGGACTTTGCTGCATCCTTAGAAGGGTATATGTTTTTGGTCATAGCTGATGCCCATTTGAAATGGCCAGAAGTTTTTAGAATGACTTCTACTACAGCTACCAAGACCATTGGATATCTTTGTTGTTTAGCCAATTTGGTCTACTGTTATAGTTGGGGAGGGACAATGGACCTCAATTCTGTTATGAAGAATTTCAGAGGTTCCTGACTTCAAATGGATATCAGCATATACATTCTGCACCATACCATCCTGCTACAAATGGACTAGTAGGACACTTTGTTTAGACGCTTAAGCATGCCTTAAGAGCAAACAAGTCTGTTTGGAGTCATAAGTAGAAAATGGACACATTTCTTGCTTGTCTACAGGGACATATCACATGCTACTACCCAGGAATCACCTGCAACTCTTTTCTTGAAGTGATCTTTGTATATCTGTTGGGACCTGCTACATCCTGACATTGCCTCTTGTAGCCAAATCCCAAACTATTCAAACTGATCGATGACGTGAAATTCATCCTCGTCCTTTACATATAGGAGATTTAGTGTGGATTCGCAACTGAAATGGAGTGTGTGAAATGGTTACAACTCCTGATTTTGACAACTTGGAAAATATTTCGGTACCAAATGCAGTTGATCCCTTATTAAATCCAGTGGATTCCTTACCACTGACTGTTCCTGTTGTTCAGGACAATGGCACCACCACCATGTTATCCCAAGAGAGTGTGAAAAACAGTGGTGAACCTAAATTTATAAATTGTGTAGCTAGTTAGTTGCTATTCCAGGGCAGAATAAGCCCAATGTTTTGCCAATGTTCTTGTGAAGGCTTTTACCCTTACTTTACTGATAAGTAAAATCAAATTTAACTTCACCTCCACAAAGACTTTTGTGTGGGCAATTCCTTGATTTGAATCAGTAAGGGAGAGAAAGGGGCTGCAGAGAAGGGGAGGATCATTCTGCTTTTCCTGCTCACTCTCTGAAGTCTGCTGCTACTCTTGTGCACCTCCTAAGATCTGCAGCAAGGATCTCCTCTCCTGCAGACAGTAGGAGGTACTTAGGGTGATCTCTTGAAACCTGAGGGAAAGGGGAGAAATGAGAAGAGCAAGGGACTGAGTGGAGTCCTGCTTCTGTGGACTTTGGGAGGTGGAATTGAGGAGTATCAATACTCTGACAAACACCATAAGAGACATATCATGGACCCCCAAAACTTCACAAGATTTAAGGGGCAAATCAGAGACCGTAAACTTCCTCTCATAGGCACTGGGCAATACAGAAACTGAGATTTTGATTTGCCCAAGACCACGTAGTGAACCCAATCAAAGACAGAACCAGGATTAGACATCAGTAGTTCTTAGTTCCCAACCCCTAGTTCAGGTCTGTAGACCATTCATCCTCTTCAGTATGATTTCTGCCATGGGAAGTGGAGAGATTGGCTGGGAAGAATCTTTCAATTGCCAGAGTTCTCACAAATACCATACAGATTACATACGTATATGATTATTTCAGACTAGTGTTAGAAGCATTGGGGCCATATGATTATGTCCACGAATGTCATAGCATTCTCTAGTCAATGTGAATATTCACAAATATGCTGCTTTCAGAAACATGCCTACACTTCCAGGAATGATAACATCTGTCCTGTGGCCTCAACCAAAGAAGAGGTAGACCAGATTAGTAAAATGCGAGGCCTTCTTGCCATTTGATAAATGTTTCCTGACTGTTTTAGTTTCTCTTTCGAAAACTCTAAAGTCAGTGTGAAGACATGCGCTATTTGCTTTATATGGGCCAAATAAAAGGAGACTAGCGCACTAAGGCTGTATCTAGACTGCATACTACTGGCGGCATCATTTAAGGGATGTGTAGCTACAAGCCACCGTGAGAAGTAGGCTGCGTCTACCTTGAGGTGTATAGCTAAATGCATCAGTAAAAACTTTGGCAGTGGGGAAAGGCTCTGCCAGCTACCCAGTGCTGGAGACTTTCCCTGCCGATTACCTCCTGCCAGAGTCTTTTCTCACTATGGAGCCTTTCCTTGTGGTGGGAAAAGACTCTGGCAGTGGGGAAGCAGTGGGACATCATACTGCTAAAAATAGCAGTGTAGAGAGAGGAGGCAGTGCTTGGGTTTGTGTAGAAAGGTGTGTAGTCATAGTGTTCAGGGTTCACTGGCTAAGCAATGTCTTACTGTCTACACTGCGGTTTATATCCAGGCTAGGGGGCATGCAATGTATGTATGTGCTACCATAGGGAGTGTGCAGTGTAGAGGTACCCTAAGTTTGTTTGCTTGTAAGCTTCGAATAAATAACTGAATAGTAAATTATTCTGTTACAACAAGCTAATAATTGCAGATGCAGGCAAACATAAAGTTGCATCTGTTGAGTTACCACCACTCCTGTTTTTCTATATTCCCTGTTGTTAATTCACTCATTTCCCTCTCTCTTAGACTTCTTTGGATTTCTGGACATGCTTCTCAAAGAAGTGCTTCCAAACCATAGCAACATGAGTACCTCATTGTATAATTATCTCTGGGTTATTTGGATTCTCTGTGCCTGGGTTGTATTCACATCTGCTTCCTGTATGTTTAAATGCTTAAAATGAAACAAATGATATTTAAAAAAAAAAAAGAAAGAAACAGAAAAAATAAGCTATGCTTTACTATTATTGCATAGGCCAAAATTGCTAGCATGCAATATATTTTAAAATATATACAAGTGACATTAATTTCTGCGCACAGTTGTTTAGTAAATTATTCATTAATATCTGTTTTAGGATTTTATGCTACCAGTACCACCAATGATTGTAGTAGCTAAGAGTCTCTAGACTTCCTGTTCTGCAGTTTATTACTGTTGTAACAGTTACTGCTCATCCCTGTTTTTTCTCCAATTACTCCAGTCTCCTATTTCTCTCAAAGTTATATCACAAAGCTTGTTTACTTTCCAATAGGTTTTTGGGGATTTGGTTTGTTTGTATTCATGGGAAGAGGTTACTGTTTTGCTCAGTTGATATATAAGGTCCTGACCCTGCAAACACTTACACATATACTTTACTTTACTCAAGTGAGGAATCCTATTGAATACAATAGGACTGCTCACATACTTAAACACATGCATTATTGCAAAAAAGGACCTAGGGGTTACAGTGGACGAGAAGCTTAATAAGAGTCAACAGTGTGCCCTTGTTGCCAAGAAGGCTAACGACATTTTGGGCTGTATAAGTAGGAGCATTGCCAGCAGATCGAGGGGCATGATCATTCCCCTCTATTCAACATTGGTGAGGCCTCATCAGAGTACTGTGCCAGTTTTGGGCCCAACGCTACAAGAAGGATGTGGAAAAATTGGAAAGAGTACAGCGCAGGGCAACAAAAATTATTAGGGGGCTGGAGCACATGATTGATGAGGAGAGGCTGAGGGAACTGGGATTGTTTAGTCTGCAGAGGAAAAGAATGAAGGGGGATTTGATAGCTGCTTTCAACTACCTGAAAGGGGATTCCAAAGAGGATGGATCTAGACTGTTCTCAGTGGTAGCAGATGACAGAACAAGGAGCAATGGTCTCAAGTTGCAGTGGGGGAGGTTTAGGTTGGATATTAGGAAAAACTTTTTCACTGGGAGGGTGGTGAAGCACTCAATGGGTTACCGAAGGAGGTGGTGGAATTTCCTTCCTTAGAGGTTTTTAAGGTCAGGCTTGACAAAGCTTCAGCTGGGATGATTTAGTTGGGGATTGGTTTGAGCATTGGCTTGCTAAACCCAGGGTTGTGAATTCAATCCTTGAGGGGGCCAAAATCAGTACTTGGTCCTGCTAGTGAAGGCAGGGGGCTGGACTTGATGACCTTTCAGGGTCCCTTCCAGCTTTATGAGATAGGTATATCTCCATATATTAGGGTTGGACTAGATGACCTCCTGAGGTCCCTTCCAACCCTGATATTCTATGATTACTATTTGCAGGATTGCGACCTAAATCACGAGGCAGGTTTTTGTTTGTTTCATTCTATTAAGTGAAATTATCTATAAATCTCATACAAACGGACATATTTAGATACATGTCATGGATTCATCTATTTGAGAAATAAATACCCAGATAAAAGAATAATAATACATATTAGCTGCATTTTAACGGGACATTGTCATGTCAAATTTGCCCTGAAATGTAGGTTTTCTAAAATTCATCTTAAAAGAAATTTAAAAGCAACAAAAACATTCCCTTTATTTTATTTTTTTTAATTTGCAATGTAAAGTTTTTTGATTTTAAAAAAAAAACAGAAAAAGTATTCCATTGTAGATCTTACAACTCAGAAACTATGGCATTGTACTAGTGCAGAAGATGTGGCGCATGAAATTGCTAAGAAACTAACTGGAAACAAAAGCAAAACTGGTTTCTCTATCCAGGCTGAGTTTTAAGAGAAAACAGGATAACTCCTAAAAATAAAGTTGATTTTTAAAATGTTCAGTTTTATAATCTAAAGTGATTTTTTGTGACACAGGTTAGGAAACTTGCGTGTGTATACACACACACACACACACTCTCTCTCTCTCTCTCTCTCTCTCTCTCTCTCTCTGTAAGCCGAGCATTTCACTTTAATTAACTTTTATGATGGCAGAGAGAGAAGTGAAAAAACAACAACATGCTGCCTGGGGTTTAGGAGGGTCAAGGGAAAAGCTGTACCAAAATATGTAGCATTCTTTTGGCTTTTGTTCCTAGTATAACTAAGAAAAAATGTAATCTCTCTGTTTCAGATATTCCCTAAAATACTTTTCAATTCAACTTTTCAGCTGAAAGGCAAGATGGGGTCAACATTATGAGAATGGATCTGCTACTCAGATTTATAAAGACACATAGCAGTTCTATTGATCTGAGGGAACTGTAAGAGCCCTGGTAATGAAAAAAGAGGCAAACTGCTGTCAAAAACTGCTGTTTCTTTAAGCCTATACTGAAGGTTGTATAATTTGCAACTGACTGGGAAAGGGAATTGGTTTGAAGCGCTTGATTTTAAATCTGGTTTTAAATTCCTGTGCCATATATTGCTATTTACTGCTTAAAGTTATGCCAGTCTTGTTTTTCTTAAATAGACAATGGCTTACATACCAGGGGTCAGATTCTGTGCTGCTCTTCCAAGAGGGGCAGCACAAAAGATGTAGCTCAAGAGTTTGTGAGGGGGGAGGGGAAAGTAGCAGCACCCAATTGTCCATCTTCTCAGTTCTAGTCTGCTCCCAGGGCTGAAATGGCATAACTTCAGCAGCCCAGCAGATTGATATAAGATGTAGCAGCCAGCTTCCATTGCCTTTTGCTTGTGATACAAGCCAGAAAGGAAATATCAATGTGCATGTACAGGTCTCACATCTGGCTCCAGCCCTCAGTGTGTCCCCTATGCCAGAGCTTGTTGGGAGGCAGGAAGGGGCAGTATAGAGTGCCTGTGTTGGCCCAACTCAGTGCCTGCACTGAGGAATTCTACCTCCACCTCTTGAGGACTGTTTACAGGCTGTATAACCCACCAGGGTTGTGAGCAGCGTTGCTCCCTAGAGGTAATGATCTCATTGGACCTTAAGTACACACCAACCAAACTATTTTCCTTTGAATAGAGATTGCAGCATAGATCTGTGAGACTGTTACGTTCATGCCAAAAAAGCACTTGAAAGATCTTCCTTTGTTTTGATTCATCCTTTATTTAGGAACTTCACTCATACCCACAAAAGATTGTCAAACATGGGCTGAGGTTGCTTGAACAGCTGGGAGGCTGGTAAACCTTCTTCACCCCCGCTGGCCAGTCTCATTTCCCTCCAATCAGTAAGTCCTTGTACCCCTGAAGATGTTTGTAGATATAAAGGGGAGGATCCACGGGATCTTGTGGGAGAGGAAATGGGAATGCATAGGACAGAGAGAGGAACCAGCTGTAGGGAACTTATCTTTGAGATCTGAGCTGCACTTGAGCCTGCAGAGTGTGCTTTGCCTCCATCCACAGCAAAAATGGACTGCGGGATTCTGTTCACAAAGCCTTTCCCAAATGCAACCCAGAAGGGATTGCACAGTCCTAGTGGTTAGTTCTGTTTCGATACAGAACTCAGGAGGCTCGTATAGTTCATTTTAGAAGAAACTGTCCCCCAAAGATTGGGCTGGTTTCAATTTCAATCATTTATTTACTAATTTATGACCCCCGCGAGGCCATTAGAAGAAAGTCAGTGTGAGAATCATTATAGAATGGTAATTACAAAAAGTGTTTCCTAATTGACATGGTCTCTTGGTCCCCTGTGTTATATGACAACAAACATCTCATAACAGTACGTTGGTAAGCCGTTAAAACATGTAATGGGAATGTACAGTAAATGGTTCTCTTCAGTTCAATTATTTTAGCCTTTGAGGGTAGTTATTGTATAAAGGCATTGTATGTACATATTAATAGGTTACATTTGATTGTGTCTGCCTCTTTGTCCTCCCACAGCGTGTACAGGTACCACAACTCTCACCTGTTCAAGTGTATTTGATCATTTTGCCCTCAAATGGCTAAATAAAGAAACCACATTACTGACACCTCTAATGTTTGATTATTTTGTCATCTAGTGGTTGCAGGATATATAGGTTATAAACTGTAACACTACTACATGAGCAAAATGGTTCATGGCTTACCACTCGTTGTTAATTACATGGATAGGTACAAACCAGCTGTACTCATTGTTAGCTTTCTTCCATATAATTGGCTTCCTGTTGATTGCTTGGCTCCGAGAGGTCGCAGTTGTTTGTGACATCATAATTCACTCTCTTGGAAGTACTTGTGATGGTGCTATCAGTGCTGAAATGGCAATACTGTGAATGAATCAGTAGGAGAGGAGATTGAAAAAATAAGCTACTATTTACACTCAGGTACCTTGCTAATCAGCATACATAGAAAAAATGTTTTTGCCAGAGCGTAATGGAGATAATTAAATGGGGGAGAGATTTGGGAGTTGTTTACAGAAAAGTCCCTAAAGCCTTTGGACTAAAATACAGCTGCAATGCTGAAAGCAAATCAGATGCTGGATTGTATTGCTAGGGTAAACAATGTAAATCAAAGCCTGGGAGGTGATGTTATTGTTACATATGACACCAGTAACATTGAATCAAAAATGCTATACCAATATTGTGGCCTATACCTTACGGTAAAGTTGCTCTGGGAAAAGAGCAGCTAACATGATAACAAGCTTCAACTATTTAAGTGCTAAAATGGTTGGGAAATATTGGGCTTGCTTCTTACTGAAAAAGATGCTTTTATGGTAATCTATCCAAAGTGTTTAGATTTGATATACAAAAAGCTAACCTGGGGCTAGGTGTACTTTCTTCGCATTCGCAAAGAATAGAAAATGGAGTTAATAATAATTATTAATATATGGAGATATACCCATCTCCTAGAACTGGAAGGGACCTTGAAAGGTCATTGAGTCCAGCCCCCTGCCTTCACTAGCAGGACCAAGTACTGATTTTTTGCCCTAGATCCCTAAGTGGCCCTCTGAAGGATTGAACTCACAACCCTGAGTTTATATCTACAAAAACAACAAAGAGTCTGGTGGCACCTTAAAGGCTAACAGATTTATTTGGGCATAAGCTTTCGTGAGTAAAAACCTCACTTCTTCGTAGGCCAATGCTCAAACCACTGAGTTATCCCTCCCCGCCCCTAAGTTAAGTAATACAAGAATTAGAAAACTGAAACATAATAGAGAAGTTTATGGAATAATGTGAATGGTAACGATCTCACAGAATAGGTTATCAAAACAAACAAAAAATCTGAGGACATATTAGTGAGTTTACTTTAAAGGTATCTTTCTGCCTTTCAGAACAAAGAACTGAAAGGGGTTAGAGAGCTATGGGAGCATAAAAGCAAATGATGGAAAGAGCAAAACAAGGAACAAGCATAACAATGGGCAAGTAGTTCCATGTACTGCTTGTCTCCTCACTCCATCAGCAGGTTTGCTCTATCAAACCTTCTTTAAGACGAGCTCCACTTTTTTATTATTTAACTCCTGGGAACTTCTTGCAAGTCAAAATTCATTCAGCTGCGAGTTCTTTGTTCTATGTAAAATAAATTTAATTCTCATGGACTGTGTGTTCTTTGTCCTGTTTGAATGTTGAGGTATTTACGCTAGTGCCATAGTCATGTGCACTTGTTTATTTTAGAGTTTGGTATATGCAGCATACCATGATCATCACTCCAGATAAAATAAGAAGAAAACATTTTTTTATGCAGACTTCTGTACAACTATGGAGCTGGCTGCAAGAAGACATTAAGACAAGTAGTCTGGCAAGATAATTTAAAATGTCTGAGTAATGATCAATAACTCTTGTAGCTCTGCCAGCTGAAGATAAGATTTACTTACAGATGGGTCAGGGAGGCCAGGTTTTGGTTTTGCAGTTGGATGATCTGGATAAAAGGTTCAAATATCGTTATTTAGGGCATCAGTTGATTGCCCAAAAGACTCATGAAGGAATTTTCTGTTCCAAGAACTACACTGAGAGAACTTGCTAACTGTGTTATGCAGGGTTTACTGCTAAAGTGGTGTGTTGTTTGCTGGTTTTGCTTTGCAAAGAATTCATCTTATTATTTTCTTCTGTATTCAGGTTTCAGAGTAGCAGCCGTGTTAGTCTGTATCCGCAAAAAGAAGAACAGGAGTACTTGTGGCACCTTAGAGACTAACAAATTTATTAGAGCATAAGCTTTCGTGGACTACAGCCCACTTCTTCGGATGCATCCTGTTCTTCTTTCTGTATTCAGTGAGCATGCTTTTGTGTACACAAATGCACAAGGCGAAACTCTGCTCTCAGTTACACGGTTGTAAATCTGGAATAACTCCTTCAAAGTCAATAGAGTTACTCCAGTTCTATGGCACTGTTGCCCAGAGTAGAGTTTTGGGCATATGAGCTTTAGCTCTGTTTGAATGACCAAAAAGCTAAATAGTAACTTATTCAAAACTGCTAAGCTATCCCTGGTACCACATAGAAACTATGCAGTTCACATGATTTTAGTGCAAGATCCCATATTTGACACAATTCATTTAAAAAATGAGCCCAGTTGATCCATGGTGATCTTCAGCTTGTAAAGAATCTTTTGAGGAATTGATCCGAGTTTTAAGTTTGTTTCAAAACCTGATCCTATTAAGCTTCAGGTATGCTAGAACTTAGTGGAAAACTTTTGCACGACCATAGTTATCTCTTTCCTCGGAAACAATTTGACTGCAGAATACCAGCCTAGATAGAACTGTGGTTGGATGCAGGGTAACTCTTATATTCTAAATGCCAATCAGAATTTAAGAAAAAAATATATAATATATATCTATATTTGAATCCACCTTGAAGGATAGTAAGGTGCCTGAAAAATAAAATAAAATAAAAACCAAATGAACTCTTCTAATCTATCCATTCTGCCATTTTTCAAAAAATGTTTTAATGAAGAACCTTGTGGGGAAACTGCTATACTAGAATAGCATGAAGAATGCACATGACATTTCATTTCACTCACCTGTGACCTACCTATTATTTTTCTCCGCAGTCCAGAAATGAAACAATTAATAAACTATTTGCTCTTTACTGGCCATGTAATTATTATGTACCCTATTTCTTTTGTTTAGTTGTTAAATTGAACAAAGTATTCAATTTTTGCAAGTTTGGGGCTATTTTTTAATTTGGTAAGATACTCCAAGGTGTGTGTGTTACTGCAAGATAACACATGAAGGTCACTGAAGGTATTTGGCTTTCCCTCATATTTCACAACATCCGCAAGGCATGTGTTATCTCAGAATAACACACATCTTGCCAATTCTTACTGTTTCTGTGTTTGATGGACGAGCTTGCAGTCAGGGTCTCAACAGAATGCTACTTTAAATGTTTATAGCTTACCCATTGTCTACAGTTCAATGCTAAGATGCACATCCTTCAAATATCAGATGTGTATAATGGTAAATGTTAGACCAGCGTCAAGAAAGGGTGAGGTGTACAGGACCCCTGCTTCTTTAAGGAATTGGAAAAAAACAGAACAGTAGCAGTTTAAATGTAGCTGCCAAAGGGGCTGGTTCAAGGGCTTGGTGTCCATTAACCACATTCAAAACACCATCAATATTTCATACTGTTTACATGCTTTCCAATGGAAGAGGCAAATTTTCAAAGACTGATTTTAGCTCAATTCATCAATCTTCAGGCTTAAGAAATCATATCTTGGAAAAGCCTCCTACAGGTAACACAATACTTGTGTTTTAATTGCATGACTCCATGTGTCTCTAATACAGACTTTTGAAGATGAACCTGCACCTCCATATTTTATGCAACAAGTATAAATTTAGGCTAGGAGCTAAGGGCCTGATCCAGCAAAGCACTTAAAGATACGCTTAAATTTAAGTATTACTTCTATGAGACTACTCACATTGTTCAATTTAAGCACACGCTTAAATAGTTTGCTTGGGATCTATTCCCGCAACTCAATCCACTGGGATTTAGGAGTTATATGTCTTGATTTCCCATATATACCTCTACCTCGATATAACGGTGTCCTTGGGAGCCAAAAAATCTTACCGTGTTATAGGTGAAACCGCGTTATATCGAACTTGCTTTCATCCACCGGAGTGCGCAGCCCCGCCCCCCCCGAGCGCTGCTTTACCATGTTATATCCGAATTCGTGTTATATCGGGTCACGTTATATCGGGGTAGAGGTGTATTGCAATGCAGATATATCCTTAGGAATCATTATGCAAGCAAAAGCCTCAAACTGGATTTTGTAAAGACAGTAACTCTTGTTAAAAATCAAAGAAACTTTTTTTTCAAATGAAAATGTGCTGTCATAATGTGTTCAAAAATGGTGAATGTATTCAGCAGTCATTGATTTTATTGGTAATCAATGTAGTAAAATCATTGTATTTTATTTATTCATTTGGAGTATATGGAAATAAGTCATTTGTCATGAAAAATCTTTACTTATTGAATGTGTGTGTGTGTGTGTGTGTGTTAACAAAAAATGTGTATATATCTATATTTGACATGTTTTGGCAAGGTGAAGAGGTAGCTAAATCAGATACCCAGGGTCAGTGCACAAATCAGAGGTAACCTCGTTGGATCAAACTTTCTAACCTTAATTAACTAATGGTGAACCCAAAAAATAATCCTAAATCTGAACACACCCAGACTTTGGAAGCTTAAGGGAGGAAGGCTGGAATTAGAATTTATAAAATGGGCTGATCCTAATCCAGGGATTCATCCCCAACTCTTCCCCTTAAATTTGAAAAGGCTCAAAATCCAGATACAAATCAAAATTTTGTAGCTTGGGACCATCTTAAAAACATTCTATGGACGGAGAATAATTATAACTTGCACAGTACGCCAACTTGTACCCTTTTTTCCTAGAAGTCCTACCAGTTTTCCATTAGCTACAATTTATTCATGTAGCAGCTGTGAAAATTGATGCACACATGGTTTTCCATTGGGAAAATAGTAGCATACTATAATTTATCGGGGTATAGTAAAGTCATTTTCTATTTGACAAACACTCATTTTCCCAATATAACACAAATAAACATGACTCTGCTTATTTTTGCTACTTATAGAACCATCCTGCCTTCATGTGCACCCAAAATGTATATTGAAGTCAGAGGGAGTTTGGGGCAATCAGTGAACCCTTAATAAAGTAAATAAACTGCATTTAGGTGGTCCAGCACAGGTCTCGGAACAGGGTTTTCTAGTTATCCTTTTTAAATAAAATGTGTATTATATAGTAAGAGTTCAAAATATTGCAATAACACAATTGTGAGCTGTAGTAGTTTTGACCATTACTGTTGAATACTTGTAATATATTTTGTAAAAGTAACCTTTCTGTGCTTTCTGTGTAAGCTGACAGGTTGCCTTTAAGAACAAAAATATTCCAGGGTCATACACTAACAGTGGCTATTTTTGTTTTTCTTTGCTCTAAATTCCTACTAGCAGAGAGAGTGGAATTTTGAAGAGAAAAAAACAGGAAGAAAAAGATGACATTTCCCACTAGATTATAATTATTTCAAGATAGATGAAATGCTGGCCTAAACTATTTATCAGTGACCCTTTGATATACATCTTTCCTCTTTAAATTATGCATAAAACAGCTAAATATTGTGAACAATATCAACAACAGAATAGAAGCACAGGCATTTGTGCTCATGTAGTAGGGATTAGACACTACTGGTAGTTTCCTCCAGCAGGATTTTCTCTGCATAACACTAGATAGAGCTGAGCATCTTATTTCTTTCTTGATTTATTTTTTACTATTACACAAGTTTAGTAGTCCTGATTACGGAATCTGGATTATGTCTAAACTGTTTATCATTGTTTAATTTACATATAGTGCCGTAAGTATACACAGTTGAGGTACAGTAGGTAAACAGCACCAAACAAATAACAAAGTTCCTGCCCCAAGGACAATCCAGAGTCATGTATCTTTATAAGTGTAATGCCTTACAGCTTAGATGTGTGTTCCTAAGTCTTTTGAGAGGGGGAGAAGCAATGATGCACAGTAACTAGGAGGGTGTTCAAAGTGTCATGAGCAACATGAAAGAAAAGCATGATATCAGGAGTGAGGAAAAGTAAAAGTAAAGGCACTTAAGTGCAGAGTGATCAGGAGAGAAGTTTGGGCAATTTGTAAACGGAGCGGAAGTATAGAAGATGAAAGCACAGATGTATATAAGGTTGGAAGTTCTTTATAAAGAGGAGAAGCTTTAAGCTGAGAGGGAGCCAGTAAAGAGAGTCAAGAACGAGATGTTGTCATAGCAGTGGGAACAAAAAATTACTTTAGAGTCACCGTTTTGGATGGGCTGCATGGGAAGAGCAATAAGAGAGAGTAATCGAATATCTTGAATGCCGGATGCTTAGCTGTTAGTTATCTTTTTTATAGTAATTGCTGATACCAAATGCAGAATGAATTCATACAATAGAAGACAGAAATAAACACGTAGGGCCAGATCACTGAAGAAAATTGGAGTTATGCCAGTTTCCACCAGCTGAGGATCTGGCCAGTGTAGCATACAGCTTTGCATAGAATCGGATATCAGAACAAAGCCTAATTTTCATATTGTATGAACTCTTAAGCTCCCCTTTTTATTAAAACCAAACAAACAATAAGCCCCATCTTAAATTACCTTCTTAGAAGCAATAATTAATAAGACAGCACTTTATCAGGCATATATGTTTGTTCTAAAGGAACATATCTTTTTTTCATTACAGTCAGTGATTCCCAAGACCCCGAAGAAGATATGCTAGCTCAGAGTCCTGTTGAAATCAATGTGACTCTCTGTGGGCAGAGGGATCTGTGGTAGCACATTTATTTGCAAGAATAGGGGCCAAGGACCTTTCCCCCCCTTCTGACTCCAGTGGTTAAATCCACAGGGGTGGATTCCCTATTTCTTGAATTCAAAACCTGGATGCCTTTCTGGAAGATGTGCTTTAGCCAAACACAAATTACTGCAGGAGTAACTGGGTAAAGTTTATGGCTTTGTTTTACAGGATGTCAAATTATATGATCAAATAGTCCCTTCTGACCTTAAAATCTATGAATTGATGGGCCTTGTGGTTGCTGAGCACCTCGCAGGATCAGGCCTTAAATTGGCAAAAGAAAATGTTCCAACAAGTTTAAAGCCTGATGAAAAATCTAGAAAGCATATCTTCCTGGTTTTGCTAATTAATGGAAATACAGGAATGTAACATTGGATTGGCTATGCTGTAGACAATGTCAGAAATCTAAACGTAAAATAAGAAAAGTGCTGAGTTGTAAAATTAATTTTTGACAGATATGCAAAATTTCTGGAGTTTCTTAGCAGTGAGGGAAAACCCTGCGACCTGTCAATATATTTTGGTTGTTGTCAATATTTGTTGATTCTATACCCTGATGTATTTGAGTTCTGAATATAGTTTTAACATTGCTAACCTGTACTCTATATTGTGGTGTTCATTAGCATGTTGCTTCATTGAATTGTATTGACAAAGTTGAGGTTGGAGGAGTGCCAAAATATTTGCATTGCTTGTAAATCAGCTAATATCATAAACTTAAACGTTATGGATAATTGTTCTTACAATTTGGCTTATTTCTTTAAAAATAATCTTTTAGGAAAACAAACCACAGCAAGATCAGTGTAAAGGTCAGGTGAGAAGTCATGGTATTTATTAAATATGTACTGTTTGAACACATTTGTCACAATCTACGTTCAGTTAAAAATAAGTGACCTAATCTTAGAACAAAATAATTTGAAAACCATACAAGTTGCTATAGAAGTGAGAGGAAGAAGAATATGAGAGGTTTATTCCTCATAGGAGCCATAGGATATCAGAGAGAATTGGGGCCTGATCCAAAGTCTATTGAGATCAAGGAAAGATTTTCACTGACTTCAGTAGACTTTGGATCAGGCCTTCACTTCTTAAAATCACAATAAAAAAATTCCTGCTCATTCAGGAAACAGAATATAGCTGCCTTCTCCTCCTTGAAAAATAAAATTTGCTGTTTTCAACTTTAGACCAATCACTTTCTCCAACAGAGTTTAAGGAATGTTTACCTAACATGATGCCCAGCCTATCAGTAATAGGTCAAGAGTACTACTGCAGACTTCCTATACATCTAGTGATTTATTTCCCGACTCTCTTATAGATCACCCATATTTGACTGTATGCAATGCTGTTGTAGTCTTGTCATTCCTAAGGATATTGGAGAGACAAGGTGGATGACATATCTTTTATTGAACCAGCATTTGTTGGTGACAGAGACAATATTTTGAGCTACACAGAGCTCTTCTTCAGGTCTGGGAAAGATACTCCGGGTGCCACAGCTAAATAGAAGATTGAACAAATAATGTAGCATAAGTAGTTAGCACATATTCTATCTGTTCAATCTTCTGTTTTGCAGTGATACCTGGAGTATCTTTCCCAGACCTGAAGAAGAGCTCTGTGAGCTCGAAAGCTTGTCTTTTTCACCAACAGAAGTTGGTCCAATAAAAGATGTTACATCACCCATCTTGTTTGTCTGATATTTGACTTTATCATCCTTTCAGAAGTAGAGATGAACTGAATCTGTAAAGGCTGCTTCTGGATCAATACCTTCACAGAGTTCAGATCCAGGGTTTTGCCAGTCCATTGGAGATTGGACCAGTGCAAAGTTCTGATCTGGTTTCAAAATCCACAAAAGTCAGGGTTGTACAGAATTTAGTGTTCTTCGAGTGGTTGCTCATGTTGATTCCATTCTAGGTGTGTCTGTGCAGCCCCTCATGTAAGAGAGGTGAATCACCAACAGCCCGTGAGACCGGCACAGCCCCGGCAGTGGCATGGCAGCAGGGGCAGTGGCCCTCCCAATGTCAGTACTTGAGCCTGTTGAACGCTTTTCTGCTGCCGTGGTCAAGAGCTCTAATGTACGCTTTTCCCCCAGTTCCGTTGATCCACAGAGTCCTCATGAAGATCAAGCAGGACAGGGCAAAGGTGATCCTCATAACACCGGCTTGGCCACACCAAATCTGGTTCGGCACACTGCTGGACCTCTCGGTGGCTGCTCCGTTACAGCTACCACTCTGGACAGATTTGCTGTCACAAAACTAGGGCACCCTCTTGCACCTGAATCTGGAAGCGTTGCACCTGACAGCTTGGCTGTTGCATGGCTAAATGCGGAGGAGCAGAAGTGCTCAGCCGGAGTCCAGCAAGTCTTACTGGGCAGCAGAAAGCCCTCCATTAGAGCGACCTACACGGCCTCAAATGCCTCTTCCTGTCTGTCAGGGACTCATTCCCTCTGTGGGACCTAAATCTCGTGTTATCCTGGCTCATGGCATCCCACTTCGAACCTCTGGCTTCCTGTTCTCTCCTCCTTTCTTGGAAGGTCGCACTCTTGGTCACAATAATGTCATCCCACCGAGTCTCTGAGATTAGAGCACTTACCTTGGAACTGCCCTATATAGTCTTTTACAAGGACAAGGTCCAACTGCATCCACACCTAGCCTTCCTGCCCAAGGTGGTCTCCCAGTTCCATATGAGCCAGAACATTTATCTGCTCATCTTTTTTCCAAAGCCGCATAAGTCAGCAGCCACCGCCCTCCGGTCACCAAGCTCTGAAGGCAGCTCAGAAATAAGGATAGCAATACCGCAACCCCCTAAAATAAACTTGTGACACCACCACCCCCACAACTCCCTTTTGGGTCAGGACCGCCAATTTGAGAAACCCTGGTCTCCCCCATGAAATCCATGTAGTATAGGGTAAAAGCACAGAGAAGACCAGATTTCACGGCAGGAGACCAGATTTCACGGTCCGTGATGCGTTTTTCGTAGCCATGAATTTGGTAGGGCCCTAGACATGAGCAACACATCTCAAAGAACAACAGTTACCAAAGGTGGGTAATTGTTTGGGGGTTTTTTTGGTTCAGAACCACCTCTAGTCAGAGCCATCTAATGTGACTACTTGCCCCAATTAAATTACTATCCCACATCTAGAATTTGCACTGCAAGCTTTTCATGCTCACGCTCAGCTGTAGCACAGGATGATACAGAGCTTCGAAGAGCACTCTGATCAGATTTGATTACTAGATAGTCATTATTCTTTATTTTTAAATTGTTTCTGATATTCATAGCTTCCAAGTAAATTAAAGATAGAAGAGACCCACAAGATTATATAGTCCATCCCTACAACAATGAACAATTTTTCCTCATATTATATTCTAGTGCTTTGTTCAGTCTGGTGTTATTAAAAGGACATGCATTCCCACAGAGTTCTTTTTGAAGCTAATCATCCTCTTAGAAAAAATTGGTTTCTAAAAAAGGAAAATGTGTGCGCTCTCTCTATCTCACACACGTACGTACGTACATACATACCTACATACGTATAGCATGAACTGCACTTAGCAGATAATGTGAACAAAGCAAAACCCCTAAGAAAATACCACAGTATCTAATTTTCTGTAATATATTATTTATGTTGTTTTAATTGCTGGATGATTATATTTAGAAGGTTGGAGGGGGGCGGTTTATGATGTTTAAACTTGCCATGTTCAGGAGTCTTAAGATGCAAAATCATTGAAATAAAGAGCACCCTTTCCTCCTTTTTATGTTTTCTTGCATCTGAATACCATTTCTTCTTTATGAGACTGTCTTGTCAGGACTAGTTTTGCATGTATCAGCTGTTAGTAACCATAGACTGGGTCCTGGCGGTTCAAAATGATTTTTTTTTAGAATTTATTCAGTTGCAAAAGCTTAGCAGAGCTCTCCCAGTGTTGATTCCTGTGTCACTGCTGCCATCTTCTGGGAAAAGTTTTTTATGTTGTTTTCTTTGTTAAGATTGAATTTAGCAACCAAATAGAACAACAACAAATATACTTATTTGAAAGGGTTACAACAACAGTTATCTGAGTAGCACAGACTAAAGGCTTATACGTAAGAAATGTTTTGATTATGATAGAGATTTTTCAAAGGAGTACAGGGAAGTTAGGTGCCGTTTTTGTTGAAATTCAGTGTGAGTTGGGCACCTACCTCCCTTAAGTCTTTTGAAAATCCCATACTGAATGTGAATGTTTCAAACTGTATTTTCACACAACCATGGTAATGTGCCCACCATCTTTCCAGGTCTATTTACATGTAAATGTACAGCTGGATGCTCAGATGCATAGGTGGGGTGGTTTCACATGCAGATTGGTCTGTCACAATAATTTTGTGGGTGCATTCATTGAAGTCATTTGAAATTGTAGCCCTTTCAGCCTTAGAACCTCGGAAACGGCCAGAGATAGAGCAGAAGAGAAACAGCCAAATTCATCTCTGGTGACGTCCCTTGTTATTAGTTGTGTGCATTCAACAACAATTGTCTTTTTTTAAACTTGGGAGAAGTGATAAATTAAAGGGTATCTTTATGCAGCTCCTAGCCACTCAGCTTGTGATACCTGAGTTGCAAAACTCAACCCCTGATACTAGGTTAAAGTTAACAGAGGGTCCTGTGGCACCTTTAAGACTAACAGAAGTATTGGGAGCATAAGCTTTCGTGGGTAAGAACCTCACTTCTTCAGATGCAAGTAATGGAAATTTCCAGAGGCAGGTATAAATCAGTCTGGAGATAACGAGGTTAGTTCAATCAGGGAGGGTGAAGTGCTCTGCTAGCAGTTGAGGTGTGAACACCAAGGGAGGAGAAACTGCTTCTGTAGTTGGCTAGCCATTCACAGTCTTTGTTTAATCCTGATCTGATGGTGTCAAATTTGCAAATGAACTGGAGCTCAGCAGTTTCTCTTTGGAATCTGGTCCTGAAGTTTTTTTGCTGTAAAATGGCTACCTTTACACCTGCTATTGTGTGGCCAGAGAGGTTGAAGTGTTCTCTTACAGGTTTTTGTATATTGCCATTCCTGATATCTGACTTGTGTCCATTTATCCTCTTGCGTAGTGACTGTCCAGTTTGGCCAATGTACATAGCAGAGGGGCATTGCTGGCACATGAAGTAGGTTAAAGTTGAAATTTATCTTAAAGTTATGCTATTGTGTGCTTTTAAAATATCATTTTAAATACATTCCTAGATTATTAAGAAATTTTCTTTTACTACTTAACTGTGCCTTCCTTTTACACAGAGCTCCAGCCGTGATTCTGTTTGGCATGCATCCCTATTCATGTACAGCATCACTTATAATGTCAGCTCTGCTTTAGAGACATCCAGACAGATTCTCATCTCAGCAATTCCAGTATAAATCCAACATCACTTCAGTGGGGTTAAATTGGATTTATACCAGTGTGACTGTGATAACAGTCTGGCCTGTGGGGTATTGTTTAACTTGTGCTTACTCTTTGCTGTGTCAGAACAAACACACTGTAGGTCATCAGTAGTAGCAGTGTCTTTAGGTAGGTTGGTTTGTTTGTTCATCAGTTCTAAGAAGCAGAATGCTAGTTTAAATAAATATTTCAAATCCACAGCATATTCTTCAACAGTTTTAAGGTACGGCAAAATTTAGACACACTCTGCAATTTGGATTCCCTTTAAAATATTTCTCACTGTCCTAAATCATGTTTTCCTTCTAATCCTTTTATTGCTCATATTGAGTGCCTAAAATAATCCAGTAATGATAGGAAAAGGATAATAATTTTTGTTCAAAGCTTTCCCAAAGAAACGTCATGCCATTTATTATGGAAATTGCTTGCAGGAATCGGAAGTTTACCTGCAACCTCTTACATTTTCCTAGTCATCCAGGCATAAAATTGCTCAGAATTACATACTAGATAGATTGTGCCTGTGCTCTTAGAACCTCATCCTGCAGCATTGGCTTTAGTTGCCATTGACTTCAAAGGGAGCAGAATCAAGTCATTATGCAATAGTTCTTCCCTCCAGGGGTGCCAGCAGCAGCCTGACACTAATTTGAGTCACATAGGGCAAGCCATGCAACTCTGCCACCACCGTAGGCACCAATTCCATGGGTGCTCCAGCCCCAGAGTGCCCACAGAAAAAAAATAGTCATAGTGGGCTCTGCCAATCAGCTTTCAGCGTCGGGCAGGAGGTGCTGGGGGGGATGAGGAGGAGCAGGAGCAGGAAGAGGCAAGGCGATGGAGGGGAGGGTGGAATGGGCCAGGATCGGGGCCAGGAAGAAGCGGGGCAGGTGTGTCATCCTGCCTCAGTGGGTCACAACTGAGGATACCAGATTCATGACAAACTGCTGAGAAATAGGGCTGACTCATACCAAACTGGTGGTTGTTCTATTATAAGATATGCCAAGCCCCCAGAAACAAAAGTAAACTTCTGTCTCACCACACTAGTTAACAAGAAGTCCCAATTGCAGTCTCCTTAGGCATCTCAGCCCTTGCTTCATCCTCCAGACACTAGACTTTATGATGAGTGGTTATTTAAAATCAATTTAATCAAACAAAGGATCCTTCTAATCCGAAGAGATCAGCCACAAAGCCAGGTCCATATATAACTCAGATCTTACCCAGTAATCACGCTGTTACCAATCCTTTAGTATCCAATATCTAAAGCTTTATTTATAAGAGGAAAGAAAAAGGAGATAGTTAAAATGGTCAAAGAAATCAGATACATACTAACACTGCAAACCTCTTGGATCAGGTTTGTAGCAATGATGGAATAAACTGGTGTTGTAAAGTCTCTGGTAACTTCCAAAACATTGGAAGGTCCTCAGTCCTTTGGTTGGAATGCTCCTTTTAGTGTAAGTCCATAATGCAGAGATCAGCACAGGAAAGAGGCAAAATGGAGATGTTTCCTGGGTCTTTTATCTCTTTTCCCATGTGGAAGGAATGCTCTCAGTCTTCATTTGTGGAAAATTACAGGCACAAGATGGAGTCCACGGTCACATGAGCTAGTCACATGTCTTTGGATGCTCTGATGACTCATAGGAGTAGCCATTATCCATATTCTGGCTAAAGTGTCCACAAGAAGGCTCATCAGGTGGGGACAAGCTTCTTCTATGACCCACTGTGAGAGCTAAGTATTCTTTGTTCATCAACTTGAATAGCTCATTCACAATGTGCTGGCCAGACTGGATGTAAATTACCTGGTGGTTTTACCTCAGGAGCAAACACATTTGAAATACTGGTATATAGTCAATATTCATAACTTTAGATACAAAGATGATACATGCATACAAACAGGATAATCACACTCAGCAAATCATAACTTCACCATTGACACCTTATATGATATACTTTGTACAAGATTTTTTGCAATTGTCCAACAGTGACAATATTAATGATATAAATGGTCATGTTTCAATTATACAGCATCACATTGTGGAATGTGCTAATATGGTCTCAGACTCTAGTCAGTAAGTTAAGAGCTAGACTGGGCTCCTTGTACATATGGGCAGGAGTGGAGAGCTGTGGAGGAGGCACTCTCCTCCCTCCCAGTCCCTTCAACCACTTTCCAAGGTCATCTCATGATAGCAGTCTCTGTCTTCCCCTGAGTTTAGGAATTGCTCTCTCCTGGTCCTCCCCTCTTCATCCTCCCACCACTTGGGTAGAAAGCCAGTGAGGAAAGGGATTGAATGTGGGGGGAGGATGATTTGACCACACACAGAGATCAGCAAGCAGAGGCTAGCTCATCAGATGCAGATTGCACCCATCCCCCAAGCAAAAGCAGAAGCTTTGTAAGAGATTATCTGCCTCAGGCGTAATCTCCTCAGTGCTCCCCGGTGCCCCCTGTAGAGAACGGTGGTATAAATGCCAAGATCTAGGTCTTAGGGAGGAATATACATACATTTTAATGCGTATAACTCAGGAGGGAGACTTTCACTTGTACGTTTTATAGGATAACAGAGAACTCTCTAAGACATTTGATGCTGTCATACACTTAAAGCTTTTAATGTTTATAGAAAATTGCCACTTATAATATTGATGGCAAATTGCCCTCAGATTGCAGGAGCTGCACGGAGAGTGCTACTGTATTTTTGACATTGTTTTGACAGATTGTCGTACTCTTCACCAAAGTCAGATTTTAGCTCATGTATGAGTAGTAAGTATGCATGCTGTATTTTAAGGGGAAAGACCTACATTGTTCTACCAGTACTAGTATTCTTGTGATTACTTTAAGCTCTGATAAAACTGGCTCATTAAAAAGGATACGAAGAAGTGGGCTGTAGTCCACGAAAGCTTATGCTCTAATAAATTTGTTAGTCTCTAAGGTGCCACAAGTACTCCTGTTCTTCTTTTTGCGGATACAGACTAACACGGCTGTTACTCTGAAACTTAAAAAGGATAGTTACTTAAATGTGGTAATCTTTATTGGGGTATTTGCAGTGTTCCCTATACTGTGAATGGGCACTGACACAAATACTACATAAATGTAGGTATTACAGGTTGTAACTAACCAGTTTTTGGATGTACTCATAAGAATGGCCATACTGGGTCCATCTAGCCCTGCATTCTGTCTCTGACAGTGGCCAGTGCCTGATGCTTCTGGCAACTGGAGGTTTAGGGATACTCGGAGCATGGGGTTGCATCCTTAACCATCTTGGCTAATAGCCACTGACAGACCTATCCTCCATGAACTTATCTAATTATTTTTTTAATCCACTGATACTTTTGGCCTTGACAACGTGCCATGTCAACGAGTTTCACAGGTTGTGCATTGTGTGAAGGCGTTTGCTCACTGTAAACATAAATACCACAAAACGGGGCATATGGTTGCAAAACTGATACTTTGGTGCATGGTATAACATGGTGCCAAAGGCAAAGTCAATCTAACACTCCAGATGAAGTGTTGCTCACAAAAGCAGCATAACAAAGGAGTGGGACATTCTATTTTTTTTAAAGGTATAATTGGCTGTAACAGGGTATACTGGCCCTTTAATAATAAAGGGGGCCAGAAGACCCCGTTCCAGGTGTTAGAATGCACAAAGACCCAGAAAATGGCCAGGTAGCAGAAGAGAGGAAGTTGTCCAGGAGAATTAGGAGTTGGTGGAGAACCCAGGACACTGTTCCTTTAAGGGCACACAATCAGGAGCTCTATAGTGTAGGGTGGCACAAGTGTTCCCTCACTTGCAGCCAATCAGGAGGCGCTCTCTGGAAGAGGGCAGTATATAGACTCACCTTCTCCCTCAGAACATGGGAGACACTGAAAGAGAAGAAAGCGAGGGCCAGAGCTTCAGCTAGAAAGAGGGGGTGTGGCAGAAGAACCAGAACACACATGGGGTGTGGCAGAAGAACCAGAGCTAAATTTAATTATGATTATGGACCTTATGGTGGGAACTCACTGAAGATTGTTTGGATAATTTTGTGATTAAGGACTCTGAGGACTGTGTGAACTTTATTTGCAATTAAAGAAGCCTCAGACAGAGGTGCTGGAAGTCACAACAGAGACTGGAGCATTTCTGCAGAAGGAGGCTCACAGGCAAGTTGCCTGCAACGTGATCCCTGGCCACAAGCGGGTGTTCAATAAATGCCCACCCAGTTACTTATTTCCACTCAAAGCCAATGTAATAAGTGCATAGTTCCAGGCTTGGGAGGTGGTTGTCTCCTAATTATGTAGATTGAACTTTAATTAAGCAATCAGACTGCTCTCTCACTCCTGCACATTTCTGAAGTATAAGTAATATATAATGGAATCCTTTATAATGAAGGAGGTTTGGGGGGTGGGGTAGGGTTGGGGGTCTTTTTTTTTAACAGAATAGCTTCACTGTAAATGTTGCTCTATAAACAACACAGTAATATACATTTTGCAATGCACTAGAAAAAACTGGTACTTGTATTTTACTAAACAGAAATGCACTATACTGAGGTTACGCTGTATAGCATGTGTAGTGTTTTTGTATGTAACAACATTGCCTAGCAGCTCTGATTTACTTCAGGGCTTGTCTGTTTTTTCATTGTAAATCCCTACTTCAATCCACAGTTTATTGCTTGACTATAAAAACTCACTTTGTGTTAAAACTTGGTGTCTTATTTTATGTTGTTTATACATTTTCAAGACAAAACTCTATTTTTTTGACCAAGTGTTCATTTTATAGGTAGCAAACACAAAAACAAAAAAACAGCACAACAGACTTTTGCTTATTTGGTGCTTTCTTTGTGTTATTTCTTTGTGATCATCCTGTTTTTTTTTTTTTTTAAAAAGGGAATCTTGCCAGTCCATAGACCATTATGCCCAAGAGGGATTTTTGTAATATATAAAGACAATATATACATCTCTACCCTGATATAACGTGGTCCTCGGGAGCCAAAAAATCTTACAGTGTTATCGGTGAAACCGCATTATATCGGGGTAGAGGCGGCAGAGCTTCGACGGTGATTTAAAGGGCCCGGGGCTCCCCGCAGAGGCCAGAGCTCCAAGCCCTTTAAAGCGCCGCCCGAGCCCCGCTGCTGGAGCCCACGGGTAGTGGCAGCAGGGCTCCAGCTGTGATGTAAAGAGCCCTGGGCCCTTTAAATCTCTGCCCGAGCCCTGCTGCCAAATATAACGCGGTAAAGCAGCCCTGCCCCCCAGAGCGCTGCTTTACCGTGTTATATCCGAATTCATGTTATATCGGGTCATGTTATATTGGGGTAGAGGTGTATATATAAATATATATACACACACATACACATTAAAGTGTATGTACTGTATAACCAATGATATTAAAGGGCTGAAGAGGAAGGATTGTCCAGTGCTTAGGGCACTAGCCTGAGACTTGGCAATTCCATACTCCACCAGAGACTTCCTGTGTTACCTTGTAAAAGTCACTGAGTCTTTCTGTGCCTCAGGAACCCCACCCATAAAATGGAGATAATACTTCCCTAGTTCACTGGGGTGTTGTGAGGATAAATATATTATAGATTGTGAGGCAGTCAGATACTGTGATGGTGGGAGTCCATATAAGTACCTTATATTTATCCATTAACTCTTGGTGTATTTGATATGTACTGGATAGCCAATTGCTCTGGGATTCAACAAAGACTCTCTTTGGTCCTCTTTGTATTAGACCATACTTGGTTAGTTTCTATTCTGTTCCCTATAGGTTCTTCTATTGCCCTCATTACTGTAGTATTTGAGTGTATTCCATGAATGTATTAAGCAACATAAGTAATACCTGACATGTGGTTCATTCTCTCCTCCTTTTCCCAACCGTGAATTGTGTGTGCAGTGTAGTGTTGTTGTTTTGTTTGGTAGGCTTTTTTTTCTAATGTACATGCTACTCAGTGTTTATGCATTTGGAGTGGAAGGTGGTGAGGTTTGATAGTCCTTAGTTCTTGTGGAAGATCATTCCACAGTTTTGGACTGGCCCCCAAGAAAGCTCTGTCTCTTGCACAGATGAGCTTTATCCAGGAAGTTCCATTGTACTTGAGAAGCAGAATTGTTGACCACGGTCTTCATCTTGGAGCTTTAGTTTGTCTTGGTGTCTTCCATCTATAGTGCTAGTTCTAAATTGATGGCACTGAATTACCTGCAAATGAGATGAGGTGAAAAAGAGCAAAGTAGAGGATCAGAAGCAGGAGAAAGAGAGAAGTCTTTTCTTTTAGGACATCTTTTTTTATTTTAACTGGAACCAAGTGGGCCAAATTCTGCTGTTTTACACTTGCATACCTTCAATGAACATGCCAGTCAATGTAGTTTTATGGAAAATCGGTCATGTCAAACAAACCTGATTTCATTCTTTCATATATTTACAACTTTGGTTGATAAAGATAACTGCATAGATATAATATACTTTAGACTTTTGTAAGGAGTTTGATTTAGTACTGCATGACCTTCTGATTAAAAAACTAACACTAGACAATATCAATAAAATACACGTTAAATGGATTAAGAACTGGCTTAGTGACAGATCTTAAAGTAGTTGGGAGAAACATCATAAAAAGAACTGTTTCTAGTGGGCGCAGTACTAGGACTGACACTATACAATATTTCATCAGTGATATAGAAGTAAATATAAAATCACTGCTGATAAAATGTACGGTTTACATAAAGATTGGGAAAGGGGTACATAGTGATGAGGTCAGGGTGAGTCATAAACAATCATGTCCATTCAAACAATTCAACCAAATGCAAAGTTTTCCTTCTAGGAACAAAGAATGCAGGCCATGTCTACAGAATGGGGGACTGTATTCTGGAAAAAGGTGTATCTGAAAAAGATTTAAAGGTCATAGTGGATGAGCAACTGCACATGAGCTCCCCATGTGGTGCTGTAGCAAAACAGGCTATTGTGATCTTTGGATGTATTCAAATAGACTATAAGGCCAGAAGGGATCATTGTGATCATGTATTGTGTCCTCCTGTGTAACATGGGCCATAGGACTTCCCTGAATTATTTCCGGTTTGAACTAGAGCATATCTTTTTGAAAAAACACCTAGTCTTTCACCTAGTTTTCAGTGATGGAGACTCTACAACAACCCTTGATACATTGTTCCAATGGTTAATTACCTTCACTATTAAAAATGTGCATCTTGTTTCTAGTCTGAATTTGTCTTGCTGTAACTAGTTTTAACAAGGTGGATTTTGTGGCGCCTTTGTTAGACTGAAGAGCTGTTTATCATTACATTTCTGTTTCACATGTAGGTACTTATAGACTGTGATTAAGTTACTCCTTAATCTACTCTTTGATAAACTAAACTGATTGCAGTCTTTTACTCTACCACTATAAGACATGTTTTCTGTCACTTGAATCATTCTTTTGGTTCATCTCTAAATCTTCTCCAATTTATCAACATTCTTCTTGAATTGTGGACACCAGAACTGGATACAAACAGGGGAATAGTGAGTAGGGAGGTGATTTTATCTCTTCATATAACAGTTTACATTGATATCCTTGAATATCCATAAGCTGTGTGTCTGTGATTATACAAGCATACAGTAGAGAGCAGGCAGTGCATGCAGAAATCTTTGACAGTAAAACTATTTTGAAGGAAACACATTATTTGTAGTAGTAGTCGTATATTATTATTTTATAGTATTTTCCAAAGACACAATCAGGCTTGGATGAGGGTGAGGGAAGAGAGATGCAATCAAATAAATGTGATTTTTATACACATTTACTTTAACCATTTATAATTTTTAATAAAAGAACCAATTAACCCCATCTATTCTCCCCTCCCACTTCCCCAATCCATCTTTAATTGTCTAATGTCTTACTGGCATCCCGATAGAGGCAAATCTCAAGGAGAAATTTGAAGGGCATGATGGGTCTTACCAATTCATTCAGGGAAGGTGTTTCATGTGTAAGAGGCAGCCTGGAAGAAGAAGGCACAAAGATGTAAGTGTAAGAAGCCCAGAATGGAAGGGGACTTGAAGGTGATGATAAAAATCTAAGTCTTGAAGCATTGGAGAATGTGAAGCCAGTACAGGGATTCAAAAATGGGAGTGCTGTGGTCAGAGTAACATAGAAAAAGATTAATTTAATAATTCTATTTTGTAAATACAAGAGGGGGATAATGTCAGCATTATGGAGACCAGGGAGGGGGAGGTAGTCAAGAAGGGAGATGAGAATTTTGTGTGCCTGGTCCAGGAAATGGTAGATCTTCAAAATATTATGGAGAAGTGGCAAAACTGTATTTCTAAAGTATCCATCACCTTAGTATTTAAGAACTAAATTTTTCTAATTAGATGTGCCTGTAGAGGTTGAAAGTTTTTTTCACACACTGGGCTAAATTCTGTTCTCACTTACCCTAGGCAACCCTGTCAGGACCCAGTTGCCCCAGTATAACTAAGAGCAAAATTTGCCCCCAGCCTTTCCCCCCCCCCCCCAACATTACTTTTAGAAATGGGATCAAGCTGCAAATTTCAGACCCAGGCTTTGAACATGACAGAGTGTGCAGGTGTTTAGATATACACTTTTGTTTTGAACAATTATTAAGATAAGAATCCTGTATAAAATTGTGTCTGGATTGAGGTTCAGATTTTTAACACCTCTTAAGTTTGAGGCTGTTTGGATCCAGGATTTTTGCTGAGGCCCATCTTTGATTATTTTGAGAAGCTTCCTGTATATTTCTTTCAGCTGCAGCTTCCTAGTTCTTTATGAGAAGAGGCGATTTTCAGAAGCACCTAATAGATTTAGGCACACACAAGTCTTATTGGTTTTCAATTAGATTTGTGTGCCTAAAGCCCTCACTTGCTTCTGAAAATGTCCCCCTTAGTCCTCATGTTGTGCAAAAAACTTAAAGGATAGATTTGAGACTTTTAGGATTTTTCTTTTTTGTTTTTGTTTTTTCCAAGACTAGTATCTTTCATGTGGGTGCCAACAGCAAATTCTAAGACATAAATAATATACTAAGAAATAGTAATTTATTGAGCGGTACTTATTATCAAATTAAATTGTCAGGCTCTCTTTATTTAAAGAAATAAAGGGGAGAAAGTGTGATTTCAATTAGCAATTATGTCACATGATAATTTTTAAACACTTCTTAGTATAAAATTTATGCAAAAGTGCTAAATCCTAATTAAACAACTTACATTCTTTTTTCTTTCCTGAGGCAAAATAACTCCTATTATTATTATTAATGAAGCCATAAAATTCAGGTTAACTGGAGGTATTTTTTGCCATATTTCATTTCCAAATCTTTTTTTCATATCTGAAAGTTAAAATGAATGAAACTATTTTATTAACCACTCTTTTGTTTAAACTCATGTGCATTTTTTTTTTATTGCTCATGCTATGCTGTGACAGGAGAGTACTTAATGCATTTGTATCAGGGAAGGCATATTTATTCTGATAAACCAACCAATAGGGTGTTCTTCCATGATATAACTGATTTTACATCTCAGCCATTATCTAATAAGTTGTGAAAAGAGTTTCCAGTCTCACCAAAAGATCAGACTCATTACTATAGAAAGCAATGGGATGAGATCATTTGTGGAGTTACTTGCAGCCATATAAAATTACCATGGAAGGGGCCACACAGTATTGTGATACAACATAGTTTTGCAAATAGCATTGTTCTAACAGATATCAGTATTATGTAAACTGCAATATGAGGTAAGCCAAATATTGTTGCGAGAGGGGGAGGGGATTTTTTGCGAAATTTGCGTCTTTTTAAGATTTGTGAAACTTCCATAAAATTGAATTAGAGCGAGATGAGAGAGACTAGGGAATTGCAGCCCTTGGTGGCAAAGCAGTGGGTCTGGCAATATAAATCACAAAACCCTTTCACAGAGATATGTGTAGGGACAAAGAAATATAGAGGCCAGAAATAGGTTAAGTAAAAAGAAAAAGGGAGTGGGAAATACAATTAAGCATCCCCAGAGTGCCTATTTGTGTATGCCAGGATGGGCAGGGATAGTGTCCCTAGCCTCTATATGCCAAAGCTGGGAATGGGGGACAGGGAATGGATCAATCGAGGATTATTTGTTCTGTTCGTTCCCTCTGGGGGCACCTGGTATTGGCCACTGTTGGAAGACAGGTACTGGGCTAGATGGACCTTTGATCCTACCCAGTATGGCTGTTCTTATGTTCTTATGCCCAGCACACTGAGGCCCAGTCCTGATTGGGGCCTTTGGGTACCACCATAATCAAAACATTTATTAATAATACTGCAGTCTCTCATACAGTGTGCCTGGCAAAGATACTTCCATCATTAAACAGATTACTAATAAGCACAACTGAATTAATATAAGTGATGAATAAAGGAAAAATAAGAAATTACAGATAATAGACATGATAGCCAAAGAAAACTGACAGACAAGAAAGGGCCATAACTTCGTTTGATCTGGACAAAACAAAAACATGCATTTCATTTCAATCCATTCCTTTTCCCCAGAGCTCCATGATGACTCCCATGTTACTTCTGAAGAATAGAATCAGTCCTGTTGGCCTTGTTTTCTTTCACAATGCTTCATTGCTAAAAAATGTAGTTTCTTCAGCATGATAATAAAATGTGATTTTCTATAGTACTTATAAAATTGACAACAGAAGCTCAAAAGAGTTCAAAATGGAATTGCGGAGATGGAATTTGTGGCAGATAAATGTCCCAGTGTCAGGTTCCCCTGATATCCTTATTCATTACATCTGAATGCAGCTCTGTATCTAAAAATCAAGGCTGCTTTATCAGTCTTGCTTATAACGCCAGTCAGAATAGCTAACTGCTGAGGGGTCTTTCAGAGTCTGAAGGTGGGTCAAGACAGCATGGCTTTGGCATAGCATGAGAGACCCATTTTACATTATTGACTTTTTCTCTTATCCACAAGGACACAGAAATTAATGTGGAATTGATGGATCAAAGATTTTGACACATGTCAAGACAGATATCTTCATTTTGGAGTATAAAAATGGTAACAAGCTTGTTGCATATGAACCATTTTAGATAGCAGTTACAGCTCAAGCAATGCTACAGATGAATGTGTTACTAGTCTGTAAAGGCCATTCTGTGTGGCTGAACTCTTATGAAAAGACCTATAGAATTTAACAGGGATGAAACAAATGCAATTCTAAAAAATTTAATAAAATTCTATAGCAATTCCCCTAACAGCCTACAAAACTGAATAGAGAATCATTGTCTTTCTATAGTGTTGTGGGTTTTTTTGTTTTGTTTTTTGTTTTTAAACCATTCTATAGAAATCTGTGACAGTATATAATATTATGTTTTGTGCAGAGGTTCAAGTGATCTGTAGAAAGTTATCTTTTACTAAATACTAAAATAGTTTTCCATAAGGGAATGCGTTTGACTCAGTACTTTGCATATAGACTACTTCCAATAGTAAACCCTATAAAAAAACTCAATTCAGCTTGTCCCCTTTTTATATAAACAGGTTTGCACTGTGAAAGAAAAACAACCTATCAGTATCCAGTGATTTTTGTATGTACCACACAGCAAAAGCTCATTTGATTAATCAAATTTATTTTTATTTTATTACTTCTGTGACTGAAATCTGCTGGTTTTATCCCTAACTTGTTTTTATGACTTGTGGGTTGTTTTTTTCCAGTTCGTGTTCTGCCGTGAATGTAAAGAAGAATACCATGATGGGGAATGCAGCACTCTCGTCAGTTCACAGGAAGCCATAGCCCAGAAGGTAGGGAACTCCACAACTCATTGCATTCCTATAATTAGCTTTGGGTCAGCTAGAGCAACATTTGTAGAATTGGTCCTAATTATAATTGTAAGTAAAAGCAACCCTGTTTGTATTGAATTGCTCTAGTCACTAGAACTGCTGAATTGGCTTCCCCATGGGTTTCAGACTCTTTGATTAATATAGCCATTGAGTTCTGTCAGAAACATGCAGAACCCTGCTAGCGGTCGATAAAGAAATGGCCTCCCTGATGGGCCTTTGGAATTGTGTCAGTTCAATATGAATATCTTTGAAATGCTTTCTGTGAAGTCTTCCTTACCCATCAGCTTATACTCAGCTCACCGGTTAGTAAGTCTGGACTGAATCAGATTTTTACTGAATGTAACAAGTGCAGTATTGTCTTCCTAAGTCTGCAGACAGCCTGAAACAGCAGCCCTTGGAGGGCTGCACTCCCCTGCCCCACTGCCATTAAACTCATTGAGGTTTAAACCCTCAACCCTGTGAGGACACTTTAATGTAAGTATTAACTAATTCGTTGGTTATTTGAGCAGATGGGATGCGGAATAGGATGGAAGTGAAGCAATTTGGAGGAAATTAGGATTCAATGTAGGGAAGAACTCAGACTACAAGACCACACTGCCTTTCAACCCAATAATGCTTGTGTAAACTATAGCACACTAAAGGGAGTGAAGTTTCATCCATATACACATCTCAGTTGCTAAAGAAAACATATGTCCAGTTAAATTGAGATAATCCTGTTTTCTTATATGATGTCCCAGTGTCCCAGGAACTTCTTTTCAGGTACCTGAAATGTTCCAGTTTTTCACTTCATTCATCAGAATGTTTGGGATTCTTACAACTACTAAATATCCATTCAGAATATTTTGCTCTCATGAGTTAAATGTGCTGTGTATTTACCGGGAACACACAGTCTAGTGAAACCAAAGTTCAGTGTGATGAAGAGTGTTTGGAGTGAAGAAAATAATCAAATGAGTTTGGATGTTATCAAAGCTATTCTTTTGCTCAGAATGAATGTTAACGACTCTTGTTCAGTCTTTTCTGAATGAATTTATTCTGACTAACTTATTGGGGGGAAAAGTGTCCACTCTGAGAAACTCACCTGTCACTTTTGAATCAGAAGCTGGCAGTAGCTACATCAGGGATCGGCAAACTTTTGGCACATGGCTCGCCAGCGTGCTTATCCTGGTGGGCCGGGCCGGTTTGTTTACCTGCTGTGTCCGCAGGTTTGGCCGATCGTGGCTCCCACTGGCCGCGGTTTGCCGCTGCAGGCCAATGGGGGCTGCGACACGCCGTGGCCAGCACATCCCTCGACCCGCGCTGCTTCCCGCAGCCCCCATTGGCCTGGAGCGGCGAGCCGCAGCCAGTGGGAGCCGCGATTGGCCGAACCTGTGGACACAGCAGGTAAACAAACCGGCCCAGCCTGCCAGGGTACTTACCCTGGCGAGCCGTGTGCCAAAGATTGCCGATCCCTGAGCTACATTAACACATGCTTTTTAATCCCCAAAGGAAAAAACAATTATGGTACCAAATTTCTGCTTCTTCTGTGCCCTGCTAAATTACTGGTACTGCTTGAATAGCCATATACTTGGGGCTTTGTAGTAGTTACCAGACGAAACAGTGTTTGACTGCTATTACCATGGTCCTGCAAGCAGCAATCAACTTACATGCTGGCTTCCGGTTCTCCCCTAAGGACAAAGGTGAAGGCTGTCATTGTTTCAGTCACCGGAGAAGATAGTACTTTCTCATTGTCCTTTAAGGCTGAATTTAGGCAAATAATGGCCATTATTTTGGGTATCTCAATGTCTAGGTGCCCAGCCTAATACACTTAGGCCAGTGGCACCATTTGGGGGTGGGGAGTGAACACCCCCTCACCCCTTCTCCAGGTTTTTGTACTTGCTCTAAGTTCCGTAGGTTGTGGAGCTGTGTGGGGAGGGGGCAGGGCAAGATATGGCTCAACCACTTTCAAGCAGTGGTCCCATATTAAAGCAGTATAGCTGCTGCCAGAGTGGTCTGAAGCATCACTTCAGCTGTGGGGTCACAAGACCACTGAAATTTGACCCAGCCACCCCTCCATACAAATGGAGGAGTGGCTGGACATATTTTAGTGAATGGTGTTACAACCTGTCGCATGAGGTCGCAACACCACTAAAATCTGCCCCTCCCCCCATCCATCCAGATAGAGGGGTGGCCGGGGCAAATGGTGTTGCAACCTAGTGCATGAGGAGGCTATTCCTTTATGTTGGCGGAACACAGGGGAGTCTAACAAGAACTTGATTCCTGGTGGCACTGGCTCAGGTGCTATGTGGGTAAGAGAGATGGGAGACTCTCTCACTGAGGGATATCTGAGGTCCTTTCTGGATGGGGGGATGAAGGGAAACGAGCATGTCAAAGTCAGACTCAGGACTCACAATTTGTCAGACCGCTCTGTTTATTAGCAAAAGTGCTCTGCTAATACACCCAGAAAATGTGAGCGCCATACA
This sequence comes from Malaclemys terrapin pileata, assembly GCF_027887155.1. Classification (NCBI taxonomy): domain Eukaryota; kingdom Metazoa; phylum Chordata; order Testudines; family Emydidae; genus Malaclemys; species Malaclemys terrapin. Next base: position 89,112,274 of record NC_071507.1, read on the forward strand.
AGGCTCAAACCACCTTATTTATACAGATAAAAGGGCGCAAAATGAACAAGATTACAAAGGGAGCAGAACTGATAAGTTTACCTGGGGCTAGACACATATCTCATGTCCTTATTAACTCTCACCAATCTCCTCTTAATGTCCCACCATCAGCTTAAGTGGACCCATTGTTCAATATCTTAATGTTCCTCTTCCTGACAACTTTATCTCAACATTCCTCATTCCTGCTTAAAGGAACATATAGCATTTCTTTAGTTCATTCTACTTCTACAATATAATTCATTCTACTTTCACAATCCCTCCTTTTGGTCAACCTACGCAATGACCAACAATTACTGGGTTCCACATATCAACCGTTCTTTGTCTCTTTGGTCATCAGCGATATTTAGAATCATCATATTAGCACTCTGTTTTGGGGCAGCTACCTGCATGGCATGTCTTACACAATTTTGGATACAACAGGAGATTAACTGAAAACATACAAAAATCATTAGGATTCCAAACAGGATAGTCAAGGCTCCCTGAAACAACCAGCCTCCTATGCCAGAGAAATTGAACAGGTTACTTAGCCACTTCCATAAAGAACTCGGCTCTTCATGGGGAAGATATGTGATCTGTTCTAAGTGGCTAGCGCGATTTATTACCTCATTGGTGTTGTCAGGTATATACACACAACATTCTTTTCCAATGAGAGCAGAGGTCCCTCCTTTGGCCGCCAGCACTATGTCCAATGTCTGATGGTTTTGGAGGGCCATCTGTCGGCTCACCCCTGTTTCTTTGGCCAGGGCTCTTAAACGTTCTCCGGTTTCATTTGCCATTATTTCAACTACTGCTTGTAACCTCAGGAGCCTTTTTGCATGGTGTATTACTCCCCCAAATGGGATAAAGGAACTGCCAATAGCCTCTTCCCAGGTTAAGGGGCTTATGTTATTTACATACCATTGGGCATCTGATAAGTCCCTTCTTTTCCGCCTGAAATTACAGAGGCATTCTCGTGGGAATTGTGGGAAGAGCCAGGCAGGATAACAGATACCTGACCAGTTAGCTGGTAATGCGATATAAGCTTTGGTCCCACAAACCCAATGATGCCCTATCATGGCCGGAAAGGGTCAGTTGCACCCATTTGCCATGTTGGTGTCTGCAAAAGAGGAATAATATCCCCCAAAGGGCACATGGTAATTCTCCTTACAAGGAGTGGTGTTATTTGCATGGCATTGAAAGACTGTATTGTTACTGTAGGGGAAACATGAGATTGATTTCTCTGTTTGATCCCAGGTTGAGAAAAAAATTATATCCCCATACCCGGCCCGCCATTTTTTAGTTTTGTTCGAATAATCCCATACACAATATGCTGAAGGCAACTGTTCCTTCCCAGATCCAGCCCTGTCCCATTACACACCCAACACCAATGACCTTTACCTTCGCCACACTTATCCATTTAGATACATTTATTCCCACCGCTTCCCAAGTGTCATTGCTGTTCCATGTTTTGTTAAACGGACGAGGTCCCTCCAGTGAGGTCTGGGGAATTGAGTGGGATTGCCAGGACAGGAACACCATTTGAGAGTGGGCTGGGATGTGGCTGCAGACCCAGCAATTAGAGATATTAAGGGTCTGAGCTATCAACACTTGCTGCTGGATAAAAGAATTGTCATTGTGGACTCCCCAGACCTTAAGACACCAGCAGCCGAGGAACAGGCGCCACCAGAGGCACATGTTGGAGGCAAGGCCCTTCTGGTTCTGACAACCTCAACTGAGGGAACCGCAGTCACGGTTTTACGTCCACCAGGCAGCAGGTGCCATGCTTGCTACTGCTTCTTCTTGGGCCTTCTTTTAGGTCGTCGTCTACTTCTGGCAACCCTTATGAGAGCATAGATTGTAAGGTATTGCAGGCTGTTCCTCTATGTCTTCTTCTGGAGTCAAAATTGACTCTGTGTGGTCCTGAGGTGATGATTGGTTCGCTGGGAGTGGTGCCTTTTTACACTGCAAAGCATGTATCCACGCTGTGATGCCAGATAGTTTAACAGCCGCCTGGGTAGTAAGCAGTACCTGATGAGGACCCTTCCACCGGGGCTCCAAGGCGTGTTTTCAATGGTGGTGTCGTACATAGACCCAATCACCTGACTCAAGGTTGTGGCAAGCATCAGAGGTGGGTTCCGTCGGCCAGGTGGCTCAAACCTGTGAATGGAAGTGACTTACAGCTTGCATTAGTCTCTTGCAATATTGAAGGAGCGTACTGTGAGCCAAGTTCAAGTCTGGGACTGGAGTAATGGTAGCCCTAGCCATAGGGCATCCCATAACAATTTCAAAAGGACTCAATTTATGCCTTTGGGATGGAGTGGACCGCATTTCCATAAGGGCCAACGGTAAGGCTGCTGGCCAGCTTAACCCTGTAGAGTCACAAATTTTAGCAAGCTTATTCTTAAGTACACTATTTCGTCTTTCAACTACACCTGCACTTTGTGGGTGGTAGGGACAGTGCAACAGGTGTGTGATATGTAATACATGATCCAGGTGCTGAACAAGTTGTCCTGTAAAATGTGTACCCCGGTCACTGGACAGAGTGGCAGGAATTCCCTTGGCAGGCTGTGACGGTGCTGGTTCTGGCGGAACCTAACTGAGAGTGCCAATTCAGGACAAATTGCTTAAACAAGGCAGTTACAGCCCAAGGCTGGGGTTTTTCCACCACTATGGCAAACCAAACCAGCCAGACAAAGAGGACTTTGGTCTCACCCCACTGGCTAAACACAAGTCACACAAGCAATTCCCTTAGACACTCCAATTTCCCAGTATCACCACCAGTGCCACTCGTTATGGGGACAAATGGTTATGAAAACCAATACCCCAGTAAAAGAAAAAAGGTTCTCTCGATCCCAAAGAACCAAGCCCCAGACCCAGGTCAATATACAAATCAGATCTTAACCACAAATCACACTGTTGCCAATCCTTTAGAATCTAAAATCTAAAGGTTTATTCATAAAAGGAAAAAATATAGATGAGAGCTAGAATTGGTTAAAAGGAATCAATTACATTCGGTAATGGCAAAGTTCTTGGTTTAGGCTTGTAGCAGTGATAGAAACTGCAGGTTTAAATCAAGTCTCTGGAGTACATCCCCAGCTGGGATGGGTCATTCAGTCCTTTGTGTAGAGCTTCAGTTTGTAGCAAAGTCTCTCCAGAGATAAAAAGCAGGATTGAAGACAAGATGGAGATGAGGCATCAGCCTTTTATAGTCTTTTCCAGGTGTAAGAACATCTCTTTGTCCTTACTGTGGAAAATTACAACAAAATGGAGTCTGGAGTCACATTGGCCAGTCCCTGCATACTTTGCTGAGTTGCAAGGCGTATCTGCCTTCTCTCAATGGGTCAATTGTATAGCTGATGGTCCTTAATGGGCCATCAAGCAGGCTAGGCAGAGCTAACACCAACTTGTCTGGGATGTCACCCAGAAGCATAGCATAAGTTTGAAATACAGACAGTATAGAGCCAATATTCATAACTTCAACTACAAAATTGATACACACATATAGACAGCATAATCATAACCAGAAAACCATAACCTTGTCTTAGACACCTCATTTGACCCCCTTTATACAAGATTTGATGCCACTACAGGACTTTGGTTGCAACCATGTTCTATATGGTCCCAGATTATGTCAATAACGTCACACAGGCATAATATGATTTAACAAACATTTGGCAATAGACAGTGAGTCAGCCTTGCGACAAGGAAAGGTTTCAATCCAACCAGAAAATAAACATACCATAACCAAAATAAATTCATATCATTGACACTTAGGCATTTGTACAAAATCAAGTTGCCAGTGCAAGAATGGTGGTTGGGGCAGGCCCCGGAACCCCTGAGCCACTTTTACAGGTTTACCAATATTGTGGCTTTGGCAAGTGGTACAGGTGGCACAGTGGCGGGCTGCAAAAGAGCTGAAATGGTGGGCCCACCATCCTGCCTTAGTTACAGCAAAGACCATCCCCTCCTTTCCGACTTGCAAAACACCGTGTAGCAGGGTGGCCAGAGACAGGTAGAGTGAAAAGGGGGCCACAAAGGCGTCAGTAGGCGAACGCCAAAGGGAATCAGGATGTAGAGAGCAACCTTGAGCAACCCAGGAGTCTTTTTCGGCTTCTGGGGCAGAGTCTTGGAGCAGGGTGAGGTCAGTGAGGGACAGTGGTGGTATAGAAACAGAAAGGGAACCTAGAAACTCATCTGGGGAAGGTTCTATGGCAGCAGCGTGTTTAGCAGAGGCGTCAGCAAATGTGTTACCCTTAGCAACATCAGTATCCGCCGTCGAGTGGCCAGGGCACTTAACAATAGCTAGGGCAGACAGAAGTAAAACTGCATACAGGAGAGCAGCGATGTAGGGGCCATTTTTGATAGGGGTACCGGCGGAGGTAAGGAAACCCCGAGCTTGCCAGAGGGTGCCAAAGTCACGTACAACCCCAAAAGCGTAGTGGGAGTCAGTGTAAATGGTGGCAGAGCGCTCCTCCGCCAAAAAGCAGGCACGAGTGAGGGCAACTAATTCGGCGACTTGCGCTGAGGTCACAGAAGGTAAAGGTGCAGCTTCTAGGGTTTCAGAGAGTGACACCACAGCATATCCTGCAAGGGGATGACCTTGGTCGTCTCGAAAACAGGAACCATCAGTGAACAAAACAAGGTCGGAATTAGGGAGAGGGACATCAGAAAGGTCTGGGCGCAGGACGGTGACAGCAGGGACAGTTGCAAGGCAGTCGTGGGGTTCACTGTCATCAGACAAAAGAAGGAGAGTGGCAGGGTTTAACTGAGAACAACGCTTCATGGTGATATGCGAAGCCGACAGCAGTAAAAGTTCGTACCTGGTGAGGCGGGCGGAGGAGAGGTGGTCTGTGTTACATTGTAGCAGAAGAGTTTCCACAGAGTGAGGGACCATGAGGGTAAGAGGAGAGTGGAGGACAAGGGATTCAGACATTTCGACTAAGCGCACCACGGCAGCCACAGTGCGCAGGCAGGGGGGCAAGCCTTGGGCAACAGGGTCCAAAGTAGCAGAGAAATAAGCCACTGGGCGGTTCTTGTCTTGGTGCATCTGAGTGAGAACTCCAAGTGCACACCCAGATTGTTTGTGGCAGAAAAGGGTAAAAGGCTTAGAATAGTTAGGCAGGCCTATAGCGGGGGCAGAAGCCAAACCCTGTTTGAGGGAAACAAAGGCAGAGTTGGCCTCAGGGGGCCACGGCATGGGGTCAGGCACAGAGAACCAAGTGAGTTCCTGGAGAGGTTTTGTAAGGGAGGCATATTGCGGAATTCATTGCCTGCAAAATCCAGCCATGCCCAAAAACTTTCAGACCTGGCATGGGGAGCAGGGTCAGGGAAAGCTAAGGATAGCTTGGACGCGGGTGGGAGAAAGTGTACAGGAACCCTGGGAGAGGAGAAAGCCAAGATATGTGACAGAAGCTTGACGGAGCTGTAGCTTAGAGTGAGAAGCCTTGTGACCCTTGTTTGCTAGGGCAGTAAGGAGCACTAAAGAATCAGTTTCTGAGGCAGATAAAGAAGGGGAACAGAGGAGTCGATCGTCTACATATTGGACCAGTGTGGACGCAGACAGGAAAACGAGGTCAGCGAGGTCTCGGGCTAATGCTTGGGAAAAGTAAGATGAGCTTTCAGTATACCCCTGAGGGAACGTGGTCCATGTGTACTGCTGCCCCTTGTAAGAAAAGGCAAAAAGATACTGGGAGTCAGAGTGAACCGGGACAGAAAAGAAAGCAGAGCACAAATCAACAACAGTAAAATGAGTTGCATCTGGTGGGACAGAAGCCAGAATCGTTGCTGGGTTAGGGACAACAGGAAAGTATGACAATGCGGTTAATGGCTCGAAGATCCTGAACAAACCGCCACGATTTACCATCAGCTTTTCGACCTGGGAGGATAGGGGTGTTACAGGGGCTGGAGCAGGGGACAATAATGCCTTGTTCCCGCAGGGCCGTCATGACCGGAGCAATGCCAGCCTCTGCTTTGGGATTTAAAGGGTATTGAGACAGGCAAGGTAGGGGTTTGGAGGAGTCAACAGTAATGCAGACGGGGTCAGTATTTAAGTGGCCCACTTCAGATGGGTGGGTTGGCCACAGAGAGGATGAGACTTGTGAAATTAGGTGTTCAAGGGATGGGATCAATGGGCAACAGGGGGCTGGAGTGGAAAGGGAAGTTTCAGACTGTAGGGAGGCCACAGAATCACTCAGAGAGGACTGGGGGATTTGTAAGTAGACACCATCTGGGGAACAGTAGATGGTACAGCCAAGTTTACATAACAGATCCCAACCCAAAAGGTTTACCGGAGTGGAATCAGAGAGAAGGAAGTCATGATCCACGGAAAGGGGACCAACCTGGACCGTTAGAGGTTTTGAAAGGGGATAAGGGGTTGGGACTCCCGTAATGCCCACAGCAGACACAGTTTTTCCAAAGCGGGGAACCGCAGACAGGTCGGTAGTACGAACTGCAGAGAGTGAAGCTCCCGTATCAACAAGGAAAGGGAGAGAAAGATCATTGATAGTCAAAACACACTCACCCATGGGAGTGAGAGGTAGTAAAGGAGCTAAAATTTCCTGTGGGACAAAGTAAGGCTGGGGACTGACTGGCTGTGCCGACAGGGGGTCTAGCTGATTGTTTACAGAGCTATTAGGCCGGCGCGGACACTTGTTCTTTCAATGTCCGGGCTGCTTACAGTAATTACAAACATCCCCAAACCCGAAAATCCAGTTCCACAACCCCTCCCGCCACCACGTCCCTGTCCTTGGAACCCTCCCCGTCCCCGATACTGTCCGCCCTGCCCTGAATAATGCTGTATTTGCAGGGCCATTAACTTTTGGGAGGACTGTTCCTCCTTTCCTTTTAGAGTGCAGTGGCAGTACTCTGCCACTGCTTGCAATTTGTCCATGGTTTCGGTCTCCCACCCAACACTTATTTGCTTTAGCATGCTGCCAATAGCAGGTAGGAGGCCATTAACAAACGCATGAGCCAGGGCGCCCTGTCCATTTTCACCCAGTTGCTGTATACCAGAATGTTGCAGAAAAACATCAGTCAGCCAGGTGCGATAGTCGCCCGGGCTTTCTCCCTGTCGCTGTTTACAGCAATGTATAGCCGTCCAGTTGGTTTTAGGAGTCCATACTCGAGGAATGGCCTCATGTAGGTGTTTAGCTCGGCTTTTACATTTGTTCCGGTAGGTAGCGTCAGGATCGGTGTCTGGCAAATTAGAATGGTGCTCACTGGTGGGCCAATTTGCTGCTGTGAGCCATTTTTCATGCTCGCTAGGGGTTACAAGTAGCTTGCACAGCTGCAAGAGGTCTGCCTCAGAGGATTCGCACACTAACAAAAATTCCTCTGCGAATTTGGTAGGATTTTCCAGGGGCTTCGGAAAGCCTTTTACAATTTAATGGAGCTCTGTATGAGTCAAGAGTTTATAGCTCCAAGCAGGACCCCTTTGTTGGCCCCCAGTATGCAGGATTTGGAGGGGAGTTAAAACTGGATAGTTTTAGAGCCAGAGTGCAAGCAGTGGGCCCAATCGTTATCTCGGCTATCTTCGTATGTATGAGGGAAAACAGAGGAGTCAGGCAGACTGGAGGGTTTGCTGGAATTTGCCTCCCTCCTGCCCCCCCCCCCCACCCGAAGTATCTGAATTGGTGCTACTGACTTGACTTAGGGCTAGTTTTTTGAAAGTATTTAGTTGCCTAAACATGCAGGTAGGCACCTAGTGGGATTTGTTAAAAGTGCGTAAGTGCCTAACTCCTATTAGGGGCTGATTTTCAGACATACTGAGAATCCATGGCTCCCATTTACTTCAATTGAAGCTATGGGTAGCTCTGTACATCTGAAAATCAGACAGTAGGTTTGTCAAGCGTGACACCTAGTATTTTTGGCAACAACTGAAAATTTTGGCCTTAATGTGTTACCTTTTTTTTGTTATAATTTCTTCTACACTACCCCTAGCAACTGATGGGAGAGGTGTACTAGAAGTTCCTAAAATAGATATTGTGTGCCATCAAAATAAATCCAGCAAGCAGCAGGTTTCCTGTTAACAGTCTACATTGACTGTAGCCTTTCGGAGGCCTGATCTTAAATAGTGCTGAGTGCCTTCGACTTACACTGGATATATTGGATCCGAGGGCACTCAGCACTACCCACCAGGTGTTATGTACCTAATAGAGTCAGACCCAAAATATGGAGCAGCCTTAAGCCTGGACCTCCTCTACTATTCCCCATTATTGTTTGGAATGGTTAAGCTTAGATCACATAGTACTGTCTGGAATCCTCTTGCCTGAATGGGAAGATCGTAGATCTCTGTGGCTCAGCCAACGGTGAGCTACTGGTATTCAGGCAATGTACCACCAAATGGCATATTTAGCAGTGCTTGTATGGGGGGAAACGAGGTGTTTGTGTGCTATGCCACCCTCCCTGGAGCCATTCTGTTAGGCCATTGTCTGCCTGAAAATTATTCTCTCCCTATGATAACATTGGCCCAAATATTGCCCTCCCCCCGTGCCTGAACAGGAACTAGTCGCCCCCACCACACACATCCTTTCAACTATCATCATCATCATCGTGGCACCTATGAGCCCTAGCCATGGACTAGGTCCCATTTGTGCAAGGTGCTGTACAAAAACAAAAACATAGTCCCTGCCCCTAAGAGCTTACAATCTCATATTATTACAATCTAATATGAGACAACGGATGGGAGAGAACAAGAAAACAATTAGATATTACTGGTCAGCATGATGGGCAGTGATCTCAGCACACAAACAGCTTAACATTGTTAGGTTTTGGTTTTGGTAGGGCTTACGTCAAGGGAGAATTTTAAAGAAGGATAATGAGTTCGTTTTGCAGATGCTAATGGGGTGCTCCTCCCCAGAGTAAGAAGCAGCATGGGAGAAAGCACAAAAGTGTTTGAAATTTTAACAGCTGTGTGATGGAGGCTGACATTGTGGGCCAATCAGAGACAGGAGTCAATCTCTCGATAGTGATTGACAACTGTTAGGTAGGGTTGGGGTGGGGATAGTCTGAAAGGCCTTGAAAGTAAAGGCAAGTAGCTTCTGCTTGATGTGATAGAGAAGGAGGAATCAGGGGAGAGATGCAAAGAGGGGTGACAGAGTGACAGGCTGGAGTTCCTTTACTATTAAGGCACACCAAACAGAGAGGACTTCGGTTTTAACCCACTGGCTAGCCAGAAGTCATACAAGGAATTCCCTCAGACACTCCAGTTTCCCAGGATCACCACCAGGGCCACTCCTTATGGGGATGAATGGTTATGAAAACCAATACCCCAGTAAAAGAAAAAATGTTCTCCCTATCCCAAAGGACTAAGCCCCAGACCCAGGTCAATATACAAGTCAGATCTTACCCACAAATCACCTAATAGAGATAGTGCAAGGTTCTTTGGTACCAGGCCTTTCCTCGGCACCGACACAATTGATGCTGCAGCTGGTTCTGTGGAGGTTGTTGCCACCCTCAACATCGATGCACACAGCTACTCCAGACTGTCATTTGCACAAGGACCAACCTTGCCTGTGGCACCAACCTTTTTGGCATCGATGGTGCTGACTACATCAGGGGCACCAATCCCAAACTTGTTCTGGGCCACAGATGAGTCGGATCACCTGTTGGCTCTGGAATTGCCCTTCCCATGTCTCCAAGGTGCCAGGACTCCTTTGCTTCAGAGATTGGATCCTTGTCCTCCTGCTCTAGTTCACCTGAGGGGGACTGGAGGACACTGGTGGATCAGTATGGCTACCAAGGTTGGAAGGCACCTGAGGCTGGTCATCTCTCTGCTAACATTGGGAGCGTTGGAGGAGGTTCTGTGAGAACACTGAGGTCGTGGGTTCTACTCCTGGTATTTCCTAATACTGAAATCCAATGGTGGGATGAGGCCTATCCTCGACCTTCATGAGCTCAACAAGTTCATCAAATACATGAGGTTCCACATGATCACTCTATCAGCTAGCCTCCTGGCTTTGTCTCAGAACAACTGGTTTGCTGATCTGGACCTTCAAGACATCTACTTGCATGTGGCTATTCTGCCCAGTCATGGTAGGAGATCGCCACTTTCAGTACACCATTCTTCCATTTGGTCTCTTTTCTGCCCCCTGGGTCTTCACCAAATGAATGGCAGTGGTCCTGGCGTACCTCAGAGGGAAGGGAATCCATATCTCCCCCTACCTCGATGACTGGTTGCTGAAGGACGAATCCAGAGAGAAGGTGCTCAGCTCTCCCAAGCAGGGCCGGCTTTAGGCTGATTCAGCCGATTCCCCTGAATCGGGCCCCACACCTAAGAGGGCCCTGCGCCCTTGCCGCCGCCGGTACGCCATACCGGGATGGCCTGGCTTCCCCAGGGGGCAATTTAAAGGGCCTGGGGCTCCCAGCAGAAGCTGGAGCCCCAGGCTCTTTAAATTGCTACCAGAGCCCCACTTCTGGAGCCCTGAGGTAGCGGGGGGCTCTGGCGGCTATTTAAAGGGCCGGGGCTCCAGCTGCCTCTGCCCCCCTGGTCTTTTAAATAGCCGCGGGAGCCCTGCTGCTTCCCCAGGGCTCCAGCAGCTATTTAAAGGGCAGGGGCGGTAGAAGCAGTGGAGCCCCTGCCCTGCCTGCAGCCAACCCCTGTCTCCAGACAGCCCCTGCTGCACCCCCTGCCCTGCCCGCACCAGCCCCGCACTCCCTGCCCTGCCTGCAGCCAGCCCGTGTCTGCAGCCAGCCCCAGACCCCCTGCCTGCAGCCAGCCAGTCTCCAGCCAGCCCCACACCCGCTGCCCTGCCTCCAGCTACACCCTACCTCCAGTCAGCCCCTGCCCTGCCTCCAGCCAGCAATGTACGTAATACATAATGTTATTATTATTTATATAGTTATGGAAAGTAAATAATACATGGAAGAAATGAAAGGGTTCTTTTACGTGTTTTTTTTTTTTTTTGTCATCCCTGCTGGGGCCCCTCCAAAAATGTTCGAATTGGGCCCCGCACTTCCTAAAGTCGGCCCTGCCCCCAAGCTACACTTACTCGACCATTTGGGACTCCTCCTAAACACCATGCGGTCGACCTTTGCCCCTACTCAGCAAATAGAGTTCACTGGGGCCATGTTAGATTCCATGAAGTCAAGGGCATGCCTGACAATCGACCACTTCCAAGCAATTTAACAACTGTGCCTCAGTTTGCAGTCACAACCATCCGTGACAGTCTGCGTGTGTCTGAGCCTGTTGGTCCACATGTCTGCTTGCACCCAACTCACCAGGTTGCACTTTCACCTTCTTCACATGTGACTCAACATTGTTTACCTTCCTGCCCTGAATTCTCTGGACAAGTTGGTACACCTTCTTCCATTAGTCCTGGAGTCCTTGAGCTGGTGGGAGTCCCCACACAATGTGTGACAAGGGGTCCCCATCGCACGGCACTCGCCGACCAAGTCAGTGGTTTCCGCTCCGTCTCTTCTGGGTTGGGGAGCACATCTGGAATCATTGAGGGTGCAGGGTCTGTGGTCGGAAGAGGAGGCCTCGCTCCACATCAACGTGCTGGAGCTTTGGACAATCCACAACACGTCATGCCTTCTGGGACTTTATCAGGCATTCAGTGGTTCACATACTCACCAACAAAACTACCACAGTGTACTGTGTGAACAAACAAGGGGGAGCTCACTCCAGATCACTCTGCCTGAATGCAATCAACTTGTGGCAGTTCTGTATCAAAGAGAACATCACCCCGATAGCTGTCCACTAACCAGGGGTCTCAGGGGTCATCTCAGTAGGATCTTCTCCCCGAGCCAAAAGTGGTCCCTGAAGACAGAGGTCCTTCGGATGGTGTTCGCAACATGGGCATCCCCCTGATCGACCTCTCTGTGATGAGGGAAAACAGAAAGTGGCCCTGGTTACAGTAAGTTCCCGTTTCTTTTTTTCTCTTGAGAACTAAGGGACAGTGAAGAAGAGAGTAGCAGTACTGTATTTTCTCCACAAGGTGGTGGTATACTGCTGACAAAATGGTTTCTTTGTATTTTTGCAATATGCAATAGAGGAGATGGAGTGCTGGCTATTGTACCGCAAACAAAAAATTAAGTATGTCATCTTTCACATTGTCTTCATCCCATCTGGATCATGGAAAAACAAAGGAGTTAAAAAAAAGTCAAGCCATATAGTCTTTTTGACAGTGTGAGTGCTATGATTGTTTTTCTTTTCCCTCCTATCTGAACAGGACTGAAAAATGTTGTGCTTCGCCTTGCCTGTTCATATCGTATGTGGACTGCATGAAGGGTTAAGCAGTCTCTGCGCAGACCATCTCTAGATAGATAATGTCTTGCATCAAGACTACGTATGAGATAGCATTGGCTATGCCTCCTCAGCAGATACGGGCATATTCAACAAGAGCACAGGCAACATGATTGGCATTCCTCAATCACATTTCCATATTGGACATTTGTAGGGCACCCACATGGTTATCCGTACATACATTTACAGATCATGACGTGACCACTGCTTCTTCTACAGTGGACGCTAACAGCGGAAGAGCAGTCTTGGGTTACCATATGTCCGGATTTTCCCGGACATGTCCAGCTTTTTGGTCCTCAAATCCCCATCCGGGAGGAATTTCCAAAAAGCTGAACATGTCCGGGAAAATAGGGAGGCATGGTAAGGGGACCCCGAGTGCGAGTGGCTGCAGCAAAACTTACAACTCCCGTAGGGTTACCATACGTCCGGATTTTCCCGGACATACACGGCTTTTTGGTCCTCAAATCCCCATCCGGGACGAATTGCTATTGCACAATACAACACTCATGTGTACTACACACGAAACACTTGTATAAGGATTATATGGAGTGAAATATGTATGGTGAGCCAATGTGGCTTACTGAAGATAATTTGAAGATTCATATCTACCTGTCTTTGCTTTCTCATTTTGGTTCTTTTGGCACTTTCTTCATTACAAACAGAACCCTATGAGGCAAGATTAACTTTCTAATATATTAATATTCACTAGGGTATTGTCCTGTGAGAAATATTGTTTATCTTTGGTCTTTTGTTTCCATGTAGATTAATACAATGATGGTATTAAGTTTTCAGTGGTAGGGCAAGAATCACCCAGCATTGCTCCCGTTTCTACAGTCCCCCTCCAATTTGGGAGTCCTGCTGCTCTAACTCCTCTCAATAAGGGTCTTTTCCATAGTTGTCTGACTTTAAAACATATTTTATTGTCACCATTCCCACCAACACCACTTTGGGGTCACCCAGACATAGTCAATAGTTGCCAAGTCATTGGTAATTCATTGGGGGCTGGCCATTGCTTGTTTGTAACATTTTTAAAGTATATTTCATCATGCTGCAGAATACAGCCCTGAAAAATAGACTTAGAAATGTATTTTCAAACAACATGTGGGTGGGTCTTTACACAGATTTTTCTCCTTAGTAAGAACACATTGTCCAGAGCTTATTGGCAATCCCTATTTGTATGTGTTATAAATAGTCTTTATCATATGCTTTTGACTGCCTTTCAAGCTTGACCATTTTTTTCCCTCCGTAGCAGAGTGGGGAAATGCACTCTAGCTGCCTAGCTAGGCAACCTACTGCAAATGTACTTTCAAAGCATTTTTCAAACTTTGCCCTTCTTTGTAATCTTGTTGATCTGCTACTAACCTATGGCTCTCAACACACCCATTGTACTATCTGCCCTTCTTCCTCCTTCTCTTCCCTCTCTGCTCCCTGGCTCCATTTTCCCTTCCTTGTTACCCTCACCCCTCTACAGTTCTCACCAGCTGTACCCACTCCTCTTCCCCACTCCACTCTGATCTTCCCCACCCTTCTTCCATCAGCATAAATCTAGGTCCTATATCTAGATCCTCTGACGTTTGCTTGGGAGGGAAAATGGCAGTGAGACTCCAGCAATGGGAGGATAAGGATGAGATAGCTTTAAATTCTAATTTCTCAAGGGTTTCCAGGTCTCTGAGCGTGTGCTGGGCAGCTGGAAATCTCCCCTTTCCAACAGAATAGAGTTCCCATTTTGAGCCCTGGTAAGTCACGCGATATTAGAACTTAAACATGTTACTGGCACAGAACTGAAATTTTTCCATTTTGGACCCCAAAGAAGCATAATTTTAAGGAAAAGAAGGAAATGTGTCCCTGGCAACTTCATTCAACAAGTTGCCTTTTTAAAAATATTACAGGTGTTTGAAGCTGTTCAAAAGTTTGGAATGTTACTAGTTCCGTTAAATGGATTAGTGGGTAGAACACAGGGGAGGTAGTAAAAGGCATGTGATAAAGACTATTCATAACATATATACATAAGTATTGCCACCAAGCTTTGGACAGATGTGTTCTTGCTCACTAACCAAAGGAGGAAAAATCTCTGTGTAAATAGCCACATGCTGTTTGAAAATACCTTTCTAAGTCTATTTTTCAGGTCTGCATTCTGCATCATAACAATATACACACTTTTAAGATGTTGCAAGCAGGCAGTGGCCAGCCATTAAAGCACAATGAATTACTAATGGCTTGGCAACGGCTGGCCTTTTAAATCTGAATAGCTTCAACATGTGAAAATTGCATGATCTGTGCAAGTCCACAAGTGACTAATAACTTCCTACTGCTAATCCAGTGCATCTGGGTTTCTTGATGATTTAAATAGTCCAGGGGAAGAAGAGCTAGAGTAATTTCTGCTCAGTGGAATGAGCACTATGCATCTCAGAAGTCTTAACTGAAGAGAAAAAGAAGGCTTTGACCAATTCAGTTTTGTGAAGGAATCCAAAATAGCCTTATATACAATGGTGTTGCACTTAAGTATTGAAAATTATGAGCCAATTCATATGTAAACTATGCTAGAGATAAATTAACCACACTAGTACTGCTTAAAATGCGAGGTATGTGGGACAGAATGAAATTCCCATGCTGCCCCTTATACCATATGTTTCATCGCCTTATATTTTAGAATTGTTATTTTTAGTTCATTTTATCATTAAGTGCCTGTGTTGATGATGTGACTGGGAGGTGGATTACAGCAGAATCCAGTAGTACAGTGTTCATTATATTTATCAGTGAGGTATATCCCTTATTTGGTGGTGTTCCTCTGGCAAACATGTCTTTTAGTAACACTGGCAGATTGTACAGCTGAACACTGAATAGAGTTGGGCAAAGAGTGAAAGCTAAATGAGTGGTGGCAGATCATGTAGTTTTTATCATGTTCTTGTACCACAGTACAAATGTGACCTGACCTGAACTCTGGCGCAAGAAAATAGTTCTCAGTCTCC
This sequence comes from Malaclemys terrapin pileata, assembly GCF_027887155.1. Classification (NCBI taxonomy): domain Eukaryota; kingdom Metazoa; phylum Chordata; order Testudines; family Emydidae; genus Malaclemys; species Malaclemys terrapin. The sequence goes on from NC_071507.1 coordinate 89,127,505, forward strand.
TGATAGTCTTTGTGTAGTCTGTTGAGAGATCACATAGTACCAACTGTGATTGTGTGTGTGTGTGATTTTAATATATGTCCACTAAAAACTGGAACAAGATTAGATTGTGAACTCATTTCAGCTGTGCCTCCAATCAGCAATCAGATGTTAATGACCTTCAGGTACTGTTAGCATGGGTGAGATATTCACCAGGGGCCTTGTGCGAAAAGCCCCATGTTCTATTACCAGTCTCTTGAGCCATCCAGTCCTCCTTATTCATCTATACATACTCCATGCTTCTCTAAGTTTATGTAAGTACAGTAAGTAAATTAGAAGCAAAATCAAAATTGAACAGATGTTTAATATTAAAGGTAGGGGTCCCAAATACTCACTATTTTAGAGAGCATAAAGTAGTTGGTCTAAATGTCTGCTGTTTGTAACTCTATAAAAGCGAGATCAAAACAATTTCATGTTTAACTACAACATGAATCATTGCTACCAAGAGAGATAGTGAGTGTCGTCAAGCATTCTACTGAAAAGTTTTTTAAAGCATTTCTTGGAAAGGCTAACAGTAATGCTTATTGAGCTGCAAGCTAGCCTATAATGCTTGATTTCCTAGCATTTTTTTTAAAAAGAGGAGTACTTGTGACACCTTAGAGACTAACAAATTTATTTGGGCATAAGCTTTTGTGGACTAAAACCCACTTCATCAGATGCATGCAGTAGAAAATATAGTAGGAAGATATATTTATATACAGAGAACATGAAAAAATTGGGGTTGCCATACCAACTCTAACGAGACTAATCAATTAAGGTGGGCTATTATCAGCAGGAGAAAAAAACTTTTGTAGTGATAATCAGGATGGCCTATTTCAAACAGTTGACAAGAAGGTGTGAGTACCAGTAGAGGAAAAATTAGCATGGGGAAATAGTTTTTAGTTTGTGTAATGAACCAACCACTCTCAGTCTTTATTCAGGCCTAATTTGATGGTATCCAGTTTGCAAATTAATTCCAGTTCTGCAGTTTCTCATTGGAGTCTGTTTTTGAAGTTTTTTTGTTGAAGAATTGCCACTTTTAGGTCTGTAATTGATTGTCCAGGGAGGTTAAAGTGTTCTCTGACTGTTTTTTGAATGTTGTTATTATTGATGTCTGATTTGTGTCCACTTATTCTTTTGCGTAGAGACTGTCAGGTTTGGCCAATGTACATGGCAGAGGGGCATTGCTGGCACATGATGGCATATATCACATTGGTAGATGTGCAGGTGAATGAGCCTCTGATGGTGTGGCTGATGTGCTTAGGTCCTATGATGGTGTCCCTTGAATAGATATATGGACAGAGTTGGCAATGGGGTTTGTTGCAAGGAGAGGTTTCTGGGTTAGTGTTTTTGTTGTGTGGTATGTGGTTGTTGGTGAGTATTTGCTTCAGGCTGGGGGGCTGTCTGTAAGCGAGGACTGGCCTGTCTCCCAAGGTTCATGAGAGTGAGGGATACAGACAGTCTCCTCGTTCTTTCCGCGGATACAGACTAACATGGCTACCACTCTGAGAATTTTTAAAAGCATGTAGATCTTGAAGTCACCAATAGGTGACATGAAATTCACAGATAGTACTCACCAAGGTGTCCTTCATAACCACTGAACAACATCTACCTGATCTGTTCTGCTGTTTTAGCTACAGATTCCCAGCAGGCATGTAAGGTTGTGGAGACTGGTCTTGGTGTTGGTGACAGTTTTCAGTAATTATATGTCACTGCCAGCCACAAGCAGGTGCTATCTTCTATGCCAAAGAGGGGTGATGTCACTATGAGGATGAAATAGTAAGAAAGAAATTCTAGGGGATCTAGATTTCAATTTAGGAAGCTCCCTTTATGGAGAGGAGTAAAACTGAAGGGGATATATAAAGAAACACCTTCTTAGAAGCTGGTTGCATATGAATGTTAATATTTTAGTCTTTTGCCATACTAATGACTGGCAAGGTAACTGATATGAAAATGTTAATCATAAGAGAGGTCCAGGTCAATTTGCTGCTGACACTCAGTTATATATGTCCCTTTAGTGCACATCTTGCAGCAGTGTTTTGTCCGCAACAATTAGTGGTCAATATATTGGCCCTTGATGTTGCATATCCAGTGCACAGAGGTATTATGGTTTCTACGTCTATTTCCACGTGTAATAGTGGTGATAAATATCTATGTCAAAATACTGCTGAGGATATGATATCTAGTTCTAGTTCTGAGGAATATGAGGAAGAGGAGAAGACACAGCTCAGGTGTAGTATTGGACAAGCTGATCAGTGAAAAAGAAGCCATTAGTTCTTTGGGGTAAGGACTGCCATTATATGTTTATACAGGACCAAGTACAATGGGATACAACCTGGATGTGGCATGTAGGAGCTTGTGTAATATAAATATTATAATATTAAAATATGCAAGAGGGAGCAAGAAGCTGGGTTATTAATAGGAAAGGAAGAGGCACATTGGCTTTTTGCTTAAATCTTCAAATGGGGCATGAATCATCAGGAGGAACTTGTATATGTTGTTGACCTCTCAGGTAGGCTCATTCTCATGCTAGCTTAGTTCCTGGCTCGATTTCTATGCTGAAAAACATTGCAAATAGCATTTTAGACATGGGTAGCGGGCAGAGCCGGCTCCAGGGTTTTGGCCGCCCCAAGCAGCCAAAAAAAAAAGCCACAATAGCGATCTGTGGCGGCAATTCGGCGGGAGGTCCTACGCTCCAAGCCAGAGTGAGGGATCGCCACCGAATTACCGCCCAATAGCTGGACGTGCCGCCCCTCTCCGGAGTGGCCACCCCAAGCACCTGCTTGACCAGTGGGTAATGGAGACTGGGGTGAGGGGGGGAAGCTAAGCTTCCCCACACTTCCGCTCACAGTGGGGCTCAGAGCTCCTCTGGGCGTCCTGGGCAAATATATCTGCATCTGTCTCCAGTAGAGTTAGCCATATAATACCATACTGCATCTCTAAGGCAGCTTGGGCTTTCTGGGTCAGATCCTCAGCTGGTGTAACTCAGTGGAACTTTGTTGATTTCAGTGGAGCTATTCTGATTTACAGCAGCTTTAGATCTTCCCCACAAATTCTTTGTTTCAGAGAAGACGCTGTTCTAATTAAGCATACCTTCTGGGTGTACTAGGAGAACAGGGATTTGGTGCCTGGGCACATGCTCTCTTGATCTCACTCTTTCTCAGTAAAACCTATATGAATGTCAGGAAGCTGCAGCATTTAACACCATTTCAAAGACCCATAAGGCAAGGAACTTCTTCAGAGTTTTTCTGCTGTGCACTAGTACCACTGAAGTCAATTTTGAAACTGATAAAAAAGGGGCATTCATCTGTTGGCAATGGATGGTCCTAGAGAAGGAGGAGGAAGGAAAATCCAGTAATTTTGCAGTATTCTTTATGATTTTTCTCTCTTTTGGCTCAGTCTGGTCACACAAACTGAAATTAAAAGACCAGAGTATGTGATAATGGACAAATCAAATGTATGTAAGAATGCTATTGGGATGGAGACAAGTAAGTCACAGAATAGCAGAAATGTTAACTCCAGTGTGTGTGTTATCAGGCTATTTCACAGTATTATTTACTTATATTGCCTTCAGAAGCCCTCAATAGTTTTTATAGTACATGAGACTGCAATACCACAGGGGAGTTTTAATGATATAAAACAGAAACAAAAAGCTCACTTCTCTCCCCCTCACCTCTACTTCTACCACTGAACTGCTTTTTTCAGACCTATTTTGCTACCATCTTGACTCCTTTCCCTGCCCCTTTCTGTCCAGTGAATCTCAAAACAATCTGATCTTCCATTAGGATAATTTTCCTTTTGGGCACAGTGTTCTGCAGTACACTGGCAACTCCTAAGCCGTGACTGTAGATGCTCTGTAGGGCTTCCACAGGGTTCTGTAAAAATATGAAGCCATTTATAAAGGTTATTTTGTAGCATCAAAAGTCACTCTTCATTGACATTTTGCCTGGATCCCCTGTTTATGCATCTAAGGATTGCATTAGCCCTTTCAGGGAGTTCCCAGGTCCTTTTTCTGCTGAGTAGTATTCCAGACATCATATTCTATCTGCATGTTTACACTGTGAAAAATGCTCCTTATTCTCTGCTGGGGCACTTAGAGAAGATGGAGTCAGTCCTTGGTATTTTACAGATATCCCCAATGCCATGGAAATAGTCTTTATTTTTCTATTGTTCCTCTTGTGGAATAAACTAGATGAAAATAAATATGTATTCTAGCATTGTACCCAGACAACTATGTGTAAAGAATCTGGATGCTTGATGCTGACTCATTTGGATGATATGATGTCTTTACTGATTTAGGAAGAACAGGGTCACTGTGGACCATTTCTTCACATTTATTTCCTGTAACAAGTGATTTTTAACTTTGCAGTCAGAGAAGGGTAGGGAGGGTGTCTAAAGCTCTAATAGACTGAAAATATTATTCTGTTGCATCTATTTCATAATAGACTCTTTGCAGTGGAAAAACACCAGTGTAATCATTTAGACTTTTAAAAAGTCAGTTTGGTTTGTTTTATTGAATGGTATGCAAATTCATACTTGAAAGTTATTGAGTTTTTTTAAATTACTTGTAAACTGATCCTCTCCCAAATTCAAATTTGTTTTCAAAATCAAGATGACACAAATCAAGTTAACAATTTGGCATGTGAGATTTTGGCGCAGCGCCTGGTATTACGAGGTCACAACAAAGAAAACTGAGATGTGGGGAAAGAACGCTTCCAAGCATTCAATCGTATAATTTTGAATTAGCTCAATTTAGGTAAAATATTGCCATTCAAGTTTTGTTGGATTGAATCCAAAAATTACACCTGTTTCTCTCTTGCAGATATTAGTCTACACACACAATAAACAATAATAGTACTTACTTATACTGTGTTTTTCATCTTTGTCTCTACAGTCAGTAGGTAATTAACTCTCACTATACTCTGTGAAGTAAATACTGTGATTCTCATTTTACAGGTCAGCAAATGGAAGCAGGGAGGTTATGTGACTTTCCTTTACCCACTAAGGGAGTCAGTATGAGAGCCAGATTAAGACTCAGGTGTTCCTAGTCATGTGCTGAAACCTCTCTCAGAGGCAGTTCAGACTGCTGTCCTAGGTCATTCTACTATAAAGAGTAGACAGATGCAGGACTAATATTACATTTTCTTCACTATTTACAATAACTGCTTGTTTGTTTCTGAGAAGCTACTAATGTACAGTTGTATAGCAGTCATTTTAGAAGTGCGCTGTATCTGACGCCTTCCTGTAAGATGTTGCTTAGGACACAAACAAGGCTCCGCCCATCCCTGTCTATTCTGGTGTTGTTCTTTGCATATCCTCTGTGCATCTGTGCTGGGCACCAGCAACACCCTTTTGAATCACTGAGCATTCTGAAAGTCCATGGAGTCTAAGAGGTAACAAATCACCATTCAACAGGCAAGGGCTTCCTTGCATATGCTTAATATTTGATTGGTCAAATGGATGCAGGTGCGCTAATACCACATTCCACAACTGTAGCCTGGCATGCTGCACTTGTGGCAGAAGGAAAAAAGAAAACGAATCTCCATGGAGCTGAAAAACATTCTTGGCACATTGGGTGGAGGGGTTGCCCTTGATCTGTGGATGGATGATTACAGAAATGTTGCCTGTTTGGGAGTAACTGTTCATTACATAGAGTCACAAGAGTTCAGTGGAGTGGGTGCTTTGTGTGACTCAGTTTGACAGCGGGAAACCAAAAACTGCAGAGAACAGTTGATCGGCTGTGATTCAGGCACTCCGAAGATTTGCTCTACGCGGCATTACCAACCAGAGGGTTTTCGTTATGGACCAGGGAGTGAACATGGTTGCAGCTTTCAAGTTCTATGTGTGAATAAGCTGCTCAGTGCACATTATAAATATTGTGCTTGAGCACACTACCAAACCGGAAAACCAGAAAGAGGAAGCAGTAACCAAACTTATCCACACAAGCTAATATCTCATTATGTATGTCAGGAGATTTGGACTTCAAAGCGGACTACAGAAGTCTCTGAAAATAAATGTAGAAACATAATGGAACAGCAAACTACTCACATTTAAGACAATCGAGGAGCAGTGAGACAGAGTATATGAAATTTTGACAGAAAAGGGGGATACTAAGCTCATTGATAGCTTTGATCGCAACATCTTGAGCATCTTAATAGAGTTAGCATCAGATGCACTAGAGCAGTCATGATAGCCCACTCATCACGAAAGGATGAAAAAGCATTTACATACTTCTACCACTGATGAAGATAGTCTAAGTCAGCTCAAATCCAAAGCCTTGCAATGTCTCATCGAAAAGTTTGAAATCAAGCCTATGCACAGAGTAGCAGTTTTCCTGCACCCACAAATGTGGGGAATGAAAGTTTTCACTGGAGAGGAGAGACAGGAAGTTTATCAAGAGACCAAGAAGCTTGTCTCATTGCAGGAGAAAAATGTTATGCTGGTTTCGTCAGGTACACAGACACCATTGCCAGAGGAGACAAAATGATCATATCAGAGTCTGAGGATTTGGATAGCGAGTGTGAAAGTGACAATGATGAAGTGTCAAAGTATATCACCCTGAAGCTGACAAAGAATGAAGATGTGCAACTGTTGGAGTAGTGGAGACAACACAAGTACAACTTTCCTCTGCTCAGTCGAGTTGCACGGTCTGTGCATTCCATCCCTGCATCCAGTGCACCCTCCAAGAGAGCCTTCTCAGTCTCTGGTTACACAATTAATGAGAATCATACTTCACTTAAGCCAGAAACTGTAGATGATTTAATGTTTTTACACAGTAATATTTCAAAGGAGATCAGCTATCTATTTTCCAAACCTTGAACTATAGAAGTTATTTATTGATATTACCACCCGTTTTGTTCTTGTATCATGATTTTAGGTCAGAGATAGCTAAGGCATTCTCAAATAGGGCCCCTGTGTAGATTAGGTAATTTTATATCAATCAGAAATAGGACAAACACGGGAGTCACTTTTAATGCATGCTCCATGGTGACTCTTGATATCAACACTGTACTATTTGGAGGAATCTTTTCTGTCTTTATTCTTCATCAGTTTCTTATTATTTCCTCTCCAGTATTCTTGTGCCTGTTCTCTAACCTTTGTTAGGGTAGCTTGTGCATGTAACCAGAAATATAATGTATGTGAATAAAATCTAGAACTCAAAAACAAAGGAACATGCTTCATTTTGCAAAGCAGAGGCAAATAGCTTCCTGTATAGGGACTGAGCTATCTCCATCCTGCAACTGTACTGTACATGACACAACAGTTTTCCACCATCTTAATATTTTTCTCTGTCATACCAAAATGGGTTAAATTGTGAGGCAGCAGGGGCAGGATTCCAGCAGACTTCAGTTTTGGATTTGGATTTCAGACCCTCCTGTCTGTATCACTCTAGTAAATAGCCCCAACCGTGCTACAGATCTTGATTCACTGGCTATATTGTTCTCACAGTTGCTTCTGTTTTTGCAGGGATATGTGATTGATGAGCATGCAGCCATGCAAGCACGATGGGAAGAGGCATCCAGAGAAACAATCAAGAAAACAACCAAACCATGTCCTAGTTGCCATGTACCAGTAGAAAAAAATGGTGTGTTTATTAGAGAGTAACTAACACTTGCAGTAACCTCCCTTTTTAAAATTAATTTTACAGTACAAATATCAATGTGTATATAGCCATGTGATAGAGAGAGGCACAAAAGGAGCCTAGTCTTCCCTGAAATACTGTTTCTGAATCACTTAGAATATCACCTTCCATGCAAGGATCACAAAGTGCTTTAAAACCATTGATTAAGCCTCAGGGGACTCTTGTGACTAGGTAGGCAGGTATTATCTGTTTTATAGACGGGGAAATGAGGCTCAGAGAGCCTTAAGTGATCTGCCCAAAATCAAACAGTGAGTCAGTGGAAGAATCAAGAGTCCTGATAACCAGTTCCCTGAGCAAATCACTAGTTGTGCATGTGTGAAGAGAAGCAAATGTTGACACTAGTGTGAGGTAAGTGGGCACAGAGAGGGATGAACAGACACAAGACCAGGATGTAACCCAAAGAATTAATGTGAATTACTCCAGAGTTACTATTCTTTCTCATAACATTTGTACTACAAACTATACTGAGGTATTTACCACAACCTAACTGAATGACGACATAGTGTAATGAGCTGGGATAAACCTTGTAGATGAATATAAAACCTCCTTGAAATTGATGTGTGCATACACCTTTCACTTACAAAAATAATTGTGAGATAGTTAAGGAAAGGAACAGGCTGTTGAGCTTTTCCAGCCCTGAAGAGAAGACTGGTAGCCTGCAGAGGCCCTGCCCTTGTAGAAGGAGGGTGTGACTCCCCTAAGCTAAAAGGGGGAAAAGACTGAAACTTGCACTGGAGACCCAGTGAACTCTGAAGTGGACTGTGATACTCCGAGGGCCCTGAGAAGTAAGAGAGGCCCTGATCCTGACGAAAACTGCCTACTAGGTTTTTTTCCTTTCTTTTCCTTCATACCATCACCTAACGTTGATTGCTGACTGGGGGCTGTTTTGTTGTTTTATCTGGGACCTTGAGAGCAGAAGAAAGGGCCAAGAGGCCTCAGCTGGAGGGTTGAGTGTTGGCCCACGAGCAAGACACCCCCCTGCAGCACCCACTGGGGGATAATTGGACTCACATGTGTGCGCTCCCCACAAAGTTCCTACAACAAGACCTGTTAAAGTCCACCCAGGAGTTTTGGATTGTGTGGCTGCAAGGGTTTTTGCTGAATATTGGGGGGGGGTTGTTTGTTTTCGGCAGGAGGGGGGAAGGCAGGCAGAACCCAGAAATAGAGAATAGACAAGAACAGAGAAGGCAGGAGACAGAAGTAAACAGGAAGAAAGCCAAACAATGGCCAGTAAGCGCTGTGACACCCTAGAAAAAGCTAAAGTGAGATCTTTAAAGTCTAGTGTTGGCTACAGAGGCTTGAGGCTGTAAGTTAAGAAACTGCTTTTTTTGTTCTTGGTGACCTATGCACTCAGAGACACAATACTTTTAAATAAACAAGATTGCATCAAAGAAAATACCAGACTCCATCAATTTCTGCTTCCAGCAGGAACATCTCCAGAGCCCTGAACTTTGCTGAGCTGCTCGAGTCAAAAAAGGAGCAACAATATGAATATTAATTACTACTGCTGCTGCTAATTGATTACACCAGTTATTCACACAGGGCTTTACCGTCACAGAGTAAGACATGTTGCCGACCCCAAGAAGCTAAGGCTTCAGATAGGAAAAGGAGTGGAGAGATTATTAGAAGTAGGAAGAAGGGGATTTGAAGAAGGAATACATAAGGCACTTGGCAGATGGAAAGTGGGAGACTTATCCAAGCACAAAAAGTGGCAGGAATGAAAGCATAAAATCAAGAGTGGGAAAGGGGGATAGGACTTGGAGGAGTGTTGTGAGCCAGTAGGAGGAAGAGGGCAAAGAGGTAAGAAGAGGATTTAATTATTTAGAGCCTTAAAAATTAGTCTTAAAAATACAGCTCTTGAATAGGTGTAGAAAAGACAGAAATCATCACCGTAAAGCTAGTGGCCACACTGGGAGCAGTGCTGAGGTCATGACCTTCTCATGGCTACTGTGTGCAACAGAATCTCTGTTTTAATCTACAGAAAACTACATGTTCTTTTCTCTACCAGATGCAGGAAGAACATATTTGTATTACTCCCACTAACGGTTATGGACATTGCTTGCATACACCACTCAGCTCAAGAAGAGAATAGACCACGTATTTTTTTCTGTGCATTACTGTAAAGAGAATTGTTACACAAACTGTCTATAAACAGGACAGAACTATCTCTTGTTTGTAACCCAACCCATGTCAAGGCCAAGGGGTGTGACAGAATGCAAAATCCCCAAGAAATAGTAGCAAGTTAGGAATTCTTAGTGTACTGGAACTGAGCCGTGAAGTATAAAAAGGTGCTGTGCTTGCTTCATCCTCTGATAACTGGTACAGTACGTTCCAGCTTCTGTGCTGATATTTGCTGACTGCTTGCAACCCATTGTTCCCAGTGTAATGTTACCCATAATCTACAGATTTATATTTTGGTCAAGTTTTTCTTGGTACAAAATCAAAAGGCTGCTAATGCATCCTTTAACAGTACAGCCTTGTTTAGCACATTCTGTTTTATCATGTATCGATGTAAGGAATCATTGATGTTAAAAAATAAAGTGAGATTCCAGCAGAACTCTACACTTTATTTTGTTCTGCTTCAAATTACTTTGTTGGAAAATGTAACCATTTTGTCAAGAAGAAATTTCTTACATTTCTCTACACTGTATGAATGAGGAATATCCAAACTACCACCTACAAATTAGATGTTTCCCTACTGGCTGGTGAAAGCCAGAAAATGACAGTGTCCACTGCTAACAGAAATGATCAGTGCCTCCCCCTGAGAAGCAAACCTATTAGTTTTCCTAAAAAATGGAATAATCTGTCTAATTCTTTTTTAAAAAAAAAATCTGATACCTCCTCAGCAGGACTGGCTGCTGTGAGCACATCATCCCTGTGCTCAAATCCCTCCACTTGCTCCAGCCCCACTTCCATTATCAGTTGAAGGCCTTGGTCTTTATCTGCAAAGCCATCAACAGGTCAAGATCCAGCTCCATCAGTTCAATCCACAACCTGTCAAAACAGATGCAGTCCTCTGGGACAATTAGCTTTATAAAGCACAGGATCAAATGCTTTTGAGCTGAGAAATAAAGCTGTGACTGGGATCCCAGGGGAGCCTGCTGAGGTCACTCAATTAGGGTGAACTGCAAAGCACGGGGCAGGCAATACCCAAAGCTAGTGGATATTCCAATACTTAGATTTACCAAGCCAACACAAAACAGCTTCTGGTATACCTCACTGGTTACTCAGAAATCAATAACACAGTTCCCTTAAAGTAACGCAGCCTCAGGCCTATATCTAGTCACCCAAATCAGATATGATGAGGATTAATGAAAATCTTATTAATCATATAAAAGAAAAGGTTCTACCAATCCCAAAGGATCGGACACATTACCTCCCAGGTTAATGAATATTCCAGGTCTTACCCAAATACACGCTAACAGCCAATTCTTATTAACTAAACTAAAATTTATTTAAAAAGAAAAGAGAGAGAGAGTATGGTTAAAAGATCAATATACATACAGACATGAGTTCAATTCTTGAGGTTCAGATTCATAGCAGAGATGGTGAACTTTGTAGTTGCAAAGAGTTTTTAGAATTTAGTCCATAGGTTATAGTCCAATGTCCAATATCATATTAGGGTGTTCCAGCTTAACTGGGATCTCAATCTTGTGACTCAAACTTCCCCTGATGAAGCTTAAGCATATTTGAGGTGACAGGATCAGGATCCAAGGCTCTTTTATACCATTTTCTAGCAGCCGTACAGTCCTGGGTAAACAGTAGGCTTTTGATGTAACCTTCTGTTTCCTGAGCACCACCAGTAATTAATTACACAAATTAACATAGGGCAATTTATCCATTAGGCAGTCTATCACAAACTTCAAAGAGGCATATAGACAATGACATTATTTCACCCAAGATTCAGCTAAATGTTAATATTCCCTTTTGATCTCTGAATTAATAGTTATAGTGACAGAGAGGAACTGTCTGTTTATATGTCGATCATTTATGAGTACACTCAGACAATTAGTACACTTCTAAGTTCTAACAATATAGGTTTGCATTTCAAAGTTCTAGCCAATCTAACATTGACTGGCCCTAATTACCATTCACATACCTTTCTAACATGACTTTAAAGGTTGGCTTTGGGTCATTTAGCCTGCAAGCTGTTTAATACATGCCAGAAAGGGTTATACTTTGTATAAGATTCATTGCAAATATATAACAGTGGTAGCAATAATGATATGCATGGTTATATTTTAATTAGACAAAGTCACAAAAGCATTTTGAGTCAAAGGGGTTCTGCTATGGAATGAGCTTCCAGAGGAGATTAGTCCAATGCGGAGCTAGATCATCTTCAAGGTGTGCTGTAAGACTCTCCTATTTAATAAAGCTTTCCCACCATAACTGGGATGATTTATAGCAATATATATATAACACTCATAGAGGATAGAGACACACCACAAGCAACGACTCCTATAGCTCAGAATGAGGAAGAGCAGAAGACTACCTGGAGTCTATTAAGAACCTCATTATCTAAAATACTGTATCTCAAAAGTGCTTAGATACTACAATGATGGGCATGATAAGAAACCCTAAGATAAATAGAATACCATCAGACACTGAAAAAAAAATCAAAATAGTGTATGTTCTTCTAGGCCAGTGGTTCTCAAACTTGGGCCGTCGCTTGTTCAGGGAAAGCCCCTGGCAGGCCGGGCTGGTTTGTTTACCTGCCGTGTCCGCAGGTTCAGCCGATCGTGGCTCCCACTGGCCATGGTTCGCCACTCCCTGAACAAGCGGTGGCCCAAGTTTGAGAACCACTGTTCTAGGCACTGTCAACTCTCACTTGTCTACACTTTGAACTGTATTCTTTCTTTCCACAGCAGTGATTTCAGATTGTCAGTTTATTTAAACGAAACCATGAGTCTTTAGTCTACCCTTTTAATTTTATCCATCATCTCTGTTCAGTGTTTATCCCTCCCCATTGTACTTACACACACAACCTTACACAGCTGTGTGTTGAAATCAGGAAACCCCCACATGCAGGATCTACAGACCTGGCAAGTGGAAACCTCACTGTTAAAGCTGGTCAGTAAAAGTTTGATGGAATAGTTTTCCACTCAAAAATGCAGTTTGGTTGAAATCAAAAACACTTTCTTTTCTGGGGAAAAAAAAATCCAAGCTACCACCTACAAATTAGATCCATTTTGACATTGTCAGAACAAACGTTTTTTATTTCCTTTTTGACTTTTCATTTCAGATTTTATTACTTGGTTGTGTATTATAAAATAAGAAAATCAAAAATGAATTGTTTTGATTTTATTTGAACAAAATGTTTTGATCAATCCAAAATGAATGTTTTTCTGGAATTTTCTTTTGTGGAGAATTTCACAATGTTTGGGTTTCATTTTGAATTGGCATGAAAACAGGATTTAGAATCTTGAAATCTTCCACGTAATAAAATGTTCATTCTTTGTACATCTCTACTCGCAGGTGATTAGCCTGTAGAATTGTAGGTTTTCCTGAAAGAATAATACTAGTACAGTTTGTCAGAGTTAGACTCAGGACTCCTAGTTTGTCAGACCACTCTGTTTTATTAGCACAGCGCTCTGCTAATACATTCAGATAATGTGAGCCCCCATGCAAGATTCAAACAGTCTTATTTATACAGATAAAAGGGTGCGAACTAAACAAAGGGATAGAGAGAGCAAAATTATAAAATTTGCCTGGGGCACAATATGCATCTCCTGCTTCCTTATTAACTCTTATCGATCTAAGGCTAATGCTTCACCAATCGCCCTTAATTGGAGCAATCGATTAACAGTTAATGTCTGCTTTCCTGACATCTGGATTGCAGCATTTCTCATTTCTACTTAACGGTACATACAGCATTCTTTAATTCATTCTATTTCTTTCATATAATTCATTTCACTTTCACAATTTTTTGCTATTAAATATAAACAAGGATAAAAATATCCAGTTCTCTGTAGACATCCTAATTACCCAATTTGTCCTAATATGTGTCACATCGGTAAGGGTAATATACCTTATCAACACAATAGGCATCTAAATACAAAAGTTTGCATAGTCTTTGGCTCTTCTGTGTTTACAAGAGATTATATTAGCCATCTGGAGTTTAATCTATGTATAATTCCAGTGTAAGAAAGAGATCATGATATATTGTCATGACTTTTATTTTCAGCATTTGTTTAGATTGTACATTTATGCTTGAGTTAGGAGATTTCATTTTATAGTTGACATAGTTACCATTTGGGCTGGTCTACACTGGGGTGGGGGATTGATCCAAGATACACAGCTTCAGCTACTTGCGTAGCTGAGTCGAAGTATCTTGGATCGAATTACCTGGGGTCCACACGGCGCGGGATCGACGGCCGCAGCTCCCCCATCGACTGCACTACTGCCGCTCGCTCTGGTGGAGTTCCAGAGTCGACGGTGAGCGCGTTCGGGGATCAATATATCGCGTCTTAACGAGATGTGATATATCGATCCCAGATAAATCGATTGCTAAAGACGTACCCTTTGACATGCATTGCTTTAATGACCATTGGCTACTTTTAATGTATAGCCATTTAAAAAAAACATGATTAAAGGCAGAGACATGGAGATTAAGTTACTCAAAGTACAGGGGAATGCAAAACACTTAACAAAAAACATAGGAAATATATCAACATGATTAAAAGAATCCTCCAGATATAAAGAATGCCATTCAGCTTTAACTGCTAGTGGCATTTTGAGATAAATATCAATCCATCACTACAATCTGGATATCTGGATGTATTCTGTTTGCAATTTCACAGCTGTTAAATCCAAACTCCGGTTAAGAACTGAATTTTAATCCACTCTTATCAGCTCCTCATCTAGTTGTGAGCTATTTCGAAGGACCAGATTTCACTTAGTCCTTACATGATTAGTTGAGGAGGTTACAAGAATCCTTCTGTCCTCCTCAATACCTTGCACAGTCTCTTTAAGGGTCAGGCAGAGCTGCAGTCCTTACTCCTCCAACCTGTGGAGCATGACCAGCTTGCAGAGAGGAGCAAGCCACATCCAACAAAGGAGTATAGTGACAGGTATTGGAGCGCTCCAGGAAGGGATTCAGCAGTTCTGGCACCACCCCTTACTCCATAAATGAGCTTAATGGGCATAATCTACTACTTAGAAATAAATTTCAAGGACCCTGGGTTAACAGGCTTATACACATTCTCCTTACATTGTTTGCTAAGCCCCAAAGACAGTTCTGTCTTCTTTGCTTTTTTGCAGGTGGATGCATGCACATGAAATGTCCCCAAGCTCAATGCAGATTTGAATGGTGCTGGAACTGTGGTTTGGAGTGGAACAGGACCTGCATGGGAGACCACTGGTTTGACTAATAGTTCAGTAGTGCTAAGAACAGCCAACCACTTGATTGTTGTCTGGGTCAAATCCTGAACTTACTGCTTAGGTATAACTCCCATTGGCTTCTGGATCAAGAAGTTCAGAATCAGGCCTACTGTTTGTTTGTTTATTTCCTTGTATATCAGAGCACACTAAAAATTAAGCTAAGGTAATCTTAAGAGTTTTAAACCCACAAAGGCAGGAGAAATTCAGGCGGCCAGACTCACTAGTGCTGGCACAGGAGGGGTAAATTACATCTCCCTGCACCAGAGCACCCTACTGGTATATAGGGCAGGCAACGTCACCACCAGCAACTCTCCTTGGGTTTCTGTTCTTTCAGTTATGATCAGGGCTCCATAAATCTCACTGGCAAAAGCAGCAATGGGGGTATGCACTGAATCAGAGCTGCCCTTTCTCAGTTAGCACAATCCAATTTGGGGGAAATTCTGGCTCTTTACATCTCCCCTAGTGGAAGGGAGACTGTGGCAATTTTCTGCCTTTGCAGTCTTCTTCCCTGACAGATTATCAGCTGGGGCCCTGACTCTGACCCAGAGTCTTAGTAGAAACAGCAGACTTAGACATCCTAGTTGTGCCTGTATATTTGAAACATACGTTATGAAAAATCACTCAATATATTCCGTACAGATTCATATCATATGCAGCTTTTACAGGATTAGTAAAAGATGCAGTTTCAGCCTTAACTCTGAATGTATTTGCTGTGCTGGCTGCAAGTCAGAGTAACGGTGTTATATGAGCAAAATTCCTGAGATTTTGTTTCTTTTGTTTTGCTTACCGCAATATTTTTGGCATGATATTGGGGCAGCTTCTTGGGGCTTATTATCACAATGGTGGTTCTGTGGAGATTTATTAGGATTTGGGTGTAATTATGAAAATGTGTTCACTGCATAAACAATCAAGGCATCTGCATTCATTTTGGTGAGTGCATGTTAATAGGCGTGCACCAGGTATTTGCCACACCTCAAAATCTGAACATCCTTCCTATCTCACCTGCTTTAAACTGTTTTGGTTTGTGTTTTTTTTTAAATACCAAAAGGCCGGTCATAGGCTATGTAAAGATTTGCACAGCTCAAATTACAAAAGAAGAATAAAGCAGTTGAAATGAGTGGACTTTTGTGCTCCTTATTGTACTTTCTGCACTTGAATATAATATAAATGAGTAAAAAGATTTTGGACCTGATCCTTAGCTGGTGTAGATTGTTGATTTACACTAGTTGAGAATCTGGCGCTTTGATTAAGAACTTCTTTATTAGAAGAAAATAAATTCTAGGGCTAAGAACTTCATGATCCAAGTCTGAATCATTGGATTTTTTTGTTTGTTTGTTTGTTTGTTTGTTTTATGGCATCTGAAAATAAGTGTTACTGTTATCAATCCAGGTAGATCCAGGGAGCATGGGTTTCCTACTTGATCATGACTTTGAGGAAACACATGAGAGCATTCAGTCATCTCTGGGGGTCATTACATAAAAAGTATATTGGGGATGATAAAACTGAGTAAATGTAGAGAATAGAAAGAGAGAAAAGGCACAGAGGAGCAGAAAGTGTGAGGAAAGGAAAGAAGAGAATGTTTAAGAAAAGAGAACAAAAGGTTAATTGTTTAAGATCCATTGTCCACCAGGGCTCTGGAGAACCAAAATGTACATGAAACTGGCTGCATTAAAGTTTGGATTGCAGTAGTGTAATGCAGCCTAGCACATTCAAAATGTATCGTCTTAATGGGGTATTTTATTATTCAGATCTCTATTCCTTGATTTGATTTCATGCACTAGGGTATATTTTGTAATTAACATGGCCTTTTGTCAACTGGCTAGCGATAATCACACTGCATCCAACAAAAGTAATGCTTATTTTTATGCAGCATGACTTGGGAAGTCATCACTACAGTGCTTAATTTGTGCCAGGGCTGAGCCCCAGCACCTCTAGGTTTGGCGGTTCATAGCCCCGGCACCTCTGGTGTCCGGCTTCATGCGTCAGTTATGAAAGTAAAAAAAAAAGTTGCTTGAGCCCCAGTACCTCTTTCAGTACAAATTCAGCCCTGCGTCGCTATATTTCATATCAACAAATATTTGGATCAAGCTGAGGCCCAACTCTCTTTCCCACGTTTACTTAACATATTTCTTACAGAGGAAAGACAATGTGGCTATAGCACTGTCCCTCGAGGGTTAATGTCTCAATTATAATGCATCAAAATATGTAGTTTATGGCCCTGATCCAAATCCTATTGCAGTCAGTGGGCTTCAGAGCAACCTCTATAGTTATTTTTGGGATCCCAGTAGAGTAGGGTGACCAGACCGCAAGTGTGAAAAATCGGGACAGGGGATGTGGGGGTATAGAATCATAGAATATCAGGGTTGGAAGGGACCTCAGGAGGTCATCTAGTCCAACCCCCTGCTCAAAGCAGGACCAATTCCCAACTAAATCATCCCAGCCAGGGCTTTGTCAAGCCGGGCCTTAAAAACCTCCAAGGACGGAGATTCCACCACCTCCCTCGGTAACCCATTCCAGTGCTTCACCACCCTCCTAGTGAAATAGTGTTTCCTAATATCCAACCTAGACCTCCCCCACTGCAACTTGAGAGCATTGCTCCTTGTTCTGTCAGGTAATAGGAGCCTATCTAAGAAAAAGACCCAAAAATCGGGACTGTCCCTATAAAATTGGGACATCTGGTCACCCTACAGTAGAGGAAGTTTCTGAGTAATAAGATTAGAAACAGACTTGTCAGAGGTTTGGGATTATGAACGTTTGTCCAAGATATAACCGGGGGAGAAAGGACGATTAAAGAAAGGGGTACAGGATTTGTGCTGCATCATTTGTTTTCAAGGCCCGACTCTGTAACTGTTCCCCACATGTAACTCTCATTGAAATCAATAAGCCTTATGCACATATCGCAACTGCAGAATTAGGCTCTAGGGACCATATTCTGCTTGCCTTTCTCACTTGGAGGTTTTTAAGAACAGGTTAGACAAACACCTGTCAGAGATGGTTTAGGTGTCCTTAATCCTGGCTCAGTGCAGGGGACTGGACCTCTTGAGTTCCTTTCCAGCCCTACATTACTGTGATTCTAGTTTCTCAAGACTACTGTTTCCTTGGCCCTTGGTGGAGTCTGGAACTGAGATGTTTCTGAGGAGGGCTGATTCAGGCAGTGTTTCTGTCCTCATAAGTGTCTCATCTCTCTTGGTCTCTGCCCTGGCATTTTCCATGTAGTCCTTCAGGCAACATACGTCGTTTTATAGGTGCCGGCTTCCTCATTTCCCTGGGGGTACTCAACCCCCATCCTGCCCCAGGCCCTGCCCCCACTCCACCTATTCCCTCAAGGCCCCACCTCCACCCTGCCTCTTCCTGCTTCACCCCTGCCCCGCCTCTTCTCACCCCATTACGCCCCTTCCCCCCCGCATTCCCCCTCCACCCCCCGCGCCTCCTGCACGCTGCTGAAAGCTGATCTACAGCAGGTGGGAGGGAGTGGAGGAGCTGATTGGGGCCCGCCGGCAGGTGGGAGGCATTGGGGCGGAGGGGGAGAAGCTGACTGGGGCTAGCCGGTGAGCGGGAGGCACTGGGCGGGGAGAAAGAAGAGCTGGTCTGCGGGGCTGCCAGTGGATGCTGAGCACCCACTATTTTTTTCCATGGATGCTCCAGCCCTGGAGTTGGTGCTTATGCATGGTCTTGTATTAGCAGCAGGCTCAGGATTTTGCCAAGGATAAGAGCTCTGGCTGGGCACACTCTTCCCCTTTGAAACTCCCTCTCTGACTCTCCGAAACTTCTGTACTGCTTTTCCTCAGCCTTTTATTCCCCATACTCTGGCGGGGGAGTTCCTGTTTTCTGATTTATTCAAAAGGTGTCTGGTGACCTTTCTGGCCTCTATTTTGTACTTTGCAAAGAAATTACTTTTTTGTTGCTCTGGCACTTGGGATTAAAGCCATTACTTCAATCAGAAGGCTTTCAGGCCATTTTCCCTTCTGGAGTCCCTGTTGCAAGTGGGACAGGATTTCTATGAGCCTCCTTGACTCTATGGTGCCTTCACTCTACACTGGTTATATGAATCATCTTGATTGTCAGGACTGAAATACCAAACACCAGGTAGGTTACCCAGAAAATCGCATCTTTAAATATACAGACTTTTGCTAAAAAAGACTATTCTATACAGCATTGTTTCCTGAAGTGTGGGCTGTACCCCCAGTAAGGGGCAGGGGAGTCTGGACAGATCTCTTAGTTGTTCTCAAGAGCGTCAGCTTTTATTTTATTTTTTAAAAGTAAGTTTCTATCTGTTATGGTTGCAAAGAAAATCTTCAAAACAAGAAGTTCAACTGATGCAGAGAAGCTGTCTGAATTTGCAGAGAGCCTGGAAAAATTACTCCGAGGTGAAAACTTCTCCATTCATTTCAGTGGATGCTAACTCAGATTCTAGGAGGGATACTTTAAAGGTGAGCACTGTTAACTATTTCATTGTTAATTAAAGCATGAGAGGAAGTATCATATTGTAGATCAACCTTAACATTTTCCAC
This sequence comes from Malaclemys terrapin pileata, assembly GCF_027887155.1. Taxonomy (NCBI): domain Eukaryota; kingdom Metazoa; phylum Chordata; order Testudines; family Emydidae; genus Malaclemys; species Malaclemys terrapin. The sequence goes on from NC_071507.1 coordinate 89,147,053, forward strand.
AATGGGGAAAGACGCTAAGAATTATCTGAGGTAGGTGGGGAAGCAGACGTGATTTCATTTCCCTGAAAGGGGGATTCAGCTTTCAAAAGTTTGGGAACCCTGTTGTAAAGGGATACTGTTAACCGTTGTTTTCCTGACCTGCTGTGAGACCCTCCACTCCCTGCACCTCACTTTTCCCATCTGTCAAAGGGGAATAATTATATTACCCGCCCTTTGTAAAGTGCTTTTAAAATCCACAACAAAAATAAATATATATATAAATGCCAAATATTGTTTTTTTTAATTCATTTTCAATATTATTCTAACTCACTAACCTTCTCACCCTTCCAATATTTTCAAATATTTGGAAATCAACTTAAGTGTTTGGGCAAAATTATTTACATGTTATGTGCATTTTTTTAAAAATCATTAAAAGTACAATTCATTACAAATATTATTTTCAGTGAACAGATGTTCAATTTGGATTAAAACTGCAATCACTCATCTTATTTTTAGACTAAGTACTCTTCAAACCTGACACTGCTATTCTGAAGCTTGAACATCATTGAAAGGAAGTAGAGTGGAGAATTGCGTATGTCAGATTTTTTTTTTTTTTTTTTGGATTTGCTCATAATAACAAAGTGATTTTTAACAACTATCCATCTATCTCAGACTTTGTAACCCATACATTACTTTAAGATGTACTGTGGGGAATGATAATTATATAATCCTATATGAACATATAGTACACCTCTACCCCGATATAACGCTGTCCTCGGGAGCCAAAAAATCTTACTGCATTATAGGTGAAACCGCGTTATGTTGAGCTTGCTTTGATCTGCCAGAGCGTGCAGCCCCGCCCCCCTGGAGCACTGCTTTATCGCGTTATATCCGAATTCATGTTATATTGGGTTGCGTTATATCGGGGTAGAGGTGTATATACCCTACAACTCCACTGAACTGATGGTATAAGCACACTGGGCCTGATCCTGATCTCACTGATGTTGGTATAACTAGATGGGCTTCAGTGGCATTACTCTGGATTTATACCCATGTAAATATTGGAATCAGGCCTAATATATTACTCCCTTTCCCCCAGAAATTACCATAACAATGAATGGAGAAACTATCCTTTTGATGCCTGTTGGTAATGGCAAAAAGCCTGATTCAAATAAAGAGAAGCCAATAAGAGTCTTTCCGTTGTTTAAAGGGGCTTTGGATCAGGCTAATAGAGCTCCTCAATTCTAAAATGTTTCAGATCCAGCCAAGGGATCCAATCCAAAGCCCACTGAAGTCAATGAAAAGACTCAGTGGCTTCCACGCTGTCAGGACAGAATTTAGGACACCGGCAGGATAGTCTTGGCAATCATGCACTGCTACTTCCTATGCACATTTTGTTTCCAGAGCTATCTGTTCTATGCTCTTCACAAGCACTAAGACTTGCTCTTGTAGTGCAGTCTGGATGCAATTTAGTTTGTGTTAGATGGATTATGTACAGGGTGGATAATGAAATATTCAATAATTATCCCTATAATCATTCAACCCTACAACAACAAAGAAAATCTCTAATACTTAATTCCAGTTAATTAGCAATGAAATCTGAACACTTGGTAGATTAAGAATCCAAAAGCTAGTCTCCTTAAGGACAGAGAATATCTCATACCTTAGCATAGATAATATTTGGGTGCCAAGATTTTGACTAAAATTGTTTTTATAAGTAAGGCTGCCTGTGTCACAAACTGCAAAACAAATCATTCCATTTTGAACTAGCTGTAAATCTAATCCAATATAGTGTACTTTAGAACAATACTACAGTCATACTGGAAATACTTATTTCCAAGGGAATACATTGGAAGTATTCACTTCCACCTGTTAGAAAAGAAAAATCACAATTTCTCCAGACAGAAGACTTAAGACTCCTTGCGTATGTGCATTTTGGCCCCAGTGGGAAGTGCAAAGCCATATGATAGCAATACATTGTGCTTACCGTCTTTTATTCAAGAATCTCTAAGCATTTTACTAAATTGGGTAAAGTATTCTCATTTTGCATATGGGAGACTGAGGCACTGAGAGATTAACGTCCCTCTGTGCATGGAGTTACCGTTGACATCATGGAGTGTTCCACTTTTAGGAGGTTTGCAGGTTCAAGTCATTTGTGCCTTACCTAGGGGTACACAGTGACTTAAAGTCAAAGCCAGGAAGAGAACCAATGTCTCCTTATGCCTCGTTTGCTGCTCAGACCACTAAACACACTGTGTTTACATCTAGGACACAAATATTATACAGATTCTATTGTACTGAGTACCATGTATGTTTTGTTTTATTTATTTTTCAGTTTGTAAGCCAATATGTTATATCTCTGTGTACCAAATTTAGGAGAATGTACCTCCCTTTCCTTCACATGTGTTTGTCCATCACCTCCCGCTCTGCCTTTCTGTATCTATGTATGCAAGTGTGCTTTTACTAGTCTTGTCAGCTACTTTCAAAATGCACATCGTCCTGCTTTGCTAGATGATATACAGTACCCCAGCACACATGGGGCTGGGGAAGATGGATAATATAATTATTTTCTCGTTTTCAAATAAAATTTACAACCTAGATTTCAAATTGACTAAATTATTTTTGGTGCCTTTGTTTGTGGGTACCCAACTTTAGACAACTTAAAATGGCCTCAATTTCAGACGCTGGACATTTAGCTCTTGGGAAAATCAAGTCTCTTAAAAGCCTCTCCACTTAGGAATACAAAGTTGAAGAAGTCAAAATAATTTTGTTCCCTTTTAAAAATCTAGGTTTCCGTGTCTGATCAATAGTGATTTTTTTTTATTCCTCTCTGCTGTGAGAAGGAGGAGTACCGCACTGTGAGTAGTTTAGGTTCTTAGGTGGGAGATATGGTAAGAGCATCCATTTTTTCATGTCTCCCTTCTAAATCTGTGCAGTATGTAGAGGTTAGTGGAGTGGCACCCATTTACACCAGGTCTGAATTTTGTCCATTTGATTCAATAGATATGATGGATCATATTGAAATAGTCCTGAAACCCCTAGACTGTGGAATTGCTGTAGAATTGAGTTAGCATTCCCTACCTTGGATATCTGATGGTACTGTTTTATCTTCCATGTTATTGAGAGATAATGCTACTGAGATCTGTTACAAGTTATGATCTCTTCCAGTTGGTATTGTTTCCTATGGCAACATCATCTTGTTGTTATGAGTTGGTGTAATGCAGCATGTTAAAAAAAAAAAATCACACTCTGGGCTGCCAGCTTGAAAGGTAACTTGTGTCTACACTTCAGTATTTTATAAAGCACTCAAACTAACATGCATTTTGATAGCCATGAAATGATCATATGTTACCACTTATATATTCTCAGGCACATTTCTTCTGGCTGCTTAAGCCCATTTTTTGTATTTCTCATCACCATTTGCTTTTTTTCTCCCCGTCTGCTTTCATTTAATGTTTCCGAAGGGGGTTGGTAAGGTTTTTTGGGTTTTTTTAATTCTTCCTGTCACTTTTCTGTATTGTAGAAACCTTAATTCCTCTCTACCCCCATGTGGGCTTTACAATGCTCAGTGAGCCTTGAAGATCCTGCTGTAATATCACCCACTACAATAGACAGAAAGAGATGATTCCTCAAAACAAAAATCAGTTTCGACGCAAATCTAGTTAGTCTTGCCAGAATCATATTCCTTCAGAAACACAGGCTTCTGCCACATGAGCTAAAGGACTTCTCTTTAAGGGCCAGTTTGTGAAGACCCTTATTCAGGTGCACTGAGCCTGGGGGAAGTGTGTGGAGCCCCTTACCCTTTGCATAAGGAGCATTCCCTCAGCACAGCCTTGGGAGCAGAGGGCCCCCCAAGCGTGAAGGGAGGCAATAATGCCATGCCACTCACCAACCCTCCAACAGCCCATAAAGTGGGCTGGTCCCATCAGAAAGATCATATTAAAGGCAGAAGCATCTTGTATGGTCCCCTTTCACACTGGGCTACTTATGAATAGATTGTCTTTCTTTCAGGAATAATTCCTCTGTCACAGGGTGAATTGGTCCTTTAAGAGGGAACTGGTCCAGACCACCTTTGCCTCATTAACAGCCTGAGTGAGGGCAGCTGGCTTCTCTGAAGAACCTGAGAGGAACAAGAAATGGGAGGGGGAAGTTGTAGCTGGGTTGAGGAAGCAGTTGTAGGTGAGTGCTGCAGGGAATAAGGGGACTGTTTGGATTATAATGCAATTCAAGGAAGGAGGGCTGGGGACTCCTAGTCCAAGGAAAGAGAGAGACTGAACTGAACCCAGCTCTGGGAAGGAGAACTTGGGGCTCCTGATTTAAGGAGACAGAACTGTTTGAATCACTGAACCAGTGACCAGCAGGGTGAAGTACATATGGACTAAACAAATGGAATCCCTCTCCAGAAGGGGAATGTTTTAAAATGATATTGTGACGGGTTGGATCACAGAAACCCCCTTGGGAGCTGCCACCCAATGTGCAAAGACTACCCCTGCTTCTGTTTTCCCTGCCAGCTCAGGACTCCAGCTCCCTGTCTTGCTGAGCCAGACACTCCTGTTTGGCTCCAGACACAGATCCAGGGTCTGAATCACTTGTTCCAAAGCTGCAAGTTTACCTGAAAACAGCTCACAGTAGCGTGCTTGTCTTTAGCACTCAGATGCCCAACTCCCAATGGGGTCTAAACCCAGATAAATCCGTTTTGCCCTGCATAAAGTTTATGCAGGGCAAACTCATAAATTGTTCGCCCTCTATAACACTGATAGAGAGATATGCACAGTTGTTTGCTCCCCCAGGTATTAATACATACTCTGAGTGAATTACTAAATAAAAAGTGATTTTATTAAATACAGACGGTAGGATTTAAGTGGTTCAAAGTAGTAACAGACAGAACAAAGTAAGTCACAAGCAAAATAAAATAAAATGCGCAAATCTATGCCTAATCAAACTGAATACAGATAATCTCACCCTCAGAGATGCTTCAGTAAGTTTTTCTCAGACTGGACACCTTCCAGGCCTGGGCACAATTCTTTCCCCTGGTGCAGCTCTTGTTGCAGCTCAGGTGATAGCTAGGGGATTCTTCATGATGGCTTCTCCCTCTCTCTGTTCTCTTCCCCCCTTTATATATCTTTTGCATAAGGCGGGAACTCTTTGTCTCTCTGGGTTTCCACCCCCCCTCACTGGAAAAGCACCAGGTTAAAGATGGATTCCAGTTCAGGTGACATGATCACATGTCACTGCAAGACTTCATTACTCGCTTGCCAGCACACACATATACAGGAAGACTCACAGGTAAATACAGCCATCTGCAGACAATGGGAGTCATCAAGATTCCAAACCATCATTAATGGTCCACACTTTACACAATTACAATAGGCCCTCAGAGTTACATTTTATATTTCTAGTTTTAGATACAAGAGTGGTACATTTATACAAATCAGATGATCACACTCAGTAGATTATAAGCTTTGTAATGATACCTTACAAGAGACCTTTTGCATGAGGCATATCCCAGTTACTTACATTCACTTATTACCGTATTTTCTCTAAAACCATCTCAGTTACATTATATTGACTTATTATCAAGTTTTTATAAAACCATATAGACTGCATAACGTCACAGATATATACTGGGTGATGAGTTTTTGAGGAGCCTTGTCAGAGAGGGAAACTGAGGTAGGTTGCTGCAGAGCCACCCCAGGCCATGTGGGGGTGCCTGGGAAGTGGCCACCCATTAATGCCCTCAGTGGGCTGCCCAGGAGATGGAGCAATTTCACAGCTGCCCTACTTGGGCCGGTAGCTAAATATCATAATTTGGCCCTTTCCTTTCGGTAGTAGTAAGCCTTTTCCCCTCTATTTTGTGAGCCAGCATCTGGAGAGTAAAATCACATGTTCAAAGTCAGTGCTTTTTGGCATCATCTGTATTATGTACAAAGTCAGTTCATTACAGCACTGTCTGTGAGGAAGTGAAGAAACAAGTGAAAGACAGGATGAATAAAGCAACAGAGGGTCCTGTGGACTCCATGGCCCCTCTGTATTCGTCTCCTATCCTGGGAGCATAAAGCTCTCTTCTCAATTTAATGACTTCTGCTCTTAATTTTTCGTTAGAGCCCAAGCTGTGGGGAAGGAGGAAGAGGAAAATCACGAGAGGGCAGAAAGAAGAAGATAGGAAAGATCTAGGGATATAAAAGGCTAAGAAAAAACAACTCGCAGTTGATAGAGAATCTCCAGAGAAGTCTCTCAGAGATCATCAAAGCAAATGAAAGCACAATCCTGCAGGCCCTCAGCTTCCAGAGAGGAAATGGCTTTGCAAATCAGACCCCTACCTCTTTTCTTTAGCAGCATGGTTTGACCTGATCTGGCTGGTCTTGTTTTTAGGTAAGTGCTAGACTGGTGTTGCAGCTTCTTCACAGCCTACCATGCAACCAGATCTCTCATTGCCTTTTTTCCCTCCCTGCTCCTGACCATAGCTGAATGTGAATACCCTCTAGGATTGTGGGGTCCCTTGTTTCCTATTCCTTTCCCTTTACACTGTATGAGGCATGGATTTCCTTCCATCACTCTTTCTGGGGTCATATGTTATTTTATTATTTTATTAGCAATTCTTCTCTTTTAATTTGTCTTTTTTATTTTTGTATTACATTCATGTCTTTTTAAAAAATAATAATGAAGAAATGATTCTTCACCAGAAAATAAAATATGCAGTGGACATCACCTACCTTATGCTTAGGCTTTTGTCACCAGAGAGCCAGAGCAATTCACAGGCATTTAATGAAACTACCCTCATGACAACCTTTGGAAGTAGCAAAGCACTGCTAATCTCTCGGTGTCTCAGCTCCCCATCTGTAAAATGAGGATAACAAGGGTGGGATTTTCAAAGGCATTCAGCTTTGTAACCTAACTTGGCTACTATTGAAGTCGATGGGAATTTTACCATTGACTTCAGTGGGAACAAAGTTGGGCCAATTTTGAGCATTTTTGAAAATCCCACCTAGCTCTACACAGGAAGTCTCTGGCAGAGCAGGAACTCCCAGTTTCCTGCATCTCAGTTTGATGCTTTGCCCACAAGACCATCTTCTCCCTCTCTCATTTTCATATACATTATGACAGACCATTGACTAACATGAGTGCACTATTGAAAGACTTCCTAATTTACATACAACTGACCTTTTGTACCCTTTTATTCCTGTTCTCGCTTGGTACCTGTTTATAGTGTCTCCGTGGTTAACAGCTGTGCCACATATTCTGAAGTTCTTATCCCCTTTAGCTTAAGTTATGAGTGAGGAATTCAGGATATTTCTGTATATTTTTAAAATGTAAAACAGCAGTACACAAAAAAGCAATAGAATTCAGACACTTTTTATACGGTGTCCAAAAGCGGTTATTATATAGAACAGAAACAAAGTCTCAGTAATAGGTTGCTTTTGTCTAAAACCCCAGACTAATTTAAACCAGGAAGAATTCTGAACTATTTTCTTCCCAAGGGAAGAGATCATGATGTGGTAAATTAATCTGGAAAATCAACTCATGAACTTTGGATATAATTTTAAGTGTTGAAAAGACATCCCAGTCACCCACATCTAAATTTTTGCTGCGTTCACTGTCATAATATGTAATAGACTTCATTTGCTGCCCAAAGGCAAAAAAGACTGTGGTACATAAATTAAAATTAGTTAATTGATCAGGGATGAAACTATTTTGATTGGAGTTGGCAAATTCTAGCAATGACCTTACTAAATCTAAATCTTAATCTTTGCCAAAATGTTAGTGTCAGGATTCATTTAGCAGTGATAAGGGCATGCATAAGCTGCAATCACTGGGGTCTTTATAATATTTCAAAAGTACAGAGATCAAAGCTGTTTTTAATTATTCAGGTCAGGGAATTTTATGGAAAGCAAATACAGCTTTCAAAATAGGATCAGCAATAAGCCCTTTTATGGAAAGACATCTTCCACTGTAGTAGCAGTGTCTAAATATTATGTACCCCAGAGAAAAGAGATGACATTTACAATGCATATGGATCAAAACAAGAGGTGGTGGTTCATTTTGATTCTTCTTTGTGTAAACTCTGTGGTAGCTTTCTTTAAATAAAAATATAAAGGCAGTTCTACACTAGAAAAGGTTTGTCATTATAACTATTCTGACAAATGCTCCTGCTGTAGACGCAGTTAATACCAGCAAATAAATGTTTTTGCTGGTATCACTGATACCCATTGGTAGAGCTTGCTAGCCTGTTTTTGCAGCCCAGGAAAGCCTCATTGCTATGCCCAAGTCTCTTTTGGGGCATAGTTCTATTCTTCAACATAACACTTGTGAAAAATATCAAACAAAAATCAGTTCCTCTGCCCACCATAAGCCACAGCTCCTGGAGTCTTTTCCTCTTGTCTCTTGGTGCTGAAAGAGGATACCCCTTTGCCTTCAATCCCTTGACTTCAGGGCCTACTGCAGGACTAAAAATAGCAGCGTGAATGTTGTGGGTCAAGTGGCAGCTTGGTCTCTCAGGGCCACCCACCGCCTGGGTCAGAACTTAGGTGGCTAGGGAAGGGAAGTGGGGTGAAGGGGGCAGGGCAGGATTAGATAAGAGGTCAGCGGTGGAGTGAAGCTGAGGTAGAGAGACTGGGTGATGGGGAGAGGGTTGGAATTTACTTCCCGTCAGCACAGGGCAGAGAAAACCAGAACTTTCTCCAGTTTTGACTGGAATGTCCAGAGCTCCCAGCTTTGGCTGTTTCTGCTCTTAGTAGATGGAGTCTCTGGCTGGCTGCTCTCTGCAGTTCTTCCCCAGGGCTGTATGGTGGAGGGCAGGGGAAGAGAGGTCTAGTGCTCCCAGATTTGTGGTGGGGTCTCCCCTACACAGTTTTGGGTCCAGGGAAGGGGTAGTCCTGGCTGTGCCCCATTTTGCCCCCTCTCAATGAGTCCCAGCTTTGGCTGCTTCTGGCCCTACCGGATAATATAATTTACCTGCCTGTACAAAGAGAAGAACAGGAGTACTTGTGGCACCTTAGAGACTAACAAATTTATTAGAGCATAAGCTTTCGTGGACTACAGCCCACTTCTTCGGATGCATATAGAATGGAACATATATTGAGGAGATATATATGTTATTTTCTTTGTTGGGCCTGTCTTGTAGGAGGTCAATTGACAGAGCCAGACGAGTACCCAGAAGTCACCTCCTACAAGACAGGCCCAACAAAGAAAATAACAGAACACCACTAGCTGTCACCTTCAGCCCCCAACTAAAACCTCTCCAGCGCATCATCAGAGATCTACAACCTATCCTGAAAGATGATCCTTTACTCTCACAGATCTTGGGAGACAGACCTGTCCTCACTTACAGACAACCCCCCAACCTAAAGCAAATACTCACCAGCAACCACACATCACTGAACAAAACCACTAACCCAGGAACCTAACCTTGTAACAAACCCCGATGCCAACTCTGTCCACATATCTATTCAAGTGACATCATCATAGGACCTAATCACATCAGCCATACCATCAGGGGCTCGTTCACCTGCACATCTACCAATGTGATATATGCCATCATGTGCCAGCAATGCCCCTCTGCCATGTACATTGGTCAAACCGGACAGTCTCTACGCAAAAGAATTAATGGACACAAATCTGACATCAGGAATCAAAATACTCAAAAACCAGTGGGAGAACACTTTAACCTGTCTGGTCATTCAGTGACAGACCTGCGGGTGGCTATATTACAACAGAAAAACTTCAAAAACAGACTCCAAAGAGAGACTGCTGAGCTGGAATTGATATGCAAACTAGACACAATCAACTCCGGTTTGAATAAGGACTGGGAATGGCTGAGCCATTACAAACATTGACTCTATCTCCCCTTGTAAGTATTCTCACACTTATTATCAAACTGTCTGTACTGGGCTAGCTTGATTATCACTTCAAAAGTTTTTTTTCTCTTAATTAATTGGCCTCTCAGAGTTGGTAAGACAACTCCGACCTGTTTATGCTCTCTGTATGTGTGTATATATATCTCCTCAATATATGTTCCATTCTATATGCATCCGAAGAAGTGGGCTGTAGTCCACGAAAGCTTATGCTCTAATAAATTTGTTAGTCTCTAAGGTGCCACAAGTACTCCTGTTCTTCTTTTTGCGGATACAGACTAACACGGCTGTTACTCTGAAACCTGCCTGTACAAGAGTTTGCCAGGGCTCGACCCTCTCCGGGGCGGCGGGGAGCCACACCGGCTCACTACCCACTGGTGCTTGGGTACTTTGTCCGGCTGCAGGGTTTCCCTCGGCAGCCCTTGCAGTCCTGGAAGACACAGTAAGCCCGACCCAGGCCCAGGGCAGGCAGAATGCTATGTCACGGCTCAGGCCCTCAGTCAGGGCTGAGCAGCAAGCAGGAGTATTTAGCCCAGGCCCTAGGTCAGGGCGGGGCAACAAACGCTGAGTCAGAGAAACTCAGACCCTCAGTCAGGGTTGAGCAACAATAATACAAGTATTTAAGCCCAGGCCCTAAGTCAGGGCGGGACAACAAACGCTGAGTCAGGAGCTCAGACCCTCAGTCACGGCTGAGCAATGCAATAGTAGGCCCAAGCCTCAAAAGGCCTGGGAAAGGGGGAGACTGCCACCCACGGGTGGCAGTGGAGGGGAGACTGCCACCCAGTGGAGTGGGAGGGCCTGCGTCCCCCCTGCCACCCAACCCGTGGCAGGGGGGACGCAGGCCCTCCCACTCCACTGCGTCCCAGCCCGGGACCCTAGCAGCAGCAGAAGGCCCGCTGCTTAGTCAGTGGGGATCCTGGCCGCAACACACTGACATAGGCTCTGGCAGTTAGGGTTACCATATTCTGTGCCTCCAAATGGAGGACACTCCACGGCCCCCGCCCCCGCCCCCAACCCCGCCCATACCCCCTCCCCAACCCCGCCCCCTCCCCAAAGTCTCCGCCCCCTCCCCTGCTTCCCGCGAACATTTGATTCGCGGGAAGCCTGAAGCAGCTAAGGGGGATGTGGGGGGGAGGAGGCGCGGCCCAGGCTGGCCCCCCGGCGGCTCCAGCCTGGGTCGGCTCGGGCCCTGGGGTGCCGGCCCCGGCCGACCACCCCCGGCCCGCCCAGCACTGCCGGCCCCCGGCGGCCCGGCGCACCCCCGGGCTCCCCGCGGGCCCGGCTCCCCGGCTCCCCGCGGGCCCGGCTGACCTGCTCCCCGCCGGCCCGGCTCCCCGCGGGCCCGGCTGACCTGCTCCCCGCCGGCCCGGCTCCCCGCCGGACCGGCTGACCGGCTCCCCGCGGGCCCGGCTCCCCGGCTCCCCGCCGGCCCGGCTGACTGGCTCCCCGCCGGCCCGGCTGACCGGCTCCCCGCCGGCCCGGCTCCCCGCGGGCCCGGCTGACCGGCTCCCCGCCGGCCCGGCTCCCCACGGGCCCTGCTGACCGGCTCCCCGCCGGCCCGGCTCCCCCGGGCCCGGCTGACCGGCTCCCCGCCGGCCCGGCTCCCCGCCGGCCCGGCTGACCGGCTCCCCGCCGGCCCGGCTCCCCGCGGGCCCGGCTGACCGGCTCCCCGCCGGCCCGGCTCCCCGCGGGCCCGGCTGACCGGCTCCCCGCCGGCCCGGCTGACCGGCTCCCCGCCGGACCGGCTGACCGGCTCCCCGCCAGCCCGGCTCCCCGCGGGCCCGGCTGACCGGCTCCCCGCCGGCCCGGCTCCCCGCGGGCCCGGCTGACCGGCTCCCCGCCGGCTCCCCGGCTCCCCGCCGGCCCGGCTGACCGGCTCCCCGGGACCCGGCCCGGCACCGCGCCCCCGGCTCCCCGTCCGGCCCCGCGCCCGGCACTGCGCCCCTAGTTCCCGGCCCGGCACCATGCCCCCGGCCCCGCACCGCCGGCCCCGGCCGAGCACCACCCAGCCCTCCCGATTTTCCCGGACATGCCCGGCTTTTGGGGATTTCCCCCCGGACGGGGATTTGAGCCCCCAAAAGCCGGACATGTCCGGGAAAATCCGGACGTATGGTAACCCTACTGGCAGTGCTGCAGCCAGACTGGGGTCGGCTGCCCCTCGGGGCCTACCTGGGGGCTGGTGTCAGCCTCGGGGAGATCCTGGCCAGGGATCGTTCGGCAAGTCCGGCAGCTCCTCCGGATAGTCGGCGCAGGGCAGGCCCGGCAGCCCCTCCAGGTAGCGGGCGCAGGGCAGGCCCGGCGGCTCCTCCGGGTAGCGGGCGCAGGGCAGGCCCACCTCCCAGCTGTTTCCAATGAGGCCTCACTACACAACCTTTCTAAAGTGCATTGAGATCACTGAGGGAACATAAGTGCAAAGAGTTGTTGTTTTATACAGAATCTGCCAGAAGGTTCCACTTGTCTTTGCCACACTAAAATAGTAATCACCGCTGAATCTCACATCCAGAGCTCAAGCTGAATTCTGTTTTGGCTGAGTGTATGCATGAGTTGTCCCCTCCCTGCCAGTGCCTTTTGGCAGGTTGTGAAATGTTTACTTGACCTCTATATTTATTAAGAAGACTTAAGTTTGAACTCTCAGAAGGTGTTGGAACAAGAAAGTTGTCTGGTCTACTGATCTGCATTCACTTTTGCTAGGTATGCCAGAAAACTTGGTAAGAGTCACTCCTGCAAGTAGGGGCCAGCAATGTTGTGGCCACGCAGAGACTCACTGAAGTGGTATAAGTATCTACATGGCGAACAAATATTTAATAATGAGTTTTCAATTTAGCAGAGAAAGGTCTAACACAATCCATTGGCTGGAAGTTGAAGCTAGACAAGTTCAGGCTGGAAATAAGAAGTAGGTTTTTAACAGTGAGAGAAATTAACCACTGGAACAATTTACCAAGGATCATGGTGGATTCTATATCACTGACCATTTTTAAATCAAGTTTGGATGTGTTTTAAAAAGATAGGTTCTAGGAATTATTTTGAGAAAGTTCTATGGCCTGTGTTATACAGAAGGCCAGAAAAGATGATCACAATGGTCCCTTCTGGCCTTGGAATCTATTATATTATTCTGGTAGAAGTGAGTTTCATACTCATTAAGAGTAACTTGCTGCAGATGTCCTCCCACAACCTTCCAGCCATAACAGAGAAAAACTGTCATGAAGGTGGGACAGGAGGGAAGCCTAGAGAAACTCTCAATACAGTGACAGGCAAAGAGCAGAATTTGCTATGGGCAGTGGTCTCTGGATATAAACGATGTGTTCAGCACATAGGTGTTAAAGAAAACACAGATGAGTGCATTAAAATCTGCACTAAAGATCAGCTCCACTAGGCAAGAGGGGTGAGGGTCCTTGGGCAAAATGATATGGAAACATAGCGTGAAGCAAAAGAGATGCAGTTGGGCAGGCTGATCAGCCTCCTATTTTATTTTTTAAATAATGAATAAAATGGAGCATGAAGCTGTTAACAATTCAGTTTTTATTTCTCATATAAAATGACAATGAGGGAGCCAAATCTGCACCAATAACCATGGAAGGATATTGTGAAAATAAAGTGAAAATAAACATCCAGAGCCCAGTTCTGTCCAGAGATTTGCAGGTATAACAACCTTTGACTTCACAGACTGAGGGCAGAATTACTTTATTTATGTTCAAATTCATTTACATTACTACAGTACTTTTTTTAAATTCATGTGCAATGAAATCCTCTCCATTAGGCAATCCCCTCAGAGGTTCTCAAACTTCATTGCACCACGACTCCCTTCTGACAACAAAAATTACTACATGACCCCAGTGTGGGGACTGAAGTCTGAGCCTACACAAGCCCTGCTACCCCGGGCTGTGGGGTAGGGTGACCAGACAGCAAATGTGAAAAATCGGGACAGGGAGTGGGGGGGTAATAGGAACCTATATAAGAAAAAGACCCAAAAATCGGGACTGTCCCTATAAAATCGGGACATCTGGCCACCCTACTGGGGGGCCAAAGGCAGAGCTTCAGCCCCGGGCACTGGGGCTCGGGTGTTGGCTTCAGTCCCGGGCTCCAGCAAGTCTAAGGCCAGCCCTGGCGACCCCATTAAAATGGGGTCGCGACTGACTTAGACCCACAGTTTGAGAACCACTGCACCTACCTTAAGCAACCATTTCAGGATATTGTGCTTCTTGAAATAACCTTATGAGAGTCAGACTAGGACATTGGCCTTCTGCACTTTGCACAGCTCAGGAGTGGGGCCATAAAGGTGGCTTTCAGTCACTTTTACAGCCCTTTGATCCTGGGGCTGCCACATGCCAGGCTAGTCCCAAGTGGTCAGCTGGTGTCCCCACGTGAGATGAGAATGGCTGTTTGGAAGTAAGTTCCAAAATTTGCAGTAGCACTAACTGCACAGTCAAGTTGACTGATATAGTTTCTCACAGCTAAGCTTTTTAAAAAGTATTATTTTATTCCTTTTTAATGCATTCGTGTACTATGTGATTGGCATGATATAAAATCCTGGAGAGAGACAGACGTCTAAGGTAAAACTTTGAAAAGGGCCTTAGGGACTTAGAAGCCTAGCTCCAATTTTCTAAAGTGATTGGGCTTCAGTATAAATGAAAGTCAATGGGATTTAGGTTCCTAAGCCCCTTTTGAAAATGGGCAAAATCATTTTGGCTCTTTTGAAAAATTTACCCATAATTCCTTTTGAAAGGAATGGTTTAAATTACCCCTTATGGAAAAGTCCTATAGATTGTAATAGGGATTAAACTGAGTAGGTTTAGAAATTTAATAGGTTGCTGTAGAAATTATTCTAAAAACCCTATACAGTTTAAAAGATTATGATTTTATTTACATATACAATTCTATAGCAGGGATATAATTCTCAATTTTATTCTATAGGAGGGTTCACAAAATCTACAGAAAAGTAATGTTTTCCTATAGGACTTTTTCATAAGACATAATAATAGTAAAGCACTGCAAGTTGGCAGACAACAAGAGAATACTTAACACTCATTTCAAACATGCACACAACATTTTAGCAAATTGTTTAGTGAAATAGCCAGCAGCAAATGTCAGCATTATCAGGTAAGTGTCCTTTGGGCGTCCTCTTTGCAGTGAGGAAAGGCTTGTCAGAAATCATCCACCAAGATCTGATTTAATGTTTCTAGAGAACTCAGGACTTTTATACTCCCAGAGCAAACATAAAATAACACCTTTTCATTTAAGCACAGATCCTTTGCAACTCATTCACTTCCTTATCTCCTGGGGGGAAAAGCAAATGGAATAATAATAATTAATAAAACAAATCAAATCTAAACAAAAACTTATATAATATTTTATCCAGGCGATGACTTAGTTACAAACATTTGTAGTTCATAATAATGAATTTTGACTACCCTGATTCTGCATTGCAATCTGTGTGAGCAGAGTGCTGCTGCACCCACATGGATCTGCATTGAATTCACAGGGCAGGATCAGGGTCTTAGCCATGATTCTTTTATAAAATATTATGGGTCGACAAGCATCTTTAATGATAACCAGAGAAGAGTGGGCTAAATGTCTGATCATGGAATTAGGAACCAGGAACCCTTAAATTCTAAACCCAGCCCCAAGACTGACTTCCTATGTGGTCTTCAACAAGTCTTAACAAGAGTCTGCCCATGCAGAGCTTATTGCAGGATTGGTGTACATTTCTGTCAAACATCAGCTTTTTGCCACAAACTGGGGAGCCCGAACTCTCAAATATTTTATAATGGTTGTTTTTATAATGGCAAAAGTGTGGGGATTTAAAAACAAACAAACAAAAAACCCTCCCCTTCTTTACTAAAAAATGACTGAATCATTTTTGCTCAAACTTTCCCAAAACATTGTCTCTTGGATGGAGAGCAGAGGAAGAAAATTTCAGTTTGAAGGGTGGCTGTTTTGTAGAATTATAAGCCACTAAAATAGGTGAGTTATAATGGAAGCACTTAGGCAGCTTTAACTTTCGCAATCACTATTTACTCCAGCTATAATAAGATAACTTTCACTAATAACAAGCATAGCTACCCTATCTAAATGACAGTCTATTGACCTGTAGGTACAAAAAGCAGCATTATCAGGTTATATATTGTAGCACACAGGAAATAATTAACTAGGGTGATAAGACAGGCTCATCCTCTCTGCCCTGCCACTGGTTCAGGTTACCTCTGCATACTTCAGTCTCTGCCAGCAGGGAATGTTTTAAATTGTGACTGAGATGGGCAGCATTTTAGGATTATGTGAGCAGAAAAAGAACACAAGCTAATGGGAAGCCAATATTTGTCAAACAAATTTTGGATTTCGTTGTGTATCTCCTTTAGTAGTTGACTATGCATTTTCCTCGTCTTTGAGCTTGGTCAATGTCAAATTCACTCAATGACAGGGTTTTTGTAATGAAAAATTGACTCAGCATTGCCAGCAAATGTTACATTTCTTGCATACCCTTTAGTTTGGGTTTGGCAGGTTGCATTGGCCAACCAGAACAGTGGGGATTCTGGAGCCCAGTGTGATCACACAGACTCTGGCAAATCACCTGGAACCTGATTCTGCCTCCCTCATTTGCAGAGAGTGGCACCATTCTCCACAAGTACCCCCAACAATGACAGTTTGACTAACTGCAGAGTAAGATACTACTCAACACGAGTGTAGGCGGCAGAGTCAGGCCCTGGGCTATCTGTGTTATTAGGGTTAGATTGTGTCATTTAAGGCAGAGGCCCATATGTGGCTGATACTGAGCTGCCACCACATCAGGATGAGTGCTAGGGTGGTTGTACATCAAGTGCGCGCAGTGTCTCCTGGTGTTCTGTGTGTGCAGACATGTGTACCCCTGCAATCTGCTCCCTTGGGTGTGCCCGCTCCATGCTGGGTGTTGGTGCTGAGAGTGAAAAAGTTCAAAAAATGGCAACTAAAATGATTAGAGGTTTGGAACGGGTCCCATATGAGGAGAGATTAAAGAGACTAGGACTTTTCAGCTTGGAAAAGAGGAGACTAAGAGGGGAGATGATAGAGGTCTATAAAATCATGAGTGGTGTGGAGAAAGTGAATAAGGAAAAGTTATTTACTTGTTCCCATAATATAAGAACTAGGGGCCACCAAATGAAATTAATGGACAGCAGGTTTAAAACAAATAAAAGGAAGTAGTTCTTCACACAGTGCACAGTCAACCTGTGGAATTCCTTGCCTGAGGAGGTTGTGGAGGCTAGGACTATAACAAGGTTTAAAAGAGAACTAGATAAATTCATGGAGGTTAAGTCCATTAATGGCTATTAGCCAGGTTGGATAAGGAATGGTGTCCCTAGCCTCTGTTTGTCAGAGGGTGGAGATGGATGGCAGGAGAGAGATCACTTGATCATTACCTGTTAGGTTCACTCCCTCTGGGGCATCTGACATCAGCCACTGTCGATAGACAGGATACTGGGCTGGATGGACCTTTGGTCTGACCCAATAGGGCCGTTCTTATGTTCTTATGAGTGGAGTGGAGCCATGGTTCATGCTCCCTTTCTGGCTCCCCGCTCCCCAAGGGGTGATGCAGGAGCAAACAGTCCATGTGTTTCCCAGGACAGAGACTGCTGTTATGTGTGACACCTGTGTCAGTCGTGGGGAAGAGGGAGGCCTCTTGCTTTTCTATGCATCCCTGTGCAGTGGCTGCATGCCATCCAGCCCTCACGGCTTGACAGAAGGAGCAATGGGGCTTACTTAAATCTCATTCTGAGAATGGGCTGAGAAAAATCCTTTAGCTTGAGGGAAACAGTAGAATGTATGTAGAAAGATGAATGGAAATGGGGATGAACCAAAGCTCCCTCGCTCCAGAACCCTGCCGCCAGCAGGTCCATCTATACCTCTCATCTCTCCTCATGTCCTACTCTCCCTCACTGTCAAGACCAGAAGACAGAGAAAATAAGCTATTGCTGCTGCAAGCCTTTTCCATTATAACCCTTCAGTCTTCCTTTTTCAGTTGCTTATAACTTCAGGCCTTTCCTGTTGTTGTTTCTCAGGATTTGTGGGGAACATTTGCTCACAGTGGTTGCTCTTCTGTTCCACTCTCACTTCAGCTAGACATGGTCCATCCAAAGCTGTGACACCCTAATTGTTCTATTTGCTTCTGTCGGCAGAGAAGAGCCCAGAGCCTCTCTTTTCCCTCCTTTCACTAATTCTAGGGCCTTTCTGGCCCTTTTTCCTTTCCTTTACTCCCATCTGCACCATGCCGAAGATGGGAACATCTGATATAAGAATTTGTTAAAGAATGGAAGTCTTGAAGAGGTTTTTAGTAAGAGGAATCGTGGAAAACTGTAGCTTTTAATCCTCTGTACAAGTATCAAAGTAGAAATCATAGAACATATTCCATTTTCACAAAACCCACCTACCAAAAACAATCACACGTTTGTACTGCATTTGAACAAAAATATTACGTTTACTCTTTGTAGAAGCTCTTCTTGAAATGACACAATATATTTCATCTTTTCATCAGGGAAACCAAGCAACAGCAGGGCTAAAATGCTCAACGGTAACGTTAATTAAGAGACCAAAAACTTTACTGCATCACCTTTGAATTGTGGCAGATGGGGAGAGGTGCACAGTCATCCCTCCAACCACTGAATAAACACAGGATGCTATGCAATAGGCTAAAACAAACACACAAGAGCCAAACCAGTTTCCCTACCTCGTTTTAAAGCCACACCTTCAGCAGCAAAACAGGTTTGGACCTCGTTTTAGCTCCTTAAGGCTCTCACATGGCAAAGATAAATGGATACAAACATGGGGCCTGAACCTTGCAATCCCTTACTCACATTAATAGCTCCTATTCAAACATACAGTATCAATAATATTAAGTAGTCCCTGGGTCTCATCAGGAGTGGACAGAGTGAGTTTCAGTATGGGCTAGCAATGTGAGTATGTACATGGGGGGCCAGGCGAGCCTGTGCAGGCCACACTGAAGCCCACATCACCACATCCTCATGGCTCTTTTTAGTGAGCTACCTAGATTAAGGCTGGTGAAGGAGTGTTTACATAAGCGGCAAATTACACTCCTGGTTGCAGTGTAAAAGTAACTAGGTCTGGCTGAACAAGGGGACTGGGATGAGATGGGAAGATACAGTAACAGGACAGGAATAGTTGCTGGAATGGGGCAGAGGGGCTCAAGCTTGAGGGAACATGGCAAATATGGCAGGCGACCAGCTTGGCTAAACAGTGAAATCCTTGCTGATCTTAAACGCAAAAAAGAAGCTTACAAGAAGTGGAAGATTGGACAAATGACCAGGGAGGAGAATAAAAATATTGCTCAGGCTTGCAGGAGTGAAATCAGGAAGGCCAAATCCCACTTGGAGTTGCAGTTAGCAAGAGATGTTAAGAGTAACAAGAAGGGTTTCTTCAGGTATGTTGGCAACAAGAAAAAAATCAAGGAAAGTGTGGGCCCCTTACTGAATAAGGGAGGCAACCTAGTGACCGAGGATGTGAAAAAAGCTAATGTACTCAATGATTTTTTTGCCTCTGTCTTCACGCACAAGGTCAGCTCCCAGATTGCTGCACTGGGCAGTACAGCATGGGGAGAAGGTGACCAACCCTCTGTGGAGAAAGAAGTGGTTTGGGACTATTTAGAAAAACTGGACGTGCACAAGTCCATGGGGCCGGATGCGCTGCATCCGAGGGTGCTAAAGGAGTTGGCAGGTGAGATTGCAGAGCCATTAGCCATTATTTTTGAAAACTCATGGCGATCGGGGGAGGTCCCAGATGACTGGAAAAAGGCTAATGTAGTGCCCATCTTTAAAAAAGGGAAGAAGGAGGATCCGGGGAACTACAGGCCAGTCAGCCTCACCTCAGTCCCTGGAAAAATCATGGAGCAGGTCCTCAAGGAATCAATTATGAAACATTTAGAGGAGAGGAAAGTGATCAGGAACAGTCAGCATGGATTCACGAAGGGGAAGTCGTACCTGACTAACCTAATTGCCTTCTATGATGAGATAACTGGCTCTGTGGATGAGGGGAAAGCAGTGGATGTTATTCCTTGACTTTAGCAAAGCTTTTGATACGGTCTCCCACAGTATTCTTGCCACCAAGTTAAAGAAGTATGGGCTGGATGAATGGACTGTAAGGTGGATAGAAAGCTGGCTAGATCGTCGGGCTCAACGGGTAGTGATCAATGGCTCCATGTCTAGTTGGCAGCCGGTTTTAAGCGGAGTGCCCCAAGGGTCGGTCCTGGGGCCGGTTTTGTTTAATATCTTTATTAATGATCTGGAGGATGGTGTGGACTGCACTCTCAGCAAGTTTGCAGATGACACTAAACTAGGAGGCGTGGTAGATACACTAGAGGGTAGGGATCGGATACAGAGGGACCTAGACAAATTAGAGGATTGGGCGAAAAAAACCTGATGAGGTTCAACAAGGACAAGTGCAGAGTCCTGCACTTAGGACGGAAGAATCCCATGCACTGCTACAGACTAGGGACCGAATGGCTAGGTAGCAGTTCTGCAGAAAAGGACCTAGGGGTCACAGTGGACGAGAAGCTGGATATGAGTCAACAGTGTGCTTTTGTTGCCAAGAAGGCTAACGGCATTTTGGGCTGTATAAGTAGGGGCATTGCCAGCAGATCGAGGAACGTGATCGTTCCCCTTTATTCGACATTGGTGAGGCCTCATCTAGAATACTGTGTCCAGTTTTGGGCCCCACACTACAAGAAGGATGTAGAAAAATTGGAAAGAGTCCAGCGGAGGGCAACAAAAATGATTAGGGGTCTGGAGCACATGACTTATGAGGAGAGGCTGAGGGAACTGCGATTGTTTAGTCTCCAGAAGAGAAGAATGAGGGGGGATTTGATAGCAGCCTTCAACTACCTGAAGGGGGGTTCCAAAGAGGATGGAGCTCGGCTGTTCTCAGTGGTGGCAGACGACAGAACAAGGAGCAATGGTCTCAAGTTGCAGTGGGGGAGGTCCAGGTTGGATATCAGGAAAAACTATTTCACTAGGAGGGTGGTGAAACACTGGAATGCGTTACCTAGGGAGGTGGTGGAGTCTCCTTCCTTGGAGGTTTTTAAGGCCCGGCTTGACAAAGCCCTGGCTGGGATGATTTAGCTGGGAATTGGTCCTGCTTTGAGCAGGGGGTTGGACTAGATGACCTCTTGAGGTCCCTTCCAACTCTGATATTCTATGATTCTATGAACAGGTTGAGGAGTCTGTAGATCCTGGAATGGAACCCAAGATTTTTACTTTTTGGTTCAAATTTAGGTAGCAAAATAGCAGCCTCTCCTCATGGCTCCTCCTCACATTGACCAGAGCATAGGGGAGAGTGTGCTGCACCCTTCTGCAGAGCTGGAGGCACATTCCTGCCCAGAATTCTCTCTCAGCGGGTTCAACTGAGCTTCACCACCAAAACATGCCATGTTAGCCTGCCACAATCTTGCCCAAAGTGACTTACAGTAGTTAAGACAGCAGACTGAATACAACATTAATGAATGCTATTCTTGCCTAATTAATACGAGGTAATCAGCTGGTCCATGAATACTTAAGAATGTTCTTAATTACTCTATTTTTATCAGCCCAAGTGCCAGACGCAGCAGTGCAAGCGATCATTAGTGTTGATTTTTAAATTCTTAGGATTGTAACATTAGTCACTGGATTTTGCCTCATTTACATTTGCTACTTTGATCCCTCTGCAGTTACCTTTCTGTCTTCCATTTGCTGCTATCATCCAGTTTAAAAGCTTTAGTTTATAAATTATTTTAAAAATACTGATTTCCATGCTTCTAAAATGACAAATAATCACACTGTGGACATAATTTCAGTATATTAGGAACTGAAAAAACAGCAACAATGGTTTAGGTGACTACAAGACAGAAGTTTTCAGGAGGCATTTTGGGAGGAAAATTCATTTTTCTTACAGGATTAACTGTTTTCAGTTCATTAGTATATATGGCAAGTTGACCGTCCAAACTCCATTTTACAGTTAAGGGTATATATGACATAGAGGAGCATTTTATACACAAAATCTGTGACCTCTTCCCTCCATTAATGAGTAGATTATTAATATTTGTATTATAGTAGTGTCCACAGGCCCCAATCAGGGATCATGGCCTAGGGTTACCATATTCTGTGCCTCCAAATGGAGGACACTCCACGGCCCCCGGCCCCGCCCCCAACCCCGCCCATACCCCCGCCCCAACCCCGCCCCCTCCCCAAAGTCTCCGCCCCCTCCCCTGCTTCCCGCGAACATTTGATTCGCGGGAAGCCTGAAGCAGGTAAGGGGGATGTGGGGGGGAGGAGGCGCGGCCCAGGCTGGCCCCCCGGCGGCTCCAGCCTGGGTTGGCTCGGGCCCTGGGGTGCCGGCCCCGGCTGACCACCCCCGGCCCGCCCAGCACTGCCAGCCCCCGGCGGCCCGGCGCACCCCCGGGCTCCCCGCGGGCCCGCCGGCCTGCCTGACCGGCTCCCCGCGGGCCCAGCTCCCCGGCTCCCCGCGGGCCCGGCTGACCTGCTCCCCGCCGGACCGGCTGACCGGCTCCCCGCGGGCCCGGCTGACTGGCTCCCCGCCGGCCCGGCTGACCGGCTCCCCGCCGGCCCGGCTCCCCGCGGGCCCGGCTGACCGGCTCCCCGCCGGCCCGGCTCCCCGCGGGCCCGGCTGACCGGCTCCCCGCCGGCCCGGCTCCCCGCGGGCCCGGCTGACCGGCTCCCCGCCGGCCCGGCTCCCCGCGGGCCCGGCTGACCGGCTCCCCGCCGGCCCGGCTCCCCGCGGGCCCGGCTGACCGGCTCCCCGCGGGCCCGGCTGACCGGCTCCCCGCCGGCCCGGCTGACCGGCTCCCCGCGGGCCCAGCTCCCCGGCTCCCCGCGGGCCCGGCTGACCTGCTCCCCGCCGGCCCGGCTCCCCGCGGGCCCGGCTGACCTGCTCCCCGCCGGCCCGGCTCCCCGCCGGACCGGCTGACCGGCTCCCCGCGGGCCCGGCTGACCGGCTCCCCGCCGGCCCGGCTCCCCGCGGGCCAGGCTGACCAGCTCCCCGCCGGCCCGGCTCCCCGCGGGCCCGGCTGACCGGCTCCCCGCCGGCCCTGCTCCCCGCGGGCCCGGCTGACCGGCTCCCCGGCTCCCCGCGGGCCCGGCTCCCCGGCTCCCCGCCGGCCCGGCTGACCGGCTCCCCGCCGGCCCGGCTGACCGGCTCCCAGCCGGGGGCCCGGCCCGGCACCGCGCCCCCGGCTCCCCGTCCGGCCCCGCGCCCGGCACTGCGCCCCTAGTTCCCGGCCCGGCACCATGCCCCCGGCCCCGCACTGGCCCCGCACCGCCGGCCCCGGCCGAGCACCACCCAGCCCTCCCGATTTTCCCGGACATGCCCGGCTTTTGGGGATTTCCCCCCGGACGGGGATTTGAGCCCCCAAAAGCCGGACATGTCCGGGAAAATCCGGACGTATGGTAACCCTATCATGGCCCCATTATACTAAGCACTGTCCAACCACGTAGCAAAAAGCCTGTGCCAGCCTTCAAGAATTTACAATCAAGGTTATGGAATCTTTTTTATAAGTAGATAGAGCTATACATCGTCATTCAAAGTATATAGGGCTAGAAGTCAGATTGAGTCCCCTGCAACAGTAGGTCTGCAGAGGCCACACAAGTGCAAACTTCTTACAATCCCTGCTCCATCAGGGGAGGACCTGGAGCCTGATGGCAAAGCCCACAAAGTGCATGAGGCAGTCCAGCAGGAAGTTGGGCCCAGTAAGCTATTGAGATGTGTGATTTGCACATTTCCCCAGCAACTGCTGCTGGCTGTAAAATAAAGCCATTCCCTCTAGGTGGAAATATGGAGGGAAACGGCTGTAGTATCCTGGCCTGCCTTAACTTGGGCGGGAGGGTGAATACCCCCTTTATTGCAGCTGCAGGGAGATGCGGTTTGGAACCTTGTGCTTATGGAGATGAATGTAGCCAGGAACAGAAATCTGGCCCTAACCCTGTGCTGAGCTCAGCACAGGAAGGCCTCTGTGCCCAGATGGGAGCCTCATTGACATCAGTGGGACTTTGCATAGGAGTAGGGCTTGGGTTTGGATTAGAATTATACCATCAATATTGATTTATAGGATTAGTTTTAGGAGTTTATCTCCTTACCTTAATGTCACACATGTATCTTGCATTTTAATTGTCAGTAAAAGAGTAAGCAATTCTATGCCTACCAAGTTCTATAGTTCAGTCTCCAGCAAAACCTTTTAAAATGGGTTGCTGCAATGTCACTGCTGTGGCTGTTGCAAATCTTGTAACAGCATTAGAGTGTGATGGGGATTTTCTGCCATGGGTTATTGGAACTCTGATTGCCTTGTTAAAATAAATATGGATTTATTTGTTTGTTTTGTTCCCCTTATTTAAAAAAAGAGGACAAGGAATGGTGAGAGGAGGACAGGGTAGATGAGCCGTTTCCAGCATTAAACAAACCTAGGTTGTGTTACTCACGTCTGAAATGCCACTACTCATCGTGGGTGGACAGGAGAGAGTTGTGTCATGAGAGTAAGAAGCAGCTAGTGGTGAGACACTGATGTTAATAAAATGGGATTGTTCAGTGCTATAGATTTACTCCATTTAGTGAAGTGACTCCTGATCCGTGTTTACACTCCTTTGAGACACTGGGTTTGTTTGATAGGAATAACAATTCTTGAGGCCTGGTTTGTCTCTCATTTGCACTAGTGTAAATGAGGAGTAACTCCTTTGAAGTCAATGGAGTCAGACCTATCTCAAACAGGTGTGTGAGGAAAATTAGGCCCTGAGGTTTAATAGAATATTGTAGGAACAAAGCACCCTACAAAACAGTAACTAATTAATTGATTTATTCACTGATTGGCCAGTGTCCTGAACATTCTGTGCCAGGAATTTTTATTCGTCTGGAAAGTGGGAAACACTATTAGCTACATAATTCAGATAGAAAAAGTACAATATAATGGTGCTTGTAAGAATAGTTAAATGTTGCTAGTGTGGGAGTGACTGTGCAAATCAGATGATGCAATATTTATATGAGACTAGCTATGTTAAAGTCTGTGTTAGGCCTTTGAGCATGTTCATGTACAGTATGAACTCTTTCGGAAAGCTACATGTCTGATAGGATTACATTCACCATTCCCTGAGGAGCTAAAAAGGGGCATCTGTTATCACCACAACTACTTTTCAAAACACTGTGCCAAGTGCAGATTAGCTATACAGCTGAATAGTGCTTTTGTGCAGTTTAGGTTAATGTACTTTGGAAGATTAATCTGAAGTACAAAAAGGCACTCTTAGAAGTCATGACTACATGGTGTGGTAATGTGTACTATGGGGATGTGATTTCTATAGCACACTATTGTGTTGTGCATTGAATGCTTCATGTAGATCCCTGCTGGTGTGCATTAAAATTTCCCTAGCGTGCTTTAATAAAGTGCAGCACTATTATGTTAAAGTTCCCTAGGGAACTTTTAGTGCGTGCCAGCAGGGTCAACATGGACCAGTTAGCGTGAAACACATTAGTGCGCTTTAGCAATCACCCCACCCCCGTAGTGTGCGTTACCTCACCATGTAGACAAGCCCCCTAGTGTAGAATAAAAATGTTCACATAGGGAGTTAGTGTGGAATTGCTATTGCATTTTAAATTCACATCCTAACTATTTTGCACTAACTTCCCCATCCATTCCCTATGTATACAAACTCTGAGTTTCATTGCATTCAGTGCTAGTATTCCTGATTAATTTGTATTTTCCCATTTCTTTAAATCCTTATGTGGCATGATTTTTTTCATCAATATATATACTTACATAGATTACTGCATCTTATTCTTCTGACATAAATCATAGCCACACAAAGTAATGCTGATTTAAATTATGACATGAAAATTATAAGGTGAGTATCCACATTTTGGGTGAAATCCTGCCCCATTGAAGTCACTGGAGTTTTGCTGTTCACTACAGTGGAGCCAGGATTTCACCCACAGTTTCTGGCAGTTTTCGAAAAGACACCTGATGATTTCGCATAAAATGTTTTTTAGAGATAGTGCAAATCACAATCTGATTTCTCTCAAGCATGCTGAATATTTTTAAAATAATTGTATCGATTTACATTTTGGGCATGAGTTTATGATAAACTGAGTAGATCCCCACAACACCTTTGCACTAAAGAACGGGCTTTTAAAGAAAATATCAGGATATATTGTGGATGCGGTGAGCAAAAGGGGACAAAGAGATATTAAATACCATAGCTTCATCCCCAGTTTCCTTTGTCACAGTGAGTGGCAGGTATTCGTGGCCAGTGACAAAATTAATTTATAGGAAGAAGTTGGTGCTAGGATTAGAAACCAAGTGCTGGCATTTACTAATTGAATTAATTGAGTTAAAGAAGTAGGTTCACTAGCTGAAGCTGCCAGATGCACTTTTGGAGGCTATTAGTGGAGGAAATAAATTGGGTGCCAAGTGTGACTTTTTTAATGCATGTGCACATGTATCACTAGAGCCCATCCAAAGTATCCTTGAAATAAAATACCTGACATTCATGCCAATTAATAAAGAAAATGGAGTTTAACTGGAATCTGAGGCCCCAGGCACATTTCCTGTGGATTTAGCTAAAGAAACAGCTTTAACGTGATCAAGAAAAACTAAGATTAATTGTACATTTTCTTCAATAACCTATCTATCTTAAAACACCCCTCATCACTCTATTATTTCATTCTTAAATGCTGAAAATGCCTGTTGGTTTGATTTGGTTTTCTTTATCTGTATAGTTTTATTTCAAGGATTTAATTTTTTTTTTTTTGCCATTATTGACATAGAATTATAGAAATGTAGGACTGAAAAGGACCTTGAGAGATCACCTAGTCCAGCCTCCTGCACTAAGGCAGGACCAAGTGTCCCTGACAGCTGTTTGTCCAACCTGTTCTTAAAAACCTCCAGTGATGAGGATTCCACTGTCACAATCAGAGCAATTGCACCTATATTCCCCCTCCATGGTCCAGCCAAGGCACACACTCTCAGACTTTTGCTCCCCTCTGTCACCCCTCTTGGGCTGAGACCTGTCTCTCTCTCCCTCCAGAATGGGATATTTTCAGGCCACACAGTTTTCTGCCTACACTGTGAATTCCCCAGTAAGTCAGCCTGCCTAAGCAGGCAGGCTTTGCTTTCTCCTAAGAGGCTACAAACAAAATAATTGCCCACGGTTAAGTTACCACATAACTCTTTCTTAGAAAGCACATTTATTCTTAATTTAAAAGCATTATGGAGAAAACATTTTGAAAACAAAAAATGAACCTACGCACATCCTAATCAGGTTACCAGAGATCACCCCAACTCTAACAAACGCTGTGGCAGCTTAACCATCCTTCAAACCCCACCAAAGTTTTTTTTGCCCCGTGCTTACAAGATGTTCTCTGCTTACAGCCTTGGCTAAGAACAAACACACCCTTGAATGACTCTTTTATACAGTTTGGGTCTTTGATCTGGGAATAGGTAATTCATAGACTATGCAGCTCTCCTCAGGGCATAGCTTCAGAAGGCTGGGTTTTTGCAAAACCAGAGTTACATTTGCATTCACATCACCCTAGAGATTTCCTGGGAAACTCATTTAACTTTAAAAGTTCTCATTGTTTCATATAGTCCTTTGATGCTCATAAGACTTCCCAGCATTTGCAATAGTAAAGTCTCCTCCCTAAAGATGTTAAATACTATCCTACTATAATACACACACACACATGTTTCCATAGCACATACTGCTACTGAGAATCTGGGCTGTGATATAGCCTGTAGGCAATTACATAAGGGCTGCAATAACTGAAAGCAGCCCCTAGACTGCTCTGACTTATTATGGGGGCTGCAACAGGCCCGAGGTAACCAAGAATCTGGGCAACATATGCTTTCTCCAACCCAGCCCCATCCCATTCTTTCTGGGCACCAGGTTCTGTAGGTATAATAGAGTCAGAACATATTAGGGTTAAGAATCCAAGATGAGTAAAAGTAAATAATAGTTAGAAGCATTGAGGAGTCTACTCCAGAAACTCCATCCCTATGCAGGCATTTCTACTTCATTGAGAATGATAGGTTCTCTTTTCTGTAATGTTTGTTTTAAGAGGAGTGTTGTTTTTGAAATGGTCTAAGAATTAGGAGTCCATGGCTTTGCCAAGTTACCCAGTAGTTTTTGTCACAGGCAGTCTCTGTTTCTTTTCATTTCCTGGATCTTTCGCTGGAAAATGTTAGCTCTTTACAAACAGCTCTCCTGCTACTAGATCATCAAATTTCCTTATGATATTTCCTGAATTTTGTATTGGACTGAAAGTTTGATATATTTCATGCTTTAAGTTTTACTCCTTGTTGGAGAACCTCAGACTGAGCAATTATATTTCTTCTCTCAGCTGTTCTTTTGCTAGCATCACAAAATGCAAACTTTCTCTCCTTTTGAAACATGGCATATAAAGAGTTTCTATTAAAGGTTTGGTTCAGGACTAAGAGCTCGATCCTGTATCTGCTGAGATCAACCTAAGGTATGAGCCTGGATGCAGGATCAGACCTTAGGTTAGAAAAATATTTTGTTATATATTAACATAATATGTGAGTAACGAATTACTTTTGAGCATGCCCAGTAGACATATGCTCATATTTAGAACAGATGTGCCCCCTTATAGCCAAGACTAAACCCTGCCCGTTTTAACAATACACTTGCCTGACTTGATCAGGGGTCAGCAGACTTGTCACAAGCTTGATTGTCCCCTCCATTACACCAGTTTAAGACCACTTCAGCTAATTTTAAACCTGGTATAGCAAGTGGAGAATAGGCCCCTGGGATGCTGCTGAGCCAATTTACATGAGGTAAATGTCTCACTAAAACATCACATGCTAATATCTGCCAAAACTCGTCTGCCACAATAGTAAAGAAAGGAAAAAATCATGGTTACATAAAAAGTGACATATCCTATGGTTTTAGAACTTCTCTGTGTTTTTTGCAGGATTCTGTAAATTCTAATTGTATTTATTTTACAACTCTGTTTTTCTCTCTATATTTTAGATAGCTGGTGGTTCTTTTCTCTCTCGTGTTGGTAATACTATAGTTAGCAGTATGTGGCATTTTCCTAAAGGTACAATAAAAGTTTGGCAGCCTAAGGCAAACTGAATACAAATCTTTCTTATTTTTCTCTTTGATCAAATAGACACTTGAACTTCTTATCTACCTTTTCCCCCTGTCACTGTTTGTTCTTTTCTGTCCTGTGTCACTTCCTCTTGCTTTTCTCCAAGCTCTTCTCCTCTAATTCTCTTTGCTGCTCTGCTTCCTGTTGACTGTTTCTTACACAATTTCTGCTTCTGCTATTTTGGTATTAAAAATGTCTTTTTTAGTTTTCTTTGTTTTGTTCCTTGGTGTCTGTAACAGACATTGTCAAGAACTTTAAGCCTACAGGTTTTACATGCACTGTGTCTTCTTTTAGTTAATGAATGTCCGATTAACACTGTTTATGTAAAAGTTGATCTCTCCAAACATTACAGTTTTATCAAAGGCATAAGCAGTGTAGGGAATAGGATAATACAGTTATATACATTCTTCAGGGCCAAATTTTGCTACCTTTGCTCACATTCAATAGTATTGTATTCTGCAAGATGTTCCATTGAATTGGGCCCTCAGTGATCAGGAATCAGATCTCCCTGAGTCCTGTTATGAGTGCCTGATCTGTTCTGTTAACAGGATTCCAGATGCTACAGTATAACTGAGATTAGAAGGTATCATAAGATACAATCCCTGGCCCTTTAAAACAAACAGAATAAATCTTACCGTAAAACTGGATTTCAATTATACCAGATAGGATGTAAGTAAGGGTATGTCTACACTATGAGAGTAGTTCGATTTTACTTAAATCGAATTTGTGGAACCGATATTACAAAGTTGAACGTGTGTATCCACACTAAGGACAGTAATTTGACTTTGTGAGTCCACACTAACGGGGCAAGCATCGACACTGGAAGCGGTGCACTGTGGGCAGCTATCCCACAGTTCCCGCAGTCCCTGCTGCCCATTGGAATTCTGGGTCGAGCCCCCAATGCCTGCTGGGGCAAAAAATGTGTTGAGGGTGGTTTTGGGTAACTGTCGTCATTCAACCGTCACTCCCGCCCTCCCTCCCTGAAAGCGCCGGCGGGCAATCAGTTCGCGCGCTTTTCTGGTGAGTGACAGCGCAGATGCCACAGCACTGCGAGCATGGAGCCCGCTGCGACCATCGCTGCAGTTATGGCCGTTGTCAACACCTCGCACCTTATCATCCACCTTTTCCAGAGGCAGATGCTGAGAAATCAGGCGAGGAGGCTACGGCAGCGCAGTGAGGACATTAAGTCTGAGAGGGGCACAGACCTCTCACAAAGCACGGGACCCCGTGCCGTGAACATCATGGTGTCAATGGGTCATGTTGATGCTGTGGAATGGCGATTCTGGGCCTGGGAAACAAGCACGGACTGGTGGAACCACATAGTGCTGCAGGTCTGGGATGAATCACAGTGGCTGCGAAACTTTAGGGAGCGGAAGGGAACTTTCCTGGAACTTTGTGAGTTGCTGTCCCCTGCCCTGAAGCGTAAGGACACCCGGATGTGAGCAGCCCTGACTGTCCAGAAGCGAGTGGCCATAGCCCTCTGGAAGCTTGCAACGCCAGACAGCTACCAGTCAGTTGCGAACCACTTTGGTGTGGGCAAATCTACCGTGGGGGTTGCTGTGATGCCAGTAGCCAACGCAATCATTGAGCTACTGCTGTCAAAGGTAGTGACCCTTGGAAACGTGCAGGTCATCATAGATGGCTTCACCACGATGGGATTCCCAAACTGCGGTGGGGCTACAGATAGAACTCACATCCCTATCCTGGGACCGGACCACCAGGCCAGCCAGTACATTAACCGAAAGGGCTACTTTTCAATGGTGCTGCAAGCACTGGTGGACCATAGGAGACGTTTTACAAACACCAGTGTCGGATGGCCAGGCAAGGTTCATGACGCTCGTGTTTTCAGTAACTCTGGTCTGTTTAGACGGCTGCAGGAAGGTATTTACTTCCCGGACCACAAAATAACTGTTGGGGATGTGGAGATGCCTATAGTGATCCTCGGGGACCCAGCCTACCCGCTAATGCCCTGGCTCATGAAGCCCTATACAGGTGCCCTGAACACTGAAAAAGAACTCTTCAACTACCGTCTGAGCAAGTGCAGAATGGTGGTGGAGTGTGCTTTTGGACGTCTCAAGGGGAGATGGAGAAGCTTACTGACTCGCTCTGATCTCAGCGAAACCAATATCCCCATTGTTATTGCAGCTTGCTGTGTGCTCCACAATCTCTGTGAGAGCAAGGGGGAGACCTTTCTGGCAGGGTGGGAGGTTGAGGCAAATAGCCTGGCTGCTGATTATGCCCAGCCAGACAGCCATGCGATTAGAAGAGCACAGCGGGACAGGCTGTGCATCCAGGAGGCTTTAAAAGCTAGGTTCCTCAGTGAACAGAGTAACCTGTGACTATTAAGTTTGTTTAAAGAGAAACTGAACCTGCCCCCATTTCTTTACCCAGTTAATGTTGCCTATCCTCTCCAGTTACATACCCCGTTTCACCTGTCCTGTTTCTGTAACACTTTAAAAATCAGCAAAAGGGTTATATAAATCAAATATATTATGAAACAAAAGGCAAAAAACTATTCTGTACATAGTTTAGTCCTATTCAGTGTCTACTCGGCGCTTCTTGGCTTGTCTCTTGTATTCATTAAATGGAGCATCTCTTGTCACTGTCCAGCAATAGTCTGCAAGCATTGATGGGCTCCATTTGCCCTGATAGCGTTTCTCCATTGTTGCAATGTCCTGGTGAAATCACTCGCCGTGCGCGTCGCTCACTGCTCCGCAGTTCGGTGGAAAACAATCTAGATGAGAGTGCAAAAAATGTATCTTTAGTGACATGTTGCAACCAAGGCTTTTGTATGCCTTGAGGAGGTTTTCCACCAACAACCTGTAGTTGTCTGCCTTGTTGTTTCCGAGAAAATTTATTGCTACTAACTGGAAGGCTTTCCATGCCGTCTTTTCCTTGCCACGCAGTGCATGGTCAAATGCATCATCTCGAAGAAGTTCACGAATCTGAGGACCAACCAAGACACCTTCCTTTATCTTAGCTTCACTTAACCTTGGAAATTTTCCACGGAGGTACTTGAAAGCTGCTTGTGTTTTGTCAATGGCCTTGACAAAGTTCTTCATCAGACCCAGCTTGATGTGTAAGGGTGGTAACAAAATCTTCCTTGATTCAACAAGTGGTGGATGCTGAACACTTTTCCTCCCAGGCTCCTATGACTGTCGGAGTGGCCAATCTTTCTTGATGTAGTGGGAATTTCTTGCATGACTATCCCATTCGCAGAGAAAACAGCAGTACTTTGTGTATCCAGTCTGCAGACCAAGCAAGAGAGGAACAACCTTCAAATCACCACAAAGCTGCCACTGATGTTGGTCATAGTTTATGCACCTCAAAAGTTGTTTCATGTTGTCATAGGTTTCCTTTATATGGACTGCATGACCAACTGGAATTAATGGCAAAACATTGCCATTATGCAATAAAACAGCTTTAAGACTCGTCTTCGATGAATCAATGAACAGTCTCCACTCATCTGGATCGTGAATGATGTTGAGGGCTGCCATCACACCATCGATGTTGTTGCAAGCTACAAGATCACCTTCCATGAAGAAGAATGGGACAAGATCCTTTTGACGGTCATGGAACATGGAAACCCTAACATCACCTGCCAGGAGATTCCACTGCTGTAGTCTGAAGCCCAACAGCTCTGCCTTACTCTTGGGTTGTTCCAAATCCCTGACAAGGTCATTCAGTTCACCTTGTGTTATGAGGTGTGGGTCAGAGGAGGAGGATGGGAGAAAACGTGGATCCTGTGACATTGATGGTTCAGGACCAGAAGTTTCATCCTCTTCCTCTTCCTCGTCTTACTCAAGTGAGAATGATTCTGGTGCATCAGGAACCGGCAGTCCTTCTCCGTGGGGTACTGGGCGTATAGCTGATGGAATGTTTGGATAATGCACAGTCCACTTTTTCTTCTTTGACAAACCTTTCCCAACTGGAGGCACCATGCAGAAGTAACAATTGCTGGTATGATCTGTTGGCTCTCTCCAAAGCATTGGCACTGCAAAAGGCATAGATTTCCTTTTACTGTTCAACCACTGGCGAAGATTTGTTGCACAAGTGTTGCAGCATATATGTGGGGGCCCACCTCTTGTCCTAATCTCCAATTTTGCAGCCAAAATAAAGGTGATAGGCTTTCTTAACCATAGTGGTTATACTGTGCTTTTGTGATGCAAAAGTCACTTCACCACAAACATAGCAGAAGTTATCTGCACTGTTCACACAAGTACGAGGCATCTCTGCTCACTTTGGCTAAACAGAAATGTGTCCCTTTGCAAAATCAAACACTGACAAATAAGAGAGCACGACACTGTATGATTTCTAGAGCTGATATAGGGCAATTTGTTCAGCAGAGTGATGTAAGCTTCGTTATGATTGCATCATCCATGACTTCTAGGAATAACATGATGCAATTCATATCATGGATGACGCAATACCAGCTTCAGATTGCATCATTCATTGTTTTTCCTAAAAAGCAAGTACTGTCCAAACCCAGTCATAGATTTATTCCTAGATCCAGTCAAAGATGTATTTTAGTCATTTCTGGTTTAAATTGAGATCCCTTCCCTTTATAACTCACTTATCCTCCGCCATTCCCAAGTCAAGGGTCGTATATACTGACCCAATAGCATATCTTGAAAACTAGAGCCAATCAACAATGTTAAGCATCATTTTCGTTCTCAGTGACCCAGAATTAGTAAAGTTTGACTACATTTATTTCAGAAGCATTTTGGCTGTAGAGCAGTGTTACCAACCCCCTTCCCCCCCTTCAAACACACTCTCCTCTAAAAGAACATGACGGAAACAGTAACGTATTTTTTATTAGCAACTACACAGTTAGGGGATGACACTGGGACGGGGGCTTGGGTGAGGTGCTTTTGGAGTGAAGGAAAGGACTTATCAAAACTTTGGGAATGAGAGCCGTCTGGTACTTGAGCAGTCTGCAGGGGTGGAGTGACTGTTTTCACGGCCCCTGCCGCCCCTCCTTCTTGGGACTTTGGGTGAGGGGGGTATGGGACTTTGTGGCGGGGGAGGGCGGTTAGAGATAGACTGCAGCGAGGCTCTGTCCTCCTGCCTCCGGTCCTGCAGAACATCCACAAGGCGCCGGAGCGTGTCTGTTTGCTCCCTCATTAGTCCAAGCAGCATTTGAGTCACCTGCTGGTCTTCCTGCCGCCACCTCTCCTCCTGTTCGCTGTGTGATCGCTGGTATTGCGACATGTTTTCCCTCCACTGGGTCTGCTGGGCCGCCTCGGCTCGGGAGCAGCCCATAAGTTCTAAGAACATGTCGTCCTGTGTCCTTTTCTTTCTCTGCCTAATCTGCGCCAGCCTCTGCGAGGGGGATGCCGGGGTAGGTCGGGAGACAGTCGCAGCTGTGGGATGGGAAAAAAGGAGTGAATTCCTCACAAAGATAAATTTTTGTGAACAATGAACATAGTCTTTCTCTGTGAACAAGACCATGCACAGCACCTATCACATGCGCACTCAGGACAAGGTTGAATTTTCGGCCTTCGCATTCAGTGCCTGGGGTCTTGCAGTGAAGATCAGACAAGCGGGGCAGGACAGCGGAATTCGGGTAGCAGGCTGACATGGTAAGCCATAGACTTTTGGCTGCTTAAAACTTAAATTATAGAAGTGCCCTCCTTTCACGTTCAAAGCAATGCTCCTAGCGTTGGCCAGTTCCTGCTGCCGGCAATCCGGCAAGCATGAACTCTGCCCCTGTCGCACCCCCTCGCGGCTGTCCCCAGGAAAGATCCCTGTATGCTGCCCCTCTCCCGCCTCCACTGCGTGGCTGTAAACCACCGGTTACAGTTATGTAAAGGAGCAGGCAAGCAATCCCAATACTAACATTCCCCTAATTCAAAGCAGGTCACCATGAGCAACATCACTCTGCTTAGGATTTCTGAAACAGAGAAAGACCGCATGCTGCGTGAAAGCCAGCAAAAACCAGGGCTGTATGCCGCCATGCTCTGCAAGGCAATGATCCCAGAGTACTTGATGATAGCCTGGCGCAGAAAAGTTTCCTACCACGGAGGACACAAGAAGGCCGCTCTCCCCAGGAACCTCATGCAAAGGCTTTCCAATTACCTCCAGGACAGCTTCGTGGAGATGTCCCATGAGGATTTCAGCTCTATCCCCAGACATATAGACCTTATTTTCCAGTAGCTGCACTGCCAAGGACTAAAAAGTAGAGCGCCTAGGGCAAAGTAATCATGAAAAACCCATTGTTAATGTTCCTGTTCTGTTCAAAATAAATGTTTACATGTTTAACACACTTACCGACTGATCCTTCCCCTGATTCAGGGTCCGGGTTAATGCGTGGGGAGGGTTGGTAGGGGATCTCTGTGAGGGTGATGAAGAAATCCTGGCTGTCGGGGAAATCAGCGTTGTAAGTGCTGTCGACTGCCTCGTCCTCCTCATCTCCTTCCTCATCTTCCCCATCCGCTAACGTCTCCGAGGAAGCAGCCGTCGACAATATCCCATCCTCAGAGTCCACGGTCAGCAGGGCCGGCTCCAGGGTTTTGGCCGCCCCAAGCAGCCAAAACCAAAAAAAAAAAAAAAAAAGCCGCGACTGCGATCTAAAAAAAGCCGCGATCGCGATCTGCGGCGGCAATTCGGCGGGAGGTCCTTCACTCCCAGGCGGAGTGACGGACCCTCCGCCGAATTGCCACCGAATACCTGGAACTGCCGCCCCTGTCCGGAACGGCCGCCCCAAGCACCTGCTTGAGAAGCTGGTGCCTGGAGCCGGCCCTGACGGTCAGTGGTGGGGTAGTGGTGGCGGCCGCACCTAAAATGGAATGCAGTGCCTCGTAGAAACGGCATGTCTGGGGCTGGGATCTGGAGCGTCCGTTTGACTCTTTGGTCTTCTGGTACCCTTGTCTCAGCTCCTTGATTTTCACGTGGCACTGCATTGCATCCCGGCTGTATCCTCTCTCTGTTATGGCTTTTGAGATCTTCTCGTAGATCTTCGCATTCCGTTTCTTGGAGCGCAGCTCCGAAAGCACGGACTCATCGCCCCACACAGCGATCAAATTCAAGACTTCCCGATCAGTCCATGCTGGGGCCCTCTTTCTATTCTGAGATTGCATGGTCACCTCTGCCGGAGAGCTCTGCATCGTTGCCAGTGCTGCTGAGCTCGCCACGATGTCCAAACAGGAAATGAGATTCAAACTGGCCAGACAGGAAAAGGAATTCAAATTTTCCCGGGGCTTTTCCTGGGTGGCTGGTCAGAGCATCCGAGCTCGGACTGCTGTCCAGAGCGTCAACAGAGTGGTGCACTGTGGGATAGCTCCCGGAACTATTAGTGTCGAATTCCATCCACACCTACCCTAATTCGACATGGCCATGTCGAATTTAGCGCTACTCCCCTCGTTGGGGAGGAGTACAGAAATTGAATTTAAGAGACCTCTATGTCGAACTAAATAGCTTCGTTGTGTGGACGGGTGCAGGGTTAATTCGATTTAACGCTGCTAAATTCGACATAACCTCCTAGTGTAGACCAGGCCTAAGAGTTTAGCCTCTCTATTTCTATTAGGTCGGCCATATAGGAACATATTGTATTGCTGCCAATCCAGACAAATTGGGCCCAGAGAGTATTTTTGGAAAACATAGCTTTCTATGTTCCTTTCAAATTAATGAACTTTTATTGAAATGACATCCAAGGGTGCATTGTGTCTGAACTTCAGAGGCTGAGCAAAGTGTGAGTTTCATTCCCTAGCTTTCAGTTTCAGTATGTGGGGTGTGGATCGAGAGCAGTGTATGGGTGTACAACAGGGGTCGGCAACCTTTCAGAAGTGGTGTGCCAAGTCTTCATTTATTCACTCTAATTTTAGGTTTCACGTGCCAGTAATACATTTTAACATTTTTAGAAGGTCTCTTTCTATAAGTCTATAATATATAACTAAACTATTGTTGTATGAAAAGTAAATAAGGTTTTTAAAATGTTTTAAAAGCTTCATTTAAAATGAAATTAAAATGCAGAGCCCCCCGGACTGGTGGCCAGGACCCGGGCAGTGAGAGTGCCACTGAAAATCAGCTCACGTGCCGCCTTTGGCACACGTGCCATAGGTTGCCCACATCTGGTGTACAATGTGCCTCCCAACCCTGAGTTCTGTGTGAGGATGAGTATTATGCTCACCATTTAAAAAAACATTTAAAATTATTTTTCCAGCTATGAGTATATTGAAACATAGACAGCAAATCAAACGCTGCTCTCACTGTAACTTTGTCATGGAAACTAGAGTGGCCCAAGGGCAATCTGAGGGCCAAATATGAACCATGGAGTCCTAAATTATGGCTTGCAGTTGCCCTATATTCTATGGTTAGGGTAAGTGGTCAGCTGCAGTGTTCATTGCTGATTAATTCAGACAACAAGCACATTTAGTATAGACTATAATTTTCTACATATTAGTACAGCTCCTCCTAGCACAATGGAACCCTTACCTAGCTGGCATCTAGGCACTACTGCAATATTGTTAACTAATAAAATAAACATTTCTGTTTGTCTATGAAGAAAGGTCCATATGCAAGCAAAAATGATGGTTGTGTGGATTTGCTTCTGGTTGTTAGTCTGTGCAGGGCTGGCTGTAGGCACCAGCAAAACAAGCTGGTGCTTGGGGTGGCACATTTTTAGGGGCGGCATGGCCGGCGCCAGAATGCCGCCCCTAAAAATGTG
Organism: Malaclemys terrapin pileata; assembly: GCF_027887155.1. Lineage (NCBI taxonomy): Eukaryota > Metazoa > Chordata > Testudines > Emydidae > Malaclemys > Malaclemys terrapin. The sequence goes on from NC_071507.1 coordinate 89,184,664, forward strand.
CCCCGGCTGCCCTAGCTCACCTCCGCTGCTGCCGCTCGCACACCATGGCACACGAAATAGCTGATTAGCACGCCGCTGCTCGCTCTCCCTCCCAGGCTCTCAAACCTGGGAGGGAGGGGGAGATCCCAAGCGGCCACGGCGCGCGAAACAGCTGATTCGCGCGCCGCTGCTCACCCTCCCTCCCAGGTTTGAGAGCCTGGGAGGGAGGGGGAGACTCTGAGTGGCCGCGGCATGCACGCTGCTTCTCCCCCTCCCTTCCTCCCTCCCTCCTAGGCTTGAGAGCCTGGGGGGAGGAGGCAGGGCTGGGGATTTGGGGAAGGGGTGGAGTTGAGGCGGGGCCGGGGGTGGGGTAAGAAAAAAATGGGAGGGGGGAGGGCGGCCAAAATTGTTTTTGCTTGGGGCGGCAAAAATCCTAGAGCCGGCCCTGAGTCTGTGTTATTATATACACAAATTAGGTCTCACCCCTAAACTCCTGGAAAGCTGTGAAATGGCCCTCCATGTGGTAATCCTGATGTGCACAAGCTCTGTTTGTTATGATAGTGTTAGATTCTGCTCTCACTACCAATTTGTGCAAGCTCAGAATTTTTCCTATGCGGAGGGAGTGTAGCTCTGTTTCTGAAAGAGGCCTGCACTAAGAGTGGTGCTTGCTTCCTGGGTAACTTTCTTTAATAAATATTCATTAAAAGTTAAAGCTGCTTTTGCTTTAAGAAATTGATTTAATTCCTTTGGCTCCAAAGTGATCTCTGAGACCCTGGGGCAAATTCATCCCCGCCTGTAGCTCCATATTAACAGATATCGGACACTTTTATATTCCAGTAGAGTAGAGCCCCTAATCATTTTCATCACCCTTCTCTGAACCCCCAAGGTTCTCTCTGGTCACAACTGTGTGTTTTTTCTGCTTGTTACTTTAGGTTTTTTAATGCAAAAAATTGTTTGCAGTTTTCAATAATCCTGTCAGTTGGGCAGAGAGAAAAGACGAGGTCAGTATTATTGGCACAGAAAATGACAACCCTGAATTTTGCTCAAAGCAAAGCATGCCTTTAACTGGTAGAGTTACCGTACTATGTACATTTTACTTAAATTCTTATATTAACAGTTATCAGACATTTTTATTTTTCAGTAAATTATAGAGACCAAGCCACTCCTTAACTGTGCCTAGTTCATTTTTGCCCATCAGTTTTCACATAAAAAAGGTATAAATCATCTGAGTCAAAAAGATGGGATCCACTTTAAAACTCCCTCAGACTTTGAGGGTGTCCAGAGCTGAGTCTTCAGTTTACCCAGTGACAGAGAAAGGGATGAGTTGCAAAAATCTGGATACAGATCCAAGTTTCCATAATGCTAAGGGGTTTTAGAATCCATAGTATGTTATAGCAGGCGCATCTCTAGTAAGAAACCAGCAAAAAATCTCTCCCTAGGCATGTGCAAACTGGGTATTTAAAGTATGCATGTAATTTATATTTTTTCATGCAAACAAGAGAACACACAAATATTGGGCCTAATCCACCACATTCAAAGGAAGAAACTCATTAAATGAATTCTTTCTCCTATCTCCTCCAATTACGATACATCATTTATATATATATATATATATATATATATATATATATATATATATATATATATATATATATATATAAGATCTTGTCAAGGACTGAGTTGGACACCCGCCAGTTTAATGTTATGCCTATATTCAACACAGCTTTTCTGATATGCATAAAGAATAAATCGGTTACAGAAATAATTGCCCCTGGAAGTCTGACTTTAACAGGTCATTTCTGTTTGTGTGTACTATGCAGTATCTGTGCACTTATGCAAGATTTTCTGTTTAAGGATACTGGAATCATTAAATGGCTGAAATAGAGATAAAATAGCTAAAATATTATTAGTATGTGTTACACTTAGGGCTGGCCTACACTAAAAAAGATTTCCCATATCTCTCTGTTGGTTACGGGTGTGATTTTTTGCTAACATAGTTGTATTGGTAATGGCCCTAGTGTGGAGCAGCTATTCCAGTATAAAGGTGCCTTATAATCATTATAGCTTGTTTGGGCACTTTTAGACTGGTAGAATTACCTCCCCACTTGAGGGATTTTGCTGCTTTAACTAGACTAGTAGAGTTAAAGTGGCAAAACTTTCTAGTGTAGACAAACCCTTAGTTATGATTGAACGTTAGAAACCTGATCCTTAAGGCAATTGTACAGGCATGTGTAGGCAGTGTTGGTTTCCAGCTACCAGGACTAGGTGTTGGCATTTACAGTTTTTATGAGGAGCTTGTTAAGGTAGATCATCAAATAGCTACCGATGTCAATTGGGTTATCGGATGATAAGTAGGACCCTTGGCTTTATGCATGTTTTTATGATGTCTAACACTATGAGATTCTGATCCTAAATGGAGTATTTGGATATTACTCACTACAAATAAAGAATTTACGAACAACAAAGCTACATTACAAAATGTTATTAAGGTTGCAAAGTCAAGCACTCAAAAGTTAGGAAATGCCAGTATTCAGGTTGACTGTGTAGCCTTAATTGGACCCCCTCTGTGCAGTATGACACTCTTATTAAATATCACCATATTTTTTTCCATGGGATGTCATAAGAATGGCCATACTGGGTCAGACCAAAGGTCCATGTAGCCCAGTATCCTGTCTTCCGACAGTGGCCAATACCAGGTACCCTAAATGGAATGAACAGAACAGGCAATCATCAAGTGATCCATTCCTTGTCGCTTGGGGAATGAAGCAGCTGTTGAATATTTCTTTTTATCCTCCTCATTCCAAGTGTGGTCCCAGGCCGTATTTACTTGACTTTATTCCAACCCTGTTCTGAATATAAAATTATTAATTTTTATATGGGTGTTTCTATGGCCTTTATTACAGTACAATCTGAGAGCATCACAAACATTAATGAATCTATCTTTACGACCCCGTTGAAGGGAAGGAGGTGTATTATTCCCATTTTGCAGATGAGGAACTGAGGCATAGAGAGACTGAAGCCAAACATGCTAGTTTCCACTAATTTGGGATTCCTCAATGATTGAATGCCAAACCTGAGATGTCCAGGATCTGATTTTTTACAGGTGCTGAGCAGGCAGAGCTCACATTAATTTCGGCGTCACCTCTGCTCAGCATTTTGGGAAATCAGACCCCAGGCTCTCACACTGGGCTCTCTGAAAATGAGGAACCCACAATTAGTGAAAAGTTTGCTTTAAGTGATTTATCCAGCATCACATAGGAACACTGGCAAAGCTAGAATCTAGTTCTCTAGGGCAATATTGAGCTGCTTTAATCATGAGACCATCCTGGTTCTTCCTCCAATCCCCAGATTCATTCTATGCACACGTTCTGACTTCTGCAATGAATGAGGAAAGGGATCTACAGATACCAGCCTCCTTCACTACACAACCCTGATTTATTCACTGTCCATCCTGTGCATGGATGAACCAGGAGTCATGGAAAAAATAGTTCTCTCTGTGGGGGATGAGCCCATAAATTCAGCAATGATGGGTTCTTCAGTCCCTGCTACCATGGTCTCTCAGTCTATGGGTTGTGACCCAAAATTGGGTCTACAGAATATATCAAAGGGTCTTGTGGGAGGCCTGGAAGGGGATCGGGTACGGACAGATTGCTGGGCCTTACCCCTTGTGGGAAAGAGGTAGTGGTGGGAGAGCTGATGGGTAAGGATTAGGTCCTCCCTGCATGGGGGTGGGAGGCCAGTGGAAGGGAGGAGGGGTTTGGAGAGCTCACCCTGCAGGGTTATCATCATCCGATAACCCAATTGACATCGGTAGCCATTTGATGATCTACCTTAACAAGCTCCTCATAAAAACTGTAAATGCCAACACCTAGTCCTGGCAGCTGGAAACCAACACTGCCTACACATGCCTGTACAATGGCTCCCGGGGCTTCAGTCCCTAGGGCTGGCGGGGCTTGGCTCCCTGCTCCAGGATTTTTCACCTGGTGCAGAGGGTTGCAGCATCACTCAGGTTTGGACCAGCTGCCCTTACATCATGATGATGGGTGGGGGGGAAACTGGAACAAATTTGAGCAAGTGGCGCTGTGCCCTCATGCGCCAGGTCACAACACCAAACACCAATTTGGCCTGGCCAGTCCCCATCGGGAGGACTGGGCCAAACCTGATTGGCACTGTGACCCAAGATGTCTCAATGCCTGGAGTGAGGAGCTGAGCCCAGCCAGCCCCATGGGACAGGAGCCACAAGAGCCATGGTATGCACGGTGTACTTATTTAGTACTTACTACAGTAATGTGTATATTATATATCCTGGCTAAGAAATATTTAGTAGGCTAAATTGCTTTTGCTCTAAGCTATTTACTGGGTCACAATAAGCCATTAGGGTTCACAAACAGGTCCTGAGTCCAAAAGGGTTGAGAAGCACTGCCCCACACTGTAGGAGGCAGAGGCAGATTGGGTGTGCTGACTCTCCAGAAAACTCCTCCCACTGAAGAGCCCCTCCAGAATTTTCTCTGCCTGCAAAGGTGGTGAGAGTCAGGTCCCCTGTGACTGCCCATAACTTCATTTTCCTTCTTTATTTCTAGGTCCTGTTTTCCTCAGCTCTCCACTTTTTTAGGACGCGGTTACTGGCTAATATTAAGGCCATTTAAATTTACCCTATGAAACTCCAGGAAAGTGTGGGAATTTCTACCAAGTTTTCCCCCAAATTAACTCCAGGTAATGGCAGAAAAAGCAAGATGGAAAGGGACAAGGTCGGTACCCAGGAATTAATCCATTAGTGGTCCCTAAGCAAACACTGCTGCCCCTTTCCTGGCTGACTTCCTCATGCAGGCACTCACTGCAGCTCCCTATCGAGCACCTGGATGATGGTGACAAAGCGCCTGGTTCAGGTCCTGGTGGAGGAGCCAGCCCCACGGCAGCGTGGAGGAGCAGCAGCACTGGTCGCCCAACTGCCTGATCAGGTTTGGCCCTAGTGACCTCCATCATGACGTCTGTCCAGCGGGCCAAACATGAGCAGTGCACCGGGTCATAACACTGCTTGCTTAGTTTTAGCCCATTACCCCTCAACCCCACCCTGTCATGACAGAGGGCTGGTGGAGCCAACTCTGAGTGGGAAGTGGGCAGCTAGCACTGTTCCTCCTCACCACTGCTGTTGGGCCAGCTCCTGCACCCATCCCTGAACCAGACCAGCTGGAACTCAGTTTGGGCTCCCCACAAAATAGGGCATTAGGTACGTTCCTAAGTTGCCTAACCCTCAGTCCGGCCCTGTCTGTACCCTGTGCTCAGCACCCTGGGCTGAGTGTATCGAAGGGGAAAAAGTGTTCCTTTTGCTCCGCCACTGTGATGGTACTGTGGTTAGTAAACAGGCTGCCAGCCACCCACAACAGGTGGCTGTGGACAAAAGAGAGGCCCAGAAAATCAAGCTTCTGAAAAATGGGCTCAGGACAGTGGGGGCTCAATCCGCAGCCACTGACACAGGCCAGGCCCTATCTCTGGCAGAAGCATGGAGACCTCAGAAGTTCCAGTCAGCAGAATCAATGCAGTTAAACCCCCCAAAACTCCCATCATTTTCCTACCAACCAAAGCACTGCGACAGGGGGCTACCTGCCAATGGGCGTGCTGCAGTCAGGGCACCCCCTTCATTCCTCTGGGGTCCCAAGAATCGCTGGAGTCACAGAGGAATCAGTTTCCTGCCAATGCTCCCTCTTCCCATCATAGCATAGGTCATGGTGGCTATTTTGGAGCTGGGAGCACGCATTTAACAGGCAGCCATTTTAGGACAGGTCCTGGCACTGCCTCCTCAGCAACCATCTTACAGTCTTCCCAGTGGCGTCCAATGGAAAAAACATGACGCGAGGAAATGTGGGCATAGAGGCTATTTCTCTTTCGCTTCCCTCTCCTCCTGTCTGGAGCCCAGGTGAGGCAGGAAAAAGGACTAAAAAGTACAGGGACAGATCCCCACATAGTCATAGAAGAGAGAACTCATCTGAGGAGCTGTTTTCCACCATCGCTGCCTCCTCCTCCTCTCCCTATGAGGTGATCAGACCCAGGGGAAGACATAAGGGTAGAAAGCATAGGCACAGGTGTTTTGCCTTGGACTCTTATGACGCCAAATCCTCAGCCTTCTCTCCTGCTAGTCCTCCTCCTATGTGAAGTAGTGGTCACAAATGCAGACATCAAGCAGAGAAATCCTTTATGTTTAGACCAGGGGTGGGCAAACATTTTGGCCTGAGGGCCACATCTGGGTATGGAAATTGTATGGTGGGCCATGAATGCTCACCAAATTGGGGGTTGGGGTGTAGGCTCTGGGGTGGGACCAGATATGAGGAGTTCAGAGTGCGGCAGGGGGCTCCAGGCTCGGGCAGGGGGTTGGGATGCAGGAGGGGGTGAGGGCTCCAGCTGGAGGTGCGGGTTCTGGGGTAGGGCTGAGGATGAGGACCTTGGGGTGCAGGAGAGGGATCAGGGCTGGGGCAGGGGGCTGGGGTGTAGGAGGAGGTCAGGTGTGCAGGCTCCAGGTGGCACTTACCACAAGCAGCTCCCAGAAGCAGTGGCATGTCCCCCCTCCGGCTCCTATGTGGAGGTGCAGCACCCGCCAGGTGGCTCTGCGTGATGCCGTCTGCAGGTGCCACCTCTGCAGTGGCCAATGGGAGCTGAGGGGGTGGCGCTTGGGGTGGGTGCAGCATGCAGAGCCCCATGGCTGCCCCTCTGTGTAGGAGCCAGAGTGAGGACATGCTGCTGCTTTCGGGAGCTGTGCGGAGCGGGGCAAGCCCCTGACTCTGCTCCCTGGCTGGAGCAAGGAAAGCCCCTGACCCAGCTCCCCGGTGGGAGCTCGAGGGCCAGAGTAAAAGGTCTGACGGGCTGGACAGGGCCCACAAGACCGTAGTTTGCCCACCCCTGGTCTAGACACTCCACCCTCTTCCTCAGAACAGGATATTCTTTCACAATCCAAAGTGGAGGAAACCCAAGAGACTCATCAAGAACTCTTGCTCCCTGCACAGTTTTTCCACATATATTCTGAGAAAGGCAGTTACTTTCTTTGGTATCTCCCCTAAGCTTTCAGCCAAGAAGGTTGAAAAAGAGGGTGGGGATAAGGAGGTCAAAGGGACAGAAAACACTTGAAAATATTTTCCAGCGAGCTGTAAAACTCACCCTTATGTACCCATCCCTGCTGTCCTGCTTAAGGCTGCAAAGAGGAATGAGAAAACCCAGGAAGGCCAAGCATCAGATCAAATGAGCCAAAAAATTCTATAACATCCATCACTCGAAAGCATTCTTGATTGCTTTTCCTCAAATGGATGCAGCCTTGTCAACCCTTGTTAAGGGGACTGTACTTCCCATTGAAAGATATCATTGACAGAAGGGTGGAATCAGCCCTCCGCAGGGGGCTATGAAAATGCGTCAGCAATCCTCAGAGCTTTAGTGTTGGCCGCTTTTTTATTTTTTGAGAGAGCAGCACTTGCTTATACTGAGTCTCTGCTATCTGACATCCCCCAAAACTGAAAAGAACCAAAGGGTTGGAGTCCTCTTACAGAAAATGTCTAATAGGTTAGGGGACTGAAAGGTTACAGGCCCTCCATGGCAAGATATATTAAGTGGGGAATCTCTTAGGCATATAAAGCCAAGGGAGAAATGCCTCCATTCCAGATTAGAGGCCATTCCACAAGGGCACTGGCAGGCTACATGGGCCAACAGGTCCAATACACCATATGAACAAATTTGCAGGGCCGCAACTTGGCCATCACTGCGTATTTTCTCTAAATTGTATAAGAACGATAGACTTCAGTGAGATGAAGCAGCCTTCAGAAGCAGGGTTCTGCAAGGTGTAGCTCACTTGTAGTCCACCCAACAATTGATAGTGACTGGAAGTGAGGGTGGATACGGCTACAAAAATCACATCACTACTGAACTTATGGACCCATACCCCAGAGTAAAAATGACAAAATCTGTCTGACCTGAACATTTCTGTTTTGGTAGGAGGATGGGTCCATAAATTCATCCCATCCTGTACTTTTCATCTCCTTTTTTGGGGAGATTAATTTTCAATAGTGTTTCATGATGGAAAACTGTGTTCTTATATTTAATTGATGTGCTGAAGGACAATTACTACTTCTTAGTGTTGGGCAGTGTTATCTGTTAATGCATTTTGAAACAGTGTTTTATTCATGTATGTAGTTACCAGTGTCAAAGTTAGACTCAGGACTCCTAGTTTGTCAGACCACTCTGTTTTATTAGCACAGCGCTCTGCTAATACATTCAGATAATGTGAGCCCCCATGCAAGATTCAAACAGTCCTATTTATACAGATAAAAGGGTGCGAACTAAACAAAGGGACAGAGAGAGCAAAATTGTAAAATTTGCCTGGGGCACAATATGCATCTCCTGCTTCCTTATTAACTCTTATCGATCTAAGGCTAATGCTTCACCAATCGCCCTTAAATGGAGCAATTGATTAACAGTTAATGTCTGCTTTCTTGACACCTGGATTGCAGCATTTCTCATTTCTACTTAAAGGTACATACAGCATTCTTTAATTCATTCTATTTCTTTAATATAATTCATTTCACTTTCACACCAGTTTTGGAAGCGACTCTGTGGAGGGGCTCTTCAATGGGAGGAGTTATCTGGAGAGTCAGCCTAGACAATCAAAAACATCTGCCTCTGCCTCCTGCAGTATGAGGGGACTGAAAAATCCATCCCTACTGAAGTTATGGACCCCTCCCCCTACCAGAATGATAATTTTCAGGTGAGTGAGATAAATTTCCTTATAAATGGGATCATGTAATTAAAGACTGTATTATATGTTTCACAATTTGAGCTCATTGCGTTTGGAACTCTGTATTGATGTTAAAACATGCTTTACTTTTTCATGTTGCTGTTTTGTGTATTCTTGCTCGTTTTCATTGTGTTCATTCTTAAAATCTGCTTTCCTCTCAACAGTCAAAGACTGACAGTAAATGTTTTGGTTTCACAGATGGTGAGTATTGTGTGTCAGAATATTCAGTATTTGGAAACCTGGTATCTGAAATTTTTTGTTGTTGCGTCCAGATTAGTTGAGCCTCCACCCCTTTATTAAAGTAATAGGTATTCTGGGGGTTTCCTCCCCCAATAACTCTATTGACATCTCTTATCTGTCCTATAGGATGTTTATATTGATCATATGGCCACCTGTTCAGCTCGTCTCAGATCCACTCTTTATAAAACATTAGCTCCTTTAGAGTTCTGCATGGCACTGAGCATTTATGCCGGGTGTCAAACTCTCTCCATGCCAACTGAAAGACTCACCAGAATTCTTACCGGATTGAGCCCAGATGTTCAATTCCCATGCTCTAGATCAAACACACAGCCTCTAATCAGCATATGAGGACACAACAGGTACAGTATGATTAGCAGCACTTGTTCTCATTAAAAAACGTTCAGTGTACTGAAAAGGTATAATTGTATCAGATCAGCTGTGCTTATATTTTAATATAGTATTCTTCTAAAAAGTCTTAGTCACCTGTATATTTGCTTTTCTGCCTCAACTGTTGCATCTCCTGTGCTTCTTATAACTTAGAGGAGGAAAAGATGCAGCTATTGCATTGCATAATGCAAATTGATCATATTCCTTTTCAATTAATAATGATGTAATTTAGCCAACGTGTTTAGGACATGGCACTAAAACCACTGCTAGCATGGGAAGAAAGATAAAGTTTTCTCTGTAAATGGAAGCAACGGGATTAAAGGGATAGGAAAAAAGTGATATACAATAGGCTTTTGTTTGGATTCCGGCAGGAGGTTTCTGTAGCAATGTGTTTTCAAACATGAACCACTTCCTTCTACTACTTGCTGGGGGAAGGGGTGAGTCATAGTACACCAGTAAGTAGCCATCTCGCCTTAACTGCTGAATTGTAGCTTTAAAAGGAAGTGACATGTGGTGGGGAGAGACGTCATCTGAGAACCACATTTTTTTTTTTTTTTTTTTTTTTTTTTATGGACCACCCCAGGGTGGAGTCTGGCTTTCTTTCCAGTGTTGGCTGACTTACAGCTCATGCAAACTAGTGGCAATTTCTGAGTCTCAGCCTCTTTCTCCCTTTCTGTCTCTGGTTTCTAAGCACACATGTCAAGCTCTGGCAGGCTCAAGGTATGTGATCTGATATTATTCATGCTACTTCTAAAGAACTTTACATTTGCTTCTTCTTTACTTGGCTAGATTTCTTTTAAAAAAGCACGAAGACATTGAGTGCAGAGAGTCAAAGGACAGAAAGAAGCAGGCTACAATTAAGTGTTTATGTGAGCAGCATGTGGTTAGAGGTGAGCAGCAGGTTTGCAGGCTCATAGGAAAGAACTACTCTGATCATTTTTCCTTTTTCTTTTCTCCATTTGTGCGGTACGTTGGTTTCAATATTTTTACTATATTTAATCATTTTGCTTGAAAAAGCTGAAGCTGACTAGAATTTTCCTCTTACATATTGGCTCCCTTTGTGCCATGCAACATGCTCTTTCTTTTCTCCTTAGTGTTTCCATGGAAACTACAAATACCATGGACCTTGCCCTAAATATAAATATCTAGATTTCTTTCACAATTTTGCATTTGTTGTACGTTTTGGATTGATATTTGCTAGGATGCAGCATGCAATTTGTTGTCTCCCCTCCACTTTCATTTTGGTTTTCCCCTATCACAATAGAGGAGGTTAGAGGAGGGGGGCAGGGAGGGATAGTGTTGCCTTGGAAACAGACATTTGTGACCATCTATTCACAGCTGCTTTCATGGAGATGCTTTCTACATCAAGAGGACTGTATCATGCCTAGATAATTAGCTGTTTGAATAAAATGTAGGTATGTATTGAAATAAATGAAGTGTATTCGTTTTCCCATTGTACCTAGAAGAATTCCATAAGCTATAACAATCTGAGAGCAATGTTTAGAAATAATGAAGAAGAGGCTGTGCTGAATATTTGTTTTAAAGTTTGGTTGGCTTTTTTGTTTTAAACCTGTGGTTTTCTGTAAAAATGAATATATTCAGCCTATCAACAGTAATAAGAGTAGGTCAACTTTGCCTGCACAACACTGCATTGGTTAGTCCAAATATTTACTATAGAGCAGAGATTGTCAAACTGGTCCGTGAGCTCCATTCAGGTGGTGCATGGTTAGTTCCCTCTACGGTGCATGCCTGGGCGGTCGCACATGAGAGAATGAAGGGCCACCCACCTAATTAGTGGAGCTGCACAGGTGTGGCTCCAGTAATTAGGTGCCTGGACCCTGGAGAAGACGCACATGTAAGGTGAGGTGGTGGCCTTGGGGGGATTAGGGGGTAGGTGGGAGGGGGAGTGGGGTGGAAAAGGGGGTGGGGATTTGGGATGTTCAGGACTGTGGCAGCCAGAGAAAGGTGACTTTCCCCAGTTGCAGGGCTGCAGCTGCCGGGAGGGAGACGGCCCCTCCTTCCCAGCCTCAGCTCTGTGGCGGGAGAGAGCTCCTCATTCCCAGCCCCAGTGGGGGAGAGAGGGTACATTCATTGCATTAGAAAGATAAGACTACTGATATTAAAATTTGAGTTATGTGCTTTTATTTGTAGAACAAAAGAAGTTAATTATTATTAAGGTTTTTTATATAGCGCTTTTATCCAAAGTGCTTTACAATAGTTAGCTATGGTACAAACAACATTTGGAAAGATCATCAAGTGGTCCTCTGAGACCCTCAGCAATTTTCAAGTGGTCCGCAAAAAAAAGTTTGAGAACCACTGCTATAGAGCATTGTTCAGCTGTGAAATGATCCATAAGAGGATTTGATTCAACAAGTGAGTGTTTACCCATGTGTTACAAAACAGTAAATGAGGATGTGTTCCATTCTGACCAGAACTTTATATTCTGTGCATTTGTTTTTTGTCTAGTCCCATATTTATTTGTCTTGCATTTCCAAGACCTGTACATGCTTAATAAGATGATTTATGTACTTCTAAGACCGTGATGCAACTAATGCTGGCAGTTATACCAAGGGAACATAACCTCACTCTGGAGTGATAATCATTGCACCCCAAACTGAATATCACTTGCAAAAGAAAAAATTAAGAGACCAAGAACCAAACTCTCTTCTCTTTCACACCAGAGCAAGCCCACTGACTTCCATGTGCTTACTCCAATGTAACTGAGAAGAAAATTTGGCTTCAGGTGCCTATGGTTTCTGTGTATATTCCTTACTCTGATACATAACTAAGATCCAAAATCATGCTGTTTTTCTTATATCTTTAAAATTCAGGTGTGTGCACTTACATCGTTAATCACATTTTAAAAACTGCAATAAATATGCAGGAAAAGTGAGACTACAGGTACAATGCTCTGCAAAAAGGGACATGCATAATCTTTAGTGATACTCCAGCATGGGAAGAGGTTGGAATTCAGCCACTGGCTCATAGGGAATATCACATTGTAAAGTATGCAGTGACCTGAACAGAGAAAAAGTATCCCAGTTGGCTGGTGGGTGGGATTGCTCTTTGTGAATGTACAGCTCAGCTAAACCTGTTGTCCAGGTTTTTAATGATCACTAGTAGCTGACTAATGGGTATAATTTGTAGAATCATGTATGTGTGGGGGAAAAAAGCCAAAAATTGCCGAGAACTTAAAAATTGCATGGTGACCGATAGTGAATCCAAGTGATAATTCAGCCTGATGATATTCTGAACAAAAAGAGGGTAAAGAACTCTCAACTGTGCTTTTAGCTGTTTCCATACCTTCACACTGACGCAACAGACAGGCTAGTCATATTTGGAGTTATTACGTAGGCTGATTTGTGTTGATTTGTGTTTGGGGATGTTGTTCTAAGAGACTTGTGTTGATTTGTGTGGATGGCAGTTGGGCCATAATCCACCATCTGTGCAGTCTCCCTCATACAACCAATGAAAATGATGCATGCAAATTAGCTGTAGGGTGAGATTGGTGACTACTTGAGTTACCTGTGATATCACAATGGTCTAAGACTTTCAGCATGGCATAGATACATGCCTTACTGTAGCTGTACACATCATGGGAGTAATCTGTAAAATTCAAAATGGCTGAGAACTTTAAAAATGGATGGTAACAGACTGTGAAACCCAGTGAAGATTCAGCCTGCTGACATTCTGAACAAAAAGAGCTCTCAGTCAAGCTTGTAGCTCCTTTCATTGCTTCACACTGACTAAATAGACATTCTAGGCTTCAGAGGAACACATAGAATATCATTATAAAGATATTTTCCATCTGTAGAATCTCCCAAGTGTTTCATAAAAAGCTGTAAGGGATTGTATTTTATAGGTGTGGAAACTGAGGCACAGAGAGGTCATAGGTGCTGACTCTGTGGGTGCTCTGGAGCTGGAGCACCCACGGGAAAAAATTAGTGGGTGCTCTGCACCCACTGGCAGCCAAGCTCCCCTCACCCCCCGCCCCACTTCCTCTTCCCCCCCCCAAGCACGCCGCGTCCCCACTCCTCCACCTACCTCCCAGTGCTTCCCGCCTGGCCGCCACCAAACAACTGTTTGGCAGCGCTAGCACACTCTGGGAAGTGGGGAAGGAGCGGGAACATGGCGTGCTCAGGGGAGGAGGTGGGGCCGGGGCGAGGATTTGGGGAAGAAGTTGGAATAGGGGCAGGGAAGGGGTGGGAAGAGGCGGGGCAGGGCAGGGCCTCGTGGAAGGGGTGGAGTGGGGGTGGGGGCAGAGGGGGGTTCGAGCACCCACGTGAAAGAGGGAAAGTCGGTGCCTATGAGAGAGGTGAAGTTACTTGCCCAGTGTATCCAGATCAGATCAGAGGCAGTCAGTAACAAAAGTTTCCTGATTCCCACTTGAGTGCCTCATCCACTACACTACACTACACCACATTCCCTCCTACTGACTATATTAAATATTTTCCAGGCTACTAGATATAGAATTCAGTTCTTGTCAATCATATCGCTTTGTATCATAGTCACAAAGTCCTATTCAGCAACAAATGTGTGTCTGGCTGGGACCTCTCCTTCCACTGTACTGTGCAAAGACCAGGAGTTCTTATAGAATTAGCCTGGCTTTTTGCTTAAAAGAAATAAGTCATGGGAGGGTGGGGGCAATTGGGTAGTCTCTCTCATCTCTGATGAAGGGCAGCTGATTTGCGAGTCCGGGCTCTCCTACCTATAATCACATGCCTGAAATGTTGGCTGTTTCCCCATCCCCAGTTGCAGTTGTGAAGGAAGGGGTCACCCATTTGTGGGAGCTCCCTCCTCTTCTGACCCTTGAGATCACTGTTCTCCAGGAACAGTGGAACACTTCAGCATTACAGGAGCTACCTGTTCTTTCTTTTCTATGGCTGATGCTCACAGCTCATAAAGGTGTTTTCAGGTGGGAGACAGTCTTCAGGCCTCTTTTTAGATGACTTTCAATCGGGAAGGGAAAAACCTACCTTATGCTGAGCTATAGGGAAGAACTGAGCATGATCAGTGCCTTCTGCAATGCTTTCAAGCAGGGGGAAACCGACCCAGTTCTGCTTTCTGGTTTAGGGGCGAAGGTATTGCATAAAGAACAGGAGTACTTGTGGCACCTTAGAGACTAACAAATTTATTAGAGCATAAGCTTTCGTGGACTACAGCCCACTTCTTCGGATGCATACAGAGTGGAATAAATATTGAGGAGATATATATACACACATACAGAGAGCATAAACAGGTGGCAGTTGTCTTACCAACTCTGAGAGGCCAATTAAGTAAGAGAAGGTATTGCATAAGGATTTCTGTAGGCTGTTGTCTGACTGAAGCACGTCTTTGGAATATGAGGCAAGCTTTCCAGTTTAGGAGTATTATAGAGCTTCTAGGGTGCTGCGCCCACTGAGGTAATCTGTGCTTGCGCAAAGCCCTTAAATAGAGTATGGTTACTGTGGGAAAAGTGTATCCCCATCGGAAATAGAAATACCTATGTGGAGTGACCATTGTCTGTTGGTCATGTCGTACCACTTTACATTTCTCAGTGCATTACAAGTTGCGATGTCATAGTAGGGTAGGGATTCTGTCACAGGTATCTTTGATGACAATCACGTGGCTGGCCTGGGCCCTACTGGGGGGAGAAGGATGTAGTCTCACATAATGTGCCCTGATTTTACTGCTTGACATTAGAGGCAAGGTAGAACACTCTGTGCAGCACTCCCTGATGAGGCTTTCTAACCCTGGAGGACACCATACCAGCCCTCCCAGCTCTACCCCTGAGGTCAGTATAATGAAACCATGCATTACAGCCATGGCATAATTACTGTATTATACACACATGCGATGGTGCTTTACATCCCCCCTCCCTCAGCCCCCAGTTAGTACTAATAATGCAACACCTTCAGCTTCAAAAACACTGGTCTCTGCCACTTGAGCTAAAGGAGAATTCCCCTGGCTTTTATATCTCTTATTCTTACTTTGGGTCAGCACCAAGAGGGCAATATCAGCACACACTAGTCTGTGTGTTGCATTAGGATACGCTAGAGCAGGGGTGGGCAAACTTTTTGGCCTGAGGGTCACATCTGGGTATGGAAATTGTATGGTGGGCCATGAATGCTCACGAAATTGGGGGTGAGGGCTCCAGCTGGGGGAGCGAGCTCTGGGGTGGGGCCGGAAATGAGGAGCTCATGGTGTAGGAGGGGGCTCCAGGCTGGAGCAGTGGAGTGGGGAAGGTGGGGGCTCCAGCTGGGGGTGCGGACTGGGGATGGGGGTGCAGGAGGGTGCTCTGGGCTGGGACCGATGGGTTCAGAGGATGGGAGGGGGATCAGGGCTGGGGGTTTGGGGTGCAGGTTCCAGGCAGCAGTTACCTCAAGCAGCTCTGGGAAGCAGTGGCATGTCCACCCTCTAGCTCTTATGAAAAGGCACGGCCAGGTGGCTCTGCATGCTGCCCCCATCCACAGGTGCTGCCCCTGCAGCTCCCACTGGCCGCAGTTCCCAGCCAATGGGAGCTGCGGGGGAGGCACTTGGGACGGGGGCAACATGTGGAGCCCCCTGGCTGCCCCTATGTGTAGGAGTCGGAGCGGGGACATGCCTCTGCTTCCGGGAGCTGTGCGGAGCCGTGGCACATGTGGAGCGGGGCGAGCCCCGGACCCTACTCCCCAGCGGCAACTCGAGGGCTGGATTAAAACATCTGAAGGGCTGGATGTGTCCCCCGGGCCGTAGTTTGCCAGTCCGGCACTAGAGACTTGTGTTAGGCACCATGCCTCCATCATCAGTAAAACACTCATTAACAACTGCAATTTCCAGACTTTTGTGAGGAAGGGTCCTAGAGACAGCACTGTGTGCTTGGGTTTCATTGCTTGGCTGAGTTATATTTCCACTGTTACTATATGAGGAAATCCTAGTTTCATGGGGGCTGGCCCCTTTAAGGGGAGTTAAGGGCCAATCTATCTGTGATAGAGAACAAACCCATCTCTGCTCACCTGTAAGTAACTAACTGCCTATCAGCTAATTGGCTAATGAGCACCTGGACCTTGTGAAAGGCTACCAGAGCTCCTAGGGAGAGTAGTTTCTATAGAACAGAGAAGGTGAACTGTTAAGGAAAGGAACCTCTCAGCTAGCTGTAGGAGGCTCAGCCTGAAAGGAGCTGTATGCTGTCTGGAAAAAAAGCTGTAGCTGCCAGAAAGCTCCTGACTCCAGGTAAGGAATGAAGGTCGAGTGCCTTGTGTTGAAAGGGCCTGGCTGTGGAAGTGAAACTCAGATAGTTTCTGCTTTCCTGCTAAGAAGCTTGGGTGAAAGTGTTTCTTGTGTTTGTTGAACTTTCTGTTAATAAATTTGACTCCTGGGGGGTCATTTGATACATAAAAGCTTTGCTGAACTTATTGGTGATCCCACTGCAGAAATTAAGGCAGGGCTGCACCGCCAGGGATGTGCAGGGACAGCACACAGCTTTTACACCAAAATACAGTTGGGGAGCAGCATTTCAGGCACCCCCTGTAACCTTAGTGTGTGGAAACTCAACCTGCAACAGGGCTTCCTGACAGTGAGGGTGTTGTGTGGCCCTTCCCAGTTATATTTTTGGCACTGGTATACTGATTTGGTGCTTGATGGGCTTGAGCCCACGCTTACGACCACCCTGATGCCATGTAGCAAGTACGAGAGGGTCTGTACACTCTTCCCACCCCCACCCCAAGTCTGTCCTGCTGCTATGTTGGAAGGACAGCTCTTCAGATGTTCCTGACTCACTTCATTTTCTCCACACCTGGCTCTTCAGAAAAGAGATGTGGAGATGTCAGGGACAATAGAAATGAAGTGAAGCAGAAGCATTGGGTTTGGCGGGGTGGATACCCTATAGAGGGTCACTTCTGGGGAAAAAAAAGATTTAAAGGAAATGGTTGCAAGGGTCTGAATTTGCAAAGAAGGAACCAAAACCCCTGTATTGGAATTCAGGCAGTTGCCTAGAGGATAGGGCCCTCGATTAGGGGTCAGCAGACCTGGATTCTCTTGCTGACACTGGCTTGCTATTTCACCTTGGGGAAAAATTACTTGAACAATCTGTGCCTCTGTTTACTCCCTCCCTGCATCTGATTAGACTGTAAGCTTTTGAGGTAGGGTTGCCAACCTTCTAGGATTGGCCTGAAGTCTTCTGGATTTGGCATTGATCTCCCCGTGACTATTGAAAGCAATCTGGAAGACTTTAATAGGATATTTTAAGAAAATAACATTGTTATGTTGGGGGGGCGGGGGAGGGAGAAAATCTCCCAGAATACCTTCAGTCAGAATTGGCAACCCTATTTTGAGGGCAGGGATGGTCTTCAACTGTCTGTACAGCACTTAGCACAATAGGGCCCTGGCCTCAGTTTGGGCCTTTAGATGCTACCATAATAAAAAAAAAAATTGAAAATGAGAGAGGCAAACAAGCAGAATGACTTATTACCAGCCAAAGAGACTGAAGGGCTTTTATAAATGTATGAAGGTAAACAGTACAAGACCGAAAATAGCCCCAGTAATCCAAGAGAAAGGGAGTGAAATCAGAGAGTTTATTTTTCTTGCTAACGTTAAACTAAAGCCTAACCTTGCATCTGGGGCCATATGGCTATGTAAGGGTCTATCTGTGGATCCAGTTGCAGGATTGGTGCCTAGGACAATAAGAAAGGAGAGAAGACCTGATTAAAATTGTTGATAAAAAGCTGGCAAGTGAATATCTGAAAAACTTCAACAGCAACTGCTCCTAGTGCTCTCTCCATTTCATGAGAGAGATTTCCATGATAGCTAATGTATGCCCCCTGCCCCACACGCACTCAGATCAATCTGCCCCTTCCACATACAGTTACCTAAATGTCTGGAGACTCCCAGGGATAGGGAGCCGGTGCTATTCAGGTTGTTTCTTGCCATGTGGAAATGGGAAGCGGGAGTTGTGCAGCGGGTCACATCTGCATACAAACCCTGTAGGAGATCATTGTCTATGAATCGTGCTGACATTGAGGCTCATGTAGCTTTGGATGTCTTGATCAATACAATGTTAAGTCTAAAATAGAGATTGAAACAGTCTTGAATATCCACAAAGCCATGTACTTCTGAGCTGATGGCAGGAGCCATCTTAGAAAAGTAAAATCAATGCTGTCAAACTGACAGCTGAGTGAGGGGGAAATGGGAGGGACACCAATGTAATGTGAGGTTTACTGCTGAAGTTCCAATGCTACATAGTGTTGAATGTGAGTTTTCTAATACTGGCTCACAGCTCTATTGGCAGAGTTACTTGAGTGCCTAGGGGCTCAGTGTCTCTCCCCCCCTCCCCCCTCCAAAATCACAGATGTAGGCAGGACACATTAGTCTTCCCCCTTTTCCCCAGGAACCTGCTACTGACCATTCCCCTAAATATTTCCAAAAATACATGGACCATTTCTTCAGTGTGCTACATTCTCTCTTGCTATCCCCCTGCCATCCATCTTAACAGGACCCAACACCTGGCAGTTAGTGTGACACAGGAGTTTGGGACAAGTGGAGTGTCTCTCACACTGAAATTTGGGTCTACCAACTGGGCCCTAAGGACCCTAAGAACTCCAAAGTTCATTAAAGTTGATGAAAAGACACTCGGGGCCAGATTTTTAAAAGTATTGTAGGTGCCTAAAGGGTGAGATTGGTGTGTTTGAAAATCCTAACGTTAGTGAATCTGCATCTTGAGGTATCTAAATACACCTCTAACCTGATATAATGCCACCCGATATAACACAAAATTCGGCTATAACACGGTAAAGCAGCGCTCTGGGGGGGGGGGGGGGCTACGCACTCCAATGGATCAAAGCAAGTTCGATATAACGCGTTTTCACCTATAATGCAGTAAGATTTTTTTTTTTTTTTTTTTGGCTCCCGAGGACAGCGTTATATTGAGGTAGAGGTGTACCTTTTAAAAATCTGGCTCCCACTGACTTAAATGGATTTTGAATCAGGATATAATTGAAGGACTCTGCTGAAGGGGAGTTCAGATTGTTTTGAACTGGTCCTGGCTTTGATTATGAGAATATAAGTACTTTCAAAGTTACTCTGCATTCAGCTACTTTGAGGCGTCAAGTTTTCCAAGCTGTTAGGGTCCGATCCAAAGCCTGTTGAAGCCAGTGGGAGTCTTGTCTTTCAACAGACTTCACTGGGCTTTGGATTAGGCCCCAAATGAGGGTGTGTGTGTGTGTGTGTGTGTGTGTGGGGAGGGGTGTTAATTATTTCAGCTTTATCCTCTGCATCCCAAGAACCCCTGACAGACCTTCGTGCTCTAATGCCTTACATTCCATCAATTAAATATCAAGGATTCTACCATCCAATTTTTCAAATTAAAAGTGATTTGACTAAAGTGTAAAAATCTAATCCAAGACTGTGATCTAGCAATTTCTCAACATTCATCTCTGAGCCTGAGCTGGGTGAAAACTGGGTGTGTAAGGATAGTAAGATGGGTAGTAAAGCAGTGCTACTGTCGATTAGACTTAACCTGGCATTCGAATGTCTCTTCTGTGTGGGTGCAGCCCAGGCTTCTAATGATATATTTTCCTTTGAATCCACTGGAACTGAGATTTGGCGTGGTGCATACATTCTTTTATATTTTCCAACTGCTAGGGGTTGCCTGTTGGTAGTGGAAGTTTATATCCCTGCATAATATATGTTGAAGACTGTTTTCTTCTCCAGTTTAATGAGATTTATTGTTGTTTTTCTTGTCTTCTTTAACAAGGCCTGGGTATTTTATTATTCCTTCTGTGTGTGGTTCTAGTCTATCCCAACTCTGTATCTGCATGTAATAATACTTTTAATATGAAAGTTAAAGTTTAAAACTGGCTTACACTCCTTCAGTCAATGTCAGGGATAAATGGCAAAGTACTTAATTGGGAGAGGTATCCTATGTGATATTCTAAAGGTCTGTCTTGGGTTGATTACACTGCTCTACAGCCAAAATGCTTCTGAAATAAATGTAGACAAACTTTACTAATTCTGGGTCACTGAGAACGAAAATTATGCTTAAAATTGTTGATTGGCTCTAGTTTTCAAGATATGCTATTGGGTCTATATATACGACCCTTGACTTGGGAATGGCAGAGGATAAGTGAGTTATAAAGGGAAGGGATCTCAATTTAAATCAGAAATGACTAAAATACATCTTTGACTGGATCTATTAATAAATCTATGACTGGGTTTGGACAGTACTTGCTTTTTAGGCAAAACAATTAATGATGCAATCTGAAGCTGGTATTGCATCATCCATGATATGAATTGCATCATGTTATTCCTAGAGGTCATGGATGATGCAATCATAACGAAGCTTACATCACTCTGCTGAACAAATTGCCCTATATCCGCTCTAGAAATCATACAGTGTCGTGCTCTTATTTGTCAGTGTTTGACTTTGCAAAGGGACACATTTCTGTTTAGCCAAAGTGAGCAGAGATGCCTTGTACTTGTGTGAACAGTGCAGATAACTTCTGCTATGTTTGTGGTGAAGTGACTTTTGCATCACAAAAGCGCAGTATAACCACTATGGTTAAGAAAGCCTATCACCTTTATTTTGGCTGCAAAATTGGAGATCAGGACAAGAGGTGGGCCCCACACATATGCTGCAACACTTGTGCAACAAATCTATGCCTTTTGCAGTGCCAATGCTTTGGAGAGAGCCAACAGATCATACCAGCAATTGTTACTTCTGCATGGTGCCTCCAGTTGGGAAAGGTGTGTCAAAGAAGAAAAAGTGGGCTGTGCATTATCCAAACATTCCATCAGCTATACGCCCAGTACCCCACGGAGAAGGACTGCCGGTTCCTGATGCACCAGAATCATTCTCACTTGAGTCAGACGAGGAAGAGGATGAAACTTCTGGTCCTGAACCATCAGTGTCACAGGACCCACGTTTTCTCCCATCCTCCTCCTCTGAACCACACCTCCTAACACAAGGTGAACTGAATGACCTTGTCAGGGATTTGGAACTACCCAAGAGTAAGGCAGAGCTGTTGGGCTCCAGACTACAGCAGTGGAATCTCCTGGCAGGTGATGTTAGGGTTTCCATGTTCCGTGACCGTCAAAAGGATCTTGTCCCATTCTTCATGGAAGGTGATCTTGTAGCCTGCAACAACATCGATGGTGTGATGGCAACCCTCAACATCGTTCACGATCCAGATGAGTGGAGACTGTTCATTGATTCATCGAAGACGAGTCTTAAAGCTGTTTTACTGAATAATGGCAATGTTTTGCGATCAATTCCAGTTGGTCATGCAGTCCATATGAAGGAAACCTATGACAACATGAAACAACTTTTGAGGTGCATAAACTATGACCAACATCAGTGGCAGCTTTGTGGTGATTTGAAGGTTGTTGCTCTCTTGCTTGGTCTGCAGACTGGATACACAAAGTACTGCTGTTTTCTCTGCGAATGGGATAGTCGTGCAAGAGATTCCCACTACATCAAGAAAGATTGGCCACTCAGACAGTCATTGGAGCCTGGGAGGAAAAGTGTTCAGCATCCACCACTTGTTGAATCGAGAGAGATTTTGTTACCACCCTTACACATCAAGCTGGGTCTGATGAAGAACTTTGTCAAGGCCATTGACAAAACACAAGCAGCTTTCAAATACCTCCGTGGAAATTTTCCACGGAGGTAAGTGAAGCTAAGATAAAGGAAGGTGTCTTTGTTGGTCCTCAGATTCATGAACTTCTTCGAGATGATGCATTTGACCATGCACTGAGTAGCAAGGAAAAGACGGCATAGAAAGCCTTCCAGTTAGAGGCAATAAATTTTCTCGGAAACAACAAGGCAGACAACTACAGGTTGTTGGTGGAAAACCTCCTCAAGGCATACAAAAGCCTTGGCTGCAACATGTCACTAAAGATGCATTTTTTGCACTCTCATCTAGATTGTTTTCCACTGAACTGCGGAGCAGTGAGCGACGCGCACGGCGAGTGATTTCACCAGGACATTGCAACAATGGAGAAACGCTATCAGGGCAAATGGAGCCCATCAATGCTTGCAGACTATTGCTGAACAGTGACAAGAGATGCTCCATTTAATGAATACAAGAGACAAGCCAAGAAGCGCCAAGTAGACACTGAATAGGACTAAACTATGTACAGAATAGTTTTTTGCCTTTTGTTTCATAATAAATTTTATTTATATAACCCTTTTGCTGATTTTTAAAGTGTTACAGAAACAGGACAGGTTAAATATTATCATGTAAAGCAACCATAAACACATGAAAAGACCTAGGTTTACAATTTATGATTAAAACTCTATCTACACAGTATACATAGACGTAAAATGTAAAAACTTAAATATCTTAGAAACAGTAGCCAATCAGTTGTTTTAATTGTCATATTTGAATTCAGCACATCAAAATATGTAATAGCACATTTTATCTCTGAAGTAGATGACTTCTCAAATTGTAAACCAGTGTTTATATCTTCATATGCTCTAGCAGAGGGAGTATTTCATGTTAATGAAATTTGCAATCAGGAGTATTCAATAAATCCAAACACTTGGTTGAGAATTCACAGAATTTTTTTCAAATTTCACCTTTTATCTTCAACCCATATTATTTTGAATTAACTTATTTTCATTTGTAATCAGTAGAACTGTGCTCTGTTTGAGCACTGCTACTAGTAATAATGTCTAGGTCTTATATAGCACTTTTCATCAGTACATCTCAAAGTGTTCTCCAAAGGAGGTCAGTATCATCATCCCTGTTTTACGGATGGGGTGCAGAGAGGTGATTTGCCCAAGGTCACCTAGAGGCAGGAATGGAAGCCAAGTCTCCTGAGTCCCAGTTCAGTGTGTTGTCCATTAGGCAACACTAATTCCATAATCGTGATTATGCTACCTGTGTCTGTATTGCTGCTAATGGCGCAGCAGAAAACTTAACTTAAATATTGGACAAAACAGGAGTACTTGTGACACTTTCGAGACTAACAAATTTATTAGAGCATAAGCTTTTGTGGACTACAGCCCACTTCTTCGGATGCATACAGAGTGGAATAAATATTGAGGATATATATATATATATACACACACATACAGAGAGCATAAACAGGTGGGAGTTGTCTTACCAACTCTGAGAGGCCAATTAAGTAAGAGGAAAAAAAAATTTTGAAGTGATAATCAAGCAAGCCCAGTACAGACAGTTTGATAAGAAGTGTGAGAATACTTACAAGGGGAGATAGATTCAATGTTTGTTTAATGGCTCAGCCATTCCCAGTCTTTATTCAGTCCTGAGTTGATTGTGTCTAGTTTGCATATCAATTCCAGCTCAGCAGTCTCTCATTGGAGTCCTGTTTTTGAACTTTTTCTGTTGTAATATAGCCACCCGCAGGTCTGTCATTGAATGACCAGACAGGTTAAAGTGTTCTCCCACTGGTTTTTGAGTATTATGATTCCAGAGTATTATGTCAGATTTGTGTCCATTAATTCTTTGGCCAAACCAGACAGTCTCTCCGCAAATGTACATGGCAGGGGGGCATTACTGGCACATGATGGCATCACATTGGTAGATGTGCAGGTGAACGAGCCCCTGATGGTATGGCTGATGTGATTAGGTCCTATGATGATGTCATTTGAATAGATATGTGGACAGAGTTGGCATCGGGCTTTGTTACAAGGATAGGTTCTTGGGTCAGTGGTTTTGTTCAGTGATGTGTGGTTGCTGGTGAGTATTTGCTTTAGGTTGGGGGGTTGTCTGTAAGTGAGGACAGGTCTGTCTCCCAAGATCTGAGAGAGTAAAGGATCCTCTTTCAGGATAGGTTGTAGATCTCTGATGATGCGCTGGAGAGGTTTTAGTCGGGGGCTGAAGGTGACAGCTAGTGGTGTTCTGTTTTCTTTGTTGGGCCTGTCTTGTAGGAGGTGACTTCTGGGTACTCGTCTGGCTCTGTCAATCTGTTTTTTCACTTCAGCAGGTGGGTATTGTAGTTTTAAGAATGCTTGATAGAGATCTTGTAGGTGCTTGTTTCTATCCGAGGGATTGGAGCAAATGCGGTTATATCTTAGAGCTAAATTTGTTAGTCTCTAAGGTGCCACAAGTACTCCTGTTCTGTTCTTTTTGCGGATACAGACTAACACGGTTGCTACTCTGAAACCTTAAATATTGGAATTACTTCTGCAAATGGTGGCTGTTTCCAGTACCATCAATTTCTCAGGTCACTGGCTTTGTCCCCTTTCTTTATGCCACTTCCAGGATCCTTTTAAAAAAAGATCCCCAATCAACACTGCAAGCTAGTATTCCCAAGACACACTATTCAGAAGCTATAAGTTATGTTCAGTCCCTTTTCACTGCAGAAAAGGGACTGAACTAAACTCCTGCCAAAAGCTCAGGGAGGGTTGCCTGTGTGTGTGTGTGTGTATAATTTTAAATATATATAATCTTATTTTAAATCCACATAACTCCAGAAAGTATGAACAGGTTATTGAGCAGGAACAGCAGTGGCTTGGTCTTTGAAGATGTTTCGCAAGCAAACTGTATTGTCATCTTTTTTCACAATATCCAGAAGGTACTTTGTGGTGTCTTTGAGTCAGCCAGCCTTCCAGGTGGGAATAATGAAGGTCTTATGTACATGATATTACTACTGCTACATTTTGGACATTAAGGCCCAGATCCACAAAAGTACTTTGGCACCTAAGTCCACAGTTTAGTCCCTAAGTTCCAGTTTTGGCTCCACTGTGTTCCAGAAAACCCCTGCTTGACTGCCGCTCAACTTTATAGGCACCTAAACTCAGTGCCTAAATATTCTGCTGTAAAAGTTCCCTTGGTGCTTAAGTTTCTGCCGCTGCTGCTGCTTCTGATCCGGTAGGCATGCTCAGAGGTTACCTACTGGATTGGGTCCCATTCAAAATTCAGGAAGGAGGTGGTGGTGTCCATCTTACAACTTCCAGCTCAGTTAGAGCACTCACCTGGGATGTGGGCAACCTGGATTCAGTTTCCCCTTCTGCCCGAGAGGAAGGAAGGACTTGAACAGGGATTGTTCTGATGTGAGGTTTCCCCAATCTGTCCTGTTGAAGCTCTTGCATAGTGTGTAATTATTTTTTCATTGGAGCAGGAAGACTGGACTGTGGATCTCCCACCTTCCTGGTGAGTCCTCCAAGCACTAGGCTAGAAAGGCATTTTGGTACGCATGGGTGTCGGGTCACATAGGCAGAGGGAGGCATTGCCTCCCCAAACAGCCAGGTGTGACCCTGCCCCCTGCCATGATGCTCCTTGCGTGCAGCTGCGGCTCCAGTTCTCCTGGCTCCGAATCCCACCCTCCTGGTGCTCCTTTGGGACCTGGAGGCTAGCCCTGGGCTAGCCTCCCCAACAGGCAGTTCATGTGCTGCCCGTGTTGGTATGTCTACACTGCAATTAAAAACTCATGGCTTGCCTGTGATAGCTGACTCTGGCTCAGGCAAACGGGCTGTTTAACTGCACTATAGATGTTTGGGATCCAGCCTGAGCCCGAACGTCTACACTGCAATTAAACAGCCCCTTCGCCCAAGCCAGCAAGCCCAAATCAGCTGGCATGGGCCAGCCAAAAACTTTGAATTGCAGTGCAAACAAACGCGCTCTCTCTGGCCTGATGACTCTTTATTTATCCAAAGTGAAACTGAACCTGCATCTCTCACATCTCAGGTGACTTTCCTAGGCTCTTAAAAGTTAGGCACTGCAGTGCTCAAAAAAGTCCCTTTGTGGAGCCTGGCCTAAATTCATAACCTCCAAATCATAACTGAGACCCACCAAACTTACTACTTAGTACCCTGTTTTTATTCCTTCCCCTTCCCACCACTCAGAAATAAGTTAGGATCAGATTTGATATAGAGAGTGGACTGGAACATGCTCTGTGTTCATACCTGCTAAGTCATCCATTGGCACCAACAGACTCCATCTACCCTGGGTTTCCCTCTGTGTGAAATAGGGATAGTAATTCCTCAGACAGGTGCTCTGAGGCCTAATTCATTCATATTTAAGTGGCTTGAGCGCCTCCATTGAAAGGAGCTGTATAAATGCAGCAATAAATAAATGTTAAAACTCCTACCGTTTTCTAATTCTACACCTAAAAGGACCTGATCTTGCAAACGCTTCAGTAATTTCACTTGTGTACATATATGGGTAGTCCTGCTGGACTCAAGGGTGACTAGTTGCCGCAAAGGTGCTCATGCATTTAAGTGCTTGCAGGACATAATGTGTGGCTGGTGTGGAATTGTAGTAAAATTTTTCTTTTTTAAATGGCTTTGTCATTTGCCTTTAAGAAAAATCAAGGGCTCACCATGGGTAGGGACTGGAAATAAATGTTTAAACTCCAAAACTAAATAGCGTGAGAATTCACCCTTGTTCAAGACGGCAAGGACTACACTCTGTGAGGTTCAAAGGCTGTAAGAGACCCCTGGAAGCTTGTGCTAAACCTCTGCTCAAGGTGAATTCCACCCATAGTTTTCATTTTAAAACAAGATAGCAAACATTTTTTTTTGGGGGGGGGGTCCTCTAGTCTCTTCCAAGCACTCTCAGCAAACCATGTTCAAATATGAAATCTATCTCTAAGCTTCAGTGCAGCCAAAATAACCTCTAGGCCCAGAGAACAGTAGAAAACTTGGAGCTATCTTACCTTGCTTACCCATGAATAGTGCCCATTTCAGAACATTACCCTTTTAAAAGAGGTGTGAACTCAGTGATGACTGGCACCCCGGATGATCATCATGTCTTCTATCCAGTCTACTGCTTGCTCCAACCCCATCAGAAATGCTGAGCTCCATGCTCTTTGCACACATCTTCCCCCTCCTCGCCACCCACAGCATTGCTCTCCATTCCCTCCCCATAACTCAGCATTCATTGTTCCACTCACCACACTGCCTGGCATTGTCACAGTGCTCTGAACAATTAGTTGGATTTAATTGGTCCTTTTCAGAAGCATATGTGAAGCTGCTTCACGTATGGCTGCTCCCTTTGAAAATAATTCAGGTGGCTGCTCCCAATCCTTATTTATATTATCATATTGCCTAGGAGCCCCTGTTATAGACCAGAACACCATTGTTGCTTTCTCAGCTTGCCTTCATCCACTTATCTTGCTGTGCTCAGATATGTGCAAGCATGTACTCCCTTCTTACTAGAGCGAAGCAGCATTCAGGGTGATAGAGCAGACAGTAACATCCCTCTGCATTATTAGCAATGGAACTAAATCATATACAAAGAGCAATATGCTGTGGGAAACAACCTGGAAAGAGCTTGCACCACTCCTTTACTTCCGAAAGGGGGCAAAATTTGGCTTTATTAGTTAACTATTTCTGGGCTTATTTTTCCCCTCGTACATCCGCTGGGACACTGTCAATGTGATTATTTTAATGGACCAACTTTTAAAAAAAATCCAGTTTGTGAAGGAGCACTCTTTAAATAATTCCCTTTAAAAATTATAAGTGTTTTCCTACTTCCTTGTTTATGACTACGAAGCTCTTTCCACAAAGGATGAATTGATTGGAAAGGGGAATTGAGCATAAAGGCCCCAGTTGAGGAAAGCATCCCTCTTCAGGAAGGTACTTCAGCACATAAGAACTGCCATAATGGGTCAGACCAAAGGTCTATCTAACCCATTATCCTGTCTTCCGACAGTGGCTAATGCCAGGTGCTTCAGAGGGAATGAACAGAACAGGTAATCATTAAGTGATCCATCCCCTGTTGCCCATTCTCCGCTTCTGACAAACAGAGGCCAGGAACGCCATTGAGGCACCTATCCTTCGTAAACTTACCTTGTTCTTTTTATGAGCCCTGTTATAGTCTTGGGCTTCACAACATCCTCAGACAAAGAGTTTCTCAGGTTCATTGTGCGTTGTGTGAAGAAATACTTCCTTTTGTTTGTTTTTAAACGTGTTGCCTATTAATGTCATTTGGTGACCCCTAGTTCTTGTGTTATGAGAAGGAGTAAATAACACTTGCTTATTTACTTTCTGCACACCAGTCATGATTTTATAGACTTCTCTCATATCTCCCTTTAGTCATCTCAGTTAAAGTCCCAGTCTTATTTATCTCTCCTCATTTGGAAGCTGTTCCATACCCCTAATCATTTTTGTTGCCCTTCTATGTACCTTTTCATATATATTTGAGATGGGGCAACCAGATATGCACGCAGTACTCAAGTTGTAGGTGTACCATGGATTTATATAAAGGCAATATATTTTCTGTCTTATCTATCCCTTTCCTAATGATTCCCACATGATCTTTTTTGACTGCCCCTGCACGTTGAGTGGATGTTTTCAGAGAACTATTCACAATGATGCCAAGATCTTTCTTGAGTAGTAACGGCTAATTTAGACCATCATATTATATGTATAGTTGAGATTGTTTTCCACTGTGCATTACTTTACATTTATCAACACTGAATTTCATCTGCCATTTCGTTGCCCAGTCACCCAGTTTTGTGAGGTTCCTTAGTTACATCCAAAGCAGATTGCAAAGAGTTACAAACTACTCAAGATAGTATCATCTGCAAATTTTGCCACCTCACTGTTTACCCCTTTTTCCAGATCATTTATGCTTAAGTGCTGTCCAAGTCAATGATATTTAAGCATGGGATTCAATGCAATCCTGAATTGGGACCTCAGGGCCTGATCCTATGCCCTGAAGTCAGTGGCATTTTGCCAGTAGACTTCAGTGGGAACTGGATCAGGCTCTAAGAGAACAAATGGATAAACAGAGACAATTCTTCCTGTAAACTCCTTCAATTCTAGCTATTATGGCATCTATTGGACTATGCTTTCTTGGGGAGATGCTGTAGTGTTAGTCATGTACACACTTGCTAACCACAAGCAAGAAGAATAAAACACAATTTCCTGTGACTTGCTGTGTGTGTGTGTGTGTGTGTGTGTGTCTATATATAGAAGTGTGATTTGAGGAAACTCTTGTACTGCAGATGATTTGAAACCGGTTTTAGAATAATGCTTATTTCTTGTTGTTGTTTGAATAAAAGCTTGTTTAAACCCAGTACTGAGACTGCTTTATTTTAGCCTGAGTGTATTCTCTGCCTCAGCAACTGGTTCTGTTTGTGAGAGTCAGTTTCAGTCAACAGAAACTGTGGCAGTGTGCAGTGTCCTGTAAGATGTCTGGCTGTTCTAAACTTCCCGCTGAAGCTCGACGCTTCGGACTATCATTCAGCAAAGCACTTGACCATAGCCCGGATCTGAAATGAGACTTAGACATGACAGTGCTGAGCACTGCAACACTTAACTTTTAGGCGCCTAGAAAATCACTAGCGCGACAATGGGATCCACAAAGCCTGGGTTAGGTATCTAGG
This sequence comes from Malaclemys terrapin pileata, assembly GCF_027887155.1. Taxonomy (NCBI): domain Eukaryota; kingdom Metazoa; phylum Chordata; order Testudines; family Emydidae; genus Malaclemys; species Malaclemys terrapin. The sequence goes on from NC_071507.1 coordinate 89,214,293, forward strand.
CTCCCTATACAATGAATAGACAAGGACATATCTAAAGAATGGGATCCACAAAAGCCAGGATGCTCAGCAGGGAACCACCTAAGCTAGCCAATGGGAGATGCTGATGAGGGGTGTGTCCTAAGCAGTGCATCTCTCATGGAATTAGATGCCTAAATCCAAACTGCAGTGATCCCTAGCTCTGCTAGACACAGCTGGGAATCCCTCCCCTGAAGTCAAATGGCTTAGGAGCCTAAACTGCTGCTTGCAAGAAGTGGTCGTGCCTCAGCTTCCCTTGTAACTTTTAGTCCAGTGGTTAGAGCACTCTCCTGGGCTGTGGGAGACTGGTTTAATTCCCCCCTCTCTCCCAGATGAGAGCTCTAACCACTGGACTAAACGTTTTATAAGGAAGCACGTCCTCCTCTGGATTTTGAATGGGCCCCATTCTAAGGGTACGTCTATACTACCCGCCGGATCAGCGGGTAGCGTTTGATGTATCGGATCGATTTATCGCGTCTTGTCTGGACGTGAAAAATCTATCTGCTAATCGACGCCCGTACTCCACTTTGGCAGGAGGAGTAAGTGGCGTCAACGGGGGAGCCACAGCAGTCGACTCTGCACCATGAGGACGGCCAGGTAAGTCGAACTAAGATACTTCGATTTCAGCTACGCGAACAGCGTAGCTGAAGTCGAAGTATCTTAGTTTGAAACCCCTCCCCCGCTCCCCGATAGTGTAGCCCAGGCCTAAGAGATCAGGCCCCACGGGCAAGATGAGTGAGGTGTATGTCTCTCCCTTCCCTTGACTGTTTCTCTCCCATCCCCCCCCTCACCTGATTTAAGGATTGTTCTGGGACTTATATGGGAGATAAATGTCTGGAGCCTTAGAGTGAGGCAGCAGTGAACATGCCTAGAGGCAGGAACCTGAGCATATAGGGGACTTTTATAGTGAAAAATGTAAGTGCCTGCTGAGTTAGGTGGCAGGTCAGTGTGAGTTTTGCGGTGCCTAATGCTGGGACTAAGAGCCTAAACCCCAGATTTAGATGGTTGTGGAATCTCCGTCTCTGGAGATATTTAAGAGTAGGTTAGATAAATGTCTATCAGGGATGGTCTAGACAGTATTTGGTCCTGCCATGCGGGCAGGGGACTGGACTCGATGACCTCTCGAGGTCCCTTCCAGTCCTATAATCTATGAATCTATGCTTTATTCTGTTCAACAAATCCATCCATATGCAGCAAAGCAGTTTAAACACAGTGCTCTAAGTACTACTTGTAAGCGTAGCAGGTACAAAATGCTCAGGCGGAAATGTGATTTCAAGTTGTCCCATTAGCGTAGCCTAGAGCCCAGAGAAACAGTGCAGTTTGACTGAATTTGCTGCTAGGAACTCTAAAATTCTGTTCCTGACTCTCTCCGCCCCAGTTTATGCAACCTTCGCATAATCTCCTTGTGTGAGTGTCATCAGGGGCTAGCGGGTCCTTTAAGGGGACTCAGCTCAGCTTTTCCTGTGATGTGGCAGTTAACCTCCAGCTGATCCTGATCTGTGACTCGGTTACAGTTGGTGATCCCAGCTGTGACACGATCAAGGTGGACTACATAGAGATGAAAGAGAATGCAGTGAAGGAGACCCAGGAAGGAAGAGCAAGGGAGCTATCACTCTTAAGGAAGGGTCTGATAAAGATAGGCTGAAGAGGGCCTTGTGACACTGCACCCCATATTCTTCATAGAAATATTGTTATAATATGAATATGGCATAACTAAGATGCTTTATGCAAGATGGGTCATGTGAGATCATTAGAAAGGTTATGATCTACTGAATGTGTTTGTTTAACATGTATGAATGTATCATTTCTGTATTGGAGGTTAGGAATAATGACTATAACAATTACAACTGTGTGTGTATTTGGGGGAATGCCCACCAGATAGTAGGCAATCCACCTCAATGGGCCATTAGGAAGAACAATAGACTTGAAAGATACTAATCTCCCACCTTCCTGAGAAGCTCCCCAGGCTGCTGCTTTGACACTCTACAGGGTCAGGTGATTGGGTCACCTGGTACTAGACCCCCATCTTGGGCTTTCAGTATTTTTCCATTAAGAAGGGGTGGGGGAGAGGGTTAGACTGGGGAAACAGCATTTACATAAGGTGGGAATCTTTTATTTAAGGCTGGGAAGTAAGTCAGTCAGGACTCTTCTCTATTGCCTCGCAGTCCAAGAGGGAATATTGTGGAAAAACACACCTGATGGGAAAGGCAGCTGCTGAGTCCAGGCTGAGAGAGGGGTCCAGTCTGTAAAGAGAAATAACTAGAACTCTAAGCTACAGAAACGCTGCAACCTGCCTAAAACCAGATTTAGGGTGAGAAATTACATTTTGTAACCTGTTTCTTGAGTATATTAAGCTTAGTATGCATGTTTTGTTTTATTTGCTCAGTAATGTGCTTTGTTCTGTTTGCTATCCCTCTAATCACTTAAAATCTACCTTTTGTAGTTAACAAACAAAAAATAAACTTATTACAAATCCCAGTTTGTACAATTCATATTGGGGGGTGGGGGGAGAGGGATGGGAGGCTGTGCATGTCTCCCTTCACATTGAGGAAGGTGTGATTTTTTTTTTTTTTTTTTTTTTTTTGAGTTTGCAGTGTCCAGATCTCTCTCTCTCTCTCTCTCTCTCTCTCTAGTGAAAGACCATATTATTTTGGGTTTACACTCCAAAGGATGTGAGTGCTGAGTAAATCCCTGAGCTGAATCTTCCCACAGAGAGCTGATTTCAGTCTGTCTGCAGCTGGGTGTGGCCTCAGCTGGGTGTGTGTGCTAGAGAAGGTTTGTGGGCCTGGCACAGCTAGAACACGGTGAGGAAACCCAGGCTGGTAGAATGGGTGGAATCAATGGGACCCGAGCACTTCAGCTGGCACCCTGAACGGGGGGGTTCAACCCATTCACATGTCTGTAGGAAAGAGGGAAGATCAAAGAAAGAACTCTGCAGTTCCCAGTAGGGGGGGAAGAGCAGGGAACTTCAGCATAGTTCGAGGGGGGCAGAAAGAGCTTCTCTTTGGAGGTTGGTGTGGACCCTTTAGCTGGACTTTCCATTTCTGTCCCCTTCTGTGACTAAGAAAGATTTGATCTAGCCAGAGGGCTAAGTCACTGGACATGTATTGAGAGAGAGGGAGAAGTCATTGCAGGGCCAAAGAAGTGGTCAGTAGGGGGCACTGGAGACAGAGTACTGCAACAGCCTCATGTGGGGACAAAAGAAATGTTTGGAAGTGGTGTAAACAGAAGAGGTGTATGATCTGTCTTGCTTCAGAGCAAAACTAGATGTCTCTGATCATGGGGAAGGAGGAGTGCAGAGTAGTGGCTACTATTTATGGTCCTGACCTTGTAACCCCTTAGTCAAATAATTGTATAGCCTTAGACTACTCACTAGACCAGTGTTAGAGGGCCCAATCCTGCAATCTGTTTCATACCAAAGGGAAGTGCCCATCAAAGCATCCTTTTGTTTGTTTGCTTTGACCGCTGTCCCCCCCAATTAATTTAAGGGTGTTGATAAGATGGCTGCCAAAAAACCCTTTTTCTATCTTAATGTCTTCTGAAAATGTATTGATTGGGCCTTTGTTTTCAAAAGATTGTTATGGCTTTCTGTCATGATCTGTAAGAAAATCAGTGTGTATGTTTAAGAATTATGGGCCTTATCCTCTTCTCATTTACACTGGGGTTAACTGTGGGTGACTATTGAAAACAATATGGTGACATTGGTTTAAGTCACAGGGCTTCATTGTCCCCTCGGTGTTTAAAAAACCAGTGTCCTTGCCTGTGTTGACAACTGTATTGTTGATTGATAAAATAAAATTGTACCCTGCACTATTTATGCCTTTTTATTTATACGGTTTCCCAGGCTACAGGAAGTGCCTTAAGTCAGTATTTTTATTTATGGTTACTTTCACTCTTTCATGCACTTGTTCGTGGTGATGTTTGAGCTGCAAACACTGCAAGGGAATGTTCTTAAATCCAAACACTAGCTTGGATTGAATGGGGGCGGGGAGGGAGGAGAGGGGGGAACCTATTGAAATACGGCTTTGTAATTCCCTAAGCTTTTTTATTTTTATTTTTACAAGAACAAGTGTCTCTATTTTGTCCTTATGTCAAAGTTCCATCCCTAATTAAATTAACTATTTTTATTAAACTTGATATTGGCCTCTTAGTGTATTAAATGCTTTACAAACTTCAATTTTGTGACTGAGCTATGAAACCAGACAGTGACTTGCAAATGTACCATTGTCTTCATGAATTATTGCAATACACTTCGTTTTATCAGTGGTTATTACTTTAATCTTACAAAGTTTAGCATAAAAGGCCTGCAGTATGGAATATGTTGAACATAAATGTAACGTGTTCAAGTTTTCCATTTTTCTTTGGAAACTACTGTAACAGTGAAAAGACTGAATCGGTGGAGTAATGATATATTCTTCCTTCCTATGATCAGCTACCCTTAATACATGATTTTGTTTTAATCATGTCAAACAGTGATTTTTCCCCCTACCCTGACCCCCCCCCCCCCGCCCCCCGGATCTCCATTATACCAGACTCTGTTTTCATTTTATATTATTTGTTCTTTGATCCAGACTCCTACTGATCTTTGGGAATTGCATTAGATTAGAGGGATTCTGTGACATGGAATTAAACAGGCTAGCGAATACAAAAGGCAGTTAATCGGTTTTAATTAATGATTTTATGATAAGCCTAATTGCTGTGGTTTCAGTCAATGTACAGCATGCATTGATATCTTCCCACCCAATTGTAATTGTCAGCTATCTATGTTTGTCTAACTTTAAACATGTGAGTAGTCCCATTGATGGATTGAGGAAGTTGGTCTGAATCAGGAGAGAGGGGTTCCTGTGGTTTTCTCCACATACTTGTTTACTTTTGGCAAAACTTATTAAAATCACATTGAGGAAAAAGCACAGTCCTATCTTAAGGCTCTGTAAGATCAAGGGGCTGCTTCATGAATTGTAACTATATCCAATCCTGCTCAAACATAAAAACAGACTTTAAAAAAAACCCTTGGGTCGTTGACCAAACTAATAGACTTGCAGTCTCAAAAGTGAATTTTTAATAATAAATGTGTGAAAACAGGGATGTGATAAGGGTGTTATACTAATAACTGGTTTCCAGCCTTATTGATAGTGGCTGCAACCTGCAACTGCGGCAATAAACATATGCCACATTGTCACTTTCCAGTCTATGGAGAAGCGTCAACTTTAACTTGTCTTCAGGCAGTACACCGTATAACAAGTAGAAGGCAGCAAATCTTCATTACACAAAGGGCATACCTTGCACACTGAGATGGGGATCGATACCACCATTAGTTTAATGTAGATCACCAGCAACTATGAGATTTGGTGTTTTAATTGTCCTTTTCTAGCTACAGCTTGGTCCAAAAAAAACACCTTCCTTAAACCCTGGACAAATCACTTCTTCATTGGATTGACACCACTCTGAAGCAATGTATTCTGAAACAGATACCCCATGTTTCATGGCTGATCAGGTTCAAGTTGATTTGGATCTGGATTGTTTACTACAATACCAATAAAATAGTGTAGTTGTGTTTAGGGACACTAACTCGGGATCAAAGCCCCAGTGTGCTAGGTACTGTACAAAGTCAGTCCCTGCCTCAAAGAGCTTGCAATCCAAGTGAAAATACTGCGAATTACCAGATCCCACTATGTAACTTCTTTAGACATAGAAGATCCAGGAACAGATTTACTTAAGGAGAAAATGTCCAGATAAAGTGTATTGCAGCTAGACATATGAATTGCTGTTTTGCAAGAGAATATCAGGGCAGCACTTCTTGCTACAGGGCATGCTATTAAAGGAACTCTTTGCTTTTTCTACTAGTATGAAATTTTATTAGTGTTAGTTTTTCCAGTTTAGTGACATTTGATTTTTATAATAAATGAGATGGACTTTTTTTTTTTTTTTTTTTAATGAACGGTTCACTGGCATTCCAGCACAATGCAACGTGGTGGGTCATGTGTTGCTGAAATCAATGGAGGGGGTAGTTCATACATCTAACTAAGACCAGAGTTCTGCCTTGTGAGCATGGGCCCAAATATGCATTCCTTATTCGGGCAGACCTCTCGCTGGCATCAGTGGGAGTTCTGTTTGAGTAAACAGTACTGAATTGGATCCTTCATGTCTGAGTGCTAATATTTACCCTGTTTTCTGTGTATATTGTGCCCAACGACAAAAATGTGAAAACATGAAGTAATTGAGCAAGCTGTGCATATTGAATGCTGTGATAAGCACATTGTCTGTCTGTCCAAAATGTTGACAGTTCCCTCACTGAGTTCAAATAACAGTCCAGGAAAACGGTGTCTAGAATTGAAGGTCTGCTTCCTTGCAGGAGCAGGATTGGGCCCAAATGGGGAAGGAAAATACAAATGATAGATGGAGGGTTTAATTTGAATATACTAAAAAAGGCATCTTTATATATAGTGAGCAATGAAGTAAATACGCCCCGAGGAGAGGTTTTTAACAATCATAAAATGAGATAACAACATACTTTCTTTTGCAGTGTGGCAGAAAACTCCTAAATTGCTTACTTTAATAATGGAAAGGGTAAATATAATGGAAGGTGTGTTTATCCATGGAAGCATGCTTTGTTAAAATCATATGTTACTTATACAAAATGCAAATTTACTTGGATTTTCTTAAGTATCAGAGGGGTAGCCACGTTAGTCTGGATCTGTAAAAAGCAACAGAGGGTCCTGTGGCACCCTTAAGACTAACAGATGTATTGGACCATAAGCTTTCGTGGGTGAATGCCCACTTCGTCAGGGCATTCACCCACGAAAGCTTATGCTCCAATACATCTGTTAGTCTTAAGGGTGCCACAGGACCTTGCATTTTGTTGGTAACTTTGCGATTATGCTCTGGATAATGTGATAGTGTTAGCTACGTGAGGATCCCAGCTGACTGAATTCAGATTTTTGTTTCTATTAAAAAAAAAAAAAAAAAAGATGCTTCAAACCAGACAACCATCACATTTTCTGCCCACGAAGTCTTAATAGTCCATCTTTATTTTGAGGATCTCCAGGGTTGGTATAGGTATAAATAACTATTCAGAGCTATAACCTTCCATTGATGATATCTGTCAAGCAGGGTTATTTCCCCGTCAAGCATGTCAGCACAGAAGAGAAAGAAAAAACATTTTGTATTAGTGCTACTGACTTTGAGTAATAAACTGGATCTGGGATAGTTCTCGCTTTCTCTATTCAAAGGACGTTGTCAGGTCAACTTTTGGCCCTTAACTTCTATCTTAAAATTGCCTAGTGGTGAGAAACTTTTTTTTTTAAATTTCACCACTTTGTCACAAAAAATAGTTCCTTTATAAGGGATCTACAGGCTATATTGTTGGGGTGCTGTTGCTGGCTCTGTAGCAACAGTTGCCTAACCAATGCTATTCTGAGAGCTCTGCTGCTGAGATCCCATTGAGGATGCTAGTACATAAAGAAGTAAACCAAGACTTGATGATTGCACTGTATTAGAATAGCAGGAGAGAAGCCACATGCTATTTTTTTAAAAATTCCTTTTCTAAAAAGGAGGAAGACTTCTTATTTTTAAGCTGCTGATATGTAATTTCAAATTATGGAGAATGGATTTGATGTTTGATGGCCCTTTTGAAGTTTTTGTAAGCTTAAAGGTGACCTGCAAAATGTTCTGAGTTGGTTCACTTTTTCAGCTTATCTGCATTACTGAATAATGACTCAGTCCTGCAAGATGATCAGCTCACTTGCTCTATCAAGCAAAGCCGTTTTGTAAACACCTGGGTAGTTTTATTGATTTCAGTGGGACTGCTCACTTGCTTAAATTTTAAGCATGTGCTTAATGTCTCTACTGCACTGAGCCAGAATGCTTGGCACCTGGCAGAACCGAGTGTTTTGTGGAGGGGGACCGGGCTTCAAAAGCAAAATAAGTTACACATGCAGATATGTGCAGTACCATTCACCAGGAGGGACTAAGTGGCTGATAGCTCAGGCATCCTTTCTCAAAGCACCTTGTGAGCCTTGATTAAAACTGCTGCCCAAAAGAATGAAGCAAACCGTTTTTCTTTGTTTTTTGTCTTGAATTTCTCAGACTGTAAGAATGCAACTTTTGGGGTTGATCATGAAGGTAAAGTTCAAGGAATATATCTTATTTCAAATGTAATTGTCTGAACACCATTCTGTACAGCTATTTCATACTTTATCAAAGGATCTGATTCAGCAAAGCATGTGAACACGGTTGACATTGAGTACCTGGGTAATCCCATTTCTATCCAGCAAAGCACTTAATTCTTGAAGTCAGTGGGATTTAGGCATAGGAGCAAGTGTTTATCACCAAGGATGTAAACTGATTGAAAATGTGGCTCTTTCTCAGTGTCTCTTTGTCAGTATTTGTAACCAGGTCTTTCTCTTATGAATAGAAAACAAATTTAATAGGAAAGCAGTGAGTTATCTATGTATTAAAATATTCATTTCTATTTAACTTTATTTCTGTTTTCTAACAGCTGGTATTGTTGCTTGGTTTTGCAGACTGTCTTCTGAATTCCTGGATTTTCTTTCTGGAAGTTCCCCTTGCGTTGTTAATGAACCATGGACATCATTGGCTTTCTGAAGTCTCAGTTCATTTGCCACCTTCTTATCTGCTACATATTTATAGTGTCGGGACTGATAATTAACTTCATTCAGCTCTTCACACTTGTCCTCTGGCCAATCAACAAGCAGCTTTTCAGGAAGATCAATTGCAGACTGGCTTACTGCATTTCAAGCCGTAAGAATCTTTTTAAAGTTTTATTTCCAAATCTTGACCAATGAATTAGTTGTTAAATAAGATTACTACCTATGTTTGCATATTCATGTATATAAATCCCTACATTTTGCTGTGAGACTGTGTATTGCTTAAAGTACGATGGGTGTAGGGGTGTGTGTGTGTGTGTGTGTGTGTGTTTTTGTTAAATCAAAATGTACTGTAAAGTAACTTTTTCATCCACTCATATTGGGGCATTCCCTTGACACAAGATAATGTAGATATTGGACTCTTATGATGAGCATCATGTTTGAATGGCCAAAAAAGTAAATACTGACCAAGGAATGATAGAACTTAATATTTACAGAGGCATACTGTCATTGTATATAGTTGCATGCCATTCTAAATGGTTCTCATCCAGTATATCTTCTGATTTCTCCATGATCCTGAAGATTCATGGACATACATGACTTTATTTTTTAAATTGGGTAAGTGTTCCAGATTTCAGTAGTGTTGGCATGAAAAGATGATCGATAATACTGGCTCACAACATGACTCTTACTTACAGTACTAGCTTGCTTTGAAACTATTGCTTTTATTCATTGAATAAACATGTCCAATTGTATACTACTGTATCTATGCCGGGGCATAGCCACAGGTGGGTCTTGATGGGCTGTGGCCCACCCACCTAACATCCTGGCCCACCCAAATCTGAGCAGAGGTGTAGCATTGCCACAGTGGCCTGGAGCATCACTCGGGCACATGAAATCCAGGATGAAGCTATGTGCCAGGTCCTTCAGAAACCTATGCTCTGGCAGCTCTGCCTTGCCATTTTCTAAACTGCCCCATGCACGTGCCCATCTTGACAGGTGAAGCCCTGTGTCTGGGGGCACCAGGACTAGGGAGAGGGGGTGGTGTTGGAGAAGCTGAGTTAGCACAGTCTGTCATTGCCTGTCCACCCGAAAGTCAGGGGCCCACCCAAATTTCCATTCCTAGCTACACCACTGATCTATGCACAGTATTTATGTAATGTGTATATAATCATAAGAATGGTCTGACCTGGTATGGTCAATGGTCCATCTAGCTCAGTGTCCTGTCTTCTGACAATGACCCAAGCCAGGTGCCCCAGAGGGAATGAACAGAACAGGTAATCATCAAGTGATCCATCCCCTGTTGCCCATTCCCAGCTTCTGGCAAACAGACTAGGCCAGGGATGGTTCAGAGCTTGGTTTTGCATCCTTGCCCATCCTGGCTATTAGCCATTGATGGACCTATCCTACATGAATTTATCTAGTTCTATAACAGGATTTAAAGAGTCTTGGCCTTCATAATATTCGCTGGCAAAGAGTTCCACAGGCTGACTGTGCATTGTGTAAAGAAATACTTACTTTTTTGTTTGTTTTTTTAAACCTACTGCCTATTAATGTAATTGAGTGACCCCTAGTTCTTGTGTTATGAGAAGGAGTTATTTACTTTCTCCACACTAGTCATGATTTTATAGACCTCTCTCGTATCCCACCCAGTCGTCTTAATTTCTCCTCATATGGAAGCTGTTCCATACCCCTAATCATTTTTGTTGCCCTTTTCTTTACCTTTTCCAATTCCAATATATCTTTTTTGAGATGAGGCTACCACATCTGCATGCAGTATTCAAGATACGGCCATACCATGGATTTATATAGAGGCAATATGATATTTTCTGTCTTATCTATCCTTTTTCCTAATGAATCCTACCAGAGAATACAATAGTTAGACTGCTAATCTAGCACCAAATGGGAGCTTTGCTTGAATAAGGGCTCCTGAATTTTTGCTATCTTATTTTATTGAGGAAAATAATGTTCAGAATATTACTAACAGAAAGCTATAGGGCCAGATTCTGCGACTTACTCATGCTCAGTACTACCTTGCAGCACATCTGGTTCCTTTGACATCAGCGGGTCTAGTTTTTTTTTTTTCAATAAGATAGCACTCCGTGAGGAAAAGGGTGGCAGAATCTGGCCTTAAGTATTTATTATTGCCTGTATTTTTCTATGGTACATGGTAAAGTGTTTATGCATGTTTAATAAAAATCAAATGGCTGTGATCTCACTTGTGTAAATTAGGAACAGCTCCATAGAGGCAAGAAGAATTCCATTAGCGGATAGCTCAGTGGTTTGAGCATTGGCCTACTAAACCCAGGGTTGTGAGTTCAATCCTTGAGGGGGCCACTCAGGAATCTGGGGCAAAATCAGTACTTGCTCGTGCTAGTGAAGGCAGGGGATGGACTCAATGACCTTTCAAGGTCCCTTCCAGTTCTATGAGATGGGTATATCTCAATATATTATGTTATTAAAGTAACAGTTGTGATCAGAATCAGCCCAAAAGCTTAATTTTAAAGGAGAAACAATGTAACCTGCCCATTTTCAATAGCAGCCTATTGACTGTAGAATACTAATGTGTTCCCAACTGTCACTGTTTCTAAAATCATTGGACTAAATCCATGTTCCGTTTTGACACATCCTTGCTCAGCTAAAATTTCCATTAACTTCAGTGAGTAAGGACTTAAGGATTTGGCCCATTGCTGTTGGATCACATGGAGCCATAAATATAAGTGTCATGTGGTGATGAAGCCTGCTGTCAGCCAGGTTGGCTTATAGGAATTGTTATAAGTCCATGCCTTGTGAAGTACATGAAAGATATCCGCATAAAACTGTTGAAGTGCTCTAATGGCACTGTGCTGAGTCCTTACAATTATGACCTTCTCTCTTCTATAACTAAATGGTATCAGAAAACTGCCTTAACATGAGCTCCAAGAATTGCATAGCAGTTAAGTGCAGTAAAACGGGCTTGCTGAAAACAATGTTTCAGTTTATCTATCCAGTACTAAGAACCTAAGACAGGAAAAGGCTTGATCCTGCCCATCAGTGCCTGATGAATCACTGCATTTTGGAAAATCAGCTATACTTATCTGCTCAAAAGCAGCTGCTGCTTTTTCCAAAACACATGACACCTGTTGCTTGTTGGGAGACAAAATGGAGTTCCTCTTCCCTCCCTCTCAACTGTCCAGAGTCAGAGTAACCATGGTCTTTTAAACTCATAACACTGTCATTTTGAATGGACTATTTCATTTTACACCTGGTATGCAGCTCTGTGACCAACCTTGGGCATGTTGTAGAGGATACTGTCTTGAGCTCTGATGCATGGAGAGTGAGGTAGATATCAGTCTGCTCAGTGCCTCTTGAAGATGTGTTTTAAGGGCTGAGACATTAGTGTCTGTTTACTGGAAGGCACTTGGTGGAAGATGAGCATAGGAATGATTTAGTTGGGAGGGGTCCAGTAGGAAGTGACTCTCAGAATAAAGAGAGAGGGAACCCCCTAGAATCTCATGAATCCATCATTGGATCAGGGAAAGCTCTAAAGAAAAGACCTTTGATGTCTGATAGTTTCCCCTCACAGCGCTGTCACCAGGCCCATTCCATCCCAAACCCCAAGTTCACTTTGTTTTCTAGACACTAGTAGGGATAGACTTTTGGGGTGTGGAGTTTTTTACATGGCTTTAATTTCTCCAGGGTCTAATGTACGTACGTGTGTGTGTATATATATAAAAACAAGAATAGTTGCAAAGAGACACTTACCTCTGAGCAGCTGGGTGCAATACCACCGTGTCCCCTGCAGGCTGCCAGGTGGTTTTGGTGAGTTAACTGTCTTGGCCCTTGAGCCAAGTCAAAAAAGTCCAAGTGAACCTGTTCCAGGGTGTTAGACTGCTTATTGAACTCTATTTTCCGTCGCTAGAATCTTCAGCCCTGGCGCTGGGCCCTTTAAATTCAGTCCTTTGTTCGGGCTCCCAGATAAACCTCAATAAAGGAGACATGTCTTATGTCCCTTTACCTGTGGCTGGTAGGGGAACCTGGACCTGTCAACTACTCTGGGTTCCATCCCAGGGACTGTATGCACAGCAGCCATGTGCTGATCCTTCAGTCCTTCACTGCTATTTCCCTGGGCCTCTTCCTACCGGCCCCTCTCTCTAGTGATATCTCGGGGCCAGTGTTCTCAGGTTCTTCTCTCTGCAATCCCAGCGGTGTAACTCTGTCTGATTGTCAGGCTCCTTTGGCCAGAGAGGAACACCCTTCACTCTGCTGGTCCCAGCCTGGAACTGAACTGCTAATGCCAGAGAGCACCTTTTTTATGGGCCAGCAAGCCCTGATTGGTGGTAGTTGTCCCTCAGAGGACGAGGTGTGTTTAGCTTTCAAAATGGATGCTCTGAAGAGTCTTCTCTAGGCAAGCTTGAAGGACCCACCTTCCTTTCTCTGTTCTGTTCTTTGCTCACTACTTCTTAAAGTGGGGTGTAGCAGGACCATGAGAGCCCACAGAGGGAGCCACAAAAGCTGAATACAGCCTGCCACACCAGATTTCAAAGAAGACTCCATTTGTATTGCAGGCAACAAGTTTTGTCACTTTAATGTGTTTTAATACTCTGAGATCGCATTTGTACTCTATTTGTATGTGAACATGGAGTGTTTTGCTTGCAGATGCTAGTCACTTATGTGCACAAGTGACTCCATGCACAGGGCCAGATACTGGCCCAGGTTCAGCTCCAGTGAGGCAGTGTAGCACTAAAGCCAGCTTAGGTGTCTACTGGAGAAGTCCCCCCTGCAGAGAGGAATCTTGTGTGCTGTGTCACCCTCATTCATGATTGTTACTGCAGGGACTGCAACCTGGTGTAGTCTTCTTTGTGGATGTGAGTATTGATTACTGATTAATCTCTTAGAGTGCATTAGTTAAAGATTGTTTCCTGAGGGCAATAGCATTCTTAACTACACTGGGATGCCCCAGCTGCATGCCCCTAGAGGCTGGTAATTGTCCTAGATTAGAGCAGCTGTCAAGTCTCTCTAGTTTATGAAGGGGTCAGCAACCTTTCAGAAGTGGTGTGCTGAGTCTTCATTTATTCACAATAATTTAAGATTTCACTTGCCAGTCATACATTTTAATGTTTTTAGAAGGTCTTTCTATAATAACTAAACAGTTATATGTAAAGTAAATAAGATTTTTAAAATGTTTAAGAAGCTTCATTTAAAATGCAGAGCCCCCCGGACCGGTGGCTAGAACTGGGCTGTGTTAGTGCCACTGAAAATCAGCTTGCATGCTGCTTTTGGCATGTGTGCCATAGGTTGCCTGCCCCTGTGCCAGGGGCTGGCCTACCATCTGGACAGACCTTGGCTCAGGAGTGGTGGCCACTGTTGCACATTGTACTCAGTTATGCAAAGCACTGCTTCAGCCACTGTTGCACATCTGGCTCACAATGTTGACTTGGCTGAAAGAGGCCTTGTTTTGAATTTTGGTCCATTTGTGCCCAGAGCAAACTAGCTCTATGGTAAGAGTGATTCTTCCCCACCCCGCACTAAAGGTCAGCAAGCCTGGAATGAGTCATCCATATGTGCTTGGTGTTTGAACAAGGGGAAAATGGTATTAAAGGTTAAAACAACAATAATTTTGTATTGGAAAGAGACAGCATTAAACTAATCAGTAAAAAATGTGGTGTTTTTAAAGTATAAGCAGTAAATTCTTTGGAGCACTGGTGTGTTGATTAATAGAACAGCTTAGGTTGGGTCATTCCATGTGTAGATCTGACTGAAGTCCTTGCAGGATCAGGCCCTCAGTCCCTCCCTGGACTCCGGTGCCCCGTTATCTGGGGTGCTACCCCCTGGCATACACCCCTCAGTCTCAGGGTCTTCCTCACCAGGGAACCCCTAGCCCCACCTCACCTCAGTCATAGGGTTACCATACGTCCTCTTTTTCCCGGACATGTCCGGCTTTTCGGCACTCAAACCCCCGTCCGGGGGGAATTGCCAAAAAGCAGAACAGAGCCGCCATTTTCCCGGACCTGTTTAAGAGCCGGGCTGCCTGAACGCTACTGGCTTCGGGCAGCCCTGTGCCTCCAGACCCTGCACCGCCGGAGCCCAGGAGGGGAAGTGCCCGGCTGGGGGCGCAGGGTCTGGAGGCAAGGGGGCTGCCCGAAGCCGGTAGCGCTCGGGCAGCCCGGCTCTTAAACAGAGCTGCAGCGGCTGGAGCCTCCAGCCCCCGGGGCTCTGTGTAACTGACACAGTGTCAGTTACACAGAGCCCCAGCCGCTGGAGGCTCTGTTTAAGAACCGGGCTGCCCGAGAGCTACTGGCTTCGGGCAGCCCCCTTGCCTCCAGACCCTGCGCCCCCAGCCGGGCACTTCCCCTCCCGGGCTCCGGCGGTGCAGGGTCCAGAGGCACGGGGCTGCCCGAAGCCGGTAGCGCTGGGGCAGCCCGGCTCTTAAACAGAGCCTAAGAGGAGCAGAGCCTCCAGCTGCGGGGGCTCTGCTCCTCTTCGGCTCTGTGTAACTTATACAGTGTAAGTTACGCAGAGCCTCCGGAGCCCCGGAGGGGAAGTGCCCGGCTGGGGGCACAGGGTCCGGAGGCATAGGGGTTGCCCAAAGCCCGAGCGCTGCCGGCTTCACGGTTTGCTGGGCAGCCTCCAGACCCTGCGCCCCTCCCGGGTGCTTCCCCTCCCGGGCTCCAGCTGCGCTGGGGAAGCACCGGCTGGGGGCGCAGGGTCTGGGGGCTGCCCGGGAAACCATGGAGCTGGTAGCACTGGGGCAGCCCTTTCCCCCTGGCTGGGAGTGGGAGGGAGTAGGGGGCGGAGTTAGGGTGGGGAAGGGGCAGAGTTGGGGCGGGGCTAGGGTGGGGAAATGGGCGTGGCCATGGCCCGTGGAGGGTCCTCTTTTTTTTATTTATGAGATATGGTAACCCTACTCAGTCATAGGCTACTGCCAGTCACCAACTAGCCCCCATTCCCTGGGGCAGACTTGCAGAATAAGCCACTCATCACTGGCAAGGAGGGTTTTGGACCTGCTGCCTTTCTCTGCAACCCAGTACCTCTATGGGGCCTTGAACAAGGCTCTGCAGCCTGGGGAGTTGCCACCCTGGAGCTTGCCAGCCCCTCTGGCCTTTCCCCAGCCCTGCCTCACTCTAGGCACCCTGAGCTTCCCAGCAGCCAGGCCCTTTTCTTTCTTTCTGAAAGCAGAGAGAGACTAACTGTTCTTGGTTCACAGCCCTTTTATAAGGGCCAGCTGCAGCCTGATTGGGGCGTGGCCCAGCTGTGGCTACTTCCCCAATCAGCTCAGGTTTTCACCTACCACAGCCCTCTCCCAGGGCTGTTTTAAGCCCTTGAGGGCAGGAACAGGGTTACTGCCCTGCTACAGAAAGTAAAAGTGTGTACTTTGAAATGGTGATAAACCTCATATTGATTTGCCAGATTTGTAATAGCATGAATCACCGAGTCAACCAAAACAGTGAAATGGAGCAGGCATAGTTTAGCATAACTCCAGAGCTAAGTGAAGGCAGCATAGCAAATTCCATTCGATCAAGCAAGCTCCTCCATTTTGGTGTTGAAGGTAAAGATAATTTCACAAAATTCAGGGGAAGTGCATTTCATCTTCGACACTACAAAAGTTCTCATGAAGTCACAAATGCAAAGGGTGGTAGAGATTTGTTTTGCTTTATTTTCTGCTTTGGATATATAGTATTCCCACTCTTCCATTTCCAGCCTCTGCTGTCATGGTAGCTTATCTTCCCTTATTCCCTCATCATGACTAAGTACTGCTGGCTTCTTGGAATAGTCCATGAATTTATATGTTCTCATCCTGATTCTAATCTCTCCTGCACCAGAAAAAAGTGATCATAATCAGACTTTATAAGTGCTGTATTAGTTTCAAGAGATCATTGGCTTATTTTTAGTAACCCCCCCCCTCTCAAAACAGGAAGAGTTATAGATGGCAGCTATGTGAGCTTCCCTGCATTGCCTGATCAATGTGCCTAATGCCCTGGGAGGCCACCACCCTAGATGAAATAATGCAGTTCAGTCTTCACTGACCAGTTTTTAAAATACAATCAAATGCTGCAGGAAAGTTTTTAATTTGAAGGAGGTTATTAGAGCTGCAATTTGCTTCTAACTCTTAATTCCAAAGGGCAGAAGTAATTTGCAAATAACTTTAGGCTACTGCATGCTGACCCTGCATTCTCACAATGTCTCCTTCGCAAACCACTAGTCAAATCCTGATGTGGATTTGGAAAAGTGAGTTTAGTGAGAGTCTTGTTTGTCCACATCAGTCCCCATTGGCTGAAGAGGCTGCAAGAGCAGAGGGTGTTCATGCCTGGGCAGAACTGTATGGGGAAGCTTGTATACTACTAGTCTGCATTATTCTTGGCTCAAGCCCAGCATGTGATGATTAGTCACTCACTCTAGTGAGTACACATTCCATCCCAAATGAAACAAAATACTGGTACAAAATCTTTGCTCCTGGGCTGAAAATATTTTTGTGTCAATGAGGCTTATCTTCAAACACCATGTTTTAACAATTTGAATCAAATTGTTGTTAACTCCTGTCAGGGCTGGATCCCCACTTTGAACTTTAGGGTACAAATGTAGGGGCCTGCATGAAAACTTCTAAGCTTAACTACCAGCTTAGCTCTGGTTCGGCTGCCACCATTTCAATGGATTCCCTTCCTGGGAAGCCTTGAAAAACCTTCACCAAATCCAAAACCCCTGGGATCTACAACAGGGAGAAATTAACCATCCCCCCTCCTTCCTCCCGCCAACTCCTGGTGAATCAAGATCCAAAACCCCTTGGATCTTAAAACAAGGAGAAATTAACCATTCCCCTCCTTCCTCCCACCAACTCCTGGTGAATCAGTTCCAACCCCCCTGGGATCTACAACAGGGAGAAATTAACCATCCCCCCTCCTTCCTCCCACCAACTCCTGGTGAATCAGTTCCAACCCCCCTGGGATCTACAACAGGGAGAAATTAACCATTCCCCTCCTTCCTCCCACCAACTCCTGGTGAATCAGTTCCAACCCCCCTGGGATCTACAACAGGGAGAAATTAACCATCCCCCCTCCTTCCTCCCACCAACTCCTGGTGAATCAGTTCCAACCCCCCTGGGATCTACAACAGGGAGAAATTAACCATCCCCTCTCCTTCCTCCCACCAACTCCTGGTGAATCAAGATCCAAAACCCCTTTGGATCTAAAACAAGGAAAAATCAATCAGGTTCTTAAAAAGAAGGTTTTTAATTAAAGAAAAGGGTAAAAATCATCTCTGTAAAATCAGTATGGAAATTAACCTTACAGGATAATCAAACTTAAAGAGCTCAGAGGACTCCCCTCTAGTCTCAGGTTCAAAGTACAGCAAACAAAGATAAGCACTCTAGTAAAAGGTACATTTACAAGTTGAGAAAAACAAAGGAAAACTAACACGCCTTGCCTGGCTATTTACTTACAAGTTTGAAATAGGAGAGACTTGTTTAGAAAGATGTGGAGAACCTGGATTGATGTCTGGTCCCTCTCAGTCCCGAGAACGAACACACACTCAAACAAAGAACACAAACAACAGCCTTCCCCCCCCCCCCCCCCCCAAGATTTGAAAGTATCTTGTCCCCTTATTGGTCCTTTAGGTCAGATGCCAGCCAGGTTACCTGAGCTTCTTAACCCTTTACAGGGAAAAGGATTTTGGAGTCTCTGGCCAGGAGGGGTTTTATAGTACTGTACACAGGACAGCTATTACCCTTCCCTTTATAGTTATGACAACTCCCCTTTTTAAAATGACAAAGCTGATAAGCCCTCCCCTGTATTGAACTGCTGGGTGCTTCTGTAATATAATAAAATCAAACATTGCAAAGTTCAACAACATGAGCTTAAAATAAATGTGTGCTTAAAAGATGGTGTTAGAACATAGATCTGGCAAACCACCAGATTTTTATAAAACTACATAGGGATAGACTGTGCTCAGCCTTTGCACAGAAGCTGAGGGCACTCAAGAATCTCTCTCTTCTCTTTTTTCCCCCCTCCCCTTTACTGTGGGATGCAATGGAGCCCTTGGGGGGTCAATCACAATACTTGCACTTGTAGAAGGACTGTTTCCTCTGTATGATCTTGGGGGCTGCAAACCACCACAAAGAGGAGGATGCAGAGCCATGCCCCCCTCCTTTGCTGGTCTGTGGAGCTGGCCTTGTGTAATAGGGGGAGCAGTCTGGACCCTTTCAAGATAAGATATAGCACCAGCTCCAGGCACCAGCGAACCAAGCAGGTGCTTGGGGCGGCCAATGACAGGGGGCGGCACGTCCGGGTCTTCAGCGGCAGGTCCCTCAGCCCCTCTCGTAGGGAAGGACCCGCCGCCGAATTGCTGCCGAAGAATGAAGTGGTGCAGTAGAGCTGCCGCGAAGTGCTGCCGATCGCGGGGCGTTTTTTGCTTCACTGCTTGCAGCGGTAAAAAAGCTGGAGCTGGCCCTGATAGCTTGGATACTCCTACAGCCTACGTGGGGGAGGGATTATGTCTCTGTGCTTGTTCTTGGGGTGCCCAGGACTGACCGTCACATTGTTACCTCCAGCAAGAGGGGGAGACTTGCATGTGCTTAACTGGGTGTCAGCTCCCTGACACCTCCAGCCTGTTAGCAACCCAAACAATCTCCTCTGGGCTGTGCCAGCCCTTACTTTGCCTTGTAGGTTAACAATAGGTGTACCCAGTCTCAGTCCCTTTGAAACATTCCTCTGTAGTGTCCAGCTCCTTATCCACTTATAGAAAAAAACAGATCTGCTGTCCCCAAGTGTTCAGTATACACACCAGCGTGTTTGATTCTACTCCAGATCAGTTCCTTATATAATACCATAGCACTGAGCTAGAGTTATAGTAAAAACAATCATACATTTATTATCAATGTTCAAAATGTAAGAATTACTGAGTAAGGACAATGCAAACAGAAGGGCTAGATAAAAAAACAAAATCATAACATGAGGCTAACCTCCAGTCTAAATAAGTTTTTCACCCAAATGTCCTTTGCAGTATTTCAAGCAGGGTAGGTTGTGATCCTATTTTCATTAATGTAATTGCTCTGCCTGATTACTTCCTAGGTGCAGAATAAAGGAGTATCTTCCTTGCCTTCTCTTATCTTCTCCAAATTCCTTGCTTGTTTGTTCTCAGAGTCAGGAGGACTTCCTGCAGCTTGTTTTCTGGTGTGCTGCCTCCCACACTGCTGACTTCATATGTAAAGGACTTCCGGTTTTGTTAACTTATTAGACTGAGGGAGACAGGTGAATAAACATCCTTTGTCTGGCAGAAAGCTGTTTGTCACCTTTGCCTCGACAGACTTTAGGAACGTATTTTTTTGTATCCAGAGAACTTTTTATATAATATGTGTACATGTGTTTCACAATGATATTAATGACCATCGTGATCCTGTCTTTCATTTAAGATCTCATTTGATTTTCTGTGTTGGAACCAGAATGTACATACCAGCTTCAGGATATTCTTGTATCGGTTGGCACTGAGGGATTCTTAAGGCTCACAGTCTCTGGCAGAGCTCTGACTGGGGCAGCACTGACCCCCAGCATGGACCAGATTTTGAAGTGGCCCTTTAGAATGTACTCCGCTACAGAGAGATTCCTCTCCATATTCAAAACTATTCTGCTGAAATAAACCAGAATGGGACTCCAATGATTGGGTGTAAACCACATCCTTACAGTGTCATTTAGTGCTGTGCAGAGGGTCTTCAGTGGGGGCTAGGCCTTGTGTGGCTCTGCTCAGGGGAGAATTAACTCACCCACTTCAGTGGTGCCTGGGCCTCTTGTAGGCTCTCTGCGTGGGGGTAAAGTTTGCCCTATGTAATGACAATGCTGCTTCACAGTGGGTGCACTTGGCTTTCAAAGGGAAACTGAAGAATAAAAGCAGTGGTACAGTTGTGTGAACAAATGCTTAGTTTTAAAATGTCCTGGCTCCTAATCTGACTTATAAATAAATTAAGGCGGTGATAAATAACTGTTCTTGTGTTTTCAAAGGGATAGTATTACACCTCTGGGTAAAGTTACTTTGCAAATTACAACTTACAAATTACTGTTTGGGGGATACGAGTGCCAGGGGATGGTTCTCCTCACCCTTATTTGCTGAAGGGAGCAGAAATGAGGATCCATTGTTTTCCATTTCTAGCTCAGCTCTCACTTGCCATCATATACTGCAAGACCTCCCTTTATTCCAGGGTATACATAAACTGCACAGAACTGAGATCTAGTCTAGTGCATGAGGCATGCATAGCCCTTGCATGGATGCTTTGCATCCTGCCTTCCTCACTCAGTGGAAGGAACAGAGCTAGCTCCACCAAGCATGGGACCTTCTGTCCTGGGGGTTGGGCAGGGTTTGCCCCTATGTGCAGACAGTAACGTGTACCCTTTGGCTTTCTGTGGATTTTAATTGTTTGTGACCCTAAGAGACCCTTTATGTCAACTGGCACAGGGCACACTCAACATGCTGTTGTCTGAGTGTTTAGCCAAATGGCATCTTGTAAGGTATCCTATTAATAACTGGGGATAGGTTGGTAATGAATATTGCATGGTGTATGAAGAGGTATGTATGCTGGTAATATGGTCTTAAAACACGTTGTGATTCAACTAAGTTATCCTAGACAAAAGAATGTCGTTTTAGCTGTTTGCCCATGTCTCCATTGTAAATTAAGTAAGGAGATGCTGGAGACAATGAAAGTACATCGAAGGTAAACAAAGTAATCCAAACAAACAGAGCAAATTCACAGGACAGTGAAGAAGACAGACTGGCATCTGCACACCAGTAGGGGGAAGGAACTTTTTGTCTGGGTTCCATTTTAAAAGGCCATGGACTTTGGGAAATGTAAGAAGAGCAAAAGACATTCTAGTTATCCATCACTTACGGGACAGAAGAGACAGCACCCTCTCATTCTGTGAATGTTGGATCCTCCTACAGAAGGGCTAGTGCTGCTGATAACTTGATGGAAGCGAGAGAGCTGTTTCAGCAAAGATTGTAGCTTGCTAAAGTTAAGTCTTAGGCCAGGTCTACACTATAAACTTGTATCAGTATAAATGCCTAGTTCAGGGGTGTGAAGAATCCACACCCCTGAACGATGCTCTTATACCAACCTAACCTCCAGTGTAGACTGTGCTATGTTGACAGGAGGACTTCTCCCATGGACATAGCTACTGCCTCTTGCAAAGGTGGATTAACTACGCCGGCAGGAGAAGCTTTCCCATCAGCATAGTAGTGACTTCACTGAAGCACTATAGCATTTTAAGTGTAGACCTGCCTTTAGAACATAAGTGTTTTGTTTGTAACTCTTTGGTTGTGTCTTAGTGTCACTTAAATCTGCTCCTTTTTTTTTTTTTTTTTAAGAAACATTCTTAGCACTGAGTGAGTTTTTTTACTGTAAACTATATTTAAGGTACAGTGTGTCCTCAGCAAGCCAACAGGCTGGTGTGTACACTGTCACTTTGGAGGCAACAAACTTAATTTTTGTTGGTGTCTTGTGAGAAGGACTGGACACTGCAGAAACACATCTCTGAGAAACTGGGGACCACTGAATGTTACCTGCAAGGCAGAGGTAAGAATGGCAGAGTCTGAAGGAGTTTGGTGCGGCAGACAGCTGCTGTGACAGCCTAAATCCTCAGGTTCAGTTTAGGGTGACCAGACGTCCCGATATTTGCTTGTTTGTCCTGCGTCCCGACCAATGTGCGGTCGGGACACTGGACAAACAAGCAATTTTGCCCTCCCGGAAGAGCTCTTGCCCTCCGCCTCCTCCATCCCCCATTGGCTCCCTCCCCAAATCCCTGCCCTGGCCCCGCCTCTTCCCCATGCATGTGGCACTCCTCCCTCCCAGGCTTTTTGCTGTAATGGCGGCAAGCCTGGAGGAAGGGGGTGGTGGCCGGCTTCCAGTTCCTGGAGCTGGTGAGTAGGGGCACTGGGTGGGCAAGGGGGGCTGGCAAGGGGGCTGCTCCTCCAGGAGGTAGACGGGGGGGGGGGGGGCCCTCTGGACCCCAGCAATGGCGGGGGAGAGCAGCTCGGGGCCGCACGAGTGGCCATGTAAAGTTTATTGGCTTGGACAGGACCCCAGCCGGCACCCCGCCCCGCGCCAGCATGTTGCGCCGGCTGCCACAAGCCAGGTAAGGATCCGAGTCGCCCTCTCCTCCCTCGTCCTGGCTCCTCAGTTGAGCCCCCCCCCCCCCGTCACCCTCCCGGGGGAGCAGCCCCCTTGCCAGCCCGGTGCCCGTACTCACAAGCTGCAGGAACTGGAAGCCGGCCACCACCCTCTCCCTCCAGGCTTGCGCCGGCATTCCAGCAGCAAGCCTGGGAGGGAGGAGGAATGCCGCTCAGCTGAGGAGCTGGGGGGAGGGGGGACTCGGTTCCTTACCTGGCCTGTGGTTGCTGGCGGAACATGCTGACACAGGGCGGGGACGCTACCCCCCTACAGGGCAGGGCGAGGAGCCGGCCGGGGTCCCTCTCCTCTTCTCTCTTCGCCCCCCCCCCCCCCCCCAGCCGATAAACTTTATGTGGCTCGCGCGGCCCTGAGCCGCTCTTCCCCGCCGCTGCCGGGGTCCGGAGCCCCGCGCCTCTTGCTCCAGCGGCTCCTTCCCCGTGGGGTGGCGGGACATGCAGCATGTGCCCGGGGGGGGGGGAGGGTCAGCCGCCACGGTGCGGCCGGCACCTGCAAAACAGCTTTTTTTGGTTTTTTTTGCTCCGCCCCACTGCGTGTCCCGATATCCTCCCTTCTTCCCCTCCCCCTCCCCCCACGTCCCGATATTTCCTGTCAGTGATCTGGTCACCCTAGTTCAGTTTCATGTCTCCTTCTTCCAGGTGTACTTTATTAATAACCGAGATGGAAAAGGCAGGAAGTAACATGCACAGTTGTGTAACAAACTTTCCTACTTCTCATAAACTTGGCAGGAAGAAGACACATCCTTCCCCTGAAGTCACTCTTTCCTGGCTATTATAGCCAGGTGGCGTACTGTCAGTCACATGCATGCTCGCATCTAATTATGTGCCCTGTGACTACACCTCAAAGCATGCTGAGGTGTACATATGTACCCCAAGGCCCAGTGTCCTGTTAGAGGTGTAAGGAGCCCTCTTACATCCCTATACTTGCTACCTGTGTGAAGGGAAATGGTGTGATGGGAAGAATACGACTTCCTTCTCCTCTTGTGGAGGTGAGTAGGCAGGCATGCACAGGAAGTGAGATGAGCCAGGACTGTCCTGGCTTACTTCCCCCATGGAGCAAGTGAGCAGTAGGGATAGAAAGGGAAAGGTTATGCTTAGGGCCCTACCAAATTCATGGCCCATTTTGGTCAATATCATGGTCATAGGATTTTAAAAGTAATTGTCATTATCAGAGAGGTAGCCGTGTTAGTCTGGATCTGTAAAAAGCAACAGAGTCCTGTTGCACCTTTAAGACTAACAGATGTATTAGAGCATAAGCTTTCGTGGGTGAATACCCACTTTGTCAGACGCAGTGGGTATTCACCTACGAAAGCTTATGCTCCAATACATCTGTTAGTCTTAAAGGTGCAACAGGACTCTCAATTGTCATTATTTCAGCTATTTAAATCTGAAATTCAGTGTTGTAATTGTAGGGGTCCTGACTCAAAAAGGAGTTGGGGGGGAGGTCACGGTACTGCTACCCTTACTTCTGTGCTGCTGCTGGCTGCGGTGCTGCCTTCAGAGCTGGGCAGCTGGAGAGTGGCGGTGGCTGCTGGCCGGGAGCCCAGCTCTGAAGGCAGAGCCATTACCGGCAGCAGCACAGAAGTAAGGATGGCCTGGTATGGTATTGCCATCAGCGGCCACTCTCCGGCCACCAGCTGCCACTCTCCAGCCACCCAGCTCTGAAGGCAGCACAGAAGTAAAGGTGGCAATACTGCAGCCTCCCTAAAATAACTTGTGACCCCCCCACCCTCCCCCCGCAACCTCCTTTGGGTCAGAACCCCCACTTTGAGAAACGCTGGTCTCCCCCCTGTGAAATACGTATAGTATAGGGTAAAAGCACACAAAAGACCAGATTTCACAGTCCATGATGTGTGTTTTGTTTTTTCCTTCCATGACTATGAATTTGGTAGGGCCCTTGTTATGCTGCAGCTGGAGGTAATCCAGCTTGGGTGGACATACACGTGCTAGCTCTAATCGAGCTAACATGCTAAAACCAGAAACGTAGCCACTGTGGCATGGGCAGTGGCTGGACTAACCGTGCAATATTTACCTAGGGTCCTGGGTGAGATTGGACTCAAGGCAACCAGTCCTGCCACTGTGTTTACACTACTATTTTCAGCACGCTACTTCGATCAAAGCTAGCATGTGCATCTCCACCCAAGCTGAGAATTACAGGTGTAGCTGTAGTGTAAAGTGCTCTGAGTTGCAGGTGGAGCCCTGGTCTGCTTGTGGGGACAGAGCAACTACATGTTCTCCTTTATGCTGTATGAATTCTATTACAATTTACCCCTAAGAAATTCTCACTTTATTAATCCATACACCCAGTAATTTTCATGAAAACTAATCAAATAAACTTGTCCCACTTTTCAGCAGAGATTTAATAGCTGGCAGCTGCAATGAGATCATATTACAAAGACTTAATTATTTTTACAAAATATACTACAGTGCCTTTGTTAGTATTCTGAGAGGTTTTATCATTTAATAATTTAAACACTTAGCCTTTTGTTCACTTATGATATCCTGGAGTATCTCTTGTGTTGGAATAGTGTACTCACTGTGGCGTCTGAAGAATGAGGAGTACATGTGGCATCTTAGTGACTAACACATTTATTTGGGCATAAGCTTTCGTGGCTAGAGCCCACTTCATCGGATGCATGCAGTGGAAGACACACACACACACACACACACACACACACACCATGGAAAAAATGGGTGTTGCCATACCAACTAAACGAGACTAATCAATTAAGGTGGGCTATTATCAGCAGGAGGAAAAACTTTTGTAGTGATAATCAGGATGGCCCATTTCAAACCGTTGACAAGAAGGTGTGAGTACCAGTAGGGAAATATTAGCATGGGGAAATAGTTTTTACTTTGTGTAATGACCCATCCACTCCCAGTCTTTATTCAAACCTAATTTAATGGTGTCCAGTTTGCAAATTGATTCCAGTTCTGCAGTTTCTTGTTGGAGTCTGTTTTTGAAGGGTGTTTTTTGTTGTTGTTGGAGAATTGTGACTTTGAGGTCTGTAATTGAGTGTGGAGTCTGTTTTCCATACCACTTATGAGATGTCCCCCTTTCTTACCCTGTTCTATATATTTATGCCCCCAGTCATCCCAGTGCTCTTCAATGAATTTATTCTCATAACATCCCCAAATTTTAGTGATGTAAACTGAGGCAGATAGTTCATAACTTATCCATAAGCACATAGGACACTTGTGGCAGAGCTAGAACTTGTTTCTCCATCTCTTACGTCCCCCTTCAACACTCTAACCCAGCGTTTCCCAAACTTTTTTGGCTACGGAACACTGTTTAGCGTATTATGGAACACTTATAATATTTTTGTAGTCATTTGGTTTCCAAATAAATTGTGTTCTTTATGCTCAAATATATTTGATTTTATAAAACAAAGCAAAAATACAAATTTAAAATAACTTGAACTAACAATTTCTAACTGGAAAGCGCGTATACAGTAGTATAAAAATCAAGTGCAGGCATCAAAATTTAAAAAGTGTCCTTTAAAAAAAGTTATTTTTATACACATACACATGATTTTTACTAGGAAAATCTATTTTTATAAACAAATACAAATTTGGATTTAATGGGATTGGTGTTTCTGCGTTTTTCTATCTCAAATTCGCTTAATATTAGGAATAATGCTGGAAAGTTGAATCCTCATGTCAGGCACAGCATCAAGTCTATTCCTATATTTGGTTTTGGTTGCAGTATAATACAGAAATCCCGTCTCTCACAAATAAGTTGTAGCAAATGGAAGGAGCACTGGAACTGCACGTTTAGCCACATTAGGGTACTCTTCTATTAGGCTGCTCCAAAAATTATTCAGCGGAAGATCCTTAAACTTTTGTTTAAAATCAGAGTCCAAAATTAAGTCAATTAGGCTTTCATAATCATTCCCAGTAAAGCCGACTAGTTTGGCTCTAATTACAAACTGATTTCGAACCCAAGCATTATCATCAGTAGTTGTAGGAACATATTCTAATAAAGAGGCTTGCTATCATGTAAGTGCTGTAAAATGATGCTGGAAACTTCTTCATAGAGTTTATTTCAGTCAGAAATTCATGTACTGTAGGGAAGCAGTCAAAATTATTCTGTTCTACAGAAGATGCCCAGAATTCCAGTTTTTTTAACGATGGAATTTTATCCATTGTAGTAAAAATGGTCACATTCTTTCCTTGCAGCAACAGATTAATTTCATTTAATTTGCAAAAATATCTGCAAGATACGCAATTCTCATTAGCCATGAAGGCTTTGTCAGACAGTCATTTAATTTTCGTCCTGAATTATCTGAAGTGAAGAATACCAGTAGTTCACTCAGAAGCACTTTTCCTCTGGATAGCAACCTCACTTCTGTATGTAAAAAGTGTTTTTGTGCTGACTACCCATTTCCTCACACAGAATTTTAAATAACCTTGATTGAAGTGGTCGATATTTGACAAAATTGATAATTTGTACTGCTTCATTGAGCACAATTTTCAGATCTGCTGGGGTTTGTTTTTTTTTTTTTAACTGCAAGTGCTTGTCTATATAGAACACAATGGCTCTTAGTGCTTTCTGGTGCCACAATTATGATTCGCATTTCAGCTCCCTTCATCTTCCCTATCATTGCCCGAGCACCATCAGTACATACATCAATACATTTTCCCCAACTAATTTCATGCTTTCTGATAAAATTGTTGATGCAGTTGAATATTTCTTCTCCGGTAGTGTTGCTTTGCAGAGATTCACAGAAGAGCAGGTCCTCTTCAATAATATTAAATCTATATCGGACAAGTACTAATAGCACAGCAAGTCCTGAAACGTCAGTGGACTCCTCTAGATGCAATGAATACTCATGGCAAATTTTCAGTTGGCAAACTAGCTCTTTTTTTTTTATGTCCTCGGCTGCGGAACACCGTTTGGGAAACACTGCCCTAACCACAAGGCTTGTCCTTATGACATACATTAGGCCTTGCATACTGAAAATATCTATTGACTGTACTGAGTTCATAGAATCATAGAATATCAGAGTTGGAAGGGACCTCAAGAGGTCATCTAGTCCAACCCCCTGCTCAAAGCAGGACCAATTCCCAGCTAAATCATCCCAGCCAGGGCTTTGTCAAGCCGGGCCTTAAAAACCTCCAAGGAAGGAGACTCCACCACCTCCCTAGGTAACGCATTCCAGTGTTTCACCACCCTCCTAGTGAAATAGTTTTTCCTGATATCCAAACTGGACCTCCCCCACTGCAACTTGAGACCATTGCTCCTTGTTCTGTCATCTGCCACCACTGAGAACAGCCGAGCTCCATCCTCTTTGGAACCCCCCTTCAGGTAGTTGAAGGCTGCTATCAAATCCCCCCTCATTCTTCTCTTCTGGAGACTAAACAATCCCAGTTCTCTCAGCCTCTCCTCATAAGTCATGTGCTCCAGACCCCTAATCATTTTTGTTGCCCTCCGCTGGACTCTTTCCAATTTTTCCACATCCTTCTTGTAGTGTGGGGACCAAAACTGGACACAGTATTCCAGATGAGGCCTCACCAATGTCGAATAAAGGGGAACGATCACGTTCCTCGATCTGCTGGCAATGCCCCTACTTATACAGCCCAAAATGCCGTTAGCCTTCTTGGCAACAAGAGCACACTGTTGACTCATATCCAGCTTCTCGTCCACTGTGACCCCTAGGTCCTTTTCAGCAGAACTGCTACCTAGCCATTCGGTCCCTAGTCTGTAGCAGTGCATGGGATTCTTCCGTCCTAAGTGCAGGACTCTGCACTTGTCCTTGTTGAACCTCATCAGGTTTTTTTCTGCCCAATCCTCTAATTTGTCTAGGTCCCTCTGTATCCGATCCCTACCCTCTAGTGTATCTACCACGCCTCCTAGTTTAGTGTCATCTGCAAACTTGCTGAGAGTGCAGTCCACACCATCCTCCAGATCATTAATAAAGATATTAAACAAAACCGGCCCCAGGACCGACCCTTGGGGCACTCCACTTGAAACCGGCTGCCAACTAGACATGGAGCCATTGATCACTACCCGTTGAGCCCGACGATCTAGCCAGCTTTCTATCCACCTTACAGTCCATTCATCCAGCCCATACTTCTTTAACTTGGTGGCAAGAATACTGTGGGAGACAGTATCAAAAGCTTTGCTAAAGTCAAGAAATAACACATCCACTGCTTTCCCCTCATCCACAGAGCCAGTTATCTCATCATAGAAGGCAATTAGGTTAGTCAGGCACGACTTCCCCTTCGTGAATCCATGCTGACTGTTCCTGATCACTTTCCTCTCCTCTAAATGTTTCATAATTGATTCCTTGAGGACCTGCTCCATGATTTTTCCAGGGACTGAGGTGAGGCTGACTGGCCTGTAGTTCCCCGGATCCTCCTTCTTCCCTTTTTTAAAGATGGGCACTACATTAGCCTTTTTCCAGTCATCTGGGACCTCCCCCGATCGCCATGAGTTTTCAAAAATAATGGCTAATGGCTCTGCAATCTCACCCGCCAACTCCTTTAGCACCCTCGGATGCAGCGCATCCGGCCCCATGGACTTGTGCACGTCCAGTTTTTCTAAATAGTCCCGAACCACTTCTTTCTCCACAGAGGGTTGGCCACCTTCTCCCCATGCTGTACTGCCCAGTGCAGCAATCTGGGAGCTGACCTTGTGCGTGAAGACAGAGGCAAAAAAATCATTGAGTACATTAGCTTTTTCCACATCCTCGGTCACTAGGTTGCCTCCCTCATTCAGTAAGGGGCCCACACTTTCCTTGATTTTCTTCTTGTTGCTAACATACCTGAAGAAACCCTTCTTGTTACTCTTAACATCTCTTGCTAACTGCAACTCCAAGTGGGATTTGGCCTTCCTGATTTCACTCCTGCACGCCTGAGCAATATTTTTATACTCCTCCCTGGTCATTTGTCCAATCTTCCACTCCTTATAAGCCTCTTTTTTGCGTTTAAGATCAGCAAGGATTACACTGTTTAGCCAAGCTGGTCGCCTGCCATATTTACTATTCTTTCTACACATCGGGATGGTTTTGTTCCTGCAACCTCAATAAGGATTCTTTAAAATACAGCCAGCTCTCCTGGACCCCTTTGCCCTTCATGTTATTCTCCCAGGGGATCCTGCCCATCTGTTCCCTGAGGGAGTCAAAGTCTGCTTTTCTGAAGTCCAGGGTCCGTATTCTGCTGCTCTCCTTTCTTCCTTGTGTCAGGATCCTGAACTCGACCATCTCATGGTCACTGCCTCCCAGGTTCCCATCCACTTTTGCTTCCCCTACTAGTTCTTCCCTGTTTGTGAGCAGCAGGTCAAGAAAAGCTTTGCCCCTAGTTGGTTCCTCCAGCACTTGCACCAGGAAATTGTCCCCTACACTTTCCAAAAATTTCCTGGATTGTCTGTGCACCGCTGTATTGCTCTCCCAGCAGATATCAGGGTGATTAAAGTCCCCAAGAGAACCAGGGCCTGTGATCTAGCAACTTCTGCTAGTTGCCAGAAGAAAGCCTCGTCCACCTCGTCCCCCTGGTCTGGTGGTCTATAGCAGACTCCAACCACGACATCACCCTTGTTGCTCACACTTCTCAACTTTATCCAGAGACTCTCAAGTTTTTCTGCAGTATCATACCGGAGCTCTGAGCAGTCATACTCCTCTCTTACATACAACGCAACTCCCCCACCTTTTCTGCCCTGCCTGTCCTTCCTGAACAGTTTATATCCATCCATGACAGTACTCCAGTCATGTGAGTTATCCCACCAAGTCTCTGTTATTCCAATCACATCATAGTTCCCTGACTGTGCCAGGACTTCCAGTTCTCCCTGCTTGTTTCCCAGGCTTCTTGCATTTGTGTATAGGCACTTAAGATAACTCAACGATCGTCCCTCTTTCTCAGCATGAAACAGGAGTCCTCCCCTCTTGCGCTCTCCTGCTTGTGCTTCCTCCCAGGATCCCATTTCCCCACTTACCTCAGGGCTTTGGTCTCCTTCCCCCGGTGAACCTAGTTTAAAGCCCTCCTCACTAGGTTAGCCAGCCTGCTGGCGAAGATGCTCTTCCCTCTCTTCGTTAGGTGGAGCCCGTCTCTGCCTAGCACTCCTTCTTCTTGGAACACCATCCCATGGTCGAAGAATCCAAAGCCTTCTCTCCGACACCACCTGCGTAGCCATTCGTTGACTTCCACGATTCGACGGTCTCTACCCCGGCCTTTTCCTTGCACAGGGAGGATGGACGAGAACACCACTTGCGCCTCAAACTCCTTTATCCTTCTTCCCAGAGCCACGTAGTCTGCAGTGATCCGCTCAAGGTCATTCTTGGCAGTATCATTGGTGCCCACGTGGAGAAGCAGGAAGGGGTAGCGATCCGAGGGCTTGATGAGTCTCGAGCACCCAAGAAATGAACTGGCCCTTCATTTATATAACTGATTAGTTGTCTTTGCGATCCATTCTTAGTAGAACAGTAATTTTATACATTTGGATTTAATCCTTCTAAGAAAGATGGTAAATGGTGGAGCATGGTACGTTATTTGCCATAGCTCTTTGTCTTATGCATTAGATTTAAGAGATGCATTTATAGCAATGCTACAGTGGATTTTTCCATATTGCACAAAGCTTTATTGTGAAATAGCAGAGTTGTCATAACCACTGTAATACATAATGTTCTAAATTGCCTTGTGTTCCCTCTATAAAAACAATCCAGTCATGTACTTGTATTAGTCATAAAACACTGCTGATTTGTCACTAAGTTTTATTGCAATGCAAAGTGATGAAATTTCACCTTTTTATTGAGAACAAAGGTTGTGAACTGGGGAAAGAAGTGTTGATTTAATCACTGTCATAATAGGGGGAATATGAGGTCTTTCCCAAATGGAAGTACGACCGAAGAGAGCATATTACTTAACTTGGGATGGTAGCAATTTAAGTGTTAACTTGTTTAAAATACACAAAACCAGAACTCCTGTTGACTTTGATTCCTTATACTAATTAAAATATCTAGACTCTGTTCTACAAATAATGTAAATTTAACTTACAAAACCTCTGGGTAGGGTGTGTGGTGTTTTTTTTTTTTTTAAAATGTGTTGCAATCATAATAAAATTGCACCTGAGTGAAAAAGCAACCTTCACTAGATACTACTCCCCACTCCCCCATGGAGCTGAGCTCTGTGGCCACCACCAAACATAATGCATGGCCTGATACCTCACTGATCTGGAGTTAGCAATGCCTGGTCATAGGGGACCTAAAAGATAAAAATTTTTAAACAAATATTCTCCTAGCCACCCACCCATTACTGCTATGTGGGCCATGCAGCAGATAACTTCTGTTCAGTTTTTTTTTTTTTTTTAAAGGTGATAGACAAATATCTGCTCTTCTATAGAAGAATGAATAACTCCTAATGCCTTCTGAAACTAAGAAGCCAAGGGACTAGGAGATAGAGAAGAAACACTTTGCTGAAACTTGCCCTTAGTTAGGCTCAAATAAGAACGCTCTCAGAGAATCTGAGTAATTGGGCTTTGCTCAGAGTTCTCTACTGTTGCTTCCTGGACTGTCAGAGTTGCCCCACAGTCACTATTATATCCTCGGGTCTCTGTACTCTCCCTTCAACTGAAGCTAACAGAAGGGTTTTCACTGACATTGGCTTAACAATGAGAAGAAAAATAGGCAATTGTCTGTGATGTCCAGTAGTTGTGAAACCCCAAAATATTTGGTTTAGGAGTCATTTACCAAAATTAAGGGCTTGAGAGATTAGGAATATAGTTCTGTTAGCAAAGGCTGAGATCTGATAGTGACATTGTCGTGCCAGCAATTTACTCCCCTTCTCCCAAACTGCTTACTGTGCTGATAATAATAGTACTGTGCATCCCTGCTGGTAATAAAGGGGCAGAAGGACTGTGTGCAAATACAAGACTCACCAATGAAAAGAAAGAAGGAAGTAAAATCCCCTGATATGGGTCTCATTTGCATGGCTTTTGCTGAAATTCTGGTCCTGCTGAATTTATGGCCAGGTTCCACTGACTTCCAAAGCATAGGGTGACCAGAGGTCCTGATAAAATCCTACCAAAGCATGAGAAGTGCCGGATTTACTGATACAAGCAGAATTCATTTTCCTGCTGGAAGTTCCCCTAAATAGTCTCTATTTGTTCATGATTTACAATTGCACACTTCCTCATAAGGATTTTAGTAGAGCTGGACGACTTTTTTTTTTTTTTTTTTTTTTTTGTTTTTTTGTTAAATAGCCATCTTTAAAATGTGCTTTCTTTTTTAAAAAATAATTCACAAAGGTTTTTTATGGATCCTTCTGATCAAAATAATTACCAAAATTCTTCACTTATTGAAAACCATGTTTTGTAAATGAAAAACTAGAATGCTTTTGATTTTAAAATCCACATTTTGGAAACACAATTATAGTTTTTTGTTTAAACTTGCAAAATGGAATAGATTTCAAAATCTTGGATTTTTTTTTTTTATGGCACTTGTTCCTTTCTACTGACTTATTTACACTTTAAAAAAAAAATTTTTTTTAAGATCTTGGGAAAAACGCCTCTTAAGCCTTTATATAATAACACACTTGCCAATATGCTTCTGAATGGAGCTCAATTTTAAATTTGTTTTTGCTGCATAGAAAGAACATCTGCCAGTTGCCTTGTGGTGATACAGGGTCAAAATATCTTCTTTTAGAGTGTATAGCGGGAAGAATTTACTCATAGACTTTAAGGCCAAAAGGGGCCATCATAATCATCTAGTTGGCCTCCTGCACATTAGAGGCCACAGAACCTCACCCACCCACTCCTGTAGTAGGCCCATAACCTGTGGCTGAGTTACTGAAGTCCTCCGATCTTAAATTAGAGCTGTCAAATGACAAAGTGAATGGTAGATTTTCTAATTCAAACCAGCAAGTGACCCATAGTAAACACTGTAGAGGATGGCAAAAAAAAACGACAACCACCACCCAGGGTCTCTGCCAATCTGCAAATTCTATCTCATTTCCAAAAACTACAGCTTGGAAAAACATGCAAAGAGAGGTGCATGGAGAGGGAGGAGGAGATGAATTGGAAGTAGCAGGGTAGTGGAAGGAATAGAAATGACTGAGGGGAGGAGACTCTGTGTCCAGGAGTAAAGAAGTTTTTATGATGTCTTTTCACACTGAAGTCTGCCTGTCTGTCTAGGGTTTTATACTGCTGGCCAGCACCCTAGTGTCTGAGTACCTTCCATGTAAAATCAATAGCGAAATCCCTAGGGGATAGGGTTACCATATTAAGTGTCCAAAAAGAGGACACTCCACGGGCCCCAGCCCCGCCCCAACTCTGCCCCTTCCCTACCCTCCGCCCCATCCCCTGGATGCTTCGCCCCCGCCCCTCCCCATCCCCTGCTTCCCGTGAACATTTGATTCGCGGGAAGCCTGAAGCAGCAGGCAAGCTGGGGCGGGGGGGCCGCGGCCCAGTCCGGCCCCCCCGCCGAGTGGCTCCCTCTAGCATCCGGCCGGCCCAGGCCAAGAGGCTCTGGCCCCGGCGTCTCTCGCCCGGCTTGGCTCGGGTCCTGGGACCCCGGGCCGAGCACTGCTGGCCGCCGCCCCCGGCCCCGCGCCGCCGGCCCCAGACCGCCGGCTCCGGCCCCCAGCCGAGCACCGGTGGGCCCTCCCTCCCTATTTTCCCGGACATGTCTGACTTTTTGGGATTTCCTCCCGGACGGGGATTTGAGGCCCAAAAAGCCGAACATGTCCGGGAAAATCCGGACCTATGGTAACCCTACTAGTGGAGCTTTTGGTACTTCTCCCTTCTGGGAGTAAAAAATTCTGCATGGCACAGGATTTTTGGTTTTGATGTTTTTTTAAGAAGATTTTATTAACTTCCTCTTATTTTTATGTGTTGGTAGGATTGGAAGTCAGTGTAATGAGTCTTATGGTGGAATGGCTTCTTTGAAGAGGAAGGTTTTGCAGCATTCATTAGACAGCCAGACTCTAGATTCATCTGATCAGGGCCGCCCGGGGGGGGGGGCGAGGGCAAGTGGGGCAATTTTCCCCGGGCCCCACAGGAGTTTCTTCCGCACCGGGTCTTCGGCGGCGGGGGGTCTTTCCGTTCTGGGACCCATTGCCAAAGTGCCCCGAAGATCCCCGGCGGGGGGTCCTTCTGCCCCAGGACCTGCCGCCAAAGACCTCAGGCCCCCTGAATCCTCTGGTCAGCCCTGCATCTGATCCCCTCGGCTGAGAATGCTTTTGTCCTAGCTCTCATGTGTTTCATCCTGGGCTCTGCGATCTGTGTGGTCTCAGAGGAGCACAGTTGTCATGGTGGCTGATAGCTACATTAAAGACCAAATTTTGATCTGAGGCTTGGTCCCTTAATTGCTTTGTGTATTAGGACCAAGGCTTTAAACTGGCATTAGAAGCTGACTGCAGTTAGTAGGAGGACTTGAGTTACAGGCCTGATATGCTCATGAAGAAGGAGGGAAGCCAAATTCTGTACCAGCTGGAGCCTGTGCCACAACTTCAGATACAGTAAATTACTGTAATCCAGCCTGCAGGTGACACATGAATGGATCACTGTAGCCAGGCCCTCATCTGGGAGGAAGGGACAAAGTTTCCTAGCAAGCTGGTGGTGAAAGAAGGTATGGTTTAAGATACTGATGCTATCTAGTCATGCAAGCTTAGTGAAGTGTCAAACAGGATCGAGGCGTCACACCACTTCAATGAATGGAAGCTGTATGCCTTTTGAGAGGTTGACATTTCAACTAATTCTTCAAAATGTTTCCTCTTTTATACCATCATCACTTCAGTCTTGCTTAGGTCAATCTTGAGCCAGCTGCTCTTCATCCAAGAGCTGATTACTTGTAGGAATTCTGACAGCAGTATTGGTTGGTTTCAAGAGGTGTTCATGGCCTTGTTTTTGCTCTCACTAATATGGTGTCAATCAGGAGTATCTCTGCTGAAGGTGAATGGCATTACAGCTGTGTAAGTGAGAGGAGAATCTGGCACTGTGGCTGGGGTCATGCAAGAGGAGTCTGACTTTCACCCCCTTCCTCCCTCTCCTGTGCTCGATGATAAGATTCAGAGGCCAGAAAGAAAAGGATAGAGAACCAAAGGCACCTATAGCTCTTCAGATAGCCAGGTCCATCTGCTTTGTATAGCAGAGCAGAAAAGGAAGTCAGGACCCATAATGGAAAGGAGATTTCCCAGCTCTCAGGAGGTGATTGTGGATGGTCAGGGAGATGTCTTTGGTTTTAGGACAGGTTGTGCACAGGAGGTAAAGAACTTCATTTCTAGGTCTGGGAGGGTCTGCTCTATGATGATGTGATAATATCCAATAGGATTAGTGTATTCTGTAAGAGATGGGGGGTGGAGTGGGCATAAAGCCTGAGCCATGGAATAGTCCTGAGCCAGTGTGGGTTACTGACAGATTCCAGGCAGCTTTTGGCTGCTACCAGCCAATTTCAAGATAGTGCCTGTAGTAATCACATTCTTGTCCTCCATCTGACCTTCTGTGTCTCCACCATTTACTATTGTGGCTCAGAGTTCTGATTTGAATTGTAAACAAAGTTCTTCTTCGAGTGCTTGCTCATATCAATTCCAGTTAGGTGTGCCGCGTGCACGGATGTCGTAACTTTTTCTCCAGCAGCTACCCATCAGGCCGGCTGTGGAGCCCCCTGGAGTGGCGCCAATATGGTGCTCTATACATGACCCTGCTGGCCCGACACCCCCCACCCCCTTCAGTTCCTCCTTACCACAGTGACGGTTGTTGGAACAGTGGTCTCTTGCTTGCAAGTGCTCCACTACTCCCTAGCTACTCTGCTTATCTCTGTGTATAGTTACCCTATTGTTGGTTAAGAGTTAGTTTACTGTTATCTTTAGTGTTAAGTATAGTTATCGCTTGAAGGGGCTTCCCCGCTTCAACGTGTGCCCTACAGGGCTCTGGGGCATGCCATCCCAGGGCTTCAAACCTTGTGGTTCCTGCGGCAAGCCCATGCCCATGGGTGACCCCAATGACTCCTGTCTTCGGTGTCTGGGAGAGGCCCATCAAGTGGATAAGTGCAGGATTTGCAAAGCATTTAAACCTCGCACCAGAAAGGAAAGAGACATTAGACTTAAACAACTCCTCATGGAGTCTGCCCTTCGTTTGCCTCAAGACTTGGCCCCAGGTGCCTCGGTGCAGAGCCCTCCCCCCCCTCCCCCCCCAGCAGTGCCAGCTACAGCGCCGAAAAAGTACTCGGCATGCCCTTCTAGGGCCCAGCGATCTCCCAGGGCCCAAAAGTGTCTTCCCCGGCACTGTTCTCACTCCCCGGCGACCCGTAAGAAACAGACCACGGAGAAACCTCCACAAAGGCCCGAGGCGGCAGTCGCACCCCCCGACAGGGCATGGTATGGACCAGGGACATAAGGCCAACACACTTTCCAGTAGGCCTCATCCTGCATGGGGGCCCCCACCCCTCAGGAGTCCCGCGCCGCCGGACTCCCCGCAGTTGCAGGTGGAGGAGGTCATGCTGCCCTCCACGCCTGACACCTTTGAGGCGGCCAGAGGCCTTGTTGAGATGACGGTGCCAAAGTCCCTGGTCTCAAGGCCTATACCATCTAGAGCAGGGGTCTCAAACACACTGCCTGGGGGCCGCATGCAGCCCACGAGCTCCTCGCGCCTCCCCCCAGTGTTTACCTAGAGCGGCTATGGCCCGATGCGCACCGGGGGCAGGGCAGGCTCCCTGCCTGCCCTGCCCTCACACCGCTCTGGGAAGCTGAGGGAACCTGGGGAAGGAGGGGCGCAGGGGTGTGTGTGGCTGTTGCTTCAGGCACTGCCCCCAGCAGCTCCCATTGGCTGGAAATGCGGAACCACGGCCAATGGAAGCTGCTGGGGGCGGTGCCTGAAGCAACAGCCACACACAACCCTGCGCCGCTTGAGGTGGTCATCGGCTGGCAGGTCGTGGTCCCGGTTGAGTCCAGGTCAAGGTTGGAGACATCGCGGCACTGCTTGAACCGGGACCGCACCTCTCCGCAGCACCACAGCTCTCCAGCACACCACCGCTCCCCATCACAATAACCGTTTTCCATTGCGGTACCGTTCACGGTCACACTTCCGTGGCAGATCTCCACTGAGGCAAAGCCTAACCTCTCGACGCCGGTCAACATCTCGGTACCGATCCCCACAACGGCACCGCCAGTCACAGTCTGGATCCCGCCACTCCATATAGCATCCATCCCACTCTTCCAGGGATGCAAACATCCTCCTAACGTAGCGCACTGCTCCCAGTCACCCTCCCTGAGGTCGGGTAGAGCATCGGGGCATTGGACATGCTCCATTCAGGCCCGGGAAGTATTGGATGGGACACTTCAGTGCCACACCGGCAGCCCCAGTGGCAATTCTGGGCATACCTCCAGGCGCCCCTCCACCTTCATGCTCTGGGTCATGTATTCCCGAAGCAACCATCAGTCGCCCACCTCCAGACCCCACTCAATCGCAGGACCCAGCCCCACCCCAGGTGGAGGCTACGCCCAGCACCCAGGAGGAATTAGACCCAGTTGATGAAGGGGTGATTTCGGACCTGATCCTGCTGGTCGCTGCCTCCTCGTCTTCTCCACATGAGGCGGTGGTGGGTACGTCTACATCCGGCCCTCCACCTATGGACTATCGGCCCTTACAGGACCTCCTACGGCAAGTGGCCTTAAAAATGAATCTCCAGGTTGAGGAGGAGGACCCAGTGGTGAACGATCTCATGCCAGAAGGGCCCTCTAGGATGGCACTGCCAGTTATAAAGACTATCCAGTCAAATGCCAAAACAATCTGGCAAACCCTGGCCTCCATTCCTCCCCCAAAGGGGCCGAAAGAAAGTACTTTGTCCCCACTAAGGGGTATGAATACCTTTTTACCCATTTCCTTCTCCCCCCATGCTCCCTGGTGGTGGATGCGGTAAACGAAAAGGAAAGGCAGAGTTAGCAAGGGCCCGCCCCTAAATCAAGAGATGTGAAACGTCTGGATCTCTTTGTGAGGAAAGTTTTTATTCTACTGGTGGCCTCTCCCTTCGGATCGCTAATCAACTCATGATCCTTAGCAGATACAGTTATAACTCCTGGTCTGCTATCCAGAAGTTTAAGGAGCTTCTCCCATCTGAGTAAACAAGACTTTATCAGTTCACGGCTTTCCCTTTCGGCCTGTGCACAGCCCCCTGCATCTTCACCAAATGCACGGCAGTTGTGGTGGCCTTTCTTTGCTGCCACCATGTGCACGTCTACCCATACCAAGACAACTGGCTCATATGAGGTCGATCTCGCCAGCAGGTACAATCACAGGTACAATTGGTCAGAGACACGTTCGACTGCTTGGGCATCATTCTGAACATCAGCAAGTCTGTTCTCGCCCCAACACAAACAATAGAGTTCATTGGGGCAGTCCTGGATGCAAACTAGGCGAGTGTGTTCCTCCCAGAGGCCCGTCGTTTAGCCCTCGCGCAGATAATCACCAGCCTTTGCAACTTCCCCCACCAGCACAGCGAGACCGTGCCTCAAGCTGCTGGGTCACATGGCATACTGCACCTACGTGGCGCAACATGCCAGGTTGCAGCTCAGGCCTCTGCAGGCGTGGTTCGCGTCCGTGTATTGCCCGGGCTGCGACAGTCTGGACATGGTGCTGACCGTTCTGGGGCATATGCTCAACTCCTTATGATGGTGTCTGGACCCCCGCACGGTAAGCGCCGGGGTACCGTTCCACCCTCCCCAGCCATCTCTGACACTGGTAACAGATGTGTTGGTGCTCAGCTGGGGAGCGCATCTCGGGAGCATGACTACTCAAGGCCTGTGGTGAGTAGAGGAACTAGCCCTGTATATCAACATCAAAGAGCTCAGGGCAATCCATCTTGCGTGCCAACCATTCCTGTCACACTTGCAGGGCCGCTGTGTAGCGGTGCTGATGGACAATACCACGGCCATGTTTTATATAAACAAGCAAGGTGGGGCTCAGTCATTTCCCCTCTGCCAGGAAGCCCTCCTACCATGGTAATTTTGTTTAGCCCACTCCATCCTTCTCCAAGCCTCGTACCTGCCGGGCGCTCAGAATGTACTGGCAGACAGCTTGAGCAGATGGTTCCTCACTCACGAATGGTCGATTCAGCCAAACGTCATCCACTCCATCTTCCACAGCTGGGGGTTTCCCCAAATCGACCTGTTCACACGGGCCAACAGGAAGTGCCCAACCTTTTGCTCTTACGGGGGTCACAGTCAGGGCTCTGTTGAGGACACCTTCCTGATCCCATGGTCCGGCCAACTTCTATACACCTTCCCACCTTTCCCTCTCATCCACAAGGTGCTTCTCAAGGTACACAGGGACAAGGCAGATGTCATCCTCGTGGCTCCAGCTTGGCCCCGCCAGTGCTTGTACCCACCCTCATGGACCTGTCAATCTGGTCCCCGATCCGTGCCTCTTGCTCCTGACCTCATCTTGCAGAATCATGGCCGCTTTGTCCTCCCAGACCTACAGTCACTTCACCTTATGGCCTGGAGGATCCGTGATTAAACCAGGGAGAACTCACCTATTCGGACCATAAGCCTTCTACCAGAACCGCTTACAAAGCAAAGTGGAAAAGATTTTCTATCTGGTTTACACAGTGGCAGATGCTCCCACTCCAGACTTCAATTCCCTGCATCCTGGACTATCTGGTGCACCTGACGGATCAGGGCCTGGCATTCGGCTCTCTTAAAGTTCACCTTGCGGCTATTTCAGCACTTTACCCAGGTGTTTCCGGGCACTGTTTGCACACCCCATTGTGAGTCGTTTCCTAAATGGACTGGAAAATATCCATCCTCCAATGAAGCCCCCTGTCCCGGCCTGGGATCTGAATTTAGTTTTCACCTGTCTTATGGGACCTCCTTTGAGCCTCTAGCCTCCTGTTCTCTACTCTACCTCTCCTGGAAGGTTGCCTTCTTAGTGGCCATCACTTCGGCTTGCCGCTTTTCGGAACTACGGGCCCTCACATGCGAGCCCCCATATACCATTTTTCATAAGGACCAGGTGCGTGCAGCTCCCAAAAGTCATGTCCCGCTTCCATGTCAGCCAGGATATTTTCCTGCCTGTTTTTCTATCCAAAGCCATATGCCTCCCTCCATGAGCAGCAGCTGCATTCGCTGGACGTTAGACGGGCGCTCGCCTTCTACATAGACCAAACAAAGCCGTTCTGCAAAACAACCCAGTTGTTTGTTGCTCTAGCAGAGTGGATGAAAGGTTCGCTGGTCTCCTCCCAGCAGATATCCTCCTGGATCATGGCATGTATTCGTGTTTGCTATGACTTAGTGAAGGTCCCTCCACCTGTCGTCACAGCGCACTCCACGAGGGCTCAGGCCTCGTCAGTAGCCTTCCTGGCACAAGTACCCCTCTAGGACATCTGCAGGGCTGCTACATGGAATTCGGTGCACACCTTCACATTGCACTACGCCATCGTTCACCAATCCATGTGATAATGTGGCCTTCGGCAAGGCGATTCTTCAGTCTGCAATACCTTGACTCCGACCCCACCTCTGAGGTAAGGCTTGGGAGTCACCTAACTGGAATTGATATGAGCAAGCACTCGAAGAAAAAAATGGTTACTCACCTTTTTGTAACTGTTTGTTCTTCAAGATGTGTTGCTCATATATATTCCATTCCTCCCCACTTCCCCTCTGTCTGAGTAGCCAGCAAGAAGGAATTGAAGGGGGGTCGGCAGGGTCATATATAGAGCACCATATCGGCACCACTCCAAGGGGCTCCACAGCCGGCCCGACGGGTAGCTGCTAGGGGAAAAGTTCTGACATCGGTGCACGCGGCACGTGCACACACCTAACTGGAATGGATAGGAGCCACACATCTTGAAGAACAAACAGTTACAAAAAGGTGAGTAACCATTTTTTCCCTGCTTTATGCGACTTTAAGGGGGGGTGCAGTCCCTGCACAATTATCTGGAGTCAGTATCTCTGGGTGAAACAAATCTGTTAGCACCTTTTGCTAAGCAGGTGAGCCAGTTCACAATCTGTAGTGTCTTTGGGCAAAATTCTGCTTTTCTTGACATTTGAATTAAGTGGAGCTTCTCTTGTTTTACATTGGCATAACTCAGAGCAGAATTTGGCCTTGTGATTTAAAAAAAAAAAATTGATCATATAAACTGTTAAAACATACTAATACAATGATAATATTTCCTTATTTGGTTTTGGGGTGGGGTTTTCTAAAACCCTTAAGTGATTTAGGAGCACAATATCCCTTGACCGTGACTGAAACTTGTGCTCCTAAATCATTTGCATGCTTTTGAAAATCCCACCCTTAATTGTCTAAAGACTGAAGGATGGATTCAACAGCGTTAAACACTAATAAACCAGAATGGCGTTGTTCTTATACCCTCTTTGCGTCTTGTGTACCTGTTCTACAAGGGAGCAGAGAACTGGGCCTTGGTTGTTAGTGGCAAAAGACAAGCACGTAAAAATTGGACTCAAGTCTGCATTGGAGGTTATGCAGAGCTCTCACCATATGTGAAGCTGTAGGAGGAATTCTATATTTCTTCAGGTGTTCTCCAGTGTCCAAGGGAAGGGCACCCTTGAGTGGAGGGGGGGGGGGCATACTCCCCTGTGCACTAGTTCTGTTCACCGGGGTTGGTGGGGGGTGTGTGTGTGTGTGTGTGTGAGAGAGAGAGAGAGAGAGAGAGAGAGAATGGGACACACACCTGTCTTTCTCCCTGCCTTTTCGAGGACCGCGTGCACCTCCAAGCGCAAGGGCTGCATCGTGACCTGCAATGGAGAAGTAGGCTTCTTGTGCACCCATACTAGAGTCTAGTTGTTAGTGTGTAGTGTCCCATGTTTCTCCCTTGGCAATGTCTTCCACAAATCAGGTGGTAAATGACATTTTCTTCTATTACTACTTCATATCTCCAACTCAGTGGTTACTATACCATGACACTTATGTGAACAGGAAAGTTTCTGGACTCTCTCTCCGCACCCCACTTATCTACCCATCAGGAAAGGAGGGTGGTTGAAGGCTGTAGCTCCCCTGAACTTGCTTATGACTCTCAGGAAGAGACTTCATGCTATAATTTAATGTAGATATTCAGGGGGGTGGTGTCCCTGTCTCTGAAGAATGCTGCAGCAGGGAACAAAACCCTTTCAAAAAAACCTGTTGGAAACACAGCAACACTTGCCAAGTTGAATTTCCTCTGTGTTATACAGTTTGAATTATTTCTCTCTCTCTCTTCTCTCCCCC
The DNA here is from genome assembly GCF_027887155.1 of Malaclemys terrapin pileata. Classification (NCBI taxonomy): domain Eukaryota; kingdom Metazoa; phylum Chordata; order Testudines; family Emydidae; genus Malaclemys; species Malaclemys terrapin. The sequence goes on from NC_071507.1 coordinate 89,257,202, forward strand.
CCCCCCCCCCCCCGACACTGGGGTCACAAGTTCTTTATTTCAGGATGAAAAAACAAACTGAAAATCAAACAGCTCTGCAGGCCATTTGCTTTCTGGGAGGCAGTTGGTCTTCTAGTATCCCTAGGGTGACCAGATGTCCCGATTTTATAGGGACAGTCCCGATTTTTGGGACTTTTTCTTATATAGGCTCCTATTACCCCCCCACCCCTGTCCCGATTTTTCACATTTGCTGTCTGGTCACCCTAAGTATCCCTTTTGTCCACTGTGATAGTGTTCATAACTTAAAATAGGAAACTACAAAGCCAACACAGCATAAGAGATTCCTTCCAGTATGACTGTCTACTGGTAGGTGGTTCCTCCCTTCTCATCGCCAATTGTAATTAGTATTTGTGTTTGTATTCTCTTCCTCCAACACTGACATGGTGGGGTGTAATTAATTAACTTTTCCTTTAGTTCCTGGTGCTAGAGGAGGGAAGGGCATGCTTGAACCTGATTAGTACTATTTTTAATTTTTTTCCTGCTTATATCTATTCTGTATCTAAGCAGTTTTTAGTTGGAATCTTAATACTGTATATTTAAGACTTGAAAAGTTACGCTTTGAACAAGAGGTCTCTTCCATACATGGCTAGGACCTTTTGTGGTTTTGTAGTTAGAACCAAAGGTCCAGAATCAATGCACAGTACTGAGGAGAGATTCTAAGGAATGAATATATTTTACTGTGCTAGGTGAAGGAATGTGGAGATTTCTGGCTGTCATCAGGGAAGAAGTTTACCTGGGTTTTGGGAAGCTAGGAGGGGTTCTGGCCAGAAGGAATTTTACACTGGCTCTTATTAAAATGTTTTGCTGCACTCTGTCTTTTCTGTATCTTCTTCTAATGCTGCTTTTAAAATCAAAAACTGATGGCATTTTCCAGCTGTGGTTGTTGTCTTGGGGTCTTATCCAAACAAAGGTAGCTTTATAATACCCTGCACTTAGTGGAAGCTGCTATACTTGAAAACTGGCTTTAGAGCAAACTTAAAGGGTCTAATAGAGTTTGAAGGAACAAAACTGTAATGGCTTCTTATCTCAAGGGTCTTTCTGGCCTTGCATTTCTTGATGGTATTTGCTCCACACAGGCAAAGGACAGAGGGAGAGACATTTTAACCCAGCTGTATTCAGAAAAATGCTTTTTGTCTGAATTCCGCTACATCTTCAGAGCTTGATCATAGATTGCTCCTCCCAAGTTGTCAATTTAATTAGTCAATTGTTATATCCCACAAATCTGTGGATATGGTTTGTTTATTGTCTGAACATAAACTCCATTCTATGTATATGGTGCTGATTGCTTTTGTGAAACTGATATATGATCAAGATGAAAGGTTATTGCCTTCATGTGGAAACAGAAATCTGTCACCAGCTCGTAGATAAATATGTTGTTCCCATTTTAAGTGTGAACGAACACGTGCACACTCACATTTGGAAATTAATCTGAAATTTCATGACAAACTTAGTTAAACTAGAGTTGAGGTTAAAGATCTGTTATGCTTTGACAAAACAATACTGAAGCTATTTTAAATACCCTAAATGCTAGAAACTCAATGAAGTCCTAGTTAATGTTCCAATGACAGCCATAGCTCTGTCCTCCAAGTCCCTGCCCAACCGCAGTCTAAATGAATACATAATATATGCTGGACATCTGTACCATTGTCACACAAAGCTCAAGTCTGCCTGGATGACTGAATTCCCAGAATAAGGTCTCTAGTTGTATGCTAGAAGCTTCTAGTTTGTATGCTGCTGAGTAATGTGATAGTTATAGCAATGTCCTGGCAAAATCTTATTGAATTAAGTTTATTTTTGGAGTCTATTAAATGCAAAGGTTATGTATTATTGTGGGCCTGGGTATATTCAATGATGTGGCAGATAAGAATGGGCTTTTGGGACAATTCATGTGAAGTGGATTTCTTGGGAGCTATCTAGTGGGAGGTGAATGCAAATTCCTCACCCCAGGCTATGCAAAAATCCAGGCTTTTGAAGCAACACTTTTTGAGGAAAAAGTCCTTTTGTCTGCTGACTGCCCGTTACATAAGGCCTGACTCTATCGTTGTTTTTGTATTTTCTCTAATGGTGATAAGTAAATAAAAAGATGATGTGGTCCGGTGGTCTGGATTTGGCCCATGGTCCACCTATTGACTACCCCTGCCCTAGTCTATAGAGCAGGGAGACTGTGGTCTGAGGCCCTTTGTTCACACCCCTACACACTACTGCCAGGCTATTTGTACAAAATATGCATTCTGGGGTATCATTTGAAAACTAACACACTTGTCAATAACATTGTGAAATGTGTACGACAATCCTGTGTGTGGAATTATGGATATTCACTGATCATCTTCAGTCTGAGACCAGAGGAAATTGATAAATAGGCTTTCTCGAGATAAAGGCAAGAGGCCAACACCTCAAACAAAGTCAATGGGCTATTCATTTTTATTGGAGATTGCCAGAAGAGAATAATTCTGTTGTAAAATTGAAGCAGGAAGCATCACACTGGAGCACACTGGGGGCCCCTTAATCAAGATGGAGTGATGCCCTCCCCCCCCCCCCCCCCCCCAGCGAGACAGGATACTAAACCCCAGGGGATCAATTTGGCCCTTGAAACAAAGGAAGACTCTGAGATATAGGGACACATAGAAAGACTTCGGAATTTCTTTCACCTAAGGAGACAAAGAAAACTAGTGCCTTGGACTCTGTGGGGATCCTGCCTAAGAGTTAGCTAGCTATTACTGGAAAGGGAAGATTGGTGAGGAAACTACCTTGAACAAAAACTGTAGCTTAAGTTAGGTGTGAGCCATTAGAATGCATATTTTTACTTTTGTTTATTTGTAACCATTTCTATCTTTATTCCTTCTACTTGGTACCGCTTAACATACGCTCTTTTGTGAATAAACTAGTTTTATTTTGACTACAAACAAACACAGTACTGTGCTTGAAGTGAAGGGTATATCTACCCCAGTTATGTTAATAAGCTGTAATGTACTGACTCTTTTTTAAAAAGAGCAGTGTACTTAATATGTTCTTTGATTGTTCAGCGATAGGGGCTGTGCATTGCAGAGAAACGTCTCTGAGGAGCTTGGGAGCTGGAGTTCACTGATTGTTACCTGCCAAGCAACATTTGGTCTGGGAGAGCCTTGAGGAGTTTGGTGGTGAGGAAGACAGATTTGTGTGGCATCAAGCTGCCACACAGTCCAATCTCCTGCAAAGCTCTCTTGCTGAGGCGGAGAGCTAACTCTGGCTCACAGCTGTAGTGTGTTACACCCATGTGTACTGGGTAGGTGGTTCACCAATTGGTATGTAGGGAGAGTGGTGGTCTGAGGCCTGCATTGGAAATTCATCCCCATTCAGTGCCATCTGTATAGCAGTCTCTGACCTACAGATAGAGGTTGGACAAAGATATGGTTCTGGAACCTTAATTGTTAATCTCCTGGTCTTCTGGCATTACTCGTTTTGAAGACACAAATCTTTTTATTAATTGTTGTAAATTCCACTCTTTCTATGGGCACATAACAGGAATTGGCAGACAGAGTTCTGTAGCTGTAGAAGAAATTTGGAGTCGAACTGCTGTGTGGGCAGTGGAAAATGGTGTCCCGGGATCATAACTTGACCTAAGCCCATAGTATAAATCCATTGAAAACACTGAATCTTATTTTCTTCAGACTCAGAGTGTGACAAGATCTGACATGTAGAAAGCTGGACTGAAATGTCTCATTAGTTTTAAATGCACTCTATATTCTCCTGACATTGACACAGAAATTGAATACAGGATCTGCTGTGCCAGCACATCTTTTTAGAAGACTACTCAAACGAGCCTTCAATGATAGGGATCTACAAACAGGTACCAAGATCTTGGTTTACAAGGCAGTTTTCATCCCCACCTTTCTCTATGGGTGTGAGACCTGGGTAACTGATAGATGATTTCTCAAGTGGCTGGAGTGGTTCCAGCAGTGCTGCCTCAGGAAGATTCTCAGGATCCTCTGGGAAGACTGACGCACTAATATAAACATTCTCTATTCAGCCAACATCAGCAGTATAGAAGCGCAGGTCATGAAATACCAACTCTGCTGGGCTGGCCACTGTGTACATATGCCTGACACTCGCCTCCCAAAGCAAGTACTCTTCTCTCGGTTAAGTCAGGGAAGAAGGGCTTGCAGAGGGCTGTGGAAGTGTTTCAAAGACATACTGAAAGTACATCTTAAAAAGGGAGGCATCACCCCCAACAAACTGGGAGGACTTGGCGTGGAACAGAACATCATGGTGCCCCACCATACACCAAGCCACGGCTCGCTTTGAGGAGAACAGATGTGCTCATGAGACAAAAGTGACAAAGGAGGAAAGAGAGGACGCAACACTCCAGCCAACTACTGTGTCTCCTCCAAGATTACAACTGTCACTTCTGTGGGAAAATCTGCAGGGCAAGAATTGGGCTCCTCAGCCACTTAAAAGCTCACCAATGAACCCCCTTGGCAGATGACCTCCTCACATCGAGGGATAGCTGAAGAAGGTGATCATGAAACTGTGTAAACATACTTTGTTAACAATCTACTGCTAGAGGCAGAGTGGTTCAGTGGAGAGGACATTGAGCTGGGACTAGACAGGTGCTTTTTCCCCATTCCTGCCATTGAGCTGCTGTGCACCCCTGAGCAAGTTCACTTAATCACTGTGCCTCTGTTTTCCCCCTTCGGTTCTTTGTCCTGTCTATTTAAAATGTAAGCTCTATGAGACTGTTCCTTTCCATGACACTGGCTTGCTGTGTAGGGGTAGTGCCCAGCACAGCTGGCCCTCACTCTTGACTAGAGCTTTTAAGTGTTACTAAAACCGGAATGAATGAGATGTTAGCTGAGCAGAGGTGACCTAGGGGAGCTACTTTATCTTAAATGTACAGTGTGTCCTGTCATTTGACTTCGGTATAGCAGCTGGAAGGTTATTACTAATACCTCCATTTGATGCCTCATTAACTCTTTAACAAGAATTCACATCTAGGCCTTCAGGGACAGTTGTGGCTGACTCGTGAGGCAGGAACTGTATGCTTGATAATGTGACCTGTTGGTAAAGATAAGAATCATTTGGAAGAGAATGTTGGCTTGCGCAAATGCTGGTAAAAGTTTGCTGAGGTATTGCTAAATTCCTTGGGAAGGAGATATAAGGGAAGCATTCAGATATGAGATAAACATGTCCTGTGCACTGCTCTGTTACATGATTAATTCCCACAGGGATCAAAAAGGGTATTTCAAATCAGTGCACTACTGTAGGCCTGTGTATAGTATAGCTTAATGTACTTATGAGATTGGCTTTGTTTCCACATACTTCTATAATAGAGTGAAATAATTGATCTATAAGAGGGTTTTGTAAGGCAGGAAAGGGCAAAAAAAAATGCAGTGAAACTTTAGACTGAGAGCTTGCAGCTGTTTTAAGGAGAGTTATTTAATGCACATCTAACATCACTTGGGGCAAGACATTTTACATGGAGGCAATGGGTACAAAGGGTATGTCTACACTGGAATTAGACACCTGCAACTGGACCATTGACTCTGGCTCCCAGCATTAAGGTGTAGACACTTAGGCTGCAGCCCAAGCTCTGGGACCCTCCCACTTCACAGCGTCCTATAGACCAGGCTGCAGCCCAAACCCAGAGGCCTACACCGGAATTAAACATTCCCCTAACTTGAGCCCCACAAGCCCAAGTCAGCTGGCATGGACAAGCCACAGGTGTCTATTTGAAAGTAGACATACTTAAAGAGGAACAAACTTGATGTGTTTGCTCATCTAGTTAGCCCAGTGCTGTAATTATGATTGAGATGATACTATCAGTTTAAGCTGCTATTTTCTGAAATACACCTCTACCCCGATAGAACGCTGTCCTCGGGAGCCAAAAAATCTTACCGCCTTATAGGTGAAACCACGTTCTATTGAACTTGCTTTGATCAACCAGAGTGCGCAGCGCCCCCCCCTCCCCCAGAGCACTGCTTTACCGCGTTGTATCCGAATTCGTGTTATATCGGGTCGTGTTATATCTGGGTAGAGGTGTATATATTTCAGGCTAACATGCTCATGCTTGCTCTCCCAGTCAAGATATTTGTTTACTTTTTGAATATTTTTTGAGGGAGTTGGGGAGAAGAAATTCATTTGGCCAATTTTTGAATGATCACAACAGAATGGGGAGGACACCTGGTATTTTTCAGACGATTACAGCACAGTTTTTAGTAGAGATGGGTATGAGTCTGGATCTGGGTGTGAACTTTCCTGAAGTTCAGTGATGATTGTATCTGGGGTTTTAGTTCATCTCATTGAAGGAAAAAAGCCACAAGATTCAGGTATGGATCCAAACTTCCCTGACTCTGAGGCCTTTTGAAGTAAATGGGGCAGTTATTTTAGCTGTATTTGTTTTCAGTGAATGCATATTACGATAATCCTACTTATGGCTGAGATTCCACACTTAGAAAAGTCAGGTAAGGTGGCTGTAATGACACGCCTGGAGGGGTTATCTACAGAGATTGTATCCGGCACAAGTCATTAGCTCAAAGCAGTAGAGACTTATGCTTATAGATCCAAAGGTCCTTTGGTTCAATCCCTCAAATGACCCAGCTGAGGGCATCATTCATTACATGTGAGGGGATTTGAACTGCTCTGGACTGCTGAAGTTTGGGACAAGTGAGTGTGTAATGCATGCTACCACAGTGTGGCTTTTTCTCCCCTCTAGCAGTGAAACTGTGTAAATATTTGTCTGCTACTGCCTCTAAGCTAATGTGGTCCTTAGGCTGAGTATTAGAAGCTCATGCTTGTAGACACTGGGTTCAATCCCTGCCGATTACTCCAGTCATAGTTCACACAGCACCTATAATTTGGCCACATCACAGGAATATAGGCATTGCACATAGGTCAGACAAGGTCTATCTAGTCCCAAGGGCGGGCAAACTTTCTTTTTGGTCTGAGGGCCACATTGGGTTTCCAAAATTGTATGGAGGGTCAGTTAGGGGAGGTGGACCTCCCCAAACAGCCAAGCGTGGCTCAGCCAACACCCCCTATCCAATCTCCTCCACCCCTGCTTCCTGAGTTATGGTTGCCATGGAATTGCAATTTTGAATTTCCTGCCTTTGTGAATTTAAAATCTGTCTCAGGCTATGTCTCGACTACTGCGGTAAGTCGACCTATGCTATACAAGTCGACGTAACTTAGGTCACTTTCCACAGGGTCTACACCACGGGAGGTTGACAGGAGAAACTCTCCCGTCAATTATCTTACTCTTCTCCAGTTGACCCCGGTACCATACCCCCGATGAGATCAGATCTACTGTCTATTTTGGTGGGTCTTCACTGGACCTGCTAAATCAACTGTTGGTGGATCTCAGAGCGTCGATCCCGGCTGTAGTGTAGACATAGCCATAATGTTGCATTAAAGCAACACTCTCTTCATTTAGTCATTAACTGGTCAGTGGAGCAACATGGCAGGGGGAGGAAATTGGCTGAAGGCCACTCATGATTTCAAAGCTTTTAATAAAAGAACAGTAACATTGAGCTCTGTTAACCTCTGTATAATCCGTGTTGCAGGAATCCATCTTTTCCAGTTACAGTAGAACCTCAGAGTTTTGAACACTTTGGAAATGGAGGTTGTTCATAACTCTGAACAAAACATTCTTCTTCTTTCAAAAGTTTGACTGAATATTGACTTAATACCGCTTTGAAACATTACTATGCAGAAGAAGAATTATGCCTTTTTTAACCATCTCAATTTAAATGAAACAAGCACAGAAACCATTTCCTTACCTTGTCAAATCCTTTTTTAAACTTTCACTTTATTTTTTTTAGTAGTTTAAATTTACACAGTACTAATACCGTATAGTGTTTGCTTTTTTTTGTCTCTGCTTCCTGATTGCATACTTCCAGATCCAAATAAGGTGTGTTGTTGACGGGTCAGTTTGTAACTTGGAGATTCTACTGTACCATTGTTTCCCCATGGTGATAGTGGTTTCTGGCCACTGCAACCCAGTGATATGTCATCAAGTACTTAACTGCACTTTCCTTCCTGCTGGCTTGAGAGTTAATACACATCACTGTAATAAAGCACAAAGTTCCATGGCTGCCATGTTTGTAGGGTTCACTCTGTCTAGCAGGTCTAAATGTGATTTGGAAGCACCTTGTGTAGGTCTTAGTTTCCTCTGTGGGATGAGCATTTCCTTTTGCCCGTATCGCCTTCCTTGTTGCTAATGCTCATCAAGAGAGGATAAAGGGTCTACTCTTTACTCATGTAACTAAGCAACAACCAAGGAGAAAAGGGTTTGTGTGAGGATCAAAGCAGTAATTAAGCTTTAGTTTTGCAACATATTTTTCAAATCAGATCCTCAGCTGGTGTAAATCAGCATTGCTCCACTGTAGTCAATAGTGTCACACTGACTTACACAAGTTGAACAGCTGGCTCAGATATGTAAATGTTAGTTGTAAAGAAAAAAACAGTGGCTGGGCTGCTGTGAGGTCCCCCTGCCCTCCCTCTGCTGCCCACCGTGGCCAGGCAGCTGTGGGGAGCCCAGCTGTCTGCAGCGAGTGGGAGCTCTGGGGTCCCCTGCTGCCCAGCGGCTAGAAGATGCTGGGGGCCTCTGCCAGCAGCAGCTGAGCGCTGCAGGGCTGCCTGCTGACAGCAGTCCAGCTTCGGGGCAGAAAATGTCAGTGGTCTCTGGAAGTCACGGATTTCATAACTTTCGTGACCTCTGTGACATAATCGTAACCTTACTCATAGTTGCAGAAAAATTCTTGAAAACATGAATCCTAAAACCTCCAAAACCAGATGGCAAATACATTTAAAAAAAACCCCCAAATTTTATGCCAATCTCATGACTTTTTAGGGCCTGATTTATGATTTTTGAATACTTGGGGTCTGCAACACTGTCATCTCTCCATTAAGATAGGTCCACACTATGGAAAAAGTGAGCTTCTGTTTTAGGACTTGAACAATAATAGATTATGCTACACAGTGACCAGAAAAACACGAACTGGAACTACCACATATGTACTGGGTGGCCAAGTTAACGTTGCTGTTGGAACCTTAACTTCTGCATGTCTTGGGCTATAAGTTTTTACACACAGCTCTGGGTTGAGAGTGATGCAGAGCTTTGCCATCTTAGGAGGAGCCCCAGGAGAGAGTGCTGTGGGTTGGATTGTTCTTTGCCAAGTTCCAGTGAGGCTTGCCTTTGTGTATAATATAAATGAGTAGTATTGGCTCATTTATGTAGCTGGATGTGTGAAGATCAACCAGTTAAATTTCCTGAGCAGCGCCATCAAATACTGTTCTTTGAGTGATGTTCCCATGGGTGCTCCACTGTGGGTGCGTCAGTGTCTGGAGTCGGAGATTTTCAAAGCAGTGCCCGTTGGACCGCACATGCACACCTCCCCTCCCCCGCTCTGTGCGGGTAGTATAAATAGCGCTGAGCAGTCCGACCGCCCTTAGTTCCTTCTCTACCACCTGCCGTCTGGAATGGAACAGTTAGCAGAGCCCACTTTGTTATTTAGATAGACTCTTACCTGTTTTTCCTTCTCATAGTTAGTTAGCTCCTTCATTTTCTTTTCTTCTCCTTCATCCTTTTTTTTGTTTTTCCCTAATTCCCGTCAGGGAAGCTATTCCCTCATCCTTATGCCCGGCTCCTCCAGGTTTAAGAAGTGTGTGTTGTGCAGGCTGCATTCTCTATAACGGACGTCCACACACAGTATATCCACTGACTGGGAGAGGGACACGTTTCCCAGAAGTGTTCCTGCTGTCTGGGCTTAAAGCCAAGTGCAAGGAAAGACAGGATTCTTAAACTCAAACTATTCTTTATGGAAAGTCCCTGGGACCAGTGTCTGACCCCAGCTCGCTCTCCTCACCAGAGAGACCCTCATGCTCAACAAGGTCATCTGCTGACCCTCGTTTCCCTCGCCCAAGTAAGGGAAGATCATCCTCTGACCAGGCTGACGCTAAGAAGAGAGCGGTCCCTCCTTCAGCTCCTGAGGCACAAACCACAGGAATGGCGTCTCCAGCTACAGCCGTGGTGCTAACGGCTTCTGACAAGAGGCACAAGGCTGCTCCTTGATCAGTGGTTCTCAACCTGTTTACAATTGTGGGCTGCATCCAGTACTAAGTGTATGGCCCTGGGGATGTCTCATGGGCCACAGCTCTGTGCTGATTGGGCTGCAAGTGGTCCATGGGCCACAAGTTGAGAATGACTGTCCTAGACTGACTACCTCAGCCCCTGAGAGTAAGTCTAAGGACTGTGCCAGGGCAAAACAGCAGCTATCATGCCACCTCCTGTTGTGAGTGACTGAAGTGAGTCCTTTATCTCCTTGGTGGCTCCAGGTCCATTTCTGGCACTGAGGACACAGTTGGACCAGCAAAACAGCTGGCTCCAGTGAAGCCCTTGGCTCCGACGCTGCTCACAGCAGCAAAGCTCTCAGCTCTGAGCGAGACTCTCTAGCAGTGTTGCAAACGCCTACTAAAGGCACGGCTCTGAAAAGCTCTCTGGCGCTATCTGCTGACTCTTTTCCATCTCACACCTTGGCACTCTGCTCAACACAGGCACTGAGAAGAGATCACCCACAGGAATTCACTCAGCTCTCAGACCTCACTGCATCTGACACTCCGGATTCTCCACTCGTCAGAGAGGAGGTGTCCCAAAGTCTCACCCACTTCGTGCTCTCCCACAGTGACAGCACCTCCTTTCCTTAGTGATGTTGAGAAGGACGAGGGTGATTATCAAGACACTCTCTCTCTTGCCCCATCAACATCAGGGCAATTGACGTCAACTTACCAGCATTACCCTGCTGCAGTTAAGGGCATCCAGCCTTTTCAGGGCCCCCCCATGGATGCAACCATATAGTCCCAACCCCCACCCTCCAATTGGCCACACCGGGGCCCTGGGCCATGTATAGGGCACAATTTGGTAATCCCCCCACCACTGCAAACATGCCGGTTTCCATCAATCCCTTCCTCAACGCTCTCTCAACCTCCAGAACCACAGCCACCACTGAAGGAGGAACTGGAAGGAGAGCAGGATGAGGAGGTATCTCCAAGTCCTCCCATTTCCTTCATCTTCACCTGATGAAGCAATCATGCCACCACCTCCCACAGTGGCTGATGATTTTTATCACTTTGTTTCTTAGAGTGGCTGACTCCTTAAACATCCCACTTGAGGAGGTAAAGGAACAAGATCATGAACTGATTGACATTCTCCATACCTCCTCAACAACAAAAAATGCCCTACCTGTTAACAGTGCACTACTTGAACCTGCAAACCTTCTTTGGCAGACTCCAGCCTCTATCTTCCCCCACCCCCCTCCTCCTTCCCCCTTACATGCAAATGTGCAGATAGGAAATATTATCTACCTGCAAAAAATGTGGAGGTTTTTTTTTTTTTTTCCACATCTTGCCCCAAATTCCCTCATGGTGAATGCGGTGCAAGAGAAGGGTTGTCAATGCCAATCCGGTCATCCTGACCGAGACTGGAAATGTTTTAGATCTCCTGGGCAGAAAACCCTACTCATCTGCTACTCTCCAATTTTGAATTTCCAGCTGTGAGGCTCTTGAGGCCAAATATGATGATTAAAAATTCTAAGCTGGAGGAACTTTGCCGGGATCTGCCACAGGAAAAAAGAGAACAATTCCTGCCCCTCATTTCAGACGGTCACTTACTAGCCTGCACGGCCCTGCAGGCCTCCCTGGACTCAGCTGACAAGCTTTACTACTGCGGTATTAATGCAACGTGCATCATGGTTGCACCTTTCAGGATTTCCCTAAGGAGATGCAAAATACGGTCGAGGATCTCCCGTTCGAGGGACAAAAACTTTTTTTTTTTTTCCCCCTTGAGCGCACGGACAACACCTTACACTCACTGAAAGACTCGTGAGCCACTCTAAAATCCATCGGTATAAACACACCACAGCCAAAACGAAGATTGGGGAAATATTGACTCCCTCCACGATCTTGCCCTCAGCCATACTACCCACAGCGGCAGTTTGACAACCAACGGTGTCATCACTGACCTCCCAACCGGCGCAGACAATCACCTGCATGAGGGACACTGTCCCAGACACCCTCTAATTAGCAGCAAATTTGAAAGTGTGGTTGAGGGCCAGAGAACCTCCTGCCGGCTCCAGTTGCCCTTACCATCTGGAACGCCATCTCCCCACCACAGTTTGGCAACCACCTAGCTCCATTTTTACTATCTTGGATGCTCATTATTTCAGAGAGATGGGCCCTGGAAATAGTAAAGGAAGGTTACTCCATCCCCTTTCTCGTTATACCAACCCCCACCCCTCTGTCCCTCTTCCAGGACCCCTCTCACGAGCCCATTCTGGAGTGGGGAGGTAAGACCTCTTCAGCTGGGAGCCATAGAACCAGTCCCTCCACAACACAGAGGACGCACTACTCTTACTACTTCCTGGTACAAAAGAGGTCTGGCAGTTGGCGCCCCATCCTAGACCATCACAATCTCAACAAATTTGTCAGATTACATTTCAAGATGGTCACCCTATCCAGTGCTGGGATGGTGGTGGAACACGAGGATTGGTTCTCTGGCCTCAACCTATAGGATGCATACTTTCATATTGCAGTACGGCCTGATCAGACATTTCCTATGATTCGTCATTGGCCACAGTCACTACCAATACAGGATGGTACTGTCATTTGGACTATCCATAGCTGCACCAGTTTTTTCCAAAGTACACTCAGTGGTTGCAGCCTTCCTCCGCAAACAAGGCATCACCATTTCCCCATATCTAGACGACAAAACTTTACAAAACTGAGCCTCCTTATCAATTTTGAAAAGTCCACACTAACCCCAGTGCAAACAGCTGAATTAATTGGTGCACTACTCGATGCCAAGTGGGCAAGAGCGTTTTTATCACCTCACAGGTTCACAGCGATAACACAACTATTCAACTGCCCGAGGATGCCCCCTAATCCCAGCACATCCATGCCTCCAACTTCTGGGACGTATGGCTGCAGCTACGTTTGTGGTCAAACATGCGAGGCTGCACATGCAGTGTCTTCAGGGCTGGCTTCATACAGTATATCTTCCTCACAAGCACAGCATGCAAAAACTCCAGTCCATGCCAACCCAGGTCAAGGATTCACTACTGTAGTGGACGTGCCCTGACAATATCTGTGCTGGGGTCCCTTTTCTCCAACCTCCACCTACCATGGTACTTACCACCGATGCCTCCCTCCTCGGCTGGGAAGCGCATCTATGCAAGTAAACTATACAAGGCAGATGGATGCCCACTGAGTCCACCTTATACAGGACCTGCTGCCATAATAGTGGAAGGAGATAAAATTTACTTTGTAGTGGGCAGGATTGGGTGGGCAAAAAAAAAGTGTGTGCTAATTTGTGGGAAGACGCAATCTTTTTATTTTAAATAAATGTTTTAATATTTAAATTTAAGTGAGCGATACAGAGAGATTTGATATCTATTATAACAGGTGTTAAAGTACTGTTTTACATGGTGCAAGCAAGATTTGGTTTTTATTGTTTAGTGGTAAAAATTGTCTCAGTTCCATTTTTATATTTATATAAAAAATATTAACTGACCCTGGGGTGGGGGTAGGGTGTTTGTTTTTTGTTAAAGTAGCATGGGGGAATCTTTGTCTTGTGGGATTTGCAAGATCTAAGGTTTTTGCAAATGGGAGTGGGATAAAAATGCAAGCAACAATGTGGGGATGGGTATTGTGGGGCGGGATGGGAGTGGGATTAAAAAAGTAGCTCACTTGCTTGCCTCACTTGTTCTCTCCTCTGGGGAAGTATAATCAATCAGAGCTGCTGTAGGTAGAGCTCTCTTCCCCCTTTGCTTACAGACCCAAAGCCATTCTCAAAGGAAGGAGCTTAAGAGCTCAGTGTGGCTCTGACCCCTCCTCTCCTGTGAGGAAAGGGGGCAGGACAGCTCCTCTGCTCCTCCTTGCATCACCTCATCTGGGGATGGGCATTGGAGGGCTGAAGACCCCCTGGAATTCCCCACCTCCTGCCTGGAAAGAGGAAAGGGGTGAAAAACCCCAGAGGAAACAGAGCTGAGACTAGAGGGGCTGAACTTATTGCTGGGAAGGAGACTGGCAGGTGTGTGGCTGAGAGCTCTTCAACAGGGCCAAAATCATCCTACCCAAGACATTTGAAAGAGTGGGCAGCATTAATTCTCGCTTACATTCTAGGGATCGGCAGGGGGCTACAAAAATCAAAACAAGCCCCCAAAAGCACAGTTATAGTATTTAAAAAAACATACATGATTTTTGATCTCTTGAGGTTGGCAATACTACATTTACATCTGTGTAAAGCACTCCCTAAATCTGAATGCTAGCACTTTGCACAGGTGATGGGAAGCAGGGACAGAGCAGTCCCTGAGACTAAATGCTGCAGTTCTGTCTGGACCTTACATGAGCCATATCCTGAGGAGGAGAAGGGAAGGTCCCTTCCTCCCTCGCCTTTCCCCACTTATGGCCACATACGACCAAGCAGAATTTGTCCCACAGACCTGTTTAGAAGCACTGTTCCTTTGCTCTTTCCCCTTTGATAACTTGGGAACAGAATTGTTCAGGAGATAAAATTTTCTACTGAAATACTCAATTTTTGGTTTAAAGAAATCAAAATTTGGCACATTTCTATTCTGAAATGCTGCCAGAAACCTCATGGGAGTTGTAGTTTGGGTGCTTCATACACCCATTCTCTTCTATAGACTTGGCCCCCTTGTCAGGCTACATTTCCCATGACATATCCAGCTTTCGCCTTTTGGGGCGGGGAGGTGGTGCATCATGGGACATGTAGTCAGGATGGGGACTCCAGCCTATAGACCAGAATGGGGACATGAAGCAACAAAACTCCAACTCCTGTGGGGCACTGTGTCAGCATATCTCATCTGAAATATTTTCGATTTAGGGCACTTGATTCTTTTTATTAAGAAGTGTAAATTTTCTGCAGAAACTTTTTGTTGAAAAACCTTGTAAAACAACTTAGTCAGAAAATTTTCAATCAGCCATAGTTGCGCACTTGAGAGGGCATGTTTTTCTCAACAAGTTGGTGTGGTTTACAGCATGGCTGACTTGCAAAAAGCAGGCTTAATTGAAGGGGAGGGTTATAGCTAATTTGCACTGGTCAGCAGCAGTGCAGAGGAGGAGAGTGTGTGTGTGTGTGTGTGTGTGTGTGTGTGAGAGAGAGAGAATGACGTTGTAGCTTAACAGCACAAGAGCAAGTTGCCAAATAATAATGACTATGGCAGTCTGTGGGAGTAAGCTAGTAGCATGATGCTAGTTTATTGCAAAGTGATGCTAGGGAGTGTCACTTGACAACCACAAAGAGAAAAAGGTCTAGAGGAATAAAAAAAAAGAGTGGGAAGAATAGGGGGAATGTTAAGAACTTCAGATACTGCTGTGTGGTGGGTTTTTTTTTTTTTTTTTTCCATTTAATAAAAAAGCATAGTGTTACTCTGGGACTTGTTTTCTGCAGCAGCTGAACAAGCACATTGATGATAAATAACTAGGCAAGCAGGAGGCAAAAGGTTTAATCCTGCAGTATTTTCTCAGGCAAAAATCATACAGGAGCACAGATGGAGTCTTTCTGCTATGGAATGTATTTGAAGTTGAAAACATGTAAACATGCATGTGAAGTATCTGTATAGTGAACGTCGTGATGTATTATTTATTAGCTCCATTCAGATTTTTTTTTTAAAGTGACATTTGGAATAAAACAGGATGACCTTTTATTAAAAGTTTCTTATCTAGATAAAGTGTAGCTTGTTTGGAGAACATCATACACAATTATCTATTCCCTTGAACTTCTGAAATGATGAATTTTAAGCAATGAATTTGGTGGCAATAGAGGATAAAGGAATGAAATAAGTGTTGGGTGTTTTTTTCCCCTTCCTCTGTTGGATATAAAGCTGAGCAAAAGCAAAAAAACCCCCAAATTTCCTTCTTCTCTGTGATCCTTATTGTTCTGCCCCTGCTACATAATCTTGGAGAGAGCAAATTATTCAGGCTTTAGTTTCAGTACTTTTTAAATGTTTTTTTTTGTTTTGTTTTTTTAATTTAAGCAAAAATGTAAACTACAGGAGATGTAGGATTTTGAATTATAATAAAGGACTTTCTTACAGGGAATTTCTTAGCAGTTCATTTCTGGAGGTTTAACCGCATTTATTTTACTCATTTGTGTATCTTCATAGCATTCTCTCTAAGATAAAATACTTTGTTCCTTGTTGGAAACTGATGCTTTCAGAAACAGTGACATTTAGAAGCATTATTCCATTAAGATGGCTCAGACCCACCCTACAATGATAACCTCCACCTCTAACCATTGCAACAAAAGTCAGCAGGACATTTCCTTGTTCTTTTTTGACAGAGAAATAGTTATTTGCTGTGGTTATGAGTAAGCCGGAAACACTGGGAAGTCACTAGTAAACTGTATAAGACCCTAACTAGTCTTACCATGTTAAGATACTGCTGTCTGGATGGAGGATGCTATTAGTCTGAGTTTAACATTTGCACATGCAATGTGGCCTTCCTCCTCCCAGAACGATGTCATGCCAACGCTTCAGGCAATTAATTACTAAATGATTACTGAAAAAGGAATATATTTGTTCTTGGCTGTTCCCGGTTGCCTTGGTTTAGAAAACTAAACTGAAAAGATTTCAAAAGTGTTTCAAAGGCTGGCCTGGTTCCAATCTTTGCCAGAAGCTGGGCCTGGATGACGGGGATGGATCACTTGATGAAGTGCCCTGTTCTGTTCACTCCCTCTGAAGCACCTGGCATTGGCCTCTGTCAGAAAACAGGATACTTGGCTAGATGGATCATTGGTCTGACCCAGTATAGTCATTCTTGTGTTCTTATTGTATACAAGTGCGGTTTTGATCCAAATTTTCTCCTTTGTTTCCCTGACAACCACTCCACACTGTTCTTAGCTCTAGCATCTGTTCCTGAGGAAAAACACCAGCACACGACCTAATTTAGCTCACTGAAGTCCACAAGAGTTTTGTCTTTGTATTGCCAATCCCAAGCACTCAAAAATGAAACTATAAAAATAGATAAAAGTTGGTTTTTTATTTGCCTTTTAGTTTCTGAGACTTTCGGATGCACTCTGGTCACATTTTCAAGCTTTTTTTCCCACAACCAGGAGAGCTAGAAACTTTTATAAATGAATGTCAAGATTCTCATGCAAGCTTGTGAATCCAGCAGCTTGAGCTTAAAACAAAACACCAGATATTGAGACCCATGATACAATTGTGATAGTAGGCAACACTGCAATGACTTCAATGCAAGCAACATTGGACCAATAGATGGAAGCAACCTGGAAGCAAATAGTTGTCCCTTTTATTTACAGCCAAACAGTTTTCACTTTGGTTGCTTGCAAGTGTATGAAAGCAGTGCCGGCATCTATCTCTGGGCCGAATTCCAAGCAGATGTGTATGTATATGATATGATAATTAGCGCAGCTCACTCATTGTGTTGATGTAGTTTGTGTTGATATGAACTAGGTACCTTTTATAGCATGCCAGCAGGATCTATGCAGGGTAGGTAGAGCACAACATGTTTGTGTGGTTTAAAAATCTCTCCCCTCCAGTGTACTTTAGCATCATATAGACAAGCCCTGAATTTAAGTTAGTGTAATGAGGTTGAATTGACATTTCCCATGTTTGAAAATTTTACCGTAGGCCTATAGTAGAAAACTTGCACTAGTGTCACTAAATTGATATAAAATCACTTAATTTGTACCAGTGCAAATCCATAAGATGAAGGTATTTCAGTTTAAATCACACTTAAACTGGTTCAGTGTAGTTTCAAAACCTGCTCCTAACAGAAGTGGTGGTCTTGAGAATGAAACCAATTTTTGTTTGCACTTAAACATTTCCACAGAGTTTGCAACCCAAACATTATAGGGTTTATTTACGAAGTAAATATCCTTAAATCAAACTCTTAAGTTCTCCAGCAGCATTTTTCTTTGCCTATCTGTAAATTTCATTTTATTATTGATGGAAATTTTTTTTCATTGGGTTGGGTGTGTACAGTGAAATTGACATTTACTGGCATTTACCGATAAAAATCTCATCCTTACAAGCCTAGCTATAGGTTGTTGGTTGACCTCGGCCTTAGGAGTTCCTAGAGTGCTGGCAAGATCTCCCACAAAATGGAAGCAGATGCCTGCCTTCCTTCCAAAAGCTTTTTTTTTTTTTAAAAAAAAACTTAAGCACTGTAGAAAGTGTTATTGGACTTATCTTCCATCTAGCCCTGCACCCCCACTCTCTGCCCAACTGCATGAGTGTGTGACTGACGATTGCAGATTCAGCCTAGATGAGCTGCAGTGATTTCCTTTGCTATGTCCTGTAAGAGGCAAGTGATGCTTTCAGTGCGTAAGTGATTTGTGGGCACACATGTATTTTATATATTCACTTATTTGTTGTTTTGTTCCAGAGATGGTGATGTTGCTGGAATGGTGGTCAGGCACTGATTGCACCCTCTACACTGACCCAGAGAGTTACCACAAGTACGGGAAAGAGAATGCCATCGTAATCCTTAATCACAACTATGAAATCGACTTTCTCTGTGGTTGGAACTTTTGTGAAAGATTTGGGGTTTTAGGGGTGAGTTCTGATTAGCATTTAAACCAATTAAATTTCACCTTTAACTTGTACCGAAAACATTCATATTTTAGTAAATAACCAGATCTGTGTCCAAATTTCATACAGCTCTTGTGCAGGCATTACTTGATCTTAGTGTTTTCCCCCTTCATCTTGCTGTCTTTCCTAGTTTGGAAAGATTTCCATAGGAGGAGAGAGTGACAGGGTTAGGAGTATCCAGAGAAAAAATGAATAAAAGGTGATATGATGAAGGTATACAGAAGAATGAATGAATGGTGCAGAGAGGGTCCCTTGGGTATACCCAAAAAAGGCACAGTTTTTAAACTGATAAAAGGAAATATTTTTAACGTAGAACTTAATCTGTGGAACTCGTTGCCACCATATTTCACTGAGCTCAACAATTCAGTAAGGTTTTAAAAAGATTAAACATTTTTATATGGTTAAAATATCCACAGTTATTTCTACATGGGATATTAACCTTCATGATTCAGGACAGAAGCCAATTGCTTCAAGTACATCTTCACTGCAGAATTAACTTGGGTGGTCAGCACCTCGGTCTGGGTCAGCTTAGCTTTGCCTAGGTGTGAGCAGCGCCACTGCAAAGCCATTCTCAAGTTAGTGTCCTCACTGGTGCTGCACTCCCCTGTGTTTCACTAGGATTTCTGGTGGCATTCCCATGGTTCTCTGTGTTGGTGTAAACTGAGGTGCTCTACAATTCTTTCCCAGTGAATTGTAGGAGATCTTGTCTGTCCTGAACACACAAGGGAATTGTAGGAAGACATTGGAGAACTAGCTACATTTGAGAGACTTAGCTTGCGTCCTCACTGCAAAGTGAGTGGGTTACCAGCATGAATGAAACCCTGACTCACTGTTTAGCCTACTGTCCAAGATGAGCCAGCTAGCCCAAACAGAAAACCTCTCCAAATTCAAAGAGGTTTGTTGTGGTGGGAGGGAGATTAAGGGCAACATCTGAGTCGGAAACTGAGTTAACTGCGATGAAGACGTACCCTAACTGCTAGGGGTTGGGAAGATAGCGTCCATCTCCCCCACCCTCTACCTCCCATAAGCATGTTACAGTAGTCCATTACGTTGATTTTTATATCCTCCTCTTAAGCATTTGCTACTGACCACTGTCAAAGCCTCTACACTAAAATGGACTAGTGTTGGTCGGACATTTCCTTTGTGCCGGAGTTTTGGAGATAGGGAATAACACTGTGAGGTGAGAGAATGTTCTGCGCCTCTGTAGTGCTTTACGGACAACAGTGCAAATCTTGTAAAATTATGATAAAGGGACCTAATAATAAAAATGCCCTTGTCACGCTCAGAGGCAGGAAAAGATGAGGAAAATTATTACCAAAACTCCTCAGGCTGTGCATTTTATTGAATCAGCTATAGGCTTCTTGCTGCTCTGGAAGGGTTTTTTATAACCTTTTCACCATGCGTGGGACTTGCTGAGTTCTCAAGGAAGGTGATGGATGTAAGAAACCATATAAGAAAACTGTCACTCTCATAAATACACCAGGTGCTGTATACCTATGCACTAACCCTTTCTGCACTATTACTAACTCGTGACACTCAGAATGCAGACCTAAAAGAACCAAGAAACTTGTAGATGGATGCATTAAATTTGTATTCTTAGAGGAACATGGGACATAAAGAATTTCTTCCATAAAGCATTATTTGTGTTTGGAGAATGATTAATTTGTATAGAACTAATATCTAAAGCCCAAATTCTCCACTCGATTACACTGCTGCAGCGCTGCTGAATGGGATTGCACTAGTGTAACTAAGAAAATTTGCCCCAGGTTATGTTTTACAACTTCCCAAGGTAACCAGTTTTTCTGTTTAGTTTCAGTCTTGCCTCCTAGTGAAAGCCCATTACATTGTGTACAAGTCTCCAGCAGTTACTTTATACTTAAGGCCCTACCAAATTCATAGCCATGAAAAACACATCACGGACCATGAAATCTGATCTTTTGTGTGCTTTTACCCTATACAATTCAGATTTCACGGGGGAGTCCAGTGTTTCTCAAATTAGGGGTCCTGACCCAAAAGTGAGTTGCGGGGGGGGAGGGGGTCAGAAGGTTATTTTAGGGGGGGTCGTGGTATTGCCACCCTTACTTCTGTGCTGCCTTCACACCTGGGCGGCCGGAGAGCGGTGACTGTGGCCGGGTATCCAGCTCTGAAGGCAGCACCCTGCCAGTAGCAGCAAGGAAGTAAGGGTGGTAATTCATACCACGCCACCCTTACTTCTGTGCTGCTGCTGGTGGCGGCTCTGCCTTCAGAGCTGGGCTCCTGGACAGCAGTCACCGCCGTTCTCCGGCCACTCAACTCTGAAGGCAGCACAGCTGCAAGCAGCAGCGCAGAAGTAAGGGTAGCAGTACTGACATGCCCCCACAACTCCTTTTTGGCCAGGTCCCCTACAATTACAACACCATGAAATTTCAGATGTAAATATCTGAAATCATTAAATTTACGATTTTTAAAATCCTATGACTCTGAAATTGACCAAAAGGGACAGTGAATTTGGTAGGGCTCTATTTATATTGCACTAAATCAATGTTTTTTCTTATATTTGGCCTGGTTAATTTATTACTGAATGTTTGTATCTTTTTGCCTTTTTCTTTTTTGGGATGAATTTATTTTCCTTCCTCTCAGATTTTCAATCTTTGGGTGCTGCACTGTACAAAATACTTGCTCCATTGTTGCTGCTCATAACTCACAGGGCCCAAATCTTTGAGGTCCTGAGCGCTTTTAATTCCCATTCGTTTCGAAAATTTGTCAGGAAAAGACTTGCAATTCAGTATCAATGTGGGGGACTTCTGAGGGCGGAATGGAATCACACACAACACCTTCGACAGTTTCATTGGAAAGAGTATAGTAGAGGGCATGGACAGCATCAACAAAATTCTAAATGGCAGTTTAAAGAATTAAGAATAAAACATAACAAGATGGCACCCTGTGGGAATGGGGTGAAGAGAGGTAGTTGGGGATTTGGCAGTGAGCAACTGAAGAGGGAGGAGGGAAATGTCAGTTTTAAAATGCCTGCTTCCTTATTCTGCACCAAGGTGTCAAGTTGCAGTTTGTGGCCCTTTCAGACATTTTAAACCAGTTTCCTAGTGTAAAAGTTAAATTAGGAACAGGTCAATATTCTTTTTTTATTTTATTTTAAAGAAAGCTAATATTGGCCGCTGGGCAATAAGCATTCTGTAAGGCCATCTGGGCTTTTGAACTGCAAGGCGGTGGGCCTTGTATAATGCAGGGAACCTTAATTTGTTCTAACCTTTTTATTTTTGTTTTTTTTAAACAAATATATGCATAACAGCGAGATAAGGCATTTCTACCCTTTTCTCTGTCTCATATTTTTTTAGGAACTACTTTTCAAAGTGGAAAGATATATTGCTGTTTATATATAATTAAAAAATAAAGGATCCATATTGATTGGGACTCAGGAGATCTGGGCTCTATTTCTGGCTCTGCCACTGGCCTGCTGGGTGACTTTGGGCAAGTCACTTCACTTCTCTGTGCCTCAGTTTCCTCCAGTTAAAATGGGGATATTGATATTGACCTCCATTGCCTAGTGCTTTGATAATCTACTCATGGAAAAGTACTGTATAATATGTGGTGATGGTAGTCTGAATGCTAGTTGACTATCTGTCTGCCTCAGCAAACATCACGTTCAGATTGGTGTAGGTTACCCACTGAGCAGTTCATAATATTGGCTGTAATATAAATAGATTTCTAAAGGGGGAAAAAGTCATCATTTTATTGATCTTGATCATCTGGGAGGAAAATTCTTCGGTACAGAACCATAATTTTCAATTTAGTTTAATTTTCTTTTTTTAAAAAAAAAACAACCCTACGGAGTGCAGATGAGTCAGATAATTCTTCTTAGCTCTGGTTAATTGTTCCAAGTCTCTCCACATGGCAGTAAAAATGAAACATAAGGAAGTTACTTTTTGAACAGTTGTGATGACTTGCAAAGGCATTGAGCGTAATCCTAGACTCGGACGGGGGGATAGATACTTTATTGTGTTGTTGCCAAGTCACTGTCCAGAAGAGACCCGTGGCTAACATGAATGTTAATTGCTCATTCTTTGAGAGCACTCACTTTTTATTTATAAAAGCAAATGCAGGAAACAAAAGTGGGACTCATGCAGGCAGGTGTGTGCAAGTTTTGTCACTCAGTTCTGCTTGTGTGGGTGTGTAAAATATTTTTGCAACATTAACTTTGAAGAATTACTAAATTCAGGAAAGTAAAGCCTTATAAATTAAGCGTACTTGAGGTTC
Source organism: Malaclemys terrapin pileata (assembly GCF_027887155.1). Taxonomy (NCBI): domain Eukaryota; kingdom Metazoa; phylum Chordata; order Testudines; family Emydidae; genus Malaclemys; species Malaclemys terrapin. Next base: position 89,280,091 of record NC_071507.1, read on the forward strand.
TATGAGAACTGATGTGGGGGCTAAGGAAATACTCCCTCAACTCAATTCTAGTACCCTGAGATTGCTTTAGATTTGGGGAAATGGATTTGGGAGTGTTATGTTTTTTGAAATATAGCAAACCAGATCATCAAAATATTTCACTGCAAATAATTTATCAGTCAGATTTAGCCTATTTGCTGCTAGCAGTTTACAGTTTCATTAAATTTATCTGAAGTTATGAAACAAATTGTTGGTGGCTCTTTAAGTGGTTTAGGTTTCTGTCAGTATGTGGTGTTCACAGTTCAAGCTGTGTTGGTTAGTTAGCTGGGACTGCACAGATAAGTAACGAGATTTTCTTTAAGTGGATAAGTACGCAAACACTTGCACAAATCTAAAATTCAGTTTCTGTGGTTACTCATATGTATATGTAGAACTGAAATTTGCTTTCTGCAGCCATTCATGCAAATGGAACTTGATCACACAGATGTTTGTAACTGACCACACAAGTGCATACACAACCAAAGCTAATTCATTTCAGAGCTAGATTGAGTATATGAAGAAATATATTCTTTCTGTTATCATCCAGCTTTAATCCCAGCAGGCATCCTTATAGTCACATATGTGATTGTAATATAGTTCTGGAGCCTTAAAATCCCTCCTTTACTGCAGGAAGGCAATATCTTATGTGCAGTCACCCAGTGGCGGTCAATGGAATTTCTCATGCAGGGAAGGTGAAATTTTAAGGCTAAAGGAGAGGATTAGTATGTTACAAAAAAAAGTTCATTAAAAGGAGAGCGAATGAGAGAAAATAAATTCTGTGGATGCATGCTTCCCTCCGTTCTTCTGCATGTTATATGATATATGCACAGAGCAGGTTCTAGTTCTATATTCTGGAGGGAAAAGGAGGTAATTTGTATATTACAAGTCTAATTTATTCCTCCCACAAGAGAACAGTCTTGCTAATGTAACTCATTGAAAAACTTCCTTCCTGTAGTTAGTTCTCTGTAATTAGAGACTTCCTTCTACACTTAATGCAGACTTCTGGCACAAAACAGCATAAGATGCTTTAGTTTCTCTTCATGTGCATCTGAGAGATTATCCACTCCAGTGCCAAAAACAACTTTTGGGGGAAGCTGTTGGCAGAAGAAAACAAGAAACAAATCCAATATAGCAGTGAATATCCACATACTGGATAGAATTAAGTGTTCAAATTGCCTCAGCATACATTACTTATCTCTAGCATAGGTAATGCCTTAAATACTTTTAAAACATCATATCAGCATGTCATTTTCTATTTAATCAAAAATGGGGGGGAGAGTAGAGAATTTACCATTGCATGTAACTGTCAGAGTTTTTGCATATGCTAAGAAAGCATAATTAAACAGTAGTTGGTGACAAGAAATGGTTAGAACCTTTATTGTGCTTTGGAGGCATAACCTTTGTAGACTCAGATTGCAGCCAGAAGGGATCATTAGATCATCTACTTTGACCTTTTGCATAGCACACAGAGTTTCACCCAGTTACCCTTGTATTGAGCCCAATAATTGTCGTTGAAGCTGTGTTGCATGGCCTTATTGCAGGGCAATCTTACCTTTTCTCATAGTCTCTGCTTTTCAGTACAGTACACATTAACTATTACCCGTGCGTTACAAGACAATAAGATTTTCCCCTCCCCCACCTCTTTTGGGCAACATGCTTGCTTACCTAATTCTGGCCTGGCTTTCTTTTTGCTTCCAGCTGTAATTCAAGGTGCTTGGCTTTGTTCTGTAAAGCTGTGTGGCTATTGGGAATACCACACCGTTCTTCCCCATCTTATGGCTGTGGCAGCTGAAGGTTAGCTGAATTAATGGTTCCTAGATTTAAATATCCGGGGTCAGGGTACTGTCAGGGAGGGATGTTAGCTGAAATTTTCTTCCTTTGCTGGATTTGTTGATCTTTTGGCACAGTGCGAGGCCCACTTTGAGCTTTTGCAGGGGGAACTGGGAGGCTTTAATATATTCATGAAATACAGCTGGCTGACTGCAGACACCTTGACAATACCCCACAGGCATGCTATAAATGTGGATGTATAGTTCTAGAACTGTTTAGTGTGAGGCAGTGCATGGCTTGTGACTGCTTATAATTAATGCACTGCACTCTACTCACCCATGAGGTTTCTTTCCCATTTAATGCTGTGGTCCTTACACTTCTATAGCAACTGCTATCTGAGGATCCCAGAATGCTCCAAAAAGAACAAAGTAACCTTGCAACCTTCCCCGGACAGCACTGGATTGGAAACAAGAGGGGAAAGTATTGCTTAGGGTTACCATACGTCCGGATTTTCCCGGACATGTCCGGCTTTTGGGGGCTCAAATCCCCGTCCGGGGGGAAATCCCCAAAAGCCGGGCATGTCCGGGAAAATCGGGAGGGCTGGGTGGTGCTCGGCCGGGGCCGGCGGTGCGGGGCCGGGGGCATGGTGCCGGGCCGGGGTCCGGGCTGGGAGCCGGGTCGGCCGGGCCGGCGGGGGGCCGGGCCGGCGGGGGGCCGGGCCGGCCGGGCCGGCGGGGGGCCGGGTCGGCCGGGCCCGCGGGGAGCCGGGCCGCCGGGGAGCCGGGGTCCGGCAGTGCTGGGCAGGCCGGGGGTGGTGGGCCGGGGCCGGCACCCCAGGGCCCGAGCCGACCCAGGCTGGAGCCGCCGGGGGGGCTAGCCTGGGCTGCGCCTCCTCCCCCCCACACCCTCCTTACCTGCTTCAGGCTTCCCGCGAATCAAATGTTCGCGGGAAGCAGGGGAGGGGGTGGAGACTTTGGGGAGGGGGCGGGGTTGGGGAGGGGGTATGGGCGGGGCTGGGGGCGGGGGCGGGGTCCGTGGAGTGTCCTCCATTTGGAGGTACAGAATATGGTAACCCTAGTATTGCTAAAGGTTTAGAGTTCAGGTTGTGTAGTTGACATATGATCTTAACTGTGCGTTTTCTTTTAGACCATTTGTTTTTTGTAAGAACTGTAATGTTATATTAAAGAGACGCAAGCAACTTGAAAATCACACTTCCATCTGAAAATAGTTATTATTAGAAGTAACCCCTGAATATACTATAATGAAAGACAAAAATATTTGTCTAATTTTTTCAGTTTGTTTACTGTAGTTGGTGCATTTGAGACCACTTAATGTATAGTAAGTTTCACTAGTTTGTTGATGTATATCCTTCCCAGGCTCTGCCAGAGGGTGTTTACTAGAAAGCAAAGCAGAAACTAAAAAGGCATCAGGCCAGAGTGAGGGGAAAGGGAAAGGAGAAGGAAAGTGAAGTTAAGCATGTTTGTTACTCTTGCACGCTCAGACCCATCTTAGAAACTGTTTTGAATGTTAGAAAAAATAAGGGTTTTTCTGCTAAGAAATTAGTTTAGAAATCACCACATTTAAAGGGTATCTACCAGAAAACTGAACCTAAAAAAAGAACATCCCTTTGAAGTTAAATATGTTAGGTCTGTCAAATGTTTACAACTGTGGTTTTTTTGTTTTGTTTTTTTTTCCCCTTGGGGTGGGGTTAACATTCGTCCGGATTCTCCCGGACATGTCCGGCTTTTTTGAGTTAAAAATCGCATCCGGGGGGAATTTGAAAATGTCCGGACTCCCCCAGTGCAGAGCACGCGTGGCTGACAGGGCAGCCGGCCGGATCCTGCCACTCGCACGGGGCTCTGACAGCCAGAACCCCTCCTCCGATTCTCCCTCCTCTCCCCTGCAGCTTGAAATCACTCCCCTCCTCTCTCTCCCTCCCTCCGCCTCCCTGCATTCACAGATTGCCGGCCGACCATTTGCCTCGGGCCTCCAGCAGTCTGGAGCTCCACCCCCTGCTCCCCCTCCCCGACTGCCCAGCGTGCTGCTCCGCAGCACTCTGAGTGGCATGGTAAGGGGGCCAGGGGGTCGGAGAAGGGGCAGGGAGGATCTGGAGGGGACAGTCAAGAGACAGGGAGCAGGGTTGGATGGGTTGGGAGTTCGGGGGGGGGGGGGGGATCTGCCTGGGGGTGTGGATAAGGTTTTGGGCAGTCAGGGTACGGGTAGGGTCCTATGGGGGCAGTTAGGGTGGGGGGGGTCTCAGGAGGGGTCAGGGGACAAGGAACAGGGAGGCTTAGAGGGGTGGGGTTCTGGGGGGCAGTCAGGAGCAGGGGTCCCAGGAGGGGGCAGTCAGGGGACAAGGAGTGGGGCGGGGGTTGGAGGTTCTGAGGGGGGCAGTCGGGGGTGGGAAGTGGGAGGGAGTGGATGGGGGTGGGGCTAGAGCGGGGCTCTACCCCCCTCCTCCCCCCGTGTCCTCTTTTTTTGATTGTGGAAATATGGTAACCATACCTTGGGGACAGAAGGGTTTGTTGGTTAATAATTATGAAATATTGTATAGTGGATTGATCATTGCACCTGGTTCCTGACAATCCAAATAACACATACCAGTACCCAGCAATGCTGAATATGAATTCTGGAAACAAGGATGCACATAGAGAAGAGGGATAGACCTAGATAGTAGGTGATGGGTATTGGTAGTAGAAAGGTATCCTAGTGGATGCAGGGGTATCCTGAGAAAGAGACGAAGGAGCTAGCAATTATATGGGAAGGACTAATGCTAGGGGCAGGAAGGGGCCTTGGAGAACCAGGCCATGTTCAGCATAGCTGCTGCACTGTGGTAGGGGCTAGTTGAAGTATCAAATATCTGGACTGATATTTGGAATCAGATTTGTACGAATATGAATGACAAACATGGCCGGATTCATGCACAAATGGATTCATCAGATCACTGATCAACAGAGCTGGGCCTCAGCCATAAAGTTCAGATCCTGATGCTAACTCTTCCCCCTTCTCCTCTCTTTCCCCCCCCCCCCAAAAAAAAAAAAAAGCTATGAAGGAAGAGGGTTCAGGGTTCTGCTTTAGGCCCATCACTACCAATTAACTAATAGTATTGAGGGAGAGGGAGGGTCTGTGTGAGGCACTCTCAATGATTGAAAACATTTAAATTCCTATTTCCAGTTTTTGGAAGCTGACTTCCCCACATTTGCTCTCCTTGGCTTCTGTGTGGCTGTTACTAATAAAGCTAAGTGATCCATATTTGCCTTCTAGTCTCATGGGTATTGTAGGTAGCTTAATTATTTACAGAAATTTGCTCTCCCCACCCCTTAGAAGAAAAGAAAGATGAGAAGACAAGAACTAAGTTGTCTCTATTGCCATTGTAATGAAAAAAGCAAACATCTCTCTCTAATAGTCATTACTTGAATGTCGAGTTCACCAATTGTCACTAGTCAAATCTGATGTCCAATCCCTGGGCTACGGCGCTTTATGATAGAACAAATGCTCAATGGACCGTTATTGCTGCATGTACCCTGTAGAAAATGGGACTTTTTTCAGTCAGTGCTGAAGCAACATTTCACACATTGTTTGCAGCTTTATTCTTCATTGTAACCATTCTATAACCAAACAAACTGCAAGCTAGTTTAGAGTTGAGCTGATTAGGAAGGGAGGAAAGGAACAATAAAACACATTGTGGAAAGGTTGTTTTGCGAGAGGAAGCAAAGTCTTTCAGTTAGGCCGTGGACTAGGACTTGAGTAGTGTTACTGACTACAGCATAGACCACCTGCATGACCTTGGACAAGTCACTTGAATCTCTTTGTATCCCATCTATAAAATGGAGCTAATGCTTCCTTTCTCTACGGGGATATTGTGAAGAGAAATTCCTTAATGTATGAGTGGTGCTGAGGGAGTACAGTGATGAGTGCTATAGAAAAGCCTATATGTAAATAAATTTTTTCCCTAGGAACTCTGTAAATTGTATGGGTAGGCTGCTGATTGTGATGCAGACAGTCAAAAAATTCAACAGATGGTTCAGATTCAATAACAAAGACATGCAAAAAGAATTACTCTTTCATTCATAATACCTAATCCTGTTAGCTCAGCATGGAAGCATATTGGCAGGAACTTGGGCTGCCACTGCCCATGATGTATTGGTTCTCTAGATAAATCAAGAACTTAATTCTTTGTGGCTGGCAGCCTAACCCCTTGCACGAGTTCCTCACTTTTCAAAACAATTTAGCTTATGTGGATTTTTTAAATTGCATACAGCTTCCTTTTATGCACATAGTTGGGGCCAAATTCTGCTCCCTACTGGATGTTGTGAAGAACCTTTGATTGTTAAAACCAATGGTACAAGCTGTGCAGTAAGATACTATTCAGCGTGAGTCAGTGTATTGGCATTTGGCCCTTTGTGTCTCATGTACCCTTAAAATTCAATAAACAGTTCCTTGGGTTTTTTTGTTTTTTTTTAAATCTATAATGCGTGTTTTTTTTTTTTTTTAATGCTCTTTCTTGCAGAGTTCCAAAGTGCTTGCAAAAAAGGAACTTTCTTACGTGCCTATCATTGGTTGGATGTGGTATTTCCTAGAGATAGTCTTCTGCAAGCGTAAATGGGAGGAAGATCGGAAAATTGTCATGCAGAGCTTGCTCAATCTCCGGGATTACCCTGAAAAATTTTGGGTAAGTGGTGACAGGGGAGTGGAGTTTAGGGCACTTTTGTTTCTCGAAGGACAGAGAACATAAATGCAACAGCCCTTCACTGGCTCAATGCTGTGAATTTGGTTTAGTGTTTCTTGAACTTCCCAGAAAAGTCAGAGAACAATGAGGAGGATTTGAATGTCTTTCACTAACCCTCTACCAAGACAGAACAATGGGAATGCCAAGGAAACAAATAGGGATATAAATTGTATAGGTGGCATTTATTTATCCTGGGATTCTATCAGTTCAGCAAACTCCATACACCTCTGAACCTGGAAGTTTAGAAGTCTATGGAAAAGTTGAATGTGGATATGACAATGTACCAAATATATGTATTTTTAATTTCACCTCTTCTACCCCTGTTCTTTCCATTTTGATGTTCCTATTCTCACCCCCACGCTCCATTTCTCCTACTTTAATCCCATCTCTCTTGAGGCCCATGTGGCAGTCACTGAGTCACATCAGTGCTGAGTTTAAGTGAATTAACTCAGAGTTGTGCCTACTCAACCAAAGTGACATTTGGCCCCCTGATTTTTCTAATCTGAAAAGAACTGGATTTCCTGTCTCTGCACCAAGATAGTGTTAACTTCCCGATATCCCCATCCCCTCTCATTGGGCTGGGAAGTGACACACAGGCGCTGTGTGTCTAATCTGCCAGGGGGTGCTCTTCCCCCCCCCCACGATACCCCCCCACTATACCTCGCTTATTCCCGCCCCTGCCCAGTTCTGACCCCTCCCCAGAGCACTGTGCCCTCACTCCTCCCTCATTTCCCCCCCTCAGCGCCTCCAGATGCCGTGAAACAGCTGATCCAGGGGAGGAGCTGATCAGTGGGGCCCGCCAGTGGGTGAGAGGTACTGAGGGGAGGCACTGATGGGGGGGCTGCCAGTGGGTGGGTCAGCACCCACCTTTTTTTTTTTTCTCCTATGGATGCTCCAGCCCTGGAGCACCCACGGAGACGGCACCCGTGAAAAGACTGATTGAGACTAGGAATGAAAAGGTGTTCGTTTTTTTTTTTTCTTTATCCAGTACTTGGGAAAACTCCCAATTTTGGTGAGTTGGTGATGGCAAGAGGAGAGAGATGGACTCATATAGGGAAATCTGTCTTAACCAACCGCAAAAGGGGCCAACAAACATTGATTGCTTAACAGAGGCGCTTTTCTAATGAAGATATGGACCTGGACTTCTGAGGACGTGAACCCTCGCAACTCCTTTTGAAGTCAATGAGTATTGAAGGCAATTAGCACCTTGCAGAATTGAGCCAATTGTTTCAGGGATGTGTTGGATGATCTCCAGCTAGGTGGCTGCCTAATTGCATCAGCTTCTATTTTCTTTTGTACAGTTTCCACTGTACTCTTAAGCACCTTTTAAAAGGTCAAATAATTTGTTATAAACTTAAACTGCTCAGCGCTAATTAGCTCACTCATCCTTTGTTGCCTGATATCCTCTTCATTTACTCTAGTCCTATTACAGATGGTGTTTATGTGATTGTCATACAACTGGGGTTAATTCAGGATGAAGTGGAATTTTAATTTGCATTCCTGGTGGTGGTCCCGTGTCAGCACAGATAGCAATAGCACCTTGGGTGCAGAATGGAAACCTGTTAGACCTGCTGAAAGGATTTTCTCCTCCCTTTCTGAATGCTTCATCTGCATATTTAACAAGATGTGTATACTCCACGAGTATGGTGCATTGGGGGCTAGAGCAGATGATCCATCTCTAATTTCTGTGAGACAAATCCTGGCTCTGAGTTACTAGCAGAGATAGTCAAATGCCACAAAAACTTTCCTTTAATTTAAAAATAAGCTCACTTTGGCAATGCTCAGCCCCTTTTGTGTTCACTTTCCATTAACCTTCCAGCAATCAATTTGTTCTTATGCATGTGCTGATGGGGAAATACATTTTAAGCTCTCATATCTGCATAATTTCACCAGAAATGGTATATTTTATATAGGATGGGATATTGGTTAGTGGCACTGCATTTACGGGTCTATAGTTTTCTGTCCTCGTCACACTCCTAGACAAAACATAATTGCATCTTCAGCTGGGAATCATAGTAATGTAGATCTGGAAGGCACCTCAAGACAGGTGCCAACTTCCACAGTTCCCCGGGAGGGGTGGGGGTGCTCAACCCCCACTCCACCCCTTTCCCCAAACTCCTGCCCTGCCTCTTCCTGCGCGCGCTCTCTCTTTCTCTTCCTTGTTTCATCCCCTTCCCCAACCCCGCGCCTCCTGCATGCTGCTGAACAACTGATCACGGTGGGCGGGAGGGATGGGGAGGAGCTCATCTGCAGGGCTGCCGGTGGGTGCTGAGCACCCACTATTTTTTTTTCCGTGGGCACTCCAGGACTTCTGACGTATATTCCACAGTCACCCTAGGTTAGGTAACCTTCCAGTGCTAAATTATCCTTTTAGTTAGAAAGCTTTTCCAAATATCAAACCAGTACGTCTCTTGCTGTAAACTAAGCTGCTTGTTTCTTGTCCTATCCTCAGTGGACACACACAACCATTGATCACCATCCTCTTTTTATAACAATATTGTATGTATTTGAAGGCTGTTACCATGTCTCCCTTCAGCCTTCTCGTCTCTAGGCTAAACATGCCAATTCTTTCAACCTTTCCTCCTGGGTCATGTTTTCTAAATCTTTTATCATTTTGGTTGCTCTCCTCTGGACTCTTGCCAATTCGTTCACATCTTTCTGTTAAGTGTGGGAGCCTGAAACTAGACACAATACTCCAGCTGAGACCTCACCAGTGCTGTGTTGAGTGGAACAATTACCTTCTGTGTCTTGCATTCAATACTCCTGTGAAGGGTGTAGTCAGATTCTTGGGACACACTAGAAGGACAGGCTCCCCTAAAAACTTGCCAGAACCCTGCCTGTCCATTCTAGGTATTTGATATGGCCCTCATTGTGAGATGTACAGATACTGCAGTAATCTTTAATGTACTTATCCTCGCAACACCCTTGTAAAGTAGGGAAGTGCTGTTATCCTCCTTTTACAGATGGGGAAATGAGATGGAGAGAAACTAAATGACAGCCATACAGGCCGTCTGTAGCAGAGCTGGGACTTGAACCTAGCTCTCCCAAGGCTGGTGCCCTAACCGCTGGATGGCATATATTTCCTCTCTAGCACCAAGGCAATTTAAGAGCCAGGATTTGTCCACATCCATCACCACTAGGAAACATGTAATTACTTGTGCTATAGAGGTAGGCTCTACAGGGCCATGATGCGGGTTAATACATCTCTTCTCTATGGAAATTAAAATAATTGATCTTTGTTATATCATTGGGAGCACTTTGCGTCATGACTATGTCCAGGTCTCAAACCCTCAGGCTGTATGGTTGATATGGATGGAATGTGAATGCGATTATTCCCCAAAAAGCTATTTCCTCCTCAGCATCTTACAGCCCATGTGTCTTTTTAGCTGTCTGTGCTACTGAACTTTAAAAGATGGAAGAAAATGCCATCCTGGTGGAAAATTAGTGATGATGCTGTGACATTAGCCAGGGTACAATCTGTATTGCTGAGCAGCTGTGTCCTCTTAATTCTCTAGTCTGAGGTGCCTTTTAAACTGCTGTGCTGTCAGAACATCCTCTCCTGGCCTGTTCTCACAGCCCTCTGACCAGTCACTCACGAATTACATATTGCACATTCTTAGTCCCAGCCTTGTTCCCCCATAAATGTGTCGTGTACGGTCTAGCACACTACTGAGCAATGTAAGCTCATAGACAGTCCATCATTTCAGCAAAGGAAAATGATATGTGCACTAGCAATGTTATCCCAAATGGAGGTACCCTCACACTTTAATCCAAACATGCTGGTTAAGATAAAACAATAAGATAAGTTTATTAACTATAGAAATAGATTTTAAGTGATTACAAATGATGAGGCATAAAAGTCAGGAATGGTTACAAAAGAAAATAAGAGTAAAACGCAGGCTAATGTCTTAAGCTAAGTGAATTTAAAAGCAAAGGTTTTGTCTCACCATATGCCTGGGACTCTTCCCGCTTAGTTCAGTTCTTTTGAGAGTCAGTGATGTCATGGAGGAGAGGTGAAATGAAGGCCTCTGTCTGTCTGTCTCTCATACCACCCTCCCCTCTTTGAGAATTACCCCCAACTGGGGTGCAAACAACAAGTAGTCTTTTGCAGATGTGAGGGTTGGACCATCTCTGTGACGAAATGTAAATTTCTTGTCTGCATCTTCCCATTACTGAAGAATGGCTGCTTAAGCCAGTGATAGCTCTTTGACACTTGGCTGGGGCCAGTGAGTTTTTGTCTCTGAAAAACTGGTTTGTGGGTGTTACGCAGAATTATAACATACTACAGTAACAATCATACAGTAAAAAGCAACAGAGGGTCCTGTGGCACCTTAGAGACTAACAGAAGTATTGGGAGCATAAGCTTTCGTGGGTAAGAACCTCACTTCTTCAGATGCAAGTAATGGAAATTTCCAGAGGAGGTATAAATCAGTATGGAGATAACGAGGTTAGTTCAATCAGGGAGGGTGAGGTGCTCTGCTAGCAGTTGAGGTGTGAACACCAAGGGAGGAGAAACTGTTTCTGTAGTTGGATAGCCATTCACAGTCTTTGTTTAATCCTGATCTGATGGTGTCAAATTTGCAAATGAACTGGAGCTCAGCAGTTTCTCTTTTGAGTCTGGTCCTGAATTTTTTTTGCTGTAAGATGGCTACCTTTACATCTGCTATTGTGTGGCCAGGGAGGTTGAAGTGTTCTCCTACAGGTTTTTGTATATTGCCATTCCTGATATCTGACTTGTGTCCATTTATCCTCTTGTGTAGTGACTGTCCAGTTTGGCCAATGTACATAGCAGAGGGGCATTGCTGGCATATGATGGCATATATAACATTGGTGGATGTGCAGGTGAATGAGCTGGTGATATTGTAGCTGATCATACAGTAGACTCTTATAACCTCTCATATAGTGTTGCCGCACATACTTTACCAGGACAATAATGTTCAGCAGGCTGATGTTTCAAATAATACCTCACAAGGCATACTTTGTACATAATTTATCATAGTCTTGTAAAAGTGGTGAACATAATAATACCGACTATCACAGGTCGGTCCCTTCTTTAAATATTTATTGGAAATGGGCCTGAGAGGCCAGCCATGAAATATGGATCAAGATCTGGATTTGAACTTTCCCATAGTTGAGGGAAGTTGGAATCTGAAGTTCTGGTTTGGAACAGTCTCTAGTACATCCCCTTTGAGATAATAACACGTATACTACTCAGTCAGAACAGAAGTCCTAGTGCACTGCCTTGGTGCTCCTCATGGTAACCAGCCTTCGTGTTACCACTGGAGAACTTTTTTTTTTTTTTTTTGGTCTGCTGTGATGATATAAGAAAGGGAGTGGTTTTATTAAAAAAACTTGCATTTCTTGCTCAAAATTCTGCAGACCACAGTAGTCTGAGCAGTAATACCAGACAAAAGAGCGATCAGAAGGAAAGTAAGGTTTTTCAAAATTTTTGTTTCCTTTCACCCACTTCATTCCCAAAATACAGCTAACAAGAAGGAAGGTTTAAAGAAACCCAAACTAGCGAATGTTTGTTTTCTGATCAATGTATGAGCTGGTTTTCTAACTATAGACCTGTCTTGCTTTCAGTTCTTGATACACTGTGAGGGCACGAGATTCACAGAGCAGAAGCACCAAATCAGCATGCAGGTTGCTGAAGCCAAAGGCCTGCCTAAACTCAAGTATCATCTGCTGCCCCGGACAAAGGGATTTGCTGTCACCGTGCAAAGTTTGAGAAATGTAGGTAAGGAAAGTCACGCAGAGCAAATTCTAAATGATCATTTCAGTCTCCTGCTGTCATCCTGCCTTGTTCTTTTTCCTCTAGAACAGTGGTTCCCAAACTTTAACAACCTCTGAACCCCTTTCACTAAAATGTCAAGTCTCATGAACCCCCTCCTAAAAACGAATATTTCCAGGGATTTTCTCCTTTACCTGAGTATAAAATATAAAAGCAGTGATCTTGGAAATATAAAATTTGTTTTTATGACGTGCTTCTTGCTATTTATTATTCATTATTTATCATTACAGTATTTTTATTACATTATGAAAATGGCAACACTCACTTTCGTAGCTTGTATCATTTTGAATAAGCCTGTTCTAAGACAAGACTCCTATGTTTCATCAAGGCGTATCAGATGTGAAACAAGCATGAAGGTACTTAAGAAGCCAACTCAGAGTTCCTCCTACGCAAGCATTCAGGTCTTGAGCAGTCCAGGCAAACAATGCACGTTACAGCAAAACTTAAACTTTTTCTTCATAATAATTTTAAAAACAATACTAGCTGCCTATTTAATTTTAAAAACAGCAAAAAATATCCACCTCCCTTTCTATTTCTTATAAGGAGTCTTGAAGTTTAAATCTCCTCAGTGTGATAGATATGCTTGCTTTGATCTGCTTAGCTCTTGGAAGTCCAAGGGCTCCGGGCTGCTGGCCCCATGGTGCCTGGGGTCCCTAGGGACAGCTCTGTCCGCCATTAGGGATTTTTTTCCCCGAGAACCCCCTGTAACATTTCGCGAACCCCCAGGGGTTCACAAACCTCAGTTTGAGAACCACTGCTCTAGAATGTGTGTCTGTAAAATTTCACTAGAATCCCTGTTGATCTATATTTCTACCAGCTCACAAAGACTAATGAATCAATTTTAAGAACCCTTTATGCCGACAAAAATGGCTTCGTTGTGTGGACAGGTGCAAGGTTACTTCGATTTAATGCTGCTAAATTTGACCTAAACTCTTAGTGTAGACCAGACCTAAGGGATTAGGACTGTACAGCAAAATTCACAGAGGCAGCTCTGCTAACTTGTTTTTCCTTACTCTGGAACTGGTAATCACCAGTCAATGGCCCTGTCCTAAGGGCACAGCTTCAAAAGGTCGGGCAGGAAACCCACTTAATGCTTATTGTCCCCAAAGGCCATGCTTGTCTGGCACATTTAAATATAATTGTTTGAACTATTTACACTTCCAATTCTCTCATCTGTCTCATCTCCCACTTTAGACAAGTGAACATTAGCAAGGGTGGCTGTCCAGCCACGCCACAGGGACCCCACTGACTTATTTCCTGGACAGAACATTAGTGACCAAATTTGCATTCCCTTTAACCTGAAGCATTTCCATATCATCATCTTAAGACACCAGGCTCCATTTTAGCAACGAGGCATTCATCTTTTCATTTGATGCAACCAGGTGAATGGTCAGTATACACCGTGAAATAGCATCTGAAAAGATAGGGCTGCAGTTTGCTGAGGGCCTGCACCGTTGCCAAATGTTCTTTTTCAGTTATCACACAGTTTTTCTCTCAGGGAAGCAGTTTCTTGCTCAGATGCACAATGAGGTGTGTCTCTCCCCCTTTTCATTGCTTTGCATCGGCACAGCCCTAAGCCCCATGCCACATGTGTTTCTAAAACCCATAAACGATGTGTCAAAGACTGGGCTTACCAGAACCGAGTCTGTACTCTGGGCTTTCTTCAGTTCGCAGAAGGCCTGTTGACAGCGTTCAGATCCTGGTTCACCCTTTTTACATAGATCAGTGATAAGGGCAGTCGGGGTACTAAAGTGAGGAACAAATCTCCTGTAATATCCTGCCATCCCAATACAGGATTGTACCTTTTCTTCCTTGTATTGGGAGTGGGACAATTCTTAATGGCTTCCACTCTTGCAGGTTCCGGTTTTATGCAACTCATCTCCACACTGTGGCTGAGACCCCACTTCTGCCATTCCAGCCTTGAATTTCTCTATCTTTACAGTCAGGCCTGCTGTGTGAATGCTGTGAAGCATGCTCCTTACATGGGTCGCATTCTCTTCCAATGTCTGGCTGAAGTTGCAAATATCTATATGTGCCAGGCCAAACTCCCCCATCCCATGTAGTAATTCATCTACCAGCTGCTATAAGGTAGCTAGAGCCCCCTTGAGGTCAAAAGGTAGGACCAGGAACTCGGAGCCTGATTGGGATGGTAAATGCTGATTTAAGGCCTAGCATCTGAGGCCAACGACCCCTGCCAATAACTTTTACTGAGGTCAGTTGTGGTCAGGAGTTGCGGGCCCCTCCCAACTTGCACAGAGTCTCATCTGGTCTAGGCATGGGGTATATATCCGATGTTGTGATGATACTGAGCTTTCTGTAATCCCCATAGACTCTGATCCAGGCTTCTTAGGTACCAGTACATTGGGGGATTCCCATGGACTATTTGACCACTGGATCATCCCTAACTCCAGCATATCTGCAATTTCTCTCTCCAGGCTCTGGCCTGTTTTCACAGTAAGCTTGAAGGTGAACTTTTCATTGGACAGCAGGCAAGATGTGTGTAGGCTTATTGGAAAATTCCTGGTGATAAGCCTGCAGCTTTGCTCTGATCTCGGCTTGCTATGTGGGGGTTAAGTAATCAGAGAGGGATAAGGAGTCCAGGGAGGGGCTGTCCCCTGTTTCTGCTACCAGATCTATGTGGAGAACCTCTTCTTTCCCCTCGCAGTGCCCCAGGGCTAGATTCTCTCTGCTGTAATATCGTTTTGTCATGTTCACACATACGCTCAATGTCAATGGGAGTGATTTAGATAGCTCAGCGACATAGTTTACCTCACTGAGAAGTTTGATTTCAAACAGCCCTTCCCAGGTAGCTTGGAATTTGTTCCTGTGCACTGAAATGAGCACCATAACTTGCTCACCTGTATCATATGCCCAAGCATATGCAGTGTGATCATATCAGACTTTGTCCCGAGCTTTAGCTAGATTCTCCTGGGTGAAACACATGGGCTCAGTGAGTGTTTCCCAAAAGGCCAACACATACGTCACTGTGGGCTCCTTGTCGGGAGAGGCTGTACTTTCCAACTCTTCTCTCATTAGGGCCAGGGGGCCTTGTACTCTCCTCCCATACGGAGAGCAGTTCAAAAGGGGAAGATCTTGTGGATTTCTGGAGAACCTCCTGATAGGCAAACAGCAGTTAAGGTAAACACTTAACCTAGTCACTGGGGTGTGGGTCCACAAACATTTTCAACATTTTAAGGGTTTCTTTAAATATCTCAAACAACCTGTTCATCTGGGGTGGTAGGAAGGTGACCAGAAGCATTGAATCCCACATCTCATAGCCCTTCATGTAGGACAGATGTAAAGTTTGCCCCCGATCAGTCAAAACCTCACAAGGAAACCCTACCTGGCTACATATTTCTAGCAAGGCATCAGTCATTTTGTCTGCCTCTATAGAGGACAGTGCTACCACTTCTGGATAGGTTTCAGAGTAGATAGCGGGTAGCGTAAACTACTACTATCAGAATATATTTTTTTTCTCCGTCTGGGTAACTTTGCTAAGTGGCCCCCCAATGTCCGCAACAACCCTCTGAAAGGGTTCTTCTGATGGGAATGGGAATTAGGACAGCCTTACCCTTGTCCTGGCCCTTCCATACCCTCTGGCACGGGTCACAGGACTTGCAGTGTTTTTGCACTGCCGTAGAAATTCTGGAGTAAGCACTTTTTAGTATTCTGTATTCCCAAGTGCCCTGAGAAAGATGTATCATGATTTAGACTGCGTAGCCTAAATCAGTACCACCAATTATCTCCGTATTCCCCATGGCTCAACATTTCCAGGGGGTATAAACTCCCTGTAGAGTAGCAGCTGATCCCAGAGAAACCTTTCCAGGTGCCCTCCTGTCAGAGGGCTGCAGGGGGAGTCAGCTGCAACCTGAGGGGTAAGTCAATTGTTACTGTTGGAATTCCCTAGTAGGAGCTGGGAGACTCCATTCAACCTGGTCGCTGGAACCCACTTTCCCTCCCTCTGAAGTAAGTTCATCAGCTGGATTCAGCTCAGCCCCAGGGCATGTATTTAGGTTGCCAGGCAGCAGTTCAGAGCTGCCTGTCAGCTTGCAGCCCAGGGTCAGAGCCAAGGGTTGCTGCTTTCTGTTTTACAAAAGTGGCCTCGGGCCAGGATTTTAAGTCATTCCTCAGCAAGACCTCTGTCAGTAGCTGGGAGTGCACCCCAGCATCCTTAGGCCCCTGATTTGGATGGGGGCCCATTATTCCCTGAATGGTCATGACTCTATCAGGGATGATTCTTGAAGGGTCCACCTCGGGGTGTGCCAGAGTTACTTGGGCTCCATTGTACTCAACCACTGGGCCTTTTTCCCATCCAACTCAATTCAAAACTTTTTTGATTCCCCTTTTGGGTCTGAAATAATCGGGTTTACTGACTCTGAGTTGGATCTGGGTTTTCTGTTGGTAGGGTCACTGCCACCTGGATCCACTGTAGGCTATCACTAGCCCCTAGTCTCTTCAACACTGGACAATGTAACACCTTATGACATTTTTTGTTATAGTAAAAGCTTTTCAGATCTCAATGTTCCTTTGTTGGGTCCGATTAGGGTTTATCTCCCGCACAGGTCTGGGTTTAGCCCATTCTCCTTCTCCATTCAGATTTGTGCCCCTGTCCCTTGAATTTTTTTTATCAAACTTTGGCAGCTATCCGCACATTGCCCACTTCCCAGCTATAGTTACGTCTCTTGTCCTTGTCCATTAACTATGATTTTTAGGTCAGAGGGGCAGAGTTTGTAGAATTCTTCTAAACCCATTAATTTGTAGGCCTCATCTTCCCTGGGAACTACCCGACTAGTATCCCATTTTCTTACAAAACCCCTAATTTGGTTTGATACCTCAGCTTAGGTCAGATCCCCTTTCTTCTGAACTCCCCAAAACTGTTGTCTTTACTCTTCGGGGGTTCACCAAAAAGCTTGTTTACATCACCCATAATCTTTATACAGTAGAACCTCAGAATTACGAACACCAGAGTTACGAACTGACCAGTCAACCACACCTCACTTGGAACTGTAAGTACACAACTAGGCGGCAGCAGCAGAGACCAGCCCTCCCTTTCCCCCCCAAAAAAACCAAAACAGGTAAATACAGTACTGTGTTAAACGTAAACTACTACTACAAAAAAAAATCTATCCGCATATTTCTTCTGCATAG
The DNA here is from genome assembly GCF_027887155.1 of Malaclemys terrapin pileata. NCBI lineage: Eukaryota > Metazoa > Chordata > Testudines > Emydidae > Malaclemys > Malaclemys terrapin. Next base: position 89,297,550 of record NC_071507.1, read on the forward strand.
TTTCAAAACTATATTAGGTCAATGTTCAGTTGTAAAATTTTGAAAGAACAATCGTAATGTTTTGTTCAGAGTTGTGAACAATTCAGTGTTATGAACAACCTCCATTCCTGAGGTGTTTGTAACTCGGCGGTTCTACTGCAGTCCTCTCTGTCCATATGGGTGAAAATATTGAAGGACTTAATCCTTGACTGTAGTGGAGCCAGGTACCATACTATGTCCTCCTGCTTCCTCCGGTTCAATTTTCACCCCCATTTCAATTCACATCCCATTTCAAAGCATTTAGAAACACATCCATGACATAGCCCTCCCCAAAGCAAGGAAATAATTGGGAGTCTACACCACCCACTGGGACAGGCACATGGGGTGTGGCTCCACCTACCAGATTAGGGTTTTGCTGGCACAATCTCTTCATCTTGAGTTGATGCTAAGTATCTTTTGTCCTCCCTTCTCTCCTCATACTGGTGCATTTCTTCCATCTGCTCTGTCTTGCTCCTGGGCTGCAAACAACTGAGCTTCTAGATAGTCTGCAGCTTCTCTTGGTCTACTTGCAGATCTGTCCTTGATCACTGCTGAAGTCTGGAGCCTCTGTCTCCTCCCTCCTTCCCTCTAGAAAAGTATCTGAGGTTTCTCCTGCCTGCTGGACTCTGCCAATGGGCTAAATGTTTTTACTGTGATCCTGGACCATCATTCATTTTTGGCCCTCTGAGAACAGCAGGTCAGCTACTGGTACCTTTGTCCACTCCTCAGTGGTAGGGTTACCATATTTCAACACTGAAAAAAGAGGACACTCCACAGGGGCCTGGCCCTGCCCCTGCCCCAACTCTGCCCCCTCCTCTGAGCACCCTGCATTCCCCCTCCTCCCTCCCGCTCTGATCTTGGTTGGGGGTTGCTAAATGCTTCCCTGCTCCCCACTCGCCCTGCAGCCTCTGCGCCTCCCGCCTGTCCTGCCCCTGTGCACACCCGCCCCTGCAGCCTCTGTGACCCCTGCTCCCCACTCGTCCTGCAGCCCCTGCACCCCTACCTCTGCAGCCTCTGTGCCCTGCCCCTGCACCCCCCCGCCCCTGCACCCCCTGCCACCCCTGCTCCTCACCCGCCCTGCACCCCCTGCCGCCTCTGTGACCCCTGCTCCCCACTCGCCCTGCAGCCCTTGCACCCCCCCGCCCCTGCAGCCTCTGCACCCCCCCACCTGCCCTGCCCCCCTGCAGCCTCTATGCCCCTGCCTGCACTGCACCCCCCGCCCCTGCAGCCTCTGTGCCCCCTGCTCCCCACTCGCCCTGCAGCCTCTGCACCCCCCCCTGCCCCTGCAGCCTCTATGCCCCCGCCTGCCCTGCTCCCCCACTCACCCGGCAGCCTCTGCCTGCTGAGGGCTTCAGACGCTCGGCAGCACGGGTCCCTGCAGCCCCGGCCGCAGCTTCCTTCCTGCCGCTGAGCACGTTCCCCGGCCTGTCTGTCCCCGCGGGAAACAGCTCCCGCGGCGCCGGGTTCCGAGCTGTGCAGGGCAACGGGGCCACAGGAAAGATCCCCCAGTGGCCGGGGGGGGTCCCCGCCTGCGAGGGAAGCCCGAGCCCCCTCCATTCCCCACCTGAGCATTGTAGCTGGGGCAGCTGGGCTGAGTTGCGGACACGGCAGATTGTGGTGGGTGGACCCTGGCTTATGCCTCCCTATTTCCCTGGACATGTCCGGCTCTTTGGAAATTCCCCCCCGGACGGGGATTTGAGCACCAAAAAACCGGACATGTCCAGGGAAATCCGGATGTATGGTAACCCTACTCAGTGGTGACCTGCCTTTCTCTGCATGTTTCAACCAATTGACTTTTTTCTTTCTTTCAGCTCTTTTTAACTCATTTTCACTGTCCCTTTTTGCTATTTCTTTCCTGAATAGAACAAGACTTCTCTGTGCTCTTCCCTTCTGCAGTAAATTCCCCACTGTCATTGATCTCACACACGTCACCACCATAAAGGTCACACATCCTGGCGAGCGCCTGCTGCCAGCCAGCCACTAGGATTTCCATGAGAGGAATCCAATCCTCTCTGCTCTGAGTCCCTGAGGCTTTTCAAGTTCCTGGAGCCTGAACAAAGTCCAGATACTGCCTCAATCATGAGGTCCTTAGACACACTCTCAGGGCACAGACCTTCTATGTCACACCCCTTGTGAGTGTTGGAATCCACTGTCAAGCCACCTAGTCCCTCTGGGCACTGTGGTGACTGTTCAGATTCCCCAATACTTGAACACACCTGTCTCCCAGATGCCTCCTAAAGCATATGAAGCTTCTGATTTACCGTTTAGCTCTCGGGCACGCAGTCGTGACGTAGCCCGCGCGCGCACACATGTCCGTCTAATATCTTTATTCTCTTTCCTAGTTAATGTAAAGTGCAGGAGAGTACGGATCATATAAACACTCTGAATGCAATGTTCTTCATTAGCTTACCCTTTCCTTGGGGATCATGTGTGTTGTCAAGCAGGCAGGTGGGGTCTTGCCTAACCTGCTGCTAGAACAGTCTCTCTCCTCCTCTCCCCTCCTCAACCCCCCACTGAGTCTATTTAAAGACTCCTGCAGAGGTCATCAGCCTCTTTTGTTCTGCCATGGTAACTTTCCATTACATTCTAAACTCCCTCTCCCTTCTGATAAGAGGAAGTGTCCTCTCACAGCTACAGCAAACCCATTGTCCTAATGTCTGTCTTTGAATAGACTACCATTGAGTGCTGACCACTCACATTTTCTCTGCCCTGATAGAGAGGTGTAACAACCCTGCTAACTCCAGGGGCTGGTCAACACTAGAAAATTAAGTCAAACTAGCTACGTCACTCAGATGTGAAAAATCCCTGTCACTGAATAGTTACTGGTTATTGGTTCCTGAGTAACCAATTTAGTTAAGTCCCAACCACAGGTGCCATCTTTCCAATGTGCTGGGGGGTGCTCGACCCCCCCCCCCGGCTCTTCTCAGGGCCCGCCCCCACTCCACTCCTTCCTGCCCCCGCCCCGTTCTGCCCCCTCCTGTGAGCATGCTGTGCCTTTGCTCCTCCCTCCCCCCCCCCATGAGCCTCCTGGATGGCGCAAAACAGCTGATCACGGTGGGTGGGAGGGGGAGGTGCTGATCAAAGGGGCCCACTGGGGAGGAGCTCATAGGGGGCTTCAGGTGGGTGCTCTACACCCACTATTTTTTTCCCTGTGGGCGCTCCAGCACCAAAGCACCCACAGAGTCGCCACTTATGGTCCCGACATAGACAGCACGAGGTCAATGGAAAAATTCTCGGAGGTGGGTTACCTATGACGATGGGAGAACCCTTCCTGTCAGCATAGGTAGTGTCTACACTGAAGTGCTACAGCAGCCCAGCTGCAACAGTGTTTTAAGTGTAGACAAGCCCTGATTGCATCCATATACATATATAGGCTTTCTATGACACAGTATTTTTATGAGACAACTTAATAAAACCATCTACAATTCAAAAGTAGTACAGACAGAATGCCCAATTCATCACAGTTCTCTTTTTGCTGTCTTTTCTATAGTTGGTCTTAGTACAATGATTATACAACTTTGGAAGTTCTTTTCTGGGGATTTAGGTGCATTGCAGCCTGTAGCAAATAAAACTGCTGTGAAAACCAAAAATGGATAGAGCTACTTATTTGTGTATTGATAGCTAGCCCAGACCTAGCAATCCTTTTGGAGTGGTGGATATGTATGCAGTTAGAGCACTAACTTATAGGTAAGACCACCTAATTCAGTTCAAAAGGTCCTGACGCCATTGAAGTCAATCTCAAAATTCCCACTGACTTCAACGTGATCAGATTTTTACCAAGCATGTCTTGAACAGTTACCCGTAACGAAATATTCTGCAATGAGTAATGTGCTATGTATCTCTCAGATTTTGTAGAGCTTTTCACAAGAGAGGCAGATAACATGCCTGTTGTATAGCTTTTATGAGAGTGATAACTTTGTCTTTTGCAAATTGGGCAGCACAGCATAGTCCCCTTCAGTTACATGACAGCAAGAGGGAGTACATATCCTATGTAGGAGTTGACCAACATGTGCAATGAAGGGCTAAGGAACACAGTGAGAACACTGTCTCCTCAAGGGAAGTAGACAAGGGCCTGAGCCATACAGTGCTGATCAAGATTTAGACTTCCCCAAAGCTCAGGGATCTGGGATTTTGGAAAAGGCCTGTCTCCAATTTTAAAACAGTCCTTGGCCTGATTCACTCACATTAAGCGTTGTAAAGCAAACAGCGTTTTGGACAGAAGAAACCTCTGTTAAGTGTATGGTTCAAGCTGGTTGGGAATTTTTTGATGAAACGTTTTAGTCAGAAAATAAGTTCATTGAAACTGAACCTTTTTGTGGGAAATGGTTGGTGTAATTGGCTGGCCTTCTCCCCAGCTCACAAAGGACCCACTGTCACACAGTGTCTTTCCAGGCAGTTTTAGTTCTCCAACAAGCAAAATATCCACACAGTTCCTCGGCCCATCTGGGGATTTCTGTCTGTCCTGCTTCAAGGCATCCTGCAATAGTCTTCCGTCCTCCGCTCACTGAGAATTTCCTCTTGGAGGCCCTTTTCCCCCCAGAGGGTTCCCACTGTTTCCTCTCCCAGGGGATTCTGCCAGCCCCTCCCAGAGAACTTTCTGCTTCTTGCAGCTCAGTGGTTCAGACTCACTGGGTCCATGTCTCTTCTCTTTCCCCCGTTAGGCCTAGGTGTCCTCTTTTTAAATCCAGTTGAGATCAGCTGTCCAGTCACAGATGCACTGGCCCAACTCCTTCTTAATGTCAATTTCTAACTTTTTTTTTTTTTTTTTTTTTTTCAAAATTTAAAATGGGAAATTCAATGTCCTGTTTCAACATTTTTCAAAACAAAATTCTGTTTTTCAGTTTGAAAATGCTTTGTTTTGAAATGTAGGTAAATTTATAGTAAAAGAAATGATGAAATAATAAAAGGACAAAATCAAAAGCAACTTTAACCATATGAAAAAAGGTTTTGGATTGGGTCAATTGAAATGTTTTGTTGCAATAATTTCAGTTTCTGAAAATTTAATACTTTGATTTTTTTTGGTCTCGATTCGGCATGGGAAAATTGTTTTGAAACCTCCAAAATCCATGTGGGAGGGGAAAATCACTTCCTGCTGAACTCTAGTTATGGGTTGTATAGTTTTTTTTTTTTTTTTTTTTTTTTTTTTTCTTAAAGTAAAACCTGTTTCCCATATCCCACTTTATTTATAGAAACTTTCTGGCAACTTCTGGTCTTGTTCAATCTTTCTCTTTGACACCTCCATTGTTGTGTTTTATAAATGTATAGTTGTGCTTACAAAATGGAAAAGCTTTGAACAGAGTTAATTTGAACAATTACTTCACTTCCCGCTAACAGTGTTAATCCTGTGTACAGTATTAATTATTTCTTTTATTTGGCAGTGTCGTGCAAACAACAAATGAGCTTATATTCTTAAAAAGTATTCCCCTCATGACTGATTATCATACTCTAGGTTAGTCAGACTGAAAAGGAATCTATTTTCTTTCCTCTGAAGACAAGCTCTAACTGTTATGTATATAGGGTAAGACAACAGAATGAATGCTGGGTGAATCCTGTTTTTATGGTTTCTGTGCTGCTAAGTAATGATTAACCTGACAAACTCCTTATTGCACAAGTAGCTTTAAACTGTCTCATTACCGCTATTTTTATCCTTAAAGATGTAATACGGGGATTAATAAGCACTCTTTACCCTAAGAGGCTTTTAAAATATGAAACCTTGAAAAGGTGGATCCTTCCTATCTTTAGTGTGCAAACATGCAGCTAGGAATGTGCTTCTGTGCGGGTTTCATGTTTTTGTTTGCTTTTTATTTCCAATAATAAGAATCAGCTGAAAACACCTTGTTAACGTGGACATTTAAAACCAGGGTGGGGTTGGATTTTAGAGTGGGATCTGCGAAGTCTGCATATGGTGGCTGGTTATTGCAGAACTGCCCTGCAGTTCTATGCTAAATTCTAAAAGATCAAACCAAACTTCCTACACACTATGAACCCAGTTCTCTTCTCTCAACTGATTTTACACCTATTGACTTAAGTGGAATTACTCTGGATGTATCCAAGGACAGGAATAAGTGGGAGGAGAATTGGGCCATGTTGTTTGGGCTTGCTGGGCAGGCATTAGGCTTTCCAGCTCAATACCTGTTCATACAGGATGTCTGATCCCACAATTCCAGGAAAAATTCTATGCAGTGCAAAGTCAAAATTCTTAACATGTTTCCAGGAGAGAGAATTAACAGATTTAGGGCTCGTCCACACAGACAATTAATTTGTGGCAAACGGGGGTGTAAATCTACCCCACGCTAGCCTGCTACATATTGTGTCCCTGTGAACCCTGTTGATGTACGCTAACCGTTCCCTCGTGCTTTTTGACCTTGCCACTCCCCTTTCAAATGGGAGTAGATCAGGTCAGAAGAACCAACTGCTGTTTGCCAATTCTGTGACCCAGCAGAGAAATAAAGTGTCTCAAAGGCTAACTCCTGTATCAATCTACAGTGGAACCTCAGAGTTAAACACCTCAGGAATGGAGTTTGTTCGTAACTCTGAAACGTTTGTAACTCTAAACGAAACATTATGGTGGTTCTTTCAAAAGTTTACAGCTGAACAGTGATTTAATTCAGCTTTGAAACTTCACTTTGCAGAAGAAAAATGCTGCTTTTTAACTATCTTAATTTAAATGAAACAAGCACAAAGTTTCCTTATCTTTTGTAATCCTTTTTTTTTTTTTTTTTTAACTTTCCAACTTTTTTAGTGGTATAACACCATACTGTACTTTTATTTGCTTTGGTCTCTGCTGTTGCCTAGTTGTGTACTTCCAGTTCCAAATGAGGTGTGTGGTTGACCGGTCTGTTTGTAACTCTGAGGTTCTACTGTATTTAGCTTCTGTACTTCTAAAGTTTATTACTCTTCAAAACAAAATAAAAACCCTCCATCTCTGTAAACTATTCCTGTGCCCTTTCTCTCCCTGTCTGTCTCTAAACTGTACCATGACATTCTATTTTAATGAACTAAGAATATACTTTGCCTTTTTTTATTGTTGCTGGGGAATATTCAGGCCATCTCATGAATTACAGAAAGTTTTATTCCCTAGTTGTTGAGAGTTTGGCTGTAGTTTTAGTTCTGGGATATGCATATCCCAATGATTCTCATTTTAGTCATGTGCCTATGTAGGAATTGCCAGATTAGATCAGCCTGTAGTGAGTTTAAATTGGTATCCTGTCTCTGACAGTGGCTTGTATCTAATGCTTCAGAAGAGGATGCAAGACCCCCATAATGGATGCAAAAACTGTGGGGAAAGTTTGTTCCTAACCTTTTATATTGTCAAGCAAGAGGGTTTATATCCCAGATAAACCTTTATGCTTTCTAGATCAGCTGTGGATGTTAGTCACTTAAATGACTAATTTATTTTTTAAATCCTGTTATGCTTTTGACCTCAGTATCTTGTAGCAGTGACTTCAACTATTCTCTTTATGCAAAAATATATTTTCTTTTATCAGTTTTAAATTTACCATTCAATTTCCTTGGGTGTCCTCTCATTCTTGTATTAATCACTTCTAGTTTTGTTTCTTTTTTTTTCCCCCCCTCTCTCACCCATCCACCTGTTCATCATAGGGGAAAAAAAGATAAGCCTTTTAAAAGTAAATTGTGTTGGTATTGGTCTTGAAAAACATGCTTAGATGCCCTGCTTGTACTAATGTGTATTTGAATTGTCCATGTCATCTTGACATTGCTTACAACTTTAACTATTGTCAGCTGCTGCTGGAGGCTATATGTTTAAATTTCCCCACTGCCTGAGAGAGAATGAATATGGAAAATTGAAATTGCTCATGAAATGTCATTTCAAATGCACCTTAATTATAACCTAGACCACCCTATTAACTTTGAAAATTGATTTTACAAACAGTAAAACAGCTTTTTTTTTTTCCCTTGTAGTTTCAGCTGTGTATGATTCTACGCTCAATTTTAGAAATAATGAGAATCCAACTTTGCTGGGAGTTTTAAATGGGAAGAAATACCATGCAGATTTATATGTAAGGCAAGTTATCTGTACTCATGGTTTTTCCATATATAGTGGTGTGCACTTTACTAACAAGCAGGGGAATGGTTTTTCTTGCAGGTAATTGATAACAAATCGGTGTAAAACTTTCTTCAAAGGAGCTCAGGTGAACATCTATAGCTGTGTTTTTTTCTAATTGTGTCACTATATGGTAGGAGTCTCCAGAGTGCACTGTTACACATAGTTTTACAAGTTTTTTTGTTTTTGTTTTTTTTTCCCTTAGCATGAGAGCATTGTTTAGTCTTTGATGAAATCCTGGATTGTTTATCTGGTGATGCACTTTCATTTTGGGGGGGCTTTTGTAAGCTGTGGAAGAGTTTGCCCATTGCCTTAGTCTGTCTGCCCCAAGAATTGTGTCTAGTTAGTTGCTACCAGTGGACATGCCATTGTTGTTTTGGGTGAGATCCTGAAAGAGGGGTCGGCCTGTGTTTTGTGTGACCACTTCTGTGTAGGTACTAGTACAGATAATGTAAATAAAACAAGTTACACTAAAAAATACCTGGACTCCATGTCCTGGATTTCTCTACCAACCAGCAAGGTCCCATAATCTGCTATCACTCTGCAGAGGTGTGATAATATATAGGGCCTTATTCACAGTCTAGGTTCCACCAGCAGAATCTCGGTGGCAGGCCACTGAAGCTAGAAAGTCCACCAGAAGTGGAAGTATAATGTTGTAATCCCTGCTGTACTGGGAAACCTACAGCACTGCCCACAAAAGGAAGGAGATGTGCTGATTCAGATGCAGCTTCCAAGCAGCAGAATCTGAGTTCCTGGCTGCAATCCCATCCCATCTTCTAGAACTGGAAGGGACCTTGAAAGGTCATTGAGTCCAGCCCCCTGCCTTCACTAGCAGGACCAAGTACTGATTTTGCCCCAGATCCCCAAGTGGCACCCTCAAGGACTGAACTCATAACCCTGGGTTTAGCAGGCCAATGCTCAAACCACTGAGCTATCCCTCCCCCAGCTTCCATCTGTAGCTGGAATCCCCGTGAATGTAAATGTTGTGTTAATTAAATTGACTAATGCTCCTTTGTTTGTATTTTGGGGTTTACTTTCATGAGCACAGAACATCAGGTGATAGGTACCCTGCTATGCATTTCATGTTTTTAATGGCACTTGTAGCACAATTTTTTTCCTTCAGAATTTTTCAACTAGATCTAATAGGAAGCCACTGTATATACACACCCCTGAGTATCCACACACTGCCAGTGGAAAATTAGCAACAAACTCTTGAGAGAACTGGAGGGGAGAGGTTGCTACCATACCCATTAGCACACCTTAGAATCCCTGTGTGCTGCCTGAAGAATGTGGTCAGGTGGCCGGCTCATATACTGCTCACAAATGAGCAGCTTGTTCTAACCATAGGTGTTCAACAATCCTTCTAAAGTAGGACATGTACCTCCCTGCATGCCTCCCTTCTCTCCATTCTGCGAGCCCTGAATCATCCTGCACGGTGGCTCTGGGAACATAGATTTGCTGTACATGGTCCTCACCAGTCCACTGTTCCTCCGCCCCATTGAACTTCCTGTGTAGATCCTGAAGTAAGCGCAGGATTGGGCACTAAACTTTTCCTTTCTGGTCACTGCTTCAGGACCAACACGGATAAGTTTGATCCTGGAAGCATCATATTTGCCCAGCAAAGTGTTTCAAGGTCTTGCTGATCATGAAACAATTTGCATTTTTAAGATTCTGATGACCACTTAAATTATCATATCACTCTAACAGCTGCTGTCTCATGGATTTCTAGAGGAAAAAGAATGTTTTCCACTGAGAACCTGCACTCCAGCTTGCCAATAGTGAAAAAAGTATTAGTTTCTATTTGTAGCAGTTCTCAAGATGGGAGAATTGGAGTTTTGGGGGGACAGGAATTATGTTAATCAGGATGTTTTTTCTAATATCTGGTATCTTGTGAATTGCTGGGACTTGTAATGGTATGAAGCAGCCATTCAAAAGCCCAAAAAACTGCAGCTTTCCAAACACACAGGACATGCATTTCTGGTGGTGGTGATTTATGAGAGATACGATTTTAAAATTTTCACTAGTGCTTTAGGTTAGCAGGTGCTCTGGGTACTGTTCTAGAAGTGAACATTGTCAAGTCCTTGTGGTATCTCCTTTTCTTACTGGTAAATTACAATTGTAATAAAGCAAATGTTTTATAAAGCCATTTTAAGCATTGGGAATAACTGTTCCAAAAGCACTAAATGTGATTGACCCTAATTGCAAAGTGAAACAAGTTTTACCTCTGAGTGCTCAGTTGTTAAACAAAATTTTGGGATGACTTAATCTGTGAGGTGTAGGAAGTTAACCTATTTGAAACTTTTATTTAGAAATACAAAAATGCAAACCATCATATTACCTGGAAGAGGTCTTCATTGAGCTGCAATTTTTACAGTGTATCTCTAGCTCCAGATATTGCTAAAGACTATATATGGCTCTTACACTTGAAACTACCCATCACTATGTCCAGGATTTGTATCTCAAAAGGCAGAACTAAAAGAAAAAAATAATTAGTAAAGTAAATGAGTAGTATTTTAATTAGATTGCAGTTTTAAGCACCACATTAAACAATGTGAATGTGATGTACTTTTTCTTTGCTATCTCTTCTTTACTGTTTGCAGACGGATTCCATTAGAGGAAGTCCCAGAAGACGAACAGGAATGTTCTAAGTGGCTTCACAAACTCTATCAAGAAAAGGTTGGTTTATTGTTTGGAACCACTAGATGGTGATAAATTTACATTAATATTATCCTGTATACTGCAGCAGGGCTTTTTAGTAGGGCAGGGTTTGGTTTTTCCATACACAAAAAGCAGCCTTATACTGTCAATCAATCAGAATCACCTTTATTTTATATTAAAAGAACATAAGTAAAGTTTCAATGAGAGAACAGAGGAATACAAAATGGTAGCTGCCTCTGAATCATGGAGAAGGCATTTAAAAGTGCTGTATGCAAGAAACCCAGAGAGAATCAATTATGAGGTTACACTGCAGATGGAAGATTCAATATTCCCACTCCTTGTGAATTTGGGATTTTTTTTTTTTTTTTTTTTTTTTTTTAACAGAGTCATAAAAGTAATTTTAGCAGAATGGGCTGAGCACCTATCTCTGCTACAGGCTGTGTAGGAGACGAATACATTTTAAAAAAACACATTTTAACTTCGGACATTTTAATGATTTTAAAAAATAGGTATGTCAGTGTCTTTCTGCTACTTGAGTGTGGCATCTTTAGAGTGACAGAACTGCTCAGCTTCTGGGTTTTCCTAGTCTAGAAACATAGAAGGCAATGTTTTGCAGGGCTATTAGTTACACACCCAAAACTCCCATTTCAGTCAATGTGCAAGGAATGTGGGTCTAGCCTGATTAGCCAGGAAATGTATGAGTGACATCTTTAGATTGTATAATAATATAGGACTTTTCAGACCCAGAGATGGCTGTGGGGCCTGCCAAGACCTGTTCTATGTTCAACATATCCATGGAATACTAAGCCACCTGCTATACCACCTACTGTGTTTCTGTATTCAAACTGTTTGTGTAAGGACATTTTTCCTGAACTGGTTAAGTTCTAGCCCCGTTCTTGGCTTCATCCATAACCCCTTTAAGCAGCTTATTAATATGGACATACAGTATAGATTTTACTTTCAAGATCTTGTAGAGACAGTTCTGTCAGCTTTGTCTTTGGGCTCCCTCCCGCTCCCATCTCCGGTTCCCAAGTCATGGTACTGAGGCATGGTTTGGGGGGACATAAATGGTATATTTCTACAATAAGGATATGAAGTCACCTTCTTTATTATGACCTTGTGGAAGGTATAAAGTGAATACACATGGTCCTTTCACAGGTAACTAACATGCCACTTGTTACTACTCTCTACCAATGTGGCTTCTTCCCTAGAATTTCTGTCCCCAAGACAATATCTAGTCAATTAACAGTAGAACGCTTGAACTGAACCAGATGGTGATTATTGCTTTCCAGTTTCTCCCCTACTTCTGTCTCCCCATCACAGCCTTTGTATTACTTATCAAATACCTTATTGATCTCTTTCTTACAGGCTAATGTTCAGGCAATGCCAGTAAACAGTCTAAAAATATCCTGTACTAGGTTCACAAATAGGCTGGGTATACGGTATAATTTTTTCTCCCTAATATACACTGGGCTACACCCAGTTAGTTATAAATCCTAATATTCCATTAAGTATAGGAAGGAAGAATATGCAGCTCTGTGCAGCCAATTCTTCCTTGGTCTGAGGGGAATCCTGCCCTGAGTGCAGGGGACTGGACTAGATGACCTCTCAAGGACCCTTCCAGTCCTACACTTCTATGATTCTGTGGAGAGATGCCTTGGGGTGGTTTTCCCTCTGAAGTAGATTTTTCTGGGACTTGCCCCTCTAAACAAAATTTATTCAAACTGTGGAGTTTGGTGGTGACGGTGGCTCCAGGCTCTTTCTGCTCCCCTGTGTATGCTGAAATGCAGATTTGCCTTGTGTCTTGTCATTTCCGCCCTTTCTGACTCAAGGACTCTGTTGACTACTTGTATGTAAATTGAGGTAAACACACACTCCTTTGTTTAGGATAGACCTGTTTAACAACTTTTGCCTACTCAGGGCAATGTGAGTTTGAACATGTGCTAACTATATCATATAGGGGGAATTCATGATTTTATGTATAATGTTGCTTCATACATTTCTCCCTGATGATATTGATGATCAAGATATTAGTTTTCAAATGATACCTCCCAAAGCATATTTTGTACAAAGATTATTACAGTAGTGTGTAGAGTGTAAATACAGGGGTGCTTTCCATTTCAGTTTGGTTAATTTCCTGTTTTAGCCATTATAGCAAACCTAACAAACACAGCCTTTGCAGATAAATGGCCCTGGTAATGGAAACAAATACCACTTATTCCTAGCAGAAACACTGATAAAATTACAAATGTCTTGGAAATTATGTTGAATTTGTTCTCCACACATACACAGTGTACCAATATTAATGATCAGTGTGCTATTAGCTTTCTATTGATACTTTACACAACACCTTTTAGATACGGGTTATGACCTTAGTGAGTTTGAGTACATACAACTGGTCAGGCCAGCTGAAAGTCACTACCCATACCAGTGAGCATTGGGATGCTGTTAGGGTCACCGCTGCAACACAAAATGCAGATCAAAGGAACCCTGACATAAACTATTTTTTTTAAAACCACAATTTTGGGTGCTGACTCTTGCTTTTTGGATGCTGTGAGTTGGCAACATGACAATCTGCATAAAGTTTCTTTTCCATAGCAAACACTCCACTTTCAGTGAGCACAAACACAATTTTAACTCTCAACAAACGCACTGAAACCAGAGAAACTTTCCTCTACCAAAACAAAGGAGTGTGCTTCAAAATGGCCTTTTTATTGTTCTGACCTTCTTTTGCTCCTTCCCCTATATGCTCCTGTGGATGGCACACATTCTGTTCTACAAGAGTGATTGATTATGCTTTCCTATTTCCTGGGTAAATTAACTGAGGGGTTAAACAAATAGACGGCAGCTGTGGCAGCCCAATTATCTGAACAAATGGGGTGTTGAGTGTAGGTCAGATGAAAATATGTTCATATTATTGAGCTCTAGTAAAACATTTGATTTTTTCCAACTTCAACTTTCATAACTAGGAGATGGAGACAGTAATTCAGTCCATGGGACACATTTGCATAGTGGAGCAATCTGTTAATCAAGTTTGTAGAGTTGGTTCTTCTGGAGTAGAAAAATTTCATCTCTGCCATGGATATGGCATATTTTGCTAATGGACTAGGTGGCACAGAGAATTAATGCAATGGCCTTTCAGCCTCTGAACACCAGAGTGCATGTGGCATAGACACAGGTGGATGTTGAATTTATTGGTCTTACCCCAGTTCTTCGTGAACGTGCTCCCACAACACAATTTGGCAAGAAGATCGATGGCAAATTGCCATGGAGATTAATGGTGGAGTTAGCAACGTGCATCTTTATATATTTATATATGTATAAAAAGATTCGGATATGTGGTGGTGTTTTTTATTTTTTTATTTCTGACTAATCCAAAGAGGATTCAGACTTCGGAACTTGCCACCTTCAAATCCCGCCTTGGTCTGAAACAGCCCAGATTTGGTGACTCTATATATACATCTGTCCCATTCATTATTCAGGAGGCAGTTGTCATAGGCTTCAGGAGAAACATTAGCATTTCTGTTCTGATGTAAAAACAATCACCTAAAGCACTTTAGCAACTGGAAATAAAAGGAAAGCAGATAGTGCAACAAAACTCATGTAATTCAAAATTTAGCAGTTGATCCTGCTGAGTGTCTCCTGGGAAGTACTGAACACCCTGGAGTCATTGATTTCAGTTGAAATTGAGGGTATTCAGCTCTTTCAAGGGGGTTGGGTTCATAATTTCATTGTACACAAAATTGTGATTATTTAAATAAATTTCAGTTCATTCAGATTGACTTTTCATGGGGTAAAGTTACTTGTGTTAAATATACTATATTGTATTAATGACACCAGCATCTGAAGGTCATAGTGGAAAATACATTTTGGGATAATAAAAGGAGCAAGATAAATATTTTTGATATTTTAGATGCCCGGAGCCCATTCCTTATCTTTCTCACTGGTATAAATCAGGAGTGACTCTCCTGAAATCAATTGTGTCCATCCATGTAGAATTAAATCTACACAATTTAAAAGAACATAAGTACGCATGTGGATTTTGCTGGTAGCTGACAGAAAGAGACCAGTAAGGGATGCCAGAATGGGACACAATATTTCAGTAAAAAGCAACAGAGGGTCCTGTGGCACCTTTAAGACTAACAGAAGTATAGGGAGCATAAGCTTTCGTGGGTAAGAACCTCACTTCTTCAGATGCAAGTAAAATATTTCAGTAGTGGTTGTACCAGTGCCAAACAGGTAATACAACTTCCCTACTTCTACTAGATATTCCCCTATTCAGGCATCAAAGGATCACATTAGCCCTTTTGGCCATAGTGTTGCATTGAAAGCTCATGTTTAGCTGATTATCCACCCTAACCCCCAAGTTCTTTTCAGAGCCATTGCTTCTCAAAGTACAATCCCCCCAGCCTACATTAGTTGTTCCTAGATGTATGACTTTACTTTTAGCCATATTAAAACACATTGTTTGCTTGAACCCAGTTAAGCAAACCAGATCACTCTGTACCAGTGACTTGTCCTGTTCATTAATTATCCCTTCACCAATATTTGTCACCTCAAACTTTATCAGAAATGATTTTATGTTGTCTTCCAGTTCATTGACAAAACTTTTAAATAGCATAGGGCCAAGAACCAATCTCTGTGGGACGCCACTAGAAACACACCCACTTGATAATTCCCCATGTACAATTATATTTTGAGACCTATCAGTTAAGCAGTTTTTAATGTTAATGTTTGTTTTTAATTCATTGAAGAGGGCTCAGAGAAGAGTGACAAGAATGATTAAAAGATTGGAAAACATGCCTTAGAGTGATGGACTCCAGGAGTTTAGTTTTTTTTTTTTATTTTTATTTTTTTTAGTTTAACAAAGATAATCTTAAGGAATCAGTTGGGGTGTGTGTGTGTGTGTGTGTGTGTGTGTGTGTGTGTGTGTGTGTAAAATCAGTCTAGAAATAAGATGCACATTTTTAACAGTGAGGGTAATTAACCATTGGAACAATTTACCAAGGTTTGTGGTAGATTCTCTGTCACTGGAAATCTTTACATTCAGATTGGATGTTTTTTCTAAACTATATGCTCTAGTTCAGTGGTTCTCAAACTTTAGAAACCCAAGAACTCCCATTCTGGTTTAAAATTTTTCACAGACCCCCAAGTTCCCTGCTCAGCCCCAGGCCCCACTCGCATCCCCCCCTTTTCCACGCCTTGATCCTCTCCCTCCCAGCGCCTCCTGTATGCTGCTGAACAGCTGTTCCCAGTGTACAGGAGGTGCTGGGAGGGAGGCAGAGGAGTTGATCAGTGTGGCCCACGGGCTCCCTAGAGTACCCTTGTGGATCCCATTTTGAGAAACGCTGCTCCAGTTCCCACAGGAATCGGCTCAGGTGAGTCCTATGGCCTGTGATATGTAGGAGGTCAGTCTAGGAGATTATGATGGTCCCTTCTGCCCTTACATCTATGAAGAGTCCTATCCAGCACTCCGGACACAGGTAAAACTAGATTTCAGTGGGAGTTTTGACTGAGTGAAGAGTGCTGAACTGGGCCCTTCAATTAATGAAATGGAAAGAGATGCACAAATGTGACAGTGTTGAATGATTGCTAATCAACATGCTTTAATGAGAACCACTGACAGGAATCATCCTGAAATGTGGAAACACAAATTACCAAAACAAATTTCAGTAAATGTTTGCTATGTTAATAGATTTTTTTTTAATATTCTCAATAGAGTTTTTTGCTGAATCCCTTCACTTGCATCAGGCTGCCTTAATGCTTCAGGACTTGATGTAATATTTTTAACAAACTTAAGCTACTCATGGATGCCATGGTTAAAGAGTGACGTTTCTTTGTTCTAATAGGATGCCTTTCAAGAAGAATACTACAGAACAGGAAGCTATCCAGCTACTCCCATAGTGCCACCTCGGCGGCCATGGACTCTTTTGAACTGGCTTTTCTGGGCCTTCTTGCTGCTATATCCTTTATTCCAGCTGCTTATCAACATGGTCAGCAGTGGATCATCACTGACGCTGGCTAGTTTTGCTTTTGTCATCATTGTGGGTAAGTTGTTTGAAGATCACTTCTAGGAATAGCTCTTTAAAAGGGCAAAGGCTCATCTTTCATTTTTTTGGTAGGTACTATTTGCACTTGCCTAATGAATTTCCAGATGCAAAGCAGATGTAATTTCCTGGTGTATATTTGCACTTACAATCAGGTAATTAGGGTGCAGGTCTCCAGACTTACACCCACAATTCAGTTGCTAGTGTAAAAATGTGGGTGTAGATTTAAAATTTGTGCTGTAGCCAGACCAGTCCAGAAGCAATGCTGTTCCAGTGCATGTGAGAGAACTGGGGGTTTGGGTTAGTGGATGTGCTCACAGCTGCACTGTACCTTAAAATAATGAGTGAATCCCCAAATGTTGCTTCTCTGAACTGTCTGGCTTTCTGGAGTCTGCAAAATTGAGCTGGAAATTTCTCAGCAAAATCAAGTTTCTGAACTTCCAGTCCTGAACTGGGTAAGGAAATGGAGAGGAGGGGAGCTAAAGTGAAATCTTTTGTTCATACTTACACAAAACTCCAGAGTTTGGGAAAATGATTGAATTGCTTTTTCATTTAAACCAGTTTGATTGGCCCTACCGGCACTGAACAATCAATGGAATAGATTGATAATCAGCACTCCGAGCGTGTTCCTTCCTGCCCCACCCCATTCTTGTGGCTGAAGATTATTTGTTGGTGGCTGTGAGGTTGTAACACACCATGTGAAAATGTCATTGTTTAGTCTTGCTTGATGTCTATGCTACAGAGCCCTGTCATACACAAATGAGTATTCCTGTAGAGTGTGGGCTTGGGGACATCATGAAAGCCCAGGAGAGGAATTTAATGTTCATTCATTCTGTTGTTATGACACTAACTATTGCAAATACCTTCTCCTGGTCTTGGAGTTTTACATCAGGTCCAAAGAAATGCAAATGTTTATAGATTCATGGACTTTTAAGGCCAGAACGGCCCACTGTGGCCATCCAGTCTGCCTTTTGTATGACACACCGTGGTTCCTGCAGTAATCCAATAACTTGTGGTTGGAACTAGGGCTTCTCTTGTAGAAAGACATCCATGTTCAGTCAACTGCTCAAAGGGGGGAGGGAGGTGAAGAGGGAGGGATGAGTCTAAGAAAAGAGAGGCAGAGCCACATTAAGCATTCCTTCATCCTGGAGGGGACTTGACACTCCAATCAAGAGGGGTTATTGTCTAGGTGGATGGTGTTGTGTAGTCCTTTGCAGTAGGTTATAGCCTAAGGCATTTGACACCATTCTACTATCTATATGAGGTACTTATATTACCCCCATTACATTGTATTTGAGCTCCTCACAATCATTAATACATTTACCCTTGCAATGCCCCGGTGAGGTAGGAAAGTGCTACTAGCTCCATTTTACAGATGGGGAACTGAGGCACAGAAAGATTAAAACAGGGTTTTAAAGGTATTTAAGCACCTAATTGCTACTGAAATCAATGGGAGTTAAGCACCTATATACCTTTAAAAATCTGGGTCTAAGTCGAGTGACCAAGGTGAAGCCTATGCCTTAACTACTACATCATCTTTTCTCCCTGAACAATAAGGGAGGAAGGGACCAAAGAAAGCCAGCAGATCGAGGGATGTGATCATTCCCCTCTATTTGACTGACTTATGAGGAGAGGCTGAGGGAACTGGGATTGTTTTGTCTGCAGCAGAGAAGAATGAGGGAGGATTTGATAGCTGCTTTCAACTACCTGAAAGGGGGTTCCAAAGAGGATGGATCTAGACTGTTCTCAGTGGTGCCAGATGACAGAACAAGGAGTAACGGTCTCAAGTTGCAGTGTGGGAGGTCTAGGCTGGATATTAGGAAAAACTTTTTCACTAGGAGGGTGGTGAAGCACTGGAATGGGTTACCTAGGGTGGTGGTGGAATCTCCTTCCTTATAGGTTTTTAAGGTCAGGCTTGACAAAGCCCTAACTGGGATGATTTAGTTGGGGATTGGGCCTGCTTTGAGCAGGGGGTTGGATGACCTCCTGAGATCCCTTCCAACCCTGATATTCTATGAAAGCTGATTATGGTACTGCAAATACAAAAGAAGCCTTTTGGTTTTTCTTTCCTGCCTCATCCTCACTAGAGCACTTTGCTGGTTCCAACAGTTTAATAGGCTAGTTTAATAAGCAGGCTACTGAGACGTCTCTGTTTGAATGTGATGCTCATCCACAGGACTGGTTCTTAGGTCTCTACTTTGGCTGCTTGAAAAAGTAATCTATAACCGTTTGCTGCAGCCAAAGCAAGTGAGCAGGCTCGCAGGACATTGAGATGTGGTTGAGGGATGTAGTGACGCTAGCAAGATTAATGAATTGTTGCATACCGTACTCGTTGCTAGTAAGTGCCTGTCGGTCACATTTTGTGTGATGCTGCAGGGTTTAACCTTCAACAGGGATGAGAGAACCTATTATGCTTCACAGCAACTTTGCACTCCTCTGTGTTTTAATGTTAAAAGAAACCTGAAAGTCAGAGGAGTTAGGAACCCAGTGTTATTGAAATTCAGTGAGAGCTGAGTGACTGATTCCCTTAGGTTCCTTTGAATATCCCAGACTTGGAGCTTAACAGATAATTAATGACAGCTTGTAACCACTGTGTTTATTGTGAGGAGGGAAAAATCCCATAGCATGTTGAAACATAGTATCAATTGGTTTGGGGTGGGATGGGTTCATAGTGCTGTTGAGATGCCCAAAAGATCCTGGGCCACATCTGAGCCCCAAAAGGTGGAGGCTTCATGGGTCATTAGGAAACAGCAAGCTCATTTAAATTGAAGGGTTCAGAAAGGGACAGGAGTAAAAGAATACTGAGCCTTTAAAAATAAAATTGGAGGCGTTGTAGCCTATAGTCAGTTACTTTTGTTTAATTTACAGGGCTACGCTTTTCCCTACAAATTCTAACCTATGTATTTTATCTTTAATTGGCAACATCTTCAGTCACATTCTGCTGGGACACCTCAATTTTAGCTCATCTGGTCACACAAACTGTTGTAGCCAATAGCAGAACTCCAGTAACTGTCTTGGGAAAACTGTCCTGTTTTCTGTGTATTGAGGATCTCTGCTATGAACTTGCTACAGTTGCTTCTGTGGAGAGGTTCCCTAACATCACATGGCTGTGGGCCCCTATCTTTTACAATAGCTAAATAGTAGGGGTTGTTTTTGTTTTTTGCCAAAATTTGATGATGGTAGAACAATACAAAACTACATTAAATCTCATGACTCTCTGCACCAAGTAGAGCTGTTTGTTTGGCAGATCCAGCATGTAATACATCCATACTACATTTGCACAGCCTTAGCCTCTCTGCCTTCATTAGCAATGTGAGTCAGATCTAGTGCCCAGCTGAATTAACATATCTCAGCCAAAGGAAGCTTGTATTATTGTAAACGGGGGTTAGTGGAATGTACTGAAGGCAATTAACCATTGTTCATAGCCTAATGCTATAATAGACTTTTAAAATTGCTAGTATATTTCATCCTAGGATGCAGTTCGTTCTTCCATTCTACTAATGAAAATACTTTAGATCAAAAGGTGGCATCCAGTATACACAGGTGTATTTTTGTTTATGATTGTTCTGTGTCCCATATTTCACAGATAAGCTTCCTGATTCTGGACCACCCGAGTCCATAATATGATCATAGATTTACTGCACTCTGTCAAAGCAGAAATTTCAGAGCCAGGTTTGTCATGTCTTTCTGTTATAACGGGCTCAAGGTAAGAGAGCTGATATGAGCAAGCATCCGGTGAGGGGAAAGAGATGAGGTATTTGAGTGCTTCTCTTGCCTGTAATCCTGAATTCTGTTTCAGACCTTCCCTCTTTCTCTTCCAGACACTCTGACCAATCATATTATAGAGTAATAAAAATATTTGCTTGCAATCTCAGCACTTGGTGTTTTGAAGAAAAGAATCGTATAAGAGAAATGGCTGACTTTATGGTTAAATCGGAGCAATAATATTATAGTAGACTAGAATACTATAATTATCTTGGTTAGATGGGAGCAATAGAGAACTGGACTATATTTAACTACATCAGTTCAGCTTGAACTCTTCAAGCCCCAAGTGGGATTTATAATTCCATACTGTGAATGCTGAGCCATCCCCTCTCACTGTGTTACACAAAAATAATAATGAAATAAATGATCTTGGTATTCTTTTTATGGGAGTCCCTGTCCCAAAGAGCAAGCATCTAAGTGACTTAGAATCCCAAAATACCTACATTGTATTTTCAAAGGTGACTAGGAGCCTAAGTCCCATTGACTTTTGGTGAGACTTAAGCTCCTAAATTACTAAGGCACTATTGAAAATTTTATACTTAATTCCTATGGTACTTCTACTTAGTGGAGTTAGAACAAGAAATGAGGGCTGATTAAACCAAATTCTGGTAGCTCTATTGGAAGAACTCCCATTGAAGAAGTTCATGTGGTTATTGACCCCAGACAGAACACAGGACTGGGTCATGTTCTGGATTTCTACACTTGGTATGGAAGAGAACAGTTCTTGTTATACCCAAAGTATACTCTTTTTGTTAATAAAGAAGCTGTCAACTGTTTTTCAAAGGGGAATGTTGATTTCATATGCAGGAAAATAAAGGATTGGTCTTGGGTTTTAAGGGGGAAATAGCTCTTAAATGTCTAATGCTAAAAACATAACATTTGGGCTTTCTGACATGGCTCCAGACCATAGAGTATCTTTTACAGGCAAGAGAATTATACAATTCAAAACGAGCATGAGTAATAATGAGATCTCTTTAAAATCTGCATGAGCTTGTGTATGTTTCTATTATACGTGTGCGAGTGCTGTCACGGGACCTGCTACCATTGGCTGCAGTGGAAACAGGAGTGGATCCCTACTGACATAACTCCTAACAGCTCCCAATATGGACTGTAACAGGGTTTAAAAGGTTAAAATAAACTGTTCTATGTGGCAAAACTGGTGTTGTCCCGAGTATAACTGAGGGCAGAATGGGCCCCTAGTATTGTCAGTAAATTTAAAAACCTTCTAGAGTCTGCAGAAGCAATTAATTTGTGACCGAATGAAATCTGTGTGTGTAGTTTCACTTTCCGCATGTGTAGCTGCATGTTTTGCGCATGCAACTTAGCCACACAGCTTTGAAAAAGTTGCCCTTCTTCAACTCCCTGATTTCTGTATGTGTTCATCTTTTTTTATACTATTCAGGACTAGACCAAGTGGAAATCTTGATGAAGCACCTTTGGTTGTTCAAATGCTGTTGCATATATGTCCGTTATGTTAGCTATATGCCTTACAGATGTATTGTAAAATAAATATGGAACTTCCCTATACCTACAGAGAATGTACTGACATGTTGCTTACAGCAACAGTTATGCTGAGGCAACTCCAGGAATTAACTCATATGGGAGGAAATTAACATATTTTTAAATCCTGTATATTACTAAATAGGATCTGTACTGAGACTCTTCTTAGGACTAAAACCAATTGCATAGAGCAAAGCTCACAGAATTGGCTCAGACTGACAAGCTTTTCAATCCCTGTGAATAGTTTCACTGGCCAGCACCCTGCCAATCAGAGAGCAAGTCCCTAATAGTCCTATAAATTGCTCAACTGGTTTGGGGCCGGAGCCAACCAGTCGGAGCCCAGCTCCTTCCTTAACACTGCTCTGGGGCAATCTTGTCCTGGTTTTCATCGTATTTGTGTGTAATTGGTTTCCTGGGGACCAACCAGCCATAGGCTTCCCCTCTGTCATCTTCTGAGATAACTGAAACTTTCATGGCAAATTAGAAAGGCTGGAATGACACCATAGCAGTCACAGCCTGGTTACTCCTTCCCCTTCTTTAACGATCGCATGTGTTCCTATCATTGCAGCTGTTGTTGGTTTTTATTATTATTATAACCTTAAACCTGGCTGAGTCACAGCAAGGTTGGAAATACCCAAGTTAGCAATTTTCTTTTTCACAGGAGCGTAGTAAGTCAATAAAAATGTTCTGCAGGAGAACAATAAAAACACCATATCCCACCTCTCCTTGAAACATAAGATATAAGAGAGAGAGAAAAGTTGATTTCAAGTGTTACCTTTGAATAGTATTGCAAATATTTGAGTCTAAGGCCATGCCTTTTAATGTTATTGTAACTTATGCTTGTAGTTTTGAATTGACTCAAAAACCAGTGTTCTATTATAAGCTACAACAGAGTTCAGAGAATGCCAGAGAGTTTGTACTTGTGGTTGAGAGCTCTGTTAGAGAATCCTTTTCTGAGAGTGCAGCACATTGAACTGTGGGCTCTGTTTAAATTCTGGTTGCTGTGGTTCACAAAAGCATATCTTAGAACATCAGAATTGCATCTTTTTTTCCCCTGGTTGTCTAGAGCACTCCCACTGTAAGTGGAAATTTAAGAGAAATGTGAAGAATAATCTTACAATGTGTGAATGGTATTAAAAAAAAAAAAAAAAAAAAAAAAAAAAAGGCACAAATGTAATTCTCCCCTCCCCCCTCCCCCCCCCCCCCCCCCCATGAATGCACATCATGACAAATGGATAGGAGTTTGGAATGTCAAGGTTCTTTTTTGTAGAATTATTTTTAAGTGTCTCTCAGAGTTGGGCGGGGGGGGGGGGGGGAGGGACTACAGAATATAGTATAGAGGGGAAAAGTCCAAATCTTAGATAAAATATTTGTAAAATCAAACTTAAGAACCGAGAAATCTCCTTATTGAATCAGACCAGGGGTCCATCTAGTCCCATGTCCTGTCTGTCTCAGAAAATGGCAAGTTTGAGGTGCTTCAGAGGAGGGGATGAGAGATGTTCCATAGGGGAAGTTTCTACCTAATACCATTCTAGCCATGAAATTTCAAGTCCCCCTTGGGGAGGAGAATGGGGACGGGGGCCAACTGTGCAGCTGTAGGTTACCATGGATTTGTTATAATACCACGGTGGTTGTACCACGTATTGCTGCCTTTGTCAGGTTCTCATCGCATTGACGAACTCTTTGAGCCCAGGCTTCCATTCCTTATTCTGTCAAAAGTCCTTCCGAGTTTTGCCTGAGGTGAGAACTCAGGCTCAAATCCTGTACCTGCTTAAATGGACATTTTAGATCTTAAAGCAACTCGTTCCTTGCATGAAGAGGGTAAAGTGTAAGTGACTGCGCTCCCTTCGCACCATATCCATAGTTTATAGTGGGTGGAGGAACTGGGAGCAAAGCTATGTGTGTGTCAGGAACTGGGATTTTCTAACCCCAGTCCATAGGCAGTGCTGCAGTAGCAGCTGCAGCCTGTCTCTGCATGCTCCTGGTGCTGGACCTTCCATGCCCCAAACTTGAATAGAGTTTTTGGACAAAACCCTTTTACTCCATTTGCTACTGGGCTCAGGTTGAGAACTTCAGTAAAGAGAATCTGGCCTTTGGGGATTAAATACAAGCCTCTGTCCATGTGGCGTTGCCTTCAAAGGTTCAAGTGCTGGGCTATTATTTCTTTTCCTTTCTGTCCCCTCCACTCTCCCTAGGCAGCTTTTGGGATCCATCCCCTCCACATAAACCTGAGAACTGAGCAATTCTTAATACTCTTAAGCATGACAACCTCACCCCTGTCCAGCCCTGTCATCCTTCTAACTCCCCTCTACTGTACCTTCTTCAATTCTGCAGTAGCCTTCCTGTAGCAGGTACAGCACTGCACCCACAACCCTGTAAAAGCCCCAGGAAGTAGTTTGCTTGGTTGCTATAACAATGGCCCTGATTTATGTTCTGTTTATACAGCTCCACATGCTGATTTCCTCTTTTTTGTTGCCAGACACCACGGTGATGATTTGAGTTTCTGTCTGTCATTATCCCAGCTCACGTGTCCTACTCTGTTTCCCAGCTCTTGACCATTTGAAGCCAAAATCATTGTTGCCATTTTGTGTTTGGTTGAACCGAGTCCTCATTGTGTTACCTGCTTTTTCCAGTCAGAGTGAGAGTGCGGCCTGCCTCTGCACAAGTGAGGCCACCTCGAGGCAGCTTCTCCCTTCCCTGCCATGTTCTGCTGTGCAGAAATATACAACAGCATCACTGAGGACCACGGATCTCACTGTGGGCAATAGCTGTCTGAAAGGGAGCAGGAGGAGGTGGGACTGGAGGTTTCATTCCACCAGCCC
This sequence comes from Malaclemys terrapin pileata, assembly GCF_027887155.1. Lineage (NCBI taxonomy): Eukaryota > Metazoa > Chordata > Testudines > Emydidae > Malaclemys > Malaclemys terrapin. The sequence goes on from NC_071507.1 coordinate 89,322,425, forward strand.
TTCTCTTGTGATTTTTGCTCCTGTAACGTTTTACCCTTAGCACACTCTATATACAACATTTTAGAAGGAAATACTTTGGCCTAACGTAGCCTTTCATCCAAGCAGCTCAAAGCGTATCCCATATAATCAGTGAATCTCACTACACCCCAGCCAGGTATATTATTATTTATTGTTGGTCTTTTTTACAGATTGGTAAGGTGAAGTGCAATGGGCCAAATTATCCATGACTTACGCTCCATTACGTCAGTGGAGGTGTAAATCAATATAGAATACGGTTACATGGTGCGTTGGGGGGAAGCTGGGGAAAAAGCAGTCTTACATGTCATTCACCTGATCCAACTACAACATCCTTCCACAGATGAAACCTGTTTTGAAGGTTCAGGTAGATCATCTGTGGCTTCATCCTTGGAAATTCAAACTGTGATTGAAAGGAATTAGTTAATTCTGACCTTCCCTTTGAATCCATAGTCACTATCATCGTGGTGCTTGTACATGTCCAGGTATTTTCCTATTTTTGTCTGTAATCAATGACTTTACAGTCTTTCCAACTACTGAGGTTAGCTGGAAAGGTCTGCACTTTCTAATCTCGTCTTTTAATGCTTTCCTACATGAAGGTGTCTTGCAAGCTTATTTCCAGCCTATAGATTCCTCTCTTGAAGAGATTTGGAAAAATCTCTGTTGTACCTTATTTTTTTCTTCCGTCTCAATTTAGAAATCGACCCTGTAGGCAAAATGCTCCCTTCTGACTTTTCCATGTGTCTTTTTCAACAAAAGGATTTTACTTTACTCAGCTATGTTTCAAATGCGCAACTCTTGTGAACCATTGTTGGCCCTGTCTTGCCTACTTGGGCAAACCAGTCAGGGAATACTTCCAGCAAAGAAGAGACTGGTTATTTTTAATTACTCCCCATCAGTACAGTTAGTTGAGTGACCTTGACTGTAATATGGACAAGAGGTAGCCACTGGTTTTGGTCGTGCTGGCTGTATTTTCTCAGGTTGGTGAGGGATGTGCTGATGCTTTAGTAAAGAATGCTGAGCTATTTCTTTCTTCAGATTGGTACAAAAATCATTAATTCATAAGCAACTTGATCCGTATTTATGGAGCCTTCCATGGACTTCAGTGGGTGTTGGATTGGGTCTTAACCGAGCATGAGAGCATGTATTGCTAATAAATTGTGCATGAGTCTGTCTCTCTCTCTTTCTCTGTTCCTCTGTCTCTCCTTCTCTCCTAGACTCTGCTTGGTGGCTAAAAGACCTTGATGAAGGCTTGACTATAGTAAGTGAAATTGTTTGAGCTCCCTAGGGTTGCCCATAAGACTTCAGGAAATTATTCATGCTTGGGCTGGTTGGTTCGGGATAGGTTGGCAGTGCTGAGCTTTTCGTCAGAGAAGCCTTTTCCTCCTTGTGATGCTTCTCATAGGCTTAGTGCTATAAGTTTGCTACCAACTGTGCTTTTCAGTAAAAACAAAACACACCTTGCTCTGAGGTTCATTTCTGATATGAGAGGAACTAATTAAATGTACAGACACCTGCTAATGATTTATCTTAGAATGATCTTAATGAGGGGAGGTGTCCAGAGAAGATTCCAGATGAATAACAGTGCAAATCCCTTTTTCTTGGGATTTATGCAAACAACTGCCTGGATGCTGGAGAGGGGAAATGGAATCATATCCGTCATTCTGGAATCAGGAGTTTGAGCATTTCCTCCTGCAAAATAGCTGCAGGAGCAGGCCAAGGGTGAGGACTCCCCTGTTGTACCTTGTCCCTAGTCTTTTCAATGGGAACATAAGAATGGCCGTACTGGGTCAGCCCAATATCCTGTCTACTGACAGTGACCAATGCCAGGTGCTCCAGAGGGAGTGAACCTAACAACTAATGATCAAGTGATCTCTCCCCTGCCATCCATCTTCACCCTTTGACAAACAGAGGCTAGAGACATCATTCCTTACCCTACCTAGCTAATAGCCATTAATGGACTTGACTTAACCTCCATGAATTTATCTAGTTCTCTTTTAAACCCTGTTATAGTCCTAGCCTTCACAACCTCCTCAGGCAAGGAGTTCCACAGGTTGACTGTGTGCTGTGTGAAGAACTTCGTTTTATTTGTTTGAAACCTGCTGCCTATTAATTTCATTTGGTGGCCCCTAGTTCTTATATTATGGGAACAAGTAAATAACTTTTCCTTATTCACTTTCTCCACACCACTCATGATTTTCTATACCTCTATCATATCCCCTCTTAGTATCCTAAGGAGGAGGGGCTTGTGTGACCATGTAAAGGCTGGGCTGAATTGCCATCCCTATGCTTGGGGAGTGGGAATAAGGTTATTAATTAGTTGACTATTTTTGACCTACTGTCAAATCAATTTGTGCTTCTTCCTGTTATAAACCATCTAGGGGATTTCTGACCAATATGTCCCATTTTCGAAGACCCTGATCTTATTCCCACGGAGGCAAATAGCAAAACTCTCCTCTAGGTCAGTGATCCAGGAGCAGGAGCAAGTGCACACTCCTTTCCAAGAGACAAAGTGAAGTGTATATGTTTGTATTCAATACCTCCCTAATAATGCATATCCCATCATCTTTTCAGATGGGCCATTTTCAGGGCCCTGGATCAAGAACCCTTAACCTGTTCTGCAAATGCTTTCCCTTTACTGCACTGTGTTGGAAGTTGGGGGGGGGTTTCTTTACACCTGGCTGGCATGTTGTGGCAGTGGGGAAGATGTGATACCTGTATCAAATGGCTCATTCATCATCCCCGTAAAGGGAAATGTGCAGTAATGATCCCCCATGAGTTAGTCCATTATGTTGTAAGAGGAGAAATCACTGTTTAAAGCTGGCGGTGATTAAAGTAACACAGGAAAGTTTCCTCAGCTTCCATTTTTCTTGCTACTGCAGCATCTGATGGGACCAACCCCGAGAAGGTCTCCCATTGACTTAGGGCCCTTTAAACACAGCTGTTCGGTTAAGTATGACTGTTTTCTTTTACATTCTGAGATAATGGGCCAGTTGCTCTGCTATGGCCAAGGAGTGCACCGCAAGGGTGCAAACATGGCCTTGTAAAGTTCACCTTTATGCTCCCCGTATCCTGGGGCTACTGTGTGCAAGCATAAGCCAGAGCAACTTAAAGGCTGCTGCAAGTTATGTTGCTTGCCAATGGCCCCAATGAGCTGAAACAGCTGGAGAATGATAGGGGTGCAGGGAAGCTCTGGTTACTACTACATGCCAGTAGGTGCTGCCATTCCACCTCTCCCTCACCGAAGGGTGCCCCAGTACTGGCCAGGGTCTGATAGAAAGCACTTGAGAGTCTGGCCTCTGCTACCATGTGCAGGATGTTTGGACTTGGGGAATTTGTTCCGGGTTAATTCTTGTGGTGATAAACATGAATTTAGTGATGCTATTGCAAATGATGATAGAAAAATAATGGATATGAAGAACGTGTAGGGTCTTCCCCCTTCACTCTCAGCCAAAACCACACCAGGGGCTGGGCTTTTCAAAAGATCAGTAGGAATTGTTCCATGATTGCAGTAGGCTTTGGATCAGGCTCTAAGTGCCATGGCCGTGCACTGAGGCTTGTGCTCCTTTGTCACTTGAGCATTAGACACTTAAATACCTTTTTTAAGCTTGTCCTTTCAGAGACCGATTTCCCCTTTCTACAATGAGCTATCTGATGCAGTGATCACATCTGAAAGGTTATCAAAGGCTGCATTGAAAAGATTATCAGTCTACAAGGGATACCCAGCCTACACCACACATTCTGGCGCAATGTTAGCTGAAAAATGTAGCAAAGTTACCCCAGTGTGCTTATTTATTAGTGAGTGTGAGGGAATGAGGGTTTCCAATGCACTTTAAATACGTCTGTTCACTCTGTTTTTGTGAAACGAAATTCCTTTCTAGTCCAAATATTGCAAATGGATCATATTAATACACTCACTCCTTCAAATGGAGAACACTGAAGCGGACATTGGACTTTAACTATTGAAATGTGGTTGGTTCTTAGTACATTTGTAACTGTGGCGCTCATTAGTGCAGGAACAGCAGTAGTGTTCTGATATGCAAAAGTGTCGTATGGACTGAAGCACGGCCAGTGGTTGCAAGGGCTGGGTTCTATTTCCACAGCTCCTGCTGAACTGGGGCAAGGCACTGCATGGCTCTGATTTCCAGTCAGTGAAATCGGGTTAATAGTTGTAACTTACCTTCCTTTGTAAAGCACAGAGGTCTATGGATTAAAAAGTGCTTTATAATTACTATTGTCAACAAGGTAATACATGAGGTAACGTGAGGCCTGCTGTAAGCCTTTTAAAACCTTTTCCGTGTGGCTTACATGATGATCGCTCCCTGGTGGCAGTCAAGTTTTATGTAATTTTTTTTTCTTTTCTCTCTCCAGCTTCTGTTGGTGTTCGATGGATGATAGGGGTGACTGAAATTAATAAGGGTTCTACCTACGGCAACAATGACAACAAGCAGAAACAAATGTAATATCTCCAGAGACTGCTTCAATACAGAGGGAACAAATGCAACTTCTGAAAACTCTTTACTTGCACATCATGTTCTTTCAAGGGGGGGGGCGGCGTATCTGAATTTGTGCTCCCATTTTGTTTCCTTGGGGCTGGGGCTAGATTTCAGACTTGCTGAAGGGTGTTCTGCATCTCACCTCTTCAAAACAGGTTGGCCTTTTGTTTGTTGGTTTTCATATGAAGTGTCTTACATTTGGAAGAAAAAACCTCTAGTGATATATTATAGGTCCACATGGGAATTAACAGTTGGCTGGGGGGGGATACAAGTTTTTCTCAACATGCTCTAAGAAATGGATCGTAAATGGTTATATGAGAAAATTAAAATGGAAATTTTGTATGTCTAGATCATGTTATCAGTTTCATGACCATAATCTGTTGTTTCAATATACTTTGCTCAATTAGAGAAATGTCAAATTGAACCAGGCCCACTGCAGAAAATAGGTTTCAGTAGAGCTATTCCACTTGAGGTCCTAATTGTACAATGAGATTCACTCAGTCCCTGCACCCATTAACTTGAATGGGACTGAGTATGAGGGTCTGTCCCTCCAGCACACCCTGCAAGATTGGGGTCTTTGTGATGGAACTGGTGGTAGAATTTGGCCCAGGGAATTTTGAACATGGGTGTGGTGTTTAGACATGACAAATGTACCTAGCACATCACCATTCCTTAAAATTGCTAAGCAGTTTTGGATTAGCTTCAGAGCACTGATGTATGCAATGATTAGACTGAATACTGTTTACAGTTTGGGAGAGGTAAATTTATTTTTAGCTTATAAAATACTTATACATATAGGCCTTCATGCAGTGGTAGGAAAGAAAGACATCTGTATGTCCTTCAACAAAACAAGGTTAGGGAATCATTTGCTTTTGTCTCTTCGGAGAAATAACTACACTTAGCCTCAGAGGGTGCAGCTTAAGATAACCTTGAAGCTAGATGATTTCCTTAGGTTTTATTTTTTTTCTAGGCATGCCTTGCATTTCAGAGCCCGATGGAGTTGATCTAGTTTCCAGTGAGACAACCTTACTGACTGTAGTAATTCCAGGCCCTTGCCCTTTGGAAAGAATTCTGTCCTTCATTAAGCTAGGCTTGCTTTTATATCCTAGCTCTGCTGCCTTTGTGACATCTTGGTTTTTAAACATCATAACCTGTGGAAATTTCCTGATTAAAAAGTTTTTTGCAACCAATGAATACCTGAAGGTCACTATTCTCTTTTTTTCTCCTAGATTTGGGCATAGTGCATTTCACCAAGCCACAGCTCCTATCTGTATTAGACAGTGACATTTACTGTTGAGATCCCCCCCCCCCCCACACATACTTTCTAAAGGGAATCTGGTGAAAGCCTCTCAAGCAGTTTTATTTGTACCAGATGGTAAAAGAGTGCAGCGGAATACTCAAAGAAACAGGGCTAACAATGCAAAGAACTCCATGCATGAGGTATTTGCTGTTCAGTAGTTCAAATGTTACTTTTAAGAGAGCAGAGATGAATATTTCTATCGTAATATGAGTGGGGGTAGTGCTACTTTCTTAGTGGAGGGGCAGTTGCAGGGAATGGGTTTGAAACTCATGGCTGTTAGAAAAATGTGCAGTCTGAAGCAGGAATCTGAATGTCTGAGGCAGATTGATTTTGCTCACTTTACTGGTCTATATAATAGGTAAGACTTCAGGGTTTCATGCCCCCACAGCCTTGAATGGCTCTGAGTAGTATAGGGACAGGGTCTTTTAAACTCACTGCTAAGGATAGGGTCTATGCTTGCATTCTTTCCAGGCTCACAATATTCACTGAAGTGAAGGTGAATTTTGGGTGTACAAAGATCACATGACTGCAGGCTTCCTTAGGCCTTTTCTACATATAAAATGGAGTAACTGCTGTGGAGATACTGAGAATAGAGGCTGCTGGCATGCTTTTGCCCCAGTACCAACTGGAACACTCCACCAAGGGAGAAGCACAGCCCAATACAGTCCTGTACAGAAACCCCCTATGGCATGACATTAAGGAGACTCACAAGCACCACCCATAATGCTGCACAGCCTGTCCCTGTCATTTTGAAAGTGAGGGCAGCAAGGGAAAACTCTGTTCAAGCCATCTTACTGGAGCACAAAGTGTATGGTTTGGTAAAGTAGTGGGAGTGTCTTTTTCAACTGGGGCTCGCTGCTGAACAGCAAATGTGTATTAGGTCAGAGGCACACAGCCCTTGTATTTATTTTAATGTTAATATGAAAAAATGTTTGATTGTGGAATGTTTTAGTACATACCAATTATTCTGAAAGAGAATTTAGATTAGGCTAAAGCACTTAAATCCTGTCTTTCATTCCATGCACTCCCAGGAGTCCCACTGATTTAACTGGGAATTTTGGATGTACAAGGAATGTAGGATTGGACCTTCCAAAGCTCTACATAAATTTAAGTGATTATCCTGCCCTTGTTTCTGAAATCAGAATTGTACCGCTTGTGGCTTTGTTGGAATGCCTGTAAAAGGTACTTGCCAAAATTAGAGACTGGTTTATTGTATTAAAAGAATGACCTATTGTCTTGTTAGACACCAGTGTTTACTTCCCCTCCCTTGAGCAACTGTATGTTTTACAATGGCCTTAACAAAAGTAGTCTGAAGTTTGTTTATACAAAAAATAAAGAGTTAAGTGCAAAACTTGTCTTTTGAAATGCAGGGAATTTTTAATGAAACTGATACCAAACCCACACAATCTGAGGGTTGCTTCATATTTTCCTTCATTCCATATCTGAAGCAGATTGGGAAGGAAAATAAAATGTTTTTGTTGTGTTTCTCAAAACACCTATATGAGCTTCAGGTGGATACTGTGCCTTTATAGGCTATCCCATTGCTTGTAAGAAGTATCCATTTCTATGGTGAAGTCTGGTGCTCTTAACCAGTCATAGTGAAAACACCCCCAACCTCTGATATACCTTTGAAACAGGCCAGTGGTGCTGGATTGAAATGTTTATATTTGATTGGCAAATGTGGAGGGTTTTTTTAAATTAGGTTACATAACTGGCTTTTTTGGTCTAAAGAGCAGATTAAAGAATGTAAAACTCTACCTCCTGTATCACACTCAAGGAAGAAGAGCAGCCAAACTGAACTTTCCATAGCCCTAGTTGGTTTGTTGTGGAGAAATGTTTCAGAACTGTTAGGAAAACCTTTGAGGTGGTCTTTTTCAGGTGACATCTCCACTCTAGCTGTTGACTACCCTCAGAACTTCCGTATTCCATAGATGCAACAGACTTGTAAAACATCCACTCCATCTTGGATGCTAGTGCCTCTGGACATGTTTCTAACAAAGTTGGATCTTTCTTTCCTTGTGTTGTTTATATGCAATCTTGCCTGATTAATGCCCTGGGTCTGCAGAAAGATATTCTCTTTTGTGGGGTCATTGTGCTCGCCTCATCACCTCATTGTTCACACTTCTAATTATGCAGCACCACCAAAGCTCAAACCCTCTGTATCTAGTGGAAGTATTCAGCCCCACAGGAGCATTGATATGAACACAGATGTGTAGTCTAATTTGACAACATTGCAAGGTCTATCCAGCTCTTGATTTTTCATCTCCCTAAATAGGGAAAACTATTCACTTGTTTCACCACTTGATGATTGAGATCTAGCTGTGTACCTATCTTGCTTTGTTTTCCTAACATTGATCAGCATTCTATATTTCTTGCTGGCCATCATAAGTATGTTCTGAAGTTCAATGCAAACTAGGAGTTGGTGGCTGTTACAGCTGTAGGCCCTGCTTGGTGTCATCTAAATTTCCATTCTACATAGCTAGGGAGTAAGCCTACATACAAGATGAAGGCTGTTCCACTAGCCTGATCTGCAGACACGTTCAAGGGGAGCTGTTGCTGCCTCTGGGAAGATTAGCCAGAGAGGGTACAAGTCAGTCAGTGCCATTTCAGGTTCAGATTAGAGACTTTACATGCACCACAACATAGGATCAACACCTATGTGATTTGTGCCAAAAGCTCTAGTATTTTTTCCGCACTGCAGATGCTGTGTATTTGCAAAAATGCACTGGCCATATTAAATAAAGCTGTAACCATTGAACAGGTCATACTACTTTGACAAGCCGCATGAGTGGTAAAAATCTTCAATACTCTTACCATTGCTTGCATAGTGATGAACTCAACAGGCATTTGTAACTTATCCAGAAGACCTCACTGGCACAGAAGGCTGATTTCAGAATAACTTCGGTCCAAGCTTTGTTGCCTTTCAAATGCTTCAGAGTGGCTGTTTTTATCCCAAAATGTCTTGGGTTTGTGATACATATTTGTATCTTCAACAACGAAGAGAGAACCGCCCAAAAAACTTCCTAAAATAAACCATTTATTGAGAAACTTTTTTTGTAATTTCATTAATCAGCCTTTTGCATAACAAATCTGAAGCTGGGCAAAAAAACAGAGTAAAAGTTCACAGTCAGTGCACTCAAATAGGAGATTTAAAAAACAAGGTCCAGAACGCCTGATAACACTACAACTTTTTCGAACCTAGAAAGTCCAAAAATACTACATATTAACATTACAGTTCTCACTTAAATGAGAAACATTTAAAGAAAGAAGAACAAAAAGGTAATGGTCCATATACAGTAGTAATGGCACTTTCACTGAAACATGCAGCTTCTTTAAACTTGCAGACACTGTCACATGAGTAACATGTGTCAAGTAAAACATACAGGAGCAGCAGTAAAAGTGACGCTTGTCACTTGTGCAGTCTTCAGTCATGGTAAGTTAAAATTTTATACTGTTTCTTAGTACAGTCTTTATGTAAATATTACATACAGTAGTGATTAGCAGATACTTCGCCAGAGTACAAGAGGCCACATATTGAGTAACTTCATTCTTCATCTGTGCAAACCTGTGAAAGGAGGACACAAGACACTAAGTCAGCAATTAAAAGGAGTCTAATTTGTACAGACTGCAGTAAAGAAATCAGTAGGTCACCTCTTCTTCCCACACACTGTGGATAGTGTTTTTACAGTTTAACGCCCTCTTTTTTCCTCATTGATAACATGATACAAGTTAATGCCTCTGTATGCTATCCCCACCCATCAAAAAACTTTCCCATGAATACAAGTGCTTTCTGCTGACGTGACTGATCCAATTGCATTACTCTAATTTGGTAAGACAAACAGTGTTCCTCCATAGAGCCAGGCAGCCTACAAGATGACCAAGGGAAAGCAGCCAGAATGTGTGGATTATACATGTTGACTTTGCAAGCTTTTTAAGCTAATTCGAACAACAGTGGCTGAGGAGGACAGATGGCCTGTTTTGTCTTTTTTCTGATTTTATGAATACATTTTAAATTGAATAACAACTTTTTTCATTATTTAAAGATCTTTTAAAACATTTATATAAGCTGTTCCAATCTTTTATGAACCAAACAAAATCTACATCCCACTGAACAACAGTCTTTGAAATGGACAGGGCACTTCCATTTCAGGTGCTTGAAAACTAACCCCAACCGCTAGAAAAAAAAAAAATAGAAAGTAATCATTAAATAAAACTTAAACCCTGTCATATATAGTTCTCTGGCATAAAAAATTTAAATTGCTAGGGAATGGACTGTCATTGTAAATGTACTCTCTAAAGTTTTAGGTATGACTTCCATTAACAGCACAGCTGGTACTACCACTAAATTCTCACAAGGTGTTTTTAAAATTTAAAGATAGACACAGAATAAAGCAACCTTGACACCTAAGTTAGTAACAGCCCTTCAAACTCAATGATGAAAGTGTACTATAAGATGTAGAGTATCAGAGGGGTAGCCGTGTTAGTCTGAATCTGTAAAAAGCAACAGAGGGTCCTGTGGCACCTTTGAGACTAACAGAAGTACTGGGAACATAAGCTTTCGTGGGTAAGAACCTCACTTCTGCATCTTGCATCTGAAGAAGTGAGGTTCTTACCCACGAAAGCTTATGCTCCCAGTACTTCTGTTAGTCTCAAAGGTGCCACAGGACCCTCTGTTGCTTTATAAGATGTAGAGACACCAGTGTAAGTTTGCTGCAGCCACACTCCTTTAAGAAAGTATGTACCAACCTAAATTATTAGCTATGAAAATAACTGAAGATCTTTTCATTCAGATATTGGATAGTGCCTGCAAACCACGTGTGTTTTAAAATTTGTTACTTCTTGTGTTCTGTCTAGTATTGACTTAACATTTTCACTATCAGGAGACAATCCCCTACAATTGTACATGCATTCAATGAATTTACATCTCTCTCATTCCTATCTACTACGATCCTGGCACTAAATCAACTTGACAAACCTTGACAAATGGATGATCAAGGAGCTGGCTAGCTGTCCATCTCATCTTTGGATCACTTTCCAGGCAGTGAGAAAGGAAGTCTTTTCCTTCTGGGCTTACCCTTTCAGGTATAGGAGGCTTATGACCCATCCCCACTTTATACATGATCTGAAAGTTGTGCTCGTATTCATGCCAGGGTCTCTGCAACAAATAATAAAATTGCTGAATGCAAGGTTTGGTAAATGGGTCTGTTAGCCAATAGTGAAAGTCTTGAAATGATTGCAGGACATAGCTTAATGATGACACATACCCCAAAAATTACGCAAGGGGAGGAGAAAATGCTATGGTCAAGAAGTTATTAAACATTTAGACCCAAGGAACACAAATCTCCCTTGCTCTAGGTCCACAAACAAACGACTCTTCCATCCCAAAATGTTAATGTATCATAGAATCACTGGACTGGAAGAGACCTCGAGAGATTATCTAGTCCAGTCCCCTGCACTCATGGCAGAACTAAGTATTATCTAGACCATCCCTGACAGGTGTTTGTCTAACTTGGTCTTAAAAATCTCCAATGATGGAGATTCGACAACCTCCCTGCCACACCAAGTCAGTCTTAGTCATTGGAAATAAAAATGTATACAAGTCTGCAAACTTGATTTTTCTTTGGGGGATGCCAACTAATAAATGAATATCCATTTTACGCTGTTCAATGAGGAGGATTGCACCAGCCTCTTTTACAAATAGCTGAGCCTGTATTATAGAGCATTCTGAACCAGTCTGGTATGTGAAATGTTCTTACCTTGCCAGTAACCATCTCTATTACAACACAACCCAGACTCCAGATGTCTGCTGCACGGCCATGCCCTTCTCCTTTAGCTCTAGTAATTACCTCAGGTGCCATGTATGCTTTGAAACAACACATATGGTGGCGTCAATTTATACAACAGAAGGAACAGAATGTACCTAAATAAAGTGATTAAACCGAGCAATCAAATGCTTTTCAATACATCTGCAGTCAATTACCACCGGTTATTCCTTTCTGTTCTAGGATGTCATTTACTGGCTTCTTGAGTTCTCTGAAATAGTCCCAGCATAAATGTTTTTAAGTATAATAGTTAACAGGACTGAAATGGTACATATTTTTTCAGTTATTTTCCTTTGCTTAAAAAAAAATTCAACACCAGTGCAAAAGAACCCTATGCCATTTCCATAAGGGGGCAGAGGAAGGTATCTTCTTCAATAGAAAAAAAGGGGACACTCATATGAAATGTAGTTACACACTCTTCCTGTGCAGATGCAGTCTTACCTCTCTGGAATTCAGTAACCCAATTAAATCCAAGTCCTCCAGGTGCACTCAGTGGGAGTTCACACAAAGGATTGAGCCCATATTCAATACACTGAACCAAATTCAGCGCTGATGTAATTGTGACTTCCACAGAGTTGCAGCTACTTACCCCTGGTCTTAATTTAGGCTATCGTGTTTAGGGATGCAAAAAATCAATGTGTCAAGAATAGAAAGTATGACAACGATGATTTGATGTTTATCGAGTCAAAGAGAACAGTACAGCTCTGTCCACTTTCCTCTGAATAGGAGTGAGTTTTCAGAAGCTATATACATCTTTTGTTCCGTTTAAACTTTTGTTTGTTGTGCTATACTTGGGGCCTTCCTCTCTATGTACACTATCAGTTAAAGTTGCCCCAGGCACCCCTCCCCAATAAGGTCACACCAAGCTCCACTCAAATTTGTCCCCAGCATTAGTCTTTCGACAGAAGGTTTCACTAGTCGGAGCTAAACGTGTTCATAACATTTCAGCAGTTTAGCACATTCTTCCTCACCTGCAGTACCCAGAGTACTGTTCACTTCTCCAGGCATTGTCTGTGTGTTGTTCTTTAATTTTACTGAGCAACCAAAGTCTCCCAGCTTAATCAGTCCTGATGAGGTAAGGAAGATATTGGCTCCTGGGAAGTGCAAACAAAACAAATTAAACAACTTGTTAAATTTCTGCTTACTTGAAAGGTCGGGACATCTCAGCATAGTGTGCTAAGACAAATGGCATAAAGTAAGTGACAAATGTGTTATTTGGCAGTATTCCAGAGATGATGCATTCTTAGCACAAACTGGCCTTTTTCTCGGCATCTTCTGTAAACACTAAGGCTAGGCAGACCGATGAAGTCCACCGATCAAGTCAGTATGATCCAAGAATTAAATTTCATGACAAAGCAAAACAAAGTGTCCAGGAGGCTAGGTGGCCCAGTGGGTTAATTCATCAGCCTTACAAATGTTGGAGGCCTGTGTTCTTGTGCCTTTTCGGGCACAAGGAATCTGGGGCCTTTCATTCTAATCTCACCACAAAATCTGCCTCTATTGGCAGGCCCGAGACTATCAGTCAGGAATGAGATGTAGTGGCGCAGAATGGTCATTTCTATTCAACTTTTTATAAAAAAAAGTTTGAATTTTTCAAAGTGTTCATTCTCTTCTGAACAAAATAGTGGTGTTGACAAGAATGAAACCACCCTCCTAGGCATTCAGGAGTCCTGGTCGATTATATTCAACATAAGTGCAGAATTCCTTTTGACAAAGGAATGAATGCTCTGCTCCTTGCACATTTCACAAAATTATATTCACACTCCGTCCTTAGGAGTGAGCTATTTTTGGTGGGATTTTTAACCGATCTAACACTACTTTTAAGAAGCCTCTGTCATGGTTAACAGATTCAAAATTGGCCTCCATTAAGAATGTGAAGGAAGTTAACGCTGTAATCCTACGTCTGAAATAGTTATTAGATTGCCAAAATGACAGCTGCATAACTGGACAGCTGCCAGGTGCTCTGTTAAGTGATTGCTCAAACGCTGGTATTATGGGTTTCCTTGCAAGCAAGGGCTCATACATGCTCATCATGGCATCCCTCACTGTAACCATCTGCTCAGTACAAGTGAGCTAGATAGTAGGATTCCATTATACTGCAGTGTTCTATCTAAAGCACTTGGGTCCCAATTCACCACTATGGCCAGCCTGGCTAATGGAGCTTATACCACTGCGTTATCAGTAGAGCCTTACCAAATTCACAGCCATGAAAAATGTGCCACGGACCAGGATATCAGATCTTCCCCATGAAATCTAGCTCCTACCATGCACCAGGCTCCAGCTGCTAGTCCCAGCAGGGCTGGGGAAGGATGGGACTTCCTCTTCCTCTCCACAACCACTCTCTGGGGGAGATCTGACCCACCTCCCCCGCCCCCCTCAGCTGCAGGAAGCTCCGCCACTGCACTGCCTTCAGAGCTGGGTTCTGAAGGCAGCAGCCGTGGAGCTTCCTGCAGCTGGGAGATGCTCCCAGAAATGGGTCTGATCTTCCCCCAGCCGGGGGCTCCTAGCTGCTAGTCCCAGTCAGGCTGGGGAGGGACAGGACTTCCTCTTCCCCTGCACAGCCACCCCAGGAGGGGAGGTGGGGAGGGGGAAATCAGACCCACCTCTGGGTACTTCCCCCGGCTGCCGGAAGCTCGGCAGCACAGAAGTGAAGGTGGCAATCCCTCGACACCTCTCCCCCTCCCCCCGGCCCCACAAGTGCTTTGTGTCCCCCCCTCCCCTCCAGGATTACAACACCATGAAATTTCAGATGTAAACATCTGAAACCATGAAATTGACTATTTTTAAAATCCCATGACTATGAAATTGACTGAAATCGACTATGAAGTTGGTAGGGCCCTAGTTATCGGGGATAGTGGAGTTTTGTACCACTATCCCCTATCCCACTCCTGATACAGTCCCTTTTCCATAGCCAGAGACGTTGCTTATTTGTAGGAGGTGACTACTGTGCCACCGCCACTTTACATGAGTAGAGAGTTCCCCTATGTGGAGTGGAAGAGTTCTCCAGGAGGAATCACTGGTCATCTTAAATTCACTTTGCTTCATATAGGAGCTGGAAGGTGAACTTAGTGGACTGGAGAACCTGGCCCTTGGTGACCAGCATTCATCTTCATTTCAATATCGTGCCAATCCACATGCTTAGAGGAAACACGTTTAGAAGCAGCAGGACACCATGCAAATCATGCAAAATCTTGAGTAATAATGAGTGATCACAATGAAGCTCTCGGTTGGTTGGTGGTGGGTCTCTCAGCAGAGATGCTGAAACCTTAATGCTGTAACTTTAGTGGTGACTTTTCTTGATGGAAAATGAGTGGCACACATGGATCAACAAAATGGCTCCCTGCAAATGTTATATCCTGGCATTGTCTCAGGTTTATCCATGCTTACTAGCCTTCTATCCATATCACACACAGGTATTTTTGTGCTCATCTGGGCACTATGTCCTCCCACCAGTTCCCCACTTTTGCTTTGCGTTGCACAGGGGGCAGTGCAGGACCCTTTGTCTCCTGTACCTATCTAAAATATTCTCCAACCTCCAGTTAGTGCATTTTTAGCTCTTCCATGAAGAAACCCAAGAAACCAGAAAGGAAATGTAAATAGTCCTGAAAATGCTCAGTTTATGGAAAGGCAGTGCAGTCCCATGACGTTGGGACTCTTCTTCTCACTCAGCGGGTTCCTTGACAGCTATCAAAGCATTTAGAAACAAAACTTTAGATATTATTTAAAATAAGGGAGGCAGAGACAGTATATGCTTCATAACACTAAAAGGAAAAAATGAGTAGCATGAATAAATTCCATTTACAGGCTTCTTTTGATTATCAACAGAATCTGTACCTGTTGGGAAAGAATGGTAATTTACCTTACAGTAACTGTGGTTTTTAGTGATGTGTCATCTACATATATTGTCCTCTGTCTGCACGTGCCCCTTGCGCTTGAGATTGCAGTTTTCTGGCCAGCTGTATCCATTGGGGCCATGTCTGTGCTCTGAATGTCCTTGCACCCTCCCCCCACCGGAGGACATTAAGGGCAGGGCAGGGCCAACCATCCCCCAGTTCCTTTGCCAATACATAATTCAGGTGTTATTTCCATAGTAGCAGGGAAGGAGCATAGGTCATGAAAGATGTGGACAACACATCTCAAAGAACCACAGTTACTGTAAGTTACCGTTTTTGTGTGTGTTTTGTTTTGGTTTTTTTTGAGGGACTCGCCCATATGTATTCCACTTCTGATGACTCTCAGCAGTGACCTGATGTGTAGGAGGTGGGTGCTTGGAGTCTACCCAAACAGTGACTGTAAGACAGCTCTGCCAAAACAAGCACGATGCCCCTACAAGGGAACAGTATTCTATAAATGTATGTTATTGATGCCAAGGTAGCCGTCCTTCAAATTTCAGAGATGGCTACACTTCTCAAAGAAGCCACAGATGCTGCCTGTTGTAGTAGAAAGAGAGCCTGAGATATAAGGCCTTGTATCAGAGGCTTGAGGCCTGAACTAGTGGTCAAAACTTTGCTGATATAAAGCAAAGTCAGGTTGTGAGCAAGAGGCAAGCCCTGCTCACAGAATCTAGCAAGAACAGGGCTGACGGTGCAGAAACATACATTCCTAAGAAGTGCTAGACACAACACTCAGGCAAACACGTTCCAGAAAGGTAGTACCAGAAAACCCCAATACCAGATTGATACAAACACATTCCCCATAGAGAAGAGGAACACATTGACCTCTCTGAAAGATAAGCTCAGGATGATGGATAGAGATGTTGTGATCTAACCAACATGTACACGGTAATGGGTGGTAACAACCCATGTCAGAAGGGCAATACATAACTTGTTTGTATTGCTGTATAAAATGAAGCATCAAAGGAAGCGTCTCTGTCTGCCCAAGGGGATAGTGGACAGTCCCGCCACTAACTGAGCCAATCCATTGGCACAAGCATACATGTGTTAGTATTCCTGTAACCACTGAGCCGGGGCATTAGCACCGTGCTTCGTCAGCAACAAACCTGACCAAGTTCCTTCTCTGAAAACTGAGTCTGTGGATTGATTGGGCAGTTCAATAAAGTCTGCTATCTCCGCTATCTACACAAAGCTGGGGCAGCATACAGAGTGAACACACACACACGCAACCAAACATCTATCAGCACCTGTGTTCTAGTCAAATGAGCTCTGACCTGACTAGGCTGCCAACTTTATACTCTCACAAAACCGAACACCCTTGCTCCGCCCCCTGCCCCACCCTTCCTCCGAGCTCACTCCATCCCCCCCGCTCACTCCATTCCCCCCCCCCCTGTCACTTGTTCTCCCCACCCTCACTCACTCATTTTCACTGGGCTGGTTGAGGGGGCTGGGGTGCAGGAAGGGGTGCGAGCTCCAGGGTGGGGCCAGAGATAAAGGATTTGGAACGCAGGAGGGGGCTTCGGGCTGGGACGGGGGTTGGGGTGCGGGGGGTGTGAGGGTCTGGCTGGGGGTGCAGGCTCTGGAGATGAGGGGCTTGGGGTGTAGGAGGATGCTACGGGCTGGGTATGAGGGGTTCGGAGTGCGGATGGGGGATCAGGGCTGGGGCAGGGTGTTGGGGCTCCGGCTGGGGTGCAGGCTCTGGGGTGGGGCTAGAGGTGCAGGAGGGTGCTGCGGGCTGGGACCAAGGGGTTCAGAGGGGGATCAGGACTGGGGCAGGGGGTTGGCGCACGGGTTTTGGGGGGAAGAGAGCTCCGGCTGGGGGTGCAGGCTCTGGGGTGGTGCTGGGGATGAGGGGTTTGGGGTGAAGGAGGCTGCTCCAGGCTGGGATCGAGGGGTTCAGAGGAAGGGAGGGGGATCAGGAGGTTGGGGAGAAGGCTCCGGGTGGCGCTTACCTCAAACAGGTCCCAGAAGCAGTGGCATGTCCCCCCTCCGGCTCCTATGCGGAGGCATGGCCAAGCGGCTCTGTGTGCTGCCCTGTCCGCAGGCACTGCCCCCGCAGCTCCCATTGGCTGTGGTTCCCAGCCAATGGGAGCTACAGAACTGGCACTTGGGGCGGGGACAGCATGTGGAGCCCCTGGCTGCCCCTATGCCTAGGAGCCGGAGTGGGGACATGCCGCTGCGTCCGGAAGTCACGTGGAGCCAAGGCAGGCAGGGAGCCTGTTTTTACTCAAAGTCTGAGATCACTTTAGGTAAAAAAAAAATTTGGATGGGGTCTTTGTCCTTGTTGAAGACAGTGTCTGTCATGACTGCCTGCTTCTCCTCTACCCTTTGAGCTGATGTGATCGCTAGTAAAAAGGCGGTTTTTACTCAAAGATGGTATCGATAGCATGATGCTAAGGTGGACATATCAATACCTAGCTAAAACTACATTGAGATCTGAGGGAGGAGGGAGCTCCTGTACTGGAAGAAAAGCATGAATTAGGCCCTTGAGGAACTTAGCTACTGTTGAGTGTGAGAATCTTATGTCACTCTGGACTGGAATATGATGGGCTGAAACTGCTGCGAGGTGCACTCTGATATAAACAACAGATAATCCAGAGTTCTTGAAAAATAACAAATAGTCCAGAACACAGAGGATCAGATTCTCCAAAGGAGAGAGGTGCTGTAGCATTGCCTAAATAGAAATCTTTTGCACTTAGCTGCATACATCAGTCTTGGGCAGACTTTTCTGCTTTGTGTTACAGACAGGGCCCTGATACTATTTGTCAGCTCTCTTGGATGTAAGTGGAATTGATTATGGTGTCTGCCACAGACATTGTGCTGGCTCCAGCAGGATCTCTCTGATTGCCTTAGCCAACCTCTCCAGCACGAAGGAGCAAAGAATTCGCAAAAGCTTATATGACTTCGCCTGTACAATCTCCACAGGGATTTCCAGAGCATCTGCCATCCTATGCAGAAAGTCCTCAAAAGCTTTATAATTGTCAGGATAGGAGGAAGTACAGGACCCAAAGCTTCATCAGGCAATGAAGAAGAGACAGCAGCTGGGATGAGTTCTGCTATCTATTGATGTTCATCAGATGGCGGTGGTTGTTGCTGAGGCTCAATGTGAGGCCCTGGGGGCTGATGATGATGTTGCACACTAAGGGATTTTACTGGAGACTAGGCCCTGCCCCAAGAAAAAGCTTTTGAGGAGTCTCTCCTTGTTGGGTGTAACCCCCATGGGGTCCAATATGGCCAGGGTTGGGAGCCACGGGAGGAAGGAGAAAAGGGCAAAGGGGGGGAAAGCGGGGAAATACCAAGAGGACTGTCTTTCTATAGATCCCCTTTGCCTGTGATAGTTAATGGGACCTAGAATCTCTATCAGATGTGTATGGGTTTTAAGCAGACCAAGATCTTCGGGAGTATCCAGGACAGGCTCCTCTACCCTTCTTGTCAGCTTCAGAGGAGTGCGCCTGAGGGCTAGTGAAGTTTTTCTAGGTGTCCCTTGGTGTGCTATAAGGAGTTCCCTCATCTGTGCCCCAGAAACACTCAGTATCAATATCAATCCAGCAGTCAGTTCAGAGGTTAACAGTGGTGACTCAGGAAACACCGATACCATGAGGTCACTTGGTATCGTGAATCTCTGTGCCAAGAAAGTCAGTACCATGACATTATGGAACTGGGGTAAAAATCTGTCTGGGGATTGGTCCTGCTTTGAGCAGGGGGTTGGACTAGATGACCTCCTGAGGTCCCTTCCAACTCTGATATTCTATGATTCTATGAGCACCATGTTGGAAACAGACAGCACTAGAGTGGGAGGTGCCAAAGACGTTGGTAGGGAAAATGTTGGTGCCAGCACCAAAAGTCCCAGCATCAGTACTAAGAGCCCCGTTGATGCTACTGCAATTCCAGAAATGGATGCAGCTTGAAACTGTTCCATGGTGACCAGAGTCCTTTATGCTGCTACAGGCCATATGCTATGCTTTGATAAGAATAAGTGAGGCAACTTTAGGTGCCTCTTGTTACTTAGACCCTTGGAAGCTGACCTATGCCTGCACTCTTTTGTAGAGTGGTGCTCTCTCTCACACCTCTCAGTAGCTGATGACAAGGACCTGAGAGGAGAAACAACAGAACAGGTCTCTTTAGAAGGAGATACATGGGAGCTAACAACGGAGCCACAGCTCACTGGAGCACTCTTAGATGAAGAATGCTCTGTCCCTGGAGGGGCCTGTTTACCAGGATCAGAGGCAGGTCTCATTGACTTGTCAAATAAGAAAAGTTTCAGAGGAGCTACCCCTCAACCGTCTGTGTTTGTTTTGAAAATGATCTGCAGACTGAACACTTGTCAGGAATATGCCTTTTTCCCCAGACAGAAGAGGCATCTTGTATTCCCATCACTGAAGGGGATAGCTCTCTCCCAAGAGGGATAATATTTTAGACGGGGAGATTTGGTTTCAGCCATAAGGGCTGAAGCCTAGTACCAGATATAAACATTAAAAAAACAAAACAAAAACAACAACCAAAAAAACCCCTCAAAAAACATACCTACTAATACTAATTAACTGCTGTGTATGCCAAGATATGTAGCTGTATACAAATAACGCTAGCCAAGTGCAAGAGATAGAGGCATTGCTTGCAGTTCCGCCCGGCAGCCATGTGCAGAAAGACAGAACTGAGAGACTGTCGCCCCCACTCGGCCCTTTATGTCTTCAAGTGGTAGGGAAGGGCAGGGGGGCACAAGCATTGCTCCAAAGGACACTAGTGGCCAAAAGATTCCAATCCAACACCAAGAGTGGAATAGATATGGACAATCACTCAAAGACGAACTGGGTATTTATTGCTAACAGAAAGATTCACCAAAAGATGATGCCGGCTGGGCACTAGGGATCTAATGCTATGGGAATGGGCTGTAGCTCCGCCTCTCTGTTATAGGATTCCCCTCCCCCCATAAAAACAGAAGCATTTGACCACTTGATTTGTTTTATGGGGACCCTAGTAGGACAACAGAATAGAGCCTGCTTCACTGCCGAGTTTGAGAACGTGTATATAACATGAGTTCGGGGAGATGATTTACCATGTGCCATCTGGCAACCTACATAAATCCCTAATCTGATTTATCCAAGGAAATTACGAAGTAGGAGTGGTGCAAAGATGCCCCCTTTGTATACCTGACCTTCCTGCTGTCACCATGTGAGCACTACCTTAACATTAAGGATTAGGGAAGTCCAAGCACTGACCGTTATCAGATATAGCTTCAACATCTGAAGCTGGAATGTTCCCAAGGAACACTCCTGTAATACTGGACATTAGGAAGCTCAGTCAGTGGAGATCCTGTTGGATGATGCAGTGATACAGCTCCCTGAACTGCTGGATAAAAGTTCTCACTTCAGTGTTTCTCTTGGACAAGAGGAAGACACTCTGTCAGTCTAGAAGTGCGGCCCAAGGTTAACGAAACACTGCACTGGTGCAAAAGGAATCCTGACTCTGTTCATGAGACCCAGTTTCTGTAATAGGCCCTGGGTTTTATCACAGCTAACCTGGTCTTCCAGGAGGGAGGAACCGTCTACTAAATACTTATCTAAACAAGGAATGATCACCATAGATATGAGGTTATGGGGAATACAGAGCTGAGTTCACACCTGGACAAAATGCCTTGACCAGCAGGGAGAACGGGAAAGGAAAGAATGCTAGGGGAGGGCAGTGGAGGAGAAGAGAGAGCAATTATCTCCTAAAAAAAGCCAAAGCTGACTCAAGAGTGGCCTACCTGGGTGGGAGGCCTCTGGGTCATGGACAGTTCTTTCCCAACTGAGGAGCACGAGGCCAAAGGAACAAGAGCAACTGGGAATCTCCTAGACTGCTGCGATGATTCAGAACCCTGTGAGCAAGAGGGACATAGAAACCCAGCATGGTTGGGTTGTATTGCCTTGTAAACTGAGCATTTAACGGGAATAATTTGTGTGAAGTTTTTTCCTTTCCTTCTCTGGTTTCTCTACCATTGCTGAGGAAAACAAGTCACACTAAACAAAAATAGACCAGCTAGACTAGGAGAATGTTTTGAAAGGAGCAGGAGACAAGAAGCCGTGCTATTGATCATGTGGGAAAAGGAGTGAAATTGGAGCTAGAGGGGGTTTCTATGAGCACGCCAAAAATTCTGCAGTTTTTGTAGCTCCAGCCTGTTCACTGGAAGAGATGGCTGAGAGCAAAACGTGTGTAGACTAACATGCATCAGAGAATCATTGGATAGGTCTAATTTTAAACCTATTTCTTTTCATAATCTCTCTAACGTAAAACAGCAGCCTTTCACCACTATGACAACTGTCATCCCTTTGAAATCCTAAACTTGAGAACTACAGAGAAAATATTACGATCAAATTATCTTTTTGATACTCTTCAGCTCCCAGAGAATTCCATCATTTCTCGAAAAGCCCAGAATAAAAATATACCAGATAAGTTACACTTCTAACACTAGTATTACTGTGAGGACCAAATTCTGTCCCTGGATGGAGCCACAGGGCTCCAGTGAACTCAAAGAAAGTTACATAAGTGCACCCAGGGGCAGAATTTGTCCCTAATTTTGCAACCCTGTGTGCCAACATTTCAAGCTCAATGCGTTCAATAAAAGTGAATAGCCACTAATGCAAGCGTATCAACTATCCAGTGCCTGGGCAGGGCACGTTAACATAATTACTGCTCTAGAGCAGAGAACTTGCCTTAAATCCCCATAGATGCTTTAGGCAATACTTACTTACAACACTGTAAAGCAACATTACCTTAACTTTTTTTAAAAACAATTTACCTTTAATGTCCCGATGAACTATACCATGTTCATGTAGCACATTGATAGCAATCGTGATTTGCTTCGTGTAGAGCCTAATGACATGTTCCTGAAGGCCCAGCCTTGACACCTCTTCCAGAGTGCCCTCATCACAGTACTCCATGAAGATATACATTTCTTCCTGTTGTGGGAACCAAATTAGATTCCTTTGGTGCCTGTGCTGGTATTATTTCTAATCTTAATTTCTATTCAAATTTTAATGTTTACCCATAGCCTCCGCCTACCTCCTTGCTATTTGCGAAACAGGGTCACAAGAACTGCCATGCTGGGTCAGACGAATGGTCCACCTAGCCCAGTGGCCAGTGCAAGATGCTTTAGAGGTAGTGAACAGAACAGGGCAGTTTATCGAGTGATCTATCTCCGTTGTCCAGACCCAGCTTCTAGCAGTCACAGGGTTAGTGACACCCAGAGCACAGGGCTGCATCCCTGACCATTGTGGATCTATCCTCCATGAACCTAATTATTTTTTTAACCCTGTCATACTTTCAGCTTCACAACATCCCCTAGCAATGAGTTCCACAGGTTGACTGCACATTGTGTGATGAAGTACTTCCTTTTATTTGTTTTAAACCTGCTACCTATTAATTTCATTGAGTAATCACTGGTTCTTGTGTCATGTGAAGGGGTAAATACTTCCCTGTTCAGTTTCTCCACACAAATCAAGATTTTATAGACCTCTGTTACATCTTCCCTCTATTCTAAGCTGAACAGTGCCAGTCTTTTTTCTCTCTCCTCATATGGAAGCTGCTCCATGCCCCTAATCATTTTTGTTGTTTTTTCCAATTCTAATATACCTTTTTTGAGATGGGATGACCAGAACACCTCTCGGTATTCAAGATGTGGACATACCATGGATTAATACCGTGGTTTTATATTTTCTGTCTTATTATCTATCCATTTCCTAATGGTTCCTAACATTGTTAGCTTTTTTGACTGCTGCTGCACATTTAGTGGATGTTTTCAGAGAACCGTCCACAATGACTCCAAGGTCTCTTTCTTGAGTGGTAACAGCTACTTTAGACCTCATAATTTTGTATGTATAGTTGGGATTATGTTTTCCAATGTGCATTACTTTGCATTTATCAACACTGAATTTCATCTGCCATTTTGTTGCACAGTCACACAGTTTTGTGAGATCCCTTTGCAGCCTTCTTTGGAGTTAACTATCCCAAGTAATTTTGTATTATCTGCAAACTTTGCCAACTCATTGTTTACTCCTTTTCCAGATCATTTATGAATATGCTGAATGTCCTGTCCCAAGACAGATCCTTGGGGGACCCCATTACTTACCTCTCTCCACTATGAAAACTGACCATTTATTCCTACCTTTTGTTTCCTATCTTTTAACCAGTTACCGATCCATGAAAGGACCTTCCCTCTTTTCCCATGACAGCTTACTTTGCTTAAGAGCCTTTGGTGAGGGACCTTGTCAAAGGTTTTCTGAAAATCTAAGTACATTATATGCACTGGATCCCCCTGGTACACATGCTTGTTGACTCCCTCAAAGAATTCTAGTAGATTGGTGAGGCATGATTTCCCTTTACAAAAGCTCTGTTGACTCTTCCCCAACATATTGTGTTCATCTACGTGTCTGATAATTCTGTTCTATAGTTTGTCTGGTACTGAAAGTGGGTTTATCAGCCTGTAATTGTCAGGATCACCTCTGAAGACTTTTTCAAAATTTTGTGCCCTATTAGCTATCCTCTAGTCACCTGGTACAGAGGCTGACTTAAGCAAGAGTTTACATACCACAGTTAGTAGTCCTGCCATTTCATATTTGAGTTCCTTCAGAATTCTTGGGTGAATACCATATGGCCCTGGTGATTTATTACTGTTTAATTTATTCCAAACCCTCCTCTATTAACATCTGAATCTGAGACAGTTCCTCAGAATTGTCACATAAAAAGAACGGCTCAGATGTGGGCATCTGCCTCACATCCTCTGCAGTGAAGACTGATGCAAAGAATTTATTTAGTTTCTCTGCAATGGCCTTGTCTTCCTTGGGTATGTCTACAATGAAATTAGACTCGGGCTTGCGGGGCTTGGGCAATTGTTTAATTGCGTGTAGACTTCTGGGGCTCTGGCTGTAGCCATGGCTCTAGAATCCTGCGAGGTGGGAGTATCTTAGTATTTACACTTCTTGTATTTGTATACAAGCACTTATAAAATTTGTCAATATTGTCTGCCTTCATGTGATGTAACCGAATGGGATTCTCTCATTTCACTGTTTCTCTTCAGTTCCTACCTGTACTTTTTCAGCTTCTAGTCACTCCTCTTCAGAGCATGGGAGTATCCCCTTTAATAACTCCTCCCCTAAGGTATAGGTCTGTCTGAATCATGTGCCCCTCCGCATCTGTCAGCTTTCCCCAGCCCTTAGTTTAAAAACTCCTCTACAACCTTTTTAATTTTCCATGCCAGCAATCTGATTCTGTTTTGATTTAGGTGGAACCCATCCTTGCTGTATAGGCTCCTCCTTTCCCAAAAGGTTTCCCAGTTGCTAATAAACCTAAATTGCTCCTCCAAACACCATTGTCTCACCCAGGCATTGAGACCCTGAAGTTTGCTTGTCTAACTGGCCCTGCGCATGGAACTGGAAGCATTTCAAAGAATGTTACCATGGAGGTCCTGGACTTTAATCGCTTACGTAGCAGCTTAAATTTGGCCTCCAGGATCTCTCTCCTACCTTTCCCTATGTCAGTGGTACCTTCATGTACGGTGACCACCAGCTCCTCTCCAGCTCTGCACATAGGTCTATCTAGATTTCTTTAGAGGTCCACAGGCTTCGCACCTGGCAGGCAATTTGCCATGCAGTCTCCCGGTCATCACAAACCCAGCTATCTTCATTTCTAAAAATCAAACTTCCCATTGCTATTACCTGTTTCTTCCTAATAACTGAGGTTCCCTCTCCCAGACAGGTATCCTCAGTGTAAGAGGATACCCTGACATCATCTGGAAGGATGATCCCAACTATGGGATCATTTCCCTGCTTGAGGTTCTCCTTCCACGAGACTTTCATCCTCCTCAACAGCACAGAGGCTGTCAGACTGGGGATGGGACTTCACTACTGTGTCCTGGAAAGTCTCATTTCTGTACCTCTGTCTCCTTTAGCTCCTCCAGTTCCACCACTCTCTCAAGAGCCCATACTCAGTCTCTGAGGGCCATGAGTTGCTTGCCATCTGCCCACAAGGCAGGTAATCATACATGCTGCATTCTGTGCAATAAACCAGATAGCCCCCAGCTGCAGGACTTCTGCCTGCATTATTTTTACACTTGCAGGGTTTTTGATTTTGTTTCTTTGTTCATTTTTTGAGAGGGGTCAGTTTCAATTGGGATAACCTGGACTAATAAACCAGGCCTTCATGCAAATTTCATTGTGCTTTTCTAAGATTACAGACTGAACATCTGTATCATAGAATCATAAAAATGAAGGGCTGGAAGGGACCTCAAGAATTCATCCCCTCGCATTGAAGCAGGGCCATGTATACCTAGACCATCCTTGACACATGTTTGTCTAACCAGTTCTTAAATACCTCCAATGATGGGGATTCCACAATTCCACTCAGTAACCTATTCCAGTACTTAACTAGCCTTATAGTCAGAAAGTTTCCCCTAATTTCTAACCTCAATCTCCCTTGCTGCAAATGAATTTTACATTCTCTTTCACATATGCATAAGATCTCCCATGCATGTAATTCTGTAACTATAAAGTTAGTTGTGACACCAAGTACTACAAGTTATAGATGAGGGGTTCTTGCCATCACCCAAATAGCAAGTAGAGTACTTCGTCATACTAGAATAAGATAATATACCTACGTTTCCATAGCTTAAGAACTATAGTCATATTTTAAAAAGAAAATTTTGTAAACTAGCAAGTAGTAAACAAGATTAGTAATTTTACCCCCTCTTTTGCAGGTTCTGATATGATGGAATGTTTCAATTGCTCTGTGGGCCAGCTTTCAGTTTCTGTGCCTCTACTGAGGAGGTCTCATTTCTCTAACTCCTCACTATTTTCCAGTTTTAGTTTCTCATGAAAAGATGCTGAAAATGTCTGTGGTACGGTCACTATCGATAACAAATATTAGCGGTTTGAAAATGTTGGCTTTTTGGAAGTGTTTACATAGCTAATTTGCACATGAAGATTTCATACAAGCTAACATGCTTTTGGGGGGTGGGGAGGAGTGTTAAGACACTGGTGTGTCCTTTGCTATTACTAGTAGGGTGAGTTTTAGTGCTTTGATGTCTAACAGCTTTCTACAACTTACGTTTCAGGAAGAATTCTAGATTCAGGGAAGACAGAAATGATGCAGTTCACGGAGATTTCCTGGATAATTGGGCAAAATTACAATTCTCAGAAGTGGGATAACTTGTGGTGTAGAACACACGACTCCATTTCTGAACTCCTAAAGGTTCTCTCCTAACTTTTATGAAAATCCAGTGATGAACGTTTGCTTACCCTGTGGAGCTCCACACCAAAGTAACGAACCAGATTAGGGTGCTTGATGCCTTCAAAAATTTTCAGTTCATCTGCAGTTTCTTTGATGGTTTTGTGATCGTTTGGTTGAAATCTTATCTGCAAAAGTGATTATTTTTCATTACTGCTGCTATTAACGTAACTGTGAAATAGAAAAACCACCAAGAGAGGAATAACAGCTAAGAAGCCATCTATAGACTTCTTTTGATATTTCTAGGAACAGATTTGGGGATATGATTTATAGACATCTACAAGGATAGGGTGTTGTCACTTAAAAAAACAAAAAACAAAAAACCGAAACAAGGCCCTTGCTTTAAGGAGCTTGCAATCTAACTCAGACAGAAACACCGGTGAGATCAGTGTAGAAAGGATTCATGAAGAAGCAGGCCACCAAGAGGGATTTGGAAGAGGCGTTTCCTTCACGCGCATAGTTTAGCTGAGGCTTTTCCAAGAGTAAGGTGTGGAATGGAGGAGGCACAGAGTCAGGAGGCGTTGACTAAAAGAGCAGTTTTCATTAATATCCCAATGATGCCTTGTGATGGATTTGGAGGGCGGGGGAGGCAAATACAAATTAGCAACAAAAAAAAATTCTTCTGAAAAAGTGATTTCTTATTTTCCTAGTCAACATATGACTAGGTCAAACAAAATGCTTAGTAAAAATGACAGGGGTTGCTATTTTTATTTTGTGATCAGAGATCAGAAAAAAATTTAATACACCAAGTTGGTGACAACCCTAAGACAAAGTAAAGGTACATAGTGTTGCAATGGTCTGTTTTGGGACCGGCTCTGTTCAATATCTTCATTAACGTCTTAGATATTGGCATAGAAAGTACGCTTATTAAGTTTGCGGATGATACCAAACTGGGAGGGATTGCAACTGCTTTGGAGGACAGGGTCATAATTCAAAATGATCTGGACAAATTGGAGAAACGGTCTGAGTTAAACAGGATGAAGTTTAACAAAGACAAATGCAAAGTGCTCCACTTAGGAAGAAAAAATCAGTTTCACACATACAGAATGGGAAGAGACTGTCTTGGAAGGAGTACGGTAGAAAGGGATCTAGGGGTTATAGTGGACCACAAGCTAAATATGAGTCAACAGTGTGATGTGGTTGCAAAAAAAGCAAACATGATTCTGGGATGTATTAACAGGTGTGTTGTGAGCAAGACACGAGAAGTCATTCTTCCGCTCTACTCTGCTCTGGTTAGGCCTCAGCTGGAGTATTGTGTCCAGTTCTGGTCACCTCATTTCAAGAAAGATGTGGAGAAATTGGAGAGGGTCCAGAGAAGAGCAACAAGAATGATTAAAGGTCTTGAGAACATGACCTATAAAGGAAGGCTGAAAGAACTGGGTTTGTTTAGTTTGAAAAAGAGAAGACAGAGGGGACATGATAGCAGTTTTCAGGTATCTAAAAGGGTGTCATAAGAGGAGGGAGAAAACTTGTTCACCTTAGTCTCTAAGGATAGAACAAGAAGCAATGGGCTTAAACTGCAGCAAGGGAGGTTTAGGTTGGACATCAGGAAAAAGTTCCTAACTGTCAGGGTGGTTAAACACTGGAATAAATTGCCTAGGGAGGTTGTGGAATCTCCATCTCTGGAGATATTTAAGAGTAGGTTAGATAAAGGTCTATCAGGGATGGTCTAGACAGTATTTGGTCCTGCCATGAGGGCAGGGGACTGGACTCGATGACCTCTCGAGGTCCCTTCCAGTCCTAGAATCTATGAATCTATGACATTATGACTGGTTGTTTCCATATAACAATTTTAGAACATGGAGGTTTCATATTTTGGTAAACAGTGATAAACAAATATAAAACGGTAACAAAAGTTCAAATTCTTTTCTTTGCCAAATACTTTTCTAAAGTTTCAAAATTGTGAAGCTATGTGTGTTTGTAAACAAGCTCTCCCCATCATTTTTATTAATGTTCGTGATATTTGAGATATCTATTCTAACCCTTATTTCAGTGGTTTATGAAGCTTTGCTAAAAATATATTTTGGACTGAAGTTTTAAAAGTTTCTCCTTGACTCAGAAAGGCTTTCTTTCTTTCTTAAAGTCTGAAGAAACACCTAGAGGGAAAAAAGTTTGCTTTTCAATCAGTATTAAAAAAAAAAAAAAAAAAAAAAAAAACACACACCACACACAAAAACTCTGAATTTTTTTATACTCAAGGAGACTTGGTACTGAAAACTTCAAACATAGCTTGTATATAATCCTCAATGAGGAATGAATATTTTGAAAACAATTGGTGAGGAATAAGATTCTAAGTGCTAGAAAACAGCATAAGGAAAATAATATACCGGTACTAACTATTTAACCTATCAATATGAGGTCCATCCACAAGTGTGGGTCTCTCTTGCACTAACCTTAGTCTTTGCTCAAGGCACTCTCCTGAATGAATATATATGTTGATAATTTCGCCTAGGAAGGCTAAGAGGGACAGGGAGGGCTCTGAATGGGAAAAAGATAACCTTCTCTTAAACAACACCAGGGTGAACTTCTGGGAGTCAGTGTTACAAGCTCAGTGGATGAATACTGGGACAGGAACAATAGAAACAGGGCCTAATTCTGCCTTTTTATACAAATGTTAGACAACTGCGTTGTACATGCAAATCTGGGAATAGAATTCGGCCCAAAACCTGTAATTACATTAGTGTCAAGTTGCTGTCAGAGGAATTGCTGGGAGCTATTCATACCAAGGCAACCTTCCAAATGTAAGTATAAGGATGAATGCAAAAAAAAAAAAAAGATTGGCAAATATCTTATCAAGCAGAATGTAATACAAAACAGACAGAAGGTCTCAATTCAGTATATACATAAGTAAATCTATATATGAACATTCAGGACTACCCTGGACTTTCAGAAAAGTTATATGACTCAGCCTATATGAAGCAGGAACTCCCATTTCCCTGCTCTAATCATCTGACAACAATGCTCTGACAAGGAGACCTGTCAACTAAACTCATGCACATGTGGTTATGGAAACAGCATATGCATCATCAAAATTAAAAAGCAGTGGCATGTGTAGGTAATGTACTCACTTCTTTCATGGCCATCAGTTCACCAGTGTCAACACTGATACATGTATAGACTTTCCCATACTGGCCTTCACCTATAGAATTACAATAAAAACAATGAACACCTCAAACACACTTCTCAGCCTAGCAGATTTTCTTCCTTGATTTCCTTTTTTATTTCAAAAGGATTTAAACTTGTAATGTTTGTTCAACATAATAAAGCAATTATAATCCTATGTTTAAATTGATTAAAAGTTAAGCACATTAACTCTAAGTTTTATCAGGAGTAGAACCTTCTCATGATTATTCAGTAATAGTCTGAGACATATACAGTCAGAATCAGTGGGGAAATAATCCTCTCTCTCGAGTGTGGCCAATAGTGACGACATCAGTAAGTGAAACTAGTCTACTGAAGTTAGTGCCAACATGTGTTGCATTTAACCTTGCGATATTTCCATGTGCAGAATACCCTACAACAGTGGCTCTCAACCCATTTTATCATTGTGGATCACATATGTAGCTCTTTAGGAGTTATGTGGGCCGCATCCACACAATATATATACTACTTGTATGGCCCTGAGGATGTCACATGGGCTGCAGCTGTGTGCTGATTGGGCTGCAAGCGGCCCACAGGTTTAGAACCACTGCCCTAAAACATTAATGGGAGTTAAATATGTTCAGAGATTGCAGGATCAAGCACAAAATGAAGCTGTTCAGCACATGCTACTGAATTAATTCATGTCATATATCAATTTTTGTTTCTAACTACTTGACCAGTGAAGATTTCACAGTAAATGCTATATAGGAAATGCTAGTTGCAATAACAGTCTGTGTTTAATATTCTGTATATCTTCCTTGTGTAGTAAAAGAAACCTTAATATCTACACCAAGATGTAAGATTTCAAATGCAACTCTTAAGGTGAAACAAGGTCTGAATACAGTAGTTTAAGCTACATGACAAGTCCATTACAGACTTACCAATTTTGTTTCCTCTCTGCCACTTGAAGGTCACCTTCCTTAGACCCACATGCATGATATTATCATAAGATTTGGGGGTATCACAGACTTGGCCAATGATGTTCTTCCTCCTCATTTCTCTGTATCTCTTTTCTTCAAACAACTGGACAGACTTCTGAATTGCATCAATAGGTCCTTGCTTGGAAGCAGTATCTAAAAAAAGCAGG
Organism: Malaclemys terrapin pileata; assembly: GCF_027887155.1. Taxonomy (NCBI): domain Eukaryota; kingdom Metazoa; phylum Chordata; order Testudines; family Emydidae; genus Malaclemys; species Malaclemys terrapin. The sequence goes on from NC_071507.1 coordinate 89,353,435, forward strand.
ACACAAATTCATTGATTCAGAAACCTACACCCCTACATTTGAATTCCATGTATACTCCTTTGCCACTACTGTATTATTATGAGACCATGTTGAACAAGTGTTATGATGTACAATGCAACTGTTTTCTTAACAGAAGTTCAAACAATAAGCAAGCTGGAACTAAGGAAAGCAGAAAATACATGTTCTGGTTTCATATGAAACTTCTTACTTTGCAACTTAGATGAAAATATTAAACTATTTTTAATTCCCACTAACATAATTCAAAGAAGTTCGCTGCACTGAAGTAATAAACTTACAATATGATTTATCTTCATTTAGCCTTTAATTAAAGCACTGATTGTTAGTTTGGATATTAATAAAAAGTTGAGTTCATTACCATATTGAAACAGGGGAAGGAAGAATTTTAAGGTTTTACTTCATGTAGATTGGAAAACTTCAGAATTATTTAAATTTGAGAGAAGTATTGTGTGAACCTCTAAGTTCTTTATGAGCCTCTAGATCTAGAAATGTCATGTAACCCCAACTTCTCAAAAATGTCTTCTATCAACTGATGATAATAAGCATGCTGGCAACTATTAATACTAATTTTGTATATCAAGAACAATAGATAATGCATCAAAGAATACATACTGTTCTTTTGTTAGACTCCTCTGATATCAGAAATCAGTATTTTTCTGAAGTACAACATTAAGGATTTTTTTTTTTTAAATATGCAGACTTAGCTAAGCTTGAAATATATTGCATTAAGTTGTCTCTCTTACCTTTGGTCTGATTGATGAGAGTTCGAAGCTCCCAACTCCTTCGGACTGATCCACTCAAGTCTCCTTTGGGATACAATGGTTCTGTAAAAACAATAATGAGAGAAATTATGTTGCCTAAAAATTGTTTGTTTTCATACTACTTTTAGGGTATTAACAGTGTTGCCATATTTAACAACAAAATCTTACATTTTACATTTCAGGATTAAAACACCTGATAATTTAACAACTCACACTGATCTTCGCTATGGTATTTGAGGCAACACCACAGCTAGTTACATTCTTTGAACTTTAAGACAATTTGGTATCTTTAGAAATAGTTATATATAACACACGGCAGAAATTCAGCATCTGTATACATAAAAAATTACTGCATTGCAAAATCGTTTAACTATAAATAGTCAATCCAACCTAGTTAGTCTCCCCTTCAATATCAGGTACAGGTAAAAGGCAATGATCAGGCAAACCAAGCAAATCAAAAATATACTTTAAAAAGTTCAACTGTTTGTTAAACGTTTCTTCCAATTTGGAAAAAGACAACACAATCTACTATATTCAAACTCCAGTCATAAGTGATGGCTGAAACACTGAGAAGTTCATTGTCTGTCATACAAAATACAAAATGAAACTTAATGATCAAGTTTATTTTCCAAGGAAGTTGTTTAAATATATTTCACTTATATGCCTAAGCATATAAGGGGTCAGAGAAACCTGAGGAGGAGGAGAGGCCCAGACCAATCGATCTATCAACATGTGGATCCAGCCATTTCTCCCCACTAGTGGTGGGTGCAAGTACTGGCTCTGGGGACTTCTGTAACACTGATGCTGCAATAGCAACTACAGTCTTTGCTTCTGATCCACAGCCTGAGAAATCCTCACCTCACAGCCAGGTTACTGTGCTGAGAAGGTGTGCAAGAAAAGTAGATCCAGTCACTGATACAGGGGATATGCCAACAAAATGTCACTACGGTATCAATCTCATTTTGAACGCTGTAGTGCAGGGTGGTCAAACTATGGCCCATGAGCCGCACCACATGGATTGGCGCTGCTCCAGTCGGGGCGCTGGGTCGGAGGACGCACCACGTGGCTGTGCCCCACTCCAGCTGGGGCACAGGGTCAGGGGCCGCACCAGGCAGCTCCCGGAAGCCACAGCATGGCCCTGCTCCGGCTCCTACGCGCTCCAATGGGAGCTGCAGGGGCGGTGCCTGCGGATGGGGCAGCATGTAGAGCTGCCTGGCTGCACCTCGGCGTAGGAGCCAGAGAAGGAACATGCCACTGCTTCTGGGAACCGCTTGAGGTAAATGCTACTGGGAGCCTGCAGCCCTGAGCCTCTCCCCACGCCCCAACCACCTGCCCCAGCCCTGATCCCCCTCCCACTCTCCAAAATCCTCGATCCCAGCCCTGAGCACCCTCCTGCACCCCAAACCTCTCATCCCCAGCCCCATTACCGGGCCCGCACCCCCAGCCGGAACCTGCACTGTGTTCTGCACCCCTGCCCCAGCCCTGATCCCCCTTCCGCCCTCCGAACCCTTCGGTCCCAGCCCAGAGCACCCTCCTACACCCCAAACTCCTCATGCCCAGCCCCATCCCAGAGCCCGCACCCCCTCCGGCACCTCAACACCAATTTTGTGAGCATTCATGGCCCGCCATACAATTTCTATTCCCCATGTGGCCCTCGGGCCAAAAAGATTGCCCACCTCTGCTGTAATGGAACACCCCACGGGTCTATTAAAAAAGCTAAACAAGCAACTATCTTAAATACAGGTGCCCAAGCTGCACCTGAAAAAAAAAAAAAAAACCCACACAGACATATTTGGGAAAACATAGGCAATTTGGTCCTTAATTTAAAGTTAACACAGTAAAGAACTGTTTAGAAATAAAGAGTTGATAAAGGAATTTTTAAAAGGGGGGATGGACCTGGGTCAGGAGAGAGACAATACATTAATCACATAAATCATTTGCAGATCCAGATCACAATCTGGTATCGAAATAATCACCTTCTCGATCCTCAGTGGGACTTGAGTGACGGCTCAGGGACCTAAACTGCAACTCAGCTGCTATTGAAGCCAGTCGATCATTTTCAGGGACACTGGAACCCCTGTTTAAAAAAAAAAAAAAAAAGCCACTGTACAGATTAGCAATTTAAATTGCACTTCTGAAGTGACAGAACCTCTAAAGCTTAGGGGGCGAGTGTATCCACCCTGGTCCCATTAATGAAAACCACACAAAGGCAAAACGAGTTCTTGGGAAGTAAAGTGAAGTATTGTAAATCTTCAGCATTTTCTTTCCTGCTCTCTGTGTGACATTATTTAAATCCTGGATGGAGACGCTGTCCCACTCCACCAACCTAAAGGTTGGAACTTATGTAGTGTTAAGCACCTGAAACTCCTGTTGATTAAAATGGGATCTACAGGGGTTCAACACCTTACCAGATCTAGCTCCAAGCACGTCAGAACTATATTCCGCTCAGAGTTTTATTTAAAAAATAAATACTACCAGAAGACAAAACAGGAACGCTGTCTTGCACATATTAATTATGAGCCTGTGTATATGCAAATTATTAAACAGGTAAAGAAACAGTGAGAAAGACAGAAAGAAATCTGCTCAAATACTAGGTCTGGGTAAATACAAAATGATCAACCACAGCCGTCTCCGACCTTGGACATTCAACAATTAAATTGGAAAAATTAGTATAGAAATAGCACAGACTCAAACTGTCAAAAAGCTCAATATAAACCAATAGATTAAAATTGCTTTGCATTTAAATGTTCAAATTACATAAAAAAAGAATATTTTAAGAACAGCCTTGAATGAACTATGGTAGCATTTGTGCACCACACATTGCTTAGTGCAACTGGTTTAGAAAGTTCTCATATTCTATAAATTGTATGCACCTAATGCAAATGTTTAGAACAGATTAAAGCTTTGTTTCTATGCTATTCCAGTGGCTGGGCATCCATCCTCTTAAATACAATAGAACCGTCCTTAGTGAAGAGATGTTTTTTTCTTTCACAGAATAACTTCACTAAAAGTGAGGATAACTACAATTAAGACAGCAATCTGCAGATTGAGTTGGAAAAGTTTGGGACGCTCATTCTACTTCATTACAAACTGAAGTTCACTTTAGTGGATTATACTGTACACAGTATATTATAGTCATTCTTTAATGACAATTCTCTTCAATGCTACTACAATACTACAGATTTCTGGTTTCCGTAGTTCGTTTTTAACTACTATTTATTTAGTTCATGGGTGATCAGAGTTCAACTTAAAAATACACATTGTGCACGTAAGAATTCACAGCCTCTGTTGTAGAAAAAAAACACTGCAGTTTGTTATTCCCAACTCCCAAAAGAGTTGTTCTTGGAGCCATCTACCTTACAGCATGAAAGCTTCTAGGGAATTATTTCTTTAATGAACAGAATACATAGATTTCTGTACAACACTGCAACCATTCCAATGTTCTAATATTATTGGCCAAAATATATATGTGGATGCTTTTAAGAAGTGAAGTCCCAGTTCTTTGAAATGTATATTTCTTATTTCTTTTTCCTTCCATCAATTATTGTTGATCATTCGATTCTTTTGTAGGTTGACAAACATTTTGTTGTGTAATTCTTTTGTTTTCAAATCAGTTTTTTTCAAAAATGAAAATAAGAAACACACACGGTAACTGTTACAGATACCACAGTACATGGGTGCACCATCACACATGAATTACAAGTCTGTCCCAGTTACATTCAATAATATAACATCACACCAAAGCATAAGATAGTCAAAAATTATAATCGTATCCCTCAGTTGCTCCTGTTCAAAAGGCAGCTGCTCAGGCAACACTTCAAGTAACCCACATGCTCCAGGGGAAATTTGAAGGGGGCAGGACAGAAGGAGATGGGGGCAGAGTAGGGGGAATCTGTTTTATGTGGTCTGTAACACAAGAGGAATATTTAAATAATGGACCGATTCTATATGTGTTTTTTAGAAACCACAAATACTACTCAACCACAGCTCTCTTGATTTCTGAAACTGCTAGAGCTTCTATGCGTTATTTATTCTGTCTGTAAACCATGAAAAGTGCTTGGCACTGCTGATCACTACTACTGGGTCTTCTGTAATGACTGTCTTAAAATGGAAGTACAGAGAATGTTTGATAAACACACAAATAGCATCCAGAAGTATTCTTCCAAAGACCAGGACTGTTCTTTTAGTGAACACAGAGTGTACTGTACAGCCAGCTTCTATATGCAGAGACCATTTTGGGATGCAAATCAAAACTTTTAGCATAAAAATCACAGAATGTGAAGTGACAAGACACTTTCGAGATATGCTAGTTAGAGCTTTATGTCAAAAGAACTGCCACCCAATGCCTGAAACACTCCCCCTGAAATTATCTGTAAGGCCACAATCCATTCCGCTTCAAATATCTCTAAACCTGCTTCTTCTGTGCCATCTACAACAAATGAGCTAACCAGGATGGTTGGTTGAGTAGCAGTTGAAGATAGCAGATATTATTTATTAAAAATAACAAACTTTAAAATAGTTCAGACTAATTAAGTTGCGTGCATAGTTCACCTAAGTAACCATGCAATCTTATTACTGTTGTCCTGTTCTTTCTCCCTCCCCTTCGCTTCTTAATATTTGCTACATTTGCTTGTTGCATTTTATTTCAAATGAGTTTGTAACCTCTTCAGAGCATGACCCAGGTGTGTATGACGACTAGCACAACAGAGCTCTTGGCACTATGACCATACAAATAAAAGAAGTAAGACCCATGAGGTATTTAGAAATCTTGAGACTCCAGATACAGTCACTGTTAGAATATTGTTAATTATACTACTCAAACTGCATAAATCCTCTTAATGTCAAAATACTAAGAGGTCTTAAACAATAACTGCTATTCACTTATGAACTCAATCATAACTCTGCACCATTACTAGCTACTGTAATTAAAAGTGTGGCTCATGCTTTTAACAGATGTTATTTCAAAGGATGGCCGTGATGAACATTTTAGTACCACAAAAATGTAAGTTAACAAAATTGCTGAACAATTAAAATTGGAGTTCATTTCTTTCCCACTCAACTCACACAGGAAGTTAGTTACAGCCCTTATATGAAAGTTCCACTGACAGACTGTTCCCTTTCCTAATTTTTTTTTTTGTCTGAACTATAAGGAAGGTGGCAACAGTAGAACACTAATGATATTGGTACTCCCAAGATTATTTGCTGAGTATTGTCAGTGCTCAGAGCTGTGGAGGAAGATGTAGTCTCAGCCAAAAGGGGCCTGCAACCTGAATTAGATAACACTGTCATAGTTCCAGGGTACCAGGCTTGTATTCCCCTTTTGTAATTCAGCAAGGGAACCACTTTCAGGCATCTAGCTCCCCAGCTGTTACATTTCTTGGGTGGAGACCGTCTCTCTCCCCCTCCTGACTGGAGTGTTTTCCAGGCCACATAGTTCCCTGCCTTCACTGTGAATTCCCCATCAAGTCAGACTGCCTAAGCAAGCTCATTTGCTTTCTCTTCAGAGGCTATCAATAGCATAATTACCCACAGTTACAAACTACCACACAGCTTTTTCTAAGCAAGAACATTTATTCTTAAAGTGAAAGCATTACAGAGAAAACAGAACAATAAAAACCTACACGCATTCTAATAAATTTACCAGAGATCACCCCCAACTCCAACAAGGGCTCTGGCAGGTGAACAAGCCTTCACCTGCCAGGGGTTTTTCTGCGATGTTTATAACCACCTTAGCTCAGAATAAGAACACCCATGAATCTGTAAGTCACTCCTTTGGGCCTCTGATCTTATCCTCATGTAACAGGTTATCAGCAGATAAAGGTCCCTTCCCACTGGGTGAAGCTTCAAAAGGCTAAGTTCTTGCAAAACTGGAAGAGTTATATTCACATTCACCTCCCACTAGAGATTTCCTGGGAAACCTGCTTAACTTTAGAAGCTCATTCTTGTCTGGCACATGTTTCAAACAGTCCTGTGAAGCTCATGACACTTCTCAGGGTTTATATTAGTCATGTCTCCTCCCTAGGGACGTTACATACAATCCCACAGTAACACAAACATTTGCATTTTTAATAAAATTGACTTCTAAGTTACTTAACCTTAATTCAACAAGGTTTGTTCAGGATATTGCAGGAAATTGCTATATCTGTCACAAACACAACTATGATGTAATACAGCTGGTCTAAACTCAAAGCAGTGCAGGTTTTTTGTGGGGATAAGGTGTGGTCAGTTAGCACAAAGTAAGTATGTGATTACACCAGGCACAGGAAGCAAGGAGAAAGAAGCTTGAACATGGACACGGGAGAAATATACGAGGGAAAGAGTGGAGGAGAGAGGGGTGGAAAGGATATAAGGAAGGCTTGAATGGAAGGTATGGAGAGGGGGAGTAGGATGACACTTGAACATGAGAACAAGGAGTTTGAACTTGATGCAGAAGGCAAGGAGAAGCAAGTGACAGCAATCATAGGAGAGGAGGATGACTTTAGCAACTATTTGGATGGACTGCAGGGAGTAAGGAGAGGCCAGAAAAGATAAGATTGCAGTAGATGAGGCAAGAGATTACCAAGACATCAACAAGGATTTTTGTGGTCAGGATGCAGAGGAAAAAGCAGACTTAGAAACTGTGGAGGAACCAGCAGCATTTGGCAGTGGCCAGATGTGAGGGGACAAAGAAAAATGTGACACCCCATTATCAGGCTTGCAACATTGAAGATACTGGAATAGATTTGTGCAGCAATTTACTGATGTTCTTTGAAAATGGTACTGCTCTGAAACATGGAAGTCATCTTTGGTCATGTTCTTATTCTGCATGGGTATAAGAAACCACAGGTAGAAATCCACCCACAAAACTTATTTGTAGTACTCTATATTTGCCACCAGGAAATTTTCACAAGTATTTTTCATCACTAAAAATCATTTCCCCCCAATTCTGTATTATATTAAAAATTCTTACAATTTAATTGTAAACAAGAAACTGATTAATTTGCATATTAAAACCTCCTTGAGAAACACATGTGCAGGGAACATTTACCAATTACTAATAAACCTATCAAAGCTAATCTACTGAGGAACTGAATGGTATATGTTAACTGCATGCGTATTTTTACTGCATGAATTAATGTATAGTCTTTTGACCAATATGTAAGGTCAAAACTGTATGTTCAAATTACCATCTTGTTTTAGCTCAGTGCAGACTTATAAACATGCACTTGTATAGTATAATAATTTCACCGAAGTCGAACACAAATGAAGAAGCCACTGGAACAGAGCACATGACGGGATGGAATTTCACTGTTTAAATTATCTAATGGAATGTATTTAATGGGAGCAATTTGCATGGGTGATGTAAACAGAAATGAGACTTCTGCATTGCGGAGTGGAACTACCTGGTATCATTTGCACTGCTGACAGGTTTTGGTTGAGCTGAGTCGCTACTGATGGGAGCGGGGCGACTGACAGCAGCGCTGCAATGGTTCCGTACATCACAAGGGACACTCCGCGTGCTGCGATGAGAAGAAAGACTTCAGGAAACAGTTGAAAAAGTGGATGGAGTTGAAAATTTAATTTAAAAATAAGATAGCGAAACAATCAAAAACAGTGTCAATTTTTAAAGTTTATTCATGTGGGGAAAAAGTTAATTTATTTTACCAAAAAAAAAAAAAAAAAAAAAAGTCCCAAAAGTTTTAGAAGCAGAGTAGTCAATGGGCAATCACCTAACATGTTAAGAGTGTTAAGAGACCAACACTTCAACAGTTACCTCTAGAATAGCTCCCAATTTGTGTGTGTGAATACCTGGTTTTGAAACATTTTGAATCCATATTCTGAGGCTGAGCTACAGCCCCTTTGAAAATATAGCCCTTTATTTTGTTTATGTGGAAGGTTGTATGGCAAAATTAGTTTGGAAGCTTTCAGATTTTAGTCCTATTTCTAGACCAAAACTTTTAATGGGAAACAATTATGTGAATATAGTTTGAAAATTATTTAACACTAAGATACAGAAATGCCACCATATTCAAGGATGTTATCTTTGAAAATCTCATGTAAACTAAACTACAAAAGCAAAGTCTGAGGCATTACATGCTCACTCACTCAGGGGGAAGGGAAAAAGCTAGTTAACTACCAGTATTTAAAATACTGAATCTCATAAAATATTCTTTTCCCAAAGCAATTTTGTAAAGAAGAAAACAAAGAATGACTTTAAAGTTGGAAAGCATGCAGCAATCAAAGCATTAAACAAATAAGAAAATGCATCATCTCCAAAAGCATGCCTTTAAAATACAGATTTCTTTAACTCTTTTTTTAAGAATCTCCTTGATTTTCCTCTTGCAAAAACAGAAGTATTGGCTTTATCAGAACAAATATTTTAGAGAAACAATATTCAGTTCACTGAGTTAAACGAACAGCTTCAGTAACATCAAACTTTCAGTGAAAGGGAAGAAAGCTGATGTTTAAGAATCTGGACAAGTGCTGAATACCTGAACCCTTCAGGAGTTGGGATGATAAGGTGAGGATTTGGTGGATCACTGTGGCATCGAGGTACCTTCACAGGACGAGGACTGTTTCGATGAATAGCTGCAAATGGTAAAAGTCAACACATAAATATTATTATAATGTCAGGAAAAACACCTGTTATGAAAAATTTTAAAAATAATGATGTTATGTGATTTTGTTAAAGATTCCCCCCACAAATTAAGCAATTATATAATATAAATTCAGCTTCTATTTACCTCAAAATATTTTATTCATTTTGTATACACAAACCCCAAAAAACTCATTTAAAATAAATCACTTATAAAGATAATACTAATCATACTAGTAACTTTCAGCATCAGGTTTCTATAAAATATAAACAGCCATTAAAAACAATCAGAGGAATGAAAAAATAGCTGTAACAGGATGCGCATCTAATGAAAATACAGTAACTGTATTTTCATTTTTTCAACTTCACAAGAAAGGGTTAATTTATTACTTTTTTTATGCAGTAAATAATAAACAAAATGTTAAAAACTGAATAATGCCAACACTATTGCTTTATAGATGCTCTTGGTATCAAATATATTAATTTTCTAGACAACTATAAAAAGCAAAGCATGCTGGTCAAATGCCATGCATATATGCAGTAAGCTAAATAAAATAGTATTATCAGTACTAAAAGTTGTCAGCCAAGTCATGGCTGAAGCAGCATTTGCAAGTGTTTCAGTATTTGGACTCATATGCATGGTAAAACCATTGTTTTAACCAAAATGAACATTAGTCTCATCTCTGAACTAGTTTCACTGTGAATCTAAGGGCTTAGACGAAGAGCACAGAACACTTCACTGAGTTATTCTAAATAGTATTTATTGTACATTAACAACTCCATTCTAAAGGAAAGCATAGAGTGGGATAAGGGTTATGTGGACAGAAAAGTAGCTTGTAAATTTACAACCCAAATTGTTGGTGTGATGTATAATAAAATGAACCCTAGCTCTAGACTCAAGAAGGACACTGCTCATTACTCTTTCAAACTATGCATTTGATATGTGATCTGCAGACAGGGGGATCACAACAGGAGTCAGCTACCCTGCCATAATAAAAAAACATACCTCCCAGCAACCAAAATGAATAATTAATGCTGTACAACTGACCAGAAAGTTGGACACTTCCTTTTTAAAGAAGTTAGATATCGGTATATCACTATGTACCTTTCTGTACATTAAACACAGTGTTTTATCCCAATACTGAAAAGACTTACACACACACACACACACACACACACTGAACCTTGTACCCCGTTTACAGCCACAGTCAGTTGAACATAGATACTTGTAATAAAGTTTTTTTATCTTTTTTTGTTACTTGCAGATAAGTGTTCTATTTTGATATTAAATTCATGGAACTTAAAACAACTCAAAGGGATAATGCTTTTTCCTCCAGTTGTACTTATATATGGAGATATACCTATCTCATAGAACTGGAAGGGACCTTGAAAGGTCATCAAGTCCAGTCCCCTGCCTTCACTAGCAGGACCAATTTTTTTGCCCCAGATCCCTAAATGGCCCCCTCAAGGATTGAACTCACAACCCAGGGTTTAGCAGGCCAATGCTCAAACCACTGAGCTCTCTCTCTTGCTTCCCTCCCTCCCTGTGTGATATCTTCAGCTTAACCCTGTTACTTTCTCTCTTTCCAATGCCACTTCTTTGTACTTTTCATAATACCCACGCTTCTTCCTTCTCCTGTTTTCCTCTGAACCTTTCATTCCCCCTGCCATCTAAACCCATTTGCCCTCATTCATCATGGTGTGGAAGAGCTGCTTATGCTTTCGAAACCAGCAGGTGCCCCCCACTCCATGTTGTGCCTTAACACATGTGAAGTGTGTCAAGACTATGTGAAAACATGAGGAACCAGTATGCAACTTCAGGAAAAATGAGAGTTATGAATGTCTAGCAATGACTAATTGCACTGGCAAGGAGGCGGGAAATGAGAGAAATTACTAGATAGCATTCTTAACCGCAACAATGGTGCTAAAATGAAACAATAATTGCAGTGTGGGCAGTAAGCAGCCAAAATGATTTTGGAAGTTATATCTTCCCGAATCTAACAAAGATACTGGAAGTACTGCACCAGACATCAGCACAGAAGTCTCCTACAAGGACATAAGATAGAAACATATGTGTGAAAAAAAAGTTAATATTCCTCATGCATGAAATACCACAACACAGAGGTTTACCTTTTTAACAAAGGCTATTTTTAACCTTGACAAATCACAAGAAGATTTACAAGAGTTCCAGGTACAATCAGAAATACTCTGTTGGCAAGGCAGTTTGGTTGCATTTAAAGCCTAACAGAATGTCACATCTCTATTGTTGTAGCAATACTACTGAATAGCAACATCAAAGAAAAACTCTGCAATTAACATTTGCTTAATTCAATTTAAAGTTCTGAGTCAATAATATAGCTGATAATTTTAGATGCACTGAATTACAAATTTGGCAATTCTTCTTCTAATCTATATTTTACAAAGAATCACACTGCATTTTCTTAGGCCATACAATTAATAAAGATATTCACAATAGCCTGCAGCTACAGTATCAACATTTTACACAGATTAACATTTAACTTTGGCTCTTTCAAATGGTTTCCAACCTATTTCCCCTTGTAGATAGTAATTACAAACATATTGCAGTATACTCTTTATCCAGAATCACGTTTGAATACAATTATTTTAACAAATAAATAGAAATCATTTTTAATACTAAACCAAAATAAATGTAGTAAGACTCATTCATTAGTCATTAGATAATCTTTTTTATGAAAATATTTACAACCAATAGACGTTCAATGCAAACTAATGTAATATTAAAATTTGTCTTTTAAAAAATAAATTGGCATAATTTTATGACACTCACTACATGGAAATATATATCTAGTTGGGAATGAAAATAGTAACTTTAAGTAACAAGAAGTAAATTTGTAAACAAGGATACAATGCCATATTTAAATACTTCAATGAAGGTTATGAGCCAACATGAGAAGTAGCTCATTTTAGATCTAGTAAAATTTTTGTTTTGTGTTAACTGGATCAAACAAGAAGGAACATTTTAAAGCTTCTTTTCAAAGAATTTTAATATCTGCATTACCACTTGTGTCTACAAAGCTTCAGTGAAATATAAAAATAAACAAGTCAAAAATGCATTGCAAAGAAACTGCTCCACAGAACACACCAAATCACTCGAGCTTGTCTACATGGCAAGTTACTGTGTGGCAATCTAGGATATGAATCTGCAGTGTACCAGCTTGCCACACGGTAACGTCACTTGTGGACACTGCTACAGTGCACTAAAAGTCCTGGAATATGGCTTGGATTTTAGTGCATATTAGCAGTATCCACACAAGACATTACTGCATGGCAAACAGCTGCTCTGTAGATTCAGACCCTGACTCTCCATGCAGTGACTTGCCATAGCAGACAAGCCTCCAACTGGATAATATACTATATTAGAATAACTAGCTTGCTCTTACGAACATTTGCCTGTGACTTGAACCTGAAATTCTGCTGTAGCCACCCTTTCACTCTTCTATTCTTACCTGCAATGGGATCAACTACGGTAGAGGCCTTTATAGAGCCCTGATTTTCCCCAAAGCTATAACTCCTCACAGCCATAATATTTTCTTCTGAAGACTTGACGGGACTCTATTGGGAGCCATTTAAGGACATTAATTAGCCTTGGTCTACACTACAGACAGCTTACATCGACCTAACTCTGTAAGTGTCTTCACTAAAATGTAGTTCCCACCAATGTAACTCCCCCACTACACCGACTTAAGAACTCTACTTCCATGAGAGGCGTAGCACTTCTCTGATACTGCATCAACCGTAGACACTGCACTGTTTACATCGACTGTTGCTACCTTTCAGAAGCCGTCCCACAATGCCCCACACTGACAGTTAAATCGGTGCACCGCTCCTGGCGAGGACGCACACTGCCAACACAAGGAGTGTAGCATGGACATGCAAAAGCGATTTATTACTGCAGTGGCTGTACATCAACATAACTTAGGTCAACTTAATTTTGTAGTGTAAACCTGCCCTTAGTCAGAGCAATCACCTGAGTGATTTACTTAAAAAAAAAAAAAAAAAAAAAAACCACTACCTGAAAATATGGACTGTTGTCATTTTACACATTACTTGTGTTAACTCTTCCACAGTTTAATGATGACTCAGGCAGTAATGTTCATATGAGAACAACCAGGAAAAGCTTTAAAAGTACCTTTTTATGATTAAATTTAATGTTTTAAAATGAACTTGCAATCAAATTGTTATTTTTCAAATTTATTTATACAAACTACAGTAGCTAGGTTCCAGAAGTAATGCCAGGAACTGCTGTCTTACCAATGTACAAACCTGTAACAGGACTGTGAGGTTTTCCAATTACATGGCCGATGCATTCATTCATCAGAGCTTGTAAACTCTAGGAGAGGGAAACAAAAAAAACAAGTTTTGATATTGTACACTACACAAGATAATTGCCAAAAAAAAAATCATTTATCTAGATTTGGAGAAAATTTGGCTTACTAGTTTTTCCAATTTTGATCAAGCCTTTAAATTTGTCTTCAGACATAAAAATCCCAAATCCCCAAAATACATTTCTTCACAACAGCTATGACCTATATAGTTATGTATGCTAACTGAAATATATTTGTAAATGTATGAGGTAGCTTAGACAATGACTGCAACATGATTTCTCTAACAGTCAATTATCCTGGCGTGAAGTCCACAAAGGCAGGGTGTTATTGCTTAAAATGTACTAATACATGCATAATCTGTCACGTGCGATACTACTGCTTCTATCTATTCCATTAAGATAAATCTCTGGAGCCAAAAGTTAGGATTTCATTGCTAGACACTCCTATCCAGCAATGGACTTGCCAGAATTAAGTAGTTAAAAAGACTGAACAGTGATGAAAAGAAGCTGGGTGAGGTAATATCTTTTATAGTACCAACTTCTATTGGTGAGAGAGACAAGCTTGCCAACTTATACAGTGCTCTTCTTCAGATCTGGGAAACCTGACCAGACCTGAAGAAGAGCTCTATGTAAGTTCAAAAGCTTGTCTCTCTCAACTACAAACGTTGGTTCAATAAAGGATATTACCTCACCCACGGTCTCTCTTCTAATATCCTGGGACTCACATGGCTGTATGGCTGTTATAATAAAAAAGGCCCTCTATATTATAATGCTAGTAGGAGTTATATGCAAGCATTGACAAAGACCATAAAACTAAGTATCATGTTTACTGAATAAACTGCCTTATTTTTGTTATCTTTAAAAAAAAAAAAAAAAGTGTTCTATGTCTCAAAGTTAAGTATTAGACCTGGCTGACAACATTCAAAGATACTGTTCACTCTGAGATGTAGTGCTCAACACTGACCCAGAAAAATTGTTTTTGTTAGTGTAAGAGGAGACCCCTCTTCTGTCCACCCACAACATCAGCAATTCTCTCAAGAAAGGGTGGTCTTGTGGGGTTAAGACACTGAACTGGGGTGCTACACAGTGTGTGAGACAACTTGGACAAGTTACTTAATCTTTCTATATTTCAGTTTCCTCATCTGTAAAACAGATGTACTAATGCTTCCCTATCTTACAGGTATTTTCTGGGGATACATTTATTAATGTTTTTAATGTGCTCAGTTACAACTGATGTGAGGGTCATAAGTATAGACAAACATTATTCCACCTTGCTAAAATTCCTCCAGCAATTCAAAGGCATAATAATGGAAACTGAAACTAGACAAATTGAGACCCCAATAAAGTGATGTATTTTAACAGTGAGGGTAATTAACCATTGGAAGAAAATATCAAGGAATGTGATAGATTCTCCATCACTTGAAGACTTTAAATCTTTAAATCAAGATAACTGTATTTCTAATATATATATATATATATATATATATATATATATATATTTTCATATTCATATTCAAAACAGAGTTTGGGGTTGCCACAGGGATTTCTCTGTGAAGTTCTATGGCCTGTGTTATACAGGAGATAAGTCTTGAGCATAATGATCTCATCTGACTGTAAAAATCTATTAAATTGAAACCAGGTGTAAGATGGCACAACTTCCACTGACTTCAACTCAGTCTTTTTCTATTTACACCAGGTCTGAATTTAGCTCAGCTATCCTGAATATTACTAGGGTATTCTCTTGATGTTTGTGTGCAGTTGCCATTGCAAATCCCACTTTTTACAAAAGTGCCAAGTTATCTTTCAACAACCACAAGTGGTCAGAACCTCGAGTTTAGGTTTTATCATATAAATAGCTCCCCACACTATACAATGCTCCTCTTAAGACTAGCTGAGGTGTTGGTTCCATACACATTCACAGGAAAGAATACTATGATTGTAAAGCACCAAAACCACTTTATATTTGTTTTCTCAAAGTCTCTGATCCAAATACTGACACAGCAAGATTCTCCTGAGCTTGAGAACTGAAGAGATCACATCAGAAGGTGCCAGTACAACTAGATTATTTAAAAAAAAAAAAAAAATACTTGTACTATCCATCAAACTGTTATAGATACTTTAGAAACTGCAACAAAGTTGGCGAAAAAATAACAGGCTGGGGCTAGTTTTTAAAGCTAGAACTTTACATAAACTTTACATTTTGTGTGACATATCAGGCACAATGCTCAAGCTTATCAAGATTATATTTAAAGAGAACTGAAATTTTTTAAAAGCATTGTGTTTCCCAGCAATACAAACATTGGAAAATAGTCCACTTCAGGATTTTTGTGCTAAAAGCCAGTTTAGTTTTAAAGATAATGTTAAGGAAAAGGATGAATGCTATAGTTTCAGTATTTATTTAATAAGGTTACTGTACCCTAGTATTTCATAATGTATCTTTAATTTGTTCATAATGATCTGCTTCCTAATTAACAGTGGCTCAGCTACAGTGTGTTACCACTGGGGATCAATGCTCTTTTGCCTCCTGAAACAGTAGAGCTGAAAAATGCTGCAGAGATAATGATGTAGTGACTGTGGGACAGGCTTCTGGTCACATTACTTTTAGTAACCTGTCCTTTTCTTTAAAGAAATGCAGACACACTACTTGAGAGACAAAAAATTAACTGGGGGAAATATCTGTCAAAATTCCAAAGGAAAGCTGATTCTAAATAAAAGTGAACACAATCAATCGCCATCAATATTATTCTCTGTGTTCTGTTACTTTTGTGGGGGCTGTACTTTCACTTCCACTGCAGAGCTATAACATACCACATTACAGAACTAAAGCTTCCAGGATTGTTTCATAGAAACAAAACAACCCCTGCCCCCCACAACCAAACACAAACTATGCTCTACCATATAATTTAACAGTAACAAGGCAAGATTCAAATTTTAAATCTTGTATGTTAGTATGATTTAGCTCTAAAGAAATACAGTTAGACTGCAATGTTTTGTGTTTGCTCCATATATGAACTAGGGTTAAGGATACATTTCAGAGCATCCAATAGAAAGCAATATTAGGTTGAGTGTAAATTAATAGCTCATCAGCAAACTGCTGCCAAGTATCCCAGGTTGTGAATGTAGTTACTATACAAAGGCTTCAGTACTGCAGAAACCTGACATGACAATTTCATTTTTTTTGTATATTGATGTCATTAGCATGCACTATTCAGAATTTTGCAAGCTAAATCAGAGTAACCAGCATTTAGATTTATATAGAACAGTCTCAGAACAATAATTAATCAGATTTAAGAGCACAGAAAACATCCCTGATAACAGACAGATAATAGATTTTATTGACTGAAAATGAACTGAAAGTAGGTTGGGCTGCAATGTGAGAACAATTAATTCCATACCAAGAAATCCTCTTCAGGCAGAGCTGAAATAAAGGCTGGCTCAATGGCTTGAAGAAAATCAAAACCTTGTGTTGCCCACCTGTCAAGCAGAAGAGAATTGTTCATTAGCCAAAAACAATTACATAACTGTCACATGCGTTCTAGTGACTTATCTTAATATACATGGTTATGGGTATGTCTACACTGCAAAAAAAAAAAAAAAAGACCGTTGGCAGCAAGTCTCAGAGCCCAGATCAACTGATGTGGCCTTGCAGGACTCTCACTACAGGACAGCAGCACAGATGTTCGGATTCGGGCTGGAGCCCAGGATCTCAAACCCTGCAGGGCAGGGGCGTATCTCAGATCACAGGCTCTTGCCCAAGCACAAATGTCTACGCTGCTATTTTGATCCCAGAGCGCAAGTCAAAGTCAACAGACCAGGCTCTGTGGCTCACTGTTGCGGGATTGTCTGTTTATTTTTGCAGTGCAGACATACCCAATGACTGCTGTTTACTTGCATATATTAACAAGAGTTCTGTATAACAGTTCGGATTTATGTACAGAGTGAAGTATCTGGCTTTTGCAAGGGGTTAATCTTTAGCCAGGTGGTAAATGGACATGAAATTCTGAGTTCTAGACTTTTAATATGGATGTCACCAAATAAAGATAGTAGGCTACCTTCTTCAGGCCTGGTTATACACCTCAGCCCACTAATGTTTTAGGAAATACATATAAATTCCCCAAAATATGTTTTAAAGTGCCCAGCCCACAACATAAGATCTTGGCAACTAGTTTAATAAGGAGTCACTAACAACAACTTTCTGGGCAAAATCAAAGACATGGTACTAGCACATAGAGTTAAGCAGAATCTGACCAGTATTAATATTATATACCTATTCCGATTGGGTTTCAGCTCAGATTGAAGCACTAAGGAGTGCAGTTGTCACTTGTGGATTATCTCTTTCTAGCCGTAAACTGCATGAGACATTCATTCTGAAGTGACTGAATCCTATAGAGGTTTTTGACATCAACCATCACAAAATACTGCTGTACCATCTATGGAAGCCAAGTGAGGGTGCAGAGTTATGCTAGGTCGGCTTTGCCAATTCACCTGATCAATCTGGGAGTGGGGTGATGGGTAGCTTGTCTTCCTCCTCAAGAGCTTTGAGGTGTGGTGTTCTACATGGTTCAATCTCATCACCCCTCTTACTGAACATTTTGTAAGAGCATATGGGGAGATTGAGACACATCATGGGCAATGCTGCCAACAATATGCTGAAAACACCCAACCCTAAATCTTTCACACTCAGAGCAGACAAACCTGCTGCTTAACAATCCAAATATCTGCATAAAACTGGAATATGGATGAAAGAAAGCTGGCTTAAGCTAAATCTGGGAAGGAGGTGAAGTTGGCAGGAAGAAAGGAGCACTTTGAGTATCTACAGGAAAAAAATGGTTACTTGTTCTGTAACTGTTATTCTTTGAGATGTGTTGCACACATACATTTCACTTCAGAGGTGTGCGTGTCCAGTGCACCAGTCAGATTCTTCCCTTGGCGGTATCTGTCAGGGCAGCACATGCAAACTCTTCTGCCTCATATTGCTGCCCAGTGGTATAAAGGGCAGGGCTGGACAGATATGTGTAACACATCTCAAAGAACAACAATTACAGAATAGGTAAGTAACCATTTTTTTCCTTCTTCGAGTCATTGCACATGTCCATGCCACTTCAGGTAACTCACAAGAAGTTCAATCTGGAGGTGGGTTTCAGAGTTTACCTGAACAGTGACTGACAGACTACTCAGAAATCCAGGATGAGATTTTCTGGAGCAAGACTGGAAGGCCTTTCATCCTCTCTGCAACCGTCACAAACATCTGGGAGGAAGACCTAAATGACCTAATTCTGTCCAAGTAAAACACTAACACCCTTCTAACTTCCAGGTACGGAGTCTTTTTTCATCCTTAGGAGAATGGGGCTTAGGAAAGTTGGTAAGGATACTGCTTGATTGAGGTGGAATTCTGATACTACTTAAGTCAAAATTTTTGGATGCAGACATAAGTTTGCTTTGTTCTTATAGAAGATTGTGTAGGGAGGGTCAGCTACCAATGTTCATAATTCTGCCACTCTTCGTGCCAAAAATGCAAATTTCATATATAGCCAGAGTAACGAGCAGGTAAGCCATCGATTAAAAGGGCGGACCCATCAACCTTCTTAGCATGAGATTCAAGTCCCAGGGAGAGATAGGATCTCTCTGCAATCTGGGCATATAACTTGTCCAGGCCTGGCCTGAGAGACCATTTGTGATCTTTGCTGAAAGATCTGCTCAGGCAATCTGCCAAACGGTTGTGAACCCTAAGAAGATGGGGTGCTTTGAGGTGAATTACATTGATGATACAAAACTCCCAAACCTGTAATGCTTCATGACAGAGACTGTCTGACCTGGCCCCTTCCTGTCTGTTCACTGAACACTGTTGCAGTGTTGTTCCTTTGATGTTAAGGAGAAACGTCCAAAAAGCCAGATGATTAGCCCTCAACTCTTGCATGTTTGTGAAAAGCTAAATGCTGTTGTGACCACAGATGCTGAGTGCCAAGGTGTGCTCCCCACCCTAAAAAAGAAGCATTTGTAACCAGAGTCAGTGTGGGTAGAAGAGGGGCAAAGAAAATTCCCATACACACATTGGGTTGCATCCATTCATCAGTCCAAGAATACTAGCACATCTGCAGGCACACAAATCAACACATCCAATGGATTATGAGCCAGGTAGTACACTGACTTTAACCAGGCTTGCAACCTTCTGAGACAAAGTTTGGCATGAGAGAGCGTGTATATGCATGAGGCGACATTTCCAGAAGTCTGAGGCAGTTCCTTTCAGCTGGATGGACTTTCAGATCTGTGGAAATCGTTAACATTGCCTGGAATCTGGCTTGAGCTGGAAAGCCCTGACTACTGTAGAAACCAAGAGTGCCTCTATAAACACTGTCCTCTGAATTGAAGACTGACTAGCCCTTGTTGATCAACAGACCTCAAAACACTGAGTTCTGCATACTGAATTCCACCTGGTTCTTGGACTGAAACTGTACCAGCCAATCGTCAAGGTAGGAAAATACTTGCACTTCTGCTTTTCTTAGGAATGCAGCCACCACTACCATGCATTTTGTAAATATTCACAGGACCACAGAGAGGCTGAAGTGCAGGACTGTAAACTGACAATGGGTATTGTTGACCAGAAATCTTAGGAATAGTCTGTGGCTTTGATCAATAGTCACATGGAAATGTGTGTCCAAGTGCATGGCAGTGTACCAGTTGCCAGGATCAAGGGAGGGGATAATGGAAGCTGGGGTGGCAATGTGAAGCCTTATTTTTCTTAGGTATTTGTTCAGATTTCACAAGTCTTAGATAGGTCTGTGATCTCCTTTTGCTTTGAGATCAGGAAGTAAATTGAATAAAACCCTTTTCCTCCATGGCTCTCAAATGGAGGAGAGAATGGACCTCTCAGAGGAGGTCTCTGAAGAGGGACAGGGAAGGACTGAAAATCTGAAGGGTGTATCCCCGTTCCACTGTGCTTAGAACCCACTGGTCTGTGGTAATATAGACCCAAAGCACACTGAAAGTGGGATAAGCTGTTGGAAAAAGCAGGGGTAGGAGAAAGTAGCCCAAGACACACTGATATTTCGCTCTCAACAAGGTAGTCAAACACATTGTTTGGTCTTTCTGGGTTCTCTAGAAGGACTGGACAAAGACAAAGTGAGGAAGTGGAGGTCTCATCCTGTAGCTTTTCCCCTTTGTTCCTGGAGTGGTCAAGCTTGTGTAGGCAGGAAAGGTGGGTATTGCTGGTTCGACTGAGAGAGAAATTGGTTCTTTATAGGGAATAGAGTGTAAATCCCCAATGATTTCAATGTAGTCCTGGAGTCTTTGAGACTGTGAAGCTTCTCCTCAGTCTGCTGCGAGAATATGGTGGGACCCTCACAAAGAAGATCCTGTATAGTCTGTTGGACCTCCTGTGGAAGACCAGAGGATTGATGCCATGAACACCTGAGCATCATTATTACAGATGCAACAGTTCTGGTTGCCAAATCTGCCCCATCTTACGTGGTTTGGCGAAAAGTCCTAGCTAGGAGTTTACACTCATCCAAGACAGCCAGGAAATCTTATCTAGCATCCTCTGTTTACTTGTCCATGAGAACATTATCCCAGAGATAGTAATCATAACTTGCCAGCAAGACTTGCTCTTTAGAGATACGAAACTGCAGGCCAGCAAAGAAATAAATCTTTCTACTGAAAAAGTTGAGCCTTTTTGCTTCTTTATCCTTTGGGGTAGAAGATTTCCATCCCTGACGCACTCTTTCATTTACTTACAAGACAACCAAAGAACCTGGTGAGAGATGAGTGTAGAAATGTTCAGAGCCGTGAGAAAGGACATAATACCATCATTCAGTTCTCTTGACTGTCAGTGACAGAGAGAGGGTGTTTGCCATAGCAATCTTGTAGATTCTAGTATGGCTTCATTGATAGGTAGAGGAAGACAGGAAGGCTCTGCTGACCCCAGTACGTCCACCAGTCTATTGGAACTCTGTTGCACTACCTCAGCCCAGATATCTAGAGAGGAAGCAACTCTCTTTAGGAGCTCTTAGTAGGCCCTGCAGTCATCCTGAAGAATGGAGGACAATCCAGACACCACCACCTCATCAGATGAAGAAGAGGACAAGTGTAAAGAAGGTTCAGCTGTTCTCCTGTACCTTCCCAGGTGTAAGTTGTGGCATGGAAGGTTGTTCCTCAGTACTGGCGTGGATACCAGGGTAACTTCCTGAGACGCCTCATGTGAGCCATCCCATCATTTGCTCAGAGATCTGGAGAGCAGAGGAACTGGGGATGATCTTTTGGTGGTGGAGAAATCCCACGGGTTCCAATACAGCCATGGTAGAGTATTGGAGCCTAACCTCTATCAGCTAAAGGATCCATGTCCCTGGACCACTGCGGCACCTGTCGGATACCAGGGGCACAATCCTCTCGATGAAGGTGAATGACACCTTCTATTCCAAGAGTGAGGGGCACAGGAGCCGACAGCAGACTCTGAAGAAGAACCCGAGTCACCCGACTAGGGAGACGTGGTATTAGGCAGTGCTGAAGACTGGTGTGTATCCAATGATGTTGGTACCAGGGACAGCATACTTGGCTTGCCTCTAGATGGCACCAGGCAAGGCGGCACTGGACTGTCTAAAGTCAGCTACGCCAGTACCGAGGGTTGGACCTTACTAGCAGGTAACTCCAACAAAGACTGAAGATATATCAGTACCGGATGACTGGTCTCCTGTACTGCTGGAGCACCCAGTACCAAGAGGCATAGCAGATCTCATGCCACAGCATAAGCCTTCAGTGTTGTCATTACCACGAGGTTCCCACCGAAGCTGTTGCGTTGAAGGGGTGATACCACTGTAGGAGTCAGTCTCAACAGCACTGGTGATGGAGTCAACAACCCTGGACAAGACGAAGTCGGTAGTGGGACCTGTCAATCATGGGAAGACTCTCTACCTTACCGTCCAGCTTGCTTGCTGGCAGACGGTACCAAAGACCTCGATTTTGTGGAGGAACCGGGCATACTTTTGAGGCATGTTTTTTATGCTCCTTCCTGGGCATCGGGGAAGGGGAACAGTCCCAAGACTATGCTATGTCTGGAGGAGCACTTCCAATGGAAGAAGTGCACCTATCCTAAGGGGGAAGGTTCAGATGATGGATGCAAGGTAGACTCCATGAAAAGGTTACACAGTCTCACCTCCCTATCCTTTCTAGTCCAGGATTTGAAGTCCCTGAAGATCTGACAATGGTCCCTGATGTGATCATCCCTGAGGCACTTTAGACTCCTGGAATGAGGGTCACTCACCAGCATAAATTTATTGCAGCTGGTGTAAGCCTTAAAGTCGAGAGTCTGAGGTATGCCCTTGTACTGGGAGTTAGTACTTAGTGTGTTGATTCCCAAATGTTCTATTCAAATTAAGTAAAATAACAAATAAAATTTACTTTAAATATTTAGCTAACTAACTATAGTTGAGTACACTAATTATATACAAAACAACAAATTCCCTGATGGGGAAAACACTTGCAAAGCAAGTCACCACACTCAGACTACCAACATGGGCAGTAAGAAGGAACTGAGAGGGCGCAAGGGTGGTACAAATGGCAGAGGGGTGGCATAAAGGGAAATACATCACACAGCAGTACAAAGCCACAAAGGGCGCACGCATGCGTGTGCCGCCCTGACAGGTGCCATTAAGGGAAAAATCTCCAACTTTGGTACACTGGGCATGCACACACCTGAAGTGGAATGGACATGTGAAATCGCTCGAAGAACTATGACCACACCCTCATTCAAAGACACCTGTCATCCAATGCTCAAAATAGCATGTAGTCCCAAGGTCTTGGTAGATTTCTTGTTGTTCCTGAATATCAAACAATGGCAAAATGCTTTCTATCATTTTAATCTAGTTAGAAGACTGCCCAACCTTTCCTGTTAGAAGAAGACCTAGTCACTTGTGAGCCACACTTTTATCACTTTCAGGTGGATTAATACAAAGAACTCTTACTGGAGGAAAAAGTAATCCGATGCTGCACACACAGTAATTCACCACGCAACACCACCACTTTTCTAAACAGGACACCCCGAAGAATGCATGTTGCACTAATGCTCTGCCATCTTTACTGATTCCGGACCAAACAGTAATTTTTCATCAAGGTGTCGGCCCTTAATTTGAAAGCTTTGAATGGTTTGGGCCCTAGTTATCTCAGGTATCTCTTCTCTCCCTCTTCTGTGATAGCTAACACTCAGGGGAAGGAGTCTGGAAAGAAAAACTCATTAAGCAGTTTGGGTAGTACTTTGTACTTTTACTATGGAAAATTTCACGATGGGATGTAGCCATTATTCATTGATCAATGCAGAAATATCCCGCATAATATTTAAGAAAAGAGCAACACATCATATTGTGATACGGTGCCCAGTTAGCCATTACCTGGGTCTAGTGCCTCGACCGCTCTCGCATTTTGTTAGTACATAATTCATCCATTTTCTGGCAAAGTTGATATACTTATCTCCAATTTTCTGCCTGAATTCTCCAGACATCAGGCGAACAACTTCTTTATGGTACTATAATATATTAAAAATTATCCTTCAAGTATTAAAATTAAAATAAAACCATTATATATAATATCTACTGAAATATCTGCTCACTAATAAAACATTACAAGAAAGCACGATCACATCTCACACTCATATAATTAATTCTATCCATACAATTTGCATGATTATTTGTTTAACAATGTCTTTGAGGGAAAGCCCCAAATACAAGACATTTAGTGGAAAAGAACCAAGACAAAATGGTAGCATTTCAGCCATGTGGCATACTATGTGTGTGCATGCACTACTTTTAAACAATATGCATACCTAGTAAGAATTATATTGTCTAGACAGGAACAATACACAGCTCTGCTATCACATAGATCAAGTCTCAAACTAGCATTGAGTAATACTCATACCTTACAGGCAAATTTAATGTAAGTAGTACATGGAAAGAATAAAGTATTTGGATATGTAGTAGATATGTGCACTAAAAGATTCAATAGAAACAGTCTGTTTTAGAAGACCATTCTTACAAGGACTGTGTACATAGTGAAGTGTGTACTGTCTCAAAGGTGTATCTATAAAGGGTTCAAAGGAATCAAACAAGTGAAGATGTATCAGAAGTGGCCTGAAGCTGACATTTCCTGGTTGGCACACTAAGGCAGGCATTGATGAGCTGCATCCACTGACAAAGGGTTTAAAGAGAACCTTAGAATAAGGGCTCAACATTTAAAAATTAAAATATTTTGCATTTACATAGTAGCTTGAATGGGCCTAGAAAGAAAAAATGAGGAAGATCAAGTGACACAGCTCACATCAGAATATTTCTAACCTCCTGTAAAAATCTGTCAACAGACAAAGCCTGAAAAGACTAAACTTTAAATTCAGACTGCCAACTAGGAATGCCTTGCCAAAATAAGAGTTTTAATGAGTTTGAGAGTTTGGCAGATTCAACAGATCTGCTCTCTCTCTCTTATGTAGTCTAAAGTTTTAATTTTCACACCATGAAAAGATTTGCACAGCACCACAATATACTCTTATCAGAATTAACAGAATTCACTCAGAAGCATAATTCACTAATTTTTGTAAGTGAAAGAGTTGAATTTTATCAGTTCCCCCCCCCCAAAAAAAAATATGCTAAAAACATTATTTTACCACAAAAAATGCATTCCCTTTTGCTCACTTACCTCAAACCCAAAATTGTAACTCTGAATCATGGCTTCTCGGTAGTATTGCTGCAAAGTGGCGGATTCAGACTCATCAACCTCAGCATCAAATTCAGAAGTGAACATGCGATCAACTCTATCAATGGCACAGCTTATCTTATTGCATAGCTGTAATGCATCGCTCTGAAGAACAAAAAAAGTCAGCTTCAGTTGAAGAGACACGCTGAATTAATATTATTTGTAGAACAGTAGTGCCAAAATCCCAAAGCAGTTGGGGTCCCGTTATGCTAAGCATTGTAAGGAGACACAGTCAAAGAGTGGATAAAACAAATGCCTGGGTGAAGATGAAGGCACAGTAATAAGAGGATGATTTTATAAGAGAGTACACCCATAGATGTTTTAAGACAACCATGAATTACAATTATGTGATTTAGCAGGTGATCCACTTTATTCATATAGTCAATAATTCCAAAAAACTCATGCAGATTTATACAAACCAAACCAGTTGCTTAAAATACTGTTTCTTGGCTACAGTGCTATTTTATCAAATTCTGACCAAAATCTATAGTTTTCTGGGAAATAAATAAATAAGTGGCTAATTAATAAATGCCACATTCTCAGAAACTACATTTCACAGTAAGAGCTGGCTGAGTTAGAAAAAACACTACTGTTACTATCTATATAAAACATAACACTGAGTCAAATTCTATCCGTGGGTGTGTGGGCACGGGTGCCACTGACTTCAGTGGGAAATCTGGGGACAGCCATGACACCTTCAATTAGTAAATCCTAGTTTCTGGCGGTTCTGTGGTTTTGTAGGCCTACCCACTTTCATGTCACATAAAAACATTTTAATGTTTGCTGTTCACAGTTTTGAAAATTCTCCTTATTTTTCATCATCTATAAAGTTATATTATATATAATAAATGAAGTTTGGTTTTTCTGACATTTTGAACACAGGAACTTTGCAAGAACTAGAGAATCTACTTCATTTCAACTCTGTGACCCCTTTATATGAAACTTTTTGTTTTGCCTTGGTTCATGTGTCTACTGTAGTACAGACTGGCTTCCTATTTTTTGTGTGTAGATTCCATGACTTGTACATGCACACAATATTGCTCAAAAGTTGCATTCACAAGTGATTTGTGTGAGCACAATGGAGACTGGACAGAAAACATGACCTACAACAACTTGTACAAAGTACAAATCCAGAGTACTGGTTTATCATCACTGGAGTCAAATCACGTCAACAGCTTTTGAGCCATTTGTGTTTTAATTTATACCAGTGAATGAGATTCAAATGATAAAACAATAAACGACCCTCCTAGAAATAAATTAGAAGGCTGCTTACCTTTAGCTGCTGCAATGCTTTGGCAATGAGTGGCTGGCTGGATGTCTGTTCATGATGTAAAGATACGAGCCCTTCAATAGACTGTTGGAAAGCTTTTCTCTGACTCACAAGATGGGCAGAGTGCATGACTACAAAGAGGAGGTTGTCAACCTAGGAATACAAGATTAAACATACTGCCAAAGAGGATACTGTCAAGTTCTTACAGCTACAATAGGCTCTGGTAGCGATTTTTATGAAAAGGCTGTTTCATAATGGCAATTTTACTATTCCCAAATGTTTTCTGGAACCCAAATGATTATAAATCTTATTCTTTGATACTATAAGGATACAACATTTACACAAGGAGTTCTTCCTTGGCAATTGTGCTTTGACTCGTAGTATGTTTCCTGAATCATTTTTATAAGCATAAAATACATAAATTAAGATGGGTAGGGCTTTAACATCACATCACTGGATTGTAAGGGAGACATAAAAGGTTTCATTTCCTGAAGGGGAGCTCAGATTTCAGAAGTTTGGGGAAAACTATGCCAAGGAATTCTCAAACCAACCAGTTACACTTGGAAAGTTAGCCTGTTAGCAAAATAACTACACTGTCACCCAAAATAGGTGATAAATGCCGGGAATAAGCACACTTCATCCATGCTACAGTAGAGGCTTTAGCAACATGAACAAACATTTTCTAAGTAGGAAAAAAGACAGTTACCTTTTTGTAACTGTTGTTCTTCGAGATGTGTTGTTCATGTCCATTCCATTGTAGGTGTGTGCTCGCCACATGCACCAGTGCCGGAAGTTTTTCCCTCAGTGGTATCAGTAGGTGACTGGCTCTGGCGCCCTCTTGAGCAGCGCATGTATGCACTGATATGTGGGGCGCCGCCGGTTCCCCCCACCCTCAGCTCCTTCTTGCTGGAAACTCCGACAGTGGGGAAGGAAGGCAGGTCATGGAATGGACATGCGCATCATATCTCGAAGAACAGTTTAAAAAAAAAATGGTAATTGTCTTTTCTTCTTCTTCTTCTTCAAGTGCTTGCTCATTTCCATTCCATTGTAGGCGACTCCCAAGCAGTACCACCGGAGGTGGGTAGGAGTTCATGGATGTGTCGATTGCAACATAGCTCTGCCGAAGCCATCGTCATCTCTGGCCTGCTGAGTGGTGGCATAATGTGTCGTGAACGTGTGTACTGAAGACCACGTTGTGGCTCTGCAGATGTCCTGGATAGGGTCACACGCCAGGAAGGCAGACAAAGACACCTGAGCCCTAGTTAAGAGAGCCTTCACGATCGGTGGAGGCACAGCCTGCACCAAGTCACAACAAGTACGGATGCAGGCAGTGATTCAATTTGAAATCGTCTGAGAGGACACCGGAAGGCCCTTCCAGCCTGTCAGCTGCCGAGATAAAGAGCTGGGCCGATACGCGGAAGGGATTGGTGCATTCCAGATAGGACAGCCAGAGTGTGCAGCCACCTCTCCCCATTGGTCGAGGGAGGCTTTGGACAGAACACCGGGGAGGAAGAGATCCTGGTCGATGTAGAAATGAGACACCACTAAGGCAGGAAAGCCAGATGGGGCTGCAGCTGGACCCTGTCTTTGTAGAATACCGTGTACAGTGGCTCCGAAGTAAGGGCTTTGATCTCAGATACACGCCTCGCTGAGGTAATCGCTACAAGGAATGCAACCTTCCACAACAGATGGGAAAGGGAACAAGATGCCATGGGCTCAAAGGGGGAACCTCTGAGCCTGGAAAGGACTAGGTTGAGGTCCCATTCGTGGACCGGATTCTGGATCGGCGGAAAGAGCCATTCAAGGCCCTTCAGGAACCTGATCGACATCTCATCCGAGAATACTGATTTACCCTGGACGCAAGGATGGAAGGCTGATATGGCTGCTAGGTGCACTTTGATCGATAAGAAGGCAAGGCCCTGGTGCTTTAAGTGAAGCAGGTAACCCAGGATTGATTGCAAAGACAACTGGGTTGGGGAGATGATGTGCTCCGACGCCCAGCAGGAGAAACGCTTCCACTTTGCCAGGTAGGTCACTCTGGTGGAAGGCTTTCTGCTTTCCAGGAGAATCTGCTATACCTGACTAGAGCAGGCCTGTTCCTCCAGACTCAGCATCCAAGCTGTTAAGTGGAGAGAGGTAAGATTAGGGTGCAGGAGCCGACCATGATCCTGCAAGAGTAAGTCATGGCGGCTGAGCAGTAGCCATGGAGCTACCCCAGCCAGTTCCATGAGCGTTCAGAACCAATGCTGGCAAGGCCACACTGGGGTGATCATAATGACTCGCGCCTTGTCACTCTTGATTTTTGAGAGGACTTTGCTGATAAGTGGAATTGGCAGGAAGACATACATCAGGTCTCCCGACCATGACAGGAGAAAAGCATTGGAAAGGGAGCTTCTGCCAAGGTCTTGGAAAGAGCAGAACTGATGACACTTTCTGTTCTGTCTAGTGGCGAACAGGTCAACTCCGGACAGCTGTGGAAGGAAGACATCACAAGCTAGTCGGATGGCCATAAGCTTCCTGATATTTATATGTAATGTGAGCTCCGCTCAAGACCATGTCCCTTGAGTCCGCAGCATACTGAGATGCGCTCCCCAACCGAGGTCAGATGCATCCGATAACAGGGAGACCGTGGGTCATGGACTCTCGAACAGCACTCCTTCTAACACCAACTTCGGGTTGGTCCACCACTGCAGAGAGGTAATTACCCTCGGAAGGACCATGATGACCTTGGGCTGGGGAGCAGACTGCTGCTAGACACATTCAAAGGGGGTACAGCCTGAGTCTCGAATGGCAGACAACATACGTGGCATGCTGCCACGTGACCCAATAGTCTGAGAAAGACCTGGACTGTGGTGAGCAGATGTGTGCAGACGCTGGCAATTAGATGTGACGTTGCCCTGAACCTGGCCTCTGGTAGAAATGCTCTGGCTCAGGTAGAGTCAAGTACCGCCCCAATAAACTCTATCTGTTGGACTGGGATTAATGTTGATTTTTGTTCGTTTATCAACAGGCCCAGAGTTCAACAAGTGGCTTGCAGCATATTGACGCTGTGCTGGACCTGGACCGGTCCTTGATGAGCCAGTCATCAAGGCACAGGTAAATCTGGATACCCTGATGCCTGAGGTAGGCCGCAACTAGCGACATGTATTTCGTAAACACTCTTGGTGCTGTTGCTAGGCCAAAAGGGAGCACTGCATATTGGTAGTGGACAGTCCCAACTATGAAGCACAGGAACGTCTGTGACTATGGAATATTGATATGTAAAAGTAAGTGGCTTTCAAATCGAGGGCAGAGTACCAGTCTCCCAGATCCAGGGAAGGAATGATGGAGGCCAGGGAGACCATGCAAAACTTCAACTTCTTGAAATACTTGTCGAGATTCCACAGGTCGAGGATGGGTTGTAGACCCCCTTTGGCCTTTGGGATTAAAAAACAGAGAAAGTAAAACCCTTTGCCCCTTAAATGCAATGGGACTTCCTCCACAGCTCTCACCTGCAGAAAGCCTTGCACCTCCTGAGCGAGCAGATGCCTCTGAAAAGAGTCCCTGAAGAGGGACCGGGGGGGGGGGGGGGGGGGAGAGAGGGGGCTTGAGGAGGGGATAGAAATAAACTGGAGGGTATATCCCCCGCTACTGTGCTGAGGACCCACTGGTCTGATGTTATAGAGGCCCAGGCAGGGAGGAAGGGGGACAGGTAGTTGGAAAATAACAAGGGAGCAGGATCCAGGACACAGGCTGGAAGGTCATACTCGAGCGCACCCTCAAAATGCCTGCTTACCACCCAGCTGGTTACAGGTAGAGCTCTAGTGAGCAGAGGATGCTGGCTGGTGGCCTTGCTGGCACTTATAGCCCTTTCCCTTCTTACAGAAGGGTTCTGACCAAGACTGGCTCCCAAACCTATGGGTTTGTTGCAGCTTAAACTACTTCCTTGCCGGCCCCAGTGTGTACAGGCTCAGGGTTTGCAAGGTAGCCCTCGAGTCTTATAGGCCGTGCAATTTATTGTCTGTTTGCTTGGAGAACAGTGCCAGGCCATCGAATGGGAGGTCCTGGATGGACTGTTGAACCTCCATTGAAAGGCCCAACGACTGCAACCAGGACGCCTGCCTCCTCGAAATGGCCGAGGCCATAGTTTGGGCCACAGAGTCTGCCGCATCTGAGGCCACTTGGAGGGCTGCCCTGGCCACCACCCTGCCCTTACTGAGGATAGCCAGGAATTCCTTCCTAGGTTCCTCTGGCAGCTAATCAGAATTTGGCCATGGACTGCCAGATGTTAAAATCATAGTGGCCAAGCAAGGCCTGATGGTTAGCCACTCTCAGCTGGAGGCTGGATGTAGAATAAATTTTGCCTCCTGGTTCTTAGGCATCGATCCCGGTTTGCCCTGTCTGTTGTGCTCATTGGCTGCCGACACAACCAGTGAGCTTGGGGCAGGGGTGGTATAAAGATACTCATACCCCTTAGCGGGGACGTAGTATTTTCGCTCTGCCCGCTTGGAGATGTGGGGCAGTGGGGAAGGTGTCTGCCACAGGTCCTTAGTGATTTTCACCACTCCCTCGTGCACTGGCAATGCCGCCCTGGCAGGGGCTGCCACTCTCAGTACATCAAACAGGAAGTCCGAGGGGTCTGCCAGCTCCTTGGCTTCCAGCCCCAGGTTTGAGGCTCTTCAGGAGCTCCTGGTGAGCCTTGGAATCATCCTGGGGAACCGGGTGAGAGGGCCCCACTATCCCTCATCAGGCGAAGACGACAAGGAGGCAGATGCAGGTGGGCCTGCCAACTGCACCATTTCTGCCATGGGAGCCTCAGTGGAGGCTGGCTGAAGCTATGGCGCCTGCTCTGACTCCGCATCCAAATCAGGGGGCGTGCAGGAGACTGTTGCCGACCATTTGTTGGATGCCCCCAAGGCTGACCTATGCCCCCGCTAATGTTGGAGAAATTTCCAGGGGTTCCAAAATTGCCAGGGGGCAGGCCACTGCCCTGAGGCCATGTTGCCACTGGTGGCCCAGCGGGGAATGCTAGTGCCCCCGATGGGTGGCCCTGGCCCGTGGGCAGGATTTCCTCCTTGCTGTCAGAGCACAAGGAGGGGGATACATGCCTGAGGGACCAGGATGGTGCTGAGGCTGCCTGTCTACCCTGATCCCCTCAGCTCTGGCCCCAGACCTCCGCTGAGGTTCTGTATGAGGGCGATGGCTCTGGGTGCCGCAATCCCGGTGACCAGCAGTGGCGTTCGGCGACGGTACCATGGTTATTGATGCCTTACGCTTAGCGAGCGGTGCTGCTCCATAGATCGGGAATGTGAGCGAGTAAACTGATGTGTTGGAGACCATCAACGTGCTCACTGTGAACCATACCGGTGGTACAGTGATCGGGCTCTGGTGTCTTGACCCTCCACAGCGGTGCAGTGAGCTGGGAGAGTGGCTTGGTTGCTCCCAGCACTGGGGTTCTGGAGACTGGTGCCACACCTCTGCGCCAGCCCCCTCATGATCGCTGCCTCGAGCTCGGGGACCGACGCCGGAAACTGGCAGGCAAACCGACCAATATCTGTGGGCTGATGGCTCTGCTCAGGCAAGTGCTGGTGGGGCACCCCCAGCGGCAAGGATCAGTGCTGCACTGATCGGGACCATTGGAAGGGTCCCAAGGCAGGTTTACCACTAGAGCGGGGCACCTCCATGACCGGCATGGGCTGCCCCAGCAGGGACAGAATGTCCTTCGCAGCTTGAAAGGCCTCTGGTGTGGACGGCACCGCCAGGTGCCAAGTGCCACTGCTGCTCCCTGGGGTAGTGGGAGGGTCTTGGAGTGGGCTCAACCGCTCAGCAGGAGTCGGAGCTCAACCTCCATCTGGAGGGGAAGAGCAGCCCCTCACAGGTCTTTGCTCTCCTCTGGCCCTCTCCTTCCCTTTACGGGATACAAGAGAATGTCCCCTCCTGACCTTTCTTTGCTTTTTAGCCGGTACTGGGGATGGGGATCGGTGCCGGTCTGAGGCCGGTGCCAGCAGCGCACGCCGCCCTGAGGCTGCAGTGCTAGGAGCAAAGTCTGATTTGGTTGGCTCTGAGGCAGGTGTAAGGGCCAACTCCACAAGAAGCGCTTAGAGACTAATGTCCCACTGCTTTTTGGTCCGCACTCTGAAGCTCTTGTCACTAATGTGGGTTTCCCCTAAGCACTTCAAACAGCTTCGATGAGGATCACTGACTGCCATGGGTTTCTTGCAATAGTCACAAGATTTGAAGCCCGGGGACCGGGCCATGCCCCGTCCCTAGGCTAAGTCCTATTCGGGACTAACAACCTAATACTAAGTGTATGCTAAGGGAACTATAAAACTAATAAATTTCTAACAACTATATACAGAAACTTCACAACTAGGCACAGCTGAGAGGAATAAGCTTGCCGAGACAAGAAGACATTCCAGCACCGTCACTGGCGGTCAGAAGGAACTGAGGTTGGGGGGAGTCAGCGGCGCCCCTTATACCAGTGCATACGCCCGTCGCTCCAGAGCCGATCCCCTACGGATACCACTGAGGGAAAAACTTCCAGCACCGGTGCATGTGGTGAGCCCACACACCTACAACGGAATGGACATGAGCAAGCACTCAAAGAAGAACTATGTTATACTTGTGAATTCCTAAAATATGCATATATCTTTTAGGAACTAAAATTCAATGTTTCAGCAAAACCTGCAAAGATATATAAGATAACAGATGATCCCAGAGCAAAGACAAGGTCACAATTCACACTCTGAACTGTTAATGACAAACTTCAAGAACCCAGTTGTAATAATGTATTAATTACAGCAGACCAAGTCCAAATTCATCTACATAGTTACTACTCCAGAATGACGACTCTCATTCATAATGTATTTCAGTATAAAACAAAAACAATGTTAGATTCTAATTGAAAGGACATTGTCAATTATTTTTAGGATTAAACTTTTTATATTAAAAAGAATTTTTACAAAGCTTAAGATTGAAACAGAAATGTTTTCAGAAATATTGCTTTTAATTTTCAATGAAAATATATAATTTTTAAACATTTCCCTGCAGTTTAGAATACAGAAAGTGTGGAAGATTTAGTAGGTCTTCATATATTACTTTAAATTTTTTACTTCCTTACTTTTTAAACATAGCCTTTCAAAAAAAAAAAAAAAATCAATGCTTTTTACATATATATTAGATGGTGGATATAATTTCCAAACCAAATTCTGTATCTTGCGATTTTCTTGAAGAAATAAATAATAACTTTAAAAAAGCCTGATGTTTTAGAATATCTGTCAAAAAAATATTAACAAGGACGTTATCGGAGACTAGATTAGCTATCATTAGTGTATACTTATCACTGAGCAGTCTGTAGTACTGACAAACAAGAAGCAATGTCTGTACATTACAAACAGCCGTATACATGGAAGAGGAATTCTAACACTTAACTAGTGCCTCAGCCCAGGAAGTCTGAAGGCAAGCCAAAACTGGTTTAGGAGGTAAAAGAGCCAGGGCATAAGGGAGCTGAATCAGGGTAGGGATGTGAGGAAGTGTAGAGAACACCGGGAGGAAAAAAATCTTATTTGGCTCTGGTGGTAGGGGTTGTGGGCAGCAGGGGAGGCGAGTCCTGGCTGCATATAGTGGAGCAGAGGGAACGGTGGAAGGGACCCCCGGCTGGCTCAGAGTATGAATGGGAAGATTTCTTCCCGCAGAGCTTAGGAATTCCTATATTTAGCTACTCACAAGTTTCCTATCACTTTAGTATCTGTGCACCTCACAAACATGAATGAATTCCATTTCACATCAACCCAGTGAGATAGTGAACTATTCGTTCAATTTCTACACATGGGGAACTGAGACACGGAGATTAAAGTCAAGACTTTCAAAAATGGTGCCTAAATAAGTGGCCTGAATTTCAAAACTGCTGAGCATCCAATAGCACCAACTGAAGTCTAATTTGAGGCACCCATTTTTTTATTAATATTTTGGAATAAGTGATTTGCCCAGCAGCCGAAGCAATTGGCCTCATGACTTAATGCACCCAAAGCAAACAGCAATGGCCTATCAGTTCATAAGATATGATGGCTTTTTGCTAAAACAAAACACTATCACTCTAACTATACATCTGATACTGAGCAGCTCTATTGTGAATAATTTATTAATTCTTTTGATTTAATAGGGAAGGAATTTTTTTTGGAAATAAAAATGTTGCTTTCAAAAATAGTCTCATGTTCAATTCCTGCAACAACATATATTTAGAGATAAAATCTCAAAGCAAGAACATTTTTAATGTATTGTCCTTGGTTACTATTATACACCTCTACCCCGATATAATACGACCCGATATAACACGAATTCGGATATAATGCGGTAAAGTAGCGCTCGGGGGCGGGGGCAGGGCTGTGCACTCCAGTGGATCAAAGCAAGTTTGATATAACACGGTTTCACCCATAATGCGGTAAGATTTTTTTGGCTCCTGAAGACAGCGTTATATTGGGGTAGAGGTGTATTTCCAATACATCTTAGTCACAGAAGGCAGAATGTCTCATATAACATCTATGGTTATTATTCTGGAAGCACTTCACCTCCAAGTAAAAGTAGACATAAAATGGAAAACACGTACCTGCATGCTACTTAAGGTATCAACAGTTTCCACCTGAGGCACTATTTTGACTGGCTGTCCTTCCCATGTGCTCCAGCTGTCATCTAATTCATGGTCTTTATCACTGTGCTTGGTCATCAGTAAGTAGGCCTCATATGCAACCTCCTCTGAATCTTTAGAACAATCCTTTCCTGCAGCTGCATTTAGCAGCTGTAAAATCACAGATTTCTCCCCTGCAAGATTATCTGGGACAAACACATGCAAGTTTTCAAGTCCAGGGATTTGCACCTGCAGAAAGAATAAAATGGCATTCAGTGAGCAAAACTGCACACCACCACTCAGCTTCTCAGTATGTTGCACACACAGCAGAGTCCGCTTAAAATGGTCATTTCAGCTCTAGACATATTTCCCATTTTAATATAGAAAATATCGCTAAACTGGTAATATCTCTAGGCATGCAGCCACTCTAGCAATATACCCACTTTTAATCACATCACACCACCTGTGCTGATGACTTGTATGCTAAAAATCAAAGTAACACACTGTAAGTATGGTGATGCCATAGCAACTTAGAATACAGAGCTGCTCCCACACACATCTTCAAATGATTATTTTAGATGTATCGTTTAAAAAGATGTCCCTTCCCAATGTTAAAATCATTATAAGGAACAAAGAAACAAGTCATGGCTGGCATGACATTAAAAATTAATTCCCTTCTGCTTAAACAATGGAACATTTAAAAAAAAAATCAGGGGAGAAGTTCACTCAAATTCTGGAACTATTCATATAACTTTCCTTGACAACCCATGACAGAAACATACTGTCTCAGCATAAAAGGACTGATCAAAACAATGGCTTGTCTTTTTAGTTATTGCTGACACTCAAATTTACAGAGGTTAATTTGTTTTGTATTATTGTGATAGAGTCCCAGGACAGATTTCCATTTCAAGTAAAGTATTATTTAAGGAATATTACATATGGTAAATAAATTTCTTATTCAAAAAAACAGTGCCACATCTCTTTTTACTAAGTTAGGAATTAGCATGGTCAGAAGTTATATATAATGGATCTCACATATTAAGGCAATTTGTAGAGAGGAAAGAGCAAAATCTCCAAGGATGATGCTATTCAAGTGCTCAATGAAACTGAATTCTCTCTCCTCTTGTTCATTGTAAAACAGATCTTCACAGATAACTACACTATTCAAAAAATAAGACTGCTGCCTCCCTTCCTGGGCACATCTTAATAACTACTTAATGGCAGAAACAATAAAAACTAGCTATCGTGCATAACCCATTTTTAAAATTACATCAGTCAGCCATTTACACATTTTTTTCTCCACAAACACCAGAATTTGTCCGTTTTCTTTTCCCTCTCTTTATCATGATCCCTTCAGTAGTTTTGGGACCTCATAAATGAGGTCTGAAAATCCTTCCTTTAATTTTGCCTGTTTAATGTCTTCTCCTACCCCGTAGGCCTAACATGTCAGTCAGCATTTTTCTAGCTGCAGAAAAGACAAAACTATTCAGAGTCTGTCAGGACCCATCTACACTAGTTTCCTTGTGCAAGGAAACAGTTTCTATAAACAGCTTTTACAAACACAGCTGCACTGGCTGGAATGTAACAAAACATTTAACAAAATTCAAGATGACTAAGGTTAGATAACTACTAGTTTTTCAGTTTTCAAAGCTAAGCCCACACCCTCCACCACATCTGCAGTCACACAAATCATTTTAAACAACTATGTTTATACCAGTTTCCTGGCACAGAGGAAAACAGTGCAGTAGGGACCCTCAGTATGTTAATGCCTCTCCGTTGGGAGGAGGGGACACTGCAAAGGTGATTTAAGGAACTTTTAATCCCCTAAACCCAACTCCTTAGGCTAAATGTGACCTAGGCTAAACTCAAATACTGCACTCAACATTTTTAAAGTTACGTTTTTTAATTTTACAATTTAAACCAGTTTGATCAGAGGCTGGAAAAAAACTTTAAACTACAAGGTTGTTATTGATACTTTAGAAATAAAAAAAACATTTTGTGAAACTAATTAGCATCTGATCTGACTAGACTGCCAACATTAAAAGTCAAATGCATTTTTAGAAAGCCAAGATGATAAATCCTAAAATTCATTTTGGAAAAAAGGTTAAAAGATCTCATTACAGAATAGATGTAATAAAAAACATTTCAAACTAACGATTTTATTCTCCCATCAAAATGTATGTACAACTCTGAATAACACTAACTAGACTTATGTTCACACATAGGTTAACAGACTACTGTCAAGGAAGAAATTTTATATTATAAGTTTTACACACCAAAGACAAAAGGACACAGAAGGAAACTCTATTACCATAGTATCCGAGTACCTCACATGCTTTAGCATATTTATCCTCGCAACCTTTGTGAGGTAGGGAAGTGCTATTAATCACATTTTACAGGTGGGAAACTGAGACACAGAGAGACTACGTAATTTGCCCAATGTCACACAGGAAATCTATGTCGGAGCAGCCAAGTGAACCCAGGTCTCCCGAGACCTAGGCTAGCACCCTTGCCACTGTAGGCAAGTACAAGATATACCAGGAATACAGACTGGAGATTTGGCCCAATCTTGTAGATTTGAAAGTTGTTGCAGCTAACACAAATGCTGGTGGTTTTAGAAAAGCTGCACTTTCAAAATAGAAAAAATTAACTTGATTGCCACAGCTCAATTCTAAGAAGTTGATACTACAAATTCAGCAAGAAATAGATGCACTTAAGTCACATACTGCTTTGTTTTGGATACCTTGTTTAGCATTAACCATATAAGTGCCACATCTTTAAATGGATCTTACCTTCACATACTGTTTTGTTTTCAGGACATTCAGGAACTCTCGCACGGTGGCCGACAATGTGAATTCTGCTGCTATTTCAAGGTCCTAATGACAGTTATAAAAAGAAACTCTTTACTGAATTGAAGTTTTTTAAGTAGAGAAATAAAAAGGAGCATTAGTAAGTTAGATCAAACACCACTGTTACTTTACCTTCCTCAGCATCTTAGCAAAGCCAAGAGCTTTGGAGGCCCTCTCTCTAGCTTCATGAAAGAGCTCTTTCAGTGCCCGACTGGTCTCTATAACAGACCTCCTGTAATGTTGATTAGAATGAAGTTACTACATTTTAAATACACAATAGTAAGAAGAGACTGAAAAAAATACAAAATAAATGTGCACAAGCAGCAAACTGAAATGAACTTACATCGCTCAGACACATACGTCACAGGAATATAAAAATAACACAGAGAACATTATATAAAATGCTTCTCATGCCCTTAGCTATAACCAAAGTTATTAGCTTTCACATACACAAAACAAAGATGAATGACTAACTACAGACTGAAAATCCCTGAGATGATTTGGGCAGGTTTTTTTCACGTGCTTCAAAAAGTTTAAATACTGCAGCTTGTCCTTGACAGGACTAAAGGAGCATCAGAATAAGAGAAACCAGATATTGAAGGCTGGAATACCTGATTTCATCTGATGCAGTACTGTCATCAGCACTGGCCCAAAATTCATCACAGCTGTCTTGCAGACCAGAGTCTAGAAATTTTCCTGTAGATTTCAGCAGCATTCCCGCAATATCACTGAAACAAAAAGAAAATGGGGAGAAACGTCACTTTCATTCATGTACTAACACTCCTTTTATTTCCTCTGTATTACATCCCACATAAGAGCGTCATGCTGCCCCATCTCAGCAACTTGTGGGGTCTCCCCTTCCTCTCAAGGAAGGGTGAAATCCCGGTAAGGCAAGCAAGGTCAAATAGGCTTGCCACAAAAGGGGCCACCCCTGGTTCAGTTATTGCAGCAGCATGTGTACTGTTGTGTCCTGCCACCAGAACCACTACAAAGTTTTCAGCACGAGTTTCTGTCTCTCTTTGACATAGCAGAAGACTAGAGCTGAAGGAGATTGCTTGAAGGAGAGGTTATACTAGGCATCAAAAGCCTAGCAATCATTTATGGAGCAGTGACCCACAACAATGTGGCAAGTAGAGGCAGGAGTCCAGATTCAAGACTGAGGGGCTCCTCACAGCACTGATGCCTCTGGGCTTTGTGATGTTATAGTAGTAACAAGAGAACTGGAAATTTTGTAAATATGGCAATAGTCAAATCCTGAAAGGATTAGACACCAAGAGTTTGCTCTGACTCATTCACTGAAGTTGAATGGAAGCTACATAACGGTGGTACTTTTCTGGAATTTTAGCAGGTCTGAAACCTTCCCCAGTAACCGCTTACATGGGATGTGGACAATCAGAACAGCTACTTTAATTGGAGAAAACTTAGGAAACAGATATTTTCTATTAAACTGAGCAAATATTCTGCAGTTTTAATTGTAGCTGCTGAAATTTGTTGTTTGTTGAGATGGAGGGAGAGCTAGCTCAGTGGTTTGAGCATTGGCCTGCTAAACCCAGGGTTGTGAGTTCAATCCATGAGGGGGCCATTTAGGGATCTGGGGCAAAAATCTGTCTGGGGATTATAGTCCTGCTTTGAGCAGGGGGGGTTGGACTAGATGACATCCTGAGGTCTCTTACAACCATGATATTCTAGGATTTCTGCCCTACTTGTCCTGTACCCTGTTCAAGCGGAGTGCCCCAAGGGTCGGTCCTGGGGCCGGTTTTGTTTAATATCTTTATTAATGATCTGGAGGATGGTGTGGACTGCACTCTCAGCAAGTTTGCAGATGACACTAAACTAGGAGGCGTGGTAGATACACTAGAGGGTAGGGATCGGATACAGAGGGACCTAGACAAATTAGAGGATTGGGCCGAAAAAAACCTGATGAGGTTCAACAAGGACAAGTGCAGAGTCCTGCACTTAGGACGGAAGAATCCCATGCACTGCTACAGACTAGGGACCGAATGGCTAGGTAGCAGTTCTGCAGAAAAGGACCTAGGGGTCACAGTGGACGAGAAGCTGGATATGAGTCAACAGTGTGCTCTTGTTGCCAAGAAGGCTAATGGCATTTTGGGCTGTATAAGTAGGGGCATTGCCAGCAGATCGAGGAACGTGATCATTCCCCTCTATTCGACATTGGTGAGGCCTCATCTGGAATACTGTGTCCAGTTTTGGGCCCCACACTACAAGAAGGATGTGGAAAAATTGGAAAGAGTCCAGCGGAGGGCAACAAAAATGATTAGGGGTCTGGAGCACATGACTTATGAGGAGAGGCTGAGGGAACTGGGATTGTTTAGTCTCCAGAAGAGAAGAATGAGGGGGGATTTGATAGCAGCCTTTAACTACCTGAAGGGGGGTTCCAAAGAGGATGGAGCTCGGCTGTTCTCAGTGGTGGCAGATGACAGAACAAGGAGCAATGGTCTCAAGTTGCAGTGGGGGAGGTCCAGGTTGGATATCAGGAAAAACTATTTCACTAGGAGGGTGGTGAAACACTGGAATGCGTTACCTAGGGAGGTGGTGGAGTCTCCTTCATTGGAGGTTTTTAAGGCCCGGCTTGACAAAGCCCTGGCTGGGATGATTTAGCTGGGAATTGGTCCTGCTTTGAGCAGGGGGTTGGACTAGATGACCTCTTGAGGTCCCTTCCAACTCTGATATTCTATGATTCTACCCTTAGAGGTGTTAACATGTCCACTGAACGTCATATAGGTTATTAGCATTTGCTCTCTGTGAAGGGTGCACATCATTTAAAACTATTGTAAAGGATGGTTAAGGAGCCACATCTAAAAGAAGGCATAATGGACTCTACCCAGAAACTAGCATCTTGTGTACAGATGTTGTGTACAGTTCTACTGGGTAATGTTCTGACCACGTGGGTTGGTGTCTTTAGGTTGGAAAAAAGTCTACCGGAGGCGGCGGGAGAGGCAGACAAGAAACAGAGACTCAGGATACGTCTACACTACAAGTGCTACAGTGTAGACACTTACTACAGCAATGGAGGGTTTTTTCTGTCAATGCAGTAAATCCACTCTCTTGAGAGGCAGTAGATAGATAGATGGAAGAATACTTCTCTCAACCTAGTTGGGTCTACGCCTAACTATATCGCCCAGGGTGTCACATTTTTCACAGCCTGGACAATATAGCTAAGTTTTAGATGTAGACGAGATCTCAGAGGCAGCAAAAAAACCAAGCAACTGTCTGTAAGCACAGTGTAACCCTGGGAGAAGCCTAAAGGAAGATTCAGGATCAGGGGTACGAGTTGAAAGATGCTACAGCTGTAAGCAAAGCAGTTGTCCCCTGGTTTTCATTCCTTCTGCCTCCAGAAAAACAGGTCTTTGTACATTCCTTGTACATAAACAAGACTGAATAAAAAAATACCCAACTACATCATAAATTTTTGCTCCTAACGGGAATATCCCAAGGGCACTGACTGCCCACTCAAGTCAAAAAAGGGCAACAGTACTGCTTGGCATTTTGATATTTTTAAAATAGTCAGAAATTGAAACTTAATTTTGTATAATAATAAAAAGGTATATAAAATGTAACCATGTTTCTTTTATAGTGAGTTCAACTGACGCAAGTTTGAAATTTGAAAGTCCTCTATGGGAGGTCAATTTCAAGGGTCATATAAGTTCCATGTCTTATCTATCTAACTTCCAGTATCCTAGAATATATTAGCCGATGCTAATACTACCTGGACAAATTTAGTTAAAAATAAGATGGCCACTTAAAAACTGCATGAACTGGAATCCACTGAGACATTTAATTAAGTAGCTTCTAAAGTCCTATTTATAGAATTTATGTATTCTTTTATATTTAGATCCTGATTCTGCAATTAAAATAAATCTTGGAACTGATACAGAGAAAATTGTGAGAGACACATTATTCTGGAGCATAATAGAAATTACTTTGAGAGATCAGGACATTAGAATTATACAGTGTGACTCTAACTGGTCTAAGTTTCTGGAATAAATTGACAGGACAAGAAGAGTGATTTAAGAAGTCCTACCAGAACAGTTTTCCAGATTGAGCTTCACCTCCTCGTATATAAGGAGTTATTTCTTTGGTGAAATTCCATTCTTCCTCTAACAGATTTTTTAAACTATGAGATGCTTGAGGTAACTGCTGTAGCATTTGGATCCAGCTTCGCATATAATCAAAATAAACCTGCAAATGGAAAAAAAGTCATTTAGATTGTACTTGTTATAAAACCGGTAATTAAGGGGCCTAATTTTCACACCCACAAAAGATTCCACATAATACCACACAGATGGAGGGAACTATCCATAATATTCTGTTTGCTGCAGCAGAAAATATGCTGCAAGCTTCTCTGCCATTTTTGGCACTGGAAGATGAACGAGACACCAAATTATTATTCTGAGAAACATGCAAAGACAATGAAGACTTCAGATATTTGCACAAACATGAGCAGCTCCACTATATATGCACTCCTTCCCAATCCCTCTCCCATATGCGAACAAGTACAGTCAGCTCAGCTGTCATTCACTACTGACAACAGTGTCATTTTCACTACAAGTTGTCATCCACTACTGACAACAGTGAATTCCATGGCATGTCAATGTTGGGCTTACTGAGTGGAGGGAAGAATTAGTGCCAATTTAAAGGTATCTTAATAATAGTGGTGTTCTCAGAGATTCATTCTTCTACATGCATCCCACTATCTGTATGCACAGCCTACCCACATAAGTCAAGAATCTTTTAGCAAGGAATATCCACTCAGATTGCGCATGCATTGTTCATATTCTCATGCTCCCTCCAGTGAGGGTATAAAGGGCAGAACAGCCACAACCACTACTCAGTTCCTTTACTAATACAGAAATCCAGAAACTCCTTAACAGTGGGGAAGGAACGTGGGTTTTGGGATCTATCTGGACAAAAGCATCTTGAAGAATTTCAGTTACTTAAGGTAAGTGTCTGCACTTTGTTCACAAATCCCTTTGCAGGCGAGTGACTAGAAGTCCTTTCCTAGGAGATAGATGATAGGATTCCCACCTAAATTATGGCTAAGGATATGATTTTGTCACTGAAGTCATGGATTCCATGACTTTAACAGACCTTCGTGACTTCTGCCCACTGCAGCGGCCAGGCTGGAGAAGCTGTCAGCCCCTGGCAGCAGGGCTCGGACTGTTAGTCCACTTCCCTCCCCACTCCTCAGGTATTTTTAGTAAAAGTCACAGACAGGTTACAAAAAGAACAGGAGTACTTGTGGCACCTTAGAGACTAACAAATTTATTTCAGCATAAGCTTTCGTGGGCTTCAGCTCACTT
This sequence comes from Malaclemys terrapin pileata, assembly GCF_027887155.1. NCBI lineage: Eukaryota > Metazoa > Chordata > Testudines > Emydidae > Malaclemys > Malaclemys terrapin. Next base: position 89,396,924 of record NC_071507.1, read on the forward strand.
CTTCAGATGCATAGAGTGGAACACACAGACAGAAGATATTTACATATACATATACATATATATTCAGCTTATGCTGAAATAAATTTGTTAGTCGCTAAGGTGCCACAAGTACCCCTGTTCTTTTTGCGGATACAGACTAACACGGCTGCTACTTTGAGACAGGTTACAGGCTTCCGTGAATTTTTGTTTATTGGCCGCTACCTGTCCATGCCTTTTACTAAAAATACCCGTGACAATATCTAACCTTAATTATGACTGTAGGACAGCTCTTCCAAACTGGGCATCTATTCTAGAAGTTGCCACAATGGAGTAGTGACTGGTAAACATATGAACTGAACTCCAAGTAGCCGCACTACAAATCTCAGAAACAGGGACTCTCCTAAAGCAAGCTACAAATGTTGACTGAGCCCTAGAAGAGACTGTGCCCTACCTTGAGAGGGAAGAAGTAGTTTAATGAGCAGGAAATCTTAACGCAGTCTGTAACCCAATTAGAGAGTCTCTGAAAGGAAACAGCTTGTCCTTTGATTTATTAGCAAAAGCCAAAGAGTCTGGATGATCTTTGAAAGGATACAGCCCTAAGAAGATCTAGTGTGTGGAGTTCAGAGTCTGAAGGCGAGCCATAAGATTTAGAAAAAAATACCACTTAGTGTGTACTTTGATTCATATGAACATCTGAAACCACTTCTGGTTAAAAAATAAAATAAAATTATGCAGCCTGAGAGTAAACATGTCTTTCTGAAAAATTGTGTAAGGAAGGCTTATTATCAAAGCTTGAATTTTATTCACCCAGCAAGCCAAGGTGATAACTACCAAAAAAGTGAACATAATGACAGATTCATAGGGAAAATCCATTAGAAACAGGAGCACAACATTCAAATCTCAAGTAGGCAATGTAATGGCTCTTTAATCAGTGGAAATACATGACTCGGGCTTTTTAAAAATGCAAAAGGACTATAGCTAATACATCTAGAAATTGGATTAAGTCAGAGAGAAACAACTGATATGTTGGAACACTAATGTGACAAGCTTGGGCAACAAAATGGAGGAACTAGAGCTACCGGTTCAGTATAGGAAACCGGATATTATAGAAGTTACAGAAATAGGGTTGAACAATTAGCAGGACTAGAACCAACAAGAGGTGATATTTTACATTGGTTTTGGTAAGCAGCGAGGACATTACAGACAAGCTAGTCATAGAAAACAACACTGGATAGAGCAATCAAAAGTTGACTTAGTTAAAATTACAAATGGAAGCAGAATCAAAAACATTTTCAATTTCAAAAAGGCAAACTTTTGGAAATTAAGAGAACTAGTAAGTGAACCCTCAGGATAATTTATTAGCTAGTAATCGTTCTAGATAATTTCTTAGCCCTCTGATCAGCAGTAATTACAGCCTATGCATCCACAAAAGAGAAAGGTGATTGCCAACGGGAGAAAAAATAAAGATCCTCTACACCTGGTCCAGGAATCTTGACTGCAGCCTCAAATCTGAAACCGCTAGCCAGATGAATAGTGCAGTGTCACAAAAGTTTAAAAGAGAGGCCTTTTTCTAGAAGAGTCAGGAACCTTTTGGAGTACAGATATGAAGAAGATGGAGAAGGAGAAGGATTAGGATCTAATTTACTACTACTTCTGCAATGGAGCATGAACACCTACAGAAGTCCTGGGGGTCCTTCAGAGAGTGAAGTGCTTTGTCAGTTCCCCAATTAAAGGGGCGAGGACCCTTCAAAAGGAAGGTCTGGATTGTGGCCTGAACCTCTTTTGGAATGGCTGACAGATGCAACCATAATGTTCTTTGTATAATGACCTTGCCACAGTGTCAGAGACATCTAATGAAGTCTGCAAAGCTGTCTTCATCACCAACTAGCCTTTGGTAGCTATCACCTTTAATTAGTCTCTGGTCTCCTGAGAAAGTTTTTCAGTTACCTCTAAAACCTTGTCCCATTGCAGAAAAAACATACTGAACTAACATGGCTAGATAGTTGGTTATATAAATCTGCAAGCTAGCAGAGAAGTCAGCGTTTCTCCCTAGAAGATTCATTTTCTTGGGCTTAGCCTTGTTGTCAAAACCAAATACTCAGGGACCAGGTGGGTAAAAAAAATACTTAAACTCCTTCAGGGGAACTTGATACCTGTAATCTGCCTTTTTTGGCATGGCTGAGATAGATACTGTTATTTGCCACTGGTCTTTAGCAGGCTCAAGAATGCCCTCATTTATAGGCTAGACTAAATGACCTTGGGATAAGGGGTGCAACATGTCAAATAATTTATGAGATCCCTTCTAGATGACTACTAGAGTAATTTCTAAGTTGTCCACCATTCTTTTAAGAAAATCCTGAAATTCTCTATTGTGGATGTATTAGATGGAGTCACAGCTTCACCAAGTGATAAAGATGATATAGCCAGGGGAATAAGCTGGTCCTCATATTCCTCCACAAGATCTTCCTCCTCACTATGAGCGTCTTACTAATCACTCTGAAGGCACTCCTGAGGAGATGAGCAAGCATTCCTAGAAAATTCTTTAAGAGGAGATGACCACACTTACTGTATATACTCGATCATAAGCCGGTTCGTTTATAAGCCAACACCCGTTCATAAGCCGACCCTATAATTCAGGGGTCAGCAAACTTTGGCTCCCAGGCCATCAGGATAAGCTGCTGGCGGGCCGAGATGGTTTGTTTACCTCGCGTCCGTAGGCACGGAGGTAAACCTAAGTAAACAAAGTGTCCCGGTGTGCCAGCTGCTTACCCTGACAGGCCGGGACAGCAACTGGTGGGGAAATTTGCAGGGGGGGGGGGGGGAGGAAGAAGCTGGGGGTCAGGGGAGTAACCCCTGTGATCATCCCCCACATGACCCCAACCTTAGCCGGGACCCCCACACTCTCCTCATCCCATCCCTTCCTACCTTAGCGGAGGAGGGCCAGGGGAGGATCTGTCTGCCCTGGCTGGAGCTGCTCTGGCAGGCTGGGCAACGTGGCTGTAGCCTGCTCCGGCAGGCCAGACCAGGCGGCGCGGCCACAGCATGTTCCAGCTGGCTGGGCCAGGCAGCACGGCTGCAGACTGCTCCGGCAGGCCGGGTGGCGCGGCCAGCCGGGCGGCATGGCTGCAGCGTGCTCCGGCAGGCCGGGCGGCACGGCCACAGCCTGCTCTGGGGGGCGAGGGCGGGGCCGAGCGGCATGGCTGCACCATGCCAGCCCCAGAGCTGCAGCTGCTTCAGAGACTGGGGGGGGAGAGCAGCATGGCCAGAAGCGGAGAGACTCTGGCCCCGCCTCTTCCCTTCTGGCTCTGCTGGCTGGGCTGCCTCTCCTTGCTCCCTCTGTTGGGGGAAAGAGGCTGTGTCCCACCTCTCCCTCTCTATACCCGTTCATAAGCCGACCCCCTTCTCTGGTACTTCCCTTTTTTACTAAAAAAAATTCAGCTTATGAAAGAATATATACGGTACTTACCCCATATGGAAAGGGCATATTGTATCAGAAGTGGAACCAAGGAACACAAGTAGAGCCCTGCAAATCGCAGGTGGATACAGATCCAAATTTTATATCTAGAGTCCTGTAAATCAGCAGATATCCATCTTATATCCACAGATCTTCGCATCCTACACCCTGGCTCCTTGTCCAAGCTCAGTCTCCCCACTTCCCTGCCACTGGCTCCCAGTTCCAGTCTCCTTGATTAGCCAGTCTCAATCTCCCTTTCTGCTCCCCCCAAATTCATCTAATCTCTGTCTACCTCCTCCCGATTTTCTCATCTTCCCTACCCCCATTTCTCTCCACCAGCTCCCAATCCCAACCACCTTGCCCAGATGCTCCCAACTCCAAATCCCAACCTAATCCCTTCACCAGGTCTGACTTTCATCCTCTCTCCTCCACTCTGCCCAAGAACCAGTAAGGGGAGCACTGAGAACATATGTGAGAGTCCCTGCTCTCAGCTCTATTGCCCAGCACCTCAGCAGCCAGGAGCAGCATATTCAACAAAACCCCTGCTCATGTCCTGTGGAGCCTGGGGCATGTCCAGTACACACAGAATTTTTGAAGAATTTAGCTGCCAGACTAACAATTCTCTGGTGAACTGTGATTTTTTTCAAAGGCTTATTAGTTGGCCCAACTGGGGAGGTTTTTCACAAGAACAGCAGAAGGCCCATTCCTGACACAAAGGCAAGCCTGGTGCTAAATTTCAAGCCCTTGCTTCAAAGAACTTCTAAATGAAATGGTTAAAAGCTGCTGCTCTCTTTTTTTTTTTAAAAAAACATGGGCAAAAAAAATTTCTCTCTCTAATTTAGTTCTCAGAAACGGCTGAACCACTTTTACTGAAAGTTTCCAAAAAATTCTGCCTAAGGCAGATGGGAAATTTCAGCTTCATTGGCTGAAGTTTGGCAAAGTTATAAGACTGAAAACAGGGTCTAATAATGGGAAGTGTCAGCTAACCTTAACTATATGCAGTGCTGTCAGCTCTCCCTATAATGAGACACCAAAATCAGAGTCTTCCTGAACCTCCCTTATTCTTTAAGCTACTTTTAAAAAAAAAAAATGCCACACACAATGAAAAGATATCAAGCCACATTAAAGAAATGAGGTTTTAATTTAAACCCACAAAAACAAAGCAACTTCAGTTACACTCACTGGAGAAAGAAGAACAGGAGTACTTGTGGCACCTTAGAGACTAACAAATTTATTAGAGCATAAGCTTTCGTGGACTACAGCCCACTTCTTCGGATGCATAACTGGAGACCAGCAGTATATCCTTAAATCAGCCTCCTGTGTTTAATTATTGCAGTAATAAATATACTAAAAATAAGACATGCTTTTAGGCTGGCTAGAATATCAAGGTGAAAATTAAAGCAAAAAGATGTGAGCCAGATAACTGTTTTCCTTGGTTTAATTTAAATCTTCATATTACTTACATTTAATTTAATTTTAAATATGATCACATTTCTGATTCTATGATGAGCTATTTTATAAAAAGAGGCAATCTGCCAAAAAAGTATATTATTGACTCTCTTAGCACCTAAGATAATAGCAATTCTCACAGTCCAGTCATCAAAAATATCAACATTATCTCGAACATACTTTATTTACATCCTTTGAGAACATTTATTAGAACAATGACCATTATTGCCATTTTAAAAAAAAAGGTAATATAAGCAGGCTAGACAGTTACTAGCCAAGGAAGGACAATCAGAAATGATCCCAAGACTTAGAATCAGGCAAATGTATAACAGATTTATATAACCAAAAATATTCCCTCTTTTGCTACTCACCATTAACATTTTATGCAAGTCCTCTTCAAAAGAATCTATGTTGTAGTCAATCTTCTGTAAGTCATCTAACACCTCACGTAACATAAACTGATAATATTGCTTCATTAGCAGGCCACCCTTCAGGACCTCTTTACACTCTCTTGCTAGCTGCAATAGAAGAGACCACAAACTGCAATCAATCAATCTATATTCTCAAATTTCCTCTGAGATTTGAGAATTAAAGTTTAGCTTGTTTAAATAATACATTTGTGTCACTATTGTCTGTGAAAGCCAGAGAAACACTAGTTGGATTGTTCCTATATCTCCTGGGAAGTTTTGCATAAGTTCTCCTGAGACTGTAATGCCACTCAGCAAGTTACTGCAAGTAGGGATGGCAGCAAATGCTTCAAATTTTATTTTTGCTATTTGGAAAACCATTGTATGCAACTGACTGGATAGTTTAAAATTTTATAATTGGACAAGGAGCTTCACACCTTTAGAGCAATGGTTTAAATCCATAGGAAGTCAGTAATAATAGGTCATTTGACAGTTGTCAACTGTTTGGAAGCCTATGTGAAATAATTTACTATACTGGTCTTGATCCTGTTCCTACTGGGCAGATATCCACAACGTGAAACACATCACTACAACTGACAATGACCGGCACCCTCCCTTGTTGACAATTTGGGCAAAAGAAGCCAAGGACTGAATGAATAATCTACTTATTCACAGAAGTGATCACTTCAGGTCAAGACATGGGCACATCAATGAGACTGGCCATTCCATACCTGCTCTAGGAAGCATAGGTTTTTAAACAACAAGACACTAGAAGCACACTGTAGGAATAAACCATGCACTGGCAACGAGACAGTCTGGATGAAATAAAAGGAATTTTCCATTCCCAAATCTGTATTATTCCAAACCTAACTTCCATCCATAGGTCTGACTATGCATCACTTTCCTTGAGCACCAATTTCATTAGATTTAGGTATGGGAGTGGGATTTTTTTCTTTTTCAAACTCTATGGAAAATGTTACGACTAATTTTCTTTCTGGGGAAAAAAAAATCACTACATTGAACCCAGTGTATGAGAAGGCTTAACAGAAAGAGGTCAAGAAATACAAAAAGTAGCACCCTGTATTATTATTATTAAGGTGCAGTGGCTATGCAGTCCAGCCATGGACCACAACCCCATTCTGCTAGGTGCTGAACAAACAGAACAAAAAGACAGTCACTGTCTCAAAGAACTGAAACAAATAATCACTTATTCTTAGGCCTTATCTACACCTTTAAAACTTAGATCAGCCTAACTACATCATTCAGGACTCTGAAAAATGTTGTGCCCTGAATGCCATGTACTGCCTACCTCGAGAGTAGATGCAGCTAGGTCAAAGGAAGAATTCTTCCATCAACCTAGCAACTGCCTCTTGAAGAGATGGATTAACTGCATTGACGGAAAAACTCCTTCCATAGACATAAGAAGTGTTTACACTACAATGCTACAGCGTCGTAGCTGTGCCGCTGTAGCTTAGACATGTCCCTGGGTGAACTACAACAGTCATGTATTACAGACCTGGTATATTAAAAACACACACACACACACACACAGTTGTGGATAAAGGAAGAAAGATTGCTCTGATTCTACATGTGCACCAAATGCAGCTCATTTTATTTTGCACAACTAAGATTATTGAAGCAGATTTGGAAATCAGGCAAAAAGAATAGCTAAACCCCTAGCATGTCACATATTTTAAAGAACAAGCCCATTTTCTTTACTCTCCGTTCACTCATACAATATGCACCCTGCCAATCTATTGACTTGTTATGTCCAAGGAGAAGTAGATCAGCCCTCTCTTACAAGACATATAACACATTATTCAGCTCTTAAATGTAGTGGTGGCAGTGGATGCTCAGTGACCAGCTGAAAGCCTTTTATTTGCAAATTGGTTAACATTCACCATTGCTGCTGACCCATTTACATAGATTTAAGGGGTTATTACAGAAGTTCTCAGCTGATTTATGCTCCTGAAGAAAACTAAGGACTGCCTTAAAATTGCTAATACTAGTGCAAAATTTGTGACTGTACCTAAATAATTGAGGTAAAAGAAAACTAACTGTATAGTTTACTACAGGGCCTATGGGTCATTTGTTAAAATTACGACCCTAACAGTAGGGTTCATAATTAGAAATATCTCAGTAACCAAAGTTACCACTTTATAATGGCCTTTCTAAAAATTGTTAATAGCTGTTCCCATAGTGGCATATACAATATTTTGTGTGTTTAACATTTAATTCCTTTTTAAAAAATAGATTTTTAAAGAATTATATCAAAAATAAGTAGTGAATTGAAATGTTTATAAACTTTATCCAAGATTTTTGTATGACAGTCCTAGAACAAACTAATACTTCCATTTGGTGGAGTTTCGCAATAATGCAGCTTTTATACATAAATCCAATGAAGTATCCATATTATACCTGCCTCAAAGAAGTTAACTACATAGCAACTGTATGCATTGTTCACTGAAACACTGTACCTATTCCATAATGTGTATCAAATAGTTAGGAAGAGAGAGATTGCTCATATATGCAAGAGTCACTTTTTGAATACAGGTAAACTAAAAATCAAAATTCCTATTCTGTATTATAGACCAATATGCCAACAACATTTCATTAAAAAAAATAAAGCAGATTATTAATTCCAAAACCTTAACCAGGCATCTAATATTACCCTATGCAAAAATAACTATTTGTACTCCATAACAGAACAATGAAATATATGTATAAGTTTTATAGAAAAAACTAACTGGGCTAAAAAAAAGTTGTAAGTGGCAGTTTTATAGGAATTTAAAACAAGCAATGAGCACCTCCAAAAACATGGTCTAAACTGTACATACTAAGGGGTATCCACTATGGTCCAATCTACACTGACCAAAAGTGCAGCTGCCAATGCTGTTTCTCTGAGGAATAAGTACAGCAATTCAAGGATTCTTTTCTGAAAACCATGCTGGACATATAACAATCTCCAAATTACTATAGTCTATAGCAGTTTTATAATATGGTTATTTGTCAGAGATTTTTCTTCACCTGTAAATTAGGCTTCTGCAACCAAGCTTTTGACAAACTGGACCAATCAATTTCCTTATGCTGTTCAGACTTGCTAGGCAAAGTGACTAATCGCCAGCTTCCAAGGTTAATCTCACCACCCAGCTAGACTTTCTTTAATTAGATTTTTCCTTAGTCTTTAAACTCACTTGTGAAAAATACTAACTGGAGAATAGACAATTTTTTTAATTGTCTAACTACTAGTTAATCATAAGGATCAATTTAAAACAGCCTGGGATGGCTCCAGATTGTAAAATGTTTCATCCTAGAAACCCAGTTTACAGGTTTACCCTCTCTCTCTGCTCCTAATCAGTCTATAATCTGAAACAAAAAACTATAAATTGCAGTGTCTCCTGGCTCCCCAGTGAAGGAGGGGAAAAGCTCTTACAAAATGACAGAACTCAGCACTCAACTAATAAGGGTGCAGAGTTTGATAGTCCAACCTGTAGTGGCTGAAAAGGTATGTAGGACCAACAAGTGGCAACCTTACACAAATCTTCCTTTGAAGACCTTTCCTTCTCCAGAGAAGTAAACATTAGAGTTGTGCAAATAGCTGATTTTCTGGTTCAGTGGCCAACCCCTCCTCCCCCCCCAAAAAAAAAAGAAAAGAAAAAATTGGTTTGGATCAACCCAAAACAATTAAAAAAAATTTTAATTAACATTATTATTTTGGGTGAAATGAAAAATTTGAAAAAACATTAATTTCATTTTGTTTCTTTGTGGGGAAGAAGGGTTGGTGGTGTTAAACTTTTTAAAAACAGAAATGATACAAAATTCTAAACAAAATCATTTCAAATGGAAAAATTGCCATTTTTGGAACAAAGGGACTAGACTTTTTTGGTGTTTTTTTCCTTTTTCCCCTTTGGGCAAAACAATTCAGCAAATTTGCCAAGAATTTGTGAAATGTTTCAGTAGACCCAAATATGCATTTTTCAGCAACAGAAAGTTTCATCCAAAAGATTTCACCCAACTCTAGTAGTCATGGCCCTAAGACAGTGGGTTATGAATGCTGCCAGGAGAGAAGACCTGGAGCTTTAAATAAAGGGGGCTGGGGGGGGGGGGGGGCAGGGAGAGAGAGAGAACAAAAAACAGAGCTTTATTCATCTCTAGCTATGATGGATATGGAATTAAAAACAAAAACAAAAACCCACCACCCTTCCAGGCCACAAAATAAGGAAACAATTTACATCCAACCCATGGCAAAACTCTCCCCCTTTGGAGACTTTAGGAGATAATCAGGAAATTGCCCTGCTGGTTTTGGTTGCTATGAAAGGAAGACCCTGTACTTGGAATAAATCCAAAAAAGACTGTTCGAAGAACTGCCTTATACTTAAGGAATATTAATTTGCTCTTAACTGCAGCTCTCTCCAACTTGCATGGCCAAAGTAGTCATGACAAGAAAAGTCATTTATATGATGAAAGTGTAGGGGAAAGGCTCAAAATCCAACCCATCTTGGAGGAAATTAAACATCAATGTGATCAAGGCATCTTGCATAAGCTGGTTTTGTCTGAACGCTTTGGAGAGGGGAAAAAGTTGCCTATATCCTTGGTACGGAATTTGGAAGGAAATTATGGGTATTATGGTTCTAATGACTCAACTGATAACCAGGGCTGCTGGGGGTGTGGCAGGAGTGTCATAAGCAAGACAAGAATTAATTATTCCACTCTACCTGGCACTGGTGAGGTCTCAGTTGGAGTACTGTCTCCGGTTTGGGGTAGCACATTTTGAGAAAGATGTGGACAAACTGGAGAGAGTCCAGGAGACCAAAAAAATTAAAAAAAGGTTTAGAAAACAACCTAGGAAGAAAGATTAAATAAACTGCTCATGTTCAGTCTTGAGACAAGCAGACCAAGAGGGGAGAGGATAACCAGCTTGAAATATGTTTAAGGATTGTTATAATAAGGAAGGTGATCAATTGTTCTTCATCTCCACTAAAAGTAGGACAAGAAATAATGGGTTTAATCTGCAGCAAGGGAGATTTAAGCTACATATTTGGAACAAATTTCTAACTTAAGGATAGTGAAATATTAGAAGCATTACCAAGGGAGGTTGTGGAATCCCCAGCATTGGAGGTTTTTAAGTACAGACTGGACAAATACCAGTCAGGGATGGCCTAGTTATACTTGGTGTTGCTTCAGTGCAAGGGGAATGGACTAGATGACTTCTTGAGGTCACTTCCAGCCCTGAATTTCTAGGATTCTATCCACTAGGATCTGCTTTTCAGTCTCCAGCCTGCTAAGGAAAAGTATTTTCTTCTGAATTGCAATACAAGCCTGGGCTCAAAGAAGGGGGCAATCAAACGGAAAACTTGAGATTATGCAGGTAGGAGTAGGAGGCTGGAGGGCCAAGATCTCAAAACTATGCTGTGGTGATGAGTATGCCAAATACTGCCCACTTTAAAATAAACAACAACAACAACAAAAAAAACAAGCACTTTTGAAAGACTCTTGGGATGATGCATATTTCAAGCTCCCTGCCCATCTGATGAAGAAAAAAAAAAGTAAGATGAAAGTCCCTGGCTTGAACCTACATAGTTCATTCACTTAGCAGAGAGATCTATTTAAGGAGTACCCCTGAACTGTAGGTTCTTAAAAATACTGATTGGGACAAATCCGCATTTGTTGGGGGTGAATCCATTCTCTCTGATGAGCCAATTAGCAAGAATATTCACTGTTGATCTTGTCTCTGCCAGATGTACAACTTCGACAGCAAGAAGTAGTCACCTCTACCCAACAGTGAAGAATGCTGGCTTACAGACTAAAGGGTAGGAAAGCGAAGAGAAAGCTCCTCCTCCAAGGAGTTTGAAAAAGAGAAACTAATGTGCAAACATCTTTTTAAAATTATGGAGAGGACCCATCAGACTGAAGTGATTTTCTCCTATGCCCTCCAACACCTGGACATCCAGATCCAAGAAAGGTGAGAGGAACGGGCTCAGAAGTGGTCTTAAGAAACCTGTGTCAGTCAGTTAAGAGGTCTGGAGCTCGATTACAGCTTGGAAATTACTCTTGGGTATCTAGAACCAGGATCTAAATCTACCTGAGAACTTATGAAATGGTGGTACCTAAAAGGACTTAGATGAGGAGGCCAAGAGTTTTGACGTTTGTCTGAAGGAAGCAATGTCTTAGGATCAGCAGTGTCTTTCAAAAGTCTAGTGCAGGCTATCCCAAAAAAGGCTATCTCCCTGAAAGGAGTGGGCCATAAAAGAGGGCTTAGATAGGCAGTCACCTATGAGTAGGCCAAAGAATTAGATTTTTACTGGTAAATGTCAGTAAACATCAATTTCACCAACCACACACAAATCATTTAAAAAAAAATATTTCCATCAAAAATCAAAACTTACAGATCACCAAAGAAAGTATAGCTCAGTGGTTTGAGCATTAGCCTGCTAAACCCAGGGTTGTGAGTTCAATCCTTGAGAGGGCCACTTAGGGATCTAGGGCAAAAATCAGTATTTGGTCCTGCTAGTGAAGGCAGCGGGGTGTACTCAATGACCTTTCAAGGTCCCTTCCAGTTCTAGGAGATAGGATATATTTATTGGGGAGGAAGGATAGCTCAGTGGTTTGAGCACTGGCTCCCTAAACCTAGTGTTGTAAGTTCAATCCTTGAGGGGGCCATTTAGGGGTCTGGGGATTGGTCCTGCTTTGAGCAGGGAGTTGGACTAGATGACCTCCTGAGGTCCCTTCCAACCCTGACATTCTGTAATTAGTAAAATGCTGCTTGAGAACTTAGTTTGATTTAAGGATATTTACTTTGTATATTTTGACATGTGATGTTGACAATTTGTGTTTTAATGGTTATAAAGCTTTAACTTTTTGTATCTCAACATCTACGGTCATTAAATAATTGTCTGACCACACCCACATAATTTCCTGCAACAGAGAAGATTTAAATCGATAAAAATCACAAGATTCTTAAAAATAAATATCAATATTATCCGTCGAAATGATAAAAAATAAAAATAGAGTTCAGCCAAGCCTACCTATCAGCCAGAATGACAACACTGCCTGCCATCTCCCAGGCTAGTACCTGAAGCAAGTCTCTGGCATCACATATAAGTTTGGTTAATTTTTCTAGTCATGCTGCACTGAACGTCCAGGTTTCGCACAGATCTTGAATTCATAAGAAAGACCAAAAGGAAAGTGAGGAAGCCAGCAAGTAGAGGGAATATTTTTGGATGGGAGAAAAAAAAAAAAAAAAAAACTTGGAAATAAGCGACTGGTCACTGCCTACCAAGTGTAAGTAGTAGAGAGGAATTCATTGGTTCAGATTGTGGAATGAGGAGCAGACAAAAAAATCCTAGTCTACACTGGTGAAGGAAACCATACTACACTCACACTAGCTATGCCCACATTCAACACAATTGCTGCTAGACATATTTCCACCTTACTGCAGATGACGTCTACAGCCTATAACAGAAGTGGAATGCTATTTATTTATCCTTAGTGGCCGATAATCTTTTAATCAGACATTTTGATTCCTGGCCGCATAAATCAAAGAGGTATATGTGACCAGTTGTTTATTACTTAAACTTAATTTCCATATGTAATTGAAGGCAATTTAAGGGATGCATAATGTACTATCATTTCTGTAACAAATTCTCTTTAAAACAATTAAAAGAACAACATTATAATTAAAGAACAGAAAGCAGTTTTTAATAAAAACTCTTGAAGCAAACCTGCTTAATACTCAAGAGAGATGGTTCCCCAGCAGGCCTTTGTTCCAACCTTAACTTGAGACATTCATGGATAACATTGAGAAGTACTCGGCAAAGGACCAAGAATGCAGGTTCAAAAGATGGTAAATCCATAGATTTCAGCTCTTCCATTGACACAGTGCTGCATTTTTGCTCTGAGGAAAGTGAGGAATTTGACAACTGCACATAATCTGAACACAACATGGGATCTGGGAATTCTGAAAACTGTAACAAAAAAATAAATAAAATAAGTATTGTAACAAGGATTTTAAATAATCTAAGTTAAAAGATCAATTTTTAAAAATTGCATGCATGAAAAAAGAAATTGCTTTTAAGAGCCAGGCTATTAATCTACTGTGATCTAATATACTGGAAAGTGTGCAATGCTATGATTTCAAATTAAGTCTTTTTTTTAAAAAGCTAAAATCCCATTTCCTCATAAAGCTGCCAGACTGAGGACAAATAATTTAACAACAGGCATGGACACTTGAGAATGAACAATCCAATCTTAATTTATTTCTAAGATTAGAAAATGATTAAACTATTCAATGAAGCAGAAGATTCTCTGTACAGAAAGAAAACTGGATTGCACGTGAGAGCCTGGAATAGTGTTAAACCTAACACGACACTGGAACAGCTATTCAGATCATCCTAGGATACTTAAAGGTAATTTCAAGATTTAAGCTTTTTCAAAAAATGTTCAAGTGTCTTATACTAATGGAGTAATTCTGGAAAAGCAAGGTGATTCTGGGCTATGTCAAGCTGTGTGTTATATGTGTATGGTAGCATTACCGTATTTCCTCCAACTGTTCAATTAGAAATAGTACAGTGGGGAAAGTGCACAAAGCAACAAATAGGAGTCATCACACAGCTAACCTCTCTTCCCCCCCCCCTCCCCCCCACAAAAAACAAGAAAACCCCACTAACCCTTGAAAATGTACTCCTGCAAGGGTTTGTCAAACTTTGTTATGTTTCTTAAAGCTGCGTTGCGGTTAAAACAAGTAATGCAAAATGCTAAGTATAGCTAGTATGTTTTCAAATTAAGGAAGTTAAACTTATATTTAACATTTAAAGCTGATTGCATTCAGAGATATTCTCAATGATTTTATCTAAGCTATAACTGTACCCAAATGTAATATGCGTTTCAGGACAGTTGCACATGCAAACTCAGTGGGTGATAGCAATTTAGAAATTTGACCTTTAATATGCGTGCAGTGCTCACTAATGTTCATGGGAGTTGTGCATTATCCAAGGACAAAATTTGTCCCTAAACTCTTTAAGGTTTATTATGGTCTAATCCAGTTCTTATATTGCACCCATTACTGTGATATTTGAACACCGTCCATTGATGCATTAAGAGATGTGACTAGCATCTATCACATGTGGTTCTCTCCTTTTTCTTCAGGGCCAGATGCACATAACATTGGATTAAAGTGAAAGGTAAATAGATTAAGAATAGAAAGTAGATCAAATGATCAAGTACAGTCATGAAAATTAAAAACTTTAAATATGCTAACTATTTTTAGGCTCACCAGCTAATAGAAAACTTGTTTATTCCTTTACACCCACATTCACATTTTTGACATTTTGTTCCTACTGCATCAGGCAAGCTCTGCTTTCCCAGAACAGTCACACAGAATTATTTTGCCTGACTAAGTTAGGCAATGTACTTTTCCAGCAACGTACTGTGTTCATTGCTTTTTAGCAATGGCACAAAACTAGTTGGCAGGTGTAGATTCTAAAGGGACTTTAAAAAGCACTAGCCTACTATTTGATAGAAAGTTCTTTGAATTTGACCAGACTAGTCACCTTAAAGACAAAAAGGGGCTGATATGGGCTTCTTTGCATTATACACATTTTATAATTAGTAAAACTAATTCCTGTGCATATAATAGGGTAGTATGGCGATTCCTTACATGGAGTTTCCACCAACCCATGAAAAACAATATGAATAGAGAGGGATTTCTGTGTTCCAACAATCTATCCATTCCAAATTGAAACTTCAATTCCTGCCCTCTCCCTACCTCCCCCCCCTTCAAGTTTATGTCCCAGTCATCACCCTCATTTCCTCTCTAGGATGACCAGATGAAATCACCTTTACAGCCAATCAACTGTTTCTCAAGTGAACCAGCAGCTTTAAAAAGCATGAACCTCTTCTCCTCGGCCCAAAAAGTGGAATACACTGGACAAAATCCTGGCCCCACTGAAGTTAGGGAGTTTTGCCATTGACTTCAATGAGATAAGGATTTCACCAACTGTCTCCACAGAACCCTCAGTCTCTGCTGGGACAAAAATCAAGAGACCAAGATGAATTAATCAGCATGTACCTGTGATACAAAGCGTGTAACATTTCTGCTTATATATGTATAAAATTTCATGTAAAAAAAAAAAATCAATGATTTATTTCAACACTACTCCTGTGCAACCCTGCGACTTGTTGGTCTGCTACTGCAGTAATTAATCTTTTCAAAAGAAATCTCACTACACCTTCCTTTCATCTAATTCAATTCTTTTTTAATTAATCTATTTTCTGGGGCTTTAATGGAACCATAACAATAGCAGTCAAGGCTTTTTAAAAGGGACTTTTTCATTAGCAATAAGCCATATGAAAATTAGTAAGGATGAATTTTACTGCTAATGTGCAAACATTTGACGGTTCATGTCTTCGTTTTAATATAAATACAGTTTTTTCAAAAATACTTTTGCCAACAATGTGTTTTAAGAGCTGTACTAGGAACAAAAATAACCTAATGAAATTTAAATTCTCAACTTGGAATATAGCTAATAAGAATATAGATTTTAGTATTTGTTCAGTAAATTTTTAAAAGAATCTTTCAAACAACATAAGACTTCCCATAATACTGGGGAATTATTTCTAGGAATACAGGATTAAAATACAAAATAACTAAAAATGGTATTTCATTTTCTAACACTGGAAATAATACAGCAAGACTTTCAAATACAGGGCATATATTATTAGACACCTAAATTCCTATTAAACTACTTAATAAGATGCCTGATTTTCAGAAGTTCGGAGTAGTCACAAATCATTCTCTGTACACATTTTTCCAGCACCTCTGAAATATTACACCATTTGTTTAGGTGCCTAAATATGGCTCTCTTAGTAAAATTTACAAAAGTGCCTAAACCCTCACAAGCCTTAGTTCCATATCCAGTACAAGTTAGGCAACTAAATACACCCAGATTTTAAAAAGTAAGGCACCTAACTCTTATTGAAAGTGGGACTTAAGTCACTAGGGGTATGACTACACTGCAATTAAAGCCTGGCATCTGGCCTGGGTCAGCTGACTCGAGCTTACAGAACTCGGGCTGCGGAGCTCTAAAAACAGCAGTGTAGAGGTCTAGGCTCAGGCTGGAGCCCGTGCTCTGGGACCTCACAATGGAAGAGGGTCCCAGGGCCCAAGTTCCCCCAAGCCCAGATGTCAACCCTGATGATTTTAGAGCCTGCAGCCTGAGCCCCTCAAGCCTAAGTCAGCTAACATAGGCCAGATACCAGTGTTTAATTGCCATGTAGGCATACCCCAAAGCACTTTTGAAAATTTTACTCCAGGTCTCTAATTTTGAAATAGACATTTGAAAATGTTGGCCCTGGTCCTACATGACTAATACAGATGAAGCCTTTCATCTGCATAGATCTCATTGTAGTGCCGGGTCATAAGTGTGATGAATATCTAATCTCAGTTTCGTACTATATATAAACATTTGTATTCAAATTAATTTTTCCTGAGTTTTTAGATATTAATGTTTAAATTACATAAACAATTCATTTTCAAAATAGAGTTCAGGAACCAGATTTTTTTTTTTTTTTTTTTTTTTTTTTTTTTTTTTTAAATCAAAGCTAGTTTTTAAATAGCCACTGCAGTAAAATTTTCTTCACATTTTGTAAAATGTACATGTGTATACTCAAGCACACAGTCAATATATAAAAATTCTTTAACAGAAGTAACACAAAGATTTATAATGAAACACCAGTGATCTCAATTATAACAAGAATGTCATCCTGATTTACAATAAGCCTCACCAACCCACAAAAGTAAACTGTAACAGATACAACTATATAATAGGTAATATTTCCAGAAGGAAAAGAAAACAATGTAAGGACATTTGCATAATCACTGCAAGACCTTAAAGTTATACATAACATACACATATGTAATAGAACTACTTTTGCAAGCCTTATCTGAAAACAATGTACTACAAGTAGGATAGTTTTGTTATAACAACAAGTGTTCTTGTAGATTAGCAGTGCTGTCATTGTCTCTAACAACTAGTCTACAAGGGGAAATTATTGTGGAATGAACTTGGGTGTGAATTTAAAGCACACTAGCTACTCTGCACTAACTCCCCCTGTGGACAGTTTTACAGCAGACTAGGAATGCCTTTGTGCTCATTAGCTTAATACACATTCAGTGTATTAAGCTAATGTGCACAAAGGCACTTCTAGTGCACAATAAGAATGTCCACATAGGGAGTTAATACAGAGCAGCTTGTGTGCCCAGCTACACTATGATTTTTCCGCGGTGTGGACAAGCCCCCAGACTAAGAAGCTAATATCACAAATCTTCATCCAATATATAAAATTGTGCATTAGTCTAAATTTTACTTTTGTGTTTTCAGAACAAAAAATATCAGTGAAACATCATGATTTTAATACTTTTACAGGAAACTAATAAAACAATAAACACAAAAATGGAAGTGAAATGCACCTGCCACAATGGCAGCCCTAATCAGCATTTGAAGAAGTGTTCTTAAGATCAGGACAAACCTAGAGAAAACAAAGTCTGCTAACACTGGGTAAAATTTTCAAAAAGTGCTTAAGTTACAGTAATTTAGGAGCCTAAGTCCTATTTTCAAAAGCACTTAAGTGCCCACTGGGACTTAGGCACCTACGGCATTCACGCATTTTTAAAAATTGTACCTATTATGGTTTGATTCTCAACGCAAGTACATTTGTACACTAACATGATATATACATACAAGGATTAAATAAAGTGTAAGAAAAACACAAAATTAGCAATGAAATATATAATTACCTAATGTTTCCTCTATAAGTTGTTTTGGGGAAGGGAAAAGTGGAAATATTATTTTATGTATATGGTCTGCAGTAAAAAAAAAAAAAAAAAGCCCACAGAATTGATAAGCTATTTACAATAAACAGAACCTCACAGTTGCATACCTACACTTACAAAAAAGGAAATTATACCTTAATGTTAACTTGAATTTTTTTTTTTTGAAAGGGACTTTTAAAAATTGCCGTTTCTAATAGACTCTAAAAGTTAACCCTTTTAATAGCAGTCCCTGAATTTTTTAAGTATAAAAATTATATTGTTATTCCCTTTTGAAATCTACAAGAGTTTTTTCAGCAAAGGGGAATGAGACTGACTAACAAAGGGAAACAGTGAAAATGACTATATTCAGAGTGCTGTCAAATGCAAAAAGTACGCAAACAGAAAAACATATTTGCTGTATTCTTTTAGTTAGCTGTAAGCTATTACTACTGTAGGTAAAGCATTTCAGAGAAATGTGATTTCCAATTTGACACTATCCCATTATTTTTTGAGCGACCACAGAAAGTTTACAAATGTTTCAATAGTCCAAAAATGATGGAACTGCTTAGTGAAAATGAGCCCCACTGAGTGCTCTGAGGTCATAAAGGTGCTCTCAACTATTCTACAAAAAGATTAATGATCAGTGGGTCTTAGAAATACTCCTCTGCTTGAGTCTCAGAATGTTTAATCACGGGGACCAGCAAGCGTTCTGCAAACTATTGGTGGTTCACAAGCTGTGTCTGAGAACCATTGCTCTAGAAAGGCATGCAGCTGTATTTGAACAGATAAACAGGAAAAAAAAAATATGAAAAGGCATTCTTTCAAACCTTGGAATTATTTTTCATTTCTATTCACTTTTAAAAGTATGCTCTACATATCGGGCCAAACTGTCATACACAGTTTCATTTTTTTTAACCTATAAAAATGTGAATGCACATTTATTCACTAATACAGAACGGCACACACACATCAGCATGTACATGAACTAACTTTTTGCACATGTATATGCTTCAGAAATGCACAAACATTCTCATACAAAATCTTGGAAAACATAAGCAGAAGCCAGTTTGAAGCTGGCTGCAACTTCAGCCAATAGTTTCAATGTATTTTCTGTAGAGAACAAAATGATCTCAAGATCAACAGTAGTAGTACTAGCATGGTTCTTCACATCATCAAGTTACTTATAAATGTGAATTTATTAATCCTCAAAAACCCCTTGTGAGGTACATAAATGTTATCCTTTTACAAATAGGATAACAGAACCAAGAGGATCCAGCAACATGTCCAAGAACACAGAGGGAATTCATATCAGAGCTGGGATTAGAATGCAGAAGGATCCCTGGGTCCCAGAACTAGTCCTGCCACTAAAGAATGCTACCTCATGATGGAAGAAAAAACCCTGACTACTAGTATTGCTAAATACATATTGTCTAAAACGTATGTAACACTGCTTAGGTCATGATTATTGAGCTTATGGTAAGAAATGTTATTTTTGTTCCAAAATACAAAGATATAATCAACAAATTCCATAAATTAACTATGCTTATTCCAGTATTAAGTGTCAGGAGAGTTAGCAATTCATGAAGCTACATAACTAGTTTACTGGAAAGAATTTCTCCATGGAAAATTGTTGTTCTAGCAAAACACTATTAAGATTATATAATCAATCAATCACTCAACTAAGGAAATCCTTTTGCCATGTTGAATAGCAACTTAATTACATGATCAGATGCCAGTTCTAATATATAATACAATAGCCTCCTTTTTCTTCTTAAAGTTATATACAAACATAGCATCTTGCAAGATTATTTCCACTCATGTGCACTTACACTATTGTCATGGTCATAACGGTTCGCAGCATCCTTAACAAGAAAGAAAATTACATAGAACATTTTAAGTTTAGTTAGTAGCTGGTATTATGCAATTTCTTTTCAACTGCTAACAGATTTTCTTAGGTGAAGTTCGTGGATAAAGCGGTTAACACTGAAGTGACCACGATGCCTTAAGTTTTTTTCACTATTGCTCAGTGTTATACTAAATTTGTAGTATGTTGTGTAAGAACTGTTTACTGTGTAGTTAGGATTAGATGAAGTGAAGCATTGGCATATATTGTCCTTACAGGTGCAGTGTGCTGAAATCTATATTTAGAAAAATAGACAGTAAATCCTAAATGGCATTGTGACTTAATTCATCTCTGAAGACCTGAATTCAGGTCCTGTTTGGGCTACAAATTCTAGCCATAAAAACTTCAGAAGTCCATACCTAATTATCCTGGACCTTAATTACTACATGACATTTCAATCAGTATACTCAGTTTATTGTATCAGAGGGGTAGCCATGTTAGTCTGGATCTGTAAAAAGCAACAGAGTCCTGTGGCACCTTTAGACTAACAGATGTATTGGAGCATAAGCTTTCGTGGATGAATACCCACTTTGTCAGATGCATGTAATGGAAATGTCCAGAGGCAGGTATAAATATGCAGGCAAGAATCAGTCTGGAGATAACAAGGTTAGTTCAATCAGGGAGGGGGAGGTCCTCTGCTAGCAGTTGAGGTGTAAACACCAAGAGGAGAAACTGCTTTTGTAGTTGGCTAGCCATTCACAGTCTTTGTTTAATCCTGATCTGATGGTGTCAAATTTGCAAATGAACTGAAGCTCAGCAGTTTCTCTTTGGAGTCTGGTCCTGAAGTTTTTTTGCTCTAAGATGGCTACCTTTACATCTGCTATTGTGTGGCCAGGGAGGTTGAAGTGTTCTCCTACAGGTTTTTGTATATTGCCATTCCTGATATCTGACTTGTGTCCATTTATCCTTTTACGTAGTGACTATCCAGTTTGGCCAATGTACATAGCAGAGGGGCATTGCTGGCACATGATGGCATATATAACATTGGTGGACATGCAGGTGAATGAACCGGTGATGTTGTAGCTGATCTGGTTAGGTCCTGTGATGGTGTTGCTGGTGTAGATATGTGGGCAGAGTTGGCATCGAGGTTTGTTGCATGGATTGGTTCCTGAGTTAGAGTTGTTATGGTGCGGTGTGTGGTTGCTGGTGAGAATATGCTTAAGGTTGGCGGGTTGTCTGGGGTCGAGGAATGGCAATATACAAAAACCTGTAGGAGAACACTTCAACCTCCCTGGCCACACAATAGCAGATGTAAAGGTAGCCATCTTACAGCAAAAAAACTTCAGGACCAGACTCCAAAGAGAAACCGCTGAGCTTCAGTTCATTTGCAAATTTGACACCATCAGATCAGGATTAAACGAAGACTGTGAATGGCTAGCCAACTACAAAAGCAGTTACTCCTCCCTTGGTGTTCACACCTCAACTGCTAGCAGAAGACCTCACCCTCCCTGATTGAACTAACCTCGTTATCTCCAGACTGATTCTTGCCTGCATATTTATACCTGCCTCTGGAAATTTCCATTACGTGCATCTGACAAAGTGGGTATTCACCCACGAAAGCTTATGCTCCAATACATCTGTTAGTCTTACAGGTGCCACAGGACTCTCTGTTACTCAGTTTATTGTTTCCATCATCACTTTCCATTTAATTCACTCATAATTTTCTCTATTTAGTGTATTATAACCTGAAACAAAAAATGAAAACAAATAAGAGTCAGTGGAAAAACTGAATGGACTTAAGCCACTTTCTTTCATAGATTTTAAGGTTAGACGAGACCATTAGATCATCTACTCTGATCGCCTGTATATCAAAGGCCATAGAATTTAATCCCATATTGAGGTCTATAGCTTGTGCATGGCAAAAATCACAGTTTCCAGAAAGGCATCCAGTCATGATTTAAAGACAAGAGGTAGAGAAGCCACCATTTGCCCCTTGGTCGTACGTTCAAATGTTTAATCACCCTCACTGTTCAAAATCAACAAGCAGTCCGGTGGCACCTTAAAGACTAACAGATTTATTTGGGTATAAGCTTTTGTGGGTAAAAAACCTTTTTCTTCGGTCTTTGAGGTGCCACCGGACTCCTTGTTGTTTTTGTGGATACAGACTAACACAGCTACCCCCTGATACTGTTCAAAATGTGTGCCTTTCTTTCTAATTGAACTTGTCTAGCTTTAACTTCCAACCATCAGAACTTTACCAAACAATAATGGTGCTTATAGTAAATATAGTTTATGCTACATGTAAGGTTCATTCTTACTTTTGCTGAGGTCAACAGAAACATTTCTTAATTTCATTGGTAGCTGGAATAGGCTCTTAATAGTAGTGCATCTCCTTTCTCTCATAAAATTAAAAGGATTAACTCATTAATATAAAGTTATCTCAAACAAATATGGCAATTAGAATGAGCTACTGATTCTTGGAATTTACCAATCATTACTACCACTTTACATAATAAGAGTGAGACACTTTATAAATCAAATTGCAACACCTGAGAAAACACCTGTTTCTAATTAGAAGAGATTACATACTAAAGGTAAGAAACAGGTGTGTCCAGAATGAGATTTTATTTTTATTTTTAAAAAGGAGAAAAATGTAAGTCAGAAAACTGGTTTGTTAGGGAAAAATAACTGATGCTTTCCAAGCTCTTGATTCAATTGTGGTAGGTAACATTTGAAACAATACTAAGGGGGGTGGGGAGCCGAGTGAATCTACAGTATTCCCATTTATGCCAGCAAGGAACCTACCTCCAGCTGGTGATCACCCTTTACCAATGCCATACGGGCCCTTTGCAAGGAACCATGCATTAGCTTGTGAAGTCTTAAAATTAGCTTCCTCAACCCCATTTGCTTCAGTGCTTTGTCTACAAATGGCCTGTAAATAGAGGTCAAACAGTGTCTGCTGCAGCCTGCCTCGGCACTGCACTCTGGAATAACCCAACAGGCCAAGTCATCCTCTGATTCAAGCCTGTCAAGCTTCCTTGAAAAATGGTCCTGTAGCTGAAAGTCAAAATTTGGCTTATTGGTAAAATTGTTCTTGATGGCTTGTCTGAGTTCTTCAACGTTCTCCTCAGAGATTTGTTCTTCATCTTCACTTTCCTCTATGCATGTTCCGGAGGATTCTTTTACTTCCGCTTCCCTACCATCTTCCTCATCCTCTGGATCATTGTCCTTGGACGGTTGAGGAGAAGGAATTTCAAACACTGGCCAGCCAATGTCAGACAGATTCTTGATGCCCAAAACAGTTCCCATAATCCTTAGTTTCTGGTTTAAGTCTTTTGTAATGTTTAACCACAGACAGAGTGCCTGCACCCTGTCTTGGAAGTCCTTTGCAGCATACTTTTCATAGTCCTTTTGAAGGGCCTGCAGAGATGGATAAAGTGCTTCTACATACTCTAGCAGCTCCATTATCCTCTTTACTTGCTCAAAGGAGACCCGCTGACGATGGAGGTGTTCATAGTAACTTGTGTAACCCACAGCACTAGTTCCATGGGCTGCTTTGCAATGTCCTTCTCCTGAAGTACCATTGAAACTGGCTCCATTTCTTATACAGGAGAAGCTTTCGTACTTCACTTTGAAAGTGAGGATTTCATTAATAATATCTGGGATGGCTTGACGGGCTGTATACAGATAGAAATCTTGGTCATTAATGCTCCGGCCTGCATGCCAAGCTTGCAGCTCAAGCCAGATCAGTTCATTGGATCGATTCAACCAGACAGAGGAGGTGTTTTCCTGTCCTCTTTGTTGTTCCCTGTCCTTTTTCTTTGAGACTGAGGTAAGCTTTAACAAAAGCCGCAAGGTTTCAAAAAATTTTAAGCGGTCTGCTGGGCAATCAGTCCTAGAAGTCTGGCGTGCAGTTCTGGCTATAGGCATGGGCACAGAGACTGGAAGCTTAGCATTGCTACAGCCAAGGCTGAGGTAAGGCTTATTGAGATCAACATCTGGAATTGATTTTTTTGGCAAGGACCCAGCAACTGAGTCTAACATGAATGAGCACTGCACATTTTTCTTGAGATCTCGTTCTGTTGTCCTAAGGGTGGCTCGGATCTTTTTCCCGTGCTTATAGCTGTGCTCTTCCACATTGTCAGTGGTTTTGCCATTGTCTTTTTGTGGAGGCTGATTTGGTGCACTCATCTTTTCTGTAAAAGAAATTGAAAAAGAATTTGACTACAGCAACATGAGGACCTTTTTTAAAGAATGCTGCTCCTTAACTACACTTCATGAGTCTTATTTTATTTGTACTTTCTATCCAGCCAAGCTTCCAAATCCTATTGTATTTCTATCATATGCTAAAATAGACAGATAGAAAACAGTTCCATAATTAAAAGTAATATTTGCATTTTGATTTTATAAATTTAGGTAGCATTTCCTTATTATTTACAGAATGCCATAACTTCCGCTAATATAATTTATACTGTACTGTATTTGTAATGTATACCATGTATCATCATAGTATCTAATCAACTTACTGATTTTAAAAATTATATACATAGTCATACATTACTCTAAATCTCCATCTGCGGGAATTTAAAAAAACTGAAGTGGGAAAAGCTAAATTTAAAAAATCTAGGTCAAATGTAAGGTATCTATAAAATGACCAAACAGGATTTTTCCACCTCTGAATATCCATCAATCTTAATCCACAAGTTACTGGCACAACACAATACAATAGCTTCAACATTTTCTCTTAATTACACATTCAAATGGATGCCAACAATTCATATACACAAGTGAAAACCCTAGAACATATATACTTCCAAAATAAATAAATGCTGAATCCACTTAAAAATAAAGAGCACACCATTATATTGTGGGATTTTCTAACAATAGGTTTAACTCTGCAACCACTGGTAAGAACATTTTGCAGTACTAAATAAAATTATAATAAAATTGACTTCTAATTATAATTACCTCTTTTGCTGCACATGGCAGCTGGAGTCAGTGACTAAGCAGCAATCCAGAGGGCACAGAGGGACTAATGGCCTGGAGGCAGACTGACTGTAAAGGTCGGGGCCTTCTTTAGTTTCTTGCATACAGTATTTACAAAATGGGGAAATCGGCAAGTGACCAAAATGTGAAATTGTCGAAGTTATATCACTGAGCATTTTGTCTGATGCCAGTAACTTTCCTTTCTTTACACTGAATACATTAGAAGTGTAATAAAATGGTATCTGCAAGCTGTAACAGTCAGAACAGTGAACCCAATGACCTAGATTCTAACATCTCAGTAGCATCTTATTGAAAATATTTTAGTAATGATGGAATGCTAATTACAATTCAGCACTTTTTAAAATATATATCTAGTACGCTTAAGGGAGCCAACACTAGCTGTACCTCAACCAGATGGAAACGTACCACAAGCTGTTATTTCCCTATAACAGAGAAACAATGCAAAATGCTGTAAACATCCCACGTTGCCAGTGCACGATTATTCCCTATATTGAGTACATTCCCATACCTTTCCTTACAGAAAGTATCTGCATTATAGCCCTGATAGAAATCAGGGAGGTGGCCACTAATCAAGGTTCTTCTCAAACTCTGTGCACGCACAGCCTCTGCTAGCAGATACCCTTCACAGACTGATGGCCTGCTGCATAAAAGTCCAGCCACTGGTCTCCCCTTTCACAAAACAGCCAGAGGAAAACTGGTGGTGGTACCCCTTTCCTTATTTGTTTTAGCCCAGTGGTTAGGGCACTCGCCTGGAATGTGGGAGTCCCTGGTTCAATCCCCCCTTTTACCTGACAGGGAGTAGGAATTTGAATTTGGGTCTCCCCCACTGCAGGAGAGTGCCCTAGTCATTGGGCTATGGCGATTTCTCAATCTCTCCTCTCAAAACTGTTCCACTTTTTGTAAAATAAATAGTCCTTGAAGAAGGGATTTTAAGGGCATGTCTATATGGTGATTTAGTGTACGGCAACCTAGGATGTAAATCTACAGTGCTCTAGCCTGCCACACACGAAGTGGCTATGTGGAGACTGCTGCCTTGCGCAGCAGAAATATCAGCACTACCTTCTTCTCTGACTGTTCTGTGGGTCTTCTGCTTGCTTTTGTCAAAATGCCTGAAAGGCTAAATTAAATGTTTCAGAATGAAACATTCTGTTTTGACATACCAAAACATTTTGACTTTTTTAGTTTGGTTGAAACTATTTGGCAAACTCTATACAAATTTGCAAATAGTTTTGGCAAACCAAAACTGCATTTTTTGGTGCATTGTTTTAAAATTGTCAGCCAAATCTAGTGATAAGTGTGGGGAATGGAATGAATGAGGAAGAATGAGGCCTGGTCTACATATGAAAATAGCATTGTGTCAGCAACTGGTTTAGTAGAATCAGTGCTGCTCATGGATTTAAGTGCAAGTGCAGAGGACAAAAACTGTGTTTTGACTCTGTTCAGCTATACCTCTTATTAACGCTACACTATTTCCCCATGTAGACAAAGATGAATCAATAGAGAGGCAGAAGGGCAGAACAAGTGACCACCAACTCTGCTGAAATCTTCTCCATCCAAACTGTCTCTCTTCTCATCTTCACTATTAATTGCAATCCCTGTTTTATAGGCTATCCAGGTCCCAAAGCTCTATGTTCTATCAAGTGCAGAATGCTACCACCCCCCTTCTCATGCATACAAAGAAGCATGACCTTCTTCAAAAAACTCACTCATATGAAGGATATAAATTTAAAATGTGCCCTCCACTTTATAAATCTCTCCATGGACCCACTCCAATCTACTTATCAGAACCTGCTCTGACCATTCTACCTTTTCCTTATATCACTCACCTATTCTCTGTCCCACTGCACAATCTCACACCTTCTTTACCACAGCTTCTGCCACCTGGAATAGCCTTCTTGTGTATCTCAATTTTACAGACTCTCCAGCTCATTTTAAAAGTGAGGAGAAATCTATTTTCTCTCTTTCTTGCCTCTAGCTGAATTTCTCTCTACTACTGCTATTTAATATTTAACTTGGTATTTATATGTAATGATTAAGCGGCATTTTTGGGTGCAGTTTATATGACAGATGCTGTAAAATAGCCCTTACATAGAATAAAGTTGTGTTGTCTTGGTTACCAGATATGTTATCAACAAAACTTTGGCTTTGTCTATTTCCTTCCCTGGAAAACGTTGACATCTTTGGACTGGATGTAACTGATGCTTGGTATATAAATCATTCCTTCCTCTTTTTCTGCCTCTGCTCCCACACCCTGGCATTCTCTGACCTCTACCCTTTTTTGGTGAGTGAGGAAGAGAAATAAGGAGACCCTATGCTGGAGGTCTATTCACATTCTTATATGTCCAGTATGTGGACACTGGTTTCTTAATTACAAATCATCTTTTTTACTATAGTATCACTGAATTCTACTATAGTATCACTGAATTATTTTTAGGCACCCATTATAAGGAATTCCAGCACGTGTACTTAATGATCAGATGGTTCAACAACTGATATCTTCCTTTTTCCTTGTCCAACTATGCAGAATATAATTCTGAAGTGCAACATTAAACACTTAAAAAAATCCATGAAAGATGCCTTTGGCCCCTAACTCTTAGTAAAATTTCTTTCAAGACAGGGAGCTTATTTCTTCATTGTTCAATTTGCTTTGTGCATTTGACAGCATGTGTGTGTAGCCAGTTTCACAGATTCTTCTATATAGTCAGTCAATTGTCCCTTTTTTCTGTGCAAGGCTCACAGCAGCAGGCTAGAGAAAACACATTTAAAAAACAAAAAACGCCATTGTAAAACCACAAAAGGCCAGGGGAACCTAACTGCAGATGTAGAACATGACATTACTTTTAACTTTTTTTTTTTAACTGACTAGATTTCAAGTTGATGTGTGTTTTTTATTTTAAAGGACAAGAGAAAAAGATAGCCCGGGTTTAAAAATGTTAGCATTTAAATGGCCCCTATTAGGCTTTGACATTCACATCTCATTTAGGTGAGTTTACAGTTATTACTGTTTGGTCAGAGACAGATTTTTTGCAAGGCTCAGTTTGGATAACTAGGCAGTAGAACATTAGTTTACACTGTGATAGAATTTGCAGAAAATTGTGGAATGTAGCAAAAAAAAAAAAAAAAAAAAAACACTTAGGAAAGATTGAAACTGCAGGAGATACAATTTGTTTAATTTCTGTAATTTTCTCCTGTGGTCAATGTTAAAAAATGCAATTCTACCCACAAATGGGACTTCTAGGAAGAATGGCATCATGGGGTTTCATGTTTGCTATTGCTCCATGCATCCAATTTGCTCAGTATGCAAATGTAAACAAACAAAGTTTTTTCTAAGTGCCAGTGTCACGGACTCATCCTGCTTTGGCAACCAAGCTGAGTTCGTCCTCTCTCACACACCACCATAACTTAAGGGTCTTCCAGGTCAAACTATAACCTCAGTTACACTTGTCAACTGCACAGTTTTCAGTCCAGACAGAGGGTTTCTCCATGTTACTTTCTGCACAGTCTCTGGGGATAATGCTCTGGTAAGTATGTTCATTAAGGATGGGAGGATTTATTTTTAATAATAATCTACTGTCCAAGGCTAAAAACAGAATTGGCACCTGACCACTGTGTTGGGTAACAGCAAAAGCCGTGGCTGCTAAGTCCATGCACTAGTCCACCACAAACTCATTAGCTAGCGATATTATCTTTGGAAGAGACCTCAATCAGCCATGGTCCAGAAGGTCAAGAATAAGTCATCATACCAGAATACTGTGGTTCTAGTGAAGCAACTGGCAGCCAGTAAAGTACTAAGAACCATTGATGAAACTTCCAAGTCCCTTCTAAGAGTGGCTATCTTCCTGTCCATGGCATCTTTTCAGAAAAAAGTCTCCCTCAGCAAGAATCATCATGTCTTTTGCCAGGAAAACTACTGCTCTATCAGCCTTAGGGAGGATAAAAAGAATGACAAATGTAGAGCTGGAAGGGCTCTTGGGTGGTCATAAAGTCCAGCCCCTTGTGCTGAGGCAGGCAATGTATACCTTGGCCATACCTAGACTGGTGTTTGTCCAACCTGTTCTTAAAAATCTCCAATTCTGGGGATTCCACAACTTCCCTTGGAAGCCCATTCCAGAGTTTAATTACCTTTGTAATTAGAAAGTTTTTCCTAATATGTAACCTAAATCTCCCTTGCTGAAGATTAAGCGCATTACATTTCTTGTCCTACCTTCAATGGATAATGGAGAACAATTAATCACCATCCTCTTCACAACAGTCCTTAATCTATTTGAAGACTGTTATCCAGTCCCCTCTTGGTCTACTTTTCTCAAAAGTAAATATGACCAGATTTTTAAGCTTTCCTTATAGGTCAGGTTTTCTAAATTTTTTATCATTTTTGTTGCTTTCCTCTGGACACTCCAATTTCTCCACATCTTTCCTGAAGCATGGCTCACCAAACTGGACACAGTATTCCAGCTGAGACCTTACCAGTGTCAAGAATAGTGAGATAATTACTTCCTGTGTCTTACATACAACACTTCTGTTAATACACCCTAGAATGATATTAGCCTTTTTCACAAATGCATCACATTGTTGGCTCATGTTCATTTTGTGATCCACTATAACCCCCCAGATACCTTTCAACAGTATTACCACCTAGCCAGTTATTCCCCATTTTGTAGTTGTGCATTTGAATTTTCCTTCCTAATTGCAGAACTTTGCACTTGTCTTTACTGAATTTCATCTTTCTGATTTCACACAAATTCTCTAATTTCTCAAGGTTGTTTTGAATTCTAATCCTGGCCTTCAAAGTGCTTGCAAGCACTCCCAGCTTGGTGTCATCTGCAAGTCTTATAAGCATACTCTCTACTCCATTATTCAAGTCATTAATGAAAATATTGACTAGTACCAGACTCCAGACCCAGGACCGACTCCTGTAGGACCCCACTAGATACTGCCTCAGAGTTTGACAAGTTTCAGAGTAACAGCCGTGTTAGTCTGTATCCGCAAAAAGAAGAACAGGAGTACTTGTGGCACCTTAGAGACTAACAAATTTATTAGAGCATAAGCTTTCGTGGACTACAGCCCACTTCTTCGGATGCATTTGACATGAGTTTGACATGTGAACCATGGATAACTACTTCTTGAGTATGATCTTTCTACCATTTGTGCACCTAGCTTATAGTAATTTCATCTATATCACATTTCCCTGGTTTGCTTATGAGAATGTCATATAGGACTGTATCAAAGGCCATACTAAAAATCAAGAGATATCACATATACTGCTGCCCACCATCCACTAAGCCAATCACCCTCTCAAAGAGAAAATTAGATTGGTTTAGCATGATTTGTTCTTGATAAATCCATGTTGGCTATTCCTACTTATCCTCTAGGTGCTTACAAATTAAAATTTGAAAACTTCTTCTGGTATCTTTCCAGGTATCAAAAGTTAGACTAATTGGTCTTTGCATTCCAGGACCCTGATGAGTTTCAGAGATTCTCTACAAAACCTTCTACCTTTGTTGGGTATTTTCTATTATTCTTGAATGATCCGTTCAAAGGAGGAACAAATGGGTATGGTAAATTACATCTTCAGTTTTGAACGAAAGATCTCATTGGTGGCTCCCACCTCCTCTACATGGTTTCAAAAAGGTCTGGAAGCAAAATAACCTATCCTGTTTCTCTTGCTGTGAGTTATCATGGTCCAAATTTGAGAGTTCTCATTTTTGAGGGGAGAGCTAGAGCTCATGGAAGCAGATAATATTCTAAAGCACTGTGTCTTTTCTTGGGCTGTTTGTTGTTTTGGTGAGGGAGAGACAAGCATCAAAAGGTCAGTTTCTTCTCATCTTTTGAGTCACAGCTCACAAAAGTCACGATCCCCAGTTCTCATCATCCAATATCCCTAGGAGAGCTCAGATTTTCCTATTCAGAAGGAGAGTCCTAAAGGATGTTAGATTCTTTACGAAGTGACTCAATTATTCCTTAAAAACCTGGGCGGGGACCATGGAATTTTTTCCTTTGGAAAAGCAAGTCTGGGGCAAGGAATAAGGGGCATGTGGCTATGACATGAAGAGTCCTTGATTACTGAAGGAGGTTCAGTCTGGCTAGTTCCAAGAGCTGAAGAAGATTAATCTGATCTTCTGGAGGTGTCTCCAGAAGAGCCCCAAGAGGTGTGAGGGAATGCATAGACTCCAACAAACTATCCAGACTCTAAACTCATTCCCCTGGCTAAGCAAAGGTTCATGCCTGGGAGCAACTGTAGCAGAGCTCCCTTTCTGTAGCTCCTGAGAGTTCTCTTGCACTTCAAGCTCCCTGCATTTGGCCTATTGCATCATGATGGAGGAGGGGAGAATAAATGGACAGAATGAGCTCATTGGGCAGTCCCATTTGAGAAACAAAGTTCCAGAAATTTCAGACCCCTGAGGAGGAAGAGAGTGATGAGATGATTTTTTCCTTGATGCAATCCCCAAATCAAGTACAAGAGATGAGGTTTCAGTGGCTAAATAAGGAGTACTGAACTGTCACTCTTTTTGCACCACCTGAGGCACAGAAACTGGCAAGGGTGTGGAAGGGGCAATTCTCAGGCGAGCCTTATGGACAAGTCTGAACTGCAGTCATTATTTGCTGGAAGAAAGGTGCATCACAGGTGAGGATCCAGAAACTAACTGAACAGGTAGAGTTTGTCATGTCATCTTTTTTGCTTCTAAATACAAGATAGTAAGAAATTCATTGAGAGAGAGATTAAATGAACGAACACCGGTGACACCAATAACTGGCCTTATTCTCAAAGCTTTGTTAATTCTCAGTTAACTGCAGGATAGAAGTAATTTCATGTTAAAGTAAAATTTAATCAACTCAAGACAGCCAAACAAAATGCTTCATGATCTGTTTCAAAAACAGTTTGTTTGGTGCTTCATTTAAAGCAAATATTATACAAACTCAGCCTAACTAGAAAGCATTTGTTTTAGTTCAGAAATAAGGAGAGTAATTTCAGTTAGTTCTTTAGTGATAGAAGACTTTCACCCCTCCATCAACTGCCTCAGATTCCCTGCCTCAGCACATTATCTGCAAATTCTATACAAAAGGAAAAAAAGGCCTAATAATTTTTAAAATATTATGAATACAACTAAAAATGTATTATATTCCAGTGAACCAACAATGTGCCAGACATCCCCCTGCCTTCCATACACACACACACAACAGATCTCATCCTACACAGCTTGAAATCTATCAGCAGAACTTTATCTATGTTGGTAAAGTTAACCAACAAAAGAAAATTAGTCTTAATTGATATAATGCTCCTCTCTCTCACAAAGATACAAACTCTTGATATATACTCTCGGTATTTCAATTCCCTTAAACATACCAAAACTGCAATGAATTACAGCTGCAGTTACTCTGATTTATATTTTCTTAGTTCAGAGACTGAAGTTATGTTACCATGGTATTAAAATCACATGAAGGCAAGAAAAGCTATTGATAAATTGTTACATGCAAAATTAGACAGGCTTTAATATTTCACAAAAAAAGTTTAAAAAGGCACAATTAAAACCCAGTAAAATGAGTTTAACAGCTCAAATGACTATGCAGCTAATAACAGCTACAGTGTGCCTTCTTTTAAGTTCTACTATAAAGGAGAGGTCTTTTGGGAATGACACTAAGGATGACCTTATACAGAAGATGCCTAAAATAGTGAGGAACCAAAACTTTTGGAATAAGTTCAGTATAAATACTCCATTATTATGAATAATTGCATTAGACAGCGCCACTCCCAGAATTTTTCAATGAACACTGTGTGTATCCTTGATTCTGCTAAAGCATTTACCTTTTTTCTACTCTATATTCTGGCAAAACAATCCTTTTAGTAAACATACATTCAACGTTAAGATTTCATGTATACACTAAAAAAAACTGCCTTAAAAACAAAATTTCAGCTGGTGCAGTTGTGCCACCACTGTAACTTTATCAAACATAATTCTAAAATTATTTCTAAAAAACTGTAGGTATATCCTGTATGACTACAACAATGAACCAATCATTTTAAAAAAAATAGCTTTAACAAAGCTTTGCCACCAACATGAACAGCACTTTACTTTAAAAAAAAAAAAAAATTAAGTGGCACTTTCAGTAGCGCAGATGCCACATGTGTTCTGATGAGGTTTTCTATCAGAAGTCTGACAACTAACGATACCTAACATGAGCAAAGTTAAAGAACGCCAACTTAAAAATTCATGCTTCTGGATGAAAATGTTTACCTATTGTTGTCAGATAACATTACCTATGTATCTGTTGTTACCTAATATTATAAATGATTAGGGGACATTATGTTTATTTTTATCAGCTTGTTTACGCTATGTCTTTGACAGCTCTCCCTATATCGTTAAGTTCACTGTATAGCCAGTAAATTTCTCCCAGTTTGTGTGGATCTTTCACACAGCAAAAAAGGGGGAACAATTAAAGAAACATGATAGTGTAATTGTAAAACCACAAAATCTCGAGAATTTGAAAATATTTTTAATTACATTTCTTAAATTGGCTAGAGTGGAGAATGTCCCTTTAATATTTTCTCACTTTAAAGATATGAGTGTTTGTAAAGCACCTTTGAGATCCTTGAATGGAAGATGCTATAGAAGTGCAAAGTATATTGAGAAAAGCATGTCTGGCTGCCTGATATAAAATGCTATCAATTTAATATTACAAGCAACAACTTTGAAAATTACTACTATTCTGAACCCAGGTAATAGGATTCCATTCTCTTAAAATCACTCAGTATATAGTAGTAAAAGAGACAGTAGATAAGAACAGTTTCAGGAAAGCCACTTCTGTTAGTGACACACTGGTATTCAGTGAGATCCTGCAAGCCAGTTTAAGGACCAGCAGGTCTAGAACCCAGGTCTGGAGAGCTGCCAGGCAGCAGATAGCTCTATGCACACTGGTAAGAAGAAAACAGTTAAGTTCATTGAGAAAACTTGGACAAAGTGACCAGCATTTCCTAATAATCAACAATACCATGGGAACCTCCATGATTCTGAACCCATCTTTCTCTGTGCAATCCCCTCCTGGCAAATATGTCTAAACACCAAGTCTACTTGTAAAACTGAGGTTACAGTAAAAGGGGGGGAGGAACTAATAGAACACAAAAAATAGCAAAGAAACTGGCTGTTAGTCTCTGCCTGAAATTGCATTATACCATGCACAGTAAAAATGCTGTGCATCATTCACTGACACTGTATGATAAGCTGAATAATTTTGCTCAAAATGCTTGTCTGCTTCCCACTGTATTTTCCTATGTATGTACCTGTATGTACACTTCCTAGTGTGGTTAGCCAGTATCTATAGTTTGTTAATAGAATAAAAAATTAACAAAACTAAATGGTCTGTACAATTTTCAAAAACTGCTTTTTTGATTGCTGACTGCCAGAAGGTAAACAAGTCTGTCTGAAACTGAACTGCAATTGGGAATATACAATGGCTGCTATGATTTATTGCCCAATGTACATGCAAATCTATATATCTCTATACAAAGGACCTATAAAAGTTCATAGTAAGAAGTGACTACTGAATGGTTACAAAAAAAATATTATATACTACTACTACTTTTAAATAATTTTTTTTTTTTTTTTTTTTTTTTAAAGTCACACACCTTTCAAAGTGGAGCGGCTAGTAGGTTTCCCAACGTTATTTTTCTGGTGCTTTGTTGACATACGTTTCATCTGTCGGGGTGTGCTAGGAGGAGAGGTCCCATAGAAAATGTCAGCACTGGCTTCATCTGATAATTCCTCAGGTTCAGATTCAGAAATTTTGCAAGCAACATCTTCTGACTTGCACTCTGGTCTGAACAAGGGAAAAGAAAGTCAGAATATGGAGTTAAAAAAAAAATTAGCTAATTACTTTAGAAAGCCAACCCACTAATATGTCACCTCCCCACATCTGTACTTTCCTGCCACTCCCATGTAACAACTCTTTTTACCAGCAAGCTTGCTGATAAACACAACAAGTTTGCTTTCACCGCCCACTAATGCAGTTTTGTTTAGGGTTACCATATTTCATAAAGAAAAAAAGAGGACCCTCCATGGGGCCCTGGCCCCACCCATTTCCCACCCCCAGCCCTGCCCCAACTCCGCCCCTTCCCCGCCCCCTCCTCCCTCCCACTCCCAGCCATGCAAAAAGGGCTGCCCGAGCGCTACCGGCTTCACGGTTTGCCGGGCAGCCCCCAGACCCTGCACCCCCGGCCGGCGCTTCCCCAGCGCAGCTGGAGCCCGGGAGGGGAAGCGCCCAGCCGGGGGCGCAGGGTCTGGGGGCTGCCTGGCAAACCATGAAGCTGGTAGCACTTGGGCTTTGGGCAGCCCCTATGCCTCCGGACCCTGCGCCCCCTCCCGGGCTCCAGCGGCGCAGGGTCCGGAGGCATGGGGGCTGCCCAAAGCCCGTAGCGCTCGGCTCTTAAACAGAGCCGAAGAGTCAGGGGAGGAGCAGAGCAGCCGCGGGAGGGGAATTGCCCGGCCGGCATTTTCCCGGACATGTTCGGCTTTTTGGCAATTCCCCCTGGACGGGAGTTTGATTGCCAAAAAGCCGGACATGTCCAGGAAAAACCGGAAGTATGGTAACCCTAGTTTTGTTACCATCCTGTGTGCGGTGTATATGTAGTACTTGTCATACATGTAAATAAGAAAACTTTTAATGGAAATAACAAAAGTTACCATATAGGCCTACTATACAGGTAAGAGAACTAGGCATTTTAAAAAATGTGTGTGTAAGAAAAAATTGTGGGAAACCAAAAGTCAAATAAGGGATGGATGATTTTAAGCAAGGCTCAAAAAATGTACCTAACTACCAAACACTACCAGAGTTAAATTGGTCGTTGTCCAACTCCAGTCCTCCACTACACTTTGCTCTCCACTCCCTCTCATAGGCATTGCCTAAATCCATCAAGGGAAGCACTCCGCTCTATCCAGTACTCTCACATCAGGGAGAGGGAAGTTCAGTGCCTATTCCATCAATTTCAATATAAAATAAGTTTCTTCTTGGCCCAATCTCTTGTTTCCTGCTTGTAGTATGAAAATAGTAACCCCCCTCATAGGAGGTTTTATTTTGCTTGTTAACTGTTTGTTTTTTAAAGTCTACCTTGATTGTTAGGGATAGCTTTATATGTTATACAAATCTTCCCAGCTCTTTTGAAATATTACATGCATACACATACTATACACATATACACACACACACACAAACACATTAAAATGAATTAAGACAACAAGCACAAGCTCCTGACAGAAGGAGTTGTCTTTTCTCTAACTCCAATCCTGTAAACTCTTAGACATATGCTTAGCTTTACCTCTGTGAGCGGACCTATCCATTTCAATGGAACTACTTACAGTAGTAAATTACATACATGCATGTTTGCTGGATCATGGCCCACGTCTGTCTAGTGCACAGCACAATGGGGTCCCAATCCCAACTGGGGCCTTTGGGGGCTTCCATAATATAAATATTACAATAGGTGAAGCAAGTAACACTGCCTATAGTTAATGGTGCCTGACACTTCCGATTATAAAATACCCCATCTTCAGTTGCTTGTAATTTTGCCAAATTTCCAATCTTGATTTTAAAATGGTCAGTGATGGAGAATCCCCCACAACCCTTGGTAAACTGTTCCACTGGTTAATTTTCACCTTTAAAAATTCACACCTTATTTCCAGTCTGAATTTGCCTAGCTTCCACTTATGCCCACTGAATCACATTATGCCTTTCTCTGCTAGACTGAAGAGCCCATTATTAAATATCTGTTCCCGGCACAGGTACTTACAAACTACTCGATTCACCCCTTAAGTTTCTCACTGTTAAGCTAAATAGATTGAGCTCCTCCTTGAGTCTATCACTGTAAAGCATGTTTTCTAATCCTTCTGTCATTCTCGTGACTCTTCTCTGAACCCTTTCCAATGTATCAACACACTTCTTGAATTGTGGGCATCACTACCAGACACAGTATTCCAGAAGAGGTCACACCTGTGCCAAATATAGAGGTAAAATAACCTCTCTACACTTACTCAAGATACCTGTTTATGCATCCCAAGGATTCATTAGCCCTATTGGCCCCAGTGTGACTGTTCATAAGATGTTACAATAACCAGGGAAAATAGGTCCAGTGTTTACGACACTGAATGTAATAACAAGTGCAAATGTTGGATTAGTCTAAAACAGAGGTTCTCAAACTGTGGTCCGCGGATAGTTCCCTCTAAGGTGCGTGCCTGGGCAGCCGCACACGAAAGAAAGAAGGGCCACTAATTAAGTGCCAGGACCCTGGAGAAGACACACATGTAAGGTGAGGTGGTGGCCTCAAGGGGAATAGGTGGGAGGGGGAAGTAGGGTGAGAAGAGGGGGTGGGGGGGAATTTGGGACTTGCAAGGATGCAGTGGCCAGAGAAAGAGGCGACTTTCCCCAGCTCCAGGGCTGCGGCTGCTGGGGAGAGACCACCCCCTCCTTCCCAGCCCCAGCTTGGGGGCCGCCCCAGTGGGGAGCGACCCCCCCTTCCCAGCCCCAGCTCGGGGGCTGCCGTGGCGGGGGAGAGAAGGCACATCCATCGCATTAGAAAGGTAAGACTACGGATATTAAAATCTGAGTTGTGTGCTTTTATTTGTAGAACAAAAAAGTTTACTATTACGAAGGTTTTTTTATATAGCGCTTTTATCCAAAGCGCTTTACAATCGTTAGCTAACAGTACAAACATTTGGAAAGATCATAAAGTGGTCCACCGAGACCCTCAGCAATTTTCAAGTGGTCCATAAAAAAAAAAAAAAAAAAAAAGTTTGAGAACCACTGCTCTAAACCAAAAAGGCCACATGGATATAATCTAAGGACTGTTCAAATCATGCTTGGTAAAAACAGATGTGGAACCAGAAGTTAGACCAAAATTGGTGTGATGGATATTACGCCTAGTTGGTGGACAAAATAATGAGGGGCTGAACTATGCTGCCCACTTTTTTCCCTTTTGGGGTTTCTTAAAGAGAGACTTAGAAAAAAGATCCATTCAGTTCAGCTCTCCCGCTCATCTCCTGTCCGAACTTGCATCCCAGCTCACCTTGTCTCATCTCATCTTTCCCTAAACTCATCCCCGTCCCTGCCAGCACTGCAACTCTTCTCGCTCATCTTGACTCATCTAAAGGACTTTCTTTCTGAGAAGAAGGATTGTCTTGCTTCTGTTTAAGAAACTTTGTTTTCACCTGGGAGCGCTGAAAGTCATCACATTATCATGACATCCAGTCTTTAAGCCACCAATGGGGATACCTAATAAGCAGCACTGCAAAGGCACACAAGATCCTGTATTGCATTCCCCTTCCCTTGTTTTAATTTTCTGTTCCACTATTCCTTTCCCTCTAGCCTGTCTCACTCGCTTGGCTTTTCATCGAATCCTGAAGTCACCTATACTGCTATCATCCAAACCTGCCTTGTCTAAAGAGTAAGCTCCAACCAGATGACAGCCCTGACTAGATTGTAATTAACCAGGGTTCAAGCAGCTGGTGTCATGGTCGGCTTGCCTGCCAAAGCATCCACTCGTAACTACCTAGTAGTACAACGTTCCAAAAAAACATCACCCAAAGCCATATTTTACCCATCTTTTCTACCCTCTCGTCCAACTTGCATCTGTTTATGAACGGGATAAGTGACTGCCCTTCATATCAGGACAGTGAGTAAAATTAACCTTTTCCTTTTCAATAAAGAAAGGTTGTTCAGAAAATAAGAGACTGGTATTTTGATTCCAAAAGGAAAGAGACTTTGATAGAGTTTCGCTGTCCATTTTGCATAATTAATCAACCACAGTTTCAATACAAATGCTTATTTTAATTTCTTGTTCTTTCTTGTGTTTAACTAATAAACTTTCAAGTTGTATGAATGCTTTTGGGTGTTTGCCAAGTAACGAAGGGCTCTGTTTAAAAATAACCCCAAACCGGTCTATCACTCTTTATAAACTCTCTCACTATCCAACACTAAACACCTTTAACTCTTTGTGCCTTTGAGATCAATATCTATAGAACAGGGCTCATGTTCAGCTGATTATCCATCTCCTCCACCTCAAATCGTTTTCAGAGTCACTGCTTCCCAAGATAGAGTCCCCATTCATGTAAGTATGCTCTACAGTCTTTGTTCCTAGATGTATAAATTTAGCCTCATTAAAACCCAGTTTATCAAATCATCCAGATCCCTCTGAATCAGTGACCTGCCTTCATTATTTACAACTCCCACAATTTGTGTGTCATCTGCTAACTTTATCGGTGATGATCTTATGTTTTCTTCCAGGTCATTATTTAAAATGTTAAATAGTGTAGTGCCAAGAAAGGATCCCCGCGGGACTCCACTAGAAATACTTTTAATCCAGTTAATCTGTGCCATGTTAATTTTATATATTTCTAGTTTTGTTTTGTTTTATGATGTAGGACCAACAAAAATGCCTTACAGAAGTAGAAGTATATACATAAATAATATTATCTTAATCTACCAAATTTGTAATCTCATCTTTAAAAAGGTATAAAAAAATATACATATTAAGTGTTCAGGTTGAAATTTCTCATGATAGTTATTCAATTTCTATTTATTTTCAGAAACCTATCTATTCATTGAATGATGCAGGGGTCCTGTAGGAAAAAAAACACTAAGTGAGCATGTAATAAGAATATCAATTTATACACACAAGGAGGCCAAATGAAGGTTGCACAGGGAACCTTAATTCTGGCATTACCTAACTTCTGAGAGCTTGACTTTGCAACCTTAACTTTCTTTGAATGTATTTTAGTTGGCTGTAATTGTTGTTATATGCCTACCATCCCTCTGATCACTAGGCTTCGCTGTTTTATCCATATACCCTGACTCCTCTATGTCTTGCCTTTAAAATAAGCAGTTTGAGGCAATGATTGTCTCTTATATTTGTATACAGTTAGCAGCATGCTGTCTCTCTTATAACTGAGACCTCCGAGTACTATCATAATGACAATATTAATATGCTTTCATGTATATGTTCTACTATAAAAACACAAATAAGACCATTTATTTCAACATCAACATGCAAATTCTGCGGAAATAGGTTTGAAAATAAGCATGACTCCTAACACTGAATATCATGGCTAGCAAACAGACAAACATGAAATTCAACAGATCGGAACATTTTCGTATGATGATAGACGCTCAATACTGCATAAATCACAAAGCAATCTAAATATGAAGGTGAAATCAAAATATATTTTAAAAAGAGAGGAGACACCAATCTTGTGGCAGTGTTGGAATACACCTATAACAAACAATTAAGGGCCTGATTTTCAGCTTGGCCTCAGTGCAGACTATTTTGGCACAAATAGATGTCAATGTGCCTACTCTGCACCAGCAAGTTTGACAATTACTAATACTTTAAGGGCACAACTATTGGCAGATGCAAAAAAAGAGACGGCTTTTTAAAATCAAGTCCTACACAAGGTGGACAAAAATGATAAAAAATTAAATCATTTTTAAAATATAAATGATTTTTCTTTAAATACACTTCTACCCCGATATAACGCGACTCACATAACACAAATTCGGATATAACGCAGCAAAGCAGCGCTCCGGGGGGGCGGGGCTGCGCACTCCGGTGGATCAAAGCAAGTTTGATATAATGTAGTTTCACCTATAACACGGTAAGATTTTTTGGCTCCCGAAGACAGCGTTATATCTGGGTAGAGGTGTATATATTTTAGTAACATTGCTAGTTCCCTACTTTCTTCCCATTATATAGTCTTAAATTGCTGAAGTGGATGTTTTATACTTCTCTATTAGAATCCTAATTATTAGGAGAATTATCAAATAATTTAAGCCTCAATCTTATTTATATCAATTATTTTTTAAAAAGTCTTTTAATCATTATTTAAAATTTGCTCCACCATAGCTCTACATCTACAATCATTTCATCCAAATGTTTACTGCAGCAATGCCATCACTCATTATACATTTACTGTTGGATTTGGACTAGCCTAAACAATATTAAACTAGACTTAATTATAATAACGTGATACTTGTGTGCTTCAACCAAAACACAAGTCCATAAAATATCATTTACAGTTATATATAATGTGATTACTAACTAAAGTTTCATTTTTACAAGATCAATAAATTTGAAACAGCAATTTCACTGTTTGGTACACAGTCCATTTGATA
Organism: Malaclemys terrapin pileata; assembly: GCF_027887155.1. Taxonomy (NCBI): domain Eukaryota; kingdom Metazoa; phylum Chordata; order Testudines; family Emydidae; genus Malaclemys; species Malaclemys terrapin. The sequence continues at coordinate 89,438,020 of NC_071507.1, forward strand.
AAATGTGCAAAAATTCCATGTGTCACAAGGCATTACAGTGTATTCAAGAAAGCAATATAATGAAAAAAATTATAACTTATCAGCTCAATAGGACTACTCATGTGGGTAAAGTAACTCAAGTGTATAAGTGTTTAGCGAAGTGGGTGCCAAATGCCCCCTCATCTAACAAGGGAAGGGAGGCTGCGGGAGAAAAAATGCAAGTAAATTTTACTCTAGAACAGAAGAGAGTTTCACATCTTAGGACACTGATTTCCACAATCTACATTATATGTAAAGAGACTCCTATAATCACTAGGAAAATATACAGGTATTTTCCTACTTCCAAAAAGTCAACTGTTTTGAGTGACAATGTTTTTTCAAGACTGACCTATTTGCTAGAGAAGGATAAGAGCATACTATACTGCCACCAACCAGTAATATGAAATAATAATTTATAATAGACTTAGTCACACTAAAAGTGAAAAAAAACATCACACAGTGTTAAGATTAATCCATTTAATATAACTATCATCTCTGGTACCCACACTATTATTTCTCTGAACCTCCTCTAACTGGGCTCTCATCAGAAAAGACAAAAGAATGATCTGAGTAACCAATGGACACTAAAACGCTATCAAAAATAAAACATGCAAAGATTAATTTTAATGTCATTTCCAGAGAGATGCATACTGAGTAGATAAATTAAAGTTAGACAACAAAATGATACAGCTTTCTCAGTTGTTTCGAGTTTTTGTTGTCCAACTTTATAAAGTATTAAAGAGTACCTCAAAATCTGACTGAGGCCTAATAGAAACAGATAGGAGAGCAAGTGCTTACTTTATACACATCTGAAAGCAAAAACAAAAAAAAACTTTTTTAAAGTCACCATCTGTTGGTTTAATGAGGAAGAGTGGAACAATGAGTTCTACCATGAGAGGGTCAGATATGAAGCAATTATATGGAGTGCAAAATATACTTACACTTAAATGAGGATTGCCATGAAAAAATAAAAGGTGTCTAAAGAAATGAACTAGTAATTGTTCCATGAGAGGAAAAGGCATTCAACATGTTAATTTCACTGAATTTAAAACTGTGTATGATAAAATAAGAGTCCCAGAAAAAGAAAACGTGATTATATCCTCACTCCAAGGATCTGAAGTATCCCCCTCCCCGCCCCCAATCACATTCCACTCACTCCACCGGGGTAAAATTTTAACTAAAGTTTGTGTGAACATGAACCCTATTCCTGTGCATATCTCCCCTTAACTCACTACTAGATAAATATCCTTTCTCCTTATCCTCCGCTCACATACCACAACTCTCATTTAATTGCATTATGGTTGCTTAAGGACGATAGCTATATCCTCCAGAGCATTACATCAATTGTTGCAATGTCATATCTGTTATGCCTTGCTGAATGAGACTGCCTTCCTTAGTTCTGCTATCTACTCCAATGGCAGGAGAACAATTTATCATTAAAGGCTGGATCCTCCCCTCTCCCTTCAGGCTACTCATGGCAGTGAAATCACTACCATATGGCAGCAGCATAATTTTTAAACATTCTGTGTCCCATCTCCATCCTGTTTCCTCTTGCCATCCCAGCCCAGGGGGTGAGAAAAAAGTGTTTATAACACTGTAGGCACAAAATTTGGGAGGGCGGGGGGGTTAGACAAATATGGCAATCCCACTTCCAAAGTTGGTGCTGAAAACAGATGTCCTCCTCTAGCATGCCTCAAAGATCCATAATTCCTGGAGCGCGCATGCACATACACACACTCCCTCTCCCCCGCCCTCCTAGTTTTCCTAAGATTTGTACTACAGACCATTGTGGTTCAGTCTCCCCAACCAGTTACATAGATAATGGTATTTAGATGTGCTGTTTTCTCTCTCTTTCTTAAAATCACCAGAAGGTCAAAATCCTGCAAAGTTAAGCTCCTTTTTTATTTTAACTCTCTCTTTTCTTTTTAAAAATAGAAAAGAAATTCTTTAGAAAAGTCTACTTTAAAAGAAAATTAAGGTTTCACAGTAAGGGATTCAAGTGTCAAGGAAGTTTGATAGGAAGTCTAACACAGTGATCACATACTACACAAGAACGGCCATCCTGGGTCAGATCAAAGGTCCATCAAACCCAGTATCCTGTCCTCTGACAGTGGCCAATGGCAGATGTCCCAAAGGGAATGAACAGACAGGTTATCATCAAGTGATCCATGCCCTGTCACCCAATCCCAGCTTCTGGCAAACAGAGGCTACGGACACCATTCCTGCCCATCCTGGCTAATACCCATTGATGAACCTATCTTCCATGAATCTATCTAGCTCCCTTTTGAACCTCGTTATAGTATTGGCCTTCACAACACCCTCTGGCAAGGAGTTCCAGAGGTTGACAGTGCGTTGCATGAAAAACTACTTTCTTGTGTTTGTTTTAAACTGCTACCTATTAATTTCATTTGGTGGCCCCTTGTTCTTGTATTATGAGAAGGAGTAAATAACACTTACTTATTTACTTTCTCTATACCACTTGTGATTTTATAGACCTCTATCATATCCCTGCTTAGTCACCTCTTTTCCAAGCTGAAAAGTCCCAGTCTTATTAATCTCTCCTCATACGGAAGCCATTCTATACCCCTAATAATTTTTGTTGCCCTTTTCTGAACCTTTTCCAATTCTAATATATGTTTTTTGAGATGGGGCAACCACATCTGCACACAGTATTCAAGGTGTGGGCATACCATGGATTTATAGAGAGGCAATATGATATTTTCTGTCTTCTTATATCATACTATAGAGATAAAAGTGGACAGAGTTAACGTTGTTATGCCACTTTGACTTGGGCATTTCTTGATTCTGAGTACTTAACTGTGCAACAATATTAAAAATGAATGAAGTTTTTTCTATGGAGTATATTTTTGACTTCTAGCAAGACTTAAGAGTCAGAGAAACTAAGTTAGGAGCTTCCTGGAATTTCCCAGACAATTTGTGCTACAGACAAAACTCAGACCTGAATATATTCCACATTAAAGGGAGGTGATCAATTCACTTCAACCTAAAATTTTAAAACAGAATAATTATATTCTGCACTGAAATTCACTAAGCAAATCAGTGCTTCAGCAATATGCTTTTCAAAAGATTAAGAGTTACTCCCAGTAAATATCTCTACCCTCATAAAATAAGAATAATCACACCACTAACTGAAAAGTGGTAGTGCTAGTTTTTGTTTGTTTGTTTTTTAAACCTAGATTATTCTCCATGAAAATGCCAGATGAACAAGGAGGTCGTGCTTGCACCTTGTGTTATCACAGAACTGAGATAGTAGAAGGAACTCAGAAATGTGCATGGAGGAGGTATTATTCTCTGCTCCCTACCTGACAACGACTTTAATTATGGATACATGAGGCACATAATGGTGACCCCACCAGGACTATCCACAAATGCAAGAGACCTGGTCCCCCAATTTTTTGTGTTTTTTTTTTTTTAAAACACATTTGTATAGTACCAGATGAAATCTCTGCCATTGCCAACTCATCAAATTGATGGAGCTGACCACAATTTACTGATTAAAGTTACAAAAGAAAGTTTATAAGTATTAAATGAACAGAACAGTAACCTACTCTACAGTAACTGTGGTTCTTCGAGACGACGTAGTCAGTGCAGATACCATTGTATGTGTGCATGCACCTCCTGGGCACGAGCTTGAAGTTCTTTTGAACATCAGTGTCTGTGCCTTGTGCGTCCACATGCTCCTGTGCAAAGGGATGAAGGGTGAAGCAGTCACAACCTTCCTATCTTCCCTCATGATCTGAAGCCCACAGAGGCTGAGAATACCAAAACGTGGGGAGGGAGGTCAAGTCATGGGATCCACACTGACAACACCTTCAAGAACCACTGTGTGCATCCCATGACCCACCCTCCATCCCTACTTTTCAGAGTCCTCAGCTACCATGGACTTTGAATTGTGAGGTGTACCTTAACAGAACTGAATGAAAGGCCAGTCTGCTTTGAATGCAATAAGTAGTTGAAGATCTTCATTGTCAAGGCCTGCCAGGTCCAGACCATGTTGGGCTACTCATATTGAAAACTTCTTCATTTAGAGGAATGCATTTTCCTGGTTGATCTTTTCCTGCTCTATAATCAATATTTCTTAGATCAGCAGACAGAAGTCCCTGTCTGTGGCACTCACCCAGCCAATAGCCACAAAATGCAGCGCAGTGCCTTTGGATTAGTATCTGGATTAGTATCTAACTGTGGGATCACATCTGGGTGGTCTGGGAACTGAACAGATATATGTAGTAGGTCTGTCAGCTCCATGCCAGTCAAGTTAGTTTTGGCTACAAGAACGATCCTGCCTTTGTCTCTCCCAAACTTGGAAATCAGCGTATGAATAAGGTGAATCAATGGAAAGGCATACAGAAGTTCTTGAGACCACTGCAAATGGAAGAAATCCAATAACTCTTATTTGCTAAAATTTTCAAAGTTTTTCAAAGGGGTCCTCCCCAATTTAGGAATATCAGTGCTATGACAGACCACCAAGGTGACCACTCTTCAGTGGTAACTGATTGTCTGCACAGGAAGTCCACCAGGTTCTTACTGATTCCTGAGGAGGTAAAGAGCCATCAGAGTTATCCCATGTGGATGACATCACTTCCAAAACTTGGCAGCTTCCAGATAGGGGAAGACAAGTGAGATACATGAAGGGAGGGTGGGGGGTGAGTAGCTCCCTTTGATAAACACCCAGCCTCCAGTTAGCTGTAAAATTCCTCGTGGTCTGTTCTCTGCTTGCTTTACTTGTAAAGGATTAAAAAGTCCCCAGGTAAAGAAAAGGGAGTAGGCACCTGACTTCATGGCACAACTGGAGTTGCAGCTAACAAGATAGGTTTCTACAGGAATGTTAGCAACAAGAAGGTGGCCAGGGACATTGTGGGACCCTTACTGAATGAGGGGAAAAAAAAAAAAAAAAAAAAGCTGAAGTACTCAATGCTTTTTTTGTCTTGGTCTTCACAGACAAGGTCAGCTCCCAGACTACTGCACTGGACAATGCAGTATGGGGAGGAGGTAAGCAGCCCTCAGTGGTAAAAGAACAGGTTAAGGACTATTTAGAAAAGCTTGACATGCACAAGTCCATGGGTCCAGATCTAATTCATCCAACGGTGCTGAGGGAGTTGGCTGATATGATTGCAGAGCCATTGGCCATTATCTTTGAAAATTCGTGGTGATTCGGGGAGGTCCCAGACAACTGGAAAAAGGCAAATATAGTGCCCATATTTTAAAAAGGGAAGAAAGAGAACCTGGGGAACTACAGCCTCACTTCAATGCCCAGCAAAATCATGGATCAGGTCCTCAAGGAATCCATTTTGAAGCACTTGGAGGAGAGGAAAGTGATCAGGAACAGTCAGCATGGATTCACCAAGGGCAAGTCATGCCTGAACAACCTGATTGCCTTCTATGATGAGAAAACTGGCTCTGTGGATATGGAGAAAGCGGTGGATGTGATATATCTTGACTTTAGCAAAGCTTTTGATACGGTCTCCCACAGTATTCTTGCCAGCAAGTTAAAGAAGTATGGATTGGATGAATGGAATATAAGGTGGATAGAAAATTGGCTAGATTGTTGGGCTAAACGGGTAGTGATCAACGGCTCGATGTCTAGTTGGCAGCCGGTATCAAGCGGAGTGCCCCAGGGGTCGGTCATGGGCCAGTTTTGTTCAACATCTTTATCAATGATCTGGATGATGGGATGGATTGCACCCTCAGCAAGTTTGCAGATGACACTAAGCTGGGGGGAGAGGTAGATAAGCTGAAGGGTAGGGATACAGTCCCGAGTGACCTAGACAAATTGGAGAATTGGGCCAAAAGAAATCTGATGAGGTTCAACAAGGACAAGTGCAGAGTCCTGCATTTAGGAAGGAAGAATCCCATGCACTGCTACAGGCTGGGGACCGACTGGCTAAGCAGCAATTCTGCAGAAAAGGACCTGAGGATTACAGTGGACAAGAAGCTGGATGAGAGTGAGCAGTGTGCCCTCGTTGCCAAGAAGGCATATTGGGCAGTATTAGTAGGAGCATTGCCAGCAGATCAAGGGAAGTGATCATTCCCCTCTATTCAGCACTGGTGAGGTTACATCTGGGAGTATTACATCCAGTTTTGGACCCCCCACTACAGAAGGGATGTGGACAAATTGGAGAGAGTCCAGCGGAGGGCAACGAAAATGATTAGGGGGCTGGGGCACATGACTTAAGAGGAGAGGCTCAGGGAACTGGGGTTATTTAGTCTGCAGAAGAGTGAGGGGGGATTTGATAGCAGCCTTCAACTACCTGGCTAGCTAGGTTGTTCTCAGTGGTGCCAGATGACAGAACAAGACACAATGGTCTCAAGTTGCAGTGGGGGAGGTCTAGGTTGGATATTAAGAAACACTATTTCACCAGGAGGGTGGTGAAGCACTGGACTGGGTTACCTAGGGAGGTGGTGGAATCTTCATTCTTAGAGGTTTTTAAGGTCCAGCTTGACTGGGATGATTTAGTTGGTGTTGGTCCTGCTTTGAGCAGGGGATTGGACTAGATGACCTCCTGAGGACTTTTCCTACCCTGATATTCTATGATTCTATAAAAAGAGCCAATGAGAAGGCTAGAACTTTTTAAAATGGGAAAAAAAGCTCTCTTTGTCTCTCCGTTTTTCTCTGGGCTGCAGGAACAGAGCAGCACTGCTTTGTAAGACTTGAACCAGGTATGAAAATTCATCTTCCATACCTAGAAGAAATTATTTGGATAGGGAATGTTTAGACAGACACAATCAGGTTTATTTTTTATTTTGGCTTCTGGATCTCCTCTGTGCTAACCCCAGATGCTTTTGTTTGCTTGTAAACTTTAAGCTGAACCCCCAAGAAAGCTATTTTGGGTGCTTAATTTTTGTAATTGTTTCTTTTAAGATCTAGCAAAAAGCCTAAAGTTCCAGATGTATTTTATCCCTTTTTGTTTTTAATAAAATTTACCTTTTTTAAGAACAGCATTGGATTTTTGGTGTCTTAAGAGGTTTGTGCATGTTGTTTGATTAGCTGATAGCCACAGCTGAGCTCCAAGAGCCTCATGTTTTCTGGGAACCTGATCCAGATGGGATCCCCAACGTGTGCCTGATGTGTCCATAATGAATTCATTGTCAGGTAGGGAACAGAGAATAGTACCTCTTCCATGCACCAGAGGGTCCTGTGGCACCTTTGAGACTAACAGAAGTACTGGGAGCATAAGCTTTCGTGGGTAAGAACCTCACTTCTTCAGATGCATCTGAAGGGAGCATAAGCTTTCGTGGGTAAGAACCTCACTTCTTCAGATGCATCTGAAGAAGTGAGGTTCTTACCCACGAAAGCTTATGCTCCCAGTACTTCTGTTAGTCTCAAAGGTGCCACAGGACCCTCTGTTGCTTTTTACAGATTCAGACTAACACGGCTACCCCTCTGATACTCTTCCATGCACGTTTCTGAGTTACATTTACCATCTCAGTTCTGTAATAATGCAAGGTGCAACCACAACTCCTTGTTCATTTGGTGTTTTGGTGGGGAACAATCTGCCCTAATCCAGAGTTGGAGCAGTCACAGGTGAAGTCTGGCAATTGGCATGACATATTTGCATGCTTACATATGGCCTGGCAGACCCAGACACATCCATAGTGGCATAGTGAGATTTGATTCTAGCCCAACACTAGCAATAGCATTGACAGGAACCTGTCTTCAGGAAGGTATGCCTTTGCTGAACTGGAGTTGATAAGGGGTCCTATGAACTCTTTCATTTGTGATCAGCTAAGAGATGACTTTTCATAGCTCACTCACAGGACTAGCTGAGAGAAGACAGAAAAGGCGCATTCTAGGCTTGTTGCAATCTCCAGGTAAGGGTAGACATGAACGACCGTTCTTCCTAGTGTGTTGCCACCATTGCTAGGCACTTTGTGAAGATTCTTCGTGCCACAGAGGATCTGAATGGCAGTACTTAGCACTGTGAATCTTAGGATCTTCTTGTGGGTGAGACAGATCATTACATGGAAGTACACATCCTGTAAGACAACAACTGTGAACCAGTCTTGAGCTGGAGAAATGGAATGGAGATAAGCGTTGCCATCCTGAATTTGAGGTGGTGTATATATTTCTTCAGTCTCCTCAACTTTCTTCTTTGTGATATTGGTAGTGGAAGTCTCTTGCCCTGTACTCCTAAAGCACCTCTTCTACAGCTTCTAGACAAAGCAATGAGGCCACTTTTGTTTGTAATAGGCTCTCGTGAGAAGGGTCCCCTAAGCACAGTGGGGGAAAGAGGGTAGATAGGCAGGAGGGCACAGAATGTATACAGTAGCCTTGGGCATGATATCTAATGCCCATTTTTCCACTGAGACAGTCACTCAGGCCAGATGGAAAGGGGAAAAGCAGTTCCTGAAGGGAAGGGAGCAGGCCTCAGAACAGCTCCAGCATGACTTTCTACACTCCCATCAAATCTGTTGCCTCTGGGTGGTCAGATTGGTCGTGGAGGGGGAAGATGAGCATCCCCTGGAGTACCTGGGTTTGCTTCTTTATTGGCACTCCAGCTATCTGTCCCAGGAGCAGGATAGCACACTCGTACACAACAGTTTTTGCACATGATTGGGGTTCAACTTTGCTGGTTGAACTGGGGCTGGTATTTGTATGGCTTTCTGTAGAACATCTAAGTCTAAATTGCCACACTTAGTCTGTCCTCAGGCTGAAGAGCTATGTTCCCTTAATAGGCAGGTCTGCTATCATGGCCTATACTTTGTGTGGTATTCCTGATTGTTTCTCTCCCCCATCACGTTTAAGAAACATCCTTAGCTGACAGTGTGAAGACAAGGCTTCTTCACGAAGCTGATAGAAAAGAACCAGTTTAAGGTCTCTGAAAAGAGTAACTGGTCAGACGTTGACAGAGGGTCATGGCCGTTGTGCCCTTGCACGAGAGCATGGAGTGGCAAAGAAAGCATCTGTGACCCCGACAGACACTTATTAAAAAAAACCTTGAGACACATGTACGCCTACTGCAGGATCCACACAGTAAAATAATGATTGACCTACTTAGAGTGGTTGTGAAAGAGTTGTGCTAACTTGAGCTGTAGTCTATATTTCCCTCAAAGGACAGCCAACTCAAATTAAAAGCAATGTAAGACGCTGTGCATGTGGATGGGACTCAAGCTAAGGGCAACACTCGAGTCATAACTCAAATTAATTCTACAGCGAAGACAAGTCCTTAGTTATGCCAGTGCAAGCCTCACAGTGCACGAGTGCATGGTGCCTACCTTAAGGGTTTGAACAGTGTAACTGCATCAATTTAGTTACACTGGTGCACATTTCTCTAACCTAGACAAGTCCCAAGAGCCTTCAGACAAACTCTCACAGCAAGACTCCGGCTTAAAAGAAACAGTTACCATTATAAGAGAACACGGACATATGGTCAATGTGCTGCTTATAAAATGAATGCTGTTACATCTAACACTTAAGGCCAAGGGTGCTAACCATGAAGCTTGCAGACTCATAAAATGACCTCTGGCAAACATAAATCAAGGTGTGATCTAAACTCATCAATTGTTGATTGCTAGCAAAAACCGTAGGTTTCCACAGCTGGTGAAGACCAACAATAAACATTTTCTATAAATCATCAAGGAGTCAAGTATCCGTACAAGAAAATGTTACAGTACTGTACATATATACAATTTTTCAAAATTATATAAATTATAAACTGAATGGATGTGGCCTTTGAGTTCCTTAAAGTTGCCATTTGGTGTTAATTTTTAGTGCCCTTGATATACCTGCAGGAGTCAAATTAACCGGTGACAGCCAACTGTAGTATTCAGCAACGTGCGGTTATATCAGTTCTCTCTCTCTCTATATCTATATCTATATCTATATCTATATCTATACACATATATATATATATACACACACACACTTTCAAGAACCTGAGAAGTTAAGCATATAATTTCATAATTCATTATTACTGAAAAAAGTCAAATATTTTCAATGTCTTGATTTCATATATTTTTGGGGGACAAATATAGGTAGAAACACTGATGATAAAGTTAAAATCTTATTTAGATATTATGGCAAATGCAGTATGCCTCCCTTGTACTTCTCCTCTCTAATTATTTCCAGCCCATGTTTAAATGAAAATTTTAATGAAGGGATGTTCCTTTTTAAAGTTTATCTTTACAAAAGATTTTCCTTTCTTCTCATTAAAAAACAAAATACTCGCCTCATAGGGCTCCTGTTCCACCGCCCTTATGAAAACTATGGGAACTGACTCTTGAAAATTTATCAGAGAGACACGACACGCTTCTGTTACTTGCTACTAAGAAAATTCATGACTGATGAACCAAAAGTGGATCAACAATCTAATGGAGGAAGGTAAAGGTGCTTTAAAAATCATCTTTTATAAAACAGCCTGATTTTTCCATTCTTAATTTTAAATGGTAATTAGATTAAAAGCATCATAGGTCCATTCAGGGCAATCCAATAGCCATTTCCATTGGAAGAAGAGTGGCAGCTGCATCGTAAAAACTTTAATATGACAAAAGCTGAGACTGGGGCATTAATGAAGCTAGTGGAAAATTCTATAACTCACCTATGATGGGATCAGGGAATTCAGGCCTTTGTGTAGACTAAAAGATGCTTTTTTGAACAGATAAAAGGCTTTAGAATCACAGAAGATCTATGTGAGTTATTTCAGAGTAGCAGCCGTGTTAGTCTGTATCCGCAAAAAGAACAGGAGTACTTGTGGCACCTTAGAGGCTAACAAATTTATTTGAGCATAAGCTTTTGTGGGCTACAGCCCACTTCATCGGATGCAGTTATGTAGCTTTTGAGAAATATTGTGTTCGGCCTTGGTGGCTAGAATATACCTTGACATCATATACTATTTATTTGCTGGAAAAGTCATGGGTTATTTATTGTGACATTTAAAGAGGGGGAAAGTCCCATTTTTTTCAAACCCTCCTGAAACTTCAGCAATGCTCTTGATCTATGCATCCCAATCCCAAATCTGAACTACTCTCTAGAGTAAAATTGATAAGAAAAATTGTCCATAAAAGCTGAAGGCAGGTACTGTATAAATTGAAAGAGGTGTGAAAGCTATGTACTCCCTACTTTCCTCCTAAGTAACATTTGGCATCAATTTTTTTTCTGTAAGGCTGCCACCGGTACATTTAGCCTCTTTAGTAGCTGTCCATTTTATCACACCCTTTATCTCCTTAGTTGGCTTAATCTTTGATTTTGTTTATTTTAAAAAATTTCTAATGGATGCTGTGCAATATCTGGCCTTGCACTTATTCAACATACTCGCTTTCACACTAATTTCCCACAGTTCTCCCTCCCTTAATCACTGTATTTGTTGACTCCATAACTGTCTTCTTTTCAACATATTACTGCTCTTAAGGCACTACACAAGGGTTAAAACAGCTGTAATTTCACCTTCTGTTTTCCACCGTTCAAATGATTACCACTTCAATTTTGTAGTCTCATTAAAATGTCACTAACCCCTCCGTGCAGCTAAGCTTCCACTGAGTGTTTTTTGTTGTTGTTGTTGTTTTGTTTTTTCCTCTCTATCCTCTCAAATTCTCAAGTCAAGTCCTTTCTGTTGTTACATTTTGTGTATTCTTCGGCCAACAGATAATCGTCTTGGATTTGGGCAAAGACTAAGCTGTGGTTGCTTAGGATAGTTGAAAAGGGGTAGCATAGGTGGCCCTACAACTGGAACTAAGTAAGGATCTGCAGAGTAAGATGTTCCTGTTTTCACATACTCACTCAAACTGTAAAAGAAAATCTCTGAACAAAACATTAAGTTAATGATTTCTGTGAAAGATTTTCTTCTTGTTGGTAGGAAAAACACTACAGAAACAAGTTGCTGACAATATTTATCTTACATAAGAAATATACAATAGTATAAGCTATTTAAAAAGAAAAACTAGTATCCTACTTAAATGGTGTTTCACAAAAACAAAAATTATAACAAGATAAACATTGAGCATGTACATTAGATCAGGTTTCAGAGTAGCAGCCGTGTTAGTCTGTATCAGCAAAAAGAACAGGAGTACTTGTAGCACCTTAGAGACGAACAAATTTATTTGAGCATAAGCTTTCGTGGGCTACAGCCCACTTAATTGGTTTGTCAGCCAATGCTTGCCAACCTGTAGCAATGTACATCTCCTCCGAAGTGGCACAAAAGCCTGCAAGCAATCACAGTAACAGATCAAGTGGTTAAACTTTAGGTGCCGAATAATAAATTTTAATCTGGTGACTGTACTCTAGCAGACTATACTACAGTAACTAGAGTAACCATCCACTAAAACAGTCACCAAGATGTACATTCCACAGACTGCTCTTGTAAATAACTTCTTGAAGTTTCAAAAATATTACACAAAACAGACAAATAAAGGGCTTTTTTCTGAATACATCCTAATGCACTCTGCCCTTTCCATACAGAAAGCTACATGGTCCATGTCCTCCACTGATTTACCAAGTGCCCTGCCTCAAAAGTACAGACACCAGGCTTACAAATCCAATGGTCTGTAACTGTGATTCAACCCAATTTTAATGATAGGGGAAAATATGTTATTAGTTCTGCTTTAATACTTTGAGTATTCAATAAGCTAAGACATATGATCATGTGGTGTCTATAATAATAGATTTTAACTAATTATTAAAACCACTAAAAAACCCATACCAAATAAATATCCCTGCAAGATATACTATTATATTAATTACAAGAAAGGAGTTGCAGAGAAAATGAGTGTCCTGCTGCTTGCTGAAGACTCCAAAGCAATGATGATTTTAAGTAATATTTATATCACTATGTAGCAGCCTTAGATTAAAATATACTAATCATCCTTTAAAAGTCCTAGATCTGTAAGAAGCTACAAATTCCATTATATAAACAATATCCTGAAAAATTCCTGAAATTAAACTAGGGTTCCCTCCTCTCCATCCCACCCCCTCAAAAGATTACATTTTTCTTCAAAACTGCCACATTCATGAGCATCAAAACGGTCTGCAGCTGCAGCACAAAAAGTGGACAATAGAGACCTCGGTATAGAAGCAGCATTGAGAGAACAATGTAAAAATATCTCAAGGAAAAAAGAACAAAACTCACTGGAGACCTTCGGTAAAAAGCAACCAACAAATCTTTAACTCTTTTTTAGATGCTGGAATTTTATGAAATGGCAGCAATACACTCAATATTTGGTATGAAAAAAAATACTTTTGATAGATTAGATCAGGGGTCGGCAACCTTTGAGAAGTGGTGTGCCAAGTCGTCTTAAATTACAGTAAATAAATGATTTCACATCCCAGTAATACATTTTACATTTACAAGGGCCGACGGACGGAACCCCAGACCAGCAGCAGGGGCAGCAGACAGAACCCCTGACCGTCAGTGGGCTGAGCCGCTCAGCCGCTGTCAGTCTAGGGTTCCCTCCGCCGGCCCCTGCCAGGCAGGGTCCCAGCCACCTGTCCTGCTCAACCCACTGCCAGCCCAGGCTTCCGTCCATCCAGGCCGGCATCGGGGACCCCGGCTGGCAGCAGCGTGCCACTAAAAATCAGCTCGCGTGCTGCCTAATTTAAGGCGGGCGGGGAGGGACAAGAGGGATTGACAACTGAAATCTCATGTTTTGGAATAAGCGCCTGAGAGAAACGTCCCCTACTCATCTTTCCTCACAAGAGCTAGTGAGAACTGGATCACTGAGAACCATGGTATGCCCCAACTTCAGCACAGAAAGCTCACTACTGAGTTGAGTTGAAGGGGAGAAATAGGGCTGCAGGACTGAGTGCTGTGATGCTCCAGGTTTCTAGGACTGGAAGATCTTCTAATCACTACTCTGTCCCTGTGAGAAGAGGGGTGGGAACAACGAAGCTGTAAAGCCACCTGAAGCAATGTTTGTCCTGCTGAAACATGGCAGTCATTGAAGCATGGCTCAGAATATCTTGCAAGAGGTACATCCACCATCAGCACAAACAATTCTTACAGAATTACGCTAATGCAGTAAAGGAGGCAGAAAGTGTCTTCTACTCTTCTGCCATCAATGCAGCAGAATCACAGCAGACAGAGCTATTCTGCACAGTAAACCAACTAATCAGCCAAGACCTTGGACACTGACCAGACTGCATTAACCATCTCACTTCCCATGACAGAGTTCAGTCCCATAACACTTGCAGAAACTCAAGAAGCCACAAAGAATATTAGAACCTGTGAAACAGATCCATGTGCCTCCTGGGCAGTGAAAGACAGTGAAGTATTATGCCCTCTAGTAAAGAGACAATAACCTGCCCAATCCTCAGAAAGCCATCACTCAATCAAGGAGACCTCTCCAACTACCATCCTGTCTCCAGTCTCCTATTCTGGGCAAACTAATTGAAAAAGCAGGAATCATCAACCTTCTACAACATGTGACATCAGCAAATTCCTAGATGCTTCAGAGAGCATAGCACAGAGACAGCTCTAGCAGCAAGGATAACCTCCACATGGCCATGGATACAGGCAAGATCTCCATACGCGTAACAGTGGACCTCTCTACTGTATTAAAAACTGAGGATCACAAGGTACTGCTAACCCATTTACATGACAGCAGGAATAGGTGACAGAGCATTACAATGGCTCCAATCGTTCCTTTCAGCAGAACCCAGAGAGTGGTGATGGGTAACTTTTCCTTGAAGGCCCTCACCTGTAGGGTCTCTCACGGATCCCTACTATCTCTGCTTCTCTTTGATAGTTACATGAGATTAGGAGAGCTAAAGAGACATCATGGACTTAGCTTCCAATAGAACCATATATCTAATTCTCTACTCACGCCACCACAGCCACTTTTTTCAAGAGTTCCACTTTTGGATCATCACTACCTGACTCAAATTCAACCCAGGCAAGACTGAAATGATGCTAGTTTGCAGAGGGAAATGCTTTGAAAACTAGTCAGCACATCATCTCCCTCATCCACCTTTGAAGGCATACAACCCCCATTCATCAAATTGGTGCAAAGCTTCAGGATTCTCTTTGACTCCTCATTACGCTTGGATGATCAGGTAGCATCAGTGTCTAAAAATGCCTTCTTTCATCTCCAACTCCACCCCTTGCTCCCTCATGAGAGCCTGGCCACAATAATCCATGCACCTATTTTTAGACTGGATTAATGTAATTCATTGTATCAGAAACTGAATGTGAAAACAACAAGCAGGTTCAAAATGCAGCTGCCCACTTTCCTATGTGGTTCAGGCTGCCACGAACACATCATGTCTGTGCTCCTGTCCCTCCACTTGCTCTCAGTGCAGTTCCAATGTCAGTTTAAGGCCTCAGCCCTAACCTTCAAAGCATTTAACAGACCAAGCCCCATCTACTTTAGACACCAAATTTCATAGGAACATAACATAACATAAGAATGGCCATACTGGGTCAAATTAATTGTCCATCTAGCCCAGTTTTCTGTCTTCCAACAATGACCAATGTCAGATGCTTCAGAGGGAATGAACAGAACAGGGCAATTATTGAGTGATCCATCCAGTATCGTCCACTCCTACCATCTGGCAGTCAAAGTCTTTTGGAAACCCAGAGCATGGGGTTGTATTCCTGACCATCTTGGCTAATAGCCACTGATGGACCTATCCTCCAGAAACTTATCTAATTTTTTTTCAAGCCCAGTTATACTTCTGGTCTTCATAACATCCCCAGCAATGAGTTCCATGGACTGACTGTGAATTATGTGAAGAAGTACTTTTGTTTGTTTTAAACCTATTCATTTCAGCCAGTGGACCCCTTGGTTCTTGCGTTATGTAAAGGGGTAAATAACACCTCCATATTCACTTTTTCCACACCATTCATGATTTTATAAGCCTCTATCATATCCTCCCACCCCAGTAGTCTTTTTTCTAAGCTGAAGAGACCTAGTCTTTTTAATCTCTCCTCATATGGAAGCTGTTCCATAGCCCTAATCATTTTTGTTGTCCTTCTGTGTACTTTTTTCAATTCTAATATATCTTTTTTGAGATGGGAGGGGGGGGGGGAACAGAACTGCACATAGTAGTAAAGGTGTGGGTGTTCCAGGGATTTATATGATATTTTCTTCTTATCAATCCTTTTCCTAATGGTTCTTAATATTCTATTAGGGAAGAAAAAAAAAAAAAAAAGCTGTCACTGCACACTGAGCAGATGTTTTCAGAGAACTATCCATGATGACTTCAAGATCTCTTTCTTGAGTGGTAAAAGCTAATTTAGACCCCATTATTTTGTACGTATAGTTGGGATTATGCTTTCCAATGTGCATTACTTAGCATTTATCAACACTGAATTTCATCGCTCAGTCACCCACCTTTGTAACTTTTCACAGTCTGCCTTGGACTTAAATATCGTAAGTAATTTTTCATTGTCTGCAAACTGTCAGGTCATTGTTTGTCCCCTTTTACAGATCATTTATGAATATGTTGAACAGCACAGATCCCAGTACATATTCTTGGGGGACACCGCTATTCACCTTCTCCACTGGGAAAACTGACCATTTATTCCTATCCTTTGTTTCCTGTCTTTTAACCAGTTACTGATCCATGAGAGAATCTTTCCTCTTATCTCATGACTGCTTACTTTGCTTAAGAGCCTTTGATGAGGGACCTTGCCAAAGGCTTTCTGAAAGTCAAAGCACACCATGTCCATTGGATCACCCTTGTCCACATGTTTGCTGACATCCTCAAAAAAATTCTAATAGATTGGTGAGGCATGATTGCCTCTGACACAAGCCATGTTGACTCTTCCTCAACACATTGTGTTCATTTATCTCTCTGATAATTTTGTTCTTTACTATAGTTTCAACGAATTTGCCCGGTACTGAAGTTAGTTACAGGCTGCTAAGCCTGTCAGGATCACCTCTGGATCCTTTTTAAAAACTGACATCACATTAACTATCCTCCAGTCATCTGGTACAGAGGCTGACCTACGTAATAGGTTATATGCCAGAGTTAATAGTTCTGCACTTTCACATTGGAGTTCCTTCAGAACTCTTGGGTGAATACCATCTGGTTCTAGTGACTTATTACTGTTTAATTTATTAGTTTGTTCCAAAACCTCCTCTATTGACACCTCAATCTGGGACAGTTCCTCAGATCTGTCACCTAAAAAGAAAGGCTCAGGGAATGGCTCCTACATTCTAAAACCCCTTCTACCATCTAAAAAGAATGGCTGTGGGAATCTCCCTCACATCCTCTGCAGTGAAGGTCGATGCAAAGTATTAATGTAGCTTCTCCACAATGGCTTTGTCTTCCTTGAGTGCTCCTTTAGCACCTCGAATGTCCAGTGGCCACACTGCCTATTTGGCAAGCTTCCTGCTTCTGAGGTAAAATATTTTGCTGTTAGTTTTTGAGTTTTTTGCTAGCTGTTCTTCAAATTCTTTTTTGGCCTGATACTTTTACAATTGACTTGCCAGAGTTTATACTCCTTTCCTCAATAGGATTTGAAACTTCCAAATTTTTAAGGATGCCTTTTTGTCTCCAACCACCTCTTTTACTCTATTGTTTATACATAGTGACATTTTTTTAGTCCTCTCACTATATTTTTTATTTGGGGGCATACATTTAACTTGAGCCTCTATAATGGTGTTTTTTAAGTTTCCATGCAGACTGCAGACATTTCACTCCTGTGAATGTTCCTTTTATTTTTCATTTAACTAGCTCTCTCATTTTTGTGTAGTTCCCCCTTTTGAAGTTAAAGCTACTATGGTGGGCTTCTTTGGTATTTTCTCCCCCACAAGAATGTTCTATTCAATCTGTGAATTGCCAAGGAAGATGTACTCTACTGAGACAATGTAGATCATAAAGTCCAGGACAAAGCATATGCAGCTGAGGGACAAAACCTTTTCATTTGAGAGTATCTGGCTGTAGAACAAACTTCCAGAGGGGATCAGGTGAAATTTGAGTTTTGTCCATCTTTAGAAAAGGCTGCAGAACTTTCGTTTTTAACAAACTATTTCCACACTAAATGTATGACACTAAACACCCCTTCTACTTGTCCCTTCCCCCCTCCTTAAAACAAGAAACAACCTTACAACTTTTTATATCTTAAGAAAAAATCCAGAGATTCCATGAAGTTCATTATGTACTTTGCTATGGCTAATCAATTTTACATGGAAGGTGCTCATAATATTACATTGATAGTGAACAGCATAAAACCTTCTGACAGACAGTAAAGGTGCATAGCAGTGCAAACAAGTGCATAGCTAGCAAACCCTGCTCTAACTTCTCTGCTAAAATGTTTAACCTAAACCACTGAAGGATGATTTGACCTCAATAGGCAACATGGTGCCATTAGCCTGATTAATGATTCCAGTTGAGCCAACAGTTATCATATAAATAAAGCCCAAAAGTCAAATAATGCTTTATACTATTTAAGTTGTGGTACATTTTGACCAACACCATTGCCAATTCTCACCTCCTCCCTAGTCTTTGGGTGTCTCACCTGATCGTCACACATTAAAGCTTAATGGCAATAAAATTCATTGGGAGAGGATATCTTTGTCCATCCCCCAGAATTTAGACTGGGAGAGGAGTAGATTACAGAAATGCTTTACCCTTCAGCACCTTTTCTTGGAGATTACTCATTTTTTTCTTCTGAGGACAGATGCCTGAGAGAAATGACTTATGCAACAGTAATCTTAAGGACTCTCAGCTGAGTCATGGTTAAAAACAAGAAAAGTGAACAGCACTCATCTCTTGAAAGCAGTGCCCTCCCTGACCACTCTGTCCAGACTGTCAACACTGCTTGCTGTCCAGCTACCAACTCCTCCACTCTTGTTCCCCCTCAAAACTATTTTTCAAGCTTTGGGTCAGCTTCTGTGTCCATAGAATCTACTTTTGATCTGTAGCATTATTCTTTTCTTATCAGAGCTAGCTCACATCCACTGGTTGAATACACTCAGTCTCCATCTTGGCTGAACACAGAGATAGCTTAGATGTGGCCCTTTTTAAGCCCTTTCTTTGATTAATTTCTCTTCCCATAAAATAAATTCACAGAACCTGATATTATGTCACACGCACCGAAAGGCTTCAACTGTACTGCTGAGAAAATAGCCTTGAAATTTATCTTAAAAATGAAGTGAAAAGCCATTATGGCTGATCAGTTATTTAAAAAGTTTTATATGAGTTATCAATGGACTGTAAAAGTTACTGTTGAAATGTATCATAAGCATTGCCACCTGAATGCTTACTCCTAAATGTAATGTATTGCAACAGTGTTATCACACAATTTTGTATATTTCCCAGACAGTCCCCAACCCAAAGACATTGCAATCCAAATAATTACACTGCAGGATTAAGTAGTTACAATGTAGGGCTCTGGGTGGAACTCCAGCAGATCAGAACATTAAAAAGTTAATCAGGAGGCAACTAGAGATTTGGGGAAGAAGTTTTAAAAATATACGATGTCTGGTACTGAATACCATAGCTCCTACCACCCAATTCATCTACCCAAATATGCCCTACTAGTGGGTGTTCAATAAAAGTTAATGAGCAAGATCACTATCAAAATGCAAGCAACCAGTATAAGAAATAAAAAGCAGGGCCTGATACACCTCTACCCCGATATAATTCGATAATTCGAACCAATATAATACGAATTTGGATATAATGCGGTAAAGCAGCACTCCGGGGGGGGGCGGGGGGGGCTGTCCTCGCCGGCGGATCAAAGCAAGTTTGATATAACTCAGTTTCACCTATAACGCGGTAAGATTTTTTGGCTCCCGAGAACAACGTTATATTGGGGTAGAGGTGTATGCAGAATGAGCTATATAAGCCACAAAACTCCTCTGTACATACCAACTTTTGCTGAAAGGAGAAAAGGAAACAAAGTTGTAAAGATAAGGCCAAGAAGTGAGTTAAGAAAAGAAATTCTCCTTCATCACATTTTCATCTTTTAAAATGTCTTATGGCAGAAATCCAAGCCATATTTACTTTTGTAATTTTGATTCCGTGAACATTTTTCAACTACCACTTCGAGAGAGAAATAGAAGAAATCCCACAGTTTTTGACAAATATTCTAAAGAGCACACAAAGTCGACTTCAATTCAAACTGAGGGTTTTTTAGGAAATATGCCATTATTTCTACAGTAAATGTGTGTGAATGAACTCCTAACACTCACCTGATGAAACAAATATAAAACAACTTTTACTTAAGTATTACCTCTTATAGAGATGATAGCATTTAGCCAGATGGTGATGACATGGAGGGGAAGGAATTAAAAATTTCCCCAAATAAATCATTTATATACAAGTTTTTCAGAATCTAAGCTTTCATTAAAACAAATCTTCACAGCACAAATGTTATAAAAGTATATTAAACCTAAATAAGTGCTAAGAGTATTAAAGTACCCAAAACTGATCCAGATAATCTATACTTTTTAAAAATAAAATAAAAAATAAAATAAAATAAAATAAAATAAAATAAAATAAAATAAAATAAAATAAAATAAAATAAAATAAAATAAAATAAAATAAAATAAAATAAAATAAAATAAAATAAAATAGGGAAACAGCAAAACTGAATATTCACATACTTAAGCCACAGGCACAAAGTAAACAATCAGAGGAAAAAAATATTTTTTTGGTTCCAATCTTAGATGTTATTTGTAAAAACAGTAGGTGAAAAAAATGTTCAGGCAGATGCAATAATTTACAAAGGAGACACCTGAAGACCATAACTGCATGATGTGAACAAAGGCTCTTCAGTAAAGAAAGTTATATAAAGACTAGAATTTTGCTTAGTAATTTGAGACAGTACTAAAATGCTAAACATCATCTTTGGGTCCTACTAATGCCTCGCCGACACTGGGCATTTGTCCTGGTTACAGCCCTTGAAGATCAACCCCCAATGTGGTTGCACTAGTGCAAATAGGCACAGGTGCTATAAGCCATGATTTGCACTAATGCAGCTAATCCCTGCTTGATATCAAAGTAAAGTGCACTAGTGCAAGTCGTGATTTACAGTGGCTTTCCTAGTCTGCACTAGGGGCTTGTGGTAGTGCAGCTAGGCTAGGAGCCTGCCATCAAGGACTGTAAATCCCCAGCAGACGTAAAGACCTTAAGAGACAGATGTGCCAAATAAGCACTTCTGCTGCATAATCCGGATAAAATTTTTGAGCGTCTAACATTTTCCTCAGAAACATAAAATACTTTTCTGTAAAAAACTGCAGGGGAAAATAGCTATTTTCACTTCTAAATGGGGGCTTAAAGCCAAATATTTTTCTCTTTAATGGAACTCCCTAGATACTGTACCTAGAAAGAGGGAAGATGTCTCTCACCCACTAAAGCCCTTTAACAAAAATAAAAAGCCTTCCCAAACAGAGAAATGCTGAGGCTATAGTATCTCGGCTGTCTGAGCTGTGGCGCAAACGTAGTATCTCAGAGTTCTCTAATTGTAGTCAGATCCTTTCCAGTTAAACTCTTCAAAGTCCTACTAATTAATCAAAAACATCTTGGGAAACTGGGGAAGGACTACATTTAACTAAAAAAATCATCCATGATCTGGCTAGCTATATCATTGCACTATTGATATTCCAACACTTTATCCCAACTTTTCATAACATCCTTGGAAGAAAACCCCAAGCACACTATTATAACTATTTATAATGGAAAAATGTATGGCCAGATTGTGATGAGGCAAAAATGATAAGTCTAAGTGAACTGTGTTCAAGTACATTCTGTCAGAAAGTAAAATCTGATCAATATCAAGAAAACAGAGGGACAAAAATAGAGAATCAATTAAGGAAAATGCAAATAAATTTTCAATAGAACATGCCTGTTTTTTGTCACAAGCAGAATTCAGAACAGTTGCAGACTATTTAAATGATCTACAGAAAAGGACTTTTATTCTGGAAGTTGTACCAGTTAGAAATAAGTACAAATAAATACAATAAATAGAGCCCTTTAACATTTTTGGCAGCCCTTAATGTTCTCATCTCAGAAAAAATAATAATCAGAACTCCCGGTTCTTTGTAACTCGTAAAACAGGAAATAGAAAATTAACAACAAATTTTTTCACCTTAGGCCCCATCTACACTGGCAAGTTTGTGTGCAGTAAAGCAGCTTTGAGCGCTGTAACTCCCGAGGTGTCCACACCGCCAAGCCACTTAGTGCACAGAAATTGCGCAGATGCAGCACTCTAAAAAAAACCACCTGGAGGAGAGTTGTAGAGCTTTCTGCACCAGGGATACAGCACTGTGGTGCCAGTGTAGACACTGGTGATTAGAGCACTGCGATTGGCCTCCGGGAGGTGTCCCACAATGCCTGTTCTCACCTCTCTGGCCACTGGTTTGAACGCTACTGCCCTGCCCTCGGGTGACCAACCATTAGCCCCAACCCATACATTCCTTTGCAAATTTGAAAGTCCCTTTCCTGTTAGTTTGGTGATGTGTGTAGCGATCTCAGCGTATCTTTCCAGGTGGCCACGCCTGCTCCATGCACCACGCAATCCCCGCTTGGAGCAATGCTGAGCTGCTGGACCACATCAACATTTGGGGAGAGGAGGCAGTGCAGTCACAGCTGCACTCCAGCCGTTGGAATTATGATACCTATGGACAGATTTCTAGATGCATGATAGAAAAGGGCCATAACCAGGACACATTGCAATGCAGGGTCAAAGTGAAGGAGCTGTGGAACCACAAGGCTCGGGAGGCAAACCGCCGTTCCAGTGCTGTGCCCACGAGCTGCTGTTTCTACAAAGAACTGGATGCGATACTCGGTGGTGACCCCACCTCCACTGCGAAGTCCCCTGTGGATACTTTGTTGGCTTCGTTGCCAATCGAGAGTGGACTGATCCAGGAGGAGGAATCTTGGATGAAGAGAGGGTGGGGGAACCAGAGGCAGATGACGACTCGGAGGCCAGAGATGCATTCAGTCAGGAGCTCTTTTCTACCCCGGAGCAGCCTAGCCAGTCACAGCAGTCAGATATTGGCAAAGCACAAACAGAAGAGGAGGCACCTCGTAAGTGGATCTGATTTTGGGAATTGCTGAAGCGAGTTGTTGAGGGCAGGAGGGTTGCAGAAGGCAGGCTTGACTCCCACCTCATGCCTAGTTTGAGCGGCAGAACAGGCTGTTGATTGACTCCCTCACTTCACGTGAATCTCCCTCAGAGAACTCCAGGAAACTCTCGTGAAGATAAAGACAATCTGCACACGCATGTTCCTCAGCAGAGCTGCTTTGTTTCTTGCCCCATTAACGGTAACTTTCCCACTCCATTGTGCCATCACGGTGGGGGGGGAGAGACCATAGCGGCACACAGACGAGCTGCATAGGGGCCAGGGTGAAAGCCGCAGGCTTGGAGAAGACCCTCCCTTGATTCCCTGCTCACCCTCAGCAGGGAGATATCTTCCATAATGATCACCTCCTGTGGGGACAGGAATGATTATCAGCCCCCCCTACAGTGCTGGCTCTAAGTGCCCAAAAGCCATGTGCCCAGGGTACAGCAGGGTCCGGGAACAGTGATTTACCCTGCCCCTGCGGCTACTCCCATTTTGGGGGTCTTGTGGCTTATGTGTACTTGTCTGGGGTCAGCCAGTTAGTGTCAGGTGTGAGAGTACTGGCTGCGTTTTAAAGCACTGAAACAGTGATGTCTGTGTTGCAAACAATACTGCTTCTGTAAAACGTTGTATTTAAATTTCACAGAGATGACCTTGGGAGGCCAGCCTCCCTTATCGGCAGCAGGATGGTTGCAAAGAATTAGAAAGTGTCCAAGAAGAACTAAGGAGGACTTTATGCGTGAGGATATGATGCACTCTGCTATCGAGAAAAAGGAATTGAAGGACAGCTAGGAAAGGAAACGAAAGGAGAATGTGGTACACCAGAAAGAAGCCACAGAGTGACTCTTAACAGTTATGGACCACCAAGCGGACATGCTCTAGGCGATACTAGTTCTTCAAACTGAGCAGCTCCGCACCTGCCCTCCCCTGCAGCCGCTGTCGCAAAACTCTTTCCCATGCAACCCCCTCCCCACACCACCAACACACTCTTATGAACCTCCGGGCTCCACTCTCTACCCGCAGTATTCCACTCCTCCCTCCTCACAGTCCAGCAGTGTGGACTCCCAATACCCACTGCACTCAACACCCATCCATCTGCAATTTGGCCCTGCTGAAGTATAGCACCCGCTGCATCGTACTCCAAAAGGAGAAGGTTGGGTATGATCCCTGGACATACACAAATCTGTAGCTGTCCCGGGACCCCTCCTCCTCTTGAGACCTTCCATTCCCCCATCCCCCTCCCTGCTGATGAATTTTTTCGTTTCACTCTCTCCTTTGGTTGTCGTCTTTCAATAAAAGAATTGTGTTTGTTTGAAAGCAATCTTTATTCTATTAAGTGAAAGCAAAAAGAACTCTGCAAAGCAACATACAATTATGTTAAGGCCCCTTCTTGCATCATGTGCACCAATCACCTCCTAGCATTACAAGCACTGCAATCCCAAGCATAGCAACAAATATTACTGGCTTTCAGCTTCAAACTGCTGCCTCAAAGCATCCCTGATCCTTATGGCCCCGCGCTGTGCCCCTCTAATAGCCCTAGTCTCCGGCTGTTCAAACTCAGCCTCAAGGCACTAAGCCTCTGCGGTCCAGCCCTGAGTGAAGCCTTCACCATTCCCTTCACAAATATTATGGAGCGTACAGCACGCAACTATAAGCATAGGAATATTGTCATCGGCCATGTCCAGCTTCCCACACAGGCATTACCAGCAGGCTTTTAAACAGTCGAATGCACACTCCATAATCATTCTGCACTTGCTCAGCCTGTTGTTGAACCACTCCTTGCTGCTGTCAAGTTACCCCATGTACAGCTTCATGAGCCACGGCATTAAGGGGTAGGCGGGGTCTCCCAGGATCACAATGGGCATTTTGACTTCCCCTACGGTGATCTTCTGGTCCGGGAATAAAGTCCCTGCTTGCAGCTTCTTGAACAGGCCAGTGTTCTGAAAGATGCGTGTCATGCACCTTTCCAGACCAGTCTGCATTAATGTCTGTGAAACGCCCACAGTGATCCACAAGCGCCTGGAGAACCATTGAGAAATATTCCTTGCGATTAATGTACTCGGTGGCTAGGTGGTCTGGTGCCAGAATTGGAATGTGCGTGCCATCTATCGCCTCTCTGCAGTTAGGGAAGCCCATTTGTGCAAAGCCATCCACAATATCATGCACGTTGCCCAGAGTCATGGTCTTTCGGAGAAGGATGCAATTAATGGCCCTGTACACTTCCATCAACACAGTCCAATGGTCGACTTTCCCACTCCAAACTGGTTAGCGACTGATCGGTAGCAGTCTGGAGTAGCCAGCATCCACAGTGCAATCGCCACGCACTTCTCCAATGGCAGGGCAGCTCTCATTCTCATGTCCCCGTGCTGCAGGGCTGATGCGAGCTCATCACGCAGTCCCATGAATGTGGCTTTCCTCATGCAAAAGTTCTGCAGCCACTGTTAGTCTTCCCAGACGTGCATCTCAATATGATCCCACCACTCAGTGCTTGTTTCCCGAGCCCAAAAGCAGCGTTCCAGTGTGGTCAGCACCTCCGTGAATGCCACAAGCATTCTCGTGTCATAGCTACTATGTGTGGCAAGATCAATGTTGCATTCCTCTTGCCTTTATAGTTTAAGGACTAACTCCACTGCCACTCGTGACGTGTTAGTCAGTGCGAACAGCATTCTTGTCAACAGCTTGGGATTCATTCCTGCAGCCAGAAAGAGGCAGGGCAGGGCGCGGCGCACAGTACACAAACCTTTGAAAGATGGCGCCAAATGCGGACGGAAGCACAGGGATTGCTGGGATGCACAGCAATGCATCATGGGGCATTGGGACAGGACCCAGGATGCCCTGCGACCCCTTCCACCTTCCCACAAGTCTTAGCGGAAAAAGAGAAAGAGGTGCTCTGTGCCAAGAGTGCACTGCTCCGAATAGCGCCGCAAGCGTGAACACTATTGTGCAGGCAGGCGTCAGTGTGAACACACAACAACAGTTTCCCTTTGGCACACTCTGAGCAGCACTGTAACTTTGCCAGTGTAAACGTGCCCTTAGATTACATTTTTTTCAATTCCAGCTTGAGCTTTGCCACATTTGTAGCATAATATGCATATAAAGGTGAGTACATTTAGAACTATGAGTTTTATTCCTTCACAAAAAGTCCATTTGAATAAAACTGTTACTGTTCAAAGGTAACCTGAAAAAGGAAAGAAACGGAGCTGTACCTTTTTTGAGGAGTGGGGGGCATTTCTTTTTGACGTATAAAGAAGGCCTGAAACTTTTGATAGATTTCGGCTGGTTGGTTTGCAAGCTGCAAATCCTCCTCCAACAAACTGAAACACCAATGGATCACCAGCTGGGACTGCAGCAGAAGGAGCAGAGCTGGTAGCTGTGCTCCACTCAGTCCTTCAACTACCACCTCTCCTGCTCCCCTCCATGCCCAGGATGACAGTTATTGAAGTTGACAGTGCATCAATTGTGCCATTGTGTTGCATTCTTTGGCTAGTAAATATGGTGAATTTTTCAAGCCCTGCTATATTCTAGCCCAAACTTACAAAATTCTACTTACTCTTTCACATGAGCCCACTACTTTTTCTTTTTTGTTAAATGACATGCAGCCAAGATATTAGCTTTTTCATCATGACAGCAAGAGTGGCCAAGCAATTTTCATGTCTAGATTTGCAAACTGTTATGATGATTTTACAATGCCGCACTAATGTATTCTTGTGCAGAATCAGAAAGCATCCTATAACCAAACAAAAACTTGCAAAGGATCCACATCTCTCTTTAATTGATGTCCCCCCCAAAAGACAACCACCATTTATTCTGCCTGTATAATTCTATTCTATACACTATGGGTTTTTATACCACTGTAATCACCATATCTAAGCACCTTCCAGTAGTGCATTAAGCAACATGACTAACATCTGTCATGTGTCTGTTCTCATCTCTGGGAGGGGGGGGGGGAGGAAGAAGTGCATGCAGTAGTGTGTTTCATTCTGAATTAAAAAAAAAAAACTCTAAACACATGTTGCTATGTGTTTACGTTACAGAAAGCAAGGTCAAAGAATTCTGTCTTGCTCTTTGAGTGGAAGGTGGTGAGGTTTATGATCGTCCTTGGTTCCTGAGAGTTCATTCCACAGTTTTAGGCTAGGCCCCGAGAAAGCTCTATCTCCTGCACAGGCAAGCTTATAGTAGAAAGTTCCATTGTGCCAGAGGAATGACTTTGCTGATCACAGTCTTCACCCAGAGTTTTAGTCTATCTTTTAGATACCCTAGGCCCAGGCCATTAAGTACAGTACCTTAGAGGGGAAATAAAGGACTGGCACCTTGAACATGATTAAATATTCTATAGAAAGCCAGTGTAGGGAGCGGAAGATGTGTTCACAGCAGCCAGCATTACTGAGGAGATATCCTGCAGCAGTCTGTATTATTTGGCATTTCCTTAGCACTGAGAGCTTCATGCCTAGGTATACTGCATTGCTGTAGTCCAGTAGAGAGGTGATGAAGGCATGAATAACTGAGGTGAGGTCACCGTTCACTAGGATAGGATGAGTCTCCTAGGTAATGAGAGATGGCAGAAGACATTTCTCATGGATAATGGTAAGGGAGAGCTTAGCATCAGAGAGGAACTCAAGAGCACTCCTACACTACAGAAAGAATTGACCAATTGCGGGTGTGCACTTTTAACCAAAGGAGGCTACTCCAGGTCTGTAAATTCCTCAAAATGCTATCTTCTGCCCACCTGTCTTGGTCAGTTTCAACCAGCTGTCCATCAATGAGCTGATTTCATCAAAGCACTAGGCCATCTTGGTAATAGTGGTGTGGCCATATGCAGTAGAAATGCATTTCACCTGCATATTTCTAGCACTGGAATCCACGTCTAATGACCAGTTCACCGACTGGCTGCATGTAAATGTTGAATAGAACTGGAGACAGAATTGATCCTTGTGAGACTCCACAAGTGAGGGCTCTAGTAGCGAAGGTGTGGTTTCCCATCACTATTTGTTGGGTTCAGAAGTATGAGAATGGATGTCTGTCCCTTACCCCTTGACAGTAGGAGATCATCCATCAGTGCCACTAAAGCGGTTTCAGTTCCATGTTGGCCTGAATCCAGATTGATGCTTATAACCTAGACTCAGCACAATTAGATGAGCTTGAAGTTGGCCTTTGGCTAATGGGAACGGGAAGTTTGATACTGGGCAGTAGCTGGCTATTCTAGATGCGTCCAGGGTGCATTTCTTAATGTGTGGTACCTGTTGTTCATGTCTCTTTCAAAAGCCAGGAAAGGCCTGGGAAAGCAGACAGGCTACTGGTTGGTGGGAGCAGACAGGGCGGATCAAGGTAGTTTGGGAAGCACTCTCAAATGTGTATGATCTCTTCAGCTAAGTACAATGACCATTCCTGTTCTGTACTCTGTGCAAGCTGTGGACATTCAGAAGCAATAATGCAGTTTACTACCCTGGACAGCTCTTGGGGCAGGATTTGGCAGATTCAATGGAAACCGAAAGGAAGGTTCTATTGGCCTGTAATACAGCCGCAGCACTGACTTAGAAGAATTCATTTGGTTTCATCCTGTCTGTATTAATCTTCATTTTCCACCACTAATGTTTGAGGTTCCACCTCCTTCCCTTCATCTAGCGCAGGGTGTGAGAAAACCAAGGAGATCTGTGTTGATGGTTAAGAAGGGGCCATCTGGGGGCCAACTTGTCAACGGTTGAAATTAGTATACAATGATAATGATTCACCAGTTCCTTAATTCATCTTGTGGGTGGGGTGCTGCTGTCCTTTAGGAGGCTTTGAAATTTGGTGTAGGGAATAAGGGGGTTAGCAGAGGACTCGCATCATCATCTAGCCAGGTCTCTGTGATGCAGGCTACATTGGATGCATTGTTGCTAATGAAATTGTTTGTTGTTGGTTCGCAGCAAATCTTGCATTGCTCAGAAGAAATCAACAGAAATAAAAATTGATGCTATCTGCTTCTGGTCCATGCATAGGTAGTTGTCCTCTGCAGTGTACAGATCAGGGGTCGGCAACTTTTTAGAAGTGGTATGCCGAGTTTTCATTTATTCACTCTAATTTAAAGTTTCGTGTGCCGGTAATACATTTTAACGTTTTTAGAAGGTCTCTTTCTATAAATCTATATTATATAACTAAACTATTGTATGTAAAGTAAACAAGGTTTTCAAAATGTTTAAGAAGCGTCATTTAAAAATAAATTAAAATGCTGATCTTACGCCACTAGCCTGCTCAGCTCGCTGCCAGCCTGGGGTTCTATTCACCTAGGCCAGCAGCAGGCTGATCAGGGCTGCGGCCAGGACCCCAGACCTCGGGGGGGGGGGGGTTCAGGGGTCAGGGCAGAGAGCTGGGGGAAGAGGGTTCAGGGCAGAAGGCTGGGGTGTGTGTGGGGGGGGGTTGAGAGATCAGGGCAGAGAGCAGAGGGGGTGCAGAGCAGAAGGCTGGGTGTGTGTTGGGGTGGGGGGGTTCAGGGCAGAGGGGTGGGGGGGTGCAGGGCAGAAGGCTGGGGTGTTCGGCTCGTGGGGGTGCTCCCAGCCCCCTGCCCTGAGCGGCTCATGGCAGGGGGCTGGAAGGGATATGCCCTGTTCCACCCCCTTCCCCCAGGCTCCGTCCCTACCTCTCTCTGCGTCCTCTACGGAGCTGTGTGCATGCTGCCGTTCCTCCTCCTCCCCCTCGCTAGGGCCATCAGCTGATTGGCCAGGGACAGAGAGGAGGAGGGGCCGGAAAGCACCACACTGGGGGAAGAAGCGGGGGGGGGAAGCTTGGCTGCCGCAGAACCAAGTTTCTGCCTCCTGCCCCCGCAGGGGAGAGCAGTTGGGGGGGGGGGGGCCTGAGTGGGGCTGGGGGCCAGGACTGCAGCAGGGAGCTGCGTGCCACTCAAAATCGGCTCGCACGCCATGTTTCGCACGCGTGCCATTGGTTACCGACCCCTGGTATAGATGTTAGCTGTCCAGAATCTGAATTCTTATGCCTGTTTTGTTTCCTTGGACAATTCCTCTCGATTTGGACTGTGATAAGCTAAGGAGTGGATTGTGCCAGGAGATAATTGTCATCAAATGGGTACTCATTTTAGCCAATACCTTTAAAGTAATTCTTGAAGATTTAGACCTGGTCTACTTGTACCCTACATACTGCTGCATGTAGCTACACACTGCAGTAAAAGGCAGGGGGCATCCACACTAGCCACTGTGGTGCTAAACACGACAGTGAAAGGCTCTGGCGAGAGGAGGCAGGGAGGCAACAGGGAAAGACTCCAGTAGAGGGGAGGGAGTTGGACACTACAGTGCTGTTTTTAGCACTGTAAACGTGGGAGACCCCGCTTGAGCTTATAGAGAGCCATGTAGGGTGCATGGTCCAAGGTTCAAGCATGTAGGACGCTCTACTCGCCTGAGCAGTGCCCCACTGTCTACACTGCTGTTAATACTCATGCTAGCTGGGCATGAAGTGTCTGTACACTATATAAAAAGCAACAGAGGGTCCTGTGGCACCTTTGAGACTAACAGAAGTATTGGGAGCATAAGCTTTCGTGGGTAAGAACCTCACTTCTTCAGATGCAAGTAATGGAAATCTCCAGAGGCAGGTATAAATCAGTGTGGAGATAACGAGGTTCATTCAATCAGGGAGGGTGAGGTGCTCTGCTTGCAGTATACAAAAACCTGTAGGAGAACACTTCAACCTCCCTGGCCACACAATAGCAGATGTAAAGGTAGCCATCTTACAGCAAAAAAACTTCAGGACCAGACTCCAAAGAGAAACTGCTGAGCTCCAGTTCATTTGCAAATTTGACACCATCAGATCAGGATTAAACAAAGGCTGCGAATGGCTTTCCAACTACAGAAGCAGTTTCTCCTCCCTTGGTGTTCACACCTCAACTGCTAACAGAGCACCTCACCCTCCCTGATTGAACTAACCTTGTTATCTCCACACCGATTTATACCTGCCTCTGGAGATTTCCATTACTTGCATCTGAAGAAGTGAGGTTCTTACCCACGAAAGCTTATGCTCCCAATACTTCGGTTAGTCTCAAAGGTGCCACTGGACCCTCTGTTGCTTTTTACAGATTCAGACTAACACGGCTACCCCTCTGATACTTGTACACTATATGCCACCATAAGTGTAAATGTACCTTTAGAGGAAGAATGTAAAAGTTCAACTCAAAGAGCAGCAAAAATGAAATTGACAAAGCACTGGTCAGTTTCACACCTGCTACTAAGATCCCAGTGGGTACAGTAAAACTGACATAGATTAGGTCACTTTCATTTTGTTGTTGCCTGGGAAAGCTATGAGAAACACAGAAATCAAGCGCTGAAATAATTCTCCAGAGAAGAGTCCCCATCCCACACCCTTCAAAAAGAAGAGGCGGCGGCAAGGAAAGGGGTAAAGTAGCAGAGACTGTGTAATTCCCCTGCAACAGTCAGAGGGCTAGGATAATGGGAGATCCACCTACTTCTGCACAAGTCAGAAGAATCTACTATCACTATTAAAAAGATACAAAGCTTCTGTCTTCCAGCAGTCAGTAAGAGTGTAGGTAGTGTAAAAGTAGATTCACATTAACCTCTACTAATAAGCTTGAAATGTCAGGCCTCAAATAGGGAGTACAGACAGCACCCTGGTAAGAATCCCAGTACTCTTGCCTTTCCCAGCAGCTGGAACTGGAGAGAGTCTGGGCTTCTCATCAGGGCATTGCCCTGGCACTTCACTGAGCCAGTCACCCATATCTTCCACATTGGCCTCTGGATAAAAGATGTCAGGTAAAGCTTTCAATCCCCACGTAGAGAATATAATACGGATGCTAGTTTTTCTTTATTCTAAACTACATGATGGGTTTCCTCAATCTTTTCCTGAAAAGTATTTTAGTTCAGAGCTTATGTATCGAGCCAGGCAAGCAACAAATAATTTTAAAGCAATTAACATGTTTTATGGACAAATGGTGAAAGCCTGTTGCTCTGCAAGTCTATGTAGCAATGTAAGTGTTTGGTGTGTGTAAAACAAGTTAAGTCACAGAACTGGAGAAAGAAGCTAAGATAGTTGTATCTTCTGATATAATACTGTGTGCTGCTAGAAGCCAATATATTAAAGAGGGTTTTTAAAAATAAAAATGCATTTTTAAAAAGAAGCAAGTTATGAATATTTAAAGTTAGTATAAAAATATTTCACAGGATATGTCTGTATGGAACTTTTTAAAATTTGCAGTTTTGTGAAGACTAATTAAAGAATATTT
The DNA here is from genome assembly GCF_027887155.1 of Malaclemys terrapin pileata. NCBI lineage: Eukaryota > Metazoa > Chordata > Testudines > Emydidae > Malaclemys > Malaclemys terrapin. The sequence continues at coordinate 89,470,223 of NC_071507.1, forward strand.
AAAAAATAAACGATACAGAAAATTTGAGGCGTCAGTTATTGGTCATTGGGGGTAACATACAGAGTATAGGGGGGATGTTAGTGTTTTGGGGTTGGGCAGCACACATAGTATATACAGACTGCAATTACGAGCAAACCCCTAATCTTGTCCTTCTATAGTCAGTGGATTTGTTTTTCACAACAGCATGGTTTGCATTCCACAAGAGCCAACATCACCATCTTACATAACAATAAAACCAACCTTGACACACAAAGCACTAATTAACAACCATGAAAACAACTGAAGCAGTCACGCTCTGCAAACTAATCCTTGTTGCTATGAATGCCAAAGACATCTCACCTGGGGGGGGAAGGGGGAACTGTGTGTGTGTCTCATTGATCCCAGTCTCTCACATGTAAACAAGAGACTATGGTATATAAAAGTGGAGTATTTTTTTCGTCTCTTTACATACATGAAAAATAAGAGGTGATGCTCTTTCAGATTAATTTTCCACTTGAAAATATAATTGGGGATAGAAAATTAGTTTATATTCTTTTCACTATTGATGTACTATTAGTCCTTCAAATGTAGTTTATCAGCATGAGAAACGTGCTGAATTCAATTCATGAAACAACACTGGACTTCCCAAAACACTAGATTCCCCAATAGACTAAGAACTCAATTCATCATTGCCCTATGGCCAATAAATTTGGCAGATCAGTCACTGGGAAGTTTCCCAGTCTCCACCTGGTACACAGCTGGCCCAAAAGCTCTTGGATGCCTCATTGGCTGCCCTATTCCTTGCTTCTCCCCCCCCCAATCCCAAGTCCTGGCACCAGGGCTGTGACAGGAGAAAAGAGGGCTACGGACAACAAAGTGCAAGTTAGGGAATCTCTAAGACTGTTCTCCCCTTTGCCAGGGACCAAACTGGCACGCAAATCAAGAAAGTATAGGTGAAGTAAGGACACCTTTTCCTCTATCCTGGATTTTGTGCCAGGCAGTTTTTGGACACACCTGGTAATTGGGGCCTAACAGTTTAACACCTGCAGCCAAAGCTTCTGAACTATCAAAAAGTGTTAAGCAATTGAACACATTGAACAAGTATTCTCATTCATATAAGTATGCACATCTTTTACTTTTAAAACTTTAATGCAATCATATTTCATTTGTCTTCTAAAAAAAAAAAAAAAAAAAAAAAAAAAAAAATCAAACAAGCCACCACGTATGAACTCCTGCCCAAACCCTACTAGCAGCATGATTTCACTGGATGCTCTTAAGTGCTCCAGTCTGCCCAGCATTCAATTTTTCTCTTGCTCAAAAACTCTTTATTCTGAAGGGGAGGGGGAGAGCGGTATTTTTGAGGAAGAAGGAGAAGAGTTGGGAGTAACTGTTTTTGGAAAAGGATTCTCAATCAAATATTTTGGAGTATCTTGTAGTAATAACTGATCTTACGTAATTCAAACAAAATATGACTTTGCACTGTGTGCTTATCTTAATCCAATAAATATATTGCTAAAATTATGCTCTGACGAGCTATGGAATCCTTGATTTATTTTGGTAATTTGCTAGATCAAAACAATGTTTCACAATGACAAAACGGGTCAACTTTTATTTATAAATGCAAGTGTATTGTTTATGAAAAATGCATAGAGCCTGACTTCATTATTTATTCCAAAAAAGAGTACAGTACAAGCAACAACAGTGAAATGTGCCTCAACACAAACCTGAAGAACCAGGAATAATGGTAAGAGAGCATCTTCATTCTCTGAGGGTACGTCCAGACTACCCGCCAAATCGGCGGGTAGTAATCGATCTATTGGGGATTGATATATTGCATCATCTAGACACGATATATCGATCCCCGAACGCGCTCCCGTCGACTCCGGAACTCCACCAGGGCGAATGGTGGTAGCAGAGTTGACGGGGAAGCCGCAGCCATCGATCCCGCACCGTGAGGACCCGAGGTAAGTTGAAGTAAGATACGTCGACTTCAGCTACGCTATTCCCATAGCTGAAGTTGCATATCTTACATCGACCCCTTTCCCTCCCCCCAGTGTAGACCAGCCCTTAGAACTAGACTAGAAGTTCTCAATTTGTGTCATATGTCAAGTGACCTTCAAATATTCTAGAGAAAACCCTACATTTTAAACACAAAATTTGGCAATTAAGTGAGGGGAGCACTGATTTAAAATATCTTGTTTTCAAAACCAAATGCTCCAATCAGATCCATATGGGCAGACTCTTGAGTCTGTGCAGAGTCTCACCAACTTCAACAGGGCTCTTCCACGTATATCTGACTGAAGTCTAGATGTACCAGCAATGTTTAAATCCACTGTAATTCTGCCACAAAAACTTTAGCATACTCTGTTCATTTTTAAAAAATAAGCACAAAGTCCCTATAGAACCATGGAAATCATTTTACTCTAAAGGTAAGTCAGTATCTACAGTTCATATGGAGGTGAATTACAGTGGAGAACATGCAATTGCACTATACAATCTAAGAATACCCAATTGTTTTGAGACACCTCCTACCCACTCTGAAAAAAATAATTTAAGTATTTAATTTTCATTTGTTGAAAATAGTTGCCACCATACTATTCTACACCCACATCTAACTCACAAACTGGATTTTAACAAGCAGGATCCACCAGAGGTCAGAAGTGGCCCTAAGCAGGAAATGTATGGGCATGCTCTGTTCATGTGGAAAAGTAATCTACTGTACATGAAGACACTAAATTTGACTGTGTCTTAGTTTGTGGTCTTGATAATACCGGTTTTGTTTTTAAGTCTTTTTCTGCTTAATCTAAACTGCTACTATTAAAAGACCTCTGAAAAGAAACTGGGGAACTTCTAAATTCATTTGTCCTATTTGCATTTACAGAGCATAACATTCCTATTAACATATTAACAATAGCAGGCCTTTATGCCAACTTTTTTTTTTATTATTTTACTTTAAAGATATTAAAGCAAATCCAACTAGTTGCCATCCAACTTCATAGCCTTAGTCCAAAATATATATCAGGGTAAATAACCATGTCCCTCTCAACACATTACAGTAATAAAAGTGTCACTGCAACATCCAAGAAGGATCTCATGAATGTGACTGCACCTAGTTCTTCTTTACTGTGCACCTGAGATGGAGCGTGCCTGACTCTTCCCCTTATGTTACTAATTGTACACACTTGAAGTGTTTTAAAAGAACGTTTCCTGCGTGCCTCCTGGTGAGAAGTAATGTATCAACCGGATGTTATTTTAAAGAGAGAAATAATTGCTAGGGAATTAATAACTTGAAGTTATGCAACAGTTCTGCAGCCAGTTGGAATCGTTAAACCATTACGTTATTTGCATCCTCATCTCTCAGTGGGGCTGAGATGGAGACGTGCAAGAAGCCAGTTTGAGTTCAGCATGTTCAGGAAGCAGAGGTAGTAGCAAGAAGCTTGAGACTGTAGATAATGTTTCTAAATGTTTTCTATCACAGTTATCTATTACAACATTGCCAAAAGCAATAATTTAAGGAAGAGGTGCTTGCTCTGAGACACTGCTGTTTTCTCTAAGAGCAGGAGAGATCTAACTACCTATTTTTATCCAGAACTGCTACAAAACCCCCAAATCTTCTTGCATGTCTTTATTTCGGTCAGCACGGATAAGTCACCCTGTGCCTCCTTCACTGAAAAACAGATGTGATTTGAATGGGTTTTCCTCTCCTTTCTGATCTCAGGGAATGTGCCACCTCCATGAAATATTGCCAGTTTGTAAAGCTCTTTGGGGAACATGGGAACGGGGACGCCTGTTTCTTTAGTGAATGCCTCAGAAGCATCATCCTCTCCTGCTGCTCCGGTGCGTGTTTAACGCTCACAGATCTACCCCCAAAGTGCTGCATTTCCCCACAGCCGCCGCGAGACATTTGTCGTCTAAAGAGTATCTCCTCCAGGGCCGTCTGCAGAACGGCTGAAGCAGCAGCAGCTGCGGCTTTTCCACCCAAGGGGAGAAAATCCCCAGTGCAGCCGCGCGGGCTGGGTGCGTGCCGCGGGCGCTACAGTTTGCACGTGAGGGCGCTGCGGGATGCGGGGGGCTGAGGGCGCCGCTCGCTAGGAAGCGCCCAGACGCTGGCGGAGAAGGAAGGGGGGGCGAAGCCCCCAATTCCACGCCCCAGCGGTCCGCGGCAAGCGGCTCCCAGCTCCCGCAGGGGAGACGCGGCTGCCCCGCCTGTGCTGACCACGAAGCCGCCTGCAGCACGGAGCAGTGGGTCGGGGGGCAGGTGGCGCCTGAGCAGGGAGACCCGGTGCGGCCAAGAGGAGCTGGCTCACTATGTGGCAGCGGGCGGGCCGGGCCCCTGTTTGTGCGTGGCTCGTTATTTGGCAGCACCGGTCACTGACCTCCCCGGGCTCAGCCCCGGCGGCGGCGGCGGCTCCTCCTCCATGGCGGCGGCGGCGGCAGCTGCTCAGCGACGTGTCTCATGCATGCACCGAGGTCGGCATGGCAGCAGCAGGCCCCTGTCTGCAGCCCGGCGCGGAGCAGTGTTGCGGGAGGGCTGGGAGGTGTCTCTACCCGGCTGCGGGGATCCGGCCGCGAAGAGCCGCCCGCGCGGCCGCCATCTTGCAAACAATCTCAGGGGGCAGAAGCCGGGAGCAGCGCTACGGCGCGCGGCGAGGAACAAGAGAAACCACAGGCGCTCGCGCCTCCCCTGGCGAGAGAAGCGGCCGCGGAAAGGGGCGGGGCGGCGTTGGAGCGGTCACTAGCCTCTCCCGCAGGGCCTCCTGCATCCCTAGGGCTGGGGGCACCCAGCGGGGTGAATGATGACGTCATTGATAAATACGTTGTTGTTTGTTTTTACTGACCCACAGTTGACTCCTAACCTCCCCCCTCGGGTCCCAGCTCTGGCAAGGGGGCGAGGCGCGCAGGCTGCAGCTCTGGGGGACACGCTCAGCTCTGCTAGTTGCAAAAGACGTTTCTAGGTCTCCCCGTTACAGAGAAAAGCCCGAAACCTGAGATTGAAAAGCTAGAAATCAAATAAAACGAACCCGGCCTTTGTTACTTTGGCTCAAAAAATTATGAGATTTTACAGTCTTAAGATTTTTTTCGGGGGGAAGGGTCTGACATTTTTAACACCAGTAGGGATGGGGATACTGAATTAATACCAAGGACATAGTGCCAGCATACTTTCATCTCAGACAGACAATGGATGCTAGCAACATTAATTAAGCTCTTTCCCTATGCCTTGGGAGACAGGGATAGGAATCATTCAAGGAGTTGTCCAAGAACAAACACATGAAGTGACCCTGAAAACTGACTGTTCTAGTGGCCTTGGTGGAGACAGTAGCTTTGCTTTTTTAAACAGCTTTTGGCTGTCAGAGAAATTTACAGTAGGCTGGCTAAGCACATATGCACCTCAAGGACCACCTCCCACCAGGTTTGGCAGATGTTATCAGCCCCTCCCCACTTCTGTAGAAATCCCTGGTCCATAGAGGGTAGTCCAATGGATAGGATGGCAGAGAAGAGGGAGGTGTATACTTTGACAAGTATGGAGCAATCACCTAGTTCTCTCTCCTCAGTTGAGGGATTTTCTTGTGCACCGCCCATCAACAAAACTATCCTCTGCAGGCTCAACCCCTGCAATGGCTGTTGTGGATTTTCATTTTGGAAAGCTGGTCACTTTAAAGCCCACTGGAGAATTATCCACCTCTTTTGAACAAAAACCTGAAGTAGAACATATAATCCATTTGCAGCTATAGATGGAAGGAAAAATGCAATTTCCTGAACTGAAATTTAGCTAGAATACCTAGGTTAACACCCTTCACATTTAGAAAACCATGAGATGGTTCATCACTCTGGGTGGTCAAGCCTTAATTTTTACATTTAATTATAATGAAAGTAGAACAGCACCCCCTAGCACTGATTTAGAAAGAGTGCTACATATTGTATCACCATCTCCACTTCCGATACCAAGGAATAATATCCGTATGGTATATGTTCTATTTCTTTGTAGGATGAAATACAAAAAATAAGGGATTAGAATCAGAGCCACTGTCTGTTTTATGCCAAGATCCTCTGTGAAAGTAACCGTACACCAGATGTGCAAGTCTATTTACGATCCTCTGAATATTGCATCAGACTCTACAGATTCTTAAAAAGAACAGGAGTACTTGTGGCACCTTAGAGGCTAACAAATTTATTAGAGCATAAGCTTTTGTGGGCTACAAACCACTTGTTCAGATGCATATAGAATGGAACATATATTGAGGACACACACACCATGAACAGGTGGGAGTTGTCTTGCCAACTCTGAGAGGCCAATTAAATAAGAGGAAAAAAACTTTTGAAGTGATAATCAAGATAGCCCAGTACAGACAGTTTGATAAGAAGTGAGAATACTTACAGGGGAGATCCATTACAAACATTGAATCTCTCAGCCATTCCCAGTCCTTATTCAATCCTAAATTGATTGTATCTAGTTTGCATATCAATTCCAGCTCAGCAGTCTCTCGTTGGAGTCTGTTTTTGAAGTTTTTCTGTTGTAAAATAGCCACCCACAGGTCTGTCATTGGATGACCAGACAGGTTAAAGTGTTCTCCCACTGGTTTTTGAGTATTATGATTCCTGATGTCAGATTTGTGTCCATTAATTCTTTTGTGTAGAGACTGTCCAGTTTGTAAAATTATGACATGTTCCTGTGAGTCAGAGAAATATCTCAGCACATTTAAAATACTTGACCTGTTAAATCACAGTTAAACAGTATACTGTTTAACTAAGAATTTTTCTGTTGTATTAAAATTGATTTGGAACATTAATAATCCAGAAGATATTGTTAATATAAATCAATCAGCTTTGTTAAATAGCCAATGCCAAATGTCTGGAGCCAGATCAATGGATTTATGCAGACTTGCATTTATCATTATGATAGTTCACCATCAAGAGAGAATATTTCTGTGCACATTGTATCATTTTACTTCAGAAAGTACAGTTAACAAAAGCAGTACTGAAGTGAATGAGTGAAAGATTCTCTGGCTCAAATATGTAAATCTGGAAACAAAACAGTTTCAAAAGCCAGGTGCCTGTCATGTAACAACTCAAATTTATGTCATTAACAAAACCCAAAGCACTGAAAAGCAAAGAAATTGACATAAATCTGGCCCTCTTTACTCAGTAAATGAGTACCTTATTTTTATCCAGTATCTAGAAATGCATATACTCCAAATGGAAGTATGGGTCTCTCCCACATTACAGCTTGTGAAGCAAGCACTATTTTTTCAAAATGTACATTTGATTGCTGCAGATAGCAAGGACTAGATGTGACAAAAATTGTAGCTATATATAAACTGTTGGAATTTTTGTGAAGTGTACTGTGGTATCATTGTCTGATACCATCTTCTTGGGTATTTTTTGGTCAGGCAAAGATGTGGTTATGCTTAGCAGTCACTGTGGAAGTTTGAGTTTCTCAGCAAGCACCATAATAGTCTACTAGAATCATGCTGATTTTATTATCTAGTGTAAAAATTTCTGATGCCTTTTGCCATGGAGATGATATCATGTTGTGATTATGCTTGTGGGAGGCCTGCAGAGGATATACTCCTGCATCAGCTAAGTGGTCAAGCAAAGTGGGATCTCACACTCAACTTGAGTGATTATATTTCTCTGTTTGTCTGAGAGGGACATAGGGGACAGACAAAGCCCCTGGCACAGAGGAGAAGGGAGAAATGGGGATGCACACAGAGTCCCTTACATGAGGGAGGAGGTGGGGGTTCCAGAGAGTTGCTTAAATACAGGGGGATGGGAGGGTGGCCTAAAGGGAACTTAGTGTGTGTGTGGGGGGGGGGGGAAGAAATGCAGGGAGTGTGCAGTATTCTTGGTGGCCTCCACACGAAACAAGGTGTGACACCTTGTATTGGATATTCTCTTTTAGCTCAAGTGGCAAGGGCATGGAGTTCCTTGAATTTTTTTCCACATACAGGTGGCCATCAAGTATATCTACACTCTGCCAGGATATGTGGCACAGTTGGTGACCTAAAGATCAATGTAGCAATGAAGTCTATACATAGGTTAGGCTTCACATTTGATTTTTGTTTGCTTGCTTTTAAAAAAACAAGGGTTTACAGACCTGATAAGGAATAAGATTCTATTAATGACTTTTTTCCAATACAAATATTCTCTCCTTTTAATTCAAAATGTGCCCCCTGTTAGTTTGTGATTCCAGACACAACATTGTACTAATGTATGGAGGTCCTACAGGTAAAACTGACCAGTCTGGTTTCACTGTTGGTGCAGAAGGAAGTGCAAGAAGGAAACACAGCATAGAGAACAGTAAATGGAGATTTTTAATCTCTCAATTTACTCAGTTAAGGTATTCTTTGCAGTATTGCCAACCTCAAGCATTCAAAAATCATGAGTTAGACCCCCCCAAAATCATGATGGGCTTAAAAAATCAGGATTTAAAAAAAAAAAAAAAAAAAAAAACTACACACACTAAATTTAAGGTTTATTTACCTTCTTGTTTGAGCTTTTAGGGTGCACTTACTTCATGTTTTCAACTTCTCTGCAACCATGAGGGATAGAAGCTTATCTTAACAAATCTCTTCATTCCAGGAATTGGGGATTTAAGAAATACACCAAAATTGTTTGAATTTGAGATGAAATTGCAAGAGTTGGCAACACTGTCTTAGTAACAAAAGTAAGGACACAAGGTAGAAATTCAAATAGCTATTCTACAATTGAGTGCTCTTTTAAATCCTTTGTATTAAGGGCATATAGGGTCAGTTCTCCCCATTCTATCACAAACAGATAGGCCTACATGTCTATGGTTTTCTAATATCTAATAAAATATTATGTTATCCAGAAGTGTTTGCTTTATCTACAAATACTAATAAAGAAAGTTATTTTATATATATATGTGTATATATATACACACACACACATATAAAAAAAATGTCCAGCAACTAGATGGCTACAAGTAATGTCAAAGAATACCTTTATTAGACTTCTTCAGTTGAACATGGTCATAGGTTCAAACATTTATTTCATTTTCTGTGTCAGTTATTCATAGGAAGGTAAGACTTATACCTCAACCAAATGCACTTACCACAGACTAACGTCAGGCTTTATCTCATGAACATTTCATGTATGCATTGAAAAACATTTTTTTCAGGAAAATAAGAGTGACCATGGGTTTAGTTATCTTTGTCTCAATTATTAGAGTCACAATAAATAAGTTTTTAAAAACTGGAAACAAAGTAAATTAAACAAAATCCTACCTTCATTAGGCACTAGAAAGCACTGAAGTGCAAAATCTAGTTAAGAATGCTGAAGAATGGATTTGCATATTTCCTTGGTCAGAGATTAAAACAGCTCTCCTGTGATCCAGTGGAGTAGTACAGGATATATGATACCTGTGTCTGAGAACTAGCAAGCCTCATCTGACAGTATTGATCTGTTATACAGATCTTTGTCTTGTCCCAGAGTCCAAACAGGGAACCAAGACAAATTTCCATGTGAAAACTTGTGAATTTTCCCATCTACGGAGATTTTTTCATAGTAGTTATAGTTCAATAATAGCATGACAGAGGATCTCTTTTTAAGAAATGAACCTTGATCCACAGCCTGGAATAATTATAATTTAATGTGTGAATCTCTGTGGGAAATTAAGAACAGGAGTACAATTAAGGCATCATCTTGTATACACGTCTGCTCAATCAGCTGTTAGCCCTGTGATTCATTCACTGCAGCAGCCTGTCTAATAGCTGCTAGACCTTGCTCAGCTGCAGCGTTCAACAGCTGTGCTATAATAGGAGCCAGTCAACTTGACATTTCTGTCTAAACACTGGCAGCTCACATTCTGCATGTCAGATCATGCTGGTCTTTGGTGCCATTAAGTCATCTCTATTATAGGAGCATTTGTTAGTAATAGTAACATGAGGTCAGAAACATTCTTAGGATGATTGCCCTGCCACTTCAACTGGATAAGGTATTCTTCTCTACTTCCTGTACTAAATAGTGATTGTACAGGGTTGCTGATGCCATTAATATGCTTGCATGACCCACGTAGGAGGCGCATGAATTTTGGTGGTGGGTGAAGTGGCGTGATCTTAATGGGCAAAACCCTGGCCCTGGGCCTGTTGCCTGTACAGTAAAACATTGCTAGCTATTCTGCTCTGGGTATCATCCTGCCATGGCAGGCTAGGATTCCACACATAGGACCAAGTTCATTGCACTGTTTTTTGCTCCATTTTGCAGCTGCAGTGATTGCCTGTTTACACATCCTCTGGATCTCAGCATTACAGCTTATTGAATTTTGGCCTACCCTGCCCCTTTATCTACTGAAAACACATCTTTTGTAGGCATGGCCTATATCTAGTCGTGTTGAATGTGTACCTGATTACACAGTTCTGTGAACACAAATGCAGGATTCTCTCTGACATCCTACATGGTCTCCTGCAGTCTAAACACCTGGGATTATCTGAACCCTCCCTTTTTCCAGGTCTCCAGATGGTTACAAAGTACCTTCAGAATGCGAACCATGTGTAACCAGTGCAGTGCTATCTATTTGAGCAGGCTCCGAAAGAGTTGTGAACAGTCCCTATTCATCTCAATGGAGTGTTGATTATGAAGCATAACAGCTGAGATTTAGATACAGCCTTGTTAACTGTTTCACAGATGATCAGAGCAAGCCAGAAAGGAGAGGGAGGGTCATATTGTGAAGATCAGAATCTGTTGTGTGACATCTCCATTTTTACATCTCATGTGATTAGAGAGTGGACCTTGGTTTGAATGTGCAACTTTATTTTTTTGCACAAAGCTTGTGAAAGTACCACTACTTTCCCTCCATCAACCCATTTGACCTGCACCTATTTAAGAAATAGAACCTAAATCAGAGAAAAAAGAAGAACAGGAGTACTTGTGGCACCTTAGAGACTAACAAATTTATTTATCAGAGAGTTCATCCAGGGATGACAAAAAGTGGGCAGGTGTGAGAAGTATGAGGCTGCAACACTGAATGCCATATATGGTTTGTATTCAGCCATAAATAATTTTTAAAAAGGGAAAATTTGTTCAAGTTTTGCTAACCAAGATACCTCCACTATAGTTGTTCATTGTTGTAGAATGAGTGTTGGAATTTGGAAATGAAATTTAGTTCTTGGATTATCTCATTGAAATTATCTTATAAATAAAAAGAACAGCTTTAAATAGCTATTAATCTCCAAACAAATAAAAAACAGACATGGAAATAGTTCTAGCTGAGTTCTAGCTGATCATTTGAAGAGAATTGAATGAATAAGCTATAAGTGGCTGAAAAATCTCACATTGGAACATGCTCAGTAGACCTCTGCTATCATGTCCATGTATATGAAATCCATATGAAAGTTCATCTCACTCCAAGGTTGTTTTATTTGGTGTTCTGTAGTCACTCTTAGACATGCAAAGAGAAGAATAGCAGGCCAAGGATGAACTTCACTCCTCCAGGTGTGTAAGAGATACTCAGCATAATTTGGGACACAGCATTGCCAGCTAAAGGGTGTTGAATCCTTATGCTGAGGTTTGCAGGAGAAAGTTACAGAGGTGCTTTGATAAGTATTTGGCAGACATCACAATGCAGACTCCTAAAAGTCTGTCACACTTATGAGCTAATTGTACATTATGTAGAAGCGAGTGGAAAATAATCTGAATAAGGTCCCCAATGTTATTGTTCATTTTATGGTTCTACAATTAAGATGGTCTACTGTAGCTCTGCTATATGTAATGTTTGTGTTCCTGTCTGACAAGGTTTTCTTTGACACAAAAACCAAAGGTTTTTTAAGCTGATATTAATGAGCATTGTTAAATTTTGATATTAAAATACTGTATAGCCTGAGCCTAGCTTTCATAGCTATATTCTACAGTTATTGCTAGAAAGTGAAATACTTTTGATGTTCAGTCCCTTAAATGGTGGATAGCACAAACATGTTTGGGAGGATTTTACTAAATTATGTCTGATGCTAAACAGTTTTTTTTTTTTTTTTAATTAAAAAGCAAGTGGCTACTTTTAACTTTGTTACTCTATGAATGTGTGTCAATGCTACACTGATATGATTGGTAATCACAGATCCAAATATACGGGCTACAGTTGGAAGTTTTGAAAGTTAATTTAGTACGTGTGAAAGGTACTGGTTTGCCAATCAACCTATGGCATCATGTAGGGGAGTTAGTGATGAGGCTTGAGGAGCTGCCACAATGCAGATCCTTCTTTCATTCCTGGTAGATGCAGTGGGGTCTTTGAATAGCATCTCTACAATTAGGATTGCCAACATTGTATATCAAAAACAAGGGACTGGTTTTGTAGCACCTTGCCCCACCCCTCTTCCTGAGGATTATTAATAATTAACAATTAGTACTCACCTACATTCGCCAGGGGTATTTCTTGCTGCTTTTTGCAGCACTCAGCAACTCCTGATCTTGTTGTACAGCAGGGGTCAGCAATGTTTGGCATGCGGCTCGCCAGGGTAAGCACCCTGGCGGGCCGGGCCAGTTTATTTACCTTATTTCCAAAGTAATACTTAGTCAGTTTTTGCATTAAAATATAGTGGTAGACTTGTACAAATTTATAGAGTACCCTCCATACTGAGATATTTCATAGCACTTTCAAGTTATATACTAACTACATTATAGAAGGCTCTTCTAATCAGTGAAATGCAGCTACTGTGGGAATGAACCACAGCAGCTGTTTAAAAGCACACAGCCCCATACAGATATAAATATGATAAATGCATAGTGTAAAATAACAGTAGTGTAATAACTAATGTAAGATTCTGCTCTTGGTTACCATGGTCTAAATCTGGAGTAACTCCAGCTAAAGACACTGTTAGGGTTATTCCAGATTAACAGCATTGTAACAGAACAGGGGTTCTCAAACTGGGGGTCAGGACCCCTCAGGGGGTTGTGAGGTTATTACATGGGAGGTTACAAGCTGTCAGCCTCCACCCCAAACCCTACTTTGCCTCCAGCATTTATAATGGTGTTAAATTAAAAAACACTGTTTAGTATAAGGGAGAGGTCACACTCAGGCTTGCTACGTGAAGGGGTCACCAGTACAAGAGTTTGAGAACCACTGCAGTAGAATTTGCCATTTCTTTCACATTAGGATTTACTTCAGAATTGCCACATGCAGAGGTTGCATGAAAAACTGTTTACAAAGGTATTAGAATAACTTTATGGGAGAATCTATTTCCCTTACTTTCAATAATCAATTATTCTATACCATCTTACATTATACCAACTCAAGCATGTTTTACAGCTGACCTGTACTATACTGATTTATTTTTTGGAAAACTTATACTATATTGTTAATTCTGGATGTAGTCCACAGTATTTTGAGAAGTTCATTCAGGCAAATTGTAATTATATTGTGTTTTGTTTGGGGTTTTTTTACTTATTGTAGTAATTATTTTTCTTAATGTTTGGACTTTATATATCAGGGACTTAATGAAAGTGAAGACATTGTTTGTATTTGGTCTGTTGTAGATCATGGAAATAAATAGTGATTACACTGCCCCCTGCTTACTTGTACAGGATCAAGTACTGGAATTCGTACTCAGTCCTTACTCAGGCAAAACACTTGTAAAACCAGTGTGAGTTTCACCTGAATCATCGACATGACATCCCCTACTCAGCACATTGAGCAAAGGTTCAATCAAGCTTTAAGTGATTTATCTGATATGTTGTAACCAAGCTACCAGCTGCATTTTAGAGGAAATAATAAGTGTGTGTGGTGGGAGTATTCGGGAAGTGGTTTTAATCTATTTAATCTACATATGTTTGCAAAGTAACATTTAGTGCCACATTTACTACAGTCATTCTAAATACACTGTTCAGATATGACAGTCTGCCCACCAGGGTGGCCCAAGTAAAAAGATTCTACTGTATATGGATTTACTTGGGGTAGCTGTGTCACATGGTCTGTTGAAAGGGGAGTTTTGCCTTCCTCATCACTTGTCTATAGTGGGTAAGGGCAGAGCAATCAGATTATCCTCTGATGCAATCCTACAAGCATGAGTCTCCTAGAAAGCTTAAACTGGAGGTGTCACAATTATAGCTTGCTAAACTATCTTAACAGAGTCAGATTTTCCTATGGTCAATAAGGTTAGATAAGTCATTATTTGTTTTAAAGTTTTCCACTTTGGAAGCAACAACTAAAACCAAAAAACATTAGGGTGTTGTGTCTATGTCCTACTTGATCAGAGACTTTTTATTCCTCAGCTCAGCAACTAAAATTACACTCAAGTTGTCTGCCTGCAGTTTTTTGGAGCTGAAAAAGACATATTTGCATTTACAAATGTATATTTGCACATGCAAATCAGCAGTTAGACATGTAATGACCTGACTAATATGTGCAAATACACATTTATATGCAAATCTGAGGATTCAGTGTGCAAACAGTTGTTTACACATTTGTGGGCACAATGTTAGAGGCTGCTTTTGAAAATGTGCCCCTTTGCATGTATAAATAGTCAGAAAATAAACTATTTAAATATGTGAGGTCTATGATAACCATCTTAAAGAATCAGTGTGGTAAGCTGTTTAAAAAAAATAATTTGGCTGTTCTGTTTTCTGACTTGTCTCTTTTTAGCAAGGTTTTTTTAATATGAAATATTTTGGTTCACATCTTTTTGCATGCATGCGTGTGTGTGTGTATGTATCTGAGAAGGATTGATGTAGAATAAAATACAGGGAGGAAGTCAATAAATGTTTAAATAGAAATAAACACAGCAGGGCTTTAACCCAACAGGACAAAGTCAGATGTAACTTTGGTAAACTGAGTGAAAGCAAACAATATGCGTTTTAATATGGCTAAATATAAACAGGCATCTAGGAACGAAGACCGTAGGCCATACTTACATGATGGGGGACTCTATCCTGCGAAGCAGTAACTGAAAAAGATTGGGGGGGTTCAGTGGATAAACAACTGAACATGAGCTCCCAGTGTGATGCTGTGGCCAAAAGAGTAAATGCAATCCTGGGATGCATAAACAGGTGAATCTCAAGTAGGACTAGAGAGGTTATTTGACCTCTATATTTGGCACTGGCGTGACCTTTGCTGGAATACTGTGTCCAGTTCTGATGCTCACAATTCAAGAAGGTTGTTGATAAATTGGAGAGTTCAGAGAAGAGCCATGAGAATGATAAGAGGATTAGAAAACATGGCTTATAGTGATAAGCTAAATAGATGGAGCTCCTTAATTCTAACCAAGAGAAAGTTAAGTGGTGACTTGATAAGTCTATACAGGGAACAATTATTTAATAATGGGTTCCTCAATCTAGCATAGATAACAATCCAAAAGCTGGAAGTGGAAGCTAGACAAATTCAGACTGGAAATGTATATTTTTACCAGTGGGAGTAATTAATTAGAACAATTTATCAAAGTTCATGGTGAATTCTCCATCACTGACAATTTTTAAATCAAGGTTGGGTGTTTTTTCTAAGATCTGCTCTAGGAATTATTTTGGGGAAGTCTCTGACCTGTGTTTCCAGCAGGTCAGACCAGATTTTGATGGTGTCTACTCCACAGAGGTGTAAAAGGGGTTAATCCTGCGTGTGAGCAGTGGAGGTGAGTCCTTAAGCAGTTTACAGAGGCTGCATTGGATGCAGCCAATCAGGGAAGAGCTGCTGGAAACAACCAATATCGGGGCCCAGCAGCTAAGAAGTTGCTGGGGCAGAGGCACAAGGATTCAGGACTGTGTCTCTTGCAAGCGGAGAGTCCTGTGGCACTGTGGACAGAGCAGTTGCTGGCAGGGACTAGAGGAGTGAGAGGGAATTCCTGGCTGGCTGCTAGGACAGACATGCTGAGGCCCTGAGCCAATAGTGAAGAAGCTGCTGGGGCCAGAGGGAAGTGGCCAGGGAAACATACTGAGAAGTTGGAGGGAATGCAGCACATGGCTGCCATCCACCAGGTCCCTGGCCTGGGACCTGGAGAAGTGGGTGGGACTGGGTCCCCCCAAATCGCCACTGGGGAAGCAATACTAAACCCCTGAAGGGGGGAGGGACACAGATGGTGACACAGCCAGAGGGCTGAGTTGTGAAGCAGGTGCTACTGTTCCTGAGGCAGTGAGAGGGGTTTCAGGCAGATGCAGTGATGGTGTATAAACCAGAAGGAGGGGGTGGCCTTGAGCTAATCCCCAGAGTGACCAGGAGGAGGTGCCAGTCTGGCAGTGAGTGATGCGCCCTGTGACACACATGATTACAATGGTCCCTCCTGGCCTTGGAATCTATTAATCTGAGCATAAATGGTGCTGTGTCACATTGGTGAGTTGCAAACGAGGGGATATATCACATACACAGGAAAAAAGACTGAAGTTTAGTTAAAAAACAAGCCAAGGAACAGGAGGGTACAACTAAGGTTAAGATAAAACAGAACCTGCCTTGAGTCATGTTTTAGGCTGGTCTACATAGAAACTTGCACTGATTCAACGGCATGGGTTTGCTAACATCAATTTAGTTATTTTGGTGCCATTCTGTGTGGGTACTTATTGTGGAATAAAAGTGGTCAGCTAAATCAACTTTAGCTGCTTTTCTTCTACTCAGTTCCAGTCCCTACTCCAATTTAAGTATTATACAAAGTGGAGCAGCTTCAACAGGAGAGACTCAGAGACCTACTCCTAATATGTTATAGCTAGGAGATCTGGATTCAAGTCCTTGCTGCATGTCAGGCAGAGTGGGGATTTTTACCTTGTTTCCCACATTCTGGGTGAGTGCTCTAACTATTCGGCTATAGCACATCAGGGGAGCAGCACCACCACCCCCTCCTCAGCTTTTCTTGACAGAGGGCTGACCTGGCTTAGACATCTAACTCCAGGAGAGGATTCATGCTGTGAATCCTGAGTGGAGACAGGTGACTAACTCCCTTTGAGGGACAGGGTTTAGGCTACACCCCTCTCAGTGACATTTCCTACTGGCTAGCTTATGCAGTTTACCACTCAGCTTGCTGGCTT
The DNA here is from genome assembly GCF_027887155.1 of Malaclemys terrapin pileata. Classification (NCBI taxonomy): domain Eukaryota; kingdom Metazoa; phylum Chordata; order Testudines; family Emydidae; genus Malaclemys; species Malaclemys terrapin. The sequence goes on from NC_071507.1 coordinate 89,487,152, forward strand.
CTGCGATTTTTTTTTTTTTTTTTTTTTAAGTATCTAACTTTCTGCATGCATTGTATAGGAAGACTGGGGGCTATGAATTCCACTAGGTGGCAGGGCACCTAAAAGTTAAGTGCTGCAATGCTGAGCATTGTAATGCCTAAGTTTCCCTTGTAATCTAGCCCTAGAGCTTTTACCTGCATAGCTGTATTGGCATGGGTGGCAGGTACCAGAGGCTGGGGGAGGCTGTGCCTCCACAAAACAGCCAGGCATGGCCCTACCCATGCTCTGCCCCCAGACCCTCTGCTTCCATTCTACAGCCTGGCTCCAGGGGCTGCGCCACCCACCCTCCCAGTGTTCTGGGGCTGGGTGGGCTATGGCTGTCTTATTGGAAAACCCAGGCGGTGCAAGCCCACCCACATCTAAAGGCCCCTCCCCCAGCCTAGTAGGAGGGACCACTGGACCCAGGGACCAAATGAGTATGGGGGACAACAAATGGGGAAAAAAGGGGGGACTGAGGTGAAGGTCATAGGTTCAGAACAAGGGTACCTGATGGTGACACCGAGCAGAGAACCCTGGACAGCGCCCACTGCTCCTCAAAGGTGTTGAGGCAGCCAGTGGATGCTGCCTAGTGGAACTCTGCCTGGAGGCGTGAAACTAGGTAGGAACAGAAATAGGCCCCACAGTCGCAGAGCACCCTCTCGTCCAGCATCCTCCTCCTGGTAGTGTAGATGGAGAGAGTTTGGCCAAGGCCAGGAGGAGGAGGTTGACGAGGAGGTCTCGCTACTTCATGGGGCCATGGATGGGGTGTGCAAAATGGAACAGGTGCGGGAAAGAGTGCAGCCAGAACCTGAAGTTATGGAGGAGCTGGAATAGGGGCTGCTACCTGGCACATTCAAAGTAGGCATGCACCAGGTTCTCCCTCATGCCGCAAAGAGGGGCAGGCCTCAGGCGTAGGTGTGAACCGCGCCAGGTACATGCCTGTGCTCACAGCTCCGTGAAGGAGGCACCAACCAATGTCCCTGGTGGGCCGTGGGACCAAGCTGGAATAAAGGCTGGCCCACTGGGGCTCCTCACCCTCTTTAGGTGGAAGATAGTCCCGTCATTTGGGGTCGGGGCGGGATGCAAGGGTGAGGAAATGCTGTGTGTGGAGCACGAGCATGTACAGTTGGTCTCTAGGTGTGGTTTGGAACCGGACCAGCTGCAGGCTGTGCTGCCGGCTTGGGATGTGGGAACGGGAAGGCTGGGGGGGCGCTCACAGAACAGGGGCTGAATAAAAATGTCCAGAGGGCCCAGGGTAAGGGGTGGGCAGGGAGCACCCTCTCACGGGGCTTGCTGCAGGAAGACAAGAGAAATGGGTAACAAGGCAGCCTCCACCTCCTGGAGTATACACAGGGGGGTTGGAAGGGTGGAGAGCCCCATGCGCCACCCTCCCTCCTGGGGCTAGCCTGGAGTGGGGGCTGGTGGCTGCAGTGGGGCCTCAGACAGAAGTGGCGGGGCTGGGGGCTAGCCTCCCCCAGCCAGCGGTTCAAGTGCCACCCATGTGTATTGGCAAAAAGATCACACCTCTAAGTGAGATAGCTATGCCAGCAACACTTTCTAGTGTAGCTCTGCCCTTAGTTAACCTGTCAATTTTTTCCCCCACTTACCTGAGGTGCAAGTTGACAAATGTATTCTGACCAGTAAAATAGGACCCACGGCCTCAGCGCTGTAAGTTTCAATAGCTGAAAACTTACATGTTTACTAAGTATAATGGATTCTTTGCTGAATGGGCTGCATATTTTTGTAGAATTTTTGCATCCTTTGCTGATCCAGCTGCATATTCTATTTGCCAAAAAGATCATCAACAGTACTCAAATTCCACTGCTATAAACAAAAGGCTGTCCACTTTTTCACTAGTGACCCTGTTTTCTTAAGGTTCATATTGGTTGTTTTTTTAAAAAAGGTGCTAAATATGGTTGTTGAAAGCAAAGAAGTTTTTGAAAACTTATATAGTGGGCTCTCTGTGTGGGCAAAAGGCAGCAACATTTTTCAGAGCTGGGTATCTGAAGGAAGGCAAGAGGTCTGTTTTTCAAAGATTCGGAGCATACAGCTCCCCCATGGATTTCAATGGGAATTACAGGTGCTCAACATCTGAATGTCATGGCACTTAAGGTATCTAAATACGTATTTATTCTGAAAATTTAGAGCCAAGCCTTTAAACAAGTTTGCAGAACTGAAGAGCTGTAGGCTCAGCAAGGTCTTGTGTGGAAATCTCTGCAAGTTTACAGAGGGTGATATCACAGCATATAGTGATGTTCTGGACCAACACATTTCTGATGCAGGCCACTTAGCTCCTGAGCTGCAGAGCTCTGCCCCCAGTGTACTTGCAGAGGGGCTTTTGAAGGATCACGCTGCAGAGCTTTTCTGCATCAGCCCTTTGTCCCAGTGGGGTTGCACCTTCCCCAAAAAGTAACAAATGGAAGAAAGGGGACATTGAGTGTAATGAATATAAATCAGAAGTTAGGAATTGTAGAAAATTCATAAGGGAAGCAATAGGACTAGGGTTACCATTCGTCCGGATTTACCCGGACATGTCCTCCTTTTGTGTGCTAAAAATAGCGTCCGGGGGGAATTTGTAAAGCACTCACAATGTCCGGGATTTCCCCCTCCCCCGGCAGAGCGAGCGGCTGGGAGGGCTGCAGGAAAGTCCCGGGCTGGACTCCGGAGCAGCTTCCTCCTCCCACCCCCCCCCTCCCTGCATTCTGAGCCGGCCGGCAGCTCCTCCTCCTGCAGCCCGCTCTGGCAGCCCTGTGCAGGGCCAGGGACCGGGTTTTGTGTTGTGCTGGGGAGCTCAGCCATGTGTCCGGCTGGCACAGAGCCCAACACCCTGTTCTGAGCAGCAGGGTAAGGGGGGGCAGGAGAAGGGACAGGGAGGTTCTGGATGGGGCAGTCAAGAAACGGGGGGGGGGCTTTTGGAGGGGAGTGGAGAAAGTTTTGGGCAGTCAGGGTACAGGTAGGGGGTAGGGTCCTGGGGGGCAGTTGGGGGGGGTCTTAGGAGGGGGCAGTTAGGGGACAAGGAACAGGGAGTCTTAGGTAGGGGGTGGGGTTCTGGAGGGCAGTTAGGAGCAGGGGTCCCAGGAGGGGGCAGTCAGGGGACAAGGAGCGGGGGGTAGGGGGCTGGGAGTTCTGGGGGGGAGCTGTCAGGGGGTGGGGAGTGGTTGGATGGGGCGTGGGAGTCCCAGGGGTCTGTCTGGGGGTGGGGGTGTGGATAAGGGTTGGGGCAGTCAGGGGACAAGAGGCAAGGAGGCTTAGATAGGGAGTGGAGTCCCGGGGGGCAGTTAGGGGCAGGGGTCCCAGGAGGGGGCAGTCAGGGGACAAGGAACGGGGGGAGGGTTGGGGGTTCTGGGGGGGCGGGAAGTGGGAGGGGCAGGGGCGGGGCTAGGGCGGGGCTCCTCCCGTCCTCTTTTTTGCTTGTTAAAATATGGTAACCCTAAATAGGACGTCTGTGGCCAGCAGACTTAAGAATCCCGACAATGGTATGGTCCATCTAGTAATGGAATTGGTAAAATTATCAATCATAATGCAGAAAAGGCAGAAGTATTAAACGTATTTGTTTTGTATTTGGGGAAGTTATATAGCCTGCTCATTTGGTGATAACACTCTTTCCATTCTCCTAGTATCCCTGGAGAATGTTGAACAGAAGCTAATAATGATAGACATTTTTAAATCAGCAGGTTGAGATAAAACTCTTGGATACAAGTTAAGAGCTGGTTGAGGCACTTGCTGGACAGCTAATATTGATTTTTCAATAAGTCTTGGAGCACTGGAGAAGACTGGAGGAAAGCTAATGTGCCAATTTTTAAAGAGGGTAAACAGGATGACCCTGGTAATTATAGTCCTATCAGCCTGACCAGATAATGGAGAGGCTGATGCAGGACTTGATTCATAAAGAATTAAAGGGGGGTGGGGTGGGTAACAGAATTAATACAAATCACCATGGGTTTATAGAAAATAGCTCCTCAAATTTGAGATCTTTTTTCAATGAGGTTATAAATTTGGTTGATAAAGGTAATTGAAATTGACATAATATACTTGGACTTCTGTAAGGCATTTGACTTGGTACCACACAACATTTTGATTAAAAAACTAGAATATAAAATGAAAATGTGTGCCATGAAGTGGGTTAAAAACCTAGCTTAAGAGAGGTCTCAAAATGTAATTGTAAATGGAAATTGTCACTGAGCAGTTATGCTTCCAGTGGGGTCCTGCAGGGATCAGTCCTTAGCCCTATGCTATGCAACATTGTTAATTATTTCAAAGAATACAAAAATTACTGACAAAGTTTGCATATGAGTGATAGGTGGTGATCACGGTCGCCTAGTGCTTAGGACACTAGATCTCTACTCACCCCACCTACAATGTCTGGCCACTGTCATCACACATGGTGGTTTGCCTTTTGGCAAGTGTTGACTTGATGCTCCAGTCAGGTCACCAATTAGCCTTATCCCTCTCCAGGATAATATAGGCCCAAGGAAGATATTCTGCTGTACTATTGTGTCCAGTTCTGGAGCTCACAATTCAAAAAAGGATGTTGATAAATTGAAGAGGGTTCAGAAAAGCACCACAAAAATTAAAGGATTGGAAAACCATGCCGTAGTGATAGATTGAGCTCTTTGAATCTATTGCTTAACAAAGAGTTAAGGGGTGACTTGATTACAAACTATAAGTCTGTACATGGGAAACAAATATTTGATAATGGGGCTCTTCAGTCTAATGGATAAAGGTATAACATGATTCAATGGCTGGAAGTGGAAACTAGACAAATTCAGACTAGATAGAAGGCATAGAATAGGGTTGGAAGAGACCTCAGGAGGTCATCTAGTCCAACCCCCTGCTCAAAGCAGGACCAACACCAACTAAATCATCCCAACCAGGGCTTTGTCAAGCTGGGCCTTAAAAACCTCTAAGGATGAAGATTCCACCACCTCCCTAGGTAATCCATCCCAGTGCTTCACCACTCTCCTAGTGAAATAGAATTTCCTGATATCCAACCTAGATCTCCCGCACTGCAACTTGAGACCATTGCTCCTTGTTCTGTCATCTGCCACCACCGAGAACAGCCTAGCTCCATCCTCTTTGGAACCCCCACCCCCTTTCAGGTAGTTGAAGGCTGCTATCAAATCCCCCCCACACACTCTTCTCCAGATTAAATAACCCCAGTTCCCTCAGCCTCTCCTCTTAAATCATGTGCTCCAGCCCCCTAATTGTTTTCATTGCCCTCTGCTGGACTCTCTCCAATTTGTCCGCATCCTTTCTGTAGCGGAGGGGCCCAAAACTGGATGCAATACTCCATATGTAGCCTCACCAGTACCGAATAGAGGGAAATAATCACTTCACTTGATCTGCTGGCAATGCTCCTACTAATGCAGCCCAATATACCTTTAGCCTTCTTGGTAAGAAGAGCACACTGTTGACTCATATCCAGCTTTTTGTCCACTGTAATCCCCAAGTCCTTTTCTGCAGAACTGCCTTTAGCCAGTCGGTCCCAAGCCTGTAGCGGTGCATTGGATTCTTCCATCTTAAGTGCAGGACTCTGCACTTGTCCTTGTTGAACCTCATCTGATTTCTTTTGGCCCAATCCTCCAAGTTGTCTAGGTCACTCTGGACCCTATCCCTACCCTCCAGTGTATCTACCTCTCCCCCCAGCTTAGTGTCATCTGCAAACTTGCTGAGGGTGCAATCCATCTCCTCATCCAGATCATTAAAGATGTTGAACAAAACCAGCCCCAGGACAGACTGCTGGGGCACTCTGATACTGGATGCCAACTAGACACTGAGCTGTTGATCATTACCCGTTGAGCCTGACGATCTAGCCAGCTTTCTATCTACCTTATATACCTTCGGTGCATCCGAAGAAGTGAGGTTTTTACTCACGAAAGCTTATGCCCAAATAAATCTGTTAGTCTTTAAGGTGCCACCAGACTCCTTGTTGTTTTTGTATCTACCTTATAGTCCATTCATCCAGCCCATACTATAACTTGCTGGCAAGAATACTGTGGGAGACTAGCAAAGCTTTTGATACAAAGTCAAGATATATCACATTCACTGCTTTCCCCATATCCACAGAGCCAGTTATATCATCATCGAAGGCAATTGGGTTGGTCAGGCATGACTTGCCCTTGGTGAATCCATGTTAACTGTTTCTGATCATCTTCCTCTCCCCAAATGCTTCAAAATGGATTTCTTGAGGACCTGCTCCATAATTTTTCCGGGGACTGAGATGAGGCTGACTAGTCTATAGTTTCCTGGATTCTCCTCCTTCCTTTTTTTAAAGGATGGGCACTAGATTTGCCTTTTTCCAATCATCCAGGACCTCCCCTGATCACCATGAGTTTTCAAAGATAATGGCCAATAGTTCTGCAATCACATCAGCCAACTCCCTCAGCACCCTCAAATGCATTAGATCCGGACCCATGGACTGGTGCATGTTCAGTTTTTCTAAATAGACCTTAACCTGTTCTTTCACCACTGACGGCTGCTCACCACCTCCCCATATTGTGCTGCCCAGTGCAGCAGTCTGGGAATCAGACCTTGTCTGTGAAGACCCAGGCAAAAAAAGCAATGGAAAAAAAGCACACTTTAACAGTGAGTGTAATTAACCATTAGAATATTTACCAAGAGTTGTGGTGGAATCTCCATCACTGACAATTTTTAAAATCAAAATTGGATATTTTTCTAAAAATTCTCCAGCCTGTGTTCTCTAGGAGGCCAGACAGGATGAATATTATGGTCCCTTCTGGCACTGGAATCTATGAATACTAGAAGAGGAGAGTGCACAGTCTATAGTTACTTTAGGCTGTATCATTACTGATGATGGGCTAGACTTTGCCATAGGATGGTGTGGAGTAACCTTCTACCCCTCCACGAGAGGCTGGGAGCGATGGTGTCTCAAGGAAGCCCATACCTTCCCTCAGCTGTCTGGTATCTATGGGGGAAGTGTACAAGCTACACCATCCTTTGGAAAGATGTAACATGCTCCCCTGGGCTTGCCTGGCTGGCTCAATAGGCTGGAGCAGGTGGATATGATGTCAAGGCCCTACTCCTGCCCTATCTTATTTGGGGCAATTTGTGCCCCAAGGGGCACCAGGAGAAATCAGTCTCTGCAAAGGTCTCTAGCATTTGTAAGGGGTGTGCAGGGAGGGAAAACTCCTCATGCTTTCCCCCTACCTTCCTGTGCAGCCAAGCTAGAGCCAAGGACAGTTTGGCCCCACTACAATATTTTAGCAGAAATAACTTTAGCAGATTTGCTTATGTGAAAATAGAGTCCAACAAGAGTTCATTACTTCAAACAATTTTAGTGAGAACCCACGAAAGACACCATTGTAACCTCATCTACTGAAATTCAAGATAGCAAGAAGCTGGCAAGATGGGACATTTACTGAATCAATGATAAACCGATAATGAAAGATTACGGCTCTAGAAATCAGTTGGCCAATTTAAAAGAATTCAGAATAGTGCAGTAGAAAAGGGAAAGTGAGTCTAAAAGTAGGTTTCAGAGTAGCAGCTGTGTTAGTCTATATCCGCAAAAAGAACAGGAGTACTTGTGGCACCTTAGAGACTAACAAATAAATTTGTTAGTCTCTAAGGTGCCACAAGTACTCCTGTTCTTTTAGTCTAAAAGTAGTTTATAGAACAGGGGATTACCAATGTGCACTGTTGAAAACAACATCAGCCTTTGTACAAAGTCATTGTCAGGCTGTTTCCAGGAAAACTATAATAATGAAGTAAACACTTTACTCACAAAACAGAGTTTTAAGTGCTTTTATAAACAGAACAATTACAGGCTCTTGTGACACTCACTTTCTGAAAATGGACCCTTAAAAAGGAAAGAAGGGTAACCGTCACATAAGCACCACTGTATTCACATCCTACACATTCAGTATTGCCAACTTCAAGAGATCTAAAAAATACAATCTTTTTTAAAAATCTCATGATTTTTGGTCAGTCTCTTGATTTCTGAATTCCCCCTGCCCATCTCCCAGGTATGCACATGTGACAATTAGTGTTGCCCACTCTGCCATATGTACTGGATAAGGTGACTTTAGCCCTTGATGCAAAAGCTCACCCCCACATTCACCCCTCTCCTGTCCAGCAATTAATCCTGTCCTCCAGTCTCCCACCCCCCATCAGTATTGTCCCCACCCAATCCCCTCTCAATTCAGATCCCCCTCAGTTCAGTCCCCCAGCCTCCACCACCCCCATCAGCTCAGCCCCCTTACCCCATTGACCCCACTGCCCTCAGTTCATCCTCCCAGCACTCACCCCATCTGCTCAGAATCCACCATCAATACAGCCCTCCCACCCCATCAGCCCCCACTTCTGCTCCTTTTAGGATTCTTCACCCTCCCAAGGCTTGAGGGGTCTGCAGTGGGGTCCTTCTCCCACTTCCAGGCTGAGAATGGGAGCCCTGGCTGTCCAGAGCTGACCATAGAAGCCTCTCCTTACAGGGGTCCCATGAGCAGGGGTTCTTGCTATCAGTCAGCCCTGGATGGCTGGGGCTGTCGGTGGGAGCCAGGGCCGTCCGCAATTTCTAAAAAAAATAATCCTGACATTTGAGAGTTCTATCATGATAGAGGCTTAATTTTACTTCAAAGTCAAATCTCTCATGATTAATTTGCAAGAGTTGGCATGTCTGCATGCTACTGTAATAATCTTGTAAAAAGATGCCTTAAAAACTAATAACTCACTGATTAATATACTTCTGTAATACATGTATTAAGTATTATGCATATATGCTGGAATTATGACTAAGTACAGTATAAGTAAACCAGGTATGTCAGTGGGAGTTGGTAAACAGGTCTGCACTAGACAAGAATGCATTCTCCCCTCCTGGAAGTTACATCCAAGGAAGTACTGTACTTTGAAAGACAATGAGAGCATATTTACATATCAGGTAAACAGAAGCTAACAAAAGGTGGAGACAAACCTTAAACTAGTGGGGGAGGAGACAGCATGGCATCTACACCCATTAATATCACTGTTAAACATGGATACTTAATGATATTCTGTTTTAAGTCTGTGGCAAAACAGGAAAAAACAGGTTCTCTACTAGACAGGAGAGAAGGCAGCTGTTTTGAAAGTAAATTAAGCATGGTGGAATCAAAACAATGGAAGCTCCATTTTCATACAGGGCGATGGGAAGCCCACAGGGAGGAAAGAACAGCAACAGGTCATTCTACCTCTTGAAACAAAGTCATTGAAAGATACAAGCAAAGACAGAAGCCATCTTTGGCATCCATCACTAGACAGACAAGGGAACAGAGCTCTTGCAAGCTGAGAAAGGTGGGTTCTTCAACCTACGGGGGTTGAAGTCTCTGGAAACAGAATATAGGTGAAAAACAATCTTGAACCATGCCTGTATCTTGCTAGACTAAGGCCTGGTCTACACAAGGAAATTAAGTTGGTATATCTACATTGCTCAGGGATGTGCAAAATCCATAACTCTGAACAATGCAGGTAAACCAACCTAACCCCCAGTGGAAACAATGCTAGGTTGACAGGAGAATTCTCCCATTGACCTAGCTACCACCTCTCAGGGAGATGGAGTACCCATTCCAATGGGAAAACTCCTCCTGTTGGCTTAGGTAGCATCTTCTGAAATACTACAGTTGCGCTGCTGCAGCATTTTAAGTGCGGAAAAACCCTAAGTTTTAGGCTTTTAGACGTGTGTTTTCACATTTATTTACGTGTAACTCTTTGTAACTTTATTCCTTTTACTTGGCATCACTTAATCTGTGTCCTATTAATATATTTGTTTTACTTTTACTACACACCAACTCAGTGCTGAATTTAAATGAAAGGGTGCATTTACCTGAGTTAAGTTAATAAGCTGTGATGTGCTTTTGTGTTCTTTGAGGAACAAACAAAACTTACTATTTCTCTGAACTGTCCAGGAGAGGGCTGGACATTATAAATTGTTATACCAATAGAATAAAAACCAGCAGGATCTTATTAAGAGGGATAAGGCAAAGATGCCACATTTATTGTAAATATAATGGTAAAGCAAAAGATAAAAGTAAGCAACGTTATTTGACTACTTATTCCTATCACTACTTATTCCTCACACACACACACACATATATATATATATAGATTCATTCACACAATCATTCATTCAAGTTCTGTATAGGTGTTATAGTTACCAGCCTAGAAGTTGCTCATGCCAAGTTACTGGCCAGGTATCTTGGTCATGAGGATGGAGCCGAGTCTGTGTCAGGTGCACCTGATGCTCCTGGAGGTTGGTAGTAGAACCAGAGACTCAGTCATCAGTCTTGAGAGTCCATTCTTATAGGATTTAATTCCTATGTTAGTCTATGGGAGCTGTTTCATCCTGCTGTTGCTGACTCAATCAGCAGATGGCACATTCCTGGTGGCTCCAAACTGTCCAAAGTTTGTGTTTCTCATCCTTCCAGGTGATGGGGTGGATCCCAGTTTACCCTCCGGGGGTTGTCTGGTCATCCACTTGACACATTCTTTGGCCGATGGATACTCCCTTTCTAGGCTGGCACCTTCCTAACCATTCATGTACATCAAGCATTCATTAGCATACATTTAATATTTTAACCATATTTTAATTTACTGTCTCCACCACTTTCGGGGTGTGTGCTAATTAATTTGAGACTCCCGGCCCTTTAATCACAGAGGGTGGGGGTCTGTCCTAGGAGCCGTTGAATGAAGTGAAAGTCACTTAATGGCTTATAGTGTTTGTTTACATTGTATCAATTACTTCTAGAACAAAGTCAATTAAGTTGTTTGTAAGTTTTACATAGTAATAAAGTATCTTTCACAGGATAGATATAATCAATGGTTTCTACAGACAGTAGCTTACAAGTTTGAACAGAAGACCCAAGAGATTTTTGTTCTTGGTGAAACTGTTGGATTTATGGACAAATTATGAGGGGGTCACTGTCATTTGGGGGAATCACTGTTAGTACCTTCTTTAAAAAGAAGAACAGGAGTACTTGTGGCACCTTAGAGACTAACAAATTTATTAGAGCATAAGCTTTCGTGGACTACAGCCCACTTCTTCGGATGCATATAGAATGGAACATATAATGAGGAGATATATATACACACATACAGAGAGCATAAACAGGTGGGAGTTGTCTTACCAACTCTGAGAGGCCAATTAATTAAGAGAAAAAAAACTTTTGAAGTGATAATCAAGCTAGCCGAGTACAGACAGTGTGATAAGAAGTGTGAGAGTACTTACAAGGGGAGATAGAGTCAACGTTTGTAATGGCTCAGCCATTCCCAGTCCTTATTCAAACCGGAGTTGATTGTGTCTAGTTTGCATATCAATTCTAGCTCTGCAGTCTCTCTTTGGAGTCTGTTTTTGAAGTTTTTCTGTTGTAATATAGCCACCCGCAGGTCTGTCACTGAATGACCAGACAGGTTAAAGTGTTCTCCCACTGGTTTTTGAGTATTTTGATTCCTGATGTCAGATTTGTGTCCATTAATTCTTTTGCGTAGAGACTGTCCGGTTTGGCCAATGTACATGGCAGAGGGGCATTGCTGGCACATGATGGCATATATCACATTGGTAGATGTGCAGGTGAACGAGCCCCTGATGGTATGGCTGATGTGATTAGGTCCTATGATGATGTCACTTGAATAGATATGTGGACAGAGTTGGCATCGGGGTTTGTTACAAGGATAGGTTCCTGGGTTAGTGGTTTTGTTCAGTGATGTGTGGTTGCTGGTGAGTATTTGCTTTAGGTTGGGGGGTTGTCTGTAAGCGAGGACAGGCCTGTCTCCCAAGATCTGTGAGAGTAAAGGATCATCTTTCAGGATAGGTTGTAGATCTCTGATGATGCGCTGGAGAGGTTTTAGTTGGGGGCTGAAGGTGACAGCTAGTGGTGTTCTGTTATTTTCTTTGTTGGGCCTGTCTTGTAGGAGGTGACTTCTGGGTACTCGTCTGGCTCTGTCAATCTGTTTTTTCACTTCAGCAGGTGGGTATTGTAGTTTTAAGAATGCTTGATAGAGATCTTGTAGGTGCTTGTCTCTATCCGAGGGATTGGAGCAAATGCGGTTATATCTTAGAGCTTGGCTGTGGACAATGGATCGTGTGGTGTGTCCTGGATGGAAGCTGGAGGCATGTAGGTAAGTGTAGCGGTCAGTAGGTTTCCGGTATAGGGTGGTATTGATGTGACCATCGCTTATTAGCACAGTAGTGTCCAGGAAATGGACCGCTTGTGTGGATTGATCTAGGCTGAGGTTGATGGTGGGATGGAAATTATTGAAATCATGGTGAAATTCCTCAAGGGCTTCTTTTCCATGGGTCCAGATGATGAAGATGTCATCAATGTAGCGCAAGTAGAGTAGGGGCGTTAGGGGACGAGAGCTAAGGAAGCGTTGTTCTAAGTCAGCCATAAAAATGTTGGCATATTGTGGGGCCATGCGGGTACCCATAGCAGTGCCGCTGACTTGAAGGTATATATTGTCCCCAAATGTGAAATAGTTGTGGGTGAGGACAAAATCACAAAGTTCAGCCACCAGGTTAGCTGTGACATTATCAGGGATACTGTTCCTGATAGCTTGTAGTCCATCATTGTGTGGAATATTGGTGTAGAGGGCTTCTACGTCCATAGTGGCCAGGATGGTGTTTTCTGGAAGATCACCGATGGATTGTAGTTTCCTCAGGAAGTCAGTGGTGTCTCGAAGATAGCTGGGAGTGCTGGTAGCGTAGGGTCTTAGGACAGAGTCTACATAACCAGACAAGCCTGATGTTAGGGTGCCAATGCCTGAGATGATGGGGCGTCCAGGATATCCAGGTTTATGGATCTTGGGTAGCAAATAGAATACCCCTGGTCGGGGTTCTAGGTATGTGTCTGTACGGATTTGTTCCTGTGCTTTGTCAGGGAGTTTTTTTAGCAGATGGTGTAGTTTCTTTAGGTAATCCTCAGTGGGATCAGAGGATAATGGCCTGTAGAATGTGGTGTTAGAGAGCTGTCTAGCAGCCTCCTGGTCATATTCCAATTTATTCATGATGACGACAGCACCTCCTTTGTCAGCCTTTTTGATTATGATGTCAGGGTTGTTTCTGAGGCTGTAGATGGCGTTGTGTTCAGCATGGCTGAGGTTATGTGGCAAGTGATGTTGCTTTTCCACAATTTCAGCCTTTGCACGTCGACGGAAGCAATCTATGTAGAAATCCAGTCTGTTGTTTCGACCGTCCGGAGGAGTCCATGCAGAATCCTTTTTTTTGTAGTGCTGGTAGGGAGGATTCTGTGGGTTAGTATGCTGTTCAGAGGTATGTTGGAAATATTCTTTGAGTCGGAGACGTCGAAAGTAGGATTCTAGGTCACCGCAGAACTGTATCATATTCATGGGTCTGGAGGGACAAAAGGAGAGGCCCCGAGATAGGACAAACTCTTCTGCTGGGCTAAGAGTATAGCTGGAAAGATTAACAATATTGCTGGGTGGGTTAAGGGAACTACTGTTGTGGCTGCTTGTGGCATGTAGCAGTTTAGATAGTTTAGTGCGCAAAAGAATTAATGGACACAAATCTGACATCAGGAATCAAAATACTCAAAAACCAGTGGGAGAACACTTTAACCTGTCTGGTCATTCAGTGACAGACCTGCGGGTGGCTATATTACAACAGAAAAACTTCAAAAACAGACTCCAAAGAGAGACTGCAGAGCTAGAATTGATATGCAAACTAGACACAATCAACTCCGGTTTGAATAAGGACTGGGAATGGCTGAGCCATTACAAACGTTGACTCTATCTCCCCTTGTAAGTACTCTCACACTTCTTATCACACTGTCTGTACTCGGCTAGCTTGATTATCACTTCAAAAGTTTTTTTTCTCTTAATTAATTGGCCTCTCAGAGTTGGTAAGACAACTCCCACCTGTTTATGCTCTCTGTATGTGTGTATATATATCTCCTCATTATATGTTCCATTCTATATGCATCCGAAGAAGTGGGCTGTAGTCCACGAAAGCTTATGCTCTAATAAATTTGTTAGTCTCTAAGGTGCCACAAGTACTCCTGTTCTTCTTTTTGCGGATACAGACTAACACGGCTGTTACTCTGAAACTTGTCAGTACCTTCTTTAATATCCCTACAAAATTACATGGTTTGGGGAAAATTCAGGACTGGAAGAGTGTGGGGGTCATCTTGGTAGTTGTAACCTAGGCTGGAGGAAACCAGAGTGGGGCCTTAGACAGGCTGCTGGGGTCTGAGCTGCTGAACCAGGGCTGTCTCTCTAGCACACAGACTCTTCAGAGTGTGACCTGTGTGATTGTCTCAGGCTGGAAGCCACAGCAATAAAGCAGTGTCAGGCACCTAGGGTTACAGGGCAAGTGGGGAGGGATAGCTCAGTGGTTTGAGCATTGGCCTACCTAAACCCAGGGTTGTGAGTTCAAGTCTTGAGGGGGCCATTTAGGGAACTAGGGTAAAAATCTGTCTGGGGATTGGCCCTGCTTTGAGCAGGGGGGTTGGACTAGATGACCTCCTGAGGTCCTTTACAACCCTGAGATTCTATGGTTCTAAGTAATGACACAACCCCTTACTGGTCTGGATTGTACCCCAATCCAGTAATAATTAAAGCATTTTTGCTAGAAAGCTCTGTTTTCAACAGCAACACTGATTAAGCTTAAAACTTGCTGTAAAGCAGTGCAGAGGATGTGCAAGATCATGTAAGGTTTAAGGCTTCTGGTTAAAACTGGGTATACAATTTGCTATTTACAATTTATTGGGCAAATGTAGCCCTTTTCATGTTCATTAATTGTCCATGAGCAGACTGGGGTTGTGATTAGTTGGTTCATTAATCAAAATTGTTTGATGAATGCTTTGCCCAAATAAATTTCAGCCTATGTGCTCACAAGTTGTTTTTTGCAAGTACTCCCTAGAGCAGAGGTGGGCAAACTTTTTGGCCCGAGGGCCACATCTGGGTATGGAAATTGTATGCCTGGCCATGAACGCTCACAATATTGGGGTTAGGGTGCAGGAGGGGGTTAGGGCTCCAGCTGGGGGTGCAGGCTGAGGAGTGGGACCAGAAATGAGGAGTTCAAGGTGCAGGAGGGGGCTCATGGCAGGGGGTTGAGGTGGGGGGGGTGAGGGCTCTGGCTGGGGGTGCAGGCTCTGGGGTGAGGCTGGGGATGAGGGGTTTGGGGTGCAGGAGGGTGCTCCAGGCTGGGACTGAGAGGGTTGGAGGATGGGAGGGGGATTAGGGCTTGGGCGGGAGGTCAGGGTGCAGGTTCCGGGTAGTGCTCACCTCAAGCAGTTCCCAGAAGCAGCAGCATGTCCTCCCTCTGGCTCCTATGTGGAGGCACAGCTGCGTGGCTCTGCGTGCTGCCCCATCTGCAGGCACCACCCCTGCTGCTCCCAATGGCTGGGAACCAGACGGCAAATTAAAAAAATCCAAAATTCGCTATATATTTTAAAACATTTCTCAATTTTAAGCCAATCTTATGATTTTTTGAGGTTTGACTCATGATTTTTGAATGCTTAGATCAGCAATACTATACATAGGGATAGCTGAAATGTTCAAAAATAACTTCTCACTATTTATGCAGCTATATTTATGCCTGGTTAAAGCCATCCTAAGCCATTAAAAAAAGAAACCCAAAACTTGGCAGTCAGAAAAGTATGGTTACAAGGACCAAGAAGAAACATTGCTTCCAGAATTTGTAATTCTCAGCTGCTACATCTCCATAGTGATAAACCCTGGCAGAGGCTGCATGAAAAAACTTTGTTAGCTTAAGTTTGGCTAATCCTTTTCTGTGTCTTGTGCATAAACATGATATTAATGTTTTATTTTGTGTAGTATTGTTGTGACTTCCAAGGAGCCAGGTACCTGTCAGCAGGGCTGGCTTTAGCAAGTGCCAGGCCCGATTCCTGGGGTGGCACTTCGGATTGCTGGCCGGGGTCACGGGGTGCCGCGCTCTGGCCGGCAGTCCAGCTGGGAGAGCGGGGCTACGGGCCAGGGTGAGTGCGCGGGAATCGGGCGAATCAGCCTAAAGCTGGCCCTGCCTGTCAGCTCAAAAATGTATTTATTTATTTCCAGTTAAAGGGATGTGTGGATGCAAAAACTGTTAACAGTTAGATGGGGGTTGAGTTTTTATTAATTGCCTAAGAATTGTCCATATCTAATTACTGTTGTTCTCCTGTCTTACTCTCCCTCCCCTGACTTGCTTATCATTATCATTTCTATATATTTGTACAGCACCTGGCACAATGGGGCACAGCCTGTCCTGCCTCTATGGGTTACCACAATATATATGTTAATATAAAAATAATGCAGATCAACTTTTCTTTACCATTTTACAGTTCCTATGATAGCTTTGGGACAGGAACGGGCATTATATAGTTTAAAACAACCAGTCCAGACCTATTTACATGAGAGATCCTTATCCTAGAACATACCTATGTTTTAGGATGTTTGTAAATGACATCTAGAATGACACTGTAGATAGGTTTTTCTTTTCTACTACCTTTGCCTTCCTCCATTTAGACTTCGATGTTGATGCAAAGTTAAGATGCTTCTCTAAAGTGAATTAAAACTATTATAAAAGAAAATTGGATCCTTCTTGCCATGTAGAAGCTCCTAAAATAGTCTGTTCAATCCAAAGCCCATATATGGTTACTTTAATTATAGGGCGAGGGCCAGAGAGTAGCTGGCCCTTACACAAGAGAGCAAGAGGAGAGAGCACAGACTTTTCCCACCGTTGGGAAGCTTGCACAAAAGCCAGTCACAACTACTCCTTCTGAGTGCAGGGACTGCTCCCTGCTAGGCCCTGCTGAGTTCTAGCCATCCCAAAAGGATCAAGCTATACCCCTATTCCTCTTCTGTACTGGCCAATGGAGCTGGTTGGCCATGGAGTGGGAGTATGTGCTATACTGTCCAAAGGATGTGGTATCCTGAAGGTTAATGTTTCCCTGAGCAGGGCTGGCTCCAGGCACCAGCGGAGGAAGCACGTGCCTGGGGAAGCACATGCTAAGGGACGGCATTCTGCCCATTCTTGGGGCAGCACAGTTCGGGAGGTTTTTTGTTTTGTTTTTTGCTTCAGCAGTTCAGGCGGCAGTCCAAGCGCCTTTTTTTTTTTTGTTTGGGGTGGCAAAAATGGTAGAGCTGGCCCTGTCCCTGAGGCACAATATCTCCCAGAGCTCTCCTGGAAGCAATGCTGCATTTAACTTTCCCTTATGAAGGCCTTTATGGCTAGGGCTCTAACAAATTCATGGTCCATTTTGGTCAATTTCAGGGTCATAGGATTTTAAAAATAATAAATTTCATGATTTTAGATATTTACATCTGAAATGACATGGTGTTGTAAGTGTAGTGGTCCTGACCCAAAAGCAGGTTGGGGAGGAGGGGTCTGCAAGGTTATTGCCTCCCTTACTTCTGCACTGCTGCCTTCAGCGCTGGGTGGCCGGAGAACGGTGGCTGCTGGCCAGGAGCCCAGCTCTGAAGGCAGAGCCATTGCCAGCAGCAGTGCAGTAGTAAGGGTGGCATGGTATTGTGGTGGGTGCCGACTTCAGAGCTGTGTGCCTGGCCAGCAGCCACCACTCTCCGGCCACCCAGTGCTGAAGGCAGCGCCGAGTAAGGGTGGCAATACTACGATCCCCCTACAATAACCTTGCAACCCCCTTTTGGATTGAGACCCCAGTTTGAGAAATGCTGGTCTCCCCCAGAAATCTGTGAACTTGGTGGTACCTTCACTTAAAAATTGTGAAGGAGTTTGGCGTTTCTGAAAGGTGCCAGATTGACAGCCTTGAAGATGGAAGTCCTCTTTTTAGCCACAGAAGAGGTACAAGGAGAGCAGTGGCAATGCAAGCTTCCACAAACTGCTCTGCCAATGTCTCAGCTCAGATCTAGAGAGTCCTATCTTTAGCAGTAATAGGATAGTTCAGTCTTCATGCCTGTTCTTTGCTGATACTACCTTGAGCTGCAGGTTTTTGTGAATTGGACATTTTTCTACTAGAAACTGGAGAATTGTTTCACATAGATGACTACATAACCTTCATATGGTAATGATTTTGGCCCACATTCTATGGTTCTTACTGAACTGAAACACCCAGTTACTTCAATGGGACTTTTGCTCCAGTCAGGAGCTTAAAATTTGTCCCTTAAATCACTAGTGTTGTGAGTCAGTCTTGAAACACTAAAAGTGTAAAGCAATCCATCCACTGAATCATCCAAATCCCCCCCTAATATAAATGCTACATTAAAAGTCAGAGATTTTCTTGGCGATTTTACTAGCTGTCTTTGCATCCTTGCAAAATGGTTTTACCTTGGGAAGCAATCAACAATCAAGATTTCAAGTTATTTGCAATTTTGCTTTGTTCATTTTAAGTTTCTGCACAAGAGATGAGAATGCAGATTACATGTATGATCTGATGGGAGACAGTGGTCAAATATACTGGACTATACTAAATGATCTGCTAGAGAGTGTAAAATAAAATGTAGAACTTTAAATAAAAACCATACGAAAAAAAGGACTTCTGATTACTAGATCAATTGTAGTCTACACACACAGTGATGTCTGTTGGTGGTATTGGTATCGTCAAGGTAATTTCCCACACATTATTGGGCAATGTGCTAGTAATAGAAACTGTTCAGATGTTATAGAAATGGTATGGAATCATACCTGATTTTCATCAATATGTAGGAGTACAAAGTCTTTTAAAATGAACTGAAGTTACCCTGGGTTGTGCAAGGAGATTTGAACTTTAGAAGGTGTCTCCACTTTAAAAGATTTGTATGTGGATATGAGAAAAGCTGGTTCAGATGAGCATCTATTTTGTAAGATTACTGTCAAAACTGAAGAACTCCACATGATCCTGGAAGAAAATAACTCTTATCTAAAGGAAAGCATGACATGCAAGTGAAATGTTTAAGTGACAGGTAAAAGACATTGTGCAAGCAAGAGATATGAGATCCCTTGGGAAGTGCTGTGGCAGTGAAGTAGATACAGCAGTCCACATTGTACATTTTTTATGTAAAATATTTGCTTGTATTTTGCTTCTTCATAGCTTTTGATATTTTTATGGACAGTTTTGTGACATTACTTTAAAAATCAATGAAGACTAATAGTAATAGTACTATTCACTTGCCTCGTGAAATGCTTCGAGTCAAAACCAGTCAGCTTTTCCAAAGGATTTTAAAATGTGGTGATAGTAATACGCACTTCCTTTGCCAGTCGAACTTTCAACACTGCACTGTCTAGTAAAAGTCACAATGAACGTAAGCATGGAAAAAACTATGTAAAAGGTCCTCACTAGCATTACATTCGTGCGTCTGCAAGGAGAAGCTTGGCACTCAGTCAAGTGCTATGAATGTTCAGTTTCTCCATTAAAAGAACTTGCCTTTGCAGTTTTCCCTCTACAAAGACGCCTCTTAGCTTGGATTCTTTCCTATGTTACAGAATGCATGCTAGTTCTGGAAAGAACAGGACATAATTTAAAAGCACAGGGAGTGAAGGACATCTTATAAACAGATGGGCATTTATAACAAAAGACAGTTTGCCTTATGTATTGAAGCAAGATTTCTTATTTAGTTACAATGTGCATGACACATAGTGAATTTTGTTTCTATTAACTAATTTCTCTAGCTTGTAACCTCCTTCATCTCTCATTCAAATGATCACTCTAATTGTAAAATCAGGTAACTACTGCAATGATATAAAGAGGCTCTGATATTAGTGATATGCTGTAACTGAATTTCCCTGCTGCACCAAGACCATATTAGTTGGAAGGGCTAGATAAAAGTGCAAGAACATCCTCCTCTGCAGCTCTCACCATCTGAAAAGCTTTGTAGTGTCTGTCTTTCTGAGTTTCTATGCCTCCTTAATTTCTCTGCTCCTGTGATGTTTATTGTTTAACTCTATGAAGGAAAGATTTGGGTAGAGTCAGCATAAGAGACACTGTACAAACCAAAATGTTATTGTGTAAGTGGAACAGCAAGGCTCACTTGCCCAGTTATTCCACTGAACTTTCTCTGGGGCAAGTCATCACAGCTGTCTAGCAGTTCCCATTTCACTCCATAGTCAGAATGATGACCATTTTTTTCCAGTCTCATTTTCCCCCTTTCTTTTAGAATTAAGTTTTTAATTTTATGCATTTAAAATGATACAAAGTTACATTAATCAGTGATAGATTAAAAAAACATAAGGGTACTTCACAGCTGGGCAGAATGCTCCCTTCCAGTTTTGACAGCAGGATCTGTAGTGAGGTAGAGAAGAAATATCCAGTCTAATGAGGTAGCTGCAGATCAGGACTATGGGCTTGACCTTGCTTTCATTGAAGTCAATGGTGTTGCCTTGAATGATGCAAGTTCAACCACTTCACTTCCTCTTGCCCAGTCCCACGGAATTTACTCTTCAGATAGCTGCTCTTTGGTTTGGGGGGGCCTCTCTCAGTCAGACAGGAGTACTGCAGTAAATGTCTTCCGTTGATTGATTCTCCCTCCTCACACTGAAACTCCCCCACCGAGGGGGGCTTGGGGAAACTAGTGAGAGAAGACCCATGGGAGCATAGCTCCTTAAAGATCTGAGCTTCCTGAGTGGAATGGGGGAGAAGTGGGCGGAGTCCTGGGCAGTAGTGTAGACAAATAGAACCACCGCCCAAATGCCCCAGACTTCTTGCGGGGTCTTGAGACCTGAGAGATTAATAGATTCCAAGGCCAGAAGGGACCACTGTGGTCATCTGGCCTGATCTCCTGTATAACACAGGCCATAGAATTTCCCCTGAATAATTCCTAGAACAGATCTTTTAGAAAAACATCCAACCTTGCTACCCTTCCCCCCAGTCTCCATGTGTTTGGAAGGCCAAGCCTTCAGTGAGAGTGTCCTGGGCTGGATTAAGGCAATCAGGGCCTTCTGTGGCTCCACCCCCAGGGTGCTGAGTGGGGCCTTCCTCTCTTCCAAAGGGGCAAGGTCAACAAGATGGGGTTCTCGGTCACCCCCTCAAGGGCAGCAGCAGGGATATCTTCTTCCTCTCAGAACAGCTGTGGTAACAGTAGGGAGTGCTCCTAGTGGGGTGTACTTGTGTGGGAAGTTGCACTGGGCCTACCACATTTCTCTCCTGCCACATGCAGAGCCCTCTCCTGGAGTGGCATTGGCAGGGCCCCCCAGAGCAGTGGGTCTTGGAGTTATCAACCCACTGGCTAGTGCAGTTTACTCCCAGAACTATAGCTTCAGGCTCTCTGCTGACTCAGGCACCAACTATGCTCAGTTCACTTTTTCAATTTTTCTTTGCAACCATGATAGCTAGAAATTAAGGTTTAAAAAAAAAAAGAAAGTTGAGATTTTTCTATAATTACCTGACTCCAAGAGCTGAGGCCCTAGGCAGAGGTCTACAGTGCCTGTACTTTAATCCAGCCCTGTCTGAACCTGTTCCATAGTAGCTGCAAGACTTGCCTTCCAGTAGACTGATCTACAGGAAACTGTGCAAGATAAAACTCAGAGTTTTCTGGCCCTTACATGGCCTTTTCCTGCATAGAAGATTATATGAGTCAAAGGTAGGAAAAAGGAATATATACACATGAAAATATTTTGGTTAACTACTTTTAAAAATTAATTTATATATTTATTTTTCAAACCCTACTGATTATATCTTCAAAAACCAGAATTATGTGGTTAAATTAAATATCTAATACAATATATATACTGGACATAAGTACTAGAAGAAATTAATACTCAGGCTGTATGTCAGACTTATTTATTGTACATGTTTAGTTTATATATGTCAAATATATTTACTTAATGCTCAGACACCAGAGTGATTTAAGTAAATCCAGGCTGTCAAGAAAATATGTTCAAACTTGGGCCCCAATACTGCAAGCATTGATATCAATGGGGTTACCCACGGTAGTAAAATTAAATACATGCATAAGTATTGGCAGGATCAGGGGCATTAGGTCTGAAGTTAGGCTCTAATATCCACACAAAGGTGTCCGAAATTGGGCCTCCAAAAATTGAGGTGCCCCCATATAAGTGGATACCTTTGAAAATGTGAGCATATGTACTTAAATTTAACTTCTTTCCTCTTCCCATCTCATTGCCTTCCCTGAAAACAATAAATAGATAAGGAAACAGTTGCTGTTTCTGAAGCAGAAACGTAGTCAGCTGCCATAATAATCCTGCAGATCATTCTATAACCCAGCTCAGTCAACAGAAAGGGTGTTGTATAACTTTTCCTAGAGATGTCCTTGAGATATTTCAAACCTGCATGCATTAGTCTGCCTGCAATTCCAAAAGGCTGCCATAGGGAATCATATCAGTATGGCTTAGCTGTTTTTGCAAGCACAATTCTCTCATGCTGTGTAGATTCTGTTAGGTGTTTCGTTAACTGTTTTTTTCCATAGCTGTATAAACAAAAAGTGCCTATCCAGATTCTAGGCTCTGTAAACAATTGTTTTAGAACACAAACCATACAATAGAATTTAAAATCGACAAATTCAACTGCGTTTCCTCACCGACAGGAGAAAACCGAGAGAGCCAAACAATTAAACTGAAAGACTGGGGGGGAAAAAAACCCACCTCATCCTCCACAAAGAAATGAAGCCTCATATCACTCTTCCCCAAAAGTCCCTCCTCAGGTACACTGCAGAGTTGGCGCTCCACGGTTTAGGAGGAGTTGGGCCTTGATAATCAATAAATTAAAGCTGTTTCAGACTGTGAGTGGGAAGTTCGTTCTCCACTGAGAATGCTCTGTCAGCAACTCTCTCCCTTTTAAATTAGTCTTAATCATGCACCTCCCTGAACGAGACCATATAAGCAATATATTTTTCAAAGCTATCAGTTCTCTAAGGCACAGCTTTCTCCAAATTGGCAAGGTCACTTAGCCCATGTACCACTCTGCTGTTATTAGCTTTTTTTTTTTTTCAGGGGAGGGTGGGCAGTTTTCCACTATCTGACAATTGACCTTTCTGAACTAACAGTAGCTTTCAAAGGGAACATGTCTTGTTGCTTGCTAATACCGCCTGGGATGATGACGCTTAACATAACGTTGTCATAAACATACAGCTAAGGGTAGCATAAAATCCCTCCTTTACCTGTAAACGGTTAAGAAGCTCGGATAACCTGATTGGCACCTGACCTAAAGGACCAATAAGGGGAGAAGATACTTTCAAATCTGTGGAGGAAGGTTTTTGTTTTGGTGCTTCTTTGTTCTCTCTTCGGGACAGCGAGGAACCAAGGCAGGGAAAATACATCCCCTAAAGCCATACCTGAAGTAAGCATCTAAGATTACAAATTGTAAGTAATAGGAAGGAAATGTGTTAGATTATCTTTTGTTTTATCTTGTGAATTTTCCCTATGCTAAGAGGGAGGTTTATTCTTGGTTTTTTGTAACTTTAAAGTTTTGCCTAGAGGGGAATCATCTGTGTTTGAATCTGATTACCCTGTACAATTATCTTCCATCCTGATTTTACAGAGGTGCTTCTTTTACTTTTTCTTTATAATAAAGTTCTGCTTTTAAGAACCTGATTGGTTTTTAGTGTCCTAAAAACCCAAGGCCTGGTCTGTGCCCACTTTGTTAACCTATTTGGTTGGTATATTATTCTCAAGTCTTCCCAGGAAAAGGGGTGAAGGGGCTTGGAGGGATTTGGGGGGAACAGGAACTCCAAGTGGTTCTTTTCCTTCAATCTTTGTCTAACTCACTTGGTGGTGGCAGCAATACCGTTCCAAGGACAAGGAAGAATTTGTGCCTTGGGGGAGTTTTTAACCTAAGCTGGTAGAGATAAGCTTAGGGGGTCTTTCATGTGGGTCCCCACATCTGTACACTAGAGTTCAGAATGGGGAGGAAACCCTGACACACGTATTTAGCATTTTTCATTTCCAAAACCGTTAACAAGCATGAACTTACCTCACAACTGGGAGGAAGGTAATTATATATTAACCCTATTGACAACTGTACAGATAGTGAGAGTTGAGGCAGAGATATAAAGTGGTTTACTCAAAACCCCAGAGAGAATCAGTGTCTGCGCTGGAGTTAGAGCTCAGGAGATCCCAGCTCCCAGTCCTGAGCTCATGACACACCTCCTTCTCTCTCATGGATATTACTTAGGCAAGCTTACTATTATGCGGAGTCAGGAGGGGGCACCAACTCCCCTCTCCCTTTGGATCACCTTCTCTGCAGCTCCCCACTCACTGTGCAGCAGTGGACTTCATAAGCGAGATTAGCACTCCAAGCAGTTGCTCTTTTCCCCCTGCCGCAGCTGTTCAGCAGCGTCCCCACTGGCAGCCTGCCACATCACAGCAAGAGAGAGGAGCTCTGGCAGCAGGAGCCTCCATGCCCTTTTACCGTGTTTTGGTAGAACTGGGGAACGAGGTGCGGTGGATACCTCATATCATTGCACCTGTCTCTTACACAGTTCAGAAAAAGTACATGCTCCCACGTGTCCCACAGGAAAATGTGGTGATTGAGGCAAATGGGTGACCAGTTGAACCTAAAGCACTAAGCCCCAGTACCCTGCACTGATATTCATACACTCAAAGGTTTTATTAAGCCATAGCAGCAATCCTTCATGTTATGGATGACCAAGCCTGTATGGCCAGAGGGTGGGTCAAGCTCTGGCATAAAGCCTCTGCCTTGCTTGAGTCACTTCCTCGGGATAAGCTGTGGGAGCTCAATAGGATTGTGAACATTCAAGTTAACCTGGCCCTTTATAGTTGATCCAGTAGCAAGAGCTGTCTGAAAGGACACTAGCCACACCAACCTCTGGCACTTTTCACCATGCATGGCTCATAGATTCCCAGGGCAGAAGGGACCATTGTGATCATCTAGACTGACCTCCTATACATCACTCCCCACAGAACTTTCTCAAAATAATTCCTCAAGCAGATATTTTAGAAAAACTTCAAAGCTTGATTTAAAAATGGTCAAGTGCTGGTTATGGGGGTGGCAGCATGTTGCTATATTTCTTCAGGGCTGGGGAAATGTAGCTAATATATTTATGAATATAAGGTATATACATTATATTGCATAGTCATATATTTATGAGATGAAGATTTATTTCTTGATGTTTTTAACTGTATTAGATTTTAGTTGCTCATGCACAATATTGAATTGGATACAAAACTGGTGGTATAGTCCCTTTCTTGCTCTCCAGCTCCTGTAGATTTCCTCTCATGTTCTGCTCTGGATAAGATTGGTCAGTCAAGCTTCCTTTTACTTTTTTCCTCAGTGTTTTTTGCTTTAAGTTTTTATTCCCTCCAACTTTTTCTCAACTTTTAAAACTATTTTCTTCCAGACTTTACTGAAAGCTGCACTAATGATTTCAGCTTGCTGGATACAGTGGGATACATGATTTTGGCTCCAGTTAGCTAAGTGTAGTGGTTCAGAGCAAGTTATATTGCCTTTCTGGAAATTTCAGGACATTGATCTAAAACAAGAACAGAGTCTGATTACTGTTGTCCCTCTGCTCTACTGTTGTCTCTCTGCTGAGCAGTGTCAGATGTCAGGGCTTTGCAGGTCAGTTCCCCAGTGGAGGAGAAATCAGTGACATGATGTTAGGGTATCTTCTTAGTGTAACTTGTTTTATTTACACAATACATCAGTCCTTGAACAGAGGTGGTCACAGATAGCCCACAGGCAATCTCTTTTTTTCAAGAATCTCATCCAAAACACCAATGTCCAGTTCCCACGGAGCAAGTCTCCCCAGAAATGGCGCTAATTAGAGAGATTAAGGCAGAGAACAAACTCCATTGCTGCTTGCCACAGTTCCCCTCAATAGAAAATGCATCACAAAGCTAATGACAATGCAGCACTTCTTTGAAGACTGAACAGTGCTCGCATACTAAGAAAAACAACTTGTAAGACTGTGTAACAGCTCCCTCTGGCAACTCCCACCATAACAATATGTAGAAAGGCATCCAGGCAACCAGTATGTAGCAGCTGTGGTACTACAGGAGCCATCAATGACATCTCTCACTGCTCCTTCCCCATTAGCAGTAAAACAATGGCCACAACGGGAGGCCCTATGAAAGTGCTTCTATGGCTTGACGTAGGACAGAGGTGAAAAGCATGGTTATGGCTAGTCTGCCCAGTCTGAGCACAGCTTATGCCAGCACCCTGAGCCACTTCATAAGGTTAATGAATTATTAATTATTATTATCAACTGATTTAGGAGCATAGTATCATATTGGGCTTGATTCTCCTCTCATCTGTATTGGTGTAAATCAGGAATAACTATCTGCGCAAAGGAATTACGCTGGTGTAAAATTAATGTACATGAGAGCAGAATCAGGCCCATGGTCAAAGTTGCTCTTCTGCTTTTTCACCATGACAATGCAACATTACATCACAAGCAGCATGCTGACAGCACATCAGATTGTGCAGGAAGCAGTATGATCTAGTGGCTAGGCCTTGGTGAGACTCAGGAGACCTGGGTTCTATCTCCGGCTGTACCACTGCCCTGCTGTGTAGCAATGGACTAGTCACTTTACTGTACTGTACTTCATTTTCTCCGCCCACCCTTTGCTTGCCTTGCCTATTTGGACTGTAAGCTCTTCAGGGCAGGGGCTGTCTGTCATTATATGGATGTACGGTGCCTAGCACAATGAGGCTCTGATCACAACTGGGAACGCTAATAAAATTAATAATAATCGTGATGTGTGTATTTGTCCTCCTGGACAAACTGTTAAAATGTGGCATCCCTTTACCTGGTATCAAACATATAAATAACTTCCAAAGCATAGGCAGCGTGTAATGGAAGCACGGGGAGGCTAAGCCTCCCCAAACCTTGTGTCACTGGAGGGGGTGGGGAGGGGAGTGATGGATTTGGGGCCCCCTGAAAAAATCTCCCCCAGCCAAGGCCCCATGGCTGGAGGAGCTTGCAGTGGCACCGAGCTTTTTTGGTCTTGGGTTTGCAGTGGGTGAGGGCAGGGAGGAAGAGTGAGTGGGGGGTGGAGCCTTGGGGGGAAAGAGGTGGAGTGGGGGCGGAACAGGGCTGGGGCTGTGGTGGAATGGGGGTGGCGGCGCCATGGGGAAAGGGGCAGAATGGGGGTGAAATGGGGCAGGGCCATGGGCGGAATGGGGGTGGGGCCACAGGGGGAAGAGGCAGAATAGGGTGGGGCCATGGGCAAGGCCACTGGTGGAAGGGGCGGAACGTGGGAGGTGCTCCAGGCTCAGAGCTCCAGCCAGGGCAGAGAGCTCTGCCGTGGTCCCAGCTGAGGCTGAGAGCTCAACCCCATCCAGGGCCGAGCTCTCAGTCCCCTCCCTGTAGCCCCAACTGAGCTCTGAGGCCCACCCCATCCCCACCCCAGCTGGGGCCATGGGGGGGAGGGGCCAAGCTCTCAGCCTTTCCCTGGTCAGGTCCATGCGGGGGGGTGGGGGGCTGACAGAAGTTAGCGGGGACATGGCCTCAGCCAGAAGAGGTGGGGCAGGGGGCGAGCCTCCCCATGGGGAACCTTCACCCGCTGCCCATATTCCAAAGTAAAAACAAACTAGCAGAACCAAAATCCACCAAAGAACAATGAAACACTGAAAGTTAGGGACAAGGCTTCACTACTTTGCTCCTGAATGTACTTGATATTTCTATGTACCGTGCTGTGCCAAATGTATTGACTGGATCCTAATATTCCATTGGTTTCAGTGGAATGGCACTGGATGGCACCTGCAGTCTTGCAGAGGACCAGCAGTGAAAGAATTAAAGGACACCCAGAGTGTTCATTCTGGAAGCTAGCTAAAGGTTGAAAATTCTGTGAACAAACACTGAAAATGCTAACTGTGAAATTAGAAAATAGTAAGGATGTCTAAAACCATCATAAATGATATGTCACCGCCCACCACATTATTTATTCCCTTAAATTGCTCCCCTGCCCTTTTCCACGTCAGTGATATGCTTCTACCAATAGTGAATAGTGAAAGATCAGGTGGGGGGGGGGAACATGGAGTATTATATGGAATAGTTTACCACAGAACTTATAGATATCTGAGACAAGCATGATGGCAAATTATTTCTATAGCATGGGTAACCTGACTCACTGCTGATTACATACAAAGAGTCAATGCAAGAATGTATGACGTGTAAAATGTTCAGTATCAGAATGAATTTTACTATTATACCCCCTCAACCCCTGCCCCCAAAGAACCATTCTTGATAATGGAAACTACACACCTGATCTTCCATTCACCTACCTGAAAATGTGTCCCTTTCCTTTCCTATTCCCTGCACTCATTTTCCTTCAAGATGCCATAACTTGATTCTAAGATATACACACCAAATAATATAGGGCCCGATCCAAAGATCACTGAAGTCAATGGAAGTCTTTCCATTGATTTCAACGGGCTTTGGATCAGGCCTATAAAGTCAGTGGCAGAACTAGTCTAAGTTCCAGCTTCCTTGACTAAATTTCTACTTTTCTGAGCATCACTTAAAAGCACACGTGTTCCAAACCGATGCACCAAAGCTGTATGATGTTTCCTGGTGAAGCTCTGAGAACAAACAAGCATCTCTCTCTCCCACTCATGTGCCTGATCCAAAACATTTTCTAATCTGGCCTTCAGTATTCCGTTTTTTTTTAATATTTCATATAGTTAAGTCTGTAAGGAAATTGTGGGCTGCGATTTTGTTCCTGAAAAGTCAACTTTCAGCACTCACCACAACTTTCAGCACACACTGCAATATTGCTGCAAATTTTAGTGGTGCTGTGACTTGCCCACCAAGTTGCAATGCTGCTCACTCAAATTAGGCCCGGCTACCCCAGCGTCATTACTGGGTCTGGCTGGTGGCAGAGGGGGACTAGGAAAAGGATGGGGACCTATGTGGGCTTGGTCCAGGCTCTTCAACGGGCTTGCCCTGTTTGCTGCCCTGGCTCTACACTGAGTGCTGCTGCCTGCACTGAGTTCTGAGGGCACTGGCCTTGTACTTTGCCCATGTGGAGTTCTGCCTCTGCTAGGTGGTGCAGGCTGGGCCTGCCGAGCAGCAGTGGTTCCTGCATGACCTCGAGGACTTCACCTTCCACAGCTGCCTGGTCACACTGGAGGACAGGCTCAGGAACAGCCCTGTGAATGGGACACGGGGAGGCAGGAGCTTGTGCCTCCAGCAGGACACAGTGACAAGACACAGGACCCCCGGTGGTGTCAGATCCAACCGGGCCTCTAGGGGGTCGCTGAGCTGGAGCCAGCTCCAGTGCACAAGGGCTCAGGACCCTGCATCCTTCCCTGGGGATTGGAGGAATCGAAGGGAGGTTTCCAGCCCCCATTGGAGGGTAAAGGACCCTGCTGCTAACTCAACATCTAGAAAGTTACAAAACAAGAGCACCCATGTATACCTGCACCTCCCACACCTCTGGCCCCCTACCCTGCAACCCTACCACACCTCTGCCTTGGGGGCACTTCTACACACATCTGCACGTGACCCATATGACACAGGGACAGTTGGGATAAATCTGAGTGGCTTTTCAACCTTGTGAGCCAAGTCGCAGTGCCACTCACTCAAATTTGGCCCCACACCAAAACTATAACAAACTATGGCCACAACTTTTGAATTTAAAAAAATCACAACTTTCTTACAGCTTTAATTATGAGAGCGTTATAGAGGTCAGGATTTTCCAAGCTAGTTTATAGATTCACAAAATCAGTTTGAATTCACAAAACATTTGCTCCTTAATTTTTTCCTCTAAAGGAGTTTAAACATTTAAAACCGCCATGTTTTTAATTATAGGGAAACTTGTGTTATGTACATAGGTGGTGGAAGTAGTGGTGTAGAGGGTGCCGCAGCACCCCCTGGCTTGAAGTGGTTCCCATCATATACAGGGTTTACAATTTGGTTCAATGGCTCTCAGCACCCCCACTATAAAAATTGTTCCAGCACCCCTGGTTATGTATGGAGGAGAGATGAACCTCCCCAAAAGCTGGATTGACCATGTGTATACTGTTATCTTTCCATTAGAGGCGCTCTCTCTCCTCCTCTGCTTCTTTCTTCCTTTTTCTGCATCTATGCTGTACTAAACTTTTTCTGCTGTATTTTCACCCTATTTATTTACTGGACATTTCCCTCTTTACTTCATCTCTGCTCCTTTTTTCAGTGTCTCCCCTAAGCAGAACATTAACCCAACAATTAAGCTCTAGTCAAACTTTTGAACCCATTAGATTCAAGTTGGTTAAGGACAAAACAGCTTTGAGCATCTTTAATTTCAATAATCAATACCTATTCTAGAAAGTGGGTGGAGTTAATGAATTGGTTACAGCAACTCCTAGATGGCAAGATAAAACAAATCCACTGATTTTCTTACCACTGATCTATACCTTTCTTGTCCTCATCATCCAGTCTCACACTCACACGGAAGGTTGGTTGAGATACTGGGGGGGGGGGGAGGGGAAATATGCCAGCATTAGACCCTTGGTCTTACTGGAGTGGTCCAGCTCTGAAAATGGTATGAAATGGATTCAGTTCCTAACAGAGTTTCTGTGATTTGACAGGAATGAAGGCAGCTGCATCTGAATATCTCTCTCTGGGCTGCGTTATTTAATCTTCCCAAGCACTCTCCTCATCTCTCTTCATCAGCAACTGAAATGTCAATCTTGAATCATCCCCTATTCCTTGTAGGTCCCTCTCAAAATTACTTTGTTGTTGTTTGGCAGGGGGCTGGGAAATGGAAAAGAGCCCAGCCATTGAAGTCGAGGTTCAGTATAAGTTAATGCTGTATGATGGGCCAGGAGATAGCAAAGTACTGATGCATTAATTAGGCTCATAGGCAAATATCTGCCAAATATGTGCCTCAGAGTGGTTATTAATATGTTGTTTTGTGACAGATGTTATGCTGTTGCTCCTTTGTCTGAAAAAAAGTACATCATATGCTGCACCCTCCTGGACACTAATAGTATAGCGTATTTTTCAGAGAATTACTTCATACAAAAGATGTAATAAGATTATAGTATGAATCTGATCAGTGAAAATTCAGTTTCCATGGCTTCTTCTGAATGATCTTCCCTTGTTTTGATTGGTCTGAAGCTCAAGTGGGATTCAGAAACAGAAGCTTTATCCATACTATATCCTGGCAAATTCAAACTGTGGATTTAGATAGCATGTCCTCATCTACAAACTATGCCTCCTCCCTGCCTGAGGGCAGAAAAGTGACTCACACAAGTATGACACAATATTGAGTCAACTGGAACCACTGCATACATATTTTTTTAATTGCACGTAAACTGATACTTAAATGGAGAAGGCATTTTGCTTGCTTTGCAAAAATTCACTTTACTCCCCTTATGCAGTTTCACTGTTAAAAAAACAGAGATGAAAAGCAATTTGTAGGAAAGACAAGCTGAAAGGGAAGACGTCAAGTTTGCTTGCTGCCCATGTTCTTGTGCTGATCTGTATTTAAGTGACCAGCAGCATGTGCATTTAGGATGATGTCAGAAAAAGCTTGGATAAGAAGGGGCCTAAGTGTTGAATTGAAAGGCATTGCGATGTATGTTATCCAATCTATTATGATTTAGTTTTTGCACTGCATCTTTAAATGGGGAGAAGTCCTCCTTCTTGCTAATGAGGGAAAACCCTTGCAGTGTTCTGATGCAGCCTGCCATAGAAGAGAGACATACAGTGCATGTCTTCCTGCTGACAGAAAACATACTATTCTTCCTTCTTGCTTTCGTTGTTCTCTAAAGATTATTCTGACTGCAAGTGTGTGTTACACAAAATAAATAGTGAGGGAAAAATGGATGAAATTCAAAAGTTGTCTCTTTTCTTTCATTGTTATCTTCTTCCATCTTTTGTTTTTGAGAGACGGTTAGAATATGAAGGTGAATCAAATTAGAAAAGGGCAAAGGAGGAGCAGGTAGGGAAGGAGTGTATTAGTGATTTGTTTTACTACTACCACCGCAGCAGGGCTGGCTCCAGGTTTTTTGCCGCCCCAAGCAAAAAAATTTTTGGCTGGCCTCCACCCCAGCCATGGGCTCCCCCTGCACCCTCCTGCCGCCCCAGAGCTGGGCTCTCCCCCTCATCCCACCCTCCCCCAACCGCACCTCCTGCCGCCCCAACCCTGGGCTCTCCCCCCACCCCACCCTCACTCCCTGCTGCCCCAGTGCTGGGCTTCCCCCTAGCAGTGCTGACTCCGCCCGCTCCCCCCTTGCCTCCAGCCGGTCCGGCACTGGCAGGGTCGGGGTAAGCAGCGGGGCTCCCGGGCCACGCCTCAGCCCAGGATCCCTCCAGCCGGGGCTCCTGCCTCTAGGACCGGCTGGGACCCGGGAGGTCAGAGCTGGGGGACCACCCGGAAGAGGGCTGAGGAGCCGGGGCAGGGCAGCCCCAGAGGGAGCGGAGCCCCGGAGAGTGGGACGCGGGTCCCACACGGCAACGCCCCAGGCACCGGCCCCTACTGTGGCCCTGCTGCTGCTGCTGCTGCTGCTGCTTCTGGCCGCCCTGTCGCAGTCTCTGGGTGGCTCGTGCCGCTTCGCCCAGTCCTGGCTGCAGCGCTGGGGGGTGGCCATCCTGCGGCACCTGCAGGCGGTTCCGTGCGCTCTGCGGGGCAGCCCCCAGCCCGAGTGTCCCTCACTCGGAGCCCTCCTGGCCATAAGGCGCAGGCGCTGCTTCCCGATGCCAACTGCAGCGGCCCCAGGGCACCCCCCATGCAGGATGTGCTGCTGCTGCCAGGGGCGGCTCCAGGATTTTGCTGCCCCAAGCGCAAAAAAAAAAAAAAGGGTGGCTGGAATGCCGCCCCTGGAAATGTGCCGCCCCAAGCACGTGCTTGATTTGCTGGTGCCTGGAGCCAGCCCTGCACCGGAGAAGCCAGCAATAGCCCCATCCTCCGCCTTGCTCAAGAAGCCAAGTGTCAGTAAAGGCAGGAGCACACATTGCAATAGAATCACTGTAGTTTTTACGATGAGTTAGTGGTATCTGAAAAGTCCTGGCTTGACATCCTTAGATGCTGAAGAGGTACAGCATGGGAAATAGCAGTGCCCAATGGCTCAGCCAATGTGCGCTACCCTCAAGTGGGCAGAGAGCAGTTCACTCTCCAACCTCTTTTTATCTTTGTTTTCACTCATGAGGTTGCCAATTGTGATGTGGATGCAGATCTGCTAGGAGCTGGACTGAGACCAACAACCCATTTTATGATCACACAAGACAATAAAAATCCATCAGATGGTAAGGACTATTGATCTGGACTCTATTTAAACTTCTGCCCTACACATGAAAAGCTGTGTGTCACATTACCAATTCCTCAATCTTTCCAGTCCCCTGTAGCAGTGCTTTAAACAGGGGCAAATTCTATATGGGTAGGGTATTAAAATAATACCTTATACTTACGTAGTGTCTTTCACAAGAATTGCTAACGAGCCAAGGCCACTTCCACCTTAACTGAATTGGCTCGTTAGCACTGACCCCCCCCCCCACTTGGTAAGGCAACTCCCATCTTTTTATGTGCTGTGTATTTATACCTGCCTACTGTATTTTCCACTCCATGCATCTGATGAAGTGGGTTATAGCCCACGAAAGCTTATGCCCAAATAAATGTGTTAGTCTCCAAGGTGCCACAAGGACTCCTTGTTGTTTATGCTGTCTGAAGTGGCTTACAACTGTGCGTGCCAGCCTCAGGTCAGACTGTCAAAAAACAGGGCAGACACTCCAAACTGATGGTATAGTCTATAATTAGATTTCACCAAGCCAGTAACATATATACACTACCATGGAGTCACAAACAGTCCCCCTAGGCTCTCCAGCCTGCCTTGCCATGCAGACAAACTGGACTTTGTTATAATGGTCCCTTATACCAAATATCACATTACATTAGATTACTCCCAACTCCAAAGGGTCGGTCAGTTACCTCAGGTCAATGGATACTCTTGACCTCACACCAAAGACAATGCTGGCAGTCAATTTCTCTAGTACACTAACTAAAGATGTATTAGCTAAGAAAAGGAAATGAGAGTTATTGAGAGGCTAAAGCAGGTAAAATACACTAACAGATAAGTCAAAGTTTGTAAATCCAAAATGTTAACAGAGTTGTAGTAATCTGCTAGATTTCAAAAAGGGTAATTCTGGGATCTCTGTCCACTTGTTCAGTATTCCACCCTGTCACAATCCAAACCAGTTCAGCGATACTGGATCGACCCCATATCCATTCTTATAAAGCAATCTGGCAAGTGTTTTCATCATGGCATGGGCTCTTCCTTTGGGTTTGGCTACACTTGCAGATATAGAGCGCTGGGAGTTAAACCAGCCTTCGGAGACCGCAGCAGGGAAAATGCTGCTGTGTGCTTACACTGTTAGCTTCAAGCGCACTGACGTGGCCACATTACCAGCTCTTGCAATGCCATAAAGAGCAATGCATTGTGGTAACTATCCCAGTGTGCAAGTGGCTGCAAAGTGCTTTTCAAATGGGTGGGGGGTGGAGTGTGACAGGGAGTGTGTTGTGTGTATGTGGGGGGAGAGACAGTGTGTTTTGGGGGGCAGAGTATGTGTCAGCCTGCTGTCTTGTAAGTTCAGACAGCAGCAGACTCCCCTACCCCCGGCCTCTCTCTCACACACAGCATTCCACAGTAATGGTTTGCTTTGTCCCGGAGCAGATAAGCATGCCGGCTGTCAGAAACGGAGCTTTGAAAGGGGATATCCGCATGCCTGTAGCTGAGTTCAAAACAATGAGAAGAGTGGCCACTTGACTTCAGGAGAGTATGGGACATTTCCAGAGCCAATCACAGCACAGTAATGCAACACCTCATCCACACTGACACCCGGGCGTTTCAGCCGGGGCACAGCAAGCTTTATGCTTCTCGTGGAGGTGGATTACCAGAAGTGCTCCAGCTGTAGAGTCTAGGCGCTCTAAGTGCCTTGCCAGTGTGGACATCTCAGGAGTTAGGGTGCCCGGGGCTGCTTTAATGCACTCTAACTTGCAAATGTAGCCAAGCCCTTAGTTGACTAAATGCAAATTGAGCTTGTGAATTTCTATTGTCAAACACAATTTGACTTCCTTGCATTCACAAGTAATTTAGTTACAATGATATACATAATGCAATTGCCTGTCATTACAGTAAAACAGGGCTAGATAAGTGAAACAATACAAATAACATTTTATTAGTTTTCATGCAGTTGACATATCAAACATCTTCTCATTTTAGCACTAACACACACTTTAATCTAGGGTTATCTAATAACCAGGTATACATAATGTAGTGTGATAGCAATCAACCATTTACAGATAAGCGAAGACAATATCATTCACATTTCCTTTGAATTAACACTCGAGTGAATTAGTATACTTGCCATTTCTTTGATATTCACACACAAGTGAATTGGCCAATGGCTTTGATTTGAGCTGGCCTGTCAGTGTCACATTAGGAATCATTTACTCTTTTTGATATATATATATATATATTACTTAAATAGATTTTTTTAATGTTATGGCTGAGGTATCAAAATGGTGAGGGTGAAATTCTGGCCCCTTGAAGTCAATGGCAAAACTCCCATTGACTTCAATGGGCCCAGGATTTCACCCTGTTTAACACAGCCATTCAGTGAAATATAGTAGCGTCATTTGCTTTTTGCCTTTTAACATCTTTCATTTTGATTGGTTAGCATTTCCTTCCACTTTGCACAAGTTAATGAGCCAGACAATAGGAAGAAGGATGAAATGGTCAGCGATCGAATTTAGAACCTGCAAAGGTCAAACTGACACTGTGCTATTTCAATGTATAGATCATGTGACAAATTGTGATCTTTTGTCCTTGTATTGGAGACTACAAGAATGGCTAATTACAAAGATGCATGCTATTTCATTTATACTTTGTAGGCTGAGGATTTGAATTTCAGTATTCCTCAGATGCTGGAACCACCACCGAATGACTCTCTGCAGTGAAATGCTGCAGAAATGATTATGCATTGTGCTTTCAGTTTCATAAAAATATCAGAATTGCCCCTCAAAGTTTTATCTAAACTAATTGTTTGCAAGAGATTGCAATTGGGGCAGTTGGAAAATTTCCAGGGGCTAGAATGCAAAGGCTATTTCTTGTATACACTGTAGAACGCACGCCACAGCACATCCTGAGAAGCACACAAAGACGCTCCCCCTTCCTTATGCAGCTTGCACGAGAGTCTTTCACAACTGAGTCCCTGCACTAGGGGATGGGGTGGGACTACTTGCCTGGTGTGCCCAAAGGGGTGGGGAGGAGAGGGAAGGAGGTGGGGTCACAGTCCTGCACTCTCCAGGCCAGTCCACAGAGAAATCAGAATGCATCAGGTGGAAGAACAGGCTTCATCATCCTAACAGATAATACAGTCCATGTGGTCCCCTTGTGTATGCTGAGCCATATGGAGAGGGATTGTGCTTCTCTGAAGTACAATCCCTCTCCAAGATCCCTATAGGGCAGTTGTGCTATGCACTATTCCCTAATTCAGGCCTGTGGTATTGCCATAATTTCTCTATATTATTCAGTATAGGAAATCAGAAGTATTATTGTCTCATAATCTCCCTTAACAAGCAAGGCCATCTTTGATTGATGACTCTCCACTACCTATAAAGTTTAGTACACTGAATTCAGAATGCAAATTGCTGCTGAATTAGATCTTATTACTGACATATGACCTCTCTAACTACTTAGTTTTCAGTCTTAGTGGGGGCTTTATATTTTCTCTTTATTTTTTCCACTGAAGACTGCTGCCAGACTCTCTTTGGGATTCACACTCTTCTAGGGCTTGATCCTGCTCCAGTGAAGTCAATGGGAGATTTTTCTCTCTCCCCCGCCAACGTGCCCTTCTATTCCATGGATATCTCATGGCTAGCTCTGCTCTGGTTATCTTTTCCCTACAGATCTCCATCACTTTGTGAGGGACATATATCTACCTGTCTTGATTCTATCTGTTCCTGAGTATAATTAGCAATAGATTGTTCCAGTAAATGTTTCAATACTGAAGTCTTTCTACTGGAAAAGTGTCCTGTTTGTCCCATCTCTCTGATTACTATCACTTTCCTTCATTCAGATATTTTTGTTTCCAAGGTCAGAAATCTTGGAGACATCCTAACCCCCAAATTATTTTCTCCTCTCACTTCCCCCTTTAAATCTGCGTATCACCACTTCTGGAACAATACCAGAATTTGTCCTGTCCCTGACCCTAGCCTGGGCTGCAAGTTATAACCTTTATTCATGCCTTAATTACTTCCCACCTCAAATACAGCAACTCCTTCTTCTCTCAACTTTAGGTGATCCTGAATTCTATGGCCAGACTACTCTTTCACTCTATGAAGCAGTACTATGTCATTTTCAATTTCATCATTTACGCTGGCTTGTCTTCTTTGTTTCCAGTATTACCCATGGATCTGTGCCATCCTACCACATAGATTTAACACCAACATACTCTACCCCCACTCACTCTCCTTATCTAGTCCTGACCTCTGTCTTCTTCCTTTAATTCTCTTAAATTTGGAGTGGCTACCTCAGCGCAATTGAATCTTGTCCTCAAGCACCGTCCCCCTTTTTTCCCTTTAGGTTATAATTGACAAGTTTGTGGTTTTCTCTAATATGTTGTGGTGCTAAAGATTAAGGAAACTAAAGGAAAATAAATGTATACACTAGCACAAATGGCATATGTTGACTCCGTGGTCACTCTTTTTTTCATTTTACAGTAAACTGAATTTCAAGGGTCAACTTTTATTTAAAAAGCGATCTACAACTGATTATATTTTAACCACTGTGCTAACTGAAGTCCCCCAACTCTGATTTAAACTCTGATAAACACCTGCCCTCAGGCAGGCCTCTGAGGATATCAAACAAAGAAGAGCAAACACTACCAGATCAGAAATGGACAGAGAATTATACAGTGTAAGTGAGGTAGAACCAGGTCTGAGGCTAGCTTAAGAAACAACCACACAGTGGAGGGAGTACACTAGGGTCTTTAGCTTGGGGAAAGGAGCAATTCAGGGTATGTCTACACTGCAGTTCAAAACCCATGGTGGACCCACACCAGCTGACTCAGACTTGTGGAGCTCAGGCTAAGGGGCTGTTTATTGCAGTGTAGACATTTGGGCTCTAGGACCTTGCGAGGTGGGAGGGTCCCAAAGCTTGGGGTGCAGCCCGAGCCTGAACATCTATACCACAATTAAACAGCCCCTTAACCCAAGCCCCAAAACACTGACTCAGCTGGCATGGGCTAGCCGCAGGTGTCTAACTGCAGTGTAGATGAATGCTTAGTGTCCAAGTGCTCCTTATACCAGCCTTCCCCCTCAAAAGGACATAGCTGATGAGTTGTTCATTACACAAGAAGGGTTGAAGCAGTCTTTTGTTTTTTCCTAAAACAAGCTGAAGATAGTGAGAAATTACAACAGAACAGTTTGAACACAGATGTAAAAAACAGCTGTGTGAATAACTGATTTTTGATTCACTGCAATTCCAAAAAACTGAAAACAATTGTTTTGGGTCATCCCCAAAACAATTTTTATTTGAAATTTATTGGGAATGAAAAGTCAAAAAATTTCATTTCAGGTTGAGTGAAATGTTTTATTTGACCAAAACCAAAATATTTTGTTTGGATTTTTTAATTCTTTAATTTTTAAAAAAATAAAATGGAAGGACAATATTGTCAATACAAAATTCTAGATGTTTCACCTTTTTTAGTTTTTTTTTTTCTGACATGAACAATTTGGCAAAAGTGATGAATTTACATCACACTTCAGTTTCACTAAATTTGCATTTTTTGCTAGAAAAAAAGTTTTGGCTGAATAATTTCACCCGGCTCTAGTAAAAAGTTTCTACAAACCCTTATATTCGATACACTCAAATGGTTTATAGAAAACTAAACGAATTTAACAGTTACTTGAGAACTTCAGTCCAATTCATTGCTGCCAAAGCTAGAAGTCATTTTGATCTTGTTTACAAGTTACCTTGCAGACACTGTTTGCCATGTAATGTGTTTTTTCCCCCAATATGTCTGTCTTGTCTATATGGGGACACTCAGGAAAATTAATCCGAATGATAAGTGAATTAGTTAAACTACATTAAACCCCGGTGTGAACGTGCTCATTCAGAATTAAAGTGGCCTTAATTCAGTTTAGCATATTTCACTTTGGAAGTACAGTATAGAAGATCTGCTTGTTCCTGGCTGCAGTTAGGATTCTGTCCTGATCTCTCAGTCCAGAGAGACCATTAAAATTCTTGAATTGCTATTATTAGTGGAATTATGTTCTATTCTTTTGATAGGGAATCTGCAGACTCTTTCAATTTAAACCTGTTCTTCAGTTTTCAGCACCCACAACTTCAGTTATCCATCCACACACTTAAAAAGCTGACAAGATCTCTGCATTCCATTCCATCTGGAAATTCTACAACCCACAGACAAGCAGCTGGCTCTTGATTTTCCAGCATTCTCCCCTGTGGTATTCCATTGATTTATTGCTTTACAGTCTGAATGTCATGATATAGTCAAAAATCTCATTTTTGTTGTCCACCTTTTTAATGTTAATCTGTCCCCAGTACTTGAGTGAGCTCACCCTGTTTCCCACATTATTAACATGAGACGCCTGTTGATCCTGGCTGGCATCCATCAGTGCCAGGGATACTTTAATTTCAGTAGCATTTGAGTTAATTTGTTTAAAAATTGTCCAATTCAGTTGGACAGTTTTCGGAACTCATAAAAGGGCCTGCATCTTTGAAAATACTAAAATTAATCCCTAAAGTCAGGGTTTATTTTTGAATCAAAGAGCTTTAAATGCTAAGTAAATTGGGCCTCTCAGTACCCTCTGAGGTAACTTCTATACCAGATAAGGAAATTGAGGTACAGAGAGGTTAAAGTAACTTGCCCAAAATCACAGTGGCAGAGCTATCAATAGAGCCC
Source organism: Malaclemys terrapin pileata (assembly GCF_027887155.1). Taxonomy (NCBI): domain Eukaryota; kingdom Metazoa; phylum Chordata; order Testudines; family Emydidae; genus Malaclemys; species Malaclemys terrapin. The sequence continues at coordinate 89,526,884 of NC_071507.1, forward strand.
AGGAGTGTTCTAGCCACTAGCAGGGCCGGCTCCAGCATTTCTGCCGCCCCAAGCAAAAAAACCCAAAAAACAAAAAACCCGCGATTGGCGGCCGCAGTTCAGCGGCAGGTCCTTCGCTCCTAGAGGGAGTGAGGGACCTGCCGCCCCCGAATTGCCGCAGGTGCCGCCCCTCTCCCTTGGCCGCCCCAAGCACCTGCTTGTTAAGCTAGTGCCTGGAGTTGGCCCTGGCCACTAGACACACAACCTCCTGAACTAGCTGAGGCTCAACTAAGGGTTAACCTCCAGAGTGCTAGGAACTTTGAAAGGACAGACTAATAGACATGCTGGGCCTTGTGCAGGTTTAAAGGTAGCCATGTGGGTGGGAGGAAATGACAGATATTTTAGGAGGAGGCAGGGAGGTCCCTGGAGTTCGGGACTAAGTCAAAAGGTCTGAGTAGCTCCCAGAAGTTTGTCCGCTATTGAAGTTTATGGTATTTTCTGTTCTTCGCTTTCTGCTTTTTTCCCTGGAAATAATACTGCCTCAAGCCTGGTCCTAAAATCATCCACACACTGTTAACTGAAGAACAGCCGGCCCTTTACTTATCCCTCTCTCTTCTCTGACTCAGCTGTTTTTTCCCAGTCTGTAAGAACAGTAAATCCTTCCCTCCTTCAATTATCAGCTACCTCCCTGAACTGATTTCCACCTCATGCACAACTCCTCTTCTCTTCCAATAAGACTAATCCCTGCTGTTAATGAAAATCATGTTTCTCTAGTCTGCTAACAGGGTTCTCTGGAGCATCTTATGGGATCCTGCTCTGTGCAGTGCTTCACAAAGGGCCTAGCAGAATAATTTCCACTGTAGCAGGAAGTTCGATAGCAGGGTATTAAAAGAGCCTGTTGAGAAAATGAGTACTTCACAGAGCTACAAATAGGAACAGCTCTAGGTTTTATAGGACTCTATGCAGAGTAACTCATGTGGAGTCCCATCCAGCTCCCCCTTCCTTAATTTATTTACACCCTCTCCCATCCTTAGACAGTTTGGAGCTCCCTACCCTTCAGGCTCTCCTGAGTTACTTGCATATTTGACTCCACAGCTTAAGGGGAGGCTCCCCCACCAACCCAACGTAGTCTGAAAGGCTACGAACCAATGCTGAAGTGCAATTTTTCCAAGAGAGAGGGCATTTAGGACATTTAGAGAATCTCTGCTAGTGTTGAAATCAGTCTGGAACATGGGTGAGCAGAGGGGTGTGGCAGGCTGGCTAGAAGATTTTGTGTGGGTGTGGCGATGTCTGTGGAAAGGAGGAGCCCAACTGTAGCCACATAGATCTCATAGACCTAAGGTCAATAGTGGTTACTGGCATGTTAGACATTGTTAGAAATTAAAATAAAACAAAAATCCACAAACCCTTCTCTGTAAGTAAACATCAACGACAAAACCCAACCCTAAAGTGTGTCTAAAATGCAAAAACAATGAGAGGGATTTCTTTGATGAAACTGTAGAATGACAATATAACCCAGTTAACATTATTTGCGCCTGATTTTCTTCTCGCTTACACTGGTATAAATCAGGCATAGCTGCATTTATGCCAATACAACAATGTAACTGAGATTAGCATCAGGGCCTTGGCATTGAAGACCCAGAATAGCAGTTATTTGCATTCTGCTCAGTGGCAAAAAGTAATTTCCCCCTCTGCTGATACTCACGCCTTCTTGTCAGCTGTTGGAAATGGACAATGTCCACTTTGATTGCATTGGCCTCGTTAGCACTACAAAAGTAACTTCCTCCTTTGATATTCACCCCTTCTTGTCAACTGCTGAGACTAGGACACTTCCACCTTAATTGAATTAGGCTCCTTAGCACTGACCCCCACTTGTGTTGTATCCACCAGGCAAGGTATTAACAAACTTCAACAGAACTTTATTTACAGTGGAAATCTCTTTACCAAGCTGTAGCTGCACACTCTGTAACTCTCCCAGCCTCCTCAACTCCTCCCCCCTCCTTCCCGTTTCCTGTCCTTTCAGACTCCCAACAGCCAGTGCTCCCAGTTCTAATAATCACATGCAGCATCTAAACACCACAACTTGATAAGGCAACTACCATCTTTTCATGTGCTGTAATATTTATACTTATTTCTGTATTTTTCATGCCATGCATCTGATGAAGTGGGTTTTAGCCCACAAAAGCTTATGCCCAAATAAATGTGTTAGTCTCTAGGTGCCACAAAGACTCCTCGTTGTTTTTTGTATTTTTTCAGTAATGCTCTCCCTGCCTTTAGGTTAGCAAAATGAGGCCTAACAATTTCAGAGCTAAAGCATGCCCTGTATGAGAGAAGAGTGCTTTCATCTTTTCCCAGCATCTAATACAAACATTTAAACATTATTTTGTAAGATCCTGAATTCAAGGTAATGTTTGAACATTTAGATCGTGGCAGAGTGGGTCACAGAATAGGGAGAATGATTAACTTAATTTGACTATCTTGTTTGTTTGATGCTGTCTAAGTCGACTGTGAGTCAATAAAACTGACACAGCATTAACACAGCTTTCAGCACAGAGCCAGCCTGTCCCAAAATGGGGATTAGCAAAGCCGTCTTTCTGTTACTTTTATTTCTATACACAGGTAAGGTTTCTTTATATTGCATTTTAATCAGTGAGATTCTGGCCAAACTTTCCAAATTTGGTGCTTGAAATTGGGTACCTAAATCTATATTTAGGCACCTAATTCAAGGGGCCTGATTTGCAGAGATGCTGAGCAACCACTGCTCCTAGAGAGGAAAATGGGAGCTGTTGTTGTGCAGCAACTCTGCAAATCAGGCCACTTTTATTTACTTGCCAAACTTTAGGCATCCAAGTCAGCAAACATTGACCTATATATTTAAAAGCGCAAATTAGTAATGTTCCTAGCCTTTAAAGGTCTATGTGAAAGCCACACAGCCCAGGATCACTTATCTTCTCTCAAATCTATATTTGTTGCTCCTTTATGAAGGCTCTCTGACAAAGCGTGGCAGCTACAGAAAGGGGACCCTGCAGTCCTGACTACCTGCTGCTGCTAGTATTTGTTAGTATTAGAGAGGGGTTCAAACTGAAAAATTCAAATTCTATCTGGATTTCAGATGCCTTAAAGCAGTGCTGAAAGTGGCCTGAAAAAATATATGTGGGAGGGAGCGGGGAAGGGAGCCTATCATAATCTGGGAGCAGCATTTTTGTTAAAAAAAGTGCTTAAAGTGCACCCTTCATTGACTTTGCTTGATTATTATTACTATTGTTATTGCCAGATCTGTGACCCCTGGGGGATCTGACCCCTTTAAGCTCTGAAAATGTCCAGGAGTATTTGGGTTCAAAGATTAGGCTTTCCCATTAAAAGAGTAAGTGCTAGCCACAATATTTCTATCCAGAGCCTAGTTCAGATTCTTCAAAGCTCCAGAATCTCCTGATCTAAATTTTGGTTTAGTCCCCTCTATACTTAAAATAATTGTTATGTATTATACACTATATTGTATATCCTTGTATATAACAGTATATATGTCTCATTTCCTGATTTATATGTTCTTCTGATTCAATGTAATGCACTACTAGGATACTCGCTAATTTTTGTGATTGTGTCATACCATGCAGCCCTTAGAACGAATAACAACACTCAGATTGAGTTGTTTGCAACTTTGTCATACCACATTCAACAAGTGGTCGGTTAAACAAAGGATTTGGCAGCACTAAATGGTGTAAATCACGAAACTTCGGACATAGGCCCAGTGGTAGCAGAGATCTCACATATTTATCCTGCTCTTTGCTAAAGTCCCAGAAAAAATGATGAACCATCCTTCAGTGTTTTTGTGTTGAACAAATGACAACAGATTTACCAGTGGCCAGATTTTCAGAGGTAATGAGCACCCACAAATACCATGGAAGCCAATGGGAACTGAAGGTACTCAGCACCTTTGAAACTAGGCCAATACAGGCCTAATATAAAAGCTGTGTTAAGTCCATGGAAAGACTCCATGTGGGCTTTAGATCAGACCCGAGGTCTGTTTATTACATCAGTTACTATCAAATATCCCAAAGCTGTCTGATTTTGATTTATTTAGTGCAGTATTACAGATTGTTATTTTTTGTTTGTTTTTAAATCCAAAGTTTTTTTTTTAAAAAAGCAGAAACAAAAGAAAACATCCCCTGTAGCATGGAGATTTTAGTCTCTTCTGTGGCCAGCTTCTTATAAGAGGCTTTCCTATTACTGATTTGTATGGGGCAATAAAGCATTTCAGTAGATTGGAATTTAATCTTCAGTAGTCTAGACTCCATAAGATTAGTTCTTCAAAAGATAAAAACAAGAGGATTTATAAAATGCTAGACAATATGTTAAGCCTTTAAAAATACATATTTGTTTTATGAAGATCAGCAAATGCTATGGAGATTTTGAATAAGTACTCTGTGTGCTGTACAAATGAAACTTGACTCAGATATCAAAACCTGATGGCATTTCTTCCTGCAGACATTGTATATGTCTACATGAACTGCTGCAAAAGCAGTTTTAAAAGTAAGGTTAACAATCAAGGCAATATGTCATATGATTATATAACAACTTTATCTTGATAGAGATCATATGGAAAGATAACAGAAGAAAACAGGGATGTGTTGTATGTGTGATTGTGTGGGAGTGAGGGATATAAAAGAAACAGCTGTTATAGTTACTTGTAAAAGGTATGAATAGATTCTAGCTAATGGAAGTTAGGATTTAGAAATATTACAGAGGGGCCCTTCTATAACAAAATATAGTAATTATTTGGTGTTAAAGCATATCTAAGTGAATTTAAATTCTAGTTTCTGAGTTGTCCTTACTGACATGAATACTCCCAACTGAAATAAAAGGGATTATTATGTGAGTGAGGACTATTTACATGATTAGGGGTTTATAGGATTTTGTCCTCTGTTGGCAAGGTATTTAAGAAACATACTCAGTATTTGCCTTACCAATCTGCTCATGGGCCTTTCTCAAACTGCTGTAAATGTCAATCTTTGTTCCCTTTTCTGAATAAGAAAGTAACATCTTTTTAATGTTAGAGAATTCCACAGACTAAGAAAAAACTGCAGTAGGCACATGTCACAACTCAGTGCTGGGTGAATAAAAGCATCAACATTATTCACATACATTTTCATTGTTTTCTCATAGTAGTATTCTCTGTACTGACACCATGAGGGAAAGGAAAAGAAAAAAAAATTAACTGTCTTTAAAAATTAATTTAATCTAATTTTAGACCATCAACACTGAATGCCTTAATCACAACCATATGGTTATTGCATGGTGTCGCTATGGGGCAGAGGTAAGGTTGTTTGGATACCCTAGCAGAATATTTTCATACTTTAACATGTGCGGACGTCTTTAAGTTTAACCTTTATCCTGAATTTTCAGGATTAGTAATGAATGTATCTGAGATGAATACAACATCCCTATATTTTACCCTAAATTACTGATATATTCTCTCAATCTTACTTCTTCTTAATGCCATTTTTGTCTGGGAATACAGTAAAGAGTGGACTCAGCAAGATGTGTGTAGTACATCTAAGTAACTATGTGACCTTATTATTGTAACTCCTATCTGTTTTCCTAGTCCTGTCTGTCCTCCCTGTTCTTGTTCGTAACCATCACTTGCATCATGTCTACCATTAGATTGTATGCTCCCAGGGACAGGGACCACAAGCCAAAATCTGCCTTCAGCAGCACCAGTGTAAATCCAGAGCAACTTTAATGACTTCTGTTGAGTCTTGATTTATATTGATAGGACTGAGAGAAGAATTTGCCTCTTTGTCTATTTTATTTGTCTGAAAGGCACCTAGCATACTGTAGATGCTAAGTAATGATTAAGAATAATGTATTGCAGGGTGATTATTGTAGAACTTGAATGAACAAAATCACTCCATTTTCAAGTTGTGCTGGCTAATGCCAGCAGAGGCCCACTATGGTCACAGGAATGTCTCTTTTCAGAATTAGGGCTTTGTGACTATTCTGCTTGAACTGTGTTTACCAAAGTGTAGTCAGTCAAGTAGCTATTAGATTTGTTTACCCTCACCATTAAGCAATAAATCCCATTTATAAAAGGGAAGATTCCTTTTTGGCTTTGGAATGGGTTATTGTTACTTCAGGCCCCCTGTAACTTGGCTTGTGTCAGTGATGACTAGGCTTTCCCTATTGACTGCTCACTGCGCTAGGCCAATCACTTTCCCTCTCTTGGGATGGACTGCACTATTTCCCCCCAAACAGTCTCAGACCACAGGGATCTTCAATGCAACCAAGTTCATTAGAATCAGACAGAGAAAAATCATAATAAAATAATATAAATGGTATCAAAGCAGTCCTAGCATTACCTGTAAAAGCTAATTTAAACAGATACAGACCTGTAGGTAAGGAAAGAGAAATCAGATAATAAGGGACTCACATGTGTAGCATAATGCCTCGTGTGGCATCTTGTGATCTGTCAAAGTGACCACTGCTCTTACAGACAAGCTGTGGTCCAGCCTATCAGAGTCAAAAGATGCTTACCTTGTTGTGTACAACACTCATATTCTAGTCCCTTTGAAGTGAGTAGGTATTAGATTGCATTAACTTTCCCCATGGAGTCCCTTGTTTGGGAAATTACTATTTGTACAGGTGTCCTCGCCTTGGGATGTTCATTTCTCATACAACAGCCATTGTATGTTTCCAGTTCTATTCAGTATTTTTGGATTGTCCTCTCCTAAGTAGCTTGGGGGTCATCTGCATCCTGTCCCTTCGCAGGTTCATTTCTAAAGCTTCTTTGAATGCATGGAAGTATCACCCAGTCATATGTCTTTTCTTAGCTTAGGCCTTGTTTACACACAACTTGCACTGATTTAACTAAAGGAGTGTTTTTAAATGGATTTAGTTGAAGCAATTCCTCCTGCTCTCCTCCTCCCTCCCGAGAAAAAAAATCAATTTTCCATGTGCCCTTCCCAGGCAGTTGAGCATCTGGAAGTCATAAGGCTGCAAGGAGATGTATCATCTCAACCCGGTCATCGGTGTCCTTCATAGAATTTAGCGAGTAGAGGGAGGCGTGATCCGCGAAGAGTAAGAAGGAGTTCCCTAGTAGATAATAGTATAGGTCCTCTATGGTCCATTTCACAGCCAGGGCCTCATTTTCAATCTCCTCCTGTGGGAATAGCTTCATACTCAGATACAATATTGAATGTTTCTCACCTCCTACCTCTTGGGACAACATGGTCGCAAGACCTACTTCTGACATGTCCATCTGAAGGATAAAAGGCTCTGAAAAATTGAGGTGGAAGAGAACTGGCCCCTGAGCTAGCCGGTTCTTCAGAGTTCTGAAGGCCCTGTCACATGCCTTTGTCCATTGCACCTTCCTGGGGTGGGTGCTTTTTACTAGATCGGTAAGGAGTGGGTGGCGACTATTGTGGCAAAGCCAGGCACAAACCCCCTGCAATAGCCAGCCTGGCCTAGGAAATGTTGCACCTGCTTCTTGGTCGACATGGTCATACCATCGGTTAGTGCCTGGACCTTATCCACTGGGGTTTTCGCTGGCCCCACTCTATCAGGTACCTGAAGTATGTCACTTCTCTCTGCCCAAGGTGGCACTTAGCCAGATTTGCAGTAAACCTTCCCAAGGGCTTGAACAACCATGATGATGTGTTGTAAGTGGTCTTCCTGACTGTAGCTATAGATGACTGTGTCATCAATATAGGCGTGCATGGGGTTATGGGGCTACAGTACCTTATTTGTCAGTCACTGAAAGGTGGCAGATACTCTGTAGGCCAAAAGGCATAGTCACAAATTGATAGATGCTAAAGGGAGTAGGGAAAGGCTGCCTTCTCCTGGGACACCTTTGCCATAGGGATTTGCCAGTATCCTATAGTCAAATCTAGCATGGATATATACTCGGCGCTCCCCTGTCTCTCTAGTAGCTCGTCCACCTGGGCATCGGATATGCATCAAATAGCAATATCGTGTTGACCTTTCTAAATTCTATGCAGAATCTCATTGAGCCGTTGGGTTTGGCACCAGCACAATAAGGCTTCTTCACTCACTGTGGGACTTCTTGATGACCCTCAGTGTCAGCATAGCCTGGAGTTCTTCGCGGACCACCTCTCACCTTTTCTTTGGCAGAGGTTGATGACTCTCCTGTACTTGCTACATCCTCCCTGGGAGGTCTGAGAACACTATGGGGAAGGCCTGAGTCAGTCGCAGTGTTTGGTCTTGCTGCCTTTAATTGAGCTCCGGCCCCATTGGCACAGCGGTTGGGTCTGTGGATGTCATGGCTTGAGGCCCCAGTTCTGGTTCTGGGGAATAAAGAGCTATCAGAAGGCCATCTTGAGTCTTCCAGGCCTTCGGTAGGTTGATGTGATAAATTTGCATCTCCTTCCATCTCCCAGGCTGACGGATCTCATAATAAACTGGCCCTATTATTCTTACCACTTCAAATGGCCCCTGCCACAGGGCCAATAGTTTTGACTTGGGCATTGGGAGTAACAACAAGCCCTGTCACCTGGTTTGAATGTTTGCAACTGTGTCCCCTTGTTGTTGGTCTGTTCCTGGGCCTTCAAGAGACCTTCAAGAGGTTTTCCTTAGCAAAGTCCCTTAGCATTTTCAGTTATTCTTGAAAATTGGAACATATATGGCACTGAGCCCACCACCCCATTCCCTGTTCTTTCCAGGCCTCCCGGAGGAGGTCCAAAATCCCCCTGGGCTGTCTACACACAGAAGCTTGAAGGGCAAGAATCCTGTGGGGGTTTGGAGGACCTCCCATATGACAAATAGCAATGATGGTAGCAGTCAGGCCCAGTGTCAAGTGTCCATTTTGACCAATTTCCTCAACATGGCCTACAGGGTCCCGTTGAACTGCTCCACCAGCCCATCTGTTTGCAGATGGTAGATGGAAGTCTTCAGGGCTCTGATCCTCTACAGTTTACACAATTCCTACATCAGTTTGGTCAAGAAGTTGGACCCTCCGTCCATCAGTATTTCCTTGGTATTCTGACCCTGGTGAAGACCTTCATGAGTTCGTTCACTATGGTGAGCATATTTGTTGTGTGTATTGGGATGGCTTCAGGGTACTGTGTGGTATAGTCTACTATCACCAATGAATACCAGTATCCCGATGTGATCTTCTCAATGGGCCCCACTAAATCTTTTCCTACCCATTCCAAGGGTATGCCCACCACTGGGAGCAGAATCAGAGGGGCCTTTGGCATCCCTTTGGGCCCTGCCAGCTGGCATTCTGGGCACAAGACAAAAATCGAACACCGCTTCTGTAGATTCCCAGCCAGAAGAATCTAAGGGCCACCCTCTCCAGTGTCTTTTTTCACCCCAAGTACCTGGCATATGGCACTGAGTGAGTTAGGTGCAGAAGCCTCCAGTGGAACTTCTTGACTCCCAGCAGCCATCGACATGTTTTCTGGGTTTGATGGTCTCATCACTCATCACTCATTCCAAAGCTCAAAGTGAGGCCAGTGCTTTACTCATTGGGTTTTGCCCACCTCCCCATCGGAGACAGCTATCTGTTACCATGCCCAGCTCAGAGTCTGGTCCTCCCATTGTTCTTGCACAAAATCCTCATCTTCTGGTAGCCAATTGTGGCTTATTTCCTTGGGTGTCCCAGAGCTAGTGGGCTGCTGGGTTGGCACTGCTGGCTGGCGGGGCACTCCCAGGGGTCTTCCATTTTGTCTTGGCCCATAAGTCCCCTCATGTTCAGGCCTGGGTTGGTTTCTGAGGTGGGGCAGTCCCTGCATCACTGCTTGAGGAGTCCCTCAAACCACTTCCAATCCCTCCCTAATGTTACTGGGTAAGCCAGGGTGTCTGCTAGGCTGATCTGGCAAGTCCCAGTGTAACCGCTTACCATCAGCTTCACTCTTGTTGCAGGGACTCATGTCCCTGTGAAAGTACTGGAGGTATGGCAGAGCACCTTATGTATCAGGGGACTCTACTAAGCTTGTCCATACAATGGTTTGGCTACACCCTGAGTCTATCAGACCGATCACTTCAGCTCTGTTGACCCATACTGGCAGCATCACCTTGGCCAGGCCCCGCCTACAAGCTCTGGTGTCTGCCATCCATGCCTGTCCATAGCTGCAGTCCATGAAGGGGCACTCTCGCCTAAAATGCCCTTGCTGTCCACACTTGAAGCAACTCCCTTTCGGGGTCACAGTCATCTGGCTCATTCTTGGGGCCACGGGGCCTCCTGGTGGGCACACCCCCCTCCATGGTGACCATTCTGCCTTAGTGCCTGGGTCCTGCTCGCCAAGTGGGGGTGACACAAAGGTAGGTGGCCCATTCTAGCAAGGTCCCCATTAGGGGTCAGTGTCCTGGTTCTGGGGGCTCCCATCCTAAGTGTCATTCAGGCTGGACTATTGGCTGCCAGATTGTTCTCTATCAAGGTTACAGCCTCTGCCAGTATCGACAGTTGATGGTGTTTCACCCACTCCTTCCTGCTGGCTGGGAGAACCTGTACTGCTGCAACAGGATAGCTTCTGCCACCTGTACTCTGGTCTGCTTCTTGGGGTTCAACCAGAAGCAACACTGTTCCTTCAGGTGTTGGGCCACCACCTGGGTCGGGCTTCTGGCTGGTATCTCTCATTTCAGAACTGCTGGTGGAACATCTCAGGGTTGATGTCCAGGTAGTTGAGAATAACTGCCTTTACCTTGTTGTAGTCCAATACTTCTATGGAGTCCAAGCCCCAACAGGTGGCTTCTGCAGGTCCTGTCAAATATGGGTCTATCATGGTGGCCCAGTGTTCTTGTGGCCAACAGGCTGCGGTGGCCACCCATTTGAAGGTGATCAGGAAGGCTTCTGGGTCATCTCGTGGTCCCATTTTTGTAAGCCTGATGGGCAGCCCAATGGGGAGGATATCCCCTGAGGGTCCAGGTCTCTGAGTGTTAGATGCCCCTTCAGGCTGCAAGAGTGATGCCATCTGCTGAATCAGGTGTTCCTGTTGCACCTGATACTGTGTTATCAGTTCCTGGAGTAGTTGGTGCTGCTTCTGGGCCACTTGTAGTAGTATTAATTGACCTTGCTGTTGCTGGGTCACCTGCTGTTGCTTGCTCTCCACCTTCCATTTCAGTAAATTTTCTGTATCCATTGCCACTTTTGGGTCAGGGTCACCATTACACCTCCTGTCCTTTTAACAGGACTTGGCCAGTACCCACATTCTTCAACATCTGTTGGAGGGATTGAAGTCCAAACCTTGCAGCACCACCCAGTGGCGAGTGTTGGTGGCCATATCTCCCAATGGCAATGGTCAGTGGCTTAGAACCTGTGAATAATACTCAGATATGTGGCCTAAGGGTGGGCACCCTTATGCCTGTTCCTTGGGCCATTTCCTATCCCAGTTTTGATTCCTCTGTCAGTGTCACTGGTTTGTTTCTGGATTCCCCCTGGAGTTCTCTCTGATCGTGCTCCAGAGGGTCTTCCTCTATCAGCTGTGACCTGTCATTCATGACTTCTGTGGGGTGATGACACTGTGGTCACTTGGCAGTGAAATCTGGCCTTGGTCACATGGAGCCCCAGCAGCTTCTCTGCAGTAGCTTGCAGCACACAATTGCTTTGCTTTGTCCACCAAGCTTGAGGTGAGCTTCTCCCTTTTGAGCCTAGCCTCCAATGTGACCATGCCAAGCTGGTATAGCTAGGTGGGGCTTTCTAGACCCAGAGCTGTTCTTTAATCAGTAGTTCATCAGTGTGGGGCTCATGCACCCCATCACAGCATAGCTTTGGTTAAATCACAATTGATCTTAAGTTCCAGAGAGAGTTTTTATCCAGCTCTTTCAGCATTAGCCATAGTTGGACAGTAGTCTCTCTAAGGAAGGCAATACAGCCATATACTCAAGATGCTCTAAAGATGAATCTTTAAATTTCACACCTCATGCTTTGGCCCCAGTCAGCTTTGTCATCAGGTAATTTATTAGAACATTAAATAATGTATGTGAGAGAACACATACCGGGCATAGTCCTGAGACCCAGGCTGTAATACAATCGTTGACGCTCACATAGATAAATGCACTGAGGTACAGTTCCTCCACTTGGCGCACTAAGTCCTCAAGCACTTCATATTGGCACCACAGCATCCACAGTGTCAATGCCCTGAGTCAAAAGAAGCTACAAAGTCTATAAACATGACGTTAACTTCCTTTTGTCACTTGAGTCATTTGTCAATTGCATTCCACAGAGCTTATATAACATGGACGGTAGCTCGACCTATGTGGAATCCACACTGGTTGTCTTTCATTTTTGGATTGAAACAGTATTTCAGCTGGTGCTGTAGTCTGATCATCAACACCTTCCTTGGGACTGACAACAGCATTGCCCTTCTATAATTTGAGCAAGCTGATTGCTCTTCTTTCCCAATCTTGTGGAATATGACCAGTTTCTCAAACTTTTAAGACGACTCTCTGAAGCCAATGAACTATATCTGGGCCTCGTTTTCAGTTCTAATGAAATATTGTCAAAACCAGGTGTTTTATCAATTCATGACTGTAGCGGTGCGGCGACTCACCAGCGCAGTGCCTCCTGCTGGTCTTTCAGGGAATTAGCTTTACCAGCCTCCGGAGCACCCTCTGCAGGCCGATGCCTTGCTTGCCGCTGGCCCCCATGTCTCTCCTGGACCCCGGTGCCCCTTCCCTTGGGGTTCTGCCCCCTGCAGTACCGCACAGTCTCTCAGGGTCTCCCCTCCCTGGGGAACCTCCTACCCCCTATCCCCACCTCGCCTCAGTCTTTGGCTACTTCCAGTCACCATCTAGCCCCCGCTTCCTGGGGTGGACTGCAGTGTAACTGCCACTCATCAGCAAGGAGGGTTTGGACCTGCTGTCTCTGCCTACTCTTGGGCTGCACCTCTGCAACCCCTGTACCTTTTCCGGCCTTTAGCAAGGCCTGCAGTCTGGGGGTTTTCCAGGCTGGAGCTCCCCAGCTCCTCTAGCCTTTCCCCAGCCCTGCTCCACTCAGGTACCCTGTTCAGCTCCCAAGCAGTCAGGCCTGTCTCTCTCTACAGCTAGGGAGAGACTCCTGAGCTCTGGCAAGCAGCCCTGTTATAGGGCCAGTTGCGGCCTGATTGGGGCACGGCCCCAGCTGAGACTGCTTCCCCAATCAGCCTTTCCTTTTCCTTCAGTCCCAGCTCTCTCCCAGGGCTGCTTTCAACCTCTCCGGGCAGGAGCAGGATGACCACCCTGCTACAATGACCATTTGACCACTAGCATCACTTCCTCTAATGTCGTTGGCCTGTTGCCTGCCAGGTTCATTGCTGGATTAAATTGTAGTTTACATCTTGGTGGGGATCTGTTTATTAATTCACAAAATTGCTTATTCCAATGCTTAAGTTATATATCAATATCCTGGCAGTATTCTCCATTTTTGTCCTTAACTGGCAGAAGCCACGAGAATGGACTGCCAATTAGACCTGAACAGCGAGCGACATCTGCTTACTGAGCATATGCAAGAAACGAAACCTCATCCCCAGAGGTCTCACCATCTATAACCCTCTGATTACCTACAATGCCACAGAAGTTGGTCCAATAAAAGATATTACCTCATCCACCTTGTCTCTCTAAATGTTGTCATAACAGAAGTGTCATTAGCCCTTGTTAATTTAGCATTTTTAAAAATCTTTAAAGAAAAAAACCTGAAAAGGCATTTGCTCAGTGTTACCAACACAACCTCACATATCCCAAACTAGTGAGCCACACTGACCCCTCTCTGGACCTTAATGAAACAGTCAGTTATGTATTCTGGATCAGCCCTGGAACATTTATAAGTGATACATATATAACTGGAACAGATCAGTTTACTTCCAGATATTTGACTGGCCTGTTAATTAATGTCCTTGTGCCATTTCTGGGTTTATAACAAATTGGACTTTAGGTTAAAATAATGCACAGTCTGTTGTATTTTGAGATCAGTTATTTTATTTGTATTTTGCTATCTTCATAAAGGAATTTAAGTCACATTCTCTTGTCTGTTACTAGTTAGCAGTTCGGCCAAAATTAGCTTATAAACATCTTCCAAATGTATTCGTGCACAATTTAAATCAGTTAAAAAAAAAAAGGAGCAGCAGCTTTGTAGGTGCAAAGATATGAGCAAATGTTATTTTCTATTCATGACACTGATGAGTAAGAATGGGGATGCTTCCTGTATGATCAGAGAAAGCAATTGAATATCTGAGGAGGGGCTGTTTCGGAAAACAGATAGAATTTGAGATTAGAGATGAGCAAAACCATAGGTGGCCCATAAACAGCTATTGCTCCATAATCATACAACAGGACACTAGGTAGATGAATCCCAGAGCATGTTCTCCAGCTATCTATTTAAAGTATTTATATAGCCCCTGTCACCAGAGTACCTCACAATCTTTCAGTGTTTGCCCTTAAAATACCCCAACGGGGTAGGGCAGTGCTATTAACCCCGTTTTACACATGAGGAATGGAAGCACAGAAAGGTGAATGATGTGCTGAAGGTTACACAGGAAGACTGTAGCAGAGCAGGGACTTGAACCCAGGTCTCCCAAATGCTAGACTAGTACACTAACTACTAGACCCTAGCTACTTAGCTAGGGATTATGGGTAGTAAGGACAGTAGCTGGCAGTAGGACTAGGAGTATTTCCTCCCATAGCTGATACTCTGGATCTGACTTTGTCTGCACTTACACTGGTGTAAATTGAAAGTACAGTAACTCACTGAAATCAATGGAATTAAACCAGTGTAAAACTTGTGTATGACAATGAGAGGGTTGGCCGAGGCAGGTGCTTTGTTCCCCGCATACCCAGATTGTGAAGTTTGAGGAGAAGTGTCCGTTACCTGTGGCACTTCCATGAAAACTCCAGGAGAAGGTACATTTGGCTCCAGGCTGGCTCTGGAGAAAAGGGCAGGCCACTAGAGTGCCACAAAGATGTATCAGTAAGGTAGGGGTAGATATGGGATTCTGAAAGGTTGGAGATTTTCTTGGATGCTTGGATTCTTATACTACTGAGCCACTCCCTCTGGCACCTATAAAACAATACCCTTGACGTGTGACTTAACTACAATGGAGATAAATTTACTTTGATAGCTGCAACAAAAAAGCATTTGGCATAATATAAATATGGACAGTATACATGTATGTAATGGTGTGAACTCTCAAAACTCCCTTAAATTCATTGGAGTTACGCTGGCATAAAACTGGAGTAATGCAGCAGTGAATCAGGCCCAATATGTGTTGATTCAAATCAACTTCTATGAGAGTGAAGTTCATCCCTGTGCAGAGGGTCTGCACAAGGTGTAAATGGATTTGAGTGATGTGTAGGCCTTGGGGGTCACTCTCTGTGTAGGGGTGAATTTCACACTGAATGAATAATTCTTAGTATCAAACATTTATCAAGAATATCCTCGTTTGAAAAGGAAATGATAAAACCACATGATTAGTGCTCTCTGTAATTCTGCTGCTAAAAACAACAGAGAAACAATTGTCTAACTGATGAATAGACATTTAGAATTTTTATAGATGTCAGAGGAAAGTTAATTAGATAGCAAATTCCTTTACAAGGGTGAATATAATTGAACATCTTAGCATTAATTGGTTCATGCAGATATAAAACATATTAGCATATTCATCCAACACATTTAACATGTAAGTCTAGCTTTCAGAAACTGCCAAATTAATTTATTTACCAATTCACAATTTTGTAATTCATTACAATCAAAGACATGACCTGACAGTTTGACTATTAAATCTGATCCGGTCTTGAGATATTATAACAAGAAACATGGTCTTTGTAATTAGCTGCAGTGATAGCCTGATGACTGAGGTTGTCTTGTTTCCACTCAAAACATCTGGAGACCGACAACCAAGAAGATGTGACAGATAAAACTGAACGAGAGTCATTTTTTCGCATCACTTCCATCCTTCCAGTCTCTCCAAAATACTGTTTCCCAAATCATCTCCCTTGATTCTGATTCACTCCGTTTCGCTTCCTCACCCCTTTGGGTCTCTCTGCCTGCTTCCCATTCCCTATGCATCAAATGACTTGTTCTCATCGTCAAAGCACTTTTGCTCTGTCTTTGTGTCCAGTGATGCCAACCTTTACAGTGCCAGGAGAATGGAGCTTATTCAGGGTGTGTTACCATTAGCTCAAATGCACACAAATTAAATGGCAGCATCACTTGCCAATGTGTGACAGAAAATGCGATTTAAAAGAATAAATTATATGAACTGCAGAAGTCACACTTTTTAATCACCGCTCCTTTTTTTTGTTTTCTTTTAGCACAAGGAGACATACTAGACAACTATGCAAAAACGGAGGGTGCTTCGATAGTTGGTCAAACAAAACAGACTTACAAAACAAACCGTAAAGAAGAATGTGCTGAGAAATGTGAAGCTGAAACAAAATTCACATGCAGGTAATTTCTGATGTGTCCCACAGCTATATTCCATTGCGAACGACTGAGTATTCTGCTTTATATGTTCAGGAAGCTTTCTAAAGGTGTTCCTCAGGAGGAAGTTTATTCTGAGGTTTGGGAGGAAAGGAAAAAATGCCCAGAAAGTCAATACCTGGGAGATGTGGGTGAAAAGAGACAATATGGAAGGAGAGACCATGAAGATGGTGTTTTTAATTTCAGCATATGTGTTACAAAAAAACTTGGTATCTTGATGCACAAACCCTCCTGACAAACAATCTAACACACCCAATATCCAGGTGCCTTCAGACCCTTTGCCATACATAGGCCTATAAGAAATGCACTGATCAGAAAACAGGACATCAGCAGCAGAACTTGTTGCGTCTGTCACATTCTTATTCTGCACCATGAGCCAGAGGGTCCCCTGCACTAATGTGTGTGGACTAGATCTTCTCTTGCCTCCCTGGGAGGGAGGGAATGGCCCCACCTCCCCTCCTTGCTTCCCTGTGGAGGTCCTATGAGTAAGGGTCTCTGTGGGATTTTGGGGCATTGGAGGTGATGGAGTAGGGAACAGGCCAACCTGTAGCACTGTCCCCTACTCAGTCGCCATATATCTGACTGGATATTCTACTGACAGTTATCGTTCCTTGCAGCAACATTAACTGCAGAGCCCAGCATGCTGCCTGAGGGAAGGGGTCTGGTGGAGCAGTGTAAAGGGAGAAGCCTGCACTGTAAAGGGAGGGTCCCTTCATACCAGGTCCTGTCCATCCATGGGGCTGGGAGGCCTTCCTCTCTAAACTCCAGGGATCCCCAACCCTTTCTCTTCCAAATGATGCTTCTTTGAAAATTCCAGAGGTGAATCTTATGGAATTTTCTGCCCTTCCGATTCCCCTCCCCCCATTCAAGCCATAGGTGATCTGGTGCTGAGTTTTTAAAGCGGTTTATAGCTTGGCAATCAATTTAAAATCTACTGAAAGTTTTAAAGATGGCAAAGATCCACCAAGAAACAATATTCATTTTAAAGGGATGCTACCAAACAGGATCACAGAAGTCACTGCCAGGCTCCAGCTACTATTTTCATGCAAATGAATCATCACCCATCCTCTGTGACCCCCCCCCTTCCCTCCCGGTAAGCTATGTAGAGGATGCAGAACTTCAGCAACACTCCTGGAGCTCTCACCGAGGAAAGGCAAGAGAGAGATTTGGACCAAGTTCCTTAAAGAAAAGTTAAAAATATACATGGAACTTTTGTAGAGGGGTAACTGCTGGGACCTCTACATACACAA
This sequence comes from Malaclemys terrapin pileata, assembly GCF_027887155.1. Classification (NCBI taxonomy): domain Eukaryota; kingdom Metazoa; phylum Chordata; order Testudines; family Emydidae; genus Malaclemys; species Malaclemys terrapin. The sequence continues at coordinate 89,544,521 of NC_071507.1, forward strand.
TATCATCCCTCGGCCTCCTGATTGCCAGGTGTGGAAGTCAGGGCTGCAGCCATGAACTCTGCCTGTGGGACCTGATCCTGCATCACTGAAGTTTATGGGAATTTTGCTACTGGAGCAGTATGAAGCCCCTGTGCCTTTGAGCCCTTGATCAAGCCTGGTTTTTAGACCAATGGGACTTCTTTGTAGAAATACTTTTAAATCAACACCGTGTGCTGATTAGCATGGGGGGGGGGGACCCAGGAGAAGAAAGTTGCATGAGTTAAAAATACTACAGGAGTGGACTCAACATTAGGGTTACCATATTTTAATAAAAAAAAAGGAGGACACTCCACGGGGCCCCACCCCAACTCCACCCCCAGCCCTGCCCCAACCCCGCCCCTTCCCAAAGTCCCCGCCCCAACTCCGCCCCCTCCCCTGAATGCTCCGCCCCCCGTTTCTCCCCCTCCCCTGCTTCCCACGAATCAAATGTTTGCAGGAAGCCTGAAACAGGGAGGCAGCAGGTAAGCTGGGGCTGGGGCTGGGGCTGGGACAGCGCGAGGAGACACAGCCCAGTCTGGCCCCCCGGCCGAGTGGCTCCCTCCGGCGGCCGGCTGGCCCCGGCCAAGAGGCTCTAGCCCCAGCGTCTCTGGCCCGGCTCAGCTCGGCTCGGGCCCTGGGGCGCTGGCCCTAGTTCCGGCCGAGCACACCGGACCCGGCCGAGCACCCCTAGACCTGGCCGAGCACCCCTGGCCCTAGCGACTCCAGCTCGGCTCGGGCCCCGGGGCACCGGCCCCAGCCCTGGCCCCGGCCGAGCAGCTCCAGCTGGCGGCCGAGACCCCCAGCCCCGGTCCCAGCAGCTCCGGCCCAGCTCGGCTCGGGCCCCGGTTCCGGCTGATCGACTCAGGCCCGGCCCCGGCCCAGCACCGGCCCTGGTCGAGCGGCGCCGGCCCGGACCCAAGCCCCAATACCCCTCCCTATTTTTCCGGACATGTCCGGCTTTTTGGCAATTCCCCCAGACGGGGATTTGAGGACCAAAAAGCCGGACATGTCCGAGAAAATCCGGATGTATGTAACCCTACTCAACATTGCTGTTTAATGTAATGGTTCTGCCGTGTTTTTGGCCCATAATTGTTGAACACTGTTTTGTTTGTGTTGTTGTGTTAGTAAGAGCAGCCTGTCATGGTGTATCAGGCTTTGCTAGACCAGGGAAAAGCTGAGTGTAAGTCAGGCTTAGTTAACATGAGCTAGCTAGGACTCCTTTTACATAACCACTTTTCCTAATGTGAATGCAAGCGAACACCCATAGTTCAGTTTGTGCAGGCTGAGTTATAGGCTAGGCAGTTACAACCTACTCCAGACAAAGGGCAACATTTTCAAAATGTGCTGGAGAGACTTAGGAGCCTAAGTCCAATTTAGGCACTTCAGGTGCTTTTGAAAATTTTACCAAAAGCTTAAAATGTCTCTAAACTGCCATGACTGATAAAATCTAAAATGGATAATGAAAAATTTTCACTAAGACAATAATGTAAATAACATTAATGACTGTTTCTTCCACTGCTTTCCCCTCTCAATTTCAACAGGGCCTTTCTATTCAGCAGTAAAGATCAACAGTGTACTACATTGGCTGAGAACACCAAAACATCGCAGTTGGTTAGAGGAACAGATGTAGTGCTCTTTGAGAAGAGAAGTATGTATATATTTTGATAATACTTCTTTAATATATGCTCACCTGACAGAAATATATCCTTGACCGCTTTTCTGAGGTTGTTAGTTTACTGTCATTTATGGTGGTGATGATTTCTGTGAGATGGATGCAGGGAAATGGACCGAAAACACTAAAGTAATTCCATATAGTCCTCAGAAGGTAATAGACCCAACTTGGGTTGGATTCAAACCAGCCTCCTTGAAGGGAAAGGATGTAGATGCATTTCTAACCCTCCATCTAGTCCCAAGCATTTTATGTTTTTGGGATCACACATATTGAACATGCTTCAACCAAAAAAAAAAAAAAGTGATACATTTCTCCACTGATAAGTGTTTGCAGCACTCTGCTTAATGGGTCTGGTGGAATCTATTATCATGTGAGTTTTCAACCCTACTGGGTTTCCTATTTATATATTTTATTTTCAATCCCTTAATTTTGAGTTTATGTGGTTTAAATATGTCCCAGAAAACCAGGGATGATTCAACAGAAGAAGCATTTGATCTCATATTCTATCCAGTGGCGAATTAGCCATTGGGCCAATGGGGCCTGTGCCCAGGGACCCCAGCCAATTGGGGCCTCCTGGAAAAACGGGTGCCCCAACCCACTCTGCCCACCCAACGCACCTGCTGGGGAGTGACTCTACTCTCAGCAGGAATGCTGGGTGGGCAGGGCGCACCCCCACCCCACTCCCTGGCAGGAGCGCAGGGTGAAGGAGGGTGCGGTGGAAGGGGAGGGAGGGACCCCCACTTGCTCTGGCTCAGGGCCCCACAAAACAGTAATCTGCCTCTGATTCTGTCTATAAACATTGAATCTCTCAATAAGAAAATATAAAATATCCATGTTTTTGATTAGCTCCCTTTTAAAATCTCTATTCTAGGCTTATAGCATGCTCAGACAAGTGGTTGGGTTTAAGACTATTTTTGGATTCCTTAATTCTCCCCTTGAAGTAAAATTATAGTCAAGCCTTGAAAAGACAGTAGGCAGTGGGAAAAATAAATTTCCACTTTTAAATGTGACCACTTCTACAAGTTCCAAGGGAAGAAAAATTACATAGTAACATCAATTGACTGAATGGGATTTGGACATCCAACTCTCTTAGGATCCTTTGAAAATCTCAGCCATGGATCTTGGGGTTGGTTTCCTGTTAAACAATCAATAAATATGTCAGAATTGCCAACCCCAAGCATTCAAAAACCATGAGTCAAGCTACAAAAATCACAAGATTGGCTTAAAAACCATGAGATATTTTTTTAAAAAATGGGGGGATTTTTGTTTTCCTTCTGGCTTTTGAACCATTGGAGTGCACTAAGGTCACATTTTCTAGTTCTTATCTGCAACCATGAAGGCTACAAATTTGCTTTATTTTTTATTTGAAAGCTGAAATTCTCATCTAATCACTTGCTTCCAGGAGCTGGGGCTTTCAATAAAATCCTAATATCATAAGATTAGTGCTAAAATCAAGGGAGTTGTCAACTCTTGATTTAGTCATTCCTTTATTTTAATTTGTACTAACTACACTAAAAGAGCCAATCCAGTTGCCAATAGGCTTCTTTCTTTCATAAGGCATGAAGGAGCTCTGACTGTTATGCATGAAGCTGTGAAACTCCCTGCTAAAGGACAGTTTAGAACAGTGCAATACATCTGGTTCAGTGAGATAGGAGGTCTTACTGTAGCCGACTGAGTATTGAGCTGTGTTCCTCTGCAATTCACCCTATTATTGTCACAGAGTTTTAAAGCATATTGTATCAATCCTAAAGATAAAATCATGTTGTCTGAATATGTTGTTACAGAACAGGAAATAGGAATGAAGAATTTGCCTATCCGGCTCAGATCATTGATTCGTGTAGTCTACTGTGCTGCCTCTGGCAGTCACTAATAGCCTAAAGTGTCAAAGGAAAGTGAACATTTCCCATTAGGCATCTAAATGATTATGCAGTGCTGTAGACGGAATGAACAACTCTTCCCTTTTGTCCACAAGAGGTCATCTTAAACCCTCAAAAATGAGATTTGATTACTCTTCTTTATCTTTCAGAGTAGCAGCCGTATTAGTCTGTATCCACAAAAAGAACAGGAGTACTTGTGGCACCTTAGAGACTAACAAATTTATTAGAGCATAAGCTTTCGTGGGCTACAGCCCACTTCTTCGGATGCATATAGAGTGGAACATATATTGAGGAGATATATACACACACACATACAGAGAGCATGAACAGGTGGGAGTTGTCTTACTAACTCTGAGAGGCCAATTTTAAGTAAGAGAAAAAAACGTTGGAAGTGATAATCAAGATAGCTCAGTACATTCACAGCCACAGATAGTGTTTGATAGGAAAAAATGTGCAGTTATTTTCCAGAACTTCCCCATCAAACATGCTATAAATCACAGAAACTAATTTAGTTTGTGTTATGGAAAGAGGGATGGGAATTAAAGGCCGTATTTGGACATATCAATTTGTAAATTGTTAACCCAAATGAACATGGGCTTGAGTTTAGGGTTCAAAGTTGGTTATTTGTTAGCAGATGGAAAAAAACCTAAAGGTTATATAAACTGTCAGAAGTTTATTCAAACAAAAAGAGTTTGTGTCAGCACTTGACTGCTTCAGTGTTCATTTCTTCAGATTTTTGAACGTGAACACATTGCAAAACTTCTTAGAGTATACAAAAAGTTCCCAGCTAAAAATTCTATGGTAGACTGCCTATTTATCCATAAGTATAGTCTGGCCATATTAGAAATAGGCCTGAATCAGAACCCTAGATCCAAAACCTCTCAATTTTAGGAAAATCTGGACCCCCCATCCATAAACAAGCAGTAAGCCTAATTCTCCTCTTACTGTACCTAGGTAAATCAATTTTATGTCAATTGAGTTACTCCAGATTTACACTGATATATGTAAGAGGATAATTATGCTCCTACGGTAGTTTTGGCGTAGGTTATGTTGAGAAAGTTTGAAGCAAAACTGAGAAACAACAAAAATTCTCCATAGCCAGTGTTTAAAAACACTGAAACCAACCTGATGAAACCCAGCCCTTCTCAGCTTACTAGGAGCAGGGGAGACACTGAGCATTGGCATGTGTGCTTGTGCATGGGGAATGGGTGGATGGGGAGGAGAAACAAAGGATGCCAGAAGTCCCCTGAAAAAAAAAATCACCACCTAGGCCTATTCCAGATCCTCTAAAAACAAATACTGAGTAAAACCTGTCCTAAATGACCAAACAAGGAACTGTCAAAAATTGGTTGCTTAATGGAGGTTGCATAATACAAGTGGAGCAGGATTGTATTAGAACGCTTGGTGACACTTGTAGTAAGTCTGTTTAGACAAGAGCAGGCCAGTAATGATTATCTACCACAATGAAACCTGTACAGGAAACTGGGCTAGAATGATTCATAAATGAACCAAAATGACACTCACCATTATTAGCTCATAAAATGAAGAATTTGTAAGCCTCAAAGTTGCACTAATTTGCACCTTGGGACCAAGAAATAAGAAAGACTGCAGTATGATAAATGTTGCTTTTTAATGGTGACCAGCGGATAGGAATGGAGTTTAAGTGCATGCTGTGTGTCACTGCAAATGGGCACGGTTGTGAAGAGTCAATCAGAGATGCTGCTGTTCAACATCTGCAATTTCAGATGCCCAATCCATAGGCAGCCCTAGTTCCATCAGCAGTAGCCTGGTCAGCACTGAGCCCTACAGCTGTTAACTGCTCTGTAGTCATAGTCATAGGTTCCTTGATTTGGGCATGATTTTTCCAGACCCCAAAGGCCAGTCTTGGATGACTGCGAAGGGACTGGACAAATCACTGATAACTTAGGCTTTCAGAGCTACCTGGTCATTTTACATCTTCAAGGCTATCTTCATAAGGAAATGATATAGCTAGGGTGACATCCTGGCTCCACTGAAATCAGTGTCAAAACTCCCATTTATTTCTATAAAGCCAGTCTTTCACACAATTAGGCCAGTTCCACAAAGGCCAGCACTGCCCAAAATTCAAAGTTTAGCTCTATCAGACCCATCCAGCTTCATCCTGTGCAGTGGTGACTCATGGTTTCAACATAATTCTGTAAATGAGTCAAGTTTCATTCATGAGCAGGGGGATCTCAGTGAAACACATTGTCTATGTTTACTGTTTGTAACAAAACCCAAACTTGAATAGGTCTGAGTTACAAAATTCCACCTTTTGAATCTCCAAAGTTCAGGCATGTTTAGATCTGTGATTCTTTCTGGGGCCCACTCTGCCTGAAATCAGGTGAGTTTCATATGCTTTTAGGTTTTGTTGAAAATATTTTGTACAGTTTTACTCACAGCAGCACAACACAAACAGAGAGGCAATAAGAACAACAATGTTTTATTCCAGTCTCAAGAAGGGAGCATTATAGCTGTTGTAATCTGAACCCACCTTTCAAAAATAAACATAATTTGTTATATCTGTTTCCCTAAACATTTTAGTTTTTTGGTCTTTACGTAAACATTCAAGTGACCTTCTTTATGTAAGTCATTAAAATTTGCAAACTAACCTATTTTGAAGAGCTTTACAATAGCACAACTAAGGGTTTTTTTTTGTGGGGGGTGGTAGAGAAGTTTCGGAATGTGGGTATTTAGGCTGATTAGCATGTGTGTAGTTTATTTAATTCGAACAGATGTGATGTTATGATACTGATAGATAAAAATGTATTTCGTGTCAGTCTATCTTTTAGAATGCAGGACTGGTAAGGGGAAGGACTATAGAGGAACAGTATCTAAAACTCAGAGTGGTGTGCCCTGCCAGAAGTGGAGCGACAGTAAACCCCATAAACCTAAGTATGTCCTTTTCATATTTGTGTATATGTTATTCTGAACCTATTCCAAGCCATCCATATTAAGTGTGTACTAAAGAATTAAAGCAAGTTGTTCAGCATTCAAACTCATTGGTAAGAAATCATTTCCTCCTTGTCTTGATCACTGTGATCTCTACCTTGTCTCAAAAGACCTTCAAGGCTGACATATTTCTAAGCATCTAGGAAATGTATCCTGCAGTGATTCAAGGGGATGTACTAAATGACCTAAGGGATGATTTCAAAGATAGCATTTCTGGCCAAATTTGGTGGTCCTTAAGCAAGCAGAACACTCATTGGATGAAATCCTGGCTCCTTTGAAGTCAAGGGCAAAGCTCTCGCTGACTTCAATGGGGCTAGGATTTCATCCATTTGCTTCAATGAGTGCTAAAAGTGGCAAAGGAGATAGAAGTATCATCTTATTGGAGAACCCCTTGCGTGTTTCCATGACAATATTTTATGGCTTTAAATGAGAAGCAGTCAACAAGGTCGAACCGTTAACCTCACATTCACATAGGATGTGTTAGTATCACATTCAAGTTGTTGACAACTCTCATGTATTTAGTTAATGTCCTTTTTTGCATTCCCTAGGAAAGTGTTCCATACGAAATATTGCTCTTTTTAACTATGTGCATTAGAAAAACACAGCAGTTATTGATGGAGCTCAGACCCTGGCAGTCCAACAGTAACAAGCCGTTGCAAGTGTAAAAGAGCATTCTTGGATTATGAGGTTGTCATATTTCCTGTAAACTGTAGATATGAAACTGTTGGCTTTTCCCCAGATCCATCAAAGAACTGACATTCAGTAGCTATGAAGAGGCTAATAATGACAGCCACAGAATGCTCTTCAGATAAGGATTTCAGCTCTGGGCAACCAAAGGGAGCATCTATTTCTCTGGCCTTTCATGTGTATGACTAGAGTCCAAAATCACTTGAGAAATTTGGACATTTCACTTTTGCTGTAATGATATTTTTATTTTATTTCAGCTATACACCTGACAACACCCCCTCTGCAGGACTAGAGGCAAACTACTGCAGAAATCCTGATGAGGATGAAAAAGGACCCTGGTGTTACACAACAGATCCTGATACCAGATATGATTACTGTAACATCCAAGAATGTGAAGGTCAGGATACACACACCAAAGATCTTTTTACATCACAATATCTCTAAGTATGTTAAATTGTGCAAGTGCTTTTTTTCAAATGGAAATGGAAATGTTAGCTCCTTGACCCCATTATCTCTTTGTTTGAGACTATGCCAGCAAACTTTAATCCAGAAGCTGCAAAAAACTTCCTCAGGTGAGTAGTTTTTACTCAAGTGACTTTCAGGATCAGGCCCCTTATTGTTCTTTTGGATAGCCCCAGTAGTAATGGAACAGTTCCCTAAGGTCAACATACAAGTACATGTGTTCCAGAGGACATATCCCTTTGACAGTGACTGGGGAGGACATCTTTTCTTGGTTAATATCATTGTACTGCATTATTATCACATCCTATTTTTAATCATCAGACTGATCCTTCCATAATATATCTAAGGACATCAAATCTGAGGACGTGGCCCATTTTTATGGTAGTTAATATGGCTAGTACCATTGGCCTTAATTCAGCAAGGCACTTAAGCACATACCTAACTTTAAGCATGTTAATAGTCCTATTGATATCAATAGGTTCCCTCATTTACTTAAGATCAGGCATGTGCTTAAGTACCTTACTGACTCAGGGCCTTGTTTGTGTATGACCTTGTTTTTGGATGTTATCTTGCTTAGTAAAATGCCATAATTCTGTCTGGAAACTTTCAAAACTAAAAAATACAGTGTTTGCCATTTCCCAATGGTTTTGTTTCAGCATCCCACTTTAGAGTCGGTTAACATTTCCATTATAACAGCTCCTTGCCAGATCATTGTATGGTATGAAAGGACTCATAATTAGAGACAAGCCTGATCCAAAAATCTGGATCTGAACAAACTCCTATTTGAGGGAGTTAAAAAAGCAGATACAGATCTCAGTTTTGTGCTTCAGGTCCATTTGTGCTTTTAATTCAGATCCAGCTGGGACTTAGCATAAAAGTTCTCAACAAAAAGGACGTCTCCCTAGGGTGACCAGACAGCACATGTGAAAAATCAGGACAGGGGGTGGGGGGTAATAGGTGCCTATATAAGAAAAAGACCCCAAAATCGGGACTGTCCCTATAAAACGGGACATCTAGTCACCCTACGTCTCCCTGAATGGCTTAAATTGTATAAATATTTAATAGATATAGAGGAATCACAAGTTTTGGTTGGTTTTAGATACTTTTTGATCTGCTCTAACTAGAAAATGGCTTATTTAAAAAAAAAAGAAAGAAAGATTGACCTGACGATCATAGTCATGCAGGCAACGTCTATTGACATTAGTGGGAGTATTGCATGCAGATATGTGGCATGGGCCAGCCCTGAAAATCTTGCATTTACATAAAATTTGATTCAGTTGATGAACATAAGCACCAGGAACTTCTAGGGTTCCTTTGCTCAGTGCATCAAGAGATTAATCTTGGTTCAACTCCCCTATTCTAAACGTATGGCTCTTCCTTTATTTTCCTTCTATAACTCACACAGACCATTCTACTGAACCCAGGTAGGACTTCCTCTGCCGCATGGGGCACAAGTCACTTGCAGGTTTAAACTAGAGTAAATGGTGGATTCTCTGTAACTTGAAGTCTTTAAACCATGATTTGAGGACTTCAGTAACTCAGCTGGAGGTTAGGGGTCTATTACAGCAGTGGGTGGATGAGGTTCTGTGACCTGCAATGGGCAGGTGGTCAGACTAGATGATCTTGATGGTCCCTTCTGATTTCAAAGTCGAATCTATGAAACTTAATGGATTATGTTCAGGAAACCAAATGAACATCAATCCAGAGGGTTGGTCTCACCATGGTCCAATTGTTGGGAATAGTGGGAGAATGTTAGCTATTTAATGTCATCATATTACATGCCATGGAACCCGTGTCTTCATTATCCAAGTCATTACTCTTTAAAGGAAGCTACTTTGCAAAGGAAGCTTCTCCAGTAATGTATACAACCTAAAAGCGCCTTAGAAATCTTCTTGTCATATCATAGTTTTTTAATTGTTGTTTTCATTGTTTTTATTTTAAAAGATACACTATAGTGTAACAAATAAGCCAAATAAAATAAATGTAATTAAGTAGGTGAAGTCACCCACCAGTAGAAAGAACCTTGCCATTTTAGAATAGTTCTTCACTCTAGTTTTGCCTTCTGATTGGTCTCTTGAGCTGATGGCATGTCCAAAGGGAAAGTTTCTGGACCAATGCTATTCTTGATGTTTTCCCCCTGTTTCTTTGTTTTCACTCCTGCTTGTCCATACAGAAGCGTGCATGCATTGCAGTGGCGAAAACTACCAAGGCAAAATTTCCCAAACAGAATCTGGGATGGAGTGCCAGCACTGGGATTCTCAACAGCCTCACTCTCATGGGTACATCCCTTCAAAGTAAGTCACAACCAGTAATGAAATAACTGATCAGCTAGATGGACCCAAGACCAGGGAAATAGCCCCTGGGGTCTGGAGCCAGGAGGAAAAAAAGATAGATTGTTTTTCATAGTAATTTTCCATTTTCATTTTGATAATACTTGATCATGTTTTTTGTTGATGATTTTTTTTGGTGGCCAACCTCTCCCTTGGCTATTTGAGCCAATGCACTTTTGCATGTGCTTGATGTTTTGCTTGTTTGCCATACTAATACCATAGGCAGCATTTGGGAGTGTTCATGTGTGAGGGAGCTATGTTTTTAACATCCTTCCCTTAAAAAGAGAGGGTTGGGGAGTCAAAAAGTTCTGTTTCGGTCCAGGGCAACAAAAAGGCTGATCTGCTACCTCTCAGTGCAATAGAAGAAGGTAAATCATCAATCCTTTCTCTTTTCTTTCTGTTTCTTTGGAGGCAACTCCAAGTTATCTGAAATTCAAGCTAGGGAAAATGGTAGTGACAGAAGAACCTCAGAAGGCTCTGAGGTTTGGTTCTGATAATAATAATAATAATAATAATACCTAACACGTACATACAACTTTTCATCTGTAGATTTCAAATTCCTTTACATTGCTAAGCATCATAGTCCTCATTTTACGGATGGGAAAACTGAGACACAGTTTTTTTAAATGTCTCATTGTTTTATTGTGCCCTCACTGCCTGTCTCTCTGAGGGAGCGGGGGGAGAGAGAGAAGGGGGGCGGTCAGGGCTTCAGCGGGGCGCTATCACACGGCCCCGACCACTGTGCCGCCTGCTGGGAGGCTCCATGCCACTCCAGTCGGCTGGGAAGGATGTGGACTGCCCTGCCGGGCTTGCTGCAGGGCGCTCCCGTCCTCCGTGCTGCCACCCCCTACAGGGTGGCCGGAGCAGAACACCACCCCAAAAAAAAAAAAAAAAAAGCGGCCGTGCTGCCCTAGGATTGGGCGGAATGCCGCCTCGAACAATCTGCCACCCCAAGCACCAGCTTGCTCGGCTGGTGCCTGGAGTTGGCCCTGGGCTGAGTACCTCTAACTATCAGGTCCTAAGTGGCTTGCCCAAGGTTATATAACAGCTCAGTAGCAGAGCAGAAGTAGAACCCGGGTCTCAACTCTCAAACAAGTGCCTTATCAACTAGACCATACTACCAGTCATAAAACCCATAATAACCACCTTGCAAAACTTGAATGCTTGGCCATATTTATCTGAAAGGTTTAAGATCTTTTTAGTGCTCCCCACTCTCAGTTAATGTATAGAACATAACAGCTGGTGACATCAAACCTCAGGTGGCCCTTCATTCTTGTCTTATGAATCAGAATGAACAAGTAAGAGGTTGAATCTGAAAGACAGTAACATTTTAAAATAACCCTCCCCCTTTTGTTAAAGACAGTCTCTAATCAACACATACTGAAACAGACAAGCCTACAGAATATCAGAAGAAAGATGAGGTATTATGAAAGTTTTCTGCTATGAGATCTTAAAAAAATGGAAACCAGAGAAACAGATTTGTATGCTTCACAGCTTTAAGATGACCTGCCAGGAAGGAATATCTCCCCTAATGTCACAGCATTGAACACATTGGCTGGGTGGCAAGGTCATCATAGGTGGTGGTTTTGGGATTCCCTTCCTCTGAAGAACTGAGGTTGCTACAGGACTAGACAGAGCAAAGGTTTGATCTCCTGGGGCAAATGCTTCATTTCTTTCTCTCTCCTTTATCTTCTTCCCTTCCTCATGCTAAACCAGTTCTCTTCACCCCAACCTCCTTCACCATCACTGTCTCTTCTGACCTTGAAAGGTGTTTGTGTTCAGGGAATAGAGAGATGGTGATTATGTCTAGACCCTGAGCAGTCGGCTGGGAGGCAAGCATCCTGCACCTTCTCCTACACATGTGCAATCAGGAAGAGCTAATCAAACCAACTTGTCCAAAATGTTGAGGGGAAAAGGAAAATGGAAAACTAGACATAGGTCACTGAGAGCGGGGAACAACACAGTGGAGCATGTGGGCAATTTCAATTTACAGCAAATTATTCAGATTTTTAAAGTTTTGTAGTATGATACATTGCATAAAGGCAAGCTACTTAGGAAACAGGACAAACAAAGCATGCATCATGGTACAGTATTTAATTAAATGATCACATGCCAGTTGCTGTACAAGACCCCTGTCTCATCCAGTGCACAGAATGGACAGTGAATGAGGCTGTGGGTTGCAAGAAGAGAAAGGGTGTTCTCCTATGGGTAGGACACTGGACTGGGACTCTTATTGCTGGTCTGCCATAGACTTGCTGCATGATGTTAGGCAGAACTACCATAGTGCATATGAACAAGGGGCCCAAATGGAGGTTGCACAGGTAACCTTAATTCTGGCATTTCCTAACTTTGAGTGTCGACTTTGCAACTTTACTGTTCTTTTAATATAGTTTTTCCTATGTAATTTATATCTCACTCCTTAGCCCAGTATCTGAATGCCCAAAAAGCTCATTGTGCCACAGGAGGGGCAATTCATACCATCAGCCGTTAGTGAATTAGATTCTTAATTCAAACGTCTAATTTTCAGCTTTCCAGAGAAGAATCTGAGGCTGAATTACTGCCGTAATCCTGATGGTGAGCCTCGGCCCTGGTGTTTCACTACCAACCCCACGAAACGCTGGGAATTTTGTAACATTCCACGTTGCAGTAAGTGTTACTTATGGAGATTGTGGAACCCAAGTTAGCTACCACTACAGGCAGTTGCAACAGGTAGAAGCTAGAACCAAAATGTAGGGAAAAGTTGGGGGTGAGGATGGAGGGTGGAATCCATCAACAAATATCCCAAGAAGAGCCTTCTGTACCAGGGAAGGTGCATCATTAATAGAATCATTTACTAAGTTCCAATCATTTAAACCTATGTAAGTGCATTGAGAGTGATAGGGCTGCATAGGTTTTATTGAGTACATAATTTGCACAGTTATCTCTGAAACTCAAATTTGCCCTGCAGAATTGTTATTACTGATGATAGCACCAGAGGGAAATAACTCAGATTGACTCTCAGGATGCATCTTCACTAGGGAAAAAAGGTAGTTTTTTTAAAACTCAGGTTAACTAACAGAAAGTAAAATACTAGTGAAGTCAAGGAAGTACACCTCTACCCCGATAGAACGCTGTCCTCGGGAGCCAAAAAATCTTACCGTGTTATAGGTGAAACTGCGTTATATTGAACTTGCTTTGATCCTCCGGAGTGCGCAGCCCCGCTTCCCTAAAGCACTGCTTTACCGTGTTATATCCGATTTCGTGTTATATCGGGGTAGAGGTGTATGTAGTTTTCACAAGAGTTTGCAGGTCAAGGAAACTGTGGGGAAGCCTAGGATTTACCTTGTAGTTTTCACATGAGTTAACAGGCCAAACTGTGTTATCACTAGGATTTTATCCTATGTTAGCTAACTCGAGTTAAGAACACATCTTTTTTTCTTAGTGAAGACAAAACCTCTAAGCTCAGGGCTAGCAGTTAAAAAAATCCATTAAACTGAGCACATTTGACATGCAAATCACAAAGACAATAAATATGGTGCACCACAATGCCATTTTTAGACCAGAATTGCACTTTGAGGATCAGGCTTATATTTATATCACCAGTCCTAGTCTTTTCAAGTATTTGCTTTTCTCACTGCTTTATGAAGAATCACATATTTGCTGGATAGGGATAAATTAAAACACCTATTTATTGATGGAGGGTGAATATTTGACAGGTTTCTCTAAAGTAAGAAATGGGTTGAGAAACTGTAAGATCACTGATACTGAGTTTAGAATTTTAACTAGTTTTATGGAACATGTTGACCTTTTATTCTCCATCAGGAAATTATATGTACAGTCAAAATGCATGTTCATTTTCATCTTGAAATTAAAAAGACCAAATAAATGTGGACTCACAACCCAATGGTATCTCCTTTATGCCTTTCTGAGGTACCTGGTGCTCTGGTTGTCCTTGGAATACTTGTGGGCTGTGGCTAATAGGTACTTTTGCAATAAGCATTAAGAAAGGCAGGTGTCTGAGTAGTTCTAACGATCTTCCTTTCTTCAGCATTCTCCTTCTGCTGCTAGACCATCTCAGGCTCCTTGTTCCAAGACTCGCTCTTCCCATTAGATCTTCCCCTTCGGATTTCTGTTTTAGCTCCAAAGGCCCCATTCCCTGCTGTGATGCTTCTCTTTATAATATCTCACAGGGCCTCATCCTCACTACCTCCTGTCCTGACAATCTCTGCTCTTCCATCCTACCTCTCAGACTCACTTAGCCGTCCTCCCTCAGCTCATTTTTCTCACCACCATTGTAGTGAGATAGCGAGGGTGGAGGAAAGGATGGATGGCTTAAATGTGATCATGTTGTCACCAGATGCTTCAGAGGGTTTGGCATAGAATAGAATTCACTGTTTGGAAATTTTGAAAATTTTATGGCAACTTAAAATCTAAGTGAGAAGAGTCAAGGAGGAGTATCTGGATGTTTTCTCTGTGCTTTGGCTTATGTCTTGCCATAGCCTTTGGAAACCTCACCAGTATAGAAACAAAAACGTGCATGTTCCACATTATGCAAAGTTAAGCTTACGTATCTTGAAGGCACTGTTTATATTCATTTCCTTTTCTGGTATAGCTTCACCACCACCAGTTTCTGGCCCAGGACGTCAGTGCCTTTCAGGAAACGGAGATGATTATCGAGGCAAGATAGGTGTCACTGTGTCAGGAAACACTTGTCAACATTGGAGTGCTCAGTTTCCCCACAAACATGCCCGGACTCCAGAGAACTATCCCTGCAAGTATGTAAAACCTCTTCATTATTTGGTGCCTGTTGGAAGTACCAAGGAACATAGTTATTTCATGATGATGTAGACATAATATTAAGGTTGGCACAATTTTTCTCCAACTATATTGCTAAGTTCTCCTTTCTCCATATTATTTCAGCTCTCTCATTATTCTTCTTTAATTTCTTCACTTGATCCTGCTCTCTGATTTTTCCTGTGTTCCTCCTCTTCATCTCTCATTCTCATGTACTTGAATCTTCCTCTCTGGCATTCATGCTCTTCCTATTCTTCCTTTCCCCATTCACATCTATCCTTTACTGTGTTCCATACCCAGGTGCTTCCATGTAGAATAAGAGTGTTAGAAAAGTTATTTTTCCCAGTGATGATACTGTTCCATAACATGCTTTATCTGCACTACTCTTGGTGTCCTGTCACAAGTGAAGGAAGTACAAGTGTGATCCACTGGTGAATGTGTGTTACAGATTCTCCTCTGTGCTGATCCGCAGAGGATATGAGTTGTTACAGCCTCCAGTTATAGAGCCTTGGCTCTTAAGCGCCATCTGTAGCAGCACATGCTTTAAATCTCCAGTTCAATGTGATTACTGCTATCTTGGCCAACATACCAGGGACCTCCAGAGCTAAAAGCATGAGCTGCTACAGTTTGAGCTGAAGAGTCCAGACTGTAAAACTAGGGTTTGTAACAACTCATATCCTCTGTGGATCAACATAGAAGGGAACCTGTAATAGTCACCTGGGGTTACATAAGCATCAGAAAAGCTGCTCATATTCTTAGCATGTGGACCTCTCTTACCTAGAATGCTGACCAGACTCACAACAATAATGCATTGCAGTAATTTGCCTTATTGCAGATAAATGTAATTACTGAGCAACATTTTGCTGCAGTAGTGACTCACCAATAAATACAATCGTAAACAAGTGAGGAAACATTCCCCACCCCCTTGTTCTTGGCCATTATCAGATTTCCATGAGAAGCTAATTTTCACATAGTGCTTTTGCTTCAGGGCTTTAGAAGAAAACTACTGTAGAAACCCTGACGGTGAGATCAAGCCATGGTGTTATACCACCAAAAGCTCAACACGATGGGAATACTGTAACATACCCAGCTGTGATGAAACAACAATAAAAACTGGTAAGGAGAGTGGATGCACCTGTGATATGGAGGTTGAAAGAATCGTGGGAGACAGTCATTCTTTTTTTGTACCAATTGCAAATAAATCATTGTTTATTCATATTATTAATTTGTTGATCTGAACACTCTGCAGACCACATCTGAACATTAGTGGAAGGTTGAACCTGTTGAGGGTAGGATTTAAGTCTGGTGGGAAAGTGCAGTGTGAGGAAGAAAGATTTTAGATCATATTGTTCTGCTGACTGCCTCGGCTTTGGAAAAGTTACCAAGCAGTGAGCTTACAGAGTTTCCTTTTTCCTTTTGAACTTAGTATCTTTTCTAAGATCAGAGAAGATTTTAAAAGTGTGGAAAAAGTAAAAAAAACAGGAAAAATATGAAAAACAAAACCCTAGAAAGCATTAATCGATTGCATTCAATGGCAAGGAAAGAAAAAAATGGAGATAAAGCAGAAAAACATGGTAATTAAAAATTCAATAAATATTCCATTTTTGAAAACTGAAATGAAAATTTTCCTTTTGTTTCAAAATTTCTCATTTCAATTGTTTTAAAAAATGGTTAAAATAATTTTTAACAGAGAAATGTCATTGTTTTGGACAAAACTCCATATTTTGGTGAGAATTTTTGGCTCAAAAATGTCAGCCAGCCCTACAAATACTACAAGTACAAGATCCCAGTTACCCAAATTGCTTGGCACCATCAAGTATGTTTACATACACCAGATGTGTGTCCATCGATAACAAATCAATAGAAGCTGCAATAATGTAAGAGAAAACTTCAGCCTCCAAACTCCAACCCCTGAAAAATCCAACCAAACACTTCCACTTGTTTACATATCCTAACTAACAACCCCAAACTCCTTCAGTACAAAAAAAGGGAAATCATCCCGATGCAAGGTCAATCCACCACTAGCAATACATCTGATATAAAACCACAATTTTGGATCCACATTCTGAACTTTGTGATTCTCTAATCCAAGTATGCCTAACACAACACAACATTGAAATTGAGATTGCATCTAAGGAACAGCATCTGAAGGTAACCCATTAAACAGCATACCTCATGAAGGTAACCCATTAAAATCTTCCATACACCCTCAGAAATGCCTCTTCTGAATGAGATCTTGTCATAAGAAGGTATCTGTGACAGGCAGGCTAACCATTCTGACTTGTTTGTTTATTGCTTTTATTTGTTTGGTTTGGTTTTTCTGTGCTCATTTATCAAAGTAAAATTCACTTTTAAAGCACTGTTTTTTATTGTTCATTACAGATGCACCTGTGATTCAACAGGATCCAGTCATTGAGGATTGCTTTCAAGACACTGGCCTGTCTTACCGAGGCACAACTTCGTTGACTATCTCAGGAAAGAAGTGCCAAGCATGGAGATCAATGTCTCCGCACAAACACACAAAAACCCCAGCAGCATATCCAAATGCGTAGGTTTACTTCAAACACTATCACAAAAATCAGTGTAGGAATTGTCCAGAAATCTATTAATTGTGCCATCCACTTAAAGGGACACTGTCAAGTTAAAATTCACACTGCAAACAAACTTCTTTACCAATTTACTAAGAGTGCCTTGAGAGAGAGAATTTTAAAATCCAATTCAGTTGTTGCTGTTTTAGCTCTTTGTTTAATTGTTTTAGTTTCTCCCACTTGGACAATGAAAATCAGCTAAGCCAGCTTCACTTTCAGGAGCTTAATACTGCAGTGGTTTCAAACACTGGAAGAGGATGCATTTCATTTACAATAACATCTTTCATTATTATTTTTTAAAACACTGAAACATTTATATTGGGCTAAGATTTTAAAAAAGCTTGTTTTCACGACATTTAAATTCTGGGCTAAATGTAAATATAGTGTCTTTTAAAATTGCTCTTCAAGAAATTAAGAGTTGTCATAAATATTCCAAGAATCAGACTTATGGCCAAATTCTGCCATCAGAACCACACTGTAAGTCATAGAAATATGCACTGTGTTATGTATTTGAGAATATGACAGTTGCCTTTAAACCTGCTCCAGAACACAGTGTATGGGAGAATCTAAGAAAATGGAAATTAATTATATGGACACAAATAATGTTGCAATACATACTGGTCAGGAATATGTATAGTATTTCATATTGCTAAGTTATATGTATTTTGTGACTGCTGTAGTCATAATTAGGAGATGGGGGTTGGGAATATTATATACAGTGTTTAACTACCCTGACAGTTAAGAAGTTTTTCCTAATGTTCAACCTCCCTTGCTACAATTTAAGCCCATTGCTTCTTGTGCTATCCTCAGCAGTTAAGAAGAACAATTTATCACCCTCTTCCTTGCAACAGCCTTTTATGTACTTGAAAACTGTTATCATGTCCCCTCTCAGTCTCCTTATCTCCAGACTAAACAAACCCAGTTTTTTCAATCTTCCCTCATAGGTCATGTTTTCTAGACCTTTTATCATTTTTGTTGCTCTTCTCTGGACTTTCTCCAATTTGTCCACATCTTTCCTGAAATGTGGCGCCCAGAACTGGACACACTACTCCAATTGAGGTCTAATCAATGTGGAGTAGAGCAGAACAGTTACTTATTGTGTCTTGCTTATAATACTCCTGCTAATACATCCCAGAATGATGTTTGCTTTATTTTTGCAACAATGTTACACTGTTGACTCATATTTAGCTTGTGATCCACTATGGCCCCCAGATCCCTTTTCGAAGTACTCCTTCCTAGGCAGTCATTTCCTATTTCGTATGTATGCAACTGATTGTTCCTTCCTAAGTGGAGTACACTGCATTTGTCCTTATTGAATTTCATCCTATTTGCTTCAGATCATTTCTCCAGTTTGTCCAGATCATTTTGAATTTTAATCTTATCCTCCAAAGCACTTGCAACCCCTCCCAGCTTGGTATTGTCCACAAATGTTATAAGTGTAGTACTCTCTATGCCATTATCTAAATCATTGATAAAGATATTGAACAGAACTGATTCCTGTGGGACCCCCACTTGATATGCCCTTCCAACTTGAATATGAACCACTGATAACTACTCTCTGGGAACAGAGAGTAGTTATATATTAACTACTGGGAAGTTATATATTATATTAGCCTTTTTTACAACTACAGCATATTGTCATCTCATATTCAATTTGTGATCCACTATCACCCCCAAATCTTTTCAGCAGTACTACCACCTAGCCAGTTCTTCCCCATTTTGTAGTTGTGCATTTTTCCTTCCTAAATTAAGTACTTTGCACTTGTTTTTATTGAATTTCATCTTGTTGATTTCAGACAAATTCTCTAATTTGTCAAGGTCATTTTGAATTCTAATCCTGTCCTTCAAAGTGCTTGTAAAACCTTCCCAATTTAGCGTCATCTGCAGATTTTATAAGCATATTCTCCACTCCATTATCCAAGTCATTAATGAAAATATTGTGTAGTACCAGACCCAGGACTGATCCCTGTAGGACCCCTTAGATACGCTCTCCCAGTTTAATAGCAAACCTACTCATTGAGTAAGGTTTCTCAACCAGTTGTGCACCCATCTAATAATAATTTTATTTAGACCTCATTTCCCTAATTTGCTTATGAGAATGTCCTATGGGACTGTGTCAAAAGACTTATTAAAATCATATCACATCTACTGCTTCTCCCTCCCCCCTCCACACACACACACACACACACACACACACACCCCCGCTAGGTCAATAACCCCATCAAGGAAGGTAATTAGTTTGGTTCGACCTGATTTGTTCTTGAAAAATCCATGCTGACTGTTCTTTATAACCCTATTATCTGCTAGATGCTGACAAACTGATTGTTTAATAATTTTTTCCAGTATCTTTCTAGGTATCAAAGTTAGGCTGACTTATCTATAATATCCTATGTCCTCTTTGTTCCCCTTTTCAAAAATAGGTACTATGTTTTCCTCTCTCCAATCCTCAGGGACCTCACACATCCGCCAGGAGTCCTCAAAGATAATTGCTAATAGTTCCAAGATTGCTTCAGCTAGTTCTTGAAGTACACTAGAATGAATTTCATCAGGCCTTGCTGACTTGAATACATCTAACTTATCTAAATAGTCTTTAGACTGTTCTTTCCTGATTTTGGCTTGCTCCTTGTTGTTAATATTAATTGTGTTGTGTAGCAGGTCACCATTAATCTTTTTAGTGAAGACTGAAGCAAAATAGGCATTAAATACTTCAGCTTTCTCGATGTCATCACTTATTAACTTTGTTTTCTCACTAGGTAGTGGACCTACACTTTCCTTCATCTTTGTCCTGTTCCTAATGTATTTAGAGAACCTCTTATTGCCTTTTATGTCCCTTGCTAGATATAACTCATTTGGTGCCATAGCCTTTCTGATTTTTGTCCTTACATGGTTACGCTATTCTTTGTACTCCTCCTTAGAAATTTGATCATTTTTCCA
Organism: Malaclemys terrapin pileata; assembly: GCF_027887155.1. Classification (NCBI taxonomy): domain Eukaryota; kingdom Metazoa; phylum Chordata; order Testudines; family Emydidae; genus Malaclemys; species Malaclemys terrapin. The sequence continues at coordinate 89,564,832 of NC_071507.1, forward strand.
CCTTTTCTAGGATTCCTTTTTGATTTTTCAGGTAATTGGCCTCTTGCTATTCTTCCTAACTTTCTTTTTCATCAGGATAGTTTGCAGTTTTGCCTTTAATATTGGCTTCTTGAGAAACTGACAGCTCTCCTGAACTCCTTTTTCCTTTAGATTTTCTTCCCTGGGACATTACCTACCAGTTCTCTAAGTTTGCTAAAGTTTGCTTTTTTTAAAGTCCATTGTTCTTATTCGGCTTCTCTCACTCCTTCCCTTCCTTATAATCATGAGATCTATCGCTTCATGGTCAATTTCACCCAAATTGCCTTCAGATTCACTATCGATTCCTCCCTGTTGGTCAGAATCAAATCTAAAATGGCTGTTCCCATGGTTACTTCCTCCACTTTCTGAAATAAAAGGTTGTCCCTGATACATTCCAAGAACTTACTGAAAATTTAGTATTCTGCCATATTACTTTTCCAATAGATGCCTGGGTAATTAAAGTCCCCCATTACTACCAGTTCTTGTGTTTTGGAAATTCTGTTTGTTCTAGAAATGCCTCCTCCTCCTCCTCCTCTTCCTGATTCAGTGGACTGTAGTAGACCCCTACCATGACATCATCACCCTTATTTTTCCCTTTTTATCTTTACCCAGAAACTTGCCACTGGTCTGGCTCTTACTTCCATCTGGATCTCAGAACAAGTGTATATATTATGGACAGGAGCGGCACCAGGGTTTTTGGCGCCATAGGTGGGGGTCCTTCCGCGCTCCCGATTGTCACCAGCAATTCTGCGGTGGGGGGGTACCTCCGCGCTCCCGGTCTTTGGGGCACTTCGGCGGCGGGTTCTGGAGCGAGTGAAGGACCTGCCGCAGAATTGCCGCCCAAGACCCGGAGCGCGGAAGGACCACCCACTGCTGAATTGCTGCTGAGGGCGGCAAAATGCCGCCCCCCCCCCCCAAATCCTGGCACCGGTCACCTAAATGGAAGCGCTGGCCCTGATTATGGATGTATAATGCAACCCCTCCTCCCTTTTTATTTTGGCTTCTCTTCTTGAACAAGCTATACCCCTCTGTACAAATATTCCAGTCATGAGACTTGTGCCACAAAATCTCTGTTGCTAGTTAAGTCATAATTTACTTTATGTACTAACACTTCAATTATTCTGTTTATTCCCCATACTCCTTGCATTTGTGTATAGGCATCTAAAATATGCTGGTCTGTGTTATGCATAGTAAATAAATAACTAGGAAACCCTTTTGGATTGATAAATTAGAATGAAGGGTGGTGAGATCAATGTAGATAGCTACTCACTGGGCTTCTTAACACTCACTTCTGCCTTCTTTAGTCTGTCCAAAATAAAGAAGCTTAAATAATCATCCTGTCACAGCTCTCTAACATGTTACTGTCTTCTCAAGTCCTTTCATGGAGTTCCTGTCTCTTTCAACCTAACTCCTAGTTGAAACCCTGCTTACGTGTCATCTCATCTATTCCACCCCATCTTGTCATCTGCACTTTGACCAACTGGTTGCTCCTTTTGCCTTCTCCTCCTCCAAGTCTGGCCTCTGGTGCCATTTTTCATGCTGCTACCTGTGCCTGGAAATACATCCTTTTTTTCTGTGTGCCACACATCTCTCTTCTCCACTTTCAAATACCTACTCAATATCCACTTCTGTGGCCTTACTTTCCGCAGTGTCCTCCATTCCTGTGCTATCTGCTTCTCCCAGGGCTGGTGTTTCCACTAGGCGACCCTAGGCAGTCGCCTAGGGTGGCAGGATTTGGGGGGGGGTGGCATTTTGCTGCCCTCAGCGGAAATTCGGCGGTGGGGGATCCTTCCATTCCGGATCTTCGGCGGAAATTCGGTGGAGGGTCCTTCACTCGCTCCGAGACCCGCCGCCAAAGTGCCCCGAAGACGCGGAGTGGAAGGAACCCCGCCGCCGAAGACCCCAGGCCCTCTGAATGCTCAGAGGAGGAGTGCTGCCGCCTAGGCGGCAAAAACCCTGGCGCCGCTCCTGGCTTCTCTTCTCTTGCTGCATCTCAGTCTCTGATTAATATACCAGTATTTATATGACTAGCAAACTACATATTATATGACCCACATTGTTTTTATCTAACCCTCATCCCTCTTTTCCATATCCATTTCGTCCTCCTTCATGTTCTTTTAAGTATCTCTATTTTATGCCCCAACATTACAAACGCTTATGCATGGGAGTTGTCCCAATAAATTCAGTGGGACTATTCTTACACAAAGTTATTCCCATGCAAAAGTGTTTGCTGGGTCTTAGACCATAAGAACTTTGAGGGAAGAACCTGGTATTTTCTTCATTTTAATTTAAAAAAAATCCTTCATTTTGATTTCTAAAAGGCAACCCTCCTTTCCCCGCCACCAAAAGCAGGGCCGCTCTAGGATTTTTGCCGCCCAAAGCGAAAACAATTTTGGCCGCCCCCCGCCCCTTTATTTAATTACCCCACCCCCGGCCCCGCCTCAACTCCGCCCCTGCCCCAAATCCCCAGCCCTGCCTCCTCCCGCCAGGCTCTCAAGCCTAGGAGGGAGGGGGAGACTCCGAGTGGCCGCGGCGCGGGTGCCGCTTCTCCCCCTCCCTCCCAGGTTTGAGAGCCTGGGAGGGAGGGGGAGCAGCGGCGCGCGAAACGGCCGCAGGGGATCTCCCCCTCCCTCCCAGGCTCTCAAATCTGGGAGGGAGGGGGAGACCCTGAGCCGCTGCGGTGCGCGAAACAGCTGATTTGCGCACCGTGGCAGCAGCAGCGGAGGTGAGCTAGGGCGGCCGGGGCACATTTTTAGGGGCGGCATTCTGGCGCCACCCCAAGCACCAGCTTGTTTTGCTGGTGCCTAGAGCTGGCCCTGACCAAAAGTTCTGGATCTGTTTGAATATTTATTAATACATAGTTGCTAAGGCCCTACGTGATTTGCAGGATGATTGTCAAAAAATTGTGGTGGAGTTGCAGGCAAGTCATGGAAAATTGCAGAAAACTAATAATGGACCTTATTATTTGTGGTAATAAAGTCCATTATTTCTTTTCCATGATTTTCCACTGTCAGCCACCCAAAGCTGAGAGCAGGGGACCCAGGGCGGAGAGCAGGCTGCGGCAGCCATGGCTCCTGTTGTCAGCTCCACGCATGGTGGGGCTCCTGCTGTTAAAATTGCGGTGGAAGCCTAATACTGTGGAATCCACAATTTTCACAATATCGCTAGTTAAGTAGGGCCTTAATAATTGCATATTTTTCTACTATTGTATACATTTGTCTGTTTTAAAAATAATATTATGACACCAGTCATTATTCAGCAAATCGTGATATTGGCATAGCTTTTGGCTAAAATTCTGCAAAGATTGTTTTATGTTTCCTCAGGCATAAAAAAGGATCATGTTACCAGTTATGAGGTCAATATGAACTTCAGCTCTCTGCTGATATAATAGCCATAAAGGATGTTTTCTTTTCACATGATGGCAATAGAATTTCTGCTATATATGTTAAATAAATATATTGTGACAAAATGGCCGATGTTGGTAGGGGGGGGGGGGGGATCCTGCGCTTTTCTTGGCAGGGGCTAAGATACCACCCTTTGCCCCTGCTCTTGGGGCACCAAGGGCCTGTTAAGTGGCCTGCGAAGGTGGTAAAGGAGAGAAGCGGGGGTGGGGTCTTGGTTTGTTCCTCACTCTGAGCCCCAGCCCCTCTCAACCCCTGCAGGTTTCTTACCCTCTTCCCCCTTGGGTAGGGTTACCCTCAGTCCTTGACACTGGGGGAGGGAGTCTCCCTGTCCTGCTGAGGCAGGGTCTCCCTTCCTCCAGTTCGCTGGTCTTTCAAGTCTCAGCAACACACCTCCAAATTCCAGTCCTCTCTCCTTTCTCACACCCCATGACTGCCTGAAGCAAGGGGGTTTATTAGGTTTCTGACAGGGCCTTAATTGACTACAGGTGCTCCAATTAACCTGTAGCAACCCTCCCTAGTCTACAGAGAACCACACCTTAATTAGCCTAGGGTTTATATATTTCCCTTCTACCACTCTCCTACTGCTCCCTGGTCCTGCTGTATCACAATATACAATTTCTTTAGTGCCTACATGCATACCTTGTTTTTGTAGGAGGTTCCCATAAACTCTTTCAGTGCCTTAGCATGAATAAGAACACACTGTATTTACATTTGTAGGGACTTGAGGCAGAACTATTGCAGAAACCCAGATGGTGATAGAGCCCCGTGGTGTTACACCATTGATCCCACTGTGAGATGGGAATACTGCAATCTGAAGCGGTGTGACCATACACAAATGACTTTTCCAAAGCCCCCTCAGCCAACTATGATATCAACCCTTCGTACAACGACAGCCACCCAAACAGGTAACCAGAAAAATATTATCATTATGTCAAAGTCCTATAGCATTTAATATGGCTTCCATCCATCAAAATGCTTGAGTAGGTACTTAATTTTAAGCATGTGAGCAGTCCCATTGAAGCCAACCCTTAACAACTTGCACCATTAAGCCCATACACATTAGTGCTTCAGACATATCCCTGAGGCCGACTCCTAGAATTATGTGAGGTCATCTGTATCTAACCTTTCCTTTAAAAAATATTCTAACATTCAGGGCTGCCAGTAAAGGCTTCAAGATGTGGCCCCAGTGTAAGCGATGCATGATGTCTGCATACGTTTTCAGAGAGACTGAAACTATAGCTCAGAGAAGTGTGAACTGCCCCATTCATCTTCATTAATGGTTAACTCTGAAACCTGCGGTTCTGCTGCGAGTGCCCCAGTGACACAAACCAAGCAAGGAACTTGGTGTAATGGGAGCTTTTTCAATTGTGTTTTCCTAATCCGATTGTAGAAGATATTTGGCCTGACATTATGAAATAAAATTGGAATTTCATAAAATTGCTCTAAATTCACACATTTTGTGAATTCCCAACACACTTTTTGACAAAAAACAAACAACATTTTCATTATCAGTATTTTGTCCATCTCCAGCAATATCCTAGCCTATGCTATCTCATACTTTCTTATACCATCCTGCTAGTTACTTTTTCTGCTACACCACAGGGCATGTAAGTACCAAAAGCACATAACCTCTGAATTTGGTCAAGTGATACACAGCAAAAAATCACCCTCTTGTTTTCTCTCCTAGTTACAGACTGTGTAGTTGGCAACGGTATAGACTATCGTGGCACAAGAGCAACCACTGCAAGTGGCAAGACTTGTCAAGAATGGAGTTCGCAGAAACCTCACAGCCATGATTATTTCACGCCAGTGACTCATCCACGGGCAGGGCTGGAGAAAAACGTAAGCAGCGGTTCTGACAATGCTTCCTGCTGTTGAGCAGTCACTCTTTCTGCTCTGACGTGTTTGTGGAACACTGAAGAACTCTTCTTACTTTAGTATCAGAGGGGTAACCGTGTTAGTCTGAATCTGTAAAAAGCAACAGAGAGTTTTGTGGCACCTTTAAAACTAACAGAAGACTTCTGTTAGTCTTAAAGGTGCCACAGGACCCTCCGTTGCTTCTTACTTTAATTTACTTTTCTCAGGACAAACTAAGAACCTGATCATGTAAAAACTCTTATTCAAGTGAACAGATCTGCAGGTAGCCTCCCCTGCTGGAAGGAGCAGTTTGTGGTAGCAGAAGCAGCCGGGACAGAAGGGGAGGACACAAGACTGGTTCCAGGCTTCTCCAGCCACAGCACACTCCTCAAACACCCCTCTAGCCAGCATCTATGACCCATCCCAGGACACAGCCACCGCACAACCACCCTCCTACCCCAGCGCCCCTCTAGCTACCCTGACACTCCCCCCTGCACCCAACAGCTGCCGAGTTTTGTGTGGTTCCATATCCTACCCCTGCCATGGCTTGCAGCAGGGTGTGTGTGGGGCACAGGGGGCACTCTTAGCATTGCCAGTTCCCTCCATTTCATCCTCAGTAATGTGGTTTTGGCCTCCACTGGAGCCAGACTCCCAATGATGTGAGAAATTCCAGTCCCCAAACCCTACAGGGGGATAAACTCCCTCTGATTGGCTGCCTGCCCCACTTCCCTGCCTCCTGGGGTGGAGCAGGGCTGCAGCAGGCTGTGCTCTCCCTCCCCATTGGTTTTGAGGTAAACTGAGCGGGTAAAGGGAGCTGCTGACACCATTTTCACGGGAGGAGGGAGCAGAAAAAGCCCAGCAGAGCTCAGGATGGCTCTGCTCCCTCCTCTTCCTCCTGTTCTGGGAGCAATGGGTCCGTCTGCAGTCTCCCTCCCCCTTCCCCTCTGCACCCTCCAACACTTCATATGGGAAGGGGGGATGAAGAACCTGTGGAGCTGCAGGAGGAGCAGAGGTGCTCTGAGAGGTGAGGGGGAGATGTGGGGGCCTGGGGTGCATAATTTATTGGGTTTGGGGCAGATATGGGGCTGTATGGCAGCAAAACTGATGTGGGGATTAGGAGGTGTCTAAGTAATTGCTGGGTTGGTGGGGTAGAGAGTTAGAATGTTGGGGTCTGGGAAGAAGCTGCTTGATGGTGTAGAGATTCCAGCCAGCGAGAGCTCCTGCATCTGGGCCAGCTCACTGTGCTCTGAACGTTTGGGGCTGTTTGGTGATTTTTTTCAAGACCTCTTGGAACACCAACCAACCAAACAAACATGCACAATTGAGGACCAACCCATCCCCTAATGTGTTATGTAATTTATGGACAGCCCCTGTGGGGGAGCTGGCAACACTCTAACGGCCACACACCCCAGGGGAAGTTCAGAACTCAAAAGAAACACTGACAACAATAGCTTTAAAAAGAATTCTCCTGATTTCTGAACTTTTAGAGTTGGAATTCTGCACTCTCATTCATCCATAAGAAATGCTGCACCTGGAGAAACCCAAATCTTGGCAGCTTTGATAGTCCCCTTGACATTAATGGATCTGCAAGTACCAGTCAAGTCTACTTGCATGAGTACACTTTTGCCCCGTTGTTTGTTTTTGTTATGTTTGTAATCTACAGCAGAAGTGCTTTTCTTTCATGTAGGGCATATTTATCAGAACTATCCATTGCATTTGGGTGGGGGTTGATTTTGGGAAAGGTTAATGGATGCATCCAAACATAATTCACTAATTTGATATGAAATGTGTATTCCTCAGAGAGGGAATCACACGGGCTATGCCATGGTCATTCCTTGGTATTTGGAGAAAGATTCATTCCCCTTCCTACCACCTGCACAAATCCCAAGCACCTGGCCCAGAATTTCAGATTGAGTCCAGGGAGATGGATTTGCCCCTAAACTGTTGCTAGGTGGCATAACTGGTTAATGCCTTAGGCTGAATTTGGGGCGAGAGCCTGTTTGGCAGTTCTTTTTTTCAAATGCTTTGAGATAAAATTCTGAGTGCAGATAAAATCAATTACATCTTACACCATAGCACCTTCCCAATAGAAAAGACTCTAGCTCCCACCCCACATCCAAAGCAATTCCCTCCCTCCTAAGTATTAACTCAGGAAAAAGCCTGTGTAAAAACATATGCTAATGATATTGGGTATGTTTATTCACAAAAAAACCCACAAGAGAATTCAGCAGATTTGGCAGCCTTCTCAGGGGGCAGCTCACAACTGACACAAATGGTGGAGAGGAGAGGAAACATTTAGACATTTCTTAGCACTGCGGTATTTAAGCATTGATATGCAGGTTGGGATTGATGTGCATTGGCAAGCTATGTAAGAGAAGCTTCCACTGTACCTGCCTGGCCCCATGACATACGGAGTCCTTTGCAAACCTCAAAACAGATGCTCTTTGCCATCTCCTCAAGATCTTAAAAACAAAGTGGGATTTGGAAATGTGCTTAGCATTGGCTTAACCACTCTGATTGACTTCAGAGGTAACAGAGTTAGGCCAACACTGTGCACTGTAGGAAAGTCCCATCTTATGTTTGTTGTACCCTTGAGTCCATAGGCGCAATTGGAGTTTCAGGCTGGCTCTGCTATTTGTGGCTTGCCTGGCTGAAGAAAGTTGTATCAGTTTTACTTTCATGACATTTCACTAAATTCATCTAACGGTTTTGAGAAAAAGAAAACAAAGGATTTTATTGCAATGAGAATAATTGATTATCGACAAAACAGTGAAATAGTGTCTGGGGGGAAAAATCCAACATTTAGTTTTATTATAAAACTTTTAATTATTATAAAAGCATAAATCAATAACTTTTTAATTCCCTTCCTAATATTCAGGGCTTTACTGTTTCTTTGTTCATTTCTGTATTTATTACAGTATTGCAGGAATCCTGACGGAGATATTAATGGTCCTTGGTGCTATACGACAGACCCGAGGAAAGCCTGGGAATACTGTGAAATCACCAAGTGCCGTAATTATTCTTTAAAGAGTCTTGTCTCCCCCATTTACACTTTTGAAAATGTTTTATGACACTTGCGATGGGTAATTTTATTTTTCAATCTGAGTGGAGAAGACAGGCTTTAACAACAGCTTTATATTTCAAATTATAGCTCCATGTAACTGACAACAGCATCTGCTGGTAATGATCAGCTAAAGTTTAGATAAGAAAGTGGTGCCTACAGGGCTAGTGCAAGGAAGTTTCGCGCCCTAGGCGAAACTTCCACCTTGTGCCACCCCCTATTCAGCTAACCCCACCCGTCGCCCCCACAGCAGCTAACCACGCCCACCCACCCCTCCCACCAGAGGAGCCGCGCCCACAGCAGCTAACCCCGCCCGCTGCCCCGCCTGCGGCAGCTAACCCCGCCCCGGGAGCCCACCCCAGCTCACCTCCGCTCCGCCTCCTCCACTGTGCACGCCGGCGCTGCTCTAATTCTCATCCCCTCCCAGGCTTGCAGCACCGATTGGAGGAGAATTAGAGCGGGGGCTGTGTGCTCAGCGGAGGAGGCAGAGTGGAGGTGATCTGAGGCAGAGAGCGGTTTCCCTGTGCGCCTCCCATTACTGTGGGCGGCCCTCCCCGCGCCCCCCCGCCCCAGCTCACCTCCACTCCACCTCCTCGCCTGAGCGGGCTTTTAGGTGCCCTCAACCACTAGGCGCCCTAGGCGGCCGCCTAGTTCGCCTAGTGGTTGCACCAGCCCTGGGTGCGTAATCGTGACAAGATTGTCCGATCTCTACAGAATATGCTGTTTGTCATTGCTGGAGGTAGTCATCCAAAAACTGAAGCACCCCACATCACTAGTCACTCTTAAAACATCTTGGGCAAACTCTACAGAGAGGTTCTTATTCGCAGTTGTAACTAAACCCCACCCCAGATTATGGGCCTGATCCAAAGCCCATTGACTTGAATGGGAGTCTTCCCATTGGCTTCAGTGTGTTTTGGATCAGGCCTTAAATCTGCAGGTTGCTTTCACTGCTATTCTGTCAACTGGCACAAGCAAGGAGAAGGCTGAGCCAGGCTGACCTAGAGATACTCTTATTTAGTGCATCTCCCTGGGATCCTCTGCTGGAGGGGTGCAGTCCTAGGCTAGGTCTACACTACCCGCCTGAATCGGCGGGTAGGAATCGACCTCTCGGGGATTGATTTATCGCGTCCCGTCGGGACGCGACAATCGATCCCCGAATCAACGCTCTTACTCCACCAGCGGAGGTGGGAGTAAGCGCCGTTGACAGGAAGCCGCAGAGGTCGATTTTGCCGCTGTCCTTACAGCGGGGTAAGTCGGCTGCGATACGTCGAATTCAGCTACGCTATTCACGTAGCTGAATTTGCGTATCTTAAATCGACTCCTCCCTGTAGTGTAGATGTAGCCCTAGACATAAAACTACATCTGCCCTTCCCTGGCAAAATGCCCTTCATGGTGGCTGGGGAGTGCATCTGGCCCTAAATATTTAAGAGCAAAGCCCCTTAATTTTTTTACTTGAAAGGCATTTGGGGGTCAAGAAAGGGAAAGCGTTGAAGAGCGCATGTTTTACTCCACGCTTTTTATTGAATTTAAAGAGCAAGGCTTGTATTCTAGCTTCTGGGACACATGAACAGGAGCTGCAGGCACGCATCTGACAAAACGCAGGCAGCGGTGGGCTGTGACTGCTGCTTGCCACACTGATCATAATCATCTCACTCTTACCTTGTGCTCTCCACCCCCACATGTTTGTTGTATCCACCTGTTGTCTTTTGTCTTACAGTTACATTGTAAGCTATTTGTGGTAGGGGCTGGCATTTTGTTATGTATGTACAGTGTCTAGCACAATGAGGTAGTGGCCGGTAGGCCATACTGCAATACAAATAAATAACCACAACAACAGTGACCTGAAATGAGACTATCCCCACTACATGCTTTCTAAAGATTTTATTTATTTATTCTGCAAGGGTTAATAATTCATATCCAAGACACTGTGTGCAAATCAAAACCCTGGGACCCACTGAATTAAATAGAAGGTCTCACTGAATATGGAAGTCAAGATGTAGCTCCAACTTTTGAGCTCTCTGGAATAGGATTTTGAAAGTTCAGAAAAACATGAGCACTCTGGTTTGCTTGTAATGGCAAATATTACATGGACCACAGACATTTTCCCAAAACAACTTGTTTGAAACAGTAACTAATAAAAGGTGGTTTTGAGAGATCTCTCCCTAAAAATAACCAAACTAGTGGAAACCTTTAAAAAATTAAATTAATGTATATGCAAATATGTGCTTATGCTGTACCTAACGTGCACGCAAAAGGGCTTGAAAATACAGCCTATGGCTGGGAGTTGGATTGCCTGTCAGCTAATTAATTATGTGTTGTTGTACTACGGTAGCATCTAGAGGCCACGGCCCACTGTGTTCAGCACTGTACAAACATAAAACAAAGAGACAATCCCTGCCCAAAGAATGTATATAATTTCTCCACTCTGTGTTCTTGTAAGATGGACACATGATGCTTGTTCTTTGGTGAGTATCCCTGACCAAACCCCAGAACAGAGCAGGTAAGCAGAGTAAGGGATTCTGCAAGATACACACACCACACCTGTAAACCAACCCCACTGGCTTTACTGTGGTGGGTCACTGTTGGGGTATACAAACTCCACACTAGAGAAGAAGGGGTTAAAGAGCTGTTCTGGGCCCAGGCACCCTCACCCCACCCCACCCCACCTCCAAAGGCTGGAGGAGGAGGTTGGAGAGAGTAGCTAAGTGGCAGGAAGACAGTGGAAGTAAACTGCACTCCCCAGTGAGCTACTGTGGCCTGACCATTCCTGCAAAGAAAGGACTGGTGAAATTGTGAAGGGCAGAAACTTTATTTTTATTTTCAGTTCTTTACTTTACCCTGTGAGAAGAGAGGGTGCTGGTAGCAGGTGATCCAGGGAGGCAGCCGTAAGCTGCCCACCATTATGCCCTGGCTCAGACCCCGGTGGAGAGGATGGCCCTGGATTTCCCTAACACTTTTAAAGAGGGACAGCTCTGAAAGCTTATCCATTGGCAGGGAACACAGAGACAGTGACTGAACTTCATTTACCATTGCTACAGATTAGTTTAAATGCAGTCAGAAGTTATGGCTTTTAGGGTTGCTGTACTCGGTCAGAGATGGAAGGATACTTACTGAGGCAATTTGGGGAATGTGTTTTCTTTTTTTTCTTTCCCCCTTATTGTAATTTTAGCCCTATTTTGTTTCTGACTTGTTGATAGCCAAATGATACATCTGTAAACTCTTTGCCATATAAATCAATGTGTTGTCATCTTGAAAGCAATATTTTGGTCACAGACATAATTAACTGTTCCAGGAAAGAATAACCTAACAATGTTTTTGCAGTTTTTGCTGTGTAATCACTTCATAAAGAGTGACAAGCTAGAGAAGGTGTAAAGATAAAATAGCCTTCCTCTCTCCGTTTATTTAAATATATTGTGGATGGTATAACAGTTGCTTTAAAATTCTTCAGGTTGACTTCATTTCATTCTTTAGCTCCTCCCAAATATGAGTGTGGAAAAGCCAAGACTGCTCCAAAGCTGTGCCCTACAAGGATTGTGGGCGGGTGTGTTTCAAATCCACACTCTTGGCCCTGGCAAATCAGTCTCAGGACAAGGTATAACTATTCCACATTGCATTACAACTTACAAAGCACCTCACTACCTGGGGACACCTTAGTAACAACTTTACAGAAAGGACTTAACTCTTCATGTTTCTGTACATGGAGCTGACGCCTTCTGGAGATTAGTCTTGATCTCTCCCTAAAAATGCCTCCAAAATGAAATGCCTCTAAAATAAATCTTTTAAACAAAATATATTGCACAACCTTTTTTCCTCTTGACAAGAGTGTCCCGAGCTAGTCAATATAATTTAGTTAACTAGAACCCCTCCTATTTCATCCTAAACATTTACATAGGGCAGATTTGAGCCACTATTCCAAAATGTGCTTTAATTTTACTGACATGGGAAACAAATAATTCCCATTGAACGCAACGGGAGTTATTTGTATCCTGCCATCAGGATTTAGACCCAGGGGTGGAGCCAGCAATTTAAAATTTGTAGAGATGGTTTTCTGTCATCCCTGCTTATACAGGATCCAGTCCTGTTTCCATTGGAGCCAATGACAATATTTCCATTGACTTTGATCAGAGCTGCATCAAAACCATAATCTCCATGATCTAACATTTTCAGTGTCATGTTGGTTGTGGTTGGTTATACAGATCTAGCAGTGCTAAGAAAAGATCCGATGAAAATGTCCACAAAAATCTGCTGGTCACCATAAAAAATATTGTCCTTGAGACAATGAAAATTGTATACTTTGGCATCCGTGATATATGTCTATCACTGCTATAGGTCAAGTCACCTACTCACAGCTATGCAGGGTTACAAGCTTTTGCAATTTGTCCAGTAGGACACCACAAACCAAATGGTTAAGATTAGGGCTGTCAATTAATCGCAGTTAACTCATGCGATTAACTCAAAAAAAAAAATTAATCGCGATTAAAAGAATTAATCACGATTAATCACACTGTTAAACAATAGAATACCAATTGAAATGTATTAAATATTTTCAGATGTTTCTACATTTTCAAATATATTGATTTCTATTACAACACAAAATACAAAGTGTATAGTGCTCACTTTATATTATTATTTTTATTACAAATATTTGCACTGTAAAAATGATAAAAGAAACAGTATTTTTCAATTCACCTCATACAAGTACTATAGTGCAATCTCTTTATCATGAAAGTGCAACTTGCAAATGTTTTGTTACATAACTGCTGTCAAAAACAAAACTATGTAAAGCTTTAGAGCCTACAAGTCCACTCAGTCCTACTTCTTGTTCAGCTAATCGCTAAGACAAACAAGTCTGTTTACATTTACAGGAGATACCGCTGCCTGCTTCTTATTTACAGTGTCACCAGAAAGTGAGAGCAGGCATTTGCATGGCACTTTTGTAGACGGCACTACAAGGTATTTACGTGCCAGATATGCTAAACATTTGTATGCCCCTTCATGCTTCAGCCTCCATTCCAGAGGACATGCTTCCATGCTGATGATGCTCGTTAAAAAATAATGCGTTAATTACATTTGTGACTGAACTCCTTGGGGGAGAATTGTATGTCTCCGGCTCTGTTTTACCCGTATTCTGCATATATTTCATGTTATAGCAGTCTCAGATGATGACCCAGCATATGTTTGTTTTAAGAACACTTTCACAACAGATTTGACAAAACGCAAAGAAGACACCAGTGTGAGATTTCTAAAAATAGCTACAGCACTCGACCCAAGATTTAAGAATCAGAAATGCCGTCCAAAATCTGAGAGGGACGAGGTGTGGAGCATGCTTTCAGAAGTCTTCAAAGAGCAACACTCAGATGCAGAAACTACAGAACCTGAACCACCAAAAATGAATATCAACCTTCTACTGACTTAGATGATGAAAATGAACATGCATCAGTCTGCTCTGCTTTGGATCGTTATCGAGCAGAACCTATCATCAGTATGGTCGCATGTCCTATGGAATGGTGGTTGAAGATGAAGGGACATATGAATCTTTAGCACATCTGGCACGTAAATATCTTGCAACGCCTGCTACAAGAGTGCCATGCAAATGCCGGTTCTCACTTTCAGGTGACACTGTAAAGTAGAAGCGGGCAGCATTATCTCCTGTAAATTGTAACCAAGTTTGTTTGTCTGAGCGATTGGCTGAAGTAGGACTGAGTGGACTTGTAGGCTCTAAAGTTTTACATTGTTTTATTTTTCAATGCAGTTTTTTTGTACATAATTCTACATTTGCAAGTTCAACTTTTATGATAGAGATTGCACTGCAGTACTTGTATGAGGTGAATTGAACAATACTATTTCTTTTGTTTTTTACAGTGCAAATATTTGTAATAAAAATAAATGTAAAGTGAGCACTGTACACTTTGTATTCTGTGTTGTAATTGAAATGAATATATTTGAAAATATAGAAAACATCCAAAAATATTTAAATAAATGGTATTCTATTATTATTTAACAATGCGATTAATCGTGCAATTAATCTTTAATCACGCGATTAATAGCGATTAATTTTTTTAATCGCTTGATAGCCCTAGTTAATATATGTCATAATATTGATTATACTTCTGAACACAGAACACTCCTGTTGAAATTGGGACAATCTTTCAAAATTCAAGATAGGTGTCAACTATCTTTTCTCATGTTTTGAGCCAACCAAACCTCAGCTCTTGATGAAAATCAGTATTTACTTTCTCATGATCTGTAGAATAAAATCTGGGAATCCTAAAAGCTCCTGAATAAGCAAAGTTGATAGTTTACTAGTAGTCCTCACTGTGCATTGCTGTGATAGTGGAGAATTAACTTCACATTCTCAAACTAATCTCATGCCTTTCCTTTCTATTCCAGTTTCAACATGCACTTTTGTGGTGGCACTCTGATAGCCCCACAGTGGGTTCTTACCGCCAAACACTGCTTAGAGCGGTAAGTGTCTGTTGTAGCCAGCTGCAGCTATTTCCTACAACTGGAGAGGAATATCAAAGGGGAAAAAATGTGCCTGGCAAGGTGTTTCTTTGATCTGTCTGAACCAGAAGCTGGTTTTTGCCAGAAGCTGGGAATGAGCGACAGGGGATAGATCACTAGATGATTACCTGTTCTGTTCATTCCCTCTGGGGCACCTGGAACTGTCCACTGTTGGAAGACAGGATACTGGGCTAGGTGGACCTTTGGTCTGACCCAGTAGGGCCATTCTTATGTTCTTAACCAGCCAATGCTGCACCTACATGATGGCTCTTACAGTGGTTAACTGCTCTGTTACTTCTCATGCCCAAGCTCAGTTCATTCAAGTTAGAGCAGAGAGAAAGAGAGAGGGTAACAGTGAGGATCCTTACTGAATAATGTACCTGTTCAGATCTGTAAGGGCAGCACAGTCAGGCCCTGATTTTGTGCATGTGTAATAAACGAGAGATGCTCAGATATCTCAAGAGAGCAACTTACTATCTTGAGGAGTCACCGAGCTATGTGAAGCTGACACACTGATGGCTGAAAAGAAAGCTTCATGTCATAATAAATGTTAGTGGAATACTTGAAGAGACCTTAATAAGCAAAACTCTGCATCCAAAACAGAGTATCTAGTCATCTGACTTCATGGTTGCTGTAGCTATAAGAGTTACAATATTTGCAGTTTTATTGTTGCATTCAAACTGTCACATAGATGACATTTATAGATGAAAAATCCCAGCTGAGACCAGAACTGCTTTGTTTTTCAGATTCTGATACAAAGAGATGGCCAAAAATATGATTACATAGACTCATAGACCTAAAGGCCAGAAGGGACCATTGTGATAATCTAAGCTAACCTCCTGCACATTGCAGGCCACAGAACCTTATCCATCTTCTCCTGTAATAGACCCTGAACCTCTGGCTGAGTTACTGAAGTCCTCAAATCATGGTTTAAAGACTTCAAGTTACAGAGAATCCCCCATTTACTCAAGTTTAAACCAGCAAGTGGCCTGTGACTAGGGAGACCAGACAGCAAGTGTGAAAAATCGGGATGGGGGTGGGGGATAATAGGTGCCTATATAAGAAAAAGCTCCAAATATCAGGACTGTCCCTATAAAATCGGGACATCTGGTCACCCTACCTGTGCCCCATGGTGCAGCGGAAGGCGAAAACCCCCCAGAATCTCTGTCAATCTGACTTGCAGGAAAATTCCTTCCCATCCCCAAATATAGCGATAGGTTGAACCCTGAGCATGTCAGCAAAACCCACTGGCCAAACTCCTGGGAAAGAATTCTCAGTAATAACTCCAAGTCCTCCCCATCTAGTGCCCCAGCTCTGGCCATTGGGGATTTTTGCTACTAGCAGTCACAGATGGGCCACATGCCATTGTAGGCAGTCTCATCATACATCCCCTCCATCAACTTATCAAGCTCAGTCTTGAAGCTGGTTAGGTTTTGTGCCCCCATTGCTTCCCTTGGAAAGCTGTTCCAGACCTTCATTCCTCTGATGGTTAGAAACCTTCTTCTGATTTCAAGCCTAAACTTGTTGATGGCCAGTTTATAGCCATTTGTTCTTGTGTCAGCACTGGCACTTAACTTAACTAACTCCTCTCCCTCCTTGGTGTTTGTCCCTCTGATGTATTTATAGAGAGCCATCATATCTCCCCCAGCCTTTGTTTGGTTAGGCTAAACAAGCCATGCTCCTTGAGTCTTCTTTTGTAAGGAAAGGTTTCCAGTCCTCTAATCATCTTAGTAGCCCTTCTCTTCACTGTTCCAGTTTGAATTAATCTTTCTTAACCATGGGAGACCAGAACTGAACACAGTATTACAGATGGGGTCCCACCAGTGTATTGTATAATGGCAATAGCACTTCCCCTATCTCGCCTGATGCACCCTAGGATTGCATTAGCCTTTTTCATGGCTGCATTACAGTGGCGGCTCATAATCATCCTGTAATCGACAAATACACCTAGATCTTTCTCCTCCTCTATCGCTTCAACTAATAAGTCTCCAGCTTATAGCAAAAATTCTTGTTGTTAGTCCCTACATGCATGACCTTGCACTTTGCACTATTAAATTTCATCCCATTTCTATTACTCCAGTTTATAAGGTCCCCCAGATCTTCTTATATGATATTCTGGTCCTCCTCTGTATTAGTAATACCTCCCAACTTTGTGTCATGTGCAAATTTCATTAGCACATCCCCACTTTTTGTGCCAAGGTAATGAATGAAAATGTTAACTAAGATTGGTCCCAAGACTGATCCCTGAAGAATTCCACTAGTAACCTCCCTCCAGGCTGGAGTTCACCTTTCAGTATGACCTGTTGTAGTCTCCCCTTTAGCCAGCTCCTTATCTACCTTTCAATTCTCATATTAATCTCCATCTTCCTCAGTTTAACTAATAATTTCCCATGTGGAAGTATATCAAGTGCCTTACTGAAATCCAAGTAGATTAGATCTAGGGCTTTTCCTTTGTCTAAAAAAATCAGTTATCTTCTCAAAGAAAGAGCTCTACCTTTTGTAAAACCATGTTATACTTTATCCCAATTACCCTTTACATCTATGTCCTTAACTATTTTCCCTTTCAAAAATTTTCCAAGACCATGAGTACAATTGAGGTCAAACTAATGAGCCTGTAGTTTCCTGGATCACTTTTTTCCCTTTCTTAAAAATAGGAACTATATTAGCAATTCTCCAGTCATAGGGTATGGCCCCTGATTTTACAGATACATTAAAAATCCTTGCTGTTGGGCTTGAGATTTCATGTGGCAGTTCCTTTAATATTCTGGGATCTAGAGTGTGACAAATTTTCTACTAGCTAGAGAACTCTACCTACCACTGGCTTTAGCTCAATATGAAAGATTTAGTGGGAATAACAGTGAAAACACCCCGATGAGAAGCCTACCCGCTCCCACCACCCTGGCTTCAGCTAAAAGGAAGGATGCTGTGATTAATATCAGGGTGCTATCTCCTGAACTTACTGAAGGAGCTATCCTTCATATCAGTGTCTGGTAGGTCGATGCCTGATAAAAGTGATGCTCCCTTGTTTATGTAAGCTCTTGAACACCACACCCATCACTGTAGTAATCTGTGCACCCCATCCACCCCTCCCATGCCTACCTTCCTCTGGTTGCTGATAGAGTTCCCAGAGTTCCTCCTTCCTCTACCCCCATCCTATTCCTAGCATCTCATTCTAACCATGGCACCATTCTGCCCTCCCCCACTTTTCTGGGTGTTGCAAAGACAGATGGGCGCTCCACCACTCTATCAATCCCCTGTCTGGCTGCTGCTGCATAAGGAGGGTTTGTGTCAACACTCTTCTACCCTTTTCCCAGTCTCTTGGTTGCTGGGGCAGAGGGGGAGAGCATATGTCTACATCTTGTTTCGGGTCTTCCTCCCCAGTAAATAGCTCTGCTACCTGCCTCTGTTGCTGCTTGTATCTTGGTCAAACATTGTCATTTTCACAGTACCCACGATGCACCTTCCCTCATAGGATTTTGAGTAGCAGCTGTGAAATTGATCACATGTCCACTATTGCTACTTGGGAAAGTTCTGAGCAGCAGCAGAGCCACTGGAGCAGTATATCTGCAGATTCAGGAAGAAAACATGACATCACTTTATAGACTCTGGATTTCTTCATAACTATCAGAGCTAAACATTTTAAAAAATAACTAATGCTTAGATTTTTGCAAAAATCATCAGTATGTCCCAGCTCCCTATCAACTACAGTTCTCCAGGACTTGCTCCCCACTCAGCAGGGGTGCAAGCTCTGATTATCTGTATAGAACCTCACCATATGAAATCACCTCTTTCAGGTCATCAAGACCTTCTTCATATAGAATCTTCCTTGGACTACACACTGAAAAGGCAGATGAGGCGTCTGTGCAAATCCGAGATGTTGAGAGAATATTCAAGGAACCTAATGGGGCAGACATTGCCTTGCTGAAGATGCGCAGGTATCGTTTCAGCCAAGGCTTTCCCCCTAAAGTCATGAGTGTCCTTGTCTGGATTTAGATTTGACAAATACATGGGGTGGAAGTGACAGTAGGCTACCCATACCACTAAGTGTATAAAGTCATTTCTAAGCATTTCTTACAAGCTTCAAAAATGTGTTTACATCTATGCAGAATACATATTAATGACAGATCAGCATACTGAAAATACTACAGAACAGACCAGTTTCCATCATAGAAATGTTGGACTGGAAGAGACCTGGAGACATCATCTAGTCCAGCCTCCTGTGCTGAGGCAGGACCAAGTAAACCTAGACCATCCTGACAGGTGTTTGTCTAATCTGTTCTTAAAAACCTCCAATGATGGGATTTCCACAGCATCCCTTGGAAGCCCATTCCAGAGCTTAACTACCCTTATAGTTAGAAAGTTTTTCTTAATATCTTACCTCAATCTCCCTTGCTGCAGATTAAGCCCATTATACTTCTTGTCCTATCTTCCGTGGACATGGAGAACAACTGATCACTGTCCTCTTTATAACAGCCTTTAACATATTTGAAGACTGTTATAGGTCCCCCATCAAGCTTCTTTTCTCAAGATGAAACATAGTTAAATTACGTGGTTTGACTAAAGAGATTTTAAAGGAATATGGCAGGCAGAATTTTTCAAGTTGCATTCCTGTATTAAATAAATCAAAATTACACTTACGTGTCAAACACATTCCAAAAGGATCCCAAGAGGTTTAATAATGCTCCTTGCCCTGACTCCTGCACCCCTCTCACATCCCCACCTGCACCCCTCACACCAAATGGGAGCTGCCCCAGGTAAGTGCTCCACACCCCAACCTCCTGCCCCAGCCCTGAGCCCCCTCCTCCATCCTAACTCCCTCCCAGACCCTGCACTCCCAGCCCTGACTCCTGCACCCCCTCACGTGCCCCCAGCCATCTGCCTTCCCTGACTCCTGCAGCCCCTCAGACACTCCCATCCCCCTGCCCTCCTGACTCCTGCAACCTCCCCACACTTCTGCCCCTCCACACCCTCAGCCCCTGCCCTCCCTGACTCCTGCACCCCCCTTACACACTCCCAGCCCTGACTCCTGCACCCCTCTCACACACACTCAGCCCCCTGCCCACCCTGACTCCTGCACACACACCCCCAATCCCCACCTGCACCACTCGCACCAAAAGGGAGCTGCCCCAGGTAAGCGCTCCACACCCCAACCTCCTGCCCCAGCCCTGAGCCCCTTCTGCACCCTAACTCCCTCCCAGACCCTGCACTCCCAGCCCTAACTCCTGCACCCCCTCACATGCCCCCAGCCATCTGCCTTCCCTGACTCCTGCAGCCCCTCAGACACTCCCATCCCCCTGCCCTCCTGACTCCTGCAACCCCCCCACACTCCTGCCCCCTCACACACACTCAGCCCCCTGCCCACCCTGACTCCTGCACCCCCGCAATCCCCACCTGCACTACTCGCACCAAATGGGAGCTGCCCCAGGTAAGCGCTCCACACCCCAACCCCCTGCCCCAGCCCTGAGCCCCTCCTGCACCTAACTCCTGGCCAGACCCTGCACACCAACCCCAGCCTGCTCCTGCACCCTAACTTCCTCCCAGACCCTGCATCCCCAGCCCTGAGCCCCTCCTGCACCCTAACTCTCTCCCAGACCCTGCACACCAACCCCAGCCTGCTCCTGCACCCTAACTTCCTCCCAGACCCTGCATCCCCAGCCCTGAGCCCCCTCCTGCACCCTAAATCCTGGCCAGACCCTTCACCCAAAGGGTTTTTTTAAGTTTTTTTATAAAGCGCTCTAATCCAAAGTGCTTTACAATAGTTAGTTAACGGTACAAACAATATTTGGAAAGATCATTAAGTGGTCCGCTGAGACCCTCAGTGATTTTCAAGTGGTCTGTGGAAAAATGTTAGATTACAAAAACAAGGTACCTCACTTTATTTTCATTTACTTCCTATTATTTATAGGAGGAGGAGGAAGAAAAAAAGATTGACAAACGGGGGTGGAGGGGGCGGGAGATAAGAGAGAATGTTCTTTTTCTTGGCTGGGTCCCAAGGAAGGGCCTCAAAAATGAAGCTGAGCACAGGGCCCCACTAACCCTAAATCCACTACTGCTTAATAGAGAGTTTCTTAGAACATCTAAAATCAAGAGTCAAAACTTGGAGAGAAGTCAGAGGTATGATCTGATCCTGAAAAATCTCTGTTCCCTTTTCAACCTCCGCAAGCCACAATTTGAAGTGTGAGCAGGGCCCCTGAGTTAGTCAGAAGAGTTTCATATGGATCCTAAAGCAATCCTATTTAAACCTGACTCTTTGTCAATGCATGGAAAATGGCCTGAGACCTGCTAGGTTTTGTGGATCTTGAAAAAGAAATGAATTTCTTGTTTTCTGCTGCAGAAGATATTCTCTCCAAGATGAAAGAGATGGGTGTTATGCCCATGTCACACAGGTGTCAATGATTGCACAAGGTGCAAGGAAAGAATCAGATCCCCAAGCATCCAGCATCTGAATCTTGGTTGAATCCCGAGCAGTCCAGTTGCATTGTTAGCATGTGGGCAATTAAGACTCAAGATGGTTATGTTTAGGCATGTGACAGATCCTGCTCTGTCATCTAAGTATGTGGAGGGCCCCCTGCCAACAGAAACAGTGTGATTCTGTTACACAATTTTGGGAAGGGAGGAGACAAATTTGGGGGATTGCAAAAGAGGGTGCCTTCCTGACTCCCCACAGGCTGGAATTCTGCTAAGTGGCAGCACCACAGAGGAGGGGTGGGTGGAAGTGGAACAGAAATAGGGGTAGGGCTGGAGCATCTTCTGCCTTGTGGCTCCTATCATGGTCTCCCATCTTGAGGAAGGGGAGAGATAGGGCTGCAGTAATGGCCATGGGGTGCCTCCGCTCCATAGCTGCTCCTTGGCCTGGGTGGGAGGATTTCTTCCTCTGGTGGAACTACCCAGTGCCCAGCCCATCTGAGTACTTAATGATGGGCTGAGCATTTGGGCCCCGATACAATAATAGTCAGGCATCTCTTGTGCTATACATTGAAAATGCCTGTGTATATTTGCATTTGCCTGAAGCCCTGTCCAGGATCCTGCTTAGACATCCAAGCAGGCACCTCTGAAATCAGATCTGTCACGCTGTGGCTTGGCAAATTCTCTGATTTATTTAATTTTATTTCTTCCCCTCCAGAAGGATCTGCCAAGTCTCTCCAACTGCTCGTCACTTCTCCCCTTGCCCGTACATGCACCACACTGTGGGAGGGTCCTAAGAAGAAAGCTGTTTGGGGCCTGAGAGAACACCTCACTTAAAAAAATGTTCAACTTCAAGACTTGTAGGGCTATACTCCTTGACTTCATTTGGGGATCAGTGCTCAGCACTTCTGAAAACCAAGCCCATTGTGCACCAAGTCTCCCTCCAGAGCCTCAGAATGTAAATGGTATCAGGGACAAACCAGCTAAAGCTATGCGTCTGTGGATTTGGTTTTCATTTTGTTTTGTTTCAGTCCTGCAGTAATCAACAATGAAGTGATCCCAGCTTGTTTGCCTTCAGAAAATGTGATGTTAGGAAACAGAGCAGAATGCTATGTGACTGGCTGGGGAGAAACACAAGGTGAGGCACATTCAGTGCAGTTGAAAGATCAATGCAAACCCCAAATGTGTGCACCCTCTGTGCTTAAAAAAACAAATCAATATACATCAGTATTTACCATACAGCAAATATCATTTAGCAATGTCATTCTTTCCATCTCCCTCTCTCTCTGAGTTTGACTCTCACAATTCAGGAGTGCTCCATTGAAATCGATGGAGTTACACCTTTATAAAAGCAGTATAAAGTGAGAGGAGAATCAGACCTAAATCTGTCAACTCTTTCCCTCTTTATCCTCCTGTCTGTTGCCCCAGCTTGGGTTTCTGCACAGTCAGGAGGGAAATTTTTCTAGCCTTGCCCCTACTCTAAACTACATGATGTTGACTTAGGTCATTCTCTTGAATGACTTTCTCACAGAGATTCCAATCCTTACTCAGAAGGCGACTTCTTGTCCACACTTTCAAAATCTGCCACATGGCCCTGCCTGACTAGAATGTTGCCTCCTATTCCAACCTCTTTATCCCCTCAGTTATACCTGTGATGCCATTCCCCCATCCTGTGTCTGTCCTGTCTGCTTAGGCCGCAAGCTGTTCCGGGACGATCAGCTACTTTGTGCATGTACAGTGCCTAGCACATTGGGGCCTATTCTTGGTTGGTCCTTAGCCAGTACACATGGTTCATAATAATGACAATACCCCCATTTGATTCCCACTCCCATCAGTGCACATTTTTCCATCTTCACCCCTACATAAGAAATGTCCTTCACATACCTGTTTGCCAGACCACCACTCTCACTTTAAGACCCGCCTCTTAAAAACCCATCTTCTTCAAGATGCGAGGCGCGTCTGGACTCAGCATTCCCAGTCTCCACAGTGGTTGGGACCTATGTCTTTATGATGTTTCAAGCAAACGGTCTGTCAGACTCCTGCTCTCAACTGTGGGTTTCTTTGGCCTCAGGGGGGGTCTGTGGCATCTTGCAGGTGGGTAGATGCATATTTGAAATGTCATATCCCAACATCACATTGGCTTCCAGGTGTTTTGACCATTACAGATTTTCCCACCCTGAGGTTTAACAGACGTGAGCTAGATTTAAAATAAATCCAAGCTAATTTCTTCATCTTTTTTGCTGAATCAGCCGTGCTGCTATTTCACCTTAATGAAATCCTATCAGTACTAAACAATCTGTGTCAATACTAACAGAGTATCGACTGCTGCTTTTTATTTATTGATTTCAAAGCACTTAACAAAGGAAAATAATCAGTATTGTCTCCATTTTTAGATGGGGAAAATGAGGCTCAGAGAAGTTAAGTGACTTGGGCAAAGACTCCCATTGACTTCAACGGGCTTTGGATCAGGCCCACAGTGAGTCAGTGGCAGAGCCAGGAACAAAAGCCAGGTTTCCTGATTCCCAGGCCAACACCCTATCCAGGGGATCATACTGCCTCTGCTCTGGAGTTCATTTATCTGTGCAATTTATTCTTATTTTGTTGTTTACTCACAAAGGTACTGGTGGAGAAGGTAAACTTAAAGAAACTGGCTTCCCTGTGATAGAGAATAAAGTGTGCAATCGCCCCGAATTTCTGAATGGAAGAGTTAGAAACCATGAGCTCTGTGCTGGGAATATTGATGGTGGTACTGACAGCTGCCAGGTAAGAAAAGACTGGTGACATCAAAACTGGCTTTAAGCATAAACAAGACAAATGACACTTTGGGCTCTGTCCTTTAGGGGCACAGTATTAGCCTCAGCAACTCATGGCGCAATACCCTCTTGAAGTGAAGAGCTGAAAATACATACAGAATCTAGTTCTCCCTCGCTCCTTCTCCCATTGGTACAACCAGAGCTGGAGATAATTCATAGCTAGATTGTCCCCCTCATCCCAAGCAGTGAGTAGGTGTGAAAATCTACAGTTGACCCGGTGTGTATGTATTCCATGCTGTATTCCTTAGACACTTCTCTTCTTAGGGGAAAGCGTGTTAGTGGTGAATGTTCATAAGTGTAGAAAGGCTTTTTTTTTTTCAGTCCAAAGGATTAGGATTGAAGTGTTTCCAGTTTTCTGATTTCCTTGAATATGTGAAAGGACTTTAGAAATGCTCCTTAACCTATCTGAATAAAGGGATCAAGCTGGGAACTTTCCTCATTGAAAAGCTGGGACTCCTTGGTAAAGGCGGCTGAAAGTAAATATGAACCTGCCTGAGGAGGCCTCCTGGACCAGCAATGTTAATGGTATTTCCTGAGCATGCAGAAATCTCCGTGATGTGCCTGTCACCCAATGGGCATATGCACTTGAATCGAGGTTCTGATATTTACAGGCAGTAAATTTGTGACCAGGTGGGACATAGGGTGTGAAGAAGCTACTGAATGTCTAGAGTTTGGACAGAAGCTCAGATCTGTTCTCTTGTGCCCTAGCTTTCCAGTGCTGCCTCCTGCTTTTCCGGCCAGCTGCCAAAAGTTTTTTTTAAACCCTTTGATCCCCCCAGTCACTCAGAGGAGATGCTCTCTTTGCCAGCTGGGTTAGTGAGAGGGTAGCTGCTAAGGTTCCTTTCTCTTCCCTGACCAGTTTATTTACTACGCTCACTGCCCTCTGCTTCTCCCCCAGCTCCCACTTGGTGTGTGTGGGTATCACTGTGTAGGAGGAATTGGGAGTAAGAAGGAAGAGGAGTCAGCTCTCTCACAGGCATTGGTAGCAACAGTAGTAGTGCCACCTCACTTGACGAGCCAAAGCTTCAGCGGGCGAGGAGTAGAACTGATGGGATGTTCTGAAGGAAGGAAGTGGGGGTGGGAGAGAGAGGAACTCAATGGCGGAAGAACAGGGTTAACTGTGCAGTCAAATGCCCCTTGACATCCTTCTCTGATTCTACAAATATGTTTCATGACTGGCTGTCTCGAGTACTGTCAATAAGATGCAGCTTTACAAAAAAGCAATATTGTCAATTCAGATTTCAGGGGTGTGTGTGTGAATTCCAGTCCCTGCCCACCCCCCGCAGAGACCCTTTTCTGGTGCCTGCTCATGCCTCTTCCCAGCAGGGACCCCAGGTCACCCTCAGCTGGGGAGTTGCCCCCAGCAGTGCAAGTAGGGCAGGATGGTCCAGTATGCCATACCAGTACGCTATTTATAGCCAGTACGCCGTACTGGAAAGACATAGGAGGAGCAGAACATGGGGCAGCCCCACGCCAGCAGCTCCTCCAGTGCAGCTGTATCGCCCCCAGCCCTTCCACAGAGCTGTGTCCCTGCGTCTCCTGTCTGGGGTCTGTACAGTAGCCCTGCCGGAGGACAGGGCTGGAGGCGGGACTCAGGGCGGTACAGCTGCACCGAAGGAGTTGCTGGTGTGGGGCCGCCCGACAGTCTGCTCCTTTCACCACTGCAGTTCCCAGGAGAGCCCTACAGTTCAGGACTCTCCCAGGAACCGCAGCGGCGAAAGGAGCAGAAGCCCACGCCGGCAGCTCCTCCGGCGCAGCTCTATTGCCCTTAGCCTCACCCCCGCAGCTCTATTGCCCTTAGCCTCACCCTCACAGCTCTGTCCTCTGGCGGGGCTGCTGTACAGACCCCGGACAGGACTCAGGAGACGCAGCTGTGTGGAAAGGCTGGAGGCGGGGATGGGGATGGTACAGCCATCCCAGAGGAGCTGCTGATGTGGGACCGCTGGGCAGCCCCACATTCTGCTCCTTTCACTGGTGTGGTTCCGGAGAAGTCTCCAGCACAGCGGGAGGAGGACAGAGCTCCCCCCCCAATGGATCATGGGGAGGGGAGCGGAGGGGGAGAGCATGGGGCCCAGGCTGGGGGCAGGGTAGGGTCAATTGAGGAGTCACATGCCCCTTCCCCCCTTTAGCTGGTGCAGCATACCAGTAAGAAATGAATTCTACTTGTACCAGTAGTCTCCCCTCTCTTACATGAGCTGGTGCTGCCAGGAGTTGAATTCTCCGTGGACTCCCCTGCACAGGAATAGACTCCCTATGCACCAGGTCGCAACACCATTTGGCCTGGCCACCCCTCCATCCGGACGGAGTGGTGGCTGGGCCAAATTTCAGTGGCATTTCACCCACTCAGCTGAAGTGGTGCAACAGCCATGATTTACTATAAGACTGCTGCTTAAAAGTGACAAGTTAACAATCTTCACGACGTATGGAACTTTGACCAAAAACCTTGGGGCCACACAGAGGACATTCACACCCCACCAGGTCCCTTAACTGGCACCACTGCAAAAAAACCCAACATGCAGGCAGGGAAAGCATCGCTCCCTGGACCCAGCTGAAGTGTTTTCTTATGACCACATACTTGGCTGTGGAGATATTTCCCCTTCTGTGCCTCTGACCCGCATGTTACTGTTTGCATATTGTGCTCTCAGTAAGGTAGCAACCCTCTTTCTTCTTCTTTGTAGGGTGACAGTGGAGGACCCCTAATATGTATTGAGCAAGAAAAATTCTTCGTTCATGGCGTCACCTCTTGGGGTCTGGGCTGTGCAGAGGCCATGAAGCCTGGTGTTTATGCCCGAGTTTCTAGGTTTGTTGGTTGGATTGAGAGGGTAATGCGTACTGGCTGAGGCCTGGGGATTCACTGATGCCTCCTGGAAGGCAACGCACAAAGTAGAGATGTGGGATTCCAAATATAGTGTTAAAATCAAAATTATTTACAAGAATCTGAAATAAATATTGTCATCTATTGTAAGTTACTGTAAATTAACAGTCATTGCCAAGAAACCAAACTGACTGTTAGCCTCCTTTGATGTGTTTTATATTCTACAGTGAACACACGTTTGTGAGGTACTTGTTGAAAAAATATCCTATTCCCTCTTTTCCATAACTGGACCCAAATACTTTAATCCTTGATATGGTACCAGAGCAATAAAATAAATAACTTGTTCACAAAGTGTTTACTTTCCCTTCTGTTTTTGTGCTCTCCGGATATTAATAGAACTACTCTTGAACTGCAGTAACTAGTGACAATAGTTTACTTTTCCTAGCCTCTAACAGGACACTAGTTGCACCCAACTGAGTGGTGTAAAGCAGTGGTCCTCTATCTATGGATCTTGGACTGCATGTGGTTCTTCAGGGCGACAGCAAGTGGCTCTAATGGAGTTCAAGAGTATGATACATTCGCTGTCTGATGCTCCCTACCCTCTGCCCTGTACACGTCAGAAAGCAGGTGCTAGGGAGGCTTTGCTTTCCTCCACCCTCTACCCAGGGAGGGGAAGAAAGAAAAAAGCCACTGGAATTCTCTTTCATTCTCACCAAAAGCCAGAAGGGTGCAGCAGGGAGAAGGAGAAATACCCTCACCATACACTATCTGTGAGCCAGAAAATGGGGAAAATTCATCCCTTCTGGGGGGAGGGGGGGGTCAAGAGAAAGGGGAGACTACCTACCCTCATAGCAGCCAGGTGGTAGGGAAGACAGAGGAGACCCCTTGTATTTCAGCTGCCCCGTGTGTATGTCAGCTTATGCATCATTTTCCTGTGGTGTTCTATACATCTGGCAGGAGAGAGGAGAAACTCATTTTTTTGTAAATGCCATTTTTATTGTTATGGACACTTCTGTATCAGCACAAAGATATGAATGTGGTGTGGAACATAAGATGCTGAATAGCAAGTAGACCTTCCACTCCAACTAGTCCGTGGTGAAGACAGAAGCAGCTAGTGATGCAAGTCTTTACAGCAGTGAATGACAGCCCATAATGGCACATAATAAAATGGCATAAGAGCCTCAGTACCAGTCTTGCCTCACTATACAAGCTTTAGTTGTATATTTTCTCTTCCTGATAGAGAAGGATTTACACCCTTGTGTGATGATTGCTAATGAGAGTTCTGTCCCTAAAGCATCACACATTAAACCACAGCTAATACCTCATGATGCTACAAGAACAGCTTTCCTCATGAAATCCAACAGAGGGAAGGAAAAAGAGAAACAAATAATATTGAGTGCCTACCCGCCACAGAGATGGTTATACATTTTCGGATGCCAGTCATCTGTTCTTTGTTCCATATCATAATAAACTACCAAACCTCATAAACATTTTAGAAAGACTTTCTGCTCCCACAGTACGATTTTTACATTTAATTTGTGATATGAATTTGACCTTGATTCTTCAATAGTTCATTCCATAGACATCTCTGCCTCCCAGACCACGTCAGAAATGTGATTGTTCTTGTGACAAGGTCTGACGTGCCGCCCATATGAAGACCATCATACTGTCTGGCTAGTACTGTCAGTAAACCCAGTACTTCACCTTCCAGCCCTATCCCTGGAAATAATTTCCACAATGGGCTTCATAATGATCACGCTGGGCTTGACTGAAATAGCCACCCATCTCAGCCATTACATAAAACTGTCATCATCACACTCTTCATCTGTGAGTTTTACAGGAGACCCCTCACTTCAGGACTTTTTGATCCAGAAAATCTGCTTCCTGTGGGTTTTTTTTTTTTTTTTTTAAGTCAAGTCTGCTTACTTTAACAAAACCAAATGTTTGCTCCTGTTAACCCCTCACAGAGTCAATACAAGCATGGAAGAATGACTTGATTTCTATTGAGGGTCCTGTGGCACCTTTGAGACTAACAGAAGTACTGGGAGCATAAGCTTTCGTGGGTAAGAACCTCACTTCTTCAGATGCAAGTAATGGAAATCTCCAGAGGCAGGTATATATCAGTGTGGAGATAACGAGGTTAGTTCAATCAGGGAGGGTGAGCTGCTCTGCTAGCAGTTGAGGTGTGAACACCAAGGGAGGAGAAACTGTTTCTGTAGTTGGATAGCCATTCACAGTCTTTGTTTAATCCTGATCTGATGGTGTCAAATTTGCAAATGAACTGGAGCTCAGCAGTTTCTCTTTGGAGTCTGGTCCTGAAGTTTTTTTGCTGTAAGATGGCAACCTTTACATCTGCTATTGTGTGGCCAGGGAGGTTGAAGTGTTCTCTGATATCAGGTATGGCAATATACAAAAGCCTGTAGGATGGCTATCCAACTACAGAAACAGTTTCTCCTCCCTTGGTGTTCACACCTCAACTGCTAGCAGAGCAGCTCACCCTCCCTGATTGAACTAACCTCGTTATCTCCACACTGATATATACCTGCCTCTGGAGATTTCCATTACTTGCATCTGAAGAAGTGAGGTTCTTACCCACGAAAGCTTATGCTCCCAGTACTTCTGTTAGTCTCAAAGGTGCCACAGGACCCTCTGTTGCTTTTTACAGATTCAGACTAAAACGGCTACCCCTCTGATACTTGATTTCTATTGTGCCTCCTATTCAGCAGCCCTGTCTACTAAATTCTGATGACAAAATCTTTATTCCTAGTGATAGTGTAAGTGGCAGTCAGAATCCATTCCTTGATTTCCATAGCCCATGTTGAGTATGCTGTACTGACAGTTGGAAAATTCACCCTTTGACTTTTAAACAGATCACACTTGATATAAAGGCACTAAAAGATGATATGTAAGAAACTCCATGATAAATGAAATCACATCTTAACTGTGCAGTCCTAAGGGTATTAGAGCCCCTTGCCTCTTGCTGACTGCAATGAGTATTGAGGGCACCCAGCACCTCTCTGAAGCAGGCCCTAAATGTGTTTCTTGAATCATTCCTTACCCGGTGCTCTGTTTGGAGGGCATATGGTTGGGTATACCATGTCTTCACTTATTCCTTCTGCTGGCTCAAAAATGTTGAGAAAGTGTCGGAGCAAACATTGGAAGTACTGCCTAGAAGACTGATAAAATGTTCCCTTTTTTCTTCTCATAGAAAAGTCCTGTAAAAATTAATAGGGATGAATCCTAGAGGGTGATCTCCTCTTTATAGAATTTTTAACATTCACCTATAGACTTTAATAGAAAATTATATCCCTGCTAGAGAAATTTGTAGGACTCTCCCATAAGGCTCAGAAATGATTAACTCATTGACATTTAGACTTAAAAGCAGATGTGACTTTGCAATTAAAAGAATTATTTTTATAAGCAGTATAATTATTGGTCCATATATATATAAGCCCTATTTCCCAGTGTGTGTGTGTGTGTGGGGGGGGGGAGTTCCACACTTTAGACCTCAATGTACCTCCACCATCTCATCCCTCTCCTTTTACCAAAATATTAATAAAACAAGCCAAAAGACTGTGTAAAACAAAGAGAATGGAACCTAATTAAGGTCACCAAAGGGATTTTGGCATTTCTGGGTATTATAACAGATCACTGTCTAATGTGCTACAATTAATATGGAGGAACTCTCACAGGGACTGAGATTTTACTTCTCCATCTGCTTATCAGTGAACATTAGCACAAGTTTCCTCTTTCCTGTATAGTATACATACTTAACCTGAAAATATAACCCAGGTTATTATTAAAATAGTATCATATTAAAGAGTCCGAAGGCATCGACAGATACATGACTGACTTATTTAGCAGCAACATTTTAAGTTAGTTTCCCAGACCTGAAGTAGAGCTCTGTGTAGCTCAGAAGCTTGTCTCTCTCACCAACAGAAGTTGGTCCAATCAAAGATATTACCTCACTCACCTTGTCTCTCTGATCCACACACACAAAATTGTAAGCTTAAAAAGACCTTAAATTCCTTACAGGGAGTATGCAGGCATTCAGTTATTTTAAATACTGACATACATTGTCTACATTTTATTCTGGACAATACAGAATGCCACTCTGAGCAAAGTACACCTCTACCCTGATATAACGCTGTGCTCGGGAGCCAAAAATCTTACCGTGTTATAGGTGAAACCACGTTACATCGAACTTGCTTTGATCCACCGGAGTGCGCAGCCTCCCCAGAGCCCTGCTTTACCGCGTTATATCCGAATTTGTGTTACATCGGGTTAGAGGTGTACAATTAGAAAGGCCTGAAAAATATGTTCTCATGCCTTAAGTTCTCAATCACATATCAAGCAATAACAAAGTGCAACTGCAGGCAGTTGACCAATACAACACAAACTTCCCTCTGCCACAGAAAACGTCAAGCAATTCTGCTTTTAACCAATATAATTAAAATTACCCACGGATTCCTCTGCAAACCACAGACACCACTGCAGAGCTGAGAGAGCTCTTATATTGAGGTACTTTAAGACTCGAGAAAAACATTAAATAAACAAGAAAGGTTAAAATAAGTCCACTATCCATTTAGGAGAATATCTATTTGTTCAGGTAATCCTGGCATCTCTTAGTAGCATAAGAACAATTGTCTCTCAGGGACAGCATCAAAATACAATGTGTTCTAATTTGGCATTACAAACCATCTAACCAGATAGTTTAACAGAGGTGCACATTTGGCTCCATTCCTTTTAGTCTGTAGGGAGTTTTGCCAAATGTCTTACTGTCATTTGACTATGTGTCAGGAGAAATTCTTACTGAAAAGTAGTTCTGCTGGTCTTCTGCGTCCCATGGTCTCTCCTTCTGTTGCCTGTTCCAAGCATGCATGTATTTTATTGCTAGCATGGTTCCTGTTTTCTTTAAGCAGACATGGCAGTTGGGTGGAATGGGCTGGGAAGAGTTAGGAAGTGTTGAAGTACTGTATATAGCTCACCAAGTTGTAGTAATGAAGGAAGCACCTTGTATATTGGTTATTTCCCCCTATGGTTTCTTGAAACCCCATCTTACAAATAATTGCTCCTCCATGCCAGGCTTTTGAGATGGTCAGTTTGGAGCATTCATTGTTCTACCACAATGTGGTGCCTGCTAAATTTAGAAACTCTATCCTATAGTCCCTTCACCAACTCTGCAATACCAATCCGTCCCAAACATTAAGAATATCCTGTTGACACCTGCACATTAGAAATGAGGCTCCCACTCTCTCCAGCCTGAATGTCATCAGTTCCCTGGTTCCCTAAGCAATTCCTCGTTTGCTTTTCTGATTTTTCAGAGGCTTTATCGCTCGGTGGGGCACAAAACTACTCCAATTCTGCTTCCCCCATCCCAAACCATCACAATTTTAAACCACAATTTCCCCAAATTATTGTAATATCAAGGATGAACAAATGACCCAAACATATACAAATAAGTAAGAGCTTACTGGGCCAGGCAAAGCAGCTGATTGAAGTGGGTATTCTCTAACAAGAACCACACAACGCTCCCTTCCTGGAAACAATGGCCTCAGAAAATATGTATTTATTCTGTAGCTATATAAAAATACAACGCTTATTTAGAACATCTTCATTCCTAAAAGAAGTACT
Organism: Malaclemys terrapin pileata; assembly: GCF_027887155.1. Lineage (NCBI taxonomy): Eukaryota > Metazoa > Chordata > Testudines > Emydidae > Malaclemys > Malaclemys terrapin. Next base: position 89,597,343 of record NC_071507.1, read on the forward strand.
TGGAGGTGTCTTTTGTGACACAGCTCAATCCAGAGGACTTTAAAGCAGTTATCAGGAGGAAACCAAATTCCCGGTGTGAGAACAGGGATGTTTTGCTCAGTGCTTTTAGAGAAAGATCATATATAGGCGGTATCTTGATGCTTCTTTTTCCTGCCACTTTTACTTTGGAGACTGAAGTAGCAGAGGGAGAAAAGAGAAGAGTTATATTTCTAAGCTGTAGCACTGCCCAATTTATTTTCAGTAAAAATATACAATTCCCTGCCCCTTGCTCAGAAAATCACACCAATGTAATATTGAAGGAAAGACAGTACCTGGAAAGCTGTTCCACATCCTCCACTGTCTCTGGTAAGGAAATTCCCTTTGTCTCAGGTAAAAACAGCACTAAGATCCCACAAATGACTGCAAGTATACCTATGACAGGCATTGAAGAAAAAGAATTGGTTTGCCATTTTTCTCATTCTCAGGACAGCTTTGTGGCACAAAATAAGAAAAGGGTAGAAAGACCTGAAGTTGCTCCTAAACCACTAAGTAGAAGCTGAAGGCCCATTTCTCCCCTGCCTTGCTTCTCATTTGGTCATTTACATTTTGGGAAAGTAGATGTGAAATGTTACCATGCTGATTGTAAAGTCTTTGGGGGCAGGGACTGTTTTTTTGTACAGCACCTAGCACAGTGGGGTCCTGGTCAATGACTGGGGCTCCTGGGCCTGATGAAAATACAGATGATAATTTTACACCCAGTTACACAATGTTGTTGAGGATCAGGTCTTCAGAGTGCAGCAGAAATTTTGACTACAAAGGTGTAAACTGGAACATCTGGATACTGCTACGGTTGGAGCAATATTAATTTGAAAAAAAAAATTCTTCTCTCTTTTTTACTTTGTATTTCAAATCCTCTTTATCCACTTCTCTTTCTTTTTCTATGTTCCGTCCCTTCTACTCTTTCCTCATCATGTTTCTCTTCAGAAAAACATGATTTAGTCTTCAGACTCAGGATTTCCTACCAAAAGGAAATACTTTGCTCACACAATTAGCCTGTGGAACGCATTGTCATAGGACACCACTGAGGCCAAGAGCTCATGGGGAAAAAAAAGATTATATATATATATACGAATAACAAGAATATCCACAGTTAGAACAATATACGCTAACAAATTAAACAAGGGTTTTTTTGGAAGGGTTATAAATCCTCATGCACTAGGGAGTAAACCAACCTGGAAGTCAGCAGGAAAATTCCATGTGACCAGATTATCCGGCTGTAGGGTTTCTTGTACCTAACTTTGAAGCACCTGGTACTGACCCCTGTTGGTAACAGGATACTGGACTACACGGACCACTGTTCTGAAACAGTATGGCAATTCCCATGTTCCTGCAAAGCAGGACCTTAAGTGGGAGATAACCCAGGTTATCTCCTTTTGGCCAGATCTGCTCTGTTGACTTCGATAGAGCTATACTAACTTCCAACAGCAGAGAATGTGGTCCTTTGTTTATTTGGTCTGATGAAAGGTAGTCACATATGAAAACTATCCAGAAAATGTTAGAAACCCATTGCTGCAAGGGCTCTGTTTTGAGAGGTAAACAAATTTTTAATGGCTTTTGAGGGGTCTTCCCCATGGGAGTCAGGGCTTAGAATTTAGGAGGGATACAAATGCAGTGGGACTCAGCCAGAATGCCTCCTGGAACTCCATGTGTGTGGGTGCGCAAGCTGATGTAACCACTATCATTGAAAGGATGCAGCACAGCTCCCCTTTGCACTTAGGTCATCTGTGCTGGCCAATGAAGATAGAGATGATGGATTAGGGGGGAAGATAGGTCATGCAATAAAACTCTTCCCAAGAAAAGAAGCTGTGTTAGGAAGCAGATTAAAAACAAATTGTAATAAAGTGGTCATCAAGGGATTAACTAGATTATCACAGTATTGTGTATGGGAGCCATGCTTCCACCCTTCCTTTATTTCCTGTTTATTTAGTGTGTGTTTTCCCTACTGTGTTTGTTATGGAGCTGAATAAAGCAGCACTTTCCCAGCCTGCAGTACTGTAAGTAAAGTATGTTTCTTATGCACTGAACAGTCCGTTTGCAAAAGAAATAGTCTATCCAAGGTTGCATTTTAAACGATTTCTTACTAAAGATGATTAGAGGTAGCTCCATCCAGATGGATGCTAATCGGAAGAGAAGAAATGGGGCTATGATACCTCCTAGGTCACACAAGCTCGAACACAGGGAAACACCAAAGTTTCTGCAAAAAAAAAAAAAAAAAAGATATTCATTTTAGAGGGATTAAGACAATGTAACCTAGGAGATGTATGTGTCAGGCCCAAAAGTATCTTATAAACAGTGAACTCATGAGAAAACAGAGGGTTACTGAAAAATAATATATTGAACATAGCGGGAACTGGTGGGAAATTTTAAAAGAATTCCAACAATGTTAAGGGCCAGATTCTGCCACTGGTACATCAGATTGCGAATTACCCAGTCATCTTCCCTAATGGGATTTCAGAAGCTGTACCTCTGTGGAACACTAATACTAAATCACTGCACACAAAGCCTTCCTGCATTCAGACCTTTAAACTAACCAGTTTCTAAGATGAAGTACTATTGACACGATCCTTTTGCTTTAGCTACAGCATGGACTTTAGTGTGGGTAGCTGCCCAAGTGAGTACCCAGGGTCCCTGGTGGGCTTGTACAGCCCATGCTGAAGCCTAAGCTGCCATGGCTTCACCGCTATTGCTACTTGTGCTAACTATGTTAAAGCTAGCTCAGGCGTATCTACACATGCTACAGTCACACCTCCATTTGCAATGTAGACATACTCTTGGTTGATTGGGATTCTATAATCCGTTTTGTCACAGTCTTCCTGGATAACCTGGCGCAACTTCATTTGAGTTCTCTGTGCCTGTTTTCCCATCTTTAAAATGCTCAGACCCAAGCCAAGTTAAATTTAATGTTGAAAGAGTTTGTGAAACACTGTATTAAATGCTTTACTAAAATCCAGATATATTGCATAGCCATTCACTTTCTTATTTTAACTTTAAACGTTATTAAGACTGTTGCAATAAACCAAAGATCTTCCAGTCTAATTTCAACATGACACAAGTGAGAGTCAGAAACCGACAAAAAGAAGCTGAGGAATGGAAGACTAAGGGTAACAATTACCAGGTTATCTAGTTACTCAGTAAATCAAGTGTCTTGACAGTAGGAATGTTTTATATATAATTGGTTTGATGCACAGATAATAGGTTAGTTGAACAGGTCTCTTTTCTTATTGGGTACATTTTCTACTACATTTTATCTTTAGGGACACTCAAAGTTTATTTGATTATGGTGGTGGGGCAAGTGCCCATCCCAGCCAGGAGGGGTTAACAAGCCCCTTTGGGTACAATCAAGTCCTACCTGGAGCATTCTGCCTCTGAAAAAGGGCGGTTCCTTAAGAGAGTAAAGTCAAATCCAGAGCTAGAGTGCCAACCCCTTAAATCCGCAGAATAGTGAATGCTGATTAGAACGGCTGCTGAAGATCCTCTGTTGCCTAGATCCTCTGAATAAGTAGAGGAACCTCTAAATTTCCCTTTCTTTCAGCCCAGAATGCTCAGCCTGGGCCCCTTGGACTGCAAAGGGGTTACAGAAATCCAGCCCTAACTCAAAGAATACTGACCTATTTGCCTTGCAAAGCATGCCAGGTGGACCTGGACTGCTTTGGGGTTGAAGGACTGGTATCCTTTGCCCTTTTTGTTTGGACTCCCTGTTGGGGGAGTGCTGAACTAATCCCCTGCTACTTGTAGCTAGAAAGACACTGACTCGGTAACCATCCCCGTAGCTGAAGGAAGGTACTGGGAACAAAGGGAGGTACCCCTGCCCACTCTCTCAAAAGGGGGCATTCTAGAGGTAAATCCTATCACAATTAGCTTGTTTATTTCTTTAATAAGTATCAATTTAGACAGGGTTAGCTGCATTGCTATACAAGTTTTGGCTTGTTGGATAGAAAATACATTCTTTTGAGAACTGTGTTTCCTTTACAGGTCTTTGATTAAGTTGCCTCCTCTGTAATTTGTCTCCCATGGGACACTATAACACTGCATTGTCAAATTAAATAGAACGTCCTTAATTATGGTGACACCAGTCACACCTCCCTATTTAAGGTGGACTTCAGTTTTGCACTCAAAATGCATAAGAAGAATGTCTTTCATAGAGGTACTGCCAAATTAAGCTTGAACACTGGCACGGTTACGCTATAATGCCATTTACTATGCAAATGTGTTTAATGCTACTGAAGGCAACTTCCTTCAGTTTAATGTGGATTTCAGCTGTGCATGAAACAACTGCAGTTACCTTAATGTTGTAGGATACAATTCACTGTTCACAAGATACACAATTTCAAAAGCCATGGTGATTCCCAGTCTTCCCAGAGTGGCTACTGAGGTTTTCAACCACGGGATATCTGTTAACAAGGTAAATTCAAAAAGCAAGGTTGATGAAATGTGTTTTACCATGTCAGCTGGAAATCATGGGGCTCATTCCACACTCCCTTACATGGGTTTCACACTGGTGTAACTCAGCTGAGTTCACTGGCGTTACTACTGATTTATATCGGTGTAAGTGAGCAGAAGCAAACATCAGGGCTAGATTCACAAAGGGATTTAGGCACCTAATCCAACATTTAGGCACCACTGACTTTCATGAAGCCACCGCTCAGCCTGTGCCTACACCTGGAGGTGCCTAAATTTCTGCTGGGTGGGCATGCGCAAAGCTGCCTAAATCCTGATGCCGCCGCACAGGCAATGGAGCCCTCTTTCATGCCACAGCTCCAGGAGGATTCTCAAGCGAGGTGTTCCCCTGCCTACCTTGCCAGCAGAGCCCACTCTGGTGGGTGTGCTCAGAACACGAGAACCTACGCTTTAGTGAGCAATTTCTGGCTGTTCTGGATGTAACTGAAAACTGATCAAGGGAAATACTTGTCACACAACGCATAATTAGACTGGGGAAGACATTGCAACAGGAAGTCACTGAAGCCGAGATTCACAAAGAGTCTGGACATTTCCATGGCTAATAAGACTATCCAGAGTTATGATTGTTAATCATCGTTAATGCTAACAACAGATTTGGAAGGGATATTGGGTTTAAGCCATCTCTAACAGGGAGCTGGATGAGACCTGAGGTGGAGGCAGATAACCCCAATCTGCCTACCACGGAGTTTTGACACTTTCCCCTAAGGCATCTGGTGTTGGTCAGTCAGAGACAGGCTAATGGACTAGATGGACATTGGGTCTGATCCAGTCTGCCAATTCCTGTTTTCCGGTGCCTATATCTTTCTCAGAACTACCCTCCAAGCCCTGTCAGGAAGAGTTACATCAGAGGGACTCTGGATCAGGTTCAAGGAAGAGTAGAACCAAAAGGGCATTGCTGCCAGATATCAATGTGTGCTGGCATCTATGGGTGTTCAAGTTTTGGCTACTCATGCTTTGTTGTGTCACCCAGGCCAGTTTGAAGACTCAGAAATCAGTTCCAACCCACTGACTCAACAAAGACGTGTTGCATAATGCCAGGTGCGGGATAATGAGTGGTAAATGTTGTTGCCAAGCTCCCATGATCATACCCAGATTGTGCAATCCTTTGCTTCAGGCAGGCTGCTGGTCGTTATCCAGGTGTGACATTTTCCCCCTGCAACATTTTTCTAAATCAAATTATAATTCAAGCTGAGTCAGACTAACTTCCAAGTAGATCTGGGAAAAAATGTCTCTTGGCCTCATAGAAAATTCCTCTAGAATTTAATAAAAAATGACAATTTTTCTATAGTTTTTTTCACCATCCTATAGATTTTATAACAGAAAATTAAATACCTGCTATGGAATTCTATAGGATGGCTCAAAAAACTCTAGAAGGGATATCGTCTTTGAAATCTGATAAGATTTTAAGAGTAATTTCTAGAAAACCCTATCAAATGTTCAGAGGTCTCTGTAGATTTTATCCCCATTTAATGGTATAGGATCTTTTCCATTAAAGACTTTAATAACACTATTTCATGAAAAAGAGAAATGCACCTATTTTCTTTTTGTCTTGAATTTTTTGCAAAAACAAATTTTTTTGTAGGTGGAAAAACGTATTTAATCCCCAAAATCTGTTTGTGTATGTGAGCATGTGTGCGTGTGCATGTGAAAATAGTGACTTTCTCCTGGTAGCAAATTCAGAGAAATCAGACACACACAAAGGTGACATTTGAGGATAGAAATGGTGCAAAATTTCATCCTGGATCAATAAAAAGCGACAAAGAGTCCTGTGGCACCTTATAGACTAACAGACGTATTGGAGCATAAGCTTCCACTACATGCATCTGATGAAGTGGGTATTCACCCACGAAAACTTATGCTCCAATACGTCTGTTAGTCTATGAGGTGCCACAGGACTCTTTGTCGCTTTTTACAGATCCAGACTAACATGGCTACCCCTCTGATACTTGACATCCTGGATCAAATTAATTAAATGAGTTGAAGCCATTTACATGGGAGGATGATAACTGGGACAGCTGCTTTCATAGGACAAATGTAAAGAAAATATTTTTTTCCTATTAAATTGAATGACTGTTTAGTTGCTTTAACAGAAGGATTGTAATGACTGGAACCATGGTACTGGGATGTCCGGTTGCATGATTGCCCTGTAGATTACCATGACACATTACAAACTACTCACTTTTAGGCAATAATAAAAATGCCTGATGCATAATAATGCCCATCACGGACACCATACTTTCCATCCAAAGTGTTCTGCAGAGGAGGGTAAGTATCATTTCAAACTGCTTTACAAACCAGGTGATGTGACTTACCCAAGGTCATAAAGGAAGCCAGTGGCAGAGCCAGGAACAAAACTCAGATCTCCTGATGCTCAGACACTTGCCATTGCAGCTGGATTTATTGAAATAACTGAGCTGCTTAAACGTGTGGCGTTGTCTTAAAGTAACTTTTGAATAAACTTTAAAAACAAGGCTAATTGTAGTAAAACTGGACCCACTGAAGAATGTGTTTCTGTGAAGGATCTTTTATTGTGCTTCCAAACCCACCCATTTTCATAGGCTCCATTTTACAGCTCTTCTCTTGGGATATCTGCCTGCTAACTGTTGCCTTGTGATATAATTTCTGGAGCTGACACTGCTAAGGCTAATTAGTATTCACAACACTGGCTTCATTCTGCTGATGACATCCTTAGGGAGGGGTGATCCTTTCTAATGGTCATTCAACATCCTATGTAGCTCCAATCTAAACTACTCTGAAGCAAAGAGTGGGGATTTCACAGTCAGGGTAAGGCTCTCTGTCCTCTATCTGCCTTTAGTGTGCAGCACTTATGAATGCTTTCCTTGGGATATACAGTTCACTGTAACCACAAAGTGGAGAGACATCAGTTTATAGAAAAGAATCCCTTGTCAGCAGTGCTGAATCACACCCCACAGTCACCCTGGTAGTCCTTGAAGCAGGACCAAGAATTACTAAAAGGGGAGCCAGATCCTCTACCTCTGGTCTGTCCCCTTTGAATTACCAGCCAGTGATTCCCTTTGCGTAAGGGAAACCCAGGAGGGTGTCGAGCCAGGATAGCTGGCTCTGTGCCGCCTGCTTCTGGTCCCTGCCCCATGCCAGGGATAGGATGGATGAAACGAGGAACGGACAGCGCACACTGCACTCTGGCAAGCCCAGGCCAATGGAATGGCCTGTTACTGTTACTAGAGCTGAGAATCTGACTCAAGATCTGCTAAGACTGACCAGCAGGAAATATATCATTAAATAGATTTGTTTCTTTTCTCAGACACTCATTTATTTGGAGATGGGAAGTTTCCCCAAACTACCAATTTCCTAGCTCCATATCTGTATGATAAATATCTTCCCAGCCAGGGAATGAGTGTATTTCCCCCTTCCTCATATTTTTGTTCTGTAGTTCTCATTATCATTTGCTAACTGTATCACAACACACTTTTTATCTTCGTCCACCACTTCGAAAACTTTGTGTGGCTTTCACCTCTCTACTCTAAGAACTTCACAGAGTAAATAGTGGATGTTCTGTAACCTGAAGTCTTTAAATCATGATTTTAGGACTTCAGTAACTCAGTCAGAGGTTAGGGGTATATTACAGGAGTAGGTGGGTGAGGTTCTTTGGCCTGCAATGTGCAGGAAGTCAGACTAGATGATCATGATGGTCCCTTCTCACCTTAAAGTCTATGAGTCTGTGAGATAAATCAATGATCTTGGGAAGCTAAGGAAAGAGTTACCTTCTGGTAAGAATGCAGTAATTAAGCATGCCACTCCCGCCACTATGTTGCTTATGGCAAATGGAAGGCGTCGGCCAATTCGATCGATTGTCAGTAAAATCAAGAGAGCTGCAGGCAATTCCACAGCTCCGGAGATGAAAAAGGTTAGGTAGAGGTTTCCTCCTATAATTCCTAGGCGCATGACAAGCCCTTGGTAAACCAGGGCACTTGTAAACCTAAACAAAAAACATTGAGACAAACACAAATGATTGTAAGCAGCTGACTCGAATTTCAAGTTTGAGAGAATCACAATACCGACAAATTATGATGCTCAAAACACAGTAAAATTGGGACTTACCAGGCATACATTAGAATCAATGTGTATTTTCTCATATGGGGAGTTCTAACCAGATCGAGAAATGATGGATTACTAACCTCTTCATCTGTAACTGTGATCTAAAGAAAAGCAAACATCGGCATCAGCAGATCATAGGCAGGAACACAGGCCACCACAGCTGAGCTAGTACAACAGCTATGGAAGAGGGCTCAAAATGTAATACAACTGCAGACTAATTTCCAGCTCCTTAATCTTTTGTAAGGACAATACATATGCCAGAAGAAAAAAAAAACAGCTTGATTTCCAGCTCCTATTGAGTTTCAGGAGAAAAAAAACCTTATTTTTACTTGTAAATGGAGAAGTGGACTCAGAGGTCCCTGGGAGGCAATGAACCAGGCACTTTGCAATGCCATTTTTACAGCTGCTTTTCAGAGCAGAATTGAACTTTATGGGTGACTCAGAGAAGGCACTCGATTGTGAGTTCATTCCCCACAGCCAGCCCATGAAATTGTAATGGGTAATGGTCAGAACAAAGGGGTGGGTCTGCAGAGGAGTAAGAGATGGAGAGAGTAAACAACAATGGCCTTGGGAGTGTTTTTGATCCTACCGCTGAGCAGCAGGAGGAAAAGTAGGGAGGAGGACACTGTCAAGAAGTGAGGCCAGGGTGGAAAGGCCCCAAACAGAGAAAGATTAATGTCTGCCCTCCCCAAAACATTTAAATGAAGCAGAAGTCAATGGGCCTTCAGAATGTGCTTATAGTTAAGAATGTGCACAAGCATTTTGCTGATTTAGGCCTTTTCCTTAAAAATATCTACAAATTATTTAGAAATATCAATTAAGCCACCCTCCTCTGAGACGAGGAGGAAAGTATCGTTTTCTCCATTTTACAAGTAGGTAAAATGAGGATGAGAAAGCACACATGACTTAGGGCCTGTCTATACAAACAATTAGACCGTGGCAAACTGGGGTGTGAATCTATCCCAGGCTAGCTGCCTGCAGTTTAACTGTCTGTGTGCACTCTGCGGATGCATGTTAACAGTTCGCTAATGCACTTTGAGCTACTCCCAGTTCAAGGAGGACTAGATCAAAGCTCTCTCACGAACTGTTAATGTGCATCAGTAGGGGGCACATGAACAGTCAGACCTCACCGCAGGCCAGATTCACATCCAAGCTTCCTGTGATCTTCATGTAGACAAGCCCTTAGCCAAGGTAATAAAACAAATCAGCAACAGAATCAGGAGTAGAATCCAGGAGTCTCGATTGAGATTTTTAAAGAAGTGCAAGGGATTTAGTCCCACATAGTCAGTGGAAGAGGTGTGGCTAAATCCCCTTTGTTGCTTTGAAAATCTCAGACCCTGACATCTACATCTTCACCTGCACATCTACCAATGTGATATATGCCATCATGTGCCAGCAATGCCCCTCTGGCATGTACATTGGCCAAACCAGACAGTCTCTATGCAAAATAATAAATGGACACAAATCTGACATCAGGAATCATAACATTCAAAAACCAGTAGGCGAACACTTCAGCCTCTTTGGTCACTCAGTAACAGACTTAAAGGTGGCAATTTTGCAACAGAAAAGCTTCAAAAACAGACTCCAATGAGAAACTGCTGAGCTTGAATTAATATGCAAACTAGACACCATTAACTTGGGTTTGAATAGAGACTGGGAGTGGCTGGGTCATTTCACATATTGAGTCTATTCCCCCATGTTAAGTATCCTCACACTTTCTTGTCAACTGTCTAAAATGGGCCATCTTGATTATCACTACAAAAGTTTTTTTTTCTCCTGCTGATAATTGCTAATCTTAATTAATTGGTATTAATTGGTATGGCTACTTCCACTTTTTCATGTTCTCTGTATGTATATATACCTTCTCACTGTTCCATTCTATGCATCGGATGAAGTGGGCTGTAGCCCACGAAAGCTTATGCTCAAATAAATTTGTTAGTCTCTAAGGTACCACCAGTACTCCTGTTCTTTTTGCGGATACAGACTAACAAGGCTGCTACTCTGAAACCCATAAAAAAAAGATGTGATTGTGGAAAGAGAAAGAAGGATCCCCCACCACTTTCTACCATCTGTGCTGTGAAGTCAATGGAAATTACTTTGTGTTGTGGAGGAAGAATGGGGCCAAAGAGAATGTAGAGACAGAGACCATGCTGATTGGTGAGGAGAACAGTAAACTAGGTCAAACAGCATTGCCCAGTGATCTGATTCTAGTTCAGCCAAGGCTGTACACATTAATTTTATTTTGTATTTATTCCTCATATCATAAGATATAACCTAAACTTTTCAGGGAGATAAACAGCCTCAGAATGGACTTTTAACACCTCCTTTAGCAAAAAGAGTGTCCCAGAACACTGGAAGTGTTAATGAACCCCCAGTTTGCCCTGGGTTCTCTTCCATTCCCTCTCATCATTGCTAGGAATCCTTGTCCCATCTTTACAGCTACTTTGTTTTCTGTAACGCAGTTAGACGTTTTCTCAAAGTTGCTTCCGCTCTTTACATGCCAGCTCCATTTTTTTAATCCTACAATTTGTTTGTCAGGCATTCATTTACATTCCAGATCAGAATCCACTGTTTGTTGGCATTTGTTATGCTCACACTCATGAAGGTGATAAAGCTGCCTTAATTTTGTTTATAAGAACATGTTGGCAGTGACCAGTATGTGAACCTTGTGCAAATATGGTATTCATTTTCCCATGCAAAGATAAATCAAGCAGTCTTAACACAATGTCCTGTCTGTCTCAAGTGCCACTAATACTAGTTGGAAATAATGTTTAAGTATGGTTTATGAGCTGGGGGAGAAGGACATTAAAATCATTGCAAAAAACCTCAACTCTTTTAAGGTTAAATCTTGGCCTCACTGAAGTCAATGAGAGTTTTCTCATTGACTTCAGTGCAATCAGAATTTCACCCTTAGTACCCAAATACATGTTTTATCCTAACCCTGGGAAGAGCAAAGAGATTTTGTATAAAATGATGTACTTCATCAATTCTTATCTCATTGTTTCTACAATGGTTTTAAAAATTCCAGTAAAAGTTGTGCACTTCACAAGCTTCGGTGCTGAGCAGGCAAACTTTATGCACTGTGATAGTCTCCAATTCAGCAGCTCATGCCTATTCAGCATAGCACCAAGCCTAGTCTTCACTACGGGGAGATAGATGCTGCTGCAATCGATGTCGCAGGGATCAATTTAGTGGGGCTAGTGAAGACCGGCTAAATCAATGGCAGAGTGCTCTTCGGTGGGTCCCAGTACTCCAGCTCTCCGGGACAAGTAAGGGAAGTCGACCGGAGAGTGTCTCCCATTGACACAGCGCACTGAAAACACTGGGGTAAATCGACCTAAGCTACGTTGACTCCAGCTACGTGAATAACTTAGGTTGACTTATCCCCCTTGTGAAGATAAGCTCTAACAAGCTATTGAAGTCAGTGGGACTTAAGCAAACACTTTAAGTGCAGTGCTGAATTACAGTCACAACATATAAAATTAAGAATATGTGTAAGTCTTTGCAGAATCAGGACCTTAACAACATGAACTAAATCTTCTGTGCATGTTCAGAGTGTGATTTTCCAAGGCTTACATCTCTGTCTAATCAACATCAGTTTTCACTAGAATACTCCAAGTTATTTCTCCTCAGAGAGGATAATATCCACATCTATCCCAGCCATTTTAATGCAAGAGATCTTTTTTTAAAAAGACAAGATATTTTTCTATAATGGGAAAATAATTTGGTCCTCTCTCGTGTCACTTAAAAATGGATGAAGTGATTTTGCACAAATGTTCACAAAACATTCACCCTTGGGCAGAGACCAACCATGAAACATTTCAGCTTGAAAAAATGAAATTTGGGGGAAATTATGCACAACTGAGAATGGGGGTTACACTGGAAACAACATTTAATAAATTATGACCAGTCCCCTACTATCACAATGCTGTAATACAAATACTGAACAAAACAATGCTCATCTGTCTTCGCATCACACTCATTACTAGACCTAGTCGGAAAATATAGCATCAAAGCAGAAGTGTTATGCAGAGACATATTGGTTTCAATGAATATTTAATCAGGAAGGTTTTGGGGTCTGAGGGAAGGGAGCCGAGAAAGAGAGAGAGAGAGCGAGTGAGACTCTGTCTTGATGGTTAGGCACTGGTCTGAGATGTGGGACACTCAGGTTCAAAGCCCTGCTCTGCCTGATTCAGAGTAGAGGTTTTTCATTCTCAGATCACTCTGAATCAGGCAGAGCAGGATACGAACCCCTCTCTCTCTCACGCACACTCATTCTCTGACTCTCTCAATCAAAAGCTCAGCTTTCAAACAATTATGTTTTTGAGAAAACATTCAAAAGGCTTTTGTCTTGTTCCAGTGTGGAACAAAACCAACTTTTCAGAACCTTGAAAGTTGCAGTGAAATAGAAGTGTCCTCCGGTCACCACTATTCATCAACATGGTATCTGAGTGCCAAGAAAGGCTGTGATTTGATTTTCTGGGCATCTAATCTTAGCCAAAGTCCGTCCATGTCATGGTGGATTCTCTCTCTCTCTCTCTTTCTGTCCACACACTAATGGCTTTATAAAGCTGGAGATAATTATCTGGAAGAGAATTCTGGTGTGAGTAAAAATGAGAAATGTACTTGACCCCCTATTAATGCACTTCCTGAAACATCACTGTCTCCCGGGCATAGCACCAGGAATGACAGAAGTTGTATAGCAAAAGGGTCCCAGGAACAGATCCAAAGTGCAGCTCAGATATTAATCAAGATTAAGCAGTTGCAGCTGTGAACTGGGGTTATGACTGTGACTATTTCTTAAGAATGTCAGCTGAGATCTTAATAAGCTTGATGGGAAAAAGATACATGTCTCTATATTCTAAGGTCCAGGTTTTTAAAATAGTGAAGTGTGGAAAGGAGAGATTAATCTGAGAACACAAACAGTTTTACTCACTTCTATCTCACTCATGTGTCTTTCCACTTCATTTCTCTCTTAACTGTTTCAGTTTGCACGCCTGTAATTGCAGAAGATGCTATTCCAATCTGGCTAGTTTACCCCACTCAATCGCTTGGGCTGAGGGCGAGACTGACATCATCTTGGCCTACATAATGGAAATGGTTTAACTAATTTCTGGCGTAGCCTTTCACTGGTAATCAAAACCTTGTCCATCATACTGCTTCACTTATCTACAGCCATCCGGTCCTCTAATTATATTCTGTTGGCCACGTAAATGAGTGGTCCAATATGTTGCCTATTCCCACACAAAAAAATGTCATTAATGTAAGATTGCTCCTGTGATTAATATAATGCTCACAGAAACTCCATAACAAGAACATTATGACAATTACACAAAACTATGCATTAAAAAGCATGGAACTGACTAGTTAAGGAAATGTGTACGAATATTTCAACATATCCATCCATGCTAATATATGAATATCTATAAAACATATAACTAATGAGATATGTGTGTGTTAAAATAGTTTGTAAGGGTGTCAGGCAGGTCAAAGTTTAGCTTGTTCGTGAAATATGTCAGGTGAACTCTTATATTTCAAAATTTTCATTAACTGAATGTATGAATTACAAGGGTAATGGAATATTTACACACATTAATTTCTATGCTTTTTCTCACAGGTTTTTTTTTGCAATGGAATATGCAGTTTTTATGAGGGCTATATTTATCATAGGAGCAACCATGAGTAAGTGACGCTGGGTGTGACTTGTGACTAAGAAAAAATTTCTTTGAATTACAGTGAAAATAAAATCATGCAGATTTGGGCAAAGCTGTCCACTTTTGTGGAGGAAGAACAATAACTTGAAGGGATAAATGCCTAGTCTTCTATCCAAGTTGAGGAAATATCTTTTATTGGACTAACTTCTGTTGGTGAGAGAGACAAGATTTCGAGCTTACATCAAGCTGAAGAAGAGCTCTATGAAAATCAGGGTCAACGTAGTATATTGTGGCACAGTCTCTTTCAAATTAGCATGTGTAAGGCTGTCATGGAGATCACAAATTCTGTGACTTTCCATGACCTCCTGACTTCTTCAGCGGCAGATGCGGCTGGCCCAGGGGCTGCCTGAGCAGCTCGGACACCCCCTGGGCCTGCCACACCAGCCGGTGCTGAGGCAGTCTCGAGCCACCGCTCCCTTCCCCCAGCAGCAGCAGGGGTTTGGGTGTGGGAGGGAGCTCAGGGCTGGGGTTTGGGGTGTGGGAGGGGGTGAGGGCTCTGGGCGGCACTTATCTCAGGGGGCTCCTCAAAAGTGGCGACATCCCAGCGTTCAGGGAGGAGGCAGCGTGGCCGTGCCTCCACCTAGTAGCTGAGGGATGTTCCTGCTTCCCAGACCCCCCCCCCCCGGCTCCCAACACCCTTGGCACTCCCTGGGGCCACGCCCCCAGCCAGGGCCGCCCAGACGGGGGGGCAAGTGGGGCAATTTGCCCCAGACCCCGGGCCCTGCAGGGGCCCCGGCCCGGTGGCGGTCCAGGTCTTCGGCAGCATTTCAGCGGCAGGGGGCCCTTCAGTCGCTCCGGGTCTTCGGCGGCATTTCGGCGGTGGGTCCTTCAGTGCTGCCGAAGACACGGAGAGACTGAAGGGCCCCCCACTGCCAAAATGCCACTGAAGACCCGGACCGCCGCCGGGTGAGTACAAGCGCTGCAGCTCCCCCGCTTTAACCCCGGCCCCCAGCACCCATGGCGTCCCCTGGGGCTGCCCGCGCCCAAGCATCCACGGTGCCCCCCGGGCCGTCCCCATCCAAGCACCTGTGGCACCTCTGGGCCAGCTCCCTCCCCAAGATTTAGTCAGGGGTAGATAGTACAAGTCATGGACTGGTCAAGGGCCATGCATTTTTGTTTACTGCCCGTGACCTGTCCATGACTTTTAATAAAAATACCCATGACTAAAATGTAGCTTTAGTCATGTGTAATCACCAGAAGGCCTCCCAGGGTAATGAGTCTCTGATATGCAGACAAACTCAGGTCTGCATGCTCAGAGTCTGTAAGAACCATCTTGTTATGTAACTTTTAAAGATGATTCTAGTTTAAACTTTATATCCCTGGAGTCACTCTGGGTTCCTGAGGTACAGGCTGCAGCATACCCACAAGGAAGATATTCTCAGCTGCCTGACCATGTTAGAAAGCACAACAGTTAGTGTTCAAGCTGCACAAAAAAGTCATTGACAGCAAACCTCCCTACCCAGTGAAAAGAGAGAGAGGCAGTTTTGTTACTTCAAACCCATGAATCATAGATAAAATCTGTCCTCAAACCCATTTGGGAGTTATTGTGAAACTTGTTATGTTGAGTGAATACTTCCCATAAACATTTTGTATTTACCAGTAACAAATTAATCATTCCTTTAAAAAAATCTTAATATGGTCAGTGGTGGATAGACTGCAGTCCACTAGGAATTTTCTCCAGTGAAGCTAATGATTTAAAACACATCTTCTAAGGCGAACCTGTGGAGTTCTGAAGTCTGACATTTAAGTTCCAAGCCTAGCTTGTAGACAATGCCTACAGATCTCTTAACTGACTGTTGCTGGTAGGCCATTTGTCTACATGTCCAAAGCTTAAAAAAGTAGATTTTTGAAACCATTCAGTGCGATGAGATATAGTCCATGGCCATATGTAATGCCATAACACTATGACAATGTATACTTGACCACATCACTCCTTTCACCTCCATCTCGGGCCACAAGGGAATTCTGATTCCATCAGGTATCCTCCCTTTTGCAAATGGTGAACTCATAGTCAATACAGATTCTGCTTCCCCTAGTTTAAATTTTGGCCATCCCTTCCCTCCTTTGGAGAAACTCTTGGGAGGAGGGCAAATCTGTGGGTTTCAATTCAGTGCTCCTGTTAGATACTCCCTTTGGGCAGTGGGGGTTTGGGATCCAGTGGACCAGCCAGAGGAAGCAGCAGCAGCTCCCAAAAACCCTGATGCCTCCATGTGATTTGCCAGGTCTCCTGGACCCTCATTCCCTCAAATGATGGTCCAGGAGTACTGGCAAACCACGTGCAGGTTCAGTGTGTAAGTTCATGCTGCAAGGAGAAGCACAAGCTTTCTTGCAGCTATCCATATATGATGGACTAGGAGAGGAGCATGAACAGCGGTGTCATTGCACAGTAGTGCTGATACTGCCCACTTAAAACTGTAGTATGCTTGAATAATATTCCCATGCCTTACTACTTTCTCCTCCCCCTACAATCGGTATGCCCTCTAAAATTTGGTGCAGCCCTTAGCAAGCAGAATTGGCATGGAGGCGTTATTATGCAGTGCTCACTATGTTTAATAATATAGCATTACAGTAGCAATCAAAGACGCAAATCAAGATCAGGGTATCCTCATGCTAGGCTTTCTACAAATACGTAGAAAGACACAATCTCCACTCTGCAACGTAATTTAAGGCCCCTTTGCCACGTTGTTCCTACTCCTTTGCTCTGAAGCACAAGGTCTGTAATTAGGGCTGACCAAGAAAAACATCATTAAAAGAAATATGACCAAAAAAACAAAATGAGAAACAACTTTGTTAGGGAATCTTATTAACCAGCTCCCTCCCTCCCCCCCGCCACTAAGTACTTAGAACCCACTCCCTTGTTCAACCTTTATTTTTTAGGACGGAGATAAATATCAGCTCCACAATGAGACTAATGGACACATCCTCCACATGGGGTATGTCAGCAGACAGACCACTGCACAATACTGTCTGAGTATAAGCCATTATGAAAGACAATGGCCCCTAGTGATTTAAGATGTCTAGTATAGTTCTTTAAGATCTGGGATGTTTAGTGGGAATTTTACATCAGTCACTCAGCATTCCCATCTCTTATAACTTCTTGGAAATGTTCCAATTTCAACCCGTGTCCTTTCAGTAAACCTATTTCTTCCTTCTCAAGAGAAAAAAAAAGTGAGCCAGACAATTTGTTCATGATGTCGTACTGTAAAATTCTTCTAAATCAAACAGAATATCTTCTAGCAGAATTGAAAGGACACTGGTTAAAGATCAAACAAAACTGGAGCAAATATATGGTAAGTACCTCAGAGTAATGTGGCGAGAGATATTTTCCATTGTGCTTGGCAATGGTGTGCATAATGTTTAATGCCTTGTCTCCTTTTTTGCGTGTCAGTAGCCAGCGTGGCGATTCAGGAACTGCCCTGTAAAAGCACAGAGGGAGGCAAGGATTTTGTTTAATTGTGTCTTAAGAAAACCATGGGAATCATCACCTGCATTAACACCTAATGCAGTGATTCTTCAGCCTCTCAACAAGATAGAAATTCTACCCAGCTCCCCAGGCAACTTTCAGCTTGACTCTCAAAATACTTCATGCCATGATCAACCAGGAAGGTCCATGGACTACAGCTTGAGAACTAGTAGAATGTTTATAGGTCACAGGCAACATTCAGCCATTTATCTTTATCTTTTTTATTCAAATAGTTGTTAGGTTTTGCTCAACTTTCCTGAAAGTTTCCTAAGGCCCAGAAGCTGAGTGACATAGGGAATTGGTGACAGGACATGTAACTTTTTGCCTTTACATTGGAGGACCTAATCTAGCTCAGATCAAATGGTTGATTGACGGCCTAGGTGAAAGGAGTTGTTGACCTGGCCTAGTTATTAGCATTGCCCTGCAGTAGTATCTGTGTTGGTCCCAGGATATTAGACACACAGGTGGGTGAAGTAATATCTTTTATTGGAACAACTTCTCTTGGTGAGAGAATTGCTTGGGGCTCAAGCAATTTTTTTACTTTCAAAACTGATGAGGCAAGCCCAGAGATACCAGGGCTATGAACTGCAGAGCCTAGAGGTGCTGGAGCTCAGCCCTGGCAAGCCCTGGTACAAATTAAGCACTGCTTGTCTCTCTAGTTCTTAGGAGACAGTTAAGCATGGGATTGGGTGATTGTAGATTTTGGATTTAGTCCCAGCTCTGTCACTAGCTTGTTGTGAGAACTTCGACAAATCACTTACTGCCTCAGTTTCTCCAACTGCAAAGGAGAATAGTTACTCACCTTTGTAAAGTGCTTTGAGAGTTTTAGATGAAAATCACTGTAACTCTATAAGCACAAAGTTTTATTAAAACTCGCCACCAGGGTTTGCACTAAGTGGCACTTTGCTGACAGTCTCAGAGAGGAAAAGGAGTAAATGACATGGAGAATGAATTACCTTTTTACCCAGAGATGTAGTTCCCTTCAGGTCAGGGTTGAGGCACACAGCTGGGAAGAGAATGATGCGTACGAGCAGCTGATTCAGCAGTAGTGCATACTTCCCCACACTGCCCTAACTAAAGTACTTCAACCTTGACTTGGAGGACAACTCCTACAAGAGAGAAGGTAAGGTAGTTCACTCTCCATTCCTGTTCAACCCTGGGCCTTTCCCACTCCATTCAAATGAAATATTGCTTGTGGTCAAGCCAAACATACAAGTTAGTTAACATCTCTGTGAGGTTCCTGTTCCCCTCCAGTGTTTCCTGGCACTACTGGGACAGTATTCAGTCACAAATAAATATAATTAAACTTTCAAAAACATGTATACGAGATCCTCCAAAGAAGTTTAATTTGGAATCCAGGCCTATGAGGCCTCTACAAGGCAATCAGGGAACTTTGGAGGATAGACCCAGTGGTAACAGAAGTCCACCCATGAAAATATAGGCATATTGTGAGGGACATTTTTGGTGGATTCCAGACCTGTAAAACCTATTAGAAAATGTCAGACTATGGGTCTTGTATAGTTTGACTAATCAGAAAGGCATTTTATCAGGCCACAAAGTTGTTTTTTTCACTTCATATTTTGTAACCAGGTCTTAATCTGAAATGCATCCAACAGTAATTTCTGGAAAGTTCAGGGAAACCCTCTTTTTAAGAATTCTCCGATCTAGATCTGAATACAAAGCATGAACCTACAGAGATCAAATGAACACAACGTTACCAGTAATACAACAGGAAAAGAAAATTGGGGAGTGTTATGGCCAGCTGAATCCCCTGCCACGTGGGAATCAGGTAAGCAATCCCAGGAAGAATCATTATTCCAAGGGTGAAGAACATCTGTATCACAATTCCAACAATTCTTCGCTGATCTGAGCCAACTATTTCTGTCACTGAAGAGAGGGAAAAAAACAAACAGAAATAAACCCTATTCAAATTAAAAACATTACATTTGCAATGTTGGCTCACAGTTATGCAGGGGGTTCTACCTTGGATTACAACTGAAGGTGTCCTTTTTCTAAAAATTATGTGTAACCCATGTGCCTAATAAAGAGCTATTAGAGAGGAGAAAGGAGGAGGAATGAGTTGTCTGGATCACTGTTGTTAGGCCAATGCACAGTTAGCATTCCATGTCCAGAAGTTTCTGGAATTGGGTGCTGTACTTTTGGTCATGCTCAATAGACTCCCTGTAGCTGGACTCAGACTCCAATGAGGGCAAATAGTTAGGGCAGCTGCTTTATAAAAAGACACACAACCTACATGGGTTGGGAGAAGCTCAAGTGCAGGAGCAGGCTGGCTTGTGAAGCATTCTGTAGCAGGCTAGTGTTATGGTGAACTCTCCAACACAGGGCCACACTGGTAGTGTTAATTTCCCCCCTCCCATTTCCTTTTTCTATGACTATCTTCTTTCATTTGAATTGTATACCTGGACTGTTATTTGATTTTTAGCCAAACTGTTTTAGTTAAATTGTCTTAACCAGTATGCGCAAAAAGAACAGGAGTACTTGTGGCACCTTAGAGACTAACAAATTTATTCGAGCATAAGCTTTCGTGGACTACAGCCCACTTCTTCGGATGCATATAGAGTGGAATAAATCATGCTCTCTGTATGTGTGTATATATATCTCCTCAATATTTATTCCACTCTATATGCATCTGAAGAAGTGGGCTGTAGTCCACGAAAGCTTATGCTCTAATAAATTTGTTAGTCTCTAAGGTGCCACAAGTACTCCTGTTCTTTTTGCGGATACAGACTAACACGGCTGCTACTCTGAAACCTGTTAACCAGTATGGGTCACAATCGCTCTTCTTAGTTAAATGTGATGCTAGAGAAAGAGTCATCTGTATTTGGCTCTTCTTGGTTTTGTATTTTTATTGTAACAGGGTTTTTCATTTATATACACTGCTACCTCGATATAATGTGACCCGATATAACACGAATTCAGATATAACGCGTTAAAGCAGCGCTCGGGGGGGGGGGCTGCGCACCCCGGTGGATCAAAGCAAGTTCAATATAATGCGGTTTCACCTATAACGCAGTAAGATTTTTTGGCTCCTGAGGACAGCGTTATATCGAGGTAGAGGTGTACTTAATACTGATTGGTTGGCTAATTGGGTGACTAGCTGATTCAGTCATTCTACAGTTCAGCAGAGAAGGAGAAAGTCTTTGTGGGCTTCAATTGGAGATTTCTGCAAGCAAGAGGTGGGAATATATTGTTGCAGTGCTTTTGACTCAGCAGACTGTTTTGAGTTCATGAGCAAAGACTGTAACTGAGACTGAAGAGAACTCCAACCTCAACGTTTGGAACTCTGAGTTACTTCTCACTGTGAGTTTGTGGGGACTAACCTGTTAGATTTAATTTGTTTTTTTTTTTGTTTCTATTTATGTATAACTCTGAAAATAATATATGTGGATTATGAAGTAGCCCTGTTATGTAATAGAAAATAAGCTATTATTATTGTGTTTCTTTATCACTATAAGAGTTTATAAAGTTGGTACTTAAGAATTAAGTTAATTACTTTTGCTCTTTTTTTGAACTTGATTGTGGGGAGGTTGACCCTGCGCAGATGCAGAGGAATTTGTATCACTGGTGCCTGAGAGCTCCTTAACATCAAGGCTCAGAGACTCGATCTGTATACATTGAACTACCAAAATCTTTTCCCAGTAAA
Organism: Malaclemys terrapin pileata; assembly: GCF_027887155.1. Classification (NCBI taxonomy): domain Eukaryota; kingdom Metazoa; phylum Chordata; order Testudines; family Emydidae; genus Malaclemys; species Malaclemys terrapin. The sequence continues at coordinate 89,618,758 of NC_071507.1, forward strand.
AACTGGGTTCAGTGTAAAATCTAAGATTCTTTGGGGGCAGCCTCTTCTTGGATTGTTCCAAAATACCGTGTCAATAATCTGAAGGGTATATCTCCAGAACATTACAGGAACCAACCTCCAAGTGTACTGAAGTCAATGTTTTGGTATGAAGTATATGTTCCCTATAGATCGATATATGAGGCATAGTAACTTAGGCCACTGATCAGCCTTAAACGTACCTACTGGTAAAGCAAAGGGATAAATAAATCACACTGACCGAGGCATGGTCAATACTAGAAAATTAGGTCAGCATAACTACATCATTCAGGGAAAAATCAACACCATTAAGTGGCATAGTTAAGCCACCTAAGACATCTATGGAAGAATTTTTCCATTGACCTAGCTACCACCTCTCAGGGAAGTGGATTACTTACGCAGATGGGAGAACCTCTCCCATCTGCGTAGGTAGTGTCTACACTGAAGCACTACAGAGATGCAGCTGCAGTGTAGACAAGCCCTTAGACTGTTAAATACCTACGTCACTTTTGAAAAAGGGACTTTGCATTTTAAGGCTATATCTACACTACAGAGTTAAGTCAACTCAAGTTATGTTGACGCTCATAAACCGCTGTAATTACATCACTTGTGCATGTTCACACAAAGCTCCTTGTGTTGCGGAGTGCATCCACAGTTGGTGCTCCAGCATCAACAGAGAAAGAAGTGCACCATGGGTCGCTATCCCACTGTGCAACTTCAAAGGTTTTTTTTCTCTCTCCTGCTGATGATAGCTCATCTCAATTGATAGGCCTCTTACAGTTGGTATGGCTACTCCCACCTTTTCATGTTCTCTGTATGTATAAATATCTTCTTTCTGAGTGTTCCATTCTATGGATCCAATGAAGTGGGTTTTAGCCCACAAAAGCTTATGCTCAAATAAATGTGTTAGTCTCTAAGGTGCCACAAGTACTTCTGTTCTTTTCATCACCTTCTGCTGCTCAGAGTTCTGGGAATGGATCACAGTACATCATGGGGGCAGGCTCACCATCCCATGATGCAGTTTTCTCCATCCCATCATTCCATGAGTTTCCAATTACTTTTCAACTGCCCCTGTAAACTGTGTGCCTGCCATCTCTTCCTGATAGCATGAATCCTACACTGCTCTCCAGTCTTGTTATGAACACAACACAGCTGATCCTGCAGTATTTCATGACCTGCAAATCTGAAAATGAATCCACGGTGCCTGTCCTGCTGTGTGCCATGGAAAGAAACAATCCAAGATTGATGTTAGAATTCACAAAGGAGCTGCACACAGTGGAGCATCGCTATTGGGTTTGGGAAACAAGCACTGAGTGGTGGGATCGCATCATTATGCAGCTCTGGGATAACAAGCAGTGGCTGCAGAACTTTCGGATGTGCAAAGCCACCTTCCTGGAACTGTGTGTGGAACTTGCCCCTGCTCAGTAGTGCAAGAACACCAAAATGAGAGCTGCCCACATGGTGAAAAAGCAAGTAGCAATCGCTGTGTGGAAGCTGGCAACTTTGACTGCTATTGGTCAGTCACAAATCAGTTTGGAGTTAGGAAGTCCACCATAGGGGTTGTGATTATGCAAGTGTACAAGGCCATTAATTGCCTCCTGCGCCGAAGGACTATGACTCAATGTATGGGAAATAATAGATGTCTTTGCAGCAATGGGATTCCCTAACTGCGGTGGGGCAATAGATGGCACGCCTATCCCACTTTGGCCCCAGACCATCTTGCAACAGATTACATCAACAGAAAGAGATACTGCTCTGTGGTATTGCAGCTGCTGTTGGATCACTGGGTTGTTTCACTGACATAATTGTGGGGTTATCAGGGAAGGTGCACACATCTTCAGGAACACTTGCCTGTATAGAGGGACTTTCTTTTCACACCAAAATATTCCAAGAGGGGATGTGGAAATGCCAATAGTGATCCCGGGAGACCCTGCCTGCCCCTTACTCCCGTGGCTTATGAAGCCTTACACCGGAAACCTTGACAGCAGCAAGGAATGCTTCAACAACAGGCTCAGCAGGTGCAGAATGTCCATTGAATGTGCATTTGGTAGATTAAAGGGTCACTGGTTCCGCCTTTTTGGCAGGTTAGACCTCAATGAGGAAAATATTCCCATAGTCATAGCAGCCTGCTGTGCTCTGCATAACATTTGTGAAGCTAAGGGGGAAACGTTTCTCCGGGATGGAGCACTGAGGTGGATTGCTTGGTGGCTGATTTTGAGCAGACAGATACCAGGGTTATTAGAGGGGCTTTGGGAGGGCTATTTGTATCAGGGTTATGTTATGTTCCCGTGATGATCTATCTCCATTGGCTCCTTTCACCTCAGATCATTGGTGAACAACTCTGCAGTTCTCACCTGCCTTCACATTCAGGTAGCCTGTCCACCAACATCCATTCCCTCAATCTCCCCACCCAAAAAAGGGGGAAAGTACATTTCTTACCAATAACATATGCTGTCATCCAGGTTCCCTTTCCAAATACACCTTGTAGGAAGCGAAAGACCAAAAATGTGGAAAAATTTGGTGCAAATGCCACAAAGAGGCCACATAACCCTACCCCAAGGCAGGAGTAGAGGTAAATACGGATTCTGCCATATCTGCCAAAAAAAAAAAAAAAAGGGGGGGGGGGGAGAATGTTGAAAGATGACTAACATTTTCCTTCTTGACTTAGGAGAAGGTTTCAACTCCAGCCATAAACTAAGTCTTGTCTTGATGCTATCAATCTTGTAAGGTTTCCCATCACTAGGCCTTACAATGGTGGCTGAGTCTTTGTTGTACTGGCTCCTAGGAAGTGGAACTCTCTCCTCCTGGATACTAATCTCAGCCTCTCTGTCTCCACTTTTAAAGCAGAGATTGAAAACATTTAGGCCCAGTTTTTGGAAAACAGTTTCTAATTTTGCATGGTGCACTTAAATTATAGAAATTAGAATGCTCCTATTGAAATAAATGGGACTTTTGCTGTTAACTTCAACGTGTGTATGATTATTCCCTTAAACTGCCTATTTTAAGTACAGTCACACCCTGTGTAGGAAATGTCTTACCCTTTACTAGAATGCCAAATGAAACAGCAGGATAAATATTCTGTTTAGAGTTTATAATGTCTATCTTCTAGTATTTTAATTTTGTATTCATTAGTATTGAATTTTAAACATTTTATCCCAACAATATTAATGGACAAGCAAAACCTAACTACAGGCCCAAACTAGAGTTAGTTTTTTAAAAAGTCATTTTTTTAATAAAAAATATTTTTGACCAAAATAAAAACGTTCTTTTTGCTCAAAATTTTCTGTGTTTTTTTTAATTGGCCAAAAGCCAACCAACCAACACCCCTCCCCCCACACACAAACCCCAAAAACCAAAAAGAATTTATTTTTTTAACTAAAGCAATTTTTGAATTTTTTTCAGGTTTGTTTTTGAGTGCGGGAGGAGTTGTTGTTGTGGTTGGGGAGAGGACACAAACAAAACTAATAAGAAATTTTGACCAAAATGACTTTAAAAAAATCCTAAGAAAAATAATTGGCATTTTTCTATCAGCTCTAGGTAAAACCCTTTGAACTTTGTGGTAAAAGAGACAATTACAGAGCCAAAGGTTGTGGGTAAGGTGTAATTCTATAATAATATAAATTATTTCTATTATCATTTTACCCAAGACTGTCAAAGCACTTTATGAGCATCATGATTCTCTCTGATTTGATCATGAGGTAACTAGTTTATAGTTGCTGCCCTGAAATGTTGTCTTCATCCAATGTTAACCTTGCTTTAAATCCCTTTATTTTGAATACAGCTAAGCAAATACTTTCAAACAATGATTTATTGGCTCACTCTCTCTCTCCTCCTCTTTCTGTTTGCGAATTGTCTGTGTAAAGACAACAATTTTTTTTCTTCAGTTGATTCTTTTAAAAAAATTATTCACTGATGAATGTTTGCAAGTGATCCTTGCTCTCTACCATATTTGAGAACTTTGTTGTGTGACTTCAGTATGCAAAAGTTGTACTGTTTGCTTGTGATTGGACACATAGGTCACATGGTAGGTTTGTCCCCTGCTGGATGACCATAATTCTCAGTACAATGAGATTTTTATTGTAAATGCTTTTGTTTAGGAGTTTATGCTTTTGTTTAGGAGTTTATGCAGTAAATGCTTTAACTGAGAATATTCTCTGTGTGCTCTGCCTAATAAAATCACCTACTAGGATATTCTTGGATAGCAAATCAAAAAGGAGCACAAAACAGCAAAGGTTAATATATTTTTCAAATCAAAGAAATATTCATCTACAGTGAAATTCACCCCTGTACTTTGGGCTGGTATGAGGACTGCACACCATTTAATTCTGACTTAATTCCTTAAAATAAGGCTTCCTCCTCCTATTTTGAAGGGAGTTGGACTTAAATAGTGCTTAGCTCTGGCGTTGGCCCTGTTTACAGGACTGGATTTCTCCCACACATTTTTGCAGTATTCAGTCAGCTCTAAAAATGTTGAAGACCAACTGTAACCATGACCTTGGTGGTCAACATATGGGTATGTGTGAACTGAGAGGGCTGTAGCACTGAGTTTCTTCTTCCTCTTTCAAAGGAGCTGCTTTCTTCATCAATGGCCTTATGCCCCACTCAGAAATTGCCAACCCCGAAACTCTCTGTGAATGCTTGCTTTTCATTTCTATGTTCCTCTGTACTTTCCTGAGTCCAGATGTGAACAGAAATTATGAAATACCACAAGAAGGGCACTTTTCATGCTATTTTAAGTCCTAACAGGACCAGGAAGTACTAGAAATCTCATGAAGTTTCCAGACCAATATTACAGACTCAGGAAGTTAAGTTTATGTGAGCTGGGTCCTGCTTATTGGAATTGAACTGAACCTCCAAACTTCGAATGTTTGCATACGGTGATTATAGTGCAAGATGTTTCTGCCTCTGTAAGGGTAGACTTGCATTAACATACATACTGTACCTGTCTGCAGCATAGCCTAGAGTGAATGCTCCTGTCAGAAACCCCAGATTGAGAACAGCTTGTGTTAGATCTAGCATCCAGGCATTGGCACACACAAGGTTATACTGTGGGAACAAGCAAGAGATATATTAAGATTCCCCCACCGAGATGGAATATTTTCCCTCAAAGCAAAACATTTTAGCAATTGTATTGCTCCAGGACAAAAAAAATGCCTGAGCAAAAACCTGATCACTAAGTGTTTGAGAAACCACTTTCAAGCTTTTGTTTTTTACCACCTCAGCCATTACCATCCCATCTCAAACATCCCTTTTTAATAGAAATGTATTAAGAAGATGATATTGCAGGCTGCTCCAATAACCCTTGGATTCCATAGACTTCCTGTATCCCTAGCAGTCTGGTTCCAGATCTAGCACAGAGACTGTGTTGCTATTGCTGGTTGATTATCTCCTCACAGTGGTAGACCAGGGTAAGATATCCATGATCACCTTATTAGACTTATTAGCAGCTCTTGACACTGTTGACACCTTTGCTTAACTTGTGGTATAGTCAGTGTGTGGAGATATGTCAATCGAGTGTCCTCCATGGATTCTCTCCTCCCAGAGGATCTCTGAGCAAATACAGTTTCTTACTGATTGGTCTCAGATTAAGAGTCATCCATCTTGTCATCCTTCCCATTTATTGTGAACTTGTTCAATGGCAGGCCCAGATGGCACAGAGAAATGCCCGCACTAGTGAATCCAGATCACTGGAGCTACAGTAAAACAAAAAATGGGTCCTCCTTACCAAAAGGCTGCTGTGTTTCAGGTTTTGTACACCAAATGTCCTCAAAAGGGGAGACAATTGAATTGGTTTGTTGTTATACAGATTGAGTATAATAGTTTCACATATGCTGGCAAGGCAATGCTGCATCTGTGTTTAGCTCAGAGTAAATGCAGAGCTATAGCCAGGGAAAATACTAACATCTCCAGATGTGTTCATTTTTTTCTTAGTGCCTCCTAGGCAAAAGTAGAGCTACTTGACCTGTGAGGGTGCAGAAAACAAATGTCAAACCAATTTCTGACAGGTTGAAAATGTTTTTCTTGCTGTAGCTTTCTCAGACCCTTCAATTCTTTATAAATGGACTTAGGACCCTAACTCAGTTTTGCCAACTCTTGTGATTTATTGCGAGTCTCACAATATTTGTATTTTCTTAAAGCCACAGTTCCTGGAATCCTGTGATTAATTGAGAATCTTAACTTTCTTTTTTAAAAGTGAGTTTCTAGCCCTTATGGTGGTGGAGAAAAGTTTGACTACGTCAACCCTAAGGTTCAAAATCCAGAACAATAATAAGGACACAAACATTTATTATTTTAAAAAAGCTGATAATTTTGAAGACAAGCTCTTGACTTTTGGGAGCTCAGCTCATCCTTTTTGAATGCCGAGTGGTGTTCAAAAGTGAACTTGTTATAAAACTTGTTATAAATCTTGGCCAGAATGTATAGAATCATTAGGTTCTTCCAGGAAAAAAACTTGTTCTCATGTCTCAGAAACAATAACTGCTATGAAATTTTCACAAACTCCAAAGTGTGAACCTGTGGTCGCACATTTACTCTTTGATGAGTACTCCTACCTCCTTGTTTCTTAAACAAGTACAACAGCAGGACAGAAAGGACAGAACTTCATGAAATATTTCCATAACGTCCCACTACATAAAGTTTTTTCAAGAACATGGCCATTTCTAAAAGTGACTTTAAAAGTACTTGTATATACCTGTGACATTGTCACTGGTGAGAGATTTCAGGAGGAACGTTTGAAACCACCCAAACAGGCAAACGCAGCCTATTTGGTCTTTAAAACTAGCTAATCGAGTAGAAAATATGGAGCCAGCTGATCTTCTGTAGAGTAAAACATGGAATGGAATAATGGAGTGAAAAAATTGGCAAAGAGGACTAGGTGGAAGAAAAGCAAGGATGGCACCAGTAAGCCTCTTTCCTCTCTCCACCAGAGCCTATGGAAGTCACTCTACCAGTCACTGGGAAATGGATCTCTACCTGATATCTTGGAGCATAACCAGCCAGAGGGGTGAGATGGAGTCAGGGCACAGTCACCCTCTGTGGTACACTCTTCCGGAGATATATTGGAAACAACTGCCGGAAGAATCTGGACCAATAGTCCCCGAAACTTAAAGTTGTTTAATGAGAATTAAGGTTGCTCAGCACCATGTAAGGTCAAGGTCTTAGAGAGACCAAGCTAGCAAATGAACAAAGGAGCTCAATGTTGGACCGCAGTAAAGAGCCCCTCACCAGGAGACCAATGCAACGAAGGCCTATTTAGGATTTGATAACCTTGCTTGCTCTTAAAGCAGAGAGTCCTGACAGAAGACTTCTGTCCACAAGCCCTGCAATCAAAGAAGTAAAATAGGCAGAAAAGGTAAAAAAGTTACTGTCTCATCAGAGCTAATAATGGATTATTGTGAGCACAGAATGAAAAGGATTTAAAATGAAATACTTTAAAAATAAACACATCATAAAAGGAAAATGTTTTTGATCTCAAATCCTTAACAGAATTTACAGGCAAACTTAAGTTACAAATAAATACATTTTAAAACTAATGAATTTAAATCACTTCCTTTAATTCCACCGTCCGAATTCAGCGTTCAGGACCTAATTTTTCTAACACTGAAAGTGGCATCAGGCTTTTTGCCCGTGTCTCAACTCTCCCTGGAGAAACAAGGATACCTGAACACTTCAAATCAAAGCAAATTCACCTTTCACATATATGCGTTTGTAGTGCCACTTTTGAAACCCAGGGTTGGATTCCAATCTCATTCACTTGGCTGTAAATAAGGAACAGTGGCCACTGAAGTCAATGGAATTACACTGGCACAAAATCTACATAGTTGAGATGAGAACCAGGTCCATAGCCTATAAATTTGAGCCCACAGATGTCTACATATCCTGTTTTGACTCATGAATCATTGGCATGGACAGAATTACAAATGTAGATGTAGAGACCTCACTGAAAATGTGAGCCATACTTTTCAAGCCTATTCTGCTAGCGCAAATTTTTTCTCATTGCAGAGCCTCCACACACCTAAGCTCCAAAGACACCCTTTCAGTCCCATGCTTTAGCAGTATGGAGGCCATTGTCTTGTGGTGCCTTTTGGTATTAAAGACATTGTGTGGGTTTTCCAAAAGCACATCATAAGTAACTTAGGGTCATAAGTTGCAGTGAAAGTCAACAGTCCTTGGGTTTTTTGGAAAAATCCGACCCATTATTATTAATATTCTGATAATACTCAGAGAGGCCCCAGTCAGGACCAAAGCCCTCCTGTGCTAGATGCTTTACAAACATAGGCCCCAGTACTGGAAGCTGTTCTGTGCTAGTGGACCCCTGCACGCCTGCATGGAGCTCCGTTGACTTCCTTCATGGAACAGCTTGAAGGATTGGTCTGTAGAGATAGATGGGCTCCTTGCCTTGGAAAGTTAATATGCTCGATCCTTTTAAAAGTATATACTTATTTTTGAAATAAGTTAATCCACATTTAAGATAAACAGAGAGGAAGTGAACAACCTCACATGAAGGGCCGGGGGGAGAGAGTGTACCAAAGAGACAAGGGAAAATATGCTTCCTTTACAATACCCTCAATATACATTTGCAGCTGACAGTTGAAAAACTGTTGCCTTAAAATATCAGTCAAATACTTTAAATCACTTGTGTTTTCCATGAAACAAGAGACAATGGATAACAGTAAGGCACTGTGAGTACTTTCAAAAGGATTTATAGTGTAAAATGCTTAAGTAAATTAACTGATACCTTATAAGTCAATCCTAAGTTTTGCTCGGGTCCATATATTTAAATATTCTTGCCATAGCTAAGAATTCTTGGCTCTGTTTTTTGTTATTTTTTGTCTGTGCCGTTCCACTTAAATGCTCTTTATATAAACAGTGTTGTTACGGCCACGTTAGTACCAGGATATAAGAAAAACAAGGTGGGTGAGGTAATATCTGATATTGAACCAACCATACGTGCTGGAACTAGGGGAACAGGGGCTGCCGCATCCCTGGCTCTAAGTGGTTTCCATCACGTACTGGGTTTGCAGTTTGGTCCAATGGCTCTCAGCAGCCCCACTATACAAATAGTTCCAGCACCACTGGGACCGATTTCTATTGGTGAGAGAGACAAGCTTTTGAGCTTCCACAGAGGTCTTCCTCATCCTTTTCATTAACAGAGTTAACCTTTAACATAGAAGTGTCTATAGCACAAAGGATTGTTTGAGTTCTACAGCCCGTCACTCCCAGACCACCCTTGGCTTGGTTTGGTAGTATCCAGAGGTGAAAGTGGGCTGGTACAGGCCAGTACGGCATACCGGTAAGACGTGGCCACCAGTACTGGCCTGTACACAGTTGACGTTAAAGGGCTGCTGCGGCAGCGCTTTAATGTCACTGCCCCTCCACCACCCCCGGGCAGCTGTGGGGGAGGGGCAAAAGAGGCAGCTGCCCTGGGGCCCAGAGATTTAAAAGGGCCCGGGGCTCCTGGCCACCGCCGCTGCTACCACTGCAGCAGCCGGAGCCCAGGGCGGTGTGGGCCAGGGAGCACTGAAAGGCTGGCTGTGGAAGGCTGACCCCCCCCCAGCCCCGCACCTTTCACCCGAGGCCCCACCCCTTCCACCTGAGACCCCGCACCAGTAAGACTTTTAAGTTACTTTTACCCCTGGTAATGTCTGAAAATTACCACCAACTGAAAGCTGTTTGGTGGCCTGGATGAAAAGAATTGGTGATTTCAGTCTAGTTCTTAAAAGAGAATCAACCCCATTTCAGAAAATTCACTGCAACTAGCACCCTGGTTGGCAGCCTCAACAAAAAGGCATGGGTGTAATGTGAATGTAAAGGTTTAAGGTAATGTAAAAGTGTAATGTAAATGTCTAGAAAACATGACCTATGAGGAAAGATTGGAAAAAATTGGGTTTGTTTAGTCTGGAGAAAAGAAGACTGAGGGGGACATGATAGCAGTTTTCAAGTACATAAAAGGTGTTACAAGGCGGAGGGTGAAAAATTGTTCTTCTTAACCTCTGAGGACAGGACAAGAAGCAATGGGCTTAAATTGCAGCAAGGGAGGTTTAGGTTGGACATTAGAAAAAACTTTCTGTCAGGATAGTTAAGCACTGGAACAAATTGCGTAGGGAGATTGTGGTATCTTTGTCATTGGAGGTTTTTAAGAACAGGTTAGACAAAAACCTGTCAGGAATGGTCTTACTTAGTTCTGCCTTGAGTGCAGGGGACTGGACTAGATGACCTACTGAGGTCTTTTCCAGTCCTACACTTCTATGATTCTATGAATGGAGCCCCAACCACCCTCTCAGTCCTAGCAGTGATCACATGCAGAAATGTGCAGAAATGTACCAGGCTGTATCTGTTCTGTAGCTATAAAGAGCTAAGGTCCAGACTGAACCCATTGCTAACACCGGTGAGCAGTTACTTACGTATGTAGTCCCAAGAAAGTCACTAAAATTATTTGTGTGAATAACTGTTCACAAATTGGGCTCATGTGTATTGAAAGGAATGCTTTGCTCTTTGTGCATGGGAAAAGAAAATACAGGCTTCAGAATGGAGGGGTCACAAGCCTCCCTCTCAATCTTCTGCTTGGTATCCAGGGTCAGTAATGTAGAGAATCCAAAAATCCAGAGCCCTTTCTGCCTGGGCCTCATGTGTCTTGCGTCATCTTTCATTGTTTCTTATTAACCTTTCCAACTTGGCAACCCTGTGAAATCAGAGCTGTATAGTGCGTCTGCTGAAAATAAACTATAAAAGATATCTGAGAGGTCACACTAGGGGTGGTCTAAACCAAAAACCTTAGGTCTGAGCATCTCATGAACACTGGGCAAGTCTGGATCTAGATTCACATCTAATTTTGAGGATTTGCCTTTCTATCTCTCAGCCACTGTGCTCCCTTTCTCCCCAAAATTTGGACAAGTTTAGGTCCAGACCAGAACTTTGCCCCTCTATTCTAAGTCTAATTCAAAGGGAAGACCTAACATCTGGAGGAAGTTAGTTAAGTAGGTAGGTTTTAATTTCAGGCTCAGCTCCTCAGCATCCATTGATGTATGTGTCAGAAAACCTCCGACTGCACTTGTACACACACACAGTAATGCACTGCTTAAAGCTGGGATGTCCACATTTTACAACACTGAGGGCTGCACTGACAATTTGCCTGTGGGCTACACGCTTCATTTGCTAACAGTTTCCATACAGTACATAACAAAATGCACATTACCACACTATATGCTTGAACTATATTCTTCCTCAATTTAATACGATGGCTAGAAAGGGCCTGGTATATGAATTCATAACCAGTACCAATCTGAACTCCACTGCTCTCACCTCCAGTGACATGTGCAGAGACCAGTCACTGCGAGCAGTCGAGATAGGAGCTTAAGAGAGAAGAAACCACCTACTTCAGGACAGTGCCACGACTCTCAGCTGCACTGTGTTATAAATAAAGGAATGGAAGAGGGGAAAGCTGATGTCATTATTTCCCCCACCAACTCCTTTGGAGCTGCCGGATTGTAGGGGATGAAAGTATCCCCTGGTGAGGAGCCAGATGCCTGGAAGGTGCTAAATGCTCTCACCACCCACTGAACGCCTAGACATTCAGACCAAATTCCAATGAATTTTTTTTAACTGTGGTGCAGTTATTTGGGACCATTTTAGTTTACTTTGCCTATTTTACTTAGCCAGGAAAAGGGTATGAAATTATTTATCTCTCCAGAGAGAGGGAAGGAAATCCCCAATATGCCTAAGGATTTCACAGCTGAAATAACCTTTAAACAAAGGAGGAGGATGGGTCTGAAATGAGCACTGAGAAGGTCAAGGTCATGACTAATACCTGGAAAACAAAATGGTTATTACAGTGTCTCCCCTCACAGTATGTCTGTCAGAGGACAGATATTTTTTGTTTTGGACTGACACTCAGATTCAGTTAAGGGATAGCAAGTACTCCACAATGTTTTTCTGTGTAGTTCAAGGACTGAAGACAATGGGAGTTACAGGTATTCAGCAGCACCTCACTTTTCTGTATAGAGGTGCAAGTGATTTGGGACCTGAGCCAAAGGCTACTGAAATCGACGGAGTCTTTCCATGACTTCAATAAGCTTTGGATCGCTCCCCCTCCCCCACCCACCCCGGTCTCTGTGATACAACTAAGGACAGGCTTCTGTTCCAGTACTGAGCGGGATGCTGGAAAGCTCATACCTTAGTCCTTCAGCACCGTGTATACCTTTCCCTGACTTCTCAGATTCAACCCTGCATTGCCTTACCTGATAATAATTCAACAGAGGACTTGGAAGCATAGCACCTTTGGCCTGAGGATCTGAAAGCACTATACAGTCAGTCACAACTAATCTTCACAAGAGACAGGTGAGATAAGTAAATATTTGATTTACAACTATTATTCATTAATTGACCAGTACTAGGTGTTTTTCTCTGTCTGTCTACAATGAATCGAAGGTCTCAGCCCAGTTCTGGCTGAACAAGTGTCCATTTGAAAAAACCACCAGCAAAACTGGCATCCTACTTGGCAGTATTAATATCCTCTCAGTCCTGCAGGTGGTGCCTCCAGGGGAGGACAAAAGTACATTGCTAGGCCAATCTGGGGCAGGTCAGACTGCTGCTACCCAGTCTGTACTTGCTTTGGGGGTGTATAGATTCTCTCATTCTCCAAAGCATTTTTCACCAGCACTTCACTGAAATCAAACTTCAAGCTGATTCAGCTCGGGGGGGAGGGGGTAGATAAACAGCCCTTTCTCTTGGTTTTATCAAAACAAGATGTGCTAAGAGACCTCCTCAGGGCAGATTTTCATCTCTACCTTGTTCAGAGGTGAGCACACCGGTGGAACTCAATAATGACAAAGAAAAACGGAGGGTCAGATTTCACTCTTAAGTTGCTGTGTCACAAGAACCTGAGTAGTGAGGTTTGTTTGGTTTTGATTTTGGAGTTTTTTTTGCCTGAATTTTCATACATGACTTCAAGGTCCAGCTTGAATCACTTGTAGATCTGCTGGCTGGACCACCCAGAATGATACCAAGCTTTCTAATGTGAAATTGGCCTCCTCCTTTTTAAAAAAAACAACAACTTTTCCCTTTCTTATTACCACTGCTGCCTCCAGACTGGCAAAATAAAGGAGAGATTTGTAAACTCATCCCAACCCTGTGCAAACATCAGGGCCGGCTCTAGGCACCAGCAAAACAAGCTGGTGCTTGGGGCGGCACATTTTTAGGGGCGGCATTCTGGCGCAGGCCATGCCGCCCCTAAAAATGTGCCCCGGCCACCCTAACTCACCACCGCTGCTGCCGCTCGCACGCTGCTGCTCGTCCTCCCTCCCAGGCTCTCAAACCCGGGAGGGAGGGGGAGACCACGAGTGGCTGCCGCGCATGCGCTGCTTCTCCCTCTCCCTCCCTCCCTCCCTCCTAGGCTTGAGAGCCTGGGGGGAGGAGGCAGGGCTGGGGATTTGGGGAAGGGGCGGAATTGAGGCGGGGCCGGGGGTGGGATAAGAAAAAAACGGGGCGGGGGGCAGCCAAAATTGTTTTTGCTTGGGGCGGCAAAAATCCTAGAGCCGGCCCTGGCAAACATAGAAAAAAATAGCAGTTATCAAGCATTTGAGGTCGATGTCCCAGCTTCTCATCCAGTGTAAATTGGTGCAGCTTCACTGAAATAAATGGGGCTGTGAAGATATGCCCTACCTGAAGCACAATCATTTTTATATGGGGGAAACTTTACTGAGAACTTTGTAGTGAACCCATCTCTTGGCACTAAATCAGTCCCCCTGTCTGCTCCCGCCACCCTCTCACTACCCCTCAAACCCTACATGATAATATGAAAGAGTAGCACTGATTTCTTGTATTAACCCAGACGTACTAATCAAGGTAAGTGTAGGCTTTGGGGCTTTTCTGTAGTGTTGAATTAATTCTTCTGGAGTAGTATAGAAAAAGGAACAGCTGTTTTCTCTCCACCAAAGCTTTGACTGTCATGTTATTCACTGCTTTAAGACACTGTAAAAGTTGTAAGGTAAACATTGCTGAACTGGTTACAGATTCCTTTGAAAATATTGTCTGGGTTTTTTGAGACAGCTGCCAAGTATCAGAGCATGATGATTTAATGGCAACAAGTGTAGTAGGATAATGTGTTCTAATGATGATTTGTCCTTCTCAGACCTCCCACTTGGGCAATGAATTGTTGCCAAGTCTCAAAATTACATAACTTTCGTCATAAGAAAGTGTTGCTGAGAGGCTACATTGGAATCAGTTCATTATGCTAAACGTGTGCCAATAAAGGCTGCTATTAAGTCTGGAACACACCAGTTTTGCTATTAGCAATTGATGAATCTGTAGATTACTGTCTCTGCTGGCATCTGAATCTGTAGATTTGTCTGTAATCCATTAACATGCCACTAGGCGTCATCATTGTCAAAAATGTTTGGATAAAATTACCCACCCTTTGCAACATTCTATCAGTAGTTAGTGGAAATGATCTAGGCTCAACTTTTTTTTTTCTTTCTGATTTCTGGTCCACTGTACGGAACTGCTGAATCACTGCACCCTCTAGCAGCTCTAGTCATATCCTCTTTTCAGCCTGCACCACCCATTTGTGGAAGTGACTTTTAGTGATTCCAGTGACAGACTTGAAGGTGGCAATTTTGCAACAAAAAATGTTCAAAAGCAGACTCCAACGAGAGACTGCTGAACTTGAATTAATATGCAAATTAGATACAATTAACTTAGGTTTGAACAGAGACTGGGAATGGTTGGGTCATTACACTAATTGAATCTATTTCCCCATGTTAAAATATCCTCACACCTTCTGTGGGTCATCTCGATTATCACTTCAAAGGTTGTTGTTTTTTTGTTTTGTTTTTTTCTCTCTCCTGCTGATGATAGCTCATCTCAATTGATTGGCCTCTTACAGTTGGTATGGCTACTCCCACCTTTTCATGTTCTCTGTATGTATAAATATCTTCTTGCTGTATGTTCCATTCTATGCATCTGATGAAGTGGGCTGTAGCCCACAAAAGCTTATGGTCAAATAAATTTGTTAGTCTCTAAGGTATCACACGTACTCCTGTTCTTTTTGCGGATACAGACTAACACGGCTGCTACTCTGAAATCTACCCTAGGGTGTAATTTAATTAATCCAGCTACAATGGAATAGGCATCAGGCACTTCAGGTGCTGCTCATGTGCCAGCTCTGGATTTCCCATCAAACCAAACAATTACTTTTACTTAGTGGTTACTGTAACTGAAGCTGCCTGTGGAACTATTTTGAAACAGTTTAACAAATTAACTAGACATAAAATAATAGAAACTGACACCATATTCAAGTGTTTCCCAAGGAGAGATCCAGACCCTTTTGCACCACCAGAGCAGTGTGAAGGGATCAGAACAAAGATGAGAAACCCACCCTGCATATTTAATTAATTTAATAATTCCTCACAAATCAATCCCTCCAGTCCTCTGATCATATTTATCTCTCTGGTTATAAGGTGCTCAGAACTGAATGCAGCATTTCAGGTGTGATTGCATAAGAACCGGATAGAGTGGAATTGTTACACCCCTGTTCTGTGGGGAGACATCTTTGCATAGCAGCCCGTGTTTGCTTGTCTTTGAGCTACTGAATCACATTGCAAACTTGTGCCTAATTTGTTGTCTAATATAACCCCTGCAAATTTCTTTCAGCATTGCTGCTTTTCGAGTCTCTCCCTCCCACGAACATCTGCTTTTCGGATTACTATGCTAAATCATCCTTTTGATTTAGTCTCCCTGTCATGTTCTCGGTAAACTTAATCAGATATGAAATAACACATATTTAAACAAAATACAAAAAGAACAGTTCATCTATATAAAAATGGAGGGTTTAGAAAGAGCAGGCACATTAGAAAAGGGGTAGCTGTTTCAATGGTCAATTAGATAGGACACTACTATGTCTAACTTGATTTCTCATCTAAATTTTATGGAAGTCCTAACTTAGGGTTAACTTGGTCTTTCCTTTCTAAGTGTGTTATATTTAACATGTTTACGTTGTGAATTGCCTGCTATGTCACTGCTTGGTAAATGAGTAAAGCTGATAATTAGGTATGTTGGAGCCAGATCCAAGCTACAGGGACTGGAGTCTTGGGCCCTGATTCACAGCCCAGTGAAGTCAATGGGAGTCTTTCTACTGATCCCAGAACTCTTTGGATCAGGCCTTTGAAGTCTGAAAAGAGTCCTGTGAATGCTGCTACTTGGTATATACCATATGATCTATCTATATATCCATACACACACACACTATCTATCTATCTATATATACACACAACATATGGTCACCTGGGAAAGAAGGAGATGCTCTCTAGCCTATTACTATTCTTATGTCCTTGTCTTTAGGCATTGTACAAGGGCCTGTTATTTTACAGAAGAATATTCAGAGGCTTAGGGGGTAGATTTTCAAAGGCATAAAGAACAGTTAGGTGCCCAACTTCCAGTCATGTCCAATGGGAGTTGGATGCCTAACAGCCTTCATGCCTTTGAAAATCTCCTCATTAGTCAGTAAGAGCACTCTTGTCCAGTGGCCTTCCCTCCCCCCCACCTTATCTGGGCCATCCAACCTCCTTCTTCTTATTATTTTTGGTAGAGGATTTGGCAGGCAACGGTGGTGAAAATCAAAACCACGCTTCTTATTTGGCTGGTTTTCAGGAGCTTGTTCACGTGCACCTGGAGCATTTCCGTAAGGTTCCCATTCACCATTCCATTGGTCACCTTCCTTTTCCCTGTAGCCCTGCTTTTCACTTACATGCGTGCTGCTGAACACACAGGTGAATGTGGTACAGCCTGGAGATGTTTGCCAACGGAACTTTGAACTTCAGCTCTCACTACTTGCTTTGACGACCCACACTTTCATTTTCTCTGTGCATTAGCTAGTGAGCAGAGAGGGATTTTTTCTTGCTGCTGATGCAAAATCATAGTGGTTGCATCAGATACAGAATAATCTTTTACCTACTGCTGCTGTAAATGGACTGGGAGTGAAGCTTTTCATTGCTGTTTTGCTCACCCACTTTCAGCAGTCATCAGGGTCAACAGCTGAAAAAACATGGACAAAAAAGTAATCTCACCCCCCCACACACACCACACACACACACCCATCACACACACCTCTAATTTTCATTTTAAAAGTAATGTCAGTTAAATGATACTGTTCATGAAAGATTCTGGACTGAAAGCCCTGGAGGCTGAATTTCTCTGTACATCTCCCGGACAAGTATGACATAGGCAGCAGTGCAAGTTTCCCCTGCCAGTGAGATTCAGTCCTCACCTGGAATAGCCACTCCTATGAATCTGAACTTATTTAATTTTCCTTGCCCATTTAATCCATTGCTGAGACAGCAAACAAACCTATTCAGTGAAGACTGTGATTAATGTTTTTTGAGGTCTGGATTCTTATCTGCCAGGGAGTAAACTATGACACCGACACATTTCAGACAGCTCGCATTCATCAGCTTATCCTGATTTTCAGTTATTTCTAACCTGAACCAGCTTTGATTCTATGACCTGAAGGTGGATGCTCTGTATCCATTTACCAATCTCCAGCCACTCATTTGCTCTTATTTAACATTTATTCAGGGCATACAATGTTCTAGGCACTTTATGGAATGTGTATAAGGAAAGTTTCCTGCCCTGAAGATGTCATAACCTAAGAAGAGACAAAGTAGAACAACTGATGACAGGACGGGCTGAGGGAAGGTGGATGAGACTATAAACTCTTTGTTTAGGGACTGTCTCTTTGTACAGCACCTAGCACAAGGGGGTCCTGATCCAGGACTGGGGCACCATGGCACTATAGTAATATAATGTGAGAACCTGCAGGGATGGAACTGTGGGGGCTTAGGGCTGCTGATGCCTCCACATTGCCACAGGAGGCTTAGGCTGGACTCCCATGGGAAGACCCTGTGAGACTGGGCTTGGCAGGAAGTACCAACCACCAGGACTGGAGGGACAGCTTCAGAAAGCCCCCCGATTGGCTTATACAGTATATAAACCAGGAAGCCATGAAAGGGAGCTGTCTGAGCAACAACATAGCCTGCCTGCCTGTCTCTGCTCCAGACCCTGCTTGTGAGAGACCCTAGACTCCAGTTTCTGATCCTGCCTGCCTCCTAATTCTCGGTTTTCCCTCTGACCTGTCACCGGCTCTGACCTCACAGTACCTGAGTTAGTTTGCTTTCTGACACCTGACTCTCGCTTTTGTCCTCTGGCCTATCTGGGACTCTGACCTCCCGGTATCTGACTTGGCCTGCCTCCTGACACTTGACTCTTGGTTTGCCCTCTGGTCTATCCTGGATCTGACCTCCTGGTACCCGACCTCCCCTGACTCCTGCTCCAACCACTAGATCTGACTGCCTGGGTCCTGGTCATCACATACAAATAAATAATAATGGGAAGATTGTAGGACCATGGGCACAGCAGTCAAATCATGTGGTGGTTTTGATACAGTATACAACACTTCATGAAGATTGCATACCTAATTTATTTAAATGTATTTTAGTTATGGTGTTTCAAAGCACTACAGTTATCACAGTTATTTACATACACATACATCTTTAGTGCTGAGTCTATGGATTAGAGTCACATTGTACTGCACCGACTACATGTCTATAATCAAGATCTCCTAGCACAACTTATTGGTTGTCCTTTTGCAGCCCAATAAAGAATAACTGTATTTGCCAACACTTACCACAAAAGGAGTAACGGAGCAACTGCAGTTTTCCATTCTACTGGAAATAACTGGCATTTCAGATACCAGAGTGTGGTAACTGTTGGCAAAATATGAATTTTTAATGACAACCAATGTAATTCTATTTTCTTATCGAGGCTTAGGACACAGAAGTGGTTAGATACTAATTATTTATTACTAGTAAGTCTACATGCTTACTCAAATAAATTATATAATGTCTATATAACTGGTCAGATCATGAGCTGGTATAAATCAGCAGCAGTCAATTGAACAACATGAATTTATACCAGCCAAGGACCTGCCCTTAAATGACCACTCTAATGCCTCAGTTGCAATGACATTACTCTTTGTTTATTTTAGTCCAGCATTACAGCAGCAAGAAAGCAGCATCCCCATTTGAGTTCATCTGCTCCAGAGAGTCAATACTCACCCTGGTATTGCTGCTTGAGAATACTCAATATCTTGATTCATTTGTAAATTTCAGAGAAACTTTAATGGGACAAGAATAAAGTTTTAATCAAAAACATCTATACTCCATATGTATTTCTATAGCAATCAATTTTTATTTTACAATCCTGCTCTGACAATGAAAACACTGATTGGAAAATTTTGATTTCCCTTACCTCACTGACGATTGTTGAGTGGGGTTGTTTATATACCCAGCCATCCTGGCATGAAGTAAGCGGCACGTTGCCCAAGCTGCTGTTAGTAAAGCGGGACAGTGGGTTGGCACAGCTCACAGAGGTGTTATTCCACTCTATGTCAAACCTCTCACACTGGCCACCGGAAAACCTGTTCACCAGGTTCAGAGCTGGCACAGTATAGTTTTGTTCCTCTTCAAGGGTCCATCCACATCTCTCACTTAATTCAGCTGCACCAGGGATCCTGCACCAATAGTACTCTGGTGTGTGCCCAAGAAATACCACTCCAACAAATAGAAAAGAAAAAGTTATGCCTGTCTGGCAAAGGAGGAAAAAGACCCTCTTTTGGAACCTTCCAAATTCCCCAGCTTCTTTTAAAACCTCATCAAAAGACGGCATTGTGTGCAGTAGGTTTTCAATTCGGAGGGATCAAAGAGATGGCAGAGTCAACAGCTTTCAAACTTTGTAACTAGTGCTGGTGCTTCCTGTAGCCGTAGCTGTATGGACTGTCTCTCTCCCTCTCCACACACACACACACACACACACACACACACGCACAATCACAGCAGCATAAGCAGCTTTGGAACAGAGCAAAGTTCCACCGACCCACCCAAAGTGTTACAGTATGTCAAGAGGCATGAGGCTTACACACAGCAGTTTAGGAGAGCAATATAAAGTGGGTAAACATACGGTAAGAGAGAAGGGGCGTGTGTTTCCTATCTATCCAGAATGTTAAACAGATTATGTAATAAAAACAATTAACTCTTTAGGGACAGGCGTGCAGTAAATACCAGCTCTGCAGGCAATGGTGTACTGCTGTTGTCCTTACAAAGGGGTCCCAGAAAAATGCAGAGTGTTAAATAAAAACATAACCGAGAGGAAGCTGCTGCAAAAGTAGCAATGAGCGATGTTGTCAGCATTCTGGGTGGCAGTGACAGAAATGTTCATAAAAAGCTATGAAGTCTCCCCTTCAGCCGCAGGAGTTATTTCTGCAGCAATGTTCTAGTACTCGTCCAAAGTGCTACTGAACCATCTGTGCAGCTTTTATTGGAACTGCTTCTTCCTTTCTAGGTTATAATTAAAGAAAGGTTGTCAGGTAGTGTACGCCCAAAATGTCGGAGTTTCTTTTAAAAATAGGTCTATCTGTGCTTTGACCTATTTATGTAGGTTTTTATATGGCCTCATTCATCTTAGTATCTGAGTGTCCCCTGCTCTCTCCTTTCCCAGAGGAGCTATACATTTAGTTAATTGATAAGTTTGCTTGGGGGCCAGGGACTTGTGGGGGCCAGAGATCAAGGTGGGCTGGGGGTGGGTGGCAGTTCCAGAGGGCAATCTAAGCCACAGAAAGAATGGGGTTTGCATTTAAAATGCTGAAAGTGATGAGATTTGTGGCCACTCTTATCTCTTTACAGGAATAAGTCAAGGTCCAGTTCCCAGGGCAGTTCCGTCTCCTGCAATTACCTGTCTCTTACTGGTCATAGTTGTCATTGATGGAATGTTATGGTTGCGGAGATAGAAGCAAACTTTCAGGTAGCTAGGTCCAATCCGATGAAGGGCTTTGAATATCAGGACAGACAACTTGAAATGGTGCCCAGGGAGGGAGCACAGATCTGAGGTGATGAGCTCATGATGATTTGTGTTGCTAAACAGATGAACTTTTGTATCAGGTCGAGTTTTTACAGGCTGTGTGGTTTCAGTCCTAGATATAATGAGCTGCAAAATAATGAAACCGGGAGGTCATGAATGGATGGCTCACTGTGGGCAGGTCTGTGTCTGATGTGGTGTGGTGCAGTGCAGTCTTCTGGCCAGTTGCAGACAAAAGTGGGTGGGGGTTTTTTTTGCCACCAGAGTTATCTGTGAAGCCATTAAAACTAAAGAGTCCAAAAGAAAGAGGGCTTATCCCTGAAAATCTCAATGATCGGGGAGGAGAACTTTTCTCAGGATAATCAGTGGCTCCGAGGGCCATGCTTAGCTGAATTCAACCCAAATTCCAAGCCTCTTATAGTTTCACTCCTTTGTGATAAAATCTGCATTTAAAATATGACCACTCAAATATGAAATGAAAAGACTTAGTTTAGCAAAGCCCCACCAACTGTAAGATTTAAAAAAAAAAAAAAACCTGAGAAATCTAAAAGACAAACATTCCTTCTAACCTTCATCCCTTTTAGCAGCTAGACACTGTATCTGGAAGTTGTTACAGAACAGTGCTTGTGTTCGGTTGGCAAGCTCAGTTCCCATCCATGTGAACACAGCTCCCAACTCATAATTTTGAGATATCATCACTTGAGTCCCCAAGTTGTCCTGGTCAAGCCAAAAGTCAGATGGTAAAACCAAGAAACATAGGCAGACTCTGTAACTGCACTAAACAAGAGCTGGGCATGTAACAGCTTTTTCAATTGCCAGCAGTTTTGAACAATAAATCATTTTGGGTCAAACAGAAACATTTACAGCAAATTAGAGAGTCAAAAAAATTTCTTGGGGTTGAATGAAACATTTCTTTTCACCAAATCATGTTTGTTCTTAACCATTTTTTTAAAATAAA
Source organism: Malaclemys terrapin pileata (assembly GCF_027887155.1). Lineage (NCBI taxonomy): Eukaryota > Metazoa > Chordata > Testudines > Emydidae > Malaclemys > Malaclemys terrapin. Next base: position 89,640,632 of record NC_071507.1, read on the forward strand.
ATTAAAGGAAATTTGGAAACAGGATATCAAAAGATTCCATTTGGAAAATATCAAAACAAAACATTTCCATTTTGGGATTTTTTAGGTGACATTGACATGAATTTGCAATATGTTTTGATATCTCTGAATCTGAAACTTCTCTGGGAAAAAGTTTCAACTGAAAAATTTCACCCAGCCCTACACTAGACCCACCAGTAAAGGGAGTTTGCCTCACTCCTGTACAGAGGGATGGCCAGCAGTCTATTTTCTAAGATGAGGCTTTGTGCTGTGAAATTAATAGCCATTTTATCTCAGATCATAATAACCAAGAATAATAATTTTCAATGGGAACAGCAGCACCAACAGGTCAAATGACCATATGAGACAAATAGGCTTAATTTATATTACAATAATACTGCAGATAAAGGGGACACCTGGAAATTAGACATATTGGGGCAGATCTTCAGCTGGTGAAATTCACTGGAATTAGGAACATAAGACCAAAGGAATTGCCATACTGGATCAAACCAACAATCCATCTAGTCCAGTGTCCTGTCTCTGACAACGGGCAGCACCAGACACTTCAGAGGAGGGTGTAAGCATCTCACAGTAGTTAGATATGGGGTAATTTCCTGTAGACATTATATTTCCTTCTGATCTTTATTAGAGACTGGCTTAAGGCCTGAAGCATGAGGTTTAATATCCCTTCTGTAGTGTATAGGAATAGGGTAACATCCCTTTAAATAGCAACAGAGGGTCATCTGACTTGCATCTGAAGAAGTGAGGTTCTTACCCACGAAAGCTTATGCTCCCAATACTTCTGTTAGTCTTAAAGGTGCCACAGGACCCTCTGTTGCTTTTTACAGATTCAGACTAACACGGCTACCCCTCTTATACTTGACATCCCTTTAAATAGTTTGTGAGCCCACTAGTGGCCCTCACTGTCCTCTATATTCCACCAGAACTCTGCCAGAGCAGCAGTGTGTGTGTGTAGCCAGGTGGTACAGGTTATATATGATTAGTAAACATGGCTATTTGGACCTCACCTTGCCCATATGGTTCCTTTATATTGCATATGTTGTATAGAGAGCACAAGACGCAACACCTTCTAAAACCTTTGTTCCCATCAACTATGACAACTCTGGCTATTCTCGTTAACCTTATCCCTTTTTGATTCTTGCTAAGTTTTTGACTTTGATGACTTCATGTTGCAATGAGTTTGGGTCTCTAGTCTAATCACGTGTTGTCTGAAAAAAATATTTCCTTTGATCAGTTTTAATTTGCCAACTTTTAATTGGTCAGTGGAGGTAGCTGCGGATCCAGCCCATTAACTCAAAAAACCTTCTTGAATTGGAGCTATGTGGCGAGAGCAAAGGGAGAAAATGCAGTCTAGTGGTTGGGGTACAGGCCTGGGAGTCAAAACTCAAGGGTCTGTCCTATTAATCACTCACTATGGTCTTGTCTATACCGGAGAAATTTACCATGCAAAGTGACATTTGTTTCCCCTCAAACAATTGTGAAACACTTCTCGTCCACAAATGAAAGTGCTCCAAATTGGAACATCAGTTCTTCCAGCCTTCATCATTTTAGTGCCCTAGTGCAATCTCCCAGAATGCACTGCCATGAACTGTTGGGTAAGAACCTGGAGGACACTGTGCTGAAAAGGTTTAGTGGTAGTGTGGACATAGGGCAAACCTGCAGGTGTTCTTAACAAGTTTCAGTGAGGATGCACTGAACCATTTGTTCTTAACCTGGTTAAATATAGCCGGTTCAATACTCTAGTGTAGATGAGGCCCAAGTGATCACATTTCCTTAATATCTCTCTAAACTACTATTTAACCATCTAAAAATGGTGTATTAATACTTGCTTACACCACTGGGTATTGAGTGTTGATAAAGGAATTTAAAATAAGCAAATTACAGATGCAGGCAGTGTGCATTAATATTATTCTAGAACAAGTGATTCTTAGATTACTTCAGGTTTTCCTGGAACTCCAATGTTAGTTTGGATATCAAAGCTTCATATTAACATTTGATTTCTGGGAGATTGTTTTGGAAGAATTTATTGGCTAGTAATGCTGGTGTTGAGGAGTGCATTTGCTGCTGGAACATTCATCACTGTATAAAGTACAAAGCTGATCTAACTGGTCCGGAGAAAAAGGGAAATGCTCGCTGTGCCAAGTAAAGGAAGGGGACAGGGATGCAGCCAGAGGGGAAAATAAGGCCACCTGAACTAGCTTCATATAGTAATGGAGACACATGTAGTCAAAGAGCCCCTCTCTAAAGACACAGCCAAAAAGTAAATATAAGGTCTGGGTCCCTCTGCCAGTGGTTTAAGGACAGGACTGGGAATCAGGATCACTGGCTTTTATTCCTAGCTCTGCCACTGACTGACTAATTCAAACAGCTCAATCCAGGTGTGCCATGGTTTCCTTTCCCATCAAATAAAGCCGAGAGATGCTCAGCTGCAAAGTTCATACCTAGATGCAAAGTTTGGGAGGTGTACAGATCCAGGGTTTTGGTTTGGGCCACTTTCTAAACCCAGGGATGATAATCCTTTCCCGCCGCTGGTGCTCAGAACTTCTAAAAAAGGGGTGAAGAAACAAAGCTCTGAAATATCATTTACAGCTCTGAACAGCTCCAATTTACAACCAGAAACATGTGTGTTATTTTTGTTTAGGTGAAAGTGGGGGAAGAAAAGCACTGGCTAGAATGAATCAAAGGCTACAGCTGCATTTGGAGCTAGGGGTGTGAGTCCCAGCTTGCGTGGATATACTCACACTAGCTCTCCTAGAGCTAGTGCACTAAAAACAATAGCATAGCAGCGGTGGCCTGGGCAGTGTCAGCAGCTAACTGCCCCATGTATGTGCCCATGGGCTCCAGGCAGGTTGTACTCAGAGCAGCTACTCCATGCTGCTGCTTGCTGCTGCCCATGCTACCATGGCTACACACTACTATTTTTAGTGCGCTAGCTCACGTGCACATGTCTACGTGAACTGGGCATCGCCCCCAGCTCCAAGTGTAGACATAGCCATAGCAACGGCAGGCACTGGGCAAGCTCCCTGGCACAACTCTGCTTTCCCAGTTCAACACTGAACCCGCCCCTTCTAATTCAGGCCTGGGATGCTGTTGTGTTGTGCTTGTGAGACCTCAAAACTCATTTTCATTTGGGATTTGTTCGAGGTTTTGAACTGTATCCAGAACTGGAAGGCTAATTCAGGCCATATCTAGTGTCCCTGGAAAACTTATTTGCCTAATATGTCTAAACAGAACACTTCCCAGAACCAGAAAATCATGGCCATTTATAGTTACCGTACGTTTTCCAGCTCTCTGAAATTGTCTTAGGGCCGGTGCCAGTCCTGAGTCAAACCAGTATTTGGGGAAATTAATTGCACGCACACAGCACAAAGTGATGCTCTTTGATATCTGGAAGGAAGTAGAGGAGGTGAGAGATGAGAGAGAGACAGACAGATAAAAAATGGGCTGAGGCGTAAACAAAGAGAGAGAATAACTGAAGATGTGGGGAAGGTAAACTAAAGGGTGAGGGGAAGGAGAGGTATGGCAGCAGTAGGAGGGGAGGAACAGTGACAGCAGCAGTGATGGAAGGGGGTATATTCAGAATTACAAATTAATTAATTACAAACATGAGTATTGCAATGTTGGGAACTCTCTTTAGGAACCCAGATGTCACAGCCAGTTAAGAGACAGGATGAAAACTATATTGTTCCAGCAAACTGTCTGTGGGAGCATTTCATGCAAAGATCAAATACACTGTGTGCCATCTCATGCCACTGTGCAGCTGATAACACAGATGATTGATTTAGATTTACAACCATTCTTCTTGTATCCTGGACTAGTTTCAGCCCCATTGCTACATCCCAGCAAGATAACAATTGTCTGTACAGTACAGCCTAGCACAGGGACGAGGTAAGGTTGCATTGTTCAGTTCCCAGAAGCCTACGGGCATCACCCAATCTGTATAATCATTTATATTGTGAAACTATCTGCCCTGAATAAATAAAATTATCATTTAGATTGTAAATTCCTCCTGACCAAAACCTATGGGCCTGAGGCTCCATTGCTCTGTACTCTGGGTTGCTATTTATACCTCTGTCAGAGATCTACTACTGATGTAAACAAATGGAGAATTCTGACTTGCCAGCACTTTGCACATGTTTAAATGATAAGACAAGTTTCAGGCCCCTTGTTTCCTATAGGCCTGTTAAGCACTGAACTCACTTTCAATACTATATAAACAATAATAATAATACTAGTCCACATTTTCTGCATTAAAAGTGTCATGTTAAAATATCATTTATGATTATTTGGTTCTCCTCTCAGTTTCTCTTGCTGCCACCAAAATATTTTAAAGCACAGGAACATGACTGCAGCATGTTGCACTCACCTTGACGCTGATCCTAGGGATATTAGACATTTACCAAGCTAATGAAAGTATGCGGAGTTACGATTGTTAATACCAACAAAACAGTTTTGAAAAGATATAAAACCTCATGCATCAGCGTTAAACCAGTATCTAACTATTAGGGGTGAGGATGAGGTGTACAGATACAGATTATCCCACATCTGCCTATTGCAGGATTTCTTACACCTTCCCCTGAAGCACCTGGTCTGGCCAGTCTCAGAGACAGGATAATGGCCTCGATGGGCCTCCTTCTGACCCAGTCTGGCAAGTACCATGTTCTGTTTCCTGCTTTCTCTACTTTTTTGTTAATTTTTCTTCTTCCTTCCATCTTCCACTTTCATTTTTTCCTTTGATTTCGCTCCATTTTTCTTCCTGCCTTTTTCTCTCCTTTCCAAAAGGTGGCAACACCACTCAATGGAATTGCATATTTCCCATGTCTCAGGGTCAATCTAACAAATTGTAGCTAACTCTGAGACATGGGAAATGTTCCTTTCCATCCTCAGGGTTTCCACCTTTTGGCCACAAGAAAAAGCACCACACTGCACTATATTTTCCTCTATAACTTTTCCACGGCCATTAGGCTATTTTTATCCCCCTGTTTCCAAGTACAGACATAAATAAATGTGAATACTAGGAACCTCTGAGTACAAGGATGGGGGAGATCTGTGCTCATTGCTAGGACAGTGGCTGAAAACAGGAGAGGAACAGTTATGGAAGGAGAAAGCAGGAGTAGAGCAGCAGAGAAGAAAAAGAAGGGGGTAAAGAAGCAGAACCTAGAGGACGGAAAAAGAAGAGAACAGTAACCACGTCCCGTGGGATGAAATTTGCTTCCCCTAGATAAAACCCTATAATCTGGGCTTGATGCAGGTGAAATGCATGAGGTGTGGGGTGGAATCCCTCTCCCATCTCAGGGCTAGGGTTGAGATACTGCTCCTCCAGCTAATTTACTGTCCGTGGCCAGTGGGTGGTCATAGGCACAGACTGTCAGTGCCACTTTCCTCCTGCTCCCACTGTCATTTTTACTTAACTCAATTGGTGTAGAACTTTGCTTATCCCAGAGTTTTAGGGACACCTGAAAGCTATAGCTAATCAGGGTTTTGGTTAAACATGGGAGCCAGCTAGCTGACACAGGAACAGGAATTGCTTGAGCTTGCTAGGCTAGGTCTACAGTGGGGAGGGATCGATTTAAGATACGCAAATTCAGCTACGCGAATAGCGTAACTGAATTTGACATATCCGAGCCGACTTACCCCGCTGTAAGGACGGTAGCAAATTGACCGCTGTGGCTCCCCTGTTGACGGTGCTTACTCCTACCTGGGCTGGTGGAGTACGCGCGTCGATTCGGGGATCGATTGTCGCGTCCCGACGAGATGCGATAATTCGATCCCCGAGAGATTGATTTCTACCCGCCGATCCAGGTGGGTAGTGAAGACAAGCCACTAGATTCCCCAAGGCCAGTGACTGAAGAGGAGCAGGAAGAGGAGAAGAGGACAGGTCTTTTGAGCTCCTCTCTAAAGTCTCCCCTTTAACCTATCAGCTTTGAGGAAACCAAATAAGAGGCAGCCCTGCTCCCTACCTTCCTCTTCAGACAGCTGAGCAGCAAACCAAGGGCACATGATCTGAGCATTGGCTAACCAGGAGTTTTGATCAACTGGAGTTGGGAAATCAAGATGCAATCGTATATTCTAGAACATTGCACATAATTGCATGACTAGGTTTGTTCCTAGGAAGAGGTTAACCAGTTTCCATAAAACAAGAATAGCAACTTCCTCAGCCAGATGTGAATCAACACCTGCCTATCCCCCATGAGGCTTGAAAAGTTTGGTTAGCATTTTTGTTGATTGATTTTTCTATTTCTGCACTTGTACTTGCATGCCTCAATTCCATTGGATTGGAAGCAAAAGTGACAAAGTATCATGAGAGAGGGTATGGGTGAAAGATTCTAGCCCAATGTTGCAATCACAAAACATATCTAAACCATATCAGAGTGGAAACTTTTGAAGCTTACTCATCTGTAGTTGTTTGTTTCCCTAACTATTTAGAGCTTAACACATTGTAAACATATTTGCAGAATGTCTAGTACGTCTTTTCCATTTAATACTGTACCATTTTATTACTTATGTGGTGCCTATTGAGTTATTTAATAGTCCCATCAAGCCTCCTCTATGGGCTCTCTCTAGATATTACCTGATTTCTAGTTTTGAGACATCTTGAAATTTCTGGAGATTACAATAATTAATGGAACAAAAATGGCAAAAATCACAGAATTTCATACATCAGTGACACACAGATAACAATATGATTCACTTGTATCACCACTGTCCTACTAACAACAAATAGCTTCCTTCTGTGCTAAAGATCTGAGCTAAAGGAAGGAAAGAGAATGTTTCAATAAATAAAATGTGGTGTCTAAAATAGCCTTAAGAATCCGGATGTAATGAGACCTAGCTAATCAATTTCAAACTGGGGGAAATGCCACACTGTATATATGTATGTGTACAAATCAACAGAAATTTGGTCTCAGCAAAGTCCTGTTTCTGGTGTTCCAAAAAGAACCCACAGAATGGTAACTGGAAAAGAATAAAGAAATGGCTATACATAACCTGGCACAGAGACAGAGAGATGGAACAATCTTAGTACAACCGCAGAAACCTGAGGGATTTTTAGTATAACAGCAAAGTCCAGATCATACTGGATGGATGGGAATTAGTCAGTCTTTATCTCCATACTCTGGTTTTTGGAAGCTCTATTTATAGCAAACCTTGTTTTTGTCTTTTCTCTCTGTCATTACATTGTGTTCTTTGCTCCAACCACATTGTACTAATCTAGAGATTTTTTTTTTAACCTCTCAGCTACTCACCCCTTTCTTGAATAGCATGACTTATTAATAGGTGTGGAGACCTATTCACTTCCACCAGGTCATTCTGCTAGCTGTCCATGTTATCTGTTCATGAACCAACCATCTAATTAGCTTTGTTTCTCATCAACCTGTTTATCTGGGTGGAATTTTTTTCCTTAAAAATATGACTGATTTTACAAAAAAATTCAAAGATCTAAATCTGTGCACGTAGATTAAACATGAAAGGGTGGTGGAGATGGGGGCCAGAAGAATTATCCATCTATAAGTATTTGGAGCATGTAAAATCCAAGGAGGGAAAAGAACTGCTTAAATTGCTGCAAGAGAGTGAGATTATGAACAACTGGATGAAACTGAACAAAGGACAATGTATGCTGAATATTTATTTAAATGTCCTACCATTTGAGTCTAATGTATTGTGAAATAATCACACTAGTGAATACATGGAAATCCTAATGTCATTTGAAACTGACTGGGCCAAAACAAATATACCACAGGGGACAATCCTATATTGTTGGTGCATTTTCAGTGTTTTTGTTCTTTAGCAGCTACAGGCTAGATCTCCTCTTGACAGAGAAGCTAATGGAAAGAGAGTTTAGAAACCAGAACACTCTGTGAAGTGAAGTGGTTGGCTTCCTGGCATTTGCCATGTGAGGTGGGAGAGGTTAGGAGAGGCTCAACAAAGGGAGGGAGTGCAGCTTCCTAACATGGTGGATCCTGATAATCAGTGGAGAAGGAAACCCCTAGATGCCTGGAATCAAAAAGCACCACGTCAAGGGACTGCCTTTCCATGCACTGTTAGTCAGGCACCAACTTCCCCTGGCAGCATGGGACTGGGAGGAGTTGTGGAGTCACTGGCTAAGTCTTTGCAGCTGTGCAGTAGCATCCATGGTGGAGACTCTCTGGGAATTAATGCTGCCTGATCCATGTGGATTATGGGGTCAGATAGGGATTGGTGCCATGAAGAATGGCTGATCCCACAAATCCCCATGGAGCACAATCTCTGCAATGCTGGGGCATTTCTGCAAGGTCATGGGAAGCTCAGGACAATGCCTCAGAGATGGCACTTCACTTTCTGTGCCTTTCCCACCGGTCCACCAACTTTTCTTTCCATCCACACCCCTGGAAAGGAAGAACTGGTCCCACGTGTCTTTTGTTTTAAGGTTCATATATTTAAATCCCCAAGCTTAGATTTAGAAATGGAGTGGACCACTCTCTGAGAACAAGTAGATACTAAACTCACAGTCAGCCTCCTGGAAGAATGAGCCATCTCCCTTTCTCAAAGATGATGCCTATTAAAGGGGCATTGGGGGGATTAGTTCATGCTTTATTTTAATTAAAGGATGATTGAAGAAAAGAAAAATGCATTCATTTTGGCTCATTTAATAAATGCCAACATACCGTAGTTATTGTATAACTTCTGCCTGAGCACTAGCACTACACATTAATGTTGGCACCAGTCTAACCCTTCAAATAACTATCCCCAGAGCTTTTCCTATTGTGGGCCGGATTGTGACTGGTCCCGAGTACACAAAAAGGTAGATGGAACAAAGAATTTCCCCTTCTTTGTGCCCCTGCACCAGGACTAGGCACAATCAACATCCCTGTGCTCTGCATATTGAAGGACTGCTGGAGTCCAGAACTGCTGGCCTTGTCACACTTCTCAATGGCGTTTGTGGTCAAGGCTATGCTGGCCTGCCCAGCCCCAGCAATGGGGATGCACAGGTGTCAGAGCTCTTGGTGTGTGCTCCCAAGTTCCCCCCCAAAAGAATTCTGTCTGTCAGGCTCCCACTGCTGCACAGCTGTTGCTCATCATTGCATGGTAATCCTCTCCCTAACATAGGTCGTAGCTTAAAGATACAATATAGCCCTGTAAATCTAATACTTCTTTACAGATTTTTATTTCATTAATTTAATTTATTTATTTATTGAAAATATAACTTAGAAAATATTGCTGGTAACCCACATTCTGATGAGTCAGGGAACGAACAGCCCACAACAAATGTGAATGGTGCAAAGGACAGAATCACTCTCTTTCTTTAAACTCTAATGTTAAAATGAGCAATTTGTTCCAAACAGTCACTACACTACATTACCTTTTCTCTTGTGGAAGCCACCAAAACACTATGCATTTGCATTGTGACACTGGGTTATTAATATTTAATCCATTAAATATTTAGTTTAATCTTCTTAAAGCCTGTAAACTTCCCAGTTGACCCTCTTCTGTATACTTCTATATCAGAGGAGGTTTGTTCCTTGGTTTCCTCTTACCCCACAAGGCCCATCACACCATGACACATTCTCAATTTACCCTGATCTGCCTCAATTTGTCTCCTCTTAGGATGACCCTTTCAATCCACTTTCTGCTGGAAAAACCCATACTTTAAAAAAATATTTTGCACAATATTGAGAAATTCTTCCTCTATTACTCCCCTAGTCCAAAAAGCCATCAATCCAGGGAGGACTGACTTTGTGATCTACATAATGAGGCCTACGAATGAATAGGCAGCAGGTTTAAAACAAACAAAAGGAAGTCAAACTGTGGAACTCCTTGCCAGAGGATGTTTGAAGGCCAAGACTATCACAGGGTTCAAAAAAGAACTAGGTAAGTTCATGGAGGATAGGTCCATCAATGGCTATTAGCCAGGATGGGCAGGGATGGTGTTTCTAGACTTTGTTTGCCAGGAGCTGGGAATGGGCGACGGGATGAATCACTTGATGTTTACCTGTTCTGTTCATTCCCTCTGAACCACCTGGCATTGGCCACTGTCGACAGACAGGATACTGGGCTAGATGGACCTTTGGTCTGACCCAGTATGGCCATTCTTATGTTAGAAGCTTGCAGTCAGACTGCTGTAGCTGAGAGTCGTGATACTCTATACAGTGCTAAGATCTGAAGCAAAATCTAGAAAGAATCTACAGTGTTGTGTTCTCTCTTAACTATGTTTGTTTTCTGGCATGTTGAACCATTGTCCAGGTAAATTATCAATATTACTTCATAAAGAATAAGGTTAGTTTTTAGAGCAAGGCTGGATGGCTCAGGAATTTGGAATTGTTCACCTATAAATCACTAGGTTTAATCTGATGATTGGTAGCAACCACATCTGATGGCTGTTTAGTGATTTCAATCCAGTTCCTAGTAAGCAGGTGTCCACTACACACAAACCACCAGCAAAACTGGCACTAGTTGCCAAATCTATCAAGAGAGGATGAGCAAGCATGTACTTGCTGCAATCTGTGCTATAGGTATTCTGTAGCTAAAGAGAGAGGCCCTCAGTCATCACCACTCTCAATTTGGCACCTTTCATGAGTGCTAAATTCTAGAGCTGGTTGAAAGATGGGCACTTTTTTTTTTTTTTTTTGACAATTTTCAGCCTTTTTTTAATCCAACTTTGAAATGCTGTTGAAATTTTATTTATTGTAAAATCAAAATTTGGAAAATTTCAACCAGCTCTACTAAATACATAGAAATGAAAAAGGATATTTCAAAAAGCCTCATTTAGCAACGAAAAGAACATGGGACAAAAGAGTGTTGAATTAATCTGAATGGGGGGAATTCATAGAGACATATTAAGGAAGTGTGTGCGTGTTCAACAGATTTTTTTTCATGTATTATCTCTTATATTCCATTTGGAGTTCACGCCCCTAATGTCCTGGAATAACAGAATCCTAAGGGCTTTCTTTTAAACGTGCCTACTCTAGAGACCTGAGGTTTGTTTACTCATTCAGGCAGAAGCGAACATGTTACAAGGCAGCCTTGAATACACATATTTTATTGCCAGAAGCTAGTTCCTGGTATTATTGAGGCCAAAAAGGAAACAGCTACAGTAGGCAGAACAGTGGGCATGAGTCAAAGGAGAAACCACAATAGTGACAATCAGCATGATTTGCAAGATGTGAACTAACAGAATTATTCATAGAATCATAGAGTCATAGAATATTACAGTTGGAAGAGACCTCAGGAGGTCATCCAGACCAACCCCCTGCTCAAAGCAGGACCAACACCAGCTAAACATCCCAGCCAAGGTTTTGTCAAGCCAGACCTTAAAAACCTCTAAGAATGGAGATTCCACCACCTCCCTAAGTAACCCATTCCAGTGCTTCACCACCCTCCTAGTGAAATAGTGTTTCCTAATATCCAACCTAGACCTTCCCCTTCATCCTAGCTGTGCACATCCAGTCAAGTGTCACCCTGTCAAAGATCTTCATATAGTTCCTATAGCAAAATATATCCCACATCCCCAAAATTCTCAGATCAAAATATGTGTAAAATCATACTGCCTTTTTCATGGAGACACAGCAAATTGACGTAAGCAAGGTCTCAATGAGCTCTCCCCTGACATCTAGTGATGAACTGGGGGAGAAGGCACCAGGAACTGACTTTATTTGCATAGACACACCCACTCTACCTAGGTGCACGGCATGATGGAACTGCCTTGCCCAAATGATCACTTTAGCCAGTGTTGGATTGCAAGTCACTTTATTACCCCTGTGCCCAATAACAAAGTGTTGTTATTTTTGTTGTGTGAACCAAGGGGAGCAGAACTGTGCTTGACATGCTCTGAACTGCTTTCGCTAAGCAGAAGGCTGGGGTGCCAAAGGCCAGTGGAGATGAGGGCGCGGGGGACAGGTGTTTCTATCTAGTGGTGTTGGCTCTGCCCAATAGTTCTAGACATCATTTGACCCCTCCCTCCAATGCATCATGACAGAGTTGGGTAACACTCAGTTGAGAGTTTTTTGTTGTGGCCCGCTAAAGCCGAAATCACTGATAACCAGGCCTAAGCATTAGGTCTGATATAGGACAGTGTCTCTGGTGAAAGAGACTGCCCAGCCTGAGGCTCCCTTACTAAACAGTTGAAATCACGAAGAGCTGCGTTAAGTGGTGGGACTTCAAGACAACCCAGAGGTTGCAGTAGAGAAGGCAGTGTTGCAGTGAGCACCTGATGGAGCAGTGCCAATAGTGGAGGGAGCGGATAGACAAGTGGCAGCTGAGGCATTGCTTAGTGCTTTTCTTCCCTCTCACCCCCAAAGTGGATGGTGAACTCATGTGAAAGCACCTCTGAACTCTGGGTCTTTGCTGACCAAGGACAGCAACTGTGATTGGGGTGCAGTGAAGGGAGCAGGGAGGAAGTGACTTTTGTTTAAAGGAATTTCTGTTTGTTGGATTTTCTCATCACAAGTTGAGAACTTGAGGCAAAGGACATTGCCCAATGTGCTTGGGGGTGGGTGTTTTGCTCATGATCATATGCTTCTGAATTATGCTTGTGGCATTTTCTCAAATTAACTGTTAACCATGTTGGACTGAAATAGAAGGTTCTGTGGGCACTAGGCAGTAACTCTGGAAGCTAAATGTACAGGTTGGGACCTGATCTGAATGAGAAGCTGGAAAGGGAAATGGGGATATCTAGTCAATTAAAATGCTAGATGGTTCCTGTTCAAGTCTGAGCAGTCAGTAACTTTAAAACTATTATATTGCCCTCTGCACTAGTAAACAGGTATCAGTGCTAATTCACAGCATCCCATAATCTGTACATGAATGTGATGGCCAATTTGTGAATGCATTAATTTTGTCTCTGTCGGCAACAGAGTCATGGGCAGCCTGACCTAGTGGCTGGAGCAAGAGTCCAGCCTACAAGTTAGAGTTGAATTCAGACAGGGAGGTCCAAGAGTTAAGTCAAGGATTGTAGCCAGGCGTCAGAAACCAAAGCCAGAGCCAGAGGGTTAACTGGAGTTGCAGTCAGAAGGTGTAGCAGAGAGTCAGAAACTAAAACCTGAGCTGAAGGCTTAACCAGAGACACAGTCAGAAGGCAGAGCCGAAGGTCTGAGCCAGGAGTCAGAAGTCAGGAAGAAGTTGGGGGCTGGAGAGTAGGTACAGGCTGGGGCTGGAGAAAGGCTAGAGACAGCGAAGGCAGGGAGACGACCGAGCACAGCTGTGGTGTAGGAATATATTGAGCTCCTGGACTACTGCTGCTGCTGCTGAGTGTAAGTATAGCTGCTGTCTCCTTTAGCCAATCAGTGGCTCAATCAGACAGCTTCTATCAGGGCCATCTGTTCATTAGGTTGCCACGGGACTGGCTGTGCTTCAGGCTAGGTTCCTGACAGTAGTTTCCTCTCCCCGCTTCAAAGGTGCCTCCTAAGGGCCACGTGACCAGGTTTTAGGGAGTATTTCTGATGGAAGGTATATATGAGTTCTAGAGCATGGAAGTTTTCTAACGGTTCTCAAGGTCACTCTTTTAGTCCATAGTCCTCCCAGACCACCAGATAATAGAGTTTGTCTTAAACTCGCTTGGAGTCCAGGATGTCCCTGACTTCATACTCTTCTTGCCTCTGAACATTGAGTGGAGGTGGTGGTGGAGGAGCAGAGTGTCCAGGAAAGGGATTCTCCAGGCAAGGTTTCAGAAGGGACACATGGAAAGCAATTGGAGCCTAAATGCTACAGGATAAGACGATGGTGTAGGGAGAAGGGGTTTAGATTTATTAGGGACTGGGGAAACTTTTGGGAAAGTGGGAGCCTATACAGGAAGGATGGGCTCTACCTAAACCAAAATGGAACCAGACTGCTGGCGCTTAAAATTAAAAAGGTCATAGAGCAGTTTTTAAACTAAGGGCTGGGAAAAGCCAACAGGTATGGAGGAGCACATAGTTCGGACATCCCTTAGGGGAGGATCTATAAATGGAGATTCTCTATGTCCTAATAAGGAGAGGATAGAAGATGATAAAATACAAGTTGGATCTGATGAGAAACAGTCAAAAGAAAAAAAAGTCCCATTCAATTATATCATGTAATGGCAGATAGCTAAAAAGTGGCGAGTTTTTAAAGTGCTTATATACCAATGCTAGAATTCTAAATAAAAAGATGGGTGAACTAGAGTGCCTTGTTGGCCAACCTAATAATTTCAAATGATGATTTGTAAGCGAAGTCTAAATAAGCTCTCCCTGACAGCTAGTGATGAGCTGGGGCTGGAGGGAAAGGCTTCAGGACCAGATTGTATTTACATTCACACCTAATCTACCTAGGTATCCAGGAAACAGAGCTGTGTTGCCCAAGTGATAGATTTTGGTTGGGGTTGGGTTACAAATCACTTGAATGCGGGGGGAATGGGGGACAAAATGTTGTTCTTATTGTAGGAGTAAAGGGCAGTAGAACTGTACTTAGCCTGTGGTGATTGAGGGCATCAAGAGAGATGGTGGGGACCTGTCCCTCTCCACTGTTTAAAGACACAGCTGATTAGGCTCCATAGATAGTCTTTTGTTCTAAGTGACCACTCAGCTGAAATCACTGATAATCAGGTCTAAGTGCTTAGACCTGCTGTGGGACGGTGTTTCTGTGGAAGAGACAGCCCAGCATGCACTAGCAGCGAGGTTCCCCCCTCCCCCCAAGAGCTCAGCTGAAATCACTGAGCGCTGGGTGGAACCTCAAGAGACCAACTTGCAGAGGTCACAGTGGCAGGTGGCAGCAGAAGGTGACTGCGCAGGGCTATTGGCAACAGAGTGGTGGAGTGAATGGTGGCACAACAAACACAGTGGCCAAAGCGAACAATGAGCAGCTGGAGGAACGAGCAAGGTGCCTTCTTGCCCCCCACCTGGGAGGTGTACTCACGTGAAAGCACCTCTGAACTCTGAGTCTCCTCCACTGACCAAGGACAACAGCGGTGAGTGGGATACGGTGGAGGGAAAAGTGAGGGGCATGTTAAATAAACATTTGTTTGTTGGACTATATTTTAATGACTTTGCTCCAGAATGCTAGATTTGTGACTGGGAATGGAAACTTATATAAATATGTTTCCTAGTAGGCCAAGATTTTTAAAATGCATTATTTGCCAAGGTTGTTATCTCACATCGTTGCTATCTTGAGAGGTCATTATGTTGGGGAGTTTCTGTACTGAACATTTTTATTAGTATAATTCATTTTTACATAAGAATGGTCATACTGGGTCAGACCAATGGTCCATATAGCTCAGGATCCTGTCTTCCAACAGTGGTCAAGGCCAGGTGCTTCAGAGGGAATGAACAGAACAGGGAATCATCAAGTGATCCATCCCCTGTTGCCCATTCCCAGCTTCTGGCAAATAGGCTAGGGACACTCAGAGCATGGTGTTGCATCCCTCCCCATCCTGGCTAATAGTCACTGATGGACCTATTCTCCAGGAAATTATCTAGTTCTTTTTTCAATCCTGTTATAGTTTTGGTCTTCACAGCATCCCCTGGTAAAAAGTTCCCCAGGTTGACTTATGTTGTGTGAAAAAGTGCTTCCTTTGTTTTTTTAAAACCTGTTGCCTATTAATTTCATTGGGTGACTGCTAGTTCTTGTGTTATGTGAAGGATTAAATAACATTTCCTTATTCACTTTCTTCACACCAGTCAAGATTTTATAGACCTCTATCATATCCCCCCTCAGTCGTCTCTTTTCTAAGCTGAAAATTCCCAGTCATTTTAATCTCTCCTCCTGTTTCATACCACTAATCATTTTAGTTGCCCATCTCTGTACCTTTTCCAATTCCAATATTTCTTTTTGGGGATGGGGTGACCAGATCTGCACACAGTATTCAAGGTGTGCACGTACCATGGATTTACATAGAGGCCATATGATATTTTCTGTCTTATTATCTATCCCTTTCTTAATGATTCCCAACATTCTGTTTGCTTTTTTGACTGCCGCTGCACATTGAGTGGATGTTTTCAGAGAACTATCCACAATGACTCCAAGATCTCTTTCTTGAGTGTTAACAGCTAATTCAGACTCAATCATTTTGTATGTATAGTTGAGATTGTTTTCCAATGTGCATTACTTTGCATTTATCAACATTGAATTTCATCTGCCATTTTGTTGCCCAGTCACCCAGTTTTGTGAGATCCCTTTGTAACTCTTCACAGTCTGCCTGGGACTTAACTATCTTGAATAGTTTTGTATCATCTGCAAATTTTGCCACCTCACTGTTTACCCATTTTTCCAGATCATTTGTGAATATGTTGAACAGTAATGGTCCCAGTACTGACCCCTCAGGGATACCACTATTTATCTCTCTCCATTCTGAAAACTGATAATTTATTCCTACCCTTTGTTTCCCATCTTTTAACCAGTTACTGATCCCTGAGAGGACTTCCCTCTTATCCCACGAGGGCTTACTTTTCAAAAGTCAATTTAAATTAAATAATTTTTTTTAAATTATATTTTTTTAGAAATATAGACCTATTATGTGTTTTGGTGTAACTTGCATTATCCTTATGTTAAATTTGCATTATCCTAACAAAACATTTACTTTATTCATATCTCTTTTAAATGTTGCAGGTCAAAATGAAAATGAAAAGACAAAAAACAATACAATAATTTTTCCACTCAAAGGCCTCAAAAACTAACCAAGGTGAAGAACATATCAAGAACCAAGAATATATCAACATGTCATCTGAAGGTTCAAGTGGTACATCTACATCCAACCAGCCCGAAGCACAAATACAGCTACCTACTGAAGAAACAGTGTCTCCAAAACCTAAAGGCAGTTCCCGATGTTTGTCGGTCAAAGTGTTCCCATTTATTGAAGTTACAAAAGATGGCTACTGGTGCACCTCTTGCAAAAAATCTTACGAAGAAGGAAATTTTCCCAATGCTATAATTGGTAAAAGTGGAGGAGTTTGGTTTGTCAAACCGATCAGCAAAGCCAATGCTGACAAACTACGTGAAAAGGCTGCAAAACACCAGGCCTCTGGAGTGTATCAACATGCAGAAAGCCTTATAAAGCCCACTTTCAAAGCCAATTTTAGAAGTATTTAATGAGGCTGTTAAGAATGCTGGAGACAACACAGTTTATGCAAACAAACATAGCTGTGGCATCCTACTTTCTATTTAAGCAAGAGACAGCACACACTACAAACTGGAGGCCAATGTTAAGTGCATTGTCACTTGTTCATCCTGAAGTTGATCACTGGTTCCGAACAAGACCAGCAAATGCTCACTATCTTTCTGCAAGAAACTCAACTGACTGGCTAGAAGCATGCAGTGCAACAGTGAAAGATTCAACAGTTGAAAAAGTGAAGAACTCTCTCACCGCATGCAAAAAATTTGCATTCATGGCTGATAAATGCACCGATGCAAATGGGCATCAAGTATTAAGTCATTGTGTACGTTATCTTGATGTCAGGGTCGGCCAGTAGATGCATTTCTAGATTTTCAAGTTATAGAAGACACATTGGCTGCATCTGTGACAACCCACATCTTAGAAGAGTTAAATGCTTGTCAATTGGACCCCAAACAGATGGCTGCTTGTGCATTTGATGGAGCTGCAAACTTCTCTGGAAGACATGGTGGAGTACAATCTTTTCTCAGAGAAAAGTGTAACCCCAATCTCTCCTACACACACTGCAGAGGCCATCTACTCCAACTAGCACTAGTACGAGCTGCAGAATCTTAAAAGACATTAAAAAAAGCTATAAATTGAATGTCTTCGTTATATTCTTTTTTCAGCAAGAGTCCAAAAAGACTGAATATCTTGGAAAATATAGAAGATACACTGGGACTGAAGTTCAAATTAGTCCAACCTGGGAAAACCCATTGGCTTTCTCATGAGCGATCCTTGGCTGTTGTCTTAAAATTACTCCAGCCGTTATTACTGGCTTTGGAAAGTATCTACCAAGATGGGATGGATCTAAGTAGTGAGGCTGGTGGATTACTTTTGCTACTACGTTCAGAGAAGATTATTGCCATTCTCTCTCTTGTAAGTCTACTGTTGAAACCACTTAGGTCATTAAACAATGCCATCCAGGCATCTGCTACAACAGTAGTAGCTCTTTGTCCAGCAATAGAAGCTACATTTGGATCAATCAGAGATCTATCCATTGAAAAAGTACTGGAAGAAGCAAAGCCTTCAGTCCAGAAGTTGACTAATGAAGGCATTTATATTGAATCCTTAAGTGAAGAAGACAAGAAGTGTTTGTTAAGACAACTGAAAAAGTATACAGACTTGATTCTTTAAAATCTACAACAGTGACTTCTAGATTCTACTCAACCTCTACGTAGGTTTTACAGATGCCTGTCCCATAAAACACCAACACAAACACCAACAGTTGAGTGGAGTGAGGCACTACCAGCAATGCGGCTGTCATGTGATTAGGACAGAATAGAGAATTTGAACACAGAGTGGAACATCATACGAATGAATGAAGATTTTACTTCAACTTCTTTTTTATCATTACTAGTGGCTCGACCTGATCTTTGTTCTGTTCCCTGGGATGAAAGAAGTAGGAATTCATCTCTTGCTACTCCCAGTCACAACAGCTACAGTTGAGCGTTCTTTTTCATCATTGAATAGAATTTTGTGTTCTGAAAGAAGTCGCCTTCTGTCTGATCATGTGAATGAACTAATAAGCATATCAACTGAAAGAATGGAAGTACCAGACACACGAGAAGTCACCAAAGATGAACACATTGCATTCAAGAAGTTCATTAACAGAGTTGTGCAAAATTATAACAAGAAACCAAGAAGGATGTAGACGTAGTGCTTCATAGAAGGCTTGAGTAGCCAACTTTAATTTGTGTGATGATTTTAAAACATGAGTTAAATCTAATAAAATGGTCATGAAACATTTTTCAGTTTTACTATGGTGCCATACAGCCCACCTTCACCCTCACAGTCTCACCCCTCATCAGCCCTGACACACACACCCTGTAAATTCGAACACACACACACACTTCAATTCCTGGGGAACCCACTGATCTGTAATACCATCCAAAAGACTGTCAGATGAGGTGGAGGGTCCTTTTAAAATCTTCCTCTAGTTAAAGAGAAAGGGAACAAGGCTGTTGTTAAAATGAAAGACTTCCTTACAACTTTATATTTCAAATGCTTTAACTGTTTTTCTGTATCTTTAATGAAAGGTTAAAAAGATTTGAATGATGTGTTTGTCATGGTACTAAGCAGGCTGGCTGAAGTTTCTGTATACCAAATCCCGAACCATGTAATGTTGAACAGTGACAGGGTTATATTAGCACCTTGAGGTCCATATATTCCATAACTTAGTTATATGCAGAATATATATCTTTTGCAACAAATTAATATTGCCTGGTTTTGCGTTTCATTATCGACCAGAAACTTGGCCCAGGGCTGTGGTTTGGGTGCAAGGAAGGATTTATGCTTTTTGAATAGAATCCAGTGGAAACTCAATTTACAAACCCAAGGCATTTAAGATCCAGGGTTTTGGTTTAGGCCTTTATAAAGATGTAACCCTTCTGGCAGGTGGACACAGCAGTAACAAGGGCTGGGTTCAATATCTAGGGTTTCTTTTTAACAATACAACACAGAACTGGTTCAAGCCCCCACCCAGTAACCTAGGAAAATTACACACCACCCCCTAGGCATCTCCAAGAGGCAATACTTCCCCTCTTGTAAGCACTGAGTCTGTGTGTAGAAAAGAAACTTAAGAGTTACAGAGACTAACAAAAGGCCTGGAACGGGAAATTTTCTCTCTTCTACAACTTTTTTACACAGCCTTCTACTTCAATATCTGTGAGCATGTTTGTTTTGCTATGTGGCTGGTTTATTGGGTAGATCTGGGGTCATTATTTTCTCTTTTAATTTTAAGCATTATTTCCCCATCTTCTGTGAAAGAAATAGCTGATCAGATAGTTCTTTGCTGTACCTGAAAAGCAAAAGCAAATAAAAAAAAGAGGGAAGTTTAAAAGAAATTTTACTTTGCTGACTATCATCTGACAAGATTTCTTTGCACTTTATATCAGCTCCTAAGAATGGTCTATTCAAATTTATCTTAATTTTTATCCCTTGAAATTATCTGGGAACACACACAACTGTTACTTTACATTCTTGATAAGATCAGAGTTTAGGGTTCTGGGAAAGAATAATATTTTCTCTGCATTGTGAGTGACAGGTTTGTTTAGATTTGAGCACAGCATTATTGTCAAATTGTTCAGTTGGACTGCACACTCTGTTATCTGAAACATAATAAAGTAGATCTGACTAGATAATGGTGCAGGGAGGGGACTCTTGCCGGACTTTTACATGAATCTAGCTGTATTGACCCTATCCAAACTCAGTGCAACAGATGTTTTCTCCCACTTGATATCCCTCTCACCAGATGTTTCCTCTCTTTGTTATTCCTCCTGTGTGTCTAGATTCCAATAAAGTTTGGTTCTCATGAAACCAGGCTTAAAATATAATTATTGTAGAAAAAACAACAGGACTTATACAAATACTTGTTATAACAAACCTTGTAGGTTATAAACACAAAAATACATTAAAATAGCTTTAAGGTTGTGACTCAAATCAACAAGTCAAGAGATTCAAAAGTATGGCATGAGAAATTATCAAGATGCATGGACACACATTCCAGACACCCCACTCAGCTGCTAAACTGCATATAGAAGATGTATTATCAGGATTAGAGCTCATGATTTTGTATTCCAAAATATAAGCCTTTGCTGTCTGAGAACCGCCATCAGCTACCAGGAGCTGTAAATGTTAGAGAAGGAGCCATTAGAATTTCAGTATTTGCCAACTAGATATCTCCAATTCTAAGCATGGGGGGAAATACTCTCATACTGTCTGGTAAGTGTTGACAAATGCTGAGTTGTTAATGATGATCGGTCTCAGCATTCCTGGTGCCACCTCCTTCCCTGTTCTGAAAGCCCCTGAGCCCAGCTAAAGTATTCAAAGATGCTGGTCCACTCCCAACATGAGAATAATTTCCTCACTATCAGTTGAAATTGATTCTCTATTGACTTGAACTCTTAGGCTTGGGGGAAGGAGGTTCTACAGCCACCAGCTTCTGGCAAAATATACATCCCTGCAAAGCAAGGCATGGTTGATGGCAGCTGAGGGGAGCAGCAGGTTTTCTCAGTACCTAGTTCCACTCAGTAAAGCAGGGTCTTTCCACATAGGCCTGGCAGCCTCTGGTTCTGACTGTCACCGATTACAGGTGGGCAGGATCCCCTGGCCTGCAAGAGAACTTGCTCCTTGTCCTTAATCTCTCCTGTGTGTTATGTGTAATAGGAGAATGAGAGCAGCCATTTCTGAGGTGGGCCCTTTGTATAATGCCCCCTTATGCTGTATCTGTAAAAAAAAATCCCATGCCACTGGTTCTGCAACTTTGGCCCCAGTATGCTGTAGTTAGGCTCAAAGGGTCACAAGCTACTTGCACCAGATAAAGGCATAGGCAGGGCGAGCACTAGATGTTTTGTCACCCAGGTCAGAAAATGTTTTTGCTGCCCCCCATCAACGGCAGAGAAAAGAAAGAGTTGATTTGTCACCCCCAGAAGGTGGCACCCACTCACCCACCCCTGTACATGCACTACTTGGGCACAAGGCAGGTAGATATTCATTCATCCTGAAGTCTGTGCAGTAGAATTGGTAGCCCCCTCACTGAGTCATCTATTGCCGGGCTCTATATTTAAACTGGTCTTTTCCCTTGTGACTAGATTCTCACCTGTGCTAGGTTTTATTTTTATCTGTAACTTAAGAACTAAGCTGTTTTAGTCATTTATTTATTTAATGTCATGAACTGCCCTTACTTGGGGGGAGGGATAGCTCAGTGGTTTGAGCATTGGCCTGCTAAACCCAGGGTTGTGAGTTCAATCCTTGTGGGGGCCACTCTGGGGCAAAATCAGTACTTGGTCCTGCTAGTGAAGGCTGGGGGCTGGACTTGATGACCTTTCAAGGTCCCTTCCAGTTCTAGGAGATGGGATATCTCCATTAATTTATTTATTTATTTACTTTAGTCCATGAAGTACTAACTGCCTATGCCTCACAGCTCAGACTCCCTTCTGTTCACTCTCACCTTGAGAATGGACTCTCACTAGCCAGCTCTATATTGGTATATTACCAGTACAAAGCACAAAGACTTTGTTCCTCCCACTCATGCTCTTACAATCAGCCAGGCTTACCTCTGACTCTTCCATTTCAAAAACTCAGACTTCAAAGAGACTAGTTCAAAGAGGTAAAAAAAGCTCTACAGTGAGGCACTGGGGACACTACATTCTCTCCTTTTACACTTCATGGAATTTCTTCTCACCAGTTCTGAAATAAAATAGGTCACAATGGGTCATATAACAACAGAGGATGTCCCAGACAGAACATGTTTGCCATTATCTTTTGAGTCATATGCCACCCCTGATATGTCTGCCTTCTGTGCGGCAGAAACTGATTATTGAAAAGTTTTCATGCATGCTCATCCATAGGCTTTTGCAAGGGAAAAAATCTTTGACCCACCATGCCTTTTTAAAATGGGGTGGGGAGGGAATGTACAAATGTATCAGAACAAAATCTAATCTACTCACTTTATTCACATTCTCAGAATTGTTCTCATTGACATTGAAAATTAAAGGCAGAATCCTGAAAACGATTACTCACCTGAGTAGTCCCATTGAAGTCAATGGGATTAAAGGGAGTAAGGACTACATGTGTGAGTAAGGGGTTTGCAGGACCTGGACCAAAATTACCACGGCAATAGTATTTTTGTTTAAAAATGTAAAGCCCATCTTTTCCTTCTTGTTTCATCATTCCCTGAACTATCATGCTGTAACTGTACCAGCCATCAAAAATTAATGTACTGCTCACTTGATATTTAAATTCCCGTGGCAGCTCTTATAAGAGCTGGGGTGTTAACCCCAAGGTCCTTGCTGAGATTATCCTCAATTTCTCTATCCCCTTGCAGTTTCAGTTGGCTTTATGACAGTCTTTCGGTGGTGAGACATGAATGCAGGATTATGGTCTCAGGCCTGCAAGCCCTATCCCAGATGAGTATTCCTTATTCACCCAAGTAGCTCCATTAGGGTCAATGGATACTTTTCATAGGAATATAGGTTTGTAGGCTCGGACTCTATGGTTTCACTATGCGCTGTGAAGAAAGCCTTCCTTACAGCACATATATCTGATATAATAATAGTAAAGAGAATGTTGAGAAACACTGACAAAATACAACTCTTTTTCATTTCAAGGTCACTTCAATACACAAGTGCCCCTTGAAAGAGCAAATCTCACCACTCAGATGGTTATGCAGAGTAAATATGTTATTTTTAAGCATCATTAAAATGTATTTTATTAACACAAACCCTCACACTTTGGCATTACACTTCTTGTATTGGCAGTGCTACCCACACAAACTGCTGAGGGTAAATAAAGGTTGGAAGACAGTTGATGAGTGGGAAAAACACAGAACAAACCACTGAAAAGAAAAGATAATGCTACGAAGGAGCAAACGAAAACAAGTACAGAGAGATGTTCAAAGGTAGCATTGAAAGTTTGTTCCTTCCCATCCGCCTGATATTTATTACCTTTTGAAAACAAACCCTCAACTGAAAGCAAAAAATTTGGCTGCTAGCTTTCCAATTAAGCTAATTGCAGAGAGAAATTCTAATTGGATTTAGGTACCAGCAAGCAATTCATCTTGGCAAATGTATACAGAATCTGAGCTGCATTGGCAAAACTACACAAAAAGTTCACAGATGTTTTTGCTTAGTGTGTTGCAAGGGGCTTGATCATACTACGCTTGAAGTTACTGGAAAAACTCCCATTGACTTCAACGGGAATTAGAGCAGGCCCTAAGGCCCAGCAGACAGCTGTGTACATCACTGAGTGTCAAGGACCAAGGACAAAGTTACTGTGACAACAAAAAGAAATAGGACCTGACCCAAATCCCTTTGAAATCCATGCAAGTCTTCCCTGGACTTTAATGAGAGTTGAACCAGGCGTATAAAAGGCAGTTCAATCATGAGAGCTCAGGTCCCCCCCACCTCTTCACAGATCATTTTTGCCAAAAAATCCTTGAACGTCAATTTAGTGAAGGTGGGTCATCTGATTGCTTCTCTGCTGCAGCAGGTGCACTATTGCTACTAACTTGCCCAACAATAAAAATGAATGGAACATACTGAATCGGTTTCTTCAAATTCTTGAGTCCTGAAAAATCACACCAGAAACTTGGAGGGAGGACAGATTTTCTCTGAATTTGCCATAGGGATTCGTTACTATTTACTACTCACAAGGCCAGATTTTACCTGCTTCACAATATCTTTTATTTAGGAAAAAACGATGGGCTACTGCTTATCAGCCAGCTAAACAAAACTATCTCCACCTGCCAAATAAAAACAAGTTAAGATTTATGAAAAAATAAAAAGAATTGGGTACTACTACTTCTACAGAAGTGCAAAAATGATTCTTACCCTAGAAGCCAAAAGAACTTGTATGAATCATCTGAGTAAAGACATTCAACGTGAATTCTCTCTCATTATCCTCAAGTGCCATAATGTTTAAATAACCTTTTATATAGCTCTGGGGAATCTACGCTTGCCCCTAACATCTCTGACAGAGACCCTGATTCACCAATCCATCCTTATTTAGCAAAGTGTTTAAACATGTGATTAACTTTAAACATGTGATTAAATCCCACCGACTTTAATATAATTTATGCACATGCTCAATGTTAAGCATGTTGTGACAGAATATAGCCTGGTGTTCACACCCTGCACACTAATGTAATAATGTTTGTACAGGATATGCCTTGTGAAGTATCACTTAAAAACTCATAATTTGTTGATCAATAATAGCATGGCAAAATGCACATAACAGCATTATATGTGAAGTTATAAACATAATGAGCTCATGACTAAAAGTATGTTTTCCAGATAAATCTGGGGACTGGCCAAACCAAAAGGCAAGCTTATGCCTCAGCCAGGTGTAAACACAGCTGATGGACAATTACCTGCTAAATGGCCATTCTTTGGCAGAAAAGGGGGCTGGGGCAAAAATCTACATCTTAGCAAAGAAACAGCTGGAGTTTCCTTCCACACACACTGCTTGTTGCCTTGCTCCCAGCTGGAAATGCTTCTCAAAGGTGGGACAGGACTACAAAAAGAAGGGGCAGACACCCCAAAACATCCTCCTCTCTCTCCCTGCTGGTCGCATTCTCTGCGCCTGAAAAGATAAAGGACATATCTGTTGGACTCTGGGGCCAGGGACCTGACCTAAAGAGTTTGGTCAGTATGACTGCTGAAAGCATACAGCAAGAAAACTTTGCTCTGAATCTAATACATTTCATTAAGGTAGTGTTTTATGTTTTTTTCTTGTAATCATTTCTGACTTTTATGTCTCACCAATTATACTCACTTAAAACCTCTTTCTAGTTAATACTTGTTTTACTGTTTTAGCTAATCCAGTGTATTTAAATTGGAATGTCTGGATTCTCTATTTAAAATAATAAGATGCCATATTATTCCCTTAAAGGAATAATGGATTTAATATATTTGTACTGTCCAGAAAAAGGCTGGGCAGTACAGAACATACATTTCTGAGGGACGATCTGGGACTGGAGGTGTGTTGGGGTCACCCTGTAGTATAAGCAAGGCTGGCTAAAGCCAAGGTGCGGCTGTCTGGCTGAAGCATACACAGACATAGCTGGGAGTGACTTACATCCTGGAGGCAGTTTGTGAGCAGTCCAGGTTGCTATAGCAGCAAGGCATTGTAAAGCTTACAGGGCAGGGGTCACATACTAATCTGGCTTTTGCCCCTGGTATGTCACAGTGTGCTTACAAGTGTTGCTGAAAAGGGATGGACTTAAGTAGCACTTGCTTAAGTGCATTGCTGAATCAGGGCCAGAGTGTCTTTTTGCATTCTCCTCACCAGTCCTCTGTGCTGTACCAGTTATGTCAGCCTTGATATCCCTCGTGGCTTTTCTTCTCATTAATATTTCTGTGCCTTCTTCCATGTGGCCCCTTGTTCTTAGTCTGCCTGGAATCTGTTTAACAATCCTCTACCCTCTTCTCTTTCAAAACATACATAAATGCCCTGCGTCTGCAACATCATCTATGCAAGAAGAGCATCTTTACCCTTGTGTCAAAAATAAATACATACATTTGAACTATCAAGGTGTAGAAGTGCCTAAACTGAGGACCCATGTAACATAACTTCACCCCATTGCCTACCTTGCCCCTCAACGTCCTGCTATTCATTATAGTCTCACTTGCCTATCAAATCAATCTTCTAGGGCCCAGTCCTGTAACTACTCCTGGGTGGGTGACCTGTTGCTCCCACGCAGATTTCCATTGAAGTTAATGGGCTTTAGAACAGGTATAGTAGTCTGCCCATGCACATGAAGTTGCAGGATTGGCCTGGGATATATCTTCTGTGTATTTTCTGTGAAGCACCTAGGACACTGTTGGCACTACAAAATAACAGTTGATTATAGCTGATCTCTTTTTCTATCTTCTTCCCACAACAATTAATTATCAACACTCCTTGATAATAACTGATATACAAACATTTGGATGCTACCAATCCTTCGTCAGATCAGATCCAATTTCCCTTCCTTCTAATATCCCATTTGGGTTTTTTCCCCGTACAATATCACACACTAATTACAATACATATTCATAAATATACAGCTAAAGGTACATAGAAATGTTTATTAGTCAATCATAAAAGCTATATTTTTGTAAAGTCCCAATTATTCCCTCCTCTGGGCTTCCCAGTATATTCCAGTCAACTATAGGTCTGTCATATTTTAACTGTAAGATCTTCACAGCAGGGACAGTGTACTCTGATTTTTACAGTACTGGAGAACTTGTTATAATTATGCATTACAATTTTTAGATGGCACAAAGCCATAGTGTATTTATTATTTAATACCAAGATGAGCTCAAGCTGCACAGATCCAGGGGTTTTGGTTCCGGTGCATCTTCAATTTAAAATAACTATTTTATTTTTATTTTGCAGGGGGGAAAAAATCTCCTACAGAGTTACTGTTTACTCTCTTAGGTCACATTCTATTAATTAAATTTTCATAACTGCAAAATTTACTCTTTTTTCTGCTATAAAATGCTGTAAATAAATATTGAGTGGACAGTAAAAGAACAAATTTATAAAAAGGCAACTTCTGAGCCTGAACACTTTCTTCAGAGATCGGCGAATGGAACACTCTGCGTATTGTCATTCTTTGAAGGCCGAGTTCACCTTCAGGCATGCTAAGATCCAATGGGGATTTAAGTGGCATTGTACGAGTGGGATGAGGTCTTAACCAACCACCCTGTTCCCAGAACTCTCAGTTATTGATATCAGCAGTAGCGTTATTCTTGAAAACATGAAGATAAAGTAGGGTTTATGCATATGGAACAAAAAGAACGGGAGTACTTATGGCACCTTAGAGACTAACAAATTTATTTGAGCGTAAGCTTTCGTGGGCTACAGCCCACTTCATCCAATGCATAGAATGGAACATACAGTGAGAAGATAAATATATATACACATACAGAGAACATGAACATACAGAGAACATGAAAAGGTGGAAGATGAGCTATTATCAACAGGAGAAAAAAATGTTTTGTAGTGATAATCAAGATGGCCCATTTCAGACAGTTGACAAAAAGGTGTAAGGATACTTAACATGGGCAAATAGATTCAATTTGTGTAATGACCCAGCCACTCCCAGTCTCTATTCAAGCCAAAGTTAATGGTATCTAGTTTGTATATTAATTCAAGTTCAGCAGTTTCTCATTGGAGTCTGTTTTTGAAGCTTTTCTGTTGCAAAATTGCCACCTTTCAGTCTCCTGCTGATAATAGCTCATCTTAATTAATTAGCCTCAGAGTTGGTATGGCAACTTCCACCTTTTCATGTTCTCTGTATGTGTATATATATTCTCACTGTTCCATTCTATGCATCGGATGAAGTGGGCTGTAGCCCACAAAAGCTTATGCTCAAATAAATTTGTTAGTCTCTAAGGTACCACAAGTACTCCTGTTCTTTTTGCGGATACAGACTAAACACGGCTGCTACTCTGAAACCTGGCATAAGGAACAGTGTCAAACCAAAATAATTACTAACCTATCTGATTGAAGAACTATGTTACTAGAGGAACCACAGTGTTGTGGTGTCTATCAAGCGAGTTCTGGCATGGGACTCAATGTGAGGAGATCAAGGGCTAGATTCACAAAGAAACGTAGGTGTCACAACTCTGAGCGTCCCTACACCTCACTTTTAGGCTAGTGGAAAATCACTGGGTTTAACAAAGCCTGAGCTCGGCTCCTATGCAATGAATGGGGAGAGACAGGAGCCTGCAAATGGGATCCACAAAAGCCAGCACACTAGGCAGGGAGATGCCAAGCAAAGGGGTGTGTGCTAAATCCTGCCCCCTTCTCAGAGCTAGCACCTAGGTCCAGGCTGCAGAGAGGTGCCCATCTCTGTTTGGGATTCTCAGCTGCAAACCCTCTCTAGGTGTTAGGCATCTATGCTGTTTTAGCAAGAAGCCCAGGGGGCAAGAGGACAATGATGACACGCTCTCTTCAAACTCTTAGCCCAGTGCTCAGGGTATTCACCTGAGATGTGGGAGACATCTGGCTCAACTCCCCTCTTCACCTGAGGGAGAGAAGGGAGTTGAACAGGGCTCTTCCACCTTCAAGGTGAGTGCACTAGTCACTGGGCTACAGGATATTCTGATGTGGGGCTCCCTCATTCTCTCTTGCTGAAGCTGCTCCACTGTGGATAAATAATTTAAAAAGTCATTGGAACCAGGGGACTGGACCCTGGGTCTCCCACAGGAGTGTGCTAACCACCAGGCTACAGCGCCAGTCTCATGCTCATTTGCTTGCTCTCTGGCCCAATGACTTTTTCAATTAGTCACAGTGGAACAGCTTTGACTGGAGAGACTGAGAGAGCCCCCAGATCAGAATATGCCATAGCCCAGTGGTTAGTGCACTCATGTGAGAGTTCCTTGTTCAGATCCCTTTCCTCTCCCTCCCCCCAGGTGGAATGGGGACTTGAGCAAGAGATTTCCCACATCCCAGGTGAGTGCCCTAATAACCACTGGCCTAAAAGTTATTAAGGGAGGTCCCTCTCCCCACCTTGCCTGGCCATTTTGTATCAGCTTGTTTAGAGGGGGCCAATTCAATAGGTAAGCTCTCAGCATGCTTACCAGATCAGGTCCCCATAGCAAGTTAGGCAGAGGAATGCCTATCTGCCCCCAATTCATGCCTTGTTCTGGGACGGTTAGGTGTGTAAGTCCTTTTGTGAATCTAGCCCCTGGTTTCTAGTCCCATCTGTGACACTTTGGGCAAGTCACTTAAGCTCTTTTTTACTCAGATTCCCTATCTTGGAAAATGAGGAGCACTATACTCACCCACTTTTAGAAAACACGTTGAGATCTATGGATAAAATGTGCCACTGTTTAAGTACAAAACATTATTATATTATTATTGGCTTGGATCTGTATTGTGAACTACAATCAATTTTCTAGAGCAGGTTGTTAGTTTTAACTTCATTTAAGTATTAAATGAAGATCCCTTAAAAAGACTATAAACATGTATCAGAGGCTCCAGGAGTTCAGTGTACAGGAACACTTAACTCAGCTTTTGGAGTGTTGACATATTTCATAGCAGGCGTGATAATACATTACTTTCTATAAACTAAAGAGATTACTGATTATACACAGTAAAAGTGTCTCAATAGACAACTGCTTTAATTAACCTACTGCAGCAGGGCAGGTCTTCTGGTAAGAGATATAGTAACTCTCCATTCAAACGGGTGTTCCTGATTCTTTCACCTTCTCCTTATATCCCCCCTCAGTTAAGCATCAGAGGGAACACAGACCTTGCTCTGCACTAGGGGAGGACAGGCTAGAACTATGGGTCAATAACTGAACTGAAAAAACCCAGCTGAAGTACAAGTTACACCACAAGGAGACAGAACTGACCTGGCGGATGGGAGCCTGATCAGACTGGGCCAGAACACACAGGGGGGACAGCCAAACCAGACACAGAAGGGCTTTGTAACAGACTACTCCCAGGTGTGGATGGGAACCATGGCTTCCAGGAGAACTAAGCAAGGGCTAATGCAATGCAGTTTTATAATGATTAAAGTGACAGCATTTTCCACCTCTAACACATGCTTTTGAGTCTAGGGCTAGATGTTCAACAAACTGACCTTCAGATGACTCCAAATCTTCCTGTTTAATCTTTTAGGCCCAGGTTCTGGGCTTCCCTGTGGGCCAGTCTGCCAGCATATAGGGACCACAAACCCTGCTGATCTACCCCTAGGGGATACATCTGGCACAGGGATTATTCTCCTGTGGCATAGGGGCAGTGGAACAGCCCTATATTGCTCCCCCACTTGCAGTTCCTGGCATGGGGTCATGCTGGGACATACCCAGGGGAGAAAAGGAGGACAGAGTGCATTTCCAAGATGCATTTATGCACCTGCCCTTGTATTTATTTTGGTTTGTTTTAGTATTGGCTTTAAATATAAATAAGTGTGTAACTGGTGTAAACTTAAAAGGATGTTTGCTGGTGGACACAGTTACTACAAAGTGCATGCGTATAGCACTTAAGGTCATCTCTCACTCTCTTACAGGTTCTCATCTCTTGACTTTGAATGCAATAGTCAGGGCTACACATACTTTAAAAGCTCCCTGTGAACAGGAACAAATCTGATCTTTTATTATGCCATATAGAAATTGTTAATATCAAAATAGTGCCCATATTTGTGACTTGTCGGGTAGTGTCCATGGATAGCGAACGATTACAGGATTAGAAAACATGGTTTATAGTGATAGTCTCAAGAAGCTCAATCTACTTAGTTTAACAAAGGGAAGGTTAAGGGGTGACTTGATTGCAATTATAAGTATCTACATGGGGAACAAATATTTAATAGACTTTTCAATCTAGCGGAGAAAGGTATAAGATGACCCAATGGGTGGAATCTGAACCTAAACAAATTCAGACTTGAAATAAGGGATACATTTTTAACAATGAGAGTAATTAATGATTGAAACAATTTACCAAGGGTCGTGGTGGATTCTCCAGCACTGACCATTTTTAAATCAAGACTGGATGCTTTTCTAAAAGATCTGCGCTAGGAATTATTTTGGGGAAGTTCGATGGCCTGTGCTATTCAGGAGGTCAGACTAAATCATCACAATGGTCCCTTCTGGCCTTAGAATCTCAGCATAGAACAGGAGCACAACATGAATGATCTCAAAAGACAGAAGAGACTGAAGGGAAAATTGAGATTTCTTTATAGCTTTAGCATAAGCCCGGATGTTAGCATTGTATAATCAGGTTACATGACATAAACAGAATGTATACACATGAGTAGAACATGGTTTAGGGCTAGTCTCTGAGCTAAGCCTCCCAGAAGGTGCAGGAAACAAAGCACAGCCCAGGAGGAAGGGGAGGAAAAGGAGGTTTTAAGGCCAACATTACATGCCCCAAATTCTGTTCGCTCTGGAGATTAGTACAGCCCTCAGCATACGTTAGAACAGCTAGAGGCGTTGCTCTAATTTATGGACCTTTGGCCCCTATTGGCTGCTCTGCAGTCCAGAATAGCTACTTTATTCTGTGGCCATTCCCCTGCCATCTCTCCTACCGTCAGCACACCCTGTACTGGAGGCTCTGAGGAAGCTTCCCTGGTGCCATTGGGCCAGATTTGTGAAGATATTTAGCCACCTAAAGCTGCAGATAGGTGCCTAGTGGGATTTTCCAAAGCACCTAGGCACAACACTCCCAATGGTTAGGTACCTAGGTGCTTTAGAAAACCCCACTAGGCATCTATATGTATCTTTAGCTGGCTAAATACCTTTAAAAATCTGGAAATGTGTTCCATATACACTGCCAGCATAGTATATAGGGGCTAGAATCTGTTATACTTGAGGGTATAAAAATCTCAGGCCCCTATGAACAATGAAGAACACAATGTGCATTTATAATGCTTATGGACTCAGATAACAGAGGAATAATTGTCTAGCCTATATCATAGACTAACAAATCAACAGATGCTATGTAAAACACCAAGCGTAATCTTCCAAGCCCGTAACACACAAAACAAGCTAATAACCAACAGCAGAGTTTGCGTCACATAAGAATCAAAGCTTGATTTGAAACAACGCTTGAGAAATAAAGATTGCAACGCATGGTTTGTCAATTTACAAGATAAATTAACTATTTGACTTTTGGTCAAGTATCCTGCAGTTATTTAAACAGCTCTGCTTCCAACTAAATGCAGAGCAATGCTGTGAAGAGCAGCCCAGTTACTTATTTTAAGTGAGTTGCCATATGCAAAAATGCCAACCTTAGATGACATTCTAGAGCATATTGGGGAATTTGACTTGTTTCAGAAGCGAGCCTTTTTTGTCGTATGCCTGCTGTCTGCCTCCTTCACCCCTATTTACGTGGGTGTCGTCTTCTTGGGGTTCACTCCCGAACACCGCTGTCTCAGTCCTGGAGTTGCTGAGTTGAGCAGCCGATGTGGCTGGAGTCTAGAAGAGGAACTGAATTACACCGTTCCAGAGCAGGGGAGACACGGGGAGTCTTTCTCTAGTCAGTGCAGGAGATACGACATGAACTGGAACACAACTGGCTTCAGCTGCACAAATCCCTTAGAAAACTTCACCGGTTATGGCAACAGGAGCAGTATCCCTCTTACCCCCTGTCAAGATGGCTGGGTTTACGATTCTTCAGCATCATCCATCGTGACTGAGGTAAGAAACTTAAACAAGCAGCAACAGCCCATGGTTACCCAGGTATTTGCAAACTGAAAAAATCCCAAATAATAATTTTCTGAAGGAGGAAACACATATGCCAACTAATAGTCTCACCTCAGCCTGTGCATAGATTGAGTATAATTCCCAGTAACAATGCTAACACTAAATCTAGTTGAAGAGTACAAAAAGTGATCTATGAATATATTTGTGGGGGAAAATAGTAAGTACACTGTGCTATTATTTGCAGGGTCATATTACTAGTTTTTCAGGAGTAGTCAGAAGACTGGAAGTTTATTCATAAAAATGTTCACAAATCCTGAAAGTTTCATTAATTTCCATACAAATGATTATGCACATTTCATCATTTGCTATTCTCTTGTTTAAATGTTTCAGTCATCCATGCACGGGCCTGCTTTACAAATAGCATGAAAAGTTAGCAGCATTTAAAGCAAATACAAGTTAGTGAACTACTTTTCATGCTAAAATAGATGAAAACAAAAAACTGTGTCTGACTACATTTCAGAACAAAGATGGGGTTTTTAATTTTTTTTTAATAAACAGGGGGAAAGAGGGATATTTACCCACAATATTTACTCAGAAAACTGCAAAGCTAATTTTTTCCACCAATTTTCACCCATTTTTTTCCAACACTAATAAATTCCCAGGACATTTTAAACAAAATAAAAGCTGAAAATGAAGGGCTTTACACATGACCTAGCTGACTGATCTTGCACATGAATAATAAATAAAGTCAAAGACACAGTGAAGACAAAATTGGAAATTTGGTCAAATTAGAAAATATTTACATATAACAAATACTGTAATAGATAATGGGGATAAGGTAAAAACGATCTGCAAACAGAGAAAAAGGCTACATTTGTCACATAACTAATTTGCAATGGGTAATTCAACTGGCTCTAGTTAACATAGATGCCTCCCCTGCTACATTCTTCAAGATGAGAATACAACCTGTAAGTGATCATGTGTCGTGAGCAGTTTCCAAAATGAGCACGTTGTAAAGGGGAAGGAGCCCTGAAGACCTTTTAAGGTGAATCCAGGGGTATCCTCCTCCAGGAAAATTTTTTAACCTACCGTACTGGCCATTTGCTGCAATCTAGTATATTCCAAAGGCAACAAAAATGTTCTTCAGAAGATTCTACAAACCAGAGATAAAAGTAATCACTGGAAAAGATAGTTTAGGAGTAACCAGAGAGAGGCATGGAATGTTCATCAAATGCAAGAAAACCCTTTCACCAGCCATGCTGCCTGTGATGGGTTGGACCCCCCTTTCAAGGGTGCCACCTGATGTGCTGGGGTCCCACTGAGCCCATCTGTCCCACCAGCCTGGGCAGGCTCTCAAGCCCCCTTCCAGCACACACGCAGGTAGGGACATACCTAACTGTAGAATCACACAGAGTCTGTGATCACCTCTCTGTGGGAGACTCAGCTAGGGGATTGCCCACTGCTCCTGTGGATACATCCTCTGGAGTGTAAACCCAAAACTATATTGTCTTGCGCTGTATAGAGATCTATATAGAAATAAGCTCATGAAAATCACCCACTCCCTCAATGTGGAGGAAGTTATGCACAGCTTTTGCCCACCCCCACCTCCCAGTTATAAAAATTACATAAACTGGATTTTGGAATAAACAAGAAACAAATGTATTAACTACAAAGGGTAAATTTTAAGTGTTTATAAGGAACCGCAAACAGATCAAACCAGATTATTGAGCAAATAAAACAAAACACCCAACTAAGCTTAATACACTAAGGAATACTGGCCACAAATAATAATTTCTCACCTTATATGTTGTTTCAAGGAGGTTGCAGAGATTCTTGATGGTAAACTGCATTGCTTGCAGCTTTAATCTTCTGGGATTCCTTTTACAGGCTGTCCTTCCTTGCCTGGATTCAGCCCGTCTCCCCCAGCTT
Source organism: Malaclemys terrapin pileata (assembly GCF_027887155.1). Classification (NCBI taxonomy): domain Eukaryota; kingdom Metazoa; phylum Chordata; order Testudines; family Emydidae; genus Malaclemys; species Malaclemys terrapin. The sequence goes on from NC_071507.1 coordinate 89,675,285, forward strand.
AGTTCCTTTGTTTCTTCAGGTGTTTTCAGCAGTCTTCCTTCTTGGGTGGGGAGGCAGTGGAGAAGAGCCCTGATTACCTCCCTCCCCAGCCTTAAATAGAATTTACATATGGTAGGAATCTTTTGTTTCCTATCCCATCCCCTTCCAGTGGAAAAATACCAGCTCAAGGAGGGACCCTGTACCAGGTGACATGATCACATGACCTTGTAGTGTCAAAGCAGCATCCCAGGAGGCTTCTCAGGAAGGTGGGAGATTAGTATCTTCAAAATTCTATTGTCCTTAACGACCCATCCAGGCTAATTGCTTACTGTCTGGTGGGCGTTCCCCCAAGTACACACACAGTTGTAATGGTTACATAGTCAATATTCCTAACTTCATATACAGAAATGGTACATGCATACAAATTGGATAAACACATTCAGTAGATCATAACCTTTCCAATGATACTTCACATTACCCATCTTGCATAAAACATCTTTGTTATGCCATATTCATATTATAACAATATTTTTGTGAAGAATATGGGGTGCAGCATCACACTCTCTTGTGAATGGTGGCAATGAATCAGAACCTTTTGCTATAATAGTGTCAAGGTTCCATGACTAGAAAAGATGTTAATGAGAACAGTCAAAGGTATTCTCATTATTACTTTGACTTCTTCTCTGGCCATATTCTAGTTATAAATTAATCTGATTTTCGATATTACATAGGTGAACAAACAAATATTCTCCTGAAATGTTTGCCAGCTAGGAGAAACCACAATATTTTGCTAGTGTATGAGAACCTGAAAGTGAAATTGACAAGAAATAAAAGTGAAACTGATGGAGAGAAATGCAAAAATAAACCAATAGCATGAGCGTTGAAAAATAAGTTTAATATTTTAAAATCCTTTGTGAGGTGTTATGTTGCTAAGAAAGGAATTTTGTTTAAATATTATTTTTAACCTGATTGTGTCCTGTTAGCCCTGTTTATACACAGTGCTAGAGTGTGATTAGTTGAAATCGCTCTATAATATGATGTAGGCTTCAATGTAATAGAAGGCAGTATTGCCCAGTGGGTAGAACACTGGACCGGGATCAGTAGATCTGGGTTCTATTCCCAGCTCAGCCACTGGCCTGTCGTGTAACAGTGGACAAGTCACTTTCCCCTCACAATACCTCAGTTTTCCCAGCTATAAGATGGAGGAGGATACTTTATCTCCTGTGTAAAGCACTTCAAGATCTACTGATGAAAAATGCTACATAAGAGCTTGATATGGTTACTATTAATGTAGACAAATACATTGAAGGCATATGCTGAGAGCTGAATTTGTGCTGTGAACTCCAGAAAGCCAATCAGACATCAAGTAGTATCAAGAAGGAGACTAAGAATAGTCCATACACTATTATAATGCCAGTATATACAGTGAGATACAGCTTGATCTGTGTTGATGCTGCATTCCCTTTAGGTAATCCTCCCTTGAAAGAGGCAAAGATCCAGAGAAATGATTAGGAGCATGTGGGGAGGGTGTATGTCACAGGGGGAGAGGCTAAAGAGATTAATTTGGAAGGGAGATGAGAAAAAGCAGATGTGATGGATACTATAAAGCAGTGGGGAATGGTAAGAAGTATTAGTGCATGCTTTATCCCTTCTCTTAAATGAGAATATGAGAAAATACTATTGAATTAAACACCAACACATATAAATAAAAGGAAATGAGTTAAATATGGGGTAAAGGGGAATCTGTGGAACTCATGGCCATAGGATGTTACTGAGGCAAAGAGCATAGGAATGTAAGAAAAGGTTAGACATGGGCAAGAACAATATCTGCTCTTACATTAGCTAGGATAAAATTATATGGACTAAGTGTTCTAAGGATGGGGAGCAGAAAATAAGGACATTCCCGCACCTAATACCTGGTCCTTTCCCTGTTTTGCCATTGACTTCAATGAGAGTAAAACTGTGCCCGTAATACAGTATTAAACATTCAGAGTTTTCACTTTCCTTTGAAGCTTCTGGCATTGGTCAAGGCTGGAGACAGCCCCTCAGCCTAGAGAGACCACTAATGAGAGACCAGCTTGGGCCACAACTTAAAAGCTCTGTCTACACACAGCTATTTTTAGGGCACTAGCTTGAGCCCCGCTAGTCCAAGTCAGATGATCCAGTCTGGGAGGCTGAGTGCTGTGTAGACATACTGAGCAACAGAAACATAGGGTGAGTCCCAGCGAAGTTACAGAGTACATGTTTGCTGTGAATAAAAGTGAAGTAAACTCTGCCACTGGGCTTTGTGCCAGGAGTTGGAGAGCAGGTTGCTCTGCTACGCTCTGGCAGGGCCCATTGTATCACACCTAACGACTCTATTAAGCAACAAATATGAAGCCATAGCCAGTGGCCCATGGATGCCCCCACAGACATTACTCACTTCACAGCTGCCGGGGTAAAGCTCAGTTCAGGAGCTCAGAGTCTGAAAATATCTTTACCTGCTGCTGAAAACTGCATTGGGCAACCCTCCCAGCACCCAGCAGCCGTGCAAACCCCCATGATGCTGCCTAGCCCTATAAGCCAATCTAAAACTAATGAAAGGCATCAGGGTGATACCACTGATTATATGGCTGCAGCCAGAAAGTGTAATGTACTCCTAAATCAAAGCCATAAATGCCTAACTCCAAGGCAGAATGGATGGACACTTCCTCCACGCAGTCACTACATATAGATGAGAATGAAGCTGAGTAAAATCTCTGCAGCATCACACAGTTTCCGTTGCTAGACAAGTTGCGATGAACAAACCACAAAGTCTAGAGGTTTAGCAAGATAAACTGATAGAGATTCAGTTTTTTTTTTTTTCAAATTTATCCAAAATTACAGGAGGATTAATTTTCTTAAAATTCCCTCCTCTTTCCCCCTGAACCCTCACCCCAGGAAGTAATTATGTGATATTCAGAGAAATAATAGAAAACATAGAAATGTAGGGCTGGATGGGACCTTGAGAAGTCATCAAGTCCAGCCCACTGTGGTAAGGCAGGACCAAGTGAACCTAGACCACCCTAAGAGATGTTTGTCTAATCTGTTCTTAAAAATATTCAGTGATGGGAATTCCACTATCTCCTTTGGAAGCCTATTGCAGATCTTAACTGCGCTTATAGTTAGAAAGTTTTTCCTAATATCTAACCTAAATCTCCCTTTCTGCAGATTAAGTGCATTACTTCCTGTCTTACCTTCAGCGGATACAGAGAACAATTGAGAGTCTTCTTTATAACCACCAGTAACAAATTTGAAGACTCATGTCCTTCCGCCTCTCAGTTTTCTTTTCTCAAGACTAAACATGACCAATTTTTTTAACTTTTTCCTCATAGGTCAGGTTTTCTAAACCTTTTATCATTTTTGTAACTCTCCTCTGTACTCTTTCCAATTTATCCACATCTTTCCTGAAGTGTGGCACACAGAATTGGACACAGTACTCCAGCTGAGGCCTCACCAGTGCCAAGTAGAGCAGGACAATCACCTCTGGTGTCTAACATGAAACACTCCTCTTAATACACCCCCAAAACATATTAGCCTTTTTCACAACTGCATCACATTGTTGACTCGTATTTAATTTGTGATCCACTATAACCCAGAGATCTTTTTCTTCAGTATTACCCCCTAGCCAGTTATTTCCTATTTTGTACTTGTGCACTTGAGTTCTCCTTCTTAAGTGAAGTACACTGCATTTTCTTTATTGAATATCATCTTGTTGATTTCTGACCAATTCTATAATTTGTCAAGGTTGGTTTGAATTCTAATCCTGTCCTCCAAAGTACTTGCTACCTCTCCCAACTTGATGTCATCTGCAAATTTTATAAGTGTACTCTTCCATTATCTAAGTCATTAATGAAAATATTGAATAGTACTGGACCCAGGACTGACCCCCTATACTGGACCCCACTAGATACACCTTCCCAGTTTGATAGCAAACCATTGAGAACTACTCTTTAAATATGGTCTTTCAATCAGTTGTGCACTGACCTTACAATAATTTCATCTAGACCACATTTCCCTAGTTTGCTTATGAGAATGTCATGTGGGGCGGTCTAAAGCCTTACTAAAATCAAGATATATCACATCTACTGCTTTCCCCCATCCACCAATCCAGTAACTCTGTCAAGGAAAGAAATTAGGTTGGTTTGACATGCTTTGTTCTGAACAAACCCATTCTGACTATTCCTTATAACCCTATTATCCTCTTGGCGCTTACAAATTGATTGTTTAATAATTTGTTCTGGTATCTTTCCAGGTACCGAAATTTGGATGACTGGTCTATAATTCCCCAGGTCCTCTTTGTTCCTTCTCCAGTCCTCTGGGACCTCACCCAGCCTCCTGGAGTTCTCAAAGATAATTGCTAACAGTTCTGATATTAAAAAAAACAGGAGTACTTGTGGCACCTTAGAGACTAACAAATTTATTAGCGCATAAGCTTTCGTGGGCTACAACCCACTTCTTCGGATGCATATTCTGATATTGCTTCAGCTAGTTCCGGAAGTACCCTAAGATGAATTTCCATCAGGACCTGCTGACTTGAATATATCTATCTTACCTAAATACTCTTTAACCTGTTCTTTCCCTATTTTGGCTTGCACTCCATCCCCACATAATTAATATTAATTGTTCTGAGTATCTGGTCACCATTAGCCTTTTTTAGAGAAGACTGAAGCAAAATAGGCATTAAACACCTCAGCTTTCTTGATGTCATCAGTTATTAGCTCTCCTTTCCCACTAAGTAGAGCATCTACACTTTCCTTTGCCTTTCTCTTACTCATAATGTATTTAAAGAACCTCTTTCTTATTGCCTTTTATGTCCCTGGCTAGGAGTAACTGATTTTTTTGCTTTAGCCTCTTCTGGCTTTGTCCCAACACATTTATGCTGTTCTTTTGTACTTCTCCTTAGAAATTCATCCACGTTTCCACTTTTTGTAAAATTCCTTTTTGATTTTCAGGTCACTAAAGAGCTCCTGCTGGAGCCATATTAGCCTCTTACTATTATTCCAATCTTTCCTTTGCATCAGGATAGATCACACTGCAGTTGTGCCTTTGATATTGTCTCTTTGAGAAACTGCCAGCTCTCATGACGGACTTCATCCCTTAGCTTTTCTTTCCATGGGACCTTACCTACCAGTTCTCTGAGTTTGTTAGACTCTGCTGTTCTCACTCCTTCCTGTCTTAGAATCCTGAAATCTATAATTTCACGGTCACCTTCCACCTTCAGATTTCCACCAATTCCTCCCAGTTGGTCAGAATCAAATATAAAATGGCTGCCCCACTGGTTACATCCTCAGCTTTCTGAAACAGAAAGTTGTCCCCAATACATTTCAAGAACTTCTTAGAAATTTTGCATTTTGCAATATTACTTTTCCAATAGATATCTGTGTAGTTAAGATCCCCCATTACTACCAGCTCTTCTGTTTAGGATATTTCTGTTTTCTCCTAGACATGCCTCATCCACCTCCTTTTCCTGATATGGTGGTCTCTAGTAGACCCCTACCATGACATCACCCCTATTTTTTCTCTTTTTATCCTTACCCAGAGATTTTCAACTGGTCCGGCCTCTCACCTCCTTCTGGACCTCAAAACAAGTATATATATTCTTGATGTATAATGCAACACCTCCTCCCTTTTTTCCTGCCAGAATTTCCAGAACAAGCTATAGCACTCTACAAGACCAATATTCCTGTCACAAGGTTTATCCCATCAAGCCTCTGTGATGCCAGTTGTCATAATTTAGCTTATGTACTAATATTTCCAGTTCGTCCTATGTATTCCCCATGTTCCTTGCATTTGTGTATAGATATCTAAGATTTCAAGCAGATTTTCCCCACTGATTTCTCTCATGACCCTGTACTAACTTTGTCCTCCCAAACCTCTAGCCCTCTGTTAAGGTCACTTTTTTATGCTTACCTGTAGGCCTTTGTCATCTATCCCCTTTAAACCCAGTTTAAAGCTCTCCTCACTAGGTTGGTGAGAAAGTTTGCAAAGATGCTCTTCCCCTTCTTGGTGAGGTGAAGTTCGTCTCTCCCCAGCACACCTCCTTCCTGGAACAACCTCCAAAGGGTGCCAAGGGTGCCAGATGCCAAGCCCTCCTGTTGACACGGTCTGCGCAGCCATGCATTCATCTCCAGTATGCCAATGTCCATGCCCGGGCCCTGATCCTTAACAAGGATAGTATTTTTCTGAAAACTGAGGCAAATTGGACAAAATGTATTTCAGCTATGATGGTTAAAAGAACTAGGTCATTTCATTTCTGGAAAAGTTTCCTAATTCTTTTTTTTGTGTGTGTGTGGTGGGTTCATCATATCTCAAAATGGCTGGGCCATGTCTAATGTTATGGAGTGTCTGTTCTCCCTGTTCTAACACTGATGTGCCTCTGCAGTTTAACCTGGTGTGTGAGGACTCCTGGAAGCTGGATCTCTTTCAGTCTTGTGTGAACGTTGGATTTTTTATTGGCTCCATAAGCATTGGTTACATAGCAGACAGGTACGTGTGGGATGAGACATTCACTTCGGGTATTTAACATCCATATTTTTAAACAACACGTATGATTGAAGGGGCAAATGAACCTACTGAAAAACTAATTCAAAATATCACTCAGTCACTTAGAATGGAGTAGTTCCTGGTGGCTAAAATATCTTATTTCCTAAAATATATGGCTCTGATCAGTGGATCCATAAAAATGTCATATCCCAGAAGACAAGAGCAGAAGAAAGGGTGGATCGCTGCAACTACCATTTAGAAGCTTCAGTTAGTGCAAAATAAGACTTCTTAGAGGTGTTAGTTCAAAGGAGTATATTAGACCTATTCATAGACTCAGCTGGTTTCTGGGCAAAATCCAAGGTGCTCATTTTGATCTATAAAGTCTTATATGTTTTGTACCTTGGCTACCATAAAGACCACCTCTCCTCTTATGCAGTGTTTGACATCAGCTATAGTACTCCTAACTGCCCCTACAGTTCAGATCTGGAACGCTGAAGGCCCCTAGGGCATTCTTAGGAGATGGACATTGAGTCTGGAATTTCCTGTTGGCTTTGCAAAGCCCTCTTGGCTGACCCTTAGGACATAGTTCAAATGACCGGCTTACGTGGGATTTGATGAAGGGGGCATCTGAGTGCCTTGAGCTGCTGATGTTATTGAGGGGAAAGAAGACATTTACTTTGGCTGTCATTTGTCACTCTGCTATTTTTGTTAGTGTACATTTATTGTACTGGGATGCAGAGTTTTGACTGATGGTGCATTTTTATAAATCAAATAACTAAATAAATAGTTCTCCATTAAACCAAACCAAAATGTCTTTCCAGCATTGTAATAAGCCTGTTTCTTTCGGAAACATTTGCTTTTGAATATCAGTGGAGCCATTATGATACCAATGGAGAGACAACTGCAGGCCGAATATGAAATTTCTGAGCACTATAGCTGAGGAAGGATGACTGGAATGAGGCAAAAATTAGGTTAATTGAATAGGTCAATGGAGAAACTACTGTAGCATAGAAGAAGAACTACAGATCAATGTAGCGCAAGTCAGACAGCCACCACAGGATGTTTCCAGAGCCCATTAGCCAGGTCAAGAAGTGTTCATGGTAAGAAAACGTGCAAACACATGGGTGAAAGGAGTCTGTAAGAACTCACGAAGATCATTGTAAAGGGAAAATCTTGGTGGAGGGAACCAGAAAGCAATTCCTGCCTTCATTAAAAGCAGGGGGAAAATCATGTGGGTAAAGGAGATATAAGGACAGAGACTCTATGCCTGCTGGGAATCCCCAGCAGGAAAAGAGCTGGAATAGCTGGCTCCTCTGTGAAACTCCCCTTGTTGCAGCTCTCAGTGTAGAGGGCAAGTTGTGGGTGAGGGGAAGCATGGATGGAGCATTCTGTGCTCTGGCTATGCCACTTGACAGCTGGACCGTTGAAGGCCATAGCCAGCCAGTGCAAACTAGAACAGCACCCGGCCCCGGCAGACAAACCAGCCCCAGAATTAGGATGTCAACTGGCTGCCTGGCATTTGCTCACCCAGCTGAGACCAGCTGTGAAGCCAGTGGAGTTAAACAATGATAGCAGCACGTACTTTCCTCCTTTTAAAATTCTCAATTCAACATGTGCCTCAGAAAAGAGCCATCACTTCTGCAAAATTCTTGCTTCCTCTGTGTAACCCAGAGAACTATAGCTGCTGTCTGCTATACGTCACACAACTTGGACTTTGAGAATATCTAAAAATGCACAAAAGTGGCTTGGCTTTCTCCCCTCTCGATTATTATGCACGTATATGGGTACAGGAGGGGGTTCCCTAGAAAATGAGTGGGAAATTAACCAAAATGCTGTGGGTGCTACAGGAATAGGCCAGACAAGCATTTCTCAGTATTCTTTCCCTAGCAAAATGCATGGATGGGTCTATCAGCAATTCTCTCTTTAGATGAGGACTCCAGGTGTTACAGTACAACGTTAAACTGTATGTACATGAGAAATTGCTCTGAACAAAACTTGGGAGAAGAAAATAACAGATCTTTCAATAGAAAGAATTCAAAAAGTATTGCTTTGCAACCAGCGTGACTCAGCCACGTGAAAATTTGCTCTTCAGTTATGTTTTGCAGGATGGAATGCACATAATGATCACAGATACATTTGTTTCTCTGCAGGTTTGGTCGTAAATTATGCCTGTTAATTACAATCCTTGTCAATTCCATTTCTGGAGTTCTCATGGCCTTTGCACCAAGCTACACATGGATGCTGATCTATCGTTTCATACAAGGACTGGTCAGCAAGGGGGGCTGGTTAACAGGCTACATCCTGAGTAAGACCGATTGCAATTTCCACTTCTGGGAATAAAGCCCTGGGTGTAGAAGTAGAGCTGAACAGATTTGTTCTAATACAGCTGAATGTAAGGAATTATTAGCTCACTGGGTAACACACGGAAAAATGAAGCTCATTTTATTCATTGAAAAACTGCATTTTATGCTCTAAACCAAGATTTATGTCAAAATCACATTTTCTTTTCAGATGAGACAATATCGGGGGGGTTAGATCTAAAAACTTGCCATTCTTCCCTAAGTCTTTGAGAAGCCTACACATATTGGAATAAGACCGTTTTGGAAAATACTGTGCCTTCCCACATTAACAAGCATATGTTCAAATAAATACCCATAAAGGGACATGGATTAATTGGAAATGCTGTCAAAGGCAGGTTAAATTTTAAGGATATGCCTACAGCTGGGAGTGAGCCCAGGAAGAGCCAGGGCTAGTCACCTAAGTACGTACTGAAGGGGTTGGGTGGGCTTCTATTTAGGTGCCTCGCCTGCTTCACTGGACATGTCATAATGTCCACACTACTATTTTTAACACGCTAGCTCAAGCACGTCTGTCTACCCGAGCTAGGAGGCACTCTCCCAGCTGCAGTGTACACATAGCCGACAGACTGAGTGCGGCTGGCCTCAAAAGGTAGTGAGTAGTGTCGTGTCCAAATTGAAGTTTTTGTTCCCCAGACTTTTTGTGGTTCCATGACTTGAGACCTTATAAAAAACCTTATTTCCAGACAAGGTAAGGTTACCACCTGACAATATTATGCTTCCTTTTTACATTTAGAAAACCAAAGCACTTAAATGCAAGGAACAAATAGGTAAACACATCTCTTGTCCACATAACTTCTTAATGGGTGAAATCCTGGAGCTACTGACATCAATGACAAAACTCCCCTTCACTTCAGTGAGGACGGGATTTCACCTGTTATTCACACCAAGTACAAAGAAATGCATATTTCATCACAACCCAACTCCCTTAACTCTGACACACAATAAATACTCTTCTTTACCCTATAATCTCAAAATGAGAACATACCACTAAGCCCTTTCTGAAAAAAAGAAATCTAAAAATTAAATATGCACACAGTAATGATACTGAACAGCTTCTAATACAAGTTCACATAACCATACATCAACAATGTTTTATACTTTTCTATTAAACTACATACACAACATTCTCAAGAAACATCAATTATAAGTTCTCTACCTCCTCCCCTGTCCCCTCTCCCCCCGCCGCATCTACTGCCATTTTCCACTTAGCGGTCTTCATTTTAAAAAGTAAATATTTAGATATCAAAATCACTGTTAGAAATTTACTGTGGTTTAGTAACATCCAAACTTTTCAAAAAGTCTATGTATTCATGAAACATGACGAATTTGTAGAATTTGATTTTTAATAGTTACTCTACATCATTGAAGAGAACTCAGTTTAAAGGGCTGTTAAGGCTTCTAGATAGGACAGAAGTTTTACAAGGTCATAAATTCTAGAATCTATAAAAATTGTAATGGTTTTAAATTAGGGGATCTAGGTTCTCCAATCTCTAAATTGATTTATCACTGATTATTTTCTACCTTGCTTTGTGTTATCCTTTTAGTCACAGAATTTGTTGGCTTAAGCTATAGAAGGATAGTAGGAATTGTTTACCAAGTAGCCTTTACTGTTGGACTCCTTGTACTCTCTGCTATTGCTTATATGATTCCTCACTGGAGATGGCTGCAGCTCACTGTTACGCTGCCAAACTTCTTCTTCTTGCTCTATTACTGGTAAGCATATTTATATTTCACCTAAGAGCAAAAATACAAAATGGAGATTTTAGTTTACAGTTTGAGCTCCTTTTGACATTTTTAGTTTACTGTTAGGGCTAGTCAAAAGGTTTCAGCTGCAACATTTTACCATTCAAAAATGGGGTTTCACCAGGATTAAAATTTTCCACAGGAAAGGATCGATTTCTGCAGAACTTTCCATTAGAAAAATCTAAATGAAACCCTTCTGTTTCATGTCAGGTTGACTAACTTACCAAAGCCACTGCGCTGAGTCATAGGATTTGTAGTCTCAGGTCTCTCATGCCCAGGTTCTCCCATGGGCCATGCTTCTCCAACTGGACTATATCTCCCATGGTTCATGGCAGTCTCTCTCTGATGCTGAGCCATTGCAGTATGTCATGGGAGTCCCATAAGAATCAATCACAGGAAAAGACCACCTTCCATCATAGCAGATGTAGTTCAACCAGGGTGCATACCCTATAGGAGATAATGGGGACATGAAGGACCCAGAACAACTCACATAAGGCATCCCAGTGGTTAAGGCAGACACGCACACTAATGTCAACCTGACCCAAAACAAAGTGTCCCAACTTTTCTGAATTGAAATTTTTTGGAACTTGTTCTGCAAAAAGTTTTGATATTTTGACTTTTCTTCCTGATTCAGGATGAAAAGAAATGTTGAGATATTGGAGGTTCCCAGGGGATGGAAATTCCATTTTTCCATTAGCTCTACTTCTCACCTGATTAGACAGCTAACCTGAAATTTTAGAATATTCCGCACAAAAAAGCTACTATATCATGAATGCAGTGTTATGATCAATCTAGCACTCAATCTTGTTAATAAGTAAAGAGGTTGTTACCTAACAATGTAAGACACTCTATTCCATTCTATCATCCATAGCAAGGGTGCTGAATCTCCACGCCTCCTCTGTACATTCAGCCCCAGAATGGCAATAATAAAACATTAGCCACTAGGTCACTATTCTAGCCTTATTTAGAGCTGGGGGTGGGATTCAAACCCAGGTCTGAATTTGGCATGTCATCCCACTCCTTCCAAACTTGGATTTTTTCGAATCTGGAGGCTTCAGTTTGATCCAATAGAGAGCGAGGGGCCAGCTGCAAAATTCAATAGCACATTTGGGCTTGAACTCCCCACCACCCACTATTACCCCATGCACAGAATTCTAGAGTGTTTCTCTAGCCTCATCTCTAGCTGTGAGATTTAACATTTGAAACATGGGTGTCCTTAAGCAGTGGGAAAGGTGAGGAAGGTGATTTGTAACTTTTCAAAAGTTACTCATTTAGTTTAAGAGCATATTTATTAGTACTATTCAATATTTTCATTCATGACTTGGGTAATGGAGTGGAGAGTATACTTATAAAATTGGCAGATGACATCAAGCTGGGAGAGGGTGCTATCATTTTGAAGGACAGGATTAGAATTCAAGACAACCATAATAAATTGAAGAATTTGTCTGAAATCAACAAGACGAAATTCAGTAAAGGCAAGTGAAAAGTACTCCACTTAGGAGCGGAAAATCAAATGCACAAATACAAAATGGGGAATCACTGGCTTTGCAGTAGTGGTACTGAAAGAATCTGGGGATTATAGTGGATCACAAATTGAATGTGTGTCAACAATGTGATGCAGATGAGAAAAGGGCAAATACAATTTTGGGGAGTTATTAACAGGAGTGTCATATATAAGACATGAGAGGTAATTGTCCCGCTCCGTGCAGCACTGGTGAGGCCTCAGTGGAGTACTGTGTCCAGTTTTGGGCCAAACTTTAGGAAAGATGTGGATAAACTCAGGAGAGTACAGAGTAGAGCTACAAAAATGAGAAAAGGTTTAGAAAACCTAACCTATGAGAAAAGATTAAAAAACTGATCATGTTTAGTCTTGAGAAAAGAAGACTGACAGGGGGGGAGGTAATCTGATAGCATTCGTCAAAGCGAATCATAGAAATGTAGGACTGGAAGGGATCTCTAGAGGTCATCAAGTCCAGCCCCTTTTGCTGGGGTAGAATCAAGTAAACCTAGACCAGTGGTTCTCAAACTTTTGCACTGGTGACCCCTTTCACAGAGCAAGCCTCTGAGTGAGACCCCCCCTTATAAATTAAAAATATATAAAAATGTGTTTAACACCATTATAAATGCTGGTGGAAAAGTCGGATTTGGGGTGGCAGTTGACAGTTCGCAACCCCCTATGTAATACTGAGGGGTCCCAACCCCAAGTTTGAGAACCCCTGACCTAGACCATCCCTGAAATGTGTTTGTCCAACCAGTTCTTAAACAAATATGTTATAAGGAGGACGGTGATCAGTTGTTGCCCATGTCCACTGAAGGTAGGGCAAGAAGTAATGGATTTAATCTGCAGCAAGGGAGATTTAGGTCAGATATTAGGAAAAACTTTCTAACTATAAGGGTAGTTAAGCACTGGAATAGACTTCCAATGGAGGTTGTTGAATCCTCATCACTGGAGGTTTTTAAGAACAGATCAGACATGCACCTGTCTAGGATGGTGTAGGTACACTTGGTCCTGCCTCAGTTCAGGTTTCATTAGATGACCTGCTGAGGTCCCTTCCAGCCCAATATTTTTATGATTCTATTGGTTTAAAATGGCAAACAATAAATACAACAAATCTGCAAACATTTTGTTGACTATTTTGTCAGAATTTCAGCAACAAGTTTCATCAGAATTTCACAATCTAGAAAAATGTCAACACCTTCTCTTATTTATGGACAGAATTTTGTTACGTTATTTCAAAATATAGCAAACGGTTTTTTTCTAAAAGCCAAACGATGTCATCATAAACAGGAGGCTCAAGTAAGAATAGAAAGTTTATTTTACCTCCATATTTGGCATTGGTCTGACCACTGATGGAATATGTGTCTAGTTCTGATGTCCACAATCTGCAAGAATGTTGATAAATTGGAGAGGGTTCAGAGAAGAGCCATGAGAAAGATTAAAGGTTCAGAAAACCTGCTTTATACTGATTGAGCTCTTTGAGTCTATCTGTTTAGCTTAGCCTTCTCTTCGTTAAGGAGTGACGATCACAGTTTATAAGTATCTATGTGGGGAACAAATATTTAACAATAGGCTCTTCAATCTACACAGATCCAATGGCAGGAAGTTAAAACTAGACAAATTCAGACTGAAAAAGAGATGCAATTTTTTTTAACAGTGAGATAATTAATCACAGGAACACTTTACCAAGGGTTGTAGGGGATTCTCCATCACTAGCAATTTTTAAATCAAAATTGAACATTTTTCTAAAAGATGTGCTCTAGGAATTATTTGGGGGGAGTTCTCTGGCCTGTGTTAACAAGAGGACAGAGTAGATGATCACAATGATCTCTTGTGGCCTTGGAAATGATGAAATGATGAACCTGAGAGTAGCTAATCATCCTCAACCCCCCATGGCTTCAGCTGGAATTATGGGTGTTCTGTACCCCTTAATGTCCTATCAACGGAAACTCAATTTAGTTTGAATACACAGTGTTACAGCGACATATATTTTGTTTCCACATACCTGTGCCTGGTTGCTTGTGTTGCAGGTGTCTGCCAGAGTCACCAAGGTGGCTGATTGCTCAACAGAAAAATGACAAAGCCATGAAAATTATTAACCGTATTGCCAAGGGAAATGGGAAAAAGGTGCCTCCCTCTTTACAGGTGATCATGTATTTTTTTTCCTGGATGTGTAATTACAAGCAAACAGTGCTATATATTTAGGATTGCTCTGAATCCAGGACAGGGAGCAAACTGACAAGCCAAAGTGCTGCAAATCTGCAAAGTGGAGTTGAGTGGTTTTCTTTTGTGAAAGCCTTGGATATTAAAACAACACACTTATATGAATGGAGATTCCTATAAATATACCAATAGCCAAAATGAGTTCTTCCTCTTATGAAGTATCAAGCAGTATTCAACCAACCAGATCACATCTGACTGAAAATTCCAAAGTATCATTTATTGTTTTTAAAAAGAAATGTTGCTTCATTTAATGAGGTTACTTTGGTACAGACAGACAGCTGGGGGAAAGGGTGGGCTGTTTAAGTGTCCACACTTCCCCTTAGTTTTTGGTTACTTTGCAGACAGACTCTTAATTGGTAAATGAAAAATTCCAGAAACGATTATGCTTATGTTGATCCAATGAAAATAAACAAGGCCGAACTCCCCAGACTCTCACCCCCTAACCTCTTCCTTAATGTCCCTCTGGTTCTTTCCTAGAGCCTCAACCCTGAAGAGGAAGATGGGGAAAAGCTGAGCCCTTCATTTCTAGACTTGGTCAGAACACCTCAGATAAGGAAGCATACACTCATTTTGATGTACACTTGGTAAGGGAGGGTAACACAGTTTTCATTTCAAAGCATTAGACCACCCCCCATCACCTCCCACATAGTTACTTTGTCTCTGTTTTCCCCATATGGCCCTTGACTGGCAGTGAATCTTAATTCTTTGACTAATCTATCCCTTTGCAAACTTGGCTTCAATTGGGCTCTGCTCTCTGCCTAGGTTCACAAGCTCTGTTCTGTATCAGGGGCTCATCATGCACATGGGGATTGCTGGTGGAAACATTTATCTGGATTTCTTCTATTCTGCACTGGTTGAATTTCCAGCCGCCCTCATACTCATATTCACAATTGATCGCATTGGCCGTCGCTATCCCTGGGCTGCAGCAAATCTGGTGGCAGGGGCTGCTTGCCTTATTACAGCTTTCATCCCAGACAGTGAGTTACTCAAGCTTTTGTTAGTCTGTGTCACTGTCACCCCTGAGAAAGAGAGAGTGTGTTTGTGTGTGTGTGTTCTGGAGAACTGAAAAGACCACTTTTGCTATTATAATCCACATCAATGTTGCAATTCAATGGGAACAAATTATAGGTATTTTTCCGCAAACATTGGTGAAGATAAAAATTACCAATCATTTTCCCCTTCTCTAAGAGCTTTTTATAATGCAAGTGCTGAAAAAAGGGGCACATAATGGGCTAAATTTCCCAAATGGCATCAACTCAGCCTGTAAATTTGCACATGCAAGTTCACAAGCACACTGTTTTGGCCAGACATGTCTTTGCACACCCCAAAGTTTGTATTTGCACACACACAAAGAACTGGTACACATCTAACCTGATGGACAATCCCAGTGACAGAGACCAAGATCTTACAAGTTTTAATATGCTCTTTTGTATGTATAGTCTCAGGTGCACCAGTCACTTAAGATTTAATACATAATATATCTTCCCCAAACTTTTACATACAGCCCAAAAACTGAGCTCAGCTGACCGAACAAACCCATTTTAAAACAGTGATCGGACACTTCCTGGTTTATACAAGGAGGTGATGTAGTCTAATCAATTACATTTGTGGCTAGAGCTAGGAAATCCTGAGTTCTAATCTTAGTTCTGTGTGTATGTGGCCCTTGGGCAAGTGGGTATTCACCCACGAAAGCTTATGCTCCAATACATCTGTTAGTCTTAAAGATGCCACAGGACCCTCTGAAACTTTATCTTTGCTGCTTTTGTTTTACAAATAGGGAAACTAAGATCACTGTTTACCCTACCTCCCAGGAGTGTTGTGGGGTCAGTGACTTTATCATTGTACAGCACACTGACAAATCTAAAATGCTTAAAAAGCTCTGAAGTATTAGTATTGCAAACTGATATGGGGTGAAAGGAGAACCCATTCGTAGCTCCCCCCGTGGGGTTCCTGTGCTGTATGGTATTTACTAAATGCAATTTTTCACACTCTTTTATGACATGATCAGAAGAAACCAGCCACCTTTGTAACGCTAACATGTGACTTCCTTCCAGATATCTATTGGTTAAAAATTACTGCAGCTTGCTTGGGCAGAATGGGAATTACCATGTGCTATGAAATGGTTTGCCTAGTAAATGCAGAATTGTACCCAACATTTCTCAGGTGGGTGCATTGTCTTCTGTTAATCCAGTATAAAACTTAATGGCTAAGTGTGAAGTGTCTCTATTTACTGATTCAAGGGTATCACAGAAACATGTTAGAGCCACGGATTGCACATTAGAAAAAAACAGAACAGCATGTCTATCAAATGACAGAAGTTTAATTAAAAATTAAACAGTACGGTGGGCCACCTTTAACCTATCCAAATACATTACATGGCCCAATGGAGCAGAGCTTGATGCAGAACATTCACTGCAAAAGTTGTTTCAGATACCACAAAACAGAGGATGGGATTTGAGAATAATCACTCTCTAGATGGATATTTAGCATCTCAGCCAGGGACAGTGAACACTCTTGGCGCTGGCTGATTTTAAGACTGATTCAGACCTGTAGCTGTGGTGATGCTGAAAGGCTGCCCCCAGAAGCTGATGAAAAAGGAGCCAATGAAGAATGAAAAAGCTGCAGCATCAGAGATCTAGTGGAAGCAAGCCACGAGAGAATGATTGGGGCCTGGGGATTGCCAACAGAGGCTGGCTGGAGGCTATTGCTACAGTAGGGCAGTGGTCTCCAAAGTGGGGTGCATGCACTCCAGGGGGTGCGCAAGAGGATCCTTCGGGGTGCGTGGCAGGAGGAGCGCCGGCGGAACACCGCCACTTCCCCCCCCTCCCGCCCTTTGGCAGTTTGGCCGGGAGTCTGAGCGGCGCTTTTTTTTTTTTGGCTTTGACAGTTTGGCCGGGAGCAGGGGGTGCGTACTGAAAAATTTTTTACTGATGGGGTGCGCGATCAAAACAGTTTGGAGACCACTGTACTAGAAAATGCAAGTGTTCCTTAGGTGGTGCAATGGAAGCCCCATCGTTTTGGAGATATAAATCTAGGCTGGCTAAAGCACTAGAAAAAGCACTATAAGGAATAATCCTGTATTGGCAAAGAGATGGACAAAAATGTCGTGTAGGTTTTCTGTTCTTCATTGTATAATACCTTCATTTAATCAGGTTTATTTTGGAGGGAAGGGGAAAAGGATGAGGCCAGAGGAGGCATTGAAATGATTTGTAACATACAGTTCAGCAACCTGCCACCTTTAGTCTGTGGCTCTGTCATCCAAGTAGCGTAAGCTGAGGGAGGAGGCGGCGAGGGCAAAGAACAGAACCTGGGTCTCTTATGGCACCACGACATGCTAGTTGCAGGTTACCTGGGTTGCTGTTCACATTGTTTGAAATTTATTTTTAGGTGTATTTTGTAAAATACAAAAGCACTTTGTTCGGGCACTACATGGCCAGCAGCTTCCCCTACTGCAGTGGTCTCCAAACTTTTTTGATTGCGCACCCCATCAGTAAAAAATTTTTGAGCCCACACCCCCTGCTCCCGGCTGAACTGTTGAAGCAACAAACAAACAAAAAAAGGGCCACTCAGACTCCTGGCCGAACTGCCAAAGGGGGGGGGGAGGGCGGAAGCGGTGCTGCTCCGGCGGCGCTCCTCCTGCCGTGCACCCAAAGGATCCTCGTGTGCACACCCCACATTGGAGACCACTGTTCTAGTACATCTCACTGGAAGATTTGCCTGACATTTCATCCTTTTTTTTAATTAAATGCATCCTATTATTCTTGGTTATTATTAGCCCAGTCAGAGGTGGACTTTTTAAAGTTCTTTTTTATTATTTTTATCTCCTCACCAATGTTTGCAACTCTTCCCAATTTATATTATCTGTGAATTTCATTAACAAGATATTTATCCCCTCTTCCCAGATCATTAATGAAGATGTTAAATAAGATCATGTTTCAGACCAATGCCTAGTGCACAAACCAATTCATAGGTTCTTCTGGACATCCCTCTAGTACCTACTATGTTCTCATTATATCCTGCTAGGGATATGTCCATTGCAATATGCAACAGATTAGACACATCCCTCCTAGTATTGTTAACAGGAATAGCTTGCCTACTCTTCTGTATGCATTGCTAAAAATGTTTAAGTGAATAGCTGCAGAATTCTTTTTAAACAAATTAATAATGGGGGAACATTTCATGTACATATATTTTCTAGGAACCTGGGAGTACTTGTCTGCTCTTCCATGTGTGATATTGGTGGGATCATAACTCCATTCATTGTCTACAGACTGGCAGAGATCTGGCATGAGCTGCCACTTGTAGTTTTTGGTAAGAGTTCTGTATTGTAGAGTGACTGTTTTTACTATATGCAGTGGTGTTGTAGCCATGTTGGTCCTAGCATATTAAAGAGACAAGCTGGGTGAGATGATATCTTTTATTAGACCAACTTCTGTTGGTGAGAGAGACAAGCTTTCAAGCTTACACAGAGCTCTTCTTCAGGTCTGGGAAATGTACTCAGAGTTACAGATGCACAATCTGTTCAACCTTTTATATAGCAGTGACGCTGAGTTAGTTTCGCAGACCTGAAGAAGAGCTCCGTGTAAGCTCAAAAGTTTCTCTCTC
The DNA here is from genome assembly GCF_027887155.1 of Malaclemys terrapin pileata. NCBI lineage: Eukaryota > Metazoa > Chordata > Testudines > Emydidae > Malaclemys > Malaclemys terrapin. Next base: position 89,694,197 of record NC_071507.1, read on the forward strand.
TCACCCACAGAAGTTGTCCAACAAACAATATTATCTCACCCACCTTGTTTCTGTATTTACCATGTCCTAGGTAAATTGTTCCCATGGTTAATTGCCCTCAACATAACATTTTTTTAAACTTATTTCTAGTCTGAATTTGTCTAGCTTCAGCTTCCATCCATTGGATCATGGCATGCTTTTGATTGATAAAGAGCACACTACCATCAGAAATCTCTTCCCCATGTAGGTACTTAGAGACCATAAGCTAGTGAGTCTCCTCTTAACCTTTTCCATTAGACTAAAAGGAGCTGAATTTATTCAGTGTAGCTCAGGAGGACAGATTTTTCCAGACCTCAAATCACTCTCGTAGCGCTTTTTAGAACCCACTCCAGTTTAACAACATCCTTTTAAAAGTGTAGACAGAAGGGGACACTTCCCCAAGTGATTTATGCAAGGTAGAAAGTCTGTGGCAGAGCAAGGAATTGAATCTTGGTCTCCTAAGTCAGCATCCTAAGCATTCGACCATGCTTCCTTACCTTTCGGCCTACTGGGCTGTCCAGGAATACTGGCCAGTTGCTTCCATGAGTCCTTGGACAAGGGAAACAGCCAACTCACCATGGCCTACTCCCCCCAGCAACCAGTGATGATTCTCCAAAGGACTCCAACCCCTAGATACAGCTGCGGAAATCACTATATTTCCCTAGTACCCAAGCAACAATGTTGGAGGTGTATCCAGCTCATGGAACATTTAACAGATAGTGTCTGCAGCAACGGATGAGACTCTGCAACACTTCATGGAAAGTGGGTGGTTTGAAGGATTTAGGATGGGTGGTTGTGGGACGGAGGGAACAGATTGCCCAGGCAAAGGGATGGAGTTGGAGTGAAATCTCCTCATTCATTAATTGTGTAAGAGGACTTTCCTAGTAGATAATATTGTGCACTAGGAGATACACCATATTTTGCCCTATTGTTCTCATGATAGAAAGATTCACTAAATGCCATGGCTTAGAAATGCCCTGAATCACTTAATGTTCTTTCACTGTGGGCTCAGTGTTAGAATTTTGTTTGAGATGATTGCAATGTTAGATACACCAGCTAAGTTAGGTTAGGCCTTCACCACTGGCATATGGTCCCGAAGGGGTCAGACCCCACTGGAGGATTGATGTAGCAGAGTGCCACCCCTTCCCTTTCCAAGTTCTCATCCTCTGCCAACACGTGGGGAAGAGGCAGCTGGTGGCACAGGAGCATCCTCTCACCGGGGGAAGTCTCAGTTTGCCTGTTGGAGCCAGAATCTGGCTCCTTTGTGCCCTGTGAGCGGTACACGGGCTAATCCACATCTGAGAGAGTGGCCCAGCCTCTCTCTTCTCATCTGAGAAGGGCTTCAGTAAGAAGAGCAGTGCCTACTGAAAAAATGGAACAACTTATTCATTCAGCAGAGGCAGCTTTGCCTCAAATTCATAATCATTGCTGCAAATGAATATTAAACCATGTAATGCTCACTATGTATTTTGTATCAAATTTAACCCTTTTGCGTGATCTTTGTTCCAAGCTGTGGTTGGTTTAATTGATGGTGGACTGGTGCTGCTCCTACCTGAGACCAAAGGGAAAACTTTGCCTGAGACCATAGAAGATGCTGAAAACATGCACAGGTACAGTACCATGCAGCCTAAGAGAAATTTGTGTCAAACCTTATTAACAAAATCTCCCTCAGAACACCATTTTATTGTACATCCCTGGAAGGATCTGTTGTCGGTCTACTTTGCAGCCCCAGAAACGCAGAAAACTAAAGTCACAGTGTAATACCTGAAAAGACTATGCACAGTTTTTCTACTAGGGTGGCAGGACAGCAGATTTTAAATTATACCATTTTATTTAATCCAGGCTCTAAATGTCATTACTATTCTTGGACTTGTTTTAACAAAATGTGAAGAGAGTGGAATCCTTCTTCCTAAGTATTCCAGTAAATTCGTAGTTGTTTGGCTAGTTTGTGTGTTAAATGTAACATGTCATACCCGGAGTCACAGTAATACAGTATTTCACAACTACAAAATATTGGCATCTGTTTTTGTTTTCCCCAATGGTCCAATTTATGGTTCAGATCATTTTGAGTTGCCATCCCCTCCTCTCTACCAAGCATTGTGTTAGTTTCAGAATGTTTGTTGCTGCAATCGCAAAGCACTACAGTACTTCCTGCCTACCAGGAATCCAAGAACAAATAATAGAGGTCGTGAGCTGGCCTTTGGATAGCAGTATCACGGCTATACTGCACGATCTAATCAAGCTGTACACAAGTATATAGCTGAAAGGAAGTTTGTTTTACGTGGAATTTGAAAAGCTGTGACCTTGATGTTGGCTGTTCAGTACAGGGACGTGCATTACATACGGAGAGGCAGCAAACTTTCGGCTGTAGGTATGTGGAATGAAGTCTTCGCTGTCACAGCAAGAGCAGCTGTCACGGATAAAAGGGAACAGCAAAGAGCTAGAGGCGACTTTTGAACCCACAGCTTAATTCAGTGCAGGGTCTTTGTAGTAGGAAAGAGCCTTGGCAGTCAGTTCTGGGAGCTGATTCATCTTTCCTACCAACAGGAAAAAAAGTTACATAAAAGATGCAAAGGCAGCATTCCTAGAAAAAAAAAAAAAAAACTAGGCTCTTGTAAGATACATTGGCTGGGTTCAGAGTTTACATCTCAGTTTGTTCAGTGACAGGGAAACTACACTCAAGCTGAGGGCATAGCTGTGCAAGGTAAAGTCAGGTTCTTGTTTGGCTTATTTAATTGCCCTCATGCAAGGCAAGGAGTTTTGGGAAAACTGTCCCAATGATATTGTATACAGCTGAGACACTGCTGGGCATATCCTTTCCAGTCAGAATACTAATGGATACCAACTTAAAATGTGTCATAACTGTAGTAGAGCAGGTTTACAATGTGTTTTCCACTTTTTAGATGCATTTGTGCAAATAAAATAGTTGCTCAAATGCTCACAGACAGCTCCCCTTAAACAAAGAACAAGCAGGGCTGAAGCCAATGTGAGCAAATAAATACAGTGTGGTATGCACCCAGCACATGTGCATGCGCTCTCTCTTTTTAAACCCTACAGGCAAGTTTCTCAGCTGCTGTAAACTGGCATAGCTCCATTGACATCAGCTGAGAATGTGGTGTAATACACTTCAGTTTAGGCAAGGCTGTGGCTGCTGGGAAAAGAAGAGAATAAGGAAAAAGAACAAGGGGATAGCGGTGAATTTGACCCTCCAAGAAGCTATTCATATGCCGTGATGATTAAATGGCAACATCAGCACATCTCTGAAATGGGAAACCGGGCCGGTTAGGGCTGCCTAGTATTGGGGTTTCCAGACCCTAGTTTTAGTTGTTTTTAACTTGGTCAAATTTTAACAGTACAGACTGAAATTTTCCATGCCTCAGGCAGAATTTTGGGGAGAAATGATTCAGCCATTTCCAAGAACGAAGCTAGGGGGAAACATTATTTTGCCCATGATAAAAAATTCTTGTGCCCTCTCTATCATCCCCATGCTTTGGAGCAAGGAATTTGGTAGTGGAGGCCTTTGTGTCAGGGACAGATCTTGTGCTATTCTAGGGAAAATTGACCCAAATTTGGCCAAAATATAAGTCTGAAGAACTGCAGTTTGCACATGCTCTCGAGACGCTCAAGTAAATGCCCCAAAGATTTGGTTTGCACTGGGCATGCTCCAGCCTGGGGCCGAGCAGGACTTCCCCTGCACTTGCAGCTCTGAGTTGCTGTGGGCTATGCCAGGCCCAAGCACCTGAACTGAGAGTGAGGAACCTGACTTTCCTGTGCTCTCAGTGACCCACTGCTCAAGAAGGTGTCTGATTCAAATGCAGAGGGGACAAAAGCCAGACAAAAACAGATTCAGATGGAACAAAAGCAGGGGCTGTAGATTAGGACAAGGAACCCTGGCAGGAGAGACTGGCTGAGCAAGGAGACAGGGGCTGGAAGGGGAGTCTAGAGGGACAGAGCCAGGAAATGGATGGAAGACAGACTGGCTGGGTAGGGCAACTAGGACTGAGGAGAAGGTGGTCAGGAGAGAGACCTGTTGAGGAGTCAGAGGAAACCTGGGCCTGGCTGGGCAAAGAGACTGGGACAAGGAATCAGGGGAAAGACATGAGATTAGACAAGGAGCCCAAGAGTAGGGAAATAGGGAGTGGGAGTCAGTGTGGATAGGGAATATGTGGAGGGCTATTGGAGCCAGTATGGGGTAGAGAGGCATATTGGTTTAGAAGTTGGGTGGGGAAACTGGGATTGGCTGGGCAAGGAGGGGGTCAGGAGAGGTGAAACTAGGATGTACTGGGCACACAGACTGGAACTTGGATGAGAAGCCTAAAGAATGTAAACTCAGATTAGCTAGGTGAAGAGAATGGAACTGACGCAAGGAGTCAAGGGTGGGAAACATATTGGACTGGCATGGGACAGGCTAGAGCATAGGAGGCTGAAGGGATCACATGGGGAGGGAGGGAGGGAGGAATTGGCAGAAAAGTCTGTGCCTTCCAGAGGCTAGAATGGAACCCAAGATTCTCAAGTCTCACCCTTCCTTTGCTCTCAGCAAATATCTGTGAAACCTCTGGCAACGTGTGTGACTCCTCACCTTCTAGTGATTGTCCACATAAAGGATAACAATGTCTCTAAACAAATTAGTATGTGATCATGTAATTAAAGAATCTCATAATGCATAGGCACACGGGACCAAATTAAGGTGCCACAGGCAAATTTAAGCCTGGCATTTCCTAAATGTTGAGTGGTTAACTTTGCAACCTGAATGCTCTTTTAACTCTGTGTGTGTGTGTGGCTATATATGTGAAAACAAAGTTAATAGTTTCTCAGTAGCTAGAGCTACTTTTTATCATGATTATTTTTCGTAAATTTTAAGACAAGAAGGGACCATTAGATCATCAAGTCTGAGACCCTGTATATCAGAGGCCATGGAATTTCATCCAATTACTTCTGTACTGAGCCCAGTAACTTGTGTTTGGCTAAAGCAGATCTTCCAGAAAAGGCATCTAGTCTTGAAGACCTCAAGAGATGGAGAATCCACCACAACCTTTGGCTGCTTGTTCCAGTGTTAAATCACCCTGTTAAAACTTTGTGCCATATAACAGACAAGACAAAAATTCAGTTCTACTAACATTTTTTCCTCAGACAGAACTCTAGATAAAAATCTATGCTTTATAAAAACGTCCTAGGGAATTTTTTCTTCTCAAACACAAAATACTGCTTAAATTAAACAAAAGTTTAGTGGTAACACCAGCAAAATGGAGGAAAATCAGAAAGTAAAGGCCAACACACTATTGATAACTCTGGCATTTGTGCTGCATGTCAGTCCTCAGTTGGCATTCCTGCATTTTGTTGGCTTGTATCACAAATCATTGTTAAAACAGTTTTCTCCCCCAATCCATATTTAATTGCATACAATGTGTACTCCAAAGCAGTCACAGCGGAGTGTGGAAAAAGATGTACTAGCCTAGTTGGGTAGTTTGAATACATTCTTTACAACTTGGTGCAAACTTACAGTCCTTTAAATGATTAGCACTTGGTTGTTCCTTATAAAAAAGGACCAGTATTTTGCTATGAAATAGAGAATGCAAAGGGGCCTTAGAGCAATCTGATTCTTCTGCAGGTCAGTTCCTCTGTTTGTGTCTGGAAAAGAATTAAAAGATTCTTTTTTTTTTATTTGCCAATCACAAACTAGTTTTTCTGTTTAATTTAATCAAAGTAGAAGATACACATCTTTTTAGCTGGTCACATCTTTTTGTTCCTTGAGGTAGCACCTGTTCTTTTCTTATTCCTTCCAATTGCCTTTTCTGTTTTGTTTCCACAGACAAAGAAAGCGCAAAAAAGAAGTGATTTACCTGCATGTTTTAACAACAGAAGTTGCACCTAATTAAGTTAAAGAGCTGCTTCTCCCAGAGGCTGCCTTTGATGACACATTAATAGACTGAGGACAGAACATTTATAGGATATAAACCACCTATTGTCATCATTTCTTTATTCTGCTCTAATACTTGCTACACATCCTTAGGACAACAGACCACTGGTTATCCTCCTCAGAGTTGCATCTGTGACACACATCTGCCTTCGACCACTGATCATTGCTACTAGCTCTAGCTCAGTCCAGAACACTTAGACCATGGCTACACTACCACTTACACTGGCAAAATGTATGTCGCTCAGAGGTGTGAAAAAACATAGCCCTCCCCCAAGCGACATACATTTCACCAGAATAAGTGGCAGCGGGCAATCTCCTACTGCTGCTCATAGAGGTGGCTGTATTATGGCATCTCCCATCGGCATAGAGTGGCTACATGAGTGATCTTACAGCAGTGCAGCTGCAACAGTACTGCTGTAAGCTCCCTAGTGTAGACATGGCCTTAGGGTTTCCAGAGGCTATTTGTAGGCCAACTATTACAAAAATAAAACAGCTCTCCAAGTCCTGCATGGTATCTTCAAGCCTTTATTGGAGAGAAATCTCACCAGGATCAACTATGCAGAGAATACAAAAATTGGAGGGCAAACAGGAATACACCGAGCCAAAGTGAGAAGTGGAGAGAACAGAGCAGAGGACAGGCTGCAGTACAACTGGCGAGTCGTTACTGACCAATGTAAAGGCGTCTGGTTCAGGAGAGGAGACAGACACCAAATGGGAATGGGTGGATGGTACCAAGAAGCCACTCCCATTGCATTAAAGAAAGTTCATGCTCATCTAGCCTCATTACTTTCCTAATATTACTGTTGCACATAATCCTGCGCTATAGGTACCACAGGGGAGCTGTGAGATCAGGACTAGGAGAGAGATGGGCCACAAAAGACCTCTAGTTGGAAAATAATGACAGTAGGGCTTCTGAGCCTGAAGGATCCCCCATACACCCTGATACTGTAAAGCCAAGTATTGCTCTCCTTCTGTACATGGTTCTGATCATGTGATTTAATCTGTGGCTTTGTGTTTCCCTTCTGATCGCTCCCAACTCCGAGCCACAATTTGCACCCGAAGGAAGGGATGTGTGACTCAGACCAAAAAAACAAACCCAGCATTGTTCTTCACCACACTATGGGCGGGAACTTACTGTTCTTCAGGAAAAGAGCTATTAGAGAAATATTTCATCATCAAAAAAGTTTGAGCAAATGAGGCCCCTGCCCAGCACATCCATGTTAGAAGAATTTAAAACATCCCCTGTAGAAAACAAATAGAAAGTTTAAATAAAGGCAAGGAGAGTCTTTAGAAGCCATCTAACGTTTGCACTGGTACCTGCCATAGGACTGGAGTATACATGCTGCTAGTGTTCACTTAGTAACGTAACTGCTGCTAGACCTGAAGAGTCCCCATGTTGTAACAGGGCATCCCTGTCTGCATGGGAGATAACTGTTTTTAAGACTATCATCCGTGCCACATCCGCCAATCAAACCCCGCTTCTCTTGCCACAGTGAGTTCATATCCACATACATCATCACTAGACAAATGTCTCCAGCATTTAGCTCCAGAAAAATCATCAGCTCTCTGCAGCGGTAGAGTTCTTGGACTCTTTGTAGGGGCTGGCCCTCAGATGCAATCACACAGCCTTACAGCCATGCTGCATTACACCAGGATTTCACCTTGCGTTAGGTCAAGAGTGGGAATCCAGATGTGTCTGGAATTGGCTTATTCCCTGCTTCTAGAAGAGACCAAGGGAAGGTGTCTAGCACTTCTTCATTCCCCACGTTACCCAGAGGACAACAGAGACAAATTGAACAGGAGTACTTGTGGCACCTTAGAGACTAACAAATTTATTTCAGCATAATCTTTCGTGGGCTACAGCCCACTTCTTCAGATGCTCCTGTTCTTTTTGCGGATACAGACTAACATGGCTGCTACTTGGAGACAAATTGTTCTGCCTCCTCCTTTAGGAGGGGAACTGAAGAAGCCTGGCCTCTGCTGCCCCCCAGTGCTAGGAGACCCGGAGAAGAATTCACACCAGAGCCAGCACCTGGGAAGGAGGTTACAGAGATTCAAACATCCTCCTTCTTGCTCTTGCACCCAGTTTCCCCAAATCCTGGGACTGGCAATGACAAAAGTGCAGGATTCGGATATTGGGGGTGGGGGAGAAGATACCTGGATTTTAGCCATTGCCTTCCTAGTATGGTTGAAGGGCTGCTTCAACTCACAATATTCAGCATGAAGAAATGTACCAGTACAGATTCAAATTCTTCCTGCGTGCATCTAGTTTTCAGTTAGTCTAGCTGAACAACAACAACAAAAAATGGGCTTGTAACTGGAGGCTGGAAGCGCTGAATGAGGCAGCACACATTTATTCTGCTCTCTTCTTTGCCCATCTCCACTTTCCTCTACCCAGGTCTACCCACATTCACTGTTCACTCCAATATTATCCTACTCCACATTACTTTCTTCTGCAGTTTAGGGCTTTTGATTACCCCCATTCCTTCTCACATTCCAGGCCTATCTCCCAGCCCTTTGAACATACTCCTTTCAAAATATTATAAACATGTTGGAGGCGAGAAGCTTTAAAAGGATTATTAAACTCTTATATTTAGCAAAACAGTCTGACCAAGTGAAATTAGAAGAGCCGTTATTAAACACTATTAAACTCCCCTTCTACAAATGGAATCTCTCATCCATAAAGGATCATTAAAATTCCTTTTCCTGGCTGAAAAACATCAGACACCTTGTAATGTATATAAACTAAGGGGCATGCAATACATGAAATAGTCACTCCGATTTTTAAACTACTTATAATCGACAGGAATTGCAAGACTGGATCAGGTGGTGATCCATCTAGTGCAATAGCCTCTCTCTGATATTGGCTGGCACCAGATGTTGCAAAGGGAAGTGGGAGAAACCTTGGAGTAGCAGTTATGGAATAACTGGCCTACAAAAGCAGTTTCTTCTTAACTCCCATTTATTAGAGACTGCTTATGCCCAGAAACATGAGGACTTTTATCTCCCTCTCAGACACTGTCCTTATGTAGTGGTTTTGACTAGATAGGGGGCTATGAAAAGTCTCTCTTCATTTCCATTAACTGCGGATATCCTGAAGACACCAGTAATTACAAGATGTCTTCCTGCTGACTTTAGCCAATGGATTGGCTGTGATACCAGGACATGGAAAGACAAGGTGAGTGAGGTAATATCTTTGATTGGTCCAACTTCTGTTGGTGAGAGAGAGAAGCTTTCAAGCTTACACACAGCTCTTCTTTGGGTCTCTCAGAGCTTTGTGTGGTTCGAAAGCTTCCCTCTCACCAACAGAAGCTGGTCCAATCAAAGATATTACCTCACTCACCTTGTGTCTCTAATATCCTGGAACCAACATGGCTACAACACCACTATATACCCTGACATACACACTTCATTGTTCTGCACACTGCTGGCCTGGTTCTGCTCAAAGCACCAATGCAATCAGCATATCTGCAACAGGATCCTAGTTCCAAGTGTAACTAAAGAGGAGGGCGTTGAATTCATTGTTCACTTAACGGGGAATTTCAGATGGTTTAAGTCAATTCCAAAATGCCACAAAAGAAACCCATTGAATTCTTAATGAGAGCTGTCATTTTATCACAATCCAGCCTGGACCGGAAAGGCTTGCTGGGTACCAGGAAAGCAACGCTGCAGATAAAGCCACTTGTAACTGGGTCAGGTTTTGTATTGCATACAATTACAGATACTGACTTTCCACATTCCAAGGGGAGATGTATTATTTGGGTGGGTGCGAGCACAGAACTACAGGAAATGCTTTTGCCTTCACACATGAAATTGTCACTGGAAGTAAATATCCTTAGAACTGCTAGGTGACCCCCAAGAAGTTAGGTATGCTGAACCTGTACTATGCAGCTTTTATTACAACACAGCTGTATTTATAGACATTCAAATCCTGGAAGGAATTTTTACATTTGGTCTTCGCACTCAGTGATTTATTCCTCTCAGACTCAACTGTTCTCATTGCGTGTCTTTTCCATTTTGTTTGCCGCACACAGCTTTTCTACATGTGCTCATTAGATAAATTAATAAACTAGAAAACTTCTGGGTTACCAGGTTTGTTAGGTTGGTGGCATGGTCTCTCCTAGGTGGACTCATAACACATCTCAAAATTAATTGCAGTTCAGTCAAATCTAAACCAAGAACAAGCTCATTGTACTTCATCAATTGCCAACTCCGCTGGGACAAGGTTACACCACAGATTCCACCAGGCCCAGAAGTTTAGCAGGAATCTTCAGGCTCAGCTGCAAGCTCTTCTCACCTGGATTGTTGTTAATTGTTTAGTGCCAGTAGTGTGCTTCGCTCTCTACAAGATTCAGAATGAAAACCATCCCTGCCCTAAAGTGCTTGGAATCTAAGACAGACACTGTGACGATGGGGCACTCTGGAGAGGTATCTGAATGGTTCACTTCTAGTGACCATCGGTCTTATGGAGAAGGCGGTTGCTGTGCAGATGGAATGAGAAGGACACACTATGAATAAGGAGTGACCAACAGGGAGACTAGAATGGGAAGAGGAAATGAATGGGGCTTCCAAAGGGATGTAGTGAGAGTTGAAACCAGAAATCTAAACTTGACTGGAGTTGTGGGCTGGGGGTCTTGGATAGTGGTTAGTCAATGGCCTCAGTGCAGTTAGGAACCTCCATTCTCTCAAAGCCAGCAATTACCTCAGGATTATCTTTAGTTCCCACTACCTTGGGGCAAATCACACACCTGATTGGTGGTGGTGGTTCCTGAGGCACTTTACTCACAGTCATCTTTCCAACACCAAACTGATTGGCAACAGACCTGTAGCAGTCTGGGGTAGCCAGCTTCCAGATGGTTATAGCAACCTGCTTCTGGACCAGCAAAAGTGCCCTCATCTACACTGGAGGGTAGAAGCAAGCCAGACCCACTGCTGGTCATTCCAGATCTGCATAACAATATGATCCCACCAGGCTGTGCCAGAAGCACCAGTATACATAGGGGGCGTCAACAAATATGCTGATTATACGGAGGAGCATTTGCCACTGCAGGTCTGCCAAGCCAGGGTACTCTTCTTTCTCTGCCTCCTCCTGCTCCATCATGAAACCCATCATCCATCAGGTACCTTTGGTGGGTCAGAAAACACCACTGAAATATCCACCAGCACCTCATGAAAGCTCTGCCCCTTTCCTGACACAGGAGCGAGGGCAAAAGGAGAAGCTTGTTAAAAGGCACCTCCTCCATCTTGCTGTCTCCAATAGCTGGCTGCACAAAGATCAAAATGACTGCTCAGCAGGTTGCATTGGTGAGCTGTTCAAACAGTCTGTAGCATGCAGGGTGGGCAGTAAAGTTTGCCCACAGTGCATCACAGTCAAAGGGCTAGAGTGGCCACATTTCAGGAGGGCACTAGGGACTTTGGGATATGGTTGGTTTGACTTGGGTCAGTGTGCTGCAGTGTGGATGCCAGAGCCCAGGTTCAACCCCAGAAAAATCTTAATGTAGGATTAATAATTAACCAGTGTAGACTTTCAAGTCCAGAGTTCTCTAACATGGGTCAGTTGACTCAAGTTCTACTAACCCTGGGGTTTCATTGCAGTGTAGCCATACCCTAAAGTAAGCTCTGTATTAATAAGTACTCAGATACTACAGGGATGATGGCAGTGCAAGTATCTGAACAGATACGTGTGTTCTCTACGGTGACTGGCAACCAAAAGTTTCAAAACTACTGTTCTAAAATGTAAATACACTACAACATGGTAAGAGGGAAGAAGGTACTTGGTAACTTGCTGTGCCTTTTGGACAATGAAGCAGAAAAAACCCTTAAGTATGTGGAACCAGGGATCAGAGGTGCATAAAAGGAAGCAAGGTTCTACGGTGTGTGTTATTTAAAAACTCTTTTTGTATTATTGTGTCAAAGACCGATCACATTTGGAGTGTGCAACTTCCTGTGTTTGCACGTGGAGGTAGATAATTTTCTCCCTAGGGTTTTCTTGCCTGCAAACATGAAGCAAAAACAAAAAGGGAATCAGGACAATGATGAAGTGAGAAAAGAGCATGCAATACCCAGAAACAAAGAATAACCAGGAACATAGAACACTAGTGACCTGCTAAATAAAATGGTAACATTTTCAGAAGCATTTTAGTCTCATTTTCAAAAGTGATTTAGGCAGTTTGGAGTAAAAGACTAATTGGAATTTGGCTCGTAAGTGCCTAAGGCACTTTTGAAAATGGGTCTTATGCTCCTAAATCACTTAGACGCTTGAATTAGCATATTGGCCGTTGGGTAAAATTTTCAACTTCAACATCACAGTTTGTAATTCACTTGAGATGAATATCCTGCAATTTTTTTTGTTCTTGTTATATGATCAAGCACATACTACCAACTGTTGACTTAATGCTTTATCTAAGGTACACAAGCATAAGCCTACTTTTAGACTGTGTGTAGCCCCATCGATTGCAATGTGACTACTCATGTACTTAACATTAGGCATATGCTTAGGTAATTTGCTAAGGTACTTTGCCTATATGAAGAGACACATTCAGCAATAACATGTGCATTGCATAGGCTTATAGGCTAAACTGCAGATATTAATTTTACCACATACTATTTGTTACTTCATATAGGTGCCTTATATAGTAAATTTAATTTGATTCTTAAGATGTCATCATGGGTTCAATGGTCATCTAACCTCATATGCACTTCTGGTCACTCACGTCTGACGTTGTGAAAACGAGCTGTCTATTCCTCCTGACATTTGCTATCCCTCTCAACAAACATTGCTGCCTGACATCACTGCACTCAGTGGCTGATAACAAGGACTCATCTTTTTCTATTCGGGGGGCGGAAAAATCTCCCCCGACCCTCCCAAACAGCATTTGCTCAGTCATGCAACGAGTTTGAGAGGCTGATGTTACTATCCAAAGTCCAACTAATGGCCCATGTTTGTTGTTCTCAGATTCCTGGCAAGTAGAGTTTTCCCAGTGCAACAAACTGAAGGCGGAAGGTTCCTAAATTAACAAGCTGTGCTCTGGAGGCAGAGAAGGTAGTCAGCCAACCCAAAAATAGCTCTGGGCAGGAAAAGGTTTTGAGTAAAACGATCAGCGTTACAACCTGCCTACCCATTTCCCGCACTATACCCTGTGCCAGACCCATACCTGGCACAACATCCTTCCCCTGGCATGCCAGCATAACTATGCTCGTCAGCAAATTCGAGGGCTAGAGCCCTGGCTCCTACTCCCTACTCCATCCAGTCCACTTGCACCAGGTTGGGATGCAACAGCCCCATAGAGGCTGCTCTCCTTCCTGTTCTGCTACCCATGATCGGTGTAGCCATTGCAAGGGAGTGAGAAGGTACATAATGCAAATTCCAGGTCACAATCTTGCCATCAATCACGTGTAGATAGATCACACTATTTTAATATTTACAGTATTTATAAACATTAAATATGGGTAGAACTATTTGTTATAAGCTTTAATAAGAAATTATCATTAGCAGCATGGAGGTTTTTTTGTTTTGTTTTTTTAAACACAATGTCTATCTACCTGTTTTTCTTCTCAGTCCTAAGAAAAATCACCATTAGAATAAAAGTGCAAAAAAATAACAATAATTTCACATGATTTTATGGTGTTTTGGGAGGAGGGACAGGATGGATGCACCTGCTGGAGATGTCAAAATTGAACATTTTTCATAAGGCCATTGAACACCAGGAATACAGTGGTCACCATTATACAACTACAGTTACCTTCTAAAGGCAAAATGAGCTTTGCCACCGTCTACATAGCATTCGTATACCTAGAACTCAGAAGTATACTGCAGTAACTACGCCACAAATGCCACGATAATTTCAATGACAGCCACTGGATGTACATTTACACTGTAGCTTTTTCGGTTAGTCTTTTCTTTTTCAAAATATGAACAGCTCGAACAATCTGAATGTGCCTCCTGACTCACCTATGCAAGTTTTCTACATCTTCAATAGTCTCAGGCAACGTTTTCCCTTTGGTTTCAGGCAGCAACAACACCAATCCACCAGCAATTAAACCAACCACAGCTTCAAATTAAACACACACAAGAAGACCAAGTTAGAACCCACACACATCATATGATATTATTGCAGCCAGATGGCATCAAATGTAATTGGTGAATTTAATTAAAACAACAAAGTTTGTAGGAGAGATTTTGTTTTTTTAACATACAACAATAAAGGGCCAAATTTTGCTCTAAATATAGTATACAGAATTTTTGCACACAAGGTAGGTTCACAGCTTTTCAGGGGTCTCACTGCAGCATTACGGAGATAATTATAGGTAGTAAAGTTTAATTATAAGCTACATACTGTAATGGTATCTATCAGGTTGGAAAGGCATGTTTGACAAATGGCAGTCGGTATGTTTACACGAGATGAAATGTACTGGATTTCCCTGTCACCATGAGAACAAGATTTTCAAAGTTACAGTTCCTCTCTCACTCATTAAGTTCCTGGTTACCAACTTTCATAAGCCCCAATCTAAAATGTATGTATTATGAAGTCCCTTATAAATAATATAAATTTGCTCTTTATTAAAAATAATGTATTGCCTTCAAAGATAGTCTTCTCACAATAATGCACTAGTCCTAAAACTGGAATTTTGCAGTATCTGGCCTAAAGTTTAGATTGACTAATCTCCAGGAAATTTCAGCCTGTTTTGAAGAAGGCTACTTACTAGTCTATAGCCTTTTTTAAAGATGATTACATGGTTGTCTAGCCAAAAAAAGAGAAATATTGACAAGACTGAAGTCTGCAACATCCTTAATAATCCACAAAATATACCCAACAGGCACCATTTGAAATTACAACATCTTGTCTCAAGACAGAGACCAAACCACAGAAGTAAGAAAATGACTCAAATGAATATTGTCAACAAACTGAAATGTGATCCGAATTTTAGTGAATTTCACAATCCTCTTCGACTTGTCAAGCAACATTTGCTAGTTTGCAGCTTTTTTTTAAAAAGGCACGCAAGAAACCATAAATATAATATGGAAGCGGACTCTGACTACATACACAACTCAGAAGTGAACTATTAGTTTATTATGAGTTGAAGGTTTTGTGAAGGGAAAAAATATTTTCTCTCCTAGATTTGAAATCAGTTTCTCAGATTGGTTTGTCATGACAATTGAGGCATGGTTAATACACAAGAAGGTAAGAAAATACTTACCAAAAACTATAAGTGGCAGCTCATGCCAGATCTCTGCCAGCCTGTAGACAATGAATGGGGCTAGTATCCCACCAACATCACACAAGGAAGAGCAGACCATTACACCAAGGTTCCTGATTTAACAGCAAAACAATTGCATTATATTGGTCTGAAAAAGTTCTGTAGCTGGAGCAGAGTTGATCAAAACACTGAGCTGGGACAGAATACATCCTGCCATAAAATTGTGATTATTAACTATTTGCATTACTGCAGTGCCTCAAAGCCCAGGCATGAACCTGGACTCCATTGCACTAGACACTGTACAAACAGAACAAACGTCCCTGCCCCAAAGAGTTTACAATCTAAGCATTAGACACGAGACAACAAATGGGGGGAGTACAAGGAAACAATGAGACTATTGGTCAGCACGATAGGCTGCGGTCTCAGCAGCCTAACCATAATAAAATACCAAAATAGAATCACAAGTCCTGATTCTCTCCTGCCTTGCTCCTCATGAAGTCATTCACACCTGTGTAGCATGAGATTATAACCCTACCAAATAGCCATGGGAAGGTTTACTCCTATTTTGCATAAGTGTGAGTAACTGATTCCCTGAGATTCAGAGAACTTTCTACAGTTTCGTGTGGGCTCTCTGCCTTGTGCTGATTGGCTGTCTACACCAACCCTCCCCATCCCTCACTGTCTGTGTCTCAGTTTCACTCCACACCTGCCCCTCCTTACTTTCTTCCGATCTTTTCTGCCCTCCCTCCCCCGCCCTTCCTTTCCCATTTAGCTGATCCCGCCCAACATAAAAATATCATGAAGTTACCCCTCCCACCCACTGTTTCTATCCTCTCTGTTTAGATTGTAAACTTTTCAGGGCAGGGACCTGTGTTTGTAGAGTGCCTAGCACACTGGGGCTCTACTCTTGACTGGCCCTTAAGCACTACTGTGATAAACACGATGAATAATAAACTTCAAGGTAGTAGAGAATCAGGCTCAGAGTGTCGGATTAGAACCTCCCATCAGATAGAACAGAACTTTGAAAATAGTAGCTACATTATTTTAAATAACTGTCAATGTAGGGAGATGTTCAAAGGTCCACCTAATGTATATGTCCATAATAAAAAGAGAAAAAAAGCCTTCAGTAGCTTTCTAAGTAGAGCTTATCAGCAGAATGATCTTTATACAGGTTTCAAATGAGTGTATGGGAATCTAGCAGTTTCTAGATAATATGGGCTAAATTTAGATTCTTTCAGGGTCTTTTTTTTTTTTAAAGTGATGAATGTATGTACCTAAAATCCTCTTATAAAACTGCTATACAAAGCCAGCATTTAGGGGTAGATTAATAGTTTCATAGATTTTAAGGCTAATGAGTACCATTAGATCACTGGCTCTTAAATTTCATCCAGTTACTGCTGTGTTGAGCCCTGTAACTTGTGTTTGGCTAAAGAATATCTCCAGAAATACATCCAGTCTTGATTTGAAGACTTCAAGGGATGGAGAATTCATCACTTCCCTTTAAGACCAAAAGGTGCCCCAATCCACCAACACATTGGGGCTTCCAAAACGTCAACCAGCCCAGATTCTTCCCAGTCCTCCTCAATTCTGCTCCCCTCCTCAGATACACTCTTTTATGCTACTTCTATCTTCCTGCTCTCCCAGACCCCCGATAGACTCTCCATTTCTCATCGATCCATTATTGTCTCTAGCCCCTTTCGACCTCTGGTTTTGAAGGACAAGAATCTTGCTTTAATCCAGCTCTGCACGTTCCATTTGCAGTACAATATAGGGAGAAGTTGTATAGGAATATTCTGTTCCTGCATTAACTTGTCTTTTATTCAATTTTCTAAGTGATCAATTTGCATAATGTTCTTTAGATATCAATAGGTCTATAATTCTGGAGCATTTCTGTACTAATCGTTAAGTCAATATAAAATACAACATATCCGTCAGTTTCAATAGCTGCCTTTCACATCATGCTGGCCCCAGACAACGCACTCACCTCAAAAATGTTGGGTACAGTTCAGTGTTTACAAAGCAAACCATTTCGATAGACATTGTAATTCCCATTCTCCCAATGCAACCTACAGTCACTTTTAGCCAGTGAATATCTGCAAAGGAAACAGTTATTTCACTTACAATGTTTTCTGGAGGTTTTTTGGGCCAACGGTGATTGGGTGGGCAGGGGTTATCTAATGAAACAATGTTATTTTTAGTGGAAACCAATAATCCTGTATTACTTGAACTGTATTAATTTAAAGGAACTGCTATTGTTTAATTGCATAAAGCAGCAGATTAAAACAATCAGCACCACGTGGGTTTATTGTTAAATGTGATTTGCAAAGTTATGTACAGTACCCTATTTCCCCAAGATATTTCCTATTAATTCTGATGTCTGCAAAAATGTAGACTTTCATTTACTCCATCTCATTTGTGAGGGGTGGGAACCCTGGGTGCAAGGAAAGTCTCCAGCACCTGTCAGGGTCACAGGCTACAATCACAGATGTGCTTTTGCAAACTTTCAAACCTAGACTATAGCGAGACAGATTAATGAGGTCCAAGAGGTAACACTGAGAAGGTAAACTACTGAAACCTCTGACAACTCACCCTCAGGGATTAAAGCCATAATGAGACAGGCAGCCCCTGCCACCAGAGTTGCCACAGCCCAGGGATAGCGACGGCCAATGCGATTGATTGTGAGAATGATCATGAAGGCAGCTGGAAATTCAACAAGGGCAGAATAGAAGAAATCCAGATACATGTTCCCACCAGCCATTGCCATGTGCATGATGAGCCCCTGGTACAGAAGAGAGCTGGCCAACCTAGGCAGAGAACAGAGCCCCGTTTCTTCTTGGAACGCATATAAACAAACCTTCTGAACCACAATTAGGTCAATGAAACCAACTTCAGCTCTAATTTACTCAACAGTGTAGATGAAAGCCTGAGAGCCTGAGTGAAGAACAGTAGAGATTAATGCAGGAAAGCAGAAACTAGAGGTAGAGTTTACAGCCCATAAAATAATGCGGTAGGTCAGGAACTAAGCCTTGAATATAAATCGGGTAGGAAATATTAATGGTATCATAGACTAAGGCTAAAAAAGCTTTCAGACTAGACTACTCATACTTCTAGCTCTGAGTTACAATTATGGGCTTATGATCACTGAAGGAATAGTCCTTTGTCAAGTGCCCATTCTGCCCTCTGCATCCTCACCATCAGACATAATGGAGACTCAGATGGGCAGTTGGACGAGCAATGCGTTTTCTAAATAACTCCTCTTAAGAGCTCTTTTCAACCATCCGAGCTGTTAGTTGAGGGAAAAATTGACCAGGCATCTAGGGAGTGAGCTCAGAAGGTAGAAAAGCTCTCCTGGTCAAATGCTTGTATTAACATTCTCATCTTGCCTCAAAAGATAAATTTACCTACAAGTGTTTTATATAAGGAAGATGCTAAGAGCTTGTCCACATGGCGAGTTACTGCATGGAAAGCTGGTGCACTTAGTGTCACACCCTGGCTTGCTGCACAGTGGCACACCACATAAACAAGCTCTAAGACTAGGAAATTCTGTCATGGCAACACGGATTTGTCTATGCTTAGGCATCAGCACCAGCAGATCTACAGAGATTCCTAGAAGTGGATTGGTGACTATGGGCTTCAGGCAAAGCCGATGGAGTCACTTTGGCTTTGTCTATACTAGAGAAATCAGTATTGCAAGTCGATTTCTTCACATCAATAGTTCCACCATCAATTGAATGTGTCCACACCACGGCTGCTTTACATTGATTCAGGTGAGATGGCTCCTTCAGCCAGTGAACCTCAGTCCTCAGATGCGGGACCTGCTAAAGTCAGGCCTGGGATAGGGAGACATCTCTGGGTACGGCAGATACTGTGGGGGTCACACTGGGGGCATAGAGCACAACTATCAGATCTGACATTAAGCCAGTTGTGCTAATGCGTTGCAGCCAACAGTTACCCAACTGGTTGAGCCTGCACCAATTTAGGCTACCCCAGTTCTTACCCCTATCCAATTTGGGGGTAATTGATACCAGTTTTTGTCTCGTTACAGTTGACTGAAGCACTTGTCTACATAGACATAACATGCTCTTAAACTGATGGAGTGGGGAACAAGTGTAACTTCTCTGTATGTAGAGAAGTCCTCATATGGCCCCATAATTCATCCATTGGTGACCAGACACATGAGGTCATCATGGCAATGGAGCTAAACTAAAACCACAGTTAAGAACACTAGCTCGTACTATTCCAGTGATCTCCCCTGACAGGATTGAGAGTAACCGAGAAACCTCCCCAGCAGTACAGGAAGACAAAGGAGGAAGAAAGTCTGGAGCATGAAAAAACTGAGTTCTGAGTGCAGGAAATGGGGGTAAGACAAAACTGGAACTTTAATGCTTTGTAATAAAAAAAAAAAATTAAAGTTGTCTTAAGACTTTTTACCAGTTATACATCAAAATGAATGTGTGTTTCCGCATCTGAGGTGTCCTGACAAGGTCCATAAATGAAGCTCTCAGATTTTCCCCACCTTCCTCTTCAAGGTTAATATTCTACAGAAGAACCAGTGCATTGTTAATTAAGGGCTAAACTGGGTGACAGAAATTTATCATGTTAAAGCAAACAGGAAGGGAGGGGCTCGTGACATACTGTAGTCATATATTAGATATGTTACTTAATACAATACATAAGAGCTTCCTGGGAAATGCACCATTCCATTGAGATTATTGCATGGGATATGGAGGAGAAGGATCACAATGATAATGAGGGAATTCTTTAACTTCACTTCAACAGTTTTAGTCGTTCCTTAACTATTTGATCTGGTGTTTCCTAAGTAATTTCTCCAGGATTCTAAAGTTTCCTTTTTCTTTAGTCTTAGCTGAACAGGTCATGAATCAGCAGCATTGCAA
Organism: Malaclemys terrapin pileata; assembly: GCF_027887155.1. Taxonomy (NCBI): domain Eukaryota; kingdom Metazoa; phylum Chordata; order Testudines; family Emydidae; genus Malaclemys; species Malaclemys terrapin. The sequence goes on from NC_071507.1 coordinate 89,714,225, forward strand.
TGCAAAATGTTTTAGCTCTGGAATACACAAGAACCTTGGCACAGCACTGACACCTGGGGTATATTCCTCGCCTTATTTCAAACCTCCTGCATGACATGGAGCAAGCGTCTGAATCTCTCCTTGCACCAGCTTCCTCATATGTACAATGGGGAATGATAGCTATCCAGCTGGGACTGAGGTTAACTTTGATATTTACCAGCATGTAAAACTCCTCAGGTGGAAAGCATTATACAAAAAAAAACTTTATAATGTTCACCTACAAGCATAAAACCTCAAGCTCACCTGAAAATGGGCAGGCAGCTTTTTCCCATTCTTTTTGGCAATATAGTCCAAAATCTTCATGGCCTTGTCATTTTGCTTCTGAGATATCAGCCACCTTGGAGACTCAGGCACACACCTGTAATTCAAGCAAGCAGACACTGCCATACAGAAAACAAAATGGTGCATCCACACTGAACCCAGGCTGTGGAGACAGTACTTCTGTTGAACACAGTGACGCTACTTTCAGCTTTTCAAGAAAAGAACAGTTTGCCGTGCTGCAAGATGAAGTTGGAGGAGCAGCCTTGGCAGTAGCTCAGTTTTACTGGAGATGAACACACTCCTGATAAAACAATAAATAATAAGAAACCCTTGCAATAAGAACATGCATAGCACTCGCCCAATCAATTTACCCATCTGATGGCTCCTCATGAGGAGCCATTTGCCAGCTAGACAGACGACAGACACACCCCTCTAAGAGCACTGGAACTTTCACTCCATTTACTCATGTCAAATCAAACTCACAAAAATAGATAAAGGAAGAAAACAAAAACTTTATCCCCCCTAATCCCCACTCTGGGCAGACAACTCTTCACAACCCAAGTGCTCATAAAAAGAAAAAAAAAGTGAAACCAAAATGATACAAGTTAATTCTTTTAAACAATACAGCAAAATGATCTACTAAAGGAGGAACCTATTACTTTTGGTTGTGCCAAAAAATATAGTATAATTTTAAAAAAATTCTGTGCAGCAAGCCACTTTAAATAAAAATACTTCGCCATTGGACAATCACCACTAATTAACCACCATTTCAAGGGGATGTCAGTCAAATTATGGCCCTAAATTATTTAATAAATTTCCCTTTAAACAAATGTTCAATTGATGCATATATAAAATTCAATTCCTTGTGTCAAATTACTTTACATCCAATTTTCTTTTAAAACATAATCCACTAACAGCATAACATAACAGAAGTTTGATTCCTAAGAATACAGTAGACAAGATGTGCATGCTATAATACAACCAAGGATTGAACATTAAAGGAGACTATTTCTACTCTTTGTTGGTGTAGATCTGCCGTTTGCATTAACCAGAGTCATGTGCATCCAAACAGAATACAACATTCTCCTACAGCTCTTGACCATCTCTCTTGGGTGAAGGGAAATATAATTTTAAATCTTCTGTTGCAGTATATGAAAGTGCTTACCAGTAATAGAGCAAGAGGAGGAAGCATGGTAGAGTAACAGTAAGTTGCAACCACCTCCAGTGAGGAATAGCATAAGCAACACCATCGAGCAGCAGAAGTCCAACTGTAAAGGCCACTTGATAGAGAATTCCCACGGTCTTCCTATGGCTTGGGCCAACAATTTCTGTGACTGAAATGTATATAATACAAGTGACTGTTCAAAAACAGAAGGAAAACTGATGGATCATTTTAGAGATAGAAGAACCAAGAAACCCTACTCCAGAAACAAGGGGTTTCAAGCATTTCAGGAGGCGTAGATTCTTTTCAGGGAGTCTGGAGGCAAATACCAATTCCCTGAAGAACATTCCTTAATTCTAGATTTTTGCATAAAATCTTAAAACAAATCCTTTGATACTTGTAGACCAAGCTTAATTTGCTTATTAAATTTTATTAGATCATTGAGGTCAGTAATTATGTTCTTCCTGACTGAATGTGCTTAAATCTTATTCTCTGTTATGGCATTCCACGCTTAAGTGAAACATGATCACCAAAATTTACATATGAAATTTTTACTGTACAATACAACACTATCCTAAATAAAGTTTCCATAATGTAGAACTGAAGGATCATATTGTGCAAGGAGGTAATAATCGTTCATTGTCTGATTGATGTGAAGTGGTGGGGGCAGCTGTTCCAATAGTGGATTTAATACTCAAATCACTAGAATGAAAATTTATATATGCACAGAATGGACTGGTTGATACATTAGGTTTTCTTCATCTCAAACTTCTGGATAACTACAATAGCTCGATGTTTCTGCTACAATGTTTAGCAGTATAATAGTTTAAAAGGTTGGCATTTCAGTTTTTGTCACCTTCAGAGTTAACACTCCACTGATGTGAATGAGGCAGTTCACACCACTCAGAGCTATTGTTTAAAAACTGTCCACTTTACAGATTCAGGAAGACAGACAATGCTAAGCCATGTAGCATTTGGAAGATTTTCTTTGCAACCGTAAAGGAGAAAAGCTTATATTTTAAAAACAAAACCTAAATTCTGCAACACTTAAGGGATCCCTAATGGCACCTTTAGCACCTTGGGCAACAGCAAACTATATTTAACAGACCATGTAAACAAACAAACTAATGCTGGATCAGTGTAGAGTGATATAATCAGAGTGACACCATCACTATTTGAGCAGGGCTGGATTAACACATAGGCAAACGAGGCATATGCCAAGAGCCCAAATTAGGGGAGGAGGTGATGGTTTTTTTTTTGCACAAACTGAAAAAAATTCACTGGGCAGGTCTACACTACCGCTAAATTCAATCTAACTTATGTCACTCAGGAGCAGGGCCGGCTCCAGGCACCAGCCGACCAAGCACATGCTTGGGGCTGCATGGCGCTCAGGTTTTTTTTTTTTTTGGTTTGGCAGGGCAGGGAGGGGTTTTTTTTGTTTGTTTTTGTTTCTGCCAGGCGGTGCTCGCGGGGTGGCAGGGCTTCCGGCGGCACAACGCTCGTGGGGGGGCAGGGCGGCACTCATGGTGGGGGTGTTACGGCGCGGTGGCACTCTTTTTTTTTTTTGCTTGGGGCAGCAAAAAAGTTAGAGCCGGCTCTGCTCAGAAGTGTAAGCAAGATACCCCCCCTGAGCAACGCAAGTTAGATCGACCTAAGCGCTGTCTACGCTGGCGCTATGTTGGCAGGAGACACTCTCCCACTGACACAGCTTCTGCCTCTCACAGAGGTGGAGTAATTATTCTGCCTGGAGAACGCTCTCCTGTCGGAATACAGCATCTTCCCCAGATGCGCTACTGATGCAGCTGCGCCAATGTAGCTCTTCTAATGTAGACCTGCCCACTCATTTGAGTGGGTGGCATTGCAACCTGGTGCATGGGGTTGCAGCACTGCTCAGGTTTGGCCCATCCACCCCGTCCTGGTGAGTAGTGCCACAAGCAGCAGCAGGACAAGCAGCCGGTCCAGCAGATCCACAGCATGGCCAGCCTGGCTTGGTGAGTGTACCGTACCACAGTTTGCTGTGATTCACATTAGAAGTTGGGGCCCAGAAGTGTATGTTTGCCTAAGACCCAGCGATGGGTTAATCTGGCTCCTCATGTGACCTCTCTATTGCCTTCCCACCCTCTGATATATTTTCCATTCAAATGAGCGTGCACTATCAAAGAGCGCCAAAACAACTTCTGCCTTTTTCTTGGTAGGTATATACTGTACTTGAGTTATTGTTTAAGATGTAAACCTGGGCTTGCCATTTACTGCTCCTTTAGGTATAAAGATTCCTCAAAGTTGTTTGTTTCCTCAAAGTCCTCTATCACCTCCTCCTTTCACTCTGTTGAGAGCGCACTGGAGCCTAAATAGTGATGTCACACCAAGCTGCTGCACACTTCCCTCTCTTGCGTACTGGGGAATGGGAACTGCATCTCAGGTAACAGCCTCATTTGACATCACTATTCTGATCTTCCAAAGACATCGGGATCTGAGGGAAGAAAGAAACTGATCTCTCTAATGTAAGCTAATAAGCAGGGGGGAAACAATCCCTTATACATACTTTCAAAAAGCAGCAAAGGGCCCTTTTCTGCTTCCCAGTTCACATTTAGTCCAATGAATTGCTCGTTTTCCCTTCATCTCCCATTACCAATATTACTCCCAGGGAAAGCACCAGTCTTACTCAGGATGTAGCCTGCTGCCCAGCTGCCCTTGCTGACCAGTCCTTGTAGGAAGCGAAAGATCATCATCCAAAGGTAGCTTGGTGCAAAGGCCACAAGAACTCCAGAGGCGGAACTTACAAGGATTGTCACTATAAGGCAAAGTTTACGGCCAAATCTGCATGGGAAAAGAATTACAAATACAAGTACAAGATCAAAATACAGACACACACCAAAGTAAACTGTTAAAAACTTCATGTAGCATTTAGGAAATCCAAACATTTATCAATTGGAAGGATAGACCCACATTAATATTATAGAACTACATTTATATGGTGTTAATGGGGGCCTAGTGCTCACCTATCATTTGGGTTAACTTCTCCATTGCTTTGTAATTCCATAAATGCTTTTGAGGAGTTTGGATGAAACCAAGTATCCCAAATGATAGGTGAGCAATACGTCCATATTAATAAATATAAATGATAAAGGTATCTCTTCCTGTCTATTTTTGGAATTACAGTCAGGAGAAAAGATACCTGTAGATGAATATAATTACTCTACAGTTTCTTTTGAAGTGCCTATGTAATGAGGGGATTAGGAGTAACTAATTTACATACAAAGAGCCCAATCCTCAAACCATGCATGTTCAGATCTTCCATTGATACGAATCGAAGTTTCACATGTAGAGAACTTACATAATGAGGCCTGCAGAGCTTGCAATGCAAAGCAATTTGGAGGGGAAGTGGAGGGATGTGTGGAGGGGAATACATTGTTAGGAATGTGGGCACATCTTTTTCCAGTGACTGGAAAAATGGTTCTAATGGTTTATAACACAACATGCCCTTCCTGTGCCCAGAGCCAGTGGTATATCCTTAATCTCAATGGGACTTTACAATGACTTCATACCCTAGTTCTGAACATAGTGCTGCAGTTATGAAAATCACTCGTCACTCATATTTGCATTGATAGTGTATCTATTTGGCAATCTCCGACTGTATTATTACTTGATAAGCAAACCTTTAACAAAAGGAAACAGGATGTTTTCATATCAAAATTGCAATTCATACCACAGAAAGACAGAATGACAACTCCAACTCAGAGTTTCCTGGCTTTTGTTAACAATCAACATGTTCATATAGGGTGTCTGGGTTTTTTGCACGTTATCACTGTAAAATATACTGAGGAGCACATGAGCACTGCAGGGAGGAAACTTGTGGGATAGGAAAGATCTGCAGCTACAAAAACCCAGAGTCTTTGATATGTTTTTCTAAGACTGAGAGACTTAGGAGTGTTCATTCATTGAAAGGCGCATGAGCATGCTGTTAGTCAGATGGATTTGCCTCTACATTTGTTTATTTTTAACTGCTAAACATTGATTAGGGATATCGGCTATGTTTTAATATCCCGCACATACCTGTCTGCTATGTAGCCGACGTATACCGATCCAAAAAAAAAGCCAGCATTCACACAGGACTGAAAGAGATCCACCTTCCAGGAGTCCTCACACACCAGGTTAAACTGAAGAGGCACATCATAGTTAGAAGGGACATTCAGTGAATATATCCACTCCTTAAAACCAGAAACTGGTTGATACCAACAACCACCACTTTAGCCTTATTAAAACAACATTCTATTCCAGGGCTGATCCTGCATTTTAAGCATCTCAAAGTCCCAGAAGTGGTTAGAGGCATAGGAACACAAGACCAGGCCCCTGGATAAGTCTGCTGATATCGCCCCTATTTCCCATGCATCTAATCTTATATGACTAGGGAGATATGGGGGGGGGGGGGAGAACCACACCTGTTGCTCAATATTAGAGTATCACCCAAAAGCCCCAACCAGGATTAGGACTCTTTTGTGCTAGGCACTGTATAATCATAGTTAATCACTATGGACTTGAACATCCTTGGACATAGACATGCAGGCAACTCTGGTCCCTTTGGCAGCTTCCACTGGGGGCTGGCAGCTATGGTCCCAGCCGCGATTCTTGTTTCTTCTCCGCCTATAGATCAGTAGCCATGGCTGCTCTAACGGTGTGTAGAATTTTCTTTGCAATGAAGATTCTAGATGCCTATAAAAAGCAGCAAACACCACATGACCTCCTCTGGGCCACAGTCTGAGAGCAGCTGCCTTAAAATACTATGCACGCTGAGCAGGAATAGTTTGAATTTGCTGTAAGAAGCCCAAGAAGAGAGGTCCTCAGAGCTTGCTGGGCCTGAACACAGAGTCTTCAAGACACTGGGGGGGCTTTGGCAAGCCAAAGCAGGATTGTCCCTATCCAAGTGCTATCCAGAATCAACCGTTAGATATTGGCTACTCATTCTTGGGTTTTGTGCATAGTTTTAGAAAACATTTCATAAAGAAATATTGGTTATGTTGCAGGGGGGGGGACACACGGTTAAAGGATGTATATCTGGCTGTATATCCCTTTCCTTCTTGCTGGGGTTAGGTTAATCAAAGCTATGTATTTTTAATCCACACACCAAGATGTGTTTACTCCTGTGCTGCTGTATTTCTGGTTATAGGGATTAGCATAGGACAAAGCCTGGTGCTCCCCCTTTGTTACCTTTACATTGTGACTTTTTTCCAGGCCCATTGCTGGACAGCGAAGCGAGGGTTGAAAGGAAGGAGCTAGGGCCCTTATTGGAGGCCCATAGTTGCAACCATGCTGGAAGTTGTGGACAGCAATAGGGATCCTTATCCAAACCCTCTAAACAAAACTTCAGATTGAGGTGCCCATTCTGACTCCACAGCAGGGAGGCTCTCCCAGTCTGATTGGCAGCAGGCCAGTTGCTGAGAACCTACTGTTCTTTTCAACAATATTTAAAATATAAGAAATGTTTAAGGGAAGAAAGTTACTATTGGCAGCAAAGCAGGTTTTTAAACAAAATTTTTGTCCGTTTCTCCATCTATGAACAAGTGTTGGACTCAGCGCTGCAGGAGGCAATTAATCTACTTCTTGCCAGTAGAGGCGATTCCAATGGAATAAAACATTTGACAGCACACCTTCCCCGGGACCTCACTTCACTTTAAAATTGACAGCAGAACTCTTATGTGATGCAAGAGAACTGACTCTGCAATAACATTGAGGCACCTGACTGCTCCCAATGCCTAACAGATACATAAGTAATCTGGAAGCAAAGTCTAACAGACCTATAATAATGATTGACAAGAAGTACAGGATTTTTAACTGAATTTTTGTTTACTTCAAAAAAAAGTCTAAAAGTAAGGACTATAGTTCTATCTGTGGAAACCTTTTATAATGCAGATTTACACTGTTCTAGAAATGTTTGGCAGGTTCCCAAAAGCTATTCTGTGCAAGATCTTTAACAAATTTAATGCAAGTAAAAGAGTGTTCCTAGTTTGGCCAAGATTTCCAAAAGGGATTGATTGTGGCGTCTTAGTTTTTGAGTCCCAACTTGAGATGCCTCAGAAGAGCCCAATTTTCAAACAGCTGTGAGCACCTACTTTGACCTTGAAAGGGGTCATTGAGACACCCAGGATCAACAGTCACTTTTGTAAACCTTGGCTCACTGGACTTACGTTTTTCCTTTGTCCTTCAGCTGCTGCTATAGCAACAATACAAATAATTACAAGTTAACAAAAAGTCTGTTGCAAATGATAGTAAATAGGAAGGTAAAATGCTGAGAAATTATTATTCATAAGGGAAAGTGAGGCAACAGAGAGAACCCGTCTGTGTGTACAGAGCTCTTCAACACAAGGCACATTTGGGGCAAAATGTTCAGAATTGACTGTTGAACTTCACACACACATTTAGACACCTAAATAAGTGGCTTGATTTTCAGAAAAGCCAAACACCTGCAACGCCTGTTGACTTCACACTAGGCATGCTAAGAGGCTTAATATGGGTCATTCCCTCACCAACATTCCCTCCTGCCATTTGGATACTCGCATCCATCTCAATACAAAGATTTATCCTTAGAGCCACTTTCTTAAATAAAATAATGGAAAGCTTTTATTTTAGATGCTTTAAAAAAAACAAGATGTTTTGGGCTAAATTTAATCTGACAAGATCCCTTAAGACAATTTTCTTACCTCACTAAAAATTAACAATGATGCGTCATAGTACAACTTTTATCACTTAGCGTATATCTATGAATGGGGTATTTCCACAAAGCATATAATATTGCCCAATATGCACCTGTTATTTCTAAGGCTGTCAAGTGATTAAAAACATTAATGGCGATTAATTGCGGGATTAAAAAAATAATCACAATTAATCGCATTGTTAAACAAAAGAATACCATTTAAATATTGTAGATGTTTTCTACATTTTCAAATATATTGATTTCAATTACAACACAGAATGAAGTGTACAGTGCTCACTTTGTATTTATTTGTATTACAAGTATTTGCACTGTAAAAAAAAAAAAAATAGCATTTTTCAATTCACCTAATACAAGTAGTGTAGTGCAATCTCTTTATCATGAAAGTTGAACTTACAAATGTAGAATTATGTCCAAAAAAACCTGCATTCAAAAATAAAACAATGTAAAATTTTAGAGCCAAATCTACTCAGTCCTACTTCTTGTTCAGCCAATCGCTCAGACAAACAAATTTGTTTACATTTGCAGGAGATAATGCTGCCCACTTCTTTTTTTTACAATGTCACCTTAAAGTGAGAACAGGCATTCTCATGGCACTGTTGTAGCCGGCGTCCCAAGATATTTATGTGCCAGATGCGGTAAAGATTCATATGTCCCTTCATGCTTCAACCACCATTCCAGGGGACATGCACCCATGCTGATGATGGATTCTGCTCGATAACCATCCAAAGCAAAGCAGACCGACGCATGTTTGTTTTCATCATCGGAGTCAGATGCCACCAGGAGAAGGTTGGTTTTCTTTTTTGGTGGTTCGAGTTCTGTAGTTTCCGCATCAGAGTGTTGCTCTTTTAAGACATCTGCAAGCATGTTCCACACCTCATCCCTCTCAAATTTTGGAAGGCACTTCAGGTTCTTAAATCTTGGGTCGAGTGCTGTAGCTATTTTTAGAAATCTCATATTGGTATCTTTTGTGTTTTGTGAAATCTGCAGTGAAAGTGTTCTTAAAATAAACAACAACATGTGCTGGGTCATCATCCGAGACTGCTATAACCTGAAATATATGGCAGAACGTGGGTAAAATAGAGTAGGGAACATACAATTCTCCCTCAAGGAGTTCAGTCACAAATTTAAATTAACACTTTTTTTTTTAAACGAGAGTCATCAGCATGGAAACATGTCCTCTGGAATGGTGGCCAAAGCATGAAGGGACATATGAATGTTTAGCATATCTGGCACGTAAATACCTTGTAGTGCCGTCTACAAAAGTGCCATGCAATTGCCTGCTCTCACTTTCTGGTGACATTGTAAATAAGAAGAGGGCAGCAGTATCTCCTGTAAATGTACACAAACTTGTTTGTCTTAGTGATTGGCTGAACAAGAAGTAGGACTGAGTGTACTTGTAGGCTCTGAAGTTTTACATTGTTTTAGTTTTGAGTGCAGTTATGTAACAAAACAAAAAACCTACATTTGTAAGTTGCACTTTAATGACAAGTTTCAGAGTAACAGCCGTGTTAGTCTGTATCCGCAAAAAGAAGAACAGGAGTACTTGTGGCACCTTAGAGACTAACAAATTTATTAGAGCATAAGCTTTCGTGGACTACAGCCCACTTCTTCGGATGCATATAGAATGGAACATATAATGAGGAGATATATATACACACATACAGAGAGCATAAACAGGTGGGAGTTGTCTTACCAACTCTGAGAGGCCAATTAATTAAGAGGAAAAAAAAAAACTTTTGAAGTGATAATCAAGCTAGCCGAGTACAGACAGTGTGATAAGAAGTGTGAGAGTACTTACAAGGGGAGATAGAGTCAACGTTTGTAATGGCTCAGCCATTCCCAGTCCTTATTCAAACCGGAGTTGATTGTGTCTAGTTTGCATATCAATTCTAGCTCTGCAGTCTCTCTTTGGAGTCTGTTTTTGAAGTTTTTCTGTTGTAATATAGCCACCCGCAGGTCTGTCACTGAATGACCAGACAGGTTAAAGTGTTCTCCCACTGGTTTTTGAGTATTTTGATTCCTGATGTCAGATTTGTGTCCATTAATTCTTTTGCGTAGAGACTGTCCGGTTTGGCCAATGTACATGGCAGAGGGGCATTGCTGGCACATGATGGCATATATCACATTGGTAGATGTGCAGGTGAACGAGCCCCTGATGGTATGGCTGATGTGATTAGGTCCTATGATGATGTCACTTGAATAGATATGTGGACAGAGTTGGCATTGGGGTTTGTTACAAGGATAGGTTCCTGGGTTAGTGGTTTTGTTCAGTGATGTGTGGTTGCTGGTGAGTATTTGCTTTAGGTTGGGGGGTTGTCTGTAAGCGAGGACAGGTCTGTCTCCCAAGATCTGTGAGAGTAAAGGATCATCTTTCAGGATAGGTTGTAGATCTCTGATGATGCGCTGGAGAGGTTTTAGTTGGGGGCTGAAGGTGACAGCTAGTGGTGTTCTGTTATTTTCTTTGTTGGGCCTGTCTTGTAGGAGGTGACTTCTGGGTACTCGTCTGGCTCTGTCAATCTGTTTTTTCACTTCAGCAGGTGGGTATTGTAGTTTTAAGAATGCTTGATAGAGATCTTGTAGGTGCTTGTCTCTATCCGAGGGATTGGAGCAAATGCGGTTATATCTTAGAGCTTGGCTGTAGACAATGGATCGTGTGGTGTGTCCTGGATGGAAGCTGGAGGCATGTGTAGCGGTCAGTAGGTTTCCGGTATAGGGTGGTATTGATGTGACCATCGCTTATTAGCACAGTAGTGTCCAGGAAATGGACCGCTTGTGTGGATTTATCTAGGCTGAGGTTGATGGTGGGATGGAAATTATTGAAATCATGGTGAAATGACAAAGATTAATGACAAAGATTGCACTACAGTACTTGTATGAGGTGAATTGAAAAATACTATTTCTTTTGTTTATCATTTTTACAGTGCAAATATTTGTAATAAAAAAATATACACTGATTTCAATTATAACAGAATACAGTATATATGAAAATGCAGAAAATGTCCAAAATATTTAATAAATTTCAATTGGTATTCTATTGTTTAACAGTGCGATTAAAACCACGATTAATCACAATTAATTTTTATAATAGTGATTCATTTTTTTTTTAATTGCGTGAGTTAACTGCAATTAATCGACAGCCCTAGTTATTTCAGATACACTGGCCTTCAGATGTTTAGCCTCCACACATTTTATAACTGACCTGTTATAGGGCATTAAGCACCAATTTCCCATTTTAGACCTTGTCGACAACTTTTAACAAGCGTGTAACCTCTTAGCGTAACATGGTGTGTGTCTACACACAGTGTAGTGAACATGGTTAGAAACTGTGGCAGTTGCCCTGTTTCACCCTTGAGATAGGTCTAGACTGGCACGTGATTGTCTTCCTATTATTTTGCTGTGGAGATAGCATCCTCATGGCCATGCACGTGTAACTGCTTTGGCTGGCCCTCTTTCTTTCCAGCTCCGTGAGTAGGTCTAATCTGCCTGCGGCAGGCCCGTGCCAGCTGACTTGGGCTCCTGGTGCCTGGGCTGCAAAGCTGTTTAACTGCAGGGTAGACTTCTGGGCTCAGCCTGGAGCCTGGGCTTTCGGACCCTGCAAAGTTGGAAGTCCCAGAGCTCAGGCTGCAGTCCAAGCACAGGTGGTCTACACTGTAATTAAACAGCCTCACAGCCTGAGCCAGCTGGCATGGGACAGCTGCAGGTTTTTATTTGCAGTGTAGACATACCCTGTGTGGTTGGTCAGACCAGCCCCAACATGCTGCTGCTCTATCTATAGATTCTCTGGGTGCTCAATCTCCTGCAGAGGTGCTATGGGAAAGCTAGCCAGGTTTTCCCAGAATGCATCAATGTGAACACGGTTAGACAGTGTGGATACACTACCTTGTCTGGCATGTGGTTATGTTGTGCCAAGAGTTGTGTGGATACAACTCAGCCATGTTTGTTGTCAGATGAGAATGGCACGAACTGGTTACTAAAACACAGTTGCATCTATGTGTGCAGGGCCTTAAATAAATAATTCCCTCTAGGAACTGCTTCTATATTGGCCCTTGAGTTTGCTGCCAGGAACAGGAATGTGGAGAACCACCAGGGCAGTGTGGCTGGCCATGGATCCCTGGGCCTGGCACCCAGTCAATGGGAATGTACAACAGCACTATTACTCACTAAAATCATCAGCAGCAATTGGGCTGGTTGGTGCCTGCTCCAGAGGAGGAGCATACAGATGGTCACTTCTGAGGGAAGCATCATGGAAAAAGACAGCATGAGGAGCCCTGTGCAGCCCTAGCCACACTGAAACCCTGAACCTGGAAATGAGGGAGCAGCAAAAGCAGGAAGGAGAGAGAAAAGGGTGGTGGAAAGAAAAACAGGATGGCACCAGGATGCTAATGAGAAAGACAAGGGAAGAAGAGGGTCAGAGACTACGAGAAGTGCTGGATTGTGGGTGAAATGTTAAGATGAAGCTGATTCTGCCTGTCCTCAGTGCAAGGGGTGAATGTCTCATAGCAAAACAGCGATCTGGATCAAGATGCTAGTTTTTGTCAAATTAAAAGCAGTTCCAATGTCCAAGCTGAACTGATGTATTGTACAGCAGTTAAAGTTTGTCTTGGTTGTAATAAGTGACTAGAGTTGTTTTTGCTGGCAACCACCATGAACCAAAACCTTTAATGAACAAGGTTTCAGAACAATTTTACAAGTAGAAAATGGAAATGATGTTTTTCTTCAGTAAATTTACAAAATTGTTGTTCCTGACCCCAAAGATGGCGATCAGCTAAACCCTGAGCACGTGGGCAAGACTCACCAGCCAGACACCCAGGAAAGAATTCTCTGTAGTAACTCAGATCCCACCCCATCTAACATCCCATCACAAGCCATTGGGCATATTTACCGCTAATAGTCAAAGATCAAGTAATTGCCAAAATTAGGCTATCCCATCATACCATCCCCTCCATAAACTTATCAAGTTTAGTCTTGAAGCCAGATATGGCTTTTGCCTCCACTGCTCCCCTTGGAAGGCTGTCCCAGAACTTCACCCCCTGATGGTTAGAAACCTTCGCCTAATTTCAAGTCTAAACTTCCTGATGACCAGTTTATATCCATTTGTTCTTGTGTCTACATTAGTACTGAACTTAAATAATTCCTCTCCCTCCCTGGTATTTATCCCTCTGATATATTTATAGAGAGCAATCATATCTCCCCTCAGCCTTCTTTTGGTTAGGCTAAACAAGCCACGCTCTTTGAGTCTCCTTTCACAACACAGGTTTTCCATTCCTCCGATCATCATAGTAACCCTTCTCTGTACCTGTTCCAGTTTAAATTCATCCTTCTTAAACATGGGAGACCAGAACTGCACACAGTATTCCAGATGAGGTGTCACCAGTACCTTATATAACAGTACTAACACCTCCTTATCTCTACTGGAAATACCTCGCCTGATGCATTCCAAGACCACATTAGTTTTTTTCACAGCCATATCACATTGGCGGCTCACAGTCATCCTGTGATCAGCCAATATTTCGAGGTCCTTTTCCTCCTCTGTTACTTCCAACTGGTGAGTCCCCAGCTTATAACAATAATTCTTGTTATTAATCTCTAAGTGCATGACCTTGCACTTTTCACTATTAAATTTCATCCTATTACTATTACTAAAGTTTACAAGGTCATCCAGATCTTCCTGTATGATATCCTGGTCCTCTGTATTGGCAATACCTCCCAGCTTTGTGTCATCCGCAAACTTTATTAGCACATTCCCACATTTTGTGCCAAGGTCAGTAATAAAAAGATTAAATAAGATTGGTTCCAAAACCGATCCCTGAGGAACTCCACTAGTAACCTCCCTCCAGCCTGACAGTTAACCTTTCAGTATGATCGGTTGTAGTCTCCCCTTTAACCAGAGTCTTATCCAGCTTTCAGTTTTCATACTGATCCCCATCTTCTCCAATTTAACTAATAATGCCCCATGTGAAACCATATCAAATGCCTTACTGAAATCGAGGTAAATTAGATCCACTGCGTTTCCTTTGTCTAAAAAAATCTTACCTTCTCAAAGAAGGAGATCAGGTTGGTTTGGCACAATCTACCTTTGCAAAACCATGTTGTATTTTGTCCCAATTACCATTGACCTCAATGTCCTTAACTACTTTCTCCTTCAAAAATTTTTCCAAGACCTTGCATACTACAGATGTCAAACTAACAGGCCTGTAGTTACCTGGATCACTTCCCACTCCCCACCCCATTCTTAAAAATAGGAACTACGTTAGCAATTCTCTAGTCATACTGTACAACCCCTAAGTTTACAGATTCATTAAAAATTCTTGCTAATGGGCTTGCAATTTCATGTGCCAGGTCCACTCCCTTCTTTTTACCCATGCAGGGAAACTTTTTAACCCTTTACAGGTAAAGCAAGTAGAGAACAACTACTACGAGGGATTTTATAATTAACTGGCTGGTTGGGTGTCCCTAAAAGGGAGCTACTCCCCTCCCCGCCCCCTTTCATTTATCACAGACTCCCAAACTGCTTCTGCTGCCAGTTCAAAGCCTTGGCCCTGATCTTAAAAGCCACAAACAGATTAGATCCCAATTACATTAGAGACCACATTTCCATCGAAGAAGTGCCTATGTGTGTTTTTAGGAGAGATCAATTATCCTGTGATTTTTCTTACATTGCCCTTCATGGTGGGTAAATCTAGTTTCAACAATCTTCAGCTTTTATGAGGGTGTCAAATACTTATATTGGCTCTTGCAATTGTACAAAATATTTTAGCTTAGTTTAGTCAAACTTCTTGGTTTAATCCTGTTTATACAGGTTTTTCCTACTACTACTTCTATGAAATTAGCTTTAACAGCTGGGATATTACAAATCGTGTTCAATTTTTAAAATATCTCTTGGAAGTAGTGGTTATTTTACAATATTTGCCTACATTTTCAGCATACTGGAAATCCATGGATTCTTTTCTGTGATTTATTTCCAATTTGGTTGACTAATAAATGGTGTCTCTTTTAGCAGGATTGTGCATTGTCTTTTTCCTATACGTAGTCATTTAATCTCATCATCTTTGATCCAACCTAATGAACTTAAATGGTGTTTCACATTTGTCAAGGCTAGATCTTAAATTTTTTTCCCTCAGAGGCTATAAGATTTAGGCCACGATCCTACAGTAAAAAGCAACAAAACAAGTCCTGTGGCACCTTATACACTAACAGACTTATTGGAGCATAAGCTTTCGTGGGTGAATACCCACTTTGTCAGACACATGTCAGTGAGCATCCGACAGTGAGCAGCATGTGGGTGTAGGAATCCACTTGTGTGGAACTCATTGCACACGTGACATCTTATGTGGTACTCTTGGTTTCCATATCAAGTTTGAGATGCATGTACGCACTCTTCCATGGGAGTGCTCATGCAATTAAAGCTTTGCATAAGATCGAGCTCAACTTCACAAATAGGTAAATGGATCTTTGTGTAAGTGGAGGTAGCTCCCTGGTTGAACGCAAGAGCGTATCAACAGCGCAAACAATTCCGTACAGCACTTCAGAACAGAAAATGAAATACAGGTTATACAAACAAACAGACCATGGTAGTCAATATATTCCATTATGTCTCCTCTTTAATGAAAGCACTTCTGTTAAATTTAACTTTTGTCTGCCCTCAACTAGTTGGTAACCTGGGGGATGGGGAGGAAGAGGAAAATTCATTTTTACCTCAGTCACGATGGATGATCCTGAAGAATCGTAAACCCATCCATCTTGACAGGGGGTAAGAGGGATACTGCTCCTGTTGCCATAACCGGTGAAGTTTTCTAAGGGGTTTATGCAGCTGAGGCCAGTTGTGTTCCAGTCCACGTCGTATCTCCTGCATTGACTAGAGAAAGACTCTCCGTGTCTCCCCTGCTCTGGAACGGTGTAATTCAGCTCCTCTTCTAGACTCCAGCCACATCGGCTGCTCAACTCAGCAACTCCAGGACTGAGACAGTGGTGTTCAGGAGTGAACCCCAGGAAGATGACACCCACGTAAATAGGGGTGAAGGCAGCAGACACGAAGCATAAGACAAAAAAGACTTGTTTCTGGAACAAGTCAAATTCCCCAATATGCTCTAGAATGTCATCCAAGGTTGGCATTTTTGCGTATTGCAATTCACTTATAGTAACTAACCTGGTTTCTCTTCCCAACACTGCTATGTACTTTGTTGGCAGCAAAGCTGCTTAAGTAGCAATAAAACATTTGACCAAAAGTCAAAGCTACTTTATAAATTATTAAGCTGTGTATTGCTAGCTTTATTTTTTAAGTTAAATTAGAAATCAAGCCTTGGCTCACCCGTGAACCATGGGAATTGCTATTTGACCTCCACCAATTCCCCTAGAATAGATTCTTCTTGGGGTGGGCAGGAAGTGGGGTAGAGGGGCAAGTTGTTTGCTCACAAAAAATTAACAGGGCTAATAAAAAGGTCATTTAGTTGTCATTAATTACCCAAATCCTTATTAACGTACTTTGAAAGGTTTCCTTCCCTAGCTTGTGCCTTAATACCTTGATTTAGATAGGGTACTCAACAATATTTCTAACTAAATACATTTATTAGCATGAGTGTGAGAATGAAAAAATTTAGGGTTGCCATTGCTAGGCAGCAGACTCTTGAATAGTGCCTGTCCTGAACAGGCTTTGCAGGGGATAGTTAAAATGTGGTTCAATAGAGAAATGCTTTCAAGGAAAAAACAGCTCCCACCTTTGAAGCTGAGCTTTGTAGTGGGGTAGAAATATATGCTGTAAAAAGGCATTTACCCTCATCAGGGGTTTCCCCATTCTTCTCTGACCACTTCCTCACTGGATGGGTACAGGGGGATTGCTGTCGCAGGTGAGGATTTAAAAGACAGGTATTTGCCTTTGGGCTTGTCCTCCAGCACCTGCTCAGGGTGGATCTGGATTGTGGATACAACTTTTTTGCACGAGGCTTTAAAGATTTCAGAAAAAACCTTTGTAGCATTTCCCCCTCCCCCCCCGCCCATGTACTTCTCAAAGCCTAAAAGCTGAGAGCTCCCCTTCCTCAGTAGAAGAGTTGTTTGAGTCAGAAGACAAAGAGGTCTTAGGTTTTTTGTCCCTATTCCCCTCCCCCGCTCCAGCTTCTCTCTTTTTGGGGGTTTGGCCTACTTTACAGGGATTGCTGCCCAGCTGTTGTCAGGGGTGGTCTTTTGCAGCTTGCTTGATGCAGAGCTTGAGCCCTCTGGCTAGGTCTCCCTCAGGGTGGTCCCCTTCAGGTCCCACTCCCCCTACCCAGGGCTCATTGCTGGAACTCCTTGATTCAAACCAGGAAAGAGAGCTTGATATAAGCCCTGCCTCTCTCCCCAGGGAACTGGGGACCCATTTTAGGACTTTGTGAGGCCCTGAGATGCCTTAGAGATATGGTCTTCCTAATCCTGTTCTGCCCTAGAACTAACCCCTGGGGCTGGATGAAGTTCTCTATTTGTGGAGTCTCTCCCCAATCTGCTTTGGGATCTCCTGATCAGGCTTTTCTGTGTTGGAGTCACAACTTCTTGGGGGCAATGGGACACTGAACATGCCTGTCCAACTCAGAGACCCATGCCCTAGCAGTGCCATGGTTGGCAGACTGAGCAGGGCACATTCAGCCTCTGAAGAGCCTGTAAAAGCTGCCCCACAGACAGAACACTGCTTGGATTTAGCTCGGTATTTGTGAAGTTGCTCTGCCAGGCCTGCAGGGGTCAGTGGAGTCTCACAGGGAGGAGCTGCAGCATTGGCTCCAGATAGCTGAGACCACCCCACTGCTCTTTACCAGATCCAGGAGAGGAGGAATAAAGGAAAGCTGCTTGCTACTGCCCCAAAACACACAAAAATAAAAGGCTGGCAAAGATGAGTCAGGAGCAAAGGGAACCGTGCTTGACGGTTGCCGTAGAGGCACACGATCTGGGAGCAAGCTGAACAAGAGGGTGAGGCTATGCAACAGCTTTCAATTACCTCTAAAACCGCAGGCAGGAGGGGAACAGACCACATGGATCAGAATTGTGGAAAACGCTGAGCTGCAGCGTTTTAAGTCTATTCTTAGAGGGGAAAAAAACCAAACCCACACCCAATACCCCCTATCCCAGCTAGAGTTTTCACCCCCAAAAGGGAGAAGAGACTGCATGAAGTGCACCGTTGATTTTACATGGAAGGCACCCAAACTAAGGTGACAGGCGTCAGTGTAAAATCCTAAAACAAACAGAAATGCTCAATCAATCCAGAAAGAAAAAAAAAAAAAAAAGGCTCTCTGTTCTTTAACTCCACTTATCCAAAAGACGGTTTTTGAAGTGACACACAAGATCGAAGACCAATCCACTGCACAGTTTAGGAACTGTGCAGGGAGGCGCAGCAGCTTCTGGATTAGTCATTTAAACCAAACCCTTAACTCTGCTTTAGCTATGTGTTTAACAGTGTATTTCTAGAATTTACAGCTCAGAGATGTGAGGTCCTATTTACTTATGCAGCTTTAAATAGGACTCACTTAATATTCACAGGTAAACTCTGATTAGTAGATTACGGTCAGATGGAATCATTAAAATGATTTAGTCTGACTTCCTGCATAACAGGCCATCCAGTAGTTCATGCAGTCCAGCCCAACAACATGTGGTGGAACTAGAGAATACATCTTTTAGAAATATCCAGTCTTGATGACTGAATAATGGAGAATCCACCGTATCCCTTGGTAAAATGTTCCAATAGACCAACTACCCTTGCTGTTAGAAACGTGCATCTTATTTCCAGAATCTATTTCCTCCCAAGAATTGGCCTTACACCAATTTTCTTTCTAGATATAAAAGTGTCATTCAGGTTTGGAATGTGACACTTCCTTATATTTAACACAGCTTTATAGAATACACCTATGTTATGGTTTTATTGGTTACGCATAGTTATCTATACAGAATCTAGGAGAGAACTCCAAGTCTGAAAAAGAAAATCCATTATTTGAAATCTGCTTATAAACTCAGATGTCTGTAGTGAGACATCTTAAGTTTCATCTTTAGCTTTGCAATCAGAAATATTAACTGTTTCCAGCAGGAAATCTGGAAAGTGACTTTCAGGTGGTCAAACACACTTTTTTAAACAAAACTGTAAGCAAGAAAAATTTCAGCACTTATTTTAATACATATGAGAATCGTTTGGAATGTCCATTTAATTTATCTTTTATTGAAATTGCTGAATAGTTTATATTACACTAAATTTGATTCAAAATGGAAACTGTTTTATAAAATGAAGAAACCAGTGTTGAAACCAAATAAGCCAACCAAAAAGGTACAAGAAAGAGTCTCAAAAATTCTGACCAACAAGTACCTGTACACGTATATGAAACTGTATTATCGCCCATAGATAATTCAGAAAACATTGAGAGGAGCAGACTGCTACAGGAAGATTGATATCACCTCCATTAAGTTCTGGCAACATTGTAATTCAGTGACCATTGGCCTCAGGATATAAGACGACCTGGATCTGAGATACTACTGAAAGACGTGGGCCCACCATATTTTATGCAATTAGTACCAAAAACAATACCTGTTTTGCAAATTAAGGCTTCTCTAGGTCTTGGGCTTTTTAAGATGACAGAAATGACAGGATTGTGAATATGGCATTCTAGGAATTCTGCACCCACGACCTTGAACAATCCAGTTATGTCTGAGCATGCACAAATTCTAGTCCCGTCTGCACTCAAGGGAAAGCTTTGGGTGCTTGTCAGCTGTTTAAGCAAATACTGATGAAATATGTCATGTGACCAGTACCAAAAATATCATGCAAAGAACAACCACCATTTCAGACTAAAGCTAACAGAGTTGTACCTTTCAGTAAATGGTTTTAAATCAATTAACTGTTTAAATTAGAATGGAGTATTCAAATTTACAGGATAAATTAGACCAACTCCAACATTTACATCAAACCCATCCCAAACAAAAAGTTACTTATTTTCCTTCTCATATGATGTGTGAATCTATAGAATAATACCCTGCCGGCAGGAAGAACATGTTGCTATTATTCAGCAAACCTGAGTAGTGAGTCAATAAATACAAGGAGAGAGTTAAAATGCTAGTAGTCAAATATCTTGAATCTCAAGTGACAGGGGCACAATTCAGATTTAATCCTGTCCTTTGAAATGATTTTGTAACATGTCGTGCCTGTGCTGAAGGTTTAAAAAGAGAAAATCCTGGCTAGAGACAGAGGGGGAGAGAGAGAGAGAAAAAGAGAGAACCAACATAACTCAGCCAACTGGATGCTGGAAGTCCAGTCATTACTGAACAGATCATTGTAAACAACCAGGATTGATCCTTTTTTTCTTCCCTTTTGAATGTTTTCTTGTCAAAGGCAAAATCCAGAAGAAATCTCAGGCTAAAGTCTTCATATTTGGTTGGAAGTGTTTTGTTGTCCCACTATATATATATATATATATATATATATATCTATATTTATTTAATTAGGCACAAGAGGGGCTAAACATTCAACAAGTCCTCATCACTATCATCATGAAACGATAGGGTATTCGTAGAATTCTGTGTCTTCTGTTGGCCTGGGTTAGGTTTTGTTTTTCTTTCCTTTCCTCCATTCAGCAAGTTGGTCTTGGCATCACTTCCCAGGCTAAATGGCTTCTTTTGCTGGTGCCTGTTCTGGTCTGAGCCTCTGGATTGCACCCCTCTAGTTGAATGAATCCTCACATCTGGGACAGTTAGAACTTCATCCTCACTGTCCAGGTCATCCACCCGGAGAGATGTCAAGGCTTCTGATTTAACAGATGTGGTAGTGATGTGACCATTTTCTTGTCCTCCTTTTCCTGATCTCTGATTTGGTGCTGCAATTTCCTCCATAAGCCACTCAGTTTCATTCTCATTAGCTTCTTCTTCAGTGTTTATCTACAGTATGAAGATGGTAAAGTTACTGAATATTGGATAGGCTCTCACAAGCACCCTTTATGGTCTCCTGAAATCCATCACCTGAGAACCACTAACAGCCCCATCCCGCACTTTGATTTACCATTTTCCACTGATAAGCAGATAGCACAAAATACGGTGTTAGTGCACTAATACTTTGATCTCTCTATGCTGCCTTTTACATTCTGAGCACTATTCCACATTATTCTCATCTTCTCTGGCTCTGTGCTTTCCCAGTTTGCCTCCTATTTGTTGATCACTCCACAGCATTTCCCTTAATCCTCCTCATTCTCCTATCCTCCCATCTGTGAGGACAGAAACTATTCTGTTCTTTCCCTCCATCTACTTTCAGATTTAGTCTCAGCCAGCCAACCAGCTCGCCGATAGTCAAAAAGAGTAAGTTTAAATTCATTTAAAGTAATTGTGAATAGAAGCAGCTATAGTACTAGTTTGAAAAATCATTTAAAAAACAGAACCTCAGAGGTCATCACAACTATAAGTAGTACAATTACCTTTGTATATTTATAGGAAACATTTGATGTTCTTCTGCAGCAGTTGGTTATCTTGTGTATCACAGTTTCTCTAAAACAAAAAAATGGAAAAAAATAATGTTCATCTTACAGTATTAGATCCCTATTTATCCTTCTGAGAAAAAACAGTGATCAGCAATACCAAAACCCTTAATTTTCACTCTCTTCTGCCAGTCTGTGCGAAATCTGCTCAGTTTCCAGTCAAGAGAAGAGATCCAATACTCTTCTCATATACACCTTTCCAAGTCCATTAATTGAATGGGTTACACTGGTATATAAGAGAAAGATTTGGTCCAAGACTATTCTAATTGCTAGCACTGAGGACTCAATTCTAGTATCTGGAGGTAGTCAATCACACCACTCCCTCTCTACCTCATCACCAATAAATGTTCTGGAACTCCTCTGTCTTCTCAAATCTGTAACAAAATTGCTAGCAGAACATTCACCGGGGGGAAGAGCAAACTACATTTACTCTGCAGTGCTGAACATACTGTTAATCATGATAGCATTAACTCATGTATTTGTTCTCTGCTGTATCTATTGGGTCAAGTTGAACCAGGGGAAACTCTTGAGTTACGCTTAGAGATACCATCAACTTAAAAACACATTCTGAGAAACTGACTAGATATCAAGTAGACACCATCCCTTTAACTGAAATCACCTTAAACACCACAAGGAAACATTTTCCCATTAGCCTCCCCTATCTTACCTCCTCTCTTTTTTGTAAAGCAACAAGATCAACAGACACGCTGTGAGAACCACCAGGAGGACACTCAGCACAGCCCCAACAGCTTGGCTTCTTCCCGAAAGGCCTTTGAAAATTTGCACTCCCTGGTCAGATTGGCCCTGGCTCTCAGAACTTCTGTAGGCAGCATAGGAGACATGGATAAGAGGACACTCTGTCTGGTTGTGTATAACAGTCTGAGGAAACGTTGATTAGAAACAGTGGATCAAACAAATTCAGTAAGAGATGTAACGCCAGCTCTTGTTGGACTGTTATATAGAAGCTGCTTCAAAGGGAGAAGGTTTAGTGCATTTCAATTTAAATACACAAGTGATCTAGTTTATTCTAAACCAAAGCAATAGGAAGAGGGTCATTTGAGTCTGCAACCAAATACAGAATTATTGTTTAAAAGGACAGTTCTGTAAACATTACAGATTTATTAGCACGTAGTTATTAACAAGTAGAATTCACAGCAACAGTTTAAATATTTAAAGAATAAAAAAGCTGAACTCAAAACCACTGTAGGATCTAGCTATGAATCCACAGCACCCCAACCCTGCACCATAGCAAGTTATAGCAGGTGAACACAATTTGTCTTTCAACAAGCTGTAACATAGCACCTAGATGCAGCTACACATCTTACCTTTGAGACCACGACCTATTGTGCCAATCAGTATTGTCTTATTGTTACCTTGTGCTCTCCCATCTGTCTATATCCACTTGTTGGATCTTGTCTTATACTTAGGTCGTAAGCTCTTTGAGGCAGGGACCATCTTTTTGTTGTGTTTGTACAATATTCAGCATAAGTGGGCCCTGGTCTGTGATTGGGATTCCTAGGCACTAGCGCAATACAAATAAATATTGTCCACTCCAGCAGAGAAAGTTCTGGCATAAAGAAGTGGGCAGGTAAAGGTGACAACCATTTGCAGTGTGGAAGAAACATAGCTAGTCATTTCCACACACTGAATAAACGACTATGGAAAGCTTTCCTTTTTTTTTTTTTTTTTTTTTAAATTATTAAAGTTAAGGCAGTTTGTTAATGGGAGATATGCCTTAAGCTACTCCTCTCAGTAACCAGAGAAGCAGTTGTTGGATGGAAACAAACTGAGTGAATGGGGAGAAGTATATTTTAATTGAGGTCTCTTCTTTTCAATTTGTTTCAGTGCAAATATTAAACAAACAAACAATCTAGACCTAAAATAATCTTCGTACAAGATGATCATTTAGCTGGCAAGTGGAATCAATGTTCCGCCATTTATTAAGCCTTGAAATTGTATCCACTCACTCCTCTCATAAGCATTAGATGCTCCTTTTACTAGATTCTTAGATGTCTTTTCCTTGCCACAACTACCGTAGATAATGCTGGAAGGCAAAATAACCTTCTAGTAGATAAACTGCTAACAAGAACTGCATGTTACTTTGGGAGAATAAAGTTACTTACTCTAATGGACAGACTGCAGACGTGTACCAGGTAAACAAATATTGGCAGTCTGCTGTCTCGTGAAGGAATTCAGGGATGCCTTCTTTTGCCTGTAAATTGCAGTGGAATAAAATCGTTGAGGAGGCGAATTTTGATTTATCTTTACCACAGGCTGAATCAGATGAAAACACAACATCCAAGTCATCGTCTACAAAGAAGAAAAGTGAAAAGATTTCATAAAACATTGCACAGGCACTAGGTCCTTACAAATGGTCTATTAAATGTGCTACATTTTTACTGAGGCGAGAGCAAGAGAAAGTGTGTTACTTCAGAATGTCTGTCTAAATTTACTCCTGCAATGTTTAGGTTACGATTACTCACAGCATCCCTTTAAAAAAGTGTTACACTTGGGCGATCAGGCAGGAATAATATTTATATATTTTTATTACAGAGCTCTTCTAGAATTACTAATATTTTGCCTACTTTTCACAAAAACTCATAACAAATATTAAATCCAATATGCAGTTTGATAATGTTTTTCTGAATTCTGGAGAACATGAAACAGTTTGCACCAATGACATTCACTGAGTGCCATCTGCTATTCGAGGTTTTGGGAAAGCAATACACAATGTAAAGAGAGAGATTTAATAAGCAGTGATACCAATAACGGTCTCCAAGAAAACAGAGAGTCTGTGTCTTGGTATTTTGTCCTGTGTGTCATGGCCTGTTTGGCAGTATTGACTAATAGAAGAGGAGGTCTTGTAGCCAGGAGAGAGACATTCACTTTAATACTATTCAGGCAAGTTTTGTATCTGCAGGAGATGTGAAGGGTCCTGCCATAACTAACACTAAGTTTTGTATGCAATGTTTTACGCTGAAGAGCCCGCTTGAGCTTTATTAAACCCTTTTCTGGGATCACAGACAGTATAATCTATTACTTATAGAGCATACATGCAAATGGGGATGGGGAGAAGAAGAGAAGGGTCTTGTTTTCCCCATCACTCCACCAATATCTTTTTCCTATAAGGAAAGTCAGTCATTTCTGTCTCCGTTATGCCACTCCTGCATTTAAACTGACAAGTAAGAGTGGAAAGATTGTAGCCAGGAAGATCAATTCCAGCAGTCTTAACAGGAATATACTAATACAAACGATAGTAAAAGCAGAAGTCTCACATTATAGGAAGTAACTCACAGAAAGGTTCCAAGTGTAGACAATTCTAGTCAGTGAGGACTTACCTTGAACATAATATTTAGCTTTATCGGAAGAGCCAACTTTCCTAACGTAGGTACTAGTAGTTTTAATCTGGCATACGCTGGCTCCAGAGCACTGTGGGTGCGCAGAGTCTGTTATAGCAGAAAGTTGTATTTCATACACATATTTGTCACCATTTGTCCGTATATCACCAGATGCTTGGTATAATCTGAAAGCAAAAGCAACTTTGTAGTAAAGTCCAAATTTCTCTCATAATTATGGGCAAGAACAAATATTGCAACATCAGCAGCAACCTGATTTTAGCAGATTTCCAAGCACATTTCTTATATTCTACGGTCAGAAAGGACAGATATGGGGGAAAAAAAAGTTCAACCCTTGGTACCTACAAGTTAGCTCCCAAATCCACATGTAGACACCAAAAGGTAAGTATCAAAAGATACTGAACACCTGCAACTGCCATTGGCTTCAGTGGGATTTATGGGTGATCAGCCCACTTATTTTGAGGCCTAACTATGGATTTAGGAGCATAATTGGACTGGGCTGAAGTGTTAGTCATAAAATCATGCATTCTGCCTGATCAGTAACTGTGGCAATATCCTGGCACTGCTGACACCAATCCAGCATGTCCAAGAGTAATGGCTACCAACCACTTGTAATGCGTAAATTTTATAATTGTATCTATTGACATTACTGGAGAGAGTCCAAGTTTTGAGGTTTAAAAAAAAAAAAAAAAAAAAAGAAGAGGTTTGTTCCAGTACTCCTCCCCTGTCTCGAGATTGATTTTTGATCAAGCCCACGCCCAGTTACCTTTCCAAGTCTGTTTTGGAATAAACATCTGTTCCCCACCCTGCCTTATTCAATGACATTAGGCAGCAGAATGAACTGAACATGGCAGGGCTGCCATGTGAATAGATGTACCAGTGCTTTTGCATGGCTATACAATTCCTGCTCTCTTTAGTTCATGTTGCTGGTCTGTGACTCAGAGAAGCAATGCTTCTTCACTGTCTTGCTTTCCCATCACACCCTTGAATTATGAGGTTATATCTCCATGCCACACACCCTGCATTGTTTACTTCATTGCCTTTTTTGAGCATGTTGTAACCCTGCTCTAAGCAGTTGCTTCTGTAGTTTTACTGTGTACGTACGTACACACACACACACTAGAGTCAGTCTTGAGGTCTAACATTCCTCCCTTCCCTGAGCCTCCTGTTGCTTTTAAGGTTTCCCATTTCAACCAGTGACTCAATGTTATGCCTCTCCATGGTTAAAGCTTTGCACCATGGCCACAAAAACTTCTTACCTCAGAACTTGCAAGCAATTCTCCCTTACTGGCAAGTTTGGAGGTCTTTGGATGTCTTTCTAAAAGATCCACTCTAGGAATTATTTTGGGGAAGTTCTATGACCTGTATTCTGCAGGAGGTCAGACTATCATCAGCAGAATGGTCTTTTCTGGCCTGGGAAGCTGTGAATGTATCATTACTGGAGTACAAAAAAGGTGCTACATAAAAACCAAAGTCACCATAATGGTGTAGTAAGAGTCTATGACACAGTGGCTGAGGGAACAAACACTGGGCAAGATCAGAGGGTTGTTGTCTCTATCGTCTTGAAAGAGAGTTTTGCACACACTAGATGAACTCTCGATATCTGGTTTTAAAAAAGGGCCTGACCCTAAGGGGTGCTGAATGCATCGAGATACACAGAACATCCTCAACCCCGACTGACTTCAACAGGAAGAGAAAGCACTCAGCACGTTCCAGAATCAGGCCCAGAGTCAGTAGTTTGCACACAGCTGGTGAGTTACAGAAAGTTCATTAGCATGTGTGCTCCAAAGCTAGGCACATCTAAGACAGCCCATAGCAGTCAAAGTGGTACGGTTTTAGTAGCCAAATTCAGCACACTATAGGAACATGTTTTACTTACTTGTAATAAATGTCACCCAGGCTGAAATTTTTCCCAGTTGTAGGATTAATAACCATCCCATTCACTATCTCCACTTCTTGCTGCTTCACAGCACAAGCTGCTCGAGTTCCCCATGTGATATAGTATGTACAGTTTTCTTCATCAATCCTACCAAATACATAGGAAAGCAGTAACAAGTCATATTTGAGTGACGTGCTTGCTAGTCTGAAAAGAATATAACTGACCGTGGGAAAGAAGGAGGGAAAGATACTCATGATTTTCAACATGGTGTAACCTATTGGTTCAGCAGGTAGAAGCTTAATATCTGTGCTTATTTCTTGCATAAACTGATGATCTAGATCAAGATCACTGTTCTACCAGCCTTACTGAACTGCTTCCTATGTCAATGGATTCAGAAGTCCAACAACAGGTAATTTCTGAAACCACAAATGTAAAAAGTAAAAAAAATAATAAATAAATAAATTAAAACAAAAATTCAGAAAAACAGCTGCTTAAAGTTCCCAATGGCACATGCCGCATTTGAGATTTAAAGAAAAGGTAAAACTAATCAGCACTCTGGTTTGCTTTGGAAGGTTTACATTTTGCATTTCACTGATCTTGGACAACAAACATGGCTGGTCAAGTGCCAGTCCCTGGCTCTTGTGCTCAGTTTTCCTATTGCTACAGGGGGACATTTCATTCCCAGACAGAACTGAGCCATAAAGTTTGGCTCCAAACATATTCAGTGCTCAGGGGAGGTGTTCAGAGATTATGGCTCTCATTAAATGAGAACTTTTATACATAGAGTTGTGTCAGCTTTTACCATTGCGCACACAAAACACATTTTAAAGTTAAAGTAACACAGATTAAAGAAACCCGCAGTTAGGCAACACACTCTCTCCAAAACCTCTTTGGTAATGACAATCAATAGCTAGAAAAAACTTGAAACTGATATAATTTGATAAATCTAGAGAATGGATATACTGTAGCTACACCCACCTCAACAACAACTGATTCTTTCCTGCTATGCTTTCACATCTTTATCAGTTTGAAGGAAATGCCAACCAAGATGTTAGCCCACACAATCTAAAATAAATACTGAATGGAATTGCTGTTTATGAAAATGAACAAGTGGAAAGCATCCAAAAGCCTCCAATCTGGTAAACACAGATTGAGAACGTGTTCTGTGTAATTACACACACTGAAGTCTGTGCGATTTTTAAATGGCTTTCGGGGGGGGAGGGAGGGGGGGCGGCAGAGGAATCAGGCTATACATTTGCTATTCCAGGGCAGCCATCCAGTTCCTTTACTTGTAATTTACAGATAGCTGACAAGCAGCACAAAGTTAGGGTTACCATATTAAACAAATAGAGGACCCTCCACGGCCCCTGGCCCCGCCCATTTCCCACCCCAGCCCCACCCCAACTCCGCCCCCTCCTCCCTCCCACTCCCAGCCACATGAAAAGGGCTGCCCGAGCGCTACCGGCTTCACGGTTTGCCGGGCAGCCCCCAGACCCTGCGCCCCCAGCCGGCGCTTCCCCAGCCCAGCTGGAGCCCGGGAGGGGACGCGCCCAGCTGGGGGCGCAGGGTCTGGAGGCTGCCCGGCAAACCGTGAAGCCAGTAGCGCTTGGGCTTCGGGCAGCCCCTATGCCTCCAGACCCTGCGCCCCCGGCCGTGCACTTCCCCTCCGCCGTAGCGCTATGCTCTTAAACAGAGCCGAAGAGTCAGGGGAGGAGCAGAGCAGCCGTGGGAGGGGAAGTGCCCAGCCGGCATTTTCCCCAGACATGTTCGGCTTTTTGGCAATTCCCCCCAGACGGGGGTTTGATTGCCGAAAAGCCGGACATGTCCGGGAAAAAACGGACATATGGTAACCCTACACAAAGTGCACATTTATTCAGAACTTTCTGCATTTACTTTTAAGAACATGTGAGTACAGCAGGCAGCTGTTTGTCCCACTGCTAGCATTTTTTCTTCTGGCATCCTCACTTGTGACCATTGTTTTGGCTCTCCACAAGGTTCTAATGCCAGAGAACAATGTGGAGGATCAGAACAATCAGAGGGATGCCAACTAATCTTTTCAAGCAGAATAGAAAATGTATAGTTACAGATTGGGAGAGAGGTTGGGTAATTGGGCTGAAAATCGATTTAACTGGCAAAATTTCCAAAACTTGGCACCTAAATAAAGTTTGGAAATCTATTTTGTTCAATTTTTTTTTATTTAATAGTAACTGACTGTTGAGGTCTGAGCAGAAACTGCAAGTTAGAACCTATGGCTCCGATCCCCAGCACTACCATCGACTCACTGTATTACCTTGGTCAAATAACCTAGGCCCAGATTTTTAAGGTGTCTATGCACTGTTCCACCTCAATTATACATTGTCAACACTAAGTCACTTTTGAAAATGAGACATAAGCATTGAAACACTGAATGAAGTAATACCTGTAAAAATCTGGGTCTTACCCCCTCCATAAAATGGGCATAGTACAAACCTCACAAAAGTGAGGGAGACTATGTTCCTAAAGTACAGAGATTCTTGGATGAAAACTTTGCTCTGCTATAGCACCAAACGTTTTAAGTTCTTAAGCCAAGAATTTGTTCTGCTGTAAGGATGCAGTACTAAATGCACAAAAACCAAAACTGTTTCCACAACCCCTCTATCTTTCTGGTTGACTGAACCAAGAAGGTCTGGTTAATATAGTCAGAAGTCTTATTACTCACCTATGTAGCCTGGGCTCACCAACTGTTTTTGCACATTTCAGTTCTATAATAGTTGTTGCTTTCTTGTTTTTTCTACATTCAAATCCACCTGAGTAACTAACAAGGACTTTATCATCTGAAAAACAATCATTGAGAGACTCAGTTCTTTGTGTTCTGTAATCCTTTAAATAACTTGGCTTGTGACTGTGGTTATAAAATACTACTGCCATTTTAGATTAAGCTAAATACCTAATCCCAATGTTTTGATGGGCCCAGAGGTCAAATTACATCTTGTTACATCATTCCAACCATCCTTACCACACAGTTTCCCCCATGCCTCCCAAAAGAAACACTTCAGTTACAAATGTGTTCTGTCCTTTAAGGTTATGGATAATTTGCCTAGCTAGTTCCATTTTACAATTTTAATACAGCCCACACATTGTCAAACAATGAATGAAAAACTCATTTTTGCAAGTAAGGCACTGAGTATACGTGCATGAATTTTTTCCCCTATTGGTTAGATTTCTTTCCAATCTTTAAAAACACAAGAGATTTAAAAGTTAGCTGCAGGTACACTTTTGGAAGACAAGAAGAAAGATTCTTCTTTAAAACCAAAGCATTGCAGCAGAATAATTTTTCTTGCATTTTCTAAAACTGTCACTATCTAGTTTCCTTTAACTAGGATTTTAAACAAGAATCCTTGTTTAAAAAAGCAACACGTTCAAACATTCTATTAAAGTGAGTAGAATACCTGAACATGTCCCAGTGCTGGGTTCTTGATAGCAAAGTTTGCATTTTTCCTAAAAATGGCCTCAGAGAAGCTCAGTTATAACTAATTTTACTTCTTTTGGCCACTATCACAGCCTAAATGTTACTCTGTTTTAGATGGAATTTTGGAAGAGTTTTTAAAAGCATGTGTCATTAATAAACTATTACTGCCATTTAAGATGAAAAGCTTAATTAACATGCAACAGATGTATTTACTGAAGCCTTTATGCAAGAGTGTTTCAGCATGACCACTAGATCCTCCCTATAAAAATACTGATTTTGCAGCTGTCTACTGAAATAAGGATTCAAAAGGATTACTGAACCTGTCACATTCAGCTTCTGTGTATGTACAACTCCCAGAACCCGAACAGCCCCATTTCGACTTTTGCTGCAAATAGCGGCTCTTTCAGGGCAGCCTGTGGGTCCATTGTTTACTCTCTGACACAGATTCATGTAATACCTATCATAGGAGAAGAGAAAAGAAAAAAAAATAGTTTATGCTGAATGAACAGGAACAAGGAAAGGATTAAGCATCATGAAATATTCTGTATTCAGAAATTTTGATTGTTGCTTAGTTTACATGAGAACTCAGTGGTTATTTTGACATGCCTCATTACCATAAGAGCTATCTGAATCTGTGTGGGCAAACACAGAATGAGTCAAACTTCAGATTTTTTGACTGCATTTCCAAATCAACTGATCTGATTCTTATTTTAAGATTTGTGTGCCTGGGTCATTCACTGTTCCCCAACATTAATTTACTAGATCAATTTTTCACTCATGTCAAGCTATATTTGGAAGAAAATTGGAGTTCAATTAAAAACACAGAGAGACAGCATTATGAAATTGTTAGTTAAAAAACAGTACCTTAAAAGTGCTGGATACAAAGCCACACGTTTATAAAAGATGTGTTTTGCATTAAAAATTAATTGATTTATTAAACAAAGAAAGTATTAATTGTAGTTAATCAAAGACATTGTTTCTGGTAACAATGTTTTTCAACTTTTTAGAACTAGTACATCTCATCCTCTCCACTTTTACTTTATTCATAGAATGGAAAAGAAAAACAAAGTTCCAAGTGTCTCAACTCAAGTTGGAAAAGTAAACACCGGCATTCACTCCACTGTCACACTCAGAGCAGCAGATATATTTAGTGCAGGCCATACGCTTGATTTGACCTCAAAAAGATAAACCGATTAAGATAAAGATATCCCCTTTAACTCATTAAAGTGAATATTCTCTGAGGCTATATTTTATTTCAGATTTTTAAAAAAATCTGATGTTTATTTTAAAATGCCATCACTTTTAATCCACCCTGTGCAAAGGTACCCATTTGCGAAGAAGACTTTCCCCAGTTAGTTGGATGAGCAGGCTCCTTTCATTACAACTTTCAATTTCCCAAATGCTAAAATGCACACTTGTGATTTCACTGAACTTTATGAAAGGCTGCAATTTGGAGAAAAGCTATAAGTCAAACCCACTACCAAATGTGGACTATCAAATACTGAAAAACCATCATACACCCCTCCATACACCCACATGTAAATCAATCTCAATCCATTGATGCACAAACTGCTGTGTAAAAAGGATTAAAATCATCCGGGGGTGGGGGGGGAGGAGAACACTCACGCGATCCCATTATGGTTAAAGAGCCACGATCCTGTCAGTGAGGAGAGCACTCTTAAATCGTAGGTTTTGTGCTTTTGGATGAACTTGCACTCCATTTTCTTTGGAGGACAAACAAACTGTGTTTTCCATTCAAAGGTCACAGCACAGCCAAGTGTCTCGCTCAGGAGCTGAGGGTTCCCGTTCCCAGCATTGTCATCGCACTTGAAAATAATAGTAGCTTCTCGATTCCCAGTTGCTATGTGGAGATACATTAATGAAGAGAAAAAAAAACTGGAGGGGTTGTAATGTACGTGTGGACCATGCAGCGTAATAATTATGACTCTAGACAGTAGTGGAGAACTGTTCTGAATCAAGCATAGCTTCTCATTAAAGAAATATCAGCTTTTGTTTCTAGCCCACCTATATTAGTTAGATTCACGTAATAGGCAGAACACAATCACTCTGATGTACCATTACTTTAGTACATTAGGCTGATTAAATTCTACTTTTTTTTTTTTTTTAAACTTTATCTCCAGCTTAATGGGAAAATCAACTTTTATTAGGTAAAGTAGTTTTCACCATTTTATGACATTAGGGTGTTTTTTTTTTTTTAAATTGCATACTGTTTGCTCATGTTACAGTTTCTCCTCATAAAGGACTTTTACCCACACAACAGTAGTACTGGAGGGGAGGGAGGGAAAACCACACACTATCATCCTTATAGTGTACGAGCCATGTAAAAAGAGCCTTGGTTTAACTGAGAATCAGGCCCAATGGACACGTGCATCATTTCATATCTCTGGTAAATGAAGTTCTTACTAACCATTTCCACAAAATCCCCGTTTTCCATCTCTGTCATAGTCATTAGTGGTGGCACACCATCGCTGTTTTCCTTTGTCCACAATACAATCCTCATAGCTCTTGCCATTGTATTTGAAGGGGAATACGCAAAGCTCACCTTTTTCAGTCACTGTAAATGGAGGTGATACCCCTTGAGACATATGCTCTGTAGTTACCACGTGTAATGACAGGCAATAAATCAAAAGCAGTTTATAGTTCTCATATATTACTCTGTACTTTTCAAAAATATCCATTACCCCAGCATTCAGGAACAAATACAGAAACATCAAGTCTAAATGCAATCAAAGAGGACATTGCAAAGAGATACACAATTTAACTTTCTGGGCAAACAGCTAGGGCCTTCATTGAGCCACTTCAAACTGACATGTAGCAAAGGCTGTATTGAGCATAGGTAAATAACTTCTTTGCAGAGGTCAGCAATAGATCATAAATATAAATCAACATTATGTTTTTAAAGTGATTAATTATACAAGAGCCAGGATTACATCTTCCTATTGCTAAACTGTTTTTTTCCTGGCAGTTTTTCGGCTGCTCTGTGTCCTAATGGGACCAGACCATTTTTTATGTAAGTTACCTATAGCTAGTTACAGGATCTCACCTGGAGGGCACCGATCACCCCCGGTATACTGCAGAATGACAGTTTCATCCTGATGCCTGTAATCCATTTTCATTCCTTGTATGACTCCAAATGAAGCAGCACTGTTTTCAGAGACCAGGCACACTGCCCCATCTATGCATTTTCCCTGGGGCACATCTGCTACTTCAGCACACACCCCAACATGGTAACTGTTGGATCCAGAAGATACCTGTAGAGGCATCCAAAAGGGAATCATACGTCACAAAGATAAAACACTCTAGAGCCAACAGTCAATACTCTATGAGAATTACCCAAGTCCTTTATATACACCTCTACCCCGATATAACATGACCCGATAGAACACGAATTCGGATATAACGCGGTAACGCAGTGCTCCGCGGGAGCGGGGCTGTGCACTCCGGCGGATCAAAGCAAGTTCGATATAACGCGGTTTCACCTAGAACACGGTAAGATTTTTTGGCTCCTGAGGACAGCGTTATATCGAGGTAGAGGTGTACTTGAAGTCTTGTAAAAAGTTTAGACGACAGGGATTGGACATTGTTTTACAGAAAATCATTTAAGACCATAGGGAAGAAATATACCCTACAATTTAAAGTTTTATCGTACTGAGCCATATTAATAGGTCAGTCTTGCAAAATTCAATAAATATTACTGTAGCACCCAGGAGCTTTTATGAAAATTGATTGGCTTGTGCACAAGTACCCATTCATTTTTTTTAATATTACAATGCCTAATAACGGAAAAGTTAACAATGCTTCCTCACTGGGGAGAAAAAATACCCCAGACAAGTAGAATGTTGCAAGTCTAGTATAAGCATTTTATGAGGGAAGGACTAGAGCTACCAGTACGTCATTTTGTCTCCACCATAGGGCTGCAGTCTGGAACAGCAACACAACTTAATAGAAGTGGCTCTTGGAGATGGCACAAAAAAGTAATGCACATGCCTCTTCACTTTGATTTCCTCAGCTCACATGGCTTATTCAAATGAATATTTACTGCTTTGGTTTCAACGCATGCTATTCCCCTACTACTGAGAACAATAATAGCCCCAACACTGTGTTAATGTTACCTTATACGAGCTTCTAGAAAGGCTGGACAAGTTAAAAGTGTAGTTTAACTGCTCATCAGTCACAGAGCAGCCCAGCATCTTCACTTTGTCGGGACACACTAGAGGAGTGCCCCACTCAAACACAAAACTGCAGTCAGATTTTCGTGTCATCTTTGGCTTGCCCTGTTACAAAACACAGCAAAAGCATTACAATGAACTCTGTGTGGGTTTGATTATTTCTAGAGATCGGGGGATTGGGAGGGGGGGGGAGAGGAAAAAAGGAGACTCCTGATGGCAGGGTTGTTTTTACTAACTCCTTGGCTCAGGGCTCTAACCAGTACAAAATGGTAAGATGCCAGTCACTAGCAACAAATTATTCCATCATATCACCCATTTTCATGCCTTTCTAGAGCTGTGTGGAACACAGAAATGCTGTTTTGCAAAGTATTTTGAGATTCCAAGTTTTGGCTTTGTTTCATATCAGAACAAAAATGGAAAATTACAAAATTCTCCAAAGGAAAATTCAGGGTGGGTTATTTTAAGTTTAAGTTTTGTTTAGACTTTGACTTTTGTTTTATATTCTTCAATTCCTACCTGTCACCTCAACAGCAACAATAGGCTGAATGAAGTCTTTCCACCACTTTCTGTCTTGTACTAGCTTCACAACTTCGTTCAGAACCTTTCTGTTCTATACCATTCTTCACTGTATCTATCCAGCGCCTTTTGGTTACTTGCACTCTAGTGCAGATAGCCATGCATTGCATCCTTTCCAGGTCTATTTTTGACTTGCGTCCAAATCATCGTAGTTTTTTTTCTTGACTTGTCTGTAACAGCGTTATTTCTTGCCCTAATCATTTATTTGTTTTCCACTCCCTTGAACCTCTCAGAATTTCCATCAGCCAGTTCATTTCTGCAGTCAAAATCTTTCATTCATAAGCTTTCTTCATACTCCAGCATTTCGACCTCTACAGCAGTATCAGCATGATAATTCTCATGTACACTGATTTTTGTATTTATTGAAATGTTTTTGCAAGATCTGCAAGGCTAGAGTTTTCTGAACACTGTAGTGGCAAGTCTGATTCTTTATTTTATGGCATCTTCACAATTCCCATTTTTCAATACTAGTCCAAGGTACACATATTCCCACTTGTTCTTTGAGTTTGATCTTTACCACTTCCTCTTGTTTTCTAATTGCCATAATTTGTTTTATATTCTAAAACTCTTTATTAATATAATGTAAGAGAAAGTAGTTTCAAAACAAAAAATTGAAGTGTTCTGATAATGCTGAAATGTCTCATTTTGACATTTTTGGAACTTTTCAATTTTGCTCCTAAACAAAATTTTGGAGAAAGTTTCAAAAAAGCATTTTGACAGAAAAATATCTCAGTCAATGTTTTTCTGACCAGCTTTAGTCTTTATTAGTGCTGTCAAGCAATTAAAAAAATTAATTGCAATTAATTGCGCTGTTAAACAACTGAATACCATTTATTTTAAATGATTTTTGAATGTTTACTACATTTTCAAACATATTAATTTCAATTACAACACAGAATACAAAGTGTACAGTGCTCACTTTATATTCGTTTTTGGTTACAAATATTTGCACGGTAAAAAACAGAATTTTTCTATTCACCTCATACAAGTACTGTAGTGCACTATCATGAAAGTTGAACTTACAAATGTAGAATTATGTTAAAAAACCTGCATTCAAAAATAAAACAAATGTAAAACTTTAGAGCCTACAAGTCCATTCAGTCCTACTTCTTGGCCAGCCAATCACTCAGACAAACAAGGTTGGTTATAATTTGCAGGAGGTAATGCTGCCTGCTTCTTGTTTACAATATCACCAGAAAGTGAGAACAGGCATTCGCATGGCACTGTTGTAGCTGGTGTCACAAGATATTGACGTGTCAGATGCACTAAAGATTCATATATCCCTTCATGCTTCATCCACCATTCCAGAGGACAAGCTTCCATGCTGATGATGGGTTCTGCTTGAGAATGATCCAAAGCAGTGCAGACTGATTCATGTTCTTTTCATCATCTGAGTCAAATGACACCAGCAGAAGGTTTATTTTCTTTTTTGGTGGTTTGCGTTGCTCTTTTAAGACTTTTGAAAGCATGCTCCACATCTCATCCCTCTCAGATTTTGGATGGCACTTCAGATTCTTAAACCTTGGGTCGAGTTCTGTAGCTATTTTTAGAAATCTCACATTGGTACCTTCTTTGCATTTTGTTAAATCTGTTGTGAAAGTTCTTAAAACAAACATGCTGGGTCATCATCCGAGACTGCTATAAACATGAAATATATGCAGAATGCGGGTAAAACAGAGCAAGAGACTTAATTCCCCCCACAAGGGGTACAGTCACAAATTTAATTGCTGATGATGCTTGTTAAAAAAATAATACATCATGGAAGCATGTCCTCTGGAATGGTGGCTGAAGCATGAAGGGGCATACAAATGTTTAGCATATCTGGCGTGTAAACACCTTGCAACACCGGCTACAAAAGTGCCATGCAAACTCCTGTTCTCACTTTCAGGTGACATTGTAAATAAGAAGCAGGCAGCAGTAATTCCTGGGAATGTAAACAAACTTGTTTGTCTTAGTGACTGGCAGAAGAAGTAGGACTGAGTGGACTTGTAGGGTCTAAAGTTTTACACTTTTGTTTTGGAGTGCAGTTATGTAACAAAAAAAATAAAATCTGCATTTGTAAGTTACACTTTCACGATAAAGAGATTCCACTTCAGTACTTGTATGAGGTGAACTGAAAATTACTATTTCTTTTGTTTATCATTTTTACAGTGCATATATTTGCAATCAAATATAATTATATAAAGTGAGCACTGTGCACTTTGTATTCTGTGTTATAATTCAAATCAATATTGAAAATGTAGAAAGATATTCAAAAATATTTACTAAATTTCAAATTGGTATTCTATTGTTCTAACTGCGATTAATCGCGATTAATTTTTTTGAGTTAATTGCAGTTAACTCGCGTGATTGACAACCCTGGTATTTATAGAAAATGTGTATTTTTAAATGTAACCAAACACCTACATTAGAAGAACATTTAAGATTGATTACATTTCCTGTCTTGAGTGCTTAACCAGTCAGCTTTAACATTTCGTAACAAGATATCTTTGGTCTTTAAATTGGGGAAAATGGCACACAGTGTACGAAGGAAACATTCAAATAAATTCTAACGTTTTCCTCCACGAGGCAAAAGAATTCTACTCCTTCCTTTTGGTACAGGGCTAAGGCTGATCAGTGACAGTATTAAGAGGAAGTTTAATGTTAACAATAAGCTACCACTAAACTAATTAACTCAGCAAAGTCTCAGATAGCTTGCAACTTACATATTTTTAGGCAGGCAGGCAAATTACACATCTTAAAATAACCGAACAAAGGACTAATTTTCTTTCAGGCCATAAAATGAAAACACTCTTCTGAAGCAAAACATGCTTGCTGTCTTTCCATGAACTACTCAATTTTTTTTCCTTACTAGGTTTGGTTGCAGTTTAAAATAGAAATTCACTACGGACGAGCAAAGTTTACACTATCACATTGGTTACTTCCCATTTTTCAATATACTTTGTATTGTTCCTTTCTCTACACTACACACATCTGTATTTTCACTGTAAAATGTTTAAAAAAAAATAAAAGTTTCTTACCAGACTTGTTCCTCTTTTACAATGGAATACAATAAGAGAGTTGTAGCTGTACATTTTGTCTGCTTCACAAGGGGTTGTACTGTTAAAAGTGATATAAACTTCATTTACTGCGGGATTTATTTTTGGAGGTTCAGTGATGCGACCAATATCCTAAATGAGCAAAAACATTGATTAATAATGGCATATTAAATACTAGAGCCCCAGTTTTCAGATACGTCAATGGAAGATGCAGCTACTTGGCTTAAGTGAGAACAGAGGTACTGAACACCTCTGAAAATCATGCCCTATAACAACTGCTCTCCTTGGATATACTCTGATTAGATCTTAAAACAGAAGATGACCACTCACTATGATAAATGATTGGTAAGCTTGAAAAAACAGTACATAATAAATCAACAAAAATTCACATCTTGTGTGCAAGATGTGTCATTAGTCCAAGAAAGAGTGCTGTTTTCAAGTAACAAACGGGTTTCTTTTTAGCCAACATGGAAGCATCCAAAGTCAAGTATAAAAAAATGTTGTCATTTAAAATACCAGTTTCACTTGCTCACAGCCTTTGCAAAAAATGCGCATCAAGAGTCAGTAAGTTAATCTTCAGCAAGAGAAAACATCAACATCCCTAGCAACCTTCCTTATGGTGGTGAGTTACCATCACCTTCAAATCCGATTTCACCTTCAACTATTGCTTTGCAAACCATGATATCTGGTAATCAAGTGTTCACATAAGGTTTTGGAGATAATTCACCTGTAATTACATTTCACTACACACTGGGACACATACATATTTAGGACACTGTATTAATTTTATGGCTATCATCTTTTCTCCATATACAGGTAACTTAAAAGCTTTCTGCTCACCAATCCAAACACCTAGTAGGTACTGCTAAATATAAACCATGAATGAGACATGTTTGGCTAATGTTTTGGGTCTATCCCAGTGAGAGTTGCCAGTATATATATATCACAGGAGACAAAAGTCTGCAATGCCAGTGGATCTTTCCAACTCAGAGGATAGCCATGGTGATGTAAGACATGGACACAGTTTGGAGAGAAGTGACAAATGGTGTGATGGGGCAGGATTTTGCAGATGTAGTTTTAATCCACCTTTCCCCCCCAAAACTCATAACACTGCTCTACAGCCAAAATGCTTCTGAAATAAATGTAGTCAAACTTTACTAATTCTGAGTCACTGAGAACGAAAACGATGCTTAAAATTGTTGATTGGCTCAAGTTTTCAAGATATGCTATTGGGTCAGTATATACAACCCTTGACTTGGGAATGGCAGAGGATAAGTGAGTTATAAAGGGAAGGGATCTCAATTTAAACCAGAAATGACTAAAATACATCTTTGCCTGGATCTATGAATGGATCTATGAATAAATCTATGACTGGGTTTGGACAGTACTTGCTTTTTAGGCAAAACAATGAATGATACAATCTGAAGCTGGTATTGCGTCATACATGATATGAATTGCATCATGTTATTCCTAGAAGTCATGGATGATGCAGTCATAACGAAGCTTACATCACTCTGCTGAATTGCCCTAGATCAGCTCTAGAAATCATACAGTGTCCTGCTCTCTTATTTGTCAGTGTTAGAAATGTGTCCCTTTGCAAAATCAGTTTAGCCAAAGTGAGCAGAGATGCCTCGTACTTGTGTGAACAGTGCAGATAACTTCTGCTATGTTTGTGGTGAAGTTACTTTTGCATCACAAAAGCGCAGTATAACCACTATGGTTAAGAAAGCCTATCACCTTTATTTTGGCTGCAAAATTGGAGATCAGGACAAGAGGTGGGCCCCACACATATGCTGCAACACGTGTGCAACAAATCTTCGCCAGTGGTTGAATAGGAAAAGGAAATCTATGCCTTTTGCAGTACCAATGATTTGGAGAGAGCCAACAGATCATATCAGCAATTGTTACTTCTGCATGGTGCCTCCAGTTAGGAAAAGTGTGTCAAAGAAGAAAAAGTGGACTGTACATTATCCAAACATTCCATCAGCTATACGCCCAGTACCCCCCAGAGAAGGACTGCCAGTTCCTGATGCACCAGAATCATTCTCACTTGAGTCAGACGAGGAAGAAGAAGAGGATGAAACTTCTGGTCCTGAACCATCAACGTCACAGGACCCACATTTTCTCCCATCCTCCTCCTCTAAACCACACCTCACAACACAAGGTGAACTGAATGACCTTGTCAGGGATTTGGAAGTACCCAAGAGTAAGGCAAAGCTGTTGGGCTCCAGACTACAGCAGTGGAATCTCCTGGCAGGTGATGTTAGGGTTTCCATGTTCCGTGACCGTCAAAAGGATCTTGTCCCATTCTTCTTCATGGAAGGTGATCTTGTAGCCTGCAACAACATCGATGGTGTGATGGCAGCCCTCAACATCGTTCACAATCCAGATGAGTGGAGACTGTTCATGGATTAATCAAAGACGAGTCTTAAAGCTGTTTTACTGCATAATGGCAGTGTTTTGCCATCAATTCCAGTTGGTCATGCAGTCCATATGAAGGAAACCTATGACATGAAACAGCTTTTGAGGTGCATAAACTATGACCAACATCAGTGGCAGCTTTGTGGCGATTTGAAGGTTGTTGCTCTCTTGCTTGGTCTGCAGACTGGATACACAAAGTACTGCTGTTTTCTCTGCGAATGGGATAGTCGTGCAAGAGATTCCCACTACATCAAGAAAGATTGGCCACTCAGACAGTCATTGGAGCCTGGGAGGAAAAGGTGTTCAGCATCCACCACTTGTTGAACCAAGGAAGATTTTGTTACCACCCTTACACATCAAGCTGGGTCTGATGAAGAACTTTGTCAAGGCCATTGACAAAACACAAGCAGCTTTCAAGTACCTCCGTGGAAAATTTCCAAGGTTAAGTGAAGCTAAGATAAAGGAAGCTGTCTTTGTTGGTCCTCAGATTTGTGAACTTCTTCGAGATGATGCATTTGACCATGCACTGCGTGGCAAGGAAAAGACGGCATGGAAAGCCTTCCGGTTAGTGGCAATAAATTTTCTCGGAAACAACAAGGCAGACAACTACAGGTTGTTGGTGGAAAGCCTCCTCAAGACATACAAAAGCCTTGGTTGCAACATGCCACTAAAGATACATTTTTTGCACACTCATCTAGATTTTTTTTCCACCAAACTGCGGAGCAGTGAGCGACGAGCACGGTGAGCGATTTCACCAGGACATTGCAACAATGGAGAAACGCTATTAGGGCAAATGGAGCCCATCAATGCTTGCAGACTATTGCTGGACAGGGACAAGAGATGCTCCATTTAATGAATACAAGAGACAAGCCAAGAAGCGCCGAGTAGACACTGAATAGGACTAAACTATGTACATAATAGTTTTTTGCCTTTTGTTTCATAATACATTTTATTTATATAACCCTTTTGCTGATTTTTAAAGTGTTACATACACAGGACAGGTGAAATATTATCATGTAAAGCAACCATAAACACATGAAAAGATCTAGGTTTACAATTTATGATTAAAACTCTACTATATACATAATATACATAGACATAAAATGTAAAAACGTAAATATCTTAGAAACAGTAGCCAATCAGTTGTTTTAATTGTCATATTTGAATTCAGCACATCAAAATACAAAATAAATAGCACATTTTATCTCTGAAGCAGACGACTTCTCAAAAATTGTAGACCAGTGTAATCAGACCAGTTTCATTGGGGTAAGAGGTGTTATTCAAAGAAGAAGTTGTCAAGAGTTACAAGATCTCAAAATATTTCAGTGCTGATAGTTACACGGTACTTACTATGGGGGATCCAGTAACAGGAACCATGCAGACAGCCGCTCCAGGTGGGCAGTTGACATCTGGGATTGGATTCAGAGGCTCACAGATGTTAATATAGAAATCTGGAGTGACGTCAGTTAAATCATCATCATCATCATCAAATGCCTCATAATAACCAGTTCGATGGATCAGAGGGGAGAGGTCAATAACTGAGCTTCCATTCAGCACTGAGCACTTCACCTGTTAAAAAACAAATGTGATGCCTTTATGGGAACTGTCTATTATGCAATGATACTTCCCTTTCTCCCTCTGGCCAGAGAGGGAATTTCAAGTGGTATTAAATTTCAAATTCAATTTGGAGAGCCTTTAAGTAAAACTGCATTTGTTGCTCTTTGCTTAGCTACTGACGGTAATCTACATAATTTATATTTGATAGAGGAAATGGTATTTTCTTATTTAATGTTTATGACTTAGGGCCCAGGTTCACCACTAAGGAAGAGAGAAATGAAGCATTGGTGTGTAATTTCTTAGTGTAGATAGCCATAAAAATGTCTCAAAGGGTCAGCAAACTCAGTAGCAATCTCGAAAACAGTCATGGGAGTACACTTCAAGTACAGCATTTAAGCCATTTAATTACAATCCAGTAATTTTTTTCCCCCAATTGTACAATCAAGTACACTTGTTCTCATCATGTTTATACTTTCTGGCACCAAGAGAATCTGAAAGTGTCTACATTTCTCATAAACCATATGAAAGTTTTGGGTTTTTGAATGGTAGCTAGGAAAAAAGCAATTGCAAAATATGTCAGACTTCTAATGCCAGAAGGGACCATTATGATCATCTAACCTGATCTGCGTAACAGGCCATAGAGCCTCACCATGAAATTTCTGCATCAGGCCCATATTTTCTATTTCAGTTATGGCATATCTTTCAAGACAAAGATACTCAATAGTGAAATGACAAAGAGTCTGGTGGCACCTTAAAGACTAACAGATTTATTTGGGCATAAGCTTTCGTGAGTAAAAACCTCACTTCTTCGGATGCATAGAGTGAAAGCTACAGATGCAGGCATTATATACAGACACATGGAGAGCAGGGAGTTACTTCACAAGTGGCGAACCAGTGTTGACAAGGCCAATTCAATCAGGGTGGATGTAGTCCTCACCCACAACCACTTCAGATTTGGGGACAACTTATACCTTCAAGTCAGTGGCACTGCTATGGGTACCCGCATGGCCCCACAGTATGCCAACATTTTTATGGCTGACTTAGAACAACGCTTCCTCAGCTCTCGTCCCCTAGTGCCCCTCCTCTACTTGCGCTACATTGATGACATCTTCATCATATGGACCCACGGAAAGGAGGCCCTTGAAGAATTCCACCTGGACTTCAACAATTTCCACCCCACCATCAACCTCAGCCTGGACCAGTCCACACAAGAGATCCACTTCCTGGACACTACAGTACAAATAAGTGATGGTCACATAAACACCACCCTATACCGGAAACCTACTGACCGCTATACGTACCTACATGCCTCCAGCTTCCATCCAAGACACATCATACGATCCATTGTCTACAGCCAAGCCCTAAGATACAACCGAATTTGCTCCACCCCCTCAGACAGAGACAAACACCTACAAGATCTTTATCAAGCATTCGTAAAACTACAATACCCACCTGGGGAAGTGAGGAAACAGATTGACAGAGCAAGACGGGTACCCAGAAATCACCTACTACAGGACAGGCCCAACAAGGACAATAACAGAACACCACTGGCCATCACATACAGCCCCCAGCTAAAACCTCTCCAGCGCATTATCCACGACCTACAACCTATCCTGGAAAATGATCCCTCACTCTCACAGACCTTGGGAGGCAGGCCAGTCCTTGCTTACAGACAACCCCCCAACCTGAAGCAAATACTCACCAGCAACTACACACCACACCACAGAAACACCAACCCAGGAACCTATCCCTGTAGCAAACCTCGTTGCCTACTCTGTCCCCATATCTACTCTGGCAACAGCATCAGAGGACCCAACCACATCAGCCACACCATCAGGGGCTCATTCACCTGCACATCCACTAATGTCATATATGCCATCATGTGCCAGCAATGCCCCTCTGCCATGTACATTGGCCAAACCGGACAGTCCCTCCGCAAAAGAATAAATGGACACAAATCGGACATCAGGAATGGTAACATACACAAGCCAGTAAGTGAACACTTCAATCTTCCTGGTCATTCTATCACAGATTTAAAAGTCACTGTCATTGAACAAAAAAACTTCAGAAACAGACTTCAAAGAGAAACAGCAGAACTAAAATTCATTTGCAAATTCAACACCATTAATCTGGGCTTGAATAGGGACTGGGAGTGGCTGGCTCACTACAGAAGCAGCTTTTCCTCTCCTGGAATTGACACCTCCTCATCTATTATTGGGAGTGGACTACATCCACCCTGATTGAATTGGCCTTGTCAACACTGGTTCGCCACTTGTGAAGTAACTCCCTGCTCTCCATGTGTCTGTATATAATGCCTGCATCTGTAGCTTTCACTCTATGCATCCGAAGAAGT
Source organism: Malaclemys terrapin pileata (assembly GCF_027887155.1). Classification (NCBI taxonomy): domain Eukaryota; kingdom Metazoa; phylum Chordata; order Testudines; family Emydidae; genus Malaclemys; species Malaclemys terrapin. The sequence continues at coordinate 89,758,677 of NC_071507.1, forward strand.
GAGGTTTTTACTCACGAAAGCTTATGCCCAAATAAATCTGTTAGTCTTTAAGGTGCCACCAGACTCTTTGTTGTTTTTGTAGATACAGACTAACACGGCTACCCCCTGATACTTGACAATAGTGAAATGAGTTATCTTACAAGCTATCAAAGCGTGTCACATCAACTCAGAGGTTAACATCTGAAAATGCCTTTTCTGTTCTTGTTAAGAGTATTCTCAGATTGGTCAATAAGTACCGAAACTAGAAATCCTTTGGTTACAAGTATTAACTGGTAGCAGACTTGCACTTTTTACTGGAACAAATTATACTCACTGCTAAAAAAGACACTTCTGCTATGAATTTCTTTATAAGTTAGGGTACTATATAAGATGAGACCTTTCCCTTGAAATGTAGAATTTAAAGAATAACACTTTTGCCACATCAGGACGACGCTAACAAGAAACAGAATGTTTTTTTCCATTGTACTGTGTCTGTGGTTTCTGTTTCAGAAAGAGAGGCTTGTTGATTCTCTTACCTCCTCCTCACAGGCTAAAGTAGTATGCCAAGAAAAGTAATGGGTGCATGTCTGCTCATCAAAGGACAAAAGCACAGGTCGGCTACCGGCTCCAGCATCAGACTTGCACACAAAGCTAAAATAGCTTGTGTGTTTCAATTCAGTGTTTGCAGGACAGGGATCTCCCCCTGAGTAGACAAGCTTCAACAGCTGATCCTCATAAATCAACATTTTGCTCAGCCTTCCAGCACTAATTGGCTTCTGATCACCAATGATGCAGGCACCTAAATCAAGTAAAATGGGGACAAAAGTTACTGGCTAGGAAAGAAAATGAATAATCTGATTGTACTGTGTAATTGTATGGTAGATGACAATTGTTCCTTAAATCCTACGGTGGTCTTAAACTAGGACTAAAAGCATTTTGAATTATTACTTTTCCCCTAAACAATTTAAAAAAAAAAAAAAGCCCTCTCAATATGGTATCTACTACTTGCACCACTATGTTTAAATATCAACGTTTTACAAGCATAAAAAGGGAGTGGTGGCTGTAGAACATTCAGTCAAGATGGAAGGTAACAGGCAAAGTTTTAGTATAGCTACTCCTAGTCCCAGCCACCCATTCCTTATCTCCATTCAGAACTAGCCATTTGCTTCTTTTAAATTATAAGGGTGCAAAGAACATTAGTCACTGAAAAACTAGAAACAGACTTTTTGTCTAAGATGAAATAAGGTAGGTTACTTGCCCATTTGATGGGTGTTAAGCCCTTTGGATATTAATATCTCTTTATATTAGAGCGATCACTATAAATTACTCAAAGCAGTTACAGGCAGACAACATTTGAAGTAAGTGATGGTGTTAACTGTTGTCCTTTGTGGAATTACACATTTATCTGGTAGACTGCAAGAACTCTGACAGAGGCACTACTGCAGCCACTATGGGTCAGAATATGGGGCCACACAGAGTAGCAGAGCACATCATACCAGACACACTGTGATACTTAGCCATAAATGGATCAGTGAAGTGTGGACCATCAGCGTTGGCTCTCTTTTCAATTCTAAAAGAGCGGTTTGTGTGTCATCGATTAAAGATTGTTTGGGAGAGGAGAGTTCTAATTCCTTCGCCCCAGCTAGAATCCCACAGCTTCGTTGCATTAACAGTGCAAGTGTTTCTACACTAAATCTTAAACGTTGCCTGCCATGGGCTTCCAAGGCCTGTTAGTAGGTTCCGTTTTAGTACATGGCAGATAACGCCTTACCTACTACTGTAGGTGACACTTAATATGGGAGAAGAACACTGTGTCAGTCTTCTAGACCAGATTAATCTGCTACATAAAGATTTATTAAACATCCTCTTAATAGGTCACCACTGGAAGTCTGATTTAGGGATGGGATTAGTACCTAGTGTAGACTACATTTATACTAAACGCACTAAATTACTCCTGAGGGAATTCTGCACTACTGCGTGTGTGCATATTTAATGAACCCTGCAGATTTCTATTTTTTCATGCAAAAAAAAGCTTGTCAAAATGTTGAAGCAGTCCCAAATTTTCCCCACCAGAGGGTACTGTGGCGACAGTTGCAGCTCCCAGCAGCAAGGGTAGAGAAAGCTGCCTTCCCAGCACTTGTCAGGCCAGGTCAGGAGACAGGGTCTGTGGAGTGCTGGAGGGAGGAGTGTCAGACAGGGGCAGAGGCTGAATGAGAGTGGAGGCACAGGGCCACGGGGGGAGAGAGGTGCAGAGACACATGGTGATGGGGGAGAGGTGGAGCGGCTGGGTGAGGGCACAGACACAAGGGGACAGGGGCAGATGTGCCTGACTGAATGGGAGAGTCTAGGGGCCAGCCAGAGTCTGCATGGGGGAAGCTCCCGAACAATCCTCCCCGTCCCCCTCAAAAAACTGTTCCATACTTTTCCCCATACCAAACAACTCTCTAAATTCACACACAGGCGCCTTCCCAGCAATTTACTTCCACTCTCCCTCAGCTCCTCCGTTACCCCTGATGCCCCCAAGCCTTTGCACTGCTTCTGAGGGGTGCAGGAAATACGGTTCTGTATTGTAGGATAAATCAATTATTACTCAGAGTTCTGTAGTAATATGCCTAGTAAGGAATCTATTTCCTGAATCTTTTTTGTCATCTGTATTGTTACAGACATACTTGCTGACAGGTATGTTGAAATAAATGAACAAAAATAATTGAAACTGGTGTGATTATATTGTGTTATTTTGACAAAAAGTATGTTGAATTTTGTAGAATTTGAAAATATTGTGCGCAGAATTTTTAATTTTTTGGCACAGAATTCCCCCAGGCATAACTAAATGCACTAGCAGAAGTGCTCTTCAGTCTAATGATCGCCACTATGCCTTGTAACTGGGTTCCTAACATACAGGTCTGAACTCACATTTATTTCCTTAAATTTGAGTGCAGTTTGAGGTTGTTGGAAGAAGGGTCACAATACATATCTAAGGGGTCTCTTTCTTACAGTTTGGCAGCACTTGTATAACTTACCGTGTCAATAAAGTCTCACTGAATTGAAATGAAGGAGTCATAGCTGCTCCTTAAATAGTTTGGCTGAATAAACTTAAATGATTATATTGGTGACTGTCACATGTCACTCCACAACTTATAACAGTTTAATGGAGTTTCTGCTGCTTGTTATTTGCAGTATTTTTGGTCAGTTTTGCAATCAGCTGTTTATAAGTGATAGGGATGGGGGAAGAAAAAGAAACAGATTTCCATCTTCTGGGAACCATATCTTCCCCTGATTTTTATTCCAAGTGCCAAGTGTTTTGTTTTTTGTTTTTTTTAGACAGAGTGCTTAGTGCAAATTCCCAAGTCTTGCCCAAAAGCAGAGACCCATAGCATACTGCCTGCACATGTCCAGAGGCTGAGAATTCTGGAGAATTCAACAAAGGACTAGTCCTATTCCCTGCTTGCAGCCAGATCTACGGGCTTGTCTCCATGGTCCAGAGAGAAGGGCTTCTGTTCAAACAGGGACTCAGGAATAACACTCACTTCTCCAAGGCAAATGTTGTCCATTTCTAACTCCATTCCTAACATGTTACATTTCTTATGATTTTAAAGTATTTTGCACCAGTGAGTCCCAACCAGGCTACCTCTATCTCCTCACGTATCAGTGCATTATATTCCATTATCTCTTGCCCACTTGTATGTTTTGGTGTTTAATACTGTGAGGAAAAATAGGTTTTTCTTTAGGCAGAGAGTTTCACTGACTGATCTACTGTTAGCGATGTCGCATACTATTTACAAGCACAGAAGGCAAATTCAGAAAAAAGCAAACAAAACAAACTTACCAACCCCACTACCACATGGGCTTTTAGCTTCATTACAAACATTCAACTGAAGCCTTCTTCTTCTCTTGCTGTCATAGACAGTGTAGCCAGACTCTCTCTTTAAAGAATTCAGGTCAAAGAGATGGCCTGCAGGGAGAACAAGGAAGAATTTATTCCTTTTGCAGAATCAAAATAAATAAAATCGAGTCAAACAAACAATGGCTTTTTAAAGAGATGCTGAAGAATCATAGCCCAGCACTCCCCCGACTCCACAGGATGCCCGATAGGCACCAACCAGTTTTGACAATTATTTGCCTTTTAAGTTACTTAAGAGGAATCCAATGCTGGAATTTTCTGAGGTAACAATCTGTTCAGGGTCTGCCAGTAGCATTCATGATAGACCAAGCATCTCCAAGAGGCTGAGAGAGTAGTTCCTTTACACAATATTTCTTCAACCCGCCTCAAAACAGTTCCCCTCTGGAGAAGGTGAGAGACAACAACCCTCATCTCCCAGCACTTGAGAGTTCTCATGCCACATCTGGCAGAATGAGGGCAAGCCGACCAGGGTTCAGGGACCTCCAATTCTCCTCATTCATTGTTACTGGCAATTACAGCTATCCGAGAGTACAAATGCAATACGGTTTCCAACTCCTCTAACACGTCTGGAACACATTGATGCCATATGTATAAAGTTGTCATGTGTCCCTAACCTGTAGCAGGGTTGGTTACTCTGCAGTCATTTTGCACATTTCTTTTCAGAGGACATGCAGCAGCAGTGAACCATAAGAAAGTATATTCACATTCTTCAATAGCAGTTACTAATTCTGGTTTAGACTCCTGAAACACAGAAGATTTGAGAGAGAAAAATCAAAGTATCTTCAAAAGTACAGCAAACATTTAAATGTGACAGCAAGTAATGGAAACTCCACTGCTGGGTATATCTGAAAGCTAGAGAAAATGTTGGACTATGTACTAGAGAGAATAACTCTGCACTAGCAGGCATATTAGACATGAAAGACCTTTCTGGTCAGTCTCTCAAATTCTAGGAGTCTCAGATCAGGAGCTCAACTCCTTACTTAGCTCCCACAGCTAGTTCCAATCCAATTGCACCAAAAGGGTTTTTGCCCCACCCCAAAATAGTGGTGAATATTTTTCCTTCACGGAAAAGTGGATACGTCACAGCAAGATAAAATCCTACTGGCAGTACCATACTTACAACTCTGCTTTCATCACACTTGAGGCGTAATATTGTTGTCCTGTTGCGAATTGTGTCCGGACATGGCTCCCCATTTACGTACTTTAGAACAGAAATGCCATTTTCCCATCGTGGTCCATCAGCAACCTCCCCTAGATTTATATATTTGGAACCATCCACTAAGCAGGCAGCCGCATCGGACGGACAAGACTCTAGATAAGAGACAAATGCAGAAATGTGACGTTTGCTCTCTGTGACTCCATCACCAGCTGTCCCAACACTTTAGGATGCATGTTTACGAAACAAGGGATTCTTCCACATGTACACTAGCGGCAAAGTGCTATGCTACTCACCAACACCACTTTAAAAGAAATGCTTATCTTGACCATCACTTTAAATGGTTGACCTCAGTCTCGAAAAGAACTGATTATGTTAATTTTGGACACTTAGTCACTTGGGACACTTTGCTTCCTTTATACAGCTTCACCTCCCACTCACACGGTCATGCAGCAGCAGGAGGAACCAGCCACAGCTGTAGCTGCTAGAAGAGATGTTTGCTACTGCACAGCTCAGCTGCCAGAATACCTGCCCCTAGACCAGGGGTCGGCCACCTATGGCACGTGTGCCAAAAACGGCACGCGAGCCGATTTTTAATGGCACGCGCAGCAGCGTGCCGTTAAAAATACTGCCCGGACTGCTCGTCTGCCCCCCCGGCAGGGGCAAGGGACAGGGGGCAGAAACTGGGTCCTGCCGGCTCTCCTACCTCTTCCAGCAGTGTGCTGGGTTCCTACCCCTCCTCCGGCTCTCTGTCCCTCCCTCCCTGAGGCCGATCAGCTAATGGCCCTTGCGAGGGGGGGGGGGGGTCAGGAAGGAGCAGGTCGGAGGCAGAGTAGAAGCGGAAGCAGGACCTTGGGGAAGGGGGTGTGGAATGGAGGCCTCCAGCACCCTGCCCTGACCCCCCCCCCCCCCACACACACACACACTCAGCCCTCTGCCTTGAGCCCTGTGCCCCGCACACCCCTCAGACCCCTGCCCTGAGCCCTGCACACCCCCTAGGTCCCTGCCCTGAGCCCTGTACCCCCTCACACATACTCAGCCCTCTGCTTGACTCCTTCACCCCCCCACAACCCCAGCCCTCCCGCCCCCATGCACCCCCCACATCCTGACTCTTGCGCCCCCCACATCCCCACCCCTACCCTGAGCACCAAGTAGGAGCTCCTGCACGCCCCCCCCCCCACATTCCTACCTGCACCCCTCGCACCAAATGGGAGCTGCCCAGGTAAGTGCTCCACACCCAAACCTCCTACCCCAACCCTGAGCCCCTTCCCTCATTCTAGCTCCTGGCCGGACCATACACCCCAACCTGCTCTTTCACCCCCAGCCCTATGCTCAGTGCACTCCCACCCTCAGCTCAGTGCGGGGGGGGGGGGGAGGGAGGGAGGAGGGAGAGAAGAAGAGAATGAGCCAAAGCCAGGGAGAAGGTAGGTACCCACTATATGTGGGCAGGGCTGGGACCCCAGACCGGCAGCGGGCTGAGCGGATCCGGCAGCCGGGATCCCGGTTGGCAGGAGCCGGCAGATGGAACCCCTGAGCGGCAGCGGGCTGAGCCCCGCACAGTCCGCTACCAGTCTGGGGTTCTGGCTGCCAGACCCTTGCCAGCAAGGGTCCCGGAAGCAGGCCCTGCTCAGCCCGCTGCCGGCTTAGGTGAACAGAACCCCAGACGAGCAGCGGGCCGGCAGTGTAAGATCAACGTTTTAATTTAATTTCAAATGAAGCTTCTTAAACATTTTGAAAACCTTGTTCATTTTACAATACAAAACTAGTTATATAACATATAGACTTGTAGACATTAAAACATTAAATTGTATTACCGTCACGCAAAACCTTAAAGTGAATAAATGAAGACTCGTCACACCTCTTCTAAAAGGTTGCCGACCCCTGCCCTAGACACCTGGCCAAGATTCTAGGATCAGCTCGGTGGGGCTAGAGAGAAGCAACCTCCTCAAAAGGTCACCCTCCTCCAGTGATGCTCTTCTGTGCCATCTCGCCCACCCCCAAGATCTATGGCCAATTTAGAATAAAGGGGGAAGAGCTAGAGAGTAGTGAAGCAAGGCTGAGGCTGTGGAGGGGTGGGGGTAAAGAAAAGAGCTGCTAAGGAACTCCACCATTGGTTATGATGAAACTGACCCTAAGCCTTGGCCTTCGCTCTGCTGCCCACAAGCCACAGCTGTGCCTGTGTCTACTCTGCGCCTGGTGATCTTTTGCTTTGCTGTTGGCACGGTGTGGAGAGGAGACAAGGCTGTCTCTCCTCCTATTTTCATCCCATAACTACCAATGGCATTTAAATATGTATTTCTCTTGCTCTTACCTGCCCCTGCATGTAGCACTAAGGACTGGCAGACATTAATATAGTATTTTTGTGTTGAGCCAGACATTGGAATAGCTTCCCAGTTTTCTCTATGCCGTGTCAGAGGTGAAAGATCAAATGAGTTTCCTTTGTTGTCTCTGCATTAAACAAACAGTTTTACATTTAGATGAATCAAAGCCACCTCCAAAAGCAGACCACCACGCTGGATCAACAATTCTGCACTGATTCAGGGGAAAATGCTACATGCAGGAAGCGTCTGGAACTCCTGCATCAACAGTAGGTTTCTATTAGCAGCATCCCAGCCAGGTCTCACACCCCTTAGGTTTGCCAAGACCAACCATTAGATAGGGTGGACCAATGCTATGAGATATTACAGAGAATCCTCTATCTAGGTCCCTAGCTGACGTGTCTTACTCAAAGCACAGTGATTGCCAGATTTGGGGTCAGGAAGGAGTTATCCCCCCAGGTCAGATGGGCTGGGGCACTGGGGATTTTTTCCCTCCCTTCCTCAGAAGCACAGGGTGTGGTTAACGTGCTAGGACCAGCTGGGTCTCTCTCACCTCATCAATTCCCTGACACTGCAGAGACCTCTGGCCCTTGGGGACCTCAGTCTCCCCTGTTCCCTGCCTGTGGCACGCAATTTAGTCTTCTGAGGATTAAATGCTTTAGTCTAATTCAAGTCTCTGGGCTTACTCTAGGTGTATCTGGATGGAACTTCATGAATCCTGATATACATTAATTAGATCCCTTAGTCTGAATTCTGGTCTCTTCTGGCCTTAATATCTCTGTGAAACTATGGCCTAGAGAACTATTCAAAAATGTTTTACTGGGAAAGCCTCACAAGTCATCTTGCTTCTATGAGGGTCAGAGAGAGCACGCGCTGGTGGTTAACTATATTTCAACACACACAGACAGCAAACTCAAACATTAGGTTCCAGTTTCCATCATACATACCCCTCCTTTTCAATGGTTCAAAAACCCAACACCAACAGCTTCATTTTATCTCTGGCCTCTTTCTGCTCCCTCCCCCACCCAGTCTAACAATGTCTGTTCTGGCACTAAACAGTAAAACCTCCCCCTACTTCCCAAAAAACAGTCTATTCCTAAATACAAAATTAGTTCATAAGCTTAAGTTTGTTTTCTCCCATCCCCGAGAATTACATTTGGACTTGTGCATTGGTGATACGCGTTACAATTTAATCCATCGCAAATTCACACTGGATCACTTTATCAACGAGAGAAAATAATAGCTGTGATCATAGCCGCTCATGCTGAATACAATGGCTCCTGAATGGGCACATGTCACCACCAGCACACCACCAGCAGTTTAGGTCAGAGGGAAGCACAGCTTACTTGTAGGAACATTCTATAGATCGGAAGGGTGGACAGGCATATTGGGTGTGCCATTCAAACAGGTAGGTGCAATCAGGAGTTTCTTTTAGAAACACTGGCTGAAAAAAAAAAAAAAAAAAAAAAAAATTAGTACCAGAGAAGTTTACATTTCACATCTCTAAATACAGCGGTGAACAAAAATTTCCCCTACTTCATTTGGCTTTCAAACATTAGTGCAGTTAGACAAGACACCAATCAGAGATCTAACATTATACAGCTGAATGCAGAGGATACCTTCACATGTTACTAGTCCTAAAGTTGTGTATACATGACCAGAGCTCAGAAAAAAGCCATTCATCAAGGGCATGTAAAAATGTTACCCACAGGAAAGGGTCAAGAACCACTGGCTCTTCTAGAGGATTGTAGGGAGGGAGGAGTAGCAGCAGAGCAGTGTAAGGGCTACTGTTTCTTTAACCTGGAAGGAAAAGGGAAAAACAGAGGGATCGGAGTGGATAGAACTGCTAGCTTCTGCCCAGTTCCCTCCAAAATGGGAGTAGGCAAGCAGAGCAACCCCATAGCCACTGGTCCTTTCAGAGTATGGGCTAGGGAAAAAGGAGCAGAGGGATCAGGAGGAGGAGGGCCACCTGCACCTTCAAGGTGATATTGAGGGCTACAGAAACAGCCCTGTGAAGATGTAAATTAATTGCATTTATGAGTGGACAGATTTGGTTCATTCGGGGATGGCAGAACTGGAAGTGCCAACATGGCCATAAAAAAATAAAGCAATCCTGGCTTTGGAAAGTTGGGGCTTTTAGGAACATGGCACTGCAGCAATATATTTCTTCCAAACTAAGAGGCTTAATCCTCAGGCGAGTACATTCCAGGAAGTTATTCATGCTCTGCAATGCAGCTCTTCTGGAAGCATTTGTTTCAACTTGGTTTCAAGCACACTCTTACTAAACGTCAGGCAGCCTTAAAAAGGTGGAATCTACCACTGTCTGTGGGGGCAAGATTAGCATGATCAAGAGGAATACATTTCCCAGAACTCTAATAATTCACTTATAAGGTATGTTTGTTATAAAAAAATATAATCTCGCTTAACGTGTAACAAAAGAATAAAAAGAATGCCCCGTTCTTCTGTAGGACAAGCTACTCATCCTCATGCCATGCGTTTTACACTTTCAAAAAAATCAAATTATTCAAATAAGGAAAGATCTTTTCCCAGTCTCCTTTAAAAGCCAGTTCAGGGCTCATGATTCAGCTACTGTAGTCATAGTAATTCTCCAGTAAGAGGAATGGTGCTGGAGATTTCCCTGAGGTCCCCACAGCATGCCAGGCAGACATCCAGATGCCACATCAGGGTGCCCTTCATTTAGTTGCTGATGCATTTTCTATCTAGCTACATTATCCCAAAACTAAGGAGGAGAACAAAATAATTTAACTCAGTCGGGGGGGGGGGGGGGGAGGGGGTAGGAAGCAATGAGAGGTGTTTCAAGAAACATGTAATCCTCCTTTAACAACAAGATACATAGTTTTCCTTATACTTGTCTCCCCAGCCCTCTGAGTATGGTAACTCATGAGGAGAATTTCATAAACTATTTTTTCTGCAGCTCCCGAAGACTTTTCTCAGTGTACAAAAGATAGACTAACCTCCAGAGTGTGATGATCACAGTAAAAAAATATGGCAGTTGAGCGTTCATATATTTTGTGGCATCTCTCTCCACTGGTATAGTTGATTTTTATTAATCCATTTTCAAAGGTCAGCTTCTCAGTATACAAACCTTTTAAATTAGATAGAAAAAAAAACAGCTGAAATAGAAGCAAATTACTACTTGAATCCAACTACAGAAAGCTAATCCAGTACATTTGCTCAGTTATAGTCAATACTTCTGCCAGCAGGCCACAAGGACTAGGTAAGGGACAGTAATTTAAAAAAGGATACATTTCTGCCAATATGGTCTCAGATCACGACAGAGAAGTTACAGGTTTCTGGTGATACTAGGTTTTTTAGCTACATCGAATAACTCAATCTTAGCTGTGAATGAAAATTTCTATGCAGAAAGACTGCCATAGTCGGAGGCCTTGTGTGCTCTTCTGCAATGTCTTTACCATCATTGCCAGTTAGATGACAGAATGTGCACAGGTTCTTCTCTCTACTCTGAAATCATCCTGACATTTTCACTGAAGCCACAGTCCTCCATTTGCCAGCCGATGTAGCCACCTCATCTGCCCCTTAACTCCCCTCAAAGCACCACATTAAAAACGCCTCCAGTAAGAGAAGGGACTCTGCTCCCCCACAGTCGGTCATTGACACTTGTGCATTAGCCAATGAAGATTCATAGAAAGCCGCTCCAGCAGATGCAGTGCTCTCAGTCGCTCCCAACCCGAGCTACTGATTCACTGTGGTCTGTACCCTACAGTTGAGTGGCAGTACAGGACTTATTCAAAGCTGACAACTGGATTTGGGGCATCATTGACTAGAGTCAGAAAGAGATGGTAAGGACAGCTTCTAGTTATACAGAAGCCATTTTAGGGAACACAGAAGTAGGAGCTGCTCCTTAAATGATGTTTTACTACTTTATATCTGCTTGGCAGTGGTTCTTTATGTCTGGGAGATGCACAGTAAAGCACAATGCGCTGAAAAGCTGCACTCACTTCCAGAATGACACAGCAACCCCCTCCCAACTTCTCTCACTAAATCCAACTACTATACCTGCTACTTTTCTAAGAGACTGGTCTTGCTTCTTTACTTGGCATGATGACACATTGCTCTGATGATTCGGCTGAGGGCAGTCTTCCGTTATTCTCTCACAGACTCTGAAATAGTAGTCATATTCATCTGTACTCACTTTCTTCTCCATCCCAGAAAGAGGCCTCAGATCATACACAAAACCATACCTTGGATCTTTCACTTGACAGTTATCTCCTTTAAATCAAAGTTAACAGAAGGCTTAAATTGCAAATAAATTAACACAGCTAAACACAAGCTTTGCAATATACACTCTGAGAGAGTTATACATACTCACAGCTGCAAAGTCAAACCTGCACAAAGGACAGTCCTTATTAGGCAGCCTCCTGCCCATCACTCCTAAGAACCCTAGAGTAAATTTTGCTCCAAACTTTATTGGAAGGCCACTTCAGTTAAAGCAACTCATTTCTGTTGAGCACGTGAGAAGCCTCTTAAGAGTTCCACTCTTATTTAGCTTTTAATGACAATTAAGAGAAAAACTCAACAATTTTTAATGATCTCTTAAAATTGTTAGATAAAAACTTATAATAGTCACTATTTTAAAGCAATATTCAAAAATAGACTCATGAGGCAAAATATGGCCATGGATCAAAAACCGTCTAGGAAGCAGGATAGAGCAGAATTAAATAGTCAACTTTCATCATGCCAAAAGGTTAAAAGCGGAGGAGTGCCAGGTCCAGGACCTTTATTTATTAATGATCTGCAAATAGAGAATGAGTAGTGAGATAGCAAGGAGAAGAGCAGTTTTGGATGGGCACCTTAACCCACTGCTGCCTAGTGCAGAGCTCTTGCACCTTTCTCTAAGCATCGGGTGACAATACTGGACTAAGACAACTCAGGAATTGCCACTGCAGATCAGACCTATGTTCAGACAGCACAATGTACACTTACATATTTTATCTGTACATCACAGCTTTACTTAAATGTAAGAACTAGAGTAGTTGTGGGTTAAACTGCAACTTGAAGAGCCAAACCTTAAGCTGGGTGTAAGATCAGTGTAGCTTCACTGCCTTCAATGGATGGAACTACACTGATTTACACCAGCTAAGGTTCTAGTGCCACATTTTTAAACACAGATTTTTAATCAAACCAAGACACCTGTGTGTTGACAATCATCACCGTATATTTCGCGCTATTCCCGCCACACGCCACCAAGCTTACTAGGGCCCAAATAAAGGTAAATTTAATGGGATTGGCCTTTGCAGCAGTACTGATCCTACAGCATTATGAAGAGTAATAATAATGGTTCAGAGTACTTTTATAACAAAACTTCTGATTTTTGCTTATACATCACTGGCAATTTAAAACAGAGAAAAACTAAGAGTTCAGGATCGCAATGACACACAGAAGTTACCAGACGGCTTCTTTGGAAGCCAGGACATTTAACATTAGAGCTTGAAATAAAAATGTACCCAGCCCCCACCAGCATGACAGCTAAGCTTACGAGCCTGGGTCGGAAACCTGTGCTGCCACACCCTACCCCAGGGTTACACTTTGTGACTTTCATGAAGCACAGTGTACCATAAAAGTACACCACTTTGTTTCTCTGTCACCATCACAGGTCAGTGGATTTTTCAGATACTAAAAGTTCTCTTCATAACCAAGATGAGCCTTTAGTGCGCGGAGATTGCGTATGAAGGAGCAATTACATAACTATTTTCACAAACCTGGTGTAATAGTAAGGAATAAGATCACATTTCATATTTCATTCCAGTCTAGAGACTTTTTTTTTTACCTTCTGCTCTGTGGACAGGACAGGCTGCCAACGTTCTCCAGATAAACACAAATTCACAACCATCCTCATGCTGAAACACAGGTGATCCCTACAATACAAACACATGGGGATTATTCTAATATTTAAGGTTTCTCTTTCTGGGTAAGCAGTGAGAGGGGAGAAGATAAATGCATTTTATGAACAAACAAAATCAAAGTATATTTCTAACTCATGGAGATTGAATTCAAGCAGACTCGCATCTAATGCCACTACTTTTAATCCTACGAATCAGGTCCCTGAACAAAGCCACTTTTATTGAGTAATAATGGGGAGTCTAGTATTGCACAGCATAAAACTTTATTCAATAAAAGCCGATGAAAATGTTATTTTCCCTTTTCTGGTTATTAGAGTACACTGAAAAACATTGCTAAAACCCTAACCGTAAGCAAAATTTAGAGGCCCCAATTATGTTTTTTTTTCTGGAATGGAGAAATAAAATACATTTTGTTACATGCCATAAGACTGACCTATTACTAGGATTTGAATTTTATATAAAATCAATACACACACACACTTACTAGGGTTTGATCACACTCAAAGAGGATACGTGTAGAATAGCGCTGGTTATCTTTGCATGTGTCACCATTCAAGTAAATAATACTAAGAGACCCATCCGTAGCAGCTTGAGGACTTATCTGAGTAACACCAAGATTCTGGCCTTTATCAGCAGATTTCACACAAGATCCTATTGCACCACCTGCAGGAATAGGAAATTTTATGTCAAGCATGTTGCATTTTCATTACAGAAAACTCCACTTATGTAGACATACCATATATACTTGTTCATAGGCCCAATTTTTTTTTTGGAAAAAAGGGAAGCACCAGAGATGGGGGTCGGCTTATGAATGGGTATAGAGAGGGAGAGGTGGGACACAGCCCCTTCTCCCAACAGAGGGAGCAAGAAGAGGCAGCCCAGACAGCAGAGCCAGAAGGGAAGAGGTGAGGCCAGAGTCTCTCCACTTCTTGCCACGCTGCTCTCCCCTGCAGTCTCCGAAGCAGCTGCAGCCCGGGGCTCGTAGACTGCAGCCGTGCCGCTTGGCCCTGGCCCCCCAGAGCAGGCAGTAGCCATGCCGCCTGGGTGCCAGAACATGCTGCGGCCACGCTCCCCAGCCCAGCCTGCTGGAACATTCTGCGGCCGCGCTGCCCGGTCTGGCCTGCTGGAGCAGGCTGGGGCCATACCAGCCAGGCCAGAGACATCCTCCCCTGGCCCTCCCCAGATAAGGTGGGAAGGGATGGTATGGGGAGAGTGTGAGGGTCCCTGGCTAGGGGTGGGGTCATGTGGGGGGTGGTCACAGGGGTTACTCCCCTGACTCCCAGCTTCTCCCCCCCCCCCCCAAAAAAAAATTCCCCACCAGTTGCTGTCCCAGTCCGTCAGGATAAGCAGCTGGTGTGCTGGGACACTTTGTTTACTTAGGTTTACCTCCGTGCCTGCGGACGCTCAAGGTAAACAAACCATCTCGGCCCACCAGTGGCTTATCCTGATGGCCCGGGAGCCAAAGTTTGCTGACCCCTGAATTATAGGGTCGGCTTATCAACGAGTTATAAAAATTTTCCATTTTTACTTCTCCATCTTGGGGGGAGGGGGTCCCACTTATAAACGAACCGGCTTATGATAGAGTATATATGGTAATTTTTTTTTTTTAAAGGAGTGTGTCAAAAAATGCAGCAGCTCATATCAAAGAGTGAACTGGTCAGGGATCAACTATATAAAAAGAGTCACCAGTTCATCTGAAACGGACAGCACATTTTAGTCAGAACTTTACTTTGTTTTGTTAGACGATAGACTGAAAATGCACCTTGCTAAGTTTATTTATTCATGATTGTGTTTCCAGCAAGTTGTCTTACCACATTAAGATAAACAGAAGGGGCTTGCTTTTTTTTTTTTTTTTTTTTTAATATATTTATGGCTACCGCCTTTGCTATAGCATGTACTAACAGCAAACTGGTTCAATCCTAAAACAAACATAACAAAGAGATAAATATAAATTCTTTACTTCATAAAAATTACTTAAATCAGTACTTAAGTCATAAACCACAAGCTAGGAAGAGAGCATTTTAATGCACCACTATCAGCTTACCAGGGCATCCGGGCACATAAGGTAGAGGCTTGCAAACATTCAAATAGAAAGTTCTTGTTTTTGCATCTTTTGAAGTATCTACAGCGATCCAGGGCTCTCCCTCTTTGCTCAAGTCACTTAGATCATACTCATTGCCAGCCGAGTCTGAAATGTATTTGGGATGTACAATAAATTGAGGGGATATATATGGTATTGTATATTAAAAACCCTGACCTTCTTTGTCATGTTCTTGTTACAAGGTTAGATGGCTCCTCAATACATACTAAGTCTCATTACCAATATGAATTTATTAATTAAGGCAGCAGTTCACAAACTGATCCATAGGAACCCTGCAGAAGGTTCATGAAAAGCTAGCTGGCCAGCCAAAAACACTGGCTCGGTTATACCAAACTGCATGCAGTATTGCTGTAGCCATGTTGGTCCCAGGACATATGAGAGACAGAAGTGGGTGAGGTAATATCTTTTAGTGGACCAACTTCTGTTGGTGAGACACACAAGCTTTCCAGCTTACACAGAGCTCTTCTTCAGGTCATCTTTGTGTAAGCTGGAAAGCTTGTCTCTCTCCCCAAGCAAATTTTTTCCCTTGGCATAGCCTTCCAAATGAACAGTATATAGACTTAATACTGCCGCATGTGGTCGCTTTTATCACTGAATCTGGAAGCAACATAGAATCTGTCTACAGACAAATCAAAGGGCAAAATGCTGTTGTTCTCACAGCTCTATGGGTATAAGGATTAATGCTCTACGGGTGTGAAACATGGACCTATTATGAACAGCACGTTAAAAATCTTGACAGTTTCTATTTGCAACACCTACAATGACAGCTACGCATCAAATGGCAGGTCCAGCATCCAACATGGAAGTCTTGTCAAAAGCTGGTTCAGTTGGTATCAAGAGATATTTGCTTTGCATCCAACTGATATGGACTCTCTGATGGACTGGTCATGTAAGTTGTATGCCTGAGACCCATCAATCAAAACAAATTCTGTATTCTGAATTAAGCTCTGACAACTAAGTGGAGGGTGGATGAAATGCTTCAAAAGAAGCTGAAACAGGGTCTGCACAAAGTGAGTATTTCAGACAGAATCTTCGAGAGTCTGGCAACTGACCATATTGCATGGTGCCAGGCCATAAGGGTGGGGGTCCACGACTTTGAGAAGAACCACGTTGCATAGTGGGAAGCAGCTCGCCAGCTACAGCAATAACGTGCAGTTCAACCAGCACAATCAGGCAAATGGGCCTGTGGTTAGTGCAGTAAGTGTTATTCTTCCCCAACTGGTCTTTGGAGCCATGCTATGGCCCCATCAATACAAACAGATTGTCGACATCCTCTAGTTCGGGGTGACTAATATTATTATTCAGACCTAGCTGCATGACATACAGACACATGCAAGTGACCATACAGCTGACTCTTTCCAGTGCAGACTAAAGAATAGAGTGGTTGTCAAAAGGCAGCTATCAAGCTTGGTAGGGTCAAAATTTCATATACATCTATTTGCAAACTCAATTAGTTCCTAGCTTTCTCCTAAAACTAAGGCTTTTATGCAGTCTAAGAAGAGGGAAAGTCTAGTACCCTAGGAACATGAGACACCACTGGCATGCAACAGAGGAACCTTCCATTTTTAGGCTTCTAATGGGATTAACAGTTGTGAAGAGAGCCGCTTCTGACTAAGTGGGTATTCATCCACGAAAGCTCATGCTCCTATGTGTCTGTTGGTCTATAGGGTGCCACAGGACTCTGTTGCTTTTACAGATCCAGACTAACACGGCTACCCCTTTGATAAGGGTTAGAAAAGTTCGTCTAGACGCTTATCCTGAAGACGAGTTTTTAAACATTTTTGACCCTACCTCAAACTTTCACCCATCTCCATAGAAAGCTTTACCTTTCGTTCAATTACCCTCACCTCCCTGATATGCATTTCATGGAACACCCCCACAGTAACAGTGTACTTACCAGTAACCTGGCAGTCTACTGGAGCAGGGGCACAGGCTAAGGCTGTATGAAACTCAAAGAAAGTATTATGGATGCCCAGTGCACTGTTTATTTGTTCATCCACAAATTTAAGTTCTCCAGGGTACGAGTCATTGCAGATGAAAGTCACTGTAAAAGTGTCGGATGCTCCTGTGTGAAGATATAGCAAATGATCTACTGTTGGGTGCAAATGAAATTTGTTTTCTAATCTCAGATTAAAGAAAAGTGAGCACTCTAAGAATAACAGTCACTCTACTAACTCAACATATCCATTTGTTGCATTAAATCAAACTGCAAACCTTAAAAATCGGTCAGAAAAATTCTACCTTGTGGTCTGCAGTGTTTAGAACTACAAATCAAAACTCCCAAACAGGGAGCGTTTAGAGGATCTGGGCCAGAATTATTCAACTGCCAATTAGAGTCAAAAACAAAACAAAAAACACCCCAGTTTAAACAGACTTGTCATAGGAAGCATATCAAATCATGGGCTGCTGAGGCTGATTTCAGAAACAAGTACACCTCTACCCCAATATAACGCGACTGGATATAAAACGCGAATTCTGATATAACGCGGTAAAGCAGTGCTCTGAGGGGGCGGGGCTGTGCACTCTGGCGGATCAAAGCAAGTTCGATATAACGCGGTTTCACCTATAACACGGTAAGATTTTTTGGCTCCCGAGGACAGCATTATATCGAGGTAGAGGTGTATGCCCAGTGAGAACTGTGCTCCTTGAACCCCCGACCACAAAAAAAGCAGCCCATACATATACATGCCCCATCACTATTCAGGCATCAGATATTGTTGCCATGGTTGCTGACAGGTTAACCATGAAAAAGTGAGCTCTGATTTCTAGGCAAAGTCAAGGATCTTGGCTCAGACATTAAGGAAACAATTACAGCATCAGAAACTGCAGCACTCTTTTGGCCTATTCCAATAGAGTAACTTCCAAGCAAAAACTGGACAAATGGAGTCTCCAGACTGGCATTGCTGAGTGCAGTAGGTTGGGTGTGAAAGGAGAACAGAAGACACACTAAATCAGACAAATAGAGAGAACCTAAGTTACATAGGGCCTTAAGACGCAGTGCCAAGAAGCTTGAACTTTACTTAGTATTTCTGACATTATGATGTTAGATATCAACTTTCCAATTACTCTTCATAATTGCAGGCTGTCCATTTTATATGGCACCCAGCAACAATAATGTTTGTTGCCAACTGTCATGGTGACAGATCTTCACCTATCTATGGAGTATCATTTAAGCATTATGCTTAGTTTTAAGACTGTACATCGACCCTTCCTGCCCAGTGCTCCTTTCTCAAACAGCCACATTCCCTTCCCAATAAACTCCATGTCTCCCAGCTCGGAACCCAGAAACTGAGTACGTTCAGACATACAAGTGAACAGTTTCCTTAGCATGTTTCAGCTTCAGAAAGTTAGTCTTCATAAGAAATAGGAGCAGTCATTCAAGACAGTATGCCACCTAGAGCTAAAAGTTACTGATCATAGTGTTTGAAAAGTTGTTTGTCAAACAAATTGAAAACTTGTGGATAAAAAAGCCCAAAGAGATCATAACTTGATTTTAGTTTTAAACTGAAACTATTTCATTTTGGTTTTCCCCATCCCCCTTACCACTCTTCCAGTGTGTGGGGGTGGGGGGGAGAAGGAGGGGGAAAGAGGGAAGGGGGCAGAGAGGAGGGGATGTTTCTTCAGATTTTTATTAAGTTAAAAACACTGAGAAGAAAGTAAACTTAAATCCAAAACATTTGGTTTAAAGAAACTATGAAAATGTTGACACATTTGTTGCACAAAAAAATTAAGAGAGTCTTAACTCAGCTTTTCTGCAGAATGAACAATTCTCATTTCCTTTGAAGTTTTTGTAGAAATTAATTTGGGTTTTTCAGTCAGCTTTAAAACACTGAATTTATCAGATAGATTTTGTGCACAAATAGCAGGGCCTGGGAATGAAAACACTACCATAGAGCTAAAGCAAACGCCAATTCATCGAAACTGTACCACAGGATTTTGAACTCACCTGATTTTACCTCAAAATTGCCTCTATATGTAAGAGTCAGAAATCCTTCCGGGGACAGAGAGAGGGTTTTGTCCAATCCCACTATCCTCACTGATTTTAGATCTTCTACTTCACATCCACCAGCTGGTTTTCCATGACCACCACCACCACAATCTGGTGCTGGTCCACAAATATTTAGCTAAAAAAAATTAAAATGTGAAAAATGTTAACTTGCCTGAAGAATTAACGTTGAGAATCATTCCCACATAAAAGCAACATCAGAACATAGTCCTCCTGTGGGCCAGAAGCAGCGGAGGCTATCTATACAGGATAATTAAACTCCCCATTTCTGCACTCACCCTAGTTCTTGCTTACTTCCTTTATGTACGTTGACATCAGTACAGAGAGGGTAGTTTCTCAGTTTCTGACCACCCCACCACCATCCAAAAGAAACAATGGAGCATACAATGGAGTAAAGCCAGAAACACAGCAAAAACTACACTTGTTTTATAATTTTGTCAGCATCAGAAAGATGATTTTAAAGTTACTTTCGAGGTGTACCAATTGCCAGTTTGACTCTTTCCTCAAGTAGTTTCTTCAGTGGCTGGTGAGAAGAAATTTTAACTGCCTTCAACTCCTCTCCCAAAGTAGGGCATTGCCTGGCTGACTCATAAGGATACTGGCACAAAGGATAGGATCAGTAGTCAAACTTTCCACTTTACCAACTAAGACCAGAAGGCATGAACACAGCTTTGGCTAGCTGCAGTTTGTACGTTTAAAATATATATATATATAAATAAATAAAAAATTAAGAAGTACCATAAATTTCTTCCCAATTCCACTGGTTATATAGCCTTTTTCTGAAGATAGTGGTTGCATGTTGAACAAAAAGCCACTGTTTGGATCTCTTACAGAGCACGACTGGAAAAAAAAAAGTAGGTGGGGTTGAGAGGGGAAGAAAGAGGTTAGTTATTTTAAGAAGGGACCTGCAGATAGATAAATAAAATAAAAAAATAAATTAAAAAAAAAGTTTGTTTATTTTAAAGAGAAGTTACATACTTAGCTTTAAAAAAATTTAACTTTTACAAAATATGTTTAATGACCAGGATGGGCACAACGTAATTTGGGCAAGGGCTTACTGAGATTTAATTTAGACTGACTAGTAGCAATAACACATTTGTATTCTTTAGTGCGGTGCAAGAACAGATCCCCGTTTACTGTTTGTGAAGCTACCCAAGAAAGCATGCACCACTGGAATATTGGTACAACTGAACATAATGCTCTATAAAGCAAGTCTGAAAAGTCAACTAAGGAGAACTAAATGAGGGAGAAGAGAACGCATCAATGAAATTATAGAAGGACATGCAGATGTTTTGCAACATGGCCATTAATTTAGATCCAATCCAGGATGTGCATAAAAATCTGAGGGTTATTCAATTGCCAGTGTGAAATCAGTCTGATCTCCCTACAGGTATTTACAAATCCAGATGCAGCTGTAATGAGCTGAGCATAAATCCCTAGACAGATACAATACAGTTAGTGGTCTCCGTAGGAGAGCAAACAATTCAATGATCATAGCAAGTAAGTGGTTTTTATAAGTCGACATTCTAGTATATTAGTAGGGCCATTTGGGAAAATTGCCTTACTGCTTCTCATGATGTACCTGCTCTATTGATCACTTAACAGAGGACTTCACTCTTGAGTATTCTAAGTCTGGCCCCTTTCAGTAGCTCTGGATTAATTTTAAAAACTACTTTGCTAAAACTAGTTTTGCAGGAGACAATGTGAGGAAAAGGGACAACAAGAAGCACAGAGCACAAAGAACAATTTTTAATGGCTACAAAATAGCCCTCCCCACTCTCACCTGAGTTTCATCTTTTGTTGTTGTGACTGGACAAGCAGCTTCCGTTTCCCACAGAAAGGTGACAACACATTCTCGATTATCAACAAACCTGGGGCTGCTATTCTGAAAATTCAAATTGCAAAGAGAACAACATAAAATTAAAAAGACTAATTTCAAGTGCATCTGTGTTTCATCTTATGTCAAAACTACTAATTCTTGGCAATTTGCTATTTTAATAAGAGTTATGGGGCAAATTCTCAGTTGATTGAGAATCTGGCTCAAAAGGAAAGAAGAAAAACGAAAAACGTTACTGCACATGCACTTTGTGGTACTTTTTCCCCTGCCAAGAGTTCAAGACTTTCAGTATGTAGGGTGCCTACACCAAACAAACAGCTTAGACTGAATAGTTAATTGTATTAGAGACCTGCATTAACCAAAAAAAAAAAAAAAAAACAAACAAACAAAAAAAGGTCCTACTTATACACTTATCTAAGCCAATTAAAATTGTGTTTTTCATAAATTTCAGGACTTGGCACATAGTCCATTATGGTAAGCAAGCAGTTACGGTTATGGAATATTGAGTAAATAGGGCCATGAAGCACTAGAGGGTTAGTTTAACTATTTCAGATAAGAAATATTCAGAAGTTTACTGTAATCGAGTGTTATAGGTCCAACCTTACCCACAAAAGCAAAGCAGTGCAGAGTAAGTGCTAAAATCCACACAAATATGTTCTTTGTACTAAGATTCTGAGCATGATAATGTTATGCACGGATCTCAGAGTCATGCAATATTTCAAACACCTAGGGTGCAGCAATAACAAACCTAGAACAAGTATTAATCCGGGCTTTCTACCTTAAATCTGAATTCCCTTGCTTATGTGGAGTTAGGTAATTGTAGCTTTGATATAAACAAATGGGAAACAGTTATACATTTATGACAAAGCATAGAGAGACAGTGAAACTGTTAAATCTGGTTGCCTTATAAAGTACATAGGTTTCCTCATTTTGGATCTATCCTCTCCTTATGGTCACATTAGAGAACTTGCAATATGTATATATAATTTAAGACCAGTAGAGTTAAGTGTGTAAATTCTCATGCGTTTTAGGGTCATATGAGAGCCAGTCTTAAATATGGCCTCCAGATCAGACCATTAACTTCTCAATTGTTAGACTTTTTTTTTTTTTAATTGGTTAACAAACAAGACTTATTGTAAGTCAGCTCTAGATACATCTCTGAAGCACTACAGTGATTGGTGGAGGGAGGGGGGGAAAAAAAAAAAAATCACTATTCAGTCTTCAATAGGTCTCCAGTATGACACTGCTTCTGCACCCCATACGAAGCCTCAGAGAACATTAATACAATGAGCAGACTACTAAAAGCGTTTCCATCCTTACAAGAGTGCCCTTGGAGCAGGTAAAATGGATTATGGTTGTATAGGAGGTCCTCTTCCCATCAGCATTGATACACACAGAACCATTTGTGTAGGTTAGGAGGACTCGACCACGTCCTTCAATTACTAGACCTTTGCTAGCAATCCCCAGGTTACTAATGGAAGTGGTTTCAGAAACGGAACCCTATAATGAAGGAAAAGAGGATGTCAATGAAATAGCGCTTGCTTCTCAAAAATAAACAAACTAAAATCAAGCTTCCTCTTTTCAGCTATACCCAGAGTTCTTTGCTGTGCCAAAGTGACATTCCGTAATATCCTTTTTTTAAAGATGCAGTTAATTGTGAAACAGCAACTGAGAGGTTAAGAAATCTACCTTCCCCCATCCCTCAAATTATCCCATCAAAGCAAGATCAATTCTATCTATAATATTGGTTTACAGGAAGGTGTCGAAGAAGCTACCCAAAACCTTTAGAGGCAACACTCTGTCAGCTAACTACAGCTCAGCAAAAAGATTTAGAGCAGGGGGGTTCTCAAACTGTGGTACGTGTACCACTTGTCACACATGAACTTGATGTGGTGAAGTAAATAGACTGAACAAGCTTTTAAGAAGGATTGTACATGACTCAGAATTTGGGTGCCACTGATTTAGAGAGAGAGTTTGTAAAAGCGTTCATCTCACATTTGATGCTTCTGCAGTTTGTACTGCTCTTGTGAGAGACCAAGCAGTCATGGACATTAGGCCATTTCCAACAAGTGACACACTACGTTTCCATAGGATAGAGCCAAAGTAGACTTTTGGGTATGCAATAGGACATCAGGGCCAACAATAACAATCCTCTGCAGTTCTGATGTCCAGGGAAGTGAATGGCTGATGACAATGGATTAGGATGCAGGTTTCCTTACTGTATCTCCATCTTGACGCAAAGCAGCAAGGGTGTTTCTACTAACCGACTCACACCGCATAGAGATTGCCAATTGTGTATGATGACTGATGGGAACAATTATCCACCAACCAGGGGGCAGTAACTACCAAAAACTCATTTCCATTTGCAAACCAAGGCAAATCCAAATGTGAGGCTCTGGAAATGGATAGATTACTGATTTAGCTGACAGTGTCCATTTCTTACTCTTAGAACTACAGAGAACTAATGCAGCTCTTGTGAGAAAGTAGTTTTTAAGTCATGAGATCACAAAAGGAATTCCATCTGTCTCCATCAGTCATAGACAGGGTCTTGCAGAGAAACACTGCTGAAACATTAATTTTTCCAGATTTACAGCTAAACAAAATCTTTCCCCACTCAATCTAGGTACTTATATTGCCCTCATCACCATCAAATTTGAGCACCTCACAATCAGTCACTGTTTTTATTGACTACACCCCCGTGACTTAGGAAGTTCTCCCCATTCCCAGGTGGGGAACTGAGGCACAGAGAGACTAAGGTATGTCTACCCAGGAAAAAGCTAACAAAGAAACAAAAACAAAAACACACACAAAAAACAAACCAGCAGTATCAGAGCCCAGGTCACCAGGAAACTGCTCAGAGGGAGAGGCTGTGGTTTGCTTTTACTCTCACACCCTTCTCTACCACAGTTCACTGTAATGTACAAAATAAGACCGAGGATGTGGATGAGTGAATAACACGTTAAAGTATTTTAAGAGGCTCTCAGTTTGTGTAGGAGAACTTGCACCAGAGTGGGTATAAGCTCTGTGGC
Source organism: Malaclemys terrapin pileata (assembly GCF_027887155.1). Lineage (NCBI taxonomy): Eukaryota > Metazoa > Chordata > Testudines > Emydidae > Malaclemys > Malaclemys terrapin. The sequence goes on from NC_071507.1 coordinate 89,782,886, forward strand.
ATGTTAATTGCTTCACAATGCAGATGTGAAGCAGAAATCTGTTAAATTTGACAGTTTAACAGGAAGCAGGAGGGTGATTGACAAATTTGTGGATGGGGACCTCCCCTCACTCTTCCTGGTATGTTCCTGCTGTTGCCATTTGTTCCTGCAGTGGATTGCAGGTACACACGCTCAGGAGACTTGTCTGTGACACTGGCTGCACTGTCTCCACACCAGCACCAGGCTCCCCATCCCTTTTTTTTTTTTTTTTACTATTATTATTTGGTTAAATAAACTGAAGCGTTTAAGAGTGGACCAAAATCTCATAGGCTCCTACTTACAAAAGCCTGTGAGATTTAGATTATGAGGGGGGGGGGGGGGGGGGGGGGGGGAATTTTGAGATTCTGCCCCCAGGGAAGAGGAAGAAAGAGGCCAGAGCTTCTTGACTTACTTGTATGCCCTTTGTTTAAGGCATAAGGCTATCCACCCCCACAATATGTATTGTAGATTTTGGCTGCAAATCAATAAAGGTGCACAAGGAAAGGTAAGTGACTGAGGAGCGACAGGAATGGGAGACTGACAGTTATAGTATGCCAGCCCTCAGGTGACTGTGTGGTTTAAAGGAAGGTAGAATTTTGCTCGAGTAAATCTGGCATTACAAACTTGTGAGGGCAAGTTTGACCCTTAACTACTAGAGCTACTAAACTACAAATCAGAGTTCTACTGAAAGACCTGCTAGTGATTGTGCTAATGCTTATGGACCCACAGGCCATTATTTTTACCCTCCTAGAGTCAGAAGGCACTTAAAATGATCTTTGATCTATATACAACATTTGATGCACTAACTTTTGGTGCTAGGGTGGAAGTGATACTCACATGATCTTTTTCAAACTTCATCTGACAGCCTGAAGCATATCGATCACACCCTGGAACAGGAACCAGAGGGCGGCAGACATTTATGTAATACTTTCTGCGCTCATTTGGTTCAGAGTTGTCCATGGCATACCAGTTTTCACCTCTGTCTTCGGATTTTGATAAACTGAATTGCCAAAATGAAATATTTATATTCTTAAATTACAATACACATTCCTCTTAGAAATGGAGAGAACTAGAGCAATTATAATTTGTGAAGAGGCAAGAGGCAAGCAAAATCCATTCTTCAAAAACCCATGCAACAACTATTTCAGAAGTAGCAAATACAGGCTTCTCCCTTATTTGCTATTATCATTGTAACAATCAGAAGTAAACAAAGTACTAATGTTGTAAATGTTTGGCTGCAGAATGTTTCTTAAAAGTTAACTGCACTTTCTGTGTTTGTTTGCAGACTACAAAACAGAGAGACAAAGTTTGGATTTCATACCAAATGGACTGAAGGTGAAAAATCCATTGCTATCTACATACTGCACAGACCACAGTGAGAGATTATGCCATACACTATCAAAGAAACTGAGGAACAACCTGATCAGCATCCTATACAGCAAACAGGAAAACATCAAAAAAGAGCTCTCCAACCTGGAGACTTTCATAAATAACCAACCCTCCACACAAATGGACTTTACTAAAATAAGACAGGAGATCTACATTACACACTTCACCTCTTTACAAAGGAAAAAGGACTGTAAGCTATCTAAAATCCTACCTGCCACGTGGGGCCACAACAGTGGTACCCCTAACTCATCCAGCAATATTGTCAATTTATCCAGCTACACACTTAACCCAGCAGAAGAGTCTGTCCTATCTCAGGGACTCTTTTTGCCCCAGCACCCACATGAACAGGATACAGTTCTGCGATGATCTGGAAGCCTACTTTTGCCGCCTCCGACTCAAAGAATACTTTCAAGGTAACACTGAACAGTGCACTGATACACAGATACCCTCCCACCAACACAGGAAAAAACTCCACATGGACTCCTCCTGAGGGTCGAAATGACAGTTTGGAAGAATGCAGTTTGGAAGAATCGGCGGAAGCATACATAGAATGCTTCCGCCGATGTGCACAGGCAGAAATTATGGCAAAACAACATCGCTTGCCTCATAACTTAAGTCGTGCAGAACGCAATGCCATCCACAGCCTCAGAAACAACCCTGACATCATCAAAGAGGCTGACAAAAGAGGTGCTGTTGTCATCATGAACAGGTCTGACTACCAGAAGACTGCTGCCAGACAGCTCTCCAATACCAAATTCTACAGGCCACTTTCCTCAGATCCCACTGAAGAATATACTAAGAAACTGTATCATCTACTCAGGACACTCCCTACACTAACACAGGAACAAATCAGCATACCCTTAGAATAACCCCGGTCGGGGCTCTATCTACTATCCAAGACCCACAAACCTGGAAATCCTGGATGCCCCATCATCTCTGGAATTGGCACACTCACTGACGGACTATCCGGATATGTGGACTCTCTGCTCAGACCCTATGCCACCAGCACTCCCAGCTATCTCCGTGACACCACTGATTTCCTGAGAAAACTGCAATGCATTGGTGATCTCCCAGAAAACACCATCCTAGCCCCATGGATGCGGAGGCTCTTTAAACAAACATCCCAAACACAGATGGAATACAAGCTGTCAGGAACAGTATCCCTGATGATGACACACAACTTGTTGCTGAGCTCTGAGACTTTATCCTCACGCACAATTATTTCAAGTTTGGTGACAATATATACCTCCAGACCAGTGGCACCGCCATGGGCACCCGCATGGCCCCACAATATGCCAACATTTTTATGGCCGACCTGGAACAACGCTTCCTCAGCTCTCGTCCACTCACGCCCCTTCTCTACCTACGCTACATTGATGACATCTTCATCATCTGGACCCATGGGAAGGAGACTCTGGAAGGATTCCACCACGATTTCAACAGCTTCCACCCCACTATCAACCTCAGCCTGGACCAATCTACATGGGAGGTCCACTTCCTAGACACCACAGTACAAATAAGTGATGGTCACGTTAACACCCTATACTGAAAAACCACCGACCGCTATGCCTACCTTCATGCCTCCAGCTTTCCACCCCAGACACATCACACGATCCATCGTCTACAGCCAAGTGCTGAGGTACAACCACATCTGCTCCAACCCCTCAGACAGAGACCAACACCTACAAGATTTTCACCAAGCATTCTCAAAACTACGATAGCCAGACAAGGAAATAAGGAAACAAATCAACAGAGCCAGACATGTACCCAGAAGCCTCCTGCTACAAGACAAGCCCAAGAAAGAAACCAACAGAACTCCACTGGCCGTCACCTATAGTCCTCAGCTTAAACCTCTCCAACGCATCTTCAGTGATCTACAACCTGGACAATGATCCCTCATTTTCACAGACTTTGGGAGGCTGGCCAGTCCTCACCCACAGACAACCTGCCAACCTTAAACATATTCTCACCAGCAACCACATACCGCACCATAACTCTAACTCAGAAACCAATCCATGCAACAAACCTCAATGCCAGCTCTACCCACATATCTACACCAGCAACACCATCACAGGACTTAACCAGATCAGCTACAACATCACCGGTTCATTCACCTGCACGTCCACCAATGTTATATATGCCATCATGTGCCAGCAATGCCCCTCTGCTATATACATTGGCCAAACTGGACAGTCGCTACGTAAAAGGATAAATGGACACAAGTCAGATATCAGGAATGGCAATATACAAAAACCTGTAGGAGAACACTTCAACCTCCCTGGCCACACAATAGCAGATGTAAAGGTAGCCATCTTACAGCAAAACAACTTCAGGACCAGACTCCCAAGAGAAACTGCTGAGCTTCAGTTCATCTGCAAATTTGACACCATCAGATCAGGATTAAACAAAGACTGTGAATGGCTAGCCAACTACAAAAGCAGTTTCTCCTCCCTTGGTGGTGTTCACACCTCAACTGCTAACAGAGGACCTCACCCTCCCTGATGGAACTAACCTCGTTATCTCCACACTGATTCTTGCCTGCATATTTATACTTGCCTCTGGAAATTTCCATTACATGCGTCAGACGCAGTGGGTATTCACCCACGAAAGCTTATGCTCCAATACATCGGTTAGTCTTTAAGGAGCCACAGGACTCTGTGCTTTTTACAGATCCAGACTATCATGGCTACCCCTCTGATACTAAGGTTCTGATTGCACAACCATTTTCGCTATCAAAGCCCGCCAAACAAAACAATGCAGGACACTAATCAATTTACAACTCTGACAGGCACAGCAGTGTGCCTCCTAAAAAAGGGGATATGCTTTTTCCTTCATTTTTGCTAGTCCTTTACAATTCAAGATTGTCAAGAATGATCGTTGGTTTCCAACATTGTCTATGCAGCAGACACCAAATTAATTTACAGTGAGACTTTGCTAGATAGAACATTTGTTTTTACATGCAGGTTTTGTTCTGCAGTTATGAATCTTTTTACTTTTCTCTTACCTTGATAAATCGTATTGTTCCATGGTGTTGGGATCAGTCACAACACATTCCAATGGCATCTCTGGACAAGCATATTTAGTGTACCATTTAAAGTTGTATGTGTAATTGTCTTCTACCTAAGTTATCAGAATCATAGGAAGACAGTCACAAACAGACTGCAGAATAGGTCACAAGAGTATGGCTTCTAAGAATATTATGAACTGATATGCCTTTTAACTTGGGTAAAATGGGCCTGTTCCCTTATACATGGGGAATAGCCAACCTATGCTCTCTTAGGATGCAAAAATTCGGGATCCACAGCTTGCTGATTTCTGTAGCTCTCCTGTCTGTTGTCATCCTCTCAATTGTGTATTTTTCCCCAGTTCAGTTATCAAAACTTGATCTCTTCATTCATTTAGCATCTTTCACGCCACAGGATTCCACAGCACTTTAACAAGTTACTCCTGCATGTAGCTTCAGTCACTGGGATGCAGCCTCCTCAGCTGCACAATGGCCAACTATACTTTTATCCAAAGGAAGCTACAGAAGAATATAAGGTATGGGTGCGGCTCCAATAACCACAGTTGTTTGGCACAGAAGCAGAACGTAATTATTCAAGCTGGAAATTAGCCAGATCAGGGCAAACACCCTGCTGTTGCTCAGAATGCCAGACACAGCTTTTGCAGCTCTTAAAGTTATGACTGTAACCAGAGGCAGATGCTCTGCAATAATAATTCAAAATGCCTTTTATCAGAATCCCCGCTGCAGCTGCTGGGAGTTTGGACTCTCCTTTGTTTTACACAGGTTTCACACAGACACAATGCAGCCGAGAATCCGAGATCCTTGAAATTTAGGGGTTTCTGCCCACACCCTCTTGGTCATTTGGAAGTTCTTACCTGGTATTCAGGCTGACCTATTCCAGCTTCATAATCACAAAGGAAAGTTATAAGGGTAGATCGCTGTGTTTTCTTCTCATTGTTGTAGGTTGTACCATTTTTGTAGGTCAACTGAATCATTCCATCGTAATAGGAAAGTTTGGAACTGGGTTCTCCTAGACTCCAGGTATGATCCTTGCTAAAAAGGCAAACACACAGCTTGAAAAGAATTTATTTAAATCAAATGCTAATTGAACTCATAAGACACCACTTAAAAGCTAGGGCGTGTGCACCCACACAGAGTAAGTAACTGATGTAAATTTAACAAGCCTTGGGGGGAAACCTAGTTTTCAAAATGCTAGTTCTGAACCACATTACCATTAGTATATAGAAAGTAATACCCTTATTCTTTGAAGTGAAGTTCTTCTTTGAAAGTGACTATATATGGCATGGGGGGAGGGGGATCCAGGTTTATTGTATCTTTATGGCTCTCCATTTACAAGTAGAGGGGATGATTTTATCCAACTTTTAGCCCTGCAAACTGAACCTAGAGTCTAGTAGCATAACTGGGCTCTCACAAAAACACATACATAACCACTCTACAAGCCAAATTCTGGCCTCAGTCACACCTATCCAACCTAGCCATTTTCAGTGAGGACAGAATTTGGTCCATTGAAACAGTTATTGAACAATAGAATGCTATTTTTACAATCATTTTTCAGAACAGAACTGCTCTTTAAGTGAAATTAAAGTATAACTCTCATAACTAAAATCTCCAAGGGTTCTCTCCCCCACCCCCTGCCATCAAGTGGGAGCTGTGAAAGGAGACATTTTTACATATTGCTTAGAGCTCCTTTACCAGTAAGTTTGAAAGAATTACAGGACTTCACAGTTAACTTCAGCAAGCTAGTTACTGCATGACCACATCTAGAGACAGGCACCTAATGCATTATGTACAACAACTGACCAAGTACTAGAGATTACATGAGACTGACCATACTTGCCTTTTTGCTACTTGACATGCTGCTGCTGATTTTGGCTGACAATGGTCCTCTGGCACACTGCTACAAATATTTATGTAGAAATCATAATCGGTTGTGTTAACGACATAGCTGCCGCTTTTCTTGGTTAAAGGTGACAAGTCAAAAGAAAACCCTAGAGAAGCAAATGAAAAACACCACACTTGTTCAGTATATTCAGATTTGTTTTCAATTTTTTTCCTTTTCTCATCTTTCTGAAAGCTCTTGGCCTATCGTCAAGACAACTATACTTTATTTTCTAAACCAAATAGATAAATACAGGTGTCATTTGACTAAAGCAGATGCTCTTTTACATTTTACAGGTCTTTTAATCTAATCTAAATACTGTTAAGAACCTCTTGTTATTGCTTTTGCACAACTGTCAAGTACATTTTACTACCTTCAAGAATGAAGATGCCTGGCTAAATTAAATGTATGATTGCAAAAGCAAGTGGAGCATTTGCAGATGCATATAGCTAGTCATGCACCTAACAGCCATTTCCACATGACTCGTTTCGTAGCTCAAGCTTCAAATGCAAGAGTGACTATACATACCTCAGATAATCATTTTATGTATTTTAAATAACACACGATTAAACGTGGAATAGGTTGTCAAATATGAAAGTCCACATAAGCTTGAGATTTCTCCACTAACAAAACCCTCAAATCCATCCTCTGTGGGAGTTGGGTACATACCTGCCTGAGCATCAGAGACTCTGCAGTTGTCTCCTTCAGTTTTAGACAGGACACAGGCAGCAGCTGTATACCACTCAAACACATACAGACACTCATCACTCTCCAAGTTAAAGACAGGAGCACTTTCTAGGTCACCTGGCATTAAAAAAAAAAAAAAAAAAAAAAAAAAAGAGGGACAGTATGGAGCTGAATTGTTATTGGTTTTCAAGCCCCTTCTGCCAAGCTTTGCAGCAAATAGCCTGAAACAGACAAACCTCAGATGGCTGAGCTATCAGTTCCCTATTCCCATTGAATGCAGAAGCTGGCAAATTAAAAAGGGTACTTTTTTTTGACAATATATCCCCATGACTTACAAACACCTCTTCAAAAAAAAAAAAAAAAAAAAACACAAAAACACACACTAGATTAAAGATTCTCCCCCACATAACTTGTTTTAAGTTGTAATCCTATTTCTCCTTTGCTAAATCTAGGATACATGGACATGATACAAGTCTGTTATAGGGAAAAGTAGTAAGAGTCAAAGCTGTGTGTATAAAGGGTGCCACCACTGCAGGGGGTGGGACATTCACTCCGCAACCCCTCTACCTGGGCCTTAGAACTTCTGGGGTCAGGAGGACCCCCTCCCACCTCAGAGTTCAAACCCTGCTCAGCCTCCCTCTCTCCTTTGACTCTCACTAGGCACCTTCCAGACCGCCTGAGCCCCTCACACCAGGATCTGCCCCTCCAGATACAGAAAACCCGAGTGGGGAGGGTAAGGACTGCACCGCACAGCCCATCCTGGACAAATGCCCTACAGTCAAGCTCTCGAAGGCCAGCTGCCAGGAGCAGCCCAGCGCTGCCTCCCCACCGGAAGAGCTACACAGATCCCCTCTGAGGGAGCAGGGACCCTTCAGCCAACCTGCACAGAGCCCACTTGCCTGCTGTCCAGGCTCCCTCCACTGCCGCCACTCCTGCTGACCACAACTCCCGGAGCCCTCCCACCACCAGTTACCTATTCTTCCTTGACAACCAGTATCCCTGTGCCCTCAGTCCCGACCATGACCCTAGCCCCAATATCCCTCTGCCCTCATCCCCAAAGTCTCCCCTACTCTCTCTCCCTACCCCAATGCCCACTTGTTCTCTCCCTTGCCCTCCTCCCTGCTTAACCCCAGTTCCCCTTGGCATCTTCCTCGTTCCCACACAGTTAATCCGATTCCTTCCCCACCCCTGCAGCTCCCACCTCCTCAAGTCTGTCTTCCATCCAGTGTTGCCAATTTAGCAGTTTTGTCACTAGATCTAGCGGAAGTTGCCAGATTTCATTAAAAGTTGCGTTTTAGAAAAGGTTTTGCCAAAGGGCTTTAATGGTTTTTAAACCATTTCCACTTTTATCTTTCATTATAAAAAGCTTAGAAAACAAATGGGTGTCAACATTCTCACCTGGCTTGCACACAAGGGTTATGACAGTTTTGATCATCTTGTTATTCCCACAGCTGTCTCCATTCGAATAAGTAAGCTGAATCCTCTCTCCAACTTTTTTGGGAGAAGACATGAACGTTCCTAGATTTTTAGGCTTGTTATTTTTATCTGGGGTGAGGAGGAGGGAGAGAAGAGAAAAAAGTAAGCTTACTTTAAGTAATGACTATTTTGTGATTTCCCTGAGCTGGAAAAAAGCTGAAGCCAGTATCTAAATATTACAAGGAGGAGGGGGTAAAACCAGATCTGAGAAATTTCTGTTTTGCATGATTATTTTACGGCAATTTTGCTGTTTTACACCTTAAAGCATTGTCACAAGGCCTGGAAACAAAGTGAAATGTACAATATTAGCCAAGAACAATTTCTCTTTAACTAGAAATCCAAGTATGTTTATGCTGTTTTCCTAGGCCTTTTTTTTTGGGCACCAGGCACCACTTTTCCACATTCTCTCCTCCAGCCCCATGCACACCCATCTTTTGTGACCCTCTGAAATATTACAAAATCAGTCTCAAAGTGTTGTCTATCATTATAGGCAATATTCCACACCCACACTTGTTTCAAAATTGTGCACTCACCAACAGAGCAAACAGCTGCATCCTCTGAGCAGACAACAGCTGCTCCTTTCTGAAGTACTTTATGACAGACATTGATGAAAAAGTGTTTCTTGTCTGCTTCGACAGGACTGCTGTCCACAGCTTCCCAATTCTGCGCTGACTCTGGGAACAAGAGATTTTAATTTTAGATATAACACACACACAGTCTTGTCTAACTACCTACGATCCCAAACACATCCAGAATATGAACAGCTGTTTAAAAACCATAGCTACAAATAAAGTGACCTTGAGTGAAGACTGATAGAGGCTGCTCCTTTAGAAGGCATTCAATTCTTTATTACAGAGATTTTTTTCATAAAAAGGAAATTGAACGCTAATATCACACACACAAACAAGAAGATTAAGAACCTATGAAAAAGCTAAGATGAGGCTAAGAAGAGGCTCATAATAGAGAAGTGGCAGTTAAGAAAATAGCACATGGTTTCATAATAAATTGAAAATAGTTTGTAGAAAAACAGTTGTTTATGTCTGCTGCTGTACCTGAATTGCGAATCAGAGGTGACAAATCATATCGTTTCTTCTTATCAGCAACTCTGCAAAGGAGATCTTCCTTCTCCTGAACACAGGCGTATTTAGTATCCCAGGTGAAGAAATATGTGCAGTCCACCTCCCCAGTGAATACTGGGGCCCCTTTTCCTTCATTACCTTATAGGGTTAGAAAGCCAGGAAGACAATTGGATTTCAAGTTAAGGGGTACAGGGGAATTCTGGTAATGGCATTTGTGCCTTTCGCATCCACGTCACAGCAGAAACATTACAAAGCTGTGATTCCAGGGCAGCGAGATGTACTGCAGCATCAGCCACAGAATTAACTGCAGACCATGAAAATAATAACGAAGAAACAGACCCTTTGGTGACTGAACATTAAAAATAAAGTTAGTGCTATAAAACCAAAGAAGTGCCCTCTAGCTGGTCAAAAATTTCTTTAGCATCTACCATATTAGTCAAGAATAACATTGCAATTATTCTCAACAGAAGGTAGTCTATGATGCCGAAGTACTTAAACTACAGAATTACCCCTAACCAACAGATAAGAAATTAGAAACAACCATGCTGACTCATAACCACTTGGCTCTTGGACACAAGGGAGTAGTTCCACTAGTTCAATAGCAAAAGCATATACAGAGGCTACAAAAGCCCTGTAAAGTAATTGTAACCCATATGCTCACCTGCAGTCTCATTGCACTCAAAATTTATGACAGTCATTCGTTGAAAGCCAGAGCTGCATGCATCTCCATCTGGGTATATTAGCGTGAGATCCCCATCAGAGTACCTGATAAAAAAATCCCAATGCTTTAAGTTAACCTTTGAAAAACATTACTACCAGGCATGACCATGTTATTTGTCCCACCTAATGGAGGCCCAATTCATGCAATTGATAACTGCTTCATTCCTTCCAAGAAAAGAAATTGTTACTCAGCATAGCAACTGAGTTTTCCATCAAATTGAGAATATTCTAATTGCTTTTTCCCCGGGATTTGTCAACCATAATTGAGAAATTCTGTTGTATGCACCTTCCCAATTAAGATTAACACTAAGGCCCAATTCGCCACGTTGAGCTTTGCACCTTGTGCATTTACACCTTTCTGATTTGTAGTGTTTTACAACCAGTTTTCACAGGTATAAAGGACTACATGAAGCGCAGATAAGTGGAAACTCAGGCCCTAACTTTTCTCTTCATCAATCTACATGGCATGGGGATTTCATCTTGCATCAATTACATATTTTCTAAACAAAATCTGAATGTTTTTCTTGGATGTTTCTACTAGAAATTAAATTTTTCTAAGACTATCATGGTTTTCATTTAGGATCTCCTCTGTGTCCAATATTCCATTTATTGGAAGAACATAGCTTCACTTTTTAATCTAGCTGGCATGAAAATATTTTCATGCAAAAGTTAATTTGCATTTCTGTTCTTGAATGGGGAGAAAGTCATTCCTCAGAGTGTCCCACCCAGAAAAAGTCAAGACGCTATGAGGGTATGTTCTGAACAACAAGGCTAAGAGGCACCCCCTATATATCAAATCATCTAAAGAGTGCCGTTTTGCAAATACTAGCGTCCAGACTAGCTTAGAGGTGCCTCAGTAAGGAATACGCTGATGTAGAGATCTTGCTTCACTGTATGGGTTTGCAACTCTAAACAATGCAAATTGTACATGACGAAAGTACAATATGTTTAACTTGGCAAAAGCATGCAATATACACCTCTACCCCGATATAACGCGACCCGATACAACACGAATTCAGATATAATGCAGTAAAGCAGCGCTCCGCGGGGGCGGGGCTGCGCACTCCGGCGGATCAAAGTAAGTTCGATATAATGCGGTTTCACCTAGAACGCGGTAAGATTTTTTGGCTCCCGAGGACAGCGTTCTATCGGGGTAGAGGTGTAGTAAGAAACCCTAGCAGGTTCATTACTCTATATGGCCTGGCTCCAACAGGATTCTGATGTAATGTTACCAGCAAAACTCAGTAAGGCAACTCAAGAGCAGCAGCTAGAAAAATCTAGACATCAACAGGAGATAAGTACTTTTTAGTACTCCCGCCTATTGTGGACCATCTTAGCACCCCTGGTGCTGCACAGCTACCATGGTGCTTGCAAGCGTGGCTCTGCCAAAGTATTACCATGATTTTTAACTCTCAAAATCCAAATGGATTTGTTAGAGACTGTTTTAATTATTCATCCTCCTACCGTATTCTGTATACAAGTCTCAGAGAGTTTCTATCATATGTTTATCCCTTCTCTCTTTCAGTGACCTATCTGAAGGCGTAGCTCAGATGCCTTTACAAACCTGAGGGTTTGGTTCTTAAATTTTCCTGCCACTTTTTGCTGGTTACTCTGAGACTTTACTTGGCAAGATGAAACATATCCAGTGTCATCCTTGCAGCTGCCGGCACTGGTTTTCCCACAAATATTTAAGTAATAGTAATACTCTTCTTTTTCATCTTTAGCCATGTACGGTGTGACATAGCCTAAGGAAACAGGGAAAGAAAATGATTAAGGTGGCAGCCTTTTTCTTTAAAAGGGTTCAAAGAAAAGCAACAAACCTGAACAGGTACTGGAATAAAAGACTAGAAGCATTTGGGTCACTGAATTTCAGTCCCAAACGCTCTATACAGGATGCTATCCCAAGCTCCAGTTCTCTGTTAAAGAAAAATAAGGAACTTACTTGGTTGTTGAGTGAGTGGTGTCAAGTCAATGGAGACATCATGCTGTTCACTGGTCAGACTACAGTTTCTACTTTCCAAGTAATCCCTGTGACAGGCATAATCAGTGACCCATTCAATTTCATACCGGCAGTTGAGCTTGGCAGTGAGTTTGGGACCCGTGCGCTGATGTGGAAATGAACATGATTAAAGTTGTAAATAAAAATAAGACCAAAGTGTTCTTAAAAAAAAAAACGTGGGTTTTTTTTGTTTGTTTTTTTATTTGACACAAAAACCTCAGATGGAAGATAGGTATACCTAACACCCCTTCTTACCATTCCACCCCTCATCTATTTAGGTGAAAATCAAGTTTCCAGCAAAGTGAAACCATGCTTTTGGAAATGTAAGAGCAAATTTTTTTTTTTAAAAGGAAGACTAAAGAAGAAATTAAAGAATAAAGACTCCGCATATTATGCAAGTTTGTCATCTTGATTTGTATATTTAATCTATATAAAATTTGTGTGCAGTATCTTTTTTTTTTTTTTTGGGTGAAGAACAAAGTGACCAATCTTTTCAAATCCAGTGCTTATATCAGGGTAAATATCAATCTAGTTGCTATTTAGATGCCCAACGATGATCCTTGGTACATACCTTAAGCACTAGATTCCAAATTATTGGTCTTTTTTGTGTCTAAAATAAAGGTACCACACAAGACTAAACTCTTGAAAGGTTATTAATGGTATAGCAAATTAATCATCACTATTAAGAGTTGACTTAGTCCTTTACCAATGTTAGCTACATTATCTACAGCTTTAAAAAAAAAAAAAAAAAAAAAAAAAAAAACACACACACACACTTCATAACAGTTTTCTTCTTCAAAGCACTTTAGAAGCACTAATCATTACCACCCTTGAGGGACTTTTTTTGGGTAAAGCAATTCCAACTAATAGACTATGGCTTGCCCAACATGAGATTGTATCAGAGCCAGAATTATAATTGCAAATCTCATGCTCACACTACTCTCTACTTGTTAACAGGGGACAAGAGTTCAAAAGAATAAAAGGATGGGGACACTTCTCTGAATAAGACATGGAGTTACACAGGATTCACCCCCTCTCCTCCTCCCACCCCCCAAAAAAGGACTTTGGTAAATGATTTTTACTATATAGACTTCTCACCTCTTGCCTCCCTCCCCCCAAGTTGCCCTCTGGTTAAAACTTCTGGGAAACTTATTTACTGTATCAGAATATCAGTATGTCCTGATGAAGATGATGTTAATTCAATAATTGACAGACTTAAATCCTTATAATGACTTAATAATCAGAAGGAAAATGTGGTTAGAACAGACCACTTTAAATTCTGAGTATCAGAGGGGTAGCCGTGTTAGTCTGAATCTGTAAAAAGCAACAGAGGGTCCTGTGGCACCTTTGAGACTAACAGAAGTACTGGGAGCATAAGCTTTCGTGGGTAAGAACCTCACTTCTTCAGATGCAAGTGACTTGCATCTGAAAAAGTGAGGTTCTTACCCACGAAAGCTTATGCTCCCAGTACTTCTGTTAGTCTCAAAGGTGCCACAGGATCCTCTGTTGCTTTTTAAATTCTGAATGTGCTTTAGTGGAAAGAAAGCTTGTAAGAAATATTTTCATTCATAAGTCTGCATTTAATATTTTTCAGAGTAGCAGCCGTGTTAGTCTGTATCCGCAAAAAGAACAGGAGTACTTGTGGCACCTTAGAGACTAACAAATTGGTTAGTCTCTAAGGTGCCACAAGTACTCCTATTTAATATTTTTGCTTCCCAATTAATGTTCAAGTGTACAAACACACTGGCCAGGCATGGGAAGATTGGGAAGGCAAAGGTGGAATTAGTAAATCTACCTGTATCACGGCCTCCATGTAAATGCAGGATATTTTAAAATGAATGGGGGAAAAAAATCTTTATTCAAATCAGTTTTAAAGAGTAATCTGGCTGAAGTGTAGACAGCTATCTAGGTCAGGAAAGGGACAATAGGCTAGAACAAGATCTGTCCAAAACATGTAAACGTGACAGGTTATGCAGAGAAAGTGTCAGCAATGTTAATTTCAGCCTGGTTTTAAAAGAGTGTCTTGCTGCCAAGATCACATGCCATTATGTGAGCTGGAACAAATGGAGGTTGCTAGATACGTTAAAGTTCTCAGTTCTTGCATAACATTCAATTATGTCAGATAGGACATCTAACGCACAAGGATGATTCTGCTTTAAAAACTAAATCAGAGATAATTTAAAGAAAGCACATGACACTTATTTTGCGGACTAAAGGCATGGTGCAATAATAGATGTAAGACAAACGGTCAGATTTAAATGGAACCAAATTACACAGAACAAAGACTTGAAGCATGTCACACAAATCAGGTTGGAGAACGGCACTTATTAGCAAGCAGAACTTCTTGCCTAGGAATAATGATCTACTCTAGAGAGGGATATCCATTTCCACCCCAATGCTAGGCTCTAAGGATCTCAACACAATTTGAAATTCAGAAGAGAGTAGTTGTCACGCAAAGTAAGAAGAGATTCTTTAAGAGAGCCTCAAGACATTTGTATTCCTATGATTTTTTTGCAGTGTTGTAGCCATATTAGTCCCAAGATATTAGAGAGACAAGGCAGGCGAGGTAATATCTTTTATTGGACCAACTTCTGTTGGTGAGAGAGAAGCTTTCAAGCTACACAGAGCTGGGAGCTCACCCACCTTTTCTCTAATTTGTAGTCCTAGTTACAGTTGAATTATCTCTGAATTTTTTTTTAATTCTATTAAAAAAACACAACCACTAATACTGTAGTGAGTATTAACACTTTGCACCGGAGGATCTCAAACATTAATAAGCTTCATGACCCCAACAGGAAAGCACATACTAGGTTTCTGCTCACAGTAAAATGGAGGCTGAAGCAGAAAATTTAACTGAGAATAAGTTTTTTTAGACTGCATTAATGATCAATTACCTCTCCTCTTCTCTTTGATGGGCACACAAAAGTAATAGTCACTGCTGGATTATGGCCAAGACAGAAATTTGGCTTCTCTTCTTCACTGTATGTTTTCTCATAACTCAGTACAAGCCTAACAATAAATAAATAAATAAAAATCAAACAAACAACAAATGGGAAGCCAGAAAAAAATTCTAACTATAAATAAATACAAAGTGTACTACACAGGAAAGCTAGCTAGCAAATATCAAGAGTGGGATACTTGCAATTTACCCAGAGACCCTGGGAGAGGCATTTGAAAAATATTAAATTCTATCTTTAAAAAGAGGACTTACAAAGGCGGGGGGAAGGGGAGGGAGCGAGAGAGAAGAGATTCTGCCTTTTTTGCTTAGTTACAATAAGAACCTTCAGCCTTATTTTCCCCCTTGTCCCAAAACTACGACAGGCAGAACTGACAGCAATACTTATTTAAGTAGCTTGACACTTCCCATTGCACACCCCATTTTCAGTTGCTTATAACTTTGCCAAATTTTAACAATTCGGTCTGCACCAGAATGGAGAACAGAAAAATGTCAGGTGCTCCCAGTGACCCTGCAAGTGCCCAGGCAGCATGGAGGAGGAAGGTGCCAGACTCAAATATAAAAAGGCACAGGGGAGGAGACACTGCAACAAGGAAGACAGGCAGGGAGGGGCAAAACAGATTGGACAAAAAGTCCGGGGTGGCCGGGGGGGGAACTGGGAAGTAGTGGAGAGGGAAGGCAGATTGGGTGAGGAGTTGAGGGTATGGAAGGCTGGGATCTGGACGGGGAATACTAGGATTGGGATGAGAAGTCGGGGTGGGGAAGACAGGACAGTGACAGGAGGGGTCTGTGCCCACTAGAGCTCACTTCCCTTCGGAGTCTGCTGGAATGGAACCCAACATTCCCTGGTCTCACCATTCTTCTGTTGTCAGTAAACCTCCGAGAAAGCCACTTAAAGTGTGGGTCTCATCCCCCTCTAGTGCTGGCCCAATCTTAATTCATCTGTCCCCTTGTGTGTACACATTATTATACCGTCTTTAATCACACATTCACATACTATTTTTTCCAGAGAACCCCTGCTTCATTCAGTGCGCAGAATGGATGGTGCTCACTTAATGAGGAGCTACTCCTTTTTTTCTTCCTTGTCTGATGTGTGGCCCCAGGTTATTTTATTTACTGATCACTGCTCAAATCATGCTCTGAATACAAAATTATTCATTTCCTCGTGGGTTTTTCTAGGTGCTCATCACTATAGAACAAGTGTTCCACAAATAATTTATCTTCACAAAGCTCCTGTGAGGTGAGGGACTATTATCCCAAATTTACAGTTGAGTCATTGAGAAATTCAAAAGTTAAGAGTGTCCACTAATTTTAGGAGTCTCAAAGTGGGCACCCAGGACCTGATTTTTCAGAATACTTAGCATTATTTAGCACTGTGCCCAAAGCACAGCTCCCATTGACTTTAGCTGCAGCTGTGAGCGCTCAGCACTTCTGCAAATCAGACTTCAAGGTCTCCAGCTAGGCATCCAGAAAGTGTGCACCACACTATAAGTGACCACCTGCAAAAAGTTTGGTTTAAGAGACTTGCCTAGCATCACATAGGAACTCTGTGGCAGAGGCAGGGATAGAATCCAGTTTTCCAGGGCAGCATTCTACTACCTTAACCATCTTCTTGCAATCCCCTGCCTCATTTCACTACACACCTTCCAAAGTCTGCAACAAAGGAAGCAGGGGTCCTACAGATGCTTCATTCATTGCACAACCCTGATTCACTTCCTGAGCAGATCCAGCCTATACAATGAATGAGGTAAGGGCCCTAAGGAAAAAGACAGGCTATGAGCACATTATTAAAGACTGTATGGTAAGACATATCCATAAGGAGACTGAATTAAGGTTGCCTCTGCAACCTTATTCCACCACTTCCTAACTTTTGAGTTCCTGACACTGCAAACTTAATATTTTTGTAATGTAGTTTGCGTTAAATAAATATATACATTAGAAATGTAGATTCTCCCTAGCCTAGAGTATACTAATAACTAGGGAAACGGTGAAATCACAAGAGCGAGTACAGTGAAAGGGAATGGATGAAAAGAATGGATTTTAGTCAGTTTAAAACTCTGTATTGTGTGCGTCTTTAAACAAGTCATTGATGTTAATTAGATAATCTTTTGGAGGAAGGCTTCACTAAAAATTCAACAACCCTCTTCCCAGGCCCTTGATTTAAGGTACAAGTGCCAATAAACATCCCAAAGACCCAGCAAGTCCTCCAACAAAAGCAGGGAAAGCCACCTTTTAGCCATTCTGTATATATCACAAAGCATAAAGGGTCACGAGCCCAGCTTAAAATCTTTTTTAGGTCACCATATTCTTTCAGCTATGTGGATATATTTGTACTTGTAACACGCACAAGCTTGCAATCAGAAAGATGAGAATACTGTTTTATTTCATGTATATCAATCTTGTGGCAGGAACTTTCCAGTTAACAGGAGAACTAGTACAGGCAGACGTTCTTAATTCTCAGTCTAAGAAACCTATGTTAATATTTCTGGCAACAATATTTCGAATTGTCATCCTGTGCAGCAAAGCCAAAATGAATTTATTCAAGCTAGTCATTAAGGCCAATCAATGTCACTACCTGACTTATTTTAACTGGCTTCCATATAATCTGGGTCCCAACCCCTGGTTTCATTCACAGTAACCTAGTTTGCTCTGCAGTCCCACTAGCAACATGCATCTGGCAGGGTATCAATCAAGGAGCTAGTGTTGTAAGAATGGATGGGTAAGCAGTGCTCCCCATAGGCAACAAAGAGAAGAATAAGCTCAAAAAGGGGCCATAAAAAGCTAGTGCTCAAAAACAAAATGCCATCCCTTGTGTTGCCACAAAAAAAATTCAATACCAACCCCATCCAAATAAAAATCTATACACTCATCTGACTCTCCCCTCCACCAAAATTGGGCTGTTTCAGACCAACCCAATTAATTCCAACGTTGAGAGGCCCCCTTGGAGAACGTCCTCCTGGGACTTCTCTCTATTGAATACCAAGGAAGCTTAGAGTCGCTACTAATTCAGCTATGGCAGTGTCACACAAGGAGAGAAGGGGGTCTCAGATTGGCAGATACTAGACAACTTAGCATCACAGCCAACACCTTCTACTGTACCCAGAAGCCAAGAGGCAGCTAACACAAATGCATAATGGCAGCATTCAACTAACCCTTGTAATACTCATGTGAGATAAAGTTTTGTTTTTAAACAGATAAGTAAAGTGAGACAGAGGCCAAATGATTTTCCCAGGGGTATGCAGCAGGTCACTGGAACAGCTGGAATTAGAACTCAGTCCTTTGTTTGGGGCATCCCGTCCAATGACCATCCCATGCCACCAGAGAGTGACACCAATAATTTCAACTTATTCTTAAAAAAAAAAAAACACAAACACACCTCAGTAGTTGCCTCATCCTCCAGAACTTTTCATATGTAAAAAAGAGTGCCCATGGGGTTTAAAAAAAATTAGAAATTTACACTAGGGCAATGACAACAGATTAAAAACCTAGTCTCCTCATGCCGGTCTACAAAACAGATGCCACCTTCCAATTTTATCTTTCTTTTGGTAATTAAATGTTTGAAATATATACAATACTCATTACCATGAAACGCAGGTATATATATCAGCCAAATAACGAACAATGTTTTGTCCAGAAACACAAAAGGGAGCCCTTATAAATATATACATGAGATTCAGACATTTAAGAGTACCAACAAAAGTACCTGTCTTTGTCATGCAGTTTCAGCTGTTCTTGAGGACTGCCAACATCAAAAGCATGGCCTCCACTTAACAAGCATGCAGCACTACCCACAGGGCAACTTCTGGTTTCGCTACTTGAGCTTCCTGTTAAGAGAATACCAGATATATCACCCAAATGAACTTTTTGTTGCAGCGCTAAGAACAAGTATAATCTAGGGCCAGCTTAGGTACAATTTAGTTACATTAGACTGAAGCAGTTTTCATTCTAAACCCCTTTACAGCTCATAAGTATGAGGGAGGGTTTAAAAGTCTTGCACTAAAGTTTTCAAAAGTGCAGTTTGAACTCAAATGGTTTTATTTTTGGCAAGCTAAAATTAGCAAAAAAAGATTGCTGAAGCCATGAAAGAGATAAAATGCACACTTCCACTATTTCTAGCTGAAAAGATTTCATCTAACTTAAAACAAAAAACAAAAAGCTAGAAGCTAGAAACTTCAATTTCTCATTCTAATAGCTTTTTCTTTCCACCACTGAGCAGTATTCTAGATGTGAAGAAAATCCAATTATGGAATTTTAGACAGTATGTTCACCTAGTCTATTTTATAGGTTACTTCAAAGCAACTGGGGTTAGAACACTAGCTGTAGTTCCAGTCAAGACTACATGCTAAAGTGATTCAACTACTATAGTAATAACTACAACTAATATAAACTTCCATACATATAAAGATTTTTGCATACTGATGGAAACAAACAGGAATAATACAACCCTCAAGCATTACATTAAAAAAACCCAAAGTTTACAAAGATTTGAAGGCATCTCTTGTACATGTCCAATTATATGGAATTTTGGAGAGGAGTTATTCTAGGTTTTTAAGGCTCTTCCTAGTATGTGTTGACCAGGTTGCTGCCTTCCTAAACTGTGTTGGGGAGATCTTAGGGACCGGCGCCAGTGCACAGACTGTTGAGAAACGTTGTTCTAGGGAGAACCACTCAGATACCATGGTAATAAGCAACACTATTAAAACAAATGCAAATCCTGAGAGTTTTGGCTAGCGATATTTTATAGAAACCTGTAGACCATTTTGTTTTGATGTGCTGTTGATATTAAATAAAGATGCAACTTCCAACACTAAGTTTCAGGCCAATAGGATTTGAAACAAAATCATAGACTGAGTTTGTTCTGTGAGCAAAGTTCATACATGCTTCTTACTAACAAAACAAAGACCAGTGAATATATATGGTTAAAAATGCAACAGCAATGCAGTGTAGAAAAACTAATTTGTTGTTAAAGTTACCTAATATGTATAAAATTCAGCCTGTCAAGAATTTTCTCTGCTGTCACAACTGCTTATATTGTCTCCATTCTCCCCACAATTGGCCAAAATAAGTATCAAACCAGCAAAGCACTTAAATATTTAAACTTTACGCCGGGGTGGGCAAACTTTTTGGCCCGAGGGCCACATCTGGGTGGGGAAATTGCATGCAGGGCCATGAATGTAGGGCTGGGGCAGGAGGTTGGGGTGTGGGAGGGAGTGCAGGAAGGAGCTCAGGGCAAGAGGTTGGGGTGCAGGAGGGGTACGGCAGGGAGCTCAAGGAAGAGGGTTGGGGGCTCGGGCAAGGGGTTGGGGTGCAGAAGGGGTGCAGGGTGCGGCAGGGGGTTAGGGTGCAGGCTCCGGCCCAGTGCCACTTACCTGGAGCGGCTCTGGGGTGGCAGCAGCACGCAGTGGGGCTAAGAGCTGCTCCTTGCCTGCCCTGGCCCCGTGCTGCGCTGCTCCCGGAAGTGGACGGCACCACATCCCTGCAGCCCGGAGGGGATGGGGGGGGGGGGGGGGGAGGGAAGGGGGATGTTATGGCTCCGTGTGCTGCCCTTGCCTGCGGGTACCTCCCCCAAAGCTCCCGTTGGCCGTGGTTTCCCATTCCCGGCCAATGGGAGCTGTGGGGGACGGTCCCTGCAGGCAAGGGCAGCGCATGGAGCCCTCTGCTTCCCCACCCCCAGGAGCCACAGGGACGTGGTGCCGGCCACTTCCGGGAGTGGCGCAGGGCCCGTGGCGCCACAGGCGTGGCAATCCTGCAGGCCAGATCCGGCCCGCGGGTTGTACTTTGCCTACCCCTGCTTTAGGCACATTATTTCCAATAGGACTACTCGTGCTTAAAGTTAAGTACAGTCAAGAGCTTGGCTGAATTGGAGCCCACATTGAGCTATAATCACTAGTTATAACTCTAGCATAAGAAACATGAATCCCATTGGACAGATGACAGCAACAAGAGACCAACTATAACTGACACCTTTGTTGCCAGTCTCAGCAGAGGAGCCTCAGAGATTGGATTGTACTATTTTAAGACAACCATTTTGTTATCCAAAAGGACAATGTTCTTTAAATAGCTCAACAGTTCTGGAAGACTGCTCTAGGGAAGCTGCCTTCAAAGCCACATTTCAAATCAAAGATGGATTAAAACAATAGAGTTATAAACTCCTAAAAGCAGGTTTTAACGGGAAATAAAACCAGGCAGCCTTTACTAGAGGCATTAGTAAGTACTTCCACAATTCATACAACATAGACACATATAGTGTACACAGAGGTTCAGACCTATGTCTCTACAAACGTTGATATACAAGGAATAGTCATCCGAGTCATCCACCAAGTAGCCTCCTGAAGTCTTGATCAGCGGATTCAAGTCATGTTTCTTCAAATCATCAAAAACGTAGCATGGTACCTAGAAAGTTAAACAGGTTAGTTAGTTCCATGTAAAGTCCATACCACACTACTTAGAGACATCATAGGACATGGAATACTTTTTCCAAAGAGAACTGATTTTTATAAAATCTAGCAGTGGAAAGGTTTGCCCAGAAGTCAAAATAATTCCATAAAAAACACTGGGATCCCTACTGAAGGCAAAACGTTGACAATGTTGGCTACTGCACAAGCAACAGAGAAAACCCTTCACTCTAGTTCTGCTGTGCAGAGGTGCCGAAAGCAAGTCACAAGTGCTGAAGAGTTACTTAAAATTCTCATCTTCATTAACTTAAGCTATTAACAAAGAATTTGTTCTAACAGGATATTCATAAGTTTTGAAAGGTGGATTTTCATTTCAAAAAAGTTGACAAAGCTTTTGTGAAGTTTAAATAGCTACTTGTGCCAAAGTTGTTAGAAAACCATTGTTCAGTCTTAATATATAACTGAAGGTATGCTGTAAAAAACCAAGAGTACTATCTGACCTACTATTCCATTCCTTCTAACTGAACAGTGCAAAATTGGTGATGTCACTTTATGCACGCATGATTAAGAATATTACCTCTTTCTTGGCTTTAAATGAATCTTTTTTGCAAGCAATAGAAGTCCTCCATTCAAAATAGTGCACACACTCAGTTGCGGTGACAAGTTCTGGGGTTCCCTATTTAAAAAAGATCATGAAATCAATAGTTAGCTTTCAGTTTATAGCTATAAAATTATAAGAAATCCAAAATAAATGAGTTTAAGAAGTCAGTACCAACAAAACAGAAGTGATTTTTTTAAAAAGGAAGCAATCATCCAAATTATTACTTGACAATAAGAATGGCATGGATAGCACTCAAACGATGACATGCCCCGTAAATGAATGGCAAGTTTAGTTATTACTAAGGAAAGCTGTTAGAAAGCACAGAGGCATACTGCCAACAAAACACACACACACACACACACACACACACACAGGAAAGTCCTAGTTGTCCCTTCAAATATGACATATACCACAGTGTGCGCATGAGCCCTCAAAAGTAATACCTCATTTTCAAGGTGTACAATTTGTGCTACATTTTACAGGCCAAAACTAGGGACTTTCTTTTCAGAAAGGCTGAGTGCCCACAACTTCAACTTCAGTAGGGACAACAGGTCTCAGCAATTGTGAAAAGCAGGTCTCTGGTGCCCATGATTTATGTTTTAGCAAGACAATGCATTTTTAATGTACGACTCCATACCTTAGCGTTCATAGGTAGGTATTTTTTGCCTGCCATTTATCCCACAAGCCAATTACCAATTAAGGCCAGAGAAAATAATCTCATCTCCAACCATATACCAACAAGGGATCTCTCCTGTAAAGGAAAAACTAGTTTTGATAGGCCTGGTTCAGATTCAAGCTTTTCATGCCCAAACACACCATCAGTTTAACAGTGCAATAACCATAGCTTATTGTTAAGTCAGTCTAGTACTTTAAGGAGTGCTTAACATGGACAGGGCTGGACAGCCATGGAAACTAAATCTATTTACCTATGAATATCACAGGCAGAGCAAGCTTTCCATTTCCAGATGAAGGATGGAAAGGAAGTGGTAAAAGATCTCTATGCCCTGTTTACATTAGTCCCAACCAGACTCTAGTAAATACACACATCCTTGGCAAGAAGCGTTTTTTAAAAAGGTTGTGCCAGCCAATACCAACAAGAGATCATTTTGTTAAAGACCGAGAAGAGTTGGCGGTGTCCTAATCATGTGAACTGTTTAATTAGTTCTAGCAAAGTCACGCCCTGGCCATACTGGCTTTTATAGTTTACCAATAACAGTTTGGAGAAGATTTTCTTATCACTGGGAAACTAATGTAGAAAGGGCAAAAGGATCTCTGAGCTTCCATCTGCATCCTCTCTCTTCAATCGTGTCACATGGGGCATGTGAAACTTTAAAAAAAACTTTGATGTACGGGCACTTCACGTAATGGTCTAAGTTACCCTGCTTTCCAAAAAGGTGTGTAATAACGTTATCATTGCCAACAACATCACTTCCTAAAGTGTTTGGGTCCTAGGTAGAAGTATTTACAGAAGTCCAAGCTCTGATCATTTCAGCTAGTAAGAGTTTGGGAGGTTTGAGTCTAGAGACATCAAGTATCAAACTAAAACCTTTTAAACTAGAATTTTACATTTGTACTAAAGTTTTAAAAACACTTACATGAAGCTGTCCCAAAAAGAGAAATGAGTCAGAGGCCTAGGTTTGTTTTCTGACCAATGCAATATTTATTTCTGACTTCTAACAATTATCAGAAGACACTACATTAAAATAAAAGGACTTTACAAACCTAAACACTGGCTTGAAAGCCATATATTAGCTCGTAAGAATGGAAGTTGGTCACAGTCTTTGATACTGTTCTATTACATCTATTTTAAAGTCCACAATTTACTCAAGCTGACACTTAAATAAGAGCTTTCAGGTGTTCTGTACACTGCTGACTTTTATAAATTTATTTTATTACATAATTTGTGAAAATACTATACTGAAATCCATTTGAAAGCATTAAAGAACCAGGGGAAAAAAAAAAAAAAAAAAAAAAAAGGTCATTGACTAGACCTAGCAAAACACAGGAATCAAGATAGCTGTTCGTTTAATATCACCATGACGCACGGCTTGCATGTCCCACGATCTGAGATCAATACACATTCTTGGAGAGTATGGGTTGTCATGGGAGTTTCAAAGAACTGGAGTAATCACATCTGTAGTGTCACAAACTGGGGTATTTCAGATTTCTCCAAAAAGCAAGTTTAGAAAAATCACAAGCTATGCTGACTAAATGGGAGTTAAAGAGACTAGGTGGGTGAGACAATCTCTTTTATTGGACCAACTTCTGTGGTGAGAGACAAGCTTTTGAGCTTACACAGAGCTCTTCTTCCGATCACTGGAAGTTACTTACACAAAGGACATAAGGAAACAAAAATGACAGACTAACCAGAGTCTTCCCACAAAGGAAGTTAATGTTGCTTTGTACAACATGTTGAGCGCCTTGCTGCGAACAGGGTTTTGTAGTGTTGAACTCAAGAAGTGATTCAGAACTTCTTTTCAAAGATGAGTCACCTAAACGAAGAGATAAGAGCTGCAATAATACAGTACTTTAAACAAAAAAACAAAAAAAAAAAAAAACTTTGTACATCATGAATATCCTCTGTTGTTGTTAAGCTTAAGTACTACGCCAGACATACAAACCCATGTAATGGCAATTTTAAAACAAAGAATAATAAATTAAGTCATTAAGACAGACCCAGGGAACAAATTATCAAAAGTGCTTAAGTGATTTATAAACTTAAATCTCTTTTTCAAGAGCAACGTAGGCACTTTTGAAAGTTTTACCCTCACGCTTTTCAAACTAAAATTCATCCTCTTGTTTTTCCAGCTGGAGCAATTGTGAGTAGTATTTATTAATGCAATATTGCTGCAGTGTATTCAGTTTGTTTAAAGGCAGTATGCATTTTGATTAGGGGCGATCTTTTGTTACACAGCTACAACCTCTTTTGGCTAAGAATTGTACTTACAGCTAGCCAGTGGTAAACCATCTTATTTGTTACCCATCCTCCCTTCTCCCTATCACCATCCCCTTGTTTGCATTTTAGACTGTAGGTTCTTTGGGGAAGGGACTGTTATTTACTCTGTGTGCTAGACACCTGTACACAAGGGAAGCCTGGCTTACCTGAGACCTCTGGGCACTGCATCAGTATAACTTAACACCCCACTACCAGCCAAGACTCAGATCCTCAAAGGTATTTAGGAGTTAGGCACTACAATACCTTTGAAGAGCTAGGCTCAAGTGCCTACAATGAATGTGCATGGGGACATGCCATAAGAAGGTGGGGGTGTGGGGCGGGGTGGGGTGGAATCTATCAATCATCCAGTCGATCTGTCCATGCAGCTTTGCTCAAGATGCTAATTTTAAAGCACCTCACGTGACTGAGCTTCCATCACACCTCTTGGGAGACTATTCCAGCGTCTTTTCTCTTTCTTTCTCTCTCACTAACTATCAGGAGCTACTTCCTGATATTAAGTCTAAACTCACCCTCTTATTTTTACCGTAACACCTCAAGTTATGCTTCTGTATTAGAATAAATAATTCCTCTCCTCCTTTGATGTTTGCACCCCTCAAATATTTTAAGATTTACATTTCTCCTCCCCCTAAGCAGCTGCTTAAGAGAGCTTGGCTCATTCCCCATATCAGTCTCTACCCCACATGACCACATTTGCCGTCCTTAAACCAGCCTCCAGGGTATGTCAGCATGGCAATGCCGTGCTCAGAACGGAACGTGATGCTCCACATACAGATGCACCACAGCCACACAGAAAGGCCTCTCTCCCTCTACATCATGCCTCGGTGGCTGCAAAAAGAGCCAATGCAAACATGTCTCTCAGTAATCCTAGCTAACTGGTTGTCCACCTCAAGGTCTTTCAGCCTTACAGCCTCCAGAGTTTCTCCCATCCACTGAGTGTGGGCATCTTGGATTATTTTCCTCAGAGTCTATTAACATGAGTTTTCGTCCCTCAAGCTGCATCTCATTTTGTTACTTTCTGTCCACGTTTCTTTATTATTTCTCCAACCAAAGTACTGTTTGCAACTCAGCCCAGTATGAAAGATTTATTCACTATGTTGTTTGCCCCCCCTTCCAGATTAATGATGATATTAAGACCTGACCCAACACACCATACCCCACTAGACACGTCTTCACTAGCTGTCTACACAGTTGTTTATCATTACTCCTCAATTATCTTAGTGCCAGTTTTCAGTCCACACAAATGTTCCAGTACAGACCTATTTTAATATTTCTGTTATTTTTAAGAAAAGAATAAAATGTTACACTAAAATCCACATCTACTACACTGACTGCATGTCCTCCTGCTCCCATCCAACACTAATTTTGTACAGCTAGGAAACAAAGCCTGCCTGGCACAATTTTATTACACTGCAGCAAGTGCTCTTTAAATGCCAGCATGATACTTCCTCCTCCCTTTCTATTTCCCTCTGCTTCTAGGCCCTGGCGGAACTAGGAAAACAGATCATGTTTGAACACATGCCAGGCAATGATTTTCCATCTCATATAAATGTAGTCTGATACCTTTAAAAACAGGCTACTTGGTTGTGGTTCAAGTTAGCTAGGCTTCCCCTAACATATTTCCCCTACTCCAGACCTACCTGTGGGCAAGCAACAGAGCTAAGTGAGGAGACCCAAATAGGAATGTATTTTGGGAGCAAGTGGAAACTTCTGAATATTTGTAGAAGACTTTGACAAGATGGGGAAAGAGAAAAGAGTGTTAACATTGATAAAGGGAACCATGACATTACAGGAACGCCAGGCATCAAAATTTGAGACACAGTGCCCACTGCCAATGCTCTCCCCTACTTCCCTCCCCCCCAAAATCCCAGTGTCAGCAGGAAGGCATTACCACCAGGCTCGCAGATACTCTGCCCTTTTGTCCAGGCCTGCAGATAAGCTGGGATGGAATTTGTGATGCAGATACCAGCAAGCTCTATCATGGTGAGCTGTATAGCCAGCCCACTTGACAACTCTGAAGAGGAAACCTATGTTGGTTACAAACCTTACAGATGGAAACTAATGGGTGTGAATCACAATGGAAACTTACCAGCTAATACATTACATTCACTATTTTAGGGCCTCTCTTTTCCTTACTTCTATTACAAGAAGAGCTATAATTGTATGCTAATTTAGCTACAGGGACACATTTTAGGACATTAACACCCTAAAAGCTATTCAGAGAACCCACACACTGTGGTGAGGAGCGACCTACAGAAGTATTCAATTAATCATCATCTGTAACCCGCTAGAGGCAAGGTTACAATGCACAGTTAACGTTGACATGAGAGGAAAGCAAACAAAAATAAAATGACAGGATACACAGAGGATGAATGTTGCTCCAGTTTAAAGTAACTCTACTTTTACAATCATTTCTATTACTACCGCTGTTTCCTCAGCTGACATATTGCAAATACAGTCTGAATTCTCACACAAATGCCAGCTCTGGATGAGTCAGTATGTGCTACACAATGAGGCAGGCCCGGCAACACCCTTTTTATCAAAGACAATAAACATGTTTTGTAGAAGACGCGCAATTTCTACACAATTCTGCAGTGTTACAGATATGCTGGAGAGCATATGAAAACTTGGTCAAGTTGTGTTGAGAATACTCTGTTTTCTTCATAATAAAAAATGACATTTTTATTCAGTGCTAAAAAAAAAAAAAACACTATTCACACCTGCAGTAAGAAGCTTTCGTGGCTGAGTGCCAGCAATGGCTGAGAGCCATTTCTAATTTTTTTTCCCTCCTTCACTGCCCTGATGTTGTACTATCACATACAATGGTGCAAAGCAGCAGAAGTCAGAAAAAGCACCTTTTCGCACTCACTCCTCAATAAACTACGAGTTGGACGTGGCAGCACAGAATTACACCCAAACATTCTAACCCTCACTGAGAAGAGAGCCTTCTCAAGGCAGACGCCGATGCCCGGCTCTACTCATATCTACAGACATGCAACTGAACACCACTGTTGCTTCCCAGAACTTTGATTAGTGTTCTGTTTGCAGCATGGGCAGAGTCTTGCCAGGTTTTGTTGCTATGCCAAACTAAAACAGCAGCAACAAAACGCTGACAATTTAGGTCTGTTTCATTCTGCTGCAGTGTGGGAAAGCTCTGGACAGCTAGAGAGACAGGTACTGGAGGACTCAAAACAGAACAAGAAATGTTATATTGCAGCATTGAAGCCAACCATCACTCCTTTTGCTGCTGCCAAGAGATTCTGAAATAGGGAACATAAAACAGGCAATTGTTTCCTCCAGCAGCAAGGGGTGGGGGTGTGGTCTTCAAGTTTATCTCCTGCTAGTCAAAAACTACAAGAGTTTCTAAGCAGGATCCAGACGACAGCATCTTGGTACACTCTCCGCACACATGGCTTCACCCCGGGGTATTGCCATGAACAGCAGGACCGCTGGCCTGAGTTTAGTCCTCCTGTTATTAGGTGTCTGGTAAACTTTAAGACCCATCTACAATGGAAATGGATGTGCTTATTTGGGGTTCAGGTAGTTGGTATATGGCAGGAGAGAGATGGAAAGGTCAGAAGATGGTAATGTGTAGATAGTTGCAAGGGGACAGACATTTGAGACAATATATTGGATAGGACAGAATATATAGTAAATAAGGGAAAGGGACTGAAAACAACGCAGAATGAGATACATCACAATCTACAGTAAGAAAAGAAAGACTGCAGTGAAGTCAGGAAGAAAGGATAGTGTAGCAAGACAAACTAATACAGTTTGAAGGGAAAAAGTTGTATACATATTTCATTCTTTTGACTTGCTAGTGAGATGTGGCAGTACAGTATTTCTTTACCCTGGCTACTATACCTACTTCTCAGGCTAACAGTTGTCAGCTAAAGTTTCAGGACCTACTTATATGTTTGTTTTCACTTAAATCCCAAAATGGGTTTGGATGCAAATTCATTTTAATTCAGGAATATGGGATTGTACACACTAGCGCTTACTTCAGCATAAAATGTATGTCACTCCAGGGTGTGGAAAAGCCACCACCCTGCGTGACGTAAGTTACACCAATCTAAGCATCAATGTGGATGGCGCTATGTCAGCAGGAAAAGCTCTCCTGCCCACATAGCTACCGCCACTTGGGGAGGTGGAACAATGATGCTGACAAGAGACCTCTCTCCTGTCAGCATGCAGCATCTGCGCTAGCAGCACTACAGAGGTGCAGCTACATTGGTACAGCTGCACTGCTGTGGCGATTCTAGAGTAGACTAGCCCTAAATATCTAGATTAAACCAATTTTCTCAAGAAGTCAGCTATATGCTAGAGCAGTGGTCCTCAACCTTTTTGGTCTCAGGACCCATCTGTAAATGTTTACAGCAGGAGTAGTCAATAGGCAGACGCGGGCCAAATCCAGAATGTCAGATGCTTTTGAACGG
Organism: Malaclemys terrapin pileata; assembly: GCF_027887155.1. NCBI lineage: Eukaryota > Metazoa > Chordata > Testudines > Emydidae > Malaclemys > Malaclemys terrapin. Next base: position 89,812,499 of record NC_071507.1, read on the forward strand.
ACCCCAACATCCCCCCCCTTGACCAAGACATTTGGATTTTGACAAAAAAAAATAATGGACTACCCCTGGTTTAAGGCCTGCCGCGACGCAGTAAATAGTCTAGGGGTGGAGGCTCTGGGGCAGAGCCATAACTAGGCATTTTAGCAGCTGGGGTGAGCAAACATATTTATGCCCCTACCAGAGGTAATGTGTCGGGGGGGGGGGGGGGAAGGGAAGGGAAGGTAGGTAACATCCCCCCGCAGATTTTTTGGTTGCACTCCCCCAATTCCGACAGGCTGGATGGCCTGCTGAGGTGAATCAGGAGGTGGAGGTGGCACTCCCTCCGGAGCCCTGCAGCCCCAAGCCGCCCCCATACTTTGCACCCTGGGCAGCTGCCCTTCTCACTCTGTCTTGGTACATCCCTGCCCTGAGGTTGTTTCGGTCGGATCCTGCCAGGCACTCACCCCACAGTGGCGGCTCCTGTGCTGTGGGGCTGGCTGGGCTTGGCTCACCGCTTGGGACATTGCAATCTCTGGGTTGCAGCACCTGTCAGGTTTGGCCCTGCCCCTCTGATTGGGCCAAATTTGTGGGAGTGGAGTTGTGATCTGGCTCATGAGGTTGCAGTGTCATTCACACAAATTTGGCCTACCCAGACTCCAGTCATCAGGACGGCTGGACCAAACCTGAGTGGCGCTGGAACCCCAGAGGTTACAGTGCCTGGAGCAGGGAGCCCAACCAGCCCTGTGGGACAGGAGCTACCATTCTGGCAATCCAATTTTGGGACCCCAACCCACAAGTTGAGAAATCCTGTGCTAGAGTCAGTGTCTCATATTTCCTTCTTGTGTGCCATTTCCCAAGAGCCTATACATAATACAGAAGTTAACATCCTTAAAAATCTAAAGCTAAAAATCCTCAGTAGCTTTTCCTCACCTTAAAACTTTGGCAAAACTCCGCATCAGCTTATATCATCTCCATGTGCCTCCTATACACCTTCCCTTTCCTCACACTGCAAAATTCTCTGTCAACTTTACCCACAATTAACCGGAGGGAGGTGGGGGAGGCAATCACATACATGCCTTGAACAGGATCCTCATCAGTGGACACAAACTCCCCCCCAATCCCCATCTACTCAAAAGAATACCCAAATTTCTCCCTAGGTTCAGATATGCATCTTCTCTAGAGGAATAGAGGCCTATTAGAGTCTCATTAAACTGTGCTGTGCATAGCTCATGCACTTAGGTGTCTATCCTGGAAGGCTGCTACTCTAAGTTATTTGGATAAATTGTACCCCTTTACTATATACTTAGCGCAATGTAGTAGGCTAGTTATGTCTACATATTGATACAAAACATGTACAATGGGATATTGCACATTTTTCCTTTTCTGTTCTGTAGAAGAAACCCCAGTTTAATATTAATATTCCGCTTGAAACCCACCAGATTACAAAGAGAGAGAGAGAGAGAAGGAAGTTCAGAATTAAGGCTGAAATTGTGTCTTCAATCCTCCCGCTGCACCTGGCTAGCACCGAACAGCCCTAGTGCTCAAACAATGCACACACATTGAGCGTGTTTGAGCACTCAGGTCAAGCAGGCCAGATTAAGATGAAGTTTCAGCCTTAGCTGAATTCTTCCTTTTTGTTCACTGAAAGCCTACAGACTTCTAATGCAGTGGGTCTCAAACTGTTTTTTACTGGCAACCCCTTTCACATTGCAAACCTCTGAGTGCAACCCCCCTAATAAATATATTAAGAAGTGTGTTTAATTTAAACACCATTATAAATGCTGGAAGCAAGCAGGGTTTGGGGTGGAGGTTGACAGCTTGTGACCCCCATATAATGACCTCAAGACCCCGAGGGGTCCTGACCCCCAGTTTGAGAACCCCTGTTCTAATGCTACTCCAACTAATTTGTGTGTTACTGGTGAGTGCGTAAGCATATGGTGCTCACAAAACCAGGAGTAAGGTTTTCAAGTTTTTTGAAATTCAATGATTGTATATTCAACCTATACTTTGCAAGCGTCTGATCACAGTCAAGTTAAAACGATGCAATATAAATAAAACTGATTTACTAAAATTAGAATCCACAGATAGACTTAGTCCTGGGCCTGTGCAACAAAGACAATAGCTAACGATTAACTGAAAGGAACAATTTGCTTTCAAAGCTTTCTTTCTGTGTATCTATTCTAACTGACCACTGTACAAGTGATTTGATGAACGCTATACTATACAAAGCTTTTCATTTTGCAGAGCTTGTGTAGTAGAATTTTGGCTCTGATTCATCAACGTACTTAAACCAGAAACGTAACTTTAAGCATGTGAGTTTTCCTGCTGAAATGGGTTTACTCACAAGCTTAAAGTTAGGCACGTGGCTTAAGCAACTTGATGAATCACACTTTTACTTAAGCCCCATTTAACCCAACTAGGAGTTCAGACACCCAACGAAACAAAATCTGTATTTTGTTTCCGAACACTTATAGGCACCATCTGATTTTAACAAATCATAGTGGAGGCAAAATAACTTAGCTTGACATTTTTCTTAACCCACTGTTAAAGAGTCACAAGTAATCAGAAAATTCAGAAGTTCAAGTTCCTTTACTCAACCACATTGCACATCCTGTTTTTTTTATTGCATGCCTTTGACAATTATCTTAAGCCACACAATAAAAGAGGAATAAGAGTATTAGCCATGTGGAACTTAGTCAAGTTAGCATTGACAATGAAACCTTTGCTTCTGCATTCCTTGGCTTTTTAACTAGGCAACCTTGATTTTGCATATGGAGGGTTTTTTAACTGCATTACTTGAATTATAAAATTTTTATCTTAGTCATAAAGTGATGTTTTAAGATATAGTTCAGAATTACATCAAACAAGGCTTTAAAAGGAAATTTTTAATTGGTTCAACTTGTTGTGCAATTCCTTTACCACGCTAACATCAAGTCAAGAAAAAGACATTTGAAGCTTTGCGTCAAGTGGAATATTAATGTTTTGTCAAGATCCATATGGTATCCTTCCTAAACCCTTTACAAGAAGTTAAAAATCTGACAAGCATTTAGTAGTTATGTCTCTAGAACCTGGGCTTCACCAGTAGGAATACAAAGGGCAGAGACTCTCAAGTCCATTTTAACAAATTCTGCACACCAGTCTTAGAGGGAAAGGTGTTAGAACTGAGGGTCAGACTCTGCCCATTTTTGAGATCCTTTCCCAAGTGACACATCTGTAGGACAAGTTTAGCTGCCCTGCTGCCTGGGCTTTATAGCAAACTGAATTTTGTATCAGATTACATGGGATATTACAGTTATACAAAGTGTTCAGATAAAGCAGATCTGAATCTGTATGGAGCCAAAAAATTAATTTTATTCCTTGACTACTGGCAATTTACGGTAAGAGATGTACAAGCAGCCATTCCAGAGAACTGGACATTTCAGATAGCGTTTGCATTTTATGCACAGACAAAATCATGAATTAAGGCCTAGAATTTCCATCTGAAAGCCGGATCCTTTATGGCAGGACAAGCTGGTCACTTAAAAAACCCACCACTAATCACTTTTGAAAGTGTAAGTGTGTTTGCAGTTTATAGATTCTCCCCTACCCCATGAAGATTAAATCTTCAATCTAATTGAGCTCTCTGGTCCAGTAGGTCGAGTCCAGCAATTGTTCTACTGAAGAGTTATCACCTCTCCTAGAACCCATCCACGCACTGTAGCCTACCAACTTGCTTCATGTAGCCTAATTTAGACTTAAGTTTCACAGTTACTAAGTAGTCAGAAAAGATGCATGAAAAAGATTTTTTTTTTTTTTTTTAAACTGGATATTTTTTAATCTTATTTTAAAGATCTTGAAAAAATGTGTTACAAATAATTACATACAAGTCTGTTTCATCAGTTAAAAGAACTAAAACCCTGGAGAAAAGGAGTAGCCACTGAACTCTTGAAAACAGTAGTCAGAAGTACACAGTTTTGCTTTGGTTTTACACGTGCAGATAGCAGATCTAAGCATGACCTGCCAAGGCCCAAATATGGGACTTTATTTACTTTAGGTTTTACAAAAGTACCATCCATCCCAGCGTTCTGGTCACCCTGAACAATTTTTAAAAGGGACAAACACACTGTACCAAACAGATCTGTCAATTTCCCAATATCAAATCAAATGCACAGTGATGACAAATATAAATGAGAAATAATCGAATCACCATTACTACCCAATGTGTAACAAAGAAACAAATAAGGGAGCCGGAGGAGGGTGGGGGGAGAAAGAGAAAAATATTCATGCACAAAACTTAAAATACTGTGGAATTACTTCTTCACAGTAAATAATTTTCAGCAATAGAAGTAGGTGAGGAGACACTATGTTTGCGTGGGATATAGGTAACTATGAGTCTATAATAAAGGACATTTCTCCAGTGAGGTATCGTTGATAGATCTAATCCGGGGTTTCTCAAACAGGGGTCACCACTTGTGTAGAGAAAGCCCCTGGCGGGCCGGGCCAGTTTGTTTACCTGCCCCGGCCGGACCTGCGGACGATTGCGGCTCCCACTGGCTGCACATCGCTGCTCAGGGCCAATGGGAGTTGCTGGAAGTGGTGCGGGCCAAGGGACTTACTGGCCGCCGCTTCCAGCAGCCCCCATTGGCCCGGAGCAGCGATCCACGGCCAGTGGGAGCTGCGATCGGCCGGACCTGCGGACGAGGCAGGTAAACAAACCGGCCCGGCCCACCTGGGGCTTTCCCTACACAAGCAGCGACCCCTTTTGAGAAACCCTGATCTAATCCAAGCATTCGTTTTCTACATAAAAACCACACTTCAACCAACAAGCACGTATGCAATGTACATTGTGCTATAAGTAGATATACTAACAACTACAGTGTAATACATACTGTTACTACTCCTGTTAGGGGAGGATTTTAAGAGACGAAGATTGGATTTAAATTAAAAAAAAATGATATTGCTCTAGTTCAAGAGGAATTTTAGAAAAGTTCTAGGACCTGTATCATGCAGGAGGTCAGACTAGATGATGACCGTGATCCTTTCTGACATTGGAAGCTATGAGTAACAGCTACAAACTCTTGTAAACTGGGTAAAAGTTAACCAGCATAAGAAAAAGAATTTAGTAGGCGGGGTAGAAATCTTAGATTACAATTTTATTCTGTAATTTAAGCAATATTGTTGTGGCTAACATACATTAGGAAACCTGGAGAGAAGCTACAGCAAACAGCAAAGTTCGCTATATTTTGGAATGTTGACACTGTAAAAAACAAAACATTAACTTACCTACTGACAGATATAACTTTTTATTCAGGTCATATGCACAGACTGCACTTGATCCGTCACAGTCTTCAATGCCACCGCAGGGATTTATTTTATAACGCACATGTTTATCTACATCAATTGCTTCCCATGTATAACTGAAAGAAAAGAAAAAAAAACAAAAAATGGCCTGTCAGTTAATACATTCCTTCGCAACCATTTACTCAAGCCCAAAAACCCATCCATGAAATATCAGATCTAACCAACGCTAAGCATAAAATAATGCCACAGTCTCCATAACATTGGAATCCCAATTCTGAAGTTTGTCTCTGATGCAGTATAATAATTCCTTCATGTTATTTAGGTGTATGGGCCCGGGAGGAGGGGGGGGGGGAGGGGGGAGAAAAACAAAAAGAAATTTAGCCACTTTACCACTGACTGAAAATGCTTCCAACTCAGCAGTTGTCTTCGTGATAATAGAGACCCATCTCTACAGAGCTGTTGCGAATATTCCTTTAAAAGTCTGGCCACTCAATACTATGCAGGTGTTGACAGAGATAATTCAGATGTGACCCAGAAAAATGACAGGTTTCAGAGTAGCAGCCGCGTTAGCCTGTATCCGCAAAAAGAACAGGAGACTAACAAATTTATTTGAGTATAAGCTTTCGTGGGCTACAGCCCACTGCTCAAATAAATTTGTTAGTCTCTAAACTGCCACACACACTCCTGTTCTTTTTGAGAAAAATGACAGGGGCTTGAGAGAGATGCTTCTGAAGGAAAGATGGAGTACTAATATGTATGGCTAGACCAAAAGAACAACTGAAGGAGGCACAGAGTTTCATACTCATCTTTAAAGTATGTAAATACAGTGAATGGAGAGCCATTTAGCTAAGTACAATGGAGTGATGCTATGAAAAAAATGAAGTAAAATTAAGGGGACAATGTAAACCGAATGAGAAACATTTTCCCCAGAGATGTCAGTTTGTGGCTCCATCGCCCAAGAAAAAATGGAGGTACCTTCTTCACTTGGGCCTTTTAAATTTAGACTACACAAAGCACTAAGATAAACATTCAAAAGAATGGCCAGCACTCGAAGATTATCTGTCACAGATATTTCTAATGCATGATCATGGTGGAATTAAAGCACTTGTGTGACCTATTAGCTCTTCCCCACACCTATCCCCTTTTCCAGTTTCTACAGTTTTACAATTTCAATATGGTTTGAGACATTTATCAGACAGCTGCCATCTCTACCAATAAAATTCAGGGTCAATGCCACAAGAAGTCCAACAACCTGGTCCAGCTACTGGGATTTCACCAGGGTGCAATCCATGGACTCTGCTTGAGGGCCTCATCTTCTGTACCAATCTCTAGCTGGCAGGAGTTTTGATCATTTGAAGCCATCATTCCCCAACCCACAAACGGCTAGAACGCAAACATACTCTTTTGGTCCACATTGAAGGCTGACTGCTGGGACCAGGAAGAGAGAAGAGGAGCAGTTCTGCTACTCTGTCCACTCTCAGGCTGGTTTTTGAGTCATCTTTGTCTATGAAGATCTCCAGTGCCTGGTTGCATTACTGTCTGAAAGAGCAGGTCAAAGTTTACTAGGGAATTTTTAGTGCACCACAGCAGCGTCCACACAGACTGTTAGGGCATGGCATGGAGAAGCACTGTAGATTTACATCTAGCTTGCAGTGTACTAACTAGCTATATAGACAGGCCCTGAGTTCTTGCTTTCCCGAGAGGCAGCAACACAAATAAACTTGATAAGCAGTGTGTCAATTTCACCACTGCCCACAGGGTCTGTGCAGCAGCAAAGAAGTTAACCAGTTTTCTTAATTTCACTCTGCTGCTGCTTGGAAAAAAAAAAGTTATAGGTTGGTGTAGAGGCATCAGAGCCATCTGCAAACTTAAAGAGTGTTAGACAACTTTCCAAACATGACCTGTTTTCTTCCCTCCAAGCCTTACAGTAGATCACCTTTTAGTTACTAAACACCAGGTAGGAAAAGTTGGTGGCATTAGCAAACCAATGGAAGATGGGTAAAAAGAATTCAATATCTACTCCATAAGCATTTCCCCTTTCCTGTATACAGTCTAATCTTTAGCCCCATATGCACAGGTACATTTCACAAATTAGTTATCACTGAGGTAGAGAAAGAGCTCCAAGCAAAAGCAGCAAAGAATAGAAGTTAATGTAAAAATACAATAAATGGAGGAAGGGAAAGGAGTTAGACAATGCCAGAGCAAGATTAAGTAAAAGAGTGAAGAGGTAGTAAAGTTAAAAAAAACTACACACACCTGAAAAAATTGACTTAACCTTCAGTTACCATGGGGGCAGGAAAAGAAAAAACTTAGAACAGTTTTCCATTGGAAAATGCAGTTCCATTGAAATCAAAAATGTGTTTACAAAATTGTGTCAGTCTCACCTAGTGTAGATAAAAATCATTGATTTTTTTCTAATAAGGTTATTTAAATCAGATTTCTAAGTTAAATTTAATACGTTTATTTAAAAAAAATGCACACCTAATTTCAAGTTACATTTGAAACTGACATCCTAAGCCAAGACTTAACTTATCAGTCTATTAAATTATTCCATGTGTCAAGATTTTCATACAGCAAGTAACATGCATTGAGTTACAAGAAGGTGAAAATCAGTCCAAGATCTGTCTTCTCAAGTTTAGGCTGTAAGCCATCTAATAATAAAGCTTGAAAATGCTGGTCACCAGTTCTGGTAAAGCAGAAGGAACCTGGTTGGTTAATATTCTGTGTGAATTTGCTCTGAATAACATGACCTACTGGTTCTCTACAACTCAGTGGTAACAGAGGACTACTGGAAAGTCAGACACGCACCTACTCCCATGCAATTGTAGAGGCCCATCACAAGTGGTATTCATTGCCTTGCTAGCTACCAAACCACACCAGCCTCTCCTTTTTGGTGTGCTCAAAATTCTGCAAGACTTCCACATCAGTAAGCTTTAAAAAGAATTGTAAAGTTAATCCACAAGTGTCTATGTAGTCAACAGCAAAGAACACAAGACTGAAGTTTTGTTTTCATGATTTGTGAAGAACCCATTCCGTTGTTAAACATCATGTTTACAAGAATCAGGTTTTTTTTAAACTTTTAAAAGTGGTCTTTAAATTGAAAAAAACTTAAAGATGAACCATTCCTGACAAAAACCTTAGAGATATGTTCGTATCATAAATACAAAATCAAAGAGCAACAAAAATTGATCACTACATCTAGCCTTCCAAGAAGCATAAAAATCTGAACAGCAGGAAATGCAAAGTTACGGTCAAATTTTAAAAAGCCACACTGGAAAGAACGCAGTTAATGTACTCCAAACAATCTCACCCTCTGCTCTTGTATGCCAGTCACTTTGTTCAACAAACATTGATGGTAAGTATGTCCTTACGACAAAGCTATGTCATATGTCAAACCTATATAACTTACTGATTTGGCCAGGAATTCTTAACCCTCACCCCTATGCTTTAACATTTCACTTGGGGCTACATACGTCTTAGGACACATCCACTGGCTTATGGAGCAGAATACATGCAAGCCAATTACAAGGATGAACCAATTTTAAAGTGCCTGCAGCTGAATGGAGCTCAATCACTGCAAACAGAAAAGGGTTAAAGCAACAGTAAAAAGGGATCTGATATGAGGGAAGCATGTTATTAAGAAAGCGAGATGGGATTTGGATCAGTCTGGTTTGCATATGTAGAATAATATCTTGCATTCATGTGGCACCTCCTACTTAAATATTGCAGCATACTTTAGAAACCTGCTAATTTATCTGAATTTGCCCAAGTCACAAGGCACAGTTGTGACAGAGCCAGGAACAAATCATCAGGTTTCCCCATTCCCAGCGTGCACCTCCTCAAAAGAGGGTGAACTGGAGGCCGTTCTCTGGTTCTGTCAGTGGCACACGTGTTGGGTGTGGACCTGACACACATTAGTATGTCAATTATGGTACAGTGTACTGTGATTAAGAGGCTGAAAGAATAATAGCATAGAGTTATGATTGGAAGCGCATGGGCGATGAGATTATGAGGAGAGAGTTAAGGTTGTTGGAGTTGGAGTTAAGCTGCAACAATTTTGAATTCCTAACTTTAAAACAAAACTACAAGTATTTGAAACACTGCAACAGTCTATTAATATTCTACTCATTTTTTCCCCCTAAAGCTAGTGACACTGCAATGGGTTTACAACTTTTGCTCCACCTTAGTGAATCTTTGCCTGAGGTTTATTTTAAATATACACAAGAGCAGCTGCTCAGTAACACCTCTCTGCACGTTACCACAATACTGGTTGAGCTAGCATATGAAAACTACATTGACTCATCCTACTGCTGCAGAAGAAGTCACTTGCTCTTCATCAAGCTACACCTGTTTTGTCTAGGCAAGGTCCATCAGAAAGGAGGAAGGCAGAGGGGAAAATATGAAGGTGGAAAGGGGCTAGAACATATAACAGTGCAGAAACAGTTAAAGTCCAGGAAGAAGTTGTTTTGCAATGGGGGGGAGGGAGGGAAGGAAAGGGAGGAATAGTTTTCTTTCAAAATTGCCCTGAAAGTATTTGTTGTATAGAAACATCATTTTGAAATTCAATAGTTTTGCAGACATGACTTAGAAGTAGTTTTCAATACTAAATCTGTCCCCAGTTTATTTTGTGACTTCACAATAATTTTCCTTAAAAAGGATTTGTCTCTCCTCTTGTTGCTGTGCGAAAGATGCAAACAAACTGGGGAAGAATTTGAACTGTATCCAAAGTGCAGTCAGATACACAAGATAAACTGAAGGTATGGAGAGGCTCTCTTTCCTCTACTTGTTCGCATTATAGTAGCCTTAATGGTTTAACTGGTAAATTTTGTGACAATCATGCAGATTTAAGTTGACTGGCTTAAAGGGACACTCTCTGAAAGCAAGATTTTTACCTAGCACAGTTATGGCTGAACATGTGAAGAAAAACAGCTGGTGGAAAACATGAAATTAGTTTTATAAAGCCAGAGAACAGGACTTAGAAAGGAAGACTGTTTCTCCATAAAAAGCTTCCCTTCACTCCTAGATTCCACAGGCAACCTAACCAACAGAGCACCAGGCCAAAGCAACTCAGACCACTACAGCTGAACTGCAGAGAACCTCAGAGTGTGTGCATTTGTGGTGCCTGTGAAAACTTGGAGGCAGGCTGTCCTATACACTACTTTTCTACCTTGAAAATTTTCCTTCTAGTTTGCCCAGCTTTGAACACTGAACAGGGTGTGGTAGGACCAGTGAGAAGGAGACATGGTTCCAGTGTTCCAGCAAAAGAGACTAGCCAAAAGTTAAACTGATTGAGAGACCTGCTATACCCAGGCCCTTATGGGATCAGTTAGCAATCGAGATATTTACAAGTTATGTCTGTAGCATTAGTATTGTGCTAGCAGTTTTTCCACAGTATATAATAATGGAGACAGAACTAAATTAAACTTACAATTAGATGCTATTTTTCACTGCAAGTTACCACAGCAAGATTTTCATAACTGTTAAATTGCAACAACAAAAATTATATATGATTTATCAGCCAGACACTTCAGATTATTGGATAAGAGTAAGCTATATACAAGGAAAGTCAATATGTTTGTGATGAGCATGTTAATATTGTAACAGGAAAAAAGGAAACACATAAGATACGAAAATAACCACACTACACAGCCTAACAATTGGAGTTCCCCCAAGCACAAGTTTCTCCTCCCCCCAAAAGAGTTCCAGTGTCATTTTAATTCCTTGGTGATAACTGATGGCAATGGATGGCCAGGATTCTCTAGCATTAGGGAATGACTTTCATTTGAGGTCATTCTGGTTAAAATTAAGGAGTGTACAGTTCTGTTTTCAAAGTGTTACCAGTCAGTCATAGAAAGAGTGGACTCTGCCCAGTTTTTAACATACAAGACAAGTTGTAGCACTGTATCAAAAAAAAAAAAAAAAAAAAAGTCTACCACCAATCCATAGTAGAGTTAGATATACAAAAGGATCCAAAAATTTTCTAGGTAAGGTATGTTAAGAGTTCATCTCAGCCCTGGAAAATGAAACTGTGTCTAGCCATAAGACAGGTACATCATAGTCAGTTGGCAGTACAAGCTCCCTCGGCAAAATGCCTCATCACTGATACAGAGGGACCATTTGGTGACAGAAATTCCATCTCTATGCATTCTTTGGAATTCCTATTCAGGATGCCACACAGGGCCCCAGTTGCGATGTGGACTCTGACCATTAGCAAATGGACCAAGATCTCTCTTTAATGTCTGCTACTGAAGAAGAGGGATTATTCTATTAGAAGATTACAGAAATTAGAAAACTAATCACTGATGAGGTCATATATTCTTATCAGCATCAATTTTAATTCACGATGGTTTGTGTTGCCTGCTTCTGACCCATGCCTAGGTAATGGACCTGTGCAGTATTTAGGTGTCAGATGTGTAGAATCTGGTTTCTTATTTCTGCCTTTATTTCCTTGGACAGCTCCTCCCAATTCAAACTGTGATAGGAGAAGTAGTAGATGTTGCCAAGGGATGTGCCAAGTGGAGGAATGGTGGTCTGATTTCCAAGATGTCATGGGAAAGGCAGGTCCGTTGAATATCTTTTGGAGCTCTAACCTAGCTGAGTCCTGGGAATGGGCAGAGCTGAAGCAGTGTGTTCTTGGAATAGTGGTGGATGCTCTGGAAGCATTATGGCATAACACCAGTGGAAACCGTAATAAATGATAACAATAATAGATAGGGCTGAGCCCAGTAAGAGGAAGTGTCAGTGGCATCATACATCAGTTTCCTTTAAATAATCTGTGGGTTGGCATGACACCCCTGTTGCTCTTACCTGATTTCGGAGGGAGGTGCAGAAGAGGAAGGAAGAGAATAGTACTTACTCAGACAAGACTAAAAAATAAGAGCTGAAATGTGGTTTCCTCACCAGCAGATGGCAGAGTAGCCTAAAAGAGCAGAGCTGGGGCAGGGGCTTCTTTCTTATAAAAGGACAGAGCCCAAAGGTGGCCTTGTTCCTGGTGGTGGTTATTGACTTAAGGGAGGAGTCACGGCCTCACTTTCACCTTTTAAAAATTGAAAAGTTATCTGAAAAATGAAAAGTGACCGAAAGTCCCACTGGGAGGAGGCAGGAAAGTGGCTGGAGCAGCAGGGCCCCAGACCCTTTAAAGGCTCTTAGGATCCCCTGCTATTTCCACTGGTGCCAGGTGCATGTAGGGCCAGCTGGACCCTGCTCCTGCAGATAGAGCTGCATCCCCAATGGGGAAGACAGGAGCACTAGATAAATATTTTCTTCAGCATTGGAGGGGTTAACTTTTAATGGAGATCTTACACAAATGAAGATGTGCATGTGTGCTTCAAGAGAATGAGGTGTATTCATTTTCTGAGTGTTCTGTTTTGTGAGTGATGGTAGTTGAATTATTCATTCAGAGCTGAAATAACATGAAAATCAAGCAATCCTGGACCATATTCCTCCTAAAAATATAGCTTTGAAAAGGTACATTTATAGTTAGACTGGAAGCTCTTTGGAGCAGGTATTGTCTGTGTTATGTCTTTGTACAGTACCTGGTGTGACTCAAACTCCTGTTATGATTGAGGACCCTAGGCACTACTGTAATGCAAGAAAATAATCTAATAAGATGTATTATTGACTAGAGCAGAAGAAAGGCCCATAGCACTTTTGAACAGATATAGTAATCACCTGAGAAGAAGAAATCCATTGTATACATGCCCATAGTAGGTAATCTTGTGCAGAGTTGGTGCACTTGCTGACCGTCTTAAAAGACTCATATCTACAACATATTTTAATTCATTCCTACAGTTTTTTTTTTTTGTGCAACTCTTATATTAAGCCATAGAATTCATCAGTACTAAAACAGTTAAATGCCAACAATATTTATAAACTGGATGGAGTAGAATCACACTTTAAGGCTCTGAAGACTTACTCCAGAAGCAGCTCCAATAGTGGGTTCCATGTTTATTATGTCTCAATATCAGAACAAATGTGTTCGGTTTACAAGAAGAATTTTTTCTACCTGCCAACTCTGCAAAAATCAATTGAACTGTCACATTGTGACTATGCACAAGGAGGAGGCGGATACAGCTCCTTCTTAGCTGTGTTTGCACTGTAGAACTTACAGGAATAAAATAAAGGAGTAAACTTGTTTGCCTGACTAAAATAAAATATGACAGCACACAACAGAAACAGGCTTAAGAGTAAGAAGGTGCCATTTTTAAAGTTTTGATTTTCAGAGTAGAACTATATTTTAACTCACCCCTCCTTCACACTTAAAATTACTTTGATTTCTAAGTGTATTTCTAACTTGTTTAAACAGGAGAAGCTGTATACATAAATATATATTTATATATAATCTGTCTGCCTCTGAAATATCTGAGACCAACTGTTTTATGATAGATATGTTAACAGGACAAACCTTCAAAACTTCTAGCAGAGAAGCTGATTACCTACATTGTTCATTGAAACTATATTTGTGATGAAAGTACATAGAAGAGAGGGCCAATATACTAATATGATACTACTGTACACTCTGGGTTAGCACAAGCCTTTACATTCTTCCTTGTATCAACTAAAAGTGTATAGCCACATTGTCCCTCTACCCTCACCCAGAGCATCAGGCAGGGGCACTGGAACAATGTTTACAGTGGGGATGCTGAAAGACACTGAACAAAACCATAAACCCTGTATATGATGGAAGCCTACTTCAAATCAGAGGTTGCTGCCATACTCCCAGTGCTCCTAGTTCCAGCATCCCTGGCACCTGGAAAGCATTTGTGACTCAAAGACACCTATCAATTTCAACTTCTGAATCTCTAGCCCAGAGGGGGAAAAAGCTAGCTCACAAACAGCTGCTACACACTAAGCTAGGGCCAATATAAGTTTTATTTTTTCTCACCACTGTTTAGCCTGACACCCACTGAAATTGGCAACTGGAACAACTTGCTTGAGTTGACTCAGAGAGAGACAATTTATGCATGCAGAAGTCATATATTATGTTAACACAGTTCCTTTGATCCCAAACATTCCAAGCACACTTAATGAATTTAGAGATATTTGACACTAGTAGAAAGCAGTCACCTGCAGGGAGGAGGGCAGCAGCCAGGCCATGGCCCAGGCATTGGGCAACAGGGGCTTGGGGAGGAGGAAAACTAATCAAATATACCAGTACAAAACCAAACTTAATAAGCACAATGGGATCACTGACACAAAAGCAGAGCCAACTACTCATATTTAAGGTTCTCCTCTGAGAGAACACAAACCCTAACAATTTGGGTGAAATTTTCAAGTGTCCAAGTCACTTTTGAAAATGGGACTTAGGAGCCTAGGTCATTTAGTGACTTGGGCATTCCCTCCCCCCCCCCCCCTTTAACTACTTCAGCACGACATAAACAAAGGGTAATAAAAGGAGACCAAGCACCTTGCAGCCTCAAACATTACCCACTCTTTCTCCACAGGTGTATACCATAACGGCAGTCTCCTTAGAAACCAATTAGGGAGGATCCCGAAGCACTCTACTAGAAGAGTCACAAACTGCACATAAGGGTCAAGCCCCCCCGTCATGCAGCCACCGGAGCTGAAATGCAGGGCTATTTAATGGCACAACACAAGGCAGATGGTGAAGGCAATAAAGGCTGTACCCCTGAGGACTGGGCCTAAGGAAGCAAAAGGCAATTGCACAAGAAAGAGCTTGGCCACAACACCACAAATGGTACGGGCGGAGGGGCACACAAATAACCAAGCATGGGAGGCAAGGACCGCATCTGACAAGCAGGGAGACAGCACCTCCGGGCACCCGTTCGCCCCCCAGTTCGCTGCCACATTTTTAGAGGCGTTTGCAGCTCAGTGAGGGATGGGGGGCGGAGGATCTCCTCAGAGATTGTCTCTTTAACGCCACGGGCCTTGCAGGGGGGCTCCAGCCCACAGCCCCCTCCCCCCAGCCCCGCAGCGGCAGCTCCGGCGGAGGGAACCCACCTGCACAGCGGCTCGTAGTCCAGGCTCTGGGCCTCGCCGCCTCCCCGCAGCCCCGAGAGCAGGAGCAGGAGCAGCCAGGCCGGGAGGCGGGGCGCGGGGAACCATCGCGGAGCAGACCCCGGGCCGCGGCCGGCGCGTCTCATGGGTGCAGCGCGGGGGCCTCAGAGCGGAGCCAGAACTAGCAGGCGTCGCTGCCCCTGGGACATGTAGAGAGGAACTGGGGGGGTCATGTGATCCCCACCCCCGACCCGCTCATGTGACTCCCGGGTCATGTGACCAGTCATGTGAGGAACTGGCTCTGCCGCGGTAGCGCTGGTGCCCGGCGAAGGGAGGTGTGAGGGGGATTTGTCTGACTCCGCCCCGGCCCCGAGACCCCTCACAGACCCCTACGCCGCCGGACGAGCGTCAGCCCCGGCCAGCCAGGCACGTTCCCCCAGTGACACCTCCCCTCCCCCAGGCACGCACCCCCCTGACACCTCCCCCGGGCACTCACCAGCCCCCGCACCCCCCTGACACCTCCCCCGGGCACTCACCAGCCCCCGCACCCCCCTGACACTTCCCCCGGGCACTCACCAGCCCCCGCACCCACCGGACACCTCCCCGAACAGTCACCCCACACACACACCCCCCTGACACCGCCCCCGGGCACTCACCAGCCCCCGCACCCCCCTGACACCTCCCCCGGGCACTCACCAGCCCCCGCACCCCCCTGACACCTCCCCCGGGCACTCACCAGCCCCCGCACCCACCGGACACCTCCCCGAACAGTCACCCCACACACACACCCCCCTGACACCGCCCCCGGGCACTCACCAGCCCCCGCACCCCCCTGACACCTCCCCCGGGCACTCACCAGCCCCCGCACCCCCCTGACACCTCCCCCGGGCACTCACCAGCCCCCGCACCCCCCTGACACCTCCCCCGGGCACTCACCAGCCCCCGCACCCACCGGACACCTCCCCGAACAGTCACCCCACACACACACCCCCCTGACACCGCCCCCGGGCACTCACCAGCCCCCGCACCCCCCTGACACCTCCCCCGGGCACTCACCAGCCCCCGCACCCCCCTGACACCTCCCCCGGGCACTCACCAGCCCCCGCACCCCCCTGACACCTCCCCCGGGCACTCACCAGCCCCCGCACCCACCGGACACCTCCCCGAACAGTCACCCCACACACACACCCCACTGACACCGCCCCCGGGCACTCACCAGCCCCCGCACCCACCGGACACCTCCCCGAACAGTCACCCCCCACACACACCCCACTGACACCGCCCCCGGGCACTCACCAGTCCCCGCACCCACCGGACACCTCCCCGAACAGTCACCCCCCACACACACCCCACTGACACCGCCCCCGGGCACTCACCAGTCCCCGCACCCACCGGACACCTCCCCGAACAGTCACCCCCCACACACACCCCACTGACACCGCCCCCGGGCTCTCACCAGCCCCCACACCCCCCTGACACCTCCCCCGGGCACTCACCAGCCCCCGCACCCCCCTGACACCTCCCCCGAACAGTCACCCCCACACACACCCCACTGACACCGCCCCCGGGCACTCACCAGCCCCCGCACCCCCCTGACACCTCCCCCGAACAGTCACCCCCACACACACCCCACTGACACCGCCCCCGGGCACTCACCAGCCCCCGCACCCACCGGACACCTCCCCGAACAGTCACCCCACACACACACCCCACTGACACCGCCCCCGGGCACTCACCAGCCCCCGCACCCACCGGACACCTCCCCGAACAGTCACCCCCCACACACACCCCACTGACACCGCCCCCGGGCACTCACCAGCCCCCACACCCCCCTGACACCTCCCCCGGGCACTCACCAGCCCCCGCACCCCCCTGACACCTCCCCCGAACAGTCACCCCCCACACACACCCCACTGACGCCGCCCCCGGGCACTCACCAGCCCCCGCACCCCCCTGACACCTCCCCCGGGCACTCACCAGCCCCCGCACCCCCCTGACACCTCCCCCGAACAGTCACCCCCACACACACCCCACTGACACCGCCCCCGGGCACTCACCAGCCCCCGCACCCACCGGACACCTCCCCGAACAGTCACCCCCCACACACACCCCACTGACACCGCCCCCGGGCACTCACCAGCCCCCACACCCCCCTGACACCTCCCCCGGGCACTCACCAGCCCCCGCACCCCCCTGACACCTCCCCCGAACAGTCACCCCCCACACACACCCCACTGACGCTGCCCCCGGGCACTCACCAGCCCCCGCACCCCCCTGACACCTCCCCCGGGCACTCACCAGCCCCCGCACCCCCCTGACACCTCCCCCGAACAGTCACCCCCACACACGCCCCACTGACACCGCCCCCGGGCACTCACCAGCCCCCGCACCCACCGGACACCTCCCCGAACAGTCACCCCCCACACACACCCCACTGACACCGCCCCCGGGCACTCACCAGCCCCCGCACCCACCGGACACCTCCCCGAACAGTCACCCCCCACACACACCCCACTGACACCGCCCCCGGGCACTCACCAGCCCCCGCACCCACCGGACACCTCCCCGAACAGTCACCCCCCACACACACCCCACTGACACCGCCCCCGGGCACTCACCAGCCCCCACACCCCTCTGACACCTCCCCCGGGCACTCACCAGCCCCCGCACCCCCCTGACACCTCCCCCGAACAGTCACCCCCCACACACACCCCACTGACGCCGCCCCCGGGCACTCACCAGCCCCCGCACCCCCCTGACACCTCCCCCGAACAGTCACCCCCCCACACACACCCCACTGACACCTCCCCCGGGCACTCACCCTCCGCACCCACCGGAGACCTCCGGGCACTCACCCCCCGCACCCCTCGGACACCTCCGGGCACTCCCCCCTTCCCCCCCCCCCCCGCACCACACTGACACCTCCTCCGGGCACTCACCCCCCCCCGACCCAACTGACACCTAACCCGGGCACTCACCCCCCGCACCCCTCGGACACCTCCGGGCACTCCCCCCCTCCCCCCCCGCACCACACTGACACCTCCTCCGGGCACTCACCCCCCCACACCCAACTGACACCCCTCCCCCGAGCACGCACCCCACTGACACCTCCCCGGACACTCACCTGCCTCCCCCCACACTGCAATGACTCCTCCCCCGGGCATTCACACACACCCTTGCACCCCACTGACATCTCTCCCAGGCACTCACCCCACACACACACCACTGACACCTCACCTGGGCACTCAGCCCTCCCTCCATGCACCCAACTCACCCAGGCACTGAGCCCTCCATTCAGCCTAGTGACACTTCACCTCCCATACACCCCACTGACACTTCACCCAGGCACTCAGGCCCCATGTACCCCACAGACACTTCATCTCCCCATGCACCCCAGTGACACCTCACCCAGACACTCAGCCCTCTCGAACACCCCAGTGACACCTAACATGAGCATTCAGCCCCCATACTCCCTAATAACACCTCACACTCAGCTCCCACACCTCAGTAACACACTCAACCTCTACACTGCCCTACATGCCGCCAAACACATGCCCTCGGTCCCCACACAGGCACACACACACACACACCCAGCATCTCCCAATCCTACACACACCTCACCTATTGTGCCACCACAAGGCTACCCATACACCCCAACAGCCCCTCACATACATACTCAGTCCCTCACACACATGCACACACCATAACACCCTTGCCTTTACTCACATTCTGTTCTTTAAACATCCCACATACTCATCTGCTACTTACAACACCCCAACAACCAACTACACATAAACTCATCCCACAATCCCCGAACACCTCCCTCACAAACATCCCCAACAAACCCACATCATATCTATACACAAACACATGTGCATTCCCTCATATACACAACCCAAACTGTATGCATACACATACCAAACACATCAAGATCAGCTATGAGACGTTGAACGATGGAAATTTTTAAAAAATGTTAAGTGAGATTTTTAATGACTCATTTATTGCTGTATAATGTTTCTGTAAACAAAAAGCTCATTGTTATCATGATTATCACTTTGTCTTTTATATTTAAATGGCAACAGTTTGCAAACCTGTTAAAACTTCCTAAATAAATAAATAAAAAGATTAAAAACAATTCACACATAGCAAAATTCTTCAGCACTGGGAGAGACTGAAAGCTAATCCCATATGGGTGAGACCTGCCAGCAGGTCTGTGGTTAAATGAAAGATGCAACGATTATTACTTCAGCAGGAAAGCCAGGATGATGTAGAAACAATACCTTGTTTCAGACTTTGGGAGGGAGTGGAGGCTTGCACATGGTGACATTTTTCTCATAGGGAAGTAGAAGAGACATCCCCCATTGCCACCTCCACTCAGTTTATCTCAGCAGAGCCAGTAGACTCTGAACTTGCACAATCGGTTACTACCAGGCATATGTTATAAATAGGGACACAAGAAAAAAAAATAGGGACATACCTTATAACTCTATTGAACTACACTTTAGATGGAGAGCATTCTGGAGCGACAGCCAGAAAATGGAAACAAACGTATCCCTCCCAAATAGTGACAGCTGGCATTTATGGAAAGAAATTCTGCCCAGTAGTTATCAGCACTCTCCAGTAGAAATTTAAACAAACAGAAATATAAAATGTATAAGACACATCGCTGAAAGTGTTTTCTCTTTTCCTCCCACCCTACTTCCTAGCATCCTGCATCCTTTTGACCAGTGGGACTCCAAACAAGGGGCAAGATTATAATAACCTAGCTCATATTGAATAATGCATTACTCCACAAGCAGTCCTACCGGTACTACTCATGGTATGAGGCACTATTCAACATGAGAAAGAATATCACAATCTAGCCCAAGAACAGAGTCCTAAACTGATGAATTGGGAGATTAAAGGCACCCACCTCTGGTCCCACTACTGGAGGGAGAAACTGAGGCATAAAACAGCATTCTGCGTATATCTGGTCAGGATCTGTGATAAAATTAAAGGGGCATACTAAAAGCTGTCAGACTTTAAATGTTATCTTCCTTGACAGTTTTCTCTTATTATAAGATTCAGGGTTAACAACTCTCATGATTTTATTGTGAGTCTTGTGATTTTTTGGTGTTTTTGTTAAAGCCCCAGTTCTGGCGCTTTGTGATTATGTGGGAATATCAGCTGGTTGGTTGGGTGTTTTTGTCTGTTTGTTTGATTGGGGTTTTTTGTTTGTTTGTTTGTTTGTTTGTTTGTTTGTTTTGTTTTTTAAACAAGTTTGCAGCCAGCATGGTTGTGGAGAAAAGATTGGAAACATGAACCCACTGGCTCAGAAGAGAAAAAAAAATCCAGAACCTTTTATTTTTAATAAATCTCATGGGGATGGGGAGGTTCTGACTCATGATTAGGTAATACTGAGTTTTACTTAAAGATTTTTGGCAAAGTTATGCATCTGCTATGCTGAATTCACCACAACAGAAAATAAATAAATAAATAAAATAAAAAAGCCACTCTTACTACCACATCTCGCACGCTAAACAAAGCAGTGAAGACTTGTTATCACCTATCAATAAATTCTTCGTTTATTTACCAAAACAAATAGTCATGCCAGAATTAATAGCAGTGCACACAGACATACTGTAACTTCTAATTTGAATGATCAGTTTAACTATTTAAATTATAAAGTTGAGTAGGGCCTTGTACCTGAAAAGACTTATGCATATGCTTAACTGACTTCAGTGGAGCTAGTCACGTGCTTAACATTAAGCACGTGACTAGCTCCATTGAAATCAATGTGACTATTCGCTTGGTTAACTTGTAAGCACGTGTAAATCTTTGGAGGCTCAGGGTCTAGGAATTTATCACAATTCAGTTAGGTTATGTTATCTGAAAAGGCCAAACCAAAAGCCGTTTTCCAATAAAGGAATTAAGAAGTTTATCCTTATCTAGTTCCCAATCCTGCAAGCTGTTTCACACACACCAACCCCTGCACTTGCACAACGCCCTAATGACTTCAATGGTGCTCCTGGCAGACACAGAAGTCCATGAAGAGCAGCTTGCAAGATCTGGCCCTTCCTAGAAAAACAAAAAAATTGTGCCTGTATGTGCAGTGCAGTCATGCGCATCATCAACCTACCAGCAAATCAAGGTTAAAATATAGCAAGGTAGTTATAAAATAGTATTTAAAGTATAGTATAAATAAGTATTTAAATATACATTGAAATTGCTGATACCTTTAAAATCAAATTAAAAGGTATAACTGACTTCAGCTGGCTGGAATCCTATGGATATAGGTGCTGAGCCTGCAAACAAATACACATATGCTTAATTTTAAGCACATGGATCATTCAATACTCCCATTGAAATCTATCTATCTTAAATCATTTTGGGGCACCCTATTAAATGGAATAATTCATTATAAATACATTTGTATAAATAATAATTAAAGCATTTACCTCTCATGAAATTGGCACTTCAGCTGTCTCTCAGTAAGTCAGAAACTACAGAAATGGTAACACATTAAAAATATTCCATCAACTTAATCTAATAGTCGCCTTTTCCTCTTCAGCAGCTGAGACATGGCATGCATGGGTTACGTTTGATTTTAATCTGTCTCTAGCATCTTAGGCTCAGGTTGAAAACCTGGGGCTGATTCCTAGGAGACAGGATATCATAGATTATGGATGACAAGTCCTTTGGGGTCCTTCCTCAGGTCTGGTCTGGTCTCAGATGTTATGGCCAATATCAAGCTCATCATGCTTCATAGGTCCTTGTGTGAAGGCGCTCTCAGGTATAGTTTGCTTTTTAAGTGTTTTCTTCCAAAATGATCTCAGTTCCCCATGACAGTTACATCTGGTCTGTGGCTTTTAAAAAATCAGGAAGCAAAACCCCTCTCTGTCTCAAGGGGCATTTTTACTGTAAATCCTCCATGGCTCACGAAAGTTTCTTCTCAGGTGAGGTTAGGACACTTAGTCACTAATTTTCTCAACAGTTTACAATAGTAAAATAATTATTTCCAGCCTTTCTAAGGCACAGAACTCTTCATAGGATTCCTCTCTGGCCAGTCCTAGTCTCTAAAAATCACATATGCCATTGTTCACTGTCACCGTCCACAGAATCTCACCCTCTCTACCTACCAATTGTCACTGTTACAGTATCTCTCACTTTCTTTTGCTCACTCACTCTCTCCTTTCTCACTCTCCCCTCTCTAGTCTCTTTCTCCCTTTAGTCTTATCTTACTTTTACTTTTCCCTTGACTTTGCTTCTCCTTCTTTACTTTTCTATTGCTCCTGGTAATGGTATTTTTCAAAGGCTAAACCTCTGATAAGGGTACCTCCCCAGTCATGCCCACTTAGTCTACTTTATTCTAGTTTAAAACAAGATTAGTACAAGAATGCAAACAGGGTCTGATAACCTTGTTTCACAGGCCTTGGTTTAGGCTTCTCAATGCCTTTACAAGGATAGCATGGCGTTTCCAAATCCAGCTGGGATTGCTCAATGAAACTCTAATGTAAAATCAACTTTTTCTAAATTTGCTGAATTTAACCCCATGCCCTGATGCAGGACAAATTCTTACATACTGCACTTTGTGTACATTGCTGACAAGGGTGCTGTTTTGCACTCTGTGCCAGGAGATAGCACTAGGTATTATTGATGTCCTGAGGTCCATTCTCTAAGCCTTTAGGTCATCGTAGAAATGATTCTTCTTGATGCCCACCAAAGCCAAAAGAGGCTCCAAGTTCTTTGTGGCAGCTGTTGCAGGAATCTCTCCTCTTTCCTCTGCATGAGTTGTCAGAAATTAGCTCTCCAGGTATCTCTTCAAGACTACCTGCCACAATGTACCCAGCTTTTCAACGTAGTGAGTTGGGTATAACTGGGCCACAAAATAAGAAAAGTGTGGAGACCAAAAGGAATCTCTATATAATAAGATTATTATTGTCACTTGTCTGTGGGTCATTCTGAAGCCTAAAATGTCTGTTGAGTCAGTGTGAAGCCATGGAAACAGCTACAAGCATGTCTGGGAGCTCTTTTTGTTCAGAATATCAACAGGATCAATCATCACTGGGACTCATGATCTGTTACTGTCCAGTTTTTAAGAGCTCAGACATTTTTACTCTATGCATTACACCCATGTGATCTATTTATGCCATGCCAAGACTCCTAGACCATTGTGATAGTGGAAGTAACCCAACTTTGCATTCCTTTGGTTGTATGAGGGAGACTACATGGATTACCTGGCCAACTGCCATATCTGTAAGACAGCACGGGCTCTCAGCTATGAGTACAGCATTACTGAGTGAAATCTTGGACCCCTGGAAGTCAATGGAAGTTTTTTTGGGAGGGTTTCACCTTTCACCCCATTCTATGTGTTATTCCTTTTAGCCACTGAATCCCATAGAATGCATGATGCTAGGGTTTGAGGGAAGAGGTTCACTTTTCTAATTTTTCATTTGTTTTAACTACCATGTAACTTTTCAAAACGCTCTGGGCTTTGGAAAAAATGAAACAGAAAGAAGAAGACAACTTTTCCAAACATGATGATGTTGTGAAAAGTTACCACATGGCAGAGTTAAAGTATACTTTTTCCATTTGCCACTCAGTAACTGTTCTAAAGTTGGAGACGTTCTGAAGGATGCGAAAGGAAATTTTTTTTTTAAATGAATGACAAGACAAAAACCTGACCATCATTCATTTTATTGCACTCAGAGCAAAAGGAGGGAGAAAGGGGTGAAAGAGGGACAATTGAAAACATAAAATTAAAAAATTTGAGGGGGGAATATTTAACAAAAATGTTTAAAAAATATTTTTTTTTCCATTTTGAACCTTGCAAAACAGAAACAACTTCAAAATTTCTTCCTTTTTTGCAACTGTTTTTCCACTTTTCATTCAGCTCTAATTATCTCCAACATTCTCCATCTTCTGAATTTGTGACAACTGCTTATACTGCAGTGCCTGGCTGCACAAGTATCCTGGGAATTAATGCCATGTTAGCCCCTACACTGTCTCCCTCCTAAGGCAGATCAGAATTACTCATCCCATCTGAGAGATTGATATCCCTTTCTGAATCCTCTCCTCAATTTGACTGGCTAGATAAGACATATCCTCAGGACTCCTTCCCCAAAGCAACCAGCACCAGCTACAGTAAAGAGTCAACGCTATAGATCAAAGCCTTCTAGCTTCCTGTATACCCCCCTGGACACAGACAAACCTCACTGGACCCAGCAAGACCAATCCAGATTAATTTGTTGTTACCAGTTACTCAGAAAATTGTTTTCCTGGTGACCAAGTAAAAATAAAAGAAAGCAAAATAACACAATATAACAGTAACAATCAAACAAAAAACAAATCCCGAACCAATTAGGTGCATCTGTGGTCTGTAACGTATTCTGTGACTCATCATTTAAGACTGCCTAGCTTTTCTCAAAGATCAAGGGCTCCTTTGTGGAGTACCCTACCAAGGTTTCTCAAACTTAATTGCACCGCGACCCTATCTGACAACAAAAATTGCTATATGACCCTGGGAGTGGGGGCAAAGCCGAAGCCCAAGTCCTTCAGCCCCAGGCGGGGTGACTGTACCTGAACCCCACCTGCCACCCAGGGCTGAAGCCCAAGGACTCAGGCTTTGGCTCTGGGCGGTGGGGCTCAGGCTTCAGCTCTGGGCCCCTGCAAGTCTAACACCAGCCCTGGCAACCCCAGGGGTCCTACTTTGAGATCGTGACTCACAGTTTGAGAACCACTGCTATAAGCAAAGCTATATTGACGTAGCACAAATCTGATATCGTGGTATTGCCACAAGGTGACAGTATTACCTCAAATCTATGAAGACAGTATGTTTTATTTTTCAGATTCTCCCCTGCATACTGTATACCAGAAATAAAAGGAGAGTATTTTGCCTGCAATTGGTATTCCATTGTTTATTAGTCTCTGGGGGATGGAAATTGTCTAGGTCCACATTTTTTGTACAGTTTTACTCATGAGCATTTGTCTTCAATTGCACCACCCTGTGTGCCTTGAAAATACATTCTTGTCTAATCATATCTCTCATGTTTATGGGTGCCCATCACTATAATATCTGTTATTTACACAGTGCTTCAATAAGTCCATGTAACACAAATCCCCCTAGCATCCTTAGCAGAGCTAACAATGTAGCTTATTGTATAAAAATAAACAAATTGCTAATGGACTGAAACTATCTTCATTGCCAGTATTCATTTTCTTCTTTATTGTTATTTCCTCTGGGGAAAGATTTTTTGTAGCTCTGACACAATTTTTAAAATGCTGGCAATTTTCTCTGTACCATGTTATCTGAATACTTTCTGTTATACTTTAACAGTTTCAGATTAGCTGGTGGTGTGCTAAGGTATTTCTAAAGAGAACTGCTATAAGATTTTAAATTAAACAAATCTTTAAGATGAAAAAGTTATATCCTTTGATAACTCCAAACTGCTGGCCACAAACAGGATCTCTTGGTATTGATTAAAAATACATATCTCATGAATGACTCTTTCTTGCGAAATATATTTGCTAATTGTCAGCAGTGGTCAGCAGTGAAGTTATTAATATTCCCTCAGTATTCATTAATACATTAATAATAATAAGTTTGTTTACTATTAGAGGGCATTTTAACTTTTTCTTTCCATGACACCCAAACCACCCACCTTTTTTCTCATGTAATTTCCACCTCCCATAATTTTTTGCATTGTTTCAACAAATTTCAGAAATTAAAATGTTGTAATACCCAAATATAATAATTTAATTTTAAAAAACTGTGCCATATATTGACAAAGTATATATTACATTATATTAATATACATTTTATAAGTTCATGTTCTACCAATATGAAAATAATATTTTATACTAGAAATATGTATTAATTGCATATTTCCCAGTATTTTATAAACGTAATTATTGATGTGACTTACCTTTGGAAGTTTGTTCTCACAATCAGATGTCTGGAAAAATAATTATTTTAAAGATATCTTAGATATGATAGAAAATGTTATACTCCTCAGAAGATAGCTTTATAACCTCCTTGAGAGTCATAGGCACCTGTGTGAGAATACTTAGCCTTTCGTATGGTCACTTTATAGGAATCAATCAATCCTTTGATCTGGTCTTAATAAGGAAAAAAAAGCTCATTTTCTGTTATTGGAGTGATTTTTACCAGTCTCTGTAAATTTAAGGCCGGAAAGGACCACTATGATATGCTCTAGTTCAAAAGGAATTATTTTGAGGGAGTTCTAGGGCATGTGTTATATAGCAGATCAGATTTGATTATCAGACTGGTCCCTTCTGGCTGTGGAATCTATGCATCACCTAGTCTGACTTTCTGCATAACACAGGCCATAGACTCTCACCCGGGGATACCTACAGTGAAGGGAATTATTCTTAGACCCAAGGGTAGACATCTGTACTATAATAAAAACAATTTCCTTTATTTTAATGTTCATTTAAAACCTTGGATCTTGCACAGCTGGGGCCTGATCCAACTCTCACTGAACTCAACAGAAAGATGCCCACTGACTTCAATAGGCTTTGGCTCAGGCCCTTGCTGTCTAGATCTGTCTCACCCTGGTATATATTTGATTAGCTTTTGAATGTTTATATTCTGAATACACATCCCTTCCAACATTTTTTCTCATCATAAACTAGTCTGGGAACTTTAGTCTCAAACACAACTGATTTCTTGCAAGTTGCCTCTGCTATCTCCATGTTGGAAATATTCTCCCTTTCTCTCTGGGATCTATCCTTCCTCCATCCATGAAGGCTACTGAGTACCTCATGGGAATCTCTGAACCTCTTCTTTCTGCTGCTCCCCACAGAGAAGTAAATAAGTGGGTTGGCAGTACTGTGGTGGTGGAGAACAATATAACCAGATCATTCAATAACACTGATTGATGCAGATATCATATGAGATACACGTGACTCAACGGCAGAGCAAAAACACGGAATATGATGACTAAGCTTATGACTACACTCCAAGACTTTCGATAGGACTTAAAAACAAGAAGCAGGTTGGACCAAACTAAGAGGAGTGTGAACCCTAGGAAAATGAGGCTGTATATAGAAATTATCATTGCCAAGCACTTTCTCTTGGAGACATAATGGCTATTCCTTGCATACATATCGATAAGGATAAAATAATCTGCTGCATTTATCAGGCATGAAAGAACCCACAGAAAGACACAAACACTAACTTTGGATGGTAGCATCAGTACCAGACCAGGTTAAGAACAGAGAGACACTTCTCAACAATAATGGCTGCTAGAAGATATAATGTTGTATCCAAAAAAGAGATATCATATATACTGTTCTCAGAGCAACAACTGATGCAACAGACTGTTCATAAGCAAGGACTCAACAAGCAAGAGAAAAAACATAGCAATAAGTACAATTATGTCAGCAATACACAGGTAAGTGATGTAGACAATTAAGGGGTTCACCCTCATCTGAGAACAGAAAAAACAGAGGACTATTCTCAACAAAGGCTAGGGAGGAGAGGACCACAGTTATCCAAAATATACATAACTCTCAATCACTTTTCGTAGAAATATTTTCTTCATTTGAGTTGTAGTCCATAAGGTCTTGAATGAATAGAGATGTCATGTTACAGTGCACAGGATCTTCAATAAGGAGCAATGTCTTGTTCAACTCATCCATCTGGAAACCTCTAACTGAGAAAAAGAGACCTTTGGTGTATAAATATATAAAAAGATACACCATAAACCTATTGAGCTGTGGGTGTCAATTTTCATTGTCTAAACATGGGGTCACTTAGACCCCGACACTTGTATAGTGTGTAGCTTTTTAAAAAATGTGTTTGATCATGGGGTCAGTTAGACCCCAATACAAGTAGTGTGTAGTGTGCTTCTGAATCTAGGAAAGTTCTAAGTTTTTCATAGTATTATAGTTCACTGGTTACAATTAAGTCAGTTTTAAATGCATCCATCTGTTTTTTTTCCAATTTTGACATACTAGGGGTTTCCCATATACTCCAATACAGAAGTAGTTGGGTGATTTTTGATCGAACACAAAGGTTAAAGAGCCATCCTTGAAGGCTCAAGCTATGTTACTTTTTTATCATGTTTCCTCTATGTGGAAAGATGCTATTTTCCTAATACACCATTTCTTGTAGGGATGTTGTGTCATGGATAACTAGGACACATGGTACATTTGCTTCATTGATTTTCCTATTACCACACACAGTGTCTGTGCATACACATCTATTTGTATGTATTCACATACAAATATACCTACAATTAAAATGTAATGTAGATATGCATTTTATTTATTGCCATTACATTTCATTACAAAATGTTTTGAAAACCTGAAGCAGATACTGTAAAAGAACAAGGAATAAGGTTACATTTGAATTGTTGCAGACCTGTCAGTTAAAATAGATGACAATCCATTTCTATAACAGATATTATATTTCTCCAAATGTGCTATACACGCGGGTCTCTAAAGTAGGTAGGGAAAAGAAAAATAAGTATTCATAACAATATGTATGAGGAGGGACAATTAACCCATTAAATACACATTTTATTTTATCAAGTTTACAAGAAGAATTAATGCCAAAAACCAGTAATAGGCAATAAAAGAGTCATAGCAATCACATACTGCAAATTTGCATGGAAAAAAGCAAAGAAAAAGGTTCAGATTCTGATCTCAAACATACACCAGTGTAAATTTAGAGTCAATGGAGTTACACCAGATTTATATTAGCATAACCACAATAAGAAACTGGCAGAAAGGAAGAACTATCTGAATATGTTTTGTAATAGACTCAGGCCCGTTGGGTACAGCAGAGTAGTCCTGTTGGTATTTAGGAAATGGGCGGGTACAGCAGAGCCTGCCCACTGCTAAAGGACCACCCCCAGCCTAAGGGGAGGATCCACAGGTCCGTGATACCAAATAATTGCTGAGGACAACTAATGAGATAACAGGAACGGGAGTGAGGTCACAGGGCTAAACGAAGGGAACCTGATGGTGACACCGAGCACAGAACTCTGGACAGTGCCCACTGCTCCTCGAAGGCATCAAGGGAGCCAGCGGACGCCGCCTAGAGGAACTCTGCCCAGATGCGTGAACGGACGGAAGAGCGGAAATAGGCCCCATAGTCGCTGGAAACCCCATTGACCAACCTCTTCTCCTGGTTTTGTAGATGGCCATTTTGGCCAGGGCTAGGAGGAGGTTGACAAGGAGGTCCCGCGACTTTGTGGGGCCACGGATGGGGTAAAGCAGAGTAGTAGAAGGCAGATATACTGGCCACTGGATAATCATTTTTCTGTTCCCTGATTGAGCAGAGCGGGGGCTGATCCAGGTTAGGCTAATGAGAACACCTGACTCCAATTAACCTGCAAAGAGTCAGGTGAGGCTGTTAAGCTAATGTGAACACCTGACTCTAATTAAGGCCCCTCTGAGACTATAAAAGGGCTCACTCCAGTCAGGCCAGGGAAAGAAAAAGGGAGCCAGAGGAGAGGAAGTGCGGCTAAAGGGCTGGGTAATGAAGACACCCTCAAGCCACTGGAAAGGAAGCCCCAAGGTAATGGTGAAGAAGGCATTAAGAGAGAAGTGGGATTACTGTGGGGAAGTAGGCCAGAGAACTGTAGCAGCTCTGGCGGTGAAAGGTTGGCAGTCAACAGTTGCTGCCACTAGGGTCCCTGGGCCGGACCCGGAGTAGAGGGCAGGCCCGGGTTCCCCGCAACCTGCCACTGCAGAAACACCTCCTGGGAGGGGAAGGCAGGCCCCTGTCAGGACAGGAGGCTAAACTGTTCTAAAACAAGCCCTAGGGACAACAGAGACTGTGGGAATTCTCTCACCAACCTCCTTGCTGGCTTATGATGAAAAGGGCTCAGTAGACTGTATCCCTGGCCCTAGAGAGAGAAGGGCTACGTGGAGGGTCGCAGTGAGCCTCTGAGGCTAGCATAAACCGCCTGGAAGCGCGGGACCCACAGGGACAATGTCGGAGCTCTGCCACAGTTTAAATATTGAAATTAGTGATCTACAAAATACAAATTAGAATTCTGGGACAGTAACATTTCTAAACACTTTATCAGCTCAGCTTTTTCTCATTCATTCAAATGAACTCTAAAGATATGACAAACATCATCAAAGTAAAATAAATCCCACAGTTCGCCCTTTAGAAAGTCTACATAATGGTGCTGGAAATAAGGCAGGAATATTCAATTCAGTCTTACAAAATTCTGAATTTTAAAAACATCAAGAGTTTTGCTTGCAGTTGAAGCTAAGTAATATTAGGAAAAATATGTATGTTTCTCCCCTGAAATATAATAACCTCTTTCTGCCACATAAAAGAGAGAAAACCTTTCCCTCTATTTAAGAAGTGTTTACATTACTTTCCCTCTCACACTACTTCACTTTACACTTGTACATGACTGAACTTTAGAGCTAGCTCTGAAGCAGCTGTTTGAGGAACGTTGCCTCCTTAACATTCTGGCTCTGACCAATCTTGGAATACTCTGGAAAGAATTACTTTGAAGGGTTTATTGGTTATCTTCTTCTTGCGGCTCCCCCCAAAGTAATAAATGAGGGGGTTGGCACTGCTGTTGATTGCAGATATTAACGTTATAAGGTCATCCAGTACTGTTGAAAGTACTGAACTATACTGATGCTGCAGGAGGCACAAAATCCTCATGGGCAAGGCAAAGATGAGGAAGATGATGACTGTAGCCACTATGATTATGTAGAGCTTTGAAGAATGAGATCACTGGGTTTTTTTATAGATCTTCATGACCAGGATCAAGCTGGATAGAATCATGAGTGGAGTAAACAACATGAAACTCAGGATGGAAATGATGATGATCATTGCCTGGCATAAAGATATGCCTGGCATATTTCCCTGTAATTTTCTAATGGTGTATCTGTTAAGGTATCTCTGCACACAAGATATTCTGCTGCAGTGACCAGACAGGAAAAAGCCCACAGAATGGCACAGTAGCTGATTGGTGCTTTGGGCAATGACATCAGTACCAGATTGTATAATGTACAGATAAACACCTCTCAACACCTCTCAATTCTCAACATGGCTGCTCCATGCAAACCTCCTCCCAGTACAGACATGTCTCCATCTGTTTCTCACACAGGCCCAGTTCAGGCAATGCTGCCAAACCTAAGGTCTCCTGGGAATTCTGGATCATGGAGACCTCACTCTGCATAGGAGAGATTGTAATAAAAGTGAGATATTTCCTACTCTAGTGCCATATGGCGTGGAGTACAAGCTATTTCTCAATACCAATCCTTATTGAACATGCTTCCTATTGCTCACCCTGTTCCTGACCCAATTCGTGGACAGTTCACAGCTCCTGTCACAAGCTGGCATGGCAGAGAAGTCTGAGGGAAGTCTGGGGGAGGGACAATGTTGCACACTGGATTTTGGTTCTTGTAACCAGGAGCCCAATCAAATGGCTTTAGACGGGGGCCCAGATTTGCTAGAGCTGCCCCCTGCCCTTCCATTCTTTCTTATGGCATTTCTCACTGGTGACTAGTGCCCAAAATAAGTTGTGGAACTGCAGGTTGTAATCTGCCCCTGCCCACTCCCATGCGCGCATCCTCCTCCCCTGCAGGATCATCATATTTCAAAGTGAAAAACTGGGAGAAGAGGTTGCCCTAAAGCACTTTTGGTAGGGTATAAGGGATGCTGGTGAGGAGCTGGGAAGATACAAGGGTAACCTTGCCTTTTCCCCAGCCCCTTTCTCTTTGATAAAGAAAAACTGGAGCACTTTACACTTTACACTTCCACTTTAAATGGAAGAGAGGGGAAAATAATATTAATTCCTCTGTGACCCATTCTCCGTTCTCTCTCATTCTCAACATCTGTCCCTACAGTCCCCCTGGTCTGCCCACACGCCACTACCAATTCACCCATACCCTCCTTCCACAACTGACTCCATTCCTGCAGTCAACCCTGCCAGTGCGGCCCATCTGTATCCTGGCTCAAACCACCTAGAATCCCTGCAGCTCCCTCGATCCAATTGGCACCCGCTCAGAAATTCACACATATTAGGGTTGCCAGGCATCTTGGTTTCTAACGGAATGCTCGGTCAAAAAGCGACTCTAGCAGTTCCAGTCAGCACCGCTGACCGAGCCGCTAAAAGTCCAGCTCCCTGCCTGCCCTGGATCTGCACAGCTCTTGGAAGCAGCCTAGGTAGGGGGCGGCCAGGGAGGCTCCGCACACTGTCCCTGCCCCAAGTGCTGGCTCTGCAGTTCCCATTGGCCAGGAACCGCGGCCAATGGGAGCTGTGGGGGCAGCGTCTGCGGGCGTGGGCAGCACACAGAGCCCCCTGGCCGCCCCTCCGCCTAGGAGCCAGACATGCCAGCTGCTTTTGAGAGCTGCCTGAGGTAAGCGCTACCCAGCCGGAGCCCGCACGCCACACCCCCTCCTACACCTCAACCCCCAGCCCCGGCCCTGTGCCCCCTCCCACACACAAACTCCCTCTCAGAGTCCACACCCTGCACCCTCTCCTGCACCCCAACCCTGATACCCACCATCACCATCAGGCTCCTCTTCCCCAGCACAAAAACCCTCCTCTAGCTGCTGCTGGACCTGGAGGAGCAGGTACAGAAGCAGCAGGCAAGGACTGTGCCAGAAGCAAACATGTTCAGGGAACCCTATTCTGCCTCTTTTGAAGTAAGACTGATCACTGGCTCTGCATAAACGGGTGCTCCATATTCTGTGCCTCTAGGGCTGAAGATTGCAGAGATCGCTGTCCTCTGCCTCTTTGGGGCAAACCTGACTTAAGACCAGTGATTTCCCTACACACACACCCCTGAATTTCCCCAACTGCCCCCCCACCCAGTTTTGTGAACTAGTTACATGCCAATATAGTGATTGTTTGGAAATTTGAATTGAAATTGAAACATTAATACACGCTTCAAAAGCATATACAATGTATGATAAAATACGTGTATCTGAAAAAGTATAATAGATTTGAAAAGTATGAACATAGACTAGCTTCCTTATACAGCTGCTGTGTTTTATAACAATATCAGTGCATTCATTTTGGTGATGTTGGCCAACCTAATAATTTCAAATGATGATTTGTAAGCAAAGTCTAAATGAGCTCTCCCTGATAGCTAGTGATGAGCTGGGGCTGGAGGGAAAGGCTTCAGGACCAGATCGTGTTTACATTCACACCTAATCTACCTAGGTATCCAGGAAACAGAGCTGTGTTGCCCAAGTGATAGATTTTGGTTAGGGTTGGGTTACAAATCACTTGGATGGTGCGGGGGGGGAGAGGGAGAGAGAGAGGAATGAAATGTTGTTGTTCTTATTGTATGAGTAAAGGGCAGTAGAACTGTACTTAGCCTGTGGTGATTGAGGGCATCAAGAGAGAGGGTGGGGACCTGTCCCTCTCCACTGTTTAAAGACACAGCTGATTAGGCTCCATAGATGAGTCTTTTGTTCTGTTAAGTGACCACTGCAGCTGAAATCACTGATAATCAGGTCTAAGTGCTTAGTCCTGCTGTGGGGACACTGTTTCTGTGGAAGAAATGGCCCAGACTGCACTAGCAGTGAGGTTACCCCACTGAGAGCTCAGCTGAAATCACTGAGAGCTGGGTGGAACCTCGAGAGACCAACTCGCAGAGGACACAGTGGCAGCAGAAGGTGACTGTGCAGGGCCATTGGCAACAGAGTGGTGGAGTGAATGGTGGCACAACGAACAGCAGTGGCCAGAGTGAACAGTGAGCAGATGGAGGAACAAGCAAAGTGCCTTCTTGCCCCCAACCTGGGAGGTGTACTCACGTGAAAGCACCTCTGAACTCTGAGTCTCCTCCACTGACCAAGGACAACACCGGTGAGTGGGGTGCAGTGGAGGGGAAAGTGAGGGGCACGTTAAATAAACATTTGTTTGTTGGACTATATTTTAGTCACTTTGCTCCAGAATGCTAGATTTGTGACTGGGAATGGAAACTTATATAAATATGTTTCCTGGTAGGCCAAGATTTTTAGAATGCATTATTTACCAAGGTTGTTATCTCACATCATTGCTATCTTGAGAGGTCATTATGTTGGGGAGTTTCTGTACTAAACTTTTTTATTATTATAATAAATTTTTACATAATGGTCATACTGGGTCAGACCAATGGTCCACATAGCCCACTATCCTGTCTTCCGACAGTGGTCAAGGCCAAGTTCTTCAGAGGGAATGAACGGAACAGGTAACCATCAATTGATCCATCCCCTGTTGCCCATTCCCAGCTTCTGGCAAACAGGCGAGGGACACTCAGAGCATGGTGTTGCATCCCTTCCCATCCTGGCTAATAGCCACTGATGGACCTATTCTCCAGAAAGTTATCTAGTTCTTTTTTTAATCCTGTTATAGTTTTGGTCTTCACAGCATCCCCTGGCAGAGTTCCATGGGTTAACTTTATGTTGTGTGAAGAAGTACTTCCTTTTGTTTTTTTTAAAACCTGTTGCCTATTAATCTCATTGGGTGACTGCTAGTTCTTGTGTTATGTGAAGGATTAAATAACAATTCCTTATTCACTTTCTTCACACCAGTCAAGATTTTATAGACGTCTATCGTCTCTTTTCTAAACTGAAAATTCCCAGTCATTTTAATCTCTCCTCCTGTTTCATACCCCTAATCATTTTAGTTGCCCATCTCTGTACCTTTTCCAATTCCAATATATCTTTTTGGGGATGGGGTGACCAGATCTGCATACAGTATTCAAGGTGTGCACGTACCATGGATTTATATAGAGACAATACGATATTTTCTGTCTTATCTATCCCTTTCTTTGGTTTTTTGACTGCCGCTGCACATTGAGTGGATGTTTTCAGAGAACAATGACTCCAAGATCTCTTTCTTGAGTGTTAACAGCTAATTCAGACGCCATCATTTTGTATGTATAGTTGAGATTGTTTTCCAATGTGCATTATTTTGCATTTATCAACATTAAATTTCATCTGCCATTTTGTTGCCCAGTCACCCAGTTTTGTGAGATCCCTTTGTAATTCTTCGCAATCTGCCTGAGCCCTAACTATCTTGAATAGTTTTGTATCATCTGCAAATTTTGCCACCTCACTGTTTACCCATTTTTCCAGATCATTGATGAATATGTTGAACAGTAATGGTCCCAGTACCGACCCCTCAGGGATACCACTATTTATCTCTCTCCATTCTGAAAACTGAAAAAATTATTCCTACCCTTTGTTTCCCCATCTTTTAACCAGTTACTGATCCATGAGAGGACTTTCCCTCTTAACCCATGATGGCTTACTTTTCAAAAGTCCATTTAAATTAAATACATTTTTTTTTAATTATATTTTTTTTAGAAATCTAGACCTGTTATGTGTTTTGGTGTAACTTGCATTATCCTTATGTTACATTTGCATTATCCTAACAAAACATTTACTTTATTCATATCTCTTTTATATATCTCATCGGCCCTGTATATTCGAACCCCCCCCCCCCCCAATTTCCATTCCTGGGGAAACCACTGCTTAAGACTCAAACAAGCCTTCACCCCTCTTCTCTAATTACTTTCTCTGCTGCCTGTGCAGCAGGATCAGGAGTCCCTAGTGGTACCCAGGTGTATTGCATCCTGCAATATATCAACCATAGTACATGGGTCTATGATGAGGTTGACAGCTGTGACATTACTGGTGTGGTTTAATCCCATTGGTGCCTAAAGACGAGTCACCACTGGTATTTTTCTTTGATGTTGTTCCATCATCATCTCTCACTATAAAACATGGGAAAAACACAAAGACAATGAAAAATCCTCAGGGACCTGGTAAAGCTAAATAGCTGGCTGAGACAGTAAATTTTGGGAACAGAGTTCCCAAACTTTGGGATTGAATTTCTCATTAAATTCCTTGAGACACCAAATCTCCTGAGACATTTAATTTTGGGGGATAAGCCAACATTATACTTTGCATTTAGGGCAAATGTCATAAAGCAATCGCTGTGTGACAACATTCAGGTATTCTTAGCTGTACCTGTACATCAGATACAAAATTACTAGAGCTGTCAAGCGATGAAAAAAAATTGTTTAATCATGCAATTAAAAAAATTAATTGTGATTAACTGTGCAATTAATTGCACTGTTAAACAATAATAGAATACCATTCATTTAAATATTTTGGATGTTTTCCACATTTTCAAATATATTGATTTCAATTATAACACAAAGTGTACGGTGCTCACTTTATATTTATTTTTATTACAAATATTTGAACTGTAAAAAACAAAACATAGTATTTTTCAATTCACCTCATACAAGTACTGTAGTGCAATCTCTTTATTATGAAAGTTGAACTTACAAATGTAGAATTATGTGCCAAAAAAAAAAAAAGCATTCAAAAATAAAGCAATGTAAAACTTTAGAGCCTACAAGTCCACTCAGTCCTACTTCTCGTTCAGCCAGTTGCTCAGACAAACAAGTTTGTTTACATTTGCAGGAAATAATGCTGCACGCTTCTTGTTCATAACGCCACCTGAAAGTAAGAACAGATGTTCGCATGGCACTGTTGTAGCCGGCATCGCAAGATATTTACATGCCAGATGTGCTAAAGATTAATATGTCCCTTTCATGCTTCAACCACCATTCCAGAGGACATGCATCCATGATGGGTTCTGCTCGATAACAATTCAAAGCAGTGTGGACCGATGCATGTTCATTTTCATCATCTGAGTCAAATGCCACCAGCAGGAGGTTGATTTTCTTTTTTAGTGGTTCGGGTTCTGTAGTTTCCACATCAGAGTGTTGCTCTTTTTAGACTTCTGAAAGCAGGCTCCACACCTCATCCCTCTCAAGATTTTGGATGGTACTTCAGATTCTTAAACCTTGGGTCTAGTGCTGTAGCTATC
The DNA here is from genome assembly GCF_027887155.1 of Malaclemys terrapin pileata. Classification (NCBI taxonomy): domain Eukaryota; kingdom Metazoa; phylum Chordata; order Testudines; family Emydidae; genus Malaclemys; species Malaclemys terrapin. The sequence continues at coordinate 89,849,536 of NC_071507.1, forward strand.
TTGAGAAATCTCACATTGGTACCTTCTTTGCGTTTTGTCAAATCTGCAGCGAAAGCATTTTTAAAACGAACAACTTGTGCTGAGTCATCATCCGAGTCTACTACCACATGAAATATATGGCAGAATATGGGTAAAATAGAGCTGGAGACATACAATTCTCCCCCAAGGAGTTCAGTCACAATTTTAAGTAACGCATTATTTTTTTAACAAACATCATCAGCATGGAAACACGTCCTCTGGAATGGTGGCCGAAGCATGAAGGGGCATACGAATGTTTAGCATATCTGGCAAGTAGATACCTTGCAATGCCGGCTACTAAAGTCCCATGTGAATGCCTTTTCTCACTTTCTGATGACATTGTAAATAAGAAATGGGCAGCATTATCTCCCGTAAATATAAACAAACTTGCTTCTCTTAGCGATTGGCTGAACGAGAAGTAGGACTATGTGGACTTGTAGGCTCTAAAGTTTTGCATTGTTTTGTTTTTGAGTGCAGTTATGTAACAAATGTAGATTTTGTTTTTGTAAGTTGCACTTTCACGATAAAGAGATTGCACTATAGTACTTGTATGAGGTGAATTGAAAAATACTGTCTTATTTTTACAGTGCAAATATTTGTAATAAAAATAAAAATATAAACTTTGTATTTGAAATCAATATATTTGAAAATATAGAAAAACATCCAAAAATATTTAATAAATTTCAATTGATATTCTGTTTAACAGTGTGATTAAAACTGCGATTAATCACCATTAATTTTGTTAATCATGATTTTTTTTTGTTGTTACTCGCGTGACTTAACTGCGATTAATTGACAGCCCTAATAATTACCAAAGGAATGTTGCAGGAGGAACAAGAGAAATATTAATGCCTCCTATCACTGAAACACTCAGAGATTATTCAGATTATTGGACACTGGCGAGTATCTCCATGGTGGAGGGAGCTGCACCTACACCCTTCTGGCTTTGGCTCGTTCTCATCTGCTCCATTTTGGATGCTGTTGTAAGTGGAATTGCCCTCTGGTTCTTCTGCCTTCACACTCAACCAGACCCCCTCAGCATTAGCATGCTGAACCTGGCTGTTGCACATCTCCTGTGTTCTGTTGGTGATGCACTCCTGACTCTTCTGTCAAACATGCCTTCTAATGAATTGTTTTTCCCTCATTGACTGGCAGTCATAGTAAGTGTGACCTACAGCTTGGGGAAACAATGCCAGCCTCTTTTTCATGCCAGCTATTAAGGGGGAGAGGGCCATGTCACTACTTGTCCAAGCAGTTTAGGCATCTCCACCCAAAACAGTCCATCTTTTGTGTTTTGATGTGGGTCCTGTCCTCTTCGCTGACAGGAACGGAACATGCATACTACAGTGAAGGGGACGCTGAGGAAGTGGGCGCAGGAGTTTACAGAGGGCTGGGACACAATGTCAGAGTGTTAATCTTTATGAACATCCTATATCTGGTGGATTTTGTTACATTTATGGCCATGTAATTTGATGCTGTGTAGGCAGATCCAGCAAAGCACATGTGTACCTCACTCAAAGCTCTATGTAGCCCTTACAGCTGCAGATGTGATGGTATCTGCTTTAGGCAATACCCTCTGGGTGCTGGATTATGAGTTTGAACTCTCTTAATTCCATATTTATCTTTTATGAGAGCTGCCCCAGACAGCAGATGTTCAAGCAACATCTCCACGTGCTCTTTCAGAAGCTCTTATGTCACAAGTCAGAAGCAAAACAGCAAGTGGGAGATAGTGGAGATATTCCCATCCTGTTTTATAACTGCCAGAGCAGAGCCCCGATAGTGAATTGCCAGAGTCTGCTGGAAGGTAACAAAAGGTCCAGACCTGACTATCACACACACAGTTTGCTGATGAGATCTGTGCGCTTACTGACAGGAAGAGGCTCAGTTAAGCTGTTCATTTACTTGGAATGAGGCATACTGGCATAGAAAAAGCTGAACTGGAATTTTTGCCCAGATGCTCTCTTGTGTGTAGAAGTAGCTAGTTCAAGCCAATCTACCCCCAGATTGAACATTCTGTTCTTTATTTATAAGAAAACAAGTTCTCAAGCCAATAAGGAGTCAGATTACATAACTGACAAAAGGAGAAACATGATTAATGAAGCTGTAAGTATACAAGCTCTAAAACTGAAGAAAGGTTTACGAAAGTAGTAGCGGCTTAATTACTTCACAGCTGCCTAAAGTACCACTTATATGTGGCTAAAACCATCTTCAGTACACCCCTGTGTACTTGGTACAGCTCTACAACTAATTGTGAACTTTTTTGGGTGGACTGTTTTATTGCTTTGTAGAGCACCTAGCACAAAGGGCTCCACTGTGACAGAAATAATTAAATACTAATTTACCAACAGTGGTACACAAAGGACCACCACCAGTCAACCTCAGCTGCTAAGGTGTCACAGAAAGCAAATTAATGGCCTGATGAGAGCACTAACCTAAGAAATAAGAAAAGACTGCCAGCAGTATATTGTACAGAGCTTAGAAACCACATCTGAAAATACAGTATGTCTCTTCACAACACCAATAGTAAAGAGGTTGAAAACCCATGCAATTTAGCTTGCAAGCAAACAGCACTTGATATTTATGCCCACCATAACCTGATTGTTATGCATCTGTTTTTAAACCCTGTTCTAGTATAAACTGCTCTTATTATGGAACCAGTTCTTCTCAATGGCTTCCTTGAACTCACTTAAGTGTTGGTTATAGCATAGTGTATGGGGCCTGTATTTACAGCATAACTGCTGAGCAGCCTTGGAACTGATGAAGGCAATCATGGTTTGACTATACTGATTTATAGGTTTGTTCTGGACATGAGGGGGTTCTAGGAAAGAGAAGGTCTGCACTAAATAGAAGGGGGGACTGTACTTTTCACTTCAGCACACAGACACCATTGACAGTGTAATCTTCTAGAAATACCGCACTTACATGTCTTCAGTCACTGGAGCCTGCTGTGTTTTTATGGAGTTAGTTGAAGGATTTGAATATTTTCCACCCATAAGTTAACCATTCAACCAGTGTCTTCCAAAGACCCCCAGATGCTAACATACTTCCCACTTCTATCTGCGCCTTTGGAGTTTGTTCTTATGCTCAAATGAGAAGTTCTGAGCCTGGCTTCTTGAAAAATTCTTCCCTCCAGGCCAGCTGCAGAACTGCCCCCAAGAGCCTACTGCAGCAGACCACATAGTGCTCTTCTGACCCTGCAGAGGGGAGGGATGGATGGAAGGGTCTAGGCAATGGATACCCAACCCCCATTGCTCCTGTATCCCACCCCACTTATGCTGGAGGGAGCCCCACGGAGCTGAGTCCCTCCCATATTCAGCTTCAACTTTCCACAGCAGAAACAAACTCTTCTTTGTGTCTGAGGACCTTCCACACCCATGGAGGAGTGGGTTAGATTTGGACCCTAGAATTCCCAATCAAGTTTAGGTTGAGTTTTTTGCCAAGAGACGAGGAAACGCTGAAGCTAGTCTCTCTGCGATGAACAGTATCCCCAGTCCCTGAGAAACTCTCATTGTGGCACACAGCCACCAAGGCCAGAAGTAAAGACTGTTTTCCTTCGAAAGACTTACACGATTGTTGGGCTTAAATTTCAGAGTAGAGGGCAGCAGTCATTGGACTGAATCCCACTCACTCATCCATATCAGAAAAACTGATCAGCGTAGCACGTTAGTGTCAAGGCACTCTCTTGCCAACATGTGCTTAAAAATACACACAGAAGTCACCTGACATTTATTTTCTTGTCTTTGAAAACCTTTCAGGAGCCTGCAGAATTATTTCTCCATCAGTGTTATCCTGTTCCATCTGGCAAACAGCAATAACCCCCTTTCCCTCAGTTGGGATGGAATTAAAGTTACAGTAGCTCCTTCTATTTAACAATTTCCAAAAAACACAATATGAGTCTGTGTACACACCGGCCTTTAACAGCAACACAATACTTGCAATCGAACTGGTTTATAAATGTTGCTGAAGAATAAACAGGGAACAAGATAAAAGTCCCATCAAAACAGTGGATTCTCTGGTTCACTTGCACCTGAAGAAGAGGTACAGTAATACTTCTTTAATAAATATATTTTAAAAAACAGGAGGATTTTCCCCTTCAGATTTGCTTCCTAAAACCTGACAGTCTCCTTAAACACAGATTTTTTTGTGATTGAAGGCAAACAAAAAAAACCAATGTTAAATGCCTTTTACTGACCATCACTATGTTAACAGTGAGGAAAAAAAAAAAAAAAAACCACAAGCAGCATCCTGGTGAAAAGCACATAGATCGGAAAGATGTCCCTGAGATTTTTCCAGAAGATAATCTTTTACATGGCATACCATGGAGATCCTCCAAACACAAAGGCCAGAAGAGACCATGATGCCACAATCCCACAAATTCTGCAAAGGGAAGAAAGTTAAAATGTTATTAAGCTATTTACATTTGGGATTAGTTGGGTGATTATGAAAGCGAGACTCCTCCCTGAGCTGGGTCAGAGCTAATAGTCTCCCTCCATCTGCACCACTATATCACTGGATTAACAAAACATAGGAATTTTAACCTGCAATTGCCCCCGATATTCCAGAATTGAACTTTCAACACAGCTTTACCCTTCCCCAAACTTGGTATTCCACTACTGAACCTCAGAGATCAGCATCTGTCAATTATAACAGCATGGTGGTTTGGTGATGGCCACAAGAAAACATTTCCTTGGTGATCCAAGTCAAGATTAGAACCCAGAGGTGGAAGATCATTTACAGTGTGACCATTCTAAACCACTGCATAAAGCCTGCTTCTGAATTACATGTTTTCACAAGGGATCTACAGTGCAACATTACTTAAGCATAATTAACTGTTTCTCATACAAAGGTGCAGGGCAAGCTAGTTCAGGAGGGAATATTATTCCTGACTCACAGCAGAAGGCACATGAGAGCATCATCACTTACTGTAGCAAGCAGTTCACTTGTGGTGAGTGTCTCCAGTGGCGATAGAGTGAAATCCGCAAATTGGGGTGAGCTTTATAATCTCGCAGAACAACCCTGACACTAAGAAATAGATCATAATTGCGTTACGTTAGATACATCTTGCATGCAGCTCTTATTGCATCCCCTTAACTAAAAGTCAGCAGGACTGGAGCAAGAGGGCAAATAGGGGCAGCGGGGGGGGGGGGGGGGGGAAGGAAGATAGGGTGAAGAATTAGAATTTTGATCACTTACTCCTTAAATTTATTGGAGAGCAACAGAAATTGGTTCTCGGTCAGTCGTCTGACATCAAACTTGCACAGAGCTTTTAACTTTTGATAGATCTGTTCTTCATCCACCCCAGGCCATCCCCAAACACTGGCAATCAGAAGAGGTGGACGTTGGCTAGGGACATCTGTGCCAGAGAAATTCTGGAAAATGAAGAAGTGAAATTAAGCCAGAGACTCTCAAATTTAATCCACATTTGACTGTGGAAATACTAAAAGTGGTATTTAAGATCATTAAACACAACAGGCAAAAAGTGACCTAGTGACTAAGCAATACCCACCTGTACAATACAAGAAAGTATTTTTCCATCTTTGGGCTCTTGTGGGCATGAACCATGAAAGCAAAACTTAAGTCACCAGAATGCATGTGAAAATAAAAATCCAAGGCAACAAACTGTAGGAATCAGAAGCCTGGAAGTAAGGATATCTTAATACAAATTAGTACCTTTTGAGTGCTCCCTGTATTTCCATATTTTGATAGGTGCTGAAATGGGGGAAAGAGGTATCTTGGCTGCAGTTAAAACACTATGGGCTTGTCTTTATTACAGTGCTAAATCAGTGCTGCTGCAGTCAATGCAGTGGTGTCAATTTAGCAGGTCTGGTGAAGATGCAGTAAGTCGATGGGAGAGCGCTCTCCCATCAATGTAATTAATCCACCTCAACGAGAGGCGGAAGCTATGTCAAGAGGAGAGCATCTCCCGCCGACATAGCAAGGTGTAGACACCGCATTACGTCGATGTAAATTACATCACTCGGGGGTGGCGGGGTGTAGTTTTTTTATACCTCGGAGCAATGTAACTTACTTCGACTTCAGCGGTGGTGTAGACAAGGCCCCAGCCCATTTGTAACAGGTGACAAAATGAATATAAATGGGTAAAAATTCAGCACAATTGTTTTTTTTAAATGCTATTTGGATTGACACTGAGAAGTCACCCGCAGATGAAGATCCAGACACCAGCTGGCATTTTCTTTCACTCATGTGAGTGAGCAGATAGCCTACTAGTTTGTGCATCTGGGGATTCAAATACAATAAGGGTAACCATAATGCACTTTAAACTCACGATTGTTGAAACGCCAGCTCGGATCAGATTCACCTGGTTCAGGTACTTGGTTAATGCATTGAGATACTGAAAGAAAGAGGGACCAGTCTCCAGTGTGTCACTATGTTGGAAAACAAAATTAAAAAAAAAAAAAAAAAAAAAAAATAATTCAGTGATCTACACTGTAGGGAAATGGTACAGTACTACAGCTTTAGGGAACTCCTAGCTACAGCAGACCTTTAAGGGAACAGGAGCAGGGGTAGTACGAAGGATTTATTTATTTAGAAGGTGAATATAGTGCTGGTAAAAGGAAACAGATTAACAGCCTTGCAATGTGAACTCCTCTGTGTACAGAACAGATACAGCACATACAAGGCAGATCAAGCTTCCCCAGAACCCCCCTGCCCGTGTACCTCAATCATAACAGAGGGAAAGACCACATCTACTGGTGCAAGGATAGTGCTGTTTCAACACCCATTTAACACCCTTGTTATTCTCAATAGAAACCAACAAGTGTACCAAACAGTGGGAAGGGGACAAACATTCACTAGAAACTTGACTGAAGCCATCAGTTCATTTCCCCATAGCTGTCAGATGGTAGGACCATTTGGTCACTACCAGCCTGAGCTGGATTTGAAACAATGACCAAAAGAAGGAAGGATGCACAATTTCATTACCAGCTTCTCAGGCCATTAAACCCCTCAAGATTATTTTTTAAAACAAGGTTTCAGCCTCGAGACAAAAACTTTAACTTGCAGCTTTATAAAATAACAAGCTAGTTACTTGGAGTAGTGGCATTTTGAATAATGTTTTATTCAAAAACTGGACAAAGTTGTTGAATGGAAAATCACAAACTGACAGCTATTTTCTAAAAGAGCTATGAATGCAAGGTAATTCCCAAGGCAAAGAAGTTCATAAACACCACTCACCATGGCATTCTGCCTAGAAGCAAGTGAGCTAATTTCAAAAGAACTAAAAGGAGGAATAATGAAGAGGTGACATTACAAGAGTGCAGAAGCAAAAGCTAAGCAAATGTTCAATTCTAAAGAATTATACATATGAATAATTTGGCAGTTTATCGTTAAGTAACAAGTACCTGTATTACTTACTATTGGAATGAAGATGGTTACAGTGGAAGGAAAGCAATTCCTGAATTCTAACAATTAAACCTTTAAGAAATGTCAGGTTTTACCTGATCCACAGAGAAATGCATCATAGGCCGCCTCATGGGGAGATTTCTTGTCAGCTAAGAGTCCAAAAAATGGAAAATAAATTAAAACATCTCTAGAACACTGTGCAAATTACTTTGGGTCAAAATAATTCATCTCTCAGAAAGCATCAGATTATCCACAGTTTTCCTCTCTCAACTTTGCACTTCTTACTATTTCTAACCCCCCCTCACAGAATCCCTATACCCCTGCAGTCTCTGCTGCTCCTCCCGGAGCTTTCAAAATGACACTACCAAGGAGGCAACAGTTAGACCAGTGGCTGAAGAAAAGATGGCATCACATTTAAAGGTTTATTAGCGCAAACTTGCATTTATAAAAGGTCGGGATTGGCGTTAAAGGTGTGAATGGACAGGTTCCCCTGCACATGTTCATTATGCTACTTACAGCTTCATTTCTGCCTTGCATTAGGATTCCCATGGAATAAAACAAAGACTCTTTATACAGAAATGAAAATTTGCTTCATTGCACAGAACATACCATATTTCGAACAGTCACTTGCATGGGCAATCACCGGACATGTGGGGTTGGTGGGATTTAGGTCACTGTTGGAGAAAATGTGAAGTGTAAATTTTCATTCTTCCCCTATGCCTAAGTGTGGGGGGAAATTTTCAGCAAACGCTCTTGCCCTGTCGGAGTAATCTCTATGGCTTTCCATTTTTAACACAACTGCTAAAGAGATTTCTTAAAAGAAATTTCTCTACCATTAAGGAATAAAGTCATACATTACAACAGCAGTGCAAGCAACACTAACTCTTTATTTTTCACCAACAAAGGAAGTCATATGGCTCAAAACCCTGCAGGCTACTTTGAAAACTTACCCCACAGGTTTCAATTCTTAGCTCTTGACTGATATTTGGGAGGAAAAACGAGGGGGGGGGGGGGCAGCATGTGGAATAGTCCAGAAATACCAAGTTTGTGTCAGAGGGATCTGCATAAATCCACACACAGAGATTAGGAGCCAGGCAAGTTTGTGGCATGGAAACAAAGTATATGGAGTTCACAAATGTAGGAGCCTTCTACCCTGCACAATACACCTGAGGTAGATTTGTGCTTGTGACTGCCTCTTCTAGATTCAAGTATCCTGAAGCTTTCTGCACACCTCCCCACTCTCCCAATTTACATATCCTTGTCCCAGGCCATAGATTACCAAAAAAAAAAAAAAAAAAAGTCAGAAGGGATTATAATCTCAACTAAAACTACTGCTGCTTCAGACTTTGAAGGTTAGTTGTTTTCCCTGCCCATTTGGCTGTGTGGATGCCCGCACTCCACACACTGGTCCAACAGACAAGACTTCCACAGAGATCTAAAAACAGGCTAGTTTGAAGTTCCCTCCCTCACTCCATGCCCCCAATACTGTAACTCATGTTTAGTAAAGACGGTTATATTCAGGGGAGACATCAGAAGGCAGCACAGAGAATCCTATTCTGGTTGTGAAAAAGATCTTTTAACATCTGACTGTGCAAGGAGAACATGAGTTTGGCCAATAGGATTCTCCTGTTTTGAACTATTAAAAAAAAGGAAAAAAAAAAACAACAGTCCCTATCCCAAGCCAATCACACTGCTTTGAATGGCTTCCCTTACATCAGTGACCGTAGAGGCAAATAGGGAGCCTTGCAGCTGCGTACATGTGAATGCTCTCCTTACTGGAAACAAATTCCCACATGCTGCACTCTGTGTGTATCTGCTGATATTGTATACCCTACCCAGAATGTGTTCAAGTGCAGCAGAGTGTTTTACTTGCACACAAAAGTGTGAATAAGGATCAGTAAAAACAGACTACTCCAAGGAGAGATGCTGACTGACTGGCTCTGGAGGGAAGGCTGTTCTGATGCAGGGCTTTTGGAGAAGGTAATAAAGAGGGTAAAAGTTAGAATTCTTGAAGTTGCCCAGAACAAGAGAAAACTTCCCAACAATTCTGGGCATCCAGTTTGAAAAGACTACAAAAAAGCAGAATGCCTTAGGAAGAGAAGTTAGTAAGGTTAGTGTTCTAAAAGGTGGCTGCTTGAGAGCACTCATATACTCTATTTATCCACAGAGCAGATCCAGCACAAACAGTAGCAACATAAGGCTCTCATCATGGCATGGCATCCTGGCATGGTGTTTTGTCTGTGGAAGGAACACATCTATAGATGAGTAGTATTATAGTGTCCAGTCCTTACACTCAACCCATTCTCCTAACAAGAGTGCCATTTGTAATGTGGACACCTGTTCACTAAAGTAGGCTGAGGGCTTGTCTCCACTTACCGGTGTATTGACGATCGATCCATCGGGGCTCGATTTAGCAGGTCTAGTGAAGACATGCTAAATCGACCGCAGATCACTCTCCTGTCGACTCTGGTACTCTACCCGAATGAGAAGAGGAAGGGGAGTCAACGGGAGAGCATCTCCCGTCGACATAGCGTAGTGTGGACCCTGTGGTAAGCAGATCTAAGCTATATCGACTTCAATTATGTTACTAACGTAACTCAAATTGCGTAGCTTAGATCAACTTTCCCCCATAGTGTAGACCTGCCCTGAGATTACAAACTCATTCCACTTAAAACCCTATGCAGTAGAGAGATAGTATTAAGTTACTGCCAATCCCAGCCCTAGCCCAAATTCAAGATCAGGGAAATAATGGTAGAAAGTTTCAGATCCCATTATCAATCCTCTAAGCAATCCTATCCTCTAGAAATCAGCATACAACCTAGCTTGATATATATATATACACACACATACACACACATCAGTATGTAAGCCAGTTTCCATCCTAATTTAATACTGGCTCAATAATTCAAAAGGAGGAATTTTAAACTATGTACTGACAATTAATTTGTAAGGTCTATAGGTAAAACTTCTTCCTCTGATGTTAAAGCCAGATTAGAAAGGAGGGAAACTGGTTGAACAATCTCAACCCACAGTGCAGCAGGAAAGAAAATTTAAAAAAAAAAAAAGTATAAAAATATTGCACGACTGACTTTTGAAATACCCTTCCCAAGATGATTCATGGACCAGCTAGTAGGGCTCAAATCCCCAGAATTCAACACTCACCTGCACAGGATTTCATAAACTTCTAGAAGGTTAGATGCTCGAGGAAACTGAAATTCCTGTAAGAAAACAAGGCAAGACATTTCTGATGTGCTGTGGTGTTTTGGAGGAAAGGAACCACAGGATCAGAAAACAAACCGAAACAGCCAGACCATCTAAAAAGTGCTGTGTGATAGAAACAGTGCAGGCACCACCACTCACCACTACAGAAGGGAAAAGGCTGCTGGCCCACCTTCTTGGCAGAAGAGGTAGTACAGCTCCAGGGGAAAGAGGATTTAAAGGTGGTAATGAAGAGAGAGGATAATTTCCAGAGCTTTTCCATCAGGGAAGCAAGATGCCTTCGTGCAGTAGTCCCCAAATTGTGGGGTGCCCCCCACTGAGGGCATGGAGGAACATTCGGCGGGAGCACGGGAGGGGGCTTAGGCCAGCCCCTATGGGGGACGGGGAGGGAGTGCCACCCAGCCATGCTCTGTCCCCAGCTCCACTCCAGCTCCAGCCCCACCCCCGGCCGAAGCCCCGGCTTCCAGCCACAGCTTCCAGCCACGACCCCAATCACAGTTCCAGGCTCGGGCGCGGACAGATTACAGGTAAGGGGGGGCTACGTCATAAGTTTGGGGAACACCGCCTTAGTGCAACATTTAAAACTGGTCCCTGCTCTATAACCCGAGTGTGATCAGGACCTTCTTTCCATTTAAGTGAGGCAAGTTTTATTTCCCAAAACAAACTTTCATATCTTACCTTCCAGATTGATTTTGTTACATTCTTGGTGTCTATGAGGACAGGAAACAGGCTGTGAATGTTCCTTTTAAACTCCTCATAGCTTTCTGAAAGAAAAACAATAAAGAAGCAAACATTCAGAAAAAAATAATACAGAACTGAGAAAAAGGAAACTCGGCACTCTATGCAGTAAACGAAGTTTAAGTTTCCTTCTGGTCTTACGCCCCCTGGGAGAACCACACTGGGAGCATTCCGGAGGGAGCAGGTCCTGCCCTAGAGGTGGGAGAGCCACTGCAGTTATCTAGCATCAGCCCAGTCACACTATGCGGAATAAATGATTATCACTGTGCTGTATTTCTGCCCAACGACGGAAAAAGCTGCTTTGGGGAGAGGTGCACCAGCATTTGAATGCTGCTAAAGATTACGCTACCTGGGAGGGGCTTGTAAAACTTGTCATGAAGATGCAGAAGGTCCATGAGCATGTTGTGTCCCACCACTGGCTATGGGGAGAGACATAAAACAGTATCAGCATGTTCCTACAGAAGGTAGGTCAAGTGATCAACTTGAGACCTGTCCAATAGCCCAACTTCTTTACTACAGGGGTAACACCCATACAAGCCTCTTCAAAAGCTGCAAGGCCTAAAACAGTATCACAGTGAGGCCAATACCATCCCCAGCTGTGTATGCTCTCTAACCTTAGGGTGAGGGAGACATTTATTGGTAGCATTTTGTTTCAAAGAGGTCTGAGGAACTCAGGGGAGGAGGGAGGGAGCAAGGTGGAAGGGGAGACCATAGCCTTTAAAAATCTGTCTGGGCCAGCTGGAATGTCTCTGACTAACTCTCAGATGGTGGCTTATGCATTGAAATGCGACAGGTTTTAGTAGTTCTGAACTTTGGGATTTTTTTTTTTTATAAATCGTTTGAAATGTACGAGTCAGAACAGAGCCTAGATCACTCTCCCGCAGGCAGGCTTGCTCTGCAGGGTGTCAGGAATGCAACGCAGTAAAGTCTGATTTTTGGATCAATAAAGTCAGAAGGTTTTAACAGAATACACTTAAAACACACCTGCTTACCTGCTTACTTAACAGCCATTTTTCTAGCCAAAATTACACTTTAAACACTAACTTGTTTTACTGACAGTGTGAAGGGGTTAATGAAGCCAGTCTGTACAGCCACTCACTGCTTTGAATCTGTTTACTCAGCTCCATACAAAACATCTTGCATACTCCACCACCACCCTGCTACTATGGTAACAATCCAAGAATTCCAAATGTGGGAATAGGGATGGTGAGCGTCACCTTCTTGGCTTCAACAAGGGTCTGGAAGAGGTTGGTGAAACCCCGGGCAGAGAGAAGAACGAGCTCCTTTCGGCAGCAGTCATAAGAAGAGTTCTCCAGATGCCAGCGATGCCGTGGACTCACCTTTTTCACCATCACCTGCAAGAAAAGAGTTACTACACCTCTGGAGAAATAACTTGCGCGCGCGCACACACACACACACACACACACACACACACAAGCAGCTTGTCTGGTAGCCTGGTGTTAATGCTGAAAACAGGTTCAAATTTTCAGACTGCCAAGGCTGTGGAGACAGCACTTCAATGCAGAAGGTGAAGACTGTCTCTCTTCCAGTTGACAAATGAAACTAACTCTGAAGGGAGTTACTTCCAGGTGTCCTTGGCTAGAAGGATAGTGACCATAAAATAGGTTGCCTGTTTCAGGATGTGAGTGGGTAGGTATGGAATTTAAGTGCTCTTAGCGCTAGTAATAGGTATTCCATTGACAACGCTGAAACAAGACGCCCTCTATCCATAAAACAGGTATCGCAGGGACAACAGCAGTGCAGGTTTCCTCACACCAAAGTGCATCAACACGGATTCTGAGGGCCCACACTTAGGTGTGAAATGGGAGCTCAGGAAATGTGTCCCATCTATAGCCTCTCTTTGAGAATAATAAGAGTGCTAGTTGCAATATTGATTTTTGAGATATTTTTAAGCTTCTCCCTCGCATCTGGACTGAGACCACTTGTTTCCTGAATAGGCCACCCAATAGCCCTCATTTTATTCAATAAACAGCATGCCAGATTCAAGCTGATGACCTAGATGCGAAAGGCTGTGTAATATTACTGTTCTAACAAACCAGCAACAGAATGGGTGAAAGTCTCCAAGGCTAATAGAAGTGGCAGTTTAACAACGAAAAAGCAACTACTGAAGATCCCATGTTCGCTTTTGTGGATATATGAGGGAGCGGGTTTGAGAAGCCTGGAAATTCTGAGAGTCATTTCAGACTTTGCCTAAGAGCGATCCTTCTGGAAGAGGCGGCTTTGGGATTGAAAGAGAAACAGAGGCCAAAAATTCCCAACCCATAGGATCCCAGAAAAGGGAACCTGGTTCAACCCCTTTGCATGGTTCCTTTGCAGGCTCCCTCCTCCTCCTCCTCCTCCAGGAACCTTTCCATTAAAGCACAAACAAGATTTCAGAGTCACAGCAGGAAGAACAGGTACACACATCTAAACAGAAGTCCTACCTTCCAAAGGGCTTCATTTCCAACTTACCTTCTGGTCTCCAAAAGGCTCTGTCCAAACATCTGGAAGTGCCTGTCTCAGAATCAGCTGTACCTCAAATATCTGAAAACCTGAGACCAGAAACCGAAAGACTTAAAGGTGGGGAGGAGTTTGCTTGGTAGAATAAGAATGTTTTTCAATGGAAGAATAAAATAGTGTGGAAACCAAGATAAAAATTAAATATTTAGGGCATACGGCAATCCAGAAAAGAGGGCTGACAATCTGAGTCATCCCTATTTCAAAAAGAACAGGAGTACTTGTGGCACCTTAGAGACTAACAAATTTATTTGAGCATAAGCTTTCATGGGCTACAGCCCACTTCTTTGGATGTAGCTCTAGCCCACGAAAGCTTATGCTCAAATAAATTTGTTAGTCTCTAAGGTGCCACAAGTACTCCTGTTCTTTTTGCAGATACAGACTAACACGGCTGCTACTCTGAAACCTATCCCTATTTCAAATTATTTTTAAAAATACCTTTGAATATATATCTTCGTACACTTCCATGCAAGGGGCACAAAATTGAGCCAGAAAACTTAGAACGAGGAAAGCTGTCAGACTTATTACTCCCAGCCCTGGAAAATCCACCTCAATTCCAGAAACAGCCACTGATACCAAACAACATCCAGGAAAAAAAAAAAAAAAACCTTCCACAATAGAGCTCATCATAATGACAAAAAAGGAGCAACAGAGCACAGAGATTAAAATATTCTATGATTCTATGACCAGAGCCAGAAGGCCTGGCAGCAGCAATGGTGGGCTGGGTATGTTTTTTTTAAAGTGAAAAAGCAAGAGTATTACAAGACAGGCAGCTATGTAAGGGGCTGAACAAGCAGCAATCCCCATGTATTCAGAAAAGGTGCTGCAGCCACTGAGAAATCACAAATGAGGAAGGAATCCTATTTCATACCACTAATATCATGTAGCACCATAGAGCCTCCCTCTTCTGCTGATGGCACCCAGCGTGTCACATCATCAATCACCTTTTTCACTTTATCCTTGTCCAAAGTGCTGAAATGAGATCAGAAAAGAAAAAAAGTGAGAAAGCTGCAAAAGCAATCACAAGCAAGACTGCTTTACAGAGGAGGCCCCCTTCCCTCCTGCTGTAGTCATTCTGTGGAGCAACCAACAGCATCATCCTGTGACTGTTCACCGGACTCCATATATTCCCCAAGGGAACAGAAATGGCAATGAGACATTATGTCAGTTTCAGCATTCCTACAAGATGTAAATTGAGTGAAAAGTGAAGGTCAAACACTAACAGAAGTCACTAGAGGAGCAATGGTTTTGGAAGAGCTTTACCTGCGAACTTTCCAGTTTCCAGTTAAGAGACCTTGCTGAAGTTTCTTCTCCTGTACCTCATTCATATATGGGATTCCATCTTTCAGAAACTGAACGGGGGGAAAAGGGGTTTATTTATCATAGGATTTTCAGGTGTTAAATTAGAAAAATAATATGAGGATAGGGACCCTCAAAATTGGTATTTATTTGTGAAATCTGTGTCATTTCTAATATGATGGCCTTCCCCCATTCCTTTCCCAAAATGCTTCCCAACGTTTTCTAAAAAAGTCCAAATTTCCCCAGTAACCCAATTTGTATGCATATGCAAAGGAAGGGAAAGGTTTTATTTTATGATTCCAAAGGGTTCACAGGTACAGAGAGGGGAAAAACTGAATTATGAAAGATTGTGCATGAAATTTGAAGTCCTGACCATTTGTGATTATTTAAGAGCCAACAGAGAAAGTACTCAGTGTCAGGATTCTAATCCAGGTTTTTAGGTCAAATTCCAACTCTTTAATTATATTTGATTTAATTAAATTCTCCAGCCGTTTCAACTGGGTACTCTTTTCTTCACTCCCTGCTATGAACTGTTAGTGCAGTATACAGCAGTACTATCCATCTTCCACCTTAGAGATGGTGGAACATCATAGACAGGTAAAGTTTTATTTAGCTAAGAGTTCAAGTTTCTTTGAGATTATCAGATAATGATTAATTAAAAATCCATTTTCTTATCTGAGTACCCAAGCTTCCCACTCCTACACAGGGTCTTACATCTTCTGTGCAACTGAGTAGGCTGGACCACATCTAATAGTCAACTAAATAACACTTGACAGACACAAAAACTCTATTTCAGTGTATGAGGCCTGCAGATATTCACCCATCATGCAGACCACACCTGGATAGTGTGGTCTGCAGTCTGGGTGAGAGATGGGAGAGTAGAGAGGACAGGAAGCATATGACCTATCATATGCTTCATTTATTCAAAGACTGGCTGTGCCGGGACATCAGTAAAGACAGGCATTTACCCCTCTGGTGATAAGGAGATGGAAAGTACATGGAGGTGCCCTGTGGCCAGTGGCAGCTAAGGTTGGTGCCACAGGACAGTAAGGAGGTGCCCAGTGACCAACTGCAACAATGTGAAGCAGTAGTACAGGGTGCATCGGGTTAGTTAGGGGTTCAGTTTAATAACCACTGCCAAAGATGTGGTTACTGCCCCCTGGTCATGGAACAGCAGTGTCCAAAGCCCTGTATTGCTACTGACACACAACAAAACAAACCCAACCCAAGTATTCAAAGCAGCCGCTGTACTGAAAAAGTAGCAAGCTTCTGCTTACAGAAGGAATGCAGAGTTTTGGGATATTTTTCCTTAATACTTCCCCATAACTACACAAGCCTCCTCTGCTCTAGTCACTTACAACAGAGAACATACCTTATTATAATCAAAACCGTAATGCGTCAGGAACTGAATGCTAGATGCTTGGAAAGAGAATTCAGAGTCCATGACTCCAAATGTTGTGGGGAAGAGGAAGAAGTTATAGGAGTGTGCAACATACCTACAATGAAAAAGAAAGAGGTCTAAAACAGGATCAAGAGGAACGATTGCACAAAGGAGCCTGAGAACCTCCAGCATGGAATCTCAACTGCATTATCTCTGTCATAAAAGACAGCTATGAGTTTATTTAGAAAGAATACTTTATTTTTACTTACTTGTTTGATTTTTCATTTGAAAATATAGACAACCCTGAAAGAAACAAACACAAACTGAAGTCTTAGTATTTAGAGCTGGGTCTCCTCCGTTTCTTGTTTACTAATATTGTGAAAATTAAATAGCGGATGCAGGAGTTCTCCTCGCTATGCCATTTTAGTCATTTACTAAAGCTGCTGTACTAGAATTTTACTAACCTCCAGATCACTGCCAGGTTACAAAGGGGTGGCATGAACATGGGTTCCCAGGTAGTTAAACAGAAATAAGATTTTAGGGCTCAATGGGAAGACAAATTAATCTTCAGTAAGAAGCAGCCCTTACTGAAAAGAGACTAAGCAACAGAAGAGAAAAGGAAAATTATTGAAAGCTACAAACTGTGCTGTAGGTTTACAGGTCTTTCTACTCTACAAAAGTGTTGGGGGACTTTGTTACAACACTACACTCATCTCCTCAGACCACAATAAATGCTCTGATAACACTGGTCTACAATTTTTGAGAAATCGTCTGCTTCAGAGATAAAATATGCTATTTATTATGTATTTTGATGTGCTGAATTCAAATATGACAATTAAAACAACTGATTGGCTACTGTTTCTAAGATATTCAAGTTTTTACATTTTATGTCTATGTATATTGTATAGATAGAGTTTTAATCAAATTGTAAACCTAGGTCTTTTCATGTGTTTATGGTTACTTTACAGAATAATATTTCACCTGTCCTGTTTATGTAACACTTTAAAAATCAGCAAAAGGGTTATATAAATAAAATTTATTATGAAACAAAAGGCAAAAAACTATTACGTACATAGTTTAGTCCTATTCAGTGTCTACTCGGCGCTTCTTGGCTTGTCTCTTGTATTCATTAAATGGAGCATCTCTTGTCACTGTCCAGCAATAGTCTGCAAGCATTGATGGGCTCCATTTGCCCTGATAGCGTTTCTCCATTGTTGCAATGTCCTGGTGAAATCGTTCGCCGTGCTCGTCGCTCACTGCTCCACAGTTCGGTGGAAAAAAATCTAGAGGAGAATGCAAAAAATATATCTTTAGTGACATGTTGCAACCAAGGCTTTTGAATGCCTTGAGGAGGTTTTCCACCAACAACCTGTAGTTGTCTGCCTTGTTGTTTCCGAGAATATTTATTGCCACTAACTGGAAGTCTTTCCATGCCGTCTTTTCCTTGCCATGCAGTGCATGGTCAAATGCATCATCTCGAAGAAGTTCACGAATCTGAGGACCAACAAAGACACCTTCCTTATCTTAGCTTCACTTAACCTTGGAAATTTTCCACAGAGGTACTTGAAAGCTGCTTGTGTTTTGTCAATGGCCTTGACAAAGTTCTTCATCAGACCCAGCTTGATGTGTAAGGGTGGTAACAAAATCTTCCTTGATTCAACAAGTGGTGGATGCTGAACACTTTTCCTCCCAGGCTCCAATGACTGTCGGAGTGGCCAATCTTTCTTGATGTAGTGGGAATGTCTTGCACGACTATCCCATTCGCAGAAAAAACAGCAGTACTTTGTGTATCCCGTCTGCAGACCAAGCAAGAGAGCAACAACCTTCAAATCGCCACAAAGCTGCCACTGATGTTGGTCATAGTTTATGCACCTCAAAAGCTGTTTCATGTTGTCATAGGTTTCCTTCATATGGACTGCATGACCAACTGGAATTGATGGCAAAACATTGCCATTATGCAGTAAAACAGCTTTAAAACTCGTCTTCGATGAATCAATGAACAGTCTCCACTCATCTGGATCGTGAACAATGTTGAGGGCTGCCATCACACCATCGATGTTGTTGCAGGCTACAAGATCACCTTCCATGAAGAAGAATGGGACAAGATCCTTTTGACGGTCACGGAACATGGAAATCCTAACATCACCTGCCAGGAGATTCCACTGCTGTAGTCTGGAGCCCAACAGCTCTGCCTTACTCTTGGGTAGTTCCAAATCCCTGACAAGGTCATTCAGTTCACCTGTGTTATGAGGTGTGGTTCAGAGGAGGAGGATAGGAGAAAATGTGGGTCCTGTGACATTGATGGTTCAGGACCAGAAGTTTCATCCTCTTCCTCGTCTGACTCAAGTGAGAATGATTCTGGTTCATCAGGAACCGGCAGTCCATCTCCGTGGGGTACTGGACGTATAGCTGATGGAATGTTTGGATAATGCACAGTCCACTTTTTCTTCTTTGACACACCTTTCCCAACTGGAGGCACCATGCAGAAGTAACAATTGCTGGTATGATCTGTTGGCTCTCTCCAAATCATTGGCACTGCAAAAGGCATAGATTTCCTTTTCCTGTTCAACCACTGGCGAAGATTTGTTGCACAAGTGTTGCAGCATATGTGTGGGGCCCACCTCTTGTCCTGATCTCCAATTTTGCAGCCAAAATAAAGGTGATCGGCTTTCTTAACTATAGTGGTTATACTGCGCTTTTGTGATGCAAAAGTCACTTCACCACAAACATAGCAGAAGTTATCTGCACTGTTCACACAAGTACGAGGCATCTCTGCTCACTTTGGCTAAACAGAAATGTGTCCCTTTGCAAAGTCAAACACTGACAAATAAGAGAGCATGACACTGTACGATTTCTAGAGCTGATATAGGGCAATTTGTTCAGCAGAGTGATGTAAGCTTCGTTATGATTGCATCATCCATGACTTCTAGGAATAACATAATGCAATTCATATCATGTATGACACAATACCAGCTTCAGATTGCATCATTCATTGTTTTGCCTTAAAAGCAAGTACTGTCCAAACCCAGTCATAAATTTATTCATAGATCCAGTCAAAGATGTATTTTAGTCATTTCTGGTTTAAATTGAGATCCCTTCCCTTTATAACTCACTTATCCTCTGCCATTCCCAAGTCAAGGGTCGTATATACTGACCCAATAGCATATCTTGAAAACTAGAGCCAATCAACAATTTTAAGCATCATTTTCGTTCTTAGTGACCCAGAATTAGTAAAGTTTTACTACATTTATTTCAGAAGCATTTTGGCTGTAGAGCAGTGTAATCTAAGACTTTAAAGGTCACCTGCAAACCATTTTTAAAGATGGCATTTGGAACTTATAATTAAATTAATTATGAAACATACTCCCCCTTCCAACACCCTAAAAAGGAAGGATCCTACTCTATTGATTTTAAACATTAGAAATGTCAATTCTTGTTTTCCCTTGGTATTGATGAAGATGCCTTGGAGGAGGCATACTAACAGCTCACAGTGTGACTAGAAAAGGTAGTTGAATCTACAGTAAAGACATTCTTAATTCAAAATATTAGTCATTGAAGTTAAATAGATGTTAACCAAAAAAATTACACCATCTAACTAAATATCTTAGTACTTCTAATTTTCTCAGCTTTCAGTCTCTTGTGGTGTCAGAATTTCACTAATTTTTGAGTCATCATAGAGTCTTTCAGCACAGGCAAACTGAACAAGTCCTGAATTTCTAATGTAAAAAGTAAGTAGAAAAACATTAAAAAGACAGCAAGAAAAAAAAAACCTTAAGATTTCTGCATGTCATAAAAGAAATAAGGCACAAGTGCATTTTCCCCCTTGCAGGGCACCTTCAACATGCTTCAGGGACAGACATACCTGTACTACAAAGTGAAAGCATGCTTTAACTGGGTCAATCTACACGGATGTGTAAATGGATGAGGAAAAAATGAAGCTTCTTCCAGAACAACACTATCTTTTCAGCCAGCAGGGGCTTCAGCACGGAAGGTTCAAATCTCCCCTTCACATCCCTTCATTGGTTCAAAACACTCTGCAGCCCAGGAAGCAGATGCAGAGATCATAATCTAGCTGCCCTTTATTTAGTGACATTGTCAAAAGTTGATGAGTACTCATTTCTGTCTCCCCCAAATCAAACTGAATACCTCAGTCTTCATGAGAAGCCCCTACAATAGCAACCTAAAATGCCAGAGGACAAAATGAAGCTTTATAAAGCAGCATATTTAATTGTCTAACCTTGGAGAAAATATTATTTTCTAGTACCTTCCATTTGAGAATCTGAGTGATTTATTAACATTAACCCTCACAAAACCACGTGAGCTAGGTATTACCTCCATTTTACAGGTGAGACTATTAAGGCACAGAAAGCTTATATTTTATGCTTTACAGTCACACCGCAAGTCAATGACAGAGTCCGGAACAGAAGCTAGAATGACTGACTTCCATTACATTTTTCTTTAAAGATGACAGATTCCTTAACAGTGTTTTTTAAAATAAATTTGCAGCAATATAAAGTAGACTGAAAATTCTTGCATAGCCAGTCTGACATTAAACTACTTAAGATGTATGTATGCTGATAACATTATTCCTTAATAAAAAGGGATCTAGTATGGAGGACAACCAGTGCAAACACTGCAAACAAGCAAAAACAGAATTGCAAACCTTTAGCCTTCCCAGAAAGTCCCACAATCCTCTAGTAGATTAGATGCTATGTGTCAAGTATCAGAAGGGTAGCCGTGTTTGTCGCTTTTTACAGATCAGATTAAGAGTCCTGTGGCACCTTATAGACTAACAGACGTATTGGGGCATAAGCTTTCGTGGCATTCATCTGACAAAGTGGGTATTCACCCACGAAAACTTATGCCCCAATACGTCTGTTAGTCTATAAGGAGCCACAGGACTCTGTCATTTTTTATAGATGCTATGGGTTAGCCAAATTCAACTAGTTTGTGAAATGCTAGTAAATACTTAGGAAGAAGTGGAATTTTATCTTTTCTGACAACAATGAACAAAAGATCTCACCGAGCTGATTGACTGTGAACTTCTGAACACTCCGTCTGGCCTTCAGATACCACTCAGCAGGTGAATCGAAGAGACTATTAAATGATCAGAGGGGGGGGGGGGAAATACTCCCATGATATACTGTTTTACTTTCTCACCGCAACTTATACCATTATTTTGACTCACTAGATCATATGACAACATTTTGGATGTGACATCTTTACCTGGGCTGCTTGCCTTTTGGAAAGACTGAATGTAAACCTGTGAATTCCATATCGAGCCCTGTAGAGACAGGGCACAAAAAGAGATTCCAAAATGTGACTCTGCCTTTCTCCAGCCTTTTGTACCAACTACAAATGGACAAAGGAGTGATCTAAACTCCCAACACGGTACTAAGAAAATTAAATCCCCCCAACTTCTCCCCTTAACCCAGGAATTATTCAGCCAGACAGCAGCTGAGTAGGGAATTACTCCTTCAAAACAAAGAGTGTGCTTCACAATTTGGAAGTTCATTTGATGTTTACTCATCCCTGAATGTAGCATTAAAACATATAGTTGCATTAGACAGCATAGCATGTTAGGGCCAAAGGAAAAAAAGTACGTTTAATCAGCACCACTGTGGCCAACACAAGCTCACCAAGACCAGCAATGCAAACACGAGCTGGGCTCATTCTCCATCTGGCATTCACTACTTTTCTCAGCCAAAACTGAAGCTTTATTTCTGGGAGCAGTTTAAAATACCAGTACATACATATTGTAGATTTTTCTGTCTTTTCTATATTAATAGGACAATCTTACCTCTGCATAAATTAGAAGTATACATTCCTAATCTGAAACTGTACTTTCACATACTCGTGAGATGTAGTTTAGTTAGATGATTTGCTATACTATTCATCACTAGTGAATCACTGACAGGAAAGATTGCAACCACACTGTCTATCTGAGGAGGCACAGCAGAGGCAAAGACTAGGGACAGGAAATGGACAATTAATAGTAATGCACTCTAGTGTTCATTGTTACAATTGAGGTTAAAATGTTATACGGATGGACAAAGTGCTCTCCTAGGCTAGGTCTACACCAGGAGCACTTTGCTGATATAGCTATACAAGTACACTATACTGGCAATACACCCCTAATGTTAACATAGCTTATACTGGCAGAACTGAGCTTATACCAGCCCCCACCAGCAACATAAATATTTAATACCAGTTAATTATAAAAATACCAGTTTTGCTGGTATAACTGTGTCTAAGCTAGATATGCCAGCTCAGATATATCGGCCAGAAATCAGAACTCATCACCCCTCCGACCAACATAGCTCTGCCTGCAAAATTTTGTGGTGTAGACCTGGCCCTAGTCTCTCCATTCACCCCAAGCATCACCACAGAGTAAAAGTTGTTTGGATGCCTCTGTTGTACATTCCCATACTTGCCAATAATTTGAGGCTTAATCTTAACTCTGAACTTTTTTAAAAAAAAGGTAACTACAACATCCTTGTAAGGTTGTATATTTTTACTTTTAAGTTACATATGTATTCTCTTCTCAACCTTACCTCCTGTTTAACAGTTATTAAATGGAAAGTAACTTGTGCTTCATTTACAGATCAGGGAAAAGGGGAACATTTCAAGGACAATGGTGGAAAGCATGGGAGAAAACAAATGACATTTTTTCCTACTGGGACATTGCACACTAACTGTGATACGATATGCACCAGGGGTGGGCAAACTTTTTGGCCCGAGGGCCACATCTGGGTGGGGAAATTGCATGCAGGGCCATGAATGTAGGGCTGGGGCAGGGGGGTTGGGTGCGGGAGGGAGCGTGGGGTGTGGGAGCAGGTGTGGTGTGCAGGAAGGGGCTCAGAGTAAGGGGTTGGGGCAGAGGAGGGGGGCGGGGTGTACGAGGGGACTCAGGGCAGGGGGTTGGGGTGCAGGAGGGAGTGTGAAGTGCGGGAGGGGGCTCAGGGCTGGGGTGCAAGGAGGGGTGCAGAGTGGAGGGGGGCTCAGGGCAGGGGGTTGGGGTGCAGGAGGAGTGTGGCAGGGGTTCAGGGTGCAGGAGGGGTTTGGGGTGCGGGAGGGGGCTCAGGGCAGGGGTTTGGGGTGCAGGAGGGGTGCAGGTTCCGGCCCAGCACTGCTTACCTGGAATGGCACCAGGGTGGCAGTGACACGCACCGGGGCCAGGATAGGCTCCCCGCTTCCGTGCTGCTCCGGCACCACGCCCCTGCGGAAGGGGGGGCAGAGGGCTCCGCGCACTGCCCTCACCTGCGGGTACCTCCCCTGAAGCTCCCATTGGCCGTAGGTCCCCGTTCCCAGACAATGGGAGCTGCAGAGGGCAGTGCCTGCAGGCAAGGGCAGCACACAGGGCCCTCTGTCCCCCCTCCCGGGGCCACAGGGACACACTGCCGTCCGCTTCTGGGAGCGGCACAGGGCCCGCGGCACCACGGGGGCAGCAATCTCACGTGCTGGATCCAAAGCCCTGATGGGCCGGATCCGGCCTGCAGCCCGTAGTTTGCCCACCCCAGCTATACACACTAATGATGATTAAAGTCTTAAATAGAAAACTGGAAAAAACATCTAGAGTGGCTAGTCTACACTATAAAGTATAGCTATGCTGGCAAAACCTTGCAGCAGAGATGCAGTTTATGCTAGCAAAAGAACTCCTTGTGCTGTTAAAGGCATTAAATTGCCTCCCCAAATGACACGTCATGACAGCAAAAGTTATTTCACCATGTGTGACTTTTTTCACATTCCTAACTGACATAGCTATGGCAGCAAAGCTTGAGACACTCTGCTCTACCAGTTATCCGAACAAAATAAGCGATGCCAGTAAAAGAACTCGGATACATAGCTACACTGGTATATCTTTTATACTGCAGACAAGGCTTAAGACTGAACTCCTTTTCCAATCCCTTGTTGTAATCATTCATGATGAGGAGGCAAAGTGAGATAGCAGAAATCACTAGAATTGGGATGGAAGGGGAAAAGAATTCTTAAGTCTTATAAAAATGATTCTTATTAGTTACCATGGTGCAATCCTTTCCCTATGTGATTATAGCTGGCTCTACCTACCTTTCAATACAAAGAGGGCAAAAAGAAAAAAAAAATGATTAGATGCATAAAGGGGCAGAAGAGGCAGTTTTGCTTTAGTACTTTTCTACTTCCTCTTTGACAACACTTCTGTCCCTTTCTAGATATATCTCAGAGGTTTCTCTCTAGGCTTTCTTCATCAGCACCCAATTTTTTTCCCTTGATACCTACTGCACAAAGAGACCCAACTTTGTGCCTATGCCTTTCTCCGCAGTATGCAATGGAAATGGAAAAATCCAGTTTCCCTGGTCACATCTGGCTATAGAAGCATGGGTGCTGGAACTGGGGTGCTGCTGCATCCCCTGGCTTGAAGTAGTTTCCATCAACGGCTCTCAGCACCCACTATACAAATTGTTCCAACACACAACAGCCCTGAATGGAAGCGTGCTTTGGAAAAATCGGGGGTGGGGTGGGGGGACGACAGTATTTATCAACTGGGGGCCAACCCAGGAAAGACCAATCCATTAGTCAAGACCTGATCTGGCAGCTGAGCTCATCGGGGGTGCACCCTACACGGTTTAGCACCATAGGCCAAAGGCAAGTAAGCAGGTGAGGTGATGCCTCTGATGTTCCAACCACTGCACTGGCTCTCGGCTCTGGCCCGTCACACGTGCAGAGCGCGCAGGGCGCGGACCCGGCTAACGAGTCACACCCCCAGGAGCGCTCGCTCCCGAGGCCCAGTGTGAACAGCCACTTTCGCTCTGGGCAGCGAGCCCGGCGGGGAGGCCGGCGGCAGCCCCGGAGCTAGCGGGTGTGAGAGGTCCCACGTCTCCCCTCCTGCAGGGGGCGCAGGCAGCGGGGGGCGCCCCGGCCCGGCCGGGAAGGCTCCGTCCGCCGCCCTGCTCCAGGCGGGGCCGCTCACCCAGGAAGTCGCAGCCCAGGACCAGCGCCCGCAGGCGGGGCAGGCTCTGCGCGAACTGCCCGGTCCCCAGCTCCATGCCCGCCGCTCCCGCGCCAGGGCCGAGCACAAAAACCCGCGCTTTCGTAGGGCGTTCCTGGGCCGCAACTAGCGCCTCGCGGGCACGCCTTCTTGATTGACAAGAACAGTAGCGAATCAGCGCTCGGTTAGTAACGTGAGCGCCCTTCTTTCCCTCCGACTCTTAAAGGGACCGCGCCGCCGCAGGAAGGGCTGCGCTCTGCTCTCCGCAGGGGTGCGTTACCCTCGGGAGGAGCGAGGGGAGCCGGCAGCGGAAGCACAGTAACTCCATGATGCCGCCCTTGGAACCAGGGCTGGGGGCGGGGAGCCCCCCCATCCCACTCACTGGCGGCTCGGTGCCACCCCTCGCCCCGCCCCCTGCCGTGCCCGGGCAGGGAAGCGATCGCAGGGGAAGGAGCGTTGCTCCATTGTCCGAGGTCTCCCCTGCCCCGAGAGCCTGGCGCGAAGCGAGAAGATGCCCTGGAGCAGAGAGCTCGACCTCTGTCCCTGTTCCATCTCACGGGCAGGGCTTTGGGGGCAATGGGGAAAGATACAAATCTGTGCTGCCACGGCCAGCCGCGTATCTCTCTGTACAGCGTGTGCGGGCAGGGAAGGCATTAAAAAATATAACAGGACTAGGGTGATCAGACAGCAAATGTGAAAAATTGGGATGGGGGTGGGGGATAATAGGAGCCTATATAAGAAAAAGACCCCAACATTGGGACGGTCCCTATAAAATCACATCTGGTCACACTAAACAGGACAGGCACTGATTAGCTCCTAAAGCTAGAGCGAGGGAGCTGGAATTTAACCAGGAACCCAAGTAACGGTATTAATAACTGCATGATTGCACAACGCTCTCTTCTGTTCCAGTATTTAAACTGTTTGATGCTGTGGCTCATTTGACATATAATAATAATCGATGAGCAGAGAGGAAGAGTTCCCCAACCACAGCCATGGTTCCAAAAAATCAGGATTCCAACCCATTACAACTGCAACTTCTCCCACTAGAGGGCACCAAATTATTTTATAGCTGCTGGTATATTATACTGCTGCTGCAGAGATTCTGTCTGCCCCCTTTTGAAGGATTTTAAGATAGAAACGTACAAAATTAACTTTCTGTGAAAAACAGGCCCCCAGCTTTAACCAAAGCCATAGCAGCTGCTGGAAGACAATAGGGCAGGACACACACACAAAGCTTCTAGCTTTGGGAGCTAACCCTATTGATACAAATTTGAAGAGAATAAATTATGCAGTATGCAGGAAATTGAAGATAAATTTGTCCTAATGTTGTAAGATCGAATAACATCTACAGCATTTTAAGGTTTCTCTCTTCTACAATCAGTTTTAAAGAAGCCTTTCAATTGGTGACTTTCACTGGCCTCATTTAATTTTTCCAGAGGACTGGAAGAAAGTTAAGGTTATGCTAATATTTTAAAAAGGTAAATGGGAAGACCCAGGTAACTATAGGCCAGTGAGTCTGCCACTGATCCTAGGGAAAATCATGGAAAGACTAATATAGAAAATAAATCAGTGAAGAATTACAGTTTGATAGCATAGGTCACAATATACTATGAATGCTTATAAGTTTGGTTTTTAAAGGTGACTGCTATATTTTCATTTCTGTAAGGGGTTTAATTTAGTAGTGAACAATTTTTAAAAGTCAGGACTCCATGGATTTTAAAACTGCCACTTGATACATTTCTAAAGGTGAGGAATGATCACCCAAAGGGGGCTACATTCTAGTGGCATCTGACCAGGACCTTTTCATGAGCCAGTACGATTCCATTATCTATTCATGATTTGAACAATATAAAATCAGTGCTGCTAAAGTTTGCAGCTCACCTGTTTTTTGCATCAAGTAGTAAATGATTGGTCAGTTATACAGAGCACCTTGGACCACTTGGCAAACTGGGCTCATTTGAACATGTCTCTTAATGAAGCCAAATGCAAGGTCATATCTCGGAAAAAGAAAAATGCAGGTCACAGCTGCAGCATGGTGGACTGTAATCCAGCAACACTAGAAAAGATTCAGGGATCATGACAGATAACCAAGTGAATATGAGCTCCCAGTGGGATGCTGTGGCTAACAGGACTAATGTGATTCTTGGATACATAAGTAAAGTACTATAAAATAGGGAAATGGTATTACTTCTGTATATAGCATTGGCAAAATCATTACATGTTTTTTACTTCTAGTGTCCACACATCAGAAAGCATGTTGAATTGGAAAGGATTAAAAAGGGCTACAAGACTGGTTTGGGGAAGTGCAATATATTTTGCTTATATGTCAAGTCAGTTCTTATAGGTACCTGCATGGGGAGAAGATTCCAAATAGTAGTGGTCTTTGTCAGCTAGACTAAAGGCATCCAATAGCTGAAAGTTACATAACTTCAGATTAGAAATAAAGTGCAAGCTTTTTTTTTTTAATTTTATTTAAACAAAATGAGTGTAATTAACCATTGAAAAAAATATACCCAGGGATGTGGTAAATTCTCCATTACTTTAAGTTTACATCAAGACTGGATATCTACAAATCTAGACTTGATCTAGCTCAACCACAAGATATGGGCTTGAAGGAGTAGTTACTGGGTGAAACTGTGGCCTGATTAGATCATAATGATTTTTTCTGGCATTAAAATCGTTGAACAAGTTAGAGTTGAAGTCAACAAAAAGAAAAAAGTCAGCATCACTTATTTATTATAATAAGATGCTATGCTCCACATTGTCCCAGCTCTGGGCCTGAATTGCTTCTTTGCCTACTCCTGTAGGAGAGCAGTTGTTTGACAGTCCTTTATAAGAAATTTCGCCCAGTCTTCATTTTATTGATAGATTCTTCGAGGCTCGCCCACGACGACACCACCATCTGTCACAGCCTTTTGGAATCGCTGGATCTGGTTTTAAAGAAGGGAAACAGCTGTAAAATATAAGGTTTAAAGTAGTTTTCATCCCCCATATCGTCCCCCCACCAATTAAATCTGCCAGTACTAGAATAACAGGGGTCCTATAAATTAGTGTTGAGATGCAAAGCCATGGAGGCCCCCTGAACTGCAACAGCAGAAGAAGGTGTTGCTTGTCAGAGATAAGATGCTCTGGTAGGATGTCTACATGGCTCTGAGCTGAAAGAAGGGGGGATTGGTAGTTCTTTCTTGGTTAAGGTACATTGCTTGAGCCACATGAGGATCACTTTAGTGTTCAGGAGCAGTAAAATTTGTGTAAAGAAATCAAGTGCAAGGAGATGGATGCTTACCGAATCACAGCGATATTCCCACGGGATAACAGCTTTAAAGGTCACAAAGTTGATTCCTGCTTCCAGACAGCGTTGTGCCACCACACGCCCAATATTTTCACATGCCGCCACTCCCCTGGGACTGTACAGATGTCTCTTTATGGCCCACTCACGGGTGGAGGCTGAGACAACGACATTCCCACTGCAATGCTCAACAAAGGCCTCCACATGGTGCTGTGTCCGCTCAAGCCGTAGTCTGGATGAGGGGAAAAATAAATATCATGAACATGAAAGCTAATCACAGAACAAATAACTGCTCAAGAACTCCATTTCATTATTTGTTATATTAGACTGTGTCACACTGAAAGAAAGACAGCTTCAGTATTCTGCAGCAAGGGAGATGTACGTTAGATAGGAGAAAAAGCTTTTCAACTATAAGGATAAGCTTAACTCCAGAATAGGCTTCCAAGGGAGGTTGTGGAATCCCCATCATTGGCAGTTTTTAAGAACAGGTTAGACAAACACCTGTCAGGGATAATTTAGGTTTACTTGGTGCTGCCTCTGCACAGGGAACCAGACTTGATGACCTCTTGAGGCCAGCCCTACATTTCTACGATTATTTGTTTACAACTCTGAAAACAAAACTTTTAGGAAAAAAGCTAAAAGTTGATAAGTTACAATATATGTGACTATGGCATCATTTCTAAATTTTAAAACAAGGAAAATAGTCAAGGACATCATAAATTTTGTGTTTCTCACTTATAAAGTAGAAAGAAAAGCACTATAACAACCTTAACACTGACTCATGGATTTTTAAAAGTAATTGTTATCTAAATATTGTCTTTTAAGGGACACTAGTAGGGGAAATATCAGGTGCCGGGATTCTGAACCTTTTTTTTTTTTTTGGCATACCAAAGCACAGAAGCAAAAGACACTCTGAAGAGGTAACTACAGCCCTAAGTAAAACTTCTGAAACACGTTTTAAGGCTGCAAAAGTTATTGCTTGTTCAAAAGTTTGCAAATTTTTTTATTTTCACTGATTTTATTCTCATTAATAGTTAATTTGTAAGTATTTTTGTCCACTGATGTATTCAGACTTGTATAAGTGGAACCTTAAAGCAGTAATTCCTACACAACAATATGTTTACTTATATTCAACTAAAGATTTCAGGGCTATTCAGAAAACAAGATATTTCTCTGGAATTAAAAGCTCATTTACAACTTTTCTATTTCATTTGGAATCAACAGCAGAGAATTCTAACTTGCTAATATTTCTATTTATTGGTACACTAAAACACTGTGGCCTGTAGTCTCAAGAATGATTAGTGATTTTGGTTGCCCAACTTGAACATCTTTAAGGGCCCCGATTTTCAGACGGCAGGTGCTCAGCACACTTTAAGGTGTATCTTGTTTTCTGAATGGAGTGAAATCTTCAGTTGAATCTAAGTAAAAATATTGTAGTGTGGGAGTTATGACTTTAAGGTTACATTCGTTAAGCCTGCACTATTGTTAACAGATTTCTGACTCACCTATGCCAATACTCTCTCTTGGGCCATGTTGTTTCCCAGCCTCGTTCCTTCCTTGCTAGTGCCAGCAGCTCCAAGTTACGAGGATTTCGGTTGATGAAATCTGGGGCAACAATCTCATTTTCCTTTGTGTCCACTTCACCCTCAGTGATTCTGAAGCTGGCTACAGCAGATATGAAACGAAGCCCTTGGGGGAAATCAGGAAAAGAAGAAAAAACTAGAATATACACAGAATACATAGATTGAATCTACAAAGCCTGAAATGTAGAATTAGTAATCTGAAGATTTTGGGTGAAAATCTTAGCGGAATTGAACAGTTTTCCACAGTATGTGGGCTGAGTTTTAAGTTGAATGCAGAAGGCATACCACATTTCCACTTATGGTCTGCAAAAGTGAGTTGACAATTTTTTCGTGCCTATAACCCAAATGCATAAATGACAGAAAGATTATCTAAGAATTAAAAAGTTATTCTTAATGAAAGTAAGTAATTGCCCAGGCAACTGCCTGTCTAACTGAATAAAGACATCATAGATGCCTCTTCCAACGTAGTTGAAACCTGATTTGCAATAGTGATTTCTAGCTGAACAGTTGTATGTGCAGATTGCAAATGTCAAAACTGGATAATTTCATGATGCAAAAAAATGTCTAATAGAAACTGATCATTGTTTATAATGAATAGTGCCCTCCATTTTGAAGGGTCCAGTAAGGTCTGTGTACATAGATCACTTCATTAACCATTCATATTCAAGCCGCTCTATGGTGAAGTAGCTGTTTAACAGTGCACAGCTGTGTAACAATGTTGGGCAGGAACCAAAAGTTAGAATATTCAGAAGAGGGATACAAGAAGCATTTAGGTATGCCAATGCTATCAATGTTAACATTCCTTCTTATAAAAATGTGCCATGGAGATCTTCAGTAACCACATACAGGAAAGACCTTGGCATTCAGATACCACAGTAAGAATCTAGGAAAAGCTTCCCCATGTAGGCAAATTATACTATTATGACCCATTACAGGGTGTCTTGCTCCTTCTTCTGAAGCATTTAGTTCAGGGGAGCATCAGAAACACAACAGATAACTAGATGAGCAATTAGTCTGTGTATGGTGATTCTTGCATTCCTATAAATGCCTAGGTACCAAAGGCAACACCTAGAGGGACAGAGTACTCCCAGTACCTTCCTGAAGCACTGGGTTCGCCCTAACCCAGAGGAAAGCTTGCCACCAACAGACCTTCCTAAAGCACCCCTGTTTCCGTGAAAGGCTCCCTGCCAATGTGCTGTCCTAGGCCACAGTTAAAACCTGAACCTGGTTAGGCTCACTAAGCCTGGGGTACGACCAGTGCAGGAGGCTCAGACCCAAGAACAAAAGCCTCGCGCCCATCCCCCAGGGGCCGCCCCGGGAAGCGGGATGCCTCCCGTCCGCCTGGCAGCGCAGAGCGGGTTACCGGGACTAGCGCGTTGAATGTCGGCAACACTTAATTTCGCTGCTCGCCCATGGCCCTGGCACCCGAGGCCCGGCCAGCCCCGCGCGGGCGGGGTGAAGACACGGGTCGGAGGATCGCGGGGGTCCCAGGAGCGGGTGACGGTAATCGCGAGGAGCGGCGGGAAACCACCTTTTCCGGCTCCCTGGAGTTTCCCGGCCGCAGCCCCCAGCAGCAGCCCCCGGCTCCTCAGCGCCATCGTGACCGGGCAGAAGTCGCGGTGAAACGTCCCCTGCGCTCACGGCCCCCCGGGAGCCGCCATCTTTGCTGACCCGCCCGGCTCGGCTGCTCCGGAAGCAGACAACTAACTTCCGCCCTCACAGTGCTGGCTGCCGCCCTTCCGCGGCGGGGGCGGAGCGAAGAGGCGACAGTCAGCTCTGGCGAGCAGCAGCCCCGCCCCCTGCACAGCGCTTGCGTGCGGCGTAGGTACGAGGCCGGCGCCTCGCTGTGCCAATAACCCCCGTGCTCAGCGGAGTTCCCATCCTGGGATCGGGAACGGTTTTAGTAGGGTTCCCATATTCAAACATTTAAAAAAGAGAACACGCCACGGGGCCCTGCCCCGCCCCAACCCCACCCTTCTTCCAACCACTTCCCCAAAGTCCCTGCCACAACTCTGCACCCTCCTTTGAGCACCCCACGTTCCCCCTCTGCCCTCCTGCTCTGATCTTGGTTGGGGGTTGCTAAGTGTTTCCCTGCTCCCCACTTGCCCTGCAGCCCCAGGACACACACACACACCCCACTCCTGCAGCCTCTGTGCCCCCTGCTCCCCACTGGTCCTGAAGCCCCTGCACCCCCCCCCCCGCCCCCTGCCCTTGCAGCCTCTATGCCCCTGCCTGCCCTGCTCCTCCTCACCCTGCAGCCCCTGCACCCCCCCGCCCCTGCAGCCTCTGTGCCCCCCTGCCCTTGCAGCCTCTATACCCCTGCCTGCCCTGCTCCGCCGGCAGCCTCTGCCTGGCGGGGGCTTCGGATGCTCAGTGGCGACCGGGGCAGCGCAGGTCCCTGCAGCCCCGGCACACGCTGCACTCCTGCCCCGCACCGCAGCCTCCTTCCTGCCGCGTGGGGTGATGGGGCTGCAGGAAGGGTCCCCCAGTGGCCGGGGAGTCCCCGCCCATGAGGGAAGCCCGAGCCACTGGCTGGGCCTGGCCTCCCCGTGGTCCTGCGGGCTCGGCTGGGGCGCGTAGTCTGCCCGGCCTCCGGGGGCAGCAGCAGCCCCTCCGCTGTCTTCTGTGGCTGCGCCCCTCCCCCTTCCCCTGCCCGAGCTCGCTACAATGTAGCCAGGCAGCTGGGCTGCGCTGCAGACCCGGCGGATCGTGCTGGGGCTGGGCAGACCCTGGCTTATGCTGCCTCCCTATTTCCCCGGACATGTCCAGCTTTTTGGCAATTCCACCCAGACGGGGATTTGAGCACCAAAAAGCCGGACATGTCCGGGGAAATCCGGACGTATGGTAACCCTAGTTTTAGCCTTTGTAGTCTTTCAGCTCAGGTTCCCGGAGGCAGGTGGTAAAGGACAAGCACCTGCTAGTATTGCTCTGGATCACACCTTTATTCCCTAGGCCAGAAATAAACTAAATCTCTAGGACAATGTTCTCCAACCTTTTTACACCCAAGATCACTTTCTGAATTTACGGGCAACCCAGGATCTGCCCCGCTCACTGCATTTCCCCTTCTCTTCCTCACTCGCTTTCCCCCGGACCCTCAACTCACTTTCACTGAGCTGGGGTAGGGGGTTGGGTCTCGGGGGGCGGGGGGGCAGTCTCTGGCTAGGGTGACCAGACAGCAAGTGTGAAAAATCGGGACAGGGTAGGGGGGTAATAGGAGCCTATATAAGAAAAAGACCCCAAAATCATGACTGTCCCTATAAAATCGAGACATCTGGTCACCCTAGCTCTGGGCTGGGGCCTAGGGGTTTGCAGTGTGGGAGGGGGCTCTGGGCTGAGCCTGGGGCAGGGGATTGGGATGCAGGAGGGGGTGATGGGTAGGGTTACCATATTTTGTGCCTCCAAAAGGAGGACACTCCACGGGGCCATGCCCACGCCCCAACTCCGCCCCTTCCCCAAACTCTCCGCCCCCTGCCCTGCTTCCCGCGAACATTTGATTCGCGGGAAGCCTAAAGCAGGTAAGGGGGGTGTGGGGGGAGGAGGCGCGGCCCAGGCTGCCCCCCCCCCCCCCCGGCGTTTCCAGCCTGGGTCGGCTCGGGCCCTGGGGTACCGGCCCCGGGCCCAGCCCCCGGCCGAGCACCCCCAGCCTGCCCAGCACTGCCGGTCCCCAGGCCCCCGGCCGAGCACCCCCGGCCCAGCCCCCGGGCCCCCGGCCGACCACCCCCGGCCCGCCCAGCACTGCCAGTCCCCGGCCGAGCACCCCCGGCCCGGCCCCCGGACCCCCAGCCGACCACCCCCGGCCCGCCCAGCACCGCCGGCCCCCGGCGGCCCAGCGCACCCCCCGGCCGCCCAGCACCGCCGGCCTGGCGCACCCCCCGGCCGCCCCGCACCGCCGGCTCCCGGCGGCCCAGCGCACCCCCGGCGGCCCGGCGCACCCCCCGGCCGCCCAGCACCGCCGGCCGCCCAGCACCGCCGGCCGCCCAGCAGCCCGGCGCACCCCCGGCCGCCCAGCACCGCTGGCCCCCAGCCAGCCCCCAGCCCAGCGGCGCCGGATTTTCCTGGACATGTTCGGCTTTTTGGGATTTCCCCCCGGACGGGGATTTGAGTCCCAAAAAGCCGGACATGTCCGGGAAAATCCGGACGTATGGTAACCCTAGTGATGGGTGCAAGCTCTGGGAGGGAGTATTGGGTACGGGGGTCTGTGCAGGCTCTGGGACTGAGTTTGGGTGCAGGAGGGGGCACAGGCTGCTGGCTCTGGGAGGGGGTCAGGGCTAGGGCAGTGTTGGGATGCAGGAGGAGGAATGGAGTGCTGGCTCCAGGAGGGGACTCAGGGTTGGGGTGCTAGCTCTGGGAGGGGGCTCAGGGTTGGGGTGTGAGAGGCTTGGGGTGCTGGCTCAAGGCTGGGGCTTGTAGTGCAGGATGGGGTTTGTGGTACTGGCTCCAGGAGGGGGCTCAGGGCTGGGGGTTAGGGTACAGCCTCCCGCTGGGCAGCACTTACCTCTGGCGGTTCCTGGTCTGTGGTGCAGCGTAGCTGCTGCTAAGGCAGGCTCCCCTCCTACCAGGCCCCACACTGCTCCTGGAAGGGGCCAACACACCCCTGCGGGGGGCATGTGGCTCCACATGCTGCCCTTCTCTGCAAGCTCCGCTCCTGCAGCTCCCATTGGCCACAGCTCCCCATTCACGACCAATTGGAGCTGTGGGGCAGTGTATGCAGGCAGGAGCAGCCCATGGAGGGAGACCCTGTGTGTCTCCCCCGCAGCAGCCCCAGGGCCACTGCCAGGAGCAGCATGGGACAGGGACAGGCAGGGAGCCTGCCTTGGTGGTAGCCCCACTTCTCCACCAGAGATCGCGATCAACTGGGAGATCCTCTAGGATCGCCATCGACCAGTTGGTGACCACTGCTCTAGGAAAAGGGGAGTAAGTGAAATGTCCTGAATCCCTGCCATTTCTCCAATAGGGAACCATCTATGCACAGGATGGGATGTAATCAAAAGCATGTCTTTTATTTCTCCTTCCTTACTAGTTAGGAGGAGGCTCATATTGAGTCAATTTGCTGAAAGGCTGGTCAGGTTAGATACAATTTTAAAGTTACTTTTAATTTCTATAGGATTTTTAAATTTTTTACATTTTACAATTTACATTTAAAAAATTTAAATCAGATTTGTATATACTTGTCACTAGTTCTTTATTTCTTGGTTTTTCATGAAATCTGTTTACAGCTATGCACTCTACAAGCATTAGCCTTACAGGCTAGCATTTAAGTCTTATTATCTATCTTTAAAAATAGAGATGTAAATTATCTTAACAGATGGAATATCTAAAATGTATACAACAGATATCTGAGGCAGACAGAGATTGTGCAGATCAAGAGAATCTTACTATAGATGAACAGAAATGGAAGTGATGCTCCACCATAGAGAACATTATTCTTGATTGCCTAATTTTTAAATATAAAGTACTCAATGAGAAATTATATGTGGCCTTTGATAGAATCAAAAGCTGTTTTGAAGCTTACAATCAGACATTTCAGAACAACTTGGTTCAAACTGGAATTTACCCAAGCACATTATGCCTTCTCAGATCTCGGTGTGTGACCTCAGTAAGGCTAGGTCTACACTGGGGGGGGTGGGGGGATCGATTTAAGATACACAAATTCAGCTATGCGAATAGCATAGCTGAATTCGACATATCCTATTCGACTTACCCCGCTGCGAGGATGGCGGCAAATCGACCGCTGCGGTTCCCCCGTCGACAACGCTCACTCCTCCCGACGAGGTGGGAGTACACGTGTCGATTAGGTGATCGATTTATCCATCTAGATGAGACACGATAAATCGATCCCCGAGAGATCGATTTCTACCCACCGATCCGGGCGGGTAGTGTAGACTAGCCCTAAGGCCAGAATTAGAAAAGGAAGGCAAGGTGACTCCACCAGCATTTTCGGGAATTTCAAAGGGGGGCTAGATTAAGCAGAGATGACTTCTGGCTCTTTATTTAAATTTTATATTAATAACAAAAGAAAAATTAAAGGAGCTTGTTTTTCTTTGTTATTCTTAGGTTGACTGAAGTGTTGGGTAGTGCTGTACATTTGGTTAATTTTGCAATAAATTATCAAGCTAAAACGCAGTCTCGTGGGGCTGTAGACTACTGAAAAACTCTGAAAACTGCACTGGATTACTTTTGAAGATACTGGCTCTGCTCTGCTAAACTCCAAGGTTACACCAAGCACTAGGGAATTAACCCTGTGCCTTGCTGCTAAACTGCAAGAAGACATCGTCTAGGTTTATGGCTACTAAAGCAGCACCTTAGCTTCCTGCAATTAAACCCCCCCAAGCCTGGGGAGAACATTTGCAGTTTCCAACGATCCCGGCGCTGGAGAAGGGTCAAGGATTGTAGGGACGGCGCATCCCGGCCCTGCAGAACTAGGGCTCCGCGGTCCGGGACCCGCTGCAGGCAGGTGGGAAGCTGGTTTGTGGCGTTTCCTCACCATTAGGCGCGTAAAGCCCAATGACACGAACTCGCGGGACTGAGAGCGTCCGAACCACTCAGCTAGGGTTACCATATTGCAATACTGCAAAAAGAGGACACTCCACGGGCCCTGGCCCCACCCCTTCCCCAAAGTCCCCGCCCCAACTCCGTCCCCTCCCCTGAACGCTCCGCCCCCCTGCTCTTCCCCCTCCCCTGCTTCCCCCGAATCAAATGTTCCTGGGAAGCCTGAAACAGGCAGGCAGCAGGTAAGTTGGGGCGGCGGGGGGGGTGCGAGGAGGCGCAGCCCAGTCCAGCCTCCCCAGCTGAGCGGCTCCTCCGTCGGCCAGCCCTGGCCAAGAGGCTCTGGCCCCGGCGGCTCCAGACCGGCTCGGGCTCTGGCCCCAGCCCAGTGGCTCCGGCCCAGCCGCGGCCGAGCACTCCAGCCCCAGCGACTCCAGCTCGGCTCGGGCCCCAGGGCACCGGCCCCGGCCGAGCACCCCCAGCCCCAGCGGCTCTGAGCCAGCTCGGCTCAGGCCCCGGTTCCAGCCAAGCGGCCCCGGCTGGCGGCCAAGCACCCCTGGCCCCAGCGGCTCCGGCTCCAGCCTGGACCCAAGCCCCATGACCCCGGCCGGAGCGCAGCCCAATTCTTGCTAAAGCCGGCCCTGATCGGGGGAGTTGTTAGTTTTGCTGCAGCCACTCCACTCGCACTCGGGGTCCCCCGAGCGTCTTTTGCCCAAGTGCGAGTGGCTGCAGCAAAACTAACAACTCCCCCGATCTGCAGGGGCACAGAGGCGGCAGGCGGCATCCGAGTGCGCAGCTGCCTCCTCCTGGGCTCCGGCTGCTGCTGCGCTGGGGAGAGCGGCGGGAGCTGGGTAAGCTGGAGCCCGGGAGGAGGCGGTCCCCTTACCATGCCTCCCTATTTTCCTGGACATGTCCGGCTTTTGGAAATTCCTCCCCGACGGGGATTTGAGGACCAAAAAGCCGGACATGTCCGGGAAAATCCAGACGTATGGTAACCCTACACTCAGCACTGAGCCCACGGGGACTGCGCCCGGCTGGGCCGGCCC
Organism: Malaclemys terrapin pileata; assembly: GCF_027887155.1. Lineage (NCBI taxonomy): Eukaryota > Metazoa > Chordata > Testudines > Emydidae > Malaclemys > Malaclemys terrapin. Next base: position 89,887,439 of record NC_071507.1, read on the forward strand.
CTTGCAGGTGTGCTGTTAGGGCGGGGGCGCGCTGGGCCCCGCCCGGCCACAGGCGCTGAAGCTCGCTCGTGCCGTGCGGGGGAGGGGCCGTCTCAGCAGCGGCTTCCTCCCTGTGAAGCGAGGTTCCCTGTGCTGACAGTCCCCAGCCCCCCCCTTCGCAAGGGGCGCGCACCCCGCCCCCACGCCTTCTGGAACCTCCTGGAAGGAGAAAAATAACCGTCGCTCGTAGCCCCGCCCCCTTGCCCAACATGCAACGTGACTCAGGGGGACACTCAAGGAGCAGGCGTGTTGCTAATCTCAGAATCCAATCACTACCTTCAATCTAGGCACCTTCTGGGCCGCATTGCAACGGGCTGCTGGATTGGACGGAAGTGTTTAACATCGTCATGATTCATCGCCGTTCCTTTCTCCCCACATTGCTCTGTCCCCTCCCCATCAGACTCTGCGGTTAGGGGCCAGTTTCCCAGCAAGCCTTGCGGCGTCACCGGCGGATTCTCCTGCAGCAGCGCGTGTATCGCTGTCTCTGTGCGCGCGGGGAAGATGGAGATGGGGGCGCTGGCCGTGTTCGGAGAGCGGATCTCCGGGGAAGCGATCCGCGGCCAGAACGGTAACGGCTGCCCGAGCGCGGAGCGGGGCCCCGGGCGCCTGACTCAGCGGCCGCTGCCGCCATGTGCTGCCACGACGGGCGGGGGGACGTTCCTGTAGCAGAGGAACCCGGGGAGGGGCCAGGCCCCGGCTCTCAAGCGCGCTTGTGTCTGCGGGACGGGACGCGGCCTCAGGCGTTACGTGCCTCAGCCCGAGCCCGCGGAGGGGGGCGCCCGGCCGCACCTTGGCGCGCTCGGAGCTCGGCCCGGGGCGGTGGCTGCCGAGAAGCAGCTCGTGGCTGTCCACGGGCCCGTTACTTCGAGCCGCTTTCCCCGCGGCGGCGCCCGCGTTCACACGGAGCCGCCGGGCCCGCGGGCGCTCTTGTCTCGTTGCTGTTCGCAGCCCGCTTCCCTTTAGGGCGCGCGGCCAACCCGAGCTCGTTGTTACGTGAACAGCCCCGGCCGCCATTTTTGACCCGCCTTCAGCAGGAGAGACTCGGGGTAAAGCGGTGTGAGACTTAACCCGCCTGGGTTCTGTCCTGGGACGGGCCTGCGGCTCGCTATGGGCAAAGGGCCGAGAAATCGGTATCCGTGTGCCGTGAATGTTTACCCTGCCACTGAAACGTCTGACGTGCCTGTGAACAATAGTGACCATCTTATCAACCCCACCACCACCACCAATCACCACCGGGGGGCTTTGCTTCCCGATTGGGCAGAATTTATGAAAAGTGGCCCTTGGAGTTACACTGAAGATTAAGGTTACAAATGGGTGAAACTTGATATTGGTACTCTTAAGCTTTTGTCTACATGAGACCATTTTTGTGTGTGTCCTACAAAAGATTATTAGTGTTATTGAATATAAATTATGAATGACTTTCCAAGATTAAAGCTTGCTGCATATGCAAGTTAAGAGCATGAAAACTGAGTTTCTCATCCTTTGTAGCATAGATGTTGTTTTAATATGTCTGAGGATCAAAAATAATTTTGAGACATTTGCTTAACTCCATCCAGTCACTGTCAATTAATAAGCGAATACCAGTATGTGGCCCTTAGCGCTAGTATAAAATCAAGATGCGTTAATTAAACAACGGGGTAGACTGACTAGTTTTGTGTGAAAATAATACAGCTCGGTATAAAGCTTTGGTCCCAGATCCTCAAAGGTATTGGGCGGGGGAGGGGGGGGGTTGATGTCTCACTACCATAACTTTGAGAATCTGGGCATTAGCTCATTTGGGATGGAATCAAGCCTGGTGCAAGACAAAGACAGGCCTAGATGTAGCTCCCTAGTACTTCACTAGCCCATTAGCCCACCTTTGCCATAGCTGTAATGATCTCTTTGAAATGTTGGTGAATCTGGAAGTTTTAGTCCTCTAAAGGATTCTTTGTACCATCCGTCTCAGTGCTTCAGACAAGTTATTACAGGAGCCCTGCACTATGAGCAGAAACCAGCTGTTTTTGAAGTGGATGCTGTGTGGGTAGAAACATCAGGTGTAGAAAAGTGGTACATATCTTAGTAAAGTCTAAGGAAGCCTCTGATATATGGGCAAATTTGGGAAATAGCGGTTAAATGTTTTTGTTTTTTACAAAGGGTTGATCTCCGGAAACAAAAAATGAGCGAGTTTGGTACATTTAAAGCTTTAAAGGAAAGATCAGATTTAAACTGAACCCTTCCCATTTGACTACCACTCCTTCAGTTTACAGATTGAGTGGCTATGCTTATGGGATAGAGAAAATACTGCCAAAGTCTGAAGGAGAAGATTGACAATATCTTTTTCCTATATGAAATGGCAGAACACAGAATGAAAAGATTCTGAATGACAAACCAAATTACATCATTTATTTCTTTGACCTAGAAAGTTTTTTGGTTATTTCAGTAGCCAAAACAATATCCTTCGGACACCTGACTTGTTCCAGTCATGAAACTGCTATTTTGTAGTATCAAAGGTCCAGATCTTGCAATCAAGTGAGGTCATGGACCCTTACTCAACCTCCCCTTTTTTCCCCACTTTCCTGGTCAGATTGGCAAATTTGTTTGCAGGATTGGAGTCTAAATAAGGAGTCATTTTATTTCAGGTTCCTGAAATTAAGAATCTGCTGACAGAAAAATATAAATGCTCTTAAAATAGATATTTGGGAAGAAATAATTATTTATTTTTATTTTGTTTGATTTATACAGTTATGGCTGCAGCTTCAATTGCCAATATTGTGAAGAGTTCTCTTGGTCCAGTTGGTTTGGATAAAATGTTGGTGGATGATATTGGTGTAAGTAAGCATGTCTGTCATGTTAACTTTTAAGAAAAGGGCTTACGTATTAACAAACTTACACTGTAAATTAGTGCTGTGATCTGTTCTGTTTCCGCTGAAGGCATGTCTGTTTTTTTGTAAAGTGTTTCCATCTAAAATATGCTTCATGGCTCTAATTTACATTTGTTAGTTTGACCTCTTTTTCCATTTTGTCATTAGGGATGAAAATACTAAACGGTAAGCATTAGTCTTACTGTTAACCCACCATTAACCTCCAGCTCCGGGCGGGCTGGCCAGAGCAGCCCCAGCCCTGCTCCTTTTAATCAGTTAACTGGTTAAACATTATAATTTTAATTGTTTAAATGGTTAACTTTTTAAATATTTACATCCCTATTTGTCTTTATTTTATTTATTTATTTATTTATTGAAGAAAACCTTAATTGTAAACTATGGTTAACTGTTACTTCATCCATGATGTGCTCCCTTATTTTATAACAAAATTAACTCTTGCTCATATGCAAGTACGTTTGCATTTCAATAAACTTTTTTTCTCACATGGATACTTGTGTGATGGGTTGGATCAGAGAAACCCCCTTCGGACTGCCACTTGATGTGCCTAGACTACCTCTCAGTCCGTTTTCCCTGCCAGCTTGGGACTTCAGTACCTTGCCTTGTTTGAGCCAGACACGCTTGCCTGCTGCAACCACAAATCCAAGTCTGAACCCCATCCCCCACAAGCTGCAGGCTTAACTGAAACAGCTTAAGAAATGCTCCTATCTCCAGCACTCAGATACCCAGCTCCCAATGGGGTCTAAACCCCAAGTAAATCCGTTTTACCCTGTATAAAGCTTATATAGGGTAAACTCATAAATTGTTTGCTCTCTATAACACTGAGAGAGAGATATGCACAGCTGTTCTCCCCCCCCTCCCACCCAGGTATTAATACTTACTCTGGGTTAATTAATAAGTAAAAGTGATTTTATTAAATGCAAAAAGTAGGATTTAAGTGATTCCAAGTAATAACAGACAGAACAAAGTAAATTACCAACCAAAATAAAACAAAACATGCAAGTCAAAGTCTAACACAGCAGGAAACTAAATGCAGGTAACTGTCACGCTCAGAGATGTTCCAATAAGCTTCTTTGACAGACTATCCTCCTTCTAAGTTTGGGCCCAGTCCTTTCCCTTGGTACAGTCCTTGTTCCAGCTCAGGCAGTAACTAGGGGATTTCTCATGACTGCAGCCCCTTTTGTTCTATTCCACCCTGTGGCAGGGCAGAGGTATAAACCCCTTGGATGCTCTGCTAAAGGTGTTCCGCCGTCACCCCCCCCCACCCCCCTCCTGGCAGAGCAGCTGGGGGCGGGGACCCAGACACTCAGCAAGGAGCTCAGTTGCAGGCCCTAATGAGGGCAGGCTCAGGGGAATCAGCTGGGCTGGTGACTGGGAGGAGATATAAGCTCAGTGGGAAGCTAGCCAGGGGAGAAGACGGGGATTGCAGCTCTCTCTACCAGCTGCAGGAAGCCTCAAGGGCGAGAAGACCCAGGGAAGGGTCAGTGTGGGGATCGGTGTTGGGCGAATTGGGATTGCACTAAGCACTGTAAATAAAGAGACGCGGGTGAAACACCTGAAAGAGGCATTGGGACCCTTTTCCTTGACCAGCCTAAGCAGAGAACACAGGGACGAGAGGGAAGGAACCTGTGCAGACCCTGTGACCACCCCCGCCCTCCCCCATATAGCTTTGGCACAAGGCGGGAATCTTTTGTCTCTTTGGGTCCCCACTCCTCCTAAATGGAAAAGCCTCAGGTTTAAGATGGATTCTAGTATCAGGTGACATAGCCACATGTCCTGTGAGACCCCCCCAAGCCTTCATTCTTCCCGGCTTGACTCACAGGAAGGCTTGCAAGTAAACAGAGCCATCTACAGTCAATTGTCCTGATTAATGGGAGCCATCAAGATTCCAAACCACCATTAATTGCCCACACTTTGCATAATTACAAGAGAACCTCGGAGTTATATTTCATATTTCTAGTTCCAGATACAAGAATGATACATTCATACAAATAGGATGAATACATGCAGAATAACATAACCTTTGCACAGATATGTTACATGGCATATCTAGTATAAAACGTATTCCCGTTATGTCATATTTACATTCATAAGCATATTTCTATAAAGCATTATGGGGTGCAAAGTCACAACTTGTACTAACATTGTTTAGAACGGCGCACAGAATGAATAAATCAAAACTTATTTTTGCTGGTGTTGACATGCATACTGTTGTCTTTAAATTGTTGTACATATTTTAGAATTCGGTACTGTTGTACATAATTTGCATTGGTTAATGTTTATAATAAGATAGAACCACATCCCATTTTCAAATATTTAAACCAGGTGATAATCTGATTTTTATCTTTCTGCTGTGCTAGCCTGAAAGCCAAAGTGAGATAGCCTTATGTAATTAATAAAAGGTAATATTGCACATTAGCTTAAACTGAGATTTGTAAATAACTGTATTTAAAATACTTTATTAAAAATTGACAAAGATATTCAAGCTACATTTAAGAAATCTTCCCTAGTTCTTATTTATACAACATAAAGAATTCTACCATCTAATAGCTCATGCATATTCTTGTGTGCCAAGGCTCCCATCCTGCAACACATGGTTCTTGGGGATTAGTCGTGTGATTACATATGTATGGTTGTAGTATTGAAGACTTGGCTTAAAAAGACAAAGTAAACTCTTGAGGTAAATGGTCAATATGCATGATATTGCACTAGGCATATCATTGTCATTAAAATGTCTTCTCATATTTTACAGTTTAATAAAGTTTAAAAATAAATTAGTATGAATATCAATCTTTTGTTTATTTTTTTCAAACTAGGATGTGACCATTACTAATGATGGTGCAACCATTCTGAAGCTGCTGGAGGTAGAACATCCTGCTGCAAAAGTTCTTTGTGAGCTGGCAGAACTGCAAGACCAAGAAGTTGGAGATGGGACCACCTCAGTGGTATGTAGAAAGTTTTACAGGCAGACATGCTGAAAGTCATTATCAAATGCAGCTTTTGGCATATCCTTATAAATCCTGGCACTGTGCAGATTAAATCTGGACCATTTCATTATGTGACAACAAATTTCAAATGCATCTGCCCCAGTGCAAACTGAAAATTGCTTTGAAGCATGTCATAAACATACAGCTAAAGGTAGCATAAAATCCCTCCTTTACCTGTAAAGGGTTCAGAAGCTCAAATAACCTGGTTGGCACCTGACCAAAAGGACCAATAAGGGGAGAAGATACTTTCAAATCTGTGGGGGAAGTTTTTTGTGTTCTCTGTGTGTTCTCTCCGGGTCAGCGAGGAATCAGGACAGGGAAAATACATCTCCTAAAACCATACCTGAACTAAGCATTTAAGATTACAAATTGTAAGTAATAGGAAGAAAATGTGTTAGATTATCTTTTGTTTTAGCTTGTGAATTTCCCCTAGGCTAAAAGGGAGGTTTAGACCTGGTTTTTTTTTTTTTTTTTTTTTTTGGTAACTTTAACGTTTTGCCTGGAGGGGAATCCTCTGTGTTTTGAATCTGATTGACCCTGTAAAATTACCTTCCATCCTGATTTTACAGAGGTGCTTCTTTTACTTTTTCTTTATAATAAAGTTCTGCTTTTAAGAACCTGATTGGTTTTTAGTGTCCTAAAAACCCAAGGGCTGGTCTGTGCCCAACTTGTTAACTTATTTGGTTCGTATATTATTTTCAAGCCTCCCCAGGAAAGAGGGTAAAGGGACTTAGGGGATATTTTGGGGAAATAGGAACTCCAAGTGGTCCTTTTCCTAAATCTTTATCTAACTCAGTTGGTGGTGGCAGCGATACCGTTCCAAGGACAAGAATTTGTGCCTCGGGGGAGTTTTTAACCTAAGCTGGTAGAGATAAGCTTAGGGGGTGTTTCATGCGGGTCCCCACATCTGTACCCTAGAGTTCAGAGTGCGGAGGGAACCCTGACAAAGCAGTTCCTGGAACCAGAGTAATGAGGGGAGACCACTGTACAAAAACTAGCACCTCTAAACATGCTTGCATTCTGGAAAGGGGTTATTCTTTACTTACTGGCTGCAATTTGAGAATGATCATTCCTTCCCTTCCTGTAGTTATATTTAAGAGTAGGTTCTGGGTCGAAGAAGTTCTTAATTCTCAACCCCTGAGAAAAAAAGTGAAACATAGGTGAACTAATCGATGGAATAGAATCGGCTGATTCCAGACAACTCATATCAGAACCCCAAAATCAGTTCAGAGTTAACTAGTGAAATGAAAAGAAGAATTAGAATGGTTTTACTCATTAATTAATTTAAATGATGGGGAACTTCTCATATTCTTCACTTGTTTGTTTGTTGGAGCAAGAACTACTGTTTATATTAAGACTTGCCCATTTTCTCAGTGAATCTTTTTCCTCTTTTCAAACAGGTAATTATTGCTGCTGAACTTCTGAAAAATGCAGATGAATTGGTCAAGCAGAAAATTCACCCCACCTCTGTTATTGGTGGCTATCGTCTTGCTTGCAAGTAAGATAATCTATTTCAGCGGAAATATTTGTATTTTGCAAATCTAGTGTTCCATTATATCCAGTGAACACTTACTTTACCTTAATCCTGTATTCATTATCACCGACAATACAGGATTTTTTTCTAAGCTGATAAATTGTAAAGACTTGTGGTGGTGGTGGTTTGTCAACTTGGTTCTAACTCAGCATTTAGTCTGCATTTCCCCGCAGAGAGAAATTCTACTAACAAGAAATAGAGAGAAATTGTTCTTGAAATGTTGTTGGTTTTTATCCAACAGGGAGGCAGTTCGCTACATCAATGAAAATCTTATTATTAACACAGATGAACTTGGCCGGGACTGCCTTATTAATTCAGCTAAAACATCAATGTCCTCCAAAATCATAGGAATGTATCCTTTGACTTGGTAATAATAAATTGGAATCTTAATTTTAAGAAAATGAGGGATATTACTGCGGAGAGCTTGAGTATCCACTTTAAATCCCGTGGCAGCAGTTCTTAGTCCTTATCCTTTTTCATTATAAACCCTTATTTTAAGAGTTATAACTCCATTGTGAAAACTTGTTCTTGGTATCAACTTGGCATAAAAGGTGTATTCTGGTTTACTAAACCAAACCCTGCTTGTTCACAGGACAGTTGCAACATTTTTTTAAATCTCTCACGTACCAAAAAAGGAAAATGGTTTGTATCACATTTTGTTAAAACCCTTAATCCTTAAACACAAGCTACAATTAACCACCTCCTTAGATGCTGAAATTGTAGCTGTTTTCTCTGACAGAAGCTGCCCCAGAGGCTTGAAGGAGCTGTTCTAATCTAAACAGCTATTTTCATCCCCCTAATAGTTGTAGAAAACATGATGATGTGCTGTGACCCTTGCCTATCATTTTTCTTGTCTTTACCAATCTTAGTTTCTTTAAAAACAAAACTCTGGTGAGTTTGCCTGCGTGTGGTTTTTTTGTTTGTTTGTTTTTTGTTTTTTAAGTATAACAGCTTTAAAAAAATGCTCTTTCTGCCATTTACTACATAACCCATCACCCTTTTCTCCTTCCTGGGGCTGCCCAGGGGCTTTGCCCCTGTGAAGCCCACTCTGACTCAGTTCACATTCCATCTTAGCCAACATATAGCTTATATTTTGCATTAGATAGAAACATTTTAAAGCATTCAAGCAGGTGATCACCCACACTAATCCTAAAAGTGTCTCCATTATTCCAGGCAACATTCCTTCTTGCAGTCTGTCTTCCCACTGTAGTTCAGTGATGGTTACTTGCTTATGACATGCATTTGTTTCCTTTGAAAAACTGGTTGCTAATTCAGGATTCTGATCTGACTGGGATAAAGCAGGCAAAAATAGGCTGTGTGCGCGCAAGTTTTGTGTACACAGTTTTGTATGTAGCAAATATATTATCATTGTGAAAACATGAAATAATTTGATATTTCTAAAAATGTACTGGTAATCCAGTTATGTGGACTTGCCATTTCTTCTGAGCTTTTCAAAATAGTCATATTGTATGCAAATAATACCTTTTATATTTTCAATTTAAGTCATATCTTTAATTTAATTTTAATGTATTTATTTATAATCTGCTTGGAGACTTGTTGGATGTCAATCTCAACTGATGTTCTGGAGTTTAGAGCAGTAGTCCCCAAACTGTGGGGGAATGCCCCCCCATGAGGGCGTGGAGAAACATTTGTGGTGGAGTGGCAGGGCCCATGTCAGCCTCCCCGGGAGCGTGAAGCAGGAGCACCACCCATTCCCACTCTGCCCCCACCTCAGCTACAGGCCCCGACCGCAGGCCCACCCCAAGCTTCCCGGGGAGGGGGACAGACCAGGTATGGGGGGTGCATGATGAAAAAAGATTGGGGACCACTGGTTTAGAGTGAAGCCACATGAATACGTGCAAATGCCACAAATAACGAGGAAGACATACAAGTGGTAGGAGCCTATAATTAACTATTACTTGTTCTTTCTGTTTAAGTGCCATGCCCTTGGATGGTATCGTATGCAGATGTTAACTGCTTGTTGACACAATAGAAGAAATTACTGGAACAACTTGTAAAATGCTCTGTGAACAAAGGGGAATATTTTTTGTACCATTTGCTTGGGAATGGGAGTCAGGAACACTTGAGTTCTAGTGCTGGCATTGCCACTGATTTGCAGTGTGGCTTTGGACAAAACATTTAAACCCTGTCCTAGTTTTTTCTAGCTGTAAAATTAGATTAATAATTATTTTACCTCATAGATGCTTCAAGGATTATTTTAAAGGCATGTTAATATAAGGCAGCCTATAAATGTTGTTTTTAGCATTAAAGTCAATGTATATTATGCTAGTTGTCTCTGTGTAGCTCATTTTAGCCTTAACAGTATTTTAGTGATGGTGACTTCTTTGCCAACATGGTGGTGGATGCTGTGCTTGCAGTTAAATTCACAGATCAAAAGGGTCAAGCCAAATATCCAATCAGTTCCATTAACGTTTTGAAGGCACATGGCCGTAGCCAGAAAGAGAGTATTCTTGTAAACGGTTATGCACTGAACTGTGTGGTGGGCTCACAAGGTAAGCTCAGATTTTGTTTTATAAGCCTTCAGTGAGCAGAATGACTGAAGTTTATTTCTGAATATTGCTCTTATGTGGATGTTTCTAGTGATGTGAAGAATTGGCTAATAAGCTATTGTTTATTTAGAAAAATTAAAAACAACCCTTGAAACAACTTATAAGTAAATGAATACATTCTTAAATAAAACCAAACCCTACTCTAAGCAGAAGTTTTTGGCCCCAAAAGTGAGAAGTGACAAACTCTGTGAAGTCCATGGGCTCTGCTGTTGTGTTTTATGTGAAAGGAACTTGGGTATTGCAGTGACACACCACGGTATAAAATCCAAACAGAAAAATTATGGTGGTTGCTTTAATATATTACGTTGTACTTCAGTGTTGACACAACTTGGATAATTATTCCCGTTTTCACGGTCTTATAATTACATGTCAAATATTTGTGTCATTGAAACACTATCCTGGTTCCCCAGTCGAAGGTTGTGTTTTTCTGAAATTTTGTAAAGTTACTCTAGCAGTTTAAATCAAATAAATAATTTAGCAGTTTCTAACTACCCATCTGTAGAAAAATAGCAGACACGTAGGTCCAAATTCTCCCCAGAAACTCATGGGCAGCTACTAAGGACTTCAGTGAAACTTGCATTCATGTCTGAAGTCAATATTTGGCTTTGAAATCTTGTCTCAATAAGGATTTTTTAAATGAGATCTAAGATCATATACATTTTTAAATGTTTAGTCTGTCTGTTCACTTTCTTGCACTTGAATGATGGAAATAAGCTAATCGCTTATCTGGTCCTTAATCAGTGCCTAGTAGATCTCTGGTTACGTTTGGAATGCATACATTGCAGTGTACTGTTTATTTAAAAACTTGCAATTTAAAAGAGACTCAAGGAAATATTACTATTGCCCATAAGGTTTTAAAAGCATTTTTTTTAAGTCTAAATTTTGTGCAGTCTTTGATCTGACTGTCTCATCATTGTTTATTACATCAGTTACTGTGCAGCACTTTGCATGTGTCAAGAAATCACACTGGCAGGTAAAACTGTGAGGCTTCAGTAGTCAGTGTTGAAGGAATGTGCATTTCAGTGGCAAAGTCTGGAATACAGCAGAGGCTGCTGTTAAGTTGCTAGTGGAGAGGAGGTTGACTGTATTGCTCAGCCTATCTAGCAAATAAGTGAGCAGCAATAAATGTCACGCAAGGGAGTTCCATCCAGCCCTCCTTAGCTTGAGGATAGTTGACTGCAGTGCAGGGCCTCAAAGGTGGACAGTGTAAAAGCAAGGAAATTGGCTACTGTCACTAGAACTAGGTTACCATATTTTGACATGTTCCGCTCTGTTAAAATCAACATGTTTTTATTATCCCTTACTGGGACCATAGTAGGGCCCTGCTAAATACATCAGAGTTTTCTGTAGATTTACATAGTGATTAAACTAGATACCAACAGGTCAGTTTTACCTGTGGTACTAATACATCTTGAACTTCTAGCTCAACAATGTAACAAACTGGGAAGCAAGGAGTCATGGAAAGGTGCTCCTCCATGCCTTTGTATGAAGAGGTAAATTAAGAAAGCAGCTAAGATTATGTCTGCGTATTGAAGAATGTCTTACTACCCTTTTCATTGTTCTTGTTATAACATTTTCCCAAGTGTGTTCGTGAAAAGAGTTGCAGGGGAAAAAAACAGCTTTAGATGGGTAATTGTGTGTGTATTAGAAATCTAAAAAAGTAAAATAATACATCACAACTATTTTCATTTTATTAAGCATTTTTAATTAAAACTTACTTGTAACATATTGAGTAAAATACCATTTTTATATAGGTATGACCAAGAGGATAGTTAATGCAAAGATTGCCTGTCTTGACTTCAGTCTGCAGAAAACAAAAATGAAGCTTGGTGTTCAGGTGCTGATCACAGATCCGGAAAAACTGGACCAGATTAGACAGAGGTATGCTGGGTTTTTAAAGCAAATGAGCACATTTTTCAAACTAATTTTGGTATTTTTAATTATGTACTGGGTGTATGGGTGTTCTGAAGAGTGTAATACGCAAAAAAATTAACTACAGAGATAAATAACACATCATCTTCTCAATATAAAATATTGGTGGAAAACATTGATCATAACTTGATTAAAATGTATTTGGATAATCTGTGTTCAGTTGAACTGTATAATTGTATTGAATTCTGAAGCAAAAACCAGTTACGTTATTTAGAATCAATTATTGGATTGATTTATATCAGAAAATAGGAAACTTTGATTTAAATAATTGATTTACAGTGTTTTACGTTTGTACTTTTTATTTTCCTAAAGAAAGATTGATTCTTTTATTGGTTGGTGGCCACTAAAATATAGCCTGTACACTATATTTGGCAATTTTTGCTAACCAGGTGGGTACACTGTGTTTGTATGCTTAAGCAGATATCTAGCTTACACCTACATTAATTCAGATTCTTAATTTTTATTATATCAGAAAATGGTGAATGATGCATTTGTTAAGATTTTTTTTTTTTTTGCGTGTGATTTGTGTTGGTGCATTTGGATGGGTACAGGAATTCAATTAAAATGCACAAACAGAATTGTAAAGTCTTTTATTCGTTAAATAAAAAAAATGATCAAAATATGTTTTGAATTTAAAACTGATTTATTAAACAAAGAAGTTAATGAATTGAACTGATTATTTCTGCCCACCAAGTCCTTCAGTATTTTAGAATGAGTAGATCTCATCCTCTCAACACACACTTTTATTCCTAGGTCAGGAGAGGAAACAAGACTTCATAATTTTTCAGCTTCCAGTCATTTCTTAACTTTGAATGTACTAGTTGTTGAAAAAACTGAAATGAATAAAATATTCTCTCTGAGCCTGTGGAAGGGGGGTTACTGCTGTCAAAAGCTCATTCAGCACTTCAAACTTTAGTGTGTAGCCAGTGTTTTCCACAAGTTCAGTGGTTTGACTTTCATAGATTCTAGGACTGGAAGGGACCTCGAGAGGTCATAGAGTCCAGTCCCCTGCCTGCACGGCAGGACCAAATACTGTCTAGACCATCCCTGATAGATATTTATCTAACCTACTCTTAAATATCTCCAGAGATGGAGATTCCACAACCTCCTTAGGCAATTTATTCCAGTGTTTAACCACCCTGACAGTTAGGAACTTTTTCTTAATGTCCAACCTAAACCTCCCTTGCTGCAGTTTAAGCCCATTGCTTCTTGTTCTATCCTTAGAGGCTAAAGTGAACAAGTTTTCTCCCTCCTCCTTATGACACCCTTTTAGATACCTGAAAACTGCTATCATGTCCCCTCTCAGTCTTCTCTTTTCCAAACCAAACAAACCCAATTCTTTCAGCCTTCCTTCATAGGTCATGTTCTCAAGACCTTTAATCATTCTTGTTGCTCTTCTCTGGACCTTCTCCAATTTCTCCACATCTTTTTTGAAATGCGGTGCCCAGAACTGGACACATACTCCAGCAGAGGCCTAACCAGAGCAGAGTAGAGCAGAAGAATGACTTCTCGTGTCTTGCTCACAACACACCTGTTAATACATCCCAGAATCACGTTTGCTTTTTTTGCAACAGCATCACACTGTTGACTCATATTTAGCTTGTGGTCCACTATAACCCCTAGATCCCTTTCTGCCGTACTCCTTCCTAGATAGTCTCTTCCCATTCTGTATGTGTGAAACTGATTTTTCCTTCTTAAGTGGAGCACTTTGCATTTGTCTGTGTTAAACTTCATCCTGTTTAACTCAGACCGTTTCTTTCATTCCAAACCATTTCTTAAAGTTTCTTTAAAACTTAAGCAGCAAACATTCCTTAGTACTTTTAATTTAATTTAAATTATAGTAAATTTAGGTAGATTATTGTAATTTCAAATCGGCTTATTTTTAAAAATAGAAATACTTTTTGTATTTAAATATATTTGTTTTTTTAAAATTACCAATTTTTGTCCACCCTGACATATATTCATGTGATGGTTCCTTTTCTCCCTAGAGAGCTTAAACTTTGCGCTACTGCTAATTATTCAGATGTTTGTGTATGGTTTAGCTATTTAGTCGATGATTTTTAATCCCACTTTTATAATTTTTGGTTATAAGTAAACATGTACCCGTTATCTCTTGCAGAGAGTCAGATATCACTAAAGAGAGGATTCAGAAGATTCTGGCCACAGGTGCTAATGTTATTCTAACCACTGGTGGCATTGATGATATGTGTCTGAAATATTTTGTGGATGCTGGTGCTATGGCAGTACGCAGAGTTTTAAAAAAGGACCTTAAACGTATTGCTAAAGCAGCAGGAGGTATGTATATATTGTGCTTTTGGTCGTAGTGTAGACTTCTAGTAATATATAGTGCAACCAGTTCCCTGAGTACTATTGGGCTGATCCACATACAGAGTGATAAGGAAGTATGCTTGGAATAGAAAACATTCAGGTGCTGCAACGCCCTGACAAGGAGCACCTCACTAAGTAGAGGAACCACTGAAAAATTGTGACTGCTGAACATGTGCAGTGAGGGGAGATGTTGGCTGGCATACGGAAGACTCTGTCATGCCAGGGGACACAACCACACTATATCTTATCTAGAAGTCTCTGTTAACCAGACTTCCATAAAATGGGGATTATGGAAGTCTGGTTAATGTAATTTCCAACTTTCTGTAGTGATTGTGAATTTTAAGAAAAAAAAATTCTGTCTATAGTATAAAATTATTCAATCCCCAAATGCATTTTATAAGGATCATCTAAAAGAGATTTTGATAGTTCAAGTCCTGTTAGAACCTTGCAGAACAAACTGTATAACTTGTTTTTAGCAGCAGTGTGAAAACTTCTATTAATACAGAATATGTGCTGTAAAGATAGAGTAAAAATGAACCCAGAGAGACTAAGGGGGACTATAAAATACAGTAACTGACTTAAAAAGTGAGGTTGGGCCTACAGGACTATTTATTTCCCTCAATTGCTGGCTGGATTAGAAATGCTCAATCTTGCATTTATGCTTAATGTTAAGGATTACTGATGACTATTACCATTCTGTTTGCCCTGTAAAAGTAAAACCATTTGTTGTGTGAGGTTGATAAATAATAATGAGTTGGTATTGTCCACACTAACTTCACAATTTTGCATTTGTTTTAAAGCAATCATTTGTTCGTCTCTGGCTAATCTGGAAGGTGAAGAAAGCTTTGAGGCATCAATGCTGGGACAGGCAGAAGAGGTGGTTCAAGAGAGAATTTGTGATGATGAACTGATTTTAGTCAAGAAGTAAGAACACTTCTAGCGTACATCACGCCTTGGAAACCTATTTTGCTAAACCTTTAGATACAACTTCCCATTTATTTACTGCCATGCAGTCTCAATGCTATGAGCAGTTATACGCGTGGGAGAGAGTATAATAAGGCCATTGTAAATTTGTGATGAAACAACCGATGTTTCACCATCCTTGCTAGGGCTGGACATCTTTCTCAATCAGACCAGTTACAATCTATCAGCCTGTCCTATTGTTGTGTAGTTGACTTAAAGAATGTCTCTGAATAGCTTATCTATAACTACAAAAATTACTTTTCTAAATATTGATGTGTGAAAATGTAGAGGAAAATCAAGTCAGAATGGTGTAACTATATTATCAGCTTCACTAGTGATTATAGTGATAAAGGAGTGGTTATATTGTGTCTTCTTTGACACTATCTAGATTTGAAAATGCTGCATACTAAAGTTTGATTAAAACTAGCTCTGTATAACCTTTTGGAGCTGATTTAAACACATTTAATGGAAGGAATTAGTGTTGTCACATGAATATCAAGAGCAGCAATTCCTAACTGAGTGCATTTTTCCTCTTATGATTTTGGTATGCCACACTGAGAGGAATGGAAACTTGTTTGTGCCTTGATCTGCCTCATCATAAAACATGTCTACACACTTAATCGGTTTCCCATGTTTTCTGGTGTGATCCCCTGGTCTCAGTTTCATGAGACTAAAAGACATTCTCCAGGATGTTGAGTAGATTACAGGCATTGAGTTTGTATGTTGAATAAAGAAATCCAGGAGTGGTACTGAGAGGAATCTAGCAGAGGAATTGAGGCAGTTTGTTTATTAAAAAAATAAATAAAAAATCTAAAATCTCTAGTGGCAGTAAATGTGTTTAAAATGCATGCATTTCAATTTTCGTTTTCTCACTCCTATGGTGTGGAAATGCCTTGCCTTTCTTGCTGAGAGGTAAAGAATTTTCTGATAGGGTGAGCAAATCAAAATGCATTAGCCAGGATAGAATATCTGGGATTGTCTGAGAGGGGGTTAATGTGAACTGATGGGTTACCTACAGATGTTGCAAGTGATAATATAAACCCTTTAGGAGTAAGATCCTACATTAAATGTTCGAGGAACCTAGCTGTAGAAATGAGATGGTAAAATAGCAAAGCTTTTTCTCCAGAAGAGTTTTGCTGTTCTGCATGAAGATAGAAGCATGAGTTAACTGACTTTTTTCCTCATTTTTGGACAGTACCAAGGCTCGTACTTCTGCATCAATTATTTTACGAGGAGCCAATGACTTCATGTGTGATGAAATGGAGAGATCCTTACATGATGCTCTTTGTGTAGTTAAAAGAGTATTGGAGTCCAAGTCTGTGGTACCAGGTGGTGGTGCTGTAGAGGCAGCACTTTCAATATATCTTGAAAATTATGCAACCAGCATGGTAAGTGCAGTTTACAAAATAACAACGTTTCATTGCATAACACTAAAACTTTTTACTGTGGTGGTTCTAATACGTGAACTTTGCTTTTAAGTACTTTGAGCTTGGTTCTGCCGGATCTTGAACTACTATTTTAATACACCAAAATATTAACTTCAGTCTTCAAAACAACTAAGAAATAAACAACCTAGTACTGGGAACAGAACAGTTCTTCCTCTCCCTACATCTATTTTCCCCCTTTATTGTTCATACTCAATATAGATTAAGTGTCTACCTGCCTGTGGTGCTCTAAAATTATGGCTACATTTTTCCCCTTGTATTGCATGAATTGGCTTGATGGGTTTCAAAGTAAATAACTCTTCCTCCCTCTCATTTAGGGATCACGTGAACAGCTTGCTATTGCAGAGTTTGCAAGGTCTCTCTTAGTTATTCCAAATACCTTAGCAGTAAATGCTGCCCAGGATGCCACAGATCTTGTTGCAAAGCTGAGAGCATTTCACAATGAGGCTCAAGTTAACCCAGAACGCAAAAATCTGAAATGGCAAGTATCCATTCAAACAATTAATAGAAGTGAAAGGGGTTGCATTTAAGTGGAGGGCTGTGTCTTAAGAGTTTTGTAAATATTGACTGCTTGTGTAGAAGTCCTGTTACAAAATATATTGTAAATTTACTTTTCTCTGAATTTCCGTTCTTCTCCTGTGGTGTAGTTTAGCTGCTCCTATGCACCATAATTTAGGAACTATGAGCTTGCTCTGGGAAACTTTATTTTCCTTCAGATAAGCATAGTGGTAATCCTCAGAAGTTTATGCTCTAACTTTAGCCAAATTATGTGTATTACCATAGTGCCTAGCACCTATGTGCAACACAACAAATTAGACTTGTCTAATTCATTTCTTGCTTGCAGGATTGGTCTTGATTTAATCAATGGGAAACCTCGTGATAACAAACAAGCTGGTGTCTTTGAGCCTACAGTAGTCAAAGTAAAGAGCTTGAAATTTGCAACAGAAGCTGCAATTACTATTCTACGAATTGATGATCTTATTAAGTTGCATCCTGAAAGCAAAGATGATAGAGGCGGGTGCTATGAAGATGCTGTTCGTTCTGGAGCACTTGAGAACTAGTCTGGCTTTTATTTATGTTACTGTTTAATTGTTCATCTTACACTTCTTCCCAGTATTGTACCTAGAGTGTATGTTAATAAAATAGGGGTAGTTACAAGAGAACTTTGCTGTCACGTTTGTGTTCTTTATTCAGCACAGTAAGTCCAGGGCTCAGAGGTAGAGTTTAGGGGTGTAAGTTCTGTTTATCACATCCTCCCTGCTAAAGTTAATTACTTCAAATGACTAACTTCAATCATTTTAGTAAGTTTACAATTTAGACAAACTAAGTGAATTAAGTAATACCATAGTTTTATTAGTAAGCTGAAACCACTCTATAAATTGTTGTACATTAGCAGTGAGAAAAGACTGAACTATGTTCATCTTTCAATGCACATAGCTATTCCCATCCCCCCTCCAATACAAAGCGCAGCAACACCACGTTTTCCTGCTGTTCGTTCCAGTGCATACAGAAGCGTAACAAGAATACGACAACCAGAGGCACCCAGAGGATGACCAAGGGCAACAGCCCCACCTTCAATGTTAACCTGAAAAATAAAATCAGCCTTATTTGTCATATGGATAATTAATAAGAAAGAGACAAGGTAGGTGAGGGTACTCATTTATTGGTTTAACTTAAGTTGGTGAAAGGTAAACAAACTTTGGGCCAATAAAAGATTCCCTCACCTACTTTGTGTGTCTCACATAACCTGGGACCAACATGGTTCCACCACTACTGCAAATAAGAAATAAACACCCTTCCAATAAATTGATAGTTTAATGACTGGTAGTTCAGGCTTTATTTCCTGAAATATTTTCACTAGCCCTTCCCTCTTTCTTGAGGTATTTTCTGGACATATGTGCCACCACATGAAAGAAAACAGTCACTGTCAGGTGTTTAGACCACACTGACTAGTACGAAAATAGTGAGCACTTTCCTTTTAGTTCCAACAAACACCCTCCTTATACTTAATGGTCTTACTTCCCCTCTGACAATGGTTTGCAGAGTACCTTCAGTTCTCAAATGATGCCCTGAATTACATCAGTACATCTTTGTATCCAGGCTACCTTTGCAAAGGAAACAGGCCTAAAAAACTGAGTTTGAAGTGCAGGCACAGATGCTATCCAGAATTACCTAAAGATACTCGCAGTATGTAGACGGTCAGCATAACTGTTACAGGAACTATCCAAACTTTCTAAGATGATAGCATACATCGCCTGCTGTAGCAGTAAAGCTCATGTACAGTAAGATTAAAGGCCACTGTATGCTTTAGTACAGTGGTTCTCAAACTTTTGTACTAGTGACCCCTTTCACATAGCAAGCCTCTGACTGCAACCCCCCTTATAAAAACACTTTTCTATGTTTAATGCCATTATGAATGATACAAGCAAAATGGGGTTTGAGGGAGAGGCTGACAGCTCATGACCTCCCTCTCCCCCATATAATAAGAATTGCTGGGTTTTTCCATTACATACCTTCTCTGGATTCAATTTCAGTTCTTTAGCTATTACTACAGCTAGTGATGCAAAGGCTTCATTAATTTCAAACAAGTCAACTTGGTCCAGCGTCCAACCTGCTTTATCAACCTAGGAGATAATGTTAAATATAATTGAAACACAGAGACTGGACTTTAATGGCTTCTGGAGGGCCTTTGTCCCCTCACAACTTACTCTGGTTTGTGACTAGGGAGAATATTGTGGCCTAACACTCTTTTCTGTAACTTTTTGCTCATTACCTACAAGTTTAGTGATTAATCTAAATGAGGCAAGAGATATCCAATATCCACTAGCCTATACTTGATTACAAAATGTCACTCTTTGAGGCAGTTGTGTGTGAACGATTTCAGTAGCTCTACAGTAACCCCAGCTGTAAGCTGTTTGACATAGTGCTCACTGGGTTAGCTCAGGGAGCCACCTGTGACAGAAGAGAGAGGGAATTGTTGAGCTTCCTCTTCCAAGCTCCACTGGTATTAGCTGTATTCCAGGAATCTACCTGTAAATAGTGCTGTTAATAGAAATATAGCAGCACTAAGGGATATTTTATTTTAAAAACATGCCAGTTTTGACAACCCTGCACATACTATATCCTGGATATTTGAAAATATTTTCTGCTGATATTTTAAGGGAGAAATGAACTTTACATAGGAAATAATTACATGGACTATGGAGTGCTGTGAAATGCACCAACTTTTTTCCTTGTTGGCTTTCTCTTAAAAGTAATCTTGGGTGCCATAACCACAGTAGGTCCAACATCCAGAAAAAGGGAGATAAAAACATCTTTAAGACAAAAGCTTTTCTGACAGCATCACTTAATTTCTAAACTCGGGGAATTTTTTTTTTTTTTTCCTGCTTCAAGAGTCTCTAAACTAGGAACAGGCCTGGCATGTTTTATGGAAGTCCCCCATCCCCAGTTTACCTTGCATCACTGTTGAATTTGCTTTATCAGCTGAAAATGTTTGCTGCAGTAGCATTTCACAACCATTTGTATTCCTGTATCTCCTCAGGTATACAATCAAGGCTCAGGACCCCATTTTACTAGGTTTTATTTAGACATTAATTAAATGACTCCCTGCTTCAAATAACTTGCATCTCTTTAGAAACTATTCTGCTACTGCAGTGCTAATATGCAGGGATCAGTCACTGTTTTTCTATAATGCACAAGTAGCTTACAAGGTCCTCAAGCTGATATTCCTATCAAATAGGCATAGTGACAGTTTAAACTTGTAATAGTTACAATGAAAGGATCTGGAATGTGCTTGTTTTTTGTAATTTACTGTATGGCTATGAAGTGGTAGACTGTTATCCCCTCAAAGCTGTTCATACACAGACAGTACTTTGTGTTCTTGTGTTAGAAGCTTTAGTTTCTTTTTCCATTAAATATTACACTTGGAGGGTGGGGTGAGACAGTAACAACCTCCACAGCTCAGTTCTGCAGTTTTCGAAGAGTACAAGTGTAAAGTAAGAGGATGGTACACCCCAGATCTATCTACTTTGGAAAATAAGAGACTTCACCTTCTGCAGCTTAACGTCCCCCAGACACAATTCTGATACGGATGGGCTATTCCGCCTCCTGTCTACAGTCTCCAGAGACAGTTCAAAGCTGTAGCACAGCTCATGCTACCCACGCTCCCTTTTCTGGCCTGCTGTCCGATCTTCTGCCTTCAAGTGATGAATCACCTTGTGCCTGACTTTTCTTTGCCAACTTATTACATGTTTTTACAGGTAGCAACATGCAGCCTTTCTTCTCCCTCCTGGATCAGTGGAGTGATCTCAGCTACCTGGAGCCAGTATCACAGCACCTCCCTGCCCCCTTCTCAGGCATGGCAAAGCTGTTGTGCAAACACTGAGCTAAATCCAAGCAGTGTTCTATTTGGAAAGCAGCTTACAGGCTCTTTGGAAGATGAATTGGGCCCTGCCTGTTCTCATTCAAACTTTGCACTACCAGGGCATAGGTCTTTGAGTCAGACAGACATGTTGGGTTCCCTCCCTTGCTCCAGGAAGCTATGACAAACAGAACAGCCTGATCTGGAGATGCAGAATGGGGAGAGACTCCAAGGATGAGTTCAGCCAGGCAGCTTAGTGTGAGTCCTGGGTCAGAACAGGACCAGAAAGAAAAGCCCTTAAGGGACACCAGGTCCTTGTCTCCCCCCAGCCCCAAAGTCTTAAAATGGGTCCTAAGTTCCTGAGGGAGAAAAGCAAGACTCATGTTCAGCTCCTTTCCATCAGGGAATTCCAAGGAGGAAACCCCATCCCGCAGGCAAGGGGAGTGACACCCTGAGGAGGAGGCCATTAAGGGAGAGATATCCAGAGAGCTTTGCATAAAGTAAGATGCAAAATGGCCACAGCTGAACAGCAACACCTACAAAGTGGGTCAAAAAGGAAAAGGTTTAAAAAACCTAAGAGTCCTCTGATGCAAACACCTCCTAGATGGATCCACCTATGCACTATCGAGGCAAACAAGGCATCAGGTGCTCCTGTTCCAGATGGCATCAAGGTGCACTCCAAAAGACCTATTACAACTGCATAGAAAGGGCTCGTGCTTCCACTACAGAAATCTGCAAGGCAGCAACATGCCCATCAATTAACACATTTATCAGATGCTATGAAATGGACTTTCTCCAGTAATAGCATTGCCATTTTGGGAAGTTAACCCTGAGGGGTCTTCGTATCATTCTGTTTTTCTCATCCCTCCCTAATTCTGTTCACTGCTCACTACTTCCCATATGTATCAGACCTGTGGAAGATGCTGAGCTGCACAATGTTAAATTTCTCACCTAATTATTTCCTTTCTGCTAGCAGTCTCTCCCACAATTCTGTCCTCCCTGGGTGGCTTCAAAGTCATTGTTACTAATCATACTCAACACGTTTTTACACAGCTTTGGAATGAATCGTCTGGCAACAGGCCAGAAAAGGGGGCATGGCTAGCAAAGGCTGTGCTACAGCTTTGAACTGCCTTAAGATATTACTTCATCCACCTTGTCTCTCTAGAACCTTGTCTCTCTGCACAGGATGGGAATAGCCCATATGTATCACAATTGTGGGAGATACTACTAGCAGAAAGGAAATCAGGAAAATGTACCTTTCCTGATATTTCTAAGAGGTTACCAAAAAAAAAAAAAAAACAAAAAAAAAAGAGGCCATAAACCCAATTAAAGAGAACCTTTGTTGTTTAACTTAACAGTAACTCTTCTAAAGGTGAAGCTTTGTGTATGACAATTGGGAGGCATTCCATAAACTAGGCTCGTTTCTACTTTTGACCCATTTATAAACTTCCCTGAAAACAACAATACAGATACTAGCCCTAGCAAAAAAGAATCAACGCTTCACATGTTCTCCTGCCTTTTAAATCTTGTTTGTCACTGTCTCCATTATAGAATTGTTTGGTGCTACATTTTTGGCATTTCTTTGAGAAAAACTAAGTCTGGACAGTCAAGGGGAGACATGTCTTAAACAAGTATTTCAAAGTGATCAGTAATGTTTCTTCTGATATTACTTACAGCTTTCTTTATTGCTGAGATAGGTCCTACTCCCATGATGGAAGGGTCTAAACCCACTTGAGCCCAAGACACAATTTGTGCCAAAGGAGTAAGACCTCTTCTAGCAGCTTCCGACTTCTTCATAAGAATGACAGCTGCAGCCCCATCATTCACACCTGCAGAACAATCACAATTGTTTTCAGTTTATTATTTTCAGACACCTACAACTGTGATTGTGTTAAACTCTTCACAGTAAGCAGATCATAGAATATCAGGGTTGGAAGGGACCTCAGGAAGTCATCTAGTCCAATCCCCTACTCAAAGTAGGACCAATCCCTAACTAAATCCCCAAATCGCCCCCTCAAGGATTGAACTCACAACCCTGGGTTTAGCAGGCCAATGCTCAAACCACTGAGCTAGATGATGGGTACCTCTCTGAAAGAGTTAGTTTAAATTATAGGTTTCAGAGTAGCAGCCGTGTTAGTCTGTATCCGCAAAAAGAAGAACAGGAGTACTTGTGGCAAACGAGAGTACACAGGTTATAGATATCGAGGCTGGTGTAAGTCAGTATAGCTCCATTGGTTTTGGTGGAGATATGACAGTTTACATCAGCAGGCCAAAGGTTACTCAGATTAGGCGCATAGATATTTACGTTGCGGGGGGAGTTATGTGATGTGTACTTTCTGTAAGTGATGCTGTGGAAGCGAGGTTTTAATGAGAGAGTGGAAAGGAAAGGGTGACGGCTGTGCTGAATAGATTTTGGAAGCACGTGGTAAGCATAAGAGGCAGCATGGAAGAAGGCATTAAGACCACCATAGAAAAGTTTAGTTCCATGATAATGGCGATTTTTTAGCGTTGGGTGTTTGATTTTCCTATTTACGATCTATGGCTAGTAGTGAATGTGCAGGAAGACCACTGGGGTCCTCTAGAGGGCTTGAAGAGGAATTCATTTTACATTGGAACAAACAGAAATACCAAGGTAAGGAAATGAAAAGGGGAGGAATACAGGAATGATCTAAATACAGTTAGACTAAGAAATAGAAGCATGAGGGACTAGGGAATGTGGACGCTGCTGAGATATGTCAGTAATAAAAGCACCTCCGACTTCATGTCATGACAGGCTGTTGCGGGTTGAATTCTGGCACTGATGCAAAAATCAAGTCTCCACTGCACAACATCTCGATAAAGAAGTATAGCAGGGAGAAAGCGCACACGCATATGCAAGTTCTTACATGTGCACTTGAACTCAGTGCTGTATTTCCTTGTACAGTAGCACACACTGTATATTTTGCAAACAAAATCCTGAGCTGCTTGCAATTGCTGGCCTACTGCATTTTGTTTTACCCATCTACAAACCTGAGGCATTAGCTGCAGTTACTGTCCCAGTTCCATCGGTCAGAAAGCAAGGCTTTAACTTCGCTACTGTTTCCAAGGTGCTTCCATGGCGAGGATGCTCATCTGTTTTAACTTCTACAGGACCTGCAAAATGGTCAGACATGAATTTGAGATCAATTCTGTGCAATTTTACATTTTTAAAGCGGTTCTAAATGGACAAAAATAGCCTCTAGAACAAAGACTACAGAGAGTAACTTCTAAGTAGTGGCCACTCAGGAATATTGTACACATAACTGGGAGGGAAAAAAGGAGTGAGGAAGGGATGTGTTTAATTTTTCCAGTTCATAACTGTCAGGGTTATAACAACAATATACAAGAACTTCACGTTTATATTTTAGCCCCATAACTTCCTTTAGAGGCCTATTTCCTTCCAGGTGCTGGTAGCAGTATGTAGGGCTACTTTACACCTGGGCTTTCTGAAACAAGCCCCAACTGCTAAATTTGCCTGCCTGTTCAAAAGCAATTCTCCTATCTGCTATTTCCTAACCATCCTTCTGCTAGGCTGGCTCTTTTGGGAATGGATACTTGTAGGGTTCTTATCATTTGAGAGAGTCAAGCTACATTAATATTATCCAGGAGCCTTCCATGGTTCAGCTTGGGCTTTTTCTTCTTCCCTTTACTGACTGTGCAGTTAACAATCACATATCGTGCCATTAAGCTAACTCCAAAGCTATTTTACAAAGTCCATTAAGTGCAAAGAAATGCTATGATATGCTCTGGGAGTTCTTCAACAGACAAATGAATGTAGGGAGTGTGAGTTTAGCACAAAAGATGTGGAACTCTCCCCCCATTCCCACCCAAAAGTGGATCCCGGAATCAATCAACTGTCAAAGGGCCTATCTATACAAAGAAAGGCACCCCAAGATTTAAAAAAAAAAAAAATCTGATAAACAAGATTAAGAAAGTGACAGGCTTGTAGAAAATCCACAAGCTACTGAGTGTAACAGAATGACTCTCTAGGTTATTTTCATTGTGTCTTTCACCAGTGAGGTTTATGCACTGAATATCAGGGTGAGTGTGAACGTGTTTTAAACTTAGAATAATATGTGTCTAATGTAACTCAGGACCTGATTCTACAACTGGCTCCATGGGGGCAGGAGCCCCATTGAAGTCAGGGGTCCACCTACAAAGAAGGGGTTGTAGGATCAGTAACAATCATATTTCATATATTTGCTGAGTTACATTTGGAAATTCTGAACATACATCAGTGTTCTTCCACCTTCTCTCTCATTTAAAAGAAATCAACAATGGGGGAAGCCTCACCCTTTGTTAAAGATTGAAAAGAGGAGCCCTCCTATCTGTAAAATAGGTTTTCCACAAAGACACCATTCATTAACTAGAAGGGACAGTCAGTACCAGATACTCCAATGCCAGCTTTTAGTTATTTAATTACACACACCTTTCCTAGAAGGCACAAGAACAGGAACAATCTCTTTATCAAAGTAGCCAGCTTTCTGTGCACACTCTGCCTTGTTCTGTGACTGTACAGCAAGTTGGTCTTGTTCCCTTCTGCTAACTTGCCATTGCTTGGCCACATTTTCAGCTGAAACAAAACAAAATACCAGTTTTAAGAAAAAAATAGATCTTTTACTATTAGCAGCAAGTTTGCTAAGTCTTAAGTTAAAATTCCAGCATGCCAATTAGACAGTTTGCTGGTAGCAGTCAGTAGTTAAGCTTACAGAACAGTGTTCATTCTGAGCTCCTGTTTTCACTCCCTCATGACTTTCTGCTACATTCACTTTTGGGGCTGAATATTTCCATACTTGATCTCCATGCAGAATCGCTTTAAAGAAAAAATTCTGAGCAAGCAAAATCAAGTGTTCATTATTGCTCTGGACAGTTGTGTTCAAATATCTCTGCAGCAATTGTACACTGGAAAGACTGTACTGTAAATGATACACTATTTTCATAATATCAGAGGTTGAAGACTCATTACCTCTTTCAGTGCAGAACTGTTTCCTACACATTCATACATGTTCTCCAGTATTCTGTCCTTGTACTTAGAAGTTTGGGGAAAAGGAATTTAAAATCTGAATTCACAGAGATTAAATTTTAGATGATATCTGTTGTAAAGCATTATATCATTATCTGATATAGAGTATTATGGGACAACATGCTGAAGAGAGAAACAGGTAAGGCAGACCAAAAAAAATGTTTTCCCCACAACTGACTTTGTTAGCTCAGATAGTAAGTATCCTTTCCAAGTCAATTTTGTATTATGGTAACACGCAAAAGGGAAAATGAATGGGAACTTGTAGATATAGTCCATTTCTTAACTATTGCTTAATTTCTATTGCCTTGAAGTATATTTAAATCATACTTTAAAGTTTCCAGAATTTGTTTATACTGCACTCCCACCCCCTTGCTAATTTACAATTAACTCTTCAGAACTAGAGTAAATGGTGGATTCTCTGTAACTTCAAATCTTTAAAACAAGATTTAAAGACTTCTGTGGTAAGTCCGTAACCTCTGGCTGAGTTATTGGAGCGGCTGCAGGATGTTCTGTGGCATGTAATGTGCAGAAGGGCAGATTAGATAATCATGATGGTCCCTTCTGACCTTAAAGTCTTGGAGTCTAACTGCTACTACTTACCTGTTATACCCATGTGATACTGGTAAAATGCATCTGTAAGACCATCACAGATCATACTGTCCTGCAATGAGGCCTCCCCCATTTTCACTCCAGCTCGCATATGAACTAAGTGAGGAGCCTGTAAATAAGATATTTTGAGAGAAATTTAGAAGTCTAAATGGTACGGTTAGTTCTTCCCAGCAAAGCCCCATCTCACATCCAATCCCTTCATCAAAAAGTCTGACCTTGATCTGATGGCCAAAAGGAATCCTCTTCCAGTATAATGAATAAAAGACCCCCAGAATAACCAGCAAAGGAGGGGCCACCCATTAGTTTTGGGTTTTTTCCAACCACCAAGAGAACTCTCTTATTCTAAGGTTTTCAATCTGAAAGCGAGTCAGCAGAAGGCACTGGGTGGCCCTTGGAGAACAACCAGTTCACATATGAGAAATGTAGTCTTCAGATTACTCCTGCACCTGGGCCTCCTGCAGAGCAAGAAGCAATACTGCCTTTGCCTGTTGCCAGGAGTAAACCATTCACTGTCATGGGGATGGAGGGAAGTTAAAAAAAAGGTTTGAACTATAAATTAAAACACAGTGTAATCAGTCTTGTCTCCAATGTTTCCATTCCCTCTCTGTTTAAGCCAGACATTGCATTTATAATTATTGTCAACTAAGGAAGTTTAAAAACTTAAGACACTCTAAATTCACCCCCAGAGCATGGCCATAGAGAAATAAGCAATTACATCAGAATTTACAAAGTTATCTTAATCTGTTTTCTATAATTACTCCAAATATATCCCCACCACCAAAAACTATTTGTCAGTATCTATCATCCTAAATAGCAAAGCTCAAAAAGAAAAAAGGTTGTCAAGTAGTCTAGCTTCAGTTCAGAAGGATTCATTCTGATCAATCAGGGTTCATATCAGCACTAGTTTAATTTCTACTCACTAAGGTTCCAGATGGTCCCATTTAAATCAGATTACTCAGGTGAGTAAGAGTTACAGGACTGGGCCCAAAGGGTCTGATCTAGAGCCCAACAAAATCAGTGAAAAGATTCCCATTGATTACAATGGGTTTTGGATCGGGCCTTAAGTGAATCTCTCTTTGAATTTCCTCTTTCTATATTTTAAGCAGGAACACTTAATAGATACATCAATAGTGTACACAATATTATTTTCACATCACGTGCAGTCTCATAACAGGGTCATTTTATTAGATCTGTCATACTAAAATTCCTAAATCACATTTTGAATTTCAGTAAAGGGTTAATCCAAGTTATGGACCCCTACAACTATATCCTGACTTTCATTTTATATCATTCATTATATATACATGTTTAATAGATTATATCTAGAAATATTCTCACTAGGAAAGAAAAAAATAAAAGGTTGCTCAAATGGATAGTTGGAGGATACTAATGAAGGAGAAGAAATTCTTGACAGTATTGAAATTTCAAAAGAAGCATTTAAGGACAACTCTGCCTCACAATCACTAAAGAGGTATTGGTTAGGGGAAGAGGACAAATACAATAGATGTATTAAAAAAGACATCTACAAAAGTAGTGGTAACTTTTAACAAAGTTTAATCTGCAATTGAAAAACAAAAACCTAAATCAAAAAAATAAATGAACAACAAATACATAGGCAAATTCCATATTGTTACTCACTTGCAACCCCAGTTGAGCTCATTAAGAGTTCCAGGTGCCCCAAAAACAAAGGAAAAGTCCAAAACATTTCCTCTCTGAAGATTTTCCTACCAGATTATTCAAGTTTTAGAATCAAATAGTAAACCTGAAGTCACGAGTGACCCTTTGTTATTGCCAAAAGGGACTATTGCCTCACCTTGCTCATGTTTTCCATGCCTCCTGCCACCACAATGCTGGAATCTCCTGTCAATATGGACTGAGCCCCCAAGCATACTGCTTTCAGGCCTGAGCCACAGATCATCTGACAGCTCCAAGCTGGTACAGCATATGGGATTCCTGCACCAACACTGGCCTGCCGTACAGGATTCTGACCAGCACCTGCAAGAATTACAGATCATTCCCAGTGATGAATGGCAGTTAAGAGGGGTTATCTAACTGAGCTCCTATTGGACAAGAGGAAGAAAATTACAAGGTCTTTTTTGCAAATGGGATAACTCATGGGAGTTCTCCTGCTTTCTGACACCAGAGGATTTTGCTCACATGACTTTCATGGTTAGAAATGAAGAGCACTCTTCCAAGTGGGATTCTGTAGTTGCCTAAAGTGATTTCTCAGATAAGATTTTTTGTTTTTTTAAAAAGAACCCTCACGCTCAGCTTAATTTGAGCAATAGCACATCCATCACAATGTGCTTTAAGGATTTGTTGCAAGCTCTCCCCATGCACTGGTGTTGTGATTCCCTTTGAAGAACTCACAGCAGAGCAGACAGAAAACTCTATTCTACCGTGCGCTGCTGCGGTCTTTGTCAGAGAGGGCTTTATCTACACTACAGACACAAGAGTCAGGGGAACCAGTTGCAGTTTATAACAGACAGGACTTTTGTCATATTTGGTCACTGGATTATATCTTTGGATATGACAGTTTTATTTGCTATTTGTAGCAAAGACAGGTAAAAGATTTGCAAAAATAGATACTTCCACACTTTGCTGTAAATAATTCATATTTACAGCCTACTTTCCATTGGTTACAGATTTCAGGCAAATGTGTGACTTAACTAAACTATTTCTTTTTTTTAACTAAACAGACATGTGTCATTTTATTTATTACTAGCTCAAACTTCTTGGAGATTCTACACGACAGTTAAGAATGGCCAAATATTACCATATACCCCTTAGGAAATGGATAACGCTCAAGCATACAGCAAGAGTCATAAAAGCTTTCATTCTTTGCTCTGTAACCTCTGATGGTGAGAATGGAAGTATTGCATATTACAGAAAGCATTCTTCAACTCCATGTCTCCAGGCCAAAGCAGTGCCTGCTCTTTTGTATAAAAGTCACTAATAAAAGAAGAGTGTGCGCACCCTTCAGTGAATTACATAATATAGGAGACAAAGAATTGAGCTCTATTTTAAATTAAAGAAAACAGATAAAGGCATGTGTATTAGAATTTATAGTTCAAATAACCCAAAGCCATGTAACGCTCTAATTAAGAAGCCATTAAAGTGGTCTTCTTCTTTAACAGCTGCATTTCCCATCAGATCAAAATAATCTGAAGTTTCTCTTTATGGGATTTTAACCCAAGGATTATTTCTACAGCATCACAGGTGTATATATTGCATTACAGACAGATACAATGCAGCTCTTTGCCCTGGGGAGTTTCTAGTTAAAGTCAGACTTAACATGGCAAGCAATGATTAACAAGGATATGAGAGGAGGCTGGTTACAATAATGAAAGGTGACAGTGTGTGGTTAGTGTTACATACCCACTTAGATAATTCCTCTTTGGATTAAAAGAAAAATAAGTTAGATATCTATGGCTCTATGCAGAGTGTCCAGAATGAAGGTTGGGGGTAAAGTCAGGATCTGCTTTCTTCAGTCCTTAAATGCCAACAATGTTAATCAATACTATTCTTAAAATGAAAATTTTAAAATTAACATATTTCAATGGAACAGTAAAATTGGGACTTGATTGTATAGCAGAGAACAAATCCCATCAAATATCATTACAATATTCCACTAGATCAGGGGTGGGTAAACTTTTTGGCCCGAGATCCACATCTGGCATCCAGGGCCATGAATGTAGGGCTGGGGCAGGTGCGGGAGGGAGTGCAGGGTGTGGAAGGGTGTGCAGGATGGGGCTCAGGGCAAGGAGTTGGGGCAGAGGAGGGGTGCGGGGTGTATGAGGGGGCTTAGGGCAGGGGCTTGGAGTGCAGGCAGGGGGCTCAGGGCAGGGAGTTGGGATATGGGGTGCAGGAGGAGTTCGGGGTGCGGTCTCCAGCCCGGCGCCGCTTACCTGGAGCAGCTCTGCGCGCACCGGGGCCAGCTCTGCGCGCTCCCTGCCTGCCTGCCCTTGCCCCGCGCCGCTCCTGGAAGTGGCCAGCACCACGTCCCTGAGGCCTCTGGGGTGGGCAGGGCAGAGGGCTCCACGCGCTGCCCTTGCCTGTGGGTACCTCCCCTGAAGCTCTCATTGGCCGTGGCGGTTCCCCGTTCCCAGCCACTGGGAGCTTCGGGGGAGGTACCCACAGGCAAGGGCAGAGCGCGGAGCCCTCTGCCCCCCCTCCCGTATGGACTGCAGGAACGTGGTGCCAGCCACTTCCCAGAGTGGCACAGGGCCCACGGCACCGGGCCCACAGCACCACGGGCGGCAATCCCGCGGGCCGGATTCAAAAGCCCTGAGGGGCCAATCCAGCCCGTAGGCAGTAGTTTGTCTACCCCTCCGCTAGATAGTCTCTCATCGTAAAACTAATTCAAAAAATACCTGCTGTCAAGACTTGTCCAAATATCACCTCAGACACTTCTTCCGGATTGACATTTGCCCTCTTCAGTACTTCTTTAATGACAATAGAGCCCAGTTCATGGGCATGCATTGTGGACAAGGCACCATTAAAGGAGCCTACATAAAAAAACAAACAATTAATTAGATTTTTATGTCAGTGTCATACTACTTTTTTTCTTTTTTTTCTTTTTTTTTTTTTTTAATTCCAGGACTCCAAAAAAGAGATTCTGAGAAAATATTGCCCAGGATTTCACTTGACGACTTGAAAGAGAGAGAATTAGTTTTTGCCTTTAGGATTCATTTTGCTCCTTCTCAAGTCAGAGTCAATGGAGGAGGAAAAGAACACAGGAAATAAAACATCTAGTTTACATTTGATCAGAGCAGCACAACAAGAACAGAAGGAACTCAAGGGTGATATTCAACAACTAGTGCCATTACCTAATCTAGTCTAATCTAGATTTTAAAACATGGTACATCAACAGAATATTTGAATTATTTACCCGCTAAAGGGCCTTTCTAAACCCATGTTTCATTCTGTCTAGTGTTCTTTAGAAGTACTATAGTGCTGTGGTGTGTCATAAAGTCTATCATGCCTTTCTTTTAGTTAATTCTTTGAGGGGGAGTTGAAGTTGTAGGGGAAAAGTAAGGTTTTAGGAGTATCATTTCAACTGAATACTATGTTGGGGGGGGGGAGGGGGAAGGAAGGAATGCAATTTCCAGACTGAAAAAAAGTCTTCTAGGATCACCATTTGATCTAGCCAAAAATTGTGTGGGGAGCTTAAAAATTTAACTATATGACCTAAATATCAGCAAACCATAAAATACTTTTCCAGGCTACCATTCCTTACTGTGTCCTTAGAATCCCCCCCACATATACTCGAACTAGTTCTATTTAGGGATCACGATCTACTTTGTTTATATTATTTTCTCACTCTCTCAAAAAAGGAGATGGGAAAAAATCATTAGACTATCAGAGAAGTTTACATTCTATTTGGAAAAAATCTTTAATTAATCCATCCAGGACAGAAAGGAGAGATGGCTGGTATACAACATTTTTATGTACTTTAATATTATTCTGTCCAATATAGATTTGTTTTTTTTAATTCATTAGCCACACTTGAGTATCACCTCTCCCATCAGTACCTTGGAGGGGAAAGAATGTTCCCTCAAAAAACTACTTATGAACAATATAATGGTGCAGGAGTCAGAAAGAACACAAGATAAAATCTTCATAAATATTTATGAAGTAGTGCTCAAGGAAATTCTAGACAGACTGGACACATTTTATCTCAGTTTACCAATACCTTAAACAAATGGCTATGGGTAACCTAACATTCTAAGATTAGCCTAGAAGCATAATAAAACACTTCAAGAAAACAGACTTTACAAAGAGGATAAAGGTCAAG
Organism: Malaclemys terrapin pileata; assembly: GCF_027887155.1. Taxonomy (NCBI): domain Eukaryota; kingdom Metazoa; phylum Chordata; order Testudines; family Emydidae; genus Malaclemys; species Malaclemys terrapin. The sequence goes on from NC_071507.1 coordinate 89,919,902, forward strand.
TCACCTTTATCAAGTCATCTGGTCAGGGGCCAGATGAGCCCCGACACTTATTCCTTCACAGAAGGAATTTCATTGAAATGAGAAAGCCCTTGTCCTTCTCTTTAAGTGTTTTTGTTTATACCGCTTAAATACTGGCTGGTATGTTATGTGCATGCTACCCACATCCTTGAATCTTTGCATCTTGTTTACCTTACAGACCTTCCCCTACAGAAAGGGCTGGCCTCAGGCCAAATGAAGAGGGATTGTTTGCTTTCCCTTTAATACAAACCATACACTAAACAAAATGAACCTAAGGTGCCACAAGTACTCCTGTTCTTTTTAAAATTAACCTAGTAACACATCAGCTTTGGACTCCCCGATGCTACTGAATGAGACACGTTACAGAGCCTCGGGCAGCAGCAGGTTATGGTTCTACCCTGCGTAACCCAATCGGAGAAAGAGCAACCACTGAGGACGGCGGCGAAGCAATCAGCAAACCTCCTTACAGCGTGGCTCTATAGCTTGTGTCCAATCAGTGCAAGGCAAGCGCAGGGCCTGGGAGGAGTCTCCCTTCGCCCACATTGATGCGGCAAGGATGGGAGCGAGCAACTCAGCAGCATCTGCCTTCTCCCCCAGCCCCATTCACAGAAATAAGAGTAGCAAAGGATAGTGCACGTCTATAGCACCCTCCGTCTCCAAGGCTCCCCAACGCACCCTGTAACCTATGGGCAGCACGCCTCGCGTGCCCCAGAAACACACCTACCTGGCTGCTGGGAGGGGGCAACAAAGCAGCACAGCGCTTTAAGCGACCCTCTCCCACAGCTTCCATCAGCGTACGCGGGGCTGCACGGCAGCCTCAGAGCGGAGCGCACACACATGCACTCACCCGAACAGTGCAGAAAGAGGAGCCCCCCGCAATCACACACGCGTGCAAGAGCACACAGGGACCCCCTGCCATCTGCAGCCGCTGGATCAACGTCCCAGCTCCCCCGCCTGTAGTTTCTGCGGGGGGCAGCGGGAAGGGATGGCTCTGCCGCACGATGGAGCCGCTTACCAACAGGGGTTCTTGCAGCAGAAACAAGCACCACCGCTTCCGAGCCTCCCGCGTTCATGGTGGCGACAGCCGGACTCCCACCGCCTCGCTGCTTGCCCGACCGACTCTGAGACTGATCTTCCTGGTCCTCTCCCTCCCGAGCACCTTTGGCAGGGAGGCGCTAGACTAGGGAAGCAGGGGCATCACATGACAGACACGGGGGAGGAGTATTGCCGTAGGACAGGCCACGTGACCTTCTCTCCTGTTTTTCCAAAAGGGAGGTGATTTGGCCTAGGGCAGGGGGTGCCCAGTTCATGGTCTCCTAGGACTGGGCCAGTCCGCACTACAGATAAAACTAACTTAGGGTAAGGGAGGCTGCTGATTGCTGACACCATCCTTGAAAGCTGTAGCGTGGGCTGGACCTATTTGGATTGCAAACAGGACTTCAGCCTTGCTACCAGAGACACAATCCTGTTCCATCTATGCTACAGTTATACACAGTTAAATATAATCCTGGCTTGGTTATATTTAAGTGTGACATAGGCCTGCACATGCCATATTAGCAACTCCAGTATTAATAATCATGAGTCAGGCCCTCAAAAGGGATGAGGTTGGCTTAAAAATCATGAGATTTAAAGCAAAAATACTAAATGTTGGTTTCTTTTAATTTGCCTACTATTTTTTCAGCTTTTAGGGTTGACATTTTCAAGCTTTTCTCCATAACCATAAAGGCTTTAGGCTTTTTTTTCTCCCCAATGAAAGCAGACATTCTTATATAATCACTTGACAATTGGGGCTGAGGCTAAACACCAAAAAAAACCCACCAAATATCATGAGATTTGTGATAAAATGACAGTTTGGGATGCAATTCTGCCTGCATCCATTCCAGCACTGTACTATATCATTGCAATTGCACTGGCTTTTGGGTACCAATCTCTGTTCCTGAAATAGCTACATGAAGTACTGGCAGGGCCGTCCTTAGCCATAGGCAGAACAGGCAACCGCCTAGGGCACCATGCTACCTGGGGGCACTGCTCTGCCCGGAGCCCGGACAGACGGGAAGCAGTGGAGCATTTAACAGCAGGGCTGCTGGGTCCTAGAGAGAGCCGAATGCAGCACAGTCTGAGGGAGGGGATTGGCTGCTGGGGTCTCTGGGAAGGGAAGGGGAGGGGTGAGGGAAGGAACTCACCTGTGAGTGTGACTCTTTCCCCCAGCGTGAGGTGAGGCAGGCTCGGCAGCTCTGGCACCAGTATCCTTTGTTGTCCCCAGGGCCGGCTCCAGGTTTTCTGCCGCCCCAAGCGGCAAAAAAAAAAAAAAAAAAAAAGCTGCAGCAGCACGATTGCGCCATTCCACTCTTCGGTGGCAATTGGGTGGCAGGTCCTTCGCTCCGAGAGGGACTGAGGGACCCGCCACCGAATTACTGCGCTGCAGACCCAGACGTGCCGCCCCGATAGCGGCTGGAGTGCCGCCCTTTGGTATTGGCAGCCTCAAGAACCTGCTTCTTTAGCTGGTGCCTGGAGACGGCCCTGTTTCCCACTTATTCTGTAGCTACATCTGTCATGCTTCCCCACTCCTTCACAATTCTGCAGTGCAATTTCCTTTGTTCCCCTTGCTTTTATCCATAATGGCTGTTCAGTAAAACCACTTTTCCCTGGATGATGGAATTGATCTGCAAAGGGATTTATTAAATGCAGCATTTGTCAGAGCTGTTTTTTAAAAGATATTTAAACCCACTTGCTTTACTCAAAGGGAATATATTTGTGCTTAGGCTTGTGCATCCAGTGTGCCTTCTTGGTGGCTAGTAAGAGGTAATAAGATCACAATTATTCCTTTGAGGTCATGGATTAGTCCAGGAAAGGAGAGACGAATTAGGTGGCCCATGCTAGGAGATTCCCTATGCATCTACCTGGAGGGGGGGAGAGAAGAGATGGAGGGCAGGGAATAAGTCAGTTCAGCCTGCTTATGGAGCTACAGCAATAACTGCAGTTGTGTATCCAGTTGTGTATCCCCACTCTATCACTGAATTGTTTTCTTCCTAACCAGGAGTCAGATTCTATTCTATTCATGTTCTTAAAACAATGCCCATCCCTGACTTATGTGAGCCCTGGGGCCTTGACAATTTGTCCCTTATATGGACTAACCTCATTCCTTGGATTTAAAAGCAAGTTATGTTAAATGATCACATTAATTTACATTTTGATAAAATAGCCAAAGTTTTATGGGTGGGGCAAAACATAGGAATATTGTTAACTTTCTATAGCACTTTATGCTCTAAAAGAAGTTGGTGCCTAACTTCCCTTAGGCTACCACTTTTTCACAGAGGCTTACAAACATGCTTTATTTGGTTATGTTGACTGAACTGTAAAACCCAGCTCAGCCCTTTGGCCCCCACACCAGTCAGCTGACTCCTGGGACAAGGGACCAGGCTGGATCAGAGGTGCTGGAACAATTTTTATAGTGGGGTGCTGAGAGTCAGTGAACCAATCTGTAAACATAGGATGGAAACCACTTCAAGCCAGGGGGTGCGCACTTCAGCACCATGGGCTGGAATGGTGGTGGTGGAGGGTCTGGCTGGAGTAAGGGGACAAAGAGACTTGGCTGGGGTGGCGCATGACTACCATGATGGGGTGAGAGGCTGAAGATCCTTCCTCACTGGAGTGAGAGAAGATAGGAGCCCAAATGATTGGACAACAGTATACCATTAACATAAAATAGAATAAAAAATAGAAAAAATAATACATTTATAAAAAGTGCAAAACAAATTTAAAATAGGTTTCAGAGTAGCAGCCGTGTTAGTCTGTATCCGCAAAAAGAAGAACAGGAGTACTTGTGGCACCTTAGAGACTAACAAATTTGTTAGTCTCTAAGGTGCCACAAGTACTCCTGTTCTAAATTTAAAATAGTAATAATGAATAAAATACAAAAATATTAACAGACTTAAAAATAGTAAAATAATAAAAACTGAAAAATAAAAGAATTGTAAAATACATAAAAACCATAAAAGGGGAAATAAAATTAAAAGAAACTTTATATATATATATATATATATATATATATATACATAACAATAAAATAAAATAAAAAAGGAAATACAAGTAAAATATATTAAAAAGGTAAAAATATAACTATTAAGAAAAAACACACACACAAAAAGAAAGAAAAAAGAAGTACAATTGTAAAACCAAGGGCGAGAGTCCATGGGGCTTGTGCTCCTATATCATAGGTGAGGAGCTCTGATGTGTGCCCCCATGTCCCCCTCTCTGTCCCCCGTGTGGACAGGGCTAGACAGCAGTCTCACTCCGGCCATGCGGCCACCCCAGCGTAGGAGTGAGGGGTGGCGCCCTCTCGGGCTTCCGGACCCACAGACAAAGCCCGGGGGGAACCACTCCCATTTATACTGGACCCTGCGCTCCAGGGACGAGGTAGCTGGTGGACAGACCCCGCCGGAGCGGGGAATGTCCACAGGCGCCACTCTGCCTTGGACGTAGTCATCTCCACTTGAGCAAGCGAGACTCCCCGCAACTGCCAGGCACCTCTTCCGTCAGTGGACGGTGACCCTGACTCCGAGAGAGACCCCCGGGAGAGCGAGAGAGAGACGGGGTGTCCCTCGGCTGGGCCCCCTGGGGCGAGATTCAGCCCAGCCGCAGCAAGGTACACAAGGTACTAGGTGGAGAGGGGAAGGAGAGAGAGAGCCAGGCTGGAGGCCTCCGGGCTCTGCTCCCCTCTCTGCACCAGCCTGAGTCCCCCCACTCAGGGCTTTTCCCAGCATGTACCCAGCTCACCCAACCTTGTGTCATGGGTCCGGGCCAAGCCTTCGGAATGAGGGGAGAGAAAAGGGCAACGCTGCCTCTGCCTGGGCTGTGCAGGGAATCACCCCGCCCTTCTGGAACTACCTCTGGGGACCCAGCTGGGATTGTAGCTCATTGAGACTTCCAGAGCCTGGCCCCATTGCGGTCACTCCATGAGGTAGAACAGAAACACCTGCCTTTAAAATTCAACTGTATCTAGGGTGACCCCACCTGTATATCAAGTTCCGTATTAGAGGACACTGCTGCGGGGGGAGGGGGTGAGCTCGAGGGGGTATTTTGGGGGTGCTGGAGGGGTGTGTGTGTACTGGGAGATGGTATTTGGGAGGTGCTGGACAGAGTATTTGGGGTAAGAGCAGGGGTGCCTCTCGGGACCGGGGGACCTCCCGCAGGCATGCTGCCGAAGGCAGCCTGACTGCTGCCCTCAGGGCAACCGGCAGACAGCACCCCAGGCAGGTGCTTGCTGCGCTGGTGCCTGGAGCCGCCCCTGGTTGTCCCTCATAACGTCCATTCTTCTCCCCCCCACACCCCACGGAGCACTCCCCTTTTCTCCCCCCCCCCAAGGAGCACCCTTCTTTCTCTCTCTCCTCCCCTCCGGCAGGGCTGGGTTGAGTGAGGTGTTGGGGGGGAGGCTAGCTGGCTGCCTGCTGAGGAATGAAAGTGAAAGTAACTCACTTCCTCGGCAGCCAGCCAGGATTGGAAGGGTCACCCGTGGCTGGGCTGGGGATAGCCGGATAGCATGTGTGAAAAATCAGGACGGGGGGTTGGGATAGGGTGAGCAGATGTCCCACTTCTATAGGGACAGTCCCCATTTTTGGGTCTTTTTCTTATATAGGCTCCTATTACCCCTCCCCCCCCATCCCCTGTCCTGATTTTTCACACTTGCTATCTGGTCACCCTAGGTGTGGGTAATTGGTGCCTATATAAGACAAAGCCCCAAATATTGGGACTGGCCCTATAAACTCAGGACATGTGGATCTGGTCACCCTAGCTGGGGAGCGCGTCTCTCCCCCGGGCTGGCAGCGATCCATCTCATCCGGGGGGAGCTGCGCAGGGCAGGATGAGCTGCTGTGGCTCCATGGGTGCCCCGTCCCTGAAATCAGATGGTGTGCTAACTTCACCATGGTCCGTTGGGCTGGCGGTGGTGCCCATTGGCGTGTGATCGGACCTGAGGGTTTGCTGCTGCTGTTGCCACTCTGTACCCCAAGAGGTGGATTTTGGGATCCTGCAGTTTTCCACCTCTCTCCTCCTCTACTGCAGCTGTTGGTCCAGCAGGCTGGCGGGTGAGCCAAGCATGAAAGCAGTACTGTGTTGCCATTTAGATTGTCATTTAACAACTTTGTTTGCCAAAAATGCTTGCTAACAATCCCTGAATTCAATTTCAATATATTTTTTTAAATCAATATCTTAGCCAAAAACAGAAAATTAAGTTGTTGACAATTATTTGTGGCAAGTTTGGTTTGGGGCAGGGAGTGGGCCAGTTTTCATCAGACACACAAAAATGTTGACTGACTTTCCTATAGCCCTGTTACTGCTAAATAGAGCCTCCAACAACTGGAATATGCTCATCCCCTTACTAGTGTATAGAGCAGGGGTTGGCAACCTACGGCACATGTGCCAAAGGTGGCAGACAAGCTGATTTTTGATGGCACGCCGCGGCAGGCTGAGCGGCTCAGCCCACCGCCGCTCTGGGGTTCCGGCTGCTGCCCCATTGCCAGCCGGGGTCCCAGCCGCCAGCCCCACTCAGCGCCTGCTGCTGGGCTGGGGACCCCCAAGGAACCCCAGGCTGGCAACGGGCTGAGCAGGCCCGTGGCTGAGACCCCGTCTGAGCCACTCAACCTGCTGCCGGCCTGGGGTTCCATTCACTCAGCCGGCAGCGGACTGAGCGGGGCCGGTGGGGGGCTGAGTGGGGCCGGCAGCAGGCTGAGCAGGGCCGGCGGCTGGGACCCCGACTGGCAAGGGGCCGGCAGCTGGAACCCCAGAGCAGCAGCAGGCTGAGTGCTGCCAGCACCCCAGACTGGCAACGGACTGAGCCACTCAGCCCCCCCGCCGGTCCCACTCAGCCCGCCAGCGGCCCGCTCAGCCTGCTGCCGGCTGAGTGAATGGAATCCCAGACTGGCAGTGGGTTGAGTAGGGCCAGTAGCTGGACCCCAGAACGGCAGTGGGCTGAGCGGGGCAAGGATCACACTAAATTGATAAGATCTGCATTTTAATTTGATTTTAAATGAAGCTTCTTAAATATTTTAAAAACCTTATTTACTTTAAATACAACAATAGTTTATTTATATAATATAGACATAGAGAGAGACCTTCTACAAATGTTAAAATGTATTACTGGCATGGGAAACCTTAAGTTACAGTGAACTTGGCACACCACTTCCGAAAGGTTGCCGACCCCTGGTATAGACCATATGTTGTACTAAGATTCACTTGCTTTTTTTCCCAGTGAGTCAGTATAGCTTTTGCCAGCCCAGAGGTTGGGCAGCCAATGTCTTACATTTTCACAATGTTTTGTCCAACTTTCATAAAGTAAATACATGGTTAATATGAGTTAAAAAGGGACACTTCCTTGTGAAGAATCTGTGTAGCAGATCATGCTAGAGCTGTGAAAATATCAGTTTTTGATGGAACTTTAGAGGCAGTGATTTATCATGTATTTCTGGCAGTGCCCAAAATGTGCTGCTATTGCTAATGTCTTTCCAAACAAAAATGAGGCACAATAGGACTTCTGTAACATTTCTGTGCTACCTTAATCTTGATGAGATTATTCTGTGCTGACTTCATTTTGGTCACTTTGTGCTTTACCTAGGAGTAAAACTAGGGGTTATAGTTCCCCACTGCTTGGAAACCCAGCTTATTAAACTGGATAATGCCATTGATCTATTTACAGTAGAAGGTTGATATAGAGTTGTAACTAACATTAAGACTGATGTCCACTATACATTTAAAACTAAAAAGTGGCTTTGTAAAAATGACATGGGTTTCCAACTCTATTGTGTCTCAGTCAGGGTGGAGCGCCTTGTGAGGTTCTTCACACTAGCTCAAGGTCACAGTGCAAGAACCTAGAGAGCCTTGTGAAGCACGGTGATAGTTTTGATTTAAATGGACTTGAACTGTACGAAGAATTGAGGACACTGTCATCAATGTTGCCACATGCAAAATCGGTGATGGACATTGTACAGTTTATTCATACCAGCAAACTTGTTGACATATATCCTAATGTGTACATTGCCACTCGTATTCTACCGACAATTCCTGTAACAGCAGCATCAGGAGAACGGAGTTTCTCAAAACTAAAGCTCATTAAAAGCTATCTCCGTTCTACAATGAGTCAGGAATGCTTGACTGGTCTTGCTATTCCTGCAATCGAACAAGACATCACTTTGTCTTTGTCATACAATGACATTATTACTGCTTTTGCCAAAAAAAGCCAGAAAGATTGCTTTTAATTAAAAACAAATCCTTGTTTCAATACCTCTTCATATAAATTTCCAATAAAATGTTGACAAATTAAAAAAATTATATTATTTGCATCATTCTGTCAAATCAGACTTTTTTCTATAGCGCTACTTCTTTAGTGCTAGTCCATCAGCATTACAGTGTGCTTAATTAAGTTAAACTGGGTTTAATAACATGCATTTGGCAAGTTTTCCAATACTGTAAGCTTATGTTTGTGTTGTTAAGAGCAAGTCAGGCACAGGGGCACCAGTTTAATAATCCCGCCTAGGGCACCATAAATCCTAAGGACGGCCCTGAGTAGCCCTTGAAAGGGGAAGAAGTGCTCCCAGTCTCTTCGGGTTCAGTATACGAGCTGCATGAGGAAGCCAGACAAATCCCTTGAGCAACAGAATGTTGGGTGGGCAGAGAGGAAGGCATACCATATGTTCCCAAGCATCTAGAGATTGAAAATATGAAGGGTTCAAGGTACAACAGCTCTTCCTTCAGGTGCTTCCTCCTTGTTGTATGACTCCCCTGACCATGTTGGCCGGGGCAACTGGTCCCTTAACAATGATCTGTTTAAATTTGAAAAAAAATGTATTTCAGTTTGGGGTCCTTTAAAAGACCTGATCAATAAGCAATTATTATGCCTACCATCAGATAAGGGAGAATTATGATTACATACTTTTATGCCAAACAGGATAGCTAACCTTAGAAAAAATCCATATAATTCCTGAGACACCATAGCATCTGCAGCAAGAAGTAGTCTTCAACATCTTTTTACAGACCAGGAGGGAATGACTAGTGTGGACATTCAAGGGTAGCACATAACTACTATACTCATGCTTACATTATCATTACTATAATTATCAATTGACTATTAATATTTGAGGCCTCGCTGCAGGTGCACAATCTACAGTCAATCTAAGATGAACTTCTGGTATCATTAAATGTTATTTTTAGGAGTTCAAAGTCAAGACAGGGCAGTAAATCAACAGGACTGCTCACCCCAGTAAGCTAGCCTGCTGCAGTATTTTTCGTCTAGCTGCAAGCAACAGAATTGTTTGACAGCCCAGAACAGAGAAAGTTACGACAGTCAAGATGTGATACAGCAAGGGTCTCAGTGGTGTTGGTGAATTTTATAAAAGTGTTCCTACCAAACTTGCAATATCCTAACTCTGATCAGAGAATAACTAGGATGGGACCCAAATTCATAAAAACAATGCTCAAAAGAACATAGCAATTGCATAAGACAATTATGAAACAGGTAGGTTACAGATCAGAATAAGTCAAACTGCAAAAAAATGATACCAAAAAAGTACATTCAGCGATTTGGCAGGTTGTGGTTTGGATCCAGCAGTTAATGAATAGTGAAATAGTGTCCAAAGTTGGTACATTTTCCCAGTACTTGGAAATCTCATTCATACCTGACAAATCCAATTGGGTAAGTTGGGGACATTAGTTTGGAATGGAAGCCCTGATCCACAAAGATACTTAGACGTCTAAACCTCAGATTTAGGTGCCAAAGTCTCAGGTTTAGGCACCTAAGTCCCTGTTTTAATCTCCACTGAACTGCCACTGAACTCTGTAGGCACATAAAGTCATTCGGTAACTATGTTTTCAGGGTAAATGTTCCCTGCCACCCACATTTTTGTCTCTGGGCCTGCGCAGTGCTTCCTCACTCTAGTCATCCAGTCATCTATCTCCTGCATAAGCCCCAGAGTGATTCACACACAGAGGAAAGATAGACGTTTGCCTAAGTTGCATATGATGCCTGATTTGGTAGGCCTGCTCAGAGGCCACCTACCAGACTGGGTCCCATTTACAGTCAGGTTGCCACCAGAGGAGGAGGTGATGGTACTGCCCACCTTATAACTCTTAGCCTGGCGGCTAAGGCACTGGGTTGTGGGAGACTCTGCTTCAATTCCCTTCCCTCTGCCAACATGGGGAAGAAAGGATTTGAATAGGGGTTTCCCACCTCTCAGACTTTTAACCACCGCACTATAGGATAGTCCGATGTCGGAATCCCTCAGTCTCTCCTGTTGAAGCTGTTCCACAGTAGCTAAATAATGAAAGAGAACTGGACCCTGGATTTCCCACTTCCCAGATGGATGCCCTAACCATGGGACTACAGAGTCATTCCTATTCTTTCTCTCTCTGGTCCAATGACTATTTAAATATTTATCCACAGTGGAACAGTCCTGGGGCCAGAGAGAGAGTGAATCTGTAGTCTAGTGGTTCGGACAAAATCTCTTCAGCAATGTTTGTGCCTGAAGATGGGGGGGGAGGGGAGCACACACACTCTTTTTCCCATTAAAAAATAATTAAACACACTATTATTCTTTGTTTTATATACAGATATACAATAATCTGAATCTTAAAGCTTTGCATTCATGCTGCAAAAATGAGTACCTTTGACTGATTTGAGAAAGCCTTGATGAAGCAATCTTTTCCACTTTTGCCCTTCCACATAGTTTGCGCACAGGAAGGCCTGATTTCACATTGTGCCTGGGCCTGTTCAAGGCCTATAGTGTATGCTCTAAAGTCTAGGGCAGGGAATACAGCTGAGTAAAATTTTTTGACAGAAACTTTCTTTAGTGAAAAATGCACATTCAGCACCACAGAAACATTTTGCAAATTCATGTTTAGTTTGTCAAATTGTTTTGGTTAAAAAACAAACACACCAAAAACAATTTTCCAAATAAATCAAAATGTTTTGTTTCAACATGTTTGAAATAAAACATTGCGATTTATTTATTCTAGAGGGCTTTTTGTTTTGAAACTTCCTTTGATTGTACTAAAAATTTGTTAAATGTAAAAAAAAAGTTCAAAATACAAATTAAATGTTTTGTTTGACCCAAAATAACTTTTTTACTTTTGGTTTTGATTTGACCCAAAACTATCTTTTTCCTCCCAGTTTTTTGGAGTTGTGAGTGAACAAAAAAAATCGGTTATTCACCCATCTCTAGTAGGGAGGCTGTGACATTCCTCCTTCAGATTTTCCCACCAAAAAGAACCCACAGATCCAGTCTGCAGTGCAGGGACAGATTCAGGCCATTAGACATAGCCTAAAGATCAAAGTGCTATCCCAAGGTAAGAGAGCCAAAATAAGGGTTCAAATTCCTGATCCTCGAATTATGAACTGATTGTATTGTGGGAGAAAAGTTTCTGAGGAGTAGGCAGGAATTCCTCTCAGCTATGAAAAGCTCAGGGTAAGCAACTAGCTTCCTTGCTGAATATAACTTAATCAGGGCAAGTGCAACTCATCCCCTAATCAGGATCACATAAAAAATTCTGGCTTGCTTTCAAATAAAAATCGTTGCAAATTAAAGCTGTGGGGGCTATTCTATGACTTAAAAAAGGAGCCTGACAGAAACATGATTTTATTCCTTAGACAAATAACTGTATATTGCAGGGTTGTTGTATCCATGTTGGTCCCAGGATATGAGAAAGAGAAGGTGGGTGAGGTAATATATTTTATTGGACTAACCTCTGTTGGTGGAAGAGATGAGCTCGGGGTAGTGTGAAAGTTTGTCTCTTCCACAAACAGAAGTTGATCCAATAAAAGATATTACCTCATCCACCTTGGCTGTCTCAAAAAATTGTACAGATAGTTGTGCTTTGAACTTAAACTGTTCCCCCAAAATTGAGACTGACTACAGCAGCAATTCTCAAACTGTGGGTTGGGACCCCAAAGTGGATCACCCCACTTTGATGAGGTCACCAGGGCTGTCTTAGACTTGCTGGGGTCCGGGGCCAAAGCCCGAGTGCTTCAGCCCTGGGCGGTGGTGCTCAGGTTACAGGCCCCCTGCCTGGGGCTGAAGCCCTTGGCATTTGGTTTTGGCCTCCCGGCCCAGTGCAATGGGGATTGGGCTTTGCCCCCCGAACGGGGCTCAGGCAGGCTTAGGCTTTGGTCCCCCATCCAGGGTTGTTTAGTAATTTTTGTTGTCAGAACTCAGAAGGGAATCGCGGTGCAATGAAGTTTGAGAATCATGGACTACAGTGATTCAAGACACCACTGCCCTTTTAGTTAGATGAATCATAATGGCTTGTGTGTGGTTTGTGGGAAGTCCCCAGGAAAGACTCTGGCCTTGCTATAGGCCCACAGTGAGTAAATGGGAATCTGTTTAATATTGCTAACAAACCCCAAACAGAGTGTCACATTCCACCAATCAATTCAGCTCTGTAGTATCATGACGTGCACTATGACATAGAAGCACATTTGTCATACCAGCTCCTGTAGTATCATCAATGTCAATAAATTCTAGAAAATGCTCTCTGACAGTCACCATTGCAGGGACATTTTTACCACGTTCTGTTGTTACAAAGGCACCATTAAAGTAATTTGTTCCGTATTTTTTTTTTTTTTTTTTCATAGATTATAGGACTGGAAGGGACCTCGAGAGGTCATCGAGTCCAGTCCCCTGCCCACATGGCAGGACCAAATACTGTCTAGACCATCCCTGATAGACATTTATCTAACCTACTCTTAAATATCTCCAGAGACGGAGATTCCACAACCTCCCTAGGCAATTTGTTCCAGTGTTTAACCACCCTGACAGTTAGGAACTTTTTCCTAATGTCCAACCTAGACCTCCCTTGCTGCAGTTTAAACCCATTGTTTCTGGTTCTATCCTTAGAGGCTAAGGTGAACAAGTTCTCTCCCTCCTCCTTATGACACCCTATTAGATACCTGAAAACTGCTATCATGTCCCCTCTCAGTCTTCTCTTTTCCAAACTAAACAAACCCAGTTCTTTCAGCCTTCCTTCATAGGTCATGTTCTCAAGACCTTTAATCATTCTTGTTGCTCTTCTTTGGACCCTTTCCAATTTCTCCACATCTTTTTTAAAATGCGGCGCCCAGAACTGGACACAATACTCCAGCTGAGGCCTAACCAGAGCAGAGTAGAGCGGAAGAATGACTTCTCGTGTCTTGCTCACAACACACCTGTTAATGCATCCCAGAATCATGTTTGCTTTTTTTGCAACAGCATCACACTGTTGACTCATATTTAGCTTGTGGTCCACTATAACCCCTAGATCCCTTTCTGCCGTACTCCTTCCTAGTCTTTTCCCATTCTGTATGTGTGAAATTGATTTTTCCTTCCTAAGTGGAGCACTTTGCATTTGTCTTTGTTAAACTTCATCCTGTTTACCTCAGCCCATTTCTCCAATTTGTCCAGATCATTTTGAATTATGACCCTGTCCTCCAAAGTAGTTGCAATCCCTCCCAGTTTGGTATCATCCGCAAACTTAATAAGCGTACTTTCTATGCCAATATCTAAGTCGTTGATGAAGATATTGAACAGAGCCGGTCCCAAAACAGACCCCTGCGGAACCCCACTCGTTACGCCTTTCCAGCAGGATTGGGAACCATTAATAACAACTCTCTGAGTACGGTTATCCAGCCAGTTATGCACCCACCTTATAGTAGCCCCATCTAATTTGTATTTGCCTAGTTTATCGATAAGAATATCATGCGAGACCGTATCAAATGCCTTACTAAAGTCTAGGTATACCACATCCACCGCTTCACCCTCATCCACAAGGCTCGTTATCCTATCAAAGAAAGCTATCAGATTGGTTTGACATGATTTGTTCTTCACAAATCCATGCTGGCTGTTCCCTATCACCTTACCACCTTCCAAGTGTTTGCAGATGATTTCCTTAATTACTTGCTCCATTATCTTCCCTGGCACAGAAGTTAAACTAACTGGTCTGTAGTTACCTGGGTTGTTTTTATTTCCCTTTTTATAGATGGGCACTATATTTGCCCTTTTCCAGTCTTCTGGAATCTCTCCTGTCTCCCATGACTTTCCAAAGATAATAGCTAGAGGCTCAGATACCTCCTCTATTAGCTCCTTGAGTATTCTAGGATGCATTTCATCAGGCCCGGGTGACTTGCAGGCATCTAACTTTTCTAAGTGATTTTTAACTTGTTCTTTTTTTATTTTATCCGCTAAACCTACCCCCTTCCCATTAGCATTCACTATGTTAGGCATTCCTTCAGACTTCTCGGTGAAGACCGAAACAAAGAAGTCATTAAGCATCTCTGCCATTTCCAAGTTTCCTGTTACTGTTTCTCCCTCTTCACTAAGCAGTGGGCCTACCCTGTCTTTGGTCTTCCTCTTGCTTCTAATGTATTGATAAAAAGTCTTCTTGTTTCCTTTTATTCCCATAGCTAGTTTGAGCTCATTTTGTGCCTTTGCCTTTCTAATCTTGCCCCTGCATTCCTGTGTTGTTTGCCTATATTCATCCTTTGTAATCTGTCCTAGTTTCCATTTTTTATATGACTCCTTTTTATTTTTTAGATCGTGCAAGATCTCGTGGTTAAGCCAAGGTGGTCTTTTGCCACATTTTCTATTTTTCCTAACCAGCGGAATAGCTTGCTTTTGGGCCCTTAATAGCGTCCCTTTGAAAAACTGCCAACTCTCCTCAGTTGTTTTTCCCCTCAGTCTTGATTCCCATGGGACCTTACCCATCAGCTCTCTGAGCTTCCCAAAATCTGCCTTCCTGAAATCCATTGTCTCTATTTTGCTGTTCTCCCTTCTACCCTTCCTTAGAATTGCAAACTCTATGATTTCATGATCACTTTCACCCAGGCTGCCTTCTACTTTCACATTCTCAACGAGTTCCTCCCTATTTGTTAAAATCAAGTCTAGAACAGCTTCCCCCCTAGTAGCTTTTTCAACCTCATCAGAGGCAAGTGTTGTAGGTCTTCTTAGTAGGCTCTATGGATTAGATCCTCATCTGCAGAAAGTCCATGTAGCTCCATTTAAATCAATGGAGCTAGGGCTAATTAGCCCAAGTGAGGATCTGACCTTATATGCTCTGGTTAGTTCCTCTGTAAATACTCATAAACACATTTACTAATAAAGGAGTAGTCATTACAAGGGCTGTCCAAAGAGAATGAGTTCAACTACCTGTGGTACAAAGCCTTCATTAGAAACAAAAGGAAAATATGTAGTAATTCTAAATGAGGTCTTGGGAAGTGCCTAATAGGAGTGTACAAGAATAGCCTTGCTCCTCCAGTTTAGTATCTAAGATATTCCTTTAGCCAAACCCTCTCTGCAGAGAGAGAGTCATTGAACTCAAACCTGGGCTTTCCTCTGCTCAGATGTCCCCACCCGGTAGCCACAGTGTAAGCCTGTCTGTCAAGGCTGATTCTCCACTCTGGCACTTTGAATGCAGAAGGTGGGGCCTGCAAGGATTCTAAAAATTAATACTGGCCATTCCAGGCTGGTATTGAACTCCCAAGGTTACAGCTTTTCTCTGACCATGGCTTGGTAAACGCTTCCACCACCCAAATGCCAACCCCTTTTTGGAACCCAGGAAGATGCACTTGGGAATTCCTTCCTGTGGCGTACCCTCAAGCCCTTTCACACATACCCCCTCCAGGGAAGAGCTGAAAAAGAAAACAAAGGAAATTATCTGTTGCCACCAAACAGCATATGCACAATCAAACAGTATATGCACAAACCTCTTAGGACACAAAAATCCAAATCCTTCTTAAAAAAAGTAAATTTTATTAAAAAAAAAAAAAAAAAAAAAAAAAAGAAAAGAAAGAAAGAAAATACATCTGGAATTTAGGCTTTTGCTAGATTTTAAAAGAACAATTCCAAAAATTAAGCACCCAACATAGCTTTCTTGGGGGTTCAGCTTAAAGGTTACAGGCACAAACAAAAGCATCTGGGGTTAGCACAGAGGAGTTCCACAAGCCCAAATAAAGAAATAAACCTGATTGCATCTATCTAAACATTCTCTGTCCCAATGAATCCTTCTAGGTATGGAAGATGATTTTTTCATACCTGGTTCAAACCTTACACAACATTCCTGCTATCCCTGTCTCTTCAGCACAAAGAGAACAACAGACAACAAAGGGAAGTTTTTTCCCCAATTTTAAAAAGTTCTAGCCCTCCCATTGGAGGCATTTTAACCCTTTAGAGGTAAAACAAGCAGAGAACAGCTACCAAGAAGGACTTTATAGCTAACTTGCTGGCTGGGTATTCATAAAAAGGAGCTACTCCCCCTTCATGTGTCACACCATCCATGTCACTTTCCTGCTGCCCAGTGGTTTCAGTGATCCATATATTCTGTTGGATTACCTTTCCTGTTGGTGACACTAGGGTGACCAGATGTCCCGATTTTATAGGGACAGTCCCGGTATTTGGGGCTTTTTTTAATATGGTCTCCTATTACCTCGCACCCTCTTCCCGATTTTCACACTTGCTATCTGGTCACCCTAGTGACAGAAAAATACCCCTTCCCCATTGTCCCTGAAAAAGCTCTTGCCTGTTCCCCATTCCATGCTCCTTCCACACCTCATTGTCTATAGAACTAAGTGAGGGCTATTGATTCATTCCTACCCTCGTTTCTACTGGGGAATTTTTTCCCAGTAAATATAATCAGAGTCTGCCTTTTCATGATCTGATCAGCTTTTTTTCAGTTCCTGCTCTTTTAAGGTTCTTGCCGACTACCAGTGCTTTATGGAAACTGTATTGACCCTTCTATCTTGACTGCTTCCATTTTCTTTTCTGAATAGTGCTATAACCCTTATTTTCTCTTAGCTGTTGCTGCCTAGCTCTCCAAGGTTACAGATCATAGCTGCTATCGGAGCTGTTGCCAACTTTTGCCCTTTTTAAACCCTCAGTTTCTGGAGCCAGATTATTTAATGGGAATCTCAACTATTTAGTTTCTAGCCCTTGTAGTTAAGAGAAAAGTTTGATAACACAAATCAAGTGCACGGCTCAGAAGACTGGCAACAAATAAGAACCCCACATTTATTATTATTATTTTTAAATCCCATGATTTTTAAGACAATCTCATGACTTTGGGGGTCTGGTCTGACTCATGAATTTTAAATACTTGGGGTTGGCAATACTGCATCATTTTTTATTTGGCAAGGACTGTACTTGTGTTTGCTACATGGCAGTAGGAGACAACTGTAGCAATACTATGCTCAGAGCCCAACTGTTCCTCTCTTGCTTGCTTAGTGGACCCAACCATCCCATGCCAGCTATTCAAGTTATATAATAGCAGCTCTAGCTCTGCAAGATGCATCTCAGCTGCTGGTTGCCTAGAGAACCTGCATGCCATGCAATTATAGAAGAGGTCAGGACCAGCCCAAATGAAGAACAAGAAGGGAGAGAAAATACTACTTTTATCTGTGTGTTCTCTTCCAGTAGCAGTGGTTTAAGACCACTTTTCTAGTTTTTTTAAAAAATCTATTATTGACATATACAGGCTTTTGCTTTTAAATGTTTTAAAGTTTGTTTTCTTCTAATTTGCCTCCATGCTGAAAAGCCAAAAGCAAAACAAAAAATCCAAAGCTGGATAAGTGAAGAAGCACTCTAGTTGCAAGCCTCTCAGCAGTAGAATAATTAGGTTAATGTGCAATGTACTATTATCCACAGAACCTACAACAGGATAAGAGGATGAAAAGATTACAAGCAACAATTAAAACTGTCTATAACCATACCACTCTGAACAGGCCTGATCTTGGATGCCAAGCAAGATTAGTAGTTGGATGAAGACATCTTTGGCATACTGGCGATTGTAGACTTTTTGATTCTACTCTAATGCCAGATGGTGCTCTCTTCTCAAGTCATTTTCTCTCTCTCTTTAAAAACAACTTTTCCACTAAAAGCAAGTGCAAAACAGGAAGAGCCAGATCCACAAAGGGACTTAAGGCACTTCTGAGATCCACAAAACCTCTACTCAGCTGCTTCCTAAACTCATTCAGCATCTAACTTTTCACTACACTGCTACTGTATTTTCCACTCCATGCATCTGCTGAAGTGGGTTCTAGCCCATGAAAGCTTATGCCCAAATAAATTTGTAAGTCTCTAAGGTGTCACAGGGACTCCTCATTGTTTTAACTTTTCACTAACAGATCCATACTTGCCTCAGCCACTATCACATACCAAAGTCTCAGCCTGAGCCTCAAACCAGGGGAAGCTAGGCATTCTCATACTACCTTTAAAAAACAGCAGCAACAAGAAAGAAATATTTTCTTTTTACCTATTATAGAAACGCCCAACACACACACAGGTGCAATATGGACAATATGTACCAATGACAGATTTAAAGTCCTACATCTCACAACTCACCAGAGCTTGGTATGAGCTTTATATCATTAGAGAAGAGGGATTCCTGGTTTTCCAATGAGATGAACTGTACTTACTTCTAGCCCTGGAAATCTTGAGATGTCTTATATTTAAAACTGTGATTTATGCATGGGAAAACAATTTTAAATAATGTATGTATGGAATATAAATTACCTGAAATAACTGTCCATTATTATTTTAAAGTGGGAAATCTTCCCTTTTCCATTGTATAAATCTCCCACTTCTTGTCCTAATTGCTTTATATATAAATTCCCAGTTTTGTAGAGTATGAGCAGTCAGTGTTCCACTTATACCAATGTTTATATTACAAACTAGTCTGATAAAATAGCAGCCCACCCAGACTTTGGATATGTTATAATTTAATACAAAATGCAAGAACTTGAAATAAACTTCTGCCAGGTTGGGGGTGAGAGTGGGGGGGGGTTTGGGGGGTGGAAGAAGGGTATGCAAGACAGCAAGGAGCCACAGCAGGCAACATCAAAGCTAAATGCTTCTCTTTAATTTCACACTTTGAGGGTACCTACAGACTAAAGTAGAACTTCCAAGGAGTCCTATGTCATTCAATGCTGGTCACAGCATTTTGATTTAAATTGTGCTTAGGGTTATTTCCCACACTACCACCCTTAATTTTTTTTTATTAAAAGGACACAAGTAATTTAAAGTGCAGTTTTGCAGTGAACAATAACTAAGTAAAAATAGCATCTTCTTATTCAACAGATCCATTTTCTGTATACATTTTCACAACCAGATCTGCCCTCTAGGGACAAATACATTTGTACTGCTTTTTACTCCTTCTAGTGCTACAGAGCTCAGTTAACACGGCTGAGAGAGAATTGACTGGATGGATTCTGTTATTCCTTGTGCATCATCACTAGAATTGCTTACTGAGTTCTAATCAGTTATGCCTGCACAACCCAGTTGCATAGGTGTAACAGAGGGCCTAATTTGACCCAGAGAACCTTTATTATTTCTTGAATTAGCAGGGAGGGAACATTTCTGTCAGCTGAACATCTTTAAAGCTAGAAATAATGGATAGCACATAAAGAGCTCCACAAAATGAAATTTAGACAGTAGCTGTTCAAACTGTGCCAACATTAGGCAATTTTTTCAAAATGTTAAAATCAGAAGAAATATTTTTTTTTCGTTTGAACACTAATAGGATCTAAACATTTCCTTGCAGTTTACTGCCTGAAGATTCAACATTGTACTGGACAACTGAAACTGACTAGTCTCATTTCCATTCTACACGCTGAGAAAAAAGCAAAAAGTAAACAATGTAAAAGGTGAAAATAAAAATTACATTTTTAAACGTCCGTTTAGTTTAGTAAGCTGGCTAGTAGCAACAAGTAACTGCTTCTCAACGTGTTTTATCTTTTTGGTGACCCTTTAAAGGCAACACCAAGGGCGCCTCCAAATCCAAAGGTCAGTTCAGGGGGGCTTCAAAAATGCGTGTGGTTACAGTGAGACGCGCTGGGTAAGGTCATGCCTTTTATTGGACCAACTTCTGTTGGTGAGAGAGCCATGCAGTGGACATAGTATTTGCTCTGCCCTGAGGGAGGGTGGAGATGAGGCCGGGGAGCTGCCAGCGCCACCCCCCGGCTGCTCTCTGGGGGATGGGTTTGGAGCCTGCCACGGGAGGGGCGGGTCAGAAGGTACTGTGGGGGTAGCCCCGCGTTAGGCTTGCGGCCAATAGCGCGGTGTCTTCTTACGGACTAAAATGGTTGGCTTTGTCTTCTTCCGCTCGAAGCCTCACTTCAGCAGGTGGTATCCCTCCGCATCTCCCCCCCAGCTCCGATCAGATGTTCGGCTGCCCCATGCGATGTCCGTTCAACTGTCAGGGTAACCGCCACATAACAGGCGAGACGCCGTGGAAAGGCGGAGGCTCTGGGCCAGGACCCCGCAGGAAGGAGGAGGAGAGGCGCTTGGGAAGTAGTTCCGGCGCGGAGCCGGAGAAGGGAAGCTACCGCCGTGCCGCCGCCGGGTGAGTAAAGGCGGCGCGAGACGGGGCATCGCCGGTGGGTCGCGCTGCTGCAGCTCCTGCTTCTCCAGCTCCCTGCGCGCGGCGGGCACTGCGGGCGGCAGCGACTCCTCCCAGGGGCGGGGCGACTGCACTCGCGTTTCCTCCTTCGGCGCCATTTTGTAGCGCAGGGAATCCGCAAATAAAGAGCGGGCGGCAGCGCGGGGTGGGGGAGGCGGCGACCGCGGAGGCCCCGGGTCTGGGCGCTGAGGCGGGTGCGGAAGGTGCCGCCCTTGATGTGACGGGCCAGGCCCGGGCAGTCGGTGCGCGGGGACAGCGAGGCCTCCGCGCCGCAAGCGGGAGGTGAGTGACCGAGCGGCCTCCCCCTCTGCCGGGGTGCCGCCGCCGCCGCCGCCTCCTTCTCCTCCGCGCGGGATGTGGCCGCTGGAGCGGGGGCGGTGGGCACCAGGGTGTCCCCGCCCTGCTGCTCTTGGGGCTGGGGGCTCCGAGCCCGGCGGCTCCGGCCGTTACCTACGGGAACAGGGGCAGCAGCACCTAGAGCCATTTTGTGTGAGGCGCAGGCGAGAGCCTGGCTGGGTGCGTGAGTCATGGCCCGGCCCCGGGAGCGTCCATTGTCCCCACCCGCCGGCTGGGGAGGCCCCGTTTTCTTTTATAGGCTGCGGCGAAAGCGGTCAGGAAGGGGCGGGCGGAGCCCGGGCGGGATTAGGAGCCGTTCGGGGGCCCTGCCCCCCTTCCACCGGCAATGAGCCGTGTCCCCGCCGCAGGGAGAGGCCTGTGCGCTCCGCTGTCAAATGGCCCGTCTTGCTGCGGGGGCGCCTGCGGGGGCACGGAACGGTTTCCAAGGCCTGTTCAGCGTGGCGGCAGGGTAGAGGTGCAGCTCACTTGCGTTCCCGGCCTGCGGAGGCTGATGCACATGCTTAGCTTTACGCACTGTGCGTGGGTTCCGGGAAGGCAGCGGGACTAGTCACCGTGCCTAAAGTTAAGTATGTGAAGAAATCTTTGCGGATCCGGGGCCTTGTTTTGTATTTGTTTGTTTTTTGGAGACACTGATACCTGTAGTGGTGGTTTCTACACAAACTGTAACATAAAAATTAGCTGCCAGGTATTAAAGAAAAAAAAAAGCCCTTAAAGCAATGTTTAACTAAAACAATTGCAATTAACTGCATAATTTTATGTCTGTATCTCTTATATTCCTTAAAATATTACAGTACTGATGACATAATATTGTAAAGTGGCCTGTAAGATAAAATAGAACATGATCCTCTGGCACGAGCCTTTTAGTTCATGTGTCAAATATGGCACAGTAACAGCTGCTATAATCAGCTTATAAGAAGTTTTAAGAATTTACATAGAAATTTAAATAAAAACCTATCCTGTGTTCCAACTATCTGTGTTAATGTGTTACAAATAGGTGAAATATTAATGTATCTTGATATTACTGAGAGGAAAAGTAAAAGGCTGGAAACTTGACAAGCTACCATTTGTCTCCAGAATGAATTTTGGGGTTAAGATGTACATTTTCGTATGATAGCGAATAAATTATGCCATATATAAACACTGAATTTGTGTCTGTCAATAGGACAGATTGAAGATTATTCTTTAAAAGAATTTTCATTGTTTGTTTATTCTTGTAGAAAATGGCATATTGTCATGCTCTTACAGAAAATTACAGTCACCTTAGCAGTGAGGTTGAATGTTCTTTCAGTTGAGAGCCAATTGAGGGGAGGCATCTTTAGCTATTGCACAGTATTTAAAGTTGCTTATTCTATGTGCTTTGCTTTTAAACAAAATAACTTACTTTTTAGTAAACATAGTCTATGTACTGTGGTCAGTGTCTTGGAGATGGTGGTCCATTAGCATGTTTTCTTACCCATCTTACTATTGGAATGTTAATGGCAATTAAAATAATAAAAATTGATAAAATAACAAATAAGACCCCTTAGGCCTTGAACCTGCAGAAAATTAAGAATGCAATAACTTTACACATTGAGTAAGAGTACCTCATGCTTAAGTGTTTATAGGATTGTTGCTTTACAGATTTATTTATTTATTTCCCCCCATATCCAGGTACATATAGTGACAAAACAATAAGCAATTTAGAACAGCCAGTCAATATTCAAAGACCTAAAACAAATTTAGGTTGGCTTCTGACACTCCTTCATGCTGCTGTAGAGGTGCCAGTAGTTTTGAGGAATTACTTAATGCATCTCAAAATGTTGACTACTGGGGTGCTGCTATCAATCTGCTCTGTATAGCTAAACCTCTCAAGTTTAAATTGCTAAGTTACTGTGAAGTATTGCTGATGCAGAAAGTCTTCCATGTTTCAGTAATAGGGTGAAATATATATATAATGTGTACAAAAAAACTATTAAGAGAAAGTTAGCTTTTTAGGTTGCAAAGTCAACCTCTAAGTTAAGAAATGCCGGATGTACAGTTGCTCATGCAACATGAATTCAGCCCCTTTTGCATCCATCCTGTGCCCTGAATAATATTAGCTCAGGGAGTAAGGGGGGGATACACATGATCAGATTAAAGGTTATATTATTATGCATATACACAAGGGGGGAGAATTAAGATTGCACAGGAAATTTAAATCTGGTATTTCCCAATGTTTGAGCCACATGGTTTTGCAACCTAAATAATTGTTTTAATGTAGACTTTTAATATAGTTTTGTAGTTCTTAAAGGAAAAAGTGTTAACATGATGCATACAGCATCATTGGCATGCATCATTATTCATAGAGCAGCATGGTTTGAACTCTGATCCTTCATTGCCTCAGGACTCTTACTACAGTAGTTGGCAGCAGGAGAAACAACTTGGTTGATTAGCTGCTGGTAGCTTTTGCTGGGGTGGAGGTGGCCTGGCTTGGCTCTGATCGGTACGTTGCCCCTATAGCAGAGGTGGGCTACATCCAGCCCTTGAGCTCCCAGCCAGGGAGACTAGCCCCCGGACCCTCCCCCACAGCCCCGTGGGCAGCACTCTGGGCGGCGCATCTGGCTCCGGCTGAGCGGCACAGCTGCCAGACATGCTGCTCTGAGCAACATGGTAAGGGGACCGGGGGGTTGGATAAGGGGCAGGAGGAGGTTCCAGGGGGCAGTCAGTGGACGGGGGGGTTGGATGGGGTGGAGGTTCTGGGGTGTGGTGGTCAAGGGATGGGGGGGTTAGATAGGTGTGGGAGTCCTGGGGGGGCCTGTCAGGGGGCAGAGGTGTGGATAGGGGGTGGGGCAGTCGGGGTGGGGTCCTGGGGGAGTGGTTAGGGTTGGGAAGGGGGTGGTCAGGGGACAAGGAGCAGGGAGGGGAGTTCTGAGGGGGGCAGTCAGGGGATGGAGGGTGGGGGGGCAGGCTGTTTGGGGAGGCACAGCCTTCCTACCTGGCTCTCCATACAATTTTGCTACCCCGCTGTAGCCCAAGGGCCAAAAAGTTTGCCCACGGCTGCCCTAAAGCCTTGTACTTGGTCCAGAGAGAGATGGTTGTGGGAATGGAGCCCAGCTGTGCTTCCACCACTGCTTTTGCAGCTCCAAGGTGTATCTGCTACTGCAGCTTTGGCACAGCAACTAGGACCTGTTTTAGAATGTTCATGTTTTGTTGGTTTGGCATGCTGCTAAGATTTTCGTGAGGCAAACAAGTAGCGTATGGGAAAGAGTTGTCTAACGGATTGTAACTTCTCATGCATTTCATGAGACAAGCAAAAGGCACATCCCTATCCCCAAGGCTTTTGCCTTGCTGAATTTCAGACATGCCAAATTAATTACAAAAATAAAAGAACAGGAGTACTTGTGGCACCTTAGAGACTAACAAATTTATTAGAGCATAAGCTTTCGTGGACTACAGCCCACTTCTTCGGATGCATATAGAGTGGAATAAATATTGAGGAGATATATATACACACATACAGAAAGCATAGCCCAATGCCAACTCTGTCCACATATCTATTCAGGTGACATCCTCATAGGACCTAATCACATCAGCCATACCATCAGGGGCTCGTTCACCTGCACATCTACCAATGTGATATATGCCATCATGTGCCAGCAATGCCCCTCTGCCATGTACATTGGCCAAACCGGACAGTCTCTATGCAAAAGAATTAATGGACACAAATCTGACATCAGGAATCATAATACTCAAAAACCAGTGGGAGAACACTTTAACCTGTCTGGTCATTCAATGTCAGACCTGTGGGTGGCTATCTTACAACAGAAAAACTTCAAAAACAGACTCCAACGAGAGACTGCTGAGCTGGAATTGATATGCAAACTAGACACCGGTCAACTAAGGATTGAATAAGGACTGGGAATGGCTGAGCCATTACAAACATTGACTCTACCTCCCCTTGTAAGTACTCTCACACTTCTTATCAAACTGTCTGTACTGGGCTATCTTGATTATCACTTCAAAAGTTGTTTTTTTTTTTTTCCCCTCTTACTTAATTGGCCTCTCAGAGTTGGTAAGACAACTCCCACCTGTTTATGCTCTCTGTATGTGTGTATATATATATATATATATATATCTCAATATTTATTTCACTCTATATGCATTCGAAGAAGTGGGCTATAGTCCATGAAAGCTTATGCTCTAATAAATGTGTTAGTCTCTAAGGTGCCACAAGTACTTCTGTTCTTTTTGCGGATACAGACTAACACGACTGCTACTCTGAAACCTTACAAAAATAAGTGAACCTTTTGTAATGGAGTGGTAGGCAACCTAAACATAGGGGGCCACTATCAGTTCCATCCTATGATGTAGAGTAACTTGAGGTCTTTCTGGATGACCATACCTGGAGCAAAAGTGATCAGTAAAACCAAGATTGAGTATTTCCATTACAATTCCATTTTCAGTTGCTTAGCTCTTTCTAAAATTTTCATCTATTGAACTGAAATCTCAGAACATGGTTTCTGCCCACAAATGGATAGTTTTAGAAAGTTTGATCAAAAAGGCTTTGGTGGCTTTTCAAAAGGGGGGGAGGGATGCAGTGGCAAATGCTTCTCTTTTTAAAAGTTTGAATAGCAATATCTCCACTTGTTCCTAGGAAAAGTGTCTTTATTTAACCAGGCAGAGAGGTTGAAAATTGCACTTTGTACATGCACTGTACTTCAGGTGCAACTTTTAAGTACTTTTTTCCACTGTTCTATGCATGGCTAACATAGCAGTGTGGTGTATGTACATTTATGGAGCCCTCTTTCATTGAGCGAGTTTAGCTTTGCACATCTGAAAACAGTACATCGCCACTGCAGTCTTTAAAAATATGAAAAACGTTAAGCCTTTGCCTTACTCGGTGCTCATCTAGAACGTTTTGCAGTGTCTAGCCTATATGTTTGGTTTAAAAAAATAATTTAAACTACATCTAGGAGTATTATGCTTGCAAATGGTGAATAAAAATCAGTTTAAAAAAAATTAAAATTGATTTTTTTTATTTAAATTAAGTACAGACTTATTTAAAAAACCTGTTAAACATAAAATTTGAAATTGACCACCTATGTTAAGACCCAAACTTTCTATAATCTATTAATCACTTAAATTAAATACAGAACAGAACATTAAGCAGCACGTCAGGTTGTAAAGAAAATGAAACCACTGAGCTAGTGAAAGTCAATAGCTAAGCACCTGGAACCAGAGTTTGATGAAATGCTAAACCAACTTTTGACATCAGTAGCCTTGTCTGCAGAGAGAATATTCTGTTCATTTCAGTTTATTCAAATAGTTCAGTTTAATGACTAGCTCATTCAAAGTTAAGAAACCAATTGGGATTTGAAAAATACGTTTTCCTCTTCCAATCTATGCATAAAAAGTAGGTGTGAGGATGAGATTATGATCTACTAGTTCTAAAATATTGAATGACATGGTGACTAGAAATGATCAGTTCAGTTCACTAACTACATATAATCAGTTTTAAATGCAAAGCATGTTTTGATAAGTGTTAAATATAAAACAAATTTAAGAATTTTATTTAATGAAAAAAATTAAAATGCTCTTCATACATTTTGATTTTTGGATTTCTATCCAAAAAGAGCTTGACGCGTCACAAGAAAAATTAAGCACCTAGTAAATAAGAAATGCATTATTCACCATCTTCTAAACATACATTTATTCAAATTCTTAACGTTTACTTAAGTTAAGCTATATAATTGCTTAAATGTGTATGGATCATGTATCCTAGTTAGCAAAGTTCCAAATTTAGCATAAAGGCAATATTTAGTTGCAAAACAACATGTTTTAATAGGTTGATTCTCCTTGACTGGTAACTTTCTTTAGGAAAATAACTGAAGTACAAATGCAAAACATGATTAAAATCAATGACTTAAATCAAGGTTTCCTGCTTGTCAATGTAAATCATGATTAAAATCAGTGATTTTTAATCAATCCACCCTGCTTGCAAACTAGGTAATGCCAAAGTTAAGGTTTGCTGCTTGTGTGTATACATCATGGTCTTAAGATAGTTTACAAAATGTAGTAATATAGAATTTGAGAATGCAAGGTATTTCAGAAGATTGGAGGGCTGTGCTGGATACTTGTATATCTTGTATGTTAATGACTTTTGAGGACTCTGTTGTTTGGCACTTCAGTGATTAAAAAATGCCACATCTGTTTAAGGTGTGGAAGTGTATACTGTAATTCAAGAAAGTGTAATCTAACCTAATTTAATTACTGTATTGTGACACATGCATAATGGAGCAGAATTTAGGCTGTGCAGGCACCCTAAACTTTGGTAATAACCATGCAACCTCCAGTGTTCTAAGTTGCTGCAGTATACTTTCCATCCATCCAAAACTTTCTTATATCTGTACTCTTAAGAGAAGTCTCCAGCATTCATTGCAATCTTCACATCTCCTACAACACGGTCAGTAACACTCCCAAAGTTATTCACTTCCATCACCAATAGAAGCAAAAAGCAGTATGCATCCCAGATTATCAAACTTTGATTATAAGGCAAAACATTAATAGTGATCTCTGCAGTGTGAAAGTAGAATAACATTACATAGGTGTGGTCTGGGACATATATTATCGATATTATGTGTCAGAGTTAAGGTTTATTTGGGAGTGTAGTTGGCCAAACGAGGCATTTGAACAACTGAAGAAACTCACATTAATTCCATTAAAAAATAAACTATTAGCTTCTGATAGCCACTGTGGAAAACTTGACGACAGACAGAAAATTCCTTCATGACCTTTTTCTTAAATGTTCTGACTGAAATTCTTTAAAAATACAGTATATTTCTGATGATCAGTGCAGATATTTTTGGCAGTTGTGTACCATAAATTCATTTTATTAGGAAATGCACTTTCTGTATTTGAATTATATTTGTTCTTAAATAGTGTGGAATGGAGGGAGAGAAGAAGCTTCATGATGATTTTGCAAGGCTTAATTAAGTAGCTTGAAAATGTTCCACAAGGGGGTGTGATAACTGATTACTTGTCCAAATAAAAAAAAAATTTGCTCATGGCAAGTGGGTGGATACAGTTTAAAAACTCAGTTTTTTGTAACTGATCACTCAAAAGAAGCATTTGCTCTTTGAAAGTTGAGGTTTTAAAAAAAAAAAATTAAACTTTCTCCTGTGAAACAAAACAAAAGGAAACTTATGGTTTTCTTTGTTGCTTTCTGGGAGAAAGGTAAATCTTTTTAGAGCATTAGAAAAGGTGTGAGATTTAAGCTCTTAAACACTAAAATCAACAGAATTAAATCTGTATTATATTACAAATGCATGGACTATTTTTAAATTCATAACTGTATAAAACCACATTACTGGAACTGGACTAGTATTTTACTTATTTAAATTTATTTAAATTTGGATAGGTGTAACTTACCTATACATTTGACCACAGGACCACTTTCTTTTAAAGAAACAACCATTCATTACTTTTGGGCCAGGTCTACACTACGGACCTATATCGGTATAACTGCGTCATTCAGGGGTGTGAAAAACCCACCCCGTGAGCGATGAGTAATACCAACCTAAGCCCCTGCATAGACAGCGCCATGTTGGTATGGGGGATTAACTATGTTGATAGGAGAGGTCTCCCGTTGGCTTAGTGCGTCTTCATTGAAGTGCTACCGTGGTATAGCTGTGCTGATGCAGCATCTTAAGCATAGACTTGCACTCAGAAAAGACAAAAAGATTATTAAGGGCAAGTGTTCCTTATTGCTCATAACATGCTGATAAGTCTGGTCCTGAGGACAGCTAAGAAGGCTGTTGCTTCTACCTCTCTTAGATGGAAACTAACCATTGGTACCTGTGTGCGGGGGGGAGGGGGAGGAGAGTCAAAATCCAAGTTGCTCTTATAAGTTAGGCCTTTGCTAGGTGTGTTTTATCTATGTAGGTATACCAGTATACGACTCTGGCAGAGCTCTCCTGGTGTGGATTATAGTGGTAAAGATGCGTTCCATAGTTTATTCTCTGGGCTTGTCTACACAGCACGTTAGTGAGCACCAATGGGGATGTAAATTCTTGTGTGTAGCAGCGTGTTGTGAACTGTGCTGGTGCACTCTAAAAGTTCCCTAATTGGCGTTGCCATAGTACTGTTTGAAACTTAGTCTGTGTCAGCAAGGTTGCACCCCGTGCGTGACACGCTGCTGCACATGAAAATTTACACACTCGTGTGCACTAATGCACTGTGTAAACAAGCCCTCTCTACTTGTATAGCTTGATCTACTGGGGAAAAGTAGCGTTTAGCCAGGTAGGGGTCATGTCTCAATACCCTGGACCAGTGGTTCTCAACCCATGGGCCGCTTACAGCCCAATCAGCAGACAGCTGCAGCCCATGTGACATCCTTGGGGCCATACAGGTAGTATATATAGTGTGTGGATACAGCCCACATAAAACAGAGAACTGTACTTTTGGCCCACAATGGTAAATAGGTTGAGAACTGCCTGGACTGACAGCTGTTTCAGCAAAAGTCTGTACTACAGACATAGCCACAGACTTTCATAATAGACTAGAGTCCATTTTAATGAATACCAGATTATAGGACAAACATGTTAACACTTCCAGTGTTATAATAAAATGCAAGATGAGGCAGTGTATCCTAATGATTAGAGAAACTGGGTGCCTTAGAGGTTCACCTTGGGCAAGTGATTTGATGACCCTCTTTCCTTAGCCATTCAACTCTAAAAGTTTTAAAAGGCACATTATCTAGGAGAACTGAACTGTGCACCTTAGATAGAAATTCATCTCAACAAGTTCCCTTTACTTCCCGCCCTCCACACTTAAAACAATAATACATACTAAAGAAACAAAAGTAAAATCAGATGAACATATTTTCTGGGAACCAAGCAATTTTTTTAGTAAAACTCTCCAGTATCTATTAGATCAGTCTTGCAAAACTAATGAAAACCTATTAGCCAAAATATGGTTGCTTTTTCTCTGAATCAGTAATATTATGGACAAGTTAATGATACTGATGCAGTCTTGAAAAGTTTCCCTGGGAAAACAGAACTGTTGACTGTTGCACCATTATTCCCTTTTTATTAAACACTCTTGGGGAATGTTTTTCTGTTGCTGCCCTTAACTAGGGTCTTTGAGAACAGAATCTCAGTGTTTGGCAAAGGAGTTCTTGCACTCCACTTTACTTTGTTTATTTAAAAAAAACTGCTTCCAACTGCATAGCATCTTTCCTGCTCCACAAATGCTTTTCTGGTGACTATACTTCTTTCCTTTCCATCTAAATCAGCCGCTTTCTAGTTTTGAAGCTTTCAGAGGGAGGAGGGGATCAGTCTTTTTGTTGTTTAAAAGACTTATTTGGCCTGTGGAAAGCTGGAGTGTCTCTCTCCCCTTTTCCCTGTCCCCCCAGGTTAGAATTGGTTAAAATTTCAACTTATTGTTAAAACTTGTCAAAAAAAAAAAATCATGGGAGGTACTGAGGTTATTTAATGTTGAAGTGTTGCAGAGAGGTTCGAGCATAACAGACTGGGGTATCCTAGTTAAATTGAAAAATTTAGTTTTGTTTTATCCCTCAACTGTGTGTGTGTGTTCGCTCATAAACTACTTCCCCTGAGTTGAGTCAGTGTGGAATTAGTGGCTTTTCTCCAGCAAATTGATTTGAAACAAAGGGAGTCTATAATCCTTTTAAATCATCAGCCACTTTCCAAACTGGCTAAATGTTACTCAGGAGCTACTTCAGTGTTTCTCAAATGCAGCCACCAGGGGCTTTTCGTGCAGCCACCACCTCCTGGATGGTGATTGGGGTGGGAGGGAGGGGGACAAAACAGGGGCCTTTCCTCTGGCGCTGTCAGCAGGGGTTGGGCCCTGACCCCATCTGGAGCCATAAACACCAGAGAAGCAGGCAAGCAGTGTGAGTACCCCACCTTCCTGGGGGTGGTAGGGCACAGGCTTCTGGCTTTCGGCTTCAGCGCTGGGAGGAAGGCAGTGGGCTCCATCCCCTGGCTGCAGAGTTTCAGGCCTCTGCCACGTGGCAGCAGGTGCTGGCCCTGGGCCCACCCCTCCATCATCCCTGCTGTGTCCTCCAGCCCTGCACTTCGGTGGCACAGCTGCAGGCCTCTGGTCCCCAGGCTCCAGCTGCAGGCTCACCCCTCCCCCCCCATTGCCCCGGCCTCTGTTGCCTCCCTCGGACCCCCCTCCATTCCACCAAGCACCTGCTGCCTCCCTTGGCTCCTTATATATCTTCCCCCCACCCCCACATCATCTCTGTGCTGCCTCCCTACCCGCCTCCCCATCCAGAGCTTAATTTGTCTCCTGGCTTGCCAGGGCTGAGTAAGTCTGTTGTGAAAAGTGATATTTGTATCTTTGTTAATATCACTTGTAGCTGCCTCCCAGCTAGTTAGCAAGGCTGCTGCTGAGAAATGATGTTAACAAACATACACATCATATTTCACAGAAGCAGACTAACTAGCAAGTCTTAAAAAGAAAAGGCAACCCCAAAAAAGCAAAAACAAACACCAAAAACCAAGAACATGCAAGGCACCTTATGTTTCTATTCTGTTGAGGTCCAGTAAATAGAAACTACATTAATTTTTATTACTGAGTCTGCAAAAAACCTACATAAATAAATTGCAGTGAACTGGATATTCATTTTTGACAATTTTTCCTAAAATCTTAATTAACTTTCGAAAAACAAATAAAGTGGCCACCAGCAAGAGTTGGTGGCTGCACTCTGAGGCCACCAAAATTTTTTTTTGTGATTAAATCCTGTTTAACTAGATTGGCCTGTGACTGACTTACCATTGCAGTAGTGGACTGCCAAAGAAATTAATGTTGTGCATAAATGAAAATTTAAAAGACCTGAAACTGCTATCTTTGCTGTTTATAACCTTCTATTGAGCTCCTGTATTTCTTCTAAAACACTATAACCAACCAAAAAGTTTTAAGTAAGTGATCCTCTATTTTGGTGGTGGTTTTTCCATTGCCTCTTATGGTATTTGACCTTTGCCTATTAGGT
The DNA here is from genome assembly GCF_027887155.1 of Malaclemys terrapin pileata. Lineage (NCBI taxonomy): Eukaryota > Metazoa > Chordata > Testudines > Emydidae > Malaclemys > Malaclemys terrapin. The sequence continues at coordinate 89,951,655 of NC_071507.1, forward strand.
TTTGTTATGCCTGTCATTACACCTGTTGCTATAAGGCATGACCCGTGTGTGAGACAGAGAGAGACTTCTGAGGACTTTGCGTTTCATAAATATTGGTAGCAGTACTACAGAATAAAGTTGCAAACTGTCTCACTAGGAGAGTAAACTGTGGATATGTGTGGCAGAAATAAGAATTAACTGGAAAAGTATTCTCTGGAGGTTATCACCAGGGTCAATAGCAAAATTATAGATGTTTGCTTAAATATGTAAGCGTCTATGTAGAGTTTTCCTCCTACACTTGTGAAAATAGAAATGAGAATAAACACATAAGACCATTTTCAATTTTAACAGACCATTCTTTTGTTAGTCACAGTAAAAACAACATTAATACCAGTATCAATAGTATCACCAAAATAAAATGTTACTTGAATTCTACCTCCTGATGTTTGTGCTGGAAGAGTGACCAGCATGGTTATGGTGGCTTGTTGTCAAACAGATGTTGTGTACTTCAGCCTCTGACCTCACTGATGGTTTTCTTTATATCAAGGCTGGGAATGCAAAGATGGGCTAACTTTCTGAACTCAGTAACTGGACCAAATCAGACTAATGTTTGTTTTTTCTTCCTCAGTTCACAATGACTAATGAAGAACCTCTCCCAAAGAAGGTAAGTTTGAAATTTTTTCACGTTTTTTTTTTTTTTCCTTGTTTTGTTGGTAGCAGTGACAAACGGTTACATTGTTTGTTTTTTTTACTTTGCAGGTTCGCCTTAGTGAAACAGACTTTAAGGTTTTGGGTAGAGATGAACTGATCCTAAGGTAAAGTAATAAATGGGTTTTTACTGTATAAACAAACATTTTTAAAATGGGACTTCTCTCAAATCCTAATAGGAAATGTACCGCTCTGTCCAAACTGCTTTTCGTAAAGCACACCATGTAGCAATACTTGTAATTTGATAGTTGTCAGTGGCCAAGATTTTCAAAGTGATTTGATGTTTTCATGTCCAACTCGAAACATATTAAAAGAGTTTGATTTCTCATATTGCTGCTCTCCAGCCTCTGAAAATCAGGCCTCTTTAAAGGTGTCTCAACTTAAATACCCAGAACTGAGGCACCTGAAATCAATAGTCACTCTTGAAAGCATTTGTCAGTATCTGTAAATATGTCCTTGAAGTTATCAGGGTTTAAAAAAAAAATCCATTTTAATTGTAAATAGCATATTAGTATTGGTGAGTAGGGAGAGTTAAGCAGCTAGAAACTATGTAATTTAAGCTTTTTATTTAAAAAACAAATTTCTGGCAGTCTTCACACCCCATAAGGATTTCTTGAATGTGGATCAAATATAAACTGATGCAGTGCTGTCTTCCTGAGCCTGCATACATTTTCCTGTACCTCAGCTGCTTAATATTTTTCCCAAGTAGCAGCTGAGTGAAATTGGCAAAATTGATCCATTTCACTACTGCTATTGGGAGTTCTTTAGCCAGCACTGAAACCGATAATCTTGTTTTTTCTCTGTTATGGAAAGCTGTCTAGAACAAATACACTGAAACTGTTCAAAGGAGGGAACATCAAAATCTGACTGGAGAGAGCAGAAGAGACTGACTATATGGGGAAGAGAAAGAAGTCCCTTTCCCCAGCCATTAAGTGGGAGTATTTCAGATTGGTCAGGTGTTCTCAGATTCTGGCTAATAGGTTTTTGTAACTGTAAAAGTTGCAACAGTTTAACTTAAATCTGTTCACTTATCCCAGTGTCAGGCCCTGTGATGAGCACAATCTAGCTGTAAACAGATTTAACTATGAACGCAGTTGGGATTGTGGTTCAATACAGGGATGAACATTGGTTTAAGTAAATAGATTTAAAAAGCAATTTTAGTTGCAGATATGGTATGTAGATCAGCCCTAATGAAGGGAATTCACCCTGGGTTGGAATACCCTCCCCCCTTCAAGCAGCTGGAAGTCGTAGGGTTGGGTTTTTCCACCAGGCTGTTACTGCTGCACCTTGCTGGTGACTGCACTCCACCACAACCACCTGGTGTATTGTATGGCCTTCATCCAGTGTTTTTTTTTTTTTTTTTTCAAGCCAGTATCTCACTGTTAGATGGCAAATGACTTCAGAGTTGTCGTTGGACACAGGAATATGCATAAGTGGTGTCTCAACCTTGAAGTTTGAATGTTTATATATGTTGGGACACCCTTCTCCCCCTTAAAATACTGGAATATTTATGGCAATATTTGTGTTTACATATCTCTTATGTAGGGATTGCGTAGACTTACTTTCCTTGGTTATATATTTTGACAATTTAAAATGTTTCAGTATCTTCTGTGGTGTCTGTGTGGGGAATCTTGCAGTCTATATATGTTGTGCACAGATAATCGGTGCGTTTGTGGATAATGTTTTGCTGTTTTCGAATGGTCTAAAAGATGTACACATTAAGTAGACAAACTTCACATCCTGGCACTGGTTACATCAGTGAGTAAACAAATATTAACTTGAAGTTCAACAAATACTGTCTCTTTCCAACTTTTTTAAAACTGGTTATGTGAGTACTTTTTTTTTAAATAGATATAGCTACACCTAGGTGTAGCTTCATTATAGCTCTGCATGACTGCAGCTGCTGTCCCCCTCTCCCCCCTTCTTCTTCTTCCACTTTATCCAGTAGCTAACTACTATAGGAATTACATCCCCTTGCTTATACAGACTGCTCAAGAAAAGACTATGGTTCCAACATTTATCATAGAATCCTGCCTTTAAATCTGCTTTGCTTGCCCCCACACGTCATTCCGAACACTGTTCCCACTCTACAAATAGCTTCTGTAGAGCATGTATGTAAGCCACTTGTGACCTGCATGAGGCTGCAAATGTGCTGTTTCACAGCAATCACGTGCTTATTCACTCTCTCCTTTTGACTGTTCTGTACTAAATATAACTGGTAAAAAGAGAAAATAAGAGAAACGTGAAGGTGAGCTACCAGAACAGACACAATTATAAAGGCTTCTGGGAATCTCATGGGCACACTGAACTGCAGCAGATTTTCATTTTTTTGGAATAGTATTTCTCTGCAGTGAACTTCCACTTATCTCCTTCACCCACTCCTTTCCTTCTAGTAATGTCATTTAGAGGTTTCAGATTTCTAACTTAAGCTTTTCAAAGATTGGAATTCTATTACAAGTCCCATTTCTAACAGCCTGTACTGATAAAACAAATGAGGAGAAGCTGTGATTAAAAAAAGAGGAGTGACTGACAGCATGGAAAGCAATTAAAGTAATTAGTCTGTAAAAATTTAATAGGGGGTAAATAATCCAGAAAATCAATTATGCTCTAATGTTCACAAGATTAAAATATTTGTTTACATTTGAAGTGACAATTTATAAGATTCTACTTCTAGCAAGATTGTAAACTCATAACTTAAACGTGTGTTAACTTCAAATTCTAACAATCCCTTATTTCCCTCCTTGATCTTCCATTTTAACATCCCCACCCCCTGGAAAAGTTACTTTTTTTGCCAGCAGCTCAAAACAATCAAGATAACCCTTAGATGTCTCTTCCCCACAAATTGCAAAACAAAGATCTGTCAATCTACCATTTCACTAGCCCGGACTACATGGTTTTTAATAGCGATACACACATTAACTTTATTCTCCATCATGCTTAGAGCAAACAAATTGTGTGAACTGATAACTTTTACAGTTTTGAAAGGCTGTGTCGGGATTGCCCAATTCTATTGTAGAAATTTCAACAAACAGATAAAGGCGTATAACCCAGCTTGTGTGCCCAATACTTAGTGCCCTTTAAAGTGGGCAAACAATACCATTGCCTATATTGTGTCATGAAAAGGGATGGTCTGCTTGACTCGTTCAAATGTTTTTAAATTGAATTTAACAAACATATGAAATTGTACTTTTGTCACTGAAGGGCCTTTTTGAAGATGGATGGAATCCTTTGGGCTTCTGAGGATGAATTTTGTGTGTGTGTGTGGACAGAATTGTGTTAATGGTCTGGTAGGATATTATGTTAACCTTTTATCTACTGTTGATATAGTAGTTCCAAAACACCCCTTTCTTGACTTTATATTCACAGGTCACTGTGGTGTTCTAATTCACTTTACTAGTCATAAGTAATCTAGTTCACTTCCCTGTAGTAGTGGAAGGAGAGATTACTTACCTTGTACAGTAACTGGAGTATTTTTGAGGATGTCCCTATAGATATTCCACCTCAGGTATGCGTGTGTCTTTGGGAGATTTTTTTTGTGGCAGTGTCTCTTTGGCATGTGCTCTAGACATCGTACCAAGGAGATACAGAACTGTTTGGGTGAAACACTCTTGGTTCCTTTTCTACCATAAAATCCTGCAGAAGGAGGGTGGGTACTGGAGCAGCCATAGGGGGACCCATCTCTAAGAACTTAACGTACAAGGTAAGTAACCTCTCTTTCTTTGAGTAGTGTCCCTATTGGTGCTCCACTCAAGAGACTCCAGAGCAGCATTCCTGGAAAGAGGAGCAAGCTTCAGAGCTTATTAAAACTATAATAAGACTGCTGTGTCAACAGCAGCATCTGACTTCCTGGAGGTGTATACCAGAACAAAGTGTTTGGAAACTGTGTGAACTGATGCTCAAGCTGCAGCTTTGCCAATTTCTGCGACTGGTACGCTTTTCAACTATGTATGTGTCTCCCAGACAGTGGATGCACTGTGAATGTCATTTGCTATCTTCAATAGATTCCAAGCATCAGTGCTTGAGTCCCATGGACCCTGGTATACCACACTGATGATAACCCCTGAGTAGAGTCTCTTGATGGGAGGGGGGCGGGGGGAGAGAAGAGAAAAGAGGTGTTTAATGGAGGAAAAAACCCTAAAACAAAATAGGGCTATAAAGTAAAAGGAAACCATGTCAACCTGAAGCAGGCATGCTAGATGCTCTGTTGCAGGACAGTTGAGAGGTAATGGGTGGTGGTTTGCCCTCTTGGGCACAGCTCTGTATTGGCTCTGTATGGGCATGAAGAAGCCTAGTGTACACCCATGGGCTGAAGAGGCACTGCTACCAAAAATCTCAGATTAAAGGCACATGGAGTGCATGCATACCTGAAGTGGAACATGCAAAGGGAGGCTACTCAGAGAAGTCCTGTTCTAAGGCTGAACAATTGCAGCACAAATGTTGAAAACTCCTCACTGTACAGGAGAAGGAAGGTAGGTATCTTCATCATAGCATCTTCAAAGTTCTGATCAGCAGCACCTTTCCATAAGATGAACAGCCTGGCTAACTGAGGCTGTTTTTAGTCTAGCAACAGTCACAGGTTTATTATTTAGAATGATTTAAAATTACTTGCAGATAAAACCACTTGGATTTGGACTAAGCTGTCTTCGTAGTAACAAAACCGTGCATGACTGGCACCATCTTTCCTACTTGATCTTTGACAGATTTGGACATAGATTCTGAGGGAGCTGCAGGGTACAAGCCTACAGGTTGGGTCCATAACTTGTCTAATAAAGGCAAGTGGGAATACGCTAGGCTATTGTTGAAGGGAAGGCATTGATGAGCAACTCCAAGAAGGCTAGGATGTTGCTTAAGAAAGCTTCTTGTCATTGTTCTCAACTATTGCTCTGCCCAATTCATCTTTTTTGGGAATGGTGGTTAGAAGGTTGTGATGGAACAGCTCTGGCAGAACCAAAAGTAATAATCTCCTTGACCCAGTCATTGTTTTTTAAAGTCGTGGGAATAGTGTCAGCTGTGGTGGTTCCACTCCTAGTAGTGGATTAAAATTAGATGTCAATGCTACTTTTTATGGAAATGTCAGTTAACAGTATTAAAGCCCATAAATTGTTTGTTTGCCATTGGAGCCTACCAATGGGAAGGGAATGAGAGCCCCAAAGATTGCGTGGAACAAATTACTCCCCTACCTGGATGACTCTATTGTGCATAATTTTATTACCCCTCTTATTTTATGTATTAAAACCAGTAGGAAGCCTAGTGAGGAAGTATGGGCTGTGGTGTCAATCATTTAAGATAAGTTATGCTTGCAGGCTGTGGAAAGCAACAAGAAGAAATGCCAGAGATCTTTACAGTACCTTTTTTTTTTGTTAAAGGAAGTTGAAAAATTGTGTTTTTAAAAAAAAGGGGGTTTCAGGTCTCGAAAACATGTCCTTCAATGAGAGACTGAGGTCCTTCAGTCTATTAACCTTCTCTAATAAAATCTACAATTCGATCTCTGATGTTAGTCCAGAAAGGATCATTAAATCATCTAGTCCAGCAGCTCTCAAACTGTGGGTCAGGACCCCAAAGTAGCTCGTGACCCAATTTTAATGGGGTCACCAGGCTGTGTTAGAGTTGCTGGGGCTCAGGGCTGAAGCTGAAATCTGAGCCCTGCTGCCCAGTTCTGAAGCCTTCAAGCTGTGCCACCCCCCAGGGTGGCAAGGCTTTGGCACCCCTGCCTGGGGTGGTGGGGTTTGGCTTTGGTTCCCTTTCCCGGAGTCATGCAGTAATTTTGGTTGTCATAAGGGGGTCGCGGTGCAATCCAGTTTGAGAAACCCTGATGTAGTTGGACCTCTTGTATAATAGGCCACAGAATTTCACCCAGTTACTCCTGTATTGAGCTCAGTAACCTGTTTCACTAAAGCATATCTTTAGGAGAGGCATCCAGTCTTTATTTGAAGACTTATACAGGGAGAAGATCCTGATGTCTAGAGAGTACATTAATCTTAGATAGTCCTAAGAAGATCCAATGACTGGATCAGGTGGGGAAATAAGATGCAGGCTTTCTAACAGTGAGCATAATGAAATATTGGAACAGATTATCAGGTGTGGTAGGTTCTCCTCACTTGATCTCTTCAAATCAAAGTTTGACATCTTTTTAAAAAAAAAAAAAAAACTACCACACCTCTAACTTTCACAAAAGTTAAGATCAGTGGAGGAATTATTGGGTGGAATTCTATTCTGTGTGTTTATGCAGGAGATCAGGTTAGATCAGGAGGTTCTCAAATTGGGGATCACAAGTACATGCACAAAGCAGAGAGTAACTGGTTTAAATTATATCATTTAAATCTAGTGTTTTGAAAAATTACACACACCTTTCCACTTCAATGTAGTGTATTTACTTCAAAAAGTATTGTAAACGTAGAATGCAGAAATCTTTGTTCCTAAATACAAATATATATTGTGTTATCACCACTTAAGGAAATTGGGCTTTCGGGATTGTAATATCATGCATGCAGGTTTGTCGTCTTGAGACTAAAAAGGTGGGACAACAGAGGGCTTGATTGTTCAGCTGCTGAAAAGCTGCACTAAACTAGACCAATCAAAACATTGAGATCAGCGCCCCCCCCCCCCCCAAAGTAATTTGTAATTTAACAGTCAGACACACACATAGGTTGGTACTGTGGGGGAGAGGAGCTTGTGTGGCCTAAAGCCCCCCGAAAATTTGCTGTCCTTCTCTCCCTCCCCCCCCCCCAGCACAAAGGCCAAGCATTACACAGAAGTAAAGGTGGCATGATATGGGCAGTGCCACCCTTACTTTTGCAGTTCTGGACTGCTGTTGGTGGTGGCGCTGTTTTCAGAGCTGGGCGCCCAGCCAGCAGTTGCCGTGCTCTAGCTGCCCTGCTCTTGAGGCAGCACCTGCAGCCGGCAGCAGCACAGAAGTAAGAGTGGCAATAGGGCACTAGCAAGTCTGCTGTGAAAAGTGATACTGTATTTGTTAATGCCACATTTCACAGTCTCCCAGCTAGCTAGCAAGTCGTCCCCTCCCCCCCCCCTCCCCCCGAATTAAACAGTAACTATTTAATTGTTCTAAGCAGAAAAGTTTTTTTTTTAAACATTTTTATTGACCTCTTAATTTAAAAGTGGTGAGAAAAGGTAAATTCATTTTAACATAATGTTAAATATAAATGTTTGATTTATATGGGGGGGAGGGGTCTCACTCAGCGGTTCGCTGTCTGAAAGGGGTTGCCAATACAAAAAGTTTGAGATCCACTGAATTAGATTTGTTGACTATTATTAGCCTTAAAAATCTGTCAAACCCTCCTCAGAGGGTACTTGTGCCATTTGTCTAGTGGATAAGGTGCTGCACTGGGAATCGGGTTTTGTTCCCAGTTCTGTCACTGACTTGCTGTATGAGCTTGGGTAACCTGTTTCCCCTACCACCCCCTAGTTGTCTATCACGTCTGTTTAGATTGTAAACTCTTAATGGCAAGGATTCTTAACGGAGTTTGTACTGTGCTTAGGACAATTGAGCCTGATATCTGTTGAAGCCTTTAAGTACCACTGTAATACAAATACTTAATGATGCATGAGAACAGAATCCAGCTCATTTTTCTAGCTTTGCTCTGTATTAACAGGGACAACAAGTAGTAACTTTTGTCATGAAAGCAAGCAGATACAGACAGCTATTACACAAGATCTGTTTAATAAGAATGGTTCATTTTTAGTCATACTTCTCAGTAAAACTGCACTTTAAGCCAGTTTCCTAGTAACTGTCAGTCTTCCTAGCCTTTAAACCATCAATTTTCATGAAAAAGTGCTGTTAACACCTATTAAATGTGCTGTTCTGTCTCAAGTTTAACGTTTCAGGAAGTAGCATTTCACTGCAGTGCCTGCTGCAAATGAGTTCTCTGGGGTTATGGAATAGATGCTATTATAGGAACATATGTCAAAGGCAGGAGTTAAAGCACAGTAAATAACCTCAGTATAGGATTTTCACTCCTGGATATTGTGCATTCCTGGCTCTTCAGATTTTTGCCCCTCTGTGGCACCTGTAGGCTGGCTGTATGGCAGAGCTTTTCCCTACTCAGAACAGTCTAACCCCAGGTACCTCAGAGGCTTGAACATTTGAGCTAGTTCCGTTTTGACTGGTCAAGAAAGGAACTTCCTATATGAGCTGTCTGATGGTTATTTAAAGGTTAATTGTGTGCAATAAAAGGTTCCCTTGAGTCTGTTTACACAGTAGATCAGTAGATTCCACTTATTAGCAACTGCCAAATAATAGCAACTTTTTACTGGCAACTGAGGTGACAAGTGGAAGGCAGGTTTCTGAATCAACAGCCAAGGAAGGAAACCAAGGGCTGCAGCCCCAGAAGGAATGCTCCGAGAAAATCTGCTTGCAGGCCTGCTTGCAGGCAGGGCGGCAGGAGAGGGAGGCTGCAGCCCATGTGCCAGGGCTTTCTGTGGGGAGCAAGGGGACTGGGAACCAGTCGGGCTGCACTGTACCTCTCCCTGTGCTCTCTGGGGTTGGGGATAAGCACATCCAAGTGCTTCCTTGCCTGTATGTAGTTCCCTGGCAGGGCACAGCTTGGAGAATGCAAGGAGAGAGGTACCATGTGATTCTGACATCTGGGCTGCAACCCCCTGCCCCTGCAGCCCCATACCTCCTGTGTGGTCCCTGTGTGCAGGTGCGCACATTACAGCCCCAGCAGGAAGCACTAGGATGGACTGAGCACCAGCTGCAGGCAGGGAAGGCATGTCCTAGCACTTTCTTCCCTGGCTTCAGGTGGCAACTTTAACAAAAAACAGCATGCTGTTGCCAATATCCGAATCCTCTTAACATTGTGTTAATGGGATGGGATTGGTTCCTGTCAACATATTGCCATTAACTGGAAGTTGCTAATATCAGGATTGCTATTAGTAGAATCTACAGTAATTCCAAGACCTACAAAAGAATTGTGAGACCTGGTTGGGGAACACCATGCCTTCTGGAGCAAAGCTTTCTGAAACGGAGCGAACATCTGAAGCAAAACTCTTAGGGCTTGTCTACACTGGCACTTGAAACACTAACTTTCTTGCTCAGGGGTATGAAAAAACACCCCCCTGAGCACTGCAAGTTTCGGCGCTGTAACGTGCCAGTATAGACAGTGCACCAGCGCTGGGAACTACGCCCCTCGTAGAGGGCTGTGGTGTGTGAGTTTTTTTTTATTATTTTTAAATAAGAGTGCTGGGAAAACCCTCTTCCAACGCTGTGCTGCGACTACACAAGCCATGTTAAAGTGCTGCGGTGGCAGCGCTTTAACATTGCGCGTGAAGATGTACCCTCAGTCTCCTGGGATTGGTCCTGGCCATCCAAATAGAAGAGAGAAATCACATTTGTCTGGATCGGTATGAGATTATTAGACCACTTGTGGCAAGTTAAGAGTTGTGTTAGATGGCTGTTCGCTTCCAAGTTCAATAGGTATAGAGTCCTCAAGGAGGTTTCCCAACTCCTGAAATTTTGGTAGGAGCCTACAAAAGGGTCAGCAGTTGTGAATGCAAACTGTTTGCCACAAAGTTTGAATGTTAAGATGTGCCTAACACTGTTACAGTAGAGCAGTTGTGAAATTGTTAACACACAGGTTGTCAGTTTGCATGTAAATTGGTGATTTCTTGCAAGGAACAAGCTAGAGTATTCTGGAGCCTCTTGAAAAATTAGGCTGGAGCAAGCTCGGTATTCAGACTTTGAGTTAAACTACAGGAGTGCTAGAGGGCCTCCCCCCTCATCCCCTCCCCCCCATGAATGTATGTACAAGACCCAAGAATGAATCCTATATGGTATTTTTAGAGAAATAATAATTTAAGGTAAGTAATTTTGTTCTTGAAAATTGATATTTAAGCCTCCAAACTTAGTAGAAATTCCAAAGGAAATCTTGAATAAAAAGCTGGCCATAAAATAGAACAGATTGAAAATGCTCCTATAAATTAGGAGATTGCACCCAGTAAATAATTTCTGTTAAAAGTTGCTTACATGTTATTCCTAGGAGTCAGGTGCTCTCATGAGTAAATAAAGATATTTGGACAAGTCACTCTTTCACTATAACTGAATTTTTCTCAAATTAGACTTTTTTCAGTCCTTTAAACAAAATGGAAAAATGTCTCTCTAGACAAGGAATAATTGCAGAATTTTGCTTAAATAAGAACATTCTTGAAGTTGTGGTGTCTCGTGGTCATTACTAAAATATTAGTCTTATTGTATACCTTACCATTTGATAAAGACCTCTTGAAGTCTGCTGTTAAGTCAGTTGGGAGCTCATTGCTTTGAAAATCTAGGTAGTTTTAGTAGTCTAATTTTTTCCTTGTTGCCCAAATGCCCCTCTCCCCCCCCCCCCCAAAGTTTTGTTTGCATCAGAATGGTGTAAATCTAGTCTCTCTTCTTGAATAAATAGATTAAGTATTCCATGGCTAGAGTAGCCAAAAGATGGCCAACTCTTATAACTGCTTCTGTGCCAATAACTTAACTATTTGTCTCCCATTCGTTGGATTTTCAGAAGACAATCCTGGCTTGAACAAGCCAAGAAAACTTTCCAACTTCTTACCTTATTAATTTTGACTGTCTGAATTTCTTGATGGATTCTAAATCTGCTTGTATGTTGAGCGTTTGTGATTTCTTAACTTTTTTCTTTTGTTTGATAGTTTTGCATTTGGGAACATAATAATATTTAAATGAATAAGTAAAGTGTTCCATATATTCATGGCTAAATAGTAAACCTGAATGGTCCAAAGTTTTGTCCAGAATAACACAAACAACCTTCTAAGACTTCTAGTATGTCACTTTTTTTAGAAAGCAGTGATTTTTCTTTTTATCCTTTTCTCCTTTAGTTCAGAAGCAGAATTAAGTATTCCATGGCTAGAGTATCCATGAACTTTTCCATCTTTTTAACTAGCATATAGAGAATCTAATGTATATACCTGCATGTTTCCCTTGTGACCTATTCTGGTTATGGTACAAATGTGTATTATTATGTTAGTGTTTAAATGAAGATGCCTCAATCTAATAAATCAAGGTTCAGAAATGTTTGTTTTTTCTCCCTCAATAGGTGGAAGCAATATGAAGCATATGTACAGGCTCTGGAGGGCAAATACACAGATCTTAATTGTAAGTTAGTCCACTTTCAAAGTCATAAATGTTACACAAATCTGCTTTTAAGTACAGTGTCAAGTGATTTATATGCCTTGTTTAAAAAAAAAAAAAAAAAAATTCAGTAGGGAATAATAATCTGGACAGAAGGGGTTACCTGGCTGGTGCACTGGCCAGGATGGTTTAGTATAGGCCACAAGACCTGCATCTTCTAGAGCAGATCCATCTCTCTTTTCTCTCCCCCCCCCCCCGTACGTTCAATCAATTGTCTTCCATTGAAGATCTTCCAATGGCTTTTTCATCTATCAGTAAATGGTTTATTTTTGTTTGGGCACATCAAAATTAGAAGGTGTGCCCAGACTTGGGGGGCGGGAATACATGCCCCTTTTGAGACAGACTTTGGCAGTCTGGGCCATTCAGACCCATCATATTATCCTGTGAAAGAGAGGCTGTTTTACAAAACCATTATAGGATGAGAAGTGATGGGATTTTTGGTTAAGGGAAGAGATCTAAAATGAATCGCCAGTTAAGTCTTATATAGGTCATGTATCTTAATTTACCCCTTTTGAACATTCACCAGCTATGCTGTTCTTTAACTGTAGCTCTTCTCCTTTTGAAAGAGAAGAGGAGAGACTTCCACCCACCCTAAGATTGGACGAATGGGTGTGTTTTAGGGTAGCTGAGTCCTAGTTATGTCACTAATTGGACTGGCAGCTAAAATAACTGATTTACCACCTTTTTCTTTTCTCCCCGCTTTCAAATCTTGAGACTTTTGTACCACTACTCTTCAAGGTGGCTTTGCTCCCTCAACCGGTCTTTATCATGCTTGCTTTGAGAGAGACTGACATCTAATTGGTTTCATGCTCGTTGTGGTTTTGTACATGCAACAATCTGAAATGAGTGTATACCATGGATTTTTCTCTGTGCTGGGACCACTCTAGCCCTGTAGAAATGCATTAAATGGACTAGATATGTAACTTTCACTCTAATGCTCCTGCCATCGTCAGATGGAGGAGCAGTAGTACCAGCACTAATAGTCAGGGACTAAAACTAGTACAGATTTTGTACAAACAATATTTTTTTAAATCCTCCCCAAAGCTAGTTTTAAGTTTTTCCTTGATGTGCATTAAAAGAGAGCTCAAGTAGTCTAAAATAACATTCCTAAATAGCAGTTCTAGCATCTTAGCATTTGTCAACTAAAATGACATGAGCAAAACAAAAAAGTTATATCTGGTGTCTGATGGTGCTTCCATTGAAGCCAGACATTGGCAAAAGTTCTGTTACAATGTCAGTAGAAACAAAAATTGAGTCCCTAACTTACATTTCCAACATATCTAATATAAATATTTTAACATGGTGTGTTTAGTTGGAATGAAACTTTTAAATGTGATTGGATTGCCATCTCTGAAGTTTTGTAATGTCAAAATGTGACTGTGGGGTTTTGACATTCCAGTTTGAGTATTGTCTAAAAACAATGCTGCTTAGAAATTGAGCACAGTTGCTGAGAATGCACACTCCTCACCTGTACTGGTCTCTTTCTGAAGACCTTTCCCTCCCTTAATACCAGTGCAGCTCCTTGAGTGGTAGCAGCAGAGTTGGAGTGCTAGTGAAGAAGAGGCCCAGGCAGTGGCTAGTTTACACTAGCACTCTTGCAGTTGCTGCTACTGGTATTTAACATGATAGAAAGTTTTCAAAAAAGGACTAGTAGAAACTGCTTAACAGGGACTGTCACAAATGTAAAATGGACTTTAGAGTAATTCCAGTATCTGAACCTTGATGTTTTTGACTTTGTTTTTCTTTAATCTATTTTAAAGGCAACCAGTTTATGCTTTCTAAAGTAGTCCTAGTCTTTGAACTAGTCTGTTGTAAACTAGGCTATTAAAGTTTATGCTTTCTGTATTTGATCATTAATATTAGCTAATGATGTAACTGGATTGAGGGAGTCTGAAGAGAAGCTGAAGCAACAACAGCAAGAGTCTGCCCGAAGAGAGAATATCCTGGTGATGAGACTGGCAACGAAGGAACAGGAAATGCAAGAGTGTACTGTAAGTATTTAATTTTGAGAAACGTCTTAATGTTACAGGAATGTGTCTTCAGCTGAGCATGTACTGCATATTGTTCGTATCTTGTGGGGAAAAATAGGATCAGAATCTAAAGAGTAATGATGGAAGAATATACATTTTAACTTAAACTATAGCAAAGACATTCCTCTCCTGATGAGTGGCACTAATTCAAGTATTGTTACATTCATAAACAATTCTGTACTTTTGCTGCTGCTAACCTGTTGCATGAGTCCATTTTCTAATATATCGTTTATCAAATATATAAATGTCAAATAACTTCCTCACTCTGGATATGGGAGCAGAAGTCAGTGGCATTTTATCCTTAAGTGCCAAGAATCAATGTCTGCTGCTGGAGCTTCTGGTCTGACATAATTCATATTGGTGTTGGGTTGCTGGTTTTTGTTATCCTTCCCACTGATTCAGATGGGTAGACAATGCAGTAATTTTAGGAAAGGAGGCTTTGATTTTTTTTTCTGATCAGCATTCTTTTGAAATTTAGCAGCTCAATTTTTCTTTTCCCTCGGAGTTACACTTCTGTTGCTCCTCTTTTTATATTTAATTATTTTTTTTTTCTTTCTACTCTTTTTCCCTCCCCCCCCTTACTTTTCTGATTTTCTAACTTTAATTTGGCCTCTGGGGATTCCTCTTTCCTTGTTTGGGATTCTCTTGGAATTCTGTATTTTCTCCTTTTACACGTTTCTTCCATATCCCCTCTACTTTACTTATCTAGTCAAGTATTTGTTTCTTCAGTGAGCAACTCATGAGAGAGAGAGAGAGAGAGAGCTGTAAAATGCTCCCTAATCCTAGGGGTTAAGTGTGCCATCCATCACAGTGCACTCCTAGGATCTGCTTGCATGGGGAACAAAGACCTAAGCTCTGCTGAGAGCAGTTTCACAACCCCCTTCCCTTTCTCCAACTTTCCTTCCTCCTCCTCTTCGGGATCACAGAGGTGCCAGAAGTAGTGTGAAACGGATTGTCAGGTTTACATCACTGATGCAGAGCCACTATTGAAACATTGTCGCAGTTCTCTACTCATGCTGTGAATGTTAAGAAATGAAGAGAGGGTTTTTTAATTTTTTTCTCCTTTTTCCCCCATACTCTTATTTACAAATGAATAACTTCAACAATTTCATTTTTCTTGTAAAGAACGTTATTTTTGGTTCAGAGAGATTTTTGAAATGCGTACAGGAATAATTTTATCTTGTTAGATAGTCCAATTAAACTGTTTCTGAAATGAGTCTGTAGAACATAGATCAATTGTTGAATTCAAGTGTGTGTGTATATGGCATACCACTGAGCTTGAACCACTTAATTATCCAGTAGCTGTAGATATGAGATTACACATTTTGACAATCATGTAAATCCTTGTAACGATGCATCCTTACCTTGAGTACTGCTTCTTTGTGTCAGGGTGCAGTGTTGCCAGGGGTCCTCGTCTTTGGGTTATCATTTTCTTGGCCCTGAGATGGCCTTGCTCTTCTTCTTTGGCCTGGCTGTCCTGCCAGCTTACACAAAAGTTCACTCCCCTTCTGGGCTAAGAAAAGGTCCAACTAAAAGTACAAAACAAATGCTCAGATTTATGGTTCTTCTGCCTTCTCAGGCTCTACCAAAGTACTCTGCTTCTTGGCTGCTTCTCCTGGCCCCTGTGGAGCTTCTTGGTTTTCGTGTCTTGGTTCTGCCCCAGGATTCCCCTACTGCCTCCCTTCCCCGGGGACTCCAGCAGCTTCACTTAAGGCCTATGAGGAGTAGGGAGATCTCTCTCACAGCTCAGCCACCAGAGTCTACTCTGCTTCCTGTGGGTCTCTTAGCCCCTCTTCCCCTTCTGGAACACTGGCCCCAAGACAGTGTCCCTGGATGCCTGGCCCCTTCCAGGAGCTCACCATAGGAGTTAGCTCTACAGTAGAGCTCCGCTCTCTAACCACGGCCAGCCCCAAACTACTGGGCTTCCCATGCAGGAGTATCCCATCTCCTCTACAGCATTTCTCCCTGTACTGCGTTCTCAGTTGTATTTAAGAAGTCCTTCCTGATTCTCTGCAGCTGGGTCACTGATTTAAATTGCCATATCACCATCAGCTGGGGTTAGCTGGTAGGTCAGGACAGGGCTGAGCCTGGTTTGCCTTAAAGAGACAGCCAGCCTGTGACAATCCTGTGAGGTTTTCTTGGAATGTCATTAAATTGTTTGCAGATAGGACACGTACACCTAAAGAAGATTATCTTACAGAAATTTTTTTTCATATCTTTAAGATGGAAATTTATTTTAACTTCAAGGTGTCAAAAAATACAAATTGCAGCTTGATTTTTTTTGTCCCTTTAAAAAAAACCATTTTCATGTTGGCACATGTCCTTTATGAATCTCCTCTTTCCGGGATGGTTAAAAGGATGGACTATCAGCCTCTAAGTGAAGATACAGAAAAGATAAAATGTAAGATGTATACCTTTTGAGTATGTGGGCTTTTTAAAAAAAAAAAAAAAAAAAAAAAGACAATTGGAGAGGCTCGGTTGTTTGTTTTTGTGGTTTTGTTTTTTTTTTTAACTCTTTCAGAATTGATTTTGCAATGCAGTCTTTGAGGAAGCTTGGTATATGTTTTAAATGGTGGTGGTAGAAACCTGTTTTTGTAACATTGGAAGTGAAGTATTTTCATAAATAAAGTACAGTACTGGCAGCATTATATATGAGAGGGGAGCAAACCTAAGTGAAAAATGGGTTGAACATTGGGGGTTTTGTAAACAAACAAAATAAGTTAGTGAGGTCTCACTGTTTAGTGGAAAGATGAAGCCCGTTTAGTGAAATGTTCTATGTGAAATAATATATTGTGTGGATTAGGTAATTTGGTAAAAATACAAAATGACACCACAGGGCATTCCCTAACTTTTGGCTATTTAACTTTGCAACTGTAATGTTCTTTCAGTGTAGTTTTGTATGCAATATGTTTTATATAGAGGGGAATATGTAATAAACATGTTCTTGGAAAGAATCTTTGAAAAAAGGCTTTGTAATAAATTGGTTGACAAGTTGAATTTTGTTTGAAAGACCTCCTGTAAACAATTAAAATAAAATTGGTATTCTAGTTGAAGTCCAAGTGAAACAGTGGATATCTTAAAGTTGCATAATTAAAATAAAATCTAATCAGTCAGAATTTAAACTGGTTTCAGGGACTAAACCTGCCTCTGGGTCTTCACTGCTGTTTTCACTGGTAGTGGTCTTTCAGTCAGATTTTTTTTTTGTTCCCTGTTGCTATGTGGAAGACTCACTCAAATAGCATAAACTCACTATACAAAGAGATCAATCAAGCTAACTGGACATGCAGTTCTGTCAAATGCACAAAATAAAAGAAAAATATTTGTTTTTATTTTATATCATGTATACAAAGCGGCCTCAATCCTGCAGGCAGATCCTTGTGCCTGGTGCAGAGCTTTCTTCACTTCAGTGAAACTTTACTTAGGTACAAGGATTTGCCCATTCACACCTACCTGCAGTATTGGGGTGTGTGTAAGTGACCACGGCAGTTAAAAATCAAACAGAAGTGTAATTTTTAAAGTTGATGTTCTTTTCAGCCTGTGAAACTCTTAATTTACTTGCTGTAATCAAGAAACATGAGAGAGGCTTAGGAAGCATATTAAACTGAATTTAGTATAAACCGATTCTGCCTGTGCTAAGGAGATGTAATTTTAACAAGAGTATGGATTTAGAATTCAAATCCTTCTGTTTAGCACCCCTTTTAAAGTAAAATATATAAAGACATGGCTTTTAAGTTGAAAGAATTCACACTTCCAAAAATGCATTTGAATGAATCATATTTAAATATGGTAACAGTGGTTCTATAAGTAATTCATGTGCTATAGGAAAATAGGTAAATTGAAAGTAAATACAAATCTAACCATTATTCTACAAGGGATTTCATTACTTGATTGCAGAATCTGCAGTCGATCCTAAATCCAAACAGAAACCCTTGTTTTTTGTTGAAGTATAGCTTAAATTCATTTAAAACAAGATAACTAAGTTTCATACTCGGTAACAAAACAGATTTTCAACCTTAGCTTTCTGATTTTATTTTTAAATAATAAGAATACTGCAAATAATACAAACCAGCATCAAAGGTGCTTGTTTGTGGTCTTCAAAAACACATCAGGATTTCAGACAAACAATTTGGAAATAGTAAGAACCACTATTTATTTGTTGACATTAATGTCATCACTCTGATTTGGCCTACATTACAGCTATATGGAAACTATTCAATTTCTAATTTGACTCTGGGAAAACTCAGTGTGTTTTTGATACTCTTCCTACTTGTAGTCACCTTTCAAAAGAATGCAAATAGTACAAAAGTAGAGGACTATAGTAACCTAAATGCTATTCTTATTATGCAAACCTAAATTGAGGTGGTATGAAGAATTAATTAGATTTGGGAGAGAGGAGCAAAATTTGTAGTCTTCAAATTTAAAGTAAGTTTTTTTTTTTTTTTTTTTTTTTTTTTTTTTTCCTTCCCTCCTCTCTCTATTCTGGGTTCATTTTCCTACTGATTATACTTTAGTTAATACTGCTATCTGCATGTGAATTTAACAGTTAAAATATGGAAGAAAAATGAGCTTCTTTTAACTCCATCAGCAGAACAATGTGGTTTTTTAACGCTGTCCATTCTGTAATCATTGAAGCTTTTTAAATTATAAATGAGTAACAATTTTTCTCTTGTTTTATGCAGAATCAGATTCAGTACCTCAAGCAAGTCCAGCAGCCTAGCGTTGCCCAACTGAGATCAACAATGGTGGACCCAGCCATCAACTTGTTTTTCCTAAAAATGAAAGGTGAACTGGAACAGACTAAAGACAAACTGGAACAAGCCCAAAATGAACTGAGTGCCTGGAAATTTACGCCTGATAGGTAAACAAAACAAATACTCCCCAGTCAAGACTTCCCTGACAGTCTCACTGCGAGAATGCTATGGTGGGACAGCCAAGTACTCGTTTCCACACCAAGACTCAGACGTTTTGAGCCAAAAAGCCACATTCTTATACTGTCCAGCTTGTAATGCTTAATGTAAAACTTACCAGATGAACCTTGTGTTTCAGCTTTTTTCTCCCCCTTTGCTTCAGAGGCCTGATGGCGTCGGACTATTCTGAAGAAGTGGCCGCCTCTGAAAATTTTTTCCTTTCTAGAACATGTAGACACGTGCAAAGTGGTTCTATTTGAAGAAATAGAGGGAGAAACAGAAGTCTTAAGTCTGTGGCACACTGTGTCTACAGACAGTTTGGAGGAGAGAGAACCTAGAGATTTTAAATCATGAATTGAACATGTAAAATTCCAGTAAAATGTAAAAATGGAATATGCTTCGCTCTTAACCTTGAGCCTAGTGACTTAGAGACACTGTAAGTCAGTTTTGCCAATAAGACTGTGGACTTCCTGCTTGTTCACTGAACTGCTGGGTCAAAACTCAATGAGGTGAATTTTGCATTAAAGAGTTTATTTGCTAACCAGCTTTAAATAGCCATGAGAGAGTGCTATTTCATATCGCATCAGTGGTAGTGTACACTTTTGACTGACTGTTTAGCATTTGGGCTATATAGCATTTCACTGAGCCTTAAGTCAATATGATTTTAAATAATGGATTGTTCTCTGGATGGTTGATGATACTGTGGACTCAAAAATAGTACCTGTATTTTATACAGTCCTATCTAATTGCAGGTGTAAATTGTTTGAAGCAATATATTTGATCACAACTAGAGTGTATGATGAGGAAAACTAGTTGTGATAAGTATTTCACTGCATGTTTCCATGCAGAAATTAGAATTTTTCAAACTTCTGTTCTGAGAACTGATCTCAAATGCTCCATATATAAGGCACACATAATGGCAACTGTCTTCAGTGTTGGTGTGGGGTATTTTTTGTTTCATTGTATGCCTGTTTTTGTATTGCACTTCTATATAAAATGTGCCTTGAAAGAGTTGTTAATATAGAGCTTAAGGAACTTGACTGGTCATTCTATTGTACTGTGAAACTTTTGGGGTAATGAACGAGAATGTTACCTTTTAAGATGTCTCGTTCTCTGAAAAAAGAGGGAAGACCATATTCTTAAAAAATAATAATAATTTAAATGCATGCATCCTTCTGGCTGGAATCAATCAAGGAGCTTTGCTACTCTATTGATGCCTTGTTGTAATGTTGTCCCAAGTTATTTGCAAGAATAGTAATATGGGACAGCTCAGAGTGCATGTTTGAGATGTGTAAGTGTGCAGAGAAATGTGAAATTATGTGGACTGGTATAGTGCTCATGTATTTCAGGCACTATTTCATGACTCCGTCCAACACTCTGGAAAGTTCAGTGTAACCATATCATTTAAAAAACAAACAAACCAAACTACCTAAAAACCCCAAATCCACCAGGTTCAGTTTTATAAAAGGTAATGTATTCTAAGGTGGGTAGACAATAACTGCTTATTGTTCAAAATGCAGTTTTCATTAAGATCACTTAAATTTTAATTCAACTCACTTAAAGTATCTTAAAGTGTTGTATGTTTCAGATAATTAATGTGGGCGAGAGAGTAGTGTGCTTGTGTGTAGGCTTATTGTTATCTAAGCAATAGATTTACATCAAAAGAGAACCTTCAAAATTTTAACTTTTAAAAAAAATTACACATCTATTGAACCTACTTTGCTGTGCCAGTATTATGTAAGGTTTTAGTGGTCTAGCATCAAAACAAAGGTAAGACTTGCATTAGTGAACAATTTTTGTGTTAACGGGTTACCAAATTTGAAATTACTATTTACTATAATATGCAGTCAAAAAAGCCAGCCATGCTGATTGCTTGGTTAACTTGGAGTTTATAAATCAGTTAATTTATTTAGATAAAGGATGCAAAACTGTCCTCTGGATCAAAATGTGTTGTGTGACACTGAGGTGACAGATGTTTCTTACCACTTTGTCTTAATTTCAAGCAGAAGTATTTAGATTTTTTTTTGCTAACTTTTATATAGTCTTGAGGGGGGAGGTTATGTTGTGTTTAAATGTAAGTGATAAAAGAGAACTGAACAATATTCCCTAATTCAAATTCTATGTAATCTGAGTCTAATCATGGTGCAAGTATATAAATACATATTAGATATGTGCAGGAAATAGAATGCAAGGAATCAACAATGTATTTCTAGTCTGTTTAATTATTTAGGGAACTTTTTTATTTGTCATTGGGTTCATGATTTTATTTTCGTTGGTAAAGGGATAATGAGTCAGACTGCTCAAGCTATAAAGGGTTTGTAGAAATTTTCATTTATCGTTTCACTAGGACCTATTTCCCATTATCGTCCCGTCCTTGTGTATAACCGCTCTTATTTCATGGCACCTCATCTCATGTTTGAAAGAATTGATGTTCTCCTTCAAAATCTTAAATTGTTCTGAACTAACACAACATGTGTCTGCTCTAATACCACTGCAAGCCCAAGTTTAGCATCAAGCCTAGGACTTCATTGTGGTAGATGCATACAACATTATCCCTGCTGACAGATGTTTAGAGGGGGAAAGAAGGGAGTGGTTTTATTAAGCCATTTAAATCACCATTTAAACATTCAGTACATAATACGCATTTTTGTTTAAATTAAATGTCAGCAGAAACTTCACTTACAGAAAGCTTACTGCTACGGATGTTAGTCTTTTTTGAAATTTAACTTCTTCCATTTTTACAGGTTTTATAGTACGTGTTCTCACATAAATTTGTAAAACATACAGTTGCAAAACCTGGTTCTGTGACTTTAATCAGAGTTATTCTAAGATTTACTGCCTTTGTTATTCTTGCATGTATTACCTTTATTACATCATTCAACATGCAAGGTAGGTTTGTTCAAACTCAGTAGTACAAAATGTTTAGACAATCTTGAGGGGAAAAGTTAAATTGCATTATAGGTAACTGTGCAAATTCCTATACGGGTAATAAAAGCAAAAGGTTTGTTGTGGCAGGAACAGACCTGGTGAAGAAATTAGCAGGCATTCTAGAATGGTGCAAAGCTTCTGAGGTTGTTAATGGTGCATACTAATACATGCAACAGTTGGCAATGGCTGTTATGAAGACATTACATGATTATAAACTTTTGAAATCTATAGTGGTGGTAAATACAGAATAAAAGTTTACCAGTAGCAGGAACTTGGAACTGGCTAAATCATTGCCTATCTGCCTAAAAGCTTTTGCAATATCTGTCACATTGGTTAAGTCCAAAGTGGTCCTAGTTTACACAGAATAAATAAGCATCCCGTAGAAAATTTTTATCTTAAATTGTATTACTTGTATTGTATTAGGTCAGCACAACTCTAAGCTTCAAGGACTTGGCATTGGACATCACATCAAGATAAAGAACAGGTTGCTGTATTAAGCACATTTGCAGGCTTCCAGGACTTTACGCAGCCAGATTCCTTCTGGAGCAGCCCATCTGAAAGATGTGGGAGAGTCAGTTGGAAGACTTTAAATGGGACAGAGTTGGCAGAACTTTTAAAAATCTGAAGTGTTAAAAGCTTGAATGCTTAAGCAATAGCTAATTGAGAGATGATTTGAAGTGACTTTTGGCTGGGCACCAGTTTTGCTGTGGTTGTGAAGCATACTAGCAATTATTTTTTTCTTTTTTAATATGCAAAATTTCATTCTGCCCTTGTGACTTTATTATACAGTCTCAAGCTGACCTCCTCAGGCTTGTTACCTAATACAAGTCCTGAAGTTCAATCACAAACCTGATTAATTCTGTTTTTCTAGGGCTTTCATTTCCTGTGGAAAAAGAGGACTGCTTCATTATATATGTTGCTGAACCTCAAGGAAGGCAAAATATTTGGTTACTTTCCTAGCTTTGGCAGACCACCAGTGGTAGAGGGCTTTAGCTATCCATTTTATTTTGTGATGAAATAAACATTATTGCCTATATATTAATTTGCATACTAGTTCCTATAATGCTCTACATTGCAGTTTTAACATGAAGATTTAAGATATGCATGTGTTCCTGATTTTGCAAAAAGCAGAATATCAAATCTGCTTTTTCCCTATGAAATACTTTTTGGTCTGATGTTTCCTGGCTTTTGATCACCAGACACTCTTAAAGGGACACTGTCAACTTTCAAATCTGGTTAAACTAAAAAAACAAAAAAGCTGCTTATACTTGCTCCTGGATCCCCCTGCTGCCTTGTATTTTTCAGCTCCATTTTCTGTTATCTCCTCTCACACTCGTGAGTAAGAAGGAGCTGACTAGCTATTGGGGAAACAACAAAGCAATGTGTATAGTGTCAAAAGTACAAAATTGGAAAATATAAATATTTAATCATTCAGGTACATTAAGAAGTTTTCATGCTGATCAAAAAAAATCATTAAATTCAATATTCTCCAAACCTGACAGTTTAAAAAAAAAAAAAAAAAAGCTGAATAGCTAGTAAAATATTTTTAGTACATAAAGTGAAGGATCACTTTTAATGTTTGTAACTCACTGTCTGATTACCAGGCACATACTTAACCTTGTTTTTTTCTTCCCTTGAGAATGGACAAATGCCAAATTGTGTCTTGATAGTCCAGATGTCAGTAATCAAAAACATTGTGGCCATTCATATTTACAGTAATAGAATTTGCCTTTCGCTTTTACGGAACAGCGACAGAAGATCAACAGACATTGGAACAGCACGTGGTAACTATAGGGAGACTTTCTGCTATGACAATTACCTTGAGGCACAATGTTCCTTAAATTGTGACATGCAGAAATCGCATCTCCTATCTCTGTTATAATTGTAATTGAGGAAGATTACAGAAGGTTTTATCTTCATTTTGTGATAGATGGCTCTTTCCTTTGCAGCCAAACAGGCAAAAAGTTAATGGCGAAGTGTCGAATGCTTATCCAGGAGAATCAAGAGCTTGGAAGGCAGCTGTCCCAAGGACGCATTGCACAGCTTGAGGCAGAGCTGGCTTTACAGAAGAAATATAGTGAGGAACTAAAAAGCAGTCAGGATGGTAAGGGCTTTTTTAAGAAAATGGAAATTGCCTTGCATTTGCACTGGCTTAATTATTTAATCTACTGGTCGTGTGGATATTGTAAATTAGCCCGTTACTGAGCATGAGACACTTTTTTTTTTTTTTTTTTCTTTCCCAGAATCAAAGGGACAATGTCAGGTTAAACATAACTTAAAAATTCTTATCTGTGGTGCTGGTTGCCTTAGATTACTAAAACAAAAAAATTAAGGCTAACTTTGATGCTTACGCTGGGGTGAGAGTCACTTGAAGGTGGAGAATGAAACTATTTCACTTTTTGGGTCTCAACACAATATTTTGCACTCTCTGGACTGCAAATACTACTGAACTGTTAAATCTAAAACTTATTTTTTTATTTCATGCAAATATTGATGGGATGTTTTATAATCTCACTTCATTTGCTAAAAACAGCCTTTTAACAATACCTAAAATCAATAGAAATGTTCACAGCAATCTTTTTACATTTCAGTGACTATTTTTTACACAAATGTTCTGCAATAGTCACAATCCAAATATTGCAGCATTTATTAGTGCCTCTGAACCTACAAGTGAAACAATCTGTGAACTGACTTCTTTCCCCATAGCTGAAATGGAAGAAAAAATCCTAGCCTACTAAATTTCCAGCCTTAACAGTTCAGAGTTTATAACATAGGTCAGGAAACTTCTTTTTAAACTTACTGTCCTGAGCGTGACCCTTAGACTTTTTTATAAAATATTTAAAAAAGAAAGTTTCAGAATTAAGTCTGACACTGTCCCTGAATCCAGTTGCAAAAAAGGAAAGCTAGAAGTTCAACAGGACTGCAGATTTTATTTGACTTTACAACCTGTAGCTGGTTAATGGCTTGTGACATGATGTACTTGTTTTTGAAGATAGGATTATCTGTTTCCTTTGTGAGGAAGCTCATTGTAGAATGGTAGAATGTCTAAGAAGAATTAGGGAAAACAGTTCTTACAATTGTGGCATCAATTTGCAATAGGTTACTGGAATGAAGATTACTTTTTCAGTTCCCCAAATTAATGTGTTAAATCATCCAAGTGACTTTTTTTTCCTTCTAAATTTATCAAGTTGGTAATTGAATCAGAGGAAGCGAATGTTCTTTCAAAAATTGCCTCTGCAGAGATCTACTCTTGAATATGATGCAGTATTACAAGCTTCAGAATGATTTAAAAGCAACCACTAGGGGTTTGAGCACACCTTCCCTACAGAGGCAAATGTTTTTAAGTGAGATTATAAAAGGCTTGAGATCTTAACCAGTCCACAATTCTGTTCTCTTCCACCCATGACCATTCATTTTCTCTTTTTTTTTTTTTTTTTTTTTTTTTTTGGTTTCCTTTATAGCTGCAAATAGTGTTAGAGTTCTGAAAAGTCCACCTTTTCAAGATACTTTGTTTATAAAACATCAAAATAAAGTAATATAGACTGCATGTTTTGCTTTGTCATCTTCGAGTTAATGTGCAGTTTAATGTAAAGTGACCAAAAATTGCACTGTTATTCCATATTTCTCTTATTGACCTGGTCAGACTTGCTCAATTTGCCAATACAATTTTTTCTTTCCCTGACTCCCAGTATTGCAACCGCAATCCAGGCTATGAGAGGCAAGCTGTTTTCTTTTGTTATACATCCATACTAAAAATTCTACAGTTGGAAGTTGGTTAACAATTCTGTTAATGATGCACAAATCAGACTGGAATCCATCTCTCTCTTGTTGTACTCGGTATGCAGGGCTGAAAGCAGGAAAAGTAATTAAAGCACATATTGTTAGTAAACTAATGATTCTGAATACCTACAAGTAGCCCATATGTTGCATCAGAATGTGCTTTGTCCCTTTTTTTATGATTGCTGCTAACCTATTGTGTACCTGGAAGTGAAGTTCACTTGCAGAATATTTCCTACTAATACTTTGAGTTCAGCTATTTCCCAGCACCTATTTCTACACCCTCCCTTTGTCCAAGAATGGATTTCTCCACACAAACCCCCACCCTCACCCAATAGCTGTTTTTGAAAAAGTATGTAGATAGCAGTTTGGAATTTAGGTTTTCCTCCATATAAAACATTGCAACATCACACATTTCGCAGATGCAACAGCTGAAAATACAGACCTCTAGGAATTTGAGCATACAAACCTTTAGTAATAACTCTATCAACTCAGGGTTCTTTTATGTAATGTTTTAGGGTCCAGATGTGTGAGCTATTAAGTGTGTGCTCCAAATGTGTTTTCTCTATATAGAATTGAATGACTTCATCATCCAGCTTGATGAGGAGGTAGAGGGTATGCAGAGTACCATTCTAGTTCTCCAGCAGCAGTTGAAGGAGACTCGCCAGCAGTTGGCTCAGTTCCAGCAGCAGCAGTCCCAGGCCTCAGCCCCAGGTACCAGCAGGACTCCATCTTCTGAGCCTACAGACCAGGGAGAGGCCATGGGTAAAGACTGCAGCCGTCTGGCTAATGGACCGAGCAACGGCAGCTCTTCCCATCAGAGGACGTCTGGGCCTGGATTTTATAGGGAGGGTAGTGGCACAGAAGATGACTTCCCAGCGTCTCCAGGGAATGGTAATAAGCTCTCCAACCACTCTGAAGATAGAACTGTCAGAGGCGGTTGTAGCTACATAAACCAACTAAGTACTGGGTATGAAAGTGTAGACTCTCCCACTGGCAGTGAAAACTCACTCACTCACCACTCAAATGACACAGACTCCAATCATGATCCTCAAGAAGAGAAAACAGTGAGCATGAAAGGTAACAGAACTGTGGGTTCTCGTCATGTTCAGAATGGTTTGGACTCCAATGTAAATGTCCAGGGTTCAGTTTTGTAACATTTTTTTTTCTGCAACACTTTTATACAGTGTCATTTAAATTGGGAGAGGATACTGTCCAGAAACCGTTTAAATTAGTGCATACTTGTCACAGTTTTGCCTTTTTGTGGGTTTTTTTGCTTCAATACCTCTGCCACTTTGGAAATTTTAACAGTTAATTACGTTGAATGTTGCTAAAAGGACATTTGTGTAGGCTCAAGTTATTTTTATATGAGTTAATGTGAAGTTGAAAATGGAAATTATTTCCACAAAGTATAACATAAATGATGTCTGTACAAATCTGTGTATATCTAGAACCTGTGCTGTGTAAGGGCATTCTTACTCGTATTGTTATATTTACACCACATTCAAAATTTGTCATACTAGCTGTGGGTTTATGACTGCCAAGCTTGCCCAGTACAGTAGTTTTATCACTAAAAGATGGACTTGTTGAAGGAGTCCTGTAGTAGTTCCAGTGTTAATTACAGTTTTTTCCACCATACATCTGCATTTCTCCTTAGGTGACCGAATGTTTAAGAAGTTTGTGTGCATAGTTACTCAGTTTTAAGAACTGTTGTATCCTGTTTATGCATATTGCTCTGTGACTCCAATATTATCTTACCTGTACTGACCAAACCTAAATAAAGACTTTTAATAATGTAATTTATTTTAGTCTGCATTGGTTTCATATGATGTATTTGTATACAATGCATTTTTATTGTACATGTTTTCTGTTGGATTATTTGCCCACTACCAATCTACATAGTAAAAAAATCATGCTGAAGACTCAAGTTTGAGACCTGTGGCATTTTGTTTTTAATAAATAAAAATAAATTCTTGTAGTTTAATTTCAGGTTGGCTTGGTGGCTGGGGTGTGTGTGCTTATCTTGTAAATTCATTTTGTTGTCACCAAATGAAGAAATGATAATACCATGTGTGAAGAATTGATATTGCAGGCTTCATGGTGTCATATCTGATTCTTAGCGAGGTATAAATGTTTTGTGCGTAAATTCACAAGGAATTAAACTATGAAGGATGAAGAAATTAAGTTAGTCCTGTTTTTGTTATAATTAACTTAACCTTAACCTTAATCTTGAGTTAAAGCAAATCTGAAACTGCTTAAAAATACCACACTTTATATAGTCAGATAAGTGTGTTTTTTAGTTACAAGTTCTTCAGCACGTGAGTTTCTGGTGACACAATCTGCTTTACCAATTTAAAGGTGGCTGTATGAAAACAAGGAGATAAGTTATCTAGTGTCAATGCATTTCTAGTTAAAGGTAAAACTAAAGCAATTTTAAAAGGTATGGCACTCACTTATCTGGTGGGTTTGGTTAAGAACCAAAGTGATTTAGCCAGATAATTGTGTTTATAAAAATGCCAATCTGCTACTTGACGGTTTTATGCTGCTTGTGCATAGCTGAGGCAAAAAAAGAGAAACACTGCTGCCAGCTTTGCAGCCTACTTGTGGAAGCACTTGCACTTCTTCTGTTGCTGTAAAGCAGTACTTGTAAGCCATGTAGATTTTTGGAAACCATCTTTTAACTAATTGTTGTTAAAAGAAACTGTCCACTATCCATTTTACTAAATTCTTATAAGAATAAATGTGTTGATATTTTCTTTGGTACTGTAATCTAGAGAAGGATGTGGAGTCCATGGTATACTAAAGTGTCTGCAATAGCAATATCAAGAGATGAGGGGATGGAGATAACATGTTATGAAACAAAACCATTGATGTAATAAACTGTAGGGCTCCTGTTAGACATCAACATGAAATATAGTAGATCTTAATAAATGAGTTAAAAGTAGTTTCAGATACACCTGCATTGAATCCTCAAGATATTTTTGTGGTTTGATAGGCAATTTTTTTTTATAGCTTGTATCTGCACATTTCACAGCAACTAGGGAAACTACAGGTGAATGATAAAATTGACTCTGCACAGTGCCATCAAATGTTCAGAGTAAATATATGAAAAATACCTTTTCCTCTAATCTTCAAATTACAGCAATATGCTATTTTTAATAAGTGATTTTCAAATGTGATTTTTTTTTTTAAATTGACTTTGTTTCTTATGTAGTTATCTACTTTGCAAAATAATGCATTCTGATACTGAATATTAAAAGCATTTTCATTTAAATTGCTGGTTTACATTATAAATCTTTTTAATATAAAATGACTTCCCGTTTTAATGGTATGTTTTTAAATTAACTCTATTAAAAAGATAGCATGGAGTAGTTTGATAGCATTTAGGCTCTCTCCATTCTAAAGCAGATAATACTAATTTTTATAAAACTTGTAAGTTGCATTAGTAAACACCCTTTTTCTATGCCCAGGGTAAACCAATTGCTTTTCAAATACCTGTTAAACAAAACTTTCCCTCTCTATTCTCCACTTGCTATATGTTAATTGTGTTCCAATATCCAGAGTTTAAAAAAATTTAAAATTAGTATCTAGCCTATATATTTGAAAAAATCTGAGCAGTTTTGCAATCCTTATGTTGGTTAATGGGAGAAAAGTTTGATCGGTTTTGCAAAATGGCTTGCTTATTGGAACATATTTGTCAGAATGCAGCACAACTGGGAGGAA
Organism: Malaclemys terrapin pileata; assembly: GCF_027887155.1. Classification (NCBI taxonomy): domain Eukaryota; kingdom Metazoa; phylum Chordata; order Testudines; family Emydidae; genus Malaclemys; species Malaclemys terrapin. Next base: position 89,980,853 of record NC_071507.1, read on the forward strand.
ATGTGGCAATGTAAAAGATAGACTGGCTAAACGGCTGGAATATTAAGTATGTGTGGATATATAAATGGTCATAACTACCACATTTAATGAATTTATCAATATACACATGAAGTCACATCTAAGTATAAACATAGTATAATCTCACTGCATTTGTCATAAATGTTGGGGGTGAAAACCTAGCCCCACTCAAGTCAATGGCAAAACTCCCATTTACTTCTGTGTGGTCCAGATTTCACTCTAGATGTTGGAATATACAACTATTTTTATTCTACATTCATGGATTGCCAAACAGTATAACTGGCTCAGATGGAGCCATTGACACATTAGTATGCTGTCCCAGCAAATCCTAAACTGGTGACCTAGATGCTATGGTACTACACATACTAAATAATGGGATTACAAAACAAAGGTGCCCTCCAATTGGATTTTCTGAAATGATGCTTCATGTTGCATCCCTAGCAGAAGCCAAGTATAACATGCTGGCTTATACATTGCTTGATGTATTTATAGGGCATAATTGACATCTAGATTCTGCAGAATCTGAAATCTTTCACTTTATTTAAAAGCAAACTAACAACCTTCTGATGTGATCTAAACTTGAGGCAGTATTTGTTTCTGTAAACAACTTTAAGGATGTAGAGGCCTGAGCTCTTCTGTATATTGATGCTAGTGGGCTTCACAGTTAACTTCCCAATAACACACATGTCAAACTACTTAATATCTGATTATTTAGCTGATAAAGGAAAAGGTGTTGGAATGAAGCAGTGGTGGGGAGGGAATGAATGGGGGTTGGAATTTGAGTAGATGCATGGAAGAAAATGCAGAGGGGAAAACATAAAGCCTGAAAAGATCAATAAGGAAGAGAACAGAAATAGCAGGTTCAACATAACGGTGCACTCAGTATCACTGAAACCATATTCCTGATCACTTGAAGGCTCAGATTTTCCAGTTCACTAAGGCCACTTGGTGTTGCTATAAATAATAGAATCAGAAATGTAGTGCTGGAAAGGACCTTGACGTCATCTAGTCTTTTCCCCTGTGCTGAGGCAGGATTAAGAATACTTAGACCAGGGGCTCTTAAAGTGGGGGGTTGTGACCCCTCAGGTGTGTCAAAAGGTCATTATTTGGGGGTTGCAGGCTGTCAGCCTCCACCTCCAAACCCCACTTTGCCTCCAGCATTTATAATAATGTTAAATACAAAGTATTTTTAATTTAGTGTGTGTGGGGGGGGGTTGCACTCATAGGTTTGCTGTGTGAAGGGGATCACCAGTACAAAAGTTTGAGGAACACTGACTTAAACCATCCATGACAGTGTGTCTCTAAATCTGGTGATGCTCAAACTTTTTTTGGGGGGGAACCCCTTTTGAAAATATTTCAGGCTGTGATGACCCTCATGCCATGCCACTGTTACTTCTGCACTGCTGCTTGCAGCAGCGCTGCCTTCAGAGCAGGGTACCCAGCCAGCAGCCACTGCTCTCTGACTCCTCAGTTCTGAAGGCAGTGCAGAAGTAAGGGTGGCAATACTGTGATCCCCTTCTACACTATGCTTGTGTGACCCCTCTTTTGGGTGAATACCCCCTGTTCTTAAAACCTCCAATAATGGAGATTCAACAACCTCCCTGGGTTACTGGTTTCAGTCCTTAACTATCTGTAGTTAAAGTATTTTCTGATATCTAACCTAATTCCCCTTTGCTGCAAATTAAGGGGAATTCTTCTACTCCTACCTTCAGTGGACATAGAGAACAATTGATCAGTGTCCTCTTTCTAATGACTTTTTACATGTTTGAAGATGTAACGTCTTCTTTCTCCCCTGCCATCTAAACTAAACGTCCAATTCTTTCCATTTTTATTGGTAGGTCATGCTGTCTAGTCCTTTTATCACTTTTGTTGCTCTCCTGTGGATTTTTGCCAATTCATCTCTCTCAAAGTGCAGTGCCCAAAATTAGGCACAATACTCCAGTTGAGGTCCCACTCCTGCTGAGTACAGAAGAACAATTACCTTCACCGTTTACATATGACACTCCTGTTAATACAGCCCAGAATGACATTTGCCTTTTTTGCAGCAGAATCACACTGACATACTTAATTTGTGACCCACTCTACCCCTACAGATCCTTTTCTGCAGTACTGCTTAACCGGTTATTTCCCATTTTTCATTTGCTAAGCAGTGCAAAATAGGTGTAAATCAGCTCATGCCTCAGAAGGGAGAATTCCCTCTGTAGGGAAAATCCCTGCTGAGGGAGAGACCATATTGACTTTGCATCTTATATCAGCCTCCATCTTCATTGGTGCTAGGGGTGAGGCATAACTCAGCTATGCTACACCCAATCCTCCATTGGCATACAGGATTTAGGCAAGTTCAGAGTACGACCATTCCTGCTCTAACTTGCCTGGCAACTGAGGCTCTGAAGGGCTGCAACTGGCTCGCTTTGGCTACTACCTCCACTAGGTTCAAGTACAGCTCAGCCATAGTGGAGAATGGAGACCAACATCTTTATCCTTCTCTAAACTTAATTTATTCTTGATTTAACCTAGTCCAGTATTTCTCATCTGGTGGACTGTGAGGCACTGAAAAAATTTATTACAAACTAAAAGCAAGGAATCATGCACCCTGCTTCTGTGCACATCCTTACCCTCCTTCAAGGTAAGTATGCTTTGTCAACCCCTTGGAATACTCTCACGAATCATAGGGTTAGCATTGATATTGTTCTTTTATAGTAAACATAAGGGCATGGGGGGGGGGGGAAATTATGTTGGGGCAACCAACCTAAAAAGGTTTAGAAACAGTGGTCTAGTTCAAGCACTGGAGCTAGATGTAGAAATTACTGGTTAAAGTTCTATGTCCTGTGCTATACCTAAAAGGTGAGACTAGATTATCAAAATTGTTCCTTGTGGCCGAAGAGCCTACCACATCTAAGAAATTCAACACTACCCACATAAGACTGACTTTGAGACAAACCAAACTATAATGGAAATTTATAAATCAATTCTCCCTCTCCCTTTGATTTTTTTTAAAGATAGCCTTGCCCTTTTTTAGTGTTTTTGTATTTATTTATTTATTGGTAAGTTATCTCTCTAGGTAGGTATTTATGTGGCCCCCATCACTTTATTATCTGATTATTTTGTGCCACACATGTTTCATGATGGTTCAGTATGACCCTATATTTACAATATTAATATTAAATGGAATAAATTTGATTGTCAAGTAACATCCCTATGGGTGCTCCACTTCAGATTTTCATAGTAGTTCCTGTTTGGCCTGCACTTTCACTCCAGCCGTCCTTGTGAGGATATATAGAGCTGCGTAGATGAACTGTCTCGAGTTCCTTCTCAATCACCCACCTGAGACAGAGCATCTAGGGTGCCACTTAGCTTATACCTTTAACTATACATTCTTAGTGTTAATTTATATTAGTTTTACACCTCTTTGGCTTTAAGGGGTCCCTTTCCCCATCCCCTCCTGCCTGAGGGGCTTTCTCAGGGGTTGCATCGCTGAGGTGTGCAGAGATCCCTGGGATTCAACATAAGAATAAGAACGGCCATACTGGGTCAGACCAAAAGTCCATCGAGCCTAGTATCCTGTCTACCGACAGTGACCAATGCCAGGTGTCCCAGAAAAAAGAACAGGAGTACTTGTGGCACCTTAGAGACTAACAAATTTATTAGAGCATAAGCTTTCGTGGACTACAGCCCACTTCTTCGGATGCATATAGAATCTATATGCATCCGAAGAAGTGGGCTGTAGTCCACGAAAGCTTATGCTCTAATAAATTTGTTAGTCTCTAAGGTGCCACAAGTACTCCTGTTCTTCTTTTTGCGGATACAGACTAACACGGCTGTTACTCTGAAAGGTGTCCCAGAGTTAGTGAATCTAACAGGTAATGATCAAGTGATCTCTCTCCTGCCATCCATCTCCACCCTCTCACATACAGAGGTTAGGGACACCATTCCTTACCCAACTTGGCTAATAGCCATTAATGGACTTAACCTCCATGAATTTATCTAATTCTCTTTTAAAACCTGTTATAGTCCTAGCCTTCGCAACCTCCTCAGGCAAGGAGTTCCACAGGTTGACTGTGTGCTGTGTGAAGAACTTCCTTTTATTTGTTTTAAACCTGCTGCCCATTAATTTAATTTGGTGGCCCCAATTCTTACATTATGGGAACAAGTAAATAACTTTTCCTTATTTATTTTCTCCACACCTCTCATGATTTTATATACCTCTATCATATCCTCCCTTAGAGTCCTCTTTTCCAAGCTGAAAAGTCCTAGCCTCTTTAATCTCTCCTCATATGGGACCCATTGCAAATCCCTCATCATTTTAGTTGCCTTTCTCTGAACCTCATAGACTCATAGACATTAAGGTCAGAAGGGACCATTATGATCATCTGGTCTGACCCCCTGCATGCTGCAGGCCGCAAGACCCTTCCCTAACCTTTTCTAATGCCAGTATATCTTTTTTGAGATGCGGCAACCACATCTTTATGCAGTATTCAAGATGTGGGCGTACCATGGATTTATAAAAGGGCAATAAGATATTCTCTGTCCCTTTTGTAATGATTTAATTTTTTAATTTAAATTTACTTTAATTTAAAAAAAAATTTAATGATCCTTACATCCTGTTTGCTTTTTTGACTGCCGCTGCACACTGCGTGGACATCTTCAGAGAACTATCCACGATGACTCCAAGATCTCTTTCCTGATTAGTTGTAGCTAAATTAGCCCCCCATCTTATTGTATGTATAGTTGGGGTTATTTTTTCCAATGTGCATTACCTTACATTTATCCACATTAAATTTCATTTGCCATTTTGTTGCCCAATCACTTAGTTTTGTGAGATCTTTTTGAAGTTCTTCACAGTCTGCTTTGGTCTCAACTATCTTGAGCAGTTTAGTATCATCTGCAAACTTTGCCACCTCACTGTTTACCCCTTTCTCCAGAACGTTTATGAATAAGTTGAATAGGATTGGTCCTAGGACTGACCCTTGGAGAACACCACTAGTTACCCCTTTCCATTCTGAAAATTTACCATTTATTCCTACCTTTTGTTCCCTATCTTTTAACCTGTTCTCAATTCATGAAAGGATCTTCCCTCTTATCCCATGACAACTTAATTTACATAAGAGTCTTTGGTGAGGGACCTTGTCAAAGGCTTTCTGGAAATCTAAGTACACCATGTCCACTGGATCCCCCTTGTCCACATGTTTGTTGACCCCTTCAAAGAACTCTAATAGATTAGTAAGACATGATTTCCCTTTACAGAAATCATGTTGACTTTTGCCCAACAATTTATGTTCTTCTTTGTGTCTGACCATTTTATTCTTTACTATTGTTTCAACTAATTTGCCCGGTACTGACGTTAGACTTACCGGTCTGTAATTGCTGGGATCACCTCTAGAGCCCTTTTTAAATATTGGCATTACATTAGTTATCTTCCAGTCATTGGGTACAGAAGCTGATTTAAAGGACAGGTTACAAACCATAGTTAATAGTTCTGCAATTTCACATTTGAGTTCTTTCAGAACTCTTGGGTGAATGCCATCTGGTCCGGGTGACTTGTTACTGTTAAGTTTATCAATTAATTCCAACACCTCCTCTAGTGACACTTCAATCTGTGACAATTCCTCAAATTTGTCACCTACAAAGGACAGCTCAGGTTTGGGAATCTCCCTAACATCCTCAGCCGTGAAGACTGAAGCAAAGAATTCATTTAGTTTCTCCACAATGACTTTATCATCTTTAAGTGCTCCTTTTGTATCTCAATCATCCAGGGGCCCCACTGGTTGTTTAGCAGGCTTCCTGCTTCTGATGTACTTAAACATTTTGTTATTATCTTTTGAGTTTTTGGCTAGCTTTCTTCAAACTCCTTTTTGGCTTTTCTTATTACATTTTTACACTTAATTTGGCAGTGTTTATGCTCCTCTCTATTTACCTCACTAGGATTTGACTTCCACTTTTTAAAAGATGTCTTTTTGTCTCTCACTGCTTTTTTTACATGGTTGTTAAGCCACGGTGGCTCTTCTTTAGTTCTTTTACTGTGTTTTTAAATTTGGGGTAGACATTTAAGTTGGGCCTCTATTATGGTGTCTTTGAAAAGTGTCCATGCAGGTGGCAGGGATTTTACTCTAGGCACTGTACCTTTTAATTTCTGTTTAATTAACCTCCTCATGTTTGCATAGTTTCCCTTTCTGAAATTAAATGCCACAGTGTTGGGTGTTGGGCTCTTGAGGTGTTCTTCCCACCACAGGAATGTTAGATGTTATATTATGGTCACTATTTCCAAGCAGTCCTGTTATAGTTACCTCTTGGACCAGATCCTGTGCTCCACTCAGGACTAAATTGAGAATTGCTTCTCCCCTGGTGGGTTCCTGTACCAGTTGCTCCAAGAAGCAGTCATTTAAAGTATCGAGAAATTTTGTCTCTGCATTTCGTCCTGAGGTGACATGTACCCAGTCAATATGAGGATAATTGAAATCCCCCACTATTATTGAGTTTTTTATTTTGATAGCTTCTCTAATCAACCTTAGCATTTCATCGTCACTATCATTGTCCTGGTCAGGTGGTCGATAATAGATCCCTAATGTTATATTCTTATTAGAGCATGGAATTACTATCCATAGAGATTCTATGGAACATGTGGATTCATTTAAGATTTTTACTTCATTTGATTTTACATTTTCTTTCACATATAGTGCCACTCCCCCCCGCACGACGTGTTCTGTCCTTCCGATAAACTTTGTACCCCGGAATGATTGTGTCTCATTGATTGTCCCCACTTCACCAGGTTTCTGTGATGCCTATTATATCAATATTCTCCTTAACACGAGGCACTCTAGTTCACCCATCCTATTATTTATACTTCTAGCATTTATGTACAAGCACTTTAAAAACATGTCACCGTTTATTTGTCCGCCCTTTTCTGATGTGTCAGATTCTTTTTTATGTGAATGTTTCTTGTCTGATCTGACCCCTACTTTATCCTCTTCCATCATCTCCTCCTGACTAAAACCTAGAGAATCTCTATCAATAGACTCTTCTCTAAGAGAAGTCTCTGTCCGATCCACGTGCTTCTCTGCAGCAATCGGCTTTCCCCCATCTCTTAGTTTAAAAACTGTTCTGCAACCTTTTTAATGTTAAGTGCCAGCAGTCTGTATAGGCTCCCCCATCCCAAAAGTTTCCCCAGTTCCTAATAAATCTAAACCCCTCCTCTCTACACCATCGTCTCATCCACGCATTGAGACTCTGAAGCTCTGCCTGCTTACCTGGCCCTGCGTGTGGAACTGGAAGCATTTCTGAGAATGCCACCATAGAGGTCCTGGATTTCAATCTTTTTCCTAGCAGCCTAAATTTGGCATCCAGGACATCTCTCCTACCCTTCCCTATATCATTGGTACTTACATGAACCATGACCACTGGCTCCTCTCCAGCACTACACATAAGTCTATCTAGATGCCTCAAGAGATCCGCAACCTTCACACCAGGCAGGCAAGTCACCATACAGTTCTCCCGGTCATCACAAATCCTACTATCTATGTTTCTAATGATCGAATCTCCCATTATTACACCTGCCTTTTCCTAATGACTGGAGTTCCCTCCCCTGGAGAGGTAACCTGAGTGCGAGAGGATACCCCAACATCATCAGGAAGGAGGGTCCCAACCAGGGGCGGCTCCAGGTACCAGCGCACCAAGCGCGTGCCTGGGCGGCAAGCCGCGGGAGGCGGCCTGCCAGTCGCCGTGAGGGCGGCAGTCAGGCTGCCTTCGGTGGCATGCCTGCGGGAGGTCCACCGGTCCAGCGGCTTCGGCGGTGGGTACGCTGAAAGCGTGGGACTGGCAGACCTCCCACAGGCATGCCGCTGAAAGCTGCCTGACTGCCGTGCTTGGGGCGGCAAAATACATAGAGCTGCCCCTGGTCCCAACTATGGGAAGGATTCCCTCTGCTCCTGTTGACTGCTCTCCTTCCCTGAGCCTTTCATCCTCCTTAACAGCACAGGGGCTGTCTGACTGGAGGTGGGACAAATCTACAGTGTCCCGGAAAGCCTCATCAACATACCTCTCTGCCTCCCTTAACTCCTCCAGCTCTGCTATCCTGGCCTCCAAAGCCTGTACGCAGTCTCTGAGGGCCAGGAGCTCCTTGCACTGAATGCACATATACATCACCTGCCCACAGGGCCAGGTAATCATACATGCTACACTGAGCGCAATAAACAGGATAGCCCCTACTCTGCTGCTGGGCTTCTGCTTGCATTCTCTCCTACAGCTACCTAGGTTAATGATAGGGTTTTTGTTTAAATCAAGAAATTTTGATTATGGTTTAGTTTAAAGGTATTAAAGAATGGCAAGTGTACCTTGCCCCTTTCCCACTCCCCCTCCAAACTCCGTTAGTGGCCCCTGGTCACTTGCTCACTGCTTTATAAAGCCTTGGCCTTCCTGATAGCCCTGCCCCCCGACTAAGGCTCAGCCAATGAACAGAGGCTTCTAGATTTCAAACCTTCTTTAGAAGCTCACAGCTCCCAACTGCTGGCCACAGCACATGGTCCTTCAAACAAACAAACAGACAAACACAAGCTCAGCACACAGCAAGTAACCCCCAAACACAAACACACACTACAGACAGCCACTTACCCCAAGGGTCCCATATTTGCTCCTCCTTCACCTGGAGAACTCCCTCTTGAAACTCCCTGTTAGCGGCCGCTGTTTGCAAAAGCACTGCCTCTCCTGCTGGGGATCAATCTCAGTGATTGACACACTTGGTGCCTTTGCTGTTTGGAAAATACCTACATACCTTTCAAGTGAAAGATCTGCCCTCTTTTAAAATCACATTTCAAAAAAATAGGAAGATTGTTTTGGCTCAGTATGACACTGCCCTGTCAATCTCCATAGTCCCTGAGATTTTCATGGGAGAAGAGTAAGGCAGATACTGACAAGGCTCTAAATAAGAGGCATTCTAGAACTAACAGTCTCCATCAAAGATTACCCCAGAGACTGACTACTTTAGAGACCTCAAGTGCCAGTACTGGGAGCTCTTCAGACTTTCAATTCTTCCAAAAAACATGGTGTCAGAAACCAACCCAGGTAGGTTGGGAAGGGATGGTGTGTGTCCCTAGTCTCTGCCAGAAGCTGGGAATGGGTGATGGGATGGTTCACTTGATTCCTGTTCTGTCCATTCTCTCTGAAACACCTGGCATTGGCCACTGTCGGAACACAGGATACTGGGCTAGATGGACCTTTGGTCTGACCCAGTATGGCCATTCTTATGTACCATCTAAGCATGATTGCTTTATCAAAGTGCCCAAGCACTCTGGCTTTCAGACTACTTACAGACTCTTCAGTGTCAGTAACCAGATGGTATCCCAGAAGTCATCAATGTTCTCAGTACCATTGTCATCTGTTAAACATGTATTGCTGAAACAGCACTCTCAGTACAAACGCCATCTTCTAAAATGGAACCACTGAAGCATTCAGCTCTCCAGGTACTGACACCAGCCGCTGTGAACCCTCGTATTACCTCGGCTTATATATATCAGGTACCTCAGGAAATTTGACACACCAAGGAATTGTATATATCTGATGTGATAGAATCTCTACTGTTAATGGATTCTGAACAACTAGGTCCCCAGACCTTATCTTTTCCTGATAGCACCTGATCTCCAGCACCCAATCTCCAACACCTACCTCACAGGACAGACAGCTGTCTTCACCATCATTGTCCGCCCCACCCTTGGACTATGTCGAGGATGATTCCTTAGATGCCCAGATTTTGGTACAGGGGTCTCCTGTCTATCATTAAAGGGACATTTTCCCTATCACTGTCTCTGGCAGAGAAATTCCTAGGAAAAACAATTTCATGCCCCTTCTCACTGGCATTACCAACATTGGATGCCCCCTCTTTTGCCTTATGGTCCACCTCAGGAGCCATAATGGGACACTTGGGCTGCCTATCATCAGTAGTTCTGAAGACCCAGCTCCTCTTGAGGAGATCACTGAAGGAGATATTCTCCTGCTACATCACTCCTTTCTCAACATCCCCAACCTCAGGAGGGCTCTTTTGAGGAGCAAGAGGTTGCAGCAGACAACGTGATGACTACTGCAGACTAATATTTCAGCATTGTTGCAAGATGAAGTGGTAATGCCTCTCCGCCGCACCTTCTCTTACAGACAGTTTTAAACAGTTTCAGTAACTGATGAAAAACATTGCTGACTCATTACAGATTCTGTTAAAGGAGATCCAGGAGTCACAACATAAACCATTGGACATTTTGCATACATTTTGCTCCAGTTGTGTGGCTCTACCAGGGAACGATACCTTAGTAAATCCTGCTAAAACCATCTGGCAAATGCTTGCCACCACACCAGATGAAAATGGACCAATAAACGTATTAGGTTATGGTGAAAAATTTGGAATTTTTGTTTTCACACCCTGTGCCAAATTCTTTAGTTGTGGAGCATGTCAATGAACATGACAGATGACACCACACAAGGTCTATACCTTATGATAAAGACCAACAGCAATTCAACCAATTGCATCCCAAGAGCTATTCTTCAGCAACCCTGCAATTTTGGATTACAAATTACCAAGTGCTGATGATGAAATACAACCACACCCATTGTGAAAAATCCAATAATTTTATTGAGCACCTCCCTGCAGAACACTGTGACCAGGTCAAGTCCATAATAGCTGAGCGTCAACTCCTAGTAGGGTGAGCAGACAGCAAATGTGAAAAATCGGGACAGGGGTGGTGGGTAATAGGAGCCTATATAAGAAAATGACCCAAAAATCGGGACTGTCCCTATAAAATCAGGACATCTGGTCACCCTAACTCCTAGCAAAAGCCTCATTGTGGGCTACAGTTGTCTGAGTTTCCTAGGGAGGTCCAAAATACTGTTAAAGACTTTCCTTTTGATAGATTTAAACTCTTTTCCAAGTCCACCAAAGAATCTCTCCATACTTTGAAGGATTCCAGGGCCACTCTCAGGTCCCTTGGCATATACATGCCTGCAAACAAAAGAAAATCTAGCAGGCCACAAATAGCACAGAGAGCTCATCTGGTTCAGGTCTTTACATACATAGCCCAACTGAACTATCAAAGAGGCCGCCGAGATCTCAAATGAAAAGACCACAACTGCTACCCTGACCCATCTGTCCAAGTGATAATGTTGATGGTTTGGCCAAGGGTCCAGAACATCCCCACCTCCAGAATCTTCAGCTGCACCATCCTGCTGACATCCCTCCCTTTGGAGACCATCTCTCCCATTTCCAACCTGCACAGGAGGCGATTATATTTTGCAGGCCATTGCATCTGGTTACTTCATTAATTTCACCTCCATCCTCCCTACCCACACCCTCATCCCCATCCCGTTTCTATGTGGCTGGGGGGCTATGCTGGGGGGGGGGGCTGTTTTTGATTCATTACTCTGATGCAGGATTATCATCTTGTATATGACAGGGCTAAATCGTGCACGTAGCTCGGGTCTCAACGTCGTGAAATGGCTACACATGCAATAAAAAACCAGCTATTAAAAAGTTTAACAAACGGAGGGAAACGTCAAAGACGCTCCTCACCCGGGGCACCATTTGGTTTGTGGCTGGTCCCGAGCACCACGGAAGCCCCGGCCAGGCCAGCGCCACTGAGCTGCCCTACAGGCAGGCAGGGAGCCCCCATCACCCGGCTCCAGCCGCCCTGCGCCACCGCGGAGGCCTGGGGCGCCAGGCTGGGGTTGGGCGGGTCCGACCCGAGCAGCGTGTGGGGCCGGCGGGCGCCCCCTGGGCAGCCCGGCCGTGCCTGGCCGCTTCCTTCCCGGGCTGGGCGCTGCCGGGGCCCCGGGAACGGGCGGGGGCGGAGGCGGATCGCTGGGCCCGGTCCCACGCTGGGCCTGGGCGGGGAAAAGCCGGGGCGGGGCGGGGCGGGGCGGCGCAAGCGCCTTGTTCGCGACCTCGGGACAGCGAGTGGCCTCCTGCGCTCAGTACTGCCCGGACCCGCCACCGCCGCTATGCTGTGCCGCCTGGCTTCCCGGGGCAGGTGAGGGCCCGCCCGGCGCGGGGGTCCTGGGGCGCCCGGCCAAGGCCACGGAGGGAGGCGCGGGAGCCGGGGGGGGCCGCAGGTGTCTCAATGTCGGTGTGACCTGCCCCTCCCCCACCTGCTCCTTACCCCTTTACCCTGCTCCTCATTATCTCCCCCGCTCTGCCCCTCCCCCACCTGCTCCTTACCCCTTTACCCTGCTCCCCATTATCTCCCCCGCTCTGCCCCTCCCCCACCTGCTCCTTACCCCTTTACCCTGCTCCCCATTATCTCCCCCGCTCTGCCCCTCCCCCACCTGCTCCTTACCCCTTTACCCTGCTCCCCATTATATCCCCCGCTCTGCCCCTCCCCCACCTGCTCCTTACCCCTTTACCCTGCTCCCCATTATCTCCCCCGCTCTGCCCCTCCCCCACCTGCTCCTTACCCCTTTACCCTGTTCCCCATTATCTCCCCCGCTCTGCCCCTCCCCCACCTGCTCCTTACCCCTTTACCCTGCTCCCCATTATCTCCCCCGCTCTGCCCCTCCCCCACCTGCTCCTTACCCTGTGACTCTGCTTCCCCCACCCCGTTATCCCCCCGCTCTGCCCCTCCCCCACCTGCTCCTTACCCCTTTACCCTGCTCCCCATTATCTCCCCCGCTCTGCCCCTCCCCCACCTGCTCCTTACCCTGTGACTCTGCTTCCCCCACCCCGTTATCCTCCCGCTCTGCCCCTCCCCCACCTGCTCCTTACCCCTTTACCCTGCTCCCCATTATCTCCCCCGCTCTGCCCCTCCCCCACCTGCTCCTTACCCTGTGACTCTGCTTCCCCCACCCCGTTATCCCCCCGCTCTGCCCCTCCCCCACCTGCTCCTTACCCTGTGACTCTGCTTCCCCCACCTCGTTATCCCCCCGCTCTGCCCCTCCCCCACCTGCTCCTTATCCTGTGACTCTGCTTCCCCCACCCCGTAGCTGGGTGGGCTTCTTGAACTAAATGGGGCTACTTATGTGAGTAAATCTAAGCAAATGCTTAGGTGTTCAGAGGCTTGAGCCCTTCATACTGGAAAGCCCCCAGGAACAGCTCTTGTTTCCTTTGTGTGAACTGTTTAGCATCAGAGAGCAAGGGTGGGTGAGGTGATAGCTTTTATTGAACCAACTTCTGTTGGTGAAACAAGTTTTCAAACTTATCTAGAGCTCTTCTTCAGGTCCTCAAAAGCTTGTCTCTCTCACCCACAGAAGTTGGTCCAATACAGTACAAGATATTACCTCACCTACGTTGTGTCTCTAATGTCCTGGAACCATCATGACTATAACAATACTGTTTAGCATAAGGGAGCTGGATGTTGCCAACTCATAATTTTATCACTATTTGTGTTGTAGCTGGTGTTTTTCCTGAAGCCTTAGCTGTTGGAACCAAGAGATTGCACAAAAATCTTGGCTTTTCTTAAAGAGAGAGAGGTTTCAAGCTTCCATAGTTGCAGTGAAAAGGTTGCTTGGGGCTGCCAGTACTGTTAATAACTTCTTTGTACGTCTGGACCTTAATTACATAGAGTAAAATTCTACCAATGTTACTCCCATTGAGAAGTACCTTATGCCACAAGTAATCACAATGAAATTAATGGGACAACTTGAGAAGTGTCACAGATTAGGGCAACTGCACCCCTGTTCCCCTCTGTGAGCCAGCAAGGCCACCCACGCTCAGGCATTCAGCTGCCTAGTTGTTACCTCACTAGGGTGGAAATCTACTCTCCCTTCTGACTGGGGTATTTCCAGGCTGAGCAGTTCCCTGCCTTCATTGTGTTACTCCTAGCAAAGGCAGTTTAAACAGTCCTGCTTAGTTTCTCTTCAATGACATAACAGTGCAGTTGCTACGGTGTTAAGTTACCACACAGTTCTTCCTATGCAGGCCTATTTTTATTCTTGGGGTAAAAGCATGACAGAGAAAACACATTAAAAACAATAAAAGAACCAAGTTATCTGCTAGCCAGTGTACCGGAGATTTCCCCCCAGTTTTGGCCAGTGAGTCCTTCAGACTCCCAAGGAGGTCTCTTGTAAAATCACAAATTCATAGCAATTTCAGCTCTGAACTAGCACACTCATGAACAGTGGAGTTCATCTTTCATGCAGTTTGGGGAGCTGGTAAATAGTAGACACTGGGACTCTTTTCCCAGGGCATAGCTTCAGAAGGATGGATTTAAGTTGGATAATTTGCATTCCTTTTACCCCCAGGTATTTCCTAGGAAATCCACTTTACGTGCATTGTCCCCAAATGTCCTTTGAAGTTCCTAACATTTCCCCCAAGTTTTACCTTGGTCTCCTAGAAAAGTTACAAACAATACTACAACAACACATAAACAATTACAGATTTTTAATACATTGGACCCCACAAGTATTAAATCTAATTCATTAAAGTTTAACTCCATTCAGTGAAGTTAATCTTAACTCCATAAGGTTTGTCCAAGACATTATCAGTCTGTCCTAGTAAGAGACTAATCAGCATAAAAGTGGCAGGATCTGGCACATGAGACCATTGTGTAACTGTATTTGCTTTTTAAAAAATAATTTAATATTGAATGTTCAATAAGATGAGTATTTTTTTTTTTTTTTTTTCAGGAGTCGCACTCAGCTGATTGCAGCTTTGGGATGTTCGGCCTCCAGGCAAAAACACACTCTTCCTGACTTGCCTTATGACTATGGTGCCCTGCAACCCCACATCACTGCAGAAATCATGCAGCTACACCACAGCAAACATCATGCTACTTATGTAAATAATCTGAATATTGCAGAGGAGAAATATAAAGAGGCATTGGCAAAAGGTATGTGTGGGCGCTGTTAACAGAAGGGAAGAAAGCTACTACAATCTTATCTTGTAGTTACTGCACGTGACTGGTAGTCAGGAGATATGGGTCTTATTCCTAGCTTTGCTACAGTCTTACTGTCATGACCTTAGAAAAATCACTTAACTAAGACACTTAACTGAGACACCTATAAAAGGGTGATACTAGAGTATCCACCTTCCTCTCAGGCATGTTAGACTTAACTTATTAGTGGGCTCAAACTTAAGGTTTTCCACAAAACTCTATAGAAGTGTAATATTAATAATACTTTAGATACATAGCAATATTACAAATTTTTTGCTTGCCAAAGTAAATGTATTTAAAAATTTCTGCATTGGTTTCCTGTAATGTCAGTGCTGCATGTCTTCTATTTCAGAAAGTTGGCAGCAATAGTCTTATATACTCTTAGCACTGTTTTCAAATATGTTTCAGTTTAATTGTATTGAGAAGTTCATCTTACATCTTGTTCTGTCAGAGTACTGGACTGGTAAAAAGGAGTGAACCTCCCTTTAGCCAGGCAGATCAATTTTTGTTGGTGCTGGTGACATGTTTCTAAAGAACACCTGATTTTTAAGATGTGTTCTGTCTAGCGTCACCTCTGCTACTATAGTTGGTTAACACTTTACAGGAATAGTTGGCAGCACTTTTACTGCTGTGCATAGAATCGGAGAAGTGCCAAGAAACTGGTGACAGACAACAGTGGGAAACCCACAGAAGATGCAGCCAGCTACCGCCCCATTGCTCTCAACCACCAGCAAGCTCATGGAACAGGTGCTGCTCCACCATCTGTCTGATATTATCAAAGACATCCTCCCAGCAAACCAGGCAGGATTTCACTGGAAGAGGAACTGCTGTGACCAAGTAGCTTCACTTATTGGCCACATTGAGGCAGGATTCCATAGTAAGTTGAAGACCGGGATCACCCTTGTTGATCTGTCCTCGGCATACAACACTGTCTGGAAACAGGGCCTTCTCCTCAAATCTCCCGCATCATTCACTGCTGGCGAACAATCCACCTCTTGGCGGCAATGACTGGGGACTGCTGCTTTTAAAGTACACCTTAATAGCAGGATCAATAGACTAGGAACTCTTAACTTGGGCATCCCTCAGGACTCTGTCCTGGCCCCAATACTTTTTAATCTATATATCGGAGATATACCAGCGACGTAGTCAAGGAAATTATGTATGCGGATGACATTGCCCTAGCTGTTCAGCATACAAGCTTAACCTGAGATCTTAGCAGAATGGCTGATTATTTCCAATGCTGGAAACTTAGGCCTAACCCAAAAAACCCCATGGTAACTGCTTTCCATCTGAATAATAAAATGGCTAATACCAAACTTGATGTACAGGTCTGCGGTGAGAGTGTCAGACACGAGGTTAATCCAAAGTATTTCAGCATTACACTGGACCAGAGATTGACCTTTCAACAACACCTCAAGAACACCTGCGATAAAGTTAGGTCTCATGTTGCGCTTATCAGAAAATTGACTGGAACATCATGGGGCTTCAGTCCACGAAATTTACGAACCACAATAATTGTCTTGGTATATTCTGCAGCTGAATATTGTGCGCCAGTGTGGTCTCACAGCAGTCGCACTAAACTCCTTGACACTCAACTCAGTAATGGTACATGCATAATGTCAGATGCTCAAATCAACCCCAGTTGACTTGCTCCCGGTCCTATTGCACATCTAGCCTCCACAGATTAGAAGAGCTGTTCAGACATCTCGCTTTCTTAACCATGTCAATGCAATCATGACAATCCCGCTGCACCATGACCTGCAGAATTTGCCAAAGATTAAAATCCCACAACCTTTTATGGAACTGTACCAAGACCCTTACATCCAACTTCGATGCTGAGGCTCAATGGAGAGTCACACATGGAGCATTTTGACCGCTCAAAACAAACAGCTTGTTGATCCTGTTGAGGAACCTCCGGATTTTGTTTTATGTGGGAAAGACTGGTGCAGATTGAATCACATCAGGACATCTTATGGGAGATGTGGGCAAACCTCCTTTAAATGGAAAATGAGGCAAACACCTGTATGCAACTGTGGTCACCAGGCACAAATGATGGAGCACCTCATCTGAGTGTCTTCATCTTTTTTTTTTGCCAGGGGCCTGAAGGTCATTCACCAGCTCACTGCTGAGCATCATGCTGGCTGTCAAACTTAGATACAAATTTGTAGTCATTGTTACCTACCCAACCCATACGAAAGAAGACAACTTTACCCACTACTGTACAGTATCATTTGGTGGTCATGTATCAGCATGTGCGATTCATTTCCAAAAATAACTAGGTGATTTAGGTGCACTTTAAGGGTCAGTGGGATTTACGCACCTAAATCAGGGTATTTCTGAAAATCGCTTGGTACTTAACTAACTAGGTCATTCATTTCAAATCCATTTTCTTCAAATGCCATGTTGTCTATAATAGAAGCGTGAATTTAGTTCCCTCTTTTATCTGGATTAGACCATGCATTTTCCTTTCAGTAGTGGTCAGAGGAAAGCTTTGTTGCAGAGAAGAATTAGAGAAAATAGGATTAAGGAGGGAAAAGAACCAGACATACTGCTTATTGCACAAAAGCATAGTAATTAAAGAAATGCAGGATTGTTGTCTCCATTGGTGGCTCCCAGATAAGCAGATACCTGTCTGCAGCATTGTAAACTGTTCCTGATATGGTGTATTAATGGTACAGACCAAGTACTGCATTTAGATACGTACACACAGCTTCCACTGACTTCACATTGAATTGCATGTGTATATCAGAAGACAGGGTTTATCCCTTTTTAAAAAAGTCTTTCAGATGTATTCTGTACACCCTGAATGTTCACTACTGTGTAGTGTTGTTTTTTGTTAACATACAGCAGTGTTAGTAAATAGTTGCTTGTACAGCTTTAAATGCCAATAAACTCAATACTTCCAGTAGCATGAATTTTGTCCTTCAGAGTTCAGTTTTGTAAACATTGCTAGGAAAGAGCAAAGTCTCCATTTTTGTCATCTAGTTTAAAAATAACCCCCCAACAACATAAGCAATATGCGAAAGCATGCCTTTCTGAGAATGAAAACTTAAATTAGAATGAAACTTCCTCATATTTAAAGAAAAATATCTTAGTAATGCATTTCAATATTGGACCACATACTGTAGTATTTTTAAAGCAGTGTTAATCTGTAGGTGTGTGCTATCTTGTACTCTGTTAATTAGTATTTTAAGTATAGCTCATGTAATGTATGTATGTTTGTTTATTTAGAGAACATTGCTTTTCAGAGTTTTTTGTACTCATTTGAAAAATATTAAATTAACAAGGTACCCAAAATGATTTACGGCCCAGTTCAGGAAAGTGGTTAAATGCATGCTGCTTGCTTTCCTGAACTGGGTCATTACTACAGAAAATAAGAATATTTTTACTTCTATAAATTTAATATTTTTTCCAATTTAGACCCCGATTCTATAACTGGTCCCTCACAATTTCAGGGATTTGCCAGTTGCAGGATCAGATCCTTGGACAACTAATTCTTTAGGGTGTACACCATGTCTTCATATGCAGTTATACAATGTCTTCCAAATGTGGAGGTCTGTGGTTATTAACTGCAGTTATATAGTGACTTGCCTCTGGCTTATAGTACATTCATTTTTTGTTTCTCACACAGTAACATGTAGCACTGTTAGTGGGTTGCAAAATCAGCGTAACGATAGTCTATCAAGTAGCTGTTTGGGTTTTGATCTTGGTGTTCTAAACAGGGTTTTGAATGGCTAGGGTGAGGAAAATGTGGACTGAACTTCCAGTGCCCCTGTGTACAACTGTGGCTTTTCAGGCTTTGTCTTCACCCGGGGAAAAAAGGAGTGTTCTTACCTTAGGTTAGTTAACATGTGATAACCAACATGAGGTAAAATTCTAGTGAAGACAAAGCACATATTATGTGTCAAGATGTCAGAGAGCTATGTTAAAACAGTTTTGTGTAGAATATGATTTACAGTGGTGAGCACAAATGCCACAAACTTACTTTTTCACAAATTGTAATAACCTGTTACAGCACTATACTATAGGTAAGCTTTTATCTTGTTACGAACAGGGCTTACTTTATTCATCCCTGTGGCAACATTTTCTTCCACTTAATTCTGTTGATCTTATGTGTCTTCAGGTGATGTTACAGCTCAGGTGTCTCTTCAGCCTGCACTAAAGTTCAATGGTGGGGGTCACATCAACCACACTATCTTCTGGACAAACCTTTCTCCTAATGGGGGAGGAGAGCCTCAAGGTTAGTACTCATTGTGGATGGCTTACTGATATGTCAACATTAACAAATAGAATTAATTGTGACAAACTGTGGCCTGTAAAGAAATCTCTTGTATTTAGTTTGTCACTTAAAAGCTAAAAGATTTGAAAAATTAAGATCCTTCAAAATCGTCAGTCTTCTAGTATGTCTGCTCAGCACCTAACGTAATGGGGCCCTGATCCTGATCGAGACCTTTAGAGGCTCTTGTAATACAAATAATTAATATTCTAATTTTTTGCATGCACTCTAAAATAGAGCTTTACTGAGCATGAGACTAGACTTTTATTAAAGACCGACTTGGTTACATAGGTAGCTATATATTTGTTCACAGTATAAAAGCTGCCATTATTATGATGTTGCCATTGTAAAATTCATTAACTTTTTATTTTATTGATTGACTATGGAGTAATAAATTAGCCACCCGAAACTGTGATAATGCAATAAAAGTCTCCAAGACCTAGATTAGTGTTAAATGCACTGCAATCCAGGGAAAGAAAAAACTCACTGGTAACAAAAATCCACCATTCCAGGAGTTGGATCGGGCTGTCATTGACCTGACTCATTAGCTTTAAGGCTTTAAAAGACCTCATGGAAGATGTATAGTTTAAAAGAAGTAAAGTGTAGAGGTGTGTTGGACCAGTGGTTCTCAACCTTTCCAGACTACTGTACTTCTTTTGGGAGTCTGAAGCCCGATCCCTGCTGCCCAGGGCTGAAGCATGTAACTTAGCTTTGCAGGGCCCCCTGTGATGTGGGGCCCCAGGTAGTTGCCCTGCTTGCCACCCCCCAATGCCGGCCCTGGACTTGTAACCCCCTAAACCCATCCTGCGACTCAGGATAAGAAACACTTCTCTAGATGAGTTGACATACCCCCTGGAAGACCTCTGTGTACCCCTAGAGGTACACATACCCTGGTTGAGAATCACTGTGCTATAGACCACGACAGGGAGGCAGTTAAAGATATTGGGGACCATGTAGAAAAGAACTGGAGAAGGACATGAAGGAGGCTTTAGACGAAGGTGATTCTCCCCCAGCCCTCCAAAAAAATTAACAATTTTGTTTTTATGTAAAATCAGAAAGTGTTTTGAGTGGAGGTGTCAGTTCTTTCAATCTCTGGGATTCAGGATAGTACATAACTACTTCAGTTTTGCTCTGGTAGAAACTAGGCATTTGTTGCTATGAAGTAGTTAACATGCTTTGAAGAGTCACTGTTAAGGTTAAGATTCTATCACGGGTATTTTTAGTAAAAGTCAGGGACAGGTCACCGGCAATAAACAAAAATTCATGGAAAGCTGTGACCTGTCCCTGACTTTTACTAAGAATACCCTGAGAGGGGTATGGGGGGGGGGGGGGGGGACGACTAACAGTCAGAGTGCTGCTGGGAGCTGACCTCTGGCAGCTGCTCTAGCCCCACCACTGCTTCTGTGGCAGAGGCTGACTGCTGCTGCTCTAGCCCCAGCCCCAATCCTGGCTGCTGCTTCAGCTCTGGAGCTGCTGCTCTGGTGGCCCTGGGGCTGACAGCTGCATCAACCCTGCCACTGCGGAAGAAGTTATGGAGGTTCTGGAAAGTCCTGGAATCGGCAACCTCCATGACAGAATAGTCTCATTAGCCTATATATAGGTTGTAGTTTAACATCATAACCGCTCATTAAAATTGTAGCTTCATAATTCAATGTTTACTAGTTCTTCTTTGTCTTCAAACGACCAAAAAAAAAAAAAAAAAATAGAAACTTCAGAATTTCCACTATGGAATTAAGAAACAGGAAGGGGGAGTAAATGTCACTGCAGCTAAGCTTGAATAATACAGTTCAGGCTCACTTGTGTACAAGAACTTTGTGAAATACTTTAGACTAAAGTCTGCTTTAGTTTTGCTTCCCCTTATCTTGTACTCCTTGCAGCTTCCTCGGTTAGAAATGATTAGAATATGCTCTCCTGGAAGTTTAAGCAAAGACCTAGCAATGCTGCATTAAAGCCTATATGTACAGCACTATAAGAGTTCATGCTCCTCTTCAGGTACAGAAGATGCATCATTTGCTTAAAGAGCCTACAACTGAAGTTAGACAAAGAGGCTAGGGAAGAGAGTTGGTCATGACAAAACTATAACTGGGTTCAAAAAAGAATTAGATAAGTTCATGGAGGACAGGTCCATCAATGGCTGTTATCCAGGATAGTCAGGGACACAATTCCATCCTTTGTGTGTCCCTAAACCTCTGACTGCTGGAAGCTGGGACTGGACGGCAGGGGATTGATCACTCAATAAATTGCCCTGTTCTGTTCATTCCTTCCAGAACATCTGATATCGACCAGTGTCAGAAGACAGGGTACTGGGCTTGATGGGCCATTGGTCTGACCCAGTATGGCTGTTATGTTAGTTACAGAGGGTTTATAATACAACTGCTCAAATACTACCTTACAATATGGGATACAGATGATAGTGATATTAATGCATGCTGCAGCTCAAACATTCAGTAAAGTCTAAACACGTTCTTATAATTCTAATGCAATGCCTATTTTAACAATACCGTGGGTAAGCCAGCCTGATTCAGCTATGTATTTGTCAGTATTCAATTGAGGTGTGGGGACCTTGGCGTGAGCTGGCACCTGGTCATCAGTGAGCTTCAGAGGTGCAATCTGTGGGAAAGTTTATACGGATACTTGTCTCGCATACTGTCAAGTCAGACTATCTAGCACTCTTCAAATAACACCCCCCCCCCCCACCCATTCATCCTGCTGCCTGTCTGTCTGACAAACACATAAGCTCCTTAGTATTATAAATATTGGATAAGAGCATGGTAGTACCTTTACGTTGATTATTCAACTTGGAGATTTTTTTTCCTTTCTGCTTTCCTTTTAAATTGCAGTATCTGTATAAAATACTAATGCATAAGATCTATTAAGAATTACTTCTTTTTCCTTTCTCAGAAAAAATGAGGAGGGGGAAGCCAACTGCCTCTGCCTCTCTGACTTCAAAAATAAATCTTGATATCAGCTGGAAAATAGTGTAAAGTGTGTGGTGTGTATGTTGTTGTTGTTTTTTTTTTTAAATAAACATTTAAGGGGAACTGATGGAAGCCATCAAGCGTGACTTTGGCTCCTTTGGAAACTTCAAGGAGAAGCTGACGGCAGTATCGGTTGGTGTTCAAGGCTCAGGATGGGGGTGGCTTGGTTTTAACCAGGACCAAGGCCGTCTGCAGGTCACTGCTTGTTACAATCAAGACCCTCTGCAAGGAACAACAGGTTAGTTTTGTTTTTAAGTGATCTTTGAAAGAAAACCCAAACTGTTATGTATATTTGAAGAAAGTAGCTGCAGTGGCAGCTTGAAAGGGCTATTTAATACATCCATCTTTTTATTTCTAAGTAAATATGGCTAGAGAGAGACTGCATGTGACTTTATCTTTATTAAAAATTATGAAAAGTAGTAATATCCTTTTTAAACCTAACACTTGTGAAGAACAGCTTATAAATTTTGGAGAATGTGTGGGGGAGGAGGTTTTAAAATCTTAGCTTCGGTGGACAGGGAGAGGAGGAAGATGGATGAATTTTCAGCTGTACAGGGACTTCAGCTTTGATGGATGATGGGAGGGTTGCTCATATGGTTTCTTCTTTGGAGAAAGTAATTTAAAGAGGCATCAACTTAAAAATTGCCTTCATTTGAACACTTTTTGCCTCTCTTTGCAAACAACACTTAATATCACCTAGAAGTGGAAGATTAAACTGGTTTGTTTGTTTGTTTGTTTGTTCTATGTGTTTGACAGCACTTTGTGTATAATTAATTTTCCCCTGTGTGTAGGCTTTTCTCTCAACAGAGGGGAGAGAAACCTCTTCTCTTTTTACAATCACACTATTTTTATTTTTAAACATGCTGACGTTGACAGGGCACACTGGGACATATGTTAAAACCTGAAATTACACTTACCTTTGAATCACTACAACTAGGGGAGGTGTATGCTAATGACAGATACCGTATATACTCGTTCATTAGCCCATTCGTTTATAAGCCGACCCCCCCCCCCCAAGATGGATAAGTAAAGATAACAAAAACTGTATGACCCTTTCATAAGCCTACCCTATATTTCAGGGGTTGGAAAACTTTGGCTCCCAGCCTGTCAGGGTAAGCCGCTGGCAGGTTGGGACGTTTTGTTGGCATGGAGCCGCTCAGCTCCCTGTGGCCACAGTTTGCTCGTGCCACTTCCCACAGCTCCCATTGGCTGGGAACGGCGAACCGCGGCCACAGGGAGCTGAGGGCTCCATGCCTGCAGACGCTCCAGGTAAATAAAATTACAATGTATTAGATTTTCAATTCAATGATTCCACAGAGCAGGGATTGGCAACCTTTGGCACACGGCTTGCCAAGATAAGCACCCTGGCGGGTTTGTTTACCTGCCGCGTCCTCAGGTTCTGCCAATTGCGGCTCTCAGTGGGCACAGTTTGCTGCTCCAGGCCAATGGGGGTGGCGGGAAGTGGCGGCCAGCAAATCCCTCGGCCAGTGCCGCTTCCCGCAGCCCCCGTTGGCCTGGAGTGACAAACCGCAGCCAATGGGAGCCGCAATCGGCCAAACCTACGGATGTGGCAGGTAAACAAACTGGCCCGGCCTGCCAGGGTGCTTACCCTGGCGAGTCATGTGCCAAAGGTTGCCGATCCCTGCCATAGAGTTTAAAATCATCGAATTTTGGTGTAGACCTGGTTATAAGCCGACCCCCGCTCTTTGATGCGTCACCTTTTTACCAAAAATATTCAGCTTATGAACGAATATATACGGTATATTGTCAACCAGAGATGGCTCTTAAAGATTTCTCAGCCAGGGATAAGCCAACAGCAAAATGTTGGCCCTGACCCCTTTTAAAAGATATCTGATTTGCCGTGTGTGGGTTTTATTTGACTCTATGCTGTGATGGTAGCAGTTGAGCCAATTGGATTCAGACTGCACTGCTGAGGGAAGATACCACAGTACATCTAACAAGGTGCATAATTTTTGATGGTTTCTCTTATTGTCCGTCTTTCCCTCCAATCCCAGTGCAAAAACTCTGCAAACTTCCGCCATGGCTCTAGAGAGAGAACAAACCACACATGACAGTTGTTAATCACATCAGTTAATGGACTTTTGGAAGGCACTCAGATACTGTGGAGTTGAGGGCCATACAAGAACCTATGTAGAACAGAATACAGGGGATGAACTGAATCTCTGTGGATTAGCAGCTGCAAAGACTGTTTAGCTGGATTCAGTTGCAATTCCTTGTTGGGGTTTCCTAATCCTTAATCTCTCAAAAACAAGGATATATGTAACTAAATCAGGTGTTTAATGAATGTATTTTGTGCCTTAAAACATATTAGAGTGGAATGTTACATAAGCACAGTTTCTAGAAGTATGATTATTGTTGCACCACAGTAGAGTATTTTGCAGTAACAGTGTTCCTTAAGGCAGTTTTTCCAGTTGAAAACTTTATTTTTAGAACTCAATCGTGCTCTCAGGATTGGGTGTTTTCATAGCTGTGTATCATAAAATCAGCTACTGCACTTCCTTTTTTATGGGAAGCAGCTGTATAAGATCTAGCAATGTGCGCCTGTGTGTTGGAGGGTTCATTGTCATCTTTAAATGTTATGGAAATGAAGAATAAAATAGTTGGAAATATTCTGAAGTAGGGTTTTGAAGTTTTGAAATGTTTCTTATTCATAGACTCTCAAAGTTATTTTCTCTTTTCTAGGTCTTATTCCTCTGCTAGGAATTGATGTGTGGGAGCATGCTTATTATCTTCAGTATAAAAATGTTAGACCTGACTATCTAAAAGCTATCTGGAATGTGATCAGCTGGGAGAATGTATCTGCAAGATTCACAGCTTGCAAAAAATAAAGTGGAGGTCTCACACAGACTATTACAAGAGCACCAGTTCTACTCTGAAATAATTTTTGTAGTAGTGTGTTTACTGGCTTGTTAATGAGTCAATCCACTGCTGAAAACACTTTAATGCATCCAATGAAAACATTTGCAATCAAGCCAAGTGTCGAATTCTGTGAAAGGTATTTACCCATAGACTTAAAGCTTTAAACTCTTGTGCAACAAGTGGAAACAATTCTCTAATTCTTTGTAGGGATATAACTCTTTAACATTTAATTGTGGTTCTGCTGAAGTTTCCTGTAGTTGATAGCAGTAAACTTATGAATGTATCTAGTGTTGTCCTTTACTACAGAAGGGAAAACCAAGCTAATCTACATCACAATGGCTTTGTGAGGAATAGTTACATATGAAGCACTATAAAAGTGCTAATTATTAATAAATAACATACTAATACATCTCACAATACTTGCACAGATTGTTAGGGAAACTTTGTTTCCAGGAGCATTTAATGATTTCAAAGGCAAAAGTGATACTCAAAATAACTATTACAGGTTAAATATGCAGTGCCAGGGAGCTTCCTTTAGAAAGTGATAGTAGCAAACATTTGGAAAAAAAAAAAAAAAAGACTGCATTGAATGGGGAGTAGTGGGACACCTGATTCACTTGTGGTAAGGGGGTTTGTTATGCTCTTGAAGCTTCAGTGTATGAGTTTTGGTCCCTTTATTTAGGAGCCAGTGAAGATAGAAGTATTTTCCCACAGCTGCGCTCTGTTCCATATGGAAATATAGTTGACAGCAAGTGATGATAATCCGATTACTGACTGTTTTCTGATGCTTATTGATCTAACTTAATTCCTTGTTGCACTTAAGTATTCAAGTAGAAATGTATGTACCTTATTTGTTGCCATAAATAAAAATAAAAAAATTCAATAACTGAATCCATAGTAATACAACTTAATCATAGTAAGTCCAGATACGTTTCCCTTCAGCTGCAGCACAAAGGGACCACCAAGCTACCTACATACAACAGGCATCACAACAAACTTCCTTGGACCTCTGAGGATGCGTGATGCAAGGCCAAGTGGGCATGCTATGCTTTGTGCGCTCTGCATTTTTTTTAATACAATACATGGGGTAATTGGCTTTAAAATCAATTAAAGATGCAATGTTTGTCCTCTACTATCTTGGTAAAATAAGCTTTTTTTTTTTTTTTTTTTTTCAAGGTATCTTTCTGAAAATAGATATGCTCTTATAACTCATAGTTCAGATAGAAAATGTAGTTTAGCAAGAAAATGCAATACTGGGAGTCAGGATGGATTGATTTTAAACAGCGATTTAAATCATGGTTTAAATTACGAAGTCAAAAGCCTTGATTTAAACAATTGATTTTAATCATCTTTTTCCATTTGTACTTCAGTTATTTTTCCTAAAAAAAGGTGCATTCTCAGTGATATAACCACTGAAATGTTGACTTACAATAAAAAGCCTTTTCACTAGGTTTGGTACATCCTTTTGCCATTTAGGAGAGTATGCTATAACTGTACATTAAGCAATTGTATAGCTTAATATTTTCAGATTCTTCTTCATTGTGCACTTTTAGTGTGTTAGAAACCAGTGAATAATGTATTGCTTATTTACCACTATTGTGCCATATGTTTAAAAAATTGACCCCAAAAGAATGAATCGGGGGGGAGAAACGCACATTTTATAGAAAAGCAGTCTTTAACTCCCAAGTTTTTGATAGAGATTCATGGATTCAGTTTATTTCATATTGAAATGGTTTAAGAGATTATAATTTTGGGCCTTAATATATTTTGTATTAAATTCAGATTTCATTTAAAACAGATTTATTTAAAAAACCCTCATTTAAATAAAAAAATCTGGTTTAAATAATTTTTTAAAAATCTGATCTGTTTTTATCTGCTGTGTTGAGGGCAGAGTGAATTGCTCTCCCCTTCTGTGCCTATATGAACATATGAGGCTTTAATATTACTGCTACAAAATTGAAATAGAAAAGCCATATTCTAAAGTTCCATTTAGTTTCTGAAATAAACTTAGTCTGCACATCAGAGCTGAATTTAACCTAAGTGTCCTAATGTAATTGTGTTCCCTAAACAATACATTTTTAGCAAATGAAACATATTACAAATATCTGGCAGTAAGTTGGCTGGGCAAAAATATATATAAAAGCAACATTTTTGCTATTGTCACTAGTTATGAGATTTTGTAAACTGTGAACTTAGGAAAAGTTAAATCAGAAAAATAAATGCCTTAGAGGACTGCTCAATGATTAATATTCACCTTAACAGCAAAAGAAAGTCATATGTTCTGATTATTATTATTTTTATTTTTTTGGTAGTGTCCAAAGTCTGTGGGATGGGGAATTCATTGTGCAAGGTGTTGTACAATCACATATATAGCCAACTATTAGCCCAAAGGGCTTGCAGTCATGAGCTCATATTTGGTTCAGAGGCTTTAAGTATTTTTTAAAGAAAAAAATACCATCTTTTTTTTTTTGACTCTACATGTAAATGGCTTTAAAAATAAATCTCCTGAAATATTCCCTTTTTCATAAGTCACGAGAACTGTATTTGAAGGGCCGTGTAAAACAGTCTAGAAAAATCATCAAAGTTACTAGCCCAGGCACAATCTTCTGTCCAGCCTTTACCACAATAAAGAAATCTAATTTTACTTGTCAGTCAATAAATTACATCCCAGAGCAGTGCTTCCCACAGTTTCATAGAATATCAGAATTGGAAGGGACCTCAGGAGGTCAACTAGTCGAACCACCTGCTCAGAGCAGGACCAATCCCCAAATGGCCCCCACATACCACCTTCTTAACCTGTTTTGCAGTGAGTTGCTGGAACATTAAGCTCATGTACAGTAAGCAGTACACAAACTGCAGTTTGAAACCCTGGCTCTAGGTGAAAGGGTGTGTAGAATATTACATGGCCATTAAGACAGCATGTGTTTTGTGATTCATGGTTTGTTTGGGTGTTTTGTTTTAAACCCAGAAACATAAAGTGCTTTCGACTGTTCATTATGACTTGTAGGTTTCACTTAAGTGGAAATTCTGGTGTATTTTTGATAACTTAAGTTCTGTGAAATATTGCCCTTATCTGGCTCTTATTTAGAAAGACTGGCATAATATCCAGTGTGGAGCGTAATTGTGTCTGTACCAGTAAAATTAAGCAGTAGTGAAAGGTGCAATAAATGATGCAACATTAAGAAAACCCATACAAATGCAAGAAAACTGGTATCTAGTTCGTGGCTTTTGCAGAGCAAAATCTTAAGTTGTATTTTGCTTGTTTGGGGGGGGGGGGGGGTCTGGTCCACACTGCAGAGTTGGATTGATGTAAGCCATCTTGCCTCAACCTATATTTGCATGTGTCTACACTCAGATTGTCTCCTGCCAATGTAAAGACCTTGTTACATCGACACAGTAACATGTCCTCCCTGAAAGCATTGACTTGTGTTGGTGCACTGTTGACATAGTGGGAATGCAGACACTGCATGACCTATGGTGACTCTAACAGTCCTCCAGCAGCTGTCTCACAAGGCCTGACACTGACCGCTACGATCATAATTGTTAACACTGCTGCCTGGGGATCATGGAGACTACAAACCACACCCACCTTTAAAACCACGGTGTATTTTTGAAATGCCTTTTCCTGATTGCTGAGGCTGGTGATCACACCTAGCAACTCTCCTTTGTGGGCAACTGTACAGCTCACCAGGCCTCCTACCCGCTTTAAATGCCCTCCTGCCTGTAGTAGATAGGAGGTATTGGCTCTCCTGGGCCTGTGGGGAGTAGATTACACAGGGCATGTGGAAGAAGGGCTACAACAGGAATTAGCAGCAGTGCCATGTGAAAAGCAAAGGAATATCAGAAGGCCAACAGTTGATCTGGCACCAAGCTGTGGACCTGCCACTTTTACAATGAGCTGCATGCCATCCTGGGCAGACATCCGCCAGCACCCCTCAGACACTGTGGAGCCCAAGTAATAGGCCCCTGCCATGAACAGCAAGGAGGATGGGGGATGTGTAACTGAGGGTCCCAGCTATGCTGTGAGTGAGGACCTGTCTGCACTCTAGTCAGTCCTGGCAGCTCAGCACAGGTGAGCCTGCTCCAGAGGAAGGAACCTCAGATAAGTGTGTGAGTGCATGTCCCATTAGAATGCTTAAATGTATAGATGGTGCCTAACCCCCGCTTAGCAAGACAAAGGTATTGACTTTTCTTTAATTTACTTGTACTAGAAGAGGTAGCAGTACAACAAACAGTGTTATCTGCTTTTCGTTCCCCTATAGGTTTAGGCGGTGGGGGGGGGGGAGGGGCATGTGGAGCAGTTTATGTACACACAGATGTCACTTGAATCCTGAGAGATCTCAATGAAACCTTCACAGAGCTATCCACAATCCTCTCCTGAAGGTTTCTGGGTTGGCAGCCTCATTTCTTCCTCTGTCATAGGACACTTTTTCACCCCAGTATGTAATGTCTCTGGCAAGCACCACTGCAGTAAATCAGCGCTGAACTGAACTACAGGGCTCTCCCAGGAACCACAGCGGCAAAAGAAGCAGAACGTGGGAGCACTGCTCCCAGGAGCCAGTGCCCTGCACTGGCATCTTCTCTGGCACAGCTTTACTGGTACTGCCCCCAGCCCTGTGTCTCTGGCGGGGCTGTACAGACCCCAGGAGACACAGCTGTGTGGAAGGGCTGGGGGCAGTACAGCTGCACCAGAGGGGCTGCTGGCCTGGGGCCGCCCTCCTTTTGCCTGAAATTGGTATCCAGCACAGCGGGAGGACAGAGCCCCCCTCCCACAGATAACATGGGATGGGAAGAGCATGGGGACCTGGGGTGGGGAGGAGTCATGTGGGGAGGTCACGTGCCCCCTTGAGCTGGTGCCCCCCCTTTGTGTCCCTCCCCTAAGTCACCTATGTGTGCTGTGCGCTACAGAGCTGAAGTGTCAATAAGCATCTTGTTTAAAACTTCAGGGGAACAAGGGAAGGGAGTTCTGAATGTAACTTTGCTTTTTTTTGGACTATAAATACAATACTTCTGTTTTATCTGTGCTTGCTGCCATTGTGGCCTTGAGCCATCCCCTGTCCACATCTGTGGAATGCCTGACTGTGATGAGTAGGAAGAAGAGAATTCTGGCGGTTCTCTGAGATCCTGCAAGCCAGTGCTGCATCGGACTGTGAACAAAGGGCCTGGAGGGTGAATATTTCAAACAGCCTGGAGAGGGCAAAAGCAGATAGGAGAAAATCCCAGCAGGAAGAGGAGTGGGAGATGCACCAGGACACAATGGGGCTTCTCTGGCAGCAAACAGGTGCTGCAGGCACTAGTTGATTTAAAGGTTCAACATGCTTAGAATCGCCTCCCTTTGGAGGCACTAGAGAACTCCATTTTACCACCTCCTTGCATCCCCCAATATTCAACATGTTGTTAGGGGCTGCATCCCTACCCCTACAACTACATGCCAGGGGACACGAAGAACAACTACAGCTTCACATACACTGACCTGTGAGAGCCATGCTTGGTGTATGTGTAGCCAAAATGGACTGGAATAGAGATGAATGTTCTTTCCCCTTATTAAGTACAGTTCCATTAATCTATTTCAGAAGACTTTATTGTATTTGTTTTTTGATTGTGCGCAGGGTTTTTTTGCACTAGTTTTTGTGTGAAATAAAAATCTATTTTTAGGAAAATAATTCTTCTTTACTACTTTACAACAAATGCTGCAGAATGCCAAGCACTACTGAAAGAACCCGCTGCTTGTTATTGTACAGGGCAACAAAACTCATAGGATCAGCGACAAACTGTAAAATTATACACAGACAGCAAGCACTGCAAAATGAATAGGTACATTAAGGGGGACAGAAGGACAGTGAAGAAATTTGGCAGCATGTGACCTCCAGAAGAAGAAAGAGGAGCATCCATTTACCAGCAATGCAGATAAGGTGAGCAACCATTTTCATGTTCTCTCCACAGGTACTAATGCGGAGAGTGGACTAGATGATACATCTGAGGGAAGGGAGCAGAAGGAGACTCCACCGATTGGAAGGCATGAGATGCACTGTCCTAGGGATGGGAGTTACACGACCACCACTCCCAAGAGGAGGAGGTCAGGGACTCCCTCCTAAGGGGGACTGAGTCATCTATCTGCTGTCCCGACCAGGAAAACCGAGAAGTGTGCTGCTTGCCAGGAGCTAGGATTCACAATGTGACAGAGACTGCCGAGACTCAAAAACCCCTTGGATTGCTATCTCTTCCTGCTTCTCCACGTGGGCACCAATGATACTGCCAAGATTGACCTTGAGCGGATCACTGCAGACTACGTGGCTCTGGGAAGAAGGATAAAGTAGTTTGAGGTGCAAGTGGTATTCTCGTCCATCCTCCCTGTGGAAGGAAAAGGCCCAGGTAGAGACCGTTGAATCATGGAAGTCAACGAATGGCTACGCAGGTGATGGAGAGAAGACTTTGGATTCTTTGACCATGAGATTGCTAGGTAGAGACAGGCTCCACCTAACGAAGAGAGGCAATAGCATCTTCACAAGTTAGTTGGTTAACCTAGTGAGGAGGGCTTTGAACTAGGTTCACAGGGGGAAGGAGACCAAAGCCCTGAGGTAGGTGGGGAAGTGGGATCCCAAGAGGAAGCATGAGCAGGAGAGTGCAAGAGGGGAGGACTCCTGCCTCATACTGAGAAAGCAGGACAATCAGCAAGTTATCTTAAGTGCCTATACACAAAAGCAAGAAGCCTGGGAAACAAGCAGGGAGAAGCCTGAGAAACAAGCAGGGAGAACTGGAAGTCCTGGCACAGTCAAGGAATTGTGATGTGATTGGAATAACAGAGACTTGGTGGGATAACTCACATGAAGGGAGTACTCTCATGGATAGATATAAACTGTTCAGGAAGGACAGGCAGGGCAGAAAAGGTGGGGGAATTGCATTGTATGTAAGAGAGCGGTATGACTGCTCAGAGCTCCAGTATGAAACTGCAGAAAAATATGAGTGTCTTTGGATTACGTCCAGAAGTGTGAGCAATAAGGGTGATGTCATGGTGGGAGTCTGCTATAGACTGCCAGACCCGGGCGTTGAGGTGGACGAAGCTTTCTTCAGGCAACTAACAGAAGTTACTAGATCACAGGCCCTGGTTCTCATGGGAGACTTCAATCACCTGGGAGAGCAATACAGCGGTGCACAGACAATCCAGCAAATTTTTGGAAAGTGTAGGGGACAATTTCCTGTTGCAAGTGCTGGAGGAACCCACTAGGGGCAGAGCTCTTCTTGACCTGCTGCTCACAAACAGGGAAGAATTAGTAGGGGAAGCAAAATGGATGGGAACCTGGGAGGCAGTGACCTCAAGATAGGCGAGTTCAGGATCCTGACACAAGGAAGAAAGGAGAGCAGCAGAATACGGACCCTGGACTTCAGAAAAGCAGATTTTGACTCCCTCAGGGAACTGATGGGCAGGATCCCTGATGGGAGAACAACATGAAGGGGAAAGGAGTCCAGGAGAGCTGGCTGTATTTTAAAGAATCCTTATTGAGGTTGCAGGAACAAACCATCCCGATGTGTAGAAAGAATAGTAAATATGGCAGGCGACCACCTTGGCTGAACAGTGAAAGCCGTGCTGATCTTAAACACAAAAAAGAAGCTTACAAGAAGTGGAAGCTTGGACAAATGACCAGGGAGGAGTATAAAAATATTGCTCTGGCATGCAGGAATGAAATCAGGAAGGCCAAATCACACTTGGAGTTGCAGCTAGCAAGGGATGTTAAGAGTAATAAGAAGGGTTTCTACAGGCATGTTAGCAACAAGGAGGAGGACAGGAAAAGTGTGGGCCCCTTACTGAATGGGGGAGGCAACTTTGTGACAGAGGATGTGGAAAAAGCTAATGTACTCAATGCTTTTTTTTGCCTCTGTCTTCATGAACAAGGTCAGCTCCCAGACTACTGCACTGGGCAGCACAGTATGGGGAGGAGGTGACCAGTATGTGGAGAAAGAAGTGGTTCAGGACTATTTAGAAAAGAAGCGGTTGAAACGATTGAAAATGGCCATGGAACTGGTCATAAGTGCGGTCCAAGGCAGGTGGTGTGGGAGGAGCTGTGTAGCCCCCACAGGCGGCCTGCTAATTGTTTTTTTCCTGTAGCGGTTTAGGATCCTCCCACACCACCTGCCTTGGACCGCACTTATGACCAGTTCCATGGCCATTTTCAATCGTTCCAATCGCTCGTTTCTCATGGCCCCCTGCACAAGGAACCCACTATGTCCAGGGGGGACAAGGACACCGTATGCCTGAGGAGAGTGAGTTGGAGGGTGGCCCCCCTGATACAATTGAGAAGGAAGGCTGGGACTTTAAAGTGTGTCAGGGGCAGAGCCAACATGAAATACCAAGGGCAGAACCGTTGGTGTGCTCTGCAGGGCTCCCCCCGCCCCCCCCATGCAATTCTCCACCAAAACTGTGACAAATTTTCGTTACCAATCTGCCTGAGGTGTCAGGTGATCAGGCTGAGGCCACAGGATCGTTTGGGGAGGAGATGACAAAACACATCAAGGGTTAAATTTTAAAGCTTTATTAATGAAATAATAAAATAACAGCAGAGAGTGCTGGGAAAACTCCCATGTCACTCAGGGGAAGAAAGAAAGTGTTAGTACCCCAAGCCCTAACCCACTTTCATACTCACACACGCACTACCCAAGACTGGCCAGACCTGGGTGTAAGGTCAGAAGAACAGCGGGGGGGAAGGATGGACGAGAGGGCTGTCCTGGGCTCTGCTGTTGATCTCCAAATTGCTCCAGTTCTCAGGAGGGTTTTAAGTCCTGGCTCCTCGAGGGTGTGTGTGTGTGTGCTCCGTTTGGGGACCTCTGCTCCTGGTGCCCTCTGTGCAAGTCCAAACCGGCTTTCCATGGTTTCTTCAGCTTTCCCAAAACACCCCAGCTCCCGGGACGTGAGGCTTGACCCCTCCACTTGTCATCTCGTCTCTGTTTTCAATCTCTGTGGCCCCAGACTTCGTTTTCTCCTTCGTTGGCCTTCCTGTCTTGCACATCTGTACAGTTGGATTTTTCTTTCTCACTGCTGCTCAGGCACATTCAAGCCCCCGTCTTTCTCGGCTGACAGCCAGCACCAGCTGTGAGCTATGGCCTGGGGTGGGGGCAAGCGTCTTATCTTTGACCTGAGACTGAGGAGCTGAAGTGTTGTTAACCTGTTCTCCGCTCTTCTCCTTCCTCCCCTCTTGGCCTCTTGTACCTGCAAAGGAAACTTCCACTCCCCACTCACACACTTTTGATCCTCCCCAAAATGGCTTGCTATGCTTGCAAGAGCGTTAGCAATATACAATGCTGATCTGCCTTGGCACCTACCAGGTGCCACTACAGCTGAGTGGAAAATGCTGAGTTCCATGCTCTCGGGGCAACCGCCTACCTCACCTATAGCCACAGGTATTTCTCAAGACTCCCCTTTACTGTCACAGTTAAAATCGTAAGAAAGGAAAAAAGACAGGAGGCCAGCCTGCTGCCTGTCCGCTTTTCTCTCTTCCTCACCCCTTGACCACCTGCCACCCCGTTTGGCTGGGCGATTGTCCTCATGCCCGAGTATTTCCCTTTGGGACTCTGAAACGTGTCCCCATGTGCAGGTCTTGAAGCTGGGCATAGTGGCGGAAGGTGACGTGGAGGATTTTGACGCAGAGGCTTTTGCTAGGGTGGGCAAGCAGGCAGGGGTGGGCTTTGGGGGCAGTTGTCTCTCTGGAGGTGAAAATCAGCACCGCGGGGTGCGAATGGACGTCGCTGTAGAAGGAGGCGGGGAATGCGCTGGTTGGGCAAGGCGTTCCTCTTTCCCCCTTCAAAAGGCCTTGCCCTCCCCGTCGGGGAATCGAACCCCGGTCTCCTGTGTGACAAGCGGGGATACTTACCACTATACTAACGAGGAAAAGGGCAGATAGGGCGCTGTGCTGCTCTCCAGGAGACCAGCTGTCAGCACGGCCCCCTCTGGGCAACACCACCTCCTGCTCCCTTCTCCATCCTAAAGACTTTGGCTGCAGTAACAGCCCTGGGAAAAGCCTGGTCTCTCCGCACATGCGGTTGCCCAGCAGGTCGCCTCTGGGGGCTACACAGCTCCTCCCCCCCCCCGCCTGGGACCTTTCCCTCACCGCTGGGCTGCTCAGCACCTTCTTCCTCTGACAACCATTTCTGTCGACCTTCCACGCTTGAGATTCTTCTCAAAGTCGCGCCTTCACAAACTCAGCCAAGGCCCCTTTGGCTTTAGAAGCGCCTCTTGAGGCCCACACCTCCTGCCTTTTAACGCGCAGTGGTTGGACATTCAAAACACAGCCGTCTCCAGGATGGAATATGCTGCTTCTGGATGTTGGCGCCCAGGAAGAGTTCCTGTTACTTTTCCCCATTACTCTTTTTCTGGTGGATTCACCTGATTGACATAGAATCATACAAGATTAGGGTTGGAAGAGACCTCAGGAGGTCAGCTAGTTCAGCCCCCTCAAAGCAGGACCAACACCCACTACATCGTCCCAGCCAGGGCTCTGTCAAGCCGGGCCGTAAAAACCTCTAAGGCTGGAGATTCCACCACCTCCCTCGGTAACCCATTCCAGTGCTTCACCACCCTCCTAGTGAACTAGTGTTTCCTAATAGCCAATCTAGACCTCCCCCACTACAACTTGAGACCATTGCTCCTTGTTCTGTCATCTGCCACCACCGAGAACAACCAAGCTCCATCCTCTTTGGAACCCTGCCCCCTTCAAGTAGTTGAAGGCTGCGATCGAATCCCCCCTCTTCTGCAGACTAAACAATCCCAGTTCCCTCAGCCTCACCTCGTAAGTCATGTGCCCCAGCCCCCGATCACTTTCCTGGCCCCGCCGCGGGACTCCCTCCAATTGATCCACATCCTTTGTGTAGCAGGGACCCCAAAACTGGAGGCAGTACTCCAGATGTGGCCTCACCAGTGCCGACTAGAGGGGAATAATCACTTCCCTCGATCTGCTTCTCTTGGTTGAACCTCAGCAGGTCTCTTTTGGTCCAAACCTCCAATTTGTCTAGGTCACTCTGGAGCCGATCCCTACCCTCCAGCAGATCTACCTCTCCCCCCAGCTTAGTGTCATCTGCAAACTTGCTGAGGGTGCCATCCATCCCATCATCAATAAAGATGTTGACCAAACCCAACCTTTGACTTGCCTTTACCGGCCGCTGGCTCTCTTTGCAAATGGAGGCAATCAGGCGGAGCCACTAGGCGCGCGTCAAGAGATCCCCCCACTGAAAAGCAATGCCGTGACTCGGAGTCGAACTGAGGTTGCTGCGGCCACAACGCAGAGTACGAACCACTATACGATCACGGCCAGCTGCGTTCTGTGCTCTCGGGGTGGCTGCCTACTGCATCTAAGGCTAGAGGTCTTTCTTAAGACCCCCCCACCCATTACTGTCACAGTTAAGATCGTAAGAAAAGGAAAAAAGACAGGAGACCAGCCTGCTGCCTGTCTGTTTGGCTGGGTGATTGTCCTCATGCCTGAGTATTTCCCTTTGGGACTCTGAAACATGTCCCCATGTGCAGGTCTTGAAACTGGGCGTAGTGGCGGAAGGCAATGTGGAGGGCTTTGAGAACCATTTCTGGCCACTTTCCCTCTTCCATGCTTCAGATGCTCCTCAAAGTTGTGCCATCACAAACTCAGCCAAGGCCCCTTTGGCTTTAGAAGCGCCTCTTGAGGCCCCCAGCTCCTGCCTTTTAACGCACAGTGGCCGGATATTCGAAATACGGCCGTCTCCAGGATGGAATATGCTGCTTCCGGACGTTGGCGCCCAGGAAGAATTCCTGTTACTTTTCCCTTTTATTCTTTTTCTGGTGGATTTACCTCATTGACTTTCCTTTACCAGCCGGAAACTAGGGACCAACTGCTGGCTTTCTTTGCAAATGGACTCAGTCAGGCTGAGCCTGCGGGGCCAGAGCTTTGACTGCCGGCGCTGTCCCCCGCATCCAGGGTGAAGCCCTGAGCTTTGCGAGCAGTAGTTGACTTTTGAAATAGCCCCATGCGGCTCGCAAGCCGCGTTTTGACCACGCCTGTTATAGTGTCTATTACAGAGTGGTTCAGCTATATTCATCTCTGGACAAAATCCTTCGCACTACTTAGGACT
The DNA here is from genome assembly GCF_027887155.1 of Malaclemys terrapin pileata. Taxonomy (NCBI): domain Eukaryota; kingdom Metazoa; phylum Chordata; order Testudines; family Emydidae; genus Malaclemys; species Malaclemys terrapin. The sequence continues at coordinate 90,017,929 of NC_071507.1, forward strand.
AAATCAGGAATTACCTCTCCCCTTGTTGGTTCCAAGAGTAGCTGCTCCAGGAAGCAGTCATTAATTGTTTCTAGAAATTTTATATCTCTATCCCATCCTGAGGTGACACATAACCAGTCAATATGTGAGTAGTTGAAATCCCCCCTTGTTATTGAGTCTTCTGTTTTGTAGCTTCTCTAATCAACCTGAGTATTTCACAATCACCATTTACATCCTGGGCAGGTGGATGGTAGTATATTCCTACTGCTATACTCCTTTTATTCAAACATGGATTATTAGCAAGTCACTGAAATGGCCAGCAGGTGGGGCTTTTATACTGCTGCTAAAACTCAGTTTGGGTCACAGCTATTTCATTTAATAGCTGAGCGTTGCCTTTTCTTGTGGTGGAAAGAAGAAAACCATTTTAATTTTCTAAGTTAATACTTTTTTTTTTTTGTGGTGTGGGGGGGAGGGGAAAGACTATATAGAGTTATTAAATACTTTTTGCAGTAAGTGATCATAGAACTGTGAAGAAAATTTGAGATGAAACCGGAATCTTTATAAAAAGAACAGGAGTACTTGTGGCACCTTAGAGACTAACGAATTTGAATCTTTATGAATGTTTGGGGATCTTGCAGCTGCTTGTTTTTACCAATTTGGACTTATATCTCCCATTTAAGTTATATGGCAACTTCACTCAGAAAGTATAGCTTTATATGAATGAGGACTTTCTCATTAGGATAACAGATTTCCTCCAAATAGTTCTGTGGACAAATGAAAGATCTAGGCACAGTAAATATTGTTTTTTATTCACAGAATTAATCTTGGAGATATATGTGTTTTGTGTGGTTCCCCTGTCCCCACTCCAGGGATTCTTACCTAGTGAAATAGCAAAACAGATGTAAAACATTATCATTCTGCATTGGTAGCATTTCACATGTATTGTACACTCCTTTTGCACAGATGTAAATGATTACACAGGTGCAAGGCAGTGAATCACTGTCTATAGCAATATCAATAATACATTCAGGGTAAAATTCTTGATTAGATTTAAAAATGATAAAAGGAGGCTGGTTTTATAACCATCTGATAAATCAAGTCCTTTCCCTTCCTTTTGGCTTTTCTTAGATTTGCTTCTGGTTAATAACTTAAAAATGTGTTCAGATGTGTTCAGTGCCACTGTTACTGTTTTGATTCAAAGAGCAAAAACACTTTCCTCTAGGGAGTTGTGTTCAGTAGTGTGTGTGTTTTAAGATTCTGCAAGTACAATTTTGGGATGTCACCAGCAGATGGGGTACATATCCACTTTATTTTTCTCTGGCAGGCTCTGTAAACCGTAGCAAGTCAGCATTACAGTGATGCTAAGCTTGGAATTCTGTACTGTGTTCTATAGTCTTTGTAGGTCTCCTTGCCTGCAAATGTTCTCTCCAAACCAGTGGCTTTGTGTGATTAAAAATAACCTTAGCAAACACAGGAGCTTTAAGACATCTATTTAAGTTCTCTATTGATGCAGACCAATCTGTATAAAGTACATGTAGCTGTTAGAAACTCTAGGCCTGATTCTCTTCTCCCACCAGTTAGACACAGAAGTAGTTCTACTGACTGGACCATAATTTCTGACTCCCATGGGAGTAAGAAAAGGGAAAGTCAGATCCTGGGAGGGAGCAAAGCCCAACTTTTTTTTTTAAATTTCTGTTCTTAATAGAGTGAAGCGAAGGTCCTGAGCAACACCAGGGACTTTGAGTTTACTTTTCAGTGTGCAGGTTCCTAAGAAACCTATGCAAATTTTCACTGTATAAAAGTGTCTTGTTTCATTTGGGGATAATCTAGAAAACTCTGGCACTGAGACCTGGTGCATGAGGTCAGCCTGCCTGCTTTTGTGTTCGTTGAAAGTTTGGATGGAATGGACATGTTCCTGTGGAATGTTTTTAGTTCCATTGAATCATCATTTTTTGACAGAAAACTTCTAACCAGCTCATAGGCGCCGACTTTCTAATTTCCCCGGGGGGCGGGGGGGGGGGAGGGGAGCTCAACCCCCACCCCATCTCTTCCAGCTCCCCCTCCTGCATGCCACTGAACAGCTGATTACGTGCAGGCAGAAGGTGCTGGGAGTGGGTGGGGAAGGAGCTGATTGGCTGGACCATTGGCTGGCAGGAGACACTGGGAGGGAAGGAGAGGAATTGATCAGCAAGACTAGCCAGTGAGTGCTGAGCACCCACTATTTTTTTCCCGGGGGTGCTCCAGCCCCAGAGCACCCACGGTGTCAGTGCCTATGAACCAACTCTAAAGACTAGTACCCAATTTTCCTGAGACTTAATCTAGTGCCCTACTCACCATAGCACACTGCCTCATGAAAAGCGTGGTTGTAAAGAGGTGTGCAGAGAATGACATAATCCACCATGACAGATCATGATGGAATATCTCACTAGCAGGAGAAATTGCAACTTTCTCACACCTAAAGTAAAGGGATCTCTAATTTGGAGAAATGTGCCAAGGAGTCCTATTCAGTACTGTGTGGTCCGCAGCATTAGTGGGATGGATTACAAACTGCTATTGTAGGTGCAGAATGTCTGCTTGTGAGTGAAATAATTTTGGGCCACAGTTTCAAAAGGGCCAGACTCCTTATTTGTGGGGTGATGTCTGCACCTCCAGTGATGCGCTCTGAGGGTTTGTCTGGACTAAAAGGGCTTTTCCAGTATAGCTCTACTGGCAGAGCCTGCAATGGAGATGCAGCATCAGGGCCGCCGACCGGGGGTGGGGGGAGCAAAGGGGGCAATTGCTCAGGGGCCAGGTGATTTAAAAGGGCCTGGGGGCCCCTGGCCACTGCTGCGGTAGTGGGTGGCAGCAGCCAGGAGCCCCAGGCCCTTTTAAATCATCCGGGCAGGCCGCAGGGCTCCTAGGCGCGCGAAACCACTCCAGACCCCTTGCTTTGGGGGGCCCCACGGGCTGGCGTGATTGGCCAGCGCCGGTGGTCCCAGAAGTGATGGATTTGTCACTTCTGCCCCAGGCCCCGCTCCCCCCAGGGACGCCCTGGGGCCCGGCAGGCCTGTGCAGCATAGTCCAATAAAAGGACTTCTTCTGTCAGCATAGTTAACGTAGTTCAGGGAGGTGGTTTATCTATGCACACAGCAGCATTCTTCTGTCACATAGCTGTGTCTGGACACTACACTGTGGGTTTTGCTGCGATAACTATGTTGGATAGGGAGAGTAATTCTTCCCTCGCTCCTCTTGGCTGACATAGCTGAGCTGGTAAAGTTTAGTAGTTAGGACTAATCCTAAGCTGTCTGTTCAGTCTTGAAAGTGCAAAATGAGGCACGAACAGCCTTTTGCAAATGTTGGCTCTTCAGACAAAACACAAAAGCCTTGATTTTCAGCATCTGCTACCTTCCCATTGTCACTATCCTATGACCTCTGGTTAGTAGAGGCTAATATTACTTGAGAAAAATTAAGGGATTAGTCCTTTTTGCTAATGGCAGCTGTAAGGAATATATGGGACAGATATGCCTTGAATTATTAATAACAATAATTCCTTCTGGCCCTCAAAAATTAGAAAAGCTATCCACCTCTGTCTATCCCAAAGCAGGATCCACCTATAAAGACAATAAGAAAATGGTTCATATTATGTGAGACACTTTGTCTAAGGACCATACATCAGCCAAGCCTGGGCATTCCCCGCCCCAGCTATCACAATACTTATTTAGCCATTTTAGTTTCTGATTACCTAGGCAAGAAAATCTTATAATTTGCTTATGTATAAACCTTTCTCCCTCTCAACCTTGCTAAAAAGAACTCCAAGTTACCAAGCAAGGATCACACTTTATGCAGAGTGTTTTCATCCCAAACTAGCTATAAACTACACATTGTATTCACAGTATATTTAATTTACAAGGAATAGTCTTATCCCAGATTAGAATCTGCACATTTTTTTCCTTGTGCGTCAGATCTACATTCTTAGACATGTGAAAAATGTCCCTCGTTCCATTGTAAGTCCTAAATAAGGTGAAATTATTATGTACAATCAAATAATGTATGGAATATGTCCTCCAAATTTAGAAGATAAGGAATTTTGTTGGTTTTTATTGTAAATAATTGTGCTCGAAGTCACAGAAATTGCCCTGCACAAGAAAAAGAAATGTTAAGGTATAAGCTAGGGTAGAACTTTGGGATATTAAGAGAAATTGTCTAAAAGGAGTATCCCAATTGATAGTAGGGGCAAATAATGAGATAGAAATGAATCAATCTTGAAAAGCCTCTGATATGATAAGGATTAAAGAAATTTGATATACACCAATGCCAGCTACTGGAGACCAATGAAAGCAGCAGAGAAACGAAGGGTATGTCTATACTACCCGCTGGATCGGTGGAGAGCAATTAATCCAGTGGGGGTCGATTTATCGCGTCTAGTCTAGATGCGATAAATTGACCCCCGAGCGCTCTCCCGTCAACTCTTGTACTCCCACTTCCTTTACCCAGAGATCTGCCTGACCTCGAGGGCTCCCCTTCCACTCTCCTGTCTGGCAGAGTCCTCATAACCCCAACAAGGCTGGGCCCAGGATTCCTTGGGGGCTTGACCCCCAACCCCTCTGTGGTCACCTAGGACAGGGGCTAGACCAGGGGTCGGCAACTTACGGCACGCGTGCCAAACACGGCATGTGAGCCGATTTTGAGTGGCACGCTGCCTGCCCGGTGAGAGGAGGAGGAGGGGCAGAGGGGCCAGAAAGCGCCACGCTGTGGGAAGAAGCGGGGGAGGGGGGAAGCTTGGCTGCCGCAGGACCCCTGGGCTGCTTCTCTGGCCCCTCTGGCTCTGTCTGCAGCTCTGCTCCCAGCACAGGATCTGCTCTCCCTGTGCTGTGTCTCTGGCTCCTCTGGCTGGCCCAGCTCTGTTCCCTAGCTCAGCTTTGGCCTCTGCTCTCTCCTTAGCTCTGCCCCGCTCTGTCTGACTCAGGCAATTCCAACTCACAGGGAGGACGGGACCCACCCTGGCCTCCTGACTCCCTGATTAGCCTGCCTGCCCGCCCAGTCAATCAGGCTGACCTGGAGCATTGGCCTCTCCCCATTCTTTTAGTGCTGGGAGCTAGCCAGCCAAAACACCCCCACTGAATGTTAGTAAGGGGAACAATCTCCTTACATATGGGGAAAGGATTCTCCCCCCATCCCAGGGTTTAAAAGGTGAGAAGAAGTGGTGAGATTTCATTTCAAAGATTGTATTTCCCCCTTCTATTCTTTAATATAAATAATTGTAGGTTATCTTGCTGAGTCTATAAATTAATGGAGATCTCCTAGAACTGGAAGGGACCTTGAAAGGTCTTCAAGTCCAGCCCCCTGCCTTCACTAACAGGACCAAATACTGATTTTGCCCCAGATTCCTAAGTGGCCCCCTCAAGGATTGAGCTCACAAGTCTGGGTTTAGCCGGCCAATGCTCAAACCACTGAGCTATCCCTCCTTCCTGCTAAATACTCTCTAGTGAGTCCTCAAGTAATCATATTTTATATTTGAACTCCTCTAAAAGTCCAAGCAAATTGGCCTAAGAGACTGAAAAGAATTGTTTTAATCAAGTACTTTTAATATTCTAAACTTGTTCCTTTTGACTAGATTGGTCCAAAGAGAAGTAACCATACCCTTCACAGAGCCTTAAAGAAAAGTGCACCCTTGGAAGTGTAATAAACGTGTTAGGTACTAAAGAACTGAGAATTATTGATCATAAATTAAATAAGAAATTTTGGTAACTTGAATTGATCTTTGGTATAACTGCTGAGCCTCAACTCTAGTTTGTGATAACTGCTTGCAAAACTGTATTGTGTGTGTAGTACACACAATTGGTTGTGTCTACATTTGAGTGGTGAATTGTTGATTATATATTAATGTGGTTCTGGGTAAATTAATAAATTGTTGATTGGCTAAGAGTAAGCAAGTGTTCTGATTTCAGAAATACTGTTGAACTTAAAAGTGGACCTGAAAAGAATCCAGAGTTAAATTAGTAAGCTAACGCTCCCTGGACTCAAGAAAAAGGGGTTATCCTGTTGAAGTCTATTGTATATTGGCAAATCTAGTTTTTTAGATTTCAGCTTTAAACTGAAAGCTCCTTTCATGCTTGGGCAATGCAGACCTACAGACTTGCTGTGGAATCTATCTGTATAGAAGACATCAGTATTGCCAACTCATTATTTTTAGCATGAAGTCTTGCAATATTTAGTGTGTGGGATGTGTTTTTTTTTTAAACCTCAACTGCTGGAATCCCAAGATTGCACGAAAATCTCTCTTTCATTTTTTTTTTTTAAATAAGTGCCTAGCTCTTGTCATTGCAGAGAAAAGCTGGAAAATGTGAAGCAAGTGTGCCCCACAGGCTCAGAAACCAGAAGGCAAAGCCCAAGCACCCCAAATTCATTATTTGAACAAATCTCAGGATTTGTAAGCCAGTCTTGTGATATTTTGGAAACGTTTTTAACAGTTGGGGTTGGCAAAACTGGAAACTTAAATTCTGCTCTGTCACAGCAACGTAAATCCTGAGTACTCAATGGAGTTACTCTGAATTTATACCATTGTAACTCAGAGCAGAATCTGGGGCATTAAGATGTGCAAAGGATCTTTCTTTGGGAGGAATGTCTCCAATGTATCCCTTCCATTTATCCCTCTCATAAAAGCCACAAATCAGGCCAATCCACCTGTTTGGCTGAGAGTGGTTGGACTCTCAATTCTCCCCAGAGTCTGTCAACACAATGCCAGAGAGACTCGCTCAAGAGTGTCAGGAGCTGTTCTCTTACTCCACCTCCAGGTCTGAGGAAATTTTGAAAGACCCCTGAGTTTAATTACAATAGATAAAAACAAAATTGCTGTAGATCTGGGAAGAAAGGTTTATAAACCTGTTGAAACAATAACACAAAACAAACTTTGATGTAGATTTTTGTATATTTGTTACATAATAAAATGTAGCTTTTCGCAACTAGTTGATCATTTGCACATCTGAAATAAAGCAAGAAAAGCAAAATGATATCCTGTCTCTGCATCTGAACTAAAGCCCACTGAAATCAACTGTGACTTCAGTGGGATTTGGATCAAGCTCGGTATAAGCAGCTTACTTTCTTTATTACCTAGCTGGGAATTGGAGTTGTTCCTGAACTTCATTTGATCTTAAACACAAGTCATCTCAGTGAAGTGGCTGCTATTGTCTATCTATCCATATATACTAAGGTTTTAATGATATCCTCTCCAGCTGTTGTAGGATTGTGTGAGTACATGTGTGACAGACAGAAAGATTAGTGTTGGAAAGGAGACAATACAGGATATGAAACAACAATCCATTTTCAAACTATGTACAGTGGTTTGGATCCTGAGCTGTAGCGGGGGAGTGGTTGGCCCAGCCCAGAAAGGGGATGCTAAAGGCCATTTTTAGCTGTGTTTGCACCTGTCAGTCCTGGGCTGACCTGCACTGAGCTGGCCTCTCATTGAAAATTTAGAGCAGCTACTGTGTTGCATCAGCTGCTTATGGCCCAGTAGGACATTCTAATAGCTGGATATTGTTTGTGTGCAGGAATATATGGGGCCAGCCTCTTTGGCCCGGCCATGGTCTCTGTACTGGGCAGGGAGGTGGTATGGGACCCATTAGGGCAGCTCTACACAACCCCAAGGATCTCCCTACTCGGTTTGATACTCTGGAGCTTCATCAGCCATAGAGCAGCTTTATGCTGGTGGAGCACAGCAAAGCTATCCCAATGCTGAAACTTGCGGCACGATCCTTCACTGCTGAAGCTGGTGGGAGCAATCTGTTATGGGTGCTGGGTCACTAGGAAGGCCAGAGCACCGAAGGCAGTGATCAAAAATTGTCGTTTGTAGGTTGCCCATTTAGAACATATTGCAGAAACTGTGTCAGCAGTGACGTAGTAGGGGTGTAGTAACAGCTTTCTTGCAAAAACAGTGAATTTCATGGTGGACTTATTCCCCATTGGGTCTTAAGGTCCTTTTTGTTTTTCAAGATCTTTTGTTGTTCAAGGCTCTGCAAAAGCTAGAATGTGGTCTGCTGGAACTCACAGCAAAGGAAGACAATCCCTTATGTCCAAAAATGTGTGTGCTTCTGTGGTGGTGGGGGGGGGGAAGGGGGAACCTTTTCTGGGTCTTTAGAGGCAACTCTGCAGAAAAAACACATTGCTATGCTTGAAGCTGCAGTTGAACAGGATGTCAGATTCAACAGGCTACAGTAACACTGCTCATGTGATTTCCATGCTTTGACTCCCCACAGTGATAAAAAGGAATTGGCCTGTTATGGCAATGCACAAACTAACAATCTGCCAGGCCACTTAACACAAGACGGAAATGAAGGTGCCCAACCTGAGCAGTGGTCTCTAAACTTACACTTAAATACCATCAATTCCACAACAAATGATGGTGCAAATGCATATTTCACAAATCTTGTAACCACCAGGCCCCCAGCCTTGCATGATATATTGCTCTTGGTGGAAATATTGTTCTTGCTGTGCTGTAGCATTGCAGGATTTGGTGTAGAGATGAGTTGGTAACCCAAGTGTAAATGCTTTCCAGTCCTATCAGGCTATTCTTTATTGGCTTGAAGGGGGACCAGGAACAAAATATATTTGTTGGCATAGTGAGCACTCATCAGCAAGCAACACTAGAGGAGATCTAGTCTAGTGGGTTTATTTACATGATGAGATCTAGATTTCAAAGCACCTGGACATTATCCATAATGTTATTTGGATATTAGAATTTTCAGTGGAATCTGAAATAAATTATAAGGTCTCAGATCTGACTCTCACACTCAGAAGGGTAGTGGCAGTGGCATTTTAGCTTATGTTAATGTGGGGACTAAACTAAACATAGGCCCAAGTAAGAGTCAGACACAGTAAAAACAAGAGAATAAAAAGAGAGGCTGTGGTACAATAGTCCAGAACGGAATAAACAACACAAGGAGAAATGCCTTAGAAAATCATAGCATCAGTATTTCAAGTGAATTTATCTGAGAAAATGAGAATGTGGCCAGACAAAGGCACATTTTCTTGCAAGTCAAATAAATCCAAATGCTTAGCTGCTTGGGCACAAGTCATCAGAGTTTATTTCTCAGCCTGACCAAAAGTGTAATTTTGAAGAATGGGAGGTGTATGAGCTTTAGTTTTGTTTCTTCGGTTCTAAGTTGCATGCAGTTCCTGTTACTTGTGAGAAGTTGTAGAAACTCACTAAACTAACTAGGAAAAGGTGGGAAAAAAATGTATTTTTTTTTAAATTAAAAAACAAATAATGATGGAGATGAACAGTTATTTACAACTGCACTTTTTTTTTTTTTTTTTTTGGCCAAGGGTTCAATGTTGTTCCTATTGTCTGAATGATAAAATACCAATCAGGCAGGAGAGGCACAGCTCTTTCCCCTACATATTCAATTAGCAACTCTTTTTATACTCAGGAATTACCCAGAATCCCCAGCCTTGCTAGTGAAAGTAAAAACAATTTAAGCTCCATAAATGCCATAGGCAAATAGGTAATTCAGTACAATCCCATTACTGCAGTACCCCTCAACCCCATCCTAGGAATAACATTCTTTAGTTAAAAATAAAACACAAAATATGTTTAAAATTACATAATTGAAAACAACTGTGGCTACTGGACTACATTTCCCAGCCAGCAACCAGCTGGAGACAAAGTTCACAGGTCAAAGTATCATTGAGCCACACAAATTCCTGCTTCTCACCAGTCCATGTCCTCCTCTCTATAGAAAGCTCCAACTCTTGGGAGGGCAAATAAAGTTGAGTAATGGGCTTTCCCGTTCCAATGGCCATATTGTAGCATAAGCAAATGACATAAAAATATAGAAAGGCTCTTCTTCAAGCAACACTGTTGTTTATTATAGTTGAATGACTATGAACCCTCTTGGGGATGTATAATTTAGCATTGGCTAGTTACCCTAATTAAACCATTACTGACTATCCTCCCTCCAGCCAAAGACTCATAGACTTTGAGGCCAGAAGGGACCATCATGATCCTCTAGTCTGACCTCCTGCACATCGTAGGCCACAGAACCTTTTCTGTTAACAGCTCCATTTAAAGAGCAGCGCACGATGTAAGTTATTTGCATTACACAATAACAATTGCATTTCACCCTAGAAAACCTATTAACAAAGTGGCATATTTTTGCGTGCCCTCTCTTAGTGCCTTATCTGTTAACTAGCTAGCTATGTCGATACAGATATCTCTTTTGTAGCGCATTCTTGGAACAGCAGGGTGTGTGTGTATTAATTTCCATATTAAAAACTAATACGACCCAAAAGTGGCATAAAAGAATGGAAAACCTTGGGGAAGGAATACAGGGAACCGTCATGATGAAAATCCCAGGCTTCTCCAAGTCTCACTGTGGCCAGGTATGCCGACAACCCCATACAGGCTCCAAAAGCCTTTTTTGAGAAACAGCAGTCTGATCATCCTTTTCCCCAAATGCACTCCCTTTACCCTTGCCTTGTCCATAATGCAGTAATAACAAAAGGGTATGAAAGAAAACAAAAGCTGGTTAGCAAGAGAAAACTGCATGCATCTACTGCATTCTGGGTCCTGAGATTCTTACCATGTACAGTGTTGCCTCCATGTCCAGGATGCTATCAAATTACAAAAGTTCCAAAGCAAGCAAATAAAAAGCTAGCTTGAGGCAACTAGCTAGGTAGCAGCTCCAAAGTCTTGCATGGTTCTAGTGAGAATCAAGGCAGATTTGTCTATCATTTACTTGTACTTCTCTCTGATGATTATTATCTGCACTTAATGTGGATGGGAGGAGGCTGCACTTTTTAGTTGGGATCAAATACATATAGGCCCCAAATTAAAGATCTTTCAGTTAAGAAGGGGACACATAGTGCTTTCAGGCTACATGACGTGCTTGGCAACATTGTGCTTCATCCATTGTGTGAGGAGACCAAAATTATGGCCAAAACTGCAAAAGCTTTGTGTTCCCACTAGAAGAATCTAGCTGCTAATTCAGAGTTCCCAAAATATAGTGGTGCGCTAGAGGCGACATGATTGTGCATATAAATAAACTCTTTTTTTTTTTGTCATATTGTACAGGTGGAAAGATGTAGTTGTTTATGTGGCAGCTATTTGAGCTTTGCTTGAGAAAAATAGGCAGGTCTACCCTATGGAGTTATGTCGACCTAAGTTATGCAACTCCAGCTACATGAATAATGTAGCTGGAGTTGACATAGCTTAGGTCGACTTATTTCAGTGTTTACACCATGCTGGGTCGACGGGAGAAACTCTCCTGTCGACTTACCTTATGCTTCTTGTTCCGACGGAATACTGGAGTCGATGGGAGAGCGATCAGCGGTCGATTTAGCGGGTCTTCACTACACCCACTAAATCGATCCCCGGTGGATTGATCACCGCAGTGTCAATCCATGGTAAGTGTAGACGTGCCCATAGAATCATAAAAATGTAGGGCTGGAAGGGACCTTGAGAGGGCATCAAGTCCAGCTCCCTGCACTGAGGCAGGACCAAGTAAACCTAGACCATCCCTGACAGGTGCTTGTCCAACCTGTTCTTAAAAACCTCCATGGATGGGGATTCCATAACCTCTCTTGGAAGCCAATTCCAGTGCTTAAGTACCCTTATTGTTACAAAGTTTTTCCTAATATCTAACCTAAAACTCCCTTGCTGCAAATTAAGCCCATTGCTTCTTGTCCTACCTTTAGTGGACATGGAGAACAATTGATCCGCATCCTCTTTATAACAGCCCTGAAGACTGTCCGTTACCAGTCTTCTTTTCTCAAGATTACACAAGCCCAGTTTTTTCAACTTTTCCTCGTAGATCAAGTTTTCTAAACCTTTTATCATTTTATTTGCTGTCCTCTCGACTCTCTCCAGTTTACCTACATTTTTCTTAAAGTGTGGCACCCAGAATTGAACACAGTACTGCAGCTCACTGAAGCCTAATTAGTGCCGAGTAGAATGGGACGGTTACCTCCCATGTCTTGTATACGCCACTCTTGTTAATACATCCCAGAATATTAGCCTTTTTTGCAACTGCATCACCTTGTTGACTTATATTCAATTTGTGAGCTGCTATAATCCCCAAATCCTTTTAAACAGTACTACCAATATAATACCCTAGAAATATATTATACCAGTGAATGTAACTGCTGCAGACATCACTGGTTCAGACATAAATCTTTGGGATTGAGCTGTGCAAAACTCAGCATTTTGTTTGCTTGGGTCCAGGTAAATCTTTTCTTCAATTTGGTTTACATAGATCTGTATGCCTTGAGTTTATTTCTGGCTTTAAATGGACCTGATAATACAAAGTGAAACTGCTGAATTTTCACCTGATTTTGAATCAAATCCTTGCAATGCGCTCTTAATTTTGCACAGTTGCAAAGCAAAACTTGAAATTGGTCCAGAGCCAGTTCAAAGTTTCCTGAACCCCAATGACTCTTTTGATAAAACCTGGGTTAATAAATGAGGTGAAGTTGGGGTTTCAATACGAAAATTTCTGCACAGCTCTAAATTCTGAACAAATATATTTATAACCAAATTACACACTATTGTTCACCAGCGTGTTTTTTAGACTGGCACTGGGTTGGGAGTAGCTACATATCAGAGACCAAGATATAGATAAGTCATTTGTTCACAGTCACTCAGAAAAGCCAGTAGAAATAGAAACTGAGAGTTCCTGACCACCAGAAGCATACTGGCACCTAGCAGTGGCTCACATAGTTGTTACTGTGAAAGAAAAAACATTCCATATTAACCATTCTCCAATGAGTAATCCCTCCATTACTATCTTGATAGGCAGAGAAATATGTGAATGCAAAGATGAAAGTGAAGCTTTCATAACAAGTGCAGTGGCAGTATGGTTACTCTTGTGTGGGTTCAAGGCAGCTGATGTAGGGGAAAAGGAGACAGAGCTGAGGACAAAGAGTCGTGGAAATAGAGAAACACAGGCAACCACAAAGCTAGGAAAGGAAAGAAATACACAAAGAGAAAGACAACGAGAAGATGGTAGACCAATGTGATTGAGAATAGATTAGGGGTCTGATCCAAAGCCCATTAAGATAATGAGAAGATTCCCATTGGCTTCAGTAGGCTTTGAATCAGGCTCTTTGAGAGGAGGAAAGCTCGAGAGCACTATATTTTATTTTCAGGCACTAAAACCTGACTGCATATTATTTTCCAGGAAAATGTGGTAGTTGCCAGAGTCTCTGTGAGAGAACAACAGTGAATAGAAATAGGTAAAAATGTCATGAAGAAAATATTTGGTATTGTCGGTGGTTTGGTGTTTGAGTATAAAGGTGAAGAAACTGAACCTTCCAAATATTGGTGATAGTTTTAAGTCAGAGCATGAGAGCAATGATGAAAGATCCTGAAACAGAATGTTGAATAAAACATTGATCCTCGGCAAGTCCTTCTGAAAACATTCATGTAGAATCATAGAATCATAGAATCGTAGGACTGGAAGGGACCTCCAGAGGTCATCTAGTCTAGTCCCCTGCACTCAAGGCAGGACTACATAATAATTATGTTACCTGGGGTTCTTTCAACCCAAAGCTCTCGGTAACTTTTACTCTGTGTGAGGAGGTGTCAGGAAATGAATCAGGGGAGACACGGCCGTCCGAGCGATAGATGGCTGGCACAAACAGGACAACACAAAAATACTTTCACTTAAAGCTAAACTTTACTTAGACTCAAGCTCTTACACACGTCCGCAACAAGATTAGTAAAACACCCCCAACCCGTGATAATTACCAAAGCTGAGAGTGGCTCTCGAGTGGCCAGGGCCGGCTCTAGGATTTTTGCCGCCCAAAGCAAAAACAATTTTGGCCGCCCCCCCCTTCTTTAATTACCCCACCCCTGGCTCCGCCTCAACTCCGCCCCTTCCCCAAATCCCCAGCCCTGCCTCCTCCCCCCAGGCTCTCAAACCTGGGAGGGAGGGGGAGCAGCGGCGTGCGAAACGGCCGCTCGGGATCTCCCCCTCCCTCCCAGGTTTGAGAGCCTGGGAGGGAGGGGGAGACTCTGAGTGGCCGCGGCGCGCGGTGCGCGAAACGGCCGCTCGGGATCTCTCCCTCCCTCCCAGGTTTGAGAGCCTGGGAGGGAGGGGGAGACCCCGAGCCGCCGCGGCGCGCGAAACAGCTGATTCGCGCCCCGCTGCTCCCCCTCCCTCCCAGACTTGAGAGCCTGGGAGGGAGGACAAGTAGCGGCGCGCGAATCAGCTGTTTCGCGCGCCATGGCAGCAGCAGCGGAGGTGAGCTAGGGCGGCTGGGGCACATTTTTAGGGGCGGCATTCTGGCGCCGGCCATGCCGCCCCTAAAAATGTGCCGCCCCAAGCACCAGCTTGTTTTGCTGGTGCCTAGAGCCGGCCCTGCGAGTGGCACAGTGGCAGCCAGTCTGCCAGTGGGGAACACAAGATGCATCCAGAGGGAGAGACCAGTCCCGAAGAGTCCCCCCATCTCAAGCTTTTTCCCCTTATTTATACATTAGTAATAGAATGACATGTCCCTTAAAGAAAACTTGTCAAGCAAGCAAGAGGCTCCTTCTGATTATTGATTAACCAGGTGTGGGTCTTTCCAGAGTCTGCAGCCTTGAGACCCCAATAGACATTCCTGAGGGTACATCCTGCTCTTCTAAAATGTATCAGCAACTTCAACACAATTCTTATCAGGAAGGACGTGGGGTCAAGCTGCCCTTTCTGAGGCATCCTAAACCCCCTCCCCTCCTGCCTTGGTCAAGCTGCATGGCCAATTTACAGCCTGCTGACTAGGTTGCTTTTTACCAATAAGCCATAGTGGTTTCAGGCACCTTACTGGTTTGCCAAAGTCTCCCCGTACAATTAGACCATTCCTGACAGGTGTTTATCTAACCTGTTCTTAAAAACCTCCAATGACAGAGAATCCACAACTTGCCTAGGCAATTTATTTCAGTGCTTAAGTACCCTGACAATTAGGAAATTGCAGCAAGGAAGGTTTCGGTTGGACATTAGGAAAAATTGCCCATTGCTTCTTGTCCTATCCTTAGAGGTTAACAAGAACAATTTTTCTCCCTCCTCCTTGTAGCAATGTTTTATGTACTTGAAAACTGTTATCATGTCCCCCCTCTGTCCTCCCTTCTCCAGAAGGAACAAACCCAATTTTTTCAATCTTCCCTCTGAGCTCATGTTTTCTAGACCTTTAATAATTTTTGATGCTCTTCTCTGGACTTTCTCCAATTTGTCCACATCTTTCCTGAAATGTGGCTCCCAGAACTGGACACAATACTCCAGCTGAGGCCTAATCAGTGTGGAGTAGAGCCAAGAATCACTTCTCATGTCTTGCTTACAACAGTCCTGCTGATACATCCAGAATGATGTTCGCTTTTTTTGCAACAATGTTAAACTGTTGACTCATATTTAGCTTGCTATCCAGTATAACCCCCAGATCCCTTTCTGCAGTACTCCTTCCTACGCAGTCATTTCCCATTTCCCATTTTGTATATGTGCAATTGATTGTTCCTTTCTAAGTGGAGTACTTTGCACAAAACTAAGTGACTGGGCAACAAAATGGCAAATGAAATTTAATGTGGATAAATGTAAAGTAATGCACATTGGAAAAAATAACCCCAACTATACATACAATATGATGGGGGCTAATTTAGCTACAACCAATCAAGAAAGAGATTTTGGAGTCATCGTGGATAGTTCTCTGAAGACGTCCATGCAGTGTGCAGCGGCAGTCAAAAAAGCAAACAGGACGTTAGGAATCATTAAAAAAGGGATAGAGAATAAAACGGAGAATATCTTATTGCCCTTATATAAATCCATGGTATGCCCACATCTTGAATACTGCATACAGATGTGGTCTCCTCATCTCAAAAATGGTATATTGACATTAGAAAAAGTTCAGAAAAGGGCAACTAAAATGATTAGGGGTTTGGAACGGGTCCCATATGAGGAGAGATTAACGAGGCTAGGATTTTTCAGCTGGGAAAAGAGGAGACTAAGAGGGGATATGATAGAGTGAATATAAAATCATGAGTGGTGTGGAGAAAGTGAATAAGGAAACGATATTTACTTGTTCTCATAATATAAGAATTGGGGCCACCAAATGAAATTAATGGGCAGCAGGTTTAAAACAAATAAAAGGAAGTTCTTCACACAGCGCACAGTCAACCTGTGGAATTCCTTGCCTGAGGAGGCTGTGAAGGCTAGGACTATATATAACAGGGTTTAAAAGAGAACTAGATAAATTCATGGAGGTTAAGTCCATTAATGGCCATTAGCCAGGATGGGTAAGGAATGGTGTCCCTAGCCTCTGTTTGTCAAAGGGTAGAGATGGATGGCAGGAGAGAGAGCACTTGATCATTACCTGTTAGGTTCACTCCCTCTGGGGCACCTGGCATTGGCCACTGTCGGTAGACAGGATACTGGGCTGGATGGACCTTTGGTCTGACCCAGTATGGCCGTTCTTATGATTAAAAAAATTAATCACGATTAATCGTGAGATTAATTGCACTGTTAAACAATAATAGAATACCATTTATTAAAATATTTTTGAACATTTTCCACATTTTCAAATATATTGATTTCAATTTCAACAAGAATACAGACTGTACAATACTGATTTTATATTTATTTTCATTATAAATATTTGCACTGTAAAAATAAAAGAAATAGTATTTTTCAATTCACTTAATACAAATACTGTGGTGCAATCTCTTTATTATGAAAGTTGAACTTACAAATGTAGAATTATGTACAAAAAATTTACTGCATTCAAAAATAAAACAATGTCAAACTTTAGAGTCTACAAGTCCACTCAGTCCTAGTTCTTGTTCAACCAATCGCTCAGACAGACAAGTTTGTTTACATGTGCAGGAGACAATGCTGCCTGCTTCTTGTTTACAGTGTCACCTGAAAGTGAGAACAGGCATTCACATGGCATTGTTGTAGCTGGTGTTGCAAGATATTTACTTGCCGGATGTGCTAAAGATTCATATGTCTTTTCATATTTCAACGACCATTCCAGAGGACATGCATGGTGATGATGGGTTCTGCTCAATAACAATCCAAAGCAGTGCAGACCAACACATGTTCATTTTCATAATCTGAGTCGGGTGCCATCAGCAGAAGGTTGATTTTCTTTTTTGATGGGTCGGGTTCTGTAGTTTCTGCATCGGAGTATTGCTCTTTTAAGACTTATGAAAGCATGCTTCACGCCTCGTCCCGCTCAGATTTTGGAAGGCACTTCAGATTCTTAAACCTTGGGTAGAGTGCTGTAGCTATTTATAGAAATCTCACATTAGTACCTTCTTTGCATTTTGTCAAATCTGGAGTGAAAGTGTTCTTAAAATGAACAACATGCTGAATCATCATCCAAGACTGCTATAACATGAAATATATGGCAGAATGCGGGTAAAACACAGAGAAGGGGACATACGATTCTCCCCCAAGGAATTCAGTTGCAAATTTAATTAACACATTATTCTTTTAACGAGCGTGATCAGCATGGAAGCATGTCCTGTGGAATGGTGGCCAAAGCATAAAGGGGCTTATGAATGTTTAGCATATCTGGCACGTAAATACCTTGAAATGCTGGCTACAAAAATGCCATGTGAACTCCTGCTCTCACTTTCAGGTGACATTGTAAATAAGAAGAGGGCAGCATCATCTTCCATAAATGTAAACAAATTTGTTTGTTTTAGCAATTGGCTGAACAAGAAGTAGGACTGAGTGGACTTGTAGGCTCTAAAGTTTTACATTGTTTTGTTTTTGAGAGCAGTTATGTAACAAAAAAAAAATCTACATTGTAAGTTGCACTTTCATGATAAAGAATGTTTACTACAGTACTCGTATGAGGTGAATTGAAAAATACTATTTCTTTTGTTTATCATTTTTACAGTGCAAATATTAGTAATAAAATAATATAAAGTGAGCACTGTACACTTTGTATTCTGCGTTGTAATAGAAATCAATATATTGGAAAATGTAGAAAAACATTCAAAATATTTAATACATTTCAATTGGTGTTCTATTTTTTAACAGTGTGATTAAAACTGCAATTAATCGCAATTAATTTTTTTAATCGTGATTAATTTTTTTTAGTTAATCACGTGAGTTAACTGCGATTAATCGACAGCCCTACTTGCAACCTCTCCCAGCCTGGTATTGTCTGCAAACTTTATAAGTGTACTCTCTATGCCATTATCTAAATCACTGGTGAAGATATTGAACAGAACCGGATCCAGAACTGATCCCATCAGGACCCACTCAATATGCCCTTTCAGTTTGACTGTGAACCACTGAGAACTACTCTCTGGGAACAGTTTTCCAACCAGTTATGCACCCGCCTTATAGAAGCTCATCTAGGCTGCATTTCTCTAGTTTGTTAATGAGAAGATCATGTGAGACAGTATCAGAAGCCTTACTAGAGTCAAGATATACCATATCTAATGCTTCTCCCCATCCACAAGGCTTGTTACCCTGTCAAAGAAGGCAATTAGGTTGGTTTGACATGATTTGTTCTTGATAAATCCATGCTGACTGTTAACTTATCTACTTATTATCTTCTAGGTGTTTGAAAATTGATTACTTGATTATTTGCTGCATTATCTTTCAAGATACTGAAGTTAAATTGACTGGTCTGTAATTCCCTGTGTTATTCTTATTCCCCTTTTTATAGAGTGGCTCTATATATGCCCTCTTCCAGTCCTTTGGAATCTGTCCCGTCTTCCATGACTTTTCAAAGATAATTGTTAATGGCTCAGATATCTCTTCAGTCAGCTCCTTGAGTATTTTAGAATGTATTTCCTTAGGCCCTGGTGACTTAAAGACATGTAATTTGTCAAAGTTCTTGTTCTCACCCTATTTTAGACTCAAATCATATCTCATTTTCATTGGCGTATGCTATGTTAGATGTCCGATCACTACTAAACTTTTTGGTGAAAACTGAAACAAAAACATAATTTAGCACTTATCCCATTTCTGTTATTGTCTTTTCCCACCCATTGAGTAATGGGTCTACACTGTCCTTAGTCTTCCTCTTGTTTCTAATGTATTTGTAGAAAGTTTTCTTGTTACCCTTTATGTCTCTAGGTAGTTTAATCTTGTTTTGTGCTTTGGCCTTTCTAAATTTGTCCCTACATGCTTATGGTATTTGTTTATATTCATCCTTTGTAATTTGACCTAGTTTGCACTTTTTGTAGAACTTTTATTTGAGTTTCAGATAATTGAAGCTCTCCTGGTTAAGCCAGGGTGGTCTCTTGCCATACTTCCTATCTTTCCTACACAGTGGGATAGTTTTCTCTTCTGCCTTTAATAATGTGTCTGAAAAACTGCCAACTCTCTTGAACTATTTACCCTTTAGACTTGCTTCGCATGGGTTCATGCCTATCAACTCCCTAGGTTTGCTAAAGTCTGCCTTCTTGAAATCCATTATCTTTATTGTGCTGTTCTCCCTCCTACTATTCCTTAGAATCATGAACTCTATGAATTCATGATCACTTTCACCAAGTTACCTTCCTCTTTCAAATTCTGAACCAGTTCCTCCCTATTTATCAAAATCAAGCAGCCTGTCCCCTAGTTTATTTCAATAGGATAACAAGCTTAGAGGGTAAAGAAAATGTAGTGGATAATAGTATACCTTGATATTAGGAAGACATTTAATACGCTTCCATATAAATTAAATAAATTAAAAGCATTCTCTGTAATAAACCAGTACTGCATAGCTCCAATATTTCTCAAGAATTTATTTTACACATGTACATCTCACACTGGACCCTGGGAAATGGTACTGTCCCAGAAGTTCCACAGTCAGGAAGACCTTATTCTGTATCTGAGTAGGAAACTCCTGGACCATGAAACCTGCTATTCAGTCCTCAAGGAGGAGTGTCTAGCAATATAATGGGCAGTGAATACCCTGCACTATTATTTGTTTAGAACTCCCTTTCTTCTCATCCCTGACCACACAGAGCTCCAATGGCTTCAGACAAAAGACTTGAATGCATTGGTACCTCGTCTTGAAGCCCTTTCTTTTTCATATAGATCATTGTCCCAGCAAAAACCACCACAATGTGGACTTTCTGGCCAGGATGGATGAAGATGGCGAGCCACTCAGTGAGTGCCCTGACAGTCCCACTCAAAGCTGCAGGGGGCAGCAGAGGGTATCTGAGAAAGCAGAGGGAGCTGCCTTTAGGAGACTTGAAGTGTGGCGCAGGCTTGCTAAATGAGCTAACTGGAGACACCTGGTGAGGGGAGGGAACCTCAAGCTGCTGGTTCCTTATAAGAGAGCTGAAGCAGTTGTTTGAAAGGGCTGACTCTGGGAGGGCTACAGGGGAGTCAGTTCTGAGCAGGACAGCTGCAACCTGAACCCCAGAGCAGGTCACCCCTAAGAACTCATAGAAAAGGACTCAATGAACGAAACTTTTTGCTCCGCCAGGCTCTGAAGTAAGAGCCGTGCCTCGGGACAGACTTTTGGGATCTAGCCCTTGTCTACACTAAAGGGAAAAGTCAATCTAAGCTAAGCAATTTGAGGTGCATGAATAGCGTAACTCAAATTGACGTAGTTTAGATCTACTTACTGCGGGGTTCACTATGCATAATACTATGCATAATACTATGCGATGTCAATGGGAGACGCTCTTCTGTTGACTCCCCTTACTCTTCTCGATCAGGTGGAGTACAGGAGTCAATGGGAGAGCAATCGGTGGTTGATTTAGCAGGTCTTCACTAGACCCACTAAATCAACCGCCAATGAATCGATCTCTGCAGCGTCGATCCTCCAGTAAATGTAGACAAGCCCTTAGAGTTTTACTTTTGAGTTATTTGTCTGAATAAATTCAGACCCCAAGAATGGTGGTGATTGGACAAGCAAGTGTGTGATGTCTCTGTAAAAGGGCCTGGAAGAGGGAGAATACAGGTCGGGGTGGCACAGAGGCACCCTGGAAAGGAGAGGGCTCATGGGGTCAGTCAACTCATTTACAAATGTTCACAAATTTGTTTGATGTTCTTGTGCTTTGGTTAACTGAATTGCATAATGGGCACAGGAGGAGTATTTGAAAACTGTGTTGGAATTGTAGGCTACCATTTCAATTTGTAAGGGGTTTCATGGTCCTGCTTGTAGGCTAGGTGGCTCTGTAGTATAGTGTGCAGCCAGCCAGCCTTGAGTAAGGCAGGCTACATTGGTCCTTTCTGTTTTAGGAATCATCCTGCTTTGTCTCTGTCTTTTTTAGGTTCTTGCGTGTTATCGTTCTGAATTTAAGAAATAAAGTAGTGCTACATTGCAAGTAATGCTTCCGGCAAGACTATTTATGTTTTTATCTAGCTTCTCTGTGCGTATGCCACAAACATAACAGCATCCTCCACGATTCCTTCATTTATTACATTAATATGAAAACCAACAAAGAACAAATCCTTCTTGTAGCTCTGCTCTGAGCTTTCTGCAATTTTTCAACATCCTTTTATAAGTGGGACACCAGAGCTGGACACAATATTTCAGTAGTGGGCTCACCAGTGTCTTATAGAGATGGTATGTTACCTTCCTACTCCTACTTGATATTCTCCTATTTATACATCCTAGGACTGCAGTAGTCCTTTTGGGTAGTTCAGGGTGGTATTTGTAGGAGTTAGTAGATAATGTTGAGTCAAGGAAAATTTAGCCTGCATATCAATATTTTTTCCTAATGATACATTTCCAGAAGAACCTTACCAAGGGGAGTGGTGGGAGCCTCATAATGGGAGTCTTTTAAAACCAGACTGCATTTTAAACAATACTCTAGAGAAAGATCTGACATCAACAGAGGGACAGACCAAATGAAGTCATTCTTTTCATTTATAATATAGATGGGTAAATATATTCTGCTACAGAGTTAGGATTTTAAACATTTTAAAAAATTACAAAGCTTTTCAGTTTACTCATAAAACATGCAAAGCCACTTGATGCCAAACTGACTGATTTTTTCAGATACTTTTCCCTTTGAAATTTTAAGGGAAAATGCACCAGATCAAAACACTGCCCTCTTTCCACCATAGAACACTGAAATAATTATATTTATATATATCAACCTGTTTTACCATAAACATTCGGGATAGAACTCTTATAATGTGTTATGTAGATTTGAAACGTGGCCTCTTTTTTAACCCTCACTGGTAAACTGCAGATGCTACAGTTTCAACTGATTACCCCTGTGTAGGATTCCATCTATGGTAATTGTGCCTTGCTATTAAAAAGAAACAGGGATCTATTCTGAGTATATTTTTCCATAGGGCTGATGAGGATTTTATGAATAACAGGTGACTTTTTTCCACTAGATTTTATGAATTGTTTTGCATTGCTAAGTGTGGCCAGACGGTGTCCATAATAACTTCTTTTGCAGCTTCCCAGACTGCTGTTATCCTCAGACTTCTATCATTTAACCTCTCACTGGTAAATGACTTTTTAGCATTCTTGGTACTATATATTCAAACACAGGTGGTTCATATCCTCCTTATTTGAGTTGAGATATTTTACTCCATGCTATTGTTGGTGCTTTAGGGCCCTGATTCAGGAAAGCACTTGGGCTCATGCTTAAGTCCCATTGAATTCAAAGTGACTGAAACACATGCTTTACACACCTTTCCTGCATAGATATGCTTTCTGAAATAATGCTATTAAAGCTCTTCTGCCAGATGGGCATGGCTTGAATGATCCTGTCCTTTTGCTATGGTAAGCAGGTACAATGGGTCAAATTCAAGTCTCAGTTGCACCTGTGTGATCCTCTTTACTTTAACACAGGGCGTGAGGTTCCGATTCTAGGAATAGGGGTGGAATTAAACGGGTGCTTATAGGTGAGCATGTGTTTAAGTGTTGTGTTGAATCAGGGTCTGAGGTGCCAATCCAGTACATGCTTAACGTTGGGCATGAGTGGTCCTAAATTAGGGATCACTCATGTGCTTAAAGATAAGCATGCATTGAGTAGTTTGCTGGATTGGAATCTAAATGAGAGGGGGAAATGGCCTATTGTGTCCTGTGAGTATTGTAATGTTCCCAGTGCAGTATGTTTTCGCCATTTTGGCCAACATTTTGATAAGAGTTGTGTTGATTTGTTTTTATAACTGACATGGCTCATTAAAAACATTGATCGGGGCGGGGGAGGGGGGAGGGGACAGCAAGCATAGATCTAAGACTGTAGTCTGTGTGAAGCTGCTAACTCTGCTAACTTGTCTGCAGTAATAAGATTTGTATGAATAGATAAAGTTTCATTATGGATCTGCCAACGGACTTCATCATATTTGGAAGAAAAATTGTCCATCATAAATGGCTGAGCTAAAGCCACCTAGCTGCATTTATTTTATTAGCTTACTGACCTTTTCCTTCCCTAGTGAGTTTTTTTCCCTATTAGTCCTCTGAGAATGTCTACTGAGATGGCAGCAAAACATTGTTATTAGCTATTTCTTTTTTCCTTTCTGTCTTTTTAAACATGGGACACCAATGCAGAATCCATGGAACAAATGGTTCCCTGTGCATATGTGTGAATAATATCATATCTGTGATACGTGATATCAACAGTAGGACGTCATCATGGGCACAATCCTGCAAGGTGCTGAGAATTATTGCCCTGATCTTGCAAAGCAATTAAAAATGGGCTTAACTTTAAGCATATGAGTAATCACAAGATTGTAGAAAAGCTTGTTTTGTTTAGTACTGTACATACATTTTACTCCTGTACATATATTATTCTTTTTATTATGACATTTTTCTTTTAACTTCTGTACCACACTCCTTTCACTGGAGACAACTTATGTTGCAACAAGCTGACCTGTGTTGTCACCTCCTGTTGCTGCTCATTCTGAATGAGGCCAGTCTGAAATACAAAATACTGTGGTTGCCTGAGAGAGGAGTGTGTCTGTTGCAAAATCCTGTGTGGATTTTGTGTCTTTAATTTATTGATCAGTTTACTTGGCTTTCCAGCATTAGTATTATATAAAGCAAAATGATTGGTTCTCATTTTTCCATGTGCAGGAATTAGTTTTTTGGGAGGCATACAAGGAAGTCTGAGAAAACTTCACAAATAATTTTGGACTGTGTCCAGCAGACTGTGCTGTGACTGAAGGAGCACACTGGGGAATTTATGGTGTAGAGAGAAAATAAGCATCTTTTCTAAAAAAATTTTGGATTATGGGAAGAGAACTAATGGCAACTACCCAGTGCTGTTTGTTCCCTTAGCAAGTAACTTATTCTGAATTGACAAGGTAAACCAGAGTAACTGCATGAAAACATATGAATTTACCAGCAGGATAAGTGAAAACATTTGAAACTAGGATCTTACCAGCTTTTCATAATGGCAAGATTGTAGTGAGCTGCCAGAGATACTATTCATATGCTAGTCACTTCTAGCAGCAAATCTATCTATCTACAAACCCCAGAACCATCAACAGGCAGGCAAACCTATGCCATTTGATAGCAGTTAATTTGCCACTTCCTTAACATGTAAGGCAATAGGATAACTGTAAGTATATTTGCCATTAACACCAGGGAAGTGTTGCTGAACTCTAGATGAGAATAAGGGAGGAAGCATATTAAATCTTTATTTGCTGGTCTTCAGATTCTTCCTTTTTTAGGACAAATGATGACAAACAACTGTAGAATTTAAGGAGAGGCAGAACATTTGTATCACTTGCCATTGTACACATGCATCCTTAATAATAATAATTATTATTAATAATTAATAATTAATAGCCTAGGTGACCCAGTCATGGACCAGGACTCCTTGTGCTAGGGCTTTTTACAAACATAGAACAAAAAGATGGTCCCTATTCCTCACCATGTTTATCTAGGTATTATAAAGGAACCTTACAGCAGCATTAATTAGTGTTGCACCTGTAGTGTTCTATGTACAATTTTTATTTCAGCAATATCATGTCTTGCAAAGGGGCATTTGAAGGATGCTGTGTCCAGAAATACCATGCATAATGCACACCCAGAGAATGGGATGGAGAAATCATTGATCTGGGCATGGTGTTGGTGTGCCTAAAGCAGAAGTGATTAACAGCTTTAGAATTATAATAGGTATCATAAAGCAGAGGTACGGTAGGCAGGCCGGAGAATGACACATGACAAGATGAATGGGATAGGCGCCATCTGATGCCCGGCGTATCGGATGGATAAACATTTTTTTTTTAAGTTAAAAATGGGCTTTTTAAAATTAAATCAGCTTTTTTTAAATTTAAATTAAATACAGGTTTATTTTTAAAAAATAAAGCCTATTTAAAATTAAATATGAAATTGACAACCTATGTTAAAGCTAAACTCATTATAATTTTGTCACGGAGTGTGGGGGAGTCAGGGCCCTGCACCCTCACTTTCTGCGATTCACCATGACTCTCAGCCAGCCAGTAACTCAGAAGGTTTATTAGACGACAGGAACACAGTTCCAAGCAGGGCTTGTAAGTACAACCAGGACCCCTCAGCCAGGTCCCTCGGGGGGCAAGGAGCTTAGACCCCAGACATGGGGTTCCCTGCATCTTCCCAGCCAGCCCAAAACTGAAACTCCACTGCAGCAGTCTCACTCCTCCTCCCCCCGCCTTTGTCCAGTTTCCTGGACAAAGGTGTCACCTGGGTCCAACCCCCTCCCAGCTCAGGTTACAGGCTCAGGTATCCTCACTCAAGTGGCGTCATCCCCTGCTCTCCCATCCCCCATACAGACAGTCCCAGCAGAACTAGACAACATTCCCAGGTCAATCCGCCCCACTCCCTACTGTGTCACAAATTTATCAAAATCATTTAAATTATATACACAATAATATTAAGTACGACATATTTGCTGCCAAGTTTTAGAGAAAGTCCAACTGGTGGAAGTCACTGGCTCAGCAGCTGGAACCAGTTTATTGAAATACTAAACCAGCTTTTGACACAGAAACTTTTTTTGCAGGTGCAGAGAATATTTTCTTCATTTCAGTCTATTCAATGAGTTCAGTTCAATGACTAGCTCATTCACAGGTAAGAAACCAGTTGGGAGTTGAAAAAGCAGAAAAGCTTGTTTTTCTCTTCTAATCTATGAATATAAACGAGGGGTGAGAGGTTGAGTTCTCCTAGTTCTAAAACCTTCAAGAAACAATTAGTTCAGTTCACTAATGACAGATAATTCCTTTGATTAATTCAATCAGTAAGTTTTAAATGCAAACATGTATTTTGATAACCTTTTTTTTCTTATGTATCCAGCACATTGAAGGTAGTTTTATATCATAAAATTAAATGCTGATTTGTGCATTTTAATTCAATTTGAATTTCCATCCAAATAGAGCTTGATGCAAATTACGAGTAAAAAATGAATCACCTAGTAAATAAGAAATGCATAATTCACTGTTCTATAAAATACTTAATTTTCACATTTGTTATTATCTCACTAATGTAAGTTAAGCTATATAATTGCTGAACAAATGTGTATAGATATGTATAGTGTATCCTCCTGGTTAGCCAAAAGAAGCATCGCATTTAGTACAAAGGCTGTACTTAGATGAAAATTAACATATTTTAATGAAACAAGGTGGGCGTGCTAATCTCTTTTATTGGACCAACGTCTGTTGGTGAGAGAGACAAGCTTTCAAACTTACACAGAGCTGAATAAGAGCTCTGTGTAAGCTCAAAAGCTTGTCTCTCTCACCAACAGAAGTTGGTCCAATAAAAGCGATTAGCTCTCCCACCTTGTGTCTCTGATGTCTTGGAACCGATGCAGCTTCAACAGCACTGCGTACAACATATTTTAATGGTTACCAACCAGTGAGAATCAATCATTTTTTAGGAAAATAACTAAAAATTACAAATGCAAAACATGATTAAAATAAATGATGGTGCCAGGAATACATATTTAATTTTACAGTGGAATGAAATGTGATTCCTAAACTTCGGGGCCTGGAGTGGTTCAGTGTAAATATTTTGAAATTAAATCGACAACTCATTTTATGTTGTTACAATGGCTACTGATTCTCTTCATTTTGTAAAGTGGGAATATTCAGGCAAGCGAAAGAAATCCAGCCCACAGGATTTGTGGCATCACATATAGTAACCGTATAACAAGTAATACAAACTGCCTGCATGATCACGTCCAGCTTAACAGTTGCACGACATCTATATTTTTCACATAACTGAGGTTGTAAAGTTTCCTATTTTTCAACTTCATTGTTTTTAGTGTCTGTTAATGTTATACTTTATTGAGTCAATGTGGTGAGTGTCCTGCCAGTTTTATTTCACTTTCAACAGTCAAGTCATCTATAGGGGGAACTGTAATAAAACATTTTTCCCTGCTTCATGGCCATTTCAAAGCATAAGCAGTATCTCCTATATGTGTCAATTATATTAATTTATCTCTTCCCTGAAACTTCTATCCAGCCTTAGGGAGGGAAATGATGCACAGCTGGAAAGGAGAATGGCAAAGTATCCAAAGCAGGAACGTGTTCCTGAAGATGCGTGTGTCATACACCTTCCCCTGGTCATCCCATGGCGAAGTCAGTGAAACGACCCCTGTGATCCACCAGCACCTTCAATACTATAGAGTAGTAGCCCTTTCTGTTGGTGTACTCCATTGCAAGATGGTCTGGTGCTAAAATTGGGATATACGTGCCATCTATCGCCCTGCCAAAGTTAGGGAATCCCATTGCCACAAAGTCATCCACTGTTTCTTGCACATTGCCCAGAGTCACAGTCCTTTGTAGCAGAAGGCAATTAATGGCCCTGCAACTTACATCACTGCAACCCCCACGGTGGATTTCCTAAGTCCAAACTGATTTGTGACTGACCAGTAGCAGTCTAGAGTTGCCAGCTTCCACAAAGCGATCACCACATGCTTTCCCACCATTATAGCATCTCTCATTTTGGTGTCCTTGTGCCGCAGGGCGGGGTGAGCTCCACACACAGTTCAAGGAAGGTGGCTTTGATGATGGACTGTGATCCATTCCCAGAACTCTTAGTGGGAGAAGGTGGTGATTTGCACACGGTGCAATGCTCTTTGTCTTGATGCTAGAGCACCAACTGTGGATACACTCCACTGACACAAGGAGCGTTTTGTGATCATGCACAAATGATATACTTAGAGCAGTTTACAATTGTCGACATTACTTAAGTCAACCTCCCTCTGCAGTGTAGACATGGCTGTAGTCTGAATGTGCCTTGCTGATGGTTTTCTTTTTCACTGTTTTTCATCCTGATCCCTGATGTCTTTTTCCTGCTGGGAAAGATTCTCAACTTTAGAAAGTCTGCAGCCTGACACCTGCCTTTCTGCTGTAATAGTGTTGTGCCTTGGGCTGTCAAGCAGTTGACTGTAGTTGGAACGATCTATCTATGCTGTTCCTGGGGACAGAGGAAGTACTCATTGATGTGTTTTTGCCCTGGTGACAAGCGCGAGATGCACTGAGCAGCTCCCCATCTGTGGCCTGTTCAGCTGTTGATCTCATCAGGCTGTTTTTTTGTTTGAGGTACCTAAAATTGGAAATGCTCCCAAGGCCAGATAACTTGTGGAAGCATAGACATAGTCAGAGACAACAAGGCGAATGGACTACGTGTACGGTGTATGGCCAGATAAGAGGGACAAGAAAATGAGACTGTGACCAGTGTCCCAGGGGGCCACATTGAGATTGTTCAATCAGGGCAAACTGCAAAGAATGGGGCAGACAATCCCCGAAACTGGTGGCTATTCTAATACTTAGATTCACTAAGCCATCAACAAAACAGCTTCTATGATACCTTACTGGTTATCCAGAAGCCAGAAATACAGTTCCCTTAAAGCAACCCAGCCTTCGGCTCCCATCCAGACAGCAAAGTCAAATATAATAGGATTACTGAAAATCTTGTTCATCATATAAAAAGTTCTACCAATCCCAAAGAATCAGACACATTACCTACCAGGTCAGTGAATATTTCAGATCTTACCCTAATACACACTTACAGCCAATTCTTATTAACTAAACTGAGATTTATTAAAAAAGAAAAGCGAGAGAGAGTATAGGTTAAAAGATCATCGTACATACAGATATGAATAGTTCTTTGGTCAGTTTCATAGTAGAGCTGGTGAGCTTTAGAGTTGCAAAGAGTTCTTTCAGAAATAGTTCCATAGGTTATAGTCCAGTGTCCAATATCAGGGTGACCCAGACTGGAGCTGGATACCTCAGTCTTGGGACCCAAACATCCCCTGATGAAGCTTAAGCAGATCTGAGATAACAGGATCATGGTTCAAGAGTTCTTTTTACAGTTCTCTAGCAGGCCATTGATAGCCTCTTGACAGCAGGCATTCCTTGGGTGAAGAATAGTGGCTTTGAAGTAACCCCCTGTTTCCTAAACTCCACCAGTAATTAGCTGCATGAATTAGCATAAGGCAACTGCCCATCTGCTGCCATTTATAGGCAGTGTATTACAAACTTCAAACTTCCTTGCAATTCTAAGGAAGGGTAGAAGGGAGAACAGCAAAATAGAGACAATGGATTTCAGGAAGGCAGATTTTGGGAAGCTCAGAGAGCTGATAGGTAAGGTCCCATGGGAATCAAGACTGAGGGGAAAAACAACTGAGGAGAGTTGGCAGTTTTTCAAAGGGACACTATTAAGGGCCCAAAAGCAAGCTATTCCGCTGGTTAGGAAAGATAGAAAATGTGGCAAAAGACCACCTTGGCTTAACCACGAGATCTTGCACGATCTAAAAAATAAAAAGGAGTCATATAAAAAATGGAAACTAGGACAGATTACAAAGGATGAATATAGGCAAACAACACAGGAATGCAGGGGCAAGATTAGAAAGGCAAAGGCACAAAATGAGCTCAAACTAGCTACGGGAATAAAAGGAAACAAGAAGACTTTTTATCAATACATTAGAAGCAAGAGGAAGACCAAAGACAGGGTAGGCCCACTGCTTAGTGAAGAGGGAGAAACAGTAACAGGAAACTTGGAAATGGCAGAGATGCTTAATGACTTCTTTGTTTCGGTCTTCACCGAGAAGTCTGAAGGAATGCCTAACATAGTGAATGCTAATGGGAAGGGGGTAGGTTTAGCGGATAAAATAAAAAAAGAACAAGTTAAAAATCACTTAGAAAAGTTAGATGCCTGCAAGTCACCCGGGCCTGATGAAATGCATCCTAGAATACTCAAGGAGCTAATAGAGGAGGTATCTGAGCCTCTAGCTATTATCTTTGGAAAGTCATGGGAGACGGGAGAGATTCCAGAAGACTGGAAAAGGGCAAATATAGTGCCCATCTATAAAAAGGGAACTAAAAACAACCCAGGTAACTACAGACCAGTTAGTTTAACTTCTGTGCCAGGGAAGATAATGGAGCAAGTAATTAAGGAAATCATCTGCCAACACTTGGAAGGTGGTAAGGTGATAGGGAATAGCCAGCATGGATTTGTGAAGAACAAATCATGTCAAACCAATCTGATAGCTTTCTTTGATAGGATAACGAGCCTTGTGGATAAGGGTGAAGCGGTGGATGTGGTATACCTAGACTTTAGTAAGGCATTTGATACGGTCTCGCATGATATTCTTATCGATAAACTAGGCAAATACAAATTAGATGGGGCTACTATAAGGTGGGTGCATAACTGGCTGGATAATCGTACTCAGAGAGTTGTTATTAATGGTTCCCAATCCTGCTGGAAAGGCGTAACGAGTGGGGTACCGCAGGGGTCTGTTTTGGGACCGGCTCTGTTCAATATCTTCATCAACGACTTAGATATTGGCATAGAAAGTACGCTTATTAAGTTTGCGGATGATACCAAACTGGGAGGGATTGCAACTACTTTGGAGGACAGGGTCATAATTCAAAATGATCTGGACAAATTGGAGAAATGGTCTGAGTTAAACAGGATGAAGTTTAACAAAGACAAATGCAAAGTGCTCCACTTAGGAAGGAAAAATCAATTTCACACATACAGAATGGGAAAAGACTGTCTAGGAAGGAGTACGGCAGAAAGGGATCTAGGGGTTATAGTGGACCACAAGCTAAATATGAGTCAACAGTGTGATGCAGTTGCAAACAAAGCAAACATGATTCTGGGATGCATTAACAGGTGTGTTGTGAGCAAGACACGAGAAGTCATTCTTCCGCTCTACTCTGCTCTGGTTAGGCCTCAGCTGGAGTATTGTGTCCAGTTCTGGGCGCCGCATTTTAAAAAAGATGTGGAGAAACTGGAAAGGGTCCAAAGAAGAGCAACAAGAATGATTAAAGGTCTTGAGAACATGACCTATGAAGGAAGGCTGAAAGAATTGGGTTTGTTTAGTTTGGAAAAGAGAAGACTGAGAGGGGACATGATAGCAGTTTTCAGGTATATAAAAGGGTGTCATAAGGAGGAGGGAGAGAACTTGTTCACCTTAGCCTCTAAGGATAGAACCAGAAACAATGGGTTTAAACTGCAGCAAGGGAGGTCTAGATTGGACATTAGGAAAAAGTTCCTAACTGTCAGGGTGGTTAAACACTGGAACAAATTGCCTAGGGAGGTTGTGGAATCTCCGTCTCTGGAGATATTTAAGGGTAGGTTAGATAAATGTCTACTAGGGATGGTCTAGGCAGTATTTGGTCCTGCCATGCGGGCAGGGGACTGGACTCGATGACCTCTCGAGGTCCCTTCCAGTCCTAGAATCTATGAATCTATGAATCTATGAATAAGAGAAATAAAGACAATGATATTACTCCATTCACAATTCATCAAAATGTTAATATTCCCTTTTGATTTTTGAATCAATATAACATAGTAACAGACAGGAAGTGTCTGTTTAAATGGTTAACATCTACCACGATATGAGTAACCACATACAATCGGTATTACCTCTAATTCTCTAACAATACAGGTTTGCAGTTCAAAGCTCTAGTCTATCTAACATGGCTTTGTTAGCTATTTATAAGGAGTAGCCTTAATTAACATTTATATACTTCTTTAATATGTCTTTAAAGGTAGAATTTGGGTCATTTAGGCTGCAAGTGGCTTAACCCTTTATGGCTTAATGGCACAGAGACAAATCAGACAACAAGGTTTAAAAGGGAGGAATATACATTATGGGCCAGATCCTCAGCTGGAGTAAATCATCATAGCTCCACTGACCTCAATGGAGCTTCATTGATTTACAGCAGTGGAGGACCTGGCCTGATTTCTGTTGGTTTCTATTATGAAATGAGAAGAAATGCTGACTGGGACTGTGTCAAGGGAGAGGCAGTCAGTCAGCTAGTATGCCCCAAGCCACTTAGTACTTTATAGGTCAAACCCATCATTTTAAACTCCATCTGGGAACCAAAAGGCAGCCAGAGCAGCTCCTGGAATATCGGTGTCATGTGCTTCCGGCACGATACGTGGCTTGCCAAGCCTGCTGCCTCATTCTGCACCAGCTTCCGTTTCTGGCTGCCTTTAAGACTTAGCTCCGTAAAGGGGCATTGTATTAGTCTAGTCTTAGTGTTACAAAGAGATGGATTGTGACAGGAAGGTCTGTCTCTGAAAGAAGTACATTAAATAGGAAAAAAGTTTTTCCTGATACTGCTGCTAGGAGATGGTCCAGAGGTTTCCTAAGACTGTGTTTGAGATGGCTACATATGAATGTTTTCCTCTCTTAAACAAGTGCCAATAAAACCTGCATGCCACTCTGCACTTTTTTAAAAATGACATAAACTGGCATCTTTTGCTTTTGCTCTTTGGAATCAGCCCACTCATCCTTTTAAAACTTTCATTTCTAAAGTGCAATTCTGGAGGTAGCAAGACTGAAAGAAAGTCAGTTACATTCATAAATAATTCTGGTCTTCGAAGGTAAAGTACATAGGGATGGACGACTGGTTAGCATCATACTGTGGGGACTGTCTTTGATTCAGAGTTTAATCTGGGACAAGATGGGTTCTGAGCAATTTCTAATTCATTCTCCTTTAATAGGGAACATCTGCTATACATATTCTCTTTCCCTGAGGTTCAAAATTCCCAATGTATTTCTTTATAATATACTTTCCATACGATTTTGATTTAAAGGCAGAGAATGCCGAGCTTGTGGCCAAAGGACTCTCACATATATATATGTGTGTGTGTGTGTGTGTGTGTGTGTGTGTATAAAAAAAGATATTGTGCGAGGTAAAAACTCTGAATCATGTGCGAGTCCGAATCATAATGTTGGAAAGAGGGACATACGAATGGAAAGAACAATTTAAAGCACATTCTGTCACTGTAAGGTACAAACTATGTGTTCTTCGTAACTATTATTTATGGTTTTATTCCAAAACATTCCCGAACCCTATAGCATTAGAAAAGGTCTCCAGCCTGAACGTGCAGCAGAATAAAAAGATCAGACTGCATCGAGCCTGAATGTCTCCAAGGTTCACTATACAGACACCGACAGTGATGAGATCACGGTAGAACTCTTTTAGGGCTTGATCCTCTGCTCTCTGAAATCAATGGCAAAGCTCCCATTGACTTCAGTGGTGTGTAGGGTGGCCAGTTTTGGTTGGACGTATTCCTGCAGGTTTCGTCACATGACATAAACTTTAATTAAAGATTCATCTTTAATTCCTGGAGACTCCAGGGCAATCCTGGAGGGCTGGCAACCCTAGTTAGCTGTTCCAGGAAAGTACCATCGAAACCTTAGAGTGTCCATGCATTAATTTTTTGGGAAGGTGGGGAGAGGGGAAGTCTGGGGAAGGGAAGAGAACAAAATACTTATCTAGTCCTTACTGTTGAAAATATAATCTTCTAAACACAAAATAAGCATAAAACAATATGGTACTGGCTTCCGAAACCTGTAGGCAACACCAGTGCCTCTGCTCACAGCTTGGTACAGGATGTGGGCCCTAATAGATAGTGAGTATCCAAGTGAGTTCCATAGGCTGGAGAGGAGCCCTCCAGTGCCATTGATTTCTCATATGCACAATAATCCATTGTATAGTTTGTGCACTTTCTTCCACCTTCTCATTTACATCAGAACCTGACATTATTTTTATTTATGATGAAAACTAAGTCACAGGCATGTTATCTTCCCTTTGTTCACTCCATTACTTAGGAGCATAGAGAGATTTAATAGCAATATTTTGAAATGGAAGTGTTCTGATAGGGTATTATCGAGGTTGATAGGGCTAAGCTGTACATTAACTTGACAAAGCAGTCACATACTGAAGGTCTTTTCTTTAGGATTCCAACTGTTTCCAGCCTCCCCACCACCTATCAATTTCTGCTGCAGCAGTGGAGGGAAAAATCCCTAGACAAGCACTGCGAAGTTGTGAAAGAGCTTGTGTAGACATCCCCAAGCTAGCTTTGATCTAGCAAGCTAGAATAACACTAGCAGTGAAACTGTGACAGCACAGGCTACTTGCTCTAGAATAGTGGTTCTCAACTTACATACCATTGTGGGCTGCATATGTGGCCCACAATGTGTTACATGGGCTGCGTCCAATACTACTTCTCTGTCCCTGAGGATGTCACATGGGCCGCAGCTCAGTGCTGAGTGGGCTGCAAGCTGCCTGCAGGCCACAGGTTGCGAACCACCGCTCTAGAGTAAGTATCCGGGGTCCCAGGCAGGTTTGCACATCCCGTGCTGCTGCAGCTTCACTGCAACTGTTATCCAGGCTAGCTAGATCAAAGGTAGCTAGGGGATGTCTACATGTGCTGCTGTCACCCTTTGACCGCAGCGTAGACATATTTTCAGTGTTAGACCCAAAACAGTGTTCATACTCAGGGATAACAGAGAGGCTTGCAGTCAAACTGGCATACAGTGCTAACAGTAAGTCTCATACATATGTTTTTGAAATGTATTTCTTGCTGCCGCAGTTTGTTGGTGGAGGAAACGCATATCTAGAATTCTGACAGTGAGGCCTGGTCTCCACACAGGGTTGTACTGGTTTAGCTAAAGGTTTGGTTTTAAATTGATTTATTTAAACCAGTTCAAGTTTGTGTGTAGACACTTCTATTTGGGTTTGAGCATTTTATTATCATTTATCTTAATCTGTTAAAAAAACAGATTAATCTTAACCAAAATAAACCATAATATTACGCCAGAATACGCAGTAAAGCTGTGGTGACTGACATTAATGCTATTTTTTCTTACCATGAGCCTGCTTAAAAGGAGAACCAGTTTTTGGAACAGGTCCCAATCTACTTGATACTGAGATGATGACGATAGGCTGAGAACCGGGGTGAGCATGAGTGGTTGCAGAATTCCAGACAATGGACCCTTTAAATTATCTTTGTGGAGCTTAGCCCAACAGTCCAGTGCTGATGTCAGGTAAGCAAAGCGATAAGGAGTGATCACTGCCAATACTTTGCTGCTACAGCAGAAGACGATGAAAACATTTAACCAATATTTGCTGTGAGCAAGAAATTATGTAGCGTATTAATGGATTTTTAGTTGCTAGCTTCCTGGCAATGCATCATGCTTGATGGTTGTATCATACTTAAATGAAGATGGTAACGTGGGAATGCTTTTAAGCTATTATAATTATCACTTCTTTTGTTGCACCTTTCTTCTTACCCATTTTCCAAAACAGTTTCAACTTTATGCAATATATTTATGAAGTTATATGTGGCTGTTGTGACACAGAGGCTCCTTGGCAAAGGGTCCCATGTACTTTGAAAACAAGTCTCACCTCAGACCTGATAAACTCACTAAACCCAACACATCTTGCAGGATATTTAGCCATAAAAAGTAGCAAGTAAGGTGTCTACAGAAAGCCTGCAACTTGCAAGATTCATAATTATGGTGAGATGTATATATGGGTAATATTTATGAAATAATGAAATTATATTTAAAGTATGCTTCATGGATTTGGAGTAAAAATTAGTCACCAGGGGATAATATATCTCAGTGATGGCCCATTCAGGTAGGAGGGAGCTGTCACCCTGCCCTGATTAGCCAATGATGTAGTGCAAGGCTCAATTATTTGGCCTTGACCCATCCCAAGACTTTCAATGGAAAACCATCAGATCACAACTGCAAACAGCTGAAACCATTTGGAGGTAAAAAAGGAACATTACAACAGACAGAATCACCCTGCCAATGAATAAAGACAACAGACTGGTTCAGTGTAACAGAGAAGGGGGAAGGGAATTCTGTAGCTGAGGAGACATCTTGAGGAGTGAGGGAGTTCTCATGAAAGATTGGATCCTGGTTTCTGTGAAGCCAGCCAGCTCTACAACAGACTGAACTTTTGGCAGGGGTTGGGATGGGAAACCTACTTTATTAGCCAGGAAAGGTAACTAAAACTGGTAAGCTGGGGTACACTTGTCCTTTGAGGGCAGAGGCTCTGGGGCTTTTGTGAGTAGTCAATGTTAGGGGCTGGATATCACAGGGGAATGCTGCAAGGGGACTCAGCGACTTGGGTGCACCTATTGTTAATCTGCAAGGCAAAGTCTGGGCAGGCATAGACCAGAGGAGAGTGCTTGAGTGGCTAACAGGCTGGAGGTGTTAGGGACCTACACCCAGCTACCACAAGCAAGACTCCCTCGTGCTGGAGGCAGGGGGTAATAAGGTGACTCGCAGTCCTGGTACCCTGAGAACCATCACAGGTGCTCTCACAGTATTTATCTAGTGGATGAGTACTTATCGTGTTGCTAGAAAACCAGACCCCCCACCCCCAAAAAGAAAAGAAAAGAGACAAATTGATAAGCTGATCTCAACAACTATCTATGTTGACTGACTTGCTATAAAAATGTATCTTAAGAAACCCTTGAAGGTATAATGGTGGAGATGGTGGAAGGATATTAATTATGGAGCTGTTCTGACATGAATAAATTGCAAACATGTCATGGTTTAAATGTAGAGAAGTCTCTGTGCTAGGGCAAGTCCAGCTCTGTAATGTACCTATCATTGTCATTTCCCCTTCGATTTCAGTGTAGTTGTAGTTCTTTTTTGTCTTCCTTCATATACTAAAAACATATAATCAAAATTGGGGTCCAAAATTCATCTCTTGTGGAAGCAGATGCAACTCCACTAAGTCAGTGGAGTTGCCCCAGCTTTGATCAGGCCTGCTCTGGTCCAGGATGCACCTACACGCTAGAAATTAAGGGAGAAGGGGACAGCAGGAGAGGGAACTGCGCGTGTTCATTCCTAAATGTAGTATAGAGAATCTTGGGGCTAGATTCTGCAAAAAGATCATTGACCTGGGAGCCTGAGTGGGGGCAGGGATGCGTCCAGGCAGATCCATTGCCAGGATCTAGCCCTTCAACTCTCTTCTCAGTCGCTCACATGCTTGACATGAATGCAGTTGTGCTCTGCAGTAGGTTGTTATTCAGCAAGAAAATATTTCAAGTTTTAGAGGGTAAACTCTTTACATTCTTTCCCCAAATTCATCCCCATTTATATTTTTGAGGGTGCTTCTGTGTGTTGCAGCTGTTCTGTGCCTAGGCCTTATAAATTACACACAATTAAATATTGTGACAGACCCAGACCAGTGGGGTACAGGAGTCTGGTAGAGGGCAAATATACTGGTCACTGGATAAGTAATCTTCTGTTCCCTGAGTGACCAGGGCAGGGGCTGCACTAGAGTAATCAGGAACCTGCTAGAACCAGTTAAGGCAGGCAGGCTAATTAGGACACCTGGATCCAATTAAGAAGAAACTTCTAGAATCAATTAAGGCAGGTTAATCAGTGCACCTGGGTTTTAAAAGGAGCTCACACCAGTTTGTGGTGCGAGTGTGAGGAGCTGGGAGCAAGAGGTGCAAGGAGCTGAGAGTGAGAGGGTGTGCTGCTGGAGGACTGAGGAGCACAAGCATTATCAGACACCAGGAGGAAGGTCCTGTGGTGAGAATAAAGAAGGTGTTGGGAGGAGGCCATGGGGAAGTAGCCCAGGGAGTTGTAGCTGTCATGCAGCTGTTACAGGAGGCATTCTAGACAGCTGCAGTCCACAGGGCCCTCGGCTGGAACCTGGAGTAGAGGGTGGGCCCGGGTTCCCCCCAAACCTCCCAATTGACCTGGACTGTGGGTTCTGCCAGAGGGGAAGGTCTCTGGGCTGTTCCCCAACCCACATGGTGAATCTCTGAGGCAAGAAAATCCACCAATAAGCACAGGACCCAGCAAGATAGAAGAGGAACTTTGTCACAATATACAAGCCAAATTAAGTCTCTACTCAATGTCTGATTCGCCCCCTGTGTCTTCCTCACTTTCCACTGTGAAATAAACAAAAAATGCACAGGAAGACAAGCCTTGTGACCGAGCAGGTCTATTGCTTGCAGTATAAGTCATTGCATTATAACCATAAATAATAAATCTGAGACCATAATTGGACTCCCTTTACTAATCTGTTGCCAATGATTACAGTTGAAATGCCCCAAGCAGTGGTGTCTGCAATCCAGTGCATGTGCAGTTTGGGGAGGAGAAGAAGGGGGAGGGGGGGCGTTTTAGCAGTTGCCAGGGTATTTTCCATGAGCAGTTCTATAGCTAGAAACAGATGCTCTGTGCTGTCCCTCAGCCAGTGGATTAATGTAAAAAACATTATAAATATACCCTTCAAAGCATTCTTTACTTTACTTCTTGTCTATCAGTAGCTTCTCTTCTTCACCCACCCCCATTTAAAAAGAAGAAGGTGGCATATTCCATCTTTCTATCCCATCCCTTGGAGAATATGAGACATCCACTAAATCGGAATCTGTTTGGTTACTTGTTACTAAAGACTGGCACCTTTTTTCATAATTTAGTCACAGTCCTGTGCTTTACTACATCTTGGAACTATGGAAGGGACTTTGAATATCCTTGGCACTTTTTCCTTAGCAAATATGAATAAGTTGCCTGCAGGAATGAAAAGCTTAACTCATTTTCCAGTTACCTTGCAGTGCTGTGTGAGTGGGTTTTTTCCTTATGAATCAGATATTCCAGAGGAGACACTAGACGCCAACTTTCAGTGTTGCTAACTCTTGTGATTTTTGTCATGGGTGTCATGATAATTATTGTTTTCCTTAAAGCCCAGCTCCTGGAGTCAAGTGGATATGTGACAGCCTTCATTCTTAAAGAAAAAGTAAGTTTCTAGCCCTTGTGGCTGTGAAGAAAGCTTCAAAATGTGACCCCAGTGCACCCTAATGGCTCAAAAAGCAGAAGGCAAATAAAAAGAACACCAAATCTATTATTTTTACATAATCTCATGATTTAAGGACAATCTCATGATTTTTCGTGAGCCTGATTCATGATTTTCGCATATTTGGGGTTGGCACTACTGAACTTTCCTCTGGCCATCTATCCAAATGCCTCTTCTCTTCCATTGCACACATGCGTTGGTGGAGTTGTTGGGAATGTCCCATCCCTTCTGGATACTTAGCCCAGGTTTACCACAAATTGAAGGACAAGTGCTGTAGACACAGACAATAAGCCCTATCGGCTATGGCACTAGTGGGTTTCCAGTAACACACAAATGTCTGATGGGAAAAGTGTCCTTAGCCAGGATAGGAAGTATTCTAAATGCAAAATCTTAGTCAGCTGGTTAATGAAATGATAAATAATATAGTTATTGGCTAAAGATCCCATAGCTGGGGACAAGAGTAACCTTGTCCTTGGAGCTCTTCAGGGCTAGCACCTGAGTTTTCCCTTGTCAAGAAGACCCACTATCAGCAATGTACTACATTTCCATAAATGCCATGCTATCCCTACTTAGGCAATCTCAGGCACATGAATGACAGCTCTGTTAAAAACAAATTCTTCCCTGTTCATGATTAATGCTATTGTTTGCAATCAACATGTTTCTGCATGATTTCCCCCTTATCTTGACAATGGCCCCCTACAGGTTTGTGCACTGTACACAGTGGTTATTTGAGCTGAAAACAAAAATTATCTGTATGGGTATAGGGGTATTTGTTGCTGGCAAGAATATAGCTGAGCCATAAGACTGCTCTGGAATCTGAATTTGTCCCTATGCATGGCTTACTGCCTCTGTTACCCTTCTGTCATTTAATCTAATATGCCAGACATTGTACACTTTGGTGTTAATCATTCACTTCCTAGCCCCCTTTCTGCTTGAATGCTCTCTGCCAGTTTGAAACTTGACTTCACTGTTACTTCCTGAAAAACTGCCAATGGCTGTCATTCTTTCATGATGAGCTAGTTCCTTCGTCTAATAACACGTAGCTCTTTATGGACATTTCCCAAAGCTCTGGGTTTCCTGGTTAATACCAGGAACAACGGTTCAGTGCTGGTTGTCATAATACCATCAGTCCTTGTGCTTACTGTGAAAATGTGTCCACTCTTGGCTTTGGAAGGAGGGGTTGTTCAAAGAATCCATCCTAGTTCTCATTGACAACTTCACTTTCTCTAACACCGATACTGAAAGCCACTCCAATTCTCCGTCCATTTGCTGGGAAGTTTTTTATGAGACAATTTGTTACTCGCTCCTGAGTGCCAGCACTTGCACAGTGTTTAGTGCTGGCAATGACTGTTTCAGTGGGAAGTCTAGCTTTAGCCAAGAAAGGATTAAAGCTGCTGACCTAACCTGGATGAACTAACCAGACAGATCATACAATCTGTCTCATTCTAATTTCCAGTAGTTCAGCTCATTATTTCCCAATTATTGATTCCAGTTTCTTCATTTTCACATTTGCTTTTCTATTTTCTCTCTCAGTCCGATGTGACCCAAGTGCAAGATAAGATGATATAATATATATTTGCCAGTGAGCCCTTCCCAGCATCCATGCTGCTCCAATTGTTGTAAATTTTCTTCTCCATC
Organism: Malaclemys terrapin pileata; assembly: GCF_027887155.1. Taxonomy (NCBI): domain Eukaryota; kingdom Metazoa; phylum Chordata; order Testudines; family Emydidae; genus Malaclemys; species Malaclemys terrapin. Next base: position 90,058,470 of record NC_071507.1, read on the forward strand.
TTTATAATGTACCTGCCTGATACTCCTCAGATTGTTTGCATTCTCTGTGCCTGGTACTTGCTGGCTATGAATGACACCTTCTATTCAATTCTTGGTAGGTTTTCATGCTGCCCTCATTATTATAGTATCTGAGCGATTTCCAGTAGTGTGTTAAGCAACATGACTCACCTCTGTCAAATGTGATTTGTTCTTTCTGTCGTCCTGTTCCCATCATGTGTGCAATGTAAGGTTTTGTTCTGAGGGATTTTTTCCCCCATGTACCTTTAATATGGTACCGTTTCCCCCTCCTCTCTCCAATTTCCCACAGGGCATAGTTAAGTTCCCTCTGAACCAGACCGTTATTACTCCAGATAAGCCAGATACCCAATTCAGTTTATGTATTGCTACCATAGCCCCTAAGAGCCCCAATCATGGACCAGGACCCCACTGTGCTAGGTGCTGTACAAACACAGAACAAAAAGACAGTCCCTGCCCCCAAAGAGCTCACAGGAAAGGAAAGTTGTAAGGAGGGACTTGAGGGCTAATGAGTGAGTTTTGTGGAGGTTTATAGGGAGCTCCTCCCAGGCTGGACGGGCAGCATGGGGAAAAACACAAGTGTTTGAAAATTTAACATGTGGGTGATGGAGCCTGGCATCACTGAAGAGACATGAGAGATGTTAGGTAGGGTGGGGAGGTGGGTATGCCATGAAGGACATTGAAAGTGAAGGCAAGTCGCTTATGTTTGAAGTGGTAAAGACGGGGAGCCAGTGGAGGGATGAAAGAAAGGAGTGACATCATCAACATGATGGGCTTGGAAAATGATCTTTGCAGCAGCATTCTGAATGGATCCAAGCAAGGCAAGTTTGCATTTGACAGGGCTAGAGAGAAAGATGGTGCAGTAATGGAGGAGCAAGCTGCTGAAAGCCTGGATGAGAGTTCTGTCTGTGTGGATGGATAGGAAAGGCCATATCTTAGCCCTGGTCTACACTATGAGTTTAGGTTGAATTTAGCCGCATTAGATCAATTTAACCCTCTCAACTCAGATGCACTGGCCGGATAGACAGGAAAAGTCCCGCGAACTTTTGAATTTCATTTCCTGCTTGGCCAGCGTGGCAGGCTGATCAGCATAGGTGATCATGGAGTCCCAGAATTGCAAAAGAGCTCCAGCATGGACCTAATGGGAGGTACTGCATCTGATTGCTGTATGGGGAGATGAATCTGTGATATCCGAACTCCGTTCCAAAAGACAAAATTTTTGAATTTTGAAAAAAATCTTCAAGGGCATGAAGGACAGAGGTTATAACAGGGACCCACAGCAGTGCTGCGTGAAGCCTACCAAAGAAGATAGTGCCGCGTGAAGCCTACCAAGCAGTGCCGCGTGAAGCCTACCAAGAAGCCTACAGAGAGACAAATGGCTACTCTGGGTCAGAGCCCCACACATGCTGCTTCTATGATGAGCTACATGCCATTCTAGGGGATGCCCCTACAACTATCTCACCCCTGTGCTTCCCTCTTCCCCCAGCCCTCCCGGGCTACCTTGGCAGTTATCCCCCCATTTGTGTGATGAATTAATAAAGAATGAATGAATTTGAAACAACAGTGACTTTATTGCCCCTGCAAGCGGAGATCAAAGGGGGAAGGGGAGGGCAATTGGCTTACAGGGAAGTAGAGTGAACCAAGGGGGTGGGTTTTCATCAAGAAGAAACAAACAGAACTGTCACACCGTAGGCTGGCCAGTCATGAAACTGGTTTTCAAAGCTTCTCTGATGCACAGCGCACCCTACTGTGCTCTTCTAACTGTCTTGGTGTCTGGCTGCGCGTAATCAGCGGCCAGACGATTTGCCTCAACCTCCCACCCCGCCATAAACGTCTCCCTCTTACTCATACAGATATTGTGGAGTACACAGCAAACAGTAATAACGATGGGAATATTGGTTTTGGTGAGGTCTAACCGAGTCAGTAAACTGCGCCAGCGAGCTTTTAAACGTCCAAAGGCACATTCTACCACCATTATGCACTTGCTCCTTACTACTGTCCAGGCTTCATGAGCCATGGGAGCAAGGGGTAGGCTGGGATAGGTGCGACCGCGCGGTGCTGCCTAGTGGGAAAGCAGCCTGAGGCAGAAGCCTCCAGCTGGCATGATATTCCAGGCAGGACTGAATCTCCATTAGACGAAACTTAAAGAATGACCTGGAGTCATTCCCATTTTTGTCCAGGCACCCCCGACCGACCTCACTGAGGCCGGCCAGGAGCACCCATGTCTGCCCAGGCGCCCCCCACCAACCTAACCGAGGTCGGCCAGGAGCACCCACGGGACAACAACGACGGTTAGCAGTCGTATTGCACCGTCTGCCGTCTGCAAGGCAAGGGGATGCTGCTGTGTAGCACTGCAGTACCGCTTCTGCCAGCAGCACCCAGGAGACATATGGTGACAGTGAGCTGAGCGGGCTCCATTCTTGCTGTGGTATGTCGTCTGCACGGGTAACCCAGGAAAAAAGGCAAGAAACAATTTTTTGCCGTTGCTTTCACGGAGGGAGGGAGGGGGGCCTGACGACATGTACCCAGAACCACCTGCGACAATGTTTTTGCCCCATCAGGCATTGGGAGCTCAACCCAGAATTCCAGTGGGCGGTGGAGACTGCGGGAACTGTGGGATAGCTACCACGGTGCAGCGCTCCGAAAGTCGACGCTAGCCTCAGTACTGTGGACACACACTACCGACTTAATGCACTTAGTGGGGACACACACAATCGACTGTATAAAATCGATTTCTAAAAAATCAACTTCTATTAAATTGACCTATTTTCGTAGTGTAGACATACCCTTAGAGATAGATGTTATGCAGAAAGAATCAGCAAGATTTAGACATAGGCTGTCAGGACTTAGACCAGGGGTCGGCAACCTATGGCACGCATGCCAAACACGGCACGTGAGCCGATTTTGAGTGGCACGCAGCTCCTTGCCACGGTCCCAGCCCCCAGCCCCACTCAGCCCCCCCCCCCACTCTCCCCTGCAGGGGCAGGAGGCAGAAGCTTAGTTCTGCAGCAGCCAAGCTTCTCCCCTCCCCCGCTTCTTCCCCCAGTGTGGTGCTTTTCGGCCCCTCCTCCTCTCCGTCTCTGTGCCAATCAGCTGATGGCCCTGGGGAGGAGGAGGAGCGGCAGCATGCACACAGCTCCGTAGAGGAGGCAGAGAGAGGTAGGGATGGAGCCTGGGGGAAGGGGGTGGAACAGGGCACATCCCTTCCAGCCCCCTGCCATGAGCCGCTCAGGGCAGGGGGCTGGGAGCACCCCCACGAGCCGAGCACCCCAGCCCTCTGCCCTGAACCCCCCATCCCAACACACACCCAGCCTTCTGCCCTGAACCCCCCACACCCCAACACACACTCAGCCTTCTGCCCTGCACCCCCACACACCCCCAGTCCTTTGCCCTGAACCTCCCACACCCCAACACATACTCAGCCCTCTGCCCTACACCCCCACAGCCCCATCCCTCTGCCCTGAACCCCCCCACACTCAGCCCTCTGCCCTGAACCCCCCACACCCCAACACACACCCAGCCTTCCGCCCTGCACCCCACAGCCCTCTGACCTGACCCTTGAACCCCCCACACACCCAGCCTTCTGCCCTGCATGCCCTCTGCCCTCTGCCCTGATCCCTGAACCCTGAACCCCCTCCCCCAGCCCTCTGCCCTGACCCCTGAAACACCCCCCCCCAGGTCTGGGGTCCCAGCCGCAGGCCCTGATTAGCCCACTGCTGGCCTAGGTGAACAGAACCCCAGGCTGGCAGCGAGCTGAGCAGGCTGGTGGGGTAAGAGCAGCATTTTAATTTAATTTTAAATGACGCTTCTTAAACATTTTGAAAACCTTGTTTACTTTACATACAATAGTTTAGTTATATATTATAGACTTATAGAAAGAGACCTTCTAAAAACGTTAAAATGTATTACCGGCACGCAAAACCTTAAATTAGAGTGAATAAATGAAGACTCGGCACACCACTTCTGAAAGGTTGCCGACCCCTGACCTAGACAGATGCTCATGTCAGGTTAGGGGCCAGAGTGACAGGTAGAATGCTGGTGGTGTTCACAGTGATCGAGAAAGGAGGGAGCAGGGATGGCTTTTGGCCGAAGATTAACAGCTCTGTGTCAGCCAGGCTGAGCTTGAGCTGATGGATCGACATCCACAAGGTTGCATTTAGTTCCCTGGAATGTGTTAGCTTGAATTCTCAAACAGTTATTTGGGGGGTATTAGAAACTTGAGAACAATGGTCCCAAGTGCAGGGTGTCAAGCTCCCTGCAGTGACTCAATAGCGTGACTGTAGCCAATCTTATAATAAACTGTCTAAAGATTTATTAACTAGAAAAAGGAAATAATGGTTATTTAGAAGGTTAAAGCAAGTGAACATATATATATGCACAAATGAGTTAAGATCTTAAACTTCAAAAGGTAATAGAAGCTTCTATAATAAGTAAGCTCTACATGTCCTTTAGGGCTAACGCAGACTAAGTACCTGGGACCTCTTGCTTATGCCTAGCAAGGATTTCTCCCTGAGTCCAAGCAGAATAGAGATAATCAGTTACTTTTTATTCGGGGTTTTTATTTCCTCCTGCCACGTGCTCTGAGCTGCAAACTCAGCTGATGAGAGGAATTCATTTGCATGACTCATTTTCATGTGGTGGTGGTGGTGGTGGGGAGAGTAGGACAACTGAGTCTTTTCTCTTATTTAATGTCCCATAATAGTCCATCTGGTGTTGATGGAACATCCTGCCCAACAGGAAAGGAACAACTTCTATTGCAGATTAGCTCTTTACACTAGTTAATGTCTCTCTCCTGTCTGGTGATTTACATAGTCACAGAAGCTCACAATACAAATGTTCTAATATTACCTTACAATATGGGATACAGATGTTATAAGTGAGATTAATGCATGCAGCAATTTACAAACATTCAATAAGGTCTAAACTCGAAACACATTCTTATAATTCTAATACCTATTTTAACAATGCTAACACACAGGTTAGACAGACTGGTATTCAGCTATGCATTTGTCAGTATTCAGTTGTGGCATGGGGATCTTGGCATAAGCTGGCACCTATTCTGCCAGTGTCGCAGAGAAAATTGCATGTCATATCAAGATTGATTTTCTCTGATTTTTGGCCAAGTTCTGGGGTTCTGAAAAATGTGAGCAATGTAGACAGACATTCAGAACTTAAACCACTAAAACCAAAACTTCTAAATATATAAATGTATGACATAAACCTAATCCCTTTAATAATTTCATCCATCTGACATGCATCTCCCCAGTTAGCAGCATATCTCTTAACCTACCACTTTTTCTTGTTCCCCTGACAAAAAAACTTTTATTTCTCCCTAGTCAGGCTGCTGTTTTTCATTTTGAATCTTGTCTTAAAAAATCAAACATGTGCCAGAGTTTTTAAAATATCACTTATACATTGTTTCAAAATGATCTCTTTATTCAAAGTCACTTACACCTGCCCACACAACTGTATTTTTTTGTTTCAAATAGCTTTTTATTGAATCAACCTAACATACAAGAAAAATAATTGCAGGCCATGCCTTTTCCTGTATTAATACAACATTTCCATCTTAACAGAGACACAAATCTCCCCCAGCTCAAGAAGCCTGCTGGGGATATAAAATATTTTTCTTTGGCAGCAGTATATAAATAGCTCTAATCCTATCTAATTTCTGTTACCATTTCGGCTTATTGCTTTGAGTTCCTACCATGAAAAGTGCTCATATTTTAACCAGACTGCCAGTTGTTTTCTTTTGTTTTTTAATGAAACCTTGCTAGCATACTGTGCTGTGGTTACAAACTGTATTGCCTGGTTTGCATCCACGTGACAGAGTTCTGAAGCAGCATTACAGCTGTGCTGCAGAACCCTGTTCAAATCTTGCCAAGTCCAGATAAACACTGCAGGCTTATCCTGTGCTGTTAGCTGGTTTTTAGCCCAACTCTCCTGACGGTCCTCAGACAGAACACGTATGTTGATGTTTATATGTGCTTTGAATCCAGGCTTGCTTGTCTGTCCGGGAGACAGCTAGAGCACAGGTTGCTCTTTAAGGTGTGCTCTGACCCGCCCGCTTTGCAGTAAGGATGTAGCTGAAGCCAGGTAACGGAACTTGTGCTTTGATAGCCCTCTAATGCCACCCCACAGTTTTTTTTCTAGCCCTTTAGCCTGTTCACTGCCTACTTGCCTCCTATGCAGCAGAAGCCACCTGCTGGTTCAGACACACCTGGTTGGCATTGAACTCTTCATTCCATAGGGCCAACTCCATTTCTGCACTACTCAGCTTGCTTTGGCCAAACAGTCAGACAAGATGGCAGCCCAGTGTGTGGCTAGCTGGCCTGAGGAGGGTTGTGGTTAATCTCTGGTGTGACTACAGCAGGGAGCATGATTTGGGCAGAAGTACCTAAAATAGCCACTGGCACGATAACTAGGGCTAAGATTTAGTCACAAGTATTTCTGGTAAAAGTCATGGACAGGTCACTAGCAATAAATAAAAATTCACTGCCCCTGACCTGTCCATGACTTTTACCAGAAATATCCATGACTAAATCTCTACTTCTGGGACCCTGCACCAGTGCTGGGTGTTGACTGCCCCCAGCCACTGCTCCTGGGACCACGCTCCAGATGGCCTCTGGGCGCCCCGGGGGCTGCTGCTCCAGTGGCCTCAGGACCGCTGCTCGGGTGCTCCCCAGAGCCAGCCACACTGGCCACTGTTCTGGCGGTCCCCAGACAGCTGCCTGGGGCTGCTTGAGCAGTAGCCAGTGCGGCTGGCCCTGGGACAGCCCCCGGGACTGCTGCTCATATGCTCCCTTGGGCTGCCTCCAGGACCGGTGCTTGGGCAGTCCCCATGACCAGCCACACCGGCTGCTGCTCGCGCGTTCCCAGGAGCCAGCTGCTCTGGCGCTCCCGGGGACCGCTGCTCCACCACTGCTAGGGCCCTGGGCTGGCACAAGGTGGAGTCGAGTGGGCCTGTATTTGTCTGCCATCCATCAGAGCTAGGACGCCAGATCCCAAACTTTTGTGTTTGCTCTGCCCCTGGCTAAAGGGCCCACAGACTATAGACTGCTGTGTTTGCTCTGTCCCTTGCCTAAGGGTCCAGAACCTATAGACTATTGGCTGCTCTGCCCCTGCTTAAAGGCCAGAGCCTACAGACTCCTGGGAGGCCCTGTTCCTGCCTAAGGGCCACAGTCTGTTGACTATTTGGTGGGTCAGCCCTGTTAGGCCAGTCGGGATACTAATGCCTGCTTTGCTAATTCTCTCTGATACTAGGCAGTGATCCTGGTGATGTTGTGAGGCTGTGTGGCCTCCCTCCAGCCCAGAAGGGGAGGGATGACCGCAATACCACTACAGTTAGGGAGAGAGAATTTGGTGGTTTTGGCCCTCACTTTTATAGTTCAGTCACCCTTTGAAATGCATTTTCCTGAGAGTGACCCCAGATAAAGTTTTTTTCAGTTGCCAGCAAGAAGATGTCAAACTTGGTGGTGGTGGGGTGATTCATGCGATTCCCTCTCTACTGCCTGTTTGCTCAGATGCAGATTTTCTTTGTCTTTTTCCTTCTTTCTCTTGCTGTCTGTTTACAGCTTATATGCAAATAGTGGCAAACACACAGCCCTTTGTTTAAGACCTGCTTGACTAGTTTTACCTAATTGAGGCTACATGAACATGTTACATTATACAGGGGGGATTTCATAACTTCACACATAATGTTGCTACATACATTTCACTGTGATATTATTGACCAGCAAGTTATTAGTTTTCAAATGATATCTTACATGGCATATTTTGTACAAAGATCATCACAATAGTGTGTAGGGCCATAGTACCCAACATTTTTATGTTGTGCCCCCCTTTATCCATAATGTAATCCATCTGCACCCCCCCCAACTGGGGGGGCCACAGCCAGGAGTGAGATCAGCGGCTGGGAGGGCTGGGGGACAGCAGGCCTGGGTGGCATTCCCTCCCCACTTCCTATAGGGCTTGCCCAGGCTCCACTGTGCCCCCATCGAATGTTCCTCCACATCCCCTTAGGGAGGTTCACCCTACAATTTGGGGATCGCTGGTGTAGGGTGTGAATACAGGGGTGCATTCCATCGCACCAAGTGGTAGCCGCCATTTTTGTCATATCATGCAGCATAAGTGGGAGGTATTTCTGGGTTATGACATGGAGAGGGAGAATGCAGAGAGGGAGGAGAGCAAGACTATGTGCAGAAGAAGGACCAGTCTGAGTGGCTGCTCATCCTCACAGCCAACAGGCTGCAGTCCCCAGCTCCTGCACCATCACCACTGCCCACAGACTATCCTACCATATCCCGCAGCCAATGCAGGCACTGGACAATTCAGGGGTCGGATGGGCTATAAACCGCTCCACAAAGTTGAATGGACAGATGTTCCCTGTTCACTCTACCCCTATACAACTGAGGACAGGGAGAACATGTACGCTTCTGACTTCCAGTTCCACTACCCTATTTCCCTCACTCGCCTGCACCCAGTCCCAGTGATGACATGTGCACTTTCTGGCTACCTGTACGAGGCCTGAAAACCAGAAGTTTCTTGAGACCCATTCCTGGCAAAAATTCTTGCCCTAATCACCAGTTTTTGTGCAGGGCACAGCAGGCCACAATAATACAGTTATAGCTGGCCACGCTGGAATCTAAATGGCTTTGTAGGTAGCACCATCTTACCTTCGGATGGCCAAATGTGCACTCTGCCACCATTCTGCAATTGCTCAGGGTGTAAATAAACCGTCTTCTACCAAGTGGTCTGGGGTCACGGTATAGTTTCATGATAATGGAGGGTAGACTGGGTCCCCTGAAATAACAGTCGGTGCAGAGACCTCATCGATAATCATGTCATTTGACGTGAATAAAATCCTCTCATGTCCAACCACTCCGGGTAAATGCCAGATCTCCTCAGCACCTTGGCAGCATGAACCTGCTTCTGTGGTCGACCAAAGCTTGTGGAACAATGGAGTAATATCCTTTGCAGTTGATTCACGTGCTCCTTGTGGCAGGAAAGCTATGGGCACATGTTTGCCATCAATGGCCACAGCATAGTTCAGGAAGCCCATTCTCTCAAAGCCAGCTATTAGTTCAGGCACATTAGCAATGCCCATCACCCAGGGGTAAACCACAGTATTAATCACCTCACAAACCATCACTACCGCCAGCTTTTGACTTGCCAGCTTTGAACTGGTTAGCCACAGACCTGTCTGAGATAGCCCACTTCCAGATAGCACTAACTTTCTTCTGGATTGGTATGGCCTCCCTCCCGCACATGTCCTGGCACATGTCCTGGAAGGTTGGGGCAAGCTCCTCACATTGCTTCCTCATGCAGAAATTCCGGAGCCATTGCTTGTCATCTCATGTCTGCATGACAATGTGATTCCATCACTCTGTACTAGTTGTCCTGCACCAGAAGCAATGGTCTATGTGTGAGGATTCTGTAGTGCAGGGGTAGGCAACCTATGGCACGCGCGCCGAAGGCGGCACACAAGCTGATTTTCAGTGGCACTCACGCTACCCGGGTCCCGGCCACCGGTCTGGGAGGTTCTGCATTTTAATTTAATTTTAAATTAAGCTTCTTAAACATTTTAAAAACCTTATTTACTTTACATACAACAATAGTTTAGTTATTTATTATAGACTTATAGAAAGAGACCTTCTAAAAACGTTAAAATGTATTACTGGCACACGAAACCTTAAATCAGAGTGAATAAATGAAGACTCGGCACACCACTTCTGAAAGGTTGTCGACCCCTGCTGTAGTGATTGCAGCATGCAACTGGTGTCTCCGCTCTGCCATGAATGAGCTCCCCTCCGAGACTGCCACTGCCTGTTGAGGGTCAGACAGAAGCCACTGCTGAAATGCCCTCCACCAACAGCTTATCCACCTGTGCTGGATCCATGGCTTGACGCTGTCTAGAATGGATAGAAGTGAGGAACGTGCAAAGCCACAGGTGCCTCAGCTGTATTTGTTAGAGGACTAAGAACACCTCTGCACAGTGGCTGCGAAGGACAGACAAGTTCTCCCATCTTACACCGTGAACCAATTTCTAGAACTCCTCACGTTAGAGAGGCACTAAGAACCCTGGGACACCCCCCCAGAAATCCTAGCAGCACACCTGTGTAACTGCAACACCAGTGTGGATGTGATTACGTGATGTGCATGCTGGGGAACCCAGACCCAAGTAGAATCTGCAGTGTAGACATACCCCAAGACAGTGTTTCCTCAACCTTGGTGACGTGAGCATGTTACTCTGGGAGGCTGGGGATGGAGGGGTGGCTCTATGAGGATGAGAAAAACAGTATGAGTCTGGATCCAACTCACACCTTGCAAACATGCAGCTCCAGGTGAAGTGCCAGGCTGCTCCTTACTCTGGTGGTGACCCCTATTGCACTGAGCTGCTGGAGGAATTTGTGGTTGCAGGGCAAGGCCAGCATCTTGTCAGTTTGTGGCTCATCAATTTCATTGTTCTATTGACCCTGCAATCCCTTCCCCATGCCCTGAAGGCCGCAAACAGCAGGCATCTGTGCTTGCAGAAAGGGACAGACAGGGTGGAGTTGGAACTGTTTAGTGGTGTTACTCTGCAGACCTGCCCCGAAGACTCTTCTACACATTAACAGGGAGCAGAAAAGCCATTAGCAAATTCTAAAGGACTCTTTTTAAATGTTGGACATATTATTTAAAGGGTGTCTCAGAAAATGAAAAAGTTAGACAATACTAAAAAAGTTCAAGTCACGTGTCCCTTTAAATTGTCTTCACTGGCCTTTAGAGTTATCCTTCCTTCCAATAAATAGGGCAGTTCACATCTCTCAGAACTAGTGTTTCACTCTGTGCAGCGTCAGGAGGACAGCACGTCAGTTACGCACAAGTCATCTTTTGAGGCTTTTCTTCATAACCTTACAGACTAGAATCAGAGCTCAGGTTCCATAAAAACTCATGAAGCCAGCAATCTGGGGTGGAGTGTTTGTCTAACCTGCTCTTAAAAATCTCCAATGGTGGTGATTGCACAACCTCCCTAGGCAATTTTTTCCAGTGCTTAACCACCCTGACAGTTAGGAAGTTTTTCCTAATGTCCAACCTAAACTGCCCTTGCTGCAATTTAAGTCCATTGCTTCTTGCCCTATCCTCAGAGGTTAAGGAAAACATTTTGTTCTCCCTCCACTTTGTAAGAACCTTTATGTACTTGAAAACTGTATCATGTGCCCCCTCAGTCTTCCCGTCTCCAGACTAAACAAACCCATTTTTTTTTCAATCTTCCCTTATAGGTCATGTTTTCTAGACCTTTAATCATTTTTGTTGCTCTTCTCTGGACTTTTTCCAATTTGTCCAGATCTTTCTTGAAATATGGCACCCAGAACTAGACAATACTCTAGTTGAGGCCTTATCAGCATGGAGTAGAGCAGAAGAATTACTTCTTATGTCTTGCTTACAACACTCCTGCTAATACATTCCAGAATTATGTTTGCTTTTTTTGCAACAGTGTTACACTGTTGTCTCATATTTAGCTTGTGATCCACTATGGTCCCCAGATCCTTTTCTGCAGTACTCCTTCCTAGGCAGTCATTTCCCATTTTGAATGTGTGCAACTGATTGTTCCTTCCTAAGTGGAGTACTTCATATTTGTCCTTATTGAATTTCATCCTACTTACTTCAGACCATTTCTCCAATTTACCCAATCATTTTGAATGTACCTTTCCCACTGCACTATGCTGTTTGGTATCATTACTGTACTGTGGCTTTTCTGGTGATTAGTTTATTCCTCTGAGCAGGGCCAGCTCCAGGGTTTTGGCCGCCCCAAGCAGCCAAAAAAAAAAAAAAAAGCTGCGATTGCGATCTGTGGTGGCAATTCGGTGGACGGTCCTCCGCTCCGAGCGGGAGTGAGGGACTGTCCACCGAATTGCCGCCGAACAGCTGGACGTGCCGCCCCTCTCCGGAGTGGCCGCCCCAACCACCTGCTTGGTAAGCTGGTGCCTGGAGCCGGCCCTGCCTCTGAGCATGTGAATTTATAGCCACTCTAATTTTTGGACCTAGCTAATATGACTGCAGATGTTATTCCTTTAGATGCCTGATCCTGTTTTCACTTCTGAGGCCTGGTCTACACTACAGAGTTAGGTCGATATAAGGCAGATTATGTAAGCATCTAACACTGTAAGCATCTACACTAAAAGGTAGCTCCCACCGATGTATCTCCTCCACTACATCAACTTAATAATTCCACCTCTGCGAGGGATGTGGTGCTTAGGTCCATATAGTTAGGTCAACGTAGTATCAGTGTAGACACTGCCTTGCTTACATCGACTGTTGCTGCCTTTCAGAAGCCGTCCCACAATGCCCCACACTGACAGTTAAATTGGTGCACCACTCCTGGTGAGGATGTGCACCGCCAGCACAAGAAGTGTAGTGTGGTCATGCAAAAGTGATTTAATTACTTCAGTGGCTGTACATTGACATAACATAGGTCGACTTAATTTTGTAGTCGAGACTTGCCCTTAGAAAACTATTTTCCTCAGTATGATAAGTTTGTGTGATAAGTTTCAATATTGTTTTCCTCAGTGATTTCTGTTAATTGTCATTCATCAGGTTTTCCTGCCTGATGGCTCCCTTCTTGTCCTTCAAGCTTCCCTATTTATCCACACAGATAAGTACACATTCCTCCTTTTTCTTCTTACAGCACATTAGCTTTGGCAACTGGGGTGGGGCGCCACCAAATCCTATTCATGCTGAGAAACCTTGAGGACTTATTTCCCCCAGACTTAAGCAGGCCAAATTCATCCTTTGTACAACCCTATTGCCTTCAATAGTAGCTCCACCAGGAATAGGTTTAGCTTCCTATGCTGGCTTACTTTTTACTCCATGTTCTTTTTGGTTCACTACTTCAGGCTCTTCTGAATATTCCCCAGCATTGTTAACATCATGAGTTCAAAAATCTTGAGTCAGTCCATCCCTCAAAATCATGAGATTTTTAAAAAATAAGAAATTTCCATTCTTTTGATTGGCCTTCTGGTTTCTGAGCCTTTAGGGCACACTGGAGTCACTTTTTCACACTTTTGTCTGCAACCATGAGGGTTGAACTTACTTATATTTTACGAATGAAAGCTGAGGCCATGTCTACACAGCAAAAGTATGTGGACCTAATTTATGTTGGCATAGAGCCACAGCAGTTCTTAAATCACTTGTGTGTGTGCACACTGGTCTCCTGGTGTTGGCGGTGCACATCCTCACCACCAGCGCTTGTATCGATTGTACTTTCAGCGTGGGGCATTGTGGGTCATCTTCTGAAAGTCAGTAACAGTTGATGTAAGCAGCGCAGTGTCTATACGGACTGCATCATCCTAACTACATCAACTGTGACTCTATGCTGCTCTGGGAAGTGGTGTTACTAAATCGGCATAGAGAGGCACTTATGTCAGTGGGAGCCAAATTTAAGTGAAGACAATTCCACAGCTAGGTCAAGGCAAGGCAGCTTATGTCAACCTAACCATGTAGTGTAGACCAGACCTGAGAATCTCACATACTCCAGATGCCTCCAGGGGATGGGGTTTTATGAAAAACACCAAATATTGTGAGACTCAAGGTTAACAATCACAAAAGTTGGCAACACTGCACCCCGAAGTGATGAGTAGGAGAAGAGCAATATTTGCCTCCATTATAGAAATTGCTGTGACCCTCCTGTGGATGTATTGGGACCAATTATCAGATTCTGTCAACAAAATCTTCTGTTTGATTGGTTTACCCAAGCATTTAATTTCCCTTCCTGGAGGGATGCTAGTTCTTTGACAAACTCAGAGCAGAAAGCAAGGATCAATGCCTTCAGTAGAGAATAAAAGAAGCCAAATAATATGCAAATGATAATGGGATAAGGTGTTTAGCAGGCATTAAAAGCATCCAGCATGTTGGTGGGAGACAGTGGATGTTAGATTAAACTGAATTCAGAAAAGTGATTAGGAATAGCACATCTGGAAGATTTCTATTGAACCTGCAGGCAAGATTCACAAATATTTCAATGAATTTAATATAGGCAATAATCTACTTTCATTTTTTCCTCTCACTTCAATGATTTCAATTTCAGATATTCACAATCGATCAGCTAATGTACTAGTCAGATTGCATTCAGATAGCACTTTGACCATCAAGCTTGGCCTACACTCAGCAAAAATTCTTGTTCTTGGTTCATCTACTGCACAACTAGACTAATTCAGAGTCTAAATGCTGTGGAACTTGGAATCTGTGATTTGGTAACTCTGGCTGATTCCTGTATAGCAGGATTTATATCTCCTTATATGCCCCTATATAACAGAGTATGCTCCTAGAGACCTTGGTTTAGGAATCATCCCTATTCAGGACGGCACTTACTTAAATTTAAGTATATGCTGTCCTGAAAAGGGATGACTTAAGCATGTACTTAAGTGCTTTCCTTAATCGGGGTGCGATGGGGTCGACTCACCAGAGCGGCGCCTCCTGTTGACTGTCATAGGGATTAGCTCTGCCAGCTGGTGCACCCTCTCCAGGTGGTGCCTCTCCCATTGTGATCTCTGCTTGCAGACCTGCCTCAGTTCAAGTACCGCAGCATCCTTTTCATGACTCAGTCCTCCATCTGTGCCACTCTGAATTTCCCAGGGTGGGGACAGTGTGAGCTATCTCCCAGTTCTATAGTCCAGCCACTGTCACAGTGGCGAGTGGTGGGAGGGAGGCAGGCTTACCCATTACTCTACTCTGGGTCTTGACCCAGGGACCTTGTAGATAGCAGCCTCCTGCTGCCTCTCCTTAACTTCTCCCACCAGAGCAGCTTAAGTTTCCTGGGCCACTTCCCTGCAGCCCCAGCATCTTCTTCACCCTCTTCTCAGGGCTTTTAGATAGCAAGTCCCAGCAGCAAGCCAGGAGCTCCCTCCTCTTCCTCCTTGCCCTGCCAGCAACTGCTGTGCCCAAGGTACTACCTTCCTGCAGCCCGCTAGGAACACAATCCTCTCTCCTTGGGCTCCCTGCAGCAACTGAATGTCTCGGGCCCTGCAGTTCCTTTTATATAAGCCTGCAGGGCCCTGATTGGCTGCTTTGTGCAGCCTCTCTCCCATTGAGTGCTCCCTGCACAGCCTCCCTAGGCTGCTTTTAATCCCTTCCTTTCTGGTGTGTGGTGAAAACCCCATCACATGGGGTCAGAAAGCACATAGAGTGGGGCTCTCAAAGACAAAGTGAAAATTCTCCCGGAGCTGATCATCCTTAAACTTCTGTTGCTGCTGCTAATGTGGCTGTGCACACACACAAGCTGTCTGAGCAGAGTACCGTACAAAATTATAGTTTGGAATCCAAAGTGTTGTCTTTGTTTGGTGCCTCCACCAGAGATTCCCCATGGAACAAACATTTGGGGACATGTCAGATGGCCTTGTTGGCAGGATGAAGAAATCTGTTGCACACACAGAAACACGTGGAAGGTTGCCAAAGAGCTGTGGAACATTAGCAATAATTAAGGATTGCATCACACTTTTGCAGGTGTCAGAAAAGACTGTTGAGGAAGGGTTGAAGGGAATCTTGATGAGTGATTATTATCTTTATTATTTAAGTATCCATGTCTTTGTTTCCGTTCATACTCATAATGTGCTAGGTGCTTTCCAAACAGAAAAGAAGAAACTGTCCTTGCCCTGAGGAGACAAAGGGTATGTCTACACTGCAATTAAAAACCCGGTGAGATGGGAGGGTCCCAGAGGTCAGGCTGGAGCCCAAGCCCGAACGTTTACACCGAAATTGAACAGTCCCTTGCCCCGAGCTCCACGAGCCTGAGTCAGCTTGCACGGACCAGATACAGGTGTCTAATTGCAGTGTAGACACACCCAAAGACAGACACACACAAAAGTCTTTGGAAAGCATTATGAGCTCTATGGATGGAAAGCATTGTATATAAGATTAACAATAGCATTCATAATGTAATATTAGCAGAGTGGACAAGGTGATGTTTGGCCACTTCTTGATAATATAAGGTTAACATGGCCGTTTAAGATTGTAAGTGGACATATAAACTATTCTCAATGACTTGTCAGTAACAGTCAGCACATTTCCTGTAGGCGTTGGGGGGCCATAGTACACAGGGAACCTTGAATACACAGCTTCATAGGCGCTGACTCCATGGGTGCTCCAGGGTAGTGCCTCTCCCCTCTCCCCCCAGCACCTCCTGCCCACCGGCGGCCCCACCAATCAGCACCTCCCCCTCTCCCCCCAGTGCCTCCCGCCTGCTGTGATCAGCTGTTCTGCGGCATGCAGGAGGGGCTGAGGGAGGAGAGAGGAGGAGTGGGGAGGGGAAGAGTGGAGACGGGATGAGGCGGGGTGGGGTCTTGGGGGATGATGTGGAGTGGGGGTGAGGCCTGGGGCAGAGCACTGCTCGGCACATTAGAAAGTCGGCACCTATGCACAGCATAGCAGCTTTTCAGATGAACTCAGGAAGGGTATTGTGGGATTGAAGTCAGTGCGAGTTTTTAGACTGACTTTAATGGACACATTTTTGGTCAAGCCCTCTGGCTGGGCTTTTCATTGGAGCCTAAGGGAATTGGCCATCTAAATCATGCTGAAATTCAATAGGATTTAGGCTCCTAATTCCACTATGTAGGCTCTTTTGAAATTCGCAGTATCAGTGTACAGGAAGCTGTCTGGAGGGAAGCACAGGGATGTTTATCTGACAAATGAGTGGATGGCACTGGCGTAATTGCCAGAGTGGAAGGGACAGGAGGTGCTGGAGAAGACAAGTGAGGCTAGGTAAAGGAGGGCTGAAGCTGTGTAGGGCTTGGTAGGCAATGAAATAAAACTTGGACTTGATGCAGTAAACAAGTAATGAGTGATCTCTTTGGGGTATGCCCACCAAGCAACTAGACACCTGCAGCTGGCTCGTGCTAGCTGACTCAGGCTCCTGGGGCTCGTGCTGTGGGGCTGTTTCCATCGCTGCGTAGATTTCTGGACACAGGCTTCAGCCTGAGCTCTGGGACCCTCCCACTGCTCAGGGTCCCAGAGCCCAGGCTCCAGCCTGAGCCTACAAGTCTACACAGCAATGAAACAGCCCCGCAGCCTGAGACCCATGAGCCCGAGTCAGCTGGCATGGGCCTGCCAGGGGTGTCCAGTTGCTGGGTAGACCTACCCTCAGTGCAGCTAGAAACGGACAGAGGATACTTAACCTGAGGTGACAGGGAGTGAATTCAATCAACTCCATCTTTGAATTATAAACAATTTTTTTATGTATGCATTGTTGTTGTAGCTGTGTTGGCCCCAGGATATTAGAGAGACAAGGGGGCAGGGGGGGAGGTAATATCTTTGATTGGACCCACTTCTGTCGATAAGAGAGATGAGCTTACACAGAGGTTGAAAGCTTGTTTCTCTCACCAATAAGAAGTTGGTCCAGTAAAGTACATTATCTCACCCACTTTGTCTCTCTAAACAATTTTTTCCCTCATACTTTCTGCTATTGAATGGTCTAACAGATACTGTCATCTACATTTTCAGATAGCATAAAGCTTTTATGTTTCTTCCCTTTATTGTATGGAGCTAGTTGATTCCTTTGTATACGGGTTTGTCAGCCCATTCATTGCTCAGCTGCTGTCACACTCCTCATGATTCCAGTAGCAGGATATAGGCACTATAGAGAGTGGCCTTCCAGAAAGCCTGATACTAAACAATAAGAACAGACAAACCGGGGAACATTATCACCCGGAGATAATCTTGTTTCTTTGACTTCATTAGCATAGAACTGAGGCCTTGATTCAGCAAGGTGCTTACACATGTGCCTAAGTTCAGCATAGATACTTAGATTCTAAGGCCAGAAAGGACCACTGTGACTGCCTAGGAAGGAGTACTGCAGAAAGGGATCTGGGGGTCATAGTGGACCAGAAGCTAAATATGAGTCAACAGTGTAACACTGTTGCAAAAAAGCAAACATTTTCAAGTACATAAAAGGTTGTTACAAGGAAGAGGGAGAAGAATTGTTCTTTTTAGCCTCTAAGGATAGAACAAGAAGCAATGGGCTTAAACTGCAGCTAGGGAGGTTTAGGTTGGACATTAGGAAAAACTTCCTAACTGTCAGAGTGGTTAAGCGCTGGAATAAATTGCCTAGGGAGATTGTGGAAGCTCCATCATTGGAGATTTTTAAGAGCAGGTTGGACAAACACCTGTCAAGGATTGTCTAGATAATATTTAGTCCTGCCATGAGAGCAGGGGACCGGACTAGATGACCTCTCAAAGTCCCTTCCAGTCCTATGATTCTGTGATTGATGACCATCTTCTCTGACCTTTTGTATAACACATGCCATAAAACTTCCACAAAATAATTCTTGGAGTCTATTTTTTAGATAAACATTTTATCTTGGTTTACAAATAATCAGCAATGGATAATGTTAATGTCCGCTGTCAAACTGGGAGAATTTATGTAGTGGAATCCTACAGAGGCCAGTCCTGGGGTAGGTACTAGTTAATATTTTTATTAATGACTTGGATAATGGAGTGGCAAGTTTGCTTATAAAATCTGCAGATGACACCAAGCTGGGGGAGTTGCAAGCACTTTGGAGGAGAAGATTAGAATTCAAAATGACCCCGACATATTGTAGAACTGGTGTGAAATCAACAAGATGAAATTAGTTAAAGACAAGTGCAAAATACTACTCTTAGGAAGGAAAAATCAAATGCATAATTATAAAATTGGGATGTGAAGGAGCAGAGAAACTGCCACCTGGCACAGCAGGGGTTAAAGAAAACCTGTGGGCTCAGCTAGCCCCGCCCCACTATACCTGCAGCCAATGCCAGGCCTGGAGGGGGGAGAAAAGAAGGGAGCCTGGCTTAGTTGGGGGCTGACTGGCAAGGAGGCAGGAGCTCTCTGTTTGCCTGCCTGAAGGGACAGATCAGTGACCTGCCAGCCAGCGCAGCCACTGGAGGCAAGTAAGCCCTCCCCTGCCAAGGGGAGCCTGCAGCTAAGCCCCAACTGTGGGGTAATTAAACTAGTGGGTCCATGCCCCCAGATTAAAGAGACTTTAATAGAAAGTAGCCCAGGGAAATGGGTCTTGAACACACCCACCGCCCCCAGCAGAGAAGCAGACCCATCAACCTCTATTTAGGGGTTGAACTACACAGGGGCATGGGGAAGGTCCAGGTCCCCCTCTGATCTAGCCACGAGGCTGCCTGGCTGCTGAAGGCTCTACCACAGGGGACTACCTGGCTAGGAGGCAGTACTGCTGAAAAGGATTTGGGGGTTGGATCACAAATTGAATACGAGTCAACAATGTGATGCAGTTGTGAAAAAGGCAAATATCATTCTGGGGGTGTATTTACAGGAGAGTGATATGTAAGATACTGGAGGTAATTGTCTCACTCTGCTCAGCCCTGGTGAGGCCGCAGCTGGAGTAGTGTGTCCAAGTCCAGGCGCCACACTTTAGGAAAGATGTGGACAAATTGGAGACAATCCAAAAGGAGAGCAACAAAAATGCTAAAAGTTTTAGAAAACCTGATCTACAAAGAAAGATTAAAAAAACTGGGCACATTTAATCTGGAGAAAAGAAGGCTGAGGTGGGACTGAGAAGTCTTCAAATATGTTAATGTCTGTTATAAAGAGGACAGTGAACAATTGTTTTCCATGTCCACTGAAGGTGGGACAAGAAGCTATCAGCTTAATCTTCAGCAAAGGAGATTTAGGTTAGATATTAGGAAAAACTTTTTAACTGCAAGGATAATTAAATACTGCAATAGGTTACCAAGAGAGGTTGTGGAATGACAGTCATTGGGGGTTTTTAAGAATAGGTTAGACAAGCACCTGCCAGGGATGGTCTAGGTGTACTTGGTCCTTCCTCAGAGTGGGGGAATGGATTAGATGACCTCTCGAGGTCCCTTCCAGCCCTACATGTCTATGATTCTGTGTGAGTAGTCCCACTGAAGTATAAGAATGTATTGGCAGATGCTGAAGGATGTTTATTCACTGGCTTCAATGGGACTACTCCCATTCTTAAAGTTAGGCACACACTTTCCTTGCTGAACTGGGGCCCAGGTTGCAACCGCACTGGTGATTGATACATGATGATCTCCTGTTTTTCCCTGTGGCATTTTATCTTTAGGATTCCACGTGTAAAGCAGTCACAGGCTGCCAGGAGACAGCTTTATGTCTTGATAGCCACGAATGAAGAATTTGTGCACAGAATGGAGAAGAGGTTCTAGTTCTAGGTAATATAAACAGGCCACATCCTGCTTGTTAAATTGTTGCAGTGTAAATGTGGTGACTGAAGCAAATTAAGAGCCTATTTGACTTTCTTTTATGAGAATAATATATTGTCCAGTCTGAAAATGCAGACAAAGCCTATGAAATACATCACCTCATTGCACAAAATTGGTATATATGATTTAAACTAATAGTGCCTTTCACTGAGCTCAGCCCTCAATAGTTCATGAAGAACAATTGGTTTTGATAAATAATGCATTAACTGAAGAGAGCTATGCCTTTAAAAGGTCTCTAGCTAGCTAAATTCTTTTATTGCAACATCAACATCTGGATGCATATTACTGGCTGGTTCTCAGTAAGTGTCACTTGTTCAGTATTAATGTTTATATCCTGTTAGGCTCAAGCCACTAGAGGGAGACATGATCACACTGGCTTTAAGGATGCAAGTACTGCAAATTGCACAGTAATTTTATCACTAGAGGAAGTATCTAGAAGCAGGCGTGATCATACTCACCTAAGCAAGTCTGACATTCCATCCAGCAGAGGGCAGATGCATAAAGGTGGCATAATGTTCTAGCAAGTGCATAGAGTGTTTAAGCTTTTGGTGCACCGGGAGTGTATTTTCTTTAAATTAATTGCTTTATTATAGTCAAAGGACCACTTTGTATTCAAGAATCTATTTGGCGCCCAGTTAAATTTATTCTTTTGTAGTTCTGGTCCTTCAAGTTGCAATAGATGAAAGCACATCAAATGTAAATTCTTTATTTAAACAAATCACAAGCTTTCGTTGTGAATCCTGCTCCTTTTTGCACACGAGGCATGTCTTTTGAATTATAATGTTTTGACAGATGTTGACAGATGTTTATTCATATTTCCCCCCTTAGAGGGCAGAGGGCCAGATTTTATTTCTCTAATATAGCCAGAGCACGTGGTTCTGTGTCTTTATTTTGGCAATACAGTTCCAAATGCAGCAAAAACGTTAACACTTTTTGTCAGCAATCTTGAGGGTATTGGTGGATTTCTTCAGGAGATAGATAAGAAAGTCCTGGCACAAAACTGAAATGTAGGACAGTAAATAGAGAACAACTATCTTTATTTTCAAGCTGAAGATTCTTTGGTAAACACAAAGCAGGTCAGATTCCTGAAACTATCTCCTCTCTTCTGATGCTGAGCACAGGGATTGCACGTATCTGTAACTGGATCATCCGTAATGGTGAAGTATAGTTTAGTTGGGAGTAACTTTTGGCCTGTCACAATGTACTTTGACATTTCTCAGGGGGCTAACCTCTACTTTTATTAACATGTGCAGTTATTATGGGTGTAGTATCCCCAGGAGCATACAAAGCTCTGGCCACATTGTAAAATAGTCAATACAGATATGTGTGGGAAATGTCAACTTATTTATTTGCTATTGGTCTGGATGGATGTACATGGCATGGGGAATTACTAGGTCCTCAATTCTAATCTTTGGTCTGCCAGTCAGTCAGTGTATGGTCTTGACCGCTTACTTCACCTATCTGCCCCTTTTTCTCCATATGTGGATAATAGCACTATACTTAATAGGAATGTTGTGAGGCTTAGTTAACATCTATAAAGCACCATATAATGCTATGTATCGGTTATAGTTACATGTTATTCTTAGCGCAGATGCAACAATGCCCCTTTGGGTCATGTACAAGGTTTGAACTCTGGAACTTCCATACTAACAACATGAGCCTCCTCAAGGGGAATCTCGGCTAGGAGCAGAGAGGTTACTTCACCTCTGTATTCGGCACTGGAGCGGCCGCTTCTGGAATACTGGGTCCAGTTTTGGTGCCCACAACCTGAGAAGGATGTTGATAAAGTGGAGAGGGTTCACAGAAGAGCCACAAGAATGATTAAAAGATTAGAAAACATGCCTTATAGTGATAGACTGAAGGCATTCAATCTGTTTACAAAGGGGCTTACTCACAGGCACAAAGGGGAGAGCTCCTTATCATTAAAGAGATTCCATCCACAACACTGAGCATCTGGAATTACCAACAATATCGGTTCACTGTTTGCAGATGATGATGATGATGATAACATTGCAAGCTGCTATTAATACAATGGTCAGTTCCCTTATTCCCCATTACACAATTTATGTAATTTGAAGCAAAGCAACATTGTGCCCTTTTTGGATAGCTTTAACGGTCTCTTGTCAGCTGGAGATGTGTTCCAGCTTGAAATAAGAGTTTCCTTTGGTTCCAGGGAAGTTTCCTTCTGCGAGAGAGTCCAAAGAAAACAAGTCAGAGCATTTTCTGTTGAAATGGACTTGGGACACTTGAAGTTCTCAGCTGCCAGAACTATACATCCACCCCTCCCCCCAGTCTCCTTAAGTCAACAGCAAATTACTAAATAAGCTGAGTGTGCCAAGAGAGTAGTGATCAGCATTCCATTTCCAAAGGAAGCATCATCAGCTCAGTATGCCAAAGAGAAATTCATCTGGAATCTTACATGGGTAAGTCTGAAGTTCTGCTGATGATTCTTCCTAAGGGCTGGATGTCCAAAAATTGAATGTGTTTAATTAGTTCCAAACTGATTCCAAAATGACTCAGTGTCGTGTGTTAGGATTAGAGCTCTACAGATAACCAATTTATTTGCTTCACTGGTCGAACTGAAACATTGCAAAAAATTGTTTGGCCTCAACCCAAAATTAAACATGTATTTCATTTTCAAGTATTTTTTTTACCTTTTAATAAAATAAAGTTGAAGTTAAATTAGAAAAAAAAGTTATTTCAAATAAAAAAAGTGTTTTGATTTTTTTAAAGCTCTTTCGTTCAATGAAAACAATTTGATGAATTCAGCATGAATTCACAAAATATTTCAGTCAATGTGAAACTGCAATTTTTGGTGGAAAAAAAAGTTTTGTCCAAAAAAATGTTGCTAAGCTCTAGGTAGGATATGGATGATCCTTATGACGGTAACATTTAGTAAGATACATAGGAATAAATAACCCCTTTTGGTCAGGACAAACCCTAAGCATAGAAAGAAGAGAGGAACAGGTTAAGATGTGGAATCCCATTAACGTGGGCGATTTTTCAGCATGTTTGTAGCTGTATTCTGCTGTTAAAGAAAAAGCTACTTAGTCTGAATCAAAGTACAGAAGTGAAATTTATCATTAAATTACTTTTGAAGCAAATAATTCATCACATCATGTGCATATTGTCACTATCCAAAACTACTGAGTACTGAAATAAATCACTGTATGACCACTACAAATGATTTACTTACAAATATAACTTTCAGTTCTGATTTCCATTCACATGGGAATGTGAGAGTTGATAGTTTTATTAATCTCTGTTGCCCAACTCACTGCTTTAAACCCAAATTGATTTTCAAAGAGAGAATCTGCTCTGTATTAATGAATCAGCGTCTTAGAAAGTTTGCACCAAATTAGAATAAGAGCAGTTCTTACCCATTTCCTTGAAATATCTTTGGAACTGTAGATCTATTTTTCAATGCAATAAGGTACTTACTATCAAATATTTAGAGCTATCTGACATCCAGATTGATGTAAGGCAAGAGATGTGGTAATTCAATAAATAACAGAGCGCTGACACAATCGATACAATACAGCTTACCTTTGACTAGAATATTTTATACAAACTTTATTCCAAAACAAGTTAAATTATACAATTACACCTCTACCCCGATATAATGCTGTCTTTGGGAGCCAAAAAATCTTACCGCGTTATAGGTGAAACCGCATTATATCGAATTTGCTTTGATCCACCGGAGCGCGCAGCCCCGCCCCCCCAGAGCGCAGCTTTACTGTGTTATATCTGATTTCTCGTTATATCGGGTTGCGTTATATCGTGGTAGAGGTGTATATGGTTAAAAAGTCAACAGAGAGAGAGAGAGAGAGAAAGAAATCAAGCTTTACAACAAATAAGAAGAAAAATTTTTTCAGATGAGATGTGAAAATGGTTGGGGACCTCCTAAGGCGGAGAAATACAGAAAGACTCATCTGGCAGGGGCTACTGGAGAAAATGCTTTCATACCAATGGTGATGAGACTGTGAAAAAAGAGAGGCGACTGGTACTAGATAAGAACAAGGGGATTAGATACAAGAACAGTGAAGTCAGATGTAGTAAATCAATGGATGGTTTAAAAAACAAATCAATTTTAATCGGTCTCCTGAAATGAATATGAGCCAGTGGAGTTATCTGAGGATGGTGTTCACAGGACCTGTGTGTCCATTAGGACACTGCTGACTCTTTCTTAAGAAACCTCAAATCTCACAAAACTCATCTAGTTTGTTAAACTTGAAACTTAACACTGCTCAACTGTGTTAAAAGGAGGCCGGTGAACCTGTAGAGTGAACCCAGGCCCAGTTCTGAGAGAACTGGGCCCATTTATGGTTTCATGATGAAACTATAAGAAACTTGTGGTTTCACCTGCCTCATGAAAACAGATGAAACTTAGAACTTTTGGCACATGATACTCAATATGAGGAACAGTCAAACTTTTAACTTGCTCCATGTCAGAATAGGGTCCAGATCAGAGACTTCTGCCCTCTGCAGTAGTGCTGGAAAGTGTCTAAATGCAGTAGCTTTTACTGTAGACAGATGATTGAAATTATAAGAACATCAGGATGGGGAAGCTATATGCAATCTGAGAGGGAAATAAAGACCTATCAGCTTCTGGAGGGCAGAGACTCACTGGAGCAGTCAGTAGTGGAGACAATGACACAGAACTGGATTTGAGAGTGTTTTATATAAGGAGACATCAAAGACATTTGAGAAGACAGTGGAGAGGAAAAGGAATTGTTAGGACAGGGTGTGTTAGAGATTTTCAATATGAAAATGGAGGTACATGTATCGTGTCCCTGTCTACCTGGTTATCTCTTTTATCACCAATTTCCTTTTGGGTTTTCATGGATGGGACTGGATTAATCTGGATCCCCCCTGTGAGACAAAGCCACTCCCAAACCAGGGCTGCTCACTCATCTGCCCCTCCAACAGCCCCTGACACCTGCTCCTTCTGCGGCAAGAGGGAGACCCTGGTGCACGTCTACATCCAATGTGCCAGGTTGCAGCCCCTTTTCCAGCTCCTCCAAAACTTTCTCCTTAAGTCCTGGCTACACTTTTCCCCGCACCTCCTTATCTGTGCACACCCCCTCCTCGTCAACCTCCTCCTGGTGCTGGCCCAGGTAGACCATCCATCATACCAGGCAGAGGAAGCTGGACGGGGAGGTGCTCTGTGACTGTGGGGCCTATTTCCAAACCTCCCTTAAGTCACGTTCCTTCATGGAAGCCAAAGGGGGCCTCTCCAGTGTGGCACCAGCAGGCTGGTGGCCCTTTGTTTCTGTAAGGAGCAGTGGGTGCTGTTGGGAGTTCTCTGCTCAGTGTCCCCCTCTGGCTGCCTGCTTATGATCCTGAGACCCTCACTCCCATCCCTGATTTTCATTTGTTGTCCCCTGTAATCTTTTTGATGCCTGGGCTCAGAGGCTCTTCCCCTTAGCCTGGGTGGGGAAGCAATTTAGAAGTGTATGGGCTTGTTCTTGCCATCCCCAGAGCCTCAATAAGTGGCCCTCCAACAGAGCAGCAGTGAGTCACTGCTCAGGTATGCGGCAACAACTCAGCTGCACTAACTTACTTTTCACACAGAGCCTGCAGTGACTCAGCCTTCAGGCATGCAGCAGCAACCTATCCCTGAGTAGATCCTGGGTCAGATGACCTCCAGGCTCAGGTATTTCCTCAATCCCATCAGAGCTGCAGCTCAGTCTTTGCAACAGCACTACCCGGCCAGGAACCTTGCACGGTATCAGGCTCTCTCCATGCTGATAATATCAATGAATTTCCCCAAAGTCCCATTCATGTGACCTGATACAGCAGGAGAAAAATGTGGTCTCCTGTTGGTATGCGTACTCCTTGGTATGTGTACCCTTGCTGACCTGCAAAAATGATATCTTCTGTAGCAGTAATAAGCCATTTGGCTGACTTGGTTCAGTTCAGCCTTGAAGACTCACATGTGGGATGAAATGGCAAGTTCCTCCAGCAGGCTTAATAGATGGTAAAATCCCCAAATCCTTTCCCAACAGCTTGAAGACACAATTTGGAGAATAGGGGGGTCTCTCAAACAATTTCCCTATCTAACAAAAAGATAGTGCACTCAGCTCCTCAGATGATCCCCAGGTTCAGAGCTGAATCTGGACTCCTCAGGAACTGCAGAGGGGCTGACAATTGCAGTTGGAGGCATTCTCTTCGTACAAGAATCAGGCCGCTTCTGTTCCCAAGATTTCCCCTCACCACAAAGGGATGCAGGGATCAGGTGCAGATCACAATAACCATACTAAAAATCCTAACTCCTATCCTAGAGCTCCAATACAGTCACAGAGGGTGAGCAACCCACAACTAGTAGCCAGAGTAATACATGACATGGGGTAACTGGTTTATCTAAGTAGCTGAAGGACTAATTCAGCCTGGTTGGGAAGGGAGTTTTTCCAACAAAATTCTAAGGCACTGGGAGTAACCTGGGACAGGGAAAGGAACAAGCTTAGGGATATTAGTTCCAGGTACCTGGAGGCCAGTTCTCAGGGGGATCACATATGCAGGCCTGGAACTCATGAGCTCACCAAACAGCAAGTTCTAACCTTTCAGTGGCTAGCTCCAGAACCTCCCAAAATGACTTCTTTCCTCCCATAGTGATCTTGGAGGCGGGCATCTCACTCAGGCCCTTCCTTATTGGTCAGGCTCGCTGTGCTTTCCCAGGATTTTTCCTATCAATAATTTGAACTCTTCCCCCCCAGCCCCTTTCGCTCATGCACTGCTCCTCCTCTGAGCAGGCATGCTGGTGGCCAGCCAGGCAAGCCTTCTATGCCTCTCCTGAACTGACAGGGGCTCCTATTGCTCCAAATAACATTTCTCCTCTCCCTTGCCTAGCAGCCAGGACTCTGAATCTGCCCTTGGCCCTTCTTCCTCCCAGGGACAGTGTGCTTCTTCCCGAGTTACTAGCAGAGAGACACCCCAGAACCAAGGTAAGTTCCATGGGGGTTACACATACATTTCCTTTGGCGTGTCTTTGGGTGTTAGGTTGAGGAACATGATGAAATATTGGAGATTTTGGGGGCAAATCTTCTCCACATTGACAATTCTGAATATGTACTAGGCTCTCCGCAGGGGGCAGAGGGAAGAATTCCCCCTCCCCCGGCTGGGGAGTGACAGCTGAACCATTCTTCAGCTGCTAGTCAGGGCTGGAGTAGGGTCTGTGGTTCTAGCACCACTGCTTCCAGGTGGCAATGGCCAGTTGGGGTTCTCCTGGCTCCTCCCCATACAATCCCCATGTGCATGACATGTGCCTGGAGCCTCCGTGAAGTTAGACTCTGCTGTGCAATAGTGCATCCCCTTTAAACAGGCTCTTGAAATCTTGCTTGCTTAGGCAGTAGAACTGGTTTCAGTGCATCTGAGACCGTACATATCTGTGGAGGGTCTGGGGGAGATAGGATTTGCCTTTTAGTAAACAGTCCAGTCGCTGTCTTCAAGGCATCTCTCAATATGCTGATGGCACAATTTATTACAACTTGAATGTGATGAGTGGGGTTTTAGCCACGTGATTTCCACTGAAGTCCATAGAAGGCCTAAAGCTGAAGTTTTGATAATGTAGCGATTGCATGTGAAGTGCAAACATTACTCCTGTGGGCATTCTGTGCCAAAAAATTAAAAATTCTGTGTACAATATTTTAAAATTCTGCAAGCTTTATTTGTCAATAAATAAATGCAGGGGCTCTAGCATGACAATGGGGAGCACAGGCCACTGGCTGAACGAAGGTGGGAGATCACCCTGCAGCCTCCCGACCCTCCCACCCCGGGAACATGGACTCATTGGTGAGCCTGCACCCAACCCTGACACAGTACAAGACCTGGGCCTGCCCCAGAAACACTCTGGGGCCCTACCCCTCTGTGCGAGGCACACCAGGTGTGGGGCAGGCAGGCTCAATCAGGCAGGATCCAAGTGTGGAGGGACTCAGTGTGGGGGGATCCAGGTGTGAGATGAGGGGATTCTGTGTGGGACAATCTGGGTGCAGGCAGCTCAGTGGGGGGTCTAGGTGTGGGGGGATCTGCATGCACAGAGGTTCATGCGGGGGGGGGGGGGTTCCAGGTGCAGAGCAAATGGGACTGTGCAGGGGCTTCCAGGTGAAAGTGGTTGGGGCTCAGCCAGGTGGGGCAGAGGGTCTGGGTGCTGCATGAGTGGGGATTGGTGGGGTGGGAGTCTGGGTGCAGCTAATTGTGCACTGGGTGCAGCTGGTGTGGGGGTCTGGATGTGGGGGCTCAGGGTGGTGCAGGGGGTGGGGCTCATCAGGGTGGAGGTTTGAGTGAAGGGAGCTCAGTGGGGGGTGGTCTGGGTGCAGGGGTAGGAGTCCAGAGGCAGGGGGTCTGAGTGCAGGGGGCTCCAGATGCAGGGGTTGAGGTTCAGTAGGCTGGGGTTCAGGTATGGAGGGCTAGGGGGGTTCTGGGTGTACAGGATGAGGCTTGGGCGGGTGTCTGGGTATGGGAGGTCTGGATGCACTGGGGTTGGGCGGATGGGGGAGCAGCTTCCTCCCTGCATAGCTGAGGAATGATGGGGCCAGGAAACAGGGAAGGATGCTGAGCTTCCCGCAGCTGGGAGTGGTTTATGGGGGTGGTCTTACACAGCCCCAGCCACTCCTTGCAGGGGAAGAGGAAGTCCCATTCTCTCCTGCCTCTGGCCCAGCTGGTACTAGCAACTGATCCCAGCTCAGGAGCCACTGGCTGAGGTGTCCCCAGCCCTGAGGTGATTTATGCTCTGCCGGCTGCTCCGGGTGCCTGAAACAATGTACCTGCACAGTTAGTGAATGGTGCATGACTTCTCTTGCAGCTTCCCTTTGCCTCTCTGTCAGAAAGTAATTTTTCTGCAGGGAAGCAAAGAAATCTGCAGGGGACATGAATTCTGCACACATGCAGTGGCACAGAATTCCCCCAGGAGTAAAACATATCTCAGAGTGCAAATCTGTTGGAGGACATGATGTTGCTGCCTTAGTCATACACCTTCATCTCCCCAGCAACCATTCCTATGCTTCTCTTTTGGAGTGGCAATTGTTATGGTTACTATGCCTGCCCAGGGTGGAACTCCCAGTGGGATCACCAGATTTTCAGTTTTGCAGCTCAGGATTTTGTCATGTGGTTTGAGGACCATCATCCTGTGGTTTGGGCAGTTGGGGTTGAAGCTGGACAGATTCCTGAAGAGAGTTATACATATTAAGCGTGGCTCTTTTCATCTTTGTGTGTTTTATTAGTTTTATTCTTGGTACACTGCAATTTGTATGGATCTTTTTTAACATATAGAAAATGTCAGAACATTTTGGAGAAGATACTGGTCCCTCAGATAATGTCATTCAAAAAACCCAACAGTTTCCTTAGTTCCAGTGCCTCCAGTGCTTAAAATGTGGCACTTCTGACCAAATGATTATCCTCTGCCGAAAGTTTTTTGGGCACAATAGTGATTGGGGGTGGGGTGGGGGAGCAATGATATTAGCAAGCACCTGCAGTCTTTCTAGGAGATTCTCTTTGAAAGACAATACACTGAATCTGCTTTGTCTGAAATTAGCTTAAGATAATAGGTGTTCCATTATTAATGTTTTGGCAATGGCACAATTTTTTACAGAGCTGGCTAAAGACAAGATAAAAGTTTGAATCCTATCCTGGACTCAGAATGTATTTCTAGAGCAAGAAAATAATTCAATAAGGAAGTTTTAAAACACTTTAATCCATGTATGAGATAATAAATTTACATTTAGATCAGATAAAACATTTTATATTAACGACATGCCAATTCCATAATTCAGAGTTATGAGTCACCATACAACTCTTGTAATGAGACATATCTTTAGATTTAATTGAACAATTATCATATTTTTTTATCAAAAGATAGTTTGCACATAAACTGAGATCTAAATGCATGTAGTAGAGATATATTTATTACACAGTTGTTAAACCTCAACATGTTCTTTATATCTATGTATATTTATTTCCTACACAGAAACTGTTCTAATGGTCTTTATTTAATTTTGTCAGACTTTTTATAGGTTGATACTTAACAGTAAGTCTGTCTGGACTTGGCAACTTGTTTTAACATAGTATTTTTTCTCTCTCCATCTCACTATCTGTTTAGGCATTTATACTGCAGTGATTGCCATGGTAACTTAGTTCCTCAACATAGTCTCTGCAAATATCTCATTGATGAGATTTTTCTTGGGGACATTTTGTTCCCATTATCACATTTAAAAGGAGTCTTGATTTAAGATTTGGAACTCCAAGTCCCACATGAGGACTAAAAGTCACAGATGAAATGCACCATAAGGTAGGACCACATCATACTGAATTAACCATAAATAAAATATGTCTTTGGTATGTTCCATTGTTACCAACAACAAACCCTCCTTTGGCTCTGGAAGCGCTATCTGTATGAAAAAAACATTCTACCTCACTTGGATTAGCTACAGGAGATGGATATTTTTGAAAAAGAAAAATTGAGGTCATAGTACTGAGTCAGAAAAATGGGATTCAGAAAAAAGAGTTTAGCAGTCTCTGCTCAGAGTCTAAGTTCAAAGAGTTAGCTTTCTGTGATCTCCCCCCAAGCCAGCCTGACAGTGGTTTTCAGAAACAGGCAAGAGCCACATTAGCATGACTCAAAGATAACACATTAAATGGTAACAATAGGACTGAGATCTTTGAACAAGAAGTAATTCTTTCTAAGATGTTTTTCCAGTTTTATCTCTGGCAGGATTGTGCTCAATTAGAGTCAGCTGAAATAGCAAGCCGGGCTTGGCTCAGCCAGGGCTCCTGTCCGTCGCAGAGAACCCTTAACATTTATCATCAGCCTCTTTTGAAGACATGGCAGTCCAAAATGCATGGCCGCCCAGTCTCTTGCAGCATCTGAGGAAGCCGCCTTCACTAGGCGGCAAAGGCAAAACCTTTACAGACATTTCTATTTGTTCAGTTAGAGAAAACTCTCTGGACAAATGTGTTTTCAGGAGCATGCTGTGGTAATGATAAAGAGCATTTGTGGCATATTTACAAGTCAGGTGGATCCTCTAAATATGTAATTGTTCTCTGCTGAAAGAGAAAAAGCCAGCCAGTAACTTCATACTGCAGGTTGAAAAAGCAATAGTTTGTCTTCATCAATATTGTGGTCTAAGCCAAGGTTTTAGCATGCTCATCCTTAAATGACTTTATGTAGGAGAGAGCAAATGGTTTAATAATAACTGCTGCTCTGTAAAGGGTAAAGAGTTACGCTGTCAGTAAAGGGTCCTAAAGAAGATCACTTTTACTGGTGATGTTAAGACTGCATATGGACTACCACTCTCCTTGTCTCATCCTGCTCACACGCTATTCATTCTGTCAGAAAAAGTCTTGGACAATAAACAGGCCTACCAAAAGCAAATAGCATGGCTCACTGAATAAGATACTGAGCTAAGACTCAGGAGATCTGTATTCTATTCCTGATTCTCCCACCTACCAGCTGTGTGACTTTGGACCAGTCCTTTATCTCAGTTTCCTCACCTATACCTTCTACAAACACTGTCCACTGCAATGTGGTTGTGCTAGGGAAGAAGGAAACGCTGAGAGGGATGTTTTGGTAAATCAAAGTGATTCTGCCAATAAGAATCTAACATCCACAGTTGCAAACTAAGCATGCACTAGCATGTGGTGAGGGGAACCACAGCGAAGTACCAGGATACCACTCCAGTCTCCTAAAAGATTGTTTCTGTAATATCCAAGCTAATGTTTTATAATTGTATGACCATATACTTTGGTCCAAGACAAAGGGTTCCAATGACTCATAGCAGCTCTGGTCAGGAGTCACATTTTTCTCTTGAAGTTCTGGAATGCAGAGACATTTGATTCACTATGTCGTCCCAATCAGACCATTGATCCACAAATCCTGATGCTTCAGGGGAAGGGGAAAACCCTCCATAATGCACCTAACCAATTGTGAGATGCAAAATATTGAGGGGGGTAGTAGGGAGAATTCCTTCTTGATTTTTGCAGGAAATCATCTTATTTCCTGGAGCATGTGATTGCATTACTCTTATCATTATCATAGCTAGGTATGTAATTAGTGGTTCTCCAATTTACCAAGCCTTTTAATATTTCAGCAACAAGTATTTGAGGCATCAGCCCTCTTAGAATTTGGTAGCAGTTATATGGTCTTTATCAAACCGAGAAATGAAACTAGTCAGTCCTTGAGCCAAATGCTTTTTGGAAGAATTCCTTCAGCAGCTTCTCCTCTGACTAGGTGCTCAGACCTAGAGAAAGAGGAATTGCTATTGTTATACAAATTGCTGTTGCCATTTATGAGCAGGGTCCAGAGTCACATCATCCCAGGAGGAGCCTGGGAGAGATTATATCTTTGGGAGGTATCATCTGCCAGAGAATCACCTCTAAAAATCAGCTGAATACTAAGACATGCCTATATCCTGGGAAGCCAATGAAAGACCAGACCCTACTTTGAGGGAGAACTTCCATGGAAGTGCTGCTGTGAATACACTATGTAGTGTTGATTCTCCTGGTAATTATTATTACTGTCATTATTTATGATTTGTACTGTGGTAGCACCTACAAATTCCAGTCCAGGATAGGATCCCTTTGTGCTGGGTGTGGAGTTTACAGAGACCCAGGACACCGTGCGGGCAGATTCAAAGGTCAGAGCATGGTTGGCAAATATGCAGCATGAAGCCCAATGGTCATGTGACCTTTACCTTTTTAAAACTTAAAAAGAAACCCCAAACATAAAGCATAAATCACAGGCCTAAACTAAAGTGGAATCTCACTCAAAATGTGTTGGCTTGAGTATTTCCATTTATTGGAACCTCCCACCACGAAGACACTTTTCCTTGGCAAAGTGTTCTGTGATGCTGTCCAGCTTCAACCTTTCCGTCTTGTCTTTCTCAATTGCAAGGAGAGCTAGGTCACTCAGCTGAGTCTGTGATAGTGTTGAATGCACGTAGTTTTTGACACATCTTTAATCTGCTCACTGAGCATTTGGCACTAGCCACTCCAGTTGGTACGGTGAGAGAGAGTTGATACAACATTTTTCATTTCTGGTACAACATCATCAAGAGAACTTGACACTGTGAAATTCAAATAGCTCTGGACTCCAAATGATGAACTGAACACCTCTGTGTCCTTTGTAAAACAGTACATCTTGAAAGACATCATCTCATGAACCATGTCTAAAGAAAATGAGTATTTTCCCATGAGTTTAAGAACTTCCTCCTTTGACTCTTCTAACATTATATTTTGAAGTTGCTTGGCATGCAAAAACTCAGTAAAGTAGCTACCTCTTGATATGCCTCACATTGAGATTTTAGGTCTCCGATCATCTTATCTAAGACCTTAAAATGTTTCCTTCAATGGTTATCCTCTGCTTCTAACACAGAATCATGTGCAAAGCCGTCATCCCTGTGGCGTACATGTCACTTCCTGGATAGTTTATGATTTTAAAATCTATTGCTTCCCACATATTCTGAGATTCTTTTACAATTTCCTCATAATTTTCTTCAGATCTGAGATTGCTGAGCTCATTCACTGTGCTCTCAAATGTCTGAAGGACCTGGAACGGGTCAATTTTCTTTGATTGAAGGATTTCTGAGGCTTAATCCATGCTAAGTAAGAACCTGTACCACCACAGATTGAGGTAAAACATCCAATCCATCAAAAACAGGTTGCTTTTTGCTCGCCATATGTCCTCACTACTCATGCATTCAGCGACAGTTTCATCTTCTAGGCATTCAATTATACTCTGAACATGTTCAATCATTGCCTGAGTGGCTTTCATTCAAGCTGCCCATCTAGTCTTGCAGAGTGCCTTTAGATATAAAGGTCTCTTTCATTCTTCAGAAACCTGTTCAATTTCATCTGCTGTATCAATTCTGTCAACTTCTTCAGGGTTCTGAAGTGTATCATCAAGTTCCGCTTCTCTTTGCAAAACTGTACGTTCTTGAGCAAATATTTGAAGATAAAGATTATTTTTAGACGTAACCATTAGTTTTTCCCATTGACGGTTAGAGTCTGTGAAATATTTATATATTTCCTCCAGAGTTGCAAAGAAAAACCTTCAGGTCAAGACTTCAGCAACATGCAGCAAAACTAGGTGAATTTGATGCGCCAGGCAGTAGATATATGGTACATACACTTCTTTTCCTTTGTCTGAAAGATAGTCTCTCATTTTTGCTTGCAACCCGCCATGTGCTCTCGCCAAAACACTGGCCCCATCATATCCCTGTCCAGACTTGTCTTTGGGGTCTAATCCATACTTGCAAAATAAAACATTAGTTAACTAGTCATACAAGGATGCAACATCTGTCTCACTTACAGCCACCAAGGTCAAAAATGCTCTTTTAGATCTACTTTTCCTTCAAGATGATCAATATTAACAAAACAAAGCAAAGCAAAATAGCTATTTGAGCAACATGGCTAATATCCATGGTTGCACGCACAATGACATTAAAAAAACATAGCTTCTTTGCAGCTATTATGTATGTGTCTCCCAGTTTCTGATTCCAAAAACTTATATTCATCAGTAATTGTCTTGCTCAAATATTTGAGCTCTCATGGTGTCACTGATATATAGGCAAACGTTGTACTAAGTGTGGCAAGTAGCTTAATGATGCTCAAGTAAATACCACAATTGTTGCATTCCAACACTTCACAGTGACCATGGAAGAGGAGTCCTAAACTAGCAAAATTTGTGATTGTGTCAAGCAATGTTTCCTCTATTTTTTTCCATTCATGTGCAGAATGAATTTTGTTATGTGCACCAATATCGAGGTAATATGTGGATGTCTGCCACCAGTAGAAACAAAAAACCTAGATAGAATATATATGTTTAAAAAGTTACCAGAGGGATAATAACTCCAGCCAGGACAGGTTAGGCATTTTAGAACGAACTAATCAAAGAACTAAATTTAAGCATAAAAGAGAAATAAAATTATGAAATGCATAGACCAGTCAAAAACTAAAACAACAGCACTTTTGAAAGAATAAAATTACAGAGAATATATGTGCATTGCAGGAAGTACCAATAAGTAATAACAACAACACACGTATGGGTTGGGAGGTGAGCGTGAAAGAGACTGTGTGTGTGTGTGCGTGAGACAGAGACAGAGTGTGTGTGTGCTGGCTGCTGGGGAAGTGTATGAGAGACTGTGCACTGTCTCTTTAAGAAGAGAGGCACTCACCAGAAGGCTTGTTCAGACTGCAGCAGCTGCCAGCAGTTCCGTCCTGCTCCTGAGCCCTTTTCCCCTCCCCCCTCTCTGCTGAGATGGGGTACATGGGTGGAGGGTGAGGCAAGGGGAAGGGGACACCCTGACTTCAGGAAGCAGAAGAGTCCTGGGATCAGCTGGCCAGGGGCTCCAAGGCAGAGGGCAGGACAGGAGCAATGCGGCTGCAGAGCAATGGGGGGAGGAGTACCTGAACACACGTTGCCAGATGTGCGCGGCTCTGCTAATCAAGTGCACGGCGCTTGATTGACTCTTGGGCGGTTGCCTGGCTGTGCAGCTTAGAGGGAACACTGATGTCAAGTAATATTTTTAGTACTTCTTGCTATTTCCTCATATTTTCAGATGTTTGTTTGTCAACACATGCATTGTTACTATGACTCTTTGTGAAGTGTAGAGCTGCCACATGTGACTGCATATGTTGTTTCTTCCTCCCATGAACAGACACTGATTTTTAGCATATTCTTCCAGTCACTGAAACCTATTACCATGTTGCTTTTTGAATTTCTGTATCCCTGAAAAACCAACAAATATGACCGGTTTCAGAGTGGTAGTCGTGTTAATCTGTATCCGCAAAAACAACGAGGAGTACTTGTGGCACCTTAGAGACTAACAAATTTATTTGGGCATAAGCTTTCATGGGCTAGAACCCACTTCATCAGATGCATGGAGTGGAAAATACAGTAGGAAGATATATATACATAGTACATGAAAAGATGGGGGTTGCCTTACCAAGTCTAATGAGACAATTCAATTAAAGTGGGCTATTATCAACAGGAGGAAAAAATCACTTTTGTAGTGGTAGTCAGGGTAGCCAATTTCAAACAGTTGACAGGAAGGTGTGAGTAACAGTAGGGGAAAATTAGCATGGGGAAATTAGTTTTTAGTTCTTGTAATGACCCAAATATGAGCGTGTGCATAATCTGAAAGATATGTGTATGTTGGCTATTTAATATGCACATCTTCATGCGGTGTATTTTTCATTCTGCATAATGAAGATGAAAAATTCAGGTTTGTAGGAAAAAAGGAAACTCTCCATTTGGCATATCACATTCAGTGTACTGGCAAGGACCAATCTATATAAGCATATGCAATGGCTCAGGTAATAAAACTGAATGTTGAAGTGACCTTTATCAGATGGGAATTTCAAACCTATTTAAGCAGGAAGACTGCTTTGACTTGCTTTATTGTTGACCTGCTCATCTCCAGGTCTTTGGTTTTGCTCCTTTCAAATTCATCGACAGAATCTTTGTTTTTTTGGGTTTTAAGAATATCTCTGGGATCTCTAGCTTTTTTGGTTTGTAGCTCATCTACAGTTGTGCTGGTTTCAAGTAAAGTTTTCTGGAAATATCATCAGCTGCTACTACAGGTGCAACTTCAGTGGTACTGCCTGAATCATTCTCCTGACTTAAACCTTGATACAACAGATTCATGGTTTCTGAACTGAGATCTAGGTCTTGACTTTGTACTTCAAACTGAAGGGGTTGATCAGGAAGTTTAGAAAAAAGATACTTTCTGCTGCTTAGGATCTTTGAAGGCAGTTTGTAATAACAAAATACCTTTGTCTTTTTATTTGCTAAAACCAGATGTGTATTTTTATTTATGTTTTTCATTTTTAGACATCTTCCAGTAGGAAAATAACTAAGTTGGAAGTGTAAGTCTAAATAAAATGTATTTTTGTGCTGCTTAATTTATCTTTCAGTTGTTGGGGTAATCCTGATTTTTCTATGCAGAATCTAACAGATAGGCAGACCTAGAGTGGGGCTGGCTGGGAAGAGTGAAGTGGGGCTGGGACAAGGCAAGAGCTGGCAGATACATACTTCTTAATGTCCACAGCAAGAGGAGGATATGGATCGAGGTTATGGAAACAAGCTACATTTCCCAACAGCAGCCCCTTCAGCACTGGAGCATGCTTAGGGGTTGTGACCTCTTCAGGATGGGGTAGGAAACTTCTGCTACTACCCACTGGCCACTGCTGCGCATGCTCAGTGCTGTGGGATTTTGCAAAGGTGGATTTTGCAGGACAGGTGGATTTGTGTTCCCAAGAACCCTTTTAAAAATGGGGGTTGGTGGATGGGGGTGGTGTTAGATATAGAACTCATGCATTTGCTTCAGCCCTGAGGCAGTAAGGGGGCCCCTTGTCAGGGTGACTGACTCAGTTACTTGTGAGGGAGGGGGCCCAAAATCAAATGGAGGCTGAGTGCGAGGTAGGGGGGTGGGGGTGCAGATAGCAGTGGCAGAGAAATAGCAGGTGCAGCTAGGGTGGCCAATCCTGGAATACCAGACATTTCAGTATTTCCAGGAGCAGGCTTGCCCACACTGGTGTGACCTCTCACGCTGCACAGAAGGTGCCATTTTGAAGAGCGTGCCTTCCTGCCCCCACCAGCGTGACTGTACGCACAGTCCATGCGAGGTCACGCTGGTGGGGGTGGAGCAGCAAGGTGTTCAAAATGGTATCCCCCATCTGACACCAGACAAACCCATGTCTGGTTTTGCTCAGAACTGGACAGGGGGAAGGACTGGATGATACAAAACCAGATGAGTAGCCTCTCCAGGTGCAGCTGCTGAGGGGCCCATGCACTTAGAGGGCCCCTGAAGGCTCAGGGCTGCTCGGATGTGCACCATTGTTTGCAGCCTGCTGGAACTTCTAGGAAGAACAATGAACTGGTCCCCCTGCCTACATTTGAATATGCCCAGGGAGGGAGCCTCTAAAATGGTGGCTCTGCCATGAATTCTGATTAGTGGGACCACCGATGGCAGATCCTCCATTTTGGTCAGAGGCCCCTGCTCCCCTCCCACTGCCTGAGCAAATTCAAATGTGGGCAGCAGTAACCAGCCTGCTGCTCTTCCTTGAGGTCTCTGGCTCTAGCTCTGGTGGTAGCAGCAGTGGTGGTTCATGACAGCAGTTCTGGATTTGACAGGAGCAGTGGTGATGGTGCTAGAAGCAGCAGCACATGTGCATGGGGTGGTTCAGGGGGAGCAGGTGGCATGGCATGGAGCTCGGTGGAGAGGGGGACAACATGGGAGCAGAGTGGGGTCGGAGAGCAGGGACGAGTGTGGGGGAAGTGAGAATTTATTTGAATATGAGGCAGGTGGGGGCTGACAATGAAATCCTGCACCAGGGCTCATCTTTGAGTAGATGGGAGATGGCGATAGGGCCTCCCGGACCAGGTGGGACGTGGTCAGCATTTACGGACCTTGCTGACTGTTAAATCTGCCAGTGGGTGCAAATGAACACAAGACTGACTTTATTTCCTGTTTCCACAGGCTTTAGGCTTTCCACAGGCTGTCTGCTGCATGCCTCCTAGTGGCTCTATCTTTTCATAACTAACACCACTCTGGGCACTATACAAACAAGCAAAATAAAGACTGAACCTTCCCCCATGAGCTCACAGTCTAGGATTATGACAAAATGTGGCAGTAGCTAAACAAATGGACAGAGTAAGGGATAAAGTAACAATGAACATGACATATTTGCGTAAGTCAGGTCACCCATTGGCTCCCCAACAGTAAAAGTGGTTGACTACAGCTAGAAAAGAAAAGCCAAATTACTCCGAAACCACAAAAGATTATCAGTGACTGATGCATGTTAACGTAGCTGGTAGTCATGAAGAAAGTTTCATTGAAATGCTTTGGAAATTGTGAAATAGACACACCCAGAAATTTAAAACTAACCAACCAACCAACCACTAAAAGGTTTTTAATTGCACAATATCTCTGTGGAGGAAGAAAATGGAATCATATAAAAATATGAACTGAAGACAGCAGGTGAAATAACTGGGCTAAATCTAAATATTTTTATGTAAGGGACAATACATTAGCTAGACATTAGCTTATTAATAGCTGCTGTCCAAGATACAATCAGAAAAGAAAAGGCATGATGTAAAATGGGGTGATTCATAACAAACTAGATGGCAGAACAGAAGGCTGCATACTTGTGACGATTATAGTGCATAAACCCAAGCATGGAAGGCTGAAATAATGCATGTGAGAAGCCAGTATTCTTAGTGTCATGAGAGAACTTAGAAATTGGTGGACCCATGATCAGCTTGTTTGTAGCCTGCAAAACAATAACAAAGGAGTAGGTGAGATGAACACCCGGGCAGCTCAGTGACCACATTTGTACATCTAGAAACAATATTTCAGTTTTGTAAATCATATAAAAAAGTGAGGCTGGGGCTCTCCTCGTATTACATGCCCACATTTCTCTGACCACAGCAACTACTTTTGGCTGAAGAATTGGTAACGTCCATAATTAGATATACTTTCTCTTCACCCGAGCTTACTATAGACTGAACTGGTACTGATTGTGGACAGAAGTGGAAAAAGAGAACACATTAAGTTCCTATCAACAATTACAAAATACTAGGACATTCCTTCCATAACATATAGGAGCAACTTGTTCTCTGTGCTCAGAAACCATGGTGATGGGTGCAGTATAAGAACCTACTTAGATAGATAGGATGTAACTAGTGACCATCTGCCTGCATAAATGGGGTGAAGTAAGATGAGGGCTGGAAGGTTTATAGAGCTTAAACCATAAGGCAGGGCTGAAGTAAACACACCAAGTAGCAGTATACAGTGACAAGCTGGATGAAAGATCAGCAGAGTCACTTGGAGCTGTCAGTCATGTCTGAGTCCACTTTCTCAGTGATGAGGGACCATTAGTATATGACCTTAACTGGTGGCAAGGAAGAGATGACAAATATTGGGGAAATTTTACAGAAATGGTCTAAGAAAATTTAAATGGCCATAAAAACCATCCAGTTCATTCCCCTTTTAAGCATATGGTATGTAGAAGTGTTTTCTGTCCCATATAACATGTTATGAAGCATCTGGTTCGCATGACTTGGGATCAGAGCAAATGTTATAACTTGTAGTAATATGAAGAATAATTGCACAGGGCACTCTATCAAAATTGAGCAGATGTGATGAAATGTTGGTCCAATGTGTTTTTTCAGCTGAAAAGTTGATCTGCATCTGAGAGGGCTTTTGAGACTCGTTAAGTCCCCCGCCTCTCCCCCAACCCCGAGATAGTGCACATATGGTGATGATCAGCATAGAAATGACTTGTTATTGTCATTTTGATCAGCCATCACACATTAAGAGCCAAAGGCACACATGAGTTCAGGCATTATGTACCCATTAATATGGGAGAAATTGCCTATAAAATGTGTTTATTTACAACTTCCCTAATGTAAATATGCTAAAGGAACTCGAGCATGTATGGACAGGGGGTTCAGGGTGAATGTGGTGCCATTTTTCTATGGGAAGAGGTAGCCACTCCTTCTGAGAAAGTGAGAAGATGGACAGAGAGGGCAGAGAGGGATGGAAAGGGCAGCCAGAGGGACAGAGGGAAACAGGGATTGAAAGAAACCAAGAGTAAGTGGAGAGACTGAAGTTGAGCAGGTTTTTGTAAAGGGAAATCATGCCTCACCAATCTACTAGAATTCTTTGAGGGGGTCAACAAGCATGCGGACATGGGGATCCAGTGGATATAGTGTACTTAGATTTTCAGAAAGTCTTTGACAAGGTCCCTCACCAAAGGCTCTTAAGCAAAGTAAGCTGTCATGGGATAAGAGGGAAGGTTCTCTCGTGGATTGGTAACTGGTTAAAAGATAAGAAACAAAGTGAGGTGGCAAAATTTGCAGATGATACAAAACTGCTCAACATAGTTAAGTCCCAGGCAGACTGCAAAGAGCTACAAAAGGATCTCTCAAAACTGGGTGACTGAGCAACAAAATGGCAGATGAAATTCAATGTTGATAAATGCAAAGTAACACACACTGGAAAACATAATCCCAACTCTACATATAAAATGATGGGGTCTAAATTGGCTATTACCACTCAAGAAAGAGATTTTGGAGTCATTATGGATAGTTCTCTGAAAACATCCACTCAGTGTGCAGCGGCAGTCAAAAAAGCGAACAGAATGTTGGGCATCATTAAGAAAGGGATAGATAATAAGACAGAAAATATCATATTGCCTCTATATAAATCCATGTTATGCCCACTTCTTGAATACTGCGTGCAGATGTGGTCGCCCCATCTCAAAAAAGATATATTGGAATTGGAAAGATTCAGAAAAGGGCAACAAAAATGATTAGGGGTATGGAACCGCTGCCATATGAGGAGAGATTAATGAGACTGAGACTTTTCAGCTTGGAAAAGAGATGACTAAAGCAGGATATGATTGAGATCTATAAAATCATGATTGGTATGGAGAAAGTAAATAAGGAAGTGTTATTTACTCCTCCTCATAACACAAGAACTGAAATTAATGAAATTAATAGGCAGCAGGTTTAAAACAAACACAAAAGGAAGCATTTCCTCACACAACGCACAGTCAACCCGTGGAACTCTTTACCAAAGGATGTTGTGAAGGCCAAGACTATAATGGATCAAAAAAGAACTAGATAAATTCATAGAGGATAGGTCCATCAATGGCTCTTAGCCAGGATGGGCAGGGATGGTGTCCCTAGCCTCTGTTTGCCAGAAGCTGGGAATTGGTGACAGGGGATGGATCATTTGATGATTACCTGTTCTGTTCATTCCCTCTGGGGCACCTGGCATTGGCCAATGTCAGAAGACAGAATGCTGGTCTAGATGGAACTTTGGTCATTCTTCTGTTCTTATGACAGACAGATGTGCAGAAGAGGGTCCCTGCATTTTAAGGCTGGTTGATCAAGTTACTTTATGTTTGATGATGTGTTCCTGAGCATATGTTTGCGCCTGATCATTGGCTCAGGTTGTTTCCTATCATTGATTCCTGTGGTCCCAGAGAGCCAGAGGGTCCTTCAGATCCCAGGGGTCTGGTCTAATGTTCACCCCTGCAAGCAAGCACCACTGAAGTTGAGTCCATCCCTTCAGGAAGTAACAAGAGTTGCTTGAGACTCAAAGATTGACTTGGGGGTTAGATAGCAGTCACTGAGATATCTGGAGAAAGGGGAACCTTGAAATAATAATAATAATAATTAATAACCTATAAGATAATTGCCTATGCATATAGATATATTTATTTAGAGGGTTAAATTTAATTAAATATACTGGCAGTAAATTATAGTGTGTGTGTGTGTGTGTATTTGTGTGTATATATATATATATATATATGTATATAATATATATATTTGAACTGTTAATTTTTTTATTATATATATTCTTCATTGATTTAATGTTATTGTAAGTAGGTGGAATCCAGTTCCATTTGTTCTGGTTTAAATAAAATCCCCATTATGTTACGTTATTGCCAATCAATTTTTTTTGCTTGGCTACCATTAAATAACCATTTATCAAGGAGTAAATTACCTGCTAGGTAAATTATACTGCCACTGTGATGGACCATTACTAAATCTTGCTTGGTTGTTTTGGGACAGAATGACCCTCTGACATATTTAAAATTATAACACAATAACCCTACTCTCAGAGGTCTGTTTGCACTAATCTCCACTATTCCTTTCTCAAGGAATGTAGACAGGGAAAGAACAGATACCTCCAGAGATTCAGGCAACAATTACACTATCTGTCTAATCATCATACTTACATGGCCCTCATTACCATAGTGTGAACACCTCACAGTCTTTAAGGGGAAGTGGTGTTGGTAAAGGAGACAACAATATATAAAATGGATTTCCTTGAATTCATACAGGCACTATCTGAGGATAGCTGACTATTGTGCAAGTAATTTTTAGTTTGGTTATGTTATGGATCTGATCCAAACCCCACTGAAGTGAACAGAAATTCACCTGACTTCACTTGGCTTCGGCTGATGCGGGGGGGGGGGGGGGATGTCCAATAGATGATTGCTAAAGGACATTTTACATGTGGTAGTGATAGTAATTCAATGGCTTTTCAATGTTTTTCTCTGTGTTTCATTTTTAGTTACCTTTGTCCCTTATTTTCCTGTTATTTAGGTTTATTTTGCCATTGGAATATTTTGAGTTCTTTACCAGGTTGCTTTTTCAGGGTGAAATTCACCCCTGTGCAGAGACCCCCCAGCTCAAGACTTAAGCACTGCTTAAATCTTTGAAATAGGAATTATCAGAGATTAAAATGGGGCCTTCTGCTGCCCCTCTGCATAGGGGCAAATTGCACCTATGATAAGCAGTGAAAAGCTCATGATGGATTCTAACAAGGGTTTGGCTGTAAACTCTTCAGGTCAGGGAACTGGTCTTATGTGTATTTTGCTGCTGCAAAGCCCTATGGATATCCACAGCACTGTGCCATTTTACCACATTGCTAG
Source organism: Malaclemys terrapin pileata (assembly GCF_027887155.1). Classification (NCBI taxonomy): domain Eukaryota; kingdom Metazoa; phylum Chordata; order Testudines; family Emydidae; genus Malaclemys; species Malaclemys terrapin. The sequence continues at coordinate 90,102,147 of NC_071507.1, forward strand.
AGGCTGCTACAGTTATATGAATACTCCATTCTGCCTACAGATTGGTGAACAGTACATCTGGTGATTGCCTTTACAGAGTTCAGTGACATTAGTGATGAAGAAGCTCTAAGATGTTAACTTGTCCATCCCCTGCCAGTGCAGGCTTGTTCTATGCAGTATGTTCATTATTTTATTTTATTTTATATTTTACACCAGCCATCTCACACTCTTAGTGCTTTACAGATTATCAAATAACAATGTCCAGTACAAAACTTCTAACTGTAACTCTTCTGCCGGATGGAGTCGGCAGCAAGAAGGGCCAGGTTCAATATCTAGGGGTTCCTCTTAAAAATACAAACCAGAACCAGCTCAAGCTCCAACCCAGTAATCTGTGAAAACCTGGGCGCCTCTAAGAGGCAACACTTCCCCACTTGCAAGCACTGAGTCTGTGTATAACAAATGAGAACTTTTATTAAAAGGGAAAGGGAATCAAGCATTAGTTTGTGAAAATACCACTATCATACTGACAAGCATGTGACCATAAGCAAACCCGGCCCCACAGTGCAGGCAGTGTCCTTTGCCTCAATTTTCCACCTGCTGGCACAAAGGTCCAACAAATTTCCCTTTAACTCATCACTCCCCTCTCCTTCTGCATCCCACTCACAGTTGGCTGTCCTTGGTTCATGAGGACTCCCTGTTCAGAGGGGATTCACAGAGTTCACCTCCCACCCTTGGGGAGGAGGGGGCATCGAGTAATGCTTCTGCTGCTGCCTCTGCAACTGGCTCCCGGCTGCTGCTGGCCACTGTTGTTGTTGCTTCTCTGTTGCCTCTAGCCATAGTTGTTGCTGCTCCCGCAACATCATGTTCTGAGGTTCTGCCACTTAACCCAGCTCTCAGTGATTTCAGCAGGGAGTGGGGAACCTCACAGCCAGTGAAGGCTCTGTGATGTCTTTCACTATCCCCACACAAGGTCTAGATCGTAGCTCCTAGACATGCTCAGCAGTGATGTCAGCTCTAGGAATCACCAACTGGAAATAAGGACTCTCAATTGAGTCTATTCAGCTCTGTCATTAAATGCTGGACGAAGCAGGTCTAATGGTGTATAGGACTCTTTGGGCAGAGTCCACACGCCACCAGGTAGGAACACCTGTCCTCACCCACTCCCATCGACACTAGGATTTGGCATCCCTAGACCCTGCCTAGCAAGTGAATTTCAGTTTAAGGTAAGCCCCCTCAGTCAGGGCCTGCAAAGCACAGTTCTGCTGCCCACTACTTGCACAATAAGGATAACAACATTTCATTACCCCTGCATTCAAATACTAGAGTGATTTGTAACCCAAAACCAGTCAAAATCGACCATTTTGGTGAAGCAGCCCCATCATGCTGCACACCTAGGCAGAGTAGCTGTGTCTATGCACCATGGTCTGCTCTTAATGCCTTTTCCCCCAGTGCATGACTAGATGTCAGGGAAGAGCTCATTCAGACCCTGCTTACACCACTATTAGCATATTAACTGAATTGCCACATAAAATTCTCTTTAGCAACTTCCATGGAACCTGGAGGGAGAACCTTGGGTTGTGGGAGGGAAATGTTTGGATGGGACACCAGATTTTGGAATTTGGCCAACTGCAGTTGGAGCAGCTCTGTAAATAGCTGATTGAAGAACGAGCTGGTTCAGTTCAGAGTAGAGCTGATCCGAAATTCCCAAGTGGAACAGTGCTCCATCAGAAAATGCTGTTGTGACCCAGCCGAAATGTTGATTCTGTCAAAACTTGTGATAGAAACCAGGCAGGGAGTCAGGCAGAAGGGCTGCCTGGCTCCTAAGCTCCCTAGCTGATGGCCTGGTGGGTTTCCTGGGCTCCCAGCTCCTTGGTAGTCTGCTTGGCAGGGAGCTTGGGTGCTAAGGCTTCTAGAGCTCCCAGGGTCTACAGCACCCTGAGCAGCTGCCTCCCCAGGCTCCCTGGGCACCGTCAGGTTGTACTTATTGAGGAAAAGGCTGAGTAGGGCAGTGGTGGTTCAGTGGCAGAATTCTCATCTGCCATCTAGGAGGCCCAGGTTTGATTGTTGTCCAATACAGCAGCTTGCTGTTTTGCTGTGGGTGTGGCTGGATTGCAAGTTGCTCTGTCATCCTAAAATGCTAAGCTTCAAGGTGTACTTTACGTGCTGAGCTGCTTGAGGGGACCTCTTGTCAGGGGTGCTGCTGCTCTTTGCCTCTTCCTTCCTTTTTGAGGATGAGTGGCAAGGGGCTGCTTGCTGAGAAGTGTTCTGTTGTGCCTTCATCCCCTTGTGTCTCACTGGTGGAAGCTTCACCTGTGTGGTCCTTTCCTTTAGTGGCCCCTCGAAGAGTGCAATGAGCTTGACTTTGCTTGAAAGAGGTCTAAAGGGAGCTCAATCTGTGCTGCCACATAACAGGGCAGGGGCACAGGCTCACACCACAAGCCAGGCAGGAGGCAAACCTGCAATCTCTTGATCCATAGTTAGATGCATTCTCCATTGTACCACTGGCCCCATGTCTGGCCCTTTCTCCTGTGACAGCCGAGCTGCCTAAGTGAGGCGGAAAGACAGCATGAGGCGAGACCTTCTCTCTCAACCCTGCTTTCCTCTCCCAGAAGATGAGAGAATGCAAGAAGAAAGACAGCGGCAGGCAAAGGCAAGGAACAGGGAAGACGCAATTCCACGGCTGGGCAGCGAGTGGCTGGAGAATGCCTGCGCACCTTGTCAAAGCCTGCCTTTCTCAGCCTTGTCAGGAGCAAGAGCAGGGCTGTTTCTGCCTGGCTTTAAACTGCAGATCTCTTGTGTGTGAGGTGAATGTGATAACTGCTACATTACAGTAGGGTGACCAGACAGCAAGTGTGAAAAATTGGGACAAGGGTGGGGGGCAATAGGGGCCTATATAAGAAAAAGACCCAAAAATCGGGACTGTCCCTGTAAAATCGGGACATCTGGTCACCCTACACTACAGAAACAAAGGGCCACCTGCCTGCTGGTGCCACACTGGAGAGGCCCCCTTTGGCTTCCATGAAGGATAGAGCAGGCCCCAGAAAGAGGCTGAAGGACCTGGCTGGCGTTGTCTGAAGCTATTGGTGGAAAGCGCATGGTCTGGTTGCCGTTGTTAAGGAACGGGCTGAGGAGGGCGTTGGTGGTTCAGCAGTAGAATTCTTGTTTGCCATGCTGGAGGCCCAGGTTTAACCTGTAGTCAGAGATATTATCCATTGCGCCATTGGCCCCTGCATCATGTCCTTACCATGTGCCACCTAAGTGAGGCAGAAAGGCAGCATCGAGGGGAGACCTTCTCTCTCTCAGCCCCACTTCCCTCTCCCAGGAGAGAATGCAAGAAAAAAGGCTTGGACAGCTTGGGGAGGCAGCTGCGTGGAGAAGCAGGGAGCCAGCTATCTGCCCAAGGAGCAAGCCAGAAAAATTCCATTTTGGTTCCTCCAACATGGATTTTTTTCATGATTTTTCCTCCTGTAAAATTTTATGAATTTTTTACCTTTTGTCCTGACTTGGGATGTTTTTTTCCCTCCCCAAAAGTCAAATGTTTTGCAGGAGGGAAGTTCCCTTTTCCCACCAGATAACATAGAGATCTCTCACGTTATTACCCGGCACTCAGTATAGGAATCATGGTGGCAAGAATTGGTCTAGGAGGGTCCATAACACAGAAGAGTGAGACTAAAAGAACCACAAAGCAGCACCTACAAACATGAACCTGCATGGAGGAGCTTTGGCCATGGGGAAAGCTGAATTTTCAGACATGAACTCCGGCACAAGATTAGAAGCAGTGGAAACAAGACATGAGTGTGTGTAGAGAGCTGGCCATAACCCATCAATCCATCTGCTCCCAAATGCCTGTATGAAAACTCAGGCTTTGCACTGTGTCTGGAATCTAGTGAACCAAAGTGGGGAAACAAGTTCTAAAAGTCAAGGGATCTGCATGGAGAGTATGTCCCCTCCCCCAGCCCATTTAAACCAAGGAGACTCCAGCTTCCAGTCCAATGATCCCAACTATGACAGTGCTGCACAGGAAGAGAAGTGGTCTCGCTAGTAACCAAGTCTCAAACCACTTCAGGCTTTTTAGGTTAAATCCAACACCTTGAGTTCCATCCAGAAACGTATGGGCAGCCAGTGCAGACCACAGTGCACCCGTGAGATGTGCTATAGGTGACTCACCACTTAATAAATAGGCAGCCACATTCTGAACTAGCTTTAATTTCCTTTTACTATCATCTTTTTCTGAAAATAAACAGTAATTTCCCAGAATGCATAGAGGCCTGCAGCCAAACCATATCAGTCTCCCCTTGAAGACAAAAACAGTACACAGACAGGTGATTCATCTTGGAGTCCTGTGCCTCCTAACCAGACAACCCGCAATCCAGCCAGCTGAGAATAGTTCCACCTAACCCAGATTTTCTTGAAAATGATCCAGTGAAAATAATGAGAATTCCAGCTTCAGTGGCTTAAAATCCACCTTGGCCTGCCTTTTTTTCCATCTTCTTTTGGGTGCTACATTAGAGTTACTGTCCAGCTTAGCGTGGCCATCTTTTTGCACAGCTTATTTCTTACCTTATTTCCATCCATAACGAAATATCATCTGAGGCGACAAGTCATAGGAACTCACAAGGAAATGAGATGTATACTACTGTTGAGCAGAAAGCTATGAAATGATGTGTTTGTTTGAAATGTGTTCCCACTACCCCCCAGCCCCATGCCCACACCTAGGCAGGAAGTCAAGCAAACATATTTTTGGCATATGATTGTAGACTCTTCACTGAATTGATTGAGGGCCCTGCTCAAAGCAATAGGGCGGGAGGAAAGATTCATTGCACGTTGTACAACAATCTGATAGAAGTTATGGAAAGTGCCTGTCAGTGCTGAGTCCATTAGCCAGCCTGCTAATGAGAATCCTTCCCTTTTCATTCAACAAGCTGGTTTGTGTCTTTGTCCTCTCCCTGCTGAATGGAGGTGTGCAGCCTGCCCCGCAGGTCACTATTCTGGCATTCAGTTTTGACAGCTTTCATGGCCACTGTCTGGTGGTTAAGAAGGTGGAACAGTGCTGCTGGGTGCTAGTGCTTTGGATGCCATTCAGAGAGGGAGGGGGGTCAGCTCTGAGACTCTGGGTTCCTCAGTCCCTGTGATAAGGAGTAGAGGGAGACAAGGCAGCAGGGCATTGTGCATTCCGTGTAAATAAAAATCAAGGGTCCAGATCCTCAGCTGCTGTAAGTTGGCATAGTTCTGTTGGCTTTGATGGAGCTATTCCAGTTAATGCCAACGGAGGAACTATCCCAAAATGTGTAATCTGAATACTGCCTTTGCCTATCATTAACCCTCGAAAAGCTGCAGTGTTGCTGGACAAAGATCCCAGTCCTGGGATCATATTATTAAATGCAAGATTGGTAGCTGATAAAGTGTCAGCTGCTCATGATCAAATGAACAACCAGCTCACCCCTGCCCCCCCCCAATCTGGCATGCTGCCAGCGTTATTCAGATCAAAACAGCAGATTATAGCAGTGCGGCGGCAGCACTATGCTTAAGGTTGTGTCACAATTTCTGTTTAAACGTTGACATTTTTAAGTCCTCTAAAATTGACATGCTTAGCTGGATTCCTTTGAAATTTGGTGGGCTTCAGGAAGATGCAGTGTAGGATTAGTGACCCAAATTTGGGGTTCTTTGAACTAGGGGTTGGCAGCGATTTAAGCCCAGAAAAAATAGCCATTTTTCAAAAAGTTTCCAGGTGCTTTTTTGTGTGCTAAACCAGACTACTGATGTGATGCTGGTCAACATGGTCTCAATGCAAAAACATGGCTAGAGGCTTTCCATTCTCACTCATTTATGTGCTTTAAAGCTTGACTCTTGTAAAATCCAAATGGTTCATCAGATTGCTTTGAAATATGGCGCGCCTCATGGGGGCATAGGGTAGCATTAGTGATCCAAATTTGGGGTCATTTGACTGAATAGTTCCCTAGTTACAGATCTCCCATAAAAACTGTTTTTCTTCTTCTGCCTTGTACAGGTAAACAGAGAGGTACTAATGACTGGATGAATCACAGACCTCATTGAGATTGATGGCTGTGACCTCTCCCTTCAGTTAACATAACTAAGGATAAATTAAGGACAAGCCCCCCAACCCTCCCTGCACCCCCAGCTCTGCCAGTGCACACCTATCCAGGCACAAATTCTGCACACATCTGCCAATTCACTTGGACTGTGGGCTCTTTGGTGAGGGGGGACTGTGTCTATTATTATAACGGCATAGCAGCATCACTATATTTAAGGGTATGTCACAACTTCTGTTTAAAGGTTGACCTCTCTAAGTCCTCTAAAGGTTGTGCCAGGCACCCACCAGGGCCGCCCAGAGGGGGGGGCAAGTGGGGCAATTTGCCCCAGGCCCTAGCCCCACAGGGGTCCCCACGAGAATATAGTATTCTATGGTATTGCAACTTTTTTTTATGGAAGGGGCCCCCGAAATTGCTTTGCCCCAGGCCCCCTGAATCCTCTGGGCAGCCCTGGCACCCACTAAATCTTTGGGGGGCCCAAACTCAGAATGGTATTTAAGAGCATGGTAATTTCTTCACTCGCATAGCTGTGCAGTCCGGAAGGATTCCATCGTGCATGCACCAATAAAGAAAACAAACCATGAAATGGTTTCTTGCAGCCACTTTATGCTGGCCTGGGTAGCTTGAGGGAATGTGCTGATGTCACTGCTCTTGGTGAACACCCTGCCACTGATGTTTCTAGTCTGAACCTTTGTACATCTGTGCAATTAAGATTTAATAGCTCCTGTTACTTTCCTCAAATTGTTTGTTTTATACTACAACATGATTATTTTATGTGGTGTGTGAACTGTGAACTGTTTTACTGTGAACACAGCACAATGGCCAGCAGCTAGTCGAATCAATTTCTTTGTTGTATGGATGGGGAGGAAGCAGAAACAGAGGACTTGGGCTGGGGGCAGGTGGGATGTGGGGACAGGCAAAGGGAGAGGGGCTGCAACTGCAGAGGAGGCAGGAAATGAGGACAGGTGGTGCGACTACTTCCTGATCTCGAGGCAAATTAATTTGGTGTTTCCAAAGACACATAGTCTGGAGGTTTGGAACAGAAAGTGCAGGTACCTTGACCACTGAGACAAAAGAAATACATGTGCTACCAGTGTGTGGATTCTGGATTCACAAGGTTGCAAAAGTTTGCAGGAGACCAAGGAGTACCCCATGACATGGGGATTGCTGATGACAGGCTGACTTGGATGGAGAGAGGTGGCCTGCACTGGCATCATGTTTTACTCACTCTACAGTGTCTAACTGGTGACTTAAGAAATTGTGATCTACCAGATATGGTGATGATTCACTGGGGCAGAAATGAGCTGGGCCTTAGTCCTGGTATGTACCTTATACAGTTTATGAGAGCAGATTTGGACCACATCAGAGACTTGTGTCCAAGAGCTGTGATAGTTTTCTCTGATTTGGCTGAGAATCTGAATAAATGCCACAGCGACACTATGAAAGTGATGAATAAGTGTCGGAAGAACATGAATTGGGAAATTGGAGAGTTCATGACTGACTAGGAAATATTTTCTGTATGGCATAGAAACATTACAGATCCCATCAACCCATCCACTCTAATACCTAACTGTTTCTCAGAGATGGGGCACATCTGTTGGACAGGGCTCAGAGGATCTTACTCTCAAACATAAAACTGTCAGTATGTCTCTCACTGGCTCTGCCAAAACCATTCTGAAATGTGCAGGAACACCGTTTAATTGTAACCTAGTTTTCCTTCGCTCCAAGCACTGCTGGTAAGTCGGTTATGGGTGGTGGTGGGAGTAATGGCAACAGAAACATCTGTATACCAGGAAGTGAAGACTTCAGCAAGATGCGGTTCCTGCTAGTGATGATAGGGGAGGAGGCCAGGTTGGCGGGGGGAACATAGTGAATGGCTCAGAGGAATGGCTGTTGAGATGTGCTGACGCAGTGCCGGTGTGGCCCAGCTGATGTGTGCATGTGGGGATGGGGAACCTGGCTGGTACACGAATTGGGGGACATGATATGTACAACTGCCTAAATGACTACTAACTCCTACCAACAATATATGTTTTCCTGTTTAAAAAAAAACTAGGAAATTCAATGGCAGAAAACTACGTTAACGCAGAGTGAAGGTTGCGTGGTGACATGTTGTCCCCTTGCAGAACGCTGAGTTGAGCAAAACTCAAACTTCTGAAAGCCAAGAAATGCACAGGTAAATGTGCCCATGCAACCTTAACTCTACTCTCTTTCAGCAATGCCTCCATACTCCCCATTACTCTGCCAACCTCGCAGTTGCTGAAAAGTACAAGCTCTTCACCTCCTTTCACAATCCATTCAGCTTCACTCACAGGATTCCCCATAACACTATTAAAGGCCAAAAAAAAAAAAAAAAGGACTGTTCATTCCATCTTTCCTCTATCCTGTACAAGGCAGAAGAAGGAAAACTGTTTTTAGGGGAGATCGGTAACTTGGGAATTATTCAGTCAAATGACCCCAAATTTGGATAACCTCTTTGAGCAATGCCTCAATATGCACATAGCAAACACTCTCACTGGCCTTTGGCACTAAGAGCTTCAGGTGGTTCCAGATCCTGGTGTACCCTCACACAATTAGGCAACTCTCCAGTTTAAGAACCACTTCAGAGCCTTTTACAACTCCCCTACACTTACAAGATACTGTCTCAACCTACACATTCACTTAACCATCATTAAAGCATTAGAATCCTCTCCTACTCCACCTCACTGATGACCATATCCTGTTACTGACGTAACCTATACAATTCTGTATAAAATGTACACATGCACCTCTTCCCTTTCTCACACACAAGAAAGTGGAAAAGACAGATCTCATATCACAGTCACAGCTCTGTCACACATTCCAGGGTAATCCACAGATCTAGTAAACATACCTCTACCAAGCAGAGTTATAAACACCTCGGAAACGGAGGAGGTTTTTCGCAACTCTGAATAAAAGGTTACGGTTGTTCTTTCAAAAGTTTACAACTGAACATTGACTTAATATAGTTTTGAAACCTTACTGTGCAGAAGAAAAATGCTGCTTTCCTTTTTTTTTAACAGTTTACATTTAACACAATACTATATTGTATTTGCTTTTATTTTTTGGTCTCTGCTGCTGCCCAATTGTATACTTCTGGTTCCAAATGGGGTGTGTGGTTGACCAGTCTGTTCGTAACTCTGGTGTCCGTAACTCTGAGGTTCTACTGTAATGCCTCCACCATTTATTACAACTACCCTTGACACAGGCCACATTCACTTTACCTGGAGTGCATGCAGAGAATAAATGCTTAGATTACTCTCATATCCCAGCTTGCTACTGACAGTATCCTTTGCAGTAATACCCTATACCCTGCTAATTATATAATGTGCACAAACGTGCATTGAAAAGCTGCATACTGGATCCTGAGATACACATGCAGCTCTTCCCTTTGCTCACACCCATCAGAGGATGCAAAACATAGATCTCCTCATATCGTAATTGCAGCTCTGTCACACATGGCAAAGTAATCCACACGTCTTCATATCATAAACACACCTTCACCAAGCAGGCCTAACTACTGCCTCTTCCATGTAGCGTAGGTACATCTAACACCTAACACACTCACTGCACCTCAAGTATATGCAAAAAATTCCCATTGACTACTGCCAGTCCAGAGGAACAGAAGGGAGGTGACTTGGGCAATATTTTTTCCTTTTTGTCCTTTAATAATAATGTTAGATGGAATCCAGTGGGTGGGAGTGAATGGGTTGTAAAGGGAAGTGAAATGCCAAAGTGTAAGGGAGAGAAGAATTTGGCCTCGTATATCTCACATTGATGATCTTACAGTCTGTTACAGTATTAGTCATACATGTAGGTGAGTGAAATGGCTTTTCAAATAAGTCATTATTGTGAGCGTCAGATTTTCCTGGATTTTAAAGAGAAGGAACAATATAGTCATTCGAAAGAGGGTCTATTAACCTTTGAATATTGCTTTTTTGATGGGATGGGGGAGGGCAGATTCAGGCAAGGTTAATGGAAAACTGTAAAAAGAAATGAAAATTAGTCTTTGTTCTGAAAAACAAACTAAGGTGCAGGATTAGTATATATTCGTAATGGCTCCTATATGCCCCCCTTTATTTAGAGGGAACTCCATGATTAAACCAAACCCAAAGAGCCATTTAGTCTCTTTTCACACCAGAGGCAGCTTGGGTTTACACACTTCACCCAATCCCAGTACTTGGGGTGCTTGAGTTACACTCACCTGACTGATAAAGATGTCTCTTACAGCACTACAGGGGATCCAATGCATTGTATACAACTGGATGTGTCAGTTAGCCGACATTAATGTGGCCCCGCAGCAGTGGAAAAAGCAACTCTCATGGGGACCTATAGATTACTACCATTGGCTCCGGTGACTGTCCTTTTTGTTAAAGTTTGGACAAAATGCTTTTTCTCTCTTTTTTCTTTCCCTAACTTCATTCTTCTTCCCCAAGTGTCCAACCAGTGATGTGGACTCCTATGTACCAGGAACAGGACTGGGACCATCCAACTCATTTCCTACAGGCCACCAGGAAGCCCTCACATTTTCACTAACAGTGTAGCCTGGCTTTACATCTAGTAGCAAATGGCTCTGAAACCATCCAGTCCCTCTAGGCCAGTGGTACTCAAACTAGGGCCACCGCTTGTTCAGGGAAAGCCCCTGGCGGGCGGGGCCGGTTTGTTTATCTGCCGCATCTGCAGGAAGCGGCGCAGGCCGAGGGACGTACTGGCCGCCGCTTCCCGCAGCCCCCATTGGCCTGGAGCAGCGAACCGCGGCCACTGGGAGCTGCGATCGGCCGAACCTGTGGACGTGGCAGGTAAACAAACCGGCTGGGCCTGCCATGGGCTTTCCTTGAATAAGTAGTGGCCCTAGTTTGAGAACCACTGTTCTAGGCCACTCAGGTTGAATACATTGATTATATTTTTTAAAAAAGAGTCACTGCTCTTTTAACTCCTCATTCAGACTGAGGAGACTAAAGAATGCTAGAGAGGAAAATAAGTGTCAATGTGTATTTTTTCAGGCTGCCCTGGTGGTCATGTCATGTGTAAAGGCAATTTGGTTTTGATCTAGACCTTGATGGTGTCAGTTATATCACATGGTGATGTGACTGCTTAAATTTTCTCTGGAAACACATAATTTTTCTATTTATATTCACCTACCGGCTGGTTCTATCCAGACTCCCCTCCTCAAACCACTGCAGTTAAATGGACCAAGTGATAAAAATCTGAATGCTAGGATAGGAAACTCCACCTCCAGTTTATCTGGCTACAATGGATAGTCATTTGTTCTTTGATTTAATGAAGTTATAGCCTTGAAAACCAAAACCACACTATGGTGGTAACATAAATGAGCATTATATATTTGGATAAACAACTTTTAATGTCTCTTATGGCAGCCCCTTAGGTTGTTTCGTTTGAGGCCCCTTGTCTTCTGTAGCAGAATGTGATTGATTTGATCATTGAGTTGGATGGCACTGGGAGTACTGAAAGCTAAAGCTTTGGGGGGTGCTAAAAAGGATTATATCATGTATTTGGAATAAGCTCTAGATCACTGCTGCCTGAAGATCAACTGGTTTCATGCAAAGTTGTTTTCTCTCCATTTTGATACCATCATAATGTGCAGAGAGATGCTTAGATGGTCCATGATCTAATTTAGGTAAACACTGTGCTTCCTTCTCCCCCACTGCACACATGTACTTCCTGTTAACACTAATAGGAGCTCATGCAGGTACATTGAGAAGAGAATCTACTCTGGTATACTAGTGTACCCCCAGTGTCCTGTGCTCCTTGAGAAGGACATAAATTGGTTAGCGTTTCCATTTTAGCTGGAAAGCTGACAAATATTTATGCAGCTCCTCCAGATGAGCCTGTCTGCAGTGCGTAAATCTTTCCATGTAGTGTTTCCTTCCAGACTCATTGACATCTCCAAGGAAGGACCAGATGCTTTGAGAACACATATTTATCAGGTGGAACGTAAGACTGCTTTGCCTTTGTGGACAAATTTAGACTGGCAAGAGGGACACATCTAACATTATGTAGCCTCACAAGGTTGCCCACTTCCCTCTGCTCAGCAAGGTGTGGGAGCGGAAGGAAATTTGGGCCCTGATCCTAAAAACACTTATGAATCTGCTTAACTTTATGTATGTGAGTTGTCCCATTGGCTTCAATGGAGGTACTCCTGCATTATATTGGCGTAAGTGAAAGAAGAAGCAGGCTAGCTGTCTCAGTTAGACAGCCGCATCTGATCAATGTACATTATGAACAATAAATTAGTCCACATTTCTTTATCTTCTTATATTTAAAATGACCAATGTCCTGGTTCCCCTCTCACTTATAATGGTGTAAAATGTGAGTAACTATTGAAGTCAATAGAGCAGGATTTTTAAAAGTGCCAAAGAGATTTAGGAGCCCAAATCCCACAGAAAGTCACTTAGGTGCTTTTGAAAATCCCAGCCCCAGGGTAGTAACATTGGGGCACATGAGAAGAGAATCAAAAGCCATTGTTATATCTAAGGACTTCCCTATGTTTGAGATGAATATTTGGTCAGCTGCTCATCTTCATGTAAAACTATCCTCATGGTCTCATTGCTGACTATCAGAAACAGTGCAATGTGCCTGTTTTCTAGGTATTGAGGAATTCTGGTCAAGGTCTGAAGTGAGCAGACTTATCAAAGTTCATAAAACCTTACAGTTGGGCTTAACTGGTAGCCATTTTTGCTGGGATTTTCAAAGGAGCCTATGGCAGTTTGGCACTCAAATCCTCTCGACTCTGATTGGCTTCTATCAGAATCCCAGCCTTTGGGAAATGAGGATATTGTGTTGCCTTACCCTTCCTTACTCCGTTAGCCTTTTCCCTGTCCCAGTGGTTTTTCTACCAGTGCTGCCTGTTTTAAAGTATTTGATGCAGCAAAAAAAAAAAAAAAAAAAAAAAAAAAGGATGATGGGAAGTCCATGTAAAAGTTTGGATTTAACACATATAAAAAACAAGATGATAAAATCCTGGGGCTGCAGGATTCCTCAGGAAATGCACAAAGAGTGACAGAAATAGGGTGACCAGACGTCCCGATATTTCGGGGTGTGTCCGTGTCCTGACCGATCTTCGGGATATCCGATATCCACCGGCAGTGCTTTTTTTTTTTGCTCCGCCAGCAGGGACTGACTCGGCTTTTTATTTTTGCTCTCCCCCCCATGTGTCCCGATTTTTTTCTTTCCCTCATCTGGTCACCCTAGACAGAAACGGCATTTTCTTCCAAGTCTAAGTTTGCAGCAGTCTATAGAAATCTCCAGCCTGCTCAGTGGACTGTCAGTTACTCTGTGGAATGTCGGTAAGAAGGTTTTCTGTAGAAATTCCAGACATTTCTGAAGGAATGGAATGAAAAGCATCTGCCTGAGCTAATGCGTCATCTCGTTTGCTTTGAGTTCAGCTATGAGGTTTTAGATTGGTTTATTACAAGAATAGTCAGTGCATGAAACTACTATAAAATTTGAAAACAATTGTAAAACAAATCATACTAATTGTATATACCAAAGCCATCATAGTGTAATAGTCGTATGCTGTTATGCTTTGTCAAGGGGACCTCCCAAATACTTTGGGCGTATGTTATGAAAACAGACTACAGGGCAGATTCTGTCTTTGCTGCATATTAATGATTACTTTGATATTTTTAGAGCTAAAATTACAACCTTAATCCTTTTTGAAGAAAAATGACAACACTCAGGAAAACAATTTATTAATCCCTGGAAAACATAAAATCATAGATTACTATGTCCTTAAATAGCAACATGAGTTCTAGGGCTAGGCTAGGCTCAGCTTTCAGGGAAAAAAACATTGGGCCAGCTTCTTAGCTGGTATAAATCAGTGTCATGGTATAGACTTCACAGTATTCCTGCGACCTCCGTGGAGCTGTGCCAGTTTACACCAGCTGAGGTGCTGGCCTATCCTGGTGATACTCATGAGCCATGCTAGAGTTGGTTTTAAGGTATACGGTGTCACGTTATTAAGATTCCTTGATGAAATCTTACCCGACCTACAGAGTATTAGGGACTGGTAAGAGGATACAGAGTTGAGCCCCAGTTCTGCAGCCAAATCTGCATAAGCAGAACCCTGTTCTGGAGGGGAGTCCCACTGAAGCGAACAGGGTTCTGAAGGATTGAGACATTGGTCACCATCCAGATGTTACCCAGAATGGACAATAGCATTGAATGGCTGGTCAATGGCTTATCTTAAACTAATTAGTGGTCTCAGCCCACTTCCTAGTGGACAGGTGCCCACAGAACAAAAGCCACTGTCTCCATCGCTGACCATTTTAAAATCAAGGCTGGATATTTTTCTAAAAGATAGACTCTAGGAATTATTTTGGGGGAAGTTCTAATGTGCTGTACAGGAGGTCAAACTAAATGATCACAATGGTCCCTTCTGGCCTTGGAATCTATGAATTTGGTATCCTTCTCATTAGAAAGTCCAAGATAGAATGGACAGAGGTTGAACTATGATCACCCATAGAGTTGGCAACACCCGGACAAGATTGACACACATTAGAGGAGCACAGTGAAGCCCCTTCCACTGCTGCTGCCTTTGTTGTAACTGTTCTGTTGGTAGAAGACTTCAATATCCAGTGCCGCCAATCTCACACTTTTTAAAATTAGTAATTAATCAGGGAATGAAACACAGATAATTCTCTATGTGCCTTTGATTAGTTTTAATAGGATTTTTCAGGATTAAACAGCTATGAAGTGTGTTACAAGTCAAACATAAGTTTCTATTTCAATATCGCTGGTACTTAAAAAAAGCCTCCTTTGTTTTTCCTTTATTCTAGTTAAGAACAAGGAATCTGTTAGACAGATCCTTGCTTGTTTGATTGCAGATGCCAAATAAATGCTCACACAGTTTAGAGAGAACTGAGATTTAATGTAATTTCTACAAGAAAAGAGTCCTTTAGTACTAACAATAAATAACTTGCACAGTCAGTTGAACAGCACAGAGAGCGCAAATGAAATGCATCTGAGATACAGAACTTCTCAACACCAGGCCAGATAGGCCAGGAAGAGAAGAGACTCGAGATGTTAGTTTCTGGTTTGGGACTGAATTCAACTTGACCTTCAGCAGTGGGGTTATTTTTGGCTTATTCTGCAGGTGACATAAATTCAATTTTTCCAACTATGTGGGAAATCTGCTAAGAAATATGTTTTGTGTAAATACTTCCTTTCTGCAGGCTGCCTTTTGTCAACTTAATTATTTTCTGTCTTCCATAGGAATCACGCTCCTAGACTAGTTCTGTAACAACTTATTGTTTATTATTAATAAACAATAATATGTTTATGTCCATGCCCTCCAAGGTTAGGACAAGAAGTAATTGCCTTAGTTTGCAGCAAGAGAGATTTAGGTTAGATATTGGGGAAAAAAACTTGCTATCTATAAGGGTAGCTAAGCACTGGAATAGGCTTCCAAGGGAGGTTGTGGAATCCTCTTCACTGAAGGTTTTAAAGAACAGGTTGGACAAACTTGTCAGGGTTGGTCTAGGTTTACTTGGTCCTTCTTCAGCACAGGGAGTCAGACTAAATGACCTGTCGAGGTCCATACCAGCCCTATATTTCGGTGCTTATTGTGATCAATTGAGATTGGTGCCCTCCCTTGTCTAAGCACTGTGCAAACACATAGGGTATGTCTTTTTTAACTTTATTTTTATTATTCGTATATAAAATATAGCCATGTAACATAACAAACTTATATAAATAAATACACAAAGTGGAAACAGCATATAATGAATAAAGTTAATTGTTCATTATTTGCAAAACCTGAAAAAAACCCAAACCCAACCTGAACCCATAAAGGTCATGCGGGGTTATTAAAGTGGCTAAATAGAAAAATAAGTGAGAACATAGTGTACGAGTATCAGGGACACATTTGGTTTGCCTATGCTGGAGCTGGAGGTGTAATTTCCAGCCTGAGGAGAAATACCTGCTCTAGCTCTGATTAAGCTATCTTACTAAAAATAGAAGTATAGCTGCAGTGGCAGGATTGGTTAGCTGCTCTGAGTACCTGCCTAGGGTTTCAGACAGGATCATACGCGAGGCAGCTAACCCATCCTGCTGCTCACACAGCCACAGTGTTATTTTTAGTGCACCAGTCAATCACAGTTAGCACAGGAGCTGGAAATTACATCTTCAGCTCCACTGGAGACATACCCTTGGTAACAGGCAGAGCAGGCCCAACTGTTGAGGCAATCCTTCCTGGTCAGTTGGGGAGTCTGCCTCACCATGGCCATGATGACTGTCCATGGTCCTGAAGTTGGAAACCAACAGAGTGGGGGACTTTAAGGGTGGGGTTTTCAAGTACACTCAGCCCTGGTCTAACTCTGCTGCCATTGAAGTCCATATGAACTGACTTGTGTGGGAGCAGAGTTAGGCCAGGGCTGAGTGTTTTTGAAAATCCAACTCTGAGGCCAGGTCTACACTAAAAACATTTGCCAGTATAATAATGCTGTGATTTTTTTCTGACATTTCTGTACTGACAAAAGCCCTAGTGTAGACACACATATACTGGCATAGAGCACTTTTGCCAGAATAGTTTATTTTGCTCAGAGAACTAAATAAGCTATACTGGCAAAACAAAATTGTTTCCTGTATAGACTGCATTTTCACTCAGAGGATTTGCTGGTACAGCTATCCCACAGTACCTATACCATCAAAACATTTCTGGGATAGACTTGCATCTAACACCCTCAAATCTGCCTCACAGGAGCATTAATCCTAATGAGGGCCTTCAAACTGCATTTGGAAGACATATAGTGGCTGTGTACCTATAAATGGTCTTCTTTGTTGCTTGCAAGATGGAGGCCTGATGCCTTCTAGAGTTTAGATAGTATCTTAATTTAACCCAACTGCCAGGGAAAATGTCAGAGTATGTCACTGAACTGTTAATCTGTGTGATTGGCACTTGGATTAGCCTATCTTGGGCGTGAGCGTCCTCACAGCAAAGCCCTGTGTTATAGGACCTTACTGTTTCTGCACTTGCCCATCTGTGTCAGGGTGGGGGGAGGTGTATCCTCTGGTTCTTTGTACTCAGATACTCTAAGATTCTTTCCCAGTCAATTGTGGGAGAACTTGTCTGCTGGTCGGGGGGAATTGTGGGAAGGGCATTGAAAGACTATCAGTACTTGACTGAATCATCCTGAGTCCTCACTGCAAAGTGGGTGGGTTCCAATCTGAGTTAGAACCTTGGTTCTAACCTATACCCCCAACTGGGTAAGCTAGCCTGGGCTTACAGACTCCAGATTGGAAGTTTTCTATGTGGATGATTGTGGGGGTTGGACTAAAACCCAGCTAAGAGCCCAGGTTAACTGTGCTGTGAAATCATACCATGAGATGTTACTGAGAGGGTATTTTATAAGTTAAATCAAGGGTCAGAAACCTTCAGCACATGGCCCATCAGGGTAATCCACTGGCATGAGACATTTTGTTTACATTTACCGTCTGCAGGCACGGCCCCCCGCAGCTTCCAATGCTGCGGTTCGCCATTCCTGACCAATGGGAGCTGCGGGAAGTGGCGGGCCGCAGGGATGTGCTGGCTGCTGCTTCCCATCTCTCATTGGTTGGGAACGATGAACTGCGGCCACTGGGAGCTGTGGGGGGGCCGTGTCTTGCAGCCCGCCAGTGGATTACCCTGTTGGGATGCATGCCGAAGGTTGCCCAGCCCTGGCTTAAATCAACCCTTATCTATACCATTAGTAAAATCTGAGGCTGTTTGGCTGTAGAGATCTGTTCCCCTCTGGCTTTCATTAAGGTTGCAGACAAGCAGGCAGTGATCATGCTGTGCACCATAGTTGAAAGATGTGACACAAAAGGTTAGGACATCTCATTAGACCAGGCTGCACAGACTTGCCACAAGAGGTTTTCCTCTTGCCTTCTCTATATTTTCAACCATTTCCTAAAACACGTGGAGAGGAAGGCCTAAGTGAATGAGCTAGACTAAGGACAACTCTGAAATGAAGAATAAAAGCTAATCACTTGTGCTGCCCACTGTGAGGCAGAGTGTCCATGGAAAAACTAACAGGAGCCTCCAGAGAGAACCTGTGCTGATGCCGGTAGCGAAGCAAGACTCACCAGTGCAGTGCCTCCTGTTGGTTGCCCTGGGAATTAGCTCAATTCCAGCTCAGAGCACCCCCTGCTGGCTGGTGGCTCACCTGCCTCAGGCCCCCATTTCCCTCCCGGACTCCAGTACCCCTTACCTGGGGTTCTGCCCCAGAAGTACCCCCCACACTCTGGGTCTCCCCTTCCAGGGGAACCCCAGCCCTCTACATCCACCTCATCACAGTAGCTATTGCCAGTCATCATATAGCCCCTGTTCACTGGGGCAGACTGCAGTCTGTAAACCACTCATCATTGGCAAGCCCAGTACCTCTCTAGGCCTTCCTATCAGGCCACAGCCTGGGAGGTCACCAGGCCTGATCTCCCCAGCTCAGCCTGCCCTCTCCCAAGCACTGCTCTGTCCACAGTACTCTTTGCTCCTTCAGGAGCTAGATCCATCTCTCTCCAAAGCTAGAGGGAGACTGACCCACCCCCTGGCTCATAGCCCTTTTATAGGACCAGCTGTCTCCTAATTGGGCGTGGCCCCAGCTGTGGCTGCCTTCCCAATCAGCCTACATTTTCTTCTTGTTTTTCAGGAGCAGGGTAACTGCCCCACTACAGTGCCCCAATATTCTGCAATGTCTTTGGTCAGTTGTGCTTGTTCAAGCTTGATGCAAATGGAAACCAGCCTTGCCCACCCAGAGAAAGATGCTTCCCTAGTACTGATTTCTTTATCAGAATCCACAGTGCTGTTGCTACTTGTATGGGAAATCCACTAGGTCGCCTATGGATAGTGCTTACTTCAGCTTCTGTTTTCCCACATAGTGCTGGAACTCATAGAATCATAGCAAGGCAGGAGTGGAAGGGACTTCAGTAGGTCATCTAGTCCAGTCCCCTGCACTGAGGCAGGACTAAGTATTATCTGGAATATTTTCTAGAAATAGCTAGAATAAAAATGTTTTGTTTCTGCCCTTGATTTGTTCTGAATAAAAGAATTTTTTTTTTTTACCCATTTAACCTTTACAGAAATTTTGGAAGAAGCCAGTTCTTCACTGACATCAGCCATATACTCTTGGTTACTGGTCTTTGCTATTTTATCTGTAGAATCATAGAGTCATAGACTTTAAGGTCAGAAGGGACCATTAGGATCGTCTAGTCTGACCTCTTGCACAACGCAGGCCACAGAATCTCACCCACCCACTCCTGTATCAACCCCCTAACCGATGTCTGAGCTACTGAAATCCTCAAATCATGGTCTAAAGACTTCAAGGTGCAGAGAATCCTCCAGCAAGTGACCTGTGCTCCACGATACAGAGGAAGGCGAAAAACCCCCAGGTCCTCTGCCAATCTGCCCTGGAGGAAAATTCCTTCCCGAATATACTAAATATGCTAAACCCTGAGCATGTGGGCAAGACTCACCAGCCAGACACCCAGGAAAGAATTCTCTATAGTAACTCAGATCCCACCCCATCTAACATCCCATCACAGGCCACTGGGCATATTTATCCTAATAGTCAAAGATCAATTAATTGCCAAAATTAGGCTATCCCATCATACCATCCCCTCCATAAACTTATCAAGCTTATCTTGAAGCCAGATATGTCTTTTGCCCCCACTGCTCGCCTTGGAAGGCTGTTCTAGAACTGTAGTGGTGAACCACTCAGAATAGTGCTGATGTAGAGGTCTGTGTGTGTTGCCAAGATATTTGGATAACACACAAGGAGTCATAAACCCACTTCTGTTTCTTTCCCTTTGCACATGATAAACTGAAACTCAAAGCATTTCCTTAAAAAAATTCCCAGACTGATTTTTATTGACTATTGTGGTCAGGGAACTATCTATGCTGTTTTAAACCAAGGATATTATGATCTTTACTCACTGCTTGAAATGGGCTCACATTGCTTTGCAGCCCATTTTCAGACATCACCAGTCTCTACTGAATCCTTCCTGCTCCCTTCCTCATAGTCCCTGAAATGCGGTCAATCTGCTTTCTCCCAATCTACTCTTGTGCGAGCAGTCTCTCCTGCTGATTTTTCCAAGCATGCCATTCTGCTACGGCCAAAACCAAAGTCACAAGGTTGGTGTTTGGGTTTGAAAAATGTGAACACAGCTGGCTTGGGTGGAGTTGGAAGCTAATGTGAAATGAAGTTGTAGGGAGGAGGAGATCCGTTTTCTTTGCTGTAGCTGGAGAGTTCTAGACAACTGATTCTGTTCCTTAGTTCTTGTAGCAGTGTTTTTCAGGTAGGAGAAAAATACTCCTGAGTTCAAGTATGGTTTTCTGGCAAATCAGATTCAGCTGTAGAAAAGAACCCTAAAAAATGAAAATGGGACTTGGGGAACTGGCCAGGAATGGCTCTGTGGATTTTAGAACATAAAAATAATGCAAAAAAGTCTTTGAACAAATGAAGACTATCTGAAATGTGGTGAATACAGTACCCTTGCAGCTTGGACGAAATGTGTATTTATTCATGGGAGCACATGATGGATTTTTGTTCTTAATCTAACACACAGTATATGAAATGTATCTGGGGCCCAAGAGATCTAGTTGTAGAAATTATCAGATGAAATCCAAAGTGGAGTGGCTGTACACAGTGACAAGACCTTAGAAAAAGTAAAACCAATGCACTTTAGACCCCATCTTTGCCACATTCAGTGCAAGTTTGTCTTGCTTTCTTCTCGTATCAGAAATAGCCCTGTGGCCTGACTCTGGGGGTAAGACAAAGGACTGCTGGGGTCCATTGCACGGATAAGCAACTTGCTGAATGTCACAAAGGGACTCCATGACAGAGCTAGGATCAGAACTCAGGAATACCTAACTCCCAGGTTAGGTTTGCGTGTAGACCACTGCAAATGTGCCTCTGTCAGGATGACATTCAGCCATGTGCAGTGAGCTAGCACAAGACCTATGCATCACGTAAGTCCCACTTAGGCCCTCAACACAGGTCTGAAGTGAGATGTAAGTGTCACATAGGCCTTGCGCTGGCCTACTGCACAGTGGTGATTTTCACCCTCAGCAAGCTTCAAAAAAGACCTTTGGAGAAGAATTAAATTAAAGAAATGCAATAGAATGAGGGTGTATTTACACTCAGTGGCACTGCTATGGCATTCTTCCATCAACATGGTTCTGTTGCATAGAGTAACTTACATCTGACTTAATTTGGTAAAAACAAAGCTCTACTCAGTTATTGGTTTGAGGTTTTTAATTCTTGGTCACACTGACTTTTACTGGCTTCTTAAAATAATGCTGGTGTTTAAATGCAACTTTTCATCTGCATAGAGGATTAACTGATCTGGTCAGAATAAGTAAGGAAAGTCATGTGTATTTATAAATAGAATAACATATACAAATGACTCTGATTTTAATCTAGTTAGGTCATTTAGACCTCTGCTAATACTTTTTTACGTAAAGAGAGAGACATAACAGGGCAAATGTTTTGGCCACATCATGTATCATTATTTACAAAATGATCTAATTCCAAGGTCAGAAGTCCTTTGCAAAGTGTTGTGTGTGTTCCTATTTAGTTTTTACAGTTTATTTCCTAGTGCAATTGCATTTCCCATAAGAAAAAAAATTCAGAATAGGAGCATTCTTCGCTGAAAGTCTCTACCAGATCTGATGGCTGGTTTTGGTGGGCAATGTGAAAGGAAATGGTCTCAGTACAGTTTCCTATGGGTGCATGCGCACATCACAAAACCACCATCATAATTGGCACCATCAGCAGACCAAGCCAAGGAGCCATGGGCTCAATGGGTATTTTTTTATTAATTATTATTATTATTATTTATGTGTATTATCATAACACCAAGGAGCCCTGGTCGTGGACCTGAATCCTACTCTGCTAGCTGCCGTGCATTATGGCGACTGGATTATTCTGGATCATTCCATGATACCATTACTCACACCAAGCAGTACTTCACTTTGTGAGTGGTGCCACTTAATTCAATGGAACCACTCACTGAGTAAGGTGCCAGTCCCTGTGCCTCAGGGTATGAGAACTGGGCCCCGTGGGTACAAGTAAGTGTAACTGGGATTAACAGGGCCAATTATAGCTACATATTTTGCAGCAGGACCACTTCAGCCATCTGAACATCCCATTAAAGTAACAGGTCACTCACTAAATTGGAAATAGATGCACTGTATTTGATCTCATAAAGCTGCTTTTACAATTGCCCTTGCCCCATTAAATAGATTCATAGATTCATAGATTAATAGATTCTAGGACTGGAAGGGACCTCGAGAGGTCATCGAGTCCAGTCCCCTGCCCGCATGGCAGGACCAAATACTGTCTAGACCATCCCTGATAGACATTTATCTAACCTACTCTTAAATATCTCCAGAGATGGAGATTCCACAACCTCCCTAGGCAATTTATTCCAGTGTTTAACCACCCTGACAGTTAGGAACTTTTTCCTAATGTCCAACCTAGACCTCCCTTGCTGCAGTTTAAACCCATTGCTTCTGGTTCTATCCTTAGAGGCTAAGGTGAACAAGTTTTCTCCCTCCTCCTTATGACACCCTTTTAAATACCTGAAAACTGCTATCATGTCCCCTCTGTCTTCTCTTTTCCAAACTAAACAAACCCAATTCTTTCAGCCTTCCTTCATAGGTCATGTTCTCAAGACCTTTAATCATTCTTGTTGCTCTTCTCTGGACCCTTTCCAATTTCTCCACATCTTTTTTAAAATGCGGTGCCCAGAACTGGACACAATACTCCAGCCGAGGCCTAACCAGAGCAGAGTAGAGCGGAAGAATGACTTCTCGTGTCTTGCTCACAACACACCTGTTAATACATCCCAGAATCATGTTTGCTATTTTTGCAACAGCATCACACTGTTGACTCATATTTAGCTTGTGGTCCACTATAACCCCTAGATCCCTTTCTGCCGTACTCCTTCCTAGACAATCTCTTCCCATTCTGTATGTGTGAAACTGATTTTTCCTTCCTAAGTGGAGCACTTTGCATTTGTCTTTGTTAAACTTCATCCTGTTTACCTCAGCCCATTTCTCCAATTTGTCCAGATCATTTTGAATTATGACCCTGAAGATATTGAACAGCGCCGGTCCCAAAACAGACCCCTGCGGTACCCCACTCGTTATGCCTTTCCAGCAGGATTGGGAACCATTAATAACAACTCTCCGAGTACGGTTATCCAGCCAGTTATGCACCCACCTTATAGTAGCCCCATCTAAATTGTATTTGCCTAGTTTATCGATAAGAATATCATGCGAGACTGTATCAAATGCCTTACTAAAGTCTAGGTATACCACATCCACAGCTTCACCCTTATCCACAAGGCTCGTTATCCTATCAAAGAAAGCTATCAGATTGGTTTGACATGATTTGTTCTTCACAAATCCATGCTGGCTGTTCCCTCTCACCTTACCACCTTCCAAGTAGCTTCAGTTGTATTCCTGACAGACAGTTTGGGCCAGATTCAGTCATACATTGCTGCTCTTCCATGTCACTCCAGCAGCATAAAAGTGGCCTCTGTAGACTATCCCCATTATAGGGGAGTTCTCTTACCCACACAGAGCAGGTGTCACTTCTCTATGCCGTGCACCATTCCCTGCCTCCCGTCCCAGAGACGCCAGACTCAGGAGAGGGAGGGGGCCCGGCTGGAGCAGACTGTGCTTTGGCTATTCTGTGCCAGCATAACAGTCCAAAGAATGGGTATTAGAAGCTTGCACAATTTACAACAGCCCTGAGATTGTGCCAGCTTCCTGCCAGGAGCCAGGCAGGCTTACAGCACTGCCCAGAATTAAGGAAGTGAAAAGGTGGCTTAATGCCATCTCCCTCTATCCCTGCTGTCGTCCTACATCCAGTGCAGGAACTGAGCACCACAGAACCTGGCTCACTATCTCTAATTGGGTTGTATTTGTAGAGTATTCAAACAAAGAGAAGGAAGCTGACCCTGGTATAAACCACGACAGATACAGAATTTATAATGTTTAAGTTAAGCTATTGGGTTTTTTTCCTTATCTGATGTGACCACAGTTCATCTTATAAAGTGTTCTCAGCAGAATAAAATGCCTGGCAATAATCAGGCAACAATATTACAACACACACCTCGCGGATGAGACTTTAAAAGAAAAGGTCCCCACAATGATTTCAATGTCTCCTTATCTACATCATATGTATGTTTTTCTTCTATAAAATCATCTAACATATGGTATCTTTTAATTTAGTTTAGGTCATATAGGGGACAACGCCCTTTGAAA
This sequence comes from Malaclemys terrapin pileata, assembly GCF_027887155.1. NCBI lineage: Eukaryota > Metazoa > Chordata > Testudines > Emydidae > Malaclemys > Malaclemys terrapin. The sequence goes on from NC_071507.1 coordinate 90,126,462, forward strand.
TATGGGATGAATAATAAAGAAATATAATGGCCAGCTCAAAGTAACAGAACAGCAAATTCCAAACCACGTAGGACTGTTTTTAGTGTAAGTAATATGGCTGGTTCATTAGATCAGTGCTTCTGTTGCTAATGAATCACAGTAGCAGAAGGTGGTGGTGGGGAGGGGTGAAGGCACCCGTAGGACAGTGTGGGATGAAAGGAATTTTAAATTGAATATATATTAGTGCTATATTGCAAGATTAAATATGTTCAGTGATTTTCCACCAGCTGTCTGTGAAGTTAGTAGGGGGGGAAAGGTATAGGGTGAAATCCTGGCCCTATTGGAGTCAATGGGAGTTTTGCAATTGACTTTAATGGGGCTAGAATTTAATCCAAAAACTTGTGAGAAAATCTGAGTTACTAAAAGCAATGTCACAGTCTCGCAAGCTGTATAGTGGAAAAAGATAAGACTATGGGCCAAGTTCAGTCCTTGTGTAAGAGGATAGGTATAATAGTGCATTTGAGTCAGTGGAGTTACACCAGGGTTAAACTTATCCATTTCATCTTCTCCCAAATGTGAGCCTTGAAAGTCCTTCAGGGGAAAGATACAAAAAGATCTTACAATAAATAAACAAACAAACCTCACCCATGTCAAATGTTGAGAAGGGCTGAACCCAGTATTAGTATTTGGGGGTATCCCTCAAAAGCCCAGTCTCACCTGTAACAATCCCAATTGATGAGGGCTGCCAGTAGTGTGCACTGTTGTTCTCTAAACGACCAACTTAGGAAGCAGTGCTTCTAAATAAAATGTCATAGTACTGACCAGTCAGCTCTACTCTCATTCTTGATTGATCTGTGCCATGTCTTTCAGGGAACTCTGAGTTTTCAGAATGAAGTGCCCATCAGTTCAGAGGTAGGTCAGAGCTGCAAAAAGCTTAATTTCCTCTCAGACCTTTGGATCCTATAGGTACCTATGTTGTGCTGCGTCTGTTTGTCCTATACCTTAAGTTTCTTTTCCTAGGAAGCCCTCCAAGTCCTTCTTGGAGTCTTTTCTTTTATTTATTTATAGGCTCTTATGCTCTTTATTATAGTGTTTGACTGCCTTACAAACATTAGTAGAGTATCAGGGGGTAGCCGTGTTAGTCTGTATCTACAAAAACAACAAGGAGTCTGGTGGCACCTTAAAGACTAACAGATTTATTTGGGCATAAGCTTTCGTGAGTAAAAACCTCACTTCTTCGGATGCATCCGAAGAAGTGAGGTTTTTACTCACGAAAGCTTATGCCCAAATAAATCTGTTAGTCTTTAAGGTGCCACCAGACTCCTTGTTGTTTTTGTAAACATTAGTAGAGTTATCCTCATTATATACCTGGGAGGTAAGGAACTTCAAGTATTGGTATCCCCATTTTTCAAGAAGGGAGAAGAGGCACAGCACTTTCTAGTGGCCATGAAGATGCAACTGTCAAAGAATGAGTGGCTTTCTTCTGGGAATACTACATACTGTCATGAAATGAGTTATGTAGCTGTAGAAGATGATTCTGACTGAGGTGGGATGAGAATTCTCTAAGGACCTATGGGTGAACCAAGTCATGGTGGACAGTGGTTGGAAATAGTGCTTCTTGAAAAAGTGGAGTCACTAAGTCTGCTGACTGAATGGAAGGGAGATTTCCTTGTGTAACCCTTGGCCAGCAAGTACAATGTTAGTCCAATAAATTAAAAGGATTTATTTTTAATTAAAAGAGGGAAGGGATAGGTTTAGTTTGTAAATACAAATTCAAAAACACTTGGTAACTAAGCAATTTGGCAAGGATCTTGCTTATATAGAGTGAAGTTAGCCATTGAGATCAGAATAATAGCACATGGCAATACATTACATATTTGTCATGAAGTGATTTCATCTGTGCTTCAAGGCAATATATCCCAGTGTGACTGCTGTCTTTTTTAAGAGTCAGACAGGGTAAAAGGAAAAGCTGTTGCCTTTTAAGAGAGAACAGCATACTCCATATACTCAGACATTCGAGACTATATTAATCTGCATTTAGATCTCACATTGGCCCTAATATCTCAAATGTATTTTGATTGCAGTCTTGTGGTCAGCTCTATCATGAACATGCAACTCTTACTAATGTTAAAAAGATGTTTCTGTTTTTTAATAAAACAAAACAACTTCTGTACCTGTGTAACTAACAAATATTAGATAATTAAAACTCAGAAGTTTTTTTAAATTTGTAACTTACTTTTCACAAGTCATGCTATGGGTTCACTTTTTGCTTTTTTCTTGTCTTGGACATTGAAAATAGACTAGTCAGTTCCACATTTGTTTCCAGTCAGTTTCAGTTTCAGGTTCTCATTAACACAGCGCTGCAGTGCTGCTGGAATAAACACCAGAGGAAATGTTTGGATTCATTAAAGAACCCCCACAAATTCTGGGGAAGTAAAAATCTCAAGGGCCGGTTTGACCCATCCTAGAAGCAGATTCCAACTGTTCTGTCTGGATTTGAGCTAATTCAAAATTGCAGAGGTTTTCGGCCCCAAGAGGCTGGTTTGAGTTTATCCCTAAGTATTAGGTTTCTACAGTACTTCAGTGACCACACTGGATGACACTCTAACAGAGAAGGCGAGGCCTTTATCTTCCCAAGACCTTGCTTTGTCACCATGGAAGCAGGCAACTTGCCTCATATCTGATCAATTTTCTTCACAAAATCAGAAGTGGGCAGGGCTCAGACTACCTACAGAATGGAGACATCAGCCAGACTATGTACCACCTGGATTAAATTTGCTGTTTGAGGTTTTGTGGGTGGTATAGTGGAGGAAAATAACTTTTTTTTGCCTTCTATACAGTCACAGAATAAGATAAAATTGCAAGTCTTTTTGCTGCAATTGCTTTGCCTATGTACTGGATGTCTGACACCAGCACACTAGTTGCCTTCTTTCTTGCTTCATTTGTCACAAATCATCCATAAATCAGGTTCCACCTCATCAGTAGAGGAGGGAAAAGATATATCAGCGATACTCAGACTGAGGTTCAGGAGCTGCAAGTGGCTCTTTAATGTGTCTGCTGTGGCTCTTTGCAGCACATGATATTAAAACACTGAGATTTAATTATTAACCAATATAAGTTATTAACCAATCAGGATGCTCTTACTATGTTATTAACTAATTGTAGTTGATAAAATAATAATAAGAATAACCAAGTATATATATATATATAAAATAGTAAACAAAACAATGAATTCACCCTACTGTGGCTCTTTTGGGCAATGTTGATTGCTAATTTGGCTCCTGAACCACTGAGGTCTGAGTATCACTGTTCTAAACCATCAAAGGTGTGGTCTGTCATCCTTGTCAGATTTTTGGAACATTTCCCAGTATGCTCTCGGGGGCCATCATCTTCTCTGAGGGCACTTTGAGTTCACTCCCATTGAGGCCAATGGAAGATGATAGCCATTTGAAAATGGGCAGGGATTCATGGAATTCCCTGTAGGAGAATATTATTCATCATTTTCTGATGAAGAGGAAACTTTTAGTTATGAAGAATAATGGGAAAAAATTACCATTAATTCTAAAAAATAAATTCTTCAAATGTAGTCTATGCAGAAGATTTCAGTGAGTGTAAACTATAAAGGAATTTTGAAGCATTTGTGTTAGTTGGTTATTATTCAGAACTAAAAAGGTTTGACACTAGATGCAAAATTTCGTAAAAGACCCATTTGCAAATGAATTTGAATTGCTAAATCAATTAATGGATTTATGTGTAAAATATCAGAAAAATCTATCTATCTATCTATCTATCTATCCTTTTTCCAATGTTTGTGTGTGCATATTCATATATATGTGTGTGCTGGAAAAAGTAGATGAAGATGTGTGTGTGTGTGTGTGTGTGTGTGTACAACCACACACAAAGGAGATAAATAAAAGAAAAGTGAGATGATTATCCAGTAGCACTGCATGAAAACACACATACTGCTATTATGCTGCTTCCTTTCATGGTCTGAATCAATAATAATTATAGCACATGCTCCAGGTAAAAAGTTCCTGACCCTCCCTTAAATGGTTTTCTCACTGCTCTAAAACAAAAGTTATCCCAGTTACCACAAGGTGCTTGAAATAAGTAAGGTAGTGTAGTGTAATAAGTAAGGTAGTGTATTTAACTAGTGGATGCTTTTATTTAGTCAAGTTAAATCTATATCATGATATTGGCACACTATTGTGGTAGGAAGGGTTTTTTTGTTTGTTTGGGAAGATTTAAATAGGTATTTTGGTGTAGTTTTAGGCCAATAAGCTTTTAAAATGAAGTAGATCGCATCATGGAACGGCCACTCAAATGTCCCGAGAGAATGTGCTTCAATACTGGAAAAAAAAACCTCTGACCATACATCCCTAGTTGTCACGTACCACCCCACAACGGAACTCTTAAACAACCCATAGTGGATGGGGACCACATCCTGAAAGAAATCTTTCCTAAGATCCCTTTTCTGGCCCTGAAACAACCCCCAACCTCACCAAGCTCATCATCAGACGCAAGCGTCCCAAACACCAGGACACGCCAATATAAAAGCAGCACCCGACTCTGCCAGAGTAACAGATGCAACCTGCAGCCATATCTCCACTTCTACGATGATCAATACCCCCCACAACATACCTTTCAAGACCTGTGGGTCCTACACATGCCTATCACAGGTGATGTACCTCATCCAGTGCACTAAATGCTCCCATAGCAATCACTACACTCTCTAATGAATTCACACATAAAAATGATAAGAGAAAAACACTCTATCACTTGTGGGCAAACACTTTTCACTAATTGATCGCTCCATATCTGACCTTTCAGTCCGTGTCCTCAAAGGAAATCTGAACACCACTTTCAAAAGACGAGCCTGGGAGCTTAAATTCATAACTTTGCTAGACACTAAAAAACTTGGTCTTAATAAAGACAGTAGAGTTGTGGCTTATTACAACAATCTGTAAACCACTAACCACCCCTTGTTTGTCCTATGACTGCAGAGGTGTTCATGGGACTCTTCACCTTGAATGGTCTCTTAGAATAGGCGTTTAACTCCTTATGCTACACAATATGTTCCAGCTTGTATTTAGCTGTGACACTCTGGCTTTCTGTACAAAAATGACCCCATGGTTGGCCTGGGTCAGCTGACTTGGGTCAGGGTGCTCAGGCTGTGAGGCTAAAAATTGTGGTGCAGATGTTCAGGCTTGGGCTGGAGTTCAAGCTCTGAGACCTTCCTTCCTTGCAGGGTCCCATCAGGGGCCACAGATTCTTTGTTAAACTGGGGAGGCCATGAGGCCCCACCCCTGCCCTTCCTCCTCCCCTGAGACCCCGCCCCCAGCCAAGCCACAAACTGGATCTGGGCTGGAGACCCTGGGCCCCTCCACTTGCCCGGGCTTCCCAGGCTAGCCTTACCTGGGCTCCATCTTATGGCCTGGCCAGGAAGCGGGGCCTTGGTGGGGAAGAGGAGGGGCATGGGGCTGGGCCCAGAGCAAAAAGTGGATGGGCCAGGCCTGTCCACTTTCAAAAATTGGGAGGGCCATGGCTCCTTGACACCCCCCATTTCGGCACTCCTGAGTCCCATCATTCCATTTTCAGAAACCACAAAGGGTCCAGTTTTTACTCCTGGGGGAATTCGGCGTCACTGCGCATGCACAGAATTTATGTCCCCCACAGATTTCTTTGTTTCCTGGCAGAAAAATGACTTTCTGATGGGAAAGCAAAGGGAAGCCACAAAAGCAGTCATTCAGTCGTCCCCAGTACTAGGTTTCGATTGCCCAGGGCAGCTGACAGAGAGGTAAATCACTATGCAGCGGGGGCTGGACTGGGGAAGACACAGCTGGTGGCGCCTACCTGGTGCCAGGCTCAGCTGCTAGTCCCAACTGGACTGGGGAGGACAGAACTTCCTCTTCCCCTGCACGGCATCCGGGACTGGGTCAGACTGACCCCCAGATTTTTCCCCCGGTTGTAGGAAGCTCTGCAAACTCCCTCCACTCAACACACTTCCTCCACCCATTGCTTCTCAACTCCAGGGGGAGGGATCTCTGTACAGGGAGCTGCTCCCCCATCCGTCCAACCCCCATGCATCCAGACCCCCTCATACCCGAGCCTCACCCTCCTGCACCCAGAACCCCCCTGACAAGCCCCACTCTCCCTGCATCCCAACAAGCCACCCGTACATGGACCCCACCCTACAGAGCCACAACCGGATGCACCTGGATCCCAACCCCACTGAGCCCCACTTCCCCAGAATCTGGATCCCCCTGAGCTCCCCACACCCAGACCCCCCTGCTGAGCTCTATCCCCCCCACACTCAGACCCCCCCCACACTGAGCCCCAACCACCTTCACCTGGAACCCCTGCAGAGTCCCATTACCACATATTCTAAGGGATCATTCACAGTAGAATGGCCCATTAATACCTCTGCAGTCATAGGACAAAAGACCGGAAGAGCTCTGGGTAAACTCAAAAGCTTCTCCCTCTCACCAACAGAAGTTGGCCCAATAAAAGACATTAGCTCACCCACTTAATTAAGAGAGCATTTCTGCTGACTTCCATAGGTATTGTATACACAAATGGACAGATTCTCTGCTGGTGTCAATTGTCATAGCTCCAATGATTTCAGTGAAGCCTATCTTGAAATTAATAGAGCTATGACTATTTATACCAGCTGAAGATCTTCCCCACAGAGCATATTTTCAAGCTGAGTAAATGTTACTTAATGTAATGGCTGCAGAATCTGAATCAAAGTTATTATCCAATGTTTATGTAAGACCTAAACATAAACAATGTTTTGTGACCTTGAGTTCACTTTTGCTCGGAATCAGCAATTAACAAATGACTATTTATTGGATGTGTAGGTATGTCAGGTTAGATTCTGATCTGTTACACTGATGTAAACCAAGCATGGAAATCAATGAAGTTAGGTTGGATGTACATTAGTGTAACTAAGGTCAGAATCTGGCCTATAACGTTTGTCTCTTGATTCCTTTGCTGAGCGTGTTGCCCAATGTCTCCTGCAGGGAAGTGTTCCCGGGTGTAAATGTGGGCTGGGATTTTCAACAGTGCCTAACTGACTTAGGAGCCCACATCCTGTTGGAAGTCAATAGGACTAGTGCTCCTACATCACTTAGACAATTTTGAAAATCCCATCCTTGGTCTCCAGATTTCCTACTCATACATGAAATCCCTTACCATAGAGCAGCTGTTTTAATTTGTGTCTGGACTCTTAATAATCAATTACTCTAAACACAAGGAGTGGAAATCTCACAAACAAGGGGCATGTGTGTTCTGGGCCCTTCCAACCTATAGAATTATACTTAACGACAGGAGCCCTAATATCAGGTACAAAACTGGGGCTGTGCATTGTGTGCCTCTGCCCTCATGGGTGAGCTGAATGAATTAAGCTATCCCAGTAAAGTCTCTGGGAATGAGACCATGGCAAGTGTTACAGTACTGAAAATCCTTTTGTGGTACATGAATAATCAGCAGGGGACCATTAAATCTGTGAGGGGAACTCATTCCCTAGGACGTAGATTGCTGCAGTCCAGGAAGCATGTAATTCAGAAGAATTTATAGCATTTACAAGCTCAAATAACCACTGACATGAGTAGGCCCAGTTCCGTTGACTTAACAATCCACTGACGTTAGTGGGTGTAGGTTGGGGCAGAATTTGTATGCCTGCATCTGGGTAGTTTGAAGATAGAGCAGGCTGTGCTCTGGTTTCCTCTGATTTAATGTTTAGCTTATCAGCTTTGTTTGCATTTAAGTATTAGATAAATTGATAAAAAGTGGACTTTAATTACAAGGATTAATATTTAGTACTAAAGAAAATGACTGAAAATAGAGTCCACATGACCTGCCATTTTGTGAGGGACTGCTTTTGATCAAGGAGGAGTATGTAAATACAGGAAACAAAATGTGACTGAAGATGACACTGATGACGGTATTGTTTTGTGAGTACGGTTGTGGCTGAGAAGACTGATGTGCGCATGGCAGTCCTTTCCTCATTGAGTTCATATGTAGCTTGATATTGAGCAAGAGATTACAGTCTGTTCCGGCTGAATCTGCTGCTGTTTATGAGACCGCTTCAGTGCCTCAAAATCCATAGGCGATTAATCTTGAACTGAGTAACCCCATTGTTGACTGCTGCTCACAAGCATGATCTGTCTGTTGCTGATGACACCCTGCTGTCGATGTCAATACTGCACTGCTTCAAGGCATCACTGAGTGTCACAGGGTATAATATAGTCTGTATCCCTGTTTTTATAGACCAGAGTCAGTCTACTTTTCCATCATCTCTGTTGTGTTCCTGGCTCTGCTACTCGCTCATTTGCTAATCATCTTCTCTTTCTCTTGTTCCTGCACATGTGCTGATGTTAGTCTTTCTTAAGCCCTCATCCATATTTGTTCTTTTCTAGGCCAGTGGCCCCAACTTCCTTTTCTCTTTATTCTGTCCACTTTATTTCATTCTTTTTTTTAAACTTTCATTTGACATTCCATCTTTAGTTTCCATTTTCCCTGTAGCCTCGTGGGACTCTCGGGTTAACCATGACCAATTAACTCATTTTGAAAAAAGGCTGTCCTTGTCCCCCAGTAAGGGAAACACCATGTTAGTTTAACATCAAGACATTAGTTAACATGTTTTCTACCCTGATACATTGTCCCAGGGTAGACTGCTATTATTTTTCCATTCTCTCCTTCTCCTATTGGTTTCTTCTTGCTTTACACCTTCTGTCCTGTCTTTCTGCTTCTGTATCCTTCTCTTCTTGTTTCTTCTCTTCTCCACCTTTCTTCTACTCCTTTCTTTTTGCTTTTACTTTATTCCATCCTCCATTTTGCCCCTTATTATACTTTTTCTCTGTTTGCTGCATTTCCCATTCCGTCTGAGATGCTTTTCCTGCTCACTGATCATTATTCAAAACATTACAGAACCAAGCAGTTCCCAGAGCAATTCACAGAAAATATCACAAGAAGAGCTGTTTGCATGAGGTTTTCACCAGCAAGGGCATGTGTTGGTGAATGGCTGCACCCACTTCTCTATAAACAGAGGTGCTTTGGTACCAATTTGTTTTTCAACAGATGACACAAAAGGGAAGGAAGAGTGGGATTATCATTCTCACTGTTCACTCACCCCTGCTTAGCTGGGACAGTGGTTGAATAACATTGGCATGGGCATGACTAGGAAGAGTAACAGTGGGAGAGGAGCTCCATTTCTAACAGTTCTGAAGAGATAGTAGAAGGGAAGGAATGAAAGCCAATGACAATCAGGAGGAAGAAGTTGTAGGATATGTGGCTTGCAGCACAAGGCAATACGCCAAGAAGGACTCTTTGAAAGGAGGATATAGTTACATTGTGTTGTAATATTTAGTGTATTTCAAAGTGGTTTGAAGATTAGAAACAGAAGGCTGGTTCCCAGCTATTGTAAATCAGCCTAGCTCCATTGACTTGATTTACACCAGCTGCAGATCTGGCACCAATTCTTTATTTTTCAATTAAGTGTTTAGTTTATATGTGAGCGAAACAGCTGATTGTATTGGGCTTGATCCTGCAAGATATGATAAGACAAAATCCTGCCAGTCCTGCAAAGCATCAAAACGCATGCATACCCTTAAGTATGCAAATAGTCTTATTGGCTTCAGTAGGACCACTCATAAGATTAAAGTTTAGTGTATATGCTAGTGCTTTACTAGACTGTGGGCAGAGTGCTCTGCAGCACCTGGCAGGTTTGAATCCCATGTGTGCTCTCAGACTGCTGCACTTTTGAGACACCTCCTGTGATCGGGATATTCAGCAAACTTGGATGAGCTAACCTTTCAGACCTGAGCGTGTGAAATCACTAATGTTCAGTCCTGCCTGGGTTCTACGCTTGGTGATCCTGTTGCCAAGGAGAAGGAGCCCTATCAGAAAGCACCTCACAAGGGACTCTGGTGAAGAAGAAGAGTAGCACCATCAGCCAGCTTCCTAAAGATCATTCTGGGGAAAGAAGAATGAGTGGAAGGTAATGAAGTTTGGGGGGAGATCAGTACCTTAGAATGATAGATCTTGGGATTTGTGGAAGGGATGTTTGGAACCGGTCCTCTAGGAGATGCAAATCAGGGGAAATGAATTCTGGTGTGGGTATCTACTATATGTGGACCAATGATCTAATCTGGGATGGCAAATGAACCCCCCATTTATGATAGTGGTTCATGTGATTCTGTGGTTCTTATTCAGACAAAACTCCCACAGATGTCATTCTGCTTGGCCCCAAACCCCTGGACTTTTGGCTCTGCAGGATCAGGCCCATCACATGGTTCAGGAAAACTCTTGAGTTTCAGGGCCCTGATGAAACTCCAAGTCCAGATGTCCACCATTTTTGAGTGCCTGCAGCAGTTTCTTGCAGTGCAAACTCAGACAGTGACTCAGTCCCTCACTCTCCCTTTCCCTGGAGCGCCATGCATGCAGTAATTAAACTGTTGGGAACAGCTTGCATAATGTGCAATGAACACGTGGGCACATTCCTCTGTAAATTCCTTGCTTGTCTACAGGACCTTTGGAATTGGTTAAAATCATATGAACTTGCAGTAAATAGATCTATACATTAGAGAAGCCTCAATTTATATTTTAAATTGAGGTGATCATCAACTCAACCTGCATTTTAAGAGGTTTTGACACATCCAATAGTTCCAAAACAATATATAATATATAGATTTAATATACCCTTGTGTCTTGTCTTGATTTGCTGGACACTTTGGACCTGATCTTCAATGTGTTGAGTATGATCTGTGAGGTACTGAGAATCCTCACTGATCACTGGGGAGAAAAGATGGGCTTGTGGTTAAGACACCGAATTGGGACTTGAGAAATCTTAGTGCACTTCTTGACTCTGTCACAGAATTCCTTGGTGACCTTGGGCAGCTCTCTTAGACCCCAATTCAAAAAAGCACGTAAGTAGGTGTGTAAGTCCATCTCTGTTCAGTGGGTCCTTAAATCTCATTGACTGAATAGGGATGCTTTTGACTTCTGTGGGAGTTAGGTTTAAGAGCTATCCTGAATGGACATATGTTCCTGAATCAGGGTCCTGATCTCTCTCTGTCTCAATTCCCCATCCCCAAATGGGGTTATTATTTTCTTACTTCACAGAGGTGTTTTATTGTTTGTGAGATGCTCAGATATCGTGCTGCTGGGGACCACGTACCATCAGTAGATAGGAAAAAAGCATACGTCTACCTTCAAAAATTTCCAGAAGAACTGTTTTTTTTTAAAAATCCCTTTCGTTTTTAAAACGAGGGCTTGGTTGGATTCTGACAATGATTTTGATAATCCCAGTTTCTGTTTCTTATTACTGACATAATATCTTGCAGAATGATCAGTGTGAGGTGCCATGTTTACTTAAGGGATTTAAACCCTAGTTTAAATGGAAAATGCTATTCAGAATCAAGTATAGAGCCACTATAGTGGTTCCATAATATTCTTCGGCATGGGCAATAATGGTCCACAATATTGCAATTTATAATAAGTATTGTTAGGGTGCGACGGATTGTCACAGTAAACAGTGAAATTTTTAATAAGAGCTGAACGCTAAGGAAGTTGTGACACTCAGTTGAATTAAAATGTTTGTTTATGACACATTGAGGCCTTACATAACGCTCCCATTTTGAAGTGCTTTCCACAGAGCTATCCAACCAGGAGAGGGTTTCTTTGGCTCCAGATGGGTGACCAGCTAACTCCACTACTGTTTCTTGTTATCAGATTATATTCTGTGGCACTGTAACTCCAAACATGTATCAGTAACACTGGTGTTCTGCACCGTCTGTACATATTAATTTTGTAATTGTGCTGCTTCCCAGGCCGCCTCAGAGCATATTGAAATGTATGAGGCTTTGGCTTAGGGCTGGACTGGTACAGTAGGTGTGAGCAGGGCTGGCTCCAGGGTTTTTGCCGCCCCAAGCGGCGGGAAAAAAAAGAAAAAAGCCGCGATCATGATCAGCAGCACTTCGGCAGCAGCTCCACCGCGCCGCTTTCTTCTTCCACAGCACTTCGGCGGCGGGTCCTTCCCTCTGAGAGGGACCAAGGGACCCGCCCCTGAATTGCCGCCGAAGAGCCGGATGTGCCGCCCCTACCCCTTAGCCACCCCAAGCACCTGCTTGTTGAGCTGGTGCCTGGAGCCGGCCCTGGGTATGAGCAGCCCACAGACTATGGTGTGGTTTGCAGAGGAGGCATAAAGCCCTTAGAGGGGATTAGGCCATATTCTTCCAGAAATTTCCCCTCCCCCAAAAAACTATATGCTATATGATGCAATCTGATGCATTTCACATACACAAAGTTTGATCTTTCATGGTTATCATTGAGGTGTCAAGAATAAAAGCCAGCCATAATAAAAACTGCTAAATTGTTTAGGTAGGAGCGGGATGAATTCCACCCCTGTCAGTTCAAACACTGGCAGGTGTAACGCGTGTTACTTAACATTTATGTATTTGATCTTAACATTTTGGTATCCAGGTTTCTCTCTATTTAAAAGTGCAGGTTAGTATATCTCTTGTATTTCCTATCTCTCCCATCCATTTCCACTTGTTGTTCCCTCTTTCCTTCTTTCAAATGTTATCCTCCTCTTTCTCTTTCTTTCATTACGCTCCATTTGCTACCTCCGTCTCTAACTTCTTGTAATTTCCCTTTCACAATCTTTTATTTCTTCTCTTCTTCCTTCCTCTCTTTCCCCTTAATTTCACTTGTCTGTCAATTTCTCCCTCCTTCTGTTCATCCTCATTTCCTCACGCTCACCATTTCTCTTTTCTACACCATCCTTTCAGTTCCTCTATTCCCCCCTTCCCACCTCTCATTCTTTCTCTCCACCCTTTATCCCTGCATCTTCCCATCAGCTCCAACTTCAAAATTAACTCACCCACCTAATCTAATTGTCATATGCAAAAGCATCAGTCCATTCACTCTTCTACCCCAAACAACTCCATCCACATTCTGAATCTATTTACTAGCAAATCTCCTCCCCTCATTTTAAGAGTCTCTTCTCCCACCTGTAACACTCACTCACCTAGGACTGGGGAGTGTGGACAAGCCCATGGGCATTCTAAGTGAAGAAGCATTGGGTGTGTAGATGGTGCTTGGCAGGTGCAATGCAGAGACTTGGGAATGCTATAGGATTTTGTAAGCAGAGAGGCACATACATGTCAAAAGGAGCAGACTAGTCATGTGGTTCAAGAAAATGAACAGCTCAGGGGCAAATGTCCATTTGCTGGCATCGTAATTCGGGCTTGCTTTGCTTTACCTTGTTTGCTTCTATTCTGAGCATGTTTCTATCTCATCTGTGGGGATGCATAGGCACTATTGGGATGTGTGCCCAAGAACTGCAATATCTGGATGTGAAAGGGCAGTTGGAAGATTCTGACTGCACACCCGAGGAGTCCCCAGTGTGGGGAAATCTCGGGCTAGTGTAGAGTCAGCGCAGCTCCCCTGGTGTAAGAGGAGTATTGGGAGTGCTGTGGGGCATGGCTTAGCACACTGCTGCACTCAGGCAGTCCTCAGCTCGTAGAATCATCCCTTGGGGACCATTACCAGCCAGTGTCAGTAGAGCAGCTTTAAAAGTGCTTAGAGCTCTCTCTGTCCTCCTCATCTCCACCGTTGCTCTCTCTGCCTCCCCTCCAACTGCACTGAGCAGAGTTCTGGGGATCAGGGATTTTATTTCCAGGAAGACTCCTTGTGCTCCTATGCTCACTTGTTGCATTGTGATACAACCCTTGCACAGTGACCCAGGCTGTGTCAGATAGTGCAAGGCAGTTGCTCCCAGTCCTAGCAGCATTCCATTTTCCCTGTCTGCAGATCGTGTGCTGTCCCTTTTCGTCCAAAAGCATGACGTAATTTTTCCAAAGGCAGCTGGAAGTCAGGCTGAGCCAAAGGTTCATGAAATGGTGAATCTCTCAGCATCCACTGCAGGTTAAATGCCAAGTTGACGATGTGTCTTTCATTACCAGAATTAGTATGTGCAGTAATGTCTTCCAAAGACGTGGCTTTGAAAAAAGCTCTTTGTGTTTGGAGAAATGTAATATGTCATCTGAAAATAAGAGGTCTAATTCTGACAGTGTTCCCAAGGGGGCCTCTAAGGTCATGTTGCATTTACACTCCTTCCCCCTGGCCTTTTTTATGCTACAGTGACCATTTCATTGCTAAATAAACCCTTGATTATGTGTATCTTTTTGTGTATTGGGTGAATGGTAATGTCATGGAATGAAATCCCACCAGAAAGGTATATCAGCTTTGGCAGCTGCAAGAGCCTTAGTCTTATTCGTAAGAGGAGAGGGTCTTGCATGTCATAGCAGCAAAGAGTCCTGTGGCACCTTATAGACTAACAGACGTATTGGAGCATGAGCTTTCGTGGGTGAATACCTGCTTTGTCGGATGCATCCGACGAAGCAGGTATTCACCCACGAAAGCTCATGCTCCAATACGTCTGTTAGTCTATAAGGTGCCACAGGACTCTTTGCTGCTTTTACAGATCCAGACTAACACGGCTACCCCTCTGATACTTGCATGTCATAGTTAACCAATAAAAGGCGGCATGGTCTTGGGAGGGAGTGTGATCTAGTGGGTAGGGTAAGGCAATGGAACAGTTTTATTTCTGGTTCTGACATTGACTTGCTAAGGGTGCTCACTTGAGATGTCCTGTTTTACAAAGATGCCAGCTATGAGGAATCTGTCCAGGCCAAACTCTTGCTGATAGAACTATTATATCATCACTTCATTAGGTATTCTGCACTATACATATGAAATTATATGTATATTCCTTAATCATTATACTCCTGGGGGAATTCTGCACCAAAAAATAAAAAATTCTGCGCACAATAATTTAAAATTCTGCAAAATTCTGTACATTTTATTTGTCAAAATAATGTGGGTTTTTTTAATGCAAAATGATCCACAATTACAGATTGAGAACAATGTTGCAGGATATGCAAAATAATTTGTCTCCATCTGCATGCAGTTTTATTTTTTACATTTCTACACTCTTTTATTGACAGTTCGAGGGACAACAGTTAGTTTCTTCTTCTCCTCATCATGCTCTGCGGCTTCCTTGGCTTGTTTTGCATCCTGTTACTAGGCATGCAGGCTGCTACGTTTCTGCCTCAGGGGACAGAGCCTGCCTTGTGCATAATAAAAAGCCCTACTCTGTTAGCCCCAAACAGATTATAAGGTAAGGCTGCTTAGAAGATGGGCTCATCTGCCAGCCCTTCCCCCTCCCGTATCTCTCACCGGGAGAGTTAAGAATGAAACCAATAGGGTCAGGTGCAAATACAACAAGGTTTATTAGACCAACATGGTCTTAAAAGCAGAACCCTTGTTACAAAGCTAAATAACATAAGCACAAATAATAACAAAGCCCATGTAATAACAAATGGCTCGGTTGTTATCAGTAGATTGAAATGGACTTGAAGTCCGGAGCCCACAAACCTGATACACTGGGATAACCAAAAGACAATAAAAGGAAAGTACAGTAGCATCTCTCTCTTTGTCCTAGGCACGAACCCCGACTGTCCAAGGGATGGACCCCGACTGTCCCACAGAACAAATCCCACCACGTGACGAGGATGGTTCTGGAATCCTGGACAGAACCAAGGAAGACAGGAAATGCTTGACCACTGGAACACACTGGAATGCTGGAACAGGATGCAATGATCACCAGGTAAGTGGCTTGTCCTCTTCTGTCTTCCGTCTCCTATGCATCATCCTGAGTGGTAGTATGCGGACTCGTAGGTGGAAATGGAAACAGATGCATGCAGTGTAAGACACAGAGATAACCTAGGATCTAACACTACAATCCTGGCCTAGCTGGACTCCTTCCACAGACTGTAACATAAGAGACACTGACTGTCACTAGGATGGACAGCTCCAAGCAGCAGTGAGGCTGGCACCTGTATAGTCTGCTGATGCTAGGCAGATTACACAGTCACGTGTTCTAACCGCTCCTTGCCTTTCCCACTCTAATTTGAAATAGGCTGTTGGGGGTGAGGGGTGGGAAGCTCTCCGTGAAGGAGGGCGTCCAACATGGAGTCCTACTTGTTGTTTAGTAAAATAAGATAGAGACTAGAGTAGAAACCTACCAAAACAAGATTTTTACCTCAACAACCCCTCCACGTCAGCGTGCCACAATAGCAAGTGAGAGGGAGAGAATCTCACGCCCCCTGATGATGAACAACGTCTCCCACACAGGCACGCATGCCCACACCCCCCTCCAACAGTGCTTTGCGTCTCTGATGGCTGCTCCAGGTGCGCTGGAACAGACGTGCTGCCAGGGAAGAGGTGCCTGTCCCCCGCAGATTTCTTTTGCATTTTTCTGCGTGGGAGACACAGCAATATGCGGACCATAAGAATTCTGCGCCCCCCAAAGGCACACAGAATTCCATCAGAAGTAACATTAAAAACATTAAGTTTGGAAAGTCAAGCACTCAAAAGTTAGGAAATGCCAGAATTAAGGTTGCCTTTGATATGATCTAGGATACCACACCCCAGCTCCTTGTCCCAATCTCCCCGTCCCCTTTCCCCCAGCTTCTTGCCTGTTTTAGTTCTGGTCTCCTTGCCCAGCTTGGCCTCTCCAAGGTGCCCTTCTGAGTCCCAGTCTTCCCTTTACCCAAGCTCCCAGTCAGTCTCCCTTCCTCAGGGCTCTCAGCCCTTCTCCCTACCTTCTCCCCCTACACTGGCTCCTAGTCCAAGTCTCTTTGCCCAACCAATCCCAGTCTCCCAGCTACCAATCCCAACCCCACCCATATTCTTTGCCCTAACCCCCCCCCCAACTTCTCCCTTCTGGCTCTTGTTCCCTCTACATTCCATCAGGTAGCTTCCTCCTCCATCTGCCTGGATGCTAGCAGGGTGCACATTGAAAGCACAGGAAAGACAGTCTCTCTGCTCTCTGTTCTGGCCTGCAGCAGCAGGAAAGGTACTTCTCAATCTCTGCAGCCTGGGATGGAGCATGCTGAATATAGATTGAACCTTTGGAGAATTTAGTTGCCAAACTCCAACAAGTCTCTACTGAACATGCAATCAGAATTTTTTTTCAAAGATTTATGACTTGGCCAAATTGGAATTGTTTTTTCCCCCCACCCCCACAACGGGAATAGCAAGATGACACCAGGCCACTCCCGTGCCAAATTTGAAGTCCCATCTCCACCCCTTGGAAGTACTAAAGCTGCTCAATGAAAAGGTTGTATATCTCTGTCAACATGTCAAAACAATGTATTCCTTCTCCCCCCATCTTGTTCTTGGAAATGGCAGAACCATTTTTACAGAAACTTTTAACAAAAAGTCAGCCTGAAGTAGAAACCCAATATAGAAATTTTCAGCCCCAATGATTAAAGTTTGGCAGCGTTATAAGCAACTGAAAACAGGATCATATAATGGAAAGTCTCAGGCAACCTAACTGTAGGCAGTGCTACCAGCTCTGCCCATAGTAAGTCAATGGAACGACTCTCAGAGTCTACAATGGACTTTGCATCAGGGCCTTAGAAAAATTAAAGCATGGAGCTGCTTAACTTGATGATTTCACTCAGCCCCTTCAAGGGGGATCAACTAGAGGGAGAATGCAGCAACAGAGCTATGAATTTTATGAGAAAGGAGCTGCATTTTGGAACCTGGCATCTCATTTGGTGTGGGATGTTTCTTCAGAGCTGCCACATTGTGTGTAATGATACAGTATTTTGGGGGGAAATAATGTGCAGTTAAAACTATATTCTGAGAGTGTGTCAGCACTTCTAACTGGAGGTGTAAATTGCGACTCAAGGAGACATACCTGCACTAGCTCTGAGTGAGCTAGCATGCTAAAAATAGAGTGTAATCATGGCAGAACACATGTCTGGAGGACATAGCCGTCCAGTTACGCACCCAGCATCTCATATAGATACGTCCTAGCTATATTCTATTTTTAGCATGCTATCTTGATCACAGCTGGTGCAGGTATTCCTCTGTCAGAAATTTACACCTCCAGCTCTAAGTGTAGATGTACCCAGCGTTATAACCATGTCATGCCATAGCCTGGACTTCTAGATTGCGTGGGTTTGGTGGGTCAGAAGAAGCTCAGGTAAAGTTTAAAATATTCATAACGAAGAAAGATTTAGTCTTTTATTTTATTTAAAGTGAATTTTGTATTGTGGTCTTACACCACTGTGGGTTCAGCTCTGGTGGCTCCAGTTTCAAGCTTAACAGAGTAAAAATCACCTCTACTACTTGCTTCAGATTTAGAGTCTCTAGGAACACATAAAGACCAAGGGTAGTGACCACACATACATTCACAAGTACAATGTCTAGTCTGTTTTACAAGTTTTGTTAAAGTTGCAATTAAAGTTCTGATTATAGAATTTCTATATTTAGGTAAAGACCTATGCACAAGTTACAACTATGGTTATACTCACATCCTCCTAGATAGTGTTAAAGTCTGATGGGTCTCTCATGGATTGACCATTAGTAGAGGGATGGTTCCTGCTGGAGTTTCCTGTAGGAAATTCAATTTTCCAAATTTGGGCACCCCCCTTTTCATAATGTGATTCTGTCTATACCTACATTCTGCGCATGTCCATAAAAGTGTCAACCCTCTTTTTCCTTATTGGTCCAATGTCTCCTAGAAACATAAGTCACCCAATACCTATGGGTTGTGTAGGTTCTTTTTATTCTCATTAGCATTAACGCACAACCTGTATCCTGTGGTTAAGACGTGTTGGAAACAGATGTTCCTTTGCAGCATTTCTGTGATTTAAAATTCATCTTCCGGCTAATTTTTCGCAATATCACCCATTGGTACATCTTTTCCTGTAATCTTCTGGCATAGGGTTATTCTTTGGTCACTTACTTACGTCAAGCATTTCTTTGGCCTATGGCTAAGCTAAAATCTTACAGACCTTTTTGCGTTTCAGCCTTTCTTACTTAGATATCTAATACATGATTCCCTCTCCATACTGATCAATCTTATACTTCTATAAGCCTACAACTTAACTCTATTTAGCATACAATGATTATATATGACATAACATGTTAGTTAAACATAACATCGCACAATAAATGAACAATAAACTAAACTCATTGGCTACAAAGAATAAATGCATTTAATTTGGCACAAAACTAACTTATCTCCTGTTGCTCTCAGAATGATTGAGAACTTTGGCTCTCAGTCTTCTACTTCATCTTTGGGCCAAGCAGACATAAAAGAAGTTCAGCATTTTAGGCAGCATTCAGAGACCATCTCTATAAACACATCCTTCCCTAGCTGTATTATTCCATTCAGCCAATTCACTTCTTCATGCAATTGTATGACCTCCCTTTGCCCCATGGTATCCAAGGAGGGAAGAGAGAGAGAGTCCCTGGCGTAGCTCAATGGTACAGAAATAAGGATTTTTACTCTTTTTCAGACTCCTAAATCCACATTTTTAGAGCATGTGTGATGTCATCTGGGTTAGCAAGTTTGTTCCAAAGCACTTGGTGCTCCTGAAAATAAACAGAGCGCTAATGTAATCTAACACGGTCCATATTGTAGCAAAATTAATTTGCTGAACCATCCCAGCCCTGGACATTAATTTTCAGTCAGAGACCACCACTGTTTGTTTGAATTGTTTCCCTTTGCTAAGCAAAAATGATCATGTCTTCTCTGAGAGCATCAGAGCGGATATTAGGGTTAAGTGGAGATATGCTGTAAATAATTGGCTAACAGTTTTGTAAGCTGAAGTTTTTAATAATGCAGGACACCATTTGCTGAAATACGCCTTAGGGTGAAAGTTGACACTTAAAAAAAAAGTTTACATTCAGAAATTCTCTTTGTATCTTCGAGGAGACATGCAAAGAAAACGTGCACTGTGTCTCCCTCTTGTGCAGTGTACTGAAGTGTTAAAATTAGATATTTGCGTCAGGGTTTGGTCTCTCCTAGGTACCACAGCTGTCTGGTGGCTTCTCTGTTTACCAAGAGAGCCTATGGTAGATTAAATGAGGGCTGTTACCAGCAATTTGTCTTGGGTTAGAACTTTTAAAAAATTGACAGTTTCTTCTTGCTTCTGTAGAGGTGGCTGTAATCATCACTAGTATTGCTCTGATTATTTCTTACTAGACAGAAGTCTCACCTCTCCTTTCTACCCTAAGTTTATCATCTCTAGATGAGGCCATCCATCCTTGATTCCATATGGGAAGCTAGGGAGACAGGAGGACATGAGATTAAGTGATGCTATGTAGCAATTTGTCGATTTTTATGTCATCCAATGGCTATTTTATTGTGTGTTTAATTCCCATAATCAATCACATGGAGTTTTATGTGTTTAAAATAAACTTTGAAAAATCAGAGGCCTTATGCATTCTAATGCATGGCTTTCTCAGAATGAGGCTAATGCACCCACCGTTGACTAAAAGCTGATGAACATATCTGTTGGGTGGGAGTTAAATGCCTTCAGGGTATTGGATTTATACTTATACAGCATCCCTTCTCTCATTTATAACATAAAATATGATGTATCAGAGACTGAAGCTTCCACTCACCCTGTGTGGGATCATTCATCTCTTTAAAATTCCACTTGTTTTGGATCAATTGGCTTTGGTGGGGAAAAAAACCTCATGTTGAGAAGCTATTTGTGCAATTTGTCTGGAGGTTCAGGTGCTACCATAAGAGGCTGAAAACTCTTGTAATTAACCACTGGAACAACTTAGGTGGTGGATTCTCCATCCCTGACTATTTTAAAATCAAGATTGGATGATAAAAGATATGGGATAATTTTGAGGTAATCCTATGGTCTACACGAGATGAGAGTAGATGATCACAATGGTCACTTCTGGCCTTGGAATCTATTAAAAACAAAACCCCAATCCTGTACGAAGATGGCTTTGAGTTCCTCTGCCTAAAACAGGATAACATTGCCTGTCAGCTTTGTTTTAGAAAAGAGTGGTTTGGTCCCAGGGGATAATACATCCCAGCAGAAGTCTATGTGTTCCATCTTCCCTATGGCTACTCTCTTTCCCAACTGATTGATTACTCCCAAACTCTTAGAGAAGAACCCACTGGAGTCAATGGGGCTACCTGGGTTTAAGAGATCAGCATTCAGTCTCTATTGTTTACTGCCCCAGTTTGGGCATGGGAGGCAGCCTGTAGAGAGGCAGCTGGTTTCTGTGCTCTTTCCCCATTGTGCCCAATTCTCATTCATTCCATGTTTCAGCATAGCCTGGCCAGCCCAATTTTCGAACTAGGTAGGAATGCCACTGGTAAATAAGGTCTGGCTCAGGTACATGGGACAAGAAGACTCTACTCACGTCTGTTCCAAGTCACTCCCAAATTCAGCTGTACTAAACGCTGGGGCTTTAGCTTAGCCACGTGCTTACGTTCTTTCTTGAAGCAGGACCATAAGGATGGGCCAAGTTATGATGATTGGGCTTGTTTAGCGCACAAAATATCTTCATCATCTCAGAGATTCTGTGTTGTTCCCTTATTGCCCTTTGAACTTTGCCTGTCTTCTTTCCCCCAGTTTTATCTCAGCCTTTTCAAAATGCATCAGCTTCTTAAAAAAGAAAATGGGGAGGGGGAACAAGTCATAAATAATGTAATATACTTTTAATATACTCTTAGCATACTAGGTTTTTATGAGGAAATGAAAGGATGAAAGTGTTTTTGAGTAGACGGGGAAAAACAGGGTCATTAACATTAAATAAAAATTTACCTTTTAAAACAACTTCAGACCTACAAAAACACGGAAAAAATACATCTGTGTAATGTATAGTAAGTCATAGTTTCCCTTATTAAAGCACAGACAGAAGCAACTATACTACAGTATGTTCCTTAAGAGGGTGCTGTGAGTCTCACACTGATGAGGGGTTGCTAAGTAGGTTCTTTTACATTGATTACTAATGTAAACAGGGATATAAAGAAATCCCTCATGTGGCCAGTGCCCTCCCAAAAACAGAGCTTCCTCTGTTGTATTAATTTAGATAGAATATATGGGCTAAAGGTGTTAACATGACCCAGTCACTGTCCACATTAAACCGTGTTAAACAAGGTTTGGGGTTTGGTATACAGAGACCTTAGCCTGCTTAGTACCAAGGCAAACACACCATTAAAAAAACCCCACCTTTTATTAAAGATACAGAAAAGAAAAAAAACAGTTAAAGCATTTGAAATGTAAAATATTAAATAAGGCTTTCATTTAACAACACCCCATGTTCCCTTTTGCTGGAGGCATAGGTGCTAGAACTGGGGGTGCTACCGCTGGCTTGTAAGCTGGCTTGAAGTGGTTTACATCATATGTAGGGTTTTCAGTTTGGTTCAATGGCTCTCAGCACCCCCTCTGTCCAACTTGTTCCAGAACTCCTGGCTAGAGAAAGATTTTAGAAGGAAAAAACCCTTGTTTGACAGCCTTTTGGATGGTATTAAAAATGGTAATAACTGTCCTTTTGGAGGAAGGAAGAAAGAAGAAGTTAGTTGAAGGGGGCTGGAGATGTTCATGTTGTTAACGTCTGATCCAGTTTGCTAAGAAGACAAGACAAACACACACAACAGGGAAGGTAAAAGAACAGCAAAGGTAGAAAATTCAGCTTCTGTCTGTTGTTGACTCTCATTTGCAACCTCACTACTCGAGAAATACAGGCACAGCACATGGTCTTATTAGCCACTTCGAGACCTAGCAAGCTGACACCTGCATTGGGCTGTGTAGGGCATTGTTTTTAGTTGCCTCTTTCTGGTCATAGACTGTTGCAAAATATACAGTCTTGGCCAGCTAAAGCAGGGTCTTATTAGACAGAAGGAAAAAGAAGAGAGATAGGAAAGAGAAGAAATAAAGTGGGAAAGGAAAAGAACATGTGGTGGGGTGGGACTCTGGGAGGGAGGAGACAAGTTTACATCCCAGGTCGTGTTTGGGATTCAGTCAGAACTGGTGGAAGTAGTGATGTCATCTGACTCCCTCTCTGGCCCAGTTTGGTCAGGACATCTTTCAGGATCAGGATATCATAGGCCCAGGGAGATGGTAGGGTTGGTAACCATGATGGTGAAGCTTGCTCCAGTAGCCAGTTTTTCCTCCCCAAAATCTTTCTGAAGAAACCAAAAGGAGTAATGAGTAGAATAAGCCATCCCCTCATTATTTTGTCCACCCAGTAGGCCTAATAGTTGACATACCAATTTTAGTTTATTCATTTTCAGTCCTCAGTTTCTCATGTTTATCAGGCATGATCTCAACAGTTCTTGGGTTATCATAGAATCATAGAATATCAGGGTTGGAAGGAACCTCAGGAGGTCATCTAGTCCAACCCCCTGCGCAAAGCAGGACCAATTCCCAACTAAATCATCCCAGCCAGGGCTTTGTCAAGCCTGACCTTAAAAACCTCTAAGGAAGGAGATTCCACCACCTCCCTAGGTAACCCATTCCAATGCTTCACCACCCTCCTAGTGAAAAAGTTTTCCCTAATATCCACCCTAAACCTCCCCCACTGCAACTTGAGACCATTACTCCTTGTTCTGTCATCAGGTACCATTGAGAACAGTCTAGATCCATTCTCTTTGGAACCCCCTTTCAGGTAGTTGAAAGCAGCTATCAAATCCCCCCTCATTCTTCTCTTCTGCAGACTAAACAATCCCAGTTCCCTCAGCCTCTCCTCATAAGTCATGTGCTCCAGCCCCCTAATCATTTTTGTTGCCCTCCACTGGACTCTTTCCAATTTTTCCACATCCTTCTTGTAGTGTGGGGCCCAAAACTGGACACAGTTCTCCAGATGAGGCCTCAACAATGTTGAATAGAGGGGAATGATCACGTCCCTTGATCTGTTGGCAATGCCC
The DNA here is from genome assembly GCF_027887155.1 of Malaclemys terrapin pileata. Lineage (NCBI taxonomy): Eukaryota > Metazoa > Chordata > Testudines > Emydidae > Malaclemys > Malaclemys terrapin. The sequence continues at coordinate 90,150,208 of NC_071507.1, forward strand.
CTACTTATACAGCCCAAAATGCCGTTAGCCTTCTTGGCAATAAGGGCACACTGTCGACTCATATCCAGCTTCTCGTCCATTGTAACCCCTAGGTCCTTTTCTGCAGAACTACTTCCTAGCCATTTGGTCCCTAGTCTGTAACAATGAATAGGATTCTGCCGTCCTAAGTGCAGGACTCTGCACTTGTCCTTGTTGAACCTCATCAGGTTTCTTTTGGCCCAATCCTCTAATTTATCTAGGTCCCTCTGTATGCTATCCCTACCCTCCAGCGGATCTACCACTCCTCCCAGTTTAGTGTCATCTGCAAACTTGCTGAGCGTGCAGTCCACGCCATCCTCCAGATCATTAACAAAGATATTGAACAAAACCGGCCCCAGGACTGACCCTTGGGGCACTCCGCTTGATACCGGCTGCCAGCTAGACATGGAGCCATTGATCACTACCTGTTGAGCCCGACAATCTAGCCAGCTTTCTATCCACCTTATACTCCATTCATCCAGCTCATACTTCTTTAACTTGCTGGCAAGAATACTGTGGGAGACTGTATCAAAAGCTTTGCTAAAGTCAAGGAATAACACATCCACTGCTTTCCCCTCATCCACAGACCCAGTTATCTCCTCATAGAAGGCAATTAGGTTAGTCAGGCATGACTTGCCCTAGGTGAATCCATGCTGACTGTTCCTGATCACTTTCCTCTCCTCTAAGTGCTTCAGAATTGATTCCTGGAGGACCTGCTCCATGATTTTTCCAGGGACTGAGGTGAGGCTGACTGGCCTGTAGTTCCCCGGATCCTCCTTTTTCCCTTTTTTAAAGATGGCCTATATTAGTAGGCCTTTCTGTTTGCTGTTTTCTCTCCCTTTCATATCCTTTCCCATCCATATTTGTTATTTAGGTTACTGTGACATTTTATGAACTTTCATTTATTTTTTACAATTGAGCTCATAGGGTAAATTTGTAGGTCCAGTTATTACAACAGCTCCTTGGCAACCTTAATTAGTATCCCTCCCCTTTGTGGAAGTGTGTCCAAGTGGATGGATTTTTTTTTCTTTCAAGGTGGAAAATATGATATTGCAAAAAGAAAGAAAAACATGTTTGAAGCCGCAGCTCCTTTTTTGCTTGAACATGCTGCAAAGAAACGTGTCAGAGTTTAATATTTTTGAATAAATGAAGAAAGATTGAAAGGCACATTTTTAATGATGAGATTTAGGCACATTAGCTTTCATCTAGTCTCCAAGCTACACGTTGGAAACTACTTTTTTTTAGTGAGTAGGAAAATCAAAGCCACCCTTAAAATGGTGTATAATTTTTATATAGAGAGAAATCAAAGTACATCATAAACTAGTCATTAATGTATAGGTTTCTTAGGCCACCTCTTTAGAGAAATACTACACAGACCTGGCAGAAATTTTTCAAATTGAAAAGTGGCCTGTTTTTCATATGGAAAATTTCCAGAAAAATGTGTCCTTTCATTGAAACAGGAAGATGAAAATGTAAGCCATTTTGTTTTTTGCAATTTCAGTTCATTTTTTTTCTATTTTTATCTTTGCTGCTGCTTTTTCTTGCCCTCCCTCTTTTTCCCTTTTCCATTCTGCTATGAGGGGAAGGGGAGGAAAGGGGAGGGAAAGATTTTTTTTTCCGCTTTTTTGCTTTTCCATTTTCAAAATAAAAAATTGTCTATAAACACTTCATGAAAGATTTTGAATAACCAAAAAAACCATTCCTTTTTGAAACCTGCAGAAGGAAAATGACTTCAACGTTTCTCCACACAATGACCACCTAACCCAAATTGGGTGGGACCCTCCACATGCATGCCCTGGGGGTTGGGGACACAGGCTAGGGGATGCTCTTGGGTACCCTGGCACCCAGTCTACAGTGACCCAGGCTCCCTGGGCAGATCTTACCATGGTCTGGCTCCATCTTCTGGCCTGGAAAGGGGGTGGGGCCTTGGGAGGAAGAGGAGAAGCAGGGGGTGAGAGCTCAGGGGAAGAGGAGGAGCAGGGGTGGGGCCACAGAGGGAGGCAGGGTTCTTCCTTTTGCCTTTTGAAAAGGTGGTCACCCTTCCCACCCCATTTTTTGACCTACTCCAGTGCTGTAATATCCTTGTTCTTCTGCACTTGGTAGCAGGTACTGACATTAAGCTGTTCTGCAGGAGGTGATGCTTTTCTGGATGCATCAGTACAGACAGAATCTTGATTTATTATATTAACAAAACATGCAGATCCTGTTTCAAAAAGACCTGCAGCAACAGCTGTGCCTGCCTTCCCTCTTTTCTCCCCTCCTACTTCTGCTTATTCTTTTTCATTATACAGAATGAGAGTTTCCCTCTCACCTGTTGCACACTCCCTTTCCACCCTATCTGCCACCTACATGCCCCCTATGTGAAGCACCAGGCAGCCAGACCTGAGACTGAGGACCTGGCCCTATATTCTTAGGAAAATCTGGAGAAAATAAGGGCATGATACCACTGAGAAGTTCCAAGGATACTTTAAACTAATCCTCTATAGGCATCTTTCTACACAATTCTGTCAATGTACCTAATTCCTGATCTGCAATTAGGTGTGTCCGAAATAAGGTTGGATTTGTTTTTAAACCAAATCTATGAATAATTAGCCCAGGTCCACAAGCCAATGATATTAGCTGAGCACTACCAAACTCATTTCATCTGTGATAAAATCCAAACTAAAACCTAGGCTACCCCACCTAGTTCTGTATGAATATACTGAAGAAATCTTTGTCCAGGGCAGTTTAACCTTTTTTGTTTTAGCTTAATAAATGTCTCCTTCCAACATACGGTAGATTTGCAAACACTTACATGTTTTGATGCCAGCAATGAGTAATCTGGTATGCAGTTTGGCTTCCCCCCCCCCCATTAACAAATAAGCTTTAAAAAAAATAATCAATTGGAGCACTGTATGGAGTTAGCTTTACGATTTCTTTGTCAACCAGCTGTTTATTTTTCTTGGGAAGAAAGCCTATATCCTGTGCTATTTTGTGGTGTTTCAGGCGGCTTGTTATCCACTGGAACAAATGCAGTCTGTCCCATTACATTTTCCTGGACATTTTTGAAATGTTTGGAAACTTAGAAAAAAGACAGACTTTAATACACTCAGTATTTGTTGCTTTGTGCCTCCTCTGGGATTTATGTCCTTTGTAGCCAATTTGTATTCACTCTATGCAAGATGGTTAGGGACATTTTGTCATTCAATATAGCATAATGCTGTGTTTCTTCTTCCTGGAGATAGTGACCTGCAGGTGACTGTGCTGTGGTGATCCCTACTGGGGGAGAAAGGTATCATATTGCGGTTAGAACTCGGGGAATACATATTGTAGAAGGTGAGGATTGGAATACTGGGAGGAACTGGGGTATGTTTGATATGTCTGTATAAAACTGACAAAAGAAGGGAAGTTTCTGTTCTAATTTGTATGCTAGAACAGTAAAGAACCTGCACCCTGAATCCTGTCCTGATTGTCTTGAGTGGGGAGAGTGATGTCCAAGTATTGGACAGGAACCTGGAGATCAAATGGACCTAGCATTAAATGATGATTGCAGTTATAGTTACACAGACCCTCACAATCAAAAACTATTTAATGTATAAATAACGACACCCTTTATTTCCCGTGGGAGCTGCTTTCTGTGTCCCTTTCAGAGTCCTCAGGATTCCTCCTCCTTCAATTTTTTCCTCCGCTCTATCAGTCCCTGATGTGTGCACACATACATGAAACTGAAAGGTCATAAATTTCAAAGCCGGGTACATTGGTTTTCCAATGACCTGTGACTCAAAAACAGATTTTTCTGCAGATTTTGCTGATTTTTCTTCATTCTCCTTCACCTTCAGAGTAGGGTGACCAGATAGCAAGTGTGAAAAGTTGAGACGGGGATGGGGGGTAATAGGCCTCTATATAAGAAAAAGCCCCAATTATCGGGACTGTCCCTATAAAATGAGGACATCTGGTCACCCTACTTCAGAGTAAGTGTTGCAATTCTCAGGCCAAACTGGAGAGAGATGGGAGTCAGAAAGATCTTGATAAGAAAAGCTGGTTGCAATCTTAACTACATAGAGGTTAGTGCCTCTCCATAATATGAGACTGGACAAAAGCCTTAGAGCCAACCAACTGCCAACTTTGAAAAAGCTCATACCTGGATAGAGAACTTTGAAGCTCATGCCCCTGACGGTTTATGATTTGTTTTGTCTGCTAAACACCAAGCACTGTGTTTACTAGTTAAAAGGAGCTTTGACATAGAAGGCCAGACAGCAGAGGCCTATCCTAGAATTGTCTAACGTAGGAAATGTATCAAACATAAAATGATGGCATGGAGGTGATACAGGGAAGAAAATCTGTCCCAACCATTTAGAAAATGTTGTTCAAAAGTTTTACTTTTGCATGAATGACCTGAAATATTTTCACCTGCAATTGCAAATATATTGTATATTGACCCTAGACAGCTTCGCAAGGATTATTTGTCTGTGATCATCGTAGAATAAAACCTTGGAACTGAATATATATAACAGAAAACATCTGTTTTGGCATCTTACAATTGCAACATACAGCAGTGGGAAAGTGTGCTTGTCAAACTAGTGATTCCAAGGTAAATGGGTCCTCACAGACCAACATTTTTTTGGGACATCTTTGGCTTTAATGGCTAGAAAAGCCTTGTAAATTCATCTTTTTTGTTCTTCTCAATCATCTGTTTAATTGTATGTAGGAAATAGAAATCTGTCAGAAACACACTACTAGTACTAGTAAATGTATACGGTAACAACATCCTCATATGCACACAGAGTAAAATGCCAGTCCCAAGCAATATGAAATGCAGGGCTAGATTGCTCAGAGACTAAAAACAATATTGTGACGTTGCACTCCATATGTTTGAGTGTAAATATAATGTATTTCCATAAGTATAACTGGAATATGCTTTATGCAAAAGGTATCTTGTAGGGTATCATTATAAAGCTTATGTACTGAGTGTGTTCATCCTATTTGTATAAATGTATCTTTCTTGTAGCTGAAGCTAGAAATATGAAGTATTACTCTGAAGTCCTACTGTAACTATGCAAAGTGTGGGCCATTAATGGTGGTTTAGAATCTTGATGGCTCCCATTAACCAGGACAATTGGTTGTAAATGGCTTTGTTTACTTGTAAGCATTCACGTGTTCATGTGAGTCAGGCCGGAAAGAATGGAGGCTTGGGGGTCTCACAGGACATGTGACCATGTCACCTGGTTCTGGAATCCATCTTAAACCTTGTGCTTTTCCATTTAGAAGGAGGGGTGGGACCCAGGGAGACAAAATTCTCGCCTTGTGCCAAAGCCATAAAAGGGGGTGGGACAGAATAAAGGGGGCTGCAGTCATGAGAAAACTCCTAGTTACCACTTGAGCTGGAACTAACAAGAACTGTACCAGGGAAAGGATTGGACCCAGACTAGGAAGGAGTCTAGTCTGTGAAAGGAGCTTATTGGAACATCTGTGATGGTGAGATTTTTACCTTTATTCAGTTTCTTAATGTATTAGGCTTAGACTTGTGTGTTTTGTTTTGTTTTGCTTGGTAACTTACTTTGTTCTGTCTGTTATTACTTGAAACCACTTAAATCCTACTTTTTATTCTTAATAAAATCACTTTGGCTTATTAGTAAACCCAGGGTAAGTGATTAATACCTGGGGAGCAAACAGCTGTGAATATCTCTCTACCAGTGTTATAGAGCTTGGACAATTTATGAGTTTACTCTGTATAAGCATTATACAGAGTAAAATGGATTTATTTGGGGTTTGGATCCCGTTGGGAGCTGGATGTCTGGGTGCTGGAGATAGGTGACTTGCTGAGCAGTTTTTGGTTAAAGTCTGGAGTTTTGGGGGTGTGGACCAGACCTGGGCCTGTGTTGCAGCAGACTAGCGTTTCTGGCTCAACAAGGCAGGGTTCTGGAGTCCCAAGCTGGCAGTGGAAAACGGGCTCAGAGATAATTCTAGCACATCAGGTGACAGCCTCAAGGGGGTCTCTGTGACCGAACCCATCACAAATGTCTTTCCACACACTTCAAATTTGATACAGATTGGTTGGAAATGACCAAAAGCCACTGCCACCTGATGCTTATTTAGTAGCCAAAATTAGTGATTAGTCCTATTTCTAGTGTACAGATGTCCATAGCTCAACTGCAACTTGATTCCAAGCTTTCAACGGGCATAGAAATTGATCTGTCTCCTCCCCATTAGAGGCTGTCACTGCAGGTAATTTGAGCCACGCTGCTGGATGAGGATGGGGCAGATTGCACTGCTACGGCTCTTTCTTGTCTGTCCTGGGGATAAACAAAGAACTTCATCCTTCAAATTTGACACTATGGCACCTTGGACCAGAATTAACCCTTAAAGCAAAAGAGAAATCCACTGTCCAAAATCCCCTAACCAACACTGCTTAAATTGTGGATGTGATATCACTTGTTTGGAAGAATAGACTAGTAAACCACCATCATTCAACTGTGTGACATTCTCACTGAGTTGTCAAAGAAATAATCATGGTGGAGTGGAAGTTCATCATATGCAAAAGGAAAAGTAAGCAAGCATAAGGCCTCATCCTTTTTCCACTGAAGTCAGTGGCTGAATTTCCACTAGCTTAGGTGGGAGCATGAGGTCTTTAGCTTAAGTCAGCTTAATGAAAGAGGAGGTATCCTATGTCCAATCTGTATCAAAACATCTTGATGTAGCTTTGAGATGGATAGAATCAGAGGCGACGCATGGGGAGGGGCACGTGTGCCCTCCCAAAGTTGCTGCTTAGCTTATACTGAGCATACTCTCACTAACTGAGCATGCTCCGTAACATTTGCTGAAGCTGCTGCCATCACTCTGCCCCCCACTATCAGCAGGTACGGGTCCGTCTCTGAATCAATGTATTCTGTGAGCAGAAGGAAAGCAGCTGTAAGGGACTGAATTAAGGAGATGCGCTAATACTAAGGCTTGGCATTCAGCAAACAATGCACCCGCTCCCCTCTAAGTGCTGGACTAAGTAAGGACCTGATCCAAAGCCTATTTAAGTGACTGGAAAGACTCTCATTGGCTTCAGTGGGTTTTGTATCAGACTTTCTCTGCACAAAGTCTCTGTTGTTAGAGCTTCTGCACTTGTTCCATATCCTCAGCACATAGTGACTATCAACTGAATCACTCTGATAGATATTTCCTTTAAATAAATGTGTCATATTTAGGTGAGTCTATTCTCACAGCTTCTTTTGATATGGTCTGTTGCTCCTAGTGTGTATTAATAGTTGACTGCAAACTACTGTTGGCATATTAGGAGCTGATTGTTGTATCCATCATTAGAAAGTTAATTTTCCTTGGATTTGATCTATAATTTCTACTACAGTAATTTGGGGATTTTCAATATAACTGTTCCTTGGATGGCCGCCTCTGCTGTTGTGCTCAATAATCCCTCCATGTACAGTACTTGTTTTCAGAAAGAATCCCATACTTTTACAGTTGTGAATGTTCCAACTTGCTAATAACAGATTAGAAGGTTTATTCTAGTTAATAAAAACACAGCTGCCCTCCAAAGGATGTGAGATGTTTGTTTAATGATTACACAGACTTGCAAATCAAAGCTGCAGTTTGTGTTCAAGCAAGGATCTCAGTCTTTGCTTTCCATGCTGGGTTTCAGAGAGCAAGCGCTCTGCTTTGTTAGCTGATGATGAATGCCCTCCGCACAAAGGTAGAATGTTGGAATGATGCCAAAAACATTTGGGAAAAAAGTTTGGTTTAAAAATTTTCCTTATTGTCTTTTGACAATAAATGATTTGTTGGAACATGTCCAAAACATCACACAGTAATGCTGGGGAGGAAGCAGAGGGAAAAAACACACTCTTTGGGTTATGTGGGTTCATTCATCTTGCTGGTGCACCAGGAAAAACTGGACATGTCTAAAGGGGCTGGAAAACAGGCCCCTTGAAAGGCTGCAATGGTGAATGATAGACATTTATGTCTTCAGTTTAATGAGATTGTGGACAATTTTTCATGCAGTGTTAAGAGATTTCAGACAGCGGGTGAGATCATGAACTGGAGTACGTTGGCATTACTCTATTGAGGTCATGGCAGCTACATCAATTTATCCCTATTGAGGACCTGGTCCAAGGAATAGACCCAATTACATTGTGTGATTTGAGTAATCATACTGGGGGATTAGCTAATTATACATTGGTATATATCTACACTGCAATTAAGTACCTGAGGCTGGCCCCTGTCAGCTGACTTGGGTTCTGGGGGCTGTAAAATATTCTGTGTAGACATTTGGGCTCAGGCTCAAGTTCTGGGACCCCACAAGAGGGGAGGGCCACAGAGTCCAGGCTCCAGCCAAGCATCTACACCACCATTTTACAGCCCTGTGAGTCTGAGTCAGCTGACATGGCCCAGCCACCGGTGTTTAATTGCAGGGTAGACATTCCCAAAAAGTCACCCTCTTCTGTGATTTTATTCATAAAAATAAAAAGGGCAACTCTAAAACAATAGCCTTTTCTCTTGGCTGGGCTGCTCCTAGCATTCCTTTGATTTGGATATACCTGTGCCAAACCCTAATGCTCTCTCTTTGGTTGAGGACTACCCCTTCCCCTTTCATTTACTCAGCGTGGAGACTAGAGCTCTGTAGAGAGGTAATAGCAGCTGACCCACCCAGTGCAAGGTACGGCTTGCACTGGGTGGGTCAGCTGCTATTACCTCTCTACAGAGCTCTAGCACCTGCTAACAAGGTGAGGCATCAATAGAATCCTGCCACCCAGTTACAAGTGCCTTGTGACCCTTCTTTTAAAATATACTATTATAAACTAGAAACCACCTGTTCCTCCCACTTCCAGCTTGCAAGCTGGTGTCTTAATTTAAATGTGAGGAAAACCTCACAGCAGTTTTGTTTGTTGCGGGAGGGAGGGAGGCAGACAGATAATTTAATTCTTCTATTAGATGATTCTTCATGGTTCCAATATCCTTTTAGGCGTGAGTCATATGTCTAAATATTCAGGGTCCCCTGTGACCATCTCTAGGCTAAGCCTATGAGCCTCTTCTCCGTATTTACCCTTCTTGAGCCGTCTGCTGCTTTTTGATAGCTCAGTTGCTTTCCTCCTGAACTCACTCTCGTCCCCAGGCTTTCATGAGTCTGTGCTCTAGCTTTGCCAGGTTGGGACAGCTCATTTTAATCTCTTAAGAATGGGTTGGCTTTTCTTACATGGATTTTGTTACTGTAGCCCTTTAAGCATATGTGTATACAGCATTTTGGAGTAAGTAGGAACAAGTAGGAGCAAGCCTCCCATCCCAGAGGCCAGGTCGACAGGCTTGGGCTTGGGCTAGCAGGGCTCATTCTCGCACTCTAAAAATAGCTGTACAGACAGCGCTTTGAAATTGCAGTTTGGTCTAGCCCCTACCCTAGGCCCAGCTCCAGCTTAGGCCACAACTTAAAGGGCTGTCTATACAGCTATTTTTAGAGCACTAGTACAAGCCCTGCTAGCCCAAGTCTGTGGATCAGGGCTGGGAGACTCCCACATGGTCCAAAATGCTGTGTAGACATATCTGAAGTCATTTTCAAAGGCTTTGATACTCTCACGTGTCTGCTACATCTACACTAGTTTATATAAACATATTTTATTTATGTTGAACAATCATTCTAACTTAATTCAATTCCCATCAGTGAAATCTCTTTGGCTGCAGCTTCAGAGTTACCATGACTTACAAAATCTTATTGGAAACGAACTGACTGGGGCGCTGGTTGGAGCGGTAGGGAACAGCTACAAAATGTTTATTGAAACCTGAGATAGAGGCAAAATTTGACTTCATGAAACTGAAATGTCAATAGTTAATTAACAGCATATAGCTCCATCAGTGAATTTAAATTAAACAAGTTTCAGAGTGGTAGCCGTGTTAGTCTGTATCAGCAAAAAGAACAGGAGTACTTGTGGCACTTTAGAGACTATCAAATTTATTTGAGCATAAGCTTTCATGGGCTAAAACCCACTTCGTTGGATGCATGCAGTGGAAAATACAATAGGAAGATATATATACACAGAGGACATGAAAAAATGGGTGTTGCCATACTAACTATAACGACAGTACTCAATTAAGGTGGGCTATTATCAGCAGGAGAAAAAAAAACTTTTGTAGTGATAATCAGGGTGGCCCATTTCCAACAGTTGACAAGAAGGTGTGAGTAATAGTAGGGGGAAAAATTAACATGGGGAAATAGGTTTTACTTTGTGTAATGACCCATCCACTCCCAGTCTTTATTCAAGCCTAATTTAATGGTGTCCAGTTTGCAAATTAATTCCAATTCTGCAGTTTCTTGTTGGAGTCTGTTTTTGAAGTTTTTTTTGTTGAATAATGGCGACTTTGAGGTCTGTAATCGAGTGACCAGGGAGGTTGAAGTGTTCTCTGACCGGTTTTTGAATGTTATAATTCTTGATGTCTGATTTGTGTCCATTTATTCTTTTGCGTAGAGACTGTCCGGTTTGGCCAATGTGCATGGCAGAGGGGCATTGCTGGCACATGATGGCATATATCACATTGGTAGATGTGCAGGTGAACGAGCCTCTGATAGTGTGGCTGATGTGCGTAGGTCCTATGATGGTGTCCCCTGAATAGATATGTGGACAGAGTTGGCACCGGGCTTTGTTGCAAGGATAGGTTCCTGGGTTAGTGTTTTTGTCGTGTGGTGTGTGGTTGCTGGTGAGTATTTGCTTCAGGTTGGGGGTCTGTCTGTAAGCGAGAAAATGTGGTTGTATCTTAGAGCTTGGCTGTAGACAGTGCATCATGTGGTGTGGTGTGGTCTGGATGAAAGCTGGAGGCATGTAGATAAGTATAGCGGTCAATAGGTTTCCGGTATAGGGTGGTGTTTATGTGACCATCGCTTATTAGCACTGTAGTGTCCAGGAAGTGGATCTCTTGTGTGGACTGGTCCAAGCTGAGGTTGATGGTGGGATGGAAATTGTTGAAATCATGGTGGAATTCCTCAAGGGCTTCTTTTCCATGGGTCCAGATGATGAAAATGTCATCAGTGTAGCGCAAGTAGAGTAGGGGCGTTAGGGGATGAGAGCTGAGGAAGCGTTGTTCTAAGTCAGCCATAAAAATGTTGGCATACTGTGGGGCCATGCGGGACCCATAGCAGTGCCGCTGACTTGAAGGTATACATTGTCCCCAAATGTGAAATAGTTGTGGGCGAGGACAAAATCACAAAGTTCAGCCACCAGGTTTGCCGTGACATTATCGGGGATACTGTTCCTGATAGCTTGTAGTCCATCTTTGTAAAATTCTGAGTAACAGCATTCACCATTTCTATGCTTCGTCCCTCAAGTATGTAATACATGAGAAATAATAACTGGAAAGAATCTAAGAGGTTAAAAAACTTAATATTGGAGACCACATTTTCAAAAAATTGTATTGATCTGAATTTTCATTTGTTGTCTAAGGCCCAGCTCCTCAAAGGTATTCAGGCACTTAGCTGCCTAATTTGTTTATGCAAGTACAGTGGCGTCTACAAAACCATGCTCGCGGGCATCCCATAAATGCATACCCTAAAACCTGTGTGTGCAATGTGGAGGTACGAGTTTGGGCCCTGATTCTACACACACACGTGTAAGCTTTACATGCAACAGGACTACTCATGTTAGTAAAATTATGAATACATTTAACAGTTGGCAGGATCAGAGCCTTATGAGGTAACTGAATTTAAACACAGGTATCCTATTCTTTTTCTTCATACAATCAATTAAGGCTGAATAAGATATGTGGTGAGTGTCAGTGACCAGGACATGGGCAGTCGTGCCTAGCAGGAGTTGATAGGTACCAGAGTCCAGGGTTAGAGCTGGAGTCAGAGGCCAGAGGCAAGGGGCTGAACCAAAGTCAGAAATCAGAGCTGAGGATCAGGACCAGAACACCTGGAGTGAGGTAAGGCCTCTAGAGACAAGGCTGGGAACAAGCAGGCACTGAAGGTACACAGCTTTGAGTAGCAGCTGAAATGCTGCTGCTGCTGCTGGGCTTAAGAGCCAGTCTGACTCTTCCGACCAGTCAGGAGGCCTAGCCAATCAGGCAGCCTACTGCAGACCAGTTGCACTTGTTAGGTTGCCATGAATATACATGACTGTGATATAAGAAAAGTCTATAGAAGGAATAAGGAGAATTCACAGTAGAACTCCTGTAATCCAGGCAAATAAATAATCAGTCCAGAGCTTGGGACAGAGTCTGCTCTCTGCTGCTCTTTTACTACTATACCTCTATTTACTTCAGTGGAGTTACTCCTGATTTAGGCCCCGATTCAGCAAAGCAACTTAAGCTTGTGCTTATCATTAAACAAGTGCTGAATTTCATCTCTATTCCACAAAGTATTTGAGCATGTGCTTGAAGTATTATACAGGAGGTCTGACTCGATGGTCATAATGGTCCCTTCTGATTTAGGAATCTATGAAAGGGCTTCATTTGGAAAAGATGAGGCTTCAGAAGCTGGTCAAATCCACAGTAGTTTTCTGTCTTTCAGAGAAAAGGTATGCCTCTGACTTCCACTTAATCACCTCCAAGATGCAATTCACAGTATAGTAAGATCATGGTTCTCTTAGAAACTGATCGTTCAACTAGAGGGACATCAGTGGATCTATGTAACATTTCAAGAAAACTGATAATTTATCAAAAGCTCCTCCCCCCAAATCTGAATATGCCCACATGTCCGAAGTTGATTTCCCCATCCCCACTCCCTATTTTCCATTATTCTCACTGGCAGCTTGATAATGGAATGTGTTTCAAGGACAACTTTTGAAACATAACATAGAATGTTAAAGGGAACACAGATGGGGAGTGGGAGTGAGGGTGGGGGGTGGAAGGTGACTGAGCCAAAAAGGATGTGGAAATAGCCAGAGCAAGCGTTGTCCCAGTAAAAGTGAGCTAGTTACCGTACCCTGTCTCTGTTCCATACACAATACAACAAGCAGGGTGCCTCATTTACTCACAAAAAGAGAGCAGGCCAACTAGAGTGGAAATACTCACAATCACATAGACAATGATGCTGAATACATGCAACAGCAGTCACACTTCCATACCAACAGGGTCAACAAGGACATGACACAGATACACTTCTATTATCTTAGATTAAAATTCTACTAATGAAAATTACTTCATGTTTTTTAGTGGGGATTTAGGGGGATTTTTCTTTTGGTAGTGTCTAATTGTTTTTAGTATGTATTCTGGGTAAATTTGGCCCTCAGATTTGTATGCACAACCCTCATTGATGTCACGGGGAATTGTGTACATGTATCTAATGGCAAAAATTGGCCCTTAAACATTTTGATACTTGGGAAAATTGGCTCATAATGCAAAACGCTAACTGACGAAGTCATGTGGGAGACAGTGTAATGTAAATGTGGATTTAGATTGTGAGCTGTTTGGGGCAGGGACTGTCTTTTTGTTCTGTGTTTGTACAGCACCTAGCACAGTGAGACCTTGGTCCATGACTAGGGCTCCTAGGTGCTATGGTAATACACATAATAATAAGTAATAGAGCTAGACATACAGAGCCTGATCCAAAGCCCAGTGAAGTCAATGGGAATCAAGTTACTAGGGCTTCACTAGGAAAAAATATTCATAAACACTTTTATGAACTCTTTAGTGACACAACCGTCTTTGAAATAGATGTTGGTTTAGGTTTAAACTAGGGTTTGGCCTTCCCTACCTCAGAAAACTTTGAGAGCTTTTGAGTACGCACTAGGGTGGTGAGGAGGGAAGGGATACAATGTGGCCCAGTCAGGACCACCCCTTCCTCCAGGACAATTCCCCCCAACCAAAACCCGTGCAGTGGAGAGCCCTGACTTGGGAGGCACTAGGACCCAAATGGTGTCTCTCCACCCTTGCGGACTTGGGAGAAAGCTGTAGAGAGGAGCCAGCCAGAGACCCCAGCTGGTAGGGGCAGAAGCAGCTAAACCAGGGAGCTCTGGATATTCAGAGAACTTTCTACAGTTCTGACTGGACTTTCTATGTCCTGTGCTGATTGGCTGGATGTTTGCTCTAACCCTTCCCTTCCCTCAGTCTCTTCCCCTCTGCTTCATGCCGCACCTGCCCCTCTTCACCTCTTCTTCTCTGCCCCTTCCCTTCTCTTTCCATTTAGCTGATTCCCTCCTAACTAAACCCATCTCCCAGAAATAAATCATGGGACTAACGTGCCGTTTGCTGCCATCATATTGTTCACTCTGTGTGTTCCCCGTCCCCTTCCCCTCCCCCACACGCCAGGTCTGTCTTGTATATTTAGATTGTATGCTTTGGGGGGCAGGGACTGTCTACTACTACTTGTACAGTGCCTACCACTTTGGGGCCCAGATCTTGGTTGGGCCTCAGGCACAACTGTGATAAACATGGTTATTAATAATATGGGGAGTCTGTCCAGTCATTTGGGTATTTGGTTATTCAGCTTGCCCCAAGCAGCCATTTTCTCTCATTTGTGGAAGCTGTGTCCCTGAGAGCAAAACTATGGGAGCAAAGTTGCTGGATGGTGCACGATGATTGAGGATGTCATTCCTAAACTGCACCCTCTGGGACATACATGCAGGGGAATCTGACTTCTATACTACTGCTACAGTGACCTTCCAAGTGGCTGGGAAGTTCAGCTTAAGCACAACTGTGAAGTTCAAGGTGGCCATGTAAATATGTAAAAATGCTATTACTGCTCTAATAGGAAATTTAAAAACACAAGATGTTCAGCAAATGTTAGGGATCTTAAAGAGCTATTTTGCCATCGTTTTGGTTTCGCTATAGCAGCAATGCAAGAAATACAGTAAACAGACCTGATGAAGAGCTATTCTCAGTTGCTGAATTTTTTGGTTGCAAAATTTCATGTAGATTTACATTGCCTTTTGGCAGAGGCTAAGAATTGAAATGCCATTTCCCTATGGCAGGCAAATCCAAACTCTCCTCCCCACAAACATTTCCAAACTCATGGGTTGTTTAGGTAGCAACTTCTATGTATCTAAGGGACTGTAATTTGCTCTGTCTGTCCATCTCTCTGCTATGTAACATGGAGAGGGTAATACATCCTGTCAAGCTGGCTTGCTGTGCCACAAGAGCCTAGGTACCAACCAGTTAGGAAACGGGGCACAAACCCCAAACTTGTTGTGACTTCTATACTTAGATTTCACCAACCAATCATCAAATATGAACGCCTCACGCACTATAATAGCCTTAATATGGAGTCACAGAGAGTCCTCATATGGGTACTCCAATCTGTCTTGCCACCCAGGCAAGCTTGCCTTTGTGATAGATGGTCCCTTATACCAAGATCTCAGTAGTGTTCAGGTTACTCCCAGTCCCAAAGGACTAGTCACTTACCCCAGGTCAACTGCATCTTAGATTTCAAACCAAAGACAACACTTGCAGCCAATCCTATAATAAACTATCTAAAGATTTATTTTATAGGAAAAGGAAATGAGTTATTTACAAAGTTAAAGGTAGAAGTATATACACAGAAAGGAGTTCCAACCTTAAGTTTCAAAAAGTAGTAGAAGATTCTATGATAAGCAAGCTCTATATGTCCTTTAAGGCTGTGATACATGGGGTGGGGGGAGGAGTAGCTTCCTTTGATTGACACCCAGCCAGCGAGATGTAAAATCCCTCTTGGTCTGCCCAAACAAGCAGAGAACAGACCAAGAGGGATTTTACCTCTCACTGGCTGGCTGGGTGTTCATCAAAGGGAGCTTCTCCCCCCCAACCATGTATCACCAGGGCTAACCCAGGTTAAGCACTGGGAATCGTTTGATTATGCTCAGTAATCCTTGCCCCTCTGTTATTCCACATAGTTCATCTGGTGTTGATGGGCCTTCTTTGTTGGGCAGGACATAACTAGTATTTCACATTCGTTAATGCTTCTTTCATGTCTGGTGATTTACATAGTTACAGAGGCTTACAATGCAAATGCTCAAATATTACCTTGCAATATGGGATACAGATGTTATAACTGAGATTAATGCATGCAGTAACTTACAAGCATTCAGTAAAGCCTAAACACTAAGCAGATTTTTATAACTCTAATACCTATTTTACCAATACTAACACACAGATGAACCAAACTGATTCCAGCTATGTCAGGGGTTCCCAAACTTGGTTCACAGCTTGTTCAGGGTAAGCCCATGGCGGGACACGAGATGCTTTGTTTACCTGAACATCCGCAGGTATGGCCGCTCGCAGCTCCGAGTGGCCGCAGTTCGCCATTCCTGGCCAATGGGAGCTGCGGGAAGCGGCGCAGGCCGGGCCACCCCTGAGCTATGTGTTTGTCAGTATCCAAATGAGGCATGGGGAACCTTGGAATAAACTAGCACCTGGTTTTTCGGCATCACACACCCCTTCAAAAGCAGTGAATTTTCACAAGCTGGCGAGGACATATAATTTTATTTTTATACTTATAAAATTGCTCCTTTTCCATCAAATGTCAGACATGCCAAAACAAACACATTAAGTGTTATGGATTATGGGCATTATTTTATTCAGGAGTCAACTCCTTTTGTTCCATCCAGGGTGAGGTACGGCTCTCTTAAATTTCCTTGATAAACTCCATACCCAGGGTGTTCACAGGCTGTTAAGCAACTCTACAAACATACATCTGAGTAGTGCAAACCCTGGCAAAAGGATGCTTAATGGGCAGGGGTTGAGTTTGTAGTTCCTTGTGACTTGTATGGATTATGGTGCTGTTTTTTACTGAACTCACTCAATTACATGTTATGCAATGGAGGAAAAAAATAGTCACAGCTGGAGCTGGGTGCACTGTACACAATGTAACACACTGGAGATTTTGTTATCTATATACATCTTGTAAACACATCACACAGCTCTCTCTCCTGCCTACAGTTCCAGTTATTGCCAGCGTTAGTAGAGGGACATAAATCATTTCACCTTGTTTACACTAAGCTTGAGACAGAGCATCTGTTGTATTTTAGATTATGTCAGCGCTGTGGTGAGATGGGGTCTTTCTCCAAGCATCTCTCAGCAGACATTGAGAACTGTGATGTATTTCTTTTTATAAACAGCCCCAGCTTCCAGAGTCTAATGAATGTCTTACTAGAATCGCAGGCTTTTCAATGATTGCTTTGAAGGACCTGTAATTTGTTTAATGCAGCAGCCCCTCCTACTCTTGCCCAAGAGCATCTTGTGGGCTCGAACCCACCAGGGGATTTCCTAATTGGGAGTGTCCCTTCAAGGAGGCCTCGGTGTCTGCCACAATGGATCCAGCAATGGCAGCTCTCAGCAGTGGGAGGAGGATGGGGCTGACTAGCCAAGTGTTTCCTGTTCCCAAACTCTATAAAGCCAGGATTTTAGGGCTATGTGCCTCTCCCCACAGCAAGCAGTGTTTTGGACAGTGCCTTCACAGCTTTGGAGGCCCTAGTGATGTCAGCAGTTCCAGACTCTGAGAGCTGTTTTGTAGGATGGTGGGGTTGCCAACCATCCAGGATTGTCTTGGACTCTCCAGGAATTAAAGATTCATCTTTAATTTAAGATAAATTCATGTAATGGAACCTCTAGGAATTCGTCCAACCAAAGATGGTAACTTTAACTGAGTCAGGGATAGGTGATGGGAAGGGCAGAGTGGCAACTTCACAGCCCAGAACTCAATGACATAAATATTGTCCTGCCAGGAGTGCAGGGGATTGGACTAGATGACATCTCGAGGTCCCTTCCAGTTCTATGATTAAGATATTAGACATGCACATTCTTAAGGGCTAGTTCTGAAGTCACACTGGCTTTTCATTGACTTCAGTGGGATTACTCCTGATGTACAACACTGTGAGACCAGAATCAAATCCTTAGATGCCCAAATTACACCTATTACATTAACTGGAAGTAAATCCTAATATTTGTTATGCTGATCACAAACAAAAACACAGAGCGAGCAATTCCTTTAGGGATCACAGCTTTGTTACATTGGAGCTAGGGAACCATGGACCCCTTACCTGGAGGGAAAAGGAAAGATAGCAGCAGAGAGGCTGAGGCTTTGCTGGTAGAACTGAGTGGGAAATTGTTTTCTTGTCCCATGAAAATCCTGATACACTGAAAAAAAATCCTGAATTGGGATGAATAGTAAAAGCTTCATTTTTTGCTCACCAAAAATTCCAAACAATTTTTTGGTTTGAATCAGTCAAAACATTTTTGCTTTGATCATTTTGAAGAGTTTCGTTTTAATTTTGACCATCTTTAACCTTTTGTGAAGTCTAAATTTATTATCGCTTTCAAACTAAAAATCATTGACTCAGAAAATACAGAAACTTCGTTTTGAAAATGTTGAAACAAGGCATTTCCGCCATTCTGACACCCTTCACCCATCTCCCTCCCCCCACCCTGAAAGAATTTTTTTAGTCTGGAGATTTATTCGTTGCAATTGGCCCTGTTTTGTGAACAGTTTTGGTTTTGACCAAATCAGTATTTTTGGCCAAACAAAAAACCCCCCAAAAAACAGTTTGTCAAAAAAATCATGACCAGCTGTGGCTTGTAGGTGTTTCCATGATGGGAAGGGGCAGCCTAAGCATCACTGCAGCTTTGGGGGAGGAGATGGGAGCAGAACAGCACATATCCTGCTTCCCCTATAACAGGAGGGGAGAAAGGAGCAGAGCTGTGGCACCACTGCGCTCCTTTTCTGAAGGGGAGTGGGATCAAGGAGCAGAGCAGCTTGGGTGGAGAAGAGTTGTTGTGAGGCCAAGGGCTGGAGGACATTGAAATATAGCCCTAGTGTGCAGCTGCAGTGACACCTTTCCTTGATGCGCTCTTTATCTTGTTTATAGCAATCTCCATTACACTCAGCACTGGCATGAACAGATACACGGTAGAAATTTCCCAAGAAGCTGGGGATTTGTAAAGCTAGCAGGGCCCCTTTTCACACCAACGTGTTTTACAGACAGAGGGCCAGATTCTCTGTGCTGCTACACCAGCTTTATGCTGCTGTAACTCCACTGAAACGTGATGTAACTACACTCAACCCTATTTTACACCCACCACATGTGTGGGGTAGGGTGGCGGCTGATTGGTACCAGCGGCACTGCCCAATGGTGTCTTTTCAGACTGAAAGAGAAGGATGTACCCAAACTGAAGTCACATAGGGGAAGTGAGTTTGGAAGGCAGAATACAAGTGCCTGAGTTAGAATTCAGCCAGGCTATAAGGGCTACTACTTCTATATTAAATATCTTCTGGTAACAAGGTAATTTCTTTTAAAAAATGGGCTTTAGTGAGTATTTTGAATGTTAAATCCAACAGCAGTCTGTTGGTTTCTTAAATCTCACTGTGATTTGAAAACCAAATTCAAAAATTGTAATGACTCAGTAAAATGTGACAGAGAATTCTGTAGCCGTTCTCGGGCAATGTTAGACACCCGACCATTTCATAATTCCTCTTTATGCATTTTATTCACATAGCTATTTGCTTCAGGGCATTGTTAATCAAACAGCTGGAATTCAGGCAAGGTGGAATGGGAAAAGAGGTGAATTAAAAAAGAAAAAAGGCTTATTCTAGAATAATAAAAGAACTCCTTTTATATCTCCCAGAAGATGCCTCACAAACTGCCTTTGTGTTGTCAGTGTTAAGATAATACAGATGGTTTTGTTTTCCAGATGTCAGCCCCGGTGCTTGCATTCCCTGAGTAAGTAGGAGAGAGTTCAGATGGTTTGTTTTTGCCAAATAGCAGGCAAATTTCAGGTACAGTGTGAATGAGCCTTTCACGAGTGTTTGCTTAGATGGCCAGGAGTTGCAGGCAGTTACCTAAGTAACGGTACAGGGAATGGAGGGTCTGTGAAATTTCTCCACCATTGGACATATTTGTGGCTCCTTATATCATGGTCCCCATGTCAGTCTCATAGGCTTTTACTGCTGCCAGCTGTGCACGTTCAGCTGCAGAATGTAGGGGGGCACCAGACCTGTTGTAGAATATTATCAAGAGGTTATCGCCTCGTGGGCCAAGATGACTTGACCTCCACAGAATTGAGGGTAAGGGACGAATGGAAGTCAGAGAATGCAGCAGTTCTGAAAATACAGGTGCAATGGTATTTATTTTACCATGATTTTACACCCATTCTACTTTTAGTCCCAGATTCTATAAAATCTACATGCTCCATGTTTCTCAAGTGCCATTAGAGTCTTTTTTCCTTCCAGGAACCCAAAGTTCAAGTTGTTAAAGGGAGGCAGGTCCAGTATATGCCCAAATTCTCCCTTGGTCAGTACCTTCCTTTCCAAGGGTCTGCCCTGCTCCTGGGCCCCTTTCTAGCCTTCCTGGTTTACTGGCTAGTCTCCACCCACCCAGCTTTCACCAGGCCATTCTTCAGAAAACAACAGCACCCTTCTAGAAGCAGAAATCTCCCTCTATCCCCTTTGGAATAAGATGGGTTTTCCTTACAGAGGCGCCAGACCACTCCTACCAGTCTGAGGGGATTTTGGTTGATTAAAACCAGCTGGACCACCTACAGCTGCTTGGTTTTTTCCTGCCCCTGTGTGACAGTTCAGTCTGTCACAAAACACTCTCTAACTCTTAGCCACTTGTGTCATGTTCACAACAAAACTAGCCGACTCTTATGGGAAATTACTATGGCTATAGTTAACTCATGCAATTAACTAAAAAAAATTAATCGCGATTAATTGCACTTTTAAACCATAGAATACAAATTGAAATTTATTAAATATTTTTAGATGTTTTCAAATATATTGATTTATATTACAACACAGAATACAAAGTGTACAGTGCTCTCTTTATATTATTATTTTTGATTACAAATATTTGCACTGTAAAACAAAAGAAATAATATTTTTCAATTCACCTCATACAAGTACTGTAGTGCAATCTCTTTATTGTGAAAGTATAACTTACAAATGTTGATTTTTTTTTTGTTACATAACTGCACTCAAAACTTTAGAGCCTACAAGTCCACTCAGTCCTACTTCTTGTTCAGCTAATCGCTAAGACAAACAAGTTTGTTTACATTTATGGGAGATACTGCTGCCTGCTTCTTATTTACAATGTCACCTGAAAGTGAAAACAGATATTCGCATTGCACTTTTGTAGCTGGTATTGCAAGGTATTTATCTGCCTGATATGCTAATCATTTGCATGCTCCTTCATGCTTCGGCCACCATTCCAGAGGACATGCTTCCATGCTGATGATGCTTGTTAAAAAAATAATGTGCTAATTAAATTTGTGACTGAACTCCTTGGGGGAGAATTGTTTGTCTCCTGTTCTGTTTTACCCACATTCTGCCATATATTTCATGTTATAGCAGTCTCGGATGATGACCCAACACATGTTTGTTTTAAGAACATTTTCACAGCAGATTTGACAAAATGCAAAGAAGATACCAATGTGAGATTTCTAAAAATAGCTACAGGACTCGACCCAAAGATTAAGAATCTGAAGTACCTTCCAAAATCTGAGAGAGACGAGGTGTGGAGCATACTTTCAGAAGTCTTAAAAGAGTGACACTGTGATGCAGAAACTACAGAACCCAAACCACCAAAAAAGAAAATCAACCTTCTGTGGGTGGCAGCTGACTCAGATGATGAAAATGAACATGAGTCAGTCCGCTCTGCTTTGGGTCATTATCAAGCAGAACCCGTCATTAGAATGGACATATATCCTCTGGAATGGTGGTTGAAGCATGAAGGGGCATATGAATCTTTACCGCATCTGGCATGTAAATATCTTGTGATGCCAGCTACAACAGTGCCATGCGAATGCCTGTTCTCACTTTCAGGTGACATTGTAAACAAGAAGCGGGCAGCATTATCTCCTGCAAATTATAACCAAACTTGTATGTCTCAGTGATTGGCTGAACAAGAAGTAGGACTGAGAGGACTTGTAGGCTCAAAAGTTTGTTTTATTTTTGAATGCAGTTTTTTTTTACACAATTCTACATTTGTAAGTTCAACTTTCATGATAAAGAGATTGCACTACAGTACTCGTATTAGGTGAATTGAAAAATACTATTTCTTTTGTTTTTTACAGTGCAAAAATATGTAATAAAAATAATAATATAAATTGAGTACTGTACACTTTGTATTCTGTGTAGTAATAGAAATCAATATATTTGAAAATGAAGAAAACATCTAATATATTTAAATAAATGGTATTCTATTGTTTAACAGAATGATTAATCGTGATTAATTTTTTTAATTGTGTGATTAATCATGATTTATTTTTTTAATCTCTTGACAGCCCTAGAAATTACTAATGCTTTTTCAACTTAAGACTTGCTCATCTCTAAACTTCTCAAATAATGCCCTTTGCTGACTGATATTCACCTTTTCAGGCTTAAAGTATGTAGCACTGATAACCTTGCACAAGTTGTCAGCAGCAGAAATCAAACCTGGGACATCTAAGCCTCTACCGACTGAGCTAAAAGACCCACTTCTTTTAGCCAAGGCTGTAACTGGCTCTTCAGCCTCTCTCTGGCCTAGCCACCACTACAGGGCAACAGAGTACCTCATCAAGCGGGCATGGCTTACACAATCCCCCTGACCAGAGGAGCTGCTCTGTTAGGGTGAAGAATTTGTTCTTCTATTACATATGAAATGGCTGTAATGAACTGGGTGTGATATGAAATGTGTTCATTGTTCATGCTGTAGTTACTAACATTCTAGCTAAAGGCAAACAGTGGTGTTGGCAATGATGGGCAAGGTAGCATCCATGGATCTGAGCCATGGCTTATTATAGTATTTCAAATATCTCCCGTGTACTGTTTTTAGCAAACTAATGAAGCAGACATAGGTGATGCATAATGGAGGCTGGGGGAGGCCAGCCAGCCAGGGTGGCTCAGGTGGACAGGCAGGGCTTCTTTGGCGAGAGTGGAGGGTGGGGGTAGGGGCACGGGTTCAAGCGGAGGGTTGGGGCAGGGATCTAGCCTCCCCGAACGGGGGGTTCACATGCCACCTATGATAGCAGAGATTGTGCTATATCAGCACTAGGGGAAAAAATCAGTGTGAAGGAAAACAGCCTTTTTCTCTCTTACATGGGATGTTTCAAGGACAGATGATTATTTCCATTAAGCAGATGAGACAGGTGCATGCAATTTAGGCATGTAGGCTTGGTCTACACTAGGAATTTATGTGAGTATAACTACGTCACTCAGGGGCGGGGAAAATCCACACCCTGAGTGACATAATTATACTGCCTACAGTGCTGTTTCGATACGAGGGCTTCTCCTGTCGACATAGCTACTCCCTCTCAGGGCAGTGGAGTAACTGCACTGATGGGAGAAGCTCTCCCGTCAGCTCAGGTAGCATCTTCACTAAGCATTACAGTGGTACAGCTGCAGCTCTGTCAGTGTTGATAAGCTCAGAGTGAGGTGTCCATTGTAATGTACAAATCTATTCATGTCCTGGTTTCTTTTTCCACCCAAATTAGAATGGGGTGTTATTTTAATGACTGTACATGTTTGTTCCATGAGGCTTCAGTAACTGTTTCAACTAATCCTCAATGTCCTGTTTAGAAATGTTCTGGGTGAATAGTTTATTCTTTGAAAAATGCAGTTTCAGTCGACCCAAAACTATTCATGAAGTTGACATGAATTCGCCCACCCATTTCCTCAGCAGGAAGAGTTGGAAGTGCCATAACACTAAGGTAGACCCCAGAGTGCTAAATCAAACACAGTCAGCTTCATTTCTTTGAAATGACATCTAGTTTGTGGGACAATCTGTATAAGAGGATGTACAGTGTTTATTTTAAATGGTCACTCATGCAGAAACTGTTCTAAGACTAGGAATACATAATCCTAACCACATGACATTTAACAATTCCACATGGAAGATGCACTACATTCCCTCCAAACGCATCACTGAAAGCTTGTACTGAGCCATATGGGTTCAGTAATATGTCCACATATACATACAGCATGAACCTGTTTCCTTTTGCCAAGGATGTTTATAATGGTCCTTTTTGCATTAGTGATCCCAAGGCTAACAAGTAGATGACAATTACAGTTGATTGAGCGAGAGCCCATTCTTCTCTCTCTGAAACTATGTCCATACTATAAGGCAAAATAAGATCATTATCAGATTACTTTTAATGTAACACAACCAAAGAAGGGTCAGCCACATAGGGCCGGCTCCAGGGTTTTGGCCGCCCCAAGCAGCCAAACAAACAAAAAAATTCAGCGGGTGGTCCTTTGCTCCGAGCAGGAGTGAGGGACCGTCCGCCGAATTGCTGCAGAACAGCTGGACGTGCCACCCCTCTCCGAAGTGGCCGCCCCAACCACCTGCTTGGTAAGCTGGTGCCTGGAGCCGGCCCTGCAGCCACATATTTCTTCTTAACTTTCTTCTTAACTCCAATTCTCTCTTATTGGACATGATTCTCTCCTGAACTGAGATCTTCTCATCAGGGAGCTGGTTAAGGCTCCCTGAATCATAAGCCACCTCTGCTACAGCCCTGGCATAAGTTAAAATAACTTAATGGTGCTCCAACTAAGAGTTCATTCACACCGGTGTAAATGTGGAGTAAGCCACTTACATTGTCATAAGTGAGCTCAGCATTTGGTTCCATCTTTCCAGCTAATTACTGTAACATCCCCTGTCTTTTTTGTGTCTGTGTTTCTAAATCATGGTAGTGTTGTAGCTGTGTTGGTTCCAGGATACGAGAGAGACAAATTGGGTGGGTAATATCTTTTACTGGACCAACTTTTGTTGATGACAGAGACAAGCTTTTGACTGGGTACATGTCACCTCAGGACGGGATGCAGAGATAAAAAGTTTCTTGACACCTTAAATGACTGCTTCTTGGAGCAGCTAGTCCTGGAACCCACAAGGGGAGAGGCAATTCTTGATTTAGTCCTAAGAGGAGAACAGGATCTGGTCCAAGAGGTGATTATAGCTGGACCGTTAGGTAATAGTGACCATAATATAATTAAATTTAACATCCCTCTGGCAGGGAAAAAAAACACCACAGCAGCCCAACACTGTAGCATTCAATTTCACAAAGGGGGACTACACAAAAATAAGGAAGTTAAACAGAAATTAAAAGGTACAGTGCCAAAAGTGAAATCCCTGCAAGCTGCATGGAAACTTTTTAAAGACACCATAATAGAGGCTCAACTTAAATGTATACCCCAAATTAAAAAACATAGTAAAAGAACCAAAAAAGTGCCACTGTGGCTAAACAACAAAGTAGGAGAAGCAGTGAGAGACAAAAAGGCACCCTTTAAAAAGTGAAAGTTAAATCCTAGTGAGGAAAATAGAGAGGAGCATAAACTCTGGCAAATGAAGTGTAAAAATATAATTAGGAAGGCCAAATAAGAATTTGAAGAACAACTAGCCAAAGACTCAAACAGTAGTAGCAAAAATATATTTTTTTTAAGTTCATGAGATGTAGGAAGCCTGCTAAACAACCAGTGGGGCCACTGGACAATCGAGATGTGAAAGGAGCACTCAAGAACCTTAAGGACATTGCGGAGAAACTAAATGAATTCTTTGCATTGGTCTTCACGGCTGAGGATGTGAGGGAGATTCCCAAACCTCAGCCGTTCTGTTTAGGTGACAAATCTGAGGAACTGTCCCATGTTGAGGTGTCATTAGAGGAGGTTTTGGAACAAATTCCAGGACCAGATGGTAGTAACCCAAGAGTTCTGAAGGAACTCAAATGTGAAATTGCAGAACTACTAACTGTAGTTTGTAACCTATCATTTAAATCAGCTTCTGTACCAAATGACTGGAGGATCGCTAATGTGACACAATTTTTAAAAAAGGGCTCCAGAGGTGATCCCGGCAATTATAGGCCAGTAAGCCTGATGTCAGTACCAGGCAAACAGGTTGAAACTATGGTAAAGAACAAAATTGTCAGACACATAAATGAACATAATTTGTTGGGGAATAGTCAACACGTTTTTTATAAAGGGAAATCATGCCTCACCAATCTACTACAATTCTTTGAGGGGGTCAACAAGCATGTGGAAAAGGAGGATCCAAGGGATATAATGTACTTAGATTTTCAAAAGCCTTTGTCAAGGTCCCTCACCAAAGGCTCGTAAGCAAAGTAAGCTCTCATGGGATAAGAGGGAACCTCATGCATTGGTAACTGGTTAAAAGATAGGAAACAAAGGGTAGGAATAAATGGTCAGTTTTCAGAATGGAGAGAGGTAAATAGTGATGTCCCCCAGGGGTCCGCACTGGGCCCAGTCCATTCAACATATTCAACATAAATGACCTGGAAAAAGGGGTAAACAGTGAGATGGCAAAATTTGCAGATGATACAAAACTACTCAAGATAGTTAAGTCCCAGGCAGACTGCGAAAAGCTACAAAAGGATCTCACAAAACTGGGCTACTGGGCAACAAAATGGCAAATGAAATTCAATGTTGATAAATGCAATGTCATTCCCATTGGAAAACATAATCCCAACTATACATATAAAATGATGGGGTCTAAATTAGCTGTTACCACTCAAGAAAGAGATCTTGGAGTCATTGTGGATAGTTCTCTGAAAACATCCACTCAATGTGCAGCGCAGTCAAAAAAGTGAACAGAATGTTGGAAATCATTAAGAAGGGGATAGATAATAAGACAGAAAATATCATATTGCCTCTATGTAAATCCATGGTATGCCCATATCTTGAATACTGCGTGAGCTCTAGCTGAAGTTGTAGAATCCACTGAGCCATCAGGCATAAAGCCAGAGGTGAAACTAAGCCGGTATGGGCTAGTACGATGTACTAGCAAGAGCCAGTGCGCCGTACCAGACCGTCTTCCCCAGGCCAGCGATTTAAAGGGGTTGGGGCTCCCAGCAGTGGCCAGAGCCCCCGGGTAGAGGAGGCAGCCAGGAGCCCCGGGGCTCGGGCGGCGATTTAAAGGGCCTGGGACTCCACTGCAGTAGCGGTGGCCAGGAACCCCAGGCCACGCTGCTGGAGCCCTGGGGTAGCGTGGCAGTCCAGGGCTCTGGCCGCCGCAACCGCAGTGAAGCCCTTTAAATCGCTGCTGGAGCCCCCGGCTGCCGCCGCTACCCCAGGGCTCTGGCAGCGGGGCTCCAGTGGTGATTTAAAGGGCCCAGGGCGCTCCACAGCAGCCGGACCCCTGGGCCCTTTAAATTGCTGCCCAATCCCCGCTGCCAGAGCCCCCAAAGTAGCGGCGGCGGCCCAGGGCTCCGGCGGTGATTTAAAGAGCCAGGGTCTCCCGGTTGCCACTACTGCAGTGGAGTCCTGGGCCCTTTAAATCTCTGCCGGAGGCCTGAGGTAGCAGCAGCAGCTAGGAGTCCCTAGCCCTTTAAATCACCGCTGGAGCCCCGGCCGCCGCTGCTACCCCGGGAGCTCAGGCAGCAGGGATCGGACGGCGATTTAAAGGGCCCAGGGCTCCGCTGTGGTAGTGATGGCTGGAGACCTCGGCCCTTTAAATCGCCCCTGAGCCCTGGGGCTCCCAGCTGCCTCTGAAGCTGGTAGCTCCGGCGGTGATTTAAAGGGCGCAGGGCTCCCAGCCACCGCTACCGCAGCCAGAGCTCCGGGCCCTTTAAATCGAGCCTGGGTCCTTTAAATATCAATTTAAAGGTCCCGGGATTTAAAGGCCTGCCTCTTCCGGTTGAGGCCACGGCCCTTCCGGTTGAGGCCCCGCCTCCCTGCTCAGGACTCCGGCGTACTGGTAAGTCTTTTAAGTTACTTTCACCGCTGCATAAACCTCATATGAGGGGCTGTATCTAGGGCAGAGGTGGGCAAACTATGGCCCGCGGGCCACATCCGGCCCGCAGGACCCTCCTGCCCGGCCCCTGAGCTCCTGGCCCGGGAGGCTAGCCCCCGGCCCCACCCCCACTGTTCCCCTTCCCCCACAGCCTCAGTGAACCGTGTCGCTGGTGCAATGCTCTGGGCGGCTGGGCAGTGCAGCTGCAGAGCCCAGCCTGACCCAGTGCTCTGTGCTGCACTATGGCATGGCTGGCTCCAGCTGGGCGGCCCGGCTGTAGTGCCACCAGCCACCGGTGCTCCAGGCAGCGCGGTAAGGGGGCAGGGAGCAGGGGGGGTTGATAGAGGGCAGGGAAGTTCAGGGTGTAGATAGGAGTCAGGGGTCTTATGTTGGGACGAATTTATATATAAACAGAGTCCAAAGCACAATCCTACTAAGCAGGCTGGGTAATCTGCATCTCCTGGGTATTTTAGTAGGTCCTGCAGGAACCCTCAGGAAAAATGGGTGTTTTGATTGTGTGACCACCCTTCACTAGTTAGGAATTTTTTGTGTGCTTTGTTTTTACACATGGATCTACTCATACGTGCATCTGGCGATGAGTTTACTCCCAAGAATGTGAAGTAATTTTTGGCCTCCCAACTCAAGACATGAGATTTTGCTTTTTAACTCCTTGTTGCTTTTGGATGTACAGCACGGTGTGAACAGAGTTACATCAGCAGTAATGAAAGGTTCCCTCTCTGCTCTGCTGCTATCCATAAAAGTGGTGTCTCTGAGAGAGTGGGATATACGGCACTTAGGGTATGTCTACAACGCATTTTGAAATGAGCCTCCCAGGCCAGGTCGACGGATGCAGCCTAGTGGGGCTCCTGCAAATACTCCCAAGTGTGATCTATAGGCTCTTTTTAAAGTCTCAGCCCAGGCTGGCGCTCAGTCCACCCATCCTGCTCTCTAGGCTGCCGAGCCTGAGCCGCAACTTCAAAGCACTGTCCCTACGGCTATTTTGAGAGCTCTGTCGGGAGCCCTGCTAAGCCATGTTTGTCAACCTGAGCTGGGCGATTCGCTTCCGAAAGCTGTGTAGACGTACCCTTAGAGTTTAACTTAATTTTGGAAAGGCATTTTCATTGTAATGAATGTTAGAAGTGAACATATCACTATCATGCATGTCATCTGAGTTAAAATAGACAGGACAGGATTCTGGATATACTAGAGATAGAATTGTCTGTTGCATTACTGGAGATGCAGAAGCTAGATCGATTTTGGGTTATGTTTTCATATTTTTTTTTCAGGAAAGGAATTTGTAGTTCCACCATCTTTGCTTTTCTAACCTTGGCTCACTGGCCTGTGATTTATGCCATCTAAAAATGCTTTATTATGGGTAGATGCTGAAGTCCAAGAAAGTCCTATTGGTAGATGTTGAAGACTTGTTTCAAAACTGCATCTGGATTTATTACTGTAAACCCCACGATCTAGCTCTCCTAAGATACGTAGCTTTTCTCTTGCTGAGCAACATGAGGCGATCAAACTCCATATCAACAGCAGAAAAAAGCATATTAAATCCTTATGTGCGTGTGTGCGTGTGCACACACACACACATGCACGTGTGTGAGCCAAAGAATTGAAATTTGGGTGGGAAAATAGTTTGAATGTCCGTTTCATGTTCCAATGCTGCCCTTTGGGGCTATGGTATAAAGAGGAAGCACAATATAATTTGGTCTCAACTGAGCTAATTTATGGACTAGAGAAAAAAAAAACAGGCAGAAAAGAAAAACAATTAATTTTTTATACTGTGTTAATATAAGGCACAAGAAAAGATCAGTGTGCACTCAGCTTTATTTTCTTCAGAAATGCCCATTTATGACTGAGTGCAGTAATAAATCCTCAAACTGCAAATAAATACAGGCAGGAAACAATGTGTAAAGAGTGACTGATTGTGCCACCGACTATCTGCATTTCCACTTCCAAAAATGGGATTGTGCACAGATTTTTGAGTTGACACCTAATACCTACCCTAATTTAAACCAGAAAAAAATATAAAAATGAGAGCAAAGTAACATCTAGTATTTAAGACTGGGAACTGGGTTGTGGGTTCTAGTCTCACATCTGTCCTTGACTTGCTGTGTACCTTGTACAAATCATCTAACGTCTCTGTGCCTTCGTTTCTCCATCTGTAAAAGCAGGAGGCGAAAATGACACTTCCATCCGTCACAAGGCTATAGTGTCACTTCTGGCCTCACTGAGAGCAGGCAGTTCCTGATCTTGCAAGATTTCCAGTCCACCTTTCTAGACTCAGAAGTCTAGATGAGATTTGGAAAAACATCTGATCCTGTCAAAGAAGCTGGTTCTCCTTCACTTCACAAATGGAAAAGGCTGTTTTAGAGCTAGTCTTCTGTGCAGCACTCACAATGAACCAAACAGTGCCAATCGTAGTGCCTTTGCATTTACACAGAAGGTGTGATTTTGCACCATTGAAGTCAACAGGAACTTTGCCATTAACTCCAATGGTAGCAGGACGAAGCCCTAGATGTGAAGATCCATGGCAGCAGGAGTATGTTCTTGATGAAAGTGACTGGTTTGAAAGCAACTTCCTCTTGACTTTGCTTTGGGTATGAAAATATGCAGGAGAACCTTGGAGACTTCTGGGCCACTATCCTGGCACTACAGCCTTTCTGTTCTGATGTAAATATCATATGTTTGTTCTCTAGGCTGGAGAGTCCCTTTTAGTGTGGTACCTTCTGGGTGCCTCAAGCCCAGAATGAGGTAAATAGGCCCTTAGAACACCCACCGTGAGAACAAGTGACCTTTTCCCAGCTTCACGTCTGCTAATGAATGGGTGCTGGGTAGGCTGGACAGTGCCCTGAGAATATTGCCTTTAGATCAGGGGAGAGTAGCCTTACCTTGCTTGCCCCAAAGAGTGAAGATGATAGGAACAAGCCATCGAGCCTCCAGCTGAAGATGTGGAAGGTAGCTAGTCAGCTGCCTCTTGAATGTAGCATGAGAGGAGAGGGGCTTGAATACTCCCTGATGCCAGTCTAACCAAAGAGAGGTTTCCTGGGATGGAAAGGAAAATGCACATCTTCTCGGAGATTTGCTGAACCTCAGTAAGTTTTGGGTTCATGCTGAAACTAGGCCAACCATGCTGGGTTGGGGAAGTCAGCGTGTAAGCTTTTCACAGCCCTATAGAGGGAAAGACTTTACTCTCCTGGCAAGGACTTATTTGTCATGCAGGGGAGTCGGGGCATCTTGAGGGAGGATGCACAAGGCAGGAAATGGAGCCCAGTATGAATGGGAGTGTTGTTCTTGGGTGTTTTTCTCTGGAGGAGGAGGAGGAGCTGGGCTGCCAGAGCATCCGGAGCACTGAGGGGATGGCTTATGGGCTTGTTTTTAAAGCACAAAACACTAACTATGAATGGTAACAATAGCCCTTCTTTAACACATTTGGCTTCTTCCAAATACAGAGTCGCGAGCAGGAATAA
Source organism: Malaclemys terrapin pileata (assembly GCF_027887155.1). Lineage (NCBI taxonomy): Eukaryota > Metazoa > Chordata > Testudines > Emydidae > Malaclemys > Malaclemys terrapin. Next base: position 90,181,280 of record NC_071507.1, read on the forward strand.
ACAAAACATTAACACTGTCATGGCCGCATTCCAGCCTCCAGCATATTCCCAGGGTTCTCATTTGATGAAGTCCCATTATTTTCAACACAGAAACGTAGAGGGAGTGTCCAGCATATAACTGCACAAGTGCTTCTTGATGGGACTTGTGTATAGAATGCACTCAGTGCGTCAAAGCCTTCGGTGCTGCGTGTGTCTGGACAGTAACACAGAGCATTCATTTAGATCAATAGAACAGCAGGGCGCTGCTCCAGCAGCACACACTAATTCCAGCTAAGACTTGGAGGGACCTGCCTTTAAAAAAAATGCAACAGCATCGAAGTCATTGGTCCAGAACACCATCCCACTGCTAATGCAAGCTGTGAGCAGCCAGCATCAGCTACAGCCGAGAGTGCAGGGGGTATACGCACCTTTCTGCCACACTGGGATTGTTCAGGGCACTGAGCCCATGGGCCTGCCTCCCTGCCCCCTCCACATGGGAACCATCAATAGTTGGAAGAAGCTTGCAGAGATGGATCAGGAAAACATCCATGCATTTAGGGTTCCTTCCACCCAGCATCACTACAGCAGATGCCACAGGCAGTAAATCACAGCTTTCCAACCCAAAGGATAAGCCAGAGGCCTTTCATCTCCCTCTCCAGGAAGGGAACAGCAGCAGCAGCTGGGGGAGTGGGGGGGGGGGGGGGGGGGAGAGGGAAGGGGAGGGCCTGGCTGGCCTCATCATTCACTCAGCTCTGAAACGTAGATGTTGGATTTTTTTTCTCATTTGCGCTATTGCCATTGTTTGCCAGTTCCCCTTAACCCTGCCTATCTTCTTCCACTGCAATTCCCCAGACCCACATCATCACTGTCCCTGCCCATTGTGCTTTTAAGCCTCCTCCCCTGTGCTCTCTCCTTCCCCTCTCAACCTTCCTGCCCCTCAGTCTCCATCCCCCTTTACCTTCCTCTCACAACCCACTGCCAGGCTCCCTGAGGAGTTCTTCTAGGGAAAGCAGCTTCCCTTTCAGGTAAAGGCTCCACTAAAACCCCATTGGTGGATGTTGCACCAGGGATGCACTAGATGCCATCATTCCCCAGGTGTCCTAGCCACACCCCTAGCCAGTGCCACTCATTTTTTGGGTAGAACAGACCACACATGAACCCCTGGGGGAAGAAAGGTTGCAGCTTCTTTTGGCCACCACAGACTTAACTCCTAGTGGTCCCCCATTAGGGCTGTGCATCTGGGTCGGCCATCAGAGGCCAGCACAGACCTAAAAGTGAATCTGGCCTGAGATGTTTCTACTGATACACAAATGTCTGGGCACTCTGCCATGGCTGAGAAGGAAATGCAGGCACAGAATATAACTGATGAAATACTGTTTACAGTTTTCTAGGTAAGACTGTGGAGCCACAACAAATGTTAAAGGATGGGAGATGGTTCCTAGAGCATTGCAGGTCTTCCCAAGCATCTTGGTGTGGTTGATTATTCCTTTCTCACTATGCAGAGAGCTTCTGGAGTGGAAAGTGATGGAGCCATCAGTTTTGCATTATTAGCATCTGTGTAAATTTCAAAAGTTCATGTCATGATTCCTACATGTTATCCAGATCCACCCTGGGGAAGCGATTAAAATCTTGAGAAATCATTGGTGGCTGGGCCTCAGTGTTATTATGAAAAATAAATGTATTATTTAAAATGCGATCTCTGTAATAAAGTGTTTCCTATTGTTCAGACCTGCGTAGCATTTTGTAGCTGGGCTCAGTATGTGCTCACAGGCTGGAAAATAAGTATAATAACAGTATGCTGCTGTTCTGTTTTGTCAATATTCATCCAGCTTTTACCTTGGGATTATACGAAAGTTACTGCCTTATGTGTAATGTGTAGAAAAAGACAGCAGCTAGTAATATAAGTTTAAACTTAAATCTCTTTGTGTGTTGCTCTCTATAGCTTTGCTGAGCTGCCTGTGCTGGTTCTGTATCCCTCTGGATGGGAGACAACACACTGATACATGGACAATATACGGGGGTCCGAATTCACATACCACAGACACAGTAACTTCCTATTGGGTCCAATCTTGCTCACCACTGGTGGGTGCATGGGACTTGAAGGACAGCAGATTTGATATTGTTTTGCCAGGTGAGTGTGGGGATGATTTGCAGGGGAGGTGCTGGCATTATCTGCATGTGGTGATGTACTGCTTGATGGGGACTAAAATCAACAGCACTAGTGGGCCAATGAATCCATGCAGATCCCCTGGCCAACTCCCAACGTGGGATGGAGGATATAAGTGACCTTCTGGAGCTACAGCTTCATCTCGTGGGTTACCATGGCTGCTCCATCGCCTGTGGAGGAGGTGATTCCATTAATCAAACCCCAACAAAACTCTCCATGCACAAAGTCCATTTATTTGGGCTCTGCAAAAGGTGAGAAGATTTAAGCCACAGACAGAATGTGTCACTGTGATGGGGCATACACCTCCCATCCTGCACAACAAGGGGTTAAGGAGCTTCTCTGGGCCCAGCCAACTCCAGCCTGCCACAGCTGCCAGGAATCTACAGGCTGGAGGAGAAGTTTAAAAGGGAAGCAGAGCCGCTCACTTGTGGGCAGACCAGGGAAGAGAACAAATCTTCGACCCTCAGCTCCTGAAGAGAGGGGTGGTTGAAGGCAGGCGCTTCCCTGACAACTCCTGTCTGAAGGCCAGATCCTGATATGCCCTGAGAGGGAGGCATTTCCCTCCCCCCCTTACTTGCTCAGTTTATTTGTGTTAGTTCCCCTTGCTTTTTGTTCAGAGACTACACTGGAAGGGGAGAGGTTTTGAAGTGATGTGGCCAATGGGCCAAGTCACAGGAAGAGGCAGGCCACTGCAGATGTGGAGCACTCAATAGCAGCAGACCCCAGTGCGGAGACAGCTGCTATGCCACAGCTACTCATGAGGAGATGCCATTGGTGAGTTGATCCTTTCACAGTAGTATGTAGTAATATCAGCATATTGTGTATGGCAGTCCTCTTTTCTATCTGCCTAAGGCACTTTTGTGGCTCCCATTACCTGAGTGCTTCACAAATGCCAATGTATTTATCCTCCCAATACCACTGTGAGGTTGGGCAGTGCTGTTGTCACCATTTTACATAGGGGGAGCTGAGGCACTGAGAGGCTAAATGCCTTGCCCATAGTCACACAAGAAGTCTGTAGTAGAGCAGGGAATAGAACTCAGATCTCTCAAGTCTCGGGATAGTATCAACGGACCAGCTTTCACTACTAGAATAGGATTTTTTATTAATGTAACTTGTCTGCCGGGTATTGTTGGCAGCAACACATGGCCATTTCAAATACCTAAGGGTTCTTGTACAACAAACACCATTGGCTTGAGCCACCACCCAGAATTTCTGGGATCACTAAACCTGAGTGCCCTTACTAGTTGCCCACTTGTGAGCACTAAGTCTGTATGAAATTAGGAAAAATTTATGAGGGGAAAAGGAACATCGCATCAACTTGGGAGACTACAGCAACAATCCATCTATAATAATGATAAATAAAACACTATCCCATAGTAACTTCAGCAGTTGTCTGTTAACTTGGTTCCCCACTCACCAGTGTGAATGTCCAGTAGATATATATCCTTTTACCAGGTCACTTTCCCCTTTGTTGAGCCCCACTCACAATTTGGTGTCAGTCGGTATTGTACTCCCAGAATGCTGAGCTATGCAGAGTCCTTGGATAGGCCTGTCTCCAGTCTCTTGGGAAGTGCTTCCTGGTCCTGTCTTGAGGCTCCACCACCTAAGCCAGTTAGAGTGACTTCAGCTTTATTTAATTCGTGGCTCGAAGGAGCTTCACCAGATTTCACACACAGTTGAAACTGTAGAGCACAGCAGCAGAGATAACTGCCATCTCTATATTGTATCCCATTAAAGAGCCCTCTCTGAATCATCTCCTCTCAAATAGTCCTTCCATCAGTAGATCATTAGTGGAAGGGAACTTGCAGCCTACAAGACCTTCAAGCAGAGTCATTGCCACCAAAGATGCATGCTTTGCCAAAAACTAGGAACTCTTCACCTTTTCCCCTCTTTGGTTCCACTACCCAATCAATTCTGTGTTTGCATACAGTTATGCAGACTCCCACAGTGTCCCTGGAGGAATTCTGGGTAGAAAGCACATGCAGCTGAAGCAGCAGTGATGCCATTTCCCCGACATTCATCAACAGATGGGGGCAGAGAGTTCCTTACCCTCTGAAGCTTTAGGCCACAGAGCTTACGTTAAATTAAACAATTCTGGTAAATTAAAAAAGTTCTTTGGAAAGGTTGGTCTATTTTAGCTCTGATTCTCATTTAGTCTAAGGCCCCTTTACACCACTCCAGAAGGGTAAATGGGCATTAAGGTTGCAGGGTAATGCCCATCTATTGTTATGCTACATTTTTTCAGAGTTTTTCCCTGCAGGTGGCAGGCTTTTCCTATTAAAATCCTACCTTATATGACTTCAGTAGGCAGGACTCCAGTTTGGGCACAATCTGGTCTCCAAAGGAAACAGAGAAGATCAATCTAATTTATTTCAGAAGGATGGATCTTAGAATTGTGTCCATATTTAAAAATTAAGTCCTATATTCCACAATAAATAAAGTTTGTTTGAACGTTTGCAAACTGTAATGTTTGTAAAGCACTTTAAATGTTCAGATGAAAGGCACTATAACAACAAAAAGTATTTTTTGGGGACAAAACTTCCTATAAAAAGAGTTGACGTCTCCATGCAATAATCACAGCCAGAGTCATTATTGTGTGGGTTTAAATGCTTTCCTTGGTTTGATAGCTAAAGCTGTGAGGTTCCTTTTGTTCAGCTGCTCTGCAGTACAAAATGAGGGAGATGCCCAGGTTCACTTTTCCAGTCTGTGCGATCTCCATGAGCCGTCTTGGACTACAGGTTTCCAATCTGAAAAACTCAGGACTGGGGCATGAAAGGGCAACGCTGGTGTTAAGCTGTGAGACTTGTTAGGCTCCTAACAAGACAGCTGCTTCCAGGGAAAGGGTAGTGGTGCCTGACCTGAGCAGGGAGTTGCCTGTAGGCAGTCTGTTGGCACCTCAGTTTTAAGGAGCAGGACTTGTGTATGTTTTGTAAATAAGCAAATTACAGTAAGAAAATACCTAACCCTGTGTCACTGACTTCTGCTCCAAACAGGAAACTGGCTTGCAAGGCCCCAAATTCTGCTACTCCTTGGCAAAGAGGCAACTGTATTATTTATTTCATATAGATTGTAAGCTTCAGGACAGGGACTGTCATTAATTAGATGTTTGTACACAAAGTACACCCTACACAATGGGTCCCAGTACTGATTGGGGCCTCAAGACTCTACTGCAATAATAATAGGAACTGGAGATATTTGTTGCAAAGGGCTAGACAGCTGTGGCCCTGTAACAGACAAAATTTGCATTTGACCAACTTTTGAAATGCTGGTTGGTTTGTGTGTCTGATGGCAAATTACAGTGCATTATCCCAGAGGTGATAGGAATATTCTTTGAGGAATTAAAACTCATGTTAAATGTCTTGGATGCTGATGTTTCCTGATTAAACTAGACCTTCTGAAGTTTAGGTCTGTTTAAGCCTGTGCAAGGAGCAGTTTAAATGAGAGCTCACTCACTCATCTCTGCTTCTAGTCAAGCTTTTGCAACTTGGCTGAGAGGTGCAAGAAGAAGAAGTAGGAGGAGGGGTGGTAACAAGGAGAAGAGTTAAACAAAAATACAACCCTAACAGGATATGAACAAACAGCCTTGGAACTATGGTGCAGACATTCATCCAGCAGGCAACAGTCTTTTGTTGGCATCCCTGGAGTTTAATGATATGACTTTGTTCACTTTTAGCGCTCTCATATTTTTCCCATTAATGACATATTCAGTACTACAAGGAAAAACTCAACGTGCAGAGCGTAAAGTTCAAAGAAAGAATGTTCCCAATCCACATGCATGCAAAATTTCACAAAAATGAGACTTCATGCTGCATATGTTTTGCTCGTTGAACAAAAAGGGCTTCATCATAAGTGTTTGCAGCATTGAGCCCCTCAGCCCACCTCCATTTAAACCCCTTTGTCAAACAAATGGAAAAATGAAAACCTATTTTAGCAGAAAAACTGAACAGGTTTTTGTTTCAAAGCTGACCCACTTCTCAGAGTTTTTTCAAAATTTTTATCATAGACACTATTGAAATTCATCACTTTTCAGTAATCAAAAATGAAACCATTTGCTGGTAATGTTTTTATGATGGTTTTTTGGGGATGGGGTGGAATAAACATGGAACTTTTCATGGATTTTTTTTTTTTTTTGAAAAACAGGTAACTTTTTGATATTTAAAAAAAAAACTAGATCTACTGAGTGCTTTTGAAATATAAGGCAATGTATCAACTTGGATAGATAATCTTATCATTGGTGGGACTGTAGAGAGATTGGACTAAATCCAACATTGGTATAATCATGTGCAACACCCATTGAAACCAATGGGTGAGTTGAAGCTATTGATGCCCGGGCTAAATACGGTCCATTATTTTGACCTCCAGAAATCTGCCACAGGAAATCTAGGTTAGATATTAGGAAAACCTTTCTAACTACAAAGATAGGTAAGCACTGGAATAGGCTTCCAGAGGAGGTTGTGGAATCCCCATGTAAACACCCCTGTATTCATATCCCCCATACCACTGCAATGTTTGTACAAAATATGCCTTGTAAGATATCATTTGAAAACTAATAGCATGCTGGTTGTTAATGGAAGGATAACATGCATTTTACAATATGAATTCCCTCTGTACAATGTCACTAGGACCTGTTTAAGAGGATGGCCTAGCCGAGGTAAAGATGATAAACAGGTCTGTCCCAGACACAGGAATGTGGGTTTACATCAGTTTTCATATTAGCCATAAATGAAGCTATCAAGCAAACCAACAGGGTTTGTCTTGAGACAGAACAGAGACAGAGAATTGACTTTGTTCCTACACCCCAGAGATACGCAGAAGACTGAATCCCCAGGAGGCCTTCCTAACTTGGAGAACAAAGACAATTCTTTGAGAATATAAGGGACAGAGAGACTCCATCTTTCACTTAAGAAGAGTAGAGAAACCAGCACCTCCATAGTTCTGTGGAAGGTTCTGACCGAGAGAATGTCTGCCCTGGTGGACAAAGACTATCGGTAGGAGGAGCCATCTTAAACAACTGTACCTTACTAGATTAAGTTTTAGACTTTCTGATGCATCTTTTCACTTTTATTTGCTTGTAACCATCTATACTTCTATTTCTTTTACTTACTACGACTTAACCTATGTCCTATTGTTAATAAAATTGTTTTATTTTTAATCTAAACCACCCCAGTGCTGTGTTTGAATTGAAGTAATCACTAAGTGCAGTTAATATGGCAAGCTGCTCGGTACTGACTCTTTGAAGGAGCAAACAAACCTTATTATTTTTCTGAGTGATCAAGGAAAGGGTTGGACATTTCAGGGAACATGGATTTAGGGAAATTTAGGACTGAGGGTGTATTAGGGTCACTTGGCTAGCAGTAACCCAGGCTGGTGGAGACCAGAGTGTGGCTGTGGTGTAACATGCAGGTTGCTGTAGTCACAGTTCCTCAACCAGGGCTGCTTATCACACAGACAGTCAGTACATGCTTGTATGCTGGCTGTGAGCATCCAGACAGGAAGTTACAGCAGCAGAGCATTTAAGGCAGGGTGACAGGACAAGTGGTGAAACAATCTCTCACTGGTCTGGGTTGCATCCCAGAATGTGACACCCCATCACTTCTTAAGAACAGGTTAGGGATGAATGATAGAAATGTAGGGCTGACAGGATGGTCTAGGTATACTTGGTCCTGCCTCATCACAGAGGTCCAGACTAGATGACCTCTTAAGGTCCCTTCCAGCCCTACATGTCTATGATTCTGGGTTTTTTTTTTCATTAATGTACTAGAAATATATTGAGAATTACAAGGGGGAAAATTACAAGATAGATTATGGAGCTACTGACTTAAGAAAAAGCCTGTTCACTACTTGGAATTCAGTTCAGGAAACATACAAATAGCCTCAAGCCAGATCTCAATTACTGGGTGTTTTGCTTTTTCATATAAAAGTAAGAGGATTATGAAGCTTCCTATATTTTTACTTTAATTTTCTCTGTAAGTGGGGCAACAACTATTGCAATGCTTTTTGTATATGTTTTCTGGGAGGTTAGGTCTGTGCAAAACTACAAAAAGAATGGTGGGCCAATGCTTGGTATTGTCAGGGAGATAAGCCATGAAGGAGAGGAACAATGGCCACTGGGTAGGGTGCTTCCCTGGGATTTAGGACTTCTATATTCAATTTCCTGCTCTGCCATAGGCCTCTCATTAGCCCTTGTGCAAGTCACTTAAGCCCAGATCCTCAAAGGTATTAGGGGCCTAACTCCTATTGGAATCAACAGGAATTAGGTTCCTAAATACATCTGAGGATCTGGACATTAGTTCCCCATCTGTTATCTGGGAATAACAGCACTTCCCCACCTCACAAGGGGTCTTGTGAGGACAAATATATTAAAGGTGAGGTGCTCAAAGACTATGATAATGGGAGGCCATATAAGTATCTAAAATAGTAGGATAGAATCCAGGGTTCCCCATCCAATTCAATCCAGGGTGGATATTTGGCCTGATCCTGCATACATTTACTGTTGGGCACAGCACTCATTGCTGGGAATAGCCCTGTTGAGGTCAATGGGACTATTTACAGCAGTAAGTACTACACCCAGTAGACAGTGTTGCAAGGTCAGGTCTGTTGAAGGTAGAGGCTGTAGCAAAAATACTTGGGCTTGGTCCTGTGAGGAGCTGAAATTAGTGGGAACGGCAGGTGCTTAACCCCTCTGAGGGTCAATTCCGAGGTGCTGATGTGGGGTGCATAAAAATTTCTTTGCAGTGTATCTGGGATAACAGCATTGCTCATAAGCCAAGCTGTAGAAAACTTTTTGGTTTATAAAACCTGAAACTGCTTGCAACTCCCCTGCTTTTCAGGTTTGTTACAAAATCGAAACTGTCTAGCGTCGTCAAAAGAACACCTCTGCTTCCTGAACACGTTGAACAAGATAGGCCTTGTTTTAATATACAGCGGCTAATTTATTGTTCTCTATGGGACCCATGCAAAATTCACTGTTTCCTGTACAACCGGAGGGTTTTGACTGCTCTTTGCTCTGAGTTTTGGGGTTCTTTCAAACCTGAAACCTCAAAGTGAAACTGGAGAGTTCAGAATACCTGTGAGTAGAAACTGAAACAGCTGACACAAACACCTGTTAATGGAAGCTGTTGAATTTTGCTCAGTTCTACCCATGAATGGTCATGCTGAGTAGTTGTTCTTTGCAAGTGAGATATTTGATCCTTGTATAATAAGCGGCCCACATGTTTACATGATGTCTTCTGGGGCAAAAGTAAAGAAAATGTTTTCGGAATCCACATAAAGCTATTCACAGCTATTGCGTAATATAACTGGGGATGTTTGGCACCCTTTTAGACTCTATGGGTCAGATCCTCAGCTGGTGCATATCAGAGCTATATAAAAGGACAATATTAATGGCATTTATTGAATTGAATGGCATTTATTGATGAATTGAAATGTTTGAAATAAAATATTTTAATTCTTGCACATAATGACCCTCTTCTCCTCCCTTTTCTAAATATAATGCAACGCAATTGTGGTCACCGAATGCTTCTCATTTACCACACTGTAACATGCTTCGGCCACTTGGGATTTCACAAAACTAGAAGGGATAACATTCAGTTCCTTTGACCACAAGAGCACATGCCCTCCCATTTGAGCTATAGCAGACGATGCTACCAGTAAAGAGCTCCAGCTCTAACCAGATAGTGCACTGGGATGCACACATGCTAGCTAGTTCACTTCCCTCCTATTTACTGTAACTACTTTACTCAAAATTGACTTCAGTATAGCACTGGAAGTTGGAATCTACGCTTTGATTCTGTTCAGATTCTTATGCTGCAACCACTACCATGATACCTGAGGGCTTGTGTACATGGTGGCCTAATGTTCTCTACAGGGGTATGATTTCTAAAGTACACTAATGTATTGCTCACTAATTGGTCCGGGTAGACCCTGCCGGTGCACTTTAAAATAGTGCTGTTTGAAACAGAATTATGTTAAAATACTCTAGGGCAGTGGCTCTCAGCCTTTCCAGACTATTGTATCCCTTTCAGGAATCTGATTTGTCTTGAGTACCCCAAGTTTTTCCTCACTTAAAAACGACTTGCTTACAAAAGTGTCACAGCACATTAAGACTGAAAAATTGCTTACTTCTCATTTTTACCATATAATTATAAATCAACCGGAATATAAATATTCTACTTACAGTTCAGTGTATAGTATATAGAGTAGTGTAAACAAGTCATTGTATGAAATTTTAGTCTGTGCTGACTTTGCTAAATATTTTTATGTAGCCTATTGTAAAACTAGGCGAATATCTCGATGAGTTGATGTACCCCGTGGAAGACCTCTGCATACCCTCAGGGGTATGCGTACCCCTGGTTGAGAACCACTGATCTAGGGAACCTCTAGTGTGCACCAGCAGGGGCTATGCAGACCAATTAATGCACAACATGTTAGTACGCTTTAGAAATCCCCACCCCCCAGAGTGGCATTACTCCACCATGGAGACAAGCCCTGAGTCGCTTCTAGAAGTCCTTTAAGCAATATGGCGTGCATCTATCACATTTGGTTCTTTCCTTCTTTGTCCCTTCCTCTTCCAAGGGGAAAATGAGGGGATCTGGAAGTTCAGAAAGAATTACAAAATGCCTCATACATTGTGCTATGTGTTTTTTTTATTAGTGAAGGATGGGTTAAAGAAATATGCCTTCCACTTGAAGTGGGAAAGGTCTCACTGGCAGCTGTGTGACTTGCCCTTTTACCACAATGCATTATTTAGTCAAACTAGCCTATTTAGATCCTATTATGCAAACATTGTCATAATTTGCTCATGTTGATCCCTGATGCCAAGATCCTGTTTGTCTCATCCAGTTGAGTCTTTCTGCTGGGATACTTGCAAGGCTTCACTTAGTGCTCATTCGGGTCATCATATAAACAAGCTCAGCTCCCAGATTAGACATTCAGATCACATTACTTCAGTTGGGTATTGTAATGAGTGATGATGTAGAAATTGTTTTAATTTGTTTGATTTCTAAGACACTGTGTGGTCTTAGGCTCTGTTTACCCAGCAGATGTATTGACTCTGTAGATCAGTGTGCTATTTGAATACTTTTGAGAGGACTGTTTGTTGTTTAGGCATTCGACATGTTAACAATGTGTAATAACTTAGGAGGATGTCGCTTTTTATGAAGCTCAAACTTGTTTACGAAATTTCAGCATGTCTGTCTCTTTCTGAAGTGCCACTAAGCATTTTAAAGGATACTCTACACCAGTGGTCCCCAACCTTTTTCGCCAGACGACAAGCCACAGAGGACCATGGCGGCGGATGAACATCCACCAAAATGCTGCCGACAAGCAGTGTCATCCAGAGGCGTCACCGCCGAAATGCTGCCAGAAATCGGTGGCAACGCCTCTGGATGATGCTGCTTGTCGGAGGCATTTTGGTGGATGCTCGTCCGCCGGCCAGTACGCAGGCACATTTAGACGCCCCGGCGGGTGCATTTAGACACCCCGGCAGGCATCATGCGCCCGCGGGCACCGCGTTGGGGACCCCTGCTCTACACCTATGTTTATTATTAACTAGTGAAAGTAACAACTCCCACAGAGGAAAAATGCGTGGAATGAAGCTGGATGTAAGATGTTTCTCTTGGGTAAACAGACTGGGTCTAGGTGAAGGCAAACCAAATTAATTCTACATGATTAAAATATCATTTACATTTTGTACACCAACTTTCATTCTAAATGAGCCCAAAGTGCCATACAGACTGCTGCATATATAAGGAGCAATTTATCCACTCCACAATAGTAGCTTCTTGACTGGAACATAGCATCCATTGAACAGCACACAGCATCACTAGAAAACAGATCAGTTTTCAGAGAATAAATTATCCAATTGAAACTACAGGGTGAATTTGTGGAGCAAGTATAAATATTCATCTGGAAGTCAGATGAAATAGGGCAAGCGGAAGAAGAAGAAATCAGGAAAATACAGATTTTAAAACTAGCTGGATAATGTTCTCAAGACCCATATGTCACTGAGAAATCCCATGGCTCCTTTCATGTCTGAGGAGTATAGAGGAGCACACGGGCGAGGATGGGACTGCTGGTGAGATGGGACAGCAGGACTACAACTTGGAATTGGTGACAGGAAAATCAGGTTCCTTCTCCTTTTCTTCTACCAGAGAGACCTATTGCATATGTTTTGCTTGGCTGTTGTCCTGACTCCTGGTGGCCCTTAGGATCTAGTGCAGGGTTCTTTACAAGCTGCTCCATAATGCATTACCATCTTTGATTAGGTCCTTTGAGATTGACATGGCAAGACTGCACAACTGGACAACCTGCTCTTTGGGGAACAGCCTATTTCCTACAAAATGTTCACCTAGTGCCTAAAACACTGGGGCTCCAATCTCTGCTGAAAACTGTAGTTGCTCTTGTAATACAAAAAATGATCATGCTAATAAATAGCTGAAGTGATCAATTTGGGATAATCAGTAGCTTGACATTTGTTCACACAAAGTGTTTGAATAAATACAGAGAGATTTGTGAAAATCAATTTTTATTCAAAAATGATAGCTCAGGAATAGGAAAAAAATAACCCTAAAAAATGAGACTCCATGAAAAGCACTTAATACAGGCTTATTATCATTAACCTTCCACTTAAATCCCAGCTTCAGTGCTGTCCAGAATAGCCATGCTTTCCTGAATCAGAAGGTCTAAATTAACAAAGCATATAGTTTATAACAAATAATTAACTACCATAGATTTATTCCTAAGTACAGTATCTTCTTTACAAATGAGAAGTCTGACAGTAGGTTGGTCTGGAAGTTGAGGTTGCAGTTGTGTGTAGAACACAAAGGTAGATGGTTTTTGTCTTTTAATTGACCATCTTGGTTCCCCTGGACTGGCCCAGAAAGAAAACTGTCTGCACTGAATTTACACGAATGCCATTTGGAATAAGGTACAGTCCTGCAGTGAAGTATACTGCAAACTTTTCATGAGTGTGATTCAGACATTAGGCCTGCAGAAAAAAATCTCTAGGGTTTTGGAGGTTTTTTGTTACGGAAAACAAGCCACTGGAAATGAACATACTGTAGAAACGGAAATATTTCTTTCATGAGTGAAAAGCGAAACAAATGAGTTTAGAAAAAAAGAGGATTTTATGGTCCCAGTTTTTCCATGCTGCACTACTGTAGGAATGAAACTGAACACAAGCAAATGAGACATGGAAAAGTTCACTGCTGCTACCACTGAAGAGATATTGTTGCATGTTTTAAAAATCAAGACTATTTCCATTCTGCCATTATTCCATTTTTTCTTTTTCTGAACTTTGGGGAATAGAACTGTAAATATCCTTATTTGTTTGACTGCTGAGCAAATGAAAGCAAATAATTATGACCATTATGATTGGTTCTTGTCTGCTCTCACTCTTCCTCCCTGTTCCAGTGATATGTTTTCAATATTTGAACAAGGACTCATAAAAATGTCCTCCTTAGCCTGTGATGACAATGTGGGCCTGTGTGCTCACAGGTCTCTATTCAGCAAAGCACTGACACATAGTCTTAACTTTGATCACATATCATAAGTTCCATTGACTTTAATGGTATTTAAACATCCGTTTAAAGTTAAGCACATGCTCAAGTGTTTTGCTGAATAGGGATTGTTTGCTGAGTCAGGACTACAGAGAGTACAGGTGATTGGGTCACCTGTTTATTTTTCTCATTATAGCAGAAATGCTTTTAAAACTCATAACAATAAGCAAGAAGGGGAGTCAATCCCACTTGGCAAACCTACGTATATTAATTCAAATATTTATACTTTGTTTCTGAAAAATATTTGGAGTAAATTGATGGTGTAGTACAGTGCTCAGTTTGTGTAATTTGTACAGGGGATGGAGGTAAAAACCTTTTGGAAGGCCTGGAGGTAGCCTCTCTAAGGAAATGCCTACCATTTTGTGCAACCTGATCCATTCCCAAGGCAAAAAAAAAAAAAATGTTAATCAGAAGTATTTCCAGTGCTTCCAGAGTAAGTATTCCTTAGCAAGAAGGACTTTGTAGTATCCACACCAGTGGTGAATGCCAGTGGAACAGGGTAATCACCCACATGGTATTTTCAGATTGGTGGCAAATTTTTAACAAAGGGCTCCTGCGAACTTCCTCCAGAACATCACTGATCTATACAAGGGGCTAGATCCTCAGCTGGTATAAAAAGGAATGGTTCCATTCATGTCAGTGAACATTCTTTTATAGTCAGCAGAGCTGTGGAAATGTACCGCAGCTGAGGAGATAGCTAGAGATGTTGGTCAAGTTTAAGAGGTGTGGGAGGTATCTTTGGGTACAAAAGTAGACCTATTTGCATGGCTAAAATACTGCATATGCATTTCAGCAGAATTCATTAAATACAGCATAGTGGAAGGAGTTCATGCTCAAGCTGAAAGAAGGGGAAATTGCCTACTGGTTGCAAACACAAACAGAGAGTCCAAAGAAAACAGTTTTTACAAAAAGGTTACCATAAAGTTTCTCTTCACCGTTTGACCCATGCTGTGAGTCACTCCAAGATAAGACTGAGCAGGGGACAGTCATGTGGGAAACTGAGCAAAGGGAATTTCTTCTAAAAACAAACAAACTTTACTCAGGAGAATTATGAAAAAGCAAACCCATTTTTTTTGTTTTTCTTTTCAACAGAAAAGAAGTCATGGAAGAGAAGAGATGTGTATAATGGCAACTAGGTCACCAGACTTGCTTCCATCAAAGAGGGAATTCACAGCACTGCAGAGACAAGTACATGGCCCTCCTGGCACTGATGTGAGTGCTTGTGCTATCATCTGGAGTAACACTTTCTTCATTGGCTTAGCAAATCCTGCATTTGGCGTTAAGTACTCTATTAAAAAATATAAGCCCACCACTTTTAAATGTGCAGGAAATGTATTTTTAACTTTTGAGAACACCCTTGTTCCCTTTGGGGCTCACTGAAATCCTGCTGAATTCAATGGAAAGACTTCTATTGACTTCAGTAAGCTTTGTATCAGGCCCTGTGCGATCAATGGCAATCTTCCATTGACCTCAGGGGTGTAGGGTCAGGCCATATTCTGTTCCTGAATAGGGGGCTATTCTGCTGGAAGATGCTAATGACTGCCATCAAATGCATCTTTGATCCTAAAACAATCACAGAAGTCCCTTTAAAGCCAATAGGTGAGCCAAGTACTCTTTCAGGTTCAGTGGAAGGCACAATTAGGCTCCTTCTACATAGTAAAAGCAGCTGGAAACAATGGAAGGACAGCGGGTGGCAGGATAAAGTCAGGTGGGCTGAGGGGTTTGGCCTGGTGGAAAATGCAGGGGCTAGTAGTTTGGGTTCTTAGGCTGTGGAGACTAGAGGCATAAAGTCTGGAGAAACAGTTGTAAGCAGGAAACAGAGAGATGGAGCTTCTTATGCAGAGCTTGCTGGAGTGGCAGACATGGAGATTTCTCCCACTATGACCCAGAGGCAGCACAGACCTGTTCCCTGACCCACACCCCAGCTCAGCAGAGACCAGGTACATAAGACACCCCAACATGAGCCAACCCTTCGCTCTGCACAGAAGACGAGAGGCTCCTGGTCCTGAGTAGCTTGCCCAGGGTGGCGATGTAGGAGAAGCGGTGGTTGCAGACAGCAGTAGAGCAGAGCAGTGGGAGGAGGAGGGGCACCCCTGCTCCGGGAGACGCCTGGTGGTGGCCCAGCCTGCCCACCCCTAAGGCTGGCCCTGCTCCTGAGCCAGCAGCAGCAGCAGACAGGCTCCCTGTTCCCCGATCCCAGCTCAGCAGCATCCAGGTACATGGGCAGGGGGAGGGAGGACACCCTGCCATCATCCCCCTGCCCACTCTGCGCAGAATCAGGGGGCAGGGTCCTGGTCCGGAGCAGAGTGGCCAGGGGCAGCTCCATGGGGGTGGGCTGGGGTGGAGAAGAGGCAAGTGGAGCAGGGTGGGGGGGAGGAGGGGCACCCCTGCCCCAGAGGCACGCAGCGGTGCCCCCCAGAGCACGGCATCCTCATATGTGATTAATGCTCATTTTAAAAAAAAAGCAGGTACATTTGTTTTGCGTTAATCACATGCGTTCATCGTGATTAATTGACAGCCCTAGTTTTAAAGCGTTTTTGTAACAAAAGCTTTGTGGTTTCTTTAAGCAGCAAGCAGGAATAACTGCATACCAAGGGCCAAGTCCTCACTTTTGTGTTACGTAGTGTAAGGAGTTCTGCAATCCCTCACTGACATGTACCAGGGAGCCTGATCCCGAGGACCTTTGGGCACAGTGCTTGAGAGGGCAATGATTTCATCCTCTACTTCCCAGGCAGCCCCAGGCAAGACAGGAATGAAGTCAGAGGCTCCAGAGGCCACATTCAATATACATGGCTGCTTCAGAAAGGTTGGCTTCCTTCAGGATTTGCTTAGGCGCCTCCAGATACTGGCAGCTTTGCTGTTTATAGGCTCTATCCCACAAACAGGTAGGGCCAGAACTTGCCCCAATATTTTAAGTGCACTAGGTTGGTTTGTCATGTTCCAGTGCAGCTGAGCCCTATATGGGAGAGCCAGGTCACTTTGCTGAAATGGTCACTTGCCAGCTAACAGTAGGACCAGCCTTCCAAAGGCCATCCTTAAGGTTTCATAGCTAGCTATCGGAGAGGAATGATAGCAGCTCATACCTCTTAGAGGGCCCAATCCAAAGCCCCTTGAAATCAATGGAAAAGCTCCCCACTGACTTCAGTAGTAGACATGAGAGGTAGTAAATTAATGAGAAAATTCACTGACAATTTTTTTGATCAGCACCTTTATAAAAACAGGAAAGAAAAAATAAATACCCAGGAATTGCAAATCTGCTCACAAGGGGAGAGAAGGACCCTTTGGATCTGCTAAGCAGAATTCCAGCTGAAGAAAAAGAAGTTGTCACAGTCAGCACGGAGCTTTCAAGCAGCTGCAAAGCCTCTTAGTAGAGTAGGTGGGAGGCATTAATAAAGAAGCATAGCTCCCCATTACACAGGTCTGTTTTGTGTACCCATGTGTAGTAAGATTAAACAGCTGTGTACTGACCTTTGGAGGAATCTGAAGTCTTTATAACTGTTTAACCGTAGTATTTCCCAGTGCTATTACCTACTGGTACAACCACTGCTACATTCTTTATTAGGACAGAGCAATGAATTCAGAAAAACCTTTGGCACATGAGATTTTTAGAATCAGTTGAATGTTAGGGTTTGTGCCGTCTCTACAGAGTAAAGCTTCTTGGTTGCGCTGATTCATAGATCCAGAGTGGAACCTCCTTCTAATCAACTCTTATGGTGAAGATCTGTTTATAGTGGCATGAAAAGTCTCAAACATTTTCAGCTGATTGCAATGTGCAGACTTCAGTTCCAGCTAGTGCAAGCCCTTAGCTGTAGTGACTTTATGATTATTTTTCATGTAGAATGTATATATAGTATCGTTCATTTAAGGATCTCAATATGTCTTACAAGGGTTAGTTATTTAAGCCATACAACTCCCCTGTGAAGTAAATATTATTTATTACCAGTTAATATGGTGCACATTGCCACATTATCATCTCCATTTTACTGACAAATATACTCCAACCAAGAGAAATGACATGACTTGTCCCAGGTCACACAAGTCAGGGGCAAAGCAGGGACTCGCACCTTAGTGTTCTGACCTACAGACCCCTCCTGTGCGCTGTAGACCATATCCCCTAGCTCGGTGGTGAGGAATGTCACTATGCATTGACTCTGCAGGATTTCTTTTCTCAAACTATAATTTGATTTTCTAATCTTCACAAATTCTGCTGCTACGGCTGCTCAAGACATATTGCCACTCACAAAGAGACAATGCTGGGCTCACTTATTTAGAGCACAGAGTGTGTTCTGTTTCCAGAGATGGCATCTGAAATAAGGAATGATTGTGATATTTCCTTGCATTTCAGAACTCCCGTCTGCAGCCTTAAAAAAATAGTTTTCAAACAGCCTTCAGCTTCCCGTGGCAAAGGTAACTCCCAAACTCCTACCTCATTCCTTCCTTAAAAACGAGCATCAGCATTCCATGCTTCTAATGGGGGAAACTCTGGGTTTAGCCAATGGGAACAGATGGTTCAATTCCACCTTTCCCTCAAGTTCTTACTCTCACACACACTCTCTCTCAAAGTGCCCAATTCCTGTAGACTCATCCCTCACTCAGGCAAGACTCCCAGTGAAGCCAATAAAAGTTTTGCCTAAATAGAGGCCAGCCAATATTTTTATCTCCCATCATTTATAAATGGTCAAATCAACATTCACTTCTGGGTGGGACTTTTTAAAGTGATACAGTCAGATATGAACCCCTGAAAAACAGGGCTTTACAAAGGAAAAGGGAACAGAGGCCATCCTGTATTGTTGGGTCCAGTTATGAGAAGTCTACATTTGCTGCACTAACAACTAAATCCATATGGTTATCATTGTTCCTCTATAAAGAGATTTAATTTATATTGTACTTGGCTTCTCCTCATTGGCCTATTCCTTAAAAATGTTGTCAAGTTTCTCTAGTGTAACATCCCACAATAACATACATTACCTCAAACACATTGTGATGATATTGTCTCCTTAACGGACTGCCTGAAATTCATCATATTAGCTGACTGGATAATTACAGTCCAAGCAGATCTTAATAGAAGTTTCACCTTGATTTAAGGAGGCACTGCTACTGTAAAATGGTACATGTCCCACTCCCAGCCCCCAAATCTCCTCAAGTATACGCAGTGGAGAAGAGCATTTATTATTCTGTGTGGCATGACAAGCTTAATTTCAGCATTAACTATTTTGTAATCAAAATGTCTCCTGCCAAAGTTTCATCCCAAGTGAGACAAAACTCTAACCAGATAGCAAGTGAATCCATGCTATTGGGAATCAACGCAGAGTGACAAAGGTTAGAGTGACCCTACTGAGAGCTCCCATAGCACGTGTGTAAAAGCAAATTGAAAAGTGACCTCCTACACTGTAACTTTCAAGTCCAGAGCTGCTGCTGACATTGTCATTTTTATTCCCTCTAAAAGCCAGCTTAAAAATAGGCCACTGTTCTTGCACAGAGCGTATTATCTTTCCAAGACAAAAACAAATGGTAATCACTAAGTGTGAAACTCACCTTCTTGCCAAGTGGTTTGGATGCCTTTCGAATGTTTCCCTTGACCCTTGTCACCTTCCATGTTGACATGACCATGGGGTGCAACAGGAACAAAAAGATGTGTCAAGCTGCCAAAGGGATGTTGACTTGGAGGATTATCAACAGACGAATTAACTGAGAGACCATCAGTACTATATAAGCCGGGCCCTGCTGGTCAGCAGATGAGACCTATGTGTGAACACTTTCATAATAAATTCATCATCAGTAAATGAAAATGTGTAGATAAAGGTGAAACAATATTTTAATTCGAGAATCAGCTAACTTTATTGTGTGTAAACTGCATTTAATGAGTAGCAATCCCTGTATTTTGGGGGTCTATTACCTACTTATTTTTAAACCTAGAGAAGATCAATGATTCTCAAAGCCATAATACCTGGAGCAATTCATCAAAATTAAGATAAGGAGTTGAGAAAATATATCTATTTAAAAACACCCTGGGCTGTTTGAACAATACCTGTTGAAACTGTCCTGTCTATTACTAGAATCTCTAAAGTTCATCATACTAGGGCTACCTACTAGATGAAATTACTATAAATTGGGTGCACAACTGGTTGAGAGACCGTACTTGGAAAGTAATTATCAATGATTCACTGTCATACTGGGAAGATAGGGTCAGTCCTGGGCCTGGTATTATTCACTATTTTCATTACTGAGTTGGATAATGGAGTTGATTTTATGCTTAAAAAATATGCAGACGACACAAAGCTGGGAGCAGTTGCAAGCATTTTGGAGGAGAGGATTAGAATTCAAAAACAACCTTGATAAATTAGAGAATTGGTCTGAATTAAACAAGAAAAATTCAGTAAAGACAAGTGCAAAGTACTTCACATACGAAGGAAAAATCAAATGCACAACTACAAAATGGTGAATAACTGGGTAGGTAGCAATACTGATGAAAAGGATCTGGAGGGTATAGTGGATCACAAATTGAATAGAGTCAACAATGTGATGCAGCTGTGAAATGGCGAATATTCTGGGATGTATTACTAGGACTGTCATATATAAGATATTATAGGTAACTATTGCTCTACTCAGCACTTGGAAGGCCTCAGCTGGAGTACTATATCCAATTCTGGGTGTCACACTTTAGGAAAGATACGGAAAAATTGGAGAGAATCTAGAAGAGGAGCAACAAAAAGGATAAACATTTTAGAAAACCTGACCTATGAGGAAATGTTAAAAAAAACTGGGCATATTTAGTCCTCAGAAAACAAAAGTGAAGGGGGAATCAGATAAGTCTTCAAATCTATTAAGGGCTGTTATAAAGAGGATGGTGATCAATTGTTCTCCATGTCCACTAAAGGTAGGACAAGAAAGAATGGGCTTAATCTGCAGCAAAGACAATTTAAGTTAAATATTAGGAAAAAACTTTCTAACCATAAGGGTAGTTAAGCTCTGGAATATGCTTCCAAGGGAGTTTGTGGAATCCCCATCATTGAAGGTTTTTAAAAACAGATTGAACAAACACTTGTCAGAGATGGTGTAGGTTTACTTGGTCATGCGACAGTGCAGGGGGTTGGATTTGATGACTTCTTGAGATCCCTTCCAGGCCTACATTTCTGTGATTTATGGGATCTTCAGAGAGTTACCATTTAGTATGACGTTAGCTCTCACTTAGTGCTTGATTGCACAGCAGTCAGCTCTATCCTTCATATAATCATAGATCAACAATTACTCTAAATCTTAGACATGGGAAGAGCTGCAGTACAATAGACAAATTAAACAAACAACTTTTGTTTGTAGCAACCATAAATGCTACAGAATCATTTCCTCTCTCTCTGGTCCAGTGACAAAGTATTTGAAGCTGTTCCACTGTGTATATATAATTAAATCATTGGATCAGAAAGAGAAAGAGAAGGACTTTGAAGTGTTGTGGCTAGGCCACCCACATATCTGGTGAGTACTCTAACCACTAAGCTAAAAGTATAAGATGGGCACCACCACCATTATCTCTTCCTGTGGCCAGATTTTAAATGGGGCTTGATCCATTGGGCATGCTCAGAGGCTGGCTACAGGTTCAGGTATCACTGATGACTTAGGCAGACAAATGCCTTTCCTCTCTGGTTTGTGAATTGCTCTGGGACTTAGGCAAGAGAGAGGCAGCTAGATGCATAGAGTGAGGCAGCAATGTACATGCCCAGAGGCAGATGTTTAAGCACCAAGGGAAATTTTACCCTGAAAATTTAGGCGCCAAGTGAGTTTAGGCACCTACAGGGTTTGGCAGGAATTTGTGGATCATAGTGAGCCTAAAACTGGGACTTAGCTGCCTAAGTACCTTTGTAGATCTGGGCCTAAATAGCTACAAAAATATAACATTAAATATAATCCGGTTAGATCGTTCTGTATTAATTAATATAATTGTTAGAACTCAGATTTTGTAAAGAGGGGCCTGGGGATAGAATCATAGGACTGGAAGGGACCTTGAGAGGTCATCTAGTCCAGTACCCTGCACTCATGGCAGCACTAAGTATTATCTAGACCATCCCTGACAGGTGTTTGTCCAACCTGCTCTTAAAAATCTCTAATGATGGAGATTCCACAACCTCCTTAGACAATTTATTCCAGTGCTTAACCACCCTGACAGTGAGGAAATTTTTCCTAATGTCCAACCTAAACCTCCCTTGCTTCAATTTAAGCCCATTGCTTCTTGTCCTATCCTCAGAGGTTAAGGAGAACTATTCTTCTCCCTCCTCCTTGTAACAACCTTTTATGTACTTGAAAACTGTTATGTCCCCCGCGCCGCCCCCCCCCCCGCCATCCAGTCTTCTCTTTTCCAGACTAAACAAACCCAATTTTTTCAGTCTTCCCTCATAGGTCATGTTTTCTTTTTCCAATTTGTCCACATCTTTCCTGAAATGTGGCACCCAGAACTGGACACAATACTCCAGTTGAGGCCTAATCAGCGCAGAATAGAGAGGAAGAATTACTTCTCATGTCTTACTTATAACAGTCCTGCTAATACATTCCAGAATAACGTTCACTTTTTTTGCAACAGTGTTACACTGTTGACTCATATTTAGCTTGTGGTCCACTATGACCCCCAGATCCCTTTCCACAGTAATCCTTCCTAGGCAGGCATTTCTCATTTTGTATGTGTGCAACTGATTGTTCCTTCCTAAATGGAGTATTTTGCATTTGTCCTTATTGAATTTCATCCTATTTACTTCAGTCCATTTCTCCAGTTGTCCAGATCATTTTGAATTGTAATCCTATCCTCCAAAGCACTTGCAACCCCTCCCAGCTTGGTGTCATCCGCAAACTTTGTAAGTGTACTCTCTATACCATTATCTAAATCATTGATGAAAATATTGAATAGAACTGGACCCAGAACTGATCACTGAGGGACCCCACTCGTTATGCCCTTCCAGCATGACTGTGAACCACTGGTAACTACTCTCTGGAATGGTTTTCCAACCAGTTTTGCACCCACCTTATAGTAGCTCCATCTAGGTTGCATTTCCCTAGTTTGTTTATGAGAAGGTCATGTGAGACAGTATAAAAAGTTTTACTAAAGTCAAGATATACCAGGTCTACTGCTTCTCCCCATCTACAAGGCTTGTTACCCTGTCAAAGAAAGCTATCGGTTTGGTTTGACACAATTTGACACAATTTGTTCTTGACAAATCCATTCTGACTGTTATTATCACCTTATTATCTTCTAGATGTTTGCAAATTGGTTGCTTAACATTTGTTCCATTGAGCTACAGAAGTTAAGGTGACTGGTCTGTAATTCCCTGGGTTGTCCTTATTTCCCTTTTTATAGATTGGCACTATATTTGCTCTCTTCCAGTCTTCTGGAATCTCTCCCGTTTTCCATGACTTTTCAAAGATAATCGCTAATAGCTCAGATATCTCCTCAATCAGCTCCTTGAGTATTCTACGATGCATTTCAGGCCCTGGTGACTTGAAGACATCTAACTTGTCTAAGTAATTTTTAACTTGTTCTTTTCCTATTTTAGCTTTTGATCCTACTTCATTTTCACTGACATTCACTATGTTAGACATCCAATCACCACCAACCTTCTCAGTGAAAACCAAAACAAAGAAGTCATTAAGCACCTCTGCCATTTTCACATTTTCTGTTATTATTCCCCCCACCCCCCACCCAATTGAGTAACGGGCCTACCCTGTCCTTGGTCTTCCTCTTGCTTCCAATGTATTTGTAGAATATTTTCTTGTTACCCTGTATGTCTCTAGCTAGTTTGATCTCATTTTGTGCCTTGGCCTTTCTAATTTTGGCCTTACATACTTGTGTTATTTGTTTGTATTAATCCTTTGTAATTTGACCTAATTTCCACTTTTTGTAGGACCTTTTTTTTGAGTGTCAGATCATTGAAGATCTCCTGGTTAAGCCAGGGTGGTCTCTTGCCATACTTCCTATCTTTCCTACACAGCGGGATAGTTTGCTCCATTCAGTCTGGTTGAGAGCATACTAAGCACACTAGCTGCTAAAAAGGCTTTTGACTGGGTTAAATTGGATATCCTGGGGTATTCCCTGGACAGAACAGTATTTGGGACACATTTTATAAAACTGACCCAAGGTTTAGATGTGTGGCCAATGACTTTTGTGAGAGGTAATGAGGCATTGCCAAATAACTGCACCTTAGGGAAACCATCAGGGTTGCTCCCTTGCTCCTCTTCTTCATATATATATAGCCTCATTTAAAAAAGCTGAACTGACCCAGACGGAGTGAGCATTAAAGTCAGATGATACATATGGTTCTTATAATCTGCTCTATTAATACAATCAACTGGTGTAATTTGCCACATGCCAAGAACAGAGCAAATGTGGGTAGGCTCCCTTTATAACTGAACCTTATTAAATAAAAAATAAAAGTAACACTTCATAGCTATGTAAATGTTTTATTAATGATAGATCTAGTTGAATATGTTATGTTTTTAATTTTTAATGTTATGTTATGTTATGTTTTTAATTTTCATGACGGTTTTGAAGATTTCTGATATTTTAAAAGAAAAATGAAACTCCATTTTTTTCTGGTTTTCATTTTTTTTCAGTAGCAAAATAGAAAGAGAACAAAAAGAAAGAGAGAAAAATAGGAGGGAGGGGGAGAAAAAAGGAGACAGAGACTATAAGACAAAGGACAGAGAATATAAACTAATTGAGATAAAGTAGATGTGCCTTTAATGTATGAACAGCTGGGCCAAATATGGCATAGACTAGTATCAACCATCCATGGAGGTGAGGGTGGAGAAGGAGATAGATTTCTTTTCCTATTCAAGGGTCTGACATAGACTTCATATATGACTTTGGGTACGTCACAGTCTCATTAGTAAAAAGAGGATAACATCTACCTCACAGCTTATTACATTCAGGTTTGCCATGTGCTTTAAGGTTCTCAGATAGAAGTGCTGTATAAGTGCAAATCATTATGGAGCAGGTCCTCAGCTCATGTACAACCATTTAAATGGACACTATAAGATACTTTGGGCCAAATTCTGCTGTGAGTCTAAGTCAGTATATGACTTTCACCTTATTCTATCCTCATTGTATGTAGGTTATAACAACTTGACTCCCTTACAACTCGGTAAACTGAATACAAGTAGGTCTGAGTGGGCATAGGGGAGTCTAAGTTACTCTACTTTACACCTTACTTCTGAGTTTGGCACTTACGCTCACATCCGCTTACTAAATGTGTAAATTAAATATCATGCAATTCAACTATGGATGGGCCTCAGACAAGATGTCTTCATGTATGGCAGGCTGATTCACACAGATTTACTTCTCTGAGTTTATCCCTCTGTTTGTGGGATTAAAGCCCTTCAGTGTCTCAACAATGTGAGTTGTTCCAATGTGTAAGCAAGTGAATCACCTCTAACAAGCAACAGAGGGTCCTGTGGCACCTTTAAGACTAACAGAAGTATTGGGAGCATAAGCTTTCGTGGGTAAGAACCTCACTTCTTCAGATGCACCTCTAACAGTTACTGGTGAATTGGGAGAATGGAATTAGCTTTCTTTAACTTTGATATAGAAAAAATAGTTCTGAATTATCATGAAAAAAAACATTTGAACTCCTCTTTAAACTTTTAGCTGCTGAAGTTTATTTTAGGATTTTTGTAGTTATTTAATACAATGATCTCTTTTGTACCTGCTATGTGCCTGCAGAGCATTGGCTTAGATACAGAGGGCCAGATCCTCAGCTAATGTAAATCTGCGTTGCTCTGATGAAGTCTATGGAGCCACTCTGATTTACGTCAGTTGAAGATCTAGCCCAATGTTTACTTTATCAAAGGTCAGTATACATGAAAGGGTTGACTGAACTTGGGTCAAGTCTCGGAGGCCTGAGGGGTTCTATTTATTTTTTTTCTAAACAGGTTTGCTCATTCCTACTCTGCACCAAATTACATCACTGCATTCAAACAGCTCCCTCCTCCTCTTCTCTCTGAAACAATCCCTCCCCCACCCATCTTTGGCTTTGATGCTGCACATACCAGTCTGACAAACACAATCTGGTTTTAGAGAAAGGTATTAGAATAGGTGTCCTGGAAATAAGGACTGACATAAGAATGCCTACATCTACTCCATCTCTTTGATAGGCATCCATGGAACATTTTTACTAACAAAAGTCTAAATATATTTGTGACACTGGCAGACCAGATGCCAGCTCATTTCAAGGCCCCTCAGCTTCAATGTACACAGACAAATGTACAATTGGAAACCAGTCTGGCTCACCTGTGTGTTAGTGATTTTAAAACAGGTATTAGATTTATAGAGATGTGTTCAGTATTTGGACTTTATGAAATGCTTGTGAGTTGCTGCATGCATTAATCTCACTTATACTATCTCTCTCATGTTATAAGGTAATATTTAAACATTTGTTCTGTAACTATAAAAGTGTTTGCCATGGAACTGTAAACCCCCACAGTCAGGAGAAAAGCATTACCCAAATGTGAGATACTATCTTACCACAAGAGATGTTATCTGCTGTCCAGCCAAAAAAGGCCTATAGACACCAGACAAACCATTCTGGAACGTAAGTAGACAAAAGACTTTGTTGATTGTTTTCCCCAAGCCCCTGAAGAGGGGAAGTGCACAAAGGCTCATCCCATCACAGCTTGCACTCTGGGGGAAGGGAATAAAAATCCCTGACCAGAAGGAACTGTATCATTATGCTGCTTGGAGTTTGGAGACGGCAATATTTCTAAGGATAAGCAAGCTACTTAGGTCGGGTTAGCCCTAAAGGACATATAGAGCTTGCACATTACAGCAGCTTCTATTACTTTTTGGAACCTAAGACTGTAATTCATTTGTGTGTTTATAAAAACAAGGAGGAGTCTGGTGGCACCTTAAAGACCAGGGCCGGCTCTGGCTTTTTTGCCGCCCCAGGCGAAAAAGCTGCCGGCCGCCCCTCCCCCGCCCCCCCGCAGCGGCCGTGGGGAGGGCGGCCGGAGCCCCGGGAGGAGGGCGGTGAGCCCCGGCGGGGGCTCCTCTCTCCCCCCAGCGGCCGGGGGGAGGGCGGCCGGAGCCCCGGGAGGAGGGCGGCGAGCCCCGGCGGGGGCTCCTCTCTCCCCCCAGCGGCCGGGGGGAGGGCGGCCGGAGCCCCGGGAGGAGGGCGGCGAGCCCCAGCGGGGGCTCCGCTCTCCCCCCAGCGGCCGGGGGGAGGGCGGCCGGAGCCCTGGAAGGAGGGCGGCGAGCCCCAGCGGGGGCTCCGCTCTCCCCCCAGCGGCCGGGGGGAGGGCGGCCGGAGCCCTGGGAGGAGGGCGGCGAGCCCCGGCCGGGGCTCGGCTCTCCCCCCGGCGGCCAGAGCGCAGGGGCCAAGGCGGCGAGAGGGCGGCGAGCCCCAGCCAGGGCTCGCCGCTCTCCCCCCGGCGGCCGGGGGGAGGGCGCTGGGGGGGAGGGTGGCCAGAGCGCCGGGGGGAGGGCGGCGAGCCCGGCCGTGGCCCTGCTCTCCCCGGGGGCCGGAGCGCCGCACTGCCCCCCTCCAGGTGCCGCCCCAAGCACAAGCTTGGTGGGCTGGTGCCTGGAGCCGGCCCTGTTAAAGACTAACAGATTTATTAGGGCGTAAAGGATACAGATTAACACGGCTACCCCTCTAATACTTGTGTTTATGTTTACCTGCTTTAACCTTGTACATAACTCTTGTTTCCTTTTCTTAATTAATAAACCGTTAGTTGGTTTATTACAGGATTGGCTACAAACACTGTCTTTGGTGTGTGAGCTGAGGTGCAATGAGGGTGTCCAGATGTCCTGATTTTATAGGGACAGTCCTGATATTTGGGGCTTTTTCTTATATAGGCGCCTATTACTCCCCACCCCATGTCCTGATTTTTCACACTTGCTATCTGGTCACCCTAGGTGCAATTGACCTGGGGTAAACAACCAGTCCTTTGGGACTGGGAGTAACCTGAATATTGCTGTGATTTTTGGTGTAAGGGACCACCTAACACAAAGGCAGCCTTGTCTGGGTGGCAAGTAGACCAGAGTACCCAAGGGGACTGTCTGTGACTCCATGTTAATGCTGTTATAATACTTGAGCGGTTCACACTTGATACTTGGTTGATGAAATCTAATTATAGAGAACACAACCAATGTGGGGTTTGTGCCCTGGTTTGTAACAGTTGGCCCTGAGGTTGGCACTAACAGTCGTGAGCCTCTCCCATCAGCTTGACACTTGATGAAAGGCATTGGAACAGGTATTCTGCAGATAAGGACTGACATAAGAATGCATCCATTTCTTTTATGGGCATCCACAGAACATTTTACTAACAAAAGTCTAAAGGTATTTTAGTTATCCCTTGCATTTTTGACATATCTGATGTCATTTTGATTTGCTTAGTCTGACTGATCAGATTTTGTGTGTGTCTTACAATGAATGATCTCTGTGTCTTTTACATTTCCCCAATTCTTTCCAGACATGTTAAGACATTCATTGAGTTTGCTGAACTACTGCATATTTATGTAGGATAATAGCTATCAATCCAAGTGAAAGGCCCCAGAAGGGTGCTATCGGCAACAATGAGATCACTGTGATGAATTTGGCTTTTTTGCAATGTAGCAGTACAAAGTGCTTTGTGTGGAATAAAAAGCAGTTCATTTCTGCCTTTAGCATTATATTACTAAATAACAGAAGACTGAAAGAGGCTTTCAGTCCCAGTGCACCTACGCGTTTGGCTTTTCATTAAAAGAAGGTGAACAAAGGCAAACGCCGCAGTGGGTTAGATCACATGTACAGTTTTATTGCAGAGATGCAGTGATATTGCAATGGGGTGTGCCCCTGAGCATCAAAAGAACTGTATGGATTAAAGGAAGTCAAAGAAATAATGAGTGTTCCACGGTGAATGTTATTCTCAACGAAAATTTCACTGAGCATCCTACCAAATGGTTCTGGAGGCACAGTGGCAATGCAACATCCTCTTAACCAGGCAAGATGCATTTATTCTAGGGACTGCACCCAACTGCACCTGCCAAAGGGGATTATCTGTTTATAAAGCTGATACTCTCTGTAGAGTACAACAGCTGTTGATCACTGCAAGTCTCTGTAGTCATCCCCATGCTTAAATTAGAGGATGGGAGGGGTGTAAGGCTTGGGTCCAGCAAAGCACTTAAGCAATTCTTACTTTTAAGCAAGGGAATGGTCCCACTGACACCCATGTGGATACCAGTAAGCACATACTAAAGTGCTGACTAGATAGGGCATAATGCAATTATGTCATACCCCCCACACTCAGCACTGCCTGCTGGGTGGAACAAGTGGGTAGGTGAGGGAGCAACATATCACTTTTCCTTGCTTGCCCAAGCAGTAGGTCATCCCTGGTTAAAATACTACAGACAGTGTGTACAGACATCAGTAAAAGATTGTTATGACAAGCTCTCCAAAATTTAACTCTTCTGTCAAGTACAGAGGCAGCAAGAGGGGACAGGTTCAATATCTAGGCATTCTTCTTAACATTACACAACAGAACTATCTCGAGCCCCCACCCAGTAATCTGGGAGAATTATAACACCACCCCTTGGAGATATCTGTATTAATGTTAAAAAATGTTAACTGTGGACTTGGTTATTGTGGTGTGGTTGGTTAAATGGAACCTGAAGGGTTAATTCCAGCTGCAGCTCTCCCCAAAAACTCAGCATAGACTTGAATTAAATTGTCTGGCTCTCAAATGGACGATACAATGAATTCTCTGCTGAAAGCTTCCCTCATATCTACCTGGAGAGATGCATAAATCAGTTTGCCCAGGTGTAGAAGCCCCACTTGAAACCTCAGGGGATCTTTTGTTGGGAACCCTTGAACAAAGGAACTTTGAAATAAGAGATCAGAGGGGTAGCCGTGTTAGTCTGAATCTGTAAAAAGCAACAGAGGGTCCTGTGGCACCTTTGAGACTAACAGAAGTACTGGGAGCATAAACTTTCGTGGGTAAGAACCTCACTTCTTCAGATGCAAGACTTCTTGCATCTGAAGAAGTGAGGTTCTTACCCACGAAAGCTTATGCTCCCAGTACTTCTGTTAGTCTCAAAGGTGCCACAGGACCCTCTGTTGCTTTTTGAAATAAGATTGTCTGCATCATGAGGGACGCTGACACACGTTAACAGGAGTGGTCAGAAAAGCAGCAGCTGCAGGGGTGCAACCTTGTCTCTCCAAATCCTCCAATGCCAGGGATTCCTGGGAACCTATTTAAACTATTAAGGAAAGGCTAAGTTGAGGTAAGACATATGTATGTAAGTGTTTGTTATTTTAACCCCTTTCTCTCTTGATGTTCCTGTGGACAAATGACTAACTTGTTTTGAAAAAGCTGTCCTGAGTCCCTGTACTTTTCACCCTGGTCACAAGCTCCCAGAGAGAAGTCTATAGCAGGGCTCAAACCTAATGGGATCTGCTGAGATGATACTGTTGGGAAGAAGAGGGTGTTGTAGGCTGGTGATCCAGCCTACAGGTGGGATAAATCACAGGATTCCACTCTGAGTGAAGTGCAGGTATAGGCCTGAGTGTTGAAAAGGCTGCCCATAGAGAGAAAGGCAAAAGCTACAGCTCACCCCTAAACTGTAAGATAGGCCAACGGTGATGTTTTTGCAAAATCCAGCTCAAGGGTGATTTGGATGCAGGTTCTAATTAATCTGAAACACCAAAATTCAGAGGGGTAGATAAAAAGGTTTTGGTTTTTGTCCTATATCTACAGTGATCAAGTCAGGGTGGTTTGGATTTTTGGTTTGCCAAGCCTTATCAGATTTTGGTTCTGCAAATTCAAAGCTGGTTGTGGTTCAATATGTATCCTAACCACTAAAGTTATTTTTGGGGGGGTGGGTTTCAGATAAATTGTTCTGGTTTTGGCCTATCTAGTTCTTTAGTCCTCATTAAGGCTCAGAGTAACTATATTTTATTTGTGTTGCACGAGTCTGGAATTTATATTCTTAACCAGATAGAAATAGAGGCTATTCAGACTTGTATGACATGCATCCCCAAGCTAGAGCAAAATTTTACTTACATACTAGAAAATACCTGTTTTGAACACTCATAACTTTAAATTTTTGAGCCTATTTTCTCCAGACTTGGTTCATTTCTTAATCTCAATGAGATATACAACACTAGCCAAATATGGTGGTTCTTTTACCTTCCCCTAAAAGTTTTTCAGTTATCAATGTGCAAATCTTTTGATTGCAACATTGGAGGAAGACTGTTTCTTTTCATGCATTACTCAAAATCAGCTCCAGCAATTTTGCTCAAACTATTCAGGAGAAATTACTTCTCTCTGGGCCAAGCCAAGGATGGAAAATTTCATCTCAAAGGAATTTGTTTGAGAAAGTTCTGAGAAAAGGAAATGAGATTTGAATGGAATTTGGCACACAAAATTAATTATAGTATCTGCTTCCTGTGCCCAATAGAATTATTAATGGCCTCATGCTCCCCTCCATGTCTGTGTCTGTACAAGGAGGGAACTCCACCTCTGCAGCATTCTTCCCTCTGACCCTAGAACAAACAGGCCATGAATACATTTAGCCTGGAAACTAGAAGGTTTCTCACCATCAGAGGAGTGAAGTTCTGGAACAGCCTCCCAATAGGAGTAGTGGGGACAGACAATCTAGTTGGTTTTAAGATGCAGCTTGATAAGCTCATGAACAGCATTATGGGATGGGGTTGTCTGCAATAGCAGGGGACTGGACTCAGCGATCCAGTCCTACATTCCTATAAGTCCTGCATCACTGAAGTCAATGGAGGGACCCATAGTGAGTACAACAGGAGCTGCGGGATACTCAGCACTTAGGAAAATGAGGTCCTTTGTTTAGATGCCTAAATATGGATTTGGG
Source organism: Malaclemys terrapin pileata (assembly GCF_027887155.1). Taxonomy (NCBI): domain Eukaryota; kingdom Metazoa; phylum Chordata; order Testudines; family Emydidae; genus Malaclemys; species Malaclemys terrapin. The sequence goes on from NC_071507.1 coordinate 90,212,817, forward strand.
TCCCACGTACTCACTGTGAATAGTTCCATTGACTTCTACTACTCATGAGTGCTGAAGCACATGTGTATGTCTTTGCAGGATTGGGGCCTCAGGAGCCAAAATTTTAGCACCCATTTTTGAAAAATTTGGCTGAAGGTTTTGTAAGTATTTTTCACTGCGACATTAGTTTCAGTCTGCCACAGAATTCAGTGTAGCGCTGCTTCATTACTCAGGGCCCCTGATACATATTTTAGACTTAAAGACATATTTTAGACTTTTAGACTTCATCATAACTTGCAAAAAACTGTAACTATTTTAAACAAGTGCAAACCCCAACATGTTTCTGTAAGTGTGCAAATGCCCCCCGCTAGCCCCGCGTCCAACTGCAACATACATACAGCCTGCCCCGTGTTATTCACAGCCTTTTTAAAATCTCAGATTCATAAACTTGTAAACATAGAAGAATGGAAAACCAAACAATGTCATTTCAGGTACAAGATAGTTTGCAAATATGCTGTACAGAAGAATTCAAGATTTATAACTTCTACCTAAAAGCTTGCTGGATCTTAATTTACTAGAGGGAACTCTTGCTGTATTTACTACTTTCTATAAGTAGATGCAGTTTCCTGAAAACAAGAGGATTATATGTGTTGTGAACTACATTCCTCAGTTTATGTCTAGTTTTAAGAGCCAAATTATAAAGTTGTTTAACAGAGGTCTAATGGACCCTGGAACATGACTTGGTCTCTCTTCCTTCTTTGCTCTCAATCAGAAGCATCTGTAAGTGTCTGGTTTTGAGCCATTGGTCATCGCGCACAAAAGGTTCTCACAGTGGTAAGCCTTGTTTGATTGAACAAAGCATTTGTGCCTGTTGCCTGTGTGCTTTTCATGAAAACAAATAGCTAGATGAACTGTACTATGAGTGAAATGGACTTGGGGATTAATTAATATTTAAAAACCACATCTTGTAGGAACATACAACAGTAAATATTTGGGGAAGATGTTTATAGATGTAAAAATTAAATAAGTAATGTTAGTAGAGGCTATTACATTTGCAATTGGCCAGATGCCCACGAAATCCAGCACAACTCACACTAGTGTCTGGCATAATATTGATACTGGACATAGGGTGACCAGATGTCCCGATTTTATAGGGACAGTCCCGATTTTTGGGGCTTTTTCTTATATAGGTACCTATTACCCCCCACCCCGTCCCAATTTTGCACACTTGCTATCTGTCATCCTAACTGGACATTACCCCAAACAATTGTAGTTCCAGCTGTAAATGTAGTGTTAGAGTTTAGAATTGACTTGTAAATATATGTAAACAACATGTTAACAGGTCCCACAGTGATGGGATATTGCAAACCTGGCATCTTGCACAAGTTTACTTGTTGATTCAGAAAACAAGGGCTATATTCTGTTCTAATTTACATCTCCTGCAGTTCCACTGACGTCAGGGAGGCTGCACGGAGTAGCTGGGTGAAATCCTGGCCCCACTGAAGTTAACGGCAAAATTCCCATTGACTTCAATAGGGCCAGGATTGAACCCCCAATTTGTACCTATCTTGAGTAGCCTTGTTTTCCCAGGTATAGCAACCAAGCTGGATAGTGTGGTCAGAGCAGCCACATGTTCTGACAAGAGTTGAAGCTTTTGCTGGTGGAGCAATTTTAGTCGCAATTTGCAAAACTGGAAACATTTGAATCAAAAAGAAGAAGAAAGGTGCACGATTTTCTGTCATCCTGGGGTAAAGCAGAGGGAGATACTGCAGTACTTTATTACAGACAAGCTATTTGTTATGAATTGGAATACTGTGGCTGATATAGAAAGAGCAAGGCTTGCATCTCACATAGCCCAAGCACTACAGATACAGGTTACAGAGAATAGCTGGCAATGCCAAAATTAGAGTATGCCTGGTCTGAAGCAAACACCACAAGAGTAAAGATAGACTAAAATGGGTTTCCATTCTGAAATCACATTCGTAGTCCGTGGAGGTCATATTCACATCCCCAGAGCCAGCCCTACCCCTTCAGTTCTGGATTCAGGGTGGATCTAAAATCAAAAGATGCCTGATCCTCCGTTCTGGCTCAGATGCAGCTGAAATCTCAGAACAGCAGCCTCTGTGGTGAGATTTCAAAAGGAATATGGAGGAAGCCTCTGGAGAGAACTCCAGTTTTAAGAGGAGCTGTCAAGGGTTGTCTCTCACCTTGTGCAATTTCTTTTATTTTGGGCTAAAGGTGTCACAACCCCATCTGATGTGATTTCAATGCAGAGCAGTAGGCCTATTTCAACCTCAGATCCAATCCCTGCACCCTATCCTTAAACACAACCCAGAGTTAAAAAACAGATTGGCCCATCTCAACTCAAAATATTATCACTGATAATTGATCCCCTCTGAAAAGGGAACTAACATAAAACAGATTCAAAACAATGGCCGTTGATCTCATATATGTATTCATTAATTTCACTGTTTTATTCTTACTGGCTGCTTTCCATTGCCTTCAAATACACAAGCATAGCACTGCCACTGGATAACTAATAGGATGCAAACCATTTGTTTCCTAATTAAAAGGATAGTATGACCATGTAGTTTAAAAAAATAATGTGTTTTTGTTCATTCCTCTTGGGAGCCAACATTATACTCCAGCTAGTCTAGCTGATAAGAAATGCAATTAAGGGTTTGACTTGTTTCTCTGAGCATAGAGATAAGCTCAATCAAAGCAAGCTGGTTTTCTGCTTGGATTTACACCACCACATGGGTGGAGTTCCTTAGTTAGATGCTTAAATATGGACTTGGGCCCCACTTACACACTGTAACTAGTTCCACTGACTTCTACTAGAGTAGTAGAGAAGCAAATCCTCTTTCACTGACATGAACTGTTCTCATTTGTTGTACTTCTGTAGGCAACAGGATTATTCATTATACACATAACACCTTAAAAAAACCATACTTCATAATGTGCGAAAGATTCCCATTCGGAGTTTGCCAGCTCCTGGAACTCTGGACCACAAGCGCTGGCTTCCAGTTTTCCCTGGCAGTGCTCAATCCCCGCTCAGCCTCAGGCCCCACCCCCTATTCCACCCCTTCCCCCAAAGCCCCACCCCGCTCCACTCCCACCCCACCTCTTTCCACTCCCTCCCCTGAGTACGCCCCCTCCCCACTTCTCCCCCTCCCTCCCAGCACCTTCTGCATGCCATGGAACAGCTGATCCATGGCAGGCGGGAGGCGCTGGGAAGGAGGGGGAGGAAATGATCGGCGGGACTGCCGGTGGGCAGGAGCTGCTGGGGGTAGGGAGAGGTGGAGGGATGGAGCTTGGCTGCCAGTGGGTGTTAAGCACCTGCTAATTTTTTTCTGTGGGTGCTCTAGGACTGGAGCACCCATGGAGTCAATGCCTATGCTTTGGACTGAGCCTTGATGGGGGGATTGTTCTGCAGTGACCAGAGGGCTGGCTGAGCTGTTGTTACCCAGCACTCTGTTACAGGGGGACTATAACAATAATGGCTACCAGAGCCCATTTGATACTACTTCCCAGTATGCTTGGAGCCAGCGGTGGGGACAGAATGGACTAGAAACCCTTGCTGAGGCCAGTAGGGAGGCATCTGCATGGGGTGATAAGGACAGGCAGTTTGCTGGGCCACTGATGAGCCAGGGCTGGGCTTGTCCCCTCAGCGGGAGGGGACAGCCTGACTCGGAGACAAAAAGACTCAGTTTAGTTTTCAGTGAGGGAGCTGACAGAGAAGCAGAACAGCTTAGGGACTCTCTGATTAATTCTACTCCCCACCCCCAAAGGGAGGCTTTCAACTGCTGTGGGATCCCGATCTGGGGCCAGCACCTGAGAGACAAACAAGATCTCCCACAGGACTCTAGGGCAGAATCTATGAAGATGCTGTAAGAGGACTCAATTTTGTTTAAACTGGCCAACATTCCCAGCACTTGTCTCTGGATTCATCCGTAGTGTACCACCTGCCTGGGAAGGTGCAAGGGAAGGAGTTGGCATAAATTGTAAGTGTTGGGATGTGGACAATGTATTGATGCATTAATACTTATTAATTAACCCTAACCCTTTCCTTCCCCAGATCCTATTTTCCTGCTCCCAATAAAGTCCCCCTTTGTTATATTGTTATAATTTGGATGTCACTTCTTTGTGTTGATGCATTTTATTATTTCTTGTGTATTAGGTTTCATTCTCCTAGTCAGCAGTGGTATTAGTCATTTTCCCAAGGGACAGCACCCCCTGTGTCAAGGGTGGAAACACCAGGCGTCACAAGAAAGGAACCTAGGACCCAACCCACGTGAGGAGAAGGGAGAAGCCACTTCAAGTAGCAAGTACCAAGGAGGAGGCTTGAGCCACATCTGGGGGGATGAGCTACATGGGTACGTCTGGGGACAGGACGTAGGAAGCTGATATGCTGTTCTGAATGCTTCATGCTACACAAAAGGTTCCTTCACCAAATCATTGGCAAATGATGCACTTAAATGTCTCTCTTGCCCAGTGGGATTAATTGTGCATGTCTCTAAGTCTCATCATGCGTTGTTTTGTCATAAAGATGTGTAAAACAAAGAAGCCCCAAATAATCTGTGAAACATCATAGTTTATAAGAGGGAGAAGCTCAGATCTCTCATTCAGCACAGCTCTTTTATGCACACACTGGCTTCAATGAGATGGCTTCCCATCTGCTTTTTAAGACAACAGTACTATGGAGTTAGTGATAGACTGTATGTGACTTGTTTATGCTGATTACTGTACTGAAGCCGTTTTGTACTTTGCTGGCTATCTAGGGGCATGATTATTTGAAAGTAATGAGGCAGTAGCATTAAGTGGAGCTTCCTTTTATCAAGAGACGGACTATGTTACCAAAACCAACAACCACCCTTCCATAAATATTTTCATTTTAACTGAGTGAAGTCATCCAAAAACATCATTGCCTAACTCACATTATCAAATGTCAAGGAATTACAGGCTAGGCTGAAAGTTGCTGCCCATCAGTGATGGAATCCTAAGCTAATATTTTTTTTCATACCCATTGGGTTAGAAGTTCTTGTCTACTAAACTAAATAAAACTGGAGTTTTCTGTGTGGTATCATTTGCACATTACACAACAAAGTAATATGTAGAAACCACATAAGTACAATGGTTTCTACATTATTGTATTTTCTCCTATGTACATATACACACAACTGCTCTGGGAGGCTTCTAAATCATAGAGTGCAGTGAGTGCCACTAGCAGGCTCACAAACTATTTAAAGTGATACTACCCTATTTCTATATGCTACAGCCTAGAAGGGCTCAATTCCTTAAAATGTTGTGTTGGGATGTGGACAATGTATTCACTTCCCATTGAAGTCCACAGGAGGTGAGGACACTCAGAGCCTCACAGGACTCAAATCACAAGATTTTTGTAGGTTGAGCCTAAGAATCAAATGCTGATAAAGCTGTTAGGAACCCTTGTGAATTTTTCTTGGAACTGAGGCATGGAAAGCATAGGGGTATATCACTGAGACAGGGTCCCTGGGGTGCAACCTGGATTGTGGGACTGCTGAGCCTCTATCCCACCAACATGGTCTGCCTCTCTCTCTGTGAGACTGATATCAAGCTACAAACCTCTGACAGGCATTGCACTTACATAGACGCCCACAGGCAGGGACACACCCACCTGTGTAACATGAATGGTCTCTAGCCACTCATGAACTGTCAATAGAGAGACTCCAGCCAATTCCCCTCTGCTCCCCAGTCTTGCACCCCAGAACTGTACCACCTTGCACTGGTCAGAAGCCCGGCCAGTGTAAGCTCATTACTTAGTTTGCCACTGCTTCATAGGAAAGTGGACATGCACCAGCCTTTGTAGCCTGAACTGAGATTTCCCAAGCACTTCAACCAAAGCACACTATTAAGGATAAAATATTAAAATAAGTTTATTAACTACAGAAAGATAGATTTTTAAGTGATTATAAGTGGTAGGCATAAAGGTCAGAGACAGTTACCTTAAGAAAATAAAAAGTAAACATGCATTCTAAATCCTAAACTTTTATACTAAGCAAGAGTTGAATCGAACAGCTTTTCTCACCCCAAAAGATGGTACAAGCAGCTTACAGTTCTTCAATACACAGACTGGACCCAGAGGTGAAAGTAAGCCGGTACGGTACGGCATACCGGCAAGAGCCAGTATGACGTGCCGGACTGGACCAGCTTCAGCAGCGGTGATTTAAAGGGCCCGGAGTTCCGGCCGCTGTGGGGAGCCCCGGGCCGTTTAAATCCCCACCGGAGCTCCAGCAGCCGGGCTCCCGCAGTGATTTAAAGGGCCCGGAGCTCCACGGCAGCCAGAGCCCCAGGCCCTTTCATTTGCCCCTGAGCCCCAGGGCTCCCAGCCGCCTCTGCAGCAGGGTGATTTAAAGGCCCTGGGGCTCCCAGCCACAGCTGGAGCCCCAGAGCCTTTAAATCTTGAAAGACCCCGCCTCTTCTGGTTGAGGCCATGCCTCTTTCAGTTGAGGCCACGCCCCCGCTCAGGACTCTAGCATACCGGTAAGTCCTTTAAGTTTCACCCCTGACTGGACCCCTTTCAAGCCCGGGACCAAACTCCCTAGTTCAGAGCCTTTGTCGTCCAGACAGTTTTCCAGGTGTTGAGATGGGGTGGGGGGGTGGGGGGAGGCGGGGGAGAGGCCCTGGCCTTACATTGCAGTGTAGACATACCCAAAGTTACTTGACCAAAGTCCCACAGCAAGTCTGGCAGAGCCAGGAATAGAACCCAAGTTTCCTGAGTCCTAGTCCAGTGGCCTCAAAACAAGACTTTTTGCCTCCTTGCCTTGTGCCCTATCCTCTGCCAACTTGGTGTACCGTATTGTAGCTCAGTCCTCTTGTCCCATAAGTGACTCAGCACCTTTCCCCACACCAGCCCCGTGCCTGGAATACCCTTTCTCTTTGTGTGTGCCATGCCGTTCAGTACCAGTCTCCATTTTGGTCCTGCACACCGTAGTTCCTGCCTTCTTGACTAACAGATTTGTTCATTCCGTGTGTAGCAGTCATAAAGCACCTTATGAAAACTTGAAAATGACCCAACATTTGTACGGTACATAAGTATCTCTCTGATCTGTTACTGTTATAACCCAGGGAGAACAGAGAACTGAAGGAGGCATAGTGGCACTGCACCGCTAGGGAGCTGGGGGATGGTAAGAACTGTTCAGCTAAGGAACCATAATTTTATGGAATGTACCCTTCTCTTATTTGCCAGTAGACAGTGCTCTTTGTATATCCTTACTAGTTACACACCCACATACTTACACATTCCACTTTTGATATGGAGCTCTCATAATGGGAGAAGCCTTACCTGAGGCCATAGCCAATATGGAGGCACAAGGCCTGTACAAATGCTTTCTGTAGTCCATAGGGAAGCCATCAAGTATGGAAATGGGCCCCATACCCTTGTGTAGAGGGTCAAACCTGCTCCTCTGGGTTTTGACAGACATGTGGTGTTGCTGGAGGGTGTTCTGTGAAGAGGGACTCATTTGGGATTTCCTCCCAGTGAGCCTCCTATTTTTAATGTGGGAGGGACCATCTGACCTACTATTCCTTCACCAAAAGTAAGGAAACCTCTATTGATTTATTTTCCCCAGAAAGATCTAGGGATTAGGGTTGTAAAAGCTCTGAAGGCAAAAGTTCCATAGGGATATGCAGGATACACATTGATAGAAATTTTTGGGCCTTATTTTTAGACAAATTTTTAATAAACCTAAAAGAAAGAAGTCCATTTGGAATTTTCTAAGATGATTAAAAATGTAAGCCCATGGGAATGAATCAGACTTTACCAATAATGAATCAGATTACACCCGTAACCGGTGCTCAGATAAGGAGAGAAATGTGAATGAATTCTTATATTTTGCATGAGGCCTGATTCAAACCACTGAAATCCGTGAAATCTTTCCACTGATTTCAGTTGGTATCAGATCAGGCCAATGATGTTTCCAGCACTGTAACTTCTGGCATAGTCAAATCAGCATGACCATTATAGAACAGGAGACAAGAGCTGCTCTGTGTTCTCTCTCTCTTTTCTCTTTCCAAAGTTTGATTTCATCCAACCATCCATTTTCTCAACCGTTGCACCAGTTTCTTCTCGTTCAAATGAAAACAATTTTTATTTGAACTCCTTGTGAGTGCTGCTCTTTCTGGAAAAAAGTGTCTGGGCCCAGAGACTCGGATCATTTTGAACACGCTCCGTAATCTTGTAACATAAGGCACAGTTCAGTTATGTGCAGAAGCTCTTCAGAGAAAAATCAGACAATATGTTTCTATTCCTTGTTATAGATAAGTGTAGAAACATGCTCCACATGAAGTTCATGAACTCTTGCTAATGTTTCTATCTAGGATCCACTAAGAGTAGAAACAAAACTGCATGAACTGTTTGTAATTAAACTGCATGCAACTTGTTTGGTCACAGTACAAACTCAAAATCTAACATTCACAATTTTAAACACATATGCGCTCAGCTGACTCCAGGAATGGACTAGAATGGAATAGAAACAAGATTTCCAAAAGATGCTTCAAGCAATGAAGTACTTACCCATGTATGCACCATGCTATTGGAATTTGGGGAAATTAAAATTTAAAATAAAACCACCCTCAAAGCTATTAAAAATAAGGGCATATGTGCATTATAATGTGGCCAAATAAAAATGGATTTTCACTAGAGCTCCAAAAGGCACATGTCTGACTTAAGATCTATCTTCTTGACAAATTTCAAGAATCTACTTCTTCCCACTCAGGTGCTAGACCTGCTCAAAAACGGCCCCTAAGTGCTTTTCTAGCAGTGAAAATGCCCTTTTTTCACTTCCCGGATCCCCAAAAACGGTTGGCCTGGGTTTACTCAAACATGTCCCAAAAATTCACGCTTTGTCAGAGAGCAGACCTGCAAATTCGCATCCTGTAAGACAAAAAAGAAAATTATAAGCAACTGAAAAAGGTTCATTAGAATGGAAAAAGCTTAGAGAACCTTAACTAATCCAATGTCTCTTAACTTTGATTTCAATGAGCTTTGTATCAGGCCATATTGCAGGCATTGCAAGCTCCAGCTATAATAAATATTAATATTAGGTATTTTATGTAACATTTGCCGAGTAAGAACATGAAAGGATGCCAAGCTTGTAAAACTAAACTGTCCCTTTATTAAGAGAACTCTTTAGAGATGCTGCTATTATAAATTCTACATTGCTGCTGCATAGAAAGGTCACACCCTCCTCTCCACCCAGCCACGTGTACCTGAACTCCCGGAGTGCGATTTCCACTGAGCTTCCTCAGCCTCAGGAACAAATGGGAAGAGGTCTACTTGCTAGCATTCTAGCTATATGCATGCAGACTGACTTCCTAGTGACTTCTCCAAGCGCTTCCCTCTTCCAATCTGTGCCCCTCCCTCCAAGTTCCATGTAGGTTGCTACATTAGAAATGTGCAAAAATCAGAACTTTGAATTTAAATGTCTTCCTATTTTAGGAAGATTTGCGTTCCAGTCCCTTGATTTGAACCTGTCCCTGTGGTTTTGTTTTGGATTCTACTTGGCATTCTGGATATAGCAACTGGAAAAGGGGGGAGTCTGAGAAAGAATAAAGATTTGACAGGGTTCAGACAGACTGAACAAAAATGATCTGAGTTATCATGTTACTTTCTCCCAAGTATGTACATAAATCCTTGCTGATGTCATAACTGTGAAAATATGCCTGAAGAGAGCATAGTGGGGCTGATGCCTAAGTAAATAAGTGTCTTTAATATTTAAGTCACTCCGTTTCTTGGGATGGCTTCGTTTCAGCATCTGCAATGGGCAGCTTCATAGCCATTTTGTGAGGGAGAATAATTAAACAATCTCCTTTTGGCAGTGTAGCCTATGTCACTCAAACTAATGGAGGACGTTCGTGCCAGATGGGAGAGCACATGGGACGTGCTGCGTTTATGACCCCCCCCCCCCCAGAATGTACAGTTGCTGTACATCCCTTTCAGGGTACGGAATGTACCCTGGGTGCCGCTCACTCCTTTCCTCTTCTCCCAACAGACAGTGAGAAGGAAGCAGGTGCTGGGCCGTAGAGAGGATGAAAGCATATAACATACGCGCACACATTAATCCAACCGTCTGGGAAACAGCTCTGTGCAACTACACTTCTGGCACCGGTCTTCATTCTCGCAATTATTTTGTATGTTTAGACAATATCATTCTTCAGAATTGTGACTGGGGAGTTTTTGTTTCAGAGGCTTGTGGATGGACTGAAAAATGTTAATCTGTTTTCCAAGTGCTGATGTTTCATTCTTAGCTGTGAACTGCCTCTCCCAGAACGGCTTTCCAATTGGCTAAGTCATACCATCTGTGTATGGGGATGTCTATGCTGGAGGTGCAATTTCCAGCTCGAGGAGAAATATCCACACTAGGGCTGATTGAGCTTGTGTGCTATAAATACCAGTATAGCTGCAGCTGCACAGGTGGCAAGGTGAGCTAGCCACCCGGGGTATGTATGTAGGGGCTCAGATGGGATTGTACTCAGGGAAGCTAACCCACCCCACTGCCCATACAGCTGCAGCTACACTACTATTTTTAGCACACTAGTTTGATCAAAGCTAGCACATGTCTACCTGACCTGGAAATTACACCTCTAGCTCTAGTGTAGACATACCCTGTATGTCACCTTATTGTTGTGATGGCTATATGAACCAATACATAGATATGATGTTGATGTCTGGTTAATATACTTATGGGACCCCAATCCTGCAATGAGATTCCCTGGGGCTCTGTGTGGGTGCAGGGCGTTACCTGCCTGTATCTCATTGCTGGATTGGAGCAGAAGTCTGCATGGGCTCCATTTATCCCTGCCACGACCTATCCCCATGCTGTTAATGCTGACAGACTCTTGCAGGATTTTTCCATGAAAATTCTATACTGCTGTGCCACTGCATGGAAAGGCCAATCCTACTCTCCACCCAGCCATATGTACCTGAACTCGCAGAACTACAACTTCCACTGAGTTTCCACAGATTCAGGAACAATAAGGAACAGACACAATCTTCCATCTTCATTTGCACTGTAGTCAGCACCAGCTCAGTTGCACTCATGGTGACACCCATTGTCAGCAAATGGATTTGACTGAACCAGGCATTTGGTTTCTCTCTCCTTCCGCAAATAGTTTGAGGCTTTTCACAGTTCATAGTTCTTGTTCCAAACCCAAGTGTTCAAAAATCATAAATCAGATTACTTTATGCAGTCATGAGATTGTTAGAACAAAATGTTGGGTTCACTTTATTTGCCTTCTGGATTTTGAGCTTTAGGACTCATGTTTTCAAATCTTCTCCACATCCAGGAGGGCTAAAAACTTTTTTTAAAAAGCTAAAATTCTCACCTTGTCACAGGATTTCAGGGGCTGGGTATTTAGGAAATGACATCAAATATTGCAAGACTCGTGATAAAGTCAAGCGGGTTAGTAGCACTAAGTTTGATCTCTGCTACTTCACTCTGTGAAGCAGAGGGAATTGTCTGTGGGAATTTATGTGCATTATTCTGGCCACTAGACGGTGCTCATATTTTTTTCATTAGTGGAACAGAAACTCTGAATAAAGTTCACACACAGTGTGTTCCTTAGTCTAGGTCATAGCAAAGTCTATGTCCAGACAAATCTCCTTAATTCACTGTGTGTTGCTTCTTCTATTAAAGTGAAAGACAAAGGAGTTTCCAACATTTCAGTAATAAATTTACCCACAAAGAGAACACCAATTAATTTTTATTGTATAAGTTGTTAGAGTGTTCATGGCTCTACAAAAACACATCAAACTCTAATGTTCCAGTGCTCTGTACTGTGTGGTCAACACCCCAGATTCCCAAATGAGTTTAATCCTCTAGTAGTGGAAATGCTATTTTTCTAGCTTGGCTCCAGTCCCTGACTCTGTGGTTCTATATGCATTTAAACTTTAAACATTTGGATTTTTTTTTTTAGTGTTAATGTTGTCCAAAGATTGTCCATATATAAGCTGCAATTCAATGTGGCAATTTTCAAATGTCTTGCTCACTCCAGTATAAGATACAGTTGAAACAATAATTTTGATTAGAAAGGAACCATGACTTTGATATTTAGCAATGGAGCATTCTGAATGTATTTCCCCTGTTGCTAAGAACACCAGTAAAACCAAATGGTAGTGCAGCCCATTTCTACTACACAGAATGGCTGATGGAACTGTTTCAAAACAAAAATGTTAGCTCCTTGCAGCAAAGACCATCCATTCATGTATGTCTGGAAAGTGCAAACACCAAAAAACCCCACATGGTTGTTAAATGTGCCCCCCACCCGCAGTGCCAGGATATCTGAGCATTTCACAATCTGTGACACAGTTATCCTCACAACAGCCCTGTGAAGTAGAGCAGTGCTATTAGCCCCATTTTGCAGATGGGGAACCAAGGCATCGAGAACTGAAGTGACTTAGCCAAGGTCACACGGAATCTGTGGCCAAGGAGGCAATTGAACTTGGGACTCTAACCACTGGACCATCCTTTTCTACAGACTGAAAAATAGATGCTCTTCACACAGCGATGCAACAGAACTCAGCTGCACAGGTGCCTTGCTGTGTGTGCTCTGAGAGGAAAATAGATTTGATGGCTACATTTACTTTTGGTATCCCCACTTTTCTCCTTCCCAGTTTTTAATACTAAGTAAACCAAAACAGTAATTGAGATTCAGCCTCACACTCTGGCTATATCTACACTGCACTGAAAAGCCAGGTGTTGGCACCTGGGATAGTCTAGCCTGGGTATGAGCATCCCCACTGCAAAGTCCTGCCTGTGTTACTGTGTCCTCACTGTTCCTGCACTCACCCATGTGTGTCTGGGGGCATAGCCCATGGTTCTTTGTGCTGAGACATTCCAGGATTATATCCCAGGCAGGTGTGTCAACTGAAGGAGAATTTGTTTGTCCTACAGGGGGAATTGTGGGAAGGGCATTGGAGGCTGTCAGCACTCAAATTATTTAGCCTGCATCCTCACTGAAAAGTGGGCGGGTTCCAGCCTAAATTAAAGCAGAACCTGGGTTGTAATTCACCTTCCTATCTGGGTAAGCCAGTCTGAGGTTAAAGCACATCCAAACTTGGGTCAGAGATTCATTGTGGATAGGAAGCAGTTAAGGCTAAAACCCAGGTAAGAGCCCAGGCTAACTGTCTAGCATATACATACTTGCTGTATTAAGCTCTGACTGTAAACCATTTTAGTTCATTCTATAGAAATTGTATCCATAGTCACAACTAAATGTAGCTAACCCTCTAGTTTACGTTTTTATTTGGCACTCATTTTCCTGGGCAACTGTAATTATTCAAACTACAAAACATTTGGATAATGTGATGGTTGGGTTTTGGGGACAGGAAACAAAACCACCCCAAACTAGCAGTGCTTCAGAACATGGTGAGCAGGCAGTTTGCTGTGGGATTTGGCTGCCAGTCACTATTCTGTTGTGTGCGTTACTGACGTGAGGGAACACTGTGACCTTCACAGTAGTCCCTCTTGTTGCATCTTGACAAACAGTCAGCAGTATCGAAGTGGATCCTTTATTTAATGTGGCTCACACAAGTAACAGCCCTGGCAACCTTGCAATGGCAGTTATGAAGGACAATCTGCAAGATGTCGAGATTTTTTTGTGCCTAGTTAATACTTGGGACTCAGTTCAACTTGCAGGTGCAGGGAAATGCAAACTGTGATTGAGTGCTGTCCTTAAGAAGGATTCACCACTGGGGAAGGTATGGTGGTGTTACATTGCCAACCTTTTGCCTGGGTTATGATGACAACAGTAATTACTGCTCTTGTTACTTTCCTTTGGCCCTGACTATAGGCTCAGCCCATATCTGAGCTACTCTCAGAGAAAAACATGATGATCCCATGTCCAGATCTCTCCAAGGGCTTCTCATGTTGTAGAGTGGGCAGGAACATTGAAAACGCATTGCCATTTGCATGTAGGGTCTGATCCAAAGCCCATTGACGTTAACTGAAAGACCAACATTGATAGCAATGGGTTTTGGATCAGACCCTTGGCACCCAAACAGCCATGTGATGGTGGCTGCAGCCTATCCCTGCCAAGTGGTTACAGGAGACATGGGCTCATCCTCCCCATCCAGCACCAGTAGTAGAGAGGTTGGAATAAAGTACCCGGGAGAGAGAGGGCAGTAGAGAATGGGGGGAGGCTGCGTGAGCCTTGGCAAAGAGGCCCATTGAAGAGTCCAGTTCTGAACGAATTGGCTTTTTGGAAGTAAAGGCTATGAAGGGACATGCAGAAGCTTTGTATGTACGTTTCACAGTTTAAAAATGTGCCCATCCAGTGCTCTTTGCACATGTACATGTCTTGTACACAGATACCACACCACTGCAGGGCCAATGTCCACAGAATGAGCCTTCCAGAACGCACTCCCCATTGCTCTCACCCACAGCCTCCTGGGAAAAGCAGAGGGCTGGGATTTCAGAAGCACTTAGCACTGGCCTAGCTCTGGTCCCCTTGAAGTCAGTGGTAAAACTCCCATTCATTGACTTCAGGGGGAGCAGAGCTAAGCCAGTGCTACACATTTTTGAAAATCCTACCTTAGAAGAAGACACGGGCCTTGCAGTGCGCAGATGGTGATGTCAGGGGAAATAGGGTCTCCCTTGCCAAGTGGGCCCCGGCCTAAGGAGCTGTCAGTTAGCAACAACAGGGCTGAGGAAAAATTTGATTATCTACATAATTCCCCTCCCTCAATCTCTAAACTGAATCATCCAACATGTAAATGCAACAGGGTGAGTTAGAACAGACTAAATTCATCCCTTGGTCCAAGGCATGTCTGACAGGGAACCACTTTGTTCCCAACTGTGAACTTCCTTACTTTGATGAGCTTAGGCTCGAACATTAGCATTCTTTGAATATACTGCAATTTCCTGTATCGGTTAATTTCCTCTGTTTTTAAATGGGAGGATTAGAGACTTCACCAAAACACTGTCAGCAAGGACAGAAGGTTAGAACAACAAAAGTAGCATTCTTACCGCACCTATATTGTCTCTCTCACCAACAGAAGTTGGTCCAGCAAAAGATATTACCTCACCCACCTTGTCTCTATGATATCTTCTGACCCACACAGCTACAACAACACTGCATACACCCATATGTGTCAGTACAAAATTATACAGCCTCACGCACAGTTATTAATTCATCAGTAATAGGTTTATGGATTAAAGTTTTTGTATAAAAATACTAGAAGACTAGCAACTTTTGCATGGTTTCAGCTAGAGCTGGTTTTAATTGATGAATGTAACCCTTTTTTGCTTATCAGAAATTGCCTTTGAACAGACTGTGATTTTTATAAAATTACTTGCTATTTGAAGTTAATTAATTATTTTGTGCAAACAAACTTCTGTCTATGGCTGGCTTGCAAATTGTCTGCCACACGTATTCCTTCAAGTATCTATGGTTTGATATTTGAACCACATGATTAGTTGTCTAAGATCATGTGATATTGTTTCTTTGAAATTTTTCAGACAAACCCTTTTTCCACCCCAAAAAAAAATGCAAGATTTGGGTTAACAAACATTTCACAGATTTGCAGAGAATTCACAGAATTGTTTCAGTCAGAAAACAAAACCAAACAATTCCAAGAAAGTCAAAATGAAATGTTTTCACTTTCCAGTTCAAAATGAAAAAGGTAAAAAAAAAAGAGAACCCCTGAAAATTAAACAATATTCATTTTGTTCAATCCCAAACATTTTTTTAAAAAAATTTCAGTTCAGCTACTGAATGGAAAAAAATGATTATTCAGCTCTAATCAAGATGGCCACGTGAGCAGTTCTGGCACAAATTTTTGTGCAAATACTTATTTATACATTTATTCATGTCTCTTTCTTCCAATGGACACTTGAGGGAACATAAATAATCACTTACAAGAATATATGTGGACAGTGGATCAAAAAATTGGCAAACGTAATAAAATCAGATTTGATTTAGAATAGGCCACAATATTTGCAGAAATAATCACTCAGCTCTAGTTTCTGCCTATTTCAGATCTAGTTTCAAACTAAAATGCTTCAACATGGCATAAATACCAGCCCTCAAAAAACGAGAATTAGAAATGGACTATTAAAAATGGACCATGTTGCCTATTGAGATTATGAATGATAAAAAAAACAACAACAACAAAACTATGAAAATACCAATGGGTCATGACTAAATCTATTTATTTTGGCTGCTTCTGAATTTTCTTCTAAAACATCTGAAACTGTTTCTCTTTGTCATTCACAGTATTTGTAATGATTCATAAAAAAAGGGCTGCAAACATTCTTTACATTTTATAATCTCCCCCAAATCCCTATCTAGGCTGATAACTTGTTAAACAAGTTTCCACCCCATAAGATTTGTGTTATAAACCACTGAAAATCAGGACTTTCAATGAACATGCCGAGAGACCTTTAACTGGAGCCTTATTCCCACTTCCTCGATGATACTGTCATATGTTTCAAAGGGACTGCCAGAAGAATCCCAAGATATTCTTCCTAATGGGGCAGGGAGCCCCCTGCCTGGGCCAGATCTTCAGAATTCTGCTCTGGGTGAGAGATGGAGTGGAGGGGACAACGTCAGGAACCGAGGGGACAGTGTCAGGAACTGAGGTGACTGCATGGAAAACCCTTGCCGTCTTGATGTGGTGCAGGTGGGCACGTAACAGAGCACTGATTACTTCCCTGAAAAACTGAACTACTGGCCTCTCAAGCTGTTCTCACATGAAACATTCAGTCCACATTTAAAGTTCACATGTTCTGTTTGCCTTTCCCCCCATTCTGTTGTAAAAATATTTAAGATAATTGACTTAGATTTCTTTCCCTGTGTAATAGATTGGGACTTTTCACCACAATTTTCCCGCTGCTTGGCGTAGAGCGTTTCTTGAACATATTTTTTCTTTTTTTAATGTTCAATTGAATAAGCTTCCATGAACCCCTTTAGATTTTTCATTAGGCTCCCCATCAGTCTTATACCTCACATGACCTTTCTTATTCTAAATCTATTTTTCAGCAATGGGCCATTAGTCTGCCTTATTATGAAGAGTCTAATCAGGAATACAGTGCTCCCTCCCTAGGTCCTTTCTTCACTGAGTGAAAGTGTGTTTTGTGGGAGCAGAGGTGAATTATGCTTCATGGGCCCGTGGGCCAGAGAAACTGGGGGGCCCTCCCCACCCCTTCCACCTGCAGACCCCCACCCCTGGTGCTCTTGCCAGGGAATGGGGTCAGGGTGTGTGGGTTTGCCCTGCTTCTCCTGCCTGCCTGGTGCTCCTGCCCCTGGCAGGTGGGAGGAATAGGTCGGGGCACAGGGGCACTCATTTGTCCACCCCCCTCCAATTGATCAGGGCCCCTGAACATGGGCCCCATTGGCCCAGTGGCTAATCCACCACTGTGTGGGAACTGATATGAGCTAAACACAGTTCCATTTTGCTGTATAGCTAGGAACCAACTGTGTTTTAGGAATTATGCTAAAACTATGGGGCAAGATTTTCATGTGGCACAGTGAGCAACATCGCGGAGCGTGCTCTGCAGGATGTCGTCAAGAAGCAAATTGCCAGACCCTTCTCCAACCAACATGTCGCCACCTACCTGAGCGGCTCGCTGGAAGGCGAATTTGGAAGAGACAGGGGAGACTTTGCTTCGCTCTGGACTTGTGCCCTCATGCTACACGACGACTGGAGAAGCGTATTGGCTGCCAGGGCCAGCTCCAGGCATCAGCCTACCAAGCATGTGCTTGGGGCGGCACCTGGAGGGGGGCGGCGCTCACCCGGGGAGAGCAGAGCCTCCGCGGGCTCGCCGCCCTCCCCCCGGCGCTCCTGCCAGTCGGGGAGAGCGGGGCCGCGGCCGAGCTCTCCGCCCTCCTCCCGGCGCTCTGGCTGGTCAGGGAGAGTGGAGCCGCAGCGGGCTCGCCACCCTCCCCACGGCGCTCCAGCCAGTTGGGGATAGTGGGGCCCCGGCCGGGCTCGCCACCCTCCCCGCGGCTCTGGCTGGCCGGGGAGAGTGGGGCCGCAGCCGGGGCTCGGCGCCCTTCCTTGCCGTGCTCCCTGCTGGGGGGTGGAAGGCGGCAGGAGGCTTTTTTGCCGCCCCAGGCAAAAAAGCCAGAGCCGGCCCTGTTGGCTGCCACTGGATGTGGTGCGAGGAATGCCAGGAGCTGGGAGTCCTGGTGCCACAGGTGAAGAATATAGATCACACTATCATCACTTTGAGAGCTAGAACCATGCTGGAGAGGACCCTGAAGGATGCCATCCGCTGCCAATACATGGAAAACCTGAAACAGAAGCCAGACCAGGGCAAGGCGTTTAAGGTGATGTTCAAGTGGTATGGCCACAACCACTTCCTCCACGGGGGCAGCATCACCCGATTTGCTGAATGGAGCCGTCCGGCACAGGAATCAGGACAAGTGATGCAAGAAGCGCAGCTACGTCAATGAGACACTACCCCACATCCTGTGTAACTGCAAGCCCCATTCCAGAGCCTGGCAGCTGGGACACAACGCCATCCAAGATCGCCTGGCCAGAGCCATCCTGCCACCCCATAAACTCTGCCATCCCCGAAACCGACAGCCAACTGCGACCGAACATCGTCATCACCAGCGAGGACCGGAAGAAGTTCATCATGGTGGACATCACAGTGCCCTTCGAGAACAGGATCCTAGCCTTCCTCAATGCCCGAGCTTGAAAGATGGAGCAATATGCCCCTCTGGACAAAGCCTTGAGAGCTAAGGGCTACCAGGTTCGGACACATGCACTGATCATCAGAGCCTTGGGCACGTGGGATCCCAGTAATGAGTGAGTGCTGACTGCTGAGAGAATGCGGAATCGGTCAACGCTACGCTCGACTGATGCAGCAACTCATGGTCTCGGACGCCATCAGGTGATCGAGGGACATCTACATAGAACACATCACCACACATCGGCAATACTAGGAGGATGAGCTGGAGTGCTGATGAAAAGTGCAGTCGGAAAGTAACTGAAATACTTCCCTCATGGATTGTATTTTCTAAATGGACAACCTACCTAATTCTCAATAACTGAGAGACAATCTCCACTCATTGATATATTTTGCTTTCCACAATCAAATCTCTGTACAACTTTTCATAAGTGACATACTTGAGTATTTGGATTCTAATATCAAAACTATATTGTTAAATCTATTCACCTAAATTTGGATTATTGCTGATTATGTACTCTATGTATCATATGACTTTTAAAAACAAACTTTGTATTGTGGATAATCTAAACACTATACCCAGATGTGCAGACACTCTTTTCTCAACCTATGTATTATATAATTTTTTAACATTAGCTTTAATAAAATTTGTAAATTTGTTTGTGCAAAGGAGCCCCTCAGTGTAGATCTCCACCCTTCCCATGGTGGGAGGGATAAGTCAGCTACTATTTTCAGTAAGACTAAACTTGAATCACAAATTAACTATTTCCTTTGCAACCAGGAGGTTGAGTTTTTGCTGCTATGTTTTTGTTTGTCTGTTTTGATGCAAGATTAAATACAGCAGAGCACCCCCAAAACCCAGTGCTAATGAATAGATTGTGGGATTTTTCAAAATCACTCAGCATTGGCCAATTCTGCGTTTCTTGGAGTCCACGGTAATCCTTGTGGGAGCAGAGTTAAGCCAATTCTAAGTATTTTTGAAAATCCCACCCAGACTTTCTATGGTGGTATTTCCAGGGGCCCTAGCTATCACTTTTCCACAAATGCAGATCAGTTTTTGGTAATTTCACAAATCTAAAATTATAACATATTGAAATTTCATTACATTAACAACAACTGCAAATGATAAAATAGCCTGTTGAATTCTTCATTGTTAAACATTTCCTTCTAGGTTTGTATATGCTTTTTTAATCTCCGCTCTCCCAAACTCTTGTCGGTATGGCTAATAAAAGTATTTGTTCAAAAAAAAAATTAAGAAAATATACTTTAGAAATGTTTTTAAATATATGTATGGAATCATTGAGCCATATGCACAATGTTTTCAGAGGTTATTGTGTTTTTTAGTGAGCCATAATTTCCTCTGCTTTTCTTGGATCTTTTCCTTTTGACTTCCTAGAATTTTGTCCGTACCACAGACCCCGTGGGTCATGCTTTAGGCATTTGAAATTCTGCTATTCTTAATGCAGCAAAGTTTTATTTAATAATGGAGAGCCAAATAGTGCTCTTAGTTACACCTTTCAAACCCATTAATGGGACAGAATGGGTGTAACTAACTGCTTGGCTCAGAATCTGCAGAGTTGATAAAAACTGCTCCAGGAAAAAAAATGGTTATATATTTTATGCATTATTTTCTGAAGAACAATAAGATCAAACTTGCCCTGTAACCGTAGCAATTTCTAGGTTCAAAGGAAGTACAGACTCTTTAGCAATATGCATGTTACTCTTCTTAAAAAAGATACAAATCCCTTTCATGCTTCAGATGCAGAATTTCAGTTACTGAGACAGAATGGAAAAAAGAGAGTGTGAACCCAGTCTGAAGCCACTGTTGGATTTTCAGGACTGCCAGATGCCCATTAGCTCCAGTTGTTCTTTCGGGATGGGGAATTGGGGGCTCGGTGAAGACCATTGCCACCTAAATCCTAAAGGGCCTTCGGAGGGGTCAAGAAGCAGAAGCAAAGAAAACACTCCCAATCCCACTGCTGCTGTTTTTTGGGCTGTGAAACCCCATAAACCTTAGTTAGCATGTTGGCTATGAAGCTAGCTTGTGCTGAGGATTAAGGTGCCATGCAAGGTATATACAGGATCAGACGTCGCTATATTTGCTTGGGTGATGCATGTAGGGGGTTAACTTTAACAGAGCTGTTTCGGATCACATGATTCCAGTGGGGTACAGCTCTCTCTTGAAGATGCAGCACCATTAACTCTTTCACAGACACTACAGCTCCATTATACTGAAGAATGTAATATTTCTAATTCCAGTCCTTCATACTGACTGGCAATCCATGCTCAACTTTGCTTAAGGTTAAAGGGAGGCCTTTGCTACTCAAGCTCACACTTGTATTATCGTAGAAAATCCTCAAAGGCACAGCCATTCTTATCAATTCTTAGCACTAATTAATTATGATTAGTATTTGAAGAAGAACGAAGAGAGGTATTCATTCTTCTTCCTCCATGGGGCTCCCTTCAGGAGACATCCTTAGAGCTGGGTTAGAATGGATCATAACTAAGTATTCAATATCTCACCAAGTTGTAGAAGTCAGACAGCAGAGTCCAAAGTACAGTATGTAGTGTACAGTTTCTGCTAACCAGAGAACCCAAATGGGAGGGCTTGTTTCACAAAAGTTGTGGATAGCCTGCAATGGTAAATAAGGAGTAACATGTCATTTTTTGAAGAATTCCTTGTCCACCATGTGGTGTCATGAATGGCATGTTATACAGTTTGCAGTGGTGTTGTAGCCGTGTTGGTCCCAGGATATGACAGTGACTAGGTGCGTGCGGTAATATCTTTTATTGGACCAATGCCAATTGGTATTGATCCAATAAAAGATGTTACCACATGCACCTTATCTCTCTTATGTTATGAAGTGTCAAGTTATTATATAAATACCATCTCTGTACTGTAAAATGCAAAGTCACTGCTTAATTCAGTTTCACAACTTTCACTTGGCAGTAGGGTTTAGATCTGTGCAAAGCCCAAGAATTAAAGAAGGGGATTTTGAGGGAAGAATGAGAATATCAGGGTTAGAAGGGACCTCAGAAGGGACCTCATCTAACCCCCTGCTCTCAATCCCCAGACAGATTTTTGCCCCAGATCCCTAAATGGCCCCTGCAAGGATTGAACTCACAACCCTGGGTTTAGCAGGCCAATGCTTAAACCACTGAACTATCCCGCCCCCCAAAATGTAATATAAAGCTAGAGAAGAGTAGCTGACTAGGGAGACATAAAGGAAAGGTTGTACCTTCTGAGCCTTTTCAGCAGTTGGCGCCCCGAGGGGAGAGGGGAACAGGAAAGAAGATTAACTATAGAGCACAGTCACCATTGAAGCCTTTAAGTTCTTACAGTATAGAACTGAATAAATCTGTTTCTTTCTTAAGTGATCACTACCCTACAAGCCTGAGCAAACTGTAAGTAGAATTTTGGAATCCATTAATATGAATTTGTGTAATTTTGCTTCATTGCTGTGGAATCTAATCCCACATTGCTGAAAGTGTCAGGGTATAAGATCTCATAAAAACGAAGTAGTTAAGTCACTGTATGTGGGGGCAATGGAGACAGCATGCAAACCGCTTTTTAAGTTTATAGCATGAGTAAAAAAGCCTTTTGAAGTACTGTACATTCCTACACTCAGTCCAATGAACAACAAAAACTTTACTGATGCCATATAATTTTATATATCCAGAATCCCTTCACTGTTAACCCTCCCCTACCTTCCTATACATGTGCAGAACTCCCACTGGAGTTTAAAAATTGAAGGCAAACTGAATTAAAGAAAGTACCATACCAGAATTTAAACCTGAAAAACATTTCTAAATTCTAGAACCAGGACATTCTGAAGAACTCCAGTTACATTTTGTGTTTCATCCATTCCTGTGACTCAAGCTACATTTCTTGTTCAAATCTGAGCTTTTTGAATTGACTAGCAGCTTGGCTCTATCTGAAAATTAACTGATTTTCCCAATTTAGGTAGCATTTATTTTCTTCTCCTGCTTATCAGAAAGAGAAAAGACTCTGTCAATGAAAGGGGACATCTCAATAGCTTGTCTGCAAGTGCCTGAATGGCTCAGGGGATTGATGATGTTTGTCAATAGATGACACGTAGCTCCATGACCTTTTTCCAACCTATCCAGATACATGGTATCCCAGTGCATAACTGCCCCTGGGGCTGAGCTGAGCGAGCTGGCCTAGGTTTAATCAGAACAAGATGGAACTGGTACTTAGGGTCTGGGAGAAGGAAGTTTCAGGAGGTGGCAGGAATGGTTTGACAGTACACCTGTCATTGAGGACTTTGTCTATCCTTTGTTCAAGTGAGTCACAGTCTATTATTGGTAGATCTTCATCTGCACCTGGAAATTTAAGTGGCGCCAGGAATCAGGGTTATGACTAGTCTTCAATTTTAGCAATTAACACTTTTCATGAGCTCTAAATTTGCTTTTTAAGTCTCCTGTGTGTCTGCCTCATTATTGCTACTGATTTCTGTGAGATGACATCTCTATTAACAGACATGTGTAGAGGGATGGTTGTACTCTTTGTGCACAGTAGATAGAAAACAGTCTTTCAAACTGGTTCCATTTGGGATTTCCTTTCATTATGTGGTTCTTAGCATGCTGATTACAGAAGTTTTTCTATCAAAAATAATGCATTTCTAATATTTTAACTATATATCTTTATACTCCACCCCTCTGGCTGCAGCAGCAACAGCTCTCTCTCTCTCTCTCTCTCTCTCTCTCTCTCTCCCCTCCTCCCCCCTTTGTCTTCCTATTTGGGATCTTTCTGATGTTAACAAATGGAAAGGTTTAGGGATGATTCTGCTCAGATCCTGGCATACTAAGATAGTTTATTTTAGTGGGCTGTTATGTGGCTCAGCACTGGCAGACAGACAGAGAAACAAAAATGAAGAGTATTATTTCCAAATGAATTCCCAAGGGTGCATTTAATAAGAAAGGTTGTTTTTTGACCTTTCACTGGCTTAATTAAAGCCCCTATCATTTTCCCATAGAAATGCAATTTGAAAACAGATGTATGTTAATGAAAAATTGATGGCTGAAATGTGGAATTGCCTGAGAGGAGTGACGAACCTTCAAGATAGCTGAGCACCACCGCTCATAATTAAGGGGATGTTTATAGAGCCTGCAGGCTGTGAAATACAAACATTTGCCTGTTGATCTCTCTGGGCCTTTTCATAAAAACTTTACCAGCTTGGTTGGTGCCCAGCTTTGCATGTAAACACCAGAGTGACTTAGAAAGGGGAAGCCTGTGGAGGTTGGTGCTAATCAGAACCTGATGGTACCAACCAAACAAAAGACATGAAAGAATTGTTTCTATTCCCTATTTCCTATCAAGGGGAGCAGGATTATTGAAGATCTATAGGAGAGGTCTACTTTAGGGGAGGGCAGAAGGTGGATTAGAGGGGGAACTACCACATTTGTACCACAAGGGGAGAAAGTCCTGACAACTGTGAAGTGCTGAAGCCATGAGGTATTTGTAAAAATCATTGCGCTTATATGAGGTGGCACTTCTCATGTGAATGAAACACACATGGGCTTGTTTAGCAGGCATATTTGAGCTTGTTGCTGCATTTTCCCCACTGGGCACTCCACCGCTGTGGGTCTGTATGTAGAAGAGGCTGATAGCTGCAGTTTTAGGCAGCAAGTTACTCAGGATGAAAAAGAGTGTTGGTATTTTTGAATCAGCAAATGGGGTTAATGGGGTAAAAGGTTTCAGCAGCTCTTTAAACTTAGCAGGTAAGTTATGTTCCAATGTTCAAATAAGAGTAGATGGCCTGTGTCCATTGTAGTCACTGGGTCAGTACTGGAACATAGAAGGCAAAAGAGAACGACCAGAAGAGCAGGGAATAGGATGCAATTGCCAACCATCCTGCAAAGTTTCACTAACATCCTATAAGACTCCCAGGACTTTTACAATAATACACAGCACTTGTATAGTTCTCTTGCTTCTCTAACTTGCACCAGGGGCCAAACTGGCCTGAGGCCTCCTGAAATATGGGGGGGAGCAGAAAGGTGGCATAATGTCACCTCTCCCCCCAGTGATGAGCTGCCAAAATCTTAACAACCAGTTCCCTCCTCCTCACCCCACGAGGGGGTTGTGGTCCACCCCCAACCCCCCGGGACTCCTGCCCCATCCAACCCCCCACGTTCCTTGACGACGCCCCCGGACACCTGCCCCCTTCCCTGTCCCCTGACTGCACCCCGCTGCCCCATCCAACTCCTCCTCTCATTCCTGATGGCCCCCCAGGACCTCTGTCCCATCCAACCACCCCTTCTCTCTGTCCCCTGACTGCCCCTGGAATCCCTGACCCTGACTGCCTCCCACCGCCCCATCCAACCCCTGCTCCTTCCTGACTGCCCCCCCCGGGACCCTTGCCCCCATTCAATCCCCCTGTTCCCTGACCCCTGTTCCCTGACCCCTATCCACCCCCCCACCACCACCCCAAACTCCCCTGCTCTCTATCCAACACCCCCTCCCTGCTCCCTTACCACACTGCCTGGAGGTGGCTGGTGGCGCTACAGCCGAGCCACTCGGCCGTGGCCGGGGCTGGGGCTGCTCGGCCGGAGCAGGTCAGCTGGGGCCGGGGCCAGAGCCGCTGGGCCGGGGCTAGGGCCGCTGGGCTGGACCTGCTCGGCCGGGGATGGGGCCAGAACTGCTGGGCCAGAGCCGCTGGGGCCGGGCCAGAGCAGGTCGGCCGGGGCCACTCAGCTGGGGCTGGAGCAGGTCAGCCGGGGCCGGGGCCGGGGCCGGGGCCGGTCAGCCGGGGTTGGAGCCAAGGCTGGAGCTGGGGCAGGGGCAGGTCGGCTGGGTCTGGGGCCGCTTCGCCGTGCCGTGCCGTGCCATGCCGTGCCTCCCTGGAACCCTCCTCATGCCCCCTCACCCCAGCTCACCTGCGTGAAGCTGCCGCTTGCTTCTCAGCCCTCCCAGGCTTTCCACATGAACAGCTGATTCGCGGGAAGCAGGGGAGGGGGAGGAGAAGAGGGGTGGAGCATTCAGGGGAGGAGGCGGAGGTGAGCTGGGGCCGGGGGCAGGGTGGAGAGCTGCCGGAGCTTTACCGGTTAAATTTAAAAGCCCTTTTAGAACCAGTTATCCCGCGTGGGACAACCGGTTCTAAAAGGGCTTTTAAATTTAACAAATGGTTCCCGCGAACCGGTGCAAACCGGCTCCAGCTCATCACTGTCTCCCCCTCTGTGTGCTGAGGAGGGTTTTGATGTAGCTGAGGATCCAGCTATTGGTTTTTGGAAACTTAAATTTTGGGCCAGATTTCTACCAGATTGAGTCCCTTTAATGAACATGCTCATGTCTGTAAAGTGCACTAGGCCACCTGTATAACAGTCATTCCATAAGTGGAAAGTATTATTATTGTTCCCAAATGCTGACTTTAAATTACAAACTGAGATTATCTTCTCACTGGGGGGCACTTACTTCTCAAGAAGTCATAAATAACCCAAGTTCAACACTGCAGCATGATGCCTTCCCTGAGGAGTGCACACATTAAAGAGGTATTACTTGTTTCCAGAAGGAAAAACATACATCACCTCAGTCACAGTGAGCTCATATTAATCTTAAAATCTCATGGCTATGATCAACAAGACACAATGTAGCACTGTGATTTAGTCACAGCTTAAACCAGTTCTTTGCTCCTGCGCTGTGATAGCGGCTATCTTTATACCTGTAATAACCCATCGTGTGTTATCTAGACATAAGCCCCAGGAAGAGAAATCTGTCATGGGAAAGTGGAAAGATATAAACAGTAGAGACAAAAAGGGAAACTGGTTTTTAATCCCCCTCCTAAAGGATTGGGATCGCTTAGAACCCATTCCGCTCTCACTTACACTAGTTCTGCACAATTGTAACAATATTGATGTCAGTGGAACTACTCTGGATTTACACCAGTGTGAGATCAGAATCAAGGTCCACTGTAGCTTAGCTCACTCTGTTACTCTTCAGTGGTAATGACATTGTCTGGCTGATTACACAATATGACAGGCAGTTTACAATGAACGTTAGTTACCAGAACAAATCTCTGCTGCCTTGCTTTTCCACATGAACCCAAACTGAATTCAGACCTCTTAAACATTTAATTCCCATTAAACATACCACTCTTCCCACCGCCCACCCTAGCACAAACACACACACTTAAAGTATGTCTACAGTGCAATGAAAAACCTGCAACTGGCCCACGCCAACTGACTTTGGCTCACGGGGCGTGGGCTGCGGGGCTGTTTCATTGCAGTGTAGACTCCTGGACTTGGGCTGAAGCCCGGGATCTAGGATTCTGCACGGTGGGAGGGTCCCAGAGCTCAGGCTCCAGCTCTGAGCCCAGATGTGTACACTGCAATGAAACAGCCCCGCAAGCCAGCTGTGAATGGCTAGTTGCAGTGTAGACATACTTAAATGATGAATGAAGCCACTAAGTGTATCAGTCAGTGGCAGCAAGTAGTAAAATATTTGGTTGAGCTCCACAACCTGAAAACTCGTCACTGAGATACTTGATGTGCAAGAGTGTTGAAAACAGCTGCAGTCTACTGAAGAGTTTTCAGGTGGCAGAGCAGAACCAAAATAATATTTTACTTCTTGCTATTGAAATCAACAGAATTACACTGGTGTAAAATTAGAGTAACATAGTGAAGAATCAGGCAGCTAATTCACACTATATAAGCTCAGAGGCTTAACACTAATATTAACATAAATCAATCCCGTGCTTATGATAGAAATGAGTTGCTGAAGGGCAACTCCCATGCTAGTAACATGACACATATCGTTATGCAACAAAGTCTAGACTCTAGTCTATTAAGACTTCTGTTTGAAACCCAGAAAACTTGAGAAGTGGCATTAGCACTGATCTCTGTGAGATTTCAAATACTTTAGGTTACTTAAGGATAAACAGCAATAATTTGGGATTTTTTCCCCTCATCCCCATGGAAAGTTGTTTTCTCCCTAATTTTTTATTCTTCAGTTGAGTTACTCTTTAGCTGAAGATCCCACTTAATATAACCTATAGTTACAGCAAAAGCTATGCATTTTGTTTGCTTAGTCATTGCAATAGAAATGGAAGTGTGTGGTAACTGTATGGCAAACATATGAATCCATTTCTCTATGCCCAGCTTCATTCTTTACTCTTCGAGAAATGTTATTATTTCAGACTTGTGAGTTCCCATTTGGTGGAAGGCTCAGTTTACAATATGACCAAACATTGTTTAGTTTGGAGACAGAAAGAAAAAAAATCTTTATTACGCCAACCCACAGTCTTTGTGCTGAGTGAGATGAATTTACCAATACTTCTAGCATGGCTGGCATTGGAGCACTCACTCAAATATCTCTAAGTATTTTCAATCACGTGCATTTTGTTTTAGTCCATTCCAAATTCCGAAAAAAAAGTATTCAATTTACATTACTTTTATAGCACACTTTATTGTACAGCTTTTATCTTAACATTTGGATCATGAAAAGCATCCCCATTGTTTATTTAAGGCATTGAAAAGATATGGTGGGTTTTTCACAATATAGTTTACAATGCACATTTGCAAATATTTATTAATTAGGTTGTAACAATCAAACTTTTAAATGGGGAGCAAGGGATTCAGAGCGGATTGTAACAATCTGCATTACACATGTGCGAGCAGTCAAACAAATAAACATGCCCCTGGAGCATGTGTAAAACCAAAAACAAATATTTGCTTCTTCCTCGAGGGGTGGGGAGGGAAAGGGTTGTTGACCCCGCCTATGGTAGGTAAAGCTCACACAAAAAGTAATGGAAGCTTGTAATCAACACAGTCTCTGCCTTCCCCGCTCCTTCCTAGTGTAAATGTAGCAAGTCTTTTTTTTTTTTAAAGGCCAAACTAACGTAAACCTACAATTAATAAAACTCATAGCTCTAGACCTCCCTGGAGAGACCAAAAGTGTATTCTAGCTCCCTCCAGGTCTCTCCATGACTGTGGGAAAGTTCAGGCCTTTATACTTCCCTTATCCCAGCATGCCTTACCCAAGTAGGACTACATTCCCCAGTTGGCCTAACTCATTTGCTTCTGATCATAGAGAGGCTGGCTGGAATCACCAGAAGCCAGGGTGATCCCTCCTTCCTGAGGGGAGTTCCAACCCACCCTAATCACAGAACTTTGGTTTTGGGCCTTAAAGCCAGAGTCAGCTGAATGGGCTTTTCACCATACTCCAAACTAAATGCCAAGGCCACTTCCTCTCCCTGTGGCCCCACCCCCACAGATCTATCATAATGTGAAAAACCTGGAACAGGGGAGGGGGGACCTAGAAGGATCCCCTCACTAGACTTAGGCTGTGTCCACTAGGGTTACCATATTTCAGCAAGCAAAAAAGAGGATGGGAGGAGGCCCGCCCCTGTCCTGCCCTAGCCCCGCCCCTGTCCTGCCCTACCCCCGCCCCTGCCCCACCCACTTCCCGCCCCCCTCAGAATCCCAACCCTCCCCCCCGCTCCTTGTCCCCTGACTGCCCCCTCCTGGGACCCCTGCCCCTAACTGCCCCCCCAAGACTTCACCCCCTACCTAAGCCTCCCTGCCTCTTGTCCCCTGACTGCCCCCTCCTGAGACCCTCCCCCCCCATCCTAACTGGCCACCTAGGACCCTACCCCCTACCTGTGCTCTGACTGCTCCAACCCTTATCCACACCCCCACCCCCAGACAGACCCCTGGGATTCCCATGCCCCATCCAACCACTCCCCACCCCCTGACAGCCCCCCCCCAGAGCTCTAGACCCATCTAAACCCCTCTGCTCCCTGTCCCCTGACTGCTCCAATCCCTCTCCCCCCCCCTTCCAGCCCCCCCCAGAACTCCCAACCCCCCCCACTCCTTGTCCCCTGACTGCCCCCTCCTGGGACACCTGCTCCTAATTGCCCTCCAGAACCCCACCCCCTACCTAAGCCTCCCTGTTCCTTGTCCCCTTACTGCCCCTTCCTAAGACCCCCCTCCCTAACTGCCCCCCAGGACCCTACCCCCTACCCGTACCCTGACTGCCCAAAACCTTATCCACACACCTCCCAGAAAGCCCCCCCCGAACTCCCGACCCCCCCCCATCTCTTGACTGCCCCCTCCAGAACCTCCCTGCCCCTTCTCCGACCCCCTGGCCCCCTTGTCGTTGGCCTTCGGTTTGCCTAAGGTCTCTCTGGGAGCTTGCTGAGTCTGAGCCATTCTCCCGGCACGCTGGGCAGCAGTGGGGGGAGGAGCTCCAGACTGCCAGAGGCGAATGCAGGGAGGGAGGGAGTGAGTGAGCTATGCTGCAGGGGGAGGAGGGGGAAGTGGAGGAGGGACTCTCTCTTGCTGTCGGAGCCCCATGTAAGTGGCACCATCCGGCTGCCCTGTTAGCCGCACATGCTCTGCATGGGGGGGGGGGGGGAGGGAAGTCCGGACATTAACAAATTCCCCCCCGGATGCTATTTTTAGTTCAAAAATCCGGACATGTCCGGGGGAATCTGGACGAATGGTAACCCTAGTGTCCACACTCAGGGCAGCATGTAGACTACAGCTGTTACGTATGTAGCTACGTGCCTCAGTGAAAAGCTCTGGCAGAAAGCAGGCAGTGGGGAAAGTCTCTGGTAGTGGGGAGGCAGTGGGGAGCTTGCAGAGCCTTTCCCTGCTCCTGGAGCCTTTCCCAGCTGCTGGAGACTTTCACCGCAGTGGGGAAAGGCTTCAGTGGTGGGACAACTAGACTCCTAAGAATAGTAGTGAGCAGAGTGGGGTGCATACACTAGGGTTTAGGTGTGTAGAGCATTCTACTCTACTCCCTGTGCCTCGCTGTCTATACTGCTATTTATACCCATGTTTCCTGGGTGTGCAGTTACTGTACACTACCCACTGCCGTAAGTGCAGCCATACCATTACAAGGCTAGTACACCAAATTACAACAGATTTAAATTTTGTGAGGGATTCGTCTTCAGTCTTAGAACTTATCTTCAAAGTACCATATAGCTTAATCCTCATAAAACCTTCACAAGGTATACACTATTTCTTATTATCCCATTTTACAAATGTGAAAATCAATGGAGAGAGGTTAAAAGATGTGCCAATGGCCATAGAGAGAACCAACCCACTATTAGAGCTCAGACTGCTAGACCACATTCTCCTCAGGCCTCTCTCTTCTTGACAGAAAGAAATCTTTACATTCATGAAGGGGTACCAATCACCAAAGAGAAAGAAAGAAGTTTTTAGCTTTAGCTTGACTTAATCTCCGGAATTAGTAGCAGATGGAAGGAATTCTCAGAACAAACATGAATTGCATCACGTTTGACCCAATCCCTTTTGGCTGCATAGGGTATTTATAGAGGCAAATGCCTCCCCTTCAGCCATGGTGGTGAATCCACCAGAAACAGTACACTTCTGGAGTCTTTAGAAACTCCAGCTCAGTTTCTTCACCTTGAAAGAAAGCATGTGTATGCAGCAGAGTTCCAAGTTATATTATATAACACCAGCGACCGTGGGAAAACATTGATTCCATATCAAGTAATCCAACTTCTTGTTTTGCATCAGCCAAGATTTTGAGAAATACCTTGAAGTGGAGGTCTCAGTGCAGCAAGTCCAACAGGATATCAGCAAACAGCAGAAAGTTATTAATGCTTAATGCCAACATTTCCACTCCCTTGCATGGCTCTTCCAAGTCTTCAAAAGCTTTGGGACAAGTATTCAGGATTCACATTTTTAAATGGATGACAGGTTACACGGCAGTGATATTTATTAAATCTCTGAAATTGACCCAATGCTTCCTTGATGGACAAGGTGGGTGAGGTAATATCTCTTATTGGACCAACTTCTGTTGGTGAAAGAGACAAGCTTTTGAGCTTACACAGAACTCTTCTCCAGGTCTGGCTCAGTGTAAGCTCAAAAACTTGTCTTTTTCAGCAGTAGAAGTTGGTCCAATACAAGATATTACCTCACCAACCTTGTTTCTCTAATATCCTGGGACCAACACAGCTACCACAACACTGCTTGCTTGTTGTTGCTTCATTTGAACTCTTGTCTCCAACTGAAACAGATGGGATTAGCACAAACATAATGTTAAGGACCAGAAATTGGCAAATGTGTGTGCTTTTTTGCTTTGAAAGCAATTTCTAATAGCATTTTAAATAAGAAATTGTTTTATCCTTAGAGTGCTTTTTGTTAAAGACCAGATATCCCTGCTGAAGAGCAGACATACTTGGAAATAAATTAGGCTAGGATACAGTGTCATGTGTCTATAGAAACTCATTTATCTCCAAAACTGTGAAATAATCCACTCCTGGAATCCAAACATTCCCGACCGCTTGGGAGTTGTGAAAGTACAGTATAGAGGAAAAACTTTGCTTGCTCAGAAACCAGCAATCCCTCAGTGTTACAGGATGGATATCACTCACTCCATTTATTGAAACCATCTCCGTGAAAACCAGTGGGCTTTGTCTGATGTCAAGGAATGTGACTACTGCATCACTGACTCCCTGGGTATATTGCTGAGATAATTAACGGTCCATAATCAGACATGACCAGCAACTGATAAACAAATGTTATATGAGAGATTGGAGCAAATCACACCACTTCACTCTGGAGCCGTTTGACGAATTAACATGGAACATTTATGCAGATCAAACCTGATTCTCTGTTCAATGAATGCCACTGACATCCATGGCATTACACAGTGTAAAGCTGGTATAAGGGAGAGCAGAATCAATCTCTTTAAGCAGTGCTATTTCCTCTGCAATGACAACTATTCTGAGTGGATACCTTTTCCTCGCATATTTTCTGAACAAATCCTGCTAAAGAACAACAATGCGTTTGACAGCAAATTAAAAACTGGAAATAAATAAAAGTGTTTCTGAACTGCCTTACTGGGAATCGCATATGGACAATGCAAACTTGTGGAGCTGTTGGGACAAAATTGTACAAGAACTGTAGTCACCGGTTTTGTCAGCTGCTGTGAACAGAGAGCTGGGAATGTACCTGACTGAGCTAGGCTTTCAAGATCAGCAATCCTATTAAATGGTGGAAGCACTAGTAGACTTTCAAGTCACATTGCTACCATGAAGTCACTGGGTGCTGGGTCTGCTGTTAAAACACAATATTCATGTACGGTATCTGCACTTCTGTAGGTTAGTTAAAGCTGGAGTAAGATCCTCCTTGTTGAGCTGTCCTGACAGAGAACAATTATATCTCCATCCTTTGAGTTTAATAGTTTAATATAGATGCTTATACTGAATTTCCTTTGTTGCTGGCAACGAGTAACATGAGTGCTCAGAAGTTTGTTGTGATCTAACCTGCTCTGTGGTAGCTGCAGTCCTCAGCATGACGGTTTGGGGCCTGAAGAACAGAAAATGATTTTCATACATCAATTCTCAGCTTACATCTCATGCTGAAGCAGAGCTTGCAAGATGCGGAGGCGCAGTTCTTGGAATTGAGGGGGTTATTTTCAGCCTGAGAATGATCCATTACCATTCTGCTACATAACATCACTCACTTGACAGAAGCGGCTGCACCTCAGCAATAGCAACAGTACTGAGAGTCCATTGGGAACATACTACCAATGACACACTTTAAAAATAGTACGATATCTCCTGTGTAAGGTTCTGTTTGTGATAGCAATGACAAGCTGGCTATCTTGTACTGCCTGGTATTATATATGACACCACACCGTCCATAAAACACCTTGTCATGCAGCACAGCAAATTTTCCCTCTCTCTGTCTCCTTCTCTCAGTTTGCCTCTCTTCCCTGGAGTTCCAAAGTTTTAAGTGTGATTAAGTCTTCATCTGACAAGAGTAGTCACTCTCTGTGTCACAACCTCTGAGAATCCATTCCTCTTAAAAGGCTCCAGACTGGAGCTGCGGTATGAGCTGTTTGTCAGGCACTCAGACTTTGAAGAATAACGCCCCTGCCCCTCCACAATCAGTTTTCTTAATTTACCAACTGTACAGTACAGAAGACTGCAAACCCAGAAAAAAAAAACTAGAATGAAAATGCGGTTTGAATGAAGCTGGAGGCCACTAGTCAGCATGCCATTCAGGACTATCTATTACAGGGGCAGGCAAACTTTTTGGCCCGAGGGCCGCATCGGGTTTCCAAAATTGTATGGAGGGCCGGTTACGGGAGGCTGTGCCTCCCCAAACAGCCAGGCGTGGCCCAGCCCCAGCCCCCTATCCGACTCCCCCTGCTGCTCACCCCCTGACAGCCCCCCCGGGACTCCTGCCCCATCCAATCCCTCCTCTCATTCCTGACTGCCTCCCCGGGACCCCTGCCCCATCCACCCCCCCTTCCCTGTCCCTGACTGCCCAAGACTGCCCCCCGCCACCCCATCCAACCCCCCCTCCTTCCTGACTGCCCCCCCGGAATCCCTGCCCCCATTCAACTCCCCTGTTCCCCGGCCTCTGACTGCCCCGACCCCTAGCCACAACCCCACCCCCTGACCACCACCACCCTTACCGCGCTGCCTGGAGCACCAGTGGCTGGCGGCGCTACAGCCGCGCCGCCCAGAGCAGCAGGATAGGCAGCTGCGTCACCCAGCGGGAGCCAACCACGCCACTGCGTAGCACAGAGCACCGGGTCAGGCTGGGCTCTGCAGCTGCGCTGCCCCAGGAGCTTGCAGCCCCGCCACCCAGAGCATTTTGCCGGTGGCATAGTGAGCTGAGGCTGCAAGGGAGGGGAACAGCGGGGGAGGGGCCGGGGGCTAGCCTCCTGGGCCAGGAGCTCAGGGGCCGGGCAGGAGGGTCCCGTGGGCCAGATGTGGCCTGCGGGCTGTAGTTTGCCCACCTCTGGTCTACTAGCTGCTATTTGACACTGGTTAGAGCTCACTGTTTAATGTGTTAGTAATTTTAGTTTAGTATTTTGTAATTTTATCAATGAGACAATTTATATTAAAAAATCAAACTTTTCAACAAAGTTCAGGACTAGAAAAAGCATGGAGAACAATAGAAAAATGGCATTTTAGTCACAATACCAAATAACAGTGACCTGTGACTGCAATAATTGATAAAGCGTCACGCTCCTTTCAGTGACAGGCAAAGTCTCCTGCAGTATTTTAAGCAGAATAAAGGAAGCAGTTGAAGCAAGGCGAAGGGAAGAGCAGGTTGGATTTTGATATGGAAGATCATGTGTCGACCAGATTTTCACCCTATGTATCATCATTCAAGAGAGCACCAAATGGCAAAACCACTGATCATAAATTTCAAAGATTTCAAGAAAGCATTTCATAGCCTCCAGCGGGACGCACATCTTAAAGTGCAGTGGCCTGCTAGCAAAAATAATTAACACCAACGGGGCTTTATATTAAATGCATCTTGCACAGTTAAAGTAAATACAGACATAAGCAAATGGTTTAACATAGACTTTGGTGTTAAACAAGGGCTATGTCTAGACTACGTGCTAAGGGTGTGATTTCCCTGCTTGCTTATCAAGCTAGGATGAGTTTAAGTAGCAGTGTAGCTGCAGTAGCACTGGTAGTGGAGGCACTGAAACCGGTGGGTACGTACTTGGCATGACTTACCTGTGCTTCTGCTGTTGCTACTCAAGCTCCCACGGCTACAGTGCTATTTATGCTTGCGCTAGGTTGCTGAGTGCTAACGTGAGTATGTGAACACGAGCAGGGGAGTCACACCCCTCGCTCAAAGAGCAGACATAGCCAAGGATGCAGTCTCTCACCTCTGTCATTTGGTATTGCCATTGACCTCACTATGAGAAAAGGTGTAGATGGCTACAACACAGGCATTGCTTGGCTTAACAACTGTACACTAGAAGATGTAGATTTTGCGGAGGACATAGCTCTTCTAACCGACAGTTCAACCGACATGCAAGTAAGGTTCCAAAGATTGTCCAACATCACAAGAGATGGCTCATCACTAAAAATTAATTATGAAAAAGCAAATCTAATGAGAATCCCAGCAACTCCCAATTCAAGCATTACACTACAAGGCAAAGGAATACAAGAAGTGAGTCAGTTCATACACCTTGGCAGTAAGGCGCAAGCCAATGGGGATGTCCAGAAGGAAATATTGTCATGAATTGGCAAGGCGGCAGCTGCATTCAGCAGCTTTAACAAGATTTGGTAGTTGAAAATCTATGACTTATAGACCAAACTAAGAATTTTCAATTCAAATGTTATCTGCGTAACATCTGGATGTGAAAGCTGGAAATCCACCACAGGTCCACATTGACATCTACAGGTTTTTAAAATGTCTTTAAAAGCAAATGCCTCAGGAAAATACTAGGTATTAAACAGAATTAATTCATACGTCACCCAGCTCCCCCCTGAAGAAACCAAAAGGAAAACCAAGGCCAGGGTCAACTTTATGCAGAAGCTTGCAGGAACATTTTGGGGAAACGATACCCACACACTCTGAATAGCAATGCTAGCCCTGGGCCATTCCACAGAGGAATACTGTGCCCCAGTTTGGAGTGGAAATGGACACTGAAATTAATGCTGCTCTTTGCATAGTTAGTGGCACACTCACATCAACGTCACCTCCATGGCTAGTGGTACTGGCTAACATCGCGCCAGCAAATATCCGAGGAGACGCTGACACAGTTAAGGAGTACATAAAAATCATGGCAAATACCACACTACCACTCCACTGTGACCTAGAACAGTCCCCTCGCCACTGACCAAAATCAAGAAAACCCTTCTGGTCTCCTGCCACAGCACTCCTTGTGGAAGATAAGGACATTCACAGATGATGGTCTGGAGCCTGGGTGGCTGCCAATGTACCAAAGAAAAATCTAATCGACGACCCAGCTGTGCAAGTGCCGGGCTTCTCCCCACAGCACATAGGGACAGCTCTAAACTGTACCCACCCCCAACATGGAAGATGCATATACTCGGGGAATCACCGAACTGCGACTGTGCAATGGTGCAAGGTGTTGGACACATCACGGATGATTGCCCAATCCATGCTCATCTTGGAGGAGTTGTAGCCATCCACATGGCTACCCCCTCTGTTCTGGACTGGATAAGAGACCTTAAGATCCAACTGTAGTCTCATCATTGCTTTCACTGTTCCACTAGTGCCACACAAAAGAAGAGGAGCCTGAGTCACAGAGCCCTGCCATGAACAGTGAGGCACAGGAGGATGGGACATATGCAGTGGGGTAGGGGGTGGGTCTAGCTATGCTGAAAACCAAGACCTGTTTGAGACCCCTTTGCAGTCCAGTCAGTCCCAGCAGTTGAGCACAGACAAGGTCAATGCAGGGGAAGGAACCTTGGATAAGTGCGTGAATGCGTTTCCCGTTACAATGTTTAAATGTACAGACGGCGCCTGACCCTGATTTAGCAGGGCACAACTATTGAGTTTTCATTGGTTTACTCGTACTAAAAGAGGGAGCGGTACAACAGAGAGGTAGAGTTATCTGCTTTTCATTCCCCGGTACAGTTAGGCCAGGGGAGGGCTGTGCGGAGCAGTTTGTTTACATACAAAAGGATGTCCCTTGAATTCTCCATAGAGATCTCCATGAAACATTCGCAGAGGTATCTGCAATCCTCTCCTGAAGGTTTCTAGGGAGGGCAGCCATATTTCTTCCTCAGCAGGAAATTTCCCACACCAGTCTGAGATGACTTCAAAAGGCAACATTGCAGAAAACAGACTAGTGGCATACTGGCCTGGGCAGTTTCAGGACGCCAGCAGCAGCTGTGCTTTCTGAGCCTTGGTTGCCCTCAGGAGTCAGATATCAGCTCAAATTAGCACTGCCTGTGGGAAAATACCACCAGCACTCAGTAATCTTGCCCTGTACTCATACCCATGCAAACAGGGGCCAGCATGTTATTGTTTCATGCAATTGAAGTACTTCCAGTTCATTTCCCCCCTCCACTTCCCCTTCCACCCCTGGTGGGCCATACTCACCATGGCTGGGACTAGAGAGTGGTGCTGTACAGAGATGCTCCAAAGCTGAAGCATCAATGAGCATGTTGTGTTCAAAACTTTTAGGGAAGTAAGGAAAGGGAGTCCTGAAAGTTAACTTTCGTTTTCCGTTGTGACTATAAATGCAATACCTCTGTGTGTTTTATCTGTAACAGCTGCTGTTGCAGCCTTGAAGGGTGCCCCCTCCACACCCACTGAACACCTGGCCTTTATTGTGAGAAGGAGGAAGAAGAGGGCTCAGGAGGACATATTCAGCAAGATCCTGCAAACCAGTGCTGCACTGGACCATGAACAGAGGGCCTGGAGGGTGAATATGTCAGACAGCATGGAAAAGGAAATAGCAGACAGGAGAAAGGGCCAGAAATTCCAGCAGGATGAGGAGAGGAAGATGCAAGAGGACATAATGGGCCATCTTCAGCAGAAAACAGGTGCTGCAGACTCTGGTTGACCTACAGGTTCAACAAGCTCAGGCTCGCCTCCCTTTGGAGTCACCGGAGAACTCCATTTTAGCACCTCCCTAGACCCACTAACATTCAACGTGGCAGCAGGGGCTGCATCCCTACCCCAGCCACTCCATTGCCAGGGGACAGTAAGGACAACCACAGCTTCACATACGCCAACTGTGGTGTTCACAGATCAGTGTATGTGAAGCCAAAATGGATGGAATGGACATGAATGTTCTCCTTGTTAAGTTCTGTTCCATTAATCTATTTCAAAAGTTTTTATTGTATTTGTTTTGTAATTACACATAAGGTTTTTTTGCACTCGTTTGGTATGCAATAAAATTCTTCTTTTTTTTATTAATTCATCTTTATTACTTCAGCATGCCAAGTACCCACTGCTTGTTATTCTACAGGGCAACAGAACTTATGGGATCAGTGACAACACACAATGCAATAATTATACATGTATTTCAAGTGCCACACATTGAGTAGGTGCATTAACAGTGTTATATTCATAGATGTACATCAAGAATCACACAATTCCTAACAGGACCCAAGACTTCAGAGCCAGGTAAAGCACAGCTCACCACACTACATCACTGTGGCTGACTGTTAAAGAGTTCTTTCATGGCCTTCCTCAGCGGCTTAGCTCCGCATTGAGCTCTTCTAATATCCTGTGTATCGGGGGCTTTTCAAACTCAGCAGAAAGCTGCTCCACCTCTGCTCACTGTGCTGGTGGCAAACTTTGCCTCACAGAAATTATGCAGTAAACAGGCATCTGTAACTATTGGGATATTTTTCTCACTGAGATCTC
This sequence comes from Malaclemys terrapin pileata, assembly GCF_027887155.1. Taxonomy (NCBI): domain Eukaryota; kingdom Metazoa; phylum Chordata; order Testudines; family Emydidae; genus Malaclemys; species Malaclemys terrapin. The sequence continues at coordinate 90,251,567 of NC_071507.1, forward strand.
ATCTAGTGAGTAAACTCCACCAACGTCCCTTCAAGCTACCAAAAGCACATTCAACTGTCATTCTGCAGCTGCTGAGCCAGTAGTTGAATCTTTCCTTGGTGTTCGTGAGGTGGCCAGTGTACGGTTTCATGAGCCATGACAGCAAGGGGCAGGTTGGTCCCCCAAGATCACCATGGCATTTCAGTATCCCCAATGGTAAATCTGCTTGCAGCTTTCTGAACAGTGCTGTGTTCTTAAAGTCAGGCACCTTCCCTGACCAGCCAACATTGATGTTGGTGAAGCATCCCCAGTGAGCCACCAGTGCTTGCATAACCATAGAAAAGTAGCCCTTTCTGTTGGTATACTCTGTGGCAAGGTGAGCTGGTGCCAAAAAAGGGATACGTGTGCCATCTATCGCCCCATTGCAGTTTGGGAGCCCCATTCCTTCAAATCCACCCCCTACATTGTGCACATTGAGAGTCACAGTCCTGCTTAGCAGCAAACAATTAATGGCCCTACGCATGTGCATGACAATGGCCTCTACTGTGGATTTTCCAACTCCAAAATTATTTCCCACTGACCAGTAGCAATCCAGCATTGCAAGATTCCACAGTCCAATTACCACTCACTTCAGCTCTCGTTCTGCTGACCCTACACTGGAGGGCTGGAAAGAACTGAACACACAGATCCAGTAATGTGGCCTATCACATCCAAAAGCTCTGCAGCCTCCACTCTTCATCCCAAACCCATATTACAATGTGATCCCACCAGTCAATGCTTATTTCTCATACCCAGAAGTGGTGCTTCACCATCTGCAGCTGCTTCATGAATGCTGAAGGTGTTTTATTGCCATGTAGACATATCCTATGAACTTAGCATATCACTTTCAGTTGTACTGCAAGTCGTGAGTGACTCTTGCTAGGGCATGCGTGCATCAGGTCAAATTCTGTTAATGGTCTGAAAAGTTGTGACTGAGAGGTTCTCTCTTGCCATGTTGCAGCTAGAAATTGAAAGGAATGTGTGTGTCTCCACGTGAAGAAACTCCAGTGCTCTATGACTCAAAGGGTTTTGAAACGCATGCACAGCATGCATTGTGGGTTTTAATTTCCACTGAGGTATTTTGAGGTGTGCCATAGTTCTATGGTAAAAGCAAGACTGGTTGAGGAAACTGATTGGAAAGTCTGGTTTCTAAGTACAGTAGGTTCTCAGTGATGAGGAAGCAAGTTTGTTTCACCATGGTAGTGTGCTGACACACCATCGGCTTCTTTAACCCCAGCTGATAACTAGAGCTGTTGGGATGAATGGGGGATAGCAGCATTTAACGTTTAGTGAGGGCTTCATAGCAGGTCTGCTGGCGGAGGTCACCTGGGAGGGGTGTTGAATTAATGCATCCCTCAGGCTCTCTGATCACATCCCACTCCTGTTTAGTGCTGCCACTTTTGGAGCTTTGCTGGTCCTCTGTGGGAACTCCCCATGGAGCAGAGGTTGCAGATGCAATATATTGCTGCAACCTCCTTTCCCCTGACCTAGGCACAACTTCTGCACTGGGAGCAAGTCCCTAGGGTCTGGACTATCTCAGTGAATAAAGTTCCACATAAGTGAATAGAATTTGCATCCAAAGAAATTTCACAGTAATGACTCATGTTGTATTGTGGTCCACTAGACTGGACTAGAGTCTGTTAAAGTCTGTTTTTCCCCGAGTTATTCTTCCATAGACACATCACTTCTCTGTATTTTTTCCACTTTAATCATGTTGGAGACTGCAGCATGAAGACAAATGTGTTTATAGACTAGATTTGGGCTGGTATTTCACATTCCTTTGAGCTGTGAACAATTGCATGACTTCACACGCTGGCCACACAATAGAAAGAGGAAATGTTGCCAGCAGGTTACGTCAAGCTGTGTACAGTCAGCTACAGTTCCAGCTTCATGTCTGACAATGGAAGATTCACAGTGTCCAGACGGGACAAACAAGCCACAAAGCACTGGCAAGCAAAAGATGTGGTGAGCAGCACAGGAAGGAATTTTCTAAAGGACAGCAGTCTGGGGTTTATTTTAAAGCACACAATGCATGAACTGTCCTGTATGGGGACATTTTCAATTGTCTCAGCACAAAATGAGCTTGCCAACTACAGCACTATCCTATTTCCAATCTCTTCTTTGTGAGCAAGGGGGAAGTAGTGATGACCCACAAGACAAGCTTGAGTGGTAATGAACTCTATCTGTATGAACAGCGAGGAGTCCTTGTGGCACCTTAGAGACTAACAAATTTATTTGGGGATAAGCTTTCGTGGGCAATAACCCACTTCATCAGATGCATGGAGTGGAAAATACAGTAGGCAGGTATAAATACACAGCACATGAAAAGATGGGAGTTGCCTTATCGAGTGGGGGGTCAGTGCTAATGAGCCAATTCAATTAGGGTGGATGTGGCCCATTCCCAACAGTTGACAAGAAGGGGTGAGTGTCAACAGAGGGAAAATTATTTTTGTAGTGACCCACTGTGGCTGCCACGTCTTCTTTCCCATTGTTACCTGTGCTAGCTAAATTAATGCTAGAATGGATAGGCCTTCCTGTGCTACAATCACTTGCATGATAGACATACCCTAGAGGTACCTAAACAATAGATTTGCAGGCACAAAATTGGGAGCCAGGTTAAGATTGTGCTGAAATTTTCTCCCAGATTATATATAGTTCTGTGACAGATATTTAAAAATTCAACTAAAACCAATTAAAAAAAAGAAGAAGAAATTCCTCTCCTTTCACAATGTTTGACAAGATTTCATTTTGCTTGTAAAGACTATAATAGTCGTCACTTACTGAGGGACGGCTCATTCACACCGCTCATGGCTCCCTCCTCCTCATAGACTCATAGACATTAAGGTCAGAAGGGACCATTATGATCATCTGGTCTGACCCCCTGCATGCTGCAGGCCGCAAGACCCTTCCCTGGACTCTACCGTTGAAGTCCCCAATCCTGTGTTTTAGTGACTTCAATCGGCTGAGACCCTCCTGCTAGTGATCCCTGCCCCATGCTGCGGAGGAAGGCGAAAAACCTCCAGAGGCTCAGCCAATCTACCCTGGAGGAAAATTCCTTCCCGACCCCAAATATGGCGATCAGTAATACCCCGAGCATATAGGCAAGAGTCTCTAGCCTGACCCTTGTTGGCCATTATGCTGTTCATGTACCATTGCTTGGTTTTCCTTGGCTACTATGTTTTATCATTAAACCATTCCCTCCATAAACTTATCCAACTTAATCTTAAAACCAGACAGGTCCGTCGCCCCCACCGTTTCCCTCGGAAGGCCGTTCCAATATTTCACCCCTCTGATGGTCAGAAACCTTCGTCTAATTTCAAGCCTAAACTTCCCCCCGGCCAGTTTGTATCCTTTGAAGGATTTAAAAGGATCGCAAAGGTCCAGCCAATCTGATATTTTATGATGTTTTTCCAGCGTTAGTTTCCGGTTTCCATTCCATGTGAGAAGCTACCTGGATCATAGATACCGTTTCATTAGCCCCCAAGAGGCTCTGGTTTACCGTGGAGGGCATCCAATATCAATTTCCTTTTTCACCCACCACATTTTTATATAGGATTAAAATAATATTTGTCAGCACTTTTGTCAGTGTTTTTCATTCTGCAGGGCCTTAAACCAGTCAATGTCCTGCTTTTTTCTATTATTTTTAACATCTTGATCAATTACCAAGCATAATATGTTCCCATAATTCCACACTGAGGTATAAGAAGGGGTTTTAGAATACCAAGGTTTTAACATTCTTAATCTGTATATCACATCTCTCTGCTTTACTTAGCCCGCCTCATTTTCATGGTCACACTGGTACATTTTCTCTTTTTGTTTTTAATTCTGCAGACAGCATGATCACAGCAAAGATTTTATCATTCCAATGAATTGAAAGATTACATTATGAGAATGACCAGGTGGGATTGATGGAAAGTGAGTGGCAGCATTAGAAGAGGTTAGTGAAAAAAATCAGTGTTTGGAAAGGAATGAAAGAAGAGTGCGGATTTGTCTAAGACTGCAGCACAATTCGTGCTGTAATGAATTCAGGGGCTTCAGCTGACATACATAGGGCCAGGTTCTGTACCCTTACTCACGCTGAATAGTACCTTACGCCTTTTAAAGTCTCTTGGATTCCAATGGAACTAATTAAAGAGCAAAGGATGAATTGCATCGATTATAGGCCAGATTCTGATACATTTAACACACATCTGCCTGGCTATGTCTAGAACCATGGCCCTTCAGCCCTGGCAAAAGCCAGAGCTCTTGCTCTTACGCTTAAGGGCAGTCTGGCTAGTAGTAGCAGCAGGGCTTTCGCCCTAAATAAGTATCTGTGATTAGATGGCAATATGAACACTAGAGCTGATCAAACAATGCCAATAGTTTTTCATGGGAAATGTTTAAAAATACATCTTTTTTTTTTAAAAAAATTCCAGCAAAAAATGTTTTGGCTTTTCAATGAAAAACAAAACATTTTCCCATGTTCAAACACCCCCTATATTTCAGGTTTTGGTTTAAAAAAAAGGTATTCAGAATTTTTTCACTAAAAACCATCACATTTTAAATGAAATCAATTTTTTGTTTAGAAAAAATATCAATTTTCCATCAAAAAAAGTTGGTCAGAAAAATTTTAAGGCGGTCTAACCTGAACACACCTAGGGTGCATTGCTGGGTAACTAGAGTCCTGTACTCAGGTAAGAAGAGACATTATGAAGTAGGTGTGAATGCTGCAGAGCTAATCTAGAGATGACGTCAGAAAAAATTAATTCTTAGCTAATGGATGTCAGTCTCCTGGCCTGGGACAGTGCTGGAAGTGGGATCCTGCTGTTGGCTTTGGAAGTTTCCCATGCTGACTTGAATTTTTATTCTTTAAAATGACTCTTCAATAGTTACTGTTGGCAGGGTTCAACCCATTGAACTGGTGCTTCCTCTCTTACTGACATACTTACTTAACCAGGGTCTGATTAAGTAAGCACATGGAGCGTAGATCTCCTTTTGTGGTTTGTGTGGGGGGGTCCCAATGTGACCCTTGTGCCAGGTGGTGTTGGCAGCAATACGGGTTGGATTTAAGCAGCATGGAGTCAGTCTTAAAATGAAGAAACAGCACTGGATCCAGCCCCAACCCAGAGCTTCTGGGATCACTAACTACCTTCTCTGGGTGCCCTGACTAGGCAACACTTCCCACCCCCCTCCAAGCACCGAGTCTGTGTATAAAACAAGGAAAACTTTATTAGGGGACCAGGGAGCACAGCATCAACTCGGGGGAAACGCTGCAACAATGTCTAGATAGGAATGGCGTAAATGTCCAGTAGGCAAGTGTCTCTTTACACGACACTGCCCTTTTCTCCATCTGCTAAACTGCACGAACAGTTTGGTGTCAATGGGTCATGCAGTCCCAGAGTATGAGGAGCCCTTGGGCAGGTCTGTCTCCAGTCCCTCAGGCAGTCCTTATCCTGGCCTGAGCTTTCACCACTTTCCTCAGCTCTCCTGCTGGCCGCCACTGTGTCAGTAAAGAGCCTTCTCTGCACTGCCTCCCGGAGAGGAGCCGCTCGCTGCCCCTTATGCAACAGCAGCTCCTCAAAGTCACCAATTGCAAAGTGCTCCTCCACAACAACTGTCACAGTGAAGACCTCCAATTACATTGTATCTTGCTGTGAAATCCTGTCACTAACATAGGAGGGGAACTAACAGCATATAGGACCCTTGAGCAGAATCCTTGCACAAGGTAAGAGAAACAGCTCCTCTCTCTTAGTTCTACCCAACCAGTTCTAAGTTTGTGGCCAGAGCTGGTGGCTCCCACAGTGTCCTTGGAGAAAGTCTGTGGAGAAAGCTTATGCAAATGAAGCTCTCTCTGTAGCTGACTTTGGCCTGTTTACCAGCTGAGAGGAGCAGAGAACTTCTTCCCCTCCACAGCTTCAGGCCACAGCTTACGCCAGCATTGCGTCACATCAGAGGGTGCTGCATTGCAACATAATGGACAATCTCAGATTTGCCAGGTCCCTTTATTTTAATGAGACTTGAACAGTATTTGCTGTTTCTCCTAAAGCCCCAGCTGGAGTCATGTGATTATGAGAATCTCAGCTTTCACTGAAGAATAACAAGTGAGTTTCTAGCCCTCATGATTGCAGAGGACTTTTGAACAGTTGAGCCCTAAAGGTTCAACAAACAGAAGGCAAATAAGGAGACGCCTAACCTACAATGACTTCTGAGAAAGGTCATATACCAGCTTTGGGGAGAGAAATGCGAGGTACTGAAACAGTTCAGCCTGCTTCATGTGACATGCAAGATGGTGATATTTGCTAAGAGGATGTTGCAATTTCCCCAGAAAATTCTTTAATTGCTTGCCCAGTGAGCCACTGTAGACACAGGAGAAAGTCCAAGTGCAGAACTCTTCTCTTGGCTGGTTCCATTTCAGTGTCTCTGCACTCTCCAGGTTTTCTAGTCATTTACAGAAGTGTTGCAACTTCTAGCTAAGGCAGATAAAGACAGTGGACCCATTGAAGTCAATAGAAAGACTTCTGTTGAGTTCAGCGGCCTAATTTGCTTTCCTTAAAAAGGAAAGGTGCTGAGATATTGTGCCCCACCCTAGAGACAGAAGATGGAGCAAATGGTAAAGACAGTGAGAAGTAAAAGAGGAAGTGGACAACGGGACTAACTAGGCAAGGTGGGGGGAAAAAATGGGAAGGTTGGATGAAATCTTGGCCCCACTGGCAAAACTCCAAGTGACTTCAGTGGAGCCAGGATTTCCTACATTATTTTTTCTTCATCCATTTAACACAATGAGCGAAATACATCCCTGTTGTGATGGCACTATTACTTGAGGGATGAATCTGACCCAAAAGGGGTAGAGATTGTGTTTATTTTGGTGATGAGGTCTCAGCTGTACATGGAGTATTTAGTGCACAGCTATGACATCAGAAAAGCCCAATGAACCAATCAGAATGCTCTAATGGTAATGCTCTTGAGCATGTAGAATTGCAGCTCCAGCTGCTCCATCCGTTGTCAACCCCACTTGGGAAGGATTGTGTGTGGCTCTACTCTGGAGGCCAGGACAGATCGTTTAAAACCACTTTTGCACCCACCCTGTTCCTCAGTTCTGCCAAGTGCAGCGCTGCTGCAGCTGATTATTTGGTCCAATGTATTTAATTGCAGCAGCAAATCACATTGGCTTTAACAGCCAAACTGCTGCTTTTGGGCAATCGGTTCAGTTTGTCTGTTTTAATGGACTTACGATAAATAAAGTGCATAGGCAAGCTTGTAATGTTCTGTTGAACTGATGACAAGAAGAAAATGTCAGAACAACTCTAGCTAGGATGGGTCTCCAAATCCATTAGCAGTTTATTTTCTCCTCATGTTGTACATGCAAATGTGACCTCATGCTATTGACTGCTAGTTGTAAACTAAGTAATATGAAAATGATTAGACACGTTCCAAGCACAGTCCAAAAGCAAAGGAGGTTATCCTGAATGGGCAGGGACATAAATGGCACAAAATCTGGGGAAACTCCATTTGCCAACAGTGTTCTGCTTCCTGAGGAGACATGGTCTCCGCTTTAATTATCTGTGCTCAGTTCTTTCTGGAGATACCCATCTGCTGTGCTGAACTCAGGAACCCCCACTAAATGAAAAGCAGTCTAATTAATGCACAGTTTAAAAATTGAATTGATAATATTTTTGGTTTATAAGTGTGAATCTCAATAGATATACGACACACACCCACAGACACTTACGATATATTACCAACACAGACACACACCAGCTGCAAGTAGCCAGGGTGAATTGCACTGAGTTCCAGCTCCTGATCTGGCCCTGGGATCTACACCAGATCCTGCACGTGACAGCTGATGAGGTGTGGGACTTTGAACCAGAATTTTGGGCAGCAATTTGAAGCTGAGGTCACACCAGTGTTTCCTTTGAATTTATTCAAACCCATCACAGATTCTTAGGGTTGCACATTGTGTCCCAAACCTTCCAGTGCAGCAGATCTGTGCTCACTGTAAGAATGGGGAGGGGGTAAAAGTAGCATTACATCACTTTTATGCTCTCCCAATAGTAGCGTCCAGGCTGCTCTAATTTATGCTTGGAAGCCTATAGCACCAAAGCGCTGTTCTGGCATCCAGGAATTGCTAGGGTAGAGGGACATCCTTGTCATGTACACCTTCCCTCTGCCATACACTTTGCCGTTTTGGGCTTGTGTAGGATCAGGGGATTCACAGTTATATCAAGGAACTGGGACTGAGTGCAGTCTTGTGGATTAGGCCAGGGCCGGCTCCAGGCACCAGCGTAGCAAGCAGGTGCCTGGGGCGGCCAATGAAGAGGGGGGCGGCATGTCTAGCCGTTTGGTGGCAATTCGGCGGCGGAGCTGTCGCTCCCTTTCAGAGCGAAGGACCTGCCGTAGAATGAAGCGGCGGTAGAGCGATTGCAGCCTTTTTTTTTTTTTTTTTCTTTGCTGCTTGGGGGCGGCAAAAACTCTAGAGCCGGCCCTGGGTTAGGCCCAGGAATAAGAGTCATGAGTTTTGTACGGCCTTGGGCTTGGGCACTTCATGGGCTTCATTCTTTGATCTCCCACAACTTTGTGTAGGCCATTTATACCAGTGCAAAGTGCATGCAAAATGATACCGTCTCATTTGGCATGTGGCATTTTACCCCCACACTTTGTCCTAGTATAAATGACTGCACAAGGTGCAGAGCAACAGACAATGTGGCCCCCATGTGTCTGTGGCTACATCTGTAAAAGAGAGCTAAAGACACTTTCCTGCTTCACAAGGTGCAGAATTTATTCATGTTTGTGAAGCACTTTTAAATTCTTAGCTGGAAGGTGCTATGTAAAGGCAAAATGTTACTGTTACTGCTCTTGAATGGCAGCCATGGAGGGAGGGAAGGAAGCAAGGCAGACTAGTGGAAGACTAGATAAAGAGATGATAGACACAGAGAAATAGCATGACAAGAATATTTGTTATCTGCCTACCTTCATTTTTTTCTAGGGTACCTATTACTCAGGGTAGGTCTATACTTACCTCCAGGTTCGGCGGTAAGCAATCGATCTTCTGGGATCGATCCCGGAAGTGCTCGCCGTCGACGCCGGTACTCCTGCTCCGCAAGAGGAGTAAGCGGAGTCGACGGGGGAGCCTGCCTGACGCGTGTGGACCCGCGGTAAGTACCTTGTAGTTCGAACTAAGGTACTTCGACTTCAGCTACGTTATTCACGTAGCTGAAGTTGTGTATCTTAGTTTGAACTGGGGGGTTAGTGTGGACCAGCCCTCAGTTTCAGATCCTCAGCTGTTGATCTGGCTCCCAGTTTGTAAAGCACTTTGAATATGTAAAGAGCTCTACATGAGGAGTGTGTATTATCAGCTATATTGTTGTCTTATTATTAAAAAGAAGTGGAGTGTGACCCTAACTGCATCCCAGTGCAAAAGGGCCAGGGGCTCACTGGTATCTGGTAGTGAGTTTCAGCCATCTGACCAGTTATGTACTCCAACTCACTAATGTCATCAACTGTATCTAAAAGACGCCATGTAAGATAGCAATATAAAGCTAAAGCATACTGATCATAAATATTTTTGTGTGGTGTATGTATGAAGGACAAATTCAGGATTCCAGACATGCTGGGAATTATGGTCTTAAAATATGTCTGCCAGGAGGGGCTGATGTTACCCCACTCTAGACAAAGGAATGTGGTTCCACCACCTTGAAGGTACTTCCAAGGTGCATTAAGAGCAATGGGAATGCAATTTCCATGAAAGGTAAACAGGCCCATCAAGCCAACAAGGGAAGGAGATAACCACTTAGCATCAGGGCAGCAGGAAGAGATGCAGGAAGTTCTGAACTCTATGGTAATACTAATTAATGACCCAATTATTTTAGGGAAGCTCTATAGCAGGGATGGCCAACCTGTGACTCCAGAGCCACATGCAGCTCTTCAGAAGTTAATATGCGGCTCCTTGTATAGGCACCGACTCTGGGGCTGAAGCTAGAGGTGCCAACTTTCCAATGTGCCGGGGGGTGCTCACTGCTCAACCCCTGGCTCTGCTACAGGCCCTGCCCCCGCTCCACCCCTTCCTGTCCTCTCCACTGAGCCTCCTGCATGCCACAAAACAGCTGATCGGGAGGTGTGGGGAGGAATGGGGAGGCACTGGTCGGCAGGGCTGCCAGTGGGTGGGAGGCACTGGGAGCAGGGTGGGGGAGCAGATGGGGGACTGCTGATGTATTACTGTGGCTCTTTGGCAACGTACATTGGTAAATTCTGGCTCCTTCTCAGGCTCAGGTTGGCCACCCCTGCTCTATGGCCTGTGGTACACAGGAGATCAGACTAGATGATCAGTCACATTGGTCCCTTCTGGCTTTGGGATCTATGAATCTTTGTAACAGGCTAAGACAGTCACACGGTCCAGGAAGGCCTGATTATCCTGCCACCTGCGTGCAAACAACTCTCATTGATGCCATAACTGAGTCCAGGATACTAAACATTTGCGGAGTTTAGTATGTTATTGAAATCTTGAAAGCCTCATTTCTGTCTGTCTCACACGCTCTCATTTTTTGTTTTAAGTCCAAGAACATGGAGTTATCAAAGCATCAAAGGTTAATTTACTGAACACACAAGGATCATTGCTATAAATGTTTCCTTACTTTGCTGAATATCTGCAGGATTATTGTCAAAATATTCAGTATGATGTCTGTAAAGCTTCCTGGACATTTACATTAAGTCTAGCTGGGATGTATCCACTGCCCTGCAATGTATCAGAGAACAGCATATGTTGTCTAGCTCTGACAGACAGCAGGTGGGGGGGAAGGATGTAGCCATCTGGAAAGCACATGCGTGCCTGCTGCAGGTGTCCCATCAATGTGCAGAATTTAAATCTTCTCTTCTGACAATCAATCTTTTACTTTGCTGCAAAGGGGCCTCTCCATCTGCTACTTGTCAGCACCCCCAGGGCACCAGGAGTTTTCCTTCACCACATCTGGACTGCAATTTCATAGATTTTCACCACTAATTGTCACTCAGGCCCTGATCCTGCAAGCAGATCTGTGTGGGTGGAACCCCATTTTAGTTAATCAGTGTGGTCATGGAGAGTCCTTTGCAGCATTGGGGCCCAGGGGGTCCAGAACGGGGCGGGGGAGGGAGGTCGGGGGGCATGGCCCGCTCACTTTTAAAAGTTGGAGGACTATGCCTTCCTATATTTTACCAGCTGTAAGGTGAGGGATGGGAGGGAGGGGGCAGAGAGGAGCAAGCAGGGACTGGGTCTTGGAGGGAAGAGGTGGTGCAGGAGTGGGGCCTTGGGGGAAGAGGCAGCGGGGGAGCAGGGGAGAAGGGGCAGGGCAGGGGTGGGGCTTCAGAGGGAAAGAGCAGTGTGGGGGATGGGGCCACCCATACTTTTAGGGACCGTCTTCTGCTCCTGGTGGGGCCTAAGTGCCTCATTGCCTACTAACTGCTCATTGTTTATCTAGCCTCAATGCCTTATTGTCCTTGATTACTCACTCTGGATTAGTCACTTTAACTGCCTCGCTGCTTATTTGGGGCCCAATCCAAAGGCCACTGAAGTAAATGATGGTTTCAATGGCCCTGACTGTATACATTTTCCTTTTTCTGTTTACTGTCTCTCTTCATCATGTCTCCTGCTCTCGCTGTCCCATGTTCTCCTATCTTGTCACTTCTCACCTCTGCACTTATCTTCCTCTTGACCTCTCTTACTTTCTCTCTGCACCACTTATTCATTTCCATCTGACCATCTGTCCCCCACCTCCTGCAGTTCCCTTTCCCTGAGCCCAGGTCTACACTACAGACCTATATCAGTATAACTACATCATTCAAGGGTGTGTATTTTTCCATATTGAGCAATGTAGTTATATCGACCTTACCCCCAGTGTAGACAGTGCTGTGTCGGCGGGTGAGCATCTCCAGTTGACATAGCTACCGCCTCTTGGGGAGGTGGATTAACTATGCCAATGGGAGTGCTTCTCCCATCAGCATAGGAGCATCTTCATAAAAGTGCTCCAGTGGCACAGCGGCACCGGTGCAGCAGTGCTGCTGTAGCATTGTACGTGAAGACAAGCCCTCAGCATTTCACCTAAAGAGGAGAAATGGGGTGAGACGGTTGTTATTTCATGGAGAACTTGAGGTTTCTCCTCTATTCAGCATGATGGTGTAAAACCATAAAGACAATTGTCAATTCACTGAAGGAGAAAAGCTTGGGTGTAAATTGTCATAGCTCCATTGACTTCAGTGAATTTACACCAACTGAGGATCTGCCCCTATAGTCTGTTTACTTAGAAAACCGGGATAGAATAATGGGTCACAACTTATGTTGTATCATGTATGGGATCCAAGAAGGAGGAAGCCAAAACCATACTTACAAAAAAACCCAGGGGTCCCTTTAAGAAGGCCACCAAACCAACCCCAGCTCCCAGAATTCCTAGTTCTCTTATCGTTCTAGCAGGCAGGCTGGTATTCTCTCTTTCCCTTAGACATCAGGTCAGGGGAGAAGCCACTTAACCCAGTTCATAAAGCCCTTACCTCAGAGCCTTGAGTCCATGCAACCAAACTAATGGTCAGAAAAATAGTCCAGATCAGGCTGGTGACCTAATACCTGCAACCTGTAGCAGCCAACATGACTTCTGATCACCTCCCCCTTGCTCACTTCCTTTTCCTGTTTATATAGCCCAACCCCAATGGCAGGGCACAGTGCTTCTGGATCATAACACGGCATTTTGAAAGAAAAAGAAGTGCATGAAGGATGTCCAGTGCCATCAGGATTAAGAAGAAAAGGCATCATTTCCAGTTGAGATGTGGCTTTGTGTACATACAGCTATGGTACAAAGACAGAAGGATGGGAAACATTTGGGGGAGGGGGAAATATAAAAGCAAATGAACTGGATTAATAAGTGAAATGTGCTCATAATCTAATGCGTGAATGATCTGTTTTGAAATGAGGCCGTTGTCTGTTACTGTATGGGCTCACCCCCTGTTTTGGATGATTTGCGCTTCTCACAGCAACTGTAAGGATAAATTTACTAATGCTGGCATGGAAACGAGTGTTTGCGGTCCTAAAGGATCTCATTTGTTTTGTTGTTTAAAAAAGAAAAATAGGAACAAGTATCTTCAAGCCAGCAGTACTTTGTAAAACTCCTTGTACTGTTGTTGACCTTTTCACTTGAGAGCAGTGGAGCCAGTTCAGAAAAGACTGTGAACCTTCTGCTTACCTGCAGACAGGGGGGTTTCTTCCTGTTTACTGAATTAACTCACTGACAACTTTCCAAAACTAGCATGACATCCATAAAACTCCATCAAAATGAGCATTTTATTTGCTGTGTTAAAGCTCAATCCTTCTTCCTGTGAAAACAATGGCAAAACTCCCAGCTACGTTAGGGCCCAAGGAGCAGATTCTCTGCTGCAGCTGAGATCCACTGGTCCATGGTGCTCTTCTTGGAGGTCCTCTGCAAGAAACGTTTCGGGAATCAAGCTATGGGTGGCGCAGGGGGGAGGGAGGAAGGTTTGAGATACTGGGAGAATGAAGTGGTTAAAAGGATATGGGCTTCAGAGTGAAAGCTGGAGAATCAGTGGTTTAGGATATCATTTAAATAATGCATTATACTTTATGATATATATATATATATATATATAGAGAGAGAGAGAGAGAGAGAGAGAGAGAGAGAGATTGATATACACACATGAGACACCTGTTTATATTATTTAGGTTTGGTTTGGACAGCAATTTCACTCAGCATTGGAAACACAAAGAACCCCATCCTCCCATCAATTCATAAAAGATTGGATTGTAGCCCAGATGAATAAAGGACAGTGAGTAACTGCACTGCCCCAGAAGCAGGGCAGGAAGCAGACTGGAGCTCTTAGAGTCACACCATGCTTCCTGATCGCCCTTCTGCACCAGGCGGCAGAGTATGGGGATGAAGAACCACTCCTGTGCAGTGTAGCAGCCCAGGGGTGGCTGTTCTCTCCCCAGCCCATGAAGGTTCTGGTCACGTGGGTAGCCTATAAAAGGCACATGGGTACACAACTAAGCCTATAGGGATTTGGGACTAAATCAGGTGAATACAAACACACACTCACACACACACACAAAGTCTCCCAGTGAGAGCTGTGTGTTAGAGCTAGTTGGGAGTTTTCCTTTTTGGGGGGGGGGGGGGGAATAATCTGTCAAAAACAAACGTGTTAGTGGGAAAGGGCTGGTTTTGAGAAAGCTCCTGATTCAAAATATTTGGGGGGGGAAAGTTTTGAAATTGCTGAAACAAATTTTGCTGTTCAACTTACAACAGCTTTTCAATTAAAAATTGTAATTAATTTGTACTAAAACAAGGTTAACAATATGAAGAAGGTCACAATCAAACTGAAACTTTTTGAAATTATTTATAAAGACTGACCACAAGCTTAAGTTTTTCCAGCTGATCACTTCACAAAAATTTCTGGACGGGAATAAACTTCGAAATCTCAAAAACTCTTGTAGAATGGGAAAACTGTTTCCCATCCAGCTACTGTGCATACATCATTCAAGGTAGAACTGGACCCTTTGACTTTAAATTGATTGAGCCATTTGGTTATGAATAGGAAAACACCGGAGTTCAAAACCATGTGGCTAACAAAGGCTAGTATTCAAAGTGATGAAGGAAATCGCTTTGAAAGGGTGCTTCCACTATTTTACAATATTTCTCATGATATGATCATTTCAAATGAATGATCCCACTCTCCTCTCTGCGGGTTTGACTAATATCTGAACTTATCCCTTGTTGTATATAATTAATGCCACATGTTATGCACTCTGTTTGTACCTGATTCTCCTCTAGGTTGTAAACTCTTCAGGACAGGAACCATCTTTTTCTTAGAAGTTTGTAGCACCATGGGGCCCCAATCCCTTATCTAGACACCAGAGCAGAGGTTCTAAATCCGTGGCCCAATCAGCACTCAGCTGCGGCCCATGTGGCATCCTCAGGGCTGTAATTAGGACGGGGTGGGAGGGGCACCTGCCCTGGGCTCAGAGGGGGTTCAAAAATGGGGCAGCACAGGATCGGGCCCAGCAGTGTCAGCTTCCCCCAGCAGGATCGGGCCCAGCAGCATCGGCAGGAGGGCAGGGTGCTCAGCACCCCCCACCCCACAAAATCATGGGTCCAGTGACCCCAGCTGGAGCAGGCTCCCCAGCACTAGCATCACAGTGGCAGGTGGGCTGCAGGGCTGAGCTAGATGCAGCTGAGATAAGAACCCAGCAAGCGTGGAGAGGTACAGGGGACTAGGGCTGAGGGGAGTGCAGGAAGAGGGGTGAAGGGGTCTGGGGCAAGGGAGTACAGGGGGGTAGGGCCATGGTGCAGCCGGTGCAAGAGGAACAGACTCTAGATGGGGCCCTGGGGCTGGGAGTAGTCCCTGGATGGGGGGCTAGATATTGGGGCACAGTCCCTGGATGGGAGGGTTGAGTGCTGGGGGGCAGTACCTAGGTGGGGGCTGGGTGCATGGGGCCAATCTCTGGGTGGAGGATTGGATGCTGGAGGGGGTAGTCCCTGAGGGGGCCATTCTGCCTGGGATAGGGCACTCTGTCTCTGCAGGGCAGGCACATGTGCTAGACCAATGTTGCGGAGGAGGTCTGGATGCTGGGGTGACAGTCCCGGGGGGGGGGGGGGGGGAGGGAGGAGTTGGTGCTGGGGAGGACATTCCCTGATTGCGGGGGCAGTGCGGGGGAGTGGCTGGGGGGCAGTCCCTGGCTGGGGAGGGCACCCCACACCAGGCAGGGCTCACCATCTTTGCAGGCAGGCTCCACAGCCGTGCTCTCCAGATGCTGAGCCCAGCAGCAACGTGAAAGTGAGGGTGGCGATACACCATGCCATGAAACCCTTACAGTAAGTGAATTAATTTTAACAGTTAATGTTTTGACTTATTTTGCTAATTTAAAATGCTCTTGGTAGACGTTTGCCAGTGTTGAAATGAAAGATACTACATCGATTTGAGTCGTATCGCTGTCATATAACAAATACTAAACCTGATTTTTTGTAGATGTACAGGTAGTATATATATTGGGTAGATGCGGCCCACATAATACATAGAGAGCTGCATAGGTGGCCCACAATGGTAAAAAGATTCAGAACCACTGCACGATAGGAATACAAATAAAAAATAACTCACTCTGGTTTTACACCAGAACTAGGCCTTTATTAATTCTGTACTATTATTTGTACTATTCAAAATATTTACCATTATTAATTATTAGACACCTTTATGACTGCAAATCAATAGAGATCTACTGTATATTTAGAAAAGCTCTGTTCCATGGTTAAAGTAGTAAAAGAAAGAGTAATGGAAGCATTTGCCAAACACATGTAGAACATTATTTCTGATTTCTTGTTTTTCATCATTCCTTCCCAGTTAAGAAATAATAAAAGAATTCAGTTTACAATTGGTAATAAACCTTATGACATCTGGACTATGAAACAAAGGAGTTACTGTATGTCTGACGGCCATACTGTATTTTGTCTTTTGGTCTTAATATGCATGGTTTCCTCAGGTTTTTTTAAGATTCCTCTATCACAAAAAAGTGATCAATTGGAGAGCAGGGATTTCCAAGGATGCCTCCTTATGGCCCTGTAAAAGGATAGGATGAAAACCAAAACTAGAGTACAATTTTGGGTTTGACTCAAGTTGCTATCAGCAAATGCTGGCTCACATCTGTTGTGTTTATTCTCACCATGCATCTGAGGTCTTAATAAAACAAAGTCATAACAAATACATCAGCTTAGTCCCATTATGGGGAAGGTTTCCAAATTCCCAGTTTATTGCTCCCTGCAAGGAGGCTGTGCTGCCATGTGGAACTTTTCGCATAAGAGTCGCAGAGCTATTGTTTTCTAGCTTTTATTTGCACTTGTAGGGTTTCTGAGAAGGAGTTATCCAGTACTTAGAGCAGGCATTGGAAATCTGCCACCTCTCCTCAAAAGCACGTAGCACGGTGGGGTATCTAGTGCTGCCAACCTTACAGCTTCAAAAATCATGACTCAGGTCCTAAAATTCATGAGATTGGCTTAAAAAATCATGAGCTTTTAAATGATAATCAATGTTTTTAAATTGTTGAAACATTTTGTTTTCACATTTTAAAAACAAGACAGTCTGGTTTCTCAATTGAGAATGAATTTTTGTTTAGAAATTTAATTAGACATTCTCCTCAAAACAATGAGGTGAAAGAAAAAAGGTCCAAAGTCACATGTTTTGAAATGATCGAAACAAAACATTTTGATTGACCCAAACCAAAACATTTTTTGTTTCTCCAGTTATTTTCAAAATTTTTTACTTTGTCCCAATTTGAGAAAGGGAAAATTTTGAAACTCTCAAAAATATCTGAGGGATAGGAAAATTGTTTCCAGCCCAGCTCTAGTAATACATATAAAGATAAAACACTGACTGCTCAGGTCCAGATAATTTAAGAAATAGAGGCTAATAATTTTTCTTTCTTTGGCTAATATCAAGAAATTTACCACAGTATATTATTTTGGTCATTAACTTAAATAAAATAAAATAAATGTCCACCATTTTGCAAAATAATTCTTTGAATTTCAATGGTAAATTTTTAACAGAGGATCACAAAGAACTTTATAATGTTTGGTTTCAGAGTAGCAGCCGTGTTAGTCTGTATCTGCAAAAAGAACAGGAGTACTTGTGGCACCTTAGAGACTAACAAATTTATTAGAGCATAAGCTTTCGTGGACTACAGCCCACTTCTTCGGATGCATATATATATCTCTCTATATATATGCATCCGAAGAAGTGGGCTGTAGTTCACGAAAGCTTATGCTCTAATAAATTTGTTAGTCTCTAAGGTGCCACAAGTACTCCTGTTCTTTTTATAATGTTTGTTGCTTAAGCCTCAGAACACTGCTACAGGTAATTATCTTGTTAACAGCTGGGGAAAACGGAGGCACTTAGAAGTGACATGACTTCCTCAAAGACACATGGGATATAGTCATATGAGAAACGGGCATTGCAATGCTGAGTACTGAGAAGCCTAACTTGTAGGCACCCTGCCACCTATTAGAATTCACAGCCCCCAGTTAGGCAACCAGGATCCCTATACAACACATGGGAAGAGTTAGTCACCAAAAAATGGGCTTCATAGAAGTCAGCAAGATGAGCAGGGAGCCACCTTAGCTAGTCAGTAGGAAATATTGAGGAGAGGGGTGAGGTCTAAGCCCTTCTTCTCAAAGGGAGTTAGGCATCTAAATCTGAACTGTAGGGAGGCACCTATTTTCACTTGGGATTCAAGGTTGTGAACCTGCTCCTGAAGTTAGGTGCCTGAGTCACGTCAGGCATTTTCCAAACAAACAAACAAAACCCACTGAAGGAGGAGGAGGTGGTGGCGTTCCCGTGTACATCTAAACATAATGATCCTACCAATTCAGGGTATATGGAAATGAGCATGTAGAAATATCCAATTAATAAAGGGTTAAACTTTGGGCTAACGTTGTTAAGAAAGGAAGAGATGAAGAGCTTACATTCTCTCACACATTTTATGTCTCACCCAAAGTCTAGCTAGTGGTAACCAGCTGTTCTGAAATGCTCCAGCTAGCTTTGAACCCAGGTGCTGACAGCTGCCTAGTTGAATATAAATAACTCCTCCTGAGTTCCACTTTTGACTGTTCTTCTAGCCTTTAAATACAAAAATTGCCTAATCTCTGGATCAAACGCAACAGGACTCAGCTCAGGATTATTTTTACCTTCAATCACGTATTACTCCTGCTTGGAGAGGCGTGCACTTGGCTTCATGTTCTCATCCTCTATAATATTTAAGGCCCAGGACTGCTCCCAGTGAAATCAGTGTGGGGTATTGTCATGACATAAGTAGAAACAGGAGAAAGTCCTTGGACCCTGATCATGTAAACTGCTCCCTGTGGGCACAGAGGTCTGTCCATATCATGTTACCAGTTCTCACAATATTATCCCAAGTCTTGCAGTGTTTGGTGTTTTCCTTAGAGCCCCGACTCCTGGGATCAGCTGTTACCTGAAAATCCCAGGTTTCATTGAAAGAAAAAACTAAGTCACTACCCCCCGTAGTTGTGCAAAATATGAAAAGATGATCCCTAAATGCTCGAACCTCAGAAGAACCCCAGGTATATTCATTTTAAAAAAATCTCATGGTTTTTAAGCTAAGCTTGTGAGTTTTGAATGCTTGGGGGGTGGCAATTGTTGTGCAGAGCAGGCTGTGGGACGAGGACCTTTGTTAGTAAACTTCCCTCAGTGAGCTGACTGCACAAGCTCTTGTATGAGTCCTTTACTTATGCAGGTCAATATCACTCTTCTGCTGGCTTCTTTTACAGGGATGAATTTTACTCCCAAGAGAGTTTATAAAATTCACCTGTAGTAAAAAATAAAATTGCTGCTGGGCCCTTATCCCTAGAGGCACAAGACCTGCCCCTACATGTGAGACAAGTTAACTTGAAAACAAATATTTCATGACCTGATCCTGCAGATGCTTATGTACATGAGTAACTTTACTCTGGTGAGTAATCCCATTAGTTACTCGTGTACATATTTAATTGCAGGATTGCTTCTCTAGAACGGCCTTTTCAATAGTGATGGACCAATCTGATAAGGTTCACTTAACAGTGTGGAGGTTTGGATGCTTATTGGAACTTATACAACCCTGTTGGAGCTGCAAAACAGGGCTTCAAATAACTCAGCAAATAGAAGTTGCATTTTGTAGTAGAACTCCACCTATGACTCCCAAGTAAGTAGACATCACCACTGGATACCTCTCCCCATCTATAATCCCCCTGAACACAGATGGCAAAAGGGGTTGAAACATTTGAGGCCCCAATACTGGGTTTACTTTTAGGACATTTTCCACATCAGACAATAGGTTCAGCAAATAGAAGTATTTCAGCATTTCCATTACTAGTCAGAACCCAGAAAAGCAGAGTAGCATGGAAATGAAAAACACTGGGGTGGGGTGGGGGAATTAACCCACTTTTTCAAACTTCAATAAAGGTTTGCTTAGGGTGAAAGTTCAAGGCTCTTCTGATTTTATCTGAACTGATCTGCCCCTTCACATCCTTTTCTGCCATTTCTAGATCCCTTTCCTAAATCTTCTACTGACAGCTGGGGCTTAGTCTAGGCTGAACTGCTGTATGACACGGACCCTGGTCACAGAACACAGCAACACCACTGTTTAACTCTTGCTTTCTAAGTATGGTAATCCCATGGGCCTGCTCTTTAAGAAGTCATCAGGCTTGGATCTCATGCAAACCTTACACAGAGTATGCTCTTACATAAGTGCAAGTTATGGAAACTGACTTTCAGTTTCTGGTCAGGAGGCCCGTGACTATATGTTATTCTTATGGTTGCATATGAACTACTACGGGTGAAACCCTGGCCTCATTGAAGTCAATGGCAAAATTCCCATTGACTTCAACAGGGGCCAGGATTTCACTGCCCGTCTTTGTATTTTTGTGTCTCTTTAGCATCATACACAGTCAGCATGGGTGCAGGAAGGTGGGGAAGGGGTTAAAGATTTAGGCCCAGAGCGCCATGGGCTTCGATGGGGTGCTGCATGGGCCTGCCCCTGGGGCTCTCAGTGCAGGACTGGGGACTAAGAGGCTATTCTTGGTTGAGTGGTTCAGATAAAAACAAGAATATCCTTCTACCATCACCTCCAAGCTTCATCTATGCTGCATCTATTGACAAAATAATTCATCTTTTATGGTTCAATGCCTTTTGGTCATTTTTTTTGTTTTCAGTTTTTCAGATGTTCTTTTATATCTCGGTTCATGTCGGGAAAGAAAGCAGAAGTAGCAAAATCCTGTGAGAAAAGCTATTCTAACTGGGCCAAGTTCACTCTCAGCTATGTTGGGGTAAATCCCTGGACACATTTAACTTGAAAGCAGAGTTTGGGCCATCGTATGTGTCATCTGTGCCAAAAGAAGCATGAATTCCCAGAACGGTTGTGACATCTTAGCTTCATTTTGCCAATCTGAGAGGATTGATAGTGCAAGCAATATCCAAGCCAAATCTGAGCTCTGAATCTCTTGTGGTTCATCCATCACTAGGTCTTTCCAAAACTGGGCAACAATAGAATGAGTTGTATCAAAAGAGTGACATAGGGTATGTCTACACTACAATGTCAGCCCAGGGTTAAGAGGATCTGAGTCAGCTGAACCATGTTAGAGAACCCAGGGCTTGAGCATCTACACTGACTGTTAACCCTACGTTAAGAATTTTCTCACAGACACTTGAATGTGGGGCTCTGGCATCCGCACTGCAGCACACAGACCTGAGCCAAACCAACCATAACCCAGACTCCCTAGCACTCGTTCAAAATGTGGCTGCTCTAGCCCTTTGACCATGGTGCACTGTGGGAAAATGTTCCTGCCCACTCTGCATGTTACAGGACGTTTGAACAACCTGCCAATACACCCTGCTGAGCAACATGGAGGGGGCCCTGTTTCAAGAAATTCTCATGCTTGTACTGTCACTCCAGTGTCAGGAATTGGGCAGTGCTTCCATGAGGTACTGGTGGCCATTTTGGTGGTGTTTTCTGACCACCAAAGGCACCTGACAGAGCGTATGCCAGAGGAGGAGGAGACAGAGGGGAAGTACCCAGGCATAACAGACTTACGTGGGAATGCTGCTCAGTACACTTGGCATAGCTGCTGATGCCACCTACACAGACCGGTGCTTCTGGCGCAGGGTCACAAGCACAGACTTGTGGGATCACATCATCATATGGACCTGGAATGACCAGCAGTGGGGCCAGAATGTTCACATGAAGAAAGCTACATTTCTGGAGTTTTGTGAGCAGCTTAACCCAACCCTCCAGCATAGAGACACATGCATGAGGGAACCGCTGCCCGTCCAAAAGCGGGTTGTTATAACAGTATGGAAGCTGGCCTAGGAAAGGCAACTGGGGGTAGTGATTTCTGAGGCAATAAGGTGTGTGGTTTGACCCAAGGCGGCAGGCAGGAAAGCTATTCCTGGGGTAACTGCTGGATTTGAGAGAAGGGGTTTCTAAACTGTGCCAGGGCCATTTGTGGGACTCGTGTGCCCATAGCTAGCCAGCCTCATGGAGCACATGAGTACAAAACCCACAAAGGGTGTACTCCATTGTTATGCAGGTCCTTGTGGACCATACGCTTTATGAATGGAAATGTGGGCTGCACTGCGAAAGTTCATGATGTCAGGATTTTTCACCAGTGTAAACATTGGTGCTGGAACTCCGGGTGCTAGGTGTGCTGCGGCACCCCCTGGCTTGAAGTGGTTTCCATCAGATCCAGGGTTTACAGTTTGGTTCAATGGCTCTCAGCACCCCACTATACAAATTGTCCCAGCACACTTGATCTTAATCTACATTCACAGACAGGCTGGGACACTATTCCCACCAAATGACATGGTCATAAATGGAGTTACTGTCCCCATCATTATTCTGGGGGACACCGTGTTCCTCTTTTTGCTTTGGCTTATGAAACCAGACCCTGATTTCAAAGGCCCCGTCGAGAACTGGCTTAATTACACTCTAAGCTGGTGCAGAATGGTTGTTGAATGTGCTTTTGGCAGATTGAAATCCCCTTGGAGATGACTATAGACCCATGTGGATGCCAGCGTCATCAATGCTGTTGGCATTACCGTGGCTTGCTGCGCTTTTTGTGAAGCCAGAGGTGAGCCATTTCCCCTGCATGGGCCTGTGACAGCGACAGGCAGCTGAATCAATACGCTCAGCCTGCAAATGCACCTACCACAGCTGGAGCTGGATGCACCCGAGCAACAGAAGTCAGGGACTCTTTGTGCTCCCACATTGTGGCCTTGCATGCCCCAACAGAAGAAAGATTCTGGGCCAGCAGGGTACCAGCCTGGCTGACCAAGTCATCATGCACCATAGCTGGCTCTGTGCTAGGTGCAGCGCCCAGCGCCAGGTCAAACTCCTCATAAAACAGGCACAATGTCAGCAAATTGCCCAAAGGGCAGTGCTGGTCCCTGGTTTTCTGGTACTTACGCTTGAGCCACATAATCTGCTCCCTGATCTGTCACCAGTCCAGTAAATTTGCAAACCTGCCAGTGGTATGCATGGTGATTCCTGGTATTCTTCATAAAGTATACAGTTTTACTGGCCTCGCACCAGAGCGTCTCCAAAATCTGGCTGTGCTCCCATGGCCATGAAGCAGCAGGTTTTCCAAAAGGCTTCTTCTGTTCAGGCGCCATTTCAAACACAGGAGGCTCTCTGCTGGTGTGTTTGCAGCTCAGTGATCAGAAGATTCTGGAAGGGTCACTGAGCTGCTGCTGTATGCCACGGGGGGTTGCTTCTGTTTTCACTTGAGTTGACTGGAAATTCTTGGGATAGAGAGGACAAAGGAAGTTGGCCTATGGGATTGTGGGATACTTTTGGTGGAATCCCAGGATCCTGAGTCAAGTGAGGCTGCATCCACACTGCTAAGAAATAGGGCTTGAACCCTGGGTCCCACTTTGACTCGGGCTTGGAACCTCCACCCCAGCAGGGTCCTTGGACTGTGGGTCCAAGACCTAGATTAGCGCAATTTGTGTCTAGGCAGAAGAGGGGTTAGGCTTAAGTCTGAGTCTGAGCCTGGGCTTTACTCTGCAATATAGACACACTCGTAGGGACCAACGAACACATTGCTTTAGACTGTAAGCTCTTTAGGGCTGGGACCATAGTTTTGTTTTGTCTTTGTACAGCCCCTTGCGCAATGGAGCTCCATTCCATTTCTGCCTCAGGCACTATTGCAACACAAATAATAATAATTCTACGAATCCTTAGTTAACCTTTCTGAAGATATACTTCAAATGAACATTTTGTTTTGAAAGGCAGAGAATCAGGGATGTTCTAGATGAAAAGAGACCTGTCGGTTGTCCAGCACTTGTTAATATTACAAATACAACATTAAATGTTTTTAACCCAGACAAATTCATTTGTTAGACTCCATGTGATTAATATAGTAACTCTGGTCTATTTTTGAGACTCCTTGGGGCAGTGAATTAGATATGTTGGCAGAGATTATGTACTGGAAGAAAAGGAAAGCACTAATAGCACTTGATTATGCCTCTCTAATCTGGCTACTTTCCCTTTAGTTGAAATACTCTAAATATTTCCATTGATAATTTTCAAAAATTCTAATAATCCCCATCAGGCACATTGGGCTAATCTCCCAATACTGCTGGCTTGGCAAGGGAAGTAGGTACAAAGTTTAAGTGGAGTAAGATATAGAAATACGACAAAGAGCAATGGAATTGCACACATATTAAAAACAATTACAGTTGAGATTAACAGCTGGCAGAGATTTGATGGGAATTTTAAATTGTGGTTAGACCCAGGGGTTTAAGACTGACATTTTCCAGCCAATTACAGGGAGCCAGCTCTTTTCTTGGGACAATTTTTGCCATGCTGATTATCATTCCAATGTATGCAAGAACATGCGGGCTGCTATTCTGTTAGCAGTGTGTGCTGTTTCCAGGATCTCGGGCACTTGAGACACAAAGTTGGAAACGACACACAACAGAAGTCCAAAAAAAAAGGGCCCTCTCTGCCACAATGAGAAGTCATATGGGGAGACAAACCAAAAGAACAGCTTTCATTTCTGTGTAGAAAAATAAAAACCCATTAGATGCAAAAGTTTCCTACACAGTCCCTGTGCAATGCCAGTTTGTTGCTTCTTGCTGTATAAAGCATTTTAGGGTGCCTTGGGTATGAACTGTGCTGTAGCTGATCAAGTTGTGTTCTGTTCTGACCAATGGAACCTCTGGTTCATGGCAATAGATACACTGCGTTACTATGCTGGCAATCTGAGCTCAATTCCTTGGTAGCTCTAGGGCGTGGGGCTACTATCACTTGTACTATCACACAGGCCTCAAAAAACCATTGTGTCTAAAAAAATAACAGTGGATTATTTTTATTTGCCTTCTGTTTTTTGAGCCTTTTTTCATGCTTTTCGCTGCAACCAGGAGGGCTAGAAACTTGCTAGGTTTTTTTTTTTAATGAAAGCTGAGCTTTCCATGTAATGACATGTCTCGAAGAGCTGAGGCTTTAAGAGAAACACCACTTGTCACAAGCATTGGTAACTGCTGATGTGCCCTGGAGGGAACCAGGTGCATTAATTTGGGCAGCCCGCCACACGATCTCTTATGGAAGGCTAGGAGCATTCCCGAGAATTTCTCCCGAATGAATAGCTCAAATGAGTCTTCTAAGACTTGCACACACACAATCCATTCTAGTGATATTGTTTTGCTGCTATTCCAGATGCAGCCTCTTCTGTGACCCCCTCCAGTATACATAGCTCCTCGTCCACAAGGATGAGTGCAGTGCAATGGGAGCTTTGAGACAGACAACCTCTATAGAGCAGAGAAAACGTTTGTCTTCCTCTGACCCCCCAAAAAGAAGTTTTAAACTGTTAGTATAATTCAGTATTGGAAATTAGTTTATAAAAAAGGTTTCAACATTACATAATAGAAAGAAGCAAAACTGCCATGAAACCACTAGGGGCATAATGGTATCATATGATGCTTCTGGTGTCACACTACTACCGAAGAGAACTATATAAACACTTCAAAGGAAACATGTCACTATTTAAATATATACCCGTATCCTGAGAGTTCAACACCTTCTAATGGAAAGAAACCGTTTTAAAATGACTTCTTCTTTCAGATGACGAGTTCTGAGATAAGCTTTCCGGTAGATGCGGGTTCTCAACTCTGAGACCGAGCACTCACATACAGGGCCGGCTCCAGCATTTCTGCCACCCCAAGCAGATGCCCTGTGATCGGCTGCGGCAATTGGGGGGAAAAAAAAAAAAGCCACGATCGGCGGTGGCAGTTCAGTGGCAGGTCCTTCGCTCCTAGAGGGAGTGAGGGACCTGCTGCCCCCGAATTGCCGCAGGTGCTGCCCCTCTCCCTTGGCCGCCCCAAGTACCTGCTTGTTAAGCTGGTGCCTGGAGCCGGCCCTGCCTATGATACAACCATAGTCTTGTGCAAGATGTCCATGCAACATGCTATTCCCAAAACATATGCTTAAAATCCACTGCCTGTGATAAATATCACCAATATATACCACCTGTTTATTAAGACCCACTATAAATTCTTTATATGACATCTAGTATGCTTCTATAAAGGATTTTAAATACATGCAGTTTACTTCCCAACCAGGTGAAATTCTAGTTGTCTTTTCATAGCTGTGAGTGGCATATATTTTTCTCTAAACTAATACCCAAGATCTTTTCCATTACGAAGCTGACTGTCCAGAACTCAGGAGTCTAAAAATTATAGGCCAAGTCCTCAGCTGCTGTAAATTGGCTGAACTCTATAGGTTTTTAGTGGATTTGACCCGGTCACTTCTGATCCGACTATAATGACAGTGTGATCAGTAGTAGTAAAGGCTAAAACTAATTGAATAAAATATCTTAAAACAACTTTTTAGGTTTAATCTCCCTTTGAAGATCAGTACATTATTTTTTCCTGTTATAATTGCAGCCAGGTGTTCTATAATATAACAATATAAAAAATATCCTGGCCACATTTGAAGCAGTGCACGTACCAGTACAGATGGCGATATTCCTCTAATTATTTTTCTGAATTATTGGAATTAAAAAACTGTCTTTTTAAAGAACTACAATTTTAAAAAACTAAATTATGGCTGTCAAGAGATTAAAAAAATGAATCGCAATTAATAGCACGATTACAAAAATTACTTGCGATTAATCGCATGATTAATCACACTGTTAAACAATAATGGAATACCATTTATTTAAATATTGTGGATGTTTTCTAAATTTTCAAATATATTGATTTCAATTATAATATAGAATACAAAATGTACAGTGCTCGCTTTATAATTATTTTTGATTACAAATATTTTTGCACTGTAAAAAACAAAAGAAATAGTATATTTCAATTCACCTAATACAAGTACTGTAGTGCAATCTCTTTATAATGAAAGTTGAACTTACAAATGTAGAATTATGTACAAAAAAACTTCATTCAAAAATAAAACAATGTAAAACTTTAAAGCCTACAAGTCCACGCAGTCCTATTTCTTGTTCAGCCAATCACTCAGACAGACAAGTTTGTTTACATTTGCAGGAGATAATGCTGCCCACTTCTTGTTCACAATGTCACCTGAAAGTGAGAACAGGTGTTCTCATGACACTGTTGTAGCCAGTGTCGCAAGATATTTACATGCCAGATGCGCTAAAGATTCATCTGACCCTTCATGCTTCAACCATCTTTCCAGAGGACATGCGTCCATCCTGATGATGGGTTCTGCTCGATAACAAGCCAAAAGAGTGCAGACTGACGCATGTTGATTTTCATCATCTGAGTCAGATGCCACCAGCAGAAGGTTGATTTTCTCTTTTGGTGGTTTGGGTTCTGTAGTTTCCTCATCAGAGTGTTGCTCTTTTAAGACTTCTGAAAGCAAGCGCCACACCTCGTCCCTCTCAGCTCCAGCTGTGTGCTCTGTCTCCCCGCTGAAGAGAAGCAGAGTGTATCTGAGGTCCAGCAGCCAACAGCAGTGTGGTGAGAAGTCATGCTAGAGTGAAAAAGGGTAGCCCGCCACCAGAGCTATGCAGCAAGGGGCTCAGATGTGGTGATAAGGGTCATATAAGTGCAAACATATATAGGATTGATGGGTCTGGGAGCCATGGATTCCTGGAAGTCCATTGTCATTCTAGGCCCTGTCCCTCAGCCAGTTCACAGCCATCAGTCCCACAAAGCAGGGGCTAAGGATGCTACAATTGTGCTTTCAGGGGAGCCACAGAATTCTTGTGTTAATTTCTTCCTCTTCTTATTCAGCAAGGTGAAACAGGGCAATGTACGGATGGGATGCACTGACGGGGTCTAATTGATTCTTTTCCTTTGATGCTGAAAAGGGGAGCCCCCACCCATAATCTGTTTGAATGTCCCACTCAAACAGTTTCAGAGCCAAATAGGAACATACATTCAGGAAACATTCTTTCACTGAGCCGCAAAAAGGAATTTCAGATTGCAGATGGAAGAAGCTCAAGGGAAAAAAAATTAGAAGGTGTGGTTTAATAACCCTGCCTTGAAGTTAATTATGAATAATCAGAGAAAGCTTTCTCAGATTTCATTACCAGCTTGGATAAACGTGATCTGTGTTGTTGCTAGAGATTAAAAGATCGCAGCTCTAAAAAAGGACCAAGAACTCAAAGAGGAGGAAACGTGGGAATCAATTAGACACACACAAACACCATTGCCAATGAGATTATGTTACTCCGTGGGTGAAATTACAGCTCTCATCGTGAATAGATTATCTAATATTGCTCTATAGCCAACTTTATTATAGGGTGAGTCTTGCAGTCCCTAGTGCTTACTCAAGAAAAACTCACAATGACCCCGCACTAATAAGAAAAGTTTTGCCTGAGAAAGGACTGCAGGATTTTAGTCCTATATTTGCAATTTCTCATTTGTCTATTTTACTCATTACTCTCTTATGTCATATGCACCAGCAAATTCGAGTTTTATATCGTGTTGAGATGCAATATATTTCCCAGAGTTTATTTGTAAGTACTAAGAACAGATTAATTGATAAATGATGGAGCTGCTCTCATTAAAAACAAACACTTTTAGGCATGCACCTGCACCACTGAACACATATTCACTGCATTAGCATAACACATCTCTTGCTGTAGAGACTCTCTACAAGATTTGGCCAACTAGAAGGTCCTGCCATCTAGAGGCTAAATATATAAAAACTTGAGGGCATTTTCAGTGTTAATGCGTGATCCAGAATTGAGAGGCAGTAGAGAGTTTGCATAGTCCACATTTGGGAAGCATGTGTAGACACCATTCACAGCAAAGGCAAAGATCAGAAATTTGGGGAGGAGACTAGGAGCCTATCTCCTTTGCTTCCCTCTCCTCTCATCCACCCCTATATCCTCAAAAATGTTTGCTCTTTCATCTGTGAACCACATTGCACCAAATTTCATTGAAAAAATTGCAACCAGCTCCTTTTTAATAATAGTTCTGGGTTCAGAAATTGAATGCAGCATAGAGAAGAGCCTGTGGACAGCTTAAAAGGTGCTGTCTATCTGAGTGCCAGTGAATGGTTTTCTACAAACGTCTCAGAATGTTGCTATTCATCATTTGCCGTGATTGTGCTTAAAAAACTTGTCAAGTAGTAGTATTTTACATGCATTTTGCATAGGTGCAAATTGCACAAGGCGCAAGGAAGTGGAGAATCAGGAATAGTAAGGGGCCTCTGATGTAAAGGATCCCATTTTTTTTATATCCAGAAACGTTCTCTCCAAATCTTTGACAGTGTTCAGTACAATTATCTGACACCTAATCACAGCTTGTCTAGAGATTAAGATCTGCCGAATGCCAAGGGTAGAGCTGTGTGAAAAACATCAAATCAAGGAGGGTTATAGAGTTAAGAGCTGTCAGCGTGTCCCATCTGCTGCCAGGAGTTTCATAAATGTTTTTAAATGAAAATGTGCTGATCAGCCCAAATGGCAGCTCTGCTGTTAGGAGCTGGCACTGCTTCCTGCGGTCTCTAGGCATGTGACCTGTGTTCCCAGGCAGGATGCACTTTCCTGAGATGAGAAGGGAAGAGGAGAAGTACAGTTCCCCCTAATCCCATTGAGGCCAGAGAATAGGAAGAGAAGAATGGCTGACTCAAGAGAGGAAACAGTGATTAGCATTAGCCACAAGGATGTTGACTGCCATCCTAACCAGGCCACTCCAGGAGACTGCAGCACTCAGCACTTTATTTGTGAAATCATTAGAGCTCAGGGAAGCCACACAGAGGTCTCCCAGATGCAGCCTCAGCTAAATAGCAAGTTATACTATATTTAAATGAGACTACAAAAAGTATATAGGGTGTGACAAAGTTCCTCCTCTACCTTGGTGGGTCCTGCGCTTATTGGCAGATTTGCTCGCTTCAGAGATTCACCCTGTGGGTCAGGAAACAGTCCAGAGGCCTTCCCCTCTGGTAGAAGCTATAGTACAGGTCAATTCCTCCTGTGTTTGATCAGGAGTTGGGAGGTATGGGGGGAACCCGGGCCCGCCCTCTACTCCGGGTTCCACCCAGGGCCCTGTGGACTGCAGCTGTTTAGAGTGCCTCCTGGTACAGTTGCACAACACCTACAACTCCCTGGGCTACTTCCCCATGGCCTCCTCCCAACACCTTCTTTGTCCTCACCACCGGACCTTCCTCCTGATGTCTGATATTGCTTGTACTTCTCAGTCCTCCAGCAGTACACCTACTCACTCTCAGCTTCTTGCACACCTCTTGCTCCCAGTTCCTTGCACACCTCTTGCTCCCCCTGGCTTGACTGGAGTGAGCCCTTTTATAGCATCAGAGGGGCCTTAATTAGAGTCAGGTGCTTAACTGCCTCACCTGACTCTTAGCAGGTTAATTGGAGTCAGGTGGTCTATTAGCCTGGAGCAGCCCCTGCTCTGGTCACTCAGGGAACAGAAAACTACTTATCCAGTGGCCAGTATATCTCCCTTCTGCTACTCTGCTGTTCCCAACTGGTCTGGGTCTATCACAAGGGGCAGGGAGGATATATTTCCTGGCTAAGGAGTTATGGAACATTTCAACCCAGGAAACAGATGGCCAAGAAAGTGGGAGAGGTGCAAAGTGATGAGGATTTCTCTGGATTCCTAATACAAATAAATCACCGGTGGCAACTCTGGTATTTTTGCTTTGTCTGAGTGATATTTCCATTACGCTCTGTTATGCTTCATAGCTGTTCTTGTTCTGTTTTGTGCTATGATACGTGGGCTGTTTGAGGAAGGCAACAGCACCAATGGAACTTGAGGGGTTATGCTGGGAACTCAGAGCTGGAACGGAGGGCTTGGAGAGCAGAAACACACATCTTTCCATTGCGAGGGCATGACCTGCCTCTGTAGTGGATCAATGTAAGGAACACTCTGTGAGAAGGATAGCAGAGAGAGGAGGATGGTCCAACAGCTTAGGGCACTAACTTAGGACACAGTCGTCCTGGGTCCAACTTGTTGCTCTACCACAGACCTCTTGTAGGAGCTTGGCAAGTTACTTAGGGCTTGTTTACGCAAACTTTTAGCTTGCGGCCAGATGGAGTGTAAATCCGCCATGCGCTGTCTGTGTGGACTCCGCTGTCCTACACTAAAAGTTCCCTAGTGTGGTTTAATCTGCTTCTGTTTCAAAGCTTCCAGTTTTACAGATGGGGAACAGAGGCACAGACTTTGGGCTTGTCTATGTAAACCCTTAGTTTCTGGTAAACTGGGGTGTAAACAGGCTACCTTACATTAGCCTGCCATGAACCATGTGTCTGTGTGGACCCTGCTGCTGCGCACTAAAAAGGCTTTGATCAACATTGCTTTGAAATGGGAGTAGATTAAAGTGCATTAGGGAACTTTTAGTGCAGAACAGTGGGATTCACTTAGACACTTAGTGTACAGCAGATTACACCCCAGCTCACCGCAAACTAAGTGTTTATGTAGACAAGCCTGAAGTCTGTGCCTTAGTTTCCCATCTGTAAAACTGGGATTTTCCTACCTCCCAGGGGTGCTATGAAAGAAAAATACATTAGAGTTTGTGAAATATTCAGATGCTATGGTAAGGTGAGAGGGGTATGGGAGGCGGGGGAGGGGATAACAGTACCATAGATAGATTAGAGGTTTCTTAGACCTTTCCCAGAGATTTTACTGTTGGATGGAAACTATCTGTCCTAATTTTGTGTGTGTGTGTGTGTGTGTGTGTGTGTGTGTGTCTGTCTATCTTAGATGGAGAATTATCCCCACTCTTTGCATGTTAACACAGAGCACTATCCTCTTAAAAAAACCCACCCAGGATTTAGAAAGAGTGTTGAGCCTCTTTGGCATTTCCTCAGTATTATAAAAGCAGCCCTTGCAAGGAGGGGCAGTTTAATTATACTGTGTATCCAAGTGTCTGATTCAGTAGCAAATGCATCTACTAGGACATGGCTGCCCAAGACCTGAGTTTGAGTCTAGAAACAGCAACATGTTATTGAATCTGTGCCTAAAAGTATTAAAAAGGCAGCTGGATTAAAAGCATTTGGTGTAACCTCAACCCAGACAAGACCCAGTGATGCTGGTAAATAGGAGGAAATGCTTTAAAGGACTAGCTGTGGCACACTTCCCCACCAACATTGAATGCACACAACCTCTGTTTGTCAAAGTGGTTCAAAGCCTCGACGTTCTGTTAACTTCACTGAATTTGGAAGAGAATTCTCAGATACATAGATGAACATGATATGTTTGGGAAGAGTCAACATGGCTTTGGAAAAGGGAAATCATACCTTACCCATCTATCAGAGTTATCCGAGGGAGTCAACAAGCATATGGACAAGAGTGATCCAGTGGATATAGCGTACTTGGACTTTCAGAAAGCCTTTGACAAGGTCACTCACCAAAAGCTCTTAAGCAAAGTAAGCAGTCATGGGTTAAGCAGGAAGGTCCTCTAATGCATCAATAACTGGTTAAAAGATAGGAAACGAAGGGAAGGAATAAATGGTCTGTTTTCGCAATGAAGAGAGGTAACTAGCAGGGTCCCCCAAGAATCTATACTGGGACCTGTGCTATTCAACATATTCATAAATGGAAAAAGGGATAAACAGTGAAGTGGCAAAGTTTGCAGATGATACAAAATTACTCAAGATAGTTAACTCCAAAACTGAGTTACACAGACTGTGAGTTACAAAGGGATCTCACTAAAATGTGTGACTGTGCAGGCAAATGGCAGATGAAATTCAATGTTGATAAGTGTAAAGTAATGCACATTGGAAAAAATAATCCCAACTATACATACAAAATGATATGGTCTAAATTAGCTGTTACCAGTCAAGAAAGATCTTGGAGTCATCATGGATAGTTCTCTGAAAATATCTGCTCAATGTGCAGTGGCAGTCAAAAAAGCGAACAGAATGTTAAGAACCATTAGGAAAGGGATAGATAATAAAACAGTAAATATCATAATGCCACCTATAACTCCTTGGTATGCCCACACTTTGAATACTGTGTACAGTTCTGGTTGCCCATCTTCAAAAAGTTATATTAGAATTGGAAAAGAGAATATACCAACAAAAAATATTGGGGGTATGGAACAGAGATTAAAAAGACTTGGATTGTTCATCTTAGAAAAGAGACAACTAAATGGTGGCTATTAGAGGTCTATACAATTATGAATGCTCTTATTTACCCCTTCACATAACACAAGAACTAGGGGTCACCCAATGAAATTAATAGGCATCATGTTTAAAACAAACAAAAGGATGTATTTTTTCATGCAACACACAGTCAACCTGTGGAACTCACTGCCAGGGGATGTTGTGGATGCCAAAAGTACAATTGGGTTAAAAAAAGAATTAGATAAATTCATGGAGGATAGGTCCATCAATGGCTATTAGCCAAGATGGTCGGGAGACAACCCCATACTCTGGGTGTCCCTACACCTCTGACTGCCAGAAGCTGGGACTGGACAACAGAGGATAGATCACTCGATAATTACCCTATTTTGTTCATTCCTCTGAAGCGTCTGGCACTGGCCACTATCGGAAGACAGGATACCAGGCCAGATAGATCATTGATCTGACCCAGTATGGCCATT
This sequence comes from Malaclemys terrapin pileata, assembly GCF_027887155.1. Taxonomy (NCBI): domain Eukaryota; kingdom Metazoa; phylum Chordata; order Testudines; family Emydidae; genus Malaclemys; species Malaclemys terrapin. Next base: position 90,285,108 of record NC_071507.1, read on the forward strand.
CTTATGCTCTTATGGATGACCAGATAGTAACAATGTCTAAAAATGTCTTCTTTCACCTCCAACTCAGTAGGAAACTTTACCTTTTCCCCCTTGACCAGGGACTGGCCATAGTAATCCACACATTTGTCCTATGCATATGTGTACGGGCTCCAACTGGTACAGGATGAGGTCTGCCCACCTTCTCCATGGTTTGGATGACTGTGAATCCATAAGCCTGTGCTCTGCTGGTTTCTACTCTCCTCCTGCTGCTAGTTTAAGGCCTTGGTGCTAATCTTCAAAGTAATACATGAACAAAGTTCCAGCTCCGTTAGAGATTGCATCTACAACTACCATAGCATTTATACTCCACTGGGACAATCCAGCTCTCAGAGCCCAGGCTGAAGGACATGAAAGCCAGGGACAAAGCATTGTTAGTCAAGGGATACCAGCTTTGGATGAACTTCCAAAGGAGATCAGGCAAGTCCAGAGTCTACCCACCTTTAGGAAACATTGCAAAACCTTCCTATTTGATAAAGCTTTCCCAGCATAATGAGAATAACAGGTACAGGATCAATTGCTCGCCACAAAAATAAAAGACCCTACCCCACGCAGGGCTTTCAAAACTTGAATGGTGATGAGCCAGAGACTCCATGAGTCCACTAGAGTCCACTTCACGTTGCCAATGTATGTGGCATGGAAGGTGTTCCAACACTGCAATGATGGGCGCAAGGATAAAACTGTTAGTAACTGTCACCGTAACTTTATGAATGGCACATCTCATTATTCAGAATGGAAGGATTGAGAGAAAGATTATGAACTACTCTACATTCAAGGAGTTACCTCCTTGAAATTTGGGCAGCTAAGCAAAGGCTTTGTGGATGGGGTGTCCAGATGAAGGCAACAGGCTGGTGGAACAAACTCTCCAAGGACCTAACGACCCTCACAAAGTCACCATTTTCTGCTCCATTGAGCAGGTGCACTTCTTTGACCTGCCTTCTTTAACAAACACAGAGCAACATGTACATTAAAAAACAAAAACAAAAACCCTACCAAAACAAAACCCTACACTACACACCATTCACCCCTGGGGAGAGGATGAGAGAAAGAACTAACCAAACATAACGGATATGATTCATGTTGCATAATGCACGAGACAAAGGCACTCATACTAGAGTGATGAGGGCAGAATAAGACCCTATATACAATAGAACAGAACATACAACATGCTATTGCATTTTATGGGTGAATTCTCTGTTGTGGTCCAACTTCTGCTGAGTGCAGCGGAGCAGGGAAAGTGGTAGGTGGCCAGTTATGACCCTCTAATTCTCTGTCCCAAGTTAGAGGAGCCTAGAAGCTGCTCTACTGTGCCCCAAATGGCTTTGGACCTCTAGGGGATCATTCATCAGCTGAGAATTGCTAGAGTGCTGGGCACTCTGGCCAGTGTTTCTCCCCATACTTCCAATACAACCCTGACTGCCCACTAAGCTGGGGGCTGCAGAGAGGCAATGATGGAATTTTCTCTGCATCCACTTGGGACTCTCTGACTCCAGGTGTATTTCCAGTAGATGACTGAAGGGAGCAGATTGGAGCAGATAACCCACCCCATGTGTTTGAATGATGTACTGCAGTCTATGAATGTGCAAACTATAGCACCCATCGGTTGGGGGCATAGCGGACTACCCATCTATAGACAGGGGGCCAGATTCTCAGCTAGTGAAACTGAACATAGTTCCTTTGAATTCAATAGTGCGATGCCCTTTTACACCAGCTGGGGATATGGCCCATGATGTGGATGTACATCATACAGATTTAATACAAGAGAAAATCTATTTTGTTATGGAACATCCCCCAAGTAACCCTATGTGAAATCCTGGTCAAGTTTGCACTCACATACACTTCCTGCCTTAATACAAACTGGCATCTTCTACTCTTCCAAGTGTGTGTTTGGGGCATCATGCAGCTTGATCCTGCATATCAGACTACCTGGCGCAGACAACCAAAAGGGATGCAATTAAAAAAAATGGAACAATGTATCATATGTTTATTAGGGAAAGAAGCTATATTTAAAGATCATATATTTGGCACTGCATTGAAGCAAAATAAAATGTGAAAACAATTCAATGTTCAATCCCAGCACCACTGTGAAAATAAAAGCTCTTTTAATAATCACTTTAGTTACTTTTCTCCCCATACATTTACAATAACTACAAAAGCGGCTTATAAGGTATTAGTCCTATATGGTATGTAAACTGGATTGAGAGTGACAGATGATCAAGAGCTTGAATTTGTCCCCCAGGTATATTGCTATTTTCCCAGGCCGTCAGAATGCTTGAGTCTTTTTTGACGTGAGTAAAGGCTTATAAGTTGTAACTGTGAAACAGTATGGCCACAAAGGCTAAATCCCTTGGGGTCAGAGTAAACTTAATGCTACATTAAGAGAAAGAGTAATATGGCAGGAGAAATTACTTCTGATGCATACTGAAATTCTACATTACTGCCCGCTTCCCAAATAAGGTTTGTATTCCTGGCTAAAAATCAGGAGCGCACCTCCCAGACACACCAGCTTTTGCTTCTCCACCTTTGATGGAAGACACGCTGCGTGGTCTGCCCTTCTGATGTGCTTTAGAGAAAGAATGATGACTTTCACACCTCATTCACATGATGGACCGGAGTCAGAGGAGTTTTGTGCTGCTCAAGCATCTTAGAGGTGTCTGTTTTGCTTAGAAAATAAGTTAAAACTTGTCTGCAAGTCCTGTGTTATCTCACTGTGCCTCCATTCACACAGTGAGACTTAATAACTTCACAAGGAATAAATAATACACAAAGATGATGAAAATGAATCAAACAAAAACTGAACTCAGCCTTTTAAATAGTACTGAACAGTTTAACTTAAATGTTGACACTCTGCTGATACGGCACCTATGCTGGTTTATAATGCAATTTTAGCATAGGTAAAAAGATTTACTCCCATTAAATATCCAGTCCTTTGGTTTGCTAGGAAGCTGTCACAGACCTTTGCTCACTAATAAGAAGAGCAAAGTTCTTTTCATGGTTAATATATTGTGCATAATAAAATGTTTCATGGACTAAAAATCAGAAGACCTGTTAATTAACAGCACCTTTTACATAAAAATCCCAACCATATTTATCTAGTGAACAAGAAAAACTCAGCTTCTCTATGTAGTACTTTGGACATAGAGTACTGTATTATATATATAAAAAGGCGAATTTACATTGTGACCTGGTGTTTAGTCCAGCAATGGGCAAACCCACCAGAGAAGTTTTAAGTAGAATATATTCCCTTTGGTGAATGTCTAGCAACTTGGCATGATTGTATAGTAAAACTCAGAAGCATGGAACTCTACCAGTTGTAAGTGATGGAGCATTCCATTAATAACAATGAAAAGTGTTTAGCATTCCATTAAGCAAGCACAGCATGCTTAGGTCATTCCTGCAGGATATATGCAACTTCCAAGTTTTCGTGACCAGTAAAGTTTTAGGTTTCACTGGGCACTGCTTGCACCCATTACAACCACATCTCCATGCCTTTTAAGACCCAGAGAAAGAAAGTAGGGCACCAAATTCAAATCCTGTCCCAAGCCGAGTGATCAAAGAGCACCACAGATTTCAGCTGAGAAAATGTGTACAGTATTTGGTTTGGTTGGGGTCTCTTGAGCAACTGGTCTTAGCTGGTTTCTTTCATGTTTTATTCTTTTCCTAAACAACTGGTCACAGTCTTCCAGTATAAGTCATTTGAAAGGCATGGTTGGTGCACTCTTCATACAATCTGCAGGTGGACTGCTACATGGTTACCATTTCCCTGGAATCGGCACGCCACACTCATACCAGCCGACATAGTAGTAAGGTGTTGTGTAACCAATGCGCCCAAATGACACGGGTTCCTGGCGATACTGGCGATAATACCCTGTTGGTGGGAAAAGGGCAGCGGTTCAAGCCAAAGGCAAAGTAACTTGACAAATGATGTCTTTGCAGTACAGAATATATGATATATAGTATATAGCACATATAGTACACCTCTACCTTGATATAACGCTGTCCTTGGGAGCCAAAAAATCTTACCGTGTTATAGGTGAAACCGCGTTATATTGAACTTGCTTTGATCCACCGGAGTGCACAGCACCGCCCCCCCGGAGTACTGCTTTACCGTGTTATATCCAAATTCGTGTTATATCGGGCGGCGTTATATCGAGGTAGCGTTGTAGTTACCACAACCAAAACTAAGGCATAGGAGCCACTTGTTAATCCCCAAACTTGGTGAGAAGTAGGATTGTTAACCCCGATGCTCTAGCCTGCTTCAATTTTGAATGATTGCATTCTCCCTACATACATTTCCTCTACAGTTTCAGTTGGATTTACAGTTCTAAATATCTAACTATTGTGTAACTATGCAGTCTCTGCTGTTAAACAGCTCTTGCATTTCACTCCAAAAGGTGTCTGAATTTCAGCAGCAGGTGAAGTTATGCCTCTATATAAAATTTGCATATCAATTCAAGCTCATGAAGCACTTTGGGGTGAAAATGCCATAGAAATGTTAAGAGAGACTAGGTAGATGAGGTACTATCTTTTATTGGACTACCTTTTGTTGGTGGGGGGTTCAAACTTTCAAGCTACACAGAGCTCTTCTTCAGGTCTTCAGAGTTCTGTGTAGCTTCAAAGTTTGAACCTCCCACCAACAGAAGTTGGTCCAATACAAGATATTACCTCGCCCACCTTGTGTCCTTCATATCCTGGGACCAACACAGCTCCAATAAAACTGCAAATAAAAATATAAGGCATTATTGTATCTTAAAGGGTTCAAGACAGGATTCACAAATATTACTTTTGATAACAAAACAAGGAGGTAAAATTATATGCAGCAAATATAGAGTTAAACCCCACTTTTTTTTTTTAAACTGATAGCCCCTTTCCCTCATCTGTATAAAGAATGTGACGGCTCAAAGCATTAAAGACTCTCAACATTCTTTCTGCATATTTTGTACAGTGGAACATCTGAAATGTTGATTCCTGCGCCAGTTGTATAATTTGTGTGTTCTACATCTCTGCTTCTTAGAGCTAGTAATGTATGGCTGGATTAACAATCCTTATTTTAAATAGAGAAGTGCAGTATGATTCTATGACATCTACATGTAAGTGAATATTTCAGTTTCTTCATGGGAACCCAAACCTTAAAAAACAACAACAAACAGGGTAAGATGAAAACCAATAATGCTGAGTGAATGATTAACAGCAGTCTGTAGACCCAGGCTCTGAGACTTGCAGCTGCAAGTTGTTTTGGGGTTTTTTGGCAGTGTAGACATACCCTAAGGGTTTTTTCTATTTTCTGTCTTATTCCAATAATTTATTTGCAGACTCATCCTCTTTGTCTGAACTTTCACAAGCTGTTGTGGTTTGCAAATTATTATACTAGGACATCACACGATATAGTCCCACAATCTGTGGTGTCAATCTGGTTCCTAATAAAAGTGATATAAATATAGACAGGGAGGCAGAAAACCTCTTAATTCTATCTACTGGGTGAAGTGCAATTCCTCAGCTTTCATTTCAGCTTTCCTTTTTTTTTTTTTTTTTACCTTGAATGGTGGGCAAGGCTTCTACATATGACTGAGGCCCTGTTCTTCCATCCATGTGTGAATCCACAAACTGGCAGTGGTCCTCACCTCTCCCCCAGCTATCTCCAATGCCGTAGAATGTATCTGAAAGGTGACATACAAGATTAGAACAGACACATACTGTTGTTTCAAATCACCTAATCTCAGCCACTGATGCTTTCCTGTTTCCAAGAAAATAAAGATGGGAGAAAATGAGATACTACAGTGATGAGCAGCAATACACCAGTAAATAAAAATATAAGAGATGAAGAATGCTACATTTGCCAATAGGAATTAAGAGAGAGAGAATTTGTAGTTTCATTAGGAACATTCCCGATGCTAGAATCATAGAATCGTAGGACTGGAAGGGACCTCAAGAAATCATCTATTCCAGTCCCCTGCACTCATGGCAGGACTAATTTTATCTAGACCATCCCTTGCAGGTGTATGTGTAACCTGCTCTTAAAAATCTCCAATGATGGAGATTCCACAACTTCCCTAGTCAATTTATTCCAGGCTTAACTACCCTGATAGTTAGGAAGTTTTCAATATCCAACATAAACCACCCTTGTTGCAATTTAAGCCCATTGCTTCTTTCCTATCCTCAGAAGTTAACGAGAATAATTTTTCTCTTTCCTCCTTGTAACCACCTTTTATGTACTTAAAATTTGTTAGCATGTCCCCTCTCAGTCTTCTCTTCTACAGACTAAACAAACCCATTTTTTTCAATCTTCCCTCATAGGTCATGTTTTCTAGACCTTTAATCATTTTTTGTTGCTCTTCTCTGGACTTTCTCCAATTTGTCCACATCTTTCCTGAAATATGGCACCCAGAGCTGGACATACTACTCCAGTTAAGGCCTAATTAGTGTGGAGCAGAGCAGAAGAATTACTTCTTGTGACTTGTTTACAACACTCCTGTTAATACGTTCCAGAATGATGTTTCCTTTTTTGCAAATATGTTACACTGTTCACTCATATTTAGCTTGTGATCCACTATGACCCCGAGATCCCTTTCCGAAGTACTCCTTCCAAAGCAGTCATTTCCCATTTTGTATGTGTGCAACTGATTGTTCCTTCCTAAATGGAGTACTTTGCATTTGTCCTTATTGAATTTCATCCTATTTACTTCAGTCCATTTCTCCAGTTTGTCCAGATCATTTTGAATTTTAATCCTATCCTCCAAAGCACTTGCAACCCCTCCCAGCTTGGTATCATCCACAAACTTTATAATTGTACTCTCTCATTATCTAAATCACTGATGAAGATACTAAACAGAACTGGCCCCAGAACTGATCCCTGCAGGACCCTACTCAATATGCCCTTTCAGTTTGACTGTGAACCACTGATAACTACTCTCTGGGAACAGTTTTCCAACCAGTTATGCACCCACCTTATAGTAGCTCCATCTAGGTTATATTTCTCTAGTTTGTTTATGAGAAGGTCATGTGAGACAGTATCAAAAGCTTTACTAAAGTCCCTGGAATAAGTTATTTATCAGAATTACAGGACAGATTATAGCAGAGGAAATTTCAACAAGACCCGTTATTTTAATGTGTTATGAGAAAGTAAAAATAGCCCCAGACACTAGTATTGCTAGGTTGACAGCACTCTCAAATTTAAGCCAGAAACTGTGAAGATAGGTCTCATATACAGGAGCTTTACTGTTCTGGTTGTTTGCATATTACTGTCATGGACCAGGATGTAGCCCAGGGATTGGCAACCTTTGGCACGCAGCCTGCCAGAGTAAGCACCCTGGCGGGCCGGGCCGGTTTGTTTACCTGCCGCGTCCGCAGGTTCAGCCGATCGCAGCTCCCACTGGCCGCGGTTTGCCGCTCCAGGCCAATGGGGGCTGCGGGAAGCGGTGTGGGCCGAGGGATGTGCTGTGTGGGAAGCGGTGCTTACCCTGGCGGGCCGCGTGCCAAAGGTTGCCGATCCCTGATGGAGCCAGTCACATCTAGTGGTTAGAGCAGGAGACAGGAACCAGAGCTAGAATCAGAGTCATGAGTCAAGCCAAGGGTCGGAGCTGGAGCCAGTAGCCAGAGGTGGGGTGTAGAAGCAGGGATCTGGAACAAGGCAGTGTGCTGTGTTGCGGCCAGCCTAGGATCCACTTAGTTCCTCAGACAACTTCCTGTTCCTTCTTCTGGCTTACATAGCAAGTCTGAGCCAATTGGAGAGGCTAGATGTCGCCTCCAAATTAGGAGCTTTGTGGGTGGTGTCTCTGGTGAGCCAAGGTCCATCAGCCTACACTCCCTGCTGGTACCAGCAAGCTGTCAGGTGGTGGCTGCAGTCTGAGGACTGCCTGGGACCCTCAGAGATAGGCATGAGACCACAAGTCCTCACGAATACTCGTTTATACATGTTCTTGAAACAATACAAATATTTTGCTAAAACCCCCAATAAAACACTTTGGAAAGCCTAGGGGATAACCTCACTCAACAATCCCTCTCACTACAACCTATTATTATGGCTACAGTTATACAACAGCCCTTGTTGAACACCTACCAGCTTCTGGATTTGCTCAAACAATTGCTGCATTACCATGTTTCTAACCTATTCAGAGAATCAGACTCCTCTTTTATCCATTCTGTGGTTCTCTATTGTGTATTCTGCAATTAATCCATGTGTGGACTTCCCATTATGATGTCAGAAGTTCTGCATGAGTAACAAATACAGAACATTTCAGAGAGAGCTGTATTACAATTAGAGAGTACAACTTTGCTTTCACTGTGCAAATTGCTTTAGGTTCCTATCCTTAAAAGCTAAATGCTGCCACGTGTATCCAAAACTGTGCCATCAGTTTAGCCATGTACTCCTTTGATAGGGTCAACAAGTGATGGATACAGTAAGTGAAGGAGTGACAGCACTGTAAGAATAATCCCAAAACATACCTTTCAGGTCATCACTGAGGTAAATCTTGTACCTCAAAGAGTTGCAAAGAACCACTCCCACAAATTTTCGGTACCAAGTGCGTTTCACATACTGCTTTCCACTGCAGTCTGAGTAGGTGGGATCATATTTAAAAGTGAAAGGGATCCAGATGGGCTCACCACCTTGAAAAAACAAAATAAAATAAAAGGTGAAGCCTAGAGGGTCAGTCTTATATTTCAGCATTTTATCAAGATGAATGTCATGTTACCAGAAGGTTCTGTGGCAGGTTAATAAACTACCCTTTTACTTTGAAACAACTGAGTTCAAAAATCATATTTAAGTCTCAAATGAAATAAAAGTGATGTCTTAGTCAAGTCCCTTCCGGACATTTGTCATTAATGTATTGCTAAAATGGTGTAAAATATGTTTACATATAGCATATTTATGTGGATCATAGATTCCTAGGCCAGAAGGGACCATTGTGATTGCCTAGTGTGACGTGCTGTATAACACAGGCCATAGAACTTCCCCAAAATAATTCCTAGAGCAGATCTTCTAGAAAATACATCCAATCTTGATTTAAAAATTGCCAGTGATGGCGAATCCATCATGACTCTCGGTAAATTCCCTTCACTGTTAGGAACATGCACCTTATTTTCAGTTTCAATTTGTCTAGCTTCAACTTCCAGCTACAGATCACATTATACCTTTCTCTGCCAGATTGAAGAGCCCATTATTAAATATTTATTCCCCATGCAGATCATGTCAGAGATGGACAATTCCCATCCAGTCATCAAATCCATCCTCTCTGCAAGGACCCCATCTGACAAGATGTATCACAAAAGGGACCATTCATGTATCATGTTAGCTATCACAGACTTACAGGAGCACTCGCTCTCTGCCTGTTTTAATTCAAACCACAAATGTGAAAAGATAAAATTGAAGCACAAAATGTATGTTGAACAGTAAGAGATTCTATTTAACCGTCGCATACCCAATTCATTTTAGTGCACCTAGAATTGGGGTGTGGAGGAGTGGGCATCTTCAAACAATGGGTGGGCCTATATACAATACCATTGACCACGGCTGCAATACTTAGATGCAGTGGGTGTGCCCCCAGTTGCATTCATGCAGCCCCACTGAAGTCAATGAGGTTGTATTGATGTGACTAAGAGCACAGTTTGTCCTGGAATATCAGCCTTAGTTCTTATTTTCCTTGATTTTGTCCCCAATTCAGCAAGATACTTAAGCACAGATCTAATTTTAAACAATGAACAGTCTCATTGCCTTCAATTGGATCACTTCTAAACCTAAAATTAAGCATAAGCCTAAGTACCTTGCTGAAATGGAGGCTATATGAGTGTAGGTCAGATCCTAGCGCAATCTGAATGCAGCGTCTTGTGGTTTAACATTACACCCCCCAAAAAAAGTAAGTTTCATCACTAAAGAACAGATGTTGTGGAAAAAAATCTGCAATGGGTAACAGGCTTCAGTGTGGAGTAAAATCTGTTGGTGTTGTATTAAAAAGATGAGATATAAAACCTAGAGGGTGCTCTCTCTCTCTCGCATGATGTGTGCGTGTATTCTGGGTGGAAAATTTGGCTTTCATCACAGAAGCTCAAGTTAAATCAAAACAGATTTGACACCAGCAAAAAAATAAAAAAAGATCTTTTGCTCAGTCTCAAATGATCAAATGAACTAGTGTCTTCTTCACTATGTTGCAATGGTTATAAGCTACCTCTTAATAATTATGTTGCACATGATCAATATTAGAAATAATTGGTTGTTCCTTTCTATTAAATAATGGAATCCACCTTCCTTCTAGAATGTCTTTGTAGCAATATGTATGCAAGATAAAATAGATATAAGCTTACAATGTGAAAATGTTAATTTTCTTTCATGTTATTTCCTAGAGTCCTCTTTGTTTTTTTATTGTGTTATTGGCAACTGTTAAGAATGAGAAGTATGTTTTTTAAAATGTCAATTTGTCTTTCTTCCTTTTTACAAAGCACAAACATAGGGCCCAATCTTGCAAACACTTGCACGTGAGCAACTTTTACACACATGAGTAACTCATTGAACTCAACTGAAATGGACATGAATTCCACTGAATTGACCTTAATGACACTACTTAGGTATGTAAAGTTACTCAAATGTGTGTTTGCAGGATTGGGGCCATAAACTTCTTTATACAAATAAAGCAGTGAAATGTTCATTTCAAGAACAAAATATCACGAAAAGAATGCAGTTAATGTTAATATTTTTATTCATCAACTTCCTGGCCCCCATCAACAGTGCTCAAGAGAATCCTTGCAACAGCTGCTCTGAAGTAGGCCATGTGGTTTTCAGAATATAATCAGAATGCCTCTGGAAAATTATCTTCATATTAAAACACCAGACCACTTTTGGAGAATTATCATTCAAGACACAATTCTATCCCAGGTTCTTACTACCAGTCACCATAGCTCCACTCCAGATTTGGGTAATAAACTCGGACTTTATTACTTACGAGAAACCCCTCCTAAGTGAAATCATTTACTGTTCATGTAGAGGTGTCCTCCAAACTTGGTCTCAGTGCCAGTAAGTTGTTCCCATACAGTCTCCAATGGACTGGTGTCTGGTGTCTTCGGAGTCCATTACTTCCACCTTCATCAAGATCCTAGAACAACCCACCTCTACCCAGCAAGTCTCAACTCTACATAGTAGTTAGAGATGGAAAGGAATGATTAAATAATTCAATCTAGCCTCATGAAAGTGCAGGATATAGTCTCCCAATAAAGGGTATACCAGGTATAAAACAGGTTCTACACTTGATTTTAGCCTAACATAATACACTTCATTTACAACACTTCTTTTAAGAGGTAATTGGCTTCAAAAGCCTGATGAGACTGGAACACAGATTCTTGAGGTGAATCAGGAGTTGGGAATTAACACAGTAATTTATATCACACTCCTCCCTCAAACTCTAATGGTAAGTAGTGTGTCATAGTGCCTAATTTTTACAATGCCCAGATTTGTTTCACAGGTTTTATAGACAATATCAAGAAAATATCAGTAGTGAGACTTACCAGGTGGTCTGACAATAAGCAGTGGATTATCTGTAAGAATGAAACAAAACAAAAAACCCAAATATTTTAGTGTTTTCTCTCAAAGACTAGTGTCTCCTAATGTTACAGTGTACTAGCTATCATGCAGGAAAGAAATATCAGCTTCAAAAAATAATTGTCTCTAGCTGTTTTAAGAACGCTGAAGATATAGGTTTCTGTTTCTTTTCAAAACAAATGGTGTTTAAGTTAAACCAATGTTTTCCACATTTGACGGCATGCACCTGCACTTGGATTATACCTTTTATTCTGATGGATGTTTATACTGCAACAGGTTTTTTGTTAAAATTAGTAAAAAAAAAAAAAAAAAAATACCCTCTGTTCTGTTAGCTTTTAAAAACAGACTTCTTTACTTCAGCCAATCAGAACCAGTTTAATCACGCAATCTTTTAAAGGTATACTGTGTTTTTCTTCTCAATATTCTACCTCATAGATCAATCAGCACCAGCCATCTATATAGGCAGGTCATTTTGCTAAATCCCTCATTTAGATGGCTAAGTACCAGTTTTGGGACCACTGTGATGCACATGCCCCCACCCTCCCAATCCTTTAGGTAGTTAAACCCCTCTAAACGCCTAAGTTTTCACCCTCAAAGGTTCCTAGGCACCTACATTTCTGCCTCTGGGTATGTGCACTGCTGCCTCCCTCTAGGCATCCAGATGCCTATCTTCTGTCTAAGGCTAGGTCTACGCTACCCGCCTGAATCGGCAGGTAGAAATCGATCTCTCGGGGATCGAATTATCACGTCTCGTCGGGACGCGACAATCGATCCCCGAATCGACGCGCTTACTCCACCAGCGGAGGTAGGAGTAAGCGCCGTCGACGGGGAGCCACGGAGGTCGATTTTGCCGCCGTCCTCACAGCGGGGTAAGTCGGCTCCGATACGTCGAATTCAGCTACGCTATTCGCATAGCTGAATTTGCGTATCTTAAATCGACCCCCCCGTAGTGAAGACCTTCCCTAAGACTCAGAGTGATGCATGAATTGGGGGAAGCTAGCAATTGGCAGCCTAACTTGCCTGCAGGGCCCAACCTGAGTACGCTTAGTGGATTGGGTCCTGCAGGCAAGCTCGTACAAAAAAAGCCAGGGGAGGAGAAGACGTCCCTCATAACTTTTATCCTGGTGGTTAGGGCACTCAGTTGGTATGTGGGAGACCCCTGGTTCAAGTCCCTCCTCTGCCTGAGAGGGAGAAGGGATCCGCCACCCAGGGAGGGTGCAAGGATGTTTCGCGCCCTAGGCGAAACTTCCACCTTGTGCCCCCCCCACCCCCGAGCCCTGTGGCAGCTCTCCACCCTAAGGCACCTCCCCCCTCGTGGCAGCTCCCCAGCACCCCACCCTGAGGTGCCCCCCCCCGCGGCAGCTCCCCCCGCGGCAGCTCCCCCCGCCCCAGCTCACCTCTGCTCTGCCTCCTCCCTGAGCACGCTGTCGCTGCTCCACTTCTCCTGCCTCCTAGGCTTGCGGCGCCAATCAGCTGTTTGGCGCTGCAAGTCTGGGAGGGAGAGAAGCAGAGCAGGGCGGCGTGGTCAGGGGAGGAGGCGGAGCAGAGGTGAGCTGTGGGGGGGGAGTGGTTCCCCTGCGTGCCACCCCCCCCCACACTTGCTGCAGGCAGTCCTCCCTGCGCCCCTCTGCCCCAGCTCCCTCCGCCTAAATGACGATGACGACCGGGGTGGCCGAAGATCCAGCCGCCGCCGAAGGACCTGAAATGCCGCCCCCTGAATGCTAGCGCCCTAGGCAACCGCCTAGGTCACCTAATGGGTTGCACCGGCCCTGCCGCCACCTCTCAAATCCTTACTCTAACCATCAGGCTACGGGACAGTCTCCTGTGAGGCTCTCTCAGTTTCTCCTGTTGAAACTGTTCCACTCTGGCTAATTAAAAGAATAATGGGAGCAGAGAGCTGGATCCTGGGTCTCTCACATCCTGGGTGAATGCTCTCCTGGAGAGGGTACAGAGCTGAGAGCCACAAGCAGTGATAGGCACCTTCCTGCAGCCTAAACTTAGGCACCTGTATCTCTGTGAGAGGAAGGCTTACCACACGCCCCCATCACTGGCATTTCCCTTGGCGAGCAGAGGCAACTCCAAACTAGAGTGCTGGCTTTGGTGGATCACAGGCTAAGGTGCCCGTCTCTCCCCATTCACTGCATAGAGAGCCTAGGTTCCCAACTCAGTGCTGTTCCTGCAGTTTTTCACAGTGCCTAAAAATTAGGTGTCACAATGCTGAGTGTTACCATGCTTATGTCCCTTTGTGCAGCTAGGCCTTAGTAGTTAGATAAAACAACAGGAGCAATTCTTTGTATCCATCATTGTGATTTATATTGTTTCTTGAATTGGCCTTTCTTCGGTGTAAGATGCTTGAAGCCCAGGTACATGGTTATCTATTGTTTGGCAAAATTCCAGGGAACTTTCATTATTTGATGAAATAGAAAGTAACCCACTGTTCATTCTCAGTGCATTCTGCAAAGAACTTATGAAAAGCTGTGGAGCTCTTTACTGTCCCATTGAAGTTAATGCTAAAAATTCTGCTTAATTTACATGACCATGCGAATATGCCTTTAAAATATCTGAATTCATTTCATAAGACCATTTACTTTATTGTGCAGTTTTAGTTTGTTTTGTTTCTATAAACAGAACTTCCACTGATTTTAATGGAAGTTCTGAGGCAGGAGGAGGATCAGGTTAAATGGGCACACACAGAAGCAATGTATACCCATGTTGTCATAGGGCCAAAACCGGTGACCCTTGAAGCCAATGGACATTTTGCTCAAATAAACTTTGCAGAGTTTGACCCCTTGTTAGTCAACAGTATGACTGGCCTGCAGCTCAGTAGAAGAAATAAAAGTGGATAAAAATAGCCCATTGAGTATACTGTTTTTGTAGAGTATATTATCCTCCAATATTCTATTGGCACTAAGAAATTGGAGCAGACTTCATCAAAGAAAGAAAAGAGAACTGAAATTTGCCTGTTGCTGGAACAACTGTTTCCTATATCCCTCCCAGAAACGAGTACTTCCAGCCCTTCAGCTGTTCACAATTAGAAAGCTAGTTTATTAAGTGTCTGGACAATCTATCAAAGATGTATTTAACTTCCTATTGCCTCCACACCACTGAGTATTAGCTATCTTTTCTATTTTAAATTTAACTTTCCATTCCCTCTAAAGTTAACTTCCATTTCATTAAAACTTCCCATTGCTTCAGTGACATGAAAGAGTAGATACATTTTCTTGATTTTGTTGAAAACAAATGGTTTACCTGAGAATCTTTAAGCAGAAAAGTTCAACATCATAGTCATCACCATGGCTTTGGCCCTGGCCCTATCATACCTGTTATTAAGATCTTAACTTTAAATAAAGAAATAAGCAACACGTACCAGATTCTGTGACAAATGAGACTGAAGAGCTAATAGGCCCATAACCGTAGGGATTCTTTGCTTGGACTTTAAAATAGTATCTACAATAAAAAGAGGAATAGAGCAAGCATTAAAAATAGTATTGATTCCCTGGTAACAACTCAGCTCTAAAGACCATAAAGATGGGTCCAGAACTGCAGCTAATGTAAACTGGTGTAGCTCCATTGGGCAAAAGGCACCAGTGAGTTTAAATGGAGCTATAGCAATTTATACCAGTTGAGCAGCTGTCCCTTTGTTACATACATTTTCACAATAGTGAAAATATCCATGTTTGTTGAAGAAAAATAAATAATCCAGGCAATTATAGCCAGTTTGCATCAACCAGCGTGTCTGAAGGGAGCACTTGCCAACAGGAACGGAATAAAAGATAGAAAAGTCACAAGATATGTTGTGATCTCAGTTGCAGCAATGTAAATCCAGACTAACTCCAAAGATGTCAATAGCATTAAGTCTAGATTTAAAATGGCATATCTGGGATAAAATTCTGAATTTTTACATTTCTTTAGAAATGGTAGCATTTCTAGACTAGAAGTATTTGAATAATCTTAGAAAAGTTACATATGTTGAGTTATTTAGTTTGTTATCGAAGCCCTGATCCAGCAAAGTATTTAAGTGCTTAACTTGAAGTGAGAAGTCCCAGTAAAACTCAAATGCTTTGCTGGATAGAGACTGGACTATTCAGCTGCTTAAAATTAAGCACATGCTGAAGCATTTTTCATTTCATTTAAAAATTTTACAATGTTTCGGTTAAAAAAACCAACCAACTGCCCTTTTTGCTTTTCAGTTTTATGGGTCTTTGTTTTCTCCCCACTTTCTCTCCCTTTTTTCTTTTTATCCATTCTGCCATTAGAAAAGGGAGAAGGAGTTAAAAAGAGACAGAAGGGGGGAAATTAAAAAACATTTTTTAAATTAATAAGAAATTTTCAAATTTTTCATGAAAAGCTTTGCAAAAACGAAAATGGTTCAAAAGTTTTCATGGAACACACTTACCATTGTTTGACTAGCTCTCCTTTTGGGCTGCTTTTAGTTTTTCCATGGAGTCCCCACCCTTGGAGCAGTGCAACTTCAATGCAAGCCAATGCCTCCACACTGCCACAAATCTGGGGGCACGCTGTGGGCCAGAGTCATTGCTGAGGCAAAAGTCATTGCTGAAGCATGTGGACCCATCAAATTTTTGGCCGGGTCCCACCCGTGACCACCTATTCAGTGGAAGTGGGGAACCCCACATCCTCCACTCAGAGGTTGGGGTTTATAATGGCAAGGCTGACAGGCACTTATACAGGATACTAATCACAGGGCTGCTACTGCCAGAACGATAAGACCAGATGTTTGCAAATACTAAGTTTCTGTTGCTGAACTGAAACTGAATGTCTGCTCTTCAGAAACAGTATTGCAAAAAGCAGGAGGCAATTTAAGTCAGTTACTAAGCAAAAATTCTAGCTTACAATGCATGATTTTCATAAATGCTTATGTTAAGCTTCTTCTTTCCTTGCTACTTGCTTGATTCCACTCTTGCTAAATAAATAAATAAATAAATAAATAAATAATAATGATGATGATGATGATGATGATGATGATGATGATGATGATACCCGGCATCTTAATGACCATAAATATTTGGATCTTGATTTTGCATGTCATCCGAAAGCAAGTATCTCCAGAAGCACAGTGCCTCCTAAAACCATCTACGACCAACATAACTGGGTCAGTACTTGCTCTGAGGGAAGAATGCCACCAACCCCCTGGATTATTTCCCTCGATAATCTCCCATCCAAGCACTAGGCCAAATGCTCCTTAGCTTGTGAAATCTTACAAAAGCACTGCATCACATGCTCTGACTGCTGGCCACAGCCTTTTTCTTCTTGTATTAAGCCAACTCACTATGAAAACAGAATTCTACCCCTAATTTCCAAAAAGTGGTGACAGCAGTGCCAAGAGAGGTCAGCATGGGAGAAAATCCATAGGAACTTGTGAATCAATTATCTTCTGTGGAAGTTGGCAGCCTATGTTGATCTCTTCCCCCCTTCCCAATTTTGCTGAATCCCTCCCCTAGGCTCACAGCATGCTCCATCCTACCATGATCTCTACTTTCCAGTTCCCCAGCTCCTCTTCTCATCCTTGACAAACCCATGCTCACCTTCTGTACCATTCTCTCCCATCCTCTTGCCTGAGAGACACTTCCCCTCATCTCACCTCTAAACTTGTTCTTTAGTTTCCCTGGGGGGGGGATGTTGGGTTGTGGGGATTATATGTTACATCCCTCTATGATTACATAGTGGGGGAAGCAAGAAGGAAGGGAGTTCCCCTTGCAGGAACTATGAGGCTCACAACAATAGTGGAAGTATCCAGCATGGGCTGAACACTTTAACAAATACAACTGGCCTCGGCCTTTGGGGGTGGGTTGTTAACCCCCCGCCCCTTGAAAGTAACCAGTTTTGATGTTTATCACACATTGGGCCAGCCGAAGGATTTTAGGGAGGGTTAACAAGAAGATTCTTTGGGATACACACCAAAGATAACTGACTTGTTTTACCTCAAAACTCTCCCTCTCTCCCCCTCCCTCTGCCAGCCTCCTGCTGAGGAAGTGGGTCCCATTTTCTTTCAGTCTGACCACAGTGATCAGTTTGCTTCACTTTAGATGGTCTTACATTAAGGCCTGCCTTTGCAAGGAGCAGGGCAAGAGACTTAACCTTTTGAAAAAGTGAAGAGAGTGTCTCCTTTACCAGACCCAAAGCCTGTTCCCATAGGCCCCTCCAACTCATCAGTGATGACAATTTCATAACTGTTTAGCTAACCCTTCTGATCCGATTGGCTGCTGAGAGGAATTCCAACTTATGCCCTAATGTATATAAAAGCCTTGGAGTAACAGATGCATCTTGTGGCACAGGAAAGTGCAGATGGTCAAAATGTAGTGACATTATAATAAAAGAGGTCATGCAGCTAGACCATGTTGATTTCCTTTAGAGTGCGTTGGCAGAGAAGGACAGGCGGTATGGGGCACTTACACAAAATTAACCCATGTTTTACTCTTGATTCACAAGGTTTATTGTCCTTTTTATGGACAGAAATGGAAAAAGGGGGCCAGATTCCTGCAATCAAAATCCATTTTTGGATTATAATCTATGACATCTGACAACAGCTTTCAAGAGAACTCAGTGCACTTTGGTTACACCCCTTCTTCACCCCAAACCCAGCCCTTTACTGGGGCTGATAAGGGATATGGCACAGGGACTGGCTATACCACTGCTACACCCGTTGGAGATGCCCCTACACTCAGGAATCCCTAGCAGAGGAGAGCTGGGTTGTTTCCCTACTTTTCCACTGCATGCCCAATTCAAAGGGTCACATAGTAAATTCAGAATGCAGCCTGGGCGTGATTCCAAAGAACAACATTTGTTTCCTTGTCCTCTCTCCCACAGCACTTCTCTCATTTATGTACCGCAGTCCCCCTCTCATCTCCAAGTCCTATCACACCTCTCTTCCAGTAAACACCCTCTGACTGGACTTGTAAGGAAAGAGAATCTCTACCCCCAAAACTGCAAAGAAATAGCAGACTCATGAAGGTGGAGGAAGTGTGAGCATACCAATACTCTGCTTCACTGTGCATCACCCATGTGATCTCTGGTTACATATTTTGAAATCTGTGAGCATTCCAACAAGCAGAATGAGGAAGATGAATGGGGCTGAAAACAAGAGAAATCATGACTTGATTAAAAAGCCATTCTTCAGCCTAACATTAGCCCTTCGTGATAATTTAAAGTGTATCAGATGCCAATTCTCCCCTCCACTAGTCATGCTTATGGTATGACACATGTTTCTCTCCTTATAAGCAAGAAGGGAAGGTCTAAGTTTAACAAAAGTTGACATGTTCTCAGTTATCCTCACACCAGCATGCTGCATCCATGTTGAAGACTTCAAGGGTTTCTCTACTCCATGGGGCAGATCCTCAGCTGGTATAAATTCTCACAGCTCCACTGTGGAGCTATCTACAACAGTTTGCACCAGAGGAGGATCTGCCCTATATCTCTGCTGCATCTGACTCTTTTCTTTCACTGTGGTCAGAAACCAGCAATTTTTGGTCCACTCTTGTTTTCTGCAAACAGTTCTGAATGTAATTAATGGCTACATGATGTCCACAAATGCAATACACACTGGCAAAGAAAGCCACATGAAAGGCTGGAATTTAGGAAAGCTGTGCTTTCTCCTCATTCCTAATGCAAACCTTTTATTGTGGAAATATTTGCCAGTGATTTAAATATAGGCCCCACTTCCTGACTGTGGCCAAGGAGTATTCAGCACAGCTGAGAGGGTGGGGGTGGGGACACAAAGGCATCCAGGCAGCTTGTATTCACTGCAACAGTTAGCTCAAGTTAGTACACTCAAGTTACTCCTCTCAAGTGAGAGGGACTACAATGTGAAACACAGAGCGATTAGATTAACAGTTGATGAGTCATTATAATTCAGCTGGTGCATCCCCACTGCATTACTAGTTCCAGCATCAGCAGTGCTCAAGCTTCAATCCATATCCCCTGAGGGGCCAGTTAGCTTGAGCTGAAAACAGCATTTAAAATTTTTATATGTGATGGGGAGTCAGGTTGAGGCAAAACATGAGTTAAAGCTCAGGCTATCACTACACTGAAGACAAGCTTGATATGTGTTCCTTTAATCCTGGGCTTCCAGCTTGGTTCCCAGGGTAAAGGAGAACTATGAGACTCTAGGAGTACTTGTGGTACCTTAGAGACTAACAGAAGTCACCTACTCCAGGACAGGCCAAAAAGAAAGTAACAGAACATCCCACTAGCCATCACCTTCAGCCCCCAACTAAAACCTCTCCAGCGCATCATCAAGGATCTACAACCTATCCTGAAGGACAATTCCTCACTCTCACAGACCTTGGGAGACAGACCTGTCCTCGCTTACAGACAGCCCCCCAATCTGAAGCAAATACTCACCAGCAACCACACACCACACAACAAAAACACTAACTCAGGTACCTATCCTTGCAACAAAGCCCGTTGCCAACTCTGTCCAAATATCTATTATGGGGACACCATCATAGGACCTAATCACATCAGCCACACTATCAGAGGCTCATTTACCTGCACATCTACCTATGTGATATATGCCATCATGTGCCAGCAATGCCCCTCTGGCATGTATATTGGCCAAACTGGGCAGTCTCTACGCAAAAGAATAAATGGACACAAATCAGACCTCAAGAATTATAACATTCAAAAACCAGTTGGAGAACACTTCAATCTCCCTGGTCACTCAATTACAGACCTAAAAGTCGCAATTATTCCACAAAAAATCTTCAAAAACAGACTCCAACTAGAAACTGCAGAACTAGAATTAATTTGCAAACTGGACACCATTAAAATAGGCTTGAATAAAGACTGGGAGTGGATGAGTCATTACACAAACTAAAAACTATTTCCCCGTGTTAATTCCCCCCTACTGTTACTCACACCTTCTTGTCAACTGTTTGATATGGGCCATCCTGATTATCACTAAAAAAAATGTTTTCTCCTGCTGATAATAGCTCACCTTAATCAATTAGTCTCATTAGAGTTGGTATGGCAACACCCATTTTTTCATGTTCTCTGTATATATATATCTTCCTACTGTATTTTCCACTGCATGCATCTGATGAAGTGGGCTGTAGCCCACGAAAGCATATGCTCAAATAAATTTGTTAGTCTCAAAAGTGCCACAAGGACTCCTCATTCTTTTTGCTGATACAGACTAACACAGCTACCACTCAGAAACCTATGAGAACCTAGTGGCTGCTTTAATTTACACAGCCTGCTAATGGTTCCAGAGGGCCATTTCAGCAGTAACAAAGGGCTGCCCCAGCCACACCCACTTCTATCCAGTCACACCTTCTGCACCAGCCAAGGGGAAGGGGCTGGGATAGGACCTAACTGATGGCAGAACACCAGCTACTGAGATGACTTTAAGGCAACTTTATTCTGGGGTGCAGTACAAAGCTGCCCTGACATTGCTCAGAATTTGGTCCAACATATACAGAAAAACCTGAAGGAGTGGTTTCCAGCCTATTTATCTTTTGGAAAGTGTTAAATAGGTCTGTCAATTTTAATCAGAATTAACTCATGCAATTAATGCAAAACAAATTAACTAGCTTAAAAAAATAGTCACGGTTAATCGCAGTTTTAATCGCACTGTTAAACAATAATAGAACAGCAAGTTAAATTGATTGTAAATATTGTGGATGTTTTTCTACATTTTCAAATATATTGAATTTGATTATAATACAGAATACCAAGTGTACAGTGCTCACATTATATTATTATTTTTTATTACAAATATTTGAACTGTAACTAGATGACAACTCCTTGCAGTGTTGGGCAGCCAAAAACATAGGGATACCAGCAACTGTAGTACCACATGAAATTTGTACTACATGACATTTTTAGTCAGAAAGAAAAAACAATATTTCATCCTAAGAAAAGTCCTTTGAGAACTGCATCTCAGATCATGGTCAATTTATAATAGATAATAAATAACAATACAACTTGACATGCCTACAGGGCCTTCTATCCTATCTAGGCAATCAGTTCATTTTATCATCCATTTATCACTTTATTATTTAGTGTTATGGCCAACTCATATTCTATTTGATATAAAATCAATGTATGTATGTGAAACAGATTTAAGTTCTGGAATTATAGAAGTATAAGACTGACAAGTATTTAGGAGTGACAAGTGTGTATTAGGTGTACAAGTAAAGCACGGCTGGGATGCAAAGTTTACAGGCTGAGGCCTGTAAGATTTTAAATTAGCCTTATTAGGCTTAGGAACACTTGACATGAGTGGATGAACTACGAATAACCTTATGCCAGTAAGGTTATAAGATTACTGTAAAAGATGTGCTGATAGGTGATGTTATGGAAAAATGGATTGCAATAAACCACAATGTATTGGCCAAGTCCACGAGGCACCTGTTTGTAATATCATGGAATATCCTCTCCTAACTGCAGGCTACCATGTACATATGTGTGTAGATGCTAATGAGAATAAAGGGAACTAAGATACAACCTATGAAAAACAAGGCACAGATGGGGTGTGGAAGCACAGATAAGGAAATGAAGGTTGAAACCCTCACGTATATGCATAGGGTGTTAGGCATGGTCAGAACAATAATATAAAAGAGGTTCCTTATAGGGTACAAGTGGGAAGACCCCACAGGAAACCCCAGTAGGAACCATCCCCCTATTGATGATCATCTGTTGAGAGCTCCATCAGACCCTAGAACATCTTTGAGGATGCGAGTATGACTACAGTCTTAGTTTTGCATGGGGTTTTGTAGGGCTAATAGATGCATGGGTAATTGTAATTTTACTTATTGCTTTAATGAAACTTGTAGTACAGATAAGACTTTGCAGTTGTGATTGTGTCTGTGGTCACTATCCTTGATCTTCATGTGTTCTTGGAGTTTCCAAATTTGAGAAAAGCACCAGAGGTGATTTTCATTCTGTTGAGCTTGAAACCGTAGCAACAGGAACTGAGCCCATGGTGGTTTAATATAAAATTACTAAATTGAATTTAAATTAAAAAAAGGCTACACTAAGAACCTAAAAATGATTTACAGTCATTAAAGAAGTAATACCCCTGTGAGGTGGGGTATAGTAAATCTTCATCTCACAGATGGAAAACTGAGGCCACAGCAGCTAAGTGAACTGCCCCAAGTCTCATAGCAAAGGCCTGATCCAAACCCCGTTGGAACCAATGGAATGATTCTTATTTACTTCAGCAGGCTTTGGATCAGGCTCTATGTCTGTAGCAGAGCTGAGCACAAAACCCAGATTTCCTGACTCCCTGTCAACAAGACTACAGTCCCCCTCCCACAGGCACAGACCTTCCAATGTGCCAGGGGTGCTAGACACTATCCCAGGCCCCACCCCACTCTACCCCTTCCCCGCCTCTTCCCACCCCCGCCCCACCTCTTCCCGTCCTGTTCCACCCCCTCCTTCGAGCGCACCACACCCTGGCTCCTTCTCCCCGCCCCAGCGCCTCCTGCATGCTGCGAAACAGCTGACTACAGTGGGCAGGGCATGTGGGGAGGGAAGGGGAGGCGCTGATCAGTGGGGTTGCTGGCAGGCGGGAGGCGGTGGGGAGGTGCTGATGGGGTGCTGCCGATGGGTGATCCAGGGATGGAGGCAGGTGGGAGTTCCCACTTGAGAGCCTGATCCTGAGAAGTACTTGAACGTACGCTAATTTTGAAGTCAATGGCTTGTGCTTAATGGACCCGCTCATGTGCTTAATGTTAAGCTTGTGATTAAAGGCCTGATCCGGCTCCTATGAATTCAATATGAGTCGGAACAAGCCCTAAATGCTTTGCTGGATTGGCATCTTAATGCCTATTCCTGGTCTCTTGCTCCCCAGGCCTGCAGGAGCGGGTCCTGGTAAACCACAGGTGGAAGGTATAGGGATGACTATGACTGGTTACACTGAGGTAAAAACTACCTGTGCCTTGTCTCTATTAGGATTTCACACTGAATGAGCTTTGCGTTGGCTATCTCGATGTAAACACACACCTGTATTTTGCAGTGAAAACTTGGCTTAAGCATGGCACTGCCCTCTACATACAGTGTTCTCTGAATGCTCTGTAGAGCTGGATTGCTAAGACTGGAGGGACTGATTTAAAAAGAAATAATGTAGCCGTTTAAATATTGTTATGAAAGAGGTATGGAAGGGCTGGCTTGCTGAGGTTGTAAACCAGGGACAAATTCTCTACAGAAAGAGTGGATGCAACACAGGTAACCACCCAGCAAGTCCTTGGGGGAGGCTGCACGGCCCATCTTTGGAAGCCATGTGGTCCCAGCAGAGGAATGCAGAGCTAACATGGTTTTCCAGGTTTTAAAGGCAGGGCTGGGGGCTGGCACAAGGCTGTGTGCTAAGCTGTCAGAGTGAGTGAGCAGAAGGAGTCTGTAGACCCCTGGAGAGAAGCAAAAGCAAAAAGGTAGTTACCTCTTGGGACAAGGGCTGGAGCTTCTTATCACAGATTTCTGCAAAAATCAGACTGCCTGTGAGAAGCCGCTGTACAAAGAAACAAGACTAGGGAACATTTTTGTAAGTTACACTAAGGAAGTACTCTGACTCTGTGTCACTGATTTCTCATCCACACAGAAACAACCCTGCAAGGTACCAAATTTCAGCTGCCACCAGCTCAAAGGGGCAACAACAATATGTATGCAGTCACTAGGCAGGACGACACATGATAACCATGCACAAACATTTAAAGGGTTAAATACTAAGAGCTGGATTATGCCCCCATTGAATGCAGTGTGGATTCCCCTAGTCCCCAGTGCAGGGGGTGAGAGGGTCAGCCATCATCCCAGCACCATCCCTAGTTCTCCAGAACCCCACAAAGGGCCCTCCCCAGGGCTGAAGATCTGCGGGTGGGAAGGGAATAGAAGAGTTTTGGGAGGCTAGAGCACTCATTTGAGGGATGTTCAAATCTCTTCTCTCCCTTCGGCAGACAGGAGACTTGAACTGGGTGGGGAGAGAGTTCTCACATCTCCCAGGTGAGTACCCTGACCACTGGGCTAAAAGCTACGAGGCAAGTTTTCTTCATCTCCTCCCCTTCCTCCCACCCTGCCTACAGTGTGGGTGCCAGTTCCCAAGGGAGCATTTGTTTCTGAGAATCCCAAGCAGAGGGAGCTGCCACCCTATCTCTGAGAGAGGAAAGGCTTAGCACACACCCTTGGCTTGGCAACTCCCATTGGCTAGTTTAGGCAAGGAGCCTTGTAGTGTGCTGGCTTCTGTGAATCCCATTCTGAGGCGTCTCTCTCCCCCCATTCATTGTACAGGGATTGGGAGCCTAGGTGCCGAACTCAGGCTTTGTGAATCCCAGGGATTTTCTAGGCCCCTAAAAATTAGATTCTTTGTGAATCTAAACCTCTGTGCCTAGGTTTACCCATCCATAAAATGAGGATAATATTTAACTGCCTCATAGGTGCTGAGGCTTAATTTATGTTTGTAAAGTGCTTTGAGATCCTCCTACGAAAGACCAAGTATGAATAAGGGCTGGAATTAGTAGCAGAGGACCTGGGATCAGAAAGATGGGCCTTGAGGAAAAAGAGGAACAAGGAGGACCTGGAGGCTGTGACCCTGGGAGTCCCTCAATGCCAACTGGCAGAGGCATATCATAACTCACATCAGGTCTGACGTTGCTCCAACTCATGGTTGTCATAACCTGTATCTAAAAGGTGTCATGTAAGGTGTCATATGCGAACTGGTAACATGCTGATCATTAACATTGTCGTGTAAGATATTTATGATCTGAAAAGGTGTTTGGCATGCAGTGATAAGCCCAGTCTGTCCTAGACAAAGGAATGTTGTTTCGCCGACTTGCCTGTCTCCAATGTAAATGGAGCAAGGCGAGGCCAGAAACAATTGAAGTACATTTACATACAAGGTAAACAAAGCCATCAAACTAGCAAATGGGAGACATCCACTTACTGATCACACCATGGGGGATGGAAGCTGTACCCCCAGGAAGCCTCACTGGCTCTAGAAACAAAGACAATGGAACTTGGGGAAAATAAGCAGAAATAAAGCCATTTTGGCATCCATCACTCAAGGGACCCTAGAGGACGGAGCACTTGAAATCTGAGAAAGTTTGATCCTTCAACCCAGGGGACTGAAGTCTCTGGGAACTGCCTGTAGGTGAGAAACCTGCTCAGACAAAGACTGTAACTTACTAAAGTTAAGTTGCAGTCACTAGAAAGTGAGTTTTGTTTGTACCCTTTCATATCTCTTTCACTTTCACTCGAAAGCACTTAAACTTATTCCTTGTTTTATTACAAAATCATCTCACTGCTGTTATATTGAAATAAGTGATAGTCTTCAGCTAAGCTAACAGGTTGCTGTGTGCTCTGTGTCTTTGGATGAAACAAACTTAATAACTTCTGTGAGTGTCCAGTAAGAGGGACTGGACACTGAGAAGGACACCTCTGGGGAACCCAGGAGTTGGGGTTCACTGATCATTACCTGCAAGGCAAGGTTTCCACAGGCAGAGTCCTGAAGAGTTTGCTGGCAAGGCAGACAAGCTGGTGTGTCAAGGAGCTGACACATAGTTGCGGCAAAGCTCACTCTTACTGTGGCAGAGTGGTAACACAACTCACAGTTCTAGGTGCACTGAGCAAGATGTCACAGAGGCAGAGAAAAGTGCTTTAGTGCAGAAAGGGGGTTGAGTGGAGAGCACTCTGCTAAAAACCGACTTGTCCCAGCATCTTTTGTGAAAGGCTGATGGGCAGTCGGAGGGAAGAGGAGCAGTCAAGACAGGTGGGCTGTGCCTCCGAGATAGTTTTAAGATTTATTCGTTCATATCAGACGGAGCCTGATCCTGCTCCCACTGAAGATGATGGGAGTTTTGCTATTGGAGAGGCTCCTGTTGACCTCAATGGACACTGAATCAGGCCCTTCATTAGAAAAGCTGGTTATATTTTGGGTTTTTTTGTTTTGTAAAACATTAGAACAAGTTGAAAATTTCTAAGATACTGTAGAATTTTGAGCTGTTTGAGGTTCTCCCAACCATGCTACCCAGGGTCTGGCAACAGCTTTAAATCTTGGTCTGAAGCTGATCCCGGATTCATATGCTGTATATGCCCCAGTTTGCATAACGTGACAGCCTCTCATATGGAATGCTGAGCACTGATATCAACATTGGTGTACAATATATATTACTTAATCAGAGATTTCTCATAAAATGCACACACTATTGTGAACACATAGGTTCCAGTCTAATTTCTTCCTCCAGTTCATGTTTTCTCAAATAGGTACTTCTCACGCAGTGGTTATGGAGATATTTTTAAGACAAAAATATGTAGTCAATTCAGTTTGTGAATTTGGAGTATGTAAATGATATTGGCTGAGGCAGACAATTTTTTTTTATAGAAAAGGATCCTTTGCCATGCCTACAGGTGCTAGATGCATCTGTTAAGAGAAAGTTCCTCGGCAAAATGCATAATGGAGGCCATGTCTCAGAATAGCATTATGGAAATATACACTGCTTTGCTTAGGTTAAATATTCATAGAACTGTTTCACTGAGAATCTCTAGAACCTCCAGCCATTGAAACAGGCACTTGAATTTGCCCTGGTGTCTAGGATGTGACTTTTATTGTTCTTGTGAAAAACTGTCCAAATTTGGCCACGGGGTGAGCTTCTGAACATCGCAATTCACACTTGCTCAATAACAATGTGTAAGAATGTGGAAGCTAACTTCACTGAAGATTCCATCTGTACAGAGCATGCTCCAACTCAGAGCTTCAGCATTTTAGCAAAATTCTCCTTGCAATGGCTGCTCTTGACAGCCAGGAGCCACTCTGATGCTGGGCACTGGAACTGAGAGCAGGAAAATGGTCTCTCTCGTGCTTTCAGGGTTCACCCTGCTGGTGCCCAGGCAGTGTGGAGGAGGAGGAGGAAAAGGAAGCAGCATGACTTGAATGTAGACGGGTGAGGAGCTAGGCCTGGAGGGTAAAGTGTGGGGAGACTGGGACAAAGGGGCCAGGGTAAGGGCATAATGAAATGAGGAGCCAGAGGAAGTTGGAGCACCAGGTCTGGGATGTGGAGCCAAGTGGGAAGAGGGGGACTGGGACAAAGAACTGGGAGGGGACTAGAATGTGGAGCTGAGGGTGGGGAGACTGAAGACTGAGAGCTGAGGGAAGATGGTAGTGGGAAAATAAGAGGCTTGAGGAGCTAGAAGCAGAAGGGGTCTAGGTTGACAGGGGTCGGGGCAGAAGGGTCTGTAACCACTAGAGTACACGTCCCTCAGAACCTTGAACTAGAACCCAGGATTCCTTAGTCTCAACATTCCACTTCTGTCTAGCAAACAGCTGTGAAATCCACTGACATAATGTGTGCCTCACCTCCCTCTAAAACCTTACAGTCACCTCACAGACTTTTTATATCTATTCTCTCAACAGATCGGCACATCTGGCTGTCACACATGCCATGCATGTGGGAAGTTATGATGCCTTATAACTGCTGAAGTCACTATAAATGTTTTGCATTAGAGCTCAGGTTTATGAAGATGGGGTACTTAGTGCTTTTTGGTGCCTGTTGGGAGATGGAAGTGAAAACCTTACAGTGTGGATCATTGGCAACATTGCAGGCAATACGAAGGTGGAAAGGAATGCATGTGTCTTTCCCATTAATGTCTTATTTTTATTCTTTTAAGGGTTTGGGTGGATGGTGTGTGCTTC
Source organism: Malaclemys terrapin pileata (assembly GCF_027887155.1). NCBI lineage: Eukaryota > Metazoa > Chordata > Testudines > Emydidae > Malaclemys > Malaclemys terrapin. The sequence goes on from NC_071507.1 coordinate 90,313,304, forward strand.
TGCAACCTTCATTGCTGCCAAGTGAAGTTTTTGTTTGCTGATTTCCTAGTTTTTTTATACAGGTTTGGGATACTTCAGTGGATAACTCCCCAGAGAGCTGCACCGGCCTGGGAATCAGAGGGAGAAACTGATAGTGAAGCAGCTCCTGACGACGCTGACCCCTCTGAAGAGCGTGGGAGGCTGAGATGTTCTTTATGTCTACAACAGTTTAACTTTGTTTAAAAGTTACTGACAGTAAGTACACCAAGAGCAGCACTCCACATTGAGCAGTGACGACATAACCTGGCAGCCGGAGGGAACTTCCATGAAGGAGTATGTCATCACTCACTTCCCAGAACATTCATGGACTTCTGGCAATTGGATACAGCCAGGAGCAGCTGCAGCAGTGGGGTGTGCATATCTGTGTTACACCAGCAAGCCTGCCAATTGCACTCCCCTTTCCTCTGGGACTCCCATCCTTTCCTGTATGAAGCGTACCTCTTAACCTACAAAGATGCCAAACTAAGGAACCTACCTGTATAACCACCACCATCGTGACCAACACCAGAGATTGAACGATTGTCCTCAAGAACTAAAAGAATCACTCTTTCCTGCTTGTGCTAAAGAGGCAGGCTCGCAAATTGTGAGCTGTCACGGATTTACATCCTCTATGGATGAGGCTCTGTGAGGGTTGCATAATGGACACTGACTAGTGGGGGTTACTCAAGTAAAGTGTGGGACAAGGGACTGAAATGTGTATTCTGGTGATTTAATTTACAGATGATCATAGTATAAAATCTGTTTTAAAGAGGTCTTCTTGCTGCATGAATCACATACAACCATACCATGCCTCCAAAATAGATCACGAGCAGAGTGTGAATCCCATGAACTTTAGATTACTAGTTTAGACACTTCCTAGTTTAGCTAGAGGAATAACGGTTAGCCCTTTAGTAGAGCAGTAGCCGGAGTAGGACTTGACACACACTTTCCCAAGGGCATTACACACTATTTCCTAATCAGCAGTAGAATACCAGTGATCAGAAATCCTGCGATCTATTCCTAGTGCTGGGAGAGGAGTGTGGTTTATAGTGGTTAAAAACAGAATAATCAAAACTGGTTTCATCACTCTGAAAGGCAGTGTGATGCAGTCAATACAATCTGGAGCTGTTGGGTTAGGGACCTCCAGTGACCTCACATAAACTCATAATTAAGTCTGATAACTTATTTCAAATAACAGATGGGGATGGAGAGTGTTCAACAGCTCTTCATTAACCATCTCCTAGGTTGGGGTTCATGGTCTTAGTCATTAATAAAGGCAGTGAATTAAAACATCAGTTAGAAGAGGTGAGAATTGAATGCCTGGCCTCCTCTTTCACAGCTCAGAAAACTTTTCCTTGGACTACAAGGGCATTGATGAGAGAGTCATTCTATTTCTTTCTCTCCCCATCCCCTGTCTGCTTAGCCCTGGAGAGAGTAATGATATTTGTGCCATTACAGATTTGTCACCAAATTCAGTGGGATTGTCTGGGAACACATATTTTCCATTATGGCTACAATGTTATAAAATGCATTATAGACCAACACTACTGATGTATAAGGCTCTGTCTATGCTACAAGCGCTACAATGGCACAGTGCAGCACTGCAGCTATGTTGCTGTAGCATTATAGACACAGTCTATATCAACAGAAGAGTTTTTTTTTCCACTGGATGCAATTGATCCACCTCTCTGAGAAGTGGTATCTAGGTCAATGGAAGAATTCTTCTGTCAACCTAGCTGCAGCTAAACCTGGAGTGTGGCTGACCCAACCATGGCATTCAGGGCATGAAATTTTAAACAGCACTTAGAAATGTACCTAGGTCAACCTAATTTTTAAGTGTAGACCGGGCCTAACTGATACTCTAGAAATCAGCACACAGAGAGCAACAATGTGGCCAATGGACAAGTCCCAGGATGCTTCAGGGATACAAAGTAAGTGAGACTAGCCACAGGAAAACTGTCAGTGTAGATAATTCTGAACACTTATTTTCTCTGTATCAATTCATTTTTTTTCAAACCACCATGAAATGTTCAAATAGTGCTCCATGTTTATAGGCTATGCTTTGGTTTTTGCCATTTCAATGAGATCTTTACAAAATACAGGTTTAATGTTCCTCTTAAAGTGAACTCTGTAACACAACCTTAAGTCTGGTGCCGCTACTGTTGCACCATTTCATCTCAAGAAAAGTCACTCCTTAGAGAAAACATATGGGCCTTGTACTGTGAACAGACAGGGAAAGTGAATTCTAGAGTTGAACACGCTGCCACAAGCCTTCAGGTGGCTAAACCTAGGGCCTATGAGCTCAAGCACCTCAAACAGAGAGATGGTCTTTCAAGTAAAAAAATCCCAGTCATGTAGGGTGAGATTTTCAAAACTTCCCAAGGGAGTTGGATGTTCAACTTCCAGTGAGCTTCAGTGGAAGTTGGGCGCCTAGCACCCTTAGGCATTTTTGAAAATCCCTCCCATAGAGCTTCATAGATTATCGCAAACCCTTGAACTGCAGCCAGGAATGAATAAGGCGGCAATACACACTCACCCACAACCCTACCATATTTCAGATGTATGTTCTGAAGCTTGCATATGTACCCTGGACTTTGTAATTCACTTCTCCCATTTGTCTGATAGAGCCAATGTGTAGCATGATGCAAGCAAGGCTCCAGTCTTTCTTTTTTTTTTTTCCTGAACAGGCTGCTTGGATTATGTATATAGCTTGTATGTTCATTTCTGGGCCAAGTCTTTTTATGCTGATATAGATGAACATATCAGTATAGTTAATATGTATTGCTCATCCACCCAAGGACAATGTGATGTCTTATGTACACCTCTACCCCAATATAACGCGACCCGATATAACACGAATTCGGATATAACCCGGTAAAGCAGCGCTCCGCGGGGGCGGGGCTGCGCACGCTGGCGGATCAAAGCAAGTTCGATATAACGCGGTTTCACTTATAACGCAGTAAGATTTTTTGGCTCCCGAGGACAGCGTTCTATCAAGGTAGAGGTGTACTTATACGTAGATGCATGATTTCTAAAATTTGATTTGATTAGTTCTGTTTGGTCTAGATTTGGTGGCAGATTTGCTCAACTCTACTAAGACCACCAAAATGACTAACAACTAGGGAAAATTATTTTAAATTAATAACAGTATTCAAAAAGAATAGACCAAATTGTTACCTTGTATTTGGCTTCAGGTTCTCAATAGGTAAATGAGTAGCCCCTGCAGTCCTGGTTGACCACTTGTTCCTTATAAAGTCATCATAAGATGCACTGTAAACCAAGTAACCTGCAAATGAAAGAGAGAAAAACAGATCAGCCAATGAGGGTTCTACGTTTCAATCAATGATACCTTGAGGCTTAGCTACTTTGACAAATTCTAAGTGTCAAAGAGCAAAGACATCAGGGCTTTCCACGGCGTTGCTTTATACAAAACCTACCCTTTATTCTCTCAGTCCCTCTATTATCTGCATTCATTAAAAGTGCTATTTGAAATTACACAGTTGTTGACTTTTCCAAGGAAATTGGTTATTTCTTTTCAGGGCCGGAGCTTGCACTAGGCCACTTTCATCTTTGGTGTAACTACATTGAAGTCAGTGGAGTTAAACCAGGGATGAACTGGATCATTGTGTTTAAATAACACTTCAATTGTGCCCCAAATTGATTAGTATAAAATAATGTAGGTGAGGCTGAAACTTCTTCCTCCACTATTTTACTTTAAAATGTGTTGCATTTTAAAATGAGGAGGAAGATCCTCAGCTGGTGTAAATTTGTATAGCTCCACTAACTTCAGTGGATATAGCACATTTGCCCTGAGGTGTCAAACTCAGTTTTGGTATAACTCCAGCATCTTGCTGGTAATTACTCCGTGAAAACATTTTATACAGAGGGAGACCAGCCTGTTTCCCCACTATTATTTCCCCTGATGTCAATGGTAAAACTCCCATTAACTTTAATGGGAGCAAGAGCACACCTATTACTCACTCTACAAGGTAATACTGTTATATGGTTCATGCTCACTCATTCTGGAGCAAACCCTAACCTCCGCTCTGCACTGGGCAGACTGAACATTCTGCATTAGAACACTGCATGCAAATCCCATTGAGGTCAATGAGTTTTGCATGAGGATCAAGTGCAAATATAAGCCATAGAGATCCAGAGTGCAGATCAGACAGTAAGATTTTGCCCTATATTTGAAAAAGAACAGTTTCCAACATTGGTAAACATCCTGCATTGGTATTTAATATGTGACAGGCTTTTAAAACAGAAAAAAAAAAACTTCTAAGAAAAACAGCAGAAATTGAATAATTCAGCTCTGTCAGCTGCTGGGCCTGATTCTCCTTGGCATGACTCCAGTTTCATGCTGGTGTGATCTCTTGAAATCAATGGACTTACACTGTGTAAAAGTAGAGCAATACAATCAGCTCCATGATGTCCTCTTCAAGGCTGCCATTTTCAAAGAAGCCTCTGGGAGTAAGGGCCTCAACTCACATTGAATTTCAATGGAAATCAGACACCTAACTCCACTGGGCTCCTGTGAAAATCCCAGCCTAAAGTCACTCACATTTCTGAACATTCCCATTAGCCAATACAGTATATTCCTGATTATCTGAACAGCATAGGGGACACGGACTTTGGATAAACAAGAGGGCAGACGCCATTCATCAGCTGGGTGGCCTCCCCTGCAGCTGAGGGCTCGTCCTCCTCTTCCTTGCAGCCCTAGTTGGGGGTCTCTGCTCTGCCCTGCTCACTCACTCCAGTGACAGCAGGACTGAAGAGGGCTCCTTGCACTGCTGCAGGCTGACACCATCCTCCTCCTCCTCATAGTCTCTGCTCTATCATGCTAACCTCCACATTATCTAAATCCCCTCTTTGTCTCCCAGCATGAAATACACGGGCGGCAAGGAAGGGTTTCAGATAAATGAGAGTATACTATACGTAGATATCATGCTGTACACATATTGAGAAGCAACATCCCTTAAAGTCTATCTGCAATTCATAGGTACTGTACCAGTCAACCTCTCACTCAAGTTCCAGGCTACCAACACATACAAAGTGTCTGAGAAGCACTCAGCATATCCATTTCTGACAGTGACATTTTCAGTGTAAAAGTGACACAGATCCACTTTCTCTTTCCATTGACTCAAACTACACTAATGAACTTTGAACACTGTTTACAGTCTGTTCTGCATCAGTATTACATAATAGTTTTCTCTCTGGCTTCAAGCCAGCACACCTGTGGGTTCTCTTGAAATTTTGATCAAGCTGGGATGAGAGGGGGAAAAATCAATCCTCTACTAAACTAGCTCAGTCAATTCCCAGCTGAAGGAGAAATAAAAGGGAAAGCGAAAGCCTATGTGGACTTGTTAATTTGGTAACAAATTTAAAAATATGAGTAGTAACTTTGGGGCCATGAACAAAGATTTTGAACATCTAGAATTTCTCTCCCCGCCCCTTGAGTAAATTTCCTTAGGCATAAAGAAAAATGTGTTTTTCATTCTATCCCAAATGGAAGAGGTTGGTTAAAAAATATGCAGCAAAAATTCATGGGCAAAAGCCAGAAAAATTGTTCAAGACCTCTTTATTCATCAGAAAGAGGGGAAAGGGAGCATAAGCTTGATTATTGAAAAGTCCTTTGAAGTGTGCCTTTAACAATCTCAGAGTGCCAGACCAAGACATTACGACAAGCTATATTACAGAAATGAACAATACGAAGCATGGCTGTGAGAAGAGTGAAAAGGAAGACAGCAGGTCATCTCAGAAAAAAGGTGACAAGATGCAAGTGTTTCATGAAACACGGGGAAAGCAAAAAGATGTATCGGACATGGTCAAACATTACTTATGTGACATATTGCTCTGAAATTAACATAATTAGTGACATTGTGGGTGATTTTTTAAGTGAACAGTGTTCAGATAACACTGAAAAATGAAATCCTTTATTTATCCACTGACCAGGCACAGCACTGGCAGTGGAAGTTTCCCTGCCTTCCCCCACCACTGCGTATCAGTGATTTAAGGCTAGCATAGTTTTCGTGACCATTCGCTTCTTGGCCCCTCTGCAGAGGGGCTGCCAGCAAAAGAGTTGGTCAAGATTCAGCAACAACAGCAACAATGTGAAAACCAATACAACAGCACAGTCAGTTTCTGACTCCAAATCATCTGACCTGCTGTCAAGTTGGGTTTTGCATCATCTCAGATACTTTTGTTATTTACATATCTCACTGATTTTTTTTAGCAAGGTTTGAGATTTGTATTTCAATTTACATTTTTTTTTTTTTTTTTTTTGCTATAATGTGCTCTAAAGACAGTGGAAAAGATCCAGTTTAATGTATTTGTTTAACCGCCAACCGCAGTATGTCAGATTGGCATTTGAACAAACTTTAACTATAATAAAGTCAACATAGTTTGGGTTATGTGTTCCACAGGAGTTAACCAGCTCCATTTCAGTTTAACTGTTTTTATTTATAGAAAAAGCTTAAATTTCTCTTTTCACTCAGCTACTAAGCTCCGCAATATTTCTTTGTATACAGAAACAGTTTTATTCTGGCCTGGATCATTAATATTGCTATTGTGGCATGCAGTATCTGCAAACCACATGAAAAACTGTTCTGTATTTTCCATAACTTTCCATCCTCCTCTGCCCCCACCACCCATTTAATCTTCTTGAGAGAGTGACTATTGATTTCAGAGATTTAGAAGAGAGCGGTGCTAGAAAATAAAGAGACTTATTTTGAAATGTGGCTTCCCATATTGCGGGGGAGGGAAATTTTATTGGTCTGAAACTTTCTAACTCCTTGAGTGCTTCTGCCAATCTGAGTGTTAGAGGCTACCGGCTACAAAATAAACCCACAAATATTTGCACTTCAAAACCGCAGGTACAAAAACAGAGGCAAGGTGAAGTCCTTTAAAAGACGAGGACTAATATATGCTTATCAGTGGCCTCAGTACAGTGTTGACAGATGACATAGAAGCTCTCTCTCACTGACTAGAAGGCAATTAATACCTCCTTCCGAGGGAGCAGTATGGTAACGGAGAGTTAACATTGTTGAAAAGTTATCAATAATAATTAGCTCAGATTAAGGTAAAAACCTTCCCATTTGGCTTCTGCATAGATTTCCTGAACCCCAACCAAGACAATAAAATCCCCAGGGTGACAGCCAGGGCTGGAAAGTTCTGTTACCATACCTGTTATCAGGTCTCCTTGTCGGGGTTTGGCCCAGTCCACAATGACAAAGGAGTGACAGCCTTCCACTGCCACCACTGTGATATTGTAAGGGACTGTCCGGGGACGCAGCTCTCCCTCTTTTAGATTATAGGGTATGATTTCATGCAGGCTTTCCACTTGGAAGTGCTCCAATGCCTCTGTCAAGGAGCAGGGGGCTGCAGGATCTTTATTGAGATAACTCACATAAGGAGCTGGAAGAGACAGTGATAAGCAGCATTTATTTAAGTCTGTACAGACAGGCAGATTACTACAGCTAAGGACAATTTCCTGTAGAAAAAACACAAGGTTAATTTTCTTTTTATACTCCTCACAGCCGGCCAAAACAGGGGGCACTCGCAGAAATGGCTATATTTTTTTAAAAATAAAATAAATTAGACATTCATTTCCTGACCTTCCAGCTTGTACATCTTGTATATTTTCCTACCATTTCACTGACGCTTTCAAATCTGTAAACTGTCTGGAAACTTCTTGGAGTGCTACTACTCTTCATATAAATAGAGCACCATGGAAACTGTAAGCATGACAAATATTCAGTGGGAATTACGTTACTCTAAGGATTTCAATAGATGGGGAATAACCATGTCTGGTGCATTTCAGTCTATGTTATAAAGGATCAGGAGGGCGGCTCTTGATTAACTCAATGTTGTTGCTCTAAAATTAAGACTTAGGACCTGTCTTTGGGGGCCAAAGTTTTGTGTGTGTGCACGTAGATGTGTGGTAGAAGGGCCCACAGTGTAGAAGCAGGGTCCTTCCCATGTCACAACTTGCCCACTTTGGGTTTGGAGCTCCTCTGGCTGCCCTAGATAGTCCCTTTCCCCCGGTGGCAGATGTAGCCTTCTGATTCAATGTGTGCACTCATAGCAGCAAGAGAGACCCCACCTGGGGGGCAGTGGCTCAGCATCTGGATCTGACTGCTCAGAGCAAGGCAAGGCCCCACCATGTGTCCAGCGCCATGCACCCATCTCCTTGCTGCCTAGAGACAGGAACACACAGGGGTATTACCCCCTCAGTGCTCCCTCTGGCAGATTTTGCCTTTCGGGCTTCTGTAGCAGTGTGCAACTCTGACAACATCGTGCAGTGATGTGGCCGGGAGCAGCATCGCTATGATGCCGGACCTAGACTAGGGAGCCACAGACAGTGTCTTGTGCAAAGGAGTGAATGTAGCTTCTCCCCCAGGAGCGTGTCTTTGCACCCTCAGTTTCATGATTTCTGTCAGTGCAACTGAACCCTGGAACCCCTGCTAAAGCTGCCCCTACCTCCCCCTTGCATTTTGAGGGGCAGATCCTCAACTGGTATAAATCAGCATAGCCCATTGACTTCAATGGGACTACACCAATTTACACCAGCTGAGAAGCTGGCCCTGGCGTTGCAGCCTGCCCCATTCTAGTTGTCTCCTGCATGGATGCCCTCTCTTTATCCTCTTCCTTCTCCTACATACCCGCAACCAGATTCTTGTCCTGAGAACCCCACTGAAGTTTTGCCTAAGGAATACAGAAAGTAAAATACAGATTATTGTTCTTCTAGTGATAGGGTGACCATATTTCCCTAAAGCAAAAATAGGACACAGCACAGGACTGGCCCAAGCTGCCTGGTGTGACCAGGCACAGCTCCCCCAAAATGTTCCTCCGCACCCCACAGTTTGAAAACTGGGCTATTTGTCCCATTGCTCTTGCCAACTGATGATCAGCTGGTAAAAGTAAATGGAATAAATGCCCAGTTTTGCCAAAAAAGTTGGGATGTCCAGGACAGGGCTTAAAAAGGGGACCGTCCCAACCAAAACGGGATGTCTGGTCACCCTATCTAATGAATGTAGTTTAAGTAACAGAGTTTTGGTCCTTTTAGCTCATGGCAGAGCCCTTGCTTTGGAAACTGGACACCTTCATACTAGTGTAAGCAGTTACTTGTCTCTATGTGGTAGTGAGGTTCATTAGGGAGAGGTGCTAAAGATCATGGAAACAAATTACTGATATTTAGCAGTGAAACCAATGTTCTCTCCCACTATGGTTATTTAATACTGAGAACTGATTGCTAATATTAAAATCAACCCCTAATTCCCAACTTTCTTGGACTATGGAAATGTACAGGTATTGGTTTAGTAACAGGTAACTTTTACACTTATGCTTTATCGTGACAAGAACTGTACTTAATTCACAAAAAGTCTAAATGGTAATTTTATTGCATTAAAGGTCACTGTCATGGGGCAATTGAACCGTTAAGGGGAATTGGGGCCTAACCTGCCCATGACAGCCTTCTGAAGACACACCCGCGATTAACCGGTTGCCCCCAGGTGGCTATTTAATGGTCAATTAGTAGAAGAGCACCTGCAACCTTACCACAGGGCTGCCTGAGTTCAGAGAACAAGGGAGAGGACTCCCAGGAGGAAGGTGGCTCTGAAGGGAGGGTCAGCCTTCCCAGGGAAGGAACAAGTGTAGCCTAGGAAAAGGAACTAGAAGGACTCCAGAGAGACAGAGATAGTTCCTTGGGTGAAGGCTACCAGAGTAAGCTGAGAGAAGGAACCAGAGACTGTTCTCAAGGTGAAGAGAACAGAGCCATCCTGAAAAAAGGAATTAGAGACTGCTCTCCAAGGGAAGGGAGCAGCCGCAACTTAGAAGCCCTGGCACCAGAGGATGGGCTTGGTCTAGAATGCCCCGTGGCTAAGGAGCAAGAAGTTAGTTGAACTCACGGTGAAACTGCAGATTTCCTGGGGGGCACCTGAATGAGGTCTTGCTTATGCTTATGCTAATCTTTGTTGTTAATAAAGGAAATTCTCTGAAGCGGGTGTTCTTTCATGTACAGAAGGTGTGTTTTGGACTTATCTATATCCAGATCAAGGGAAACTAAGGAAGGGCTCACCTGCGGTGTCACACCTGAAGGCTATAGGGGGCACGGAGCCAGAGGCACAATGTCCACAGTCATTTTAACATTTAAAGAAACAGTTTGAGTTCTAATGCTCGCCTTTGGAAATGTTTATTTAGTTACAATAATACAGTTCCCTGGGAGAATAATATTTTCCCCCCTAGTGTCCTGAAGTGTTCATAAAAAAATGTTCTTAGTTTATCTTATTGGATTTCCCGCCTCACAGGGAGTCTGCCCAGAGCTTGTAATCTACTTCATTTTAGCCATCACAAAGCTTTCTAATCTAAACAGACTGAGACGCATGATCGCTGAAAGAACAGGAACATACTGTCAGGTTTTGACAGGGAGGAGTTGAAGACTCATTTGAAAAAGTTTTGGTTTATGTGAAAAGTATTTTACTCCCCAAACCATGGTAAACAAGAGCTCAATCCTCAGCTGCTCCAGAGCAGAACTCCACACAGCTGATGGGTATGTTGGGAGGATGGCATGAAGTAAAGGTGGCGCTAAGCCACATTTCCTGCTCTCCCAGTCCTGCAGCTGAACTGACCCTCAGTGCAAATTCTGCCAACCTTTATCAGTCCCGTAGGAGCTACCATATCAAAGGAGGATTGCTGGAATGCAGTGCTCTCTGGCCCTTGAAATGCCTTGGCAGTGTACCCCCAAGACTTCGATGAGGTCTCAGAACTGTATCCTCAGCTGGTATAAATAACAATAGTTACAGTGAAGTCATTGAAGCTCTGCTGATTTACACCAGCTGAGGATCTGGCCTGTGCATGCAGATCCAAACTTTTTGGCTCAGCTCCATCTCTTATTGTTTCTTTCTACAATTACAAAATAAAGCAAGATGTTTATGAACACGTAAAACATATTAGCACTCTTAGTTATCAAAAGGGTTTCAATTTAAGACTTTGTTCCACTTATTCTCCCATACTACACATTCCGAATGAAATATCCCGGCAAGACAAATTCTCCTCTGAGATACATCAGTGTACAATGCCACTGATCTCAATGGGGTTCCACTGGTGTAAAAAGAAGAGAGCGGTGCCCTGGTTTCTCATCGGAGGGCTTGTCTACAAGGAGAGCTGCACGAGTTTTACTAAAGCTTTGAATTTAAACTGATTTAGCTTAAGTGGAGCAAATCCCAGAGTAGTAGTGTAGACAATCACTACAGTGACAGGAGGGGTTCTCCCCTCACTGTTGTTAATCCTCCTCCTCGAGAGGTGGTAGCTAAATCAAAAGAAGAATTCTTCCCACAACCTAGCACTGTCTATCCCAGGGCTTAGGTTAACTTAACTATGTCACTCAGGGGTGAGGATTTTTCACACCCCTGAGCGACATAGCTGGGTTGACTTAACTTTGTAATGTAGACCTGGCCTTATTTTGGTTAAATCGGTTGGAAACAGATTTAAGCTATACTGAAGTACAGCCCTCTTCAACTGAAATAAAGAGTATCTACAAGGGGTTTGCTCTGGTTTAACTAAACTGGCTTAATTTGTGTCTGAGATCAAGATACACCTCCAAGTACTGCTACTTGTCTTTATCTTGTGATAATCTCTCAAAGCACTGTACAGTATCAAGAGGAGTTGTGACTTGTTAGCCAGATTAGTGCAGTCTTCTCACCAGATGGGACGATGCAGCTAGAACATAAACTATTTATCTTATTATTTAGCAAAAATATAACAAGTACTGAGCTCACCAGTAAATCGTTTCTTCCCAGCTAAGTCAAATTCTGACAAAGGATCGGAGCCGGCAACACTGATCTCTGGATAGTCTGTCTCAGGCACTGCTTCTGTAGTAGTAGTAGCAGCAGTAGTAGTAGTGATCATGGTAGTGGTTGGAGGCAAAGTGCTCTCAAAAAACTCATAGTCTTCAGAAGACATAAAGAAGAGTTGACAACATTAGCTTGTTCCATGTTAAACTGGCTTAAACTTGAAAGGGAACTTGTAGTTTCCCTCATTACAAACTATGATGAGAAAACTAAAGCAACATTCACCAGCAGACTTCACATCACAGTATTCACACACTCCTTATTGATTTTTAAGTCAGAGGAGAGCTTGCTTTGCTCTTCTTCCCAGGGCTTACAGCAAACTAAACAAAACAAAGACAGTCTTTGCACCAAAATAAGGATGAGGAAAGCTTCCATTTTCTTCAATTCACTTTACTAACTATAAAAATAATAGTGGAAGAAGGGATTTAAGTTTGATTTAAAAGGAACTAAGAGGGAAGAAGCGAGTCTGTTTTCTCAAGCAATTAACATGCATTTTTAAAAATATGCGTATATTGATAATATATACAAGTCGTCCACAGAACTCAATCCGCTCCCATTAAAGTTAACAGCAAAACTGCCACTGACTTTAATGGAACACCTAATGATATTAAACAGAGTGAAACATGCAACAGGAGATACACATACATGTCAGTTACAATAAACATACGCACCAGTTCATGGGGAAAATAATACTTTTGCAAGAGAGGAGTAAGAGGACATCAGAAAATAAAAAATCAAATAGGAAAACAAAAAACTTTAATTTGAAATCCAAACTGACAGAAATTCAAAGAGATGGCTGACTCACTGCACTTATTTGGCATCAAGGGTCTTATTCACAGGAGAACTGTGCTTGCTTTTCAGAAAGGTTTGATCTAGTATATTCATCATAGTCCTTATATAATGGTCTTTGCCATGCTATCAGAATGCCCCCAAATTATAAATCATATACATTAATCTCTCTCTCTGTCTCCATCCCCTCCAGTGAGCAGCCACTGGAATTGGTTATTTTTGTACTTTTTTGGTGTTGTTATTATGGGAAGTCTAGGTCAAGGAAGTGGATTTTTTTTCCTTTTGCTCTAAAAGTCATGAGGTCTATAGTCATCCTGCTGTCTTCTAGGGGTGAAGAGCAGGGAATAAGGAAACCCAGAAGATCACCAGTTGAATTCATTGCTGACTTACCCCTCATGCAAACTCATCAGGTAAAATTTACCATGATAAACGAACACATTTGTATGGCAAGATTCTGAGCTGACGCTCATTCCCTGCAAACCTGAGGGTAAGCCAGCTCAGAAACTGAGGCCAGATCCTCAGCTGCAGAGGGCGGGGGTGGGGGGAGAGGGGGAAGGAGGGGAGGCTGTAAGCTACCTTTGCACCATCCATTTTACAGTCCTGGAACGGCTTCCCATTGGTCTGGTAACCTGGTGAAAGTTAGAGCTACCCAAAGGCTTAGACTGACTGCCAATGACTGCCAGGGGACACTGACAGCAACAGAATCTGGCCCTGTGCCATTTCCCCCAGCCATTCCGCACTATGCCAACTGCAGGAAGGAGGCGGCATGAAAATCACTACAGGAGCTCTCCACTGCTTGAGGAGCCTCCCTACACAGGGGGGATCCTTCTGCGGCTGGGACGGGAGCTTTAGTGTAGCTTGCACCACCGGAATGAAATGAAACAGCCCTGACACAGTGGAAGATCTGACCAGATGAATCTATCAGTTTCTCATGGTATAGTTTCTCTGTGCTGGGTGGGTGAAAGTCACCCCTGTGCAGAGGGCCAGAAAAAGGCCTGTTAACCCTGGAAGTCCCACTTAACCCCTAATTACATGGGATTGAGGTGGTGGCTAGGCCTCATGCTGGCCAGGCCTCATGCTGGCCTTTCTGCCCCGGGGGGGATTTTATCCTACATGTTTTGGTCAACCTATGAGAACAAACATTCACCAAAGACATTTGTGCTCAGTTCCTAGTAAGTATTGCTCTCAAATGTTTCACTCTCCTTTCCCTGAGTCTCTCAAATGTTTTTCTGGTATGGTTTAAAATCCCTGGGTTGCATTCACCAAGTACAATTTTATTAGCATACAGCTATAAATACTGCCGCAAAGTTACTACTAAAAAGCTTTGGGTTTAACTAAAGTCTGTACTTAGATGGGTTAATGCATGGGGAGGGTAAGCAAAAATATGAGAATTATAAGGGGCAGAGCAGCAGAAGACAAAGGCATTTCTAGCTATCTAGAATAGGATGTCCCTTGAGAATACTGATCATTTAAATATTGGCCGTGGATATTTCCTCTTCAGCTGAAGTTTTAGATTTATTAAATCAAAAGGCCTGAACAATGCACTGGGATAGCTCTATAAAAATCTCTCTCTCTCTCTGCCTCATTTTTTTCTCTTTTTATGCATCTTAGTCTGAATTCCTTGTGGGTTCTGCAGATTAATCTTTCAAGGTGTATTTGATCTCATTCACTGTGTGCACACTTATATTCTAAATAGGAATAGGTATAAAAAGGACGAATGCAGGACATATTTGCAATGCTGTAGAGAGCCGGAAAATCTGTAGCAGTACTGCAACTTCCTAGTGCATGCAGGGCAGCTTTATTTTCTATTTTAGATTAATTCCGCAACTTTGCTGATTTTTGCTTAGGGCTGGATTCTGTAACAGAAAAGCTAAAGGACACTGCTTCAATCCTGCCTTTGTAAGTGTCACTTTGAAAAATGCCTTTTTTGGTCATGAGTTGAGTCATAAGCAGGCAGATTCTAAAATAACAGCAATTCAAGCTCTTTCTGGGCCACTTTCTTCAGTCTGTTAAATTGACATTATGCTGCTTACATGCAATATTATGTGGCACAAAGTCAAAGGGGAATCTCCATTGGTAGGATGCTGGAGGAGGCAGCATTGCTACCCACTAAGCCAGGTCCATCACTGATGTAAGGGGAAGTTGGGTGTGGGGTAGGGCAGGGGCAAAGGGGCAGGATGGCATGGAGATCCTCTACTCCTGATCCCCCACTGATGTACATTAATGTAATTCAGGGGTTCTCAAACTGGGGGTCGGGACCCCTCAGGGGGTCACGAGGTTATTACTTGGGGGGGGTCGCGAGCTGTCACCTCCACCCCAAATCCCGCTTTGCCTCCAGCATTTATAATAGCATTAAAGATAAAAAAGTGTTTTTAATTTATAAGGGGGGTCATACTCAGATTGTGTGAAAGGGATCACCAGCACAAAAATTTGAGAACCACTGATATAATCCATCCAAGCACATTAATGGGGTAACAGACAATCAGTTCTCAACCGGACCACTTGTGACACTCTATTTTGGAAATCACCTTTGTTCAAACATTCCGTATGTCTACATTGCAATCAGAGGTGTGACTGCAGCTCGAATAACAACATAGAAGCCAAGGCAGCAGAGGCTACCCATGTTCCCAGCCTGTGCTACTAGGCATCCTGCTGCAGCTCCACTCCTATTGTTATTTGAGCTAGCTAGATAAAAGTTAGCTTGCATATGTCTGCATGGGCTGCAATCACACCTTTCACTGCCGTGCAGACACACTCGTTGTCGCATTTGCTGAAAATGCTTCAATGATTTGAGAATACTGGGCCTAAGTTTCCTTTGCACTGCTCTGGCTGAGAGTTACTTCCACTTTAAATCCCCTTGGAAGCCTCTCTTCTTCACAGCCACCACAGGGCTGCTTTGAAGCCAAGGGGCATGGCTCCAGCTCATGATCCTGGTGATAGCCTGCCTAAGTTCCCACCCAACATGATACAGATTTATTTGTTACAGTGCAATGTTGAAGGAAGAGGGGGGGAAAGACCACACAGCACTTGCAAAGGACTTGGCTAATCAACCAGTACCTTCGTCATAGATCACATATGCCTCTGGAGTTGCTGTCACATCCATATCCAGCCCTGAGAATGTATCTATTGAAGGAGGAAGAAAAGATAGCACAATGATTATATGATATTTGCCTCCTGCAATTACTCTCTGAACACATTTTAAAATAAAAGCTGAAAGCTATTTAATCTGTATAATAATGAGACAGCAGCAATGGTTCCTGGCCCTTGATCCCTGGCCAGATCCCATGATAATAGGTGCACTATGAATATCTAGAGTAGATGAATGGGTGGCAGCACAAGGTAGCCAGGAGGCAGCTTCTTGCAGAGCTGCTGTACAAAATACCCAGTAGTGCATCCTCCAGGAATTCTGCCCTGGGGGGCCCACAGGATTCTTGGAGCAAAGCATCCAGAGCAGGATTTGACCCTTTCTGTGGTTTCATGGCAAGAACCCATGACATTTATAAGCAAGAATGGGTAAAGCAGCTCAGATAAAATAAGAACGACAGGGAACTTCTGCTCAAAATATTTTAGATGCAAGACAACTGGGATGTTTACCCCTCTGTGCAACAGACTTCCTTCCTCCCCTATAAGTCACTTTGGCACCTCTGTGGGTCATGGATTCTCTCCTGGATCAATTGCTATCTTGTGAGTTTGGGGCTTTCCTTGAAGTCAGAGAAATGCATTTTGCGGTGCCTGTGGCTCAGGCAAGCCACAGAGCACACAAGGCCTAGACTAGCCATCCACAACAGTCCTGAGAAAATAGGAGCACCCTGATGGATTCCATTAAAGGTAGGGCCACGTTAGAGACCATCATAAATGAAGAGTGGGGCTTCAGGAGGAAGATGTGGTTGGGATGTAGGACAGTACATGAATAAGACCTCAGAAGGTTTAGATACGTATCTGAATTCTGGGAGGCTTGCATCAACCTTTTGAAGTCTTTTTCTCTCACTTCTGCTCTATAGGTTGTAGGACCCAATCCCAAGCTATCTGGATTCTAATAGGCAGGGCCACCAATTATAATGGCCCCAATGATTACCATATATGGTTACTGATCTCAGCTACGTTTTCCATAACATTTTAACAGCTCAGGCACAAAATCTCTTTGACCATGATGCTTGGTGACAATGAAAAAAGAAAATTATTTGCCTTTCCAAAGAAACCCAAAACCAAAAGACCTCATTCCAAGTACAATTATGCAAGGCTGGTTATATATATATATTAAACTATAGGCAGCTATATTAAAGATATTGTGTATATATGTACACAAAACACATGCTCAGAGGCACATACATACTTGTACATACACATGAGCACACTCTATCCTTCATGTAATCTAGCTGCACACATCAGTATAAATTATATTACTGTATTCAACTACTTGACACATTTCATACTTTAACATTGTTCTGTACAGGATACTTTCTAAAGACAGGTAACCTTCCCACTGTAACTCTTAATAAGATAGGAAATGTTAGTTATATTAAAGGTATTAAGATGTGTTTTGAACAATTTCAATGTCCAGTATTAAAGAATTAAAAATAAAATCTGAATCATATCAGCATCTCATTTATTTTTTATTAGAGAACAACAAACATATAAACCTTTATTTTTTATTTCTTGCTATTACATTCAAACAAACAAAAAAACCTCAAACACTAGCTTGTATAATACAGCAGTAATTTTAGTGCCAGAACAAATTTTGAAAATACAGGAAATTGGCTAATTCTTGTCAGACTTTTAACAGAGCAAAAGTCTGACATTTTCTCATGGTAAACTTGTGCAGCTGACCGACAGGCGATCATACAAAGCAGTGAATGTCTACTGGACATCTGCCAAGCTAGAATATGACCCAGTGCATCTTTTGATGAAGCCAGTGAATCTTCCCAACATAGGCAGCTGGTATTGATCACTAGTTATAATGTATACACTCCTTTTTGAATACTGCCAGATAAATTGAGTATCAGATATACAAGAAGCTTTGAAAGTGTTAAGGGGCAGATTTCACTCCTTAATTCTTCCCAGCTTAATTACCTCTTGTCAAGACAATAGTCTGATTATATAGAGAAATTGCATTTTCTTTTATGTTTCGTCAAGTTCTCCAGTTTAGAGGGCTGTATTTCCTCAGCAGAGCTGTGGCACAGAAATGGCGGAGTTGTTGCAAAACAAAAAATCCCCCTACAACTTTCTGTTTTGTGTATTTTCATGTTTATGTTGACTGTAGTTCCTTAGTTAGCTCCTCCTACATCGGCTGTAGCTCCCTCGGCTCCCCAGTAGGGTTTACTTCGACTTGCTACCACGTGAGAACTACAAACTTCCTTGTCTTCACTAGAATTTTTCCACATTCACCACAAGTCAGCCAACACACACAAAAAACGACTACCTTTTCCCTGAGTTTGGGCACATCCAGGGTTGAGTTGTCTGGGAAATTTATGCTTGGGCTGCCAAACTCTTTTCTGTTAAATGTTGCTGAATCTAGTGAAATGTTAACAATAAATTGTGCTGGGACAAGCAAGCATTCTGCCAAATATTAACAGACTTTGCCAAAGAATTAGTATAACGTGGTAGCATTTTTGGCACTTACAATGCAAGTCTGTTGGGAAGCCAAGTACTGATGGTGACAAAATATCAGGCTCTGGAAGAATAATTGTTCTACTAAAGACCCAGACAGAGGAGATAGACAGTGCAAAAACTCCCTTTGGAAACATTCAGGACAGAGCAGCAGCTAAAGTTGGGGCATGTTGGTAGCCCTATATAGGAACTGGTTATCCTCCTTCAAACGTAACGTAGCAGTTAAATAGGCACCTTGGAGGAGCTTTCGTCTCAAGGATGTTCACCCAGACAGGGCAGGCTGTTTTATTGCATGTGTCAAACGTTGAACTAGGCAGCCAAGCTGAGGTTACAGAAATGTTATGGAGAGAGAAGCAAACATTTATTCCCCATAGAAATCCTCATAACTCTGAAGTGGGGATTAATATTTCTCAACCTATGTCATGTGTATGTTGCAGGATCCAGGAAGTGTCCTGTCCTTTCACACTTCCAATCTGATGCATTGGCAGAGACGTTCTTGACATGCTGTACTTTTAAGGAGGAACAGCTGTTTTTTCTGCAACATGCAATAAGGCTCTCTGTAGATTTGGGTTGATCTATGGATGATATAATGCCTCTTTTGCAAAGAACGAAACGTGGGCCAGAGCTTCTGGCAAACTGGACACTGGAAAGGAAAGAAATATTAGTATTTAAAAGGTTCTTTAAACTTCAGAAAAAAATCAGCCAATGCCTTTATTAAAAATAATCCTGTAAAATATTTTTAGGGCCAGATTTTGAAAACCTTGGTGAGATTCAAGGCAGCCTTACTCCATGAACAGTCCCACTGAAGTCAATGTGTCTGCTTGTGGAATAAGATACTGCCTAATATAAAGGGAATTAGAATTTGGCCCTCAGCTATTTTCATGGAGATATTGTTATGTGTCTTCAAGATATGGTCAATGATATGGTCAAAATGGATAAAAAAAAGCTGCCCTGTTATCTTTAAAGAGGTCCCTATATCAGAGATTCATACTAGAGAGGAAGAACAGGCCAGTGGTTAGAGCACTAACCTAGCACTTGGAAGACTTAAGTCACTACTGTGACACAGACTTCTTGTGCGACCTTGGGCAAGTTCCTTAGCTTCTATGTGCCTCAGTTCCTCATCTTTACAACAGGGATAATTCCTACCTCACATGGTTGATATGAGGATAAGCATATTAAAAGACTGTAAGATGCTCAGCTGCTCTGGTACTGGGGACTGTATAAACATAGCTAGACACTATAAAACTCCCAGGCTGCCTAAGAAATTAGACTCATCTTGAATTGCCAGAGGTGCAGAATAAGGAAAAGAGACCAAGGTAACAGGGAAGATATAAAGGATTTCTATATTAAACTCAGAACTATAGGGGGAAAAAACACACCAAGAAGAGTGTCAATGGCTCTCACTTGATTTTTCTTAAACTGGGTCTCTACCAAAACCACCTGCTGCCATAATGAAAGTGATTTAAGCCCAGGAAAAATCTTAACAAAAGTAAACTGGATCACAAAAAGGGAACTAAAAACTAATGAAAAAAGTGCCAAAAAGGGAGTTGGCCTGAATAAGCAGTAATAATACTAAAAACAATAGAGATAATATCTGCCTCCGCCTCAGTCCCTTGTAAAGAACAGCTGTAAAAAAATAATTACAGTCAAAAATAGTTACCAATACTGGAAAACAAAGCATTTTGATGACAGCATGAAGCAAGTGTGGGCAAACTACGGCCTGGCGGGCTGCATTCGGCCGGCCTGGCGGGCTGCATTCGGCCTGCCAGCCGTTTTAATCCGGCCCTCGAGCTCCCACTGGAAACAAATGGCCACGCAAAACTTCTTTTCTAAAAATAGCTAACAGAAAAGAAAGATAGGGAGGGAATTCTTGATGCTACGAGTGAAGTATAGTGGTTTTCTCAGCATGAATTTGGTCTGGCTGCACTACTCACCAGTGATAAAGCCACAAAAGAGTTATGCTGGTCATCCCAAACAGGGCTGCCCGGGGGGAGGGCGGGGCAATTTGCCCCAGGCCGCGGGCCCCACAGGGGCCCCTACAAGAATATAGTATTCTATAGTATTGCAACTTTTTTTTATGGAAGGGACCCCTGAAATTGCTTTGCCCCGGGCCCCCTGAATCCTCTGGGCAGCCCTGATTCCAAATGAGTGCCAATAACAAATACCACATGATGGTCATATACTTAGTATGTCACACATATGATTTAGGCCCCATCAATAGGATTCCTTACAGGCACAGAGGCCTGCACTAATGCATCTGTTTACAGGGTTGGGGCCTGAGAGAGTTTCTGAATGTTTTACTGGTATTATACACTATATCGTAAACTTCCACTTATGTTTCCATTATCAAGAGTCAAATTGCACAGACCTCAGACAAGTCCTAACTAATAAGAGTTTAGAAACCTCTAAAATGATCCCAAATAGCTTTTCCATATATTATAATGTCACAATTTTAATGGTTTCATCTTATGACAGAGAGGAAGGATGTCCCAGTGGGCAGGGTGCTAGCCTGGTGCTTGGGAGATGCACGTTCATTTCTTTGCTCTGCCACAGACTTTCTGTGTGACCTTGGGCAAGCCTCTTAGGCTATGTCTACACTGCACCGTTCATCTAGATGACTGGCACTTGGATAGCCTAGCCCAGGTATGAGCATCCTCTCCTCAAAGCCCTACCTGTTACTGTCCTCTGGATTCTTTCCTAGTAAATTGTGCAGAATTGATCTGCCCTGGAGGAAAGGGGGAATTGTGGGAAGGGCACTGGAAGACTATCAGCACTTGAGAGATTTTGCCTGCCTCTTCACTGCAAAGTAGGTGGGTTCCAGTCTGAGTTAAAGCAGATCTTGGACTCTTACCTATACCCAGACAGCCTGGGCTTAAATCACCTCCAAACCCAGGTCAGAGACTTTTCTGCATGGATGGTAGAGGGGTTAAGGCTAAATCACAGGTAAGAGCCTGGGTTAACTGTGCAGTGTAGACATAGCCTAAGTCTCTCTGCTGGAAAGCTGCAAGTCTCACATTGCCAATGTTATAAAGGTCCCTGTTTCTGACCCTTATGAACTGTGAGATATCAAACCTCAAATCTGTCACTGGTCCCAGACTGAACACTGTCCATCCTGGGTCTCAGGCAGTGTAATAAGGAGAAAGAAGGAGAATTCTTTTTGTTCAGTCTTGATTTAAAATAAACAGCCAGTGATTTTTAGAAGTTGCTAACAGTTTGGGATGTTAGAACGGGTGGCAGGGAGATGGGCTGCTAGGCAGAGAGCAAGCGAGGCAGTCAAAGGTGCATATGTCTGCAGTTTTTCCCATGGGTATCCATCCAAACCACACCCATGTGGTACTCTTAAAGACACATTTAATAGTTAAGGCTGGGATTTTCAAAGCAGTCTAAGGGAGTTAGGTGCCTAAATCCAATTGAAATTCAAAGCTCTTTCATGCTAAAGCCTGAACAACTGGGACAGTGATAGCTGCAATAATTCCCCATTCTAAATATAAGGAATGCTGCAAATCACATAGGTGCAGTAAATAAAAATAAATGCAGTCAGTGGCAAGACTTAAGCGCACCTACAGCAAAGTCCTACTTGTGCTACTGTCTAACAAAGATTCTATTTAATATTTCTTTGGCTCGGTCTCTCTCTATATATATACATACTGATGTATACATAGTCAAAAATAGTTACACAAGATTACCTTCTAAATAATGAATACTAAGAATATAAACAATAACAGTTCTGCCTATACAAGGCAATAAAATCTCTCAGACAGATTACTCACCCAGTACAGCTGATTGAAGAATCTCCAATCTTCTGCCCATGGCAGTTTTTGTAGAAGATGTTTGTGTCCATCTCTCAGCTCATCGTCAGCTGCCCATGTCTCTTCTTTCCATCTCTTCTGTGCTTTCTAAACTGATAGTGCGGCTCCCCACATACCATTTACATTGTCTGTTTCTAAATCCAGTTACAGACTTCTATAAATGGGGGGCTGTAGGACAATTCGGTAGGTGCATCCAGGCCCAGTTTTTAAATATAAGGAGCTGTTTTCTGATGCTGCTTTCAAATGATGAGTGGGTTGAATTTAGACCCGGCGTACGCAACTCAACAAAATTGACTTCGGTGAATTTGTTCTTGCTTACTTCAGATCTAAATTTGGCAGTGTCATTAGTTTGTATTGCTGTAACAGAGATACAGTGACAAACAAAGTCGTTGCTTTATATTTAATGTGGGGAAAGGAAGTTCTGTATGGCCCTCTATTTTATTCACTTAGAGCCAGCCCCCAATCTTTCCCCAGCTCCTAGGAGTGGCATGCTATTTTTCTTGTTTGACAATCTATATCTGCTCCTTGTGTGTTTTCCAGTTATATCTTCCTATTTTACTGACAAAAACAAAATTTTACTATGGTTAGAACACTGCGGAGGCAACAGAGCTATAACGAGTGAGATGGTTTCGATCTCTTTTACAATCCACTCATATTCAAAAAAATGACAAAAGAGTGAGCAAGAATTAACAGCTATGAGAGGCAGTGTTGACTAGTGGACAGAGCTCTAGACTGGGACCCAGAAGACCTGGGTTCTATTTCTGGTTCTGCCACTGACCTGCTGGGTGATCTTGAAGAAATCATGTCAGCTCTCTGTGCCTTGGTTTCCCCATCTGTAAAATGGTGATATTTATACTGATCTCCTTTGTAAAGCACTTTGAAATCTATGACTGTAAAGCACTATATAAGAGCTAGGCATAATTATCAGAGATGGGCCAAGCTCCAAACTCCACTCAGAGCTAGAAAAAGTTTGGGTCTGGATTTGCACTCTGCAGCTAAGATCCATTTCTGTTATTTACAGATGGACCCAGCAGCCTGCAATTGTTAAAGCAATGTGACATAGTGACAGAAGTCAATAGAGTTATACTGATTTGCAACATGTGGGAATCTGGCCTGCAGATTTTATAGTCTAGACTCCATAGAGCACTTGCTTCTCATGGACAGATGAAAGTAACTGATAGATATACAAAATTAATGTGTAGTGTGGAAACGGTAAGCAACCCCAATATCTGTTGGCATAGTGCAGTGTTCATCGCAAATATCTGCATCCTTCTACCATAGCACTGGGAGATGTGATGGAAGAGTTAGACTAGCTAATCATGTTAAAGAGGGAATTTATGCAAATTATGTATAATCAACTGAAGAGGGGTCATCTACAGAACAGTTGCAACTCAAGTGATAGTGCATGTCATTGGGCAAATAGTGTAGGGAAACCTAGACAATAGGTTCATCTGGATTAAAGTGTTAAAGATTATAGTAGGAACAGTGACAATATAAAAAGGCCACCTATTTGCTCAATAGTTCTGCCCCCATTGTGGCTTTCAAGCACATCTGCCCACTTTAGTGAGAAAAACAAGTTTTTATTCCTACTGGCAGGACAATGCAGAGGCAATACAGCTACAGAAAAGCCAGATGGTTTATATTCCGCTCCTTGCACCAGCAACAAAATTGTCAGCTAAGTTCTAAGGACTCAGTGCTACTTCTACTGAGGGCAATGGCATTTTTTGTCATTTACTTGAGTGGAAGATGAAGCAGGCCATAAACACAGAATATCAGTTAACAGCTGCTTATGATGAGGCTAGGAGCAGAAACAACCCAGACCGACTTTCGTATCTCAAATTGAGGCCCCAACCAATTCAGCAGAGAAATTTCACATGTGCCTAACTTTTAGCACATAAGGAGTTCTATTGAATATCAAAGTTCTCACATGCCTAAGGCTAGTCATGAGCTTAGGTACTTTACTGAATTGGGGCCTGAGCTTGCAGGGTTGGCCATTCGCTTGTAAACTGAGCACATGTGATATGGAAATGACTGAGAGAGAATAAAATTACAGCCCTGCAATCCCTTTTCTGGTGAGGACAGTACTTTAAAGCTCAGAGCACTACTCTTTCAGCCTTTAAAGATGCAGCTGCTTGTTCAGAAGCCAAAGACCTAAGATGTTGGCCAGAAGAGTGGCCGTTTAGTTACTTAAACCTATACAGTGCCCCATAGCCATCTGGAAAGGGGGCAGCTACATGGAACTAAATCAAGGCTGTGAGTCAAAGCCCAAGGAAGTCAATGGGATCAGGCCCCAGTAGCTAGCTGATAACAGGTATTCATTTTTATGAGAGTCTCAAGATTTATGATGTGACAAGCCTTGGAGATTCTCTACAAGAATGTTTCAGATCGCAGTGAAATACTGAAACATTCCTCTTGTCTTTGTCAGATGGCGAACACCTCAAGTTTTCTCTTCCACAATCAGTTGTCAATGGCAAGCTCAGAAGATCACTTTTAAAAACAAATTTTTTGTTTTATATTTTTGTAACTGTGCTGTACAGCCACACATACTGTGACTCAGGGACAGGGAGTAACAAGGATGTCAACTGGCAGAGGGCACAAGGGTTACATAGGGTTTTACAGGGATCCCCGGGTCAGATTTATCCATCACAGTTCATGAAAGGATGGCGTGTGATATCTCTACCAAGAGCCAGTAGCCCACTGGTCATTACAGTCATTGGAAAATGTATGTATGGACAATATTTAAGGAGTTATGTGTCTATACCAAAAATTATGTTCTTAAGGTGTTAAGGCAGGTCACCAGGAGGTGACATATCTCAGAAATGTTCCTTTCAGGCAGGAGGTGGCGGACACCTATCTCCCTGTCTGGTTATATGTGTTCTGTGTATTGTATGCTTCACAATGTAGGCCTATTTGCAGGGCCAGCTCTAGGATTTTTGCCGCCCGAAGCGAAAACAATTTTGGCCACCCCCCCGTTTTTTTCTTACCCCACTCCCGGCCCCGCCTCAACTCCGCCCCTTCCCCAAATCCCCAGCCCTGCCTCCTCCCCCCAGGCTCTCAAGCCTAGGAGGGAGGGAGGGAGAGGGAGAAGCAGCGCGTGCACGGCAGCCACTCGGGGTCTCCCCCTCCCTCCCAGGCTCTCAAACCCGGGAGGGAGGAGGAGCAGCGGCGCTCGAATCAGCTGTTTCGCGCGCCGCGGCCGCTCAGGATCTCCCCCTCTCTCCCGGGTTTGAGAGCCTGGGAGGGAGGGCGAGCAGCGGCGCGCGAGCAGCAGCAGCAGCAGAGGTGAGTTAGGGCGGCCAGGGCACATTTTTAGGGGCGGCATGGCCCGCGCCAGAATGCCGCCCCTAAAAATGTGCCGCCCCAAGCACCAGCTTGTTTTGCTGGTGCCTAGAGCCGGCCCTGCCTATCTGCATACTTAGCCAGGGGCTAAATAATAGATGGCAAAATCTACAAGAGAGGAAATTTACAAGATGAAACAAACAGCAGGGGCAGGGGGGATTATGGTTATGAACAACAAATAAAGAATTGTTCTGGCATATCTTGGGGTGCAAGGAAACAAAATCCTTTGCATAGGAAGCAATCTAACAGTATGTGTCTCTCATGAAAGGAGGGTCAAAGCTAAGCCTGGCTGTAAAACACTGCACGGATTTTGGGTGAGCAATACTCTACAAAGCAGGAGAGTATCTTGTTAATTACAGCTAGGCTGTAAAATACATATAAAATAAAATCATAACATGCAAACATTTGTTTCCAGTAATTCTGCTTGCTACAACTTAAATCTCTGTCCTATGCCAAATAAATATATATTTGATTTCACTATAAACATCTCAGTGCTGTGTGTTAAGCTGACTGATGATCTGGGGTGGAACTGGTAAGGTGCCCTCAACTGGTAAGCTTTGGAAGCAGCAAATCTGTGAACACGCTGAGTGTCCAGCAGACCAGGGGCTGGACACTCCAGGGAGACTCTTGGAGGGCTCAAGAGTTGGAGTGTGCTTGTTGCTAAGCTGTAGAGAGACAGCGGTGTCTGTGATGCCTTGAAGGAAGTGCTTGTGTTGCCCATGGCTGGAGGAGTTGGGGAGATGACTCATGTCTCACAATCTTGGCTACCCCTGGAAACATCATACCTACTATTTGTGCTTATATTATTCTTACCTTCTGCATTGCATTCAGGCAGGCCATCAAGCCCTATTACCAACTTGCCCTCCGCATCATACTGAGCATCAGTGCCTGGGGGACATGTAGGTAGTGGTTTCTCTGTTGGAAGCTCAGTAGTTGTTGGTTCAGGAGTGGTGGTTGTGACGGTAGTTGTGGTTGTAGTTGCAGTTGTTGTTGTTGTGGGAATTGTGGTTGTAGTTGTTGAAGAAGTTGTTGTCTTTTTAATCATTTCAAGACCAATCAGTGGTTTCCCTCCAAGGCTTACTACTGGTTTATCTTGTGCACTTGCTAGAGGCTTACTAAATCGCCCATGTCCAAACAAGGGTAATCCATCAGGACTCACTACTGGAGCACCACCAGCATCTACAAGAGAAGAACAAAACAAAAATATCTAATTGCAGATTCTCTGTGTTTTTAAATCATGGTATTTAGCATCAGCAGATTTCCATTTAGGAACCCAAAAGTCCCATACCTAAGGAAATAGAGAAATGATTCAGGAGGACCTCATACAAACCAGTATCATCTATTTTTATTAGCTATTCTCTGAAGAGCTAGATTCCCAAGAGTGTATCAGAACTAGTGAAGAGAGGTATAGTAAATCCTGACTTAAAATAGGTAAACCCTGCTGTCTCGAATGCTGAGGATACAGCCAGTGATGAGCTCCCAAAATCCTAAGAACCAGTTTCCTACTGAGTCCTCGGCGGCACTTCGGCAGTGGCAGGGGTTTGGGGGGTCTTCACTCGCTCTGGGTTTTCGACGGCAGGTCCTTCACCCAGAGCGAGGGAAGACCTCCCGCCGCCGAAGACCCGGTAGGGAACTGCACGGTGAGTACAAGCCGCAGGCACCTGTCTCCCCGCCACCATTCGACCCCCACCCACATCCTGCCCCCCTCAGAACCCGCAACCCCCTCCCCCGCTCCTTGTCCCATGACCACCCCCTCCTGAGACTCCCCACCCTAACTGCCCCCCAGGACCCTACCCAACTCGCCCCACTCCCTGTCCCCTGACTGCCCTGACCCCATCCACCACCACCCCAACAGACCCCCGGAACTCCCATGCCTACCCAACCTCCCCCTTTCCCTGTCCCCTGACCGCCCCCCCAGAACCTCTGCCCCCTCCAACCGCTCCCTGCCCCTTATCCAACCCCTCCTCCCAGCCCTGACCCGGCCCCCTTACCATGCTGCTATGTAAGGATGCCGTGCGGCCGTGGAGCTTGCAGCCCCACTCCCTAACCATGCCGCTCGAAGTGTCAGGAGCTGCAGAGCTGCCCAGAGCGCTGGCGCCGGCAGCGCAGCATGCTGGGGCTCTGCGAGGTGGGGAGGGGAGCAGGAGAGGGGCCAGCGGAGCCACCCCAGCTGGGAGCTCAGGCGGGTCGGGCAGGACGGTTCCGTGGGCCGGATGTGGCCCACGGACCGGAGTTTGCACCCACCCACCCCTTTAGCAACAGGTTCTACGCCGGTTCTAAATTTAACAACCAGTTCTTGAGAACCGGTGCAAACCGGCTCCAGCTCACCACTGGATACAGCCCTTTCCGTGACTGTGATTCAGCAACATGTAACAGCAAACAGAAAGGGTTTCATATATCCATTTCACTCACATGCAAAGATTACACCTACTTTTCATCTCACATAGATAGGTGAAAACATACATGGACAATTGTAAAAGGATTCATAATCTGATCCCTAACGTTATACACCAGAGGCAAGGTTAAAAAAGGGATACTCTGTTAGGATGCTGCAATGAGAGAGAAAAGGCCTGTCTTAAGTAATGGACACAGCAGACATTCTCTGTAACTGTGTTTCATCAGCGTGTACTACCAATGAGTCCATGAGACTTATTTAGATGGATTCATATGTAATCACCAGTGATTTCACATATATCCCCCAGTTATTTTTTATTATTTCCTATTAGTTTTAAGAGAAATCCACAAACTATGCTGTGGATAAATTGAAGGAAAATAGTTATTTATATCTATGTACATAAACAGCAAGATACCCATTTGTTAGTCTCTAAGGTGCCACAAGTACTCCTGTTCTTTTTGCGGATACAGACTAACACGGCTGCTACTCTGAAAGATATCCACATATACCATACATTGTACTGGCTCATTCACACAGTCCACACAGACGCAACTGAAACTGACTTCATGCACATTTGGACTGCATAGGAATGCAGGATTAGTTTCTAAGGGCCAGATCCTCAAAGGTTGATTTCAATGGGAGTTAGGTCCTAAATACCTTTAAGAATCTGGACCTAAGTGCATTGGGCCTGATTCCGTAAGATGTTAAATGCTTCCTAGTGGTGCCAGATGCCCTCAACTTCTAAGTACTTCATGGTCATTGAGGATCCAGAAGCATTCAGCGTCTCAAAGAACTGGACTCCATGTAAGAAGTATGCCTTGTCTTTCTGTAAATACATGTGTTGGTACAGTTGCTGTGGATACCCCCTTCAAAGATCTGGGTACTTCCATACGTGAGGTACATGTCACCTCATGAGGAGGGCATGTTTTTTTCTACTCACCCTCCTGATTTCCCTAAGGAGATGGCATATCCCTCTATCTGTTCTGATTGCCATTTCCAGCAATACCACCTGCTCAGACGCCTATTAACAAAAATGACATTTCAGCATGGAGGATCTGTGAGTAAAAGGGGAGAATACCTGCTGACACACAGATTTGGATCCAGCCTCTCTCATTTCAAACTCTAATCCAAAAGCAAATCCAAATCCAAGATGGGATCCTACTGCTAAGATTTTCTTCCTCCCCATTTCTAATGACAAGCCATACCATGGAATCCTTCTCAAGTGTGCAAATCAGCCATGTGAACAAACTGGAGAGTAGAGGAAGGAGAATACTGCAGAATAGTATTCAAAGTGATTCATGCAGATTCCAAGTAGCTTGCTTAGTTTTAAGATAGATAGCCATATGCTAGAGATTTACTGGTGAAAAGTGCAAGATGAGGGTTAGGTATTATTAGATTTTGCTGCTCCATGAACATTTGAGCAATGGACTTTCTGGTCACCTGAACATTTTGGGAAAGTTGTTCACCAAGGATGATAGCCACCCCTATACAGAGAGGTCAGCACAAGGCCTTGCATTACTTAAGGCCTCCTTATGAACTTCACTCCATGTGAACCCCAGTATTCGCATTCACATACTGGAAGGCTCACCCTTCATGTAGAAAGTCCTCACATCTGTCATAATACAATGTGACTTAAAGGACCAATCACTCATCACAAATATCAAATAGTAAACAACCAAGAGCCAAAGACATAGACAAAGCAACCCATGGGATAGAATATATTTGCAAAAAGTCTTCATCAAACAATTAGGAATAATAACTACATTAGCTAAAATCAAAATCTATTAATGGATAATTCCCAAACAAAAATAAGGACTAAACTCCCTGGATAAACTGTTCACTACAAATAGTTTGTCCAGCTCTACTGAAGAGAACTTCAAAAACTGAAGAGACACACATTTTTACGAAGCTTCTAGTTCTGAGCAAAAGTTAAAACTATATTTTTAAAAAGTACACAAAAATGACAAGTTGAAGCCTTATAAGGAAACACCCTTAAAATAGGGACATCCCAGTGAACAGGTTTTTGGTTTTAAAAAGAACCACTACAGCCACAGAGGAGTATATTTGAGGGGTCTGAACTGTGGAACTCATTGCTACATGAAGTTGTTGAGGCCAAAAATCTTAATAAGATGCAAAAAAGGATTGGACATTTATATGTATAACAAGAACATCCAGAGTTGTCATCGTTAATGGGAACAAAAATTAAAAATTAAATATATTAAACCTTGTGTTTCAGGGTTTAAACTGATCTCCAACTATTAGAGATCAGGATGAGAGCTAATTGGGGGTGGAGCAGATTATCCCACATCGACCTCTGAAGTGTCTGGTGCTGATTGTTGTCAAAGACAGGATACTGGACTAGATGTGCCTTTGGGTCTTATCCAATATTGCAAACATCTACATTTCTTTGTTTTATTCTCAACTCTGTTCAAAGGGGATGCGGTCATGATTGATGTATTTTTAAGAATCCACACATTATTACTGGCAGAAAGCTGGGATTTTTCTTCCCCCAGTAAATCTCAGCCACAGGAAGACTAAATGTCCCTTTAGCAAATGACCTACCACTTTAAAATATCCACTTCACGGAAAAAGTCAGCAGTCATTTCAAATTTCCATCCCGGAGTTAGTTTTGTGGCTAGATCATAAGCTGATGCATTTCATGGGCCAAATTTTGTCTGGCAACGTGAAGCCAGAGGGCTAAATCCTCTGCTGCCGTGGGTGGCAACCAATGAGGGAAGCAGAAGGGATGGGTTTAAGGTAACTGGATGTCCCGATATTTGGGGCTTTTTCTTATATAGGCTCCTATTACCCCCCCACCCAGTCCTGATTTTTCACACTTGCTGTCTAGTCACCCTAGATGGGTTGTCAAGTAGTGAGTCATGTCTCTCTGATTCTCTGCCTCAGGCCCAGGAGCAGAGATGCAGGTTCCACTCATTTTGTATCCAATTTTGCCTCCTCCAGGATGTCACAGATCCCCATTCTGTTGCACATTTACAGGTGCAATTACAAAGAGATAAAGGGGGATGTGGCCACAGGGAAAGCAGCCTTGTTTGCTGTATAGTCGTGAGTGACGAGCAATTGTTCCTATACAAAACCACCCATGCAAATTATCCCTGTTCCCAGCAGGAACAGCTGTGCAGGAGGCTGCTCTCCAGCTGAATAGAGGAGCAGGTTAACACTATTTGTACAGTATATTTCATACCCATCCCTATTTACAGATTGACAAGGATATAATTGTAAGCTCTTCAGGGCAAGGACTGCACCTACCTTTGTGTTTGTCCAGCATCTGTTAAAACAGGGCCCTAATCTTGGTCAAAGTCCCTGGGAATGATTATAATATAAATATTAAGGGCCACATTGAACCTATGTTCAATGCCCTGTATAAGGAAGGGATGGTGTGTAGCTGAGCTCCTCCTGGAAGAGCCTGGACTAGGAATTATCATCTTCCTTGCTTGCTCCGTGTCGGAAGTAACTTAATGCAGCCCTTTTTTTGGCTCAGGTTACTTCCTCTCATACTGGCTCAGCTCTGATCAGGTTGAGAGTCAAACTCTCCCTGACCACCTACTTGGGGGAGGAAGACACCACTGGGTGCAATACCATGGCCACGCAGGACGTCCCCCTTCACACTCATGCAGTGAAGAGGATATTCCCCTTATTGCCTTGTGCTGCCATATTAAGCTGGGCTACAATCCGGCCCTAAATAAAATCAATATGCCACTTCTGCCATATTTGCTAGAATTTTGCACCATGGATATGAAAACTATTTTTTCTTTAGGAAGAAAGTCTGTCCTTACCAACAATAGTGCGTCCATCTCCTCCTAGTTTTACTCGAAGGGGGTTTCCTTGGGAATCTTGGAGGTATCTTCCTTCAGCATTTAACACTAGCCCTCGGTCGAGATCTACAATCTAAAAAGCAGCGATAGAAATACTGAAACTCACCTGACGTAAAAGAATGTGAAATTAAATTATACCATATTAATAACAGCAGGGGAAGAGAGAAGTTTGGAGTTAAATTTTCAGAAGTGTCTGAATCACTTAGGGAGAGATTTTCAAAGAAACAAATGGCAGTTAAGTCTCTAACTATTAACTGTGCCTTTGAAAATCACCTCGTTAGGAGCCGAAGTCCATAAGACTCCAAAATTACTTAAGCATTTTTGAAAATGGTATTTAGGCTTGTAAGTGACTTAGGCCCAAGTTTATAAAGGTATTTAGGTGTTGCTTAGCTTAGCATTGTAATGCCTAAATAATTTAGGAGCCTAAATCTCATTTTCAAAGGCAATCAATGGTAGTTAGGCTCCTAAGTGTCTAAAAATCACCTTTGAAAACAAGTGTTAGGCTTCTAAATCAGTTAGGCATTGAAACGCTGAGTGCAGCAATGCCCTAAAGACCTTTAAAAACCCGGGCTGTAGGCACTTTTGAAAATTTTACTCACCCTTTAATTTTAATTGTTTCCAAAAATGATTTCATATGTTTACAAAAGGAAACCAAAAGGTTTAGATGCGACAAGCCAGACATTATGGAAGACAGGTGCTAAGTGTCAGATCAAAATAGTTTAAATTTTTTAAATGCCCATGTGCATGTTTTTCACATTATCTTGAAAATGTCTTCCATAACAGGCATTTGAATATGTTCATCTAATACACACTAAGAACACTAAAATGCCATATGACATTTATTTATTCTATGCTGTTATTCAGGTTGCAGGTTGTGAGTGAAATCCCCATTGATTTCAGTGGGACTATTTGAGGAGTGAGGCACGAATCAGCGTGGGCCAGAAATAAAAATTCCTTCCATACATAGGCTGGTTATCAACATGGTAGGTGGGATTTGCCCTGAACGGCAGATTTTGGAAGGCATTTAGGCACCTAAAGATGACTAACAGTATGTTGGGAACTATGAGGAAAGGGATCGAAAGCAAGACAGAAAATATTATAATGTCCACCCCTTCAATACTGTGTCCAGTTCTGATTGACCCCATCTCAAAAAGGATATAGAGGAACTAGAAATGGTTCTGAGAAGGGCAACAAAGATGATCAAGACTATGGAATGGCTTCCATATGAGGCGAGACTAAAGGATTAGGGCTATTCAGCTTGGGAAAGAGATGACTGGGGGATGGGGAGGGAAGGGGAATATAACAGAGGTTATAAAATCATGAATGTTGTGGAAGAAGTGACTAGAGAAGTGTTATTTACCTTTTCACACGGTACAAAAACCAGGGGCCACCTGATGAAATTAATAGGCAGCATGCTTAATACAAATAAGTACTTTTTTGTACAATGCATAACTAACCGATGGAGCTTATTTTCATGGGATGGTGTGAAGACCAAAACTATAAATGGGTTCAAAAAAGAACTGGATAAGTTAATGGAGGATACGTCCATCAATGGCTATTGGCCAAGATGGTCTGGAATGCAACCCCATGCTTGGGGGCGATCCTAAACCTCCTATTACCAGAAGCTGGGAATGGAAGACAGGGATGGATCACTTGATAATTGCTCTGTCCTGTACACTCCCCCTGAAGCTCTAGTTCAGGCCACTGTCGGAGACAGAATACTGAGCAAGATGGACCATGGCCTGACCCAGTATGGCAGCTCTTATGTTCTTACATTGAAAGAGACACCTAGTGGAATTTTCAAAAATGCCTAGGCACTTAACTCCCATTGAAATCAATGGAAATTAGACACCTAAGTGCTTCTTAAAAACCTACAAGATGTCTATCTTTATGTGCCTAAACACCTTTAAAAATCTGGTGCTAAGGGCTTGTCTGCATAGGGATGCTATTTCACAATAAGGCTAGGTCTATACTACCCGCCTGAATCGGCGGGTAGAAATCGACCTCTCGGGGATCGATTTATCGCGTCCCGTGAGGACGCGACAATCGATCCCCGAATCGGCGCTCTTACTCCACCAGCGGAGGTGGTAGTAAGCGCCGCCGACAGAAAGCCGCAGAAGTCGATTTTGCCGCCGTCCTCACAACGGGGTAAGTCGGCTGCGATACGTCGAATTCAGCTACGCTATTCACGTAGCTGAATTTGCGTATCTTAAATCGACTCCCCCCTGTAGTGTAGATGTACCCTAAGACAGGGTTTGAGTTTAAAGCACTATAGCAGCTATTCTGGAGTAACTGCCTGTGTGGATACTCTTATTCTGGAATAAGAGTGTCCATATAGGCAGCTATAATGGAATAGCTATTATGGAATAGTTATTTCAGAATAGCTGTGCTGGTCAATTTCCCCATGTAAAGAAGAGCTAAGTTTGACATAACTGAAAAGCACTTAATTGAAGTCAGTGGAGTTTATGCTGCTAAATTACATAGGCGCTTTTGAAAATCCAACCCCTTAAGCCCTAAATCAGCTATTTAAATCACACAACAATAAATAAATTATTGTTTTTCATAGAGTCATTGATTTTAAGGCCAGAAGGGACCCTCAGGCTGATCTCATTTTATATTCTTTTTGGTGAAGAGCATGATTCCTTATTTTTTTTTTTAAAAGTCAAAGCATCTTGAATTTGCAAAGAAGGTCACCCTACCCACTTTGTTCCTTGAGGACCATTGATTATTCTTTGTCCACCTTGTTTTCCATTATTACCAGGAAGTATTTTCCCATTTATATTTGTTTTTGTTGTAAGATTGGGCCTACCATTACTACCTGAAATAGAGAAAACAATATAATCAGTATTGTTAACAAGCGTGTGCACAGAACCAAACCACACTTTACAACATGAACAAATACAATGGTCATTACAAACTGTGCTTAATTATTTACACATAAAGGTATATGTCTAGTACATAATCATCATCATCATCATCATCATGTTCCTATTACGCCTCTGGCATTTAGGGCAGTGACGAAGCTCCTCCACTGTCTGTTTCTGGCAAGTCTTTCAATGGTTCCCCAGCTGTGCCCCAGGTTTTTCAGTTTGGCTTCCACAGCTCTTCACCATGTTGTTTTCAGTCAGCCTCGTTTTCACTTGCCTTCAGGTGTCCATCTTATTGCTATGCTGGTGATGGAATCAATTTATGTACTGATTCCAGTAAATAAAGCTGGGTTTAAAAGAAACTAAATATAAAGGGTTCGATTCACCACTACACTCTGGTTACTGTGCATTGCTCTGTTGATGCAAAGAAGATGTAAACCTGGACTAACTGGCTGCTTAAACTGGATTTATGGCTGCTTTGTGTCACTGAAATGGTGCAAAGCAGCCATAACGTATCAGTAAACCAGGCCCAGAACCAATTAAAACTAGGACATTCAAAATTAAAGCTGAAACCAAAACCATGATAATGATTACAGACATTTATAAGGCACCTATCACCATAGTACTTGCATGCCTTTTCCATAATTTACAGTAGATCAAAAATTACATAGCACCCAAATTAGAGAGTGTATATCCTGAGTGAACCTACAGCACCCAGATCAATTTACCTGAAAAGTCCAGAACAAAGGGATTACCAGCCATGGAACTATCTGCTGAATGATTCCAGTATCTATTGTTAGGGGATCTCATCTTGCATCACACTGTAAGAGAGGTCTAGCTTGGCTCTTGATGATTTTCTGGTGGGAGCAAATTCAAAAACCCCGAGAACACCTTGGCACCACACTTGCAATTTCTACCTTATGGACTGATAGCTGAAGCATTCCTGCCAAAAGCAAATGCTGTAATGGGGAAAGTGTCTCTGAAATAAATGGCAGCCTCATGCATGCAAACGGGAGCAGAATTTGGCCTTTTGTGAAGGCCCTGCTAAAGAAAGGACCAAATACGCTGCAATATGTCAGCTCAGCGGGTTTCACATTAAGAATGTATTTTCATTCTGGAGTTTTTAGCCTTCAGTTGGTTCAGACTAGAAAATTAGGGGTTTGTTTTAGATATACATAGCAGACCCAATCTTGCTCCCATGCAAGTTAATTGGAGGTTTGCTACTGCTCAAGAAGCCTGGATCAAATCCTTAGTTTTCATATAGGTATAAGAAGTGTAAAAAACAAAAAACAACATACAAAGTGTCTGAGCCTGATTCTCCTCTCAGTTACATCCTGGTAAATCGGGGGACACTCCACTGGAGAGTGACTTTTGATGTACAATCTGGCCCGTTATTTTTAAAAGTAGGCATTTACATTTCTGTTGGGATGCACTATTGGACTTTATATGCACTTTCATATCTGTGCAGCTGAAAACAGCATTCCACACTGATTTGTTCAGAAGAGGACAAACACTTGTTTTCTTTCTAACATGTTTGGCCTGTCTGTTCTGATCCCTGTTGGATTTTAAACAAAACAGATGCATAATTTCCAAATAGATCTTTAGTCACTAAAAACGTTCTTGAACTTTATAAGCATTTTTAAAAAGTCAATCACCATGTGGAATCATTTTTTTTAATCCAACCCCATACTGACCTTTTGCAAAGAACCCAAAAGGGGGGTGGGGTGGAAATGCCTCTATAACATTTCTCCTCACCTCTAGAAGAAAACACTGAAAGAACAAACCTCATCTCACACAGCTTTATATAATATAATTCAGCTCAGCTCTAGAACAGCATTAGCTTCAGCTACAGGCACTCAACCCTGGGATGGAGAGCAATTTTAGAATCCTGCCCCCACCAAACATATGTGATGCTCACTAAGCGTACACTCCCTTTGCTGGTAGCTTTTGTGTTCTGTTCCTGCTGACGAGGTGGTATTCCAGCTCCACACAGACAGAGGTAACCTGCAGATATAAAAATCTGAAGGGCTAGATTTTTAGACAACCCACAGGTACCATTTCAGTCTACTGGAATTGTGGGTGCCCAGCACCTCTGAAAAAATCAGACTCTAAACTTAATCTCTCATGCAACCATCCAGGATTGTCCTGGAGTCTCCAGGAATTAAAGATTAATTTTTAATTAAAGATTATGTCATGTGATGAAACCACCAGGAATACATCCAACCAAAATTGGCAACCCTAGTGTTGCCCAGTTTCCATACATAGTCCCTGACTCTGTCATCTGATCCCCTTGGGAAGACCCTGAGCCTCACCAATTTTGCAGGACACCCAAGAGGCATATGCATCAGGTCAGATTGCAGGAGCAAGTCTTCTGACTGTGATCTCTTCCCATATCACCCTCTGTGTTTGTACCGTGCTCAGCACAATGGGGACCCAATTCTGATGGGGCTTTCTGGATACTACCAAAATATGAATAATACTGTACATTGAATTATATACTTTAGCTTGTATCCTGATGAAACAATGCAGCTTTCATCTAACAACTGATAAGGGGGGAGGAACATTCAAGACAGTAAAATTAATAAAGTAATTAAAAACATATTACCTTGTCTATATGGAGGTCTGACAAATTGCCGTTGAGAAAGGTTTCGTGGCCTTTGTAGTCGTTGACGGGGCACGAGAGGGGATGAAGATGAAGTAAGCGTTGGAGAAGCAGAGTGTGTGGGATACAGCTGAGAAGGCACAGATATGGATGCAGAGGAGCGTGGCCAGGCCAATCTTGGCTTAGAAGATGTATGTGGTTTATTAGGGGTCTGAGAAATTCTTGAGACTACAGAAGACGATGACCTGCCTTGTGAGGCAGGAAGAGATTGTTTTAAAGTGGGAGGCTCTTCCTCCTCCTCTTTTTCTTCTGCAGAGTTTACTTTGTGTATTAGACGAGAGCCCATGGGTTTCCTTTTATCCCTGGCACCATTGCCATTCATATTTGTACTGCCTCTAGAATTGGAGGAAGATGACCATCTTGCAGCTGAAGATAATGTGGGTTTCTCCTCCACTTCTCCCTCATCATCACCATCTTTTGAAACTGACTGGCGAGATTTAGATATAGAGGAGAAAGGAGCTTTTGGAGAAGGTTCCACTTTTGATGGCGGTGACTGGAATGGGCCATATTTCTTCTCACTTTTGGATGCTATTCTAGTAGGGACTCTGGAACCCGAATGGTAATTAGGAACTGAAGGATGAGTTTGTCTCAAAGAAGTGGAGGATGACTTTGAAGATAAAGAAGTATCCCTGCTATTCTGATTGTCCTTTGCTGTGCCAGTGATGGATCTAGAGCCTGGCTGAGCAGGTTTTGATTGATAGGAAGATGAAGATGGTTTATACGAATCTGACACCTGTTCATTTGAAGTGGCTACCCTGGATCCAACATGTCTGCCTGCTGGCAAAGATGAACTTGATCCTCTGGAAGAAGTTGGAGAGTCATGCCTACTTTTGAGTTTTTCATCAACTTTACTAATTTGAGAAACTGACTGCTGGAGCTTTGAAAGAGATGAGCTAGAACTTCCCTGAGACAAAGAGGTAGATATTCTCCTAGAAGAAGAGACATCTTTAGAGAATGTAGAATGGGCATTTATTTTGTCATCTGCTTCCTCCTCCTCAGCCACATCCTCATCCTCCTGTAATTTTTCATTACTTTTGTGGGAGATCTGAGAAGGAAGCCAGCCTCTAGAATTTAATAAGGAGAATGGAAGTTGAGACTGACCAGCATGTGCCTTTTGAGAAGGGCTTGGTTCTGAATGGAGAGTTTTTTTAGATGAAAAATGAGAGCCTCCAGTTAATGTTTTTTGAGACAAAGGTATACTTTGTTTTGATTTTGCAAAGGTTTCCTTCAGCTCCTTACTGTCCTCATCATCAGGCTGTTGTTTGGAAGCAGAAGACTGTACATGAGAATACTTTTCCGCAGCAGACACTGATGAAGACCCAGTGGAAGATGATGAGCCTGATAAGGCTCTTGACCTTGCATCCTGACCATCTGTTACCCGGTGAGAAACACTAGGACTAGAGTGGTGGTTAGTTCTAGTAGATGGGGGAGATCTCCCAGATATTGAGGGCAATGAAGAAGATCGGCGGACTGTAAGCAAAGAGCCTGATTTTGTGGGAGTTTCCTCCATTTTTGTACTAAGAAGTTCATCTTCTGAACCAGAGAGCTGTGATTTTTCTTTGACTGGCTCTCTGCGGTGAACATTAGAATCTACCGAAGGACTTCTTCTTCTAGAATAGACTGCTGCTGAAGATGATGGTCTAGAAGAGGAAGGTGAATGGTCATGTGCAATAGTTGAGGGTAATGGTTTCTCATCTTCACCCTCCAGTTCTCTAGTATCTCTCTCAATATTGGAACTAGACCTAGTGGCACTAGTTGAGGTTAGGCGTGCATTAGTCTGAGGATGAACCTTTGAGGCGACAGCAGAATAAGGGGGTTTAGAGGGTGGCAGCTTAGATTC
Organism: Malaclemys terrapin pileata; assembly: GCF_027887155.1. Lineage (NCBI taxonomy): Eukaryota > Metazoa > Chordata > Testudines > Emydidae > Malaclemys > Malaclemys terrapin. The sequence goes on from NC_071507.1 coordinate 90,352,309, forward strand.
TTGACTACTACTGATCTTGTTTGGAAACTTATTGATTGTATGAGATGACTTGTGCTTGAGCAAATTAAAACGTTCAGAGGCAGTCTGTCCTAAAAAAGACCTAGAATTAAACCTAGACGAGGAAGAGTCTTGTCTTTTCTCTTCCCCTTCTGTTTCTGTGTCCTCACTATAATTACCATCATCAACATCCCTTCCATCAGACTTACGTTTAGCAGAAGATGGGATGCGTGAGTTAGTCAAAGTGTGACTAGCAGAAGCAGAAACAGAAGACTGTGATGATGCAGAGGCGGTGGCTAATTTTGGATCCTTCAACATGTGAGGATTAGAACCTGAGTGAAGTTTTGTTTGCAGTGATGGAAGTGAATCTCCACCATGAGAAGAAGAACTGGATCTTGACCTTTCATTTCTACTTTCTGCCTCTTTGCCATCATAATTGTCATAACTATCCAGGGTATCAGAGTGAACTAATTTAGAAGAGGGATAGCGTGAATGACTTTGAGAGTTTGTAACTGTTGACGATGTAGGTGATTTAACTGGCACAGAAGAGGTGTGTGGCTTAGTCTGATGGCTCTGGACCACCTTGCGAGATACAGAAGACTGCCGATTCAGTGGTAAAGCCAAGCGAGTGTGGTCTGGAGTTTTAGGGGATACTTGACTGGATCCTGTTTTTTTTAATGGCACAGAATCTCGACTCACTTGCTTTTCTTCCACACTATCTGCAATATCATGAGGTACATTTTCAGCCGGCAGATTATCTAAAGGGATTTTAGGGGAAGAAGGAATATTAGAGTTGCCTTGTCTCTGACTCTTTGTTTCATTATCTGTGTACTTAGAAACGGGAGAAGATGCAGAGGACGAGGAGCGTTGGGTCATGGAAGACGAAGAGGAGCCATTTTTGTCTGTGCTCGTTTGTCTTGTCCTTACTGGAGTGCGTGACCTAACTGGTGTTCTACCTGAAGAAAGGATAGAGTGAAATGGATGGCTAGGAGAGTGGGACCCAATGTTTCTTCTCTGATCTTGGGTTTTAGGCAATAGTGTTGGCATTTCAATGGAGGACTCTTGATCATCTGTGACTTCAGTGAATTGGGGATCAGGTTCTCGCTCTGATGTCTTTTTAGAGAATAGCTGTGATTTATTTAGCACCCCACTACCAGTCAACAGTTTATTCTTAAACTCAGAAAGAGGACTTTTTGTATCTCCACTACTAGATGAATGAACAGCAGTATGCTTAGAGGAAGCTGATGGTTGGATTTTCCGAGAAGGAACAGGAAAGGTTCGAGGTGGGGATGAAGGCACATCATCACCAGGTTTTTTTGACTCCATATTATCTTGAATGTTTGTTTGTTGATGAACATTTGAATCATCCCTACTGGCTGCAAAAGAAAAAAATATATTTTTTTAAAAAATTCACAATGATACAGTATACGTAAAAGCAGCATAAAAACTGCCTAAGAAAAATGAATCAGCCAATAAGATCCAAATAATGCTTTAGAACATTGGACAATACTTAATTCAGTGTTAGTCAACCTACTGGGAAATACAATTATCACTACATTATCAATTGGGGAAAACTTAAAATAATAAAAATAAATAATAAGTCAGTTGAGAGTAGGCAATGCTAGACAAATAATTGGAGCCAGATCTTCAGCATAGCTTTATTGATTTAATAGATTAATAGATGCTAAGGCTAGAAGGGACCATTTTGATCTAGTCCAGCTTTTTTCAAAGTTCGGGTCATGACCCAGTACTGGGTCACGGTACGTCAGATACTGGGTCGCTCTAGTCAGCACCACCGACCAGGATGTTAAAAGTCCCATTGGCAGTGCTGCCCAGCTAAGGCAGGCTAATGCCTACCTGTTTTGACACCGCACTGTGCCCCGGAAGCAGCCAGCAGCGGGTCCAGCCTCTGGGGGTGGGGTCATGGGGCTCTATGCGCTGCCCCCACCCCAAGCACCGGCTCTGCACTCCCGTTGGCTGTTGGGAACTGGGGGGGGGGTGCCTACGGGCGAGAGTCACGCAAAGCCGCTTGTGTGCCTCCGCCTAGGAGCCAGACCTGCTGCAGGACACTTCCGGGGCGCAGTGCAGTCTGCGGTGCCAGGACAGGTGGGAAGCCTGCCTTTGCACCCTGGCTGCACCGCTGACCCAACCTCGCACTCCAACCCCTGCCCCAGCCCTGATCCCCCCGCAAACCCAGAACCCCTTCCTGCAAACTCCTCATCCCCGGCCCCAGCCCAGAGCCTGCATCCCCAGCTCAGAGCCCTGACCCCTCCCACACCCCAACCCCCTGCCCCAGCCCAGAGCCCCCTCCCACACCCCAAACCCCTCATCCCCAGCTCCGTTGGGTCGCGAGCATCAACAATTTTCTTCAACTAAGTCCCCAGAAAAAAAAACACTGATCTAGTCTGATCTTCTGTATAGCACAGGCCATAGAACTCCCCCAAAACAATTCCTAGAGCAGATCTTTTAGAAAAACATCCTGTCTTGGTTTAAAAATTGGTCCACAGAAGAAATCCACCATGACTCTTGGTAAATTGTTCCACTGGTTAATTACTCTCACCATTAAAAACATAAGCCTTATTTCCAGTCTGAATTTGTCTAGCTTCAGCTTTCAATGCAGCTATGCTGATGTATACCAGCTGAGGATCTGACCCTTAATGCTATATTAATGATAGACAACAGATCATGTTTTTGTCTATATTACAATATACTCATAGTAAAAAGCAGATATTTTGGAATTTTGCCCAAGTAAGGACTGCAGAACTTGGTGAGCAAACAAAATACAGTATAGATTTCACCGAACATTGTAAAGCAAAAGGAATATATATTTTCATGCAGCAGGTCATGAAACAGCCAGATATATATGTTTACTTAAAATATTTGTTTCTCTTTATACTGTATGTGCTATGAAAGTGATGACGGACTGAATCAGTATTGCCATGACAGATCTAAGTTTTAAAGCTTATAACAAGCTGGCTATTAAAGAACCTTTGAAATGAAACAGTATTATGAAACTCTGCAGTTTAATGGAATAAAAAGCCAATGACTGCAATAAAAAGTTACACAAACAAGTCAATGGCAAGAATGTATAGACTGAGTCATAAGAACACAATACTTACCTGTTGGCATAATGACACTGAAGGCTTTAGACTGAGGACCTTGTCCCCTCCTGTTTGCTGCTCGAATTTTGAAAATATAGCGTTCCCCAGGCTGCAGACCATCTATTATGGCAGAAGTAGTACCTCCACGATAGGTGATGGACTTTGCTCCGAATGGTTTGAGAGCCGGGGCGTATGAAAGAATGTATTCTGAAATGATTTGGCAGACGGTTGGAAGGAGGAAACTGAAAACAGTCCTGTTTCCAGCGGACAGACTGTATGGGTAGGATGAATTAGAACGTGCATTACTAAAATTAATACATTAGCAATGCACGTCGAGTCAACAGCTGGAGTATAAAGACATGATATACAGTAAGCTAAATAAACATTCTTTCAACGTATTAGTCAAATATTGGGTGGTTTAGCTATTGCTATCACAATTTTTGCTTATGAACACTGAAGAGTCAAAAAATTCTACACTCAGCATTTATTCTAATACAAATGTAACGGATTGAATCTAATGATAGTTAGAAAATTTGTTGAACACAATGAAACACTAACATTCTAACCAGTTTTTAATTGCCTTATGGCTACTGGCAATAAAGTCTGATGCAACCAATAACTGTTCTGTATTACAGAGTTATTTATGTTAGTAAAATAGCGGTGGGACTGATTGTAAATACTTTGATAGTTAGTCAGCAGGTTCAAACCTTTTCATTCTAGTAGAAATTATAAAAATGTTTGATACAAAACAGTGTATGTACCCAACTAACCTTTAAGACATGCAATATTAAAAGCAGGTAAAATATTTTGATTAGTCCTGCTTATTCTTTTATCATTTATTTGCTATTGAGTCCTGACACAGGACTCTATAATCACTCTGTAATCACTTTACACTTTAAGGCCCCAATCCTGCAGAAGAATCCCCACTACCACATAGAGTCCAGTTAGCTTTTCTGGGACTCCACCAGATGCAGAGGTCTAATCACTAGATCCTTGGCAATACTGGGACCTTAGGTTCCTTACTAACACAGCATTTAAGCAGGAGCCTAATTTGAAGCCCATGAGTAGTCCCATTGCAATCAGTGAGACTACTCACATGTTTAAAAGTTAAGCACATGCTTAAATGCTTTTGTGGATTAGGGCCTTAATTAGTATAGTTGTCCATATAGAGCAACTATATAGTATATTAAATTCTTGCCTTGACATCTAAAAGAAATACCTTAACCTAATGATGGACAGATGGTAGTAACAACACACATGCTCCATCCAACACAGTTAAATACATATTTCCCCCCCACTGACACACAACATTCATTAACTGTAATGGGAGATGTTCACCCTGTGCAGGGGACCAGCACAAGGTCTAGGCACTATTTAAGTCCCTCTGAAAACAGCACCTCTCAAAATAAGACTGAAGTGGTGCTGAGGCCTGGCATTGGCCATCTGCACTTGGGTGAATTTCTCCCTAACGGGAATAATTTATGCATGAAGGGGAACATATAACCTATAGTTTTCCCCTTTACACTCTCATAAGGCCTTGATTCAGAGAGTAGCATTTTTCGTGTAGTAACCTGCAAGATGCCTTTTTCATCCTTCTATAATTTTAAAAATCTTATTATTAGTTATAAAGCAGAACTTTGGAAACTCTTTTCTAGGACTCTGGAGAAGTGCAACAGTGTGTGACGCTCCAGCGCAGAGCCCAAGGAAAACTATAGCCCACAACACTCCATTAAAAAAATTAAGGAACTTATTTTCCCCTCTAACAACTAATCTATAATGGTTGCAATAAGAAATGTGATGACTGTAAGACCTGGAACAACTCATAAAAACATAGATTAAAAATGCATCATTCATATTGTCAGACATGAATGAATTTTACTGATCAGTGCAAAGACTGATAATCACTAGAAGGCCTGGGAAGTATTCTTCCTTTCTGGTAGTAAAGAATATCCATACTGGAGGTAAGAAACATATGTTATACAGGAACGACATAGTGGCACTGGCCAGGAAAACTCTACAACAATTGTTATTTCTGGCCCTTTTGTTTGGCTGCTAGAGGGCAACATCCTCCATTATTGAGATATGAAAGGTGATCAAAATGGAAAACAAATAAAAAAGCTTACAAGATGTGTAAAATAAAGCTAGTGTTTGGAGTAAACAATAATCACAAGAGACCTAGTCCATGATTTCATTTTCACTGTACCTGTATAATTTAATCAGGTTCATAAAAAAGCCCTCTCCTATGGTACATCACATCAAAAGAAAACATTTTGGCCTTCATTTTCCTAAGTGATTTGGGGTGACCAATTTTTCAATCCCCAACTTGTGGCAGCTTAAAGGAGCCTGGTTTTCCAGAGTTAAGCACTCAACCTCTGAAAACCAAGCTCCTGTAAAAGGGGCCTCAAGTTGAGCATTCAGAAATAGAGTCACCCAAATCACATTTGAAAATTTCAGCAAATGTGCGGATTTCTCAAAACTCAGGGCATATTTTTAAAATTTCAAATCACATCCATGCATCGCTGCACAGGTTCTTTTGGGGGGGGGTTAAGCTTTAGGGTGAAACTTTGCCTCCAATGAAGTGCCTGGCAAAACTCCTGTCGATTTTAGTGGAGACAGATTTCTCCCCTGGAGTGCACACTATGCAAGTCTTTTGTGCTGATATGCTATGTGCCCGCTCTTTCTCCCTCTGCCATTGGCTTGGTGACTCCTGTGACTCCACAGTTCTGATAAAACAGCTGTATAATGTTCCAAAGGGATGGAGAGAAAAGCTAGTGGTTCCTTCAGTCATGGGTGAGTGGAAGTAGCCTGATTACCTGCATATGGAGTTTTGAGGGGAGATGGGAGGAAAAAATGCTGGAAGGTTGTTCAGATCCCATCCAATTAAATTACTACTGATTGGCATACACTCCTACTGTGGTAACTGTTGCTTCTGTATGAAATATCCAAACATCAGTGTTTTATGCTTGTTTCTTTAAGAGGGACTTTCACATTATGGTAAACTTTAAAAAAATCATGAAACATAATTCCACCCATTCTGATGATTATCCTACTACCCATGCTCCTTTTTTTAATCATCAAAAGGTCATTGTACTGCCTCCGTAAACAACTTTCCCCCCTTCTTGGTACAGGAGTTAAATCATATGATTGTATTTGTGACATCACAATCATTTTGATGGCAAAGGCTTTGTGACATCCCAGGCAAAGCACAATGGCTTCACTGCAGCACATGGCAAAAGCTGAAGCAGAGCTGGACAGGAGAAAACTCTCCCGCACATGCAAGAACTGTTAATAAGAGAAGATTACTGGTATGATCAGCTGCTATTTGCATGAAGTTTCCTTTATTTCAGCTCACCACAGAGTGGAAGTCCCTTCTTGAAGAACTTGAGCTCCCTACAGTTGTACATTACATACAGCAGCAGTGTCAGTTTAACTTTATTACTATAGTGTGATTTCTGCAGGTCACTTTGTCTTTAATTTCTCTCTCAATCTATTAACTGGCAGAAATGACCTACCTTTTACTTTTCCTTCACTCTCTGCAAGAGGGTCCCAAGATGCAGTGACAGAGGTTGTTTTGCCTTTTATTGGCCAAACATCTAAATTTTCAGGTGCACTTGCAGGAGCTGTGAAATAATACAGAAGAATGGAAATTAAGGTCAGAAATAATGGTTATACACAAAGGCATATTTTTTTGCCCCATGTTTGCATCCCAACACCTTCTGTGCAACTATTTCAAAGACAAAACATGAAAAGCATTGCTGAAATATAGATCCACCTGTAGCTGCAGTAGATCTAATTTTCAAAAGGTACGTTAAGTTGTAGATAATTTTGATACATACCAGCTTCTGGGGTTCGTTGGTAAACAGAAGCACTCCATTTGCCTTCCCTTTCTCCCTCTGAAATTCGCACTGCAAACTCATACATAGTGTCTGGTATCAGCTTATCCACTAACACCCGTCTGTTCGGGACTTGTTTGTAATCCCACCTTGCTGATTCCCCTTTCTCTCGATAACGGACAGCATATCGCCTGGGAATGGAAATGTGAGAGCCAAAAATTCATCAACTGAAGTCATTAGACTCAAACACAGTTCAAGCCTTTTTCTACTAATGTGCTTGGCAAAAAAAAAAAAAAATCCAGTGATAGGGGAAGAGTGAGCAACCATGAGCTAAACAATCTCTTTTAGAACATGTCTACACGAGGAGCACGTCACCAGGATAGGTATGGAGGTATATTATACCAGCAAAGTGCTCCTCAAGTGGACGCAGCTTACACTGGCAAAACTACTCTTTTATCAGTATAGCTTATTCCACTATCCTGGAATGAAACAAGCGACATGAGTAAAAGTGCAGTTTTGCTGGTATAACTGCATCTACACAACAGATTTCTGCCAGCACAGCTATGTCAGTCAGGGAACACAGCTCTTCACGTGCCTGACCAATGTAGCTGTGCTGGCAGAACTCTGTAGTGTAGACATTGTGTCACCGTACTGATCGCTGTAGTATCTAGGTTCCCCCCAATGCTAAGGTGAATGAGATGGAAGCTGATTGCGCCCTGGGAGGAACTCACTCTAGGGGAAATCAGGTAGCGTTTGCATGGCTGTCCTCCAACAGGGGCTGTGACAGAGAGGAGAGCCTTACTTTGGAGGCTGGGGTTACTGGGAGCTCTGCCAATGGAGTCTGCCTGTGGGATGAGCTATCTCAGCATATCTCAGGCTTGCACTCTCCTGAGCCAGGATCTTTTGGCTATAGCTTCCCCCAGTGGATCCAGGATTCCAGGCACCATCCACCACCACAATCCCCATCCAAGTGGGATTTTATATCACTAGGGGCCAAGCGCCCTGAAGTTAATATATCCCATTGTCATATACTTAGATCGCAAGCCTGTGAGGCAGGGGCCTTTTTTTCGTGACACATGTGTACAGCACAGAATGGTGCCTGATCCTGATCGGGGCCACTAGAAGCTACTGAAATACAAATGAAGAGTAATAATAAAAACGTTCCTTAGCATCTTTTAAGCACACATTTTTCTGTGTCTTTAGTTGAGTCAATCACCTTAAGCCAGGTGCCTTTTTAGTCTTTATGGCTCCTTTCTTGTAACAGGGTGGCTTGCCCTTGGGCTGGAGAGCCTGGGACTAAGCCAACCCTGATTCCAAAATGAGCCTCACCTGAAGCGAATCAGGTTCTCTGATTTAAAGGCAGCAGGAAGCTGCAGAGGGGTGACTGGTTGAGAGAGAAGATTGAGTTCCAGCCAGAAAGGGCTAAGAACTGGTGGCTTCAGGTAGAGTTTATGAATTTCGATTGATCTGTGAGGTTGGACTCAATCAGTCATGATATTCTTGCTCAATAACTTTCTTCAGTCTTTTTAAACCCTGAAATGGGGCCTAAGCCCCAAAATTTGGATCTGAACTGTCCCCAAATTTAGATGTTTCTAGATACGGGATTTTGTCTTTCTATCAACTACTTTGGCTAAGAGGAGAAACTCTTATAAATCTTGGATTGAAAATTGACCAGCAGAGGTTTACGACCCTTCTAGTTTGAGGCCTTGTATCTCCCTGTCAGATGCTCTATCAGGCCAGGGAGAGCTTTCCCCATAAACTAAAAACTCCAGTTTATCTAGTATATCACACATGTAGTGGAGCAAATTAAGGCTGCCAGTACTGTTAAGGTAGAGGGGAAAGAGAATGCAGTGAGACCTTATACGGTTAACAAGAATATCCCAAGTTATAATAGCTAATGCTAACAAAATTTTGGAAGGGATATTAAATCTCATGCTTCAGAATTTAAGCCAGTCTCTAACTATTAGAGAACTAGATGAGCCCTGATGTGGGAACACATTTTCCTACATCTACCTACTTCAGGGTTCTCACTCCATCCTCTGAAGCACCTGGTGCTGGCCACTGTCAGAGACAGGATATTGATGTATATAGACCCTTGATCCAATATGGCAATTCCTATGTTCATATTTTGCCTTCAATCAAGCTATGCCTGTAACTACACTTTATTATTTTAAAGGACAAACAAAGCTGTAAACAATGAAATATTTAGTATACATCTTGAAAACAACATCACCACAAAGTAAAGTACCTAGTTGGGTCAACCTTCTTCGGTTTTTCATATATGGGATCCGTCCACGCAACAAGCACAGATTGAGAGGACATAACACGAACGCTTATGTCTTTTGCCTCCTCTAGCTCATCCTCCTCTGAAATGACAAGGTAACACAGTGAGTCAGTAATGAGAACTTTGGAGATCTCAATGAAGTAGTAATTGTGCTGCAATTACATTACCATAAATATACTGTACTGATAAATGACTAATACAGATGATGACACAGGATACACTGAGAACAGGGAGAACCCCACAGCAATATGATTCTCCCTGCTATGTGTCTTTGTACAAGAATAAGGTGCGGTTTTGTTGTTCAGAATTCTATAAGCATTTAGCCAATTCTAACCAGTTATTTATAGCTCTTTCTCTTATAGTCACTAGGAGCTTTGCCACTGGCTGCAGTCCTTTAGGCACAAATCTATTGAGCCCATTATGAACAAATCTATTCTACTGTTATTTTTTACTAATTGAATTACAGGAGCAACCAGAGACATCAGCCAGGGTCAGTGCCCCAGTGTTAGGTACTGTACCAAAAATCTAGTAAGAGACAGCTCCTGTCCCAGTCTATAGTCACAAAGCAGCATATATTTCACTTTTATACACATGGCTCCACAACTTGCCTGCAAATATGAAAACAACATACCTGAGACCTTGCTCTTGGTTAAAGCTGCACTATAGACTGGCTGACTCTGTCCTTGGGAATTCCTTGACTGCAGTGAAACCACATAAACCGATTCAGATGCTACATGTGAGAAAAAGCACAGAGACTTTTCTATAATCTTTTCCACAGCAATGGTAAACAATGTTTCAATATTGTCAAGCAGACATCTTGTCACATTTTTATTAGGGAAATTCTATCTCTAGAGGAGGGAAAATCAGTTTCCTTGAGAGGTAACTTGGAAATAGTTAGCATTTACATCTAGAGGTTTTCATATGCATAGGTGCATACGATGGCATTTTAGAGACAGGTACACTATCTATAAAATGAAATAGTGTAGCATAAATCCCATAATCTGAAGTTTGTTTGTTTGTTTTTTACTTTCTCCTGAAAAATTTCCAATTACTTTAAAAACATTATTTGCTCATTCTCTCTCTCTCTCTCTCTCTCTCTCTCTGTCTCAATGGCAGCTGACTTGTAGAATAAAGGCAGTGAAAGACAAATGCTGCAGTTTAAAACACTGCATAGTATTTTTCATCATTACTTACTGCCGGATCCAGTGCTCACTGAGTTAATGAAAAAAATCCCAATGACTTCAGTTGATATTGCCCCTGAACAATGCAGGATGATATTAACCCTTAGTTATATTGATGTGTGATAGAGATAGAGAGCACAGGGAGCTTCTCTCACACACATATCTCATCCCAGCAGCAGCTCCACAGGGTTCCAAACTAGCGTGCTGGGCTGCAGGAGTGACTTGCACAGAATTTGGAGGGAGGAGCACAGGTTGCAGGAGGGAAGAGTTTGGAGGAAGCACCAGGAAGTCAGTGTGTGTGCACACAGTTAGAATGCTAGCTGGAGTCGCAACAGCCCTGCAAATAGTTCTCTTCATAAAGAGCCAGTTTAGTTTAGTGTTAGCAACTTGGAGTCTTCTCATGCAGTAAGCAGTAAAGTTTGCTGCAGAGTGTACTCCTTACCTCTCTGAATGATTTGGCCTATGACAGCAGGATGACTCAGGAAACTTCCACACAGCCAGCCCTGCTCCACTCCCTTGTTGACTCAGTATAGTAAGAAGGATCTTGCCTTCCATGATAAATATTACCTGCTAATTAATGTCTTGATTCAGCAAGGTACTTCAGGCCATGCCTAACTTTAAGTCTGACTTCAGTGGGGTTACTTATAGGCTTAAAGTTAGACACATTCTTAAGAAACTTGCTGAATCTGGACCTAAAACTCATCCCTTGATGTTTAAGCAGTTCTGTGCTATGATGTGTATCACTTGCCCCATGTTGAAAGTCAATAAGCGTTGCCAACTTTCTAATTGCACAAAACAGAACACCCTAGCCCTGCCCCTTCCCCAAGGCCCCGCCCCCCCACTCACTACATTCCCCCTTCCTCGGTGGCTCGCTCTCCCCCGCCCTCACTCATTCTCACTGGGCTGGGGCAGGGAGTTGGGGTGCGGGAGGGGGTGAGGGCTCCAGCCTGGGGTGCGGGCTCTGGAGTGGGGTCGAGGATGAGGGGTTTGGGAGGGAGATCCAGGATAGGGGGTGGGGCCAAGGGATTTGGAGTGCGGGAGGGGACTGTGGGTTGAGGCAGAGGGTTGGGGTGTGGGAGGGGGTGAGGGCTCTGCGCTGGGGGGGCTGGCTCTGGGTGGGGCTGGGGATAAGTGGGTTAGCGTGCAGGAGGGAGTGAGCGCTCTGGGGTGGGGCTGGGAATGGGGGGTTCAGGGTGTGGGAGGGGTTTCTGGCTGGGGCAGGAGGTTGGAGTGCAGGGGGAGGTGAGGGTTCTGGGCTGGGGGTGCGAGCTCTGGGGTGGGGCCAGGAATTAGGTGTTTGGGCTGTGGGAGGGGGCTCCAGGTTTGGGGGGGGGCTCAGGGCTAGGGCAGGGGGTTGGGGCACAGGGTTGGGGCATGGGCTTACCTCGTGCTGCTCCTGGTCAGTGGCACAGCGGGGTAAGGCAGGCTGCCTGCCTGTCCTGGCACACCGCGTTGCATGCGCCCCAGAAGCAGCCAGCAGGTCCGGTGCCTAGGCAGAGGGGGGAGCAGGAGGCTCCACTCTCTGCTCTCACCCGCAGGCACGGCCCCTAGCACCCATTGGCCAGTTCCCAGCCAATGGGAGTGCAGAGCTGATGCTGGGGGCAGGGGCAGCGTGCGGAGCCCCGTGGTCCTCCCACGTAGGAGCCAGACCTGCTGGCCACTTCCGGGGCGCAGCGCAGTGACAGGACAGGTAGAGACTAGCCTTGCCTTAGCCTTGCAGCACCGCCGACCGCACTTTAAATGGCCCAGTCGGCGGTGCTTGCTGGAGCCACCAGGGTCCCTTTTCGACCGGGTGTTCCTCTAGCGTATCTTAATAATTCATTTGTTGTTATATTAAATACAGTAGCTCTGAAATTAACAGCCTCCTCCATTGACTCAAATGGTCTTGATCCTTCAAGTGCTTGCGGAAAGTGCAGCAGGGAGCACAAGGTTGTTGTACTCTAGTGCTGCCAGAAGTGGAGGCCATATGTGGTTCCAACAACATTAGGCATTATGGCATAGTCACCTGCAATGAGGGGAAATATGTCTCATCCCCATTGAGCACCCACCCAGTTCCTCTGATGAGTATAGGGGTGTGAGCAGAGAATGAGGAAGTATAGGTTTAAGTGGGACCCTCAGAATGCAAAGGAGAGACTTAACTATGCACTCCCTTCTTTGGCCTTACTTCTACTAGGCAGGAATAACTTGGTGGCTATATGCATGCACTGCTCTCCTTAATGCAGCATCGGGTTCTGCTGCACTTTTTGTCCTGGCCATCATCTTTTACCTTGTGCTTACATTTGCACATTCCACATTGTGCAGCATCAATCCCTAACAGTGTGCATCAGCATGTTCGGCATTGTCATTTAAACTACTAACATGTGGCCTATGATTCTTGAGCACTGTTAAAAATATACACATTTCCAGTCTGAATTTGTCTAGCTTCATCTTCCAGCCACTGGATCTCATTATACCTTTGCCTGCTAGATTGAAGAGCCCATTATCACCTTGTAGGTACTTATAGACTGTGATCAAGTCACCCCTTAACCTTCTCTTTGTTAAAATAAATAGATTGATCTCCTTGAGTCTATCACTGTAAGGTACATCGGAACGGAACCGCACAGTGCAGTACTGTATATGCAACAAAAGGAACAGAAACCGAACTGTCGGGCTGATGCCCAAGGCTAGCCTTGCACCAACTAAGCTAGACCCGTAGCACGGAAATTCAGCTCACCTAGTTTCTTAGCTTCCTGGTTTCGTTCATGTTTTTGCAGAGGAACATAACTCATCTTTCGGCTGCTTTCCCCATAACCCAAGAGGTAGCCTTGAGATCTGCGTGGACTCCTGAGGCCTGAGGCCTGGGGTAACTTCCACCGGACAGGTAACTTGTTGCCTGGAGATCGGACACGCACTCTCAAAGGTTTGTTTGGCACTTCCTTCTCTTCAAAAAACAAGCAAGAAAACACACAAAAACACCATATTACTATTATGCATTTGTCATATATGGCAGTAGTTGTTGTCTGTCTGCACGTTTAGCCATAAAATAACATCAAAATCTGTTTATAGCTCTTTTTAATTTTGTGATAAATCCAATCCCAATAAAAACATGTTTTCCAAGAGTGGAGTACAACACAATATATTTTTCCCAGACACTTCAGACAAAATGGTGTATGACATCCAAAGTGAAAACATATCATATTGCAAGTATTCCTGCCAGAAATCTTGGATGTCTTACAAATCTCGTTTCATCTTTTCCCTTCCCCTCCCACCACCCTACGGCTTTAGGCACCTAAGTACATTATTTTCTGGCAAGTATTACAGGTCAGTATAAAATACAGTACAGAAATATTACACTATTTATAACTTTCCTATAGAAAACTATGTACTCTGAAAGCAATTTCTGCTCTCCAGTACAATCAGTTGTAGTTCTGGTCACCTACAGCTTCTTAATCACGCTTTCTTGCATGTGCCTTAACGCTTGACTTCTAAAGTTCAAAATTACAAACTTACTTTATATGATCACTCATGCAGATAACACCACAACTGGTACTTTATAAAGGTCATTGTATTTGATATTTCTAATAAGTTAGAAACTTTCCTCTTAAGAAATCATATTTATATGACTACTGCTTGAGCAACTAAGTCACTCATTCCAATGGCATTACCTTCTTTTTTTGTGCCAGTTCCCATTTTAAATATACATGGTATCATGCTAACAAGTACACAACAGTTAAAGTAGATAGCTCCCCCTACTGTTTCTCTCACTGCACCAGCCAGGAAGGAGTGTCGCTTATCCAAACCGGGGAGAAAAGCTAGATCTGTGTTCCCTCCCATTTCCCTTTATTTTAATCCCTGCTAGCACCATTCAGAGAGCAGGCACACTCATTAGATGGCACATTTACTTTGTGAGATCCAGTTGCTCTAAAGGAAGTGTCACTGTCTACACAAAGTTTCAGAAAAGGATTAGATTGTCTTTTCTGGGCTCTGGGTCATCATGCTCCTGTGGCTTTCAGCATTTTGCTACAAGTTAGAAAGTTGCAGAGTAAAAAAAATACTAGAAGAAGAAAGACATGTAAAACTTTAGCCGATGTGATTGCACCAGCACCATAGGGCTCCAGTTCTGATTCGGATGCTGATTGGGACTCCTTGATGCTACTGCAATGCAAAAACTAAATTTGAAAAATATCAATCAATAAATAAAGACTGGAAAGTATATAATAGACACCCTGCAGATAAAGCAAGTTCTCGCCTTAATTTTGCTTTCACTCTAGGCCATAGGCGCAATTCTCCTTTCAGTTACACCTGCAAAACTTACTGAGCTCAGGGTTGAGGCAATAGCAAAGAGAATTTGTCCCTCTGAATCCAAATATCCCCAGCTGGAGGGACTGAGTGAGCATGCCTACTTTTGGCACCAATTCAAGAAAATATCTTATGCAGGGATGCATGTAAGCACATACTTAACTTTAAGCATGTACTTAAGTCACATTGGAACTAATAGGACTTAAATACTGCTTAAAGTTAAGCGCATGCTTAAATGCTTTCCTGAATCAGGGCCTCAGAGGAGCTACTCACATATTCAAAGGTCAACTATGAATGATAACTAACTGTAGTCTGTAACCTATCATTTAAATCAGCTTCTGTACCAAATGACCGGAGGATAGCTAATATGATGCCAGTTTTTTAAAAGGGCTCCAGAGGTGATCCCAGCAATTACAGGCCAGTAAGCCTGACTTCAGTACCTGACAAACTGGTTGAAACTATAGTAAAGAACAAAATTGTCAGACACATAGATTAGCACAATTTGTTGGGGAAAAGTCAACATGGTTTTTATAAAGGGAAATCATGCCTCACCCATCTACTAGAATTCTTTGAGGGGGTCAACAAGCATGAGGACAAGGGGGATCCGGTGGATATAGTGTACTTAGATTTTCAGAAAGCCTTTGACAAGGTCCCTCACCAAAGGCTCTTAAGCAAAGTAAGCTGTCATGGGATAAGAGGGAAGGTCCTCTCATGGATTGGTAACTGGTTAAAAGATAGGAGACAAAGGGTAGGAATAAATGATCAGTTTTCAAAATGGAGAGAGATAAATAGTAGTGTCCCCCTGGGGTCTGTACTGGGACCAGTCCTATTCAACATATTCATAAATGATCTGGAAAAAGGTTTAAACAGAGAGGTGGTAAAATTTGCAGTTGATACAAAACTACTCAACATAGTTAAGTCCCAAGCAGACTGCAAAGAGCTACAAAAGGATCTCACAAAACTGGGTGACTGGGCAACAAAATGGCAGATGAAATTCAATGTTGCTAAATGCAAAGTAATACACATTGGAAAACATAATCCCAACTATACATATAAAACGATGTTATTCTCCGACAGATCTAAATTAGCTGTTACCACTCAAGAAAGAGATCTTGGAGTCATTGTGAATAGTTCTATGAAAACATCCATTCAATGTACAGCAGCAGTCAAAAAAGTGAACAGAATGTTCGGAATCATTAAGAAACGGATAGATAATAAGACAGAAAACATCATATTGCCTCTATATAATCCATGGTACACCCAAATCTTGAATACTGCATGCAGATGTGTTCGTCCCATCTAAAAAAAGATATATTGGAATTGGAAAAGGTTCAGAAAAGGGCAACAAAAATGATTAGGGGGACAGAACGACTTCCGTATGAAGAGAAATTAATAAGACTGGGACTTTTCAGCTTGGAAAAGAGACGACTAACGGAGGATATGATAGAGGTCTATAAAATCAGGACTGGTGTGAAGAAAGTAAATAAGGAAGTGTTATTTATTCCTTCTCATAAAACAAGAACTAGGGGTCACCAAATGAAATTAATAGGCAGCAGGTTTAAAATAAACAAAAGGAAGTATTTCTTCACACAACTCACAGTCATCCTGTGGAATTTTTTGTCAGAGGATGTTGTGAAGGCCAAGATTATAACAGCGTTCAAAAAAAAAGAACTAGATAAATTCATGGAGGATAGATCCAGCAATGACTATTAGCCAAGATGGGCAGGTATGGTGTCCCCAGCCTCTGTTTGCTAGAAGCTGGGAATGAGCGACAGGGGATGGATCACTTGATGATTACCTGTTCTGTTCATTCCCTCTGGGGCACCTGGCATTGGCCACTGTCGGAAGACAGGATACTGGGCTAGATGGACCTTTGGTCTGAACCAGTATTACCGTTCGTACGTTCTTATGATAAGGTACTGCCAATAGTGCTGAAAATGAAAGTACTGTGACAATCTTTATTAAGCAATCATCTGCCCTAAGCAACCACCTTAGGTATCTCAATCATTTCCCAAAGTTAAATTATCACTTGCAAGGGATCATTTTTCCAGTGTGACCAGAGACTGCCTAGACCTGGTCACAGAGCTCTCCTAGCAGACCATCTGAAAAGGTTTGGATTTCAATGCTCCTAAAGCACATGCTCCATGACGGACATGGCTTGGGGGCACAGGGCATTGTGCACTTTGCAGAGTTCTGTGTATTGCTTTTCGTTTTTATGCTGAAACACCTTTTGATTTGATGTAACTATTATATAACTGACCAACAGGTCAATGGTTCAGCTGACATTTTTAATCTGTTTTCATTAAGTATTTATAGTTCAATTGTTTTATAAAGTTAAAGTTTTAAAATATTTTTACTTGTGGCTTCTTTTCACCAGTCGTTCAACACAAAGCAGATATAAACCCAGATTAACCAGCAAATTAAACCAGCTTTACAGCTGCTTTGAGTAGCTGGCACAATGCAAATGGGCCGGAGCGTAGCAGTGGACCTGGTCCTAAGTGTTCTATAAAAAAATAACAATTTTTATATTAAATAAGTATTTCATTTATGGGATTCCCTTTCACTTTTCAAATAACATTCTCAGTCATCCTCATTAAAAAGCTACCTGCTCAAGCAACCACTTTTTCTTGTTCCTTTGAGCTGTCACTTAATACAGGTTTTACCATATAACCCATTTTCAAAGGTCAATTATTTACAGACCGCATATGCTATCCAGTGCTAATTTACAGTCCCGTCATACAGAACTATAAATCTAGCAAATTCAAGTCCTGAATCTCCTCTTCCCCTTTATTTTGTAATAAATGTACATTATTGCTGAAGCTTTTCTTCACTGAATCAACTAAGAAGAGCTCACACTAGCTAAATAATGTAATTAAACCTTTGAGAAGCTTGTTGGCTGACTGTGGCAGGAAGGGAATCTACAGTGGATCATTTTTTTCTTCACCAGTTAGTGTCATAGTAATTCCAGTTGGAAAGCTATAAGGAGTTCCAGGGGACAAAGGGTATAAAAGAAACCAAGCCAACCAGAAAGCCATATGGAAAGTATTCTATTTAAAATAAATGTAGCTTTAGGCAAAAAGAAGTGTATCTGCTCTACTGTTAAATGAAGGACATTCATTCAGATTTTAAAAATAGGACATTGCAGGTTTTAAAAGATATTCCTCATCCTAGTTCCAGGGATTACTGCCTGTCTGCCCTATTTTATTAATAACCTATTTCTTGTTGCCACAGTTCAACCCCAATTATCTGAAGGTGTCAAGGGCACCAAACACTTTTGAGCAGACAGGGGTTCAGATAATTGTGGACGCCAGCCCAGCTGGCTTTTGTATCTGCACTCAAGGCTAGGAACCCTGAGCACCAATCCTGCTAAACCTGCTTATTTATGGAGAGCAGGCTGGATTCTCCTAGGCTAGCTGGCACTGCAGCTCCATAGGGCCAGAACGCCTCAGGACTGAGCTGCACATGAGTCCTGGCCATGAGAAGCTAAACTCCCTAGGACAGGACTAAATCTGGAGTCTTGTGGGGGTTTGTAATTCCCCGGGACCAAAGCTATTGCACAGCTCACTATTAGAGCGAGATCCTGAATTCACCTCGGCTATTCAGTTGTATCTGGGGATAGAAGAGAAGAAGAATTCAATATTTTAAAAATCACCCAAGCCTCCAAAACCAACAAGCCATCCCACCACAGCTATTGATTCAGTTACAAATTTCAAAGTGAACACATTCCAAGAACTTCCCAACCCCAAAATACATTGTGTGCTCCTGATGCCAGAGAAACCCTGAAGCTAGCAAGATCTGAAAGCCAGCCTAGCACAACAGTGACTGCCGGAGCTGCTAATGAGACCACAGGTTAGATTTTGTGGAATACTGGTGTAAGCAGTATTCCACAAAAGCATTTTAGAGCTCAGTAGAATTTGGGTTCTGAAGAGAGGAGGGCGGGTCAGGGAAGGAAAAAATTCTCTGTTTGGCAGAGGGAGGGCGACAGGCTGAAATAGAGGAAGGGGAAGTTTCCCCGAAAATGATTACACTAAGGTGAGATGAAAATGGGAGAGCAGGTGGAGAATCTGGTTCAGAGGAAGGGTGAAGGAAGTGGTGGAGTTGGGAAGAAGCAAAGAGAAGAACACGAGCGGGGCAGAAAATGAAGGATGGGAAAAGACAAAACAAAGCTGGAATAATTTTTTGGACACCCAACAAAATGGATCATGCATTACAAATTGGGGCTTGCAAAAATCCACCCTGCTCCTGAGAGCAGATTAATAAGAGAAGCTAATAAAAGACAGCCTGGGGTTTGCTGAAATACACATTAGGAGCTAGATTCAGTAAAGGTGATGCAAAGAGATGCAAACAACACCTCCCTTCTCAGGACTGGATTCTCCCTAAGGAAGGGCAGGAGCTTTAAGTCACAGCTAGGTCTTCCATGTGCTGAATCAATGTGCCCCACCACCCTGGCTGGTCTGAAATGAACCATGACACTGCCCACTTTGGGGACACTGCTGACCTCAGAGGGGCCCTCAAGTGGAGGGGTGTTGCCAATGCTTTCTGCTATCAGTAGGGTTACCATATTTAGTGCCTCCGAAAGGAGGACACTTTAAAGGGGCCCCAGCCCCGCCCCCAGCCCCGCCCCCGCTCCCGCCCCAAAGTCTCCGCCCCCTCCCCTGCTTCCCGCGAACATTTGAGTCGCGGGAAGCCTGAAGCAGGTAAGGGGGGTGTGTGTGGGGGGAGGAGGCGCGGCCCACCCCCGGCACCGCAGGTCCCCAGCCTGTCCCCCGAGCCCCCGACCCGGCACCCGAGCCCCCGGTCCAGCACCCGGCCCCCCCGAGCACCGCCGGCACCCGGCCCGGCACCCGAGCCCCCGGCCTGGCACCCAGCCCGGCACCCGGCACCCGAGCCGCCGGCCGAGCTCCCTGGCCCGGCCCCGGGCCCCCCCGAGCACCGCCGGCACCTGGCCCGGCACCCGAGCCCCCGGCCCGGCACCCGAGCCCCCGGCCCGGCACCCGGCCCGGCACCCGGCCCCCCCGAGCACCGCCGGCCGAGCCCCCGGCCCAGCACCCGACCCGGCACCCGAGCCGCCGGCCGAGCCCCCCCGAGCACCGCCGGCACCTGGCCCAGCACCTGAGCCCCCGGCCCGGCCCGGCACCCGAGCCCCCGGCCCAGCACCCGGCCCGGCACCCGGCCCCCCCGAGCACCGCCGGCCGAGCCCCCGGCCCAGCACCCGACCCGGCACCCGAGCACCGCCGGCCGAGCCCCCCGGCCCGGCCCCGGGCCCCCCCGAGCACCGCCGGCTGAGCCCCCGAGCCCCCGGCCCAGCACCCGAACCCCCGGCCCGGCACCGGGGCCCCCGAGCACCGCCGGCTGAGCCCCCGAGCCCCCGGCCCGGCACCCGAGCCGCCGACCGCATGTCCGTGTAACCCTAGCTATCAGTCTCCCTCTCCCAGATGACTTCCCCCTATGACACTGGAACTGCCAAAGACAAAACATTTCAGAGCAATGTGAAAACTCAGAGCCCACCATTTTTATTGCACCTGAGATGTTTCCGTGATCACTACTCTTCCACAGAAATCTAATCTTACATTTTAGAGATGCAGGGGGTTTCAGCTGCATGGCTCCCATTGGGCTTTGAATCAGGCCTTCAACAAAGCAATGGAAAAACTCCTTGACTTCAGTCTGCTTTGAATCAGGTCCTAAATCAGGAGTCATAATTATGAACCCCCTCTCATGCCCAATACTTTATTTCAAAATTTTGGAGCTAGTGGCTACTCTAAGTGAGCTGCTTGGTAGAGCTGGGGATTGAGTCTCTCTCCTCCCTTTTTCCTTTTCTTTGTGCCTTTTAAATACTGCTACCATTTTCTGGACGTGCAGTTAGGCACTACTGATGTGGTAAAGCTGAAGTTAGGGTTACCATTCGTCCGGATTTACCCGGACATGTCCTCCTTTTTGTGCTAAAAATAGCGTCCGGGGGGAATTTGTAAAGCACTCACAATGTCCGGGATTAGCAGAGCGAGCAGCTGGGAGGGCTGCAGGGAAGTCCCGGGCTGGACTTAGGAGCAGCTGTAGAGGAGCCGGATCCGCCCTGCATTCTGAGCCGGCAGCTCCCTTGCAGCCCAGTCCGGCAGCACTGTGCAGGGCCAGACCGGGTTTTGTTGTGCAGGGCCAGGGACCGGGTTTTGTTGTGCTGGGGAGCTCAGCCACGTGTCCCGCTCGGCTGCACAGAGCTCAACACTCTGTTCTGAGCAGCAGGGTAAGGAGGTCAGGGGGCAGGAAGGTTCTGGAGGTGGCAGTCAAGAAACGGGGGGGGCTTTTTGGGGGGGTGGAGAAGGTTTTGGGCACTCAGGGTGCAGGTAGGGGGTAGGGTCCTGGGGGGCAGTTGGGGGGGGTCTTAGGAGGGGGCAGTTAGGGGACAAGGAACAGGGAGTCTTAGGTAGGGGGTGGGGTTCTGGAGGGCAGTTAGGAGCAGGGGTCCCAGGAGGGGGTAGTCAGGGGACAAGGAGCAGGGGGGGAGTGTTTGGGAGTTCTGGGGGGGGCTGTCAGGTGGCAGGGGTGGGGAGATGGATCGGAGCAGTCAGGGGACAGGGAGCAGAGGGGTTTAGATGGGTTGGGAGTTCTGGGGGGGGGCTGTCAGGGGGTGGGGAGTGGTTGGATGGGGCGTGGGAGTCCCAGGGGTCTGTCTGGGGGTGGGGGTGTGGATAAGGGTTGGGGCAGTCAGGGGACAAGAGGCAGGGAGGCTTAGATAGGGAGTGGAGTCCTGGGGGGCAGTTAGGGGCAGGGGTCCCAGGAGGGGGCAGTCAGGGGACAAGGAACGGGGGGAGGGTTGGGGGTTCTGGGGGGGCGGGAAGTGGGAGGGGCAGGGGCGGGGCTAGGGCGGGGCTCCTCCCGTCCTCTTTTTTTCTTGCTGAAATATGGTAACCCTAGCTGAAGTAGCTGCACGCATCCAGACATCTGATATCTTCTAAGAAGCTGCCTATTAAAAAAAAAGTATTTATTAAAGTTAAGTCAGGAGTAGCACTACAGATTATTTCTCTCACACACTCTTTTAGAAGGAAACCCCACATTATCTGCCTATACGGGAAGCTGTATCTTGGCCCCAAGAATTCAGGCCTGACTTAGGCCCTAGTCTTATCCATTCACAGTCAAAATGCCCATTGATTTTTCCAGAGTTTTTGACTGGGATAAAGCTTTATTTAATGAGCTTCCTCCAGAGCACAAGGTCTAAGGCAGCATACAACATCTTCCAATGGCCACACAAGGAGGAATGCCTTATTTGCCAAATCACACAAATTCTTCAGAGAAGCTCATCAGTTTTCTAGTAAAGTAAAATGATCAGCCACAGAAAAAAGCACTGACTCTAGCTGGGGGAAGGGGAGAACCCTACAAGTCAAAACATTCTATTAAATTAACAAGCCATCATAGTCAGATACCACAAAAATATCAGGAGTTGTCAATTTAGCACCACAAAGGACATAATTACTATTCAGTGTTTGCTTTTCACTTCCTTAGTCAGCAAGAACGTTTCTGTGTTTTCATTCCATGTGGTATTACTGTGGAGCTGGAAAACTGGATATTCTGCTGCAAAGATTTCAGGTAGTTAGCAAGAGTTTAGTGGCAAATATTCCTATAATTGAATGCAATCCACATGAAACAGATAGAGAGCTCTTGGACTACCTCTCCTTCTACACATGTTTTAAATCAGTGTGTCTAAGTACTCTGCCATGTGCGGAAGGGCAATGTAACAAAACTAGTAGAGATCAATTTCTGTCATTTAGTAATAATGAGCACACAATAACACACTGATTGAAAACACTCATCAGAAAGGACTGTAAACGTCAGCTGATAACTAAAATATTATTGAGGTCATTTTTATGCTTGCAAAATAAAACAAATAAATTGCAGTCTATATTGTACAGATAACGGATGATCTGTTCACTAAAATAGAAAGTTTCAGCTATCAAATAAGATCTGTTGATTGATTGATTGATTATGTGCCCATCAGATGGGATCAGGGCACTTGTGCAAAAGTTAAAATAACTAATATGAAAGACCAAATAAAATGGATATTAATACCAAACTGCTTGATTCACTCACCACCCTCCAACAGTAAATCCCCTTTTGGTTTAACCAGCCACTCTCTGCTTCCTAACTGCAATCAATTGCCCTCTGGTTTAATAGCTAGACAGGTCAGGTGCAGCTTGCACCACAACTCAAAAGCTGCCAAATTCATGCATTGGCAGCCTGCAAGAAGGATCAAAATCCAGAGCCACCAAGAATGTTCTGCAACCTGCCCAATAAGTTCATCACTAGAGACAACAAGGGCATTCCAGCCAATTGCAACTACCATGACAGGGCTCAGGGCCTGAGGGAATCTCAAACCGTCAAGATATTTCTGTTGAATTGAATACTAATGCAACAAGTGCTAGCTGGATTCCAACCTCTCTTAAATATAAACTCTACCGCTATAATACTGGAGTCATAGGTATGCTCAGCTGTCCTTGTACAAACAAAAAACACTCTTTATGTGAATTTACTACTTCTTTAAAAAAAAAAAAGTACCTGGGTCAGCCTGGCTGCTAGGTGGCAATGTTCTGCACTACTATTCACGGGACCTGATTTACCTACTGGTCCCAGTCTCTTGTTACCTATGCTGCAGAGGCTCAGAGAACTCAGTGCCAGGATAGGGAATTGTGTTTCCACACTGCAAAAGTTCCTCCCCCAAACTTGTAAAGAGTGGCATGAATGACCTTCTGCTGGAAAGGAGGTGGATGCAAGGTCGGGCCTCTAGAACAAGGTTTAAAGTGGATTAGATCTTCAGAGCTACCAGAAGGATACGGAAATGCAGTAGTTCTAACCCAGCAAAATGAATCAATAAATGAAAGAAGAATCCCACCAAGTTTTCTCTCTCATTCTTCTACGGATAGTTTTAAAGGTAATTCCAATTGTGAGATAAAACCCTTTTAAAAGTATCCACAATCTTAATACCTACTGGCTTGGCCTCCTCTCACCATTGAAAATGTTTACTTTAAAACACTTAGCATTTGGAGAGCCCATTACAACATTAACCAATCAGTCTTTACAACAACCCTGTAGATAATCCCATTTTATGTCTTGGGGAACAGGGTCAGAGAGGCTAAGTAATTTACCCACAGTCACAGAGTGTCAGGGCGAGATGCTGGCTCCATAGAAGTCAATGGTAAAACTCTCATTGACGTCAATAGGGCCAGGATTTCAACTTCAAAGTCATAACCAGGATTAAAACGCCTGGAGCCACTGATGCCCCACTCCTGTGTTCTGACAGCAGCTCTCTATCACTGTCTCTAGTAATGGTGGGGGAAAGTATCTCAGTGTTTTCTATTAAGTGAGTTACTAAATAATAAATGTTAATAACAAATACAGTATGATAACTCATCATTAGCATGTGTCTTGCAGTGTTTATTATTTTTCACTTGGTTCTCTACCATTCTCAAGAGGAAATTCATTTCATACATCTGTTTTAAGTACTGGTATAATTCTGATATGCCATTTTAAAATTGCATTCAATGTGAAATGTACAGATTATGAAGCAGAGTATATTTGAAAGAGGAGAAAGTAAACCAGCCAAGTCAAGCACATAAAATCTTTTCATTAATCTGTATAATGCAAAGTTTGCCATCAATCTGCTATTCCAGAGAAAAGGGGGATGGAGGCTACCACTATTCCAAGAAATGAAAAGAAAACAGCGCCTTAACGACCCACCAGACCATGGAAATGGATCAGATTAGACCACAACTCTCCTGGTGCGTACCCGCTCTGTCATCCTCAGCCTTTGTAATGAGCCCGGTGCCACATCAGCATACGGGAAATAAAATACCAAGAAAAGTTGTTTTCAGACCAAAGCTTAATTCACTGTATCACCTTGGTGAAATATTTATGGAACGGAAATTAAAAAAAAAAAAAATAGCAGTTTAGGGCCTGCATGATCCAAGTCCTATTGAGTTAATGGAAGCATTTCCATTGACTTCAGTGAGAGCTGGATCGGGGCCATAGTTGCAGGCGCAGAGCCATTTCCTGCAAAAGGTGTGCCAGTTCAAACAATGGTGATGTGGCCCTCTGAGATTTATCCTCACCACTGCTTATTTTTATCCCCTTTGTTCTGCTACTGCAGCAGCACTGGAGACATATACCTGCAGAGACAGACAGACCACTAACTTTGGTAGCTTATTTCTACAATTGCCCTACTGTCAGTACTATACCTTGACTAAGCCTTCACTGGACCCAATTCTTCTCTCACGCCCACAAGTTTTGTGCCATTGACTGATGCAAAGGAGATGAGTACCAGGCCTAAGATGTGCTATTTACACCCACAAATAAGGGCAAGTTCCTGATGCCTTACTTAAGTTAGGTACTAGCTTACTGCAATCAGTGGGACTGCTCATGGTGTAAGGTACTACTGAACATGAGTAAGGGCATGAGAATCTGGCCATAACAAAGAAAGCTTTAATCCAGCTCCCATTGAAATCAATGGCAAAATTTAATTTGACTTCAAAGAGAGCAAGATCTGGTGCTTGACCGAACAGGTAGGTAGCTTCTCCTTGCTATTCAAAGAACAATGTTCTAAGATGTGCTTACATGGATTCTGGGACAGGTCTTGCACTTAAAGCCAATGGAAGTTTTCTGATGGATTTATATGGATTCTGTATCAGTCCCTCTCTTGGGACATGATCAATCATTAAGAAGGCTGAGGGAAGTTCCCTATAAACCCTTTATCTGTTGTGTGCAAGTATGTCAAAAGAAGTAATTTGTCTGCACTTCTGCTTGTCTGTAGCAAATAGGCAATGTAATTCTTTAGTTGTCTGCATAACACAATGGAAAGTGTGCCATAATTCACCGGGCCCGGGCCAAGAATTTTCGGCAGTGTACCAGTAGCCAACAGTAATGTCTGTTTTATGTGAAACCATCCATTATAAATCTTTAGAGGAGGTTACCTGGCATCCAGAATACATTTTTTAAATTGACAGGATTTGCAGACATGTTCAAAAATGGTGCAAAACTCTCTTTTAAGAGCCTAGTGAGTGCTAAGTACAGTAGCACAGGGACATTTTCAAACTCAAGAAAGAAATCTGGTCAATGCATGCATTATTACTTAGGGACAACAGAGTGAATTGCTGATAGGCTAATAACATTCCAACCCCACCCTCAGGGCCAGATCCAAAGTCCACTTAAGTCAATGGAAAGACTCCCACTGATTTCAATGGGTTTGGCTTGAGCCCAACACATCTAGATTGCTATTCCATTTTGTGTTTGTTGCCTTCTTCTATTAATGTCAGTCTAATGTCGCGTGTACTCTCAGAAAAAACATGAAAAGAGCTGTCTCAGTGCATGACAACAACAAACTTCATCCTGCAATGGGTGCAAGAGTCCGACTCCACATGGATCAGCTTGCAGGATCGGGGCCTGAATCCTCATCTGCCAAAGGTGAGCCCTTCCTCAGGTGCTTTGTACTGTCACACTCTACAAAGGCTGGGAGTAGAAGCTAATATTTCCTTTAGTCTCAGTTGTAAAGGTGTCCATCCAGAGCACTGAGCAATCATTATAAAATACACTTATGCTCAGAACAATAAGCCAGTTTGGGCTTATTAGGGGCTGAGGGGCTTGCTAAAGCTGATGAACCTCTTAAGACTCAGAAGGTAGGAGGCTGGCAGGCTGCTAACCACTGTCTCCAATGGCTTGTGGGGTGAATTCCAGAGGTCTCCCTAGAGCCTCCTCAGGCTTATAAAAGGGGCATGAACCTCCCAGGACTCATGGCAAGGCCACACAAGACTTCTAAGGTTTTCAAGAGGGAGGCTAGAAACCCTGACGAACCTCTTAAAGCTTACAGATGATGGTATTTGTCGCCCCCACTACACACAGTGAGCCTCACAGGTGTCACAGGGGATAGAGGCAGTCGGGGGCTGAAGAGCCCTATAAGGGCCTATGTGGGGAGCCTATGGCGAGTGCCACTTCATTCTGTGGGACTCCTGCATGGCGCCAGGGGAGCAGCAGGGAAGACAACCTTCACTTCTCCATAAGTGCAAGTCAAGGGGTTATAATGCTACACTGGGAATAGGTCTCCCTGAAGAGTAGCTGTAACAAATTTATTTCCACATGCACTCCATCTCAGAGTGCCTTTCCATGCCCATTTCTAAAATACCAGTTTTACTCATTGTGGCACTCTGTACAGAGGGAGAGCCGCATTCAAATTCAAAGCCAGTCCTGTGTTCTGCTCCTTTTTCCTGAGTTAGATGTTTAATAGGTGATGCTCCCTCATTTCAGAATCAGTTAATTTAGTAAATTACTAAAATAGCATATTGTACTACAGTGTCTTACATTATTAAATCCAGTTTAAAATACGTAAGAAACCTAGCTAAGTCATACATCAAGAAACCAGTGGAAATGGATTATGGTAGCTTTCCTCCTCTTCCAACATATTCTAAATTACAAACATGGATAATTTTGTTATATTAGTATTTACCAACAGAAACAATTCCAAGTAGTCTCCCAGCCCAGATGTTCTTGAAAAAGAATTGGACAGTTGGTCCATAAATCAAGTTAGCAATTTCCCCATCACTTTCTTAAGCGACTTTGCTTACTTCACGAATCAGCCAACTGAACACACATATCCTTAAGCAGAACTGTAAAAATAGCATTAGACTTTTCTTTGAAATGCAATCTGAGAACATAACAGAGTCACCACTGCTTTTCTGGGGCAGAGTTAAAGCTGTGTTGGCTATCTGAGTGCTATTTCAACCCTGAATTTCCTCCATTTCTATTGTTTGTTTGTTTTAAACTCTAACATTCTTGAAAAATAGTACACACTCAAAAAAATGATATATACCTACACCCTTACTTCACCTTAGAGTTTCATACTCTCATATAATACTTATAAAACATTTAAGATGAAGTATAAAGTGTATATGAATGAGAGAGAGAGAGAGAGGAACTAAGCAAGAGGAACAATTAAAAAAAAACTTTATTCATGAAATCAGTGGAGCTACTTGAGGAGTAAGGTACTACTTGGTGTGAGTCAGGGAGGCACAATCCGGCCCTATGAAGTCACACAGTGTGTGATCTAACAAGCCTGGAAACAAATTGGTACCTCCAGGGAATGCACTGGTACCTGACCACAGTGATTAGGGCTACCATATGTCCGGATTTCCCCGGACATGTCCGGCTTTTCCGTCTATAAATAGCCGTCCGGGGGGGATTTTTAAAAATCTAAAAATGTCCGGGACTTCCCCCCGGTCAGCTATTTATAGATAGAAAAGCGGTGGCCAAGCGCCGCTGGGCACCCAAAGCCCCTTCCCGGCTCCCCCCATCCCCTGCAGCCTTACCATGCTGTCCGGCCCGCAGCTGTCTTCCCCCTCCTCCACTCCCCTGAACGCTCTGCCCACCTGCTCCTCCCCCTCCCCTGCTTCCCGCGAATCAGATCTTCGCGGGAAGTCTGAAAAGAAGCAGGGGCAAGCGGGAGGCAGCAGCAGGTAAGCTGGGGCAGGGGGGGCACGAGGAGGAGAGCTCCGGGGAGGCGCGGCCTTGGCCGAGTGGCGCCCAGCTGCCCCAGCGGCTCCGGCCCAGCTCGAGCCCCAGCACCCCCAGCCCAGACCCGGCCCGGCTCGGGCCCCAGCAGCGCCGGCCTGGCTCGGGCCCCAGCACCCCCAGCCCGGACCCAGCCCGGCTCGGGCCCCAGCACCGCCAGCTGAGCACCTCCAGCCCGGCCCCAAACCCCACAACTCCGGCCGGAGCGCAGACCGATTCCTGGGCTCTTTAAAGCCGGCCCTGGTCAGGGGACAGGGAGGGGGGGTTGGATGGGTCGGGAGTTTGGGGGGGGACTGTCAGGGGGGCAAAGGTGTGGAGAGGGGTTGGGACAGTCAGGGACAGGGAGCAGGGGGGTTAGATGGGTCTGGGGGGGCTGTCAGGGGGGCAGGGGTGTGGAGAGGGCTTGGGACAGTCAGGGACAGGGAGCGGGGGGGGTTAGATGGGTCTGGGGTTCTGGGGGGGCTGTCAGGGGGCAGGAGTGTGGAGAGGGGTCGAGGCATGCAGGTAGCAGAGGGGGTTGGATGGGTCAGGAGTTCTGGGGGTCCTGTCAGGGGCGGGGAGCAGTTGGATAGGGCATGGGAGTCCCCGGGGGTCTGTCTGGGGGTGGGGGTGTGGATAAGGGTCGGGGCAGTCAGGGGACAGGTAGGGTTGTAGGGCGTTCTCAGGAAGGGGCAGTCAGGGGACAAGAAGCAGGGTGGCTTAGATAAGCGGTGGGGTCCTAGGGGGCAGTTAGTGGCAGGGGTCCCAGGAGGGGGCAGTCAGGGGACAAGGAGCGGTGGGGGGTTGGGGGTTCTGAAGGGGGCAATCAGGGGGTGGGAAGTGGGAGGGAGTGGGTGGGGCAGGGGCGGGGCTAGAGCGGGGCTCCTCCCCCCCCCCCCCGTGTCCTCTTTTTTGCTTGTGGAAATATGGTAACCCTAACAGTGATGTATTTATCTGTCATGACCATTGGTCCTGGCACTGACTGCATTTTTAAATAAATACAGTGAGTGTGTATCTAAATGTCCTCAAACTTTATAGAACACACATTGATTTTATTGGAATGTGTGAACAATTACGTGAATGGGAGGGAGCATGTGTAGTTTACAGAGAGGGGCCTGCAAGTCATGGCTGCTGCATTCTCATTCTGGACCTACCACGGAATTGTCACTGGAGTATCTAAGGACCCGACCTTGGTGGGATTTGGGGCAAATCATTCACGTATTCTGTTGCATTTTAGGCCTTGGGGGATCTGCAAAATAGGAAAGAGGATTTGGTCCTTAACCGTATTGTAGCTGTTATATACTTCCCAACAGTCCAAGGTTTTGTGGGAACATTTGCCTTCAACCAGGACATGGGGCTTGGGAGTCAAGGGCAGTTTGGCACAGCTCCCTGTTTGAGAGGGCCCCCAAACTGTGTGGTGCTGCAAACTGTTGCATGAGTCATAGTGCCACTCAGATTTGGCCCAACTGCCCCTCCATCTCAATCTACGGAGGAGCAGATGAGCCAAACCTGAGTGGCATTGAGACCCTGTGTGCTAGGTCACAATGCTAGTCAAATTTGGCTCTGTCTCTATCTATGGAGGGCTGGATAGGCCAAACCTGAATGGTACCTGTTCCACTTTAACCACTTGGAATGTTGGGAGATATGCTATTATTACCCATCTGTAAAATGGCTACAATAATACTTACCTATCTCAGAGGAATTGTGAGGCTTTACTAATTTATTAACACTTATGCAGTAGTTTGAGAGTCTCAGAGGAAAATTGCGACATACTGTGGTGTTTTGAAAACTGTGTTAAGGTTATAAGCTATCACTTTGAATTCTCAGGGGTTCTCCTGGTTCTGCTTGCAAGCTAGGGGGCATTGTAAGGAAGAAGGTGATATGGATCTAGCAGCACTCAGTCTGCAAAGAGCCAGCCTAGAGCAAGGTGGGGTGAATTGTGCCACTCTGCCTTACAAAACATTCTGCTTTCCCTCTCTTTTTAGGGTTCTTGTCTGTTAAGGTTCTGAATTTTAAGAACTATGCTATGTTGCAACCTTCCAGAAGAGTATTGTATGGTTTTAATCTAACTTCTCCATTTGCCGTGAACATACCACATATGCTCAAAATATTATTACTTGATAGAAAAGCATCTGGATGTATTTTAAATTGTAGATATCACATGCCCTTTTCATCACCTAAAATGGAAACTGTTCTGCTCGCAGCTTGTCAGCCATATCCATAAACTGAATTTGACTAGAAACAAAAATCCTACATTGTGCTGCCTAGTTGAGTTATGTTGTACTTACCTCTCCTCCAGCATGCCCCCCTCTTTCCCCAAAAAGCCTCATTAATTCTGCTAGTATGTTTGTACATTCAAAAGTTTTAAGCATAAAAAAGCAGTCGTACAAGGTGTTTAGTAGGATGCACAACCTTTAAGGTTGACAGGGACCACCATGTGAAGGGTCCTTCTCCAGATCCCACCAATTGAGCACTTACCATCGGGTGCAAACCAGCCCTGGACTATGTGGTGTCGCCTTAAAAGGCTCTGCATTGGAATTGGCTGGTCTAGCGACATGACGATCAAGTGGGGCTACATCAATGGCCCCAATACTTGTGACTGCAGCACAGCACCTCAAAATATGAAGCATCTCCTGAGATGCCAGCTGCTTGAGTGCAAATGTTCTTCCAGTGACCCAATGGAGTGCAGAGATCAGGCAATCGCATGTGAACAGATGTGGTGGGAAGCAGTTTGAGGACACAACAAGATGAAGCATTAAAAAAAAGAAACCACTAAGAATTTTTCTCATCATCAACAAAATAACACTGCTGGCTGACACGAGCACTGCACCAGATGCCAACATCAAAACAAATAAGTACACTCATATGGATTCAAATAGGTAGCAGAGATGGACAATGTCTATTTTGTACATTATGTTACACAGCCTACTGTTCTAGTAAATCTTCATTAGAACATGTTTCCCTTTTAAAGCTATTGCTTTGTGGGTCGTATGAGTTTGTCTTATCTGTTGCTACAAGGAGGTAGGCTTTAATTACATCAGTACAGCCATCTGGACCACTATCTTTGAGTATAATACATCAATACCACCACCAGGGTAATAACAAATACACAGCCTGAGACAACTCCATTCTGAAGCACACAGTAACAGTGACTGATTGATGCTCACAGTTATGGGGCACACGGCAGTGTTCTATGCAGCACAGCAGCTGCAAAAGACATGGATCAAATGAAAAAAAGTATGTTGCACACGGGATTAGTTTGACAATGAGATATAAATGAAATGATTGTCAAGGAACGCATGTGTGATAGAAGCACAAAGCACTTGGCAGCTTGCGCTTTGTTGGATACATGAACCAAGAGAGAAAAAAATACTTATCATGGTTCCATTAAATGATCCTGGATCCATAAAGGCAAAGCCATCAGCCTTAATTCATTCACCTCCTAAATTAGGGAAATGCACCTTTATAGTTAGAAAAAAAAGGAAGTTTGGCTTCTCATCTTTCATTGTTACACTTTGTTATCTTCTGAGAAGCAGTCTGCTAAGTGTCCTGGACTTACAGAATATGCAGTGCTAATAGTCAAAAACACTTTTTTGCTGTATTTTTACAGAATTGCTCATGTATGTATTTTTAATTAATGTTCACCAGTTGAGGGACAAATTACACTGGTCTACAATTTTTGAGAAGTCATCTGCTTCAGAGATAAAATGTGCTATTTATGATGTATTTTGATGTGCTGAATTCAAATATGACAATTAAAACAACTGATTGGCTACTGTTTCTCAGATATTTAAGTTTTTACATTTTATGTCTATGTCTATTGTGTAGATAGTAGAATTTTAATCATAAATTGTAAACCTAGGTCTTTTCATGTGTTTATGGTTGCTTTACATGATAATATTTCACCTGTCCTGTTTATGGAACACTTTAAAAATCAGCAAAAGGGTTATATAAATAAAATTTATTATGAAACAAAAGGCAAAAAACTATTCTGTACATAGTTTAGTCCTATTCAGGGTCTACTCAGCGCTTCTTGGCTTGTCTCTTGTATTCATTAAATGGAGCATCTCTTGTCACTGTCCAGCAATAGTCTGCAAGCATTGATGGGCTCCATTTGCCCTGATAGCATTTCTCCATTGTTGCAATGTCCTGGTGAAATCGCTCGCCGTGCTCGTCGCTCACTGCTCCGCAGTTCGGTGGGAAAAAAATCTAGATGAGAGTGCAAAAAATTTATCTTTAGTGACATGTTGCAACCAAGGCTTTTGTATGCCTTGAGGAGGTTTTCCACTAACAACCTGTAGTTGTCTGCCTTGTTGTTTCCGAGAAAATTTATTGCCACTTACTGGAAGGCTTTCCATGCCGTCTTTTCCTCGCCACGGAGTGCATGGTCAAATGCATCATCTCGAAGAAGTTCACGAATCTGAGGACCAACAAAGACACCTTTCTTTATCTTAGCTTCACTTAACCTTGGAAATTTTCCATGGAGGTACTTGAAAGCTGCTTGTGTTTTGTCAATGGCCTTGACAAAGTTTTTCACCAGACCCAGCTTGATGTGTAAGGGTGGTAACAATTTTCCTTGATTCAACAAGTGGTGGATGCTGAACACTTTTCCTCCAGGCTCCAATGACTGTTGGAGTGGCCAATCTTTCTTGATGTAGTGGGAATCTCTTGCACGACTATCCCATTTGCAGAGAAAACAGCAGTACTTTGTGTATCCAGTCTGCAGATCAACCAAGAGAGCAACAACCTTTAAATCGCCACAAAGCTGCCACTGATGTTCGTCATAGTTTATGCACCTCAAAAGTTGTTTCATGTTGTCATAGGTTTCCTTCATATGGACTGCATGACCAACTGGAATTGATGGCAAAACATTGCCCTTATGCAGTAAAACAGCTTTAAGACTCGTCTTCGATGAATCAATGAACAGTCTCCACTCATCTGGATCGTGAACAATGTTGAGGGCTGCCATCACACCATCGATGTTGTTGCAGGCTACAAGATCACCTTCCATGAAGAAGAATGGGACAAGTTCCTTTTGACGGTCACGGAACATGGAAACCCTAACATCACCTGCCAGGAGATTCCACTGCTGTAGTCTGGAGCCCAACAGCTCTGCCTTACTCTTGGGTAGTTCCAAATCCCTGACAAGGTCATTCAGTTCACCTTGTGTTAGGAGGTGTGGTTCAGAGGATGAGGATGGGAGAAAATGTGGGTCCTGGGACGTTGATGGTTCAGGACCAGAAGTTTCATCCTCTTCCTCTTCCTCGTCTGACTCAAGTGAGAATGATTCTGGTGCATCAGGAACCGGCAGTCCTTCTCCGGGGGGTACTGGGCGTATAGCTGATGGAATGTTTGGATAATGCACAGTCCACTTTTGCTTCTTTGACACACCTTTCCCAACTGGAGGAACCATGCAGAAGTAACAATTGCTGGTATGATCTGTTGGCTCTCTCCAAATCATTGGCACTGCAAAGGGCGTAGATTTCCTTTTCCTGTTCAATCACTGGTGAAGATTTGTTGCACAAGTGTTGCAGCATATTTGTGGGGCCCACCTCTTGTCCTGATCTCCAATTTTGCAGCCAAAATAAAGGTGATAGGCTTTCTTAACCATAGTGGTTATACTGCGCTTTTGTGATGCAAAAGTCACTTTACCACAAACATAGCAGAAGTTATCTGCACTGTTCACACAAGTACGAGGCATCTCTGCTCACTTTGGCTAAACAGAAATGTGTCCCTTTGCAATATCAAACACTGACAAATAAGAGAGCACGACACTGTATGATTTCTAGAGCTGATATAGGGCAATTTGTTCAGCAGAGTGATGTAAGCTTCCTTATGATTGCATCATCCATGACTTCTAGGAATAACATGATGCAATTCATATCATGTATGATGCAATACCAG
The DNA here is from genome assembly GCF_027887155.1 of Malaclemys terrapin pileata. NCBI lineage: Eukaryota > Metazoa > Chordata > Testudines > Emydidae > Malaclemys > Malaclemys terrapin. The sequence continues at coordinate 90,386,405 of NC_071507.1, forward strand.
CTTCAGATTGCATCATTCATTGTTTTGCTAAAAAGCAAGTACTGTCCAAACCCAGTCATAGATTTATTCATAGATCCAGTCAAAGATGTATTTTAGTCATTTCTGGTTTAAATTGAGATCCCTTCCCTTTATAACTCACTTATCCTCCGCCATTCCCAAGTCAAGGGTCGTATATACTGACCCAATAGCATATCTTGAAAACTAGAGCCAATCAACAATTTTAAGCATCATTTTCATTCTCAGTGACCCAGAATTAGTAAAGTTTGACTACATTTATTTCAGAAGCATTTTGGCTGTAGAGCAGTGTTATCTTCTGCATTCAGTTTATCTTGAAAGCATTCCATGTGTCTATTGCAACATCAATTTTCAGTCTTTTGATTCAGGGTCTGATCCAAAGTCCACTGGAAGTCCTTCCATTTTCTTCAGTGGGCTATGGAGCTGGTCTCTAGAGCCTAACTACATAATATAACCATCTGTACGGTACATATGGTTTACTTTGAAACCCACATACATTCTGGTGTGAGATAAGATGACAGCAAGGCGTAATCACTAGCATTACCCTTTCAGGTCCAATTAGAATGCAAAAAACCATCCTTTTATTCCAACTAAACTTACCAGGTGGGCCCTCAGCTCTGTAAACTGGATAGTTCACTCTACCGTGGTTCTCTGCTGTACTTTTTGCTGGTTACATTACCCCAGCTCTAAAACATATGGTTTACATCAAGCCACTGTTTCAAGTATCCAGGAGCTACAGTAAGCCATTTGATTTACCAATAGTTTAACTTAGAATGAAATACAAAATCAGATACAATCCATAGCCTGTGGACTGTTTTCCAACAGAGAGAAAGATGAGCATATAGTATAAAAAATTAGGGAAGTCCTTTACAACTTTAACTTTTCCACATAGAAATATACTTTAGCTAGAGACAATGGAGTAAAATGTAGTGAAGGATGCATTCTGTGTGACACACATACTTTTATTGTTCTCCACTCAAACTGAAGTGCTAAACCAGGGGTCAGCAACCTTTCAGAGGCATGCTGAGTTGTCATTTATTCATTCAGATTTAAGGTTTCGCGTGCCAGTAATACATTTTAACATTTTTAGAAAGTCTCTTTCTACAAGTCTATAATATATAACTAAACTATTGTTACATGTAAAGTAAATAAGGTTCTTAAAATGTTTAAGAAGCTTCATTTAAAATTAAATTAAAATGCAGACACCCCCCCCCGACCGGTGGCCAGTACCCAGGCAGCGTGAGTGCCACTGAAAATCAGCTCGCATGCCGCCTTCGGCACGTGTGCAATAGGTTGCCTACCCCGTGCTAAACAATAATTGGAAAAATATGAACATTTTGCAAGACCAAAGTTTGAAAATAATTTAAAAAACCCAACTACTTAAAAGAATGTTATTGCAAATGTACTTTTAAATCTGTGTGAAAGCCCTCACCCAAACCTTCCCTTGCCTAGATGGATCCCCTACAATTGGCTCTCTAATTAATGTTCTTTTGCTTCCGGATGTTTTGCTTCAGGGCAATTCAGTCAGAACTTGTTGACTATTTCAACCACAACTTTGTTGCTTGTTCCTAAAGCAGGCCTCTTCGGACGTAATTGTTTATGATGACATTTCTGGATGAAAGGGATATTACTTCTGGTACACTATTAAGGGGGTTTTCTGTGACACAGCTTAACCATAGCAATTGGAAGTACTATGGACATTACTGAAAATGTAAGGACTCCTCATTCATAGAATACAAAGGGCCAAATTCTGCCTTTATCTATACCCCAGGAACCTAATGAAGAATTCAGGGTGAACAGTGCAGATGTAGAAGCAGAATTAGGCCCAAAGCTTTTTAACTGGTTCTGGGAACAAATACATGTCAAATCTGCAACACTTGAGTAAGTTTAAATTGTACACAGACCTATTCTCCCAATCATTGTTTCCTGATTACCTTCCTGGAGGTTTAAACATGGGGAAGGGGTTCTCTGCTCTAAGGCATTTATGGCCCAATTCAAAACTAGGGTGACCAGATGTGATGAAGAAAATATTGGGACACATGGGGAGGGGTAAGAGGGTCCCGCCGGTGGAGCAAAAGAAAAAAAAGCAGAGTCCCGCCAGCAGAGCAAGGGGGGGGATGGGGAAGCAGAGCCCCAGAGTCCCACCGGCAGAGGGGGGGGAAAAAAAAAAGCGGAGTCCCGCCGGCGGAACAAAACAAAACAAAAATAGGAGTGCGAAATATCGGGACAAATTGCGTCCCGACCAAACATTGGTCGGGACGCGGGACAAACACCTAAAAATCGGGACAGTCCCAATTTTATTGGGACGTCTGGTCGCCCTAATTCAAAACACACTGATGACAGTGGGAGTCTTTCCATTGACTTCAGTGTGCTTTGCGTCAGGGCGCTCAAAGGGTGTTACTAACAGGTTAACAAACAGATGAATTTATTAGTTATCAAAGAAAACACTTAATATCAAGAAAGAGGATGAATAAAAATGTTTTCCTGCTACACAGTTATAATGATGGACATGAATAATTTGATCAGATCAATGAATCAGATGAGATCACTGAGTCTGACTGGAAAATGACCATTGCTTCATGTGCTCACATTCTCAATAATGAGAGAATGTTTATCCTCATTCACTGTGATGTTGTGACTCTAAGCACCCCTGTATTCATACCCTACACATTATTGTAATAATCTTTGTGCAAAATATGCCTTGTGAGATATCATTAAAACACTAACACTGATAATTAATACTCTTGTGTAATGTAGGTATGAAATGCATATTATGAGTTATGAAAATAAGGTGAAATTATGACTAAAATGCATTTATCAGACAAGTCTGGTAAGGGAGTAAACCAGCTTCTCAAAGATAGAGGACAAGCAGATGCCTCCAGCCAGGTGTCAAAGTTGATGGGCAATCACGTGTCAAGTGGGCATTATTTGGCAAAGAATTGGGGCAAAGAAGTGGGGCAAACAGATGGATCAGCATTTTACCAAATAACAGCATGGAACCTCTTTCATCACCAGACTCCAGGTCTCCTTCCTCCCAGCTAGAATGAACTTTATCAAAGGTTAACTCTCAGGAAAATGCATTCAAAGGGTGACTAGACTATAAAAGTGAGGAGCAAAAACACCCCAATTCTTCTCTCTGTCACCTAAGAAAACAAAGAAACCAGCTCTTTGACTTTGGGTGGAGATCCTGACCTGAGAATTTGCTCAGCCATGTTGCTGGGAACATGTGGTAAGGATTTTACCTTAAACCAAATCTAGTTTTTTAAGTTTTAGCTATTAGGAAGTATTTTATCTTTATTTCTCTTTAACCATTCTGACTTGAATACCTTATACTTGTACTGACTTAAAACCTCTCTCTTTGTAGTTACATAAACTTGTTTTATTTTTAATGTAAACTAATCCGTTGCTGTGTTTAAACTGAACTGTTTTATAACTCCAATTAAAGTAATTAATATCAGAACTGCCCAGAAGAGGGCTAGACAGTGCAGAACACATATTTTTGGGAAAAGTCAGGAGTATGTTGGGGTCACCCTGCAAGTCGTAACCCAGGCTGGTGGAAGCTAGAGTGTTGCTGACAGGCTGCTGAGATCAGAGCTGCTGGCCCAGGGCAATAGCCGGGGATGACCGGCATGGTGGTAGGCTGATGGTGAGTGGCCCAGGTTGGGAACTATAACAGCAAAGCATTGTGAGGCACCCAGGATTATGGGGCAGGTGGTGATCTGCATTGCACCTCAGAATGTGACAGATGTACCTACACTTTTTCAGTGATTCCCCATAGGCCAGGTTGTACTGTTCCACAGGTCTACTGGCTGTTTTGTTTGGTGTGTCCCACATGACTTTCAGACCCTTCTTAGTGGGCAACAGTTGCACATTCTTTGGCTTCAGTGAATCTTCAAGTATATAAAGAGTGCAAATGTCAACTCACAACAACTTAAAAGACCTAAGCATCACATTTGAGGTAATGCATGTAAAGCAGAGACTGAGGCCACAATAAGCCATGAATTTAGTCTTAGCATCTTAGAATTGTTCTTTTCATAGTCACAGCCCTCCCACTAGTTGTCAGTAGAAAAATGGGGAAAGGTATATGTTTCTGACAGCTTAAAATTAAGTAGTATCTGAAACCATGCCATTATAAGAGAAAATCCTCCCATCTTTAAGTCATCAACCTACAAGAATTGTAGCTCAATTGATTAAGGACATCATTTTCAAAAGCAAGCTCTAATGCCTCTCATCAATTTTTTTAATCTGTTGCTGTTGTACACAAACTTAACAGTACACTATGCTCTTTGGTAGCCATTGCCTGTGTGATGAATCATATAGGGTTACCATATTTTGAGTGTCCAAAAAGAGGACACTCCATGGGGCCCTGGCCCCGCCCCCAGCCCCACCCAACTCCACCCCTTCCCCAAAGTCCCCGCCCCAACTCCGCCCCCTCCCCTGCTTCCCGCGAACATTTGATTCACAGGAAGCCTGAAGCAGGAAGCAGGCAAGCTGGGGGGTAGGGCGAGGAGGCGCAGCCCAGTCTGGCCCCCTCCGGCGGCCGGCCCCAGCGTCTCCAGCCTGGCTCGGCTCGGGCCCTGGGGTGCCGGCCCCAGGCCAGCACCGCCCGCCCCGGCCCCAGCCCAGCGCACCCCCGGCCACCCAGCACCGCCAGCCCCCGGCGGCCTGGCGCACCCCCCGGCGGCCCGGCGCACCCCCCGGCCGTCCAACACCGCCAGCCCCTGGTGGCCCCTGGTGGCCCGGCACACCCCCCGGCCGCCCAACACCACCGGCCCCCAGCAGCCCGGCGCACCCCCCGGCCGCCCAACACGGCCGGCCCCGGCGGCCCGGCACACCCCCCGGCCGCCCAGCACCGCCGGTCCCCGGCGGCCCGGCGCACCCCCTGGCCGCCCAGCACCGCCGGCTCCCGACCCCGGGCCAGCCCCTGGCCCAGCGGCGCCGGATTTTCCCGGACATGTTCGGCTTTTTGGGATTTCCCCCCGGACGGGGATTTAAGTCCCAAAAAGCCGGACATGTCTGGGAAAATCCGGACGTATGGTAACCCTAGAATCATATAAACAACGGGGGGGGGGGTGAGAGATTAATTTGTTTGAAAAGCACTATTATTCTTATTCATACATGTTTAAATCAGCATTCATAGCATTATACCAGTACAACAGGAGAGTGTAGCTGAACAAATAACAGGTTCCTTGCCCCAAAACCGTTACTTCTAAGAACACAGGCGGAACAATACAGAAAAACAAGAATGTTAGAGGTGTACAGCTACTGAAAACTATCCTTGGATCCTACACATTCTCCTGCCTGTGGAAGAAATGGTGAGAATAGTACTATACAGTATAACAAATGGCAGTTTTGTCCAATACAATGAGAAATGAAAGAATACATAAAAACACTGCAGTAGAAAACATGCCACATGATGCTTTTTATCCCCTGGTAAAATATATCAAAGCACATGCTCACCGCTGATATATTGGTGCTAAAGTTTACCAAACTATTTCTATGGGAAAGAAGGCTAGGTACTGTAGGTGCAGATGCACATGATAAGATACATCATGACAGAAAATATGCTTTCAAGGCCAGGAACGTGACACCTTCTGCTATTACTGTTCCTTTCTGTTGAAAACTCGTGACCTCATTCTTAAAATATGAAATAAGAAAAAGATGTACAGTTTGACCTCATTTTTAATGATCATAAGAATGGCCATACTGGGTCCATCTAGCCCAGTATCCTGTCTTCTGACAGTGGCCAATGCCAGGTGCCCCAGAAGGCATGAACAGAACAGGTAATCGTCAAGTGATCCATCCTCTGTATGTTGTCCTTTGTGATCCTGTCACTAAGGGAGAAGTTCCTATATAGTTTCTCTCTCACACACGCACCCACCTTTTCTAAAAATCTGGTACAGTTGAAAATTCAGCCCCCACCCCCCACCCCCACTTTTCCCCACACAAATTATTCTCACCCATGGTATCAGAGACTTCCCTACTGTTAACTCTCTGAGTTACCTATGCGTTCTTCAGTCACAGGGAGCGGAGTTTATCTAACTTGAACCTCTCCCCACCATGGAAAAGGCTGGGAGTTTGACCCACTAAATCCATGGATACCCCTCCCTCAGGACAGATCTTGAGGAATCTTCCATTTGGCAATCTAGTTCAAAATACAGAAAACTTGCTTCCAGATTGCCAGCTGACTACTCCACCACCCTGCCCTCCCCCCACCTCTTGACAACACAGCTTGTACAGAAGTCATGCTGCCAGTAGTTCCTCTAACCATGGCTGCTCAAGCTGGGCTTTGTGGGGTGTAAGTCAGGGCAGAATTTAGGCCACACTGTATAGGGACAGTAGCCTGTCACCTTCCTCCCAGTGTTATGATCTTTCTGCATCCATTTATTGCCTCTTTTGTTTTACTTAGATTGTAAGCTTTTTGGAGAAGGGACTGACTTTTTGTTCTGTTTGTCCAGCGTCTAGCACAATGAGCTGCTAATCCATGACTAGGGCTTCTAGGTATTAAGGTAATACAAATAAATAATAATGATAAATTATTAATAAATAATCCAACTATTAAGATTGTAGGGCTCTTTATAAGGCTAACTAAACAGAAGCACCATCTTTATGCTGAGCTTCTGGATTGTAATACGGGGCCTAATTATCTACTCCATTACACTTGTTTCACACTGTTATAACTCCATTAAAATCAATGAAGCATTAAGAATGTAAAACTGTGCACTGAGTAGAGAATGAGGCCCTGTATGTTCAAAACTTTATATTTGATTAATCCGATGGGATATGCTGAGTGGGTTTCTGGAAGTTTATGGTACTCAGCACAGCTCTCTACTTGTACCAAGTTTCTTTCTAACCCTTGACAATTAGTGGTTAGGTTATGCCCTAAAGCAGGGGTTTTCAACCTTTTTTCATCTGCAGATCCTAAAACTTTTCAAATGGACGTGCGGACCCTTTTGGAAATCTTAGTCATAGTCTGTGAGCCCCCAGGAGTCCATGGACCACAGATTTGAAAACCACTTCCCTAAAGTATGATGATTTATATGCCTATTTTTATCCTACTTCATGGACCTGTGGCTGTTTTTAATAGCCATAGAAATGGTTAGGCCTTTTTCGAATCTTGCCAAACTCCTGGCTTCTTGATTTCTTGTAGCACCGTTTCACAGGTTAAAACAAGACTTCATTCCTCTGGATGCTGGTTTTGGGCATTGGATCAGGGGAGTAACTTTTTTTACATTGCTGTAGTCCCTCAGCTGTAGGACTTTAACAACCACCCAATTCCTGTGAATGGTTTACATCAGTTCTGTCTTGCTAACTAGCTAGCAACTAGTTAAAAAGCTAGTTAGTAAGCTAATACGTTAGAAAGCATGGTAATAACAGGTTAAGAGAATAAAAGTAACAGTTGAAGGAATGTGAGAAACTTTTGAAGTTAAGCATAGGTCTGGATCCAAACTCCCTCCCTATTAGGGATGTTGTGGCCTAGGGGATTTGTCAGCCAAATATACAGCCAGGAATACTCCCAAAGTTAATGTCCCTGAACTTTCACATGTTTGGATCTGAACGTTTGGAGTCCAAAAATATGCAAAAGTGACTACTTTATCCTGTAACGTAGCAAAGATTTTTTTAATCCAACAAAGATTCACATGTTTATGTTTTTCCATTTCTTCTGTACTTCAAGTGCACGTTTAACTTTCCATAGAAACTGCCAAAAACTTCTCAGACCCATAAAGTCAGAAAGCATGAATTCAAGCTTCATCATGAACTCAAGAAAGAAAATCAACTATCTCTGTTTTCCTTTCATACTAGGGACCTCTCATAGATCAAAAAAGATTGTGATGTCCCAAAAGTCCACGCCTGCTAAGAACGAAAATACTGGATATGTCAACTCAATATTATTTTCCCTTCTCTTATCAGCAGCTGTCAAAGATGAAACTTAGTCACTAGAATATCAAAAAGTACATCTTAAAATAACAAAGACAAAATCCATTTCTCTGTTTCTATAAAATGCAAACTGAAAGCATTGCATGTTATTGTCCTTTATAGCTGTAATGCTATTACTATTCATAATTCAAATCCTGTGATAGAACCACCCTTCTTTTAAATTGCTTTATTCTAAGTTATCTATTGTATATATTAGTTCTGTAGGAAGGAAAGCCATTTACTGAAAGTTTTAAGGTTTCAAAAAGTTAATAATAGAACTTCTTAAAGACATCATATAAAACCAGATTCAAGGAAATATTCAGACCACTATCATCACTGGTCCCAGTAACTCCACACTCAGTCAGATCCTGATGCAAGTCAGTAATGGACAATATTCCTAAATAATTTTCTCACCCATAAAAAAGTAATACTCGGCAGTTAGGTTCCAAGCCATTTCTTCATTAAAAGTGAAGTGGACATACTACATGTGCACCAGCGCATGCCTCTGCAGTTATCTGAATCATGACTTTGCTAAGTTCATCTTGGTCAGAAGTTACACTTTGAGTAGCTACCCAAGTCTTTATAGTCTAAAAATGCCACTTTATCTAGACACGAGTCAGAGTGAAATACTAGATTTCTATTTCAACATATCTGTGGGTTATCCAACCTGCCTAGAATCTGATCAACTAAGGGTCAGACATTTGTACTGTGATATAAAAGGTCACTGTCAACTTTTTAAAAAAAATCACACCTCTTTCTGTGCATTTATGCTTATTATTTGTACAAATAACATCTAAGATTATTGTAATTTAAAGATCTGTACTAGCACTAATGCTAAGCCATCATCTGGGCTAACGCACTGGAGAATTGATCCAGAGATCAGTAATGCATAGCCATCATCTGGGCTGATATACCAGGGAATGGATCCAGGGACCTCTAGAACTGAAGGCATAGAAGAAAACACTGTGAGCTAATAAGCCAAGCTCTGTAACAAACTCTCATCATCTGTGGATTGGGCATGGGGGTGGGGGGACACATAACACACACTGACCAGCAAGTTGTACAACGAGGGGTGATTTAAAAAAAAAACCTCAGTATGAACAAGACCTCTGTGAAGATCAGAAGAAGAAATCACAGGAAGGAATGAGGATGCAAGCTTTAGCTGAAATGTTGAGAGTGTCTCATGTGCTGCACTGAAGGTCCTGTCCACACCACAAGTGAATTATGTGCTAGGATAGTTGTCTGTTATGGCTAGGGGCATACATGTTGTAACACAAATTTGTTTTTATGACTAATGTGAAGAAAACATGATTCCATGTGTGTGTTAAGGAACTGTAGTAGAGACTAGAGGGCAGATTCTAATTTACAATAAGGCCCTTTTAGACCACTTTGTCTATGTAAAGAGGTTTAATAGTGGAAGGAAATTACACTTCCATCCATTTTAAGGCTCCTTTACACTGTCAGAGTGGGAGCCTAATAAGAATCTGGCCCATTATCTTTGAATCCAAGGCTGGAGCTGTGAGATTTGCAGGTCCTGAACAAAGGCCCACGGGCCACTGCCACATCCACAGCTTTACCCAATGGCTCTACTAGTGACTGGAGAATTAGGAGCCCTAAAGCCTTACACTCCACTAAATGTACCACCCATAGGGACCTGACTGGGCTGAGTACAGTATTTGAGCCAGTAAGAGGCACAGGAAGTTGTCTGTGCAACAAGGTGGATCCTGGCTTGCTTCTGCTACAGACCGTGTCATCCGCTACCCAACTCCCAGCCTTGTTCCCAGTTCCTGACTTCAACTCTTCCCTGTTCCTGGCCCCAGCTTTGTTCCGGGCCCTGAATCCTGTCACCCTGATTTCTGACTGCTCCAAACCTAAGCTACGGCTCTTTGACTTCTGACAGAGTGCTGACCCTGGGCTTCTGTTCCCATTTCATTTACTTACATGGGGAGATTGTTTGTAATGGCTCAGCCATTCCCAGTCTCTATTCAAGCCTAAGTTGATTGTGTCTAGTTTGCATATCAATTCAAGTTCAGCAGTTTCTCTTTGGAGTCTGTTTTCAAAGCTTTTCTGTTGCAAAATTGCCACCCTTGGGTCCGTTATTGAGTGACCAGCCAGGTTGATACAATCAACTTAGTCTTGAATAGAGACTGGGAATGGCTGAGCCATTATAAACATTGAATCTATCTCCCCATGTAAGTATTCTCACACTTCTTATCAAACTGTCTGTACTGGGCTATCTTGATTATCACTTCAAAAGTTTTTTCTCTTACTTAATTGGCCTCTCAGAGTTGGTAAGACAACTCCCACCTTTTCATGCTCTCTGTATGTGTATATATATCTCCTCAATATATGTTCCATTCTATGCATCCGAAGAAGCGGGCTGTAGCCCACGAAAGCTTATGCTCAAATAAATTTGTTAGTCTCTAAGGTGCCTCCTGTTCTTTTTGTAGATACAGACTAACACGGCTGCTACTCTGAAACCAATCATTAGTAAGTTAACATTTGCCAACAGATATCAGTTCTTTTCTATTTTAGGAACAGGAAAATACTGCAGTGTGCCTCCGTGCAAAATGATGGCAAATTATGACTTTCTAATAGTGATCACTGTATCTAGTGAAGTAATCTACAGTATGATTTGCCTACCATGGTCCTCAGAAAATCAATTACTGTCCACACTGATCAGGGAGGCAGATCAGACATTGCCTGTTAGTGTGTTTTTTATATAGAATCACAGAATATCAAGGCTGGAAGGGACCTCAGGGGGTCATCTAGTCCAAACCCCTGCTCAAAGCAGGACCAGTCCCCAGACAGATTTTTGCCCCAGATTCCTAAATGGCCCCCTCAAGGATTGAGCTCACAACCCTCAGTTTAGCAGGCCAATGCTCAAACCACTGAGCTATTCCTCCCCTGAGTTTGGGTTAGTGGCCCAATGTGCTATAGGCACTTTCCAAACACACAGGCTGCTCTGTGTTCCATGATTGCCTTTACATGTCTGTTTTGCCTACCATCCTTTAATGCCATAGTTCAGCTAAGGCCTCTGTGCCTCACAGGCTGCAGCATTCACATTCATTCATGCTCACTGTGCAATTAAGAAATATTGGTCTTTAGGTTGCAGTTATTTGGACATTCAGCTGGGGGCATTTTGAAATGACCATTCACTCAGCCTGGTTTTCTACTGCCCTGCATTTATTGCCCTACATTTGTGTGAATGACAGCACGGCCAGTCATTTACATTGATGCAAAGTGGGTACCAAATCACAATGGCAGCATTTTGCACTTCCTTTGCTACACAAGGTGCACTGCAATGGAGAACTGGGCCCTCTCTGAACAGTGAAGGGTTTCACTTAGTAACCCATATCAGCAGCCATGATCATGTAGAAAAAAAACTCTAAATTATTCAGGTCAGGTCAATAATAAAGCTGCTTAACTCATTTGAGGATTTCCCAGACAGCTGTGTGCAATTACCTGGCTAAGAGAAAACATAGTTATTCAGGGCCAGATTCTGCCACCCTTATTCATGCTATGTAGCTCCTTACTCTGTAAATAGAGCCACTAGTTTCAATGGACATGCTCCTAGAGTGAGGTGCTAATCAGCATGAATGAGTGTGGCAGAATATAGACTTAATGTTTGCTTTTAGGGCTCACTGATACAAATTATTATTCTTTTCTTACAGATCACCACAGACATTTATGGATCTTTATGGATAAATAAAGATCTAAGAAGCTTGCAATATACCTAAGATGGAACAAGCTACATGTGACATTGGGACAGAGGACTTCAAATGAAAAGGGGCAAGAAAGGAAAAAATTGGAAAGGGAGACAAGTCCCAGTATATCTTACAATTAATATCTGTTCTTGTTCTGCCACCAAACAGAAAGGAAATCTCAACCAATTATCCAGCTGACATTAAAGGAACTTGTCTTGTTTAGCCTACCAAAACAAAACTGAGAAGGGAAATGATTACTCTCAATAAATACACCAGGAGGTAAACCCCATGGAGGGAGAAGAGCTAGCCCCAAAGTTGCATTGGTCCTTTCGGCACCATTGCAAGCTCAGCTCAAGGGTCTTCTCAGTTGCCACAGGATTTTCCACAGAAGGAGACAAGCAGGCTCTAAGTTAATCTCAGTTCATCCTATTGCAAAGCAACTGACAATACGTCAGGAAGTCCTGTGAGATCTCAAAACTGAGATGGCTTTTCTAAAGCTATAAAGATACAAAAATTAGTCATGCTTTTTCTTTACCAAAAATAATTCAGCTGGTTTTGATGTGTTAAAGAGTAAATGGACATTGCAGAATAAAAATAGAGAGACCCATTCTCCTCTGAGATGGTTAGCACTGCTCAGTTTCCCTGGAGTTGTCATTACAGTAGGGATGGGGATCTGCACTCTGTGGAAGAAGTCCTGGATTCCACCCTCTGAAAACAAGGATACGCTAAGATCCATGCAGACTTAACAGAGGCAATGGGAATTCATGCAAAGGTTTTGCTTCTGCACTGCTGCCTGCCCTGCCCCTCTGTTCTCTCTGGTCACTGGGCAGCATGACTCCTTCAACAGCTGTGCCCAGAACCTCCTTGAGCCAGGGGGATCCATGCCATAGAGGGTGAAACCAAGCAGGTTACTACAGTGTCCTGGATTTGCTTCATTTGCTGAGTTTCCCTTTCTTCACACGACCCCACCCTGGGTCTGCCTCCTGTCCATCTGGATCACCTACCACCACAGGGTTGGGAATGGAAAGGATGAGGCAGCTATTCCCCCTTCCACTCATCTCACATGCCTACACAGATTTTGCTGCCATCCACTCACATGATTAGTTTAGACTGTTACAAGTGGTTAGATTACTGGGAACAAAAGAATGTTAAAAACTGGATTTCCCCACCACCATCACCCCCATTAATGCTCTTTATGGTTCTGGCATGTTTAGTTTTCCAGCTGTGCCAGAAAATGTTTAAATAACTAAACATCCCTTTTCACTGAACTTTTTTAAAATAAGTGATCTGAAATCCATTTATGTCCATATTAGATTCCCATCAATTATGGGTTCCCAGGCCTGCTCATGAAATATGTTTCAAAACACAAGTAAAATAATACACGGTTCAGAGAAATCATAGAAATTCAGGGCTGGAAGGGACCTCAAGACATCATCTAATCCAGTGGTTCTCAAACTTTTTTTTTCACGGACCACTTGAAAATTGCTGAGGGTCTTGGTGGACCACTTAATGATCTTTCCAAATGTTATTTGTACCGTTAGCTAACTATTGTAAACTTTTATCTGAAGCGTTATATAAAAAAACCTTTATTATAAATTAACTTTTTTTGTTCTACAAATAAAAGCACACAACTCATATTTTAATATCAGTAGTCTTACCTTTCTAATGCGATGGACGTGCCCTTTCTCCCCCACCGCAGCATCCCCCGAGCTGGGGCTGGGAAGGAGGGGGGTTCTCTCCCCCACTGCAGCAGCCACAGAGTTGAGGCTGGGAAAGAGGGCTGTCTCTCCTCGGCAGCCGCAACCCTGAAGCTGGGGAAAGTCGCCTCTTTCTCTTGCCACCGCAGCCCTGCACATCCCAAATTCCCCCTACCCTCTCTTCTCATCCCATTGTCCGCTCCCATCTAGGGCCTATTCCCTCCCAGGCCACCACCTCACCTTACATGTTCATCTTCTCCAGGATACAGGCACCTAATTAGTGGAGCCATGCCTGTGCAGCACCACTAATTAGGTGGGTGGCCCTTCGTTCTCTTGTGTGCAGCCGCCCAGGCGCACACCTTAGATGGAACTATCCGCAGACCACCTGAATGGAGCTCGTGGGCCACTGGTGGTCCATGGACCACAGTTTGAGAACTTCTGATCTAATCCATCCCCTCAGCTGGGGCAAAATTAAGTCTACCTTGACAACCCCTGATCATTTTACTTTTGTTATATGTACTCCTTTTATCTGTTTAAAGAGCTGCTGTGGTGCCGGAGTGCTATTACATCTAGGGAGGCATTTGGAACTCTAGGAATAGCACTTGTTGGGCCACGCCACTTCTTTGATGTTTGATATTTGGATAGCAGCTCCTGTTAGAGCAGCTAGTTTGACAGGAGTTCTAGTGCCATAGGATGATGTAATATTTGAGACATCTAGTGGCAGTAGAGATGAATTACTATTGTTTCAAATTACTTGAATGGATCAAATTAAATGTAAAACCAACAAACCTATGACCCCAATCCTGCAAAGACTTACATACTTTATGCATTGTGAGTGGTCCCTCTGACTTCAAGATAAGCACTTTCTTAAGCCTTTGCAGAATCAGGGCCTCAGCTAATTCAGCAGTAAGGTTGCATAGTTTAAAAAAAAAAATCACAAAATGTCAGGAAATGCAAAAGTTAAGGTTCTGACAACAGCATATCCTATATATTTTATGCTGAACATTTTACCACATAAGCAGTGATATATTAAGCTACATATTTAACCAGAAAAAACAGAATATAAAAAACCTACATATGTGCAATGCAGCCATACTGATATTGCTGTTTGAACCATAAATTTTACATTTCCTAACTTTCTGTTATTTTAGCTGTGCAGTCTCCAAGGTGCACTAATTTAGTGCTTTGCATTTAGTTACCTAAAAAAGGGGGGGGGCTATATGTATGTACAGCACCCAGTATAATGGGGCTGTAAACTGGCTGATACCCCTTTGGGCTACTGCAATGTAACAAATTAATTAATTAATTCATCATCATCAATTATATCGATAATAAAAAATAAATAAGTTAAATAAATAGTAAACATAAATGACTTGTGCTTAATGATGTTTACACTTAAATGGTCCAAATTGGGCTTTGAAATTCACACCTGATTGGAGTGAATGGAAAGTGGGAGGGGTGAGTTACTTATATATTGACGCCCTCCAGATCTATCTATCTATGTAACTACGATCTCTATCATCATAGCATCTGGAACTAATCACTACCATTAATTTATCCTCACAACACCTCAGCATGGCAGGGAAAATTTACTATTCTTATATGACAGGTACAGAAATTAAGGCAAAGGAGTTTGCAGGCTTGATCTGTTGAGGCTGCATATATGCTTAAGTTTGCTATCATGAGTAGTCCACACTGATTTCAGTGTTTACCAAATCATGACCTTAGAGACTTGTCCTAGGTGTAGTCAATGGAAGAGTCAGGATAGGACCTCATATTTCCTGAGGTGCTGAGGTGCAATTTAGTAGGGTTACCATATTTTGTGCCTCCAAATGGAGGACACTCCACGGGGCCCCGGCCCCGCCCCCCGACCCGCCCATGCTCCCGCCCCAACTCCGCCCCCTCCCCAAAGTCTCTGCCCCCTCCCCTGCTTCCCGCGAACATTTGATTCGCGGGAAGCCTGAAGCAGGTAACGGGGAGTGTGGGAGGAGGAGGCGCGGCCCAGGCTGCCCCCCGGCGGCTCCAGCCTGGGTCGGCTCGGGCCCTGGGGTGCCGGCCCCGGCCCGCCCAGCACTGCCGGCCCCCGGCGGCCCGGCGCACCCCCCCGCTACCCCGGACCGGCTCCCGGCCCCGCGGCCCGGCGCACCCCCCCCGCTACCCCGGCCCGGCCCGCGGCCCCGCGGCCCAGCGCACCCCCCCGCTACCCCGGCCCGGCCCGCGGCCCGGCGCACACCCCCCCCCACTACCCCGGACCGGCCCGCGGCCCGGCGCACACCCCCCCCCACACTACCCCGGACCGGCCCGCGGCCCGGCGCACACACCCCCCCCCACTACCCCAGACCGGCCCGCGGCCCGGCGCACACCCCCCCCCCCGCTACCCCGGACCGGCCCGCGGCCCGGCGCACCCCCCCCCCACACTACCCTGGACCGGCCCGCGGCCCGGCGCACCCCCCGCTACCCCGGACCGGCCCGCGGCCCCGCGGCCCGGCGCACCCCCCCGCTACCCCGGACCGGCTCCCGGCCCGGCACCGCGCCCCCGGCTCCCCGCACGGCACCATGCCCCCGGCCCCGCGACCCCGGCCTGGCCCCGCACCGGCCCCGGCCAAAGAGGCCCCGCCGAGCCCTCCCTCCCTCCTGATTTTCCCGGACATGCCCGGCTTTTGGGGATTTCCCCCCGGACGGGGATTTGAACCCCCAAAAGCCGGACATGTCCGGGAAAATCCGGACGTATGGTAACCCTAAATTTAGTACATAAACTCCAAGACCATTCTTCTCCTCCAATGCAAGTGAGCTGACAGCTTTGCATCAAGCAGGAACAAATGTGTATTATGATGTCACAAAGAGAGAAGGCCTTATTATGTTCTGTGATCTTTCAACCACATAACTTTGTTTTGGAAAGTTTCAAATATGAGAAAACTGTGGGTTATGACAAACAGCTTAGTGAATTTAAGTATATTTAAAAAAAAGAAAAAGTAGAAATTAAGATTATTAGGTTAAGTAAAACTCTCTTTTTAAAAAACACAAGGGGATTTGGATGCCTAGCTGCCACTTTAAGTGCCGAAGTCTAAATCTTAGATCCTCAAAACCTCACTCAGCTGCAGCCTAACCCTGTAGATGCTTAAATTCCCTAGGCACTGAAATTTTCACCAGCAAAGTCCCCAAACCACCTAAATTTCTGCTAGCGGGCATGTGCACAGACATCTAAGTCCTCACACTGTCAAGTTGCTTGGTGCCTAACCCTTGACTGAGTCCTGATAAAAATTGTGTTTGTTTAGTCTGGAGAAGAGAAGACTGAGAGGGGACATGATAACAGTTTTCAAGTACATAAAAGGTTGTTACAATGAGGAGGGAGAAAAATTGTTCTCGTTAACCTCTGAGGAGAGGACAAGAAGCAATGGGCTTATATTGCAGCAAGGGAGGTTTAAGTTGGACATTAAGAAAATCTTCCTGTCAGGTTGGTTAAGCACTGGAATAAATTGCCTAGGAAGGTTGTGGAATCTCCATCATTGGGGATTTTTTATAGCAGGTTAGACAAACACCTGTCAGGGATGGTCTAGATAATACTTAGTCCTGCCATGAGTGCAGAGGACTGGACTAGATGGCCTCTCAAGGTCCCTTTCAGTCCTACGACTCTATGATTCTAGGATATGATTCACAAACTAGGCATTCCCTCACCTATCCCAATCCAACAAGCATTTTCAGAGGCTACCTATGAGAACAAGCTCTGCACAAAACACAGCTGCTGGAGGAGGAAATGTCCCTCAGTGACCCAGTGGCTAAGACGATCCCCTGATGTAGGGTTGCCAACTTTCTATTTGCACAAAACTGAACACCCTTGTCCTGCACCCTGCCCCGCCCCTTCCCCAAGGTCCCGCCCTCCACTCACTCCATCTCCCCTCCCCCCATCGCTCACTCTCCCCACCCTCACTCACTCGCTCATTTTCACTGAGCTGGCTCAGGGGGTTGGGGTGCAGGAGGGGGTGAGGGCTCTGTCTGGGGGGTGCGGGCTCTGGGTGGGGCCAGTAATGAGGAGTTCAGGGTATGGGAGGGGGCTCCGGGCTGGGGCAGGTCGTTGGGGTGTGTCAGTTGTGAGGGCTCTGGCTGGGGGTGTGGACTCTGGCGTGGGGCCAGGGATGAGACGTTTGGGGTGTAGGAGGGTGCTCTGGGCTGGGGCTGAGGGATTCGGAGGGTGGGAGGGGGATCAGGACTGGGGCAGGGGGTTGGGGCATGGAAGGGGATCAAGGGTGCAGGCTCCAGGCCGTGCGTACCTCAGGCTAATCCCGGAAGAAGCAACAGCATGTCCCTCCTCCAGCTCCTACATGGAGGTGCGACGAGGTAGCTCTGTGCACCACCCCCGCAGCTCCTACTGGCTGCAATTCCTGGCCAATAGGAGCTGCAAAGCCAGTGCTTGGGGCTGGGGCAGCATGCAGAGGCCCCTGGCTGCCCCTATGTATAGGAGCCGGAGGGAGGACATGCTGCTGCTTCCGGGAGCCGTATGGAGCCATGGCAGGTAGCGAGCCTGCCTTAGTCCCGCTGCACCACCCATTGGACTTTTAACGGCCCGGTCGGTGCTGACTGGAGCTCCCAGGGTCCCTTTTTGACCAGGCGTTCCAGTAAAAAAACGGACACCTGACAACCCTACTCTGGTATAAGGGAGACCCAGCTTCCAGTCCCTGCTCTAATACTCCAGCATATCCTATAACCCAGTGGTTAGGGCATTCATATGGGAGCTAGGAGACTTGGCTTCAAGTCCTTACTCCATGTCAGGCAGAGTGGGGATTTAAATCTCTGTCCTGATTGAGGGCTCTAACCGCTGAGCTAGAGGGCATGGCAGGGATGGGGGGCATGATCATCACTATTTTTCTTAAGAAAGGGCTGTCCTGGTTTAGGCACTTAACTCCAGGAGAGGCTTCATGGCTGTGAATCCAAAGTGGAGGGAGGCATCTAACTCCCTCTGAATGCTGGGGCTCAGGCCACACCATTCTGCTCAACATTTCCTACTGGCTAGCTTAGACAGCTCCCTGCTCCAGCACTCTGGCTTGTGTGGATCTCTATTCTTAGGCCACTAACTCTCCCCAGGCACTGTATAGAGAGGCTGGGCACCTAACTCAGGGCTGTCAATTCCAGCAAGCAGCAGGACACCTAACGTTAGGTGTTGCAATGCAGCATCTAAGTGTCCTTTGTGGATCTAGCCCAGGGGTTCACAACCCCCGGGCCACTTGTGGCCCCAATAGCAAACAGCTGCGGCTCATGCATGATGAGAAAGCCATACAGGTAGTACATATATTGTGTGGATGCGGCCCACGTAACACAAAGAGAGCTGCATATGCAGCAGACATGGCAAACCCGTGGGGGAAAAAAAGCAGAAATTGGGCTTGGTTTTGGCTTAATTGGCTTGTGAGTTGCTTGTTGGCAAGTTTTTGGCTTGTAGCTTGTTGGACTTGTCGCTTGTTGCGTGTTGTAGCTTGTTGCTTCTTTTTTTTTTTTTTTTAAATCAGCTCCCGGCAAGCAGGGGCAAGCCGGGGGAGAGAGTCAAGGATGCACAGCGGGCCCACCACAGTCCCAGACTGCACGCCAGGGGGATCTAGTCACATAGAGTGTTGGGGTTCTTAGGGATTGGCTTGTTTGGGCCTTGTTTTGAAATGGGATTAACTTGATTTTTGGCTTATTGTGAAAGTCGAGGTGTTTATTTACTGTGTGAAAGTTGGCAACTGTGATATGCAACCCAAAATAGTAAATAGGCTGAGAACCATTGATCTAGCCCAATATCTACATTGTGACCCTAAATGACTTGGTAGCATCCCTTTAAAGCCCAATTCTATCACTGACTATTCTGGAACTAATATAAGTGCAACATCCAATTCCATAAAGGGAACTGAGGGTTTGTTTGTTTTTTTTCACTCTATTTCGCTGAATTGCCTTTTAGGGGCATTTTATGAAAACAAGGTGGAGGAAGTTCATAACAGGATAAATGATCAGGATGTTAAAATGCCAAATATAAAGTGGAATTAGACAATTAGACAGTAGCTTACTGTTTATGGTTACAATATGCAAGCTATTTAAAAGTTTAATGCACCAAGTTTTAAATCAACGTACAGTAATTGCATATTTCTGGTAGGAATCTTTGAACATTCCTCACATTCATTTTGCCACTGAGAAAGGCATTCTTAAACCACTATTACAGTTGACCTCCTCAAAAGGCCTCATCCAAAATCCATAGAAGCCAAATGGAAAGAGTCCCATGGACTTTGGGTCAAACCCACAGTAAGTAGTTCAACAAATTCATTGTAGGCTTTTCTAGGGTTCTTGTCATTGTACTACCTTACTGCCTCACATACATCACTGCATTAATCCTCCCAGCACTCCAGTGGGGACAGAAATATTACTCATTCCATGTTAAAAATGGGGGAGCTGAAACACAGAAAGATTGATTGGATGGTTTGCCCAACGTCACTCCAGAAGTTTGTAACCAAGCCAGAGATTGAAGCAGATCTTCTGAGTCCTAGTCCAAGCCTTAACCACAACTGGGCCCTTGATACTAGTCAGATATGTACATTAAATAAAAACAAAGCACAGTTAAAACAATGTTAAAGTCTCAGTCAAATGAAGCCAGACACGGGGTTATTTCTGTCACAGACATTAGCACTTGCTTTATTCATGCAGTAACTTTAGAGAGAAGAGAGGTCAAACAGATGATGAAACTGTGAGAAGAAGCAGATCAAAAACTCAATGGGAAGGGTCACAGCAAAGAGAGTTTAACGCTGATCATGAAAGACACAATGGCCCTGATCTTGCAAAGGGCTGAGTGCCTTCAGTTAGTCCTGCAAGCTCTCTGCTTTTCATTCCCACAGCTTCTCAGTGCCTACTATTATGTGCTGTCTGCAAAGAATTCACCAGTAAAAAACCCACAGATATGTAACTGAAGTTGGCATCGCTTCCATATATGATGCAAGGGAACATAGAACGACCACACTGAGTGAGACCAGTGGTCCATCTAGCCCTGTGTCCTGTCTTCTAACAGTTGCCAGGGCAATGAACAGAACAGAGGGAATGAACAGAACGGCAATTTTGAGTGATCCATCCCCTGTCATCCACTCCCAGCTTCTGCCAGTTGGAGGTGTAGGACACCTGGGGCATGGGGCTGTGTCACTGACCATCTTGGCCAATAGTCATTGATGGACCTACCCTCCATGAACATATACAGTTCTTTTTTGAACCCTGTTAATAGTTCTGACCTTCACAACATCCCTTGGCAACAAGTTCCACAGGCTGACTATGACTTGTGTGAAGAAGTACTTCCTTTTGGCTGTTTTAAACCTGCTGCCAATTAATTTAATTGGCTGACCCCTAGTTCTTCTGTTAGTGAAGGTGTGATGGGTTGGAGCCCCCCATCCGGTGTGTCTGATATACTGGAGTCCCACTGAGCCTGCTCGTTCCACCAGCCTGGGCTTCCTCACCCTGTCCTTGCTGTGCCAGGCCCTCAAGCCTTCTCTAGCACACACACAGATAAGGCCACACCCAGCTGCAGACAGAGACTGAAATCAGCTCTGTGTGGGAGGATTCAGCTCGGGGATTTACCCAGAACTCATATGCACACCTGCTTTGGAGTGTAAACCCAAAATAATATTGTCTTGCGCTGTATACAGAGATCTGTACAGCTCAAGGTCATAAAAATTGCCCCCTAACTCAATGTGGAGGGAGATATGCACAGCTTTTTGCCCCCCCTCCACCCCAATGAATTGCACAAACTGGGTTTTGAAATAAACAAAAAATAAGTTTATTAACTATAAAAGGTAAATTTTAAGCGATTACAAGAGATAGCAAACAGAACAAAGCAGATTACTGCGCAAATAAAACAAAACACGCAAACTAAGCTTAATACACTAAAGCAGTGTTTTCCAAACTTGGGACGCTGCTTGTTTAGGGAAAGCCCCTGGTGGGCCGGGCCAGTTTGTTTACCTGCCGCATCTGCGGGTCCAGCCGATCGTAGCTCCCACTGGCCACGGTTCGCTGCTCCAGGCCAATGGGAGTTCCTGGAAGCAGCGGCCAGCATGTCCCTCGGCCCACGCCACTTCCAGCAGCTCCCATTGGCCTGGAGCAGCGAACCGCGGCCAGTGGGAGCCGCGATCGGCCGGATCTGCGGACGCGGCAGGTAAACAAACTGGCCCGGCCCACCAGGGGCTTTCCCTACACAAGCGGCATCCCAAGTTTGGGAAACACTGCACTAAAGAAACCAATTACAAATAGCAATTTCTCACCCTAAATGTTGTTTTAGGCAGGTTGCAGAGTTTCTGTAGTTCAGAGTTCCAGTTATTTCTCTTCACGGGCTAGACCCCTGTCTCAGCCTAGACTCAGCCCTTGCCTTTCCCCAGCTTAGTTATTTTTTGCTTTTTCTGGTGTTTTCAGCAGTCTTCCTTCTTGGGCGGGAAGGCAATGGAGAAGAGCTCTGATTGACTCATTTCCCAGCCTTAAATAGGATTTACATAAGGCGGGAATCCTTCGTTTCCAGTGGAAAAATACCAGCAGTGTCCAAGGTGGTACTCCGTACCAGGTGACATTATCACATGACCTTGCAGTGTTAAAGCAACCATGAGACAAGGTTTATTTGAAATGTCCACAGGAAGGAACTCCAGGAAGATGAGAGATCAACATCTTCAAAGACCCATTGTCTTTCCTCCCCCTGGCTCATCCAGGCTGATTGCATACTGTCTGGTGGGCGTTTCTCAGGTGTAATCACAGTTGTAATTGTTACATAGTCAATATTCCTAACTTCAGATACAGAAATGATACATATATACAAATAGGATAATCATGTTCAGTAAAACATAACCTTTCCAATGATACATTACATGACCCATCTTGCATGAAACATCTTAGTTATACCATATTCATATCATAACAATATTTCTATGAAGAATATGGGGTGTAGCATCACAGAAGGGGGAAATAATACTCCCTATTCACTGTCTCCACACAATTCCTGATTGTATAGACTTCTATCACATCCCCCCTTAGTCATCTATTTTCTAAACTGAACAGTCCCAATCTTTTTAATCTCTCCGTGTATGGAAGCTATTCCAAACCTATAATCATTTCTGTTGCCCTTCTCTGTACCTTTTCAAATTTTAATATGTATTTTTGAGATGGGTGACAAGAACTGCATGCAGTATTCAAGGTGTGGGAGTACCAGGGCTTTATATAGAGACATTATGATATTTTTGTTTTATTATCTATCCCTTTCCTAATGGTTCCTGACATTGTTAACTTTTTTGACTGCTGCTGCACACTGAGCAAATGTTTTCAGGGAACTATTCACAATGGCTCCAAGATCTCTTTCTTGAGTGGCAGCAGCTAATTTAGACCGCATCATTCTGTATATATAGCTGGGATTATGTTTTCCAATGTGCATCACTTCACCCTTATCAACATTGAATTTCATCTGGCATTTGCTTGCCCAGTGACCCAGTTTTGTGAGATCCCTTTGTAATTCTTCACAGTCAGCTTTGGACTTATCTTCACTACTTTCGTATCTTCTGCAAATTTTGACCCCTCACTGTTCACCTCCTTTTCCAGATAATTTATGAGTATGTTGAACAGCACAGGTCCCAGTACAGATTCTTGGAGGACCCCGCTATTTACCTCTCTCCCAGTGAAAACTGACCATATATTCTTACACTTTATTTCCTATCTTTTAACCAGTTACTGATCCATGAGAGGACTTTCCCTCTTATCCCATTACTGCTTATATTGCTTAAGAGACTTTGGTGAGGTACCTTGTCAAAGGCTTTCTGAAAGTCCAAGTACACTATATCCACTGGATCACCTTTGTCCACATGCTTTGTGACACCCTCAAAGAATCCCAATAGATTGGTGAGGCATGATTTTCCTTTACAAAAGCCATGTTCACTCTTCCCCAACATATTATTTTAGCTATGTTTCTGATAATTCTGCTCTTTGCTATGGTTTCAACCAATTTGCCTGGAATTAAAGTTAGGCTTACCAGCCTGTAATTGCCAGGATTTCCTCTGGAACCGTTTTTAAAAAATAGGTGTTAGCTATCCTCCAGTCATCTGGTACAGAGGCTGATTTAATAGATAGTTTACATACCACATTTAGTAGTCCTGCAATTTCATATTTGAGTACCTTCAGAACTCTTGGGTAAATACCATCTGGTCCTGGTGACTTATTACTGTTTAATTTATCAATTTGTTTCAAAATCTTCTTGATCAACATCTCACTCTGGGACAGTTCCTCAGAGTTGTCACCTAAAAAGAATGGGTTTGGTGTGGGGATCTCCCCCACATCCTCTACAGTGAAGACCAATGCAAAGAATTTATTTAGCTTCTCCGCAATGGCCTTGTCTTCCCTGAGTGCTCCTTTAGCAGCTTGGTTGTCCAGTGACCCCCACTGACTGTTTGGCAGGTTTCCTGCTTCTGATGTACTTTAAAAAAATTGCTGTTTTTGTGCCTTTAACTAGTTGCTCTTCCAAGTGTTTCTTGGCATGCCTAATTATACTTTTACACTTGACTTGCCAGAGTTTATGCTTCTTTCTATTTTCCTCATTAGGAATTGACTTCCAATTCTTACATAATTTTTACCTCTAACTGCCTCTTTTTCTCTGCTGTTTAGCCATGGTTGCTCTTTTTTGTTGTTGTTGTTTTGAATTGAGGTATATATTTAGTTTGAACCTCTATTATGGTGTTTTTAAACAGTCTTCATGCAGTTTGCAGGCATTTCAACCTTGTGACTGTTCCTTTTAATTTCCATTGAACTAGCTTCCTCATTTTTGTGTTGTCCTCCATTCTAAAGTGAAATGTTGCTGTGATAGGTTTCTTTGGCATTTTTCCTCCACAAAGATGTTAATTACGTTATGGTCGCTATTACTAAGCAGTTCTGCTATATTCACCTCTTGGACCAGATCCTGTGTGTCACTTAGAACTAAATCAAGAATTTCCCTTGTGGGTTCCAGGACTAGCTGTTCCAAGAAGCAGTCATTAATGGTTTCTAGAAATGTTATCTTTGCATCCTGTTCTGAGGGGACATGTACCTTGTCAATATGGGGATAGTAGAAATCCCTCATTAGTATTGTGTTTTCTGCCTTTGAAGCCTCTCTAATCTCTCTGAGAATTTCACAATCACTGTCACCATCCTGATTAGGTGGTCGGTAGGATATTGCTACTACTATACTCTTATTGTTCAAATATGGAATTTCTATACATAGAGATTCTGTATTCCATTGAGTCATTTGGGATGTTTACTTTATTTGACTCTATGCTTTCTTTCCCACATAGTGCCACTTCCCCACCAGCACAACCTACTCTGTCATTCCTATATATTTTGTACCCTGGTATTACTGTGGCCCATTGATTATCATCATTCCACCAAGCTTCTGCAATGCCTATTATATCAATAGCCTCATTATGCCAGCACTCTAGTTTGCCCACATTAGTTTTAGACTTCTAGCACTTGTATGCAAGTGCTTGCATACAATTTCATCAATATTCATTTGCTTGCCTTTACATGTAATATTTAAATGGGACTCACTTACATTTGACTGTTCTTCACTAGGTCCTCCTACCTGTACTTTACCAACTTCTTTCTTACTCTCCTTACTAAGATATAGAGTTCCTTCTTTAATGAATTAATCCCTACGGGATATCTCCACATGAACCATGTGTTCCTCTGCACTTGTCTGCTTTCCCACAGCCCTTAGTTTAAAAAATCTTCTTCGACCTTTTTAATTTTACATGCCAGCAGTATGGTTCTGTTTTGGCTTAGGTGGAGCCCATCCTTCCTGTATAAGCTCCCCCTTTCCCCAAAAGTTCCCCAGTTCCTAATAAATCTAAAACCCTCCTCACTACATCACTGTCACATCCATGCATTGAGACCCTGCAGTTCTGCCTGTCTAAGTGGCCCTGTGCGTGGAACTGGAAGCATTTCAGAGAATGCAACCATGTAGCTCCTGGACTTTAATCTCTTACCTAAAAGCCTAAACTTGGCCTCCAGGACCTCTCTCCTACCTTTCCCTATGTCACTGGTACCTTCATATACCACTACCACCAGCTCCTCCCAAGCACTGCACATAAATCTATCTGGATGTCACACCAGCAGGCAGTTCACCATGTGGTTCTCCCAGTCATCACAAACCCAGCTATCTACATTTCTAAAAATCAAATCCCCCATTACTATACCCTTTCTCTTCCTATTAACTGGGGTTCTCTCCCCCCGAAGGGTATCCTCTATGTGAAAGGATACCATGAGATCATACGGAAGGAGGGTCCCAGTTATGGGATTCTTTCCCTCTGCTCTTTTTTGCTATGTAAGCGTACAATGCAATTGCTCAGGTAGGGCCTGTTTGTGGAGCAAGATACTACACCTCTACCCCTGGCCTCGGGAGCCAAAAAATCTTACCACGTTATAGGTGAAACCGCATTATATCGAACTTGCTTTGATCTGCCAGAGTGCATGGCCCCGCCCCCCAGAGCACTGCTTTATCGCATTATATCCAAATTTATGTTATATCGGGTCACGTTATATCAGAGTAGAGGTGTATTTAGTATGAGTGTCAGAACCTGGCTGGTTTATACTGGTCAGCTGGGGGTCATTTCAGAAAAAAAGAGTCAGGGCAGGGATCCTCTCCACATATCACTGACCCGCTGAAAGGGGGAAATGGGATGGTATTTTGTCTTAGTGTAACTAACACTATCTTGAGAGCCTGGGAAGGGTGATTTTAGTGTCAGGAGTGGTACCACATCGACAGCCATGGCAAACGAGGTTTTCTATTTCCACACACAACAGATACTGCAATGGTATCTGAGACTATAAGTCCCTCCCCGCTGCCTCACTGATGTGCCTGAACCTTTTACAGGGGCAAGGGGTAGGAACCACATCTAGATATTTAAGGTATTATTTTAATTTATATGCCAGTTCAGGCCTTGATCAACACAACAAAGAAGTAGGGAGTCAATTAATATCCATGAAAGGGGCCATATGGCAATGACAAAACAGGCTCTCTGTGCCCCAAGTAGAGAACTCTCTGTAACAAAGGAAAGGGTTATCTCCCTTTCCCTTCCAACTCCAAGATATCTCATGCATACCAATATAATATGGTTCACGATCACTGTATTTCTGTGGGGTTTCATGCTTTAAACCCGGGCATTAGGTAAATTGTTAACATTTGGGATAAGGCATATGCTTCTCTTATTTATTTGTACCTTTCCTATACCTGAAGAAGAGCTCTGTGTAAGCGCTAAAGTTTGTCTCGTTCACCAACAGAAATTGGTGCAATAAAAAAATATTATCTCACCCATCTTGTCTCTCTATCTCAATCTTATTTATATGTACACTATAAACAACTACTCTGCTTTGGTTTACTGGGTGTCAATTAATAGAATTATTTATGTTTAAAATCTATGGCCCTGAGCCTGCAAAAACTTACAACCTAGTGTAGTGCCTACTACCATGAGGAATCTCACTGAAGTCAACAGGACTCCTCTCAGGAACATTACACTCAATTAGTATTTGCAAAGTTGGCCTCTTATCCTTGCAACAGCTGACAGATATGTTAAGAACCACTGACCCCTCCAAGAAACCTTTGAAAAACAGTCTATTTAATTCCAGAAGAACACAAGACCCAAAAAGGGCTGTTGGACTATAGGAACAAGGTTTATTGTGGGATGACCAAAAGACGTGAAGACTGAGTAATGGTAAAACAGCTGTATGGAATGACAAAATATGAACAAGCTCCACAATCCTCAAAGGGGAATAAACCTTGTTTTATGAAGAGCTGGGCTTTGATGATCAAGTTTCAAGCTGAAAGGGAGTGATTTAAAATACAGACTTCTCCAAACCACATTCTAATATATACTTGTTTTATATGGAAGTTCCTCTGGGCTCTTTTTCCCCACTGGTCAGTGTCGGGAGAAGGTTAGACTAATTTCCTTCCAACATGGTTAAAGTTTAATTCTTGGCTCAGTAATAATTAAATGACATTTTTTTTAAAGAAAAGCTATCTGTTTATATAATAATCCTTATGTGCCATATATTTTTGTTTTGGGATTTTTCCCCAGCAATTCACTATTACTTCGGGATATTGATCTAACTCCTCAAAGATATTTAGGATCTGGGCCATTTTCATTAAAATATAGGCCAAGATTTTCAAATTTAGGCATCTCAATCCATGCTGAACCACATAAATAGCAGTGGCCTAATTTCCAAGGTTGGCGAGAACATGTAGCTCACCTTGATTCATTTGGCTACTGAAAATCAGGCCACTTTTACTTGGGTGCATAAATATGAATTTTGGGGCCTAATTTAGGCCCCTACATTTGAAAATATTGGCCACAATTTTTATTTGTGAAGAGTTTATCTGCTTCTGCTACTTAATCTTCACTTGATGTCAGAATCCTCTATACCTGTCATCATCATTATTCCAACAGCAATCAAGTTATGATGTCCCAAACAGAGTTTCATGGCTTCAAGTGTATGATGAACAATGCTCTCCTAAAAATCAGAGATTGTGACTTCCTCAAGATTTTCTAGCAATAAAGATCCCAGTTCAGCAAGGTACTTGATCATATGGCTAACTTTAAGAAACTGAGTAGTCTTATTGACGTCAATGCTTAACTATGCTTATTGACTCACATGCTTAAGTAACTTGCTGAATTGGGGTCAAAGAAATGAGAAGTGAAATACAAAATATAACATATTGTAGGAGGAATTAGTCTGATCTACAGGGTATCCAATCCTGTGATTCTATAGCAAATCTCTATATTCATGTTTTTCTTAAAGCCCCGGTTCCTGGAGTCAAGCGATTGCAGGAAAATCCCAGATTTCAATTATTTTTAAAAAGTAAATCTATAGACTACCTGGTTGCAGAGAACAGCTTAAAAACATGAACACTAAGCCTCAAAAATCAGAAGGTAAATCAAAAGAATCCAACATTTGTTATTTTAAAAATCTTATTATTTCTAAGCCAATTATATAATTTTGGGGACCTGAGTCATGATTTTTGCACACTTGGTGTTGTCACCACTGGATAGAGAAATGGGTTTTGAGCCAATGTCATTGAATATTTAACTACTGTACAGCAAATACATGTTTATTATTACAGTTTTCAAAAACAATTTAGTATAAAAGAATTAAACTGGATTCTTCATAAAGTAGAGGCTTAACATCTACATCTCACTTCCTTGGAGGACCAGTCCATCATCTCTTAACCTGTGCAAGTGAAGTCAAAATGCTCTTCAGTGACCACAGAAGTGTCTAGGATATAGCCAAAATTTGGATTATGAACATAGGGGCAAGCAACAAACTTGGGGCTCTAATAAACAGAGAAAAATAAATGAACCCATCTTCAAAATTGTGTTGGTATATTCAGTGTTTTAACTCCTCGCACCTCCATAGTTAATACTTCTCTCCAAAAATTACTGCTTATTTAGGACACAGAAACAAAAAATCTCCCTTGTGAATAAAGAAAGCAATCATAGTCCAAAATTAATAAAACTTATCTCAAATTACACTGGGAAGCCCTAAATCGCCCATCTAGCAGCTACTCATCATTGCTACCACTTTCCACTGTTGTAAAAACTGTAGGTTCCTTCATGGGGAGGGAAAGCACAGTAGCTACCATAGCTAACTGTACAATGCGAAGGTTGACAAGATGTGTCATGCTGCTGTAGTGCTGTTAGTGCCCTCTGAAGGCTACCAGAGGAAAAGAACAGCATTTCATTCCCTCATGCAGTGCCGGACTGAGCTTCCTGATATGAAGTCAGATCAAATATCTAAGCTGTTCATAGGGGAGAAATTAATAACTAACACACCTAATGTGCTATTGAGCTTTAGGAAGTAGATTTAAGTGTCAGATGTGCAGTTATGAGAAGTCACATATGAAACAAATATTAAATGATGTCATGGTCTGTGCACTGGCCATGACCTGTCTAATTAGAAACAGAGTCCATTGGCAGACACAGGTGCAAAAGGGGAACAAAGTAATGACAGATTCAGGGCAATGGGGACAAGCTGAAGTGCAGGAAGTAAGTGGATCCTGACGTTTAAGAAAAAGAAAAGCATGATGGTTTCACCTGCAGCGTTCAGAGAATCACAGCGCTTTCATTCTGTACAATGTTTGTGAAAGAGGATCACAACCAAATGAAAATAATTCTGATTTACCAAACAGAGGCCCAACCTAGCAGTCCTTATTCAGGCAAATATTCCTGTCTGAGTAGAGACTGCAGATGCCTGATTTTTACTTACCCTCAAATTAGAGCATGATTACACTATTGGGCCAGACTCCTGGGCCCTGTTCTGGAGGGGCCAAAGAACTGCTGGCCTGCTGAGGATTTCCCCTGAATGGGGAGAATCTCTGCGTGGCTGAGGGAGAGGTCCCTGTGGGGCTGAGGAACTGGAGCATAGCACAAGCATTGCTTCACTCCAGTGATCTCAGGCTCAGAACAGTCCATTGGTGCCATAAGCAGCTGCACACAACTTAGAGCAATTCTGAAACTGCTGTAAAGTAGGCTAAACCCACCCCAGCTCTCCCTGGACCTAGGAGCTGCAAACATGGCACAAAGCCACCTTTGGCACCCCAGTCTCCCAGTCCTGCCCCGAGCACAGCTCAGCCAGACCACACTGACTTCAGCTGAGCTTTTACCTCTTTACACTGATGAAAGTGAGAGAAAAATCAGGCCCTATGTTCAAGAATGGGTTGTGCGGAAACTCAACTCTCCTTAAAGTCACTGCAAAGTATGATGGACAAGTTAGCATCCAATAACTACAGTAATAAAAACTACCAGGAATCGACATTAAGTGCAATAGGAGGGAATGAGTTCTAACGTAGGGTATTAATTTTGATCATGAATGTCCTTTCAGCTGGAGCACTTAATTGCCTTGGCTGTCTCTGCCACTAGCTGAATGCAGCTCCATCGCTGTTATCTTCAGAACCTAACGATGGGTTCTGCTCTTGGAGACAGTAAATGTTTTCCAAGGAACAGATTAAACAAATCATCAGTCCCATGACAGCTTCTATGGGACATGGGGATAAAACATTTTTCAGCTCATTTGATTTATTTCCCCAAATATCTTTGTGCTAGTTTGGCCCTCTCTGATCTGGCCATCGTTTCAACTGTAAATTCTGTGTTAATGTGGTGGAGATAAGCCATGGTTTGAGGCTCCAAAGAACGATCCAGCTAAAACATTCCACATATCTGGAGTGATTTATAGTGCGTAAGGCGACTGGGAAGCGGGGTGGGTAGCACTGGGAAATGTGACAGAGCTCACTCTGCCACAGCAAACAAACGTGATTCCAGAGGAACATAGAGAGGACAGTGGAAGGGAGAAAATAACAGAGAGCTACAGGTGTTTTAGTCATAAAGACATGGTGCTTCTGCCGTCGAAACAAATGTCCTTTCACAGAATCAAAAAAAAAAAAAAAAAAAAACAGATCAAAGTTGCTTCTGAGCAATAGGAGACTGAAATACATTAGAAAGGTTCATATCCTTGCCACATTTATAATGTGGGACACATGATTTAAGGCCTAAATGTTAACCTGTGACAGACACTCTTTGCTCACTTCCAAGGTGCATTTTTTTAAAAGCCACAACCAAGTACTTGATGTTGCAATTAATATAGAGATCCCCGAAAAAATAAATCCCCAAGTAAGTAGGGCTTTCTGACTTTGTCATTTTAATTATATCCAGGGCACAATCAACACACTAAATATTGTTGTCAAATATGTGCCCCCGGGCGAGACTGCCTGCAAATTGCCTCCACTTAGCTGGAAATAACTAGTACGAACACATACTGCTGCCACGACTTCCCCTCCTGCAAACCGAAGCCATCCCTAAAACACACACAGGCTTCGGAGGGTGAGAACGTCGGGAGGGGAGGCGATCAACAGTTTACACACCCCGGCAAATTTTGATCACAAAAAGTATTTTCGATCACTGGCATGGCGAAGAGGAGGCGGATGAAGAGCTGACCTCCCAAGTACCTGCGTGGGAAGTACATTTTCCCGGTTTCCAAGGCACAACTGAGCTGTAGGGTTGCCCCCCACCCCCATGATTTAAAGTGGGCTTTGTTATTTTCCTTTTGGAGTGAGGGGTTTTGCCGCGTGGGTCTCCACCTCACACCCCTCCGACCTGCTCCATCCAGACCGTCCCCACTGATCGGGACAGCGCCTGATCTCCCTCACCCTGGGGTAGTGGCTGAGGGCCCGGCTGTGTTCATTTCACAGGTGCCATCCACTTCTATAACACACCTGTGCTCCATGCAGCCCAGCACCTCCTCTTCGCCCTGCCTGCCCCGAAGGCTGCCCGCAGGGGTGGGGGGAGAAGCGCAAGGCAATGGCACACTCCCTGCCCCCAGATCAACCGCACCGCGCCTGGAGCCGGGGAGGGAGACGGTACCTGGGGCCGCTGGGGAGCCGGAGTGCAGCAGCGCAGCAGCGAGGAGCAAAAGCGCTGCCCAGGGCAGCCGCAGCGGAGCCCGGGCTGCAGCAGCCATGGAGCCGGTGTGCTCAGGAGTCAGTCCCGGCGGCGCCCCTCACTCCCGGCGGGGCACGTGCGACAGGGTCTCGTGGCGCGGAAGAGGCGCTGGAACAATCCCGCGCGAAGCCTGCCGGCTGCACCGCAGCTCCCCGCCCAGCCCAATGGCACTGCTTAGCCCCGCTGCCGCTGCCTTCGAGCCTCGCCACTTCCCTTCATGTCGAACAGAGCCGCGGCAGCCGCTTCGCTTCCCAGCGCCTTCCCTCTGTCTCCTCCTCCTGGCGCCCAGGGAGATTGCAACAGGAGGCCGGGGGAGGGAAGGAGCCGGCAACCTGCTTTGATTTTTTTCCCCACCACTCATTGATTTATTGGCAAAGGGGGAAGGCAGAGAAATCTACTCTCCGCCCAAAACATTGTCTGTCCTCTGCGTTGTGGCTTCAATGTTCAGTCACTTCCACTCCAAGGAATTTATTTCCCCTCCTCA
This sequence comes from Malaclemys terrapin pileata, assembly GCF_027887155.1. Classification (NCBI taxonomy): domain Eukaryota; kingdom Metazoa; phylum Chordata; order Testudines; family Emydidae; genus Malaclemys; species Malaclemys terrapin. The sequence continues at coordinate 90,418,707 of NC_071507.1, forward strand.
CTGCTATTTTTCCTGGGCATTGCATTGTCATTAGTTAAATCTATTCGGAGTCCAGACACACACGCTCCATCTCCCTTCTCATCGCTGAGACTTGAGGGCCTCCAGTCTCTCCCTAGCGCCCTCCGGAACTCCCCACACCAGTCCTTGCTGAAGGTCTCCAGGTCTTCTGAACCCTCCAGAGAATTCCTGCCTCCCCCTCCGATCTGTGACTATGGGCGATGTGACTGGTTGCCACTTGCCACAAGCAACAACCAAAAGGCAGTTTAAGAAGCAGACTACTCTACCGAATTTAGGGCAGTCAAGAAAAATCCTAAAATTAATATTCCTTAATTGTTTTTACAGATCACCTTTCAGATGAAGTAACTACAATTGTACAAAGCAACAGAGGGTCCTGTGGCACCTTTAAGACTAACAGAAGTATTGGGAGCATAAGCTTTCGTGGGTAAGAACCTCACTTCTTGCATCTGAAGAAGTGAGGTTCTTACCCACGAAAGCTTATGCTCCCAATACTTCTGTTAGTCTTAAAGGTGCCACAGGACCCTCTGTTGCTTTTTACAGATTCAGACTAACATGGCTACCCCTCTGATACAATTGTACAGTTATCTTGATGAGGGCAGAACCAGTTTAATGGCTTTATAATCCTCTCCGTGACTTCAATTCTGTGAAGACTTACTTACCTATGCTAAATTTTACACTCTAGGAGTAGTCCCAACGATAGTCCCTAAGGTCCCTACAGTTAGGCAGTGCTTATGTCTTTGCAGGGTCAGGATCTGTATTATTTTCTATCTTTTTAGGGCACCTGTGAGTCAGATTCCTGTTTGCTTTAACTCCTGCTGCACAGTGAACAGGAATCTTGGGAGTTTTCCATAATGACTCCTATCTCTTTTTCATCAAGGGATACTGCAGATTCAAAGCTCAGTATGTACACAGTAAGAGTTTTATAGCGTTGCCAATGTGTATTATGTTATCTATATTGTGTTATACTGTGATGCTCCATCCCCACATCGACGTGAGGGTTCTGAGTCTTCCACTCTTTTCATCAGCCAAAATAGCTATCATCCTCAGCCATCGTCACCAACCCAATGTCCACTTGCTCTTCCAAATCATTATGGGCTAAACTGTCTCTCTGTCTTACACAGCTGTTGAGGGAAACAGAGGGAGCAAAGCCTTCTCCAGTCTCCTGGCGCTTGGACTTGGGCCTGGTATTCAGTGTACCCCCAGTGTTTCAGCATGCTCCTCCATCCCCAAGGAAGTAGGTGGGGAATGAGTGAGAGCCCAAGATCTGCCCCTAGGGTGCTGGTCAGGGGTGCGGAGGGAAGCATCCCTATACAATGTGTTGTAACTTACTTCCCCTCAGGAACGAAGGGGAGTATGGGAGGAGCAGTGTCATCATTTCCTTCCCAAGACTCCTGCTGCAATGGCACAGCTACACTACACCCTGCCCCTTCCTCAGGTCTGAGCCTTCTGGCTCAATCTGGCCCTACCAGTCTAACTTTATTAGCTGTATTGTTTGTCTAGATTTACTTAGGTGTTGCGCTTCTCTGGCTTTGGTTATTGGACCCGCAGTGGGTCCCAAATGAAGATGAGACTCACTGGGCTGTAGTTAGTATCAGAGGAGTAGCCTTGTTAGTCTGTATCCACAAAAATAACGAGGAGTCTGGTGGCACCTACTAATTTTCCTTTTGTGGGGAATAAACTGGGTGTTAGCTATATAGCAGTCCTCAGTAATAGTCCCGGGTTAGGAGGGCACGTTGCAAGTATTTAACTGTTTCTCTGGTATTGGAGAACTTGAACCTGCACACCCCAGTGCACATCAGTAATCCTTACACATGTGAGAAGTCCTAGCGGGTTTAATTAGGCTACCTGTCTGAGTAAGGGTTTGCAGAACTGGGCCTCACTTCATTTCCATCACAGTCTGGCAGGAATAACCTTTGGTCCTCACAATTTACTTCATCTGAGTTTCTTAAGTTTCTCCATAAATTCTTCCTTAGAGACTTCAGAGAATGACTTTAGAAAAGCAGGATTGCTCATTAAAAGTTCCCGTCTATGTTTTCTATTTATGCAAAATAATTCATCTTTATGGTGACCTCACGCTCTTAGGAACCAGGCCTACTTCCATTGAAGTCAAGAGCAAAGATCTCATTGAAGAGCCCTGAAACTGTAAACTCTTATCTGCTACTTGTTCTTTACATTGCTGAGCATACTCTCAGCACTCCGACAAAACACAGAGTAATCATTTCCTATCTCTTTAATTGTCCCTAGACAAAAAAGCCCCAGGGCAGCAAGTCTCAGAGCCAGTGGTGCAAGTAGAAATCATTTCTTGCTGGTACTGCACTCATGGGAGGGACACAGGGGGGACACATGACCTCCCCTGCCATGACCCTCCATGTGATTCCTCCCTGCCCCGCCCCCAGCTCAGGGCCCCCATGCTCTCCCAGTCCCCTCTGATACCCCCCTTGCCTGTCTAAAATTTTACAACTGCATCTGTTAACAACTGCATCTGCATCTGTTTAACAGATGATGCTTTGAGCCCCTGGTGCCACCTGTACTTCCTGATGTCATTGAGGATCCAACAGCACCCCAAATTGAAAACTTATTAAATGAAAGAAGGATAGGAAGGACAATCACCCCACTTTCCCTTAACACACTATCAGTGCCTCCCTTGTGTTTGTGCCTTTGTTTAAGTTTGTTAGTATATATATTGTGCTGTTAAGAATAAATAGGATTCAGTGAACATTTCCTAGTCAGGCTAGTTATTCTCCTTCTCTGGTAACCACTGCCAGCTACTGAGGCACTGCTCCCCTGCTCCAGCCCTCCCACCCCCTGCAACAGAATGCTTACAACTGCCCTCTTCCCAGCTAGATTTTCTGCTGTTGGGAGCCTTCTGCCAGGATCTGCATCAGTGAATAGGATCTCTAGTATGTACCCATAAATTATTGGGATGATGACTAGTAATTTGATTATTCTTCTACTATTTAAGGTACTTCATGTGTTGGTGATTTACTTCTGTATATAATTAGCATAACATTTATTTTACACTAGAGTGTTTTGCAGACCCACAGATTGTGAAATGGCGTGGAACTTACATTCTGGATGTTCGGCCAACACAGAAAAACTGCGAGAAGCCACAATTCTGAATCAGAATTTGAAATCTCGGAGTCATGCAGTCAACATGTTTCTTCACTGACTATATGCATCTCAGCATTTTAAAGCAATATTGTTATGGCTCCAGGTTGAGCTGTCCCATTGCCCTCTCTCTCTCCCAGTCTCTCCATATGCAACATCTTTCAAATGACAGGCTTACAGGCATTCTCAGCATTCTCCCAAGCATCTGCTTTACTCCTACCTTGGGCAGTCGGACAGGTGTCATACATTTGGTAGTACTCATTAACTGCCTCAGTTTCCCCACTCTTGGATGGAAAGTGATACACAGCATGCCTCCGTTGTGCCTCAGTTTCAGCCACAGTATCGCTCAGCTCTGCCTGAATTTCCTTGATAAGAGCAGGCAGTGAATTGGCTTCCTTGGGCACTGAATCTGTCCTCAGGGAGATTACACTTGAGCCAGTGTGATTACATCTCCCCTGTGGGAATGGGTGGAGACCCTCCCTCCTGCCGTTCATGTGCTTATTCACAGATGCTGCTGGGGAAGCCACTTCCTTCCCATCAAATGCCCTAGCCGCATTTGTCTCCTTTCCCCACTGTGGCAGTAGGGAAAGGAACAGAGTGTAGCCCTGTCCCCCCAACCGTGTCCTCTGGTGGGGCTATGCAGCTGTGGTGGGGCTAATCTGCCAGCATGTGGCTGTCTGGAAGCCCCACATCTTTCTGGTATTCTGTACCGGCTAGAAATTTCTTGCGGGTACGGTGTACCGGAAGGTACTGCCATACTTGTACTCCTGCTCAGAGTCTAGGTCAACTAACTCAGGCTTGCAGGTCTCACACTATGGGGCTAAAAATAGCAGTGTGAACATTCCCACTGGGGCTGGAGCCTGGGCTTTCAGATCCCAGCTCACCGAGTTTCAGAGCCCAGGCTCCAGTCCAAGTGGGAACATCCACACTGCTATTTTTATCCCTGTAACAGAAGACCTATGAGCCCAATTCAGATGGCTCCTTCTCCCAGCTCATACCTAATTGACTGGGTGAGAGGGGAGCCTTGCCCCACCCTCTCTGCAAGGCTCCAGGCCCTGAAAGATACTGTAACAGGATCTCTTCTAAATATTACTTTTTCCTGGGACCTCTTTCCTCTCTCCCCATATTCTTTCAGGCTTTATGTATCAGACCACCCCAAACTCTTAAAGACCCATGCCAGGTGACAAGGAGGACTGACCAAGTACTGTTCTTAAGCTGTAGACTGCCCTATCAGAGATCCAACCCAAACCAATTTACAGATCTCAATATTTGGTCCAGGGTTTTAATTCATTTAAATGAGTGTAGCTCAGTGGGAGCTGAGGACACTTAGTACTTGGTAGAAATCCAAAGCCTGTCTTAATTCTGTGGCTTTAGCCCACCTCTGTTAGGAATGTATAACTGACATTTGAGTTGGTTTTGGAAGACATATGGGAGTAGGCTTTGGATAGCTTGGGGCCTGATCCTGCAAGGTGCTGAATGTCTCTTGCAAGGCATTAAGGGCCAGATTTTTAAAGCCATTTAGTCACCTAAATACCACTAGGCCCTAAGTATTCTCAATTTCCATTGACTTCGATGTGTAATGAAATTGCATGGGAGCTGAGGCTTCTCAGCTGAATCAGGCCCCATATCTGCTCTTAAAATAAGAGCTTTCAAAAGGACAAACACCACAACACACAGTTCCAGTTGGAAAAAGAGTGGCATCTGTTTATGTCAGAAAGAGTGAATCCAAGTGGAGTTTACAAAATGTAAAGGTTTTATTTTTTCTTCCAATATTTCTTTATTGCCTACCCAGTGAAAATTGCAGTCAGTCTAGGCAGAGGTTTGCAGTGAGTAGGAGTGGAGTAATGTGTCCCTAATAACACCATTTAGTCTAATTGCCTTTACAAGCTGCATAGCCTTGGAAAATATTTTTGAAAAGACAAATAGAATTCTGTAGAGTGTGAATATGTGATAAATCAACCTGGATGCCATGTCTGAATGAGTATAGACTTGTTTCTATGGTAATGTGGAATTTGTTTTTTCTCTTTTACCTTGCCCAGGCCAGTGGGGGGGAAAGGTTGTATTGCCAAGGCATTTTCCATAATTATATATCAATACATTTTGAATTAGTGTAATATCTAGGATTAAGATGTAGCCCTACCTAAAATATACATTTGGAGTTTGCTAATACTCTTTCTTTTGTCTATGGAAATAATTCCCCACACATGAGGACAGATAAATAATAAGCACATGTTGCAAAATCCTACTATAATGTCTAGATCAGAAAAATGCAACATTTTAAAGGTTACGTTTCCTTGATTTCTAAAAACACATTGGGGCAGATCCTCAGATGGTGTAAAATGACACAGCTTCACTGAAGTCAATTAATCTCTTATATTCTTGATGTCAGTGGAATAGCTATCCCCGCGGGTCCCCAGGGATCTGTACTGGGGCCTATGTGATTCAACATATTCATAAATGATCTGGAAAAGGAGGTAAACAATGAGGGGGCAAAGTTTGCAAACTATACAAAATTACTCAATATAGTTGAGTATAACAAAGCATACTGTGAAGAGTTACAAAGGGATTAGTGAGTAGGCAACACAATGGCAGATGAAAATCAATCTTGATAACTGCAAAGTAATGCACGTTGGAAAACGTAATCCCAACTATACATACAATATGATGGGGTCTAAATTTGCTGTTACCACTCAAGAAAGAGATCTTGAAGTCATTGTGAATAGTTCCCTGAAAAATCCACTCAATGTGCAGCAACAGTCACAAAAGCCAACAGAATGTTAGAAACCATTAGGAAAGGAATAGATAATAAGACCGTAAATACGTACCATGGTGTAAGCATACCATGGATTTATATAGTATACGGTCTTATTACGTAATAAGACCGTATACTATATAAATCCATGGTATGCTTACACCTTGAATACTGCGTGCAGTTCTGGTCACCCCATCTCAAAAAAGATATATTAGAAATGGAAAAAGTACAGAGAATGGCAACAAAAATGATTAAGGGTATGGAACAGCTTCCATATGACAACAGGTTATAAAGACTGGGACTGTTCAGCTTGGGAAAGAGACAACTTAGGGGGAATATGATAGAGGTCTATAAAATCATGAATAGTGTGGAGAAAGTGAATAAGGAAGTGTTATTTACACTTTCACATAACACAAGAACCAAGGGTCACCCAATGAAATTAAAAGGCAGCAGGTTTAAAACAAACAAAAGGAAGTATTTCTTCACACAATGCACAGTCAACCTGTGGAACTCATTGCCAGGGGATGTTATGAAAGCCAAAAATATGACTGGGTTCAAAAAAGAATTAGATAAGTTCATGCATCAACGTCTATAAGCCGAGAAAGTCAAGGACACAATCCCATGCTATGAGTGTCCCTACACTTCCAAATGCCAGAAACTGGGACTGGACAACAAGTGATGGATCACTTGATGATTGCCTGTTCTGTTTATTCCCATTGAAGCATCTGGCACTAGCCACTGTCAGAAGACAGGATACTGAGCTAGATGGACCATTGATCTGACCCACTATGGCCATTCTTATGTTTAATTTACACCAACTAATGAAATAGCCCATTCTATTTGGGATGTGGGGTTCTTCATGTTTGATTTCCAGAAATTGTGTCATTTGAGCAGAAGACAACAGCAAGAAAGATGCCAACAGTGTAACAGGGCGCTCTGCCCCTTTAAAGGCCAGGGAGCAGTGGGCCCTATTCTAGAGAGAAGCCCAGCAAGGAGATGGGGGTGCCATTTAAGGGGGACAGAAGGGGCTCCTATCCCTCCTCCCCCTGAGTTTTGTACAGGATATGTGCTCCCAGGCAGAGCTCTTAACTGCACAACATTAGTGTGGAATGTTGAGTTCTCCAGAGGAGAGATGCTGTTCCCAACTTGTGCCCCTGGGATAGGGAGTCAGTATTTTGTTTACAAACAGAGGCAGGATGATTAAGATAAGAAAGGGTTGTTAATTAAATTAAGGATCTGGAAGTCATTAGATGGAATCTCTCTGCAGGGGGTGGGGGGGTGTTGAAGAGAGAATGCAGGGGACTCAGAAGAAATACAGCCAAGCCCTCAGAACAAGAGGGAGATTTGAGGGGGGTAGGTGAAAAAGGGGGCCAAAACCCAGGGAAGGGATAGCAGTGGTATCATAAACATACACATAAGGGTAGCATAAAATCCCTCCTGGGCAGCTGTACTGAATCTTTACCTGTAAGGGGTTAAGAAGCTCAAATAACCTGGTTGGCACCTGACCAAAAGGACCGATAAGGAAAGAAGATACTTTCAAATCATTGGGGGGAGGGGGTTGTTTGTACTCTCTTTGTTTATTCCCTCTCTGGACAGAGAGAGAGAGACCAGGCAGGTAAAACATCTCCTGAAAACATACCTGAAACCAGAAATGATCCGTCTAAGATTACAAAAATTGTAAGTAAGGACAAGGAAATGTATTAGGTTATCTTTTGTTTTAGCTTGTGAATTTTCCCTATGCTAAGAAGTAGTTTTATTCCTGTTTTTTGTAAATGTGAAGCTGAGTCCAGAGGGGAGTCCTCTGTGTTTTAAATCTTTTTATTACCCCGTAAAGTTACCTTCCATCCTGATTTTGCAGGTGTGATTCTTTTACTTTTTTCTTTATAATAAAGTTCTTCTTTTAAGAACCTGATTGATTATAGTGTCCTAAAGATAAAGGGTCTGGTCTGTACTTACATTAAAGGCAATTGGTTGGTATATTATTCTCAAGCCTCCCCAGGAAAGGGGTTGAAAGGGTTTGGGGGGATATTTTGGGGGAATAGGGACTCCAAGTGACCCTTTCCTGAATTTTTGTGTAAATCACTTAGTGGTGGCAGCAATCCCATCCAAGGACAAGAAAAGAAATTTGTCCCTTGGGGAAGTTTTTAACCTAAGCTGGTAGAATATAAGCTTAGGGGATCTTTCCTGAGGGTCCCCACCTCTGTACCCCAGAGTTCAGAGTGGGGAGGGAACCCTGACAAGTGGTATAGAGAAGTTCCCCCTCTACCTGTGGTACTTATGTGGCCCCATCACCAGAGTGTCTGAGTGCCTCACGATGTCTAACCTATTTCTCCTCACAGCCCCTCGGTGAGGTAGAGCAGTGCTGTTATCCCCATTGTACTGATTGGACTCTGAGGCATAGAGACTAAGGGTCAGATTTTCAAAGTATAGGCACCTAGTAGATTAGGTGCTTTGTTAACCCCACTAGAGGTCTAGCTGCATCTTGGGGTGCCTAAAAGGTGTTGAAACTCTGTCTCTAAGGCCTCCCAGGAAGTCCATGGGAGGAGTAGAACCCGGGTCTCTCAGGGCTAGCACCCTATCCATTAGACCAGCTTATATCTCTGCTGCATTCTGCAAAAAAGAGGGTCTGATAGATGGGAGCAAAACCAAGGCGGCCAGTTCTCTGAGACTCCAGCAATTGGTCCCAGGTGATTGGGAAGCATGTCATGTTTGACAGCATGAAAAGCAGCAGAGAGATCAGGAAGGATGATGAAAGAAAGTGTGAAAATGAGAATCAGATGAAAGCAGATCACTTAACTCCCAAGGGGTGGCAGATTCTGCCCCAAGGCTGGATTGTAGAGTAATGCCTGCTGTGCAGTTCTAGATTTTAACTGAAAACCATTTTGTTTTGTCATTTTTGTTCTGTGTTCGAGAAAAGGAAGGAATGAGAAAGTGTCATACAAGTATCAGATGTGTTTATGCCTCAAATCCTTAGGGTCACAGGCCAAGTCCAGAACAAAGAACAGAAATTGCATCCACAGAGTCCATAAAGTTGACTATTATTGTCATGATTTGTATTATTCACCATCTGTGTACTCAGCACTGTTCAGAATATGCCAGAAAATGTAGTTCCTGAGCCAATGTGTACAAGATGTGTAGCCTTGCATAAGATGGCTCAGATATTTAAGTATGAAGTGTATAGTTACTGAGTGCATGTTCACTGTGATGTTAATATCTATTAGTGGAGGCACTGATGGCAATAGAAATTTTACTTGGTTAAGGACTAGAAGATTTGATCCTCCAACTTTCTTTCAAGAGGAAGAGCTGCCCAGAGCTCCTGTGCCTGTTTATTTTCCTTTCCTGCCTGCAGAGGCCCTGATATACCTCAGTAGTCTCAAATTTTATCTCAACTTTTAAATGTGGAAATTTTGGGGGGTGTTTGGTTTTAAATATTCTCCTGTGAAAACTGCAATGTTGTGTTTAAGAGCCTTCTGGAAAGTAACTAAGTAAAAGCAGTGTTGCCAACTCTCATGATTTTGTCATGAGTCTCACAATAATTATTGTTTTCCTTAAAGCCCCAGCTCCTGGAGTCAAGTGGATATGTGATGATTTCAGTCTTCATTCTTAAAGAAAAATAAAATTTCTAGCCCTCGTGGCTGTGGAGAAAGCTTCAAAATGTGACCCCAGTGCACCCTCAAGGTTCAAAAAGCAGAAGGCAAATAAAAAACACCAAATCTATTATTTTTACATAATCTCATGATTTTAAAGCCAATCTCGTGATTTTTGGTGAGCCTGATTCATGATTTTTGAAAATTTGAGGTTGGCAATACTGTGAAAGTAACTTGAAAGTGTCAGTTTCACTCCTGTATAAAGTCAGTTTCTAGTCTATTATCTGTAGTGGGGTAACAGCCCTAGAGCCCCAGGCAGGTGCAGCATAAACTCATGGGGGCTTGCCCTATTAGGATGTTCCCAAAAGTTAAATGATCTATTCCAAACTTTGGTGAACTGCAAAGTAGAACGTAATCCAGATTTTCCTACAGTTGTTTCAATTGTTGTATTCAAAAGTTAGAAACAAAGTAAGAATATACATTAAAATTTTAAATCTAGCTAGTGTCCCTTAAGGGACTTGACACAAGATGTCAGAACATGTTAGTATTAGAGCTGAGTGAATCTAATATTTATTTAAAAATTGCCAGTGATGGAGAATCACTTAGTAAATTGTTCCAATGGTTAATTACTCTCACCATTAAAAAAATACACCTATTTCCAGTCTGAATTTGTCTAGCTTCAATTTCCAGCCATTGGATCATATTATGCCTTTCTCTGCTAGACTGTATTTGTTCCCCAGGTAGATACTTATAGACTGTAATAAAATCACCTCTTAGTTAAGCTAAATAAATTGAGCTCTTTGAGTCTGTCACTATAAGACATGTTTTCTATTCCAAGTCATTCTCATGGGTCTTCTCTGAACCCTCTCCAATTTATCAATGACCTTCTTGAATTGTAGGCACCAGAACTGGACACAGTATTCCAGCAGCCATAAGTTTCAAAATGTGGGGTGCCTTCTATCATTAAAAATAGCCCTGGATCAAATAGCAGAATATAAGCCTTTACCAGGGCTGGCTCCAGGCACCAGCCGAGCAAGCTGGTGCTTGGGGCGGCAGCTTCTGGAGGCGGCATTCCGCCCAATCCTAGGGCGGCACGGACGCTTTTTGTTGTTGTTGTTCTGTCCAGCTACCCTGTAGGGGGCAGTGGCGTGGAGGACTGGAGCGCCCTGCAGCAAGCCCAGCAGGGCAGCCCGCGTCCTTCCCTCCCTGCCGACCAGAGCGGTGCGGAGCTCTTCCGGCACGCGGCACGGCGGGAGGGGCCACGTGGCAGCGCCCCGCTTAAGCCCTGGCCACCCCCCTTTTCTCTCTCCCCCCACTTCCTCCCCCCCCTCCCCCCGCTAGCCAGGGCACATCTGCAGGGAAGGGAGTCCCCCTGCACCCTGGCTCCGGCCGCGCCGCAGGTTTTTGGTTTTATTTTCTTTGCTGTTCTGGCTGCTGTGGGTTGTTTTTTTTTTTTGCTTGGGGCGGCCAGAAATCCAGAGCCGGCCCTGGCCTTTACATTACAAATTTTTATGAACAGAATCCTCTGCACTATGACACAATGTCATGAAACCTAATCCCAGCTATTAAACTGATCCATATGTCAATCAAAAGCTTAAATAAACATACATTGTAAAATGTGCCTTAAAACATGCCAAACTTGGGCTCTGGTGGACCACTGAAAGAAAACAGCTCCAAAGCTGTGGACCCTCCACTGAGAATGCCTTGACATGAACTGTCAACCCCCAAAACTACCATAAGTAGGGCCCTTCCAAATTTATGGCTGTGAAAAAAGTGTCATGGACCGTGAAATCTGGTCTCCCCCATGAAATCTGGCTATTGTAGGGGGGTTGCGGTATTGCCACCCTTACTTCTGTGCTGCCTTCAGAGTTGGGCAGCTGGAGAGCAGTGCTCCTGACTGGGCACCCAACTCTGAAGGAAGAACCACAGCCAGCAGCAGCGCAGAAGTGAGGGTGTCATGCAGGGGTCATCACTTTGGGGCAGGAAGGGCTGGCCTTACATATGGGTGACTGCCCAGGGTGCTGTGGTTGGGGGTGGGGGGACACATACAGCCAGCCCAAGGCCCCTTTGACCCCAAGTGTTGGGGAGGAGCAGGGCTGGGGACACCCTAGCTGAGGGCTCCTACAGTGCACTGGGCTCCAGCTGCTAGTCCCAACCAGGCTGTAGAGGGATGGGACTTCTCTACCCATGCATGGGCCACTCCTGGGGCCGGGACTGACCCACCTCTGCCAGCGGCATAGAAATAAGGGTGGCAACACCATACCATGCCACTTTCACTTCTGCGCTGCTGCTGGTGGTGGCTCTGTCTTCAGAGCTGGGTGTCCAGCCAGCAGCCACCCCTCTCCAGCCACCCATCTTTGAAGGCAGCACTGCTGCCAGCAGCAGCACAGAAGGAAGGGGGGCAATACTGTGACTCCTCTACAATAGCCTGGTGACCCCCCATGATCCCCTTTTGGGTCAGGGCCCCCACAATTACAACACCGTGAAATTTCAGATTTAAATATCTGAAACCATGAAATTTAAGATTTTTAAAATTCTATGACCGGGAAATTTACCAAAATAGACCATGAATTTGGTAGGGCCCTAACCATAAGAATGACTCAGCTGTTCATAACTGCCATGGTTCGACACAGTGAGAGAAGTAATCTCAGATAACTAGGTCCAAGACTATTTAGGGCTCTATAGATTATAATCAACACTTTGATTTACTCAGTCCCTAAGTCTCAGACCCTGAAAAATGCCTATGTGACAATGCTTCTGAAAGCTCTGATCCATTCCACCATCATTATAGTGGATTCATCGAAATCCAATGAGAGTCGCAGCTGCCCAAAGCAGAAACAATTTCCCAGTCATTGTCCGAAAAGTCACCTGAAGCATTTGATTTTTGCTGTGCAATACCACAGCCAAAGGTGATGGGACTCTCCATTTATGGCCCAGAACAAAGGGCTCAAGAAGAAGACAGAGATCAAATTGCTCTTGATATCCCACTCTCCCAAGACCTCCCTTCTCCCTACTTTCTCTATCACTAGCGACAAAAATCCAGCCTTTCCTCTCTGTCCACGTAGCCCAAACTCTTGTCCAAACATCATTTCCTTCTCTTTTCTGGCCTGGACCACTGTTACCTTGCTCCCATCAAGTCTATTCAGAACACTACTACAAAAATCATCTATTTGGCTAGTTGCTCTGACACATCGACTTCCTCCTTGAGGTCCCTCCACTGGCCCCATTTTCACCAATCCAACAAATACAGGTTTCTTAGTTCCACCCTGTACTGCAGATCTAGTGAGTGATCTATCATGAGGTTGACCCCACACACACACACACACACCTTCACGTCGCCACCTTTCCTAGCCTTTACTTTGCCAGTCAGCTTCTCTTGTAAACATCTCCATACTGCCTTTATGCACAGGAAAAAAATACCTGATAACAGCCATTACCTTACCTTCCTTAAGACTCACCTTTGCCATGAAGCCTACAAAACCCAGCCTGCTGATCATGGCTAGACAGGTGACAAGCTGAGTATTCCTCTTCCCATTCTTTCCTTTTCCTGCTTCCTTCCTCTAGCTCTAATTTAAAAGACAAAAACATCCTACAATGTATGTAACTACCAAAGTTGTGCCAATTCATCAACAATCTCATTTGCTTGTATAAAGAACAGGAGTACTTGTGGCACCTTAGAGACTAACAAATTTATTAGAGCATAAGCTTTCGTGGACTACAGCCCACTTCTTCGGATGCATATAGAATGGAACATATATTGAGGAGATATATATACACACATACAGAGAGCATCATCTCAGGCATTGGCACCCTAACATCAGGCTTGTCTGGTTATGTAGACTCTCTCCTCAGACCCTACGCTACCAGCACTCCCAGCTATCTTCGAGACACCACTGACTTCCTGAGGAAACTACAATCCATCGGTGATCTTCCAGAAAACACCATCCTGGCCACTATGGACGTAGAAGCCCTCTACACCAATATTCCACACAAAGATGGACTACAAGCTATCAGGAACAGTATCCCTGATAATGTCACAGCTAACCTGGTGGCTGAACTTTGTGATTTTGTCCTCACCCACAACTATTTCACATTTGGGGACAATATATACCTTCAAGTCAGCGGCACTGCTATGGGTACCCGCATGGCCCCACAATATGCCAACATTTTTATGGCTGACTTAGAACAATGCTTCCTTAGCTCTCGTCCCCTAACGCCCCTACTCTACTTGCGCTACATTGATGACATCTTCATCATCTGGACCCATGGAAAAGAAGCCCTTGAGGAATTTCACCATGATTTCAATAATTTCCATCCCACCATCAACCTCAGCCTAGATCAATCCACACAAGCGGTCCATTTCCTGGACACTACTGTGCTAATAAGCGATGGTCACATAAATACCACCTTATACCGGAAACCTACTGACCGCTACACTTACCTACATGCCTCCAGCTTCCATCCAGGACACACCACACGATCCATTGTCTACAGCCAAGCTCTAAGATATAACCGCATTTGCTCCAATCCCTCGGATAGAGACAAGCACCTACAAGATCTCTATCAAGCATTTTTAAAACTACAATACCCACCTGCTGAAGTGAAAAAACAGATTGACAGAGCCAGACGAGTACCCAGAAGTCACCTCCTACAAGACAGGCCCAACAAAGAAAATAACAGAACACCACTAGCTGTCACCTTCAGCCCCCAACTAAAACCTCTCCAGCGCATCATCAGAGATCTACAACCTATCCTGAAAGATGATCCTTTACTCTCATAGATCTTGGGAGACAGACCTGTCCTCGCTTACAGACAACCCCCCAACCTAAAGCAAATACTCACCAGCAACCACACATCACTGAACAAAACCACTAACCCAGGAACCTATCCTTGTAACAAACCCCGATGCCAACTCTGTCCACATATCTATTCAAGTGACATCATCATAGGACCTAATCACATCAGGCATACCATCAGGGGCTCGTTCACCTGCACATCTACCAATGTGATATATGCCATCATGTGCCAGCAATGCCCCTCTGCCATGTACATTGGCCAAACCGGACAGTCTCTATGCAAAAGAATTAATGGACACACATCTGACATCAGGAATCAAAATACTCAAAAACCAGTGGGAGAACACTTTAACCTGTCTGGTCATTCAGTGACAGACCTGCGGGTGGCTATATTACAACAGAAAAACTTCAAAAACAGACTCCAACGAGAGACTGCTGAGCTGGAATTGATATGCAAACTAGACACAATCAACTCCGGTTTGAATAAGGACTGGGAATGGCTGAGCCATTACAAACATTGAATCTATCTCCCCTTGTAAGTATTCTCACACTTCTTATCAAACTGTCTATACTGGGCTATCTTGATTATCACTTCAAAAGTTTTTTTTCTCTTAATTAATTGGCCTCTCAGAGTTGGTAAGACAACTCCCACCTGTTTATGCTCTCTGTATGTGTGTATATATATCTCCTCAATATATGTTCCATTCTATATGCATCCGAAGAAGTGGGCTGTAGTCCACGAAAGCTTATGCTCTAATAAATTTGTTAGTCTCTAAGGTGCCACAAGTACTCCTGTTCTTTTTGCGGATACAGACTAACACGGCTGCTACTCTGAAACCTGTCATTTGCTTGTATGTGGCATCCCCATACCTTTAATCTGTCTGTGTCTTTAGATTGTAAGCCCTTCGGGGCAGAGACTCTCTTTTCAGTGTTTGTACAGCATACAGCACAATGGAGCCCGAACCAAACTGAGCCTTTTGGGTGCTAGCATAATAAACTACTAGTATCACCACAAAAAGTGCTGGCAAGAGCCATTCTGAGCAGGGGAAGAAGTGAACAACCTGAAGGGAACTAGGTGCAGTAACTGAAGATAAAAGATATAATTGCATATTTTGTCACGCTTCACGTACTTGGCACCTAGGTTATAAAAATAAAGAATAATAGATCCTTTTCTAGGAAAGCTCAAAGATAATTTTGATGCAAATTCTCTTCAGATTTACAAGTGAAACACAATTTTCCCCATCAGAAATTTGGCATTATTAACAACTAAGACAAGGCTTAATTCATTCTCTGCTGCCTGGAAGGAACTCTGCCTGGCAGACCTGTTCTGATGACTTCCTGAGCAAGTGGGTTAACTTGGCATATTTGCCTCATTTTTTGCTATTATCTTTTGCTAACTGCCAATAGTAATATAAGTTTACAGATTATTCCAAAATTAATCCATTTTTGATTTACAGTGTGTCTTTTCTGAGCAGCTGTGATATCAAATACAGGATTTGTCTTTATTGTTAATGAACCACATGCTAATTCAAATAGAGATGATTGTAGCATAAAAGCATAACTTTATAGTAAAATAGGGAGAATATATATAGTACCTAAGATTTTCTTTTTCTTTTTTCACCAGAGAATATTAGGCCATTCATTCCAATATAAAGGGCCAGATCCTGTGCCCCAATAAATCCAGTTTGTGCCCCTGATTACAGCAGCCCTAAGTGAGCAGGTGGGGATATCTCTGGGGTGAGGGAACCATGGAATGACCAAAAGCTGGTATAGCTGGATCTATTCCGCTTTCTTCCACCTCATACCACAGACAATGTGCCAATGGGGTGGGAGCCTGCTGCATTCAACAGCTCCCTGATGAAGTGGTGGCCCTAGGGAATCATTAGAACTCAGCACATCTCAGGGCTTCTCTAAATTGAAGCAAGGCGAAGTCAACGACGGTGCAAACTCCAGCCACTAGGTTTACTCAGCCATCATAAAGGGCCTGCTTATCCCTGGTAATAAGATCTGAAATGTAACTTCTCACCTCTCTCGCATTGTTTCTGCCTAAAGTCAACCACAGCAGAGCTGGAATTTGGGATGGGAGGGAGGCAGAAAGCCATCTATGATACATAGATATGTTTCAATGTTAGTATGGCCATGGCAGGAGACAGCAGATGGTGCTGCTACACGTAGCCTTTAAAGTTATTTTTCTAAGAGTGTAAGCACTTTGCAGTCTTGAAGAAATGCTGTATAGTCATTAGTTTTGTGATACAGTTTCTTTCGAGGTAGCTGTTGCAAATACCAAGAGAGTTTGCTCTCTCTTTTAAGGTAACGAGAGACAATCGTGGGTGTAGAGTTGCTCCCTGGAAATCAGACATTGGTGTGTGGGCTGAGATTCTTGAAAGAATGATTGCCTGCATGTTGTTTGTGACTACCTCTGTTCCAGATCTAGTCACTGGTAAATAAAAGGGTTGAACTCAGAAAAAAAGCCCTAACTGAACACCACAAACTTCTACTTCAGCAAAAAACTGACCTATGATCCTGCAATATCTCCTGCTTGGCAAAGGGGCAGTGCAGGTAGGAGAGGAAGGAAAGAGTTTCCAAAGAGAGAAATTAAAAAAAATATTTAGAACTAAGACAAAGATGAATCAAGCTGCTTATTAGGAACTGATTCAAGACCACAAAGTGTTGGGCTTTGCTTCTCAAGCTTTGATTTAAATATTTAAAGGTGAGCTCAAAAGGCAGGCTACCAAGATCAGAGCTATAAGCCAGGCAGGAACTGAGCCTGCAATATTTTGATGCATAGTCAGATCCATTATCTGTTATACCACTCACCTGTTCTCATGGAGGTATCAATTTGGTCATGTGTGTGATGGGTTAGGTCACAGAGACCCCCTTGGGACTGTCGCCTGATGTGCTGAGACTACCTCGGAGCCCATTTTCCCTGCTAGCTTGGGACTTCAGAACCCTGCTTTTTTGAGCTAGACACGCTAGCCTGCTGCAAACACAGACTCAGGTCTGAACCATGTCCCCCAAAAGCTGCAGACTTACCTGAAAACAGCTTAAGAAGTGCTCCTGTCTCTAGCACCCAGATACCCAGTTCCCAATGGGATCCAAACCCCACATAAATCCGTTTTACTCTGTATAAAGCTTATACAGGGTAAACTCATAAATTGTCCGCCCTCTATAACACCGATAGAGAGATATGCACAGCTGTTTGCTTACTTTGGGTTCAGTAATAAGCAAAAAGTGATTTTATTAAATATAAAAAGTAGGATTTAAGTGGTTCCAAGTAATAACGGACAGAACAAAGTAAATTACCAAGAAAAATAAAACAAGAACACACAAGTCTAAGCCTAATACAGTAGGAAACTAAATGCAGGTAAATCTCACCCTAAGGGATGTTCCAATAAGCTGCTTTCACAGACTAGACTCCTCTCTAGTCTGGGTCCAATCCTTTCCCCTTTTTCCAAGCTCAGGTGGTAGCTACGGGATTCCTCATGACTGCTGCCCCTTCATTCTGTTCCACCCCCTTATATGGCTTTGGCACAAGGCGGGACTCTTTTGTCTCTTTGGGTCCCCACTCCTCCTTCTAAATGGAAAAGCCCTAGGTTTAAGATGGATTCCAGTACCAGGTGACATGATCACATGTCCTGTGAGACCCCAAGCCTTCATTCTTCCCAGCCTGACTCACAGGACAGCTTGCAAGTAAACAGAGCCAACTACAATCAATTGTCCTGATTAATGAAAGCCATCAAGATTCCAAACCACCATAATGGCCCACACTTTGCATAATTACAGTAGGACCTCAGAGTTATATTTCATATTTCTAGTTTCAGATACAAGAATGATACTTTCATACAAATAGGATGACCACACTCAGTAGACTATAAGCTTTGTAATGATACCTTACAAGAGACCTTTAGCATGAAGCATATTCCAATTACATTATATTCACACTCATTAGCATATTTTCATAAAATCATATGGAGTGCAATGTCACAATGTGCACACCATAATGGAGGTGGAAAAGGTAGTTTTAGGCTATACCTTCTCTTTCTTACACCTACTTGGCATTCCCAGAAAATCAAGAGAGAATGAAAGACTCAAACAAGTAGCACCCCAAATGGGACCATTAAACTTTTACTTGTGGGACCATTCTGCCAGGTATAGTCGGCAACAACAAGGGCCAGGTTCAACATGAAGGGGTTCCTCTTAACAATACAAAACATAACCAGCTTGAGTTCCCCCGCCCCGTAATCTGGGAAAACTAAACACCACCTGTGAGTGCCTCTAAGGCCCTGTCTATGCTACAGCGTTTTGTCAACGCAAGTTACACCAATGATCAGAAAACACTATGATTACATTGCTTGTGCATGTTCACTCAACGCTCCTGTTGGTGGAGTGTGTCCACAGTTCGGTGCTCCGGCATCGACAGTGAGAGCAGTGCACTGTGGGAGGCTATCCCACTGTGCTACTCGCCACCTTCTGCAGCTAGGAGTTGTGGGAAGGAAGAATGGATTGCAGTGCATCATGGGTGTGGGCTCAACGTCCCATGATGCAATTTTTCCTGTCCCATGATTGCATGGGTCTCCAACTGCGTTTTGTGCCAGTTTTCAATAACCTCTGTTTACTGAACCCCCGCCATCTCTGCCTGAAAGGATGGATCCTGCACTGCTCTCTACTGTTGTGGTCAGTGTTATGAACACATCACAGATGGTCATGAGCGCCCAATCTGAACAGGAATCAGAGGTGCCTGACCTGCTGTGTGCCATGGAAAGAAACAACACCAGATTACTTTGGACAAGTTAGATATAAATCATAACAGCCTGCTGTACACTCCATAATATTTGTAGGCTAAGGGTGAAAAGTTTTCCTCAGGGTGGAGCACAGAGCCAGAGCTATTAGAGGGGCACAACTGGAGATTATTCGAATCAGGGAGGCTTTGAGGCACCATTTTGACAATGAGCACCAGTAATGTGTCTTTCTATACAGCACTCAGCCATGCTTTGTTAACTTGTCACCTTGCATGAAAATGTTGATGATTCCTGACCATGATTTGTAGTCTGCAAATGTTACAATTGCAACTGTGTATTAATTCCAGCAGCAACCACCATGTGTAGGAGACAAATAAAGATTGATTATCTTACAGAGAGTATGTTTTTATTAAATAACAATTAACAAGACACAGAAAACTCTTGGTGGGAAGGGAGATAACAGTGAAGGGCAGTGTCCTAATGTAGGCTTTCATAGCTGTGAGTAAATCATCCAGTTATCATTTTGGAAGCTGTCCGAAGGGGTGGAGTGAACTGGGTACTGATATGAGCCAGAAAGATGCAAGGAATGAGTGTGAAGAGTTTTGGGAGGGCAGCGCCAGCAAGTTTTTAATCTGCCAAAGGCACATTCAATAGTCACTCCTCACTGGCTCATCCTATTGTTGAAGCGCTCCTTGCTGCTGTCCCAGTTTCCCATGTAAGGCTTCATGAGCCATGGAAGTAAGGGGTATGCTGGGTTGCCCAGGATCACTATGGGCATTTCAACATCCCACATTGGAATCGTCTGGTCTGGAAAGAAAGTTCCTGCTTGCAGCTTTCTGTAAAGGCCAGAATTCCTGAAGATGCATGAAACATGTACCTTCCCTGACCACCCCAGCTTCCACCCAGTGATTGCCACGTGCTTCGCCACAGAGAGAGCAGCTCTCATTTTGGTGTCCTTGTGCTGCAGTGGTAAGGCGAGTTTCCCACACAGTTCCTGGAAGGTGACTTTCCACATCCAAAAGTTCTGCAGCCACTGCTCATCATCCCAGACCTGCATAACGATGTGATTTCACCACGCAGTGCTTGTTTCCCAAACCCAAACCCAACAGTTCATCATGTGCAGTCATGTGGCTGTCCCTGTAAGCACACTCCTGCTACCCATGCTTGTGGCTCCTCTAGAATTTTGGTGGTCACATTTTCAGCCATAAGAGCTAACATCCATCTCTGTATCCTAACACTGCTAACATTCCCCAGAGGCAATTTGTTAGCAGTGCATAATTTCATTCCAATGGGTACATAGAATTACTTGCTGACCCTCTATAAGATATTTAAACTTCATCAGTGCCCAATATGCACACAAAACCGCCTTTTCACATCCGAAATATTTTAACTCCACACTTTGCAACAATCGTCATGCAAAAGCCACTGGTCTCTCTTCTGTCCCATACAACGACAGTAGAACCGCAGAGTTACAGACACCTCGGGAATGGAGGTTTCCGGAACTGAAATGTTCGTAACTCTGAGCAAAGTGCAGTTTGGGCTCCAGATTCAGCTGCTGACACTCCAGCCCAGGCTTCAGCAGCAGCTGAGCTCCCTCCTCAGCTCCGGCAGCTTCCTTGCAGGCAGCTTCTTTCCCTTGGTCTACTTGTCCCCCTCCTGAATATGTGTGTGTGTGCATGTGTGTGTGTGTGTATGTGTGTGTGTGTAAATAGCATGTCCCCCTCCCAGCCGGGGGAAGGGAGGTGAAAACAACGAGTCCCCAGCATTGCTCCTGCTCTGCTGGCTCCGGCTGCCTTGGGCTGGCAGGCCCAGCATCTTCACCTCTTACCTGTAAGTGGCTGCCCTTCACGTGGGGTGGGGACAGGCAGCCCAGCGGTGCCTACGTTTAAGGTGCAATACAGGCACAGTACAGTATTTGCTTTTGCTTTTTTGTCTCTGCTGCTGCCTGATTGGTTACTTCTGGTTTCACGTGGTAACTGGTTGACTGGTCAGTCTGTAACTCTGGTGTTCATATCTCTGAGGTTCTATTGTATGTGCCTATAGCTGCAAGATTACCATCCCCCACCATTAGCCAGAAAGAGTAAAGTTTCTTTGAATTAGGTGCTTCCAGGGAAATACTACTCCTTAGGGCTTCTTTTAGTTTGCAAAATCATCCATATGTTCCTCCTCCCATTCCCAAATTTTAGCATTTACTAACTCCTATAAGAGCTTTTGTCAGTTCAGCATACATAGGAATAAAATCCCTACAGAATCCAGTCAATCCTAAAAATGACTGTAAACTCCATTTATCTTGTGGATAGGGAGGTTTTCAGTTAGAACCACCCTATCTGTGTTAACACTTCTCCCATCTCTTCCAGTTGTTACTCCTAGGAAATAACTGTATTTTGACGGATCTGGTCCTTATCTGGATTAATTTTAAAACCTCTTTTCATGAGACAGATTAGCACTTGTGTCAACAATTCATCATGTTCCTCCTCACGCCTTTCCTGGGCTAAAATATCATCCACATACTGAATGATTAACTCATGATTTCCAAGATCCCCCAAAATCTCTTTCATGCCTTGGCAGAAAAGGGCAGGTGAATCTCTATATCCCTGTGGTAAAACTGTCCATGCATATTGCACCTCCTGCCAAGTAAAGGCAGCTTTATACTGACATTCCTCTGTCAACAGTATTGACCAAAAGCCATTTGCCACATCTAACACAGAGAATCAGTTTGCATCTGGATGTATTTTAGCAGTCATTTCCGGATATGCCGACACTACTTTAGTTCCCCCTATTGCATATTCATTCTGGGCTCTATAATCTACAGTTAGCCTCCACTTGCCAGTAGGCTTCTTTGCCAGCCATACAGGTGCATTACAGGTAGATCGAATTTCCCTCAGATACCCCTGATGCAGCAGCTGCTGCACTGTCTCTGTTACGTCTGCAACAGCCTCCTGTAGCGCAGCGTATTGTTTTTGTGGGGATGGATCAAGTCGCTCTATCCTAGCTGTAAAACTTGTTCTTCCACCATCTGTCTTGTGCTCTGCCCCTACAGCATCAAACGCCTTTAACTCTGTAACTTCCATTCAGTTTACAAGCTGGTCATGTTTAACCACATCCAGACTGGGTGGGATGCTAGTTTTCATTGCTTTATTCCCCTCCTCCTGCACGTGCTGCCAGACACACAGATTAGCCAGATCTATTAAAAGACTGTAGGTTAGAAGTACTGCTGCTGACAGAATCTCCTCCTTAGCATTTACTCCTGTGATAGCTTATAGTTTTAAACTCCCATTTGTATTAAAATCCCAGTGTTAATAGTGACTTCTTGTTCTACCTTTTTAATCCACTGTATCTTCCCTTGAGCATTTCCTTTCCTAACTCTGTATGTCATACAAATTGCTGCTCCACTATCTAACAACATTAATCTCCCCACTCTTCAATATATGTTTGAACATGAGGCCACCCCCATTTATACAATTTAATAGGGCAAACCTTTGGTGCGGTGGCCTCAGGGCAAGGTCCTCCTATTGTGGGTTTCCTGCCATCTCCTCTAATTCTTTCATCCACTGTTCTAGAGCCCCCTTTTCTTCCTGCAACTGCCTGAAAGAAATCCATGGCCTATCCTCCTTTCTACCCATACCCTTCCTCTTGTCCATGCACCAGTTTCTCTCCCGGCCTTTACTTGAAACACCCTAGCCAGGTGCAACAGATGAAGCTTCTCCTTGGGGAGGCTAGTCCCCTCCTCCACTTGCTGCTCTCAGCCCCGCCCCCCATGACCCTGGGTACTGAGAGCCATGGCTACTGGAGGAACTGGGAGCCTCATTGGTACCTGACTGGAGATCCAGTGGTGACGGGGTAGCAGGGGGAATTGATGATCTTGCCTTTTTAGAGGTAGAATTTCTACCTGGTAAACCGGGGGCACTTTCTTTTGAGGGCTTGTGAGAGGTGTCCTGCCTCTTCCTCCTGGGTGCCCTGGAACTGTGGGCTCACAGGCAACAGACTTGCTTGGGGACCAGTGTACAGAGGGTCCCTGGGCCTAGATCAGAGGCCAGACATAGAGAAATCTCCACCGTATGGGCACCCATGCCCTCCCCCTCCCAGTTTTAGAGAGCTTCCATTGCCCCTGCATGCTACCATTGCACCATGAGGTCACTGGGTTTGGGTGGACTTGCCTTCTCTACTGCATATGCAAAAGTGTGCAGTGACTCCATATCTCCCAACCCCCTTCAGAGGTCCCCTTTGCCCGTGTCCCTCCCTCCGGTCTTCTCAATGAGGCTTCTTGCCCTTTTTAGATACAACTCAACATCAGATGAAGGGAATAGCATGCACTGAGGACTAGGTGTAAACAGATGTTTAGAGAAAAAACAATGAGGCGCGCAGGCTGCTTTCCAGGAAGCTAGGAACAGTTTCAAGAATACAAAGTGTTGGCTGTTGCTTCCCAAGTTTTGGTCAAAATACATCAAAGCGCAGCTCAAAAGGCAGGCTGTCAAGATCCAAGCCACAAGGCAGGCAGAGGTCAAGCCTGTAGTCAGACACATTATCCATTGTGCTATCTGTTTACTCAATCTGAGTTCCTTCATTGGCTATTATAATTCTGGTAATTTCTGGGGCCTGTCAGGACTCAGATAGAGTTGTGCAGATAGCGAGATGCTGGAGCCCTGCCCTGCCTTGTGCCTGAAGTGTTGCTTCTCCTGCCTGCCCATGCTGCTTCCATATCATTTCAATGTGTTCCTTTGTCTCCAATAGGAACAAAAATGCCTCTCAGCTTAACAGTCAGTTTGAGGCAGGTGGGGATTGTGTTTGCCCTCCATTAGTCTTATCACATTCTGACCTTGTTGAATACAGCTAGCGCATCTGACTTTGGATAAGAACATTAAAACATAATCACAGCTTTTTCCACTTTTGAACCCCCATCCCATCCTCTTCCCCAAGCAGTGGGGTGATAGGAGTCTCTCCTGCCAAGGCTAGCCTGGGAAGAGGGAAGGAGTGCTGTCCCAGGTGAGGTCATATTGACTCGCTGGATGAAATAGACATAAATTAATCTTATATGAATATGTGGCTATTTTGGTATAATTCGTTTACACAATAGTGTGAAGAGGATTAGCGACCTGGTGCTTAAAGTTAAACACGCACTTCTAATATATTTGAGCATGCCATTTAATTCAATGGACTGCTCATATGTTCTGAAGGTAAGTATGGCCTGGTTTACACTACAGAATTAGGTTGACGTAAAGCATCTTACATTGACACAACTCTGTAAGTGTCTTCACTACAATGTTGTTCCTGCCAGTGTAGCTTGCCTGCGATGCCAACTTAATAACTCCACCTCTGCAAGAGGCATAGTTCTTATGTCAATGTAGTTAGGCCGACGCAGTGTCAGTGTAGACACTGTGTTACTTACACTGACTTTAGTAGCCTCTAGGAGGTGTCCCACAATGTTCCACCGTGACCACTCATCACAGTTTTGAACTCCACTGCCCGGTGTCCGGGTGCACACGTACATGCCCCTCTCCTTTTAAAGCTCTGTGAATTTTTTTAATTCCATTTCCTGTTTTCTCGGCATGGCGAGCTCACCTAGCAACTACCCAGCTGACCAGGCTAGCTACACGCTATAGGCACACTTCTGCCTGGAATGCACAGGAGGTGGTGGATCTCCTGGGTCTGCGGGGAAAAGAGGCTGTGCAGGCACAGCTCCGATCCAGCCATAAAAACATTGATGTATATGAGTAGATTGTTTGGGGTATGGGGAGAAGGGCTACAACAGGGATTGGCAACAGTGTCGTGTGAAAGCCCAGGAGTTGGGGAAGGGGAACCAGAAGGTGAGGGAGGCTAACAGTCACTCTGGTGCAGAGCCACAGACATGCCACTTTTACAAATTGCTGCATGCCATCCTTGGTGAAAGCCCCACCACCACCCCCAAGAGCTCTATAGATACTCCAGCAGAGTTGGAGTCACAGGACCCCGGGGTGAAAAGTGAGGTGGTGTTGGACAAGGAAAAGGAGGAGGAGGAGGAGGAGAAGGAAGAGCATGCGGGATAGGTGACAGGGGGACCCAATGGCACAGCGAACCAGGACCTGCTTTTGATTCCAGAGCAATTGAGCCAGCCCCTACAGTCCAGCATGGGCAAGCCTGGCGCAGAGGAAGGAACCTCTGGTAAGTATGCAGTTTGCTTTAATATTGCTGGGACATGTGTTCATTCACTCTTTTTTAATCATGCTAGAAGAGATAGTGAAATAACCAATAGAGGTAGCGTCATTATCTGCTTCTCATTCCCCTGTGGAGTTAGGCAAAGGGTGCCTGCAGAAAAGTTTGTTTATGTGCACCAGGATGTCCTGTGAATTCTCCATGGAGATCCCAAGGAAACTTTCCTGAAGGTAGTCTGCAATCCTCTGCCGAAGGTTTCTAGGGAGGGAAGCCTTATTTCTTCTGCCTTAGTGGGACACTCAAAACCAACCACTACGTCCTGCACTTTGCCCAGAGTCACAATCCTTTGTAGCAGGATGCAATTAATGGCCTGCACACTTGCATCATAGCAACCCCCATGGTGGATTTACCAGCTCCAAATTGATCCCCATTAGAACATGAGCAATCTGGCATTGCAAGCTTCACCCAGTGATTGCCACTAGCTTCTGCATTCTCAGCTCTTGTTTTGGTGTCACTGTGCTAGAGAGCTGGGGTGAGCGCCACACACATTTCCAGGACTGTGGCCTCACACATCTGAAAGTTCTGCAGCCACTGCTCTTCATCCCATTCCTACATAATGGTGCAATCCCACCACTCAGTGCTTGTTTCTCAGGCACAGAACCGGTGCCCCACACTCTGCAGCTGCTTACTGAATGCCAGCAATAACCTTGAATTGTTTCTTTCTATATCCCACAGCAGGCTAGCTGCCAAAGAATCATCACGTTCCCCACAGCTCCTCTGGCAGCTCTGCAAATACTGAAGGATCAGGCGCGTTGTGCTCGCAATGCCCATCACAATAGTGCAGAGCTGTGCAGGATCCTTGCTTCCAACAGAGATGACAGATGAACAGGTTTGCAGGGCTTTTGAAAAGAGGTGTGAAACATTATGGGATGCAGATAAAATTACGGGATGGAGAAAACTGCATCATGGGACATTGAAACCATGTTCCCAGTAGCCCCTGCAAGACATGTTTGCTCCCATGAGGCATTGTAAACCCTTCCCAAACACCTTGCACTAGTTGGTGGCAAGTTGCACAGTGGGCTAGCTACCCAGGGTGTACTGCTTCCAGCACCAATGCATGTGCTGGTAATGGGGAAGTTCACCACCAACACAAGGAACATAGTGTGGACATGCAAAAGTGATTTAAAGACTGCGGCAGCTGTACGTCAACATAACTTAGGTTGACTTAATTCTGCAGTATAGACTTGCTCTATCTCCTTAATTGTTTTGTTGAATCAGTTCCTTAAGGTTTGGTCCAAGTCCATGGAAATCCAAGTCCAATGAGAGTCTTTCTATATTCTTCTATTTGCTCTGTATCAGGCTCTGTTTTAAAAATCCTCCATTTGTCCAACTCTAAATTTCCTAAATTTTATGGAGCTGCCATTTGAGACTGAGGGCTGGTCTACATTACCCGCAGGATCGACGGGCAGCAATCGATCCAACAGGGATCAATTTATCACATCTAGTTTAGACACAATAAATCGACCGCCGAGCGCTCTCCCATTGACTCCGGTACTCCACTGGAGTGAGAGGCACAGGCGAAGTCAACGGGGGAGTGTCAGCTGTCAACTCACCACAGTGAAGACACCGTGGTGAGTAGATCTAAATACGTCAACTTCACCTACATTATTCACGTAGCTGAAGTTGCGTAACTTAGATCAATTCCCCCCTCCCCCCCCCCCAGTGTAGACCAGGCTTCAGGGTATGTGT
This sequence comes from Malaclemys terrapin pileata, assembly GCF_027887155.1. NCBI lineage: Eukaryota > Metazoa > Chordata > Testudines > Emydidae > Malaclemys > Malaclemys terrapin. The sequence continues at coordinate 90,445,585 of NC_071507.1, forward strand.
ACACCGCCCCAAAGTGCTGTGCTGTAACTCCCCCATGTGGATGCTGCAGGTGCACACTAAAAGCTTCCAGTTTGCATTAATGTAATCCTGTTTGAAGAGGAGCAGTGTAGACAAGCCCTACGACAAATATTGTTTTTCTATGTGTGGACTCCAAGGTTCAAGCACACCCATTTTGGGATCATTCTGTATTATATTGCTTCTCAAAGAAAGTAAATAGTGTCTGTTTTGAAGGAAGCTAATCACATACAACAACCATAAGCTATATTTGGATATATGCAGTAATGGTCTGTGGGGAGAAACTCCTCTTCTCATCTCCTCACATAAGGAGATGGTGCAGTTTTACATTACTTGCAGTACACTAAATACAGTAGTACTAGTACTGGAAAATAATCCAAAGAAGAGCGAAATGAAGTTATCAATGTAACAATCACACAAGAATGTTCTTAGCAATTTGAAATCCTTTCACTGAATATTTTAAATTAGGATCACTCAGGGGGACTGGTAATGAAGAAAAAAAATTCACATGTAGGTCACTGGATTTGAATGAAATGGAATCAGTGGCATTGCACCAGTATAAAGAGTATTATGGCCAGTGTGTCTAACTTACACACCCTTGCACAGCCCTGCTGAATTTGACCTTCCATCAGTAGGAAATCTTGTCTTGCTTTATCAAGAGTGTCTAGTATATATAGTACAGCAGCAGTGAACTGTTTTTGTGAGGATGTCTAATAAGATGGGTCATAGTAGCCAAGTGGGCTAAGGTACTGATTTTAAGGTTATAGTCTCCCCTGGAAATGTGGGTTCAAATCCCACTACTCTACCTACCCCCATTATTACCCCCCTCAGGAGAGGTGAACAGAAGAGAAACCAAGCAGTTGGGTTATCTTTGAGAGCTTAGTTTTCTCCTGCATGTGATTTTCTGCCTCCTAGGAAGAAAATGTACAGGGAAAAGGAGTTCAGGAGAACTGACAGTTGCTCAAAGAGATGGTATTAAAGGCACAACTGCAAGTTATCCAAATGCAAAGGAAATATAAGAAGAAGAATAAAAAGCTAATATAGCTCTAGCAGGAGCTCTTTAATGACCTAAAACTAAAACAGCAGAAAGGTAAACAAATTGCTAAGGAGGAGCACAAAAGAATAGCACCAGCATGTTGGAACAAAATCAGAAAGGTTAAGGCTATGTCTACACTTAAACGCTACAGGTGCAGTGCTGTTGCACTTCAGTGTAGACACTTACTACAGCAACAGGAGGAGTTTTTCCATCTCTGTAGGTAAAGAACTCTTCTGTCAACCTAGCGCTATCTACACCAGTAGTAAGGTTGGCGTAACTACGTGTCTCGGGGTGTGGCTTTTTCACACCTCTGGAGAGACGTAGTTATGCCAATGTAACTTTTCAATCTGGATGAGGCCTTAGGTACAAAATGGGTTACACCTAGTGAGGCAATAAGAAGAGATTTTTTTAAATACATTAGGAGCAAGAGAAAGATGAAGGAAAGTGTAGGTCCTCTACTTATGAGGGAAGGAGAGCTAATAACTGATGACATCAAGAAAGTAGATGTGTTTAATGCCTATTTTGCTTCAGTCTTGACTAAAAAAGGTTAACTACTAAGCTTAATGGTGATCAGATACTCAACACAATTAATATTAACAACAAGGGGGAGGAAACGCAAGCCAAAATAGGAAAGTTTCAGGTTACAGAATAGTTAGATAAAGTTAAATGTATTCAGGACAGCAGGACCTGATGAAATTATCCTAGGGTACTTAAAGCAGTAGCTGAAGCAATCTCAGAACCCTTAGCAATTATTTTTGAGAATTCCTAAAGGACAGGTGAGGTCCCAGAAGACTGGGGAAGGATAACATAGAACCTATCTTTTAAAAAAGTGAACAGAGAGTACATAGAGAATTATAGACCAGTTAGCCTAACTCCAATACCTGGAAAGATACTGGAACAAATTATTAAACAATCCATTTGTAAGCACCTGGAGGATAACAGAGTTTAAGGAACAGCCAGAATAGATTTGTCAAGAACAAATCACACCAAACCAACCTAATTTCCTTCTTTGATAGGGTTACTGGCCTAGTGGATGGGGGGAAGCAGTACATGTGATATATCTTGATTTTAGTAAAGCTTTTGACACAGTCCCACATGACATTCTCATACGCAAATTAGGGAAATGTGATCTAGATGAAATTACTATTAGATAGGTGCACAACTATTTGAATATGGTCATTTACCCAGTTATTAATGTTTTGCTGCCAGACTGGGAGGGCACATCTAGTAAAGTCCCACAGGGTCAGTTCTGGATATGGTACTAGTCTATATTTTCATTAATGTCTTGGATCATGGAGAGGAGAGTATGCTTTTAAAATTTGCAGATGACACCAAGCTGGGAGGGTTTACAAGTACTTTGGAGAACAGGATTAGAATTCAAAATGACCTAGACAAATTGGAGAATTGGTCTGAATTCAACAAGAGGAAATTCAATAAAGCAAGTAAAAAGTACTTCACTTAGGAAGGTGGGGGGAAAAAAACGAAAACACAAGTACAAAATGGGGAAGAACTGGCTAGGTGGTAGTGTAGGGAAAAAATCTACAAGTTCCATTTTGTTTAGGCACTTCACCATTTTGTTTGTGAATAGTTGTTGTTTGTCCACCATGTTGGTGCCCTTCTTCTTTAGACTACTGGTGCCTTTTTTCCTTTGAGATGGGAAAAAAGCAAGGGTCACATGGTATGTGTTCTGCCTAGTAACAAGAGAACATAAAAGACTGCTGCACCTGAGAGAAGGGGCTGCTCTTCCTGGTGGCAGCACACTGCCGGTCCTAGCCAAGACTTTGAGGGATCTACAGAAGATCACAGAAGAAGATCCAAACTCCAGCTCCAGTTACCTGTTCCTAATCAGTTCCTGCCTTACCGGTGTTCGACAATCCTGTTACATCCGATCCATGAAGTCCATTGTCATGGGTCCATTCCTCTGAACCTGGTGTAGTATGTCTGTACCTTACCTGTGTTGTGGGTTTGGGACCTTGACTTCATGTCATTTTGTTAAGCCAACCTGTCCCTGAATACCTTTTGTGTGCTGTTTCATTTGGGGGTCCTATTAGTTACTGTTTAAGTCATTGTTAAGTAAATCAATCTATTTCATAGTTAAGCCTGTCTGCAGTTGCTTGCCAATGATAGATGCAGGTTGGGGAATGAATCTGCTGGGTGGGGCTTTAAAGTGTGGAACCTAGGGCACATCCAGTTAACCACTGACAAGATATAAGTGGAGATTTTTCCGGGTTAACTGTAGGACTGCTGAAAAAGATCTGGGAGTTATAGTAGATCACAAATTGAACATGAGAAAACTATGTGATGCAGTTATGAAAAGGGCTAATATCATTCTGGGGTGTATTAACAGGAATGTTGTATGTAAGACATGGGAGGTAATTGTCCTGGTTTACTTAGCACTGTTGAGGCCTCAGCTAGAGTACTGCATCCAATTCTAGGCACCACACTTTAGGAAAGATGTGGATAAATTGGAGCACGTCCAGAGGAGAGTAACAAAAATCATGAAGATTTAAAAATCATGACCTATGAAGATTAAAAAAACTGGGCATGTTTCGTCTTGAGAAAAGAAGACTGAGGGGGGAACCTGATAAGGATCTTCACATATTTTAAGGGCTGTTATGAAGAACAATTGATCACAGTCTTCTTTATATCCACTGAAGATAGAACAAGAAGTAATGTGCTTAACCTACTGCAAGGGAGATTTAGGTTAGATATTAAGAAAAATTTTCTATCTATAAGGGTAGTTAAGCGCTGGAACAGGCTTCCAAGGGAGGTTCTGGAATCCCCATCACTGCAGGTTTTAAGGAACAGGTTGGACAAACACCTGTCAGGGATGGTCTAGGTTTACTTGGTCCTGTCTCAGTTTAGGGGTTGGAATTGATGACTTTGAGGTCCCTTCCAGCCCTATGTTTCTATGATTCATTCTTCAGTATATCAGAATAATCCTTTCCTCAAACTAAATATGCTTCCAAGCCATTGGGTGGTTTAAAGTAGGGCTCATGCTGGTGCCTAAATACACAGCAATGGTATCATTGATGTAATGCGGGATGCTCACATAATTTAAGGTGAAAAGAATTTGTCTTTAAGGGAGTAATAATCTTGGGTTTTTTAATACCTTATTTTATTAGAGGGTGAGAACAGAAAAGAAAGAGTTCCTGGTGTTAACTAGCCACCATTGGAGACCTACCACAGTCTGAAGTATGCATTCATCCTCTCTGATGCTTCATAAGTTAGGAGTTATTTTCTGGCAGTTGTTTCTGGCACAGCTACATCATAGTTTCTTAATAATGTGGAAGTGATGAAGCTAACAGAGGAGTGATTGTATCGTACATTTTTACTAAGGTGTGGGATTTTGTTTGTTGGAAATTCATGATACACTAATGCACCAACCATCACCATCAGGAACAGTATGTCTTCTTGGCCAGTACTTCTTGTCTAGGAAATGGATCCTCAACAAAAATTGATCTTACTTGCATTTGCAAATGTGAGATAGATGTCTGGCAAGTTCTGAGAAGATCGTTGGAAACAGGAGCACTTAGATGACCATTATCTGACTGATACTCAATACCTATATCTCATACACATACACACAATGTATTGTCACAGATTTTTTCTGCTGCCATTACAAAAAAAAAATAAATCCAGGGCTGCTATCTACTCTTGTTATGCCACTGAAGGGAAAAATAAGAAAAGCTAGACATTTCAGGAGACCACTGTGGCTTTTTTGGGGCGGGGGAGGGGAAGAAGGAGTGGGAGGGCAGGAAGCAGGTTTCCTTCTAATCACTTATTTTCAACATTTTTCATACTAGTACTTTCTCGCTATTTGATAGAGTTCATTAGTAAAAGCAAAACAAATATCATTGGAGTTTAATTGTTTGATATGCAAGTACTTAGCCACATAGCAAATTTTTCCCATTTCTCGCTTCTCCCATTCAGTAATTCCACACTTGTACTTTAGCAGCTACCTGAAGTTCTGTGAAAGGTGTTGTTTACTGTTGCTTGTGGGGAGGCTTCATGGAAATCTTTCAGAGGAATTTGTTTTGCTGGATTTACTTTGAAGAAGACATCACAGGAACCTCTCAAGCTGATTGTTTTACACCTGTCACTGTTGAAAACATATTTCTCTCTGCAAGATCTTGAGGTAATGCCAAGCATTTCATCTTTGCTACTGGCATTTATGACATATTTCAGGTTACCCTGTAGAAGAGAAAGCCAACAGACATCTGATCACTACGAGAGAGACAATATAAACAGAAAAACTAGTAACCAGTTAGATCAGTGTTTCTCAACCAGGGAGTTGTGACTACAGATGGGTTGGAGGGACACAAGGAGTTGAAAATGTGATTACTATCTAAAAGCAAAGAAAATCTCACTCTCCACCTACCCTTATCCTGCAAGGTGAAGTCTTTTCTGTCAACTTCAAGGGCTGCCACCTCTGAGACACAGAGAAACCAGCCACTCAAAGGTGCTGACTCCATGGCTGCTCCAGGGCTGGAGCACCTACAGAAAAAAAATTAGCGGGTGCTTAGCCCCCAACCAGCAGCCAGCTTTCCCTCCCCTCCTCCCCCAGTGCCTCCCACCCGCTGGCGGCCCCATCAAATCAACTCCTCCCCTTCCCTCCCAGTGCCTCCTGCCCACTGTGATCAGCTGCTCCGCGGCGTGCAGGAGGCGCTGGGGAAGGAAGGAGGAGGCATGCTTGGGGGAGGGGACAGAACTGGGCGGTACGAGGCAGGGTGGAGGAGGAGTTGGGGCAGGGTCGGGTGGGATCTTGGGGAAAGGAGTGGAGGGGGGCAAGGCCTGGGGCAGAGCAAGGGTTGAGCAGCCTCGGGGAAAGGAGAAAGCCGGTGCCTGTGCAGCCAATGACCACTCACCACACACCAACTAAACAGACCCTAGTGCCAACTGTAGCTAATTATCACCCTGCACCTGGGGCCCCAACCTCCCCACCTTCTTGCCAGATTACCTAGACACAGAGGAGCCCCTGCCTTTCCCCCCTCAGCTCTCAAGGGAGCCCCCTACTGTCTCCTCCCAGGACCCCTGCCTTCCCCCCGTCCTCTCTTTACCACTCCCTGCTGGTGAGTAGTGCATTTGTCTCAATTCCCGGTGCTGAGAGGAACTGCTGTGGGTTCAGCAGGTTGAGGGCCCGGCCCACACAGCAGGACCCATGCTCCCAGCCATGTGAGTTTGTGGTCTTTACAAAATTGCTGCACCGTCAGGGAACGTTGGTCCCAGTGAAAAAAAAGAAACAGAACATTGATATTTTCACTTGCAACTGGCAAAGCAGTACAAAAACCAGCCAGATAGCAAACCTCTCAAAACACATATTCACACAAATTATATATGCTTAGCATTATCATCATAGACATTGGTTACTCTTATTTTTTGTAGTAAATGTAAGGGGGGGCCATGAACATTTTTGATTTAGAATAATGGGTGGCGAACCTGAAGACTGAGAAACACTGACCAAGAGGAATGATGCATTTTATGGAGAGAATTCATAGACTGAACAGCCCCTGGCATGCAGGAGTCACTCTCTGAAGAGAAATCAGACACTGTAATCAGAAAGATAGTCTGAAGACTCATCAAGCACTATTACTAGACACAGCCAGCAGCCCAGCTGAGAGAGATCAGGGGAAAGGTAGAGAGAGAGAGAGAGAGAGAGAGAGATGATAGAAAGAGAACAAGCACTGGAAAGCTGCAAAGGAATACATTACGGAGATCAAGTATGAACATCTTCACCTGCCACATGAGAGAAATATAATGTTCTAAACACTGACACCATGAGGAACTTGGCTTCAGTGACCTTCTTCTCCTCTCCTGTTGAGCTATTATAATGCATACATTGGGCCTGATGCCCCTTTACCATGGTGTGGGGGGAGCAAATCAGGCCCAATGTATCCATTATAATAGTGGGGCCTCAGAGGAAAGAAATCTTTGCACCTTCCAACTTGCATAAATGAGGAAGGAGTCCTAGAGACAAGAGCCTCATTCACTAGACAACCCTCATTCATCTCCGGAGCAGGTCCATCTTGTGCACTGAATGAGGCAAAGGTCCTGTGGAAAATATATGTGAGCATGTAATTAAATATTGTATCCTAATGCATATGCACAAGTTGAATGAAGGTTGCACAGATAAGTTGCATTCTGGTATTTCCTAACTCATAAGTTCCTAACTCTTGACTTTGCAGCCTTAAAAATGTTCCTTTAATGTAGTTTGTGTGTGTGTGAAATTTCCTATAAACAGGGAGAAGCATATTTATATTGCTTTACAAATTTTAAAATCTAAAGTAAAGATGGAAAGACACCAACAACTGTAAAGCATCTTTGAATTATTGCTCCACATTTGGCCTGGCTTTGTGTTGTCTCTCAATGGCCATTTCCCTGTTTATACTAGCTACAGTGACTGTGGAGAAAAATTCATTTCTGGAAAGTCTTCAGTCTTAATTCATGGTTCACATTCGTGTGCATCCCAAAATGTGTATACATTAAATCCATTTGAAGCTTGGATCTTCCATAAATTATACTTCTGAGTAGTTGATATAAACCAGTTGTTCCCCGACAGTTGGAAGTAAAGCAATTATTTATAGGCTAGCACAAGTTATATTGTTTCCCCCTGGATCGTTATTAAAAAGAACTAAGCAGGAGTAGCGCAGCAGGGAGGCATGGTGAGCCCATGTGGTGATCCTATAGTAAAATATTGGTTTCGTTCACACATAATATGCAGCAACATGACCCTGTGGCTCAAAGGGAAACTAAATTGGTAGAAAAGAATGAAATACAGAAAACACAGCAGGGAATAAATTTGTAGCTAAGGAAGTTCAAGTTTAGTGCTGACTTACACCACCCGCAGTCTGATTGACATCAGGAGGGGTTCATTCAGTGGTAAATTCATACCTGCTGTCCTCAATGGAGGTTACTAAGAGGTCCACAATAGAAAGAGAGGTGGGTTTTTTTCCCTGTTTCAGGAAAAATAACAGAGACCTGGTCCTGTTCTCATTGAAGTCAATAGGAATTTTGCCATTTACTGAAAAAGGAACAGGATTAGTCCCATCTCATTAATCAAGCTGCTTACTGATGTAGCTAGGATAAATCCATCTCTGAGATCACAGCGATGGCCCGCAATGAAAGAAAAGCATCCAGCATGGCAGCAGGGTTGAAATGGGAAGAGTCTGTTAAGAAGAAGGAGAAATAGGGAAGAAATTGTGCAGGAAGCTGGTGGTTCTGAAAATGGAGACAAACTTAGTACGGTAGGCGGTGTCCACCCTAATTGGCCGCACACTCTATGCTGAGCAAAGACAGCCAGCGATGCCACTCTACGTGGTGAACAGTGAGAATGGCAAACTCACTTGTCACTCCCAGCGGCTGTCCTGACCAGCAAAAATATTGATTAAGGTGCACACATAAATATCTGGTAAGCTAATTAATTTTAATAATAGAAAAATGTGACAGGGAAACATGCTATTTCTGGTGAGACAGTCCCATTGGCCATCTTCCCATCCCCCATCTGGTGCTTTTGGTGAGATGTGGGGAGAGGAGAAGGAGGTGTCTGTAACACAAATGATTCAAGATGGTTGCCTTGCACTGCTTAGTCCCCTGCTCTGAAAACAATCTTTTGGACTCACTGAACCATGGGCTTCTGGTAGGTTCGTTCATCCCTATCCCATCATTTCATTGGGATGGGAGGGTTACAGATGACCCTTCTCTAAGAACATACTCAAGTGTGCTGAGGAGAAACTAACTAACTGTTTTTGGTCCGTGATACCTCATCTCCTTGTTGTATTATGGGAGAAGCAGGGAGTCTCAGGTTTCAGTGAAAGACCTTAGTTAACTATCCTGTCAAAAATGTAAGAGATGAAACTAGATCTTACTCAGAGAATCACTAAACTACCTACATCTCTCAAATCTACTCCACACCCCCGCCCCTCCCACACACACACTTGGTTCTGTGCTTCCTGTTAGGTATGTGCTGTTCCCAAAAGATGGCTCGATACCATACTCCTCATGGGCCACTGCCTTGAGTCCACTTTATACCCTATCACACTTGCAGTCTTTTTGGTGGAGTGAGTGTATGAATGTGAGGGAGGAGCAACAGCTACAAGTAGCTCTGTACTGGAAGGTTTTCAATCTAGCAAATCTGGCTGAAGCATATCTTTCTGCCTCGTCCCTTCTGACCCCAGACCTAGAATCTCCAGCCCTGTCAGAGAAATAGCAGCCCTGAGCAATACTGACAGTATTATTTAGGAAATTAAACAACAGCAATCAAACACAAAACACAGAACCAACAAGGCAAAGGCTAATTCTATGGGCAAGTCTAGCCAACAAGGCACAGTTCCAACATTCTATCACTCTGCTAACTACTGCTCCCCCATCTCGTTTATACACATACACACAAAATCTATTTCAATTGCAAGATCTTTGTACTAGGTTCTTTACAGACTCATGTGAAGTCAGGGTGCCTGTCCCAGTGCTGGTGCTAGATACATATTAATAAAACAGTAACAGTGGGGAAAGAGCTGTATTTGCAGAGTTCAGAACAGAATAATTTCAAAGGGAAGGTAGCATTTTACCTGTAACATGATTTCTTCATCATGCCAAGGCTTGGAGTTGGTTATGTTCACTTCCATCCCTGTTTGTTGGTAGAAGCAGGCCTTAGGCTCTGTGTGAGGCATCAATCAGCATGACCTGTTGCTAATTAGCATGAGGCCACCACAGAACTGGATATCTAGATTCACACTCACTATGTGACCGGGGGGGGGGGTTTGGAGCCAGAATTTGGCATTGGCTGACTACGGAAAAGGAAATTATTCTCATGTCTACATATGATTTAAAACAGGATATAAACCTTGGTGAGCAGAGGTGAAAGGCTTGTGTACATTGAGGGCTTGGTCCTAAGTACCCGGAACTCCCCCTGGAACTTAATGCTGAGATTTTCAAAACTGCATAAGCCAGGGGGATCGGATGCCCAATTAGAACTAATGGGAATTGGGTGCCCAAATCTCTTAGGTGGCTTTGAAAGTCTCAGCCTGCAGGCACTCAGCACCTCTTAGGATCAGTCTTCAATGCACTATGCCATGTATTACCCTTGCTATTCTCCTTCAAGTGAGTCCTTGTGAATAGCTGCGGGGATCCTCATAGGCCTGCAAGTTTTATACAATTTGCTTGATGTGCATATGGATCATCTGTTTCCCTTAAAGTTTAATCATAGCCAGTCAGAATACTGGAAATAAAAACAAGTAGAGCTTTAAGTGAGCTATTTGCCAGAGCCCTGACTCCAGCTTTCCAAAGTCATCCCAGGACAACTGCAGCATACTAAGCAATACGGCAAGATAAATTGCTCACCAGTTTGTCAGTAAATAAGCTGTTTCAAAATTGATCAGTTAGAAGGAAAACATTTTACCCAGCACCTCATAAAGTCCTATATAATTTTAAACTAAGGGGCTGAGTCTCATTTGTACTCTGACACCTTTACATCACTTTTACAGTGAAAAAAGGAACCTGGAAGTGAGTGTAAGTTACATTTCTGTATACCTTGAGGCCCTGTTATGCTGTCAGAGTGGTATAAGGAGGCCTTAGTGCCAATGAGAATCAGGCTATAAGCATCCAGCTGTACCCACTTTAAAAGAAACATCATAAAGTCAAAATCTTCCATGAGTGAGGGCTCCTTACTTACAGTCCAGCTCCTGCAAGTCTAACTTCTCTCTCTCTTTCTAAGGCTACATCTACACTAGCACTTTTGTCAATAAAACTTTTCTAAGTCGGGGGGAGGGGGGATTTCACACCCCTTACCGACAAAAGGGGTGTGAAAAAACACCCCCTGACTGACATAAGTTACACCAACAGACACGCCAGTGTGGGACAGTGCTGTGTCGGCAGGAGACGGTCTCCCGCTGACGTAGCTGCTGGCACTCGTTGAGACAGTTTTATTATGTCAATGGGAGAGCTCTCCCCCCTTGGCATAGAGCATCTACACGGGAGACCTTACAGCAGCGCAGCTGCCTTGGTACAGCTGGGCCACTGTCAGGTCTCTCGTGTAGACATAGCCTAACTGTGCATCCTTCAGGAGCCATCTACAGTAAAAGAAATAAAAATACTGCTGCACATATTTTCCATGGAGTTCCAATCTTTTTTTTTTTTTTCTTCTCACTGGAGTGCTCAAAGCCCCTTTCATCTGCAAGCAATCTAAATTGGAGTGAGACAACATGTTAGTCACTAGAGGGCATTAAAGGCTACAAGAATTCAGAGGCAGCAAAATATGAAAGAAGTGTGTGAAGGGAAGGCACTGAGGGGTAGATCCACACAGGGACCTGGGTATTTCATTCCTCAGTACTGCAGTGCCTACCTTTTAGGTGCCTTACCACCCAATGAATCCACAGCCTGAGTTAGGCACCTAGGCTCCCTGTACAATGCCTGGGGAGAGATAGGCAGCTAAGAATGGGATCCACAAAAATCAGTATGCTGAGCAAGGAGCTGCTTAAGCGCCAGTAGGATACACTGAGGAGAGGTGCTTAAGTCAGGCAGGGCCAGAGGAAGGTGTCTATCACCACTGGTAATCAGAGTGGAGCTATCCTACCCATTCCATTACCAGCAGTTCAAATATATAGAACAGGCAAGGCCTTTGGGAAGGTTGTCTGATAGCTTAAACCATTCGTGTTTGTTCTGTAAATGATCCAGCATCCCTATGGCTCCTGATTACACCAATGGGAGCAGAGGACGAATGATCTCTCTTTAAAATAAAATAAATAAATAAATAAATATATTGTGACAGACCCAGACCAGTGGGGTACAGGAGTCTGGTAGAGGGCAAATACACTGGTCACTGGATGAGTAGTTTTCTGTTCCCTGAGTGACCAGAGCAGGGGCTGCACTAGAGTAATCAGGAACCTGCTAGAACCAGTTAAGGCAGGCAGGCTAATTAGGACACCTGGAGCCAATTAAGAAGAAGCTGCTAGAATCAATTAAGGCAGGCTAATCAGGGCACCTGGGTTTTAAAAGGAGCTCACTTCAATTTGTGATGTGAGTGTGAGGAGCTGGGAGCAAGAGGTGCAAGGAGCTGAGTGGGAGTGCTGCTGGAGAACTGAGGAGCACAAGTGTTATCAGACACCAGGAGGAAGGTGTTTGGAGGAGGCCATGGGGAGGTAGCCCAGGGAGTTGTAACTGTCATGCAGCTGTTACAGGAGGCACTATAGACAGCTGCAGTCCACAGGGCCCTGGGCTGGAACCTGGAGTAGAGGGTGGGAAACCCCCCAAACCTCTCAATTGACCTGGACTGTGGGTTCTTCCAGAGGGGAAGGTCTCTGGGCTGTTCCCCAACCCACATGGTGAATCTCTGAGGCAAGAAAATCTGCCAATAAGCACAGGACCCACTTTGTCACAATATATATTTTAAAGAGAGGTCATATATATAGAATAGCCTTATAAATAATTTTTAAAAATAGCCTCTCTCTCCAGAAGGTTAGGGTGCTGTTGGAGCACATTTTTTTTTCTGGGATCATTTGAAATTGAGTACCAGATTAAAGTTTGTTAAATAATTCCCAAGGCCAATTGTAGTATATAGGAACTGAGCAGTATCCCTTTATATAGTTTGTGAGCTCTCTAGCACTCCAAGAACATGTCAAGTTGTGTCAGAATCATTAAGGCAATTTGAAATCGTTGTGATCTCCCTGTTCAGGTTCAAATCCTGCTGACTACAGAGCTTCTGGATTATTTTGGGGTTTTAATAAGGCATACTTTAAAAAAAAAAAAAAAAGTGAGGATAATTAACCAGTGGAACAATTTACCAAAGGTTGTGGTGGATTCTCCATCACTGGCAATTTTTTAAATCAAGATTGGATGTTTTTTCTAAAAGATCTGCTGTAGGAATGATTTGAGGGAAGTTTTATGCCCTGTATCATACAGGAGGATCTCTAGATGATCACAATGATCCCCCATGACCTTTGAATCTATGACACCAGCCAGAGCAGTAGCGTGTATATGTATCTAGGCCTTGGATGTTTGTATATATTTAGCCAACAGCTGCCTGGAACCCCACTGTATGTGGGTAGTTTCTTATATGATTTTGTTGTGTAAAGAGCAAAGACACAAGACCTACCAACCAGCTCAAAGGTTTAATTTAAAGCTTAGATAAGCATCCTTTAATGGATCCTTGATAAAGTCGTAAAGCTATTCCATATCCCTACACTGGTCCTGGGGGAAAATCCTGCCACGCTCCTAGAAGTCTGGCTCCAAACAACATTTCACTGTGGCTTCCACAGTGTTCCTAGAATGCAGGGTTCTCTGAGAGGCAAACTGCTGAGAGACAGGGATGGGGAACCAAGTGAGTCTAAGAGGGGAAGATAGAAATGCTCACCTTTGTTGAGATTCTCTCAAGGGCCTGACATGGAGGAGCTCGGAGCAACAACAGGAGGCAGCTGTGGAAGAAAGAAGGTTATCGGAGGGGAGATGCATCAGTGGTCCTGAGAGAAGAGACCCATCCAATTTGTCCCGTTGGTGAGTCAGCCAGCCCTCATCCTTCTCCCTTTGGTGAGGTTGTCACCCCTTGCACTTGAGAGAGGCTAACTCTTGTGCTCCTTTTTTCCTCCTGAGACTTTGATCCCTTCTCCTCTCCTCCCTTCCCTCCCCAGAGAGAGGTTGCTCAACTTTCATTTGCATTTGGGTGAAAGAGCCCCATCCCCCCCCCATTTCTCCCATTCAGTTGAAAGCCCCCTATGTTCTCTTTTATACCTCAGGTAAGCAAACATCCTCAGATCTCTCCCTATCAACTGAAAGATGTTTTCCAACTTCTTCTGGTCAGAGAAGCCTCCTTAACTTCTCCCAGCTCTCTTTGGCTGAGAGAGCCCCCTTCCCCCAATCTAAATCTCTCCCTCTTCTCAGGAGAGAGGACTCAGTCATATAAACAAACATTCTGAATTCCCAGCTCTATTGCTACCAAACAAAACCTGTAGCTGGTCATGAAGGCAGGGATCTGAACGGATACTGGTAGCTCACTCACATTCTTTTCTTGTGTTCCTCATAAAAAATGTTAAATGGCAAGCAACTGATTGTTTCTCCAAAGTTAAACAAAGGGGATGTGAGTAAAAGAGGAAGGAGAAGGAATAAGCTGTCTATTTAGTACAAAATACATGTTAGTCCTCAGTTTCCAGGGGTCAACTGAGATGTAACACATCCCCACCAACTACCATAATGGTTCTTGTGACTCCCACAATGGAGTTCTTGGGAATTCCAGTAGCAACTCTTTGACTGATATGGTACATTCCATACGATTGGGATGGCACTCGATAACAAAGAGAATGTGTTTTTTTTCCAGCATTATTATTTTGATAGCCTCCATTATTCTGTTCCAGCTGAGATTAACTATAACTAAGGGAACACATGCTACAAATCCTTGGCAAGTGAATTCACATACTTGAAAGCTTAGTAGCCTTATCCTGTTTTTCTACCATTCTGATTTGGAGTGTTTTGAAATGTTTACAATTCTGGCCCTAAATTTAGAAGCAAACTGTCAGGCTAATAGAAATGGGAGGTATTCATATACTACAGTGGAAGAATTGGGCATCTAATCTTTCTTAATGCTGTACTCATTCACTTATAGCACCAGGAAAGAGATTTAGAAGATCCTCACTCACATTCTTTTACTATAAAATATTATAGCTGGAGCTGATAATTCCACCTGTAGTTAGAGCTGTCTGACAATTCCCATTATAAGACCCTGTTTGCGGTTGCTTTTAACTCTGGCAAACTTTAACTGTTCAAGCTGAAATTTTCCATGCTGGGTGTCTGGCTCAAGCTGAATATTTTTTTGAAACTTTCAGCAACAATGAGAATAGGGAAAATACATTGCTTAGCCCATGTTAAATAAAATGTTACAGCCATTTCACTGAAAAGCTCCAGTACCTCTATGTTTTGGAAAAGGAACTTGAAATTTATCAGAGGGGCACTTTTGTGTCAAGGATGTGCCCTTTGCAGTCTCTGTGAAAAAGCACACAAATTTGGCCAAGTTATGACCCTCTGAAAAATCAA
Organism: Malaclemys terrapin pileata; assembly: GCF_027887155.1. NCBI lineage: Eukaryota > Metazoa > Chordata > Testudines > Emydidae > Malaclemys > Malaclemys terrapin. The sequence goes on from NC_071507.1 coordinate 90,460,649, forward strand.
AGGGTCCTGTGGCACCTTTGAGACTAACAGAAGTACTGGGAGCATAAGCTTTCGTGGGTAAGAACCTCACTTCTTCAGATGCAAGTAATGGAAATCTCCAGAGGCAGGTATATATCAGTGTGGAGATAACGAGGTTAGCTCCATCAGGGAGGGTGAGGTGCTCTGCTAGCAGTTGAGGTGTGAACACCAAGGGAGGAGAAACTGTTTCTGTAGTTGGATAGCTATTCACAGTCTTTGTTTAATCCTGATCTGATGGTGTCAAATTTGCAAATGAACTGGAGCTCAGCAGTTTCTCTTTGGAGTCTGGTCCTGAAGTTTTTTTTTGCTGTAAGATGGCTACCTTTACATCTGCTATTGTGTGGCCAGGGAGGTTGAAGTGTTCTCCTACAGGTTTTTGTATATTGCCATTCCTGATATCTGACTTGTGTCCATTTATCCTCTTACGTAGTGACTGTCCGGTTTGGCCAATGTACATAGCAGAGGGGCATTGCTGGCATATGATGGCATATATAACATTGGTGGACGTGCAGGGAGTCTGGTCCTGAAGTTTTTTTGCACTTTTGTTGCCTGGAGCCGCCGCTGACCATTTGACATCTATTTCATGTAGTGCAATTTCTTACACAGTTATCATTTTCCAGTCATGGTTTCCTTTTACCCTTCTCTCCTACAACCATTTCCTCCTCCCTCTCGCTCTTCATCAGATAAAGGAAAGGTAGATGGGAAAGCACAAAAAGCCACCAGAGCAATACAATCAGAAACCATTTCTAAAGTCTTCAAGTATATTCTCCTTCTTCAATCCTGCAGCAGCAGGCAAAGCTCATTCTCACAATCTTATTGCATTACAGCATCAGACTGCGCCTTTCGGTACTGCCTGGTGTAAGGGGTAGTGTGCAACTGCACCAAGAAATAATTGACTCAGACATAATTCCCTCCCTGCTCCTGACCTAGATCCTGGGGGGATAATTAATCTACTGCTGCCTCTTATGAGCAGCAGGTTGTTTCCTCTGCACTGGCTCAGCTGTGCTCACTGTACAAGAGGCATATGGAGCCAAGGCTCTGACAATTTCTAGCTCCTCTCTGCCCATCCCCACACATCTGCACAGTGTGGGCAGGTGGAGTAGCAGCTTCAAAAAGCCTGAATTCCTTCTGATGCTGATGTGGTGACCTGGGGAGGCGAGCAGCGAGGGTCTTACCTCCAAGGCTACCTCCTTTAGAATAATGGGCAGAGAATTCCTTCATTTACTCCTTTTTTTACATTTTTCTGTTTGCTTTCCCATCCTTCTATGTTTATTTTTCCATCCTTCCATATGAACCTACTTTGGAGATCACTAAGCAGTTACATAGCTAATAACAAATAGCCTTCATTTAAAATAGCCTTGCAAATTTTTGTTTGACTTCTTGTCCCAGGTGAATAATTTCTTTTGATTAGCAAGTTAAATACCATTTGATTTTGTTTACCCACTATTGCCCCACATCATCATCTGTCACTTTGATATAATATAATAATACCATTCCTTTTACCAGAGCTGGTGAGTTTTCATAGCAATTTTGGAAGTGATTTTAAAAAAAATTAAGGCCAACATTTCCAGAAATGACTAGTGATTTTTGATGACCAACTTGATACACCTGACAAGAGGCTTGGATTTCAGAAAATGCTGAACACCCAACTTCTGAAAATCTGGCCCCTTAAAAGTGTCTCAAGTTGGCCACCCAACAACTGAGATCCCTCAAATCACTAAGCACTGTTGAAAGTCTTGCCCTAAAACTTTTGAAGAAGATTCTCACTTGCAAAGGTTTTGGAAGAGAGTTAGCAGTGTTATATTTGTGTTTACAGAATTGCATTTGGTTAATCTAGCTAATGATGAATGGCCACACATCCATTTTTCAGTCTATTAGTCAAGTAATATTGGCGCTTATGAATGAACTGCTAGTTGTACTTGCTTGCTGCTTTCAGAAGAGCATTATTTGGTAACACATGCATTAGTCACTCAGTGCATTATGTCCCTTTGCAGTCTGAGCAATATTAGGAATCTTCGCAGTCTCTCCTAGACATGTTCCAGTCAAGTAGTTTTTTGCATGCAGCTTGCCTCATGGAAGCCTGATTATATGAGAAGTCAGCAGGTGGCTGCTAGAATTAAGACATTAGGCAGCATATATTCTGGTTGAATTAAATGGTTTGCTGCCAAGGAATGGACCTGAAACTCTGACTCATTCAAATGTTAACATTTTTCTTTGGTATTACATGTTGCTATGTTTCCAAATGGAGTTTTACAAGCTAGACTAAAAAGTGGTGGAGTTTAATCCTCTGGGGAGGAAGGAAATCATTTCAGAAATTAGTTAAGATGTAGTGTATATTAAAATATGTGGAACCAAATTGTCCTCAGTTACACCACTGTTGCTCTGAAATCACTGTGCAATCTTCATCTGGCCCTCTTGTACAAATGCATTATTCATTACATGATCACATGCTCTATGTTCCACCAGAGGAATGGTGAGACTCAGGAATCTTGAATTCCATTCCAGGTTCTGGATGGTAGCACGTTCTATTGGGTATAGACCTTTTCACCCTGTTCCTCCCAAGCCTGGTCGTGTCTCCCATCCCTTCCAGCCTGTTCCTATCCCAGTCCTGTCTCTTCCCCCTACCCACGCCTCATACCAGGATCCTTGCCCAACCAGTCCTAGTCTCCCACTCCAGGCTCCCTGTCCAAGCCTCAGTCTTTCCCTCATGCTAACTTTTAGTCCCAGTCTCCCTCCCTGGGATCCTCATCCAAACTCAGTCTCCCTCCTTGCCACTACCTCCTTATCCAGCCAGCTCAAGTTCCCATACACACACCTTGGCTCCTCATGCAAACCATTCTACCCTCCCATAGCATCCTCTGGTCTCCTTCCATAGCATACACATACCCCAGTCTGGATTTTGTCCTCTCTGTATTCAAGCCAGGCTGTTGTCTCCTCCATGCTGCCTGATCACCAGCAGGGGGAGCATTGAGAGCACAGGAAAGAGTCTTGTTGCTCTGGGGTCCTGTGCCAAATGCCAAAGTTACCTGCAGATTCATAGATTCCAAGGCCAGAAGAGATCATTATAATCGAACCTCCTGTACACCACAGGCCATAGAACTTCCAGTGGTTAATTACTGTTGTTCCAATAGTTAATTACTCATTGTTTAAAAATTCACACCTTATTTCAAGTCTGAATTTGTCTAGCCTCAACTTCCAGCCACTGAATCATGTTCAAGTCCTCATAGGTGGTGAGTTATGTGGGCCCATGGTGCCTGTGCTCCACCAATATTCAGGAACCCAACTCCACCAGTGTCTGGGCTTACATTTTCAGAGCCATCCCATCCATAGGACGGACCAGAGCAACCACCCTGGGCCCCACACTTTGGGGTGGCCCCATGCTTCACAGAGATGCGGGGTCCAGGGCGGCCTGGGAGGTTAGCAGGGGGCCTGGCGCCAGCAGCAGTGAGTGACCTGGCCCCAGGCAGCCCTCCCCCTAGGTCTCCTCCCCACCCCTACTCTGGCCCCTCCTTGCCCTCATTCTACCCTCCCCAACCCCCCCTTTCCAGCTTCCACCCCCTTCCCTATGTGACACTGGCAGGATGAGGCAGAGCAGAGCAGGGTGAGGTGGGGCTGGGTCACTCGCTGCTGCCAGTGCCAGGCCCCTCCCCAGGCTGCCCTGGACCCCGCATCCCCCTGAAGCGTGGGGGCCCCCATAGCGCAGGGCCTGTGGCGATTGCCCCGGTCTGTCCTATGAATGGAACAGCTCTGCTTGGACCTGTTCTGGGCACCACCAAAAATTATACAAATCTGGTGCCCTTCCAAGTCCTTGCATCAAAGCCTGGAGGTGCTAGAGCTCCTTAATGAAACACTTGTGTGTATTTTTTCCCTAATCTCCTTTTCAGAAATGGCTGAACCATTTTTGCTGAAACTTTCTAAATATATTCAGCCTGAGGCAGACACCAGGCCTGGAAAATTTCAGCCCTAATAGTTAGTTCGGCAAAGTTACAAGGAACTGAAAACAAGATCTTATAAGGGAAAGTGTAAGGCAACCTTAAGTATAGGCAGCACTACTAGTTCATCCTACAATATTTGTAACACATTTTGATATATTTGGAAGAATGCCATTAGATAAGTGCAAATTATTATTACTAACACTCAGCCCAAAATCAGTGCTGAATATTAAATAGGTTGATTGGATGTTGTCCATCTTGAAAGCCCAACACCAGAAAATATCAACTAGTCCAACACACCGCGTGTAAACATTAAGCCTGGAACAACACTGAAATGACTGCTGGTTTAGTTCCCAGACTTCATAGCCAACAGCCAGTTTGCTGCCAGCATTCAGTTGGAATCTTAACATGGTAAATATTCTACAAGTATCAGTATTTAACCCAGAAATAAGTTAAATGTTGCTAGAATATGCAAACTTCTGTACAGGAGGTCCGATTATAATGATCTCTTCTGGCCTTGGAATCTATGAATCTGCAGGTAACTTTGGCATTTGTACAAAGGACTGGGTGACTAGGATCTGCAATCATCTCTGTGACAGTCTCCCGCCCTGCTTCTCCTGTGCTGAGCAAAACTAGGCCAGAAGGGAGAATTTAACCCTACCATACTATGCGATTTTGATTTCGGTGTTTGATTTAAACTTGACACTATCCTACAGCCCTAGTGTTCATTTAAGTTTTGTTTACATTAGGGAAAATTCCTACCATTGCTAATGCCCATTCAGATACATCAGCATTAGCCATGTTGGGAGCCTTAATGTAAACAGCGCTCTGGCAACTGGTTTCTGATCTCATAAAACAAAGCCAATTAACTATAGATAATAATCACATCTTTGTATTGGTTTTTCAGGGTTTTGCTTTTGTTTTAAAAGAATCTATAGGAAAGGTCTTATTTCCACTAGGCTGTTAGCCACCAGTGTAGCTGCACCAATGCAAACTCCCTAGTGTAGACGGAATTTGCGCCAGAGTAAGATGCAGAAGTACAAGTCAAGCTGCATCTGCATTTATTGTATCTACGCTATGGGTTTGCACTAGTACACCTACACCACTGGCTAAAATCCCAGCGCACACAAATTACAAGAACACTTTCTTCAGCTACTAACTTTTATAGAAACAAGCATGCATCTGCCCACTCTACCATGAGTGTTATGTGGGTGACAATAGCTATGTCACGCATTGTGCTATAACAATAGACGGCTGACTTTTTAAGAAAAATTATGGTAATAATGAGTCAAAAAAAACACCACTGCTCTGATAACAGGAAGAGACACTCATAATAAGCATTTTGCATATTTGTACTTATTTCTTGTATTCAGGCTATATATTTAAGGTATTTGAATACAAATTTCTGCAGCTGAAAGTATTATGATGCTAAAAATACAGGAATAACTATTAAAATTGGGAACCAGACCCCCATCTGATCTTGATGGAAGTACATCAATTTATACCAGCCGAGAGTCTGGCCTTCTAATGAAATGTTCCATGGTCTCAGAAATATTTCTCATTCTAAAGCTAGGATATACTGCAAATCCCACTGTAAACTATAGAAATACCCATCTTTCCAGTGTAAATACTTCTTCATGGAGGTATATACCAGTACATTTAACTTCAGAAATTGATACATTACTATACAGAACATTTATGTATTAAACATACTCAGCCAGACTCACCAGCATGCTCTGCCAGATTCACCAGCATGCTCTGCCTTGCTGTGGTGACCAAGCAGCCATAAACCCCATTTAGCCACCCTGTTCAGATGGGTTTACAACTGCTTTGAGTCACATGGGCCATTCTACCACATGGTTTCAATGGGCTCAATTCTCCACTGCCTTACACCTTGCGCAGTCATTGACCCCTGTGCAACATGAGTGTCAGATGCTTCCAGATCAGAATGGTGGCATTGGACACCCATTTTTTCATAACTGCAAACAGCTACACTAGGTAGAAAGCAGAAGAGAATCAAGCCATTTATATTTGAATTTTTTTAACCGAGTTTGAGAGCCTTTGTAACTAGTTACCATGTGCTCTAGAAATCAAGCACCTGTGTTATTACTTACTCATACACAAGTTCGGTGCATCAGCACATGTTCACCACATACAGGACAATATTCATCATATACAGAACAATCCCCATGTGAGTGGATCTTTTGTGAGTTTTGTACAGAGCACACACAGTCTCCGGTTTAAATTGCTCGCCACAGAATTTTAACCCTCACATTATGCCTGATCAGCACAAAGCTGCACTGGAGGCTTGTAACAGAGCAAATGTACCAGCCAGCACATTCCCCTCACAGTTGGGTGTTATGTTGCAGCAACTCTGCCTCCTTTTCCCCCCACAAGACAGTTTGGCCCTGCAACAGTCTGCTTCTTCTCACAGGGGCAGCCCAAAGCCAAGTCATTCATAATCTCCTTCAATAGTAGTAAAGAATCCCACAGGCCAAAAGTCCCATGTCCCTGTATCACATCATGAACACCAGCCCTGGCCTGTGCTCTTTAGTCCTTGCCCCTCTTCCTCAGGGAGGCTTTTCTAGTCCCCTTCCTAGGGCTGGTAGGGAAAGCCAGAGCTGCCCTCTTCTCAGTTTTCCTGTCCAGGGTGCTGTGTTTAAACAGCTAAAACCTGTTCTGTAGAAGCCCTGGCTGCTTCCCACCTCTGCCTGTCTACAAACACCTTTCCCAGGACTACATATTCCACTTCTTTCTCTCTCTCAAAGCCTGACTCCTCAAACCGCTTCAGGCTGATCCACTGCTGAAAAGCCTTCTCTTAGCACTTTCCAGCCTTTCTGGTAGCTACCTAGAATCTCTTTACCCCTGCTGCCCTGAAGGTAGAGTACCATATATACGCCCTACAATAGCTCTCTCCTTTCAGTCCTCCCTAGTTAGCCCTACAGTCCTTCCTTCACAGGAACAATACACTCTGGTTCTCCCCACCTGGGTCTAATCATTAATTACTTGTCTCCCTTCCAAGTACCACAGAATGGGCTAGCTGGTTCCCCTTAACTCTGTCACTACCATTATGAGGTTTATACACCCCATCACAAAGCTGTTTAGAGCCAACTACCCGAGGAAAGACTATCCACCTTGGATGTCCCCAGCAGGCTCTTCTGGAGCATGGAAACTAGAACTGCTTGTGGTGTCAGGAGCAACAAGGAACTCAAATAGAGCTAGACAACATTTTCATGCTAATAATTTATTCACCAAAAAAATGCATTTTTCATAGATTCATAGATTATAGGACTGGAAGGGACCTCGAGAGGTCATCGAGTCCAGTCCCCTGCCCGCACTAAAACTATTTGTGAATTCAGAGAATTATCCAGCAAATAGTTTTGGCTGAAAAAAAGTGAAAACAAACATTTCATAAATATTTAAATGGTTTATTTCTACCCAAACTAAAATTTGAAGGGCTTTTTTATTTGAAAAAAACCCCAAACAAACACAAAAAAAACTTTGAAACTTCTGAAAACTTCTAAAAACTTTTGAAAAACTTCAAACTTTAGTTTGAAACTAAGCAATTTTTTTCAAACGTTTTTGGTTCAGCCACTGAACCTAAAAAAAAAATCCATTATTTGCTCAGTTCTAGACTCAAACAGCTTTGAAAGCCACTTATTCCTTTGGATAGTCCTCTGCCGTGTACATTATTCCTTAAATAACCATGTTCTCTGGAGCTTATATTCGCATTCATTGAACACATTATGCTGTGTGTTCTTAGTGGTAAAGCACAAGAAGCAAGCTCCCCACAGACCAGGACACTGTGACACACCAACTCCAAGGGGCACCAGACCCTGCTATAACAACAGATGCAAAACCTGCATTTATATCTCAATTACTATGATGATCAATACCCTTCACAACACACTGTTCAAGATTCTTAGTTCTTATACATGCCTATTCCAGCAAGTGGTGTACTGCATCCAGTGCACCAAATGCCCCAATAACAACCGTGTGGGTGAAACCAGACAGTCATTATGCTCTCAAATGAACTCGCACAGGAAAATGATAAAAGACAAGAACACCCTATCACCCGTCGGTGAACACTTGTCACAAAGCCATCACACTATGTCAGTTCTCTCCTCATCCTCAAAGGAAACCTGAACAACTCCTTCAAAAGACAAGCCTGGTAACTTAAATTAATAACTCTGCTAGACACCAAAAATCCTGGGCTCAACAGAGACACTGGTTTTATGGATAATACAACAATCTGTAACCCACTAACCCTCCTTTGTCATACAACTGCAGAGGTGTTAATTGCCCACTTCACTTTAACTGGTCTCCTGCAACATGTGTTAATCCCTTATGTTTAACAATCTGTCTTGTTTTATATTTAGCTGTGGCACTCTTGGCTTGTCTACAGCTGAACTGCCACTGTAGCACTTCAGTATAGACATAACCTCCACCAGTGGGAAGGATTCTCCCATCAGTGTAGGTCAGGGGTTCTCAAACAGGGGGTCAGGAGCCCTCAGGGAGTTGTGAGGTTATTACATGGGGATCGTGAGTACATGCCTGCCGGCTCGCTAGTAAGTCTGCTGTGAAAAGTGATATTAACAAACATACCACTTTTAGAATAGCGTTAAATATAAATGTTTTTTTAATTTATAAGAGGGGGTCAGAGTCAGAGGCTTGCTGTGTGAAAGAAGTCACCAGTACAAAAAGTTTGAGACCCACTGGGTAATCCACCTCCCCAAGAGGTAGTAGCTATGTAAATGGAAGAATTCTCTCATCAACATAGAACTGTCTGCACCTGAGGTTAGGTTGGCTTAACTATGTTGCTCAAGGTGTGGGTTTTTCACACCCCCGAGTGATGTAGTTAAGATGACCTAATTTCTTACTGGTTTCAGAGTAGCAGCCGTGTTAGTCTGTATCAGCAAACACAAGGAGCAGTCCTTGTGGTACCTTAGAGACTAACAAATGTATTTGGGCATAAGCTTTTGTGGGCTAAAACTCACTTCATCCGATGCACAGAGTGGAAAATACTGTAGGCAGGTATAAACACATAGCACCTGAAAAGATGGGAGTTGACCCCCCACTTGGTAAGGCAACTCCCATCTTTTCATGTGCGTGAATTTATACCTGCCTACTGTATTTTCCACTCCGTGCATCGGATGAAGTGGGTTTTAGCCCACGAAAGCTTATGCCCAAATACATTTGTTAGTCTCTAAGGTACCACAAGGACTCCTCGTTGTTTTTGCTAATTTCTTATTGTAGACCAAGCCTCTGATTATTTTTTCCAGACCTGAAGAAGAGCTCTGTGCAGCTTGAAAGCTTGTCTTCCAGAAGTTACGTCAACAAAAGATCTCACCTACGTTGTCTCCCTCAGATAATCGGTAATGCCAGAGATCCACCACTAAGGGGCACTCAGCTGCTATCCTTTCCAACTGTCCACTCTGACAGATTTCCTATTTTATTGCTAGATGAGTTCCTTTTTTTAAAAGTTCTGTAGCTCCCCTCTTCTGAAGACTTTGGGCCAGGTCAGTCCAGTCCAGGCTGTCAATGGAATTGCACAACAGAGCTAAATTTGACCATTTTGTGAGTGATGTGAAGCTGGTGCTTAGACATCAGAAGAGTCCCTGCTGTACCGTCTTGGGTCTAGAAAATACCAGACAGCAGCCGTAGTATGAAAACAAAACTCTTTTTAACCCAGATATGGATTCTACTGCAATATTTTAGCAAGTTTTTTCAAGGATGAGATCAACACTATACGGTGAGGGAGAGAGCTAGAAAGCTATTTGATTGGGAGATGCTATCATTTCTTTGTCACCGATGCTCTTTCATGTATGGATGGATTTGAGGATTAAGATTTAGGAGCATTATGAGAAGCCACTTAATCCTATTGCCCATTTTCCAACAGGGCATGCTGTATTTGAATGGTACTCATTCAGGGGTCAAATCCCTCTCCCCAGTATTGGGTTTGTCAGATAGCACTGATCGGGATGATGATGAAAAATGATAATCAGCTTATTCATTTGATTTCAGCAGATCAAGAACCTTGCTCACCATCGAGGTTTAGCACCTTCACTTGTATTCAGCAAGGCTTTAAGCAAGCCCTGGTCATCGTCAGCCAGGTATGTGTTTCTCGTACAGTGTACCAAGTGCATATAGAAATAATCTAGTACTAAGGATCCAGGAAAATATTAAATGGCTTAAATATCAGAGACTGAGATCACGTCTAAACATAGGAATAGAGAAATTCCAGGCTACTATCAAATTAACGCTGATTCCCTTGGTGGCCTTGGCAAGTCACTTTACTGCTCTATGCCTCAGTTTCCCATCTATAAAAAGGGTGCAGCAATAGTTTCTTGTCTCACAGGTGCTTTGGTGAGGATTAATTAACTAACAACTAGATTGGATAATGGCTTTTCCTTTCAGGAAACTCTGAATGTTTTTTTTTTTTTCCCTCCTCCTTCTCTTTTGAAGTAGCAAAGCCACTGGGACAGTGGCTTATTGTAGAATATGAGGGTTGGAAGGGACCTCAGGAGGTCATCTAGTCCAACCCCCTGCTCAAAGCAGGACTAATCCCCAGACAGATTTTTACCCCAGATCCCTAAATGGGCCCCCTCAAGGATTGAACTCATAGCCCAGTGTTTAGTAGGCCAATGCTCAAACCTCTGAGCTATCTCTCCCCCCATGACCTTGATAGCATGTTATCCTGCAATAGTCCTGATCCAATGCCCACTGAAATCAATGCAAAACTCCCACTAGCCTCAGTGAACTTGGATTAGGCTCCTAGTGAAGTCATTTTATCCATTGAACAAGTTCATGATAAACAGAGGATCTCTGTGATCTGAATTGCAGTTAGCACATTGGAACACATTCTGTTTCACTATATCTCAGTCCCTAATAAGCAGGCCAAACTGAACTGTATGTTGTGCCTGTATGGTACTGTAAGTCCAGGTTCCAGGTGTGCTCATTACATCTGAAAGCAGCTACCTAAATAAAGTAGGAGGGACTACCACCTCTGAGGAGTTAGGATAATATACATTCAGGTACTTTACCATCCTTCACTCAGGGCTTAAATGTAGTGTTCTCTATGCCCTCTGAGTTAATTATTCCTTAATTACATCTCTCCTCAAAACAGGTGCGTCACTACCTTCAATTTCCTGATGTGAACATCAAAAGCTGTCAGATTTTACCAGATTCTTCTTTCACTGGTAACAATCCTGAGTGAAGTCTTAATAACAACCCTGTTCTACTCCTCCACAAGACGTCATTTCAGAACATAAAATTATTATGCAGTTCAACAATCTGAAGGGTACATGTATTTCTTAAATTCTAAATAAGCGCCCATGAGTCATCTGCTTGTTTTGCTATGGCACGGTAACTTACTAAGTCTTCGCCTCCTGTTTTAATATTGTACTAGAACCCATGTGAGCAAAGAGAAAAGACTCCAGACTGTTGGATCTCCGATTTCAGGATCGGAGAGAATAAAAACTTTGTTCATAAAAGTTATAGCCATTCTGGGGCATGATCTCCCTGGGATTTACAGATAGATCTCCTCTTTTTGTTTCAGTGACAAGCCTCATTTATCTTAACCATACTTACGTCAGTCTCAGGAGGACATGGTGACATCCATGTGTGTTACTGGTGTAAGTAGGTAATCTGAAGATCATACCTGCCCTTAGATGGATTTACAGGTGATGGGGGGAGTGTTCATGGAGGATTACCCCCTCCACACACACAAAGGGCCAGACATAGCTGGAGCCCCTGCACTCCCCCAAGTGCAAGGACTGCTTCCATTCAATGCACCACAGAGAGTAAGCCACCAAAGGTGATGTGAAGGGTTGGAGGAGGTTGGCCAGGCCCCGTTCTCCTCTGCCCCTGAGGTACAATCCTTTCCAGAGCTCCCACACCTCCACATGCAGGCCAGTGCTTTTAAGGTACATTCTGGTCTTCGCAGTGCAGCCAACGTGAGGCATGATAGTGCATGTCCACAGAGCCATTGGGGTGTCTATCAACTAGAGCTGGTTGAAAATTTTCATTTGAAACCTTTTTGAGGAAAAACATTATTTTTCTTAACCAAAACCTTTTGCAAAAACTTGGTGTTTTCCCCCAATATTTTGAGTTTTTGCTGAAACTGAGAATTTCAAAATGTTGTTCTTTCTCACCATTTTTACTTTATTTCTTTCTGCCACTGATGAGTGAAATAAAATTAATTATGGCTAAGGGTTTTTGTAGGGGAACATACAGGGTGGCTGGTCCCTAAGGCTATGTCTACCTTACAATTAAACACCCACAGCTGGTCTGTGTCAACTGACTTGGGTTTGCAGGGCTCACACTACAGAATGTTAAAATTGCAGTGTAGGCATTGAGGCTTGGACTGGAGCCTGAGCTCTGGCTGGGACCCCATGAGGGAAGAAGGTCCCAGAGCCTGGCCTCCAGTGCCTATACTGCAGTTTTACAACCCTGCAGTCAGGTGACAGACCAGCTGTGGCTGTTTAATTGCGGTGTAAACATATCCTTCAGGGCTAGAGGCCTGGGACCAGTCAATCCTGATTACTAAAGAGGCACACCTAACCAGGAATCACCAGATTACCCTATAACAGAAGCAAGAATCTGTACAGAGAGGGTTCTCAGTAAGTACTGTACAGACAATTAAGAGGCAGCTGGGAGAGAGTAGGCTCTAGCAGAGAAATCTGAAATCAGGGACTGAGACAATAAGTAGGAAAGGCCTGGGGGAATGGATGGACTGGAATGTTTATTAATTTCATAAAGCAGACCCTGAGCAGTGATGATAATGGATAAAAGCGACTGTGAATTATCAAGGAAGTCCCCTGGAGGGGGAAACTGAGGCAAGGGACTGCTTGCAGGGCTGCACTGAGGCCACATGGGATGCTCGGAAGGATGCCATTCGTTGACAGGAAGATTTTTCACTTTTACATTTTCTCATCCTTTTCTATTTCATTCTGCCTTTTTCATTCATTTATTTGTAACTTTTTAAAATTTCCCTCAACTTTGGAAAAGTTACCAAGGGGCAAAAAGAAAAATGAACCTCTGTAACTCTTAGGGTGACCAGATCACCCAAGTCAAATATCGGGATGCGGGGGCGGGGGGAAGGGGCGGGGCAAAACAAAAACAAAAAAAACCCCTTCCTCCACAAGCGCTGGAGGGAGGCCTGGGAGACGCAGGGGAAGTGTGGGGCCAGGGTGAGTGAGAGTCCGGCCTGGCCCCGAACAGGCAGGACTCAGTCGGGCTGTAGGGAGGGTAGGGGGCGGCCCGCGGGGCCAGGCGGCAGCTGTTCTCCCCCCCTGGGCAGCGGGACTCGGGAGCAGCCACTGCTGCAGCTCCCACTGCTGCGGGGGGAGGAAGCGGCCGATGGCCAAGCTCAGCGGCTGCGGTTCTGGGGCCGGGGCCCGAACCCCCCAAGCCGGGGCCTGCTGCGGGGACCCAGCAGCGCGCACGCTGCGCTCAGCCCCTGGCCAGTTGTGTCTGGGCTGCTGCCCAGCTGGTGCTATCCCGCGGTGGCCCCGGAGTGGGGGCAGCAGGTCCCAGCCCCCCCCCCCCCTCCCGCTCGGGTCCCGCAGGGGAACGAACGGGCCTGGGCTGCCGATGCCACCATCCCGGGGCTGCCGCGGGATTGCACCACCTGGGCAGCAGCCCAGACGCAACTGGCCAGGGGCTGGGCGCAGCGTGCGCGCTGCTGGGTCCCCGCAGAAGGCCCCGGCTCGGGGGGTTCGGGCCCGGGTGCCAGAGCTGCAGCCGCCGAGCTTGGCCATCGGCCGCTTCCTCACCCCGCAGCAGTGGGAGCTGCAGCGGCAGCTGCTCCCAAGTCCTGCTGCCCAGAGGGGGAGAACAGCCGCCGCCTGGCCCCGCGGGCCGCCCCCCTACTCTCCCTACCGCCCGACTGAGTCCTGCCTGCTTGGGGCCAGGCCGGACTCTCACTCACCCCGGCCCCACACTTCCCCTGCATCTCCGGGGCCTCCCTCTAGCGCTTGTGGAGGGAGGAGGAATGGTGAGCCTGGGGAAGTGGCAGGGATTCAGGGAGGGAGCCAATGGAGGGAGGAGGCGGAGAGTTGGGGCGGGGGGGGCGCGAGCACTTCCGGGCTCCGGAGCATTTCCTTGTTTGTCCAGTGTCCCAACCACACATCGGTCGGGACGCAGGACAAACAAGGAAATATCGGGACAGTCCTGATAAAATCGGGACGTCTGGTCACCCTAGTAACTCTGCCACTCAGTAACTTTTCAAAATTTCATTATTTTTTTCAAAATCCTCTTTCCATCTTTCAACCAGCTCTATTAAAAACCTGTCCTTGCACCAATGCCTACGTTCCCTGGTATTTTTCTAGGTACCTGTTGTTCCGTGGTATCAGGATCATGAGCAAACACTCCCAGGAATGGTGACTACCAACATAGATTTGAACCTGTAGATATATAGCATCATATGTAGAAATGTCTCTGCTATGTTCACTGGTAGACAGAACTTCACCGAAGTACCAATAACATCTTTCATAAAGAGGATGGATTTGCCTTTGAGGTTCTGGTTTATTAAGGACAGCTCACTTTAAAAATAAATATATCTTTTAAAACAGTTGTATGTGAATGTAGTCCTTATTAAATGTGTCGGATTGACAGCCCCAGCGCCCTTTTTATCTACTGAATACATTCAAAATGGGCAGAGCTTGCTCACACTGGTTAACCCTCATTTGAAGATACAGGCTCTAGGGGTGAAAGGGTAGTACAAGTCTCCACACATTTGGTTCCTAACCTCTTTTCTGAGCCTACCAATGAGTGACACCTATTAGTGATGGTGATTGATGCCCTGAGCTGGGTCGTGGCTGGCCAAATAAAATAATCTGACAGGCCAAATGCGGCCCCTGGGCTGCCCATCCCTGGTCTACAGATGCTATCCACCTTGGCTGAATTGCAGCTAGAGATGGAAATCTCCACACTCTCACTGCCAATCCCTTGAGTCAGCCTATATTCCGCCATTGCACCCGATCAGTGATTTTTTTCCTTTCACTCGCTCCCCCCCCTCCACACACACCAGAAACATCACATGACTGGACGAAGGAAAGCAATTATGTTAGCTGGACACAGCTACTGAGGAACATTTTTCTAGAAAGGTGGAAGGGATTTGGGGTTGTGGGGGGGGGGGGTTGTTTTGTTTCTGTACGTTCAGCAAGGCGGAGACTATCTTTCTTCTTAGGATATGAATTCTTGGGTCAAGTCACAGCTGCAGTAACATGCAGGACACACACAGACACAAACTAGCGCAGGTCCAGCCACGGGATGGCGGACTCAGTTCAATGGGTAACGCTGCTATCATGTCTGGCATCTTGCTGACAGACACAACATGCACAAAATCAGTAATTACCATAGATACCAGTAAGATGCTGTAACTATGCTACCCGGGCTATATCTCAGATTATCAACCAACAAACTAACCATAAAACCACTGGATTTTTTATGATATAATATGTACCGAAAGAATATAGAGAAATTTCAAATAAATACTGTAAGTAGAGCAAAACTTTTTAAAGTTCACATTTCCTCCCTAACCGACTGAGACACATAAAATAGCCTGTTACATGGGACATTTTGCTGCGCCTCTAACATTTAGTTTACATGTTGCATACTAGGCTACAACACTGATATTTAATGATTATATTGCCTAGGGCCAGAGTCCTCTTGTGCTAGGCATAATCCAAACATATAAGATGGTAAGTTCCTGTCTCAAAGGTCCTACACTGTAAGAGTAAATAGTGTGCCAGAAGCCCCATTGACTTGATGAGAGCTGTGTCAATTTACATCAGCTGAGGCTCTGGTATAATGATTAAAATAAAACATGCTGGTGCATAAGAAGGGTGGTCTAAACTCTAGTAAACATGATGGCACCAAACTAGGACTCAAGAGATGAGGGTTCAACTCCTGCGCAGCTGCAGGCTGTGTGACCTTATGCAAGTCACTTTAATGACCTCGTGCCTCAGTTCCTTATCCATAAACTGTAGATAGAATTTACCTCCCTGGGATGGTATGGGAATAATCTCCATTAATAACTCAGAGGTGCTCAGATACTATGGTGATGAAGGCTGTATAATTATTGAGTGAGGGGTTCAGAAAAATCTAGAATCTGTGTGCTCTAAGCTAATTCATTCATGAACATAAGAATAGTCATATTGGGTCAGACCAATGGTCCATCTAGCCCGGTATTCTGTCTTCTGACAGTGACCAATGCCAAGTGCCTCAGAGTGAATAAGCGGAACAGAGCAATTATTGAGTGATCATCCCCTATTGTCCAGTCCCAACTTCTGGCAGTCAGAGGCTATGGACACCCAGAGCATGGGATTGTGTCCCTGACCATCTTGACTAATAGCTATTGATTGACCTATTCTCCATGAATTTATCTCATTCTTTTTTGAGCCCAGTTATAGTTCTAGCCTTCACAACTCCCTTGGTAACGAGTTCCTCAGGTTGACTGCATTGTGTGAAGAAGTACTTCCTTATTTGTTTTAAACCTGCTGCCTATTAATTTCATTGGGTGACCCCTGTTTCTTGTGTTATGTGAAGAGGTAAATAACACTTCCCTGTTCACTTTCTCCACACCAGTCATGAATTTATAGACCTCTATTATATCTTCCACCCCGCTTAGTCATCTCTTTTCTAAGATGAACAGTCCCAGTCTTTTTAATTTCTCTTCATATGGAAGATGTTCCATACCCTTCATCATTTTTGTTGTCATTCTTCTCTTTACATTTTTTCCAATTTATTCTTTTTTGAGGTGGAATGACCAGAACTGCACACCGTATTCAAGGTGTGAACGTACCATGGATTTATATAGTGGCATTATGATATTTTCTGTCTTATTATCTATCCATTTCTTAGCAGTTTCTAACATTGTTAGCTTTTTTTGACTGCCGCTGCACATTGAGCAGATGTTTTCAGAGAACTATCCACAATGACTCTCAGATCTCTTTCTTGAGTGCTAGCACCTAATTTAGATCCCATCATTTTATAGGGTAGAGCTGGGATTATGTTCTCCAGTGTACAGTACTTTGCACTTATCAATACTGAATTTCATTTCCCATTTTCTTGTCCAGTCACCCAGTTTAGTGAAATCCCTTTGTAACTCTTTGCAGTCATCTTTGGACTTAACTGTCTTGAGTAATTTTGTATCGTCTGCAAACTTTGCCACCTCCCTGTTTACCCCTTTTTCCATTTGTGAATATGTTGGAAAGCACTGGCCCCAATACAGATGCTTGGGGGACCAAGCTATTTGCTATTTGCCTCTCTCCATTGTGAAAACTGACCATTCATTCCTACCCTTTTGTTTCCTATCTTTTAACCAGTTACTGATCCATGAGAGGACCTTCCCTTTTTTCCCATGATGGTTTACTTTGCTTAAGAATATTTGGTGAGGGACTTTGTCAAAGGCTTTCTGAAAGTCCAACTACACTATATCCACTGCATCACCCTTGTGAACATGCCTGTTGACATCCCCAAAGAATTCTAGTAGATTGGCAAGGCATGATTTCCCTCTACAAAAGCTGTGTTGTCTCTTCCTCAACATACCATGTTTATCTGTGTCTGATAAGTCAGTTCTTGACTAGAGTCTGTCTGTCTATAATTCTGTTTTTTCCTATAGTTAGGTCTATGAGAACTAGATGTGACCCTCTGTGGCTGGGAAAAAGTGATAGCTACACTGCAAAGGAAAAACCCACGGTGCTGAGTCTCAGAGCCTGCGTCAGCTGACTTGGGCTCAGGCTGCGGCGCTAAAGATAGCAGTGTAGACATACCTGCTCGGGCTCATCCCCAGGTTCTGAGACCCTCCCTCCTTGATGGATTTCAGAGCCTGGTCTCCAACCTGAGCCCAAACATCTGTGCTGCTATTTTTAGCCTCACAGCCCAATCTCCATGAGCCCAAGTCAATTGGCCTGGGCTCTGAGACTCAGCTCCACAGGTTTTTCTTTGCAATGTAGACATACCTTTAGTTTTAAGCTATAAGGTTTAGTATTGCTTGAATTTTTTTAAGAGATGCTGGACTCTGACTGGAGGTTGGGACACTCCTGATTCATGTCTTCATTTAGCTAGGCTTGGTTACTTTAAATCTAGTTCATCAAGGTGTCCCAGACCCGTATTGCCAACTTGAAAAAGTTCAAGGAAATAATTACATTTGTGAAAAGTGCTTAACTGTGGTCAAAGCCCCTCTGATGGAAGGTTGTGGTTCAACAAGGTGGGAGGACTTCTTGATGACATTAGAAGTGGCGTGGGCAGGCACACATGAGTCAAATGAAGGTTTCTCACAACACGATCACTGGACGATAAACCAACAAGGGTACCGATAACTAGAGCTGGTCAAAACTCAGAAATTCCAAAATTTCAAAAAGGTTTTCGTCCTCAGTCGGAACAAAAGCTAGACATCTTGCAATGTCCTGCAGAAAGGAAATTTGAAAAAACATATCATTTTGGAAAAAATCAGTGTGTTTCCATTGAACTTTTCCTACATGAAATGGAGCAGCGAGCTGGCCCCAGCTCCCTGGGTACTCTTCACACTGTCCCTGGGGAGAACCCCAGTGTCAGAAGTAGCTTAGGGAGGCTAAAAGCCCAGAGAGCCCCACCTCCAACTGGAGCTGCCAGGCTCCTGGCTGCATGGCAAGGAGACGTAAATGCTGGGGACCCCAAGGATCTGCATTGGGGACAATGCTGTTCCTGGAAGCCTGGATTCCCCAACAGCCCTCCACCCAATTTGTGTGGGGTTAGGAATGTGCTGAGAATGTCTACCAGGCTCCCCACACACGAGATAGGCAGGAGAATGTTTAGTTTGGGGAGCCTGCTTGGGCTTAAGTGCTGAGAAAGATGCCTAGACTGAGGCAGCTGTGTGCATGCTCACTGTCAGAAATGGAGCTGCCTAGGAGACTTTAACGGGGGAAACGTACAGAGTTAGGTGGCTGTTGTGCAGGGGTTTTGAGGCTCTCAGCAGTGCCTAAATGTCGACTTTAGGCTTCTAAAGTAACAGTTAATCGCCTAAGTCCTTCTGTGGATCTAGCCCTAACTGACTTCAGTCAGTGGAACTACTTGGGGAGTAAGGTGCTACTCAGTATGAGTCAGGGTATCAGAATCTGACCTGATGACATGTAACAGCATATTTTATGTGTCTTAGGCCTGCCCTACACCATTTTTGTAATGGTATAACTTTCAGTTAGGGGTGTGATTTTTTTAAAAACTAAAATCCTTGTATTGGTGCAACCCCTAGTGTGAACACAGTTTATACCATTATAAAGGTGCTTATCTCAGTATAGCTTATTCCCCTTCCCATACAAAACTAGTGCCACAGGTCTGAGCAGCTTTATACCAGTATAATTGCCTCCACCAGAAGGGGGTTGTAGCACTCAGTATAGTTAAAGCAGTACAACTGTGTGTGGACAAGCCCTTACATGTAGCCAGCTTCTCTATAACTTTCTTTTTTATATAAAGAACCCAAACAACAAACATGAGTGTTATGAGACACAAACGTACATACAGCGATAGGCACAAAATAGTTTACGGACATGCGTGTGCACAGGCACACACACAAACACACACACTTTCACACAATAAACATTGGACCACTTGCACTCCCAACATAGCTGTTGTGACATTTGTGGAGTCACACCAGGATGAATTTAGCCTGCTGTATCCAAACGTGATGTTTTCCACTGCACTCACCCTGTAAGGCTGCTCTCTGAAAGTGAGGATTCTCTGTGTTATGAAGAGGGGCATATTTAGAACAGAAGAGCTTATAAAAAGTCCTAGCAGAGCAGGGAGCTAGCCCTATAGAAGGACTGGTCTTAGAAGAAAGAGCCTCAAATCAAGAGAATACTGATTAAAACTAAGAAAACTACAGACACTGCTGGTCTTAATGAAGGCTAATTAATACACACGACTTCTTACATCCTGTCTGCTAATGGAAAGGAAACATACGGTAGGCGTTACAGGGCTGACCTTCGTGACTGGTATTTCCCCTGAACCATGACTACTGAACATTATTACTCCCAGTTAGCCACATATGTGTGCAGACGTACAGTTTACACCTACAGACTGGGGGTGGCAGTTGTAAATCTGATCATGTCTGAGATGAAAACAAGAATGTGGTAAAGAAGTTTGGGGGGAATAGGTGCGGTATAGGTGGGAGGACAGGCAGCAAAGCGGTGCTTCTCTGTGCGGGGGGAGCAGAGCTGCTAAGCTGGCCTGGTGTGGGGGACTCCCCACCTTTTCCTTGCCCAGCTACATGGTTGACCTCAGCTCTGCAACCATTTTTGAGTGTTCTTTGAGTGCAAGTTTAAGTAGCTGTGGTTTTACGTCCATGTCACCAGTGGATCACTGAGAATCCCCATGACTGGACAAATGCCACCTAGTCCTCGCCCCTCGCCCCCTCTGGCCACATAGCTTTGCTCATCTACAGCTGCACCGTTCAGCTATTATTATTAAGTGGGATTTTCCAAAGCACCTAAGTGACTTCGGAACACAAGCCCCGCTGACTTTCAATTGAATTTGTGCTCCTAAGTCACTTAGACACTTTTGGAAAAACCCTCCCATTATTATTTATTTATGTTATGGTAGGCCCAATCAAGGATCAATTTACACTCAGTTGCATATACCACCCTAGGTATGGTGAATACAGACAGAATCAGGTGACAGTACACTACACTATTGTCAGGGTGCTCAGTCAAGGCTTAAGGCAGGTTTGCCAGGAGAGGGACAGAAGAGGACCTTAATGTACTCAGAAATCTGGCTCCCTATGTTTGTAACCTCCTCCTGTTCTTGTCTTAACTTAGATTATTGCAAGTCCTCCTGGACAGGGGATGCCACCTTTACTTGGTTTTGTGATGTACCCGGCACATTTATGGCATATAAATAATGCTACAATATCATCATCATATTGGGTCAGCCCCCAAGAATAGCCTTTTCCTTCACCCCGTTTTGCATGAATATTTCTCAGACAGGCTCCAATCACGTTTAGTGAAAGTACATATTAGGTCACACAAGAGATTCTAAGGGCTACCATCACTCTCACCTTTATAACCCACAGTGAGTTTCCCCTCTACAAGTGGAAGATTGTTACCACACAGAGGTAAAACACGGTTTCCTTTTGTACAACCCTTTAGAGTACTGAAGGCTTCCTATGTGCTCAAAATATAGCACTCAGTTTCTTTTTAGCCGTGGCCCAACATCCTGCTCTGTGACACCACACATTGTTTCCTACACATAAGGAAAAAATAAAATCCCAGTGTAAAGAACCCAAAATAATTTGAAAATAATGATCAGTCGCACTAACTCTAATTATGATTGGTCTGAGAATGCCACTGTCCTGTGGAAAACCCCATTGGAGGGGGTCTTGGGGAAGGGGAAGAAGAAGGGAAAAGCTCACAGAAAAGAAATCCATTAGGTGGCGTGGGAGGGAGCGATAGGAGTTTTCTCCACCCACAGATCCAACAGGAGCTTCGGCCCCCTGAACTCAGATTCCCCAAGAGCCATGCAGATCTCAGAGACTCCACCAGAAACGGGGAAGTTTTGTCCGTTGCTGCAGTGAAATCCTCTGGCTGTTCCTGGAATACTCCAGAGAGAGACATTCCACAGCATGAAGAGGAAATTGGGATGGTCACCAAAAAGATACAATATATGAGGCTACATAAATGTTTTGTGGCTGTCCTGTGGTGTTCGTTGAGGAGGATATGCTTTGCTGTTGCACTCAGTCCAGCCTCCCTTCCTAGCCTCTGGAAATCCTCTCCTTCCTTCTCTTGATTTAACTGGGTTTTTTTATACCCAACCAGGAAACATATCTTAGTTGTTTGGCATAGTGAGGAGCACCTTACAGCTCAGATCATGCCAGGAAAAGTACTGATAATAAATAAACACTAATCAAAATACTTCACACATCTGATGCTCTCACGCTGCTTTATGATTGGACCTCACAACACCCTTGTGAGGCAGGCAAGTATTATTATATCAGTTTTACAGATGGAGAAACTGAGGCACGGAAAGTTGAAGTAACTTGTCCAAGGTGACATAGTTAGTCGGTACCAAGGCTGGGGACAGATACTGGTTTCCCCAGAGCCCAGCCCTCCGGAGTCCAGCGTGTGTGGAATGCTGGTGCCTGCCTGCTCACACAAACATTGAAGTACAAAATCACATCTTCCCCAGACACTTCCATGGGCTCCACAGATTTCAGAATCCAGTTCAAAATTGCCTGCCTTCCTTTTTTTGCCCCTCTTGACTTTATCCAGATGGCCTCACAAACCAAAGATAAATTTTCAAAAACACTTAAGTGGTTTAGGAACCTTAAGTCCCATTTTCAAAAGCGAGCCAAGACTTTTGAAAATGGGACCTAGAGCCTAAGTCATGCAGGCATTTTTTTTTTAATCCCTTGTCTTTTTTTTTTATTTACTTCCTTCCCTACTCTAGTACCAGTTATCTCTTTGGGTATGTCTACACTACGAAATTAGGTCAATTTTATAGAAGTCGACATTTAGAAATCAATTTTATACAGTCGATTGTGTATGTCCACACTAAGCGCATTAAGTCGGCGGAGTGTGTCCTCACTATCGTGGCTAGCATCGACTTATGGAGCGGTGCACTGTGGTAGCTATCCCACAGTTCTCACAGACTCTGCCGCCCATTGGAATTCTGGGTTACGCTCCCAATGCCTGATGGGGCAAAAACATTTTCGCAGGTTCATGTCGTCAGTCTCCCCTCCCTCTGTGAAAGCAACAGCAGACAATCATTTCACACCTTTTTTCCGCGCAGATGCCATACCACAGCAAGCGTGCAGCCCACTCAGCTCAGCTCACCGACATCGCCGCTGTTGTGTCCTGGGTGCTGTTGGCAGCAGACGGTGCAGTAGATCTGCAAACCATCGTCATACACTGCTTCCTCTGCAATGCTGCCCTGGTGCTAATGCCCCGATAGCGAATTTCTCCATGTTGTCTGTTATGGGCTCCCGGGTATGTGTGTTCTTCCTCGGGACATGTGCGTGGTGCTAACCATCGTCCTTCACCGCTTCCGCTGCAACTCTGCTCTCCTGCTCTCCTGCAGATGCCATATCACGGCAAGCATGGAGCCTGCTCAGCTCACCGCTGCTGCTGTGAGCATTGTAAACACCTTGCGCATTATCCTGCAGTATGTGCAGAACCTGCAAAAGCAGGCGAGGAGGTGACGACAGCGCAATCATGATAGTGATGAGGACATGGACACAGACTTCTCTCAAAGCATGGGCCCTGTCAATTTGGACATCATGGTGGTAATGGGGCAGGTTCAAGCCGCAGAACGCCGATTCTGGGCCTGGGAACAAGCACAGACTTGGGACCGCATAGTGTGCAGGTCTGGGATGATTCCCAGTGGCTGCGAAACTTTTGCATGCATAAGGGCACTTTCATGGAACTTTGTGACTTGCTTTCCCCTGTCCTGAAGCGCAAGAATACCAAGATGAGAGCAGCCCTCACAGTTCACAAGCGAGTGGCTATAGCCCTCTGGAAGCTTGCAATGCCAGACAGCTACCGGTCAGTCGGGAATCAATTTGGAGTGGCTAAATCTACCGTGGGGGCTGCTGTGATCCAAGTAGCCAAAGCAATCACTGAGCTGCTGCTATCAAGGGTAGTGACTCTGAGAAATGTGCAGGTCATAGTGGATGGCTTTGCTGCAATGGGGTTCCCTAACTGTGGTGGGGCAATAGACAGAACGCATATTCGTATCTTGGGATCGGACCACCTTGGCAGCAAGTACATAAACTGCAAGGGGTACTTTTCAATGGTGCTGCAAGCACTGGTGGATCACAAGGGATGTTTCACTGACATAAACGTGAGATGGCCGGGAAAGGTGCATGACGCTCGCATCTTCAGGAACTCTGATCTGTTTCAAAAGCTGCAGCAAGGGACTTTCTTCCCAGACCAGAAAATTACCATTGGCGATGTTGAAATGCCTATAGTTATCCTTGGGGACCCAGCCTACCCCTTAATGCCATGGCTCATGAAGCCATACACAGGCACCCTGGACAGTAGTAAGGAGCAGTTCAACTATGGGCTGAGCAAGTGCAGAATGGTGGTAAAATGTGCATTTGGACATTTAAAAGCTCTCTGGCGCAGTTTAATGACTAGGTTAGACCTCAGCAAAACCAATATTCTCATTGTTATTGCTGCTTGCTGTGTGCGCCACAATATCTGTGAGAATAAGGGGGAGACCTTTATGGTGGGGTGGGAGGCTGAGGCAAATCGCCTGGCAGCCGATTACATGCAGCTAGACACCAGGGCGATTAGAAGAGCACAACTGGGCTTTGAAAACCAGTTTCATGACTGGCCAGGCTACGGTGTGACAGTTCTGTTTGTTTCTCCTTGATGAAAACCCGCCCCCTTGGTTGGCTCTACTTCCCTGTAAGCCAGCCGACCTCCCCTCTTCAATCACCACTTTCAGAGGCAATAAAGTCATTATTGTTTCAAAATCATGCATTCTTTATTAATTCATCACACAAACAGGGGAAAAACTCACAAGGTAGCCTGGGAAGGGTGGGTTAGGAGGGAAGCACCGGGTGGGATGGTGGATGAGGGGAGGGGGGAAGGACAAGGCCATACTACAGTTCAAAACTTATTGAATGCCAGCCTTCTGTTGCTTGGGCAATCCTCTGGGGTGGAGTGGCTGGATGCCTGTAGCCTCCCCCACCACATTCTTGGGCGTCTGGGTGAGGAGGATATGGAACTTGGGGAGAAGGGCAGGCAGTTATACAGGGGCTGCAGCGACGGTCTGTGCTCCTGCTGCCATTCCTGCAGCTCCACCAGATGCCTGAGCATGTCAGTTTGCTCCCCCATTAGCCTCAGGATTGCATTCTGCCTCCTCTCATTGTGCTCCTCCCTCCTCTCATCGCGTTCATTTAATGCTTTCCTGGACTCTGCCATTGTTTGCCTCCACGCATTCTGCTGAGCTCTTTCAGTGCTGGAGGGCTGCATGAGCTCTGAGAACATGTCATCGCGAGTGCATTTTTTTCACCTTCTAATCTGCGCTAGCCTCTGAGACGGAGATGATAGGGGGAGCGTAGAAACATTTGCAGCTGCAGGAGGAAAAAAAGGAGAGTAGTATTTAAAAAGATATATTTTAGAGAACAAAGGGAAAACTATTTCACACTGAATCAAGTGATTCACATTACATAGCACGTGTGCTTTTGGTACAAGGTTGCATTTTGCCTCTTATATTGAGGGCCTGCTGGTTTGGTGTGAGACATCACACATGCTCGGCTGGGCAACAGAATTCGGCTTGCAGGCAGCCATGGTAAGGCAAAGGGTTTCGGCTTCTTCAACCTTCATAACATGTGGGAATGATTTCGAACAGCAGCACCCTCCTTTCCCATACCAAGCAAAGCCCATTGGGTTGGCCATTTAAAAGGAGGGGCTGCGGTTTTAGGGTGAATGTGCAGCACAATCCAACCCCCCACACCACCCAATTCTCTGGGATGATCGCTTCACACACACACACACCACGTGGCTAGTATCAGGGAAGATCCCGGTCAGCCATGAACGGGCCTCCCCCCACCATGTGGCTAACAGCGGGGATGATTTATTTTCAGCCAAAGGCAAACAGCCAAAGCCCGGGCCCATTCACTGCAAGGTTTTGTTCTGCAATGATTCCAGACTACTTGCTACTGGCTTGGCATGGTAAAATAATCATTAAACACGCTTGCTTTTAAACCCTGTATTATATTTACAAAGGTACACTCACCAGAAGTGCCTTCTCTGGCTTCATGGTCCAGGAGCCCAGGTTGGGAGGGTTTGGAGAGTATTGGCTCCAGGGTGATGAACAATTCCTGGCCGCCAGGGAGAAGGGATTCTCCGCTTGCCTGCTTTGCACTATCCTCAACCTCCTCCTCATCATCATCTTCCTCATCTTCAAATTTGTCATCCCTGTTGCATGAGACTCCCCCCTTGCAGGTGTCAATGGACAGTGGTGGTGTAGTGGTAGGGGCCACCCCCAGAATTGCATGCAGCTCATCATAGAACCGGCATGTATGGGGCTCTGACCCAGAGCGACTGTTTGCATCCTTTGTTTTTTGATAGGCTTGCCTCAGCTCCTTAACTTTCACACGGCACTGCTGTGTGTCCCTGTTGTAGCCTCTGTCCATCATGCCCTTGGAGATTTTGGCAAATATATTGGCATTTTGTCTTTTGGTATGGAGTTCTGCCTGCATGGATTCTTCTCCCCATACAGCGATCAGATCCAGTACCTCCTGTTCGGTCCATGCTGGAGCTCTTTTGCTATTCTGGGACTCCATGGTCACCTGTGCTGATCAGCTCGCCATGCTGGCCAAACAGGAAACGAAATTCAAAAGTTCCTGGGGCTTTTCCTGTCTACCTGACCAGTGCATCTGAGTTGAGAGTGCTGTCCAGAGCGGTCACATTGGAGCACTCTGGGATAACTCCCAGAGGCCAATACCATCGAATTGCGTCTACACTACCCCAAATTTGACCCAGCAAGGTCAATTTTAGCGCTAATCCCTTGCCAGGGAGAAGTACAGAAATCGATTTTAAGAGCCCTTTAAGTCGACAAAACAGGCTTGGTCGTGTGGACGGGTGCAGGGTTAAATCGACCTAACGCTGCTAAATTTGAACTAAACTCGTAGTGTAGACCAAGGCCAAGTCTTTTCACACAATCACTTTCAATAAGCCTGATGCTACATTGCTTTGCATCTTAACTGGATATTTATACTTATGAAAAATGGGCTCAATTCTGCTCTTGCTCACAGTGGAGAATCAGGAGGAGCTCTAAAGTCGATGGAATTCCACTGATGTAAAACCAGTGTGTGCAAAAGGAGAATAAAGCCCACTTTGCACAAGAACAATTAAGCCACTAGGTGAGAGCGGTAAGCATAGGTGAAAGAGGGCTCCAGGACCCAAGTGGGCCCTGTATACTACCTTTATGTCCCCACCCACTCCCCAGTCCTAAGACCAGAGAGAAGCCAGTTCAACCCCCAGCACAATTTAGAGCAGCCTCCATTGTATTGGGTGGTAACAGCCTCTATGGGGCCATTCTGCCAGCTGGAGATCACAACTCCAGCCCTGCCTCTTTCCCCCAACACTGCCCCTACACCAGGGCCAGGAGGGATTGTGGCACTCTGGTCTTGTCCCTTTTCCCCAACACTCCCTCTATGCTGGCTCTACACTACTTGGGGATACCCTAAGCCAGAGAATCCACAACCATCCAATGAAGGTGGCTCTATAGCATCCATACAACTGAACTCCATAAAGGTTTTAGTGAGTGAAAAACAATAAGCTTCAAACTGATCTTACAATTAAAAAAAAGCTCTTATTGTATCACACCTACTCCCCCCTACTGTGTCTCTGACCCACAAATCACCTCCTACAAAATGTAACCTTTTGCTTCACTATAAGCAAAAGTTGTGAATATGTAAATGTCAACAAAATCTCCTTACATGAATTTTAACCCTTAGAACACTGGTGTTGTTCAGCCTGCAGGATAAGTGAATGCTTAGGAGGAAGCACTGAAGTCTCCAAATGTTCAAAACATAGAGGATGATGATTTGAGTATTGATTTTTTTTTATTACAAGCATACAGACAGTGTATGATCCTGTTGCTTTGCTTCAGAAAACAATGGGTAATAAATTGGTTTACAAAAACAGAGAGAAAAGAAAAACACCAGTCCAGATAGTAACCTCCTTATTCACCTTTTGCAACCGTTACTGATTTCAGTAGGATCATTCATGTGAGTAACTGCTCCCCAGAGCGGGTTCAGAATCTGACCCTGCAATGCTTAGATATGAGATTAGAACAACTGTTTGTTTGTTTGTTTGTTTGTTTGTTTGTTTGCCAGAGATAGCCTGAGTTATCCAATATCCATTGAGCAGTGTCCATTTGTGTTGGGCCTGACCAGTAAGAATTCAAAGCTGATCCTGAATGAATGTGTGCAGCTAACACAAGGCATGAAGACTAAAGCGATTCACCTTTTCCTCTTCAGTAATTTGCTTATTATCGCCCAGTTAAAATAAAATCAAACTTCTCTCCTCTCTTCTACAGTGTCTAGCTGAGATTAGAAACCACTGGACAAATCCTAACACCCTTATTTCAGCTTTTATTCAGTTAAGCACCCGCTGAAGTCACTGGGAGTTTTTCCTGAATAAGAACTGAGGGCTTGATTCTACCACACTTACAAAGAGTAGTACTTTGCGCCACTGACATCCAGGACCAGGTGACCTACGCGACTGCCTGGGATGCCGGGCTTGGGGGGGCGCCGGGCTCTGGGTGCTGTTTTTGTTGTACAGATCCTAGTGCGCACATTAATGGTCTTATATGACAGGGATAAATCACGCATGTAAATTGTGCCTCAAAGTCGTTAAATAGGCTACAAATACAATAAAAAACAAGGTATTCAAAAGTTTAACAAATAGAGGGAGGTTCTGAAGATGCTACTTGCCTGGGATGCCATTTGGTCTAGGGCCGGCCCTGGTGTCATCAATGGCACTACTCATGGAGTAAAGTACCACTCACTGAGAGTAATGTTGATAGAATCAGGCCCTGATAAAGGACTTCATGATATGTTCCTATATTACATTGGTATCAGTCCAGAGTATCCCCATTGAATTACTTTAGTGAAGTTATTGGATTGACTCCAGGGCAACTGAGAGCAGAATTAAGCCCAATAGCTGCAACCCAATGCAATGTGGCTGTTCGTGAGGATGACAGCACTTATTGTGACAGAGATTTTGGGTGCTGTGTTTGTGCAGAGTTGAGAATTTGAGAATAATCATTTGGAAATACAGCAAGAGTACACAATACTTAAATTATACTTAGTGCATAGCACATGCCCCTCAATGGAGAGGCTAATCCATTTTAGTTGCATTAATTTTACATGTAAAAAATCAGGAACAACATGAAAACCAACATGAAAATGGTGTAATGAAAAATGAAACATGATTAGGTTCCCCACGATAAGGCAAGGGGAAGGACTTGCAGTCAAAATCATGGTATCTGTTTCTTATTGAACAGTATGAGCCATACAAATAATATAAATACTGTCAAACCTTGTTCAGCTATACCTCTATTATCCAAAAATAACCCTCATCCAAAATGCAGACTTGTCCCCAGTGTGTATTGAGTACATTGAACCTTCCCTACTTCTCAGAAACTTTTTATCCAGATTACCTTTTATTTCCATGTCCTGCAACTTAATCTATATGGCCTGTATGTATAAATGAAATACATTAAGGCCTCAGGTGTACCTGGACTTGCATGAGTGCACAAGAGACAAGGACTATGAGAGACCAATGCTGCTGTGAACCGTAGCTTCTCCAACAGAGGCGAGATGAAGTGCAATGGTACAGCCACTCTCCCCAACCAAAAGAGTTGGCACAATGCAGGAACATGTTAAGTTCCTGTTGCAAAGAGGCAGCATCACATCACCCCTACTATGGTCTGCTCCGTAAAGGAACAATTTAGCCTCTAAGATAATGCATTGTATCAATTCAGTTAGATACAGTGAACACTGGCCACTTCAGTGTTATTTTAAATGTATCCTGTCTACTTATAATGTATCTGTACACATGAAAAGGACTGGAAAGCAGTGAATGAAGAGGATTTAGAAGTCATAGCAGACAAGAAATTGAACACGAGCTCCATGCTGTGACACAAAGGGCTAATGCAATCCTTGGATGTAGAAACAGCGGAGTAGTGAATAGGTGAAGAGAGGTGATTTTACCTCTGTATACAGCACTGATGGGACTGGGACTGGAATACTGCATACCGTTCTGGTGTCCACATTTTTAAAAGGATGTTGTGAAATTGGAGAGGGTGAAGAGAAAAACCACAAAATCGAGGGCAGGAGAAACTGTCTTATGGAGAGAGTCTAAAGAAGCTCAATCTGTTTAGCTTATGAAAAGAAGATCACAAGATGACTTGATTACACCGTATGTGTACCTTCATGGGGAGAAAATAAAAGGGCTCTGTTATCTAGTGGAGAATGGTGTAACAAGAGCCAATGGCTAGAAGTTAAAGTCAGACAAATTCAAATTAGAAATGTGACAAAAATTTTCAACAGTAAGAGTGATTAACCATTAAAACAAATTACCAAGGGAACTGGTAAATTCTCCATCTCTTGAGGTCTTCAAATCAAGACTGATTGAATGCCTCTCTGGAAGACAAGCTTTAGCCAAACACAAGTTATGATTTAGTCATACACAAGTTATTGGGCTCAATATAGGGGTAACTGGGTGAAATTCTATGGCCTGTGTTATACAGGAGGTCAGACTAGCTGATTTAATGGTCCCTTCTGGCTTTAAAATCTATGATTCTAGGTGTGCTACATTTATTAAATAAAAAAAAAAAAAGGAAAATCTATACTTTTTATTTTTAATGTTTGGCATCCAGTGATCCCACAGTCCGCACTGAGACAAAACTCCCATGGACTTCACTGAAACGTTGCTTCAAGGTCAGACCCAAGATTTACACCTTTGTTATTTTTCTAACCTAGGACCTGCTCCTGCTCCCACTGAAACCACTCTCTCACTTCTCCACAGTGAGAATAGGGTTGGCAGCCTTACGGGTGGGCATCTTGAGCAACCACTCAGGATGCCATGGTCAGGGGGTGCTGAGGTCAAGAGACAAGGAGCAAGGCAGGCCTGGGTGTGAGGTCACAAAAGGGATCTCAGGGCAATGGGGGGGAGGCAGCAGGACCTGGGGGTGAAGGCAGGGGTGTAGTGAGCCTGGGGAGGCAGCAGGGGTCAGCAGATTGGGTGGGGAGCCCAAGGAGGCAGTGAGGCCTGGGGGTGATTGGGGAGGCAGAGAGCCTGGGGATGCAGCAGGGGATGAGGGGATGGTGGGGAGCCCAGGGAGGCAGTGGGAGCTAGTGGCGATGAGGGGATGGATACAGAGGCAGCCAGGGCCAGGGGTGCCAAAATACAAGTTCGCCTAGGGCACCATTTTCCCTAAACCAGCCCTGAGGGTTGGGTATAGATTGAAAGGTAGCAAAGTGAACAGCATTCTAAGGGTATATCTACAGCGATCAATCCAGCGGGGGTCGATTTATCGTGTCTAGTCTAGACGTGATAAATCAATCCCTGAGTGCTCTCCCGTCGACTCCTGTACTCCAGCGCCGTGAGAGGCACAGGCAGAGTCGACGGGGGAGCAGCAGCAGTCGACTCACCGCGGTGAAGACACCACGGTAAGTCGATCTAAGTACGTCGACTTCGGCTACATTATTCACGATCCTCCCCCCAGTGTAGACCAGGCCTGGGAGTGACAAAACACCTCCAGAGCTAAGTTAAGAACCAAATCCTGCTCCTCTATCTCATGCCAGTAATACTATTTAATGACAGTAAATGAAACTGCTCCTGAGCAATGCAAGCTAGATTTGGCCTTGAAAGGACCCTTCGCTAAACCCTACCAGAACCCAAGTGACAAGGAACTGTCTCTCTTTTCAGCTAACAAAATAAACATTCCTCTTTTGCAATGTTAAGTTTACACTAATTGTGTTTGGTGAATATAAAGTTAAATTAATTTCTTCAGTTCTTCTATTTCTGTGATTCCAAATATATTTCTAAAAATGAACTAAAAATTCCCCTTTCTTTATTTTTTTTTAAAAACATGAATCCCCGCAATTAGTTGTAAACAGATGCTGGGAAAACCCTACCGTGAAGCAATAGTAGTTGTTCTGGTGGTTGTTTCAGTGGGGATTTCTCAAAGTTCAGCACATGAGTGAGTGAGGCCAAAATGAAAGTGAAACTATGCTATTTGGAGCTCTATGGCATGAATCGGCAGCTGTGAATGCGAGCCTCTTTTTCTGCTGAAATAAACATTGACTGTTTTACTCACTTGAAAGAGGCTCTTGAAAAAATTCAAAAATTCACAATTTTTTTACTGAAACTTTTTAAAAATGAAAAATGGATTTAAAAAAAATGGGTTGCCTAAAAAATTCAGTTTTCAGTTGCTGAAAACTGAAAATTTTCAACAAAAATTTTTAAAAAAACTTGTTTTCATTGAAATTTTTCACGAGGGGGGTGGGAATCATTTCCCAACCTACTTTAGTCTTGAGTTTGTTGTGTGAGGTGCTGCATTAAACTGATTTTTCCTAAGCATCCTCATAACTTTGATCCTATTAAAAAAAAACATTTAATTAGCATTGGTCTGCCTCAAACTACATGGGACTACTGTAGCATTTTTTTTTAATTGAAGAAAGTACTATAATCCTGAAGGGATGACCACTATGTTTAGGCTACAACAATATTTCCCCTGAAAGTGATAGAAAAATATCAGAATAGGAAAGGGGTTCACCAGATCAACTTGAAATTTATATCCCTTCCCAAACCCTGTATCTGTCTTGTCTATTAGATGGTAAGCTCTTTGGGGTAGGGACCATCTACTACTCTGTCTGTTCAGTGCCAAGCATGCTGGGACCCTATTCTTTGTTGTCTCTTAGGCACTACTGTAATAAACATGATGAATTATAATAAATGATAATAATCTTAAAACCAGGTTTTCAATAGATGAAGTATTGACATAGCAAGTTTTCAGATGGATATAACCAAAGCAACGCAAAGAACTCAGGAAATCTTTGCATTAAACTGGAATGCTAATAACCTGATATTTTAATATCAAACACTGACTTTCACATTAGCAGTGTGCTATTTTTTCAAAGTATTATACAGAAGACAATTTTTTTTTTATTTCACAAGAATGACTCAAAAATATGTGCACTTACCTTGAAGAAAAATTATTTAAATTCACATATGGATCAGCTCTTGAATATCACTGCTCTAGTCACAATCTTTTATCGTCATCCAGATACAGATCTCCATCTGGAGATCTAAGTTTGATCAGCATGAGACAGTCTTTAATTAGGGTTCTTTCTACTGAGCCAGAACCCTTCATGCTTTCACAGAAGGAGATGTGAGAAATCTACCAATAGTGACTTATTTTAACGAGGACTTTGAAATTCAATCAACTCAAGTTGATACTTCAGGGGGAGGGAGTGTCCCCTGGATGGCTGTGACCTAGCTCTAATGGATTAGAGACTTGTAGGAAAAGTTAGAACCACTTTTAAAGCACATTTTATCTTCATGAGAGATCATAATAGCTCTTGGGAGACACTGCTATGCAATTGCATATTTTGGGTTCCCTTCTTCCCTTCACAAGTGTATGGAACCACTAATATTAAGAGGAGTGCTGCACATTGAGCGTAAATGTCCTTAGAGCCTTTTTAAACTATTTATTTTGTGACTATCATGTACAGTATGCAGTGCTTTATAGGACGTGTATTAACAGGAGAATGTCATTTTACTAAAACAGGTGTCTGAGGGACTAATTGTGATGTTGTAGACTATAAATAAATAGGGTTATTTAGGGACTTTTAGCTAAGTATGTGCCCAATACACTGAAAAAGCTATAACACTAGAAGGAAACGTTTTTTTTTCTGAAAGCTAGCAGGCATTAGCATGTGTTTTGAAGCTTGGCAGTCCCTGATCCCTTTGAGTGTTTTTAAATGTGTGAATCTAAATTTGGTGTAGCACACATACATATGAGGAACCAAATCCTGCCAGCCCCCAGGCCAAATAATTGTACCAGGCACTGGGGAACTCATTGGCGGTGAGAGGAATCTTCCCTGTCCCATCAGCATAGCAAGAATGGAGCGGCTCTGCAGCCACTGTCCCAGTCTAGGTGCTGGAATATGTCCCATGGCCTATGTACTCCCACCTCTAAGAGTGGGGGAGAATGAAAGGGATCAGCTGGTGACAGATCTTCTGGTCCAGCCCCACTATCCTGCATCAGACAGACACAGCAACAGTAAGTAGAGTCCCTCTGGATTTGGCTCTGCGCCCTGAAAGAGATTTGCACTTCTTGCACTTCTTCCCCAAATTCTACCCCTGTACAGAGGAACTGGTTCCAAACACATGAAGGTGGAGGCAGATTCCCAGTGAAGTCAATGGCATTGGGGCAACATTCAGATTGACTTCAGTGGGACCATGCAAGGAGGCTAAAATATCTTTGTACATTTCTGATGTAAAAACATGGGGACCACACATAAGACCACATCATTTACTTAACTGACTTGTTCTTTTTCAAGATATACAAGGGCTGCAGCCCACATCAGGTGCAATTTGTCTGCAAATTTTCATCAATTTAAAATAAGTAATCAAACATAGGGTGAGGTTCATTAAGACTCAGTGGGGATAAACTGGGTTTTTGATTATCCATTTCTTTCAGTTGGTTCACATAATCTGCTGGGCAAACCAATAGCTCTATAAAAAGGATAATAGGGACTGTAATGTCTGCAAAGGGCAGACAGGACCTCATCTGAATGGTCCCCTCACGGTAGACTGTATAGGGAGTCCAGTTATCTAGCTCAGAAAATGAAGGCCTGAGTCAACTCAAGTTTTGAACTTGTGCTTCCGGGAAGTCTAGGGAGTAAATTCTCTTTTCAGTGCAGCTCCTGTGAAGTAAGATGGGTTTCACCAGGGCAACCAAGAAGAGAATTTGAGCCTCAGAACCTGATTCTGATCTTATATCACTGTAATTCTACTAACTGCAGTGGAGCTACTCCTGATATTCGTCAGTGAGATCAGAATCAGAGCCCTAACTGTTTCATGACTGACTTATGGGAATGCCAGGGAGTGACTGGAATCAGTGACTTGATTTTATTGTCTCGCCTTCAACCTAAAATAAAACACAAAACCCATTATTCTTCACTCTTTTGCTGTAACAAATATCATCTCCTGAGCTGAAACTGTCATACCAAGTTTGAGCCCAGAAGAAAACATTTTGATGGCTAAGTTCCAAACTTGGAAAAACCAAGTTTCACAAGCGAATCTCTGCCTTACCCTGAACTGCAGCAGACCCTAATTTACCTCCCAATTGCACCAGGCCAGACGATCTCAAGCTTCTTCAATGGACAAGAAGCCCCCCAGTGCGGTTTGACTTTTCACGCCTCTCCGACACTCAAAAAAGTATATTGTTCTCCATCAACCCAACACTTCTCAGATTACTCATGTGAAGCTTTATTTATCAATCTCAAGGGCTTGGGAAATAACAGATCCTACACCTTCTGATTCAGCTCTGGTTGCAATATTAACATTAGTAATAGGCAAAGTGCAGCTTGTGTTTCCCATCAATACCATTCATTTCTGCTGTTAGCAACTCACTTGTCAGGGCATTGATTGAAAAAGAAAAGAAATTTCTCTCTGATTTCCTTTCAACAGAGCCTGTGCAGATATAGTTTTTTCTGTTCTAGTGTTTTGGGGCAGTTAAACAAGTTTCAGTTATAGTATTACATACATTTCCCATCAGAAATGCTACAAACAATGCCTTGAAGTGAAATTTTTAAAAGTGATCTGCCATGGGGAAAAAACCTGTGTTTGTGCATTTGTTGCTGTTTGTTTCTGCTTCTTTATGATGCAGGGTTTTTTTTACTACTTGCTTCTGACTTAAGAAATATCAGAAATTTTAAGTCTTGTCTTCTTCGTTTTTCTAGAGTTCTACCAGAAGGACTGAGAAAAGTGGACAGGAACTGTTAGCCCTTATCTGAAGAAGCAGAAATGCTAAGTGTTTAACAGAATGTTTTTCTTCTGCCTGCTTGCTAGGCATTTGAGTTAAATAGTTGTTAACAAAAGCAGAATTTTAAAGAATCTGAATAAAAAGCCTTTTTTTCCGCTCGGTTGCTCAGATTTCACTTCCTTGATAGCAGTGATGTCATCATCCTACTAGTTCTCCAGTTGTCCATAGAGTCTTCTGGGGGAAAAGAGTCAACAAGGCCTGGATTTCTAACATAAACATTTTGAAAAACTTGTCAGGACTTCTTTATATACCAGAGAGAAGCAAAACAACAAATCACATTTGTTTTCCTATGTTAGTAACCTTAAGACCACAGAGATTCTTTGTTACATACTGCAATGCCAGTGGGGGGTGGGGGATGGGAATGCAGTTATAACTGAGAGCAGAATTTGATCAACTATGTTTTACCTGCTCCAAGAATTAGGGACAATATCAGACAACACTGGTGTCAGGGGTAACATTTTTCTGCAAAACTGAACTACAGTGTATAGAATCAAGTGTTCTGATAAGCACCAGCTATTGCAGTGAAGGTATAAAGAGGGTCTCTTCCTCTCTGCACTGGTCCCCTGCTCAAAGCTGGCATCATCACAGGCTGTCTGGAAGAGCTGATGTGAAGAAGGTACTGGCAAGTCTCATCTTACACACATTTAACATGCGCGAATTCAGCTTTGCGCGGTCGGCAAAAACAAAAACCCAAAAAAAGAGAAAAATAACAATTTAAATACTGTACCTGTAGTGCGGGTGATTCCGCCCGCCATTACACTCAATGTAATTTTAACTATACGCGATTTTCGCTTTAAGCGCTGACAGCGGAATGTAACCCCAGCATAAGATGAGACTCGCCTGTAAATAAGGAAGTGTTATTTTCTCCTTTTCATAGCACAGGAACAAGGGGTCACCCAATGAAATTAATAGGCAGCAGGTTTAAAACAAACAAAAGGAAGTATTTTTTCACACAATGCACAGTCAGTCTGTGGAACTCCTTGCCAGAGGATGCTGTGAATGCCAAGATTCTAACAGGGTTCACAAAGAACTAGATAAGTTCATGGAGGCTAGGTCCATCAATGGCTATCAGCCAGGATGAATAGGGATGGTGCCCCTAGCCTCTGTTTGCCAGAGGCTGGGAATGGGCAATGGGATGGATCACTCGATGATTGCCTGTTCTGTTCATTCCCTCTGGGGCACCTGGCGCTGGTCACTGTTGGAAGACAGGATACTGGGCTAGATGGACCTTTGGTCTGACCCAATATGGCCGTTCTTATGTAAAGAGCTGCACACAATATCCTCTTTCCACAAAGGCAAATGATGTTTTGGTAAAAGAGAAACTGTCTGAGGAATGGCTTCTTACTAGGGCTAGGCAAACCACTTCTGATGTAATAAGAACTAAAACAGACCTGCACCCAAACTGAAATGGAAGCTTTATTCAGCTTAAATAAAATTAGTTAGCTTGGGTAGAAACTTCCTATATGGCCACAATATTCTATACTTCAACTTCCTCTGAAGCATCTAGTGTTGGCCACCATTGGAGATAAAATGCTGTCCTAGATAGATCACAGATCTGACCTGCAATGGCAATTCTTGTGTGTTTATTTTTCTTCTAGGAGCTGACCTAAGCTGAAAAGTTCAGATCTGTAACCAAACCTTCCATAAATCTGGGAGTGTTCAGATACAACGGTTAGGTTCAGGCTCACCGCTAAGGCTCTTCCCCCTACCCACGCCTCCATACTCTTTGGTTTCAGTCAAAACTGGAACGAGAAGTTCCATAATATTGCAAAAAAGATGGTTTTTGTGGTATTGCAGAACTGGACAGAATCAGGAAGTAGCATAGGGCTCATGAGAGAACCTGAGCTTATAAGATTGTCAGCCTGATTCCAGATCACGTGCAGTGCTGAGTGTTTCCGCAAACTGAACTTTTGGAGCTTTGCCCATCGGGAGGTATTATCCGCTTCTAAACAAAGTACAAAGCGATTGTGTGACCTCTGCAGGGGGCTATATCCATGTGCCCTTGGGACCCTTTGCTGCCTACATAAGTTATGGAAGCCCTCAGGCTGTTTTAATATGCCTGGGGACTAGCCCTGCAGAGAACTGTGGCAGAATCAGGGCAATGCAATGGTGAGACTGTCCCTTTGACCTGGGCTCGGTGCAGCACCCCCTATGTAGACAAGCTGCAAATAGAGCCTGACGGGATACAAATCTGTGCAGGGTCTTTATTTTTCTTCTTGTCAGAAATGATAAACATAAAATTGCTTAAAAATATGGATGCTGTTTATATATAGCAGGATTATGCATTTTAATGGGCTGATCCTGTTGACTTTAGACAATAGACTTTCATTGAGGACCAGAGCATACAAATGCAGATGTATTCCTATCTATAGCTGAAAGGAATACACTTTTTAACTTCTCGTGTTCAGGGTTTTCATTTGACTCCAATTGCCTGGCTGGAATGAAAGCTGCCCATAACGGTTTTCTTTGCAAATTATGCTGGCCCAACAATATGCTGAACTCTACTCAATCGCCACCAATTTTAAAAGATCTAGAAAAAGTCACACAAATGCACCTGATTTTAGTCTGTTGAAGTGGCTTCATGCATCCATTGTCATGTGACGGCTAGGCATGAACTGTTAGCTACAATGGGCCAGATTCTCTGCTGTATCCAGCTCCCGCTGGGTGCGGCAGAGAGGGGGGCTGTAAGGGAGCAACTTGCAGTTCCCTGATTTTCTGCCTAACCCTGGCCCTGGAATTAGGTTAGAGCAACCTCTAACATAGGGGCTGTGTCACATGCACCAGCTAGCAGTGCTCAACAAGGAGCCATCCATCATCTGAGGATAGCTGGAGTGCAGTTCCTCTGGCCATGCCTCCTCTTCATCCTCATTATGTCCAGCCCTGTCCCCTAATATGCCCCCTAACATGGGGAGGGTGGCACTGAAGCTGGCTATGCTTACTGTGCATCGCCCTGGGGGCTCTCCCACGCCAGGGGAATCCCCAGCTATGGGGGTCAGGAGAATCTGGGCCTGAGCAGCCTAAGGGGAGTAAAGCAGGGCAAAGAATCTGCCCCAGTGCCTGGATATTACAAGTGCAAACAATGTGTTGTGTTTTGAAAGTGGAGCCCACAGTGTTTTAAGGTAAGTGTAAGAAAGGCAGGAGGATCCTTTCTGCTGTGCATGTCCACCTATTTAACACAGCAGGTCTGAAGTCTCTCTTTCTGTGCAGGTTTCCTAAGGCCTGCACAAGTCTTAAATTCATTTCTGAAATGTTTATGCTGTAATCACCCGCCCATGTGAGAAATGGAAACGGATCGCTTACATTCAGCTAGATTGGTGTTAGTAGCTGATGGTTTCTCAGTGACTTGCCTGAAATGACTTTGTCTCAAGGATAGATGGATAGTATTTGTCAAAGCAAGAATCTGACAAATATCGTCTTTTTGGGTTTTAGTTCACAAATCATTTGCAACCCATTCCTGGCTCCTGCATATGTAGTCACTGTTTAAAAATATTCGCCAAATAGTTGGATGAACAATTTTCAGACAGTGTGATGAGGTTCACTGCAACTATTTACTTTTCGTGGTTCCCAATCCATGGTGTATGATTGGCCATGTGATACTGTCTCTGTTTCAGGTTTGAACGACTAACCCTTTAACAGGAGAATGACAAATAGCAAATCATCCATGTCAGTTGTGAAGTTGCAAAACTTTCAGGATTCACAAATATTTTCATGACTACAGGCAGTCGCCCAAATATTCACAAATAATGAATAATCTGAGCCCACCAAAACCAATGATTCAAAGTGAAGTTGTTTATCTAGGAAAGTATTTTGTGAGATTGCTTTTTCATTCTTCTCCCTGCAGTAGACACAATCCAGTGCCTAGTAGACAGCTGTAACATCACAGAAAACATCCCCGCAGTTGACACTCATTAGAACTCACATGGCAGGTTCAGCAGATAGACCAGACTGATTTGGCCTGAGGCTCAAACTAGAGATGAGCGCTCCAAGGCAGGTTAGGCACATTGATGAGGCAGCGTGGGGAAGCTTGCACGGCTGCTGCCCAAGCTGTACCCGTAAATAGAGAATTTCAGTCACTGGGATTTATAATCCCGCACATTTCGGGAACAACAAATTTCTTTTTTTTTTTTTAAATGGCACCAAAGAAACAGGCAAAGCCACTTTCCTGGTGGATGAGATGAAATGAACACCACAGAAAAGCTGTGGAAGGGTTTAGTTTTAGAAAATGTGCACAATTTCACAACAAGCCACCAAGTAATGAAGCAAGATGCCAGCCTGCTCAAACTAATCATGTGATTCCATCAATCACATGAGCCCACTTCACAGAGTAAACCCTACTGCTGTTCCTTTCACTCAGGCTAATCAGCAGGTTAATTCCTACCGGGCTCTGTTTCCTCCCACATTTAGTAGCATTCTGAATTTTTTTCAAACAGCGTTAACAACAATCCTCAGTAGAGAAGTAAGAAGAAAAGGAAGGTTGATAAAGACATTTCAGCCCTGTGAGATTATGCTAGTGGCTGGAGTTTTATTTTTTCATTTGCAGATTTAGCACTGACATAAATATAAAATTGCAGCATCTTGTCAGGTTGCAGCTATTGGTCCCTCCCTGCCACCTGCCTAATTAATCTGGCATGAGAAAATAGACGCGTGTTCTGGGCCAAGTAACACAATTCAACAGTCTCCCACATACAAATAAAAGAGCATCACATTTCAGAGCCCACGTCCTTTCTCCTTGAGGAGGAGGGTGTGAAAAAATGGGCCTGATTCTCCTCTAACTCACACCCTTTTAAACTGGGGTAACTCCATTGACTTCAAGAGGCTTTCTCCTGACATACAGTGCTGTAAGTGCCATCAGAATCCTGTTCCAAAGGTCTTGATTCTCCTTGGCCTTGTGTTATCATTTAGGCCATCATTCTGATCTGGTAGCATTTTACACACATTTTACACAGGTGTAAACACAACGAGCAAAGGGGCAGAGAATCAGTGAATCCAGTCCTGCCGAGTGGTGAGTGCTTCTGCAAGCATAAAAGACAACATCAAGGTTCCGCTGAGCTGGTGGAACCAGCCCCCAGGAAATAACCCTGATAAAAGAGGGTTTCCCAGGGGGTGTAGAGCTCACCTAAGGGACACCTATGCTATCCTCCTTCATAACCATAACACAGCTTGCACCAGGGGTTAGGCAGGCCCCTAGCCTGAGTGAGAGTAAGGGAAGCACCAAAGTGGTTTAAACCCACCATTGCCCCCTCCCTCTGTCTCTACCAAGCAGAACATAGCTGGAACAGAGACACTGACCCAGCAACCAAAGTCTCTGCATTTGCAATTCTACAAGCCCAAACATTAGCAAAGGAGATTTACTGTGGGCACTGCTGCATGACCTATTTGAATTGAGGTTTGCAATTTCCACACAGTTGTTATATTTTATGACTCTGTGATGCTTCCTGGGGTGCCCAGGGTTGTGAGGCACCTCGCTACCACCTGCCTTTAGTATGAAGGAGTCATGTCTGTGCCTGCTGTGGGTCGCTCCCCAGCTCCACGGGCAGCACAAACACTCCCCTCTAGGCCTTGCAGGTCCCGCTGTTACTCTACAGGTCAGCTGTAGGCACACTCCAATCCTTTAGCCTTCTGAGCATCTCCCTGGAATGTCCAG
Source organism: Malaclemys terrapin pileata (assembly GCF_027887155.1). Classification (NCBI taxonomy): domain Eukaryota; kingdom Metazoa; phylum Chordata; order Testudines; family Emydidae; genus Malaclemys; species Malaclemys terrapin. The sequence goes on from NC_071507.1 coordinate 90,501,797, forward strand.
CCCCACAGCCACTGGACACCCACAGTATCCACAGATCCACTGCTTCCAAAAGAGCAGTACACCCCAGTTTGCCAGTTTCACCTCAGAGCACTGCTCTGCTTAACTCAGAGCACTTCCATTCATTTATAGTGAAATCAAGTATAAGTTTATTTAATGTAGCATAGAGATTCAAGTGATAGCAAGCAAAAGTATTGGCAACAGTTACTTATCAAATAAAATCATATCATGCATTCTAGAGTCTAGACTTAATTAACAAGATACTCTCCTGTTTAACCAAGTACTGCTCACCCAAAATCCCTGCAGCAATTTACAGCCAGGCTGGCTGTGACACTCCTTCCATAGAGACTACTATGTTGCCAGCTTGCCTCCTAAGTGAAGGATCCAGTGTGTGCTTTTGTACTTCTAGGTATACCAGAACATTCCTTTGTCTTTATTCATAAACAGGGCACCTCCATGCTGTTTGTTTGTTCCTGCAGATTTGCTGTCTTGTAGATTTTGCAGTCTCTCAGTACACATCTGGCTATATATGCAAACAACCATACATTGTGAGGCACAAGATACACAATACACACATGGCCAAACAGAGAGGGAAGTGTCAGTCAACCTCTGCCTGAAAAGAACATTTCCGAGGTATGTCCCCTCCTGGTGACCTGCCCTTAACTCCAGGAATTTAAGAATATAATTTTCAGTATAGACACATAACTCCTTAAATATTATCCATACATATATGTCACGATGATTGTGACGACCAGTAGGTTAGTGGCTCTCGATAGAGTACTACCTTAGGTGAGCTATTATGTAGTTTGTAGAGTCTACTATGTATTATGTTGAGTCCACCCGTAGGTGAACTATTATTACAGGAGGTCCCTGTAAAACCCTATGCACACACAAATCCCGTGCCCTCTGCCAGTTGACACCAAGGCACCCCTGAAGGTCAGGTAATAGAATCCCAAATTTTTGTCATTAAGCTTGTTCTAAGAGAGGGATGAAGCTAATACATTAACATTTTGCCCAGTGGAATCTGGGGCATGACAAATGAAGCACATCTGAACACACACAACAACAGAGAGACGTGCCTGTCTCTTTAAATATAATATCATTAATTATAATTATAATATGAAAATGATCAAATGATTCACCCAGCACTGAATAAGGATAACACCGTTTCTTCAGTATTGCCAAGGAAAGAGGCAAGTTTCTTCAGGAAGAAAGTACAGGACACATTCATGTTCTCAAGGCTTACTTCTTCATTTGGAAAATATGTTGGTCCCAATTCTCATCTCAGATATATGGGCACGTATCACTGGGTATGTTGTAAATTTAGGCTCTACAATGTTGTCTTTTAGCAGTAACACATGATGCCTACAAAAAACTTGACTATGGCTAGGCTGCTGGTGCGCTGAGATCACAGCCTAACATGCTGATCAATAATGTCTCATTGTTTCCTTGCTCCCCAATCCGATTATCTCTATCTGCTGTCTCTTGTCTTATACTTACAGTGTAAGCTCTTTGGGGCAGGGACAGTGTTTTTGTTGTGTGCTTCTACAGAGCCTAATGAAATGGGGTGCTTGTCCATGAGTGGGGTTCCTAGATGCTATGGCAATACAAATAAATAAATAAATAATAATAATGAATAATGTAAAATGACTCTATATCATGCTTGTAGAACTCAAAATGTTCTCAAGTGCTCAACCAATGCTTAATGTTAACTGTTGGATCCCACAGAGAAAAGCGTGGGAGAAGATAATGGGTCAGATACCGAGCTAGTGTAAATCTGTAACTCCACTGAAGTTAATGAAGTTATGCCAAATTACACCATCTGAGAATCTGACTGAGAATTATCAAAGCTTTGAAAGTGGAGCTAAATCATGGTGAAATATTTTTAGCACAAATGACCCCAGTTGTTTTCCAGAGGAGTGAAATCTAGAACTGAATCCCTGTTCTTCTCTTCAGAGACGGCACAACCTTCAGATGAAAGCACAGGCTGGATCTCTGCCAGTTGTAGGTAGTACACAGTGAGGAGGAGGAGGAGGAAGCTTGTGCATTCAGTGTCAACTCTAAGAGTTCTGTCATCCTCATCTGGCCCACCGGAGTCTGCATTGTATCTTTCCGGTGAGTCCTGGGGACAGTCCCAGTTGCAACGTTGGCTGTTCGTGGTACAATCTTCAGTCTCCTCTGTTATCACTCAGGCTTGTTTCGGTATATTGGAAGTGAACATGCGGACACCGCTAGGTTTTTGCGAAGTAACCATCATTTTAAAATAAGAACATGACAATGTAGAATCAGAGTGAAGAGGTCAGGTTTCAACCTGGGAAGTGAGGGTGGGGTTCACAAGTTGTGTCTATGTACAGCGGGAACCAGGCCAGCAGGGTACACAGTTAAATATCTTCTGTGTACTGTTTAGCAGTTAAAAGCAATCACTTTTGTTCACTACAAGCACAGAGGCCCTGCCTTTCTTTGTCAGATAAAACCATCTTAGCACCAATAAGCATCATCCTTACTGTCCGCTCAATAACCTTTCCTTTTTCCATTTAACAATGAAAAATTAATTTTGGGAAGAACTAGGCAGTTGACACAAGATCTGGAGAATAGAGTCACTGATCTACCATTAGTTCATGACAATAACTGTCAGTACACATGCACCATAAAGGATGAATAGAGCCAAAACCCAAATAAGCCAATGAAAGGATTCCTGCTGGCTTAATGGGCTTTGGCTCAGACCCTAAATCTTTCTGTGCCTCTCATTTCCCCAGCTGTAAAATGGGGTAATACTACTTCCTTTCTTTTTTTCCCTCTTGTCTATTTAAACAGTAAACTCTTTGGGGCAGGGCTGTCTCTTACAATATGTTTGCACCGCACCAAGCACAGTGGGGCCTCAATCTCAATTGGGAACTTAAGGTGCAACTGTCATTGTTTCTGGCATCTGACTCCAACACTGATTCACTGTTTGACCATGGAGAAGTACCTCTGCTACCCCAGCAATAAAACAGGGATATTGATACCTATACACCTTTGTAAAATACTTTGAGATCTATAGATGAAAAGGTGCTATATGAGTGCAAGATATTATCAAAGAATATGCTGCCTTGACATACAGCTGTGAATATTCTAGAGAGGGACAGACCAGATGATGAATTGTGATTAAGCCTTTCACCACCACAGTTCAGGCCAGATTGCAAATCTGTTTTCATTAACAAATAAAATAAGTATTGCACTGCAGGATGGGATCAAGTGCTGCATTAAGTAAAAAACTATAAAGAAACTTGCACAGCATGTGCAGGGACCAACGTGACACTAGTCTGATGTGGAAAAGCACAGGTTACTTTCTGAAAATCATTATCTACATTAGACATACTTGACTTACAGTTCTCACCTCTGCAATCACTAGTGCAGCCCCAACACGGGCAGCAGTAGTGTTGATAGGATGCTGGCAGCCAGCAGTGTTTTCCCCCTCAGTGACAGCAACAGTGAGCATTTTCGGGAAAAGAGACCAGTCTAGATTTCCCCTGTAAGAACTTCACCCTCTTACACCGGGCTGGATTTGGCCCAATATTGCAATGCAGATACATGCAATTCTATTCTATATAGGTTCTTATACTGCACTCATCACCATAGTATCTGAGTGGCTTCTGGGAGTGCATTAAACAACATGACTACATATCTCTCTTGTATTGTTTGTTTTCTCATCCTCTCCCCAGACAGTGTGTCTGGCCCAGAAGAGACCTGCATTCCATCCTTGGAATTTAAGGACAGATGAGATTCAGGTTTGCCATCCTCTTTGACTAACATCCAAATCCAAACTTTTCTGGACTCATTGACCTCTTCTTGAAACAGAAATTTCTGGTCGTTTTAGATATATTCAGTCAGACATCAGTAGCGTGACATCTTCCAAGAACCCCTCAGTCAACTGCCCACCTACTAGCAAACATGATGAGATTAGGACGGGGATGCTTTTGAGAAATACAAAAGTCACAGTCTCAAGGCTGAGCATTCTGGCTCAGTTGTTCCTCTTTGTTCCCATTGTGTCACCTTCCTTTCTTTGGGTAACATTCAAGTAAAACGAAACTTAGTTTCTATGGGGTAATTTTTTTGACTTGCAACATCAGTCTCCGTGATCTGAGTCAATAAATATTTTGTAGATCCAGCTAGTGAAAAATATATGTTCAGGAAGCCGGCTACATAACAGATTCCAGGAAAACAATAAGGGAAAGAACCTGACTTTTGAGGATCCAGATTCTGTGAAAGCAGCTCAAGATTGACATGGCCAAAGCTCCCAAGGGAGTGCACCAAAGGAATTAGACAGTATGATCCTGTCTCATCTGGAATTTAGGATTATTGAAACTAAGAAGTCCAAACTACTCACCCAGAATGGAATACTAGGTATTTTGCAGAATTGCAATGGCAGCAAGTTGTGTAGTGTCTGCATAAAGAATCATAGAAATGTAAGACTGGAAGGGACCTTGAGAGGTCATCTAGTCCTGCCCCCTGCAATGAGGCAGAACCAAGCATAGACCATCCCTGACAGGTGTTTGTCTAACCTGTTCTTAAAAATCTCCAATGACAGGGATTACAAAACCTCCCTTGGAAGACTGCCCCAGTACTCATCTATCCCTATAATTAAAGTTTTTCCTAATATCTAACCTAAATATTCCTTGCTGCAGATTAAACCTATCTTGTCCTACCTTCAGTGGACATGGAGAACAATGGATCACTGTCCACTTTGTAACAGCCGTTAACGTATTTGAGCACTGTTAAGAGGTCCCCTCTCAGTCTTTTTTTCTCAAGGCTACACATGCCCAGTTTTTTCAACCTTTCCTCATAGGTCAGGTTTTCTAAGCCTTTTAACATTTTTGTTGCTCTTCTCTGGACTCTCAACCTATTTGTCCATATCTTTTCTAAAGCGTGGTGCTCAGAACCGGAAACAGTACTCCTGCTGAGGCCAAGTAGAGAGGAACAATTATCTCCCATGTCTTATCAACACGCCTGTTCATACACACCAGAATATTAGTCTTTTTCACAACTGTGTCACATTGTTAACTCATACGATTTACTTTGTGATACAGTCTAACTCCCAGATCCTTTTCAGCAGTACTACTACCTAGCCAGTTACTCCCCATTTTATAATTGTGCATTTGATTTTTTTCTTCCTAAGTGAAGTACTTTTCACTTGTCTTTATTGAATGTCATCTTGTTGGTTTCAGACCAATTCTCCAATTTGTCAATGTCATTTTGAATTCTAACCCTGTCCTCCAAAGCACTAGCAACCCCTCCAAACTTGGTGTCATCTGCAAATGTTATAAGCATACTCTCCACTCCATTATCTAAGTCACCAAAGAAAATATTGACTTGTGCTGGTCCCAGGGCAGACCCCTGTGGGACCTCACTACATATATCCCCCAGTTTAACAGCAAACCATTGATAACTATTCTTCTGCTCTTTGAGTACAGAATTTCAAGGAGCTGTGCACCCACCTTATGGTAATTTCATCTAGTTCACATTTCCCTAGTTTGCTTATGAGAATGTCATGTGGGACTGTGTCAAAAGCCGCACTAAAATCAAGGTATATCATGTCTACAGCTTCACCACTAGCCATTAAGCCAGTAAACCTGTCAAAGAAGGAAATTAGGTTGGTTTGGCATGAGTTGTTCTGGACAAATTCAGGTTGGCTATTGCTTATAACCCTATTACATTTGGTGCTAAACAATTGATAGTTTAATAATTTGTTCCAGTATCTTTCCACATTTTGAAGTTAGGACAACTGGTCTATAATTCAATTTCTTTTTAAAGATAGGTACTATGTTTGTCCTTCTCCAGTCCTCTGGGACCTTACCCATCCTCCATGAATTCTCAAAGATAATCTCAAAGTTCTGAGATTGCTTCAGCTAATTCTTTAAGTAACACAGGATGAATTTCACTAGGTCCTGCTGACTTGAATACATCTAACTTATCTAAGTATTCTTTAACCTACTTTGGCTTGCACTCCTTCCCCCTTGTTAATATGATTTGTGTTAAGTATCTGGTCACAATTTACCTTTTGAATGAAGACTGAAGCAAAATAAGCATTAAGCACCTCTGCTTTCTTGATGTCATCAGTTATTAGCTCTTCTTTTCCTCTAAGTAGAGAACCTACACTTTCCTTCATCTTTCTCTTGCTCCTAATGTATTGAAAGAACCTCTTCTTATTGCCTTTTATGTCCCATGCTAGATGTAACTCATTTTGTACCTTAGCCTTTCTGATTTTGTCCTACATGTTTGTACTATTTTTGTAGCAATCTGTCCATGTTTCCACTTTTTATAGGATTCCTTTTTGATTTTCCATTCATTAAAGAGCTCCTGATGGAGCCATACTAACCTCTTACTATTCATCCTATTTAAAACAAAACATCAGGATAGTTTGCTGTTGCTCCTTTAATATTGTCTCTGAGAAATTGCCAGACCTCCTTAACTCCTTTATCCCTTAGATTTTCTTCCCATGGAACCTTACCTACCAGTTCTCTGAGTTTGTTAAAGTCTGCATTTTTGAAGTCCATTGTCCTTATTCTGAAGCTCTTACTCTTCCCTTTCCTAATCATGAAATCTATCATTTCAAGATCACTTTCACCCAAATTGCCTTCAACCTTCAGATATGCAACAAATTCCTCCCTATATTTATAAATATAAACATAAAAAGCATTCAAAAACTATGTTAAAAGAAAGTTATTTAGGTTGCCGAGTCAAGTCCTAGAAAGGTTAAGAATGCCAGAGTTATGGTTGCTCAAGCAACCTTAATTCTGCCCCCTTGTGCATTCATACTGTGCCCTGAATGAGGCAGGGGTCTTATGGAAAAACTAGTGTGTGATCATGTAATTAAATACAGTCTCATAATACACATGCACAAAGGGGCAAGGAGAATATTGGATTACTTTGTTAATAGCTTCTTGTATGTAGTACTGTGGGTGTAACTGAACTGGCTGAATACTAGTTTTCTCAATTTCCATTTCTATTTACTCTGTACCCACATTAATGTGGCACATTAATGTGGCAAGGCCCAGTGAGGATTGGTGAAGTCTGCTGACTAATATTTTCAGGGAGTGCAGAGGAGCACCAGTATCACCAGCTGCTTCAGGGATGGACCAGGAGGTGATATGGTGATCCCCATTGTCTTGATAATACCGTGCAAACAACCCCAACATCCCTGCCCTCACCACACGAGCAGATTGTGATTGGTTTATGCGGTTTATGAAAGTAAAAATCAAGAAATCCATTTGCAATGCAGTTTACCCAGTTCCCACTGCATTTTTCCATATCCTGCATATGCAATATGGGAAAGCCGGATAGAGTCCCCAAAGATTAATGTCAGAAGGCTTTTCTGCATTGTACTGCAGCACCAAAATGAATCACAGTTGTTTGTCAGAGTGACACTTATAGCACTGCTCTAGTTGTGTATTAGATTTTCCTTTATAAATCCAGGGTTTTTATTACAACTCGGCTATTTTAAATTCACATGTGGCTGAAAGGACCTACCTTCTTAGAGCAGACATGGTGTTTGTTTGTTTTGCCTCATTATTAACCAGCAAATTCATGGGGGGGAGGGGGAATTAAAAGTAGGATTTGTCTGCTTTTTAACCCGGCATCGCTAGAACAAAACTAGCTGAGTTATGCCACCATCATTTAGCAAGAGATTAGATTAAAATCAACAGGTTGATATTACTACAATTCAAAAACCATATTTGAAAATAGTCCAAGCTGTTTAATTCTAAAAAATACATATGTTGTTGTACACGATCAGTTAATACTTTTGATATTCTGTGTTTGTCTGTGTACTGCCTTTAACCTTGATTATTTCATGGGCACAGCTGAATGCCTCATAAAATCCCGCTGACTTCAACAGGACTTTGTATTTTATTGCAACATTGCATAGGAAAGATTGCTACATGTTGATACGCTGCTCATTTTGCTGGGATCTTGCATGTTATTCTTAATGCACCAAATTCTGGCTGATGGAATAGTTTGTATCAATGTGTAACATTCCTAACATGCCAAAGTCCAGCAAAAGATTGACATTCTGGTGGCTCAATGGAAGAGCCATGGTAAGCAATCTCAGTAACCCAGCAGCCAGATACACGGATGCGCGCATCTCACTTCAGCAGCTAGTGTGGTATGTGTAATTATGTTTGTCATTTTCAGAGGCACAGTGAAGTCCCCGCTGACTGACATTTCTGAGTTATATACAGTTTTTAAGTCATACTGCTCAATGATATTTTTAGAGATGGGTCACGACTTAAAATCTGGATCCAAAACTGAATGGGCCAGACTCAAATCCTGAAGCTGGCCGCCCTCAAACTTTGCAGCTCAGGCCCGTCTCCAAATAGCTATAAGCCTGTTTTCTATAATTATCAAAGGAGGTTTGGGTCGAGTTTCAGTAATTTCTGTTTCCTATAGAGAGAGCTCCGGCCATCCACCATGCTGACTCCCTGTTCCTCCTTTCAGTCATCCTAACAATGAAAGGAACCAACAACAAATGGGTCTGGAACTCTTTCTCCCACTGTGTGTGTGGCCCTGTCTGAGTGATGATTCAGAGATCTTACACTGCACACAGGGGTCATGAAAAAGGGCAGAATCAAACCAGGAGTTACAGCTGTCACTGCCAGCATGTGCCTAACTTCCTCCTGCGTGACTTGATCCCACTTTCACACCGGTGAACTATCATCCAGCATTCCCCCAGAGTGACCTGACCCCGTTATCCACAGCTACTGAACCCAGCTACAGCCTTCCCTGCTTTTGAAATACATTCCAATACCAGTTCTCTAATCCCAGCTATCAAAGCCACCCCGCTCCCCCCAAAAAATTGTACACATCATGGAAAAATGGCAAAAGAAGTGAAAATCCAGAAGACAGGAAAATTCAGTTTCCATTACTTCTGATATGCTGTGACACTGAGGGTATGTCAGTCTTGCGTAGTATACCTAGATCCATGCACTCGGGCTTGCTAACACATTCATTCCAAGCCCTCCTTTGAGTGTCCACACTGCATTGTTATGCACATCTCATACCCATGCTGGCACACCCACACTATGGAACACTGACACATTTCAGACATATATCCCAGGGTTCTTAGTGTCATAGGTAACGGTGACTGCTTTAGGGCTTGGTTCATAATGTACTGTGGGAGAACTTGTCTGTCCATCTTGTGACACTTGACCGGAAGTGTTCTTAGCCCACTCCCTACAACCAGATCCAGCCATATGGGTCAGTCCAGCACCAGTGGAAGACCTTTTCCTGCTTGCCGTTTCACTATTTGAGGATTCAGGCAGAACATCTGCGATGCTGGTGGATGTTTCGGCTGCAGTATCTGTGCTATAGAAAGCAGCTCTCAGAGAGGGTCACTGCCATGGCATCCACAACATGATGGATGCAGCTGATGCCTGCTGTCATCATTGCATATTCCCCACGTGGAGATTAGCACTTCTGGAGCAGGGCCACAAGCACAGGATGATGGGATCATGTCATCATGCAGACCTGGGATGAGAGATAGCTCAGTGGTTTAAACATTGGCCTGCTAAACCCAGGGTTGTGAGTTCAATCCTATAGGGGACCATTTAGGGATCTGGGGAAAAAATCTGTCTGGGGATTTGTCCTGCTTTGAGCAGCGGGTTGGACTAGATGACCTTCTGAGGTCTCTTCAAACCCTGGTATTCTATGATTCTAAAAACTTATCTATGAAGAAGCAGATGTTCCCGACCCTGTGTAGGCAACTTGCACCAACTCTGCAGCACCAGGACACATGAATGCTCATCTATCTGGAAGTTGGCTACCCCTGACTGCTAATGGTTCATGACTAACCAGTTTGGTATTGACACATCATTTATGAGGGCTGTGGTTGTGAAGGTTTGTGAGGCAACCAGGGCTGTTGTTTACCCAAAGGTGATTGGCATAAACAGTGTTCCTGACATAATCACCAGCTTTGAGAGAAAGGGCTTCCCAAACTGCTTTGGGGCTATCGATGGGACTCACCGGCCCATAGTTTGTCCTCCATAAGGAGCAAATGAGTACATAAACTGAAAAGAGTAGTACTCCACTTTTATGCAGGCACTGGTGGACCACAGAGGCAGTTTCATGGACACCAATATGGAACATACTGGCTGGGTGCACAATGCCAGAGTTTTTCGGACATCAGGACTTTGTCTTCATGGATGAGCAGGGAACTTATTCCCTTCAAATGACATTATTATACATGGAGTCGCTGTACCCGCTGCTATTCTAAGGGAGCTCACATACCCCTTTCTGCCATGGCTTATGAAACCGTACCCTGATTTCAGAGGACCTGACAAAAGAAGGGTCAGATACACGCTCAGTAGCTGTAGGATGGTGGCGAAATGCAAATTTGCCAGGTTGAAGTCACGATAGCCCTGCCTTCAGAATCATTTGGATGCTAATGTTACCAGTGCCTTCTGCATTACTGTGGCCTGCGGTGCGCTGCACAACATAACGTCTGCAAGATGAAAGGAGAACGATTTTGCCAGGCATGGACTCAGGACGCTGCTAGATTGCAGGAACATTACAACCAGAAAGTGCACTTATCTTTACGGGGCTGGCTCCCCACATGCCAGGGAAATCAGGGATGCCTTGTACACCCACATGAAGGGTTTGCAGGGGCTATGGATGAGGGGAATGAGTAATGTAGCTATCACATACAAATTCTCCCATACTTATCCCACAATTTTAGGGGCCAATGAAGCTTATGAATTTAATAAAACCTGTTAATGTAGCTCTATATACAGCTGATGTACTGCTGACATGGATTGTGTTTTTTGTTAATTTAATAAAGCCTGTTCTTGTAACCTTGAAATTTGTTCTTGTTTGCAAACAAAACACTTTATTTGAAACAAGTATTTAAATCACAATTACAAATCTTATAGGCTGCCCAGCTGCCAGCAAGAGGCAAAAGACAATACAACAAAAGAAGTGCTAAATAAACACCCAAAGCAACAAAAGTGCCACAATGCCAAACTATATACAGTGCCACCGCTACGTCTCACTGGTTGCAGAACTATATGCCCCCTGTGTGCCTTTTCTCCTTGCCCTTCTGGAGCGTGCTGCACATGTGGGCCTCAATTGCACAGGGTGGACTATTGCACAGGGTACATTTGATTGGTCCACAAACTGTTCATTGCTTGGATCATGATCCAGCCAACCCCAGAATTGTCCATTAGCTGCCTAGGCTGCAGGATGTGGGAGCGTGGTGGGGCTCTCGGACAGTAGCTGGAGCTGGGGCCTATAGCCTGGTGGCCATGAGGGTGAGCAACCTCTTGAAAAGGTCCTTCTGCTGTGCTCTGTCTTCCTCCCCTCAACCTCTGGTCATGTTCCAGGAACTGTGTCACCATTCTCTCCTCATGCTGGATTGCCTCCTTCTCCCTCTGCAACTGCCTCTCCTCCCTCTGCAGCTGTTCATCCACCTTGGCCAAAGTGTCCTGCAGCCTTTCATTGCTGATTCTTTGTAAGCTGAGTTTCTGCTCCCCCGGACTCCTGATTCCCCCATGGCTGGGGGGAGGTTCCTATGAAGGACCCTGTTACTAGCTTTGGTTTTACCATCCTTTCACTTGCTGCTGCCCACGCTACCACGGCGACATTAACATTTTTAGTGCACTACCTTGATGAGAGCTAGTGTGAGAATCACACCTCCAGCTCCAAGTGTCCCTTTAGATTCAGGTAGGGCCTTGATTACACACACGGGGCATATGTATCACTCTGAAAGACTCCGCTGTGTGTCTAGTGGACTTCCCCATTATAGCACTGAAAACGGTAGAACCTTTCAAAGCAGTAAAGACTTGCATGTGTGTGCTCTGAAGAGAGCACAGTGGGGACACTGAGGCCCTGATTCTTCCCGCACCTTTTGTAGCCACTTATACATGTGAAACGTTACCCAAACCAGAATGGTTGTATTTTATAGCACAGAGATAAAAGACTGCACAGGGGGCAAGGGAGTGGAGAATCAGGCCCTAATTGTCACCTCTGCCTCTTCTAAGAGATCTGCGGGGTCACAGAAACATCAGTGCAACCTGCAGTGAGGCTTTTTGGCTGGGGACTTTGAACTTCAGACCTTCAAACTGCAGCTAACTATTGGTAACTTACACTGAAGTGACACAATTAAAGAAAAAGAGAAGGTTCGTTTTAAGGAAGTAAAACCAAGGTCTGCTAAACACTATTAAAGATGATAGAAAATAAGAAGGAAGAGGAGAGATCAGGGTGTGACTGTAATTTCCTTTTGGGGTTTATTTCTGAATAGGAACTTAAGCAATCACATTCAAAAGTTGGTGGGGATTTTTTTTCCCCAACCACCTTTACATGATTTAGCACCTTGGAGCTGAGCTGAAAACTACCAGCATCTCAAGTTCAATTTGTTTTCATTAAAATCTTAAAACTATCCACCTAAAAATCTAGCCAAACTCCTGCACATGCCGCCCTCCAATAAAGAATAGTCCGATGTGATCACAGATAGAGTACCTGCTCTGCTTCCACTAAATCACCTACTGGCTTCTTCTCCCTTTGCTTTCTTTTAACTGTTAAACATAAATAAAACAATCCTCAAGACACAAAATGGGCCATAGCTCCTTGGCCAGGTGGGTCAGTGTGTGGAAAACAGGAAAAACTTATAAAACCTACCTAAGTGAGTTAGGTGCATAAGGCCCTTTGACTTTTTTCTGTATTATGATGGGAGGTGACAGAAGTACTATGAGATACTGGCTATAATGACAAAACAGTCACTCTGATCTATGGACCAAGTCCTGCCATTCTTGCATCAATTCTGTAGTTCATCCTGCTACAGCAAAGCATTCCTGTGCTTTACTGAAGAGGGATGGACTGAAGTCCCTGCTTAAATACTTGGCTGAAGTCGGGCCAGCGTGCTAATGCAGACAACATGGCTGTGATCTCAGTGGGATGTTGTCTGAGTTAAGCTCTAAGCAGGGACCGCAGAATTTAACTCTGTATGTGCAACAGTGCAGTGGGAGAGATATTTTTAAAGATGAAGCAATTATTTCCTCCCCTCACCACTACTGCAATTAATTCAAGCTTACAAATGCCAGTGCCTAAGAGTCAAGGATGTTTCAATATGCCTACTGGTACATGTCTGATCTCATACACCCAACCAATATGTGATATATTACATGTGATATAAAGGCGTTCAACCCAGCAGCGGTTATCCAGTTAAATCTGGGAGAGGTTTTGTTTGATGACGAACCAATGGGCATGTCAGCACTGCAACAGAACACCTGCGGCTGGCCCAGCTCAGCTGACTGGGCTCACAGGGTTATACAATTGCAATGTAGATATTTAGGCTCAGACGGGAGCCCAGGTTCTGAGACCCTCCCTGCTTCCTGGGGGTCTCAGAGCCTGAGCACCAGCCTTAGCACAAACATCTACATTGCAATTTTATGGGTCTGCAGTCTGAGCCCAAATCAACTATCCTGGGCCAACCACAGGTGTTTGATTGCAGTGCGGATATACCTGTGATGTCAGAATTTGGCACAAGAATGCTAATAATTACAGGCCAACATTTGCAAACATGGCTGCCAAACGTGAGGCACTTACATCTTTATGTAGCCGTAAATAAAAGGGGCCTCGTTCTAAAAGGTGCTGAGCAGCTGCAGTTCCCATTTACGTCCTTGCAGCCGCTCAGCCCCTCTGAAAGCCAGGCTGGCTTTTACGCAGGGGCCTCAAACTGGGTGTTTAAAGCTGAGCTCCGAAACTCAAGTGTGAAAATTTGAGCCTACGAACTTTTTCTCTTAGAGGTTTAAGGGACTTGATTGTCACATGCACTTTTCAAGCACTGGTGTATGTGCAGAGTCGATCCATTCTAACACCTCAATGTGCAGGCAGCTGTGCAACACCCAGGGGAAAAGAGGGCCAGATGTGACGGAGAAGGTGAAACCTTATGACATGCAATCGGATCTTAACCCCTACTTTCAAAGTGGTCCAAAGTCAAGTCACTGCCATGGGTAGGCAAGAGTCCTACCATGATAATTCGTGATCAGACCAAGCAAAGGGGAGTCCATGCTTGGAGACTTTTCCAGCATAAAAATGCAACTAGAGAAAAAAGGCTTGTTCAAACATTATTTTAAATTCTGTGTTCAAAATAATAAAGTATTTGAACTGGCTAGAGGGTGACCATCACTTTCTGAACAGACCATTTGAAAAGTGTGAAGAATGCTGTAGTGGAGATGTGGTATAATAGAGCTGCAAAGACCTCAAGATACGGTACTCAGGGTTAATGATTGCACACAAACACAGTATATGCCCAACCTAACAATACTTTGCCTTTACAGTGGTTGAAGTTAGAATGCCTACATTTGTCAACAGTTCCACAGTGAAATTAGAATTAACACAGCTCCCATTGGCCACTTCAGGAAAAGCTATCAGTGATAACTGGCAAATGTTGACTTTTAATGGCTTTTTCAACAGATACTATTTTTACCCAAAGATATCAGAACACTTTGCACAAAGCGATAAGCAGTATTAGCTCTCTGTTATACATGCCCAGGGCAACACAGAAAATCTGGAGCAAAGATGACACCCAGCCAGGAGCTTCATCCATTGGACCACAGCTCTACCTGATGAAAGGGAACTACTGGCTCAAACACTTTTTTCTATGTTGTCCCTTATAGGGCAGTCTATAGAATAACAACTCTAGTACAAAATTTTAAACCCACCTGTTGAATTTTGTCACAGGGGATATGATTCCTTATTACATTCTATAGGTAAGTTTAAAATTCTATAGAAAGGAGATCATTCTCTATTAAACTCTATGGATTTTTAGAATAATCCTATTTAATTTTTATAGAAACCCTACTTGTTTCAACCCTAGAAAATTCTGTAGGATTTTTCCTCAAGGGCTATCATAGAAATATTAGGACTTACTTATTCATTTCAGTCTTCTGACAATTATGACAAGTTTGTCACAAACAGAAATACTTTTCCCTACCCCTTCTCTGGGCTATTGTCTTACTACACTGGCTCCTAGTTGCCAGTCCTTCCCCAGGCAGCTGTTAACTCAGGGCTTGTCTACACTACAAAATTAAGTCGACTTTATCTAATTTGACCTCAAGTCTCCGAATTAATGAAGTCGATTGTGCGTGGCCACAACATGCTCATTGTCTCAATGGAGTGCGTCCTCACTAGCAGCGCCTGCATCGATGCACAAAGCGGACACCACCTGGAGGCCAATTAAGTCAAATTATACAACGCTGCGTCTGCACTACCTCGCAGTCTACCCATGAAAATCGAACTAAGCACTACACCTCTCGCAGAGGTGGATTACAGAAGTTGACATTGGAGGCGTAAGGACCTGGTAGTGCAGACAAATACATTAACAGGTCGACTTAAGGCGTCTTCCTTCGACCTAACTTTTTAGTGTAGACCAGGCCTAAGCTTCTTTCCCTGTAGGGAGGCAAGGCAGCCTGGCAACCTGGCAAGTTCTTGCTGGAGCTTATGTCTCATCTCACCCCTTCCCTCTCACACCAAAAGAGGGGTTTTTAAAGGTCACTGCCAGCCTTTAACTGGCCTCAGGTATCTCTGGTTAACATGAGGTAACCTTTTATAACTCATAGGCAACAGGGCCTTCACCATTCTAGGGCTGATAGATCCTCCCACTTCCCGGAACCCGATCGGACCACTTTCTTATGTCTGTCAGGATTTGTCACATATAGTATAATGCATATTCATTTCTATCCTCTGAACACTGACTTCAGTTGAATTACACAAGGTCAGAACTGGACCTCTCCATTGCACAACTGACCTTAAAACCGCATATTGCAGTTGAGTCATCCTGCATAAATGTCATAACAGTCGCTAGACCATATAGGCTGACTGTTGGAGTTTTGAACCAACATTAAGTTTATCTTTTATAATGGAGCTTTTGCTTGCACTCTAGGACTGGTAGATCTCTCATTGAGAAGACCCTGACTGAGACAGTTTTGGGGAGTTTTTATGTCAATACCAAATAAGGCACGGTTGTTGACTGAAAGACCACAAACTGCAATTGTCTGCAGAGTGAAAAGTCCCAAAGTAATTCATTCATCTGGTAAATGAGAGAAAAGGTAAAACCAAAATGAAACTTTAAAAGGCAGTTGAAGGGGGGAAAGTTCTGAAAAAAAGCAAACCTTTGGCTCTGTTTGCAAACCTCAGGCAGGATATTACTGAACCAGGGAATGTTTCAGAGAGTTGCAGCTAAAGTCTATTTTTATACCATATATAATCATCTCTGGTCAGTTGTACCAAATCTGGAACCAAATAAAACATACACAACACACACATTGTGATTTTTATTTGAATAAACGTATGCAGCCATAACTTTATCTGTGTCAGAGTTCCAGATGGTGAGTTAAAGCCACCTTTATGCTCCCCCAATCTCTGGAGCTATCAGAGACCGATTCCCCTAGTGTAACATAGAGCAAAATCAGGGATGCCCCAGATTCTGCCAGTTTGTAATGTTCCCAATGGGGCTGTTACAGTAGCTGAGGATCAATGCTGTGCACTACAGCCTTCCCCTTTCCTGCTCCCAGCATGCCCCCAAGCAGGGGTAAAGGTATTCTCACATGCCCCGGAGCAGAGGTCAGCATCTGTCCTATAAGGAGAATTTGCTTTTTAAAAATCAGGTAGGGCCATCTTATTTTAAAATGCTGACAGCCATACAAACCTGGAGTGTTTAAGTAAAGCAGCAGCAGTTGCTAGTGGCAACAATATGAGACCACAATCTAATCTGGGGATATTTGTTTCTAATTTGTAATCTTGATTTTAATGAGTGGTAAAAGCCTCTCAGAACATTTTGTTCTGCTCTGTGTTTGTGTGTGCACATGCACAAAAAGCATAACTGGTCACTGCACCTAAATATCTAAAGGTACTGAGCCAAATTCACCTAGGGGGAGCTTGTCTGAAGACAGTGGAGTTATGCCAGAAATAAACTAGCCTCAGCATGGGATTTGTTTGGAGGATAGGGCTGGAGGAGAGAGTCCATGGGATTATAGCTCTTTCCATTTAAAATTTAGTGTTTATAAGAGCTCTGTCACAGATGGCACTGTTTGTTATCCAGGAAACTGGAACCACACAGGCAGTGGTAGGGCAAGTTTCCCCATCCTACTCAACAATGGGCCTCAGTGCTGAACTATTAGGGGTAAGAAGCTAACAATCTCCCTCAGTAGTCTCTCTCAGTAGTGTCAATTGCTGGACTGTCTCCTGAGACATCATCATCATCATCGTGTTCCTATTACACCTCTGGCATTTAGGACAGTGACGAAGCTCCTCCACTCCTGTCTGTTTCTGGCAACTCTTTCAATGGTTCCCCAGCTGTGCCCCAGGTTTTTCAGCTCGGCTTCCACAACTCTTCGCCATGTTGTTTTCGGGCGACCTCGTTTTCACTTGCCTTCAGGTGTCCATCTTATTTCTACTCTGGTGATGGAATCAGTTTCCATCCAAAGCACATGACCGATCCATCTCCAACGCCTCCTGGCAATGATGGTGCTCAGATCCTCTGGGCTGCCCTGTGTCAATAGATCTTGGTTTGAGATTGTTCTGGGCCAAAAGATACGGAGGATTTTTCTGAGGCAGGTTGTATGGAATGAAGACAGTTTGTACATGTCATACTTTCTCATTCTCCAGCATTCCGCACTATAAAGTAGTGTTGAAAATACACAGCTCTGATAAATCTTGAGTTTGGTTTTGGTGTTGTATTTTGATGATTTCCAGACTGTATTTAAGCTCCTGAAGGTGTTCCCGGCTTTACTGACTTTGTTCCGGACACCCTGGCTTGTTCCACCATTCTGGCAATGGTGCTGCCCAAGTATGTGAATGTTTCTACATTGGTGAGAACATAATCCACTATCCATACTTGGTGATGGTGAGGCAAAATTAAAGGTCCTGATATCTGTCTTTTTGCAGTTGATTTTCAGTCCAATTTGCTGGCTGAATGCGTTAAGTCAAGTTGTTTTTTCTTGTATATGGTGTTGGGTATGTGATGGAAGAGCAACATCATCTGCGAAGTCCAGGTCTTCAATGGATGAGAAGAGTGTCCATTTAATGCCTCTTGGCATGTCTTCTGTTGTACGCCGCATTACCCAGTCGATGGCAATGTTGAAGAGGATTGTAGACATGACACACCCCTGACATATTCCTGTTTTGACTTCAAAACTGAGCTCACTGTGATCAACACTACATGTAAAGTTGAAATAGAAATAGAAATTTTATGATGTTTATTATACAGAAAGGAATTCCATATGCCCGCAGAATGCGCCATAAGCTGGTCCTGTGAATCCTATTAAAAGCCTTCTCAAAGTCTCTGAAATGTATGTTGAGTTGCCACTGCCATTCTAAGCACAGTTCTATTATGTTTCGTACAATGAAAATCTGGTCTGTGCAGCCATGCCCTTTCCAAAAAACAGCTTGTTCTTTTCTGAGAATGCTATCAACTGCCTCTGATATACGCTGGACTATGATTCTACACAATACTTTGCTTGGCACAGATAAAAGTGTGATACCACGCCAGTTATTACAATCACTGAGAGTTCCTTTCTTTGGTATCTTCACTATAACCCCATTGGTCCACTCATCTGGCACTTTTTTCCTTTCCCAGACTGATGTAAATAGAAGGGCCAGGATAGATGCTGCTAATTTAGGATTTACCTTGAAAAATTCAGCATTCAAGTTATCCTTGCCAGCAGCTTCCCCATTTTTTAAGGATTTGATGGCTTGAATGATCTCTTCCTTAGTTGGGGTGTCTGTATTGATATCAAGATCTTCTTCTTTTGCCTCCTGGATGTTTGCTTCCTCTTTAGGTGGTTCCCTGTTCAGCAATTCTTTGAAATGCTCTGTCCAGTGCATTTCTTGTTCTTTTTCGGTTGTTAGTAGGTGCCCTTGTTTGTTCCTGATAAGAGTGTTTGTTGGTGTCTGCCGTTGACCACTGATAAGCCATGTCATTTTGTAGACGGTTCCTTGTTCACCACAAGCAGCTGCATCCTCTGCTTGTGTTGCCAGATTATCAATATAATGCCGTTTGTCCGCTCTCACAAGGCGTTTGACCTCTAAAGTGCCTTACTATACTGCTCATGGTATTTGTCCTTTAGCTTCTGGGATTTTGTGTCTAAAACTTTTTTCTTCAGGGCTCATCTGGTTTCTATGGCATTCCATGTGGCTCTCCTGAGACAGCCCGTGTCAATTGTGGTGATATTTTTTGAGATGTCATCACCTGTCTGCTGGAAGCCAGAGCAAGACTATTCATATTATAGGGCACATTCCATGAGACTCTAACTACCCTTGGAGATTCCTTACCTGGGTATATATTTTAAGCAATTGTCTGGTGGTGGTAAGTGGTTGGTAGGCATAGGGTAGATTGACCCATGTTCCAGTCTAAGAATGGGTGAATTGAGATGGTGTTCCATCACCAATTTCCTGAGCCACGGAGTCCTTGGCATCTTTTCTTTTTATTAGATCTATGTGAAATATTTACAACAAAACCCCAAATTACACTGAGATTTAGTTTTGTGACAAACCCATACCAGATTTGTTCAAAGGCCTGTGAAAGTTTGCAAACTATTTGAGTAAATGTAGGCCAGTGTATGGCCAGAAATCAAGTGCAAGTTGCAATTTGACATGAAAACCAGATTCTCTCTGATTCTCACTTTGAGATTTTGGATTAGTTTGATGCCTAAATTGAAAGCAAACCTCAGGGGGTACAGTCAGGGGAGAGACAAACCCACACATAGCAAAATCTAAAGGAAATATTCACCTGAATCTCTGCAAATCAAAACCAAGATTCACACCATACTGGTTTCAGTAGAATAGAGAACATTGTGTATCCCTCAAAGCAACTAAGCTTGGCAAAAAAACTATATCTTGGTTTCTGGTACCTAAATGGTTAATGTGCAGAAACAGAATTTATTTATCTGACAGAATAAGAGGCCAAACCTGTGGGTATAACAAAAAAGTGATAGAGTAACTTCTCATTGAGACATATTTTTACCATTACATTTGGAATAAGAACTAGCAGCACATCCCTTTGGTATCGCTAAGCAGAAAGTTCAATACATAATGGCATTAAACTGTTATTGTTCACCCTTTTTAGTTTTGGTTGTTTGTCATAATCCAGCAAACAGTTAAATTCTACTCCAGTCACAATTCCTCTGCTGCTGGGTGCTGTAACAGATACCAATATACAGCATTCGGAGCCAATCGTAGGTATGTTGGCATCCTATGGGAAGAAGAGATTTGGCTGCCCAGACATTGTTATTTGCTCCTTTTCTCCTATCAGCTCATCTGATCACCCATCTGTTATTTCTTTTTTAATAAGTGTGCTCTTGTGTCTCCTCACTGACAAATGGTGGGCACCTTAATTGCTAAATGCATCCCAGAATCCTTTATGCTGGCTGTAGTGTTGGTTCAAAGGGACAAACGATTCCAGAGCACATCTGAGACACAAGGGACCCACTACACGTAACTGAAGGGGAATAATGACACCCTTTGGAACGGGGAACTGCACGGCCAGGACTGCCAGAGCCTGAGAGGAGCAGTTTGGGACTAGCCTACTGGTGGTGGAAGTCCCAGGACAAAAATCTAGAGGTGGGTATAAAAGGCAACTGCCAGTTCTAGATCTAATACTGACCTTGAAAGGATAATGTGAATGCAAGTAATATTACAAAATTAATGCAAATGGGAAAGGGGTCATTGGAAGGGGACAGAAAACCTCAGGCATGTTTAGAATCTTATTTTTTATTTATACGCTCTTCCTGTGCAATTGAGAAACAGTGGAGAATTGCAGTGAGCCCATAGTTCTGTTTGATCTTGATATCTGATTAGGGTTAAAACCTGTAAAGTAGAGCTTTGAAAAACCGAGGGTGGATTTTGTGCAAAACCAAGGCTGGTATAGATCCAAGCCCCACTTATCCAGACTGTTGAAGTTCAGCAGTGGCAAGGATTGGCTGGGTTAATGGGTTGGCTGGTTCTGAATCTTTTCAGGTAGAGAAGAGCCCGAACCAAAGGGGGCAGGACAAAAAAGTCAGGTCAGATTGGCAGGGCCCTTGGATAGTTCTCACTTTCCTCTACATCATGGAGTGGGGGTTACTTGCCGGGGTTATCTGGGTATATCTCACTCAATCAGTTCCCTGACATTGTGGGGGGCTTCGGGCATTGGTGCATCTCAGTCCCTTCTATTCTCTCCCTGTGGTGCTAACAGTTTAGTCTCCTGTGGGCTGTAAGATTTTGGTTTAATTCTGGTTGTTGGGTTTCGTGTGCGGGTGCTGGGTGGTGTTGGTGGCCTGTGATATACAGGTGATCAGATCTGGTGATGCCGTGTGCCTTTAAACTCTGTGCCTCGAGACTCCATATGTGAACACCCCCAAACTCATCTCTGATATGTGCTAGAGAGCAGAACAAGATTAGAGCTAAAGAAAGTGTGTGTGAGTGTGCCCTGTCCCGATTAGCTACACTAGCATTGTGCTGTGTGAATCTACTGCCAGGTCATGCAGTCCAGTCTCTTCCTTCCCACCCACCTGACCCCCCGAAGGAAAGAAAGCAAGCAGTCCTTAGCTTTTGCGTAATGGCGCCCCTTATTT
Organism: Malaclemys terrapin pileata; assembly: GCF_027887155.1. Taxonomy (NCBI): domain Eukaryota; kingdom Metazoa; phylum Chordata; order Testudines; family Emydidae; genus Malaclemys; species Malaclemys terrapin. Next base: position 90,523,372 of record NC_071507.1, read on the forward strand.
TGGTAAATGTTTCCATTGTCCCCAGGGAGACAGTAATTGGGCCAGTTGAGAGAGAGCTGGAATACAACCAGTTTTCAACATTCAGAGGCATTGATGCAGAACCTGGCTCTTTCTGCTAGATTACATATGGGATTGAAAGAGCCACCGCCTTTAGTAGCATCCTGTTGTATGCTTGTCACAGCTAAACCTCTGCTGTCTTCCAATTAGTAAGACATCAGAACAAAGGCACGTTTCACGATTTGTTTGCGTGAACGATTTGTAAAAGCCATCACATGGCGCATTTGTGAAAGTCCTATTGAACCAAACAGAAGCAAACCACAGCTGGGATTTTCCCATTTGTGGTTCGATAAGGGAAGAAAAACAGACATTTCCGTGAAAGGAACTTTAGCAGATTATTTTCTTCTACCTTCTATTGTTGACTATTAGTTTATGAGCTCTTTCTCTCTCCTGCCCTAAATGATGCTCCCTCTTATTGTCATAGTCTGGGGCACGTCAATGAGCTGTGATTAGCAATCATTTGAACTGCAGGAAGGTGACGTCACTGATCAAAGTCAAGGTTCAAAACGTTAACATAAATAACTAAATAAAAAGTTGGCATATAGTTGACTTGGTTAAAATGATTTAGAAGGCCCGTCACTCAAGTCCTTTAAAACTGGCTTCACAAAGGTACCACAGGCACTGGCCGGGGGATGAACATGCAGTCTTTTCATTCTTACTTCTCTGAGAAGCACACCTCGGCACATGAGCTCACCACAGCACACAATGAGGAAGAAGCACTGAAAGCAGTCAGAAAAAAATTAAGGTGACCACCAAACTAAAAATCATTCATCTTGCCTTATTGCAAGCTTCCCCCTTTGTTATTTCACGTTGCACACCAAACTTAGGCCTGATCTACACTACAGAGTTCTGCTGGCAAACCTGTGTCAGCTAGAACTGTGAAAAATTCACACCCCTGGGGGACATAGCTATGCAAGCAAAACCCCCAGTGTAGACACAACTGAGCCAACAAAGCTAAACCAAGATACGCTTTGTTGTGTAGACACAGCCTTAGAGTCTTTGTCATACACTTTAAAGCTTCTGTCCCAACTCTCAGGCCTTCTCTACACAAAGTATACACCTTATAAACCCTCCATTTTCCCCCATCCTCCCAGACATGGTTATATTGATATAAATGTGCTTAGTACTAGTATTTCCATATGGAAAGGAGATTAAGCTATGCCGATATAAGGCACCTTTATACCTGCATAACTGCATCCATACTAGGCATATGCTAAAGCGGGTCCTTCCCCTGAGGGATGGGAGGCCCGGGGGGTTGCAAAGCAAGCCCACCCTGCACTTACCCTGCAACAGCAGCTCCTGTCCCATGGGACTGGCTGGGCGTGGCTCCCTGCTCCAGGTATTGCAACCTGACCCTGGCACACAGGGTTGCAGCATTGCTTATTCAAATTTGCCCCAGCCACCCCCACCTCCCCACCCCCCGTCAGGGGGGCTGGGCCAAACTTGAGCAGCACTGTGAGCCTGTGCACCACAGGCCAGGTCACAGTGCTGGGAGCAGGGATCCAAGCCCAGACAGCCCTGTAGGACAGGAGCCGTTTCGACAGGACCAGATTTTATGGGTCAAAGCAGGACAGTCCCATGAAACCCAGGACTGTTGGGACTTCTGACACTAGGGGTTGTAATGGTATATCTATATCAGTACAAAAAACAAACAAACAAAAACACACACCCCTAACCGACATAGTTTTACTGGCACAAATACTGTGCATACACCATGCCAAAGGCCTTCAAGATTTAGATCTATATCTGTGGTGGGAAGGGAGTTGTTCACTTACCAAAAAAAACAGTGGGCTAGTTCTTTGAGTGCTTTTCTAGGATAGCCTGGGAACGTTCCACATGGATAGTGCATTTTTTTAGGCTGCATCTGTTACCTCTAATGTGTGAGAACAGCTTTGATTGCTGGTACTGCGTTACTCTTCACACACTCATTGAGCCAGCTGTGAAACTACCACAGCCGCTGCTTGCAAGGGAAGGTCGTACCCTACTGGCTCTCTTTTCTTCATCCACCTGGTGCTGCCTGAGATATCATCCCTAGTAGCAACTATTCTGATCTCAAGGGAAGGAGGGAAATCTGTGGGGCTGAACAGAAGCCGAGATTTCACAATTTAATGCTGTCTTTCCATGAATGTGATCCTGTGAATTGTATGTGACAATATACCAGCTACTCAGAGACATGCCTATTTGGGATGCATGCTCTTCAGAAGGAGTGAGTTTGCTTACAGTGAAACACATTGCTTTTATATTATTTCTGCATGAATTCAATGCTTGTGAAACACACCAGATGGTAATTGAGGGATATAGTTAGGGATTTTAAATCTGAACCCACATTGGTTAATTTTTATACACACCCACATCTCAAACCATGCCCATAATTTTCTAAAGCAGATCTGCCATACACACAGGATGCCTGCTAACACAGGGAGTGTGGTTAGATAGAGAGGTGTAGCAGTGTATCTTAACTAAAGATCTGAGAAAGTACTATCAACCTACCAGTCCCCATGAGAAATACTGCCTCTAGGAAATTAGAAGGCTTACACCATGGCATATGTCTGCCTACAGTAGTGTGTAACCTAATTGCCTGGTCCTGCAAAGCACTGCAGACTGAACCACCACTGGATTCAAGGATCAGTTCCAGCATCCTTATTTATCCATGGAACAGGTCAAACTTCCCCACACTGGCCTGTCTATGTGTCTGAAACTTGTCCTGGAGGGACCACTTTGAGTGAGGAGAGGGTTATTCTGATCATGCCTGTTCAATCATTAAAACAACAAAGAGTCTGGTGGCACCTTAAAGACTAACAGATTTATTTGGGCATAAGCTTTCGTGAGTAAAAACCTCACTTCTTCGGATGCATCCGAAGAAGTGAGGTTTTTACTCACGAAAGCTTATGCCCAAATAAATCTGTTAGTCTTTAAGGTGCCACCAGACTCTTTGTTGTTTTTGTAGATACAGACTAACACGGCTACCCCCTGATACTTGTTCAATCATTGTTATTACATATTAATATACTTATACCGTACCCAATAGTGTGCCAATGTGCTTAACAGATGGATTAAAAAGAGCATGCTCCCTGTCCCAAAGCATCAGTCCTTGGATATTCTGGTGAGACTGCCAGCAAGGGTCCTGCCACTGCCTGTCATTGTTACGGAAATGCACTGAATACAGAACAATAATGTTTCCATAGAAATTGTAAGGCATACCTAGAATTTAATAGGGAATCATTTATCTGCTATAAAATCCCATAGGATTTTAAAAAACCAGAAAAAAATCACTAATCAATATTTAACGTTTTTAGAATAATTGCTTTTGATCCCTATTAGTTTCATCCCTAATATGTTCTATAGGATTTTTCAATATGGGCTAAGCTGGTGGGTTTAGTATTGTAGACATCTGCCCACTAGGAACTGAACTGAGACCACCAATTCATTTCAAATAACTTTTGGGCACTACCAGATGTGACTTTGCCTAAGTAAAAATGAAAGATTCCTGGGGCATATTTCCATGAGCCATTTTAGTCCCCTTTTTCGGCTTGCAGGATGTCTACACAGCAAAAGCTGTGCACAGGTAAGCCTGTCTGAACTAGCTTGAATCCAGCTAGCGTGGGTAATAATAACAGTGAAGACGGCACAGCAGGGCTTCAAAGCAGGCTAGGGAGCTGAGCATAGACCCAGAGACTGTGCCAGGGTTGTGTTATCTGTATTGAAGCCTGCACTGCTCTGTCTCCACTGCTACGTTACTTGCACTAGTAGGATTCAAGCTAGCTTGGGTAGGCTAACCTGTGTACAGCTTTTGCTGTGTAGACATACCCTTAATGATTTAGAACAAGGGACTGGAAGCCAGAAGTCCTGGGTTCTAATTCAGCTCTGCCACTAAGGGTAAGTCTACACTGCAAAAAAAGACCCCAGCAGTAAGTCTCAGAGCCCAGGTCAACCAACTCAGGCTCATGGAGCTCACGCTACATGACTAAAAATAGCAGTGCAGACATTTGAGCTTGTGCTGGACCCTGGGCTCTGAAACCCAGCGAGAGGGAGGTTCTCTAAAAGAAGGCTGAGGGGAGATATGATTGCTCTCTATAAATACATCAGAGGGATAAATACCAGGGAAGGAGATGAGTTAAGTTAAGCACCAATGTGAACACAAGAACAAATGGATATAAACTGGCCATCAACAAGTTTAGGCTTGAAATTAGATGAAGGTTTTTAACCATCAAAGGAATGAAGATCTGGAACAGCAGAGGAGCAGTGGGGGCAAACAACCTAACTGGCTTCAAGACTGAGCTTGATAAGTTTATGGAGGGGATGGTATGGTGGGACTGCCTACAACGACATGTAACTGATCCGTAACTGCTAGCAGCAAATATCTTCAACAGCTGATGATGGGACACTAGAGTTACTACAAAGTAACTCTGAGTTACTACAGAGAATTCTTTCCCAGGTGTCTGGCTGGTGGGTCTTGCCCACATGTTCAGGGTCTAACTGATCGCCATATTTGGGGTCAGGAAGGAATTTTTTCCCTGGGTCAGATTGGCAGGGACCCTGTGCGTTTTTCGCCTTTCTTTGTAGCATGGGTCACCTGCAGGTTTAATCTAGTGTAAGTGGTGAATTCTCTGTAACTTGAAGTCCTTAAACCATGGTCTGAGGACTTCAGTAACTCAGCCAGAGGTTAGGGGTCTATTACAGGAGCAGGTGGGTGAGGTTCTATGGCCTGCAATGTGCAGGAGGTCAGATGAGATGATCATGATGGCCCCTTCTGGCCTTAAAGTCTATGAGTGTCAGCCTGAACTCGGATGCCTAAACTACTATTTTTAGCAGTATAGTGTGAGCCTCAGTCAGTTGACCTGGGCTGTGAGACTCACTGCCACAGGTCTTTTCTTTTTGCAATGTAGACATACCCTAAGTGACCTTGAGCCAGCATCTTAATCTCTCTGTGATTCACTTTTGTTGTTTATAACATGACTAGCAGTTACCTCCCTTGCAATGGTTTTGTATGGCTTAATTTTTTAATTTTAATTAATGGAGATATCCCATCTCCTAGAACTGGAAGGGACCTTGAAAGGTCATCAAGTCCAGCCCCCTGCCTTCACTAGCCCGACCAAGTACTGATTTTGCCCCAGATCCTCAAATGGCCCCCTCAAGGATTGAACTCATAACCCTGGGTTTAGCAGACCAACGCTCAAACCACTGAGCTATCCCTCCCCCCATTGCTATTATTGTTTCTATGATGGTAGCACCCAAAGGCCCCAATCAGTATCAGGACCCCATGGGGTCAGGTACTGGACAAAGATGGGCCCTGATCTTGCAACCTATTCTCTGTGAGCAGATCCCTACCCTGACATGGAGCCCCATTGACTTCAGGACAATTCCATGCATGAAAAGGGTCCACCCATGCAGAACAGCTTGCAGGACTGTTGTGAAAAACTGGTGAAATACGAGGTGCTGCACCAAGTAGTCTGGAATTTGCATTAGAGGTAAAGCAAAGTCTAAAATACCTATTTATCAGATTACAATCTACAGCAGTCATTCTTCAACTTTTGCATTGGTGACCCCTTTCACACAGCAAGTCTCTGAGTGTGACCCCCCATAAATTAAAAACACACTTATTTTATATTTAACACTATTAAAATGCTGGTGGATGAAGCGGGGTCTGGGAGTGGAGGCTGACAGCTTGCAACCCCCACATAATAACCCCCAGTTTGAGAACCCCTGATCTACAGGTATCCTGGCCCAGTTACTAGTTAAAGAAAAGGAAAGTGCAGATTATGTGTTCAGTACATTATTCTAATACTTATATAAAAAAAACCCACTGAAATGGATGTATGAGCCATTGATGACAGAGAGAAAAATGGCCCCTCTCTCTTCCTGTCTGGAATAAATTTAAACCTTTACTTTCTTAATAATATTTCACACTTATGTAGCAGCTTTCATCTTTATTTTGCAAACATTACTGAATCTTCACAACATCCCTAGCAGTATATCTGAGCATTGCTACCACCTGTCAGGGATGATCTAGATAATACTTAGTCCTGCCATGAGTGCAGGGAACTGGACTAGATGACCTCTTGAGGTCCCTTCCAGTCCTATGAGTCTCTTATTCTATCCCCATTTTGCAGATAATCAGAGGCAGAGAAGTGACTTCTACAAGGCCACAAAAGAAGTCAGTGTCAGACTCAGATTTATTTCTTACACGAAGCTGTTGTTAAGGAAGGGCACAGGGAGCTTTTACTGCAAGTTTCTTGACTTTTCATCAGTTTTATTCAAATCCCTTTTCATTATCTCGACAACTGGTTTTACTTTTAATAAACAGATTTACTTACCACTGCTACTAACAACTTAGATTTTTAAAATGGAAAAGCCTTTAAAATTCAGATTCACCTTTCACTTTATATGCAGTGTATTTATCTTTTGAACTGCACTCAACTGGGACAATGAAAAACTCGTTGTCACTCTCTAGTCAATTTCATTTTTTTTTCGATTTTTCAGGAACTAGCCCAGTGCTGCAAAGGTTGTTGTTGCACTTGTTTAAAAACAACAGAGAGTCCTGTGGCACCTTTAAGACTAACAGATGTATCGGACCATAAGCTTTCGTGGGTGAATACCCACTTCGTCGGATGCATGTGGACATTCACCCACGAAAGCTTATGCTCCAATACATCTGTTAGTCTTAAAGGTGCCACAGGAGACTCTGTTGTTTTTTACAGATCCAGACTAACACGGCTACCCCTTTGATACTTGTTTAAAAACAGTTTCCATTGTAGTTTTTAAAAAATAATGCATAGAAACATGTCTATTGGTCTAAGGTGTCATGAAAAGCTTGACAACCCTAAATGTAGGGTCACCTTTAAACCGATGGTGTCTTTTTAATTGCAAAAGCTATGGCATTCTACTCGCACGGGGGTGTTAAACAGTGCAAATTGCCCTTTAAAACTTAATTTTAACCTGCCTACACGGCATCATCCTTTTCACACATCCTACCTGGTGACAGTGACGTTACACGGAACCTATACCTGCCGGATGACTCTTCTTTTCCATGCAGAACAGCTACAAGGTTTTAAAAAAATAAAAGCACTGCAGCTGCCCTAAAAGGAAAGAGGAAGCTAGAACTTTGAAGTGTCGGTCAGAGAATCTTGTCCTGCCCCATGATGCTTCTTCCTGTCTCAGTTTGTGAATTTCCACCTTCCCCTATTCTCCGTTTATAATGCAGCACACGTGGGAGTAGAACTGTTTAGTCTCCTTCTGTCTCTGCAGAGGATTAGTAGCAGCAGAGAGAGTCATGCTGTTTCTCCTTTTCTCTATAGCTCGCTCGAGGTAAAAGAACTCTGGCTGGATACCATCCTCTGGTAAGCCCTGTTCTGCCTATGAAATGAAGGTACCCAATGAATATTAAAGTTAGTGTAATACTACAAATGTAGACTGCAGAAATTATGTGCTGGGGGAGGCGGTCACCCATTGCCATTGTGGCTGTTGTGCATAGCTGATTGAGCGAGTTTAGTGTCGGATTTGAAAATTAGCACTGATGTAAGATTAGAGTTTTGTTATATGGTCTAGCTTTCAGCATTTATTATCTACTCCTTGCATGTAGTGAAAGTGAAAAGCTCTTTTTTAAAGGAAGGCATATCTATGGTAGTTGTACTAAATGCATTACAGATACAATTTCAACTTCCATAATAATGTTTTATAGTTTGCTAAGGATAGAGAGATTGACTTATTTCAAAATATATTTTAAATGATATTTTGGCTTCCAGTGGAGGCACAAAAGAATGGTTAAACGTTATGGTGGGTAATCGTTATTTCTTTGTCCATTCATTCTGAACAGGCAAACAAAAGAAACCAAGGGAACCAGAATCACTAAAGTTCCATCAACTAAATTCCTAATGAAGGTGTTAAGCAGCTGCAATGCTGTAAGTGTGTTTAATGAGTCAAAGGATCTACTTTACAAAACATTAATTTTTACAAATAATGTTGGAATAGTTTCTCACATTTTGTATTTCTTTTCTTTCTTAGCCAAAACCGCTAAATGCCAGCAATATGGAGACTTTGATTGAGTCCCAGTCAGAGGTAAACAATCTCTAACTCCATCCAATTCCTATTGTATGTTCATGTGTGATGCCCTGGCAAACTTGGGGCTAGATCCTCAGCTGGTGTAAATCGGCATCATTCTGCTGAAGTCAGTGGAGTTTGCTGATTTACATCAGCTGAGGATCCAGACCTTCTTGTGTGTTTAATTTGTGCCTTGTTTAGATATTACATCTAAAGAGCAAATATGCAGCAGTGATGATATTTAAAGTTAATTTAAGCAAGATTCAAAAAGAGATTGGATATTTTGAAGGATATCAAGAATATCCAGTCATAATAGTTAATGAAAATATTTTGGAATGTTTCAGGATTTAAGCAGATTTCTAATTATTAGAGATCAGAATAAGATCTACCGGTATGTGGAAGGCAGATTATCCCACATCTACCTACTGCAGGGATCTTACATCTTCCCCTGAAACATCTGGTGCTAGCCACTGTCAGGCTTGGGTATGACCCAGTCTGGCAATTCCGATGTTCCTAATAGCAACTTAAACATTAGGACTGGATAGTTTTATATACAGAGCTTACATTTAATTGCTAGACTTAATAATTAATTCTGTGATGCTACATTTTTCCATTTTGTATATGAAACATATCACAGGATTTTGAGATACAGATGTGGTTGGCTGTTGTTTTTTTATCTTTGTTTGCTTCATAACTGATTAACATTTATTTTAGGGCGATATCAAGAAATGCCACTTGTTGGTGTCATGTGACAGTGAAGATGGGCTTTGCCATCTGATTGGTGAGTTTTGAAAAAAAACTTTCCTCTTACATAAGTGTTGAAAGCTGGTATTTCTGTAAAACTGAAGTTGATTGATATATATATATATATATATATATATGACTGGAAGCAGGAAAACAGAGTTTGTTGTTAATTGATATTATGTGTGTTAATATCACATTATGTGACATTGTTATTATTTTAAACCCTTAATTATCAGGACTTTAGTGAGCCACAGGTGCAGATCCTGCTAACCTCTAGCACACATAGCAAATTTTCCATTTCATTTTGGAGTTGGGATATTCAACTTCTGCAAAGAAGGCAACTTGTTTAGAAAACACTCCCATTTATGCTTTATGGGAAAAACATAAGCTTCAATACACTGTAATCTTCAAGTTCCCTACATGCCACCATGTTTAAGATCCAGGTTCAAATCCAACCATGGGAGACTTAGGAACCTCAAACAGCAGAAGGCTAGGAGTGTTGATGATATCCTCCAGGCATGTGTGCTCTGTTCTAGGGCATCCCCTTGTGGCTGGCTAGAACAAAACTTTAAAGTCTTAAAGCAGGTGTTGACCCACTGAGTCACTGCATTTGAGTTTCTGAAGCATAAAAAGAGGGCATTGAAACGGAGATAGACACAGAATTCATGCCCATTTGGACCTATCTACTACCCAGACTAGTTGCCACAAGAATTGAGATCCCATGGCATATATCCATAGCTTGCATCCAGTGGGCCAGCGACAAAACACATATGTAGATGGCCAGAGCCACCCACACCCAAACAGAAAAAAGTCCATATCTACTAAAGAAAAAAGGGCCAGTGAGTGATCTATGAGAAGCGTGGAGCACTGGTATCCACAAGGTGCAAGATATGAAAGGATGTGCTTGTAATAAATGCTTTGCAAGGTGCTGAAAAGAAAGAAAGAAAGAGCTCCCACTTCCATGAACCCACTAATAGGGACAAATAGCAGGGTCAAATAATGTAGTGAAAGAAAATTCATAATACTGCAAACTGCAGATCCGCTACTGTTGAATCAACCACAAAAGCAGTTCTTGGGCTGCGTACGTTCCTGCTGTAAGTCTAGTGCTAAGAGGAAACAGTGAGGACGACATAGAAACAGGAAAGGTGCTGTCTTTATAGGGATGGTCAGAGTGTTACAGTTTAAGGACTTGTTTCCTTAGTAACAGTTCAGCGGTCTTTCAGTTTAGCTTTGCTCTGTTTAGCTTATCATCCTTATTTTAATGTGTATTGTGGATATTATTTCCTCTGTCACAGAGCATACCCACAGTAGTTTTCTCACACTCACTTTCCTTTCATTTTTGTTTTGCATTTGCTTGTAATAGACGGTAATAAGAAAAGAAAGAAGGTGATATCATGGCCCTTCGCGCTGCGATGGAACTCTACAATATCAGAGTCCTCGGGACATTTAGAATCTGATCTGAAGACTTCTCTGTTTGATCAGCCTCTGTCAATTGTCTGTGGTGAAGATGACACACTCCCCAAACCCATCCAGGTAAGCAAACAGCTAGTAGTAGTCATTTAGTACTTTTTATGTCTAATGAGGGGCAGTATGTCCAAGTGGGTAGGGCACTAGACTAGCATTCAAGAGACCTCAGCTCTGCTTCTGGGTCTGCTGATGACCTTAGGCATGTCACTTCAGATCTCTCCTCAGTTTCCACATCTGTTAAACAAGGCTAATGATACCTCAATTTGTAAAGTGTTTTGAGACCTACCAATGAAAATCTCTATATAAGAGCTTGGTATTAATATTCATGTGCAAATAATAGTGCTACTAAGCAAGACGGGGATTTTCCTGTGTTCTAGAAAAACCCAATCCCTCAACTCCCATGGTCTTCAATGAGAATTACACACGTGAGGATTACAGACTAAGGGACTATACAAAAAACTGCATGGATTAGACCATCATAAGTCAGTAGAAAAGCAGCAGCTGAAAAGCTGTGAAGTTCAGGATGAGGGAGAGGCTTGGCTTGATTCACTATAGAAAAAGGGGGTAGTCGCAGAGTTCAGATGCTAATCCAAAGTTTGAGGGTATTCAGATGTGGGGGATTGGGTTCAGCCCCTCTAGCTTGTGTTAGAAGTGTGGTCCACTGGCAAGGGCACTGATCTGGGAGTCAGGAAAAGTGAGTTACCTTCTTGATCATGTCATAGGCATGTTTGATCTTGAGGAAGTCACTTCACCTTTAAAATATTTCAGAAGCATAAAGACATTATGAATGACATATTTCCCTGACAAAAGCACTCAGCTTTTGGGCAAACAACTTCTGGCCCACACAAATGCCTCCTCAACAAAGGAAGCATGGGTCGAGGCCACTTGGCAAGGGTACGATAAGCTTAGAACTGGACTTGACCCACATTCAAGCAATGGATTTTTTTTTTTCCAAAATGAGCTTCACTAGACATTCAATATGGGAGCGGGGACAAAAACATGAGTGCCCAATTTATCTCCTGCTGGAAATCAGGAGTAATTCCACTGAAGTTGATGTGAAGTTAAAGTGAGAGAAAAGTCAAGCCCTTAAAGTGTAATTTATTGCAAATCAACACTAGATGGTATCCCACTTTAAGTCAGTGCGGCTCCCAGTTAAACATGCTTATATCTTTAATAACACAGTCATGCTCTATATGGCCTTCCTTACCATTCTTCCATTCCTCTATGTGTGTTTCCTATAGGATATCCTTACTACACTGTACTTTAAAGGACCTTTCACTGAAGGAATATTCAGAAAAGCTGCCAATGAAAAAGCACGCAAGGAGTTGAAGGAAGAACTGAACTCAGGAGGAAAGGTTGACTTGGAAAGCAAACCCGTGCATCTGTTAGCAGTGGTCTTTAAGGTAAATGCACCTGACCCCTAGCTGTGAGAGTAAATTTCTAACAGGAATGGGCAAATTAGTAACTAGAACAGATCCTAACCTGGAACCAAAATTAAAACCAAAGTGAAGCTAGACTAAACTTTTTAAGCTTCAGAAAAAGTTGATAACCTTTTTCATTTCTTATTTTATTTTTCTCCCACTGACTTCCAGTTCTTACGTGACCTTGAACAAGTCACTTCATAGCCTCAGTTTTCCCCTCTGTAAAATGGGGATAATTATATTTTATCTTTCTTTGTGAAGCACTTCATGCTGTTTTGTATATATTCATACAACGTACATAAATGGTTGTGTGTGTATATATATGTACCTCATATACCACATAGCTAAAATTGATTAGCATTGTGCTGAGTCAGTCATGGTAATAATCAAAAGGCAAGAAACGTCTTTATGTTCATTTCATGGTAAATGGTATTATCCAAATGCTAAACGAAAGGTCTCTTCATTGCAGGATTTCCTACGAAATATCCCAGATAAGCTACTCTCATCTGAACTTTATGACGAGTGGATGACAGTGATGGAGAAGCAGAGCAATCCTGACAGAATTGAAGGATTGAAAGAGTAAGTTTTGCAATCAGTCCCATTGATATGGAGAATCCAAATCCAGTGACCTGTCTGGAAACATTTCCACTCATGTCATTTGTAGAAAGTTGGTACAACTCCTCCAGTGGTTAATTTTGGAGTGAAAACGGTGCAGAACAGCATTTCTCTAGTAACAATACTATCCTAATGTATGTGAGATAGATTTAAAAAACATAAGACCTCCAGAATAATGAACAAACAGGCTTGCAATGTTTTGATGATTAATGCTGTACATCAACAGTGGACAGTCAATTGGGGCCTCATCCAAAGCTCATTGAAGTCAATGGAAAAACTTCCATTGGTTTGAACCTGGTCCTGGGAAAACAAAAAATGTCATTCTTGTGGGGGGAAAAAACAGAAAAATATAAATTATAAATAACAGCTGACTTATATGAAATCACTGTAAGCTACATAACATGATTTTAGATGTGTTAAGGATCAATATTATTGAACCTCTCCAGTGATATTTCTAGATTGCATATCATTTATTAACATTGTTTGTTAATTTATTTTAAAAGTATTCTAACGCTTGCTTGTCGGTCAAGACGTTATGGTTAGCCACACAGTCAGCTGCTGTTGGGGATTTTTGAATGATAGTTTTGTAAAACAGTTAAAAAAATCATTTTCCTCTTTTTAGAGGAAGTGTCGTGTATGGGAGCTAAACTGAAACTTGTTCCCATAAAGAAGAGGTCATTGTCACCTACTTAATTTTGCATTTTTTCATGTTTCTTAGGGTTGCAGACAAATTACCAAGACCAAATCTCCTCTTGCTCAAGCATTTGGTCTTTGTGCTTCACCATCTCAGCAAAACCTCTGAGGTCAACCGGATGGATTCCAGCAATCTTGCTATCTGCATTGGGCCAAACCTGCTGACTCCAAAGCACGCTGAAACCTTACCACTCGAAGTCCAGAAACAGATGAATGACAAGGTTAGTTTGGCTTCCTCCCTCTGCTCCCCTAAACAGACCCTTACCATTACTATTTGCCTTCAGAAGCTAAGTGAGACACCACTACCAACCATCTCTGGGTCAACCCTTCACTGGTCTATTCAGAAACAGGTCATCAAGTCTCCGTGTCTCATCATCTACATTGTACAAACAACGAGTTAGCCTACAGTACACGCTACTCATATTTCCAGCTCCTGAATACAAATGTACTGAACACATATATATCAATAAAATATACAGTGCGTGTGTATATCTATATATCTAGGTATACACACACACATAACTCTCAATTGAAGAATACTGTAAGTCTTCTGAGCAGATCCACATATCCATAGGTCCAGGACTCCTGTTCCAAGGTGGCCCATTATGTAGCATGTGGCTAACATTTTCACAGGATCCATCCATTCCTGCAAGCCCTTCATCGTTCAGCATGGTTCTGTTCAAAGATACCTTGCTGTCTGATACATGGAACTCTTTATAAAGGAGTGGCTTAACCTAATGTTGTAGCAGCTACCCAGCTGCTGCAGTATTATATGCAAAAGTACTGTACCATATTATGAAAGATTATTATAGACTATACACTATGTTCTTTGTACCCCTTCGGTTAAAATAAATTCATTAACATAGATCTTAAACTGCAAAATAAGAACAAAACCAGTGCCAATTATGAAACTGCCAGTTCAAATGCTTAGTTTAACACACACAAAAATACTTATTTTATTTTCACAGGTTAAGACATTAGTGGAATTCCTCATTGATAACTACTTTGAAGTATTTGGGGAGGATATATCTTTGCTCTTCAGTCCATCGGCTGACGATTCACTGGAACACACCGACAGCTCCACAGGTACTATGATGTGTTGATGTATTTTACATATTGGGTGTATTGGACCCACTCCACATTTGGATAAATAATATCCCTGTATATATTTATGCATGGGAGCTGGTCTATCAAGTTATTGAAGCACGTTTATCTTAAAATGTATTAAAATTTTACTGAAAGTACAGAGGTTTTCTGGGTGCCAGACACAAACTGACAATGTTATTTTATTGGAGCATGCTCTACATGCTAAAGAAGTCACTTAAAATGACAATATCCCACAAGGCTAGACTCATTCCCAATGCCAAGCATCAGCTGCTCATACAGTTTATAAAATCATAATATTCATAGCCTCTCACAGGACTCTATGCTGCAAGGTGCTGAGTGCCCTCAGCTCCCATTGAAGTCGGTAGGAATTGAGGGGACTCAACACCTCACGGTGTTGAGTCCATAATGATCATTAAATGTCCTCTTAGTGGAACTTCATGAGGTCCAAATGTCACCCTCTGTGTACGTGTAGCTGCCAATGGAGTCACATCCAAGGGCTGAAAGTTGTACATGATGGGCCAGATTGTTCCTGCCCGTGGGCAGGTATGTAAGAGGGAATAAGGACCTTTTCCCACTATGAATCCTTTGACAGGTGCCAAGCACAATCCCAAATCTGTGTGCTCCCTGAGTGCAGGGACCTTAGGTCTCATTATTGGCAGCTCTAGAAACCCTCAAGGAGGGGATGGTTCCATAACCATGTCCCAACATCTTGCAGAGGTGCTGGCCCAGTGTGGGGAGAGTATATGCTGTCCCTTTACAAAGGCAGTCAGAGCAGCTGCCCTACGCCAGCCCCTACCCTAAACTAAGTTAAAATCGCAGTTCAACCCCATGGATTTTAAGGAGACCCACTATCCTTTTTGATATAAATGGTTAAGAAGATTGTTCCTAAAAAGAACTATGAACATTGAAACAAATGTGCCCGATTGGGAAGCTATAGAATACAGTGATTGCTCATAGCTGTTTTTTCTTTTCTACTTGTTTTCTTCTATCCCCATTCATAAAATTGTTTACCTTCCTTTCTCCCTCTTTAGCCCTCCTAAAAATATTATGCTACAGTTAGTTGGGTATAAACCTGAATTTAGTGAATTTGTCAGATAAGAACTCATGAGGTGTTCGACTGAACTACATGGGTCAGATTCTCAATTGATATAAATTGCTGTAGTTCCACTGAAGTCAGTTTACATCAGCTGAGGATCTGGCACCATAACTATGAATAAATGGAGATCAGCACATCAATAATGGTTATTTTCAAGTAGTTTTTCAGGTTATTTTCAAGCCTGGCACGTAATGTACTGACAATTTCTTCCTCTCCCACAGAACTGTTATCTCCCACTCAGCAAAATGACTCTGCCTACGACAGCACTGATCCCGAGGCTGAATGCAGCTCCAGCATTTCTCAAATCAAGCAGCTCCAGAAGGCCAAAGGGAAAACCAGTAGCCTGAGAAGTAGAGACCCACAATGCCAAAAACCACAGGACCTCCCCCCCCTTGCCTCTTCACTAACCGTTTTTAAAAACTCCATAAGCACACTGGATAGGAGATTCTCTGAGCCAGACATGTCCTTGCAGGACTGCCTTGACGGCAAGATAAGGAGCCAGAAGCTAACCAAAAGTGAGGATAACTTCACCATCCAGCAGGAACAGCTGAGGTTGCAAGGTCAAGAACTGGAAAAGCGCCTGCCAGGGGAATTTTTTTTTGGAGGTCACTATAGGACTAAAAAGCCACTAAACCTAAGTGTGAAAACCAACTTGCCATCAGAATTATCAAGTGGCTCATTACCCAAAACATCCTCCAACTGTTCCTTGGATAGCTCCTTATCCAATTCTGACTGCTCTGTCTTTACCAGCTCACCATTAGTTTCTCCTTCCAGTCCCAAGAGAAACTTCGTAACCAGACCCCAGTCCTTTTCCACCAAGACTGCTGATGAAAGTGATACACCCATCAGAGAGTTCAAAAAGCACTCCATGTCATTTTCTTTTGCAACCCGCAAGAAAGTGCTAACAAAAACTCAAAGTTGGGAGCCTGGAAAAGCTATGGGCTTTCAAAGAAACAGCTTCAAGAAGGACTCAAAGAAAGAAAATCAGTTTTCAGGTAGAATAGTCCAGGAACACTGTACCAACAATGGCAAACCATTATCTGTGGTATATCAATCAAGGTCTCGTTTCAGGTCAGCTGATGAGGTATTTAGAGAAGTGGACCAGAAAAATCCTGGCAAACCACCATCGTATGAAGAGGCTACTAAAAACTGCCTGGCTGCTAAGGTCCCTTCATACAGTACCTTAACAATTCAGAATATGAGAGCAACTGTGTCAAATCAAGACTCTTTGCTTCCTCATCCATGTCTCAGCAATAGAGAGGTTACAACAGATACGTATCAGAAGGATCTACCCTTTGACAGACTTTTTGTGGTAAATGATTCTCAGATACAAACTGAAACCATTGACATTGGAATAAATTCCCGTGCAAGTTTACCTGTAACCCCTCGAGTTTATCGTCTCAGGTCTATGTCTGAGTCCTATCAAAAGAACAAACAAGAGTATCTGACACGACGATGCAGTCAGCCAGTCTTTGAGGTTGACCAGCTCAAATATGCTAAGGAATCCTATGTTTAAATAGACTGTCCATTCTCAACACAATGTACAAATAGTTGTCTTGCAAAATATCATCCACAACATTTTACTTTAAAAGGACCAAGATTAAGCTAGCTTGGCGTGAACACTTCTTTTGCATAAAACTTTTCTGAAACTGGGTGTCAGCCTAATGTATCATGTTTTTCCAGCATTGGGTGTGTGTGGTGCATTATAATGTAAAAAAGTGTATATACTGCACATAATATATTACACTGAAAGAAAATAGTAGAAATGTTAGAGCTGTGTGATAGAGTGTTGTGTTTCTATCCTTCCGAGGTCACTTTCAGGGCTGGGAGGGCCAAAACTTATCCCACTTGCCTTTTCTCCTATATATGTATGATGGCTTTGTGTAATTTGCTATATGTTTTTTCCCCTCTAACATAATACATTGCTGATTTTTTTTTAATTTAAAGAATGGGTCAGCAATCCTTCAGTCCCAGAATTTGAGACATTAGAGATGGAAAATAACTGTTTCATCATCTAGTCCAGTCCCACCCTCTCCTACTGCAGGATTGCGCCTCACAACATACTTTTCTAGAGCTCTGTCTGGTTTTAAATGACTGAAGCAATGTTTCCACCACTTACCTTGGGATACTACTTCACACTCTAATAAACCTTACTCTTATGAAGCTACTCCTACAATTCAAGCTAAATTTCCTTTCTCTTGATTTTAATCTCATCACTCCTAGTTATATTCATTGTTGCCCTCCTAAACAATCCCTCTCCCTCCTTGGTGGTTAGGAGTGCAACCTTACAACAACTAATCGGCATTATTATGTAGTCAATCATGATCTCCAATCAAAATCAGGGACCTATTTTATAAGGCATGTACATAAACATTGTAAGAGACAGTCCCTGCCCTGAAGAGTTTATAGTCTAAATAGACAGGGCACACAGAGGTGGGAGAAAGGAAGTATTGTTACCCCATTTTACAGAGTACATGAACAAGAAAAATCCTGCAAGTAAACATTTCACACTCAAGCTTCCAACAGCTCTTTAAAACCTACAGTGAGGAACATCTTAGTTATAAAAAATACTTGACAGTGTCTTTTAACCTTATAAGAATAAAAATGACTGGAAGTGTAATGTGTTTTCACATGTAGTAACTCACATGTTAATAGCACTTATCTCCAGTTTATGGTTCAATGTCTTGAACCAGGACTGAGGAGACTTTTTGGTTTTTCCTCCAATGTAATTTCACTACAATAAAGCACTTTTTTTCTGCACGTCTAATTGTTATGATATTTTATTCATGGTCTCTTTCTTTTTACAAACGTTCACACACTATCTGCATAATGCTACATACCCAGGTAATAGAATATCAACTAATTGCTAATTATTGATTAGCATTACTACTACTATTGCAGCTTTCAGAAATTGAGAGCTGAGTCTGGCACTCAGAATATCTCTCCAAGCAACCAGGTTATGTTGGCACAAAGCAGCATTAGTTCTGGGTGGGGGAGTTGCAAGGGGCTGATGCTGTGGGAAAGGTTGGTAACAGTTGTCAGAATGTTGGTGCAGGCAGGGAGATGGCAGCCTGCTGAGGCAGCCGCTTTCCAGAGAATTTGCCTCCAGCAAAGCTCTCCAGAGTTGTCAGATCTTACGGTTTTACCACAAGTCCTGTGAAACTTGGTGTTTTACTTGAAGCCCCAGCTCCTGAACACAAGTGGATATGTAGAACCTCAGCTTTCATTTTTAAAAACTTAAGACTCTAGTCCTAATAGTTGCAGAGGTTCCCTGTTCTCTGTTTCAGTGCCCAGACCCACTCCAGCCTGGGGCAGCCATTCCTGGGCTGCAACATTCTCAGTCACTCTGTGGAGATGGCACATGTGTGGTTCAGTCACAGCAGAAGCTGTGAGAGATTTGGGAATACTCAGTGTGGGCAGAACCCTGAGATTTTAGCTGCTAATCTGCACTGATCATGTGTAAACTGCAATTTTTCAAAGGCTCATAACAGCTAAATTGGGCAGATTTTCACAGGAACACCTAAAGGCACATCCCCCCATATACAAGTCACTCCCTGCCAAAGTTCAAGTCACCATAATTTTTTAAAATGGACAAAAATTGTATTTTCCCTAGTCTTGGTTTCAGAAATGACTGAACTGTTTTGGCTGACATTTTCTGGAAAACTTCAGCCTGAGACAGCCACACAGCATGGAAAACTTCATCCCAAATGGTTAAAGTTAGGCAAAGTTAGAAGCAACTGAAAACAGTGTTTTATAATAAGAAATATTGGGCAACCTTAATAACAGGTGGTGCGACCAGCCCCACCTTAATATATAGATATGTTCACACTTCTACAAGGGATATATAAATGTTTTTTTCAAACTCAGATAAAGGAATGTTCAAGCCAAAATTTATCTTGGCCAATTGGCTAGTTTTCTGTCCACATACACTGAGATGAGAACCATTCAACCCAAAATCGCTTGGTCCAGAGCTCATAGTCAGTCATTCCCACCATAGCCAAACTAATGGGAGCTGGCAGAGGGGGAGAAAATACATACATGTATCTCCCACGCAGGAGCGCCGCCAGCTTTTTTGCCGCCCTAGGCAGCAGAAGGTCCCACCCCTGAAATACTGCCCCCGACAGGGGCGATGGAAGGTCCCGCCCCCGAAATACTGACGACAACCGGGGCGGCCGAAGATCCAGCCGCCACGATCGACGTACCCCAAATGTTAGTGTCCTAGGCGACTGCCGAAGTCGCCTAATGGGTTGCGCCGGCCCTGCTCCCACACAGCATCTCCCTATCATGGAAGGAAGAAAAAGCAGAATATTCATGAAGTCCAATAACAATCTAACTGAGGCCTGGAGCTTACCTAGAAAGCACTGTGTTCTCCCCATCCTGCAGCTCACTAGTGATCATTTAGTCTGATCCCCACAGGCCATTTAACTTCCCAAAATAATTCCTAGAGCATATATTTTAGAAAAGCAACTAATCTTGATTTTAATATATCTACATGCGGAACAAATATTTAATAATGGCTCTTCAATCTAGCAGAGAAAAGTATAACAGAATCCAATGGTTAATTATTCTCACAGTCAATAATCCACTCTTTCTTTCCAGTCTGAATTTGTCTAGCTTCAACTTCCAGCCACTGGATCTTGTCATACCTTTCTCTGCCAGACTGAAAACCCATTACTAATTATTTGTTCCCCACGTAGACATTTATAGACTGTAATTACATCACCCCTTAACGTTCTCTTTGTTAAATTAAATAGATTGAGCTCTTTGAGTCTATCAACATAAGGCATGTTTTCTAATCTTATAATCATTCTCATGGCTCTTGTCCGAACCGCCTCCAATTTATCAACATCCTTCTTGAATTGTTGGCACCAGAACTGGACACAGTATTCAAGCAGCAGTCACACTAGTGCCAAATACAGAGGTAAAATAACCTCCCAATCCTATTCGAGGTTCCCCTGTTTATGCATCCAGGATTGCATTCGTTCTTTTGGCCACAGCATGACATTGGGAGCTAATGTTCAGCTGATTACCCACCACAATCCCCAAATCTTTTTCAGTCACTGCTTCCCAGGATTGAGTCCTCCGTCTTTTAAGTATGACCTATATTTTTTGTTCCAAATGCATACATTAACATTTAGCCATATTAAAATGCATATTGTTTGCTTGTGCCCAGTTTACCAACCAATCTAAGGTTTCAGAGTAGCAGCCGTGTTAGTCTGTATCCGCAAAAAGAAGTTTTTTTATATAAATATATTTTGCTTGTGCCCAGTTTACCAATCTAAATCGCTCTGAATCTGTGATCTGTCCTCTTTATTATTTACCACTAACCAAATTTTAGTGTCATCTGCAAACTTTATCAATGGTAATTTTATGTTTTCTTTCGGGTCATTAATAAAAATGTTAAATAGCATAGGACCAAGAACCAAGAACTGATCGCTGCAGGACCCCACTAGAAATACACCTGCTTGATGATGATTTCCCTTTTACAATTACATTTTGAGACCTATCAGTTGGCACAAATTCAATGAGTTAAAAACTGGGTATGTTAATTTTATATGATTCTAATTTTTAATCACAATATCATGTGGTACCAAGTACAGGCAGACCATGCATCCAAATGGAGCTCCTTGACTTCAACAGGACTTCATGAAGCTGAAAGGGTCCACCCATGTGTAAGGGGACTGTTGCCCCCTTACTAACATTCAGTGGGGGTGTTTTGGTTGGCTGCTCCCAGCACTAAAAGGGGAGGGGTCGA
The DNA here is from genome assembly GCF_027887155.1 of Malaclemys terrapin pileata. Taxonomy (NCBI): domain Eukaryota; kingdom Metazoa; phylum Chordata; order Testudines; family Emydidae; genus Malaclemys; species Malaclemys terrapin. Next base: position 90,544,364 of record NC_071507.1, read on the forward strand.
TGGGAAATCAGGACCCTGAGACTGACAGTCCCCAGGAACAATGGCGAGAGGCCAATGCTCCAGATTAGCCTGCCCGCCCTGTCAATCAGGCTGATCAGCATGACAGGAGGCGAGGGTGGGTCCCGTCCTCCATGTGAGTTGGAATTGCCTGGGTCAGACTGAGTGGGGCCGAGCTAAGGAGAAAGCAGGGGCCCAAGCTGAGCTGGAGAGCAGAACCGTGCCAGATCCAGAGGGGCCAGAGGCGCAGCCACAGAGCCAGAGACGCAGCCCAGGGAGAGCAGATCCTGTGCTGGGAGCAGAGCTGCAGCCACAGAGCCAGGTGTGGTGAGCAAGTGGGGCCAGCCAAGGGGGGACCTTGGGCAAACGGCCCAGCGCAGAAAGACACCCCTAGCCAAGGGCCCTTGCAGGCCAGACCGGGAGGGGGACCTTAACCTGACGGGGGGGCTGACGCTGGGAAGAAGGGTCCCACCACTCAAAGCCCGGAGATGTGTGGCCACCACCATTGCAAGTGTCCAACCCACAGCATACCTGCAGCACAGCCAGGGCCTGAGAAGGAAATCTGGGACCTACAAGGAACAGACTGCCCTGATGTCCAGAGACACTGTTTGTGATGTTCCCCTGCCACAGAGCGGGGTGATGTGTTTTCCTTTAACCTCTCCCATTTTTCCTTATTCTTTTCTTTAGATTAATTGTTAATTAAACAACTTGTATTTGCTTTAAATTGTATGAAATAATCAGTGGGTCAGGGAGGTGCCCAGTGCAGAGAGGGTACCCCGGAGTGGGGACACCCTAGCCCCTGTCCTAGGTGACCACAGCAGGGTTGGGGGTTGAGCCCCCCAGGAATCCTGGGCCCAGCCTTGTTGGGGTTACGAGGACTCTGCCAGACAGGAGAGTGGAAGGGGAGCCCTCAAGGGCAGGGAGGCCTCTGGGTAAAGGGAGTGGGAGCGAGGACTCAGATCCTTTTGCTAGCCCACTTCACCGAGGCAGTGCAGAAGCCAGGAAAGTTCCCCACAATAGCGGGACCATTCCCCCGCTTACACATGTACAGCTGTTTGAAAGATCAAGGCCTTATATGCTACAGTGGTGTGTGCTATAGACAACCTTACAATAAATAAAGATTAGTCTGAAATCACAAGCCATTTTTTCTTCAGCCTCACCAAAGCAATGTCATCTTCTTGTCCCATGCTCTTTGGGACCTTTCCTGTTATGTTTTTCTCTTCTCTGAGGCAAGGCATTGCCAGCTAAGTTCCCTCTAAGCTGCATGGCCGCGCTGCCTTGCAGCTATTAAGCCCCATGCAGGGGCTCAGGGCTGCAGCAGGGAGAGATGCCTGGACCTGCCGCAGCAAGGCGAGTCGCCCCTCCCCACCGGACCGAGCACTGACCTGCCCCGGACTTGCTGCAGCTGGGGAAGAGGAGCCCCTCCCCTGGCCCAGGCCCACCAGAGCTGCCAGGAAGAGGAGCCCCTCCTTCTACCCAACCCAGCCCCGCCGTAGCTGCCGTAACAGGGGAGAGGCACCTCTCCCTCGGCTCCAAGCTGCTGCAGCGGGAGAGGGCTGGGGGAGTCCTCTCTCCCCACTGCAGCCCAGGGAAGCCTGCACCCCAAACCCCTCATCCCTGGCCCCTCCCCAGAGCCCGCACCCCAACCCTCTGCCTCAGCCCTGAGCCACCTCCCGCACTCCGAAACCCTCATCCCCACCCCAAAGCCTTCACCCCTAGCCAGAGTTCTCACCCTCTGCACCCAACCCTCTGCCCCAGCCCTGAGCCCCCTCCCGCACTCCAAACCCCTCAGCCTCACCCCCACCACCTGAATTTTGTTATGTGTGCCAATATGAAGTTGATATGTCACATATCACCTCCATATTGGCACACATAAAAAAATTCATTCTACACATGGACATAAAAAATTAGAGGAAATACTGATTGCCAGCATAATCTAGTACACCACTGCTTGCTATCTGTCCAGTCAGGGTCATGGAGTAGCAGCTCTCTCCCATTCTAGCTCCCCCCTGTTGTCTGGGGAACACACCTACTTCTGGGAAATGGAAGAACCAAACAGATACTTAATTAATATATGGAGATATCCTATCTCCTAGAACTGGAAGGGACCCTGAAAGGTCATCAAGTCCAGCCCCCTGCCTTTACTTGCAGGACCAAGTATTGATTTTGCCCGAGATCCATAAGTGGCCCCATCAAGGATTGAACTCACAACCCTGGGTTTAGCAGGCCAATGCTCAAACCACTGAGCTATCCCTCCCCTGAATTCCTTGGTTTTTTTTTTTTTTTTTTTTTTTTTTTTTGGAAAGATCTAATGCTGTATGTGAATAATTGACTAACGATGATACACTGTTATTATCGTGGATATGTCCGATTTTTTGTGTGTACAGAAAACACTTAGCAGCAAACAAATGCATTGAATTCCTTCCACTGTCACAGTGCCATGAGGTCCCCCTAGAAAGTCTTTCATGTTGCTTCACAAGGATTCCAAATAAAGCTCTTAATTCTGAAGGACCCCCCCACCCCCACTTTAGAATCATAACACCATTTTTGGCTTGTCTACATTTGCCCCTTTTTCCTAACATTTCCCATCATGGTTACTACCTGTGCACCTCTCCCAGGAGAAGCAACCGTGGGAGCACTAGTGAAGACCCATCGCCGGCTTTCAACTACTGTGTTGTCTAACTCTGCTCAAAGAAGGTGTAAATGATAAAAGGGCGAGATTCTAATACTACATAAGGAACTACTGAACGTAAGGGTAAGATGAGGCCCTGAAACAGAAACCCTTGTATCAGAGGCCCGTTATGAGGCCTAAGGCCTGAACTACAGTAATGGTCAAGACTTTGTTAACATAAAGCAAAGTTAAGCTGTGAGCAAGAGGCAGGTCCTGCTCAGAGTCTGGCAAGGAGAGGGCTGATGTTGCAAAAACACACATACCTAAAAGGTACTGGACTCTAGAGATATAAACAAATACCAGGATGGTACCAGAACACTCTGATACTAGCACATTCCAGACAGATAACAAGGAACATGCTGACCCATCCTAAAGAAAGGGGCAAAAGGGGAATATGATGGACGGGGTTGTTTTGATCGAACCACCATGTACAAGGTGATAGGCAGCACCTTACTACGTAGAGGGATTGTACCTCAATACGTCAGGAGTGAGGTGTAACTTGTTTGTACCGGTGTATAAGAATGCACCCCTGAGGGGTGGCCTTTGTCTGGCCTAGGGGGCAGTGGTAAATCCTGCCACTGACTGAACCAGTCCATTATCAGGGAGCACATATGTACTAGCAGAACTGTAGGTTTCAGAGTAGCAGCCGTGTTAGTCTGTATCCGCAAAAAGAAGAACAGGAGTACTTGTGGCACTTTAGAGACTTCTTCCAAAGAAGTGGGCTGTAGTCCACGAAAGCTTATGCTCTAATAAATTTGTTAGTCTCTAAGGTGCCACAAGTACTCCTGTTCTTCTTTTAGCAGAACTGTAGACATCTGATCCAGGGAGCTAGACTGTGTTTTGTTTGGCAATAAACCTAGCTGGGTGCCTTCGTACCTTATCGGAGTCTGTGGTCATTGGGGCTTCTCTTGGGGTCTGCTGTGCCAGCTATCTGCACATAGCCGGGGCAGCAGGCAGAGGGAACACATGCACGCAGCCGACTCTTATCAACATTGGACAGAGCAGAGCACCACCACATTGCGGCTGACTGACAACATTACTACTATCCAAGTACTACTACCCAAGTTTTATTCATGCCTGATCCCCTCTGACCCTGACAACACTGACAAATAAGTTTCTTATTTTGATAAATTTACCTTGCTTTGAAGATTGATTCTCTTGGATTTTGTCACTATCCAATTAATTTTGAGAAGTAAGCTTGCAAGTTTTTTACTTTACAGGATATAACATATGTTACAAAAGAACTCTACATCCTGCACTGACAAAGATCACTAGAGTTTTAAACAGGCTAGTATAGGAGACACTAACATCTTGCCAGCTCAACAAGGACTCTCTCTGGGTAGATCTACACTGCAGCTAAAAACCCACAGCTGGCTCATGCCAGCTGACTCAGGCTCACAGGGGCTTGGGCTAAGGGGCTGTTTAATTGTGGTGTCAATGTCGAGGCTCAGGCTGCAGCCTGAGCTTTGGGATCCTCCCATCTCACAGGGTGCCAGAGCCTGGGCTGCAGCCCGAGCCCACATGTCTACACAGCAATTAAACAGCCCCTTAGCACAAGCCCAGGCCAGCTGGGGGGTTTTAATTGCAGTGTAGACATACCCTCTGTGATAGGATCAGAGTACTTCATAGGCTAATATGCACGCCATCGAGCTGCGGACTAACATGAAGCCAAGTACTTTCTCAAGATTTTTTTTTTTTAAGTGAGATTGGGGTCTCCATAAAATGTTGATTGGAAAGGAGTCTGAGAAACTAAGTTTTCCTCTAGTTCTAGACACAAATTTACCAAAAGTGCAAAGCTGTACTTACCCAAGGTTCCAGCTTAGACTCGTGTGTACTTCTGAAATTTGAAAAAGGCAAAGCCAAAATTACTAAGTGCACCTATTTACATACACAAAACAGTTCCATACAGTATGCTTGCTGCACAGGGTCCTCTCCTAACCTAAGGCATCAAATACCAATATAAAGAAGTACAACATAAAACAAAAAAGATCTTAAACCCCAAAGGAAAACCCCTGTCTGAATTATTTTTAGACAGACACCAGGAGTTGCTGTTCTGTCTCCAATCTGTTCTGCTTTTTGCTGCCTGACCTCTATATCACAGCTGTGCTGCAACTGTTTGATTGCACACCAGTACATGTTCACACCACTCCCATAGGCTGCAGATCACAATTTTAGGCAGCCTTCCACTGCACCTGATTAGAGCTCTTGACTTAGAGAAGGAAACTATTGTCCTGTTGACTACTATGCAGGCCAGCCACAAATAAGCCCAATACAAAAGTCTAGACACATAAACTAGGCACCTGAGTGGAGTAGCAGGACCTACAAGAAAGGTTAAACATGAAGACAATTACATACTGGCCTCCAATGGCCTATTAGTGAGTCACAGAGCTGCATTCTGAGTGCCTACCAGAATGCACAAGGACAAATAAGAATAATTTCTTTCCAGCTTGGGGAACCAAAGATGGGAAATGCCACAGAGATTTGGGACAAAAGGGGAACGGAAAGTAGCACACTCACATCTTATATACAGATGAAGGCTTGAGTGGAATGATATTCTGTCCTCACAAGTGTTTCAAACCTATAAATCACAAAGTCCAGGTGCAAATCACATGCAACCAGGGACAGTGCTACCATTTAGGCAAACTAGGCAGTCGCCTAGGGTGCCAAGATTTGGGGGGTGCCAAAAAGCGGTGCCCCCAATTTTTTTTTACAGCGTTCCTACGCCCCCTCCCCAAGCGCATGGTCGCTGCTCCACTTTCCCGTCTTCCAGGCTTGCGGCGCCAATCAGCTGTTTGGCACCGCAAGCCTGGGAGGGGAGGAGAATTAGAGCGGGGGTGGCATGCTCAGGGAGGAGGCAGAGCAGAGGTGAGGAGCTGCTGCACGGCTCCCCGGGGCGGGGGGGAGCTGACGTGGGGGGGCGCCTCAGGGTGGGGAGCTGCCGCAGGGCTGGGTGGGAGGGGAGGCGCAAGGTGGAAGTTTCACCTAGGGCGTGAAACTTCCTTGCACCGGCCCTGCATGCAACTATTACACATAGTGTCTCCATTAATGTTTGTTAGTAACAGTAACTCCTAACTCTATTGTATAAATCTCCAGCAGAGCTAATTTTGACTAAAAGGAAACAGGAAACCCACAGTACTCTCTGGTTTCTCAGAATTTTGTTCAGTCAGTGTTTATCTCTTCTGTCATCAGAACAACGTATGACTACTCTCTAGCAGAACTTGTTAAAGCCTAGAATTCAGGAGGGGTGATTACAGTTTAAATAATAACAATAATCTATTTGGTTTACAGACTCTATCATGTGAAAGTCAGGATAATCCTCCTTGTGCATTCCTCTCTCATCCACACACACCCAGTTTAAACTCTCCCTGGATTTGTCCTCTGGTTAGACTACTGGATAGATGTGCCTCCTGGGGACTCTGAAATAGAAATTATCTAATTATCTTTGGGGGTTTTTCTATAGAGCTTATACCTATGCTTCACTGCTGTTTAAAATTAACCTCTCTCAGTTGCTATGGTAAGTGTTCTGATTCACATTTCCTGTTCACTTTGGGTGCAGCCAGTTCTAGATTCTTTATGCTCTTCCACAAAGGAGAGAGAAGGCCACTTTCTAGGTACATGTGACAAATAATAACTAAAATTACAAGTGTGTACCAGGGGTGCTGGAACAATTTGTATAGGGGGGATGCTGAGAGCCACTGAACCAAGCTGTAAACCCTGTATCTACTGGAAACCACTTCAAGCCAGGAGGTGCAGCAGCACGCCCCGCATCTCGCGTTCCAGCACCTATGGTGTGTACAGCTGAACAAATGGTTCAGGCAAAAATCCAAAGCCAGGTTTGTCTTTTGATCTATGTTTCACAGGCTAGATAATGACATGAGACAACTCCATACTTATTAAAGAAAAACAGCTGTTTATTCAATCAGCAATCCATGATCCTCCCTCCAGGTTCCATGATTACTATGATCAAAACTCAAACATACTCAGTTCAACAGATGTCTTCTTGCAAATATTGCAATATTTTGCTGCACTGTATATTCCCACGCTGAAGCCTCTAAGACCTTATGCATATGGTCTAGGGAACAGGAGAGAGCCACCACCTTCCTGTGTGTAGTGCAGCATAGTTTCATGCTGTAGGACTGCAGAAGGGTGGTCTTGTGGTTAAGGTTCTGGATAGTACTAAGGCTACAGGAGTTCAATTCCTGCCTCAGCCATAGACTTTCTGTGTGATCTTGGGCATATTATTTACTTTCTCTATCCCTTGATACCTCATCTCTAAAATGAAGATTATATTCCTCTGACTTCCAAAGGACTTGTAAAGATAAATTCATTCGAAACTTGTTTACAGTGACAGGAGTCATGTAAACGGATATTCAGATCTCATTCCCAGCCTACAGACAGAGGGATAAGCAAGGCTGATGCTCTACAAATTTATCCCTAGATAATGCAGGTGAATAGTGACTATATATGCCTGAGGGCATTCTTTGCCAAAAAATAAAAAATTATGTACATTTTAAAATTCTGCAAGTTTTATTTGTCAATAAATAAATGCAGAGGCTCTAGCATGCCATTGGGGAGCACAGGCCACTGGCTGCACAGAGGTGGGAGATCACCCTGCAATGCCCCCACCCCCTGGGACACTGACTCAGCAGTGAGGCTGCACCCCACCCTGACACAGCACAAGGCCTGGACCTGTCCCAGCAACACGTTGGGGCCCTGCCTCTCTGCACCAGGCACACCAGGTGTGGGGCAGGCAGGATCAACCAGGCAGGATCCAAGTGTGGAGAGGCTCCATGTGGGGGGATCGAGGTGTGGGGTGAGAGGGTTCTGTGTTGAGCAATCTGGGTGCAGGCAGCTCAGTGGGGAGTCTATGTGGGGGGGGGATCTGGATGCACAGAGGCTCGTTGGGGGGAGATTCCAGGTGCAGGGGCAATGGGATTCTGCAGGGTCTTCCAGGTGAAGGTGGTTGGGGCTCAGTGGAGTGGTCTGGGTGTAGGGGTCTCAGCGAGGGAGTCTAGGTGCTGAAGGAGTAGGGCTTGGTGGTGGTCTGGGTGCAGCAAGTTGGGAGTCAGTGGCATGGGGGTCTGTATGTGGGGGCTCAGGGTGGTGCAGGGGGTGGGACTCATCAGGGTGGGGGTTTGAGTGCAGGGAACTCAGTGGGGGGTGATCTGGATTCAGGGGTAAGGGTCCAGAGGCAGGAGTTCTGGGTGCAAGGGTTGGGTATGGAGGGCTAGGGGGTTCTAGATGTACAGGGTGAGACTTGGAGGGGGTGTCTGGGTATGGCAGGTCCAGATGCACCATGGTTGAGTGGCTGGGGGAGCAGCTCCCCATACAGTAACCCCCTCCCTCCGCAGCTGAGGAGCGATGGGGGCAGGAAGCAAGGGAGGATACTGAGCTTCCTGCAGCTGGGGGAGGTTTCTGGGGTGGGTCTGACAGCCCCAGCTACTCCTTGCAGGGGAAGAGGAAATCCCATCCTCTCCTGCCTCCAGCCCAGCCGGGACTAGCAGCTGATCCCAGCTCAGAGTAGGAGCCACTGGCTAGGGTGTCCCCAGCCCCGCGGTGATTTACCTCTCTGCCGGCTGATCCAGGTGCCTGAAATGATGTACCTGCGCTTCTAGGGAGTGGTGCGTGACTGCTCTTGCAGCTTCCCTTTGCTTCCCTGTCAGAAAGTCATTTTTCTGTGGGAAGCAAAGAAATCTTCGGGGGAAATGAATTCTGCACACACCCAGTGGCACACAATTCCACTGCATCTATAGTTACTCCTCGGGGGGGAACCAGGAGTAACTATAGATGCAGTGGAATTGAAAGGAGGAAAAAAGGTAGCTGGAATACAAATTTAAGGCTTCCTTAATGGCAGAAGAAAACTGAGAGTGTTTCAGTGGGGAAATGAAAATGTCCTTCTTGTTGGGGTTGAGAAGAGGGTGGACAGGGAGATTCAGTGCCATTTGCACTTTAAAGATCAGGGACCAAACTGAGACCTAGTACCAAGCAATGCCGTACTCTTTTTTCCCCACTGTTTTCATACACACACCATTCCTCACCCTTCTGCATTCTAGATCACGCTGTTTCTTATTTCCCCTCACTGCCTGGGTACCAGCAAGAGGGTCATTGAGAGCATAAGAAAAACAGTCTCCTTGCTTAGTTCAGGTGCCAGGTACCACAGTGGGGTAAAAGTCCTGCTCAGCTATTACAGCTCCAGGAGAGAGCATGCTCAGTTGCTCTGGAGAGATGGTACATGCACAGTCTGATGACACAGGAGAGAAGAGGGGCTGGTGCATGCTCAGTACAGACAGAATCTTTGGAGAATTCAGAGCCCAAACTCTGACAAGTCTCTACTGAGGATATGCAAACTGTGATTATTTTAAAAAGGCTCATAACTCTGTGTGACAGTTACAGTATCCAATCAGATCTACTAACCAGACACTCAAAGTCCCGTTACTGTGGGCAGAGGAGGCAGGGAGGCACCAGGTCATCACCCATGCCAGGCCAGCCCCTACTCCATGAGGGCTGCCTCCTACCTGCATCGGGTGGCTGCAGCTCCCAGCCCCAGCTCCACGAGTCCCTCCCAACCTGGGTGGAGTGGAGGGAGAGGGGGAAAGCAGCAAGTGACAGGGAGACAGGGGAAGATGAGTGAATGGGGGAAGGGGTGGGGCAGGGGCGGGGCCTCAGGGAAAGGGTGGGGCATGGCCTTCGGGGGAAGAGACAGGGCAAGGGTAGGGCTTCAGGGAAGAGGCGGGGCGGGGGAGGTTCTGGCACTCCTACTGGAGTGCACGGTTTTTAAATACAGTAGAAACTCAAAGATACGAACACCAGAGTTATGGACTGACTGGTCAACCAGACACCATGTGAAAGGGAGTGGGACATGCTGTGTGTGTGTGGGCACACACACCCACCCCTCTGCCCAGAGAGGGACAAGCTTGCAAACGCATACCAGGGCTGAGGAGGGAGCTCAGCTGCTGCTGAAGCCTGGCCTGGATTGTCAGCTGCTGGATCTGGAGCCAGAACTGCGCTTTGCTCAGAGTTACGAACATTTCAGAATTACGGACAACCTCCATTCCTGAGGTGTCCATAACTCTGAGGTTCTACTGTATTTCAAAATTGGCAACCCTAGTAGTCAACTCTCTCAGATTAATAGTACAGTGATCTGGCTTCTGCAACTGGAGCTCTCGCAGGCTGGTTGATGAGCTTCCAGCTTCTTCCCAAATCCCAAAATTGTAATTGATTAATTCTGTGCCCCTGTCAAGGCTGATTCCCCACTCTGGCACTTCGAGTGCAGAAGGTGGGGGCTCGCAAGGACTCTAAAAATTAATACTTGTCACTCCAGGCTTGTATTAAACTCCCAAGGTTACAGCTTTTCTCTGACCTTGGATTGGTAGATGCTGCCACTACCCAAGTGCCAGGGCCGGCTCTGGCTTTTTTGCCGCTCCAGGCAAAAAAGCCTCCAGCCGCCCCCCGCCCCCCGGCGGGGAGTGTGGCAGGGAAGGGCACCTAGCCCTGCCATGGCCCCGCTCTCCCCGGCCGGCCGGAGCGCCGGGGGAGGGCGGCGAGCCCGGCTAGGGCCCCGCTCTCCCCGACCGGCCGGAGCACTGGGAGGAGGGCGGCGAGCCCGACCGGGACCCCGCTCTCCCCAACCGGCCAGAGCGCCGGGGGAGGGCGGCGAGCCCGCCGCGGCTCCGCTCTCCCCGGGTGAGCGCCGCCCCCCTCCAGGTGCCGCCCCAAGCACATGCTTGGAGGGCTGGTGCCTGGAGCCGGCCCTGCTAAGTGCAAAACCTTTGAGAACCCAGGAAGGCACACTTGGGAATTCCTGCCTGTGGGGTACCCTCAAGCCATTTCACCCCTCCTCCAGGGAAGAGCTGAAAAAGAAAAAAAAATAGGAAATCAGCTGTTGCCACCAGCTAATTAAACAATATGTGCAGAAACCTCTTAAGACACAAAAATCCAATTCTGTTCTTAAAAAAGGTTAATTTTATTAATAAAAAAGGAAGAAAATACATCTGGGAACTTAGGCTTTTGCTAGATTAAAAAAAAACAACTACAAGGATTAAGCATCAAGAATAGCTCTCTTGAGCTCCAGCTTAAAGGTTACAAGCAAAACAAAAGCACCTAGGGTTAGCACAGAGGAATCCACAAGCCATAAAGAAATAAAAGGGATAAACCTAATTGCGTCTTCCTAGACATGTCCTGATCTACTTACATATCTGGGGTTTTAGATCAGTAGTTTCTAGGTATGATATGGATGATTTTTCATACCTGGCCCAAGCTTCTCACAGCATAACTCCTCCCTGTCTGCCTCTCCCCGAGAACAACAACAGACAGACAAAAGGGGAGTCTTGTTTCAATTTTTAAAAGTTCTAGCCTTCCCATTGGCTCTTTTGGACAATTGCCCACTCACTTCTTTTTACCTATACATAGCAGTGAGACTTTTTAACCCTTTACAGATAGAGCAATTAGAGAACAAGCTACTAAGAGGGATTTTATAGCTACTAGCTGGCTGAGTGTCCATAAAAGGGAGCTCCGCCCCCCACCTTCATTTATCACAGCCCCACTAGCCCAGAAATAATTATGCATCCCAGACCTCTATCTGCCCATCCCTCAGCCCATCAATGTATTATGCATTCAGACTCCCAACCCACATCTGTCCCTTGAAGCAACTCCACTCCCTCTGCAGTTGCAGGGTTTTTTCACCCCACCCCACCCCAAGTCTGTTGTTGCGGGAATAGAGATGGGAAGGATGAACAGACTGACCTATTCTTCATGTGAGGAGAGGAGGAAGCAAAGTCAGCCTGAGGAGCTATTTCTGCTTTCCCCCCTGGTGAGAATGGTAGCTGCCTCCTTTAACCTCTCTCCTCCCAAAAATCTCCTCTGGGCTTCTAAGGGAGAGCTCTGCCCACCTCTTGTAGCAGCCCAGTTTGGCTGCCTTTCCCCAGGAGGCTGGGAAGTGTGGAAGGCAGCCAATCAGAAGAAGTTTTTCCCTAGGGAGGGGTGGAACTCATGTGGAGGCTGGAACTTCCGGCATCATTGAGAGACTGGCTCAAGTAGGGTCCAAAAACACATTATTGGTGATTAAATCATGAGAACTGGCAATGCTGCACAGTTTCTCCAAAAAATTCTTATAACCAATTCATTAATATGGGCAAAACAACTTATTTTCCCAATTTTGTTCTCTGAAATGGATGAACCATTTTTGCTGAAACCTTCCAAACAACTTCAGCCTGGGAAAGACACTGGTCATGGAAATTTTCAGTCTGAATGCTTAAAGTTTGGCAACATTATAAGCAATTTAAACTAGGATCTTATAATAGGAAGTGTCAGGTAATTTTTTTCATAGAGTCATGGAGTTTTAAGGCCAAAAGTCTGATCTCATGTATAACATAGGCAATTAAATTACACCAAGTTACCCCTGTATTGAGCCCAGTAACTTGTGTTTGGCTAAAGCACATTTTCCAGAAAGGCACCCAGTCTTGATGTGAGACAGCAGCAGACGGAGAATTCCACCATTTCCTTGGTAGTTTGTTCCAATGCTTAACTAACCTCACGGTTAAACATTTGTGCCTAATTTCTAAAATGAATTTGTCTGGCTACAGCTTCCAGACATTGGTTCTTTTTATGCCTTTCTCTGCTGGATTAAAGAGCCCTCCCAGTATTTTCTCCACAAGAAAGTGCATACACACTGTAATCAAGTCACCTTTCTGTCTTCTTTTTGATATATATTAAACAGATTGAGTTCCTTGAGTCCTTCACTGTAAGGGATTTTCCTGTAAAATAAGACAAAAGAATTACAGTGACACCTTGTGGTGAAAATATCCTTTTACATCAGAATGATATTCTTGAGACTTGTCTGAGAACATGCTGCTGATGCTGGTGCTTCTAATACAGTATTTCTTCTGCTCCATAGAAGTTTTCTAAAAAACACACAAGATACAGTATTGTAAGTAGAAGTATATCCACTAAAAAGATTATTTCTAAAAATAATCTAAGCAGCCAACTGGCCCAGGAGTTTGAACCAAAAGCATAACTAGAACTATAGCTTCTACTTAATATTTCAACATGACTAATAAAATTAATAAATCAAACATATAAAAATTACCACTTATTCTCATTGAATGGAATCATATGTTTCTTTGGAGAGAGGCAGCTGTATCTAGTGGATTGATTTCAGGAGTTTGTGTTAATATTTATATGTGCAACTGTCTAAATTTGCTCACAAATCAGATTGTTAAGTACCCATAAAAATTGAGACTAGGTTTAAAAATCAATCCTTTAACGTTAGCGTCTATATTATATTATGTTGTTAGTGAATTTGATTTGGAGGTGGTCTCATAAATTTGGTGGAGATGGAGCCAAGCAATGAATTGAATCTGGGCCTGAATTTTCCTAAAGTTCAAATAAGCTAACTCATTCTAGCAAGGAGAATCATGTATGAACAGATCCTGCTCCTCTATTTTCTGGTTGGATTTTAATAATCATAATTTTATTTGTATACAGACAATTTCTCAATTCCTTTAGAATGTTTTATCTGTATGTGTTTTCCATTCATTTTGATAACACATGTGATCATTCTGTAACGGATATAAAAGACAGGAAATAATGTATTAATTCTAAAGTATCAGTGCAATTGGAAAAATATTTGAAACACTTTTAGAAGAAAACAATATTAATATGATGTTCTTAAAATGGTAATAAAGTTGATAAGATTATATACATATATGAGAGCTATTAATTTCTAACATGCATATACATATGGGACTATTATTTTAAAAAGTCCTTGTGAAAATTCTATCAATGCTAGATAATACATGAAACTCTATAACAGACATGTAAACACTGGGCTTTTTCATCTTAGCATTGTTCAAGTGCTGATATCATATGAAAAAAGTTACTTCATAAAAGTACATGGTGAAATGAAAAGTCATTCGTCTTTTGTGATACATAGAAAAATTGTCAGTGAATGAATGAATAGAAAACTGTCAGTTAATGAGGGGACCAGGAACAAGTGGGTTTATATACGACAAGGCTGGTAAAATACACAGTAAATTCCCACTCCTTTAAACACTTATTCGTGTGCCTAACTTTACTGCTGTCAGGGTTCCCTCCCCACTCTGAACTTTAGGGTACAGACGTGGGGACCCACATGAAGACCCCCTAAGCTTATTTCTACCAGCTTAGGTTAAAAACTCCCCTATTCCTTGGATTAAGTAACGCTGCCACCACCAAGTGATTTAAACAAACATTTAGGGAGGGCCACTTGGAGCCCTACCTTCCCCAAATATCCCCCTAAGCCCCTACACCCCTTTTCCTGGGCAGGCTTGAGAATAATCCCTCACAAATTGGTACATGTGAACACAGACCCAAACCCTTGGATCTTAAAACGATGAAAAAACAATCAGGTTCTTAAAAGAAGAATTTGAATTAAAGAAAAGATAAAAGAATTACCTCTGTAAAATTGGGATGGTAAGTACTTTACAGAATAACAAAAGACTCAAGAACATAGAGGATCTCCCCTCTAGGCAAAACCTTAAAGTTACAAATACAGGGCTAAACCTCCCTCTAGACAAGGAAAATCACAAGCCAAAATAAAAGTAAGCTAACGCATTTCCTTATTATTACTTACTAATTCTAATTGAGTTGGATTGCTTGCCTTCTTGATCTGTCTCCGGCAAGCACACAGAACAGACAGACCAAGAACAGACAAAACAAAGCCTTTCCCCCCTCCCCAGATTTGAAAGTATCTTGTCCCCTTATTGGTCCTTTTGGTCAGGTGCCAGCTAGGTTACCTGAGCTTCTTAACCCTTTACAGGTAAAAGGATTTTGTGCCTCTTGCTAGGAGGGATTTTATAGTACTGTATACAGAAAGGTGGTTACCCTTCCCTTTATATTTATGACAACTGCCATGAATAATCCCATTGAAATCAAGTTTGATGTTCACCGGATCAGAGTCTAAGGATATGTCTGCATTGCAATGACATGGCAGGCAAGGGACAGGGAACGGGAGGGTTAGATTGGTCGGGAGTTCCGGGGGCTGTCAGGAGAAGGGGGTGTAGAGAGCGGTTGGGACAGGGGGGGTTAGATTGGTCGGAGGTTTTAGGGGGGCTGTCGGGAGAAGGGGGTGTAGAGAGCGGTTGGGACAGGCAAGGGACAGGGAACGGGAGGGTTAGATTGGTTAGGAGTTTGGGGGGCTGTTAGGAGAAGGGGATGTAGAGAGCGGTTGGGACAGTCAGGGGACAGGGAGCAGGGAGACTTAGCTGGGGGTGGGGTCCTGGGGGCAGTTGGGGGGGTCTCAGGAGAGGGCAGTCAGGGGACAGGTAGGGGGATTCTGAGGGGGGCAGGAAGTGGGAGGGGGCGGGCAAAGGTGGCATCCCCTGTCCTCTTTTTTGATTGTTGAAATATGGTAACCCTATCTGACTCAAGTATCAGGGGGTAGCCGTGTTAGTCTGTATTTACAAAAACAACAAGCAGTCTGGTGGCACCTTAAAGACTAACAGATTTATTTGTGTCAGTATATAATGCCTGCATCTGTAACTTTCACTCTATGCATCCGAAGAAGTGAGGTTTTTACTCACGAAAGCTTATGCCCAAATAAATCTGTTAGTCTTTAAGGTGCCACCAGACTCCTTGTTGTTTCTATCTGACTCATAACTTTTGCACAGTGAGGACAGACTGCATCTTTCTCCCTTGCACACACGCCCGCGTGTACCACTTGCAGGAGCTGCACGAGGGGCACGGGCAGGTGAAGGGTCAGGAACAGCGGCCCCCGTCTATCACAAGCCCAGTGAAGCGTGACGGCCGGTGTGCGCATGCGCGCGGCCCTGGGCTTGCCTCCCCAACCGGAAGTGCCCTGTTGCCTGCCGGGTCGCAGTTTATCCTGGAGACGGTTGTCAAGGAGCGAACGCCGCGTCGCTGGGCAACAACAGACCGAGGATTGTTCCCGGGGCCCTGAGGCTGGGCTGAGCCCCGCGCCCGGCAGCCCCCGCCGCGGCCATGGCCACGGGCTCCATGCTCCCCGCGCGCAACCAGGAGGCGGCGGCTGCAGCCAGCGGCACTTACAGCTACTGCAGCCGCCCCCGGGCCCTGCCCGCCCGGCGGAGATACCGGGGCGCCCCGGCACACAACGAGCAGTGAGTCCGGCCCGCGGCGCCCCCTCCAGCCCGGCTCCAACCGCGCCCCCGTGAGCCTCGTCCCCCGCCCCCTTCCCCCGTCCCGTCCCGTTCTCCAGCGCCCCCTGTCCCCGCCCCCTGCCCCCTGTCCCGTGGCCTGGGGCGGTGCCAGGACCGTGGGACTGGGGGTGCATCAGCTCTGCAGTGTGAGGGGTTGCCTGCCTAGTCAATAGCTGAGATGGACGTGTACAAGAAGGGGGATGCAGGGGCTAATTTCTTTAAGTAGCATCCCCGTTGCTGGTGTGGTTTGTTCTTTAGGCCTTTATTGACACCCAGCTGGGTCTCACTCTTCAGAGATACTACAATGTGACACGATCCATAAGCAGCTCTGTTGATTTTGTTCCTTTATGTGATGTGTTACAGGGAGGAAGAACCTGTTCGCTATGCGAACCTCATGTACGATAGGAGAGTGGTACGAGGCAACACTTATGCCCTTCATGCATTACCTTGGGTAGGTTCTGTTTACATAAATCTTATTATAGCTTTGTTAAAAACTAAGAGTCAATAGAACTATTATAGAATAATGATTTTTACCCGTTTGTACTTTCATTTTACATAAAGCACAATCATGGGTTCTCCTCTTGGATTAATATGTGGGTTTTTTCACAGTTTCTAGAAATGCTGTAATTATTTTCATGTGAACTTCCACTGTTCAGATTTTTTTTTTAACAGTGTTGGGAAAACTTTAGATTAAGAAGTTTTCTCCTTTTTTCATTTCCTTTTTGTGTATATGCTATTGAGTATAAGCCAACACAACTTTATTTACTTCCTGGTTTGTTCATCAGCATCTCAGTGATATTAGCAGGGGCGGCTCCAGGCACCAGCACACCAAGCGTGTGCCTGGGGCAGCAAGCCGCGGGGGGCGGCCTGCCGGTCCCTGTGAGGGCAGCAGCCAGGCTGCCTTCGGCGGCATGCCTGCAGGAGGTCCGCCGGTCCTGCGGTTTCGGCGGCGGGTACGCCAACGGCGCGGGACCAGCGGACCCCCCCGGAGGCATGCCACCGAATCCTGGGTATTAGCACAACTCTGGGAATATTGTTTCTAAGTTAACTTGTGCTCACTTATCCTGTAGATGTAGGGCTATTCCAGTAAGTGAGCAGTAGACACTTAGTACATCCTCTCTACACACACACACACACATCATACATCATTTGAAAGCTTATGTCGGTGTTGAGATGATGTATGATGTGGAGCTGTGAAGTGGTGCCATTACCATAGAAATCAGGATAAACAGTGACACTATCAACTATAAAATGACCACTTTGGGACAGTTCCTCAGATTTGTCACCTAAAAAGAGTGGCTCAGGTTTGGGAATCTCCCTCACATCCTCAGTCATGAAGACCGATGCAAATAATTCATTTAGTTTCTCCACAATGGCCTTATCGTCCTTGAGTGCTTGTTTAGCATTTCAATCCTCTAGTAGGCCCCACTGGTTGTTTAGCAGGCTTCCTGCTTCTGATGTACTTAAAAAAATATTTTTTTTTGCGATTACTTTTTGAGTCTTTGGTTAGCTGTTCTTCAAATTCTTTTTTGGCCTTCCTAATTATATTTTTACACTTCACTTGCCAGAGTTTATGCTCCTTTCTATTTTCCTCACTAGGATTTAACTTCCACTTTTTAAATGATGCCTTTTTGCTTCTCACTGCTTCTTTTACTTTGTTGTTTAGTCACGGTGGCACTTTTTTGGTTCTCTTACTATGTTTTTTAATTTGGGGTATACATTTAAGTTGAGCCTCTATTATGGTGTCTTTAAAAGGTTCCCATGCAGCTTGCAGGGATTCCACTTTTGGCACTGTACATTTTAACTTCTGTTTAACTAATTTCCTCATTTTTGTGTAGCCCCCCTTTCTGAAATTAAATGTTACCATGTTGGGCTGCTGTTGTGTTTTCCCTGCCACGGGGATGTTAAATTTAATTATATTATGGACACTATTACCAAGTGATCCGGGTATATTCACATGTTGGACCAGATCCTGTGCTCCACTTAAGACTAAATCAAGAATTACCTCTCCTCTTGTGGGTTCCAGGACTAGCTGCCCCAAGAAGCAGTCATTTAAGGTGTCAAGAAACTTTATCTCTGCATCTCATCTTGATGTGACATGTACCCAGTCAATATGGGGATAGCTGAAATCCCCCATTGTTATTGAGTTTTCTATTTTTATAGCCTCTCTAATCTCTCTGAGCATTTCGCAGTCAATACCACTGTCCTGGTGAGGTGGTCAGTAGTATATCCCTACTGCTATATTCTGATTATTCGAGCATGGAATTAATATCCTTCGAGTTTTTATGGTACAGTTTGGTTCACTTAAGATTTTTACTTCATTTGATTCTATGCTTTCTTTCACATATAGTGCCACTCCCCCCCGCATGACCTGTTTTGTCTTTCCGATATATTTTGTACCCTGTATTACTCTGTTCCATTGATTATCCTCATTCCACCAAGTTTCTGTGAAGCCTATTAAATCAATATCCTCATTTAATACGAGGCACTCTAGTTCACCCATCTTATTATTTAGACTTCTAGCATTTGTATATAAGCACTTTAAAAACTTGTCACTTGTTAGCTGTCTGCCATTACACAATGTCATTGAATGGGTCTCTTTTTCAGTTGACTGTTTCTCATTAGATCCTACCCGTATTTTATCATCTTCCATCCTCTCCTCCTTACTAGGACATAAAGAATCTCCATTAATAGATCCTCCCCCAAGGGATGTCTCTGTCCGAGCCACATGCTCCTCCACACCTGTCGGCTTTCCCCCAGCCCTTAGTTTAAAAACTGCTCTGTGACCATTTTAATTTTAAATGCCAGCAGTCTGGTTCCATTTGGTTTAGGTGGATACATTATAGCCCTTTATAGAGAATTGTTGGGCCTAGTGTTCACAAGCAATGCTTATTTGAAGCAGAGGCATTCAATGTCTTGTGATATTTCTGATTAATATTTTAGAGATATTTAGTTTCCAGATAATGTTCTCCAACGGATCCTTTTTAGAGTAGATCAACTTTTGGATTTAAAGGACCATTGTACTCAAAAGTGACTTTGTGGAAATAGTTCCATGGTTATTATCTCTTTCTGATTACATATCAAATTTGCTTTGTTTATAAAGTTTAAAAAATGATTTCCTAACTGACAATTCTGCAAGTGCAATATTGAATCTAAAAATCATGGGTACCTTCTGGCTCACCCTTCACCAACAATAAAAATTCTGTAATCAGAAATTAGTAAACAATTCTGTTGACATTATGCAACCTAGAACAGAATCCTTTTCACCCTCATAGCTGTCTGGGCTATGCTCTGCTAACTGGAGTAAAGACTTGCTTTAGACAATAAAGTAAGCCGGCAGGCATGATTGAAAAATTTCAGAGAGCAAGTCTGTTAGTAAACTCATGCCATTTCTAAACAGCTTATTGTTCAAAATAGAACCACACTTCTAAGCTGTTGGATATTTCCAAATAGCAATTTAGTGTAGCTAGCACACTACTTCCTTAGCCCCCTATCCTGCAAAGATTTACACACCCGTTTAATTTTATGCAGTGAAGTCCATGGGACTACTCACAGTATGTAAAGTTAAGAAGTTGTGAAAGTCTTTGCAGGGGCCATATCTTAGAGCTGATCTAAATAATTCCATTTGTAGAAATTTAAAAAAATCACTTATATTTAGAAATTATTTAGTAATTTTGTGTATAATTTGTGCTGGAATTTTTCCCTGCAAAACTAAGAAACTTTTTGTATCAAACCCCAGACTGCTCAGCCTGACCCTCTTGAGATCCAAAGGCAGCGAGAGGCTCACAGGAAAGCACTTGCCAGAAAACGAGCAAAAGAGCAGCTTCAGTCAAGAACTCCAGAGCCTGTAGAGGGCAGAAAGCATGTTGATGTGCAGACAGGTAGAATGTTGAAAAAATCTTGATCTAATATTAAAAACAAAAAACTTTTCATTGATCCATATTAGCATACTTAGTTTAATTCACATTGTTAATAGTATTGTAGGAGGAGCTGATAGTCACATCAGTAGTTAAGGTTGTCTGTCCCCTCCAATTATAACGTCCTGTTTTCAGTTGTTTACAACTTTTAACAAATTTATCCATTCAGGCTGAAATTTTCCATGTTTGGTATCTGGCTCAGGTTGAAATTTTTTTTGAAAGTTTGGGCAAAAGTGGTGGAGCCATTTCCAAAAATAAGGCTGCTGTTGGGAAAATAAAGAAAAACTACATCTTTTTTAGCCCTCCATGGTTTGTAGCAGGAACTTGAAATCTAGCAAGAGGATAGCTTTCAGGTCAGTGCAGTGTCTTTCGCTGCCTCTGAAAATCTGTTCAGATTTGGCTGAGCTGTACACCGTGGGAAAAATGCCATTTGCACATGCTCACAGGACACTTGTTCTTAATTTTCTGAATTTTCCAGTGGCATTGAATATGCTCTCAGGTTCAAGTGAGCATCTTGCCCTCCTGTTTCCTAATTGCAGCAGCAATGGCTTTTCCCCCATTTACATTCCTTTTGACCCAATTAGTTCTAATCTCTTACTTTATCCACTGAATAGTGTTGTTAATCTTGTGCACTTCCCAGCCCTTATTACTGAGCAAGGTCTTGTATCTCAGCCCTTCCCCTCCACACACACGTTTTACAGATGAGAAACTGCTCTGATTCTCATTTATCTGAAAGTTATTTCTGAAAAGGTACAAGGAGAAGCCAGGTCTCAATACAGCAGACCTAGTCTCATCCACTTAGCCACTGCCTCTCAAAATGAACATACCATGGAGAATTAAAACACACACACATTTTAAACATAGATGTTAGTAGATATGCTATCTGTGGCCTTTCTTTTAACCTGCTTTATCAGAATTAACTCCACCTGGAACAGTATTTCACAAAGTGAGCTAAAACCTGATAGTCTACACTTAATCAAAATGACCTCATCAACTTCTGAAATCTAACAAATGAAATATCACTTTATGAATCATATCCCATTAAATATATCAGACACTATGGACAATATGAGAATGGTAGCTCCTACACAGAAAAATGGGTGTAAATATTACATTGAGTCTTTAACTTTGTAGCAGTCATTTTATTGTACATTATTTTAATATGATAATTTACCTCTGTTAACAATTAGTTTGCCACATTGGCTTTTTGTGCAAAACAGAACCCTACGTACAGTATTCATCATACTATTGCTTCATAGAGTTGTATCTGGAAGAGCTTGGTGACCGCATAATAGAGGTTGATGTGGAGTGTCAAACAGATGCTTTTCTGGACAGACCACCTACTCCACTCTTCATCCCAGCCAAAACCGGGAGAGATGTGGCCACACAGATAGAAGAAGGAGAGGTACAAATGCAAATTTGGGTCTGCAACCATAGCAACATTTCTTATGTACGAAATAAGTTTGTGATACAAAATGAAGAGTTTAAATCAGTCAAGAAACATTTCAGAAACATGGAGGAACTACTCTTTGTAGAGAGATTAAAAATTCCCTATAATGTCTAGAGTACTTTACTGTGAGGATAATGATGATGATGATAAGGAAAATGCCTCTCCTCGAATGCTAATGTTTTACTTTTTTGCAGTAAAAATTAAAACGTTCAGAAATTCGCTGCATGTCTGAATAATAAAATTCAGCATGAGGGGACTAGGGATGTGCATGTGAGCATGGTGTGGGTCCAGTCTAGCCTTCTGCCTCTGACTGGAGGCCCCAAAAGTGACTGTGTTTTGAACTGGTCTGTTGATTGGGCCCACCAGACAGACTTAGACCTATTGCACGTTGCTATGGATGCTTTCTTAAAGAGAGGGGAGCCTGAAAGGATCTTAGACAGAGAGAGAGGCTGAGCTGCTGAGGTGGCAGGAACTACCATTAGAGGAGGGAAGAGAATGACAGAACTACCAGTATTCATGGTTACTGGTATTTAGTCTGGATCATACACATCACTTAGTGAGGACTGGAGGAATTCTTTTTTAAAACTGTGAAATTACCTAAGTCCTCCATATGATCTGGTACTGCCCATCTCCCAAATAGCACCTTATCCTTTGCTTCTCTTTTTGCCCCATTCTGAGTTCAGAATTTCACACATTCCTTGCCACAGTTGGGTAACATTACAGCTGCACAAAACTGTCTTCCCAGCCCTGTGTTAGACACTTGTGATCTCACCAGCTATTGCAGATGTAAGCATTTCTGTTCACCTTGATAAGACTTTAAATTGATTGGGACCTGGATACATAAATCTCTGTTTAATTTGCTTTCATCCTCAGCTCTTTGACTTTGATATTGAAGTCAAACCAATGCTAGAAGTTTTGATTGGAAAAATCATTGAACAAGCTTTGCTAGAAGTCATGGAAGAAGAGGAGCTGGCCAATCTGCGGGCACATCAGTATGCATATGAGGAACTACGCAATGCCGAGCTCGCTGAAGTACAACGCCTTGAGGAGCAAGAGAGGCGACACAGAGAAGAAAAGGTATCAATACGATAGAGCAGTCCAACGATGTCAGTGTCTTGACCTTTGGTCTTCTGCAAGCTTGTATTTGTTTGGCTTTACACCACTGGAAGACAAAGACAAAACCTAAAATAAGTTTGCTTAACTTAAAGGGGCAACATCAGGTTAGACAATTATAAAAATAGCTCGACTTAATGCCTTTACTGCTGCATTTTTGTAGTAGTTTCCATATATCAGCAGAATGTTGTGGTTTCTGTAAAGTACTGATATTCAAACTGGAATGTAACCACTTCACAGAAATGTATCTCATACACAGTACAGAACCTGACAGCATTTTGCCTTATGTATCTGATAAAATAATTTAGTCAAGCAGTTAACTGAAGATTTTCACAAAGATACCTCTCAAATGAATGCTTGCAGTGCTTTAAAATTAAAAAGAAAACATCCAACTCCTTAATGCACAAAATCCTGAGTGTACAAACACTTTTCATGGTCTGTATGTACCAAATGAGGTATATTAAAGTGCCCAGCCATCATTGTGTTTAATTTCTCAGCAATAAGCATTTTTTGGAAACAAAGGGCAGTATTTAGAAAATTACACCATAGACCGTAGTAACATTTTTTTTTTAGATCTAATCTTTTTAAAAATGCTTAGATCCTGTAGCTGCAATCAAAAGAGCCAGAATATCCTCAGACAGCCATAAAGTGGCGGCGATAGTCATGGTTGCAGGACTACCTGCATCTCTTTCTCCTTCTATGGTCTCCCTGAGTGCACCCCATAAGATGTCAATTCTCATGCTCTTACCGTCTCTTGGATGGAATTCTGCAGTTCTCCCACTCGTAGACAAAGTCCTCAGCTACAGTGCCCCAGTGTATTGACTGTGCTTACCCAGCATGTCCACCTGGACTTTCTGCCTGTGGTTCTTCCCTTGGGGAGCTCTGACCAATAGTGACTGTTTTTGTTTAACATTCAGCAGTTTTATTTGTATTTTTAATACTGTTATTTTATACTAAATAGAACAGAAAATGAGAGCGCTGAAAACTTTAGAAAATCTTTAAGTAAAACCAGATTTGTCTTTCCCCATCCCAGAAGCAGACCTCCTGCTTTATCAACAATAGGGATTTCCATGTCATCAGCCCAGTTCATGCTGAGGCACCAGAGAAGGGCATGAAGTCAGCAAATGCAAAATCACTTCTTTACAGATGTACCAAATATAAAAAAAAGTAAATGAAAGGAACCATTTTGCTGAAATGGCTGTGAATAATGTGGTTCTGGGCATTCAGCAGTTTTGAATATAATTTGTCCATCTTAAAAAACATTTTTGTCCACCTGAAAGATCTATGTACACACAGGTGGACCCCATATAAGTTATGTGTAGTTATCCAAGGAACAATTGACCTCCCCCAGTTTATATGCCTGTTGCATGTTTTAAAAATTCATGTTTTATTACTGTTCTCTTTTTGGGGTTTTGGAATTAACAGCTAAAAGGCTGCAAATTTTACATATAACATTCTTTTGACAGGAACGTCGCAAAAATCAACAGTCACAATTGCTTCAAAAGCAGAAGGAGACTTCAGAGAAAATTGCAGCAAGGGCATTTGCTCAGCGTTACCTGGCTGATCTCATTCCTTCAGTCTTTAGTAGTCTTCGTGAGAGTGGATATTTCTATGATCCTGTAGAAAGAGGTTTGTACTATTTTTAATATTTAATATAACTAGGGCTGTCAAACAATTAAAAAAATTAATCGCAATAAATCACACAATTAAAAAAATCACTGTTAAACAATAATAGAATACCATTTATTTAAATATTTTGGATGTTTTCTACATTTTCAAATACATTGATTTCAATTACAACACAGAATACAAAGTGTACAGTGCTCACTTTATATTTATTTTTGATTACAAGTAGTTGCACTGTATAAAAACAAAAGAAATAGTATTTTTCAATTCACCTAATACAAGTACTGTAGTGCAATCTCTTTATCATGAAAGTTGAACTTGAATTATGTACAAAAAAACTACATTCAAAAATAAAACGTAAAATTTTACAGCCCGCAAGTCCACTCAATCCTACTTCTTGTTCAGCCAATCACTCAAACAAGTTTGTTTACATTTGCAGAAGATTATGCTGACCGCTTCTTGTTCAGCGTCACCTGAAAGTGAGAATAGATGTTCTCATAGCACTGTTGTAGCCGGTATCGGAAGATATTTACGTGTCAGATGCGCTACAGGTTCATATGTCCCTTCATGCTTCAACCACCATTCCAGGGGACGTACGTCCATGCTGGTGACAGGTTCTCCTCGATAACAATCCAAAGCAGTGCAGACCGACGCATGTTCATTTTCATTATCTGAGTCCGATACCACCAGCAGAAGGTTGATTTTCTTTTTTGGTGGTTCAGGTTCTGTAGTTCCCGCATCGGAGTGTTGCTCTTTTAAGACTTCTGAAAGAAATGCTCCACACCTCGTCCCTCTCAGATTTTGGAAGGCACTTCGGATTCTTAAACCTTGAGTTGAGTGCTGTAGCTCTCTTTAAAAATCTCACATTGGTACCTTCTTTGCACTTTGTCAGATCTGCAGTGAAAGTGTTCTTAACATGAACAACATGTGCTGGGTCATCATCCGAGACAGCTATAACATGAAATATATGACAGAATGCGGTTAAAACAGAACAGGGGACATACAATTCTCCCTCAAGGAGTTCAGTCGCAAATTTAATTAACACATTATTTTTTTAACGAGCGTCATCAGCATGGAAGCGTGTCCTCTGGAATGGTGGTCGAAGCATGAAGGGGCCTACGAATGTTTAGCATATCTGGCACATAAATACCTTGCAGTGCCAGCTACAAAAGTGTCATGCAAATGCCTGTTCTCACTTTCAAGTGACATTGTAAATAAGTGGGCAGCATTATCTCCCATCAATGTAAACAAACTTGTTTGTCTTAGTGATTGGCTGAACAAGAAGTAGGACTGAGTGGACTTGTGGGCTCTGAAGTTTTACATTGTTTTGTTTTTGAGTGCAGTTATGTAACACACAAATCTACATTTGTAAGTTGCACTGTCACAACAAAGGGATTGCACTACAGTACTTGTATGAGGTGAATTGAAAAATACTATTTCTTTTGTTTATCATTTTTACAGTGCAAATAGTTGTAATAAAAACAATATACACTGATTTCAATTACAACACAGAATACTATATGAAAATGTAGAAAAACATCCAAAATATATAATTTCAGTTGGTATTCTATTGTTTAATAGTGCAATTAAAACTGCAATTAATCGCGATTCATTTTTTTGAGTTTAATCGCATGAGTTAACTGCGATTAATCGACAGTCCTAAATCTAACATATAAAATAACCATAAAATTCACAATAATTTAAGAAGTTTACAGTCCTTCTATCATTTAATATTGGTTATCCAGATGTAAACAATAAAACTAAATTTCATTCATTATTTACATTTGTGACTGGCATATTTGGTTTGTTTTTTTTTTAAGTCAATTTTAAAACTAACGTTGCTGATCACTCATATACAACTAGATCCTATTTGTGACACCAGTAGCTAATAATTGTTTTATTGAAAAGAGCTAAATTCAATGCATTAAAAACTCGCAACTTAATTTAAATGGAAAGTGAAAGTTAATGGGAACACAGACAAACATAGGCTGAGCTGTAGGTGTGATAAAGTGGAATGCTCAAAGAGTTCAGATTTTTTGAGAATCATTTAAAAACCCTGTTAAAAATTGTTTGCTGTGTTACTTGTAGACATGCTGCTCCCAGGATATCAGAGAGACAAGATAGGTCAGGTAATATCTATTATTGGACCAACTTCTGTTGGTGGAAGGTAGTTCTTTTGAGCTACACAGTCACTGGGCACGAGCAGAACCTGTGTATATCTTGCAAATATGGCAAGACATAGGGTTGTCTTGTTAAAATAGGATAATGTTGGAAATACCAGGATAAGCAGGAACTCCTTGGGCATAGACAATTAAACAGTTTGGACAGGACAGAGGCCAGGATATGTTCAAATTAAAAGCAGAACTGTTACTATCCTAAATTACTGAACCTTATTTTCATCTAACTAAAGCAATTTCTCATTTTTAACTTGGGGCCTTATTGAGCAAGAGGCTGCGCACTCTCAACAACCACTAAAGTCAGTGGCAGTTGAGGAGACTCAATTCCTTGTAAAATCAGGTCTTTACAGGACAAGTGTCTTTAATGGACCAGTTGTCATTCAACAATGGGGAACAACCATACATTTAGTGGAAAATAGACCCTAAGATCCTATAACACATCACTAATAAAAATACTTTGTCTTGCTTTCTCTCCACAAATCTTACAGACATTGAGAAAGAATTCCTTCCATGGGTGATGGAAGAAGTAGATAAGACATTGGAGAAGAAGATTCTGGGAAGGGCAGTGCTTGACAGTAAGTTATAAAGTCATGGAATATAATGTACCCTGCTTAACTTCTTTCAGTCAGATTATTGCGAAATAAAGAAGCAGATGATATTTTAACAGTTGCAATTGTCCAAATGGGATGGTATTTTACCATTTTTTTTTTTTTAACCTTCTGACTGTTGGACAATTCCCAGACCCATTTTATGCTGGTGATTTGTAATTATTGGTCAAGTGAAAAAAAATAGAAATACCAGGCGTGTTTCAGCAGCACATCTCTATTGACAGTACACAGCATATGTGGAATGTCTCTGACAGAGGTTCCTGTTATGTTCAGCAGAAGTGAAATGGTTAATGAATGTTAATTGTTCTCTTTTTATTTACATAGTTTATATTCCTCATTTATTTCACAGACAACAAAACTATGTTCTTGTGCAGTAAAGGCTGTGTTATTCGGCAATTTACCAGCCGGAAAGCTCTAGAAACTGGCATTTCTGATATCCAACTGGACTTTTAATATCCATATCCAGAAGTAGCGACATGTCCCTGCTGCTCCTAGGTGGGGGAACGGCCACAGAGGCTCCATGCGCTGCCCCCATCCTGCCTCGAGCACTGGCTCCACTGCTCCCATTAGCCAGGAACCGTGGCCAACGGGGGCTGTGGGGGAGGCTCCTGTGGGTGGAGGCAGCACGCAGAGCCGCCTGGCTGCGCCTCTGCCTAGGAGCAGCAGGGACATGTCGCCGCTTGTGGGGAGCTGCCCAAGGTGAGCGCCACCGGATCCGGCACCCTGAAACCCCTCCCACGCCCCAACCCCGAGCCCTGAGCTCCCTCTCACAGCCAAACTCCCTCCCTCTTAGTTAACCGAAATTTTTGACTGACCAGCACCCCCTATACCCCCAACATGCTGGATACCAAAGTTTTTACTGTATTTAGTTTTCCATTGAACAAACTGAAGGCTCTTTTGTTTCTCAAATTGAAAAGCATATACATTGTTTAAGGCCACTGGTATATAACAAAAGGCCTGTGGCCTCACATGTATAAATTATCCCAACCATGTAACAATGTGGTCATTCTAAATGAAAGAATAAGAACAGAAGAAACATTCTTGGTCATGATTGGCTGAAAAGTCATGTGGCTAGTAACTTTCCACTATTAATTTTAGACATAATCAATATGGTGATTTGGAACAGTGTAAATCAGTCACATTTTTCATGGAGACGTCTGCTTAGCTCCTCAGTAATCAATAATACTGTACTTTCCCCTGAACTAAAGCAGTAATTAATCAGATAAATGAACCAGTCTCTGATTCTTGATTGGCTCATCAGAGCTTAACAGTATTTTTAAAAATGTCTACCTTTACAGGCTGCAGTTAAAGCACCAATCTTAAACCATGCAATAATCATACAGTTATAATTAATGCATATCAGTGTGTGGTCCCAGATTAGATTAAAATTATTTTTAAACACACATTCATCCTTTTTTGCATATATCTCTTCCTCATGGTATCACTGCAAGTCATACTTAAGAAGGTTGTTTGAGTACCCTAACTGTGCATTTCTGTACCTTGACTTTGGATTCTTTAAAATTTAGTCTGAATTCTGAATTTCTTGGGTCTATAATCTAGACCTTATTTTTTTGATAATTACAACTTTCCTCTTCTGTATTTTACCCTAAATTACTGATATGTATTTCTCAAACTTAACTCCTTACTAATGAAATTTTGTCTGGGGATTTTTTTTTTATTACTAAAAAGTTCATCCATGAACACTCAACAAGCATGTGATATACTAATGACTGGAAGATATGTAGTATCCATCTTAATTTTTTTTTTTTTTCAGATTTGTGCTTAACTTTTAGGGCCAGATTCACCAATGTGTTCTAGCTGCTTTGCACCATCCTGCAACAGTGCAAAGTAGCTGGAGCATGTTGACCGGTTAACAGGTACTTTGCCCTCCTACCCTCAGTCAGGTTTCCCTTCTTTGGACCCTTTGACCGCACTCCTGTCCCTGTTTTTACATTAGTTGTCCCCCGTAATTATTTGAGTTTCAGGCCCTGTGGATCCTCCCCTTAGGGACCCTTTAGCAGTGGGCGGGCATAAGCCCAATAGGTACCCTCTACATTCTGTTGCACCACCTTAGTTTTCCTCCACCTGCCTTCAGTGTTTAGTAGGTCTATTTTCAAAAATTGCCCATTGCATCAGATCTATTAAAAATCATCTATCTCCCGTTTTTTGTGTAGATAGATAATGCATGAGCTGAGACCATTTGGGACAAAAATAAAAGATCAAATACTGTGCTTCATTTCTCATGGAATCCATTTTTAAATTAATTTTAAGTTGGAAATTAATGACTGGATTTACTTGTAAATTCAAAGAAAATTTATTCTGTACTCAGAGAATAAGTGCTACAGTTTTGGGGAGGATACATTACAGAGAGGGTGAATCTTCTTGAAGTGCAAAACTCAACTCAGTCTTAACCATGGAGCTGTTACTGGCACCTCTATATTGTTCCATTTTCTGTATTGTTTTAAAAATAAAAACCTTTTTTGGTTAATTTTGGGGCTTTTTTTTTAAAGTGGGATCCCACACTTTGTGATATTTATTGATTTTTAAGGGAATAAACAGTATTATTTTGCTGCTGCTTTTGTTTCAGTGAAAGTGATCTTCAACTGCACTGCTCTCCAGAAATATATGTTAGATTCTTTTTGCTTTGGAGGGATCTCTTGCCTTCAATATTTACTGTCCCCTCACTAGTACTGGTTCCTGGCATTGTGGCCTGCTCCAGCAGTTATGAAGGAACAAAGATAAGAGACGAGGGATAATAAAACAGTTGAACAGAACCTTTTAAAATAATTGCCTTGAGGTAACTAGAGCTAATTTGGCTAAGCATGTATCACAATCTCAGGTAAAATTTTCTGCATTTACTATTACATTTCACTGTTGCCCTGTGAGTTAATCAATAATATAATAATGTATAAAATCATCTCTAAATATTGCATTTTTATCCATAAAAATTTCTGCTCTGCCCTATAGTAAGTCCATTTGTCATTTCAGCATTGATTCGTGAGGTGGTTGAAAAGAGGTTAGATGCATTTGATCAGCCAGAAGCATCTGGTCAGCCTGCTGGGCAAACAGAAGCATCTCATCGAGGCTCCGTTCAGATAGAAGCATTACATCAAACAGAAACTCAGGAGCCTGAAGCTAAGTGAAGACCAAACCAAACATCAAGTAATCAGGTAATGGCCAATAAACACTTGGCCTAGTCAAAAGATGCGTTCCTGGCTATTTACAAATCTCATACACTAGCCTTGGTGAAGGATACCAAACAATAAGATTAGCAAAGCCTAAAATAATTTTTAAAAATATTGACATAGCTAACTTAACTAAAGAAGAATGCAGAGAGGTTACTACTAGCAAACTACAGAAGGATGTGAGTGAAATTCTGTACAGTGTTCAGTTCAGCATTGGGGTTGCATTTCTATATAACCAGCCCAAGTGCAGGTTCTTTAAATTGAAAAAGTAATGTTGCCTGACACTTCATACAAGGGGCTGTGATCGGGGGAAGGAGGGGACGGGACTATATTAACTTCACACTAATAGACACTAATTTGCTAAAAGTAACTTGCATGTTTTCATGCCGCAATACAGTATACACCTCTACCCAGATATAACACGAATTCAGATATAACGTGGTAAAGCAACGCTCTGGGTGGGCGGGGCTGCACACTCCGGTGGATCAAAGCAAGTTCTATATAACGCGGTTTCACCTAAAACACGGTAAGATTTTTTGGCTCCCGAGGACAGCGTTGTATCGAGGTAGAGGTGTACTATTATCCTAATATTTTTAATCTCAGAACAGGAATGTAAATTCCTCAAATTTCTATCCCTCCACATTTTTCACTTTAAGACTCAGCATGGCTATCAAGATAAAATCAGACCTGTGTCTTGTCTCTCTCACCAACAGAAGTTGGTTCAATAAAAGATATTACCTCACCCACCTTGTCTTTCTAAGGTTACGTCTACACTTACCATTTAAAGTTCCCTTTTTTGTGCTAAAACCGCAGGAGCGTCTACACTTGTTAATGACTTTTTGCGGTGAAACTCAGAAGTTTCACCGCAAAAAGAAAATCACTTTCACGACAGGCATACAGCTCTTACTGCTGTCATTTTTGCGCTGCTGTGAAAGTGAAGACACGGTCTAGCAGTGTAAACACCTTTTGGCCTCTGGACGATATCCCACAGTTCCAAAAGCGACCACTCTGGCCAGCATCTCCACTGCTCTGATGCACTGACATCCACCCCTCCCCTGTAAGCCCCAGGAAATTTGAAGCTCCTTTTCCCTTTGTTTGTAGATGTGGCGGGGAAAGCAGCCAGACAGCAGGAGGTTTTAAAAAAAATGCCACAGAAGAAACAAGGAAGTAATGGGGCTCCTGAGACATGAAGCAGGGCAGCACAGGGCACTGAGCAGGGACCCAGAATGCCTTCCGCTCACCTCCCGCCCCCTTCCCACAAGACCTATTGAGAGAGCTGCACTGTGGGATAGCTGCCCTACAGTGCTGCTCTCATCCGTGATGGAAGTGCTAGTAGTGTAAACACTCTGTGATGCCTGAGGAATTGAGTGAGTACCCAAACCAGCGCTTTACTTTCACTGGTTCCCTATCACCGGTGAAACTGACAGTGCAAAAACTCTGTAAGTGTAGACATACCCTAAAGTCAGACCTGACAGTCTGGAACGGGGCAGGTATATCGGTCTTAGAATGGTTAAAGCCCTGTTTTCTGTGAACTGAAAGAGGTTACCTCAGGTTAATTATGGACACCTGAGGCTAATTAAGGGCAGCCTGTGACCTTTCAAAACCTCTTCCAGTGAAAGAGAGAATAGGAGGGAAGGAAAGGGAAGCAAGTTGTAGAAAGGTTGTGTAGAGCATGGGGAAAAGGCTTCTCAGAGAAAAACAGCTCTTTACCTCAATAAGGGAAATCGTGTGTGTATTTCTGTTTGGGGAGGGGCCAGGCAGTATCCCAGTGGAAGTTAGGAAATGGTTTTTTGTGTTTTTGTTTTTTTCATTTAAAGAAACCCCCAGGGCCTATTCTGTAAATATTGTAAATAAACTAACGTGAAGAACTATACCTCCAGAGTACAACTGATTTACCCCCACCCCTCCTAACACCAGCGCCTTGGTGTTATGAAAGAGGTGTGTTGTCACTATTTAATCCTGTTTGTTTTGGAGGATAGTATGTCAGAACATCTTAAGAGTATCCTCTAGGGAAACGAAGATCAAATTTTAAAATGCTAACTTGCAAAATATTAATTTTCATTTGGTTTGATAGATACACAGTGCTAAAATGATAGGAATTAATAATTTATGGAGAGAGCAATCTAATTTCATGGGTCTTTCTTCAAGACAGGTAGAAAACAAAAGTATTTTTTAGCCAGTGTTAAAATAATAAGGAAAAGTAAATTACATTTGTGTTTTGACTTTTAATGTGTTTGTCACAAACAAAGGTTATGAAACTGTAAATGCTGTCATATCATTTAATTATTAGCCATTTAATTTATAATACATATCTTTTAAAAAGCTTATACACCTTTGCTGAAAGTTACTATGTTTTACCATTAGATGTCAGTAGTATCATTGAAACTAAAATAAACTTTACTTTGTGGTAAACATTTTTCTCTTATACACACACTCCTATCAATTCTGTTCTTTTTTCGGTTTCCATGAGTGGCTGAGGCTGCATGCACATTAATTTAGCAATTGTAATTTGCAGCCTATTTCAGGGTAAAATTCTTCATAGCATTGTTCCTGATTGTCATATATTTTGAGTTGAGTGACAGTTTTGCTAGAACCTCCCCAGACTTACCTAACTTTGGTTTATGAACTATACTAACTAAAGGCACGAAATAGGTCAGAGATTACTTAGAGAACCCTTGGCAGATTTATTAGTGTGCCCCTTAGGTGTGAGGTAGTATCTTCTGAGTACCTTTTCTAATACAAAATCCTAACACTGAAATCTCAATCAAAATTACTGCATTCCAACCTGACAAATCAAATATGACTGCAGAGGGAATGTGGGAGAGTTAAGCCCATTACAGGGTGCATCTGGCACCTTACATTTCTGTTGCATAAGGACCATTACAGTCTAGCATAAACAATAGTACTAGACTCCACATGAGTAGCGCAGAATTGGTGGGCAGAATTCTGGGAGAGAGAGCATGCTGCACCTTGGGAAATGATGCAGTAATGATTACTTTTGTGTACATTTCCTGAGTTCTCAAAGAGTCTTTGTCTGTCTTTGAGAGTTTCTGCCAATGAAAAGCCTTGCTTCATTCTCCTCACCCACATAGTACTGGCAGAGACTTAAAGCCATAGTCTTGTCTTGGGTTCTCTTTTTAGTTATGCAGGTGATTGGACTAGAAGACCTATCGAGGTCCCTTCCAGTCCTACAGTTCTATGATTCTATACTTTCCTATTGATTCATTCAGTGTTAAACATACCAGGCACTGATGGCAAAAAGCACCTGCAACTGCTGCCCCCACGTTCCTGGTACATATTGACATTCCAAGTAGAACATTGCCTCTTCAAAGAACACCTCTGCATTCCACCGGCATCAAAGCAGTTTAATAATTAACTATGCTGATGAAAATAGCCCCACCCTGTCAAAACTCTCTCCTCTTGTTCCTCCTCTCTGTGGTACTGTGTGCAGTAATCAGCATGTTAGGCCCAGATCTTAAAGTGGGATCTTAAAAATTCAACACTAATGGAAAAATCAGTATTTCACATTATATATTCTAAATGAGGGCTTCTCAAAGTGTTTCGTAGTGTGAAGTACTATTTCATGCAAATATTGCCTCATGGACTACTTGCTCTTCTAACATCAATGGAACATGCTATCTTCCCTCCCATTTGGAATCATAATATTCTTATGGCAACTAGATAATTGCTTAACATGGAAAAGTCATACTGGAAAGTGTTTATTGTAGTTTAGCTGTCTTTTAATTACATTTAGAAGTTGAAAATAAGGAGGAGCCAACCAGTCAGTTCTCCAGGACCCACCAACCACAGTTTGAGCAACTGCACATTTGAATGCATGCTGCTTAACTGACTGCTCAGTAGTTGAGAAAAACACTGATGTATTGGATATTTGAGTTCAAAGCCAGGACAGCAGAATCTTGAGTAGTTTTTAAAGATTGTCTATACTTCAGTAAAAACCTCTTTATGTTTGTTAAGCTTTGACAACAATCAACATAGAGTATTCCATTTTAGTCTTCTGGTAGATTGTTGTCATCTTATCTCCTAGGGATTGGGAACTGTACCTTTAAGTGTTTAGCTTCAGAGATAGGAAGACAGAGGAAGGGGTCTGCAGAATTCCATGTTCTGTTATGCAGATACAGTTGGAACTTGACCCTGAATAAAGAGTATCTCTTTCAAGCATGTTGGGCCAAGAGTGATTCCTGGACACCATGAGTCAATAGAAATTAAAGAAAATAACTTGACTGGCAGAAGGGAGCAACTAAAAGCTCCATCAGAGCTGAAATTTGCTGAAATGTGGAAAACAATTGAAAGAAATTTAAACAGAACTTCACTCTGTATCTGCAAGCAACGGGTGCCAGTGATAAGGAAGACATTCAGAAGGCAGTCTTTTTTCTGACAATAGCAGAAAACATATGAGAAAAATTTTCACCTGAGAATACAAAAAGAAAGCGAACCTATAAAAAAGTTTGACTGCTCTAAAGCAGTAGTTTTCAAACTATGGGTTGCGACCCAGCACTGGGTCGCAACAGCTCTGGTCAACACTGCTGACCGGGCCATTAAGTCCCATCGGTGGTACTGCCCGGCTAAGGCAGGCTAGTCCCTATTCTGACACTGCGCTGCACCCCAGAAGCGGACAGTAGAAGGTCTGACTCCTAGACAGAGGGACCACAGGGCTTCGCGTGCTGCCCCCGCCCCATGTACTGGCTTCACACTCCCATTGGCCGAGTCACACGGGCAAGAATCACACGGAGCCACTTGCGTGCCTCCGCCTAGGAACTGGACCTGCTGCTGGCCGCTTCCGGGGCGCAGCGCGGTCCGTGGTGCCAGAAGAGGCAGGAAGTCTGTCTTAGTACACCCACTGTGCTGCTGACCAGGAGCCACCCAAAGTAAGCCCGTGCCCCAATCCCCTATCCCCAGCCTTGAGCCTCCCCAAACCTGGAGCCCCTTCCTGCACCCAAACCCCTCATCCCCAGCCCCACCCCAGAGCCTGCATCCCCAGCCCAGAGCTCTGACCCCCTCCCACACCCCAACCCCCAGCCCTGAACCCCCACAAACCCGGATCCCCCTCCTGCACCCCAAACCCCTCATCTCCAGCCTCACCCCACAGCCCACACTCTCAACCCTCTGCCCCTCCCACACCTCAAACTCCTCATCCACAGCTCCGTTAGGTCACAGGCATCAACAATTTTCTTCAACTGGATTGCCAGAAAAAAGGTTTGAAAACCACTGCTCTAAGGGCTTATCTACATAGCACAAGATGTGCAAAGGCAAGCCTATCCACGCTAGCTTGATCTAACTAGTATAGGTAGCATTAGCAGTGACGACAAACCAGTGTGAGCTTCAGAGCAGGCCAGC
Organism: Malaclemys terrapin pileata; assembly: GCF_027887155.1. Taxonomy (NCBI): domain Eukaryota; kingdom Metazoa; phylum Chordata; order Testudines; family Emydidae; genus Malaclemys; species Malaclemys terrapin. The sequence goes on from NC_071507.1 coordinate 90,579,614, forward strand.
GAGCCAAGTATGCATAGGCTCCGACTCCCTGGGTCAGTGGGGTTCTGGCAGGTCCCCTTAGAAAAACAGAGTACATGTTTGTGCAAGTTCAGCACTTCTTTTGGGAGACACTATTTCTGCATACTGCCATTTGGGTTGTGTTCAGCACTCAAGATGTATCGCTGGAAGATACAAGATATTCACAGTAGAAGAACATGACCAAAGGCTCCAGGCAGTTCTAGGAAGAGCCAGCGCTGCCTGGCTAACGCTAAACAAACACAAATGTAAACTCCATATAATGGAAATAGCATACCTGAAAGATACATTAACACAGCAACCTCTATAGGTAGATCACTGTAATGTTGAGTGAGGCCATCACCAACACATCTGTCCCAACAGAACAGGAAAGGGTACAAAGATTCCTTGGAATGGTGTACTATGTTGGGAAATTTTTGCCTAGTATAACTACTCAAACCAGCAACCTGGAAGTGCTACTGGGCAAAGATGTCCAATGGACATGGAATGAAATCTTAATAGTGAGTTTGAGAAACAGGAGGAGTTAAGGAGTCAGGAGGTATTATGACAGTAAGCACAAAACTAAGTTGTCCATTGATGCCTCCAGAAAGGGTCCTCTTACAACAGTGTAGTCAACTGGAGATCAGTGGCTTATGCATCATACATGCTAACAAAAACGGAGTGTCAATATACTCATATAAAGAAAGAGGTTTTTCCTTTAGTACTTGGTTGCAAAAAGTTTCAGGTCCTTTTTTATGGGAGCATTAGTTGAAATTAACCATAAATCACTTATTACGATTGCCAGAATGGAGCTGGCAAACCCCTCCCCTACCCCAAGAATACAGAGATTATTTTTTCAATTACAAATGTATGATTTGCAAATTGACTAGAAAGGGTAAAGATAAAAGGGGGAAACATAAGGGTGACATCATTATAGGGGTTTACTATAGACCACCAAATCAGAAAGAAGAGGTGGATGAGGCATTTTTAGAACAAATAACAGAAATATCCAAAACACAAGATCTTGTAGTAATGCAGGAATTTAAATACCCAGACATCTGTTGGAAAAGTAATACAGTAAAGCACAAAATTCCAATAAGTCCTTGAAATTCAGGACAACTTTTGTTTCAGAAAGTGGAGGAAGTACCAAGGGGGACAGCCATTTTAGATTTGATCATGAGTGATCAACACAAAGGAATTGGTTGTGAATCTGAAGGTGGAAGGCAGATTGGATGAAAGTGACCATGAAATCATAGATTTCATGATTCCAAGGACAGGAAGGAATGAGAGCAGCAGAATAAGGATAACTGACTTCAGAAAAGCAGATTTTAATGAACTTAGAGAACTGGTTTGTAAGCTCCCATGGGAATTAAAATCTAAGGAATAAAGGAGTTCAGGAGAGCTGGCAGTTTCTCAAGGAGACAATATTACATGCACAGCTGCAAACTATCCCAATGCGAAGGAAAGATCAGAAGAATAGTAAGATGCCAATATGCTCCATCAGAAGCTTTTTAATGACCTGAATATTGAAAAGGAATCCTCCAAAAAAATTGAAATATGACCAAATTGCTAAGGACCTATCTTTTAAAAAGGGAAATAAAGAGGACCCAGAGAATTATAGATCTATCAGCCTAACTTTGATACTTGGAAAGATACTGAACAAATTATTAAACCATCAGTTTGTAAGCACCCACGGGAAAATAGGGTTATAAATAATAGCCAGCATGGATTTGTCAAGAACAAAGCATGCCAAAGTAATCTAATTTTCTTCTTTGATAGGGTTACTGGCCTAGTGAATAATGGGAAATAGTAGGCGTTTTATTTCTTGATTTTTAGTAAGGCTTCTGACACAGTTCCACATGATTTTCTCATTAGCAAACTAGGGAAATGTGATCTAGATGAAATGACTATAAGGTGGGTGCATAACTGTCAAAGTAGGAGAGCAGATCTAGAGAGGTCCCGCAGGGGGACAGTCTTGGGTCTGGTAATATTCAATGTTTTCTTTAAATGACTTAGATAATAGAATGGAGAGTATGCTTATAAACTTTGCAGATGACATTAAGTTGGGAGGGCTTGCAAGCACTTTGGAGGACAGGATTAGAATTCAAAACAGCCTTGACAAATTAGAGAATTGGTCTGAATTCAAGAAAATGAAATTCAGTAAAGATAAGTGCAAAGTATTTCACTTAGGAAGGAAAACTCAAATGCACAACTATAAAATGGGGAATAACTGGCTAAGTGGCTTCAGCAGCCTTACGGCTGAAAAGGATCTGGGGATGATAGTGGATCATAAATTGAATATGAGCCAACAATGTGATGCAGTTGGGAAAAAGGCTAATATTATTCTGGGGTGTATTAACAGAAATGTCATATGTAAGACACGGGAAGTAACTGTCCTGCTCTACTCAGCACTGGTGAGGCCTCAGCTGGAGTACTCTGTCCAATTCTGGGTGTCACACTTTAGGAAAGATGTGGATAACTTCGAGAGAGTCCAGAGGAGAGCAACAAAAATGATAAAATTATTAGAAAAACTGACCTATGAAGAAAGGTTAAAAAAACTGGCGTGTTTAGTCTTGAGAAAAGAAGACCCGGGTGGGGGACACCTGTTAAGCCCTGTTATAAAGAGTCTAATGTACTTGGTTCTGCCTCAGTGCAAGGAGCTGGATTTGATGGCCTCTTGAGTTCCCTTTCGGCCCTACATTTCTGGGATTCTGTGAAACCCGGGAGAGATTTGGGGGTTGCAGACATACCCTCTAGAGCATTTGACAAAAATACAGTGGAGCAAAGTCCAGAGGTAGGCATTGTTCATCTCAGTTTGATTTAAAAAAAAAACAAGATATACTATTCAGTCCCAGAGAAAATGTGGACTGTGATAGCCAGAGCAACAGCTCAACAGTGTGGCCAGGACTGCATGTTCCCAGCCCGTCACCAATTCATGGGGGAGCTCTCAGTCCTAGATGGGATTTTGTTTAAAGACACCAGGATGGTGATCCCTAAGGTGTTAGAGAAAAGGGATACATGAAGGTCATTTAGGGATTGAAAAATCTAAGAGAAGCCTAGAGACATTTTATAGTAGCCTCAAATGAACAGCAGCATTGAGGAAACTGTCCCACACCAAGCAAATGAACCCATGTTAATGGCATAGGAAAAAATGCCCCATGGGAGCAAAGTAGTTATAGATATATGCTTATGTTGGCTGGAAAAAAACGATGTATTTATTTTAAACTGTTACTCTAATTTCCTTGAGATTGTTTTACTATTACGTTATTATTATCTGTATTATTGTAGCACATAGTACTAGACGATACTACAGCTAAACAAGTGATTGTACATGTCAAATCTTTTTTTGCTAGGCATAGTATTTCTGACATAATAATGTCTGACTGGACCACAGCTTACTAGGCATAGGTTTAAGCAGTTTACAGTACAGTTTGGGTTTAGACATGTAATCACTAGTCCCCATTATCCCCAATCCAACAAGTTGGTGGAAAGTGATGTTAAAATAATAAAGTCGTAACATGAAAAGGCTGCAGAGTCAGACTCTGATCTGTACTTAGCACTGTAAAGTTGCAGGATGGCCCCAATAAAATATGGTTTGTCATATCCAGAAATATTGTTTATCAGAAAACTGAGAACTTGAATGCTTGTAATGGTAGAAGCTGATGTCAGAATAAGTGGGGACTTGCAGAAGTATGAAGAGACAGATAATGCTAAACATAAAAACGCAATCTGAATTGGGAACTGCCACCACTTCCTGAAAATGATGTAGTGTTCATCTATGATGGAGATCAGTGACAGTGCTGTCACTTGAGGTTGCCCCACAGTCTTAATGGCTGTCACACCAGACAGACACATGCTGAGGAGTAGGCAACACCTTTTCCAGTTTCCAGAAGGGAGGGAGATATGAAGCAGTGAGTTGAGATAATACAACAGGTTGAGACAGACAAACCCCAGGACATAACACTACCAGAACAAATTACCATCTCCTGGCAACAGTAGTACTGATATTTCAAGGGAGATGTCCACAAGTCCAAGGAAACAGTGCAAGGCACCTCAGAGATTAATTGAACATCGTTAATAAGTTTTGTTAGTAGGTAGGTTATACATTTTGGAATTGTGTATTGTATCACATTATTTAAGTATTATCATTAAGTTTGCCTGGGAAAGGAAGATATGATTTGAGGACTGTATCTTTTAGTGGCATAGCTTCACAGATGGGAAGTTTGGGAAGTGATGCTGCAGAAGCCCATGTTCTGTTATGCAGAGGCAGTGGAACTGGTCAGTGAATTGAGTATTTCTTTCAAGCACCGTGGGCCCAAAGGGATTCCTGAACACCACAGGCCATTGACGTCAATGGGGCCAGGATTTCTCCCCTGGTTTCTATTTCTGGTTTTGATACTGCCTTCCTCAGTGACCCTGAATAAGTCATTCTCTCTGTGCCTCTGTTTCTCTGTGTTTAAAAAATTGTATCATTTCCTAACTTCATGGGGATGTTGAGGCTTGGTTCATTAAAATGTATAAATTATTTTTCGATCCTTAGGTGGAACATTATATGTCAGTGCAAAGTATAATTTATTATTAAATGTGATTTTTATATCTTTACAGGGGGCTAACTATAGCTAAGAAGATTGCTCTTGATCATTTGTGAAAAGAAGATTCAATTTGTTTAGGAAATTGTTCCAAGAAGGGAGCAATAAACTGAAGATTTTTATTTTTGCAAATTTTTACCAGTCTTTATGCTTTATTTCCTATAAAATTTACTTAAAGAAAGAATGGCTGCATGATTATACGTGTAAATAGTGTTTAGTATTAATCCTTTTCATACTTGGATTACTATACAAAGAGTTAATGAATTCACTATATGCACTGCAGTAATATAGGAATATTGGCTTAAGAAAGTTCTATAGTACCCTTTTTGTTAAGAAATCCAAATCAAGTATCCATTGCAGATATATTGCATCTTATCCTTAAAGTCCTTTCTGCATTTGCCCTGTTACTTAATAAATCCTGGAGTGTGTACATGCATGTATATATGAAGAAAATAAAGCAAGTTCACTCAACTCTAAAAAGATGTATTGCCAACTTCAGTTTAAATGAATGGCATTTTTAAAAAAAAAAATGTGACTGAGTGTGCTTGTTTATGGTGTTGCAAACCTAACAAATTATCAGTAAAGTCAGCCTCGGATGTTTCTCTACCCAACTGTGCTTGGCTTTTTCCCCTTTAATGAGGGTTGAAAATAATTTTGGAAAGTTACTAGAAAATTGCAATCCATCCATTTTTCCTAGAAGGTCAGTTGTATGATACAGTGACATTTCTGCTTAATTAGTATTTGTGAATACAGTGCAAGCTTGTAATCATATTTATACTTTTCAGATTATATTAATGAAAAAAAGTCATGATGATAATATGTTGCAAAAATTCTTCTATGATAAAACTTCCACAGTGTAATATAACAGGAGTATCCATTCTCTTTGATCCTGAAGTATGGAATGATAAGTGTTCTGTTATCAACAGCTAATAGTTCAGTTAGTGCCCAATGTTTAAGATAAACCAGATTCCATCCTATTTAAATACAGTACTGATTTAAAGATAACCACAGAATGAATCCTATGAAAGTTCACATAATGAAAAAATCTCAATACCTGCATATGCTATATTTAAAGTAAAAAAAAAAAATATAGCATCCATTTCTGATTCTCTGCTTTTGAGTGGCTGTATTGTAGAAGAGGAACATAATTTGTCTGGGCAGGCAGGCAGCCAGCTTTCTTTGTCTGAATGAGAATGTTCTAAGCTAACCCTTTCTAGGAAGAATACTGACATTTATGTAGAAACTTGCTTTCCATAAACACGTGTCAATAAAATATCATTGAACTTTAATACAAAAGGTGCATGATTATGGCTGAAATAAATTCATCTGAACGTTTAAATGAATAGGATTTTAACACTATTTTCCCAGATCGATTGACCACACACTTTCTGGACTTCATGATCTATATTATGCATCTTCAGTTGACTGATTAGGCAGTAGGCAGATTCTTCTACATTTTCTTTCCTCTGCCCCAAACATAAAATAACCAGTAATCTTGGAAATATGCAGAAGAGGACAATTAGGAAGTAGCCTGGTGTATTTGGATGGAGTAATATGGTAAAGGGCATTCTGGAAAGTTGGCATATCTGGGTGGGAAAAGAGTTACAGTTTGCTTGTAGTATATGATGTACAATAGTTGTGGTAGTGTTAGGTGGAGAAGAAGATGTATGCTGTTAGGCGACTTAACTTGTCATTTCCTTGGGTTTGTGTCAGCATAGTAGATGTGTGGCAACCTTAACTAATGCACAACAGAGATTTTGTGTATGAATATACTGTAGATTAGGCTGGTAGAATCACAAATTACTAAGGTTGTTCGACACTTCTCATTCTAAGACCCTGTTTTCAGTTGCTTATATCTTTGCTGGACTTGAACTGTTCAGGCTGAAATTCTACATGTCATGTCTGCCTCAGGCTCCATTTTTTTTTTTTAACTTTCAGCCAAAACAGTTCAGTTACTTCTGAGAATGAGGCTACTGAAATAGATATGGTTTTGCCCATATTAAAAATGCTGACAACTTTTTGTTTTAGAAGCTCTAGCATCCCCATACTTTGAAGCAAGGACTTGAAATTTGGCAGGGGGTGGCCTTTGCGTCAGGGACGGATCTTTCACTGTTCCTGTGAAAGTCTGCCCAAATTTGGCCAAGTTATAAGCCTATGAAAAACAGCAGTTTGCACATGCTCAGAAATGTGCTACAGCTTGGCAACTAAAAACACCAAAGATTTGGTCATCACAGAGCATGATACAGCCCAGAGCTGAGCTGAACTTTCCCTGCAATTGCAGCCCTAGTCTAGATCCAGGCGCGGGAACTGAGAGCATAGTTTCTCTCTCTACTCTGTTCTCCCTGCTGGGCCCAAGCAACATAGTGGAGGAATACACCTGATTTGAACACAGAGGACAAAACAGCCAGACCTGGGGTTGTGGGGAGAATAGATTGGGACAAGGAGTCCTGAAGAGGGAAAAAAGATGATAGAGTCACATCATATGATGATATCACCCTTTTCATTCCATTTCCATCTCAGGAGGATGTTAAATAGTAGCTACTAGAGTCAGACATTTTTAAATCAGCAGGTCCATATAACTTGCATCCAAGAGTTTTAAAAGAGCTGGCTGAGGAGCTCACTGTACCATTAATGTTGATTTTCAATAAATCTTGGAACACTGTGGAAGTTCCAGAAGATTATAAGAAAGCTAATGGTGTGCCAATATTTAAAAGGGGGTAAATGGAATCACCTGGGTAATTATAGCCCTGTCAGTCTGACATTGCTCCTCGCAAGATAATGAAGTGCCTGATACAGAACCTGATTAATAAAGAATTAAAGGAGGGAAATATAATTAATACAAACCAATGTGGGTTAGTGGCAAATAGATCCTGTCAAATTAACTTAATATCTTTATTTGATGAGATTACAAGTTTGGTTATAAAGGTAATAGTGTTGATATAATACACTTGGACTTCTGTAAGGCTTTTGACTTGGTACCCTATGACATCTTGATTAAAAAACTAGAACAATATAAAATTAACATGGCACACAATCAGTGGATTTAAATGATAGGTCTAAAATGTAATTGTAAATGGGGAAACATCATTGAGTATTGGTCCCACAGGGATTGGTTCTTGGCCTCACTGTTTTGAACCTTTTTATTAGGGACCTAGAAGAAAACATTAAATTTTCTCTGATAAAGGTTGCAGATGATACAAAAATTAGGGGACTGGTAAATCATGAAGAGGACAGGTCACTGAGTCAGAGTGATCTGGATCACTCATAAGCTGTGCACCAACAAACAATATGCATTTTAATATGATTATATGTAAATGTACACATCTAGGAACAAAAAATGTAAGCCTTACTTACAGGCTGGGGGACTCTAGCCTAGGAAGCAGTGATTCTGAAAAAGATTTGGGGGTCATGATGGACAGTCAGCTGAACACGAGCTCCCAGTGTCACACTGGCCAAAAGAGCTAATCCAATCCTCGGATGCATAAACGGGTATCTTGAGTAGGAATAGAGGTTATTTTACCTCTATATTTGGCACTAGAGCAATGGCTGCTGGACTACTGTGTCCAGTTCTGCTGCCCACAATTCAAGAAGGATGTTGAAAAAATTGGAGAGGCTTCAGAGTAGAGTTATGAGAATGATTAAAGAATTAGAAAAAAAAGTCTATAATGATAGGCTCAAGGAGTTCCATCTATTTAGCTTAACAAAGAATGGTTAAGGGGTGACCTGATTACAGTCTATAAGTCCATACATGGGGAACAGATATTCAATAATGGTCTCTCTTCAATTTAGCAGAGACAGGAATAACACAATCCAGTAGCTGGAAGTTGAAGCTAGACAAATTCAGATTAGAAATAAGGCAAAAAAAATTTAACAGTGAGGGAATTAACCATTGGAACAATTTACCAAGGGTCGTAGTGGATTCTCCATCATTGGCAATTTTTAACTCAAGATAGGAAGTTTTTCAAAAGCTATGCTCTAGGAATTATTTTGTGGGTGTTCTATAGCCTGTTTTCTACAGGAGATCAGACTACATCAGTGGTCTTCAACTTTTTTTCATTTTGCAGATCCCAAAAAATTTCAAATGGAGGTTCAGACCCCTTTGGAAATCTTAGACATAGTCTGTGGACCCCCATAGGGGGTCTGCAGACCGTAAGTTGAGAACCACTGTTCTATAGAAACGACAACCTTTCACAGACCCCCTTAGACATAGTCTGTGGACCCCCCAGAGATCTGTGGACCACAGGTTGAAAACCACTGAACTGTATGATCACAATGGTCCTTTCTGGCCTTAGAATCTATGAATCTATATAGTTTCTGTGTACAGTTACTGTTTATTCAACAAAATTTCTAGCTCCTTATCCCACTGTGCAAGGCTCATTCAAATAACTTCTTAAAACTTGCTTCTTCAAAGAGGTCCACAAATGCTGACCCACACCAGTAAAATGCTGCTGTCTTTCCCAAAAAGCTGATAAGTGGCACCATCGGCCACGTTTCAATCATTGACTATTTAAAATTCTGCCACTCTTACACATGCTAAGTAGCGTCACAGGCCCAGGTTCCACAAGATTATCTGCATGGGCAGAACTGACCCCCAAATAAGACCTCACAGAGATCAGCTGGTACATTTGTGACCTTATTGCATGAGTGGTCCTATTGAAATGAATGGGACTACTTGTGGAGCAAGGAACTACCTCAAAGTGAGGAAGGGTAGCGAAGTCAGGCTCTTAAGGCATGATCCAAAGCTCACCAAAGTCAGTGGAAACTTTTCTACTGACGTCATGAACTTTGGATCAGGTCCCTAGATTGCAAACACCTTGGAGCAGGGACCATAGTTTCCCTGATCTTGTGCAGGGCCAAGTATGATGTCATCGGTTAAGTAATAATAATCAGAATATACAATAAGCATTTAACTTAGGGGGACAGATACTCCTAGTTCTATCATGTCCAGTGCCCCAAAAGCTGTTGATTTTGGACCTGATGGAATTAGGGGGTTCAGTCTCACAACTAGGGGTTGGTGCCAGTATACATTTTTGTGAAATGCTGCAAGGGAAACACTTTGGATCTTAGTATTATACTAACATGAGAACAGTACATTCCTAAAACAACTTGCGGTGTGTGAGCACTTCCAGTTCCTTGACAAGGCTTCTAAAAGGAAAGTCATACAAAGCAGCACAAACATGGAACATGCTCTTAAATCAGTGTCTAGGAAATGCAGTAAGAGGAACACTGGGCAACCCAAGCTAAAATAGAAGCCAGGAGTTCTCTTCTTCTTGCCCACTATAAACCTTAGCTCAGCTGAGGAGAAATATATCTATAGATATATTTGTATGTTTAAGCAATTGTACAAGAACAGTTCACCCTTATGAAAATATTATTTCTGCAATGCTGCCAAAGTCACTGTTTGCATGGTTATCTGCAACGTAAGTAGCAGTTTCAAAAGATAATTTTGCCTTCGTGGCAGGATTGACCTGCAGAACTAACTTCTACAAATATGTTACCAATTTCATTTTGGAGTCAGCATTCCTGTCTACCCTCTGGGTTACAGCATGCACGCCTCTCTGCTAATCCTGTATTATCATCTGTCCTAAAGAAATACTGATTGGATGAAAGTTTAAGGGAAGAGGTTAATCACTTGATTTTTTCCAAATTAAAAACAAATCGCCCTTGACACGGGGTGTCATATGCAACAGAGGTTATGCCGTCTGCGACAAGAAATCTGTCAATCAGTGGTAAACTTTGATCAGCCTATACAATGTGCTCCGTAGCAAAATTACATTTTTTTCACTTCACCTCTGCTCTGGGAGTAGGTTTAGTTTTTTGGTTTGCTGAATTAGACTTTTATTACTTTTGAAAACATCAGTATTGTCCATAGCGACTCTCAAGACCTTGTGGGGAAGGATTTAAGGGGCATTAGGAGGAACTGTAGAGACCTCCGTTAAACATAATTAAATAAGGAAAAGCATCACACCAAACAGAGTATCTGTTATTCCAAATGTTCTCAGTGCAGTTCCATTTCCTGAGAACTAAAATTAGGCTTCTCTTCTTTACAAATCTTTGGGTCTGGAAAGCACCAATAATTTGTACAGTGGAATTGGCACTAGAATATTTGTGCATCAAAAGTATACTTTGCACCAAGCAGCTTGTACCACTAATTAGGTCACTCTGTTCCCAAATCTGCCCTCAACCAGACCCTTCCCTCCCATCCCACCTCTCCATCTCCAGTAACTTCCAACTGCCTCAGTTTTCCCATCTGCAAGGTGAAGATAATACTAATCTTTGTAAAGCAGTGTGAGATTCGCTGATTAAAAGGACTAATAAAGTTCTCAATGTTAAGAGTATCTGGGAGTAGAATTATTTAAAAGCTGTGGTTGTATCTGTTTAGCCAAGCCTTGATTAGTAGTAGCACCCATGAACATTCACTTCTTTTTAAGTGATGAATTCTCCCTTTTGGCTACATGGAAGATTCATACCAAAATGATATGTGCAAAAGTAAAAAACTGCACCATGTTCTATCCAGGCAACCCCACAGAAATCAAATAGGCTGCACGGGTTTAACTATGATCAGAATTTAGCCCATTGCTAATAAAGTCCCAGATCTTGCAAGTTTAGGGTGCAATACAAGTTCAGGGGTCTGCCCAAGCCGTTCTCATTACAGGTTTGGGGTCTAGAGCCAGACCCGCAATGTATTTAGGCTCCTAATTTCCACTGAAATCAAATACCTTTGTGGATCTAGACCTACAACAATAAAGCATTAGTATCTGATCTAATCTATCTAGATCTGTGGGTCCCACATTTATTGATTTATGTGCCACTTTCTTTAAAAGTTGATGTTTGAAGTAACACATGCACACTTCTCTTATTTTTTTTCCTTCACATTTATTTCAGGCCATAGTAGGTGTAAGTTTATCTAGACTCTAGTAAATAAATGCCTAAGGAAGTCTAAAGAGTTCAATTATAATATCCTCTTTAAAAAATCTCAGGTTTTCAAACAGTGAATCAAAAAGAAACACAGTGAAACAGCCATTATTATTTATGACTGTGGAGACAGGAGGGAATTCCCCAGACATCCGGTGCCTCCCAGCCCTGCAGGGACCAGGCTGCATCTTCTGCAGGGCAGGGAGTGCAGAGGGAGCACCTGCTGTGCAACAGCTACCCATGTGGAGCCCTTTGACCTTTAGGCTCCCTGCAGCTGCAGCTTTTGCAGGGGTTCTGAACTGGCCCCCGCACATGTGTGACTTTTTGGACAAGAGGCGCTGGTGGCATGATATGAAACGTCATGAGTTCACCTCAGTAGCTCGAGCTGTACAGCTTGGAGCCAGCTAAAGGCTAGGCCTTGCAGAAAGTCTGTTGTGCATCAAATGACAGTACAGTTACCCGTCTGCACACCACTAAACGCAACTACTATGCTGGCATGGTCAGTGGGTGTTATTCACCATTATGGCTGAAAGTGGCCAGGAGATTACAATTGGCTTCTTATGCATTTTCTGATGTATTACAGGCAGTGCATGCAACGACTGTTCATTTGAAATGGAGAGCCTTTTTTGGGGGGGGGGGGGGTTGTTTTTTTATTTTTTTGCGTACCACTTTCAAGAAGCTTATTACCACCAATGGCACACGCACCACAGTTTGGGAACTCCTGATCTAAGTTCTTGTATTGGCACCCATCAATGAAGTATCTAAGCATCTCCCACAAGTAAAGAACCACAAAGATATTTCTCCCCAGCTGGCAAGAGTCAAACTTATTATTATTTTTTTTAATTTATATGGAAAAATGAAGAGAGACACAAAACTAACTTCAACAATAGGTCTGAAAAGAAGAAATGTGAGACCAGAAAAGTGAGTATGTTTTAAATTAGGACTTTATATAATTGGGGGAGGGGGTTAAAAAAATCTCCATTATTATTTATAATACCCTTTTTGAGGTTTGAAAATACAAACTCTTTCCCTGATAATTTTGGGCCATTTATTTTGTTCCCCTTTTTAAATAAGAATGTGTTGAATGGGCTAAGATCTACAGATATCTACTGCAGAAGTTAATAGGGAAGGTAACAAAGTTAAAAAAACAAAAACAAAAAAACCTGAGACCCAGAAGTGGTTGTGGTTACTAACACCCAATAATTTTTAAAATGCGGTTACCATGTTGAGGAAGAAGTAGAACACTGTGCTATGACACCGACATGCATGGCAGCATCTCCATTAAGAGACAAGGGCAGTTACAAGGGCAAAACAACACTAATTGACACCCTTGAAGCATGAGAAGTCAGTATACATGCACACCATTTGCAGAGCCCTCTGTATGCATAGGGATCCAATGGGACACATTATTAGTTTATAGTATAACTATATTTTATTCTACATTTTATAAAGTTTCAGTGGTTTTGAAGGGTCTGATCCTGAATTCCTTATTCAAACAAAAATCCTCTTGGGATCAGCCCATAAATTAGCTTATTATTAGGGTTACCATATTTCAGCAAGCAAAAAAGAGGACGGGAGGAGCCCCGCCCTAGCCCCTCCCACTTCCCGCCCCCCCAGAACCCCCAACCCTCCCCCCGTTCCTTGTCCCCTGACTGCCCCCTCCTGAGACCCCTGCCCCTAACTGCCCCCCAGGACTCCACTCCCTATCTAAGCCTCCCTGCCTCTTGTCCCCTGACTGCCCCAACCCTTATCCACACCCCCACCCCCAGACAGACCCCTGGGACTCCCACGCCCCATCCAACCACTCCCCACCCCCTGACAGCCCCCCCCCCCAGAACTCCCAACCCATCTAAACCCCTCTGCTCCCTGTCCCCTGACTGCTCCGATCCCTCTCCCCACTCCTGCCCCCTGACAGCTCCCCCCAGAACTCTCAGCCCCCCACCCCGCTCCTTGTCCCCTGACTGCCCCCTCCTGGGACCCCTGCTCCTAACTGCCCTCCAGAACCCCACCCCCTACCTAAGACTCCCTGTTCCTTGTCCCCTAACTGCCCCCTCCTAAGACCCCCCCAACTGCCCCCCAGGACCCTACCCCCTACCTGTACCCTGACTGCCCAAAACTTTCTCCACTCCCCCCAAAAAGCCCCCCCCCCCGTTTCTTGACTGCCACCTCCAGAACCTTCCTGCCCCCTGGCCCCCTTACCCTGCTGCTCAGAACAGGGTGTTGGGCTCTGTGCGAGCCGGACACATGGCTGAGCTCCCCAGCACAACAAAACCCGGTCCCTGGCCCGGACCGGGCTGCAGGGGAGAGCTGCCCTTGTATCAGCACAAAGTGCTCTCGCTCCCGTTTTGCTACGCTGCATGGCAGTAACCGCTCCCAGTTGCAAAAGGGGAGGGCTGCACTTTGTGCTGATACACTTGCTCAGAATGCAGGGCGGATCCGTCTCCTCTACAGCTGCTCTGGAGTCCAGCCCGGGACTTTCCTGCAGCCCTCCCAGCCGCTCGGTCTGCTCTGCCGGGGGAGGGGGGAAATCCCGGACATTGTGAGTGCTTTACAAATTCCCCCCGGTCGCTATTTTTAGTACAAAAAGGAGGACATGTCCGGGTAAATCCGGACGAATGGTAACCCTATTATTATAGTACTGGCACATTACAACTATTAATGTCTGCCAGTGTTTCCGTTATAAACTCCTACTTTAAAGGTTCATAACTTGGCAATAAAATGTACTGTTGTGGACTCAAATTTAGCATAGCAAAACTCAATCCAGGAGAAAATGTTATTACTGTTATGTGCAATTATTTTACAAGACTTAATTAAATGTTTTGAATGAACTTGCTTGAAAAAGGATTCTTTTTTGGACCGGGGATATGCCATGTACACTGAACTGCTGAAACAGGACACTGCTAGGATTGCAAAGTGAGGCTATTCACTAACTCACAGAAAAATCAACAGCAATATTCACAAGTCACAACCCAAGTGGAGGGCAGTGGTAACTGGCAGCCTCTGTCTGCCATTGTACCAGGGAGAGTACAAGGAGAGTACAAAGAAAGGAATATGACTACTCCTTTAAAAAATCTGGAAAGCGAGCCATAGGAATCTGTAATCAGTTAGGGAGGTATCATTTGTTTGTGTCTAAATGCTCAGTCTGATAACTGAGTGGATAAAGGAGCAGAAATGCATGTGACAGGAAAACCAGGTCACTGCCAATATATATACAGGGATGCACATGAATGGTTGGTTGTTCTTTTTTGCTTGCCAGCAGACGTCCTTTTGTTTTCTGGTGGTGTCCTGGAGTGCTCCTGAAACATGCAAGTGTTACCCTTTCAAGAGTAAAAGAAATGTTTAAAAGACTCCATATCTTTTCAGAGGACTTTTGAGTTTAGAAATGGTTTGCTGTCTGAGGGAAGTAAATAAACAATTGAATAACTATACAATTTATGTCATTTCAGATAACTCCATGGGGCTAGTATAGAATGTAATTACTGGTGGGTTGCTAAGGGAACTTTATTATGTTCGTTGTAAATTTTGAATTTGTCATGCAAAAACAGTCAGTGAAAGCTGCAGTTCCAGGCTGGCTTCTTATACCTGGGATGCTAGCATGAACTTTCAGCCCATGACCTTTTGGGAAATGCAGTTTATTACTATTTATTTGTGTTGTGATCATACGTACTGGAACAAGGGGTTCTGGGGACGCTGCCACACACCCTGGCTTGAAGTGGTTTCCATCATATAGAGGGTTTACAGTTTGGTTCAATGGATCTCAGCACCCGCACTAAACAAATTGTTCCAGCACCCCAGGTTGTGGTAGTGCCTAGATGCTCCAGTCATGGCCCAGAACCTGACTGTGTTAGGTGTTGTACAAACACAGAACAAAAAGTCAGTCCTTGCCCCAAAGAGCTTATAATCTAAATATAAGACAAGAGACAACAGGTGGTTAAAGACTGATAAGGTGGAGCACAAGGAAACTATGAGACAATGTGTAGTTATATCACATGACCATTTGATTGCAGGCATTGCTATTTATGAGTGGTTAAAGAACGTGAAAGGAATTTCTGAACAAAATTATGATAGATATAGAGCAATCACCTACCATTCACTAAATAAATAGTAACAGCATGAAAAATATAGGATAAAGGTTATATTTAAAGGAAACACCCAACAATGTTTTGTTCAGTGTATAAAATCATTGGATCACAGTATACGATCCTTTGCATGGTTATTCCTGAAACAAGGAACAAAGTGCATTCTTTCTGACTTCATAAGGAATGTCCTTTAAAATAAAGATTGGCCAGACACCCTAGAGGAAGTACCATCTGATCTGATACTATGGTGGTGGGGCCACCTTAGTACCGAGAGTGATAAGAATACATGTAATTTAACTGAATAGGAGGAGACTGATCAGAGAAAAGATTCAGATCCTTTTGGGTGAGGGATTATGGGTATTTCCATCCACAAAGAGAGCTGATTTAAATAGCCAGATAGCTAACAAATTGGTACAAATAGTCAACATATTGAATATTTAGGACTGGAAGATGGAGCATTAAGATCCTACTTCTGCAATGAGCTCTGCCTGGGAACAGAGGTGCACCCACTCAGAGCTCCTAGCAGGATAGGGGCTTTTTAATTAATCCAAATGAAACCACTTTTTGATGCCATCAGAATTAAAATTAATGGGAGAGTAGAAGAGGAATAAAATAATACAATAAGCCTTATCACTACATTTCCTTCACTATTAACAGACAATCTAATATAAGGATGTAAAAGGTTAACCAGTTAACCGGTGAGCATTAGGCTTATCGGTTAACCAACCTTAACCATTAACCCCGGCAGCCCCGCATGGGGTGAAGGGACCCCAACCCCGGCCGTGACAGGCCAGCTGGAGGGCACGTCGGGCCAGCCAGCCAGAGGGACCCAACTTCAGCCACACCGGGCCAGCCGGACCCCAGCCCCAGCCAGAGTGACCTCAACCCCAGCTGTGTCAGCAGGACCCCAATCCCAGCCCCTGCTGTGTCAGGCCCACTGGAGCTACCTCGGCTAATGGTTAACCGGTTAAACTATATAATTGTAATTATTTAACTGGTTAACTTTTTTAACAGATATTTACACCCCTAGTCTAATATATTTATGGACTTAGGTTTCACACAATAAAATATTGCCAGGCACATACTTTTACTTCAAGATACGGCACTGGCTACCCTTAAGAGGAAGTTTTTTAGAAACCCAAGCTCTTTAAGAGGGAAAAAACTAAAATTAGCTGGAATAAGTCATCCTGCCCATGAGAAAAGCACTAGCACTGGGTGGATGAGGAATGTGGCTATAATTAGCCACTGGTGATTGTGTCTGGGTTACTCACACAGTAACACAATATTATGGCCACAGTTTACAGTATCACGCCATGACATCCGGCCTCAGGCTATGGCTCATTTTAAAGGCTTGCGTTCCGAGTGAATACAAAGCAAGCCCAGGGGAGCTTCAGGAGAAAGAGCAGTAGGTCACCCTAACCCCACCAGGTAGGGAGAGGCACCCACCCAGCCCCTGACGCACATCACCGCCAGCTCACTGCGAGCGCTGAGCAAAGCACTGCTATTTATAATGCGCTATTTTAATCGCGTTCGCTCATTGGCCGCCCCGCTTTGGTGACGGCACAATCGCACCCAGTGCAAAGTTCCACTCCTCTGCCCCTCCCTCCCCAAGAGAGCGAAACGCGCCGGGGACAGACGGTGTCATGGGGGCGGCACGCGCGCGAGGGAAAGGCACTGGCTGGGGCGCCGAGTTCGCAGGGAAGCCAGGTGCATCCCCAGGCTGCCAAAAAATCGGGGCTGTGGGGGGAAGTGAGGAGGTACCCGATCCAGTGCAGCTCTAGCAGCAGCCCCCTGGCTGGGAGAGCAGCCCTGGCTAGGCTCCCTAATGCTGCATCTCTCTCACTAGCAGTATAACGAAGGGTGGGACTAGAGGCTCAGGAACAACAACACAGAGAGAGGTAGGAAGAGGAGCCTTTATTCCTTGCCAAGAGGAAATTAGCTTTACTACAGAAGCCAAGTGCACAGTGTAAAATATACAGCTTCAGAGGGAGAAGTGTGGTGGATACATAGACATGGGGAGGTGCTTGGGTTTGGGGATGAGGACTGTATAAAGACTTGAATGGACAATAGGTACAGAGAGACCTTGTCTACAGTAAGAACATTCTTTGAAAAAATTTCCTACTACTATTTCAGCCTCCCTGGAAAGAGCAATATTGGGAGTCATAGTCCACCAGCTGCTTACCAGTGTTTTTAAGTACCATGAGAAAAAGCCTGACTATTGAAGTCAATTAGCATTTTGCCATTGACTTCAGTGGGGCCAGGATATCACCTCATGTCATCTAATCCTGCAAAAGGCAGGTCTAATTAGCATGTTTCTCAAAATTGTAGCAACGACCAATGAATGGCTCCCTCTAATTAGGGTTCCTAATGCTGCTAAAACTGGTGGAAGTGAACCCATTTTAGCAAAGATTGGACATTTTTGTTTGGACCATAAACAGATTTCCAGACAGCACTTGTTACAGTAGCACCGGTCAAGGTTTTGTTACAATCTCTGTTACAAACACAGATTTGACGGAGATATCCTTAGAAATTTGGTTTAAGCAGGGAGAATCTGTTTGTTCCCATAGAAAGGGCAAAGTCAGTCATATGGCAACATGTTCTTTGTAACAACAAAGTGCCAGATTCACCACTGGCTTACACCAATAAAGGGTGGTGGAAGACCCCCCCAGTAGCGGGAAGCGCACAAGGAAGAGTGGAAGGCAGGGACAGGTTACAGCAACATAAAGCAGCCACAATTTCACTTTCAGGGATAGAGACATAAGGGATCAACTTGGCTCTGAAAGAGGGCTGCAGCAGCCAAAAAAGGAGACCTGATCAGAGTGGCCAAAAAGTCCACTGATGCAGCAGCTCGTCACAGAGGGTCCTGCCAGCATAGCTCCTGTGGAACTGTTCCATACACAACTTAGCAGAGCCCTAGCACAGGCTCTATCACCTCTATGGAGGAGAGCTGGTGCATCTCCATGTTGAGTGCAATGGGCAAGAGGGCGTATGCTACACATACCTGCACCGCTTTGCTGAATTTGGCCACGCGATAGGAAAATTCTCACTAGTCATGAGTCTACAGAAGTAGGCTTTCTACAAAGTCCTATTAATCAGGTCATTTAAGATTTATTGTTGGCATAGAACTTAGGCAATTTTAAAATGACAATAGGCCAAATATATCAGCACTCAGGGCCGTCCCTAGGGGGTTTGGGGCCCGGGGCAGAAGTGACGAATCCATCACTTCTGGGACTGACCTGTCACTTCTGGGACTGACTGCGCTGGCCAATCGCGCAGGCCCGCAGAGACCCCCAAAGCATGGGGCCCGGAGTGGTCGCCCCAATTTGCCGTACCCTAGGGACGGCTCTGTCAGCACTCTAATTCATCCAAAAGTAGCTCTAGTGGCTGCTGGTCCATAAAAACTGTGGCATTTTTATGCTCTGTAGTTGCAGAAACTATTTGCAACTCCAGTGAGGAACAGTGTCTTTCTTCAGCTGCTGCAACCCCTCCTTTAGAGAGGAGACCTCTCTCTAGCTAGTCTGTTTGCTGTACCAGTATGCCCTTAAAAATAGTGTCAGAAGACTCCACTGAGCATGCTCAAAGTGGACTATCTCCTGATCTCACTTACACAGATTAAATCAGGGTAATGCCAATAAAGTTAATGCAGTTACATGAATGTGCTGTGAGAGGGGAATCTGGACCAGAGTCCTCTATGTTCTAATGAAGGAATGGATTCTTCTCCAGTTGACAAAATATCAGTCAGATGGGCCATCATTTATCAAGGCTACAGTCCCAGGTATTTGGACTCTTCCCTGGATGACAAGACCATTATAAGGACCCCTAGGAGAGTTATTTGCTTCCTTTAATATCAGTGAGAATCATGATCAGTGGTGTTCCCAGATGTAATGCTCAATAACATGGCAGTCAGGCCAGGTAGAGTCAGAACTCTACCTTGGAGGAGGGGCAGTGTGGAATTCCTAATATTTTCTGCAGCCATTTAAATCAGAGAATATCGCCCTGACAGCCAAGTAAAAGATACAGGTCTGTCTCATCTTATGCGGGGGTTCCGCTCCGCGGTTAGCGCGTAAAGCGAAAACCGTGTATAGCCAAACCCCATTGAGCACTACAGGTATAGTATTAAAACTGTTTTTCTCTTTTTTTTTTTATTTTGTTTTTTTTGTTTTTGCTGACCGCGTAAAGTTGAAACCGCGCATGTTAAATGTGCGTAAGATGCAACAGACCTGTATTCCAGCTGAGATTTGGTGTAACTTCCCTTTACTGACCAACTGCCGTGGGGGACAGGTAACCCAGCATTGTGGATTATGGTGTTTTTACCCCTTCTTGATATGAGCACTAGTCAAAGTTCAGGGCCTTGTAGGTTGTTCCAGGTGAGAGTAGAAATTGATGATGGAGTCTGATATTTTCTCTGATACAATCTTGTTTATTTACAAGGAATGTACCAAGTCTTGCTTCTCCAAATGCAGGAGGAACCAAAAACAGGAGACAGCTTCTCAGTTTATAGCAAGCCTCTTTACCCAGCACCAGGTCTAAAAGGCCTCTCACTCTAGCTTCTTCTAGGGTCATACACCCTTGTTCAGGCTGACCTTCTGTCTGTCTCAGACTCTCTCAATTTCTTGTGTGTACACCAATTTGTTTCTCCACAAACTAAGGCTATGTCTATATTATAGACTAGAGCCTATGCCGGCACAGCCATAGCTATGCCAGCATAGATCTCTAGGGTATATGTAGCCTGTACTGACTGAAGGACTTTTTGGCCTGGTTCACACTAACCCCCCACTTTGGACTAAGGTACGCAAATTCAGCTACGTTAATAACGTAGCTGAATTCGAAGTACCTTAGTCCGAACTTACTGCGGGTCCAGACACGGCAGGCAGGCTCCCCCGTCGATGCCGCGTACTCCTCTCGCCAAGCTGGAGTACCGGCGTCGACGGCAAGCACTTCCGGGATCGATCCCAGAAGATCGATCGCTTACATCCAGACCAGGAAGTAAGTATAGACATACCCTTTGTGTCTGTGTAGGAACTCCAACTTCCCGAACAACATTAGCTATGTCACTGGAAGCCCTATTCCATTGACATAACTGCAACAACACTGGGGATTTTTCATATGCCCTGTCCGACATAGCTCTGCCAAAATAATTTTTAAGTGTAGACCAAGCCGTGCACATGCACACACACTCACACACACACATCCCTAGTCAGATCAATAGTCAGTGGAAATCTCCATCCACATGATGCTAGTTTCTGGGCAGAGTCCATTATGTCATGTTTTAGGTGTGGCTACTTTAACTATCTCTCACAGCAACTTTAAATAATGGGTACTTACACACCCATCTGTTTCAATGAGGTTTTAACTCAACCCAGAACAAGACTTAACCCAGCTCAGAACAGTGTGTCTCCACTGCAATCAGGAGGCCCACATACAGCATTTATAGGCATACCTGAGCTAGCTTTGACTGAGTTAGCTCACTAAAAAAAACAGTGTAGTTTCAGCAGCATGGACTAGCCAGCTGAGTACAATCCTGTTCAGGACCCTAGGTACATACTCAAGCAGCTAGCCCATGCTACTGTGGTTACACTGCTATTTTTAGTGAGCTAGCTAGAGCTGCTAGCTCTCGTGTACCTATATGTGCTGTCCTGATTGCAGGTAGACATATCGTAAGCGAGAGCACATGTGTATGAGCTCTTCATCTTGTAGAGCATTGAAACTTTAGCCTATGCAACCAGGATCTACATCCTTCAGCACCTCACACAGCCAAAAAAGCCATAGATATTTTCTGCCAGGTACTAGTGTTATTGCATGTTAATATACATTTGAGAGGGTAGAGGACTTCTTATGTTCTGCTTACTAGTGGACTTCATTAGGTGGATTCAGGCAAATTACTAAAATGAGGCCAAATTCATCTCTGGTTTAAATGCCTTTGAAGTCAATGGAGTCACAACACAATGTATGAGCCTGGAGGGATCTTCTACTTTTTGCCCTATCTCTGCCATTGGATTTCAATAGCTATTTGTGTTAAATCATACACAAATTTATACATTATACACAAAATTACTGGATTACCATAAATTAGATATGTATTCCCGTTGCTGATCTCCTGCTGTTTCTTACTGATCCTCAGACATCTGTTCTGGCTATAATTCTCTCATAACCCAATTTAGAGATGTATCATGGATTAAACTTATTTACTCTACATTGGAAGCTCTACTGAAGAAAATACAGAAAAATATATTTTCCAGCAACAACCATTTAATGTGTTAAAGGGAAGTTTTCTTCATGTAGGGCTGTTGAT
The DNA here is from genome assembly GCF_027887155.1 of Malaclemys terrapin pileata. Lineage (NCBI taxonomy): Eukaryota > Metazoa > Chordata > Testudines > Emydidae > Malaclemys > Malaclemys terrapin. The sequence goes on from NC_071507.1 coordinate 90,601,483, forward strand.
TTTAATTTCCATATAATCTATAGCAAATATATTAATTCTCTCTCATTCAGAGCCTGATCAAAAGCCCATTCAAGCCAATGGGAGCCTTTCCATTAACTTCAATAGTCTTTAAACAGGCCCTCGGTGCATCAAAGTGGATCTTTGTAACAGGATGTACCCCTCAGTGCTCTTCACAGGTCTGGGGTTTAGGTGAAAGCACATTTCATTGATATGTAGTTTAACCATGTGTCTCATATCCTGCATCTTTTGCTAACTCTATCCAAACAAAAATAACAGTGAAATCCAATTTGACAATAATCTTAATACATTTTCAGAGGGTTTGATATTTGGGATTTCCTGATTTCTGGTCTGCTGTCTAGGAAGCGTCTTGCCAGCATTTCTCCTAAGTAGCTAAGAGTGATGCTGAAGAGGACCACCGTCTACAAGAGCAGAGCTTCAGACCTGTGATATACAGGGGCCATGCAACACTGAAGCTCCCATTGCAACTCTGGAATACTTACAAGAAGTTTTAATTAGCAGAAATTCAGAAAATTGGGATTGCACTCTAATAGTAAAAGAAATGGGGCCTCTAACCTGTTTAACACTTTACAATTCCAATTGTCAACTAAAATCTCATAGGTGTTTGAATTTAGAGGCAAGAAATTTAATTATATGAACTTGCTTATCCCCCACTATTCACTTCTACCTGTAACCAGAAAATTGTCCCTGACTCTCAGCCGGATCCACCTCCCAGTGAAGTCAGAGACAGTCTTTCCATTCACTTCAGTGGGAGTTGGATCAGGACCTATACTGGGGCAAATATGCATATAGCTAGCAGCAGTGATAACGGTAGTGGTGGTTTGTGTGATTTTCTGTCTCCTATGCCATAATCCCAACTGTATGGGATACAATTTCAACTAGAATGCAATTATAATTCAATAACTTTCAAAGCCAAATGACATCGGGCCAAATCTTCAGCTGTTGTGTATCAGCATTGAAGTCAATGCAGCTATGCCAGTTTACACCAGCTGAAAGGCTGACCCCTCATGGAGAAATAAATATTTGTGTGCAGTGTCTTTGAAAAGAACTAGGCACACTCCTCTTGCAACATTCCTTGATGTCTGAGTGTTGTACAGGATTAATACAGAGCGGAATTTGATCGTAGAACTACAAGGATGAGGAAAGGTGAACTGTGGACTAGGAAAGAATGCAGTTGTTAAAGAATAGCTTAGTTACTAAGGATAACCCAGGTCTAGTTGCTATGGGTTTGGAGTGTGCTATTGTTGGGACGTGACTGTAAACACACCACTTCATAATCAACATGTCATAAAATGAGGTTTCAAAATCTGTATAAATGAGCAGCTGGTAAGGTACAGGAAGATTAATACAGGCAGTGAGAGATTCCACCTTTACATTCAGAAGGCCCTGTATGTTTGAATTTCCTAGAACAATGATTAGGGGGCTTATGTGAAATGAATTTGCCACAAACAGAGGTAGAAGCAGCGAGGTTTCCTGCCAGACAGTTGATACACCTGGAGAGGTTGAGGCTCTGTTTGCAAAGCAATCTTGTTGCTTAGGATAATCATACATTTTGATTATGAAAACATAAGTTCCAAGTGTTGAGGGAAACCATATGCAATTAGAAGTTATTTTGTATTACAAGGTAGAGAAAAAATAGTATTGATGTGCAGGGGTGGCTCTATGTATTTTGCCACCCCAAGCACGGCAGTCAGGTGGCTTTCGGCAGCGTGCCTGCGGGAGGTCCGACGGTCCTGCGCCTTTGGTGTACCCACCGCCGAATTGCCGCTGAAACCGTGGGACCAGCGGACCTCCCGCAGGCATGCCGCCGAAGGCAGCCTGACTGCCGCTCTCAGAGCGACTGGTAGGCCAGGCCGCCCGTCGCGGCTTGCTGCTCCAGGCACATGCTTGGAACGTTGGTGCCTGGAGCCGCCCCTGTTGATGTGCAGTGCAGGATGCTATTTAGTAAATGTTTACAGTCTCACTGGCCCTCAAGAAAAAATGCATAAAGTGTATAATGTAATTGCTTCTACTGACTATGGTTTCATTCCATACAAAAAATTACTTTAAAGAATGTTCAGGATGAAAGTTAAGCACTCAAAGGTCAGAAATGCCAATGTTAAGGATGCATGTCAACTGTGCCCACCTGAATGTGTGCATAGATTCATGAGCACATACTATTATTTCCACAGGACCCATACCTTATTCAAGCTCCAATTCAGTAGGATACATGTCTAAGTGAAATATATGAATTAATTGAATTCCATAGGATTCTTGAACTCTAGTGAGTTACAAGGACCCACTGAAGTCAACAGGACTACTCCTGTGCTTAAAGTTAGGTAATTAAATACCTTGCTGATCTGGAGCCTCAGGGCATGTCTACATAGGGATAAAAAACCCATGGCTGGGCTAGGTCAGCTGACCCGGGCTCAAGGGGATTGGGCTCCTGAGGTAAAAAATTGCTGTGTAAAGATTCAGGCTTGGGCTCTCTGGGACCCTGTGAGGGTGGAGGGTCATAGAGCTTGGGCTCCGGCCAAGCCCGAACCTCTACACAGCAATTTTTAGCCCTGTAGCCCAAGCCCCACAAGTCCGAGTTAGCTGACCTGGGCCAGCTGTGGCCATGTCATGGAGCTTTTATCCCCATGTAGACATACTTTCAGTGTACGGGTTAGATAATGAGTTGGGAATGAAGCAGGGGAATGTTGTGAATCAGGTAGGGGTCTTGTGGATCCCTACCTCATTCTGGGCCAAATTCCATTTGCAGTTATGACAGTATAAATCCAGAATAGTAACTCCATTAATTGCAATGAGGAGTTACTACTCTGGATTTAGACTGGTGTAACCAAGAACAAAATTTGGCTCTGAACACATACGTCAGACAGTGCGCTGTGATTTAAACCAGAGTAAGTGGTGAGTGAGGACAGCGGAACACGACTTCCTCAGTGCACAGGTTGGACATGAGGCAGAAGTGCACTCGCTGACCAGGGAGGACTAAACACCATGTTTACAATAATATATTATAAATCATTTGATTTCTGAAAGAATATTTTAACAGAGATATTTCATTTCCATAAAGAAAATATGGAATTTTTTGATGTTGGCAATTAGCAATTGTCCTTTGGGCAGCCTCCCTCCTGCTTTAATAAGTTATTTTTAAAATCAGCGTTGCAGCCCCATCCTCATTCAGGGCCAGATCCTGAACCACTGAAATCAATGGGAGTTTAGCCACTGGAGCAGGAGCAGGAACTCACTGTGCAGTGCTCAGCCTGGGACAGAATGAGACAGGGAACCTGTGGAAATAGTCTGGACATACATGATTAAAAAGACTCTGTCGTATTCATTTTCAGGTACCAACATTTTTTGGTAATAACATGGATTTATTTACACAAAGCCACATTCTGGTCTCATTGAAATCAATGAGAACAGGATGTGGACCTAAAGCCCTTGTTTTACATTGTGTCATGTTTGTTCATCTCAGCTTGTTGCTGTTCCCACCAAAATCCAGTACTTAATGTAACTTGAGTGTTTACACAATGAAGTAATGAAGGAGGCAATAAATTATTTCCTTTACCAATAGACCAGTTTGTACATTTTGCTCATTGCCACCTGAATTAAGTAATTACATTTCTTTGAAAAAAGTCCACAAAATAAAAGTATAATTTCTTGTGCCATTGATCACTATTTCTATATAAAAACAATGAGGAGTCCTTGTGGCACCTTATTAATTTTTTTATTTATTTGGGCCTAAGCTTTTGTGGGCTAGAACCCACTTCATCAGATGCATCACGAAAGCTTATGCCCAAATAAATTTGTTAGTCTCTAAGGGGCCACAAGGACTCCTCGTTGTTTTTGCTGATACAGACTAACATAGCTATCACTCTTAAACCTATTTCTATATAGTTTGTTTTGGTTACATTTTGTATGATATGATAGTGTGTGAAGCATGAGGGTTACCAAGATATAATTCACAGTATTAAGTACAATCCTTATACAAACAATGGGAGGGATCTTATATTTTCATAGACAACATTCTGGAAACCCAAGCATCATTACCTATAAAAATATGAATAAAGGGAAATGTTTTTTTTTTTTTAAGAAAATTACTTTTTTTATTGAAGCAGCAAAACAACTTTTATGGGCATTTGACTTTACTTTTAGGGTAGCAGTAGACTTACCTCCACCAATACCAGATCAGCCTGCCCTCAAAACAAAACAAAAAATGCCCCACACTCATTGCTTGTGTTCACCCAACTCACCAGCATGCCGCCTGTGTTGGCATCCATGTCACCTTCAGTGTGCTTCCCAAAGAATATAGGGCCTGATTCTTCCACCCATTCTCATGTTGTTTAAATAGGAAAACTCAGTGAATCAGATACTACTGGACATAAATAAGGGTGGCAGAGTTAGGCTCATAAGCTTTCAAAGTTTCCATATTGGTATGAAGGAGTAATTTATTACCTCAACAGTATGAATGTTACATGTTAAACACATATAAGGCTCGACAGTAATGTCACTTACTGGTTTTGCATCAAAGTAACTTCATTGACTTTGGCGGAGTTACTTCTGATTTAGTTTGGCTTGACTCTGATCTCACACCAGTGCAGAAGAATCTCTTACTTTTATCCCTGTAAATTATGCATGCAATCCTTTGGATATTACTTAAACTATGAACATAGTTCAAGGTTATCACTATGAATTAACAAGGGTTAGCTGAGAAATTAGTCTAATGTAACTAATTAAAAATGGCAATGGAATCCAGCTATAATGAAGACATGGCTTTTTTCACACAAAACATCTCCAGTAGGGGTCCAATCCTGCAGTTCTGACTCAGGCAAGACTTCCTTTGACATCAAATCAGGACTGTAAATTTGGGTCCTATAAGCAGAGGCTCACTCTAACTGGCACTGTAGTTTGTGTATTTCAATGCATTTGAAACAATTAAAGTTTCCATTCTTCTCCCCTACAAATGGGGGTTTTCTATAGCTGAGTTTCCCATAAATGGATTATATGGTATTGATTACTAGATCTGAAAAGTAATCAATTACCTATTACCGATTGCTCTGAAATTGCTTTTGTGAGGTGCTTGTGAGTTTTTGGTGAAACTGTGGCTGTACAGGGATGGGTACCATAACATTGTGGCTTAGTCTCTGGAGAAAAATAAGAGTCCTAAAGTCAGGGCCGGCTTTAGGAAGTGCGGGGCCCGATTCGAACAGTTTCGACGGGGCCCCGGCAGGGATGACTCAAAAAAAAAAAAACCCACGTAAAAAAACACATGGGGCTTGTACTCACCGGGCGGCGCTCCTAGTCTTCGGGTCCTTCACTCGCTCCGGGTCTTCGGCGGCACTGAAGGACCTGCTGCCAAAGTGCTGCCGAAGACCCGGAGCGAGTGAAGGACCCGCTGCCGAAGTGCCACCGAAGACCCGGAGCGCCACCGGGTGAGTAAAAATTAAAAAGGAGCCTCTAGCCAGGGAAGGGATTCTTGGCCACTTCTTTCTCCCCTCCCCTCCCCTCCGGCGGCCCTGCCACTGGGCGCAGGGCCCTCTTAGGCGCGGGGCCTGATTCAGGGGAATTGGTGGAATTGGCCTAAAGCCGGCCCTGCCTAAAGTAAAGCACCTAAATCTATATTTGGGCACATAAAAAGTGGGTTGTTTTCAAAGGCTGTGAATACCCACAGCTCCCATGGAAGTCTGTGTCTGAGCTACTTACTGTGTATGCATACAGGATAAAAACCATGCTCCAAAGCTAAATAAGTGCCTTCTATATTGTATTTATTATTTCATTAGAAATTTCTTTTGTTCCTGTTCCCCTTCTCTTTCCCCCTACCTTACCACAGTTTCGTCTAACTGGAATTCCAACCCAATAACTTGTGCCCTTAACTTTAAGTCCATGTTTCTGTGGGCCAACATGAAACAAAATGTGTTTATCCATCCTTAGTGTATAGGATTGGCATGAGTATTTGTGCACTATAAATATTCAAACGCTATAGATTTTAGGGGCAGAAGGGATCATTTTGATCCTCTTATCTGACCTGCATAATGCAGGCCTCACCCAGTAATTTATGCATCAAGCTCATAACTTTTGTTTCAGTTTCTGTTTGAGTTATATTGCCCTTGTTAAAATGTGATACTTTAGAAAGCAAACAAAGCTAAAGAAGTGAGTCTGTGCCCACAGTTGCTGAGACACTGTGGCTCCTAATCCTGCAATTCCTATTTTAAGAACAGTATAGAAAAAAAAGACACTGTCTCAAATACTACTGTGTGGCAACTGTGAGCAAATGTTGACTTTTTAATGGCAACCACTGCATGTCTGGCTTTCCTAGATAACCAATACCATGTCAAGGTCACTCTGGTTCTTTTGAATATCCTCCTGCCCCCATTGTTTAAATGTACTTTTTATTTAATAACATTTATAAGCCTTATTTTGAGGATTTTAATGGTACTTTGTGGTGCCTAGACCCGTGCTGGTTCTCTGTACAACAGTGAAATTCACCTTCTGCTTTTAAAGGCAGTATAACAAGAATTACTTTACAGAGTGTTTTGAAAGGAGTTGCTAGCCAACATATTGCAGAACTTCATGTTTACCTTTTGTGCCATGAGTCAGAGCTAATTACTTCACAGCACCTCAGACTAGGTGTGTCATTGGGAGGCACTGAAAACTCCATTTGCTTTAGATTAACTCCATGCCTAACAGCATCAGGTGAGCAGTAATCAGCACAGTACCATTTTCTTCCAGTGAGGCCTCACAGAATACATTTGGTTTGGTGGCCTCCTTGTTTCTGAATTGCCGCTTTGAAGGTACCAGTGGCTGATTAGATAAGGCAGTTATGTGTATGCAGAACTGTATGCAGCCCAAATAATGTAACATGTTAAGTTTGCTCTCATTGTTTATCAGTGTAGTTTCAAACTAATTGAGGATTTATTTGTGGATGTGTAAAGTGCGCTGTTCAGAATGAAACATGAATAGCTCTTTATCTCAGAGGAACTGGACAAGCCTATGTCCAACAGAAGTTTGGTTCCAGGTAGGTTCTACAAAATACCAGGGACCAAATGCAGACCTGGTGTAAAAGGGCACAGCTCTACTATGTTCAGAGGCATTGCTCCGCTTATACAATGCCTGAATTTGGCCCAATTTCTTTAGCAGTGGCCATCCACTTTCAACACACTTGCATTATCATAGAGCAAACAGAGGATCTCCCTAGGTGTGTCCCTGTACTTCAATCTCCATCTTAACATCTTACTCATGATTAAGGTTAAGATTTTGTCACAGTTATTTTTAGGAAAAGTCATGAACAGGTCCCAGGCAATTAAAAAAAAATTAATTGGTGCCTGTGACCTGTCTGTGACTTTTATTAAAAATAACTGGAGGGAATGACAGCTGATAACTGGTGGCAGGGCGGGGGGGGGGGAGGGGGGGAATGACAACTAGAGCCCAAGCCCCATTGCCATGGCCACAGCTGCAGCCTCAGGATGTGAGGGCTGCAGCCACTGACAGCTGAAGCAGTCATGGAGGACCAGTAAAGTCAGGGAATCTGTGACCTCCATGACTAAATCATATCCTTAATCATCACTCTGTTTTTACAGACAGAGAAACTGAGCTGCAGAGATGTTAAATGACTTTCCCAAGGTCACACAGGCCCCAATCCTGCAAAGTGATCAGTGTGGGCAGACCTGTATATCCACAGAGTCCTACTGAGCAGGAGTGGGACCTCAACAAAGCCCAGTTTCATGTTCTGACTCTTGGTTCCCTGAGCTGCACTCCCAAGCCTCTATTGACTGGACAATATGGCTTTTCCTGTCATTATGGTTACCTTTGTGGAATGAGTAGGTGGCAGGTAGTGATTGGACCTGAAAAGATTCAGAGGTTTAGGTTTGGATATTTAACCAACACATTCAAATGCTGACTTTTCCTGGAATTTCTACAAATACCTATTTCTATTGTGTCCAGACATGCCACACAAAGAGTGGCTGAGTTTGGCATTTCTTCTCCTGAGCACAGCCAGAAACCAGAGTTTCACACTAAGGGTACATGAAAATAGAAACTATTGGAAAGAATAAAATGCTTTTGAAGCTCAAAAAATGTTCACTTAGAATTTTGTGTGAAAGTTTCAGGTATTGGGTTTTTAAAATATGCCATATGTGGAATGTTTGTTCCTAGCTTCTGCCAGAGTCTACCCAAAATGGGGCCTAATTCCGGTCTGGGCCACACTCAATGCAACCCCACTGAACAGGACATACATCCAGGCAGAAATTTGTCCAGGGAATGTCACTTTACATGCTTGATTCTTAGACACATGTGGAAATTGTTCTTGTGATTCCTGAACATTTTGTGAAACCAGAGAGTGGAGATTCCACAAAAGATACTGAAACAATGTCTGTCCAGCACCCACCCACAGATGATTTAAAACCAAGGCCCTATCTGGTTTCCATGGACATTTGGCCCCATGACCCTTTTCATAAAAGCCAGTTTTCATGGCGTAACTAAACTGTTTCCTCTCCTCCATTGCTGTATGCCAATTGGGGCCACTCTCAGCTCCTCTGGCAATGTCTGCATTCCAGTGGCAATGCATGTGTGTATTGTAAAGTGTTTGGGGATCCTTCATCAAGAGCAAGAAAGGCATATAAATGTGAAATACTGTTAACCTCTTGTTTCACTCCATGTACTTCACCCTCTTATGTCGTTTATCACCTTCCTTTTCAATTCTTGAATTGGTGATGATTCCTTTTCTTTGGTGTAGGGACCATTGCCTGGTGGAGGCTTGGTGATGGATTGGTGGTGAGGGAGGCACCCCTTTATGCCCATGCCCTGTACCATTGTGCTGTCTTTTTTTTCTGTCAAGATTCACCTATACTTTTCTGTCCAAATGGAAAACAGGACACTCCACGTGAAGCTGACCTGAGGGGGACCCCCCCACACACACACACACTGATGGCAGCAGCGGCTGGACTGTGGGGGCTCTTCTGTCTTGTAGCTCAGTTGAGTGCCATCACAGGAATAAATGAAAGAAGTACGGGCCTACAGGCTGTTGGCTGCAGCTCTATACACTGTTCTTAGGGAGGGGATACTGTGCAAGCTGGGATGGAAGCACAGGCACTTTCAAGGAACTGCCTGCTGCTTTATCCACAAAAGCATATTTGCATATGAGAAGAGGGGGGAGGGGCAGATGCACAGTATCACTGACCCTTCATATTGAAAAAATCAAAAGACAGACCTCCAATCTCATAGATTGCTGTAAAAAATCATGAGATATAAAAAAATAGAGGGGTTATTTTTATTTTGCCTTCTGGTTTCTGAGCCTTTGGGATGCACTTGGGTCATGTGTTCAAGTTTTTCTCTGTACGCATGAGACCTAGCAACATTGAATAAAAATAAAAGAGGAGATTATCAGGTCATAGAGTTTAAGGTCAGAAGGGACCACCAGATCAGGTAGTCTGACCTCCTGTATAACACAGACCACCACCACCCACGCACTAAGCCCGACAACCAAAATTAGACCCAGTTATTGCGGCCAAACCAAGAATTACATATAATTATGTCTCCAGCAGCTGGGGCTTTAAGAAAAGCAGCAAAGATTAAGAGAGAACATAAGAACGGCCATACTGGGTCAGACCAAAGGTCCATCTAGCCCAGCATCCTGTCTTCCAACAGTGGTCAATGCCAGGTGCTTCAGAGGGAATGAACAGAACAGGTAATCAAGTGATCCATCCCCCCTTGCCTAATAAAATTGTGAGAGATGGAAACATTGCATCCAGGGTTATGGAGCTTTCTCCTCTGCCCCTTGGACTAGTCGAACCTCAGGATGGAAGGAGCAGACTATTAGTGAATAAACTGTTGCAATATATCCAGGGGTCTAGTGCTGCCAAAGCAGTCTGGAATGTCATTCCGGCACCTGAATACAGAGGAGCGCCAGCAATTCACCAGGTGCACAGGGTCACAGCATGACTCAGGTTTGGCCTGGCTGCTCCTCCATGATGAGGGGAAGTGTCCTGGGACAAACCTGAGAGGCGCTGCAGCCCCGTGTGCCAGGTCACAACGCCATTCATTACTCAAATTTGGTGCACGCTATGTGAGTGTGGCAGACAATGGGAGCAAGTGGTGGCTGGGATTGGGAGGAGCCACCCTAGCCAGGCACAGGAGTGGAGCACTGAGCCAGGGAGGTGCTGGTGAAAGGCCAGGAAGGTTGTTGGCCGTGAGTTCTTGTTGGACTACAGAAGGAGTGTTGGGAAGCTGTGGGGTGGGGGCAAGTGGGGGATGTTGGGGGCTGCAGTGAGCAGGATGTACATCAGGGCTACTGGGATGCCTGGGGGCTGTCAGAGTAAGTGGAGTCTAGTGGAGACCCATTGCCAACTTGGTCTGATCAGCCAGTTAAATTGGGTTTATGAAATGTCCAAAGAGCAGCTGGAGCATACAAGTGAATCTTGCCCTTATTTTAAATTTGCAGAGAATATTAATGTTGTAAAACCAGTATTTTACATGTCCCACCAGTGGTCTTTTTGATTAACTATATGTGTTCTTTAGATGGGCCTTGCTACTTAAAGTCTGGCACATAAATACTAAGTTACAGGTGATTTATGTTGATGTGATACATGTATTTATTACTAATGTGTGAAGTTTCATAACTGCTGCTGCACAGACTGTCAATTAGATAAAAAGTAGTGGTATAGGGTTAGTTAGTATAAAAGTTAGTATAGGTGCTCTATCTTATGATGATGTCACACACAAGATAGATTTTGGACTGGAGACTCTCAGGTGTGACAGAATTACCAACTTAATATCACTTCTGCAGGGCTCATGCACTGTAAAATTTAGCAGTACATCACTGACTATATCACACAAACACACACACAAATGAGCTAGCCAAAGAAATAAAAAGTATCAGAAAGTTTTCTTAAGGTGCGAAAAACATCTTGTTTCACATTAGTCAAAAACAGCCCCATCCATGAAAATTTGCAAACTACCAAAAAGACAACCACAAAATCCTCCTCTCTGTGCTGAGAATAAGCATGAAAATTTTCAGCACAAAAGGCGATTGGACATTTAACATAGTGAATGCCAGTGAAAATGAGGTAGGATCAGAGTCTAAAATAGGGAAAGAACAAGTCAAAAATTACATAGACAAGTTAGAGGTCTTCAAATCACCAGGGCCTGATGAAATACATCCTAGAATACTCAAGGAGCTGACTGAAGATATCTGAGCCATTAGCAATTATCTTTGAAAAGTTATGGAAGACAGGAGACATTCCAGAAGACTGGAAAAGGGCAAATATAGTGCCCATCTATAAAATTGAAATAAGGACAACCTGGGGAATTACAGACCAGCCAGCTTAACTTCTGTACCCGGAAAGATAATGGAGCAAATAATTAAGAAATCAATTTGCAAACACCTAGCAGATAATGAGGTGATAAGTAACAGTCAGCATGGATTTGTCAAGAACAAATCGTGTCAAACCAACCTGATAGCTTTCTTTGACAGGGTAACAAGCCTTGTGGATGGGGGGAAGCGGTAGATGTAGTATCTTGATTTTAGTAAGGCTTTTGATACTGTCTCACATGACCTTCTCATAAACAAACTAGGGAAATGCAACCTAGATGGAGCTACTATAAGGTGGGTGCAATACTGGTTAGAAAATCATTCCCAGAGAGGTTATCAGTGTTTCACAGTCATGCTAGAAGGCATAATGAGTGGGGCCCCACAGGGATTGGTTCTGTGTCCGGTTCTGTTCAATATCTTCATCAATGATTTAGATAATGGCAGAGAGTACACTTATAAAGTTTGCAGATGATACCAAGCTGGGAGGGGTTGCAGGTGCTTTGGAGGATAGGATTAAAATTCAAAATGATCTGGACAAACTGGAAAAATGATCTGGATGAAATTCAATAAGGATAAATGTAAAATACTCCACTTAGGAAGGAACAATCAGTTGCTCACATACAAAATGGGATATGACTGCCTAGGAAGGAGTACTGCGGAAAGGGATCTGGAGGTCAGAGTGGATCACAAGCTAAATATGAGTCAACAGTGTAACACTGTAGCAAAAAAAGCAAACATCATTCTGGTATGTATTACCTGGAGTATTGTAAGCAAGACATGAGAAGTAATTCTTCCTCTCTACTCTGTGCTGATTAGGCCTCAACTGGAGTATTGTGTCCAGTTCTGGGCACCACATTTCAGGAAAGATGTGGACAAATTGGAGAAAGTCCAGAGAAGAGCAACAAAAATGATTAAAGGTCTAGAAAACATGATCTATGAGGGAAGATTGAAAAAATTGGGTTTCTTCAGTCCGGAAAAGAGAAGACTGAGAGGGGACATGGTAACAGTTTTCAAGTACATAAAAGGTTGTTACAAGGAGGAGGGAGCAAAATTGTTCTTCTTAACCTCTGAAGATAGGACAAGAAGCAATGGGCTTAAATTGCAGCAAGGCCAGTTTAGGTTGGACATTAGGAAAAACTTCCTAACTGGACTAAATTGCCTCTGAACATTATGGAATCTCCATCACTAGGGATTTTTAAGAGCAGGTTGGACAAACACCTGTCAGGGATGGTCTTCTAGATAAGACTTAGTCCTGCCTTGAGTGCAGGGGACTGGACTAGATGACCTCTCAAGGTCCCTTCCAGTTCTAGGATAAGGAAGAAAATGGAGAAAATTATGAGCACATGCCAAAGTGCTAGTTGCAATGAAAGTACTTCCTCAAATTATATGTGGGGAGTACAATGCAGGGGGGGAAGGGGCTAGGGGGGAGAAGAATTTTTGTCCAAACCCCAACAGCGCTAAAACCAAACAAACCCAAGTCTGGGTAAGTTCCCCAGGTACGTGTGTTATTTGTTACTGGAAGCTCCTTCCTCTTGTTTGCTTCTCTCCCTAAACCCGGAGCTAATGCTCGTTCATCGCTACACCCTAAAATGCCCCGCGGTAATTTCCCACCCTCAGTCCTGGGAGAAGAGCGCCACGCTGACTGGCCGGGAGGGACGCCGAGAGTGCTGCAGGTGGGAGCAGCCCTGCCGGAGGGGTTGCAATGCGTGCGCAGGGAGGCAGCCCCGCATTAAGCCCGCTCGTGGACGCTCTGAGCCGGACTCAAGCTGTCCACACGGGAGAGGACTCTGCGCGCGCGCCGCTCTCAGCCCCTCTTGGGGTCCCACAGAGGCAGGTGGCGAGAGGGAGGCTGGGGCGCAGCCCCGGGGAGGAGGCGGGCCCCCGCTCGGCCATATTGCAGTGGGAGCGGCGGGGCGGGGCCAGAGGCGCGCACAGGGACCCGAGCGCACCCCACGGCCGCCTGCTAGTGTGCCCAGTCGCCGCAGAGGACAGCCGGGTAAGTCCCCTTCCCAGCCGGAGTCCGAGTAGCCACTCAGCTTCCCCCCTCGCCTGTGTTCGGCCGCGGGAGGACGGGGCGGCGCTGCTAACAGGTGTTGCGGGGATTAGCGCGCCGGGAACTCCCTCCTCCTGCCGCCGCCGTCTTCCCGCTTCTCTAGGGCGCGGGGCTCCCGGGGCCAGGTGCTGCGCGCAGCGCGACAGAGGGGGAGCAGGCAAGCGAGCCCCGCCGGCCTGCTCTGGGTGTCTGCAGACTAGAGTCCGCCTTCGGCTTGACCCCAAGAGCTGTTGGGCTCCTCTCTTTCCCTGGTGGTTGTTTAAGGGCAAAGGGAGCCAGGTGCTGCCCTGACCCCTCCGGGGTTCTCTGGGCAGGACCCTTTAGCGGCTCCTCGGAAGGACTCTAAAGTACCTGCTTTGCAAGGTAGGATCTTAATTGTATGGAATGCTTCCGACAGCAGCCCGGGCGGGCTGTATTGCAAACCGAGCGCTGATAATAGTTTCCAGTTTCTGTCCCCTCCTCCTTCTTTCCCAGGTTATTAAGTTTATGCCGCGCAGGAGTCAGGAAAGGTGTTGAAATTGTATTTAGTCTTATGGGTGTGTCTGGCCAAATGACCTTCTCTGGTTGTAGCTGGGTATTTTTCCCCCACTGGGCGAGGTCACTTGTGAGTGGTGCGGTTTTTTTTTTTTTTTTTTTAAACCAGTGGAGTGCCTTGGTAATTGTTGGTCATGTATGAATCATCCTTGCTACTCCCCCTGATTACTTAAGAATCAAAGCAGAGGTTTTAAAGTTCTTTACTTTGTCCCCTTCTCAGTAAACTAGAACTCTTTCTACTCTCCTATTATCAGATCTCTTGGAAAAAGAACAAACACCTTCAAGTCTCTGCATGAGCATTTGTTTCTGGAACAACAGAACCACCGCAAGAGCTGAAAATGCCCAAACCAGTGAGTGATATATTTCATGTTTTGTATCTTGTGGTATTCAATGTACATTTTATGTTTTACTTTAGATTAGTAACTTATCTTTTTTAGGTGACTGTTTCCTTCTAACACTTTTCACAAAGCGATCACTCTATATCTGGTCTCAGTCCTCATCTGCAAAGGAAATCTGCACAACCCCTTCAAAAGATGAGCCTGGGAGCTTAAATTATAACTATTAGACACTAAAAAGAACGGACTGAACAGAGACAGTGGTTTATAACAATCTATAACCTTCTCTCTTCCCCCCCCCCCTTTTTCCTGCCAGCTGTCTTCCCCCTACCTCCATTCCCCCTATGACTGGAGGGGTGTTAATGGGCCCGTTCATCTTGAAATATCTATTAACTATTTATGCTGAACAATCTGTTCCACCTTATATTTAGCTGTAACACCCTGAGTATATTTCGCAGACCTGAAGAAGAGTTCTGTTGCTCAGAAGCTTGGGTGTCTCACTGACAGAAGTTGGTCCAAGAAAATCTATTACCTCGCCTGCCTTGTTTCTCTATTTCCTTCTATTTTGAGAAGGATTATAGAAATTAGGACCTTGTAATTTTGAGATATCTATGCCAATTTCAAATCTTTTTGATAGGGCATAGCAGCATGAAGAAGTCATATAACCACATAACTGTGTGCATATCATGCGGGAGGCGCTAGGTGGGGTTAGGGTGCAGGGGGCCAGACTGGCCCAGGGAGTTAGCAGGGGCCCTGGTGCCGGCAGCAGGGATCAGGCCGGGGCTGGCACTCACCGAGCAGCAGGAGGGACCCCAGCCCCGCCCTGCTCTGGCTCCCGGTATTGTTTGGGGGAGGGGACAGAAGCCGGAAGGGGGCGGAGCAGGGGCAGGAAGAGGCGAGGTGGGGTCGGGGGTTAGGGGAAGGGATGGAGTGGGGCCTGGGGCGGAGGAGGGATGTTGTCCCAGGCCCTGCATCCCTCTAGGGATGGCCCATGCAGATAACCATCCAATTTAAAAATCAAATGTTGTTGAGGGGGGGAGACAGGATGTATTCAAGTGAGTGACACAATTTGTAATTCTAACAGAATCATGAATCCGAAGTCCTATCCTCCAATTCTTAATTTAAACTTGTATTGATTTATTTAGACTTTTTAATTTAAAACTTTTAAAACTAGTATTTAAAATATTACTGTACCATAATCCAACTACACAAAACTCTACTCCCCGAGGGCAAGTAACTGTTTTGGTGGGCAAAAATATAATGAACAAAATTAATTTATGGTTAACATGGGTGAGCAGACTTTGCACCTGAATTGGTAAATCTCTGTAATTTTGCAAGGTTGCCTTAAAGGTAGACATGTGTGTCCCTTTATAAAAGAGCTAATTTATAGCCTGTGGACTGACAAGTGTCTGAGGCTAGGTTTACTTTGTAGTGACTTAAATGTTTTGGAGTTTTTTAAAATTCATTTACTATTCAAAAGTAATCATTCCAAAAGAGGAGAAATAGAATCATTTCTATGCTTTATGAAGGTGTGTGTGTGTGTGTGTGTGTGTGTCACAGAGTCAGACAGAACCAAAGAATTTACTGGTTCCAGCAGAATTTATAGCTGAAAAGGGGTTTAGTAATGGACTTTGATTGGAGATGGAAGGCAGAGGTCAACAGATTGGTAAAAATTATATTTTGTTCTCTGTAAAGATATTGAAACTAATATGCATACTTAAAATTAATTGAATTAGTCACTTAATGAATAGGTCACTTCTAGGACAAGAATGCCAAGGGCCTTGCTTTTTCAAAGGTGCCGAGCATTTAAACTTGTGGGAACTGCAGATGCTCGGGACCTGAAAATCAGGCCTCCATTGTGTCAGGACAATTATAACTTGATTTTTAGACTAGAAAGAGAGCATAAGAAGTTATTTAAATCAAATGCATTTTGTATTATGTTCTAAAAACCTTCATATGTTGGTAGAAAAATACTAACCCTTGAGTAACTTAAAAGGGAGGTATTTTATTATGCTCCCAAATGTAACTTTTAGAGTTAGCAGTTAAAACAAGATAGTTGCAACTTCGTTATCTTCTAGGATAGGTACTGTGTGTGTCTATAACAGGAAGAGTCCTGTGGCCTTTTATCTCTGTTTCTGTCTAGTCAACACTAATATACGTGTTCTTCTGTAACAGCTCACAGGAAGCACTATATAGGATTTTATTAAGAGGCCTGATTTTAGATTTTCATCCAAATATAGGCAGAAATAGCTTGATTTTTTTTTTTTTTTCTGTGCAAGCTTAGTCGCTTTTTTTAATGCTGTTGCCAACATTGCTACAAATATCTTGGAAAACCTGTTGCTAGTTGGGGACATACCAAATATAACAATTACTCAAAAGACTAGAGGCCTGATCAAAAGCTCATTAAGTTCAATGGACTTATGATCAGGCTTTTGCTGTGTACTATGGTTCGCTGTCAGGGGAAACCTTAAAGTTGCTAACCATAAAGGACAAAGTTAGTGCATTACTTTCACTGTATATCTTCCATAGAGGCCTGTCATCAATTTATTTTAAAATGCAGTGGGAGCTGTAGCAAGTCAGAGCTCTGTGGCTTTTGGTTTTATTTATTTATTTATTTTAAGTTATAGTTCTGCTTTGGAAAAAGGGTAAACAGATTTATCTTCCAGTGACTAGCAATTGATGTTCCACCCATCATAATGAAGTTTTGTTTAATTATGTTGCCAATGACAATTGTACTACAGTCTAAGGTTAACGTGTATATGGACTGCAGAATGTTTTTCTGAGTGACGATTCAATGTTCAGTTAAAAATAGTACAGTCTCTCTCCTTTCTTTATGTAAGAATATGTCTTTCTATTACTGAGAGGCAGTAGTATCCATATGAAGATCTTTTATAAACTTTGCCCCCCCTAGGAAAAAAAACTTGTTGCATTATGAACAATTTACATTCTGAACATATTGCATTATGAACACTTTACCCAGTTTGTAATCTGCTTAACAGGAATGTGCATGTGCACACAAATATATCCGTGGAGAGTTTTATTAAGTGTATCCATTTGTCTTCCTCCCTTCTCCATGCTGTTTCTCCAGTTTGCGTCTTGGTAATGACATTTTTTTAGTTAATATGGAAATATCGTAGTGTCAGTGGAAAGTGTAACATGCTGCAGAGACTATCCTATAACCTTCATAGACTATCAAAGTGGCATTGGAAAACAAACTTTATGAAACCATCCAGTTGGAATAATCTGAACTCATGGGGCTCTGATTAATGTATGCTGAAAGGTACTGTAGGCTGAAGAAAAGTTCTTTCATCTAATCAACAAAAGCTGCTTACAACCATGTTCTTAATTCTACCTGAACTGAGCATGACACTGGAGCAATACCTGACAGAGGTTGATATTGTTCCTCTCCTTTTGCTGGCTACTAAGTGAACAGTGAAGAGCCAAAATGTTGACGGGTTCGGGTGAGAGCAGTTGGGGAAGGGCAGCCAGCACCTCCTTTGGTTGGTTTCTGAGCCATGTGACCTATTGGCTAGGATTTACAACAGGCATGACTCTGTGGCAGCACCTACTGATATAGCATAAACCCAGTCTTTATAATCAGTACTTAATCTGCTGTTCAGTAGACCTAACTCGTATGTTTACTGGAAAAGGATAGAAGAAGAATCATACTGGGATTACCTTAATAGAACTCATTGCTCAGTCTGCCAATTTTAAATTAGGGATGATTAGTTTGGACTTCCCAGCCCTGCCCCTTGTTCTTTACTATCATTAAATAGGATCTTTATCAGTTTATAGGGCATTGTGGGATAGAAATTAAAGCTGTCACTTCAGAGCTGGAACTGCATTGTGAGAGATCAGAAAAGGCTAATGCCCTCTGACCAGAAGATTTAGTGACTCCTAAAGGGGAGTTAGACAGAATCTAACTTAGTATGTTGTTTTGTGTTAACAGTAGGTAAGGTGTTGACTCCTTTACAGTGATGTGGTGATCTGGTACAAACAAATATGATTTATCTATTCATATTTCATACCATCATTGATCGGAGGCTTTGAGATGACAGATTGCTCTTATTTTTCATAATAGTCACTTTTTAAATTGATTAAAAAGCTCTAATTCAGTAATTTAAACACTTTTTAAAAAAAAAAGTCCTTAAAAACACAACCAACGAAACAAACTTACATAGTTTAGAACAGTGGTTCTCTATCTATTTATTTTATTTTATTCTATTTTATTTTTTTCACGGACCACTTGAAAATTGCTGAGGGTCTCGGCGGACCACTTAATGATCTTTCCAGATGTTGTTCTTTGTACCGTGGGCTAACTGTTGTAAAGCACTTTGGATAAAAGCGCAATATTAAAAAAAAGGCTTATTAACATTTTTTGGTTCTACAACTAAAAGCACACAACTCAGATTTTAATATCAGTTGTCTTACCTTTCTAATGCAATGGATGTGCCCTCTCTCCCTCGCCACGGCAGCCCCCGAGCTGGGGATGGGAAGGGCAGGGGGGTCTCTCCCTGGCAACTGCAGCCCTGGAGCTGGGGAAAGTCACCTCTTTCTCTGACCGCCGTAGTCCTGCATGTCCCAAATTCCCCCCACCCCTGCTTCTCACCCCACTGCTCCCTCCCACCTACCCCCTATTCCCCGCAAGGCCACCACCTCACCGTACATGTGCGTCTTCTCCAGGGTGCAGGCACCTAATTAATGGAGCCATGCAGGCAAAGCTCCAGTAATTAGGTGGGTGGCCCTTCATTCTCTCGTGTGCGGCCACCCAGGTGCGCACCTTAGAGGGAACTATCCGGGGACCACCTGAACGGAGCTCGCGGACCACTGTTTGAGAACCTCTGGTCTAGAGAGCATTACCTTTTTTGTGCCACTTGTCATTTTATACAAAGAGATTCATTGCTTAAAATCAGGACACTGGCAATACTACTGCTCTAGTGGCTTGTATTTTTTAATAGCTTTTTTTCCCTTACCACTATCCCAACACTTTCAGCTACATTTGAGGGAATTTCTATTGAATCTTGTGATGCATGTTTTATCTTACAGAAACTGCTATAATATGAATTCAAAACTGCTATCAACTGTACTATATGACAGCTCCAAAATAATACCAAATCAATTAAACTAAAATTGTGGACTTTTCAATAATCATGTAATATGTACAAAGTGTAACTGTTCTGAAGGTAGACGCACTTTTAAATAAGCTATTTAGTGCACAACTTTAAGTCCCCAATTCATGTGTGTTTGGAGGCTGGGATGGAAGCCATTTGGGATGGTAGCAATTATCAATCAATTGCTAGCAAACCAAATACTGTACAAGTTCCTTTAGACAATGGTTCCCTAGATTATACATACTAAATTATTTGAGCAAGTATAAGTAGATACCATCCTGCTCTGAAGGGATTTACCTAGACTCTCTGCTTGAGATTTGTTTATCTTAAAAACAAAACAAAATAGTAGAAGAAGTTGCTAGGGAAGGGTTTGCAGAAGTGTAGTTTGGTGAAACTCTTCTCAGTAAATAGAGGGAGGGGAAGCCACAAATGTAAGGGGCAGCAGAAGAAAGCGTGTAGGTGGCAATAGGGAGAGAGTGTAGTTGTTGGCAGGAAGTGAGTTGTGTTGGGCTTGGAACATGAGAAGCTTGAATTGGAAGGTGAGAGGAAGCCAGTGAAGGGCACTGTGAGATTGATATGGACACAGTGGCAAAAGAGGAGGTATTTGACTTTTCTAATGCGGTCATTCTTTTGTACAGATGCCGAAGTGTTCTTTTAGGCTCTACAACCGAAGCTCTGTATACAAACATCAGTCGCTTTTATTTGCTGTATTGAGTTTTTTTAGTGACTCGTCTCTACTTTTTTTTCCCCCCAGCATATATTTTGGATTTTTTAGTAAATTCTTTTTCTGATCGGAGTTGAGCAAGTCCTGTGTAATGAATGACTGACTTAACAAACCTAATCTTGTCTTCCGCTGGTGGAAGGTCTGTGTGCTCATTGCAACTTTCTCAGACTTATTTGGTCTTGGTTCCTATTTTATGTGGGGCCTTTACCTCTGGATGCTTCCCTCCCTGCCCCCAAACTGTGTGGGGCAGTGACTTGTCATATAATTCTCCGGGTATGTTTCCTGATTTAGTCAAGTGCAAACAAGTTTTGTGAATACTGGAAATTAGATTTCATATTTAGCTTCTATAGATTTGTCAGATTGGCGCTCTCTACATTTATGCCACTAAAATTTAGTCTCTCTTACTTTCCTGAAAAGCAACCCCTAAAAAGGGGTGAGTATGGCCAGAAGAATTCATTTTTAAACACCTGAGAAAATAGTCTTGATAAACTTTTCCCCTTCCATACCTCCATCCCAAAACCCACCCAGCTCTATTCCTCATTATGTACCTTTAACTGTGGAGGACAATGGACTCATGCCTTTATGAAACATGAAGGCAATTTTTTATCTCCGTCAATTCTTGGGATCAGATTGGCGTAACTGGACTTGAGTCCAAAACTAACGAAACTCTTGTATATGTTGAGGTTCACAAGCTGCTCGCAACAATGTCTATTGCACTTAATTTCCCACCCCTAAACCAGTCTTGAACAGGATTTTTACTATCCTGTTCAAGATTGGTTTAGCTATCAAAACAATCTAATGTTTAAAAGTACTCATGAGTAATATAAGTATATTTGTACCTCTACCTGTCCTTGCTGCTTGTCTCCTCACCTCCCCCCTTATCTCCTCACCTTGCTCCTTAAGCGTTGTGTGTCCCACCTGTCTCCAGAGAGGCGGCACATGCAGGAGCAACAGGGAAGAAAGGGAGGGGCTGATGCTTCCCCCGACACTGCCCAGGAAACTGCCGTGGCCGTATTTGGGAAATGGTAATTTAACGTCTTGTCTTATTAGAAACTTAAAAAAAAAACAAAAAAAAACGGTGGAGGGTGCTACTTTTTAGTAAAGAAAAAAGCTCAGCGCTTCCATTTGGACATACTACACAACAACATACTACACAACAAAAAACCTGATACTTTTAAAAGTAGGTCAGATTCTGAGACTAAAATTACTTGATGACCTTTACACATTTGCACGTGTGTGTAATTAGTACTCTTATTTAGTGCTTTTGTCCCAGGATCTCAATGTACTTCACATGATATTGGGTCTTACATCAACCCTGAAACAGATAAGCATTGTGTGTGTGTGTGGGGGGGGGGGGGGGGGGGTTGTTTTTGTTTTTTTGCCATGAAAATTTGAGACATTGGACCTTAAACTTGTTACTCATCTCAGACTGAATATTTGTTGTTCAAAGTGTTAGATTGGTACAAATGTAGTGTGGGAGGGGTTGCAGGAAGCTTGTGTTTGGGAGTGGAGGAGAAATGTTTCTCTGAGAAGTAGGTTTTTCTTTAAAGGGCAGTTGTTTGAAGCTGCTCAGAGGTCAACATTGGAAGTCCCAGGGAGAGGGCTTAGTGGGCAGTATGCATGTGAGACTGTTGATGCAGGATCAATTAAAATTATCACATAGATATCATAGCCATATCTGTGTATGCATGTAATCTAACACTTTGCAGCCAAAGGTTCCCAAACACTTGAGCTATTTACATAAAGCTCCACTGAAATTCAGCCACCTCTGGGATAGAGGGCAGCAGCTGTATAGTCACATGGTTTTGTTGCATGTCAGTGGAATAGGGTAGGATGTTTTGGCCAAGGACACCAGTGCAAACCTGCATTCTTTTTTAAAAACTGGCTGATATTTTCTAATATCCATATAGACCAGAGAGGACTCTGTTTTGAGTTTCTATCCCAGACACTGTCCCATTAAACTGAAATAGTGCCCATTTATTTAACTTGGGCTGAAGAGCCAAGTTGGCCTTAATATAGCTGGCTGAAGAACAGGAACGAGTCTTTACGCCTCCCCTCCCCCCCCAAAAAAAGTCTTTTTCGCTCCAAAAAACTTTGATGTTTGACCAGCTCGATTTGTTGGGATTATAATTCTAGAATTTCCAGACCAGAGGTCTCCGTTTTTATGCACCTTGAAGTTACTTACAACGGTGGAAACTAAGTGTAAAACAGTGTCCTACAATATCTTGGGCAAACCCTATGGAATTAAGTTAAACCTTACTGAATGATGTTTAATAGCTTTGGGGCCCATTGTATTGAAAATGCATATGTTTGTGTACTATTGTGGGCTTGTATGGAACTTCGCTAGGAGGAAGAAGGATTAATTTTATCTCTGGGAGATGATGTGAACTTCAAAAGATTACATTGACCAATATAGCGCAGACAATTGATCTTTTGGGACAATATCTGTGAAGTGGAATTGCTAGGAAGTACTGGGCAAGAGGGGATTGCAACCCCCCACCTACAATCTAAGACTATGAAACTTCACTCAGGGGAGACCTTTTGTCTGGTGATCACCTGTTACAGGAGGACAGTTCGAAGACCCAATCTGGATTCTCCATGGATCAACAGACAAAAAAGATTTTTGGATAAATAGCCTGGTTTTAAACCGGCCCAGTAAATGGACAGGACCCCGAGTCCTTAGGGAAGCATTGGAAGGACTGACACCAACCAGAGCCCTTGTGTAGATGGATGGGAGTGATCTCTGGTAATCTTATTGACGTGTGTGTAGGTTCCTTTGTTGTTTTTTAATGTTTTCTCTGTAGACCTTTTACCTTAATAAAATATGCTTGCTTAGAAAGAACTGTGTAGTAACTTCTAACTAGCAATGACCTTGTTTCATGTCTGAGAAGAGTAATGAAAAAGGTCTGTTTAGGCAGACTCTCTTTTGCTGGGAATAACACAGTGAAGGCAGGGAACTGTTCAGCCTGGAAATATCCTGGTCAGGAGAGAGAGAGAGAGAGAGAGGGGTGGGTGTCCACCTAAGAGCAATGGCTAGGAATCTAGAAGCCTGAAAGTGGGTGCCCTTGCTGGATCACTGAGGGGGGGATACAGATGTCCTTGCCCTGAACTGTGACAATGACCATTCTGACTTGTTAGCATTTTACACTCACTTTGCCGAGGCATAAATAATTACATGCGGGTAGGGTAATAGAGAATTGGGGCCCTGGACTAGCCACCCTAGAACCACAAATTCTCCTGTAAAGGAGGCTGTATTCTAGGCAACACTTTGCATTGCCATATTTCCATTTCTCTCACCCTCTCGTTTCTTTATGTAAGAAAATAACATTGTCAGTAATTGTGCTATCTCTCTTAAAAAAAAAAAAATGCTTTAGGGCCAATAAAAAGTTTAGGGAACCAAATCCTGCCTACCTGCCACTTATTGAATAAAGTAAAACCTCACTAATTTGCACTGATAAGTGTTCTGCCTGTGACCGACTAACATTTGAAAGTTTTTAAAAAAAAATATTCTGTTTAATTCACAGAGCCCTAGTAAACATATTATATAGCTTGTAACAGTGTTTCTTTTATAGTCGTCTCTTGCCACCCTTCTATAGAACGGTAGCTAAAATTCATGGATCATGTTGCTTTGAATCCTTTCACTGTCAAAAGAGCTTCCTTTATATTTCTATAGTAAAGGGGAAGTATGCCTCAGCTGGAGAATGACAAATTCCTTGACCCTCATTCTTTAAAGTACTATTTAGCTGAGATTCCCCAAATTTACATAATTAGCCTGGTGTAGATTTCGGATTGTGACTCCTAAATCTGTTTCTAGGATAGTGCCGGTACAGGAACTCTTACTTAAATTATAAATGTAAGTAGGTAGGTACTACTGTGTACTAACATGACATTTAAGAAGGCATGAGTTACTGTATTAAAACTGATAGCTTTCTTGTTAGAAAAATTGCCCTTGAAGCATAGTAAATTAGACATAGTAAACATATGGGACAATCTGAAGCTACATGATATACTTCTTTAAAAAATTGAACTTCCTAAGGCTATTGAGCTGCTGTATTTACTTTCAGCATGTTTCTCCCACCTTGCCCTGAAAGGCACAAAAGGTCTGTGACAAAGTCCAGCCTGTCCAATTTGAATTTTTATCCACTGTCTAAATATTGGTAATTGGTGTTCTAAATCTGCTTTGTAAACACTGAAAAATAACTTTAATTGTACTGCATGTTGTGAGAGAGGAGGGTGGGGGGGAAAGAGGGGAGATTTGGGTGAAATATGACCTAATGCTCACATTTGCTTGTAATGGGAGAAGAAACATTTAGCAGAAACTAATATCTGAGACGGAATGTTCAGTGTTAACAAGCAGATGTTGCATCATAGAAATGACTATCTTGTATAGAGGTAGGTATCTCTTAGCAATCTGATAGTGTCATTTATTTTAGAGACCTAGATGAGTCCCATCTGGCAAGGACAAGTTCATAGCATGCTGTATGACTAAGAAGTATTTCCATATTCTGTAACGTTAGTGCCAGTCTAGCCATGTTACTTACCATGTTATCTGTCTAGGTATGTGTGTTGCAGTTGTTCTCTTCTTCCCCTCTCTCCACCAAAACTGCCAGCAAGCACTTAAAGCTTTAAGCCAATCTGAACTTGATATTTGTTACCTGGGGCAGTTGGAGGCTGGCACTTTCAGAGGAAATTGAACTTGGATCCTTGTATAGGAAAGGGGAGGATAGGCAGACAAAGGTGAAAGTAGTGCTGGCTGTTTCCTGGCTCACAGGTACACAGAAGACTGATTTCCTCCAGAGCAGTGCCATAGAACTTCAGGGGAGGGACAATATGGTCACAGAGGACAGTATAACCTTTAAAATCTACATTAAAGTCCAAGCATTATAAATTAGTCGACTTTTCTTTTGTACTATACTGGCACAGAACACTTCAAAAGATGCGTATGACATTCTCTGTCAAATGTCTTCCTTGATCTTTCTACTGAATCCAAAAAACTTAAAATATCAAGACAGACTGACTACTTCAGTGAGCAACAACATTGAAATAAAAGATGATCAAGGAAGGAGTGACTGGAAACAATGGTAGTTTCCAGAAACATCTTCTCCTACTCCTATCTCAATAGACTTTTTCAAGAGGAGTTTTTTATTCTATAGGCAATGTTGGGTTACATATTAACTATTTTAAGGGGATAATGCCTAATTTTGTGCTTATTGCTTACAACACAACTGTTTCAAAAGACTGGGTTAAAATTCCATTCTGAAATTTTTCAGCGGGTATGCGTGCTCACACGCTAAATCAAACAGCTTATGCTACTAAAAACATCAGACTTGCTGCCTTTTATGTATTTTGAAGAACTTTGGTTCAGAAATAAAGTAATGTTTCAAAGGAGCACACATAGCACATGACTTCATTCCATTACTGAAATGAAAATACAAGCCTAATGGAAAACTGAGTAGAAAAGAACGCTTTTCTCTTTGGCCACAAAATCAAGAATTAAAACAAATAGATCATGGATTAGCCCTGACTAGTTCTTGACTTTTTTTAATTTTTTTTTAAAAAAAGCTTAAATCTTCCTTAAACATTATAGTTCAAATTGATAGTTGTGTGAGCCTTTGCTGAAGAATTCAAATACAAACCATAGATTTAAAATCTGGTTTAAAAAAATCCCTTGCCTCCTCAACTGCTTCAGCTTTCATACTCTAATCTTGTGATGGTTCTTATTTTCCAGACATTGGTGTCCTCTGCAGTAGAGAAGACCTTTATCCTATGTACCATCCCCTCTTTCCCCCAAATCGTCTTCAGAATAAACCTTTCAGGCCCCATTTATGCACTATGTAAAGAAGTAAAAAAGGTCACAAACTCAAATATTTTTCCTCTTCTTGTGGGTGACCTATTTAAAAAAGAGAGATGGAGAGAGGGAAGATGTCTTGAGTTTAATGGCCCTTAATGAGGGATTAGTAAAACCAACAAACTGGCCCTGCAAGGTGTAAAAGTTACAAGGAGTCTGGAACCCATTCTTGAAACACACAACAGAAATACCCAGTGATGAGTGTAGTAGACAGTAGCATAAAAGCTGTTTTAACACTAAGCTGCATTTTATGCTTTATAGCATTTTATTTCAAAATCTGCTGCGACTTTAAGAGGTCTTCTAGATTGCTAAGGACCTAATCCTACAAAGAGAACATGTGGCTTGAAATCAGTGTGGAGTTCCATTTACTTCATTGGGGTCCTGTGCAACTACAGGCATCTGCCTCTACTGTTTTCTCTGTAGCTTCTGAACATTTGGCCTTATCTAAACACAAGTTGTACCAATTTCAGTCTATTTAGAGACTGGCGTAGTCAAATCAGTGTAACCCCCCTGGTGTGGATGTTCTTGAATAATTTCAAATTAAAAATCTATTCAGAAGTGTCTGCACAATCAGGTTTGCACAGAATTTTAACTACCCAGTTTCTAAACCTAGTTAGTTGAATCAGTACGACTCTTGTGTGTACAGTGAGGCCTCTTTTCTTTAGTACAGGGGTGGGGAACCTTTTTTTGTATCGGGCCATTGACCCACAGAAAAAATCAATCATGGGTCACACACAGCCCTGGGGGTGGGGGGGTGGGTGTGTGTGTGCGCGCGTGAGCTCTGGGATGGGACTGGTGGTGGTGGGGGGGTTGGAGTGCAGGAGGGGGCTTGGGGCTGGGACAGTGGGTTGGGATGCAGGAGGAGATTCAGGGTGTGGGCGCCGGGTTTGGGAGGGGACTCAGGGCTGGGGCAGGGGGTTGGGGTGGAGATGCGGGGTCTGGGAGGTTAGATTGCAGGAAGGGGTTCTAACCTGGGGCAGGGGGTTAGGGGTGCGGGCTCCGGCTGGGAGGCGCTTACCTCAGGTGGCTCCCGGTTGGCAGCACAGTGGGGCTAAGGCAGGCTCCCTGCCTGCCCTGGCTCTGCGCTGCTCCCAGAAGCGGCCGCCATGTCCAGCTCCTAGGCAGAGGCGCCCCCACCCACAGGCACCGTCCCTGCAGCTCCCATTGGCCACGGTTCCTGGCCAATGGCAGCTGCAGAGCCAGGGGCGGGGGCAGCACGTGGAGCTTCCCCTAGGCGCAGGGCCTATCAAGGCTGCACAGACATGCTGGCTTCTTCAGAGAGCTGCGCGGAGCCGACGGGATTTTGAACGGCCTGGCAAGCCAAGCTTTCCCCCTGCAGTGGGGCAAGCCAGTGCTTGCGGCTCCAGCCCTGCAGAGGGGTGGACTGAAGCTCAGTGCTGCTGTCCTGCGGTGCGGAGACTTGCTGTGGACCGGATGAAATTAAGCAGTGGACCAAATGAGGCCTGCGGGCCATAGGGTTCCCCACCCCTGTTTAAGTAGGTCACTTTCTGTGTCACCAGTTTAGGAGTGGAAGAAGAAAACACTTAAAACTATGTTCATGAGCTCCCAGTCTTCTACAAGTCCTCTGATTATATTGTGAACTATATTGTGCTTTCTGTATCTTTGGGCCAGCAGGTGCACATCTTATTAGCCATTTTTCAGTCCATACTGGACATATTCTTCATACTGCTATTATCAAATGTTTAAAAATCATGGGTTGGACCCAAAAAATTGGCCTAACAATGCTGATTTTAAAAAAAATAAATCTGGGGTTTGCTTGCCTTCTGGTTTTAGAGCCTTTTTAGGGTTCATGTTTTTTTCAAGCTTTTTCTCTGCATCCATGAGGCCTAAAAATTACTTTTTTAAAATCAAAGCTGAGATTCTTCCATAATAACTTGTTTCCAAAAGCTGGGGCTATATTTAAAATATCAGCTCAAGACTTGTGATAAAAATGATTCTCACTTCTGTACTTTTGGTCCTGAACCAACCAACACTAATAATACGTGAATGTCAGTAGAGGGGAGTGCCCTTCCTGATATTTTGTAACATGAAAGCACTACTGCTAATAGCAGATATTTAGACCTGTTTACAGAAAGAGCTATTGGTAGTTGCTAAGGCTGAGGTGAGATTACCACCTGTAAAAACTTAGTGCAGATCTGAGAGGGGAATTTTACTATGTGGTTCTATGCCCAGATACTACTTATATCAAAGACCATAGGAATTATTTGTGTCTTGGGAGGGCAGAAATTGGACTTCTGTCATGTTGTGTCAGAGATGAGAATTTTGCTACTGAAAGAGCAGAAGTTTTCTTGTGTGTAATGCATAATGGGGAAATGTTTGCATGGCTTGCACACTCTCTCCATCTTATTGCAACCATAATATTTTTTAATGTAGCTTAAAACTCAAAAAGAATATGTTAAGGAAAGCAGTAATAAACCTCACTGTATAAGGAATAGTAAAGACTAGAATTTCTGACCATAAGGAAGATAGAGTTAACAGATGACTTGACTGAACTATTCAGAACTTTAGAGTAAAACCTAGACTGTCAATCGCGGTTAACTCACATGATTAACTCAAAAAAATCAATCGTGATTAATTGCACTGTTAAACAATAGAATACCAATTGAAATTTATTAAATATTTTTGGATGTTTTTCTACATTTTCAATATTGATTTCAATAACAACACAGAATACAAAGTTCACAGTGCTCACGTTATATTGTTTTTGATTACAAGTATATGCACTGTAAAAATGATAAAAGAAATAGTATTCAATTCACCTCATATAAGTACTGAAATGCAATCGCTTTATTGTGAAAGTGTAACTTATAAATGCAGATTTTTTTTTTGGTTACATAACTGCACTCAAAAACAAAACAGTGTAAAACTTTAGTGCCTACAAGTCCACTCAATCCTATTTCTCATTCAGCCAATTGCTAAGACAAATAAGTTTGTTTACATTGATGAGAGATACTGCTGCCTGCTTCTTATTTACAATGTCGCCTGAAAGTGAGAACTGGTGTTTGCATGGCACTTTTGTAGCTGGCTCTGCAAGGTATTTACGTGCCAGATGTGCTAAACAGTCGTATGTCCTTTCATGCTTTGGCCACTATTCCAGAGGACATGCTTCCATGCTGATGATGCTCATTTAAAAAAATAGTGTCAATTAAATTTGTGACTGTACTCCTTGGGGGGAGGATTGTATGTCTCCTGCTCTGTTTCACCCGCATTCTGCATATACACCTCTACCTTGATATAACACTGTCCTTGGGAGCCAAAAAATCTTACCGTGTTATAGGTGAAACCACATTATATCGAACTTGCTTTCATCCACTGGAGTGCCCAGCCTCTCTTCTTTTCTTCCCCCCCCCCACCCCGAAGCACTGCTTTACCGTGTTATATCTGAATTTGTGTTATATCGGGTCGCGTTATATCAGGGTAGAGGTATATTTCATATTCTAGCAATCTCGGATGATGACCCAGCATGTTTGTTTTAAGAACATTTTCACAGCAGATTTGACAAAATGCAAAGAAGATACCGATGTGAGATTTCTAAAAATAGCTACAGCAATTGACCCAAGGTTTAAGAATCTGAAGTGCCTTCCAAAATCTGAGAGGGACGAGGTGTGGAGCATGCTTTTAAAAGTCTTAAAAGAGCAACACTCAGATGCAGAAACTACAGAACCCAAACCACCAAAAAAGAAAATCAACCTTCTGCTGGTGACATCTGACTCAGATGATGAAAATGAACATGCGTCAGTCTGCACTGCTTTGGATCATTATCAAGCAGAACCCATCATCAGCATGAACGCAAGTATTCTGGAATGGTGGTTGAAGCATGAAGGTACATGAATCTTGAATGCATCTAAGTATCTTGCAACACTAACTACAACAGTGCCATGCGAATGCCTGTTCTCACAACAACAAGAAGCGGGTAGCATTGTGTATCTGAGTGATTGGTTGACAAAGAAGTCGGACTGAATGGACTTGTAGGCTCTAAAGTTTTACATTGTTTTATTTTTGAATGCAGGTTTTTTTGTACACAATTTTACATTTGTAAGTTCAACTTTCATGATAAAGAGATTGCATGACAGTACTTGTATGAGGTGAATTGAAACATTTGTTTTACAGTGCAAATATTTGTAATAAATGTAAAGTGAGCACTGTACACTTTGTATTCTGTGTTGTAATTGAAATTAATATATTTGAAAATGTAGTAAACATCCCAAAATATTTAAAATAATGGTATTCTATTGTTTAATAGAGTGATTAATCACAATTTTTTTTAATCACTTGACAGCCCTAGTAAAAACTGAGAAGTCCTTCCCATCATCTGACAAGGAGTTGCTCTGTATAATGTACTTATTGTGTTTTACTGGTGTTTAAATTATTGCCCTGTATCCTATGGACTTTACTGCTGAAGGAAAGAAATAAGTGTGTTGCCTAACTTTATGGTCTTTTAATTTACAAAATCACAGATGTTACTAATGTAAAGGATCTCGTGTATCTGGGTGTAAGATGACTTTTAGCGTGTGTTTTTTGTTTTTTGTTTTGTTTTTTTGTTTTGTTTTTTTCCTCCTCCCCTCTGGGTACAGCATACAACAATTGGCTGTACAGTGGTTAACCTGGCCCAGTTGTAAGGTGGGTGCCTTCTTGGAATTAACTGTGGCCAGAAATCATAGAATCATAGAATATCAGGGTTGGAAGGGACCTCAGGAGGTCATCTAGTCCAACCCCCTGCTCAAAGCAGGACCAATCCCCAGACAATTTTTTGCCCCAGATCCCTAAATGGCCCCCTCAAGGATTGAACTCACAACCCTGGGTTTGGCAGGCCAATGCTCAAATAGGCAAACGGAAGAGATGGATCATACCACTGATCCAGTGTTGCAGGATTTATGGTAATTTTTCATACACTCAATTAAGTTCAATTTTAAAAAGGAATTTGTAACACCCTTCTGTTAAAAGATGATATCTTGCCCTAGGATATGGCTTATTAAAAAAACAAAACATTAATGCTTTAAGACCCTTATAATTGACAGGTTACCTGGAAAACAAAAGGTTTCTATCGAAACTACCACGGCTTCTACAATAAGGCCCTACGAAATTCATGGCCATGAAAAACACGTCATGGACCATGAAATCTGGTCTCTCCTCATGAAATCTAGTCTTTAATCTATACTATATAGATTTCATGGGGGAAACCAGCATTTCACAAATTGTGGGTCCTGACCCAAAAGGGAGTTTCAGGGGGATCGTGGTATTGCCACCCTTACTTCTGCTTTGCCTTCAAGGCTGGGTGGCCGGAGAGCTGCGGCTGTGGCCAAGCTCTGAAGGCAGTGTGTGTCCCCCGCAGCAGCACAGAAGTGAGGGTGCAATACCACACTGTGCCACCCTTACTTCTGCGCTGCTGCTGGCAGCAGCTCTGCCATCAGAGCTGGGCTCCCAGCCAGCAGCCGTTGCTCTCCAGCTGCCCAGCTCTGAAGGCAGCACTGCTGCTAGCAGCAGTGCAGAAGTAAGGATAGCAGTACCAGAAACCCTTCTCTTCTCTCCCACCCCTCATAACCTCGTGACCCCTTCCCCTGCCCCAGCCACACAACTCCTTTTTGGGTTAGGACCCCTACAATTACAACACTGTGAAATTTTAGATTTAAATAGCTGAAATCATGAAATTTACAATTTTTTAAATCCTGTGACCATGACATTGATCAAAATGGACCATGAATTTGGTAGGGCCCTACTTAATCCAGTTTCAGATCAGCAGTATCTTTTTAAGTAGGTAGGAGCAGAGCAGCCTTGTTTATGTATGGGCCTGAATGAAACTTTTCTTCATACTTCCACTTTTCTGTCCCAATAACAAGTAGGTTGTTCAGAGCAGACATTGTTCAAGTCTAAATCATAGGCTTAGTATTCCATAGTCCAGTAGATGAGGCTTGTAAAAACTGTGATCTTAAAAACTGTGATCTTAAACCTGAACAGTTTGACTCAAGGCTGAGTGTAAACTTATTTTATGATCATGCTGAAAAGCTAAGAGAGGAAATGATTATATAGTTCATCACTTGCACAGTTCTCTCTCTGGCTGTGGGGTGGGATGTGTTCATTCTTCTCCTCTTTTTTCCACTCTGAGTGCACAAGAGTGTCTCTGCATAGGCCAGGCCATGTGTTTTGGGGTTTTTTTTCTTTTTTTAATTTCTGTATATGAAAACACAACACAAAATATTTAATACATTTGTTTAAGGCCCTGATCCTGTAAACTTAAATACATACATAATATATAATGCCTACTTAATTCTATACATGTGAATAACCTACTCAATGTGAATAAGTGTCTGCAGAATTGGGGCCTAAATGTGGAAAGACAGCATCTTGCTGTTTAGCACTTGTATATGCTAAAGTGTAAATATTTCATACACTGTGTATGGTACGTACATTATCCCTTTACTTGTCTGAGCTGCTACCATATTGGTGGGTTTTTCTATCTTAGCTAAGGGCCAAATTTCAGTTTTGGGATAATGCCAAGATTTACTAGGGATGTCCTAAATGGTGAGCTGCCATGCTGTCCCCATGCAGAGATGACTTCCCATTTGGAAGTCTCCCTCTTATGCATCAGGCTTCCTCCTTAACTCCCTTCCACTGAGGTTTCTGTTGCTAATAGACTACTAATCTGTCTGCTCCCACCATAGCATCTTCTCCAGTTGTCTGTACCTATGCAATTTAGATTGTCAGCCTGTTTGCTTTGGCTCTCATCTGTGGCCACTACTTTCTTAGGGGCCTTGCTGATTACATCTTTGGCATTGACCTCACCTTATGGGGGGAAAAAAGCCTTGTAATCCCTGACTCCCACCAAGGGTCTCAAGAAGGTTTAGGCTCTCGACACCGCCTTTGTTACCTTGCCTCCGAGACCAAAAACTTGTACCATGTCTCCGTGTGAATATTCCAGAATCAGCTTTCAGACGGACCACAGAGTTCTTGTTCAGAATAAGGCTTACTGGGAAGCAGGAAGTGCGGGGGGACCTCTTAGATGGAAGACTCTGTAGCCTTACCAGGAAGGCCACAGATCCTTGAAAGTACAGTGGACAATTGAAAGCATAATGTTTCTCTTTCTAGAGATCAATGAGTGGTCCCTGTCTGACCTCTTTGGCACTGACAGATATCCAGGCTCCAGAGCCAAGTTCTTCCTTAGCTCTGCTGGCCACTTAGTTGATCATGAACCTTTTTTGAAATGCAGAATGAGAGGGTTCACTAACCTTGTCTCAGTGTAGGGAAAATTAATATTTGGATGAATCAGGCAGCCAGTGGAATACATGTTTAGCATTACGGTATAGCCCACTGCAACAGAGAGAGCAGATAGTTTACATGTAACGGTTTTGCCCTATGTTCTTACAGCTAACCCCTGTTCAAACAACTAAAAATAAATGTGAGATGTGGGACCTTTATAAGCAGTAGCTGATTGTGTGGCTGTTTCTGTAGCTTCTTAAAAATTAAGTATAACCAGGAGGATATCTCACTATCTGAGTACTTAATCTTTGATATCCTTTAAAACTAGGGAGCTAAAGAACTCTTAATATTCCCCCCACTCATACAGTAATGATGTGCTAGTTGCTACTAAAGCAAGACCTGTAACTTGATGTCAGTTGGAATGCCATGTATAGGAAGGCAGTAGGATTCAGCTCTGTGGTGGTAGGGAAAATATCCTTTCAACCTCCTTAATCTCTGCAAAGATGTACTTTACCCCACAATGTGGCTTTCAGCCAAAAGTGTAAATAATCTAAAGGAACTGCAGCTTTGTATTGTATGTAAGGATTACGAATGTATGCATTCCTTAGAGGGTGTGTGGAGAGATTAGTATATAATATTATCTGACGTTCCTGTGTTGCAGGGGGTGGGCAAGAAGATTTTTTTATTTGGCAGGGGTTAGATCTTCAGATTTTGGTCTTGCCATTTCTAAATAGAGCTTACTTTCAGCTTTCAATGTCTCTTCCCCTCCCGCCGTACCTCTAGTGCACATTGAGTTGGAAAATCCTTCCTTCCCTTTTGACAGGAAAAATACTTTTTTTTTTTTTAAGCGTGGAAATTGGGTACTGTCTCATATTTTAAAGCATTCCAGAACTCTGCAAATACTAGAGCTAGGGTGGAAAAGAAGTTTTCAAAAAGTTTAGATTCAGTTGAAAAGAAATCTAGAACCTGCAAAATTCTCTCATGCTTGACTGTTTTTAAACAGTATCATTTTATTTGAACAAACCCTTAAAGGCATTGGGTCATCTAGCAGACTGCTTCTAGGGTTTGGCCACGGCGGATACACAATTGTGCAACTGTTGATTCTTCAATAGGTAAATAACTGGAAAGAAGGAATGGAGAGATTTTTTTTTCTAATAGCTTGTTATTTTAATGACTCTTGGAGCCTATGTAACTCACTGAAAGTGTCTTACGTTTTAACTTGAAGGTGTTCCATTTTGTAATTAAATACATTAAAACTAGTATTGCCAATATTTTACAGTTGACATAAGTGTAGTTTCATATAGAAATTATAATTTTCAAGGGCGGTCTCCAGTATCTACATTATTTTTAAGTAGCTGAAAGCTATTTAAACTTGAAACACTGTGCAAAAGGGCAGATATTCCTCTTCCACCTCTTAATCCCGGTCTAAAAATATTTTGAAATGTCACTGGTATACAAGTTCCTCACCTATAGCAACAGAGGGTCCTGTGGCACCTTTAAGACTATCAGAAGTATTGAGTCTGAAGAAGTGAGGTTCTTATCCACGAAAGTTTATGCTCCCAATACTTCTGTTAGACTTAAAGGTGCCACAGGACCCTCTGTTGCTTTTTACAGATTCAGACTAACACAGCTACCCCTCTGATACTTGTCACCTATAGCAGACTTTTCTGTTCTGTTAGTTTTGGCTTTCTGTAGTGTTGCATTCGTAAAATGATGCCTCCATCTTTTCACCCTAAGGAGGAGGAAAAATACACCAAGCTGTACAATATGTAGCTGGCAAATAAAAATATCCTTGCATTATTTTAGAAATGCAGATTATACAGGAAGCAAATGGTGGAACAAAGAAGGAAGAGGAGAGCATTACATCCCCTATCCCTCATCTTGTGTAGCAAAACTGTCTGTGGTTTCAAGTTCTTGTTCTCATAGTTTATTACCTCTCCCTTACCGATATTTATGTTGCAACCCTGGGGGTGGAGGGAGGAGTCTTCCTGAGGTGTGCAAAGTGCAGTACTTTTTAGGTGACAGTATTGTTGTATCATACCTTCAGACAATCCTTTTCTGAGCTGCCACTACTGTGCGGCTCCTTATGATCCTTCCTGCAGGCTTGGTTGCTGCTTTCCTGGTGTGGTGTTTTTTTGTTTTTTTGTTTTTTTTTTAAATTAATAGACATTTTACTAGTAACAAAGAAATTATCTCTAGTATTCTGCATACAGTACTGACCTTTCTATTTTATACACTTGATCACCTTTCTCCTTTTGCCTTTGGAAAAAACACAATTAATCAGATTTATTATTAAAATATTTGTTCCACAGTGTTCTTAAACCTCCCTTAATGCCTTTTTACATGCTCAGCAGATCAGTTATAAGCATAATAATTGACGTTCATTGGATTAATGCTGATTGGCTTGGAAGAATAATCAACTGCCTTTTACCTTTAAAACCTTATGTTAAATCTAGCTCTAGCATAAAGGGGAGCTGAACATATAATTTTAAACTTCTAAATTTAATTTGGTCATTATGACATTCTTTTAGGATTAAGGGGTGTCTTAAATGCAGCATGCAGTCCTTGCTCACCATGTGCTGTGCTCAGAAGCAATCAACACTAAAATGTTTTCTCATTTAACCAGAAGTCCAATCCAATTCCAGGCTGAGTAACAAAACCTGTGGAGCAATCTGGATAAGCCAGTGAAGTCAGTGCCCTTAATTAACTTTGTCTATGTGATAATGCAAAACTCTAATTGAGGAATACACTAAAATGTAAATAGTCTTTTTATTTTTAAAAGAGAGTGAGAGACTGGAGCCATTGTTAATGCTCATCCTCAGTGAGGTAAAGATGCCTATGATGCCTTTAAGAATTTTTTTTATTGGAAATAATGCTTAAAAACATGTACAGTACTGGTTCTATGAAATATACATATAGTTCACACTGGTTGTATGGTTTTTCAATATTTTTTAAATCACTCTACTTATTTTCCCTTTAGCTCAATGTTCGAGTTACCACTATGGATGCGGAGCTGGAGTTTGCCATCCAGCCTAACACTACAGGCAAACAGCTATTTGACCAGGTCAGTTGTGCATGTGTGTGAAACCATTGTAGATTGTAAGCGCTTCTTCACGTCATGAACCGTTTCTCTTCTGACTTTGTACAGGGCATATCAGAATGGGGTATTCTAAAGCCTGACTGTTGCCTTTGGACTTGGCCACAATAAATAAGCAAAGATCCTTAAAAATAATAATAATAATAATTGGCCACTTTTTTTATGTTAGAGATAACTAACAAATAAATGGTATGTCTGTCAAATATCCACTAGTGCATTGATCCAGCCTTTACTGCTCTTGATATTTGCCTTATTCTCTCCAGCAGAGACGCTCATGGGTTGTCCTCTCAGTATGGTGAACACAATAAACACATTTACGAACATAATCTCCCCCATAATGAGCCTCTGCTAGAACTCAGTGCACCTTCTGTGAGGTTGCAGTATCTTATGAAATTACTCAGTCATTTAATAATTATTAATCTCACTCTGAGACTTTAAATATTGGGCATCTGTCCCTGCTAGGGGATTACAAAGGGAAGGAGACAATAACAGCCTGGAATCAAGGGGCAATGGTAATGACTTTAATGGCTTATATTCCAAAGGGTATGAGAGAGGCTGATTAGTATCCCTGGGGCCCACGTTTCTCTAGTGAAGCCCATTTCCAAGTGATTATGAATCTTTCCCTTTATATTGAGTTTCATTCTCTGGGTGCCAGAGGTATAGTAGAGCATCCTGGAAAGGTTTCACTGTGCCACCTTGCTAGTTTCTTCCATTGCTGATGTGCTGTCCTGTGAAGAATGAGCTGTTTAAAACCCTTTCATGTGGGTAATGTCTTACCTTAAGCTGATGATATGTCTTGTCTAGATTAGTGACTTTTGTCTTTCTACTGATGTAGAGGGACATACTGTAGAATGAGCCCTGAGCTACAGTACACTGTTAGATCAACATAGGGAAGCTTATGTCGACCTAACTCTACCATTGTACACACTACAGTCTTACTCCCTCCAATAAAACTGCTCCACTACACCAACATAATAGGGCCTTGTCTACACCACAAAGTTTTGTCAGCAAAAGTTATTCCGCTTTAATTTAAAGCGCTTTAATTAAAACCGCTGTTGCACATCCACACTAGCTCCTTGTGTCGGCAGAGGGCATCCATGC
This sequence comes from Malaclemys terrapin pileata, assembly GCF_027887155.1. Taxonomy (NCBI): domain Eukaryota; kingdom Metazoa; phylum Chordata; order Testudines; family Emydidae; genus Malaclemys; species Malaclemys terrapin. The sequence goes on from NC_071507.1 coordinate 90,638,806, forward strand.
TAGCAGCTCTTGCATCGACACAGAGCAGTGCACTGTGGGTAGCTATCCCACTGTGCAACTGGCTGCAGGGTGCTTTGGGAAGGGTTTGCAATGCCTCATGGGGCACATATAGCGTCACGTGATGCAGGTTTCTCCAGGGACATCCTACTAGGTTGAAGAAGCAGCTGAGGACTGAAGTGTGTGTGTGGTGGTGGTGGTGTGGGGGGGAGAGAGAGGTGTGTCTGGGGCGGGGAAGACAGCAGGCTGAAAGACCTATCCTGAGGCAGGGGGAGGGGGACACTCCCCCCACATCAGGCCCTGGTGTCCTCTTCTCCCCCCCCCTCCCCAAGTGCAGGGCAGAATAGGGGCATTCCACGTTAATAACTGACGCCTCAAATTTTCTGTATTGTTTATTTTTTAAATATTCTCTAATAAAATTTAAATTTGCTCTTTGTTCTCCAAATGGAGCAGCATGCTCAGCTGTCAGATACTTCAGGTAGCTTTGAAAGGGGAGGGGCGCATGCCTGCAGGACAGCAGAGATCCAAACAGTGAGCAGAGCAGTTACAGCAGGCATTGTGGGATACTGATGGAAGCCACTTATGTGGACAAAACAAACAGCAGTGTCTACTCTGATGCTTTGTCACTTTGACTTTGCTGCAAAAAGCTTTATGCCTCTCATTGAGGTGGTTTTATTTTGTTGGCAAAACAGCAGCGTTTTGCCACCAAAAGTAGCTTTGTAGTGTGTACATCTCCCCTGTTTGTCAGCAAAAGGCCGCTTTTGCTAACAAAACTTTATAGTGTAGACAAGGCCTAACTCTACCTCCACCAGAGGCGTAGGGCTTATATTGGTATAATTAGGGCGACATTGTCCATGTAGATGCTGCTTTACTTATGTCAGCTGTTGGCTGTCATTCTTGTCAATTTCATGGCTCCAGGTTAGAGCTGTGAAATTGACAAGAAAATCCTCTTCCCGCGGAGCCAGGCTGCCTACGGGGTCCTGGCTCCACGCTCCCCACACGGTCCCTCTTAAGTCGGTGGAATGTGCACCACTGACAGAAGGAGGGTAGTGTGGATATGAACTCCGCAGTAATTACTGCAGTGGCTGTAAGTCGACCTAATATAGGTGTACATGACAATATGAGGGTTGTGTATTAAGGGCAAATTCTTTTAATAACTGAATATACAGTAGAACATCAGTTACGAACACCAGAGTTACAAACTGACCAGTCAATCACATTAGCTCATTTGGAACCGAAAGTACGCAATCAGGCAGCAGGAGAGATGGAAATAAGAAAAGCAAGTACAATACGTTGTTAAACATAAACTACTAAAAAAAAAAAAGGGAAAGTTTAAAAAAAAATAGATTTCACAAGGTAAGGAAACTGTTTCTGTGCTTGTTTCATTTAAATTAAGATGGATAAACGCAGCATTTTTCTTCTGCACAGTAAAGTTGTATTAAGTCAATGTTCGGTTGTAAACTTTTGAAAGATCCACCATAATCTTTTGTTCAGAGTTACGAATACTTCAGAGTTACAACCTCCATTCCCAATGTGTTTGTAACTCTGAGGTTCTACTCTTTATATCGGGGTCCCCACCGTGGTGCCCGTGGGCACCATGGCGTCTAAGTGCACCCACGTACTGGCCTGTGGATGAGCATTCGCCGAAATGCCCCTGATTTTTGGCAGCGACACCTCTGGATGACGCTGCTTGTCAGCGGCATTTCGGTGGATGCTCGTCCGCTGCCACAGTCCTCCGTGGCGCCAGACGAAAAAGATTGGGGACCACTGATTTATATAAATATGATGAACACACTTACTTCCATCAGGTATCTTTTTAAATATCTGGGTTAAAATATTGCACACATGAATTGCTGTAACACCTTGGACTTCTACAATAACACTTCTTGATTCAAGTCTTAAGGCAATTGCCAAAGGAAGGTATTATCACCATTCTCTACAGATGGGGAAGCAAGGACGAAACTGAGGAACAGATGTTGTGAGTTGGCTGCAGAGTAACAGGACCCCAGAAGAGTCAGGCATTTTGCATATTAAGTGTAACTGCTTTTTATAGGGCACATCCACCTTGTGCATTAGGACAAAGCAAAGAGGCTGACCACTGGTGTCAGTGGGTTCTTCAAAACACACAGGTCTTATAGGCACTGAAGAACATGGGCAGCCAAACTCTCCTCTTGCTGTTGCTCCGAGGATATGTTTAAAAGAAACAGCATGAGCTCATCTCTGATGTCACTAGTGGGAGGTGGGGCCGCTATGGCTCAGAACAAGAACGAGGCAGTGATTGGATTGAGGCAAGTGGCATTTTTGTAAACCTTTTTATACCTTCTTTTTGTGCCTGTAACAAATACTCAAGAGTTTTTATTGATTGGGTAGACCAGAAATAGGCCAAGAATGGCCTAATTTATCCTAGGCTTGCTTTTCACAAAGACCTAGCTGTACTTCTATATATATTAGAGAGATTCACAGCTCTGGCTTGAAAGAGAACTTGTTTGTAATCATAAAGACTCCTGTATGCCAACAGAGCATTAATATTGCCTGGAAAGAGAGACTAAAACTGTACACAAAAATGGCAAGATTAGCTTAACGTCTCTTACAAAATGTTGAATGAGTTGGGTCAAACAGTTTTTCTTTGCTCCTCTACTGGTCCTTTTAACAAAAGGCTGTGTAGTCTGTCTTTCAGCTCAAGTAGGCAGAACTGGCTGAATAGCATGCATTCTTTATACAAATTTTGTCAACACGCTTTGAATGACATTTCAGACAAGAGTTGGCCAGAGCCAACTCAGTCTTGTGGGAACTGTGCGGATTCCTTTTTTATAGAAAAGATAGTCTGAGTAGCTTTTGTTTTGGTCTGACTTGCAATCACTGCTGTACTTGAAAGCTAACTTGCAATATCACATTTTATTGTAAGAATGATGCAATTTTAATTTCTTTTGATCACTACAGACCTGGGCTAGATTTGAAATCTATAGACTGTTTGCCAAATCTCCAGTAAAATGACTTTAATTAAAGCAGCATTTAGTTGTATAACCTAGCTACAGTAGCTACCTGTAGATCTGGCTTGACTTGCTATGCAGAGAATAGAGGAGGGTTGCAGTAGGAAGGGGGAGAATATATTTACTTTCAGAAGTTCCAAAGGCTCACTTTCAAAAATGATTTAGGAATTATTGAAAAATCTTATCCCCAATCTTTAGTGTTGCCTGCTATAGATGCAAGTCAAATATTTCAGGCAGAAGTGATTGTTTTAAGATGCTTATTCAAATATCTAACTCTATTTCTATGGATATACCATCTTGAAATACAATCAAGCGGAGTGGTGGTATACTAAATATAGCTAGCTTTTGCATAAATGGCAGAAAAGTCTCAAGATTTCTTAACTACAGTTGAACTTTGATGTGAAAAATAAGCTTAAAACAAGTTTAAAAAAATAACAGGAGTGGCAAAGTAGTGTTGGCTACTACCGCTTACAATGACTTACCGCGTCTACCAAGATTCCTAGGAGTACCTTTCTTTCCCACCCCTGCCCACTGTTCTTTTTAACAGTCTTCCATATGTTTGGGATGAAATATCAATGAAATAGTATGCTGGGACAGAAAACTCTTTAATCTGACATGGTCTTCCATTGCTGTCCGTTGCTGGAAAGGTAACAAGGTCTTGCAAATCTCACACTGAAATGACAAGATCTCATTTAATTTCCCTCAAGACCTTGTTCTATATTGGGGGAAATACTGAGAGGGCTGGGGAGGTCCACGTGTCTATGGAGAATGTATGTTGATGTAATCCAAAGCAGACATACTTATTTTTAAAGTCTCATTTATCCCATCATGATATTCTGTTCCAGCAACTCTTCCCATCTCTCATCAAACAATTAAAAAGAACAAGAGTTGGGTTGGGGATCAGTTCCCCATCAGAAACCAGTTAGCTCTGGGGGCCACAGGTGAACAGCAATATTCATCTGTCTAATTGAAAAGCTGCATTGAGAGATTGTCGGGTTTTTATGTTTTGAAGGGGTGGGGTTGAAACTTAAACTGATCTTTATTTTAAAACTTCCACACCTGAATCTTTTCTGGTTGCTGAGGCACTCTGCTTTGTGACAATAGCTGCTATTCAGAATAAAGCTATAGTCTACCAACATCTTGCCATAGTCCATGCAGAAGTTGGCTCCCAAGGACTCCTCAACAGCACAATGTAAGGGGCAATTTTAACAAGGCAATGACTAGAAGCAGGCTTTCTGTATGAAGTAAGAAAAAGAAAGTAGTATTCATTTAAAAAAAAAAAAATCTAGAATAAACTACCGTAAAGGGATAACATCCACTTAAAACCTTCAGACTCTGTATGTGGGTGGGTGATGGTGGTGGGGGTTTACTTTCTACTATTGCAAGTGACACCTAAGATTAGAGAGTAATTATTTTCCTGCTCTTTCATTTTGTTGACTTTGCATTCGGTGTGTAGAAACAGTGAAACTAACTAGGAACGTAAGACTTGCCAGACCCAGGATCCATCCAGTTCAGTATCCTGTCTCCAGTAGGGTCCAGCAACAGATGCCTTAGAGGAAGGGGCAAGAAACCCTACATTAGGCAGATGTGTGATAATCTGCCCTCTCCCCCCCGCCCCACACACTTGTCCTAACCCCTAATAATTAGATTGGCTTAAATCCTGAAGCATGAGATTTAATATCACTACTCAATCAGTCCATTATTTATGTGAGCCTTTGCCCAGCAATGGGAGACTTTAAAAGGAAAGGTGACTGTGAACCCAATTTTCATTACTAATGTACCAGCTTATTTCCAATTTAAGGTCACAATCTGTGGACTGGCTGTGAATTTGTGTGTGTGTGTGTGTCTTTGTTTTAAGAAGTGTTTTGATTAAAGAGCACTTCTAGTCTGGCAAAAGCCACCACTTTATTGAACACATCTAACTTGGGCTGCAGAACCCTCGCTGCTGGTGATGTGAGAGTATGAAAGGAATCCGATAACTCCAGCTGTGATACAAGAGTCTTTCAGGGCTGGCAATCAGAAGGCGTCTTCATTTTAGGAGGCAGCACACTTTATCTAGAAATCCACAGAGAGAATGGATTTTCTCCCCGCCCCCATGTTTAGAATCACTATCTGGAGCAGAATTGGACTTTAAATAGTCTTCTGCTGAAAGGAACCACAATGTATGCTATTCTCTCAAGTTATGCTTCCTGTATAAGTGTATGTAAATACACCATGTTCTAGAAGAGAAACAGATGTAGACCACTTTTTCCTTTTTGGTAAACATTTTAAGTAGGACTTTTGAAATCTGTAAGTTTAACAATATCAAAGACAAGGGAAAATATCCCTACCCTCATAGACTAGAATGTAGAGCACTGGAAGTATAACATCAAATATTCATCTTAAGTTGGCCTAATTCATTACCCCAGTAGCCTATTTTCAGGCTTTCGAACATCAGTTGGTTTTCTGCTTGCAGTAATACGAAAGGCTTGTCTATATGGGGGAACTGATAGATTAAGTTATAGCTATAGTTATTCCACTATTCAAAACAACTTCCCTATGTAGACAAGCCCAAACAAGCATGTAAATCTAAATGTACCTGAAAGCAGCAGAGTAAGATTGAAATTTGCATGAGCAGGCTCTAATACATGTAGTGCAAGCTCTGCGGATTACTAGCAAACTCTGTTTTCAAACTTACTGTGTGTATGGCAGACCTCTGAACCTTTATTTAATTAGAAACTACTTCACTGGCTTGTGTAAAGGTGTGTGTTTATTTTATTTAAAAAGTTAAGCCTATGAATGTTCCAACCCCTTTCCTTTTAGATCAGGCTCATATTCAGGGTCTTCATACTTTTCCCACAGCACAAGGAGTTTCACAATCCTGGATTCCTACAATCTTTCAAAAACAGCCACTAGTTTCTGCACGGTAACTTATGGGTAATGGAATGGGATCAAGTTGGTGGCACACTCACCTCCTTTAAACAACTGAGAATACACTTGGGAAGGCAACACCTACTTTGAGAGTTGCTGGCTTAATTAACAAACAATTTTTGTGATTAAACTGAAGATCCTTAGTCCAGTTTGTGTCATTCTGTTTGTACATTCACACTGATCAAACATCGGTTAACCAAAACTTAGTCCCATCCGTATCAATGACTGATCTCCCATCTAGTCAATATCTTTAATACAAACAAAATAATTGGAAAAGTACTAGGTTATAAAGCTACATACCATCTGCTTATTTTTTAAATATCGCATCACGTAATTTTTTTAAGTACCTATTGCAAAGTGTGAGCGCATGTTAATTCTATATGACTTGTTAAAATCACAGACCATCATGGCGTATCACATTCTTGTGATCTGTGAAAATCTATCTTAATTGTGGTGCCTGGAGTTAACATTTCAAAATCCCCAGAGGTCAGGGAGCAGCATCTGTCAAGTAGACCATTTGTAATAGCTTGTCAAGGTGAACTAGGTTACCCCTGCAACAGGGGTAGTCAATTATTTTTTGTCAAGCTACAAATTTCTTGGTGAAGGTATAGTCAGGGTCCAGAGAAAATAATAAAAAAATAACTACAATTTCTGGGTCCTTTCAAAGGCATCTGATGGTCCAGATTTGGCAGGTGGTCCACCTATTGACTACCCCTGTCCTACAAATAAACTAAATAATATATGCTATCAGCTAAAGTAGTGTCTTGACTTTTTAAATGAGTAGTACAATTGCTTTATTTGATCTGGAAAGAGCCAAATGACCCTTGAACTTAAAGGCCTTTTTAAATGAGTTGTAACCTTGCTGGAGAGTAGATTCAAATAGTTCTGTTGAACATGATTTTAACTTAAACTGGCTCAATTGCACTGAAGATAAGGCTTAAGTCCTTCATCATTGCAAAAATGAGCTAAATCCTGCTTGCTTAACTCATGGAGTATTCCTGTTGGCTGCCATGGTGTTTCCTAAGAGACCAATCAAATACGAGCAGTAGGATTAGGCCCTGCAGTGTGACTGTGCTGTAGGCAATAAAAATAGCTTTAGAATGTGGCCTTATTTTTTCATCTTCTGCCTTTTAATTGCATGCTGCTGTTAGTTGGCTTTCATAGGATTACCAAGCATCTTACTCCATCTGGAATAGATATGAGACTCTAGAATTTGCTGCTTCAGTACCCTTTACTTGCCATCTTGACAATGGGAATCATTTTTTTTTTTTTAAGTTGTATCTAAAGGTCTCAATGGTGAGCTGATGCATGTATCCAGTTACTGGATTTTGTGGTTTGATCTAGGTTTTCTGTATTACCATCCCCACTTAGTTAAATCCTGATTCAAATCTCAAAATGCATGAGATTTAAAAAAAAATGAGGCTTCTTTGTCCTCTGTTGCTGGGGGCAGATTTTTAAGTTTGTGGGAGCCTAACTTCCATTGAAATAGGAGTTAGGCACCTAAATGCATTTTAAAATCTGACTTTGAAGACTTGATGGCTCTTTTTTTTTCAAGCTTCTGCAGACTAGAAAACTATATTTTTTCAATTAAACTTGAGATTTTCTGGAGTGCAACAGTTGGGACTTTAATAAAAACCTCAAACCATGACACTTGCCATAAAATCACGAGAACTGGGCTTTGTGCAGCAGAATGAATTTTGAGCGTTGGCATTCTTGTCACCATTATCTCCCTGCCAGAGAGTTTGGAGTAAAGCTCAATTTCCCTCTCTTCAGAATATACCTAGACCTCAGGAACCTCTCAGGCTTCTTGTGATGGAACAAACCAATTCTGCAGCTGGGAAGGAGGAGGGATTTTAGTCAAGTACCAGTTGCTAGTTGAGGTGTGTTCCTCTTACCACCCACCACCTTCCAAAACCCCGGACTTTTGTTATGTTCTGATGACAACATAAGATTTGTTTTGACCTAAAGTCTATTTTTAGTAAAATTAGCATTTCACTTATGAGCCAGCCAAAGTAGGGCACAAGAATCGTATGGACCGCATTCTGAGTTGTGCAAGAGCATATTCCTCCTCCTTTTTTTTTTTTTTTTTTTTAAAATAGGTACACTTCAAACAAGTGGGAAATAGCCCCCACAGGTGTGTGAGATGACCTTTATGTTCTTGAGTAGGGCATCTAGCTTGTAATTCCTCTGTGTAACCTCTCCTTTGAATTCCAGTTTCCCTTGAGTCATGTGCATTGCTGTAACTTACAGATTGTCTATCACTAATCAGCCATGGCCACTGAAACTGTAACCCCCCCAGAGTGGTAATCAACATAGTTGCTGGGGTTTTTTAAAGGCATTCTCACATGCTAACTGCCAGCTTCTGGCTCATTGGGTACTAAATTCAAGGAAAGCAAACTGTGACGTGAAGGTCAGGTAAGTGCTCTGAGGACAGGAAGTTTTTGGACTCTGAACAAGATGTTTGCATGAATTTGACTTTTATAAAAATACAATTAGTGGAGCATTAATGAAACTACTTTCCTACACTCCTGAGAAATCTGAGCTGCAAACATCTTGGCCTCTGTGCCCTGAATGGCATCACAAGTACCATAAACAAGGGAAGGAAAATAAAAATGCTGTCCTGGTCTAAATCTCAAATCTCTTTCTGGCATTTGTGGTGTCACCTTTTTTGACCAGAGAAACCAGCATATCTGCAGTTCACAGATTACATGATTTTAAGATGGTACCAGTTATAGTATAACTCTAATTTGATCCTTAAGAGAGGTTCATATACTATTTTTGATGTATTATAAAGGATTTTCTAAGCTCTTCGCTTTCAAATGGTTTGAGTACACTAACATTCTCAGTAACCATATACCTTACTACAGTTCTTGTGGGAGTTTCCCACTCCTCAAACAGTGTTTGTTCGTAAGAACGGTCATATTGGGTCAGACCAAGGTCCATATAGCCCAGTATCCTGTCTTCCGACAGTGGCCAATGCCAGGTGCCCCAGAGGGAATGAGCAGAACAAATAATCAAGTGATCCATCCCCTGTCGCCCATTCCCAGCTTCTGGCAAACAGATGCCTGGGACGCCTTCCCTGCCCATCCTGGCTAATAGCCATTGATGGACCTATCCTCTATGAATTTATCTAGTTCTTTTTTGAATCCTATTATAGTCTTGGCCTTCACAATATCCTCTGGCAAGGAGTCCCACAGGTTGACTGTGCATTGTGTGGAGAAAAAATTTCCTTTTGTTTGTTTTAAACCTGCTGCCTATTAATGTCATTTGGTGACTCCTAGTTCTTGTGTTATGAGAAGGAGTAAATAATCCTTCCTTATTTACGTTCTCCACACCAGTCACGATTTTATAGACCTCTATCCTATCCCTGCTTAGTCGTCTCTTTTCCAAGCCTGAAAAGTCCCGGTTTTATAAATCTCTCCTCATATGGCAGCCAGTTCATACCCCTAATCATTTTTGTTGCCCTTTTCTGAACCTTCTCCAATTCCAAGATAATCTTTTTTTGAGATGGGCGACCACATCTGCACGCAATATTCATGATGTGGGCGTACCATGGATTTATATAGAGGCAATATGATACTTTCTGTCTTACTATCTATCTCTTTCTTAATGATTCCCCACATTCTGTTAGCCTTTTTGACTGCTGCTGCACATTGAGTGGATGTTTTCAGGGAACTATTCACAATGACGCCAAGGTCTCTTTTTTTTGAGTGGTAACAGCTAATTTAGACCCCATCATTTTATATGTATAGTTGGGATTATGTTTTCCAGTGTGCGTTACTTTGCATTTATCAACATTGAATTTCATCTGCCACTTTGTTGCCCAGTCACACAGTTTTGTGAGATCCTTTTGTAGCTCTTCGCAGTCTGACTGGGACTTAACTATCTTGAGTAGTTTTGTATCATCTGCAAATTTGCCACCTCACGGTTTACCCCTTTTTCCAGATCCTTTCTGAATATGTTGAATAGGACTGGTCCCCATACAGACCCCTGCGGGACACCACTATTTACCTCTCTCCATTCTGAAAACTGACCATTTATTCCTACCCTTTGTTTCCTATCTTTTAACCAGTTACCGATCTATGAAAGGACCTTCCCTCTTTTCCCATGACAGCTTACTTTGCTTAAGAGCCTTTGGTGAGGGACCTTGTCAAGATTTTTTTTTTGAAAATCTAAGTACACTATACCCACTGGATCCCCCTTGTCCACATGCTTGTTGACCCCTTAAAGAATTCTATTTGGTGAGGCATGATTTCCCTTTACAAAAACCATGTTGACTATTCCCCCAACAAATTATGTTAATCTATGTGTCTGACAATATTATTCTTTACTATAGTTTCAACCAGTTTGTCTGGTACTGAAGTCAGGTGTACTGGCCTGTAATTGCTGAGATCACCTCTGGAGGCCCTTTTTAAAAATTGGCATCACATTAGCTATCCTCCAGTCATTTGGTACAAAAGCTGATTTAAATGATAGGTTAGAAACTACAGTTAGTAGTTCTGCAATTTCATATTTGAGTTCCTTCAGAACTCTTGGGTGAATACCATCTAGTCCTGATCATCATCAAAGATCTACAAGCTATCCTGAAAGATGATCGCTCACTCTCTCACAGATCTTGGGAGACAGACCTGTCCTCGCTTACAGACAACCCCCCAACCTAAAGCAAATACTCACCAGCAACCACACATCACTGAACAAAAACACTGACCCAGGAACCTATCCTTGTAACAAAGCCCGATGCCAATTCTGTCCACATATCTATTGAAGTGACATCATCATAGGACCTAATCACATAAGCCATACCATCAGGGGCTCATTCACCTGCACATCTACCAATGTGATATATGCCATCTATATATGCATATAGAGTGGAAAATATATATATATATATATATATTTTTTTTTCTCTTACTTAATTGGTAAGACAACTCCCACCTGTTCATGCTCTCTGTATGTGTATATGTTCCACTCTATATGCATCCGAAGAAGTGGGCTGTAGCCCACGAAAGCTTATGCTCCAATAAATTTGTTAGTCTGTAAAGTGCCACAAGTACTCTTGTTCTTTTTCCAGCCAATATGGGGATCGTTGAAACCCCCCATTATTATTGAGTTTTTATTTTTATAGCCTCTCAAATGTCTCTGAACATTTCAGTCATTATCACCATCCTGGTCAGGTGGTTGGTAATATATCCCTACTGCTATATTCTTGTTTGAGCATGGAATTACTATCCATAGAGATTCTATTATACAGTTTGGTTCACTTAAGATTTTTACTTCATTTGATTCTATGCTTTCTTTCGCATATAGTGCCACCCCCCTACCAGCACAACCTGTTCTGTCCTTCAGATATATTTTGTACCCTGGTATTACTGTGTCCCATTGATTATCATCATTCCACCAAGTTTCTGTGACGCCTATTATATCAATATCCTCATTTAATATGAGGCACTCTAGTTCACCCATCTTATTATTTAGACTTCTAGCATTTGTGTATAAGCACTTTAAAAACTTGACATTTTTAGCCGTCTGCCATTACATGATGTAATTGGGACTCATTTTTTCCCCCCCTCTTTTTCATTTGACTGTTTCTCATTAGATCCTACTTGTATTTTATTATCTTGCATCCTCTCCTCCTTACTAGGACATAGAGAATCTCCATTAATAGATCCTCCCCTAAGGGATGTCTCTTTCCGAACCACGTGTTCCTCCACACCTGTTGGCTTTCCCCCAGCCCTTTGTTGAAAAACTGCTCTGACCTTTTTAATTTTACGTGCCAGTAATCGGGTTCCATTTTGGTTTAGGTGGAGCCCATCCTTCTTGTATAGGCTCCCCCTTTCCCAAAAGTTCCCACCATCTGTCTGTTTACATTGTAAAATCTTCAGGGAAGGGACTACCTGATAGTTTCAGCTGTCCAACACAATGGGGATTGTACTTCTAGATGCTACTGTAATAGAAGTATCTAGAGGTGCTTCTAGTTGGTGCAAAGTACTGTATCCGCATTTACATTTAAGCTTGCTTTGCTGTCAAGAGGGCTGTGTGCGCTACTGTGGGATAACACCTGTTAGCTATTCCACTGCAATGGCTTGTCTACACATGGGGTTGTTCCTAAGTAACTCCATATGTGGACCCTTATCTGAAATAAAAGTACCTTGTTCTCATTGCTGTTTAGCTTAACCCACTGGAACGAGGTGTTCTTATTCCAGATAAGTGTCCACACATACTGTTACTCAAGAACTACCCTATGTGTAGGCAAGCCCTAAAACCCTAGTGGAGACAAGGCACTTGTAGTGTTTACAGTGACCTCAACCACAGGCAGAGGTATAGGGCTGACCTCACTTAACTACCTCACAGAGAAACTGCCCATGCCTTGTCTCCACAAGGATTTTAGTGTTTTAATTTCCCACGGTAAAAATGCACCTTTTTTTGCAGCAAAGCTGAAGCCTTGGAGAGGGGTTTCTTTTATAATTTCATCATTTTGATTCTTCAAAATAATGGTATCCACTGGCTCCAGATACAATTGCAAACTCTCCTTTCCCTTCTTCCAACCAACACATCTTTTGAAGTGCCTTATACCAAGCAATTCTGCTTGAGTAGCATCATGAAGCACAAATCCATCCGCCACACACAGACGGTAGGCCTTCCATCAGTCACTTCTCACCCTCCTTTTTGGGAGTAGAAATATGCAGCTAATGCTCTGTTACCTCCTGCTGTTTACTTTCCTGTCTGGGAGATCTGATTTTTGGCTGGACTAGCTCAGCAGTCAGGGGCTGCAACTGGAGGTCCTGAAGCTGGCAACCTTGGGTGGATGGGAAGAAGGGAGGCCTGTTAGAACATTAATTAGTTGTGTGTGTGTGGGCGGGCGGGGGGTGTTCAACGAAGAGAGCTGATGGTCCAAATGACATTTTACAGGTATATTAACTCTTATTTTATTTTGTTTCAGGTGGTTAAGACAATAGGCTTGCGTGAAGTATGGTACTTTGGTCTTCAGTATATGGACAACAAAGGATTTCCGACTTGGCTGAAACTTGATAAAAAGGTAATTGCTGTTTTGGGTTAAATATTGAAAAGAGGCTAACTTTTGGTGTAAGAGTCATGTTGTGATATCAATTGCTGATGTCAGTCCTGTAGATGCTGCTGTTAATTTCCTACAGCTCCATGTTTGTGGCTTTTTTTAAGAGAACCAGCTGACTTAGGGTGGCAGGAATCCTGTGAACAATGGTCTAGCAAACTGGAGTTCACTCCCATCCCTGTGCATGCATATTGGCAGTCTGTGGTGTATAAATGTGATAGAGCTGTTTGCAATCACTTTAGCAGGGTGTACCTTGAGTCTAGCCCCAGCACATCAGGGCTTTCCACAAAATAAGCAGCTATTTTTATTTCTCTTAGTGGAACCTGCTAATTTATGGTGCTTAATCTTTCATGCTAGTATAGAATTAGTTGTCAGGCTCATTAGAATAGATGGTTCATTTCTAGATTTTAAAAAGTATTATGCTGTAATTTAATGTACTCTTTGTTCAGTGGTTTTCAGATGTGTTGGGGATTAAGATGAGCCCTTGGTGAGCAGACAGATTATTCCACATCTGCCAACTGTGAAGTTTCTTGTACCTTTCTCTGAGGTGTCTGGTGCTGGTCACTGTCAGACAAGGAACTGGACAGATCACTGGTCTGACCCAGTATGGCAATTCTTGTGTTCCTGAATATACAGAGTTTATTGTGGCAGTCTCTGCTCCCATATTATCCGGGACTGCGGGTCTTAAACCCTGGTCCACTGGCCTCTTAAGAGCTAGTAAATTCCAACCTGCCATCTGGGGACCGGTGAACAGTTGCTGGGATAGAAGCTGAACCCTAACAGAGGACTCCAGTCCTGGACTCTGACAGAATGCCGGGAGTCCTGATCAGTTCATGGCTTCTCTGTAAACCCAGCATAGGAACAGGAAGTTGTCCATGCAACTGGGTTCTCCAGTAGGTCAGACTGTGCACTTCTCAGTCGTGACACATTTACGGAAACTACAGCAAATGTTTTTTTGAGTATTTTTCCACATGAGATGCATAAAGAGTATTAAAGTTTTCATGCTGTTTAGCAGCTGGGAGTAAGGAGGAGAGCCAGCATTCTGAAGCAATGGACTGATCACATGGAACACCTGCGGTTCCATGGGCCATAGTTTGGGATGGTCTTCTGTTTGTTGCTTAAAATGTAAACAGAACTTCATTTTCCTTCTAGTCTCTCCCTCTCCTCCCTCCCCCCCCCCCCCCCCCAAAACCATCTGGCATGGAGTATAGATCAGTCTGAGGTATGTGTTTCCCTTTGAAATAGTATCCATTTGCCCCCACTATCTAGTGAAAGGAGTTGATGGGGAGTGTTAGAAGGATACTGTCTTTGCCTTTTTTCTTGTAACGAAACAGGCTGCTCTTTGGATTAACTGTATGTTAAATTTTGTGCTATCGTAGGAGTGATCCTACAATGAATGCCTCATGGGTGGACCCTGGCACTTACATAGGTGCACATGGATTTGAAAGGGATCCCATGTTGGTGCAGGAATTTGCTGCAGAGTTGGGCCATATTGACAGTAAATTCCTGAAGTAATCTTGTCTGTAAACCTATACTAGAACACCCCCAAAACCCTTTCTTTGTGAAAGAAACATCTCCTATTGTCAGTTAGCCATCTGCTCAGTTTTTGGGTCTGTGTGTTTGTTTTGTCTCAGGTCTCTGCTCAGGAAGTCAAAAAGGAAAATCCCCTCCAGTTCAAATTCCGTGCCAAGTTCTTCCCTGAAGATGTGTCTGAGGAGCTGATCCAGGACATCACCCAGAAGCTGTTCTTCCTGCAAGTGAAGGAAGGGATCCTCAGCGATGAGATCTACTGCCCACCTGAAACAGCAGTTCTTCTTGGCTCCTATGCTGTGCAAGCCAAATTTGGAGACTACAATAAAGAATTACACAAGTCTGGGTACCTCAATTCAGAACGCCTGATCCCTCAACGGTGAGTGCTTTAAAATAAAAGGGTAAAGCTGCCCTAAGTCTTCCAGTGTATTCCACTTATTTGAACTCCCTCAAAAAATGGTATGATCAGAAGGCATGACACTTCAAGAGTTAAAGCCTCTGCATCTCATTGTCCTCTGTTCCATCCAGGCTGCATGCGCACGACTGGAGAGCACTACTCAATACTTCCTTTCATCAGAAAATAGATAAGGGAATATTTTTACTTCTTTCAGTTAGAGTTTGGATCCCCCTCTCCCCCAAAGCCTAAGCACTAGCAACTGTAAGCAGGTTTTGAGTGGGGAACAGCAGATTGCCATTATGAACAACCCTGCCCCTGGAGAAGTTCTGTTTGCACGTCGTTAATTTTTAAAATCAAATTATCCCAATGACACACTCTCCAGCTGCAGAAATGAACTTCTCTTTTTAACTCACTCCTCCAACTGTCTCAGTGGTGTGCGTTTTTCTTTCCATAAACTGTTCCACTTGGTCAAGGGGTCATGTGTTCTACCTTCATGCCCTTGTGGAATGAGACTGTGGCCTTGGTCAGTGACAGCCAGGGGTTCTTGCTGGGGAGAGATGGGCAATTACCTGTGTTCCACTTCATGAACTAGTCCTTCTCCTAAAGGCATTTGTTCCTGGCTGAAGGGGTGAGGTGCGGGGGCATTTAGGCTTTTTGTGAGGTTCATTTCAGCAACACACGTGCACTTCCTGTAGAGGGATACCAGTTTTGTTCAGAAATGCTACAGCAGTAATCTTAAAACAGCTTTATCTGCAGATCACAAGAGTGGGGGAAAAGTGTGACATAAATATAAATGCATAGCAAAGTTAAATATTGCAACTATATGCAGCAGAACAAGTAACCTAATACTTCTAACTTCCTTCCATGTATCAGAGTAATGGACCAGCACAAACTTTCCAGAGAACAGTGGGAAGAACGGATTCAGGTCTGGCATGCTGAACATGGTGGAATGCTCAAGTGAGTACCTCTATTGGGCTGTATCTAGGTCATCTTGATTTGTTCTGTTAATCTCCTTAAGCATGCAGTTTTATTACGTATTTTTAAAGTGGAATCTCAAAGTAATTGGACCTGGAAATAGCTAACACTTATTTTGCAATCCAGCATGGAATAACGTGAAAATTCAGTAGAATTGGAAACCAGTTTTGTAAAGTGTACTGCAGCCAAGCTCAATGCATTTCTAATCTGATTAACAAACCTGTAGGTCGGCCTTGACTACTCTGATGTTCATAAAAGTTAAGATGACATGAATGCTGGCACACATGGAGAAGACCTCAGTGAATGAATACAACCTTCTGAAACATTCATGTCGAAGGCTTATTGAAAGTGCCTTTAAAACAAAATACAGTTAGGCTTGTAGAATGGAAAGTCAGGTGTTACATTCTTCCATTGTCCACATGTTTGTTGGTTGTCCCCTACCCCACACCATGACAGATGAATGCTACTGACTGAGAAGTCATGATTTAGGGTTTAACTAAACAAGAATGTATTATTCTGTTCAATAATAAACTAAAACACATTCAGGACTTCTCCTGAGCCCAAGCATCAGAACTGGAATTAAGAGCAAACTATCTGTCCCAGAAGCAACTCCTCTTGTTATCCCACTTGCACAGATGTTGCTTCCACTAGCTTTGGCTTGTAATTTCAAAGCAGTTGGTTATCTTATGTATATATTTATACCGTTTTTTTGTTGGTTTGTTTTTCTTCTTCTTCCCACCTCAACCAGAGAGAATGCAATGCTGGAATATCTAAAGATTGCCCAAGACTTGGAGATGTATGGAATCAACTACTTTGAAATCAAGAATAAGAAAGGAACAGACTTGTGGCTGGGAGTAGATGCACTGGGCCTGAATATTTATGAGAAGGATGATAAGTAAGTGTGTGTGTGTGGTGTGTGCCTGATCCCTCCAAAGGACAACGGGCTGGTGCTGGAGCCCAAAGAACTTTAAATTAGTAAAATTAGTGCTTGCTTGGTGAATGTCACCTAAGTTTGGATAGCCACGGGGTAAAGTTTGTGTTGGGAGGCAGGACAAGGCTTGTATTTCACGTGAATCCTGATTTGCCTCTTCTTTCCCTCACAATGTGACTGCTTTCCTCTTAGGCTATGCACCAGCATGTAGGAAACTTGAAATTATGTTTATAACAGCTCTGTAAATGTAGTGCATGAAATCATGGTACTAAACTGCCAGCACTGTTAACTTCCATTTCCGTAAACAGCTGTAAAATCAGGCCCTAAAGAATTATTTTAGGGAAATATCAACATTGTCCAAAGTTAGGGGATCAGACACCACAGTAGTGGTTGCAGCGTAAGAATCTAGAGACCAGATTCTCATTATGCACTCCCAGGAACTGCCTTTTTCAGGGATGAGTGTTAAACACAGTTGCCAATAACATAAGAGCTAATTAGAGTGCATTCTTTTAGTGTGTCCGTAGATGCGACCAATCCTTTCGGTAGTTGTGGGCTCACTAATAATGGAGTATGAGAGGGGGGAAAAGAAGGCTGAGAAGTAGACTGAAGATTAAAGAAGAATAAAGTTTAAAAGGAAATGAGTCCTGTTTGTGTGTATCTCACTTTGCTGGACTCTAAAAAATGAAGCACAGGCCCAAAGTGCAGCAAGGTGAAATACGAGGAAGTTTGAAATGAAGGATTCTGTGTCAAGGACTTAGGCTCCTAGTCTTGGCTTCATTTCTCTGAATTTCTAATGTAAATTATAAGCCCTAATAATAGTAGGGTAGCAACAGGACCATAGGGGGTGGACAGTAAATCTGGGTCTAAAATGACAGTTGAGATGTAGCATTAATGGGAACTGTTTGGGATTCCTGGTAGGACTGCAGAGGAAAAGAACGCATTTCTCTTTGCTGTGTTAATGTGTGCCGTCACCCAGAAAACAAGGCGTGTCACATGAGATATTACATGAGTGAAACTACCTTTCTTTATTTCTTGAATTACTGGTTTCACTGTGTAACCATGGTCACACAAACAGGTTTTTCGAGCTGCATAACCAGGCAATATGTAGTCATGACCTCTGAAAGAGAATTATGTAGAAAAACTTACAAAACAAAACAAAAAGTTAGGCCAAATGATTTGTTTTCTTCAACTTTTTTGGTACTATGCAATTGGATCTTTTGAGCACATAATGTCAAGACTAGGAAAAACCGTGGTGTAAGGAAATCAGGACTGGATGCACTGGCAGAGCTTTGGGATTGGGATGGGGGAGGTTGGGGAAAATTTTGCAAATTTTACTCTTACTGTTGAGTAAGACATTACTGCTTATTAAATACAGGAGTCTGTGCTATATGGCGGTACCTATATTTAAGGGTGAATACCAGTCCCCCAAAACTTGATTTCTACTACAGTATTTAAAATGTGGGGTGGGGGAGAGAGAAGACTACCATTATACAGTACTACATCTGGAATTTATTCCACAAGGTATCAGTGCCACCTCAAGTGCACTGTATTACTACATGCTAGTGTTAGATTTCTCATTTAATTTAATATTTTGGAGACTGGAGCAGTTATTGCCAAATCAAAACTTAGGCAAGCAAATTACTGTGTGTGTATTCAGAAAGGTTAAGAAATGCTACATTTTAATAGGTGTTCATTTTACTTTTGCACTGGTTTAAAGGCTGGTGCTGGGAAGTAGGCTTGGGCCCAGTGTTTCTACAATCCTGTGTTTAAATGGTAGGTAGCTTCCACCATTTGATACAAGGCTTGGACGAATTTGCCTTAAGTTGCCAGCTCTTGTTTCTCTGGGCCTCTTTTCCTTTCCTTCCCTTCCTCATGTATAGTGCTTATAATCTTGAAGAAACTCCAGTTATTAGAAGTAGTAACCTGGAGTTGTTAAACATTAAATATGTCTAATACACTAAAGAGTTTTTTTTCGGTACTTTGATATCTCCATTCAGTCATTGAAACTGTTTGTCATCTTAATGATGGATTACCGCATGCACAGCCCCCTCCCCCCACCACGCAGTGTGCTATAGAACTTGTAAGAATCTGCCGTCCTTTGAGCAAGCACTGGAATTCTGCAAGCTTAATTGCTTCACTTCCACTTTGCTTCATTAAATTGTCAAGATGGAATCTGCTTATTCTCTATTTTAATTAGAACAGAGCAATTAAACTTGTGCTGGTCACTTCATCTAGCTAAAGCGAATTTTACACTGGCCCTTTCTTGTAAAGGGACACTGAGCAGATTTTGGCTCAAAATTTAGACTGCAAAAATAACTTTTTCAAATACTAATGAAAACTGGTTTTTAAAAACAACTGCACGTACCCCAACAGTGTCTGAACACGGATGTTGCAGTATTGGGCAGACATATGAGAACCTAAAAATGAAATGGACTAGAAACCAATTAGATTTAGTAATTTCTCTTTTGATTTAGCTTATTTTTCCAAGCTCAGAAATTCAAAAAGTAGTTGGCACAAATAGTGAAAAGTTAAGATATGGACTTTTTTGTTTTAATAATCTGAAGTCTTTGTATTGCTGGGAGGAATTCTTGTTTGTTTAAAATTGACTTTTAGCCTACCAGTTTGTGCTTTAACTGCAGGTCTGTTTTCCAGTGGCAAAGAACTGCATAGGACTGTTAGCATATGAGAGAGCCCATGGTTTAAAGTTCTGCTGTACGACTTTTGGGCAAAGTCCTTTGTGCAGGTCTCAGGCAAGAACAAAACAGAGACTTTTGTCTCCCGTCTCTCCAATAATCTGGGGGAGGGAAAGAAATATAAGAGGTGTCTGCTTCCCTTAACTGTCTCTAATAAGCATGCTATGGATTTAGGCCCCAATTCAGAAAATCTTCTTTAAGCATATGATCATGGGACTTAGCCACTTGCTTAAGTGCTGACCTGAATAGGGATACTTTACAGAACATGGGCCTTAAAAGATTAAAAATATGTTCCATTGTATATTTTATTAGTCAAAAAATAGATGTAAACTTCTGAGGCTGTATCATGCCAGACAGTGTTTAATAGTTTTGAAAGGGCTCTATATACTTCAGTGCAAGGGGGAAAAAAGTATTACACTTTTTTTTTTTTTAAAGCCAAGATTTTCAAAACCTGGTGCCTAAATTAAGGCTCCTAAATCCATAGTTAGATACCTAAATAAAGGAGCCTGGCAGTCAAACGTGCTGAGAACGCAACAGATCTTGCAGTAGTCAAATGGAGCTGTGGGGCCTGAGCACTTCTGAAATTCAAGCGCACACACTCTTGCGTTAATGACCACGTCACTAGGCTGGTTACTTTGAATTAGGAAAGGGAGAGCCGCTGAGTTTGATAAGGGATGTTGAGGGACATATCTTCCCATGAGCAGGAGCAAACGTTTTTCTCGTGTTTTATTTAGTATTTCAAGTTGTCTAGTCTGGTTTAGAGTATGTGGCTCAGGGCCCCCCTGCAGAGGAGTGATGTAATGGCACATTGTTTCAAATTCTGGAAAGAAGATCAATTAATCACATCTTGTCATTTGGTTTGTGTCTTGGCTTCTTTTAAAACCTGTCTTTGTTTTCAGATTGACCCCAAAGATTGGCTTCCCCTGGAGTGAAATCCGAAACATCTCTTTCAATGACAAAAAGTTTGTTATAAAACCTATTGACAAGAAAGCACCTGTAAGTACATCTAGAATGAACTCTTGCATATCCTGTTTAGATTGTTAAATACTTTTCATCTCCATGCCATAAAATACAGGTCTTGTACTCCTTCATAAAACCTTGTTCATTGCATCAGAAACAGTATATACTACCACAGAGTATTCATCAAATATTTCTGCCCATAACTAAGGCTGCAATTCTGTCACGGAGGTTGCGGAAGTCACAGATTCCGTGGCTTTCCACGACCTCTGTGACTTCCGCAGCAGCCGGTGCGGCTGATCCCCCGGGGCCAGCTGCTGCTCGGGCGGCCCTAAGCTGCACTGGCCCTGGGGAGCACCCAGGCAGCAGCTGACTGTAACTGTTCATCTTAGAAAAGAGATGACTAAGGGGGAATATGATAACGGTCTATAAAATCACAAATGGTGTGGAGCAGGTGAATAGGGAAGTATTAGTTACCCCTTCATGAAACACAAGGACCAGGGGTCACCCAATTAAATTAATAGGCCACTGGTTTAAAACTGACATAAGGAAGTACTTTTTCACACAATGTGCAGTCAACCTGTGGAACTTGTTGCCAGGAGATGTTGTGAAGTCTAAAAGTATAACTGGGTTCAAAAAAGAATTGGATAAGTTCATGGAGGATAGGTCCATCAATGGCTATTAGCCAAGATGGTCAGGGATACAACCCCATACTCTGGGTGTCCCTAAACAACAGTTTAGACTGCCAGAAGCTGGGGCTGGATGATGGGATGGATCACTCTAACTGCCCTGTTCTGTTCATTCCCTCTGAAGCACCTGGCACTGGCTGCTGTCGGAAGACCGGATACTGGGCTAGATGGATCATTGGTCTGACCCAGTATAGCCTTTCTTATGTTATGTTCTAAGGGGGTTGGAGTGCAAAACAACACTTCAGAATTATAGAAATCTTCTTTGTCTTGCTATACTCCACATACCACCATCCAAATCACTCACCACTGCCCCACCAAAAAAATATTCTCTACAATTCTATCTCGCACTGATATCTGAGGTACTTTTCAAAGGTGATGTCTGAGTTACCTCTTCATAGACAAATAACTTTTGAGTTGTTTTAAAAAAAAATTCTCCCGGGGCTTCTCTCTCACTTCTCAGAACACCTGGAGTTGCTGGATAATTGTTTTTCTATTAAAGGCTTCTTGTGATGCCACTCTAAAAGTGAACATGCACAGCATTCTTACTAGGGGTTTCAGGAGCACTCCAAAAGTGCACATCACACACCAGATCATTGCATATTTTGACTTCTGAAACTTCACAATTGTTTGGAGACAGATTAGGGGGCAAATCGCATTGGAATTCTGATTCCAAGAAAGGAGCAGAGTCTCTTAAATGAGCTTCTAGACTTTTTAGCGTATGGAGAAGCAAGGACATGGATACCTGAAAAGAGGCAATTTAAATACAGTATCTGTGTGTTTAAAATACACCATGAGCATGTTTTCCCAGGTAACTGTAGTGAATTTACCAATATCACTATTAATTATCAAACCATGAAGAGTGGAATAACAGGAATAGGTGAGGCTTGTTCTGACAGTCCTGTCAGCTGTTGGAGCAGGAGAAAGACTTTAAGAAAGGGCATGCTCTTGCAGTAGCTCATCTATTAACAAGGCGTGGGGAAAACGCAGCTTTTAGAAACAGTCAGTTTGGTTTTGGTAGGGCTTTTTGAGAAAATTGTGGCTATGGAGTTAAAAGCAACTGACTCAACAAACTGTTTAAATAACGAACAGCAGAATATTGAAAAACTGTCTGTGTGAAATCCATCCTTTTTCTTAGAAACAAATCTGTTTTATAATGTAATTCATGGCAACCACCAAAACACTGCCGCACAGTAAAGGTTCACCTTCCTGTACATGCTGGACTTCTCGGTAGGAAAGCCCCTTTGTGATCTCACTCATACTTCATGCTGAGTACAAAATGTTAATCTCCTGTTTGTGATTCAAGGACACAGCTTTCCACTCACTCTCCAGCTGCAAATCTGAATGCATTTAAAATGGAAACTTGCAGGAGACTAATACAGTGAAGCTGTTACTATTGAGAACACCTATTATGTCTGTTCCATTCGGTTTGGAGAGCCTTGTATGCTCTAGATGCTGCTTGTATTCAAACTTTGCTACAAAAAAGAGAAGCAGAGGTCTTGTTTTCTCTGGACACAAGTTTTGAGTTTCCAAAGGCAAACTTTAAAAACAAACCAACAAAAATAACAGCCCAGCCCTGGGTACCTACTAGTAGAATCCCCAAAGTAAAAATAGGATTGCCATTTTTTCTCTTTATATTGACGAGGCTTTAAGTTTACTAGGAGCAGAGTCTGACTCCTGAGGCACCTAGTGCTGTGGAGATTCTTTTTGAGTCTATGTGCCACTGATACTGAATAGAGATGGAAGATTTTGCTGCGGGTATCAAAATACCAAGTGAGAATGCACATCTTCATCTCAAACCAGGGTAGGGTGGGCCTGAGTTCTTCTGTGCCTCTGATTATAATGTTCACTGCAAAACTCCTGTGTTCTTACATTAATTCTTTTTCCCTTAGTTACGAGGCTATAGACGACAAATGTGGGCTACCATCCGTGACTTTAGTATTTACCTTCTTGGAGTTAGACATTGCTTAGAGATGGAGGCCATACCTGCATACAATACACATAGCTGTTTGGCTTTTTTTGAACGTTTGCCATAAGTGGAAGCATAATGAATAATTTACACCTGTAGACCGTATCAGGCATGCCAAAGACATTGTGATCTGAATAGTTAAAAAAAACCAACAGACCACCTTGGTTGACTTCAAAGTCTGCATCCTTCAGAGTTGGTATGTGAATAGAATCATAATGGAGGGCTTGTGCTGAAGAGAACTTATCCTTGCTGGCAGGTTCTCGCTGAATTTGGAGTTAGGAGCATTTTTTATTATTTCTGGAGTCACTTCCAGTGTTAGTCATAGGTCCAAAATACCTTCTGAACTCCAGGTGTAATTGAAATGTTTGGAGTGGCAGTCATTGATGTCTGAGACCCATTCTCTGTAAATGCACAGCTCTGATTCTTCTTGTGAAAATTCCATCTCATATGAACTATGAGGCACTCCACAGGAGGGCATTTCTAAGGGATTAGTGCATTTCCCAGGCGACTTGTCATTTTATCTGTTGGTCTGTCTTATCACCCTATGCAAAGCATGCTGTAATAGCAGAAATGCAATGCTTTCTTTATTGAATAATCAGTGTTTCTTGAGTTCAAAGCCTTACTGGATCTATAATTGTTCATATACTTAAAACTATCTGGCCCAGTAACAGATGAAGAATTCTATGGTTTTGGGCATAGCCTTACTGAAGAATTTACTTTTACCTGTTTACCTTACCTACAGGAAGAATGAGTTTTGTTCTAATAAATGGATTGTTGTTTGATGCAACTTGGTTGATTGGATTTTGTTCCATCCTTGTTAACTTGGAAACCTTTCCCTGTTCTTTAATTCTGTTGGTTATCAGTGCTGCATGTAACCCAATACCCAAAGCATTACTCATGTGGTGTTGGCAGCTGGGGAGGGTGATAGAGTAGCTCACTTATACTCAACTAATGCTTAGAGCTCTGATCACAGTACAAATCTTCTTAAAAATGCCACCAAGAGGCAAAGACAACAATGCAGATGTCATGAATGCAGAAATCTTGCTCCTATAAAAACTCCCAAAGTTTCTTTTGGCTAAGTAGCAAAAGGAATGAGGAGTCTCCCATCTTCATTCTAGAGGAGGGAATTAAGGTGTTTCTCCTCTCCTTTTTCCAACCCATCATCTAGGAGGAAGGGCTGCATGAATGCTTGATGGTGGCAGTCCCTCAGTAGCCACTTCAGAAGTGGCTATGGACAGTCATTTGTCAAAGTGGTGGTTCCATTAGTGTGTAGCTACACTTATCCATGTTCTATATTTTGCACCTATGTAGAGATACCATTGCTGGGACTCCCAGCAAATATTGATACAACTATTGTGGCTGGATTCTCCAGTACAGGAGACTGTGACATAGCTTGCATAGCTACAAACATTACTAAGATAAAGATGCTACATATCTTACTTCAGAGTATAACCTAATCGCCTTCAAGGGGCGGGAGGGAATCTGTCTTCTCACCCTTCTAACTGTCCCTTCCTCCTGAACCATCCCAACCCTCTGAAAAGTATCTCATGGTACAATTGACTGAGTGTGGTGACAATTCTTCATCTTTGTCTGAAGAAAGAGATAGTAGCAGGTTCTAAGACACTGAATTAGAGGGATCAGTGATATGACCTAAGACTGTAAATCCTTGTGGTATTTTTTAATATTAATCGTATACTATTACGTTTCAGGCCTCCCTAAGACTTATTTCCATTCATAAGATCTTCTTGCCCACTTTGTATACAAATGAATAACACAGTAATCACACACTGTCCTATCTTGTGTAATAAATAGAGGTGGGTGGGTTACATGGCTGCTTAGATATCCTCCCAAAAAATCTGATTGACTTTCCAAGTGTTTCAAACCTTAGGAAGCTCCTTCTGTACTACCGTCACTCTTGAATCGAGGTATTTATGGGAGTGTTGTTACAGTCACTGGGAATACGTAATTGAAAATGCAGCTACTATTAATATATAAATGCCTGTGCATGTCTTTGGATTGCAATAGAACAGTGGCCATGTGATTGGTCTGCCTACAATAAGTTAGAAGTGCTTTATCTCCTTCCATAGGAAACCATTTGCCTCAGGGACTGAATTCCATTGTTCTGCCTCTCTTCCCTAGGACTTTGTGTTTTATGCACCTCGTCTAAGAATTAACAAGAGGATCCTGCAGCTGTGCATGGGTAACCATGAGCTGTACATGCGCCGCAGGAAGCCTGACACCATTGAGGTCCAACAGATGAAAGCCCAGGCCCGTGAGGAGAAACACCAGAAACAGTTGGAAAGGTGAGCTGAACTGGACAGAGGAGGGTGAGAGCTCAGGGGGAATGTGGGTGACCTGAACGGAAGCAAATTGACAGGATTAAGCATTTTAGTTGAGAGACAGCTGAACTGTAGCCAATAGGGTGGGGTTGCACCAAAGCAGGAGGTGAACCATTCAGATGCTGAGGGCTACTGCCCTCATCCCACTTTAGCCAGAGGGGAGTATCTGGCCATGGATTCTAACTTATAACAGAGGGGGTATTGACTAAAGGGAGAAGAAACAATTCAAAAGAACGTAGGACTTGCCAGACTGGCTCAGACATGAAGTCCGCATGCCAGTATCCTATCTGACAGCGGTCAGTACCAGATGCTTGTGAAGAAAGTACAAGAAACTACGTAATGGGCAGTTAGAGAATAACCTACCCATAGACAAATTTCCTCCTACCCCATTTGTTGGCTTCTGCTATGGAGCATGAGTATTTATATCCATTAAAGTCTTTGTCTATCTAATGTAACTGTAGGTATTCTTCTTATCCACATGGATTTCTAATCCCTTCCTTGAATTCTGCTTAAATTTTGGCCTCAGTGAACACTAGAGGCAAGTAGGTCTGGCGGTTGATTGTCTTGTAGGAAAAGTGTTCCCTTCTGTCAGTTTTTAAATTTGTTGTCTTTTATCTCCTATTATGAGAGAATATATAGGAACATGTGATTTGCCTATGCCTGTTACTTCTAGCAGGTCTTTTGTTTAACTCTGCTCTACACTAAATGGTACCAATCTTCTCAATGGTTCTCCGTCTGGAAGTATTTACATGCCTCTGATCATTTTTAGAGAGACGAGGTGGGAGAGATCTGTTATTGGACCATCTTCTGTTGGTGAAACAAGCCTTCAAACTTACCCAGAGCTCTTCTTCAGGTCCTCGAAAGCTTGTCTCTCTCACCCACCTTGTGTCTCTAATATCCTGAGACTGACACAGGGTCTACATTGCATCTGATTGTTTTTGTCAGCTGTCTGTGAATCCTTCTTTATGCAGTGGGATATCCAACACTCAACACAGTACTCCTGGGTAGGATGTAGCATTGACTTGGAAAAGAAAGATGGAAAGTATATAACTTATCCCATTCCTTAGTAGTAGTGATAGTATTACCTGGTTATGGGCCAGGACCCATTGTGCTAGGTGCTGTACAAACACAGAACAAAAGACAGTTCCCACCACCAAGGACCCCCTAACATAGTTTTTGACTGCCATTCACCAGAGGTTTTCACTGAGCTTCCTACAGAGATGCCTAGGCCTCCTGCAGCATGCATGCAGTTCAATGGAGCAAGCAAACTCCTACATTCCTAAGTTCTAAACTTGTTATTTCTCTCTAACAGGCAACAGTTAGAAAGTGAAAAGAAGAAGAGAGAGACCATTGAAAAAGAGAAGGAGCAGATGTTGAGGGAGAAAGAGGAGCTGATGTTGAGACTGCAAGAGTACGAAATAAAGACCAAGAAGGCTGAGAAAGGTAAAGGGCTTGCACTGGTCAGCAGGCAGGGTACAGGTGATCCCACACATTGGGCTTTACCCTTCTACTTGACAGCTGCCCTTATCTTCAAAGTGTCATAAGATGGAAGAATTTATCTGCTGCACAAAACGGGCTTCTACCAGTGCGTCTGTGCGCCTGTGTAAATACAGGGACAGTGAAATCTTTCCTTTTCAGTATAGTGATCACCAGCTATTGTATAGAGAAAGTAGATGTCATGAGACCTTTATTTTTTGGTCTGGAAACTAAGGTTTAAAACTGAATGTTCGCTTTCCCATAGGAGGAAAGTGTAATATGGCCATTTCCATCAGTGACTGACTCAAACATTTCTCACTCAAATAGCTTTTAATGGTCCCTCCCATAACTCCCCTGCCAGGATACCTGATGCTTTGTTAACAAGACATCAGTGAAATTGGAGTCTGTGTCCTCCCTACCTCCAATGTGTAGAGAAATATGGAGGACCAGAAGCAGCAACATCCAGTCCTACTCCATAAACTGGTATTCTAAGAGTTTGGAATTGCCATGTTTTCCTCAATATGGAGTAAAACCCACAATTAGACTCTCATTGCCTACATTCTGTAAAGGGAATATTACCTAGAACATAAGCTATGGATGTCTTGCGTACGATGTGTCAGGTAACTGCATTTAGACTTGTTCATAAACCAAGTTGGAGTTTGTGGATAGAAGACTGGAGTGAAGTATTTCTTAGTCTTGTTCCCATGAGGATTTGCACCAGTGTGCAAAACCCCTTTTGTGAAGAGGTTAGTTAAACTCAGTGACTTATTGCTTTCCTCTTCCTTTACAGAGCTCTCAGATCAGATCCAAAAAGCCATGCAGCTTGAGGAGGAGAGGAGGCGAGCAGAGAAGGAAGCTGAACGTCTGGAGGCCGAGCGCTTGGCTGCTCTCCAAGCCAAGGAAGAGCTGGAGAAGCAAACTGTTGACCAGATGAAGAGCCAGGAACAGCTGGTAGGAACAATAGGCTTTTTGAGTCTTAGTGTATAAAGCTTTGAATCGTATATTTCAGTTAACGTGGGCTTGTTACTGCATATTTTTAAATGAAGTTCTGCATACAAGGAAATGAACCATTAGGCCAGAGGACACACTGCAGTAGCATAATCATGGACTCAATTTTGACTGGGAAACTTTTCAAATGATATACCAAATAAGTGCAAATTGCCCATAACTTAATGGAGTCTTTATCACAGTGGAGGAATCTATTCACAAAATCATGTAACATTTGGGTCATGTTTCTCATTCACAAAAGCATTATTGAAAGAGCTGCAAATATAATTCTAGTCTTGCTATTCAATAGGCTACAGAACTTGCAGAATATACAGCCAAGATTGCTCTTCTGGAAGAGGCAAGGAAGCGTAAAGAGAATGAGGTTGAAGAATGGCAACACAGGGTGAGTTTCTCTGCTTTCCTAAATTGATCCAGAGCTTTGGTACATTTTACTAATTCAAGTTTAATCTGCTTAGCCTTGGACAACACCACAAAAGAGAAACTTTAGTAAAGCCTTAATGGAAATGCTGAATTTATGAATGTAGCTATTAACTTCCAACCCAAAGTGCAATGTGTAATCTCCCTCCTCCAATAAATCTGACTCTTCTCAAAACTCTAACCAGTGAGCTATATAACAACTTAGAATGCAATCTTAACTATAGAGTCATGATCGTAATATATTTGGGCATCTTGGGATACACACGTTCATGTATGAAAATGTTGAATGAAGGAGAGAGTAACGGACAAAGTGTAACAGCACTAATGTAGTGGTCCCAATAACTTTGTGCTATTGGAAAGTGCCTTCTTTTGTCTTGCCATGGGGGACTGAAGTATTCATAATGGAATGCAGCAGAAGTGAGAGCAAATCTGGAAGATCCTTAAGTGTGTAGTTATATTTATGTGCCCACATAAGTTCAACACTATATCTGGAAAACATTTTCTCACTCTTTAGTTTTCTATTTTGTCTTTGCTATTTTGCACTTCTAGGAAAACAACCCTGCAGCATTTTGTTCACGAATAATTATTATGTAGAGGAAAATGTGTGTTCTTAGAACTTTTTAAACACTGATTAGAGATCTGAGAGCAATCCAAAAGTTTAGAGCTGGATGGGGATATTCTGGATATTTCAGAACTTCAATGAAAACTGGCCAAACTCTTACCAACAGTTTTCCATTTTTCCCCAGCTACCTTTGAAGTTGAAGCTTGCCAAGTATTACAGCCCCCTTTCTACATTTGCTGGATGCTGAGTTCAGTTTTCCCACAAGACCATAGCTAGCCCTGGGGAGGGAAGAACTGTTTAGCAAGCAAGAAGTCCAATTTCTTGCAATTTACACACCTCTTTAAAGTCCCGCAATTTAGGAATGTCATTTCTCATTGTATGGACTTCCCAGCTATGGCTGACTAACAGCTTCTTTTTATTTGACAAGTAGTATGTTATAAATGTGGATTCCATATTCCCCTACAATACTAGTAGTTTTTCAGGCATTGTTCTATGTTGGAGGAAGACTCTTGCTTAGTGAAATTACACTGGCCTCATCCACAATCCCAATCAAATTTTGTTTTTGTTTTTTTTTAATCTCACCATACAGAAGAGTATATTGAAAGCATTGTCTCCTGGTTAGCAAATATCCAACCACTCTAACATGCCCCTTTCTTTCTGTCCCTTCCCTTTTGGGTGCGACAGTGTGTTAGTTGAGCTGGGTTTAAATAAACTTCACATCTGCTTTTGTGCCCATTTTTTTGTTTCCACTTTTAAAGGCCAAGGAAGCCCAAGATGACCTAGTGAAGACAAAAGAAGAGCTACATTTGGTAATGATTGCCCCACCTCCACCGCCAGCCCCTGTCTATGAGCCAGTGAATTACCATGTCCACGATAACTTGCATGATGAAGGAACAGAATATTCAGGCTACAGTGCAGAGTTCTCAAGTGAAGGCATCTTGGATGATCGCAATGAAGAGGAACGCACTACTGAAGCAGAGAAGAATCAGCGTGTTCAGAGGCAGTTGATGGTAAGAAAACAAAATTATTGGGAGAAAATTTAAATCTAATGTTGCTGAAAATTGAGCCCTGTTTAAATGCACGGCTCTCCCAAAGTGGTTTATGTAAAATATTAAAGGCTCATCTATATGGAAACTTCGTGTGCAGCAAGCAGTGTGTAAATCTGCAGCAAGCTGTGGGGACCCTGCTACTGCACACTAAAAGTTCGTAGTGCACTTTGACCTACTGCTGGGATCTGGACTGTGCACTGCAGAACTGTTTGTACATGGCAGCAGGGTCCACGTGGCCAGTTAGCGTGCTGTAGATTTAAACCCTGGTTTGCCATGCACTAAATCTCCATGTAGACAAGCCCTACAAGAAGTCTTGAACATAAAGGCATCTGTGTCTGTACTTTAACATGATTGATTTTCATGCAATACATACGGGCTTTTCTTATGACTCAGATGTAGGGATGCACTGATGCTTCTGGTTCTTTCAAATAGCTAGTGTTCAGTCAGCACATTGTAATACTCAAATGTCCAGATCTCCAGTTCACCCATTTCCTCAATACTCTTCTGCATCCAAAGATGATGTCAAAAACCTCTAAAACATTTTTAATGCTTGACTCTGGTCAAACTCTTGAGATCCAGGTCTTTCATGTCTGACCCAGATTTGTGACATCCTGTACTCAATGTTGCAGACCCTGACAGATGAGCTGGCCCAGGCCAGGGATGAAAACAAGAGAACCCACAACGACATGATCCACACAGAGAACATGCGACAGGGACGTGACAAGTACAAGACGCTGAGGCAGATCCGACAGGGCAACACCAAGCAGAGAATCGATGAGTTTGAGGCCATGTAAGCGCACTTTACAGCCAAGAAGGCAAGACTATGAGACAGGCCGATCTTCACATACGATCTGCCTTTTCTGAGGGGTCACTGTATAACATCTAAATATATAGATAGATATCAAATGCTCTAAACCTAGCTTATCCTCCAGTTTTTACTATTAAAATGTGGTGACTGCCCATTAAGTCCGTCAGCCAAGCAATTCTGATAACTTTTTGCTCATTCATATCCTAGTGCCAAAAGGCCTATAAGTCACGTCCATTTTTTTCAAGCAGGGTTTATTTTAATACTACGTCTTTCTATCCATAAAGATATTATGCTGTGATAGGTGGTACATCTGGATTCAGCTTTTTAAATAAAAACACAATGCTGTGGGTGAATTTTGTGCCATATATCTTTACATTCTTTACATACAGCATATAACTCGACTAATTCTACATTATGCTTTGTCAGCAAAGACTTGCAGGCCCTTGTTTATAATTTTACAAAATGGTACCAGCAACCATCTGGAAATCTGTTATTTCTACGTACGATAAGTATGAGGGGTCTTTTTTGTTGCTCTATTCAACTGGAGAAATTCCTGCAGTGATCACTCAGACGAAATGCAGTATAGGAACACTCTTTGACACCCTCCTTGCATAGGTAGGCAAATATTCTGTTGGACTCATACACTTGTTGATGTGTTATATACTCCATCTTAATTAATGATCAGCTGTAGTGTAGTATTTATATATAAATAAGTGATAAATATGGATTGTAACACTAGTTTAAAAAGGGGGAAAGTTTTTGCTCTGTATATTTTGTTACCTTTTTCAGATTTAGTATTAAAATAAATTGCATATGTAAAAAATTTTGCCTAAACAATATACTGTCTGTGCTACAGAAGCAGTGTAAAACTGATTACTTGCTATAAAACATTATTTGTAAAATGATTTTTTTACTTCAAATAAAATTGATATGCACAATTCAGTATATACAATCTTACTGCACCTATTTTTTCTAACAAATTTTCTAATTTTTTTAAATATTTGATTTAATATTTCAGACTCCAACTATGAAGGGATTGTTTGTTTATATCCCCCTCTTATTCTGTCCATGAAAAGAGCATTTGTAGACTTCCTGTTACCTCCACCCCCATCTTTGAAAATTTGTTAGAATGTCAGTGTGTTGGTTCTGCTCCTCCATTTACAACTCCAATGCTGCTTTATACTGTTAACGTTAAACCTTTATATCAAGGTGTTGTGGGTTTTTCACAACACATGAATATGAATAAAAGATCTGCAAGATAAAGGATCTGAAGTTGTGTTTTGTGTTGTGTGGGGTGTTTAACCCCAGCAGAGCAGTGCTGTATGTATGCTAAAACTACAGTGCAGCTCTACATTTCTCACTTTGGAAATATGAACTCTTACATTTGCAGCTTCACAGTGAAATGTCCTTGGAGAAAAACACTTTCTTTTAGTGAGGGTGCGGGAAGAGGAAGACAACTGCTTCTTGCAGTAATGTGTGATCGGGGGGCAGGGGTGAAAGGGATGAGACCTTTCAGATAGAGCATTCTCCCCACTTCAGAGAAGATGCATCCACCAGGAAACTGGTACTTCTCTTGATCTTAGACCGCCTCTACACTGGGAAAACTTCACACACCATATTGCTATTCGTTCTAATGTAGGCTTGCTTTCTGCGGCTAACTAACACAGCAGTAAAGATGGCTTCAGCCACAAGAGCCTCACCTGTCTAAGCCTCCCACGGGACTTACAAAATTTGCACCACTTCAAATGAAGACATGTAACCAAAGGCAGACAAGGCTTTGGCCAAAAGGCTGACCTATGAGTTCTCCAGTGTGCTGCCACTCCATTAGGAGTGGGTTGTGAGGGGCACCCCATTTGCTGAGAGCAAGAAAATTGCTGCATCACTAACAGCATGCTCACTCCTCTCCTGCAGCTGCCTTTGTCCAGTCCTAGGGCAGCTTCTCAGCATGCCCCAGAGCTTGGCTCTGTGATAGAAGTGACATTTCTGCAGCCCTCCTGAACTGGCTCTACAGCTTCGAGCACTTCCCAGCCTCTGGGGCTAAGAGCTCTGTAGTTGGGGAGACAAGAAAGTAATTAACAGCAACCCCTGCACCATTTACAAACCTCCACCCCACATTCCCATAGCCTGGAGCAGGTGTTTCCAAACAGTGATCCATGGACCATCAGTATTCCACAGATCGCTTGCTGGTGGTCTGCAGAGAGCTGGCTGCCCGCCAGCTAACTTGCATTAAAAGATAGTGTGCTTTCCTTCTTGTTAGCTACTGCTGTAGTTGCTACAAGGATGGGCAGTTGTTAATGACCCCATCTTTATTAAAACATGGCCACACTATGGGGGAAAAACTAAATCTCTGCTCTAGAGTATTTGGTCTTGAGTCAAACTCCCTTAACATGCATATCACATTGTCCTTTCTGTACTGAGTGCCAAACTCTCTTGCAGTCCCAAGATATCAAAGTGACTAACATCTGGAAGGATACCTTATGCTCTCTCCCTTTAGCAGTCTCCTTCTTGACATCTTTTTGCTTTTCTTTTGGTAACTGTACTGAAAACAACTTGCAAGCCAGAATCCATCAATGCTTCAGGTGTCATGGTTTCCTAAGGGAATGTGAAGAAGTTTCACCTGTACTCAAACAGATGGCCTTTGACCATAGTAACATTTTTGGCAACAAATGTTGAAGCAACTCAGCAACTATTGCTTCTCCTTTTGTAATATTATAACAATGCATCATTTAATCCCAAAACACCACCACCACATTTGAGCTGGCTGCTACTGATAAATGTCTTACCAGAGCTGCTCATGATGAAAAATCACCCACAGGATTTTTTTAATTAAATGCTCCTGGAGTGTAACAGTTTAATATTTTATTAGTTTTGTAATGATTCTAATTACACAGTTCTGCTTTACGTATAGATACAAGTGGCTTACGTGTGGAGAGCTCTTTTCAAAGGATATGTTTCTTTCCAGAAGGCAGACATGACCAGAGAGCATGCCGTGCTGCTTAATCTTGAGTACGATGCTTGGGCAATTCTTTCCTTTCCAACTGCTCACACATGGAAGATATGCTTGTCACAAGGGTGCTATTAGGACTTAAGTGTCCGTATTTGAATGCAGCGTAAGTGTAATATCTATCCAAGTGTTTGGGCTGCTGAGTATTTTCTGCCACTGACGTTTTGCTTGGGGGTCTGAATCCCAGGTGCCAGATGGTTCTTCTACAGGAAAGTTGAAACAAAAGGGTAAGGCTAGATGTACATGAGCATTTCTGCCCTAACATATAATCTCTGTTCTCCATTATTTCTTCTAATGCTTTGTGTCTCATTATGTAACACCATGCTTAGATCCATGAGTATCAAACTATTTAATTCAGTACAATGAATACAGCCTGTATTCTGCAGCAATCTGGATTTAAATTCTGCATTAAGGACCCTGATGTGTCAGCTCCATTTAAACAAAGTATATTGATATAAATATGGGAAATTAAAATCAGCACAGCCATGGTTGGGTTTATTAAACAATTTATCTGATTGTAGCACTCTGCTGTATCACAGAAACTGTTGGTGAGGAAGCGGGTTAGGGCAGGGGCTGTCAACCTTTCCTGACTACTGTACCTCTTTCAAGAATCTGTCTTGCATACCTCAAGTTTCACCTCACTTAAAAACTTGCTTACTTTCTCATTTTTACCATATAACTATAAATCAATTGGAATATAGATATTGTACCTACATTTCAGTGTACACTAGATAAAGAAGTATAAACAAGTAATTGTCTGAAATTTGTTTGTACTGACTTTGCTAGTGCTTTTTATGTAGCCTGTTGTAAAAGTAGGCAAATATCTAGATGACAATGTAGCCTTGGGAAGACCTTTGTGTACCCCTGGTTGAGAACCACTGAGCTAGGGTATTTGAGCTTCTGGTACCCTGGAAGGCAGATTAGGATAAGTACTCTACCTAGGTGCTTCTGCTAAAATAATCAGCAGTGGAAATAATTAAGAATGGATATGTACTGTCACTTATTTTCAGAGTCCCCCACTCAGAGATGGAGCTGTTAAGGTAGGAGAGCAGGCATTGGCTTACATGCAGCTCATATTTTTAACCATGAAGCTTACAGATCAGTTTTAAAGGAAGAGGTGGCTTCTGCAACAAATTCCATGGCTAGAGAATTATATTGCACTGTCCTATTTCTTAACAGAAGAATCACTGGTCTCTTGTCTTAAAATCTACTTCAAAGCATGAGACCCTTTTGGTACAATTGCTCTGAGTAGTGCTCTGAGAGCAGGCCTCCACTACTCTGCATTGGAGTGAACCTACACTCAGTCGCATGCTGGTGCTGTATTTGGTGACAAAATGGAAATACAGCAGCTGTGTGAGATGTACAGAAATGCAGTTGAGCAGATTAACTGTTTTTCAGTTTGCACAGCATGTATGGCAGATGGGCAAACAAGACTTACAGGTGTGGCTACACAGCAGCTGGAGGCGCGCTTTGCGGCATGGGTAGACAGCCATGTGGTAGTTCTGCTCAAGCCAGCACACTACAACTAGCAATGTGGGTGTGGTGGCACATGCCGCAGCTCAGGCTAGTCACCCGAGTCCAAACCTGCCCAACCATTAGGTACGTGCTCACATGACTAGCCCAAGCCTGCTGCATGCACCACCCCAACCCCTCTAC
Organism: Malaclemys terrapin pileata; assembly: GCF_027887155.1. NCBI lineage: Eukaryota > Metazoa > Chordata > Testudines > Emydidae > Malaclemys > Malaclemys terrapin. The sequence continues at coordinate 90,674,229 of NC_071507.1, forward strand.
AATTTTTAGTACCTTAGCTGGAGCAGAGCAAGTCTTTGTTTACCTAGCTGCCCCATAGACATACCCTAGAGCTCACTGAACAAAGCCAATGAGACTGAGCCTTTGCCAGATGAACTCATCCCCATAGGAAAAGTCTAAGTAGGTGAACTTGAGGCACCTTTGACTGCAGTGGAGCAGAGACATAGCATGGTTATTTAAAGGGCCTAGCTAGGTGGAAAGAGAGACAGCACATATGACAGAGGCTTGCTTATCATTAAGGTGGGCAGGCAAGATGATAAAAGCTAGGTTATCCAATGCTAACACTGCTACTTGGGCCTATACTAACCTTTAGAAAACTGTCCAGTTGCCCCCCAAGGAATTTGCTGCAGCACCTGCACCTGCCCCTTGCCCCGGAAGCAAAGATTTCATTCAATAAAGAGATGTTTGGAGCCTTGGTAGTTAAGAAAAGCTTAAAAATATGAATATAAACTGGTGTAGGGCTGCCTGCCTGAAATGCTGCTTGCTCCCTTGAGCTCAATGGGAAGTTTTCACATTGTGGCAGCAAGTTGAACTCTGAAGCCTACTGATGAGGATTTAAATCTGGCCACTTAATCATTTCTCTGCCAATTATTTTAAGGGAATCTGCCACAAAACCAAACTATAGCCCTTGCCTTCCTGGGTGCCTGACCCTCCAATTTCCCTCACCCAAGCCACCAAAATTTCCAGCTATTCCCCACCCCAGACAACTTTCATACAGCAGCTATATTGCAAAACTCTGCAGCAGCTTGAACAAAAATGGGGACAGAAAAACAAATACCCATATAAACCCTGGGGCTATGTACAGAGGGCATTTATTAATCATGTTCAGATTTAATGCAATAAATCTCTCCATTTTAAAATGTAAATGAAGCAGTTGCAGAATTTCCTAAGTGATGCAACTAGCAGGGGGTCCTTGCTAGGTCACTGGTAACCAAAAGTGAGTGCGGTGTTGTGAAGCTTTGAGTTCTGTTAACTGGGTGGGCTTTGGTTTTAAAGCATTAATTAGCCAAGCTGTAAAATGTTAGGGGTTGACTTGGTCATGTCAAAGGCGGGATGGTTGTGGGAAAGCCTGGCAGGAGCTAAAGCAGTCAGACAGCAACTCCAAGTAGGAGTGGTTCAAAGGAATTCTCAGGCCCATTCTTTGGTAAACAAGCTAGAAAGCATGACTGGAGTAATGTCACCTGATGGACAATGGCTGATGCCAAAGCAGCAATAACAGGCTCCAGTGAGTCAGTTCCAGAATAGGATGATTTGACAAGCAACAACTGGTTGGGCTAGTGGGTGTGGTCAAATGCTGGACAGCAGGTGAGAGTTTGACAATGGGTGCATATGAAATTAGGGGCCCACAAGCTACCTGGGGCAGCCCAGGCACAGGTTAACTACAGAAAGAGAGCTCAAACCGAGCTTTCTGAAATGTTTAAAGAAGAACAGAGTTCTACCCTTGCCTCTTCTAAGATAAATTATGCAGAAGTTACCAGTAAGGCCCCAACTGGGCAAACACTTATGTGCACATGCTTAAGTTTACACCTGTTCTATTGAATGGGACTAACACATGTGAAAAGTTAAAGGCATAAGTGCTTGCAAGATTGGGACCACTCCCCCTTCTTTCTTCAAACTTGTCCTCCACACCTAGCTCTATCATGAATCTGTAAGAAAAGAGCCAATTAAGACTGGACAGAATGAGCAGATGAAGCGAGCTGGCACCTACTTTACTTATTTGTAATTATTTTTAAAATCACACTTGTATATGCAAGTGGCTGCTCCTGCCTTTCATAGGTCTGCGGTCCGTGTTCTTAGGCCCTGATCCCAAATCCTGCCCCTAGTTAGCAGACCTCTGTGCCCACCTGGAGCCCCATTGACTTAAGTGGCACTTTTCACAGGCAAAAAGTGAAGTATGTGCATAAATATTTGCAGGATCAAGGCCTAAGACTATAAGTGCTTCAGGCCAAGGGGTGTTTGTGTTTGCATAGCACCAGTCCTGAGTGGGGCTCCAACTGCTACTGCATTGTAAATTATTATTATTATGTAAAATTGGAGTGTTTCTTTTGTCTTCAATTTTTTAATGATAAAAGACTTACTTGTGCTAAGCCTGGCTCCCCCCAGGAACCGGTCATTTGAGCCAAAAGATGCCTGGTCCCAGAGGGCCAAGTCCAGACAAGATTGCCGTAGCTGAGATGGGGTCACGCCGTCAAAGACAAACAGGTGCTTCCACTGAGGACAGGCTTCTTTCTTCAGGACAGGAGATTTCTGTCTTATCTCACGTTGGTCCGGGAGAGTGAGACAACTTCCAAAAAGGAATAAAATAGATGTTGGGTGAGGTCATTGACCGAAAAGATATTACCTCACCCACCTCATCTCTAGGTGTATCTCACAGTTGGGTGGGGGGGGAAGCATTTAGTCTAATAAGATAGGACACTTCTCATTGGAATGCTTTGACTAGTAAAGTGAGGCATAAGTGTGAAATGGTAGTATATTAACACCACTTTTTCTTTTAAATCATAGGCTTGATCCTCCTCCCATTGAAGCCAGTGGGTCTATTCCCATTAACCTGTATGGGGAGTAAGAATGAGCTCCTTTGGTTCTGCTTGCTGATCCAATTGTTAGGGACCCCTGTAGCAGCCTTTGCTTCCCAACAGCAGCTGCTCCCCTGGCCCATCCAGCTATGCCTGCCTAAGAGCAGCGTTTCTCTCACTCACAACACTAAAGAGACCATTCCACCTCGGGTAAGGTGCTCTTATCAGGTACGAGACATACCCTCACTACAGGTATCCAATATCCTGCCTCCTGCTGTGTACGATGCTTGATTGTAGGAAGGTAAAATGACCCCATAGTGCTAACTCTGCAATGCTGCACATGGGAGAAAAATTCCTTCCTGACCCTTGAAGTGATGGAGCAGGAAATGTGATTAGCTCCACCTGAGCTTGCACAGCGAGAACGTGTTAGGAAGGTAATACAAAATGACAGCAAAACTGAGTGTGCATGGGGTACGTGTTTCTGTGATATGCCGACTGAACATAATAGGGTTTCACATACAAAATTAAGTGACAGCTTTCACTGAATGCACCCTTCTTAGTCACTGTGACAAAGGCAGGATGGGGTGGTCTCCAACAGATGTGTACTTGTCACCTACATCAGTTCCAAACATTCTGACCTAGTCATAGTACTAAAAGAACTCTTCTGAAATGCCTAGAATGAGTAGGATAATAGGTTACCTCTCCCAGTGAGTATAATGCCGTAATTCACTTTGCAACAGCACAGCTCAAAGCATGAATTAAGAAGACAGGAGTGGCTCTCCTCCCTTGTTGTTTATAATCACATTTCCTAAGTGTTTTCCTTTTACTGCTTCAGAACTTGACATTTAAACACTTTTGCAACTGTGAAACCTCAGTTTTCAAAGCAGAGATTAAATCTCAATAACTGGTGGAGTTGCCACAAATCCTAAATCTGTCTGAACAGGGCCTAAGGGTCAGATTGTGGCCCTTTTACTTATGCTGGTGAGTGCTGCAACCTCAGGAGTTACTTGGGTAAATGCTCACCATCACGAGAAAGGACTCCACAATCTGGCTTCATACTCGGATGTAATGAAGATCTACTCCCTGGTATGTGTTAAGCTAATGTTTAGCTCCATGCAGAAGTGGGTGATGGTTTTAAAAGATTCTAAATCTGAAGTGTTACATCTCAAAAACATACCCTTTAACAAATGAGTTCAAAGTGCCACCACTTCTCATCACAGGCAAGTTCTTGGCTCCAAGCACCACAAGGTGAAGCTGGCCATCCGCACATGCTTGGTCTTCTATCCCTAAAACAGAAACATTGCTTATAATTAGCGACCACTGTGTGTAAAGGGTTGGCTAGTTAACACAGGGCTAAGGGAAGGAAGGAAAGTTACTAAACACTGTTGCCCTGAAGTGAGGAAGTGCAGCGTGTTTGCTGAACTGCAGAGATATTTCAGACAACAGGAAAGGTTTGAAAACACTTTTACAGTATGTGATTTCAAAAAATGGAGGGAGGGAGGGAAATGAGTGGCATGATGATGAGGAAGCTTTATCAGGCAGGGTCTGTTCAAAGACCAAGCCTCTGAGGCAGAACCAGCAGCAGGGACAGCTGGCACAACCCACAACATGATTTGTGTGTGTGTGTGTGTGTGTGTGTGTGTGTGTGTGTGTGTGTGTGTGTGTGTGTGTGTGTGTGTGTGTGTGTGTGTGTGTGTGTGTGTGTGTGTGTGTGTGTGTGTGACAGAGGAGGAGCACACAGGTGAGTGTAGAAAGGAGAGAGGGAACAGACAGCATGAGGGAGGAGGAGGATTGAACCAAGAAGGGAATAGTGACTGGGATACAGGGAGAGGAGATGGGGATCCAAGGGACAGAAAGAAATAAAACTAACAACTGACTTGATCTTTCCACTATTTCCTTCCTACCTCTGTCTAGGAGATCTGCTGTAGGAGGCTAACAACAGCCAATGAGCCACCTCTGGAGCTCTGCCCTGCAGTGCTTACTATTATCCAGTGAGCAAAAGAATGTGAAGCTGTCCTAATCATCGACCCGCTACAGTTTTTCCTTCCTTCAGCAGTGACTGAACCATTTACAGAAACTGAATCTCAGTTAGAATGAAAAGTTACACTTAACTCCACTGAGGAACAAAAACAGTCTGAAGAGTGCAGTGCTTGTGCCTAGCAGACATTTCCCCATCACCTGATTTACCGAAACTGAGTCTCTAACTCCAGAGGGGTCCTGGAGTGGAATAACTGGCCTGCTACAGCTCAGGAATGAGGTGCACTGGCAGAGGTCTGAGGGGCACAAGCTTGCTTCAGGAGCATCTGAGTGCACTATGCCAACGCCACTTTAATAAGCACATTTATACCTGCTTTTTTGGTGTGAAAAGGAGAAAATGTGAGACTGACAAGTCTGGAATTCAAATAATTTTACCAAGGTTTTGTTTTACCTTAAAAGGTTTCTAACCATTGACAAAATCACAACACAATACACGCCACAATATGCAGGGACTATTTAGTCAAGCAGAAATAAGCCCCTATGCGGGCAGTGTTTATACCCAGATGCACACACAAATACTTTGTCTGTCTCCATGTTTTCATAGCCAAAGTAATTCATACAAGGCTGAAATACTTTGTACCTCCTCTCATCTGCTCTTCATACTGGCATTTTTTAGACTGGGATGGTAAGATCAGTTTTGCACACACCAGGAGTTCTCCATTGTACTGAACCAGGTTGTCTTCAGGCTTTTCAGACTGAAAAGAGAGAGAGACACAAAGTCTGCATTATTATGATCATCCTATACCACCTCCCCTTCTCCTCATTCTCATTGTTCACCTATATCTGGAACATTCCCGCCCATATGCTGGTATGGTAGGACTGGCCTGCTTCATCAAAATTTCATCCTTCCTCTCTATGATCTAGTAAGGGTGGGCCCTGATACAGCTTTCACTATATGCTATTTTTTTAAAACACAAATCTTTTGGAAAATTAAAAATGATAATGATAACCTAAAGTCTAGAAGTCACCTTCACTTTAAGCTGGTACCAATTGAACGACTGTGTTGAATTGTCTTCAAAATTCCAAGATGCCAATGGAACAACCACTTCTCCAAGGAACACCCTTCGCTTGAGTGTTTCTGAGTGCCACACAGATATTTGAAGCTGTCGTGTTTCCAGCTGGGAGTATTCAATCTTATACTAGAAAAAAGATAAATAGCAGTACAGGATTAATGAAAGCACATATGCACAAACAAGACCCAAGCACAACACAATCATCGGTCTCCGCTCAAAGGAAGCCCAAGAATGGACTTGCTGAAGGCATGGAGATCTAGATTGAGCAGCATTATGTCAGCTGGGACTGGGAAATCTGCATATTGTCTGCCCACACTATGCTCGTCTCTAGCCAGTGTAATGGCCCCTCACTTCTAAAGCACTGTATTCACCCACTTTTAACATTACAAAAATAAAACAGGACCACCTATGTCATTACCTGTGCTGCTAACACCTTAGATGAATAACCTGAATTTAAGAATTTAAATAACTTTTCAAGCTCTTTGTTCCTTGCTTACTTTTTGCACCTCACTCAGCTGAGACAGCAATATTGGACAGGCTAATGTCACGTTCTAGTTCTCCAGCACTAGCATAATGCAGTTGTGCTTGGGTCAGCAGCACTGTGCAGACTAATATTTAAAGTGAAGACAAATAACTTTTAAATTTAATTATTTTTAAGAATCACGAAAACAGTTCTCTTCACAGTGGGCCTAATCTTCATTTACTCGACGTCCTCTTTGCACTGCTCTGGCCACATAAAGCGGGGTAACTGTGATTTACTGCTGCTTTAAGTCCCTTTACAGGGCCAGAGCAGAGTAAAGGGGCCCCAGTATAAATGAGATTTAGGCCCATTACATTCTGTAAAAAAAACCCTTGTTTACAGATAGATGTTTCAAATCTAAGTTTGGGTCCAAAGCCTGTTTTCTGGCCTCCTTTTAAGATGTAGGGACAATGTCTCTTGTATGACTGCACACATCTTGAAGAAGCAAGAGCACAATAGAGGCCACCGATTGGAAATTACCTGGGCTATTTAGATTTATAGATTGGATGGTGTTTGAGAAAGTGAAAGGGCTGATACACTGCCAGAGCCGTAATGCCTCTCTTTGCCACTTGTGCACTGTGTTAGAAGTGGGCCAATTCTCAGTGGTAACACAGCCCTGAATCTTTCCTGGAAACAGATTGTGCCAAAACCTGTTCCTTATAACAGGAACTACTGGACTGTTCACTCACATGTTTAAATGAAACACGTTTATGAAAAGTACTCTAAGTACATGTACAGGGGTAGAGTGAACATGCTGAAGTCATGGAGCTTGTCCTTATAGGGCGCTTCAGTGGGAGTTTTGGCTGAGTAATGGCTGCAGGATTGGGCCCAGAATCTGATTTCTGCATCTCATGTCATGCAGAAGGTCTTGAAGATAACATATTGTCTCATGGTTCCCTCACACAGTTTAGAATATTTCCCATTCCCATCCTGTTATTCTCCACTGCAGACTGAGCAAGACCTTATCCTATTTTACTCTGTAATTGTACAACAGTAATTAGCAATAATGGCCCATGTGCTTCACCCCCTTCTCTCACTTTGCAGTGTTGTGGGAAATAAATCTGTGCAAAAAGTCACAGTGGAGCCATGCAGAAAGGGAAGTAGCTACGCTGGACACTTCTCCACTCCACATAACTACTTTTGCCCTCCTCTGCAAAACATCTGAGGCCCAAAGCTGGCATGGCAAGCCGTGAAGGGAGAAGACACCCCAAAATTGTGGTTGATCTGTAGGAAAAGCCTTAGGTAGCATTAACGCCTGCTGCACCCTCAGTGACTCTCCTCTGCACAGCTCTGCCAGCAGACAAGGGGCACTAGCTGTGCCATACTGCCACGAAAGGGGGTATACGGCAGAGAAGCACAGAGCAGGAGTTCTTCTGCAAAGCTAGCCAGAATCTGGGACTTCAGAGTCCAAATCTGGGGCTTTCCTCTGCCTTTTGAGATCCTCCCCCACCATCACCCACTCCACACCCCTGCTGGTTCTGTGGACTCAGCGGAGGAGCAAACACTACAGCTTTATTAGAGTCGAGGAGTCTGGGCATTAATCTTTCCCTTCCCATGCAAATGACATCATCAGATTCCATTGGGGCCCTAACTACCTTGCACATCATTGCAATCCCTCAGTTACACATAATGGCCTTAGTACAGGATGGGAGGTAAGAACAGCTGAGTTCTAATACCAGCTCTGTCAGTAACTCACTGCAGCCTTAGCAAGTCATTCAAACTCAGCTTCCCCCTCAGTCAAATTGGGATAACAACACTTATGGACTGCACAGAGGTGCTGTAAGGATTCATGAAATAATGCTGTAAAGTACTTTGAAAATGAAAAATTACAGCCACTTTTACTCTCTACTGTGATGATTAATGTGTTGTAAATTAACAAGTCCAAACACTGATGAATGAGACATCAATTGTGTTGGGGAGGAAAAAGGAGGAAACTAACACAGAGGATCTATCGCTCCTTTGAGTAGAATAGGAATTAATGGAATAGCTATGATTCATGTAGCAAATTGCAAAGAGACACTCCCTTTGACATTCACAAAAGAGCTGTCAGTTCAAACAGATAACAGTACAAAATACTAATTTTTCTTTGTAATATACACAATTAGTCTATGTAACCATAAAAAGATATGAGAGTTTCCTTTTACCATATTTCCGATCTCTTTAGCCAGAAACTGCAACAGAATTTAGTCAACTTTATGTTTTCTATGGCCAAAGCCAGATGGGTTCCTTTTTTCTGCCAGCTTGCAACTTATTAATAGAGCTGTACAGAAATGTACAAGAGGCTGCTTTTATTCTGATTGGCATCCATCATTAGTTAATGGTTAGGTTCACTTTGACCCCTAGAATTGAAGAGTGTGGCACAATTCTAAAAGCCCTTACACAGGGCTCTTAAAGTCAAAGGGAGTTCTGCTCACAGAGAGCTTGTAGGATTGGACACTAGAAGTGGAGACTTTGCTCTGCAAGTGAGAGATCTTTCCAGGTCACAAATGTTTACAAGTCACCTTTAAAGTTTCATGGAATGCCGGATCCACTGTGTTCTTTTTAACAGCTGTCTTCCGTTTACTCCGAGAAGATTTATCAGGAAGCAAATAAGTCTTTGCATACCTTGCAATTAGAGAGAGGGTTGGGGGGGAGAGAGCAAAATTTAGGACAGTTCAAACCGAGAAAGAAAGGGAAGGAAATAAAGCAGCATGTTCCCCACTGTCTAATCCTTGGCACATTCTGAATTTTTCCAGGGTATATTCAGTGCTGGTTAATGGTGCCTGACAACCTCTATTTATCAACAGAATGAACAGATACACTGCAGTGTTCCTCACATACTGTCCAGCTGATGTGTTTCAATCCTATCCTGATCATCTCTAAGAGTTAGAGGGCAGGTCAGTTTCCACGACCTCTCAATCGTTGGTCTCTGCTGAAGGGGCCTTGGGGTGGCTATGGGGTGGGGGGATGACAGCGCCACCCTGACCACAGGACCCTGGTCGGTCATCCACCCATAAGGCCGGCTCTGCCCGCACCCAAAAAAATGATGATCACCTCCCGTACCATGCGACCCTTATGTCTGCACTGCCCACTGCTCTCCGGCTGCCCAACTCTGAAGGCAGCGCCTCCATCAGAAGCAATGCAGAAGTAAGGATGGCAATTCCGCGACCCCCCTACAATAGCCTTGCGACTATCACCACAACCCTCTTTTAGGTCGGGACCGCCATGGTTATAACATCATGAAATTTCAGATGTAAATATCTGAAACTCTAGAAATTGACAATTTAAAAATCCTATAACATTGAAATTGACCAAAATGAACCCTGAATTTGATAGGGCCTCTGTCACGTAAATAACTCATGTTAAGCAATATTCTCTCTGAATGAGAATTCTATGGACAGACAATGGTCTACACCATGGAGTATGAATCCAGAGCCAAAGGTGATCGATGGCATTATGGATGCCCATTATCTGCCCGTAGGGCTTGTGGTGAAGGAGACAAATTCTACCAGAACATTCTTTAAAAATGTAGTATTTTATATTTAATTTATAATAGTATATAACTGTTAAACCAGTCTGGGTTAAATTCTGGGGAAACTGAAGATCAGTTGTAGCTTTCAGCAGCAATGCACTGCTTCCCAAGCCCCTTTGTGCTGTGTGTATTTTAAAAGCCTTTTCAGCAACAGGGAGTCATGCAAACCAACCAGCCATAGCTCAAACCAGCCAACAAGCTGACAGTTTTGACAGTTTGCTAGCATAAGTGTTGGAAACAACACCTACCCCAGCCAACTTCTGTGTCAAGTGTTCTAACTGTAAACAATGCCTGTACTTTTTCCTACTGGCTGAGAGACAGCACTCTCTACACCAAATACAGAATGTAATGTTCACTACTACATGGAACTTCCCACACCACGCTCTCAGATTTTTGGTGATTTGTATGCTGGCTACGCCACCAGGAAACTCAAGGGTTATTCAGTCACTTATTAAATATTCCCTAACTGTATTAGCTGGCATCCCAACAAGGATCCTTTTATTAGGGTTCAGTTTTATGATCCTCCTCTGCAAAAGACTCAATGCCAAATTCTTCCTGGTAGAATCTAAGCATAACTCTGGAATTCCAGCACGCTTAGTGTTGGCCCAGCTGATCCAAATGCACTCAAACAATGTATTACAGTAGGGTCAAGCACTAACCATACAACTGGACATTCTGCCTGATGAATTTCCATGAATGACTTCTGCCATGGAAAGACAGAGAGAATCATTCATAAAACAATAACCAGAGAGGAGACACTGGGTTAAATGTTCCAACATTAGCACCTACATTGCAAACAAAAAGCACACAGGCATCTTTCAGACACAGAAATGGGTACTTTTTGCACAGGTAATATTTATATTATATTTTATCATTAGCTGTCCTAGCATTTTACAAAAGCAGAGATTTGTATTCTCATTTTATAGCTGAAGACAACAAACACAGACGTGTTAAATAACTTGCCCAGTGTCATGCAGTGAGTCAGTCGGGAATAGAACAGAGATCTCCCAACTTTCTATCTCATGCTGGAACCACTAGACAATGAGTGTACAGGCATTTTTTGCAGGCACAACTCAAGTGCTAATGGTTTGACATCTGGGCCTCTGTATAAATTGATATGTGTATAGTACACAGTGGCAAGTCGGACACACACACACGTGTGTATCTTGAAAAACTAAACACCTGGTTTTTGGCTTTTTCTTTTGACACCAAAACACTTACGGGTTACACTTTTTCTTCTTCTCTTCTCCATAAGCCAGGTTCTTGCAGGCCTTGATGCAGACTTCTAAAGTGCAGGCTTTAAAGACATATCTGATGGCAAACTCTATTTCTCCTGTGACATTAACCATGTCAAAATTGCCAGCCTCGGTGCAAGTGCTGTTAATGCTATATAAACTGCCCTAAGAAAAGACCAGGATTAAAAAAAGTGAGTTCAAATCCAATAAGATAAAATAGTTTTTCTCCCTCAATCTTAATATTTTTGCACCAAACTGACTGCTAAAGTCATAGCAAACAACTCAGAACCGACACAATACGTGCATAAAGCTATTTCTTCACCATCCATACTAGGCCTTAAATAACAACTACTGCTGAAATTCTACAAGTTGTTCATTTTTCTATACAGAATTAACCATCTTTATATAGTAAGCTCCATGAGGTAAGGGCAGTGTCTTCCTCTGTCCTCCATACATGACTGAGCATAACTATCCTATAGGCACTCACTGTATGAGACCATATCTCTATCTGGAAGTTGACTCCCCCAAAAATTAGTATCTGACCAAAAAGAGGGTTTATTAAAAAGCATGTGATAGGAACAATATGGATACTGGACTGACCAGCACTCACTAATGTCAATGGCCAAAGTCCCAAACATCTAAAAATGTACAGCTAGACCAGGGGTTCTCAAACTGGGAGTCGTGAGGTTATTATGTGGGGGTCGCGAGCTGTCAGCCTCCACCCCAAACCCCGCTTTGCCTCCAGCATTTATAATGGTATTAAATATATTTAAAAGTGTTTTTAATTTATAAGGGGGGGGGGGTCGCACTCAGAGGCTTGCTATGTGAAAGGGGTCACCAGTACAAAAGTTTGAGAATCACTGAACTAGGCCGTGTTTGTCGTATGCAGCCCAGAGTAACAGGCAGTGCTGAAGTACACAGCCCTAGAAAGAGCCCGAGGAAGTGTTGTAGGAAACAAAGAGGGTCACTTATTAAACATTCCCTAGGGCTCCCCAGTGGCATATTTAAAGGGAATAGCATACTTTTCCTGCATAGCCAGCCAGCACTGGGTACCCATGGCTCCGCTCCTCCTTGCCCACTCTTTACCCTCCTTGGGGGGGAGGTTTTGGGGTGCAGCCTCTGTGCTCCCCCAAGCGCCCAGACAGCACTTGTGGCCAGCTCTTACACAGGCCCTGAAGGTGGGGTGAAGGAGGCGGCTTTACCCCCTATTGTGCCCCAGTGCAGCCCCATAACTGCAGGGGGTAATCTAGCTCTCAAGGTATTGAACTATGTATTTATTCAAGATAGTTTTGGTCTCTCCTCTCCATTCTTTTTTAATGATAGGCTTTAATGTGAGTGCTTCAGGGTTTCCTTTTAAGTACTGTTACCGGCAAGTGTGTCCTTAAGATCTTGTTATTACAGCAATCTCTTCTGACACGAACACCTTCATGTCATCAGTATTTGACATCCCTCCCTTTGAAAAAATAGTCCCATCTCATTCTACACCCCCGCCCCAGCTTGGTTAACCAAGGCGTTCTTACTTTGCATGCCTGAGCAGCTAACAACTCAGGCTAATGTTTAGAATAGATTGTATCTCTCTGCTTTGCAGTTGTAATTTTTAATTTGTGCAGCTTGCCAAGCAACCATTTCAAAATTCACAACAATGTTTTTGACTGAAGTCAAAGAAGTCACCTGCTCTACCTTATAAGTTCCAAGTAACACACATTGCTTTTTTGGCCTGAGAGTGGAAAGAGACGTCCTGACAGGAGCTAGGGTTCCATTTTGAACTGATGTACAGCTCATGTAATCCAGCTGACCTCACAGGATATAGGTCAGAGCAGCAGTTAATCTCTGTTGCAGTTTTCTACTCACCCCCTCACCACAAGGAAGTAAATTATTTGACAGCTAAGTAAAAAATTCGTTCATTTTTCACTATCACTCATCATAGGAAAGGAAGGCAAATAGATTTTGTGCCTCAGCTGATAGATTTTAATGACAGTTTTGCAAAGCTGCCCTACTGTTTAGTTCATTGAACCTCTTATTTATTCAGAGGAGCTGTATGCTTATTCCAAGCAGTGCTCCTCAGGTTGGATAGCATTATGTGTTCCTTGTTTTCTGCAGGCTGTACAGTGGCTTTAGCAGGGTCAGATCCTCGGACAAAAGCAGGCATTGGAAACATTTAACAAGGAAATACCCCTTCCATTTGGTCCTCCCTCATAATAAATTAACAATGACCTCCTATACTCAAGCCTAGCTGGCAGGAGTTGGAGCGACACCATCTCTTAGGTTAAAGGATAGATTTTGATGAATCGATGATCAGCATCACAGAGCTCCCCCATAAAGAAGGTGCTTGATAAAGCTGGGCCTCCCCTTTGACAAGGCAGCAGGCGATATTCCACTGTTTAGACTGGGCTGTCCATAGTACAGCCAGTGGAGTCCCAGAATGCATCTTGCAACTGCCCTCCAATCCACTGCATGCTAGGTTGTAATGGGCTTGACCCGGATGCAAGGTGGGAAAGATGCCAGGATGCACAACCCCCCTCCGAGCTTCTCCAGAGCAGTGGGGCAAGTACATCTCCATACTACCCCCCAACACAGAGCTGTGCCTTACAGGCACAAACTAGCCCTATATCTCACATACAGAGCTCTGACTCATGAACACAAGGGTTTCTAACATGAGAGACCCCAAGTCCATTCTTCCATTCTGAAGGCTTTGTCCCCGGTCTATGGTTGTTTTATCATTGCTGGGGTATTTATCCAACAGGTAAAATATCTATTCATGTATGAAGGAATATACACCTCTAACTTGATAGAACGCTGTCCTTGGGAGCCAAAAAATCTTACCGCGTTATAGGTGAAACTGCATTATATCGAACTTGCTTTGATCCGCCGGAGTGCGCAGCCCCGCCCCCCCCGGAGCACTGCTTTACCGCGTTATATCAGAATTCGTGTTATATCGGGTCATGTTATATTGAGGTAGAGGTGTATAATTATAAGCAATTATTAGGGTTATGTTCCTTTATATTTTGTCAGAAATACAAGTTAGGTAAATCCCTTATATCAATGGTGTTTGTATTTGTTTTTTCCGGCACCTTGTCCCATCCCTCAAAGAAAATAATCATGTTTGAAAAGGAAAAGGAGGAATACAGGCAGATCTCTACAGAGAGCAGTAGTGACTGTCATTCAAAAGTCAACTTTGCCAACTGCATCACAGTTATGACCTATGCTAAAAGGAAATGTATGGCAACTCGGATACAACTGTGTGGTGAACTGTTGGCAAACAGCGAGGGCCTGACTGTCCACTGCCATGCATTTTGTGTAGTTATTCACACCTCTGCAAAGCATGTGTAAAATTATCTCATTGTTCTGTCACTAAAAAGCAGGAGGCTGGTTCAATTATGTTTGGTCCCTAAGTGCCATTTTAGTTTCCTTCCTTCTTAACTCCAGCTCTGAAATGCCTAGACACTGCAGCTATGATTCCCACTGTGTCCTGACAATTCCTGTCAAGTCATTTATAACATACTGAACGCATTACCCTCAGTGACATACAGTTAACATAACAGCTAATCAAATAGACTTCAAAACCCTTGTTGCATTCACTTCTGATTGCTTTTCTTCTCTCCCTTCTGCCTAAGATCAAGTGCAGTATCTGATATGTCATCAGTCAGGGGACTATATTTTGTAGAAAATGTCAATGATTTAGAAAGGCTTTTCCATCCCTAGTGACTATGATCGCCTTTGCACTTTAATGTTTTTGTCCTTTTCTATAAACTGTCCTCAGTGAAGAGAATGAGGCAGCTGAGTTTGCACACCTCAGAGGACATTAACTAAACTTCAGTTAACCTGAGGTTTCAGCTAACTGCCATTCATTCAGCTGTATTTATGCTGCAGTAAACTTATACCATTGCTATAAGGACCATGCCAAGGACAGACAGTCTTTCCTTGATCTGAAATAAAGTAGAATTCTCTTCTTATTTCTGAGCATAATCCATAACACACAAAATACTGAACAAGCTTTTAACTCCTACACTTCAGTCCATTTTACACCACTGTTCTATTCTGCTTCATCTCGTGTTGACACTTACATGTTTTTTGCCACCGCAGAATACAGTGTCACTCATGGGACTGGTTGGAATATCTTCTGCCTGCTTGCAATACCTTTTGGTAAAGATTTCATTGTCGTCCCGTGTCCCATTGAGGAGTTGCTGAAGGCTTGGTATATTTTTTATCTGTAAGAGATGTAGCACTGAACTTCCATTCATTTGTTTGTTAAGCCAAGTACCCGGTGGTTCCCACCCTCCTCCCCCCTGTGTTCTGCCACATAAATATGTGGTCCATACCTACAATTTGCATATGGGTGTGGCTGCTTCGGGAGACTGTTTGACCAAGGAACAGATCTATAACTAAATTATAATTTGTACACACACTGTTTGATCCATTGCTGCTCCATCCTATCCATAGTATACCCATAATCTTGTGTGGTGAACATGCCATTATCCACCATATGATGATTGCTAATATGGTAGCTACAATTAAAGGTAATTACTGTAGCAGTGTATTAATAAAAGGCCTCATTAGGACAACTTCACCCCGACCCCCAAAATCCTGGCAGTTTGCCAAAAGACCTCTTTCTCCAGGAAATTACAAATTGTATGTTGCAGCATACATGGCATATGCCTGTCTCCATCTATGTAAAGAAAGATCAGAATGAACGTAACTTGAAGGAGTCAGTACAAGGATGGACTGACAAGTCTTACTTTAGCCGTGACTCCAGAGAGAGGCTGAACATTCAATGTTTGTTTAACCGTAATTTTACTATAGTCCAGAATGAGGGAGTTCCAAGCAGCACATCTTTAAATTCCACTCCCCCATGAAAATTCTGACTGTGTGGGCAAAATGAAGAGATGAGGTAGGATTCCTCAGGATCTCCCATCCATCAGCCTCTGTTCTTCCAAGAAAATACAGTCTGTGAAACACATTTCTTCAAGGGCATGGGGGGAAAATAGCAGTAGGAAAGAAGGAAAAGATCACTTTGGAATAAATATTTGTTTGAAGAAACACTCTGGTGGAGTTTACTACCAAAGGACTAGTGAGAATATTCCTGCCTGAATGAACCAACATTAGTGAGAATTATTTGCATAACAGGGAGGGGATAACATGCCCTTAATAATCACAGGGATTTCCTGTACTACTAGTAGAAATAATTACAAAAATGGCCATTGATGAAGATGAACTGGTGAGATTAGTTTAAAAACAGACCTCATTCTGAACAACAGGTTACACACCATCCAAGCCATTATACTTCTCTACTGTGCTAAATACAAAACAATCATAAAGATGATGGATAGGGCAATGTTAATACCAGTGCTAAGGTTAGAATAGCACACATATATAGGGACAAAATCAGAAATGCTGAGGCACAAAGTGAGTTACACCTAGCAAGGGACATAAAAGGCAATAAGAAGAAGTTCTTTACATAGATTATGAGCAAGAGAAAGATGAAAGCCAGTGTAGGGTTCTCTACTTAGTGAGGAAGGAGAGCTAATAACTGATGACAACAAGAAGGCTGAGGTGTTAGTGCCTATCTTCAGTGCTTCAGTCTTCATCAGTCAGCCTAACTTTGATGCCTGGAAAGATACTGGAACAAACTAACAAGAGTAAAAATAAATTTGTACTGCTTTATGTCATCAAATCAAGGAGGCATGTCTGATTATACATAGGGATCAGACCTGTTGAGTAAGAAGGTGCCATTTTGACAGGCACTCTTCAGCGTAGAACTGCGGATTAAGATCACTTTAAGAGTTCTGGCAGAGAGAATACAAACAGTGTGATGGGGGGGGGAGAAAGGTGGTAACCTGGTTTACAAAGATAAAAAGAAACTAGGAAACCACAGAGGGAATAGCAGATGAGGCATTTGATAAAGATAACAAACAGGCTACACAGTGAAGTGTAAGAACTGATGGACACTGCCACTAGCCCTATCAAAAGGAAGACAAAGATCAGAACTAGAGATAATGCTAGGAAAAAGTAAGAGGGAGGCACAACAGCTCACAGAGATTAAAAGTAAACTTAGGGATCACAGCATGAATGCTAAGAGCCATAAAAGAGGGGTGGGGAAAAAGGTGTGAGTAAAAACTTCAACCAGAATTAGAAAACCTAGATTGCAATATCCAAAATAGAAGATCAACCAAAACTTCACCCAAATCAGCCAAAACTTCAGCAGAGGCTTGGGTTTTTCAGTTAGAGGGGCATTAGAAATTCCTGTTCTCCAGGAACAGAGCTCTGACAACTCAATCAAGAAAAATGTTACCTTTCTATATCCTTAACATAAAGTGCTGACATACTTTAGCACCCTAAAACCTTTAGCATTTATAGACAATTACAAAATCCAGACATATTGTTTGGCAAACATATCACAGGGAGATTTCAAACTATAGAGATCTCATTCATCCATAAACCACAATAGGATGTGTGTTTAATGTGCAATGAAAGCACGGTTAGGGTGTGTTGAGAATGTTAGTATACTAACTCCTTCCTTATTGCTTCTCAGTGCAGTGAAACACAGCAATGATTTTCCAGTGAAACCAGATCGACGAGGAAACACTGGGGATATGGTTGGTCACACACAACTGGCATAGAACTAAAAGGAAGCACTGAGGTGATTAACCTAGCTATATTCTCCATAATATTTATAATATAGTTTCAATACATCCTATAAAAATAAACACCACAGATAATTTGCTTCATTTTCTAAACTACATAGGATTTGCTGTACCAGGTCAGATCACTTGTACATTAAGTCTGGCATTCTGACTCTGACACCAGCCAATTCCCGATGTTTTAGTGGAACATGAAAAGCCACCACGATGTAGAATGTTGTACATGGGGGGAAATGTCCCTTTCTGCCCCCTGCTCTGAGAAGTACATGCCCTAAAGCAGGAGCAGTTTTGTAAACACCTCCCGTAACAACACAGCATGTGAACTCTACGCTATTCAAATAGCTGCGGCAACTCAGTGTGGCCCAGCTACCTAGAAAGTTTCAGCTTATAAAGCTCAGCCATTTGGGAGCTAGATGTGTACAAAACAAACCCTTAACCATCTTTTTACAGAAGATAAACTGAATTGTTTCACTCTCTCACAACTTAAAAACAGGAGAATGGATTTTGCTCGAACATTTCAAAAATACTGAGGGGTAGTGATTGGCCCTTGTGGAGGTGCATGGGAAGGGGCAAAGGGAGGAGCTGCAGGAAACCTTCCCCAAACAGTTCACACAATGGCCAACACCTTCTCTCCTCAGCAAATTGCCCCAAATGTCCCAAGAACGGTGTGGAAGAGCTATAGCTCAGTCTCCTCTTTATCAGTAGGGGCTGAAGGAGGGCTAGCAGATGGACTGGGAGAGCAATCGGAGCAGCCTATTGGCTGGTGCAAAGTGTGCACCAAGCAGCCCCAGGAGAGCTTGTGAGCCATGTGCACTCCTGGTGTTCCCTGTTGGAGCAAGGTGGCTCCATGCAAACCAGCCCTTAGCTTTGAGCTGAGACTAAGGCTGGAGAATTTCAGCCAAAAAGAAGAATTATTGAAAGAGTTACAAAAGGAGATGATCCAGTGGCCATCTGAAAGTAACCTTAACTAGCTTCCACTGCTCTAATAAAGCCAGTACTGTATGACGACAATCATCAGTCTTCTAATCATATTCCAATCACAAAACAGCCCTTAAAACTATAATGACTAAGTATAATGAATTGCATACCCTGTGTGCAATATCGATGGCAGTGTCAGACTGACTCCTCCTTTCCTTCCTCTGTTCCACGTCCTGCCCATAATCTGTAGTTAGGAGACTTTTGTCAGACCTCATATCATTCTGGGACTTTGAGATTTCTAAAATGAATACAAGGAGAGAAGGACACATTTATAATGAACATTGTCAGCAAGTCTGGAGATTTATGAAGCTAATCCTATGCCTTTCAGATCTTTTAGATTACAGATCTACTATTGATCTCCCGAGAAAAAGAAACAGATGGGAAAGCAAGTACCTGTCCCATTTTGTGTAACTGCATTCTGCCTACCTAAATTCACAAATGCAATACCATTATGATCATTTATGGGAGTGCTACAGTGGAAATTAGGAAAATGGGGAGTCAATTAAAATGGATACAAAATATGGAAGAAAGTGGAAACTTTTTATATTCAGGCCACATGCATGATTTTAAGGATGAGTACCCCCACTGACTTCAATAGGATTGTTCACTTGCTGAAACTTATGCATGTGCTTAAATTCCTGGCTAAATTAGGGCCTTGGTGCATTAAAGGTCCTTTTCCCAAGCAATTCAGATTGCAGTACAGGTAATGCAGCAAAATATGATAATGCATCAGTCCCTGTGGGCTGTACACAATTAGCCAAATAAACCTGCCAGTGCACTTAGAGCTTTAGTGCAACACTTCTTTGCTTCTTTCACCTTGGGTGCAGTCATGAGGGCTTCTCTTTATTTCAGGGGAAGGAAGGAGAGGACATATTCATGATTCTTAAGATTAACGACGGGCAGTCCCAGCAACAGACACACTGTGTGTTGTAAACACTATCTTACATAGCTCCTTATGAAGAGTTAATATTGCAGTACAAGTGGTGCAAAAAGAACAACAGCCATCGCATGTTTAATCTATACTGGGGAAATAAATCTTTCTCCTGTAGTGTATAACACTGGCTGCTGCAATGGGAAACTCACAAAGCCTGTTAAGATACTGTAGAACAATGGGACTCTGGGGTGTGTGACGTCTAAAGCCATTGTGACATAGGTTTTGCTTTTAAGAGCAATTGATCCTCCTACATTTATTGAGCTTTGTGTAGGCAGTGAACGTGCCAGGTGACACATTCATAAAGAGGCTCAGTCCAGTCGTCTCCTACAGTAAATGCGACTGGATTTTTTTTTTAATATATAGCAAATTCAGCACTCATAAAAGGGGCTGGAGTGACAGACCTAATGGGCCGAATAGGTTTATAAAAGATTCAACACCAGCACAGGCTTGCCCCACACTGCTCTAACAATGGGATTGTTGGAGGGATTTCTAAAGTCAAGTTAGTTCAATTTTCACATCCATTCTTTCTTTGGTGTCTCTGCTGAGACAATCAATAAGGGTGCCAATTATTGCCCGTTGCGGATTGTGCTGTGAACTAGACCAAGACCAGCAACTCATTTCACATACGCCATTCAACAACTAAAAGGTTATAACAACTTTCTCTCTTTGCCAAAGAGAATCAACTGGAACTAGCACCCTAAAAGGGAAAGGCTTTATAGAAACTAAGGCTTTGTACCCTACACTCAAATCCTTTGGTTTCAGATATGCACACATGAGTTCCATTGGCTTAAATGGCAGTGTCTGAGGGCATAGCCACGCTCTTCATTTTTACTTCTTGCAAAATACAGGAGCTGTGTATGCTCAGTACTGCTGCAAATGAGCCCACTTTTATTTAGATGCCAAAATATGGATGTAGGAACTTAACTTTAGGCACTCATGACTCAAAATTTTGGCCCACATGTTTATCATTGGGCTTGAAGGAAACTCCTAACAGGCAGGTTTCAGAGTAACAGCCGTGTTAGTCTGTATCCACAAAAAGAAGAACAGGAGTACTTGTGGCACCTTAGAGACTAATAAATAACTAATAAATTTGTTAGTCTCTAAGGTGCCACAAGTACTCCTGTTCTTCTTTTCCTAAGGGGCATAGTGTCAAGAAGAAGTGGCTTCCTGGTCCAACAGGGGGCAGTGGTGAGTTAGAGCTCTTAGCTACAGTGACTCCCAGCTAGCCAACCCTTCCTTCTAGGAAACACCCCTTTCTTCCCTGGCTGGCCTCCCTTCCTCCACGCTCTGCCCTGATCAGCAAGGAAAAGCCACACTTCCTCACATAGTATTTGGGTTACATACTGGCTTAAGGTGAATGACCATGTCTTTCTTTGGTAGCTGACTTCACAGACAATAACAGCCTACCATACTTTCTTACAGCTAAAGAGATTCTTGCCCTAGTTCAAATGGTAGCAGCTTGTGCTTTTGGTGTTGTATATTCCAGGTTCAATCCACACTAACAATCATAGTGTCTATATATATACAGGCTGTTACGCTTCTCAGTGTTCTTGGGTCACATGGGCAAACTGGATTACATTTGGTGAGAACAAGGAGAGGGGACTGGCTAGGGAGGAGTCTCATTAGAAGGGATTCAGAGTGGTAGCCTTGTTAGTCTGTATCAGCAAAAACAATGAGGACTCCTCATTAGAAAGGAGTGATTAAGAGGAAAGACAACAGAGAGGAGGCAAGAGACTAGTGCCAAGTTACTCAGGTCTAGTCTCATTTTATAATCTTTGGGATAAGGATATTACTCTAGCCATGAGGGACAAAATTTACAACTGCCCCCAGTCTCTGCAGCAGGCAGCAGATTAGTAAAAATATATGCTAATTGTGGGGTCTCTGGTCTTCATAAGGGTCAGAGCTTGTTCTCTTCTGGCTACTGCTCCCTTTTGTTATGCACATAGGGCCAAATTCTGCCCTCCAGTAGGTGCAGGTTGTTCCATATATGTATCCAAAGCCTAAACTTGCCCTCTAAAGTTACTGAAGAACAGAATAGCAATAAGTGAAAGAGGAAAATGAGGAGGACAAAGAATATCAGGATTAAAGATGAACTGACGGGAGAGGATGACTTTTAAAAACACATACACTGACAGGAAGCTAGAATGAGGGAGAGGGAGAAGGGAGAGGTTTTTAAAAAAAAACTGAAAGGAAAGAGAAAGACAATACTAAATCCTTCCTTCTGAGAGTGATCAAAGAAGGGCAATCTGTGACAAGTTCACTTGGGGAGGGGAAGATGGATAATATCGCGGTTACCACAATAGAAAGTTGGCATATTCCACGCCACAATAGTTGAGTTTGCTGCAGTATTTTCAGGTTTTATCAGCACATATCTGAACTGTTACATTTGTTTAAAAAAAAAACACCTTCATAAATAGTCTTTTTGCTACTTAGCAAGAAAAGAGAGAGTGCTCAGCTGGAATCATCAGTTGCTCAGCTTGTTAAAACATTAGAGGGAATTCTGATGGAAAATTAGACATGCCTTGTAACTATTTGTTGGTCCTAGCAGCAGTCACTAACAGACCCTTCACTTGTAACCACTCGTGGCTCAAATTTAAATGGCAAAGCACTGAAGGACACTTACTTTTCATATTTGTGGCAAGAGACAGAAACAAGTTTTCCACAGACTTATTAAAACTTTTAGATTGGCTGATTTCCTGCAATTGAAAGAAAAAAAAATTAAGAGATAAAATAAAGAACTGTGTTTTCAAAGCTTCCCATGTCACACGCGTTTAGAAATTGCAAAAAATAGCATGTGTGTAAGATTGCACAGAGCTATCATTTCTGTAGCATTTATAAGCACGTATTTTTGCACTACATGTAAATATTAGCACGAAAGTATTTGGCTGGGGAAGGGGGTGGCTCTTTCAACTGAGTTCTTTTGCATCTACCAGCAGAAAACTCTGCAGGCAATTTCCATATTGCTTTCATAAATCTAAGCAAATGACATAGCTGATTAATTTTTTATAGTATTGTTTGCATTTAAATTAAGGTAAGAAAGAGTCTTATTAATCTTAGAGCTGTTGTAATGCTTCTGGCAGTGCGGATTCAGAGGATCCTCACAAGGATTGGAAGTAGAGCTAGTCAAAATTTTTCATCAAAATCAATGGGATTTAAGCATGTGTATAAAATTAAACATGTGCTTAAGTGCTTTCCTGAGCAGGGAAGGGCTGCTGAATTAGGGCACCAGGGCCTAATCCAGAGCCCTGTGAAGTCAATGGTAGTCTTCCAATTGATTTCAATGGATTTTGGATCCGGTCCTAATAATCCACCTGCTAGAAACTGTGATGAAATTGCAAACATCAAAATCATTCTGCTCTTCGCTCATTTATACAAACAACACATGCAAAGTTTTCATTACAAATGGCTACATAATGTGCACTAAAAAGTTGGTGACTAATCTAATATGTCCCTAAGAGACCAACGCCTCAGAAAAAGGAATGAGACAAAGGAAAGAAAAGCATCATTTATATTGCAACAAATTCCTAAACAATATTACGAGTTGTTGCTATTTGCTACACTTCTGCGGCCGGCCATTTCCACTGAAAGAGCTCTTAAATATCTGCACATAAAAACATTACCATTGCGGTGTTTCTCCCGGTGGTTTCAGTGAAAGGTGGGGGAGTAGGAGGAACCACAGAAATTTTACTAGGAAGTTAGGAGAAAAGAAACAATTAACATATTTGTCACAAGACTCTAATATTTACAGCTTTCCCAACCTCTTTCTTTGTTTCTTCTCTTTCGTCAAAGGAGCCACCTCTCTCCTGCAACCTAAAGATCTTGGGTGAGTCTGTGCTACGCTTCTTACAGGCTCAGCAAAGAACTTGAAGCCACAGGAGTGGAGGCTAAAATGGCTTTGCACCCTCCAGATCCTCAGCTGCTCCAGCCAGTATAATTTAGACAGACCTTAGGGCCTATTTAAGTCACTGCAGCTTCCTTGGACTGCTCTATGGTCACCAGTGCATACTGTATCCCCGCCTCCCCCCGGCACTCCCCCACTGACTCCAGCGTGCATGCATCTTCCTGCCACAGGTTGTGAGAGGATCCTCAGAAATCAGCCTTATGGCCATCTTCCATGGTTCCTGTGCTGGAGGGATCCACCCCGGCTGGAATTGGGGCTTTTAGAGCACTTGTATTCCACCCCAGCACCTTCATGCAGCATAAAGGGGCCAGACCAGGAGCAGTGATCTGCCCCTTGATCCTGTACTCCTACCACAATCAAAACCCCCAAGCAGACAATGCACTTCCCCTGTGCTTCTACTCTGTTCTATCTAGGTACTTATATGGTCATCCTCACCATTGTATCTGACCATTCACAGGTTCTCTGGTGATGCACCTATGACCCACCAGAAAGCCTCAGTTTGGCCTATGATTTGTATCTATTCTTATTTACTCACTTTTAAAGGAACAAGATTCCTTTAACAGAATATACACTGCATACACTTAGGTGCACCTTGACAAACAGGGACCTTTCTGTCTTATATTTACTTAAAAAATAACAATAGGCAAAATCTCCAGTCAGTTTACTGCATGTTTGTACCACTACTATTTTTCCTGCAATGATTTTCAACCCATATCTTTTAAACAGAGCCTGTAAATGTGAAAAGCACTGGAGAAAAAGATCACAGCAAAATACTGTATGCTTCCCTGAATTTCCAATAAATTAAAGCAAGGAAACTGTCCAGCTAAAAGTAGGATTCTTTCTACTGTACTCCAACCTCTTTCTATAGAATGCACAAAGCCAAAAAGAGGACAATCTTTCTATAGTACTACTAATTGCATTCCAAACTTTTTAAAATCTTGAGATTTGCCGTCTTGGTAATCAGAAAACTTAAGCAGCAAGCTGTTTTGTATTATAAAATAGGTTCATTGTATTGTAGTCTCAGTTCCCTAGGACAATTTGTCCTTCTACAAGTCTTACCTCAGTTTCTGATAAGATTTCAAGAGCTTTGCACCAGCTGTTTCGTGTCTACCTATGAAGCAAGAAAATAATGTAAAGGTCATTTTGTAGCAATAACAGTCATTAGCACTTAGATAACACTTTTCAGAATCAAAGTGCTTTCAGGCACTGGACTACCGGTAAATATATAAAAGCTTGTGAGGATGTAAATCACTATAGGTGAAATTAAACTCTGTGCAACAGGCCCCCACAAGCCCTAAGCACCATTTAAATCCCACCTAAGCCAAAAACTGTTTTATTAGCTTACCTCACCCTCTCTTCAGAGGTAGTTTGGCAAGACTAAAGATATTAATCATAGAAGTGTAGGACTGCAAGGGACCTCAAGAGGTCATCTAATCCAGTCTCCTGCACTCAAGGAAGGACTGTGTAATAACTAGACCATTCCTGACAGGTGATTGTCTAACCTATTCTTAAAAACTTCCAATGGCGTAGATTCCACAACCTCTGTAGGCAATTTGTTCCAGTGCTTAATTACCCAGACAGGAAGTTTTTCCTAATGTCAAACCTAAACCTTCCTTGGTGCAATTTAAGCCCATTGCTTCTTGTCCTATCCTCAGAGGTTAACAAGAACAATTTTTCTCCTTCCTCCTTGTAACAACCTTTTATGTACTTGAAAACTGTTATCGTGTCCCCTCTCAGTCTTCTCTTCTCCAGACTAAACAAATCCAATTTTTTCAATCTTTCTGCATAGGTCATGTTTTCTAGACCTTTAATCATTTTTGTTGCTCTCCTCTGGACTTTCTCCAATTTGTCCAGCTCCTTCCTGAAATGTGGTGCCCAGAACTGGACACAATACTCCAGGTGAGGCCTTATCAGCACAGAGTAGCGTGGAATAACTAATTCTGATGTCTTGCTTACAACACTCCGGCTAATACATCCCAGAAGGATGTTTGCTTTTTTTGCAACAGTGACACTGTTGACTCATATTTAGCTTGCAATCCACTACAACTCCCAGATCTCTTTCCATGGTACTCTTTCCTAGGCAGTTATTTCCCATTTTGTACATGTGCAATTGATTTTCCTTCCTAAATGCATTTGTCCTTATTGAATTTCAGCCTATTTACTTCAGGATATTTCTCCAGTTTGTCCAGATCATTTTGAATGTTTATCCTATCCTGCAAAGCATTTGCAACCCATCTCAGCTTGGTATCATCCGCATATTTTATAAGTGTATGCTCTATGCCCATTATCTAAATCATTTATGAAGATATTGAACAGAACCAGACCCCAGACTGATCCCTGCAGGACCCCACTTAAGATGCATTTCCAGCTTGACTGTGAAAAACTGCTCATAAATACAGAAAAGTAATCTTATCTGATTCCCAGATACTGGGCCTATCTATCTAAGATACTTATATGATCCCCATCACCATAGTATCTGAGTACTTCAAAACGTTTTAATGTATTTATCCTCACACTCTTGCATGGCAGGGAAGTACTATTATCCCCATTTTACAGATGGGAAACAGAGGGCAGGTCTACACTTAAAATGCAGGATCAGCACTTAAGTGAAGATGCTCCTTCACCAATGGGAGAGAGCTCTCCCATCCACCTCTCTGAGAGGCAGTAGTTATGTCACACCCCTGAGCAATGTAGTTATATTGACATAGGTCTGCAGTGTAGAACTGGCCTGAGGCACAGATCTAAGTGACTTGCCAAAGGTCACACAGGACATCTGTGGCAGAGCAGGGAATTGAACCAGGGTCTCCAAGTCCGAGGCTAACTACTACTAGACCATCCTCCGTCTCTAGAGTTCTAAGTGGACATAAATGGGACTTGAGTAGTGCATAGGCCTTGTGCTGACCAATGCACAGAAGTAAATATGACCTATAAAACATAAGCACTGTGAAAAGTAGTGCAAATGAACATTCAGAAAAGCAATACCCATGAAAGCACTTCCAATGTGATTTTGAAAAGGTCTTTTCATTTTTCACACAATACATTTGAACAATTATGAATATGCACCAATGACTCACAAACAAAAAAGAGACTGTGTATAAAGCTTGGGTCATCCAATCAGGGAGCAGAAACAATGCCACATGACTTAGATGACCAATCACAAGGCATTAAGAACAACAATCATACGTGCTTTATCAATCACGAACAATTAGAGTAATAAAAATTACAAACAGACAAAAGTTGTAAACTAAATTCATTTAATAAGTGGAAAATAGCAAGTAACTGGCTCATTGCTAAGTCACTGTTAGCAATGTCAGTATGTCACTAGTAATATTGCTCTAAGAGCAATGTGGGTATTGTGGTCTGTTGCAGAAGACTATAATAATCGATGAGGTAACACCTTTTAACAGTTGGGTTTGGTGGTAATAATCATTTTTTCTTAATGTTATAAAGTTTACCAAGTGTCCTGAATTTGATGCTCAGTTGACTGTAAGGACAATTATCAGTGAGTAATGTCCGGTATCTTGGTTTATTGCAGCTTTAAATGCCTCTTTAGCCCATTACAGTAGAACCTCAGAGTTAAGAACACCCAAGTTACAAACTGACCAGTCAACCACACACCTCATTTGGAGCGGAAGTACACAATCAGGCAGCAACAGAGACAAAAAATCAAATACAGTACAGTACTCCGTCAAACATAACCTACTCAAAAAAATAAAGGGAAAGTTTTAAAAAAAAAAGATTTGACAAGGTAAAGAAACTGTTTCTGTGCTTGTGGCACGTTAGAGACTAACAAATTTATTTGAGCATCCGATGAAGTGGGTTTTAGCCACGAAAGCTTATGCTCAAATAAATTTGTTAGTCTCTAAGGTGCCACAAGTACTCCTGTTCTTTTTGCTGATACAGACTAACATGGCTACCACTCTGAAACCTGTTTCTGTGCTTGTTTCATTTAAATTAAGATGGTTAAAAGCAGCGTTTTTCTCCTGCATAGTAAAGTTTCAAAGCAGTATTAAGTCAACATTCAGTTGTAAACTTTTGAAAGAACAACCGTAATGTTTTGTTCAGAATAACAAACATTTCAGTCTTACAAACAACCTCCATTCCCAAGGTGTTCGTAACTCTGAGGTTCTACTGTAATTTACTATTTAGTAAAAGCAGCTAATTGCTTTTATGAAGGTTGGTTGTTTAAGTTGCTAAAATATTAACAGGAGAAGCTGTATACCAGTATTGCATTTCATTTTTTTAAAAACCTATAACATGGAAAGAATAAAAATGTTAGCGATAGTATATGCTAGTAAATTAACCTTATACAGTGAACAACTAATCTTGCATTACGCTATCAAGCCAAAAGAGGGCTCTGTTCCTACACTCTTGGAAGATGCATAACTAAGCACAATGCAGTGTTTCAGTTATCCACAGAGACCTGATCCTGAAAGGTGATGAATGTCATCAACCACAGTTTACTTCATTGGGAACTGAGAGCACTCAGCACCCTGCAGGACCAGGCCCAATGTCTGAGAAAAAACAGTTACTCACTTCCGTAACTTGTTCTTTGAAATGTGTTGTTCATGTCCATTCCAATCAGGTGTGCGCGCGCGCATGTGCACGTTCGCTGGAAGATTTTTCCCCTAGTAGCATCTGTCGGGTCAGCCTGGGCACCCCCTGGAGTCGCGCCCTCAAGGCACCTAATATAGAGCCCTGCCGACCTGCCACCCCTTCAGTTCCTTCTTGCCGGCTACTCCGACAGAAGGGTAGGAGGTTGTGTATTGGAATGGACATGAACAACACATCTTGAAGAACAACAGTTATGAGAAGTGAGTAACCGTTTTTTCTTCTTCAAGTGCTTGTTTGTGTATATTCCAATCAGGTGACTCTCAAGCCAAATTCAGAAGGTGGGGTTGGAGCTGTCCACTGATTGGAGTACTGCTCTTCCGAAGGCTGCATCGTCTCTGGCCTGCCAGGTGATTGCATAGTGTGCGGCGAAGGTGTGTATGGAAGATCATGTCGCCGCTCTGCAGATTTCCTGGGCAGGAACTTGAGCCAGGCACAACGTCTATGAAGCCTGTGCCCTGGTAGAGTGCACTGTGATCGAAGGCGCGGGAACCCCTGCCAGGTTGTAGCACTCGCTCATACAGGCCATTATCCATGATGAAATGCACTGGACCGAAACCTCCTGTCTGCCACTGCCACGAAGAGCCAGACCAACTTCTTGAATGGTTTCATTCTCTCAATGTAGAAAGCAAGCGCTCTGCGGACGTCCAGAGTGTGGAGTCTCTGCTCCCTGTTGTTAGAATGAGATTTAGGGTAGAAAACTGGAAGGAAAATGTCCTGGTTGATGTGGAAATGCGACACAACCTTCAGGAGGAAAGCAGGGTGGGACCTGAACTGAACTTTATCCTTAAAGAACACGGTGTAGGGCAGACTTTAAGTCAGGGCCCTGAGCTCAGACACCCTCCTGGCCAAGGATATCACCACCAGGAACGCGACCGTGTAGGAGAGGTAGAGCAGGGAGCATGTTGCTAAAGGCTCAAAGTGGTGCCCCATGAGTCTAGAAAGGACCAATTTGAGGTCCCAGGCAGGAACCAGTTGGCAAACATGCGGGTACAGCCTATCGAGCCCCTTTAGGAAGCGGCTGACCATGAGGTTGGCAAAAACCGAGTGGCCCTGTACGCTTGGGTGGAATGCTGAGATGGCAGCCAAGTGCACTCTTATAGAAGGTAACAAGAGACCCTCCTGTTTCAGATATAGAAGGTAATCCAGAATATGCGACACTGAGGCTAGCATCGGGGGCGAGTCAGGCTGCACCGACCAGAAAATCTCTTCCACTTGGCAAGGTACGTGGCCCTCGTTGAGGGTTTTCTATTGCCAAGGAGGACCTGTCTAACCTGGTCTGAACAGGAAAGCTCCGACGGATTCAACCCTGGAGTTTCTACGCTGTGAGATGGAGCGACTGCAGGTTTGGGTGTTGGAGAGGTCAGTGAGCCTCTGTGAGAAGATATGGGAAGAGCAGCAAGGTAATCGGGGCTCCCATAACCATGTCTAGGAGAGATGTGTACCAATGCTGATGAGGCCAGGCCAGCACTATCAGTCTGACCCAAGCATGATCTTTGTGGATCTTGAGCAGGCCCTTGTGAACGAGTGGTATCGGCGGGAAGGCGTATAGGAGAGCTCCTCCCCAATGGAGGAGGAACGCATCCATTGTGGAGCCCGAGCTGTGGTTCTGGAAGGAGCAGAACTGCTGGCACTTCCTGCTGCTCGCGTGGAGAAGAGGTCGATCAGGGGAAATCCCCACTCTGGAAGACTGAACTTGTGATGTCCGGGCGAAGGGATCACTCGTGGCTGCGGAATGACCTGCTGAGGTGGTCCGCCAGCTCGTTCTGAATCCCAGGGATGTATGACGCCTAGAGGTTGACTGAATGTTCTACACAGAAGTCCCATAGCATGAGGGCTTCCTGGCACAGGGGAGAGGAGCGTGTACCCCCGTTTGTTGATATAGAACATTGCAGCCATATTGTCCGTCATGACTGATACACATTGGCCGGTTAGGTAAGGGCGGAATGTCTGACACGCTAAGCGCACCGCTCTGAGCTCTCTGACATTGATGTGGAGGCGCAGATCTGCTTGCGACCAGAGGCCTTGGGTCTTGTGATCCCTCAGATGAGCTCCCCAGCCCAAATCCGATGAGTCCGTCACCAATGAAAGGGATGGCTGTGGGACAGCAAAGGGGACCCCTGAGCACACCTCCTGAGTGTCGATCCACCACTGGAACAAATCAAGGACAGGGCAAGGCAGAGTCACGATCCTGTCCAAGCTGTCCTGGGCTGGTCTATAGACTGGTGCAAGCCATGTCTGTAGTGGCCGAAGCCTGAGTCTGGCGTGCTGTACCACATACATACAGGCTGCCATGTGCCCAAGAAGCCTCAGGCAGTTTCTCGCAGTAGTGGTAGGAAACTGAGTGATTCTCTGGATCATGTCGTTGAGGGCTTGAAACCTTGCCTGTGGGAGGAATGCCCTGGCTTGGGTCGAGTCCAATACTGCCCCATGAACTCTATCCTCTGGATGGGGGACAGAGTTGATTTTTCTTTGTTTAGGAGCAGACCCAGGTTGTCAAAAGTGGCTTTGATAAACGCGACCTGAGTTTCCACCTGTCCTGGAGCGGCCTTTGATCAGCCAGTCGTCGAGGTACAGAAATATCTGTACCTGTTATCTCCGCAGAAAAGTGGCGACGACTGCCATGCATTTGGTGAATACTTGGGGTGCTGCTGACAGGCCGAATGGGAGAACAGTAAATTGGTAGTGGGAACCACTGACCACAAACCTGAGGAACTTCCTGTGGTTCTGAGCGACTGCGATGTGTTTCTTCATGAACTTGTTGAGCTCACGCAGATCCAGGATAGGCCTGAGGTTGGCTTTGGCTTTTGGTATTAGGAAGTACCGGGAATAGAAGCCCTCGCCCTGTGTGAAGACCGCCTGTGGGAGCGATGCCAGGAGCGGTTTCTCAAATGGGATCAGTGCTCTGACCGGTGCCGGGAGCGGCGTCGGGAGCCCGAACGATACCGAGGTCCGAAGCGGTGCCACGAGGCGGAACGGTACTGGGAGTAAGATCTGGGCTGCGAGTACGACTGGTGCCGTGATAGAGAATGGCGCCGGGACTGCGAGCAGCGCCGGGACCTGCTCCGAGATCGGGAGTGGTGCCGAGTGTCCACGCTCGGAGATGGTGGACGTATTAGGGCTGGCTTGCCCCTAGACTGTACCACATGGGTGAGATGCGGTGCCGTAGCCTGAGCTGATGCCGCTTCTGTAAGGGCAATGAGGTCCCTCGCCGTTGCAAACATCTCTGGCATCGATGGAAGTCAGGGCTCAACCACGGTGCGGGTCGGGGAGCCAGTCCATGCCAGACTCAACGGCCCTTCCCTCGGTGCCCGAGTCAATGGTGCCGATATCGGCGCCTGTACTCTCAGTCGCTCCGGTGCCGGACGCGAATCCGAGGTTGTCAAAGGGGGTACCGGTGTCTGTTGTTGGGAGGCAGCCCCCTCCGGCTTGCGAGGTCTCTTCTGTCCTGGGGAGGCGCCGAGGTGCTTGTGCTGGACGCGGTGCCGGCGAGGACCGGTGCTGTGGGTCTCTATCCAAGTCTCCCTGTGGTGCAGTACTTGAAGTCGCCGCCAGAGCACTGTACACCGAGGCACTTGGTGCCGGAACTTGGCGTGCCGAAGGAGGATCCAGGCTGAGGGCTGCCTCCATAAGGAGCTGCTTGAGTCTAAAGTCCTGCTCCTTTTTAGTTCGAGGCCTGAAAGCCTTACAGATCTTACACTTTTCGGCCTGGTGAGACTCCCCGAGGTACTTTAAACAAGAGTCGTGCGGGGTCTCCCGTTGGCATAGGCTTCGAACAGGCTGAGCATGGCTTAAAACCCAGAGCCTTGGGCATGAGCCCGGGCGGCACGCAGGGAGGAAGGGGGACGGACCTCTTCCAGCCCGCTAACTTCACTTACAAAACTAATTCTACAACTATCAAAACTACACTAACTATATAACTATTAAGAACTAGAACAATTAACTAAACCGGGAAGTAAAAGCTAGGGAGAGTGGAGGACAGCTATGCCGCGCTACACAGTTCCAACGACCGTCACGGGCAGTAAGAAGGAACTGAGGGGGCGCTGGGTCGGCTGGGGTATATATCCAGCGCCATGAAGGCACCACTCCAGGGGCTCCACAAACACTCGAAGAAGAACCTCCTCTACTGACCCTAGTGATAGGAGCAACTGCACTTCCTGAACGAGAAGTTGCTCGTAATAAGGGTCCCTGCAGACGGATGGGGAAAGAGGGTGGAAGGGCAGGAGGGCACAGAATTGGATGGAGTACCCCCTCTCTACCATGTGAAGCACCCAGCGGTCCGAGGTGATATGGGACCATGCACGGTAGAAAGGGGATAGTCGGGAGGAAAAGGTAAGGCGGGTTAGATCCAGTCTGTGATCTGGTGCGCCGTCCTCGACCGTACCTTCAAAAGGCTGGTTTAGGACCAGAGGGTGGTTTGGGATGGCCAGAGCCCTGAGTTGAGGAAGGGTGTTGCCTTCTCCTGCCACTCCTGTTCCTCCTCCAAGAACCGTCCTGTCGGCTCTGCTGCTAGAACCTTTGAGGAGGTTGTGGGTGGAAGTGTCTCTGCTGCGTGGCGGGGGTGTGCAGGCCCAAGGATTTGAGGGTGGCTCAGGAGTCTTTCAGGCTGTGCAGCTGCTTGTCTGTCTTTCCAGAAAACAGAATCTCGCCCTCAAATGGGAGGTCCTGAATGGTTTGCTGGACCTCGTAGGGTAACCCTGAGACTTGGAGCCAAGCACTGGACCTCGAAGCTACCTCCATCACCATCACTCTAGTGGCAGCATCTGCAGCGTCTAATACAGCCTGCAGAGAAGCCTGGGAGACTAGCTTCCTTTCCTCCACCAAGGCTGTGAACTCCGCTCGTGAATCCGAAGGGATGAGCTCAGTGAACTTCGTCATTGCTGCACAGGTGTTGTAAGAGTACCCGCTCACAATGGCCTGTTGGTTAGCAATACGGAGCTGCAAACCACCTGTCGAGTGGTTTGAAGCTCCATATTTCTACCCACAAGGTCTAGATGTTTAGCATCCCTATTCTTTGGGGAGGGTTCTTGGAAGCCCTGTCTCTCATGCTGGTTAGCCACATCGACCACCAGGGAGTCAGGAAGCGGGTGAGAGTATCAATGCTCTAACCCTCTGGAGGGAACAAAATACTGCCACTCGTTGAGTTTGGCAGTAGGAGGCAAGGATGCCAGCATCTGCCGCAGGGTCTTAGTGGTGTCCACAATGGTCTTTATAAGTGGCAAGGCTATATGTGACAATTCTGAGGGTGCTAGGATGTCCACCATGGGATCAGCCTCCTCCACCACCTCCTCGGCCTTGATGCCCAGACCCTGGGCGGCCCTACGCAGCAACTGCTGTAGCATTCTGTTGTCCTCTAATGCAGGGGCTATGGCTGTCCCCACCAATGCTTCGTCCGGCGACGAAGAGGAGAAAGTGTGTGCCAGGAGTGGAAGCTCCCTACCATCTACCCCCGGGGGGTCACGTGACTCTCAGGGCAGCGTTGGAGGTAGTGGTGCCATCGATGGTGCCAGGGCTGTGGACATCAAAGCACACGTCGGCGCTGCCATCAGCCCTATTGGAGGGAGCTGCATCAGCACACTCACAGTAGCCACTGGAGGCAGGGGGCCCGGTGCCAACCATTGGCACCGGGGCCACCAGTGCCTGCATCAAGGTCGACGTCGACAATGGTCAGGCGTGGGAGACGGGTGTGTCAATGCCATGAAGGGTGGTGCTGAGGTCGGAGTCGAGCACGGTGCCGGAATCGATGATGGAGCCGGAGGCAGAGGCATCAGGACTGTAAGCGCCAAGGGCAGATGCGCAGCGGAAAGTGGCATGAAGGTGGTAGAGGCCACGGAAGATGTCGCAGAGTGTGGACCCTGGGTTCCTCCCTGACCCTGGTGAAAAGCCCAGGGGGTCCAGAAGGGCCACTGAGGCGGGTTCTGCCACTGCAGAGGCCACACCTGGGGCTCTCTCTTGTCTCTACAGGACCTCGATCTGCGACTTCTGCTCCTCCCAGAGTGATAGGAGTCAGACTCTGACTCTGAGGTCTCAGACACTGAAGACCATGGAGGAGCCGAACCTCGGTGTCTCGGACGTTGAGAGCTCAGGGAGAGGGTAGGCTCTCTGTCCAAGTGGTAGGCACTGAGGGACATGGCAAGGTGGATTGTCTCGACATCATAGCTGGCTTCCCCTTCGAATGCACCGGAGGACGTGGATCCGCCGGCGCTGAGGGTTCCTCCCTGGCAGGCGAGAATGGTGCCGTAAGATGGAAGAGGTCCCGAGCAGCCTGGTACGGGTCCAGCGTTGACGGGAGCTGCAGCTGCTGTGTAGGCGCCGATGATCAAGGCAGGGCCGGACTTGACTGCTGCACTTGGGCAGGAGTCGACACGGCCCCGGCAGGGGATCCTGAGGAGTGGCCCACTTGGGATCGCACGTCTCGTGGCTTGGCCGGAGAATTGTCATCCGGCTTCTTCTTCTTTTGAGGCACTGGCGAGTGGGAACGGTGCCTACTATCAGACGGGCCCCGTGAGGAGCCGTGTTGGTGCCGAGTGTCTCGGGAAGAGTCCTTTCTTGGTGCCAAGCTCGCCGACGGCACCGGGGCGCTCTGCATCGAGGACGACGCAGTAGGGGTCAGGTCTCCCGAGCCCGGGTTGGAGTGGGGCCGTAGAACTGCCTCCATGAGGATCACCTTGAGCTGCTGTTCCCTTTCCTTAAGAGTTCTCGTACGGAACTCGTGGCAGATCTTACAACGATCTTTCTGATGGGTCTCCCCCAGGCACTGTAGATACGACAAGTGAGGGTCACTCTTTGGCATGCCCTTGGCGCGGACCACACAATTTTTGAAACCCAGGGACCGCGGCATACCACGGCTCCAGGAAGTGGAGTGGGGTGGGGGGGCAACAAACTCTATACTAAGACACTAATAACTCTAATAACACTAACGAATTAACTATATACAAGCAGATAAAGAATGAACTTGCTGAGCAAGAGCTAAGGGAAGTTCCAGCCACCGTCACTGGAGGTAAAAAAGAACTGAAGGGTGGCGGGTCGGCAGGGCTAGATATTAGGCGCCATGAGGGCACGACTCCAGGGGGCGCCCAGACCGACCCGACTGATGCTGCTAGGGGAAAAATCTTCCGGCCAACGTGCACATGCACGCGCACACACCTGACTGGAATGGACATGAACAAGCACTCAAAGAGATGTGAAGTAGATCACTTTTCTGTATTTGTGAGAGGTTTTTTAGATTTACGTCTTTACTCTCACCAACCACCTCTGAAGAGAGAGAGAGAGAGAGAGAGAGAGAGAGAGATGAGCTCATATAACAACTTTTGGAACTCCACTGCCCGTAAGAAGGTGAATCAACCAACATTATTAAATTGAGAAGTGTGTTCTATCTAGAAGGGGATTCAGTGAAGTCTATAAATAACTGCTGTTATCTGATTTTTAGCAAGGAAGTGTATCATTACTCAGCTTCTCACTTTGTTTTGATGCCAGCTTTCAGTGAATGCCTGTTGTTTCAAAGACTGCTTGCTTATTTAATGTATAACGTCCTTTTTCTCTTATATTGCTAATGTTTTCCCAGATAAACAGAGCTCCCTGAGGTGGTATTTTAAGGACCAGTGTCTATTGGCTTCTCCTTCTACATCTAAAGTCATAAAATGGGGATACTCTGGTCCAGTTTGTGTCATTTAGACACAGGTCTCAGTTAGGGGAAGTGGGAAGCTACAGGACCGCCAGGGGAGCTCAAGAAGGGACTATGTCTCATAAAACACAATCCTTTCCCCAGAATGCAGGGGTAGAGTGCACACTGCAGTAGCCCTTTAGGTGATGCAGCATGTTCCTCATTCACCTGACCTGCTTTGCGTTCCAGTGCTGTGGATGGGGATGGATCTGCCACCTCCACACACCTGTTGGCTACTTTGTGTCCCCAGTGGCATAGAAGGGCACTACACAAGGGGGATGGTATAATTGGGTTCCAAATGGGTTGTGGTTTAGGTTCCCATAGATTAGTATGTGCTGAACACGGTCTCATAGTAGGTTTGTAAATTTCCCCTTTTTATTGTCTTCCATCCTGTCCTCTTTGTAGGATTGCACTACTGAAATCAATGGGAACTTTGCCATTAACTTAAAAGGCTGCAAGATATCTTCTTGCAGTTCACATACCTAGTGCATCTATATTTATTTCACAGACCATTGTATTTCTTATTCGTCTTAAGGTGCACACTTATTTGGTGCTCACAATTTCAGTCACATTGTTCAAATTAAAATGGTTATCATATTTTCATATTACCCAGCCAAAGTACTTAAGGCCTTCTTCTGGTTTATGCTTGAGGCAAAGAGGCAGGCATGCTGCTGTCTTACACCCACTGTAGAGACACAAACCACAAGATCTAGTCTTTATTTCAGACCTATCTCCTACTAAATGGGCTAAAAATGAAACAAAGTAGTGTATCAAGATTTTGTATTGTACATTACTTAGATGAGGACTATACACCGCAAACCACTTTGTTGCCTGCTGCAGTAATTACCTTCAGCTGGGAATTTCTTGGCACGTTCCTCAAAGAACCATTCCCCAGTCTTTACTTTCATGTCTCTGAAAAACAAACAACACACATTTGAACCTTTTACACAGTTTCCAAGATGAATTTTCATGACCATATACATGTGCACTTAAGACAAAAATCTGTTTAACAGTCAAAGGCTATAGAGGGACCCTTCTTAATTGTACAGTACAACTAATGGGAGATCGCTACAATCTAACCCCAAGTTTGAGGGCAAAGGATCAGCTTTGGTCTCCCAGTAAGAACTGTTCTGCGCTGACGTAAGTATTATCGAGTGTTTAGAACAACACACTGGAAGTCAAGAGTTCTTGATTCTATTCGTAGCTCTGCACCTGACTTGATTTATGACCTCAGATAAGGACCTTAGGGCTAACTTGCTGTTTTCTGCCATAGCCTAGCTTGAAGGAGTGTAAAGGTACTGTAGTGTGCGCTCCTAGGTGTAAGTCAGAATGGCTATATAAGAGCAGCACACACTGCAGTGTCATAACCCTAGAAGAAGGTGCAACACACTCTCTCCTCATTGATGTGGACAGTGTGGTGATGCCATGGCCTAAACCTTTACCTTACCCTGCTCCTCTTTTGAGAAGCTAGTGCACTGCTGGCAACTGTCATGCACAGTACCTGCATGCATCAGGATCATGAGATCAAATGGGTGATGTTTACTGAGTATGAAATGCATATAAGGACAGATCCTTGAGAAAAATTCAAAAGCCTGTAACTAACCAAAACCAAAAAACTATATATAATTCTTACTGAAATTCACAAAGGACAGGAAATGCAGCAGTTGGGCTGCCACTCTGGTTCTCAACTCATTCCCTTTTAAAATATGGTACAATGTTTAGGACTCTGTGTGCTTTTGTTGCAGCTTGGTTTTAGGATCCATTTTTAGGCACCTAAATAAGCGACTTTGTATTCAGAGGAGCTGAACACCTGCAACTTTCACTTACTCCATTGGAAATTGAGTATGTTCAGCTCCTCTTGAAATCAGGCCATTTTTTACCTGTCTAACCATAGATTTTGGTGCTTAACTTAAGACAATGGAATCTGAAAATTTGGCAGTAGGGGTACTGGACACTGCTTTAAACCCATATAATGTGCTATGATTAGGCTTGAAAGGATTAGATTTGTATTGGTAAATGCAGGTAAACATCTATTTCACCATACACACACAAACTGAAGAAAAAATATTTCCATCAATAATAATCAAAATTTATAGATAGACAAAGTAAGAAAAGTACTGCTTGAGAACTTATTAAAGTTTGATTTCAGGATATTTACTTTGTAAATTTTGACATGTGATACAATTTGTGTTTTGATGGTTATAAAGCTTCAGTTTTTTTGAACCTCAATGTCTACTATCAAGAAATAATTATTGTCTGCCCCCCATTGTCTGAACTCCCCCCATAATTTCCCACAGGTGTGAAAATTTAAATCTATAAATGAAGAAAAAGATGCTTAAAACCCATAATTTTGTGCAAGTGTGAAAATTTAATCAGATAAAAATAAAAAAAATGCTTAAAAATAAACATCTATATTATCCATTGAAATTATAAAAAAGTTAAAAGCAAATTCTGCCAAGCCTAACTATAGTTTTGATCAGTGCTAATCCTTCTAAGCCTAACTATAGTGAGTTATCCCTTTGTATCTTAAATAATTTGTTTGCCTGCTTCCTTTCAATAATGTATGGCTTTCATTTTGGTCTTCATCACTATTAGATGGCTATGAAAGCAAAACAACCCAGAATTTATTACAGTTTGCAAACACTGAAATAATAGTGTCTTGCCAGAATCCAGTTTTATTTTACCCATGTATCCTACTGTCTGTTGATTGTTAAGAAAGTGCTTTTTGCTACAAGAAAGTAAGCATCTTGTTACAGTGGTTCCATAGTTCTGGAGAAAGGAATACTGATCTGTAATGTTTAGATTGCTTTAAATGAATGCAATCAACTTGAAATCTGAACTTTTTTTTTCAAACAAACAATAAGTTTCAAGTTGGTTCAGATCATACAACTGCTTCTGAGTCCTCTGGTTTTAACACTACATTTTCCAAAACATCTTTCTTTCCCCTGTTGTGTGAATGATCCACACAAATAGGCGAACTGACTGACTACAGAGGGGAAACAGTAGAACAGAATTCATCCAGAGAGAGCCTACTGCAAAGCTACTGAAGCCACTAAAAGAGTCTTATCTATCCATCTTAGGTCCTTATAAGACTCCATCATCATAGTGTTGGAGGGCCTGATAATTTTTAATGTATTTATTCTCACAAAATCCCTGTGAGGTAGGGCAGTGCTATTTTACAGATGGGGAATTGAGGCACACTGAGGCTAAATGACTTTCCCAAAGTCACACAGGTTACCATTGACTTAATTGGGCTGTGGATCAGATACAAAGTGTGATGAAGGGTTTGGGGTTCAGGAAGAGGCTCCAGGCTGGGGCCAAGGGATTTGGAGTGCAGGAGCATGTTCAGGGTTGGGGTTGGGGTGTGGGAGGAGGTATGGGGATGCGGGGTCTGGGAGGGAGTTAGGGTGCAGGGAGGGGTTCCGGCTTGGGGCAGGGGGTTTGGGGTGCGGGCTCCGGTTGAGCGGCGCTTACCTCAGGCGGCTCCTGGTCAGTGGCACAGAGAGGCTAAGGCAGGCTCCCTGCCTGTTGGGGCTCCACGCTGCTCCCAGAAGCGGCTGCCATGTTCAGCCCCTCGGCAGAGGGGCAAGGGGGCTCTGCATAGTGCATGCTGCCTGCGCCCACAGGCACTGCCCCCACAGCTCCCATTGGCCACGATTCCCGGCCAATGGGAGCTGCAGAGCCGGCGCTGGGGACGGTGGCAGCACGCAGAGCTTCCCTGATCACCCCTGCTCCTAGGGGCCACAGGGACATGCTGGGAGTGGTACAGAGCCGACCAGACTTCTGGCAACCCGGTGAGCTGGCGCTGGTGGCTCAAGCCCTGTGGGGGGAGGGGGGAGAGGGCGCCAAGGCTTGGGGCTTCCAGCCTGCGTCACGGAGACTTGCCATGGGCCAGATGAAATGAAGCAACGGGCCGGATCCAGCCGCAGGTTCCCCACCCCAGTCTAGTCTGACCTACACACCACAGGCCAGTGATCTTCACCGAGTAATTCCTGCCTCCAGCCTATATCTTATGGTTGGACTAGAGCATACTTGTTAGAAAGATATCCAATCTTGCCTTAAAGACGTCAAGTGATGGTGAATCCATCACAACACTAGGTAACTTGATCCAATGGTTAATTACACTCACTATTCTAAATGTGCACCTTATTTCTAGCGTGTATTTATCTAGCTTCAGCTTCCAACCACTGGGCATTATTATGCCTGTGTCACATTTAAGAGCCCCATGCTATCAGAACTTCTCCCCATGTAGCTATATATATATCATAGATTACATAGAGTGAGCTTCTTAAGTCTTCCACTGTAAGGCAAGTTTTCCAGACCTCAAATCATTGTTGTAGCTCTTTTCTGAACTCTTTCCAATTTTTCAACACCCTTTTGGAGTGTAGAGATCAGACCTGGACAGACTATTCTAGTAGCAGTCTCACCAGTGCTGTTCATAAGAATATAAGAAAGGCCATACTGGTTCAGACAAAAGGTCCATCTAGCCCATTACCCGACAGTGGCCAATGCCAGGTGCTCCAGAGGGAATGAACAGAACAGATAATCATCAAGTGATCCATCCCCTGTTGCCCATTCCCAGCTTCTAGCAAACGTATGTATACATAAGTTATATCAACTTTCTATTTGATTTCCCCCTAGTTATACAGCCAAGAATTGCATTAGCCAGTTTAGCCACAGTAAAACACAGGGAGCTCATATTCAGTTAGTTATTCATCATGACCCCCTAGGTCCATTTCAGAGTCACTGCTTCCAAAACAGAGTCCCCAGTCCTGTAACTGACCTATAGTGTTGTATGTTGTTCAAATGAACTCATCTTACCAAGTGATCTAGACTGCTCTGTATAATTGACCTATCCTTATCATTTTTTACCACTTTACCTATTTTCATATCACCTGCACACTTTGCCAGCAAAGATTTACTATTTTCTTCTAGATCGTTGATAAACATACAAAATAGCATTACACCAAGAACAGATCCCTGTGAGAGCCCACTAGAAACACCTGCTTTGGATGATAATTCCCCATTTACAATTATTTTTTGAGGTTTATCAATTAGCCAGTTTTTAATCCATTTAATATGTGATATATTGATTTTGTATAATGCTAATTTTTTAATCAGAATGTTATGCGAAACTAAATCAAACACCTTACAGAAGTCTAAATCCATACTATGCCAATACAACAAGGAGTCCAGTGGCACCTTAAAGACTAACAAATTTATTTGGGTGGCCATGCATCTGAAGAAGTGAGGTCTTTTACCCACGAAAGCTCATGGCCTAATAAATCTGTTAGTCTTTAAGGTGCCACCAGACTCCTTGTTGTTTTTGTGGATACAGACTAACATGGCTACCCCCTGATACTATGCCAATACAGTTACCTTTATCAACCATACCTGTAATCTCATCAAAATAAAAAAATTATATAAAATTTCTTGAATAAGACATATTTTCCATAAAATCATGCTTTTATGGGGGACATGGACAGGGGTAAGGGGGATGCGACCCTGAAAAATTTGGGGCCCACTCATTTAGAAAGACAAATAACATAATAAATAACTTTATCCTTGTTCACCGCTTCCTTCCTACCACAGGATGTACATATTTAAATGTTACTTTACATCTAGCATTCATTCAATCCAGATTTATTTCGTTTGAATACATTACATGACTAACAATATGATCAGCCCCAAAATCCCTGATCTGAACATCCCCAAACTTTCTGAGGTTAAGATCCCCATTGGAACATTGTAGTATGGCTCTCTTTCTACTCACAATATAGCAAACCAAATGCCGACCTCAGTTAAACATTTATTTTCTTTGGACAGGTGGGATCTGAGCACTTAAGAGTTGAATTTGACTAACAGTGTTCATCTAGCAAATGGGGACATGTATGTAGTCCTGTGATAAATCATAGCCAAGGGTATAATGGGATTGCTTGAGAGATATTTGCCCTCAGCCATGCACAGAGAAAGGGCACATGAGAAGTTAAAAGATGCTTCTACTCACATTTATAAACTTATCAGAGCAAGACCAAGAACAGAGAATGATGGCTGATTTCTGGTCACTTATGTGTGACTCATAGTAATACCTAGAATCATCTAGATACAGCACACGGGAAATACATTTCTATTTTGTTTTTGAAATGTCAAAACTGATATTCTATGATAGCCTTTTTGTCATTGCTTATGCTCAGTTTGATACATGAAGTTTGTCTCCACAGATAATCGAATATCTGAGACTAGTATCTAAAGAGCAGGGTGGGGAAGGAAGAACATCAGTGATGTTGCTGATACCAATGGTTTGTTGGGGAAAAAACATTTTAACAGCAACTGAGAGCTAGGCAGTATCAGGAGTAAAAAAAATCAAGCTGAAGATAATTAAATTATACTGCTTATCAAATATACACCAGTGTGTTTTGTATTTGATCATTTATAAGCAGTCACTCTACTTGTAATCACAAAGATACACAGAGCTTCTGTTGACCTAGATTCTGCAAGAAGTCATTTAGATGCTGATTTTCAGAGGTCAACATGCTTTTCTTGACTTCAACAGAAGGTATGAGTGCTCAGTACCTCTGAAAATCGGACTCTACATTTCTACATCTTTCCTCTTCCCATAGGGCACTGAGTGGAACTACCCCATTACAGAGGGCCCACACATAGCCCTATCCATCTCTTAAGCTTTATAGTCCTGAACCAAAGCCCATTAAAGTCAATGGAAAAACCTGCAATGATTCCAATGGGCTTTGGATCAGGACCTAAGTGATGAGCTCAAATGAGAGGTAAATGGAGATAGGGCCTTGTGCTGGCTCTCTCCTCAAAGGTAAATTTCACTCACTGAAGTTGCATCATTTTTCAACATCTACAATAGACAGAAAAATAGATTTCCCTGGGCATGTTTA
Organism: Malaclemys terrapin pileata; assembly: GCF_027887155.1. Classification (NCBI taxonomy): domain Eukaryota; kingdom Metazoa; phylum Chordata; order Testudines; family Emydidae; genus Malaclemys; species Malaclemys terrapin. The sequence goes on from NC_071507.1 coordinate 90,716,703, forward strand.
TGTGTGTGTGTCTTGCTGCATGCATGAATAAATAACAGAATAAGTTATGATATGAGATATGATATGATGTGATCTTATATGGCTGAAATGACACTTTTATTATAAACCTCTATTTTTAGTTGCTTTGGGATAAAAAGAGTTTTTCCATGTTAAAACTTGGAACACTTAGCCTCTGAACAATAATCTTAAAAAACAAATTAGAAAAAATGTGATTCATTTGTGTGTAGGAAACTTATGGTTGCCTACACACACAAAGAGTTATGAATCCATCCCCTTTTCACTAAAAAGAAAAGCATTTTGGAGGTAGAGATGATGGTTCTGGAACTCATAATTCAAAAGCTGCTTTTCCCTCCTTCCTCCCCCCCAAAAAAACCCATAATTATTTAGCCCCAAATGTGGGGCAAACTACTTTGCCCATTTTGTGATAAATGCATTTCAAAATACATTGTTTAAAAATCACAGTTTACATGAAAAGACATTCATTGTGCATTCCTAAAGTCTGCATTGTCACCCAAGATACACAAACTGACTTTAAACTGGCAACCATTCACAGATAGTCAACCCTATTCAAAGAGCTAGTACAAGACCTATGCACCACTTGAGTTCTTATTTAAACCTAAATTTGAGGTCTAACGAGGGATTTAAGTGGTGCACAGCCCTTATACTGACCTTCATAGTGATTAATTTTATTTAAAGTACTCGCCCTATGCACAGGGATGAATTTCACCTTCAGAACTGCTGGTTTGATTTCAAAACTCTGCATCAGAATGTTTCTCATCAAAGGTAGAAATGTATCAGAATATCCCTGTTTGGACTATTCAGCTTAGACAGGATGTTATGAATAAGAGTGTATTCAGTGGAGGTATTTAATATAATAGTACAGAGAAGGTAAATCAAACATTCTTATTTACACTTTCTGGTAATACAAGAACAAAGTGATATGCAATGAAATTAAAAGGTAACAAATTTAAATTAGATAAGTTAGGGCTGTGTCTGACTATATGCGCTTGTCATCAGAATGTTGTTATTAATATTTGTTATACTTTTTTAACCTACATGTACTATGGCTTCACATTATTTATTATTATTATTAAACACAATGGAGATACCTCTACTCTTGTGATAGGGGCCTTCGGAAAAATAATGACAAGGAAGTAGTCAAGAACTCAGTCATACATCTCATCCAAAAGATGGTACCTCCTATGGCACAAGATACCCGGTACCCTGCAGGAATGCACTGGTTCAGTACTGACTCAGAGGGAAGAGAGCTATCTGTGGTAATCACAGTATCACTTCCTGCAGTAACTGGGTTTTCTTCAGATAATTTCTATGCAAGAACCAACTATACCAAATCCTGCCCTACCTTATGAGATCTAACACTATCACAGCCCCAGGAAATAGTGATGCACCTTTGAGTCTCTGTGACCTGTCCATTTTGCTAAACACAAGGGATGAAATTTCAGCTCAACTGAAGTCAATGGCAAAATTCCCATCAACTTCAATGGGGTGAGGATTTCACTCCAGGCTTTCAACTCTTGTCAATGCTATCTTAATTATAACAATTTAGGCATTTTATTTGCTTCTCTAACTATTACTTTCAACACCACAAATAACAGAGATGGCTTCACAAAACTAGTCAAATTTCTCACCCATGAGCATAACAGATGGTGCATTTCCACAGGTAGGGATTCAGGCAGACACGGCACTCAGAGCACACTCGATGACTGCATCCATTGCACACTGCACCTCTATTCATCACCAGGCCCAAGGATTTCTGACAGCGAGCGCAGGATCTTTCCTGGTATTCATGGCTTACACTTTTTGCCCCCTTCCACCGAAGTTGCTGCAACTGCATTTTCAATTTCCTGTCCCCACCAAGCAAATAAAAATATGTACAATAACAAGCTGATGTTTGTATCCAATAGTGATAATACTTTATAGGTCATATCTTCAAATTGTGGTCTCTATTTTTAAGTTGCCTAAAATCATTTGCATACAGTATTTTTTTGCATTATCACTTGTACATGAAATCCAACTTGTGTGCATAAATGGAGTTCTAATCTACTACAAATGGTGGTCTGCACATGCAAATTATGCACACTTAATAGGAAGCCAAAAAGTATGTATGCAAGTGATCATGTGTTCAAAGCTGTGCACATGCAAATAGAAGCTGGATTTGGTTCCCTTTGCAAATTTGATTCATGAGTGAGAACTGCAAAAACAGCTTCCTCAAATACATGAATCAGCTAAAGGTGAATTTAACTGAATTATGTGTAGACTTAAAATTACAAAAAAAAAAAACATTTTAAACCAAAAAAATTGAAAATTGTTGCTTTTACTTACCAGACATAACCTTAGTTCAGTGTTTCTCTGACAAGGATCAGTAACATTAAGAATCCTGTTTCGTTACATCATAACCCTTCTGCAGGAAACTATACAAAGTTGAACTGAGTAAATACCAAATACTGTATTTGCTCAAATTTAAAAATGAATTTGTTTCAGCTTTGCTTACAACCTATTAGCATTTGCTTTCCACAGACATTTAAGTTTAATCATGCAAATACTTGCAGAAAACAAACTGTAGGGCCCTACATTCAAGTGTGCAAACACAGAGAATTTTAAACTTGCAGGTGTAAATATTAGCAACCCAAATGGAATGTTTTATATGGGGTAGGTTATTGTTTGACAAAGTAGCTTGCAAGGTTCCAAAAAACCCTTGTCAGAGCCCTAGTATACAGGAAACAAAATAAGCTAGACAAAGATTTAACCTCACCCTTTACAAATCAAATATCTGTGTGAAGGTGCTGAGAGAGAATTAAATTTAAACTCTTCATTCAGCCAATAAAACCATCTGGTGATGACAGGAAATTGCACACTAGTAAATGCAATGCACTTGGCATAAAATTTATATGGGATGGGACACTGCTTCACTCAGCATTGGGAAGAGGTTCCCAAAACCCCTTGTGAGAATCCTGGAACAGATGAAATGACATAAATCAGTCAAAGACCTGAACTCATTCTTTGTAACTGGGACAATGCATGTGCACCTGTGAATGTGATGGGAGAGAATTAACTATAAACTCTTCACTGAGGGAGTAACCCTTGTGATAGCCTGATTTTTTTTAGGAATGCTAGAAGCTAAATTAATTCAGTAGTTTATTCAATGCATGGTATTTGTTCAGCTCTAAAGGATAGTGAGCCACTAGCATGTTAAAGCCATGACACACTGGATACCTCTTAGTTTTCCCAACTAGAAAGAAGATACTAGTTAACAGCAGACAAGAGAAGGAATAAGATTAGAGAGGAAAGCAAAGAGAAATGTGGCATAGTACAAAAAAAGGCAAATACCTTATCCTTTCCTCATCCACTTTTCTCACCATCTGGTCACGGTACAGGACCTGTAAAACTGTCTCACGTTCCAATTCCTTAAGGAAGTTCAGATTCAGTTCACAGGTCATTTTCCCCACACTTCACTTCCTTTGGAGACCCCTGCACAATACACAGTTCTACTATATCCAAGCTGACAGATATTACTGTTGTCTGGAGTATAATATAGCACTCAGGAGGTCTATGAGTTCTTTTAAGTGCCTGTGCTCTTATTTCATTGGTGATACATTTCTACTGTGTCATACTCTTGAAGAAAAAAAAATGAGAATGTTGATCTCTATGCAAATCATTATTTCCAGAGCGTCTCTGCCCCCTGATGAACAGGTCATTTAGCAGGGTCACAACAGTCTGCTGCCTTTCACATGAAAGTTCTTTTTTTGCTGAGAGTGGCTCCAAAACTGACAATAGCCCAAAGTAAGGTTTTATTTGTAATCACCAGGCTGAGGGAGCCTTCACGCAGGAAAAGGGCAAGAAGGAGAGGAAAGCAGCTTGTCTTACTTGACCTCTTGCTTTAGAAATTTCATGGTAGGAAGTAACTAGAATAAAAATAGTATCTTGTTCAGGACCTAGAGAAAAACAAAGATAAAGTGTTATTTTCCCTCATTTCTTCTTCTTCAACATCTTCCTGCTAGCATCTGGGCATTACTCTGTGAAAAACAAACTTTATTGTATACAAATATACCTTTCATACACTGATTCAGATATGCTGGATTAGCCTGAAGATACTGAATAAGACAGACCATTCTTCAGTCAGCATTGCCATCATACATACCCACATGTTCCATTAATGCTTAGCCTTCTGCGTTAATAGCTCAGAGAAGAATAATTTTTGTGTTGTGCTGATAATGCAAAAAAAATCAATCAATAAAAGTAGCTGCCAAGAAAATTCAGAGGCTGGCCCTATGGCCACATGACTTGAAGACATATTGGTTATGATATGTGCTCCTTAGCTGATCAGTAGCTGTACTAATCATCTTCTAGAAGTGACAAAGCATTAAAAACTTGTAATAAAAGGAGAAAGAAACATCTCTAAGGGGTGTTGCTCTATCAATTATTTATAGGTTTTAATAGCTAATGGGCCTGCCATCTGAATCACATCTAGCTTCTTTCTGTAGAGGCTAGATAAAAGGTTTCATGCACAGCAGTGCTGCTATCTTTGTTAAACACACACAAACACAAAAAGTCAAGAGGATACAGTTTTATTTCTAGCATTGTGCACAAATAGTTCCTCATCCCAAGCTGATGAGTTACTTATGTGCAAACATACAAGAAGCAGGAAAATACAGAAAGAGAAATGGAGGAATGTGACACAGAGACCCTTTTTTCTCACCTCAGACCTGACAAACTCACTACACCAAAGATGTATCTTACATGTCTTATTCATTAGAAAGTAGTATGTAAGGTATCTAAAGAAAGCTCCTAATTTGTCAAGACTCATAATCTCATTGCAATATATATGTACAGGTAATATTTATGGAATAATGTATTTATATGGAAAATAGGCTTTATGGACTTCGAGTAAAAATTAGTCACCAGGGGTAATATGTCTCCATGCTGACCCAGTCAAGCAAGAGGGAGTTATCATCCCTCCTTAGTCAGCCATCAAGGTAATGCAAGGTTCTATTGTCTACCCTTGCCACACCCCAGAACAGAGGTGGGCAAACTACAGCCCACGGGCTACATCCGGCCCGTGGGAGCCTCCTGCCTAACCAGGGAGGCTCGCCCCCGGCCCCTCCCCTCCTGCTGTTCCCCCTCCCCTGCAGCCTCAGCTCACTGCGCCGTTGGACAATGCTCTGGGCGGCGGGGCTGGGAGCTCCTGGGGTAGCGCAGCTGCAGAGCCCAGCCTGACCTGGTGCTCTGTGCTGAGTGGTGGCGTAGTTGGCTCCAGCCAGGCAGCGTGGCTGCTTGTCCTGGTGTTCTGGGCGGCGCGTCTATAGCGCCGCCAGCCACCGGTGCTCCAGGCAGCACGGTAAGGGGGCAGGAAGCAGCGGGGTTGAATAGAGAGCAGGGGAGTTCAGGGTGGTGGTCAGGGGGTGGGGCTGTGGATAGGGGTCGGGGCAATCAGAGGGTGGGGAATAGGGGGGTTGAATGGGGACAGGGGTTCCAGGGGGGTAGTCAGGAAGGAGGGGGGGTTGGATGGGGCAGCAGGGGACAGTCAGGGCAGCTGTTCCAGGGGTGGACAAGGAGAAGGGGTGGTTGGATGGGACAGGAGTCCTGGGGGGGGCGTCAGGGGGCAAGAAGTGTGTGTGGGGGCAGATAGGGGGCTGGGGACGAGCCACGCCTGGCTGTTTGGGGAGGTCCCCTAACCATCTCTGCATAAAATTTCCAAACCCGATGGAGCCCTCAGACCAAAAAGTTTGCCCACCCCTGCCACAGGACAATCAATAGAAAACCATCAAAGACAATTGATTGGAACCACTTGGAGGTGAAAATGAACATTATAGGAGGCAGGAAATCGCTCTGGGTATGAATAAAGACAAAAGATTGCTTCACTTTAAAAGAAGCAATGTCTATACTATAGCCTATGTCAGCAAAATTTATATCGCTCGGGGTGGGAGTGGAATCCACACCTCCCCCCTGAGTGACATAAGTTACGGAGACATAAGCACTCATGTGCACAATGCATGTCAGGGGGAGATCTTCTCCCGCCGACATAGCTTCGGCAGCTCTCGAAGGTGTTTTTTTAATGCTGACAGGAGAGCTCTCTGCCGTTGACATAAAGCATCTTCACCAGATGCGCCACTGCAGTGCTGTACATATAGAGATAACTGGAGTGCAAGGGAAAGCATTGAGGAAAACCCCTGGGAGAGAAGGGTGCTTTCAGGAGCATTTGAATGCTGGCTCTTCTGAAACTAGCCAGTTCTGCAACTGACTAAACTTTGGGGGTGAAATCTACTTTATTAGCTAAGAAAAGTAACTATTAATAAGTGAAGACACAGATTCACATTTTATGATTTTGTTTCGTATTGTAACCACTTTTTCTACCACTCTCTCATTTCTACTTAAATCCCTATTCCTACTTTAACAACAAGGAGTTCGGTGGCACCATAAAAACTAACAGATTTATTTGTTCACTCCATGCATCTGAAGAAGTGGGTTTTTTGCCCACGAAAGCTTATGCCCAAATAAATCTGTTAGTCTTTAAGGTGCCACCAGACTCCTTGTTGTTTTTGTGGATACAGACTAACACGGCTACCCCCCCCCCATACTATTCTTACTTTAATAAATCTTCTTTTGTTTTATAAGTGCTCTCAAGTGCCGTGTGGTTTACAGGAGCAGTGGTTTAAGGTACAACTGGTAAATTGGGGTATACTGCATCTTTCGGTGCAGAGGATCGGAAATTGCTGAGAGCAATCAGTGTCAGGGACTGGATATTGCAGGGGAACACTTCAAAGGGACTTGGGTGCACCTATTGCTAACCTGCTAAACTAGGGCTGGAATAGCCCAGAGGACAATGCTCAAGTGGCTGAAGGGCTGGCACGGTCAGGAAGCTAACATCCAGCGACCACAAGCAAGACTTCCTCTTGCTGGAGGCGGAGGGCAACAGGATGATTCACAGTTCTGGGTACCTCAAGAACCGTGACAACGAAGTTTAAATAAAAACACGTGAGAACTGCTTTGTATCTATGGGACAAATTCTGTGGTACTTACTTGTACAAAACTCCCACTGAAATCAAAAGGTGTTTGCTTGATGAAACTGCAGAAACTGGCTCTATAGCTTTCAAAAAACTGAACAAAAAAAAAAGTGTGTTATTTTTTCATAATAATTGATATTACTGTAGCACCTGCAGAAGGAAAACAGTTATTGAATCACATTCAGAATGTTTGCATATCTTACAAAATCATACTGTTTCTATTACATTATAAAGTCTATATTTGGGTTGGTATGACCTATTCAGGAGGGTTAAAAGTAGACCAGTTTTGATGCACCTCTATTATTAAAAGGCAATAAAATAAAAATTAGTTTTAAGATAAAGTCTTGAGTGTTTAATCTAAGTATTATAACAATATTGGGGTTCATTAAACAACAAACCAAATGAATGATAAAGGAACAAAACTTTATTAAAACAAACTGGAAAGCATCTCTGATGAACTGCCCACTACCATGTGGTGTTCCCAATCACTGCCTCGAGGGCACATCTCCAATTCCTATGTTCATAATACTGTCCCTTATGAGGGATCGTCTCTAAATTATAATCTACAAACATATCTCTGTATCTTCCCTGTTAAAGAAAAATAAATAACTCATATATAACAGCTAACAACTATCTAATAACACATGCATTAAATTCTAAACCCCATCTAGTACATTTCCATAAACCCAGTGTGTCAACTACCTAGAGAGGACAGATTACTAGCACACCACTCTCCAATGAATCTTTACCACTCACTTTCCTCAAATACCCTTTCTCCAGGCAGGTTAGCAAGTCTCTATGAGTCTTCCAGGATGTTTAATCTCACACTCTGATCTTCTGAGGATCAGCCATTCATTAGAGTCTGAGTTGTTCTCTTGTTCCTTGACAGTTGCTCTTTTGTGAGTTGATGATAAAGGATCAATCACATGGGAAATGCCAGAGTCCACATCAGTTGTCAATTAACCTTCTGAGATTAATCGTACATCCCTTCAATTATGTCAAAATGTGTCCATCTGGTCTGTCTGGACTACATAAAACCTTGGATGTAGCTGTTCTTTAATGGCACCCCTTTGGCCCCAAGTATTAGAGGTGTGATTCCTCAGGCGCACACTAACACCTGGGTTAAGAGATGGGATGATATGGGCCCTTTTGTCAAAATAATATTTCTTCTTCCACTTCTGATTTCCTTTCATCTTCTCTATGGTTGCACTGTTATGAGATTTCAACAGGTCATCAGTAACTGGTAAATTAGATCTGATCTTTCTTCCCATTAACAACAGAGCTAGAGAAAAGCCATTCTCCAGGGGTGTACTTTGGTAACCAATAATGCTTTATGCAAATCACCCCCTGTCATAACTATAAAGGGAAGGGTAACAGCTGTCCTGTGTACAGTACTATAAATCCCTCCTGGCCAGAGACTCCAAAATCCTTTTCCCTGTAAAGGGTTAAGAAGCTCAGGTAACCTGGCTGGCATCTGACCTAAAGGACCAATAAGGGGACAAGATACTTTCAAATCTTGGGGGGGGAAGGCTTTTGTTTGTGTTCTTTGTTTGAGTGTGTGTTCGTTCTCGGGACTGAGAGGGACCAGACATCAATCCAGGTTCTCCACATCTTTCTAAACAAGTCTCTCCTATTTCAAACTTGTAAGTAAATAGCCAGGCAAGGCGTGTTAGTTTTCCTTTGTTTTCTCAACTTGTAAATGTACCTTTTACTAGAGTGTTTATCTTTGTTTGCTGTACTTTGAACCTGAGACTAGAGGGGAGTCCTCTGAGCTCTTTAAGTTTGATTACCCTGTAAGGTTAATTTCCATACTGATTTTACAGAGATGATTTTTACCTTTTTCTTTAATTAAAAACCTTCTTTTTAAGAACCTGATTGATTTTTTCCTTGTTTAAGATCCAAGGGGTTTGGATCTTGATTCACCAGGAGTTGGTGGGAGGAAGGAGGGGAATGGTTAATTTCTCCTTGTTTTAGATCCAAGGGGGTTGGATCTGTATTCACCAGGAGTTGGTGGGAGGAAGGAGGGGAATGGTTAATTTCTCCTTGTTTTAAGATCCAAGGGGTTTGGATCTGTATTCACCAGGGAATTGGTGAAGGTTTTTCAAGGCTTCCCAGGAAGAAAATTAGCCTTGAAATGGTGGCAGCAGAACCAGAGCTAAGCTGGTAGTTAAGCTTAGAAGTTTTCATGCAGGCCCCTACATTTGTACCCTAAAGTTCAAAGTGGGGATCCAGCCTTGACATGGTGGCATAGTGGTGGGATCATTTTAAACCCAAAAGCCAGTGAGATTTTTTTTTCCTTCTAGCTGCTTGGAAAGCACAGCTGGAGGTAGATAGATGCATATCTTATCTCTCCTTGCCTGAAGGCAGAGGTGTTAAGTTTTTTTAACAGGTCCTTTGTTAAGAGAAGTGTTCAAATGGGCAAACAAAGGTAAAAGGAATTTACAAGCTGAATTGTGTTTTTTTTTCTTTTTACATCCTCGGGAGTAGCTAGTTAGAAAGTCTCTGTTAACTCAGCAGCAGCCAGAGCTGAGAGCTTCCCAGTTTCAGTCAACTGCAGAGGGGGTGACCCAGCACAAGAAAACAGGAAAATGACTACCAAAGAAGTAGCTAAAAAAATAAAACTGGCCAAACTAGAAGCAGAAGAAAATGAAAGAAAACATCAGAGACTGCTTCAATTAACAAAACTCGAGACAGAGCAGAGAGAAAGAGAAGAAAAAGCCAAAGAGGAGGCCCACAAGAGAGAGATGGAGCTGAAAGAAAAAGAGATGGAGATGAAAGAGAAAGAGATGGAGGAGAGAGAAAAAGAAAGGAAGCATGAACTGGAAGTAGCAAAGTCTAAGCAGGATGCACCAGGCAATCCTAACAACCCCCCTCCAGGTACCACTTCCCATCCCAGAAAATTCCCCACCTACAAGGCAGGCGATGATACTGAGGCCTTCTTAGAAAATTTTGAAAGGGCCTGCCTTGGATACAGCATCGCTGCAGACCAGTACATGGTAGAGCTGAGGCCGCAGCTCAGTGGACCCTTAGCAGAGGTGGCGGCTGAAATGCCTAAGGAACACATGAACAGTTATGAACTTTTTAAAAACAAGGCCAGACTCAGAATGGGGCTAACACCCGAGCATGCCCGTCGGTGGTTCAGAGCCCTAAAGTGGAAACCGGATGTGTCATTTACCCGTCATGCCTACCACATTGACAAAAATTGTGATGCCTGGGTATCAGGAGCAAATGTTAAATCTCTGGAAGATCTGCTTTCCCTAGTAAAAATGGAGCAGTTTTTAGAGGGTGTTCCTGAGGAAATAGAAAGGTACATCCTAGATAGGAAGCCCAAAACTGTAACTGAGGCGGGGGAGATTGGAGCCCAATGGGTGGAGGTGGCAGAAAAGAAAAAAACTAGTAGCAGTTGGAGCGAATATCAGAAGGGGCAAGCCGAAACAAAACCTTACCACCGGGGACAACCCAAGGCCCCACCCACATCCCAAGGGAAACCCCAGATGCCTTCTCACCCCACCACACCAGTCTCCACCAACCAACATCGTCCCGGTGATACCTTAGCAGGGCGATGTTTTAAATGTAATGAACTGGGACATATAAAGGCTCACTGCCCCAAGAACCCCAACCGATTACAGTTCATTACACCCCAATCACACCAAAGATCCCCAAACCCAGATGCCTCTCTCATACCCTCAGAGCGAAGGGAAACCTTGAGAGTGGGCGGAAAGAAGGTTACCGCTTGGAGGGACACTGGGGCTCAAGTGTCAACTATCCACCAATCCCTAGTGGACCCCAAACTCATCAACCCGGAGGCTACAGTGACAATTCAACCCTTTGTGTCACAGTCTGTAACCTTGCCTACAGCCACGTTGCATGTCCAGTACAAGGGCTGGTCAGGAATGTGGACTTTTGCAGTCTATGACAATTATCCCATTCCCATGCTGCTGGGGGAAGATTTGGCCAACCATGTGAAGCTAGCCAAGAGGGTGGGAATAGTCACCCGCAGCCAGGCTAAGCAAGCTTTCACCCCCATCCCTGTTCCTGAGCCGTCCACCAGGGCCCTGTCTGTGTTCCCAGAGACCCAGCCAAAGCCAGTCCCAGAACCGGAACTGGCAACGCAACCAGCACCAGAACCATTGCCAGCCCTGAGTCTAGCGCTTGCAAACCCGTCTACAACTCCAACGCCAGAGGGCACCAGTGAGCCTGAACTGGCAGAAGCAGCAGATAACCCTACCCAAGAGGCTCAGCCAGAGCCTGAGATAGCACATAGTGCACCAGTGGACAGCGGTTCACAGTCAATGGAAACAGCCCCAGCACCTGCATCGCTTCCAGGGGGACCAAGCCCCAGTCCACAGTCCAAGGAGGAACTGATGTCTCCAGCATCAAGGGAACAGTTCCAGGCCGAGCAGGAAGCAGATGACAGCCTTCAAAAAGCTTGGGCGGTGGCGCGGAGCACCCCACCGCCTCTCAGCTCTTCTAACCGATCCCGGTTTGTTGTAGAACAAGGACTTTTATACAAGGAGACTCTTTCTGGTGGGCACCAGGAAGACTGGCATCCTCAAAGACAGTTGGTAGTTCCCACTAAGTATCAGGTAAAGCTCTTGAGCTTAGCCCATGATCATCCCAGTGGCCATTCTGGGGTGAACAGAACCAAAGACCGGTTGGGGAAGTCCTTCCACTGGGAGGGAATGGGCAAGGACGTTGCTAAATATGTCCGGTCTTGTGAGGTGTGCCAACGAGTGGGAAAGCCCCAAGACCAGGTTAAAGCCCCTCTCCAGCCACTACCCATAATTGAGGTCCCATTTCAGCGCGTAGCTGTGGATATTCTGGGTCCTTTCCCAAAGAAGACACCCAGAGGAAAGCAGTACGTACTGACTTTCATGGATTTTGCTACCCGATGGCCGGAAGCAGTACCCTTAAGCAACACCAGGGCTAAAAGTGTGTGCCAGGCATTAACAGACATTTTTGCCAGGGTAGGTTGGCCCTCCGACATCCTTACAGATTCGGGAACTAATTTCCTGGCAGGGACCATGGAAAACCTGTGGGAAGCTCATGGGGTGAATCACTTGGTTGCCACCCCTTACCACCATGAAACCAATGGCCTGGTGGAGAGGTTTAATGGAACTTTGGGGGCCATGATACGTAAATTTGTAAATGAACACTCCAATGATTGGGACCTAGTGTTGCAGCAGTTGCTTTTTGCCTACAGGGCTGTACCACATCCCAGTTTAGGGTTTTCACCATTTGAACTTATGTATGGCCGTGAGGTTAAGGGGCCATTACAGTTGGTGAAGTAGCAATGGGAGGGGTTTACGCCTTCTCCAGGAACTAACATTCTAGACTTTGTAAGCAACCTACAAAGCACCCTCCGACACTCTTTAGCCCTTGCTAAAGAAAACCTAAAGAATGCTCAGGAAGAGCAAAAGGCCTGGTATGATACACATTCCAGAGAACGGTCCTTCAAAGTAGGAGACCAAGTCATGGTCTTAAAGGCGCTCCAGGCCCATAAAATGGAAGCGTCGTGGGAAGGACCATTCACGGTCCAGGAGCGCCTAGGAGCTGTTAACTATCTCATAGCCTCCCCCACCTCCAACATAAAGCCTAAGGTATACCATGCTAATTCTCTTAAGCCCTTTTATTCCAGAGAATTAAACGTTTGCCAGTTTACAGCCCAGGAAACAGATGACGCGGAGTGGCCTGAAGGTGTCTACTACGAAGGAAAAAAGGATGGTGGCGTGGAAGAGGTGAACCTCTCCATGACCCTTGGACGACTGCAGTGACAGCAGATCAAGGAGCTGTGCACAAGCTTTGCACCAATTTTCTCAGCCACTCCAGGATGGACCGAACGGGCATACCACTCCATTGACACAGGTAATGCTCACCCTATTAGAACCCCACCCTACCGGGAGTCACCTCATGCCAAAACTGCTATACAAAGGGAGATCCAGGACATGCTACAGATGGATATAATCCGCCCCTCTAAGAGTGCATGGGCATCTCCAGTGGTTCTAGTTCCCAAACCAGATGGGGAAATACGCTTTTGCGTGGACTACCGTAAGCTAAATGCTGTAACTCGTCCTGACAACTATCCAATGCCACGCACAGATGAGCTATTGGAGAAATTGGGACATGCCCAATTCATCTCTACTTTAGACTTAACCAAGGGGTACTGGCAAGTACCACTAGATGAACCTGCTAAGGAAAGGTCAGCCTTCGTCACCCAGGCAGGGGTGTATGAATTCAATGTACTCCCTTTCGGGTTGTGAAATGCACCTGCCACCTTCCAAAGACTTGTAGATGGTCTCCTAGCGGGATTGGGAGAATCTGCAGTTGCCTACCTCGATGATGTGGCCATTTTTTCTGATTCATGGGCAGAGCACCTGGAGCACCTGGAAAAAGTTTTCGAGCGCATCCAGCAGGCAGGACTAACTGTTAAGGCTAAAAAGTGTCAAATAGGCCAAAACAGAGTGACTTACCTGGGGCACCAGGTGGGTCAAGGAACTATAAATCCCCTACAGGCCAAAGTGGATGCTATCCAAAAGTGGCCGGTTCCAAAGTCTAAGAAACAGGTCCAATCCTTCTTAGGCTTGGCTGGATATTATAGGCGATTTGTACCCCACTACAGCCAAATCGCCGCCCCGCTGACAGACCTAACCAGAAAGAAACAGCCAAATGCAGTTCAGTGGACTGATGAGTGTCAAAAGGCCTTTAACCAGCTTAAGGCAACACTCATGTCTGACCCTGTGTTAAGGGCCCCAGACTTTCACAAACCGTTCCAAGTAACCACAGATGCGTCCGAGCTAGGCGTGGGAGCAGTTTTAATGCAGGAAGGACCGGATCAAGAATTCCATCCGGTCGTGTTTCTCAGTAAGAAACTGTCTGAGAGGGAAAGCCATTGGTCAATCAGCGAAAAGGAATGCTACGCCATTGTGTACGCGCTGGAAAAGCTACGCCCATATGTTTGGGGACAGCGTTTCCAACTACAAACAGACCATGCTGCGCTACAGTGGCTTCATACCGCCAAGGGAAATAACAAAAAACTTCTTCGGTGGAGTTTAGCTCTCCAAGATTTTGATTTTGAAATACAACACATTTCGGGAGCTTCTAACAAAGTGGCTGATGCACTCTCCCGGGAAAGTTTCCCAGAGTTAACTGGTTAACAATTGTTCTTGGAATAGAACATATTGTTAGTTTTTATATAATCAGTAGTATGTCTAAAGGTACATGTGTCTTATTAACTCTGTTTTCTCCTAGAACTCCAGGAAGAAATCACAGCCAGTGTGGAACCGAACGTCCAACACTATCTGTGATTTGGGGGGCGTGTCATAACTATAAAGGGAAGGGTAACAGCTGTCCTGTGTACAGTACTATAAAATCCCTCCTGGCCAGAGACTCCAAAATCCTTTTCCTGTAAAGGGTTAAGAAGCTCAGGTAACCTGGCTGGCATCTGACCTAAAGGACCAATAAGGGGACAAGATACTTTCAAATCTTGGGGGGGGAAGGCTTTTGTTTGTGTTCTTTGTTTGTGAGGTGTTCGTTCTCGGGACTGAGAGGGACCAGACATCAATCCAGGTTCTCCACATCTTTCTAAACAAGTCTCTCCTATTTCAAACTTGTAAGTAAATAGCCAGGCAAGGCGTGTTAGTTTTCCTTTGTTTTCTCAACTTGTAAATGTACCTTTTACTAGAGTGTTTATCTTTGTTTGCTGTACTTTGAACCTGAGACTAGAGGGGAGTCCTCTGAGCTCTTTAAGTTTGATTACCCTGTAAGGTTAATTTCCATACTGATTTTACAGAGATGATTTTTACCTTTTTCTTTAATTAAAAACCTTCTTTTTAAGAACCTGATTGATTTTTCCTTGTTTAAGATCCAAGGGGTTTGGATCTTGATTCACCGGGAGTTGGTGGGAGGAAGGAGGGGAATGGTTAATTTCTCCTTGTTTTAGATCCAAGGGGGTTGGATCTGTATTCACCAGGAGTTGGTGGGAGGAAGGAGGGGAATGGTTAATTTCTCCTTGTTTTAAGATCCAAGGGGTTTGGATCTGTATTCACCAGGGAATTGGTGAAGGTTTTTCAAGGCTTCCCAGGAAGAAAATTAGCCTTGAAATGGTGGCAGCAGAACCAGAGCTAAGCTGGTAGTTAAGCTTAGAAGTTTTCATGCAGGCCCCTACATTTGTACCCTAAAGTTCAAAGTGGGGATCCAGCCTTGACACCCCCACTGTCAAAAATCTTTTTCATAAGATTCTTTGCTGTCTGTATAAACATTTCCTAAGTCCATTTGATTAGGGATAATTTGGACTTGATGTTTTGTGATGAAAATCCCAATCTCTGGCAATTTGCCTAAAATCTGCACTGGAAAATTGCAGCCCATTATTGCTAAAGACTTCATCTGGAATTCCCTGTTTGGAAAAGATCCTCTTCAAGCCAGCTATCACTGACTTATTATTAGTACTGTGCAGTGTGCACATTTCTGGATACAGAGAATAATAATTTGTGACTATTAAATAATACTTTGATTGTCAGATAAATAAGTTATACCAACCTTCTAATAAGGTCTTTGTGGAACTGGATGCATTTGACTTTTCTGCATTTGGGATCTGCAGCATTTTTCAAAATGACTATTTCCCCCACATTTATGACAATATCCTAAAGGCAATACACTGTTTGGGGCCATGCTATGCTCCACAGCTTCCACATGAGCATGTGTAACCAGTCTTCCCCCTAGCAATGGTTTTCATAGGTGGTTCCACTCTTTGATTTGACCTATTCTGGTTATATTCTTTTGTACTTAGTACATGGATAACCCTTTCTGGTGAATTCAGCTCTTTGGAATGTTGTTTCACAGTTTCTGTTGCCCTGCATATTTGGAGAGCTTTTTCTGACGTTAAGTCTCCTTCATGTAGAAGTCTCTCTCTTAACACATTGTCTTTAATGCTACAAATGAGCCTATTTCTGACCAGAGACTCTGTCAGCTCACCGAAGTCACAGGTTTTACTGAGTTTCCTTAATTTTGTAACATATTGCTCTATGGTGTCATCAATTTTTTTCCATGCATGTAAAGAATGTGTCTCTCTTAAATGTTTCATTCCTTTTTGGCATGCAATGTATCTAAAGTTTAGTCAATATCTTGCTCAACTTCATGCTTTCATCTTCTTCAAACATAAGAGTTGCTATAAATATCCAATGCTTCCTCCCCCGTAACATACAAAAAGACTGACGATTTCACTTTATCATTTTTTTTCTTTGCCCCGATGGCTGCTAAATACAATTCAAATCTCTGTCTGATATTTTTTTCAGTTCTCTGCAACATTGCCTGACAATTGCAGACTGGATGGAGGTTGCAACACATTCATTTCTGGCTTCCCCTCCCTTCTTAAGTTAGTCAAGCTTCTATTGTGCTCACCAAATACATGCAAAAGCCTCTGTGCCTGGTGCTCCACGTGCTTCTCTCGTGCCTCCCTGTCTCTGCTTTCTGCAAACACAGGAGTTAACTTCAAAATCACTGCAGTTTCCTTCTTTTTCAACACTTCAGACACTATGCTTAAAGAGCAAACCAAATGAATGAGAAAGGAATAAAACTTTAACAAAACAAACTAGAGAGCATAACTGGTGAACTGCAGCACACAGCCATGCCATGCGATAATCTCAACCCTTACCTCCAGGGCACATCTCCCAAATTCCTACATTCACAATACTATCCCTTATGAGGGAGTGTCTCTAAATTATCATGTTCTACAAACATATTTCTACAGGTATTAAATACACAGGGCCAGATCTTTCACTAGTATGGACAGGTGTAGCTTTATTGAAATCAATGAAATTACACTGATTTACACCAACTGAAGATCTGACTCATTTTCTGTATGTTTTGTTTTAAGTACCAGACACTCCATGTTGCCAATTTATTTGCAGATATCTACAGCTATTTTATTGTTTTATAGGTGTGTTTTACATCCAAACTGTCAAGGATGGGCAGCAGGTATCATAGGCTGGGGGAGGCTGTGCCTCCTAAAACAGCAAGGCGTGACCCCACCCATGCTCTGCCCCCAGCCCCTCCCTCCTGCTTCACGCTCCACTGCCATGGCTGGAGGCCAGTCTCCCTCTGGGGAGGGGCTTGGGCCGCATCACCCTCCCGGTGCTACAGGGCTGGAGGGGGGGAGGGGAGCTAGCCTGGGACAGGGGCCAGTGGCTGTGGTGGGGGCTCTGGGCTCCAGTGGGGGTGTGCGGAAGAGGCGGGGCCTTGGGTGGAAGGGGCGGGGCTGAGGGCTAGCCAGCAGTTCACGCATCACCTATGCTGTCAGGCCAGCTCAACTTTATCCACCTAATTTTGCAAAAGAAGGCAGGAGGAGATGCTGCTTTTTATATTCAGACAGGAGCTGTGTATATGCTCCTGCATTCTTTTGATAAAATTCTTTAATGACAAAAAACTGACAGATTTTCACATAGAAAACTGTTAAAGAAAAAAAGAGATATAACATGAATTTCCGGAGGAAACAGAGGAGGCAAAGATATGAACAATCGTATTTTATTTCCTCACCAATTGCATTTTACAGGAAGTTACTAAAACACATTTAAAGCCACAGCAGTTATGCATTCTCACAACATAGGCCATTTTCAAAGACATGCACAACCACTGCTCAAGTCGATCTTTCGCTACCGTCATTTCTTTAAGGCTCTTCTCTTTTGGAGTCTGATCCTGCCAGGTACTGAATTCCCCTTGAGTGGTGCTGAGAGCCCTCAACTCCCACTGAAGTCAGGAGGCCCTTTGCAGGCGGCATGCAGCACCACACAGCATCAGGCCCCCGGAGAATCTGTGAGCAGTACCTTCTATTTCTCTAAGATTGATTTGAAAAGCTAATATTGTTACAATGTCTTCAATAAATCTGAAGGCAAAAATTTGGAGGCATGTCATTTGGTGACTAGCAAATTCCACCGAAGTAATTAGCAGTGGGACCAAGCAAAACCCATCTCAAAGGATTAATATTAATACACTGCTAATAACAGCAACACCTACAGTTATCAAATAAATAAATGAATAGTTATGTTATTTCCCAGCCCCTCCATATTCTTAAAAACAAAAGGGTTTTCCCCCCGGTCTACAAAATGCCACACATAGAATTAAAGATTTCAGGCCCATTTTGTGAAGCAGCTTTTTGACAGCAGCTATTTCTGAACAGTACATAACAAGCTGATAATGGGGAGCAGAGAGAATCCTTTTTAGAGATTCACAGAATAGTTTATTTATACACAAATAGTGATATTTTCAAGGATTTGTATTGGTACAAATATAAAATACTAATGGGCCAAATTCTGACTAAATTCCCATTTAAGTACATGGGAGATTAGCCTGAATAAAGACAGAGGCCCAGATCCTCAGAGGTATTTAGGCTTCTAATTTTTCCACTGAGTTCCATGCAAGTTGTGAGCCTAGATATCTTTGAGGATCTGAGAACTCAGCAAACACTTGAATAAAGACATTCGGAGATGGCCCAAAATGAGTACTTAGAATACCACTATTCAGAAACAATGGATTTGCTGCTGCTATTCAAATTCTGTGCACAGTAAAAATTTAAAAATGGGGCAATTGTGCATTCACTTCTGATCTTCTGAGATATAAATTATAACATCTGGCAACATTTAAAACATACAGAACCAAACTAAGGCTAGGCCTGCATGGGAATCAAACAGAGCAGATAGGGCCCGGAATCATTTTCCTCCCTATGCCCCTATGCAGGTGTCAGCCACAGTCCCAGTTCTTGCATTCTGAGAGGTTCTGGAGTCTAGTGCAGTGGCAGCACCAGACTTCCCAAAAGGGGTCAGGGTTAGTGAGGCATGGCCAAGCTGAATTAGTACAGGGGGAGTGCCTGCTGCACCTAGCCCAGTGAGCCAAAATGCCTCTGGTGACTCGCACTGCCATGCAACCCCACCCCACAAATACAGACTGTGGCTTAAAAGCCACAACACAGCCAATAGCTTTACACAGCTTGGATGGAGATTTGCATGAATCATAGAAATGTAGGGCTCGAAGAGACTTTATACAAGAGTTTATATAATCCATCCCCCTGTGCTGAGACGGTACTATGAACACCTTGACCTCCCTGACAGATGTCTGTTTAATCTGTTCTTAAAAACCTCCTATGATGCAGATTCCACAACCTCCCTTAGTAGCCTCTTCGAGTGCTTAACTATACATATATTTGAAAAGCTTTTCTTAATATCTAACCTAAATCGCCCTTGCTGCTGATTAAGCCCATTACTTCTTGTCCTACCTTCAATGGACATGCAGAACAATTGATCACCATCCTCTTTAGAACAGCTCTTAATATATTTGAAGACTGTTGTCAGGACCCCCCCTCAGTCTTCTTTTTTCTAGGATTAAATGTACACGTTTTTTAAACTTTTACAAAATCTGTATTGTGTTATACTAATGACTATTTTTCCCTACTCGTGAAAAGACAGAGTCAGACAATCTTTGTTGCTCTGGCAATTTTCTTGTTTTTTATTGTTCAATTACGTGTAAGCAGGGTCTGAATGAACTCTCCACTGACATCTGGTGATCAGTGGAGGAAGAGGATTTCAGGAGCCAATCTTGTTTGCATGGACACACCCACTCGGTCTAACTGTGCAGCACGATGGGAATGCTTTGCCCAAATGATCACTTTCGGCTGGTCTTGGATCACAAGTCACCTTTTTATTGGGGAGCAGGGGTAATAAAGGGTTGTCATCCCTGTTGTATGAATCAAGGGCAGCAGAACTGTGTGTAGCATACCCTGATTGAGGGACTCACCCTCAACTGAACGGCAGGGGTGTCAAAACCCAGTGGAGTTGAGAGAGGGTGGGGATAGATGTTTGTACCTGGTGATATGGGTGTTGCCTAAGGCAGTGGTTTTCAATGTTTTTTTCTGGCGATCCAGTTGAAGAAAATTGTTGAAGCCTGCGACCCAACAGAGCTGGGCATGAGGGGTTTGGGGTATGGGAGGGGCTCAGGGCTGGGGCAGAGGGTTAGGGCTCGGGGCTGGGGGTGCAAGCTTTGGGACGGGGCTCGGGATGAAAGTTTTGGTGTGCAGGAAGGGGCTCTGGGTTTGGGGGGGGATCAGGGCTGGGGCAGGGGGTTGGGGTGCAGGCTCTGGGGTGGGGCCGGGGATGAAAGGTTTGGGGTGCAGAAAAGGGCTCCGGCTCAGGGCTGGGGCAGAGGATTGGGGCACGGGGTTGGAGCATGAGCTTATCTGGTCAGCGGCGGTGCTAAGGCAGGCTTTCTGCCTCTCCTGGCACCACAGACCGCGCTGCACCCTGGAATCAGCCAGCAGCAGGTCCAGCTCCCAGGTGGAGGCGCGCAAGCAGCTCTGCATAGCTGTCGCCCACAGGCATCCTCCCCCCCACCGGCCAGCTCCCAGTGGCTGGTTCCCAGCTAATGGAAGTGCAGAGCTGGTGCTTGGGGTGAAGGCAGTGCACGGAGCCCCATGGCCCACCCCTGCTGAGGAGCCAGACCTGCTGCTGGCCGCTTCCGCAGTGTGGTGTCAGAACAGGTAGGGACTAGCCTGCCTTAGCCAGGCAGCACTGCTGATGGGACTTTTAACAGCCCAGTCAGCAGTGCTGACCAGAGCTACCACGACCCAGTGCCTTACATTCCGCAACCCAGTGCTGGGTCGCGACCCGCAGTTTAAAAACCACAGACCTAAAGGTCCTAGAGATCACTTGACCTGCCCCCTCTCCACTATGTACTGACAGAGCTGATTAAAACTCAATTGAGAGTTGTAGTGAGACGGTGTGGGTCCCCGCTGCCCCAGAGAGAGACGAGCCCCTACGGACACCAGTGTGGGTGGAGCCTGGGAGCTCTGAGCCTGCCCCCCAGAGGGTCAGGCATGGCACAGGAAGTATAAAGGCCCGACCCCAGAGCTCACTGGGAGAGCAGCTGCCGGGGAGACCAGACGACTCCGGCCTACCTCCCAGTTGGGAAGCCCCAGCGACCTGCGGCGGACCCAAGGGCTGGCCCAGGCCAGCTACCCGGAGGAGTGGCTGAGCCTGCCCTGCACCAACAATCCCGAGGAACCCATGGTGTTGGACCCCACTGAGGACACCACCCTGACCCAGATACCTCAAGAGGGGGAGTCAGGAAGTAGCCTGGGAACAGACGACCCTAGTCTGTCTACGACACTCATAGAATAGAATATCAGGGTTGGAAGGGACCTCAGGAGATCATCTAGTCCAGGAGTAGGCAACCTATGGCACGCGTGCCGAAGGCGGCACGCAAGCTGATTTTCAGTGGCACTCACACTGCCCGGGTCCTGGCCACCGGTCTGGGGGGCTCTAAATTTAATTTAATTTTAAATGAAGCTTCTTAAACATTTTAAAAACCTTGTTTACTTTACATACAACAATAGTTTAGTTATATATTATAGACTTATAGAAAGAGACCTTCTAAAAACGTTAAAATGTATTACTGGCACACGAAACCTTAAATTAGAGTGAATAAATGAAGATTTGGCACACCACTTCTGAAAGGTTGCCGACCCCTGATCTAGTCCAGCCCCCTGCTCAAAGCAGGACCAATCCCCAATTAAATCATCCAACCAATTTTTGTCCCATATCCCTAAATGGCCCCCTCAAGGGTTGAACTCACAACCCTGGGTCTAGCAGACCAATGCTCCAACCACTGAGCGAACCGCGGACGAGATCACAGAGCAAATTATTTTAGAACAGTTTGTCCACATCCTCCCGTTGCGAGGAAGGGCCTGGGTGCTTCGCCATCAGCCAGTGACGCTAGCCACCGCTGTCACACTGATGGAAGACTTCCTTGCAGAGCCCACCCCCCAGAACCAGAGCGCCCTAACCCCAAAAAGAAATGGGGTGCCCAGACCGAAGCGCAGAGCCTCCTACACGGGCAAGATGCTTGCTCGGGGATTTTGGGCCAGACGTCCCAAACTCCCACATCGACAAGGATCCGCGCCCTTCGTGCAGGGGGTCCCGAGGACCAGTCGGAGTCCCTCCAGGGGCCTGACGGAAGCTTCCAACTGGGGTGGTCGCCCGGAACTCAGTTTTATGCGGGAAAAAACGGGCACTTGCAGCGTGATTGCACGGAGATGGACTACACCTTCGGCCATATCTGTGTGGGAGAGACCCAGGCCCGGCTGCTACAGGTCCCCAAGATCACGATTCCAGTAGTTGTTGGGGACCACCCAACCCTGGTCCTGATCGATTCAGGCTACGGCCAGACACTAGTCCATCAGGCCCTGGGCCAACCCCCATCTGGGGACAATCCAGCTGCAGTGCATCCACAGCGACATGCGGCCATACCCCAGTGCCCGGGTCCCACTCACCGTGGCCATGGTCACACACCGGATGGTCATTGGCCTGGCTCTTTGACTAGCCTATCCAGTGATTCTGAGGTGTGACTGGCCGGCATTTGAGGAGGTCCTCTGCTCAACCCCTGCGCTGGAAGGAGCAGGAGGTCCCAGACCCCAAGCAAGGGACTGAGGAACCAGAGGACCCCCCCACCTGGACCGGCTGTTGAACCCCTACTTGACACCGACTTTTGCCGCGATCAAAGAGCAGACCCCACCCTTAGTTGGGCCTACGGACAACTAGCCACTGTCAATGGGGCCGTGATCCACCGGCGTCACACGAATCAGTGGCCCCGTTTTGAGCTACACCATGACCGTCTTTACAGGGTGGAACAGGATCCCCGCACGAAGGAACCATGGACCCAGCTGCTGGTGCCTCGGTGCCACCGACAAGCAGTGATGAAGCTCGCACATGACATCCCTGCCACAGGGCACTTGGACCATGAAAAGACCATCGCCCGGATTTTGACGCGGTTCTTCTGGCCCGGCATTCACCAGGAGGTGAGGAATTATTGTAGCTCCTGCCCCGAGTGCCAATTAGCGGCTTCCTCATGGGTGCCTAAGGCCCCTTTGGTTCCCATGCCCATAGTGGAAATGCCATTTGAGCGGGTGGCTATGGACCTGGTGGGCTCGCTCCTGAAAAGTGCCGCGGGATTCCAGTACATGTTGGTCATCATTGATTATGCCACCCATTTTCCCGAGGCCATGCCATTGCGGAGTACCACTGCCTGAACCATCGCCAGCGAACTAGTGAAGGTTTTCGCTCGAGTGGGGCTTCCCTGGGAGATCCTAACAGAGAGGGCACCAAATTTACCTCTCAGCTGTTGTGACAGGTACACGAGATTCTGGGAGTTAAACAGTTACGCACCTCCGTCTGCCACACACAGACTGACAGGTTCGTGGAACGATTCAATCAGACCCTAAAGGAGATGCTGCGCAAGTTCCCCCCAGAGGAGCTACGCCGGTAGGACCAGCTACTCCTGCCTTTACTGCTGGCCATCTGCGAGGTACCCCAGTCATCAACAAAATTTTCTCCGTTTGCGCTACTATATGGCCGCCGCCTGTGGGGCCTATTAGACATAATGTGAGAGACATGGGAGCAGTCACCATCTCCGACCCAGGGCCTCCTGAAGTACATTCTCCAGCTCCAGGAGTACCTTGCTCACACCAGAGCCCTAGTGCGCGAAAACTTAAAAGCCACGCAGGAAGTCCAGGCGCGAACATATAGCCAGGAAGCACGGGTCCAGGCCTTTGAGCCAGGTGATCGGGTCCTGCTCCTCCTGCCGTCAAGCGAATCAAAGCTGCTAGCCCGGTGGCAGAGACCCTATGAGGTGACCTGGAAGGTCGGGCCTGTCACCTATGAGGTCCACCAGCCTGATCGGCATAAGAAGACCCAGAGATATCACGTGAATCTCTTGAAATCATGGCGGGAGCGCCTGTTAATTAACCCTTACCCACCAGAACCAGAGTTGGGTCCCCGCGCGCCCCTGACGGAGGATCCCGCAAGACCCCAGCTTGGGGACACGCTCACGGAGGAGCAGCGAAAGCATGCCCAATGTCTCCTGCAGGTTTTCAGGGGAAACTCAATAGCCCTACCTGGTTACACGAACCTGGTCCATCATGCCATCCAGACTGAGACGGGAAGGGTAATCTGGGAGATGACCAGGCCACTGCCGCATCGAATGTGCCAGGAGGTCGAGGAGGAAGTACAGGCCATGCTAGCCCTAGGAGTCATCAAGCCATCGCAGAGTGAGTGGCGCAGTCCGGTGGTATTGGTACCCAAGCCCGATGGAACACGGCGCTTCTGTATAGACTTCTGGCGGGTCAATGTGATCTTGAGGTTCGATGCATATCCTATGCCCCGTGTGGATAAACTGCTCGGACGCCTAGGGGAGGCCTGTTTCATCACAACCCTAGACCTCAGTAAGGGGTTCTGGCAGATCCTGCTCGACCCCTCTAAGGAGAAGACAGCGTTCGCCACCCCAACGGAACTTTACCAATTTACCCGAATGCCTTTTGGCCTCCATGGGGCCATGGCGACGTACCAATGACTGATGGACTGCCTTCTACGGCCCCATTGAGACTATGCAGCGGCGTACTTGGATGACCACCTGGAGCAGGTAGCAGCGGTCCTGAGATCCCTGCGAAAGGTGGGACTAACGGCCAATCCAAAAAGTGTCGCATTGGATGGTAAGAGGCAACCTACCTCAGATACACCATAGCAGGAGGATGGGTGAAGCCCCTCATTGGGAAGGTTCAAGCACCGGCAGCATGCCCGCCACCCACCATGAAACGTCAAGTGCAACAGTTCCTGGGGCTTGCTGGCTAATATTGGTGATTCATTCCCCAGTTCGCTTCCATTGCAGATCCTTTGACAGGACTTTTGACTAAGGACAGCCCCCGGCGCGTGCCGTGGACTCAAGAATGCAAGGATGCCTTCCGGACACTCAAAGAGCGCCTCTGCCAGGAGTCGGTCCTATATAGCCAGGACTTCGACCATGACTTCATCCTCTACACGGATGTCTCAGAGGTGGGGCTTGGGGCAGTCCTGTCCCAAGAAATCAACGGAGAAGACCACCAGGTCTTATATCTCAGCCAGAAATTATTCCCCCACGAGAAGAACTATGCGGTAGTAGAGAAAGAAGCACTCGCAGTGAAATGGGCCTGTGATGCCCTGTGGTACAACTGCCTCGGGGCCACATTTATGCTAGTCACAGACCATGCTCACTCCAGTGGTTAACCAAATGAAAAATAACAATGCTACGCTAATGCACTGGTACCTGGCGTTACAGCCCTATGCTTTCACAGTTCTGCAAAGGGCTGGTAAAGACCACGCCAATGCGGACTTCCTGTCCCGCCTAGGAGGTATGGAAGAGCCTGGCCCTGATGAGCGGGAGACAGATTTGATGGTATGTGTGTGTAGTGAGGCAGTGTGGGTCCCCGTCGCCCCAGAGAGAGACGAGCCCCTACGGACACCAGAGTGGGCGGAGCCCGGGAGCTCTGAGCCCGCCACTCAGAGGGTCAGGCATGGCACAGGAAGTATAAAGGCCCAACCCCAGAGCTCACTGGGAGAGCAGCCACTGGGGAGACCAGACACCTCCAGCCTACCTCCCAGTTGGGAAGCCCCAGCGACCTGCGGCGGACCCAAGGGCTGGCCAGGCCTGCCCCAGGCCAGCTATCCAGAGGAGTGGCCGAGCCTACCCTGCACCAGCAATCCCAAGGAACCTATGGTGTTGGACCCCACTGAGGACACCACCCTGACCCAGGTACCTCAAGAGGGGAAGTCCAAAAGTAGCCTGGGGACAGCTGACCCTACTCTGGCTGCAGCACTGCCAGAATGCATGTCAGTGTGTTGCAGCCAGGATCCTCACTGATGCAGCAGCGGGTCTTCTGCCGCTGCCAGGGCCCTGGGCTGGGACACAGTGGAGTGGGAGGGCCTGCGTCCTCCCCATGCCACCCAACTCATGGGTGGTAGTCTTCCCCCCTCCCAGGCCTTCAGACCCAGGACCTGGGCTCACTGTTGATATACAACCTATCCTGGAAAATGATCCCTCACTCTCACAGACCTTGGGAGGCAGGCCAGTCCTCGCTTACAGACAACCCCCCAACCTGAAGCAAATACTCACCAGCAACTACACACCACACCACAGAAACACCAACCCAGGAACCTATCCCTGTAGCAAACCTCGTTGCCTACTCTGTCCCCATATCTACTCTAGCAACAGCATCAGAGGACCCAACCACATCAGCCACACCATCAGGGGCTCATTCACCTGCACATCCACTAATGTCATATATGCCATCATGTGCCAGCAATGCCCCTCTGCCATGTACATTGGCCAAACCGGACAGTCCCTCCGCAAAAGAATAAATGGACACAAATCGGACATCAGGAACGGTAACATACACAAGCCAGTAAGTGAACACTTCAATCTCCCTGGTCATTCTATTACAGATTTAAAAGTCACTGTCATTGAACAAAAAAACTTCAGAAACAGACTTCAAAGAGAAACAGCAGAACTAAAATTCATTTGCAAATTCAACACCATTAATCTGGGCTTGAATAGGGATTGGGAGTGGCTGGCTCACTACAGAAGCAGCTTTTCCTCTCCTGGAATTGACACCTCCTCATCTATTATTGGGAGTGGACTACATCCACCCTGATTGAATTGGCCCTGTCAACACTGGTTCTCCACTTGCGAAGTAACTCCCTGCTCTCCATGTGTCAGTATATAATGCCTGCATCTGTAGCTTTCACTCTATGCATCCGAAGAAGTGAGGTTTTTACTCACGAAAGCTTATGCCCAAATAAATCTGTTAGTCTTTAAGGTGCCACCAGACTCCTTGTTGTTTTTGTTGATATATTGTTGTTGCTCAGTCCCTGCCTGAAGGCCTGAGCCCCTGACTCACCATTGCCACGCCCTGATCTAGGGCCTGGGCCCACTGTGTATATACTGTTATTGCTTGGCCCCTGTTTGAGGGCCTAAGCCCCTGACTCACCATTGCCCCGCCCTGACCTAGGACTCAGGCTGATGACTGTCTGTGTTGTTTCTGCCCTCACAAAGGCCACAGAAGAAGACTCCTGCAACCAGACTAATTTCCTTCTAGACCTCCTCCCGAATTTAGTGAGGCGGTGGAGGTCCCCATCACCCTAAAGAGAGTCTTTGTTGCGCATCAGTGGAGCTGAAATCACTGATAACCAGGTCTGAGCATTAGATCTGCTATGGGACAGTGTCTCCGGTGAAAGAAACTGCCGAGCCTGCACTAGCAGTGAGGTTCCCCTACTAGCAGCTGAAATCACTGAGCACTGAAAGCTGTGTTAAGTGGTGGAACCTCAAGACATCTCAGAGGGTGTGGTGGAGCAGTGAGCAAGTGGCTGCGGGAACAATCAAGTTGTCTTCTCCCTCCCCTCAAAGGTGGAAGGTGAACACATGCAAAATCACCTCTGAACGCTGGGTCTCCACTTACCAAGGACAACACCTGTGAGTGGATTGTGACAGAGGGAGGGGGACATCAAAGGAACTTTTGGTTGTTGGACTTAAGAACCTGAGTCCGAAGACACTGCCCAATGTACTCTGGAATGAGTGTTTTGCTTATAAATCCTGCTTGTGGCATTTTCCCAAGATAATGCTGGGTTATTTTCCCCCTTTCTATTAAAAATTTCTTATCTACACACAGACTTTGTCCTTGTCAGAGGGAAGTATTGCCTCGTAGAAGTGCCCAAGGGGTGGTATGTACTTTTCCCAGGTTATTGGGTGGGGGCTTGAGCAAGTTTTGTGTTGCATTGTTAAAAAGGAACCCCTAGATCAGCGGTTCTCAAACTTTGTTGCACCGTGACCCCCTTCTGACAACAAAAATTACTACACGACCCCAGGAGGGGGGACAGAAGCCTGAGCCTCCTGCTACCCTGGGTGGGAGAGGCCAAAACTGAAGCCCCAGGCCTCAGCAAGCCTAATGCCAGCCCCACTTTGGGGTCCCGAACCACAGTTTGAGAACCGCTGCCTTAGAAATTGAACCCGGCCTTATGACCACCAACTCCACCTGGAAGAAAGGTTACATACCTAATTTTCTATAGATGTTCTAAGCTAATCTAGAATCACAGTTAGGGAGTTTATAGGGTAAACAAAGTGCCCTTATGAGGGCAAAGCTTCATGCCTCACAGTCATGCAGATGTGGTCAAATTGGATGGAACAGGTGATTGCTTTTGTAACAGTAGAGAAGAACTTTTGAATCACTGAAGTTGCCTGCATCAGATCTATTCTTAGGAGAAATCAAGAAATGATATTTTTAATAACAACTGTTCCTCAGGATTCACAGGGAGGAAAAAATCTTACAAAACCTTCAGACACCTTCCTTCTATACATGCCTGCTGGGAAAATCCATCTAGCTAGCGTAGAGTTTTATACTGCCACTCATCATTATAATGCTTAAGCACCTTCTTTGTAAAATCAATAGCAACAGCAAGATTCCTAATGAACTTCATGATTCCTCTCCCTTTTTAGAGTATAAACACTTTGATTAAGATAGGGTTATGTTTTTGTTTGTTTGATTTGTTAGTTTTGAGACCAGGGGGACTTTCCAGGGGCATTCCTAAACTTGTGTGAGGGAATGGTACAGGGCCAATGTACACAGCTCTATGCCTCTCTCCTCTGCAACATCCAGTGCCGGGTTCAGATTGCAGAATCTTTGGAGCACTCTGGGCTCTGGAAATTTTGAGCTGGAGAGCAGCACATTGGTAGCAGTAGGGAAGCTGTCACAAGTTAGAGCCGCCCAGAATCCAGGAGGACCAAATGTCTATAATATGATAGAGCTAGGTCTCATCCGCTTTGACAGAATGTTTTTTGGAACGCATGTGCCCTATGAACTTGGCTATGCTGTCTGTACCCATCGCTCTAACAACTAACCCACATTCTGATCACAAAGTCAGGAACAGATCCAGAAATACTGACTCCCAATATTCCACTGCTCTACCACATATAGTTGCCATTTTGTCACTGGCAAAGGGTGTATCATGTTCCTGTCTATGGGCTGGTCCACCTAAAAGATAACAACTTAGTTCTGCTACATTACTCTATTAGCACAAGAGGACTGCAATGTGGATCTGGAATTTCTGAGTACAACCTTTGCCGATGACCAGCCATGCAGGAAAATATAATATATGCTCACATAATTACGGACTGTAGCATAATATATACTTATAAATGGGCAGGATTAAGTTTGCATGAGTAACTTTACTTCTGGCATTTCTTAATCTTTCAGTATTTGCAACTTTATCCTTCTCTTAAAGTTGCTTGTTTGCATATAATATATAATAAAGACTCTCTCTTAAATTAGTACTTGTTTGGGGGCTGGATGCCTCAAGGCATTGCTAATAAATCAGAGATCTTTTTGCTAATAGGTCACCAATCTGAACTCAGATGAGCTCAGTAGGGAGTAAAAATTGGGGTCTTTCTAAATTGAAATCCTCAGATGAAAGGCAAAGTATTACTTTTATCATGTTTATTATTATTTATAATAATAAATACCCAAATATTGTGGTGATATATGGAATAATAGTATATGATTGTATATGAACATTCTTTTTTCATTTTAAATTACTCAGATATTTACATTGTGAGATCTATGAATAACATTTCCAATTCCTATAGCCACATTTATTTTTTGGTTTTGATAGTGACACTGAATCAAATACATACAAAATGATCTGTGAAAGTCGGGTCCTGATTTGAGATAATTTGACTATCAGATCCATTAATTCAAAAGAGAGACGTGGCATATCTACAATAAAGACTCAGAGTAATGCTATTTCCTGGAAAAAAAACATGCAAATCACAAATACTAATGGACTTCATGGCAGTTGCCTCTCATACAAATATGAATAAAATTAATTAATTAGAACTCACTTGACAAGCAGAATTATGGAAAAAATTTGCACTATCGGACTGTAACATTTTAATTTTCATGTAGATATAGAATGTTTTCCCATAACAATGTCTTTTGTGTTGTAAAATTAAATATGTTGCTTGCACTTCTCTCTTGTGGTATTAATATCATCCTATCCAAGTTTATCCAGTAAAAGATTACTTCACAACAAATCATTTCCAGTTCAAGTTCCAGCTCCAAGTCTTTCCACAAATCCTTTAAAAACTAAGCAACATTGTTTAAGCAAAAATCCATTTCTCCTTGCTGTGTTAGATAAAACAGATTGAAAATATGCCTTACCTTTTCAGCTGCCACAGAAGGAAGAGATGTGGAAATGAACTGTTCATTAGAGATTGAGGAGTTCACTTCTTCTTTACTGAAAAAATTTGATTTTCTCCCCACTCTTTTCCTTCCTGCAGGGGCCAAAGTTGGAGTAAAACATCTGTAGACAGTGATCCCGTGGCAGCCAACAGAGACCTGGCTCAGGGGATGGTTGCTACTGCTGCCACAGGTTCCAAAACACTGCTGTTCCTGGGAGCAAAGCAGAGACTAGTGATCAAACGGAAGTTATTAGCTTCTTTAAAATTCTAAAAAGAGGTTTCACCGTGAGAAAATGCAATGCTGAATTCATCAAAATGTGCTTATGGCCCCCAAGCCACCCACAGGAAGCATAGTGGCTATGCTTTCTTAGACTTCCGAATGATTTCGCTTTCTGAAGTAATAGATTTGCAAAAATTGCAAACCTCAACCTCCTCAGAGAGACTGAAAAACACTGGTAAACTGAGCAGGCCCTTTACTGGAAACAAGATAGCCTGGTTTCCTTTCCAGTCAATTGCAGATCACAAAACATGACAGATAGAAGACACTATGAACTTTCCTGAATGAACACCTATGAAAAGTAGAAATGAACCTAACTCACCAAGTATGAGTCTGGAATCAGATGCAAATCCAAAATCCATGGATGTCTGTATTGGTGATTCCAGTCCAACCTGTTACAGAGATAGGCTAAGTATCTGCATCCAAACTTCTTTAGATTCTGGGAGGGGGTATTGAGCCTCTTTTTCCAGGTCAAGCTCATCTCTAATTTAAAGGAGCAATTATTTCTGGGTCAAACACAATATATAAAATTGGACAACAGGGTTCTTTTTATTTCTTAGATGTCTTGAGAAGTGGCATATATCAGTACAAAGTCTATAAAGCATTGCCATCCACATGGCAAAATGAATCAGCTTGTGTGACTCTTTAATTGCATAGCTCTACTAACCCAATAGGTTCAAACAGCATGTGCTTAACTTTAAGCATGTCAGTAGTCTCACTTAAGTAACAAGAACTGCTCTTGTGCATAAAGATAAGCCCATGAGGAACTATCTGCAGGATTTGGGCCTTTGTCTTTACTCAGGCGACATTCTTATTGGAGTAAAGACTTACTGGCAGTCTTGCCAACCAACCTTAAACATTAAAAAATGAGTTTGTTATTTTTAATCTCATGATTTTTAAGACAAATTTTGGATTATTTTTATCATTTGGTTTTTGAGCCTGTAAGATCCACTTGGGTCATGTTTTCAAGCTTTTCTCTACAGCCATGAAGACCAGACACATCCCATCGCCCCCCCGGTGTTTTTTGATTTTTTAATGAAAGCTGAGATTCTCATGAAATCACATTCCCAGAAGCTGCTGCTTTAACAAAAACAACAAATAGTGGGAAACTTGAGATTAAATCACATGAATTGACATTTCTGGATCTGTTAGTGATTCCATCATCTCTCAGCATCTTCCATCCAAGGCCTCTGATGTGCTTTATCAACATAAAAACCTCACACCACCTCTGGGGAAAAAGCTACTTGGGCAGCCATGGCAGGATTTGAGGCCAGACAGAAAGGGCCAAGTTGCATGGGGTGTAAACCAGAGAACGATCAGCAGATGTGTTTGGAGATGATTTAATTGGTGTTGGTCCTGCTTTGAGCAAGGGGGTTGGACTAGATGACATCCAGAGGTCCCTTCCAACCCTGATATTCTACGATTCTAAGTCACAATGGGGTCAACTCTTCCCATGGGTGCGACTTGGAACCATCTCACTAAGACCAACCTTGCCAGCAGTGCCTACTGATTATATATATATATATATATATATATATATATATATATATATATATATATATATATATATTTTTTTTAACTTTTCATTAAGGCAAAGTTACCACCCGCACCTCCGAGCACGCTAGAGAGAAGAGAACGACCACATTTCTAAAAAGCTGGCCCCTTCGTGGCACCACTCTGGCCGAGATAGGTGGCGTGAAAGTTTCCCCCAGGCTAGGCCGCGCATTACTGCCCCACGCCTGCAGCCGGGGCCCGGGCCATGGGCAATGCAGAGTCCTGCTGATCACACACCATCCTCCACGGGCGCTGCGCCACCTGCCGGGGGTGCGGGGCCAGCCTGGCCACATGGTCAACAAGTCCCAGGAGCGGGCGGCGAGTCCCGTACCACGCTCAGGCAAACCCAGGCCAGCTAGGCCCACTCACTGCCAGGCCTATGGGTAACTCGGAGGGGGTCTGGGTTACCGTGGAAACAGACAACTACCACCTCTGTCACGTGGGAGACATTGGGTGGCGCCAAGCGCTGACTGGCTGCTGTCACGAGATTAGGCTGTGGGGGCGGGGTAGGGAGGAAATTTGCGCCTTTCCCGGCACCAGTGTATCCCAGAATGCACCGCCCTGCCTGTGGCTAAAACCGGGGCCAGGCGGCTAACGGAGCACGGTAGATTACGCAGGCGCAGTATGAGCAGCAAACTGGGAGGGGGCGGAGGTGTTGGATGAGCCGGCTCAAAATGAGCCGCTCGAGACTAGTGGAGGGATATGTCGGATGACAGAATGAGGTTGAATGCGCAGGCGCACTGTAGGCACCGTTCGGCGCTGCAGAGAGATGTGAGGTAGCTGAGAGTATTGCGCAGGCGCGGTTCGAGCGGCTGGGACCTCAGTGGGCGGGGTGGGTGCGCGCGCAGGCGCGGTGCGAGCACCCAGCTGTTGGCGAAGAGGTTATCCAGGGGGCGGGGCCGGGGTGTTCGCTACAGGCTGGCGGCGTGAGCGGTTGCGGTCCGAGCCGGAGGAAAGATGGACGAGTTCCAGTCAGGGGAGGAGGTAACGGCTCGGGCAGCGGGGCAGGGATCCCGGCGAGGAGCCTTCTAGGGCGCAGGGAT
This sequence comes from Malaclemys terrapin pileata, assembly GCF_027887155.1. NCBI lineage: Eukaryota > Metazoa > Chordata > Testudines > Emydidae > Malaclemys > Malaclemys terrapin. Next base: position 90,749,675 of record NC_071507.1, read on the forward strand.
CCCCTGTTCCCATTGCTGCCGCCCCTCCCCGACACACACACGGGGGGGGGGGGAGAGAGTTGCTAGGAGACTCACCATCCCCCGGGATGCTCGGGGAGTGGGGGCGAGCTGAGTGTCCGGGGGCAGGGGGACTGGGAGCCTCGCGCTGCCCCGGAATCCCCAACGGCCGGAGCGTGCCCGAGCTCCTAACGGGCTTCCCCTGCCTCCTGCATTGCCCGGGGGGGGGGGTAACGCCCGGTGCCCCCTCCTCAATGCTTGTGAATCCCAGGCGGGGGGAGGGGAGCGGAGTCTTTGTGTTCTCCATGTGGCAGCGCAGTGCTGGGGCTGCTGCCGTTTACTTGCAGGAGCAGGGTGCCATTTGACTAGGGAGTACCACACATCCAAGGAATAATGACAAGGAATCCTTGTGGCACCTTAGTGACGAACACATGTATTTGGGCATAAGCTTTCGTGGGCTAAAACCCACTTCATCAACCTGTCCCCAAGGAATGATGTCTCCCAGAACTGCATATCCGCGGTGGGGTTTTGATAACATCACAAACCAAGTGAATGAAGCTTGATTAATCCAAATCTTAACATAGAATTCAAGCTTTAACTCTTTGTGCATTAGTGGTCATTGAAATATCTCACTAAGCAATATTCCCACATCCTGTCCCTAGGTCTCTCTCTTGTGTTTCTGTATCTTGGAGGAACCACTTATCTTTCACCCTTCTTCTATGCCCCTCTTGTCTTCTATCCTGAAAGTTTCTCTTTCAAAACTTTTTTGTAGGCTATGATAGAGAAATATCGTAATAGACATTTTCCTGAAGTCATTGTATGAAACTTCACTATTGCATTAAAATTAAGTGCACAAAAATGTCACATAGCCTAGAGGCTTGAGCACAAAAGCAAGAGCCAGATAAACCTCTTAATTGTGCCTCAATTTTGCAGCACACAAAGATGTTTTCTTCATATTTCACAGGCACGTACCCCCAAGGCCATGCACATTCAACTTTTACCAAAATAATTCATGATTTTTACAAAAACTATTTGTGTTTTACTGATTTTTTTTTATTGAAGTACACAAATATTATTATTAAGAAAACCAGTATGTTAAATTTGCTGTTTGTTAAATTAGTCTAAGTGTAAATGAAAGGCAGTCTATTAAAGCAGTTAATGTGTAAATTGGTAAAAAAATGTGTAAATTAAAAAAAAAAGTGTCAATTTCCTGGAGCTAGCTCCCTGCTCCATAAGGAGAGATGAAGGCTTGGTAACTTGGGCTGCCATCTCTCCCCCTGAAATGGGGAGCTAGGTCAGAAGTATTTACTTTGCTCTTTGTTGCATGTTTTTTTTCCCCTGACCTTCCATACCCTGATATGACTTTTTCAAGCAAATTAGTACAGAGTGGAGGGAATACTCTTGAGAGAGTTCCTTATACCAGTAGGAGGAATAGCTCAGATGGATTTTGAGGGCTTAATCTAGTTTTCATCTAACTCAAAATGTATGTACTGTTTAAATGCTAATAAGAGATTACGTCACCTTCATCTTATCCGACCAAGGTCTGTTGGTGAAAGAGACAAGCTTTCAAGCTACACAGAGCTGCACTTCTGGTGTGGGAAAGGTACACAGTGTCCCAGCTAAATACAAGGTGGAATAGATTTAGTGTACGTAGTTAACACATTTTTTTTTTAAGGGACCGTTCAAGGTGAAGTGGCCTATTAATACATCTGCAGTCATAGGATGAAAAAGGAGGGTTAGTGGGTCACAGATTGTTGTAATAAGCCGTAAATCCTGTGTCTTTGCTAGACACTAAAAATCATGATCTTGATAAAAGTTATGAACTTAATCTCCCAGGCTTGTCTTTTGAAGGTGTTATGCAGGTTTCCTTTGAGGACGAGGCCTGAAAGGTCTGATATGGTGTGACAGCTTTGTGAAAAGTGTGTGCCCATGGGTGATAGTGGCTTTTTCCTCACCATTTGTGTTTGAGTTCATTTGAGAGTGTTGTGATTGTCTGGTTTCACCCATATTGTTGGGGCATTTAGTGCCCTGGATGAGGTACATCACATGTTGTGATAGGCATGGGTAGAATCCCTTGATCTTGAAAGGTGTGTTGGCTCATTACAACAATCTGCAACCCACTTTTTTCCATCCTATGGCTGCTCAGGTGTTAATAGGCCACTTCATTTGGAATTGTCCCTTAGAATGTGTTATCTACTTATGCTAAACAATCTATTCCATCTTGCATTTAGCTGTGACACTGTGTTCCTTTCCCAGACTAGGAGAAGGACTCTTGTCTCTTTCACCAATAGAAGTTGAGGCCTGTCTTTTACTGGACCAACTTTTCTCTTTGTGGTTATGGGCAGCCTGTAATTACCAGTATTAGTGCCAGTAGGTAAAAATGAACAAATGGAATTGTCATACACATTAAGTTTACTGTGTTATAACTTGTGACTACCATACTTGAATCACCAAACTATCATTGAACACATTAGCAGTGTCCAAGAGACCACCAGTTTAGTAAACTGTTTGTATTTGTTACCAAGACTTGTTTTTTAAAAAGTACTGATTCTGTGAAGATTAGTACACACAGGTTGTCATTGTCTTCCCCTTTACCATTTCAAATGGGAGAAACATAATTTTATAAGCCTCCGATGTCAGGAAATGTGACTCTGACATAATGGTCATGTTTGTGTAAATATTCTAGCACCTTTTCTTTTCAAATGCCCAAGGAAGTCCAGTATGAAAGAGTTAATGAAAAGACTGAGAATCTAAATGCACAAGTCAAGAAGGTCAAAATTATGGATTCTACAGTAGAAGTAACTTAGTGACATTACACATACACAAGTACAAATTTAGCACCGTTTTCTGTTGGGCACCACATTGTTAGCAGAATCCGTCAATCAGAGCTTGCTTTCTTTTTTAATGAAGATTACATTGCCACTATTCCCCCTTTCCTTCCTTCCCTCCTCCAAGTTTTTATTAATTCCTCAGGACAGAGGAACTGATCCCTTTTACTTCATTCATAAAACATAATCTCACATCAAGGGTTGACTACAAGCTCTTTGGTCTCTAAAGATATTTTACAAGGGTTAGGTGGAATAAACACTTAATACTGTAACATGTAAGGAATCAAGACACTTAAAATAGAACTGTATCAAGGAGAAACACGTTGTACAGTTATACTTGCATATACACACACACATTATTGCCAGTTTGACCGTGTCACTTTCCTTCTCTGCGCCCACTCAGCAAGCTTGATCCTGATGTTTTTTCTCAGGCAAAACTTCAATTTTACCAAGCTCAATCATTTTACTATTATCCTTAGGGCTTGGCTACACTTGCGAGTTAGAGCGCATTAAAGGAGCCCCAGGCGCCTTAGCTCACTACCCATCCACACTGGCAAGGCATGTAGAGTGCTCTGACTCCACGGCCAGAGCGCTCCTGGTACTCCACCTCGGTGAGAAGATTAACGCTTGGTGCGCCTTGGCTGAAATGCCCAGGCGTCGGTGTGAACGAGGTGTTGCGTTACTGCGCTCTGATCGGCCTCCGGAAACATCCCATAATCCCCTTAAGTCAAGTGGCCACTCTTGTCATTGTTTTGGAATCTCCGCGGGAATGCGGATATGCCCTTTGAAAGCTCCGTTTCTGACAGCCAGCATGCTTATCAGCTCTAGGACAAAGCAAACAGCTACTGTGGAATGCTGTGTGAGGGAGAGGCGGGGGGGGGGATGGGAGAGGGTCTGCTGCTGTCTGAACTTGCAAGACAGCATGCTGACATGCTCTCAGCCCCCCAAAAACCCACTCTCTCCCCCACATACATCCAGCACAGTCCCTGTCACGCTCCACCCACCCACCCCCCCCATTTGAAAAGCACGTAGCAGCCACTTGCATGCTGGGATAGCTACCACAATGCACTACTTTCAGCTGTCAGTGTGGACAGATTGCAGCGCTTTCCCTACTGCGCTTTACGAAGGCTGGTTTAACTCAAAGCGCTCTACATCTGCAAGGGTAATCATGCCCTAAGTATCTTCATTCCAATTTTTCTGTTTTCTCCATCAGTAGTCACATCAGATTGTAAGCTCCGTCAGATTGTAAGACGTTTGGAGCAGAGGTTATTTCATGTGTATACAGAGTCTAGCATTACTTGCTCCCTGATAGGAGCCTCAGTGCTACCATGATATAAACAACCTGGACATGTTTAAAAAGCTGTGGGGAGCCAAGAGACCGCTACCTACATGGAAGAGAACTTCAACAGAATAGTAAAAGTGGAGTGGGAATGGACATGTCCCCTTCTCCCTAAGGTTGCATCTGGGCTGTCTGCTTTTAATCTTTGTGACTAATAATTATTATTGATTATAATCAAGACTTTCAACAAGCCAGGAAAGTGAGTTATGACTTCTTGGGCAACAATAACTCAGTCCTTGAGTACATACATACCCAAATCTAAGACTACAATTCTTGCATTGTATAGGCATAGTTAGTAGAGTCCTGATTTTATAGGGACAGTCCCGATATTTGGAGCTTTGTCTTGTATAGGTGCCTGTTACCCCCCCCCCCCCCAACTCCAATCCCGATTTTTCACACTTCCTATCAGGGTGACCAGACAGCATCATGCCACTGTCCTCTAAAAAAGAACAGCTCTGCTCAAAATAGAGCTAATATGCTGAATTTTATTGTAAAATGAAATAGGTCAGCTAAAGTCTTACTTAATTCCATGCTAATCCAAATGATTGCTAATAAAATATTTCTTAGTAATGTAGGCAAAGTACTGATTTAATCCAGTGAGGTGCCTAATTAAACGTAAACAAGGAAGATTAGGTGCCTCTTGATTTAAGTCTGACAGACTCTCAGTCTAAATTATCCTAAAAAATGTACTCTTAACTAGCTACATTTCCACTAGTGAAACTTGTACTCGCAACTAGAAACTGGCTCTGAAACATTTAAAAGTATTCATTCATTTAAAATTCTATCTCTGAATTTTTCTGTAGACTTCTTTTGTTGTTGATGAAGTGAGTAACATCATTAAAGAGGTAAGAAGTTACCAAATGTCTTCATGTTGTCATGTGAAAATGTAACCTTGTATGCTCTATATTTGTGTTGTACTATTTGCTCTCAATAGTTTTTTGTGTACAAAAAAACCTATTTCTTCCAACCAATACATTGCTTAGTATTAGAAATAGATATTACATAGGTTATCATTCAGTTTTCTATTAAGACTGATACCAGTTAATAGTTGTCTTTTTAAATCTTTTTAAGTATTGTTATGAACTTACTCTAAATATCAGAGATATTTTGAGTATGTTCCTCATCTAGTGTGAAGCTTTCTTCATAGTAATTCGTAAACAATGGAAATTATATGAATAAGGTGAAATTTATGCAGAGGGGCCTAAGCTCCATTTAAAACTCAGCGTGAAGAGCTTTGCACAACCCCTCTGCACAAACATAAATTTCACTTATAAATGTCTCACACGTCAGGATTTTTTCCTCAAAGATAATGCATGAGCTACATATTTGATGTAGACACTTCAAAGTGTATTTGAGATAAATGCCCTGTAGTTGCAAGTTGCTAAGAAACTTGCATCTTGTCTACAGAGGTGTTTGTTTGTGGCAACCACCTTTCCTGTTGTAGAAATTCAGTAGAATGGCAAGTAGATGGGATTATGACACATTGTTTTGTTGTATAGTAACCAAATAAACTCTCCAAAGTTGCAGATTAATGTAGTCTTGGTTAAGGAGTTACTTTCAATGAATTGTGGCCATTTAATATGTCTCTTAGGAATTTGGAAGGCCCCTTTCATATACTGTATTTTTTTTTTCTCTACACTAAGTGAATTAGTTCTTTGATTTTATATTTTTTAAGGAAGCAAACTAAAGCTTCTGTAAGAAAAGTGCATGACCTAAAATTACACATTTGCTGTTCAGCCATAAAATGTGCCTGCTTACTTTGAAAATGTACACCACTGGGTACAAGTGAGAATCTGTATGCATAAGTAGTGGAATTTTTTATACTTGCTTTCTTAAATAATCTTCAGCCATGTGGTCTGTCTTACTTCTGGCTATTGGTGTAGTAAAATAACAGGATTTAAAAAAAAAAAATCTTCTCAAGACTACTTCAAAGGTTAAGCACAAACAGTTGAAATTCTACTTTCAGACCCAGCTCTCTGCACAGAGTCATACAGCAGTACCAAACATGTATATGTGTGAATATCTGTTTGTGAATCAAAATGTTTCCAGTCACTCTAGTTCTGTTGCAAATGCAAGTAACATTTGTAGTTCATAATGCCTATTTGGGATTCTGCAGTAGGGGTTTGAGAAAAGCAGGAATCAAATTAAAATCAAAGGCTAAAGTAGAACGATTGACATCACCGTGCTAACAAAGAGCAAATCATTTGGAGTGCTTTGGTCTTACATGGTAGGTGTGTGGTAAAAGTATTTCTAATACATACCACTGCTACAGACTCTGGCATCTTCAATTCTAGTCAAATTTGGGGTTCTCCGTAAACTGAATGTCCAATGTGTTAAAAACATCTGAAGTACTTAATTAAAATTAGAGGTCTAAGCTGAATAGTGGCAACATATCTTTCTATGTTTGTCACTTTTAGGCTATAGAAAGTGCAATAGGTGGCAATGCCTATCAACACAGCAAAGTGAACCAGTGGACTACAAGTGTGGTAGAACAAACTTTAAGTCAACTAACAAAGCTGGGGAAACCTTTCAAGTATATTGGTAAGTTTGTGCTGCTATATTGGCTTTGCTTACATTTCAGTCTTCTGGTATAGTCAGTCTATTAGTGAGATTTAAAGATGAATGCAAAACTTTTTATATAAACTGTCTCCTAAACTAGAACAATACATTATATTTTAGTTATAAACTATGAATATACAGTAAAGCTGATTTTATAGTTTGATTTACTTGCCAAATATCTAGTGTCAGTCTGTAGATTAGAGTCTGGCACTGGTATTTTGCGTGCTGTTGGTTTTGTTCCCCTTGCCCCCAAGAGGTAGGAATATTGTTGCCCCTTCACGAGGGGGGTTGGGAGGAGTGAGACTTAGAGATTAAGTGACTTGCCCAGCATCCCACAGAACTGGGGAAAGAATCCCCATCTCTTGTCACATTTCACTGCCTTAACCACAAGACCATCCTTCCTGTTACAGGTTATAAACTTCTTTATTTGTTACCAAAGTGCCTGTGAGTCCCAGTCCTGGATCACGACCTTATTGTGCTAGGTGCTGTACAAAGCGGGGGAGGGGGAGCCTTTCCCTGTCCAAAAGATCTTAGTCTGTCTTGAGATTTTATGTAGGTGATGGCCAGAGCTGATTTATTTGGGACACCTTTGAAGTATCCGTGTTAGCACCTTAGCTTTTTCTTACATTGATTTTTAGTGCTTTTGTATTTATTCTGTTTGACGTGTAGGGGTCTGCATCTTTTTGCTAAGAAGTTTTTACAGTAAATTGCATTCATGTGGTGGATGTTGCATGTAGTGAATTTGAGTTCATAGACAGAGGGGACTGATGTAAGTGTGTTGATAGTAATGGTCAGTTTGGTTCTCTAATGGAAGCCTCTTTTGTATGTTAACAGTGACCTGTGTGATTATGCAGAAAAACGGTGCTGGCCTTCACACAGCAAGCTCGTGTTTCTGGGACAACACCAGTGATGGTACAGAAGCGACTTAATTTTCTTTCTTAAAAATAGCAATTTTACATAAAAATTATGCTAGAACTTGCTTTTATTGACAAGATTCTGATGCTGTATTTTAGCTAAGACTGACACTTAATCTTAAACTACTATTTTGGAGCAGCGTGGTACAGATTAAACTGCCTTTGGTGGAAAGGAGCAACAAAAGTCTCCAAATTAAGAGGCTTATAAATTTATTTCAATACATGTGAAGTTAGCAGCTAATTTCTTTTAAAAAAAAAATTTGCAAAGTTTAACTACTGTGATAGCTTCACTCTTAGAATTTAAAGTTTCACTTTTTAATCAATTTTTAATATAGATGTCTGATCATGATATGGGGAAGCATGCATAACTTGGTGTATGTAATTCTCTTCTGCTGTAGGAAACTGCACTGTGAGATGGGAGAATAAGACTATGTACTGTATTGTCAGTGCCTTTGGACTTGCAATATAATTGCCTTGGAACTGCTCAGCCTTCTACTGATTTTCTTCTTCAGCACTTCCATTTCATAATCTGTTCAAATTGAATACACTTACTTTTGTTTTTAATGTACTTTTTTATGTAGTTCTTTCAAATGGAGAAATGTGAAAACACTAGTCATATGCTGTTACAAGGACTATACATTTGATCTTTATTGCACCAGTGTTGCCAGACTGTCTTAAAATTTCAAGGACTTCTCAAGGTGCTAATAAACAAAAACCACCCTGAAACCTGCTGCAATGTAAAGGTTTCTTTAGCTTTACTCTCTGAAACGAATTTAAATAAGAATTTTCACACTTTGTACTTTTGGTTAGCATTAAATTATTGAAGTTCATAACTTTGTGTGACTCATCTATTGAATTCAACTGTTTTGTGGTTTTGGGTTTGTTTTGTTTGGGTTTTTTTTGTTTTTGTTTTTTTTTGGTAGGGGAAATTTAAGAGAATAGCTTTTCATTCTATTTGTTTTCAAGGTGTATGTCATAATTAATCTCTGATGTAGACAATCTGCCTACACTGAAGTGTAGGCAGAATTGCAAAAATCTTATTTGAGACAATACTATTTAAATACAACCATGGTAAAGACTAAATGAGCAAAGGCACAGTCTAAAAAGATTCTCTGATCTCATCTCTGCTGCATTTAACACTGGTCCCAAGAATGTGTTTCTTCCATATAGTAATTCAGTAATTTTGTGAGCCTCTTCAGCACCATCTGTGTTTAAATAGGAGGGCTCAAGGAGGCATCTAATATGGTCCAGTCCTATCAGGCATCTGAAACATGGGTTAAATTGAAGTGCTATTAAATAACATTGGGTTATATGGGGGACTGAAGGGATTTGGATAACTAGAATTTTCAGATAAAGCAAATGCAGATAAGTGGAATTATAATGTGTCTGGTTCTCTGAAAACCTCTACCTTAACTATAAGAGTTGTAGAAAGTCAGAAAACTTGAAAAAATAAAGGGGAATGCTGTTTCCCTTCTGAATGTTTGTGGGACCTGGGTTTGTGTGTGGGTTTTTTGTGTGTGAAACTTCTATTTCCCAGTGGGGGGGGAAAAAAGGGACACAAACCAGAAGAAATGTATATCATACACCTATACTATTCTTCAAAATGTTAATCTTGCCTTCTAAAATAGTAACCATAGAATCATGTTTTTAACCATTAGTTTGCTTGCAGAAATGTGCTCTATTTATTACTTGTGTCCTCAAATGTCATGGGGCATCAGTATTGCTTCACTTTTGCATTATGCAGTAATGTATTATAAATAAGTGTTCACATCTAATAATGACCTACATATCTATAAAAGCAACTTCCACAGCACAATCAGAAACATGCAGGCCTGTACTGGTTTCAACCTTATAACGAACTGCTTCTGCAAAATTATTTATATGGTTAAGTGTTTGCAGGGTCAGGCCCTAAATTAATAGTGCAGTGTGTAAAGAAAGAGGATTGAAACGGTTGAATTTTTTTGCTTGGTCAGTATCCTTCAAAACAGGAGGCTGAAGAGGGCTATAAAGCCAGCTGCTAGTGGAATGATTTTGCTCTGCTTTTGCAGATGGGTATGAGGGACAGCCATCACTTTCACTTTCTCTAAGTGCTGCTGATGGTTTTTGGTGCAGCATGTTCTCCCCAACAAGTCATGGTGTCTATGCAGATATACAGGGGTAACTATATGCTGGTCAACTAGTAAAACATTGAATCATAGTTTTGAAGAGCTCTGTGAGCTCAAAAGCTTGTCTCTTCCACTAACACAAGCAGATCCAACAAACAACTACCTCCCCCACTTGGTCTAAGATCCTGGGCTTACCGTAGCTACAGTGCTCCCATCTCAACTGAACACTGATATACATAACTGGAATCTGTCTGGTTCATTTGTGGGTTAATATTGATAGGTATTTAGTCCACTTAGAATTCTATCAAATGCTTGAGCTGCTGCATGTGTTAACTTACTTGTAATGTCTATATTACAATATGGAATATAATAATTGAGCAGGTGCAGTGTAAGCCTTTGAATATATTAGTCACTGTGGAGGAGAGGGGTATTTAGTAGTGTGAAGAGCTGCTCTTCTACAGAAATTGTTAGGCCCCCTCCCTATATCTAGATTGAGGAATAATGCAACAAATGGCCTAGAGAGCTGTTGGTATTCTGTTTGCCTCTGTGACGATGAATCACGGAGATGGCCTCCTGAGTTACCAACTGAGTGCATGTGGTAGGGGGGAATAAGAGCCCCAAACAAAAGGAAGGTAAGGTATGTCTGCACTGCAATTAGACCCCAACTGGCTTGGGCTATTTAATTGTAGTGTAGACACTGGCTTGTGCTGCAATCTAAGCTCTAGGACCCTCTCATCTCACAGGGTCCTAGACCCCAGGCTTGAGCCTGAGCCCTAATATCTACTCTCCAAATAAACAGCCTCTTAGCCTAAATCAGCTGACAGGCCAACTGCTAGTTTAAGTGCAGTGTAGGTATAGCTCAGGCTTTCTATGTTGTTGGGATCTTGAATGGGGGAATGGAGATTCCTAGGCCCAAGTAAGAGATTCCCAGCAGCTTAGGTTAGTTTTAAAGGACAAATAGCACTTCTTCATTATAGAAGCCTCTATTACCTTTACTAAAAACAAAACAAAAAATCTTGCCTCACTGATTCAGGTGTCTACAGGCAGCGCTACACCTAAACTGTTGCACCAGTGTAGCTGTGCCACTATAGTGCTTCAGTGGAGACCTTCTCCTGTCAGTGTAGTTAATCCACCTCTGCACTACCATAGCACTGTCTACATCAGGGGTTAGGTTAGTATAACTATTGCATAAGGGTATGGAGTTTTTACAACACTGAGCAATGTAGTCATCTATGTAAGTTTGTAGTAGAGACCTGGCCTATATTTGCTTGCTTTAACTTTGTAAATAACTAGTTTCCTTTTTCCTCTGTAATAAAATTGTATACAAGGATTGTCCTTGGTGTAAACTTTAAGGTGCAATTGATCTGAGGTAAGTCACTGGTCCTTGGACTAAAAGTACCCTGAATATTACTGAGTCTTGCTGTTTCTCAAGGGCCATCTATCTCACAGATACTCACCTAGGTGGCAAAATAAACCAGCCTCTCCAAGGACTATCTGACTAGTTAAGGCTATTAGTATGTCTGGAGTTTGCCCTTGAACTTCTGATCAATTTGGGGTTTGTGAGCTGGTTGTTTTAACAGTCTACCCTGAGGCTGGTACTCACTCTGGGAACATCACACTTGAGTTTTCAGAATTCAAGTGAAATGAAGTGTCAATGCTATGATTAATATTGCAGTTTTTATCCTTTTAAGCACAGGGGATACACTTCCTGTGCTGATTAAACATTTACAGGCTAAGTAAAGCTTTTTGGTGTGGCCATTACATTATTAATGTTTTGTGAGTGTGTGGTGTAGAAGGGAACAAAATTCTCAGTCCTATTTGTAAGAGGAAGAAATGCATTTGCTGACCAAATTGACATCATCTCTCCCTTTGTCATGTTAGATCCAACTTACGACTGAATTTTGCAAACACACATGCTTAACTTTATCAATGGGAAATCTACTTAACTCTGAATACTCATTAACCACATGTATTTCCAGGATTATGACCCTAGACTGTAAAGTGCTTAGGGTAAGAACATCTTCTAATGATACTGTACCCACATTTCAATAGTAGGATTTTAAGCACAACTAATGGGGCAGATAAAGACTAATAATCTTTGAGGTTGATTGATTTTTGCATACTCTGAGGTCTTTAGTAATCTTGACTGAGGCCTAGACCAGTTTAGTCCAAGCAGAGGTAACTAAATAAAGGTATTTGACAAGTTAGTGTGGTACTTGCAAATACCTGCTCAGGGCATCTAATCAGAACGTAATCTAGCCTGACATCTGCGTACTGCCTGTCACAGTAACCAAAACCAGATCCAAGCCTGGAACCCTGGGGCATGCTACCAGGCTTCTTTCTACATTATATAGTTGACATTGGGCTGAGGTAATTTTAAACAGTGTATTTTTCCTGACTAGTGGTGACTGGAAGGCATTTGATGAGATGGCATTGATACACTATATCTTGTACATTAGCTTGCTATTTCTAAAATAAAGCACCTTGAAATACTTGTCATTAGGTTCTAGAGTTAACAGTGAGCTAGACAAAAGCTAGCCCCACCCCACTTTGTCTCTTCAGTCTCAGAGGACCCTCTTACTGCTCATCTTTGTAAAGTTTTCTTTGCAATCTTAATGGTTAAACTTAATCACTTTGATTCCTAATTACTTTTTGCAGAACTTAATGTCAAAGCACCCCCTGTGAGCACTGGTTAGCATGTGTATCTGGTTATTTTCCTATCTCTAATTCTAGATAGTAAAGAATCTCTTCAAGTCTACACTGATATGTTAAATATTTCTATTGCTAATAATTAAACGTTTCTGCTGCTAGGACAGTATCAGTTTAGTATGTATGCACACAAGGCTGTCTTTTGTACCTGTAAATTAAAATAGTGCTAGATCATCACTACCTAATGGAAGGAAAATGAAACCCAAATGCAAGTGTAAAGATACAGTATGAAAACTATTTATTAACATATTTAATGCACATGAAGTCTTCCATGTATCAGCACCCAATTTTTGCTGAAGGTAAACAATCAGGTTTGCTGTGTATTCTATACCAGAAAGATTTCCAGTGTAAATAAATGACTTATTAACCAGTTCCCCTAAAACACAATACTAATACATACCTTCTCAAAGCAGCACCATATTTACAGCTTCTCATTAACAGAATATTTATCTTACACATTCTATACCATTTTGGTATACCATAGTTTTGCTTCATTTTACATATATTTACAAACTTTAAAAAATGTTTTACAATAGCATGAGGGTTTTGTGTAGTGTATAGCAGTTACTGGCACAGTCAGGACATATGGCAAAAAGGGAAGAAGCAGGCTTACAATAATTGCCTTTTGGATCAAAGAAAGATATCAAGTCAAGAATCCTTTCATTTCAAAACAATCTTCCCAAAGCAGTTCATGCTCTCTGCTACCTTTGGTTAAGAATGAAAATCCAGTTTAACAAAGATTTCTCTTCCCTAATGTATTCCTCTGGGTTATACTTCCCCTCCTTGGCCATAGAGAACAGGATATTAGTTTCCCAGGCAGCCTTAATACTGATGATGTCTTAAAGCCAATACAACAGCAAAACTGTGCATGAGAGTTCAGGACCTAACAATACCTGAATCACCAGTGTACGCCTGAGACCTGATCAACACCCCCACATATTAGACCTGCCTTGGGTGAAACTCAGGGTGTTCACCACTAAACTTGAAAAAAAAGGAATGTTCTGCTGCTGCTAAAGCACCTCCACCTTAGGAATGTCCCTAACAGTTATAACCACTTGGTTACAACCAAGTTGTAAAGATGCTGGGAAATTAGGGAGGATACAGAAAGAGACTCAACAAATGGTAAGATAAGCACTGACTATCTGCACATATAGAGATGATCACAATTTGGGTACGAAAGATAAAATGTAAAGAACTTGGGCATCAAGGAGGACACACAGATGCCAGTGCGTAACTGGTTAAAATGTTGTTTGTTTAGGAGTGTGGGATAATGTGATAGCTTTGAAGGAGGGATCTAGTTTTACCTATATAATATAAATGAAAAGCAATGCTCTTTGGGAACCATTTCCAGACTGCAGTTCAACATCAAGCTGCTGGAACTCTGACCCTTCTGTACAACCCTGATATGCAGAGGCATCACAGGGACCCCACAAATGAATGAATCTTAACTGGTCATTGGGTGAAATTTGTCTGTATAGGAGGAGTGGTGAGCATAAGAGATTTGCTTGGTATATGTATTCTGTGCATGTTGCTAATAAATAGATGTTTAGAGCACAACTGTGTAAGGCTCTTTCACTGGGAAAAAGTTCCACAGACCCATAGAGCCCTTAACCCCCAGGGAAAGGGCTCTTACTTAAATTGACCTGGTTTCTTCCTGAGCCCTCGGAAGGGAAAGAATGGGGGTGCCTAAACTGACTTGGTCACACCTTGAGCCTCCATAGGGTATAGACACAGTGCCCTAAATTGAGCGGGTAACACCAGGGCCAGTGGCATTTGGCTTCCACATAGTGCACAAGAAAGATTTTTGCAAGTAAAAAATCCTCAGTGTTGTAAAAGAGGAAGTATCTCATTTTTGCCATAACCCAGTACATTGTGGATGTATTTTGTATACATTATTAATTTTCCTATGTTCTAATCATCATTCTTGAAAAGGTTTAATTTGGAATTATTACATGAACGCCTGAAATGGGGGAGAGAGGGAAATCCACCCCAGTTTTTATTAGTTGTGTTTTAACAGCCCAGCAGAAGTGCACTTTGACTTAACTAGGGTTCCTGAAGAAAAAAAAAAATTCAGCTTTACAAAATATACTTCCCTTATTGACTTTTCCGCTGGCCATATGGAAAATACACAGCTAGCCAAGTGAATTTCTTACATAGACACCTTTCATTTAATTCTTGGGTCAAATAGCACAACACACTGCGTAGAGACACATGAATACAACTCCCCACAAAATATTTACAATCCATCTTGTTGCCACAAGAGAATTCCTCAGAGTAATCTTTGGTTCCAAATTGTATCTTTGTGCAGTTTTCAATATTCATCGCCACAAGGCATGAAATGTGTGATCTCTTGCCAGGGAGACAGCTTTACTGCTTCTGCCTATTTACTAGGTAGGTAGTGAATTTAATGCTGTGCAGCTTTAGCCAAACTTGCTAAGTTACAATGTAACATTTTTTGAGTATAAAATACAGTATGCAGGAGTACAGCCCAGCAAAGCCATAGATATTGCTTTATATCTGCAGCTATCTACATCTGTGGATGATTTTTTGCAGATCGTGGATGGATGCCGATCCAAATTTTCTTTCTAAAACCCTGCAAATCTGCAGATATCCGCTTTATATCTGCGGGTGTGGATATCCACAGATCATTTTTGCAGCTTGGATGCCGATATAAATTTTGTATCTGTGTAGGGCTCTATGCATGGGGAAAGGCAGTTCAATGCAGGATTTCTACAAAATAATTCATTAACAAGATAAATAACTTTGTTTTTTAAAGTGCACATTTCCCCATCCTAGTCCTATTTTTGTTCCTCTAACGAGCAATGTAATAACAAAACAAAGAATAATAAAGGGACAAACCAGCCTAGGAAAATTTCTCAAATTCTAAATATCATGATTTCTTGAAGTTGAATTTTTAAAAAATGTTTTCTTTAGTTAATGGAATAAAAAAAACATTTAATAAAGTCAGACTTAATATATTATATCACAAGCATCCTGGATTATAGTAAGCAGCATTAGTAAAACTCAAATATCCTACATGGAAAAATATTTTAGCAAATCAAAAAATGACTTATAAGAGGAATAAAATAGTATTAAAGTGCCAAAAAGCTTTGAATGCACAAGTAAAAATCTGCATAAAAATCTGCCTGATCCTTGTGTTGCCGCCTCCCACCCCCGACTCCCATGAAAGTCCATGGAAATTTTGGGTGTATAGGGAATGTCAGTGATTGGATCCTGAGCTTGACTTTACAAAGTCAAACTCAAGTACAAGCAAGACCTGGATTATTCTTGCTTTCTTGTTTTAGAAAAAGAGAAGCCAGTCTGTTTTTCCGTTGGATTAAAAAAGCATCTAAAACACAACCGTGTATTAAAAAAAGGCTAAGTTAGCTAAAAGGAGTTGTTAAAGGTGCAACAACTACTGCAGTTTACAAAGACAATTTAACTCTCTCAGAATTTTTCCAAATATTGTTACGAGTAACACCTACCATGCTGGGCGGAGGATTTGTGTGTGTATGTGTGTGTGTGGTGGGGGGGGGGGGGGGGGGGAAGAGAGGAGAGAATCTATTTGTTCTGTTTCTTTACTTTGTGCACATGACAGTAGTTTGGCCTTCTCTTGGCTTTGGTCTACACAAGAGACATTTACTGTGCTAGATATCTTTTCAACTTCCTAGTATGTTACATTTCATAGCCACAAAATGGTTTACACAAGCATGCTAAATATAGTTTGTATTCCACTTGCTTTCAGCAGAACTAAATGCTGTTTTGTCAGAACCATTTTAAATGCCTTTGAGAATACAGACTAGCTGTAGTAGTCAACTAGTCCTCCCATAGCACCCTGGTCAAGTCTCCCAGAATGCATTGCTCCTGAACCATGAAACAGATACCCAGAGGTTATTGCAGATGAAGTGGTTTAGAACAGTTCTAATGTGAATGCAAGACAAACCTGCAATGGTTCCCAATGCAATTCAGCATGTTCATTGTGGACACAGTGAACTTTTATGATTAAACCAGTTCAATTCCCTAATGTAGACAGGTCTTTGCATATAGATCAAAATCACTGTTTGTTCTCTATATGCTGTCAGTTTCCCCATTTGTTAGTTTGGGTATTTCATACAGCAACAGGGAAGAGAAACAGTAAGAAAATGGTGATTGTGAAACCACAGAAAGACTCCAGGGATAGGTGGCATACCTGAAAATACTAAACTTTAAAAAAAGTTAATAGAAATTGACAGCCTCCCTTTAAAAAAAAGCTATACTGTGGTAGGGAAATTGAAATACACATTTAAATATCATGATGAGCAATATTCTAATAAATACTCTGAAGTTCTATAGCACGCTGTTCTAGCATAGCCTGAAAAGGGACAGTCAAAAAGATACTTGTAAGCAGCAGGCATTTTAAGTATAGCTATTTAGGTGTGTCTAAAGATGAAGAGGTTGAGCTATCTACAGAACATGCTGAAGAACACACTTTTGTATATTTGTTCAACATGTCATCAAAAGTGATTGTCCTTATAAACTACTTTTTTTTTAAAACAGCTATGAGAAGACTGCATGAAAAATCCTAATTTAGGAAAGGATCTTGCAATTAAAAGAATGTTTGTGTTAAAAATATTAAGTTGAATATTGTACCCATTGTAGGAAATGTAACAATTTTCTCCCTCCTCTGCCCCCAACACAGATGGATTTCCCACCAAGGTTTGCAACAGTTTAAAATATTTAAACTAGACGTTTTAACTTATTTTTGTCTTATTTTGTTTTGATCATTCTAAGAGAAACCCTTGCAAATTATTTTGCACTGCTGTTTATAATATATTATTCTGTTTATAAATTTTGGCCTCAACAGAACTTGAACATTTATACCTGTCTCACAGTCATAACTGTAGATATTTGGCAAACTTCCATTTTATGAACTCCAGTCAATTACAGAGCTGACCACTGAACTGTGAATGCTTCCCCCTTGAAGCAGAAGCAATAAAGCTTGTGGTTTCTCAGAAATCAGTGGAAATACCTGCCATTTCGTACCTCCAACTCAGATGGGCAGGGTGAGGAAGGGAAGAAGAAAGAGAGGCACTTTATCACCAGTGGACACTGTACACAATAGCTAACACAAGCTGCATCAGGAGTGAAGATGATGTGCTGTACATAATCCTCTAAAAACGGACAACAAGGAAGCAATTTTAAATCAGCATATACTCAGTGACACACTTAGTTGGAACCAGACTCTGAAAGCCTCATTGTTTTAGCAGTCTGTTCTCCACAGAAATCCTGTATGTGACATTTTCTAAACCTAGTGTAAAGAGAGAATTTGGTTTCTTAGAAGCCTCCACCACAAACTTTTCAAGCATTTCCATTTTTCCTTCAGTTTTGTTTTAACTCTGTAAACAGAAATAAATAGGAAGTCCTTCCTTGGGAGATAGTGTTCAGTTGAAAGCAGATTTATAAGAAAGCCAAGGTAGTGGTCATCTAGGAAAAACCTCAAGATCACTTTCATTCTCATAAGCAAGTCTCCTCCACGTGAACTCAATCACTGTCTGATTCCTCCTTGTACTTGGCTCTAATGGCTTGACCATTCTGAAGTGGCATTTCTTCATAGTCACTCCTGTTAACAAACAGATATTTGTAAACATCCTGAACCCAATGGCCAGCTACTTAGTTTCATGTAAACAGAGAAAAGGTACTAAACCAGTTCTACAATAATTTGGGCCGTCATCATTCACAAGGATTCACTAATCCAAAAGAATGCATTTCAGTTAAAAGACGTGAGCAATACATAATCCTAATCTCCAAATTCTTCCTCAAGGTTTGCTTCTATGCCTTGTCTACACTTGCAGCAGCATGTAGAGTACAGGCACAACCGATGGAGCTACATGCCAGAGTGAAAGACAGGCTTCGTCACTGCAGTGCGTAATGCAGGGAGGCAGTGGGACAGCGCTAAAAATAGAAGTGTAGACATGGAAAGCGCTGCTTGGGCATGTAGAGAGCCGTACAGGGTACATACCTCCTAGGGGTTCAGGCATATGTGGCTTATGCAAGTAGAATGCCATACCTCACCATCTACACCGCTACTTATAGCTGTGCTAGCTGGGTGTGCAATGTGTTACTTTACATGCCGCTGTAAGTGTAGACTTGTCTTTACTGTGACACCCATGGGACTGCGGACAACAGCTAATCAGGAGGCAAGCTGGGACTGCTGCTACTGATCAAAACTAAAACACACACAAAAGCAAAGACAAAAAAGCTATCCCTACAAGCTACACATAACTAATCTATGCGAAACATGTTCTAACTCTTTCACCTACCTGTTGTGTGGCTTTTTTTTTTTTTCCTTTTTTTACAAAGTCCGTAAGCCCTCAAGGATAGGAACTGTTTTTACTGAGTGTTTGTCCAGCATCAAGCACAACGGGGCCCTGGCTGGGCCTCTAGATGCTATGTAAATACTAATACTACTGTTGAGTTCAGAATCTGAACTCGGGCAATTGCATTGGATTCGATTATTAATATTTTTAATGAATATTAGGTATCTAAAATAGCAATTGTCCTGCCCTACAGCAGTGGCCATTTTAAGTATGGCCCAGCTCTCAATCTATTCCCTCCTACTGCAACCTGCATCCTGCCAACCTGACTCCAGCACTCGTTTCCCATCTAGTCCCTTCTGCCAGGGTATTCTCTTCCCAAACCCTGCCACCCACATACTCCCTCTCACTGCAGCCTGCCATTGCCCTCACACCTACAAGTAGGGAATGTATCTTTTAGTATCAGTGTCATGGCAGTCCCTTTTTCAACAGGAAAAAAAGAAACCAAGATAGTGTGAAACCTCATTACAATCATATTTTGGAGTAAAGTGCCCCAAAATAGAAGACTCAAGCTACAGTTGTCTTCCATTCTGTAGTCAGCAGGTTTGGATTTTCACTAAGAACAACCCACCAGGTCCTTAAACTTTTTATATTAAATACAGCAACTCCACACCCCCTGAATCACCAATAGATTTTTCACAATTGTGTTACTTACCCATAAATCACATCATCATCTGAATCATTCAGCATAGAAAAGGCAGGATTGTCTTTCAACTGTGACTCTGGAAAATATAGATATGGTTTTATTTAACCAGAAAATTGCATTCCTGACTTCAAACTTTTAGATTAGACTTTTATCCAGAACTGAAGGGAGAGACTTTGTAGTTTCCAAGGAAGTTATAACTGGGATTCAGCCTGGAGTTTTACCCTGGCAAGGAAGGGATTGGAATCTGTGATTTAAACTCTTCAACCCCCATCTCACAGTATGTCAGCATTCATAACAGCTGAAGTTGACACCCTTGTCTAAAAACTCCAGGAGATGGATATTCTCTATTATTATTAGCATCATTATTTCTTCCCAGGTACAATTTCACCTGCCCACATTACTTATACCTGATATTTTAGAACACATTAGTCAATAAAGAATCTGGTTGAGAAGTATAAGCAGATTTTATAACACATTTCAGTCCCTTTCCCTTATTTATGACTAAAGTTCCAAAAGTAATGAAATCTAATAATTGTTTGGTCATTAATGCCTATCTAAGGTGTTATAACTTAGGGCATATATTTTTCACTTTCACACAGGGAGGAGGAAGGTACTGCTGTAACTTCATGCTGGAATGGAAGGATGCACACACTCTTTCCATTGGCTGTCTACAATACCACCTCTCCAGGTTGCCTGGCATAGGCCTGTGAAGTCTTGGGGCTAAGTATATCCCTGGTGTAAGTTGACAATTGCACTGAAGTCAGTAGAGTTACAGAGTGAAATCTAGCCCCTAATGGTTTGCCACAAGATCCAATACCTTCTGCATGCTTTTGAATTCTTCTAACCCAGGAACAGATGTAAATATTTGTTCCCAGCCAGCCAGCTAGCTAGTTGCATCTCCTATAATGGAAGTATGGGATTCCTGAAGCAGCTCCATTCACCTTAGTTCCAAAATCAGTTTAGTGAGAAACTGCTCTGCCCCAATAAATAAGGCCCTCCCCATGTATGTAGTACATGCTAGCTGCCCAGCATACTTACATTCAATGGTTAAAGCAGAAGACATCCAGTAGCCATATTTATTATTGAGTGTCCTAAAGCTACACAATATTAAGAGGCACATACAATAAATGTAAAATTTTCATGGATTAGATCAATGCATGTTTCTATTGTTACTGGCTATTTGAAGCCACCATAAGCTGCTCATATACACAGAACAAAATGAAGTGCTAATGAAATAGCCAACATGTGAAGATTTGATGACCTCTATAGGCATGCCAGATCTCAGCAGCAATCTGGAAAATTTTACAGTAGGTCACTTACCATACAGTGCATTCTTTGATGGGGAATACACAAAGGCTAAGGTGTAGAGATAGAAGTTGAGTAAACCATAGAATGATAAGAATTCTGCTGGTAATAATAGTCAAGGATATTACACAGTACAGCTAAGTACATATTAATTTTGAATAAACCAAACATTAGGCAGGATTCTCCCCGCAACAACATTTTTGGGAAAGCTTGATGACTTTTGCCCAGCACTTCCAAAGTATGAAGAGTATTAACTGTGTACTGTTAAAAAAGTTTTGGGACACTGATGTTTAGTTTGGCATTGTCTTAGATTAAGTTAACTGGGTGGGAGGGAGGAGTGACTGCAATCAGATAGAACACTATGACATGGTGGGGCTGTTCCCCTTGTTTTTAAGGTACCCCATTAAAGTTCTCTATTTTAGTTTCCACTAGTTATAGAAAAGTTCAGCAGTCATTTTCTAGAGGATATTGGGCACTTCCGGTCACACAGCCAGTTTCAGAATCTACAGAGAACTGTACTCCAGTGGTTTGAGTTGCAGATCAGAAATACAAGTCTAATCCTGGCTCCAACACAGACACCAGCTGGCAACATCTGGAAAATTGGCTTCCCCATCTGTAAAATTTAATGTATCTAAAAAAACTGTACTTTATAATGAATGAGATGGAGCCAACTGCTTGACTATCAAATTAGTACTGTGCAAATGCTGTTTCTAAACCAGCAGTTTTGGGAATATCTCCCACTGGTGGAAACTCTAGAGTAGACTAGCTTTGCTTCCACCTTCCCCACCCAACCTTACTCCCATATGCCCTCTCTCGGTTATCTAGACCTGCACTGAATGGGTCTAAACAACATGGTAGTAAACATGCTAGTGACAAGTCTTTCATAATACTCCAGCTGTCACTACACCAGAGGAGCTGTACCACAACAAATGGAGATTTCCCCAAAATTGCCAGCATAGACAAGATTGAACTGTAGCAAGATATGCATGAACACTCTTCAGTTGTACCATGATCCTGCAATAATATTTTCCTTCTGTATTGGAAACTCAGCCCTGAACTGGAAAATGTAAGATGGCAGTTTGCAGAACTACTTCCTACCTCCTCCAATTACGCAGCCCATCATACTTTTAAGTGAATTTAATAACTATGCCAATTTGCAGACATCGGCTAGCTACAGAATATGGTCAGCATAGGCAGCATCCATGTAAATTACCCCCCAGTGTCCTTCCAATATGACTCGGCCCTGCTCTGAAGGGATAACCTACTACACATATATGGGAAAGAAACTTGTCCTGTCTTCGTGCACATTCCAGAGTGCCAATTATGGCTGTGGATTTTGTGACGTGGACAGCTGTTCAGAGAGTTGGATTGAAACCAACACATTAATTTGGCAGCCATCATGAATAACCATCAGAAAATAACAATTTGCAGTCACTACCAACCCGGGTTGGATTTGAACTGGTGATCTAGTGGTGAAAGACAACTGCTGAGCCATCGTCTCTGTACATTCACTTAACTGAAACAAGTTACCAATATTCCTAAATGACTGGAAGCCACAATGGAAGGATATAATTCTGATAATGAGTTGAAAGCTCAGCTACGAAGTTGTCCTGTAGAACTCGTGCTCCAAAGCGTAGATAAAGTATAACAATGCTGTGGGAGGCAAGACAGACACTGTGGCTATATGCACTGAACTGTAACAACATTTGATGAGGTGAGTAATGGGGAAGGGGTAAGAACAGAGTTATAAGAAAAAATAGCACTTTGTCTTATACTAATGTGACAAATCTATTCAGCTATTTATTCTAAGAGACATTTGATTTCACACTCTTAATTTCAAAAAACATTCTGAATTAGAAGTCAGTCAGTCGAAGGATGGGAAAATTTAACTTATTTTTTCCTGGGTTTCCCATAAAGCACAATCCACAAAAGTCAGCAATGATTTGACCCTACAGTGATGGAAGGTGTGTATTAGAACCTAGTTTAGAAAAACAACATTGACAACTCACCCCAATCTTTGATTTCACATTCTGTCAGGATCCCAACTATACATATAAAATGATGGGGTCTAAATAAGCTGTTACCACTCAAGAAAGCTACCTTGAATTCATTGTGGATAATTCTCTGAAAACACTCACTTAATATGCAGCGGCAGTCAAAAAAGTGAACAGAATGTTGGGAATCATTAAGAAAGGGATAGATAAGACAGAAAATACCATATTGCCTCTATATAAATCCATGGTACGCCCACATCTTGAATACTGCGAACAGATGTGGTTACCCCATCTCAGAAAGATATCTCTGAATTGGAAAAGGTTCAGAAAAGGGCAACAAAAATGATTAGGGATATGGAATAGCTTCTGTATGAGGAGAGATTAATAAAACTGGGACTTTTCAGCTTGGAAAAGAGATGACTAAGTGGGGATATGATAGAGGTCTATAAAATCATGACTGGTGTGAAGAAAGTAAATAAGTAAGTGTTATTTACTCCTCCTTATAAACACAAGAAGTAGGGGTCACCAAATGAAATTAATAGGCAGCAGGTTTAAAACAAACAAAAGGAAGTATTTCTTCACACAACGCACAATCAACCTGTGGAACTCTTTGCCTGAGGATGTTGTGAAGGCCAAGACTATAACAGGGTTCAAAAAAGAACTAGATAAATTCATGGAGGATAGGTCCATCAATGGTTATTAGCCAGGATGGGCAGGGATGGTGTCCCTAGCTTCTGTTTGCAAGAAGCTGGGAATGAGTTACAGGGAATGGATCATTTGATGATTACCTGTTCATTCCCTCTGGGGCACCTGGCATTGGCTACTGTCAGAAGACAGGATATTGGGCTAGGCAGACCTTTGGTCTGACGCAGTATGGCCGTTCTTATGTTCTGTGGAGAAATAGAACGGGGGGGCCTTCTTTTAGTAGCCAAAGCTGTGAATCTGAAGGCCCCAAAATAAACCCTCCAACAGAGATCTGTTATGCTGACTGCCCTTACACAGAGCAGTACAGGCCTAAGTCTGTGCAAGACTGAACAACACGGTTCTCTGCCAAACTCGGTCAAGGGTAATGGCCAGAAGAGGGGGCGGGGGGGAAGAAAAACACAGAACAATGCTAAAGGTTACAACAGAAACTGCTTTAGCAATATAATAACCGCAAGTTTATGAAACCGCTGGAAAAATAGAATATCCGCTTACATTAAGAAATTGCCTTTGCAAAGAGCTATTCATTCTTGCAGTTGCAGCTATCTGCAAAGTTTTCCAATTCCAGCTATCTGCAAAATTAGCTAATCATAGATCTTCTTTTAGCATCCCCTGATAAAATCCCCTTAACCGAAAAGCCCCGGAAAATAACATGTGCCTTGCCGAGAAAGGTATCCAAACTGGTGCCAAGTACCACCCCTGGGGAAAACCACCAAGCGCCCTGCTACCCAAATAAACACCCAGCTCATGGGAAATAATGAGGAGGGTACCGGGTGGAGGAGGGGGGGGCTGACCCCCAACCCCAATTTCTTAACTCATGATGTATTGTTTGTACTTTGCTTGTGGTTTAATGAAATAAAAACCCGCCTGCGAGCGGTCCTCGGTGTGTTAGTCTTCGGACTGCATCCCAGTGCACTGGTATGTATGTCAATAAACTGGCCTCAGGCTTGAATCATTGAACTAAAATCACTGCGTGGGTGTCTTTGACCACAACAGTTCAGCACATGAAACTCCACAGAAGGTGAATGCTGCCTTGCAGATAATTCTGCAGGGTGGACTTCTCTCTGGTAGATACATGTCCATAACTACAGTCTGATCAATGTGATGGTGGTAGTAGTGGACAGTTCACTCTAAATACCTCACAAAAGGAGGTTACAGAGCAAGAGGTGCTCACCAGAGGGCAGATTAGCAAACCACTCCTGGTTATAGGCAGCGACCACAATACTGCTTTAGAAAAAATTGATTTACAGGGGCAACCACAATGTGGGCTGCATTGGCAGCTTGCCAGGACCCAAAAGGTTTTACCTAATTTACATAAGAGTGAAGTCGATTGCAGCTGCCCCCATTTTAATATAGAGGTGTGCCTCATGGATATTACAAGTCCCAACATGAAATGCTCCCTCTTGTTCTGATGACCCTCACAGACTGACGCATACCAGGTCTTCTCACCGCTGAGGGCTGCATCTCCAGGATGAAAATAAATGCAGCCACAAGCAATAGTATAGAAATTGGTGACCTATATTTAGCCCTTGGCTGCCTCAGATTTAATCAGAGTGGATACCATCTCTTTCCAAGGTCTAACACCAAATCTGTCCCAAAACAGGTTCAGTCTCCTCTTAACTGTTGATGCTGTAAACCACATTTGCTTAGTCTGTTCTAGACGGAAACAGTTTTCCCTCTGATAAGAATATTCTAGATATACCACTTAAGTTTAGAGTAATAGCTCCTTGCTTTCAAACACCGTTCATAATGACATCATCAACCCCATTAGCTGAATGGAACAATCCCATATGTTTACGGTTCTTATACACATTCCCCTTTTGCAACATTTTAAGGCTGCCATAAAAGAGCAACATAAGTCAATCTACATTTTTTCCAAAAGGCAAACCATTTTCATGTCATGGAGAGTCAGGTGTGGGACTCCACAAATCACAGCAGAAGTTTGAGCGTTTACAGACTGCTCAACTCTCCCAGATGATCAGTGCAATTGTATTTTTTTTAATGCAGGCATACAGAGCAGGTTTTTAGTCACTCATCATTCTACTTACCCAAGAGCTTCACTGCCAGTTCACCAATCTCATCTTGGCCTCGTTGATTCAAGACATTAAACAGATCAGAGTGGGATGTCTTCATTTTGGGTTATCAATGTTCTTTCCCTTTCTCCTTCCCCTCTTCTAGAGGCCATTTGCCCCAGAGTCTAGGTTAACTAAACTCTCTGCATCCCTTAAAAACAGGCATTGTTGGTGCCCCACTGGCTTTCCTGGGCTAAAGACAGAATTTAATGGCAGACTTTCAAAAGAAAAAGTATGAAAGCCTTGTGACCATCTCACAAGCTTCTTGAGCTCTACCGTTCTGAGAAACAAATTATGAAATCTGTCTCAACAGTCTGCCTGGACAGCAACAGTGCATCACAGTGCTAGCTGAGTCAGTGCATTTGCTTTTAAAAAAGGCTCTTTATTTTTTTTTATAAACAGAGGGCCATGCACGTCCCAAGATCCACAGCACTGCTGTAGTGGGATATCAGTAGGAATTTTTTGGAAAAATAAGGACAGCAAGATCTATTGATTATGGAACTGAGTGGTGGAATTTATTATTTGGTGAGTGCCAGTAGCGTGCAAGATTTTAAAATGTAGTTTGGATGCAGTGGCATTTTTAAGAATGAATCCAGAGAAAGTTGTGAATGGATAACCTGCTCTGAGGGTGCACTATTTTACCGATAACTTGATTGCCAAGAACCGTTTTTCTTTAAGAAAGTTTTACAAAGCTATAAAATATTACAATGCAGAGAATATGTACTTTAAACAAGTCTTACCTAATGACAAGAACTACAAAGGTCAATGCAGTCAAGAATTTTAACCTGAGATCTGGAAGGATTAAGAACAATTGTCAGTTATTTGAGAGCTTTCACCCCCTGCCCCAAATATCTAGCCATCCTTGGGGGAAACCCATTTGAAGGAAACACGAAGAAAGTACTGCTTACCAACATAAGGCATGTTGCGAAGCTCTGAACACGCCCTCACTATCAGGAACAAAAGGTACAAGATATATACAGTTGCCACCACAAGGAAGAAGATTTTCATTCCCTGCAATAGAAAAAACTATTATTTAGTTTTACTGAACAAGATTTATCCTATTCTTTCTTCCTTCAAATCCATCCCAGAGACAGAAACCACCATCTCCAAAAGCATGATCCATTTGTTCAGGGCAATTAGGCTGGAGGAAGGAAGCATGATACTCCCTTGTCTGTAGCAGAAGTGGCTGTGGTGGTTTTGTCAATTTTGGGATGTAGTGCAGTGGAGAGGGTGTTTCAAAGGCCACTTCTTTCAGTTGAAATAGTTCAAATCTCAGAAGTTTTCTAAAAATGGCCACACAGCTCTGAGAAGCAACAGGAGGCTGTACAGAACTGATTTCTCCTACAGAAGGGAAAATGGAGATTTACTGAGAAAGCCAAATGTTCTGAGAATAGAAGGTGGTGGAGAACTAGGAGGCCTAACAAGGAGCTCATTTTTGGCTCACTGAAAGGTAATGACTATATTTCTGATGAGATCCAAGATGCCCTGGGTGATTTCTAACCAGAAACTACTCAATTGCAAACAGTTCCAAATGGTCTTCCCTGTGGTGACAGCTCAACATTCACACTATGGTCTTCTTTCTTAATAGTGCAGTAGGCCTATAGACACACGCCTCTTCATCCAAAAGGAAACATTCCATGTTTCCAGTACAGAATATGCAATGGAGGGAGCATCTTTCTATAAACATACAAGTCCATTTTAAAGACATTTGCATTAGCCAAACAAAAAATCTAAAAATATATTTTCACTATTTTAAGGAAAATTGTTCAGTCTTCAGATCTTCCATTCAGCACTAGGTGTTCTTTACAGTTTTACAGCAAAGAAAATAGTTACATTTCAGCCTGAAGAATATATAATATAACGTAATACTAAATACCTGCCAGATCTCTTCACACACCTCTTCCCCAGTCTTACCTGAGTGACATACAAAATCCATACGGAAGTGTCAAAAAAGTTTGATTCAAACTTACCTGAAAATTACCTGTGTCAACCCTGAACTGGTATGTTGGATCATGTAGTTCATTAACACTAGAAAAGATCAAAGATCAGGAAGTAATCACAGTTCTAATGGTATCAGGTTAAACCAGAAACATGCATTGACAAAAGACACTACTGGAATTCTAGTCTTGTTATACTGAGATTATGGATATTGGGCCAGATCCTCAGCTGGTGTAAACTGGTAGTTATACTGATTTTAAATGGAGACACATGGATTTATACCAGCTGAGGATCTGACCCATTGATTTTACCTATCATGTATGTTGGGATTCTGAGTTTTCAGCTATTCTTTATTCATTTTCCGTATTTTTGGCTACTTTAAAACATAGTAATTTCCTACAAAACTTGGGTTTCACAGATTTATTGAGTTTGATTGGAGCAATGAAAAAATGCAGGATCAGACTCTTCACTCATTTATCAAGCATGTATCCGTTTTAGGACAGAAGGGCAGTCTCTGATTTCAATAGCATTTTCCTGAAGCTGCATAGCTTTCCACCTTAACTACCCCCTCATTTACTTCCCCCCAAAAAAGCAAAAATATAAGAGGGACACAATTGTGGGTAATGTGCCTTAGAAAGCCACATCACCCAAATGGTGGGGTAGTTGTCTGGGAGCAGGATGTTTCTATCTTTATGTTAGCTTATCAAATTGGAAGGAATTCAGAAAAGAGCAACACAAATTATTCAAAGGTCAGAGGGACTGATACAAGAGGAAAAATTAAACATGTATTACTTGGCTAAACAACAGCTTGATGAGGTGAGTAGGACAGTTTACAAATATATGTAGAGTGTAAATACTGAGATGCGAGGTTCAGCATGGTCTAAGAGGGTATAGCACTTGGCATAATGGAATAAAATTGAACAAACCAACATATCCTATCAGTAAGGCCTCTGCCTGGCCTTTTCAAGAGAAGGGGAAGCTCTACTACTTGGAATCCTGTTCTAAATTGACCAAAACACTGGAGAATGTATTGTAGGGAGCCATTATGCACTGGCTGTGAAATTTATGTAGGTGTGTGTTATTAGGGCAGCCATTAGAGAGTTAGTCTCAGTTTACAAAATGGGAAGATCTGACAGAACTGGTGTAGCTCAATTTATCCATTTCCAGATCACAATCAAAACTTCAAAAGACAGACATCACTAATTGTAAACCACCTGCTCTTTCCTGAACAGCTTTTTCTCACTAAAACTTAGTGCAAATGGAAATTACTTACGTTTGCCATATTCCTAATGTAACACAGGCCAACCACAGAAGCCCAACGATAAAGAATTTGGGAAAATAGAATGTTAAGCATTTCCTTTCTCCCTGTTGGGGAAACAGAAGACAGGTTAAGAATATCTGAATTCACCTGAGAGAGAATGTTAGTTCTCAACACATTAAAATAGGAACATCCATGTGACGTTATTGACATGAACTATGACGGTATAGATCATTGATGCAACCAAGGTCCTATAGTGGCACCAAATCTCGTACAAAGGAGGTCAATGTGTCTATGAAAAGGTTATGATTTGCTGGTTATGATTATGCTATCTGTATGCTTGTATCATTTTTGTATTTAAAGTTACAAGTATTGGCTCTATACTGTCTGTATTTCAAACTTGTGCTATGCTTCTGGGTGACACCCCAGACAGTTTGGCATCAGCACTGCCTAGCCTGCTTGATGGCCCATTAAAGACCATCAGCTATACAACTGACCCATTGAGAGATGGCAGATACACCTTATGACTCAGCAAGGCTTGCAGGGGCATGCCTACAGAGAGGACTCTAAGGCTTTCAGGCCATGTGCTGGGCAGCTTTGTTTTGGAACAAAGGAAGCACAGGTTGCATGGCAAGAGACTATAAAAAGCAGCTGCATCTTCTCCATTTTGTCTTCAATCCTGCTTCTTACCTCTGGAGGAACTGTGCTACAAACTGAAGCTCTGAACAATGGACTGAATGACCCACCCAAGCTGCGGATGTGCTCCAGAGACTTTACTTAAGCCAGCAATTTATTCCATCACTGCTAACAAGCCTGAACCAAGAACTTTGCCATTACTGTATGTAATTAATTCCATGTAACCAATTTTAACTCTCATCTATATTTCTTTCTTTTTATGAATAAACCTTTAGATGTTAGATTCTAAACGATTGGCAACAGCGTGATTTTGGGTAAGATCTGACTGGTATATTGACCTAGGTCTGGAGCTTAGTCCTTTGGGATCAGGAGAACCTTTTTTCTTTTACTGGTATACTGGTTTTCATAACCATTCATCCCCATAAGGAGTGGCGCTAGTAGTGACACTGAGAAACTGGAGTGTCTGAGGAATTGCTTGCCTGACTTCTGGTTAGCCAGTGGGGTAAAACCGAGGTCCTCTCTGTTTGGCTGGTTGGTGTGCCTCAGCAGTGAAGGAACCACAGCCTTGGGCTGTAACTGCCCTGCTCTAAGCAATTTGTCCTGAATTGATATTCTCAGTAGTGTCCCGCCTAAGGCCACTTTGTTACAAGCCATACTTTGGGTTCACTCCCAAAAAAGCAGCATCTGCAATTTATTTTGCAAGATCCAAAGCTCACTACAGAGTGTATAAAAACTGTTATAATCACATGTATGTTAAAACAAAGTGAGGATATTACAAGATCTGACACACTTCATTGATTCTGCAGCTACAAAATCCACTTCTTTCCTTAAAATTGTGCTCCAGAATTTGAGTTCTCTTTTTTTATTTTTTTAAGATTGTAAAATGTATGATTGCAAAAAAATAGCTTTCCAAATATGAACCAAGTGGAAACTACCGCAGAGTTGCTCTGCAACTAGTCTAGAATAAGAGCTGAGAAGGTGTGAACCATGCCAATAAGGTTCTGCCAGAATAGCTCAGTATTTCACTGCTAATCATTTTAGCCTCAAAGTCACATGACAGCATTCTCTATGCCGGTCCCGGAGATCTCCCTGACACAGTTTAAGGAAGGCAGCAAGCCGATCCCTGGTATCAAAAAAGTGGAGAAACACTGCTCTATAACAGAGCCCTGTCTCTTCCCTAGCACAAGGGACAAAGCACCCAAATGGCTAACCACAAATCACATATTCAGGTCATAATGCAAACAGTATAACACTACATCAGGCTTTCACAACAGCTTAGTCACTCTGTGAATCCATTAAACAATGAGCCAGAATATATAAAACAACTGATCTGAAATAAAATGGAAGAATTGAGTTTAGCATACGGGACAGAATAAAAAGTCACATTACACTGTGTATAGAATTAGTTTTGTGAACACTTTCATATTAGGCATGATTTCATTTTGTTAACCACTTGGAAAAAGTGTACCACATAAATCAGGGAGAAAAATTAAAACTACATAATGCAAAACTGAATTAATGCTAATATCTCTGCAGCAAGTACTGAGTAATTGTCCTCTCCTTACCTGCACTCTTATCCCATGGTAGACACAGAGCCAGAACAGCAGCAGTGCACACAGAAACACTGACTGAAAGAGGTCATCAAGCATTCCAGGAAACCAACTGTTCACCAAGAATGAGAGGGGGAAAAATGGATCTGTAACAGAATGGAAGAAAAATCATAGAATTTTATTTTCTTTTTCAATTTTACCCGTTAATCAAAGGTGGAAAAAACCCAAAGAGTCTTCAGAGAACAAGCAGATTTTTCAAAATCTTAGAAAGTAAGTGGCACTGCAGTTGGTTAAATCTGAAAGTTCATAACAAATACAAGGCACCTCCAACCGGTACTCCTCCCTGTGCTAAGCAATCACTTTAAGATTTTCCCCAAGATTTCCAGTAGAGTTCATGTTTTGTTAGCCCTTTAGTTAGAGGGCACCTACTACACAACTGTTTCTTGCTGGTTGCCTAAAGTCAGGTCTCAGTGTAGTTCTAGTGTTAAAGTTCCTGGGGACATGTAACACAGCTGCTGCTGCCTGAGCAGTCCCTCATGGCCAGAGTTCCCTTTGCAGCAAGCCCCCTCTGTTCTCTCTCATCAGGACCACTTACAGACTCCCCACAGACTCCAGCTGGGGCTGGTTTAATGCCCGCAAACAGTCCCATCAATAAAGTCCATCACTGCAATCCAAAGGTTCATACTTCTCTCTGGCTCTTCTGCCATCCATAGCCTGTTCTTCACAAGGTTGCTTCTCATAACTGTCTCTCCCGAGATTTTAGCTTTCCAGCTCTGGCTCACTTCTCCTGTCAACGTCTCTCCCCTATTCTGAGGGAGAAGGCAGTCTATTCACTGGCCTCCTGTGAAGAGCTCCTCCTAACTGCCTGGAAGTGAGGGGAGCTCTGCCCCACCTTACACTACAAGGCCTGGGCCCTTAAAAGGAACAGTGTCCTGGTGCTTTCCTCCCACCCAACTTCTAATTCCCTGGGATGGTCTCCTCTCTTCTGCCACCATGCCACTTCCTGGGTCTTGGTTCATTCAAATTCCTTGGAACAGGGTCCTCTGGGCCACCTCTTAAAAGAGCCAGTACACCTCATTACAGGGCCAAATGCTATTTTGATATCTACTGGATCTCTAGCAATTTGGCTTGGTTTACAAGCTAGAGACTAAAAGCAACCTCCATGCTTAATTGAAGAGCTACTGGTATCTCAGTGCCTCCAGAGAGATGCTCAGTTAAATGCAGAGGCTGGATAATACTACCACCTTTAAAACTGATAATACAACATTTATCTGATTCAGAATTTTAAACAAACAGGAACAACATTTATTTGAAAGACTGAAAGGAAATGAAACCCATCTGATTATCATGGCGTCTGGCCTATTGAAAAGAAGGGATTTATTTGTATGTTTTTAAAGAAATTCAGTGAGTACATAGCTGAATTTTTATAAGCAGTCACATATTTTAAAGGGGTCAAGCTGATTGCAAGAGAACCCTACAAAAATGGCATAATATATATACACACACACAAATACCATTGTAAAGCAGCAACAGGGGAAGGAGGATGGACATCCATTTCTGTTCAATTCCCCAGTCCCTCATGGAAAATTTCCGGAGGGAATGTGCAAACAGACACTGCAAAAAAAACCAAAAATTTTATTGGCAACTGCCAGTTACTATATTACATACATCAACCTTCATCTATCTTGTCCTTCCTAGCCTTAGCAGAGCTAACAGAGACTAATACACTAACAATGTTACTCAAAAGGAAGTGTGCTCTGTTGAGTAGACTTTATCACTGGGAGTCAGGTCTCCAAGGTTCTATTTCTCATTCTGATATGTTGTGTGACCTTGAGCAAGTTACTTAACCTCTGGGACAGCCTGAAATGGAAACCAGCTGCTACTGCACAAATCAGCATCATTTGTGTGATGCTGCCAATTTACTGTTTGATATTACTATATAGACTATAACAACATACCAATATCTGCCTAAGCTAGCCAACAAACTTCACTGACAGGTCAGGTCATGTTCCACATTCATTGTTACTTGATAAAAGGTGTGTGCGCGTGCACACACACACACACTCTTTCTCTCACATACATTATTCTAGAAAGTGTGTAGCAACATCCACTACATTCAAAATTACATTAGGACTTTCATTCTAACCCAGTGTTTTCATTCATTATGTCAGAAATTTTCCACTCCAGTTTTTCAGAAATATTTCATTACTTGGTCTCAGCCCCGAGGTGAGTTTTTTCTTGAAAGTCTGAGCAATATTCTTTCAAACGTTTGAGTTGTACAAAGTATATGATTTTCCCCATTTGCAATACCACCCAATCCAAAAAACACTCAAACACAGCTGGACTTGAAAATTCAGGTTGTTTGCAGAAACCTTCCATTGTTTGCAGAAATTTTAAAGCAAACTGAATTATAAGTATTTTTAAAAATGGTTTTGCACATGCACAGTAGGAGGCTTTGCTAATGTTGAGAGCTATGATACCAAACACAGGACTGGGTAGCAGTTGAATTAGCCACCTGCACACCTATCCCAGCCCTCCAAAAAAAGTTAAGTAAGAGACTGTACTCACAGTGACCATGAAAGTAAGAACTACAAAGACAAATCGGAACCAGATTTCCACTTGTGAAAAAGATGGGTTGTAGGTTTTCCACTACAAGATAATAAAAGATAAATTAGTATATTAAGAGGAAGCTGATAAAATTTGCATAACATAAATTACTAGTACTTGCATAAAATTGCATAAAATATTGCATAAAAGTCTTACAGATGAATCCACTGGCTTTCTCAAGTTTACTGGCCAAGCCATTGCAAATTCCACTGCACCACCTTAGAAAGATTAAGGCTAATTCATGCCTCGCTGCCTCCTCCAACCTCGATATTGTTATGAAAATTTCAATAAATGAAAATAGAGCTAAAGCAGCCTACTGTTCCTCATGCTTGGTACTAAGTTACAGGATAAAGAAGAAGCACTGTACATTCTCAAAGTGCGATCATACGTGCCAAACCACACACTAAGGCAAAAAAAGGAGGATGAAACCAACATAGGTTAACTTCCCTTTGTTTAAGACTTTACAGTAAATTCATCAATTGACTCAATCCACTGCAAGCTTCTTTATTTTTTGAAGACTATGCATGTTTGTAGCTGACTAAACTTGCTAAATTAAGAAGAGATTAATGATTGCTAATTAGCTAATTTATTTCTCCTTCATCTGGTTTTTGCCTCAGGAAAAAGGAAAGCAAGTTCTAAAAACGCGCAACTA
Organism: Malaclemys terrapin pileata; assembly: GCF_027887155.1. NCBI lineage: Eukaryota > Metazoa > Chordata > Testudines > Emydidae > Malaclemys > Malaclemys terrapin. Next base: position 90,783,839 of record NC_071507.1, read on the forward strand.
ACTTAATTTCCTCCCCCATAACAGATATTATGGATAAAATGTAGCTTATATAAACTTTTAAAAAGGTTTTAAGTTATTCTGTGGTCCACATATTAGACTTTAAAGGAGACTTGGAAAATGGTTATAAAAATGGTTATACAAATGTACAAGCCCAGGCACAAAAATCTACTCGCCAACACTCTCTGGCCCCTTGTGTGACTTTGGGCAAGTCACTTCACCTCTGTATGTCACTGGTTTCCCTCTTTGTCTGTCTTGTCTATTTAAACTGCAAGGTCTTTAGATCAGGCACCATTTATTTTGCACTACATATACAGAGCCCCAGTATGCTACACACTGTGCAATCTGGGGATACTAGACACTCTGGGCAAGCAGAGTTTTGCAAAGCTGCCTTAAAGGTCATGTGCAAAGCAAAATGATAAAGTCTATTGCAGGGATGGCCAACTTGAGCCTGAGAAGGACAATGTACATTGTCAAAGAGCCACAGTAATACGTCAGCAGCCCCATATCAGCTCCCCCACCCCCATTCCCAGCGTCTCCCACCCACTGCCCGCCCCACCGGTCAGCACCTCCCGCACCTCCCTATCAGCTGTTTCATGGCATGCAGGAGGCTGAGAGGAGCAAGGGCATGGCAGGCGCCGGGGAGGGTGTGGGAAGGGGTGGAGTGGGGGCAGGGCCTGTGGCAGAGCCAGGGGTTGAGCAGTGAGCACCCCCAGGCACATTGGAAAGTTGGCGCCTGAAGCTCCAGCCCCGGAGTTGGTCCTTATACAGGAGCCGCATATTAAACTTCTCAAGAGTGCATGTGGCTCCAGAGCCACAGGTTGGCCACGCCTGCTCTATCGCTTCACTAATGTGCTGAATACTCTCCACTTACCCAGCAAAGAGGTACATTCAGTGTATAAAGAACTAAAAACTAATATTTTGCCTTTTCATTTTAGGTCCCTACATGCTAGCAGCTGTGACACACAGAATGCTATATGTTGGAATATCACAGCATAGCAACCACTGCTGGAATATACACCCAGCCCACAGGCAGGATCAACTTCAAAGTTTCTTTTTGTATATTGGCTTTACAGTACTTCAGCAGTTTGTGCTGATTGACTCCAAACATTTTGTTTTGCAAGTCACCTTTGTATGCTATGGTTTACACTCAGCATATTTCTTCGGGGAGAATGGCTCTGCTTGTCTTGAGTACATTTTTCCCTTTCCTCCCAACACTGTGTGTGCAAAAACAAGAACAAAACCCCAATCAAGAGTTTCCTGCAATGATAATTTTCTAACCCTATATGCTTTTGGAAAGTCTGGAGAAATCCTACTAAATCTCAATACACCTACCATAACAGTTGTAAACGGCCAGTATATGTTTGGGGATGTAAGATCTGAATTCACATATTAACCTGTCTAAACGAGACATTTTTTGTGAGCTCAGATCCCAACACTGCAATCAGTTGAACATGGGAATGACAGAAATGCAATTTTTGGATTGCCTATTTGTATGATAATAGCCAGGAGGCTTTTCCATTTTACAGTTATTTCTTAGCAGTACTTGAGTGCAGAGCTGTAAGAACAACACAAGGGTTTCGCATGTGCATTCAAGTTCTTTTCAATGGTGTGCTTTGTAAGAAAATATAGAATGGCTTTCTGAACAGGCTTTCCTTATCCACACTAATCAGAACTGTTCTAGCTGTAATCATGTTTGAACAGCTGTTGCTGGCTGGGACTTAGTATGGCTTTCCGAGGGCTAATAAAGATTTATAGAGAACAGCACTACAGACTACCGCTCTAGGTAAGCACAAGTTCATAACAGTTCTGACAGAAGAGTTCTTCTCCACACTAGTCAGGGGAATTGTGCTAGAACTTCGACAACGGCAAATAAAGTATGTTTACAATCTCAGTGAGGATAGGGCCTTAGCTTCCACACGTTTTCTGTGCAAGTGTTTCACCTTCAAAAGGGAAATGACATACATTTTACTATGGTTAAAGTAGCCTTCCGCAACAATAATTAAAACTGAAGATTTTTTTTTTTTTTGCTAGCATGCTACTGTTCACTTACTGTGAAATTCACATTCTTGATGGGGTACATCAGCTTATTCAGATCCTCAAAACCAACCATGACTTCGTACTGAGTATAAGTCAAGTAGCCAAGGTGAACCACAATGATTTCGGCACATTTCTATGAAAACACACAGTAGAGTCAGAATACCCCATAAGAGCTTTATGCTGTAATTTATATTTAAGGGCTTACACCTCATTACGATTCAATTACAAAAAATGACTAACATAGTGAAGTTATAATGGATAAACAAATTAGGAGATCTGAGAGAGATTCCAAAGGAATTTATTTAAGGCACTCAGGCAAAGTAAAAGTTCAATGGGTGTCAACTGCCTATCAGTCAAAATACTTTTCTACTGAGAAATATAGCTGTATTTAAGTTTAAGTTTAAGATCTCCTGGTACCACTAATTTTTTTTTTTTTAAAGAAGACCTGCAAAAGACAAAAAGGGGTCTTTTTTTTCTTTGATATATGAATAAAACTTGAAAGCTTTCTTTAAGAAGTGGCTGCTTTTTTTTTTATATTATACATTTCTGATCTTTGATGTCTTCTGTTGTGTTATCTTTCACTTTGAGATAGTTATGGATTGAAAGCACTAAAAGACTGTCTGGTTCTGAAGTGGTATGAGGTTCTGCTGAGGAGATCAAAGCAAAGGATCGGAGAGCTTTATACCGACATTTAAAAAATGTTAATGTGGGCCCCCAAATAAGTGACGTTAGTTTTAGATTTGTCTGCGTTCTATTCTTTCTTTCAGTGTCAGAGAGCTAAGGAGAACATCAGAAAAATTCTAACCTTTCCAAAGTAGGTTAGCACTCGGTGAAGGATATTTATAGGTCTTTGTACCTATGAAACCAAAAACTGTAAACACATGAGCAATTAAATGCTCCAACAACCCAACAGCAGCAGAAGTGCCCTAGGCTGTCTTTGCTCAATTCACTATTTCCCCCTGATTATCCAGCAGATTAGTTCTCCATGCTGTGGTAATTTTCAAGTAATTGCACAATTTATCATCTATACCTAAGGCCCTATCAAATTCACGGTTCATTTTGGTCAATTTCACGGTCAGAGGAATTTAAAAATCATAAATTTCATGATTTCGCCTATTTAAATATGAATTTTCACAGTGTTGTAATTGTAGGGGTCCTGACCCAAAAAGAAGTTGTACAGGAGTTGCAAGATTATTGTAGGGGGGTTTGCAGAACTGCTACCCTTACTTCTGTGCTGCTGCCAGCAGCAGCGCAGGAGTAAGGGTGGCATGGTATTGTATTGCCACCCTTACTTCTGCACCGCAGGGTGCTTCCTTCAGAGCTGGGCGGCTGTTGGCCAGGCAGCACAGAAGTAAGGGTGGCAATACCGCAACCCTTCTAAAATAACCTTGCAACCCCCCTGCAACTCCCTTTTGGGTCAGGACCCCCAATTTGAGAAATGCTAGTCTCCCCCCTGAAATCTGTATAGTATAAGAACGACCATACTGGGTCAGACCAAAGGTCCATATAGCCCAGTATCCTGTCTTCTGACAGTGGCTAATGTTAGGTGGCCCCAGAGAGAATGAACAAAACAGGTAATCTAATGATTCATCCCCTGTTGCCCATTCCCAGCTTCTGGCAAACACAGGATAGCAACACCATCCCTGTCCATCCTGGCTAATAGCCATTGATTGACCTATCCTCCATGAACTTACTTAGTTCTTTTTTGAACCCTGTTATAGTCTTGGCCTTCACACATCCTCTGGCAAGGAGTCCCATGGGTTGACTGTGTGTTGTGTGAAAAAATACTTCCTTTTGTGTGTTTTAAACCTGCTGCCTATTAATTTCATTTGGTGACCCTAGTTCTTGTGTTATGAGAAGGAATAAATAACACTTCCTTGTTTACTTTTTCCACACCAGTCATGATTTTATAGACCTCTATCATATCCCCCGTTAGTCGTCTCTTTTCCAAGCTGAAAAGTCACAGTCTTAATCTCTTCTCATATGGCAGCTGTTCCATACCTCTAATCATCTTTGTTGCCCTTTAATGAACCCTTCCCAATTCCACTGTATCTTTTTTGAGATGGGGTGACCACTTCTGCAGGCAGTATTCAAGATGCGGGCGTACCATGGATTTATATAGAGGGAATATGATATTTTCTGTCTTATTAGCTATCCCTTTCTCAATGATTCCCAACACTCTGTTTGCTTTTTTGACTGGCGCTGCACACTGAGTGGATATTTTCAGAGAACTATTCACAATGACTCCAAGATCTCTTTCTTGAGTTGTAACAGCTAATTTAGACCCCATCATTTTATATGTATAGTTGGGATTTTTTTCCAAGGTGCATTACTTTGCATTTTCAACAATGAATTTCATCTGCCTTTTTGTTGCCTGGTCACCCAGTTTTGAGAGATCCTTTTGTAGCTCTTTGCAGTCTGCCTGGGACTTAACTATGTTGAGCAATTTAGTATCATTGGCAAATTTTGCCACCTCACTGTTTACCCCCTTTTCCAGATCATTTATGAATATATTGAATAGAACTGGGCCCAGTACAAACCCCTGGGGGACACCACTATTTACCTCTCTTCATTCTGAAAATTAACCATTTATTCCTACCCTTTGTTTCCTATCTTTTAACCAGTTACCAATCCATGAGAGGACCTTCCCTCTTATCCCATGACAGCTTACTTTGCTGAAGAGCCTTTGGTGAGGGACCTTGTCAAAGGCTTTCTGAAAATCTAAATACACTATATCCACTAGATCCCCCTCATCCACATGCTTGTTGACCCCCTCAAAGAATTCTAATAGATTGGTGAGGCATGATTTTCCTTTACAAAAATCATGTTGACTCTTCCCCCAACAAATTATGTTCATCTATGTGTCTGACAGTTTTGTTCTTTACTATGATTTCAACCAGTTTGCCCGGTACTGAAGTCAGGTTTACCGGCCTGTAATTGCCGGGATCACTTCTGGAGCCCTTTTTAAGAATTGGCATCACATTAGTTATCCTCCAGTCATTTGGTACAGAAGCTGATTTAAAGGATAGATTACAGACTACAGTTAGAAATTCTGCAATTTCACATTTGAGTTCCTTCAGAACTCTTGGGTGAATACCATCTGGTCCTGGTGACTTATTACAGTTTAGTTTATCAATTTGTTCCAAAACTTCTTCTAATGACACCTCAATGACAGTTCCTCAGATTTGTCACCTAAAAAATAGGGCAGAGGTAGGCAAGCTAATTTTCAGTGGCACTCAGACTGTCCAGGTCCTGGCCACCAGTCCAGGGGGCTCTGCATTTTAATTTAATTTTAAATTAAGCTTTTTAAATATTTTAAAAACCTTATTTACTTTACATACAACAATAGTTTAGTTATATATTACAGACTTATAGAAAGAGACCTTCTAAAAACGTTAAAATGTATTACTGGCATGCAAAACCTTAAATTAGAGTGAATAAATGAAGACTCAACACACCACTTCTGAAAGGTTGCCAACCCCTGAAATAGTGTAAATGCACACAAAAGACCAGATTTCATGGTGGGATACCAGATTTCACAGTCCACGATACGTTTTTCCATGACCGTCAATTTGGTAGGGCCCTATCTATACCCAGTAAGAAAGGGACATGGCTTATATTCTTAAGTCTGTCCATTTGTAAGCAGTCTCCATTTCAACCAACAAGATTGCAGTACAAATACACAGGGCCGTCCTTATCCATAAGCAAAGTACGCAGCTGTGTAGGGCACCAGGAAGTTTGGGGCACCAAATTTCCTGGTGCATGTGCAGCTGCGTGCTGCTCCAGCCGCTGCTCCAGCTCATTCCCTGCCCCAGCCTCGCCTCTTCCCACCCTTGCTCCGCCCCAGCCCCACCCCCACTCCCCTGAGCTCTGCAGCATGGCCAGGCCTGCACTCACAGTGCAGTGACCCAGACCCAGCCGCGCCGCCAGTGAGTGCTGGGGGGTGCTTCCCCTCTGCCCCCCAAGCCAGTCCCCACCCCCCACAGAGGCCTGGGGCCCCACACACCTCGCGGGGGGGGGGCTGTGTAGGGCCTCAGAATTGCTGGGGACAGCCCTGCAAATACACCTTTGCACCCTGCTCAAGTTTCTAACTCCAACAGCTGTGACATTTCAGTGGATATCTCCCAGGACAGTGCTGGGAACTCGAAGAATGCAGGGGAAGAGATACACTCTGGTACTTCCATTGCTAGTTGTGAAAGGAATTGAAGTGTAGGTAGAAAGAAACTAATTTCCAGACACTGGTCAGGTGAATGACATTTATTACCTTTCCAACTGGTCCTGACTAGTCATCCAGAGTTCAATATTACTCAGGTAAGACCCAGAGTTAATCTAACTTTCAACATGTATATAGTATAGACAGTCTACTGGTTTTTGGAAGACCACTCTTGAAAGAGTGAGAGTAATAAATCTTTGGAACAATTTTTACCAAGAGTTGTGGAAGATTCTCCATCACTGGCAATTTTTAAATTAAGATTGGATGTTCTTCTAAAAGATAGGCTCTAGTTCAAACAGAAATTATTTCAGGGAAGTTCTAGCCCCTGTGTTATGCAGGTCAGACTAGATTATCACAGTTGTTCCTTCTGACCACAGAATCTATGAAAGATGCCATATTGTCCTCCAGTCTCTGTTGCTGTCAAAGAGAGTCAACAGAAACCAAGAGAAACAGAAGGTACACGATACTGTTGTGATAATGCATGAAACTTTCATAACCACTTAAATGACTAGGAGCCTAGCCACTGAATGTCAATAGGATTTGGGTTCATAAGTCATTTAGGGACATTTAAACATTTTACCTAATCTTTTTTATTATTTTCTTTTTTACATCTTGTAGAGGGGATCATATGCCAGAAAACTAGAAGCAGCATCTAGACTGACTTAAGACATTCAAAACATTCAGAATGCCCACGTATAGGTGAGACAAAGTGACCAAGCAGAGACAGAGCATCTCTTTACACACTCACGTTACAAATATTTGAAATATTTCACTAAGCCTTCCAAAGAAATAGCCTGATGGCACAGAGGAGAATTTGGGGGAATTTTTGGGTCACAGGTTGGCAGGACAGGGTGGGTCTCACACTCCTCTAAAACCCTTCTATATTGAAATCCTTAAAGAAATACCATCAGTCATGAAGGAGTGCAAGAGGAAGGGGGAAATGGAGTGTGCAAGATTCAACTGTCTTGGGTCAGCCTAAAGGCTAACTAATGATTGGGGAGTTTAAAAAGAAAAAGAAAAAAGAATCCAGCAGAGATAAGAAAAAAAATGTCAAGTCCAGAATATCTGACTTATGATTAGGGCCCTACCAAATTCACGGTTGTGAAAAACACATCCCGGACCATGAAATCTGGTCTTTTGTGTGCTTTTACCCAATACTATACAGATTTCATGGGGGACACCAGCATTCTCAAATTGGGGTTTCTGACTCAAAAGGGAGCTGTGGTGGGGGAGGAGGGGAGTGGAGTCACAAGGTTATTTTAGAAGGGAGACAGGATATTGCCACCCTTACTTCTGCGCTGCCTTCAGAGCTGGTGGCCAGGCACCCAGCTCTGAAGGCAGCGCCCCATCAGCAGCAACGCAGAAGTAAGGATGGCTTGGTATGGTACTGCCACTCTTACTTCTGTGATGCTGCCCTCAGAGCTGGGTGGCCAGAGAGTCTGCTGACTGAGGACCCAGCTCTGCAGGCAGCAGCGCAGAAGTAAGGGTGGCAATACCATATAATGCCATCCTTACTTCTGTGCTGCTGCTGGCGATGACTCTACCTTCAGAGCTTGGCTCCCGGCCAGCAGCCACTGCTCTCCAGCCGCCCAGCTCTGAAGGCAGCGCCGCCACCAGCAGCAGCGCAGAAGGGTAGCAGTACTGAAACCCACCCTACAATAATCTTGAGACCCCCCCACAACTCCTTTTTGGGTCAGGACCCCTACAATTACACCACCATGAAATTTCAGATTTAAATAGCTAAAATCATGAAATTTACTATTTTTAAAATCCTATGACCATGAAGTTGACCAAAATGGATGGTGAATTTGGTAGGGCCCTAATTATGAAAGTCTCACTCATGAGGAGCTGTAGTTTCATGGCTCTTCAAGTTAAACTAACTCAAATCTTAGATGCTGAAGAAAAGGTATGCTAGAACTTTAAAACCTTAAATGAATACACTTAAATAATGTTTTGCCTCAGACTCAAGGCAGTGACTATATTACAGCATTCTGATTCTTCCATTTAGGATCTGTCCACATTAATACTAAAACAGTGCCAGCAGCAATTGCGTTTAAACACAGTCGTGACCAGCTGAGTTTTACCATTTTCCCAGTGTAAAGAGATTTTTTTTTCCCTGTAATTCAGTTCCATTCATGCTATTGACAACCTGAAAAGTATTCTGTATTTCGGTCTGGTTACTATGGATCTCAAAAGAAGTCATGCCACACAGCTGCAGGAAGCCATATTACAACCTTGCTAGCAAAATCCAAGAAAGACAGTATTACTAGCACAACTGCAAGCATAATGTAGACAAACTCTTACTGCAAGTTTTCCCCTGTGGCCTCCTTATCAGATACTCTCCCCACATCTACAACACACGAGTAGTTTTAAAAGAATAAGCTTTACAATTAGTGTTGTTTCAAAAAAATACTTACTTGTGCACAGTTCAGCATTCTCGTCCGATTGTAAACTTGTTTATTAATGAACGATGAACTTCCATTTTCTTCTACACCACGTATTTTAACTGTCATAGTAACATTTGTTTTGAAGCTGGATTCTGTAATTAAAGAGAAAAATATTAAGCTGTTGTCCAAAACAAATGCAGAAATGAAATCTCAAATAGAGTTACTAGGTGCAGCAATACTCCCAGCTTACTGAAGCCAATTCAGGTACACATTATTACAGTAGAGAGGAAAAATCTTGCATTTCTGACTTGGGCAAGAATTCCCATTGAAGTCAGTGTGGTAGTCAGTGCAATTAGCAATACCTGATAATGTGATCTGAGAATCTGAGTGTTAATCTATACTCAATATCTTGTAACATCAACTAGTCTAATCCCAAAAAGAGGAAGCTAAAGAGAAAGAGAGACACACACAAAACACTACTACTTTAGCAAAGAGTATAAAAAACAAACAACTTTAAAATTTCCCTGCAACCATTCTCTTAGATTCTTAGCTAACAAGTCAAGTTCTGCATATTTATTGTGATGGGTGGGTTTTTTCCCATGCATTTTGGATCCAGGTAAAACTACATGATAATATACATGACAGCTAAGTGAAATACAGGTCAACTACTGTAACCGTAATTGACTTGTTATACCTACTGTAATAAAATTCCAGGATAACATCAGTTTTCTGAAATAATAAATTGGACAAGGTGCTTACCGTCAGGCTGATCCAGCTGAATCACACATGTCAGCCACAGCTGCTGATTATAAGTAGACAATGGTTTTGAATTTAATTTAAATGGCCTCATCTGGAAGAAAACAAGAAGCATTTGAGGTAATTCATGTTCATCCTACTGCACTAGCCATTTGGACATGGAATGAACAAATACTTCTGTTACCGTTCTACACTTCTGACAGAAAAGCATGTTTTTTTTTTTTAATCCATTAAATGATCAGTTCTCGGTACAGTGCTGGTGGTGTGAACACCACCCTTGAATACATTTCATTTTATCAGCACGCAGAGTTTGTGTAGCTTTGAATTAAGAAGAGACAGAAGTATTTAAAGAAATAAAAGCAGCGGTAAACAGTTAAAGAGAATGCAAGTACAGAAAGGAAATACAGTTTTATATTTTCAAATCAAGTACCAAAAGTAGTTTATTTCTAGCTCTACACTTCAAGCGTCAGAGTTTTTGGTGATCAAATTGCTACATATCAAGCTTATTCAACTTTGTGTATCAAAATGGCAGCCATTTCCCACTGGATGTTCTAAAACTTTTATATTCCTTTTAAAACCATGAAACAAAAAATGGATAGGTACGAGCTGCAAGCAGAAGTAGATCAAATTCTGAATGGATGTTTTTCTAAAAGTTATACTCTAATTCAAACAGGAATTAATTCAGGGAAGTCTTACTACCTGTGTTTTATACAGGAGGTCACACATGCCTGCACAACTCGTAAAGCGGCGAGGGCCATATTACTCCAAAGAAAACAGCTGAGGGCCGAAAACCCCCCGAGCGCCGCCAACACCCCCCCCAGTCCCTCTGAAACGCAACACACATACACCCCAGCGCCGCCCGCCCCCCAGAAACAACCCCCCGTGCTGCCGAAACCCCCCCCCCACCCCAGCGCCATCTGCCCCGCGGAAACAAACCCTCCTTCCCCAGCGCCGCCCCACCAAAACAGCAGTATTGAACCTCGGTAATATGTTATAGCAGGCCCCTAAGGTAGTATAATTAAGGTAAAAGAAAAATGTCTTTTTTCCTAGAAGTAGAATAAGATCTTCCCCCCACTTCGTAATCAATTGCCCTGTTGAATTAATGGGGTGTGAATGAGGAAGGCGTGGAAGGCAGGCACCTCCAGACAGCTGCAACCCTTGGAGAGGGCAGGGCCGGCTCTAGGATTTTTGCCGCCCCAAGCAAAAAAAATTTTGGCTGCCCCCTCCCCCCCCTTTTTTTTTTTCGTGCCCCCCTGCCCCAACTCCACCCCTTCCTCAAATCCCCAGCCCCGCCTCCTCCCCAGGCGTGACGCATTCCCCGCCACCCATTGCTTCCTGCGGGCCCCCCCGCAACCTCGCACCCTAGCTCACCTTCGCCCCACCTGCTCCCCCAGGCGTGCCGCCGCTCCGCTTCTCCCCCCTCCCTCTCAGGCGAGGGAGGGCGGAGAAGCAGGGTGGTGGCGCGTTCAGGGGAGCAAGCGGAGCGGAGGTGAGATAGGGTGGGGGGGCGCAGGAAGTAACGGGGGGGGTAGGGGAACCACTCCCCGCTCCAGCTCACCTCCGCCACCTCCCCCGAGCGCCCTGCCGCTCGGCTTCTTCTCCCTCCCAGCCTTGCTGCGCGAAACAGCTGTTTCACACACGGCAAGCCTGGGAGGGAGTGGGGAGAAGCGGAGCGGCGGCGACACGCTCGGGGGAGCAGGCGGAGGCAAGCTGGGGCGGCGAGCGCACTTTTTCTCCATGCCCCAGAGTCGGCGCCTATGATTGCCGGCACCAGAATGCCGCCCCTAGAAATGTGCCGCCCCCAAGCACCTACTTGTTTTGCTGGTGCCTGGAGCCGGCCCTGGGAGAAGGGATAGGTGCCAAACCAGATCAGTAGAACAGGTCAGCCACCGATTCGCCACTCACATCCTCAGCCCCACTCCCCTGGCTTGCCTCCTCAGTTCCCCCACTGGCTCGCCTACTTACCCCCCGCCACTGCCCGCCCACTCGCCTCCTCAGTGCCCCCCCCCCCGCCACCAGCTCACCTGCCCCCCCCGCCACTGCCCACCCACCTCCTCAGCCCCCCACCCCCCAGGCTTGCCTACTCATTCCCCGCCACTGCCCACCCGCTCACCTACTCAGCCCCCCTCCCTCACCCACTGCTTGCCTACTCACCCCCCACTCCCCGCAGGCCGCACAGTGAGCCCACTTACTCAACCCTTGCGGGCCGCACAGCGAGCCCACGCGGGCCGCATGTTGTGCAGGCCTAGACTAGATGATCGTAGTGGTCCCTTCTGGTCAAGATTCACAGTTTACAAGAAGCAGTGGTAGAAGAGAAAGGGTTGGCTTTTCCTTGCCATACCTCTCCTCATCTGGGTACAACAAGTGTATAAGAATGGTTTCTGTTCTCTAAAACAAATATACATAGATGGCAAGTTAAATATAGAGAGCACAGGTACAACATTTAGGGCTCAACAAATTGAACACATAACTTTATTATTTCAAATCAACTTAAGTACTGTCCCAAATCCCCCCATCAGACTACTGCCGAAGGTAAAACTGGAGTGGGTGTAGGAAAAAAACAAGAGCTAAGATGCAGGAAAAGTGCAGAACCTTGAAAGTGAGGATGTGAAGGTTTCTTTTAGGATACCAGATCTCTGATGTTTATTTCATATCTTTCACTTACCAGTGAACAATTGCCAAGAAAAACACATTCCTTCCAGTTGACAGAATTGAAAATGGATATGGGGGTGTTAGTCCTCATTGATGACTTTTTAAATTCTCTGCTTTCAATTTCCCCTCCACCCACTCCCTTAAGGATGCACATTGTGGTTCTTTTTGTTGGCTAAAGAGCGATGTATGAGTTCTCAAGGGAATCCCACACTTTGCTTGGCCACAGTGTCAGCTGCAGAGCAACTCTGCCCTATCACAGGTCTCCCTAACTTACCAGCCTGGAGAAGAACTAACAGACTAGAAACTGATGCTGGGTACTCATGAGTAAGGCTACGTTTTAGTCACGCTTATTTTTAGTAGAAGTCACGGACAGGTCACAGGCCATAAACAAAAATTCACAGCCCGTGACCTGTCCATGACGTTTACTATATACCCCTGACTAAAACTGGGGGGAAGGCGAGGGAGCTCAGAGGAATGGCCTGGGGGGGGCAGCGCGGCAGGTGCTGGCGGGGAGGGGAGCACAGCGGGTTCCGGGGGGGAAGGGCCAGGGGGTGCAGCGGGAGCTCGGGGATGGCATGGCGGGTGCTCGGGAGGGTGGAGGGGGACGACAGCTGGGGGAGGGGGGGTTCGCAGAAGGTGCTTGGGGGGGCGGAGAAGGCTCCCTACCCGGTTCCTGAGCTCCACTTGCTGCCTCTGCTCCACCCCAAGCCCCAGTTCTACAGCTCCCATTGGCTGGGAATCACAGCCAAAGGGAGCTGCAGGGTCGGTGCTTGCCAGCAGAGGCAGCACATGGAGCTAGGAGCTATGGGGAGGGGGAGCCCCCCCTCCAGGTAAGCACTGCTCAGGCACCCCAATCCCCAGCCCTGAGCCCCCCCCCACCCAAACTCTTGCTGCTGTAGGTGTGTGTGTGTGTGTGTGGGGGGGGGGACAGAGACTGCTCCAGCAGCAGCTGCTGCGCCTGGCCCAGGGGCTGCCCAAGCTGCCCCCGGGCCAGGCCCACAAGTCACAGAGGTCACAGAATCCATGACCTCCGTGACAAACACGGGGCTTTACTCATGAGGCAGCATAAAGCACTAATCTGAGAAAATTTAGCCAGTAAATTCTGAATTCTCGTGCAAGTTGGAAAGCACGACACACAGATATATCAAAATATAATTTTCCATTTAAAATCTTACTTCTTAAGTGTGTGTGTAAATTAATAAAATACTTTTTAACAAATAAAGTCATCAGTGCCTGCCATGTAACAACAATATAATGTAGTTCTTACCTTTAAGTTATTCAATTTAGCTGTTACTGCAGTGGATTCAATTACACTAGGACCTAAATGATAGTCAAAAGGAGAGAAGACAGTACTGAAGTAAATCCATAAATAATGACATCATAGTAAGATAATTATACAAGTCTGAAGTATCTTTAATCTCAGGATTCAAAGCACTTTGCAAATATTAGTTATGCAATACCCCAGTGAAGCAGGCAAATATTACACCAGGGTATAGATGTGTAAACTGAGGGGCAAGTCCCTTGATAGCCATGCAAGGCCACTCAACAATTAAGTAGCAGAACAGGGACTAGAAGTCAGGAGTGCCAAGTCCCAGATCCCTACTCTACCACATGCTACAAATGCATTCAAATAAGACACTAGATATTTCCTTACAACTAATTTTTTTTTTTTTTTACAATCCTATTAAAAATTCACAGCACACCCCAACTAACAAATTAACTCTGCTATGTTTGTGATTAATAAATTATTTGTAACTGTCCAATAAAGACTGGTACTGTGGTTAATACTTGTGTCTAGAGGTAGAAGTGAGGAGGCATTCTTAGGGAAGAGAGATCTATTTAAGTTGCCCTACAGCATTAGAGTACCCAGTGCACCATTTGCATGCCTTGTGGTTACAGTAATGATCATTAGTGGAATGAGTGTTGGATTTTGACCATCTTGGCCCATTGAAGGGAATTACCTATGTTTGTGTCTAGGTTACATATAATTAAGGCTAAGATTTTTAGTAAAAGTCACAGACAATAAACAAAAATTCATGGAAGCGGTGACCTGTCTGTGACTTTTGCTGCTGCGGCTCCATGGTTTCTCTCACCACCGTGGTGGCTGGGAGCTGTGGGGTTCCCCCTCTGCATCCATGGGAGCTAGAAACTGCAGGGTGATCATATTTCCCAAAAAGAAAATGGGAAACCCCCAGCCACTCGCCTGAGGTGGTTCCCCCAACCTGCGCGCAAGGCTGTCCCCCGTTGCTGGAACCCTGAAGAGGGCCCCCTCAGAAGTCTGTCACCTGTCGCTGGAACCTTGCAGGGGGCCCCTTGTTGCTGGAACCCTGCCAGGGCCCCACTGGCTGCCAGCTCCAGAGTCCCGCAGCCCCTGGCACTGAAGCAAGCAGAGAATATCACAGAGGTCTCTGGAAGTCACGGATTCCGTGACTTTCATGACCTCCATGACCTAAACGTAACCTTGCATAAATTGATCCTTATACACATAAAAAATGTGAATGGTTTTATCGAGGTTCTATTGCAGATATGGATGTTGTTTTCAACAAGTGACATTTAAATTGATTTGTTAAAGCAGCAGACTGAATGGCTCTTCTGGTCATGGAACTAAAGAATAATGAACAAACTATTATACACTCAGCCTCACAGAAACAGTGAAAATGAACCTTTACAGAATTAAGGAGAACTTAGGTAGGTGAGCAGAAAAACTGTACCAGCACAGAAAACAAGCTCAGCATCTTCATAGGCCAACTTGCATCTCTTCTGCATTCTTTACTCCACAGAACTAGCACGAAAGAACCATGAAAAGGGGAGAAGAATGGATGCCTCTTAGAGATAACAGATCTGAACCAGGTCCTGGGTTACAAAGATCAGAGCAGCAGACATCTTTAACTAAAGGAACGCCTGCTCTCACGTAGGAATAAGGCTCCTAACTCAGTTCCCAGTACTGCACGTAAACACACTAGATGTGTGGAATAGAATGTACAAGTGAGAGACAGCAGACATACCCTCAAGTCCCTCCCACCACACCCCCTCTTGCTTCTTTCAGTCTGCATCCGAAGAAGTGGGTTGTAGCCCACGAAAGCTTATGCTCTAATAAATTTGTTAGTCTCTAAGGTGCCACAAGTACTCCTGTTCAGTCTGCTCAGTTTTTGTGTGTGTGTGTGTGTGATATTCACTAACGCCATACAACTTTAACTAGTGAGCACTGCACTGTGCATACCCCTCCCCCATATAGAGAACATGGGGTTGTTAATAATGGAGTAGAACAAATCTAGTGCTACCAACTAAGGAAAAAAATATATCACAATCTTAAGGGCCCATAATGCTGTATATTCTCTTTTCACAGGTAGGTATTCACACAATTATCTAAGTGTTGTTATGACCAGCATGTGAACTATGGGTCTTATAATCAAGAATAGTATTTTTCTGGTGCACTTTGAAAAAAATACTTGGGGACTTACCAAGAAATTACAAGTATTTTCTCCCCAGTTTCCCTTGAACAACAAACTGAAACGTTTCCTTGCTTAAAAGAAAGGGGGGAAAAAACTCTCTTACAGACAGACCAGGTTTTTTCTGTAGGTTTGCTCAGGAATGTGCAGCTAGGTGTTTAGTTTTTAAAACTAAAATGCACTCAGAAAGTACTTTTTAAAAGAATGATATGGACTCTGCAAGTGAGCATAATAAAAAGGTAGATCACAAGGTCAAGTAAGTCCTTTTAAAAGCAAAAAATCAATCAACATAATAATGAGTTGGGTCCATGCCCTGTCAACACACCCGGCTGCCAAAGCAATCTCATGAGGATAAGAATCCCACAGCACCGCCAATTCCTGAAGAAAATCAAAGGTCGGACAACACTTCCAACAGGGTACAAAGAACCATGAATTCCTTACAACAGCAGAGTTACATGGGACAGGGGCATCCACATCATCAGAGCTACATGCAAGTAGATGCAATGCAACACACTAATAACAACATTCCATACTGAGAAGGGTCATTCATTAGGCCTGAACAGCTCAATTTTTTTACTTTTATGAGAGCATTGCTTTGCCCATTATTAGTCAAAACCAGCTGTCACATGCCTGCAAGTCCCAATCAAGTAATTAGAATTGAATGTAGCACACATAACAGAAGAATATGGCCCAATTATTTAGCTGAGTCAGAAACAGCTCTAATGAAGCCATTCCCTTTTCTTGCTTAATAGTTCATAAGAGATGTAATCTGAAAACTACATTTACAAAAAATCATATTAAGGACCATGCATTGCCCTAATTTGCCCCCAGGCACCTCCCAGCAATGTCACTCTTATGTATGAAGATGATGGCAGTTAGTTTGGTTCTGAAATTTTAAGAGACAAACTAACAGCATCTAAGACCGTTCTATTTTATGGCTGATTTTTGCTCATTTATGCTACAGTTATTTTTTGTTCATTTGTTTAAAGCAGCTTTTGAGTGTGGCAAAGTTCAGCAGCACTGAATAGAAAAATGTTTCCATCTTCTTCATTTGCAGGATGGCCAGAATGAATTTAGAATTCTTGTCTAGTATGTTACCAAAACACCACCATAACATATGATATAGATACCCCCCATCCTACTCTCAAGACCACCACCACCACCACTCCACAAGTCACCCTCAGCCTCCAAAATCCTGGAACATAACATGGCCCCCACAGAGTAACACAGACCTTCAGCCACATTTTAAACTGGAGACTCAGTTACTATTAATTAATGAAAAGCTGTTTGCCCATTTTACAGTATTATCAAAAATATTTTGCATTTCTATGGCATCTTCCATCCAATGCATTACAAACAATTAATTAATTCTCAACACCCTCATGGGGAAGCAGAGTATTATCCCCACCATTTTACAGATGGAAAGACTGAGGCAGAGAGAGGATAAAGTGTGATTCTAAGTAAAAAGCTACACCTTCTTATTCAAGAGATCTGCTCATGTGTACTCACTTACTATTGCAAAGTATTTACTACTGCCAGTTCTGCAGAAGGCACAAACCTCTGGAAGAATAAACTGGATTCTTTTCTGGCCTGTGCATCAGAACAATTCACAGTATTCTAATTACAGAGTCAGCTATTTTCCTTAGCTACACTTGCATAATCCCCACTGGAGGCAATAAGGTTTGACAGCTGTAACCAAGGGCATAATGAGACAACAGGGCTGCATTAGTATAAATGAGCGGTAAATTGTTTGTACTATTGAAGCTGTACAAGTTAAAGAATGCAGTTTGATTCTCAGATCTCAAACTGAATTTGCAGTTGCAGGGCTGACAGTTACACGCACACACACACACAAATAGAAAGCCTCTCCTTTTACTTGTAAACTGAGCACATTTGAGATGGAGTCATTGAGACGGGAGGTGGAACACCACACGATGCCATTTTTCACAGAGCCACTTTGAGTAACACCACAGTCATGAATGGTACCCAGATTTCTAACACCCAGTCCTGTGTTTTAATCACCATACTTCCTCTTAATATGTTGCTTTTCTATCCCAAATGTATGCAGGTATTAGCCACCTGTAATCAGCAGACCAAGGCTTCTTAGACACATCAATCTTCCATTTAGCTAATCTTAAATGCACCATTTGCTTAATTAGCATCTACTTCAGTACAGAAACTGTACAACCAAGCAAGGAAATCTATTCAACACAGATGTAAGAAAAAAACTGTAAACATCAGATGCAGACTTGCAGCTATGTACAGCTCCAGAGATCTCAAGGCACTAGCCTCATTAACACTGGAGCAAATCTGCGGAGTATAAGTTATTGACACAAGTTAAGGTATAGAAACAGCCATAGTTTTAAACAAAGACAATAATAATCTTACCTGCAATTCCTATGAAGACTGTCAAACCAAAACAAATGAAGAATACAACAAAGACCAGAACAAAGTGTCGTTTGGACAGTGTATACAATCGCATTGGTGCTAACCTGCAGGAAGCAAAAGAAAGCCCAGAATTAGCACTCAGTAATGGCACTTGTAAAAAGAGACTGCATCAGCCAGTCCCCAATAATAAAAAAAAATAAAATAATTTCTGTGCCAATGTGGAATACCACGAAGAATCCATCAATAATGCACTTTTACAGAGCAAGCGTAACCGTTTCCTTCCAGCCACACACACTCAGTATCGCCAACTCTAATGATTTTTTTTTCTAAGTGGTTAGAAGTTGAAAATACTGCACACTAAAGAAAGTGAAGTTTTTCTTGTTCTAGTACTTTAAACAGCAGTTACCATTTCTTTCATGCCAAAAGCATTTTCTGCTATCCTAAGATCTAAGTGTGGGAAAGGGTCTCCTCCTTAATTCCTCCTAGACAGAAAAAAGTTCTATATTTGAGCTCAACTATCTGATATACAGACACACACAGGGTATTCTTAAGACTAACAGAAGTATTGGAGTACGTCTGATGAAGTGGGCATTCACCCACGAAAGCTTATGGTCCAATATTTCTGTTAGTCTTAAAGGTGCCACAGGACCCTCTGTTGCTTTTTTCAGATTCAGACTAACACGGCTACCCCTCTGATACTTGACACAGGGTATTGTGAGGATACCATATTTCTAACCATAAGAGTGAAAGCTGATGCTGATGACCTGTATCGCTTAACTGAGGCCTGGTCTACACTATGACTAATTCGGATTTAGCAACGTTAAATTGAATTAACCCTGCACCCGTCCACACAATGAAGCCATTTATTTCGAAATAAAGGGCTCTTAAAATCTATTTCTGTACTCCACCCCGACAAGCGGAGTAGCACCAAAATAGATATTGTCATTTCGAATTAGGGTTAGTGTGGCCGCAATTCAATGGTATTGGCCTCCAGGAGCTATCCCACAGTGCACCATTGTGACCGCTCTGGACAACAATCTTAACTCGGATGCACTGGCCAGGTAGACAGGAAAAGCCCCGCGAACATTTGAATTTTATTTCCTCTTTGCCCAGCGTGGAGAGCAGAGGTGACCACAGATAGCTCATCAGCACAGGTAACCATGCAGGCCGATAATCGAAAAAGAGCACCAGCATGGACTGTACGGGAGGTACTGGATCTGATCGCTATATGGGGAGAGGATTCAGTGCTAGCAGAACTTCGTTCAAAAAGACGAAATGCCAAAACTTTTGAAAAAATCTCCAAGGGCATGATGGAGAGAGGCCACAATAGGGACTCAGATCAGTGCTGCGTGAAAGTCAAGGAGCTCAGACAAGCCTATCAAAAAACAAAGGAGGCAAACGGTCGCTCCGGGTCAGAGCCGCGGACATGCCACTTCTACGCCGAGCTGCATGCAGTGCTAGGGGGAGTCGCCACCACTACCCCACCTCTGACCGTGGATTCCGAGGCAGGGATAATCTCATCAGCTACACCTGAGGATTCTGCGGACGGGGAAGAGGAGGAGGAGGACGACGAGCTTGCGGAGAGCACCCAGCACTCCGTTCTCCCCAACAGCCAGGATCTTTTTCTCAGCCTGACTGAAGTACCCTCCCAAGCCAGTATCCAAGACCACGACCCCATGGAAGGGACCTCAGGTGAGTTTACCTTTTAAAATATAAAACTTGTTTTAAAAGCAAGTGTTTTTTAATGACTACTTTGCCCTGAGGACTTGGGATGCATTTGCGGCCAGTACAGCTACTGGAAAAGTCTGTTAACGTGTCTGGGGATGGAGCGGAAATCCTCCAGGGACATCTCCATGAAGCTCTCCTGGAGGTACTCCAAAAGCCTTGCCACAAGGTTTCTGGGCAGTGCAGCCTTATTCCATCCTCCATGGTAGGACACTTGACCACGCTATGCTTGCAGCAAGTAATCTGGTATCATTGCATGACAAAGCCTGGCAGCGTATGGTCCCGGTGTTTGCTGGCATTCAAGCAACATCTGTTCTTTATCTCGCTGTGTAATCCTCAGGAGAGTGATATCGCTCATGGTAACCTGGTTGAAATATGGGAATTTAATTAAGGGGACAGAGGTGGCCGTTCCTACTGGGCTGTTTGCCTGTGGCTGAAAATAAATCCTTCCCTGCGGTTAGCCAAGCGCAGGGCAGGGCGGGGGGAATTGGCCCAGAGCTTTTCACGTTCGGCTAGCAGGGATCTTCCCTGATACCAGCCACGTGGTGGGGGGAGGGGTAAAGCAATCATCCCAGAGAATTCATGGCGGGGCGGGGGAGGGGGGGAGGTTAGTTTGTTTTCTGCTGCTGAAGGTTAACAGGAAAACCGCAGCACTCAACGGGCTTTGCTTGGTATGTGGGAAAGGAGGGCGCAGACGCCGAAAGACAATGGCTTACCATGGCCGCATGCAAGCCGAATTCTGTTGCCCGGACCTGCGTCTGTGATCTCTAGCAGCAAAGCCACAGGCGCTCAATATTAAGAGGCAAAATGTGACCTTGCACAGAAATCACACGTGCTATGTAATGTGAATAGTGTTGGTCACCGTGAAAGAGTATAAGCATTGTTCTGCAAAATGTATCTTTTTAAAAAATTCTCTCCTTTTTTCCCTCCCTCCAGCAGCTGCAAATTTTTCAAGCCTCCCTCCTCTGTCCCGAAGGCTATCTCAGATAAGGCGTCGGAAAAAGAAGATGCGAGACGAGATGTTCGCAGAAATCATGGAATCCACCCGCAGTGAAAGAGCTCATCTGAATGAGTGGAAGGACACGGTTTCAAAGTATAGGAAAGAAACCAGTGAACGTGAGGACAGGAGGGACCAACGTGAGGACATGAGGGACCGACGTGAGGAGAGGAGAGACGCTCGAGATGAGAGGTGGCGGCAGGAAGATCAGAGGAGGCAGGATGCAATGCTGGGGCTGCTGCGTGAGCAAACAGACATGCTCCGGAGTCTGGTGGAGCTTCAGAAACGGCAGCAGGATAACAGAGTGCCGCTACAGCCCCTGTATAACTCTCCTCCCCCCTCACCATGTTCCATAGCCTCCTCACCCAGACGTGTAAGAACATGGGGGGGGGAGGCTCCGTACACCCTCCCATTCCACCCCAGTGGACAGCCCAAGCAAAAGGCTGTCATTTTTTTAAACCCTTTTTTAGTG
The DNA here is from genome assembly GCF_027887155.1 of Malaclemys terrapin pileata. Classification (NCBI taxonomy): domain Eukaryota; kingdom Metazoa; phylum Chordata; order Testudines; family Emydidae; genus Malaclemys; species Malaclemys terrapin. The sequence continues at coordinate 90,804,915 of NC_071507.1, forward strand.
GCCTTTTCCTTCCTCCCGATCCTCCTCCCAAACTCCACCCAGGTTCTCTCCCTCTTTTTATAATCAATTAATAAAGAATAAATGATTTTTAAACGATAGTGACTTTATTTCCTTTGAAAGCAAGCTGGGGGAAGGGGGAGGGTGGGTTCCTTACAGAGAATGAGTCAATAAAGGGGGCGGGTTTTCATGAAGGAGAAACAAACAGAAATTTCACACTGTAGCCTGGCCAGTCATGAAACTGGTTTTCAAAGCTTCTCTGATGCACAGCGCTTCCTGGTGTGCTCTTCTAATCGCCCTGGTATCTGGCTGCGCGTAATCAGCAGCCAGGCGATTTGCCTCAGCCTCCCACCCCGCCATAAAGGTCTCCCCCTTACTTTCACAGAGATTGTGGAGCACACAGCAAGCAGAAATAACAATGGGGATATTGGTTTGGCCGAGGTCTGAGCAAGTCAGTAACGATCGCCAACGACCTTTTAAACGGCCAAATGCACATTCTGCCACCATTCTGCACTTGCTCAGCCTGTAGTTGAACAGCTCCTGACTCCTGCCCAGGCTGCCTGTGTATGGCTTCATGAGCCATGGCATTAAGGGGTAGGCTGGGTCCCCAAGAATAACTATAGGCATTTCAACATCCCCAACGGTTATTTTCTGGTCCGGGAAGTAAGTCCCTTGCTGCAGCCATTTAAACAGAGTAGTGTTCCTGAAGACGCGAGCATCATGAACCCTTCCCGGCCAGCCCACGTTGATGTTGGTGAAACGTCCCTTGTGATCCACAAGTGCTTGCAGCACCATTGAAAAGTACTCCTTGTGGTTTATGTACTGGGTACCCTGGTGCCAAGATAGGGATATGGGTTCCATCTATTGTCCCACCACAGTTAGGGAATCCCATTGCAGCAAAGCCATCCACTATGACCTGCACATTTCCCAGAGTCACTACCTTTCGTAGCAGCACCTCAGTGATTGCTTTGGCTACTTGCATCACAGCAGACCCCACAGTAGATCTGCCCACTCCAAATTGATTCCTGACTGACCGGTAGCTGTCTGGCGTTGCAAGCTTCCATAGGGCTATCGCCACTTGCTTCTCAAGTGTGAGGGCTGCTCTCATCTTGGTATTCTGGCGTTTCAGGGCAGGGGACAGCAAGTCACAAAGTTCCATGAAAGTGCCCTTACGCATGCAAAAGTTTTGCAGCCACTGGGAATCGTCCCACACATGCAACACTATGCGGTCCCACCAGTCTGTGCTTGTTTCCCGGGCCCAGAATCGGCGTTCCATGGATAGAACCTGCCCCATTAACAACATGATCTCCAAAGCACCGGGGCCCGCGGTTTGAGAGAATTCTGTGTCCGTGTCCTCATCACGCTTGTCGCTGTGCTGCCGTCGCCGCCGCCGCCTCCTCGCCTCGTTTTTCTGGTCCTGGCTCAGCATAAACTGCACGAGAACGCGCGAGGTGTTTACAATGTTCATGACTGCTGTGGTATGGAGCCTGCAGTGTTCAACCAGGAAAAAAGGTGCAAAATGGTGGTCTGCCGTTGCTTTCATGGAGGGAGGGGTGAGGCTGTACCCAGAACCACCTGCAACAATGTTTTTTGCCCCATCAGGCACTGGGCTCTCAACCCAGAATTCCAATGGGCGGGGGAGACTGCGGGAACTATGGGATAGCTACCCACACTGCAAAGCTCCGGAAATCGACGCTAGTCTCGGTACATGGACGCACACCGCTGAATTAAATGTGCTTAGTGTGGCCGCATACATTCAACTTTATACAATCTGTTTCCAAAATTCGAATTATATAAATTCGGATTAATCCCGTAGTGTAGACATACCCTGAGATACATGTATATAGTCAGCTTTCCACCCCTTTTGTATAAATATGATCCTGGAACTTCATCTATATAATGGGATGAGACAAACCCCAGACCTGGATGCTGCTAGATGTGTAGGTTCAGACTCTGGATCCAAATCTGATCTTTCCCAAAGTTTGGAGTGTTCAGCCCATTAGAAAGATGGGTTCAATCTGCAATTCAGATGTGTATTTTGATTCAGGCCCTATCTAGGGCTGCGTCCAGCTTAAGGATGCTCAGGCTTATGTACAGTATATGTGCACTGGCAACTACTTTTACAATTTGATCCACTATGCTAAGGAGATACAATTTTGATTCAAATAGTATGTAAGGAAACATGGATCACAGATTTGGGCTTAATAAATTTTAAGAATATTAAGGCACTTTAATCATGAGGAATACAGTATAAAGCAGAGGCTCTCAAACTGTGTTCTATGGACACCATTGGTCTACAAAGCACTTCCTGGAAAAGATGTCTTAACGCTTGCAATGCCAATTGTAATGCAGATACTGTATTTAATTAAATGCTTCTTTCTGAGGTGTGATGTTTTAAACAGCTGAAACTTATCTGCTCATTTTAGTTCACTCACAGGGAAAGCCAAGCATTAGTCAGGTTTAGAACAAAGATGTAGGTGTAAGGAGGGATGCAAATGAGTCACTGTCCACACTGCAAGTTTGCACAAACTGGCTTTACGAGATTCTTGTGGTAGCACCTTGCACTGACAGTCCAAGGCCTGTTAAGTGTCTCTCTCCTGTTGCTGTGCAAAAGGTCTACAAAACAGGAGAAACTGGCTGACTATACAGGGAAAAGAGTGAAACTAACTATCCACAGGAAGTTGTCAAATGCACAAACAAAAGTACATAAGAAAAATATTTCTCTGACCTTTCAGATACATAAATCTTCACTTGCAAAAGTAGGCACAAGTTTCTTAGACAAGTGTGGTTTTTAAATTGACAATGTCCCTTTAAGTTTCTCATTTAAACCACATACAGTTTTTGCACTGATTTAACTTGACCAGTTTAGCTAAGTCAGAACAAATTTTTGTGTGGACACACTTGTACCGGTTTAAAGCTGTTTATATGGGTATATATTGCATTGATATGAATAGACTGACACAATGTTGTGCTATTTGTAATTTTCCAAGGGCTTTCAATTCTACAAATTGCCCAGAATTTCTTGCATAATTAGGAATGTCCTACATTGGATATTTTTTAGACTGTATTGGAAAAGAAATAAACATGCATCATAACAGGTAGCTACTTAGACAGTTGTAGAATATCCTGAGGCAGTTAATATCAGGATCACAGAAAACATTGTTTTATCAGGTTTCAGAGTAACAGCCGTGTTAGTCTGTATCCGCAAAAAGAAGAACAGGAGTACTTGTGGCACCTTAGAGACTAACAAATTTATTAGAGCATAAGCTTTCGTGGACTACAGCCCACTTCTTCGGATGCATATTGTTTTATCATTTCTTCATATGCATACTTTTATCTCCTCATTTCAGCAGAGATTTCAAAGCATTTAACATGGACGCAAAATGCAGCTAAAACTAACGTTTTTCTGAGTATCCACAATCCTCAGGTAAAGTGACAAGACTCTTCATTCACAATATTCATGGAGCTGGCTTGACAACAGGGGACATGTAAGTCCTTTATTTACTCACAGGACACAGATAATGTAGGCAACAACAGTGCATGTTTCCCCACCCTGCCCTGCAGAAACCACTTCTACAAATGATAGTTCAATTTTTATGTTCACTCATTATTAGATGGTGTCATAGGTGTACAAAGTATTTTACAGCTGAATAAGGCAACATGGGCTTTGCTGAGAAGAGAGGAACTTACAATCTTGTATTAAAAATACAACAAAATGACAAAAGACTACTTGGGGAGAAAGAGGAACACAGCAAATACTGTGAGACACAGCAAATACTGAGAAGGGGGATACTTCTCTTGGGGAGCACAGGGCATTAAGCATACAGTGTGAACGGTTTTCACATCTTTCACCAATATGTTTATTTAAAATAATTTAAACTTCCGTTACTACTGAGTTATCACTGAAAGGCTTTGAAAATAAATGTTTTGTATGTAAGGAAGTATTTCAGTGAGGTGGGGCTGAAACACAAGAAAGACTGTTCTAAGCAAAAGGGGAAGCATAGAAGAAGGCATGAAGATGAGAACGGAAGAAGGAAATAAAGGGAGCATGTATATGGGGACTTATGTGAAAGGAGTGAGATGAGGGGAAAATGAGAGCAGAAAAAGCAAGCAGAAAAAAGTTGTACAGAGCCTTGAATTCAGAATGAAGAAATGTGAGCAACATATAGACTCAATCATAGGCCTCTGATAATACATCTAAAAAGGGCATCAAACTGTGATGCAGAGACCTACATTGCTGCCAGTTCTCGTGATTTTATCACAAGTCTCACAATATTTTGTGTTTTTCTTTAAAGCTCCAGCTCCTGGGTCCTGTGACAAAAACAGAATGAACGCTGATATTTTAATGTAAACTAAATTTCTAACCCTTATGGTTACAGAGAAGAGTTTAAAAATGTGAAGCCCTAAAGATGCAAAACCAGAAGCAAACAAACAATCCACTTTTTAAAAATCTCAGTATTTTTAAGCAGATGAAGTAGGTAATACTGCATCTGTTCACCACAAACTGAACATGACAACTAATTTCACAGAGGTTACCAAACAGTTATAGTGATAATCTCTCTCAAATCTGATTCTCAGGCTGGGTCAGATTTGAAAGAGATGATCTGGAGGCGAGATGCTCTCTATTCCCATACCAATCTCCTGAGCTATTAAGTCTCTACACTGTCACGAACAAAGCTCGGAAACACCTGCTTTCTCACTAATGGCAAATGAAATTGTTCAGGAGAGTACAGCTGTAGCCAGTATTTTACCTGTCTAGATGCTTCATAAAGGGCAGGCAACTGAACAAAACCCCTGTCTCCCACCAGGGGGACAGAGATCTACCAAGTCTCATGAGAATGGCGATTCCCATCTTTCAGAGCAGCCAGGAACGTGCATGTTCAAGTAACAATGACACACCCAGAGGCCAAGCAAGGGAAGGGGAGCTCTATTTTTTATCATACACCTCCCAGTCAAAGCCTATAAAGAAAGATGTTCCCATACCCTCAAGGCCCAGGGGCAGCACACTGCAGGAAATACTAAGTCACGCATGTCTGTGCTGCCTTTCACCACAGCAACAGCCAGTGAGGGCTAATAGGAGATGCACACTTGGCTTTTCAGCAGAATGCTGAGCCTGGACCCAACTGCCCTCACCACCCACTTTCATACTGGCCTTGGTTAGAAGCTGTTTGGTAAATTTGTTGACCACATACAATGAGATACTCTGTGCTTTTCTATTCACTTGTATCAGGTCCTCTTCCATTGTTTTTTTTCTTGTCCCAGCTGGCAACATTATTAATCCATATACTTTAGAATTTCTCATTTTTCTAGACTCAGTCCACTTAGCCTTTGTAAACAAAATATGAACTTTGGACTATCCATTTCAATCACTTTTTCATTCCTTCCTTCTTTTAACAGTTTCAGTTCTCTCCAAATAAGAATAACTGGTCTTATTCCATAATCAGTTAATGGCTGTTTCATATACTAGAAGTATCACCATTGATTCTGAGCATGATGCAAATAACAAAATCAGAATTTTACAAATGTACAAAAACATGCAGGTGGATAAAGGATAATAAAAAAATCAAACAGGGATTGGCATCACACCTTAAATGAGGACATCAAAATCACAAAGGAGGAAACAGCTTTTGAAATGGTTGTATCTACCAGTGAGACGAAGTTAAAAAAAAAGGCTGGGGAGGAGGAAAGGAAGTTATTAAAGTCTTGGTCACTAACAGAGACTATGGATATGTCTTCACTAGCAACGTTATAACGAGGCTGTGTAGTCGCGGCAGAGGGCTGGGAGAGAGCTCTCCCAGCGCTGTAAAAAACACCACCCCCACGAGGGGAGTAGCTCCCAGCGCGGATGCACGGTCTACACTGCCACTTTACAGCGCTGAAACTTGCAGCGCTCAGGGATGTGTTTTTTCACACCCTGAGCGAGAAAGTTGCAGCGCTGTAAAGTGGCAGTGTAGACAAGGCCTGAGTTGAATAGCTGGGGCTGAAGGAAGAACTAAGGCCAATCAAGAATAGCTCAGAGTTAAATGAAGCAGTCTGAGGAAGGGATTTTAATATAATCCCTACTTACTTCCAGCCTTTGGTCATGGGACACCTTCTAAACATGTATTATCTAATAACAAACACGATCAACCAGCTCTGCAGACATTTGCTGTGAAGCTGCTGGAGCTCAAGTAGAGTCAGGCTACGTTAGTAGCTGAATAGTATTAACACACTAAGGAGTATCAACATGCTGACAGGAAGTGGTGTTGGCAATTCAGAAGTTTACATTGTGGAATTTAAATTAATGTTGAACTTACAGCTAGCTCAGCACAGTGCTAGGAGACATTAGCTTTGGAGGTACCATTTTTCCTTTAAGGGGTAAAAACAGACATCCTAGCCACTTGTAAATCAACAACATTCTACAGCATTTTTCAAAAGAGTAGAAATAATAACTCCCCCTCAGCCAAATTCAAATTAACATAGTTACAGTCTACAATAATTTCTAGAACGTTAATTGGGTACAGGGTTCTTCACTTCCCCCTCAAACCATTGTGTAGTTTCTCTGCACTGTTAAATTGACATGTTCTAACCTAGAGTTGGCTGCACAAAAGTGTAGGCAAAGTGACCCCTATATATATTTATTGCTAAATCTGTAAGAAACTTTAGGATGAAAGATATTAAATATATAAATGCAAGACAACAGTCTCCCCATAAGAGCTCCCCACTTAAACATGCAATTTGAATTTTTTTTCCAGAGAATAAATAATATGGTAGTCCTCTAGGAAAGGAAAAAGTGAATCCTTCACTAGACAAGTTACCTTGGTCTGCAAGTGTATGTTCAAATGGCGAATTTTAGAGACATTTTCCTGTACCACTGGATAAGTTAAAGACACACACACACACACACACACACCAACATACAGTGGAGGGCACAGAAATACAGGAAGGGACAAGGTTCAGAATTAACTCTCTGGTGCAAAGACTCAGAATTTCCAGAAACTCTGTACTAATGTAGTCGGTATTAGCATGACCTACATACGCTTTAGACCAGTGGTCATCAGTCGATCGCAATCGACTGGTCGATCCCAGAGCCTCTGCCAGTTGATTGCGATATCCACCCGCTAAAAGTTCGGCGGTGCAGCAGGGCTAAGGCAGGCTCCCCTCCGACTGCCCTGACCCCACACCGCTCCCAAAAGCGGCTGGCATGTCTCTGCAGTCCCAGAGGCGTGGGGGCAGCAGGTCTCCGTGCACTGCCCGCCCCCGCAGCTCCCATTGGCCATAGTTCCCAGCCAATGGGAGCTACGGAGTCGGTGGTGCTGGTAGGATTTTTCACACCCCTGAGCGACAGTTATACTGATGTAAGTTTATAGCATAGACCTGGCCTGAAACACATAATGCAAAATCCTTCAACAAAGGAAAGAGACTTTCAACACTATGTTTATGTTATATGACTGTCAAAATCAAGACTTGTCTCCAAGTGAGTATTGCCAGGTTTGTATTAGAGGCAGTCTAATGTTTAGCAATTCATGATTGTGACATTCCAAGTTTGCCTAGAGTAGCAAACATTCTACCCTTAATTCCCAAATAAAGTCTGCACACAGAAAACAGCATATGTAGGTAAACACAAAAAACAGAACCGCCCTAGAATTCAACAGCAAGTTAACCTATAACTGCACATCTAATACATCTTCAAACACCTTGGCAGACCCTTCAACCAAAGCAGCCTTTCTAAGAGATCCGCATTCACCTGGGCAGTGCTTCTCAGCAACCGGTCCATGGACCAGCGCCAGTCCCTGAGATCTCCCTGACACAGTTTAGGAAGGCAGCAAGCCAGTCCCTGGTATCAAAAAAGTTGAGAAACACTGACCTCGAGGATCAAGTTACTATTTAACTAGAAGTTAGGTCCAATGCCTGATCTGGTTTAGATGATGTTTCCTATAACTTTCCCTTTCATTTCTATCTAAAAACAGCCCCACACCAAAGGACACCCATCCAAGGCTCTGGACACCTTTGAAATACACTTAAAAACACAATGCTAAAGGGACAACAACTTAAATCGTCCAACACATCAGCTTTTCTCCTTCTCCCACCCAATCACACCTCCTCTCACTGCCAGTCAAGCAGGCCAACAGGACTTAAAACTTCTCCTCAACCACACCTCCCCACTGAACGAGAGCCACCCCCACCCAAGATCGGAACAGCCTCTAGAGGATGCCTGGGGACACACATTAAGGAGGGTGCTCGCACTGAAGCAGGCAATGCGCTAAAGCAGCCTTTCCAAGGCTACACTCCTTGCCTACCCCACGGTCCCGGGGGGAGCCGGCTGGTCCCCTTGCTTCCCCGTTACGTTCCCGCAGGAGCCAGCTGCGAGGCTGCTGACCGCTCTCGGGGGCGGGCTGGGCGCGCGCGGGGGACACACACCACGGGGAGGGTCACAGAGCACGAGGCCAGCAGGGACCGTGGGGAACATTTACTCTGGCCTGCCGTAGGGCACAGGCCCTAGGACGGCCCTGCCCGAGTCCCCCACCCCCGTGTGTGTGTGTGTGTGTGTGTGTGTGTGTGGCGGGGGGGGGGGGTCTGCGCAGGTCCGGGAGCGCTGCCTACCGGTGCAGCAGCAAGGGGAGGGTTATTCACGGTGGGGGGGGACAACACCTGGACCAGCGCCCAGGGTAAGGACCAGGATGGGGGGATCGTGGGGGCGGGGAGAGGGACCGCCCCGCCTTGGGCACAGCCCGGAGCCCAAGACACCCCCTCCCCGCGCCCCCCACTCACAGCTCCATCTCCGAGCCGCATGCGCACTGGTGGCACCTCCTCTCGTAACAGACTCGGGCGCGAGCCGCAGCCTCACAACCGTCCGTGGCAGAATCAGCAGCAGCCGCAGCGCTTCCGTACGCGTCATCCAACCGCACGTCACGCCGGGATCTGTCACGTGACAGCGAGACGTACGCGCGCCACAGCTCCGAGACTCTTGCCCGACTCTTGTTCCTGGGGAGGGCGGGGGAAAGGTCCTCCGTGCGCACCTGCTGGGGGAGTGAGGCGCGAGCGGGCTACGGGGGGCGGACGGGGACACGAAACTACACCCTGATTACTTCACGCCATCCATCCGTGCCCCACCACCACCACCCCGGGACGCCGGCCGGGCCCGCCCATGTCACCGGCAATCAGCGAGCCCCGCCCATCACCTCAGGGCCACGCCCGGTGTTGGCACCACTTGAACGAAAGGGTAGGAAACCGGATCCACTTAGCTGCCTCAGGCCTAGTTGAACTAGGGTGACCAGATTAGTGTGAAGTGTGAAAAATCACGGTGGGGAGGCGTGGTAGGGATTCCAACTTTCTAATCATGGTGGCACAAAACCGAACACTGCGGCCCCCCCTCACTCTATCCCCCCGCCTCTGTCGCTTGCTCTCCCCAACCCCACTCACTCATTTTCACCAGGCTGGGGTGCAGGAGGGGTGAAGGCTCCGGCTGGGGCTATGGTTTCCAGAGCGGGGCCAGGGCTGAGGGGTTCAGAGTGCAGGAGGGGTCTCAGAGGTGCGGGGTTGGGGTACAGGAGAGGGTGCAGGGAGAGGGCTTCAGGCAGCGCTTACCTCTGGGGCTCCCCAGAAGTAGCGACATGGCCCTTGGCTCCTAGGTGTAGGGGCGGCTCCGTGTGGTGTGTACTTGGTCAATGGGAGCTGCGGAGCCAGCATTCAGGATAGCACGCAGAGCCCCTCTGCCCGTCCCTCTGCCTAGGAGTGGAGGGACATGTTGCTGCTTCTGGGGAGCCACGCAGAGCCAGGTAAGGAGCCTACCAGCCATGCCAACCGGACTTTTAACGACCCAGTCACCAGTGCTGACCAGAGCCACCAGGCTCCCTTTTTGACCGGGCATTCCGGTAAAAAACTGGACACCTGGCAACGCTCGAGTGGGGGTAATAGGCACCCATATAAAACAAAGCCCAAATATGGGGACTGTCCCTATAAAATTGGGACATTTGGTCACCCTAGTGTGGCCGTGGCTCCACCCGCACCCAGGGGCTCTAGGCACAGAAGGGCAGGTCCCTGTTTATCCGCAACCATGCCCATTGCTTCCCTGCCGCCGCCTCCACCATGTGCCCGCACACAGCTGCCTCCTGGACATGGCTCCAGCCCCCTGCAGTGCCGCCCCGCCCTCAGCTGCTGTGACTCGTGTCATGGCCTCGGGGCCACACTCAGCCTTGGTACTGTGGCAGCCCCTAGAGCCACAGCGAGGCTGGGCCCCTGGTGTCCACACAGCGCAAGCAGCAGCACGACTCCAGGGCATGCGGCAGAACAGGGCTGAAGAGCGGGGGACACAGAGACAGGACAGCACTGAGAGCAGAACCCGTGGGCTCAGCGGCAGCACACACAGCTCAACCCGTCCCAGGGCAGGTACTTCCACTGTCTATGTGTGCCTGGGGTACCAGGCGTGGTGGTGGGGGGTTGCATACATTAGCATCAAGGGATACTCCTCTTCTAGCAGCTGTCTGGGGGCCAACAGCATCCCATCAGTAATGCTGACCTACCAGCAGGAGCAAGTGCTGGGCTTGTCTACACTTATAGCACTGCAGATTTTCCACACCCCTGAGCAACATAGTTCTATGCTACAAACTTATGTTGGTATATCACGGCCAAGCCTCAAACTGTAACTCCAGAACAAAGCTGAGAACAGACCTACACTTAAAGCTGCAGCAATGAAGCTGCGCAGCGTTCGCGCAGATGCTACTATGCCCATGAGGGAGCTTCTCCCCTCAGCGTAGTTAATCCACCTCCAGGAGAAGCCCTCCCGTCAAGCTTGTGCTGTTTACATCGGGGGTTAGGTCAGTATAACTGCGTGGCCCAGGAATGTGAATTTTTCACATCCCTGAGCTATGTAGTTATACTAATGTAAGTTTGTAGTATAGACCTGGCTTATAGTGATATCTATATATTCTCAACTGTGGTCTGCACTACAAACTTATGTCAGTATAATTACATCGCTCAGGGCTGTGGAAAATCTACACCCTTGAGTGATCCAGTTATACCACCCTAACTTCTGGTGTAGACAGCGCTATGTTGACAGGAGGGCTTTGCCCATTGCCATAGGTACTCCACCTCTCCGACAGGCGGTAGCTATATCGACGGGAGAAGCTCTCCTGTCAGTATAGGTAGCATCTTCGCTAAGCACTAGAGCATGCAGCTGTAGCACTGTAAGTATAGACAAGTCCTTAAGCATGTTAAGTAAACATAACCACAAGGGAAGCAAATAAACATTTGCAGTACAGGGGAAGGTGTATTGGTCTGTTAGTTGACCTCCAAGATTTCCCCCTCTCAGCTCAGGATCCCATTTTAAACTGTTAACTGCACAGAGTAATGACATTTTAGAATAAAACAATAGGACTGTTTAAAGTACTAGCTCAAACAGAATTCTTAACATTTATATTTCCACATGTATGTTCCTAATGATCTCTGCTCCAGTGTTATTTTAAAAATAGGTTATAAGAGAATAGTTTAGCCATTATTAAATATGTAGGGCTTGACTCAGCATTGTGCTACTCCAGGCTCATACCAGTGGAAATCCATTGATTTTTATGGAGTTACATAAGCTGACAACTGGAGTAATACAATGCTGATTTAGATCTGTGGTATCTATAAAAACACTAGAAAAGGTTTAGCTGTTTAAGAGCCTGAGCTTGCCTCAGTGAAGTCAGTGGAAAGTCAACGGCCTTTGAGCTTAAGCCTCATGTCTCACAAGGCACCTGAGGCATGTCAGTAGTAATATCTAAGAGCTCACTGCTTAGATGGTTTGTCAGTGGCAGACCCAAGTAGAGGAGTGACATCAATGGGAATTGGATCAAGACCTGGCATTCTGCACACTTTGATGTTATATAACTCACTTAAAACACCACATGCCTCTTTTTATCATACTCCCTACACTGCTATGCACTATATGTTAGAAAGTTGCCAACGCTGTTCTACAAGACAAAGAGCTTCTTGTAACTGCTCTAAATTCTGCTCCAGGAACTGGCTGCTGGAGGCACTGCAGAGTGATGCAAGCTGAGCCTACCACCTCTCCAGAATTAAGAGTGTCACATATATGACACTCTAGGCCTCCTCTAGCTTTTGAAATTGCTCCTGCACTTGGATCTGCCAGGACCTAAGCCAGCAGATGGACCCCTTATACTTACACCTTTCTGAAGCTACTTTGCTTCTTAAAAAAAAAAATTATTGAAGCAAGTACCAAAGTAACATCAGGGATTCCTACTACATCTGGCAGTACTGATTTTACAGACTAAAGCCCCAATTCTGCAAATAATCATGTGCCTATTTCATTTATATGAGTAGTCCTCTTTCCCAAATGCACCAAACAGAACAACTGAGCATTGAATCACTTGTGTTTAAATGATATGAGACATTCCTACCTCTCCAGGATCTTGACAGTACTCCAAGACCTTAAGGGTACATCTACGCAGCAAAGCAAAAACTCATGGCATCAAGTCTCAGAGCGCAGTCTACAGACTTGGGCTCGCACTACGGCACTAAAAATAGCAGTGTAGACATTCAAGCTCTGGCTGAAGCTCAGGTTTTGAAGCCTAAGGAGAGGGGATGAGCTTCAGAGCCTGAACTCCAGCCCGCGTCCAAACATCTACACTGCTATTTTTGGTGCAATAGCACCAGCCTGTTTCTGTAGACCAGGCTCTGAGACTTGCTGTTGCGGGTTTCTGCTTGCCATATAGATGTACCCTAACTGGCTAGCAACTTAAAGACTAGAAGTAAAATCCTGATCCTGTAGAAAACAATGGAAGTTTTGCCATTTAAGCAAATGTGGCCAGGACTGGAAGTTAAAACCAGGTCTCCCATATGGCACTATAGAACACTAGTCAATGAGAGTTGCCCACACACACTCCTTTTACATTAAGGTAACTAAGTGCAGGTTAGGTGACAAAGTACATTAAATGCACTTGCTTTTCTACTGTAAAAATCTGGGTTTGAAACTGGCTGGGGCCACAAGTAAAATGAGTTTGATGATCTCATTCTGGTTGCCAGGGGACACTTTCCATATCACAAAATTACACAGCAGTCTAACATCATAGGCTTTGTGTTTTCATGAGAGGCACAGAACTGAAGTCTTGAAGGTCAGGACAGAGATATATTGAATGAGTCATGTGATGGAGCTTTCATCAAACTTGCCCACACTTGCTATAGCCCAGATGAGATTCCTTAGACCTGGAAGGATAAGATTTACCTACCATCTTTTGAGTCAGATTCTGTATGATCTTTATGTGCTGCTGCAAACTGGCTCTGAACACACCTGTTGAGTTTTGCCTATCAGCTTTCAGGTAGCATCCACTTGTATTTCTGGTGAAAGTTAGGGATTAATGGCACGAGCTATTGCATTAAAATTAACCATATATTTAGAAAGCAAAAAGCCAGGTGTTTTTGAGGTTGAATCAAACCTATTCATCTAAGGCAGGGGTGGGCAAACTTTTTGGGCCGAGGGCCACATCGGGGTTGTGAAACTGTATGGAGGGCCGGGTAGGGAAGGCTGTGCCTTCCCAAACAGCTTGGCCCCTGCCCCCTATCTGCCCCCTCCCACTTCCCACCCCCCTCATAACCCTTGACCCATCCAAACCCCCCCCATTCCTTTTCCCCTGACTGCCCCCTCCTGGGACCCTAACCATCCCCTGACTGCCCCAACCCCTATCCACCCCCCCCGCTCCCTGTCCCCTGACTGCCCCAACCGCTATCCACGCCCCCCAATCCCCAACAGGCCCCCCAGGACTCCCACGCCTATCCAACCCCCCCTGTTCCCAGTCCCCTGACTGCCCCCCCCCCCCCAGAACCTCCGCCCCATCCAACTCTCCCTGCCCCCTGGGACTCCCTGACCCCTTACCATGCAGCTCAGAGCAGCAGGAGCTCGCAGCCATGCCACCGCGTTTCCCAGCAGGAGCAGCAGACCAGAGCACTGGCAGCTCTGGTCTGGTCTGAGGCTGCGGGGGACGGGGGACAGCAGAGGAGGGGACGGGGGCTAGTGTCCCCGGCCAGAAGCTCTGGGGCCGGGCAGGACAGTCCTGCAGGCCAGATGTGGCCCGTGGGCCATAGTTTGCCCACCTCTAATCTAAGGCATAAGGACTGACACGTCTTATATTTTGAGTCTTTGTGTGTTTAGTTCATGGATGCATCACTTCACCTTAGAGACAGCATCCTGTTTTTTGAACGAGTTTTGAATAGCTCTTTCAACAGAAAGATAGTGGCAACATTGTTGTCACATTGGGACCAGCTTCAGTGTACAGGAGGTGAAAATGTTTTTAATGTGCCATATTACAGAGAATCTAGTCAGATTACAAGTAGTTGCAAATTAAAGCCTATCTAGTAAGCTATTGCTTTAAACACACTACTTAAAATATAACAATATTGCATATACTATTGCTTTATGAACAATCATTTGCACAAATGTCAATGCTTATTTGTTGAGTCTTCTGAGAGACTGGACAGCAAAGGCTGTCAAAGACCCACTGAGCAGGCAGAGAGGCATGGGGGTAGATAGTTTATCAAGTCCCTAAACTCACCCTATGTTTCGTACTACTCTTTGCTTTTAATAATAGCAAGTATCTAGTAATATATTATTAAAATGTCAAGGCTGCTACTAATTATAGACGTGAGAAACCTGCTGTCTATGCCAGGATAAAGTTCAAAGTACTCCCCAGCTTTGAGGTTTATCATCTACATAGGATAGATCATCTCAGGATGAACCCCGTGCATTACACCAAGAATTCATAGATGGTTCAGGCAGCACAAGCCAATGTATAATAAAGGTTTTATCACATCTTTTAAACAAGCCCAGTACTTCCTGTGCCAGTTTACTTACATGGTGTAGTGTTTATGTTATGGTCATCCTTTAATTTCACTTATCATTGATAGCATTATATATTAAGTTGTCTGCCTGTGTGATTTAAAATATTATTACAGACATGTGGGACCCAGTTCATCCCTACTGTAACTCCACTGAACTCAGTGGAAATATACCAGGGATGAATTTGGCTAATGATGTCGATATTTGTACAGGCAATTAGAACTATGATTTATGGCATTGTTGATGATTTAGTTGTCTTCTGCTGTTGTTATAGTTTTGAATACAATTAAAAGAAGTGATATAATTTTACCCAGAATAAGTATTTGGGAATACAAAATAAGTGAGGGAACACATTTGTGAATTTTAATGGACAAAAATAGATAGTCCAGACACAGAATAAGGACCTGAGGACTCAGAATGATCTAGGAGATTATTTCTGACCCAGAATAGGCCTTTGTTGGGATGGCACTGCTAAATAACACTTTGAAGCAACTAGGTCAGGAATATGCAGCCTTGCAGCTCCCACTCTCTTTGAGGTTTTTCAACAAGACCTTCTACCTTGAAGATGAGAAAGTGATGGAACAATATGTTTACAATATCTGTGAGCATTTTTACTGTGTTAGGAAGAGAAGCTGCAGAGTCATAGCTTTGACAATTCATTTATGTACCTTCAGTAGCTCACAAACATTCATTGATTTATCCTTGCAATACCCCTGAGAGACAGGGAAATGTTATTGTCATTTTATAGAAGGGGATAAGGCACAGACACATTAAGTGACTTGCTCAAGGTCACACAAGAAGTATGTGGCATAGCAGGGAACCCAGCCCAGCCACTTTTACTTTGAGAAGTTCTAGCACCTCCACGCTTTGGAATAGGGACTTGAAATTTGCAAGGGGGGGGGGAGCCTTTTTGTCATAGATGAGCCTAACCTTATTCTCAAAAACAGCTGAATCATTTTGACTGAGATTTTCCCAAATGGTTGAAATTTGGCAAGTTATAAGCAACTGAAAATAGGTTCTTATACTGGGAAGTGTTGCACAACTTTAACAATAGGCAGTGGTCCAAGTCGAACTATAATTCATTCTTTATTTCATTACACATACAAGAGACATTTTACATTAAGTAAAATAATGAATGAACTACAACTGTCACATACAAGCCTAGTGCTTTTTGATGGACAGAATGATGTCTTATTTAAAAGAGAAAAAAATAGTGCAGTCTCACTGTAGGTCATTTATCTTAATCTCTGGGTATTATTACAAAGCTCAGCATTGGGAGAGGACTTCGAATACAGAACTTCTCTTTATAAGCTGGTTAGCCAATAATGATGTGTTCATGTCACCTAGAATTATTGATTTTCAGTAGTATCAAGCCAAATGCTGCTTTTAGTTATAGATCTGCTGTGACATCACTGGAGTTGCATAATTTGGCCACTACCTACCATTTGAAGCACGGTGGTTCTGCCATTTCCTCCAAATAGCCATGCAAGTTACCTTATAAATTCCCTTCCAAAATTTAGTCATGAAAGTTGAGATTTTCAAAACCATCTAGGGGATTTAGCTGTTCAACACCCACTGAAATTAATAGAAGTTCTGTTGTTAGGCTAGATCTCCTAGTTGGCTTTGAACATACATAATGGTTGAGATTTTCTAAGTGGGCACAAATGTAGAGCCTCTACTAAATCCCCAGTGCATCACGGGAAGACTTAAAGCTACCTTTAGGCAGCAGCAGAGGGTCCTCCTAGTATAAGGGAATCTTCAACTACCAGCCGTACATCAGTTGCTCTGCTCCTGCCTCCCTACCTGGCATCAGAGGTATTCCAAGGTCAAGAAGGAGCATGCCAGGGTGGAAGGGGGGAGTGGCTTCTTGAGAGCCATTATTCATTGGCATCAGTTAGAGCAACCCTAAAGCTGCTCTAACTTGTGTGGAGGCCAGTATGGCTCACATCAGTCTCCAAGATTGAGAAGAATTAAACATGATGGTAAGCCACCAATCTTCTCCCCCTTCCCCCAGTGCACTCAGCATTCTCTGGCAAACCTGGCCCTAGGTATACTAGGTCTCTATAAATACCATGAGTGGTGATACCAATTATATTATTTACAATATTATTAAGCATCACATACATAATGCTGTAAATTTACATAGTGCTTTACAAGCACATCATAAAATGCATTGCTTGCCCTTAAGCGCTTCCAGTCTAGACACAGCTGTAACTTCATTGTCCTGCGAGGTGGCTGATTGTTTTGTCTCCACCCCAGTATGGTGCAAGTGACTTAAATCACAGCGGTCATTGGCTCCATGCAGTTGCACAATCAAAATACATATTAGTTGGGCAAAACTAACTTGCTAATATTTACATTTTTAGCCCAATGCAGCATGATATAGAAACCTAGGCTTAAGACTTCTGAATTCCCCCACCCCTGCAGTTAGTCTGGGGGGCAAGAGTTTCATGAAAGTTCATTGAGCGAGCTGTATCTAAAGAAACTAAAAGAGAAAAGTGCCATGCACAATGGACTGCTAGAGATATAGTGGATAAAAACAGCATATGTAAACCTAGTGGTTCAGCAATAAATGTAACAATACTTAGCCCAAGTCATCCATAGATCTCAACATCCTTTGCAAAGGAGACAAAGTATAATTATCCATATTTTACAGATGGGGAAACAGACACAGATGGGGTAAAGTCACACAGTAGGTCAGTGACAGAGCCAGGTCCTTAGTGCAGTGCCATGTACACTGGACCATGCTGCCTCCCCTTCCATATTTACCAAGTGGAATATATTTCTATGTGGAAGATTTGAAATTGACAGGTCTTCTTGATCTGCAGGCTTATGTGGCTAGGAGCCCTGAATGAACTAAAGCCCCAGCTTCCTCAGAGGCAATATACAGCTGCGTTATTCTAGAAGAGCTAATACCAGCAGAACCCACAGCATCATTCTTGATTCAAAAAGCTATTTCCCTGTCAACCACAAAGGTAACAGCATAACATTTTACATTTCTATAGCATCTTTCACCCCACTGGTTCTACCGCAAGTGCAAGCATTTACAGCTGCTATTGTCAGGAGATGATGGCACTGGAAAACGGCAGCCCAGATTTAACTCTACAACTACATTTGGGCCATTCCAATGTAGTCTCTGCCATGTTGTATTGAAAGCCCCTTACAACATACTGTTGGTCAAAACAGGGGCTTAAAGAGAGTTTATATTGGAGAGTTGCTGTTTCCTACTGAAAACAAAGCAGCACAGCTGCTGCATGGATGCAGCCATCTCTCAGGCTCTATTCATATCACATGTTTGTTATTCCTAGGCCCAAATCCCCATGGTCTCATACATTCTATATTCATCTACCCCTTTGCAAATCAGACTGGTAGCTTTTTACAGCCACAATGTATTCATTTTGCACAAGTAAAAGTGACCACACAAGTTGCAAGACAGTGACCATCAGGAGCCCCATATCCAAAAACCTAGCAGAACCAGCAGTTGGAGTCTACATATAAGCACTATATTGCCGCAGACAACACTCTACCGTAACAAGTATAGTGCTGACATGTTTGCCCCCCCCCCCTTCCTCTGCCCCATTTCTAATGATTTCCCACAACCGGGCTTTGGAACAATGAGCCACTGTTTTGTTGGGGGAAAATGCAGCTATATTAAATTCTGCCAGGATACATCGATGGTGCCAAAGTTATCAGACATTGGTACTGCTTTCAACAGCTCTGGCTGCTGTGGATGTAGTGACAATTTAAATATAATGGGCCAGATCCTTGGCTGGTGAAAATGGGTGCAGTACCACTGAAGTCAAAGGATCCATGCTGATTTACCCCCAGCTGAGGATCTGGTGCATTGTGTACAAATATTTAAATGGCTGTAGTCACATACCGTGCTCAGATACAATAGGGATAAGCATAGGCTAGAAAGAGCTATTATATAATAGTTTATACTACTTAAAGCAGAGAAGCGGGTGATGGAACTTCTGTACAGAGGTTTTCCTAGAAAGCACTTTTCAGGGAGAGAGAGACTAGCTCACAATAGTAGGGAACCTCTTTTATATTGTCCTGAGTGCTAAAGTTCCTGGGAGGCTTGGATCCATCTTTCTGGGTTATGGAAATCTATGTCTAGGTTTTATTAGTGAGATTACAGCATTAGTAGTTTTAATCAAAAGCCAATTCTAGGTGGTTCTGGTTGATAGACTCTTACTGCAGATGGTTCCATATTAGGGGATGATTAATTTGTTCTGGGCTCAGTGAAAAAATCTGACCTAGGTTTTCCTCCCACAATCACCAAAGGTCCTTATTTGGTGTTTCCATGTCATGGAAAATAAATTATTCCACAGTAATCAAGGAAATAAAATGGCCTGGGATCTTTTTGAAAGGAAGGTGGAAGGAACTCATATACAGTAGAACCAGAGAGATCCCGGAGAGACGACACCTTTCCTATCAGCCTATTCACCCTATGGAATTGCAAGAGGATGAGCCTTTTTGCAAACCCCTCCCAACTCTCCAGTGCCCTATTTAAAATAGCCTTTTCTCCTTCAGCTGCCCGGACCAAACAGTCACTAAGCAATCTAGCCTAGGAGGTTGCCGCCGCCATGATTCCTGACTAAACATCATCCAGCCCCCTCAAATCCCAGCACAGATGAGGCAGCAGAGACCCGGCAACCTTCCTTCCTTAACACAGCCATGGCAGAGCCTGGCTCTCCAAAAAGCCCCTCTCCTCCTAGCCAAGCCGCCTGCAAACGTCCTTACAGGCCGCTCCCGGGCAGGCCAGCTGGCGGGGGGGCGTGCACGTATTTAATCAGCTGAAGGCAATTTGGGATTGCTTTCGGGTTCCCCCGCTGAGCAGAACAAACACTCCCCACCCCCGGGAGGCTGCAGCTGCAAAGCAGCTCTGTAAGAGCCTGGCCGCCCCGGAGCCCAGCCCCTCCGTGCTTCCCTGCGGGGGGTGGGCGCAGCGCTGGCCGCCCCCAGCCCTTACCGGTAGTAGCGATCATCCTTGTACGGGGTCAGGTCCTCTCTGATCTCCTTGTAGGTCTCCTTGACCGTGCGGCAGAAGCGCTTGAGCTCGCCGCAGAGCGGGGTCTCGAAGGCGGGGTAATCCGCGTCCATCCCGCCGCCGCTGCCTGCAGCCCCACGCCCAGCCCGCGACACCGGCGAGTCAGTCCCCCTGAGCGAGCGAGCGCCCTCCGGCTCTGGGGCCGAGGCGATGGGTGGCGCTGCGAGGCTGGGCCGCCCCGCTTCCGCCTCACCCCCTCCTCACACGCGCTGCTGAGGTGAGTGAGTGGGGGCAGAGCTGCGTTACCCCCGGCAGCCGGGAATGGTTCCCACCAGCGCGATCCTCCCCGCCGCGGTGCTTCCCCGACTTGATGCCGCAGCCCCGGCGGGTGTTGCGAACGGGAGAGATGGCCGGACACGCGGACGGCGGTAGGAGTGGCCAGGGGAGTCTGAACAGGAGCTGGGGAGATTTCAGCACCCTGGACAGATTCACGGGGGGTGTTACTGGCTTTACAGAGCAGCTCGCCCAGTCCTCCAGGCCAGTGGTTCCTAAACCTTTCACTAAAATGTCAAGTCTTGCCAACCCCCTCCTAAGAATGAATATTTCTAGGGATTTTCTTCTTTACCCCAGTATAAATTATAAAAGCAGTGATCTTGGAAATATAAAATTTGTTTTTATGACATGCTTATTACATACTATTAAGTATTTATCATTACAGTATTTTTATTACATTATGAAAATGGCAACACTCACTTTCGTAGCTTGTATCACTTTGAATAAGCCTGTTCTAAGACAAGGCTCCTATGTTTCATCAAGGAGTATCAGATGTGAAACAGCATGAAGGTATTTAAGAAGCCAACACAGAGTTCCTCCTACACAAGCATTCGGGTCTTGAGCAGTCCAGGCAAACAATGCACATTACAACAAAGCTTAAACTTGTTCTTCATAATAATTTTAAAAACAATGCTAGCTGCCTATTTCATTTTAAAAACAGCAAAAAATATCCACCTCCATTTCCATTTCTGATAAATCTTGAAGTTTAAATCTCCTCAGTATGATAGATAAGCAGCTCCGAGCAAGTTTAGGTCTTGGAAGTCCAGGGGCTCCGGGCTGCTGGCCCCAGGCTGCCCAGGATTCCTAGGGACAGCTCTGTCTGCCATTAGGGAATTTTTTCCTGAGAACCCCCTGTAACATTTCATGAACACGCAGGCGTTCCCAAACCCCAGTTTGGGAACCACTGCTCCAACCCAACGTTTCTTTTCCCACTGACAGCTGTGAGAGGCCAGCCCCTAGTGTTTTCGTATCTGTTCTGTGTTCCACCAAGATTATTTTAATCCCCACCCAGAGTATTAAACTTTAGCCTTAAAGTATCTAAGGAGGAGTAGATCTAAGTGTAAGGGGCTCTGGCAGCCGGGCCTGGGCAGGGATTTAAAGGGCCAGAGGCTCCGGATGCTACGGGGAGCCCTGGGCCCTTTAAAGTGCCGCCCGAGCCCCGCTGCCAGAGCTCCAGAGGTGATTTAAAGGGCCCGGGGCTCCCCACAGCGGCTGGAGCCCCGGGCCCTTTAAATCTCTGGCAGCCGGGCTCGGGCGGTGATTTAAAGAGCCAGAGGCTCTGGCCACTGCGGGGAGCCCTGGGCCCTTTAAGTCCCTGCCTGAACCCCGCTGCTGGAGCTCCAGTGGTGATTTAAAGGGCCTGGTTTTCCCCACCACGACTGGAGCACCAGACCCTTTAAATCACTGCCCGGGAAGCTGGTCCTATCTGGCACGCCGTACTGGACCATACCTGATATAACGTGGTCTCACCTATAAAGCAGAGAGATTTTTTGGCTCCCGGGGACTGCGTTATATCAGGGCACAGGTGTATTTAAATCTGAAATTTCCCAGTGTTGTAACTGTAGGAGTCCTGACCCAAAAGGGAGTTGTGAGGGGGTTACAAGGTTATTGTAGGGGGGTCTCAGTATTGCCATCCTTACTTCTGTACCTCTACTGGCAGCAGCTCTGTCTTCAGAGCTGGTCGGCCGGAGAGTGGTGGCTGCTGGCCGGGAGCCCAGCTCTGAACACAGAAATAACGATAGCATGGTATGATATTGCTACCCCTACTTCTGCGCTGCTGCTGCCAGGGCGCTGCCGTCAGAGCTAGGCACCTGACCAGCAGCCGCTGCCATCCAGAAGAAGGCAGCACAGAAGTAAGGGTGGCAATACCATGACCCCCCTACAATAACTTTGCAACCCCCCCACAACCCCTTTTTGGGTCAGGACCCGCAGCTTGAGAAATGCTGGTCTCCCCTGTGAAATCTGTATAGTACAGGGTAAAAGTACACAAAAGACAGATTTCACAGACCGTGACGCATTTTTCACGGCCGTGAATTTAGTAGGGCCCTATGTATAATGCCTGGTTTTGGAATAATTGGCTGAGTGAAACAAGGCTCTACTTGCAACTCCACAGCATATCTGTCTGTCATGCAATAAATTAACTATTATATCTGATCAATTCAAAAAGCATGAAGGTAGGCTGTTACTTTCCCCCACCTGGGGCGCACAACCTCTGTCTCATTTCAGTCAGTATCTTGAAACTTACACTATTTTCTTTTGTCTCTTGGGCTATTAATGGGATCCCTCCTCTGTCACCATTGCACCACTCCTCTCTGAGGTCTGGTAGCATACTGGGTGTAGCACAGACACAGAGGCGAATGCTCTAGGTGCTTTAAGCACTAGGCTCTAGCCCTAGGTGAGTTCCCACAATGGTATAATGTTTTGGGTACAACAGAGAATTCCTTACTAGGGCTGCCAGGGAGTCATAGAGATGTAGGGCTGGAAGGATCTTTAAGTCCAGGGATGATCTTTAAGGATCATCAAGTCCAGCCTGCTGTGCTGTGGCAGGACCAAGTAAACCTAGACTATCCCTGGCCGGTGTTTGTCCAACTTGTTTTTTAAAAGCTTCCACTAATGGGGACTCCACAGCCTCCTTTGGAAGCCTATTCCAGAGCTTAACTATCCTTAGAGTTAGAAAGTTTTTCCTAATACCCAACCTAAATTTCCCTCGCTGGAGATTAAGCCCATTACTTAATGTTCTACCTTCAGTCGACATGGAGAACAATTGATCACTATCCTCTTTGTAACAACCCTTAACATATTTGAAGACGGCTATCAGGTCCCCTCTCAGTCTTGTTTTCTCGAGACTAAACATGCCCAGTTTTTTTAACCTTTCCTCATAGGTCAGGTTTTCTAAACCTTTTATTATTTTCGTTGCTCTCTTCGGGACTCTTCCCAATTTGTCCACATCTTTCCTAAATTGTGGTGCCCAGAACTGGACAGAGTACTCCAGCTGGGGCCTTTCAGTGCTGAGTACAGCAGGACAGTTACCTCCCGTGTTTTACATACAACACTCCAGGCAATCACGCACTGGCCAGCAGATCCTCAAGTCAGTCCTCCTGTCTGTAAGCTGTGATCTTGTTCAAGCTGTGAGGTAGAAAGGGGTAATTTTCAATTACGGGATGCCAAGTAATTTTCTTCTAAAAATATTTAGTTTAAAGAAACAAGAAATGGTAGGCCAGCTCTCACTGTATCTCTTACTGCCAAATCTGGGAAAGCCACATCAAAAGATGGCATTATTGATACAGGCTACTCATGAGACTCTCTCAGGGGATGAGAGTCTCACTATTTTGTCCCAGGGTTCTTTTACATACCTTAGGGGACACCAGATTCAAGACTAAGCAAAATAATCACAGTTATTAACCATGGCTATTTATTATTACAAGAAGGAAAAGAAAACATTAGACAAACACAAATGATGAACTGGTTACTTCTATTACAATCTCTTCTGTATGCTTCTGTGGCGAGCTTTTAGCAGATATTACACCTTTGCGAATGGACTAACTCTGAGATATTATTCATTTGGTAAGTTAAGACCAAAGTATATTGTTTCCCAAAGTTATTGTGAACTAAGTCTTAGTATTTTATCAGATGTTTTATGTGTGGGCAAGACAATTTAAGGGCAGGTGGAACCTGGCTAATTATTAGTAACAACAACAATCACCACCAGCCAGTTTATAGATGGGCATAGTAAGCAATCTTAACTAAATCCTATGATATCAAAGAAAATATTTAAATCAGTTACTTAGGAGAAGCCATTTAAGAGCTGTCTTGAGACAGGCCAGTAAACAAATATTAAGAATCTTAAATCAATTAAAACCCACTATTTTTCTATCAGTCTTTTGCCCATCTCCTCTCTAGGAATACACGGTCTAACCATTTGGTGATTAACAGGAGAAATTGTTAATATTTTAAGGGCTTGTCTATACTTACCGCGCTGGTTCGGCGTCAGGCAATCGAACTTCAGGGTTCGATTTATCGCGTCTTGTCTGGACGCGATAAATCGAACTCAGAAGTGCTCCCCGTCGACTCCGGTAATCCTGCTCGCCGCGAGGAGTACGCGGAGTCGACGGGGGAGCCTGCCTGCTGGGTCTGGACCGCGGTAAGTTCGAACTAAGGTACGTCGACTTCAGCTACGTTATTCACGTAGCTGAAGTTGCGTACCTTAGTTCGATTTGGGGGTTTAGTGTAGACCAAGCCTAAGTTACAACAGCATTTCAATATTCCAACAAAATCATTACATGAGTTTTTCAATATAATTCCTTCCCCGTGTCTTAGTTAACTTTCTTTCACCAGTCCACGTTGAAGTCTTGCCAGGTTTCCTTGGGTTGGTTTCTTCTCGAGTCTTTTCTGTTTTTCCTAGCTGCTGTGGCAGCTTGCTTGTTGAGATGGACAGGATACATTGAGAGTTTGCTGTTTAAGCAGGGTAGCAGAAGGCGAGTGGTTATATGAGGAGTGGTCATTTCAGGTTTATTTATGCTCTGTTCATAATTTCATGGAAACAGGAAGGAAAACACACCTCTTTCAGGCTTGTTTAGAATCAATGTGGTTGTTGTTACTCTTTCATTGGCTCCATGCCTTCACAAGCTGGTGTAGGTGACATCTTCAGTTCCTGAATATGCAGTCTGTTTAATGACTATGCATCATTTCTAATTGACTTTGTTCTTCTTGTGGAGGGAAAAATCCAGATAACCTTTTACAGTTAGAACGTAACTCTTCCTTTTTATTCAATTCATTTTGAACCATTCCTTCAATTTTATTAGAGTTCAACAGGAAATTAAATTCTGTTTTCAGAAAGTCCAAACACTCCTCTTCTTTATAGGAAATTTTTAGTTTTCAAAATCTTTACATTAAATAACCCTCAGAAAGTCTCTATCTTAAGTTGATACCACATGACAGTTTTTTGGAAAGACTATTTTTCTTGTCTTCCTGAGTTGTGTAAGGGAGTTGCTTGAGCACTGCCACTAATTAATTTCCCATGAATATAAATATTCTATACTTTAATGAACTTGCTAAACTAATTACTATTATAAAAATCCATTTGAGTCCTTTTTGGTATATAAAGCATTTTACCATTTACATAGCAATGATATTAGGAACTTTGTATTCAGTTAACATATTTGGAAGTATGCATTTTACAAAGGCATTTGCCATTTCAACCCTAACAAATAAAGGTTTGAAATATTTCCAGCTTCACGTTTTCCCTAGAGGGTTTTAAAGACAGAAGTAGAAGTTTTTTTGTTGAAAAGAAAGGGGGACTGGCAGAGGTCCCTTTTACCCACCAAGGTTTTATTGTTTGATAAGGGTTTTTGGTGTTACTTCTCAAGTCCCTCTTGTGTTTACTAGTTGCAGTCTTTACAATTAACGCCTATCAAACATTCCATACAAAGCACCAGTCACCACAACCAAGCTTACATCCATTTTTCAAAACACAGCATAAGAGAAATGGGCATAGAAAGTGAAAGCATGACAAAGCAATGGGCTTAAACTGCAGCAAGAGAGGTTTAGGTTGGACATTAGGAAAAACTTCCTAACTGTCAAGGTTGTTAAGCACTGGAATAAATTGCCTAGGGAGGTTGTGGAATCTCCATCATTGGAGATTTTTAAGAGCAGGTTGGACAAATACTTAGTCCTGCCATGAGTGCAGGGGACTGGACTAGATGACCTCTCGAGGTCCCTTCCAGTCCTATGGTTCTATGATTCTAAGAAAGTTTAAAATTCTGTTTTTCTGAATTTGTATAAATACTCTTACTGGTAATAAACATGGTTTTATGGCTAAGGAGGGGTTACATTCCTGAGACTTGGGAAGAGAAGGTAAAATATTCCTTTTGTTAGGTTGAATATTTCATATAATTAAAAAAATATATTCATGGAGGTACATTTCTCCAAGCATCTTAGGTATGAAATTAGTGATAACTCTATTGTAAACTTCAGTAAAGGCACAGGCAAGTCTAGTGACAAATGTATAGTTTATGAATATCGTTTCTGCATAAATATCAAGGTCTGACCACCACAAGGACCATCCACCCAACCCTCCTGTTTGCAGGGCATTCCTAAGTATTCACCAGCCACCTGCCTGCAACAGGCTGCTCCCCACTCCAGCTCTCAGCCTTCTGTCCACTGTCAGCTCCCAAGGTGCTGCCTCTAGGCTGTTCCTCCTGCTGCCATGCAGTTGCTGACCTCTGGATATCACTTCCCTTCCCTGTGCTGGAGCAATTAGGGAGCCTGCCTCTGGCTGGCTGTTGAACTGGGTGTGAGGGCACTACTGCCTAGTAATGAGCCAGCAGGTTTATCCACATTTTGTTCCACCCCTTTTTGATTATCACCCCGCAGACACTCCCCATTTCCCCTTTTGGAAAAGGCCCTGCCTGAACGTGAGGAGAATTGTGCACCCCCCGGCAGGGTTGCCAACTCCTGCTATTTTATTGCAAGTCTCACAATATTTGGTGTTTTTCTGGAAGGCCCAGCTACTTTAGTCAAGGGATTACGTGACAATCTCAACTTTCATTGAAAAAGAAAGGAAGTGTCTAGCCCTTGTGGTTGTGGCTAGACACTTGAATATGTGACCTGAGTGCATCCTAAAGCTCAGGAACCAGAAGGTAAAGAAAAGAACCCAAAATATATTATTTAAAAAAACAAACAAAACTTTTTGGGCCCTGATTCATGGCTTGACTGCTCGGGGTTGGCAATATTCTCTTTCAGTTAATCTCTATGACCAGAGCACTGTTTTCCTTCCTTCCTTTCACCTGTCTTTGTAGCAATTATAGCTGGTGTGATCGGGATAATGTTGAAAAGCATCAAGAAGAGAATACTTATTTCCCAGCTACATAGTATCTCATCCATGTCTTTCTATCAAGGAAAGAGCACAACAGTGTCAGGAAAGGGCTTCTTAAAATGAAACTAAGCCAGTCTTTTTCTCTAAGACAGAGGTGGGCAAACTATGGCCCGCGGGACCGTCCTTCCCGGCCCCTGAGCTCCTGGCCCGGGAGGCTCACCCCCGGCCCTTCCCCTGCTGTCCTTCCTCCCCCGCAGCCTCAGCTCGCTTGCTCAGCCACCAGCACAGTCCTCTGGGTGGCGGGGCGGTGAGTTCCTGGGGCAGCGCAGCTGCAGAGCCCGGCCTGACCTGGTGCTCTGTGCTGCATGGTGGCGGCGGCATGGCCCAACTCCAGTTGGGCAGCGCAGCTGTAGCGCTGCTAGCCTCCGGTGCTCCAGGCAGCGCAGTAAGGGGGCAGGGAGTGGTGGTGGGGTTGGATAGAGGGCAGGGGAGTTGGGGTGGTGGTCAGGGGGCGGGGGTGTGAACGGTGGTTGGGAGGAAACAGGGGGTTGAATGGGGGTAGGGGTCCTGGGGGGGGGCAGTCAGGAAGGAGGAGGGGTTGGATGGGGCGGCAGGGGGCAGTCAGGTGACAGGAGAAGGGGTAGTTAGATGGAGCTGGGGGCCCGGGGGGGCCATCAGGAATGAGAGGAGGGGTTGGATAGGGCGGCGTTGGTCCGGGGTCAGTCAGGGGACAGGGAGCGGGGTCCCAGAGGGGCCATCAGGGAACTGGATGGGGCAGGAGTCCTGGGGGTGTGGGGGGGCAGATAGGAGATGGGAGCCGGGCCATGACCCCCTAACCGGCCCTCCATACAATTTACGAAACCCAATGTAGCCCTCGGGCCAAAAAGTTTGCCCGTCCCTGCTCTAGGAGGTCCTTAATACAGATCTCATCAGTGTTCATTCCCTTCCCAGCTACAGACCAAGCACAGAACTGATCTGGTCACAGGATTTCCCTTGATATTAGCAGAAATAAGGTGTCTAAAATGGAGAGCGGGGGTAGGCAACCTATTGCACGCGTGCCAAAGGCGGCACATGAGCTGATTTTCAGTGGCACTCACACTGCCCGGGTCCTGGTCACCGGTCCGGGGGGACTCTGCATTTTAATTTAATTTTAAATGAAGCTTCTTAAACATCTTAAAAACCTTATTTACTTTACATACAACAATAATTTAGTTATATATTATAGACTTATAGAAAGAGACCTTCTAAAAATGTTAAAATGTATGACTGGCACGTGAAACCTTAAATCAGAGTGAATAAATGAAGACTCCGAACGCCACTTCTGAAAGGTTGCCGACCCCTGATGGAGAGATTGGACTTCCTGTGGAAGAGTTTCAAGGTGAATTCAAACAATCCTAGTTAAGATGGCAGCATCACCTAGTAGCTTTGAGCAAGAATGCATGGGGATGCTAGATACAATTGGACCAACTGATGACAGGAATCTAAGGCAAAACATAATTCATCAATGTTTCTGATGTGATGCCCTGGCTGGAAGTCTGCTAGAAACATAAGCAGATGCTACTATAAGAAAAGAGATGACCCCTGCAATCCAGGGGCAATACCCTAGTGAGGAGCCCAGTCCACCCAAGTTGCTGGGATTCCTACAAGTACTGATCCTGGACTCCACACTGGAGCATCATTTGTCGTATCAGCTTCAGTGTAGAAGGGGTTAAATTGGAAGCCCTCACTCTCTGCCCTCCTATCTCAGAGTTTTGAGGCTGTTGTGGGGAGGGAGGATCTCCACTACTTTACCCCTTGCCTTGTGTGAGAGAGGACTTCTCCCCTGCGCCACCCAGCACCAGCTTTCGCAAGAAGCACTGAAGTGAAATTGATGCAATTCATGGTCATTTCACAGGTTTCTGAACTGCACCAGTAAAGATTATTAACACTAATGTTGGCCTAAGACACGTTCTAGGTGAGTGTTGTTAGGGGTCAGTTGAGAAGATTCAAAGGCTGATGATTTTACTTACCTTTAGTTTTCCTTTGAGTAGCTTCACTTCCAAGATTCCCTGTTGTTCTTTGCTTCTTATCAAAAAATGGTGCAGATGCAGAATGGGACCAGTTATTGCCATACTAAAGCTATATCTTGAGGATAGCATACGTCACAAGTGCCCATAGGGATAGAAGCCACTTTGACTTCTAAAACTCCTTAGTTGTCAGTAGCAGCATGGCTTTTAATACAGTCTCCAATCTTAGAAGGCCAGGTGGTAAGCACTATGTTACAAGCAGAAGCACGACTTTTTTCAGGGTTGGGACAGAGATGAATTTCTTTTTAATTTCTTATGGCTTGATGCATACATCAGGGAAAAGACAATATAGAGAAGCTAGGAGGAAAGTTGTAAGAACATTTAACAGGGCACTCACCTCCAGTGCCTCCTAGTGGCTGGATGTGGTACTGCAATATTTGTCCTGCTGCTGGCGCCCCCTGTAGTTTGTTGACCTTAGTAGGCAGGTCTTCAATGGATCAGCCCTCCAGCCAAGTCACACAATCAAAAATGGATGCACCCTTTCCAGGGTAGCAAAAGTACAACAAAACTATCTGCCCTCATTAGGGTCTTCAGCCCAGTCTCTGGGCCTTTTAAATCCTGCTCTTTACTGGGGCTTCTAAACAAGCCTCTTCCCCTCTTGGGGCTTAGGCCACTTCACTA
Source organism: Malaclemys terrapin pileata (assembly GCF_027887155.1). Classification (NCBI taxonomy): domain Eukaryota; kingdom Metazoa; phylum Chordata; order Testudines; family Emydidae; genus Malaclemys; species Malaclemys terrapin. The sequence goes on from NC_071507.1 coordinate 90,834,548, forward strand.
GTTGCTGGTGGGGGAACCCAGGCCCATCCACTACTTCAGGTCCCAACCCAGGGACCCTATGAATAGCAACCACATACTGTGGCCTCCAGTTCACTGCGGCTGTTCCCTGGGCCTTTTCCCCTGTAGCCCCTTTCATTTCATCCCCGACCTCAGGGCTGAAGTTCTCAGATCCTCTTCCTCCCTGCTGCATGCCAATGCCACCTGAGCCCATCTTCTGGTTCTCCCTTGAGCACCTGTGACCAGCAGAGGATCCCTAGCCCTGTGCCTCTGGCCCCCGCCAGGAAGTGACCCACTACTTTTATCTGAGCCTGCTGGGCTCTGATTGGTTGCTTCTACGCACCCTGTCTAGGCAGGCCTGGAGGACCCATCTTCATTGCTTCTTTACTGGGGCAGGGTGTGGTATGACTGTGGGGCTTCTAGTAGGGGGCCATGAAGGGCTGGGTGCACTGTGTCACAGAATGCAGCACTGGTGAATTGCAATGATAGATTAGCCACTGAACAGATTTTGCTCTGGATACAACAGGGGTAACATTTACTGCGGTGCTCTTCAGCTTTACGGTATTAGAAGAAACTTTGCCAGGAGCCATATGGGAGGGAGCTCCAGTTCATTTGTCCAGCAATCCCAGCATTGCATCCAGGGTGGATTTGATTTTACTAGTGATCCTCACTAGTCAGGCAGACCCTATTTAATCATGGATTTCTACATAAAAGTGTATTCTTGTTGGTTGTTATAACCTTAATACATATTCTTCACAACTCTGAGATAAATGTAGCTTTCATTTTTAGAAGGTACACACTATACATTTTTAAACAGTGATTTATTTTGAAAATGTTTCAGATCAATTTTACAGCTATATCAGAAAATGAATGATTGGTTATTTCATTTCCCAAAGATAATTGAAGCAGATATTTATGAAGTCATTGGGAGGTGAACTATCTCCAATTCAACAGGTTAATCATTAATATTTTGAGGATTTTCTTACCATGCTATATTAGGAGGAGAACACCATCAGACAGACATTTAAACTGTTTTATTTAACTAAAACAATAACATTATGTATTCTTGATTTTTTTCTTCAACAGCAAATATATAATATTTTAACAAAACAAGCATATGAATTTTTGAATTTAGCTAAACATTCAAGTTTTTTAAAATCAGGTTTGTTTTTGTTAAGTGTTTAACTAAAATAGTTAAATGAAATATTTTTTTAAAAAATATCGACTATGTCAGCCAGGTCAACATGAGAAACTTAAAATATTGGCTTCTGCAGCTAACTCAGTCGTCTTCACCTTCATTTTCCTGTTTGTTCATAAGCTGGAAAAGAAAAAACAAGCTTTCCTGCTTTTTCAGGTCCCAAACGATTTCTCAATTTGGAATGAATTAGTCCAAAGGAAAACAATATTCTTTCTACATCAGCAGAAGAAGCTACTGCTGTTAAAAGTGAGATTATCACTTCAACAGTCTCTGAATCCAAGTGCTTAAGTGACTTCCTCCAGTTCACTGGTGTGACTTTCTTTAAAACACCATCAGCAAACATATTTCTTGATTGGTTCACCCTTAGCTCTGAAGTTTATTATAATTGGCATTATGGAGGGATGATTGCTGGATGTCCGTGTCATAGCCAACTCCTCTTCTTCAGCAGTTAAGGTTTGACCCAGGTACCGAGTATTGAGAATATCTGCAAAAAATGAGCTGGAGATAGTGCTTGTCCCATTCGTTTTTTTAATGCTTGTAATTTAACTCCGTCATTGCATATTTCTCTTTTTAAGATCTCACTAAGTTCCTTCCAAATTTCAACAGCATCAGCAATAAAACAGCTATTTCCCTGCATTTTGTTCAAGGCTACAGAAATAGGCTTCAGGGTATTCAGCATGTGTTCAACATTTCTCTTAAGCCCAACGTTGAGAACTTTGTCTGTGACAGTGCCATCTATTTTTTCACAATTTTGTTCACAAGGGGTCATCAAATTAGGCCAGTTTTTGATATAGTTCTCAAAACAGTCCACTACTGAGTTCCATCCACTACTGAGTTCCATCGCACATCTTGTGGGAGAGTTAGTTTGGTTCCTCCCACTTTTTTCAGAGCAGCTGCTGCAAAGTAGTTGTTATGGAAGTATTTTGCAATTTCAACATTAGCCTTTATTTCTGGAACACTGAAGTATTTGGCTAGGAGGTGCTTCAAATGAGCAGTGCAACCATATGTTATTAGTTTGGGAATCTCTTCTAAATAATTTCTTCTCATCTTGGATACATTTGGAGCATTGTCTGAGACCAAGCTGCATATTAGACATTTGATTCCCCCCCCCCCCCCCCCAGTTATAGCTTTTACTGCTACTTCTTGTAAGTATTCTGCTGTGTGTGCATTTCCTGATGTATCAATTGTTTCTGTTAGGAAGACATTCCTTTCTTCTGTTATCACACAAGCACATACAACAGGATCATTGTGGACATTGCTCCACCCATCAAGACTCAGGTTAACGATTTCACTCTCTAGACCTTTTGCACACTGCTCAATTTCTCTTTCATACCCTTTATCCAGCAATTTGCCTGTGACATCTGCTCCGTTGGGTGGACTGTATCCTGGTCTTAATGACTGAACCATGTTAATGAAGTGTAGTTTCTCAATCATATGGAAAGAAGAGTTTGTTGCATAAACAACCCGGGCAATTTTTTCATCAATTTTCTCTTTTTGTAATCTGCTGGTTCTTATCACAAACTTCTCTATGGTTGTTTCTGGATGATGGAGATTTTTTTTTCTTTTTGCTACAGGTGATATACTGTGGCTATGTGACATACATGATGCGACTGAAACACTATCATTGGCAGAGAACTCTGAAACTATAGAAAATGATGATGATCTTGAAGGTGGATAGACTTCAGAATCCTGTATGTTGAGGATGGATTCTCATAAACAAAATAAGTCAATGCAGTTATTTAATTATTACCAGACTGCTCATTTAGTATTACTCATTGCATTCACTGACAATCAGTACTACTTTCAAGGTGAATTGTAAAAGGAATATCAGCATATTTCAGCTATTTATTTTTTATCAGAACTGCATGTAAAATGATAGTATCAGAGTAAGAACTATATTTTTTGCTCAAACATGAGAATTCAAGAATAGTCCAGAAGGAAGACAGGCAAGCTTTAATAAAAAAAAAAGTATGAAATAAAAAAGTTTACCAACCTGAAGATCCTGCATGTGCAGACATGTTCCTTTCATCATCTTCAACCCAGCTTCCTCCTGAGAAGGAACACTTCTCATGATGTTGTTTCATTCGGGCAACCAGGCCTTGCATTTCCCTCCCTTATAGAATCATAGAATATCAGGGTTGGAAGGGACCTCAAGAGGTCATCTAGTCCAACCCCCTGCTCAAAGCAGGACCAATTCCCAACTAAATCATCCCAGCCAGGGCTTTGTCAAGCCGGGCCTTAAAAATCTCCAAGGAAGGAGACTCCACCACCTCCCTAGGTAACGCATTCCAGTGCTTCACCACCCTCCTAGTGAAATAGTGGTGAAGCACATTCCCTTCTCACATTTATCTCCGACGACGACTTCTTGTCCAGATCTATTCATTGAACTTTTTTGAAACTTTGCACTTTTAGAGAGAGGTAAGGGATTGACTCAGTGTACACAAATTTGCAGAGGGACAATAGGAATGAGGTCTGTTATTTCTTACTTCTCTATTATTTATTTAAAAACATTTTTGCTGTTAACAAGCATGTTATCTCTGGAGACACAAATCCACAGTTTGAGAACTGCAAAACTAAGCATCTCTGATGGTATCGTCTAGACTGAGCACTGAGTCCCATTGGGTAGATAGAAAGATTAACCTAAATATTCTAGACAGAAGCCCCAGGGACCCCATAAAATTGGGTCCTTAATCCATGAACTATTGGAACTCATTAACAAAACTTTTCTTAAACATTATATGAATATACTGTCTCATACTATAGAATTAGAATTTATAATCCCTATTCCATTATGAGATCTTTGAGCTATAATGTATCTTAATTAAAACTATCTTTAGATAGGTTTTTTCCCTCAAAAAGCATTTTATCAAAAAAATCCAATTTAAATAAAAAAAACCCTTTTTACTTTAAAAAAAAAATCATTGATTTTTATCCACCCTGACTGCATTGTCTGTAATCCTCAAGGCACGGATTCCTGTGATCAGTATTCAGCTCAAGGCTATAGATCCAGCCCAGAGATGTGTTGAAACCATGCATGTTTTCTTCATCAAAGAGTAAATTAACCTGTGAAATGGAAAGGTCAGTTAAGAAAACAAACCAGAATCATACTAGTTATACAAAGGAGTCTGTCACAGGGCGATCTGCCCCTTTAAGGGGCTGTGGGACTGCGGAGTGGCCAGCCCTGTTCTGGAGAGGAGCCCACAAGCAGCTCCTGGGAATCATCTGACCCAGTTGGATAGAATCTAGTGCTTGGGTCTGAGAATTCCCAGCCAGGGATACAAAAGGAGAGCTCCTGCCCCAGGAGACTGGCTGTGACCAGGAGAGGACTGGGAGTGCACTCTCCTGTGGCTACTGCAGAAGGCTGAGAGAGGACAGGGAAGCCCTGCAGATGCCCTTAGGCTTGGGAAGGTTCAGCACATTAAGCTGTTGGAGGCAGAGGGCTTCACAGTCTGAACTAAAGAACAGGACTGGTGCTTTTTGTTGTTGTTCCAATTTCCCTTTTTTGTGTGTGTGTTAAAGACTAAACAGAGCCCTGAGGAAAGGGCTACAGACTGAACTGGGCATAGCTGATTATTTGTCTCTGCCTGGTGATTGGGTCCACTATCCTAGAGTCCTTTTAACTGAATGCTCCGAGGGATGGCAGAAAAGCCACTACATCTTCAATGTTATCTTTAGTGTCTTTCCTTTGCTGCACCTGGACAAATGTTATTACCATTACATCTTCTACACATGTTGTGGATGCCTCTCTTCCAAGATAAACATTTATTTCAGTTTGCAAAAAATAAGAGATGACTTAAATGGCTTTGAAATCAAAAAGTCACACAGCACAGTGGTCAAGGCAAAAGGAAGAAATTAATCTCACTAAAGCTATTGTAGGAGCTGGATTTTATAATGTACTATGAGAATTAATGTATGATTTGATTTCATCCTGTCAGAGGAATGTTGAGGGCCTGAAGCCCCAATGTGAATTTTTAGTTATAAGATTTAGCAAGACTTGATTTACAATGTATTCTGCTGAATATACAATACTGCTGTCTGTATACCTTTGAAGGTTTCTGTATGAGATTGTTTGTGTGAATGAGGAATGCATGCATCAGGAAAAGATAAGGTGTGAAAGCCATCACAAATGTCCAGATGGTCAAGAAGAAGTGAGAGACTTGGAAAGACCAGGAGACAATCAGAAAACATCCATTGTATCCGATGTTAAACATGTTAGCAGCATTGACGACCTCAGAGGTGAGGCAGGCACCCCTGAAGGCGAGACAACAAATAAGAGATAACGATGGGAAGCCCGACAATAACCATCAAATGATAACACCACTTAAGGACTAAGGATGACAGAATGACATTGCAAAATGCATGAATTCAAATGGGAATTTACAACTATACAGCTGGGGTGTTTTGCCATGCAACTCTGGGTTCAGTCCTGCAAAGCCTCGGAGCATCGGATCGCGACCGACAGAACCCAGCTTCACACTCGTGTTCAATCTAACTGGCCATTAGATTGAGTGGAGCTACAACAGACTGGTAACTATGAACATCACTGGCAGGAGAGAGTCTAAAAAGCATATGCTAACTGTGGTATTCTCAATAAATGCCATGCATTTACCTTCTTCTATAAAGATCCCGTGTGCTTTGTATGAGCATAACACTATGGGAACAAAGACACCTTTGTTTTGAGGGGGGAAAAAAGCCATCCAACTGGAAAGCAATCAGAAAGGAGAACAAAGACATGTTATTTATGGTAGTTAAAATGTAACTTGTATGGCTTTCCTCTTTGTCCAGGGGAAGTACGTGGTGAAGTTGGAAAGGATGAACATATCAGGGGCTGCAACACAGTAAAACCACTTTCAAGGATGAATAGGTTGCCTTTTGGTCAAGCAAAAAATAGATTGAAAAAATTGCCTCTTGTGAACAGAAGAGAAAATAAGAAATAGAGAACACACAACTGTCCTGGATGAGGAACTGGATGAAGGGTCTGAAATGAACCTCACTTTTTCCTGCTGTTTTTCCTTTTATAACATCATGCAGCTCCTTCCACAACTAGGCAATTCTTTAGCTCCCCAGCCTGTCCCATTCATGCTGTATGAACAGTATCGCTAAATGCTGTCAAATAATTTAAAATATTTAAGAATGAAGGCAGGGTGTCTCCTTTCATTTCACTGTTAACACTAATCTTAGCATATAGTATGCCAGCCATGCTGAGATAGAGTGTATAACCTGATGATCAGAGAATAATACTACTAGAGAACTGATCTAGAAAAATCACTCATTTTGACTTGTGGGCTACATATTAAGTATTTAATCATAAATATAGGTTTACTACAATGAGGGTAGCTGTAGGATTTGTAGTCCCTATCTGAAGACAAATGCTGCCCAATCCAGCTCCCTCTTCACGTGCAACTGCCCTTCCCACCTCCGTGTCTGTGATCTCACCCCCAACAATCTCTTGATCAGGTGGTGTAACCAGAGGGCACTGAAGGCAAAGGACTCTATGTGTCCACTTAGATGGCATAGACTTAATGCCACTACTGTCTACAACAAATACAAAGAGCGAGACATACAAATATACACATAAGGGGATCCACTGGAGCTCTTCATTCCCATCGGAGGGAATGCAGAAGGTGCTTGGACTCTTACTAGGATGCTTTTCCTGAACACTTAGACATTTAGTCAGTCTTTGGCTAATAGGTGCATGATAAATTTGAAACTGTTTTACCTCCCATCTGGTTGCTAAGAGAGGGAGTTTTTTTTTTTTCTTTTTTCCCAAGTTTAGAGGCCGGCAAAGAGGACCTGCCTAGCCTCCATCCCTGTTTGGCCACCATCATTGGGTCCTCTTCCCCTCTCTATATTGCAGCAGCTTCCTCCAATGCAGCTCTCTGGGTGAAATGATTCCTGTCAGTTTCACTGCTGACCACAGAGTTCTGAACTGCAGTGGTGAAAGGGACTAAAGTCTTGTTTATTTGATTCCACCCATTCTTGGGAAAACTACAGTAGCATAAACACTAGAGCTGTCTGCAGACTCGGCAGACAACACTGTATCAGGCTACAATTGGATCAAGGTTATCTTTGCAACCATAAGGGCTCAAGAATTTTTTAAAAAGCTGAAAATCTGCAGAAGTTAATAATGATGTGGGACTGCAGGTCCTTCTCACTGGACAGTGACATACAAGGGAGTGGATTTAAAAAGCCCTGCCCTATTACACTTTGTACTGTAGTTCACATTTAATGTTTTATAAATATTAGCACCACAAAACAAGGTAATCCACTTTAGTCTTATTTTTGCCCATTGCTTGTTTTTCAATTAAAAAAAAAAAAAAGACAACAGAGGCACACTACCAGCCATCATAGCATTTGTATTTATTAAAGATGAGAGCATTTGAGGTAACATTAAAGTTTCCAGTATATAAGTGGCAATAAGAAAAATAACATAAATCCCGTATGTAATTTCCTTCAATTAAGAGCAAACTGCCTAATATCCAAGCACAGTAGAACATTATTGTAAAAACTCTTTGTCTTTCATCTTCCTACATGAATGACAGCAGGTATGATGGGCAGGTCTCAGAATGAGCAGGGAAATCCCAGTCTAGAGATGTAGTTGTTCAGGAGAGCAAATTATAAGAAAGCTGGCTCTGGAATATTAATGTATTTCTGATTAAGACTAGTCTCCTGTTTTAAAAGCATTCGGGATGTTCAACAAGAAGCAAGATACAACAAACGAGTCATAGATTTTCTAGTCTGCAAAATTTTATTAAGCAACAGCTGGACAACTCTTACAACTCCAAATCATCAAGGAAAAATAGGGCTATCAGTCCATCTCTCAATCATGTAGACAGTAAAGAATTTGGACAAACCACATTATTAAAGGGAAACCATTAATGCTTTCTAGGTACCACCCGTACACTCTATTACACAAGATACATAAAAGGAGAGCCAGATCAGGGTAAGTCTATAATTACAATGAAAACCTGGTTCTGAATGTCATATTTAAAAAAACCTCAACATTTCCAGAAAGATATTTTTAAAATAGTGTACCTATGTAATAGTACGCAGCAGTGTACCAATTTCCCAGAAGGCTTGAAAAGAACATGCTGGGTCATTTGGCTAGGGATCTCGGCACCCGCATGACTGCACACTTGTTTAAAAAAAAAATAAAGCCAAAAACAGTAGTAATAGCTTCAGAAAAAATGTCCAAAGTTACAGTACCAAAATAATGCATTTATAAACAAATGCAAAAAAATATCTTTTTCAGGAAATACTACCGTGCCTTTTTCAATCAAATGCATCCCCATGCGATTCAACAACACTACATATTTTGTATCTACAAAAAAACGAGATCTTAAACACCATCCCCCCCAACACACACATACATACCCACAAATCAAAGAGAAAAACGCAGTAAGAAAAAAAGAATAGGAAGCAAAAGGCAAAACATAGACCAAGCTAACAAAAGAAAAGAAAGGAAAATTACATGTCCTATCAACAAGGAACCAGAAATAACAGATTGATGGGAACTATACTGAGCACTATTTTGATGAAATACTGAAAACGCAATCATCTGTTAACATTATACGAAAATGTTTTTTATTATTATTTTTAATCTTAACACTATTATTTGAACCAATGTTAATCTGGCCATCTTTTCACAATCAGTTATCTGGCCAACAAAGTAAACATTCAGATAGACAGACAGCTTTGTCACTATCCAAAACTCCTGTATCAGATTTTATTTTTAAATTTGGAGTTAGTGTAAATTGGAGGGGAACAATTAGGAACATTTACAGAGCCTTTACATCCGTCTACCATTATGAATCCAATTTTTCTGTGCACATTTTGGAGAGAGAAGTGGTTTGGGGTTGTCTTTCATCCCACAAAGTCATTATAGTCCCAACTGTTCAATTGTATCTGTGTGGAGAGACCCTTGCAGAGCCCAATTCAAGTCAATCTGTATGGTGCAGGAGGCTGCCTGCATGGACACATTTGCGGAATTATGGGCCTAGAGTTGTTGCTTTATAATTTTAATAACAAAAATTACTTCAGGGACTCCTCCTTTGTCCTCTTACTTTAACTGCTCTTGCTATATTTTCCTATTTCCACAGATACAGCCCAAAACAATCAAAACCCCAAAGCAATTCTTTCCTAAAACTTCTTTCTCAACATGCAATGCTCAGTGCTGAGTTGGATTTTTTAATCCTTAAAGTTTGTATGTGTGACTGTATATTTGTGCACACTTGGAAAAAATGTAATCTTAAAACGATTCCCCTTTGAGACCATTCCTGGGAGATGGTAATATAGCTTAATTCACTCCAGTGTGATACATGTAGCAACAGCCTTAAGTCCTGATCCCGGAGAAGGATTCATGCGTGAAGACCCTTGTGCCCATACAGGATTGTATTAAGTCAATAGGACTCTGGGTTGGCAACCTAGCACTAGGTGCCAGTGTAGAGTAGTTTGTGCCCTGCAGAAATAGCTGCTTTTATTATATTCTATATGCATCCGAAGAAGTGGGCTGTAGTCCACGAAAGCTTATGCTCTAATAAATTTGTTAGTCTCTAAGGTGCCACAAGTACTCCTGTTCTTTTTGCTTTTATTATAGTGCAACTAACTACTGCTCTGGCAAACACCATCTTTCAAGCTAGTAAAAGCCAAATTTTTCTCTCTTTTTTGTCAAAGCTGCTCCTCCTCCACCAGGTTCACCCTTTCAGATGAAGATTTACACAGTTGCTAAGTGCTCATTGGGCAACCAGATGTAACATAGCCACAAAAAACAGACTTCAGAAATAACTGTACTCAAATTATCTAAAGCAACAACTCAAAGCACAAGCAAAGTCTGATTGCCTCATAGTGGCAGTGAATCTTCATTGAAACATGGAACAGAAGTGGACTGTAAACCTTGGGGATACCAAAGAGGTTGGTTAAGATGGAGTTTACCTATTTGAGGTGGCCCCTAGTGCAAATTTACTGTACAGCTCCTAATACGCACAATCATTCTGACTGCATATGGAAATTGCCATTGCCTGCTCTGGGAATGAATGTAAACCTATTAACTTGACCCAATAATTTTCCTTTATGCTACTTTCATCTCCCTCCCCTATTTATTTCTGCTATTCTAGAACCATAGTACTACTGCTGAATAGTACCAGAGGTTCGCAGGATGAAATTCACTCTTCTGCAGAGGGCCGACAAGGTCTGTGTATTATTTTTTAGACCCACTTACACCACATTTTGAGGGCTAGAGCCAAATTGTCAAATGAAATCTGGCCCCTTTGTGCCACTCAGGCAGTGCAATGGGGATGGATTCTGGCTGCAAATAGGCCAGCAGGGAAATCCCCTGGCATAGGGGAAGTCACTGCTGGTGTAAAGGTGCTCCGCTCTGCCTATCCTCCACTGTAGGGCCAATTAAAGCTTCTCAGTTACTCTAAGCATTCCCAGGGCTGGGGTCAGCTCAGATTAGCCTCAGAATCAGGGAGCTGTAACAGGAGCAGAGCTTGACCACAACAGGCAATCTGCCCCCTTAACTAGGATTTCAGTGATGCACAGGCTGTGTACTAGCCCTCTGCACAGAGATGAATGTCACCCAAAGTGAGCCATATATAAAATACTTATTTTATACATGAACCCTCCTCTATTTTGTACCCCAAAACCAAGGCTAGCTCTAAGAAAAGATAAAGCAAATCATGATGTGAGTTTTTTAAATCATCTCCGTGACTGAAAAGCCAGTTAAAACACAATGGGAAAATACACAGTATAGAGGAAAGATTTCTGCAGGTCCCCCCCAAAAATCTGCACTGTATGTAGTCTACAGAATCCCCAATAGCATATCTACTTTTTCCATCTGCCTGATAAACAAGATTCTTCCCTACATTATAAAATGTTGAATATTGTCCAGCAAAAAAAGTTGTCCTATACACATTCTTAAACAATTTCTTGCAGCAAAACATATTGCTAGCAAACAATTAATTACAAAGATCCTCTTTTCATATAAATAAGAAAGTGTGTATAACTCACTGGTACATAGTAATAAAATAATCCCTAAATCACTTATTACATTAAGCAAGATAAATAATTTGACTCAGACATTAACAGGAAATTTGCATTAAATTATCTTTAAAATATAACGCAACCCCTCAAAAAACAAAACGTAAGCCCTTTGGCTTAACAATTATTGCACAACTAAAAACAAAAGCTTTTGAAAACCATATTGAACTATTGGAAACTATTGTATGTATAAAAGAATTAGGTAATTCAGAACATGTTGCTATTTTCTTCCTAGAAGAACTTACAATTGTCTACACAAAAACTAGGTTGCAATATAAAATGTAAAATTAGTGTTTTGGCTTGAATGCAACAGCAATCTTCATGATTAAAATCATCCTAGTGGAAGTATTAGTTTGGAGGGCTTTTAAAGTTGTTTCTTACATTTTCTCTCAACATACAGAGAAAAAAAAAAGAAAAGAGAATGACTATTGTGACCTGCTCTCTTCATAATTTAGGACTCAATTGTACACTCAGATACATATATACAACTCAATTGACTTCAGCAGGAATTGTGTGAAAACAAATACTTAATTGAGGGCAAAATCTGTCCCTAACCGTAGGTAGTCTTTATGCCATTAAACTTGACTTAAAGGGACACTGTCAACATACTTACAGAAGAAAAACTCTTTACCTTATAACATAAAAACAGAAAGAAAGGTAGAAATCACTATTTTCACCATTTGTGTTGTTTGTTTTTGTGCTTCCGTGAGGTGGGAACAAGTTCTTCTTCTATGTCTGGAAAGCTCCAAGACACTGTGTGTGCTACCAGAACCAAATACCAATGGACCCTGGATAATAAAACTAAACTGGCAGGTTTCACTTAAGTTTTCACCACTTTTGCTTTCTGGTTTTCCTGCATTTGCACATTTCTGCTGTTAATTTGGTTCATAACGCTGCAGGGGAATGTTAAAAAAAAAAAAAAGACAACAAATCTTTGCCTGGAAAGTTAAAGAAAACAGCAGTATGAAAACAGTTCTGTTTGGATGAGGTATGTTGAGCACACATGTGCAAACATACTTAATTCCATTAAATCTGCATTCTTGGCCTAAAACTAGTTGACAATGTCTCTTTAAGAGGATTATTTCTCCAAAGCAACAGAACACCTGTCTTCCTAAAAGAAGAAATGAATCAATGTGCTTTTGGCCTCAACATGTTCAGTGCACACGTCTCAATATTCCAATACTGCTTATGACTTGCTTATGGGATTAATTAGAGCTATTAGGATATCTTCAGGAGCACCATTGGGTCAAGCCCCGCAATCCTCAGTCATATGGGTAGTACCACTGAAATTGTGTGAGTAAGAAATAAGCCTGTTTCCTAAACAGCATGTAATTCTGCACTGACTTGGGGCCCAATCTCACTCCCACTGAAGTCAATGGCAAACTCCCACTGATTTCAAAGTCAGCAGGACCAAGCCCATTTGATCTCGGTCTACTTCCTCCTCCACACACACATGCCAGAAGCTGTCACTAAAATCAGCTACTAAATAACTGTGGAGGTGGGGTTCCTCTGTAACAGAAAGATATACCTAATTGATGGAGTTTCAACAAAAGTGAATACATAAAAGCAAATAGAAGAGTTAATGCCAAGGGAAATATTGGGCTTGATCCACTCCCATGTGCAAGCAGAGACTGCTGAGCCCCAAGATGATACAGGGATTATACCACCATCTCCCCAGGGGCTCCATAAGAGAAGGACAGTATTATCTTGCAGGTGGGTCTTTCTGGGGCCACACTGGTGGAGGTTGCCCGGGAGATCATCTGAATCAGCACATCCCTACATATCCTTGTCAAAACCTGTCTCTGGCCAGCATTACCTACCCTGTGTTGTCTGGCTTCAGAGTCCCCAGTGGACGTTGGAGCCAGGGAGCTGCTGCATCCCTTCCTCCACTGGGGGTCCTGTGCCCCTGATGGGTTCCCGGCAATGAATCAAGCCTACTTAGCCTAGCCTACCTTTACAGACATTTCAAACAATCAGTGATATATTTTACTCTCTTGGTGTATGGTTTGTGTTTTAAACAAAGTTATGAAGGGTTTCCTAGTAAGGAGTAAAACTGAGGTTTGCAGACCGAGATAAACCAGCCACCACCCCATCTTTCTAAATGTCCTGATTTGAAAGAGTATTTTTAAAGGTAATTGACAGTTACATTTTGCAACCTACTGTGAATTTAATTTAATGAACGATCAGAGTTTTCATATGTTGCTGGGGAAGCATTTCCAAATCAAACTGTATTCAACAGAGAAATATGTGTGCATGTGTGAGAGAGAGAGCACTAGAGCAATAACAGAATCTCTCTCTACCCATTGAAACACCTAACACAGGCTTTCAATTATATAAGACAGATTTGCAGTTAGAAACAGTCTTGTTCCTGTATATAGTTGATTAAAAAGCCATAACCAGCTTTATACATTTTGGCTTCCCATTCTTTTTTTGGACTGTTAACCATTCAAACGACAGCCTATAGTGCTGTACTCAAATAGGAGGTGGGTGAAAGGGGTGGTACTCTCCAGTATTTCCTTCCTTTTCTCCAACCAGCGGTGATGAGAAATCTCCTACTGTCACCACATGCCTTTCTCTTTCCCAATTAACGCAATGCTCTGATTCACCATAGATTTAGAAGAATTTTACTCACTGGGCCCATTTTATTTATTTTAACAATTCTGTTCTTAACATGTAAACATCTTTTAGTGAAGAGGTGTAACCCTTGCCCATGTGCTACACCAGGCTGCATTATGTACTACACACATGTAGTACAAATCAAAGAATACTGCTTACCTATACATGTACGTATGCAACTCTCACAACTCCTCCCGCTTCTGTTCTCCATCATCTAGTGAAACACATTTATCCCAAGTAACAGCACAGAAAAAAAGCAGACACCAACTTCGTTGATGAAATGTGTTTTGAAACCATCCAATGGTAAGTTTTGTTTCTCTTCTGAATAATACATCAGTATTTATAAATTAAATATTGACCTTCATAAACCTCCTTGGTACCTGCAGTGCTCAGCTATGATCAGAGAAGAAACATGTGTCTTCAAGTATTATAGCTTTTTTTTTTTTCCTGCTATCACTGATGTAGTAGTACAAACTGGACCAGAAAAAAGGTTATGTTCCCTGTTTTAAAAAGAACAGCATGATATAAGGCAGTCTATCAAAGAGAGCAGTCTTTTTTAATCCCCCTACGAGCTTACGTCAGCTACTGCAGCAAACACAGCAGAACCACCACAACAAGCCAAAAGCCACATTTCCCAATATAACACTGAATGGCTCTCTCCTGGTGCTCTTTCTGAAACCCCAGCACGATGTTTAAAAAAAAAAACCAACCCAAACAAACAGCTCCCCCACCCCAATTATGACTAAAGTTAATGCCCTCTTTTGGGCACCAAGAGATTTTTCCAGTTTTACTGCCTTCTTCACTCCCCGGCGCCTTTGTGCACCTAAAACAAGCCGCCCTGACATTTTCCAGTTCGGACATTAGGAGAAGGTTTTTCTCTCTCCAGTCTCTGCTCTTTTCATTTGAGGCGTTGAGTCACGTTAGCCAGAGCAACTGCAAAGGCCTGCACTGCAGAAAACGGATATTGAAAGTCCAAAATGTAAGCATTGCCGTCAATCCTTCCAAACTGCATTACCTGGGGAAGGGTGGAAGGTGAAGGGGAGGAAAAAAAATAAGGAACGAGAGGTCAATAGAAGGGAGAGACCAAGAAGTAACAAGGAAAAAAGCAAAACTGTGATACCCTTATTCACACTGAATAGTACCTTACTCCATACAAAATCAATGGGGCCAGTCGCAGAACAAAGTACTACCAAGTATGAGTGAGGACGTCACAATCTGGCCCATAGAAATCTACTCTGTCAAGGAAATACACAGCCTTAAAAGACCCAGGGTCAGATTCAGCATTGGTGTAAGTGGACTTAACTCCACTGAAATCATTGATGCTGGGTCAGGACTAAGGTCCATATCATCTGCTCCTTCAGAAAAATTAGAGGAGGATCTTCATAGGGGATCCTCAGAGAGAGATCCCACTGCATCACCCTATCAGGAAGGCAGTTTGCTCCCAGGAGAAAGCCACAGCAGGCCCTGCCCCAAACCTGGCAGAACTCCTCTGACCCACGTGGGTCCCTTAAGGTCAGGGCCATCTGCACAGAGGCCCTTTGACTCTACACCACCTCTGGGGGCCCTCCAAATTCCTGGGGAACTGCTACCAGGGCTTCCATGTGGCCACAGCACACCAAGGAAATGATAGGCTGGGAGCTCCGAGGGAAAGATTTTATTTTTTGTATTAATTTTTATATGACCAGAAGGGGGACAATTTGCATCACTCCAGCCTGCTCACATCTCCCTGTAGCTCACCACTCTCCATCCTTTCCCCCAGCACAGCTCCTGAGCAGTATGAAGAAGCCTCTGTAATCTCTGGTGGTGGTGTGCAGACCTGCCAAAGGTCACACCCCTTACATGACACTCACGCTTATTTCTTTGCTGTCTCTCTCTGATGATCATAATGATCCCTTTTGGGCCTTAACATCTATGGATCTATAAATCTGGACCCCAGCCTCCAAGACAAGGGCAGTACAAGCTGAAAGAGAAACTGGCATATATCATATTGAGCGGAAACCAATGTCACTGCTTTCGTATTTGTCCTGAAGTTGTTAGCCATCTGTTTTTGGACAGTATCAGTGGTCAAGATAGGTAAGCAAAGTAACATTTCCATGGGTTTATACTGACAATCTATCTTGGTATTTTTATGTCCCTCATCACTGCAGTAGCCAAACCCCTCACAGTCATTAACATATTTTATCCTCTGAACACCCTGGGAGGGAGGCAAGTACTATTCCCATTTTACAAATACGAAACTAAGATGCAGAGAGACAAAGTGACTGACTGAAGGTCACACAGGCAAGTCTGTGATAAAGCCAGGAACTGCACCCAGCTCCCTTGAGTTCCAGTCCAATGCCTTAGCCACTATACTAGACTGTCAGCAGCCCACTGGGGTCTGGTTTTGGTGTATTAATGTCTCACTCGGACAAACAGAGACAATCTCATTCTTCTGATTTCAGTTTTCTGAAATATCTAAAGACCTCCTCTTCATGAGCTGCACATGATCCTTCTACTCCAATGGGAGGGTCATTGGTTCTGCTCCTCTGGAAAGAAGAACCAGCTAGCCTCCTCTCAGGTGCTATTGTTCACCCCTCATTGGGAGTGATCTGGGGTTTGGAGGGAGACTGGTTGCTTGCCCACATCTCTATCTCTGCTTCCTTATGTATTTGGAGAGAGTGTGAGAGAGACAGAGAGAGAGAGAAAGTGAGTGTATACTGGGATTCACTAACGATATCAAACCAGCTATCATGAGCAATTTCTAACTTGAGCTGCAATTGGAGTTTGCAGTATTAAGAGTAAAATTATTGGATTTTTCCCTGTAATGCTGCAAGTTAAGACTGTTACTAAAAGTACATTTCTTTAGAAGTGATAAGTAGTGAGATTAAAAGAGGGCCTGTCCCCAGGTCTGACAGGAAAAGGCTATAAACATGCTTTCATTGTATATACGTAAACACTGAACCTCATTCTTAAAAACTGCTGATCACGGAGCTACCAGCAGAACTAAGAAGCTCTTTATAGAAGCGCAGTGCAGCACCCCCTCTCTGAGATAAGGGAGCAGAACAGAGTATCTTTCCCCCTGGGAAGCTTGTCACTGCAATTGCTCCTGCCATCCTACCTGTCGTCCTTCCAGCTCAATCTGAAAGTTTTTTGCAGACTCCTGGGTCACCCGTCCTCCGAAGTCCAGCTGATACACTTGTGTTGCCTCGTTCCACAAGGGCTGCTTGTTGGCCATCACATACACAAAGCCCTGGCTTCCCAGCCTCCCATCCTCCTTTTCGTTGGCCTTCCGGCACTTGAACTCATCCAGCTCACTGGCTGTCCTCAAATTCCTTTTGGTTTTCCATCCCTTTTTGCTGCCTTGGCTCTGGTTCATCAGTTCATCCCCACTGATAAAAAGCTCTGGCTCACTCTCTGAACTGTCCTGAAACTCATTCGTCTTGTTCAGCTTCTTTGACTTCAGCTGGTCCTTCTGGCTCTTGACTTTCTTTTTCTCCCTTCCTAGCCTAGGGCTGGATATTAGGGAGTTGAAGTCAGTCAATGTCCTTGCCTCCTTTTTGACCTTGCCCTCTGTGATAGCCTGCACATTTCCTTCCTCAGCTCGACTATCCAGGCGCTTCCGGTTCTTCTTCCCAAACTTGTCTGTCCGTTGAGGAATGGGACTTTCTGTGAGGGAGAGAACCTCCTGGAAGGTGTCTGCTGTCTCCACCATTACTTCTGTGCCCACATGACCCTGAAGCTCTGCTGGCGGCGGAGACATAACTGGCTTCTCCACCACTAGAAGTGGCTTGGGGGGCAAAGTGCCTTGGGAATTCTGTACAGGCGGGCATGCACTGTAGGAATTCCATGGGTGCAAGGCTATTGGTGGCAGCTGTAAACTAGAGCAAGTGCTACTTCCTGGATACATGGGTGGCAAAGGGCAATAGGAGAGGTTAGACGGATAACCTGGCTGAAGTACTACAGTTGGCTCTTGTTGTGCAAACTGTGTTGGGGCCAGAGCTTCTTTGGGGGAACAGGGGGCCTGCATTCCCTGGAGAGGAGGGGCACTGTAGTTTCCTGGATAAGGTACTCCAACCCCATAACTCATCTGGAAAGTGGCAGTGGGACTGGTGGGAGATTTGGGGGAAACAAATGGCACTCGAGACATATCAAGATGCTGAGCTTGACCAATCAGAGGAACAGGTTTGAGAGGGTTGGGCACTGAATTTTGAGCTGTCCTTTCCTGAGGAACCCATATCTCCTCACTCACCATAGGGTCCCACTGGTACGGGGGTGGCCGCTTCACACCAACGGCAGCCTCTGTCAAGGCTACAGGCATGTGCCTTATCGATTTCTCCACTGGACAGTGCTGAGAAAGTGCCTCATCCTCTGTGAAGGCAGAGTTGATATAATCTGTCCGATCACGAGAGTTATCGGGTGGGCTCAGCAAATTGTATGAGGACTGGGAGGCCAAGGGCGAAGTACTGACTGAGTGAGCAATGACAGAACTGTGTTGGGAACTGCTCCCAATGGTTACGTCAGGCCTCATACTGCTAATACTGGAAGTGCTGTTACTAGCATTGGCATTATTGATGTTCCCACCACCGCTGCTACTCGTGTTGCTGTTACTGCTGCTGCTGCATTGACTACAGGTGTATAAAGCTGTCGGTGCCCTCTGCTGGTACTGTGCTGTCACAACATTGCTCTTAGGTTTTGATGGATGTTGTAAAGTGGCTCTTTGGCTGTCGACCAACTGAGCCATTTTCAGAGCTGCCTCTCTGCTGTTCCTCCGCAGAGTAGCATGGATAATACTACTGTCCAGCCTCTGTGTGATGCTACGGCCCTGTGACAGCTGGCTGGCAATTTCTGGGTAAGGTGGTGGATCCCCAGTCGGTATAGAATAACGAGGAACTGTCAGCCTGTTCAGGGTAGCACTGGAACAGGGCTGCTGGATTTTCTTCTCTGTTGCTGTAATCCTTAAAGTGGCAGAGCTGCCGGGACCCGGCAGGGTATAAGTATTCAGCATCCTCGTTCGAGGCCGGCATACTTCTTCAACATTCCCACTGCTATCAAAGGTCGTTATTCGCTCGTAGCCAAGAGGGGTCTGATAATGTCCTGCTGGATAAAGAGAAAAGTCTCCCTTTTTCAGACAGAGATCCATAGGTGGCTGGGGTGGGACAGGTGGGGGAGGCGGTGGTGCAGTGGGAGCGGCTGGTATGGTTCCAGGGTAAGGAGGGGGCGGGTTCATTTTGTTCAGTTGTATTTCTTGTGCAGTGCTGAAGACAACAGCGTCCCCTTCTGCCAGCTGCTGCACTGGCCGTAAAGTTTTTGCCTTTTGGTGATGTTCGTGGTCTCTGTCTCCGTCTCTGTGATCCATTATCGCCATCTGTATTGCACCCTGCGGTTGCAGGGATAACTGAGGCGGTGCCTGGATGATGCGCCCCATTTCCACTCCTCCAAAAATCACCTGTCCTGGATTGGAGTACCTGCTTGAGACTGGGTACTGCACTGCGCTATCACCCCCGTGCTCTGCTGTCCCCACTGCTGTCGTCTGATTGGTCAAGACATCCAACTGCACGTTCTGATTGGCCAACAAGGACTGGACCAGTCCTATGCTCTGAGTCGGTGACATAGCTTGCGCTGAGCTGTGAATAGGAGCAATAGGGATATTGACGGTGCAGGGGGGGTTGTTCTCAGGAACTCCAGATGCTCCAGTTACTGCAATAAGAATCAAAATAAACACAGTTTAGAGACTGTTATAATAAAAAAGGAAAATAGGAGATTATTAGATTCCCTCCTCATGTGCTGCAAAATAACTTTATTTTATCTGTGCTACTAGCAATCCATAATACACCATCATTCATACTCCAACTAATGACGATCATTTCGGCCCTGATCTGGCAAAGCACTTAAATATGCATATAACTTTAGGCAAGGAAGTAGTCCCAGATTAAAGACAATGAATGGGACTACACGTGGGTTTAAGTCAGTGTTTCTCAAACTGGGGTCGCCGCTTGTGTAGGGAAAGCCCCTGGCGGGCCGGGCCGCTTTGTTTACCTGCCCCGTCCGCAGGTCCGGCCGATCGTGGCTCCGACTGGCCGCGGTTCGCCGATGCAGGCCAATGGGAGCTGCTGGAAGCGGCGGCCAGTATGTCCCTCGGCCCGCGCTGCTTCCAGCAGCTCCCATTGGCCTGCAGCGGCGAACCGCGGCCAGTCGGAGCCGCGATCGGCCGGACCTGCGGACGGGGCAGGTAAACAAAGCGGCCCGGCCCGCCAGGGGCTTTCCCTACACAAGTGGCGACCCCAGTTTGAGAAACACTGGTTAAAGTGTTTTGATGGGTTAGGGCTTTGTACAGCACCATAAATTTATGTGGCAATTTCCCAACAGACAGGAAGGCGCAAACTTGTCATCTAAGGTAGACAAGACACAGAACAACTGTTCAGGAAAGGGAAGGCTGAGTCGATTACTGGTGAGGACAATGATTTATGGAAATAGTGGATTTTTAGGGGGCATTTGAAGGAGAAGACAGAGATGGACAAGAAAAGTTAGAGTATTGCAAGAGCATAGGACAGCATGGGAAGGCTGACAAAGGCAACAGTACCACAAGAGAAATGGGAGGATCATAGGGAGCGGAAGGGTGGGATGAAGGAAATGAAACAGACATGCAGCTGCAGTCACTATGATTGCCAGGTATTGGATTTGATGCCGTAACAGACAGGAAGCCAATGAAAGAATTCAAGGATAGGGTAATGTGGTCAGAGCACTGGGGAGGGAAGATTACTTTAGCAGCAACATTTTGAATAGACTGGAACTGGGGTAGGTGAAAAGTCAAGTGTAAGAGAAGGTTACAATCATCAAATATGAAAGAGGGCCCAGGTGTGAATGAGGGTTTAGCAGTGGAGATAGTGAGGAAAGGATAGATTTTGGTGATATTCACTAGAAAGCAGCAACAAGACATGGGTCTTGATCCAACTCCCATTGAAATCAACAGCAATGTTCCCATTGACTTCAATGGGAACAGGATCAGATCATTAGCGAGAGACTGACTATAGTGTGAGGCGAAAGAGAAAGAAGAGTCAAAAAGGACACTGAGATTTTGAGGACAGGAGACAGAAGAGATCATAAAGTTGTCAATGGAGACCGAAAAAGGAGAAGGTGCAAAGAGGTCAGGAGGAAAAATTAAAGGGCTATATTCTTAGCTGATGTAAACTGCTGTCACTCAACTGATTTCAATTTACACCAATGTATGGTGTGGCCCAAGAATTTCAGGACTGAGCTTGGAACTAGTGGTGCTGCTCCTAGAGGAAGTGCTTATTGGTAGCTTGTGATGCAAAACTGGGTAGATGGGGAGAGGTTCGGGATAGAGGGGTAGATTTGGAAAACACCCACATACATGTTGGTTGTTGAAAGTAAGGGAGTGAATGAGAGCCCAGGTCATAAGGGACACCAAGAGACTGAGGCGATGAGGAGCCATTGAACCAAAAGAGCACCAATTCACAGAAGCCAAGAAAAGAACAAAAATAGATGGGAGAAGAAAGAGTGCTCTACAGTGCTGAGGGCAGCTGATAAATCACAACGACAAATGAGGATTAGTGGCCAGGATTGTTTCAATGGAGTGGAAAGGGCAGAAGCCAAATCGGGTACCTCCTTTTCATTTCTGGCAACTCCCCATGAGCTATCGACTGCCCTCCTGCTTCCCTCATACCATCCCAAACCACAAGATATCCTCCTGTCTCCCTCTTAACCCCTCCTGTACCCCCAACCAAGCCTCAACTTGACACCCTCCTGCCCAAACACATTCTTGCCCCTAGAGCCCCTAAAGTCCTTTCATCTTCATAGGATTATCTTGGAAACGTTTTTTTCTAAAATGTTGGTATCTTTGGATCAGGGACAGAATTAGTGAATGAGAGCGGAGCGCGAAGGGTGGGGAATAGTGGTTGGGACAGTGATGTGAGAAGGGAAAGAAAAGGAGTCAAAATGAAAAGAAGTGGCAGAGTTAAAAGGAAACACATGGTACCAACAAAAGGAAATGAAGGCAGAGAGGGAAAGAAAAAGCTAAGAGACTAGTTTCATCACCAGTGCAGTGAGTAAGGGAGTCAACTCACGCTGTGATGTGGATTAACACAGAAGCCTTATTAGACTCTCCCCTTTGTTAGACTTCACCTTTTTACAGTGCAATTAATTCTGTACCAAAGTACAAGCACAGGTTTGATTTCCAGCAATATCTGACCTAAATGGACAGTATGATAAGCAAGGGATAATTGTTGCATAGTAATTACCCCAAGAATCTTGCAAACTTCCCTGATGATTCTTCTTAAATAAAGGACATGAAGGATGACTGGTGAATTAGAACTTACATTTGTATGTAAATCTATTACATTTGTCTCCATGATTATTAGAATGTATAATACCCATGGAAAGATGGGACCAAATCAAACCATAGATCCATCTAGTTTGGAATACTCTAGTCATGGCCAATACCTGATTCTTTAGAATATCTGTGCAAAATTCTACTCACCCACTCACCAAGGATAACTTTTGTTCTGATAGCATTAGCTTTTTCATCAACATCAATCATCATGGCAAAGGGTAGGTGAGTAGATTTTTGTGGCTGGGCTGGTAAATTTTCAGGGCAATTCTGCCAGGTTGTTTTAGAGGAAGGGAAAAAGCTAAAATAAACAAACAGAACCATAAAATATCTGGCCAGCTGTGCAAAATATACTTTTGGCTTGTCATACATTTTTTCTGATGTCCATAGGTTATCAATCTATTACCTGAAGCATGAGATTTGATTATTATTTTAGCTTGAACAGCTTTATATGTACTTTACATTCATCCAAGTAAAATTTCCATTTGCCATCATGCTGTCAGATATCCCAAAGTGTTTAAATCTAGCAGGAGTTTCTCACATTCCTCAGTGGCTTTTTCCTAATTGATTTTTTGCATAATATGCAAATTAAATCAATTCATTGTTCATTTTCCTTTCAAAATCATTAGTGGTTATATTAAACTTGCCCCTGGGGCACCTCACTATTGACAGCTCTTCAGCCCAAGAGCAGCTGTTTACTATAGCTTTAGTTCCTAGTGCTTAAGCACTATGTAAGCTACAAGATATTCTTCATTACCTCATGGCTATTTATTTTCCTTAATAGTCTCTTATAAGAGACCTTGTGGGAAGCTTTTTGAAAATCTACATAAATTCTATTTGCTAGGTCAGAAGTGAATTTTCAGGAGAAATCTGACAGAAAAGAGAAGTGGATAAGAAGAGGAAGACTGCAGGGGAGAAGAGGACAGTATGTTTTTTTATTCGCTTTTAAAGAGTTCTATCAGATCTCATGGTAGTTTGATCAGATTAGGTTATACTTGTTCAAATATTGCACTGCACTTTCCTTAACTCTCCCCCAGTCTCCCTAAAACTGAGGTGAGGCTCACACAACATGTCTTTTAGCTCCTTTCAAATAAAAGGAATAGGCATTATGGATCCATCCAATTCTCAGTGAAGTCCATGGGGGTCTTCCCATTGATGTTCATGGCAGCTGGATCGAGCTCCATGTTAGGAAATATCTAATGCTGAGAACAGCATTTGTATTCAAATACATACTAAATCCCCTCCTCCATGTCTCCACAGCTTTGTGCTTTAGTTCCTTCAGTGTTCTTGGCTGAATACCATCAAAGGCCTGGTGATTCAGCAAAGCACTTAAAGCATCTGATTAGTCCCATTGAAGTCCATGGGGCTACTTTGATGCTTGAAGTTAAACACATTGTCAAGTGCTTTAACTGATCAGGGCTTTAGGGCCCAATCCAAAATCCCAGGAAAGGCAACAGGAGCCTTTCCCATTGGTCTTTAGACCAAGCCCTTATTGGTTTGTAACTTTTCCAACTTTCTTTCACACCTTCCTCCTTAAAGAGACTTGAATCTCCATGAAGCCGCATTTTGGATTCCCCTGAAACATGACTTTGGAACAGGAATTTCCCCATTGCCCTCTACACTATAGGAATGATGCAAACAAAGTAATTTAAACGTTTTGCTGCTGCGCCAGCCTCTTTATTTGCATGGCTTCATTTTATAGAAGGAGATCCTGGTGCCTCCACCCGCTTTCATTTGCCATGTCTGCATCCTCAATTCTGCCTGCATTGCTGGGGTCTCCCATTATGTCTCTCATGTCTGGGCAGGATGATCATGTAAATATCCTCCCAGATTATAACATTAAAAAGAGGCTACATGAATATTCCTGCCATCCTTGTAATCATAATTATAAATAAAAAACTGAATGAGCATATCACATTTCCCAATTGGGCAGAGTCTTTGCTGCTCTGGGAATCTCAGCTGCTCTCAAACCCAAGTGTCTTGCACAGCAGTGCTGTGTGCTGCTGCTGTCACATCACAAGAATGGGTCTGAGAGGCTTCTACAATATTAGCTCCCCATAGAGATATATAAAGGGCTTCACTCTATGGAGAATTCCTGTAGAATTTAATAGAGGATGTTTAGCTTTCTGCTGCACTTTAAACTAAGCAATGGAATTCTTTCATAGGGATGTAATTCTCTAATAAATTCTATAGGCTTTTGAAAGCAATGTCTATAGAACCCTTTTAGTTTCAATCCTATGAAATTCTATAGGACCTTTCCATAAAGGGAACTCAGAGAATGGGGACTTGCTCTGTTTGTTTATTTACAGGAGTGGGGCCAGGGAGTGAAAGAATCTGTCCTCAAAACTAGCCAAGCCCATGGAATGGTGCAGACATTGAATTCAACCTCACCTGGTAAATCATCTTCATCTTCACTGAAAACATTGGGGTTGAAGACAGGCAGGTTAATGTAGTCCATGGAAATCTTACGCACTTCAGGGAGATAAATAGTCATCTGTCTGGGCTGGAGATGCAGCAAGCTCGTTTTATAAATCACTTGGAAAGGGGGAGGGGGGGAAACAGGAAAAATACTTGTTAGATAGAGAGGCTAAAAGAAGATCCAGAGTTCAACAGAACAGAGAATCAAGAGAAATCACTTTAAAGCAGAGAGTAGGGCTGGAATTGATTTTATGTCGTTTGGTTAACAAACTAATGTATGTACTTGTGTTTAACCAAACAATCATGAAATACATTACAGCAGCAGGACTTCAGAGGTTGATCCTTGCTACATGGAAGTTTTCTGGGATTGTTTTTTTTAGTTACTCGTCCTTAACTAGAGGCAGCATCACTTTAGTTATTCCCTCTATAGGAGTTTAGATCTACACAAATATTGAATTTCTACATGTCAGTACAACAGGCCATTGGAACCAGTTAATATTTTTCACTGGATCAAGGAGAGAAGGAAAAGGGTTGTTACCATCACCTCCTAAAGGATTTTTTGTCATGTTTCCCCCTAAATCTCACTATGTAAAAATGTGAGGGTCAATCCTTGCAAATATGGGGGTTGTAAAAATATTGTTGTGTAAGCTTTTGGGGGGCATGGCGCTGTATATAAATAATAATATAGAAATGTAGGGATCATCCTGTACAGTTACGCAATACCGCTCCTTAGTCAGGACTAACATTGCTCCTATCCCAAGCAGAGGAACTCAGGAAGCTTGTTTAACATAGCCCAGTGATGAGCATAGCATTAGTACCTAGGAATCTGATCCTGCATCCTTTGACATCAATAGCAACTCTCAGTGGGTGCAGGACTGAGACCTGGTTGAATTAGATAGGTACTATTTTGTAATTTCATTAATTCTTCCATGACAAGAGATGAAGGCCTGGCTGCAATGTAAAGCTGCCCTCCTCTGGCATAAACTCCAAAAACTCTTGCCCTCCTGAGGAGGTTAATCCCCTCAGGGGCACATTATCCCCACTGGTACAGGGTGGTGCTATTTGCACCTCTCTTGTGCCGGCAGGAGAGTCAAGCCCTGCATTAAATAGTAGTAGTTACTTTAAGGCTTCAGTTCAGGATGGGCGGGCTTTAAATAAAGATACTTCTTCAAATAGTTGCTGGCTAAACTGCAGTTCTGCAAAAAGGGACCTGGGCATCACAGTGGACAAGAAGCTGGATACGAGTCAGCAGTGTGCCCTTGTTGCCAAGAAGGCCAATGGCATATTGAGCTGTATTATTAGGAGCATTGCCAGCAGATCAAGGGAAGTGATTATTCCCCTCTATTCGACATTGGTGAGGCCACACCTGGAGTATTGCATCCAGTTTTGTTCCCCCCACTACAGAAGGGATGTGGACAAATTGGAGAGAGTCCAGCGGAGGGCAACGAAAATCATTAGGGGGCTGGGGCACATGACTTACGAGGAGAGGCTGAGGAAACTGGGGTTATTTAGTCTGGAAAAGAGAAGAATGAGGGGGGATTTGCTAGCAGCCTTCAACTACCTGAAGGGGGGTTCCAAAGAGGATGGAGCTAGGCTGTTCTCAGTGGTGGCAGATGACAGAACAAGGAGCAATGGTCTCAAGTTGCAGTGGGGGAGATCTAGGTTGGATATTAGGAAACACTATTTCACTAGGAGGGTGGTGAAGCACTGGAATGGGTTACCGAGGGAGGTGGTGGAATCTCCATCCTTAGAGGTTTTTAAGGCCTGGCTTGACAAAGCCTTGGCTGGGATAATTTAGTTGGTGTTGGTCCTGGTTTGAGCAAGGGATTGGACTAGATCAAGGGTGGCCAACCTGAGCCTGAGAAAGAGCTGGAATTTACCAATGTACATTGCCCAAGAGCCACAGTAACACATCAGCAGCCCCACATCAGCTCCCCACCCCTGCTCCCAGCTCCTCCCACCTACCCCACACCTCCTGATCAGCTGTTTTGTGGCATGCAGGAGGCTGGGGGGGGGGGGGGGAAACAAGGGCACGGCAGGCTCAGGGGAGGGGGGGGAGCGGTGGAGTGGGGGCAGGACCTATGGCAGAGCCAGGGGTTGAGCAGTGAGCACCTCCGGCACATTGGAGAGTTGGCGCCTGTAGCTCCAGCCCTGGAGTCAGTGCCTATACAAGGAGCCGCATATTAACTTCTGAAGAGCCGCATGTGGCTCCGCAGCCACAGGTTGGCCACCCCTGGACTATATGACCTCCTGAGGTCTCTTCCAACCCTAATAGTCTATTATTCTATGAAATAAATTTGAAAGCTAACTGCAATAATATCCACTTTAGGGTTAAATATTCACATTGTTCAGACTTTCAACAAGAGATTCAATGAAAACTCCAGAGATTAGTGACATCCCATTAAAAAGCTACTCTGTATAAATCTTTCATAAGTAACAAAGATGTGGCCAAACCCAAACTCCAAATGGCCATGGGGAAGTTTTGATCTGGATCCAATTCAGGGCATTGTAGCCTGGTCCCATCTCTACTAAATAAGAATATATAATTAAAAAAGGGGGTTTTCAAAAGAGTTTTTAGAAATTCCTATAACTGCTTCAGTATCTTCACCCACACCCCAATTTTGCCACCCTTAATCATGCTGAATGGGACCTTACTCTGCTCCTACTGACATCAAAGGGACCACACTTGGAGATAAGGCCTACCCAACACAAGTGTGGGAGAATAGGGCCCAAAGTGTATAAGGCTCCTTTCAGTGAGGGCAACCATTTTGCTGCTGTCTGTCTAAGCAAGAGAGCTGTGTGACAGTGCAAATAATTGAGTTCCCCCATTAAAAGCTCTGGAAAAGTTGCTGTAAGGTAAGATCTTTTAAAAGTTATTTTGATACGTATAATAGTTGTTAGAACAGTTGTAAAAAA
This sequence comes from Malaclemys terrapin pileata, assembly GCF_027887155.1. Lineage (NCBI taxonomy): Eukaryota > Metazoa > Chordata > Testudines > Emydidae > Malaclemys > Malaclemys terrapin. The sequence continues at coordinate 90,862,057 of NC_071507.1, forward strand.
TAATACTTTTTTTTTTAATTATAGCACTTCCTTACAATAACTTAGAAGCTCCCTGATTTCTGAAGCTTTCTAACTGGAAAGATTATTCTTTCAATCCTAGTTCAAATAACCGAACTGTCAAAATGGCAGGTTCTGGTTTGATTCTTAATCTTAATGGATTTTTTTTGACTGAGTTGTTGTTGGATTTAGGGATTTAAATTGCAATTACACTAAAATTTCCCTGTGACTCAGATTAACAGCATTACTAAAGCAGCCTCTTCATCACTTTAAAGAAAATTGTAGGGAATGTGTGTTTGTTATTTGTTAGCAAGAGCTCAAGGTTGGAAAAATCAAGAGGGGTCAGTTTTACCTGCACCAAGGTTAGTTGGTAGGAAAGCAGCCAAACCCACAATCTTAAATTTGGTTCCCCAGATATTAGATGTGACCTGAGCAAGGTAATTGTGCTGCAAAGAAAAAAAAAAAAAAAAAGGTTTAAAGTTTATTTGGCTCCTACAAAATTAGCAAAAGTAAATATTTGTTTTCAAAAAATAATATAGCACTGCTTTGTAGAAACTAAATGAAATATCTACATGTAACTCACTTATAAATATTACTGTCTGCTCTCTTGTGAGAGAATATTCAGAACACTAAAGCTATTTCAAGTATAAGACAATTGCATCCCATTCTCTTTTTTGCAGTGGCCTAACATCTCTAACCATCCACTAAGTCACCCCTTCATTCAGGGCTGTATTTTGCTACTGTCGCATTTTGCTATCTGGCCGCCATCACAGTAGCTCGCATGAATCAGATATATGGCAACCACACAAACAACTTGGTGGAAGACTTGGCAGCAGGGAGAACTGGAGAGCACTGCAGCTGGCCAGTAAGACCGGCATAGTTTTGATCCTTGCTTCTCCCACACAACAGCATAGTGTATCATTTCTATATCTTTGCAGTAAACAATCACAAGATAGCATATAATTTTCTCATTGGATTTTATGTTTAAGAACCACTTAGTGAAGAATAAATACAATAGAAAGGAATTATTAATAAGCATTTATACAGCATATTTTTCCAGAGATCACAAAGCACTGTACCACAGTGAGTATCATTATTATATTATCATTTTAATTGATGGGTAAGTATCATGCCCACTGGACTTCTGCCCTATTTTCTATCGCTGCTATAAGTGATCCAGAATATTTCAAAAACCAAGCATTACCATTTGCGTATTTTAAATACAGAAAATATATAAAGAAATACAAAAAGATAAATTTAGTGCTAGTGAAATGGGTGAGCTAGGCAGTCCTGGGGCATGGAGTGTTTCATTTACCCATGGACTGTGCACAGCACAAACAGCAAAAGTGCTTGCTTCCCCAACATGGTGTTCCCACCATCACCTGTCAGAACCAATTGTGGAGGACAGGATGGTTCTGTCCCCTGACCCATTGAACTCCTTTGTCTCTGTAGACTGACAACAAAGCTGGTGACTATATTGGTATTATGATACCAATACCTAATCACAAAGAACTGAATAAGGACTAGAAAATAATTCTACATAGGCCATTCGACAGCCAAGAACATATCAATTGGAATTTAAAAGTCTGTTATATAAGGATTCCTAAGATAAATGGCTGCCTTTTAAAAAGTCAGGGTGAAATCGCAGCCCCTGTGAAATCAATGGAGCGAGCACCCTCATCATTTACCAGCTATTACCACATAATGCTATCTGAGATTCCACCAATGTCTCCTATTATAAATACAGAGACATAACTAGAATCTCAGATACCATTGCGTAGTAACTCCATTAAATGACAGATTTTCAATGGTCACCACTGGATATATATTATAAACTGTTGTTTCTGGAAAGAGAAGATATATTTAGGTACAGGTCTGGTAATTATGCAGTCATGCAATACCTGAGTGATATCTTCCAATGGAAACTCTCGTCGAGTTAGGCTTGGTGAACCAATAGAAGGTTTCCTTATTGGTAACCTTGGAGATCTTGATATCTCCTGAGCAGCTCGCGACAACTTTGGAGATTTGCGGGCATCTATATTAATTCTTCACGTAAAGCAATAATTAGAGTTATCAGGCACACACAGATGGACATACTTAACATTTCTGTATACACTAAGTACAGTGAAGAAAACTGGCATGTTCTCTTTAGGTGATGTAAGCTACAGTAGAAAGTGGTAGGATTACACAAAGTCTGCTTAGTCTAATGGATAGAATCTTAAATCTTATGGGCAAAATTCAAAGGTAATATGTAAAGAGATATAAATCAGATTCTGTTACACTGACTTAGACTCAGATTCCCTTAGATCTGATTAGTGATGCAAAAGGGAGGTTAAGATGATGCAATTTATACTCCACATAAAGGCATAAGAATATATTATTAGATTGCACTGATTTTAGACAGGGTCCATGAGAACATAAAGAGGATACTTTGGCTACTGGACACCTGTACCACTAGTGCAAACCAAGATTTCACAAACTTGGTCAGTGCTCCTCTGAGCATAAAAAAAATTACTTACGCCTCCCTCATGTACGTAAACATTGTAAATGATGTTCCAGAGTGAGAGTCTGAGGGGGTGAGAAGGGCCATCAGTGGAGAAAATAATGAAACAAATGTAACACAATGCATGCAGGTAGACCCTGGATATGCAGGTAGCCTTACTGATATCAACAGGGCTCCAGGATTCTGCCTGTGCACATGGCACTGGAGGACCAGGGCCCAGGCTTGCAGGGTCAGGCCCTGTTTAATGATGAAATGCAAAACAAAAAGAACAATACAGAATTATGTTGTGTGCATATATGTGTACCTAAGATATCACGTAACACAGAGCTGGAAAAAAAATATTTTCTTTGAGTAGAACACCCCTTCATTCTGGCTAGTGGGGGCAATGTTTGCACAGCACCTATCATAATGGGGTGCTCATTCATGACTGGGGCCCATGGGTGCTACTCCAATACAAATAATAATAATAATAATAATAATAATAATAATAATAATAATGTTGAACTTGATGTAATTTTCTTTACTTTTTTTCTGCCCGTCCTGCAAAGCCTGGATGGACATTATTGCTGAATGAATTATCAACAATTGACAGCTGCCTGAAAGCTCATGATGAAACACTCACAATTTTTCCTCCAGTCACTGGGACAAGACAACTCAGTCGACACATCTTTCTACATTTAGCACTTTCATTACAGATCCAAAATACTTTCTATTAAGCAAAAACAGATCCCTGCTCCACTCCCCTTACAGTTTCCATCTAAATATTGAGTGTGCATCTGGGTGCGTGTTGGGGAGTGAACAGAACAGGCTAAAGAATGAACTAGAGAAGCTACAGACTATTCCTTTGCTATCTTGGACACAGAGTGTGCCTTAGACTATTTTTTCTGATCTGATTAGCTATTTGTGAGAGGCAGACCAAGGCAGTGGAGTTTGCCTATTATTATTATTATTACAGCTTACCACAGAGCAGGTCTGAATTGTTCTTCCTCAGAGAAAAAAAAAAAAGCCCCTGAAAAGCTGTAATTTCACAGGCAAATTCCTTCTTACGAAAGGCATTAGAACATCCTCCTTTGCTTTAATTTAGGTTGTGTCATGACAAGATTTAAAAAAAACAAAAACAAACAACAACAACAAAAAACAAAAACAAAAAAACAGACCCACAGAAAAGAAGAAAAAATGCCCAAGAAACCATTACCTGGGGAGTTTGGGTGATTTGCTAGCTCGAGTGATTTTGGGAGATTTCTTCGCAGCCCAGTCATCGCTCAGTTCAATATCACTGGAATCTGAGCAGTTGCAGCTGTCAATCACAGTGGAAATCAAGCTGTTTCCATAGATTTCATCTATCAAGACAGGCCCCCAAAAATGTAAGAACTGTTTTAGAAACCTGATCTCAATTACAACTGTCAGTCATCGGGGGAAAAACCAATAGCTAAGATAAAAGTCTAGCAGGGAGTGTTTGCTGCCAAGTATAAACTCAAAATTTCCGATGGCCTGAATTCAGGGGAATAGTGTTCAACTGTATCAGGTGACTCCCAGACAGATTGAAAAATATTTATTGTTAATTAGTGATCCACTCCTCACCAACCAATCTGCAAGAAGTCATATTTTATAAACCAAAAGCCAACATGAAATGAGTTTGGTGGCTTGATTCTAGGCCACAGTGGAGACATTTTCACATGACAAAAAACAGCATTGCAATTGCTTCTTGCTATACTAGTTATGTGGACAAAGAGGACTTCAATCTCTGACTTTCAGTCTAAACCCTTTCTCAATAAGCATTTTTACAAACATAAACAATCCACTTATAAAAATATGATACCTGCTTTTCCATCGGTTTTAGGATCCATGATGACAAATTCTGGCCGCAGTTTGCTGATTCGGCGCCCTTTTAGGATAGGTACCAGTCCCCCTAGGTATTCCAAGTACAGCGTGTAGCATGGACCTCCGACCTCTGGATCATCTTCTGTCCGCTTCATCGTGCAGTGAAGCCTTTCATTGCCAGCTGTTGGATAGCTGACAAAATCTCTCATATTGTTGGGGTCTGGGATAGGAGGCTAAATTGAATGGAGGGAGGAAAGAGAAACGTATGTCATTCTTTTTCTCTGGAGTTAGGTTGTTATATAATACCATCCCTACCCAGTGAATATGGCCTGGGATAGCTCAGAATTAGCATAGATTAATGTCTGAGCTATCGAATCACCCACCACCAGGACTCACATGCCTGCTGATTCGATCGGTTATTGTACACAGACTATAAAAGTTAGCTACAGTTTAAGAGGAAGGATTGTCTTGTGATTAAGATGACACTGGACTGGAATCTAGGAAATCTGAGTTCAATTCCCTGCTCTTCCAAGACTACTTATGTGACCTCAGGCAAGTGATTTAAGAGCTCTGTTGAACTGAGGCCTCAGTCTTTCTGCAGATCAGTTTTCCATTTGTAAAATGGGGCTAATAATCCTTCCTTTGTCTGGCTTGTCTATTTAGATTGTAAACTCTATGGGCAAGGACTGTCTCTGTATTTGTACAGTGCCTTGCACAATGCGGCTTTTGGACATTACAGTAAAACAAATACTGCTAATAACATAAAATCAACACTCCTCAGTTTGTTTCAAAATGAATATAAAGAAAAAAACTGAGCAGGGCATAAAATAAGGATCCTTAACTCTGAGAGAAAGGCAGGTACCAGGTTAGTAGAGGTCTATTATATACTACATACCTTCTGAGAGCAAAGAATTACACGTACAGTAAGTCTTCTGCAAAGGTACCAGTTATAATAGAATCCTGCACTGGGATATTTCTGGGATTTCTGTGCACACCAATTACCTAATTAGCAGTACACAAACGGTTTTTCATAAACAAGTATGATTCACAGTGTAACAACACTGCATTATATTATAGGCATGGTTTGCTCTCGTTTTAAACAGTGCTGGACTAACTCCATTGTCTACAATGTAATTACTCTATATCATTGGTATAAACCAGGGATCGGCAACCTTTCAGAAGTGGTGTGCCGAGTTTTCATTTATTCACTCTAATTTAAGGTTTCGCGTGCCAGTAATACATTTTAACATTTTTAGAAGGTCTCTTTCTATAAGTCTATAATATATAACTAAACTATTGTTGTATGTAAAGTAAATAAGGTTTTTAAAATGTTTAAGAAACTTCATTTAAAATTAAAATGCAGAGCCCCCTGGACCAGTGGCCATGACCCAGGCAGTGTGAGGTTGCCTACCCCTGGTATAAACAGAAGATGAATTTGACCCAATATAACGAAACAGGAACAAGAAAGAGATAAGATGCACCTGAACACACAAAATATACTACCTAAGGCCCGAATCATGCAAAGACTGGTACATGTGAGAACTCTGCGCATGAGTAGCCTTTTAATGCTTACTTTAGTGACTAAAATAAGTTTTTAGTCCATTTTGGGACTATTCACATGCATGTTTGCAGGACTGGGAGCTAAGAGACATCCTAGGGGAAAGAGGAAAGATTCACAGATTGCAAGGCTAGAAGGGACCATTGTGATCATCTAGTCCAGTGGTTCCCAAACTTTAACAACCTGTGAACCACTTTCACAAAAATGTCAAGTCTTGCGAACCCCCTCCTAAAAATGAGTATTTCCAGGGATTTTCTCCTTTACCTGAGTATAAATTATAAAAGCAATGATCTTGGAAATATAAAATTTGGTGTTATGACATGCTTATTACACACTATTTATTAATTATTATTTATCATTACTGTATTTTTATTACATTATGAAAACGGCCACACTCTTCCAAGATCTCACTTTCATAGCTTGTATCACTTTGAATAAGCCTGTTATAAAACAAGGCACCTATGTTTCATCAAGGAGGATCAGATGTGAAACAGCATGAAGGTATTTAAGAAGCCAACTCACAGAGTTCCTCCTACAAAAGCATTCAGGTCTTGAGCAGTCCAGGCAAACAACGCACATTACAACAAAGCTTAAACTTGTTCTTAATAATAATTTTAAAAACAATACTAGCTGCTTATTTCATTTTAAAAACAGCAAAAAATATCCACCTCCGTTTCCATTTCTTATAAGGAGTCTTGAAGTTTAAATCTCCTCAGTGTGATAGATATGCTTGCTTTGATCTGCTTAGCTCTTGGAAGTTCAGGGGCTCCAGGCTGCTGGCCACGTGTTGCCAGGGGGGCCTAGGGACAGCTCTATCTGCCATTAGCGAATTTTTTCCCGAGAACCCCCTGTAACATTTTGCGAACCCCAGCTTGGGAACCACTGATCTAGTCTGATCTCCTGTGTAAGAGTCCATAGAACTTCCGCAAAATAATTCCTAGAGCAGATCTTTTAGAAAAATATCCCGACTTGATTTAAAAATGACCAGTGATGGAGAATCCACCACAACCATTGGTAAATTGTTCCAATGGTTAATTACTCTCACTATTAAAAAAATACACCTTATTTCCAGTCTGAATTTGTCCACTTCCAGCCACTTGATTGTCTTATACCTTTCTCTGCTAGATCGAAGAGAGCATTATTAAATATTTGTTCCCCATGTTGATACTGTAATCAAGTCACCTCATAACCTGTTCTTTGTTATGCTAAATAGGTTGAGTGCCTTGAATCTGTCACTATAAGCCATATTTTCTAATCCTAAAATATGGTCTGGCAGGTACAAGTGACCTCAGCAATATAATTTCAGCAGTCCACAAAATACAGAGTTTTTAAGGGCATGGCTACACTTGCAGATGTAGAGCACTTTGAGTTAAACCAGCCTTTGTAGAGCACAGTCGGGAAAGCGCTGCCGTCTGTCCACACTGACAGCTTCAAGTGCACTGGCGTGGCCACATTTGTGGCACTTGCAGTGGCATTGGGAGTGGTGCATTATGGGCAGCTATCCCAGCATGCAAGTGACTGCAATGTGCTTTTAAAATGGGAGGGGTGGGATGGAGTGTGACAGGGAGTGTGTTGTGTGTATGTGTGGGGGGGAAGAGAGTGGGTTTTTGGGGGGGCTGAGAACATGTCAGCATGCTGTCTTGTAAGTTCAGACAGCAGCAGACCTTCCCCCCCCCCCCCCTCCGCCGCCTCTCTCTCTCTCACACAGCATTCCACAGTAATGGCTTGCAAGCCAGCTGTCAGAAACGGAGCTTTGAAAGGGCATTTCCACATTCCAACAGGAGTTGGAAACAATGACAAGAGTGGCCACTTGACTTAAGGGGATTATGGGACATTTCCGGAGGTTGATCAGAGCGCAGTAACGCAACACCTCGTTCACACTGAAGCCCGGGCGTTGTAGCCAAGGCGCAGCAAACGTTATTCCTCTCGCCGAGGTGGAGTACCAGCAGCTCTAGCCATGGAGTCAGAGCGCTCTACGTGCCTTGCCAGAGTGGACGGGTAGTGAGCTAGTGCGCCCGGAGCTCCTTTATTGCATTGTAACTCGCAAGTGTAGCCAACCCCTTAGAGTGGGGTGGATAAAGCCTTTGTACGGAGTCTTGGGGAATCCATCCCCTTTGTATTAATCTTTTTTTTAAGTACTAGTACACTGCATTTGATGCAATCTGGTACATTCTTTAAAAAGGGGGGAAAAAAGTGACCCAAACCAAAATATACTCTCTAAACAGACTGGACACACATCAATAAAAGAAGTACATGACAGAGGCTTAGCATGCCAAAGCCCTGACTTCCAGCTACTAATCAAAGAATTTAGTTCTTTTAAACAGGAAAGTATAAAAATGAGCACTTAGCTGGAGGAACTGAAAGGCACAAGAACAAAGCAGCAACTTTAAAGCATCAAGCTGCTTAAACTAGAAAATAGGTGAAAATTGAAGCACTGAACAGCAGCACTTAAGAGGAGCTTGTAGTTCTATCCGTGGGAAGAGAAGAACTGAAGAATCGGTGTTACCAGCCATTAGAATGGTAAATGATCCAATCACTCAGACCTTTGAGCTGTTCAAGTAGCTGTTATCTACCAGTAGCATGAGACTCACAGAGTGAGAAGCTGTTATAGTTGGGGTGAATCTATTATACCCTTTGGAAAAATCATTGTGAATATGGGTGAAATTAAATAATTTCACAGTCTGACCCTACTCTGGAAAGTGACTATTTACAAAATGGCACCTCCTTACATAGCACACCCATTCCCTGTGTAAATCCAGAATCACATCTGTTGAAATGAATGATGAAGACAAGTTTTTACTGCCATTCACTCCTGCTAGCCTCGCTGAGCCAAAACAGACAAGAGAAAATGATCTAAATAGTATCCCTTCTTGTGTATCATCAACAGAATTGCTTACCAAGTTCTAATCGCGGGGCCATTTGCTCAACCCCCTTATCTTCTAATTGTGCTCTCAATTACACTTGTGAGCAGAACTGAGCAGAACACCCAGGAATGCATAGAGCTGCATAGAGAGGAGACTGTTACCTCACTACTCTGTGACATGAGGCCTCCTCACATGCAGCCCAAAATACCCATGTCTACCAAGAGACAATACAGTGAGGATCAAAGCTGCCACCAGAATAAGGTTCTTCTGAGTTTTTCTGAGAGAGATAGCTAGTTAACCACAGGCTTTTCCTTTACAGGCCATCTCTGAAGCATTCTTAGCCTTAATTTCTGGTTTTGATATGTATAAAAGCTTTTGATCCATTAGTAGTTTCCCTCGTTTTATCTTCCTCTTTTCTAACTGAGAATCACTGGGTGAAATCCTGGCCTCACAGAAGTCAATTAAAGGTTTGCCATTATCTCTTGGGAAGTGTTGGGTAAAGAAAAAGAAAAGACTGTGATTCCTTTTACCTTGATTGTTGGTATAAAGGCAGTGGTGAGGTATGAGCAGAGCCGAGGAGGCAGAGTCAGTTTGCTGATATCCTTGTCATCCCGCAGAGAGCTAGCGATGGTCTGCTGGCATAGGAGCTGCAGGCTGGAGACCCTGTGCTCTACTCTGACAACATAGAGTGCAGGGCCGGAAGCCATGAGCAGGCGTGAGTCCCTGTGGCCCCAGCAAATGGAGATTATGGGACGCTGCGAGAAAGGAAGATTGCACAATTTAACACAAGAGGCATTTTCTCCCAGATACCTGTGCAGCAAGACATATGTTCTGTAGTGCCAGTTTAATCTAGCACCAGCAGCATTAGCAAAGGCCTTCAAAAACAAGTTAAAATAAATATAACTGTGCATTATGTTACTGCCCTCAAAGGGGGCTTGTATACAGTAACATTGAGCATTTATTTTCGGTAACAATACTTCGCATTTATATAGCATTATTCAGCCATAATCTGCAAAGCTCTTTACACAAGTGGGTAAAGCATTCTTCAGCCCAGTTCATAGATGAGGAAGGTGAGGCCCCAAGTGGTAAGTCACTCCTTCAGAATCACTCACTGCATCAATAGCTGAAACAGGAACAGGACTCGGGTGTTTGGATTCCCTGTTCAGCACCCTGTGTGCTACCAGACTACCTTGTAAGAGTTTTACAAAGATTTAATCAAACTTCACAACACCCAGAGTTACCTGGTAAGTGGTATAACTCACATTTTCAGCTTGGAAAACAGACACTGAGAAGTTAAGCAACTCACCTAAGGGCACTCAATGAATCAGTGGCACAGCTGTGATTAGCACACAGGAGTTCCTGCCTCTGAGTCCCAAACTGAAGTCATTACCCCATGCTGCCTCCCCAGGATCCATTTCCAGATGAAAATAAAATCTAAAGCACTATCATAAACAAACTGCACCTATTGCCCTTTACTCACCCATTTGTTTGTGGTGCTAACTGTCCAAATTCATATCAATAAAACACAAGAATAAAGAGTTAAAGGAGACTGGATTGAAGAAGGTAAGCCCCTGAAAGGTACAGCAAAAACCAGATCAGGCCATCCTTTGCACTTCCTCAACACAAGGACATGAAAGGCTCACATGGGGAAATGTAGAACAAATAAAAGGAACCAGTTTTCAGATAGTATATCATCTGGCTGTGAAATTAATTCATGTAGCTGGATTAAAAAATAAATAGACTGTATACTTTTATAACCACCAGCTTTTATAGTTATCTGTACTAAGGATAACCTCGTGCTTCAGGGTGTAAACTGATCCCCATTTGTCAAATTTTCCTACACACCCCTTTGAGCTTTCTCCCACACTGCTCCTTATGCAATGAAGGGGCTCCCCAGAAACATCTGCAAAGCCACTACACTCTATCCTCCTTACAAGTCACCTCTATCCCAATGCCTCCAAAACACTCTAGTTTACATGACTGCCAGGCAGGTGTGTTGGGACAACTGCTTCCTGTGCTTCTCATAATCAACTCACTTATCTGTGCTCTCGCCATGTTTGCTGTACCGACCTCACCTCTCTCCTCTTAGGGCTTGTTTACACTAACATTTAGTTGGCAGCAAGCTGGGGTGTAAATCTACCCTGTGCTAGCCTGCTGTGCACTAAGCATCCATATGGATCTGCTGCCGTGCGCTAAAAGTTCCCCAGTGTGCTTTGATCTACTCCCATTTCGAAGCACTGTGCACTTAGCACCATGGAGTCTTGATTCCGGATTGGGGCCTGTAGGTGCTCACACAATACAAACAAACAACAGGGGTGAGAAAGAAATTGTTTTCTTTGGAAATAACATTGCACAAGAGACTATAGTGAGTGCATTGTAGAGGGTTATCCCTTTCTCTGAAGCACCAGCTCCTGGGCCACTACTGGGCACAATCCTGGTCTTGATGGACTAGGTCCTAATCCCAGAAATGTCTAGGTTAGAAGTGTTCTTTAGGTAAAGAATGAACAGAATTTACTGAAAGGCTCGGTATACTTTAAAGTGGTCACTTAAAAATATCTTCAACTTCTAGCCAAAACACACTGAACAAGAATTGAGCATGCAGAAGGCAAGCAGCAACAGAGAATTAGTAATCAGGAACATGAGGTCTCCATCTGAATAGGGTTACCATACGTCCTCTTTTTCCCCAGACATGTCCGGCTTTTCGGCACTCAAACCCCCATCTGGGGGGAATTGCCAAAAAGCCGAACATGTCCGGGAAAATGGCGGCTCTGCTCCTCCCCTGACTCTTCGGCTCTGTTTAAGAGCCGAGCTGCCCCAGCGCTACCGGCTTCAGGCAGCCCCCTTGCCTCCGGACCCTGCGCTGCCAGAGCCCGGGAGGGGAAGTGCCCGGCTGGGGGCGCAGGGTCCGAAGGTATACGGGCTGCCTGAAGCCCAAGCGCTACCGGCTTCACGGTTTGCCGGGCAGCCTCCAGACCCTGCGCCCCTGGCTGGGCGCTTCCCCTCCCGGGCTCCAGCTGCGCTGGGGAAGCGCCGGCTGGGGGCGCAGGGTCTGGGGGCTGCCCGGCAAACCGTGAAGCCAGTAGCGCTTGGGCAGCCCTTTCCCCGTGGCTGGGAGTGGGAGGGAGGAGGGGGCGGAGTTAGGGCGGGGAAGGGGCGGGGCTGGGGAAATGAGCGGGGCCAGGGCCCGTGGAGGGTCCTCTTTTTTTATTTAATAGATATGGTAACCCTACATCTGAAAGATTTCATAGTGTAGATATCTGGGTTAGATCTGCTAAGAAGAAAATATTAATCTAGCCTAGAAGAAAGACTTTTCCTTGAGTTACAACTTCAGAATGTTTAAAAAGGAGAAACTGGGGCAAGATGATTTTAGGTGAATGACAGACAGCAAGTGCAGCTGCTTCACAACACCTCAATGCTTACCGTCAAGATAAAGGGGAGGATGAAGCAACTTTCTAAAAGAGAGGATTTTCCCTGCTGTGCCATCTCACCCTGGTTTTAAATTTAAAGGAAAATATTGGTTTTAAGATGGGAGGATTACGATGAAGTACATCCAGACACCACACACACACTCCTGCAGAGGTATCAACCTTCAGGCTGACTACTATGCAAATGGGAAACTGCAACAGGGGAACATCACTATTTTCATAATGACCACTAAAGGCACTTTGTAGTGGACAATGGCACTTGTAAGCCAGTGGGCTAGCTTGCCTTTATTATATTCACTGCTTTGCATTCTATTCCCATTGGCCTGTATCCTGTAAGACATTAGCTTCAGCAAGTTAGGATAAGGCTTGAGGCCTATGAACTTTGCATAGATAAACGGCCCAACGAAAAACCCCAAGTATTTGGGGAGATGAAAATAGAGTTTATGGGAATGCTCTGACCACAGGTACATGATTCAACCACAGAAGTGTCCTGGAAACGAACTGACGTACATAACAGGTACATGGGATACATTTAAGACTAGTCTGCTTGGGATTGATTATTTGTTTTATGAGAATAGGTTTATAGATTTATATTAGAGTATATTTTGGCTGCAGCGCAAGAGACCTACAAGCTACATCCTGTATGTTGAGCTAGGGCAAAGTTAGCATGCATATGTTTGGGACCTTTCACCTAGATAGATGATGATGAGCTAAAGCATAAGTTCCATATATGGCTGCAACCTTTGCCATAGATAGTGTGACAGACTCAGCCCAGAAGGATATAAGAGTAGTGGAAGGCAGGTATATCTGCCTCGGAACGAACAGGTCCCTGTTCCTGGATAGCCAAACAAAAGCTACTCCAGGCCACTCGAGACACCTGATGCCAATTTAACCAGTTAAGGTCGTTAGACTAATGCCGGCACCTGACCTCAATTAACTGTGTTGTATTTGCCTAGTTTATTGATAAGAATATCATGTGACCTTATCAAATGCCTTACTAAAGTCTAGGTATACCACATCCACCGCTTCTCCCTTATCCACAAGACTTGTTATCCTATCAAAGAAAGCTATCAGATTGGTATGACATGATTTGTTTTTTTACAAATCCATGCTGGCTATTCCCTATCACCTTACCACCTTCCAAGTGTTTGCAGATGATTTCCTTAATTACTTGCTCCATTATCTTCCTTCGCTTCAACCCAGAAGGTTGAGGGGGAAGCTGTTCTAGATTTGATTTTAAGACACAGGGAGGAACTCATTGAGAATTTGAAAGTGGAAGGCAACTTGGGTGAAAATGATCATGAAATCATAGAGTTCACAATTCTAAGGAAGGGTAGAAGGGAGTACAGCATAATAGAGTCAATGGATTTCAGGAAGGCAGATTTTGGTAAGCTCAGAGAGCTGATAGGTAAAGTCCCATGGGAAACAAGACTGAGGGGAAAAACAACTGAGGAGAGTTGGCAGTATATCAAAGGGACACTATTAAGGGCCCAAAAGCAAGCTATTCTGCTGGGTAGGAAAGATAGAAAATGTGGCAAAAGACCAGCTTGGCTTAACCACGAGATCTTGCATGATCTAAAAAATAAAAAGGAGTCATATAAAAAATGGAAACTAGGACAAATTACAAAGGATGAATATAGGCAAACAACACAGGAATGCAGGGGCAAGATTAGAAAAGCAAAGGCACAAAATGAGCTCAAACTAGTAGAGGGTGGTCCAGGGTTCCCCTCTTCCCCCCATGCTCTACAGAGATCCCCTTGAGAGGGGAAGCAGACTTTGGTCCACACTGTGCCTCCTGAGCTCTAAGGAGCAGCAGAGACTGTGGGTATTCCACCTTCCCACTTCCCATACTGGCCTGTGATGAAAGTAGCTCAATAAGCTGTGACCTTTGTTGCTGTACTGAGAAAGGGAGGTCCAGGGGGGAGGGATAGCTCAGTGGTTTGAGCATTGGCCTGCTAAACCCAAGGTTGTGAGTTCAATCCTTGAGGGGGCCATTTAGGGAACTGGGGTAAAAATCTGTCTGGGGATTGGTCCTGCTTTGAGCAGCAGGTTGGACTAGATGATCTCCTGAGGTCCCTTCCAACTCTGATATTCTATGATAACAAGGGCCTCAGTGAGCTTCTGAGGCCACTAAATCCGCCTGGAAGCACAGGACCCACCAATACAGGCTCGGAGCAATAGATAAAGGATGCATTGAGCAGGTTGGCACAGGGGCTTTCCTAAATTCATACCCTTTTAAACTTAACAGGTACACCACAACTTGGGAAGAATCAAAATAACCGGTTAGGACAGAAATAACAAATGTGATATCTAACCACAAAAGGGCCATGGTAATGAACTGACGTATATAATAATAAGTTTAGATCATTGATATACTAATCAATAGGAAAAAGACACTCCAACATTAGTAAGGTGAGGAAATACAAATAAGGAAAAGGGGAAAAATCCCTTACTGAATATGCATCAAACATAGAGGTATCAGCCAATATATTATAAAAGTGGCATAGCAGCCTAGAGGCAGTAAGAGAAGGAGATATAGTCCTTGGGAGGTGCCGGGATGATGGCCACTGGTGATGAGGGGGAAGGGGATGGGGATGAGGAAGATGATGGCTTACATTTCAGGTTGTTCTACAGGAGATGGTGTGATTATATGGATGTGCAGATGTACATTCTGTAGTATCTCCATCTATCTTACTAAGTTGGGCTGTTTGTGACTGCTAAATGTATTAATAAACTATATTTGTAAATATAAGAGTTCCTATAGTGTGAGTTGCAACTGTGCACATCGGGGTTCCCAACTATATAATAATTGAAATAATACTGGGCCTGATTTTGAGACAAGAACCTGTCAACCCTCAAAGTGATAACTGGGGATTCTTAAGTAATCAATATAATTAATACATAATCTAAAGATTGGGCAACACACTTAAAAGAACTGAGAAATCCCTGAAGTATCATCAACAACAGCATAAACACACACTTTGGAGATTTTGTCTGTTCTAAATTATGTTTAATTGTAGGTACTTTTTTAAAAGTAGGAAACCCATTGGCAGTAGATTCTACATAGTATCATGAGACTGGAAGGGACCTCGAGAGGTCATCTAGTCCAGTCCCCTGCACTCATAGCAGGACTAAGTATTATCTCATGGCAGAATCTAGCCTTGGGTCACTACCAGCAGAAATCTCCCTTGTAGTGCCTTTTGGTCATTCATCGGTTGCTCATCAGCAAGAACCAACCTCCACCCTGTGTTGAGGGCACCTGGGACCTGGCTCCGTAGCTCAGGGGTTAGAGCCTGGATCTTGTAAACCAGGAGGGTGCAGCAGGGTTGGGAACTCAGAACTGGCCAATGCAGCTCATAAAATAGGGAGGACTGGACAGGGAAAGGGCAAGGCCAGGACACATGGGGATGTGCTGATTCATGCTGTGGAGCCCTGGAGAGGACAGGGGCAGAAGTGCCCCTATTTTCTCCAAGGGATGAATCCCACTGTGGGTACAGCTTCCCCTGGCAGTACAGCTGGTCTAACTACACGTCTTTCTACATGCTGGATGAATCAACATGTTACTCCTGGGGGAATTCTGCATAAAAACATTAAAAACTCTGCACCAAAATTTTTTAAATTCTATGCACCATATTTTAAAATTCTGCATATTTTATATTGTGTTATTTTGACAAATAATCACTCCAATTTCAATTATTTTGGTAATTTATTTCAAAATACCTGTCAACAAGTATGTCAACAATACAGACAATGGGGGGGAAAAGATCCCCCCCGGGAGTACAGAGTTAAAGAAAACCCTACAACAACCCAGTTCCAGTTTGGGGGTGCTAGAGGTTGGCTGCGTGGGGCCCCCCAGACCTCAAAGACCCACAGTCCCATTCCCCCACAGCCCAGCCGTGGGGTCCCCCCTGGCCCAGATACCTGCAGTCCCTTTCCCCCCAGAGCCCAGCTGCAGAGCACCCCCCAGTCCAGACACCTGCACCCCTCCTCACTCCAGCCATGGGGCACCACCCCATCCCAGATACCTGCATTCCCCTCACCCCACAGCCTTTACTCCCCCCAGCTTCTTTACAGTCCTGCCAGGTGATGCAGTGCGGCCCTGCCTTTCCACACCCTTTGCCAGAACCAGGTCTCCCAGGCGCTCGCCCATCCCCCAGGCAGATGAGGCTCAAGCCAGGCAGCTGGAGCATGCAGAGCCTCCATTCCCACCGGGCTGGGCGCTCTGCAAGCTGGGCTCTGCAGAGTCCAGTGGACCTTAGGGGCGACCAGCAGCTCTGCAGCACCAATTCTACAAGGGAAACATGAAATCCTGCGCAGAACATTAATTCTTCGCAAATTCTGCATTGCACAGTGGCACAGAATTCCTCCAGGAGTAAGATGTGTATATAATAGAGAGAGAAGGAATACACAATTGCGTGGTATAGCACTGGGGTTTTATCAACACGTGAGTAGGATGGACACATTAATCATGACTTTTGAAGCCATGAGTGGCACCTCTGGCAGGAAGGTGTCGTGGGCAGTACAAGGTGGGAAGTTAGGAGGGCATGAGTTCTAGTCATGGGTCTGCCACTGACTCACTGTGTGGCCTGGTGCAGTTTCAGTCTCAATTTCCCAACTTTAATTTTGTTGTTTCCTAACTTTTACATGCTTGACTTGACTACATTTTCCAATGTAGTTTTTATGTATGTGATGTTTATAAATATACAGATGTGCAGGTATGTACACACACACACACATATGTATATGTACATTATATTCTATTCAAATCACAGCGCTTACCCGCTCCTGTTGCTATCTCTAGGTATTCCCTCTATCATATAAAATGGCTTAGCACAGTTTCCTCCCACAGATATTACATCTTTTTATCTCAACATTTTCTATGCCATCAGCCAATCTTCATTCTGGTATCGATTTATCTTTTGCTTATGGATACTGCAGAAATGCTTTGCTGGCATTTTCTTCAGGACAGCACTGCAGTAGGACAATTCTGCAGCGTTCTTCATATCTAACATCCAGCATCACTTCACACAAGGTGAAGGACTATAGGGATTCAAAGTGAGGTACAGTAAAAAAAAAAAAAAAAAAAAAAAAATCATTATTACAGACAAGACAAAAAAAAAAAAACTGCCAGATGTGGCCTGACCTTTAAATGCATTGATCAGAATAGCATTTCTCAATAGCTGCCCCTTACACGCTTCCTCCCTGAACTGTGAAGATGTGGATCGATTACTGCAGCAAGTCAATTATCAACCTGCCACAGTGCTCTATCCAAATTCTGCGGTGTGAAGTAGCTGGCCTGAGATGTCCTTGCTTCTCATAAAGCATTCCATTTATTTAGGGCAGTTCCAATAAAAAAAGGGGGGGAAATGCTGTTTATAACCATACCACTTTAAATACATTCTATTACACTTTATAGGGAATGTGCAAGCAGATCTACCATAGAGTGTTTAACATGAGTGGACATTTGTTTTTTGCTGGGAGCAGGGAAATGCAGCCACAAATTCTGGTACTTTCATTTCCATTTTTATTAGGGCTGTCAAGAGATTAAAAAAATTAATTGCACGATCAATCGCACTGTTAAACAATAATAAAATACCATTTATTTAAATATTTTTTGATGTTTTCTACATTTTCAAATATATTGATTTAAATTACAACACAGAATACAAAGTGTACTGTGCTCACTTTCTATTTATTTTAATACAAATATCTGCACTGTAAAAAAACAAATAGTATATTTCAATTCACCTAATACAAGTACTGTAGTGCAATCTCTTTATCATGAAAGTTGAACTTACAAATGTTGAATTATGTACAAAACAATGGCATTCAAAAATAAAACAATGTAGGCTCAAAAGTTTTACAAGTCCACTCAGTCCTACTTCAGCCAATCGCTCAGACAAACAATTTTGTTTACATTTGCCGGAGATAATGGTGCCCGCTTTTTGTTTACAGTGTCACTTGAAAGTGAGAACAGGCGTTCGCATGGCACTGTTGTAACCAGTGTTACAAGATATTTACGTGCCAGATGCTAAAGATTCATATGTCCCTTCATACTTCAACCACCATTCCAGGTAACATGCATCCATGTTGATGATGGGTTCTGCTCGATAACAATCCATAACAGAGCGGACCGATGCAGAATGTGGGTGTATAAGAGCAGGGGACATACAATTCTCCCCCAGGAAATCAGTCACAAATTTAATTAACACACTATTTTTTTTTAACAATCATCATCAGCATGGAAGCATGTCCTCCAGAATGGTGGCTGAAGCATGAGGGGGTATACGAATGTTTAGCATATCTGGCATGTAAATATCTTGCAACACTGGCTACAAAAGTGCCATGTGAATGACTGTTCTCACTTTCAAGTGACATTGTAAATAAGAAGCAGGCAGCAGTATCTCCCATAAATGTGAACCAACTTGTTTGTCTTAGCAATTGGCTGAACAAGAATTAGGACTGAGTGGACTTGTAGGCTCTAAAGTTTTATATAACTGCACTCAAAAACAAAACAATGTAACAAAAAAAAATCTACATTTGTAAGTTACACTTTCACAATAGAGATTGCATTACAGTACTTGTATGAGGTGAATTGAAAAATACTATTTCTTTTATCATTTTTACAGTGCAAATATTTGTAATAAAAAATAATATAAAGTGAGCACTGTACACTTTGTATTCTGTGTTGTAATAGAAATCAATATATTTGAAAATATAGAAAAACATCCAAAAATATTTAATAAATTTAAATTGGTATTCTATTGTTTAACAGTGCGATTAATCACGATTAAGTTTTTTAATCGCAGTTAATTTTTTTTAATCGTGTGAGTTAACTGCGATTAATTGACAGCCCTAATTTTTATCATACAAAATGCCAGCAGATTTTATAAGGATCCCATCAAGAAAATATAAACACCTGAATGAATCCCAAGGATCAAATACAAACACACCAGAAAAAGTTTAATTTCTATACAAATAAAAAGGCTTTTAGGGCTAAGCAATGCTAATTTTAAACACAGTACACCGAAGGGCAATTATTGAGATGTTTTACACAACAAGCACACTGAGTGCAAAGACAGATTCAAAACTTGGGTAACAATGAGCTAGATTGTTTCAGAAACAGAAAGGGGGATAGAGACTCTACTATGTCTCTGTGGCTACGTGCATCCCAGCTGGGAATGTCCTTGCTTATATTACAGCAGAGTGCTGGACTGGATACTCCTAATTAAGTTAGCTTCCTGTGCTACTTTTTCTTATTTGACTCATTCTTCCCCCTGCCAGGGGACCAGTATA
This sequence comes from Malaclemys terrapin pileata, assembly GCF_027887155.1. Lineage (NCBI taxonomy): Eukaryota > Metazoa > Chordata > Testudines > Emydidae > Malaclemys > Malaclemys terrapin. Next base: position 90,881,521 of record NC_071507.1, read on the forward strand.
ATTAGGCTTGGAAGGATTAGATTTTTATTGGTAAATGTTGGTCAATATCCATTTCACTGCACACACACAAACTGATAAAAAAAGTATTTCCATCAATTACACTCTAAATCTGCAGACAGAAAAAGAAAGAAAAATGCTGGTTGAGAACTTCTTGGAGTTTGATTTAAGGGTATTTACTTTGTATATTTTGACATGTGATGTTGACAATTTATATTTAACTTGGTGAATCAACTTCTACAGTCATTAAATAATGTCTGACCCTCCCCTCATAATTTCCCACAACTGTGAAAATTGAAATTGACAAAAATGCTAAAAATAAACAGATAGTATCCACTGAAATCATTAAAAAATAAAAATCAAATTCGGCCAAGTCTAAATATAATATACAAACCTCTCATCCCATTCACACAGTTCAGTCAATCTGAATTTAGTGAAAGTCATATGCTCCTTATTGATTTCCCATGTGCTCAGAAATCCTGTGCACTAAGGCCTGCTCACTGTCTGAACCAATACCTTGCCTACTGAGACTGGAAGCTCCACTAGTTGTGAAATACAGTATCCATGAAAATTAGATTCTGGGGAGGAAGTCTCACTGCCGGACATGAACCAATGAGATGGGTTTTAGCGTTGATAAGTACGCAGGATTTCAAATCTTTCAGCAATGAGCACCTAGTTATAAAGGACAATCTGTCTGACTAATGAATGATGATATGTTTAAGTACAACTGAAAAGAAACTAAACAACATTTTGCTTGCTAATTCTCTCCTTCACTTAAGAAAGGTTGAAGTTTTACAGACACAAGTTCAACTCCTAGATCTCCTTTTTCTTTCTTTCTTTCTTAAAAAAAAGAGAGGAGGGATGGCCCAGTGGCTATGGTACTAGCCTGAGACTTAGAAAACATGGATTCAAGTCCTTGCTCTGCTCCAGGCTTCCTGTGTGACAAGTCACATAGCCTCTCTGCCTCAGTTAATTTACTGGCGTGTTGTGAGGATAAATGCATGAATGACTGAGAGACACGCTGATACCACAGTGATGGGGACATATAAGATTTTTCAAACTGCAGAACTGACAGTTTGCTGTTTGTTTCTTAGTTATTTCAGGTCAAAGTTTCCATAATAAAGCATCTTTTCACACCTCAATCCAGCTGAAATACATCAGTTTTAACTGAACGAGTCTTTTCCAACACAAGATATGAGTCTATGAGTCTTTCCCATATTGCTCAATGTGGTATTGGAGATTGTCCAAGTTTGAGAAGCACAGTACTAAATGGCTATATTTTGACTAATGAATTTACCAGAAAAAGAAGAGCCAACTTCTGAGCCTAATCTTGCTCCCATTAAGGTCTGTACGAGTTCTATCACGGATTTTAACAGGAGCAGGCGCAAACCCAGTATTTATAGATGCAACCTATAGCTTTTCAACAGCCAACTAGAAAATTGGGGTAAAAATATTTAGCTTCATTCTTTCCAAAAAGTTTTCAGTTCCAACTCATTTTATACTATGTCTACCTTCCTGAATTTGTACAGCTCCTTTTCTATTCTAACAATATGAGAATAAAAGATTCTGTAACAATCAACAAAAAATTACACACAAAACTAGCACCTTTTAAACTGAGCACCCTACTGAACTAACATTTAAATAACCGATGCATTGAGAAAAATGTGATCACACTATAAAACTGTCTGTTTATCAAGGTCAGCTGTAAACCTAATATTGCGAAGTATAAGCATAGAGTATGCCCTGCTGATTCCACTCCCTCCCTACAGGTAGTTCACTTTGGCCTGATTCTGCTTTACTTGCCCCAATTTTACACTGGTGTAACTCCATACACTACAGTGGAGTTACTCTCAATCTACACTCATGTAAATGAGATCACAATCAGGATCTCCAGGCCCCAATTCCTGTTGCTATGGTCCTCTCTGGGCCAGGTAAGAGAGAATTTTAAGGCCCCTAGAAAGGATCAGCACCTAAGCAAATTATCTGAGCCATTAAGCAGAATGAATTATCACAACTTCACAGATTTTTGTAATGTCTGTAGTGAGGCAACTGTGGAGTGGTAGGAGCCTCCCCTACTGGGAAGCTATGAAGCAACTGTATCCAGTTGGAGGATGGCTTTATGACAGCAGGTATAGTAAACTGATATACTGGAGACCCTGCCACACATCCAATGAGTAATTCTGAAGTGACAGAATTGGGTTGCAGCATTCCTGATAAACAGTTTTAGCAAGACTGTAATGAGAGACTTGAGTAAGTCCCATTATTATTATCACTGTCTCTGCTTAATGCAGGAGAAAGGGTGATGATGGTTTAACAAATAAATACAAAAGGTTTGTTAATGTTCCTCCAATAAAGAATGCATGAATAGGGCATTTCACTATTTTTATTCTATTTTAAAATGCAAGAGAAGCATTACTGAAAAACAAAACCACTAAAGAAAGGAATTTGGCTTATCTTTGCTTGATCAGATTTGGGTTGGGGGAAAGAAATGTTAAACAATCAGGTTTACAGGAACAGACAGTATTCCTTTGACTAGTTTAAAATTTATGGGCAGCCTTTAAAACAATGGCTCAAATTTTTGTACTGGTGACCCCTTTCACATAGCAAGCTTCTGAGTGCGACCCCCTCCCCTTATAAACTAAAAACACTTTTTAATATATTTAGCACCATTATAAATGCTAGAGGCAAAACAGGATTTGGGGTGGAGGTTGACAGCTCGTGACCCCCCCCCCCCCATGTAATAACCACACAACCCCCTGAGGGGTCCTCACCCCCAGGTTGAAAACCCCTGCTTTAAAATATATTCTTTGTATAAACAAGCACTGAAACTGCAAGTGCAGTTGATACCCCAACATTACAGATCTTTGATTTTTTATTCAGATAACAGTGCATAGGGAATGGTTCCAATAAGATTAATGTATGAAGGCTCAGTAGCGTGGGGTGATGAACACCCTCAACTCTCAGTGAGTTCAACAGGAGCTGAGAGTACATGGTGCCTCATAAGGTAAATTCCAATACTGGTTCAAGGCCTGCCACTGTTGTTCAGTCTATCCAGATTTTCTGTATATGCCATTTTGTGATGTTAAGGGAAGCTATGGGTGTTGGGTTAATGCCACTGACAGGGCAATATGCCAAAGGCTGTTACACCTTGATGTCTATACTCTCCCATCTGTGAATTATTTTTCATATAAGTCTTAGGCTGGATTGAATGCTTCTAACCGAGTATGATCCCCTTGCTTATGATGTTATTTATATTCAGAGATCGTAGCCAGAAAACTAGGTTATCCATTTATGAACAATATAATCACTCATTGATGGTCAGGGATTAAGAGTTGATAACCAGATGTTAGACACCAAATTGTACCAAAGCAGGAGGAGAAGATGGGGACATAAAACACAGTTTGTTCTCAAGGGAAACTGTGACAATGATCATCATCATCATTAGGAGTAAACCAAAGTAAACAGTTCTGAGGTTCTTATTCCTACTCTGTGGCTAGCTGTGGCTTTACACCAAGTAATGTATGATCTAACTAAACTGAATATAAATTCTACAGCAGCTTTCACGGAGTTATTTTTATAAACTACCCAACAAATTATCACTTAATCCCCACCAAAACATCCAGAATATACAAACAGCATAAACAATAACAGTTTAATATATTTTACAGTGAAGACACCAGGTAACTGCTTTATCAGACATACGAACCAGGAGCACCTCACATTAAATCAATTTTTCATCAGTAATCTGATCTCTGCAATGTTCAGTGCTGCTTAACTTTCTTGCCATTAATTAAATCAGGAACTGTGCTGATATTAAATAAATGCACCATCTCATTCATACACTGTCTGTTCTAGAGGAAACTGCTTTCATAGCAGGGTTTGAGATGTGACAAACTCTCCTCTTCCCACTCATTCCCTTTCAATTGCCAATGGTCAATTTTATAAAATCCTATCACAGCACTGACTGCCATTTTCCAGCAGAGTATTGATTTTACTGCGGCTGGTGTTCATAAGACAAATTACTGGGACCGTGGACTCAGTCTGTCCACTACATGTATCTTTGGAGCAGCCAGGTAGAATAACAAATGTCACTAACAATCTTTTTGTGCAATAACAAGTTCTAGCTGATTTTGTCAGTAATCCAAATGATCTACAAATTCTAGTACACTGCTACTTAGATCAGGGATGGGGGCTTCATCTGGTCAACCAGATCATTTTATTTGGTCTGCCACCGCCTCAGCTTAGGGCAGGAGGTCTGGCAGCACCAGGGCTAAGAAGGGGGCGTGGCAGGGTGGGGCATCACAGGGGGTGGGGGAAGGCTGGCCTGCACATATGCACGCATCACATACCCTGTGGTGAGATCCAATGGGCTGGAGGAGGGAGCTGGGTCCAGCACTGTAGGACCAGAGCTACTGCTGTGGGGTGAGTGCAGGGTGGGCTCGCTCTCTAACCCTGCCCGCCTGGGGCCTCCCACCACCCAGGAACAGGACACCCTCCCACCCAAGTTATCCCTCCCCTGGGGGCAGGACCCAACACTCCCCCAACAGCCAAAGGATTTTAGTGGATTTTGTGGCCCTCTAGTACTTTCCAGTTGCCAATCCCGGACTTAGATGGTAATATTATTAGGCCCCGTGTTCAAACGTGTGGACACATACAGTGTAAATGGACAAAGGACAGGAGGAAGAGATCCGAAGTATCTTGTTTAGGCATCCCTCCTCTCAATTTCACCAGTGTAAATTACAAATTAATTTAACTGAAGTCAACAGAATTACACAAACCAATGTGAGATGAAAAATCAGGCCCTAATCTTAGGCCTGGTCTACACTCAGTGTTTGTACGAGTATAATTATTTTGGTTAGGATGTGATTTTTTTTTTACTGAAATAGTTATACCAGTATGGTCCATAGTGTGGACACAGTTATACCAGTAAAAAGATATCTTGTACTGATATAGTTTATTCTGCTTCCTATCTGGGGAATTATACTGCTATAACCAAAATAGTTATTCTGGTATAAGCACTTTTGGGGCTTGTCTACACACTGACACTGAGGAAAATTAATCTGAATTAACTAAAGGTGTGCATTTAAAGTGTTTTAGTTAAAGCACATTAAAACCATGTGTGGACACCTTATTCAGAATTAAAGTGTCCTTAATTCGCTTTATTCTATTTGGAAGCTAAACTGAATTAAAGCCACTTTAATTCTGAATGAGAAATCCACACTGGGGTTTAAAGCAATCTAACTAATCCACTTTAAATTCACACCTTTAGGTAATTCAGATTAATTTTCCTAAGTGTCCCCATGTGGACAAGTCCTTATACTGGCATAACTGCATCAACCTGGGTGGTGGTGGGGGTTGTATTGTTTTAACTATACCGATATAGTTAAAGTGGTACAAACTGTATGTATAGACAAGCCCTTCAGCAGCTAAATCATCACTTAGATGCCTATATACACATTTGGGTCCCTAATATTTTGCACTCAAGCTTGGATGCGGAGCATATTATTATAAATAAACATAATTACAAAAGAATTAAATCCAAACTAAAATGTATGTAATTAATTACTGGATGCTACCCTTGAGAGATAAATAAATACAAATGTGGAAATTCAGGAGTTTGCTTGCTATGAAGTCCTTAACTCAGCATTTTGTACCCACTTCATTTCCTGGTATTGCAGAATAAACAAAGTAAACAAACAAACAAACAAACAAACAACAACAATAATAATAATAATAATGTATATCTATGGAACATTCCATCACTTGCGGATTTCAGAACACTTAAACATTAATTAAGCCTCACAACACCATGGAGAAGAATGAAAGAGGTGTTGTCCCCATTTTATAGACAGTGAACCAAGGCATAGGGTGAAATTCATTCCTGTTCAGAGAGCCAGCAGAAAACATATGCACCACTTAAGTCTTATTTTGTGGACTTAAGTGGCATATAGGTCTTTTGCTGAAGTTCACCCAGAGAGATTAAGTGATTTGCCAAAGGTCACATGGGAAGTCTGTGGTGAATCTGGGAAAAGAAACAAGCCCTCCCAACTCAGAATTCTGTGTTTTACCCATAATACCATCCATGCCCATAAAAGTAATAAAAGATTCATACATCGTAGGACCTTCTGTTCTATCAGGTTGTCCTACCCCTACACTAAGACAGAATTGTCCTGTATATGTAAGGAGATAATAGACAGGGAGGACAGTCTTGTGGTTAAGATTTTGGATTTAGACTCAGGAGATACGAGTTCAATTCCTGGTTCTGCCACAGATTTCCAGTGTGACTTTGGGTAAGGCACTTAGACACAGGGTGTTAAAGATATTTAGGTGGTGCTGTGCTCAGTATTGCAACACCTGACTGATTTAGGAGCTTAAATCTCATTTTCAAAAAGGATTCAGGCACTTAAGAACCAAAATCCCATTAACTGTCACTAGAATTTTGGTTCCCAAATGCATAAATCCTTTTTGAAAATGAGGTTTAAGCTCCTAAATCAGTTAGGCATTGCAACACTGGCCACAGCAATGCCTAAATATCTTTAACAATCTGGGCCTTAGTCACTCTGCTCTTTAGTTCCTCATCTCTCATCCTTTTGTTTGTCTTGTCTAGACTGTAAAGTCTTTGGTGCAACTGTCTCTCACTAGGTGTCTGTACAGTGCCTCACATAATGAAGTCCTGATCTCAGTTGGAGCCTCAAGGCCTGACCATAATACTCATAATAATAATAATAATTAATTATATGATACGTTCCTGCAATTCAGATTCTAGGAGCTTCAAAGACTTAGAACTCGTTAAACACATTCAGTTGAGCACTTCAGTAATGTGTGCCTATATTATTGGGATAATGTAGGTGGAAAAATTATTGAAGCTCTGGCATTAATACCAGGGCTAACTTCAAAAATATTCCTTACCTGCACAGGAGTCTCCAGCGTATAGATATGTTCCCCACGGACATTGTAGAACTTGACGAGCGCACTTTTCAGAATGGAACTGCTACCAAGGTCAGCTAGCTGACTTTGCTTTTCCATGCCTGCTACAGCCAACAGGTCTCCCTGTGTACACCACTGCACCACTACATCTGAAATCACAAAGATAAGACATCTGTGGGGTAGGACACCGTTACCAATAATCACAACCAATATGGGTAGCAAGTCCCATTATCAAAAGTTACTTAGGAGCCCAACTTTCACTGAAAGTCAATAGGAATTAGACTCCAAGGTCAGTTAGGTGCTGCAACACTTAATAGAGCAATACCTAAACACCTTTAAAAACTTAGATCTTAGAGGCATAAGTCCCACTGACTTTCAATGAAACTTAGGCTAATATGTCACTTAATGCACTTTTTAAATGTTATCCACTCTATCTTTAATAAAATATAACAGGTGTGTAAAAAATATATTGCCTTCTTTACCTTTGCCAAGAGTCTACAATGTATATCAGGGCCTACATTTTGGATGCAAGTAGCAAAATAATGTATTATAGATGTTATATACAATATACATATCAATACACACACAGCTAATCTCTTTTGATCGATAGGGATCCCGCTCCTACAGACATCTGCCCAGGCCTTCATTTTGGGATGCTGATTTCTGTCCCTGACATCCTCCAGACCCCTATCTACTTCAGCAAGAGCTCAGGAATAATATTTTGTGTTTCTGCCTTCAAGGTCAATGGCAGTTATGTTTGTGCAAGGAATACAGAACAGGCCTGTAGATAGGTTTATCTTTAAACCTGAGGCGGAAGGCAGGCCAGACAAACTCTGTGCTCGGTCAGGGATGTTCAATCTGCCAAGAACCTTTTGAATACAGTGTTGTAGCTGTGGTGGTCCCAGGATATTAAAGAGACAAGGTGGGTGAGGTAAAATCTTTTATTGGATCAATTTCCGTTGGTGAGAGAAACAAGCCTTTGAGCTTACACAGAGCTCTTCTTCAGGTCTGAGAAATGTAGTCAGAGTGTCACAGCTAAACACAAGGTGGAACAGATTGTTTCAAGGGGTCATTCGGGGTGAAGTGGCCCATTAATACCTCTCCAGTCATAAAGGAGGGGGGAAAAGCCATGGGCGGTGGTTAGTGGGTTACAGATTATTGTAATAAGCCATAAATCCAGTCCATGATTTTTAATGTCTAGCAGAGTTATTAATTTAAGTTCCCAGACTCATCTTTTGAAGGTGTTGTGCAGGTTTCCTATGAAGATGAGGACTGAGAGGTCAGATATAGAGTGATCGCTTTGTGACAAGTGTTCACCCACAGGAGATATGGTGTTTTTGTCTTTTATTATTTTTCTGTGAGAGTTCATTTGACAGTGCAGTGATAGTCTCATATCACACACATGGTTGTCACTGGGGTACTTAATGTACTGGATGAGGTATACAACATGTGATAGGCATGTGTAGGACCCATCAATCTTGAAAAGTGTGTTGTGGAGGGTATTGATCATCATAGCAGTAGAAATATGTTTGCAGATTTTGCCTCTGCTGTTCTGGCAGGGTCTGGTGCCACTGTGAGTTGATGTGTGCTGGTCTGTGGGGAGCTTGCTTCTGATGAGGTTGGAGAGGTTGGCCCTTCAAACAACTCCCCAACATGTGCTGTACCTCATCCAGTGCACTAAATGCCCCAACAACAACTATGTGGGTAAAACCAGACAATCGCTGCACTCTCGAATGAACTCTCACAGAACAATAATCAAAGACAAAAACACCATATCACCTATGGGTGAACACTTTTCACAAAGCGATCACTCTATATCTGACCTCTCAGTCCCCATCTTCATAGGAAACCTGCACAACACCTTCAAAAGATGAGTCTGGGAACTTAAATTAATAACTCTGCTAGACATTAAAAATCATGGACTGAACAGACACACTAGATTTAAGGCTTTATTACAACAATCTATAACCCACTAACCCCCTATTCCTGCTCCCCCTCTCCCCCTTCCATGAGTGGAGCTGTGTTAATCGGCCACTATTCCATGAATGATTCATTGAAGTATGTTAAAAAGGGGATAGAGAATAAGTTGGAGAATATCTTATTGCCCTTATATAAATCCATGGTACACCCACATCTTGAATACTGCGTACAGATGTGGTCCCCTCATCTCAAAAAAGATATACTGGTACCAGAAAAGGTTCAGAGAACGGCAACTAAAATAATTAGGGGTTTGGAATGGGTCCCATATGAGGAGAAATTAAAGAGGCTAGGACTTTTCAGCTTGGAAAAGAGGAGACTAAGGGGGGATATGATAGAGGTATATAAAATCATGAGTGATGTGAAATAAGGTGAGTAAGGAAATAAGTGAATAAGGAAAAGTTATTTACTTGTTCCCATAAGAACTAGGGGCCACCAAATAAAATTAATGGGCAGCAGGTTAAAACAAATAAAAGGAAGTTCTTCACACAGCGCACAGTCAACTTGTGGAACTCCTTGCCTGAGGAGGTTGTGAAGGCTAGGACTGTAACAGGGTTTAAAAGAGAACTGGATAAATTCATGGAGGTTAAGTCCATTAATGGCTATTAGACAGGATGGGTACGGAATGGTGTCCCTAGCCTCTGTTTGTCAGAGGGTGGTGATGGACGGCGGGAGAAAGATCACTTGATCATTACCTGTTAGGTTCACTTCCCCTGGGGCACTTGGCATTGGCCACTGTCAGTAGACAGGATACTGGGCTGGATGGACCTTTGGTCTGACCCAGTATGGACATTCTTATGTTCTTAACTACTTATGCGAAACAATCTGTTCCACCTTATCTCTCTCACCAACAGACACTGAGCCAATAAAAAATATTACTTCACCCACTTTGTTTCTTTAAGAACTTTTGAAGACATTTATGGGCAAGAAGCGGTCTTCAAATGAAGACACAGAAGAGAAATGAGAGTTGGCAGAAAGGATCTCAGAATTGTTTTAAGTTGGCAACTTGTCATTTTCAGGGACTTCTATGTGCAATTTTAATATGGTTTTGTATTACTGCAACTGTTTCCTTTCTGATATTTCTCACTGGGACTATGCTTCTGAACATATCAGAGGCAGGATGTTTGTTTCTCAAGTGGATTTTTTCATAGACTAGCACACATGATGTTTCTCGATATTCTCTCCCTGAAAATGTTTCTACAGTGGGATTTAATTCTCTTTCTAGGATATGATGACAGACATATTAGAAATCAATGGGACAGACAGACCAACCCCATTTCTAATAACCTGCCTAATTCTAGGTTTACCCAAGAAAACAGAACAACCTCTTTTGGGCAAAAGTCCTAGGTGAGATGCTGTGCCATACTTGAACTCTCAACCTAGTAGGAGGAGGGGGATTATGGTGGATTTAAGCCACCTTTGTGCCCTCTTGATCCTGGCCTGTTCCAGAAGCTGGAGTGGCTCCCAGCATAATTTAGACAGCTTTGAAGTCTAAGTGATGGCAGCCTCTCTGGAATCTGCACAACGCTGTGTGCTGCAGCCCTACCCCTAATATGTTCCTCTTCCACCCATAACCCCCCCCACACACACACACACAAACACACACACAACATATGCCTATGTCAGGACTGGGGGGGGCGGGAGGGTGTCCTTGAATAACAGCCTCACCGCTATCTTCCTTAGTTCCTGCACCAGGTAAATCTTCCCTGGCAGCAACTGGGACTTTTACAGCCCATTTATGCTGCTCCCCCTCTTTTACCTGGTGCAAAGAGGCCAGAGTAGAGGTGAGGATCTCATTTCTAATATTTTTTGGCCTCTTTCTTGTCCTCATTTCAAGAAAAAAACAAGGACATTAGTGTGGCTTATGTAGATTTCCTGGGTTTAGAACACCTGGCCTTTGAATAATTACAGTTACAGTTTATATCATTATTATTTAGTTTGTGGTCTCACACAGAATGGGCCTGGCACTTCTCAAATGCAGAAGAGACAGTCCCTGCCCCAAGGAGCTTAATGTTTTAACAGACCGAGACCAATGGGAGGTGTATGTGTGGGGGGGGAAGAAGTGGAAGGATCACAAGCAGAGTGATCCTGGTAAAGATTATATTTAATGTGTCTTGTTAGTTCAGCTTTCCTGGTGATGATAAAAGCCACCAGAACTGGCCTGCCACATGAGGGATAGTAAACTGCCTCCCATGAGGAGGAGGAGTAGCAGATACAAGTTAAATGCCCCGGAGCTCTGGGACACATTCCTTCTGGGACAACGTTACTCCACACAAACTCTTATTCTGGCCGTGCCCACAGGGGACAATTGAGGCCTGAAAGAAAAGCAACTCACTGTAACAGAGAGTTGGGTTAAGTGTGGGCAGAGACACAGCTTGCATCTAGAGCATAAATTAAAAGGTAAAATGTAAGGATTAAAGGAAACTGTTGAACAGCTCAGGACGGGTCTATTACAGGAGTGGGTGGGTGAGGTTCTGCAGCCTGCAATGGGTAGGAGATCAGACTAGATGATAATGATGATCCCTTCTAGCCTTAAAGTCTATGAGTCTATATTTAACTTGTATCAGAGGGGTAGCCGTGTTAGTCTGAATCTGTAAAAAGCAAGAGAGGGTCCTGTGGCACCTTTAAGACTAACAGAAGTATTGGAGCATAAGCTTTCATGGGTGAATGTCTTGCGTCTGATGAAGTGGGCATTCACCCACGAAAGCTTATGCTCCACTACTTCTGTTAATCTTAAAGGTGCCACAGGACCCTCTGTTGCTTTTTATATTTAACTTGCCTCTGGTCTGTTAGAATTTCCATGAGTGGATGGAAAGAGGAATTTGAGTTTGGGGAAAAGCAAATTTTCTTCCCACAGTGAAAGCAGCTTTTTTCCTAATGCAACATAATATGAATGTTCCTGGCAAAGTGACTGACAGAATTTTTTTACACCTAAAGCAAAGCTGATATAACAGCAAAAATATGTTGATGTTGCTTTGGGTGTGATATTTTCACAGATGCCTGTTTAGAAAATACATAGAGCAGCCTTCAACAGTCTATACAGACGGAGGAGCCTGCTGCAGGGTCCACAGAGCAATATTTGCATATTTCAAACACAGACCCATAGACAAGAGTTCACATACAATACTGAAGACTATCCAGTTAATATGAGGCACTTCTAGTAATGCCCTCTGTGGCTAGAGAGCACAGAGAAACTGTGTGTGTTGTTCTCAAGTTCTCCCACATTCTTAGCATGGGACGATAACAACCAAAAGTTACGAAGATGCATGACAACTCTCTTGACAAGAGGAAAAAACATGGGAAATATGAATAGACTTACAGCAGCAACCCCTGAAATACCTACAGGTATACAGCAGATCACAGGTAGGCTCAAGCCACAAAACGGTGATATGACCCCTTTCTCTCTCGCTACCTCCCCCACTGCCTCTCCTTAGCCTGACCCTAAAAGGTGCTAAGCATCCTCCATTCCAACTGAAATCAATCACACAATCAGGCTCACAATAAAGATGCTGGTACTATAGCTTGCACACTAGCATTTAGCCCTTGAGGTGGGGAGGTTACAGGATCATAGATACTTCAGCAGGTCTGATATTCCATCTAGTAAAGGGTAGTGGGAGAAGAGAGACAGACATAGGCCCAGATCCCGGGCTATGGCAGCACTGGGCTAAGCACTGCTCTGGAAACGGAACGGGGTACGGCTTGTGCCTCTTGATCCTTGACTGAGTGCTGGGCCAGTCCCCTGGTGGACATTAGACCAGAAAGCAGCTCTAAACTGTCCCAGCTCCCTATGGCATTAAGGAGCCATTCTGGGAGCCTCGGGATTCCCAGATCATAGGGGTTCCTCCCACCATGACACCATTTCCCTGACTGAACCCCTTGGGCTGGAGAGGGCATGAGGGTAGGCAGCATAGGAACCTCCATGTCACCCAAGGATCCCCTATGCAGGGTGGATCTTCCCAAAGGTGACTAAGCTGGTTTTAGGGCAGCTTTACACCAACTGTGCCAAACTACCATGGTGTGGCTAAGAATCTGCCCCCAGAAAGTAGTAGTATAATTCTACACAAAAACCTATATTTAACGCGATGTTAGGGCTGAAATAGCTAATGCTCAAAAGACAGGAAATTCCAAAATGTAGGAATTACTACAGCAGCATTAAACTCATGTTCTTTTTTTATTATACACGGGACTAACAAACCAACAATAGTATACTAAAGGTTATATTTCTAAAAAAAAAAACAGGCTAAAAGTTACAACCAGTATGAAAGGTGGCTGAGTTAATCTTGGAGGACCAATTTCAACTACTACAACCTCCAGACTTTGAAGTTTTTGATAATTCAAGATTAATGCTGAGATACCACTAGTTTTTTAATATGTATTTTTCCAGACTTTTAAAGACATAATATTGGTGGAAATAAAAGAAAAAATGAAACCTGAGGCTGTCTGTCCTGTTGAACTCACCAAAGCTGACAACTTCCTTGATCAGAAGCCTATGCCAAAGATTTCCTGGACTGAGGGCGCTTTTCTCTGCAGAGCTACCAGGCTTTACTAGGGGGGGCTTCCAGGATCATTGTATCTGGATCTACTATGATAAAAGTCACCCTACATGGGGAGCTCCTAAAAGATCATTGTTAATAGTGTTAATAGTTAATAGTTTAGCGACCTAAACCTAGCTATTCTTTATATAATCTGAATTTTGAATACTCAGCCCTGGCTCAGTGGGACTTGAAATATCAAACCATGTTTAAAGAAAATCATTTGATTCTGGAAAAATATTATGATGTTAAACAATTGGCAAATCCTTAAGAAATGCACTTCATGTTGCATTCAGGCTTGAATTTATTCTCAGATCTGGAAAATCAGAAATGTTTGATTTGAGTTAACCACGTGCAAAATGTCTGATTGAAACATTGGGAAAGTGCATAATTTTAAAAAATCCTAATAAAAAGTCCCCCAAATTTACTCAAGTGATTTCACTTTCCCCCAGCAAACTCGGCCCCTAACCCCCTCCTCCATGGTCTGAGCTCAAGCACTGAAGATTTCAGCCCACTATTGTAACAATAGTACATATAGTATAACTAGAACAATAATTGTACATGGTGTGTGTTACATATATGCATAGAAAATGGCAAAGGGTGAAATGACCATAGTGCATTTTGTGTAAATATTTTGTTTTACGTTAATTCCTAAAATAGAGCTGTTAAGGATGAAGTTGTAGCTTTTGTTTGTGTGGATATTGTAAATATCAGGAGATCAATAAATTCATTTCTTCAATTCTTTTTAGTTCTGACTGAAAATGCACTTTTGCCTATCTATGATTATAGCAACATGCCGCTCTTATATATTGTTTCTCATCTATAGAGCGCTAAGTGCTTTATAAAAGGAGATCAGTATCATTATCCCCATTTTACAGATGGAGAAACTGAGGTACAGAGAGCTGAAGTGGCTTGCCCAAGGTCACCCAGCAGCAGAGCCAGGAACAGAGCCCAAATCTCCAGACTCCTACTGCAATGCACTATCTTCAAGGCCAGATTCTGCCTCTCTTACCCACCCTGAGAAGGGTCTTAGGACCCGATTCAGCACAGCAGTTTTGCATTTGTTTTAAGTCACATACTTAATTTTAAGGATGTGCTTAAGTACTTTGTTGAATTGGGGCCTGTCATAGGGAAGCTGGCCCCAGTAAATGAAGTAGGTCCAGCTTCCCGGGTGCCAGAGCAGACTGGTTCAGTCAGGAAGGGCAGGTAAGGGCTGCTGGGGTCAGTCAGAGGAGACTCAATGAGGAAGAGAGTCCTTGTGAGAGTCAGTCAGGAGAGGTGGGAGATTGGAAGAAGTCTCTGGGGAAAGCTGAAGAGGGAGGAATTGGCTAGGAGACTGTATGTTTGGGACCTGGGGGGAGGCTGAAGGCAGGAGAGCATTAAGATGGGTTTGCTGGATGGTGTCCCCAAGCCAGAGTGCTAGAGCTGGAGGGCTGAAGGCAGGAGAAGCAGGGAAGAGCATTGCCTGCTGGCTCTAAGTCAGAGGGCTGCAGACAAGGGCCGGAGAGGACTGACGGCTGAGCAGCAACAGAGAAGCTAACTGGCTGACATTTCCAGGGCCAGAGAGCTAGACCCAGAGAAACTGAGAGGGCCGGGGAATGAGGCATGCTCCCCTGGCAAGGATGCTCCCAGCAGAGAGGCTGTGGGGGTTTCTGTTGGGAAGAGCGGGGTGGCACTCCAGCTGGAAGGGATAAGAACATAAGATCGGCCATACTGGGTCAGACCAATGGTCCATCTAGCCCAGTATCTTCAGACAGTGGCCAATGCCAGGTGCCCCAGAGGGAATGAACAGAACAAGTAATCATCAAGTGATCCATCCCCTGTCACCCATTCCCAGCTTCTGGCAAACAGAGGCTAGGGACACTTTACAGCATGGTTTTGCATCCTTGCTCATCCTGGCCAATAGCCATTCATGGACCTATACCCCATGAACTTAGCCAGTTCTTTTTTGAACCCCGTTATAGTCTTGGCCTTCACAACATTCTCTGGCAAAGAATTCCACATGTTGGCTGTGCATTGCGTGAAGTACTTCCTTTTGTTCGTTTTAAACCTGCTGCCTATTAATGTCATTTGGTGACCCCTAGTTCCTGTGTTATGAGGAGTATATAACCCTTCCTTATTTACTTCCTCCACACTAATCATGATTTTATAGACTTCTATCATATCCCCCTTTATGTCTTTTTTCCCAAGCTGAAAAGACCCAGTCTTCTTATTCTCCCCTCATATAGAAGCTGTTCCATGCCCCTAATCGTTTCTGTTGCCCTTTTCTGTACCTTTTCCAATTCCAATGTCTTTTTTGAGATGGGGCGACCAGAGCTGCACACAGTGTTCAGAGTGTGGGTATACCGTGGATTTATACAGAGGTATTTTCTTACTATTATCTGTCCCTTTCCTAATGATTCCCAGCTGTCCTAGTATAAGGACTGGAGAGGGCTGCACCAGAAGTAGAGCACAGTGAGGGGCCTTAGGGTTGTATGTTACACTGTTCAGACTATGCTGGGGAAATCTGGACTATGGTAATAGGACTTTTGTTATGATTAATATGCATGGGACATTTGTAATAAAACTGACCCCACAAGGCCTATTTATCTGCAGAAAGACTCTGTGGACTATTTCCCCTTGTGTTTGAAAGGGGAATCTGTGGCAGGCATAGGCCTACCAAAACACAACAAGACACCACTCCCAGTTGGGGCGGCAGTTTGATGACAGTGTCTTACTCTGCAAGGAGGTGTGCATGCACACATAGACAAACAGAACTTGGTAAATATTTAGCTGTCTAAGGTATTATAACTAATCACTGGAGTTTTCCTTTTCTCACAATGACTTGTATCTTAATATTTCTACCTAGTACTCAATAACTCTACCAGCTATAACTTACATTTGGCTGCTACAAGAATGACTGATCCCATAATGAATTTAGAATACAAAGAAAACTAAGTTACCTGGGCATTCATAAACAACCACATATAGACAGGACCATTATGGCATTAGACTGGAGGAAAGCAAACTGTTTAATTAGGTTTTAATATCAGAAATGCCTGTTAAAAATATAAAATCAACTTATTTCAAAAGCAAGAAGTCTAATAGCTGTGATTTGCTTTTATATCAGTAGGTGTCACTACTGACAATGAGAATCACTGTAGCAGGTACCAGGCTATAAGAGGCAAGACACTAAACACAACCATATAGACAATAAATAAATTAAAACATCAGAAGAAAAACTGTGTATGTGAGGGGAGAGGATGTCTCTCTTTTGTACCTTTCAACCCTGAGCGGATGATAGTAGGAGACAAGTCATCATAGTTGTTCATTAAACTAATGTCTCCTGATGTGAAGCTGACAGTGAGTAGTGGTTTGGTGTTCTGCACCGGGACCGGATATGCAGCTGGACCATCTGCGAAAACAAGATTGTTGAGCAAAACAGGAGCTATCAAATGCGAATAAATCCAGGTAAAAGCACATTTCAGTCCAGCCTGCTGTCACAGTGACCAGTTCTGAGACTTGAATTCTGCCTGGTTATTTTTTCCCAATGGACATGAGCACAGGCAAAACACACTTGGCTAGTTAGTCTGCCTCACTGACACTATGAAACCAACCTCTGACCTGTACCCTCCCCATCCGAAGGACAATAGCTCTAGAGTGTGATCACAAGAAACTGAAAGCAAATTTTCCACTTCTCTACGGTATTCTAATATTCCTTGCCTGAAACTCTATTGTTATTCCATTTTAGGCCTACGTCTCTCTCTCTCTCTCCACAACCACTCCACCCTCCCTGATGGCGTCATTCATTTCAGCTGGAGTTTGAAAGTACTGGGTAGTCAGTGTTACCAAGAAGTTACTGAGACTAGACATTTTTACCACAGCACATCTATAAAGTACTATACATATAATACTTACAATTATTTGCTTGCTACATTTTATCACATTTTATCACATTGGGGAATTCTGCTGATGACACCAGGAACATCATAAGTGCATCTGAGTATAGTAACTAGCCCCTTACGGATTACAGTGGTTTCAATGTTAAACGCTAACTAGTGTACCCTCTGACCAGAGTCCAAATATATCTTGATGCCTATATGCAAGGGAAATATGAGCAAAGGGTCGGTCCTGGGGCCGGTTTTGTTCAATATCTTCATTAATGATCTGGAGGATGGCATGGACTGCACTCTAAGCAAGTTTGCGGATGACACTAAACTGGGAGGAGTGGTAGATACGCTGGAGGGTAGGGATAGCATACAGAGCAGGGGTAGGCAACCTATGGCACGTGTGCCAAAGGCGGCACGCAAGCTGATTTTCAGTGGCACTCACACTGCCCACATTTTAATTTAATTTTAAATGAAGCTTCTTAAACATTTTAAAAGCCTTATTTACCTTACATACAACAATAGTTTAGTTATATATTATAGACTTATAGAAAGAGACATTCTAAAAAACGTTAAAATGTATTACTGGCACGCAAAACCTTAAATTAGAGTGAATAAATAGACTCGGCACACCACTTCTGAAAGGTTGCCGACCCCTGATACAGAGGGACCTAGACAAATTAAAGGATTGGGCCAAAAGAAATTTGATGAGGTTCAACAAGGACAAGTGCAGAGTCCTGCACTTAGGACAGAAGAATCCCATGCACTGCTACAGACTAGGGACTGAATGGCTAGGCAGCAGTTTTGCAGAAAAGGACCTAGGGGTTACAGTGGACGAGAAGCTGGATATGAGTCGACAGTGTGCCCTTGTTGCCAAGAAAGCTAACGGCATTCTGGGCTGTATAAGTAGGGGCACTGCCAGCAGATTGAGGGACGTGATCATTCCCCTCTATTCGACATTGGCCTCATCTGGAGTACTGTGTCCAGTTTTGGGCCTCACACTACAAGAAGGATATGGAAAAATTGGAAAGAGTCCAGCGGAGGGCAACAAAAATGATTAGGGGGCTGGAGCACATGACTTATGAGAAGAGGCTGAGGGAACTGGGATTGTCTGCAGAAGAGAAGAATGAGGGAGAATTTGATAGCTGCTTTCAACTACCTGAAAGGGGGTTCCAGAGAGGATGGAGCTCAGCTGTTCTCAGTGGTGGCAGATGACAGAACAAGGAGTAATGGTCTCAAGTTGCAGTGGGGGAGGTTTAGGTTGGATATTAGGAAAAACTTTTTCACTAAGAGGGTGGTGAAGCTGGAATGGGTTACCTAGGGAGGTGGTGGAATCTCCTTCCTTAGAGGTTTTTAAGGTCAGGTTTGACAAAGCCCTGGCTGGGATGATTTAGTTGGGGATTGGTCTTGCTTTGAGCAGGGGGTTGAACTAGATGACCTCCTGAGGTCCCTGATATTCTATGAAAGGGTGCTTTGGTGACCATTTCTCAAAATGTCCTTGCCTCCATAAGCTTATTTTTCAATGTTCATGTGAAAGTTTGTATTTAATAATTAATGACCAATAGCACCATCTGTATCATTCATTATTTAATTCTCTTCTTTGACTGGTTCTGACAGAAGCCATTGCAGTCCCTAGATAAGACAGTTATCAGGACCCAAGCACAGTGTATTTTGAGTAATCAAATATGACACAGTTGGCTAAGAATGACACTGCTTCCAGAACTCACAAGAGGGGTGATCAAAAAAGTACCTGGAGGAAAGAAATTGTCCCATAGTTGGTACATTAAAAAATAAATATATAAATTGGCATTGTTTTTTAGATGAGTAAAAATCCATCAAACATCAAGTCCCTCCCACACATCTGTGTGAGTCAAAGGCTTGTCACCTTTGAGAAGTTTCTGATGCACCTGTAAAACTTTAAAAAGAACACATCATGTTAGAATAATCATTAGAAGCAGGCTTGTAATGAGAGTCCACCCACTCCTGATTGACTCAGCACCAGTAAGCATGTTTCCTGCTCTACGAAGGATCATTTTGAGTTGCTAGTTCTCTCCCATCCTTCATCCAAATCCACCACCCCAAAATTGGACCCTTGATATTGCAAAATGGCAACAAAATACATCTAACTCTTTCCTCGCTGTTCATCTAAAGCTTCCTTGGAAATCTGAAGTGACTGGAATCCTTTTCATCCTCTTCTCTTACAAAGGCAAGATTTCACCACCTGGAGAGGGGCTGAGGTGATGATTCATATCCATATGAAAGCCTGAGCTAAACTCTCACTAGCTGATCTCACAGGATTTCTGCCACTCTAAGTTACACCTAAACTGGTTACAGAAAACATGCCCCTTTTGGAGTGGATTTGAAGTAGATCTAACCTGCCAGGGCATGTTTGGAACCAACCGGTCAGATCTGATGTGCTGGTTCAGATTCATCTTTAGTCAATATGTACTTTAATTTTCCACCGTCCCATCAACATTTACATCATTCTTTAAATTAGCTGATATACTGGAATAACTGGAATAACAATTCTGTCCCCAGCACTAGCCAAGAGGAATTTCAGTTTAGTATCTGAACTGTCCTTTTTCTGGGACTATAGCCTGCTCTTGCAGGAGAATGGACACAACAATCTATTGGGTATTTGCCATCTCTAACTTCTATGATGGTTTAAAAAACAAATGGTGCACCTAATCATGTGATACTATACCATGGTAAGGAGGGAGGGACTTCATCCTGACCACAACTGGCAATTAATGTATGCTTGGAAGCATGAGGACTGATAACCCCAATCACCCTTTTCCTAGCTAGTGTAAATGCAGGGCTATTGTCACGTCTGATCCTTTTATGAAACATACTAAGTTCAGGGATGGACCGCATACTGATAAGCATGATCACTGGTTAACAGGATTTCGTGGAAATAAAACTCTCAGTATTTATAGATATGTTTAACAGAACTGGAAATATTATTGCCATGGGTGACCCTTTATATGGATCTATATTATAATGCACTAGTTTGTCTGACTACCTGTCCTCTGACAATATGCATGAGGACTACTAGCTTATACTGCTAAAATGTGTCAGACATGCTCCGTAACGATAAGTAATGATACTACTTTGCTCTTATGCCATGTTTTTCACTCACAGATCTCAAAGCACTTTATGAAGGTATCATTATCCCTACTTCACCAACAAAGACACCGTAGCACAGAGAGGGGAGTGACTTGCAGTGGGTCAGTGGCAGAGGTGGGAATAGAATGCAGGGCTCTCGCTCCCTGTCCAGTGTTCTATCCGCTGCCCCTTGTGGATGAAACCATGGAAGACGCATGTTCCACGACTACTATAAAGCATGCTCCATGGCACTGCTGTTAGTTAAGTGTTAGCAAACATTAAACAGAAAAAAGCTGAAGGCAACATACCCTGCGGTGGGGAGTAGTCATCAGAATCTGTGTCACTTTCACTGCTGTCCTCCACCAGGAAGCTGGGGTAGTTCCAAGACATACTGAGGATGCCATCTGACTCGTGAAGGAGAACATGTGCCAGCATTCGGCCATGGCAGTCCATGACGATAACCTGACCATCAGCAGTGCCAAACAATACCTGAAAACAACAGAACGGGACACTTAGGAAAGAGACAGTTCCACGAAATGTAACTGATTTAAGACTTCTTAGAATACATCTTGTCAATTAACTAGGTGCATTGAAAACGAATCCAAAGCAAAGTAGTGAGGTGTTCCAAGGGTCAATCTCTAAGTGAGGAGTTACTGTACCAGTTTAAAGTTGTCCCAGTTAACATTGTTTCATTATTAAGCTGCCGATCTATTAGAGAACATACTTGTTTAAAATCACGCAATGTTCCGTTATAAGGTTGTTTGGCTTGCCCCATTCCGCCCGCCCGGTGTTCCAGCCGGAGAGCGGGGTCAGGGAGTGGGAGCTTCCCCCGTTACACCCACCTGGCGTTCCAGCTGGGGAGCGGGGTCAGGGCACAGGGGCTTACCCCACTCCGCCCATCCGGCATTCCAGCCACGGAGTTGGCAAGCCCCCGACCCCGCTCCCCAGCAAGAGTGCCGGACAGGCAGAGTGGGGCAAGCCCCCGCACCCTGACCCCACTATGCCCCATCTGAACCAAGCTTCACAATCATCATTGGTGAGTACAGTATTAAATAGTTTGTTTAAAATTATTTAAAACTTATACCGTATATGTATATAATGTCTTTTGTCTGGTGAAAAAAATTTTCCTGGAACCTAACACCCTCCCCCACCCATTTACATTCATTCTTATGGAGAAATTGGATTTGCTTAACATCGTTTCGCTTAAAGTAGCATTTTTCAGGAACATAACTAAGCGAGGAGTTACTGTACTACAACCCAGAAAAAAACATGTTCAAAGAATGTTGCTAAGGTTGAAAAGTCAAGGACTCAAATTAGGAAATGCAAGAAATAAGGTTGCCTGTGCAACCTTAATTTACCCCCTTGTGCTTATGCATTAGGATATTGTTCCTGTTGACCTCAATGTGAGCGGGACTGAAGAGAGAACTTTCTGCCCACCTGATTGAAGTTGGGTGGACTGGATTTTCAGGTTAGGCCTAGGTGGGGATTCTGCTGGGAGGCAGAACCTTAGAGGGACTGGAAAACAACCAGCTGGCCTCATTAGTTTAATAGTTTATTTGATTGTCTATTTATCCCTAAATAAACTTGATTGTGTTCCTCACTTACCCAGAGTCTGAGTGTATTTGGAAGAAGGGAAGACAATTAAATTACCTTTAAGTCTGACGAGGGGGTTTAAAGTTTAAGTTCCTAAAACCTGAGTAAGGTTTCAGGTGAAGACTCAGGACAAACTATTTGTTTATTTTAAATGGAACCCCTACACATTATTTGAACCTTGCCCTTACTGCTGTTAATGGCATGTGTGAGAAAGATTATAAGAGTGTTTACAATACCTATAGAGTTTATATAATCCAGAACACCAAGAGGTGGAGAAAGGAGAATGTGTCCGCTGTTAGAATACTAAAGGGACAGATGACTAAGTGAAGTTTTAGCAGAGATTTCAAATGGATTATGAGAAACACAAAGGTGGAGAGAGGAGGATGAATTATTCAATTGATGAGCAACAGTTTGGGAGAAAGTGGGAGAATGTCCTCTGACAACCGTGACAAGAGACAATACAGACGCCCCCAACTTATGCAATCATTCCGTCCTGGAAAGCCTTGCGTAACTCGAATTTTGCGTAAGTCAGAAACGTATCCCCGTACGTTACGCAAAAAATTCTGCAACTCGAAAATCCTATTTCTGGCTTATGGAACTTTTTCTGTAAGTGCAAATTTGCATCGGGTCTTGCGTAATCCGGGGAGTATCTGTACAATCAAACAACTGGAACTAGATCATTATAGCCCAGGAGGAAGGCAATATGTTACACCTTCAGGAAAAGATAGAGGAGAGCTTCCACCCACTATATCAAACACAAAATGGATGATGTGAGGATTTTTCTTATTTAAAATAGTATTTAACTAAGACACACTAAGCCCACAGAAACTGGAACTTATAGTTCTCTCTCCCTTAAGCACGTCCTGTGCCTTTATGTTTTGAACAAGTTAAGGTCTCTATGTTTAGACAATTTTAGAAGACTAGCAACCAACAATAATAAGTTATAAAAATGAATCCATGAAATGACAAATGCATTATTCAAGGCAGCTGCTGCTACCACATAGTTCTAACCGAGACAAGTATATTTTAGGCAAATTTAACTGAACAACTTGAAATCTAGTGAGTTTCCAAAAAGGAATTAGAAGTAGTTTTATGTACTACATCTGCCCCTTAGTGCACTACGTAATTTTGTGGGTTTACCCTTACATTTTTCACTATTTCAAATGTGTTTCTCTATCCCATATAAATAAAAGGGGAAACTGACTGACTACACAGGGGAAACAGTGAAAATGTACAAATTAAACAAGCTGGGGAAAGGGGAAATACAGATTTTATTTTCTTATCTGCTACAGTGATCCTAGGTTCTACTGGTACAAATAGCACTTTAAAAAGTTTCAGGCAGAAATGTAATTATAAAGTTCTTTCCAAGCAGATGAAAGGAGGACACATTCCATATTTCCCATCATGTGGTGAGCACAGGAGTGGCGCCAGGGTTTTTGGCACCCTAGGTGGGGGTCCTTCCGTGCTCCCGGTTATCGTCGGCAATTCTGCTGTGGGGGGGTCCTTCCGTGCTCCCGGTCTTCGGGGCACTTTGGTGGCGGGTCCCAGAGCGAGTGAAGGACCCGCCGCAGAATTTCCGCCAAAGACTCGGAGCACGGAAGGACCCCCCACCGCCGAATTGCCGCCGAGGGCAGCAAAATGCCGCGCCCTCCAAATCCTGGTGTCCTAGGCACCGCCTAGGTCGCCTAAATGGAAGCGCCAGCCTTGGGTGAGTAACAGCTACAGAAAACTGAAAGTGAGAGGAGGTAATGGAAATGGGGGAAGAGCTTGGGGAAGCTTTTCATGGCTGGAAGTTTAAAAAAATATATTAAACAATGCAAGCCAAATCCTGTTCTCATTTACACTGGTACAAACCTGGAGTAACTCCACAGGGAACTTCAATGAAGGCCTTATTGAAGGCAATGGCGTTATTCCACATTAGCACTGCTATAAGTCAGAGTAGAATTTGGTCATTAACTATAATCACTATGTGATACAAATGCTTGTGTGCTAAATTCTGATTAATGTATATGCTAAATAATGGTTTGGTTACCAGCCTGCCAATATCATCTTTACGTATTAGGCTGGAAACTTCTCTCCCTTTGCTCAGCCAAACCTTCCCTCTTATTTGTCACCATTTGTACTCGTCTCCCACTATCATCTTCTTGTCTCCTTTCAGGCTGCCCTGAGATTTGAACCTCCCCTCCCCATCTTCCCATGCACAAAAAACCTCCTATTTTGCCTTCCAATACCTCCTCTAACTGTTCATCTCCCACAAAGCCTTCCACAGATAATCACCACCTTCACGTCATGCTGCGACAAAACAGACTTTTTTTTTGACTGATCTACTTTGAATTTGATCTGATTGTAAAACTGACTAAATATGATCTGTTACAGGGAATGCTCCTTCATATTTGTTTACAAAGTACCAAACACAGTGGGTGCTTGGCAATAATGTTGTCAAAATGAGATTTTTCGGCAGCTGAACTACTGTAGCAGTAAGGAAAGCATTTGATACTTCATGGGAAATTATTAGTTAAATTGGAGAAGATGGGGATAAAAACAAAATTCAGAAGGTGGGTAAGGAACTGGTTAAAGAGGAGATTACAATGGGTCATGCTGAAATGTTAAGTGTCAGGCTGGAGAGACATTACTAGTGGGGTTTCTCAAGGCTTGATCTTGGGACAAATTTTATCTGACATTTTCATTAATGACCTTGGCACAAAAAGTGGGAATGTGTTAATAAAATTTGCAGATGACACAAAGATGGGAGAATATGTGGATGACCTTGAAAACAGGAGTAATAGGAATGGGATGACATTTAATGGTGCAAAGTACAAGGTCATGAGCTTAAGGACTAACAAGAGTATTTATTATAAGCTGGGGACTTATCAGTTGAAAGTGACAAAGGAGAAGAAAGACCTGAGTGTATTGGTCAACCACAGGATGACTATGAGCTGCCAATGTGATGCAGCCATGAAAGAGGCTAATGCAATCTTAGGATGCATCAGGAGAGATATTTCCAGTAGAGATACACAAGTGTTATAACCACCATAAAAGGCACCGGTGAGACGTCATCTGGAATACAGTGTGCAATTCTGGTCTCCCATGTTTAAGAAAGATGAATTCAAACTGGAACAGGTGCAGAGAAGAGTACTAGGATGACTGGAGGAATAGAGAACCTGATTTATGAGAGGAGACAAAGACCTTGGCTTGTTTAGCTTGGCAAAAATAAGACTGAGGGGAGATATGATTACTCTCTATAAAAACATCAGGGAGGGAGAGGAATTATTGAAGTTAAGGGCCAATGTTGCTACAAGAACAAATGGATATAAACAGATCATCAACAAGTTTAGGATTTAAATTACATTAGAGACAAATGTTTCTAACTATCAGAGGAATGAAGTTCTAGAACAGCCTTCCAAGGGGAGTAGTGAGAGCAAAAACCTAACTTGTTTCAAGGCTGAAGTTGATAAGTTTATGGAGGAGATGGTATAATGAGACTGCCTACAATGGCATATGGCCCATCCACATCTGCTTTTAGCTAATATCTCATAAGACCAGAGATATTTGTGTTATGAGACAGGGAGAACAGAATTTCCTTTTCTACACCTCTAAACCATTCTTTATTTTTATATTAATCATGTCCCCTCTTACTTATCTCTTTTCTAAGGTAAACAATCTCCCATCCCTGCACCATTCAGACTGATTTCCCTCATACCGACCACTCATTTTATATAGGATATCATATCCACTCTTATTCATCTCATTTCTAAGATGAACAATTCCAATCTTTTCAATATCTCTTTATAGGAGCGTTTTTCCAGATCTCTCGTTATTTTCATTGCTCTTCTCTGAACCTGCTCTAGTTTCATAATACCCTTTTTGATTCATGGTGAATAGTACTGCACACAGTATTCGAGATGAGGCTGCACCACTGATTGATATAAAGGCATCATAATATTTTCCATACTCTCCATCCCATTGCTTATATATCCTAACATCTTGTTTGCTATTTAGATCACAACTGCATATTGAGCAGAGGTCTTCACTGAGCTGTCTATAGTATAACCCAGGTCTATTTCTTGAGTTGAAACAGCTAATTTAGAACCTTATAAGGTGGTATGGTACCATATATACTCGTTCATAAGCCAAATATTTTTGGTAAAAAAGTGATGCATCAAAGAGCGGGGGTCGGCATAAACAGGTCTACACCAAAATTTGATGATTTTAAACTCTATGGAATCATTGCATTTAATATCTAATCCATTGTCATTTTGTTTACCTGGAGCGTCTGCAGGCATGGAGCCCCTCAGCTCCCTGTGGCCACAGTTCGCCGCTCCCATTGGCTGGGAATGACAAACCGCAGACACTGGGAGCTGAGGGGCTCCGTACCTGTGAATGCTCCAAGTAAACAAAATGTCCAGGCCCGCTAGCGGCTTACCCTAACAGGCCAGCAGCCAAAGTTTACCAACCCCTGAAATATAGGGTCGGCTTATGAAAGGGTCATACAGTTTTTGCTATTTTTACCTAACCATCTTGGGGGGTCGGCTTATAAACAAACGGGCTAATGAACAAATATATACGGTACTTTAAATTTTTCCCTCCAATGTATATTACTTTGCATTTATTGACAATGGCTTTCATTTGCCATTGTGTTGCCCATTCACTTAGCTTCTTTAGGTCTCTCTGTAGTTCCTCACAATTCTCTCTGGTCCTATCCTAAATAACTTTGTCATCTGCAAATTTTGCTACCTCACTGCTCTCCCTCCTTTCCAGATTATTAATAAAAATATGAAACAACACAGGACCTACTACAGAATCCCATTGTTAACTCTTTGCCTTTATGAAAATTAACCATTTAATTTTACTCTTTGTTTTCTGCATCTCAGCCAGTTTTTGATCCATGACAATAATTTGCTTCTAACCCCATGACTAATTACGGTTTTTAGTAGCCTCTAGAGCTGGACCTTGTCACAGGCCTTTTGCAAGTCTATATAAATTATGTCAATCAATTCTTCTTTATCCACTACTTTATTGACATGTTCAAAGACTCCTACAAGATTAGTAAAACACAATTTTCTTTTGCATAAGCCATGCTGGTTAGTTCCTATCATATCATGATCTTCTGGGTGTTTTGTAATTGTTTCTAACTATCATTTCAACCAATTTGCCAGGTATATAAATATACTGGTTTACCATTCCCTAGATCATCCCAACATTTCTTTCGAAATACAGGTACATTTGCTACCCTCCAATCTTCTGGGACAGAAGCTGTTTTTAATGAGAGATGCATGGTTTTGCTAGCAACTTAGCCACTTCATACTTAAGTGCCTTCCGTATGTGCCACCTTGGGCTGGTGATTTACTGCATTTTAAATTGTCAATCTGCTTCAGCACCTCTTCTTCTGTCACCTCAATCTCTGAGAGTACGAGATACCGAGAGAGAATCTTTGTTACCAAGAAAGAGCATGTCTAGGGCAGGAATCTCCCCAACATTCTTGATGGTGAAGACTGATGTAGAAATAAAGAAAGAAAAAACTAATGTAGCTTCTCAGTAATGTCTTTATCGTCATTAATTATTCCCTTTACCCTCTGGTGATCCAATGATCCATCAATTCTTGCAGTCTTCTTGCTTCTGGTACATTTAAGAATCTCTTGCTGTTTGTTTTTCCATGCTTTGCTATTTGCTCTTCCATTCTGGCCCTTCTAATTTCCCTCTTATAATTTAACTGCTGTAATTTATGCTCCTGTTTATTGGCTTCACTAGGGTCAGATTTCCACATTTTGAAGAATTTCTGTTTTGCTTGAACAGCCTCTCTAACCTTGCCATTAGGGCATATTAATTTACTCCTTGCCTTTCTGGTTCCCTTTTGTTCATCAGTACACATATCTCTTGAAACTCTAGTATTGATTTTCTAAGTAGCATCCATTTCACCTCTAAGGGTTTTACTTCATTTATTTAACTTTAGGGCTTTTTTTTTTTTTTTTTTTTGGGGGGGGGGGGGGGAAGGGGGACTAATCTTAAGTTTAGTGACACTTTTTGGTATCCTACACTTTCTGGCTTGATTTGCTCTGGCATTGCTGAACTATAATATATATGTGTGCGTGCGTATGTGTATTGCTCATCACAGGACGATACCTCAAAAATGACATTCTGCAAAAAGAGGCATTAATGCCAACCGTACCTGCATTGTCAGAAATGCAGTACATGGTTCAAGAAGGCTGCATCAGAAGTTCTGTTTGCTTTAATTCAGCCATCTGGCCAAACATTAGTATTCATCTAAGAATCCACATTACAACCTTCGCCATAACGCCGTCTTATTAATAAAGATAAATCTATTTTTGTGATCCACGGTTAAATGACTATAAACCGATTAAAACATAAAACAAACTTACAAACATCTGCTTACGAAGATGTATTTAATAACAGACAAGGTATATGGAAAACTATTACCTCTAAACATTTTCATTCCTTATTCTAATTTAAAAATTTGAATCTCCAGAAAGATTTTGATTAGACCATTTTATAGTCCATTTAGTCATCAAATTAGCATTGTGCATTCCCTTGTGCATCCCTGGTTTATAGGTGCTACACCTACAAATTGTGGGCAACACAACAGAAATAATCAGCTGCTCCTCTGGTGTTGAGAAACAACTTCAGGATTTTTTTTTTTTTCTTCAAACACATTCAGAGCAGCATTTCTGGCTTCATATCCACTTCCCTTCTAAAAATGCAGGGTGGTGGGATATGGACAGGAGCAGACAGCCGCTCTGCTGCAGAGTGTTTTTTATTTCCATTACAAATCCAGTTGCTGTAATATGATTTCCTGAAATTTAAAGAGGACACAGAAAGAAACATCACCACAATTTGCACAAAAATGTTAAAGAAAATGTGTTAGATTTTCCATTACTGTCTTTCAACCTCGACAAAACTGAAAGCAAGGCTTCAGTTTCCTTCAGGAATGAAAAAGAGGCAACAGCCAACACATGGATGATATACTAGTATATCCTGCTGCGTACTCCCATAGACACCCAGCAGACAAATTCTCATTCCAGGCCATTAACAGTTTTCACAGGTGCAGCTGGATAGGCTCCGTACTTTCACAGGAGAAGTCCTGAGAGTAAAGATAACTATTACAAAGCTCTCAAGTGAGAAAACAAAGTAAATACACTGGAGATCTTGGTGACAACACTGTTTAAGAAACAGTGAAATACTAAAACCAGGGTACCCAGCCAATATTGCTTTACTCCTATCTAACATGATGATATTACAAAAGGGTGAATGTAAATTATCTAGAGACTTTTAATAGCTTCTTCTTACAGCCAAAAATACTTATATTCTCAACTTCTGGATCCCAAACAGCAAGCTGACTTTGGACATGAGAGAATGGAGACACTTGCTCACCTGAAACAGATAATCTTGCATGTACTGTTTGAAGGCAGACAAATTCTATGAAGTTTGATTTCTTTATAAATCAATTATATCTGGGCTAGTTTTGACTCTCTTATCACACAAAGTACATATACATCTCTACATTCTTCCATGACTCTCAAGACACACTTTAGCACATCATGACATACCAATTAGATTATTAAATGGAGAGAATGACCCTCCACAGAAACACTTAGCTTAACATGCTGACTCTTGATTAACAATATGCCTCAGTTACAATATACAGAGACAACTGTTATAAGGCATTAGGGTGACCAGATGTCCCGATTTTATAGGGACAGTCCTGATTTGGGGGGCTTTTTCTTATACCTATTACCCCCCACCCCTATCCCAATTTTTCACACTTGCCCTCTGGTCACTCTATAAGGCATGCAGTTTTTTCTACTGTGTTACATTTAAAACCTCAATAAAATATTATACAAACATATAAAAAAGGGAATAGCTTCCAGGTTTTGGGTAGATAATCAGCTGTTTCCACAATCTTTAGATAATAGAGATGGGATTCCAGAGTCTGGACCACTGAGCTTACAAACCTGCAATAACAGTGAGGTTTCTTTAAGAAGCGTGGTTTTCCCTTTTCAATCAACTCTTCAAACCAGAAGAGTTGTTAGTAGGGCTGTCAATTAATTGCAGTTAACTCACGCGATTAATTCAAAAAAATGCATCGCACTTAAAAAAATTAACCGTGATTAATCGCAGTTTTAATTGCACTGTTAAAAAATAAAATACCAGTTGAAATTCATTAAATATTTTGGATGTTTTTGTACATTTTCATATACATTGTATTCTGTGTTGTAATTTAAATCAAAGTGTGTATTATTTTTTATTGCACTATAAAAATGATAAACAAAAGAAATAGTATTTTTCAATTCATCTCATAGAAGGACTGTAGTGCAATCTTTTTCTTGTGAAAGTGCAACTTACAAATGTAGATTTTTTTTTTGTTACACAACTGCACTCAAATACAAAACTATGTAAAACTTCAAAGCCTACAAGTCCACTCAGTCCTACTACTTGCCAATCGCTAAGACAAACAAGTTTGTTTACATTTACAGGAGAGAATGCTACCGTCTTCTTATTTACAATGTCACCAGAAAGTGAGAACAGGCATTTGCATGGCACTTTTGTAGCCAGCATTGTAAGGTATTTATGCCCCAGATGTGCTAAACATCCATATGCCCCTTCATATTTTGGCCACCATTCCGGAGGACATGCTTCCATGCTGATGATGCTTGTTAAAA
Source organism: Malaclemys terrapin pileata (assembly GCF_027887155.1). Lineage (NCBI taxonomy): Eukaryota > Metazoa > Chordata > Testudines > Emydidae > Malaclemys > Malaclemys terrapin. The sequence continues at coordinate 90,912,193 of NC_071507.1, forward strand.
AATATAATGCGTTAATTAAATTTGTGACTGAACTCCTTGGGGGAGAAATGTATGTCCCCTGCTCTGTTTTACCCACATTCTGCCATATATTTCATGTTATAGCAGTCTCAGATGATGACCCAGCACATGTTCATTTTAAGAACACTTTCACTGCAGATCTGAGAAAACGCAAAGAAGGTACCAATGTGAGATTTCTAAAGACAGCTACAGCACTGGACCCAAGGTATAAGAATATGAAGTGCCTTCTAAAATCTCAGAGGGACAAGGTGCGGAGCATGCTTTCAGAAGTCTTAAAAGAGCAACACTCCAATGTGGAAACTACAGAACCTGAACCACCAAAAAAGAAAATCAACCTTCTGCTGGTGGCATCTGACTCAGATAATGAAAATGAACATGCATCGGTCCGCACTGCTTTGGATTGTTATCAGGCAGAACCAGTCAGTCATCAGCATGGATGCATGTCTCCTGGAATGATGGTTGAAGCATGAAGGGACATATGAATCTTTAGCACATCTGACACATAAATATCTTGTGACACCGGCTACAACAATGCCACGAGAATGCTTGTTCTCACTTTCAGATGACATTGTAAACAAGAAGAGGGCAACATTATCTCCTGCAAATGTAAACAAACTTGTTTGTCTGAGCGATTGGCTGAACAAGTAGGAGGACAGAGCGGACTTGCAGGCTCTAAAATTTTACATTGTTTTATTTTTGAATGGAGTTTTTTTGTACATAATTCTACATTTGTAAGTTCAACTTTCATGATAAAGAGATTGCACTGCAGTACTTGTATTAGGTGAATTAAAAATACTATTTTTTTTTTACAGTGCAAATACTTGTAATCAAAAGCAAATATAAAGTGAGCACTGTACACTTTGTATTCTGTGTTGTAATTGAAATCAATATATTTGAAAATGTAGAAATCATCCAAAAATATTTAAATAAACGGTATTCTATTATTGTTTAACAGTGTGATTAATCACATGATTTTTTTTTTAATCATTTGCCAGTCCTAGTTGTTAGGAAATGCACATATGGTCATAGGAAGGTATTTTCTTCACATACATCAGGATAGTAGTAGTGTAAAATACAGGGTCATTTTTTCTGCTAATTGTTTGATGTGCAAGTCCCATTAATTCTACCAAAAACCACCCAATCAGGCAGTGGAAGCTAGCTGACACTCAGCAGCATTCTCACGCACACTTGGCAGCCTCCTGTACTGTCTCCAAACCAAGTCTTCCTTAGCAATCAGGGCCGGCTCTAGGCACCAGCAAAACAAGCTGGTGCTCGGGGCGGCGCCAGAATGCCGCCCCTAAAAATGTGCCCCGGCCGCCCTAGCTCACCCCCGCTGCTGCTGCAAACAGCTGATTTGCGCGCCACTGCTCCCCCTCCCTCCCAGGCTCTCAAACCTGGAAGGGAGGGGGAGATCCCGAGCGGCTGCGGCGCGCGAAACAGCTGATTCGCGCGCCGCTGCCGCTTCTCCCGCTCCCTCCCACCCTCCCTCCTAGGTTTGAGAGCCTGGTGGGAGGAGGCAGGGCTGGGGATTTGGGGAAGGGGCGGAGTTGAGGCGGGGCCGGGGGTGGGGTAAGAAAAAAACGGGGCGGCGGGGGGGAAATTGTTTTTGCCTGGGGCGGCAAAAATCCTAGAACTGGCCCTGTTAGCAATTTCCTGAAAGCACCATAAACCTACTCTACTTCCCTCAGAGAGAATGCCAAGGAATTGTTGGTATGAAGACAGAAAAGGCAGGCTAGAAACGCCATCCCAAAAGATGGCCCTAGCAACAAGGGTGACACTTTGAACTAGCGAAACTGCAATGGAGAAAAGACTTAACAGATAAAATCTACACTGTTTTGGTTCTATTAATTCAGAATTCATAGGTCGTTATTATTACACAGGGTCAGATCATGGCCCAGCTTAGATGTCCATGCAAGATGTAAGAGGCAGTAAGTGCCTTAACTCCTGCCCACTATACAGGCTCCCCAGATCTGGAGTCTGGAGATCTGGAGGGGTAAACAGTCATTGCACCTCTCTCCAAACTGAGCAAGTGGGCAGGGAGTGTGCAGAAAAGGTTGGGGCAAGTGGAGCTGAGTCAGCAAGGAGATGGGGTGACTACCTCCCTGGGTGCAAGGAGAAAGCAGGGAAGGAATCATTCCTTCTCAACTGATGCAACCACCGCCACTACTAAAATGTCAGAATGCTGACAAGAAATAAGCTCTTGGGTGAACATCAGCTGCCTTAAGATGGGACCCAGGCAAGACGGAAGTGATACTAGTCAGAACAGAGAAATACTTTGAACAGCTAGCTGAGATATTGTCTCCACCTTCCAGTGATTAAGGCTGCGAGTCTGTCACAGAGGTCACGGATTCCGTGACTTTCTGTGACCTCTGTAGCAGCCAGTGCTAGCTCAGGGGCTGCTCGTTGCACACAACACAGAATTAACTGTCAGTGCTTGGCTGCAAAGCAGCATTGTGCTCTGAGCTCTCCCACCTTCTATCATCCTTATCCTCGAAAGCGGTGTGCTCAGAAAATGGTGCAACAGCATCCACTTGATACAAAAAAAGGCAAGGGAAAGACCAGGGAACAAATACTAAACACTGTTTAGAGGACCCAAGAAAGCACTGAGAAACCTATTATTTCTGGAATAAGTGCATAATGCATCTTAAAATAATCCAGTAAAAAGAAGAGAGGGAAGCCAAACAACATTCACTAAACTAGCATCACTTCCTTTCATAAAGGTCTGACGTTATTTGGTGTTTTAACAGTCAAGTTACTAAGCAAAGAACAAATACATATTACTTGTTTCCAACATTTATAAATATATATATAAAGAATAGCAAAGTCTCACCAAAAGCCTTTAAACATTCTGAGTATATATAAAATCCCACATGTTTTGTCTAGAAAGGACTGCATTAGGATATTAAACATTCATAAAACTCATAGCACGAACAACCTAAGGTCATTAATTTTAATGACAAGCCTGCCATAAAAGCTTAAAATGCTTCTAAAATAGTCCAAAATATTAAGATATTTAAGTTGTGCAGGGGTTTATCTGATTGTTTTTCTAAATAAAAGAACCTGTCTTGAAAGCCAAGTGACGTGTACTTTTCCTGTTGTCTATTTGCTTTTTTGATTGTACTGCTACCAGTTTTTTGCTCCGTTATGCAGCACAAAGCACATGGTCCCTTTTATATGTAATTTAACCACTGCATTCCTTGTGGATTGAATAAATTGCCTAGTTAATTAATAACACTTCCTATATGCCATGAAAATTTTGCAGCCATTTCCCCCCAGTGATTTGTGCACTGTATCTATCAATGGAAATGTCTTGCTGTGCTTTCTTAAAGGTTACAATGTCTTCACTACAAGTGTTAGCATTTCTAATCATCCTAAATATGTACGATAAGCACATTGGGAGGGGAGATGCATTCAAAATTTTGATGGGGAAAAATATATTTGCATGTGCAAAGAGACAAAAACGTAGCTATTTCTTGGCATTTTTAAAAGCTGCTTATATAAGCCTATAAAGAACCATACAAGGAGGTGGGGGATACTTTAATAAAGAAAGACCAAATGCATTGCTTATACTTTCAGTTCTTACATCCTGCAATTTTTTATGTCCTTCCTCCCACCCCCCACATCTAACATAATTAGGGCAAATTTGCCCATCACTGCCACTGCCACATGTACATAGCTGCCTTTCATCATTCTGTCAGCTCATTAGAGTCCCATCTTCAAGATTTTTTCACAGAGTTAGATACATGTACATATTTAAACTTGATAAATGCAAGCACTACAGTAGTAACAAGTACCTGAATCATGCTGCTGCTACAGCACCTGACTAATAAGTAGTGATATGATAAATGGAAACACTATCCGTAAGTCTGGAGCACCACATTTCAGTACAGTGTGTAAAAGAAGAACTAGGGGGAAATGGCATAATGGACCATGTGTGGTGCATAATTTCCGAACACTTAGAACGCCATTATTTCTAAGCTAGATTTTTTCAGCTATGTCAAAGCTACTTGTCCTTATTTCAGATGAAGTTCAAAAGAGCTCCTTCCCTGATGAGGAAGAAGCAAATGCAATCTGCGTGCTATATTTGAAGGCACGGAGATCCAAGACAAGCACAGTGGGAGAAACCATGGCAGTTTACACCATGACCAGGGACAAATTTGTCTGTCAGATTCCTCTCCACAAAACTAGGGGCATACCAAGGTATTTCAGGGAACTGAGAGAGGGACTGAGGTCGCTCTTCTTGGCAGGCTGATCCCATAGGCAGACATGCCAACTCTTGCAAATCTATCGCGACAGACACGATTTCCAAGTACAATTAAGCATCATTCATGATCTCGCAACAGACCTGCCAAATCTTAAGATTTTTTCCTACTGGCAGGGCCAGCCTTAGGGGTAGGCCACGCGGACGACCACCCAGGGCGCCAGGTGCCGTCTGAGAGCTGCAAGCTGGCAGGGCTGCCGGAGCGGAAATGAGTGAGGGCGATGCTACACAGAGCTACCCAGCCTGGCGGGGAGGCGTAGGCAGCAGGGCTCGCCCCTGCAGAGCCAGTGGACCAGCCTTTAGGTCTCCCCTTTCCGCAGACATGGTGGTCACAGGGTGTATGTCCAAGGAAGCCCCCGGGCTCAGAAACTCCTCCCTGTACAGCCCGGCCTGGGCAGCCGGAGAGTGGCAGCTGCTGGCTGTGTGCCCAGCTCTGAAGGTAGCGACAAAGGAGTTTGACGCCTGCAGGAGGAGCTGTCATGATGACACAAGAAGCTCCTCCAGCCCTGTGGTTTCCAGGGCTGGTCATGTGACAGAGCTCTGTGCAGCAGTCTTGGGGCTAAGGACACAGACCTGCCCTGCCACGGAGACCTGCCTTCATGTATAGCCTACAGCAGAGGGGAAGGGGAGGAGCCAGGGAAAAGCTGCTGTTGGGTCCAGGGCCTCCCCTACTTTAGATCTTTCCCTCTACTTGGGATCTGGGTAAAGAAGGAGCCCGGGGGGAGGGGAGCATGTCAGGGGAACGGGGAGTCAGTGAGGTAATGTTGGTGAGTCCAGGGAAGGGGAGAAACCTGGGGGCAGCAAGCCAGGAGATGGGGGGAGGGAATCAAGAAGGTTATAGGAAATGGATGGCAGGTGAGGTCCCCTATCATAGAGATGAGAGGGTAACTAACTGGAGTCTCCAGCTGAGCAGCCAGGGAGAGACTTTTCAATCTGAAATTATCATACATAGCCAGAACAGTAGAGAGGAGTTAAAAAGTAAACAGGCAAAGTAAAAAACCTGATTTGATGATGTTTTTAAAAATCTCATGATTTTTTGAGGATCCGACTCATGATCCTACTGCACAGTTATGACTTGAGTGTGCTTCTTGTTAGTGAGTTGGTAGCTGTTGGCCCAATTCTGTGAAGTGCTGGGTGTCTTCAACTCCCATTAAACTCAATGGGTGCTGAGGGTGTAGCCCAGGGGTGGGCAAACTTTTTGGCCCGAGGGCCACATCTGGGTATGGAAATTGTATGGTGAGCCATGAATACTCACAAAATTGGGGGTTGGGGTGTGGGAGGGGGTGAGGGTTCCGGCTGGGGGTGCTGGCTCTGGGTGGGGCTGGGGATGAGGGGTTGGGGGTGCAGGAAGGTGCTCCAGGCTGGGACCAAGGGGTTTGGAGGGTGGGAGGTGGATCAGGGCTGGGACAGGGGGCTGGGGCATGGGAAAAGGTCAGGCTCTGGGTGGTGCATACCTCAAGCAGCTCCCGGAAGCAACTGCATGTCCCCCCTCCGGCTCCTACACTGTCCCATCCGCAGCCGCCATCCCTGCAGCTCCCAATGGCCACAGTTCCTGGCTCATGGGAGCTGCGGAGGCGGTGCTTGAGGCGGGGGCAGCGTGCAGAGCCCTCTGGCTGCCCCTATGTGTAGGAGCTGGAGGGGGGCGTGCCGCTGCTTCCAGGAGCTGCGCGGAGCCACAGCACACACAGAGCGGGGCAAGCCCCGACCCTGCTCCCCAGCTGGAGTGCCAGAGCGGGGCAAGCCCTGGACCCTGATCCCTGCCGGAGCTTGAGGGCCATCTGAAAGGCCGGATGAGGCCCCTGGGCCATAGTTTGCCCACCCCCGGTGTAGCCTATAGGGCAAAGTTTGCTTATGGTAATTGAAAATGTGCTGGGGGAAATGCAAGTAGGGAGCAGGCCTTTAGGCCCAAAACTTAGTCTTCATATTAGCTAAATCTGTTTTTAGCATGAATCAATAAGAGGTATTAATAGAAATGACATAAGGCATAACCTTGGGTCATGTAGTAAATAAGGTTTTGTTTTAACTGGCTTTAGCAGGAGTTATAGGGGAATTTTGGGATGTTTTGGAATATTGGTAACTGCAGAATTTAAACTGATGCAAATGAGAATTCGAATGGTGTTTGATATTAACAGCCAGTAAAGAAGTAGAAGATATTTGGATTTGGGGGTATGGAAGATTAAACATGACAGTGTAAATAAAGATATAGTAAAGGGGAAGTTAATTAGTTAAGTAGTGTTATTATAAGTGGTTATAAAAAAAGATAGTGCACTAATTTTAGATTAGCGAATGCTCATCCACCATGGAGGTACTGTTAGAGAAAGGATATATACTCATTCTTCTCATCCAGGGACACAACATCCCTGGACTCACCATTTCACCTTGAAATGTGAGTATAAATGCAGTGTATGGTTAGACAGTAAGGCTTCTTTGCTTTAACCAATTATTTCATTTTAAATAGTCTTTAATTCTATCACTCATGTCATTCACAGTCCTCCACTAAATAAAATTATCTGTAACTGCCCCGCAGGCTCAAACCTTAAAGAGTTCAGTTTGCTTCTATTCCTTATCTTTAAACTATTAATTGGGAACTCATAAATCAAGGTTGCAAGGCTGTCAGAGAGTTTCCCAGGAGGTACTCAGCACATTTTATTATTATAGTTCAACCTCAGATATTTGAAGGACTGTGGAACAAGTAGGAAACCTTCAGCTAGTAAGAGATGTTGGTTCTGCAGGTTTTAAGTCTGTACTCAGTTAGGAGGACCTGAACATAGATTTCTAGGGTGCAAATCTTGCAATTTTACTCCTGGGGGGATTCTGTGCCAAAAGAGTAAAAATTCTGCGCACAATATTTTAAAATTCTGCATATTTTATTTATCAAAGTAACAATATAATCATGCCAGCTTCAATTATTTTGGTAATTTATTTCAAATTACCTATCAACAAGTATGTCTATAACAATACAGGCAAAAAAAAAAAAAGAAACAGGAAATGTTTCTTTGACAAATAGATTCCCTATTAGGCATATTAATACTTTGAAAAATTCATTTAAACTACAATACAGAAATGTATTTCCTTTACCCCTCAGAAGCAGTGCAAAGGCTGGAGGGAGTCGGGGTAATGGAGGAGCTGAGGGAGAGGGAAGGAGCCTGGGAGTGAACCTGGAGGCTTTTGGGGTATGGTTTCAGGAAGTATGAAATGGGGGGGGGGGCTTGGGGGGTGGAAGGAGGGAAGGGATTGTTGGGAGCCCCATGTTTCCAGATTCCATCAGGAAATTCAAGATATGATTTAGAATTTGAAGTTTGCCTCTGTTTGCTGGATGAAACAAAATATGACGCTGCAGCAGCCAGTGTTGCTATGCAAATAGAGAAGGCAATAATGACAATATTGTCTGGGGACAATAATGAACCTCTCCCCCTTAAACGTCCGACACGGCCTTGCACTGCAAACTACCAATGTTCCAAATGCTGTGCTTATTTTCTGCACCACTAGTAACAATAGTGATACAGATATAAATGGCTAATTGAGGCCTAACCAAGAACCCAATCCTATACATCCTTACTGCTGCCTATGGAATTACTCGTGGTAGTAAGCAATATGCCTGGTAATATTTGCAGGAGTGGAATCTAAATTAGCTAATTGCCTATATATTTATTTTCATATCAAACTGAAGAAAGTACATTGTGATGTTTCACATCAACCACTCCCCCAGGTCAAACAGAGTATTAATAAGCCCTTGAATCTCCATAATGAAAAACTAATAGTAGGAAAGGAGAAACTAGACAGTGGCTCTTATGACTGTAAAAAAAGAAGTCTAATAATTTACTCCACTGGTAATGCAGGGAGTAAATGTAGGTAAATAGTACCTCTTGGAATATTAACAGCAAGAACTGAATATGGCATTTCCAGGAATTAAAACAAATTCATTCATTTTCAACACGACTTTACTGTGTTGAAGACAGTGGGTCTGATTCTTCTCTCACATGCACCAGCAGAGCTCAGTAGTAACCCCAGTGAAGTCAATGGAGTTACACCAGTATCAAACAGTCATAAGTGAAAGAATTGAGCCTCATGTGCAGTTCTCGTCCAACTCTCTGGCAATACAGCACCTCCTTGTCATTATTAGATACATCAAAGCCTTCTCCCAGCTCTAGTATCTCGAGATAAACTTCTATACATGGCCAAAAACCATCACAAACATGATTTTAAAATCCAGTCTACAAATGCATCCTTCCAGGTAACAAGATAAAAGATTTCTTATCACCAACTATTAAAATAATTCCTTTTTTGTGGGCGCATTTTAATGATACTCTAACAAGGACTGATGCCCAAAGAGTTTTTCTGAGAAGGGTGGGGAGCTGCGTACCTTCCACCTGCCCTGGCCGGGGAGGCCTGGGGGCAGAGATACAGGACGGGGGCTGCTCTTGGCAGGCCCCCTTCCCAGGGCAAGTGGAGGGTCTACCACAGCTCCCCACAGCTGCCCGCGTGGCTCTCATCATGGCCAGGCTGAGACTCTGAGGCCCCCACAGCCAGAGCCAGGTCGGAGAGAGTCTTGTGGGCAGCTTTGGGGAGCCTGGGTACCTGCCCTGGGCAGGGGTTCTGGGGGTGGGGACATGGACAGGGGGCTGCTTTCACCACGGGGAGGGGAGGGGGTATCCCTGGCCCCGCTCCGGCTTCTGGTTTGGCCTGGGACAAGGCCTCCAGGGGAACAGGAGGGAAGGAGGCAGGCCCTTGGGGAAAGGGGGGGCGGCCCCCCCACTTTGGGGAAGGCTCCAACACCCTTGGTCTCAGGACAGAGGCTAGGACTTTATACTGTCCATCATTTCAAATTACATTTTCATTCCTGCATTATCCTTCCAGATTCTCCCTCCTACCAAAAAGGGACTTCACAGGACCCTGACGAAGCAGGAAAGCAGCCATTTCCAAGAAGCCATGAGGTCATACCCCTGAATGATTCAGTCAGTGAGAACTGAAGTAAACTGTAGCAGGTCACGCTGCTTCAGGAGTGCTGGAACAATTTTTATAGAGGGGATGCTGACAGCCATTGAATCAAACTGTAAACCCTGTATATGATGGAAACCACTTCAAGCCAGGGTGTGTGGCAGCACCCCCAGTTCCAGCACCTATGCGCTACTCTCCAGACAAAGGGCCCAACCCTGCAGAGTCTTACTACTGAGTATGTAGTGCTTACTATCATGAGTAGTCCCATGCAGTTGATGGGGCTCTATGCAATAGTATGCGCAATGTCCAGTAATAAGGGTTCCGGCCCATGAGGTCAGATGCTCCAAAGGAGGGTTTGGAGAATAAATGGGGACAGGCTGAAAAATTATGTGAGCCCCATGATTGTTCATTGAACTGAAAAGCCCTGCTACTGAGTGTTGATTAATGTTTGTGAAGCACTTTGGAGATGAAAAAAGCCGTATAATTATGTCCCACTTGAAGCGACAACCGGTCAAATATCATTCTCTTTAGAAAATTAGAGGAACAGATCCCATTTCTTACTGGTAACTAATTCCGGAAGCAGCAGTTTTGCATTACTGTGGTATATGCAAGAAATCGGGGTTTACAACTTACCTCTAGATTCCTGTGCCCTGGCTGTTGGAGTCTAACGCCCAGATCCTCAAAGCTATGTAGGTGCCTAACTCCCATAGATTTCAGAGGTTACAAGCATGGGGCCTGCTCCTACAAATGAATGATTCCAAGTGGAGTGGGGTCAAACTGCCTTCTAACTAGGACAGTGAGCAAACAAAGCTGGTCTGCCCCTCAAAGACTCCTGAACTCACAAGGTTTTCAACTTGAGCAAGGAGAACAAGCCATCCAATTACAAGACCAAGTTTCCAATGAGTTAGTACAGTCACCTGATATCCACTATCATCAATGCATTGGCCCCAAACCATCCTCTCCCCCACACCAAGTGGGAAGATCACCATGGTTCACAGATGTACTACAGCGGATGAAGTGCACACACAGAAAGAACAGGAGTACTTGTGGCACCTTAGAGGCTAACAAATTTATTAGAGCATAAGCTTTCGTGGACTACAGCCCACTTCTTCAGATGTAGTCCACGAAAGCTTATGCTCTAATAAATTTGTTAGTCTCTAAGGTGCCACAAGTACTCCTGTTCTTTTTGTGGATACAGACTAACACGGCTGCTACTCTGAAACCACACACAGAAAGTTAGATTGCCAGTTGCGCAAAACACATTCTGAATCATTCCACCAGCAGCACAAACAACTTTTACAGAACTTAGCCACTGGAGAAAAGGAAGCAAAATGAGCCTCCTATTCCTCCACAGTCAACACAGAAGAGCTATTTTGCATAGTGTAACAGGTAACTGACCCAGATTGCATAGCCCAGACATCAGATCCAAGCATCGAATATTGCAAAAAAACTGTCAGCATACTTCATTGACAGGATCAACTGAATACACATGGAGCTAACATACCCCTGACCAGATCGTATTATTGACCCCACCAGCCCCGACTGAGTTTGGCCTCCTCACACATCACAAAGTTTAAGATGCCTGAAAAATATTAGGGCTACAACATATAAAACCAATCTATGTTACTCATGGCTGGCAAAAGCCAGTGAAGAACAACTATGCCCACTACTAATGGAAATAGTCAGTGCCTCCTTCAGAGAAGCACATCTATCAAACACCTTGAAAAATGCAATAGTTCCTCCAATCTTTAGGAAGCCTGAACCTGAAGCTCTCTCCACTATCATCCCGTCTCCAAACTCCTGTTCCTAGGCAAAATAATTGAGAAAGTAGTAACCACCATGCTTCAACAATATGTGGCATCAGCCAACCTCCTGGATGCCTCACAATAAGGATTCAGATCTGGGCATTGCACAGAGATGGCTCTCGTGACACTAAAAAGTGACCACCTCATGGCGATAGACACAAGTAACAGCTCCTCCTCTCCAAAGGCCTACAGAGATCCACATTATCCTTACTTCTCTTCAATAGCAACATGAGACCACTGGGCGACAGAGACATGGTAGAGGCTTAGTTGCCCAGGCTGTCGACTCTCAGCTATATATCTCATTCTCAATTGATGCAATCACCACTGTTACTATAATGTTAGAAATCCTACAGGAAATTAGTTATTGGATGAAGACCAGCTGGCTCAAGCTGAACCCAAGTACAACTGAAATGATACTGGTTGGAAACTGGCCAAGATGCTCTCTCCGCCTTCCAGTGAAGGCATATAGCTCTCATTCATCAAAGTGGTGTGAAACCTCAGGGTCCTTTTTGACTTTTTGTTAAAGGTGGATGACCAGGTATCATCAGTTTCCAAAAATGCCCTCTTTCACCTCCAGCTTGCTAAGGAAGTTCATTGTTTCCTCCTGGATGAAGACCAGGCTGCAGTGATCCAAGCATTTGTCATCTCCAGGTTGGATTACTGTCACTCACTGTATCTGAAGCTGCATGGGTTCCAGCTTGTGAAGAATGTAGCTGCCAACTTTCTCTGTAAGTCAAGCCACCATGAGTCCATCAGGCCCATGCTCAAGTCCTTTCATTGGCTCCTAGTCAACTTCCAATGCCAGTTTAAGGTTTTGGTCATCATTTTGAAAGCAATTTATGGATCAAGCCCCAGATACATCAAAGAACAAATTTAAATCTGTGACCCACTGCAACAGCTGTGCTCTTTTGGGATGATGCAGATCGCAAAGTCCCAGACGGAATGCCTGAGAGCTGGGATAAAGCATTCTTGGCTGAGGGAATCAGGCTATGGAACAGTCTTCCCGAGGAGATCAGACACATCCAGTCTGACTGTGTTTAGGAAATGTTGCAAAACTTTTGAGAAAACTATTCTACTGTGACACACAATATGAACATTCTCTTCTATTTCCAACCCCTGCCACCTTAATAAAAATACAAAAAAAAAAAAAAAAAAAAAGGCCAAGCAAACAAAAACCTTGCCCCAGGCAGTGTTTCAACCGCAAAAAGGAAGAAGTGCAAGAGACTCCATGAAGTCCACCAGGGACTTCGCTATTGCTATTGATTTTATGCAGAAGGCACTCAGATACTACAGCAACTGTTGGCTGTATCAAAGCCCATGGGCTTGTCTACACTTGAAGCGCTACAGCAGTGCTGTTTCAGTGTAGACACGACTTATGCCAAAGGCAGGGATTCTGCATCGTCAGAGGTAATCCACCTCCCCGAGAGGTGGTAGCTAGGTCGATGGGAGAATTCTTCCGTCAACCTACCGCTGTCTACATGGGGACTTTGGTTGGCTTAACTATGGCAATGTCTACAGTAGAAATCTTATAGTGGCATAGCTGCACCGCTATAAGGTCTCCCGTGTAGCTGCTGTATGTCGGCAGGAGAGCATCTCCCGAGTGTTGCCCACACCGGTGCGTCTGTTCGTGAAACTTATATCGATCAGGGTGTGTGTTTTTTTCACACTCCTGACCAACAAAAGTTTTAACGACAAAAGTGCTAGTGTAGATATAGCCTTAGTCACTCAGGGATGCGGATTTTTCATGTCCCCTGGGTGACATAGCTGGGCTGATCTAATTTTCTAGCGTAGACTAGCCCTAAAATAGATGGATAAGACAATAGCACTAGCAGGAGCTGCTCTGTGTGGCTGCTTCAGGCAGAGAGGGGAGAGAGTATCTTTATCCTTTCCAATGAGGAAAAAATGGTAAGGGGTGAGGGATAGGACAAGTCATCATTGACTGCTGGTGATGAACTGACTGGGGGAGAAAAGTGTGTGACTGAACTGGAGGAAGAGAGGAGGACATGTATGAGAGTAGGAGAGGGAAGAAAAGAGATTAAAGCGCAAACTAGGAGGGGAACCAGGCAAACATATAATACTTCAAAATGTAGAACCTTCCCATCTGCAAGAGTATTGGGGAAGATTTCCTCTCCCAACAAATTAAATGGAACCCCTGAGTTTATATATGTCAGCTACAGCATGGAACTAACACATTTCTTTTGGTGTCAAACAAATATTCAGATTTCCTCCTTTCTCTGTTAAAAACGTAAAAAAACATTTTGCAGTTCTAGCATAGAAAAGAAAGGAAGCAGAGGAGGTGGGGTGGGAGTGAAGGAGGGACGACACTAAAACTTCACTGAGGACAAGCAGAAAAATTAAAAGATAAACAACCATGGAAATTTAACCTTTACAGTGCACTGTTTTAAAGGTCACAGTATCATTTCCAGGGATGCCTGGAATTATCAATTTTCATGATTATGAAGTGTGAAAGAAATCAAGAAAATAGGAAAATGGACATCCAAAATTTGACATTTACTTGCCGTTTGCTGTATTACCAAGTGGCGCTGCTTTAGATAACAGAGAAGGTCCTGAAGCTACTGTAGAATAGAATACTGTGGGCTTGATTCTCATCTCACTCACATGAGTATTAATTAGGCATAACGCTACTGAACTCGATGAGGTTACGCAAGAATAAATCTGGTGTGAGATCAGAATCCAGTCCTGTACATACATGTCTGTGTGTGTAACAAAAATACAGTCCATTCCCTCTAAGTCCTTATCACATAAGTCCATAGTCTGTTCATGTCCTTAGTAATCACCTGGTCACAGTCTTATTCCCTTGGACCTCATGTAATCCCAGTCCCTTTATGTGGATAGAGTATTATGTTGAAGTGCATACTGAAAGCTACCCTCATCTGCACACTGTCTCTGGATAATGCATACAAATATGCACAGCATCAGCTAAATGTGCAAACATGGGGGTTGAGTGGAAAACGTCAGATTACACAACAGCACTCATATAGTGTCAGTTTTCGGTTACTAGAAAAACCATTTGCCTACAGTAAAGATTTTTAACTCAACTTAACTGATTTCTAGCTAACCTGAATTAGCTAACATATTTGTACATGCTAGTCTTGGCACTCCACAAACATGTGTACCCTGGAACATACAAATGTGATAGCTAATTCGAATTAGCTGGCAATCAATTAACTTGAGTTAAAAACTCAAGGGTGACCAGAGTTTAACCAATGAAACAGAGGTGAAGGACCCCATGGAGAGGATAGTTTAGTCAGGGAATAAAGCATAGGACTTGGAGCTGGTAGATCTGCTGCTAGTTTGTTTCCACTAACCTCAAGCAAATCATTTAATCCCTGTTCCTCAGTTTCCTCAGCTTCAAAAAGGGAATATGAAATGATCTGCCTCACTAGGGTGGTGTCGCGATAATTAATTCATTACATTTTGCAAAGTACTTTGGGATTCCAGTCCTATAATTCTATGATTGTATTTCCACAGAGCTTGCTTATAAAGTATTTTTTTTATTATTATTATAATATCCCATTAACAATTCCCTAGTGAGCTTCGCATGGACTGTTATTTTTTGCATGGATTTATATTCCAAATTTATGTCACAGGCACCTAGAGCCTGGATCTGACAATTTTTAAGGAATTATAAAGCACATAAATAAAATGATCTAATTCTGATAAAATGCAACTTCTATTTGCACAAGGTAATCTGTCCCCATCCTCTCTCTCAGTGCTATATGACAGACATATTAATTATAAAGTGGATGAACATTGTGGAAGAAGAGACTACGCAAGTAAGGACATGAGTTGAATAATGAAAGAGCCATTGGATATACTACAAATGAAAACCAAAGGGCTACCTCAGTGCCCACTATAATTGACACCATGACCAACATATTATGTTGAATTAGGAAAGCAGTAATGGAGAATTTTACATCTGACTTTTTCAAAGCTCAGTAAGGTGTATTCTGTGGTTCAAAAAAATCTTTTTATTTTTATTTTTAAAGGAGATTGATTGCTTCAGGCTCTCATCTCTCTCAGCTTTATTTTCAAAAATTGGTGGGTCCATTTACTCATTCAAAGATGTAAATACAAATGCACAACTAATGCATAATTCACAGACACAGTCACTTTTATTGCTTGTGCAAACTAGACAACTGCAAGTTCTAATGACCAGTTAGATAAGTAACTCACATGCCTTATCCCAGTTCACTTGAATCACTGAGATAATTGCACAAACGCATTAGGTGCATAACAGCACAGTCCCTTTTTGCACGCATAATTGCACAGGGCTAATTTTGAAATGAGGCCCCAAATGTTTCCGTATACCAGGAGTGAAATGGCCGCGGATGACACAGTAATTTAGAATTCACATTGTCCAATGCTTTTGTCTAGTGCAGGGGTCGGCAATGTTTGGCACGCGGCTTGCCAGGGTAAGCACCCTAGTGGGCCAGTTTATTTACCTGCTGATGCGGCAGGTTTGGCCGATCACGGCCCCCACTCGCCGCGGTTCGCCGTCCCGGGCCAATGGGGCTGGCAAGAAGCGGCGCGGGCAAGGGATGTGCTGGCCGCGGCTTCCCGCCGCCCCCATTGGCCTGGGATGGTGAACCGCGGCCACTGGGCACCACGATTGGTCGAACCTGCCACGTCAGCAGGTAAATAAACTGGCCTGGCGAGCCGCGTGCCAAACGTTGCCGATCCCGGGTCTAGTGCATGAGACCTTTTGAGGTAAAATGTTCATAATATTTAGATGGGCTCTTAGTCTCAGTTCTGAGGGAAACTGTTCTTACAATGTGCTCATTCTATTGTTTGTGTTGATTTTTAGATATGTTATTTCATAAAACATGAATATAGGTATTAATTTCCCTTCTGTAAGTGCCATTACCTGCTGATCATCAGGAGTCCATATGCCACAGGTGATCTGACTTTCCAAGTTAATCTCCGAAGACCAATGTCTCTGTCCACTGACTGAACCAACCAGCACAAATCCATCCCTATAGGAGATGAGTGCTTGAGTTCCATCATGGCTCCATGTAAAGTCGCTCACCTTAACATATACATAGATAAGAGATTAGACATTAATCATGCAATAATTTCCAAGTTATTATAATTAAGGCACCATTGTACAGCACCAAATGAGGATAGTTTAGCCAAAGGGCTACACAGTTAGAAGTGTGGTATGGATTTGTATGAAATTTTGGTAAAATGTGAAATGTGCTAATTTCTTCTATTATAGCAGTTTTGTGGTTTCATGGATGTTTCCCAACAATGAATAAGCAACAATATTAATACTTAGCATTTTCATGCTACCTTTCATCTCAAGATCTCAAAGTGCTTTTCAAATGTTAAGTTAGCCCTGCAAGTATTACTATACCCATTTTATATATGATTTATTATGGAGAAGTTTAACATGGAATTAATATACAGTGTCATAAAACTTGCTTAGAATAGCGCATTTTTATCACATGGCAATGGAAATCAGAAGAGTTCCTGATGGTAATTAATTGAGGGTTTAGCAATTTCATACTGTGCCACCAGTGAAAAACTCATTAATAAACTGAGAACCAGTAACAAGAGTTTAAAAGAAAAAACTTTTTGAGATTGTTAACTAGATACAATGGGATAAAAAAGGACTAGTCCTTTATCATGTTCCCTCGGAGTGAAATTCACCAGTGGGCCACTAAAGTCCCACTTAAGTCTTACTTAAGCCTTGTTTTGAAGACTTAAGTAGAGTGTGAATCTTGTCCTTGCTTTCTGCCTCGTAGCAAATTTCATCCTGTTTGTAAAACCCAAGCAGCTCAGTGTGGCAGGAATTTCTATGACACTACCTGGTTAGTCATTTCAATACAGAAATGTTTTTTAAAAGGAAGATTGCACTTTGCATTTTCATCTTTTTCATTTTGAACCTCTTATGATTTGACTGTTCTTGACTAAAGAGAAAATGTTCATACCAACCTGTGCCCCGCGATCATTCACAAGCTCCACAGACCATCTGCCTTCATATTGAATCCAAACAAAAATTCCTCCATCTGCATCGCAGGTTGCCAGTTTCTGGAATGGTTCATTCCATCTCACCAGTACAACCTAAAGAGATTCCAAACGAATGCAGCATTACCATGTCTGTATACAGTGTTAACAAGTGTTTTACAAGAGACTCAATTAACTAATACTGCAAAATAAACAATGTCACATTTAAATTCTGAATAAGATCTACAAAATAGTAATTTTCGGCATAATATCATGCAGCTCTCAAGAACAGCTGGACTCATTTTATTACAGGACTCATTTTATTATGGCTGTCAAGCAATTCAGAATTCTCCTAACTATCAGGCCTTTATGGAAGACATCAGATACCTTTGAAACTAACAAAAACATGTTGTATGTGGTAATCCAGAGTTCCACTGCAGAAAGAGTAAACAAACCTTGAAGTCCCTGTACACACAATCTGCCTCTCTCAAACCACTTTCCCCTGCTCCTCACCTCGAAGGCTACCAGATTCCCTGGGCCAAATTCTCAATTCTGCTGACTTCAGTGGAGCCAGGTCCACTTTCACCAAGGTTGAATCTAGCCCCCTGCATCAACAACCCTTTAAAAACATTCCAGACTCCCTAATTCATGAGAACTAGGAACATAATTTAACTTGAATGTTTCTTCTCTGCTACCGATTGCAGAGGGAATGAGGCTTTGGGTTCTTCCTTCTCACATTAGAGACGTTTGGATTCTTCCTACAGAACTTAGCCAAGCTAAAACCTGCCATGACTGGTCTCTCGTTTATAATTAGCATGAAGTTAAGTTAATAAATGAAGCCATTTTAGAAGCCCCAATATGCACCTGAAATGAACCATGTCATCTTAGTGCAGGGGTGGGCAAACTTTTTGGCCCGAGGGCCACATCTGGGTATGGAAATTGTATGGCAGGCCATGAATGCTCACGAAATTGGAGGTTGGGGTGTAGGAGGAGGTGAGTGCTCCGGCTGGGGGTGCAGGCTCTGGGGTGGGGCTGGGGATGAGGGGTTGGGGGTGCAGGAGGGTGCTCCAGGCTGGGACTGAGGGATTCGGCGGGTGAGAGGATGATCAGGGCTGATGCAAGGGGTCGGGGCATAGGAGGGGGTCAGGGGTGCAGGCTCCGGGCAGTGCTTACCTCAAGCAGCTCCCGGAAGTAGCTGCATGTCCCCGCTCCGACTCCTACGTGGAGGCACGTCCAGGCAGCTCTGCGCGCTGCCCCGTCCGCAGCCGCTGCCCCTGCAGCTCCCATGGGCTGCACTTACCAGCCCATGGGAGCTGCAGAGGTAGCACTTGAGTCGAGGGCAGCGTGCGGAGCCCTCTGGCTGCCCTACGTGTAGGAACCGGAGGGGAGACATGCCACTGCTTCCAGGAGCCGCGTGGAGCCACAGCACGCACGGAGCGAGGCAAACCCTGGACCCGGCTCCCCGGCGGGAGTTCGAGGGCCAGATTAAAACATCTGAAGGGCCGTATGAGGCCCCCGGGCCATAGTTTGCCCACCCGTCTTAGTGCCTTAAACAGAAATTAGCCTTAAAAAACATTTACCTTCTGCTCTCATCTTTCACATTTTTTTTTCTGATTTAGTTTAATTTCCAAAATGTCAGAATAATCCAACTAGGTATACATACAGACTCACCACCATATAATAACAATACATGAAAACTACAGACAAAAATATTAAATTGACAATTATGAGAGTGTAAATTTAGTTGTTGAATGGTCAGAGTCTAGGGTGGGTGCCTGCTGAATTGTTAGACAGCACACATCTATCCAAATAAATACTCTTCATTTCCCAAAGAACAGGACTATGTTTCCTCAAATTCATTCGGATGTTCACTAAAATGAGATGGTACTCTTGAAGGGCCCCATTTTGCGGCTGATTCTGCACAGGAGTATCCTTGCACCCATGAGGAGCCCCACTGAAATCAGGCTCTGTACAGAGCCAGGATCAGGAGTTAAATTTGCAACATTGGGACTTAAATTTACTAGGTAAAACAAACTCCTGTACCAGTTTATGGACTGTAAAGGCCAGATCTCCAGCTGGTGTCAATCAGCATAGCTTTCCATTCCTGAAGAATCAATCTTGTAGCTTCTGAAATAACCCAACAGAAATTATCTCCTGGTGCACTATATAGGACTCTTGAGTAAAGGTTGCGGGGAAAAGTGGGTGTGGTGAACCTCTTCCTTGCTCTCAAACAGCAGAGCAGAATCCCTCCAAACACTCTGAAAAAAGCACTAGGCCATACATCCTGCTAGAGTAATAGCCTCACACCACAGCTCCAAGTGGCTTCTCTGGAGAGGGTGTCCAGCCCTGACCTGGATAGCTCATCCAATGCTGTCAGGCACACAGACGGCTTTTCTTTAGAAGAGCAGTAAGCAGCACATTGCTCTAGGCTGCTGTGAACCATCCTCCACTCTGGGCTGGAGTTGCAGTCGAAACAGCTCTGCTGCCCCATCCCTGAGCTGCTCTAGCAGAGAAGGACCATAATACCATAGCCCCATGCCAATATTGGTATTATATGTAATATGTGTATAACATGCCTTATTATATAAATTAAACATATACAGAGCAATCACTTCATTCACATTGGGGTGAAATGCAGCAATCATGTAGGGCAGGGGTTCTCAACCTTTTTCTTTCTGAGCTTCCTCCCCTCCCCCAACACGCTATAAAAATTCCACAGCTCACCTATATCACAACAACTGTTTTTCTGCATACCCAGTAGATTAAAAGCCAGGGCCAGTGTTAGGGGATAGCAAGCATGGCAACTGTCCAGGGCCCCATACCCCAGAGGGCCCCGTGAAGCTAAATTGCTCGGGTTTCAGATTCAGCCCCGGGTGGTGGGGCTTGGGCTTTCTGTCCTGGGCCCCAGCGAGTCTAACGCCGGCCCCTCTCTGGTTTATTTTGGCGGACCACCTGAAACCTGCTCACAGCCCCGCAGGGGGCTCCAGATCCCTGGCTGAGAACCACTAATGTAGTGGAATGCACCAATAATGCTCAACAGTATTATGAAGGAAGTCAACAAAATACCTTCTCTAACAGCCTTCTCCCCAAATCCTTAGAGGTGGGGGAAGTATTTGCAGCTCCACTGATTTTAAATGGAGTTATGAGTGCTCCACACCTCTGAAAATCAGGCCCTTAATGCCTAGATAGTACTGTGACTGGACTTTTCATAGACAAGATAGACAAACTGCAAGGGGAACTTAGGTACAGGAGATAAACTAACTGCTCTAACGACATTATAGTTCTTATCTAATTCCATAAAAGCCTGAGTTAAGATGTTCCTGCATTTTAAGATCACCTTGTTCTGCATGGCTCTTATAAGGATTTGAGATGAGGATATGATTTTACAGATAACACTTACTAATTGGCCTGCTGACATGAGCTAAGGGCACAGTGACAATATTTAACTTGAAATGCCCTGGCTCTTATCTATTTTCAAATGGAACCTTAGGGAAACTTTATGATTTCTCTCTCTCCTTCTCGTGATTATGGTATAAATGGAAGCGAAGAAGATTGGGTGGAAGCGACCCTCTAACAGAATATCTGTGCTTTCTTTGAATTTGATACACTGTCCAAGAGTTCATTTAGATACAGACATTCATACAATTAGAATAATTAGATCCTCGTATACTCTAATATACATACCTCTAGTGTACCCAAACTATCCAATTTAGTAACTTTCTGGCCAAATCTCAGCCTAATGTGAGCTGCCATGATCAAAATACTAAAGAGCCTCTGACATTTAGAATCATAAACTCACTTCTATAATTACAAATTAAAGTAGGGCAATGACTTCATATGTCTGGTGGTAGCTAACTCCAAAATAAGTCATTTTTGTGACAGCATTTTATAATCCAACTTTTTAAAAACACAGAGCAGATGTTCTCATTTCACAAGATCATGTTTAAGATGTTTCCTTCATTTAAATTTAACATCTGACCAAAGGTGCTGACTCCACAGCTGCTCAAATATCTCCAATTTCATTTTTGTCACTTACTGTATTTGGAGGAGAGATAAAGAAAGGAAGAAAGATTGCCCAAACCATTCAGATGACTTTTGAATCGGCTAAAATGCATGAAAACAAATTAAAGGTGAAACTCACCCCTGAGCAAAGAGCCTGACCAAGGCCTATATAATACACCCCACCACAATGCATAAGCTTAATTAACAGCCCAAATTCTCAGGGTATAGCTACACAGCAATGTAAGCCCTAAGTCCTGGCTTGACTCAGGCTCAGACCCTCCACCCCAGTAGGGTCCTGGAATGCCGGGTCCAAGCCCTGAGCTAGTAAGACTTGTGTGTAGATGGAAGGTGGGCCAGGCTTGTGCCTAAGTTCAAACACTGGGCTTACATTACAGTGTACACATACCCCCAGAGGCTCCAAGCTTGTGTTACCGTTAATAATCTCCATTGGGCTTTCTGGGCCCAGATCCTCAAAGGTATTTAGGCACCTAACTCCCATTTCTGGGCCCAGATCCTCAAAGGTATTCAGGATCTGGGCCCTTGTGTCCTCATGTAGCTACTCATAGCTAATATTTTTGGGGGGGAGGGGGTTAGTAAGCTCTAATATATTCTAAATAGTGCTTGAGCCAAAGGCCAACAAAATCAATTGGAGTCTTTCCATGGACTTCAACGAGTTTCAGATCAGGCCCTTTTTGTTACGTTTCTCTACAATATGTGATAATGAATTTGTTTGAAAAGTAAAGCATTCAAAATGTTCCACAGTTTTTGTCTTCAATGTCAACTTCATTTTGTTGAATTACATTTAATTAATACAAAAGGCACTAAACTCTCCACAAGA
Organism: Malaclemys terrapin pileata; assembly: GCF_027887155.1. Classification (NCBI taxonomy): domain Eukaryota; kingdom Metazoa; phylum Chordata; order Testudines; family Emydidae; genus Malaclemys; species Malaclemys terrapin. The sequence goes on from NC_071507.1 coordinate 90,934,025, forward strand.
ACTGACTGCATTGTTATTATGATGACATGAACACAAAAGAATCAGCAAAAAGGAAAGCCTTTGAAAATCATTTTTCATACAGTATTAAGGCTTTCTTATTCTTGTGACACATCTTTTGCTTCCATATTATAAATTAAAACTCAGCACATTTATGCAAGGATTAAATGTCATTTTTTTAATTTGAAAAATCAACAACACACATTGTGGAGCCCAAGCTCAAGTGCAAGACTTTAAACGGGTAAAGAAATATTTTGAAAGCTCCTTGTTTATCTAGATCCCAAATTTGGCTGGCAAGGGACAAAATATGCTTCCATCTTTTCTTTCTTTTCTTAAAACCAACATGTAAATATATTGTTTATTAAGGCCCTACTTAATTTGCAATATTGTGGAAATTGCAGATTCCCGCAATATTAGGCTTGCACTGGAATTTTGATTTTAATTAGCTTACTTTGCACTGTCTGAAGTTTTGCATACATTTTCAGGTTTGCAACACACACTTTTCCCCCCATTAGTAAAGTAGAATCCTATTTAGCTGAGCTGATAGTGGCTGGGGCTTGGGCTGTCAGCCCCATACACGGCAGGGCTCCCACGCATTAATGACTTTAATATAGTTGCAGCAAAATGTCTGGTTATCAAAAAATTAGCAGGGATAACATAATACTTGAGTGTTTATACTGTTTCAGCAATTTTTCTAAAACAAACAGGTCTTCTCCATCTTTTCCAAATTTCTGCAATTAATAAAGGTGCATTATTACTTCTCCGCAATTTTCTACGTCTTGTCCGCAACTCAGCCGTAATTATGTGATGATCATCCTGCAATTCAAAGTAGGGCCTTATTATTTATTAAACAAAAGAAGTGCTGTATATCAGCCGTGATTATTATTTATATTCTGATAGCACCTAGAGCTCCCAGCTGATTTGCCTGAACTCTGTTTTTGTTTTCTTGACTGTGTGTATGATCAGTGATTAACCTTGACTGCAACAGGAGGAGAAGCTCTTACCACACCAACCCAGGAGGAGGGGGATGGGAGCTGTGCTGTTTAGCCAAGCCAGAGAGAGCTGCCTTGCACCCCATACCCCTCACACACAGTTCCTTGCTTTACCCTGAGTGTGATTTCTAGCCAGATATAGCTATGAACAATGTTAAGCAGGGAAGTCTCAGCTCAGACTTTTCCAGCCAGACCACCCTGCCCACAACATAGTAGGAAAGTTACACTAATTTTGCACTTCCACTGAATGCTAAAAAGCAGCAAATTAAACTGCTCTGTTCAGTCATTCTCTGGCCTATTTATATCTGACATGGAATACTGGGGCAAGTCACCACCTAATTTGGTGCAGTATCCTTAAGAAGCAGTATTTCAGATTAGTACCAGAGTAGAAATTGTATTCCTGCAAAAAGTTAATTGACGACCACTCCTGAGACATATATGTCCATTATCGTGATTTTATCAAGAGTCTTGCAATATTCCGTGTTTTCCTTAAAGCTCCAGCCTTTAGAGCCATACAAAGACAGGAAAATCTCAGTTTTTATTTAGAGAGAGAGAGAGAGAGAGAGAGAGAGAGATTCTAGCTCTCCTGGTTTTGGAGAAAAGCTTGAAAACATGAATCTTAAAGGCTCAAAAACCAGAAGGGAAATAAAGAGAGACCAAATTTTATTATTTTTTTTAAATCTTGTGATTTTTCAGCCAAAAATATTCCATTCCATGATACTGGAATCTTTGAGGTTGGCAACACCGAAATATACTTGAAAGATATATTTTCAGTTCTACACAAGCATGCAAAGTTATTTCAGCTACACTTTCAATAGGCTCACGCAAGTCTTGAAACATCATCATTAGTTTTACCACAGCACCCAGAGGAGCCAGCCAATTGTGTTTAGTGTGATACTAACTCATAGAAAAGAGATGGCCCCTGCTTCATGGGGCTTACCGTCTAAGGGCACCAGTTCTGCGATTTAATACATGCAGCCAGGCCCCCATCAATTTCAATGGACAGGCAGCAGGGTCCACACATATAGATCATTTTAAGACAAGTTAACTTAAGACAAGATGCAATAAACTGGTGTAACAAAAATGGAAGGAGAAAGGGGAGGCAGAACTGGGTGACAGTGATAGAAATACACCAGGGCTAAAATAGACTAGCTATGTGTATAATTTGTAGGTTTGATTTTTTTTTAAGATATAAATAAACAAGAGACAACGACATCAGTAATCCCTGCTGGCCACCTGCCTAGCCATTATCAGTTGGCAATTTATTGTAGGCATCACAGGCAATTCAGGTCTTTAGGAGAGATGATACAGAATCATCCTTGCCTCCTACCAAATGGAAACAAATCTGGGAGAGTCGAGATGATACATACAGAGTAGACAAGGGAAGTGAGCCAATATATTTTATTGGGCTGACTTCTGTTGGGGAAAGGGACAAGCTTTCACATTCCACGCAGCTCTTTTTTAGGTCTGGTATGATAAATGATACATCCAAGTTGGTCTGCATCATCCAGGTCTTAGATCTGTGTGATTATATAAGGCAAGGTGGACAACTGTCCAAATGTCCAGGGCTGGACTACTGGACTCTGACTTGTGCTGGCCAAGGCAAGCAGATCATGGTACTACTGCCCAGTTACACATTTACTGTATTTATGTTATTGTATTTATTATTGGGGGGAAAACAGCTTACATACCCTCTTCCCCATCCTCACAAAATGACTATTACCATTGAGTCAGCCTTTTTTAATGTTTAAAAACACCACAAGCTTAATCAGTTTAATATAATAAAATACTAATAAAATAAATAATAAAAAGCATGTATAGAATGTTCCACCCAAGGATCTCATACACATTGATGAAAAGTAAATGATTTAGCATCACAACACACCTGGAAGGTCTGAAGTACTATCACCTTCATTTTACACATTGCGATACTGAGGCAACGAAGGTTAAGACCACATTTTTCAAAAGCAGCTTCTGAGTTTGGGTGCTGAACTTGGGATACCTTGGGCCAGATTTTCACCAATGTTGAGCATCAACAGCCCCAATGACTTCTAGTGAAGGTGTGAACTATCAACGGTTCTGAAAGTCTAGCCCAAGATAGCTCAGCTTTTGCACCGAAAAACAGAGCCTCCTGAAATCAGAGGCCTCTCTTGAAAATATTGGCCTAAGTGGCTTGCCCAAGGTCATATAGTAATTCTGTGGCAGAGCCGGAACAAAATCCAAATCTCTCGACTGACTATCCCGAACCTTGACCATCCTTCCCCCTTTGTGAGGAGAGGAGAGAAAGGCAGGAGAGCTCCCACTGTTAGAATATTCCCCCTTGGAATCTTGCTCCATTGTATCAACGGAAGTTGATATATGATGAGTATTTATTATATGAATTTTTATATATATAATTAATTTTGTTCAACTGAAATTATTATGAGCAATAGCCTAAACTTATTCCCCACATGACTGTATTACTCTAACTATTGCTCTTCCTCAACCCATACCCTCCCTCCTGTTTGTGGCCTTCACCCTTTCTATCGCTTCTACATGCATGAGACTGTATGCTCTCCAGGGCAGGAAACATAGCTCACATTTCCAGAAGTGTCCAGTGACTATGGGAACCTCCATTTTTGGATACCCAGTTTGAGATACTGAAAGGGGCCTGGTTTTCAGAAAATGCTGAGCACCACCCCAAGAAAATCAGACCCTTTTCCAGTGGTTCAAGTTGACCACCCAAGAACTGAGACACCAACCCTTGCTAGTTGCTAAAATACGCTCTATTTGTTTCTCTGGATTCCTCATACCAAAGCATCACCAAGCAGACAATCTTATGGAGCTTCCGTTCTTGCTTTCCTCCCATACAAATCTACTAGCCAGCAGTCTCCAGCCCTGTCTCACAAAGATCTTTTCTTAACACCTAAGAGCAAGAAGAGGGAAGCCCAGCTGGTTTTAATCCCCTTTTTGTTGGCAACTAGGTACTGCACTTTCCCCGTTGCACATTCATCTTCACCACCCACTTGGGAGCACTTCCCAATATGTATGGAAAATACAAGAATGGACTAAACCACCTGTGCTAGCAGCTGAGCATTGCCCAGACCCAGCACCTAAAAAGAAAAACCAGACATTTGCAGAGGAATGGTTGACTGAACACAGCAGGCTGAAGAAAGAAATTTTGAGCAGCTAGTACAATTTGTTGCTACTTCACTCTCCTGCATCGGTAACAATCCTAGGTGGAACAACAATCATTTAAAGGTACATGAAAAATAAAACAATTGTTAATTTCATTTTAGATCTCTGTTTAGTCATTTTATTATGTTAAAAAACCCAAAGAAATGTTTGAAAGAAATATATAGAAATATATAGAATTGTAGCCTGAAGTTAAAGTAACTGCAATGTAAAAAGCTTTCTGTTCTAGTAAAAAGATTTTCTTGTTGCAACTGATTAAAAGAATGACAACAATTAGAGTGGGTAGAAAAATGAAAAACTAGCTTTGCAAAAAAATGTCAAAGTTGCATTCACTTTGGAGGGCTTGAAATAGATACATTTTTATATTTTTGGAAATTTTTGTGAATTTCCCCCTGAAACTTTTATTGAAAATATTATCAAAAGAGTTAAATGGTTATTATAATTTTGAGGGGGGATTACTAAAAACAGGTAAAAATTTGAAACAAATATCAAAAAAGGACACCGTTTTTGTCACAAAAAACTAATTTAATCAATGGCGACTAATTTTCATGAAAATTTTCTTGTTTGACAAAAGGATTAAAAAAAAAAAAAAATTTTTTTGACCACCTCTAATGACAATTAAAATACCAAAACCCTCATGTAGCACAGGGGAATCAAGTCCCAATACCCTTAAAGTCGGAATGTTCACCTTGTGTCAGCAGAGACCTTGCTCATTCATTGTCTAAGACTATGACCCTTCTGAAATCCTAGCTTGCTGAAGTCCTTGGGAAAAAACTCTGATTTCAGCAGGGACAGAATTTAATCCAGGAGCAGCAATCACACTGAAGCCTTTTTCTTATCATCTTGGGTACCTGTGTGCCAGTAAACCTTCGTCTTTTTTCTCAACCTCTCCTAAGGTGAAATTCCTTTCTCACCCTTTGGGTGGGTCTGTTAGCAGTTATTTGCCTCCTGTGCTCCCTACTCAAATATTATAAACACAAAAATCTAACATGACTTTGCAAAATGCAATATAAAGACTCCTAGATAAATCATTAATAATGATTGTGCACAAAGCTAAGTAGGCGATGCAGTTTGGAAGTACAATACTGATAACTGTACATATCATTACTTCTAGGCAGCATGGAAAGCACAATACAAGGGATTAAAAGGCAATGGTGGTCTTCCTCTGTGTTTGTGCTGTGAACATACAACCTCACCATTCATCTTAGATCCTACACAACCATTGCTGCTCCAGTCATGGACCCTGTCCCTAACATGTTACGAGGAGAGAAAGCAGATGTGATTGTTGGAACTTCATATAGTCCCCTATGTGCTTCCAATACCAGACTGCTGTTACTCCCATCTATCGACAGTGGAGAATAAACTCTTCTCCCCCACAATCCTCCATCACCTAGAACAGCCTCTATTCCTTTCTCTACCTACTTGATCAACTCTCTTCAAATCAATGTTCACCTCTCCTCCTCAGCCTAGCATTCAATCCTTCAATCTAATAAAACATTCCTATTCTGTTAGCCTCCCAATTTCCCTGTTCTCTTTCCCCCCCAAAGCTCCCAGGTAAAACACACAACTATTTATCTTTATCATACCCTTGCTTTACAACATACAGTAGTTTGCATTTAATGCTTGTACTATGGACTAATCAAATATGAAGCGGTTAATAAGACTTTTGTATGAAAGATGCTATGTACAAATATATTGCAAACAGGAACCATAGTTACTTCCTCTCCCCTTCTCTTGTCCCACCAGCCCGTATTTACACATAAACTATGCTCCATGACTGAAGAAACATAAGAACACTGCTGTAGTTTAATCTCTCCCTGCTTTCTAACCTTGGAGAACTACTCTTCAGTATACTGACATCATATCACTTCCTGGAAAACTGGGTAAGCCTAATTTTTAAAAAATCAATAGGTTAGTTTCACTGATTATTTTAAAAGATTGAATGTTTAATCATACTTTAAAACATTAGCTTTTATTTTGTTCATCTTCTATTGTATTGCTATAGGTAACAAAATAAAGTCCAAGCACAGTTCATGCTCTAGCCCTGGAGACTGTGAAACTTCATAGGAAGACACTACCCCAGAATTATCATCATCCAGTAGGCAATGCAATTACTAAGGCTTTTGACAAGGCATTTTGACAGGGTCTCTACATGCTTTTGAGTTGACATGTGTATGATTTATACCAAATGGAACTTCTTCCCATGGTGATTTTAACTATTTATACGGTCATATTTATTTTATTACATTCTGAGCAAGATCGACCTTTCACGTTTTCTTCAGTTTCATAACATAAGGTTAGGCCTTGGTGGAATATATGGCCTTCTGCTGCCTTTAGCATTTCTGATTTCACTTAATTCTGGCACAGATGACCAAATAGGTCAGTATCTGCCAGTTCTCACAGGATAGGTGTAATTTACTAAATGGTCCTTTTGATCTAAAATAGTGAGGTGTCTATGGTGTTGAAATCTCTGCTTTGTGATTTCAACCTTGATTCCAGGTCCTCTCTGCTTTTAACATATGGTACTTAGATTAGTTACTACAGCGAAGGGGGCCATGTGCCTAGAGATGGATGGGTAGCTAGAGCAACCAGTTCCTAGTATTCCTTCTCAAACCTGGAATGAACTGGAGGATGTATCACTAAAAGAGATCCACACTCAGTGCGAGCTAGTGTCAATCTGCCTCTGCTCCTCAGCAAGATCCTACTGGAGGGCAGGTGTCTCCGGAGGATGAGGATGTTCTTCTGAACAGACTTCCCCCTGCCAACTAACACAACATGCGATACTATTGCAGCAGAGAATATTGGGCAATGCAACATTAACTGATAGAAAACATGCACATACTACATTTGATATAAATACATGGTCGAATTCTATTCGCCTGACACAAGTGGTCCCATTTACTTCATCTGGATAAGTCCTATTAGTTGGTGAGGTGGATTTGACCCCTTGGTATTCAGCCTATTGCACTTGGTTATACACATTTTTCTGTCCTTGTCTATAATGTTTCATATGATATTTCTAGTGATATTGGGAATGCTGATATGGAACACATTAATACTTCTTAACCAATAACAAGATTTATTTAAAATAAAACCCTAAACACTACAACGAGAACATTTAACTACTGCTATTTGTCTCTACAGACTTTACATAGATGTGGAATTTATACAGAGCAGGCAGATTCATAGATTCATAGATTCTAGGACTGGAAGGGACCTCGAGAGGTCATCGAGTCCAGTCCCCTGCCTGCATGGCAGGACCAAATACTGTCTAGACCATCCCTGATAGACATTTATCTAACCTACTCTTAAATATCTCCAGAGATGGAGATTCCACAACCTCCCTAGGCAATTTATTCCAGTGTTTAACCACCCTGACAGTTAGGAACTTTTTCCTAATGTCCAACCTAGACCTCCCTTGCTGCAGTTTAAACCCATTGTTTCTGGTTCTATCCTTAGAGGCTAAGGTGAACAAGTTCTCTCCCTCCTCCTTATGACACCCTTTTAGATACCTGAAAACTGCTATCGTGTCCCCTCTCAGTCTTCTCTTTTCCAAACTAAACAAACCCAATTCTTTCAGCCTTCCTTCATAGGTCATGTTCTCAAGACCTTTAATCATTCTTGTTGCTCTTCTCTGGACCCTTTCCAGTTTCTCCACATCTTTCTTGAAATGCGGTGCCCAGAACTGGACATAATACTCCAGCTGAGGCCTAACCAGAGCAGAGTAGAGCGGAAGAATGACTTCTCGTGACTTGCTCACAACACACCTGTTAATACATCCCAGAATCATGTTTGCTTTTTTTGCAACAGCATCACACTGTTGACTCATATTTAGCTTGTGGTCCATTATAACTCCTAGATCCCTTTCTGCCGTACTCCTTCCTAGACAGTCTCTTCCCATTCTGTATGTGTGAAACTGATTTTTTCTTCCTAAGTGGAGCACTTTGCATTTGTCTTTGTTAAACTTCATCCTGTTTAACTCAGATCATTTCTCCAATTTGTCCAGATCATTTTGAATTATGACCCTGTCCTTCAAAGCAGTTGCAATCCCTCCCAGTTTGGTATCATCCGCAAACTTAATAAGCGTACTTTCTATGCCAATATCTAAGTCGTTAATGAAGATATTGAACAGAGCCGGTCCCAAAACAGACCCCTGCGGAACCCCACTTGTTATGCCTTTCCAGCAGGATTGGGAACCATTAATAACAACTCTCTGAGTACGGTTATCCAGCCAGTTATGCACCCACCTTATAGTAGCCCCATCTAAATTGTATTTGCCTAGTTTATCGATAAGAATATCATGTGAGACCGTATCAAATGCCTTACTAAAGTCTAGGTATACCACATCCACAGCTTCACCCTTATCCACAAGGCTCGTTATCCTATCAAAGAAAGCTATCAGATTGGTTTGACATGATTTGTTCTTTACAAATCCATGCTGGCTGTTCCCTATCACCTTACCACCTTACAAGTGTTTGCAGATGATTTCCTTAATTACTTGCTCCAGTATCTTCCCTGGCACAGAAGTTAAACTAACTGGTCTGTAGTTTCCTGGGTTGTTTTTATTTCCCTTTTTATAGATGGGCACTATATTTGCCCTTTTCCAGTCTTCTGGAATCTCTCCCATCTCCCATGATTTTCCAAAGATAATAGCTAGAGGTTCAGATACCTCCTCTATTAGCTCCTTGAGTATTCTAGGATGCATTTCATCAGGCCCTGGTGGCTTGCAGGCATCTAACTTTTCTAAGTGATTTTTAACTTGTTCTTTTTTTTATTTTATCTGCTAAACCTACCCCCTTCCCATTAGCATTCACTATGTTAGGCATTCCTTCAGACTTCTCGGTGAAGACCGAAACAAAGAAGTCATTAAGCATCTCTGCCATTTCCAAGTTTCCTGTTACTGTTTCTCCCTCTTCACTAAGCAGTGGGCCTACCCCAGTCTTTGGTCTTCCTCTTGCTTCTAATGTATTGATAAAAAGTCTTCTTGTTTCCCTTTATTCCTGTAGCTAGATAGAGTTGGTAAAGCCAGTAGATTATTGGAACATCTAAGATACAGAAGTTTGAATGGGCATGTTACCAAGTGGTTAGCGCGGAGTCAGGGAGGCAGGAGTCTTGGATCCTATTTCTGGTTCATAGCTTATATGATTTGCTCAAGGTCACACACCAAATTGGTTCAGTCATCTATTTCATACTTATTCACCAGAGCAGCTCATACAAGGTTACTGTGTAGCTTAATTAATGTTAGTGAAGCGCTGTGAGAGCCTCAGAAGAAAAATGATGATATATGAGTACAAAGATTTACTTTCATTGACTTTTACTAATCTATTTAAACAAAACTTACCTAGATCAAGATGAAAGTATAACTTCTTTTAAAGCAAAGAGCAGTGATACACTATAGGCCCAATCCTGCAGTGCTAATTAAGGCAATATTTAAATTCAACCTGAGTTTTGCCTGAACAGGAACTGCAAGATAATTAACACCTGTGTGTATTTCCCTGATTACATCGTTTGTTTTCTCCCCCAAAATAAAACTATTTTAATTCTGAAGCATTCCCACCAGACAATTTAGATATCATCCCTCAAGTTACAAACTTGTTCCAAGGCAAGATGATATGAGAAAGATTGAGTGAAAACAAAGTTAAGATACAAATAAAAAATATTTCAAGTCTTTTTTTTTTTTTTTTTTTTAACTAGCTGCAAGGGTTAGACCAGCATGCTCATCATATTTTTGCTGGATCCTTTCATTTCCTATACAAGTAAACAATTCTAGAAGGTTGCTATATTAAAATGTATTAAATAAATAAATATATTTAAATGTATTTTGTGTTAAGGCAAAAAAGAAAGCAAATCCACTTTGATAATCCTATCATTAAAATGCAAATGCTGGTCAGAAGAGCTTGAAATCTCTGCAGAACAGGAGTATTTTTTAAATTAGAAACTGAAGCCTGGGCAGTCTAGGCCAGTAAACTCCTCACATTTAAAGCTGACAATTGAAAGTTATCCTTTAAGACAGCATGAAGAAAAAAAGAGAAGTAGGCAGATTTATTATTAAAACAGACAAGTGCAATTTTGAATTTTACTAATGTTACAATCACAGAGCATAGTCTAAACATCAACCATCTGCAATAAGTCCTTCCTCATTTGGAATTTCAGACATTTACATGGTCTGCTCTGCTACCCTGATTCAAGATTTATATGACATGCTAATAAAAAGCACCTTGGCAGGATAGGCTGTTCTGGCAAACATTTTCATTTGAAAGGTATGTACATTGCTTTCAATACGTTTATACCAAAATTAATTTCAAAGTTTTCTCTACGTCCTCCTCCCTTGGTGCGTTCCAATGGATAGGGTATCAGATAGAGGTATTCAGGAGACCTATGTTCTATTCCCAGCTCTGCTGCTGATTCTCTGCTTCACCTTGGGCAAGTCAACTTTTCCTCTAATCCTCAGTTTCCCGATCTGTAAAATGGAAATCATGTCCCCGTCCTACAATGAGATCTGCCCACTCAGATCCAGTTCTGGTATCATGCCCAAAGTTGTATGTTTGTCACAGCCATGACGTCCAGGAAAGGAACCATGACAAGAACTCTGAGAACGTTCTCCAGACCTGAAGAAGAGCTATGTGTAAGCTCGAAAGCTTGTCTCTCTCACCAACAGACGCTGGTCCAGTAAGCTATTATCTCACCCACCTTGTCTTTCTAATATCCTGGGACCAACACGTTTACACCAACACCACATATTTAGCAAGTATCATGTCGCTTATAGGGTTTTTTTAGAATACAAAAGTCATGTCATCGTACCAGCCAGTCAAGCAAGATTCAGTCCTCAATTATTTTTTTATAAAATTGGTTCTGTGTGTCTAGTGTAGTGAAACCTGGAGTTCAATGGTTTTAAACTTTTAAATATTATTAAGTGGGATTTTTTATTTTAAAATAAAGGATATTTAGTTGATTTTTTTTCATCTTCTCTCATGATAATTTATTATTTAGATATTGTGTGCCATGCCTTTTCCCTTTTGTTTTTAAAATTCAGTTATGGCTTTGGCTTTTTTCCCCCAAGATGATAATGTTGTCACAATGATATTTATCTTCCTTTGTAAAGTGTGTTGAAAGGCATATTGCTATATAAGTGTTAAGTATTATTCTTCTTAATAATACATGACAAAAAAATTTTTTATACAGCTTGCAGTTTAGCTTGTCAACCACTGTTTTTTATGTGACATACATGTATTTTATCTTTTCCACTTTTCTTATATTGCATTCAATAACAACACACTCTTTTTCATATACATGCTATGGTTTTGTCTTTTGGTTTCCAGAGACATTACATTCCCTTCTCAGCTATAAGTAGGCTTTGAAGAATTAGATTTCCTTCAGTAAATGTTAATTTCACTGTACACACACACAGTAATCAATGAAAAAATATTTCCATCAATTATAATTGAAATTTACAGATAAAGTAAGAAAAATGCTGCTTGAGAACTTATTAGAGTTTCATTTAAGGACATCTGATTTGTATATTTTAACGGGATGTTGACAATTTGTGTTTTAACAGTTATCATGCATTAATTTTTTAAAAACTCAACATCCACTGTCAGTAAACAATTACTGTCTAACCCCCCATTGCCTGACTCCCCCATAATTTCCCATAATTGTGAAAATTCACATGGATAAAAATAGAAAAAAAAATGCGTAACCCCATAATTTTGTAAAATTGAAAATTTAAATTGACAAAAATCTAAAAATTGCTTAAACAAACATTGATATTATCTGTTGAAATTATAAAAAAATAATCTAATTCTGCCAAGCCAAGTTATAACAATGCCTTTATTTTATATTCAGAACTGTCCTCTCTCATGTTACAATGATCATATAGGGATTATTATGAAGAAACATTATATTGAGAATAATAAATGTGCTGTAGCTGAAGAATTGCAAACTTTCAGTAGTCATAGTCAGAATTTCTTGCTCTCTCCCCCCATCTTTCAGTATTTTATTAAGCACATCAAAGTGAAGTCATGGTCCCTGCTGAAGTGCATAGCAAAAGGTTTAGTCTCTAGAACACTAGAATTAATTCAGATGTTTGAAGATCAGTTGTACGGGTTGTTTCAAAACATCTTTTGTCCATTAAGAAAAAAATCTGGTGGAGAAAAAATAATTGCACTTACAATTAAAAAAATCAGAAATTAACCCTGGTGTGGGAGGGCTCTCTAACATCCTGGGATCAGCACAGCTACAACGCTCTATACAGAAATTAACCTTGTCACAGACCCTTTTATACATTAGGGATAAATGAAGGGGGAAAAACAGAAAAATGCCAACAGCCAACAAATTAATAAGTAAAATGTTGCTTAGAATAAAATAAGGATATGAAAGATTAGGCTTCTTTTCTAATGGGGCTGAGAGAGAGAGAGAGAGTATTCTTTATGGCCTTGATCCAGCAAAGCATTTAACGATGTGAATAGTTCCATTGGCTTTAGTGGGACAACGCAGATGCACACACTCAGATGCATAGACACACATGCAGAAGTTTTTGCACGAACAAGGCATTGGGAGTCTTTCTATTGACTCCAAAAAGAGATGGTTTGGGCTATACAGGACCAATTCTGGCTGCCCCCACCCCAAGCGCCCTCCAAACCCCTTGGTCCCAGCCCAGAGTACCCTCCTATACCCCAAACCCCTCATCCCTAGCCCCACCCCAGAGTCCTCATACCCCCTGCTCCCCAACCTTCTGCCCCAGCCCAGAGCCCCCTCCCGCACTCTGAATCCCCCCAGCCTGGAGCCCACTCCTGCACCCCAAATCCCTCATCCCCAGCCCCACATCAGAGCTCGCACCCCCCAGCCAGAGCCCTCACCCCTTCTGCCCCCCAACTCGCTGCCCCAGCCCGGAGCCCCCTCCCACACTCTGAACCCCTCATTTCTGGCCCCACCCTGGAACCCGCACCCCTAGGCCAGAGCCCATTCCTCCTCCCACACCCCAACCCCCTGCCTCAGCCCAGAGTCCCCTCCCATACTCTGAACCCCTCGGCTCCACTCCCCAGCCCAGAGCCCCCTCCTGCATCCCAAACTCCTCATACCTGTCCCCATCCCAGAGCCCACACCCCCAGCCGGAGCCCTCATCCCCTCCCGCACCCCAGCCCCCTGAGCCAGCCCAGTGAAAATGAGTGACTGAGGGTGGGGATAGCACGTGACAGAGAGAGGGGGGTGGAGTAAGCAGGGGGCAGGGCCTTTGAGAAGGGGTGGGGCATGGGTGGGTCCTCAGAGGAGGGACGGGCGGGACAGGGCAAGAGTGTTTGGTTTTGTGTAAGTAGAAAGTTCGCAAACCTAAGCAGCTGTGCAGACCTGGTGTCTCCTTGAGTGCAAATTTCAAGGGGCCAAACATTTTCTCCCAAATAACAAAAACCAAATAAAAAATCCATAGAATTCTGAGCAGGGCCATCCTTACCCATTCGCAAAGTACGCAGCTGCGTAGGGCACCAGGAAATTTGGGGCACCAAATATCCTGGTGCCCTGTGCAGCTGCATGCTGCTCCAGCCCCTGCCCCACCCCTGCTCCGCCCCCACTCCACCCCTTCCCCAAAGCCCCCACCCTGCTCTGCCCCCACTCCTTCCCCACCCCAGCCCCACCTCTTCATGCCCCTGTTCCACCCTAGCTTCCCTGAGGAGTGCAGCAGGGCCAGGCCTGCACTCATCGGCGGTGGGAAGTGCAGCGACCCGGCCCCAGCCACTCTGCTGGTGAGTGCTGGGGGATGGTTCCCCTCTGCCTCCCAAGCCAGCCCCCCCCAGAGGCCTGGGGCCCCACACAACCCCACGGGGGGAAGGGGGCTGCGTAGGGCCCCAGAATAGCTAGGGACGGCCCTGATTCTGAGCAAGGTTAAAATAATAATAATAAAAAAAAAAATCTATGGACCTGATTCTCATTTACACTACAGTCTCTTTATCCCATTTTGACAGAATAAAGGGGCCTTTCAGCAGGATAAAGTAAGCTCACTACGAACTCTACATTTACTCTCAATTTAAGTGAAATGCAAAAGGGTCTTAGAGTAAATGAACATCAAGTCTTATACAATCTAAATTAACCCTTCCACTGAAAAGTAGTTTAGCGGTCAGACACATTCTTGTTAAAAGTTTCAAGAAAAAAGGAACCTTCAAAACCCTTCAGATTATTGCCTGAAAAAGTATAGAAAAAATTGCTGGAGAGGGTGTGGGTTGAATGCAGAGAAAACCAGACACCCTACAGCAGAGCTCCCTGGATCGTTTTCTGTGTCTCATTTTAAAAAGTGCTATCAAAAAGACAAAAATACTACTTGAAACCAGATCTTAGAGCACTGCAGAGGGATGGACCACTAGCTGATAACATGAAAGCAAAACAAAGGGTGAGAGGAGACAGCAGAGGCAAACAATTTCTTTAAAACCCACATTCCCAGCCAGCATCAGCTACATGAGAACCTTGAATCAGCGTGTTCCTGGAGGCCCTCATTTATTTGGCAAGCACCATCTTATTCTGGAGCATGAGTGTGGTAATGGAATTGTTGGAGAAGGTCAGAGAGGAGAATTTACTGGAAGACTAAACATTTATTCTTCCCCATCCCACACCATTTTGTCTTCCTAGTCTCTGGGTAAACCCTTCTCCTCAGACAGATTTATACATAATAGTGGAATACCACATCTGTACTGTTTATAGTTAGATGTGCTCAGGGACACTGTGATAGGTACATTAATAAAAGATAAAGATAAAATGAAAAATAAATGTTTGTTTTGCTAGGAAACTTTACAAAGGAGCCAATGTCTAGGCTACTTAAAGTGTCAGTAGGAACGTGCTGATGTAGTTTGGACTAACAGTAGGAAGACAACAGCCCACAACGTTCTGCACAATATGGGTTGCACTCGGAGAAATGACTGAAAATATAATGGGGTTCCACATTACCTCTCAATATCTATACAGATCAACTGTGCTCAGCCTACAAGATAGCTAGCAATTTTCCCAACTGCTAGGTCTTCAAACTCAAATCAGCACTGAGAAAAATCAAGCAGTGCGGTTTCTGCCTCTTCCGAGTACACTCACCCTCAACTGTAGTAAAGATTCTATAATCAGAACTCAACTGACAATTTTGCTGATGGATGTGCAAGGCAAATTGCAATCTAGCTTGCACTGCCACAGCTGTAATGGCTACAATAGCCCTCCAAATAAGACTTATATGGGACTTGATTGTTGCACTGGCCTTGTGTTGGCTCTCGGCACAGAGAAGAATTTCACCCCAGTGTGAATCTTAATAAAAACTTAATTTTGTCAGTAAACAGCTCTGACACCAAAAATCTAGGAGCAGACATGCTATGCATGAAGATGCCATTTTAATACCGTTACTTATCGGACCATTATCACACTTCAAAACTGGTCAATTTGCTCAAGAAAGGATTTACAATAATCCAAACTTAAATAAATAAATAAAAAGCAGAGATCAGCGCTTTCAAATTTCCTGACATTTCCCAAGTTACAGTAATAACTGTCCAATAATCACATTAGCATGGATCATAAGAGACAGAATGGAGACAAATAGTACACCAAGGTTTTCCACCACTAGAACTGGGGCTATTTGACTATCCCCAATTCTCAAAGAAATAATAAATTACTGATTAGCCCAATAATGAAGTCTAACCAAGAGGAACTCAGTGTGAGCTAGTGGTGCTTTTAGAACATTTCTGGCCACCCAAGGAACATCAATGATTGTAAATTATATACACACATTCAGAGAGCCAGAGCATCTGTGGAATATCTGTATAATTATCAGGGATAGTCTGCATGGTCCACAAAGACTGTGGGTTCCCCATCTTTTGGGAGGCTGACCCCAAACTTATGTGCCGCAATGGGGAAAGCTGCCTGGAGTTCTACCTGCTATACAAGAGGTCACATGAACTCCCTATCAGCCTGCAGCTGTGTGGGTGCCTTCGCAGAATTGTTTTCATGACACCCAGCCAAAGAGGATTGAGGGCAGCTCATTAAGATGCCAGTTAATCAGCAGGCAGAGGGAAAAGGAAGAGCTGTCTGAACCTCCTCCCAGCCTAGAGTGGCAGGGTGGAAAGAGCAGGTGAAGCACAGGAAGTGGAGCACAGCCCCCTCCTACCTCCAGCACCAATGCTTCTAAGGGGAGAGGGGGGGAGAGGAAAGGGCAAACCTCAATAAATCGAAGAAGCACCTCGAGGGAAAGGCAATCTGAGAGAGACAGATGGGGACCTCAATGGAAGAGCAGAGAAAGAGATGGGACTCTTATGGGGAGGTATGTGAAAATGCAAGGAACACAGGAAGTGAGTAACAGAGTAAGATGGTGCAAGACAGATGGCTTGTCTTCATTGCAAAGTTAACTCGAGTTATAACTTGAGTGTTACTCCTAACTCAAATCTGATCCACACACAAAACCCCTTGAGATGCTGACAAGCCAGATGCCAGCTCTTGCCGAGGCTGCAGGCATTAGCTAAGAACTCACAAACTCATAGCTAGGGACTTACGTTTTAGTGTTGCTCAAAGCAGATACTAGTGTTATAAGAACGTACTCAGTGTTCAGACTCTATAGAATGTTTGTACGTTGCTGCACACAATCTTATTCGTAACGTCTGTATTCCATACTATAAGGCAATATGTACGTTTTGCTTTATAACTTTGAAAATATTTGCTCTAAACTTGTGAACTAAGATGGGAAGTGATTCCCCTCCAGAAGAACTATCAAAATCAGATGGGCCATCAAGGAACGTCACAGTACAAAGGACTGGTTAATTGCCCTATTGCACCTTAGAAATGCAACATGCAAGCTCCTCTTACAGACTTGGAGGATGAATGAACGAAATAAAGCAAAGACACAGGAAAATGTTCATTCTCATTGCTGTTGAACTCTAACAGGGCCAGCAGCCAGACACACCAAACTGAAGCCAGAGATCGCCAGGAGCTATCTCCTGGGTCAGCCCTGAAAGACACTTTGAATTGATAGATCACAACAACTCTGTCATTTGTAGGATTTACACTGCAAGTTATTTGTGTTTATGTTTGCTTGCTTTAACCAGTAAATAATTCTCTTATTTCTTTTTCCTTATTAATAAACCTTTAGATAGTTTATTACAGAATTGGCTACAGGCGTTGTCTTTGGTGTAAGAGCTAGGGTACCAATTGATCTGGGGTAAGTGACTGGTCTCTTGCGACTGGAGACAACCTGAATAGCATGAGAGATTTTTGGATTAAAAGTATCCATTTATTACCAACTCCAGCTTGGTTGGGTGGCAAGATAGACTGGCGAGTCTAAGGGGACGGTCTGTGACTCCAAGGTGAGACTGTTAGAGTGATTCAGGAGTTCACATTTGCCACTGGCTTGGTGAAATCTAATGATAGAACTTACCCCCAGTTTGGGGTGTCTGCCCTGAGGTAGGCACTCACGGTCATGAGCCACTCCAGACAGCGTGACATCCCTCATCTGAAGTGTGGTGGTGCTTTCAATTCAAGTTGACTGGCCTGTCACAGGGTATAGCTAAAGATAGAGTGAGCACAACTTGTCAACTGCTAACACGACCATAACAAATGCCATTAATTGTCCAATACCTTCCCATAATTCCCCCATGTGCCCAGAAAGGACCAACAAGTTCTCCCACAATTCACTGGGAAAGAATTCTTAGAATGGCTCAGCTTACTATAGTACAAGTAACCAGGGGATATGCCCCTAGAAGTCTTAGGGCTACTACACATGAGTGAGTGCAGCGCCAGCGTGGACACAGTTGCTCAAATAGTGTCTACTCTCACTTAAGCTACGCTACCTTGAGAGAAATAAGTATAGGATAACTTGACTTAACTTTGTAGGGATGACACACCAGAGACGGGAGTAAAAATGAGAGAAAGAGTGAAAAGGAAGGAGATGCTACTTTTCAGAGAGAGACAGGGGAAGTGGAAAGAAAGGAGACCAAATAATAAAAAAAGAGAGGGTGGAGGTTAAGAAATGGAATAACGGAAAAACAAGAAACACAACTTTTCAACTAGCAAAAGCAATTTAAGGACCTTTATTTTATTGTAGTTGCCTGGCAGACATCCTAAATTGCTGTAAGTTTGGGAAAGAAAGGGATGCCTATTATGAGTACTTACGTTATACTAATGCTGCTGATCACTCTGGATTCTGCAGTCTGGGCCCTATGGATAAGTGTTATACTTTATAATTTACTTTTTTACTAAATTGCCAAATACCATAAAACTCTGTTTGTGCCACACAGAAGCTGCTCTTTGTGTGTGTGTGTGTGTGTGTGTGTGTGTGTGTGTGTGTGTGTGTGTGTGTGTGTGTGTGTGTGTGTACATGCGCTCCTGCTCTTCTCCGCCCATCACTTTGTCGTCCTGATTTATTCTCCTCTGTTTCTTTTTTTCCTGAAGCATCTCCCTAAAAGGGAAAGTTCAGTAGATTTCCTTTGCTTATTTCCATGCTACTTCCTTTACAAGGATGGAACAGGAAGAAGTGAGAAGGAGATCCTTCCAAACTGCAGACACAGCAGCAGGGTCAAGAGTGGTCACTAGCTTATCTGGATCTTTTCTTAGGCTATGTCTACACTGCAACGTAAAGCCCAGAGTTTGAACTCAGGCTCAAGCCTAACCCCCTTCTGTCTACACACAAATCACACTGACCCAGGGCTCAGACGCAGGGTCACAGCACCCCACGGGGGTGGAGGGTCCAAGCCTGAGTCAAGCCAGGAGCCAGGTTTCAAGCCCTATTGCTTTGCAGTGTAGATGCAAGTGATGGTATATCTACACTGCAAAATAAGCCAAGGGTTAGTAGAACTTGAGTTAGCAGACCCTAGGTTTGTTAACCTAAGGCTTGAGCGTTCCACTCATTTTTAATCCCAGGTTAGGAACTGTTGAACCCTACGTCCCAACCTGGGGCTCCAGCACGTACACTGCATTATTCAGGCCTGAGTCCAACCACCCACATCCCAGACTTCCTAGCGCCCTTCCAAAACGTGGCTGCTTTAGCCCTTTGTTTGTGGTGCAATGTGGGAAAATTGACTGTCCGCCAAACTTGACTGTCCAGAGGATACAAAGTCAGCCCATGGGATTGTGGGATACTCTTGGTATACTCCCAGAGCATAATTCCAGAGGGGCTGCATCTACACTACAGTGTAGACATACTATGAGTGTCAACACCCAAGCCCTAGGTTAACAAACCCAGGGTCTGCTAACTCAAGTCCAACTAACCCTGGGCTTACACTGCAGTGTAGACATACCCTGATGCTGAGCAGAGTCCTCTGCTGAGCATTATTGCTATTGAGGGAGGGGCATGCATCTGCTTTTAAGGAGCTCTCCTTTTCCATGCATAAGGAGATCTGCAAAACGGCCGGCTATGTGGCAAGCTGAAGGAGTAGGGCAGTTAATGACAGAAGCGGATGTTTCCAGGAGAAGGTAGCTGCCATGCAGGGTTCCTAAGCATTGCTGGAGCATAGCCCTGCTCCTTTAAACTGATGCATAATTCTCAGTCTTCTGTATAATTCAGTGCAGTTCTGCCACATAAATCAAGGGCTTTGCCACCTACTTTAGCCGCATAATGTGCTGCATAGCTATACACAAGGCTCCGTGTGCTAAGTAGTTGGAGGAGGGGGAAAAATACAGAAAATATAAATTTCAACAAATGCACACAAACCCCTGGGTGCTATGGCTGCCTAGCAACCCCCAAAGTCCAGGCTTATTTAGAAAATTGTCCTTTGAACATGTTCAAATCTTGCCAACAGAACAAAGATATCAATAAAAGCAGATGACCTTCCTTTGTAGCAGAGGAGGCCCAAATTTACCCACCTTTGTTACTAAATGAGTCCGTTTAGTTTAGGGTGGGGGCTAATGAGGGAAATAAGTACACTTCTACCCCAGATATAATGCTGTCCTCAGGAGCCAAAAAATCTTACCGCATTATAGGTGAAACCATATCGAACTTGCTTTGATCCACTGGAGTGTGCAGCCCCTCCCCCCAGAGCGCTGCTTTACCGCGTTCTATCCGAATTTGTGTTATGTCGGGTCACGTTATATCAGGGTAGAGGTGTACAAAGAATCAGTTCATTAGCCCTCCCAGAAAGGCTTATTGGTTGTATGTGTGTGTAAATAGCACAAATGACCACCAACCTAGCCCTGAAAGCTTCCCACTTTGTGCAGATGGTTTCCCTAAATGGATTAAACCTTTAACATGAAAGTGGTCATATGCTTTTAAAGATGCCATCTGCTTTTCTCTGCTTGTGTCATAGAGCAGAATAGGTCACATATCAGATAGGCTATCCATGAGGACAGATGCCATCTAGCTCAGAGTGGGCCTGATACAGCTTCCATTGACTTATAAGGAAGTTGGATCAGGCTCTTTGTTAACAAATCAGGCAAGATTTGTTAACAATTTGCCACAAAGAAGGTGATTAATGTGTTCCCTTCATGCTCCTGAGACTGTAAACTTTTCAGGACAAGAATTCTCTGTGTTGTGTTTTTGTACAGAACTTAGCACAGTGGGGTCCTGGTCTAAGACTAGGACTCCTACATGATACCTCAACACAAATAAAAATAATAAATAATTCATGTAAGGATCCAAGGATGTGGACCTAGAACTCAGGGGGCCATAGATTGCTGATGCTCCCTTGTCACCACCAAGGGAGATAGCTGAAGCAGTATCTCACTAATCCTGGAAGGCCAGATACAACGGGAAATCCTATCAGAGATCCCAACGCCTGCGGCTGCCTGATTGGCTTGTGCCAACTTAAACCTGGAAGTGACTTTGGGTGGGCTCATAGGTGCTGACTCCATGGGTGCTCTGGGACTGGAGCACCCACGGGAAAAAAAGGTGGGTGCTCAGCACCCACCAGCAGCCCCACTGATCAGCTTCTCCCCCTCCCATCTGCCACGATCAGCTGTTCAGCGGTGTGCAGGTGGTGCTGCGGGTGAGGGGGAGGAGCGGGTGAAGGAAGGGGAGGATCATGGTGAGAAGAGGCGGGGCGGAGCAGGGGCGGGAAGAGGGGGGCAGGCACGAGGGCTTGGGGGAAGGGGTGGAGTAGGGGTGGGGCGTGGGGCGGAGCAAGGGTCAAGCACCCCCCAGGAACTGAGAAGTCGGCACCTCTGGGTGGCCTGTTCGAGCAAGTGTGCAGACTTTTTGCTGCTAATGCTGCCACATTACTAGACCCTGCTCTTGCCTGTCTCGCTCAATCTGCGACCAACACTGTTCTGACTCCTGGCTTCTGCCTCACCCCTGCCCTAACTCCCACCATGCCTCTCCTCCAGCTCCCGCCCTTACGCCTCACTCCTGGTCATCAGCTACCAATCCTAGCTCTGACCTCCAGCTTCTGAGTCTGACTCAATCCTTGGCTCTGGCATTTCATATCTGACGCTGGCTCCGATCCTCAGGTTTGATTCCTGGTTCTTACTCTATCCCTGACTCTAGCATTCGGCCTCTGACTCTGGTCCTGACCTTTGGCTCCATTTCCCAGCTCACGATTCCTTCTCCCACTAGTCCTGACTCTCACTCTGACCACTAGGCCAGACAGCCCACAACCCACTTTCTAACAGTTATAGGCAAAACATTTTGTCCGGCATACTGAGACATTAGGTATCTAAGGAGATTTGTTTTGTACATGTTGTGTGTGTTAACTTACACATTACATGACACTGCTGTGATTCAGACATGAGACACACTAGCACATGTCACGTGTAACCAACGTGAACAGCTTCTGTTTTGTGGGGGTTGATTTTTCAGGGTTTTTTTTTTTTTAAATCAATTTTTGAGTTTTATCTAGCGGTCCAAAAATTGGTGTTTTCAGCTTTCTCTTTGTATATACATGTGCTGAAACTTCATTTTCAGTTCAGTTCTTTAATTTACCCTCAGGGAGGAAAAACGGGGAACTCGGAGAGGAAATGATCCAGGCAGGCAACTGTTTAGCACCCTAGAACTTAGCTGCCTGCCACTGAGCCCTGGATTGGTGCCCAGAGGAGAGCGTGGAACAACACTAGAAGGTGGAACAACAATAGAAGTCTACCCCTCAGTGAGGAATCCAACTAGGAAAAATCCTGAATACATAAGGGTCCGTCCAGACCCCAAGTCCGGGAGCTAAGGAGAAAATCGCAAAGCCCTCACTGGCACCAAAAGACTTCTCCCGTTATTAGACTTTTCTTTCTGTGTAGCCCGAAAGGGGTGGACTACTATATGTGACCAAGCCGAAGGGCTGAACCCAAAAAGGACCGACCCCACAGGAAGGAGTTGTAGAAGAAAGGGGGACCACTGGCCCCACTCCTTCCTGACCACTGGCCAGCACTGGTGGTCAGGGTCACCTTTCACAATACAGTAATGAGAAATGTATGTTACGTACATTACTCATTACAGTCTATGCTATTGTAATGAGTCGTCTCTTCATAATGTTCCCTAGTGCGCTTTAACATAATACTGTTTCAGACAACACTACATTAAAGCACACTAGGGAAACTTTAGTGCACACTAGCAGGGTTTACACAGACCAGTTAATGTGTAACACATTAATGTGCTTTAGAAATCACACCATCGTAGTCCATCTTACTGCTCCATCCATGTAGACAAGCCCTGAGATACAAAGTAACCATTTCTGGTGTTATTCTAGTATTTATTGGACACATACCTATATCCTTTGTTGCTGTAGTACACCTCTACCCCGATATAACGCGACCCGATAAAACATGAATTCTGGTATAACGTGGTAAAGCAGTGCTCCGACGGCGGGGGGGGGGGGTGCGGAGGCCGCTGCGCACTCTGGCGGATCAAAGCAAGTTAGATATAATGCAGTTTCACCTATAATGCGGTAAAAAAATTTGGCTCCCAAGGACAGCATTATATCGAGGTAGAGGTGTAGTACCAGAAGTGTTTTATCAGTGTTTATCAGTTGAAACCTAAAATTAGAGGCCATACCAAAGTGATACAAATATTATTTAACAATCAGATAATTAGATCATGAAGAACAATACTCTAGGGGAATGTCATCTGGCAGATGTTGCAAATGTCATCCTAGCTGTGTTTGACCTGTAATTCTTTGTATACTGTATTCAGAATAAATCCCCAAAGGCAGTTTTTCCTCATTTCATATAGACTAAAAACCACACCAATTTCATTACAATTGCAGCTGGTCCAATAACCAGCCCCCACTATTTTTTCTGGTTGATTTAACAACCCAACAAGAGTGCTACAATCAAGGGGTGCAATCAACATAACAACAGACATGGATTTGACAACTCAGAGAAGCAAAGTACTAATATTATTATTTTATTTATAATGATTGCACCTAGAGGCCTCAACTGGGTCAGGCCCCCATTGTTCTAGATATTGCACAGAAAGACACAGTAAATGACAGTCCCACCCCCAAAGAGCTTACAAGGTAAAGTCAATACATACCAATTTATTAAAACAAACAATGAAGCTATGAGCAGAGGAAAGCTATGGGTAGCTGTCCTAATAGGATGTTTTAGTCAAGAAAAGCTGTGTGAATGCCTAGGTGAAATAAGCCCCTCCATTAGAAGGAGTCACAGTAACAGCAACAGGCCATTTACTGGACTGTTATTATTTGGTATTTCCTGTAAGCATCCCAGAGGGGGTATGTCTATGCATCTTTCATCATAAACTTTGTAGATTTTGTAGACTGCAAAGAATCCTAGAGGTGATATTTCCCCCTCTTCCCTCCCCCCCCCCCCCCCCCCCCCCGCTTTCTGGTAGTAGTTCCCAATAATCCATGTATTGCTAACAAAAGACCTACTCTTAGTCAAACTAGAAACACTTCACCTTTTTTAATGTGAATATAGTGCAGAAGAGAAGTGATGGATTGACAGTCCTGGTGACTAAAGACCTTTTTAATCCACCGACAGTAGAAGAAGCTTCATCATGTTGCCCCATGATTGACCCTAACCTCGGTGGACTATTTCAAAGAGTGAGAAAATAATTATGGGAGACTCCACTGGCCTGGCCTGCTGACAATACCAAAAACGGTATCAATTACTGTGGTGTGGACATAGGTCTACGAAAAAATGGAGTGAGATCAAACTTTTTTCACACAGGCCACCAAAGAGCTACCAATCCAAGTTATGTTTGAACCAAAGAACTAGAGATGAAAGAATCTATATCCCATTTCCAAGCCTCTGAGCCATCTAGACCATGTGTTTTATTTTGTTAAAAAGTCGCCCTTGCAGTTTAGATGTTTATCTTTCTCCCCACCGCAAAAACCAGAGACTAAGGGCATGCCTTCCTTAGGAAGTAGTCACGGCACCAGCGCTGGGAGAGAGCTCTCCCTGTGCTGTAAAAAAAAAAAAAAAACCCCACCTCCATAAGGGGAATGACTCCCAGTGCTGGTGCACTGTCTACACTGGCACTTTATAGCGCTGAAACATGCAGCGCTCATGGGGGTGTTTTTTCACACCCCTGAGCAAGAAAGTTGCAGCGCTGTAAAGTGCCAGAGTAGACAAGCCCAAAGAGAAGTGTACAAATTCCTGCCTATGTGTGTATTTCAGTAAAATCCTACAGGAGATCCTGTTGGGCAAGATATGCAGATGTTTTCTTCCTCGGGTCACTGGCTTGTCTACTGAGCATTTGGAAAATGAGAAAGACAAAACCTGCTAATGGAATGAATTACATTTAGGCAAGTAAGTCCATATCTTGCCTCTCATCATCTCTTAATGCCATTTTCCTCTCTCCTGTCATATGAAAAATCTCAGGACAAATGGCTGTCCTCTCAGACTTTCAGTAAATCAGGAATTAATCTGGACAGATGCAACACAGAACCAGAGGCAGGTTGCTGCTAGACTGTTCTGAAAGTGAAAATCTATCCCAGTAAAAGGGAAACACTGGTTCCATTTTTACAGGTCAAAGGTATTTTTTATTTTAAAAATGTCTTTGGCTTGACAACTTATGCATCTCTGTCAAATACCTAAAGGCTCCGACTTAAAGGAATATCACCACCCATTTAAAAACAAGTACATGCCAACATGGAGTTTAAATTGGTTTAGGTACTACACCGACTTCTGAAGCCCCCTGCCAATTTTTGTGGTTTTACAACCAATCACTTTCTCCTCTTCTCCCATTGCAAAGCCCATCCCCCTAATCTCCAGTAATGGCTCACTCCCAATATCCACTATTGTTTCTATGCCACTGAACACTTCTGGAAGAGGTCCCCTGACCAGGCAGATTTCCTCCACTGCAAATCTGTCCTCTGCTTCCTTCAATTCTGCCATCTTTCTCATCAAACAGAATGATTTTGCCACCATCCATGCATTCCCATTCTCTGATGCCTATTTGTTACCTTTAACTCCTTCCTTAAAATCTTTCCCTGTAGGAAAAAAAATTTATAACCACCAGAAAAATTAGACAATGGAACAAGTTCCTGTGGAAAGCTCTGAAACTGCCATCATTGGAGGTATTTAAAGCTACAGACAGCCAACACGGGTTTGGTGTGGATATAATGAAATCAGCACTGCCATAATGCAGGTGGTGGACTAGATAATCCACAAGAGGTGCTGTCCAACCCAAATGGTTCTATAAAGTCCAGTTTCAAAAGCAATAAAGCCTGTCTGCTGGGATATTTCCTTATCAAGCAATGATGTGAGAACTGCAGAATGGGCTTTAACAAGCATTTCCTTTTTGACTCTATGTATGTAGGAAGTGAAGTTTGGGTTTCTTTGTCCTTTATTAAACTTTGTGTATTTTAAAATCTAGATGTAAAAAATTAGGAGGGAGTTCAAAGAGCAACAAAACTAAGTAAGGAGCCAGAGAGACTGGCTTAGGAGGAAAGAATAAAAGATCTGAGGGCAGGTCTTCACTACGGGGGGGGTCGATTTAAGATAAGCAAATTCAGCTACGCGAATAGCGTAGCTGAATTCGACGTATCAGAGCCGATTTACCCCGCTGTGAGGACGGCGGCAAAATCGACCTCCGCAGCTCCCCGTCAACGGCGCTTACTCCCACCTCCGCTGGTGGAGTAAGAGCGTCAATTCGGGGATCGATTGTCGCGTCCCGACGAGACGCGATAATTCGATCCCCAAAAGATCGATTTCTACCCGCCGATTCAGGCGGGTAGTGTAGACCTAGCCTAAATATATTATATATCTTAATGAAGCAGCGATTGAAGTGGGCTGTAGTCCATGAAAGCTTATACTCTAATAAATTGGTTAGTCTCTAAGGTACCACAAGTACTCCTGTTCTTTTTGCGGATACAGACTAACACGGCTGCTACTCTGAAACAGGGTCATTGTAACAGCCTACAAATACCTGAATAAAACAGCAAGGGAGAAGAGGAATTATTAAGTGCAGTCACACACCTGGAAGATATTAAGAAAAGGAAAATTTCGGTTAAAATATCAGGTGAAGCTTCCATGCAAGATCTAGGTGGTAGAACAGTCTCCAAAAGGAAGAGGGGGAAGGAAGCCCAGCCCTGGAAATATTTAATACCATAACTCACAAAGCTTTAGAAAATTTATTGTAGGGAACAATCTTGTACTGACCATGGATAACCTAAATACATTAAAAAGCAACAGAGGGTCCTGTGGCACCTTTGAGACTAACAGAAGTATTAGGAGCACTTCTGTTAATCTCAAAGGTGCCACAGGACCCTCTGTTGCTTTTTACAGATTCAGACTAACACGGCTACCCCTCTTATACCTAAATACATTGTTTTGCAAACGTTTTACTAAGGTGAACCACCAACTGCATTTTGTCTTTTTTTGCGACCCCCCCATTAAGTATATGAATCCTCCATCACAGCACTGCAACCCTAATGCCAGTCAACTGTGAAGAGGAGACACAGGAAGAGAGGGGGTGGAGGCTGGAGAGCAAGTCCATCCCCTTCACTCATCCTGCAGGGAAAGCTTCTGTCCCATGGGACTGGGGATGAGCCTGGCTCCCTGCTCTGAGCGTTGCATGTGGGGTTGCAATACCACTCAAGTTTCATCTGGCCATCCCTCAGTGATGCCAGAGGGGCAGCCGAGCCAAATTTGAGCAAGTCATGTGGAAAGGAGGGGCAGCTTGGCCAAACTGAAGTGATACTGTGACCTGGGTGCCAGGTCACAAGGTCCAGAGGTGGGACCAGACCTGCCACTCTGGGGTGAGTGAAATGCAAGCTTGCTCTCCAATGCCACTCTCTCCCCCTCCCCCTGGGGCTTCCCCTCTGCCCCAGGCCAGGAGAAACATATGTTTGTCTAGGCCAGGGCCCAGTGATGTGCTAATCCGGCCGGCCTGGATGTGGCAACTCAACTAGAACCTTCCCAGGATCCACCCATTGACCTAACAGGGTCTCCTATGTCTCTGATTCTATTTTTAAAATATTAACTGGTTATTCATTAACTGAGATTTTTTAAAAACCTATGTTACAATATAAATAATTATAACAACAAGAAGTTATTTTCTCATGCTCTCTCTTACTTTAGACAAGCATACTTCTTTTCTTATGCTGTGATTGTAACATTTGATTTTACTAATCAGGTTACTCATATAATATCTTGAAACATGGTCATTGGATTTTAGTACACTAGTTATCATGGAAACAGGAAGGCTACTGTCAACTACTGTAAGAAGCCAATTTTGGAGATAAATTAACTATGACCTTGTATAGTTTTGGTTCTAGCACAATTCTTGTGTGTACCTGACTTAGCCTAAAAAGGCAAAGGGCCTGCAGGCTATTTTCATGTTAGCAAACAAACAGCAGTTCACTCCAGTGAGCTATTATCTGGGGGTACTCTTTGTTAGGTTCATGTCTGGTAGCATTGTTTGAGTACAGCTTCTTTACAAGCGAACAGAATATGATGGGCTACAGGGCCGGCTTTAGGCCAATTCCACCAATTCCCCCGAATCGGGCCCCGTGCCTAAGAGGGCCCCGTGCCCAGTGGCAGGGCCGCCGGGGTGGGGGCAAGTGGTCGAGAAACCCTTCCCTGGCTAGAGGCTCCTTGTTAATTTTTACTCACCAGGCAGTGCTCCGGGTCTTCGGCGGCACTTCAGCGGCGGGTCCTTCACTCGCTCTGCGTCTTTGGCAGCACTTCAGCGGCAGGTCCTTCAGTGCCACCGAAGACCCAGAGTGAGTGAAGGACCCACCGCCAAAGACTAGGAGTGTCGCCCGGTGAGTACAAGCTCCACGTGTTTTTTTACGGGTTTTTTTTTTTTCCAGTCATCCCTGCCGGGGCCCCGTCAAAACTGTTCGAATCGGGCCCCGCACTTCCTAAAGCCGGCCCTGATGGGCTAGATCAGAGGTAGGCAACCTATGGCACACGTGTCAAAGGCGGCACGCGAGCTGATTTTCAGTGGCACTCACACTGCCCGGGTCCTGGCCACTGGTCCAGGGAGCTCTGCATTTTAAATGAAGCTTCTTACACATTTTAAAAACCTTATTTACTTTACATACAACAATAGTTTAGTTATATATTATAGACTTATAGAAAGAGACCTTCTAAAAACATTAAAATGTATTACTGGCACACGAAACCTTAAATTAGAGCGAATAAATGAAGACTTGGCACACCACTTCTGAAAGGTTGCCGACCCCTGGGCTAGATGATGCAGTCAGTCAGTGTGGGAGTCATCCACTTTTTGGAAGCCTTTATCAACACATAATATGAACAGCTGATCAGTATGCTCAATTTAGTTTAATTATTTTTTAAACTAGTGAATCTAGTGCTAGTGAAAACTGCTGACTGGTCTACTTGACTTCTGTAGAAGGGGCAGAGCCCCTGAACAGTCAACACCACAAACAATAGATTCCTCTTCCAAAGAGGGGAGGGTACATAGAAGACCAGAGATCAACAAAGAATGAACAACAAATCAGAAGCGTAGGCCAGAGATGGGATCAGAGGTGTAACAAAAAGGTCATCAAGAAGAGAACCCGAGACAGTACACAGTGCTCAGGGAAGAGATTTAAGGAGCCAGTAGAAACATTCCAGCAAATGACTGAACAAACGAAAGCAGGGAATATAGACCCACAGTCACACCATGTCTCCCCTAGGTCCAACCTCCTCCTGGATTTATAAATGGCTGGCTTGGCTAATGACAAAAAGGGGATTGTGAGCTTGTCTCTGGAATTAAAGGGGCTTTGGGATGGGTTGATCAAAAATTAAAAGGTGTTGGGGGAGAAAGTGCAACCAAAATCTGAGGTTCAGGTTCTGAAGGAGGCAGAAGAGGGGCTACAGCCTGGCACACTGGAGTGAAGCATTCATGAGGCTCTCTCTCTTGCCACAGAATAGACGGGCATCAAGGCAACTCTGTGAACCAGAAAGGTACAGACAGCAATGAACACTGAAACCCTTCACTGGACAGGAGCATCATGAGTAGCTGCAGTACAAGCTTCGCCATGAAGCCTCACTATGGTATCCCAACCGTGACCTGAAAAGAACACCTCTAAGGATAGAGGGTAGTTCAGTCAAAATGCCCAGAGAGTGTCTGTAGAGACCACCAACAAAGATGTCAGCCAGTACAGCAGTGATAGTGGTTTTAATGAGGTTGATATCTGCTCACCAGAAAGTGGAGTGAGATCAACTTGTTTCATATTGGCCACTGAACAAACCATCAGATGGCTGAAACTTTTGGTCACTACCACCCTCGCCAACCTATGTCAGTATCTAAGGGGAGTTCACAATATTGCTTAGGTCACAAGGAGACTCAAATCTAATCTCATCAACATTATTGTTGATAACATGAACCCTCCCACAGCTTGTCAAAACTGGTAACCTTTACTCAGGGGAGTCAGGCAGTCTGAATATTGCCTGTCAGAATCCAGATGCCCTGGCCGAGTGCAGAAGAGTGGGACTGCAGAGTAAACTCCCATACCCAGCCTAACTACCAGTCTCACATTTTTTTTATTAGAATTTGTCAGCACTAAAAGTAAAACAAGACAATGCCAAGTCATGTACTATATGTGCTGTTGTGTGGTGAGACAGTTATATCAGAGGTATTGCAACTTAGCCAGTCTTCATAGAGTTAATATTTTTATTTGTGTTCTGTGATCCTGTCAGTTAAAATAGTATCACACAAAAGTACAGATTTTTTTAACCTTTCCAAAAGTCTATTTTCAAATTGTAACTCCACAGTCATGATATATTACCCCTTGATTACATTTAACTATGAAACATGATTTTTTTTCCTGTTGTCTTACTGTCTCCCCGTCAGGTCCTTTAGTGTTTGAAGAAGAACAGGAGTACTTGTGGCACCTTAGAGACTAACAACTTAGTGTTTGAGTCAGTGCAATCACAGACCCCTGCAGATATTGTCCTATCTGTCTTTTGAAGACCAAGTGTCAAAAGCTCTCATTAGCATAAGAATTACCGCATCCCCTAGTAACTAGGCAGATATTAGTTTCTCTTTTTACAGACATGTCTTTCCTTTGTTACAGAGGACCAGTTTACAGGAATCCTTTCAGATACAGATGGCCCTCCCATACTCTTCAAGTTCTGCATGCATCATCATTAGTCATTCTTTTGTCTTTTTAAACAGGCATAAAACATCATGCTTTAACACGTCACCTGAGCAAGTGCCAGGAGAGTGAGCTCAGCAGCTATCCACCAATAGTAAGGTTTATTCAGATATAAGATATCAAGTAAAATCCTCAAGTAGGATCCTCTCATTTTGTCAATAGCATGTACACCTACTATATGGCACTGCGTAATCAAGTCACCGAGTCAACATTATTTAAATTTAGATATAAATATCATTGGGCAGAATTGAAAACTGGACCTTGTGAATTCACTACTCACAACCACATATTCAGATACACCAATACACATACACAAGGGCACACAAACAAACACTCTGTGTTTCGGCAACAATAAAATATCCAGATGTGCCTTTATAATTAAGACAATGAAGCATATAAAAAAGGATTTGTTTTTTAAAGATCTTCCTTTGTTTATATGTAAGTGTGCCTGCCCACTTCACTGATCATTAACAGAAGACATCATATATGTCAACACTTGCTCATGCCATGCCTTTGGGTCATCATAAGTGAAATGAACTCCAGAATATGAGAAGCAGAGAAATCACTGCAGCTCTGCCATAAGGAAGTTTTGAATGGAGGAGGCATTTTATGGAAAATGTATAGCATACATATTCCAAAAATCCAGATCAACACCTTCCACCTAAATCTGTTACTTACCCTCAGCTCCTGACATAATTACATTTCTAAGGCTGCTGGAGTCACATGTTTGTATTTTTTCCTTTGAATCATAGAAATGTAATTACTTTACGACACAATACTAGTTATGGCCCTGATCTTGCAAGCTTTTCTGCTCAGCTACACCTTGCATATGCACTGTGCCTCATTGACTTCAGACATCTACCCACATGGAATAATTATCAGGATCTGGAAGACTGTGGCCCCTTGCTATTAACCTTTTGCCATGCTAAAAATTAACCATTTATTTCTAACATTCGTCTCCTGTATCTTATCCAGTTTTTGATCTACGACAATACATCAACTGATTTTCCTTTAACCACCCACATACTGATACATTCAAAGAATCCTAAAAGATTAGTGAGACAATTTTCTTTTGCAAAACCCACACTTGGTTTGACCCGATCATATCATGATCTTCCAGGTGTATTATTATTACTCTATTTTAATGATCATTTCAACCAACCAACTACAGATTTAAGGTTTACTAGCCTGTAATTCCCTAGATCATCGCTAGAGCTTTTTTTAAAATATAGCTTCAATCCTCTGTTAGGGTATCTGTTTTTAATGAGAGTTGGCCTATTTTTTGTTAGCAACTTATTCCTAAGCTCCCTCAGAAATCTTGGATGTATATCTGCAGTGAAGACTGATGCTTAGAAATCATTTAACTTCTTGGCAATGTCTTTACTTTCCTTAATTGCTCCTTTTACTACCTACCGATCCAGCAGACACATTAATTCTTTCACAGACTTCCTGCTTCGGACGCACTTAAAGAATTTCTTCTTGTTTGTTTCTATACCCTTAGCTATTTGCTCTTCGAAATCCATCTTAGTCCTTCTAGTATCTCTTTTACATATTGCCTATTGTAATTTATGCTTCTATATATTAGCTTCACTAGACTAAGATTAAGGGCCGTTCATATCAAACCACAAGGCAAGGATTACAAAGGAACAGCAACAACAACAACAGCAGCAATGCTTATTAAAGACATGTTTAGGGCTATTGTATGGAGTTTACTTTCCTCTAATCATGACACATTTGGGGGAGGGGGGGCTTCTCAAGATACTGATGCTTGGTAATAACTTGAACCTGTAAATCCTTCCAAGATGTATAGCTGGGAATGCCAGGCTGCTCTTACTCCAGGACAATGAGCACAGTCTATGCATGTGTGTAAGTATGGTTAAGCACTGGGTAAAGTCCTTGACCCTATCATATCATGATCTTCCACACTGTGGGGGGCAGTGGGGGAGGGAGGGTCTGACTCTTAAGCCTTTTGTTCTCCTGTTCCCTTCCTTGTAAGAACAGTAGGGGAAAATGGCTTAGGTGTGGGTGGAAAATGGGCCTGTCTGATTATCTCAGGTACAGCCTATTCATGCACAATTGATTCCCCCTTTGCTCTCTCTGCCTTGTTCATCACTTTTATATTGCACCTATACACACAGTGTTCCAAACCTATGCTGTTCACCCTCAAGGGCTTTAAAGGCTAAAGGAGGACAAACATTACATGTGCAGAGGGAAAGGGTTCATATTTGTCTGTACTTTTTATTTGCTTGTAGGCATTTATTTCTTTACGTTCCAGGCTCTTTGAGCTGAACTAACGTTTATTGGTCTGTTCTGTAAATGGGCTCACTATAAATAACATTTGACTCACTTATATTAAATGGCATTGTTTTGCCTTAATAATAACTTGTCTTGACAGTTGTCCCATGCAATACTCCAGTTCTTTTAAAGACCACCACCATAAATCTTAATGTAACCCACTCTTACTCCACCACAAAACAAAATGAACTTTAACAAACTAAACAAACATCCGAAGAAGTGGGCTGTAGTCCACGAAAGCTTATGCTCTAATAAATTTGTTAGTCTCTAAGGTGCCACAAGTACTCCTGTTCTTCTTTTTGCAGATACAGACTAACACGGCTGCTACTCTGAAATTTAACAAACTAGTGCATACATGGAAGCAGAGAACTGTGTGTCTTTCCAATAATAAAAAAAAAGATACCACTGCATAATAGTGTTGCTGAAGTATTTTGGAACTTTACTACAAAACACTGTAGGGTTTGGTTGGTTGGCTGGTTGTTTTAAAGGGGCATGTGTAGTATCAAGGAGAGATTTAAAAAAATTCATGCAAGAGTTACTGTACTATACAGAAACAGCTGTCAAGACATGTTCATTTTAAAGCCCAGTAACCTTGACAACTTCTAAACTCACAATTTATCTCTAACCATTAAAGCCAATTCAAGACAGCAGGCTGAAGTTTCTGAATTAAGTGGGGATTATATTCCATCTTCATCATAAGACTCATGGAAGTTTTAAGAATCTATGCTTTGACCCCTAACCAGAATTTGAGAAAATGGAGAATTTGGGGGATTTTAATGGTTCTATTTCAGGTGTGAAATTTCTGGCATCTTGCCCAAAATGCGCAACAGCAGAAGGCAGAATTCATGTCTGAAAATTCCTTCTCTCCTTCGCTCACAATCCCTCCATCTCCCACAACACTCCTAGTTGGTCGAAACACTGTACCAGGATTGTGTGAAATAAAGAAAAAGCTAACGTCCAGAAACAGATACTCCATAAGTGCTCACTGCAAAATCTTTATTTTTAGGGGCCTGAGCGCTGCAGCCCAAACTACCCATAAACCGTCACGACTCCAACATGGGGGATGTGAGAATCCACTCTCCCCCGATAAGAGACTTTTCCTTTCCTCCATGGTTTTCTTTAGGCCTGATCCAACAGCTCCTACAAGACCTAGGCCCCAGGCATATAGTTTTTCCATCTAGTCAGGCTTTCATTTAAGACATGTCTCTACTTATATAATCCAAGTGCTTGCAAGGATGCAAAATTCTTTTGCCTCATTTGTTTGGGTCAAACTAAAGGCCAAGGATTTGATTCTCCACATAGAGGATATGAGAATCTTACTTCCCTTACAGTAACTGGAGTTTCTTTCAGATGTGTGGTCCCTATCTGTATTTCACTATACACATATGCTCCATGCGCCCAAAGCTGGAGTATTTTGAAAGTAATGCCCATTGGTCTGCACACATGGTCTTACCTCGTTCCACCAACCAAGGAGATAAAGAGTAGGGCAGACCAACCATCTCTGCAATTCCTTCTCCACTGTGAATCAGAGAATATCCAAAGCAGAAGAGATGGAGGGCAACTAGTGGAATACAGATAAGGACCACACATTTTGCAAAACCTCCAGTTACTATAAGGTAAAGTAACATTCTCTTCTTCAAATGCTGGCCCCTATGTGTAGTCCACTGTGAGTGATTGACAAGCCTTACTCAAATAGGAGGAGAGTGCGAGGTCACAGATGGCAGAGGGGAACAAAGGACTACTATTCTAAAAGATTCATCAGCACAGGAGTTCTGTACCAAGGAATGGTGTCTAGCAAATGTGTGATTGACCTCCATGTAGCTGCCTTACAGTTTTCAAGTGTTGGTCCACACTGCTTTGGATCATTATCAAGTAGAACCGGTCATCAGCATGGATGCATGTCCTCTGGAATGGTGGTTGAAGCACGAGGGACATATGAATCTTTACCGCATCTGGCGACAGGGCATGGATCACTTGATGATAACCTGTCTGTTCATTCCCTTTGGGGCACCTGCCATTGGCCACTGTCAGAGGACAGGATACTGGGCTTGATGGACCTTTGGTCTGACCCAATATGGCTGTTCTTATGGTACGTAAATATCTTGCACTGCCCTCATGTTTTTTCTGCATGTCGCTTTGTCAGAATGATGCTACAGGATGCACATGCATAAGATACTGACTGCACACATGCTAACTATAAAGAGACTCACTGCTAAGAAACATTTTTATATAATTGGTTCCAAGTGCCATACTATATTCTCAGCAATGGATATTGGGCTAGATTCTCAATGACACCAACATCCCTTTAATTATCCAGAGCAGCAGAAAGAGGCTTCAGTATCAATGAGAATCTGACCCATTACGGGCAAAAAGTTCAAGCACTGTCCTGTGTTTTTAGTGTTCTCCTCTCTCTTTGTGATTAAAGGGAACCATGAGCTGAATATTGCAAGAGTAAACGTAAAAATGAAAATATTACATTGCCCAACTAAAGAGACCTTTACGAAAAGTCCGGTTCTGAAAATAAGAGTGCATAAATACATAAGACAGACTACACTATTCTGCAGTTTCACCATCTATAAGAACATAAGAATGGCTGTAGTGGGTCAGACCAAAGGTCCATCTAGACCAGTTTTCTGTCTACCGACAGTGGCCAATGCCAGGTCCCCCAGAGGGAGTGAACCTAACAGGTAATGATCAAGTGATCTCTCTCCTGCCATCCATCTCCATCCTCTGACAAACAGAGGCTAGGGACACCATTCCTTACCCATCGTGGCTAATAGCCATTAATGGACTTAACCTCCATGAATTTATCCAGTTCTCTTTTAAACGCTGTTATAGTCCTAGCCTTCACAACCTCCTCAAGTTGACTGTGTGCTGTGTGGTGAAGAACTTCCTTTTATTTGTTTTAAACCTGCTGCCTATTAATTTCATTTGGTGACCCCTAGTTCTTGTATTATGGGAATAAGTAAATAACTTTTCCTTATCTACTTTCTCTACATCACTCATAATTTTATATACCTCTATCATATCCCCCTTTAGTCTCCTCTTTTCCAAGCTGAAAAGTCCTAGCCTCTTTAATCTCTCCTCATATAGGACCCTCTCCAAACCCCTAATCATTTTAGTTGCCCTTCTCTGAACCTTTTCTAGTGCCAGTATATCTTTTTTGAGATGAGGAGACCACATCTGTACGCAGCATTCAAGAGGTGGGCGTACCATCGATTTATATAAGAGCAATAATATATTCTCCGTCTTATTCTCTATCCCCTTTTTAATGATTCCTAACATCCTGTTTGCTTTTATGACTGCCTCTGTACACTGCGTGGACATCTTCAGAGAACTATCCACGATGACTCCAAGATCTATAGTCCAAACTCTCCCACAGCTATTTGCCAATGGAACTGCATGACACAACAACAGCTTATATAACTGCAATACTAATGGCATTACCGCACTGCCTACAAAAAAACCCCATTTAGCTCAAGAGTAAAAGTCATTCATGATTACTTAATAAAGCTAGATACTTCAAAACAATTTCATATAAACTGCATGTCATTAGGGAGGCCATATGCTTTTGAAATGGATCCCCCAAGGACATAGATATTTCAATCAAGGATACAAAATGTGTTTCTTAACAACTAAGCTTACAAAGTTTGAGTCACTCCTGTTAGAGACACAAATACATTCAGTGTTGGCTGGAAACAATAGCTATGCATAAGGCATTTAATACTGTCACTGTTACACCATATCTACTATCCACAGCACTTCCTTTCCCTTCCCTCCAATTCTGTCCTACAGCACTTAAACACAGTGATCCAGGAAGCCAACAAACAAAAATACACTCTCCATCCCAACAACATTTACTTATTATGCAGGACTTTCCATCAATAAGAGTGCAGAGTGCTTTACAAAAGATGGTAGGAATCATTATTCTCATGTTACTGATGGGAAAACTGAGGCAAAGGGAGGTTTTGTGACTCGCCCAAGGTCACAAAGCACAGGTCAGTAGCAGACCTGGGAATAAATCCAGGTCTCCTGAGTCTCAATCCACACTGGTATCTCCAACAGTTTACTTAATTCCTATTTTAAGATAGAGGGAGCGCAGACACCACTGCATGCTAACAGATGGTAAATGTTGCTTTATAAATGATGACTAGTGAATGCAGACATTAATATGATAATATTTATATTACACCAAAAAAATCTGCTACACTAAAATAATATTATTAAGGTTACAAAGCCAAGACTCGAAAGTTAGGAAGTACTACAATTAAGGTTGTCTGTGTAACCTTAAGACCCCTTGTGCACATGCATTATGATACAGTCTTTAATTACATGATCACATACTATTTTTTCCACATGGCCCGTCTCACTTAGTGCACAAAATGGAAGGTATTCATTGAATAAGCAACTATTCAATATTTTGTTTTATCCTCATTAATCTATACGTTGTCCTAGGCCTTATTTACTGGACACTAGTCAAGGCCTGCTCTGAATATTACCTTACCTTAGACCTTAGTCCATCCCATGCTTTGCTGCACATTGGGCTACCCACATTTGCCATCCTTGCCTGTCAACTGCCCTTCTCTCCAAATCTTCCCATTTCATGCTGAGGTGCTTGATGCCATTCAAAACTGTTCGTTTCCATGTAATTCGCGGTCTTCCTCTCTTTCTTTTTGCATTTTCTTGTTTACATTCCAGGGTGGTATTTGGCAAGCATTCTTTTTTCATTCTCAGCATATGTTCCAGCCACCAATGTCTTCTTTTGTAGATTATTTGTGAGAGGGTGCCTTGTCCAGTAATTTTTCTGACTTCTTCATTCATCTTCCTATCTCTGTATGTTATTCCCAATATTCTTCTCAGACATTTGTGATGAAATGCATGCAGCTTTTGCGTATCTTTCTTGGTAAGTTGCCATGTCTCACTGCTATATGTTGTGATGGCGATAACAGTTGCTTTGTACACATTCAGTTTTGTCTCGAGGGAGATATTTTTGAGTTGCCAGATGTTGCCAGATGCAGTGTTTGCCTTTCCGATTCTTATTTCCTCAGAACTAGTACCATCTTGACTGATAATACTTCCAAGATACGTAAAATTGTCCACCTTCTCCAGTTTCTCTTCTCCAATTTTGATTTCCATCCCTGTAGTCCCCATTAACACGACTTAACATTTCTTTGTATTGTATCTCAAACCTATCTGTGACATTCTGTAACTCGTGGGAACACCCTACACCCCCATGTTTCATCCTTATATGGTTGTGGGGTATCTAATGCAAAGTTTGTCGTGTTGGGTGTCTTCGGAAGGCTCATGATCCACTGAGTATTGTTGTTATAGTGATGTTATAGTAATTGTTATTACAGTAATGTTATGGGTTATAATTTCATGTATATAGTTATGAGGCTGAAAATGTATCCTCATGGCTTAAAGCAATCCCAGGCAAAAACTCTCCAAGAGCAGAGCAGCAGTTCACACCTCATTAGGGCATGTACGGGACAAACCCAGCCCAGCCTCAGAGGAACAAAGGACACTGGCCTAGGCAACAATAAAGGATCTGTTGGACTCTCCAGTGAGTCACCCCCTTTCCTTTGGTCAGTTTGGGACTGCGATGAGGTAATGCTCACCTGACTCTGAAAGGGAGGGGGGAGAAGAAAGAACATGATAAAAGGAGAGCCGTTTGCCATGCTCTTCCTCTCTTCTCCACCTCCATCTATAGACATCACCACCAAGCAACTGAAGCATTGATCAACGGGGAGAGCCTGGCTGAAGGGCAACCAGCCAGCCTGTGGTGAGAAGCATCTAAGTTTGTAGGGGCATTGAAAGTGTAAAGATCAGCTTAGAATGCGTTTTGCTTTTATTTCATTTGACCAAATCTGACTTGCTCTGCTTTGACTTATAATCACTTAAAATGTATCTTTGCAGTTAATAAATCTGTTTGTTTATTCTACCTGAAGCAGTGCGTTTGGTTTGAAGTGTGTCAGAGACTCCCCTTGGGATAACAAGCCTAGTACATATCAATTTCTTTGTTAAATTGACGAACTCATAAGCTTGCAGTGTCCAGCGGGCATAACTGGACACTGCAAGACGGAGGTTCCTAGGTCGTGTCTGGGACAGGAGATATTGGCTAGTGTCGTTCGGTTGCACAATCCAAGGAGCAGCTTACATCCCA
This sequence comes from Malaclemys terrapin pileata, assembly GCF_027887155.1. Lineage (NCBI taxonomy): Eukaryota > Metazoa > Chordata > Testudines > Emydidae > Malaclemys > Malaclemys terrapin. The sequence goes on from NC_071507.1 coordinate 90,973,078, forward strand.
GAGGCTGTGTGTGAACAGCCCAGGAGTGGGGGTTCTCACAGCAGAGCAGGGTTAGAGTGGCTCCCAGAGTCAAGGATTGGAGTGACCTAGCAGATCACTGGTCCAAACACCACCAGAAGGGGACCTCACACTATCTCAGGGGTAGGCAACCTATGGCACGTGTGCCAAAGGCAGCACACAAGCTGATTTTCAGTGGCACTCACACTGCTCGGGTCCTGGCCACCGGTCTGGGGGGGCTCTGCATTTTAATTTAATTTTAAATGAAGCATCTTAAACATTTAAAAAATCATATTTAATTTACATACAACAATAGTTTAGTTATATATTATAGACTTATAGAAAGAGACCGTCTAAAAACGTTAAAATGTATTACTGGCACACAAAACCTTAAATTAGAGTGAATAAATGAAGACTCAGCACACCACTTCTGAAAGGTTGCCAACCCCTGCTTTATGTTCTCCATTATTTTTTTACTTGGTTTGTGCATTTTTGTAGTCCACTGGCATATTCATTGATAAGAGCGATGTCGTCAGCAAAGTCTAGATCAAATAGCCTTGAACTGTTCCCTTTTAGGTGATATGTATCACTGTGGCATTGTTTTAATCCATAGTCGGTGACTAGCATAAACAAGAAAGGAGCCACGATGCATCCCTGCCTTACACCTATCTTGATGCTGAATGGCTTACTCAATCCATTTTAATGCAGCATTTTGAGTTGCCGTAGAATGCTTATAATGGTAATTAATTTTGTTGGAATTCCATATTGTTCCACAATTTTCCACATTATTTCTCTGTTTACACTACTGAATGCCTTTTGAAAGTCCACAAAATTGATGGCAAGACTGCCTTGGAATTCAATTGTGTTCTCAATAATCTGTCTCAGAGTGAACATATGTAATGTATTATATATATAATATAGGATTATTAATATCCTCATGGGCTTTTCTATTATGCTTATCACTATAGTATGAGTCTTTCAGAAACATTAATCTACCTATCTTCACAACACCCCTGTGAGATGATGGGATGGTATTATTCCCATTGAACAGATGGGGAACTGAGCCATGAAGGTAAAAAATGTCCACTATTTATGGATGCCCAATCTGAAACCACTAGTACTGATTTTTCAGAGTACTTAGAATTATGTAGCATTTTATGTTCAAAGAACAGCTCCCAATGACTTCAGTTACACCTGTGAGTGCTCAGCACTTCTGCACGTCAGACCACCAGGTATCAAGTTGGGCACCCCGAAAATGAGGAACACAAATTAGTGATCACCTGTGAAAAGTGTGGTTAAAGCGACTCTGTGTCAGCAGCAAGGATAGAATTCAATTCTCAAGGCACCATTCAATTGCCTTAATCATGTGACTGCCCTTTCTCTTCATGCAATCCCCTATCTCATTCACTACACACCTTCCAAATTCTGCAAGAAATAAAGTGGTCGTCCTACAGTAAAGAGTTTCCTTTACTGCACAACCTTGATTCATTTCCAGAGAGAGAAAGATTTCCTAGGTTTTTAAAAAAGCAAACTAAAAAAAAATTTCAACATGTGGCATCATACTGACACGCATGTAGGTCATCATCAGAGTTAGAACCTTTAGATCCAACTCCCAGACCTCTGCCACTTGAGCTAATGGAGTAATTGATAGCAATAGTAGGTTGTCATCGCCTACGTGGACAAGAACCCGTGGGGGATGAGACATATCCTCAAAACCCACTGGCAAAGTGTATTTGCTGACAGAAAAGGAATGATGAGACTCAGGAATCTTAGGTTCCATTCGATGCTCTGGAAGGGAATGTGGAGGTAGTGTACACAGACTCTTCTCCCCATTCCCTCCAATCTTGACTCCTTTTGCCCCATCCCCTCCAACCAGACGCTATCCCAGTTCTGTCTCTTCTCAACCTCTTGCTTCTTGCTCCGGTCCCATTCTCTTGTCAACCAGCCCCAGTCTCCACTTTTCAGGCTTTTCCTCCCAAACCCAGTCCCTTTGCCCAGCCAGTCCAAGTCTCCCACTCCAGGATCACTGTCCAGTTTCAATCTTCCCATCCACTCCCTTCCCCCTCCTCACACAGAGACTTAGTCCTAGTCCAGCAAGTCCCAGTTCCCCTCCCAGCTCCTTGGTCACACTGTTTTCCCCTTTCCACTCTACTAACTCCCACTCTTTATCCAATCTTAGGGCATGTCTACACTTGCCATTTAAAGTGGAAAAAGTCCCTTTTTTGTGCAAAAACCGTGGGAGTGTCTACACTTGCCAATGACATTTTGCAGTGAACCTTCTGAGTTCCACTGCAAAAAGAAAACCACCTCCACGAGAGGCATACAGCTCTTACTGGTGATGCTTTTGTGGTGCTGTGCAAGTGAAGACCCGTTCTTCCTGTTTACAGAGCTTTTAGCCTCCAGAGGATATCCCACAGTGCCTAGGCGACCACTCTGGCCAGCAGCTCTGCTGCTCTGACTCCAGGTAAAGAGACATCCACCCCTCCCCTATAAAGCCCTGGGAACTTTGAAACTCCCCTTCCTGTTTTCTTGGCAAGTGTTCACTTATCTGGACAGTGACAATGCCTGCTCCACAGAGCAAAGGATCCCCCACTTGGAGAAATCCTGAGCTACTGGAGCTGATCAGTGTTTGGGGAGAGGAGGCTGTGCAGGGAGCCAGGATGCCCAGCGATCATCCCCCCACACACACAAAAGACCTATTGTCAAAATGGAGAGAGCTGCACTGTGGGATATCAGCGCGCTGCTCTCATTGGCGATGGAAGTGCTGCAAATGTAAGCACTCTGAGGCCTGTGGAAGTGAGTGAGTACAAAAAACAGCACTTTTCTTTCACCGGTTCACTATCACCTTTGAAACTGACAGCACAGCCTTAGGGCTTGTCTACACTGGCAAAGTTAAAGTGCTGCCCCGGCAGCGCTTTCACGTGGCTTGTGTAGTCGCGACAGTGTCTTACAACGGGAAGTGTCAAACAGCCTATAGTACCATACATGTGAATGGTGCTTTACTGGAAAATAAGAAGAGACAGCTCTCTGCCCAGGGGAGTTTACAATCTGATAACCATATCCATACAAACTCCAAGTGGTAAAAGAGGAAATCTGAACACATCTGGGAAATGCCTGCTGTCCAGTCCCACTATGGTTCACATACTGGCAGAAGATTTGTCATACTTCTTTGCTCACAAAAGATACAACCTGCATCTAAATCCTACAATATGGATTTCACAACCCAACTGCAATTATAACAAAGCATAGACTGTCTATGATACATGCTATGTGCAATGAATAGAGATATCAGTTCTTGGTTTACAAACTGCCAGTGATTAGTTTACTGAACAAAAGAGAGACACTCATTTTCAGATATACTCTTTCACTTTAAAGCTATCCAATAGCATACATCTTTGATATAAGCCTACTGACTTTCAAGTACATTAATTAGAGCTTGAAGGGTAAGGGGAGAGAAAAGGCAAGCTTATCTCATTGCTGTCAAAAGTATGCAGTGTGACTGCTGGTGTAAAGAAAATTACCCATCAGAAAACTCAGGATGGTGTTCTAATGAGGGGGCAAGTATTTGACTTAACTATACAATCAACCATACTAATAAGTGCTTAGTACCTGATAAGTACAGCATTCTTGCAGAGTTCCAACAGATCAATGACTTTAGAAAGTATCCTGGCATCTACAATCAACAAGATACCTTCTCTTTTTCTCTCCCTCTCACTTAATTAATCTTTACAATTAAAACAGACTTGGCAATTTGTCATGAATCTGAAAATATGGCTTTTGGTTCCTAGAACAACTGTTTGAGCCAACTGCGTTGAGAGGTGATGTTCCCAGGACTACAGGGAGTAAAATAAATTAAATCTAAATGCATAATAAGGATGTGGATGACCTAGATACATGTGTCTGGTCTGCAGCATAGCTCTGGTGTGTTATTTGCACATTTCAGACACATTGTGGGGGTGGGGGAGAGAGAGAACAGCCATCCCCTGACAGTGAACTCCTGTTTGCATGTAAATGAAAAATCACTCTCAGAGGGTTTCATTATGTGTCCTTTAATGATTACAATAAAGCTTTTGTGTCTATAACTATGATTGAGACCAGTCTTAAAAGTGCTTTCAGAATGCTCAGCTACATGCAACCCACATGACTGAAGTTTTAAGTATGTTCCTGCTCCCAATTAAGTCAATGCAAAAGTCCCAGGCCCCATAGAAGGATGATGAGCAAACTTTAATAGATCAGTTGCAGTTTTTAGCACAGCCCCTTGTGTAAAGAAAGCACAACGATAACAGCTCATTATGATCAAGTACAACTTCCAGTAATAAAAGGCCATGAGTACTTAGTCTGAGTTGCAATCCAGATGACTGAATGTGTAAGAATTTACCGAAAAGTAGAGACATACTCCCACCACTCTCAGTTACAGAGGTGAAATCTGGAGAAACTCCAATGAAGTTGAAGTTAGTTCAGATTTACACTGATGAAACAGAGCAGAATCTGCACTGAACTGCATTAAGGTAAATTCCCTCTCCTGGTCACCTGCTCTATTAGGTGTCTGAATTGTATTATTGTTCATTTTCAGCGTGATCCTCCACTGCGATTAGTATCTCTGGGGAAATGGTGAGAGTGCTCAACTCCCAGTGAATTCAGTGCGAGATGATTCTCAGAGGGCACTCATGCAGAATCAGCCCCATAGATTTCAAGCTCTCTGGGACAATGACAATGCCCTGCTTCATATTTTGAACAAAGCTGGGTATGCTGCTGGCACTCGCTACATAACAATTAATACTAAACTTTCAAGTGAGGAAAGAGTTTGGCAGCAATCAACATAGGGTAAAGTCACAAGTGTTCATCAATACAGAATGGAAAAAGTGGTAAGCAGCCTCTGAGCTGTTTCAACATGATCAAGATGTGGATCAGGGGCGGGCAAACTTTTTGGCCAGAGGGCCACATCGGGTTTCCGAAATTGTATGGAGGGCCGGTTAGGCCAAACAGACAGGCGTGGCCCGGCCTCCGCCCCCTATCCAACCCCCCTGCTTCTCGCCCCCTGACAGCCCCCCCAGGACTTCTGCCCCATCCACACACACCCCACACTCCCTGTCCCCTGACCGCCCCCGGAAGCCCTGCTCCCCACCGCCTCATCCAACCCTCCCTCGCCTTCCTGACTGCCCCCATTCAACCCCCCTGTTCCCTGCCCTCTGACTGCCCCGACCCCTATCCACACCCCCGCCCCGACCACCACCCCGAAACTCCCCTGCCCTCTATCCAACCCCCCTACTCCCTGCCCCCTTACTGTGCTGCCTGGAGCACCAGTGGCTGGTGGCACTACAGCCGCGCCACCCAGAGCACCAGGACAGGCAGCCACGCCACCACGCAGCACAGAGCACCAGGCAGCTGTGCTGCCCGGCAGGAGTTTGCAGCCCTGCCACCCAGAGCATTGCACTGGCAGCGCAGTGAGCTGAGGCTGTGGGGGAGGGGGAACAGCAGGAGAGGGGCCAGGGTCCGGGCAGGAGGGTCCCGCGGGCCAGACGTGGCCCGCGGGCTATCGCTTGCCCACCTCTGATGTGGATAATCAACTCTGTATATCCCGACTCTGCATAGTTATGACTAACTTATGGGAGTATTGCATATTATTCAAGCTATTTTTGACTTCCAACACAAAATAGTGCTGCTTTTCTTTTCAAAACAGCCTAATTTACTTTGGCTTATTCAAGTTCTGGAAATGCTGAAACAGCAAAAAGAAAAAAATATCACAGCAGCAAGTCCTTTTCCTACAAACACATTTCAGCTGGTGACAACTGCAAAACATGGAGCGAGAAACTTGGTGCCTGGGAAATTACCGGAGTACTGGTTACAAAAGTGCAAAGTATGATCGCATGTACAGGCCAGGGAAGTGGGAATATTCATCTGATGATTTTAGACAATCTGAAATGGGCAAAACATGGACTTTTATTGTCGCAGAGAAACAACAGCAATAGGTGTTGGTGAATATTCCAGTATTGGTTCAAGCCTTATTAAAATCTCCTCAGGGAGTGCTTAACGATTGAGTTATGATATTGTGGAGCTATGACAATTTACACCCGCCGAGGATCTGCCTTTGAGCTCTCTCTGTATACACACTCCACATTATTGTTTGTATTTGTGCACACACAAATACACCTACACATGTATGCTTTCCTTTCAGTAAAACTTTGGTGCTATTTGGAACGACCCACTTAACCACTAATCAACATGGGGCATATTCTAAGGAATACCATCTTCAATTTATAAAGTTAATGTAAAAAGAAAGCAAAAGTAATAGAAGCAGAAAAGCAGTACCTGAGTTACATTGGTATAAATCCACAGTAACTACATTACATGAATAAGCTACTGAAGAAATACACAGCTGTGTTACCACCCTCTTTCGCCTCCCCCAGGATGAAAGATATGCCAAATATTATAGACAAGTTCTTGAATTTGTCACATATTTGGCTGGTTTTTTTAAAAGGTATATTTCTGAAGTTAAAAAAAACACAAACTTTTAAAACTATGAGCTAGATTCTGATCTCAGATATACTAGTGTAAAACTAGTCACTCCACTGAAGTTAAGGGAACTGCTTGGGATTTACAACAACGTAAATGAAAGCAGAATTTTACTCTCCTTCACTAAGCAAATAACCATATGGTGGCTTCTTCGCTAAGCTATTTACTGAAATGTTGGCAGCTCTTCGTTCAACATTATGTCTAAAATATAAATAAACAAATCCAGCAATCATTCAGTTAGAAGATTTTGCAGTTGTTAAGAAGTGGGCTGTAGCCCACGAAAGCTTATGCTCTAATAAATTTGTTAGTCTCTAAGGTGACACAAGTACTCCTGTTCTTTTTGCGGATACAGACTAACATGGCTACTACTCTGAAACTTGGAAATGAAAAAGTACCATCTTAGTATAAATATGAACTAAGATCATTTTAATACAATCCATAATCAAGTTCACAAAGAGGAAAGAAGTTTGCTGCTCTCAAGAAGCCCTGTCTGATTTCAAGAAGTATCACTGCAACAGTGCTGGCATATAACAAGGCGATGAGAGGGACAGCTGCAGTCCCTCAACACCTGCATGATTCTGAGTGAAAGAACAGAACAATCACGAGGCAGAGCTCCTCTGTTAGGAAGCCTGAAGGGATGTTCTTTGTGATGGCATCAAGTGACCAGACAAGAAGGAAAATCCCAACACACAGCTAACAAATACTGAGAGGGCAGCAAGGCCCTGTCAATCTTTAAGAAGTTTTCTGGAGAACAGCATGTAGGTGTTAAAAATAATTCTTCAGACTTATGACATTATGAATTCCCCATTCCATTTGGAGTTGTTTGAGAAGATACAAGGTGCATCTCTCCTTTAACATTTGTTTAAAAAAAAAAACCCACAAAAAAACCTACTCTAGCTAGCAGGTACGGTGTTTGATGTGGTACCTCATGACATTTTGATTAAAAACCTAGAGCAATATAAAATTAACATGGCACACTTTAAATGGATTAAAAACTGGCTAAATCATAGGTCTTAAAATGCAAATGTAAACTGAGAATCACCATCAAGCTGGTGTGTTTCCTGATGGCTCCCAAAGGCAGGGCCGGCTCCAGGCGCCAGCGCAGGAAGCAGGTGCTTGGGGTGGCCAATGGGAAGGGGCAGCACATCCGGGTCTTCAGCGGCAATTCAGCTGCAGGTCCCTCAGTCCCTCTCTGAGGGAAGGACCAGCCGCCAAATTGCCACTGAAGAATGAAGTGGCGCAGTAGAGCTGCCGCCGAAGTGCTGATGATCGTGGCTTTTTTTTTTTCCCCCTTTGCCACTTGGGGCGGCAAAAAAGCTGAAGCCGGCCCTGCCCAAAGGGATTAGTTTTTGGCCCTGAACTATTTAACATTTTTGTTAATGACCGGGAAGAAAATATAACATCACTGATAAAATTTGCAGATGACACGAAAATTGGGGGAGTGGTAAACAACGAAGAGGACAGGTCACTGATTCAGAGCAATTTGGATTGCTTGGTAAACTGGGTGCAAGCAAAGGACATGTGTTTTAAAAATGCTAAATGTGAACATATACATCTAGGAACAAAGAACATATGTCATACATACAGGATGGGGGACTCCATCCTGGAAGCAGTGACTTTAAATAAAGATTTGGGAATCGTGATGGACAATCAGATGAACATGAGCCCCCATTGTGATGCTGTGGCCAAAAGAACTAATGCAATCCTGGGATGCATAAACAGGGGATCTTGAGTAACAGAGGTTATTTTACCTCTGTATTTGGCATTAAAGTGACCACTGATGGAATACTGTATCCAGTTCTGGTGCCCACAATTCATAAAGGATGTTGATAAATTGGAGAGGGTTGAGAGAAGAACCATGAGAATGATTAAAGGATTAGAAAACATGTCTTTTAATGATACACTCAAGGATCTCAATCTATTTAGTTTAACAAAGAGAAGATTAGATATGACTTGATTCAATCTGTATCTACATGGAGAACAATTATTAATGGGTTCTTCAATCTAACAGAGACAAGTATAACAAGATCCAATGGCTGGATGCTGAAGCTAGAGAAATTCAGAATAAAAATAAAGCATACATTTTTGACAGTGAGGGTAATTAATCACAGGAACAATTTACCAAGAGTCATGGTGGATTTTCCATCATTAACAATTTTTAAATCAAGAATGGAAGTTTTTCTAAAAGATCTGCTCTAGGAATTATTTTGAGAAAGTTCTATGGCCTGTGTTACACAGGACATTAGACCCGATGATTACAGTGATCCCTTCTGGCCTTGGAATCTATTAATCTATGAACACAACCTGCATGGTTTGGTTTATATTTTAAAATATCGCTTTTCTGTATTTAACAATTATCTGCCATTTGGACTGATTTAAATCAAAGTGATTTAAGTTAGCAAGCAAGAACTTTTGTACTTTCTAGTTATTTTCCTAAGGAAAAGTTGATGCTATTGGCTAGTAACTGTTAAAACATATCAATCTGCAAATAAATATTTCCTTTATACTACATTTGGTATTTCTTTTTGCTAACCAGGAGGATACACTGTAGCTATATACATTTAAGTAACTAGATAGTTTAACACACACTTATTCAGATTCTTAATTTTTACGTTTTTTATAATGTTAGAAAATGGTGAATGTTGCATTTCTCACTCTAAGGGTACATCTACACTACAGCGGGGAGTCTATTTAAGATACGCAAATTCAGCTACGTGAATAGCGTAGCTGAATTCGACGTATTGCAGCCGACTTGTGAGGACGGCGGCAAAATCGACTTCTGCCGCTTTTTGTCGGCGGCGCTTACTACCACCTCCGCTGGTGGAGTTAGAGCGCCGATTTGGGGATCGATTGTCGCATTCCGACGGGACGCGATAAATCGATCCCCGATGGGTCGATTTCTACCCGCCGATTCAGGCGGGTAGTATAGACCAGACCTAATAGATCATGATTAATTTTTTCCTTGTGATTTGAGTCAAGCTCCATTTGGAGGGAAATCGGAATTCAATTAAAAATCTGCAAAAACAGCATTTTAATTTTTGTATTAGTTAAATAAAATTACCTTAAATATAGTGGATACGCAAGAAAAAAGTTTATCTGTTTTGCATTTAAAACTAACTGATTTATTGAACAAAGGAAGTATTATACATAGTTAGTGAATTGAACTAATTGTTTCTGGTCACCATGTCCTTCAAGATTTTAGAACTAGCAGATCTCATCATATCACACCTTGTTTGTGTTCACAGATTGGAAAAGGAAACAGCTTTCCTGCTTTTTTCAATTCCCAGTCGATTTCTTAACTTTGAAGTAGTCATTGAACTGAACCAGCTGAATAAACCAAAATGAATTATATAGTCTCTATGCATCTGCAGAAGAAGGTAATCCAGTCAAAAGCTAGTTTAGTGTTTCAACAAACACTAGTTCTAGGTGCTCAGCCAGGGACTTTCACCAGTTTGACTTTCTTTGACACTTTGGCAGCAAACATATACTACTTAATATTATTTCTTTGACTGTAATTTAAATAATTTTAATAGATGAGTAAATTTAGGTCTTACCATAGGTTGTCAATTTCAAATTTAATTTTAAATAGGTTTATTTTTAAAAGCAAAAATTTATTTAATTTAAATAAAAAACCCAATTTAAAAACAAAAACAATCTGTTTTGATTTATTTTAAACAACTTTTTTCCACCGTTATCTACACTGCAGCCCTAGTGAACCACCACATCAACCAAAGTGCTAAGTGTGCACCTAAAGAATTACAAATCCATGTGTAATACAGGCATGTCAAATCTCACTCACTGGGTGTGAGACTCTCTCATTAGCATGCCATCTCACTCTCACACACATTCCTAAGCTCATCTCACTCATTCTGAGTAAATATATAAAGATTTAAAATATTTCTCAGACACTGCAAGAGACAACAATTCATCCAGGGCCTCAGAGCTTGGAAATTGGTGTAATGTGGTAACCATGGAGACTACAGGCCCTCGTTCTATGCATGCGCATGTGTAGCCTACACAGGGTGTGTGTGTGTGTGTGTGTGTACACCCACTTGACAGTTAAAAAAATATGAGTTCACCCAAAAAACGAGGAAGACTTGATCAAACATTTGCAGGTTCTGCAAAATACAGTTCAAAATTTAAACCACACTGGACAACTTTATATCCTCATGGATCTCCAACAATCTAGGTGTTTGTTCCAACCCGCAAATAATTGTTTTTATTAAAATCCACTGGTTTGCATTGCATATAGAATTCTCACATGCCCTAGACTAGAGTTTAGGGTTGTCAACCCTCCCGGATTGGCTGGGAGTCTACCAGAATCGGCACCAATCTCCTGGTGCCTATTGAAAGCAATCCAGGAGATTTTAATAGGCCGCTAAAAGTCCGGTTGGCGGCACAGCGGGGCTAAGGCAGGCTCCCTACCTGCCCTGGCTCCATGTGGCTCCCGGAAGCGATCAGCACCTCCCTGTGGCTCCTAGGTACAGGGGCCACCAGGTCCTCTCTGCACACTGCCCCTACCCCAAGCGCCAACTCCGCAGCTTCCATTGGCTGGGAACCATGGCCAATGAGAGCTGCAGGGGCGATGCCTGCCGGCAGAGCAGTGCACATAGCCATCTGGCTGCCCGACCCTAGGAGTTGGACATGATGGTTGCTTCTGGGAGCTGCCTGAGGTAAGCACCACTCGGTCAGAGCCCACACCGCTCGCCCTCTCCCACCCCCCACCCCCATGCCCCAGCCCTGAGCCCTCTCCCACACCCATACTCCCTCCCAAAGCCCAGACCCTGCACGCCTTCCTGCACCCCGGTTGAAAAGGGAACCTGGCAGTGTCCAGTCAGATGTACTGACTGGACACCAAAAATCATTAACCCGCAGAGGGAGTCCGGGGGGGGGGGGGGGGGGGGGGGAGGGGGGCGGAAGAGAAGGAAGGTGGAGTTGATCCAGTGAGTGATGGGGGGAGCAGGGTAGAGGCGCGAGTGACGGGGCAGGGCCTTGGGGGGGAAAGAGGCAGAGCACAGGCAGGGCCTTGGGGGAAGAGGCAGAGCACAGGCAGGGCCTTGGGGGAAGAGGCAGAGAAGGGGGTGGAGCCTCAGGGGAAGAGGTGGAGCAGGGGTTTGAGGGAAGAGGCAGGAAGCAGGGCCTCAGGGGTCCAGTTACCACCAATTAGAAAGGTGGCAAGCCTACCCTAGACTTTAGCATGAATTAGGACATTTAAGTGTTTCATATGCAATATTAAGCAGTGAACATTTTAAACCAAATTATTAAGTGCTGGTTGGATTAAAAACCTGGACTATTGGATGTTGCCAAGGACCAAAGATGAGAGTCCCTGTCTTAAGCAGTGAGCTAACACACCACCTGGAAAGTCTCACTATTTGTGACTGTAAATCTCACTCTTACGGACAGCCAACTCTTGGCATCTCTGATAATAATAATAATACTGGGCACACCCATGGCATCTTCATAGCACAAAATTGCAAAACACTTCGCAGCCATCATTAATTAAGCATCACAACAATCCTGTGAAGTAAGCAACTATCACTATACCCAGTTCACAGAAATTAGGGCATAGACCAGTCAGGAGATTTGCCCAAGGTCACAAAAAAATAAGTCAGAGATAGACCCATGATTACAGCCATGACCTCCTGACTCCAGTCATGTCTTCTGTAGCAACACCATGTTTCTTCACTAAGATTACTATTATAGGGCCCTGCTCCTGCACACAGAAGTCAACTGGGATTTTGCTATTGACTTCAACAGGAGCAGGTTCAAGCCAATGGTGAGCAAAGCCTAACCACAGACTAGCAGATAAGGCCCCTATCCTGCAAGTTGTTTTGTGGAGGCAGACTCATACGCATTTCAATGGGATGTGGGTACCTAACTCCCATAGGTTATTTACAGTTTCTAGCCTAAGTCACTACTTGGACAAGAAACAGACCTGTTGGGGGAAGGAGTTGACTGCTACATCCTATGCTGTTCACACCACAAAGCACCTTTTGTCTCCGCCCATCTCATAAGAATAAAGGACAATTCTACAGTATTTCAGAAATTATAAATGATGGGAAGTCTAAATATGCATTTGAAGTATTCTAAGAGGCTTGTTGCCTTAGGGTTCTGCTGTTTCAAGCTTCCCCTTACCAAAGCACATTGGCAAAATAGCCCAGCTTCTCAGAGCTCAGGTCACAAGAATGCATAAGGCATCCATCTGGAAGAGCTAAAAGACAGACTGCATTGCCTCTGATATATGAAGTGCTCCCAAATCACAAATTCAGACACTATGTCTAGAACTGGAAAACTGCTCCACTATCAACATTTGAGGTGACAAGGGACATACATCTACAATAGCAGAGAAAAGAGCAAGGAAGAAAAGGGGTATGGAGCAAAACCCTTTTAATAATAATGATGGAATGCAGTCATTCAGGAGGTGAGGGATCACTTTTCATTGAATAGAACGAACAGATTAACTTAAATTTATCCTGGTTTAAAAAAAAAAAAAAAGGAACCCTACTAGTTCCAGCCACCTCTCTTCCTTTCACACTGCAAAATAAAATGATACTAGCTTCAAATAAATTTTGAGGAGTGCACAATTTTTTACCTAACACTTTCTTCATTCAGTTCTGTGTACGTTTTCCCTCTCAGTTTCACATCTGTGTTCTCTGCATCTGCCCTCCGTCTCCTGCAGTACTGTCAACTCTCCTGATTTTGTTACGAGTCTCATTATAATTATTGTTTTTCTTAAAGCCCCAGCTCCTGGAGTCAAATGGGTGTGTGATGTTTTAAGCCTTCATTCTCAAAGAAAAAATAAATTTCTAGCCCTCATGACTGTGGAGAAAGCTTCAAAATGGGACCCCAGTGCACCCTAAAGGCTCAACAAGCAGAAGGTAAATAAAAAGAATACTAAATCTATTATTTTTACATAATCTCATGATTTTTTGAGACTGACTCATGATATTTGAACATTTGGGATTGGCACTACTGCTGCTGTCAGTCTCTTTCTCCCAGTTTTGTACTCCCCTTATCCTTGCAGCCAGTGGCACATTAATATACAAGCCCACAGGACTTATGCCCAAGGGCCCTGGCCAATTTGGGGGCCCCAGGAGCGCCGGAACCTGTGTAGAATGGGGAGAACCACCAGCACCAGAACTCTGGCCCTGGCCCTGCTCCTTCTCTTCCCCTAAAGCCCCGCCCCCACCGGAAGCTGGAGCCAGGCCGAGGTAAGAGCCACCCAGGGAGCCTGGGCCGCTGTGGGGAGCCCCAGATCTGCCACCTGCCCTGGCCGGGGTGCCAGAGAGCAGCCCCCTGCCCGTGTCCCCGCCCCCCGGGTGCACCACCCAGGCAGGTGGAGGGTCCGGGGCTTCCCATAGCAGTCCAGGCTCCCTGGGGGGTTCTTAGGGATCTGGGGGGAGGGGGGGAAGGGGCCAGAGAGCTGACCACTTTATCAGCTCTCCCACCATGAAGCGCAGCCCCTGCTGCCGTCACTCCACACCTGCCCAAGGCTACAGAGGCGACATGGGGTGGCATGCAGGGCCACGTGTCCCCCAGATTACTTGGGACACCTCTGGCGGGGTCGCCCAGCAGCAAGGAGGCAGAGTTCCCCCTGACAGCAGCATTCTCCCTGTGCTCCTGAAGCCCAGGGGAGGGAGGATGCAGCAGGGAAGTGGTTGGTTGCCAGCTGAGCTCCTGCCCCACCACATGGGGCTATTTCACCTTCTCTGCTGCTGGAGTCCCAGTGCTGCTGCTTGCTTTGCAGACCATCCACCGAGGTGAGTCAGAGGTTACGAGTGGGACTCCAGCAGCACTGAAGGCGAAGCAGAACCCATGTGCCAGGGGAGGAGCTCAGTCAGCAGCCAGCACCTAGCACAATGGGGTTCTGCTCCATGACTGAGGCTCCCAGGTGCTATGATAATACAGCCAGCAGCCCTATTGCATCCTCTTTCCCTGGGCTGCATAGACACACTGAGAGCACTCCTTCCCAGGGGAGTGCTGCTCCTTGCTGCTGGGCATCTGTTCGCAGCTACTTAACCACATGATAGGATGAGCACATGGGGTTTTCTATTGAAGACCCCATAGAAACCCAATTTCACATCTGCAAAACACAGTGGAATTACCACTAACAGGTTTCCAGAAAGAATGCTGAAAAAAAAAAGAAGATGAGGTATTACTGATGTCTTTTTGTTTTCACATAGGTATTTTATTCTGTTGCTGAGAAGTCATCAGCATATTTCATTCCCCCCTCCCAATGGCACCTGCGAGGGTACTTTCATGTCTTTTCCTAATCATAATGATACACTGTATTGTTCATACCGCTATTTGGCTTTCTAGACTGATAAACAAATCAGAACAATATGGAGACAGAACAACAGCCCTCCTAAATTAGGAAACTGGTGAGCAAATTGAACTCACTTCTGGCTGAGGGGCAGAGTTCTGTTCTTCAAAGCCTGTCCCCTTTGGTTTGAAAATGGTACTCATATAATGAGATCCCAGAAAAAATATTTTAAAATATACTGCACAGATGATCTCAGATTGAGGGCGGTGTCTGGCTTTAACAGTGTCTAGGTAGAGAATTTTCAAACACTGAAGGGCAAATCCTATTGACTAACAAAGCCCCAAACAGCAGCAGAACCAGTGTGGTGGGAGGGACACAGAGCCCAGGCCGAAGAAGTTGCCTGAGAGGGAGCATGCCCAGCCCTGAGTTTCTGCTCTACCTGCTGGGCTCTCCTGTCAGAACCCACAGCAGTTCCTCTTGGAGCTGTGCAAAGCCTCAAGCCAGTTGGGCAGGGAAGGGAGCAGGGTGGGAAAGGAGCCAGGGATGCCATTTGTGGGTGAGCTGGCTGTTCATGGTCCCATCCTGTGGGCCATGGAGCTGGGTGGGGAAAGACTACTGGCTGTGATAGGAACTTCCTCCTGGAAACCCCAAGGGGCAGGAGGAGAGCTGGGCTGGCTGTAGGACAGAGGGGGAAGGCCCTAAAATCCCTTCCCCCAAGAAAGCCTCAAACCAGCAGAGAGGGGTAAGGAGCCGGTTAGGGGAGGCAGGGACTCCTGGGAGGCGGTGGTGTAGGAGCTCTGAGGAGGAAAGACAGGTTCTCCTGCTTTCCTGGGTTTTTAAACTTTGTGTGGATTTTAGCTCTCAAACTCTTGAAAGTCAATAGGTACTCAAAAGCAACGCTGTGTGCCAGTGTCCCCCATATGGATATGCATTACTGACATGTCACTTTAACAATATCTTACCCTTCTCAATGCAATACAGGGTAAGAAGACTAAAAAAGAAGTGTAAGTTTGCCCCAGGACAAACATGTAGTGCTCAGCAGGTCTTGTAGCTAGCTCAGAACAAAGAAAATGTAGCGGGAATGCTGAATCCATAGCATGCCACTCCTCCATAGCAACACTGAAAGCTGGTGTGAGGGGCCAGTAAAGCCGTAATGGTTTTCCTCTGTGGGTGTGTCTCATGTTTAACATTAAAATGTAAGATCCTTGGGGCAGGGACATATAGCTTTATGTTCTCTGCAAAGTGTTTAATACAGTTCAGGGCTTTGCACCAATAAAAATGATAAACAATATAATAATGCTGGGCCAGTTGAGAAATTTGACCTATACTGAAGTTTTAAGGCCTCTGCTTGATTTTTCCAAGGATCCCTTTGGACAATCCAATAGTTTTAAAACTTTATTCGATGCTTTTTTGTCTGCTTACTGCCTTAGACAACTGGGTCTGGCCACGTACCAACACTGCCCAAAGTGGTTCATATTGGCAAAGGTCTCAGTACGAGTCAGTGAACCAGTGCTGGCCTTAGATTTATGGCTCACTAGGTAGAATTCTAGCTAGATTCATAGGCCGAAGGGGGGAAACAGCACAATTTATAAGCATGACTGCTGCTCATCTGACAGAATGTCTGCTAGGCTGTCAGGTCAGAAGCCTCACCTGTCATCTAGACAGTCACTCTGGAACTTCATGGTGAAGATTTGGAAACAGCTCTCAACCTGGTGCACAGCTAAATGTCAACATGCTGCAAATGCCTTGCAGGCAACATGAAGCAATAGTTTTAAAAACACACACAAGCACACAAGTTATGAAAATAGTCTCTGCCGTTTCTATCTACACTGAAGAATCATGGTCTCATTCAATGATTACCAGCATTTATCTATACATTTATTTTCCTCTTTCATTCAATATAGATCAAGAGTCCTGCTGGACAGATACCGAGAGCAGGGTCTTTCTCAGCAGTGTTCAGAGGCAGCATGCTGGCTGCTGAAAGGAGATCAGCAAACTATACACTGGGCTTTCCCCCATGACCCTGGCCTGACACCCTGCCTTCTTACATTTATCTTTGCCTGTGAAAGCCCTCCCAGTCACCTCCATCAAGTGCTGCAACTAACGGCAGCACAACTCTCTTCCTCCTTCATGAGGACTGCTGGCTCATGGAGAAGCAAGACCAGGAGCTCCCCCCCCCTCCATCCTGGCTACCCCATAGGTCTGGACCCTTTCTGAACCACCATTCTCCAACCAAGCTCCCCTATCCCTCACTTCCTAGCATAGTGCACCCATTGAAGCGGGAGGCTACATCTGCCCCTGAACTGGGCTCAGTGAAAACTGAGATTACTTTTGATGCATGTTCATAGACAGCCTTTAAAGGCCAGAAGGGACAATCATGATCATCTAGTCTGACCTCCAGGCCACAGAACCTCGCCCACCCACTCCTGTAATAGACCCATATCCTCCGGCTGACTTACTGAAGTTAAAGACTTCCAATTACAAAGAATCCATCATTTATTCTAGTTTAAACCTGCAAGTGACCCAGGCCCCATGCTTCAAAGGAAGGCAAAAAATCCTTAGGGTCTCTGCCAATATGACCCAGGGGAAAATTCCTTCCCAACCCCAAATATGGCAATCACTTGGACCTTGAGCATTTTGGCAAGATCCAGACACACCTGGGAAAGAATTCTCTGTAGTAACTCAGAACTCTCCCCATCTAGTGTCTAGCTGTTGGAAATATTTGTTATTAGCAATCGCAGATCGGCTACATGCCATTGTAGACAGTCTCATCACACCATCCCCTTTGTAGACTTATTGTTTATTCTTTTGGCTGTCATAAGAAAATCAGGGTCTCAGAAGCTGTGGGATGGATTTAGGCTGCAGAACCCAAAATTGCTAAGAACTGCTGCTGAATTAGAGTTGCCAACCCTCCAGGATTGGCCTGGAGTCTCCAGGAATTAAAGATTAATCTGTAATTAAAGATGATGTCATGATTAAATCTCCAGGAATATGTCCAAACAAAATTGGCAACCCTATGTTGAATTGAGTTGGAGCCGTAAAAAGTTCCCTCCAGCAAAATGATTTTGAAACCCATTCTTTTTCTAACATTGTTCTGTCTTAGCCTTTGGGTAAGGTGAATTTAAAAAAACACATTTTAATAATAAAGACGTGATCATTAGTTCTTTCCTTTCATACAAATTAAAACTATTTACAGTGAATCTATCAATGATTTCTTTGGTGCTTTCCCAGTTTTGATTCATTCATCCCTAAGAATCTGCCTTTCAAAGTGAACACTGTCCAATATGCCAACTGGTTAAAAAAACCCCACAAAGTGTTGTAAGAGAATAAAGGAACGTGTTGAGAAGCCAGGGCTTAAGAAGAAACAGCACAAAATAAATCCTTGATGGGAACTTTGTAGAAGGAAATTTAGGTCAGGCATCTTAGTGCACAAGCAGGAGTGTGTCTGACGATACACTGTAGGTGTGCGCTTACTATCTAACATCTATATAGTTGTAAAATCATTCACTCTAAGAGTGCCTGCTTTTTTATGATTAAATCACACAGCCATATTACAGGATTAATTGAACTCCACAGAGCATGAATTATACTGGAAGCCAATTAGAAGAGCAAACCCTTCATGCGGACAATTCAATCAGGTTACCAACAATAAATAGGACTTCTTAAGAGGGACAAATTTACAGCTTTCCATCTCCAGATAGCAGCACTCTGAGAAAGGTGAATGGGAGGATGACTTTTCACATGCTAATTATACAAGTTTGTATTGCATACGCAATCACACTAGACCTCCATTAAGAAGCACACATGTAACTTCACCCCCTCTTCTATCTAAATCAGCTAATCAGTCAAGACTTCTAAAAACCTATCTTTTTCCAAGATTAAGGATTATGCAGAGATATTCATTACGCATGCTAAACTACCACAATTTTTAAGCAAGCGTCGTTAGTGTTACATACAGAACCCTGAGCCACACGTGAATACATGTTTGTACTTTCAATTCAGAGAGGAGGAGAGAGAGGAGAGAAATCCACCTTTTGCCTAGGAAGGAACATTATTATTGTGTCCCTAAGTCTTATGCAGCCACACTTTGCAACATGACATGTAGCAGGTAAATCTGATATGTAGATTGTTTTGGGATTAAAGCTACAGATGCAGGATTCAATACTGCCCTGATTTATACCCCATTCAAACTCACTGACTGCAGTGGGATTTCATAGGATTTAAATCAATCAAAGTGGAATTTGCCCTTCAATTTTGACTAATCTGAATATCTTCTGGACAGGAAGGTGCACCGGAAAGCCAACTAAACATGTGCAATAATGAAATTGGCTCTCCGTACTCTTCTAGAGTGGCCTGGGGTTTGCCTATATTCTTACTTGTCTGGGCATGAAGGGTGTAGACTGAATTAATTAGAGAGCATTAAAGTTCTATGTGTTTCATAAGGAACAGACTGCACCCCTTTCATTAGGGGGCTGGTCACTTTTCTAACAAAGGCAATGTACAATTATCCCCTTTTGTCCTATGTTGTAGTTCATTTTATCCATTTAACAAGAGCTGCTGTTTAAGTTATAGCCACAAGGCCAGCTGATTTCATCAACAATAAAACGTGATGCTACATATAAAGCCGATTCATCTCATTTCATAGAGGTCTGCCCAGGGCTGCCCTGGAAGTGGACATGAGCAAAACAAGATGAAAATATCCCTGGTGACAGCTTTCGGAGCAATGCATTGGCAACAGATTTAAGTATGACAAGATTCCTATATGCTCTTGCTGCATGCAGCCTCAGTGATCTTTTAACAGTTTATGTAAATACATTCTGCATATAAAATTACAACATTACTGCGCGCGCGTAGTATATAAGCCTAGTATAAAAATGACATCCTTTCATATGCAATCATTTTAACTGCCTACATTTCTATGCAGTGTTATTGTAGCCATGATGGTCCCAGGATATTAGCGAGACCAGGTGGACGAGGTGATCTCTTTCATTGGACCAAATTCTGTTGAGAGACTAGATTTCGAGCTTACAACAGAGCTGACCTGAAGAAGAGCTGTGTGTAAGCTCGAAAGCTTGTCTCTCTCACTAACAGAAGTTGGTCCAATAAAAGAGCCAACAAAAGATATTACCTCACCCACCTTGTGTCTCTACATGTCTATGCCGTATTTTGTAACACAAGGGGTCATATTCTGCCCTTAGTTACACCCATGCAACTGATTGATTCCAATGGGGTTATACAGCTGTGGCAGGGTACAGAATGTAAGCCATCTTCTCCAATATATTTTCCTTTTCATGGAGTAAGAAAGGGATGTCAATTGTGCCTTGATTGTTGCACAGCTGTGACTGAACCCTTTGTTTAGTTAATCAAATCAAAATTGATAAGGAAACCAAAACAATGCGATGGGGGTTTGTCTACGCTGCAGCTGAGAGCAAGTCTCCCAGCCTGAGTAGATAGACTTGCAGTAGCAGGGCTTGAGGTAGCATGCTAAAAATAGCAATGTGGATGTTCTGGCTCGGGCTGCAAATTGGCCTCTCAAGATCGCACAGCCCGCTCGGCTTGAGAACCCGAGCTGCAACCTGAGCCACAACATCCACACTGCTATTTTTAGCGCGCTAGTTTGAACCCTGTTAGCTCAAGACCATCTACTCAGGCTGAGAGGTTCACTCCCTGCTGCAATGTTCACATTCCCTGTAAAGGCAAATGTTTATACAGGCCCCAATTCAGCAATACACTTAAGCATGTGCTTAATCCCACTGACTTGAATGTGGGTTAGGCATGTGTTCAAGTGCCTCCCTGAATTGGGGCCATAAAATCTTGTTCTTCATTTCTGCTCCTGTTTAACCTACAGTATCTTATGGGACCAGTTCTGTTACCTGTATTCATGTACTTACTGATCTGAATAAGAGTGGCAGAATAAGGCCCTATATTCATTCCAATTTGGTTTTTCAGATATATAAAGGAGATCTGCAAAAGAAAACAAATCTGTTGTGTTTATGGTGCTTCCCACCCCCATCCTCCATCCCTTTATACTATACAAGGTGATCTGATTTTTGAGTGGCTGGGGTCCGTTCTGTTTTTATAAAAGTTTTCTTTTCCCACTTATTTTTACATCAGAAATACCAGGTCTGATCTACCCTATGCTAGCTGAAGGGCTGTCAAAATACTGGAGAACTACAGCCATCCTGAGAGACTGAAACCTGAAGATTTGACAAGGGAAGAGCTTTTTACTTACATTGCTTAAAACATTTCATTTTTTTGTTTTAGTTATCATCTATTTAACTCAAACACCTGATAACAGCTGAGAGAAAAGTCTTCCTTTGTTAAAATTTCAGACACCGTCAGTCCTTCCATGGAAGGCTGTAAAAGCTCCCATTACAGTTCTCTAGCCATCCAGCAAAGCCAGGGAAGAAAAGACTTCATATTACTTACATTATTAAGCAAAATGACTTCTCAGGGGCAGGAGGTGCCCTTTCAAAGGGACAAATTTATACACACATCTAAACATAGACAGACGGACACACACACAAAAAAGAAGAGTGTATGCTTTTTCCACAGCACCTTTAAAAGTAAGTTTTAAACTTAATCATAAAAGAATCCAAAACTCATCTAAAACCCCACTCAAATCTCATGCAGAAAATATGGATTTTCAGCATCCTAATATGGGATAAAACTCCCCCCACTACATTCACACCTTCAGTTGTCAATCTTCTATACTCATGATTCCACTGATGATTGCCCACACCTCGCCTCCAAGGACTTAGCATTAAACTGCACTGAAGTAGATCACTGTCCAAAATCATCAAGTGAGTCAGTCCACTTTTTAATGTGCCCTTTCCTCCAAATTTTTAGCCTATTTATGCCAATGACATCCCTTGCTCAATTCTTTTTTTTGTTTGTTTTTTAATATTTTTCTTGCTTCCTTTAGTGCCTACATACCACGATGATGGACATAATATAGATTAAATTCTGCAGACAAAAAATCAGTGGGAAAGAAGGAAATGCATTCATTCACTGGTCTGACAATGGGTTCAATGATGGCTGTTCAACAAGGCAAATGTAAGGAGCAGCATGTTAGTGGGCTCAATACAGAAATAAACGGATGATAGTCTGTGGCCATGTTATACAGGAGCTCAGACTAGATGATCTAATGGTCCCTTCTGGTCTTAAAGTCTATAATCTATGCCTGAGGAGCAGCCCAGGAGCATGAAGGGAGTAAATTGTACCAGGTATGGACCCAGCCCAGCCTATGTTCCCCAGCCCACCAGTGCAGCTAAACCAGCCAGCAAGCTGGGAGGCACAGCCAAGGCTTCACACCACTCTTCACCCTGTTTGGCCTTTTCCCTCCCACCTGCTCTGCAGAGTCTGCTTTCTCTCTCTCTACACTGCTACCCATGGCACAGGTAGCTGATGCAGAGATGTAAGGAAGCACAAGGCTTGTGTTTCCAGTGTCAGAATATAGTTTTGCATTTTCTGTTGCTCGGGGGGGGGGGGGGGGGGGAAGGGGGGGACCACGACAATTTCTGTGAGAACAATTCCACCTGTTGAAGATTTGTTAGACCAATGAGCTGCTCAATTCCTATTGTCCTTGGGCAGCTGTCCACCTACCTAATGAATCAATATTTTTATTCAATTTACCTTTTACTGCACATAAATTGACATAATTTTTTCTATTTTGAACCACATCTTTGTTGCCTCCCTAGTTAGCCTAGGGTTCCCCATTGCCCCTTGTGTCTGTACACAACAGCTGTTTGGATTTTTATGGCAATTGTCCTGGAGATCTAAAATGCAAGATGATGTATGGCATTACCTATGATCTGTCAGCATTTTTAACCTGCCCTCACAATGAGATTAGCCACCCTTTCAGCAGCAGTTTGCAGCTGTCCAGTCGCTTTTCACTCACTTTCTATTTTAAAACAAAGCAAAAACACACACTATAAAACTACTCCACTTAGTTTTTAGAAGGGAGTTGAGACTGTGCCAAAACACCTACAAACTCTGCAATGTGGAGGAATGGAACCTACTGGGGAGTCACTCCAGATCTGTAAACTGATAAGTACATTAGAAATTATATTCTCTGCCTTGATTGACTCCCAATACTCTACATCACTGCACTGCCTTTATATGCCAAAGACCCTGATCCAAAACACTTAACATACGTGCTTGATGTCATTAGCCTATTAAAGACTTAAAGGTAAGCACATGCGTAAGTGTTTGCAGGATCGGGGTGTAAATCAGAGGGTACAAAGGCAACTATTAGAGGTGTTTGTCATGACTTATTTTTGGCATACACATAAACAAATGAAGATCTTTTATAAAAGATTCTATATCCCTATGAAAATATTTTATAAACACACAAACACATACAAATATTGTATGCATCACACACAAAACATGTTGTGGTAAAGGTAGTAAAGAAATAAATGTAATAACTTGAAGTGTGTTTAGCCTAGTTTTTAAACCCACAACTGAATTTTTTAAGTTTACTAAATTTTGGGTCTTAACTTTAGGGACAGAGAAATATAAAATATTTTAATTTTACTTCTCCTCCTTCCCCCACTTCCTGGCTGCTGCCTCATTATGTAGGGGCTTCTATTTGCCAGGAAGCAAGAGCACAGATAGAACTAACTGGAACATCTGTAACATGAACAAATAGATAATGGAGACAGCAATATGCCATAGAATGATTAAAAAATACAATGAAATACATATACTGGCACTCCTTCTTGAGATAGGCGTGCCTTTTTTCAGATGGCTCTTCCCTATCTTACACCAAGTACCATAGAACAATGACCAACTGAAAAAGAAAATGTCCCCCATCTACAGAGCTGTAACTAAAGCACAAGTTCTGGAAGTTGATTATTGCAACCGCACCATGAAGAGTTCTAAAAGTTCTACTGGCTGAAAAACAAAGAAGCCGTTTTGCTTTTAAGTGGATTTATACTTAAAAATCGCTGATGACAGACAGCATTAAGCTAATATGCAACACTTGAAAAAATAAAAAATGTCAAGTCTCTGTAAGTGGTTATCTTGCTATTTGCATAATTACTATTTTTCTAGTACGCAGTATTACAGAGCAACCTGCAAAGCACCAGCATCGAGTACAAAAAATACCATAAACCATCTTTCCCCTTTAACATCTCAGCTCAAAGCATCAACCAAGTTTTCTTAATTATCTTATTTGTAGATTTGGTGAATTATATTTGCCTGCTTATTAAGATAGGGGTATTAGATCTTGCTCAGTAATAAGTGCTGTAAAGTGCACAGATTTAATATCAGTTAATTCTCAGAACAGAACTCAGTCTCATCCTTGCTCACAAACCAGTACATCTCCAGGGGCCGGCATCTGCTGCTTCTCCTCCTCCTCCACCTAGAGCATACTCCAGCCACCAAAACACATCCATGCTCAGAGCAGTTAGCATGTAGGGAGCTGTGTGGGGCTGGAGCCCAATCAGTGCAAACTGAACATTCAGAGATTTTAGCTACAAGCCTCTACAAACTACGGATATTTTCAAAAGCCACAAATTCAGCCAATTCTGGGTGAATTTTCATGGGACTCAACATTTTTCTGTTACCAATTCTCTCTCTCTCTCACAGACACACACACGCACGCAGTTATCTCGAAGAAAGTTTGATTTAATTTGAATAAAAATATTTCTTTTGATTAATAACATTTTCATTACTTCAGCTACTGTTTCTGCACAGCTAAATGACAAGGTTCAGTACCTGAAATGTGGGTACTTACATTTGATCCTATAGGTACCCCTTTGCCAGCACCTGAAAGTCTCTGCATGATTTAAATCTACACAGGGCCATTAGTCTAGATAACAGCAGATGCTGCACCTCATTAGTCTCCAAAGCAGTCAACCTGCTTTTTCAAATGAGCAGATAGTTCAGAGAATCCCCAACTATGTAAATCATGATTTGGCTACATAGCCCTGACCCATATCTGTCTGGACCAATTCCAAGAATGATTTTCTGTCCTTTACTCTTCCATATTTACAGCTTTCTGAGATCAAAATCAGGAAGACAGGTGGTAAATTTCCATACAAATAAGAACTACTATAATCCTGCAGCTTCATTCTGAGCATTCTCTTGATCTTTCAGACTATTTCTGTAGATTACCTCTGTTCTGTCAAATAAGCAAAACCATCTGAAGGTCTTCCCAGGTGCTTGCTTAAATGACTCTATCCCACTGGGCACCTGATGTTTTAGCTAAACTAGAGATTATTCAGGTATATTTATAAAGGTAAGACATGGAGCTGGTGGTGAAACCAGACGAATGAAATTTGAATTGTAAACCTGTCGGCTCAGATATTGTAGTTAGAAAAGCATTAGTCATCAGGAAACAAAGTACTTTCTAATAGGTTTAGTCACAGTGGGCACTCAATCCAGAAGTGCAGGGATGGCCAACCTGAGCCTGAGAAGGAGCCAGAATTTACCAACGTACATTGCCAAACAGCCACAGTAATACGTCAGCAGCCACCCCCATCAGCTCTCCAACCCCGCTCCCAGCATCTCCCACCCACCGGCAGCCCCGTCAATCATCACACCTCCCTCACTCCCCGCACCTCAGCTGTTTTGTGGCATGCAGGAGGCTCTGGGAGGGAGAGGGAGGAATGAGGGCACTGAAGACTCAGGGGAGGGGGCAGAAAGGGGTGGAGTTAAGGGGTTAAGCAGTGAGCACACATACACACACACCCCAGCCCCTTGAAAAGTTGGCGCCTGTAGCTCCAGCCCCAGAGTTGGTGCTATATAAGGAGTCGCATATTAACTTCTGAAGAGCCTTATGTGGCTCCAGAGCCACAGGTTGGCCACCCCTGCAGTAGTGGATATTATAAGATGTGTATCTAGAAACTCACACAACTTATAGCAAAAAGGAGTCCTGTATACACCTGCATTCATACATTCAGTTACTGATACTCCCACATGCATAATATTCATTATGGAAGCCAACAGCAGTTAGTTAAGGGTGGGTTACGTTCTGCATGTGAATTCAACCGCTTTGTTATATGTGAAGAACGCCACATATCCTACCAAAATTACAGCACTCAGTCTTTGAGCAAAGTATGATTTATTTTTTTTAAACAACTCACAGGTAAATCTGTTAATTAGTTTATGAGTTAAAGTTAAACGTAAAATGGGTCCTTTAAGATTATAGCACCCTGTGTCACCCCATTTATTTGTTCCAAATGATCTTAATGAAGCCTCTTCAAACATCCCATAAAGTTAAAACTCACTGAAATCTCATGCACTAGCTACATTTGAAAATAAATTATAATTTTATTTTATTTTTTAGGATTAACAGTCATTTCTCCCCTTCCCCATTATTCTTCATTACAGAAAGCTGCTTCTTCAGCAGAGACTGATAAATAATGTTCTGTTACAGAGATTTCCATGAAGAACTCCCCTATTTCAAAAAGTCTGCCATCTCCTACTCTTAATGAACATAAGAACGGCCATACTGGGTCAGACCAAAGGTCCATCTAGCCCAGTATCCTGTCTTCCAACAGTGGCCAATGCCAGATGTTCCAGAGGGAATGAACAGAACAGATAATCAAGTGATCCATTCCCAGTCATCCATTCCCAGCTTCTGGCAAATAGAGGCAAGGGACACCATCCCTACCCATCCTGGCTAATAGCCATTGATGGACCTATCCTCCATGAATTCAATGCATCTAGTTCTTTTTTGAACCCCCTGTTATAGGATTGGACTTCACAACATCCTCTGGCAAAGAGTTCCACAGGTTGATGGTGCATTGTGTGAAGAAATACTTCCTTTTGTTTATTTTAAGCCTGCCGCCTATTCATTTAATTGGGTGACCCCTAGATCTTGTGTTATGGAAACTGTAGCCAGAGTCTACTCTTAGGGAAGATGGGGCACCTTCTTTTACAATGGCCAGTATCTTCTCTTCCCTTAGGGGATAACTTCTGTGAAAAAAATGCACAGTTTAGAAATATACAGCTAGTGCACCCAGACAACCTTAATTTTGTCCTGTAGTGACACCGGGAGGGAAAAGAAACAGGAAAATATAATCTATTAGGTTTTTTTAAATCAGTTTTGTAACGCTGAATGGAATATGGGTGACCATTTATAATATTATCAATACCAATATTACAAAATTGCAATGAATCTTATAAAAGATATGGTATGTAAGGTATCAGTGGGAAATTTATGATTTACTAAATATGATAAGCTTGTTTATATGTATCATCTTTGAATTATGAGTTATAAACGTGTGGTATATTGATATCTCAAACTTGTGCTGTGCATCAGGGTGACACCCCCAGGCAGACTGGCATAAGCATTATCAAGCCTGCTTGATAGCCCATCATAGAATATCAGGGTTGGAAGGGACCTCAGGAGGTCATCAAGGGCAATCAGATGTACAAAGAACCTATTGAGAGAAGCCAGGAGCTACACCTATAAGTCAGCAAGACATATAGGGGCATGCCTATTGGCAGGGGACTCCAAGTACCTTTCCATGCCCATGTGCTGTGAGTTTGTGTTTGGGACAAAGGATTTACAAGCCACATTGCAAAGGATATAAAAAACAGCTGCATCATTTCCACTTTGTCTTCAATCCTGCTTCTCACGCCTGGAGTAATTTCTCTACAAACTGAAGCTTTGAACAAAGGACTGATAGACCCATCCAAGCTTTAGATGTAATCCAGAGGAACTTTACAAGCGAGCAAACTCACCAATGCTGCTAAAAACTCTGAAAACTTTGGACTCTGAAGTCATATGTATGCATCTGATTGCTTTGACCATTTAACAATTCTCTTCTCATTCTTTTCTTTTACAATAAACCTTTGGTTTTGGATACTAAAGGATTAGCTAGCAGCATGGTACTTTGGGTAAGATCCAAACTAATACTGATCTGGTAAGGTGGCTGGCCCTTTGGTGATCAGAAGAACATTTTGTATAGTTTTAAGTAACTTCTTACTTTACTGGATCTATTTGCTAACTGGGAGCCAGAGACTGGAAAATGCAGTAAAAGGGGCTGTGTGATTTCTTTTTTTCAGCTTCTTGACAACCAGTGTGGGGGATCAGAAGCATAGTTTGTGACTAGCTGGTGAATCTAACTACAATGTTCGCCACCAGTTTCGGTTCTCCTTTTGCAGCCTGCCCTGACCTTGGCATTTTCAGTGTGGGCTACCGTAGGCACCTCGGGTCACAAGTTTAATCTAATCTGGGACCACAAACACTATTATCTAGGAATTATAATTGTCTGTTTATTACATGGGAACACTACAAAGTTCAAGTTAGTCCAAGTGCCTCAACTGTGAATTTCCATACTTTTTAACATATTTGCATTTTTTAAATATAACCTTAATTCTGAACTTCCTGGGTAATGCTGTTTTTTGGGATATTTATACATTCCAGGTAACTTTAACCTGAAGTACTGATGTGTATCTCTCAACATTAAATACATCATACTGAGGTTATCTAGGAATATTAAACTGAAGTTGACAAATGAATACTAAATTAAATTTTTGTCCACATGAGTGCATTCCACTCCTGACTCACAGCATGACAGCATTTTCTCCAACACTGCATTCGGCACTTTGCAAGGTCTTATGCAAAGCAACAGTCTCAGGAGCACTCTTGCTTTTCCTGAAGTTTAGAAGAGTGAGGAATGGAGCTTGCTTACTATTTCTATTATTACGTGTATTATGGTAATTGCTGGAGGCCACCCTGAGACTGAGGCCCCATTGTGTTCAGCTCTGTACAAAGATATACAGTCCCTAAGGGCATGTATTCACTGCACAGTTAACCTGGGTTCTTACCTGGGTTTTAGCCCAATGCCCGCAAACCACGCCTGCACACACCCACCCCACCACCCAAAACCCACACAGAAGAGTCTCTGACCAAGTTTGGAGGTGTTCTAGGACTGGGCTAGCAAACACTCTGGTGGCGACAGGGGCACAGAAGAATCAGGGCTCTGTTTTAACTCAGCTGGAACCCAACCTCTTTGTAGCAAAGACACAGGAAAACAATCGCTCAAGTGCTGACACCCTCCAGTGCCCTTCCCACAACTCCCCCTGAAAGTCAGACAAGTTCTGCCACAATTAACACAACTGACGGGGAAAGAAACCTGGAGTATCTCAGCACAAATAAGCATAGAATACATCCCCAGACAAACATGGGTGAGAGTAGGAACAGTGAGGACACAGTAACACAGGAAGGGCTTTGCTGTGGGGATGCTCACACCAGGGCTAGGCCAGCCCAGGTGCACAGGTTAACTGCGCAGTGCAGACATACCAGGAGAGTTTACGTTCCTAATTTACAAGCCTGACAAAGCGTGGGAGTAAGGAGGTACAATTACCCCCATTTTAAAGAGGGGTAACTGAGGCACAAAGAGATTAAGTGACTTGTCCAAAGTCATATAGGAAGTCTATGGAAGAGCCAGGAACTGAAACCAGCTCTGAGTCTTGGTCCAATGCTTTACCTACAAGATCATTCCTCTTTTCTGAGATTCTATGGTAGGCACTAAATAACACATTCCACTGGGGGTTCCTGATGGCTTGTGGGAGAAGTTATGTGGTACTCTGGGGCCTGAAAGAGCTGGGAATGAAGTGCCTGAAAAGACACCAGGAACATAACTCTTCTTGGGAAGGAAAGAGAAAGCTAATGATTTACTGCAAGGGTGTGAGAGAAAGTGCGGTCTTTTCTCTCTCACAGGGGTGAGAAAAATTAGGGTGAGGGGGAAAGATAAAATAAGGTGAAGCTTCTCCATTCTACCAAAGACACCTAAATCTACTAAATGAGGCTTTTGAAGATACATCTCAGCTGACAGCCCCTCAGGCTTACTCTGAACCCCATGAGAAGTCCGTTTGGTGAAGTTCTCAGGTAGCTGGTGTCCAAAGTGTTCATTTTTTAATATTAGAAGAGAACTCTAGCTGGTCATCTAATCTGTCCTCCTGCATTGTAGCAGGAACGATTTTATTGTCAGTAGAGATGTGTGTCTCGTTTTACTCTATTATCTTAAATTATGGTAATTTCACCACCTCCTTGGCAATTTCTTCCACTGACTAACTGTTGTTGCAGTTCTAAGTTATTTTCCCCTAGTATTTAAGCTTATTTTCCCAGATTGTGTTTAAGCCCACTCCTACTTGTTCAGCCCTGTTGAACAACTAGAATAATGTAAACCCTAATCTTTATAAAACCCTTTTACATACATGTAGTTCATGACCGTATTCCTTCAGCTTCCTTTTCTTTAGGATGCGGATATCCAACACACTCCACCTTTCCTCAATGGTCCAGTGTCACAATGGTTTTATGGTTTTCCTTTTCTTTCCAGTTTTCATTAAGAACTGAACCCTGTACTCTGTAAATAAGGCCTGAGTGGTGTCAGGCAGAGCAAAACAATTATCTTACTAGTTTTTAAATTGGTATTTATTATTGTATTACAGAAGTGCCCACAATGTGCTAGGTGCTGTCCACTTAGAAGATAATATCATTCCTGCTCCAAAGAGTTCATACTATAAATGAAATAAGCGTACTAATGCACTGGATAGTAATCTAAGTAAGGGCAGTCATGATAGGTACCACTCTGTCCCTTCTCCCCCGTTTCCTTTTGGAAACTTGTTTGGGTGGTGACTATATGTCACCCTGAACCTCACTCCTCACACTGCATCCAAAATATCTATTATGCATCAGGGTTGAATGCAAATGAGCAGTCTTCAATTGAATTTTACACAGTTATAGCCTTGATATAACTCTTTTCCCCATGTCTCTTACCTTTCTGCATCCTTGACTTAGGGCATCGCTACACTTGCAGATGTAGAGCGCTGAGAGTTAAACCCGCCTTCGTAGAGCGCAGTAGGGAAAACACTGCAGTCTGTCCACACTGACAGCTTCAAGCGCATTGGCATGGCCACATTTGCAGTACTTGCTGCAGCACTGGGAGCGGTGCATTATG
This sequence comes from Malaclemys terrapin pileata, assembly GCF_027887155.1. NCBI lineage: Eukaryota > Metazoa > Chordata > Testudines > Emydidae > Malaclemys > Malaclemys terrapin. The sequence goes on from NC_071507.1 coordinate 91,003,774, forward strand.
GGCACCTATCCTAGTATGCAAGTGACTGCAACGTGCTTTTCAAATGGGGGGGGAAGAGTGTGTTGTGTGTATGTGGGGGGAGAGAGAGTGGGTTTTTGGGGTGCTGAGTGTGTTCAGACCCCTCTTCCCCCCCTCCCCGCTCCGCCTCTCTCTCACTCACTTAAAGCAAACAGTAAATGTTTGCTCGGAGTTGATAAGCAGCCAGCTTCTCCGAAACAGAGCTTTGAAAGGGCATTTCTGCATTCCTGTAGCCAGTTTCACAACGATGACAAGAGTGGCCACTTAATTTAAGAGGATTATGGGACGTTTCCGGAGGCTGATCACAGCACAGTAACGCAACACCTCGTTCACACTGGCGCCACGGCGCTCCAGCGGGGGTGCAGCAAGCATTATTCCACTTGCCAAGGTGGAGTACCAGCAGTGCTGTAGCTCCGGAGTCAGGGCACTCTATGTGCCTTGCCAGTGTGGACAGGGAGTGAGCTGGGGCACCCGGGGCTGCTTTATTGCGCTGTAGTTCACAAGTGTAGCCAAGGCCTTTGGCAGTGTCTACACTGCCACTTTCAGCCTAAAACTTGTCTTGTTCAGGGGTGTGAAAAAAACATACCCCTGCGCGACAAGATTTAGTGCTGAAAAATGCCAGTATAGACAGCACTTTGATAAAGCTACCACTGCTCGTTCAGGGTGGGTTTGTTTTTTGTTTTTTTTAAATCGCTGGGAGAGCTCTCCCCTGGCAATAAAGCATGTCTACACTACCCACGTCACAGCGCTGCCACAATGTAACGTGGGTAGTGTAGACATACCCTTAGCAATTCTCTTCTCATTACAGTACTTAAAAACTAAGGACAGGATCCAGGAACTGGCTCCATGCAAGCAGTTCCTTGTCTCCACCTGCACGAAGTCAGAAGTGGGATCTGGGCCTAACATTATCCTTATGAATGGAGCTCTAACACTACCATATGGACATATCTCTACACTTCACTGTCATCCTATATCTTCTATATTCTCAGTTATTTGAAATTTAACATAAAAAGTAGACGGGGGGAGGAAATCAACAGGCTGCTGTTCCTATTGTTCCAGTAATTAAGTTTCATATGTGAAATGGACACGGTCAGATTTGATTTAATGGTTCCAATTATGCACAAATTTCACTTAAAATATCTTTTCAAAAATAGAAAACTATCTACAGTGTAAAAGTAGCAATATTATGTAGATACTATTTGAACCTCTGTAATAAACTCCTTGCTATATGCCAGCTTGGCATTTAGGCGTTTATTGATATTTTGCTAGAGACTTTAACATAAATGTGGAACTGGTAGTTATCCTTATCTTTAGGATCCTTACCTTATCCTATCACTTTCCATTATAAAAGATTCCTACAAGGTTTTTTTTTTTGAGGAACTTTCACACCTTCACTTTTTGCAGCAGGGAATGTTGCCATCACTCTTGCTACTGTGTAAAATGTCATGATTTCAGGCCAGTTTTGGGGGGCTCTCACAAAAAAACAACACAGGCAGATCAGGACTTTTGTACTACACAAGGCAAGAGTCCTATGGAAAAAATAGTATATAGCCATAATATTAAAGACTGCATCATAATGCACTCGCACAACAGGAATGAATTAAAGTTGCACAGGTGACCTTAGCTCTAGCATCTCCTAACTTTTAAGTGCTTCACTTTGCAACCTTACTATTCTTTTAACGTAGATACTGTGTGTGCAACACACACACAATTTTAAAACAGGTGCAATGTAATAGTTAAGTGCCTGATACAGCTCCATTTAAAAAGTCAACTTCAGTGTTTCCACTGACTTCAGTGAAAAGCTGAATTGGGCCCTAAAGCCTCATTGCTGGCAAAGTATTTATTACACAGCCTCCCTGAGGCAAAAATGCAGTATGATTATAGGATCAAAAGTATCTGTGACATATGTTTAATAATAATCTTCCTACTCTGAAATATGACCGAAGCTTTTCTTTTTCTAAACAATAAGCCAAAAAATCCTAGAAAAAGGGCAGTTCAGTCCAACATTACACTTAGTCATAACAACCTTTACAATCATTAATATTTTTCACTACTGGTCCATGGAAAAACAGGATATAAGATTGCAGTAAGAATAAGACTCCTGGTTATCCAAAAATAAAGAAATCAACAAATGAAAAAAAATTGCCAATACCTGAACAGAATCATTTTTATGGGCATGCACCTTATTACATTCTGGTATTTATTATAAAGTTTAAAACATGACTGGGCCAAATTCTGGTCCCACTGAAATCAGTAGGCATTTTGTCATTGACTTCAGTGGGACCAAGATTTGATCCAATATCCTTAATTCATATATTTGCCACTTAGAGCATGTCTGTAGAGTTCCAGGTTTACTTAAACTGTAACCAACCAACCACCCAGAGATGATCTGGATGAGGCAATCACATTTATACTCTATTCTGATGGAAAGAGTTCAGCCCCCCACACTTACTTTAAGATGGCATTGTTTGGGCTTTAATGGCCACAATTTTCAAACTTAGGCAGGACAGCATGCATTTCCACAGCCCAGCTCGAAGTTCACACATCAGCCCCTGAGGACCAAGAGCATCAGTCATAGAGCCATCCCTGATGTGTTCTCGGCTCTGTAGGGAACCCAGCAATCTCTCTGCTGTCCCTTAGTCTTCCCTTTGCTAGAGTCAAATGAGGACGGAACATCTAAAGAGGAGGCGGCAGCAGCAAGTCGTGGAACCTGTAGCCAGCAGAGGCAGAAGGGGAGGGGCCCAATATGGGCCCCAGGCTCCCCCAGCCTCCTGTAATGTCACTGAAGTACACCCTCATCCAGTACCATGCCACCCCCAAGGGCCCTCCACCATCAGGCACCACCCCAAAACTTCACCATCCCCAGACACACTTCAGCAACCACAGCTGCCAAGTTTTGTGCAGTACTACACATCCTGTCCTCACCGCTGCTTGGGAGGGGCTGCGGGAGGAAATCAGCGGCTCTCCTCCTCTCTTCCATGACAAATATCACACTGATGGTTACACAAAGCTTGGCCATTATGCACCTAAATCCATATTTAGGCACCTGAATAAGTGACCCGATTTTCAGAGGTGCTGCTGAGCAGCTACAGCTCTGACTGCCTTCAGTGGAGTTACTCGAGATTTTCACCACCCGAGTGCAAAATCTGGCCAGCCCTCTCAGCATCTCACTCGCCAGGCTTGCGGGACTTGGCAATGCCATGGAGGCAGGATCCTTAGCCCTGTTCCCCAGTTCAACAGCCACCCTTCTGGCTGATTAAGAATCAACATTGACAGGCTCTGCAGCATGTGCCATCCATTCAACCGAGGCTAGAATAAAAAAAAAAGCAAAGCAAAAATACAAGCAATCTGTAGGAAGGACTAATTGGAGAGAGATATTGTAAAGTGAACTCAAAATTTAATTGCTTGGTTTTATGCTATTAAAAGGAATAACAATGGTGCCACCCTACAGGCAGCCTGTAACTCAAGTTTAAGTAGAGTGAGCAAGAATGGAATAGATTTTCATTTGGAATCCAAACAAATGAAATCCAACCATTGCTTAGATTTAATTTTCATTACATACTGTGTTTTGGAAAACTTGTCTTAAAACTAGAAACATCAGAATCTACAGCATTCGTACTAGTCTGTGGACATTCTATTCCTAGACCAAGTTAATCTGTTCTTTGAACAGCCAAAAAACAACAAGACTGACTGTCTGCCATAGAAGCAAACAAACAGTTCTAAAAGCAAAAGTGCCAAGATCATTATTGAGGAGTTTAAAGTTACCCCGTCCCTCCTTTTGACATACCAGTTTTGGACAATATGTACTCCAAGCTCTAAAACACTAGTTATGACTAAAAAGAATCCCTTGCCTCTGTGCACATTTGCAATATAGGTGATCAGAAACAGTCAACATGGATTCACTAAGGGCAAGTCATGCATAACCAACCTGATTGCCTTCTATGATGAGATAACTGGCTCTGTGGATATAGGGAAAGCGGTGGACAGGCTATACCTTGACTTTAGCAAAGCTTTTGATACAGTCTCCCACAGTATTCTTGACAGCAAGTTAAAGAAGTATGGATTGGATGAAGGTGGATAGAAAGCTGGCTAGATCGTCAGGCTCAACGGGTAGTGATCAACAGCTCGATGTCTAGTTGGCAACCGGTATCCAGCACAGTGCCCCGGGGTCGGTCCTGGGACCAGTTTTGTTCAACATCTTCATTAATGGTCTGGATGATAGGATGGATTGCACCCTCAGCAAGTTTGCAGATGACACTAAGCTGGGAGGAGAGGTAGATACACTGGAGGGTAGGGATAGGGTCCAGAGTGACCTAGAACCAATTGGAGGATTGGGCCAAAATAAATCTGATGAGGTTCAACAAGGACAAGTGCAGAGTCCTCCACTTAGAACTGAAGAATCCCATGCACTGCTACAGGCTGGGGACTGACTAGCTAAGCAGCAGTTCTGCAGAAAAGGATCTGCAGATTACAGTGGATGAGAAGCTGGATATGAGTCAATAGTGCCCTTGTTGCCAAGAAGGCTAATGGCATATTGGGCTGCATTAGTAGGAGCATTGCCAACAGATCAAGGCAAGTGATTATTCCCCTCTATTCAACACTGGTGAGGCCACATCTGGAGTACTGCATCCAGTTTTGGGCCTCCCACTACAGAAAGGATGTGCACAAATTGGAGAGAGTCCAGTGGAGGGCAACAAAAATGATTAGGGGCCTGGGGCACATGACTTATGAGAAGAGGCTGAGGGAACTGGGCTTGTTTAGTCTACAGAAGAAAAGAGTGAGGGGAGATTTGATAGCAGCCTTCAACTACCTGACGGGGGGTTCCAAAGAGGATGGAGCTAGGTTGTTCTCAGTGGTGGCAGATGACAGAATAAGGAGTAATGGTCTCAAGTTGCAATGGGGGAGTGTAGCAGTTCAGACTCACCCCTGCGGCACCTCCTGCTGGTCATCTATGGGAATTAGCTCGATTTCCAGCCCGGAGCGCCCTCTGCAGGCCAGTGATCCGCTTTACCACTTTGCCCCCGTGTCCCTCCCTGGACTCCAGTGCCCTGTTAGCTGGGGTGCTGCCCCCTGGCAGTAACCCCTTTCTCTCAGGGCCTCCCCTCCCAGGGGAACCCCCAACCTTCTATTCCCACCTCGCCTCAGTATACAGCTACTGCCAGTCACCATCTAGCCCCACTCCCTGGGGCAGACTGCAGTATAAGCCACTCATCATAGGCGAGGTTGGGTCTGGACCTGCTGCCCCTCTCTGGAACCCAGTGCCTCTCTGGGGCCTTGGACAAGGCTCTGCAGCCTGGGGAGTTGCCAGCCTGGAGCTCCCCAGCCCTGCCTCACTCTAGGCATCCTGAACTTTCCAGCCAGGCCCTTCTCTCTCTGAAGGCAGAGAGAGACTGTTTGGGCTTCTGGCTCGCAGCATCTTATAGGGACCAGCTGGGCCTGTGGGGGTGTGTGGCCCCAGCTGTTACTGCCTTCCCCAATCAACCCTGGCTTCCCTTCCCAGCCTCAGCCCTCTCCCAGGGCTGGCTTTAACCCTTTCTGGGACGGAGCGGGTGACCACCCCGCTACAGGGAGGTCTAGGCTGGATATTAGGAAAAACTATTTCACCAGGAGGGTGGTGAAGCACTGGAATGGGTTACTGTAACGATGCGGCCTCTGGCGGGACACAACTGAGAATATCAATTCAGGACAAATTGCTTAGAGCAGGGCAGTCACAGCCCAAGGCTGGGTGTCCTTTATTACTAAGGCCCACCAAACCAGCCAAATAGAGAGGACTTTGGTTTCATCCCACTGGCTAGCCAAAAGTCATACAAGCAATTCCTTCAGAGACTCCAGTTTCCAAGTATCACCACCAGCGCCTTATGGGGATGAATGGTTATGAAAACCAATACCCCAGTAAAAGAAAATAGGTTCTCCCGATCCCAAAGGACCAAGCCCCAGACTCACGTCAATATACCAGTTAGATCTTACCCACAAATCACGCTGTTGCCAATCCTTTAGAATCTAAAGGCTAATTCATAAAAAGAAAGAAATATAAATGAAAGATGAAATTGGTTAAATGGAATCAATTACGTACAGTAATGGCAAAGTTCTTGGTTCAGGCTTGTAGCAGTGATGGAATAAACTGCAGGTTCCAATCAAATCTCTGGAGTACATCCACTGCTTGGATGGGTCATTCAGTCCTTTGTTCAGAGCTTCAGTGTAGCAAAGTTCCTCCAGAGGTAAGAAGCAGGATTGAAGACAAAATGGAGATGATGCAGCTCCCTTTTATAGTCCTTTTGCCATGTGACTTGTGCTTCCTTTGTTCCGAACACAAGCTAGCCAGTACATGGTGTGGAAAAACCTTAGAGTTCTGTCCATAGGCATGTGCCAGCATGCCTTGCTGAGTCACAAGGCATATCTGCCTTCTCTCAATGGGTCAATTGTATAGCTGATGGTCCTTAATGGGCCATCAAGCAGGCTAGGCAGTGCTGATGCCAAATTGCCTGGGGTCAAGTATCAGAGGGGTAGCCGTGTTAGTCTGGATCTGTAAAAAGCAACAAAGAGTCCTGTGGCACCTTATAGACTAACAGACGTATTGGAGCATAAGCATGCGACTGACAAAGTGGGTATTCACCCACGAAAGCTTACGCTCCAATACGTCTGTTAGTCTATAAGGTGCCACAGAACTCTTCGTTGCTTTTTACAAATTGTGTGGGGTGTCACCCAGAAGCATAGCACAAGTTTGAAACACAGACAGTATAGAACCAATACTTATAACTTTAAATACAAAAATGATACATGCATACAGATAGCATAATCGTAACCAGCAAATCATAACCTTTTCATAGACACCCTACTTGACCTCCTTTTCATAGACACCCTACTTTACCTCCTTTGTACAAGATTTGGTACCACTATAGGACCTTGATTGCAACAATGATCTATATGGTCACAGTTCATGTCAATAATGTCACAGTTACCGAGGGAGGTGGTGGAATCTCCATCCTTAGAGGTTCTGAAGGCCCAGCTTGACAAAGCCCTGGCTGGGGTGATTTAGTTGGGGTTGGTTCTGCTTTGAGCAGGGGGTTGGACTAGATGACCTCCTGAGGTCTCTTCCAATCCCTAATCTTCTATGATTCCATGACCATCCATTATATACCCAGCCTTTTTCTTTTTAAAAATGCTACCTGAATAAGTTAATATTCTGGGAACCATTGGACAGCCAAATCAATTCTTGAATTTCATTCATTTTAAAAAGCTACAAGGCTCGGACCACATTCAGTGGCTTGCATTTATATTTCTGGCTCTCCACAATACATACTCAAGCAGAAATATGTCAGCTTGCATAGAGGTGCTTTTGCATATTAAAGATTCAACTAAGGTGCATTTGGTAGGCAACTCAGTGATCACATCAAACTACATTTTAACCTCTCTTTCCCCAAAAAGGAAATGTAGACATAACTGGTTTATTGCAATTGCTGTGGTCTTTCATAAAATAAAAAAGAAGCAGATTGACATTAACACTAAATGTTGATTGCAGGATATCAACATTAGAATGAGAGAGGCAGAGTACAAATTATCTAAGCACAGAACTAGAAACCAGCAGCTCCAGAGTTCTAATGACTCCTTCTATGGCTTTGGCTAAGTCTCTATCTCTAGTAACCTTCCCTGCCTTACCTACCTATCAACAGGTTAAAAGTTTTAGATGTAAACAGTGTAACAACTGAACATTTATTTAGTAACTCATCCTGACATATCCCAACAGACTTCACAATTTTCACAGAAACCGGTTTTCAAACTGCAGACCATCCATTGTTAAAAGGAAGCCGCCATTTAACAACTTACACCATTATAAAACAAGCAGAGTATAGCTCTTCCAGTCGAAATTGCAGAAGGGCAGAATGCTTTTGCCAATCACATTAACTTAACACAAGTTATTGGGTTCAATACAAGGGTAAATAGGTGGAATTTAATGGTGTATGATATACAGGAGGTCAGACTAGAGGATTTAATGGTCCCTTCTGGCTTTAAGTTATAAGAATCTATGAGAATGTAATTTCCTAAATTGAAATGTGGACATGGACTCTGGGATTGAACATTACTTCTGTCACTTTGTTCATGCTGACATCATGTACATAGCTCATCAACTACATAAGGAAACAGGATCACATTTGAAGCAATGTAAGTAAGCACAGTGGGTTTCAGGGTAAACATGAGCTATCATAATGACCATGTCACCTGGCCTGCTAACTATTCTTGTAACTTCTAGTTGTTCTTTTTAAATGCTATATAAATCACCTTGAAGCTGGAGTCAGGTGTTAGGTCTTCATCACGAAGGGCAAGATGGAAATCTTGAATGCTGTTTAAATACATACATATCCCTAAATTTTCTCTTTCTATTCCTGGAGCAGTCTTCAAATTACACTCCTAAGAATGCTGGCAGAATTACATAGCATTGGGCTGGCAAAGGGTTTCTGAGAAAACTGAAATAGCCTAACATGAACATTAGCCAGCAAGCAGCTTGGCCTCTTGACAAGAAGCTACCATAACTTTCAGCCATCAACCAAAAAACTAAAATAAAATGTTGAAACAATGGAACAGAGCCTTCAGTGGCCAAGGAAAATATGACTGTTAAAGGTGTCTCAGAGGGAAAGGAAGAACTGCTTTCACAAGCGAATTAAAGAAAATAAAGCTTTTAAAATAGATCATAATGAAACTAGATTCTGGCTCTAAAAAAGCAGCACTCCAGACCCGTTTACTCACTACTGGGAATTCCTGAAAGGCATAGTTTAAAAAAAAAAAGGAGAGACTCCACTCCCCTGCTGGCCCCAGGCACTTTCTTCAACATTGATTTAAATATCTCCATGGAGAAGGTTCTCACTTGATATTCCCACTCTTTGCCCCATTTCTCTTTTGTCACCAACTTTTCCTGTTATCTCTTCTTCCTTCTATTTTGCCATCCTCATTCTGTTTCCTTTTCTTCAACACCACCATGCTGAACTAAGACTACATTTTTGGAGAATCCTTCCACCATTGCACTGCCACTGGTGTGGCTCCACACAGGGACAGTCAGCACTGGCCTGCACCTAGGAAAGTACTTAAGGCTTTAGGCTTTGTCTACACTAGTACTTTCGTCGGCAAAACTTCTGTCAGTCGGGGTGTGGACAGCACTATGTCAGCAGGAGAGCGTCTCCGTTGACATAGCTACTGCTCATTGGGGGGTGGTTTAATTATGTCAAAAGGAGAACTCTCTCCCACTGGCATAGAGCGGCTACACGAGACACCTTACAGGGGGAAAGCTGCAGCGGTATAGCTGTGCCGCTATAAGGTCTGTAGTGTAGACATAGCCTCAGTCCCACTGATTTCCTAAGCAAAGTTTCTTCTGCTAATAACATGCGTCACCGGACAGTAAGAAACTCTGTAGAATTTTTTTAAATAAGCAAATTTGTTTAGGTTCCATGTAAACATCTCCTTTGTGATTGGCTCTTTGTAAAATTCTGAAGCCACCTCCTATATGGGGTTCCTTTAAATAAATAACTACAATAAGACTGGGAACTGTTATTTAGACACAGGGGGTAATATTCATGTAGCTTTATAAAGACCAGTTTCAATGCTGTGAATATTTTTAATCTGCTTTTATTTAAAAATACCCACAGGATATAAAGTTTTCTTGTATGTGAACATTACAGCATTCATTCTTATTATTCATAAAATCAACAAATAAAAATAAATGGTAAGCAAGTTCTTGGCATTTGAAAGCTACATTTGCTTTCTTTCATTTGCATAGCAGCTTAGAGCTTTCTTCCACTTTCACACTATGGTCCATAAGTTTCGCTCCTTCACAACAGCCATATATTTTATATATATATATATATATATTTTTTTTTTAATTTGCTGATGTATCTATAAAGAAAGAAAGGAGAAAGGTAGTTTTACTGTCCTTCACAACTCCCTCCTCCCTTTTAAGTTCAAAATAGCTCAATTTAAAAAAAAAACAAAAAAAAACTTTTCAAGTTTGTTCCATAGAAATTAAATTTATTTTACCATCATATGGTAAGATGGAAGAAGAATTTTATCTGAATTGCAGATGGATTTGAAGATGTCAGTTTTAGCTATATGAAAAAATTTCAATATGAAAAACAAGATTTCATATTCTGAAAAGCAATAACTTTTGTATCAAAGCAAAGATGCAGTCTAAATGTTATTAATCTACACTGCCACAGAAACCTGAAATGTTATGTAAACCCATGCCATACAGAGACTCAGGTACAATATGTTTGATGACTGTCATGTTGGCCATAATAGGATTAAAAAAAGATACAGTTTTAAATGTCTTCTAAACACAACATTTTAATTTAGAACAGTCACTCCTGCACATACAGAAATAGAAAGTGAGTGTTAGAAGTTACAATAAAACACTGGAGCACAATTCAAAGATTAGAACACGAAAAGAAAAAAAAATGCATCAGTTATGGAAATCACCACCAGCAATTATAGTGACACCATGGAAAGTGATAGGAAACAATTTTAGCATCACTCACTCACAAAAGATAAAGATTTTTAAAACATCTGTTTCCCAACAAATACAAATGGAAAAAGATAAAAGGAAATCACAGTGAGACTTGGACTGGGCCACAAAAATAATCAGAGTGGATTAAGACCAGTGGTCTAAAACATAACAATTCTTAGCACATACATAGGACTTTTCATATTAAAAACACTGTACATACATTAACTAATTGGAACCACAAGATACTCTGCCCTTAAGGCATCATAATTCAGCTCTAGCTAGGCTGGTAATTGCAAATGCAAGTAACAGAATAAAGTTCAAAGAGCCAGACATGTAATTTCCTTCAACTGTAAGTCTCTCTTCTTCCTTTCAGCCCAAACCTAATAGAAAATTCAATAAGGTCAGTCTTTTGGTTTATTCACCTCTTGGGTTATCCAATCTATCCGAATTGCATGGAAGTAGGATGCTCCTCCACTCTAACCCCTAAAGTGTTTTAATTCATCTATTCTTAAATGCCTCTAGCAATGACCATCCCGCAACGGAACATTCCATCTATATCACCTGTATCCCACAGCAAGATACTATTCTGATCTCTTCAGTCCACAACTCGTACTGAAGAATGGATTTTTTTCTGTTATTTCCTAATACGGATAATTCTAATATGAATACTCTAAATGCCTGCAATATAAAAAGAGAGACAAGGTGGGTGAGGTAATGTCTTTTATTGGACCAAACTTCTGTTTTGGTGAGAGAGACAAGCTTTCAACTTACACTGAGCTCTTCTTCAGCCCCCGAAAAAAACTGGTCTCTCTCACCAACAGAAAATGGTCCAATAAAAGATATTACCTCACCCACCTTGTCTCTCTAATATCCTGGGACCAACATGATTACAACAACACTGCATACAGCAATATAATAGTCATTTCAGTCTATTCACCCATACCAATGGATCTACAATTGACAGCTATACTAACAAAAAATCCAATCTAGTAGTGCTTTGTACAGATCTTTCAGCAGTTCTCCTGTTCCAGTTTTATTCAAGAGATGACCTTTCTAAAAAAACTTAAGAACTGTATGAGGCATCACCAGCCCTCAGATCCATGTGGTAACTACCACTCAATACCTCTGCTCAAAACTGCCAGAAAAAGCCCAGTAAAAAGGAATTGCCAGACGACTCAAAATTTGCTTTTTATTCCGCATAATCAGATTTATCAAGCAGAGTTACTGGGAACTAACTTATGACCACTGATAAATGTGATGCCTATTTCACAAACCCCAGATAACTCCTTGATGGTTTTCTACTTAGAGAATAAAAGAGCTTTGGGCAGAATGGACTGGAATCATCTGATTTTTGCAAACAAATTAACATTTTGATGCTGGATTAGTGTTTTCTTCACTGACACAGAGGCCAATAGGCCATAGCAGCCTGATGTTCATCCTCTTTAATCTAGGTTGTGGTATATGACAAAGATGGTCTTTGTCCCTGTCCCTGCTTGTCACAGCTTTAGAACCCCCGGCAGCTAGCACCCGACAGCATCAACGGCGTAAGGCTGGAAATAGCAAGTGCTGATGATGCTTTATTTCCGTCTGAAGCGTCTACTCCATACATTCAGAGTCAATGCTTTTGGACCCCTGATGAGTTTTAAGATTGAACTACAAAAGTCAGATTACTCTCTATGTTGTTATCTCAAGGTTGCATGAGAAAACATTTGATCACTGGAACTTCCACTGGGTCCCCATAAATCTAAAATACCTGGGGTATCCCACTAACAAACCAGATGTCAAAGACATTAAACCTTTTTTACAGAGTACCTTCTGATTTGAGAAGGTGAAACGTCTTTGCTCTCTCTCTTCGAGGTCATTTATTCTTAAAATAAATATTCTGTCAAATGTATTCCAATTCCTAAATTCAACCCATGTTTTTATCTCCCGTAAATATTTTACTGAAAATATCAAAATATTTGTACATCCTCCCAGAACCCATCCTGACAAAATGTTCCTACAGCATATACCTTAAGGAGCCTTATTTTCTCCTTAGTCAGCAGCTCTAAATAGAATGGCTTATGAAGATTCAAACTGAAGAAGACTAGGAAAATTTAATTTAATTTTTGGATTATACAGAACAATTGGACTTCACATCTGATATGTCATAATGAGCTACAGAATTAGAGTGACCAGATGTTCCGATTTTATAGGGACAGTCCCAATATTTGGGGCTTTTTCATATATAGGCACCTATTACCCCGCCCACACTGTCCCGATTTTTCACACTTGCTATCTGGTCACCCTATACAGAATGAATGATGCTTACAAATTATGAACTTCTGGATCCACAATAGTATGTTAAGTATTTACCCCCTAACTTTCTTCAATTTATTTCTATTATTGTAGCACCCCAAGAGCCCCAGTCATGGCCCAGGACCCCATTGTGCTAGGTGCTGTACAGACGCAGAACAAAAAAACCAAAAAACAAAAAACAGTCCCTGCCCCCAAAGATATTACCATCTAAATATAAGACAAGGAACACATGAGAGTACAAAAAAAACACTGACACGGTTTTATGGGTTCCGGCCCACCCACCCCCACTCTGGCCCTGAGTATTCTCCCTTATAGGGATCAGTTTAATGTAAAGTTGCAATGTAATCCTCATTTGGGCACAATCCCAAAAGCTGAACTATTTTAGGTACTTACATGGCTCCCAATACCATACTGAGTGCCTCATAATCGTGAACGTATTTGACATCACAACACCCCTGCAAGGTAGTACTCCTGGGGGAATTCTGCACCGAAAAGATTAAAAATTCTGTCCACAATATTTTCACATTCTGCAAAATTCTGCATATTTTATTTGTCAAAATAACACAATATAACCAGTTTCAATTATTTTTGGTCATTTATTTCAAAATACCTGTCAGTAAGTATGTCTGTAACAATACAGACAACAATAAAAATTCAGGAAATGGTTTTTGACAAATAGATTGCTTACTAGGCATATTAATACAGGACTCTGAATAATAATTCATTTAAACTACAATACAGAACATCCTCCAAAGCACTGCAAAGGCTTGGGGGAGTCAGGGGTAATGGAAGAGCTGAAGGAGATGGAAGTAATTGCTGGGAAGGAGCCTAGGTGTGAACTTGGAGGGTTGTTGGGTATGGGTGAGAAAAATATGGAACAGGGTTATTTGGGGGGGGGGGGGCAGGGTGGCAGGGAGGGACTGTTAGGGAGCGTCTCCCATGTAGACGTGGGCTGACCCCTAGCCTCTCCCATTTAGTCAAGCACATCTGCCCCTGTCCCCAGGTGTCCCTGCACCCCCATGTGTCCTTGCACCCCCATCCACATGTGTTCCTCACCCTCTCCCCATATCCTCATGTGGCCTGCACTCCTCCCCTGGCTCCATGTGTCTCTGTGCCCCCACTCAGCCACTCCCTGTCCCTATGTGGCCCTGCAACCCTTTCCCCATCACCATGTGGCCCTGCACCTCTCTCCCTAATGTGACCTTGCACCTCCACTCCCATTCAGCCCCTGCCCCAGTCTGTCCTCCCCCACTAGCCCTTATAAGCCCTTGTCTGACCCCCCAGCAGTCCCTCACGGTCTGTCTCCCCATAGCCCCTATATCCTGACCTGGGCTGACAGGTGCTGTGAAGGCAGCAAGCTCTTTCTCTTCCCTAGCTGGCCAGGAGCTGCTGCTCTGTTCTATTGCCACAGCACCCTCTGGTGGGCAAAAGGCAGAACTGCAGCAACTTTCCTGCAGAAGCTTTTTTCTGCACAAAAAAAAATAAAAATATGCACGGCTCATTGATTATGTGTGCGCGCAGTGGCACAGAATTCTCCCAGGAGTAAAGGTAGGGAAATGTTATCCCCATGTTAGAGATGGGGAACTGAGGCACACAAAGGCTAGATGATTTGCCCAAGTTCACACAGGAACTCTGTAGCAGAGCAGGAAACTCAATCCAGGTCTCTCAACTCCTAAATTAGTGCCCTAGCCATTGGGCAAACCTTCCTCTCATCTTTGCAGAGAGATCTCTGTGTTCATGAAGAACCCATTAATTTAAATGGGGATCTGCCTGGTCTGCTCAGGTTGCAAGATTAGAATCTTGGTTTGTTTAGTTTTTCTTTTCAGGTACATATAAATCAGTGCAGAAACCATAACTTTTCATTTCCTCCTTGTAGGCATGTAAATTCTCAACCGTACTATTTCATTAAAAAGTAGCCTGCAAAAATTCTACTGAAAATGATTAGTTTAGTTGCAAGCTCCCAAAATTAGGGTTAAAAAAAAAAAAAAGAACATAGCTGTTTAATTAGCTGTTTTTAACCCTAATTAACTAATATAATTAGTGTTATGTGTTAACATTTGCGACAATCATTTATTCCCTCAGACCCTGAGGAATCTAAACTACAATTTCTCTGTCAGAGTGACAAGACATTAAGGGTATGTCTACACTGCACACTGCAATTAAAAACCACAGCTGGCCCGTGCCAGCTGACTCATGCTTGCAGGGCTCAGGCTAAAGGGCTGTTTAATTGCTATGTAGATATTCAGGCTTGGCCTAAACATCTACACTGCAATTAAAACAGCTCCTTAGCTCAAGCCAAAATCAGCTGGCACGGGTCAGCTGCGGGGGTCTAACTGCAATGTAGACATGCCCAAAAAGACATTACAATGACCATAAGTATTCTATAGGCTGAAAGGTCTTTTCCATTCTCAACCTCTTGTCAATTCCTTCATATCTGTCTCAAACATGTATTTTTGTCTGAAATTCCTCATTCCAAAGGTGAACATTTCTTATGAAAATGTCAACTAAATTTTAAGTTATGCAAATGAGAACAAAAATATTCCTTTCTAAAAATTAAAAGGCTTTTTCAGCAATTTACTCAGAAAAAGGTTCATTTTTAAACTACCAACTTCCCAAGGACTTAGTTGTCAGAGAGGACAAGTGTCTTAGACATATTTAAAGAAATGTAGGTCACAAATAAAGCTGTAAGAACTTCACTTATATTAATGTTTTTATTTCTTGCGAATTTCCTCCGTTTCCATTTCCTCGCACAATGTTTTGCTTGCAAGCTTTAGTACGTTAAACTAACTCTCTTTATAACCATATTGGCCTTTTCTTTATGATTGTTTTCTTTTATACTTTTGCTCTGGTATCCCGAAGGCTTCCCCATCCTTCAGCTACCCTTTATATCTTAATATCTCTTCCCATAGGATCCTCCTCACTAATTCCCTTCATTTCCTTACATTTGCTTTACTGAAGTCAAGAACCTTTGTACAGATATCTGCCATTTAACCCCTTTCTTATAAGCCTGTTAAGGAACATTCAGGGTTCTCAAGGAGGATTTAAGTGAATTAAGTGATGTATAATAGACTCCAATTGACTCCTGTAGCCTTACTATGAGGTAATGGTGTTTTGTTCTTGAGTTGTCAAATGCAGCACGATAAAAGCTGGGAAAGTGAAGTTCACCTCTTACATACTAGCTTCCTGTTATGGAGGCAGTAATAACAGCTGTTGCCAGAGGATAGATGGAAGTATATTGAAATTACCCTGAAACAATCTTGGCAAAACAATGTAAACATATTATTTGTCTAGGAAAAAGAAAAGAAAAGAAAATTCAAGAATCCCACCTGCCTGAACACTTTAGAAGAAATTAAACAATGAGCACAATTTTAAACAAACCAGTTACTCAGATTTGTACTCTATGAAAGGATTAAATGAGAATAACCAATAAAATTAAAATGATTTGCATAAATGCTATAGACACACTATAAACAAAATTCTCCTGTTGTTCTGGACAATACCTTATTCCAATTAACTCCCTCAAAAATTCCAAAACCCATGGAGGAAAATCAGACCTTCTAGCATACTGAAAAGCAAGTTCTGTTTCGCCATAGGGCTTTAACGCCATTTAAAAGTTCCTCCCATAATTCCAGGATACAGGCTACTAGAATGTATTTTCCCTGGGACTGGTTATCTAGTTGATCTGTGTTGATCCGGAGCACTGGCATGTACCTCCTCCTACACAAAAGATCCAGTAATACTGGATCTGAAGAAGCAGAACTCCAATTACACTTCCTAATTTCATTGTTACTTCTCTTCCATAAATCCCCACACTTCCCAGCATTTATCACACCTGCACTCTTAGGAGGCATGGGCTTTTGTCCCTAGACTGTGCTCAAAACGTTCTTTAGAATCAATTAAAAATATTAGAAACTCCTTATTTCACTTAGGCCCTGCGTACATGAGGAAAATGGATCATTGCTAACAATGGCTGTCAGCAAGGGGGCCCCCTGTTACTGTTGATTAAGACTGCTTCGCCATTTCCAAAAGCATGAGCAAGGCTTGGTGGACTCCTCTGCCTGCTGCTTCTCCTCCTGTTTCCCCACCTGTGGGTTCCACTGAAAAAGTTAAATTTAGTCTCATACTTCATTATCTTCTCTGTGGACTCCCAATGGGGTTGGAGCAGGCACAATGTGCACAGAGCTCTCAGCCCACAGCCTCCCACATCTTTGCCCATCTTCTCCTCTTGCATGGAGCCCTCGCACTGCAAAGAGTTTTCTGTAGAGTCCAGGGCCGGGAATGGTGCTACAAGGCAGCTGACTGCCCTTTCAACGTGGCCAAGAGGAGATATACACGCAGAGGGTCTCCTCCTCATGCTCAACCAGGGATATGAGTGGGGCACTGGACTGGCAGATGCTTACTGCAATTGGAGGGTTCCAGGTGAAGCCAGTCTCAACATTTTCAGTTGTCACTCATCCTGTTGACTGAGACTCTGCCAGTCACTACGGATCTCTCAGGAACAGAACCTTCTGTGGGGTCTATTCAAATTTACCACCAAATGGGCCACTTCTTACAGTTTATTTTTCATACCATCACTAATGACAAGAGCAGACATCCCCTCCAAAGCAAACCTAGGGAAGAAACAATATTTAGAGGGATGGCAGCACATTTTGTACTATCCAGACCAACATTCCTTAAGTGAGAATTTGTTTTTAATTGTTATGAATGTTAACACCTGAAGATACCAGAAGGAAAAACAGGTTAGTTCACTGACCATAATCTGAGCAAGCTGACAACAGCTTTCCTGCATCAGGATCTGTCAGTGATGTGACCTGAAAAAGGCAATCCTCTAGGAAAGGAGACCAAAATATTTTCCTACAAGCCACTCCTACACCTTGGCCCGCCTATAAAAATCCACATCGGGGAAAAAAGCGAATGTCATAAGGAAATCAAAACTTTTATAAGAACAAATATACCAAAAATAACTTGACAAAACAGTAATGCACCCAACTACCACTAGAAGGGGAAAAGTTAAGTTTCAGTGCAAACTTACGGAATTTACCTCTTGCATCTGAAGAAGTGAGGTTCTTACCCACGAAAGCTTATGCTCCCAATACTTCTGTTAGTCTTAAAGGTGCCACAGGACCCTCTGTTGAATTTACCTTAGCTCCTCTTTTGGAAATAACAATAAACCAAATGGTAGATAAGGGTGCAAGAGTCAGCATTTTCTGAGATTCACTGCCAATGAATGAAGAGATTTCTATGCATCCCAAAACATAAAGAAACACTGGAAATATTCATGCGGACAGGATGGTAGGGATGAACATAACCCGTTCTCACTGATGCATAATCCCAAAGAGCACGCTAAGATGCTCCGAATGCTTTGCTCATGGCAATACAGCCGCAGTAAGGGAGGGAAAGTCACAATAGGGGTTTTTTTTTATTCTGGCCAAAAACTCCACTTCTTCCACACACAAATAAATCAGATTACTAGGTTCTATATGTACCATCAACATCCCAAACTTAACTTGCACATATTTTATTGTAATCACATTTTTATCAGACTCAGCTTGTAAGCTATTCAGGTCAGGGAGAGAGAGAGAGAGAGAGAGAGTGTGTGTGTGTGTGTGAGAGAGACACCTTGTCAGCCCTTAAATACTTAATTTCCCATTCTGAGGATACAGTAACTGTGAATGATGTCATTGTATCAGAGATTTAAAAATAGGAAGTGGGATAGGGAAGGAGGATTCGTATTGGGGGCCATGTTCCATACTCCACTACTGATTTAAATAACCTCCCCGTCCTTGGCTTTCTTTTAAAGAAAGAATATCAACATTGCCTAAAATCAGTGAAGATTGCAGATTCTAGTTCACTACAAACCAACCTGCAAGATACCTCTGGTCAGAAGTTTCAACATATACAAACTTCCAATGTAAAACAAACATGTAAGGAAACTTAAAACATCAGAGAAATGTGTGGGCTTTTGCCTGCGTGAAGAGTTAAATGATTCTCCCTGTGATACTTTATTTTACTTCCCAATACATTTGTCCTTCTGCCTGTCATCTTTTCCCAGTTCATGTGTTATCCTTCTTGTTGCATTATGCTTTTCCTGCCCCTGCTTTGTGACCACTACCAGCTAGACACTGACTAGAATTCTGACATTGGAAGTGCTCGCAGGGATAGCCTCAAGGGGGGAGAATTCTAGGTTTAATTCTGCTAGTGCAAGCAAAGCCAACCAGAGATGAGCGGGCTGTGGGGAGGCAGGGAGCAACTATTATATATACTCTTTTAGCCTTGTCTACTCTCATATTTCCCTCCTACATCTCCATAGTGGGAGATATAAGTGTGCACACTGTGTTGGCAGCCACCAGCATTTTAACCACTGTGCGGCTGGTGCACTGTTGACACTAGCACATTCACCACAGCTGTCAGTCATGGAGATGCACTGGCGGTAGCTACAGTGAAAATTTTTAGAGAAAAACTGGTATTTAGACAGAGCTTTTGAGATGCATAACCTTACGGACATTACCTTTGTCTTAGGCCATGTCTACACTAGTGAGCTTATGGCAGCACAGCTGTACTAACACAGCTACGCCGTTGTAAGATCGCTTCTGTAGCCGCTCTATGCTGATGGGAGAGAGCTCTCCCGTTGACGTCAGTAAACCACGTCAACGAGCGGCGGTAGCTATGTCGGTGGGAGAATCTGACATAGCACTGTGCACACTACTACTTATGCTGGGGAAACTTATGTCGCTCAGGGGGGTGTTTTTTTGCCAACGTAAGTGGCACTGTAGACATGGCCTCAGACGAGTCACACACCATTGCCAATGAATTAGAACACTGCCTGCCTCAGCTTTAATTTTCACCTTCTCTGTATTTCTGTTAGATTCTGTCCCATTTCTGTCTCTCTGTCCCCAAAAAGCTCTGATCGTTAGCCTTGCCTTTCAAGTCTCTTCTTTCCCTTCACACCACTCGTTGGGTTTCTTTCCCGCCTCAGTTTTTAACCTGCTTTCTCTCTTGCCTTGAGCAGAGGTGACCTCGACTACAATTCCTTCCACCGCCCTGAGTCTCTGTCTTTTTGAGCCCTGACAGAAGCCATGCCAACATGCTGCCACTTTCATCTGTTTCACTTGATGCCCCGTAGAGCCAACAAGTACCAATGGGACAGTCCTGCAACCTTGAACAAAAGAGAATCTTAACTTAGAATTTTCTTGGTTTTGTCTGACATAATATTGGTGGCTTATTGCAGTTTTTTTGTTTTAAACACAATTAGTAGCTTTACATTTTTTACTTTTAAAAGTCTTTCCTGATATTATATTAAAAACACAGTTATCTAAGACAATGCCATTTTGGATTAATATACATTTAGGCCCTACCTCAAAGAAATTCTTTTTTTTTTTTTTAAATCTGAGAACTTGCAGTGTTTTCCTCTGAGAAACTCTGTGTTGAATAAATATTTAACTTACCCAGTGGACAAAGGCTCCCTAAGGACTGTTTCAGCCTTTTGGGGAAATACATATTGTATGGTGTTAGGCTTTTAAAAAAAACATAATTAAGTCATCACGCTGACACAAGAGCATTTTAGGAATATAGAGCTGCAGTTGTGAGTAGAAAAAATGTTGAAGGGCAAAGACAGAAAACGAGCAGGCTAAACCCACAGATCCGCTTCTAGAATACAGACCTCCTGGAACAGAGCCACTCCAGACCTAATGCCTCAGACCATGGATCAATTGAGGCCTTCTGAGATTTTCTGCAGCATGTCATCACTGGGGAACAAGGTGGAAATCTTGTTTGTGCGAGACCATTGGCAAGCAATGGGCATCAGTCTGGAAAACCAAAAAGTAAAACTGAACTACTGGTGAGAACTATATGGGATTTGCAGCTTGTGTAGTTAAGGCTCGCCAGATCACAGACATAAAAACAGAGATAGGCAAAGAACCATTTGAAGTTTAAGACTGAGGGTTCTGAGCAATACTGGCAGGTGATGAGAAACCAGACCTGAGTCTACGGAACACTCTCCTCTGTCGTTCTGGAAATTAACAATGAAAAAGGGTAAAAATTCTGTTCAACGCTGTTAAAAAAAATTCCTTCACGGAAGATACTAGGAAGGGCAGCAACATGTGGGGCAGGAGGGTCCCAGAGCTCAGGCTTCAGCAGGAGCCCAGAAGTCTACACAGCAATGAAACAGCCTTGCAGCCCAAGTTGGCTGGCATGGGCCAGCTGCGGGTTTTTCTTTGCTGTGTAGACACAGCCCACATGACAAAGCCATGGTACTTGTGTTGGCAGTCTCCAGGCATGTTTACACAAACACTGGCACACACCATCTATATAGATCCGGCTGAAGGCACAGTAGTGGCGCAACATGGGGAAGTTTTTATTGCCACTAGTGCCCCTCTGATTAGCCACAGAACAGAATCTCCAGGACAATCAATCTGGCACCACTCAGGAACAGACAAGGGAAGAAAAAAGTAAAGTGGATGCAAATTAGAACAATTCTCATTGTGAAAGAGGTTGGGGGGAGAGGAGAGAGAAAGGGAATGTTACTTTAGGCCCAGGGAAAAGCCTACAGTACTAAGGAGATTTTTTTTTTTTAAGCCACAATTAAACAAAGACCTAAATAGGCCAAGTGGAAAAAACAACAGTAAGAATCCCATAAGATGGCAACTACACAGAGAAGAAACCAAACGTTGGTTGCCAGAAGGTACAATAAAACAGCAGCATAAGGTCCACTGAAACTAATACACGTTTGTTTTGGAAGTTCAGAGCTAGGAGCGTGGGTGGATCCCATCAGAAATGCCAAATTGTGCATTGTGCAGGCTTCTCACTTTCCTCCCTTCTGCTAAATAATTTAACCTGTTTCTGGAGCTAACTAGACACAGGTGAAAGAATTAGGCTCAGATTATAAACCGGAACATATCATCATTCAACTGAAATCAGCGTAATAGCCTGAGCCCATTTGGGGGAGAAGTTTCCTATTAAAAGACGGTGTTCTAGGTGAGCATTTGAACTCACCCTGACTTTTCCAATAGGAACCTGGCAGACATAAAAGGCTTTTTTGGAAAGGAAAGACAAGTAGCGAGGCTGGGAAAATAATGAAATCTCTACAGGATGGGTCTTTTTAAAAAAAATCCAACCAAACCAAACAAAAAAACAACAAACCACCACCACAATCTTAGGCCCCAATTCAGCAAAGCATTTACGTAAATGGAAATTAAGCACATGCTTAAATGCCATCCTGAATTGGGTCTCAAGGCCCTGATCCCACAGTCTGAATTCTGGAAGTTTCCGATTCTGTCATTGTTCTTTCCCAGGCTGACTATGAGGCCTGTTCAGCTACACTGATGCAGGCACAGCACTCTGCCCACGCCTAATCAATTGTGGGATCAGGGCCTAACTTTGTAAACTGCCTTCTTCCCCTGGGCAGTAATTTATTTTTGTGTAACGTTTCACTGTGTACTTCTCTAGTTCTTCTTCTCGGTCTTTACTACAAGTCTTGCTTATTTCTGATGACCTATTTTAAACTATTTTTTGGGTCCCAACCCCGCAGTTTTATATCTGCTATGCATGTTTTTCTCATTTCTCTGCTGGTTGGGAACTGATCTCCTTGTGGGTGGTTTGTACGAGGTCTATTGAGCTTGTCCTTGTGCCAATTTTTAACTCTTGTCTGGCTGTGTATTTTATTTGGCTTTTTAAGGTAGGGATTTGGTTTTAATGTTTTGCATTTGTTTTTTATTCAGCTCATAGACACATCACAATAGTGACCTTATAAATGAGCTAAAATAGATATTAAGAGAGACATTCTAATGGTATCACATGATGTATAGACAGGATGGAGCTGTTACAATATACCATTTCAGTGATAAATGAACGAACAGACCCAGACAAGAAGTAAACATCCAAAGGTACCATTATATAGTGCCTTTTATCTGAATGGACCCTGGAGTGCTCTACAAATAAGCTATATAATAAAAGAAAGCAATCATAAATAAATTAATATTCAAAGAAGTGTAGCCTGCTATTTGTACAAGTCTGTCACATACATGCAATATTTAACAGCTGCGTGATATCCCTGTGATTGGTAGATCTCTTCTCAATACCTGTGTGTCCTGCAGCTTGTATTCAGCTTGTTCCCACTGGGATCCCTGGTTGATGACAACGTACAGCTGGATCGGGGTGACAAATGAAAGGTCTCCTGCAGTTGTGTTTCAAGAGCAGCTGCTTCATTGCTAGACTGCACTGTTTTAAATGTTACCTTGAGCACTGCCATTATATCACTACTTTGGCTCTTGCAATTGCATTATGTAGCATCAGCCCATCATCACCAAAAGGTGATGAAGAGCCACAAGTATACTCGGGTCTCCGCCATCCACATGGCCTTTACAAAGCACACTAGCTAGACATTCATATCACACTTATCAAAACATGGCTATGAGCCTACTATGTAGGTCTAAAATCAGTGGTTCCCAACCCACAGCCCAATCAGCACTCAACTGCGGCCTCTGTGACATCCTCAGGGCCCCAACTAGGATAGGGCGGGAGGGGCACCTGCCCCAGGTGCAGAGCTGTCAGGGAGGGGGAAGAGGGCAGTGCAAAAAAATGGGGAAACACAGGATTAGGCCCAGCAGTCTCAGACCCCCAGCAAGATCAGGCCCAGCAGCATCGGCAGGAAGCCAGGGTGTCCGGTACCCCCGACCCCACAGGATTGAGGGTCCAGTGACCCTGGCTGCAGCAGGATCCCCAGCAGTAGGACAACAGCAGCAAGCAGGCTGGGTGGGCTGCAGGACTGAGCTACATGCAGCTGAGGCAGGAGATCAATGGGCATGGGGGCGGGGAGGGGGGAGAGAATGCAGTGGGCTGGGGCCGCAGGGAGGGGGGTGCAGCTAGTGCATGGGGGACAGACTCTAGGTGGGGGGACTGGTGGCTGGGGGCAGTCCTTGGATGGGGAAGTTGAGTGCTGGCAAGCAGTCCTTGGGGTGGCTGGAGGGCAGTTGCTGGGGGGCTGCCCTTGGGTGGGGAACTGGATGCTGGAGGAGGTAGTCCCTCGGACAGCCATTCTGCCCTGGACAGGGCCCTCTGTCTCTCCATAGTTGGGGGCGAGGAAGTCATTCCCTGCGTGTGGGGTTTGGGTGCATGGGCTACAGTCTCTGGCTGGGGTGCAGAGTGCTTGGGGGCAGTCCCTGGCTGTGGGGGGCACCCCACACCAGGCAGGGCTCCCCATCTTTGCAGGCAGGCTCCACAGCCGTGCTCTCCAGGCGCTCAGCCCAGCCATGCCACCAGCAGCAGCACGGAAGTGAGGGTGGCAATACACCATGCCATGACACCCTTACAGTAAATTAATTAATTTTAATAGTTAATGTTTTGACTTATTTTGCCAATTTAAAATGCTCTTAGACATTTGCTAGTGTTGAAATGAAAGGTACTACATCGATTTGAGTTGTATCACTGTCGTATAACAAATACTAAACCTGATTTTTTTGTAGATGTACAGGTAGTATATATATTGTGTGAATGCAGCCCACATAACACATAGAGAGCTGAATATGCAGCCCACAATGTTAAATAGGTTGTGAACCACTGGTTTAGATCGATACATACTGCCATCATCAGCGTCTTATTGGAAAGGTAATATAAATGCCTGGTCTGCTTCACAAAGACTATACAGTTCATTACAACTTTCACTGGTAGGAAGGAGTTGGGAAGAGGATTTTGAAAACAGTTGCTAAAATTCAGTTATTATATCTCCGCTAACCCCTCAAACAGAAGATTGGTGGAGGGCAGTGCACTGATCAAACAAACTGCTGTAGGCTAGAGAGGGATGAAAAGATTTCCTAGAGGAAAATGTGGGTTTGTGGAAATATTATCCACGGAAAAGGTCATTTTCATCAACATTTTCTGATTTTCTGAATGGAAAAATTAAAATGGAAAACTGTGTATCAAACTGACATTTCAAACAAAAAACTTTTAATTTTGACCTAAAATTTGTATTGATCATTTCAATGACCATTTTTATTTAAGTTTTTGGAAACCAAAAAAATTCAATTTTCCATTTTGGTTTGGGTGTTTTTGAGGTTTCTTTCTCCCTTTCCCAACAAGGAAAATGGGGGTGGGGAAGTCGAATAAGTGAGAAAGGGGGAGAGAGCCCGCTTTTTTATTTTTGTAACTGAAAGTATGAAAAAAGTTGTTTAAAGGAATGAGTGAAACTGCTTACTCTGACTTTCTAAGACCTAGTCTATCCTACTGAGTTAGGCTGACGGAAAGCAGTTTATGTTGACCTTATAGTGTCAGTGTTCACACTACAGCCTTGCTCCCACCGATGTAAGTGCCCTACTATATCAACATAATAACTCCACCTCCACGACAGGCATAGGGTTTATGTCAGTGTAGTTAGGGCAACGCAGTGTCTGTGTACACACTGCGGGTTACTTATAGCAGCTGTTGGCTATCATTCTTGTCAATTTCACTGCGCTGGAGCCATGACATTGACAAGAAAGCCCGGCTCACAGATCAGGCTGTCACCTTGGGGCAGGTGGGGGTGCTCCCCACTGGAAGCCCAGAAGCCACCCCGGGGTCTGGGCACAGAGCTCTCCACTGGGAGCCTGGGCAGCTGCCAGACTCCCAGTGCAGAGCAGGAAGCCAGGATCAGGCAGCTGTGCTCCCAACAGAGAGTGGGGAACAGAGAGCCCAGGGGGCAGCTGGTGCCTACCTAGTCCCCCGCACTGCCTCCTTAGGTCGGTGGAAGCGCTCCCAGATGCGCACCACTGACAGAAGGAGGTTAGTGTGGACATGAATCACTGCAGTAATTACTAATATAGGTCAACTTAAGTTTGTAGTGTAGACATGCCCTAAATATTTAAAAGAAAATCTTCGAACTTTTTCACTTAAAAAAACCCCCCAAAAAAACAAAAAACAAAAGTTAAAATTTCCCCATCCACTTTCTTTTGATTTTAGAAAACTTTTCCCTCCTGGGGGAAAAGGAGGGGTCAGGAGAAGGAAAGAGGGGGTACCTCCAAATTAAAATGGAAATTTGTGGTTTTGTCTGAAGTGGACATTTCAATTAAAATTTTCACTTCATTTCCAAAGGCCCCACAGAAACAATGGGAGAATTTTGAAGATTTTTTTCCCTTGTCAAATTCTGCTGGAAAAATCCCGGTCTCCTGACAAGCTTTAGCTAGAGCGCTCTTGACAGAAAGATGTTACCTAGAGAACAAGAGCCACAGCACTGTGAAATAGAGTTGACACCCATGCTAAACAGCTTTTAAAAAAAAAGAAATCTCAGGAAAATAGAAGTCAGCAATGTCCAGGACAGCAGGAACAAAGACAAAGGCCCCTTTAAACTTATCTGGCAGTTTAAGTAGATTTAAATTACATTTACAACCACTTTCACACTGCCAGAGTGGTGCAAAGGGATAACACAATTCAGTATAAAAAAATTTAATAAGAGACTTAGGCCTGGTCTACACAACAGGGTTAGGTCGACATAAGCTAGGTTGACGCAAAACAGCTGAGGAAGTGTCTGCACCTAAATTTGGCTCCTGTCAACATAAGTGCTTCTCTACACCAATATAATAACATCACCTCCCCAAGCAGCGTAGAGTCACAGTCAATGTGATTAGGTCAACACAGTATTAATGTACACACCGTGTTACTTGAATTGATTGTTACCAACTCCCAGACACCATCCCACAATTTTCCCAATGAGGACACGCACCAACAACATACGGAGCCAAGTGTGCGCACACACAAGCGATTTAATAACTGTGGTGGTTGTATGCGGATGCAAGTTAAATTGACATCATTTTGTAGCACAGACATAGCCTTAAAGCCATGGAAATTAAGTTGTTTTCACTGCGTCGCTCAGGGATGTGGATTTTTCACTCCAGGCATAGACAATGCTAGGTCGACTGGAGAATTCTCTCGTCAACCTAGATATGGTGTCTCGAGGTGGAGGATTACCTATGCCAACGGGAGAACCCATCCCGTTGGAGTAAGTAGCATCTTCAGGGAAGTGCTACTGTGGCTCAGTGGCACCATTGCAGCATTTTACACATAGACAAGCCCTTAAAGTGTAGTTCTACCCTGAAAAGTGCGCCATATAAAAGGAACAACTTCTTGCTCAATAGATCTGCTCCCTGGGTGTATTCAGAATCACCGTTACAGACATTAGTGACAGAGGTAAGCTTTTATTGCTTTTTTACACCTGTTAGCTGCACAGCCAACACAGCCGAGAGAAGAAAGGCTGGATTCTATTCCTTCTTCGGCATGATCAAAAGAATTACTTATAAGGCTATGTCCACACTACAAGCACTACAGCAGCACAGCTGCAGCTATGGTGCTGTAGCACTGTCGTGTAGACACTTGCTACAATGACAGAAGGGGTTTTTCCATCACTGCAGTAAATCCATCCCCTTAAGAGGCGGTAGCTAGGTCAACAGAATAATTCTTCTGTTGACCTAGTAGCGTCTGTACCGGGGCTTTGTTCAGCTTAACTACATCTCTCTTGGGAATTTTTCACACTTCTAAGCAACACAAGCAGGCTGACCTAAGTTTTAGGGGTGGACCAGGCCTAAAAGCCACTCAATTATACACGTGCAAGTCCACTGAAGGCAATGGGGTTGCACTGCGGGACTAAAGGTATGTCTACACTACGAAATTAGGTTGATTTAATATGTCTATTTTTTTCAAAATCGATTTGATACAGTCGATTGTGTGTGTCCCCACTTAAGACCATTAAGTCGGCGGAGTGCGTCCACAGTACCGAGGCTAGCGTCGACTTTCGGTAGCTATCCCACAGTTCCTGCAGTCTCCGCCGCCCATTGGAATTCTGGGTTGAGCTCCCAATGCCTGATGGGACAAAAACTTTGTTGCGAGTGGTTCTGGGTAAATGTCATCAGCCCCTCCCCCCCTCCGTGAAAGCAACGGCAGACAATCGTTTTGTGCCTTTTTTCCGGGGTCCCATCCACCGGACCCGCTCAGCCCACTGCCTGCCTGGATGATCGGAACCCCAGGCAGGCAGTGGGCTGAGCGGGGCCGGCGGATGGAGCCCCAGACTGGCAGTGGGGTGAGCGGCTCAGCCCGCTGCCAGTCTGGGACTCCGTCCACCAGCTCCTGCCAGCCGGATTCCCGCTCAGCCGGCAGACTTCGGTGAGGTCGATCAGAGGTGCCTGTACAGACATGGCTATCCTCCTCTTAGAGCACCGAATGGGAGATTCAGTCCTGCCTGGAATATCATGCGAGCTGGAGGCTTCTGCCTCAGGCTGCTCTTCCAGCTGGCAGCACCACGCGGTCACACCTACCCCAGCCTACCCCTTGCTCCCATGGCTCATGAAGCCTGGACAGTAGTAAGGAGCAGTTCAATTTGTGGAATGACAAATCCAGAACAAAGGATTGCACTCTATGGGCCACGTTAAGATTATTTCAGAGTCCTAGATAGCATTAGTAACTATAAATGGCTTCATGAAAATTTTCCCCCGCCCCTAACAAAAATGTTAATTTATCAGAGCAGCTGAAAGGGTAAGGAACCCGGGACTATAAGTTAGAGAGAGCTTCATATTATTTAACTCATAATTGATATAATTCAATGTAAAATTTCACAGCGTGGTCTGTTCTAAGACTAAAAATGCAGGAGGGGAGTCAGAAAAAGGAACAGTCACCTGTTTCCACCCGGTTTTGAACCAGGGACGTTTCGTGTGTTAGGTGAACGTGATAACCACTACACTACGAGACTTTCGTGTGTTTGGTGAACGTGATAACCACTACACTACGGGGCTTCTCTTTTTTTGCCACAGACTTTGCCGAATGCACAGGAATGTTTTCTCTAGCTACTGAAGCTACCTAATGCAATGTCTATATCTATGGCCTTCCTGCTCACAAAGTGGTCATGCCCCTGCCCAAGGCTGACACAGCAACCTGGCTCAGGCAGAATCGTTAGCAAGGCATGATACTTTTGCCATTAAGCAAACACAGCAATTCTTTCCTGGCCTCTGCCACTGAATGCCTCCATGCATTACGCTGTGCCCTATCAGTGCGGGAGGACTGCATGAGCTCGGAAAACATGTCATCGCGAGTGCGTTTTTTTGCCTTCTAATCTGCGATAACCTCAGGGACGGAAATGATAGAGGGAATGTAGAAACAGTCTGGGGGGACTGCATGGTCACTTGTGCTGCTGAGTGCTGCTGACTTCGCCACGCTGGCCAAACAGGAAATGAAATTCAAAAGTTCCCAGGGCTTTTCCTGTGTACCTGGCTAGTGCATCTGAGTTCAAAGTACTGTCCACAGCAGTCACAGTGGAGCACTCTGGGATAGCTCCTGGGGGCCAATACCGTTGAATTGCGTCCATACTACCCCAAATTCGACCCGGCAATGTCGATTTCAGTGCTAGTCCCCTCTTCGGGGAGGAGTACAGAAATCAATTTTAACAGCCCTTTAAGTCGACAAAAATGGCTTCGTCGTATGGATTGGTGCAGACCTAAATTCGTAGTGTAGACCAGGGCTAATTTAGCCCACAGAACCTTTATTGCTGATGATAATTAAAAACCCCATTTGAGTCTGAGCCAAGGTGGGGGTTTGCAGTGCTTACATTTAGAAAGAAAAAAAAAAGTTTTGTAAACTGACCACATTTTTTATGAAAAATCATTGACAGATCATGAACACCGAACTCCACCATGCTATTTTTACAGTCACTTTTCAGAGAACTACAATTTAAAGTTCGAGATTCTTTTAAAAACTCTCATTCCAAGCCTTAACTCACTCAATCAGTGCAGCATATAAGAAAATTATATAATTTTGTGAGAGCCCTGCAAAACTTAGGTACAACAGGGTGAAGTAAGGACAGATCTCTCCCTGACTACAAACAGTATAGTTAGTTTATATAATACCTCTGCTGAGAGTTTATTTTATACCACTAGAGTGTGATTTGCATTATTAGAAGTGTTCTAGACAGCTGACTTTATGCTGCTTTTTTGGCTAGAGTTTTTAAAACAAGTCAGACACTAACTGTCAAATAGTGACACAAACACAATAAGCTCACATATAAAACACAACTCAGCAGTCCATGGAGCTCTTTTATCCCCAGGAGAACCAAACATCTGAGGCCATATCTTTTAAAGGAGATGATATTGCCCAATCCAAGGACTGTCCCAACACACACTAGTTTTAGATGCAGACCATAGAAATGTTGCTTTGTTGGGTATGAGGAACTGTACATTTCACATAATCAAACCCTGATAGAGATGAGCGACCTTTCTTAAAAACAAAATTAAAAATTAAAAAATTTTGTTTCAAAAGGTGACTTGTAAAAGAGAAAAAGTGCCTCCTCCCTCTTTATACTATATAGCAACCAGAAAGCTATATTAAAAGAAAAATAAGACTTTTGAAACACTCAAAAGTTAGGAAACATCAGAATTAAAGTTGCCAGTGCATAACTACAGTATCTGAGTGTTTCACAAACATTAATGAATTTATCTTCCTCACACCTTTGTGAGGTGAGGTGGCTTCATTATTACACATACTAACTACCTGTGAAAAATCTGGCTTAAGTGACTTGCCTAGCATCACATAGGAACTATGGCAGAGGCCAGGATAGAACCAATACAGGCCAGCATTCAACTTATTTAAACCATGAGACCATCCTTTCTCTTCCTACGATCCCCTGTGTAATTCACTACACATCTACAAACTTCTGTAACAAATGAGTCAGGAATCCAACAGACAACAGCCTCTTTCACTACACAACCCTGATTCATT
The DNA here is from genome assembly GCF_027887155.1 of Malaclemys terrapin pileata. Taxonomy (NCBI): domain Eukaryota; kingdom Metazoa; phylum Chordata; order Testudines; family Emydidae; genus Malaclemys; species Malaclemys terrapin. Next base: position 91,034,300 of record NC_071507.1, read on the forward strand.
CCCTCAGCACCAGCTTATGTGTGCATGACATGAGGCTTGGGTCCTGTGGAAAACCTGTGATCATCTAATTAATCATGAATATGCACAGAAGCACCAAATTAAGATTGCACAAGCAACCTTAATTCTGGCATTTCCTAATGTTTTGGGTGCTCGACTTGCAGCCTTAATGTTCTTTTAATGTGGTTGTTTTAATGAAATTTCTTATGTTTTTAAAAACTTAAAATTGCAACAACAACAAAAATTCCTATCATGTGGAACATGCTGACCCCCACATAAATCGTTAGCAGGGCTGAGATCAATGGTTCTCAACCAGGGCTATGGGTACCCCTGAGGGGTACACAAAGGTCTTCCAGTGGGATACGTCAACTCATCTAGATATTTGCCTAGTTTTACAACAGGCTACATAAAATACACTAGTGAAGCCAGTACAAACTAAAATTTCATACGACTTGTTTATACTGCTCTATATACTATATTATACGATAATGTAACATGCATACATGCACTATACTAGACATGCATTTTATGTAATTTACTGATGCATGCAAGCATGTTAACGAGGTTGAAGTTGTAGTTTTTAAGTGAGGTAAAACTTGGGGGTACACAAGACAAATCAGACTCCTGAAAGTGATACAGTCGTCTAGAAAGGTTGAGAACCATGGCTCTAGCTCGGGGTGGGCAAACTTTTTGGCCCGAGGGCCACATCGGGGTTGCACAACTGTATGGAGGGCCGGGTAGGGAAGGCTTATTTAGTTATAATGTTCTGAAGCTGATGTTTCGAATGAAACTTTTTCTCTACCCCATTCAGAGTGGCTTCATGATGCTTATTGTATAGTGCAGTGATTAGGCCAGGAGTACAGAAGTGTCCTTTCTAATACTTAAAAAAAAAAAGTAGGAAAAAAAAAAAAAACTTTCAATGAACACATTTGAGGCCTTCTTTGCACATTATAAAATGAACAAAACCAAAAGCCCACCTCTCTCTCTCACACAGACAAAATCTCCCCCCTTCTTTCCTTTGCCAGTCACTTGGGTGTTGTTTGTTTTGGTGGGGTGGGGGTTGTTTTGTTTTTAAAGTAAAACATTTAACAATTCACCTTAGGTTCTGCAAAGTTTAGAAGCAGATGTTTTTATAACTGCATAGACTCCAAAGTTCAAGGTATGGAAAAAATCCTCCTAAATCCATTAAATGGATTTATTATTTAAGCACAACATCCAGGATCTAGACTAGGCCACAAGACTCCCTAGTGCCATTTTAAGGATGAAGTACACTATCAAGACGAAGATAAACAACCATATTTTGGTCATTCTTCAAGATGAAGTCTCATCTCTATTACAACTCCGATAGCACTCTAAGAAAAACGAGCAATCTCTGTATTTTACATGGAAGAGTGGTTGCTATATTTCTAAAGCTGCTGGACCAAAGACCTTCGCTCCCCCTGAGCTTTTTACTTGGTCAACTTTTTGGATTTAAGTCAAGATTTATAAATACAAACAGTGATGTTCGTAACCCAATTATCCTATAAATGGGAATGAATCCCATTTTAAGAAGTAGGGTTTTTTCTTTTTGATGTATAAATACAGTTCAAAATCCAGTAATAATAAAGCATTGTATCTTTTCAGGAGGTGGGAGGGAATTAACATTGAAGCCTAATAAACAAGTATTAGATTCCTGCAGACTGATTTAGTAAGACATCTAATTGAATAAGTCCCAGCAACAGTAAATGCAGTTCCCCCATAAAAATATGTTTGCCCACTGTTCTTATACAGTAGTACCTGAAATACCCAGTGCGCCTCCCTTTTCCCTGGCATACAGAATAGGAAACAACTGTTGTCTCCCATACCACTGCATGATACCTGTTAGGAAATGTTGATTTATTTTTTTTAAATGGCAAGCTATAAGTAGCCTTAAAAAGTCACCCATATAGAGGAGGCAGGGCTTTGATACAAATACTTTGACCAAGACTTTTCAGTTTTTGGATGTCCTGGAGTTTGAATTTTTTTAAAACAGCCTTTTAAATCTATATCTTACAATTTTCAGAAAGGAGATATTTGCTTCTTAATTTATTTGCACTTTTCAAGAAGCTTCAATATAAAAGCTTCACTAGAAAGAACTATCTTGATATAAAATGTCTCCACTGAGATGGCAAAAGGCTACTACTATACGGTGGTAATCTTCATCTTGGGTGCACTTAGTGTCTCTAGTTTTGCCTGAACTATTATTATGCATCTTTAAAGCAGTAAACATGGGGAAAGTAGTACTATTCTTTCCTGATGTTAGAAAAAATAATACTGGAAAATGCACTGATAGCCATCTATATTACAAAAGATAAATTTTCTTAATATACTTGTTGAACAAGCTAAAATACAGGGATTACCAAAAAAAGGAAAGAAATAATCTTACTCTTTCAGTATTGCAAGTTGATGCCCATGACCAATGCTACATCTCACTACTGATTTTAATGTGACCCTTCTGTTACATGTACTATTAGAATCTTGCAGGGTCACTATCAAAATAGTTTAGGCCTTTTATTTAAAGCATCTCTCATCTACTGTACATTTGTCAAGTGCCATGTAAATGCATAGCTCCATACAAATGATTTCTCTCATAAGCTAGTGGATTCTGACGGACATATGTGCTTCAAGTGCACAGACGCTCACGCTCCTCTGCATCTCTGTGGGGTGAGATTTTCATGATTGCCATTAGAAATCAGAACATGGAGGTCTCGTGGAATGTTTGACTGTCTAACCACCGCCACCGGACTTCTGTCTTGTAATCACTTTCCTCAGCTAATGATGTTCATAGCCTGATTCCACTTAGGATAGCTTCCGGTTCATCTGTGATAACTCTCTAAATCACATTCACTCACTCTCCCATTATGCAGCAGCTGAACCCTTGGAAGATTCTGAGTAAACAGGCAGAAATGTGCTGCATATAATGGTTGGTACCATTTGATAATTTATGGGGGGAGGGCCTCAATTGCTGCAAAGAATAATCTTCCTTCTATAGCTCCATGTACCAAAGCTGTCAACGTATGGCTTATGGCCTTATTAAATGTGATTCATACAAAGCAGCTTTTCTGATATTAGCACCCCCGTGCTTTTGCCACAACACAACACGCTGCCGATAGCATTAAAGCACATTGAATAAGCACAAGTGTTGTGTTCTTCTCAACACTTCCTCACTTTGTGCTTAGCAAAAAGCACATGGGTAAGGAGCAGGAGAGAACAAGACCATGAACAAGAGAGGAATAACAAAGGCAGAACATGGGGGAGGTAGGAGGAAGCACACGCTAAGACTGTGAGAAGAAAGGAGACTGGGAATGGGGTGGGAGGAAGTAAAGGAATGAGAGGCAAAATCATCAGCCAGAAGAACAAGGGAAGGTGTTGAAATATTCAACAGAGATTGGAAGTCCTTAGAAGCAGGGATCATCTTTTTGTTACGTTTGTATAGCACCTAGCACAATAAGGCTCTGGCCCCTAGACACTACCACAACACAACAAACATTTATTTTGCAGAGAAAAGTTCAGGGAAAAGGGATGGATGGGGTGGCTGGTTTTACACAATCCCTATTGTCAATTGCTGTTACTACTTTTTGTCTCCAGCTGCTTCTTTTTTGTTGTTTCATTGGAGAGCTGAATACCGTGCACACACACCCTCTGTGTTTCCCGATCACGCCTTTTGTCCTTAAGCCAAAATAGCTGGCGAGTTCTTGTTACATTAGTGTCATTTAATTGAACTGTTCCTGGTGGCCATTCTCACTGTGGAGAAATGAATGGGAGTGGTACTCCAATGTTTTGCATAGCGTACTCCATAACATCCGTAAGGGGAGGAGAGCATTAACTGTATAATAAATCCACCATTCTTTGAAACTCCATATCAGAGCTACTTGAAGTCCCCAAATAGACATTCATTTAATTCATTAGTTTATTTCTCTGTAGTACAGACTTATTTAACTTAACCCTTTCAATCTATTTGTATATTGCTTATTTACATGATTAATTTTTCTAATAAAAGGAAGTGCCACATGAACTGGCTTTGATCAGATTTTTAATTTTTTTTCTTTAGAAATATGTGAAGATTTTATCTATTGTCACATTAATATTAAAAATCAAAGTTATAGGAAGATTAACAATGATGGAAACTTGTAGTCTAAAAGAGCTAAAGGGAAACAATGGGAATACACCTCTACCCCATATAACACAACCCGATATAACACGAATTCAGATATGACGCGGTAAAGCAGCGCTCTGGAGTAGGCGGGGCTGCGCACTCCGGCGGATCAAAGCAAGTTTGATATAACATGGTTTCACCTATAACGCGGTAAGATTTGTTGGCTCCCGAGGGCAGGGTTATATTGGGGTAGAGGTGTACATGCATTGACAAAATAAAAATAGATAAATCACATCTCAAATTGGCAGTACAGAGACTCTAATACATAAGCCACTGACTATATAAACTAGAATTTTGGCTTAATACAACAAGCAGCAACCCACTAACCCCCCTCTTTTGTCACATAACTGCAGAAGTGCTAACTGGCCACTTCATGCATTAACTACTCATGCTAAACAATCTGTTACACCTTGTGTTTAGCTGTGACACTGAGGTTATGTCTACACTTACAGGAGCACACAAGTGTGTTGCTGTAGCACTTCAGTGTAGACACTCATTACAACAGGAGTTCTCCCATTACTGTAGCTAATCCACCTCTCCCAGAGGCAGTTGTCAGGTCAATGGAAGAATTCTAGCACTGTCTACACCAGAGGTTAGGTTGGCTTAACTACATTGCTCCAGGGTGTGGATTTTTCACAACCCTGACTGACAGAGCTAGGTCAACTTTACTTTTTAGTGTAGACCTGGTCTGAGTGCCTTTCCCAAACCTGGAGAAGAGCTCTGTGTATGCTCAAAAGCTTGTCTCTCTCACCAACAGAAGTTGGTCCAATAAAAGATATTACCTCAGCCACCTTGTCTCTCTCTATAAACAAGAACTGTTATAGTGCCTAATACAATGCCGTCCCAAGCCACTACTGTAATACAGATAAGAATAAATATTATTATGACAAAGCCAAATTTGGAACTATTTAATCAGCAGAATTTTGATTCTTTAGTACATATAATTTAGTAGCCTAGTTGTCTAAGGCAGCTGTGTTATATCATGCCACGGCTTAACTGGGTGTGCTATTTATATCATGGAGACTTTACTAATCTGACTATACACTACTCTAATCTAGTCTGTCACTCTACATTCTAATTTGTTTTATAATAAAAAAAATATTTATAATAAGCAGGCCAAATTCTATTCTTAATAAAACTGGTGTAAATCTGAAATAACTCTTTGGAAGGTAGTGGGATTTATGCTAGGCAACAGAGCAAAATTTGTCCCAGTACTGTATACAATAATCAACTCTGGGCTTATTTTATTTCTACAGCACATTTCATCTCCGTAACATGGAAAGAATTGAGAATATAATAAAAGGCATTATTTACTACAAGATAGTCTTTTGGCAAGTAATTCCAACTGGAGTATCTTGATTCAATTTTTACAGTTAAAACTGTAACTTGGTTGTGAACGTCCACAAACAAATGAAACAGTAGTTTCTTTGATTCAATCCTCTCTTTTCGCTCATTTTTGGGAGGCTAAAAAGGAAGGCTATTTCTGTTTAAAACAATACCTAAACCAAACATAATATTTATCTCTCTCCTAGAAGTTTAAACAGGCGCATAAAGATGCTGTCAGAAGTTAGTAGTTGGTTGCCCAGAGACAAGTGTCTATAAATTTTTTGTCTGTCCTAGAACAATCCCGCTATACTTGACAGGCAATTACTTTGCAATTACATTGTGAAGTGTTTATAGTTTTTAATGGGCATCTTATCCATTATCTTAATAATTACCATAGCTCATAAACCTCATTCCTCTGCCATTTGAATGCTCAATGTATTTTGTGTATATTTATATTCAAGACAAAGTTACATGAGGAGGTTAGAAGTGACCTTTATCATCAAAATTCTGAGAGCCAACACATCAGCAATCTGGTAGCAATCTTGCTAGTTTTATAGCTGGCTCCCTAATAAGCCTCCTTCAAACAAACAAGTACATTTTCTTTGAATATATTAGAACATCCATGACAAATAATGTATATTTCCCCAGTAACAAATCTTCATTGCCATTTAAGTGATAGAAAAAACCTCCAGGCACTGAAATCTTAAAAGGTACAATATGTATATTTCAACAATCAGATGCGAACAAAGGTTTCAGGTTCATTTACGGAAAAGCTGTTGAGTCTGACTCCAGTTCTAAAGTTCTTATTTAAGCAGAATCCATTATCTGCCAGTAAGAATTTTTTAACAACACTACTGCACAGTGAAATCTAAAGGGACAATGTCAACCTGCTTAAAAACAGTTATTTCTAAAACCTGATAATCCTATTCCTAAATCATATAAGCTCTCTACTTCCTCTCCTTGGATTCTTTTCCCCCAGTGCATAAAAATTAATTTTTTTTTAACATTTTTAAACCAAAAAATATTGACTAGGTGGCCAACAGTCCGCAGGAAATATGCTTTATATGCATGTACCGTAAAAGCAATTTCAAATCAACAAGGCAAAGCAGTGTTGCCAGCTCTTGTGATTTTATTGTGAGTCTACAGATATCCAGCGCTTTTCTTAAAGCCCCAGCTTTTTAAAAGGACATTTTTAACCCTCACATTTGCAGAGAAAAGATTGAAAATTTGACTTGAGTGCTTCCTAAAGGCTCAGAAACTAGGAGGCAAATAAAATTACTCAAAATGTTGTTGTTTTAAATTTTGTGATGGGGGGGAGACACCCAATTCTTTTTGAGCGCTTGAGATTGGGAATGCTGCATTAGGGCCTGCCTTATTGTCAGTTTGTGGGATCTCCTGCTGGCATACTAGGCCAAGGAGTCTAGCAATCGTGGAGACAATAGGTTAGCGCCTATATAGAATGTGGGAGCATCACACTCCCTTTCGTTCAGAGTCCCTTACTGGTGTGACTACAGCCTTAAGCTCCACGCTAAAGAGGATACTATCAATACAGGGAGAATTGTCTCTAGGTTCCAAAAAGAGATCCCTGGTGGTGGCAGTAGCAGCCAGAAAACATCTGAACTTGCAGAGGGAAGAGGTGAGAGATACAGAGTTTATGGGGGGGCTGAGGGAAATAGGCAAAGAGAAGCTGTAGAAATGTTAACATGCAGGGCGAGCGTGACGGGGGTAGAATTTTCTGAAGGGGACTGAAAGGCAAAAGCGGACCATGACTCAAGAAGAGGTCAAAAGACAGGAGGGGAAACGACACTTGGAGGGTGTCACACTGGACAAGAGATGAAGAGGAAGGGATTGGACCACATCCCTGGCGTTCACATGCTGCTCTCTGGGGGTGCGGACGGGGAATAACAGGATCGGTGCTGAGTTATTTAACAATTGGGGTGGGAGAAAATGAACAGAGCACAAGTTAACTCTCCTAATAAAAGGGCTTTGAAAAGTATTTGTTGCAACTGCAATGAGCAAGTCCAAGCCCATTACTGGGGAGGCCAGCTTGCTGAGAAGAAAGAGCATCGCCCCAGGTGACACCGGCAGCATGGAAACTTGACAGAAGAGAATGAAAACAGTTTCTAATGTGCTTTAATACGGAGTTTAAAAAATTAAAAACATTCCAGTCAGACTGTGGCTCCCCAGCAAGGTGCATGGCATGGAGAAGGCTCAGGGATCCCCTTCCCTGCCTCGACTACAATCCCAGAACTCATCCCTCCTGAGTGCAAGCACAGCACTACTGGTCACACCAAAAAGGCCACTGTGCCCACCTCCAGTGTCGGATCAGACACTTGAGCTGCTCCCCTACAAGTTCCCTCTCCATCCCCTCTGTCTCCAGAAGTGTTCGGTCTCTGCTTCTCTCCTGCTGAGCCAGAACAGCTCCAGGAATGAGCTGCTGGTCAAGGAGAGACCTTCCCTACTCCCCTGCCGCACATCTGAAACTTCTAGAGCCATAAGGCAGCCCTATGGTTCCTCCCAACTCCTCACTATTCACATCCTAGAACTGTTCTATCACTATTTGCAGGTTAGGATTGGTACCAACCATCCACCCTGTCAAGGGTTAGAAACTGTGTCATCTTTTCTTTTTAGTAACAGGACTAATGCTTGGGCTCAAAAATGCCAAATCTAGTTTTAGAAGGACAAGTTAAAAATTACATTCTGGTCTAACATTGGTAACAATAGATTAGAAGTAACACCTGCAATTATTAACACTGAATAACTGCAGAAAAAACTATTCTTCTCTCATTTTCGGTTTATTTACTTTCTGCATGAAACAGCCCTTTGGGAAGAGTCAATTTCCTTTCTGTTTGGGTCCTTCAAACAGCAAAAGGGGACAGAGATTTTTTTATTTTTATTTTTTTTTAGGATCGTATCCCTTTAAAATCTGAATATGAAAATACATTTCACGCTACAGTCCCGCTGAGCAGGGATTCTCTACTAATTCTCAAACCACTGGGGTGAGAAAACAGGTGCAGCTGTCTTTTTAAACTAGAATTTTAACTCCGATTTAAAGCCTCTCATGTGAAGTTAATTACTTCTGATATTTTGAAAAGGAATGAAAACAAACGAGTCGCCCTACTTTACTGAACACAAACAGCAATTTTTGACTAACGAAAGTGTAAGGTATTTAACATGTGGTCTGGATTCACTGCATGGGCATATACTTATCCTCACTATGTTTTAAAGTTCTATCACACTGGAATGTTATTTAACATACAAAAGTATGCTAAATGCTTTGAAATTCACTCTGCAGTTTGCATATTTGAAAAAGAAAAATGTACACACACAATACAAAACTATTTTAAAAGAATATAAGAACTACTGAACGCAAGGAAATTCACTAGCATCTCCTATACTAGGCACAATGGTGTGCATTAAGGACATGTCTATACACCAGCGTGAGTAGACAGACACATGCTAGCTCTGCTCGAGCTAGTGCACTAAAAATAGCAATGTGGCCACGGCAGCACAGAGTACAAGCCTGCCCGACCCCATGAGTACATATTTGGGTGGCTAGCCCAAGTCACCACCACACTGCTATTTTTAGTGCACTAGATCAAGCAGAGCTAGCATGCATCTGTCTTCCTGTGCTGAAGCATGCACCCTTCTGCTGTGTAGACACACCTTAAAGGAAGTAGCCACAGCAGCGCCTCTGTGGTCAGAATGGAACTGAAGGATATTCAACATGGTGCGTTTCAGACTCTTAGGGTGATATCCCACTGAAATCAATGGCAGTTTTGCCACTGAATTAAATGATGCCAGGATTTCACCCTTGGCCCTTAATTTACTATAGAAACAAAAGTAAGGATAGGATTTTCTGAAGTGCTCAGAGTTGGCCTAACACTGCTCCTACCAAAGTCAATGGTAAAACTCCCACAAGTCAATGGGAGCTGAGTTAGGTTAACACTGAGCAATCCAGAAAAATCTCACCATTAATTCCTTTCTGTTTCTTTAATACATTACATGTATGTCCATTTTAAGTTCCCTTTGTAGTGTCACTACCAGAGTAGTGTCAAGGAGCCTGGAGTAAGTGAGAATCAGGCCCGTAACCTTTATCCCAAGGTAACAAAAGCTGTCACAAAACAGACATTTGCACATGCTGACTTCTGAAACAAAATAAATGGGACCAGGCTATTTCATTATACACTTTTTTCTTATGCATCTGCAAAAACATTAATTGCTAGACAGAGTAAGATGGCAGCCACTCTGCAGTTTCAAATTCTAACAATTATCCTTAAATCTCCAGTTACCTTACAGTAGAAAATGTATAAAACACAGCCACGGCTCGCACCAAAGAGCCTTTCCATACCCAATTGTTGTTTGATTCCATGAGTCATTTAAGCAGCGAGTAAATCAGCCACCACTCTATGCACGTCAGTAACCTGTTACTGGAGACTCTCCCCTGGTAGTCACTCTCGTCACTAACAGGAATGTTAGGACAATCAGAAAGAGAACACTGGATACAAAAAAAGCAGGTTTTCAAATGAACATTTTCAATGATCATCAAAAATATCTCAAAGAACACAGCAATGGCATCCAGTTCCTCTATTCATTTAGCAACGGTCTCACGTGCTCCCCCAAAGCACACTATTATATTTACTTTCTCTACACTCCACTCCCTAAATAAAAAGCCTCAGAATTGAAACTTTGGGTCATTTGCTGTGCCAATAATACATTGTTGAAATTAATTATACCCAAATCAATAGCATTTGTCTATGTAGGTTTTCACCTCCTACACTCTATTCGTTACAGGAATCCATACATTTATAATTCAGTGCATAATATTAAAGCAGCAGTGCATGTCAGGAAGACAACAAACTTGACATACAGCACTAGCTTTATCCCAATGGGAGTATCTAGAAAAATGCCTATCACCACCATCGAGGAACAAGATGATACCCAAAGGGCTGGACAAGGGAATTCCCAATAACCATGCCTATGTATTAGAGGCTTAAACTTTAAGTCAATCCCTTCCCATCACACACACTTTGTGCATCAGTTGTAGGTTTAATTAGAGATACACGTACACAGTAGGATATGCCTCCAAAATCAGCAGTCAGCTCATTGTGTAAGGGGGAGGGAAGAGAAAGGATGATAGCATAAAAACGAGGAAAGAGAAGACAACATCTTGGAGCTGAGAGATTTCCAAACACTCCACAAGGCAGGGTTAATGTCACAGATTGCACCCTCAATCCTACTTGTATACTTGGGAAACCTCTTTTGCAGAAGGTTTCATACTACTTATTGCCATACATCAATTGAAGTAAAATCTTGCAATTAAAATTTATTCCAAATGTTTCATAAGTGTATATTAAAGATGTGAATATTTGGGGTATTTCCACAGTTTAACAATTTCATTTATTTAAAAAGTGGAACTAAAGAAGTCTAACTTGATAGAAAAGTTATTTTCTATAAATATTTTTGAATCATCCTATAGAATTTAATAGAGTAGTATAGTCCTGCTGTAGGCTAGGTAAAAAACCCTAAAAAAACCACAACCTACTATAGTAAAGTTCTCATTCTCCATTCTATCCTATAGCTTTTTAGGATAATATCTGTAGAGCCCTATTGGTTTTATCCCTAGGAAATTAGATAGAATTTTCCAATAGAGTAAAATTAAAGAAGGCCAAATGCAGCAAATCTGGCACAGAAGTTCCCATGCTAGCCAAGCCCAGAGAGGCAGCTTTTGTTACACTAGCATTCGGGGTACTAGGCCAGCAGGAGCTTCTAAGGACAGCCACTGAATCAACAGAATCCTAGCTGCCCAAAGCCACTTTCTTCTCAGTTTCCGGTTAGGACCAGGCACTTCTAGTGCTGCTCTGCCCCATTTTGTAACTCTAAACATAGAAATGGAGCCAGGGCCGCCTAGAAGATTCAGGGGGCCTGGGGCAAAACGGGGGAGCGGACATAAAAAAAGGCGCCACCCGCTGTGGCACTTGTATTCACCGGGCAGCGCTCTGAGTCTGCGGCAGCGGTGGGTCCTTCACTTGCTCCGCATCTTCAGCAGTACTGAAGGATCAGCCGCCAAAATGCCGCCGAAGACCCGGACCGCCGCCGGGTGAGTAAAAATTAAAAAGGTGCCTATAGCCAGGAAAGGGATTCTCGGCCAGGGCTCGCAGGGCCCCTGTGGGGCCTGGGGCAAATTGCCCCACTTCCCCACCCCGGACGGCCCTGAATGGAGCTATGGACTATATGCACTCCCAGAACCTGGTCATTTGCTCAACTTCCAGCACCAGAGATCTCTGCCATTATTTGCACAAGCACAAACCCAAAGGCAAACCGGGCCCAACATGTTTAAGATCCCAAATAAGAAAAATTACAAAGAAAACATGTTAATTTTATTTGTGAGATTCTGTAGTGCCCAATTATAGGTAATTGGGAGAATGTGCTACTGTTACTACAGCTACAATCAAAGTCAAACAGCCCAGAAACCCAGAAAGAAAATACTCCACCACAGCCACTTGGGCAAACAAAGGAAAAATGGCCAAAGGAATGGAGGAGGAGGGGGGGAGAAGTGTGTTCTTCATTATACTGGTACAGATCAAGGCCTAGTCCCAGGTTTCCACATTTGCTCTTGAACAACTGGACTTCACTGTCCACAAAATACAATGTCCTGCACTGTTTCAAGTGTACCCTTTGTGCAGCAAGGGACAACTCAGAAGAAAGATGGAGAAGGAGAAAACGTGGGTAGTAGAAGTGCTTTTCATACAGCATGTTAAAAATATAAAACATATTTGTAATTGAAGGCCATATGCATGAGCACACAGAGAGAGCTATGGGCCTCAAACCAAAATCCTGGATACAAACACCCCCCAGACTTGCTCCAGACTTTATGGTTCAGCCCCCATCTCTACATGTGTTAATGATTTGCAATCTTAAATCTTTTAACTTGTATTTAAAAGAACATAGTCATTCACCTTTACACACTAATAAGCACAAAAGATTATGTGAGTTCAATCTTCTAAGACACTTCTGTCAAAAGAGCAGTGCATATTAGAGCTAAAGTTAACAAGTATCACTAAGAACAGTTAAAATAGTATAATATCTTGGATTTTAGATATAGGAAATAATTTGTTAGGTGGAACTGTACTGTAGAGTGAAGTTTCCAATTCCAGCAGATATTAGCCAGTGGACACTTCCTGCTGTTACCTAATCAAAAAACAGGATTAATCTATAATCAAAAGCTCTCAACACTTTACACTCCAATCTTTGTATCCACCCTTGGGCATCAGTGGCCCATGCCATGCCATTTCCCCAGCAGGGACTGCATGAGGCAGGATGAAGTGGCACAAATAAGTGCCAGAAAGAGTGGTGTTTCAGTTGTGCATTCCCAACCAAAAATACCCCTTTAACAAAAAATAAATGCAAAAATCCCAGGGCCACTAGAGTAAGGGTGATGCTCTCCATCCTGGAATTACATGAAATTACCGCAGAGCATCTCTGCATGATTCTGGACAACCCATCTATCTTCCACCACCAGTTGGGTGTTTTGTGAAGTCCCCAGTCATCATCTCTCACTCAAGCCTGCTGCAGGGCACTTTGGTTTGTAGTTTCTAGGAGAGAGCCACGCTCCATCCTCAATAGCTTTCCTTTTCACTAGGCTACTAAGCAAGAGTTTAACATTATGTAACGCACCACTACCACAGCCTTTAAATCCACCACAGTCTATTTATTGAACTAGCCTAGGGATTAAAATACACTGGGAGAAGGAGGAGGAGAAAGGAGCAAACAAAAATAAATTCATTCCTTGCAGTATCCCAAGACCTTTTCTCTCCATGGGCCTAATCCAAAAATCCACTGAAGGCACTGGAAAGTCTTCCACTGACTCCAATGGGATTTGGTTCAGGCCCCAAGTCTCCAACCCTGTCATGCCAAATTTTAAGCAGAAATGCTGCATCCTCTATTTAACTTCTGCTGCCGAGGCTAGCTTTAAATTTAAGCCTTACATGTGAAATGTAGTTCCCTTACCTCGCTGTTGTGTCCCCTCAGGTTGAAGTTGATTCTCTGAGGGGTGTTCCGGTCTCTCCGACAATGACTGGAGGTGAAAGTCACTCCGACAACTCCTCTGCCATTGCCTGTTGCCAGCCAGCCTTCTTCATAGTACCGCCTCCTGCACACTGGTTTCTCCTTCTCACTTTTGGGAACTCTACCTTTCCAGGAGAGGCAGAGGATGTTGGAATCGCTGCAGAGAACAGGCCCATGTTCCACTGCTGCATACATGCTTTTTTTTATCTTTAATTGTTGACATAAGAAAGTAATATGTCCAGTGCACAAAATTTAAATCTATTTTTTTATTGATAAGACTGATCTGGGATAGATCATTGGAGGGGAGAACACGGATCAGTGTTTATAAATATCCACCAAATGCATAGTGAAAAATTCTTCTATAAAAGACAATGGCAGTTGGCTAAGAAAAAGTAACACTTAAAAAAAAAATCAAGTTCCTTTTGTCTTTGAGTCATTAGAGTGAGGGTGCACTTATCCTTTGGAGAAACAGCTACTTCATAAGAGGCGCTCAAGAAGTGGTAAGTCGTCTTTTTGCTCAATTTGATATAATCTTTATACAGCCTGAGATTCCAGTTTAGCGTAATGCAATTCCAGAGACAAAGAGTTGCAAACGTGTAGATTTCAAGTAACTTAAGGCTTTAAGATTTCCTCCAGTCAGATTTTCTTCAAAAGTTCAGTCGCAGAAATTTAAACACGCACACACATATACATGTAGATATATATGACATTCATCTTTCCCAAGCTGCCCTCTGACATAACTTCTCCACCAAGCGAATTTCTGCTGCTAAAGCTGAAAGAGATTGCATAAAGGGAAAAAAAGGCACACAAACCGTGCGAAACAACAGATCCGAGCTTGTGCAGGCACCACCGTGCCAGGCCAGATGGGAAATCCCTCTCGGTACTAATCTACTCGGTGGATTCAATGGTTTTTGCAATCCAAAGACAGTCCTATTTTCATTGCAGCTCTTTTTTCCACCAGAGACCCAACACAACCTGAACTGTTTATCATGCTATCTCGCCTGCTTTCCCACTTCTCGCTGCCACACAGGCATGAAAAAGAAAACCCCTTTTCATTTAGCAGAATCAAAAATCCTCTAAAGCTTTTAGAGCAGATAAGTTTGCCTCAGGTGAACCATGAAATTCTCGCTCCTACAGAATAGGGCTGCACGTCAGGCTGTTTTTCCTTTTACTTTTCCCTTTTTCCTGCTACAAAAGATTCAGACTTTTCACCCTGGTGCAAAAACAAGTGCCAAAATTAAAGCATGTCAAGAAAGCACTCATTTGCAAACCTTCTAGGATTCGAGGAAGGAAGAAAAATAATCAACAAAAAAAAGAGGAGCAGCACTAGAAATCTGACTTCCCAGTTTCACTATTTCCCTAGATATTTTCCTTCCTTGTTTGATGGGCTCCTTCCTTCTTGAGGCTTGTCTAGAGCTCAGATTCATAGTTCCAAAAGACCACATTTGCAGCTGTACATGAAGGAAACATACGTAGTATTCTGATGGTTTTAGATGAATAACATTTATGAGTTTATACCATACTAAGCAGAAAGAGAAAAGAAAAGGAAGGGACAAAGTACGTTCAATGACCTGGTTAACTCAATACAGAGGATGAGGTTTGTCAGTTCAATGCCCAAACTTGTCCCATTGTTTCTAAACTTACTTTCTTCCAGTCATTACCACACAATAAATGGTCACTATTTATTAGTCCAGTACATTAAACTCAATTAAAGTTTACTGAGCTCAATGCAAAAAATGTGCCAAAGACAGTTCATTGTTCCTTTTGCAATATCTAAGTCAGTTTCCTCCCCACACTGCCTCTCAATTATTCCTTTAGATTGTGGAGGTATTTGTGAGGTTTGTTCTGTGGCAGAGGGTGTTCTTTCTTCCTCTTCTTGCAAACCTTTTTCACCCGTGAAGACCATGTGGAAAGCGGACCATTAGTGGCAGGTGTCTTTCCATGGGCTCTTGATCCCTGTGCTGTCAAGTTCCTCCATCTGGTTCTTAAGTTAATTTTCATCAATTGCGAAACTCCCAGGAGCATGCAAGAACAAGTCAGCGTGGCTATGGAAATATGTGGGTATATACATACACACGGTGTACACAAGGTCACTCAACCTGGTACTTGGAACTGCATCTACCTTTTCAGCTTCACTATGGTAGTCTAATAAGATGTCTATTTTTCAAAGCCTTAACATCCTGGATTCTTCCAATTCTGTAAAACAAAGCACACACAAAAAAGACAGTGTAAAAACAAGACTGCAAAACAACGTAGTTTGAGATATATATGAGAGCTATTGTGGCAGTGATTCAGCATAATGATTCAATATTTTATATGTATATAGCTTTTTTCATTCCAAAGGATCACAAACATTTTCACAGTCTACACACATCCAAAACCTAATAAAATGCAACCAGATCTGGAATGGAGAGGGAGCAATTAACTACTGCACAGCATACTGCACCACAGTTGGGGAAAGGGGAAATTTGGGGGAAGAAGGGGGGAAGAACAAGGTTACTCCCACTCTTACAATAAAGATCCTATGACTCTTTTGTAAGTGCAGAGGAGACAGAAGTAGGGTTTTTAAAAAGGTATCGCCTGTAAGAGACACACAATAAACTACATTGCACAATACTCCATTTATCTGCCTCCAAAAAATGAAGGAGTGATTTGGTCCCACTGGGACTGAATCCTGTCAGGAAATCTGAGTATTCCCCAAACAGGATGCCTAGAACTTCAGGTAAATATTCATGAGTTTTAAAGACAACTGATGTCTTGAACTAAAAAGGGTCAGATACCACCAAACAAATATACATTTGAATTGGGGGCGGGGGAAGAACCAAGCAATTCAATTCAGTTTTATAAAAGATGAGCATAACTATAAGATAAAAGAAGAACAGGAGTACTTGTGGCACCTTAACCTTAACTTGTGGCTTCTTTTTGCGGATACAGACTAACACGGCTGCTACTCTGAAACCTATAAGATAAAAGGCATGTGTTTAACATACATTTAAAAGTTAGTGTCCACACTAATTTTGTCCTCTTTTTGGTTCAGTATTCCATTAAAGAAAGTATTACAGCTGCAAAGATAGTCTTGCCTACACTACACACTAAACCAGTGGTTCTCAACCCGTGGCCTGTGGGTCAGTGGTGGCCCAATCAGCATAGAACTGCGGCCCACGTAACATCCTCAGGGTGACACAGGTAGCATTGGATGTGGCCCATGGAACACATTGTGGGCCACATATGTAGGGCTGCCAACTAATTGCACAAAACCGAACACCCCTGCCCCGCCCCTTCTGAGGCCCCGCCGTGCTCCTTCTCCAAGGCCCCCTCCCTCCACTCACTCCATCTCCCATCCCTCCCCCACCCTCACTCATTTTCACTGGACTGGGACAGGGGGTTGGGGTGCAGGGGGAGGTGAGGGCTCCCTTTTTGATCGGGCATTCCAGTCAAAAAACAGAGGCCTGGCAACCCTATGCATATGTGGACCACAATGGTAAATAGGTTGAGAACCACTGCACTAAACTGTGCTAACACCACATTTAGAACAATTGCCATTAATGGGGTCTAGCACAGATACATGAGAGTCAACAGTGTCTGGCAAAGAGTTTATAAATCCATGCCTTGGACAACCTGGTGAGGAGGTGGAGTAGTTTACAACACAATTTAGCTAGCATGCTTCTTAGGAAATAGTCTGTTCATGCCAGTCGGGAAGACAGTACCAGAACCTGCCTAGCAACAACTGGTCTAAAAGTGGTGGTTGCTAACATTTTTTTCATAATAGCATGGTAAGGATTTAAAAAAAAAAAAACACACACTTTATGTTTTCTCAATTTACAGTGCTCCTGAACTAGATGCTGAATGAACTTGGCATTGAAGAATAACTCAAATCAGAATTTCGATAGCAATGGCTTCAGAGAGAAACTCTCTGCTTGTACTGTAAACAATCCTGATCCTTGAAATCATGAATCAGAGCTGTTAGCTGCATCCCCTGCCAGGCTCTTCCTAACAGATAACAGATTTAAATTCAACAGTATTCCCTTTGCCTTGTCTTCAGTTGACAGCAGGGGCCTGTACTATGATGCAGGTCTTAACAGATCATACTGGCAGACAACAGAACTGCTTTTAATATGCTGCAAAGGGTGTCATTGAAACATCAATAACAGAGACACGAATAACACTTATGATAGCAATTGTTTGAACTGCATGAATAGCATGTTTTTAAAAGGGGACTTTCAAAACCACAGACAAGCATACATAGCTTTGCACAGGTTTTTCATATAATTTCTTGTCTGCTACTTACCAAAATTAATAGTTTTGTTTTTTTGAAATGACTCACTCCCCTGCTCCCCCATAGTTTTTCCCATTTGATTCCACAGTTAAGTAACAAGGCTGACTTTGTATCATCTCTTCCATGGCTACAAACCCATGCCCAATGTTATATAAAAGATTCTGACTTCATTAGAAAATCAAGCAGAAGGAACAGTTGAACTGCAAGGCAGAAATAAAAATAACTGAAATAATTGCAAAGGGGATACAACAAGTGATTACTCAAGTACATTTTTCTTAACAACAGTGGTTACTTCTGTAGCAGGAAAGTCTATCTATAAAATCTATGTGTAGCAGAATTACACACACACACTCTCTCTCTCTCTAACTCAAAAGTTAGGAAACACCAGAACTCAGGTTGCCTGCATGACCTTCATTCAGCTCCTTTGTAGGTATGCATTGTGATGCAGTTTTTAATTACATGACCACATACTATTTGTTCCCAAAGGACTTCTGCCTCATTTAGTGCGCGCACACACACGCACACTCACTCAGCTCCATTGCCCACTCCCCTGCTCCTGCCTCTCTCCCCCGTGCTTATCTCTATCATTCCCTCTTAGGGTTGCCAAGTGTCCAGTTTTCAACCGAAATGCCAAATCAAAAAGGGACCCTGGTGGTTCCAGTCAGCACCACCGACCGAGCCATTAAAAGTCTGGTCGGTGGCGCAGCAGAGACCCGGGGCTAAGGAAGGCTCCCCATACCTACCATGGCTCTGTGCGGCTCCCGGAAGCAACTGCCAGGTCCCTGCGGTCCCTAGGCACTGGATCAACCAGGGAGGCTCTGCACGCTGCCCCCACCCACAGGGCCAGCTCCACAGCTCCCATTGACTGGGAACCACGACCAATGGGCGCTGCGGGGGCCCAGCACCTATGGGCGTGAAGTAGAGTGACCAGACAGCAAGTGTGAAAAATCAGGACGGGGGTGGGGGGGTAATAGGCATCTATATAAGATAAAGTCCCAAATATCGGGACTGTCCCTATAAAATCGAGACATCTGGTCACCCTAGCGCAAAGGCAGCGCACACAGCCGCCTGGCTGCCCATGCGCCTAGATGCTGCCGGGGCCTGGCAACCGCTTCCTCAGAGCCACAGTTAGCGCTGCCAAGATCCTGCTCCCTGAACCCCTGGGCCAGCCCAGAGCCCCCTCCTGTTCCCCAACCCCCTCAACCTGTCCACTCCCCAACCCCAGCCGTCCCTCCCCCCCCCAATCCCCTGGCCCAGCCTAGAGCCCCCTCCTTCACTCCAAATCCCTCATCCCCGGCCCCACCCCCATCTGGAACCCTCACCCCCACATACACACACCCCAACCCCACCCCAGAGTCCCTTCCCACACTCCAAACCCCTCATTCCCAGTCCCACCTGAGCCCACACCCCCAGTTGGAATCCTCAACCCCCTGCATCCCAACCCTCTGCCCCAGCTTTAAGCCCCCTCCTGCACTCCAAACTCCTCATTCCCAGCCCCACCCCAGAGCCCACACCACCAGCCAGCACCCACACCCCTTCCCGCACACTAAACCCCTCGGACCCAGCCCAGAGCACCTCCCAGCACCCCAGAGCCTGCACCCCCAGCCAGAGCCCTCACCTCCCTACCATGCCCCAACCTCCTGCGCTAGCCCAGTGAAAGTGAGTGAGAGTGGGGAAGAGCAAATGATGGAGGGAGGAGGGATGGAGCGAGCGGGGGCCTCAGAAAAGGGGCAAGGCATGGGCGGGGCCTCAGAGGTGAGCCAGGGGTGTTCAGTTTTGTGTGATTAGAAAGTTAGCAACCCTACTGTCCCTGCCCTCTGCACCCTTCTGCTCCCACCACATCCTTCCTTCCTGGCTCCTGCTCCTGGCCTCTTTCCTCTCCTCCATGGCTCCTATTCTCTCATACACATTTCATCCCTATTCCCCCTCCCCCATTCCTCAATCCTCAGCATTGAGTCAGGTAGCTTCTTCTTTGGCACCAACCAGCTGGGAGGACACTGACAGCACAGAAGTGCCCCTTTTTTCAGTTCCAGTGCCTGGAGCCTCAGTAGCCCAGAAGAGCAATTCCAGGGTAAGTCTTGCTCAGCCTCTGCCGCCCTGGGCATAGAGCTTGCTCAGCTGCTCTGTGGGGATGATACATACGCAGTCTGGTCGTACATAGAAGCTATGAGGGGCTGGAACACTATCAATACAGACAGAGAATTTAGCTGTCAAACTCCAGGTCTCTACTCAGTATGTAAGATCAGTGACTTTTCAGATGCTCATAGGAGACCAAAATTTTGGAAATTTTTCAGGAGCACAGAAATCCCTGACAGTAAAGTCACCCTGATGCTGAATTTTAAGCCTCTGCTCCAAAGTACTGAGGTGCTACAATGGCTCAGTGGAACAGCTGTAAGAATCTGAATTGGGTTTTTTTTGTGTTGGTGGTGGGTTTTTTATTTAATTACTTTTTAAAGATTGGGGGGAGGAAAGCTTTTTTCCCTAACCTCATTCTCCAGAATGGCTCAACTGTTTCAGCTGAACCTTTCCAAATATTCAGCTGCAGGCAGACGCCAGCATGGAAAATTTCACTACAAATGTTTAAATATATAAGCAACTGAGAACAGGGTCTCACATTGGAAAGTGTTGGGTATCCTTAACTATAAGAATCACTACTTGTTCCATCTATAATAAAAAGCCACAGCATGTACTCCAGCTAGAGATTTTCATCTTTGGTCTCAAAGTATTTTCTCTCATCCTGGTCAAACATCAGTGCTTAGAAAAGTTTACTGGTCCTGAAAATATTTATACTTTCTAGCACTAGCAGGTGTGGTAGAAGTGTAATTGAATATTTGTACCTTCCCTCTGGCTCCCTCCCTAACAAAGTCTCGGATACTGTGAGTCTCATGGTGATGATGTAACATCTACAGTTACCCAGCGAAACATCTACAGTCATCAGACTGGGGAGGGAAAAGCGAAGTCCAATATTTTCTCCACTTGAATTTGTTGGGCCACTTTAGCACTTCATGAACGTCTTGTGTCTCTCTCTCCTTTCTAAGAGTAAATAAAGATTTTAACATCAAGATCTGGCTTTTCTTTCCTTTTTTAGGGCCAAACTACTGAGCATTTCTATCTCCCAATTGCTTCCATTAACTTGTACAAACTATCAGTATTAAGCAGAGTTGGACACCCAGAAAAATATTCACTTCCTTTCATGCATCTTTCATCAAGCTCTCTCTCTTTTGTCAACACAAAGAAGTCATGCACAGCCAAGTGCATGGATACTGCAGCGAGCTCAACACCACTTTACATTTCACAGCTCCCAACCTGTAGGGCTTCAAAGTAAGAGCTTGTTTACACTTAAAACACTCTACCTCCTCAGTGTAGAGACTACCTACTCCAAAGGGAGAAATTCTTCCGTCGGCATCGGTAATCCACCTCCTTGAGAAGCAGTAGCTAGGACGATGGAAGAATTCTTCTGTCGACCTAGCGCTGTCTACACAGGGACTTAGGTCAGCTTAACTACGCCACTCAGAGGTGTGGGTTTTTCACACCCCGACCAATGTCATTAAACCGACCTAATTTTCAAGTGTTGACCAGGCCTAAGTCTCTTAAGATGAGGCAAAAAGATATGGAAAAGTACACAGAAAGAGAATTAAAGGGAATGCATGGTATTCTTAAAACTATAGCTGCTAAACAAAAAGATTCGTGGCCTGAATTTCTGAACACAATACGAGCTGCAAATTCTCAACATCTTTGAAAGTCAGGCCATCGGATTCCAGGATCCTCAAACCTGATCGAATTCTCTTCCTGCCATGCTAATTTTCTCAAGAATCCAATGCAACAGCAGCTTGTAAGAATTCCCTTCACAATCTCAGTGTGAAGAAACACATCACAGATCCACAGAATTTCTTACAACCCTTCCTTACAAAAACAGGATACAATCCAGGCCTTTACACAATGGGGACTGGAAGGGCTCAATCACAAGGAATGCAGGATTCAGGCCACAGTGTGTTCACTTAAAAGAATATCAGGTTAAGTATATTTCTTTAAAGGAATCAAAACTTCTTGTTATTAACATTAGATTATTAAAACAATGGGTTTTTTTTAAATCAATTTATGTTTCATTTATATATTTAATTTCTCTCAGTTTGGGCAATGAAAATCAAGTGCATTTTCATGAGGATGGCAAAACACACAACCCTAACAAAGGCAAGCCTCCTGCCAAATTTCAAGTCCTTGTTCCAAAGCTTGGAGACACCAGAGCTCCTTAAAGAAAAGGTCATCAAAACTTTTTTTTTTTTTTTTTATACAAGGGCAAAACAATGCATTTCTTAGGAAAGGTTCAACTGTTTTAGCTGAAATTTTCCAGAAATGTTCAGCTTGAGGCAGACACCCGGCATGAAAAATTTTGGCCCTAACAGATAAAGCTTGGCACAACTATAAGCAACTGAAAACAGGGTTATAGAACAGGAAGTGTTGAACAACCTTAATTAATGGGCAGCATTACCACCTCCTTGACTATAATGCTGTGTATAGTCACTGTAACAGCAACATTCAAATTATAAATTAGAAGCAAGAGACTAAGTTAATACAATGTTAAAGTTAGATTTCTAACACAGAAGGCAAGAAATGACATCTTACAGTTCTCAGGGCAGCACTAGTTTGCTTACATTGTACATTCTGGAGCAAAGATAACCTCTCCATAATTAATGTTTCAGCTACATTTCTCTTAAAAAACTAGTTTTATACGGCATCTAACCTCTGCATACGCAGATAAATAGGCTTGAAATCTGGCATGGCAGACTTCATGAGGAAAATTTTAGGCCATTTGAACAAAGGGTTCTCAAAACATAGCACCCAACCTTTTCAAAGTTCCAGAGGTTCCAGAGGCAGCTAGCCAGCTTCCTTCCCAGTTGCTTGTCACCCCCGCCACCCACAACCCAGGGATGTGTGGGCGGGAGGGAGAAATGTGTGTGAAGAAAACAGCCGTGTTACACTCTTACTCACACCCCTGCTGGGAGGGGGAGTATGTGAGTGAGAGAGAGAGAGAAAGAAAAACAGCACCCACCCCCGTCCGGGGAAGAGGGGGGTAAAAACAGCACCCACGGCTTACAGGAAAGCAGCGCAGACACCAGTGCTGTTCCTGCTCCAGCTGCCTTGGGCTGGCAGTGGGGGCTCACAGCTTTGCCTGCGAATCTCAATCTTCAACTCCTAGCTGTAAATGGGTGCCCCATGCATGGGGATGGGAGCAGGGGTGGGGACAGGCAGCCCAGATGTGCCTACCTTTAAGCTGCAATACAGGCACAGTACAGTAAGTCTTTGTCTTTTTTTGGGGGTGAGGGGTGTCTCCACTGATGCCTGATTGGTTACTTCTGGTTTCACATGGTGTCCAGTTGACCAGTCAGTCCCAAATTCTGGTGTTCGTATCTTTGAGGTTCTACTGTATCATATAGTATCCCACTGAGCCATGGAGGTGTCCTTAATGGAAACAAGCAAGTACAAACCTATCTAACAGCACGCAAGAGGCTAAGTTTATTAACAGAAATGGTAACTTGATGGTGCTTCTTGTTTTTGATGTGACAACCATGTCTTGGGCTAATTACTGTACATTTAGAAAATGGAGATCAGGGTATTGATTTCAGCTTCTGGGTTTATTTAGTCCAAGTCACAGTTATTAAAGAGCTAACAGTAACCATCATATTATTACAATGACATATTCACATTTAAAAAGAAAAATTCAATAAAATTAATTGAAGCCTAAAAAGGTAACATTTAAGACCAACAAGACAATAAAATTGAAAACTCATTTAGAATTTTTTTATGAAAAAGGTATATTTTCTTGCAAATGGACATCTCTTTTTCCAACCAGCCCTAACACATTTCTTTTTCACACATTCCCTTTAATTATCTCCCCTTGATCACTCGCCTCACTTATTTCATGACTTCTCCTCTACTTGCCTCCCATTATGTTGCAGCACAAGTCCCATCATAACTGCAAAATAAATAAATAAATTATATATAAACACTGTTTTGTAGTTTAGTTGGGAGTGAATGGGGATTCTAAACAAAACAATGAAAACACAAATATCTGGGGACAAGAACTTCATTAGCCTGTAGAAAGGGAAGGGAATACAGCAGGAGGAGGGAGGTTAATGATGCTTGATTTCTGGTTTGTGTGTTACACTTTCCCTTAGTAGTCTGCCAGACCCATTTCTTTGCTTTCTACTAGTATACTTTTTTCTTCTTTCGGGTAAATTTGAGAGGTTTCTTCCTCTTTCTACTAAGGCTATGTCTACACTACAGACCTTACAGCTGTGGTGCTGTAAGGTCTTCCGTGTAGCCACTCTATGCTAGCAAGAGAGAGTGCTCCTGCCAATATAGTATTATCCACACCAGAGCTTGTTTCAGTGAAACTTATGTTGGTCGGGGGGAGGTGTTTTTCTACACCCCAACCAACAAAAGAGCTAGTGTAGACGTAGCCTGAGGCAGCACCTTCACTGTTCGCAAATGGCCTGAAAATTCGGGGATATGAGACAGCCAGCCAAGTACAGGAGCTAAATCAGAGTTAGGCCTTGTCTACACTACGAGAGTAGTTCGATTTTACTTAAATCGAATTTTTGGAATCGATATTGCAAAGTCGAACGTGTGTGTCCACACTAAGGACAGTAATTCGACTTTGTGAGTCCACACTAACGGGGAAAGCGTCGACATTGGAAGTGGTGCACTGTGGTCAGCTATCCCACAGTTCCCGGAGTCCCCGCTGCCCATTGGAATTCTGGGTGGAGCCGCAAATGCCTTCTGGGTAAAAAAAATGTGTCCAGGGTGCTTTTGGGTAACTCTCGTCATCCGTCCATCACTCCCGCCCTCCCTCCCTGAAAGCGCCGGCGGGAAATCAGTTCGCGCACTTTTCTAGTCAGTGACAGCGCGGACGCCACAGCACTGCGAGCATGGAGCCTGCTGCAACCATCACTGCAGTTGTGGCCGCTC
This sequence comes from Malaclemys terrapin pileata, assembly GCF_027887155.1. Lineage (NCBI taxonomy): Eukaryota > Metazoa > Chordata > Testudines > Emydidae > Malaclemys > Malaclemys terrapin. The sequence continues at coordinate 91,059,109 of NC_071507.1, forward strand.
TCAACGCCTCGCAACTTATCATACACCTTTCCCTGAGGCAGATGCAGAAAAGTCAGGCGAGGAGGCTACGTCAACGCGGTGATGGCCTGAAGTCTGAGAGTAGCACAGACCTCTCAGAAAGCAGGGGACCCAGCGCCGAGAACATCACGGTGGCAATGGGTCATGTTGATGCCGTGGAAAGGAGATTCTGGGCACGGGAAACAAGCACTGAGTGGTGGGACCGCATAGTGCTGCAGGTCTGGGATGAATCCCAGTGGCTGCGAAACTTTCGCATGCGGAAGGGAACTTTCCTGGAACTTTGTGAGTTGCTGTCCCCTGCCCTGAAGCGCAATGACACCCGGATGCGAGCAGCCCTGACTGTCCAGAAGCGAGTGGCCATAGCCCTGTGGAAGCTTGCAACGCCAGACAGCTACCGGTCAGTCGCGAACCAGTTTGGGGTGGGCAAATCTACCGTGGGGGTTGTTGTGATGCAAGTAGCCAAGGCAATCGTTGATGTACTGCTGCCAAAGGTAGTGACCCTGGGAAACGTGGAGGCCATCATAGATGGCTTCGCAGCGATGGGATTCCCAAACTGCGGTGGGGCCATAGATGGAACTCACATCCCTATCCTGGCACCGGAACACCAGGCCAGCCAGTACATTAACAGAAAGGGATACTTTTCCATGGTGCTGCAAGCACTGGTGGACCACAGGGGACGTTTTACCAACATCTACGTGGGATGGCCGGGCAAGGTTCATGACGCTCGTGTTTTCAGGAACTCTGGTCTGTTTAGACGGCTGCAGCAAGGTATTTACTTCCCGGACCACAAAATAACTCTTGGGGATGTGGAGATGCCTATAGTCATCCTCGGGGACCCAGCCTACCCGCTAATGCCCTGGCTCATGAAGCCCTATACTGGCGCCCTGGACACTGAAAAAGAACTCTTCAACTACCGGCTGAGCAAGTGCAGAATGGTGGTGGAGTGTGCTTTTGGACGTCTCAAGGGGAGATGGAGAAGCTTACTGACTCGCTGTGATCTCAGCGAAACCAATATCCCCATTGTTATTGCAGCTTGCTGTGTGCTCCACAATCTCTGTGAGAGCAAGGGGGAGACCTTTATGGCGGGGTGGGAGGTTGAGGAAAATAGCCTGGCTGCTGATTACTCACAGCCAGACAGCCGGGCGATTAGAAGAGACCAGCGGGAAGCGCTGTGCATCCGGAAGGCTTTGAAAGCAAAGTTCCTGAGTGAGCAGGGTAACCTGTGACTTTAAAGTTTGTGTATTGAGAAGCTAAACCTGCCCCCGTTTCTTTACCCAGTTAATGTTGACTATCCTATCCAGTTACATACCCCCTTCACCCCACTTCCAACACACGTTTCAAAATAAAAATAGTTCTACTTTGTTAAAGCACACCGTTTTCTTTAATACTGTATTCGCGGGAATTTTTTAAAACTGGGACGCAGACTGTGGTGCGGAGCGGGTGTACTGTAGTGGCGCGAATGCAGCTTCTAAACTCAAGGATTGACAGGCTCCGCTGCGGTGGGATGGTTGTTTCAACGGAGCCTGTCACCCCTCCTGATAGGGACTGTGTGTATGGGGGGGTCTATGTGACTTTGTGGCAGGGGGAGGACGGTTACAGATCCCCTGCTGTGTGGCTCTGTGATCCTGCCTAAGGACCGCCGCTTAAGATCTGTAACTGCCCACCCCTGCCACAAAGTCACAGAGCAACCCACCCCCCGCCACATAACATGAAAACAACCTCCCAGACTAACCAGGGTAACTAGTCACTGCATCACTGCACTATGTATGTGCCCTGCTGCTGTGCCTGCCCCCGACTATATACCCTGCCAAAGGTGACTGTCCTGTCGAATTACCAACCCCCTATCCCCCCCTCCTCCAAAAGAACATGATGGAAACAGTAGTTAACAGAAACGTATTTTTTATTATCAACCAAACATGGAACTGGGAAAGTGAAACTTGGACAGGGGCTTGTGTCAGGCGGGAAGGAAAGAACTTGTCAAATTTTGGGGAATGAGAGCCTTCTGCTGCTCGAGCTCTCTGCAGGGGTGGAGTGAGAGTTAGCAGGGACTCTGCCGCCTCTCCTTCTGTGCATTTTGGGTGAGGGGAGTATGGGACTTGGTGGCGGGGGAGGGCGGTTAGAGATGGACTGCAGCGGGGCTCTGTCCTCCTGCCTCCGTTCCTGCAGAACATCCACAAGGCGCCGGAGCGTGTCCGTTTGCTCCCTCATTAGTCCAAGCAGGGTTTGAGTCGCCTGCTGGTCTTCCTGACGCCACCTCTCCTCCCGATCCATGTTGGCTTGGTGCATTCGGGTCAAGTTCTCCCGCCACTGGGTCTGCTGTGCTGCCTGGGCTCTGGAGCAGGCTATAAGCTCCGAGAACATGTCCTCCCGTGTCCTCTTCTTCTTATGCCTAATCCGCGCTAGCCTCTGGGAGTGTGATGACAGGCTAGGTTGTGAGACAGTCGCAGATGGGGCTGTGGGAATGGGAAAAAGGGAGTGATTCCTCAGAAAGATAAATGTAGTTGTGAACAAAGAACATAGTCTTTCTCTGTGAACAAGACCATGCACAGCACCTATCACATGCGCACTCAGCACAAGGTCGAATTCTCGGCCTTCGCATTCAGTGCCTGGGGTCTTCTACAGCACATTTGAGAAGACTCTCAGGAGAACGGAATTTCTGTTGCAGGCAGACATGGTAAGCCGTAGACTTGTGGCAGCTTAAAACTTTAATATTAGCAATGGCCTCATTTCACATTGAAATCAATGTCGGTCCCTGCTGCCAGCAATTCGGCAAGCAGGAAGTCTGCTCCTGTCCCACAACCTCGCGGCTGTCCCCGGGAACGATCCCTTTCGGCTGCCCCTCTCCCGCCTCCACCGCGTGGCTGCAAACCAGCGGTTACAGTTCTGTAAAGGAACAGCAAAGCAGTCCCAACACTAACATTCCCCTACCTCATTCAAAGCAGGTCATCATGAGCGACATCACCTTCATGAGGATCTCTGACAGCGAGAAAGAGCGAATGCTCCGGGAAAGCCTCCAAAGACCAGGGCCGTATGCCGCCATGCTGTGCAGAGCAACGATTCCAGAGTACTTGCTTGTCTCGTGGCGTGGCAACGTGTCCTACTACGGAGGACCCAATAAGGCCGCTCTCCCCAAGAACCTAATGCAGCGGATTTCCAATTACCTCCAGGAGAGCTTCCTCGAGATGTCACAGGAGGATTTCTGCTCCATCCCCGGACATATAGACCGCATTTTACTGTAGCTGCTGTAGCAGTGACTAACCAGTAGAGCGGCTTGGGCAGGACAATCATGCAAAACCGGACATTGCTAGATTTTTTTTCAATAGTTGCACTGCCCATGACTGAACCGTTAAGCTAATCAAACTAATCATGAGAAACCCATTTTTTTAATTGTTAATATTCCTGTTCTGTTACAAATAAATGTTTAGATTTTTACAACACTTACTGGCTGATCCTTCCCGAAATTCTGTGTCCGGGGTAACGGCTGGGGAGGGTTGGTAGGGGATCTCTGTAAGGGTGATGAAGAGATCCTGGCTGTCGGGGAAATCAGCGTTGTGAGCGCTGTCGACTGCCTCGTCCTCCTCATCTCCTTCCTCATCTTCCCCGTCCGCTAACATGTCCGAGGATCCAGCCGTGGACACTATCCCATCCTCAGAGTCCACGGTCACTGGTGGGGTAGTGGTGGCGGCCGCACCGAGGATGGAATGCAGTGCCTCGTAGAAACGGGATGTCTGGGGATGGGATCCGGAGCGTCCGTTTGCCTCTTTGGTCTTCTGGTAGCCTTGTCTCAGCTCCTTGATTTTCACGCGGCACTGCGTTACATCCTGGCTGTATCCTCTCTCTGCCATGTCTTTAGAGATCTTCTCGTAGATCTTTGCATTCCGTCTTTTGGATCGCAGCTCGGAAAGCACGGACTCATCGCCCCACACAGCGATGAGATCCAAGACTTCCCGATCAGTCCATGCTGGGGCCCTCTTTCTATTCTGAGATTGCACGGCCATCACTGCTGGAGAGCTCTGCATCGTTGCCAGTGCTGCTGAGCTCGCCACGATGTCCAGACAGGAAATGAGATTCAAACTGGCCAGACAGGAAAAGGAATTCAAATTCAAATTTTCCCGGGGCTTTTCCTGTGTGGCAGTTCAGAGCATCCGAGCTCGTACTGCTGTCCAGAGCGTCAACAGAGTGGTGCACTGTGGGATAGCTCCCGGAGCTATTAGCGTCGATTTCCATCCACACCTAGCCTAATTCGACATGGCCATGTCGAATTTAGCGCTACTCCCCTTGTCGGAAGTCGAATTAAAGAGACCTCTATGTCGAACTAAATACCTTCGCGGTGTGGACGGGTGCAGGGTTAATTCGATGTAACGGCGCTAACTTCGACATAAACGCCTAGTGTAGACCAGGCCTTAGAGAGATGTATATGGTGAAAAGAACAGGAGTACTTGTGGCACCTTAGAGACTAACAAATTTATTAGAGCATAAGCTTTCGTGGACTACAGCCCACTTCTTTGGATGCATATAGAGTGGAATAAATATTGAGGAGATATATATACACACATACAGAGAGCATAAACTGGTGGGAGTTGTCTTACCAACTCTGAGAGGCCAATTAAGGCCTCTCATGTATATGGTGGTTTCTCAGAAATGACCAGAGAAGGCATATGCAAATCTGTGCTCTTCGATTGGCTAGTAGATGCCAATATGTATTAGCAGAGGGAAGTAAGTGTACAATGATTATGCAGATAAAACACACAAAGTGCAGTGATTAGCATAATTGGGAAAAATGAACAGTTGATATCAGTAAATGACCAGCAGCCTTACATCACGGGCAGTGAAAAAATTCTACCTCACCCTAATATATTGACACACATTAAAATCAAACCAAAAGATCATTTTGGAAGACCTAAAACGATAAATTTAATGATCAGTATTCCTTATGTGTTGAATTGCCTTATTATTGCCCCTGGTTATTTGAGGGGTGGAGGTGGATGGGAGGGAAGATGACTCTCTATATACACACACACACACACACACACACACACACACACACACACTTTGATGTAGTATTATTTATAATTTTTATAAACCAAAGAATGATTCAGTTTTTCAGTGCACAGTCCAAGTATGGTATGGAAAATGAGAGAAATAGCTATTATTTTTATGAATATTACGTGTACCACAGTTTACCTGCTTGATGTTATTCTGTCTGACTACACAGATTTAAATAGAAAGGAGCTGCTAGGAAAAAGCAGCAGGAAATGAAACAATGACTAGAGATATGTTACCTCCAAGGAAAACAACAAGAGAGCAATGGTGGGTTGTTAACTGGGAAATGCCTGCCTGCCTGGCTCCAGACAGGTTAAACAGGCTTATTTTTCCAGGGGCGGGCCCCAAGATCAAAACAATGAACAAGTGTTCTCCCAAACAGTAGGTCATGACCCATCAATGGGTTGCAGGAAGGGTCTATGTGGGTCATGTGTTCCCTGAAGGCAATTCCCTCCCCCACCCCCATGCTCTACCTTCCCCTGGGTAGCAGGCAGGGGCATAGGAAGTGGAATCCAAGTAGCAGCAGCCTGGAAGAAGCACCCTCAGGGCACATGCAGGGCAGGGACAGACTGCTCACTGGTTCCAGCTGCCTCCTTCCTGCTGCTGCAGCCCAGCTCCCACACCACTGCCCAGGAGAAGCGACAGCAGGATCCAGGCAGCAGGAGCAACCTGAAAAAAGCAGTCAGAGCCAACAGGTAGACGTTCAGCAGCCTGGTACTGATCACAGCTGAGCCATGAGGAAAGAGGGATCAACTGGGACTGCAGGAGGGGACAGACCTGGGAGAACAAGAGCAAGTGGGCTGGGAGGAACCAAGCCAGGGGTTTGGGGGTCAGGCTGGGCTGGCAAGGGAGAGCAAGGATAACGGTGGGTCTCCAAAAAGAAACAGAAGTTGATGGGTCACTTTAATAAAAAGTTTGGGAATCACTGCACTAAACCTCAAGAAAGAGATTTTGGAATCATCATGGATGGTTCTCTGAAAACATCCGCTCAATGTGCAAAGCGGCAGTCAAAAAAGCCAACAGGATGTTTGGTACCATCACAAAAGGGACAGATAAAGAAAATATAATGTCACTACACAGATCCCTGGTACGCCCACTCCAGAAATACTACGCACAGTTCTGGTTGCCTCTTCTCATAAAAGATGTATTAGAATTGGAAAAAGTACAGAGAAGGGCAACAAATATATTAGGGGTATGGAACAGCTTCCATAAGAGGAGAAATTAAAAAGGCTGGGACTGTTCACCCTGGAAACGAGACGACAGAGGGGATATGACAGAGGTCTATAAAATCATGAATGTTGTGGAGAAAGTGAATAGGGAAGTATTATTTACCCCTTCATGTACCACAAGAACTAGGGGTCACCCAATGAAATTAATAGGAAGCAGGTTTAAAAACAAACATAATGAAGTAATTATTCATACAACACACAGTCAGCCTCTGGAACTTATTGTCACGGGATGCTGTGAAAACCAAAAATTTAACTGATTTCAAACAAGAATTAGATAAGTTCATGCAGGATAGGTCCATCATTGGTTATTAGCCAGTATGGTCAGGGATGCAACCGCATGCTCTGGGTGTCCCTAAATCTGACTGCCAGCAGCTCAGACTATATGACAAGGGATGGATCACGCAATAACTGCCCTGGTCTGTTCATTCCCTGAAGCATCTGGCACCATCCATGTTGGAAGATAGGATACTGGGTTGGACCCAGTATAGTCATTGTTATAGAATCATAGAACAGGGAAGGGACCTCGAGCGGTCATCTAGTCCAGTCCCCTGCATTCATGGCAGGAATAAGTATTATGTTCTTAACCATTAAAAACCCACTTCTAGAGAGGAAGGGGGTTTATGAGTAGGCAGCAACTGATTGAGTGAGGCACTGCAGGAGTGACACAAAAAATGCAGGAAGCCAGTCTGTCTCTCCCTGCCCAGAAGTAGAAACATCTGGGTTAAGCAGAATTGTCCTAAACTTGCTATGAAAGGATAAAGTCTAACTAAGACCAGATGTGTATAGGTTTTTGTTTTTTTAACCCTTCTCTCTAATGGCTATGTACCTTTGTGTGAATAAACAAGTCACTTGTTTTGAAAGGTCTGTTCTGAGTCACTTTAATCAGCCACTGTTCAAAGGCTCCTGGATGGAAGATGCCAAATACAGCTGGGGTCTGGTAACATGGTTGGAAAACAGAGGAGCTGCAACCCAACCCAGAGATCCAGCCTAAGATGGTTAAAACGCAGGATTCCACCCTGGAGAGAAGTGAAGCCTGTCACCTGAGGGGTTCACTCAAGAGGGACTCCAAAGGCATCTAAAGCACAGCTCACCCAGTAACTGACAAATGGTATAATAGGGAGATTGCGCTTTCAACCAATTACAGATGGACTAAAACCACTTGTGACACCAAAGGGAGAAAGTCAAATTCACAGATAACTTCAGAGAAGAAAAGAAATTTAAAAATAAAACCCATGGCCAGAGGAAGCTCACTGCAGATTTTCCTATATGCCAGCGAGGTACCATTCAAATTTTTTTTTTTTTTTGAGGACCAAAAAAAAAAAAAAAAAAAAAAGGTGAAATAGGACTGAGAAATTCTCTTCATTTATGGTTGTAAATTATCTCTCTTGAAAGTTTTACTGTCATTATCACATGCCATGTATTAAGACAGAGATCTCTGAAGCCATTATTTATTTAAAGTATGGAAAAACTGTATCCTGTTAACTACATTCAACCAACTTCAATGGGTCCCAACTCCCACTCTTTCTTTTCCATTTAAGTAACTGCAATGACCTTGCCTGTAATTACAGAGCAATTCCTTTCCCTTAGGAATGTTCTGCAGCCAGCAAATATCCCCCAAGCCTGCAGCACTTCTGTGTGGTTCCTAATTATCTCCAATATCTGCCCACAGGCTCATTTAATACTTCCCTTATGAACATGCATTAAAGTCTTGCTATCCTCCCCCAAAATCCCAATATGCCTCTCTAAGCCAGGCGTGTCATACACAACACTGGAAAGTCTAACAAGCGAGAGAGAGAGAGATAGGGGAAGGAAAGTAAAACAGAAGCTACCAACTTCCTAAATATGTAGGAACCATAAACCAAGTATAATCCTTAATGGACAGCAAATATCCATTTCAGTTAGGACCCTGATAAATGGCACATCTGCATAGTCTGAACTGTTGATGCAAAGTAGATTCAGTGCACTGTGTTACAGCAGGAAAAGAGAATTATCTGCAAGGCAATCCTGGTAGTGTCTGCAAGCCTAATCGTAGGTGTGAAATAGTGTGTGTGGGCATTAGCTTCCCACTGTGCAGCCCTTTGTTCACTTCAGGCTGCTCTGTTAGAACTGCTAAATAAGTCACTTACCATAAAGAAACCCTTCAGTGGGTTGGAGGGATTGTGACAATTAAAACAGGCAAATCTGTGATTTTAAAACAGCTGGCACTTCCCATTCTTAGAGCTGGGGATCAGGAATAGATTCCCCTTCCTCAGGGTGTCATTACTGGGGATTTCACTCTACTCTGGAGAAGTCCAGTCATCCTGGGTTTTCCCCCACCACCACCATCAGGTGGTTCTAGATCTGAAGGAGGGGTGCTTTCCACCCTCTCAACAAAAAGCTGGGGGGAGAGCATCTCTCCATGCCGGTCTCTTTCCAGTCTAGCTTTCATGATTTTCTACAAGGCTCTAGAAAGTTGTATTTAGCAGGTCAAGGTATCCCAGGATTCCAGGAATATAAGGGAGGCAGGTTGCAAGAGTGCTTGTGGGAAGGCTTTTCTCCTGGAGGAGTACAACCACCAGAGGCGCCTTGGTAGAAGCAGAGAGCATTGTATGAGTGCTTGCAGCAGAGCAGAGATTCACCCAAGGAAGGGACTCGTTCACTTCAGGAGCAAGCTTAGAATCAAAGGGAGTGGGACCATAAGTGCCCCTGCGTGCCTGGCAATTTGAATGGTCTCTAAAAGTTGTTCCTTTTGTGTTAGTGCCCAATGAGATCCCAGAGCTAGCTGGATATCTTCTACAGGCAGGGGGAGGTCTGAAATCAAAGTTTCATCAGGGACAGTAACGTTTTGGTGGATGCCCTGAGCCCGTGGACCAGATCCTCACCTGATGTAAGTTAGCACTGTCCCATGCTGGTCCAGTCTTCCTACTTCGTAAAATGTCCAAAGCTACGATTGTTCCCTCATTCTTGCCTGATGCCTCTGTTCTGTATCTGAGTCTCTATTCCAGCTGATGAAGGTGGCATCAACAACGCTCGCACTGGGGCCCAACAGCAATTACATGCGGTAGCTTTGGATGTTCTGGTAGTCTTGCAAAACTCAGCCATGAGGCCTCCCAGACAGAAAGGCATACAGACATCCTAGAAGTCATAGAAGATGTGAGAGATTCCAGAGGACTGGAAAAAGGCAAATATAGTGCCAATCTATAAAATGGGAAAGAAGGACAACCCGGGGAATTACAGACCAGTCAGCTTAACTTCAGTACCCGGAAAGATAATGGAGCAAATAAGTAAACAATCAATTTGCCAACACCTGTAAGATAATAAGGTGATAAGTAACAGTCAGCATGGATTTGTCAAGAACAACTAACCTAATAGCTTCCTTTGACAAGGTAACAAGCATTGTGGATAGGAGGTAAGAGGTAGATGTGGTATATCTTGACTTTAGTAAGGCTTTTGATACTGTCTCACATGACTGTCTCATAAACAAACTAGAGAAACACAACCTAGATGGAACTACTATAAGGTGGGTGCATAACTGGTTGGAAAACCGTTCCCAGAGAGTAGTTATCAGTGGTTCACAGTCATGCTGAAAGGGCATATCAAAGTGGAGTCCCGCAGGGATCAGTTCTGGGTCCAGTTCTGTTCAATACCTTCATCAGTGATTTAGATAATGGCATACAGCAGGGGTCGGCAACCTTTCAGAAGTGGTGTGCTGAGTCTTCATTTATTCACTCTAATTTAAGGCTTTGCATGCCGGTAATACATTTTAACGTTTTTAGGCGGTCTCTCTCTATAACTAAACTATTGTTGTATGTAGTAAACAAGGCTTTTAAAATGTTTAAGAAGCTTCATTTAAAATTAAATTAAAATGCAGGTCTTATCAGTTTAATGCATTGTCCTTAACTTGGGGTGCACGTACCCCCTGGGGGTGTGAGATGCCCTTTCTGGGGGTGCGATACATGCAAGATTTTTTTAGAAGGTAAATCATCGAAAACACAAATTAAGCACAGGCACATAAGTACAACTACTTTGTTTCATCAAACCTATGTATTTATTAACATTATACATCTTTTAATGATTACTGTAATATACAAAGGTTTTACGTTTTCACGTTTTTAAACTAATCGTAGTATAATTTTTGCTAAGTGCTGCAGAGCGCTGGGACCAGGCCAGGGGCAGAGCCCAGGGCTGGCTGCTGGTACCTCAGGCCGGCAGGAGGGCTAAGCAGGGCCGGAGGCCCGGATCCTGGCTGGCAGTGGGCCAGGCAGCTGGAACCCTGACCAGGAGTGAGGTGAGCGGGGCTGGCGGCTGATATCCCAGGCCAGCAGCAGGCTGAGCAGGGCCGGCGGCCTGGACCCCAGCTGGCAGCAGCGTGCCAGTAAAAATTGGCACACATGCCAAAGGTTGCCGACCCCTGGCATAGAGCATACATTTATAAAGTTTGCCGTTGATACCAAGCTGGGAGGGTTTGCAAGTGCTTTGGAGGACAGGATTATTATTCAAAATGATCTGGACAAACTGGAGAAATGGCGTGAAGTAAATAGGATGAAATTCAATAAATGACAAATGCAAAGTACTCCATTTACGAAAGAACAATCAGTTGCACAAATACAAAATGGGAAGTGACTGCCTGGGAAGGAGTACTGCAAAAAGGGATCTGGGGGTCATAGTGAATCACAACCTAAATATGAGTGAACACATCATTCTGGGATGTATTAGCAGGAGTGTTACACCCAAGCATCTGGACCAGTAAGAAGGACAAAGAGATAAATACACTAAATGAAACATTGAAACAATTTTTGGAAAAATCATTCACAATCAATGCAATGAATGGGCTATTTATCTGTGAGGGGAGAGGCCTCACAAGAGGCAAAAGGAAATTAAAGCATGCCAAGTACGACTAAAAGAATCAACTCCATCACTTGAAAACACTGGGAAAGAAACTTTCAAAATTGTTGTAAGGTACATTGTTTAAATTAACCCAAATAGGTTTGCAGGTGGGGTTTGAACAGCTGGTTTCACTGTTGCTAAAGCAACAATTATCATTTATTTTTAAATATATAACTTACGTTACAGCAGACCCAGAACTCTGATTTCTATTGCTTTCAAATAAGGAGGCCAATTCTTCCAGTTCTACTATATTACACTGTGAGAAACCTTCCCAATTAATTATATTTCTGAAACTGGGATGAGACCCTGTGCTGAGCAAAGGACAATTTTCCCAGCATAGACTGGGCCCTAATGGGCAACCCTGCAAACACTATCAGACAGAGTGCTTGTTATCATGAGTAGTCTCAATGAAGTCAAGAAGAATGTCCACAGTAAAAGGTACATCATTTAATAGGGGCCCCATCAACAGACACTAAGTTTCTTTTTCCACCCAAGCAAATGGGTCTTTCAATACAACTAGACTTGATTTTTCTGTAGCAAAAAAATAAAACAGCATTATTTATATACTGTTACCCTAGAGTGCTTTTATTTTAAGCATTTTACTTTTTCCAAAAAACCATTTAATTCAGGCTTAGGCCCAACTATTTATCTTCCTTAAAGCAAACCTCATACAGTATCCTTGGATGTCTTTGCTTTATTAAGATTCTTATAAACATAACAGGCAAAAGCCCAGTCTCAGATGTCTGTCAGGTTTGGCAATCAAAAGGGAAGATTCATTATATCAGTTAACAAGTTTATATTTTCCCCAGATACAGCTAAATAAATCCAAGACTGAAACAGAGAAGTTACTTAAGTGTCCTTAATTAGGGTTTTATTTTTTCCAATTCTTCTCGATGCTAAGTTTCATCATACTAAAGATGCTAAAGAACATGTTTTCAGATGAAATGGTGGAATTTTTGGAATAGTCAAATTAACGGAGAAAGATGAATCTCTTGATGAAAAGTCAAATATCATTTAAGAACAGCAACTTCATAAATTTTCTACTTATCTTTTGTATTAAAACTCGGAAGGTAATATATGTTTATGTTTACATAACGGGGGATGCCTAATTCTGTACGCTTTTCTGATAAATACTTCAACAAATACAGGCTCTAATCCTGCAAACATTTATGCATGACTAGCTTTATGTACATGAGTTAGTCCCATTGATTTTACATTAGTGTTTGCAGATTTAAACTGCAAAAAGCAGTTTTGACTTTATTCCTTTTTCTTATTAAACCCATGAATTGGAGAGTAATGTTGGTTTTTACTTATCTTTTTAATGTGACTCTTTAATTTGGCAGCTATTTTGCATTAAGTAACCAACTCTAACCTAAATGGAATTTGACTAATTAAAAAATGCAGTTTGGGCTTAGTTCTGTGTGTGTGGAATTCTTACATGCATATATAAAACTTTAGACTAACCAACTTTTGCATTTAGTCAATACTTATCTCACAAGGTGTCTGGTGAAGTGGGTAACAAGAAAGTTTATTGTATTAACATTATTGCTTTATCATTCCTGGAATGTGCTTGATTTTTCCACCTCCAATAACTGACTTATTGATTTAAAGTGTTGACTTTATAAATACAATTTCAACCTGTATTCTGTTCAGATGAATTGCTATAGTCTATATGAAACAGTGAAAGAAAAACAATTAGAGGTACAGGACCTATTGACACAAATAACCCATTCTGACTCTTTTCTATGCAAGGCCTCTTCTCCATCATACCATACCATTCCTTTTCTGCAGTCAAGATCTACTTGTAAACTGCTCAAGAAAATGCTGTTTGGTTTTTTAATGGTAAGCAGCTTGGCAAAGTGGCATCTTAATCTTATTGTCAGTGGCCCCTTTGGAGCTCACAAAGTGTATTTAAAACAAATTATATGAGAACATCCTCCTCAAGCTTCCGACTTCATAGTTAAGAGGATCAGTATATTCCAGTTTCTTTCTGGAACCAAGCACCATTGGCACTATAATACTTCAGTGCCTAAAGCTGTCACGACATAGCAGAGTTCTGTTCATTACAAAACTTTGTACTGCTGTAGACTAAGAAAAAAACATGCTCGTCTGTTTCTTTTTTGCCTACATAAAATAGGTTATTAAAATGGACATTTCAGCATCTGGTTGAATCAGCTCATATTAGGGATAACAGGTCGCAAACTCAGATTTGGAATGACAGATTCATGTAAGATGAAATAGCGTCCATTTCCAGATATGTGAAAAAGAGAAATAGGTAATACACACACAGTGTCATTGAGTCCTCATCACAAGTGATCTGGAATTTCTAATACTACGTACTAACTCAAGGGTGGGATTTTCAGAAAATTCTCTCTCCACCTACTGTTCTAGGCAATGTCACTACAGCACAAAGAGCAGACAGCTGAACGTTGTTCAATCACTTCTTAACCACTGCAAATTTAAGAAAGTGTGCGCGTGCGAGTGAGAGAGAGAAACACAAATCACCGTGATCAGGCAGAAAATACAAACATTATATTTCTATTATTAGAGATTATCAACAATTTAAAAAAAAAGAAAAGAACTAACAGAACCATGGAAAGTAATTACTGAGTTACTTCAGAACACACAAATGGTACCTAAGTTTACATGGCCCTACAGTGCTGACTATGGGGTGTAAACTGCAGCATGCCAAAGCACTGAGCTGCAACTGTCCCATACAGACTCTGTTAATGTGAACTAAAAGGTATCTAGTGCACATTAATAATGCAAACTAGGCATCTTTTACAGAGCAACATGTGAGCGCGTGCTGCAATTCACACTCTGTAGCCAGCGCTGCAGAGCTGTGAAGACAAATTCGAAGGGCCAGATTTTTAAAGGTATTTAGGTGCCTAGCTCCCATTGATTTCAGCAAGAGTTAGATGCCTCAATATCTTTAAAATCTGGGCGCAAGTCAATAAATTACTTTAAGACAAAAACAAAGCTATATCGTGACTACAGTGGACTGCCAATCTAATAGCCATCTGCATGGCTGAAGACAAACTTGCTCAGTACCATAAAGAGTTCAGAATTATAAAAGCATCAATTAACAAATAACTATTTGTTCATTCTCCTATATATTATTGTATTTTTCTCAGAGAAAGGGGTAGCAATAATTACAGTGTTAGGAGCTTGAGTGGTTTCTTAGAATTAAGTCAATCACAAGCCTGGAAGAAGGAAAAATCAGTGCCGACTCCTCACTCTCCAATATGAGTACTCTACGGGACAAATAAACTTGCATAACCAGAAACACTATCCCCCTAGGCAAGTGGCATTCTCTGTTCCAAAAATGGTTATATACGTGTTTATTTACTATTTAGTAGATATAACGTGGTTAGCAAATAAACAGGTTAAATGTTCCACCACATTCCTGAAAAATAAAGAAAACCAAATGGTAATTATTATAGAGGAACAATCTTACAAATTCATTCGCCTGGTTTAAATCAAGGATTCATAAAGTACAAGCCTCAGGTGCTTCTTCTGATTCTCCCTAACACATTGTCCGATGTCATAATTTCTGTACTACAGCCATCCTGCTAAAAACTACGATGCTGCCTGGCAGTGAATTACAAGCAGCTAAGACAGCAAAGGGGAAGGGGGAGGAGGGCTAGATAACCATGGAACTTTAAAAACAGACACTGCACACTCTTTTCTCTCCATCACAAAGTACCACAGTTACTTTGAAATAAGCAAGCCCCTTTTATGTCCAAATAAAAGACATGATTTGTCATTGTAGGGGCCAGACAACAAAAATTACCCAAGGCACTGAACTAGGGTCACTCTACAATCTCTCTCCTGTCCATCTACACAAAGCAGAGATTTCTCACTCTTGGGTGGGAAAGCATTCATGCTGAATTCTAAGGCAAGCATTACAAACTGTTCACAGCTGTCTAGTTTATTTGATATTCTCTTGCAGTTTTAAATACGTTTGTAATTTATATCTGTTATCAAATAGGTGCTGACGTGCCCTTAATGGATTTTTTTCTTTAACAATACCAATAAAGTTATATCATCCAATCATCAGGTTTCTTTTAAATTACTAAATCACAGGTAGCATCTGAAGACAAATACTTCCTGAAATTTCTAACTGATGTAAACAACAAAGGACTGGGAGCTGATGTTACCACAGATGGATCTCAAACCTTGCTAATAGGATAGCCAGCCACCATTACGTGTCTCATTTTACATGTTTGATGTTGATTACTTTTAAAGTTTGATGGGTGAAAGATGACGCCTGGAAAATATTACTGTATATGTTAATTTGGTATTTCAGTGGCCTTTTATCACACCTACTAGTGGAGCAGCTTTTTATTATTGTAATTCATAAAACAAAGAGCAATTTTCTCTTGCTTCACCTTGCATTTGCATGCTCATGAAAATCTCATTTTAGATGGAGAAATACATCTTTTAAGACAGTGATAGTAACAGTAAAATTAGAGCAAGACAAAGTGGCCCGATGTATCATGGCAGAGCATAATGTCCTAAGTTAGATGGATTTTTCTCCTATGATAACGGGGTCCACTGGAGTAAGTATTCAACATGAGGGCTACCAGTGATTGTTAATGGACATTGTATGCTTATTCCCTCTTTAGTACTTCAACGTTTTAACCCCTTAAGGATTTTACACAGAGCATGGCAGGTCACAGAGCCTAGCAGTAATGCTCCTCTATACTATCAACTCTGATTCCTGATCCTTTGCTCTCTTCTCTTCAGCAAGCAAGGGCTGCGCGCAGTCCAGAGACAATGGGCTGAGCACCGGTGCCACTTGTCACTCATTTCTCAGAGCCCTGGCCAATTAATGTGCAGTACTGACAGACTCTGAAAGAAATCCCATCCAGACTTCTGCTAGGGACAAAAGCGGCTGTAATGTGGAGGCGTTAAGCATGCTGGAAGAATGTAGGGAGAGATCCTCAAGAATTCAACAAGGATGTTAAGAATCTCATTCCCTCAGGAAGAGGAAAATCATGTTAAAGCTATAGAGACTGATACAGCTGATGGGTTTACACTGGTTTGTTCTTTTCTCTATGAGGAATGTCTGGATACAGATCCACTTTCTTTACTCTATTTGTTATTGTTTCATATGCTCGGAAATGAGAATTACAAATAACTGGTCTGCTTTCAAAGTAGCTTTTTTGTAATCACCCTGGTGTGCCCTGTGGAAATGCTATTGTATTGAGTCTCACAGCAAGTTCTCAGTGAATCACAATAACTAGCTCTGTGTTTCTCATAGCATTGTTAATCGAGGACTGTTTCACTTTTATCCTGCAATGGAACAGGCACCTCACAAACCACTTCACTATGTCAGGCCACTAGCCCATTCTGCTCTGACACCATCAGGACCTATCACGAACAGTGGAAGAAGCACTACACTCTTTTATAATGTCTGCTGCAACTCTCTTTGAAGCAAGGTGACTGTAGCCTGGCTCATTACATAAAACTCCACCATAATTATCCTCTTTATAACTACTTTATAACTTTAAAGCTACCACTTTAATTGCACGCAGTGTTTGGCTTGTCCATTTTAATTTTTAAAAATAAACAGCATTCTCTTGTTATGAGACTCAAAATTAACATTTCTAAAAGTATTGTTGGCCATTTAGATTTCTAACAGTAAAAACTGTTAGATATCCTATTGATAGGGAAAGAAGTAAACGTTCCTATCTCTTCTTCAGACTCTGGAAGCATATGAGATAGCCCCTGCTGTCATGGAGACAGCAGATAGCAATGCCAGTTCGTTGATGGTGAAACCCCTCAATCTAAGTTATTGCAGAACCGTCACATGAATGGTAGTATTATCATCATCTGAACGCAATGCCTTCAACACGTTTATCTCTTAAGATACAATGTTTCAAAGTCAGGCAGCTTATGACAGAGGTAGGCAATGCCTCTATAAGCCCTAAAAATCCCACCACTTATTTTAGCACTTACACATCTTGAAAGTACTTTGCAAACCGTACTTGGCTAATCCACACAACACCCTCGTAAGGGAAGCAAGTATGATCCCAATTTCAAAATCTGGGGAAAACACAGAGTTTGAGTGATTTGCTCAACATCACAGAGGAAGACAGTGTCAGAGTGGGGATCAGAGCTCAGAGTTCTTGTCTCCCTGTCCTGTGCTTAGATCGTCTCTCTCGATCAACATGGTCCGACGGATGTCTTCATGTATTTTTTAATCTTGCCTAAAACATATCCCCCTTTATGTCAAAGCCCATGAACGTTGCATCAAAATAACCAACATTCTATTTCTTCCTCTCACATGTAAAAGGCACCTAACACCTTGTTATTTAAGAGCCAAGTTCTTTTAAGAAAATGAAAATATTTTCTCTTGCTGTGAGTGCAGGGAAGTGACACCAAATAATACATAACAGAAAAACAATGGTGGCCATTTTACTCAGAAGAAGGTTACTCATTAAATGGAAACAGAACAGGTTCAACAGACATAACATTGATGAAATATGCAAACTCACTTCTGATCCTGTCCCAGAGAGAGCTGGCCCTTTCAAGGAGATGGTCTCAGCCCCACTTTGTGCCTAGTTAACTGACTCCCCGGGTAATGGGTATAGAGACTTTCTATAAGGCAGCGAGACCTGCAGGGAAAAACCTGTGGGGAGTAAGAAGGCTCTCCTACAGCAGATACAGATGGGTGGCAGAAAGTGCTCAGAGCTTATCTATAATGAGCCCAGAGAAAACGCCTAGAGACACACATACATATTTAGATTTAGCTACATCATTCAGGACTGTGAAAAATTAGGTCAACCTTCCCCTGCTGTAGACAGAGCTAGGTTAACAGAAGAATTCTTCCATCAACCTAGCTACCACCTCTCAGAGAGGTGGATTGGACATAGGAAGTCTGCACTACAGCAAGACAGCTGCAGCACCTATAATGCAGGCATGGCCAGAGAGCATAGGAAGAGTGTGGGAAAGACAGAGGGTCTATTAAGACTGAAGTCAGACAGAATACCCAGCAAGAGGTTGTTGGCTCACTGTTTGTTTTGCTGGACTTCCTGTTCACCTCCCAAAGTAGAAGCAAACTACGTGTAGCGGGGTGGTCACCCGCTCCGGCCGTAAAGGGCTTAAAACAGCCCAGGAGAAGGCTGTGGCTGGGAGCAACCAGTTCCCAGGCTGATTGGGGAAACAGGCTCAGCTGTGGCCACACCCCAATCAGGGCTCAGCTGGCCCTTATACGAGGGCAGTGGGCCAGGAGTAGGGTTACCATATTTCTACAAGCAAAAAAGGGGACACTGGGGGGGGAGGAGCCCTGCTCTAGCCCCGCCCCTGCCCCACCCCCATCCACTCCCTCCCACTTCCCACCCCTTGATTGCCCCCCTCAGAATCCCCAACCCCCCCCACTCCTTGTCCCCTGACTGCCCCCTCCTGGGACCCCTGCCACTAACTGCCCCCTAGGACCCCACCGCTTATCTAAGCCGCCCTGCTTCTTGTCCCAACTGCCCCCTCCTGAGAATGCCCTACGACCCTACCTGTCCCCTGACTGCCCCGACCCTTATCCACACCCCCACCCCATATTCACACCCCCACCCAGACCCCCGGGGACTCACATGCCCTATCCAACTGCTCCCCGCCCCCAACAGGACCCCCAGAACTCCTGACCCATCCAACCCCCTCTGCTACCTGCCTGCCTCGACCCCTCTCCACACCCCTGCCCCCTGACAGCCCCCCCAGAACCCCAGACCCATCTAACCCCCCCGCTCCCTGTCCCTGACTGTCCCAACCCCTCTCCACACCCCTGCCCCCCTGACAGCCCCCCCAAACTCCCAACCCATCCAACCCCCCCTCTCCCCTGTCCCCTGACCAGGGCCGGCTTTAAAGAGCCCAGGAATCGGGCTGCGCTCCGGCCGGCGCTGCTGGGGCCCGGGGCCCGGCCGGCGCTGCTGGGGCCCGGGGCCCGGCCGGGTCCGGGCTGGGGGTGCTGGGGCCCGAGCTGGGCCGGAGCTGCTGGGGCAGCCGGGCGCCCCAGACGGCTATTTATAGACAGAAAAGCCGGACATGTCCAGGGAAATCCGGACATATGGTAGCCCTAGCCAGGAGCAGAGTCAGTCTCTCTCTCTAGTGGGGAGAGAGACAGGCCTGGCTGCTTGGGAGCTCAGAAGGCTACCTGGAGTGGAGCAGGGCTGGGGGAAGGCCAGAGGAGCTCGGGAGCTCCAGCCTGGAAACCCCCAGGCTGCAGGCCTTGTGCAAGGCCTACAAAGGTACTGGAATTGCAGAGGTGCAGCCTAGGGCAGGCAAAGGCAGCAGGTCCAAACCCCCCTTGCCTATGATGAGTGGCATTTACACGGCAGTCTGCCCCAGGGAACAGGGGCTAGTTGATGACTGGCAGTGGCCATAGACTGAGGCGAGGTGGGGCTAGAGGGTTGGGGGTTCCCTGGGGAGGGGAGACCCAGACAACTGTGGGGGGGTATAGCCGGGGGCAGCAGCCGCAAAGTAAAAGGGCACCGGGGTCTGTGAGGGACACGGGGGCCAGAGAGAAGCGAGACACCAGCCTGCAGAGGGCGCTCTGGAGCTGGAAAAAGAGCTAATTCCCAGGACGACAGCAGGAGGCGCCACAGGGCTGAGTCTTGCAATGCTACATACTATGATTTGGCCAGATAAATTAATCATTCAGAAACACAGGAATCTGCCTATCCATGAGTGGAAGACTGAATTGCTTGGAGCAGGAACAGAAACAACTGAGGAATGGGGCATCAAGTTCCAAGATGATGATGTCACAGTTCCCCTGGAGAAAGTTCATGGATATTAATTTACATAGGACTCCTCCAATATATGGTGATAAAAACATGAATAAAATTCATACGTGACACAGAGTGGGAGCATTAACTCATACAGCCTCTATTTATTTCTGGACTTCCTCAGGATAGCCCATTGCTAGGGCCCTACCAAATTCAAGGTCCATTTTGGTCAATTTCACAATCAGAGGATTTTAAAAATCGTAAATTTCATGAGTTCAACTATTTAAATCTGAAGTTTCACAGTGTTGTAATTGTAGGGATCCTAACCCAAAAAGGAGTTGTGCGGGTGGGAGGGTCGCAAGGTTATTGTAGGGGAAGCTTGCAGTACTGCTACCCTTACTTCTGCACTGCTGCGGGTGGCGGCTCTGCCTTTAGAGCTGGGCTCCCAGTCAGCAGCCGCTGCTCTCCAGCTGCCCAGCTCTGAAGGCAGCGCTGCCACCAGCAGCAATGCAGAAGTAAGGACAGCATGGTATAGTATTGCCACCCTTATTTTTGTGCTGCTGTCTGCAGAGCTGGGCCCTCATCAGCAGCTGCCACGCTCCGGCTGCCCAGCTCTGTACAGAAGTACAAGTGGCATGGTATAGTATTGCCACCCTTACTTCTGCGCTGCTGCTGGCAGGGCGCTGCCTTCAGAGCTGGGTGCCCGGCCAACAGCCGCTGCTCTCCAGCCACCTGGCTCTGAAGGCAGTGCAGAAGTAAGGGTGGCAATACCGCAACCCCCCTAAAATAACCTTGCAACCCACCCATCCCGCAACTCCCTTCTAGGTCAGGACCTCCAATTTGAGAAACGCTGGTCTCTTCTGTGAAATCTGTATAGTATAGAGTAAAAGCATACAGAAGACCAGATTTCACAGGCAGAGACCAGATTTCACAGTCCGTGGCGCATTTTCATGGCCGTGAATTTGGTAGGGTCCTACCCATCACGTTTGACAGACAAGATGAGCCAGGCATAGTAACACAATACTACACAATAGTATGTGGAGGATAACTATTAGGATGTCTTATATTCATAGTACATAGTATGGTGTGCATTTATGCAGAGTTCTGGGACTCAAAGGCTTCCCAAGTCCCAGTGATCTTTTTATGGCTCATTAGGGATTTTCCTGTCTGACAGACCAGTTCCACTTACTCTTCCCCTCAACTCTCCTGCTCTCTCGAGCCCCCTGTAGATGTCAACTTCTGCAGCAGTACTTCCTGCCTACTAATCTCAGGAAGTGGGGGACTGGGTGAGAGGAGAGAGCTTGAGGGGAAAGGAGATGGAAGAGTATTCCCCTTCTCCTTTCAGCTTTCTGAGGGCTATGAGAGGTGAGAACACCACACTCCTGCACAAGCTTTAGGAAATTCCTTTCTCGCAAAGCCTAATCCCCCCACAAATCTCTTCATGGAAAAAATCTACCATCATGACCCCCCACCCCACCCATTGACAGGTCCCCAATGAAACCAGGGTCACCAAATGAAATTAATAGGCGGCAGCAGGTTTAAAAACAAACAAGCAAAAAGAAGTACCTCTTCACACAATGCGCAGTCACCCGGTATCAGAATAGCAGCCGTGTTAGTCTGTATCCGCAAAAAGAACAGGAGTACTTGTGGCACCTTAGAGACTAACACATTTATTTGAGCATAAGCTTTCATGGGCTATAGCCCACTTCATTGGATGCATAGAATGGAACATATAGTACGGTAAGGAGATATATATACATATACAGAGAACATGAAAAGGTGGGAGTTGCCCTATCAACTCTAAGAGGATAATTAATTAAGATGAGCAATTATCAGCAGGAGAAAAAAAAACTTTGTAGATCGCCCATTTCAGACAGTTTGACAAGAAGGTGTGAGGATACTTAACATGGGGAAATAGATTCAATGTGTGTAATGGCTCAGTCATTCCCAGTCTCTATTCAAGCCTAAATTGATGGTATCTAATTTGCATATTAATTCAAGTTCAGCAGTTTCTCGTTGGAGTCTGTTTTTGAAGCTTTTCTGTTGCTAGATTGCCACCTTTAAGTCTGTTACTGAGTGACCAGAAAGGTTGAAGTGTCCTCCTACTGGTTTTTGAATATTATGATTCCTGACGTCAGATTTGTGTCCATTTATTCTTTTGCGTAGAGACTGTCCGGTTTGGCCAATGTCCATGGCAGAGGGGCATTGCTGGCACATGATGGCATATATCACATTGGTAGATGTGCATGTGAACGAGCCCCTGATGGCATGGCTGATGTGATTAGGTCCTATGATGATGTCACTTGAATAGATGTGGACAGAGTTGGCATTGGGCTTTGTTGCAAGGATAGGTTCCTGGGTTAGTGTTTTTGTTCTGTGGTGTGTGGTTGCTGGTGAGTATTTGCTTCAGGTTGGGGGGCTGTCTGTAAGCGAGGACAGGTCTATCTCCCAAGATCTGAGAGAGTGAGGGATCATCTTTCAGGATAGGTTGTAGATCTTTGATGATGCGCTGGAGAGGTTTTAGTTGGGGGCTGAAGGTGACAGCTAGCGGCGTTCTGTTATTTTCTTTGTTGGGCCTGTGCTGTAGTAGGTGACTTCTGGGTACTCTTCTGGCTCTGTTAATCTGTTTCTTCACTTCAGCAGGCGGGTATTGTAGTTTTAAGAATGCTTGATCGAGATCTTGTAGGTGCTTGTCTCTGTCTGAGGGATTGGAGCAAATGCAGTTGTATCTTAGAGCTTGGCTGTAGACAATGGATCGTGTGGTGCGTCCTGGATGGAAGCTGGAGGCGTGCAAATATAAATTTACAATGTATAAGGTAAGTATAGTGGTCAGTAGGTTTCCGGTATAGGGTGGTATTTATGTGACCATCGCTTATTATCACAGTAGTGTCCAGGAAATGGACCGCTTGTGTTGATTGGTCTAGGTGGAGGTTGATGGTGGGATGGAAATTGTTGAAATCATGGTGGAATTCCTCAAGGGCTTCTTTTCCATGGGTCCAGATGATGAAGATGTCATCAATGTAGCGCAAGTAGAGTAGGGGCATTAGGGAGCTAAGGAAGCGTTGTTCTAAGTCAGCCATAAAAATGTTGGCATACTGTGGGGCCATGCGGGTACCCATAGCAGTGCCGCTGACTTGAAGGTATATATTGTCCCCAAATGTGAAATAGTTGTGGGTGAGGACAAATTCACAAAGTTCAGCCACCAGGTTTGCAGTGACATTATCGGGGATACTGTTCCTGATAGCTTGTAGTCCATCTTTGTGTGGAATGTTGATGTAGAAGGCTTCTACATCCATAGTTGCCAGGATGGTGTTTTCTGGAAGATCACCGATGGATTGTAGTTTCTTCAGGAAGTCAGTGGTGTCTCGAAGATAGCTGGGAGTGCTAGTAGCGTAGGCCCTGAGGAGAGAGTCAACCTGTAGAACTTATTGCCAGAGGATGTTGTGAAGGCCAAAAGTATAACTGAGTTCAAAAAAGAAATAGATAAGTTCATGAAGGATAGGGTCCATCAATGGCTATTAGCAAAAATGGTCAGGGACACAGTCCCATGCTCTGGGTGTCCCTAAATCTCAGATTTCCAGAAGCTGGGAGTGGATGACAGGAGATGGATCACTTGATAATTGTCTTGGTCTGTTCATTTTCTCTGAAGCATCTGGAACTGGCCATTATCAGAGACAGGATACTGAGCTAGATGGCTCATTGGCCTGATCCAGTATGGCCATTCTTACATTCCCCTTAGTGCCCATGTTAAGGTAACATTTTGCACCTCTCTCTGCAAACAGGATCGTACTTTAATACATATTTTTATATTAGAGATAGACAGACACCCATACAAATATGAAAGCTTAGGTCTTCACTCACTTGACATGCTATGCCAACCTAGAACCATTACCTCTTAAAATTATAATTTAATCAACTAAATTTTAGTGATGTGAATTTAATATCAGCTAAAGGAGTCCAGTAAACTAGGTTTCCTTTTTCTACTGCTTTTTAGTGGTTTGCTACAAAGTGGCCAAAAAAAAAATTCACAAGAGTTGATACAGTATTTTAGTGCCACAACTCAGCAACCCTCCCCTCCACCCCCCTTTGTCCCATTCATTTCAAGTTTGCGAGTTTAACCAATTTAGGTAGATCTGGGATTTTCTAATGGGGGGGGGGGGGGTCACAAATAAAATCAATCTTACAATGAAAACTCAGCTGCAAATTTACTCATAGAAAAACTGCCATTTCTCTAATTCTGTTATATTTTCCCATTCCTTCCTTGGAGGAAGTTTCAAAATTTTACCACTTACTAGCCAGAGGTTATTGAAAAATGGAGCCCCAAGAATGGTCCAGGGGCAATAATCCAACAGCTCTCCTGTTGCCACTGTCCCTGAACAGTTGTGGCCTCTCGTCTTTCATAAGCCTTCGGGCTAGAAGGGTTAGTCCTTTGGCTATAAGGTGTCCACTTAAGTTTTCAAGCACAGAATGTGGGTTTGAGAATGTTTCAGGGAGAAAGAAAAATAATATTGGGGGGGGGGCGGGGGAGGGAAGAGAGATAAGATCTGATCCTGTTCCCATTGAAAGCAAGAGCAAAATTCCCAGTGACTTCAATGGTGCAGAATCAAGCCATTAATTAAATGCTGGGAGAGATAAAAAAGGCATCTGATTTTCAAAAGTGTTGGAGTGAAGCCAGGAAACAAAGACATATAGCACATTACATTTTTAAAAACAGTTTAAAAAAAAAGTTGAGTGGAAATGTTATGAACTCCCTGCTCCTTCACAGACTCCCTGTGTGAGCCTAGGCAATCACAGTCTCTCTGTGCCTCAATTTCCCATCTGGAAAAGGGGGATAACAGCACTTTCCTACCTCGCAGGGGTGAGTGAGATGCTTGGATACTATTTTTTGTCACTATTACAGAACCTTAGATAGATACAGTACTATTTTATTCCTCAAACTATGATCCACCTGAAGCTTCATATGTGTCTATTTGGTTTTGATCAAATATGGGTGAAGCCAACATCAGGCTTATAATCAGAAGCTACTTTCAATCTTAACTACATAGACATGAGCATCTCACTATAACAAATGTTACTCCAGTTTCTCTTCCAGTGTCATTTATTTTGGTTCCTTCTATTTTATTATCAGAACTTACATCTATAGCTGTGACTTAAAATGACAAAGATGGTCTGAAGACTACTATTGTAATGAGTGTTTACACCCCCTGTAGTGTCACACTGTTACATGAGGCTGGCCTTTTAAGGGGCATTAGGCCCAGGCTCACGACCTGACTGATCAGCTACCTCTCAGCTGAGACTGATCAGGTGACTGTAAAAGTAGCCCAGCTGCAGAGAGAGCAACCAAGAAGTCTCTGGATCAAGGAGGGGGATAGCCACAGGAAGCAGGCTGGCTCCTGCGGCAGGCCATGGAGCAGGGTGATTCTCAGGACAGTGGCTGGTAGAGTGGGAACCTGCAGGTAACAGATAGGTCCCTGCAGAAGACCCCAGATCAGGGAAAGGAGACTATGTTTATACGTGAAACTTATGTTAAACTGTTTTATTGTGAAAATAAAAAGCTGAAGCCCTGACAAAACGGGCTTGAACCAGACTTAGGGCATGGTGTCACGTCCTCCTGGGCTATGGAGACAGCAGCCCACACATACCTACACCTCTGATTAGGAGAACGTACGAGTAATATATTAGCCATGCAGGGGGAAAAAAGAAGTCCACATCCTCCATTCTAACAATGGCACTTTCAAGAGGATATTACACAAAAAGGCAAGTTAAAAAACAAAAGCATCAAAGTAACTGACAGCAATTTTTAATTACAATTCCAAAGAGACATTAAATCATTTGACATGAAGAAAATATTTCACACACCCATACAATGCACAACGCAAAATAATCCTGTCTCAATAAAACTAGACCTTTTCAGTGCAAGTTGAAGAGGAGTGAGTTTTAAAAAAATACAAAAAAAAAACCACACACTGAACAGTTCAGCACGATACATATTAAATACGGATGGAGAAACATTCAAACGACAATGATTCATTTTACACTTCATGTGACGAGCTAGCTGATAAAGATATATAATTAGTCATTTGCCACCAGCGTATGTAGATTGTAAACTCTTCAGAGGAGAGATCGTGTTGCCTTATGTTCTAGGTGCTTTCCAAACACATTTCTGGCCATTACTGCCGTAATATACCACAACTGAAGAAAACAAATAACAACCACAATCAGCAAGGTGGTCTCAACCCAGAAACTGCATTTATCAACCTACGTTTAAGGGAAAGGTGCAGGGACCATCTTTTTGTTCTGTGTGGACAGCACCTAACACAACAGGGCCCTGGTTCAGGACTAGGGCTCTTAGCAACTACCATAATACAAGAGAGAAGAAAATGGAAGCAGAAGGCAATTAAGTGGCTTTTACAACTGATTTAATGCCCTAATTCAGAAAAGCATTTAATAACGTACTCAAGTCCCAATGCTTTCAGTGGGATTTACGAATGTGCTGAGGTGCTTTGCAGAATTTGGCCCTAAAAGCGAAGGTAAAGATGAGATATTTGACTACCCAGAAGCCTTTGGCTGCAAGTATACTTCAGTATTATGAAATAATTCCTACAATACAAAAACAACAAGAAGATTCAACACACCACCACATTAAGCTGTGTTTCTTACTTAGAAAGAAAGCTGCTGGGTTCCAGTGATTCCAGCCTTTTCAATGACATTGTTTTAGAGAAAGGGCAATTGTTCATGTGCAGATTCAGCTACGTCTATACTACAGACAGGGGTGTATCCTCACTAGCTTTAATCTAACTAGCTCACAAAACATAGCGAGGACACGGCAGTGTGGGTTTCAGCTCAGGCTGCACAAGCTCACCGCCTCCTTTCCAACCACCCACCCCTTCCTGGGTCCATACTTGGACTGGCAGCCCATGCCACACATCCTCATTGCTCTTTTCAGCGAGCTAGCTAAATTAAAGCTAGTACAGGTATGTCTACATCTACACAAACTGCAAATGACATCCCAGCTGCAATGTAGCTATGACAGCATAAGGGAATGTCTTGTTAGAAAGTGGACTTGCCCCTGAGAAGTTCAGTATTTTTTAAGAGGATAATCCCACAAGCACAGCGTACAGATATGCCCAAGAAAAATCAACACATAGTGCAAATAGGTAAACATGAGTAGCTTTATGCACAAGCTGTTCAACTGAAGACAGTGCCAAGACACCATTTTTGTGTGTAAAATAACTCATGTATTTCAGTACTTGTGAGATCAGGGCCTTAGACAGTGAAGATATTGTTCCTTACCACATTATGGAATTTTAGAAGCAAACACTAGTCTGAGCCATTACACATTATAGCTTAGAAAGCTCAACATATGGGGGCGGGGGGGGGGGAAGTATTTTGCTTTTAAGGAGGGAGATGTGCATACTATTAACAACAGATCAGAGAGTATAAGGCTTTTTGTTCAATCTGAACTGAGTTTTAACTAAGTCAGCATCCCAATTCTGAGCATGCAATATTCCGAATCTCTAAGCGGTTGTACAAAAGGTCTTCTGCTGTCAGTTGAAGGACACTCCTAACACAGGAAGTGTGCTGCAACATGCAGGGGTTTCTTGATGCCAGTAAACAAATTATGCATTTCTGGGAGTTTGAATTCAATATGGGAACAGGCAACTTCCCACATCATCTCCTCCCTGCTGCCCTCAATACACCCAATGAGCACACAGCTTTGAAATTTCCCTATGGAGGAGGGGAAAAACAAAACTTAGAGAGAAGGCCTCTAGTGCTGGTGCCCGGGCTACCTGACAAGTGGCAGAGTGAAGATGGCACAGCCACTCCTACATTTACTTTTGCTGTGGGACAATGTGCTGCATTAGCAGCACAGCTGTGGGAGAGGGTCCTTAGCGGAATTTCAACAGTGCAAAGGGCAATGGCAAGGGACATGAGAATCACACTGCAGAATTTCAACCCCTGATATTGGTTTGGGAGATTCAGAAATCTATTGTAAGGCCAAGCAGACTTGTTACGTTAGGAACGGGTTCTTGAATTTATAGTAGCAGGTCCTTCCCTACAGTCCATCTGAAGGAAAGGAACAGAGTTGAGCGACAGGGAAGCCACAGAAAAACTCATCGTGAGAAAAAAATGCAGTTTTCAGGGTAAATGGGAGAAACCCAACACCACCACTTGGGAGACATAGCAAGGAAAACTGACTAAAAATAATGCAAGACGTAGAATATTTTTGCATCCTTGAAGACAGTTTTTATTTGAATCCCCTCCTTAGTTTCCAATGCTATCTCAACCATCCCCAAGAACATGGCAGGAGCTCCAAGATTGACTAACTTCCTTTCTAAGGAGATCGTGGCCAAAGCAGAGTCACCATCTAAAAGTACTATTCCCCTGATCTTGAAGTCCCTGCCCTTATTGGGGCAGGGAGGGACCTGTTAGTTGTTGGTCAAATGAGTTATTTTGATCCAATTGACTGAGCATGTTTCACAAACCAATGGGCAAAGCTGCTATTCCCCCTTAGCATTTTCTCCTTATTGTCTACCCTCTTCTTTTAAAGATGGTCAAGTCCTTCTGTCTCCAGCTTGCATGCCTGTAAAGCTGCAGCAGAAACCCATTTCCTGCTAAACCGCAGTAGCACATTAAGGGACACACTACAAGTTATTTTCAAAGAAATCTCTACAGAACCCATTAAACGGAGTCCTACAGCCCCAACATTTTTTTAAATTGCTGTGGCACCTAGCCTGCTCAGACACAGTTAACAGGCATTTTTAACACAATGCCAGTGGCTACAAAAGCTCTCTCTAAACTACCTCTTTCAACGTTGCGTCTACTTATGGAGCTGAAATAGCAGCAGCAATAGTCATAGGTGCTGGAACAAGAGGTGCTGGGGGTGCTGCCGCACCCCCTGGCTTGAAGTGGTTTCCATTATACTGTATACAGTTTTGAAGTTTGCTTAAATGGCTCTCAGCACCATCACTATACGAATTTGTTCTAGCACCCCTGGTAACAATGGGAATTTTGATGACAAAATGTGTAGCGGTGTCACACAGCCCACTACAACTGCTATCGCCCTTGAAGCAACTCAGCATATATTGCAAAGATGTATATTTTACATACTCTCATGCAGGACGGAAAGTCCAAGATTAAGCAGGAAAGTTCAGACTGGATGTTACAAAGTTTGGTTGACTACAAAAACTTTCCAGTTTTCTTCTAGGGATAGGAGAGACCAGGAATTTTAGTGCTATCAGAATTTTGAAGAACAAAAATAAACATAACATTGGAACAATTTACAAGGAATGGGATGAATTCCTCATCACTTGAGGTTCTTAAATCTCATTTTAAGAGATCTGCTCTAGCCATTACGTACTACTGAAAAATCTCACCTTAAAACTGTTAATTGAGCAGGTTATTACTCCCTGACTCTTTTCAGTTTCAATAATCAATGACTTTTTTAAAGTATAAAGGCAGCCCCTTCATCCAAACTCGAAAAGCTTCACTCAGAGTGAACACGAAGAGAGAATATTTCTTTGAATCAAGATGAATGGCTAACATAAGTATTTTCTACTAGCTAGGAGTGACAGAAATGCACTAAGACAGCTTCTCCTTCACAAACACATCCTTGCCAATGACTGATCAATACACTCTTGTCATTGCTAACTCCCAACCATGTCAGCAACTAGCACACTAATTCAGCAATATGCAGAGACCTCTTCTTCATTCACTATCTACTCACAAACAGGTGGAGTTTCAGAAGAGTAGTCTTCCAACTGCATCAATGCTAGAGTGATGTCCACAATTACATGCTCCACATATGCATCTTATCCAAACATATATCATTACCAATGTTAATTTATTTAAAACTATTATTGTTATAGCAGCATAGCTGTGCCTGATGCTCTACAGACATGTAAGATAGGCCTTAAGAACTCACAATCTAAATAGACACCACAGAGACAAGAGAGATAAGGTAGGCAAGGTAATAACTTTTATTGGACCAACTTCTGTCAGTGAGAGAGACAAGCTTTTGAGCTACACAGAGCTTCTTCTTTATTACCTCACCTACCTCGTCTCTCCAGCGTCCTGGGTTCAACACGCCTACACCACCACTGCATACGACAGAGACAAAGGAGCTAGGGAGTCATGCAACAAGATATTGCTTACCCTTTCCTATTTTCCCTTTTTTGTACGTTTTTAAAATCTTTGCCGACTTATCTTTTATTTTCAGTGTGTGTGTGTTTGAACCAATGCCCAGCTACATGATTTTCTTTAATAAGACACTGCACTTCAAAAAGCACCTCTCATCTAAGGATCTCAAAGTATTCTATAAACATTAAGTCCCACAAGTCCTATAGGAGGTAGGCAAAAAGCATTATCCCCATTATACAGCTGAGTAAAGTAAGGCATAGAGAAGCTGAGATTTATGCAAGATCACACAGTAAATTAGGGGGAATAGAATCCAGGAATCCTGACTCACAATCTGATTCTCTAACCATTAGGTATATCTGCATAAGATGCATCTGTGATCATAATGTGACTTCAAGCGAGAGATGTGATTTCACTACAAAAACAAACAAAAAATAGAATCTTATCAGGGCACTAATCCAGATAGGTTAGCTGTTATTTTTAATATTTATGTTGCAGTAGCACCCAGAAGCCACCCAATGATATGAGCTCCATTGTGCTGACTATGGAACAAAGAGAAGCAGTGCTTAGAGCACATACTAATGTAATTATTTGAATACTTGTTATTGTCATGCAAATACCAGGGTTTCCCCTATACAAATGATGGTGGAATCTGATACAGCCTGGACTCAAGCATTTACGTATTAGCAAAGATTGGATGAGATCCCAAAATTCATTCGGATTTCTCAAATGAATCAAGTGGAGGTAAACCCGGAGGGCATTCAAATGAGATTAAAATTGGGTAGAGCCACTTTTAAAAAAAAAAAAAAAAAAAAAAAAAAAGCCATGCACTTTTTGGCTGCACAACAAAATCTATTTTTAAAAAACTGCACAAGGATCAAGCTAAATTTTAAGACCATGTGTGTAATGAAGTGGTTTTAGAAGTGATTTTGCTAAAAGAAAGCCAATATATTCAGAAAACAAAAGTTAGTATGGTGGTGGATACATAGAGTAGTGGTATAATAAAACATACAGCAAAATTCTAAAGGTCTAAACTTAAACAACAAAGACAAGCAAGATGACAGTGATGTCTGAATCCAAGAAATAGGTCACAGCCTCATGACCAGACAGATGGAAAGAAAGCATTGTGCTCACTGCAGCCACACACGCCCCTCTCAGAGAAGCCAATACAATCTTTACCACATTCTCTAGTGCTTCCCCGTGCCCCCATCCTACCAACATCACCACAGTCTTCTCTGGATTGCCCCTCAGCCAGCCCACTCCTATCCAAGCCACAATCACTACCATTCAGCCACACCATCTGGGGTCATCAAAATGCAGAGAGATCTGAATGTTATCAGCATGATGAAACATCTCTCCATATTAATCCACCCAGTAGGAGAGGTGACAAGCTGTAACCCACTTTACACAAGAGTCCTCAAGATAAAAGTAATTATCCAAAATTACTCTCTGGGATCACTCAATGGAACAAAGCTCTGTCTACTTGCCCACAAACCCAAGCAGGAGTCAACACCATCTCACAATCAAGGGTCAGTCCACTAATATCAGCACGGACACCCAATCATCACTGCAGGCTCAGGCCTTGTCTACACTACAGTTTTGTTGACAAAACAGTGAAGGTGTACACACTACAATGCTCCTCCTGCCGATTTAACACTCTTGCCACATTGAAAAATAAAACCACCTCAACAAGGGCTTTTTGCAACAAGTTATATCAATGCAGTGTCAGCGAAAACACTGCGCTTGTTTATGTTGCCATAAATGGCCTCCAGGAGGTGTCCCACAATGCCCATCCTGACCATTCTGGCCAGCAGTTCGAACTCCGCTGCCCTGCAGCCAGGTACACGGGCATCCACCCCTCCCCCTTTAAAGGACCAGGAATTTTTAAAATTCCACTTCCTGCTTGCTCAGCATGGAGAGCTCACATCGCATCTTCCCAGCTGACGGTGGCAGCTCCACACAGCAAATGCTCTCCCACTTGGAGTACACCAGAGTTATTGGATCTGCTGGGTCTGTGGGGAGAGGAGGCTGTGCAGTCCCAGCTCTGCTCCCGCTGTAGGAACTTCAGAGTAACAGCCGTGTTAGTCTGTATCCGCAAAAAGAAGAACAGGAGTACTTGTGGCACCTTAGAGACTAACAAATTTATTAGAGCATAAGCTTTCGTGGGCTACAACCCACTTCTTCGGATGCATATAGAATGGAACATATAATGAGGAGATATATATACACACATACAGAGAGCATAAACAGGTGGGAGTTGTCTTACTAACTCTGAGAGGCCAATTAATTAAGAGAAAAAAAAAAACTTTTGAAGTGATAATCAAGCTAGCCGAGTACAGACAGTGTGATAAGAAGTGTGAGAGTACTTACAAGGGGAGATAGTCAACATTTGTTGACTATCTCCCCTTGTAAGTACTCTCACACTTCTTATCACACTGTCTGTACTCGGCTAGCTTGATTATCACTTCAAAAGTTTTTTTTTTTCTCTTAATTAATTGGCCTCTCAGAGTTAGTAAGACAACTCCCACCTGTTTATGCTCTCTGTATGTGTGTATATATATCTCCTCATTATATGTTCCATTCTATATGCATCCGAAGAAGTGGGTTGTAGCCCACGAAAGCTTATGCTCTAATAAATTTGTTAGTCTCTAAGGTGCCACAAGTACTCCTGTTCTTCTTTTTGTAGGAACTTCGATACCTACAGGCAGATTTCTTATGGCATGTTGGGGAAGGGCCACGAACTGGACATGCATCAGTGCTGTCTGAAGATCAAGGAGCTGAGGCAGGCGTAACATAAGGCAAGGTAGGTAAACTGTAGCTCGGTTGCTGCACCGAAGACCTGCCATTTCTACAAGGAGCTGGACACCATCCTTGGCAGCGATTCCACCTCTACCACCAAAACCTGTGGATACTTCAGGGGGGCTGGAGACAGCGGCCAGTGGACTCAACCCTGAGGACAAAAGTGGTGGACAAGGAAATGGAGTTGGAGGATGAGGTGGGACAAGCGACAGGGTTGTCCGGTAACGTGGCAAGCCAGGACCTCTTCTTGATTCTCGAGGGTTCAACCCAGTCCCAGCACTCCAGCTCTGGCACGCATGATACCGGAGAGGGGAGCTCTTGTAAGTGCTCATTTTGATTTGATACTGCTTGGTTACATGAGGTAGAGCTGTCCTTTGTTTCGTTATATGCTAGAAGAGGGTTAAGGGATAGAAATGTACAAGACTAGCAGCATTTGCATGTGCTTCCCATTCCCCTATGCAGCTATGCAGTGGAGGCCCTGAAGAAAAGTTCGTTAATGCACACCAAGATTTCACGGGAATCCTCCAGAGCGATCTCTAGGAAACTTTCCTGGAGGTACTCACCAATCCTCTGCTGAAGGTTCCTTGGCAAAGCTGCTTTGTTTCTTCCTCCGCTGTAGGAAACATTGCCGCACCTATCGGCAATCACTTGTGCAGGGACCAAAGCAGCACACAAACGAGCAGCATAGGGACCCTGTCTGAAGCCGCACGCACACAGGAGATGCATCCTTTTTTACCCGCAGGAGTGAGCTATTGCCTTCAATTACCCCACATGTGGAAAATGGTGGTAGAATACACAAGTGTCCCTAGTTGCTTGCAGTGATCCCCTTAAAAAACAAACACTTAGACTCTTTGCCCCATCTTGGACCTTCACCACCCCACTGGGCCGAACTCACCATGTTTAGGGCACTTGCTGAGCTGTGTGCTTGCCAAGGGAGAGTGAGAAAGATGTATTTAACTATTATGATCCAATGCTGTGAATGCACTCACAACACTGCCTCTGTTTGTTGTTTCTTGTGTTTCTGCAGATGTGCCCTCGAGAGGAATCCCTTACACACCAGCAGAGCATCTCCATCAGATAAGGAGACAACCCAGGAGGAGGTGCTCCAATTGTCTGATGCCCCAGATCATGATCACAGGGCATGGAGAGAGACCATTTAAAAATTGAAAATAGGTAGCCTAGGGAAGAAGCAAGACCAGGTGCATATTATAGTGGGCCAGGAGAAAAAGATAAAACTGATGGAGGACCAAACAGAGATGCTGAAGTCCCTGACTGTGATGCAGTCAGAACACGTGTGTGCTCACCTCCCCTTGCAGCCTATACAGAACCGTGTGCCATATCCTCCCCAAACTCCTTACACACATTCCTTGCATGTTTCTGGCCCATCGCAGTACCCCTTTCACTTCACCCCTTCGGACAGGTTCCCCAAGGGCAGCTGGACTTGTTCACAGCTATGAGAGCCTACATTAAGGGAGTGCTCAAGTGTCATGTCCCTTGCAAGAAATCAAATGCTGCATATTGGTTAATGCTGTTTAATAAAAACCTAATCAAAAATTAAAATAAAGATTCATTTTCTTTCTACACACAGTATTTGTTGCTAGAATTCATACACAGTGGCAACTGGCACATTTGCAGATTACAAATCACACTCAGGAAGCAATCAGCACAAGGGTCATTTCGGGCAGCAAGCAAACACAGCCTGGCTGAATGTATTACATAGACACATTACTGGGGCTCATTGTCAAAATGCTACTTCAAACCCTCCCTGATTCAAATAGCCCCTCTAATAGCCCTGGTATCTGGCTGCTCAAAATCAGCCATCAGCCTCAATGCTCCACCCTGGGAAACTTTTCCCCCTTAGCTTCACAAATATTATGCAGAGTACACCAGGCTGCTATGACCATGGAACCAGTTTCCTCATAGAAGTCTGACCTGCCGTAAAGGCAGCACCAGCAAGTTTTTAATCTGCCAAACACACAATCAGTGGTCATTCTGCACCTACTCAGCCTGTTGTTGAAGCGCTCCTTGCTGTTAAGGTTTCTGGTTACTCCTGGGGGAATTCTGCCCGACTGTGCAATGCAGATTTTGTGCAGAAATTAATGTTCTGCGCAGAATTTCCTTCTCCCCTCCCACTAGAGACCGCTGGACCCAGCAATGCAAATAGAAGACATTGCCAGGAGGGGTCGAAGCTGGAGGGTCCAGGCAGCTGCACTTCCCGGCACACCCTAAAGGAAGGAGGTGGCACACAGGAAACTCCACACAAGCCCAGGACCCAGCATCAGGCTGTTCTCCCTCTGGATCCCTGAGCTCTGGAAGGGAGGGGGTGCATGCAAGTGTCTGGGTTGGGGGGGCATCCCACAGTTGGGCTTTGGGGGTGTAGGGGTGTGGGTGTCTGGGCTGGGGGAGCACGCCGTGGCTGGGCTCACAGACGGAGGGGGCAGAGAAACAGGAACTGAGTTGTCATAGGGGTTTCTTTAACTCTCTACTCCTGGGGAAATTTTTTTTAGTCTGTGATTACATACTGTTATTCTGACAAATAAAATATACAGAATTTTAAAATATTGTGCATTGAATTTCTTATTTTTTGGTGCAGGAGTATCTGGTATAAGGTTTCATGAGACACAGGAGTAAGGGGTACACTGGGTCTTCCAGGATCACTATGGGCATTTCAACATCCCCCACTGGAATCTTCTGGTCTGGAAAGAAAGTTCCTGCTTGCAGCTTTCTATACAGGCCAGTATTCCTGAAGATGTGTGTGTCATACACCTTCCCTGACCACCCCATATTGATATCAGTGAAACGACCCCGGTGATCCACATGTGCGTGCAATACCATAGAGAAGTAGCCCTTTCTATTGATGTACTCAGTCACAAGATGGTCTGGGGCCAAAATTGGGATACGCATGCCATTTATCATCCCACTGCAGTTGGGGAATCCCATCGCTGCAAAGCCATCCACTCTTTCATGCACTTTTCCTAGAGTCACAGTTATTAGCAGGATGCGATTAATGGCCCTGTACACTTGAGTGAACGCAACCCCCACAGTGGACTTCCCAACTCAAAACTGATTAGCGACTGACCAGTAATAGTCTGGAGTTGCCAGCTTCCACACAACGATTGCCACGTGCTTCTCCACCAAGAGGGCAGCTCTCATTTTGATGTCCTTGCACCACAGGACAGGGGCAAGCTCCACACACAGCTCCAGAAGCTGGTTTTGCGCATTCAAAAGTTCTGCAGCCACTGCTTGTCATCCCAGACGTGCATAACGCTGTTTGTTTCCTGAGCCCAATAGCGATGGTCCACAGTGTGCAGCTGCTCTCTGAATGCCAAAAGTAACCTAGTGTTGTTTCTTTCCATGGCACATAGCAGGGCAGGCACCATGAATTCCAGTTCGGATTCGCAGCTTATGAAATACTGCATGATCAGCCGCACTGTGTTCATAACATTTATCACAAGACTGGTGAGCAGTAGGATCCATGCTTTCAGGCAGAGATGGCAGGCACACAGTTTACGGGGCAGTTGAAAAACAGCACAAAACGCAGTCGGAAGTCCATGGAATGATGGGACAGAAAAAAATGCATCATGGGATGGAGAGCCCGCATCCATGATGCACTGCGATCCACTCCTCATTACAACTCCTAGCTGCAGAATATGACAAGTTGCACAGTGGGATAGCTATCCACGGTGCACTACTCGCTCATTCTCAATGCTAGAGCACCAAGTGTGGATGCACTCCACCGACACAAGGAGCGTTGTGTGAACATGCATAAGTGCTGTAATTATAGTGGTTTATGATCGTCAGCATAACTTGCATTGACTTAACCCTGTAGTGTAGACACAGGCTTAGTGTTATAACAAGGACTAAAAGTCAGCATAACAAGGGACAAGCTGATCTGAACTTTCTAGGTACTCACTGTCTCACCGTATCCTTCTCTATAATCTCAACCAAAAATGGAAGACAAGAAACAAGTCTACAGCAGCTCAGATTGTCAAGCAATGGTTTCACGTGCAAAGTTTGTACGTATGTTTCCTTACAAGAGTGTGCATTCTGCCCTCTTTAAAAGGGCCTAGCAACCATTTTCACCAGTAGAGGTCTTTGTTCTTTCCTGCTATCTTTTGAAGAACACATAGCACAGACTATGGAACAAAAAGTTCTCCCAGTATCTCCAGAACTTCAGTGAGCAACACCAGCATAAATTCAAACAGAGAACATCCTGCCCTGTTTCAACAGCAGTGGATATCTCAGTCTGAATCACAGCTACTTTCAGTATAAAACAGCTCAAAGTTTCCTCACAACAGGAGGCACTTGAATAAGCCTCTGGAAGAAGAGCCTGGACTAAGCAGGCTATACAACCCATGGAATAAATCTATTTGCCTCCATTTGCACAACCCTAGCACTGCATCTTGAGCAATTTTTAGGTCACCATCAGTTGTCTTCAGCCCAGGACTCCCACCAGTGCCATTCGAGCCATCTGCTCTCTCTATAAATAACCATCACAAAAACCACCAACGCAGTTGGTAGTGAAAACAAAATTGTTCTTATAAGACTTTTCAGATAATCCCTCTTCCCCCTCACAACAACATTATCCTCACTCAGTGCTCTCACATTTCATTTATTCAGAGTAACAGGTATTTCCACACAAAAAACTCTGTATTAATAAAAAGATGTTCTTTAAGTCACAGACCTCTGGAGGTAAATATAGTGGGGCCTTCTAGTGTAACAGATAAACTAGCATTAGAAGTGAACCCAGACAATAATTTCTACAAAGGGTACTGACCCCTTTCCCAACTGAGATTCCTGGGGGCAGGCTCTCTGAACCAAAGCTTCCATGGTCCTCTGGTGAATGATGTGGTTTGGTCTTAGAGTTTTATGGACTAGATATGTTCTGCACAGATATTTACTTGGTAAAAAAAGACAAACATCTCTTCAGTACACTGGCAGTATGTGATGGGCACACCAATGAAGATGAAGGCCTGCAGCTCTGAGAAACAGAGGACTGAATCACCCCATTTTAAAATTCTTATTTGCTTTTAATAGTGCCACACAGAGATTTTAGTTGTTAGAGATGCAAAATAATTCTTATTCACTGTGGCTGATTAAGATTCATAGCAGGAGTTGGGGACTTCAGGATTGGGGACTTCAACAGCAGAGTCCAGGGAAGGGGTAGGGACGGTTTTATGGCCTGCAGCATGCAGGGGGTCAGACCAGATGATCATAATGGTCCCTTCTGACCTTAAAGTCTATGAGTCTATGAGGAGTTCTGTATCTTCGGGCTTACCCCCCTATATACTTGTCCCATTCCTTCTTAGAAAAGTTGCTGCATGTGTTTCCAAGTGAGAATACCTGTAACTAGTGCTGGTTTAATACTATTCCATGATTACTCAGCTAATTTAGCAGTTTTTCATCACATAATTGCTCAGCTAATAATGATGATATTCATCCAATAAATGTATTCAATAAATATGTTTTCCTAGTACTCAACCAGTTTTAACTGCTTTATCTAGTTCATTTTGTCAGATGTTGTTGAGCAAGATGCTCACGACCACATGAGCCCATTTATGCTGAGGAAG
The DNA here is from genome assembly GCF_027887155.1 of Malaclemys terrapin pileata. Lineage (NCBI taxonomy): Eukaryota > Metazoa > Chordata > Testudines > Emydidae > Malaclemys > Malaclemys terrapin. The sequence continues at coordinate 91,097,491 of NC_071507.1, forward strand.
AGGGCTGGAGCAGCATTAAAAGGCTCTAAAGACCCCACATCTATCCAGAGAAGGATTCCTTTGATGCAGGCACTGATGAAGACAGCTGTAAAGCTGCCTTCTGACTAGCTCCACTAAAGGAACTGCACATAAAAAAATAATTGTGACAGACCAACCTAATTTCCTTATTTGGCAGGGTTACTGGTCAAGTGGATGAGGGGATATTATCTTATCACCAAGAAAGTCCTAAATGAAGCAATTCTTAAAATGCACTTATATTGTACTTAGTGATAATCAGGTGTAAGAAATATCCCAAATATCCCAATGGAAAGTGATGGCTGGAAACAAAGCAACAATTCAAGAGCACATATGAAACACCTCTAGCATCAAAAGGCGTTCATGGAGCAGATTTACACTGAAGGAGAAATAAAGACATAGATGCAAGATTCCATATCCCTAGCTCTCTACAACTTTGATTCAGGGAAGATGCGAAGTGAGGGAACACAAGCGGTTAACTGGATGCTGAACATGCCTCTCTGCTCTAGTAAAAACCCATCCCAGGCTCACCTCTTTGTCTGACAAATGAACTCAGGACCATTCTCAAAACTCACTTGATAGTCATGCTCCTCCGAAACTGAATTGGCAGCCTGGCTGGCTAGCTTGCTCCACTGTTACTTTTGGTACTTTGATGGGGCCCATCCTTAACCTGCTCCCCACTCCTCAGCACCAAGATCAGATGACTTCTGCCCACTTCTCCCATGGTGCCCCCTTCCACCATCAGGCAGTGAAGTCTGTCCGACCTAGCAAAACTCATTAGGCCAGGCTTTCCTTCCAGCCTGGATGTGGAAGGGGTAATATGTAGTTTCAACATCAAAAAAATCACTTTCATATTCAGTTGTAAATTGATTTTAATTTGAAGACTGATTATATTGAGCAGAAGGATGGTCTTGTGCCTACAACACAAGGATGGCAGTCAAAAGATCTGAGTTCTATTATTGGCTCTGTCCCAAACTTCCAGTATTGGTTTCAGGCAAATCACTTAATCTCTCTGTCCCTCAGTTTCATCATCTGTAAAATGTTAATTGGAATCACACTAATATTTTTGTGGGTGTACATTAATACTGAATCATTAAAACATACATTTTAACTTTGGATTTTTTCCTTCTCTCAACTCACTATATGTTGCCCCTACTGAACTACATCATCAGGCTGAAATTTACTTCAAGAACTATTCAGTAGTTTAAAATATAGTAATCTTATGTACAGGGATTTTAGAATAAACAACAATGAAGTAGGTGAGAACAACTTTCACACTGTACAAAAGGGACTAAAAAGTGTAGCATGAAAGTCTCTCCCCATGAACAAGCCAGTCACAGCAATTAGCTAGCTTCCAGGTTTACAAACCAGAACACAAAACATTTCAAACGTGTTTAAAAAAAAAAAAAAACTGCTATTTCACAGAAAACTGATGGATACATTTCTAATTAAGGTCTCGTCTTAAATAAAAAAAATAAACAATTTTATATAGTTGCACTTAGTTTGCTGTTTGTATTACAAGCTAAAAAACAAGTCCATTCCCGCAACCTTTACTCATAAAAGTAATCCAGTTTACTGCAATTAATAAGGACTACTGGCATGATTAAGAGTTCCAGGATCAAACCCAGAGCTAATATCTCTGAGGTTCACCAAAATTTTACTGTTATGTAAAAAAACATAGCTTTTAACAATTTTATCACAACAATTCTACCAAAATTCTTAATTTAATGAAAACTCCATTTTATTCCATTCATAAATCCCTCTTTTATACAAACTATTTCTATTTAAATTGAAAACAGATCACTAGATAGTCAGTGTTCGTGCTTTATTCATATAATCATCTCCAAAGCTGTAAATATTTTAAAAATGGGTTATGGTAAAGCACTTGCTATTTTGATGCTATATACTGAATATCATTCAGCACATACTTTCAGTTCTAATCTTAAATTTCACAACCAGTCTCTGAAGGCTGGCATTTAAAATCACTCTCTCTAGTTTACAGCTCTGATACACACAAACCCCAGTTGTACACAACGCTTATTAAAACCTCTAATTTGAAAACACTGTGTGGGGTGGCTCATGAATGGGTATTTCTTGGGCATGCATACTTGACCCTGGCAGAATGGACTTGCCTACAAGATTATATGACTGCAGTTACATTTTTAAAGTACAAATTTAAGAAACCAGTTCGCTCTTTTAGAGGCCTCGTATTCAAATATTAAGTGCTGAATAGGCAAATAATTCCTGCACTTTTCAGAACATCATGCTCAAGCATGTACCCTAGACATGGGCATTTAACCCATACCAGAAAAGAGAAAGAGAAGGAATTACAGTTGCTAGGAACTGTAAATTTCCAAACCTCAGAGTGAAAGAAGGTCATGGACAAAAACCTAGTGTTACAGATACTGCATGGAAGACTAGAGCTGACACAGGATCACATTACTACAGCTTCCCACACACACCAGCACAAAAGCACCCTCTTGCTTACTGTATCCCATCCTCCCCCACGGTTTCTAGGTGCAAGCTACCACCAGAAACGTCTTTACAAAGAGATGCAAAGTGCAGGATTAGCACCATTTAAACAAGAGACCTGAGGGCATAGGGAGCAATACAGTTTATTAGAGGAAGAGAAATACCCAAACAGAGCTACCCAGATGTCCATTCTATCTACCTGCGGTTCTAGATGCAATCTGTTTCTCAGACTAATCCCTACCACCCCCAGCTGGTATCTCCTTCCCTTAGTTTGGGTAGTAGTGGGTCCGAGGGGGATGTCTCTCCTTTCCAGGGCACTAATTTGGAGCACCAATCATACTGCTAACAAAATGTGGTGACTGTTGCTGCTCTGAAGCAGAAGATTTTCTGTGACCACCCAGCACCGAGCAGCCCTGGTCCCGAGCGCCCCTCATCTCCGCGGCTAGCCCATGCATTTCACACCCACCGCCAGAACAAAAGAAAAACAGATCCGGAGCCGCCTGCCTCGGTGCGTGTGACAGCCTCCCCCGGCCCGGGGAGTCAGGATTTACCGGCTGCTCCCTGAGCCACCCTCGGCACCCTGCTCCCCGGCTCAGGAGGCAAACTCGGCGGAGCGACCAGTACAGGGGCCGCCCTCGCTCGCCCGCCCGCAGCCACAGCCTCCCAGCCGCGTGCGGGGGCAGGCGCGGGGGGCCCCGCCAGCTGCAGCCCTGCTCCAGCCTCGGCGCGCACAGACAGCCCCGGCGCTGCCCTCCCCCGGGGGGAGCCTCCCCCCTCCAGCCCAGGCGCTGGCCATCGCCGCTGCCCTCGCTGTGCCCTGCACAGGGTCATGCCCCACGCACCCCCCGCCCCGGCTTACCGCTCCCGGGCGCAGCGCAGGCGGCGGCCACCCTCTGGCTGCTTCCCTCCCCCCAAGCCCGCCTCCGCCCGTAGCCCAGCGTCTGGGGCTATCTCCCGTCTCCGTCTCTCGCCGCTTCTGAGGCGGCTGCTGCTGGGCCTGGCTCCGCCTCCACGTGATGCAGCCACATGACCCAACACACTTCCCCGAGCCCCGGCGCCCTCCCCTCGGCCTCCTGCAGTGGCTGCGGCCGGCGCTGCCCGCGTACAGATGGGGCTGGCTGCGCGTTAGGGCGGCGAGGGGCTGGTGCTCCAGGGCTCATCCCGGGAAATGGCTCCACGCTGCCTGGCATCAGCAGCCTGGCGTTTGGCTGGGACAGGACAAGGGGCAAACTTGGACGTGAGGGCAGCCGGGTATCGCTAACCCCAAGTATTGCAAAATCACCGGTCTGTCTACTCCTCCCCCCAAAAAAATATTGGCCTAAAACTCCTGAGATTTAAAAATAATGTGGGGGTCTTTTGTGTGTGGTGTTGGTGCATAGAGGGTTCCCATCTTCAAGCCATGCTGCCTTCAGAGCTAGAAACTTACTTGTAAAAAAAAAATGAGGGCTCAGATTCTCAGGTGAAAACCTGAACCCATGTGGTGCTTTAAGAAAAAAACTCAACTATTATAAGAGTTGCAATACAATGATGAGCACTGACAATGCTGCAACCCTGCTTTTGTGTTCCTATCCCCTCCCATTCAGCTGTGTGTGCCTGAACTCACAAGGCCCTGTTTGCAAATGAGAGACTAGGGTTTGGTTAAATGCCAGAGCGAGGGCTTGTATACACTACCACTTAAGTCAATGTAACTAACGTCACTCAGGTGTGAAAAAGCCCACCCCCTGAGCAACGTAAGTTACATCACTTAAAGCGGTGTCCAAACCGCGCTATGCCAATAGGAGAGCATCTCCTGCTGACATAGATTCCACCCCTCGTTGAGGTGGAGTAATTACGTCGATGGGAGAGCGCTCTCCTATCAGCATAGCGCATCTTCACCAAATATGCTACATCAGCACAGCTGAGCTGAGCTGCGCTGATGTAACACAGTAGTGAAGACAAGTCCTGAGTGGAAGGCCCTGACTGGTCGTGTTGAGGCCTCGGTCTGGTAGCCTGCTACAGTTATCCAGAGAGTTGGGAACTACTTTTTTGGGGAACGTTTGAGAAAAAGCCTGTGAGCAGTTTCTCTCCAAACCTCCCTCCCCAAAGACAAAAATATTACAATGTAGAGGCAAAGGTAAACAACTCTTCTGTTGGACACACCCTTCATAGGAAATCTCCTTCCCTCAGCATCTATCCAGGTCCAGGTTCATCAATATTTTGATTGTGAAATAGGGGGCATTTCCCTTATCTCTTGTGAGGCAGAAACGCTGCAGATTATGACTGCTGAAGATAACCTTTGCACTTAAAGAATAAAGTTGGCAATCGGACACAGGGCCTTTCATCTCAAGGACAGCAGTTGGTGTCCGGGTTAGGGCCCTTCTTTGCTACAAAAGCAGGGGGCGGGGCTCATAACAACAGGTTTAAAATCTGTAGTTTAGTAGACAGAATCTGAACTATTTGCTGAAACCAAACTGTGAACATATGCCCCTTCCTCAGAGGTGATCAAGAAAAAGCCAGAACATAAAAAGGAGCTAAATACTTTCTTGCTGAAGAGAGAGAGGAACAAACTGTAACTCTTAGAGTCAAAGAGACTCCCTATATAAGTGATGCTCAGGCCTCCATGGTTCAGGACCCAGATTAGCAATCAACATTACCCAAAAGAGCCACAGTAGTGTGAATTCATTGTTTCAATTATTTTATATATATACATATATATATATATACTATTTCATATGAAATTCTTACAGCAAAATGACCGACCAAGTATTATTATTTTATCAACTACAATTGGTTAATAACATAGTGAAAGTATCCTGATTGGATAATAATTAAATAATACTGTTTTAATATGTGCTGCAAACCACCGCAGGAGACACATTAAAGAGCCACTTGTGGCTCGTGATCCTCAGCCTGTGTATCACTGACCTAAATGCTGTAGTTGTTTCTCTCTTCACGATCAGGGCCGCCCAGAGGTGGGGGCAAGTGGGGCAATTTGCCCCGGGCTGTGCAGGGGCCCCCATGAGAATATAGTATTCTATAGTATTACAAGTTTTTTTTATGGAAGGGGCCCCTGAAATTGCTTTGCCCCAGGCCCCCTGAATCCTCTGGGCGGCCCTGTTCACGATTTAAAGAGTCAGCTAACCAGGAAAGCAATGCTGGTAGAGAATCCTAGGAGAGCGTACACCCCAATTGCAGAGTTCTAGAATAGCTAGGCAATCAGAAAGCAAGGAAATATTAGAGCAAGGGACCTGAATTCCCACTTTTCTGAGATTTATCCAAATAGCCAGAGAGTTTCAGAACTAATGCTAGCTGTGGTATGTATTTGAGCTAGTCATAGATGTTTTTGTTTTTGTTCTGTTCCTATGATGAATATCTAGTTTTCATTAGGACATACTTCCTGTGCTTGAAATTTACCACCACATAGGCTAAAGCCTTAGCTCTTGCTAAAGGAGGAAAAATAGTACTGTGATTGAAGAACTGTGCTTGTTAGCAGGAGATCAGGGTTATGTTCCTCAGTGTGATACAAAATACTTATACTCCCTGGGGAAAATCACTTAGTCTTTTTGTGCAATAGGCATCAGGAATAATACTGTCCTAGTTTATGAGATACCATAAAGTTTCATTCATTAAGGCGTGTTGGATTGTCCAATACTATAGTGACAAACATAGACATGCTTACCAAAAAGAATAAGGTTCTAACCTGGTTTGCAAGTCCTCTCAATCCTACACATTTTAACAGTGTGATAACCAGGTCAGGGGACAACTGTGCTGTAAACAGGTGCCTTTCCTCAGTTGTTTTTTTGAAGCTGTTGTAGCTGGGTGCTTAATCATTACCAAAACTTGTTACTATCTGGTAGCTGTTCATTGCCTTCTGTGAAATGAGTTGGTGGCCTCCAAGGTACACACTTCATGAAAGCCACCATTGTCAAGTGTGCAGATGACACAGACTTGGGGAGTGGTAAATAATGAAGAGAACAGATCACTGATACAGAGCGAGCTGGATTATTTGGTAAACTGGCCACAAGCAAACAATATATGTTTTAATACGGCCAAATACATCTAGATCAGTGGTTCTCAAACTATGGGGCGGATCTCCCAAGGGAGGCGCGGGAATGTGTCAAGGGAGGCGCAAGCTTTGTGCTTTTTTTTTTTTTTTTAAGAGCTCTAGCTGTCAGGCCCAGGTGGCTGTGGCTTATGCTGAAGGGCCGTGCGCACTCGAGAGGTGGGGACATGGGATAAATGGGACAGCCAGAGTCCCGCCACCCAGGGTCTGACAGCCGGAGCCCTGCTGCCCAGGCTCGGGCTCTCCTCCCCCCACATCCCTCACCTGGAGGCAGACCAAGCTCGGGCTCTCCTCTCCCGCTTCCTTCGATCCCTCACCAGGAGGCAGCAGTGAGGCTCCCGCTGTCAGCCCCGGGGTTGCAGCAGCAGAACAGAAGGGTGGCAATTGGGCATAAATATCAATTTTCATATTGCCACCCTTACATCCGTGCTGCTGCTAGCACGGCACTGCTTTCAGAGCTGGGGTGCCCAGCCAGCAGTTGCTGCTCTCCACTCTACCTTCACAGCTGGGCAGTGGTATATGTACTTTGGGGGGAACACGAAAGTGACTCAAGACACAAAGAAGGGGGACACAATCAAATAAGTTTCAGAACCACTGATCTAGATAAATACATCTAGGAACAAAGAATGCAGACTATCCTTACAGGATGGAGGACTCTGCCCTGGGATGCAGTGACTCTGAAAGGGACTTGGGTGTCATGGTGAATAATCAGCTGAACATGAGCTCCCAGTGAAAAACTGTAGCTAACAGAGCAAGTGTGATCCTTGGATGTAAAATGGGAGTATCAAGTAGGACAGCAGTTCTCAACCAGGTGTCCGGGGTCCCTTGGGGGGCCGCCAGCAGGTTTCAGGGGGTCCGCCAAAATAAACCAGAGAGCAGGGCTGGCGATAGACACTCTGGGGCCCAGGGCAGAAAGCCAAGGCCCAAGCCCTGCCACCTGGAGCTGAAAGCTAAAGCCTGAGCAACTTAGCTTTGCGGGGCCCCCTGTGGCATGGGGCACTGGGCAATTGCCCTGTTTGCTACTCCCTAATGCCAGTCCTGGTTTTTAATCTACTGCATATGCAGAAAAACAGTTGTTGTGGCACAGGTGGGCCATAGAATTTTTATAGCATGTTGCAGGGGGCCTCAGAAAGAAAAAGGTTGAGAACCCCTGAAGTAGGAGATTGTACAGGTCTGTCTCATCTTACGCTGGGGTTACGTTCCGCAGTCAGCGCCTAAAGTGAAAATCGCGTATAGTCAAAATTACATTGAGTGTAATGGCGGGCAGAATCGCCCACACTACAGAAACAGTATTTAAATTGTTATTTTTCTCTTTTTTGGGTTTTTTTGTTTTGTTTTTGCTGACCGCGTAAAGCTGAAATTGCGCATGTTAAATGCGCCTAAGATGCGACAGACCTGTATTACCTCTGTATTTGGCACTGGTCTGGCTGCTTCTGTAATATTGTGCCCAATTTTGGTGTCCACAGTTCGAGGGATGTTGATAAATTAGAAAGGATTTAGAGAAGATCCAGGAGAATGATTAAAGGATGGGAAAACATGCCTTATAGTGATAGATTCAAGGAGCTCAATCTATTATTTAACAAAGAGAAGGTTAAAGGTGACTTGATCATTCTTTAAGTACCTACCTGGGAAACAGAAATTTGATAATAGAGGGCTTTTCAATCTAGAAGACAAACATATAACAAGATCCAATGACTGGAAGCTGAAATAAGAAATAAGACCAGAAATAAGTCTAAAATTTTTAACAGTTAAGGTAATTAACAAGTGGAACAATTTTTCAAGGGCTGGAGTGGATTCTCCATCACTAGAAATGTTTAAATTGATTTTTTTTTTCTAAAAGGATATGCTCTAGTTCAACAAGAATTATTTTGGAGAAATCTTATGACCTGTGTTATACAGGAGATCAGACTAGATCAGTGGTCCCCAAACTGGGGCAAGCCACCCAGAGGGGTGTGTGGAGGAACATTCAGGAAGCTGCACGACAAGGGCCAGGCCAGCCCCCAGGGGGGCAGGGAGGGAGTGCACCTAGTCCCACTCTACCCCCAGCCCAGCTCCAGCCCCAACCCCAGCTCCATTCCACTCCCTGCTCCACCCTCTGCTCCGCCCCCAGCCCAGCTCTGCCCTCATTTCCTCTCCACCCCCAGGCCAACTCTACCTCTAGCCCCAGCTCCTCCCCCATCCCCCATTCTGCCCCCAGCTCTGCCATCAGCCCAATCTTTTCTACTGAGCCAACTGTGCAGTAATGGGGGCAGGGGCACGGGAAGATTCCATTACTGGTAAAGGAGGCGCTACAGGAAAAGTTTGAGCACCACTGGACTAGATGATCACAATGGTTCCTTCTGACTTTATAATCTATAATAGGTAGTTACATAGAAGTGGCCAAGGACTGAAGGTGAATGAAGAATAAGCTGGTCCTAACAGTATAATAAATCCATGTTGCAACCAGATAAAATCACTCCATAGCGTGTACCTGGAACTAGAAGCCAGGTCCCTCCGTTTCCACATTACAAGGCTCTACCACTTGAGCGAAAACCTGAAGTAGCAGTCTGTGTTAGGTAGTACCAGTATGGTCTCTAAACTGTTCTGTAGGCCAGTCACTAGAGAGCAACACTGCTCCCTCATTCTGTAAGCACAAAGCCAGGTCACCATTGGGGAAACATTGCGAAGTTGGTAAAAGAGCCTTGTACTACTACTGCCTTTGTTGTACCTGTTTTGTGGCTAAACTGGAGACTTGTGTGTCTTGAGGGTTGTCGCACAGGTACATTTAATGAGCACATAATTCACATCCAAAAATATTTTAAAGTTAAAAATAAATTATAAGTCTTAGAGAAAACCCAAGAGAATACTGACTGCCCCTTTTCTCCGACTCTGTAATTAATCCCTTTCTCCAGGGCAATAATTCTGACCTCAGATAATGATTTACTACATGATAGAGCAGTGTGGTCTAAAAGTTTTATTGGCATGGGTGTGGCATTGAAAAATTTCTCAGAGTTGACAAAGCCACAACTTAGTTGAGTAGATTACCGCAAACGAGTGTCAATAAAATCTTCATACCACACCATCATTATTTGGTTTATGTCTCATATTAAAGCTATTTTAGATATGTTTCGGCAAGTTTCTTTTAAGCGCAACATCATTTTTATCAGTTACCTGAATCAAACTCTGGAGAGAAAAAGTCATTAATAAAATGTTATAGATTTATGGAAAATTTTTATAAGCTAATTTTCAGCAATCATAATGTTGTGTTTTTAAGGTCAAGAACACATGAGATAACACCCTACCCTTCCAAAAAGGATGCTGGGATCTTTAATGAACACTTTTGATCAGGACTTTCGTTTTCTTTTTTACCCTCAGGAGAGCACCTCCAGTACTAGTGTCCTTTTCACCAGCCTAACACATTGGTTCAGTGGTGACTCAGAGGGAAGAATGCCATGTATTGAGTCAACATCACAAATTCCTGCCTTATTTAGCTGTTTCTTGGCAGTCTCTTGTCCAAATACTGACCCACTCCAACCTTGCTTAGCTGGGGAGAGCTGACAGGAGCATAAACACAAGGTGACATGATCACAGTTATTGCATGGACTATGATTACATGCTGGAGGCAACAAAGTAAATCATTTAGGGCTTAATTGTGTCTTTAAGGCATAGTTGGCACAGAGACAGCGTGAAGCCATACTGCCTCAGAGGAAACTCTAGGAGGAGCTCAGCCCTAGGGAAACAGAATACCTCCTAGAGCTCCCCAGCATGCAGTAGGAATGCACCCACTGCTGTTGCCAGCAGAGAGGGCCCGAGGGGGCAACTGCGGGGTTCGTTGCCCGGTGTGCTTCACGCCAATGAACACACCAGGGTGGAGAAGCAGACAAAGTTTATTCAAGAGCTCTGAATAGGCACTAGGAGACCAGCACGTCTCAAATCAAGCGCACTGATACAAGCGTTTTTTTCCTTTTTATTCTTTTTTTTCCCTTTCCTACCTCCCCCACTTCCTCCCTCTTCCTTCCTTTGCAGCGTTACATTAAACGACCTTGGCTGTGCAGCTTGTTTGCACTGTTCCTTTCTGCAAGTAATCTTGTCCTTCAACTAGAAGCATGTAGGTTTCCCTTATCACTACCGCTTCCCAGCTGCTGGCCTGTGAGGTTAGTAAAGTTTAACATGCAGGGGCTTTGGTTCACTTTGGCCTAGAGCGGGGGGGCTTCATCGACTCTCGTGGTCTTCCACCCACCCCCCTCCCCGAGTTACCTAGGGTGATGCCTAGTGACACCAGCACTGCTACATGCATTTAATGGAGTGCAGCATAGTTGCTCTAGTCCACTTTGTGGGCTGGGTTTGGAGTGTGGGCAATATCCTTCTAAAGGCAGGGTCTACAGCTATGCCTGGCCTTTGTGTGGGCCACACATAAGAGGCAGAGATCTCCTTGCACACACAGCACAAGTCAAAGTTCCCCTGAGCCAATGGTTCATCAAGCTGACGTCGTTCAGGCATGTCAGTTTCATAGCCACAGTAAACAAGGAAGTGATACGGACAGCATCACATCCAACCTCGTTTGAATGCCCTAACCCAAAGGATCAGGTACCCATTTTGCAGCTGGGTGAACTGGAAATGGCCTTTTAATGCAAGATCAAGCAAGATGCAAATGCTGACCTTCAGCATTGTAGCCCAGCATCTTAATCACTCAGCCACCACACCTCATAAAATCTGCTCAAAATCCGACTCATGTAGCAGTGGTTTACCTGGTGTGGGATCTCATTCTGTCACAGCCTCAATTTACCCATCGCTTGGCCTCTCCATTCCAGACTAATAGGCCCCTCTGGTGCTCTTATGTCAGAATCTTCAGTGCTTTGCTGGCACTGAGACGATTTAATGTTCCAGCTAAATAGTAAAGTTCACCCTTTTCAGAGCATAAATAGAAGTCCCAAACAAAGACCAAAATGACGTTAACACAGTTTATCCTGCCCCTTGTCAACAGGCATCCCAGTCCTCCATCAAGGGCCTGTTCATCTTCCCCTCTCTCCAGGGACTACAAGCCCTCACCTTTCCCCAGGCTACAGTTTCCCAGCCCTCCTGGGCTCCAAATAATTCCTTCCTCTTTTTAACAGGGCTGCTGCCCCAGCTCACAAGGTGGCAGCACAAGGGGGTTCCCACATCCTCCTTCCACTACTGGCCACCAGCCCTAGGATCCTGTATTATTGGACTACCCAATCTAGTGTGTGTCTGTCTTTGAGCTGGAAGTGTAAATTCCATCTTGAGGTGACATACCTTTGCTAACTCTGATCCACTAACATGCTAAAATTAGTGTAGCTGTGTTGGTGCTATCACCCCTGAGTATGTACCTAGCATCTTGGACAGGTGTGTACTTGGGGTAACAAGCCTCTCCTGACACAGCTGCACTACTTTTGGCATGCTAGGTGGACCAGAGCTAGAGTATGTCTCCTCAAACTGGAATTTACACCTCCAGCTTGCTGCATAGACACATCCTTAGTCACCCAAGTTCTCATCCTGTCTTTTCCTATGGCAGCCATCTTGTGGCTTCCCCAAGTTAGGAACACCCTTTCCAACTTGCCAGTCCAGGCTTCTTTGCTGTTCCCAAGCTTGGATGCTGAAGTGCTCCATCCCAGTTTTGGCTTCCCTACTCCACTTCTACGTAATAGCTTGCCCAAACAGCCATCACACACCTTTGAACCTCCCCTCCTGACTGTACACAGGCTACTCTCATATTTCCCAGCAGGCCTGGATCTCACTCACATGCTCTCCCATCGCATGGCCCACGCACGTTGAGAAAGAATCTAATCATAGGGGCCAGCTCACCCTGTGATAGTGCAGTTACTATAACAGGGCATGACATCAGATAACAAAACCCATTTGCACAAGTGCAGTTGTGCAGTAGTTCTGGAACTAGGGGTGCTGGGTGTGCTGCCACACCCCCTAGCTTGACATAGTAATAAAAAACACCAAATACATAGTTTCCCTCAGCAGCACCCTCACTATTAGTGTGACCAGATGTCCCGATTTTATAGGGACAGTCCCGATTTTGGGGTCTTTTTCTTATGTAGGCTCCTATTACCCCCCATCCCCGTCCCGATTTTTCACATTTGCTATCTGGTCACCCTACTTATTATAAACATTGTTCCAGCATCCCTGGTGCATTTTTGCATGTGCAAGTCTTCCCTTTTCCAAAAAGAACATTAAAATAAGAATCAGCATCCTCTTTATAGTTCCCACTCACCTACTTCATAGCTGGGACATTTCTCTTTCCTCTCTGACCCTCTCTCTCCTCAAGGCATTTTTAATTTCAGACTTGGCCTTTTTCCTCATTTCTTCTTTTACTGTTTGCTTCCCCATTCATTCTCTCTCTTGCTCTTCCCATTGCTCATTTCTAGAGCACCAGATTAGTCCTCTCAGGATGGAGACCAGAACACAGGTCCTGCTGACCCTCCAAATGCAGGTGATTGGCTTGTTTCAAAAGGCAACAGAGTGAGTTTACAGGCATCAACTTCCAGATGCTGGAGAGCTGAGAGCTGTATGTGGTCTTTTTTCCAATGAAAATTTGATTTTATAGGTGAAGTCTCTTACCTAATACAGAGATTGCAGACTGACTTTTTTGTCCCATGTCATACAGTAATGGAGGGGTGTCCTCTGAGACTCTAACCTCAGGTTTATTTTCCTTCTCACAGTGAACACTACAATTAAGGCTCCATTCTAACTGCCACCCCTCCTCCCCCAGATTTCATTCATATCTTTCTCCAAAATGTCCTGTTTAGGGATAGAGCTTTTCATGCTTTATCTTAGCCCAAAGGTGATTTCATTTAAGATGGAGCTAAACTGGTTGAGATGATTAAGATAAATCCATTCTTGAGTTATGAAGGCAAAAAAGACACTTTCCCACTGTCAAAATGCCATGATTTCTTGTGGTTAAATAACTCAAAAGCAGTTGAAGGAAACAAGTTCAACATTGTCATGTAGCTATGGCTACACTTAGGCCCCAGTTATGCAAAGACATAAGCACAGAAGTAATTTGACTTGATTTCAGTGGGACTACTAAAATGCATGAAGTTATACATGCCTAAATGTTTGCAAGAATTGGGGCCTTAGCATCAGAAATCTCAGCAAATTTTATTTTTAAAAAGCATAAAGAATTAAAATTATATGTTTATTTATGTGTAATAGAAAAAATTATTTGCTCTTGATTCAGGCTAAAGGTGCACTGCAAAGGAAAATCTTTGTACCCATTATTGCTTGTTTACGAGGTATTACAAACTGCCTCAATGCTTTCGTTTTTTTAAACAGACTTTTTTTCTGCTGGTTTTCTTTTTTTTTTTTTTAAATATCAGAATGAGCAGGTCTTGATTCTTGTGCTTTTTTCAGATGACCTCTTCGAGGACTGAATCAGGATGGTACTGTCACAATAACCAGAAACCTGAGCTGCTGGCTCCCAGCCTTCAGTAGAGGGGAGGGGATGTTGAATTACATTCTGCATGATATTTTGTTCTGAACCTCTTAGAAGACAAGGATAAAACTCATGGTTTGGGGAAAGAGGTCTATTTGCAATTCTTGTTTCTTTTTGAGGGGACACAGACCCTCAGTGAGCTGCCTAACTTATAGAAGCCCATCTAAGCAGCCTATGGGTGGCAGAGCTGCCCAGGATTGCTTTGTGGCCCTACCCCCTCCTGTTCCGAGCACGCACCCCACGCCACGACTTGAAGAGGGTTTCTTTGAAAGACTGTGGCTGTCTTGCTTGGTTCTAGTGCTGAGGGAATTCTCCCCTAGCAGATCTGGGACTCTCATGACCCCTTTACACAGCACAAGGGAGAATCCTTACCTCTGTTTAATCCCCTTTTGGGACCAGATTCTGATACCCTTACATTGAGTAGTGCCTACCAGTTCTGATTTTGTTTGTGTCAAAACCTGTTAGAGTCAGAGTTAAAGTGGTTTTAACAAAAACAAATCGTCAAAGAGTTTTAAATCAAGTCTGACTCAACATCCATTACCCAGCAGCTGAGGGCTGGGAAAGCTGCAGATTGAGTGTCAGCCTGTAGTAAGGTCATTATTCCAGTCTAGTTCTCTAGACCTCTAGAGGGTTCTCCAGAAAGAACAGGAAAGTAAAAGCAGAGTATTCCTAGTATTTCTCAAGTTAAAAAAAAAAAGCAGAAAATGAGTGAGACCATCTTTAGATATCATAACTGAGTAACAAAAGGCACAAGACGTTCACCTTTCAGGACAGTACTAGGAGCATATTGGACATGGGCTGTCCCACAGTGTGAAATCTGGTGGGCTAGGAGCCTCCCCCACCCTTCTGTCTAGGTTCCCAGCCCTTCAAAACTTTTTGTAATGGCTGATTATCTTGCATAACATTTTAATAATTTTGACACCCTAACGCTACATTATTTCCCCTCTGACGTCTTTCTCCCTGATATCTTGGTCTGTACACCTGAGAGAGCTTAGCTAACTAGTGAGTTATTCAGTATTAATACACACAGACAAACTGGACACATCCCTCCAGATGCTGCAGGCCCAGCAACTCTCCCCCACCTCCCATAAATGGGTGGAGGGAAGGGCGAGAGAAGTAGAATAGGGCTTCCTGGTTCTGGCCCCTAGGAGCAGGTGGACTTCACCAGCAATAGTTGAGGGGAGCAGCAGGGCAAGAAGAGGCCTAGCTGGTTCCCTTTGTCCCTTCCAGGTGATTGGCTGTTTGCTCCAACCGCTTCCCTCGCTGACATTCTGGTGCCACTCTCCCTGCCCTACGTATCCCCTTCTCACTTCTTCCCTTGTCCCATCTCCCAGTCCTACAGGACTTCACATTCCCCTTCCTTTCTTTTTGCCACTCTTGCTCTTTCTCACTCAACCCCTCCTGCCCCATCATGCTCCCACCTTGATCAATTTGTCTGTACCCAGGCTGCTCCCCACCCTTCACTCTCCCTCATCAGTCTGTTTTTGTCTAGTCTGATTGAACGTGCTTCACGTCCATTTCTTACTCTGCGTTTGTATAAAGCAGGGCCTTGATCCCACTGGGGGCTTTGGATCTCCTGCAATACAAAAATAGCAATAATAAAAATTATAACTAACAATCTGCCTCAATAGAACCCATTTTGTAATGTTAAAATAAATAGTGGCACTGGCTGGAAAAGTACCAGGGTCCCTAGGCTTTTAGGACAAGTGCTGTAATGGTTGTGCTAAACTTGTGTCTTTTTTAGCTTAGGTCTACAGAGACCCATACCATATTTATAGATTTTGCAAAACCTCTTATCATATCAAAGTGTGATCTCATGAGCAGTTCAGGCAAGAAGGCTGCAAAGCAAAAAGCATAAGTGAATCTTTTGCCCAAACTGCAATGGAGACAATACTCAAATGCAAAAATAAAGAGGGAGACATTAAAGAATATGAAAGAATAAGAGATAAACCATCAAGCAAATCAAGGTTTCAATCCAACAGAGCTGTTCTGCTGTCTAAAACCTTGGAAGTGGTTTGCCACCAGAACCCCAAATGAATGCTCCTTGCATTACAATACTGCATGTTTGTTGTGTTTTCTAATATGGAGGTCTACATGTTATAATATGAAATGTTTTTTATCGATCATTCACATAAAAACCTGTACACTTCAGCAATCATATAATTATATCAGGATCCCCGCATACTCTGGGGGTCTTATGAGGCACAAAGTCAAATATTTAAGTCTTCTCACCCACCTAAGAATAATAATATTTTGCATTGGTACAGCATCTTAATTTGAAAACTTAAAAGCATATTGTAGGAAGTGCAAGTCTTCCCACATATTAGTTTATTAGATTATTATATTAGTTTATTAGTATATTAGTTTATACTAGATTATTAGTATCCTGTATTAGAAACAAACAAAAGAATACCCAGATATGAGTCCTGATTGCCTCTCCTAGTGCCTTGATTCTTCACATTTGCCCCTCCTCAAAAACCCCACCACCTTTAAGCCTATGTTATGGTTATAATCCCTGTGGTTGATGAGAAATGTTCCTCCAGATTCCATCTTAATTGGAAGAGATGCTACCTCTGCAGTGCTTCTACCCAAGCTAGTTTGGAAAGACTGGAACAGTTATTAAATAGGCCTCAATTAAAAGGAGGAATTTGTGGGGAATAAATCCCTCCTTTTAATTGAGGCCTATTTAATAACTGTTCCTGTTGTACTTCTATGTTGTCAATCAGAACTGTGCCTAGGTCAGGATGTGGTGTCACGCATGCACAAGAGCATGTATGATTGACAGGAGTGAGTTTGTTATAAATGCATGTGACACAGCATTAGCAAGGCCTTCTACAAACAGGTCTTTTAGGATTGACTTCTGCTATTTATATGGAGTATTTTCATATGTCTGTTATGAAGAACCAGAGCATTTAATTACTTGTTATCAAGAGGATGCTTTCATTTCAGTGAGGACAGACTCACATTGCTTTTCCTTTATTCAGAGAGAATACAAAGAAAGGGCTCAATCCTCCTCTTATCAAAGTGTTGAGTGTTTTCCCAGTGATTTAAATGGGAGCAGGGTCCAGCTCAAACAGAGTTAAATTTAAAAAAAATGCATGCATGATATTGCTATTCCTTTAGATCCAAATAACACTGAAACCCCCCGCAGATACTGGCTTTGAAATAATACTCTGAGAAACATTTCACACTGATTTGTAATCCCTTTGGAACAAGTGATCTATTTTTAGAATTCTTAGTATGCTTTTGAGCATGCTTTTCAGTTATTTTAATCCTAATAATACTTAGCTTGTTATATACCACTTTTCATCTGTAGATCTCAAAGCACATGACAAAGCAAGGTAAATAGTCTTATCCCCCTTTACAGATGGGGAAACTGAGGGACAGAGAGGTGAAATTACTTGCCTGAAGTCACACAGCAGGCCAGTAGCTGATTCAGGAATAAAACCTGGGACTCTTGACTTCTAGTCTAGTGCTCTCTCCACTAGATTATACTGCCTCACTTTAACCTAAAGAGATACTTGTTTTTGGTTTTGTTTTTTTAAATAAGTAAAGAGCTCCTAATACTGAAATATCATTTTAATGTAAAAAACCAACAGATTTCCATAATTATTGGTTAAGCTGTGTGACTTCCCATAACAACAAAAGGGACAGGGATTTTGACATTTTCTCTCCAGAGGGAACAAACTACATTTTACAAACAACTGCAAATGTGGGGCCTAACTAAATTGTCGCCTCTTGAAGGTAATGGAACAGCTCACAGTAGTAAGCACTGCCCTTGGTAATAAGGTCAGCATTTGCAGGAGCAAGATCCTTAATTACTTGTCTTTCTTAATATCTGCTTTGTGTGTTTTAGACTGTTTAATGATTTTTCTTGGTGCATCATCACCATCTGTAAGAAATCAGAATTAATAACTTAGCATTTTTATCTGTGTTCTGAACATTTGTTATGTAACAGATATTATATGATTGCTTTATTTAAATAATCACTTAGCACTGCACATAATGAATAACAATATTTATAAGGGAGTTGCATTTACCTCTTCAGTGACATATAATAAGCATTAAGACATATATTTTCTTAAAATAAGGAGGATTGATATAGCACCTGATAAACATAAGCTAATGAATCACCGCAACACGCCTGCAATGTAGGTGAATATCATTCCAATTTTACAGATGGGGAAACTAAGACAAAGAAGATAAGGACAAAAGCTTGGAAAGTATCCACCAATTTTGGGGGCATTAATTTCTAGGTGCCCAAATTGCAACACCAGGGGTCTGATTTGTAGAAATGCCAGGTACCCCCAATTCCAGCTGAAGTCCATGGGAGCAGCAGGTGCTCAGCACTTCTGAAAATCATGTCCCACGTATCTCAAGTTGGGGGCTACAAAATTGGTGAACGCTTTTGAAAATTTTGGCCTAAGTGACTGGTCTGAGGCCATATAGATCACGTATCGATGTTAGGCTTAAATCTCTGAAATTTCTGACTGTTTGTATTGGGCTCAAATCACTACACCATGCCTCTCAAGTTGTTTCCATTGCTTGCTTTTGTTATATATTTCATATAACATTGGTACTCTGTATACGAAAAAATTCCACTTGACAAAATTCTATCTAAGTGTTTTAGATTAATTCCTTGTATCCTGGTTCTTATAGTTACACTCAACAGTTCTTGCAGCATCAGTCCTTTCTATTCCCTTCCCTGAGTTTGTTATATGTTTAGCTAACACAAAGATTCAGCCACAGTACTTCGTGTATTGATTAAAGTGACTTCTGACTGATCAGGGCCTATTTCAAATACCCTGTGAGGAACTGGAAGTGGCTTACTTGGTATGGACATATTATTAGGATAGAAGACCAACTGATTCCGAAATGTATTTACCAAGAAATGTTGCTATGCAGCTGGCTTCCAAAAGCTTCAGTCATGCAATAAGATCACCAGTGATGGACCTAAACTAAAAGTGATGGACCTAAACTGAATATCCAGCCACATCACCTTATGAACCTAGCTAGAGATGGCTGTTTCTCTGCAAGGAGGCCACGGCCTTTTGGGATTTGCCATGAAGATGAGGAGGAGGTGGAACTGAATAAGCCAGATTCTCCTCTCATTTTAAAGTGGTGTCATAGCTGTAACTCTCTTGACTTCCGAGGTGTTCTTCTTGTCTTAAACTAGTGTAAGTGAGATCAGAATCAGGCCAGTTCTTCAGATAAGTAAAAAGATACAGATTTGTTCAGATCTTGATCAAGACATGAACGACTCTGTACCTTTTTGCTTATCATCTAAGGCCTTGGGCCTGATTCTCCCCCACATACACATCATAACTACATTTTCAGAATAAAAATGATAGGAAAACTAATCAGAGTCCTCTTTCTTTATAAACTGCAGTGGTTTATGTGTTTAATTCACTAGCCAAACACTACAGACATGGTGCCAGCTAAACCACCATCACACACGTTTGTAACAACGCCTCCATATCTGTGAGTGACCTGCTCACAACTGCTAAGGCAAGCAAAACCCTGAACATAAGCACTGACTCCGTGGGTGCTCCAGGGCTGGAGCACTCATGGAAAAAAATAGTGGGTGCTCAGCACCCACCAGCCACCCACTGATCAGCTGTTTGGCGGAGGGCACTCAGGGGATGGGGTGGAGCAGGGGCAGGAAGAAGCGGAGTGAAGGCGGGGCCTCAGGGGAGGGAATAGAGTGGGGGCAGGGCCTCAGTGTGGAGCAGGGGTGGAGCTCCCACATGGAAAAATGAAAGTCAGCGCCTTGACCCTGAAGGGTATTTTGCAATTTGCCCCTGGGTCATCTATAGCTGTATTGGTAAAGTGAACAATAGTATAGCTGTGAGAGCCAACTCCTTTGATCTACATTCCTCTAGATATTTTGTGTGTCATGGTTTTCCTGAGGCACACTTGTCTTATGGCTAATCAGTTACCTGAGAAGCGTTTTGGGTTTTTCTTGTGTGTATGAGCACATTCCTGCATGTGTAAGTACGTGCTGTATCTCTTTATTAAAGAGACACTTAACTTGAAAATGACATTTCTTCCTGAATCATTGCAGGTGACGTCCAGGTTTACTAAAGCTTTGAGAGAAACAAGATTATTCTATATTTCCGTTCTGTTTACTTTGGTAATTTGACAGCACTTTGTTGGTAGCTTCACTGTTTCCCCCACAGAGTTACTAAGTTTCCTTTTTTGTTTGTGTGAGTCCTTCACGCAGCAACACGGGAGAAAAGTTGTTTTTTTTTAAATAGGAAAATGTTAGTATAGAATCACTAAAATTGGCAGAGGGACTCCGGGGCAGATTTAGTATTTGGAACTTTAAAAAGACGATGAAGAAGAAAAAGACTAAATTTCAAGTATTCATTTAACTTATGTGGTTGGTTGATTTTAGCTTTGTTTGTGGGAATATGGTTGATTTTATCTTTACTTCAGGAGGGATAGGAAAGCTATTTCCTTTTTGGTTTTGGTTTGTTTGTGGTGGGTTTTCTTCATGGCCCACTTCTGAGTAGTACTAGCAACATTCTAGCATATGGGGAATCAGATGTTTGCTTTTACTGCACAGTGCAGAGGGAAAGAAAATAAAGCTGAAAAAAAACTCTATGTGCAATAGAGAAGGAGATGGACTCCTGCTGCATGCATCTCCCTTCCTCAGTGATGGCATAAGCCTGTGTGTGTTGGGGAGCAGCCCCCCCTAAGTGGCATGCACCCCCATAAGATTGTGAATTTCCAAAGAGAAATCTGCAGGGGAGTCACTGCTCATTGAAGCAATTATAGTTGCCCTCCTGAAATCTACCCCACCCCCAGCAGGTGCTGTGGAGGTTAGGGGAGCAGACCCACAGGCAGAACAAATGGCAGAACATCTCCTAAAGGAACCAGGCTGTTGGAGAGGTGCGGCGCTCTGACAGTTATATTAGGAGAGCAGAGTTCTGTACTTGGAATGCCTCATGGATCCTGTATATCCACTTGATTAATTAACCACACCCCTTTCCTGTAAGTATTAATTCATGGAGTTGGGGTGCATGTTTTAGCCTCCAGTCTGCAGCAGGATAGCATGTGGCTCAGATTTAGGGACAAACTGGTTTAATGGGGCTAACATAACCCTACTGGCACTTAAGCTTACTTATCACATAGTCAAATGCAATGTGAGACGTTATATTTCTCCCCAGCATCCTTTTTCAGTAACTCTTCTATTGCTTATTACACCCCTAAACTAGGAGTGGGTTGAGAATTGGCGGGGCCATAGTGGGTGCAGCCTGAACTACTCGATGCCCCAAAATGGAATGGTGCTCTAATCTCCAGGCCTGTTTCAAAGTGTAAGAAAAATCAAAACCTAAGTGCTGCCCAGTACCTGGACCCCCCATAAAAAGAAATAACACTACTCAATTGCCTAACAAATTCTAGGGTTCTGTGTATCTGGCCCCAAAATGAGCTGCTGCAAACATCTTTTTAGAAGGATACTGTGAAGTAAGAATATTTGTTTTCATGGTAATGCAGATCCAAAGAGGAAACGATATGTATGTTCCAAAGCATGATAGATCTGTGACCCAAACATTAACTATGCTGTGGCAGCTTTTAAAAGTTTAGTTTTAAATTTTGGTAAGAGCTCCCCTTACTGGCCTGCCTTCAAATTGTTGGGCCATTTAGTTCTGCACCCGACTTGATTTAAAACAAAGAAAGGTGAAATATTAATTCTGTTCCAAAGCTAGTGTACCTTTATAATGGGGGAAGAGCATCACATTATGTTTTACTTCTATCATTTAGTCCTTACCTCTCAAATAGCCTGATGCTAAATTTAAATCCCACCCAAGCTTGATGTTAGCTCATGTACTGCTAAGTCCTCAAACTGAAGACAATGGCTGTTATTTTTGGAAAGGAATTTGTTTCCACATCATGAGGAATTTCCCTGACTTCTATTATTCTTTAAAAAGCAACAGAGGGTCCTGTGGCACCTTTGAGACTAACAGAAGTACTGGGAGCATAAGCTTTTGTGGGTCAGAACCTCACTTCTTCAGATGCAAGTAATGGAAATCTCCTATTATTCTTGTGTTCCTCCTCTGGGACCTGTGCTATACCTGTTGGCCGTGTCAGTGTCACTGAATTATGAAATAGCCATTGAAGGCCAGATTCTGATACTCTTACTCAAGTTGCAGAGCACCTCACTCCAGGGCTAGTCCCACTGACTTCATTGGGACTAGTTATGGAGTAGGGTACTAATATTCTAACGATATTAGAATCTGGCCTTGAATTATGAACTGCAGAATGATTTACTTCCTTCATATGGTCCTTTTTAAAAATGGCCTGACTATCCTTTAGATGGGAGCAAATGCGCCAAACCTGTAACACCTGCACTAGACATAAAACTCTGTGACAGTTGTATTGTCAATGTCATATTGATGATGTTGTTAAAATACAATACAAATAGTTTAAATATCTGTCTAAATGACTTTTTTCTAACTGCCAGCCCTGCAAACTCAATCTGTAATCTGAGAGTCAAGATGAGCTTATTCCTTCTTCTGCACCATCACCAGTAATAAAGGCCAAAATAGGCTTTCAGTGACACCATGAAACCCCACTGTCTTCAGTTCATAGCACACAATTCTTCTAATGCACAACAAGGAACAAAATCCAGCCTGTTCATTTCTTAGTTGAAGTGGTTCTGCAGGGTTAACAGAAGCAAAAAAAGCAGTAAAAACTTGATTTTATCACTAAAGTCAGAACAGAGGACTCTGAATACCCAGAACAGATCTGTTGATTAGAGACACCATTTTTACAGTTCCTTTCCAGAGTAGGATGGCACTTTAAGAACAATTGCTTCTTATGGCTCACCTCCCAACCCAGCCTCCTAATCCAGATCCACTCATTTCCAGTAGGGTGTAGAGTGCCTTGTTACATGAAAAAGTAATATGACTCTATACGGAGCAAAATTAACTCTTGTTAAATTCTTTGTCTCACACACACACATACACACACCCCCATTGGGGAGGTCACATTCATGCATTCTCCAGGGCAGCCAATAGTAGCATAGCTACCAAGACAATTGTGCAGAAGTGGGACTGCTCAGATCTGGAGGTCACTCCCTGATGTATTTTCTCATGGATTTCTGGCCATCTCATAATTTTGAGGCCACTGTCCCTTTAGTACTGCTGCTAGGTCCTCATCTTTCCAAATGATGATGCTGTGGATGGTGAAGATAGGAGAAGTCATGGACTTTTTGAGTGATTAATGTAAGCAACCCCACTGCAGGGTGTCATTGTGCATGTGAGAGTACCCCAGTCCTTACTGAGGTCTGGTAGCATGCTGGATGTACCACACACTCAGAGTCAAGTGCTATAGGTGTTTCAAGCATGGGGCTGTATTGGCTCTAGCCCTTGGTGGGTCCTCTAGTCATTCACAGAGCCCAATGTATGAATAAAGGCTGCCTTACTAGGGCTTCCAGAAATAAAAAATGTAGGTACCCCAGGTGCAGTTCATTTAACAAACAAAAACAACAATTCCTAAATAAGCCTCTGAGGGAATCTAGTACCAGGTTACCGAGGCTGGGCTGGGCTCTTCAGACCTGGTGGCAGAGATACAGCCTCCAGGCCACTCCTCTCCCAGAGGCAATCACACACTGGCCTGCAGATCCCCCAGCCTGAGCTCAGTCCTCTTGTCTGTTAGCTGTGATCTTGTTCAGGCCCATCCACATGGCCGTCCTGTTCGCAGCCCATTCCCGAGTATCCATGAGCTGTGGCTTCCACTGGCCTCCTGATAGCAACAGGCTGCTCCTCAGCCCAGCCCTCAGCCTTCTGGCCCAGCTCCCAAGCTGCCCAGCCTTCTCTCCACAGCCACTCCCAGCCTGCTCCCTCCAGCCTGTTCCTCCCGCTGTCGTGCAGCAGGTTGGCCCTATGGACAATACAGTTAAGTTGTCCCTTAACCCGTGTTAAGATTGTTACATTAACCCTATAAACTGTGTGTCACAAATACTAAAAGGGAGTAAAAGTGGAAGCTCTTAAATTAAAGGAAAAGCTTCTTAAATAGCTAATCTCAATATGTAATTAATACTTGCATTTAAATATTTGACTAGTAGTTTGCAGAAGAGGCTATAATCAGTATTTGTATTACATAAGAGACTTAATTCATTTGGAATTATCTTTCTCCTCTCCTTCTCGCTAATGTGGATGCCCTTTCACATTCCTAAAAAGAATCCATCTAAAGAGTGATAATGCAAACTCACAGCCTAGCTCTGGCTCTGATGTCAAGGTCATTGACTGAGTTCAGCTGACAAAATATGCCTTCATCTCTGCCCCTAAGGCAACACAGCAAGGATATACACAATCTGTTAGTGGAGATGAAAGGTGCAAGAACAACTATATTATAACCACAACGTGTTTTGCAAATGCTGTGCATTTAAAGTTAATGTCTCTTTTCCCTTCTTTTAATCCGGTCTTTTTCAGAATTACATACATTACCGTAAAGCTTTCAGAATGATGTACATTACCATCAAAATGAATATAATTGGCCCAAATAACTCAGACAATATCTGATTATTCATTTATGAACATATTTGCTCCCTCTTTGTGTAATCTCTATTCACAGGACAAAATTTCATGGTTGAAAAAAATATGACTTCTTTAATCCAAGTGAATGAACTCTGTAACATTACTGAAAATCTGGGTCCAAGATTTCCACTGCTGTGACATTTTGTATGCAGAGTACTGAGAAATTTCCTTGTGAGACTTACATCAACTGCCAGTTACTATCCCACATCAAAATACCGGGTGCTTACATAATCATATGCTTTTTGAAATTAAATTCTCTCTCTCTCCCTTCCCAGAGTTATTTTCACACAGCCTGAGAAGAGAAATCCTCAAAAGAATGATTTATTACTCGGGGGGCGGGGAGGGGGAGAGGAAGGAAGGAAGGGAGAGAGAAGACATGCTGGTGAAGAGTAGTATAAAGGTTTTATTAACATACATTTGAGATGAGGCCACAAATGAGTTGTGCAGATGAGTGTTGACAAAAGCCTTTATAGGGTGCATCAATGTGTGTATTCTCTACATGCTATGTATGTAACAGGAATGTATATTAGGTTTGTTTTTGGGGAGATGTAAAAAATATTTTTAGGACTTCTTTTTGTATTACACCATCTGTTAAAGCAGGTGCCTAACAGCCTGATTCAGCACCCATTGAACTCAATGGGAATCTTTACATTGACATAAATGGGCACTGGATCAGATCATTGGTTACCAAGATCCCAACTGTCCTTCTTTAGTCTGACTTACATAACTGATTCCTGGCTCCACCAATAATGAGTAATGGACTTAGCCCAAACTCATGCAGATAAAATCTGTATACCACATCATCACAAATACACTATTTAAATATATGGAGATATACCTACCTCATAGAGCTGGAAGGGACCCTGAAAGGTCATTGAGTCCAGCCCCCTGCCTTTACTAGCAGGACCAAGTACTGATTTTGCCCTAGATTCCTAAGTGGCCCCCTCAAGGATTGAACTCACAACCCTTGGGTTAGTAAGCCAATGCTCAAACCACTGAGCTATCCCTCCCCCCATTTAGCTCATGGATCTGTGAATTCTCACATGGTTCTGCAATATCGACCTCACTAGGGTCTTACTGCGATACTGGCATGCCAAGGTCCCCATGCCTCAACTGAATACTGACAAATACAATGCTGGAACCAGTCTGGCTCGCATGTGTGTTAGTATTGTTAAAACTGGTATTACAATTATAAGAATGTGTTTAGTATTTAGGCTTTACTGAATACTTGTAAATTGCTGCATGCATTAATCTCACTTATAATATTTGTATCTTATGTTATAAGGTAATATCTGAGCATTTGCACTGTAAGCCTCTGTAACAGTGTAAAAAGAACAGGAGTACTTGTGGCACCTTAGAGACTAACAAATTTATTAGAGCATAAGCTTTCGTGGACTACAGCCCACTTAGTCTCTAAGATGCCACAAGTACTCCTGTTCTTTTTGCGGATACAGACTAACATGGCTGCTACTCTGAAACCTGTAACAGTGTAAATCACCAGACAGGAGAGAGACATGAACAAGCGTGAAATACTGGTCTCCAATTGGTGTTATATCCTACCCAACAAGGAAGGCCCATCGACACCAGGCAGACTAGTGTGGAACATTACAGAGGACAAAAGACCTGGTCTACTCTACAAAGTTAGGTTGACACAAGGCAGCTTATGTTGACCTAGTTGTGCATGTGTCTACACTTAAGTTGGTTTCCCACCACTGTAAG
This sequence comes from Malaclemys terrapin pileata, assembly GCF_027887155.1. NCBI lineage: Eukaryota > Metazoa > Chordata > Testudines > Emydidae > Malaclemys > Malaclemys terrapin. The sequence continues at coordinate 91,123,724 of NC_071507.1, forward strand.
TGCCTCATACGCCAACATAGTAACACCACCTCCCTGAGCAGTGTAGAGCCATGGTTGATGTACACAATTCAACACAGTGTGAGTGTAGACACTGTGATACTTATGTGGACCCTAACTGTCCTCCAAAAGCTGTCTCACAATGCCCCACACTGACTGGTTTGGTCACCATTGTGAACTCTACTGTCCAGGGGTCACAGAGACCAGAAACTACCTTCCCTTTAAAACCATGTGAAATTTTAAAATTCCTTTTCCTGATTGCCTGGCTTGGCAAACACACCTAGCAGCTCTTCATTGTTGAGTACAACTGCCCAAAGAACTATGTCAGCTACATGCTCCAGTGGCACTCCTGCCTGGAGTAGACAGGAGATATTGGATCTCCTGGGTCTGTGGGGAGAAGAGGCTGTGCAGGAACAGCTCTGAACCAGCCATAGAAATGACAACATCTACAAGCAGATTGCACAGGAGATGCAGGAGAAAGGGTCTGACAGGGATCAGCAGCAGTGCCCCATGAAAGCCAAGGAGCTGCAGCAGGCGTACCAGAAGGTCAGGGAGACCAACAATCGATCTGGTGATGAGCTGCAAACCTGCCACTTTTACAAAGAGCTGCATGCCATACTGGGTAGAGACCCCGTCAGCACCCCCCACAGCACCACGGATACTTCGAAGGAGACTAAGCCACAAGTCTTTGCTGTGAACAGCGAGGAGGAAGAGATGGTGGATGAGGAGGAGTAGTAAGGGAGACAGGCTACCTGGGGATCCAGCTGTGCAGCAAGCCAGGACCTGTTTTTGACCCCATCACAATCCAGCCAGTCGATCATGGGAGAGCCTGATGCAGGGGAAGGAACCTTGGGTTAGCGTTTAGATCAATTTTCAATTACAGGGAGGATGGCACCCCCAGTGTAGCAGGACACAGCTTTGACTTTTCATTAATTTACTCATGCTAGAAGAGGTAGTGGTACATCAAGAGACGTAGAGTTGCTATCTGCTTTTCATTCCCCTCTAAAGTTAAGCAGGGAGGCCATGCAGAGCACTTTGTTTGTGTATACAGGGGTGTCCCTTGAATCCTCCTGAGAGATCGCCATGAAACTTTCATTGAGGTACTCGGCAATCCTCTCCTGAAGGTTTCTAGGGAGGGCAGTCTTATTTCTTCCTTCATGGTAGGGCACTTTCCCATGACACTCAGCAATAACTTCAGCAGGCACCATTGGAGTACATAGGCTAGCAGCACATGGGCCTGGGATGCCAGCAGCAGCTGAGCTCTCTCTGCCTTTGTAACCCTCAGGAGTGAGATATCAGCTAAAATCACCACTGTCTGTGGAAAACAGTGCCAGTATTCAGTGCCATTACCCTACACTATTGGAATCATGCAAGCAAACAATTCGCTCCTCATTTCCCCAACACCGGGCGGGCCGTACTCACCATGGCTGGTGCTGTGACTGGAGCCGTGCACAAACAATCCCAAGCAGAAGTGAGACTGTCGTGCTTACAATTGCAGGGGAGCAAGTTTCCCTTTCTGTAGTGAATACGCTGACAATGGGAGCTGTGTGTTTTATCTTCAGCTGTTGCCATTGCAGCCTTCACACTCCCTTTCACACCTGCAGAATGCCTGAGCCAGATAAAGAGGAGAAAGAAGAGGACTCAGGATGACATGTTCAGTGAGATCCTGCAAGCCACTGCCGCATCAGACTGCAAGCACAGGGCCTGGAGGATGAATATTGCAGACAGCCTGGAGAAGGAAAGAGTGGAGAAGAGAAAGGCCCAGGAGTCCCAGCAGGAAAAAGAGAGGGAGATGCACCAGGGCATAATGGGGCTTCTCAGGCACCAAACACAGAGGCTGCAGAATGTGGTGGACCTGCACGTCCAACAATCACAGGCTCACCTCCCTCTGCAGCCTATTGAGAACTCAATATCAGGACCTTCCTATACCCCTCAACATTCCATGTGGCATCAGAGGCCACTGCACTACCCCTACCACCCCACCCCAGGGGCCATTAAAGACAATCACAGCTTCATATATGCTGACCTGTGAAAGCCACAATTAGTGTATATGTAACTGAAATGGACATCAATGTTCTTTCCCCTTCATAAGGTCTGTTCTCGTTCTCTTAATTTATTAAGTTTTATTAAGTTTTTAATGCGTTTATTTTAAAATTGCCCTTTGTTTTGCACAGAAATTTATTCAGCAACAAAATCAATTACTTTATTTGGAACATAATTCATCTTTATTAGTTCACAATATATGCTGCCAAGTGATCAGCAGTTCTGAAAGCAACCAATTACCTATTATTGCACAGTGTTACACTGCTCAGAGGATCATTCACAAACAAAATTAATAGGTGCATTGACAATATAATTAGACAAAGGTTTCTAACTATCAGAGGAGTGAAGTTCTGGAACAGCCTTCCAAGGGGAGCAGTGGGGGCAAAAGACATATCTGGCTTCAAGACTAAACTTAATAAGTTTATGGAGGGGGTGGTATGATGGGGTAGCCTAATTTTGGCAATTACTTGATCTTTGACTATTAGCGGTAAATATGCCCAATGGCCTGTGATGGGATGTTAGATGGGGTGGGATCCGAGTTACTATAGAGAATTCTTTCCTGGGTGTCTGTCTGGTGAGTCTTGCCCACATGCTCAGAATTTAGCTGATCGCCATATTTGGGGTCGGGAAGGAATTTTCCTCCAGGGCAGATTGGCAGAGGCCCTGGGGGTTTTTCACCTTCTTCTGCAGCATGGGACATGGGTCACTTGCTGGAGGATTCTCTGCACCTTGAAGTCTTTAAACCACGATTTGAGGACTTCAATAGCTCAGACATAGGTTAGGGGTTTGATACAGGAGTGGTGGGTGAGATTCTGTGGCCTGTGTTGTGCAGGAGGCAGACTAGATGATCATAATGGTCCCTTCTGACCTTAAAGTCTATGATTCTATGTTATATTCCTACATGTACATCAGTCACCACTGATTCCTACCAGGCCACAAAAGAGCAGGACCAGGTAGAATACACTACAACAACACACACTACTCTGACTCGCTGTTAAAATGGTCTTTCACAGCATCCCTGAGCTGTCCATCTCCACACTGAGCTCTTCTAATAGCCCTTATATCTGTCTGCTCATATTCAGAAGACATCCTCTCAGAGGTGAAAGTAAGCCGGTATGGGCCGGTACAGCGTACCGGTGAGAAAGTGGCCAGAGCATTCAGTACAAATGGGTAAAATAGGCTAGGTTTAACTGTAGTAATAACAAAAAATCAGATTTATCACTTGAATTAAATCTATTTTACATTGTCTAGAAACAAAATGCTCCCCTTCAGTTTTCAGTTTTTACTTCTTGTCAGATGGAAGACGTTCACGTGATTCTGAACGTTAGCTTTTGAGTGCCATCATGGTAACCGCTGGCTTCTTATTGGTCAAGTCTGTCATGTCAGGCATGCAATTTACAGTAGAAAGCACCCAGTGTGGCTGTCGCCTCCATTGGAACAATGTAATTAAATGTAGTTGATTGCGGAATCACACACTGCATAATTCAGCCTTTGCTAAGAGGGAATGACTCACCAGAGTGGAGATGTTGCTGGAAGGGATCCTGTGTTGTGAAATCCATGAAGGCAAAATGGATTGCAGCAAACATCCCTCTCTGCAAGCAAACCGATCACCCCTACGCGTATTTGGAGAGGGAATCAGAGTTGACCTTGGGGAGCTGAAAGGCGGCAGGCAGGGGGGTCTAAGGAGTGCAATGCGAATAGGACCCAGGAGTGTGATTGTGCAGAAAGCCCCTTGTTTCTCACCTGTTTCGCTCTTGGGCTGGTTCTCCTGCCGGTTGCCTGCTCTCTAGCATGCAGATCCACATGTGCAGGCCCTTGGGGGACGAGGCAGCTTGGGGAGCGAGTGTTGTGTGCACGCTGCAGGACGGAGGGGTGGCTTTGTGCTCTGTGCCCAGGGTGCTGCGCTCTGCTTCCAGCCCTTGGGTTCATTCATTATTCAGCCATGTCATAACTATAAAGGGAAGGGTAATAGCTGTCCTGTGTACAGTACTATAAATCCCTCCTGGCCAGAGACTCCAAAATCCTTTTCCCTGTAAAGGGTTAAGAAGCTCAGGTAACCTGGCTGGCATCTGACCTAAAGGACCAATAAGGGGACAAGATACTTTCAAATCTTGGGGGGGGAAGGCTTTTGTTTGTGTTCTTTGTTTGGGAGTGTGTTCGTTCTCGGGGACTGAGAGGGACCAGACATCAATCCAGGTTCTCCACATCTTTCTAAGCAAGTCTCTCCTATTTCAAACTTGTAAGTAAATAGCCAGGCAAGGCGTGTTAGTTTTTCTTTGTTTTCTCAACTTGTAAATGTACCTTTTACTAGAGTGTTTCTCTTTGTTTGCTGTACTTTGAACCTGAGTCTAGAGGGGAGTCCTCTGAGCTCTTTAAGTTTGATTACCCTGTAAGGTTGATTTCCATACTGATTTTACAGAGATGATTTTTACCTTTTTCTTTAATTAAAAACCTTCTTTTTAAGAACCTGATTGATTTTTTCCTTGTTTTAGATCCAAAGGGGTTTTGGATCTTGATTCACCAGGAGTTGGTGGGAGGAAGGAGGGGAATGGTTAATTTCCCCTTGTTTTAAATCCAAGGGGTTGGATTTGTTTTCACCAGGGATTTGGTGAAGGTTTTTCAAGGTTTCCCAGGGAGGGAATCCATTGAAAATGGTGGCAGCCGAACCAGAGCTAAGCTGGTAATTAAGCTTAGAAGTTTTTATGCAGGCCCCTACATTTGTACCCTAAAGTTCAAAGTGGGGATCTCAGTCCTGACATGGTGAATAGCGGTGGGATCATTTTAAACCCAAAAGCCAGTGAGATTTTTTTTTCCTTCTAGCTGCTTGGAAAGCCGAGCTGGAAGTAGATAGATGCATATCTTATCTCTCCTTGCGTGAAGGCAGAGGTGTTAAGTTTTTTTTACAGGTCCTTTGTTAAGAGAAGGGTTCAATTAGCAAATGACTGGTAAAAGGTATTTACAAGCTGAATTGTTTTTTTTTTCTTTTTACATCCTCGGGAGTAGCTAGTTAGAAAGTTACTGTTAACTCTGCAGCAGCCAGAGCTGAGAGCTTCCCAGTTTGTCAACTGCAAAGGGGGTGACCCAGCACAAGAAAACAGGAAAATGACTACCAAAGAAGAAAAAGCCAAAGAGGAGGCCCACAAGAGAGAGATAGAGCTGAGAGACAGAGAGGAGAAAGCCAAAGAGGAGGCCCACAAGAGAGAGATGGAGCTAAAAGAAAGAGAAGAAAAAGCCAAAAAGGAGGCCCATAAAAGAGAGATGGAGCTGGAAAAAGCCAAAGAGGAGGCTCACAAGAGAACTATGGAGCTGAAAGAAAAAGAGATGAAGATGAAAGAAAAAGAGATGGAGGAGAGAGAAAAAGAAAGGAAGCATGAACTGGAAGTAGCAAAGGCTAAGCAGGATGCACCAGCCAATGCTAACAACCCCCCTCCAGGTACCACTTCCCATCCCAGAAGATTCCCCATCTACAAGGCAGGCGATGATACTGAGGCCTTCTTAGAAAATTTTGAAAGGGCCTGCCTTGGATACAGCATCACTGCAGACCAGTACATGGTAGAGCTGAGGCCGCAGCTCAGTGGACCCTTAGCAGAGGTGGCGGCTGAAATGCCTAAGGAACACATGAACAGTTATGAACTTTTTAAAAACAAGGCCAGACTCAGAATGGGGCTAACACCCGAGCATGCCCGTCGGCGGTTCAGAGCCCTAAAGTGGAAACCGGATGTGTCATTTACCCGTCATGCCTACCACATTGACAAAAATTGTGATGCCTGGGTATCAGGAGCAAATGTTAAATCTCTGGAAGATCTGCTTTCCCTAGTAAAAATGGAGCAGTTTTTAGAGGGTGTTCCTGAGGAAATAGAAAGGTACATCCTAGATAGGAAGCCCAAAACTGTAACTGAGGCGGGGGAGATTGGAGCCCAATGGGTGGAGGTGGCAGAAAAGAAAAAAACTAGTAGCAGTTGGAGCGAATATCAGAAGGGGCAAGCCGAAACAAAACCTTACCACCGGGGACAACCCAAGGCCCCACCCACATCCCAAGGGAAACCCCAGACGCCTTCTCACCCCACCACACCAGTCTCCACCAACCAACCTCGTCCCAGTGATACCTTAGCAGGGCGATGTTTTAAATGTAATGAACTGGGACATATAAAGGCTCACTGCCCCAAGAACCCCAACCGATTACAGTTCATTACACCCCAATCACACCAAAGATCCCCAAACCCAGATGCCTCTCTCATACCCTCGGAGCGAAGGGAAACCTTGAGAGTGGGCGGAAAGAAGGTTACCGCTTGGAGGGACACTGGGGCTCAAGTGTCAACTATCCACCAATCCCTAGTGGACCCCAAACTCATCAACCCAGAGGCTACAGTGACAATTCAACCCTTCGTGTCACAATCTGTAACCTTGCCTACAGCCACGTTGCATGTCCAGTACAAGGGCTGGTCAGGAATGTGGACTTTTGCAGTCTATGACAATTATCCCATTCCCATGCTGCTGGGGGAAGACTTGGCCAACCATGTGAAGCTAGCCAAGAGGGTGGGAATAGTCACCCGCAGTCAGGCTAAGCAAGCTTTCACCCCCATCCCTGTTCCTGAGCCGTCCACCAGGGCCCCGTCTGTGTTACCGGAGACCCAGACAAAGGTGGTGGAACTGGATCCCCTGCCAACGACTGCAACAGCCGTAGTGGATCCAATCCCAGAGACCCAGCCACAGCCAGTCCCAGAACCGGAACTGGCAACGCAACCAGCACCAGAACCATTGCCAGCCCTGAGTCCAGCGCTTGCAAACCCGTCTACAACTCCAACGCCAGAGGGCACCAGCGAGCCTGAACTGGCAGAAGCAGCAGATAACCCTACCCAAGAGGCTCAGCCAGAGCCTGAGTTACCACATAGTGCACCAGCGGACAGCGGTTCACAGTCAATGGAAACAGCCCCAGCACCTGCATCGCTTCCAGAGGGACCAAGCCCCAGTCCACAGTCCAAGGAGGAACTGATGTCTCCAGCATCAAGGGAACAGTTCCAGGCCGAGCAGGAAGCAGATGACGGCCTTCAGAAAGCTTGGGCGGCGGCGCGGAGCACCCCACCGCCTCTCAGCTCTTCTAACCGATCCCGGTTTGTTGTAGAACAAGGACTTTTATACAAGGAGACTCTTTCTGGTGGACACCAGGAAGACTGGCATCCTCAAAGGCAGTTGGTAGTTCCCACTAAGTATCGGGTAAAGCTCTTGAGCTTAGCCCATGATCATCCCAGTGGCCATTCTGGGGTGAACAGAACCAAAGACCGGTTGGGGAAGTCCTTCCACTGGGAGGGAATGGGCAAGGACGTTGCTAATTATGTCCGGTCTTGTGAGGTGTGCCAACGAGTGGGAAAACCCCAAGACCAGGTTAAAGCCCCTCTCCAGCCACTACCCATAATTGAGGTCCCATTTCAGCGCGTAGCTGTGGATATTCTGGGTCCTTTCCCAAAGAAGACACCCAGAGGAAAGCAGTACGTACTGACTTTCATGGATTTTGCTACCCGTTGGCCGGAAGCAGTACCCTTAAGCAACACCAGGGCTAAAAGTGTGTGCCAGGCATTAACAGACATTTTTGCCAGGGTAGGTTGGCCCTCCGACATCCTTACAGATTCGGGAACTAACTTCCTGGCAGGAACCATGGAAAACCTGTGGGAAGCTCATGGGGTGAATCACTTGGTTGCCACCCCTTACCACCATGAAACCAATGGCCTGGTGGAGAGGTTTAATGGAACTTTGGGGGCCATGATACGTAAATTTGTAAATGAACACTCCAATGATTGGGACCTCGTGTTGCAGCAGTTGCTTTTTGCCTACAGGACTGTACCACATCCCAGTTTAGGGTTTTCACCATTTGAACTTGTGTATGGCCGTGAGGTTAAGGGGCCATTACAGTTGGTGAAGCAGCAATGGGAGGGGTTTACGCCTTCTCCAGGAACAAACATTCTAGACTTTGTAAGCAACCTACAAAACACCCTCCGACATTCTTTGGCCCTTGCTAAAGAAAACCTAAAGGATGCTCAGGAAGAGCAAAAGGCCTGGTATGATAAACATTCCAGAGAACGGTCCTTCAAAGTAGGAGACCAAGTCATGGTCTTAAAGGCAATCCAGGCCCATAAAATGGAAGCGTCGTGGGAAGGACCATTCACGGTCCAGGAGCACCTAGGAGCTGTTAACTATCTCATAGCCTCCCCCACCTCCAACATAAAGCCTAAGGTATACCATGTTAATTCTCTTAAGCCCTTTTATTCCAGAGAATTAAACGTTTGCCAGTTTACCGCCCAGGAAACAGATGACGCGGAGTGGCCTGAAGGTGTCTACTACGAAGGGAAAAAGGATGGTGGCGTGGAAGAGGTGAACCTCTCCATGACCCTTGGACGTCTGCAGCGACAGCAGATCAAGGAGCTGTGCACAAGCTTTGCACCAATTTTCTCAGCCACTCCAGGATGGACCGAACGGGCATACCATTCCATTGACACAGGTAATGCTCACCCTATTAGAACCCCACCCTACCGGGAGTCACCTCATGCCAAAACTGCTATACAAAGGGAGATCCAGGACATGCTACAGATGGGTATAATCCGCCCCTCTAAGAGTGCATGGGCATCTCCAGTGGTTCTAGTTCCCAAACCAGATGGGGAAATACGCTTTTGCGTGGACTACCGTAAGCTAAATGCTGTAACTCGTCCTGACAACTATCCAATGCCACGCACAGATGAGCTATTGGAGAAATTGGGACATGCCGAATTCATCTCTACTTTAGACTTAACCAAGGGGTACTGGCAAGTACCACTAGATGAACCCGCTAAGGAAAGGTCAGCCTTCGTCACCCAGGCAGGGGTGTATGAATTCAATGTACTCCCTTTCGGGTTGCGAAATGCACCCGCCACCTTCCAAAGACTTGTAGATGGTCTCCTAGCGGGATTGGGAGAATCTGCAGTTGCCTACCTCGATGATGTGGCCATTTTTTCTGATTCATGGGCAGAGCACATGGAGCACCTGGAAAAAGTTTTCGAGCGCATCCAGCAGGCAGGACTAACTGTTAAGGCTAAAAAGTGTCAAATAGGCCAAAACAGAGTGACTTACCTGGGACACCAGGTGGGTCAAGGAACTATAAATCCCATACAGGCCAAAGTGGATGCTATCCAAAAGTGGCCGGTTCCAAAGTCTAAGAAACAGGTCCAATCCTTCTTAGGCTTGGCTGGATATTATAGGCGATTTGTACCCCACTACAGCCAAATCGCCGCCCCGCTGACAGACCTAACCAGAAAGAAACAGCCAAATGCAGTTCAGTGGACTAATGAGTGTCAAAAGGCCTTTAACCAGCTTAAGGCAACACTCATGTCTGACCCTGTGCTAAGGGCCCCAGACTTTGACAAACCGTTCCAAGTAACCACAGATGCGTCCGAGCGAGGCGTGGGAGCAGTTTTAATGCAGGAAGGACCGGATCAAGAATTCCATCCTGTCGTATTTCTCAGGAAGAAACTGTCTGAGAGGGAAAGCCATTGGTCAATCAGCGAAAAGGAATGCTATGCCATTGTGTACGCGCTGGAAAAGCTACGCCCATATGTTTGGGGACGGTGTTTCCAACTACAAACAGACCATGCTGCGCTACAGTGGCTTCATACCGCCAAGGGAAATAACAAAAAACTTCTTCGGTGGAGTTTAGCTCTCCAAGATTTTGATTTTGAAATACAACACATTTCGGGAGCTTCTAACAAAGTGGCTGATGCACTCTCCCGGGAAAGTTTCCCAGAGTTAACTGGTTAACAATTGTTTTTGGAATGAAACATATTGTTAGTTTTTATATAATCAGTAGTATGTCTAAAGGTACATGTGTCTTATTAACTCTGTTTTCTCCTAGAACTCCAGGAAGAAATCACAGCCAGTGTGGAACCGAACATCCAACACTATCTGTGATTTGGGGGGCGTGTCATAACTATAAAGGGAAGGGTAATAGCTGTCCTGTGTACAGTACTATAAATCCCTCCTGGCCAGAGACTCCAAAATCCTTTTCCCTGTAAAGGGTTAAGAAGCTCAGGTAACCTGGCTGGCATCTGACCTAAAGGACCAATAAGGGGACAAGATACTTTCAAATCTTGGGGGGGGAAGGCTTTTGTTTGTGTTCTTTGTTTGGGAGTGTGTTCGTTCTCGGGGACTGAGAGGGACCAGACATCAATCCAGGTTCTCCACATCTTTCTAAGCAAGTCTCTCCTATTTCAAACTTGTAAGTAAATAGCCAGGCAAGGCGTGTTAGTTTTTCTTTGTTTTCTCAACTTGTAAATGTACCTTTTACTAGAGTGTTTCTCTTTGTTTGCTGTACTTTGAACCTGAGTCTAGAGGGGAGTCCTCTGAGCTCTTTAAGTTTGATTACCCTGTAAGGTTGATTTCCATACTGATTTTACAGAGATGATTTTTACCTTTTTCTTTAATTAAAAACCTTCTTTTTAAGAACCTGATTGATTTTTTCCTTGTTTTAGATCCAAAGGGGTTTTGGATCTTGATTCACCAGGAGTTGGTGGGAGGAAGGAGGGGAATGGTTAATTTCCCCTTGTTTTAAATCCAAGGGGTTGGATTTGTTTTCACCAGGGATTTGGTGAAGGTTTTTCAAGGTTTCCCAGGGAGGGAATCCATTGAAAATGGTGGCAGCCGAACCAGAGCTAAGCTGGTAATTAAGCTTAGAAGTTTTTATGCAGGCCCCTACATTTGTACCCTAAAGTTCAAAGTGGGGATCTCAGTCCTGACAAGCCAGCTGCGGGAGGGAGAGCTCAGTTGGCTGCAATCGGGGAGAGCCAGAGCCAGAGACCTTCCTTCCTTCTCCTGTGCCCAGGCTCTTTGGGGGAGTCTCTGCAGCAGTCCCTGTTGCAGGTGGCTGTGGGGTGCCAGAGGCAGGAGCCAGCAGCGGGGGGTGGGGAGGGAGGGGAGTGGAGGGGGCTTGGCAGCGCACAAGCTGGGTTCCCAAGCAGCTGGCACCCCGGGTGCCAACTTCTCCGTCTCGTGCATCTTTCCCAATGCGGGGGGTTGCTGCTGTTTGCTGGTCTGTGCCATGCCCCCGGACTCTGCCCATCTTATACACTAACAGGTATATTTAAACGTAAAAGTGAGGAAATGGGGGATTGTCAGTCAAAAAGAACAGCAACAGATGGAGAAGCTGAAAGTCATCCACAAAAGGGTATGTCTACATAGCCGGCCGTAGCCATGGTGCACTGCACTCTGCAGCAGTACAAACACTCCTGGTGAGTATGCACACCTCAGACACAGGGAGACAAGTATGCACGTGCACAAGTGATGAACCAACTGCAGCGGCTGTATGCCAACATAATTTGAGTCAGCAAGTTTGTAGTCTAGACATGCCCTTAGTTGTTTACCCTCCTCGTCCCATGAAGATGAGTCATGCAAGTGAATTCCTCCCATCAACTGTGTTTGAAGCTCAGTGCAGAACGGGGAAGGGAATTAACCCCTCTAACAAGGAGGAACCATATCTCTGTGCTGCTTGGACTCCAAAGGGCAAGGTTTTCTAGGCATAAGAAAGGAATCCCCAGTGCATAGCCTGGATTAGTCCTAAAGAACATATAGAGCTTACTTATTATAGAAGCTTCTATTACCTTTTGAAACTTTAGATTGTAACTCATGTGTGTGTGTATATGTTCACCTGCTTTAACTTTGTAAATAATTTGTTTCCTTTTTAATAAATCTTTAGATAGTTTATTATAGGATTAGCTACAAGCATTGTCTTTGGTGTGACATCTAGGGTGCAATTGACCTGGGATAAATGATTTGTCCTTTTTGCCTGGGAATAACCTGAATATGATTGTAATTTTTGGTGGAAGGGACCGTCTATCACAAAGGCAAGCTTACCTGGGTGACAAGATAGATGAGAGTACCCAGGGGACTGTTTCTGACTCCAGGGTTAGGCTGTTATAGTGCTGGAGGAGTTTACACTTGATACTGGTTGGTGCAATCTAAGTATAGAACTCACAGTCAATTTGGGGCTTGTGTCCTGGTTCTTAGTCTGTACAGAGGTTGGTACTCATGCTCTTGAGGCACTTCAGGACAGCTTGACACATATATTGACAGCTGAATAGTCTAGAGAAAAATCAAATGCATCCTCTCACTCACCATTCCTCTGCAGTCAGCTGCTGGGCCAAACAGAGGATGACAACCAATTTATGCTATCAGTTATGCTGTTAACTCACATGACAGGTCTATATGCTGTGGATCTAAACACATGGGAGTCAATAGCACCTTCAGCATGCTTTAATAAAGTGTGTTATATGTAACAATATATACAATAATGTACAGTATATCTTCATTTATAGGGTGGGACAGACTGGCTAGCAATCAACATAGCTTTTACAAAACCTAAGAGGCCTTTACAAATATTTCAAATGTGCTCACCTCTGTCTTATTTTCAGGACTATCCAAGACCAAGTTTTCCCTTAGGAACTGTTTTCCATCAAACTGCAGCATGTAAACCTTTTTGTCATATTGAATAACTGCATGAGAACCAGTGCAAGAACTTAATATTCAAAACACATAGCTCAGCAGACCTCTATCACTATGATGAAAGAAAGGAAGAAACCAAACACATTTGTATGTAGAAATTTGCCGTGCCCACAGGGAATGTGAAGCGGAATTATTTCAGTTTGCCTAGCAGTTCTGTTACTTCAGGAAGACATTGCTTCCAACACTTTCTCTAATTTATCCTGTGAGGAGAAAATCTAACTGATGTCTTCTTGGTCTACTGCATTTTAGCATGTAATTAGTGGAAACTTTAATGAATACACGATCCTGCCTAATTTTGAGACATCAAAAGTATAATGACAATTCTTTAATATGATGTATCAGGGGAAATTGTCAGTTTCTCCCTTACCTCTTCAAACATAAAGGCCCTTAGAACTCAGCACCCAGAAAAAAATCTGTACAAATGTTTTCAGTGAGCCTAAAGTATATCTGGGCTGCAGCAACTATTCAAAATTCTAACTGTAGTTGGTAGTGCGAGAGGCAGCATAGTGATAGCTGAAAAAGTCTTGCAGAGGCCTTTTGTAACAATCTGCCACCAAATTATAAGAAGAGTTGGGGTAATTCCCCTCCTCTGAATATTGCTAGACCATCCTTAATAAAGATCATTATTACCTCGAGGGTGCATAACAATTAATCCAAAGAGTACCTTTTCTTGACATTGGAATTCATTAGGTTGCATCACTCAGATGTCATGTGTTTTAAACAAACTCCTGGGGGAGATTAGGACAGGATAAACACCTTTCAATATACATACATGCACACATTCAGTAACATGGGCTGTACAGCGCTCTTTAGTATCAATATAGTTTTCAGGAACAAACTATAGACATTTCCCAAAAATGCAATTAAATACACGTTTGCCCACCGATGCTGCCTCTTTCCTAGATTATAAGAGACTGTTTTCCTTTAGATGGGAAAATCCATGAATAGGTCCCTGAACTACTCACCCCTCTTCTCTTGAAAGTGCACAAAACCTTGATACACAAGCAAGGATTTTTCACAAGCAAAGGGAAAATGTTTGTGGGAGCCCCTTACTGACAGCACATCACTGTGTCACAGGATACCTGCCTGTCACCCCTTCTGTCTGTGGATGCCAAAGGACTCACAGTTGCTACTACTGTTTCCGTAAGGAACAGCTGATAGATACAGGGACCTCTATGATGTGCTGGAGGAGGAAACACAGTGGATCAAAGTATCCGGGGGTGGGGGGATTAGTGGAGCTGTGAGGAAGAATATAGAAGTGATGAATTTTCGGTGGAGGAAGAGTATGGAATTCATGGGTATTTCTGAAGAGTGTGGAATTAATCGTTTATTTGAGGGAAGAACCCTATAGCCAGAAAATGTCACAAGTATTGCCAGCCGAGGCAGAGCTCTTTTGGAGGAGCCCTTGGTTGAAATGTAGATAGCATATCACTGAATGCTCCTTACTCTTATGTAGTATTCTGTGTGAGTGGAGAAATGGGGAGGAAGATCAGAACTACTGGAGTGGAAGGAGGGGAACAGAGTGGGGGAGAAAAGTCCATATAAAAAGTAAATGAGCAAAAAAGAATAAGAAAGCAAAAAGATGACAAATTAAATTGAGGGCAGGAAAGGGGAAGTGAAAAAATGGACAGTAAAAAGGAGAGATCATGACATCTGTGCCAGGACATAACGGGAGGACATACGTAAGGGCACTCATCGCCATCCCAGAAGGCTGGGAACCTCTGCTGTATGATAAAGGAATATACAACCAGTGAAGGAGAGATTCAGCATGGTATCGGGGCAGGTAAGGGATTAAGGAGAATAACAACTCCACATACACAGTTCAACAGGAATGTGCCTTGAGTAAGAAGCTTTCAGGTTGCTACTTTTGTACATTTTCCATGTTAATTTTTTTTAAGTTTTGCACAAAGTGGGTATGGTGGATTTGTCAGTGTGTTTAATATTTGTATGTAATTAAGCTCTGCAAACCATATATTTAAATTTACCAGCCCAGGCTCAAAAACTCCTTGGATACTCTTACCAACATGATAAAGATATATAGCTAATGTTTCCTGCTTGTCAAATTACTCACGTTTAGCAAGGCACTGAGTAGAATTTCGTAAGCTAGTTGAAGGATACTTTAGGTTACCTCTCTGCTAATAGTCTATGATCATGGATGAGTCTATTTCTTATTCATATTAGGATCACAATCAACCAGAATACAGTACATATCAAATGAAAAGATTTGCGTACAGGCCAAATACCAATATGAGATCGAACACATCCCTACTCTGGATGCGTTAAGTGACTTTTAAAATTCCATGCTGAGGTGCTTACTCAAAGTACAAAATTATTTTGGATAAAGAGGAATTTCTGGCAACCTCTATCACAAAGCTGTTTATATATGATTGAAATGTGTACCTCATGTCCTCTTCATATGATACAAAGGAGCAAAATGTACTAACAACCATACACAAAAGGGGTCAATCTCCTATATTTGAAATCAAACAATCCCCTTCTAATTAGCTTTCTATAACAAAAGCAGGCTTTCCTATGTGTGCATTCAGCTTTTTTTGCTTGGCAGCAAATGCATACTGCTGTGTTGATGATAGACTAACGGATGATAACACCACAGGAGAAAAAAACAAAGCCTCCAGCTGAGTAGCCTTGAAATGTTTTCACCAGTCTCATTTAGTGTATATGCTTTTGAATACAGCATTTGGGAATTTCAGTTCTGCATTAATCACACTAAGTACCAATGCAGTTCATTGCTTTCCCTATAATAAGATAATGTATACCCTCTCCACTGCAGAAATCTGCTTACAGCCAGCTGTATGGATCATGGGGAACAGTTATGGTATAGTATGGTATGGCACTAGTGTTGCTATGATCCAGAGACTTAAAGGTTGCTATTTCTAGGGGCAGGTCCACACTTAAAACTCTGCAACAGGACAGCTGACTGATGCACCTGTAGCGCTTTAATGAGAGCTCTTTGTTAGTGTAGTTAATCCACCTCCTCGAAAGGTGGTAGCTATGTATAACTACATTGCTCAGGAGTGTGGATTTTTCACACCCCTGAGCGACATAGTTATACTCAAGTAATTCTGTAGTGTACACCTGCCCTATGAGTTTTTTAGTACAGATGTTAGATTTTTAATCCTAAAATCTCTCCTTGCAATTGATTAGCCACTTTCCCCCCCTTACTGTACCTGTAACTGGTATTTCTCTAATGGACAAAGGCCCAAATTTTTAGAGGTATTTAGGTGTTACTCTGCTTATCACTGCAAAGCATAAGTGATTTAGATGACTAAGTCCCATTTTCAAAATTGACTTAGGCTCCTAAGTGCCCAAGTCACTTATGAAAATAAGACTCAAACAATTAAATCACATAGGCCTCGTGGACCGCTCCCCACCTCCTATCTGCCCGCCTCCCGGGACTCCTGCCCCATCCAACCCCACCGTTCCCTGATGGCCCCTCTGGGACCCCTGCCCTATCCACCGCCCCCCCCACTCCCTGTCCCCTGACTGCCCCTGAACCCCTGCTGCCCCATCCAACCCTTCCTCTCATTCCTGATGGCCCCCCTGCCCCATCCAACCACCCCTTCTCCCTGTCCCCTGACTGCCCCCTGCCGCCCCATCCAACCACCCCCTCCTTCCTGACTGGCCCCCGGGATCCCCGCCCCCATTCAACTCCGTTTCCCCCCTGACCACCATCCATACCCCTGCCCCCTGATCACTACCCCAAACTCCTCTGCCCTCTATCCAACTCCCCCGCTCCCTTACCGCGCTGCCTAGAGCACCAGTGGTTGGCGGCGTTACAGCCACGCCACCTGGATCGAGCCATGCCACGCTGCCGCTGCCGTCGCCACCGCCACTACGCAGCACAGAGCACTGGGTCAGGCCGGGTTCTGCAGCCAGAGGTGGCTCTATGTTTTTTGCTGCCCCAAGCATGGCAGTCAGGTGGCCTTCAGCGGCACGCCTGCGGGCGGTCTGCAGGTCATGTGGATTTGGCGGTGTTTCTGCGGGTGATCTGCCGGTCCCGTGCCTTTGGGCTGAACTGCCGCCGAAGCCGCGGGACTGGCAGATCTCCTGCAGGCATGCCACCAAAGGCTGCCTGACTGCTGCCCTCACGGCGACCGGCACGCCGCCCCAGGCACGCGCTTGGCACGCTGGTGCCTGGAGCCGCCAGTCTGCAACTGCGCTGCCCCAAGACCTCACAGCCCCGCCGCCCAGAGCATTGGGCCGGTGGTGGAGTGAGCTGAGGCTGCGGGCGAGGGGGAAAAGCGGGAGAGGGGCTGGGGGCTAGCTTCCCGGGCTAGGAGCTCAGGAGCCGGGCAGGACAGTCCCGCGGACTGGATGTGGCCCGCGGGCCGTAGTTTGCCCACCCCTGTTCTACAGCATTGGCTAACAAAACTATAGCCTTTTCTAGTGCAGACTAGTCATAAAGTTTGATAGCAGTTTAAATCACCCTGAAGATTTAAGGCCAATTCCAGACCTATAGGTCCCCCAGGCAGTGGAACTAGCATTGTTCTGTTTCACAGGATGGGATTGGAAATGAATGCAGA
The DNA here is from genome assembly GCF_027887155.1 of Malaclemys terrapin pileata. NCBI lineage: Eukaryota > Metazoa > Chordata > Testudines > Emydidae > Malaclemys > Malaclemys terrapin. The sequence goes on from NC_071507.1 coordinate 91,140,826, forward strand.
GAGTACACACCCAATGAGTGCAGACCTGCTCCACATCAGATCCCTGCGTAACAGTACTTAGGAGATGGGGCATGAGCTAATCCTGTGCTATATGAATCCTTCCATCTCCCTGCTCCCAGCACTGAGGAGCCAGAAGAGCCTGCTTCAGCCTTTAAAGTGGGCTTTACAGAGTAGCTTTGTGGTCTGAGGGGAGCAGATTCTTCATCTCCTCCATGCAATTGGGTTAGTTGGGCCAAGCACTGAGCTGTAGATTTTGCCTTTGTTGTGGTTTAAGCAGTTTATTAATGTTGCATAGGTTCAGCTAAGCCTGGCCAGATAGTAAGAGGAGCGCTGAACTGATGTTTGCAGGGTTAGGAGGACTTCCAGCTTTAAAGGTCCAGACCAAGAAATGTGTATGCTCAGCAAAGATTTTGGGGCAAAGGTTGTAAAAACTCCACACTTGTAAAAGCTGAAAACCAAATTGTTGTGTCTTTCCCTTTTTGCCCCTCTGAATTTCTTTGCCTATATTAAATGTAAGCACAAAGTTAATGCAATACTAAGTTTGTACAGTTAAACATCACAAAAAGCCAGGAACTGCAGAAAGTTCTTCAAAGACTCAAAAGGAAAATTACAAAGAATTTAGGACACTAAATTCAGCATCAAGGTACAGAGGGGCTTAATGAGAGGCTGTTGAGAATCATTTAGACAGAGGGTGATCAAAATCTTGTTGGAAAACAATCTAGGATTTTAGTGAAAGAGCACTTGGCAGATTTAAATGAACTCTCCCTACAGGCATGGTAGAATTTCTTCCAGACTGTATCAAAGGAAAGAGATGTGGAAGAACTTCTGGATTTTAAGAGCATCTTACTGATTATCCGAAATATTCTTGCATTGCGGGAATAAATTTTACATGTCAGGTTAGCAGGACTAGCTTGAAGATTCAAGTGAAGACATGGACCTCAAGACAGGAGGCTAGGAACCAGAAATAGAATTCTTCCCTCCATACAGTTAGACATACCTGCAATCCATGATCTTCTTGTTCATGACGGGGATAAAAGGAAAACATTCAATTTCTTTTTTAACCATCCAGTCAGGGAAGGAAGGAAATATGTGCAGACGGGTCTTTGAGCTCAAAACTGAGGCAGTATCCAATTGGCAGAGTAAGGGACAAAACCTGAGGAGTTTTGCATGCAACGGAGAAGCCAAAAGATCCAGAGTGGAGAACTGGTGCTTGTTCACTGGGAATTGAAATAGTGCTGGGAAGAAAGTCCAGGCTCTTAGAGAACTGAATTTCTGCACAGCCCACCACCAAATAGATCTATTTTTCCCACAATATGAGCAACCCTCAGAGAAGTGAAATATTTCTCTGATCAGAGGAACCACAAGCTTGACTCAGAGAGGAACCTGAAATTCTTGGTGCCTCCTAGACAGTCCTATTAATCTGTTGATACCACTGGTGAACTGGCTAGCCAGACTTATAGTGGTTTATCCACACAAGTACAAAAGTGCCTTTATTGCAGCTCTTTGTTCAAGAACATTTATGTGGAATTTTAATTTAGAGTGGGCTGGTACCTGGAAAAAAACCTAAATTAATCTGACATTCATTGGAAAAACAAAAGAGAAAAAGCAAAAATCATAGGCTTTCTATAAAAAACCTTCCACGCATTTTTCTAACAGATCTTGGGAGCTGACATTGCCCTTAACTTGGAGAGAGGATTTTGAGAAGCAATCATCCTCGAGCAAATCTCATTGAATCACAGAGATGTAGAAGTTTTGCAGTAAGGAATATCTTTTCTCTTTTCAGGTTAAGGAATATCAACTTTCACAATATTCTTAAGTAGACAGAGTGCTTATTTATTTTAACCTCCTATTTATGCACTTTATTGTAGAGAGGTGTTAACTCCTTTTAGGTGAATTTGCTACATGTTCCAGTGCTATTTGACCACCACTTACAGGCATATTTCTCCTTCCTATTTGTTGTTGCTGGTATTCAGTTTAGCAACCATTTAAATCTAATAACAATCATTGGTGTATTTTGTTTTTCATACAAATATTTTAATTAAAAAATACAGAACTATGAATTAGGTAACTGTCAATGCTATGCTAGCAAATAATTAATTGGTAAACAAAGTTTAACAAACTGAGGGGAAAACATTTTATTTATTTTTGGTGCATCAAATATTTTAAAAATAAAAGCTAAGTATTCCATGTCATCATGCACTCAACTTACTTAGGGTGTTTCATCAGTCACACAAAGTAACATTTTAATACAGATGGTTTAATCAGAGTCAATTATACGATAACCTGCTCTAATCTCACCTGCAGGAATGTGAAACACACACAATATTCTAAGGAAATGCTGATAAATAAGACACCGTTACCCTCTGTTTTTAAGATAATGTAATTTGACAAGAAAAGAAATGGAGGAGGCTAAAGGAAAACAAATATGGTATTTTTATACCAAGCATCAGAAAATCCTCTAGACTAGCAAACTCTGAAAGGTAGCCTGCTTTTCAAGTCTCTCTCAAAATGGCAAAAATCAAAGCCAATTCAAAAGTATTTAGTGTATGGAAACAATCCATTTTGTTACAATAACCACTTCTCTCTAAGACTCCCTAATCAGTCACGCAGAGAATGAACAATAAAACTCTTTTGATTCCATGTATGTTGCTTGCAATTTTGGAATAGTCAATTCACTTTCTAGTCTTTTTACTTTTGTGTAATAGGAAAAGAGTTCTGGTCCATTAACTCGCCCACTCTCTCCTGCAGGAAGTTAACCAACTCAGCTAACACAAAAACATGCGTTTCATCCAGGTCTTGTATGATGAACTTCTTCCCCAGGGCATTTGATTCATCCAAATATAGCAGGAACTGCTTCATGGCTGGGTCGCTGTAGAGACAAACATGAACCAGAATCCATATTATTGTCTCATGACATGATACAGCAACACAGCAGTAAGTAAAACAACTTTGGAATAATGGAACGTGAAAACTGCTTCCTGAGCAGCATCCTCATTTTCAACAGTTCTTTGTTGCCTACATCCATCATCTTAGAAACGCTTTCCTAAAAGTTATTCTTAAGTAATAGTGACCCTTTTGGAGTACTTTACAAATTAAACTGTGACCAGCTAAAAGGGCCCAAGAGGAAGAAAACTGGTTGCCTGACTTGCAGAGAATACTTGGTGATTCTATTGGTATTATAAAATACTTTTTCAGTAAAATATGAACAATGAGTTTAAGGTTCATTTGTCTTTTCTTAACACTTATAATATCCTCAGTTTCCATATTTTTGTTCTAGCCTGATTTAGCTATAAATAGTATAGACAAAGCCAAGGCCCTTTGCTTTCAGTATTGATTTTGTTTAAAATTTCCTGGGAATTTTGGTGTTTATTACAAAAATTAAAAACATGGATGAAAATCAGCACAAAAAATTAACTTCACAGTTGTCCAAGTAAATATCAGGTTAGTACTGGGCAATGGGAGGACAGAAAAAAAGCAAAAAATACAGAAAAGTAAGAGTATTGAAAGTAAAAGCAATTTAATGCTGTGGTTTATTTCATGCACTGTACATATGCATGTGCATGCGTGTATATGTGTCTTGCACTACACTGTCTTTAACAGATAGCCTTGCATTTACACTTAGACCAATTTATTATTAGCATAAACATTTACCCAATGTATTGGATTTTCTTAACAATCCATTTTTTCATATACTTGAGTGATCCAAAATGTGGATGAAAATGGGTAAAAACTGTATAATAGCCTTTGTAAAACCTGAGAATGTTTCTATAAAAACTGGAAATGAAGGGCCCTAAGTACAGTATAACATGAAGTAGTATTGTACCTGAAGCACAAAATGGAGTTTAAGAGTTTCTCAGTAAATCCTTAATTATCCAATATTTTATATTTGACAAAACTTTGTGGGGTTTTTTGGTAGTGTTTTAAAGTTAATTTTTCAATACCTTACCTAGCTCCTCTGGGGCTCTCAGATTTTATTTAAATGCAATTAGTTAAAGGGTCAGTGTTAAAAAATATTTATTGAGCTGAGGTGTAGGTAACAACATAAGAAGGGCAATCTTTACAATGATCACATTACAAAGTGACTAGATAATTTAAAATTAGACTTTTGATAAGTGCTGTGTTCCACTGATATATTTAGTAGTTTCGACTTGACAGCAATATATAAATAAATCAGTGGAACACCGCACTTATTTAATAATATATATATATATATATATATTATATTTTACACAAGTCAGGAAAAGTATGTTCTTCAGTGAAATTATGCATTTTTAAACTAATCTCTGGATTCTGGCAACTGGAATGTCCTGGTGCAGCAGTCAATGCTGGAAGAGTAGATGTCAGAACTAAGGGGCTCAGAATCTTTTAGTAGAAACCATTATTTATATTAGAAACTATATTATCTGACAGAAAGGAGGAAATAAGATTTAGCAAGTTCTGCAATTGATATTAGTACCAGTTACCATATTTCCAAGACCTTCTACGGGGGAAAATAAAACAACCCACACATTTGGGTGAACTGTGTACCACAAAATTAAGGTAACTTTTTACACAATGTAGAAATCCTTTTAGATATTGGCCTCAAACACATAGAAGCATGACTGGAGTGAGGAAAGAAGTTTGCAAGAGAGAATAATTCTGAAGCCAGAAAAGTGAAAAAGCCTCTAAGTTAAAGCTCATCTAAAGAGGGTACACTAATTTGCATTGGCATGTCTGGAAAGAAACTTAAGATTATATAAAATAGAGGGTGGAAAAATTGAACACCCTAAGTGCTTCTTTATATATTATTTATCATTCCTCCATAACCAGTTGTCTTCCTTTTGAACTTCATCCAACGGCAGGTTACCGATCCAAACTGCTAGTGCCAGATAATTATTAGCATTTGCTTGCTTGCTGTTTATTGATCTGTTGGAAATGAGTTAGTAGTCTCAGGCCAGATCTCATGGGACATATGTCCACATCATCACAAAACCATCACAGTTGGCATTAATTGGAGCCCTTCTGATAGTTATAGCAGAAAGGCTTTACCCATTTAGTACATGAAGACCTAACTATATTCTAATCCTTGATGTGGTCCCTCTGGAACAGGGCTTAGCATGCACATTAAAAGGGTGGGGAAGCTTGCAACTGCAGTGCCTTGCCAAATTGTCCTTTGATCTGTTTATAGATACAAAATTCAAACATTTTTTGTTGTTTTTAACTGATCACTTCAGTTTCCAGTGCTGTTCATCTGGCACCTTTCACAAGTTCTAAAAATTAATCTGAAAAAAATATTAAGGAAGTAGATTCCCTTACAAAAGTTCTATGACTTCTGCTAGCACAGAATTCCATGCATACTCCCTGAGCTGGCTGTGAGCAGCAAGACAGCAACTGGCAAAGCTTGTCCAGCTAGCTTTGTGGAAATAGTGGATGGGCATTGTTTAGCAGCACAATAAACACTGTAAGTCAGGGGTTCTCACACTTCATTGCACCGTGACCCCCTTCTGATAACAAAAATTACTTCACAACCCCAGGAGGGGGGACCGAAGCCTGAGCCTCACCGCTCTGGGCAGGGGGGCCAAAGCTGATGCTCAAGCAACCTGAACCCTGCTGCCCAGGGCTTTGGCCCTGTCCCTGGGCAGTGGGGCTTGGGCTTCAGCCCTGGGTCCCAGCAAGTCTAAGCCAACCCTGGTGACTCCATTCAAAGCGGGCTGTGACCCACTTTGGGGTCCCGACCCACAGTTTGAGAACCACTGCTTTAGGTTCAAATCCTTCTTGGACTTATAAATATTGATAAGAGCAGCTAAGTGATGGGATTTTCATATCTATCACACCTGAGAGCAGCTGGGGCGCTGGGAGTCTGGCAATGAACGTGTACAGGAGTGGAATGCAGACAAGTCACACCAGCAACTGCTATGCTACTCTCATACTTCTTCCACATTAATATTAGGCAGGGCTGTTAGCATGGAACTAATGTGTGAATAGACAAGCAAATGCTAGGAGTGTCTATATAAAAGGCAAACATTTTTAAATGTTTTGCTCCCATTTGTCTGAGACGCTTTAATTTCTTGTCATGGCCTGTTAGCTGAAGATAAACCTGTTGGCATAGGTTACCATAATAGCTCAAGACGATTTAATTACATGGTCACTAGCCTAAATTTTCTCTGACTTTTCTATTTTATTAGTCTTCACTAAAACTATAACAAGCTCTTTGCCTGATTTGCTTGAAAGCAGAAATAACTATATTATAGGGATCAGCACTACATGTAGGTTGAAAGACCCTCCCCTCGCTATATCTCCCACACATCTTTCCTCTGTCCCACCCTTTCACCTTCTCCTGCTGACTAGATTTTTACTCCTAAGGAAAACAATTCTTTCAGAGAATAGAGAGTTTAAGTACATATACAACAAATACTTTTATGAAAAAGCAAGGACAGTTTGAAATATTACCGGAAAGAGTTAAAAGGAGAGAATGTAGCAAGTGTTGGAATAATGCCATGAAGCAGCTTGAAGATATTTGTTAACACAGTGCAGTATGCTACTTGGTATTTTACAGTATAACTATGGCTCACTGCTTTCTAATATTGGGTCACCATATTTAATTTCACAAAATACTTTTTGGTTGTCTTGGTTACTTAAGGCCAAATTCTCTCAAAGGCAACACTCCTGGTCACTTCAATGGGTGCAGAATCAGGCCCTAACGGACAAATCCTCAGAAGCATTGTGAACACTTCACACCTTATCACTGTGAACTCACTGTGAATAAGTAGTCCAGGGAGGATCACCCTGGCGCTGTCCTGACAGTGGTCTAGAACTACTATACTACAGACCCCAGTGTGGATGCAGTGTATACCAAAAGGAGTTTTTCCTGCTGGCATAGGAACACTACCTCCCTTACCAACAACAGTCTTCTGTCAGCTTGGCTGCATCTACACTTAACGTTTTCTCAGAATAGCTACATCTCTAGAGGTCTGGATTTCCCACCCACTCTTGACTAAAACAGCTCTGCTGGTATAAGTTTTAAGTATAACATAACACACAGTAGAAGGCATTTATGGAGTACAACCAAGATCATGGCCATGAAGTGGATGTCACAAATCCTGACTTGTGTTATCTACATTTTGGGGATAATTGAGGGTCTGGCCCTTATTTAGAATTTAATGGCAACGGTTTAGATTATGTGGCATACAATTACTGTATAGAACGCAATAATTTACAGACTAAATAAAATTCACTTTTCTAGATTATAAACTGCAAACAGGTGCATACTGGTCTAAGCAGAATTTGTGCAGGACTTCTATTCAGTGGAAGAGAAGGGGGAGAAAAGATGAAGGGAGTGAGGGTTCTACATGTTCTGTAAAGTGTCTAGAATGTTTTAGGCACTAAACAAATAAGAAATGTGTAGAGCTGAAATTCAGCTTAACTACTAACCATTCTATAAGAACACCCTTCAGGACATTCACCATCTTCTCAACACACTTAGAAAACCCAGATGTGGCAGATAATGAAAACAGATCTTGCTTTGGGTTATGCTTGGAACCAGAGAGAAACTGAAAAAAGGGGAAAAAAAATAATGTAACAGATTTTTCATTGACCAAAATGGCCATTAAAATTTGGCCCTGTATACTTTTAAGTCACTGTAAAATTAGTAAAATGCCATGAAAATGTAAACAAAAACCTACATACATTAATAAAGCCTAGCCTACATATTAATCTTAGTCTTAGAGAAGATAGTCACATTTTCAATATATACATTTTTCAATAATACCACAAATGAGGAGGAGGCTGTTCATACATTACAGTAATGGAACAAACACCTCTACCCCAATATAACGCGACCCAATATAACACAAATTTGGATATAACGCGGTAAAGCAGTGCTCTGGGGGGAGGGGGGCTGCGCACTCCGGCGGATCAAAGCAAGTTCGATATAATGCGGTTTCACCTATAACATGGTATGATTTTTTTGGCTCCTGAGGACAGCATTATATCAAGGTAGAGGTGTACAGAATCTTCTAGTTTATAAAGAATTACAGAGATTATTTAAATGAATCATACAAAGAATGCACATAGTGATGTTGAATATCATAAGTAGTGCTTCTGGGTTTCTTCAGGGTTATGCATTTAATTTCAGGGTTTATTTTTAGTAGTTTAAGTTTTACATAGACTCCCCCCCCAGGTTGAGCTCTTTTAGTATCTACTGTAACAATTATATATATGTTACCCATTACAGCAGTATATACTGCCAGGAGCAATGCAGTACCCCTGACAACAGCAGGACAAGACAGAAGCGCATCAGGGAACCAGCGGGGCGCACCAGCAGGGTCTGCAGGCACCAATGAGCGTCCAGCAGGTGAGTGGCTGTAGAAATTCCCCCCCCCCCCATTGCTCCCCGCAGACAAGCCCCTAGCTACCAAGTGACCATTCTGGCGATAACGGGACCAAGCCCCTGTCACGCGTTGTGCAGCGGGCGGGTCTGTCGGTTGCAGCCGCAGGGCAGCGACCCGGCTCAGGGGCCCATGCCAGGGCTGAGCTGATGCGGGGGGGGGGGAGGTGAGGTAGATGCGGCTGCGCACGGCCCGGCAGAGGGGGAGGGGGACTGAGGGCAGCACCGCAGCGGGGCTCCACTGCGCGAGGGGCAGCAGCGGGGGTGAGTGACGCCCGCTCCTATTCGCGCTCCCCCCGCCACCGACCTGCGGTTTCCCTGACGACGGAGCAACCAGCTCCGAGCCCGACAGGCGCGCGAGTTCTAAGGAGAGAACCGACCGCCGACAGCGCCAAAGCAGCCGTGCGCATGCGCGGCCGGCATGGCTCTCTTCCTGCCCCGCCCCTGGCGCTAAACGGGGATTGGGCGAGGCCCGTCTTGCGTGTTGACGACACACGGGTACGTCGTTGACAGCTGTCGGGAGCCGGGAGAGAGGCGGCAGCGGGGCAGGTAACGGGGGTCGGGGGGGCGGCGCTGTTGGCCCAGCCACGTGTGGGGAGCGACTCTGGCAGCCCCTGTGTTGGGGGGGCTGCCTGGGCCGCTGCGGGGCTCTGGGCTGGGGGAGGCAGGGCTGCAGGGGGGCGGGGCAGGGTAATGAGGTGTAATGAGACAGGCCTGAAAAGAACATGAAGAGCAGCTAGAAAAAAGATTAAAACAAACCGCAAACAAAAATTTAAACGGCAACGGCAGTGGGAAGCCTGCCAAACTGTCAGGGGGGCCGCTGGATGGTCAGGGTGCCGAAGGCGCACTCAGGGAAGACAAGGCTGTTGTGGAGAAGCTAAATGAAGTTTTTGCAATGGGCTCCCAGGGCGATCTTGGCAATTACAGGCCGGTAAGCCTAACTTCAGTACCAGGCAAATTGGTTGGAACTAGAACAGAATTATTCGACACATAGAAGAACATAGGATGTTGGGAGTCAACATGGCTTTTGGAAAAGGGACTCATGCCTCACCAATTTATTAGCATTCTTTGAGGGTATCAGCAGGCGTGTGGACAAGGGTGATGGACAGTCAATGTAGCATAACTGAACTTTCAGAAAACCTTTGACAAGGTACCATACCAAAGGCTCTTAAGCAAGGTAAGCAGTCGTGGGATAAGGGAAGGCCCTGGTTAAAAAGATAGGAACCAAACGATAAGAATAAATAGTTAGTTTTCACAATAGAGAGAGAGATAAATAGCACTCTCCTTCCCCCCTCACCCCAAAGGGTCTCTGCTGGGACCAGTGCTATTCAACATATTCATAAATGATCTGGAAAAGGGAGCGAACAGTGAGGTGGCAAAATTTGCAGATGATAAAAAAAATTACTAAAGATAATTAAGTCCAAAGCTGATTGCAAAGAGTTACAAGGGCATCTTACAAAACTGGGTGACTGTGCAACACAATGACAGATGAACTTCAATGTTGATAAATGCAAAATAATGCACATTGGAAAACATAATCACAACTACGTGTATAATACAAAATGTTGTGGTCCAAATTAGTTTTCACCTTTCAAGAAAGAGATCTTGAAGTCATCATGGATAGTTTTCAGAAAACGTCTGCCCACTGTGTAGAGGCAGTCAAAAAAGCGAACAGAATGTTATGAACAATTAGGGTAAGGTTATTAATAAGAAGACAGAAATATAATAGTGACATTATATATATCCATGGTACTCCCATACCTTGAATCTTGTGTGCAGTTCTGTTTGCCCCAACTCAAAGATATATTCAAATTGGAAAAAATTCAGAGAAGAGCAACAAAAATGATGAGGACTATGGAACAACTTCCATATGAGGAGAGAGAAAAAAAGACTTGGACTGTTCAGCTTAGAAAAGAGACAGCCAAGGGGGCATCTGATAGAGGTTTATAAAATCATGAATGAGATGGAGAAAGTGAATAAGAAAGTGTTATGTACCCCTTCAGATAACACAACTAGGGGTCTCCTGATGAATTAACAGGCAGCAAGTTTAAAACAAACATAGGGAAGTATTTCTTCACACAGTTCATAGTCCCAACCTGTGGAACTCATTGCCGCCTCCCCACCCCCCCCTTTGCATGTCGTCTTTAAAATGTCTGGTTGTTCCCTCTGTGGTGTTGTGACATCTGGATGTTTCATAGTTATAAAATTGTCTGAGACTAATGCTTCTTCCTCCCTGCAGCCCAAGAGCATGATCCCAGAGATTCTGGAATTCTTCTGATTTCAGTGGGAAACTGTTAGGACCCCAAATAACTTTGGCAAAGGGAGTGTTGTCTTATCATAATATCATGTTTGTCCTAAATTCCAACAGTTGACAGCCCTAAACCCTGTGGTGAAAACAGGCAGAATGCTAACTATACTAGAGTAACAACTTGTTCTTCTTCTTGAAGAAGAGTTCTGTGGAGCTCAAAAGCTTCTCTCTCTCACCCACAGAAGTTTGTTCAATTAAAGATATTGCCTCACCCACCTTGTTTTTCTTGTTCTTCTGAGCTCTTACGCAGTATTGCCCCTTAGGGGACTGATACAAGGCCCACTGAAGACAAAGGAATGACATTGACTTTGGCCTTGTGTTTTAAAATGAAATTTCTGATGATTGCAGGGAACTGCAGTGTTTTCTGTTACAGATTAGTGTGCTTACTGCAATTACAGACTATGATCAAGTGGTATTATAAAAATCTTTCTGAAAGGAAGATTAGACCATAAACTTGATCGTGTCTCCAGAGACACAATGAAAAGGCAATACCTTTCATAATGCAGTGCATCTTTTTCTTAACCTCTTAATTCTTAATAACCACTCAAGTAGCATGTTCTACCTATGGTCATAAAGAATCCATGAATGAAGAGTTTATACACACTACCGTTGATTAGGTTGGATGTTTTTAAAAATAAAAATAGAAAACAAAAATTCCCCAAAGGGACCAGTTGTGGTGCCATTGGGATATTTCACTGTGTGTTGTCTATTTTGTTGAGGCAGCTGGGGAATAAACATTGGACCTAACTTGACGGTGTTCCTCTGTAAATGGAGTTATCTTCTGGAGTCCAAGGACATATTTATTTTCCTAACAGTTCTGTACTTCATCTGTTCTATATTAAATAAGTGGTAATAACTTTAAATAAACAAATCCATGTACAACATGATGGGAAGGGCCATGTATTCTCAGATTTTGAGCTTTGTTAGTCCTGCAGCTTCTTTGTTAAATGAAGAGATATAACGTAAATCTTATAAAGAAAATAATCACATCCCTGTATTGCAAAATTAGACCTTGATCCTGCAAGTACTGGCATGTGAGAAGTCCCATTGAACTAGTTACTCATGTGCATGAATATTTTTATGATCAGTGCTTTAGGGACTGATCTTGCTCCAATTGCAGTTCATGGGGAAAACTTCCATTATCTTCAATGGGAGTATTATAAAGTCCTTTGAGACCAATCTTTAAGGCTATTGAACCACTGGAATTCCCATTAAAGATGATTTGCAAAGGATTTTTTTAAAAAGTGGGATTGCATCTCTCCCTCCCCCCCCATTTTGAGTGGTTGGGGTTTTCTTTTTTCTTTTTTCTTGCTTGTTACATTTTCTAAGGTAAGGGCTGGTCTTTCCTGGTTTTAGCTGTGTCGGACGCTGCTGTGTCCAGTTCTGGTGCCCACAATTCAAGAAGGGTGTTTATAAATTGGAGAGGGTTCAGAAAAGAGGAAGGAGAATGATTGATTTAAAGGATTGTAAAACATGCCATATAATGATAGATACTAGGAGCTCAATCTATTTAGCTTATCAATTGGAAGGGTAAGGGATGACTTGATCACAGTCTATAAGTACCTACATGGGGAACAAATATTTCGATTGCCTGTATTATACAGGAAGTCAGACTAAATGCCACAGTGGTTCTTTCTGGCCTTAGAATCTATGAATCTGATATTTTGCACTGTCACACTTTGAAGCTTTAACACCTGCCCTTTCAATCAACAAATGTCCTTCTTCCAAAATGTTATTTAGCCATTGAAGTTAAATAGGTGTTTAAAAGTTACCAAACAAACCAAATCCAAAAGGTTAAACAATGAAACCAAAAATCCTTTCCTCCTCTCATTTTGCTCAGTTTTCATTCTCTTGAGTCTTGTGACATCCTTTCACTAGTTCTCCAGACAGTGTAGGCCTTGTCTGCACTGTTTCAAGCAATTGCATACTCTGGTGTTAGCGATGTTGAGAACTGTAGCCTAGACAGCGTGCCAGCTGCCAACCATCTTTTTAGCAGCTTGTCAGAGGTGACTTGGAGGAGGGCATGCATAGACAAAAGTGCCTTCACTCTGCCCCTTCCCCCACTAATTTAGGTTTATTTTGTGCAGGATTAGATATCACAGTGCTGAGAAATAGTCTGCTGGCTGCTGTTGTTATCTATGCTACGGTTTAACTAAGTTGATATTAGTAATGCTAGGAAATTTTTCTAAGTCTCCTTAGCATGGACAGGACTATAGAGTTTTTCTGGGAACAGAAGACCCAAGCTTCATTGGAGGAGCTGAAGGGAAGGAACCAAGTGTCACAGGTCCAGTTGAGTGTCCCCCTCCTGGCTGCTTGCCAGACTGCTGTGAGGTTACCTAGCTGCTGGATCCTCAAATATTTTTAGCCTTTGGAGTCTGAACAGAGTCCAGGTACACACTTGAGGTGCAGAGCTTCTATCTAGGATCCCCTCCTGAGAGCTGTGACTGCATGGGCCCCTGTGCAGGCCCCTAGAACCAGTTCAATCCTCCTGTAGTTTAAACACATCCTCTCCCAGATCTCCACCTGAAGGTGTGAGCCTTCTGGTTTACCTCTTCAAGGACCATGTGATAAGGTGTAGCACACAACACATACAGACTTTGCACAGGACTCACAGTTCTGCTCTTTAATAGCATGAGAAATACATGATCTTTTCAAAAATAATAAATCCTACATGTAATTCCCTGCCTCAGTTTCTTCACCACTCCAGAGTATTCTTTGGGCTTAGGTCAGAGTCCCTTGGGGCTATCTAAGGCAGGGGTTCTCAAACTGGGGGTCAGGACCCCTCAGGGGGTCATGAAGTTTTTACATAGGGGGTCGCAAGCTGTCAGCCTCCACCCCAAACCCTGCTTTGCATCCAGCATTTATAATGGTGTTAAATTAAAAAAAAGTTTTTATATATTTATAAGGGGGGTCGCACTCAGAGGCTTGCTGTGTGAAAGGGGTCACCAGTACAAAAGTTTGAGAACCACTGATCTAGGGTCTTTCTGTTCCAGTGCATGGTTTATATTCTGAAACATTGGGCCTTCTCTCTCCGTCATGCCTTCTCCGACCTTGGTTGGTCCATCCTTATTCAAGTCTTGACCTGGTGAGACTTTTATAATCTGCTTTTGTCATCTGTCTCTTTGTCCTGCTTCAGGAACTTCCATTCTCCAGCCCCGTGCTGAGGGAAGTTGGAGAGAACTCATTTCCCAATTTGGGAACCCTTCTTAGCATAACTATTGTGTGGTCAGAGTATAATTGTTAAAATTGACAACTCTCTGTTGTTGCTGGTATGGGGAAGATGTGACAGGGTCTTGCAAGCAGTAGTGAAATCCCTATAGAGATATAACAATTTTCATAGCAACAACTCCATATTATTAGAATTAGTAAATTGTACAAATAAGACTCCCCAAGTCATAACACGGAGCAACTGCCCCTATTTTCTTGGAAGGAGTGGAACAGTATTAATCAGAAACTAACAAATACAAAAAAAAGGGCACAAGCCCATTTTAATTTTTTTCCCTTTGGAGATCAATTTAAATTAACTGGGAGGTCCAGGTGCTCAGCATCCCTCAAGATCAGGCCCATAAAGACCTTTCTTATGGGAGCACTGTCAACGTGTGCATGCATTAGTTTGTCATTTTGAGTTAGTAAGAACTGTGGTCATATGGTGACTTAATTTGACATTTGTTTATTTAAAAGACACTTTATATATCCAATGTAATTAGTTAATTGTTGAACCCCTATTTGAGAGTACTCATTTGTTTTTAAATGCATTTTAATAAATTAATGTCTTCAATAATGCAGCTTACATAAGTATATGAACACAAACATCCAATGATACAGTCAATCTGTGGAACTCAGCCAGAGGATGTTGGGAAGGCCAAGACTATAATAGGGTTCAAAAAAGAACTAGATACATTGATGGAGGGTAGGTCCCCTCCATCAATGGCTATGAGCCAGGATGGGCAGGGGTGGTATCCCTAGCCTCTGCCAGAAATTCCATCATCTTGTTTGAGAACTGCAACCTTAACTCTGTCTTCTGGTTTTCCAGTGTTTGTGAGTGTATTTGTTCGTTTAATCCTAATATTATAAGACACATGCTGGGCAGTCAGTGAAATAAGGTAGTAACTTTAAGATAGTTTTTAATAAAGTTTTATTGACAAATACATCTCTTGTTATAAGCTTTCTATGCCAGATCTGATTCTGAGCCCCATGTAGATGATAAATACTTAATTTAGCCAAGAGCACTCTGTCTCTTCTTGAATCTATGTCTGAAAATAATAGTTAGACTGCCCAAAGCCCTAGTGTTACTTCAGACTTAGTTGGTAGAATAGTATCTTCTAATTTTTCTTGCACTTCATTTGAAGTTTTCTTCAAAATCTGTTTGAAGAATAGAGTGGAGCTGTGCAGAAGCTGCTCAAATACCAGTGCATTTCCAAGTGTAGATATGCACAGGAGTTAACTCTGCTAGAAGCAGTATTAAATCCCTCCAATGGACTAGGGGAGGAGGGTAGTGCATGGTGATTCAGGCTCGGTGAGACAATATTATTCTTTCTCTGGAGGTAACAAGAGAACAGTATTAAATGTTAAGAGAACTGTGTACCACATTTGTACATAAGAAGAATGGTTTGGAGCTTAAGGCATTAGACAGGGACTTAGGAGATCTTGGTTTAGTTCTCCGTTCTGACACAAACTTTCCGTGTTACTTGGGCAAGTCACTTAATCACTTTGGGCTAGATAGTGATTCCCTTATTTACATTGAATAGCACCTAATTTCTTGAGTAGTGGCACTGACTTCAGTGGTACTACTTGAGGAGTAAGAGATAATCCTATGGGCTTGTCTACACTGCCATTTAAGTCGATGTAACCCAAGTTGTTCATGGGTGTGGAAAAAGCCACTCTCCTGAGCGACATAAATTACATCGACTTAAAGCGGTGTCCACACTGCGCTCTGTCGGCAGCAGACACTCTCCCGCCGATATATCTTCTGCCTCTAGTTGAGGTGGCGTAATTATGCCGATGGGAGAGTGCTCTCCAGTCGGCATAGCCCATCTTCACCAGAAGCTGCAGCTGCGCCAATGTAGCATGGTAGTGTAGACTAGGCCTATGTAGTTGAGAAACGTGCAGTGTGGCTATCTAAGCCTCAGTTCCCCATGTGTAAATGGGGATAATGGTAGTTACATATGTCACAGCGGTGTTGTGAGGATAAACCTGTTATTATTTGAGAGGCACTCAGATACTTCAGTGACAGACTCACTGTGGTATGTTCCGTTGGCAAAAACTAATTATTTAGAGCTTCCATATTCTTAAAATATGCTTTGTGGTTGTGGTGGTGACTGTATTCACATCAAATATCTATGTTGTTTCATACCTGACCTCTCTATGTAGTAGACCAGTGGTTTTCAAACTTTTTTTTTCTGGGGACCCCGTTGAAGAAAATTGTTGATGCCCACGACCCAGTAGAACTGGGGATGAGGAGTTTGGGGTGTGGGAGGAGGCTCAGGGCTGGGGTAGGGGGTTGGGATGCAGGAGGGGTCAGGGGTCTGGGCTGGGGGTGCAGACTCTGGGGTGGGGCTGGGGATGAGTGGTTTGGGGAACAAAAAGGGGTTCCAGCTTGGGGAGGGCTCAGGGCTGGGGCAGGGGTTTGGGGCATGGACTTACCTCAGGTGGCTCCCGGTCAGTGGCACAGCCGGGATGCAGAGGCAGGCTTCCTGCCTACGGTGGCACCACGGACCACGCTGTGCCTCGGAAGCGGCCAGCAACAGGTCCAGGTCCGTGTGACTCTCGCCCGCAGCCACCGCCCCCCCAGCTCCTATTGGCCAGAAACCGGCCAATGGGAATTCAGAGCCGGTGCTCGGGGCAGGGGCAGTGCGCGCAGCCCCGTGGCCCCCCTGCCTAGCAGCCGGACCTGATGCTGGCCACTTCCGGGGTGCAGCGTGGTGTTGGAAAAGGTAGGCACTAGCCTGCCTTAGCTGGGCAGCATCGCCGATGGGACTTTTAACATCCCGGTCGACGGTGCAGACCAGAGGAAGGCGACCCAGTGCTTTACATGCTGCGATCCAGTACTGGGTCGCAACCCACGGTTTGAAAAACACTGTAGTAGACTGTAGTACAGTCACAGTCCTGATAATATTCTACCTCTTCTTAATGTTGAGGGAGCTATAATTTCACACACTAGAAAATATCCTCCACCTGATGGCTACAGCTACTTTTCGCTTCTTTTCTTTTATGAGGGTAGGTGTTTCTGTAGGATAGTGCTTAGCCCCCTTAATGTGCTTGATCTTCATCAGCCCAGGCCATGACAGAACCTTAGAGCAAAGCATGTGTTTATCAAGTGTAGACTTTTACCTTCTTGGATCAGGACTGAGGGTACGATTTTGGCACAGAATTATTTAGTAAATTTCACAGCAGAGGTGCAGGGAAAAACTAAGTCACAGTAAAGGGGCGAGGAGTTGAAGAGCGATCCCACCCTACCTTCAGTCCGCATTAGCGGCTCCTGTCCAATGGAGCTGGGCCCAGCTCGCTACTCTGGGTGCTGCAACCTATCACATGTGGTTGCAGCGCCACTCAGGTTTGGTACCTCCACCCCTCTGTTTCCATTTACAGAGAGGCGGATGGGCCACACCAGAGTGGTATTATGACTGTATGTGTAGCTAAGTTGCAGTGCTAATCAAATTTGGCCAATTCGCTCTTCCATTTCCATCTGCAAAAGAGCAGAGGGGCCAAACTTGAGTGGTGTTGCAACGCCCAGAGCCAGGACCTGGACTGAGCCCCATAGGACAGGAGCTGGTACTGCAGAGTGAGTGCAGTGTGGGCTCCTCACGGACTCTATTCAGATTCATGATTACCATGAACATTGTGACCTCCATGTGAAAATTATAGCCTTAATCATAACCTTTTAACAGCAGAAGACTTCTGACAGTTTCTGTGAAATACATCTTTCAAAGATGTAAATGTTTATTTGTTGTTGAAAGCCCCATCAAGCAGATGGTTGTATAAACAAAATCAATTCTAAACATTAAGAACAATGAGATTATTACGAATTGGTGGTTGAAAAGCATGTATGATGCAGAGTAATGTCTTTATGGAGCTGTGGAAATATATGATACACCTCTACCCCGATATAACGCGACCCGATATAACACGAATTTGGATATAATGCAGTAAAGCAGCGCTCCGGGTGGGGCGAGGCTGCGCGCTCCGGCGGATCAAAGCAAGTTCGATATAACGCGGTTTCAGCTATAACGCGGTAAGATTTTTGGCTCCCGAGGACAGCGTTATATCGGGATAGAGGTGTACTTAATGAATAGCTACTAAGATGCAGCAATGGAGACTTACTAGAGGAGAGAGGTAATTTGAAAAATATGCACAGTAAAATCAACTGTAACACACAGTTTTAAAAAGCACTGTGTTAAACTTTTATCATTCAAGTGTAAGCTACCAAATGCAGTAATTTATGGATTTCTTAGGTTCTAGCTGTCTGTCACTTTAGTGTTCAATATAAATGAGTAATGCTTTTTTTGCTCTGAAAAGACACAGAAATTTGCTGGAGGTTTTTAATTATATTACCTAAATTAATAATTTTTGTTTGTACATCTACAGAATGTCGTTGGCTGCTTATTGTGTATTTTGCTACAGAAGAATAGGAACTTCTGGTCCAACCACAAAAAGTGATCTGCTGTGGAAAGATATCAGTAAGTGCAATTCTGTAAATATTAGCCCGATGAGCTCATAAAAATGACTGTGTTGCTACAATAAGCTGTGTATTTGCATTATGTATTGGACTTCACAAGATAATATTGGAAAGGTCTACATACCATGTGTAACCCCAGAATACTTGGAGATGATACGTTCATGTTTTCAGTCTCTCTCCCATCCCTCCAGTGTATTGCCATCACACACCTTGTCAAACAGAGTTGTCATTTAAAATATCATTATTATGCTTCAGTGTCAACACTTCATTGACATGAGTGGAATAGCTAGCATTGATCAGATAGATAGCTCTGCACTGGTTAAGCTTTATTCATATCACAAAGGACTAGCTTCACAACTGTAAAGGCTAGAAACTTAATTTATTTGAAAAAAAGAAAACAAAAGATTTTTAGAACACAAGATGGCAGTCTCCAAAAAATTACCATCGAATTAAGCTTCCATAAATTGACCTAATTCAATGTCTGTTTTTTTACCCTTAGAACCATAGGAACAAACTTATCCTGAGATTCTTAAAGCAAGGGGCAACATTTGAGTTAAACCTAGCTCCTGGGTTCTTTTCCTGCCTGCCTGCTGGCAGTAGGCCTACCACCCTTCTTTCTTACTCTCTACCTTCCTTCTGCTTTCCCTCTCTAGAAGGAGAGCCCTCTGGATTCCTAATCTCTCTGCCCCAGCGTCGAAGACTGGATACTTCCATTCTTGATAGATAGCAGACTTTGTGTTTCATGCCTGTTTTACCTTCCCTGTCAGTAACTTTTCCAGCATGTACTGCTTCTCGTTTTCATGCCAGAAATCTTTGAGAAGCCTGCTCCATGCTACTTCCCTGCAAGGACAGAATCTGGTGGAGTGGGAGGTGGGGCAAGACTCCAAAGGAAGTTTATTCTTGACAGGATGAGATATGTCCTATTGGGATTTGCTCCTCCCAGTAGTAACAGACCCTTTCCAATGGCTCCTCTGGAATCCAAAAACAGGCTTTCCTTGTCCAGGTATAAAATGCCTTAGGTCTGGCCAGTGTCCTTAGAATTAAAGTGTAACGCACTATAAGTGCCAAATACTGTGTCAGCTGTCCTGTTTAGATGAATGAGATTTGACTGAATTCCTGTAAAGAAAACCTATTAGAGAGACCTTTGCAAGACTTGACAGATAAGAGCATGTATCTTCCTGTATTTACCCCCACAAAGCAGAGATCTCAATGAAATTATTTATTTAAAGGAGGAATCTTCTTCATAGTTTATGGCAACAGTTCAGTAGTAGCCATACTGTTGATCACGTGCTACTGAGCTTATGAATGTCACCAACTAGAGAGAATAATACTGAAGAGAAGACAAATATACTGTCAGTAATAAATGATTTATTAGCTTATTTAGCTGTGAAAGCAGGGAATTTTGTAATTTAAAACTAGAGGGGAAGAATGTAGAAAATAGAATCTATCAATAGTTTTCAACTACTGAAAAGATGGAGTCAGAAACAGAAAAATGAGTATGAAAAGCCTGCTCTATTCCTCTTTTAAAATTTTTATCATCTTTGATGTACAGTATCCAGAACTGATCAAATGCCTTAACTTTTTAATAATGATTTGTATGCACACAGTTTGTTTGACCGTGGGTGTTTTTTTATTTATTTAAGGAAAATTTTCAAAATTAACTGGATCACTTATTCTCGGGTAAGTTGTAACTAACAATTACCCATCTAATTTATATCTTTTATTTATATCTGAAGTTATGTCACTTTCCCCCAAAAAAGGATGTTGCTAAGGTATCTTTAAACATGAAGTACCATAAGTTTTAAATGATAACTGAACATCTTTACATATTTTAAAGTACTGTCCATTAAGGTCACTTTTCTTTCTTTGCCCTGATTATTTGAGACACTATACTGGTCCCTGCAACATGTCAAACACTTGATTACAAAGAAGATCAAATGTGTATATTGCATTTGATAAAGTATATTCTCTATAGAGCAAATAATGATTTACCATAAAACAGTTTTCAACCTATATTTGCCTTCTTCATTCTTTGCATTTGTATTTTTAGATGATATGGTGGTCCCTTCTAGCCTTAAACTCTATGACTAATACAGTATTTATATTCTATTTTCTTTTCTTTTTTTTTAAGAGGTTTTGTATTTATTACATATGAAGTTCTGGCCCTAAAGAAGTTACTGACACTCGATACTCAAGCTGTACAGCAAGAGAAACTGAAGTCCTATATTTATATAAATACAGTTTCTTTAGATCCCAGTGAATGTCAAGGTAAGCTATGTAAGATTGTGTGCTGAGAGACAGAACTAAGAGAGCAGCTTTTCAAACAATACATGAGACACTGGGGTGGTAAAAGAGGACTAAAAAGAATTTGGTCATGCTGCGTGGTCCTGTAATAAACATAGTGTGAGATTTTCTATTGTGCCGCTAAGAAGCATAGCACAGAACTTGTAGCCCAGTGTGGGAGAGAGATAAAGTGACATTAAACCACCCTTGTGCACTTCGGATCCTAGGCTGCTACAGGGCCCCCTGGCATAATGTAGACAGCCCTTGGAGCCTGTCTAAATTACAGCAGCCTCCCAGGGCTGCCTGGAATCTCCACAGCCCTGCATGCTGCAGTCCCATCCTTGGCAGATCCCCTCCCACCCCAGCACGTCCCTTTCACCTGAGGTTACAAAGAGGTCATTGGAGATGGCAGCCTCACTGCTGTTTTTGACAGTGCTTGTACCTGGGAATTCCTGTCCCATCTGGGTACAGAGCTTTTAGGGCTCTTCTATGCCACTCTGGCCCTTTTACATGGCACACAGGGGCTGGAGTGGGGATGAGGATCTCGACAGTAATAAATGCAATTGTCGGTGCTGAATACTGTTCAGCTGAGCTGTCTTGCATCGCACAAGGTATGCATTCAATTTTCCCTCTTCCAGAGGCAAATAGTAAAGACGATTATCTATTCATTCTCCTTCCTTTATTTTTTTGAGCATCATCTGACACACATGTATAACTGCTGATCACTTAAACTGACATTGTTTCATGGACCCTTGAGAACAGCCATGTTATCATTCTTATTAGGAAATGGAATTGGAGTTGTTTCATCTCTTGTATAACCTAAGTGTTAGAGTGCTGATCTAATCTTATAACAAAACGACTTCTATGCTTTTATTGTACCTTATCCATATTATTTGGCCTCAGAGTTTAAGTGGCTCAGAAAATGACTGTTATCTCATAAATAAAAAGCACTATGAAGTTATTATAATTCTTTAATATAGAAAATACGTTTTCTTGAATGTAATTTGCAAAAAAAAAAAAAAAAAAAATTAAAAAAACCTAAAACCCTGTGGTCCTTTAAATAAAGCATCTTTCTAACTGAAAAGTTGGGCAACTGCTTCAGAACTTAACAGGCTGTTTAAATAAATAAAATTTTAGATTGGTAAAACTTTCTCTCTCCCTCTGCACACATTGGTTTTATCCTTTTACATTTTAAATGGTGAACATGAATGGTGTCATTGTAGATGTAGAGATTGACGTTCTTAATCTCAGTCCATAGAAATACTGCATAACAGTCTAGGAAGAATTTCCTTTTTCTATTAGTTCACATATAGTAGTACGAGAGGCAAAATAATATGGACCTCCTATATAAAAGGGAATATAAAACTAAATGTTTTAGATACAGCAACACTGACATGCAAGCAGCTCTTCATTGGAGGTTGGTAATAAACAACACAAATCATTCAGTGTGCCAGTGAATGTGTAGAGAAGCTTTGGTAACAAATCCCTACTTTTGTGAAAAGTGCCGGAGGGTCTTTAATGTCCAGGCAGAGACAATTGGACCTCAACTCCTCATCTGAAAGACCCACACACAATAAAATGCCTACTTTGAAAGGATAAAGGGTTAAGTTTAATTCTGCTGTAACTTGAATTTATGGTTTAATGGAAACTGGTTATTTCAAACCTGAGCCTGAGATCTTAAGCCACTCCTCAGTTTAAAGAAAAAAAAGTGACAGTCTTTTGTCCTATTTATATGTGCATTAATTTTTCTTTTGATGTCAGTGGGAAGCACACCTATGTAAAGAGAATAACCTAAAATACAAAAGAGAGAAATGTACAATATTCTCCCATAGTAACTGTTTGAAGAGTTTTTTTTAAATCTTTAAGATTGTCGGTTCCTGGGCATAATACTACAACATTTCCCTTATCAACCTTGAATAAGCCTATAATATTTTCATAGGAATCACATGCAAGGCAAGAAAAGAACTTCATAAAGTAGTGAGGAAAATTCTAGAAACTGAAGCTAAAATTCTCCGGAGACCTTTTGATGGTAGGTATTAAGAGTGGAAATGTTGGCTTGTCTGTGATTAATATTCATGTTTAGAAAAGTACAAATCTATTACCTTTAGAAAATAGAAGCATTTTTCTTATGTATCTGATACTAGTTTGTAGTTATAATATTCCTACATGATTGTAATATTTCATGCCACTTTTACAAACAGGGTGTTTAAAGGAAAGTTATATGCATTATATTTTGATAACAAATGTTAGACACATGCTAGGACAGAATACTGCATCCTCTTTCAGAAGAGATTTGAAGCTTAAAACTTTTGTATGCCAAAAGCATTGTTTGGTGAAGAAGTCCTGGAAGATTTTTGATTTTAGGAACTAGGTGTGAGTGTGCGACACTCTTCATCAGGATTGTTGTTAGTGTTAATTGAAAGGAACGCAACCTCTTTGTAGTGTGTGTGTGTGTGTGTGTGTGTGTGTGTGTGTTAGAGCACAGGACTTGGTGTCAGGACTTAAAGGTTCAATTCCTGATTCTGCCATCAGCTTGATATGACATGTTGGGCAAATAACTTTCTATCTGCCCTCATTTACACATCTGTTAAATGGGTATAATATGTACCTCACAGAAGTGTTGTGAGTGTGGTTCAGTAGATTAAGGCCCAGATCCTTAGAGTTGCTGATCATCCCCAACTCCCACTGAAGCCAGTGGCAGTTATGGTTGGTAAGCACTATACAGGATCAGTTCTTAAATATAAATAAAGCATTTTGAGATCCTCAGTTTAAAGACTCTATATAAGTATAAAATATAAAAAGATGAGGTGAAATCCTGGCCCTATTAAATTAAATGAAAACAAACTCCCACTGATTTCAGTAGGATCAGGATTTTGGCCATGGTCTTCTGAAAATTATGTTGCTTCCATTTTATCGGTCTGTTACCAGTTTTTTGATATTGTAGCACTGATTAAATGATTGCTCCATAAATGGTTATTAAGTCATATTAATAATCCAGGAAATAGTATTTTTGGTTGGTAAATAAGAAGGTGACTATGAAGAAAAATGCTTATTAATTTTAACATTATATTTATGTGATTTTTGGTAAAGAATATTTCAGTACGTTTACAGAAGATCATGAACGTGCCTTGTGGGTCCTCTTGAAGAGAAGTCAATCAGAAGACAGAATCGTTCGACTGCAGGCGGTGCAGCAACTGGCAGAGAACGGTCACTGGCATGGTAATGTATGCTGTGACAACCTAACCAATCTTTGAAACATGATGAGATCTCATTTAACTGCTCTATGTTCATTGGCAAATACTAACATGAAAAGGGGCTGGTAGCCAAAGGAGAAGGCAAATATTCTTTTTTGAAAATGGTTTTAAAATTTTTTTATTTAAATTTTAATTTATTGCTGATTAAAGGCACCCATATGCACAAAACAGCGCATGTGTGACTGCAGTGCAGGCTTCCCCATGCTGCCCCACCCATGTGCCTCAATCTTGACCTCATCTAGACAAGAGAAGGTAGCTTAGTTTCCGTATCTTTTAGTTCTTTGACCTTTGTGTTGGGACTACCAACAAGATTGTCTGTTGTGGTGGCAGCTTGGTGATAGCCTCAGTTCTGTCCCAAATGGACATCAAACACAATTCCTGAAGACCACTTAAAAGCTATTGGATGGTAACAACTATGGGTTACTACCAGTTTGGTCTAGATTTGATGTGGCAGCCTGGAGGTGAAAGATTTTTCATGCTATTATCATCCTAAAACATTCATTCTACCCTAAAGTATTTTTTTAATGTCTGTGTTTGCTCAGAGAAGTAGAAACCTCCCCCACACTTAGGTAAGAGAACTTTTCTTTAAGGCCAATTTAGCTTCATGTTCCTGTATTATAAGTTATAGCTTCCAGCTATTTATAATAAATGCTGACATTCTTTTATGTTAAAGGAGCCTTTGCTTCTTGTGTTTACCCTTTTCAGAATAAAAGCTCAGTTTTGTTATTTTGATTCTTTACAGTATGTTTATACTTAGAAAATCCCAGGGTTCCTGTTCTTATTTTTTCAGAGCTAAATTTCTGGCAAATGTGGTAGAATTGCTTGGCAGGTATCAGTGCATTCTTTGCCATGGTAGCAGTGCTAAAACATATGCTTCTATCCTTCACTTCTGCACTCCAAAAACTTTCTCTAGTAATTCTGGTAGAATTTTGGGAGCTCTGAGGTTTTTTTAGTACGTTTATGGCCATGGAAGCTAATCCTGTACGTCCAGATATATTGGGGGATAGCAAGGGAAGTGTCATACTATTATCAGGTGCATGTACAGCATATAGTACTCCTGAGAAAATGTGCTTTCTGATTTTTTGCTGGGGAGCTAGGGGAGCATACACTTGCTTATGTTGTTAGTACATTTAGTTCTACCAGGTCCACAGATACAGAAACAATGTCAAAGCTCAAGTACAGGGAAGAATCTAGCCCATGACCTCCAGGCCAGTCAGGTATCTCTTTTTCAGCACTTAGGTTGACAGCGCAAAGCAAAGTTAATTGCTGAGAATGCAAAACAGAGTGAGATTATGAACAGTTTATCAAATAAAGTAGGATAGCCATTTTACTTAAAATCTTATATTAAGTGCAGCATCCTTTTCTAATCTTCTCCTGTCCCTGAGTCTCCTGGTGTAGTCATTTGCCACACACCTCACCAGCCCACATCTGAAATGGTTGAGCTTGCAATAGAGGTGGTGTGGCATGAGCTCAAAGCCAGGCAGACCCTCATCAAGCTGAGTAATGAGGAAGGAGTTTCTTACAGAGGGAGCAGCATGTTCCCATTTTGCTCGCCACAGTGTGATAATCATGGACATGGTTAGTAACATAGTCCAGATTAGTCTTCTACTAATGAGACAATGGCAAGGCGCCTCCTATATATCTTTGAAAATTGGCAGTTGTGGTATCTCCGGGGTTTTGTCAAGGAGATTCTTTGCTGCACTAGAACACTTGAGGTTAGGAGGCAGGACATTAGAAAGGACTGGTAACCAATCGGTGTTTGTTGGTCTCATAGTCCTGTTATTATTCTTATCATTTGATTCAATTGTACATCAGCTAGCTTTGTGTAGAAAGGGTTTAACCACTCAGAAGCACAGTATTCTCCATCGGAGTAGTAGAGAGCTAACTGTGTCTGCACATTAGCACCCCAAGTTGTGCTTGCAAGTTTATATAAAAGGCCCTTTCTGCTCTTAATCTTCTGAGTTACCTTGGTGAGGTGGTCATTATAGGCAAGTGTACAAGTTAAACTTACTCCTAGATATACTGGCTTTGGATATTGTGCTAATCCTTCTCCATTCAAGAAGATATTGAGTTCTCATGAAGCGTTAGTGTAATTGAGATGAAAGCATGATGATACTGATGTCAAAGATATTACCTTGATGGGTTGTTAGGTCTACAGAAAAGATGCTTTGAAACAGAAAATTACAAGCAATGCTGGAAAATAAATTGAGCACTTGGAGGATCCAGAAGAACATAACTCTCAGGAATCTGTTCTTGCCACAACTTTTTTGAACATTGAAAATCCTCCAATCTCTCCCTACCTTCAAGAAACAGAAACTTCAAAAAGGTTGAGGACAACCTGAACCAAGACATGGCAGCCATAAGTGGCTATTGCAAGAAGTGGAAATTGAGCCCAGTGTGTCAAAGACAGTGTCATGTTGCTTTCATCTCAATATGAAAAGTAAACAGTATATCTTTGAGTGATAATGAGGAAGGATGTTGTGGTAGTTGGGACACTAGCTTGGAACTTGGGAGATTTTTGTTCAGTTCACTGTTCCATCAGACTTCCTGTGGAATCTTGGATTTTTACAATGCAAATGATCTCTCCCTGCAACCTCTGAAACGAATGAATAGCCCGTTGAATTCGTGCATGTCTGGTGTCATGCTGTCTGGAATGGCTCACAACTGTGAGTACCTACCTCAGGGTAGACTGTCAAAAGCAGAGCAGACACTACAAACTGGGTCCTACTATGTTCTATAATTGGATTTCACTAACCCAGGGATCTCAAACTCAAATCACCACGAGGGCCACATGAGGACTAGTACATTGGCCTGAAGGCCGCATCACTGACACCTTTTCATAAAAAGATACAAAAGCCCCCCGCCCCCAACACCAACACCCACTCCATCCTTTCCATGAGGCTTTGCCCCTGCCCTGCCTCTTCCCATTCCAACCCCCTCACCAAAGTCCCCACCCCAACTCCGCCCCCTCCCTGCCCCTATTCCAACCCCTTCCCCAAATCCCCGCCCCATCCCACCTCTTCTCCGCCTCCGCCTCCTCCCCTGAATGCACAGCTCCCCGCTCCCTGGCGGCGGGAAGCGCCAGGAGGTAGGCCGAGGAGTGGGGAGCTGAACTCCCAAGATATTGCAATAGTCTTATAATGGAGTCACAGACAGTCCCCTTAAACACTCCAGTCAATTTTGCCACCCAGACAAGATGCACTATGTGATAATTGGTCACTTACACCAACAATCATAAAATATTCAGGTTACACCCAATCCCAAGAGACCTGTTGCTTATGCAGGTCGATTTGCATTCCAGATCTTACACTGGAGACACTGCTGATAGCCAATTCTGTAGTAAATAACTAAAGTTTTATTAACTAAGAAAAAGAAATGAGTTATTGAGAGGTTAAAGCAGATACAAATATATGTACAGGTGAATCACAGTCTATAATTTCAAAAGGTAGCAGAGATGTAGGGTTCTGCCAGTTTCCCGAAAGATTTTCAAGGCTACCCAGAATAACTCTGGGGATCTCTGCCTCCTTGTTTGCCTTATTAAAATCCAAAAAGCCCATAAATGAAGAATTTTTCCTTGTGTCCATATTTCTTGCTTCTTCTCACAGAAATGAAACTGACAGCAAGAGTTCCCATCCAGATTCCTTCTTCATGGTGGTGAGGGGGAGGAATGAACTTACCAAAGTCTTTGATCTCACACACAATGACCATTTACTTTCCATGTGCAGGAATTAGCACTTTCCTGTTAAAGTTCTTCATTTGTATTACAAAAGACTTCTTTCTCATTTGACGGGTTACTTAGTTACAGGGCTGACACTTGGCTTATCAGGGTTATACCTTGTTTGTGGTGTTGGCCTCTTTCCTTGTCTGGATAAAACCTGTTATCAATTCGCTTGACATGGTTTAAACATATTTTAGTTATAATTTCAGCATATCTTCATCGTCCTTTGTGGGTTGGCCTTACATACATCACACAAAAATATTAATGATCAGTCAGTTATTAGTTTTCCAATGATGTATTACATGACACCTTTTAGATACAGAATGTAACAGTAGTGAGTTTGGATACATTGAGCTGACCAGAAACTCACTAGTAGATACCAGGAAGCCCCTTGCCTTCTCGCATAGGGATGCTTTTAGGGTCACGGCTGGTTAAGAAACATCAGTGGTTCAGCTCTCTCCCTCATTGCACTCAGTATTTTATCCTTTTCTTGATAGTAGTGTAGATAGACAATCACATCTTTTGGTCTGGTGCCTACTGGGGACCTGGGGAATAGGGATTTGTGAGCCCTCTCAGTATGAATGCAATCTTTATTGCTCAGTTTTAATATGTAATGGAAAATATCGTCCAACGTGTCCAGCAGGTTTCTCGCTTCAGTTTCCTCTGGAATAACTTTTATCCTTGTATTATTCTTGCATTCTCAGTTCTCCGTGTCCTACAGCTTTAATTCTATTTCTTTTTCTCTTTTTTCAATTATTTGGATTCTTTCATGTAGATTAGTAATGTTGTCCAGTTGCTCATTTAATCCTGTTTTTGCATCTAATATTTTCCCTTTCATCTCAATTTCATTTTTTGTATCCTTAATGTAAGCCTGGAACTTTTATCTCAATTCCTTATTCATCTTTTTGATATCTAATGGCCCGGCCCCCGCAGCTCAGCTCGGCTCCGGCCTGGCCCCTGCGGCTCGGCTCAGCTCCGGCCCCCGCAGCTCGGTTTGGCTCGGCTCTGGCTCGGCTCGGGCCTGGTCCCCGCGGCTCGGCTCGGGCCCAGCCCCCTCAGCTCGGCTCCGGCTTGGCCCACCCCCGCAGCTCGGCTCGGCTCCAGCCCTCCGCAGCTCAGCTCTGGGCCGGACCCAAGCCCCACGACCCTGGCCGGAGCTCTGGCCCCGCTCTTGCTAAAGCCAGCCCTGCAAGTGGTTTAAACCAAATGTTTCACAGGTGGTCATTGACTGAGTGTTCCTCATGTTCTGGATCCCTTGTTTGAGACCTTATGGTCTGATTTGGAGAAGTGCTGAGTGCTCGGAGCTGCCACTGAAGTCAATGAGTGCTGTGCTTTAAACATATTTAGTAATTATGTAATGCTAAATAATCTGAAAAATCAGATCCTAAGTGTTTTATATTGGGCACCTTAAATTAGTGGATACTTTTGATCTTTATTTCTCTGTGCCTAACTCCCCTTCTATAAATTGGAGGTAATATTCCCTTTCTTCCCAGGAGTTTTTGATGCTAGATTAATGTATGTGAAGTACTCAGGTAGTATAGTGATGAGTGTCATAGAAAACTTCATAAGGAAATTAATAAATCTGTCTTCGAACAGTGTTTGACCAGAGTGCCGTAAACAAGACCTGGGGCCACACATTGAACAATGAGAATAAAACAAAATATTGAATAGCTGCTCATTAAGTGAGCACTGTCTGTGCACTGAATGAGAAGCGGGGGTCCTATGGAAAAAATAGTATGAGATTATGTAATTAAAAACAGTATCATAATGCATAGACATTCTGAAGGTTGCATAGGCTACTTTAATTCTGGCATTTCCTAATTTTTGGGTGCTTGACTTTGCCACCTTAAATAATGTTAATTAAATGTAGTTTTTTGTGTGTAAGTCTTTGCACCACCAGGGTCTAAGATGCTATATTTCTAAAATATTATATGTAGCATAACACTATTCAAAAATCTTTCAGATTTCAAAGTTTTGTCTGAACCAAGACCACAGACAGGCCTGAGTGCAAGCATAGCCTTGGTTTGTGATTTTTGTTTTCCTTTCAAAGCACTAACTCTAAACACTTGCTATCACATATGATTGGCTAGTGTCTGAAATTCTTTATTACAGTGTCATATTTTGGCCTAAAAGGATTAATTAATACCTGCAGTTAAAATGTCATTTTCGTTTTGTGTTGATCTGACAACCCATTTATTTTTCCACTTTAGAGTTTGTGACTACAGAATCATGGAAAACTTGTGTGGATTGCAGTAATATTGTTCTATTTGTATTCATATTTTCAAAGTACTATGGAAATCACAACTAAAATTAATTGAAATATTCAAGGCTAGTTTTGGCCATAACATGTACCTTCCTCTTACTACAGATTATCAATATAGGACGATTGCTCAAGCCTGTGATCAGAGGACTGTGATTGGTTTGGCCCGATCCAAGGATATTGATCTTCGTTTTTTTTTGCCACCACCTCCCTTACCAAAAGTAAAAGATGTAAGTAAATGAAAATGTGAGTAATTAGTTGAATCTAGTCACTTTTGGTGACAAAAGTCACAACAGTGTTTTGAGGTGAGCTGGACTACTCCTACTCCTAATTTTATTTATAATTATCGCCATTCCACCGCCCCCCCCCCCCCCCGCACTTGTAGTATAGTGCAATTAAGGGCTTGTCTGCACTTCCAGCTCTGCAGCTGTGCCCCTGTAGCACTTAGTGAAGATGCTACCTCTGCTGACAGGAGAATTTCTCTCATCTGCGTAGTTTCTCCACCTCCCCGTGTGGTGGTAGCTATGTTGACAGAGATGCCCTCCTGTTGACATAGTGCTGTCTACACCGGTGGTTAGGTCAGTATAATTGTTTCCACACCCCTGAGCAACATATTTATACCAACACAACTTCGTAGGGTGGATCAGGGCTAAATCTTACACCAGAACCTTCATTAAGTTAGAGTTTAGGTTGATGAAATGCACTGCATGTCAACAGAATCAGTAAGAGTCAGGGAAATAATGAGCTAAGCAGACATTTCACATTCAGAACAATCTCAGGTCACATCTTAACTTCCCAGGTCACTCAGATTTTACAGATCCTCGGGACGCTTTAGATGCAGTTCTCCTACCTGTCTCTTCCCTGTTGCTCTTACCAAAAATGAGCTCCGTCAGCCTGGATTTGTTAACCACTTGGGCATGCTGTAAAGCCCATCTTCCTCCCAGGCATTTGAGTAGGGCTGAACTCAGGGCTGGAGGGGTTTGTTTTTATTTTATTCTTATATTAACTGGTTGGTATCTATTTATATGTCAGGGTGGATTGAGCAGTCCTTGTATATTGTATTCTGTATTTAATATATGGAATGGGCCCAGGGCTGGGCACCTGTAGAGGATTTTTGTAAAACTAATAAAATGAATCCTTATCATGGGCAACATGTCCATTCTAAGCCTCAAGACTTGCAAAATTAGATATGGCATGTAGCAGTGATGTTCTGTAGCTTTGCACTGTCAGGTTTATCACCCTTGGAATGTGATATGACCAGTGTGAATAAAAATTGAATTTTTAAAAAATAAAAAAATGGATTTTTTATTTAAATCAGATTTTTTAAAATTAAATACAATTTTATTTAAAAAAAAAATTTAAATTAACTTTGAAATTGGCAATCTGTATTGAGGCCTATGCATCCGAAGAAGTGAGGTTTTTACTCACGAAAGCTTATGCCCAAATAAATCTGTTAGTCTTTAAGGTGCCACCAGACTCCTTGTTGTTTTTGTAGATACAGACTAACACGGCTACCCCCTGTATTGAGGCCTAAACCTCTTATAATCTGTTAAAATAATTTAAAGCAATATATGTTTGCTGTCAAATTTTAAAGGAAGTCAGACCACTTTACTAAGGGAAGGCCCTGGCTAAGCACTTGGAACCAGAGTTTGTTGAGGTGGCAAACCATCTTTTAACATCTCTTCTGCAAGTGTAGAGAGAATATTTTCTTCATTTCAATTTATTCAGCTACTTCAGTTTATGACCGATTGCAGCTGCGTGCACTATTTTAAAGAGACCCTATTGTATTTTGTTTATGAGTGGTTAATGTAATATGTATCATTGTGGGCCAGGGATTGTAGGCAGCTTGGGTCGGGGAGGGTAGGTAGAGGAGGATTACCACAGCTCCTACAGGAACTAAAAACAGTGGGGGGTGATTAAGGCTAGTCTCTGAAACTGCAAACAACTCCAGAGCCGTACTACCTGCTGGGGTGGCTTGCATATACTGGCTCTACATGAATTTTCCATAGACCAACAAACAAACAAAGGGCTTTTGGTATAAAAAGGGTGGGTTTAAACCAACACAGGGCCTTCTTTTGATTTGGGAAATGGACAGGACCTTCTGTCCGAGGTGGGGTCCAACTAGGGTGACCAGATGTCCCGATTTTATAGGGACAGTCCCAATATCTGGGTCTTTGTCTTATATAGGCACCTATTACCCCCACCCCCGTCCCGATTTTTCACATTTGCTGTCTCGTCACCCTAGGCCCAACCCTTGTGTAAGGTTTGGAAAGACTTTGGGCAGCTAGGGCCCCATGAGACTGATGGATGACATCTGGTAACTTTTAGCATGCATATAGGAATGTTTATTGTTTTTCATATGTTGCCTCTGTAATGCTTTTACCCTAAGAATAAATGTATTTTGCTTTGTGAAGGCTGGCTGGTAACTGGTATACGTTGTTGTAGCCCCTGGAGAAAGGCTAATCACAGGTGCTAGACCCTGGTTAGACCTTCTGGGGAAATCACAGTGAGATGCAGAGGGACGGCAAACCTGAACATGGTGGCCAGAAACAATCAGTTCAATTCATAAACTGCAGTTAATAATACATCCTTTTATTAATAAATCAGTTAACTTTAAATGCAGATCATGATTTGAAAAGAACTTTCTCATTTATTCAGTACTTTTAAGGTAGCTTTATTTAATAAAACAAAATGTACAGTGCTGTTTTTGTGCATTTTTAATTGAATTTGAATTTCCATTCAAATAGATTTTGACACAAATCACAAGTAAAAAATTAATTATCTAGTAAATAAGAAATGCATCACTCAAGATTTTCTAATGTCATAAAAAAGGGAGTCCTTAAGAATCTGAAATAAATGTAAATTAAGCTATGTAATTGCTTAAATACATATGTATAGATCTAGTATACCCTGGTTAGCAAAAAGAAACACCAAATTTAGTATAAAGGCTATATTTAGTTACGGATCAATCTGTAGATTCTATCAATCAATATGTTACCAACTAATGAGAATTAACCTTTGTGTAGAAAATAACTTAAGTACACATGCACAACACAATTGAAATCAGTTATTTAAATCAAGGTTTTTTGCTTGCTGATTTAAATCATGATTAAAATCAGTGACTTGAACAGGGTGGATTTGATTTAAATCATGATTTAAATCACTAGTCAGGAAGACTCGATTTAATCATGGATTTCTATATAAAAGTGCATTCTTGTTCGTTGTTATAACCTTAATACATATTCTTCACAACTCAGAGATAGATGTAGGTTTCATTTTTAGAAGGTACACACTACATTTTTATTTTGAAAACTTTTCTGACTAGTTTTACAGCTATATCAGGAAATGAATGATGGTTTGGTTATGTCATTTCCCAAAGGTAATTGAAGCAGATATTTATGAAGTCACTGGGAGGTGAACTATCTCCAGTTCAACAGGTTAATCATTAATGTTTGGAGGATTTTCTTGCCATGCTGTATTAGGAGGAGAACATCATCAGACAGACATTTAAATTGTTTTATTTAACTAAAACAACAATGTTATGTATTCTGGATTTTTTTCTTCAACAGCAAACATATAATATTTTAATAAAACAAGCATATGAATTTTTGAATTTAGCTAAACATTCAAGTTTTTTAAAATCAGGTTTGTTTTTGTTAAAATTGTTTTTAACTAAAATAGTTAAATGAAATATATATTTTTTAAAAACAAAAATTAAATCGACTATGTCAGCCAGGTTAACATGAGAAACTTAATATTAATATCGTCTTCTGCAGCTAACTCAGTCGTCTTCAACTTCATTTTCCTGTTTGTTCATAAGCTGGAAAAGAAAAACAAGCTTTCCTGCTTTTTCAGGTCCCAAACGATTTCTCAATTTGGAATGAATTAGTCCAAAGGAAGAAAACATTCTTTCAACACCGGCAGAAGAAGCTATTGCTGTTAAAAGTGAGATTATCACTTCAACAGTCTCTGACTTCCACCAGTTCACTGGTGTGACATTCTTTAAAACATCATGAGCAAACATATATTTCTTGAATGGTTCTTATTCCCAAACTGGGTCTCTGTTACGTCCCGCTGCCATTATAGGTTTTCCCATCTAGTGAGAGAATGGTATGGTAGATCTCAAATCAATGAAGGCTACACTCAGAAAGACTTCAAAACTTCTGGAATATGCTGCTCAACAGTTTCACTTTTGTTTCTACTACCTGTCCCTCCCTTCTCACGTTTATCTCCAGACTTCTTCTCCTTGTCCAGATCTGTTCCGCCCCCAACAATCTTCTATTCATTCAACTTTTTGAAACTTTGCACTTTTAGAAAGAGGTAAGGGATTGACTCTGTGTACACAAACTTGCAGAGGGACAATAGGGCTGAGGTCTGTTATTTCTCACCTCTATATATTATTTATTTATTTGTTTAAAAACATTTTTGCTGTTAATAAGCATGTTATCTCTGGAGAGACAAATCCACAGTTTGAGAACTGCAAAACTTAGCATCTCTGATGGTATCCTCTAGACTGAGCACTGAGTCCCATTGGGTAGATAGAAAGATTAACCTAAATAATCTATACAGAAGCCCCTGGAACCCCATAAGACTGGGTCCCCTAATCCATGAATGATTGGAACTCATTTACAAAACTTTTCTTAAACATTACATAAATACATTGTCTCATACGATAGAATTAGAATTTATAATCCCTATTCCATGATGAGATATCTTAGAGCTATAATGTATCTTAATTAAAACTATGTTTAGATAGTTCTTTTCCCTCAAAAATAATTTTATAAAAAAAAAATCTGATTTAAATAAAAAAATCCAATTTTTTTTATTTAAAAAAAAAATTATTTTTATCCCCCCTGGACTTGAATTACTTTGATTAAATCACTCCAACATGGATATGACCATGGGTCTAACTATTTCCAAACAGTTGAACCTCTCTGGCTTGAGGCATACTGGAGTACAGATATGTGTATTTTTACTATTCCAGCTGTATAATCACTGGGTAACTGATAGAGTGGATATCCGTATATAGAAGTTAGGGAGGTCTTTGCATCCTACTCATTGAGGAATTGAAGTAAAACATTCCAGCGGCAACTGTTGGTCTGTGCATATCCATCTACCAGTGCCATAAAAGATCAAAATCATTTGAAAGCAAGGAAAGTTCCCCCATGTCTATCTCCAGAAGCTCAGGATCCAAGAAAGAGAATCAAATCAAATGATATGTTCAGAGATGCTGATTTACTGGTAGGTAATTTTCATATATGAGGAAAATAAACCAGACCAGGTTAGAATTGCCCAAGACCAAGGCTGCAGATGGAGGCAATATCAGAAAGAGGGTTCGAACTCACGAGTCACTAGCTCCAGAAATTGTATTCCAACCATTAGCTTGCATTTTTTCTCATCCAGAGTATGTGGCCTTAGGCAAATGACTTAACCTCACTGTACCTGTTTTCCCATCCCCACCTACTTGACAGGGGTGTTTTGTGGATTTCTTAATGAATATTTGTACAAATACTTCAAAGATAAAGAAATATACAAGTGTTAACTATTTTATTTCTCTCTTTAATGCCATAATTTAATTTTTTAATCATGCTATTATTTTTGTAGTTGGTTGATAAAACCATATAGTCTTAATCTGCACCATTATTTTTGTGGTGATCATCATGCAATTGAGGGCCAAGTTACAACAAGAAAGATTGAATACTCTGGTGCTTTCCTGCTCTAAGCTCCATTTCATTTCTGTAACACAGGCCAATAGGACCCACATTTTTATTCTTCCAGACCTCATTGAAATAAAATAAGTCCTAAACCTAGAAATTTAAAGCTGACTTTCATTGAAAAATTTGCTCACCAATAATAATAACCTGTCATTTTATAGGGCTCTACATCTTCCAAGTGCTTTACAAACATTAACTTAGGTTGCAGAGCACTCAAACTAGGCCTTTCAGTTTACAGCATTACTTCATGTAACAATTTCTGTTGTTCCAAATCTTTGTTTGCTTTCACATAATTTCCTGCTGTGTTCCTTTGGAGAGTGTTAATGAGTATTTGTGTTCTTTTGTTATAGGATTATGCTATAGAAGATGAGCTCCGATTGTTATTGGTATCTTTACCTCAGACTGATCTTGAGCAATGTGTCCAGTACTTCACATCTCTGGCTTTAAGAGAAAGCAGTCAGACTCTAGCTGCACAAAGGGTGAGCTCTTAACTCCAGGATGGATTTATACAGAATGTTCTCTCTTTTTAAAATATGTATTTATTTAAGGTATAATTTTATAATATTAGAGTGGGTGAAGCTTTCCCTTTCCACACCCCATGGTGCTTCTGCTCCACGAGGACTGAGACTCTTTGTGGGGTTATGCAAAGATGAGGGAGAGCTTGTTCCCTCCTCCCTTCCTGTTTTCACAACTGTACAGGTCTAACTACCATCTGATCCTTGCGGTTTACGCTCTCAGGCATGTTGTTGTAAAAATGAGATATGGGGCAGGGAATGGTATTGTATTAATACAAATAAAAAACCTACAGTGTTTCCCCCCTTTATTATACTTTCTGTAGTTAGTAGGCTCTCCTTTGAGTGAGTCTGCACATATACATTTCACTGTAGGTTAGGGTTGCCGACTGTCTAATCAGACAAACCCAAACACCCTTGCCACGCCCTGTCCTGCCCCTTCCCTGAGGCCCCACCCTTCTCAGAGGCCCCACCCCATCCACCCCATCTCCCCCGGTGCTTGCTGTCCCCCACCCTCACTTTCACTGGGCTGGGGCAGGGGGTTGGGGTGTAGGAGGGGGGGCAAGCTCTGGGAGCAAGTTTGGGTGCTGGAGGGGGCTCAGGGCTGGGGCAGGGGATTGGAGTGTGGGGGGGTGAGGGGTGTGGGCTCTGGAAGGGCTGGGGCAGGGGGTTAGAGTGTGGGAGGGGGTTTGGGGTGCAGGAGGGGGTGTGAGGTGCTGGCTCCGGGAGGGGGCTCAGGGCTGGAGTAGAGGGTTGGGGTGTGGGAGGGGGTCTGGGCTCTGGCTGGGCAGCACTTACCTCGGGAGGCTCCCGGTCAGCGGTGCAGCGGGGCTAAGGCAGGGTCCCTGCCTGCCATGGCCCCGCGCTGCTCCTGAAAGCGGCCAACACGTCCCTGCAGCCCCTGTGGTGTGGGCCAGGGGGCTCAGCGCGCTGCCCCTGCCTGCAGGTATCTCCCCTGCAACTCCCATTGGCCACAATTCCAGCCAATGGGAGCTGCGGAGTTGGTGCTTGGGGTGGGGGCAGTGTGTGGAGCCCCCCTGGCCTTCCCTACCTCTAGGTGCCGCATGGACATGCTGGCTGCTTCGGGGAACAGCACAGGGCCAGGTCAGACAGGGAGCCTGCCTTAGCCCCGCTGCACCACCGGACTTTTAGTGGCCTAAAATCTCCCAATTTGGCTTCAGTAGCCTCCAGGAGATAGAGCCCAATTTCGGGAGACTCCCGGCGAAACTGGGAGGGTTGGCAACCCCACTGTGCGCCCAGTGCACTGAAGTTGGAGATTTTGCCAGCAGTGTCACTAGGCGTCGTTAGTGCTTGTGTGCTGAGCTGAGGGCATAAAAGGGGTGTGTCTGTTGCCTCCCTCTCAGTTCTTTCTCGATTCCCATGGTGGGAGTTGGAGCTCCCTGTTGCTCTTTAACTTCAATTCACCAGCTTAAAAAAATTACTGTATATGGTTGTATAGTATTAGCTTAGTCTTAGTGTAAGTTAGTATACAAGCCTTTTTCCAGACATATGCCAGTTCTCAAACCTCCCGAGATGATGTCAGCTTTGGCAAGTTGGTATTCCAGTCTCTTTTCAAATAATCTGAAGTCCAGCCACCTGTAAGGAAACTGCTGGTGAGTCACCTACAGAGTAATGTATATGTGCACAATCACTCAAGGGAGAAAAAACATAAGTGTTGGAACCAGGGGTGTGGGGGTGCTGCAGCACCCCCTGGCTTGAAGTGGTTCCCATCATATACAGGGTTTACAGTTTGGTTCAATGGCTCTCAGCATCCCCACTATAAAAATTGTTCCAGCACCCCAGGTTACTTACCCGTACAGGAACTGTTGCTCTTTGAGATGTATTGTGCACATATACATTCCATGACCCTCCCACCTTTCTTGCTACTTAGGTCTTTAGACAGACAGTGGAGAGAAGAAATGGAAAGGGGGGCAATGGACATGCCCCTTTTATGCTCTCAGTTTAGTGCATGAGAAGAGCAGGGGAGCCTAGTGGTACTGTTTGCAAAAGTCTCTGGCTCAAGTGGATTGAGCGTACAGACACCCACAGTGGGATGTATATGTGCACAATGCATATTGAAGAACAACAGTTACTGTACAGGTAAGTGACTGTTTTCTGTAAAAGCTACTGATCTAATGGGCTGTTTTATTTTTTTTCCTTTATAAATATTAGAATATTTCAGAACATATAGGGATATATTAATGTAATATACATAAGAGCACTTGGTATAACAGCTTTACAGGCTGTTGCACGCTTCACTTTAAAAAAAAATAACTAGAACCACTCCTCTTATTTAGCCATTTGAGATTTGAGTTGATTGTTATTGATTCTTATTCCAGGGGGGCTTGTGGTGTTTTGGAGGAAATGGGCTTCCTTATTGCGAGACTTTGAGTAAAGTCCCTTCAGAGACAGTAGAACTCTTCTGTTTACAAGCTTTAGTGCAACATTCAAAGGTAATCCATGTATACAGCTATAATTGAACAGCTGTATTGATAAACTTTCCTTTCTGATCTTGCCTTTTGCATGTGTGGGATGCGGGGGGAAGCTGCCTTCACAACCTTCCCAATATCGTTTCCTCCCCCAAACCGCTGAGGTGCTGTTCACAGGATTGGAATCCATGTATGAGTAGGGGTGGAGTGGGAGGTTTGTGGGGACTGTTCACAGGATCTATCATTGTCTCCCACGGATATTCTCCTTCAGTGATGGAGATTCCCTTTTAAGGAGTTCCCTCGGGCATCTATGGCAAAGTGTGTGGGGGGTGCGTGGGGTAGCATGGATCTTCCAGTGTTGGTGGCAGGCCCTACAGTTGATTTCACAGTGGGGCACACCCAGGGAATAGTCAGGGATAAACTTTATGAGGAGGCCCTTGTGAAGTATTCCTCTACTACTTTGTTGTTGTTCCACCTTCTGACGCCAGTGCCTCTACCCTGCATAGTGGTAACAGCTATCCAAGGCTGTACATGTCAACTCCTCAGTGGAGGACATATCAGTTATGTGGAGTCTGGGTATATTCTAAGAATAACTTGTTTTATTTACACACGCACATCAATCCTGGAACAGAGATGGTCATATAGGCAGTCCCTTCTTTCAGGAATATCAGCGCTTGTCTACACAACAAAGCATGCCAGAGCGGTAAAGCGCACTAACGCTTGGTGTGTTCTAAAAGCTACTTAGTTCGCATGAATGTAGCAGGGCCTACATGGGGCAATTAGAGTGCTTAACAAATCACACCCCTCTAGTGCATTTTGCTGGTGCCCTGTAGACAAGCCCTCAGTCTAAGACTAAGGTGGACTTTCCAGAGAGCAACTCTGTATTATGAATTAACTCTGATCAGAGACCAAGGCAGAGCGCAAACTCTCCTACTGCTCGCACTGCAGCTCTTCCTCCCAAGGATCATTGCCTCTACACAGAATCTTGCATAACAAAAACTAACAACAATACAGCATGTCTTCCCAACATCGAACATTTACTTGCACACTAAGAAAAAGAAAGTGGAAGACTATGTGTAACAGCGTCACCTGGTGACACTTGCCATAACAATATTAATTGCACAAGAAAGACTGCAGGTAGAACATAGCTAAAATCAGAAGCTGAATAAATACATATTGAAAAAAATCCACTAAGCTAAATTTATGGTAGGGAAGGGCAAAGAGCACAGTACTCAGCCATAGCACAGTATTCAATACTATAATAGAAACTTTCATGTCACCAGCATCCAGGGGTGAAAGTAACTTAAAGGACTTACCGGTACTCTGGAGCCCTTAGGAGGGTGCGGGTCCTCATCCGGAAGAGGCGTGGCCTTTAAATCCCCCAGTGCTTTAAATCAGTATTTAAAGGGCCCGGGGCTGGGGCTGTGGTAGCAGCAGCTGGGAGCCCCGGGCCCTTTAAATTATCCTTGGAGCTACCAGCTGCAGAGATGGCTGGGAGCCCCAGGGGTGATTTAAAGGGCCTGGGGCTCCAGCTGCCACTACCGCAGCGGAGCCCTGGGCACTTTAAATCACCATTGGAGGGGGCTCCGGGCTACTGCCGCTACCCCGGGCCCCAGCCTCGGGTGGAGCTTTAAAGGGACTGGGGCTGCACTGCAGTAGCGGCAGCCGGGAGCACCTGGCCCTTTAAATCACTGCCAGAGCCCTGCCGCCACTACCCCAGGGATCCAGCAGCGGGACTCGGGTGGCAATTTAAAGGGCCCCAGAGGTAGCGGCAGTGGGAGCCCTGGGCCCTTTAAATTGCCACCCGAGCCGCGCTGCCGGGGCCCCGGGTTAGCAGCAGCAGCCGGGGGCTACAGCAGTGATTTAAAGGGCCCGGGGCTGCCGCTACCGCCCTGGGCCCTTTAAATTGTCCCCGGAGCCCTGCTGCTGGAGCCCTGGGGTAGTGGTGGTGGGGTTGCGGCAGCAAGTTAAAGGGCCTGGGGCAGTAGTGGCAGCTGAGCCCCGGGCCCTTTAAATTGCCGCTGGAGCCCTGCTGCCGCTACCCCAGGGCTCTGGCAGGCTCCGTGGACGATTTAAAGGGCCTGGGGCGGTAGTGGCTACCTAAGCGCCGGACCCTTTAAATCGTCCCCGGAACCCTGCTGCCGGAGCCCTGGGGGGGGTGGCGGTGGGGCTCTGGCGACTATTTTAAGGGCCGGGGTGGTAGAGGCTGCTGGAGCCCCAGACCCTTTAAATAGCCACCAGAGCCCCGCCGCCGCTACCCCAGGGCTCCGGGGACAATTTAAAGGGCCCGGGGCTCCAGCAGCCGCTACCTGCTTACTTTCACCTCTGCCAGCATCTATTCAACAGCAATGGTCCACAGTATGGCTCATAAATGTGCAGTCATTTGCCTACATTGGTTTCTGTTGCTGCCATGAAGATCTGTAATGACAGAAGCACTGTTTAGAATAATGTTACCTTTTTGAATAAAAAAGGATTATAAGAGAGTGTTCTAGCGGGTAGGTGTGCAGAATAAGTGGCCCCAGCTTACACAGTGCTTTAGAAAAAGTGGGCAGTTGTGTTATGGAGAATTGTGGTCTTAGGATCTGATCCTGCAAGGTGTCAAGCATCCTCAGGTCCCATTAACTTCAGTGAGAGAAAACTGGAAGTGCTCAGTCCCTTCCCAATATTGGGCTGTCAAGTTGGAATGATTGTGCAGTTCGCATGCTAAAATTTTTGACTCCATTTCTGAGTTTGTGGCATTCAATAAAAATAAGTATTTCATAGTTCTTATAATTTCTTAAATTGTTAAACTGAAAGATTTAAGCATAACATAAAAACAAATCCTAGATTAAGTAACAATTTCTGCATATGATGTGGATATAGTACTTAGTAGCTTTAATGGAGACTATGTACAGAGAGCTTCTCAGGAAACTTTTGCAGATTTGGATATTTGCACGACTTCCACTTAGTATCACTGAATTTACTGTAAAATGCTAGGTTTCTACTCATTGTGATAAAATTGAAGCAAATGGAGGTCTTCAGCTACTACAGAGGATATACCAGTTGCGTAACGATTCTGCGAAAATACAAAGGAACATAATTCGCATCATTGGAAATATGGCTTTGGATGAACGTCTTCATTCATCCATAGTACGTGCAGGTAAAAAGAAAGCAAACGTAAGCAATCTTGATGCAATACTTATATTCTAAATTTGTAAGTTAATTTATTACTTTTGTAAAATACACAGGATCAATAGTGCTGGAGGCAGAAGTCCTATTCATTTACAGACCAAAACAGCATAGTCAGTGTTACTGCAAACTTGCCTCATCCCTACAGTCAGAGTCATAAATCATTGATGAAGGTTCAGAATTTGGGCTTAGTTCAGCTAAACATCAGAATTGGGATGTTTTTATGAATCTCTTGGTATTCCTCCTCACAAACTCTATCTACCCAATAGTTCCGAGATTTCCTTACTGGCTGTGATTTCTTCTTGTAAGGAGGCCAAGCAGGTCTGTTCCTCTGCCGTCTGGAGTGAACAGGCCAGTCCATCAATTTCCTCATTTTGAAGTAGATCTAGTAACTTCTACCTGGTCTTGCTGCTCTGCCTCTTTTAACGGGCTGTCTTTGGAGTTTGTGCCCCAGCATGCACCTGGGGATTGTGGAATTCTTTATGTTGTGAAATCCTTCCTTCTGTTTCTGTGAGAATCCCTGCTCAATCCCTGAGACTGGAGGAAGAGATTGTTAGAGAACAGATATTCACAATCCTTTAATGCTCTCTGCTGTATACATTTTAAAGGATGTACTAATTTTTAAAGAGAACTCCATAGAAGAGCTACTGGGTCTTGGCAGTCCAGAACTGGGAAGAAGACTACTTGTTTGTCCCCATAAAATGCTTACCAGGTTGGATAAGAGAAAAGGGCCTGTGAAGCCAGTAATTCTGTCTTCCCATGTTAGGACTGCCAGCACAGGAAGAAGAGGAAAGAGAATGGTAGAAGAGGTATTGGCTCATATTGGGCTCTCTGAGGGGGTGTGGGTATCCTTAGCTCAATGTTTTTTGACCCTTCAGAAAGGTCAGTTTAGGTGATATTTTAAACTATTTTAGGTGATATTTTAAACTATTTTTGTCATTTTTTGCTATTATAATACAGAGAAGTGGAAAAAGATGATTTGATAATGTTCTCTTAAGGACTTTCATTTTACACAAACCTTTGAAATATATCCTACTTCTAAAATCAATTTACATTCCTATGTGTCTTTCATAATTTTCTTTATATTTTTTTAATTCTGAAAGGTATTTGTTTTCAAACAGGTGACGTATGCAGCTCATCTATTCCTTTTCCTTATTTCTGCTGTGAATTACTAATCCTGAATCTGTGACATGTCAGTCATACTTTGTCTTTCTTTCTCCTTTCTTCTCTCTGCCCATCAGATGTTGGAGGTCTCTTATTCTACTGGGCTACTGGGGAGGTGCCATTTCTTTTCTCTATCTTTCTCACATCTTGACTGCTTGAGGGATTTGGGGATTTACTCCCTTGCTCCTTTCCCCCTCCCTCTTCCTTTTGGGTGATGGGAGGAATTGAAGGGGGGTACACACTCATCTTCTTGAGAGAGAGAGTGCTCTGATCACCAGTTGGAGTCAGAGATTAATTGCGTACCACATCAATGTGGAATATTTTTGGCACAGTTCAGTGCATTACACAGGTGCTACCATCCAGCACTGGCTACAGTCTGAGGCAAGATACCTGGATTGAAATAGGGTTTGTTCTAGCATTGCAGTTCTTATGCTCCTACAATTATTTTGGCAAACATCATTTTAAATGAGAAAAGCCATTCTGCAATCATAGTTCAGATAATAGTTTCTTAGTAATTAACAGCCAATGAGAGATGTGTTTTGTTTTATTTTTAAACTAGGTTGGGTTTCCATACTAGCTGAAGCAATGAAGTCTCCTCATGTCATTCAGTCTTCACATGCATCCAGAGCCCTGGCTAATCTGGACAGAGAGACAGTGCAGGAAAAGTATCCAGATGGCGTATATGTTTTACATCCACAGTACCGTAGCAGGTAAAGAGGAGGGTCCTTACTCTACCACATGTTACTTCTTTTATTATTCACTTACAAAAAACTTTGTAAAGGTGGAGTTAAAGTTGCTGCTGCCCAACAGTGCTGTCTGCTGTGCCTGTCCTTCTGGAATGTAGGACTTCAGCATCTTAAACTCAAATGTTAAGGCACTAGGAAGTACTCAGTGAAAGTCTCGTCATATCTCCCTGAAAAGAATGTGAGCGTTACAAGGAAAAACAAACACAAATTTACAAAAATTGGTATATGCACATTTAAGGTATTGCTTCACATGCAACTCAGCCCTGTTGGGATGCCAGCACCATATGGATAATTGTTTTTTTGAAAGCAAGGAATACTTGGCAAAAATGCAGGAAACTAATTGTAGGAAATCCCCTAGAGTATTGTTAGTAAAACAATTAATTGTGCTTGTGCAGCTGGAAACAAGGACAAGAAGCAGGTGTCAACTAGCAGCAACTACTCCTTACATTAATGCCATTGCACAGGCCACATGGAAGGTTCTGTTGGATTGTATGAATAGAAATCCTGATTTAGAATTGTAGTGGGCAAAGAGACTGGCATTTT
Organism: Malaclemys terrapin pileata; assembly: GCF_027887155.1. Lineage (NCBI taxonomy): Eukaryota > Metazoa > Chordata > Testudines > Emydidae > Malaclemys > Malaclemys terrapin. The sequence goes on from NC_071507.1 coordinate 91,184,965, forward strand.
TTATTACAGAGGATAAGGTACTATGATGTTCATTTCCTATTACCGTCCCTATGGGGGCATAGTTAAGATGGTGCTGTGTCTGAAGCAGCATCTTAAAGGTGCGCTTCGTTTTTCAGTAGGGATTTTACTGTCTCTAAGCATACCAGTAAAATACTCTTTGGCCCACTTGGTGAACAGCTCCTTTTGGGTGTCTGAAGGGACAGATACCCTCTGACACCTTGATAGTGGCAAAATCTATTACAGTGCCTCAGTGTAGTACCAAGGATACCTCTATCCTTCAGTTTCTTGGTATTGGCTGGGTGTAAATTGGAGTTAGCAAAGGGAAACTTTCTTATTGCAGCAGTGAGATTCAGCAATGAGCCTCAGGGAACTTCCCTCATTGGTTATGGGTTCCTCCCTCATTTGATATTCCTGCATGTGTCTTGCAGGGTAAGTGGTATTGCCGTGGGGTTTAGGTTCCCCTTCCCTCCCTCTGTTTCTTAGTAAATCACACAATTGCATTACTCACAGTGTTCCAGCATGGTGAACATTCCATGGAAATTTCACTGTTCCTTTGGATGCAGCATGAAGGGAATGGTGTTGGTTCAGTTTTCCAGCCATTTTATAAGTTGAAAACGTATCTGTTTGTGATCCATTGATGTGCCACTAGCCTCTTATACCTCCAATAGCAGCAGTCCCACTGCAGACAGCTTGGATGCATTTAATGTTATCCTGTATGGACCACTTGAACTCCCTCCCTTTTCCCTAGCCCACTGTATTCTGTGTGGTTCCTCAGTTTACATTTTATTGTGTATACTACGTGTGATGATCTCCGTAACATAGATATATTGTGCAGGTTTTATTTTTTAAAAAGCACTTTGGGATGAAAGTGGCTTATGTAAATGTTAATTTTAACCTATTAAAATATGTATCCTACTTCTTTTTAAAATTCTTTCCAATATCAGTCAGCCCATTAAAGCAGACGTCCTTTTTATTCATGGTCTTTTGGGAGCAGCATTTAAAACCTGGCGACAACAAGACATTAAACAGCCTTTGGATGTAAAGGCTTTCGAAGGGGAAGAGGTTTACAGTGAATGCTGGCCAAAGGTAGGGAGACAATAACTAATTCCCATCAGATGATTGTTTCCTCTTCAGTGAGCACTGTGGAGAGGAAAATGGAAGAAACCTAGAGTCACACAACACACAGTCAACCTGTGGAACTCTTTGCCAGAGGATGTCATGAAGGCCAAGACTATAACAGGGTTAAAAAAAGAGCTAGATAAGTTCATGGAGGATAGGTCCATCAATGGCTATTAGCCAAATTGGGCAGGGATGGTGTCCCTAGCCTCTGTTTGCCAGAAGGTGGGAATGGGCAACAGGAGATGGATCACTTGATGACTACCTGTTCTGTTCATTCCCTCTGAAGCACCTGGCATTGGCCACTGTCGGAAGACAGGATACTGGGCTAGATGGACTATTGGTCTGACCCAGTATAGCCGTTCTTATGCTTTTAGCAACTGCCTGGTTTTAATCTAGATTACTTCTAATCAGATTCTGCAAGTAGTTCTTTCTTACTTACTAGTAAATATTTGTCAACAAGTTGCATTTCTGAATAGATTGTTCTTGGGGTGGGATTTCCCAGCTAATGTTAGCCCCTTTGATATAATTGTTTCGTCCAATAAAAGAGGACGCAGTATCTTCCACATCTCTTTCTATTATTCCTTTTAGATTGGGCTAGAATTTGGTTGCCTAGTAGATATCTGTTCACCCTCCTTGCCTTTTTTATTTGTTATTCAGAGACCAAAAAATGTCCACAAAATTCCAGATTTTTTCAAGTATACTGTATTTTTATAAAGAAATAGATTGCTGATTAACTAAAGCTTTGTAGTGTTTGCTGTTGAATTTTTATCAGTGAATCAGTAACAAGGGCCTTAAAGAAATTTCGTTTGGTGTTGTGTATTTTATATCATAATGTAATCTGAAAAGTAACTGTAAAAATGGTAGTTCAGGGTTCCATTTTTAATCTAGTTGATTTTCCATGTCACACAGGAGAGGGAGACAGAAGCCTGAGTACTGATTCCAGCTCTGGCACTCACTCTCTCCCATTGTGGCTTTGGGCGGTTTCCTTAATCTGCATGCCTGTTTTCCAGTCTATAAAAGAGTAAGGGCTAGTCTACACTGGCAGCGCTTTAACATGCCTTGTGTGGTCGCAGTGCAACGCTGAGAGAGAGCTCTCCCAGCACTCTAAAAAAACACCTCAAAGAGGGGCGTAGCTCCCAGCGCTGGGGCACTGTTTACACTGGCGCTTTACAGCCCTGCAACTTGCTGCGCTCACAGGGGTGTTTTTTCACACCCCTGAGCAAGAAAGTTGCAGTGCTGTTAATTGCCAGTGTAGACAAGGCCTAATTCTCATGCACCTCAAAGAGGTGTTATGAGGATGTTAATGGGCAGTCTTCATCCCTGATATCATCCACGGAAGTCAGCTTTGTGAAGCTTTGCCATTGTTCATAAAGCACTTGGAAGATTAACGAAAAGCTTTAATTTTGAACTCAAAGGTGATTTATCGAACTGCCAGTCCTGCAAACACAGCCTGAGATCTTTAAAGTCAAGTTGCCTGTTAAATCATTATCAATAATAATTGTTTCTGCAATCAGAATTTAGTGGACTCTTTTGTCAATAATGCATGAGTCAATACAGAATCCAGCTCACTCTCCCATAGCTTTGGTGGCTTTGTGATGTGTTAACAGTAGTAAAAACTGTTTTGTCATTTAAAGTAAGCAGCTAGGACATAAAGGAACACCAGCAGCAAATATTTTCAGAAGGGTATCCTTTTTATATTTGTCAGTTTTCTGTCCAAAACTGTACTTTACATTTAATAGGGGTTTTTTTTCTTCTAATTAACTATCAATCTTACAGCAGATTGCTGGTCTTGATTTTGATGTATGAGAACCAACTGGTGTAGTGTAAATTCAAGTGTGCTCCTTTGTTTTGATTTTATATTTAATTTAGACCTGGCTAGCCTCAGACTGTCCTTCGCTTAGAATTGTATCTGTGGAGTATGACACCCACCTGAGTGATTGGAAAACAAAGTGCCCTATTGAGGACCACAGGTAACAAATGAAGTGCATGTAATTTGGGGAGGAGAGAAAAAGCTATACTATTGATATATTAGGATCCTATAGTCAGGAGCAGGTGATCTTATTTTTCCTGTCATGTGCTGCTGTGGAGGAGATTTTGGTTTGGAGAAACCCTCTTACCACCTGTTCCTCAGCAAAAGTGTGCACACTTGATTTCCCTACTGCCTGAGTAGGTGCTTGTGGTGTCTCTCTAAATTCTTGTGGTTCATTCAGCTTTGCATTAAAGAGAAATGTGTGAAGAACTCTAGAGACTGGCCTGAATAGATTCTTTGTGGGGTGGGGGATTTCTTAACTTCAGACAAACAATTCTCCAAATGCACTACAAAACAGTTTTCAGATTAAGACTTTATATGCCTAGTTTTGGCCTGGAGATCACTTTTATTCAAGAGTTATAAATCCCTGAAAAGAGAGAGAGACTATTCTGTGGCAGATAAAATATAGTAGCTGTATAATAGTTTTGGACAGGAAGTAAAGGAGACCATATTCAGCTGAAACTCAAGTTGGTATTTGTTAGGACATGTTTGCCAAAAGTGTTGTGAGATCTTTATTGACCACAAGTAATGAGAATTTCTGTTATACGTCTCATTTGAACAACAGCACCTCCAACTCAACAGGGTTTTCTAAAAGAAAAAATAGTAAAACAGACTAGGGGTATGTTCCAGAGCCCATTGAAGTCAACAGGAGTCTCTCCATTGATTTTAATGAACTTTGGAGGAAGCCCTAGATCTCAATCCTATAAACATTTATGTATGAGCTCAGTTTGAAGCAGGTGAGTAGTCTCAAGGATATGACTAGGGGACTACTCCTGTGCTTAAAATGAAGTGTTTACCAGATCGGGGTCCAAAGGATTTATATTCCATAGTAGGGGAAAACTTTCATCACAGTATAGAAAATTAGGAGGCACAATTCTCATTGTTTTCTCTCCCCACTCCTTGTTCCTTCTATTTCTTGGTATTTAGCAAATTGGTACAATTATTCCAATAAAGGAAGCATATGTAATCCACTCCATTAGGGAAACAATAACAATCTCACGCATTTCTTTGAAATTAGTAGAAACAAAACAGTTTAATAACAGCAAAAATACTTATAGACAGGTAATTCTGTTTCTTACTGTGTCCAACCAGAGTTATGGAAGTGGAAAGGAGTTAGAAAAAGGAAAAAATATATTTCTCAATGTGTATTGTAGTAATTTTTGTCCTCAGAATAAAGATCACCTGAGCATACTGTATTTGGTCATTTTGCAGTTCCATATGGCTGCTGAAAAAGGAAAAGTATGAAGGAGGATTTCTTAAGAGTATCAAGAAAGATGCAGCAGTAGAATCATAACCCTTGCATTATTATTCATAGATATGCTAGCTGGCCTTTTAAAAGTGAGCTTATAGTGCTGTCATTTAAAGTGTCACGGACGCGTGGGACAACAGTTAGAGTCCCCATGGAGCTGTGAAATCCCACATGCCATGCTGGACTTGATTCTCAGAAGGAGCAAATCTCTGCAGCTGTCTTAAAGATTTAGTTCAGTTGAAAAGCCACATTTGAATCTCTTTTCACAGGTACTATAGCAGAGTGATCTTTAACATCCATTCTGAGAATTGACTGTACAAGGCTTTTCAAATGTGGCTGTTGTTTAGATCTTTGCACTGTAATATAGCAATATCCTGATATTTCTGCTGCTCATTTAATTCTCCGAGTTCTCATCTTGTCCTGTGGTCCTCTATGTTCAACTTTACTTCTGCTGTGAGGAAGGGAGGTGATATGCTTTAAAGCATGGGACTGGAAATCAGTAGATGTTCCTGCTCTGCTACAGACTGGTTGACCTTCGGCAAGTCATTTACCTTTTCTGTACCTCAACTTCTCCATCTTCAAAATGGAGAAGATTATGCTTTACCGCTCTTTTAACTCTGAGATTATTGGCTGGAAAGTGTAATAGAAGAACAAAGTATCAATAGGTATTATTTTAGAAATTATAGGTAGATCAGAACTTAGTTGTTCAGAGCCCAGGTTTCAGCTTTAGCATTATCAGTGCATTGCTGCATACTTTAAGCACAATTTAGCAAAGTATTTGCTTGTCAGACACTGTTTGCTTCACAAGAGAATAGAATTCATTACACTCTGATGCTTTGAAAAGAAAAATATTTTTATATGAAAACCAAGCTGTTTAAAATCCCAAAGCATAACGAGACATTTAGAGCTAATCCTAAATCCCAAAACTAAAGGAAAACTCCAGTGCTTCTAGAAAATATTCGTTATCTCTGTCCCTGAGCTCCTGTTGTTCCTAGTGGCCTCAGTCCTACAAGGTGTTCAGTGTCCTCAGTTCCCAATGAAGATGGTAATAGCTGACTGTGTTCAGTAACTGTGTTCAGGTCCAACATGAGTTATCTACCTAATTCCCTTTTCATAGTATTGATGTACTGAAACTCCACTCCAGCATGAGACTGCCCTTTAATATGTTTGCCTTCCGCCTTGCATCTCTCTTTTTCTTCTGCAGGAAATCTATTGCTTATAGGAGCAATGAGCTTCTTAACAAGCTTAGAGCTGCTGGTGTTGGAGACAGACCTCTGGTATGGGTATCACATAGCATGGGGGGTAAGTACTTTGCTTATGCTGTACAGATCAGCTATGTATTATCGGCCATTATGCTTTAAAATGAGTAGCTAAATTAGCCTGAACAACCACATTTCAGATCAAACTCGATCACCCCAAAAGTTTGCAAAATGTGGTCTGAAAATATAAAACTGATGTTTTACTTTATTAACTATACTGCATTGCATGAACAATTTATTAATGAACTATATTGTTATCTCTTTGTACTATGTTGGGGAAGGGCACAGAATCAATGAATGATTTAGCTGAGATTGTAAGGAAGGTCATGTAATTGGGAACCTGTAGGCTAAATTGTCTCCTTGTTGGATCTTTGGATCACTGGTAGAGTTTAAAGGAAACCAAGTAAGTTTGGAATATTGGATTTGACACCAAATAGTAACAGTTTACATTTCCTGCCTCATTATAGTTTTCTACTTTTACATATTTTTCAGAGTAGACCTAATTAGTTGAGGAAAGAATATGATGGTCTGATTTGTATGTATTTTAATATGAACATTATTCTCTCAGTTATTTAGTTCCCTGCATAAATTAATATTTTTGTTGCCAGGTCTTCTAGTTAAAAAGATGTTGGTGGATGCTTCAAAGAACCCAGAAATGGATAAAATTGTAAACAACACCCGAGGAATCATATTTTATAGTGTACCTCACCATGGCTCCCAGCTGGCTGAATACTCAATGAATGCTAGATATCTTCTCTTTCCTTCTGTGGAGGTTAAGGAACTCAGCACAGGTATTCTCACTTTGTAGCCACTTAGTATAGGATTTTATCTGTTTATGATTTTTGTCACTCCATTTGAAAATGCAAGATAAAAACAACAAAAACCTTTCTTTTTAATCTTTCCAAGGCTGTCAGTTAAAGTGACAGAATAACTTCTGTACTTAACTGTTTGTAGAAGAGGCTAAAGCTGTGGGCAAGTTTACAGAATAGTCTCAGCCGTTCAGAACTGTAATAGTGTAGTATGTGACTCCTCTGTAACACACCTTGTAATCAAATCTCAGGCAATGTAGGATTAAATGACAAAGTTAGCATGGCATATTCTAGGCTGCTGTCAAACCCCTGAAAACAGGGTCTTACAATGGATGTGCTGCTGTTTTTACTGGAGTTATAATTTTGCCAAAATATTTCTTACAAGATAAAATATTGCAGATCAGTTTTTATTTTCTGAAAATGCGTTAACACAATTTATACAATATACAGTATTTCTTTTTTTCCTTCTTCAGATTCTCCTGCCCTTAAAGAACTAAATGATGATTTTCTTGCATTTGCCAAGGATAAGAAATTTCCAGTCTTGAGTTTTGCAGAAACTTTACCAACGCGTATAGGTAGCATGATAAAACTTCATGTGGTACCTGTGGACTCAGCCAGTATGTCAATTATCTATTTACTTTTTTTGCATATTGATGTAGGGGATAGGCAATGCAGATACTGTAATAGAAATATCTGGAAAGATAAATAAATAGGGGATACTGTATGAAAAACTGTTGATGGTTCCTTTTGTTTAAACTTTTGACCAGTTTTTGATCTTGGATACATTTCTAAGTACAAACATGTAACTCTCCTATTGAAATCAGTGAAAACGCAGTGCATATCTGAGCATATTACTTATAGAGCAGTGTGACAAAGGTTGTTCTTATGTAACAGGGTCTTCTCCTTTTTTAAAGGTGGGAGAAATCACTGCACTCAAGCTCTTACAGTAGAGACCTCATGGTATTCACATGGCCAACGTTCCCCATTTGTTCAATGCTCAGTCTCTCACACAAACCCACTACACTACTATAGCATCCTTTTGGATGACCAAACACGGAAAACTTCAGGCAAAACAAAGAATTGCTCAGAAAGTTGTTAACATAATGCATATGGGATTAGAATAGAAGACTCAGCATAACCTTAACTAGAATTTTCACTAAAATGATCAGGATTAGCTATCAGGAATACCTAAACACCATGACTAGTCTCAGTGTAACTAAATTTGCTGGGAGTAGAGCACCTTTATTATACACTTAAGTGATGGGTTTTCCCTTTCTTGGGGAAACTCTTTATACTGTATTTCATGTTTGATGTCCAATCCAGCCCAGTTTTAAATTCTAAAATCACAGTTTTTATAAAAGAGTTCATTTAATTATAGATGAATTGAATTATAAGTAAAAACCTTCTGCAGTCTTTTAGACTTCTTCAAAATGCAGATAGTTTGACTTCAATAGGGCCAGGATTTAACCCAACGACAAAACTCCCATTGAGTTTAATAGGCAGGATTTCAATCTTTGACATTAAATGATTTGTGCAGTAGAGAAAGCATATGTTTGTAATGTTCTCCTTATTGAGTAAGCTGGGTGCTGGTGACTAAATCAATAAGGGAAAATTATATGGGAAGGAATTAGTTTTCTAAAGCCCTGATCCTGCAAAGGGATCCGTATGGGCAGACACTTACATATTTGTGGAATCCCATTGAAGTCAGTGGAACTCTGCTGGGCCTAAGGGTCTGCCCAAGTGGATCCCTTTGTAGAATCAGTCTAAAGCTGCATCTATTTATGCAATATGTCATTGTGTTGGATAATGCTTTCAGCACATTTAAAAACAACCTAGTGTAAGACAAAATGAATAAATAACAGCTATGGAGGGGTTGGTTTTGGGTGACTTTAATTGTTAATGCAAGAGCTTTTTCTTAATCTACACTATTTTGTTTTTTTTCCTCCTCCAGATTTAGGCATAGGAGACCTAATTCCAGTGGAGGTTAATCATCTGAATATTTGCAAGCCAAAGAAAAAAGATACTTTTCTATACCAATGTACTGTAAAGTTTATTCAAGATGCTTTAGCAAGAGAACTGAGAAGTTGAGTCTTTACCATCCTTGCTTGCTTCTCTCTCCCATTTGGTGTAATGCAACAAAGTCTTTCCACTAAAACTGTTGGCAGGCCTCCAGAACTACAGACACGATATTAATAAAATCAGCTGTCCAAGTGGCTTTGAATATATCTTCTGTTTGGAAATCTACATTGTCTACGTCTGAAATGCATTCAACATATATACAAACAACCACAGCCCCAGAAATCTGGCAATAAAAGGTGAAAGTCTGATGTGATTCACTTTGACTTATTGATTACATGTATGTAATTCCTCTGCTGATTTGACCAGTAGGCGATGGGAATGCAGTGGAAAGGCTTCAGGTATCCTGTAGCTACTCTTCTGGAGCAGCATGGATGGGCTATGAAGGGTGTCCCATGGTTCACTTCTTAGCCAAGAAAGGTTGCTGTGATTGAGATGAATGTACATATGGTACACTAAGGACCAAAAACAATAAATCCAGATGATGATCTGTTTCTATAATAACGTAGAGAAACAAATGGCTGTCTCACAGTACACATCTGCTATCCATGTTTGGGAGTCTGAAACCTATTAAGAACACATGTGAATGATTCAAGATATTGTTTTGATTGGACCAGTTTATGCTGCTTGCCTTTCCGTTTAATAGGCCCAGACATTCTTCTAGTTTAATTCACTTTTTACCAGTTGGCATCAATTGATAGCAAGCACAGGAAACAGAGTGCTGTGTGAGAAAGAGAAGCATCACCTAATCTTTTGATCTCTGGTATGGTATCCTATGTAAAGGAGACAGTGACAGTTTAATTTAGTTTTAAACAAAAAGATAAATACATTCTTGTGCTGTTCCATTTTAATTCTGTCAGCGTTGGGCTTCAAGATCATAGGAAAAGAACACTAGTGTGAGAAGTTTTTGACCTAGTTCTCTGCTCTGTCATACACGAGATCTGGGTTGGGGACTTTTATGCTGATTTCTTGCTGCCTACTTTGGGAGTGCTGAAAAGGCAGCACACTTAACTCTTGGCCAGAGTGGCACCTGTTGCCCAATAGGAAGCTCTCAGCTGATTTAAGAATGGTGTTGATGAGGCTCAAATAGAGGGAAACTTGTGTAGTCCTTCACAAGAAAGATGGTGGCTATGATATGAGGCTTTGGAATTTGCAGGGGAGGGGGCAGGAGGCTAAGGCAGAAAACATAAAGGAGTTCCCAGGGCTCCATCAGAGTATTTTATATTTGTGGGGGCCTAAACTAACTTATTGCTGTACATGGAGGAAAAACAGCAACAGTTTCTTAAATAATTATGTGGAGTGTTTCACTGTATTTTTTTTTATTATTATTATTTTTGCTAAAGCCCAGTATGATCTGGTTAACAGCATCGATGAGAGAGAAATATTTTGTAGAACAAGGGTAGCAGTGTTCAGCGCCTTTCTTAAAGCCTTAAATGATTCCAAACCTAATTAAGAGCAGCTTAGTTATGGGCTTGATTTAGCAAAGGACTAATACTGATCTAGTGGCCAAGAAATGGTGAGGACCACAGCCACAGAATCCCTGATAGACTGTCTGGCCTTCACTGTCACCCGAGCAAATCACCTTAATAATCCTGGATTTTCCTAGCTAGCCATTTATCAGCTAAGGCCTTTGTTGATGATGATAGGGGAACCACTGGAAACTGTTTCAGGACTTCTTAATATGATTGTACAACGATGATGGTAAAAAGCACAATAAGATGATATGAAGCTCAGAAGTCCCATAGTAGCTTGTATTAGTATGAGTGTATTGGTGGTGGTTTAGAATACCGAGACCACCCCTACTAGTCCAACCCTAGAGCACTCTCCTGTAGGATGGCCAGTGCTGGGAAATACAGAACCCAGAGCAGTACTGAAGGCCAGGCATGCTTTCTTTTGGATCAAACCACATGTAAGAATTTTGGCTGCCACTATTTCAGACTGAAAATATAATTTGGGACTGAGTGGAACGGGATATATGGAATTTATCAGGATACACAGGGTTTTGGATAAGCTGAGAACTTTGCATTGTAAAACATGCAAATAGGGTGATGCGAACCATTTTTGAGTAAAAAGACATTTTTTGGCTAACGGAGTCAGATCAACCAGAGTCTTTTGTAATGCCTTGTACAATAAATCTGTCTGTATGAGCTACAGTAACTGGAATTCTTGAAACAAATTTCAATTTTTTGCAACTAACAAATGTATTAATGTGTAACTTTAAATTAATATGTGGGTTATACAGTAACTTTGTGTTTGGGAGATAGTAATTAAATATGTTTTTTTTTTTAATTTGTACTATCTCTCTTGAAAAAAATATATTAAACTTGAATAATCTGCTAAATGGAATGTATTGATATTACCATATTGCATGCCAATCCAAAATAGTGACCATAGTTTTCAGCAGGACTCACCGCACCTGTGTCCTTTACCCAACAAACCTACTACGCTTTCCAACTGATGGTAATGGAGCTGCAGATCTGTGCATAGTTAGCAAATATTGTTAACCACTTGCTGACTACCTGATGATTCCTCTTCGTTCTACAAAAATTCTTCATTTTGATGCAAGTTTGGAGCGAATCTTTCCTTAGATAAGCCTTTAAACATGTTTCCAGATCACATTCTGAGGAAGCAACTTGGGTTTTTTATCTAGTTTAGATGGAATTATTTGTTTTATGCCATTATGATTCTTCTTTACATTTAGTTAAGAATTTCACAATTACTTACCCAACTTGAGAGGTGGGCACACTATTGGCACTGTGGGCTCTTCCAGGCCTCTTGACTTCTACAGCTTTGGGGCTGAGGTTGCTACATCAATGGCCTTGGTACCAATGAAAAAGGATGCGCCTTCCTTGGTGCAGTTGCCTGTAGAGCCAGTACCAATATGCCCCTTGTCCTCAGCACTGTCTACATCCCTGACTTCGGCACCCGAGACTTCAGAACTCGGGTACCCCTTGGAGTCCACACCAACTGGAAATCTTTAGATCAATACTAGATGTTTATTTTTCCAAAAGATGTGCTCTAATTCAAACAGGCATTAATTCAGGGAAGTCCTGTGTTATGCAAGAGATCAGACTTAGATGGTCACAGTGGTCCCTTCTGGCCTTCGAATCCCGAACTCTGTCCAAGGGGAGATCTCCTAGATGGAACAGCCTTAAGAGTAGCTTCTGTTACAGATGCTGAAGGGCATCGTGCCACCTCTACTGGAGCAGCCTTTGCCAGAGGATCTGCCTTTCCTTGAAGAGATGCCATTGGCTCCAGCAGTTCTGTCCTTGCCCTCTCTGAATGATTCAGTAGTAGGAAATTCCTCAGTTTTGTCATAGCGGGCTGCCATTATTAGTATATGGTTCTCTGGCTACTCAGCAGTTCCTCATGTGCTCACTAAATGAGTGGCAGTGATGGCAGCCAGGTTTTCCCTTACCTCAAAGATTGGCTTGTTCGGGGATCATCTGAGAACCAGGTAAGTTGCCATGTCAAGTTCATCATCCACCTTTTCAATCAACCTGTTCCTTCGCCTTGATTTGTTTTGATAGAATGGTATATGCAGTCGCTGATTGTATGAAGCTGCTTGCTGGAGGGATTCTAATTTTAACGTGTGGGTCACCACTTGCTTATACAGACAAAAGATATAGTTAGTGCTGAAGGCTACTTAGAAAAGTGGAGTAATTAAACAAGTTGTAGTTGACATGTATAAATCCACTTTAATTAGCTTTCCTGCTAACTCTTTCATCAACATAAATTAGCAGTCCCAGGGCTGTTAAATTATCTGTGTTGCACAGAATGTTGGATACGGTACTAAACATATTTTATTTTTTTACAGCCCTTAACGATTTATGCTGAAATGTATCCATAAAAAGCCACTGTTGCCCCCCCCCCCTTTTTTTTTTTTTTTAAAGGATACCAGGAGGTTGTGATGAACCAGGAAACTAAGTAGCCAGCCCCTTCAGAGTGTCTCACCTTTGTGGAACTGAACACTTTAAAACTGTCTCTGGCCTCTTTATTACTGAAGAAATGTGCATGGAGTGGGAGAGCGAAGAGCTTAGCTATAAAGGCAGCATTGCTTGTATATAGAATGTCTTTTTTTTGGTTAGAGTTCAGCAGTAGAGATAAGGTGGCTTGAGCAAGGCTGGATAGTAATAGAACTGAACTGGCTGACGTCCCAAATTACCTAGGCAAGTGAGAAGAGAATTAAACCAATTTAAGATTTGTAGAAAAGGCGTTTAATTGACATTATTTACAACCTCAGCACAAAAAAAGTCTAGTTTAAATACAAGACCCTGGATTTTCACCTTTACCAATTGCTTAAAAATGTTCGCATCATTTTAGTAATTCTCTATCCAAAAAGGGGCTTATTCCATTGATAAGTTATTGTGCCTGAACTGAAACACGCGTGTAAAAACTTTTAATTGCCTGCTTTCCACAGACAATGTAAATGCTTCACAAATTTACCACAGGTAATGTTTAACTAGCGCACACTAACAGGCCTCATTAGAAATCCAGGCTATCTTCCCTTTAGCTAAATCTTAGGCATTTGAAAAGCATAAATGCCAAAGTGGTTGGCAAATGCAGAGGTGACTTTGCTATAATGGCCTGTTCTAACTTGACATTAGCTGTAGCATTTTGTGAGAATTGCATGTTAACTGCACTATAGTTCCACTAGAAACACTGGCCCTGTAGCTTATGATGTCCTACCAGAGCGCTAGGTAAATATAAGGAGGAAAGTAAAGCAGCAGTTGCAGGACTATTTGTTTGAAGAGTATCTAGGGAAGGTCCCTGGCTGTTCAAAATACTTTCCCCAGACTATTATATCTGAAACATGGACCATGATATTGTATCTTTAGGCATTAAACCTTCCAAGTGTTTGCAAAGACTTGGACTCAGCTTTAGCTTATTTCTATACATTTTACTTACCCTAATCTCGGATGCACTGTTGGTATAGCTGCAACCCACTGATACTGGTCTGTGCTGTAACACAGCACCCATCACTGTCATATCAGTATTTTCCTTCAGAGTTGATCCTAACAAGCAGAGGACCACGGCGAATTCTGTATTTAATTTGACAAAACTCTTTCATGCTCTTGGAATTAGTTAGTTTTACAGCCTATCTTTTACAAAACAGTTGCATATAAGTAATAGTGTTTTCTTAAAGGTATTTTTGCTACCCCTGTCTTCCCCCTCCCACTGAAATCTCAATGTCCTTTAATTCGACTCATTGCCTCAGTAATCTGACATTATCTGGGGAGACAAGTCTGCATCGAGCATTCCACTTCCAAGTTTGCTCCTAGCCTTATTTTCTGGTTTCCTCTCACTTCCCCTTTAGTAACTCCCTTAAATAAAAAGTTAACGGTCTCTCTTTACCATTTTCTTAATGGAATATAATTCTTGACAAATGGTGCTGTCACACAGTTTCTCAGATTTGCCTGTCCCTGATGCAGGTGCTAAAGGTTCATTTCCAAATGGCAGATAGTGCTTTAATTGCCTTACACCTGCTAAATTGAGTACAAGTGTTCAGCACAGGTGAATAGGGAAGGTGCACCTGTACGCTCTCCAGGGGACAGCACACACCTTTACCATCAGTGGGTAGAAATTAGTAAACCACCTTTCCACTCTAGGGCTAGATTCTGCTACTCTTGCTCATGCTGAATACTGCTGGACCAGTGTAGCACTCATGTAAACATACAGACAGCCCTTTGCTCATCCTCATTTATTATTTCATTAGTAGCTAAGCATGAACATGTTATTTCCTTGTAAAGAAACAGAGGGGGCGCAAAGGTAGGAGTAGTGGTCAAACATCTAGTGTACTTTCACAGGAGTCTATCAGGGACTATACATACAGTACACAGACAATTGGAATGTTTACTAGCAGGTTGCCTGCACAGTCCCTTCCAAAGTTGTCATTGTCCATGTGCCTTTTCACTGGATAGCAAGTAATTTAGCATTAGGTTGCATTGAACAGAATCAGTTAAATCTGAGCGTAGAGGAGAGGATGCATTGAAAGAAAACATGAGCTTCTAGAATAATTTTCATAAGTGTATCATTATTCGTATCACACACGCTGATAAGGAACCCATCATATCTGTGTGCATTTGCATGGTTGAGATTAAAAACAAGCATGTTCATCAAAATAGAGAGCATCTAATCCATAACATCCTCCACCCCACATCTCTCCACCCCTCTTACTTAACAATAATGGCCAAGGATTGAGGAATTTAGCCAGCAGGCTAATACCAGGAGAGTACAGAACCTGCAGCTAGTTGTAAATCACATGAAAGAGATGCAGCATAGGACTTGTCTACAGCATATTTACCATCAGCATTATAGTGGTATAATTATACTGCTAAAGTTATTCCAGGATAATTCCCCCTGGGGACACTATTCCCTCCGAATTAGCGTAGTAGTATAATTATACTGCTGTAGTTCTGCTGGTAAATTTTACCATGTAGACAAGTCTTTATTTTAAGTGTTAGAAATTATCTGAAATATAAATTATACCTATATACTTTTTTCTTGTTGTCTTCATACATCATTACATACTTTTAAAAAAATACTTTGTACCTGAACTGTCACTTTACTTTTCAGTTGGATTAGAAAAAGGGAAATAATTTAGACTAAAGATTTTTTTGCAAGTTGTACAATATTGCCTGACGTCTTGTATTTCCCCCCCACAGATCATACTAGTATTTTTTTTAAACACAAAAATAAAATGTGGCCTTGCCAGACTTAGTACAACTCTGTATTCAAAGCAGATTTTTATCTTGTATCATAATTAGATTTCTGTAGGGAAAAAAAAAATCTCACAACTCTAAGTTAGCATTTGTGTCCATCCGGGTATTTTTGTTTTGCTCTAAAACCAGCAGTTTGCTGACTCCCTCTGATAATGTACCATTGTCTTCATCATCACTAAATGTAACCCAGTGACTGAACTCTTTTGGGCTGGGGAGTTTCAAATCTCTCGGAGTGTGTGTTGGGCTAGTTGTTGCTGGTGTGGAAAAAGGAAAGGAAACGTCTGTATCCAGGTCCAAGAGATTGGCGCTCTCTGTTAGTGAATTGGTGTCTAACAGCTGTGGTTGCTGGATGTCTGGGGTAGGAGGGCCTTGAAGGTCAGCAATAAAGTCCAAAGCAGTTGGTGTCAAGTGCTTAGTGCCACTGTTGTCTGGGCTGGCAGTGGATGTGGGAGCTGAAAGATCAGAGTCTCTGCGAGAAAGGGGGAGGATGTCAGAGTCCTGTATTGGAGAGCTGTACTCAGAAGGACTATTGTTGTTGTTGAAATTGAATGTTAAGCCACTAAGAAGCAGACTGTTACTGCTCTGAAGCACCTGTTGGTGAAGGGCAGCAGGAGCAGACTTCTTCCTTCGTGGTGGAACCTTTGGGGCAAAGGAGTTCTGCAGAGGCAGCGCACTTTCCTCTGAAGTGCCTGGACTGGGAGGCTGCCTGTCGCTGCTGCTTCTTCTCTCCAGAGCTTTCCCAGGTGGCGTTGTTCTTGGCTTAGGAACTGGGGTGATCCTAGTGGGACTGGTAATGGCTTTGGTTTCAAGGCAGGACTCGGACACTCCAATGTGAAAGCGGACGGGCTGCTGGTCAAGCTGCTCTTCCGGACACAGAGACTGAGAGAGGGGAACAAAAGAAATACGAGTCAGAGCAGCATTTTCGATTCACACTCGGTCGCAGCATTAGCTCTGCCCATCCAGATGAGAAAACGTTCAAACAATAGGTGGGATAAAGAGGATGTGAGTAGAGTTGAGTGCATTATTGAAAGAAGTAGGTGGAATTGTTTGAGAGAGACGAGGAAGTGGAAAGTGAAGGCATGAGAGTAACAGCTTTAAAGCAACCCTGCTCTTCACTCCGTGTGTTAAAAACACATCCCTTTGTGACCATTTTCTTTTCCACATTAGAATTATGCATGGGGCCAAACGTCCAGCCACCACAATTCTGAGGAGTTCTTTTACTGTTACATTTTCCTGCTGCTGTAATAATACTGAAATGATAAGGGATGACAGGGATTGTATTAATGGGGCATTAGCCTTGGGCACCTTGTGATACATGAGGCTAAAGGACAATTAGCTTCAGCTACCCCAGGAAGTGCATTCGTGTCTTACTGAGGCCAGGGTTTGAATCATAATGTGGAATTTTGCATTCTTCCTTAATGCCTTATATTCCACTTAAAAAAACCTTCTCTAAGCAGAAAGGGTTAATCAGGAAAAAATGTGAAATTGCATTTGTTTTTAAAGGTGTTGTCACGTTACTAGGGCCACGGCGGTCACCATCCCTGCCATTATAAAGTCCTGGCCATATGGATTCCTCCCTCCCTGTTAAGGGAAGGAAAAGGTCATTCCTGTTGGATTTTTGCCCAGTATGTTTAAACTGCACGGCCAGGATCACTAACCAGGCGCACTTGCTCAAGCAGCCCATAGATTAATGTATTTTGGACCCAGGTTAAATTAGTGCTAGCTAATTAGCTCGATGTAAAACTTATTCTCGATCTCCTATTCTCAATACTTCTGAGCGAAACCACGTGAACTCCTGACTAGTCTCTCTTAGTATAATAGGCTACCAACCCAGTCTTTTTATGTGCTCAGAAAATGCATCTTACACTGAATACAGGGCAATCCCCCTTTCATTTATGTCTAGAGATCTATGTTGTTAAATCTCCTGTACTTTACTAAATGCTTTCGGGGCGGGGGGGCGGGAGGGGAAGTGGGGAGGAAGAGGTGGAAGGGTTTTTTTGAGGTACTGAGCTCACTTCCAGATAGGGGGAAAACATCACTTTAGGACTTTATATCCTACATTAGTCTGCACCAGAAGGGCGTAAATTTTAATGCACAGTAGGTTGTTGTGAAGTAACTGGCCCAGATGGACTCTGCTGGTGTGCACTAGAAGTTCCCCAGTGTGTGTTAATGTTGTCCCATTTCAAACAGTATTATATCAGTACTCACTAGGGAACTTCTACTGTGCGCTAGCTAGGGCACCCAGGCCAATTAGTGTACAATATGCTAATGTGCGCTAGAATCTACACCCCTCTAGTGCAGGCTGATACTCTGAGTCTGCTGTGGACAAACTTGTATAGGAACTTTCATATCATACTGTTAAATAACAGCAGCCTTTCTATTTTGAGATCTTTCAGTAGTACATGGGTGATGGGAGTGAGTTAAATATAGGGAAATAGACTGCTCTTTATAATATACTTGTGATAAGTATGTCTGTGAAGGAGTGGGGCTGTTTTTGGTTTACTTCTCTACCTTTCTTTTTCCTTTGTGGTTCTGCTCAATGGAAGGCTGTGCAAACGG
Source organism: Malaclemys terrapin pileata (assembly GCF_027887155.1). NCBI lineage: Eukaryota > Metazoa > Chordata > Testudines > Emydidae > Malaclemys > Malaclemys terrapin. The sequence goes on from NC_071507.1 coordinate 91,202,787, forward strand.
CCTTAGGGGATACAGTAAGTGCCCTTTCAGAGTGAGGTAGGATGGAGACCTAAAGACTAACCTCAAGAGAAGAGCTGTCTAGCAAAGGCTGTCACAGAGGAAGAATATGAAGGGGCATATCTATGGTACTTATATAGCCTCCATTACTGTACTGTACTATATGAGCATCACAATCTTTAATGTATTTATCCTCACAACACTGCTGTGAGGTAGGCAAGCACTACTATCCCCATTTGACAGATGGGGAACTGAGGCTATGCGACTTGCCCAAGGTCACACAGAGGCTGTGGCAGAGCCAAGTGTCTGGCTAGAACTCTAACCACTGGGCTCCTGCCTCCCTGGAGACCCTGTTTTACTCTTTATTGGTTGTGGCAGGTCACTGCTCCTGTGAGTTTTTGGCTACGTTTTGTTAGTATTAATAAGTGCTGTTTAAATGGCACATCCTGGAGTAGTGTAGTTGGCACCAAGAACCCTGGTGACTCTATTGAACCTACTTCGTGATTTATAACTTCATACATTCATTACTTTTGGTTCAAAGCCTGACCTGCAGATTCTTGGTTCAGAAGGGACAATTGTTAGCAGCTATGAACAAAATTGGTTGGATGGACTTTGGGGATTTTGTTTTTTTTCCCCTAAAAAAGCAACAAATGTTGTCCCAAGTAAATATTTTTTTAAAAAAATCTAAAAAACAATTTCCAATCAACTTTGACTTCAGTTTGAACTAAGGGCTTTGGAGGGAGGTAAGAACAATTAAAATGGGATTTCTGCATTAGCCCCAGAGACTAATTCTCAGCATTTTAGCAGACTATTTCCTTCTGATCTTACTGAAGGAAACCTACACTGGGGTGATGTAGTGTGATCAGTAGAGCAACAATGCAGAAAGAAACGTCGGGTTGAGAGTAGTCATCAAACCAGATCCAATGAATTATCTCAAGTTTAGGACGCGTAAGAGGTAAGTCAGGGAGGAGATGCAGATTTGGTGAGACAATATCTGGAATTCTGTGTTCAGTTCTAGACAATTCAGAAAGGTGTAGCCAAGCTAGGAGTTCAGAGAAGGGCAAAAAACACTAGGAGGATGGACCATCACAGAGGGAAGTTTAAAGAGCTGAATGCTGACAGCTAAGTTTAGTGATAACTTTGTCAAAATGGGGGATAATGATTTCCTCTACTTGATGTTCATTTACTGTGCATACAGGCCCCAGTGACTGCCATATGCAATGACACTTCCGGGATAGAAGAGCTCAAACAGATGCTTGAGCCAGATGACAGAATTTCATGTGAATTGTTTAACCACTTGCCCCCTCTGCTAAAACACACTATGCAAAATGAATAGCTGGATGTGTTCTGCTGTGGCTATCTTACACTTTCTGATTTGACTTCAGTTCTTTGCAGGGGCACTGGCTTCTTTACGGTCGGAACTTTGGGTGGAGGGCGATGAGGCAGGAGCATTGGTCCTGGTTGTGACCCCTGAAATGATGCTGACTTTGTGATGCTAGGAAAGGAGTCAGGCTGAGTGAATGTTTGGGTTCTTACTGGAGCAGGCTTCCGAGCATCCTCTTGTGTTCCTGAAATGCAAAAACAACCATTGTTTGACTCTATCTGAAGCGTCCTCAAAGATCTGTTTCCTTCGTGGTCTTGTTTTCCAAAATGCTTTTGCCCGTTACCTTACGGGGACAGTGTTCAGGCTGAAGGATGAAGGTTTTGGAAATAAATACAGAATTTCACCAAAAATATATCATTAGAATTTATTTAATTTTATGAAAACTAGTCATTGCATATTTGTTATACTCCTTGCCAGCAGTACTTCTAACCCAACCCAGCAGCATTGTGCTAGTGTGTGTGACCTACTTGATAGGTCAATGGTGGGGACTCAGGAGAGATGGGTTAAATTCCAGACTCTGCCACTGGCCAGCTAGATGACCTTGGCATGCCACTTTAACCTCTCCGTGCCTCAGTTTCCCCACATGTAAAATAGGGATAATGATACTGATCTCCTTTGTAAAGCACTTTGGGTTCTATGGATGAAAAGAGCTGTAGAAGAGCTAGGTGGTACTAGAGCATGAGAATCCTAAAATGAAACTGACCAGCCTAGTTTTCTTAGCTAAGCCAAGTGAAATATAAAAAGTAAACAGTAATAAACTAGTGTAAAGTAAACTTGATTTCACCCATTCTTTCTCCTTTAATGTGCAAACGTGCTCTGAAGAGAAAATATCAAAATGGCATTGTGGTATTCCAGGGTTATTCTCTCTTAATGATTCCAGATTACATTTGCTCAGTTTTACAAATGAAAAGACTTCTTTTTTCTAATTGCCAGCCCTATAAACTCAGGCTGGGATGTGAGAGTAAAGCTGAATTGTTTCTAGTTTATGCTTCATCAACACTAAAGACTCTGCATTTGCAAGTTAACAATTCTGTGGCTGATGTGTGAGCCTGAATAGAATCCAGCTCTCTCTACTGTTGCTGTGTAGGCTCTGCCCTGCTAGCTGGGGAAGTGAACACTATTGTTACTAAAGCACCCCTCTGGAGTCACAAAGGGAACAGATCTGTTGAGAAGGAAGGTGACATCCGTCTTTCGCAGAGTACAGCTGGGTACCGTAATCTATGATGTTTTTAGTAACAGGAACTGCAAGCACATATTTTAAAATATGACTTAATTTCATGGAGTCCTTTTAAAAGACAGAAATTAAGTAATCTTGAAATAAAAAGGCTAATGGCATCCAAGCTGACAGAAAATTTTCAAAGAAAAATCTTGCAGGACCCCACAAGGCAGTATTGAGTTTAATATGAGTGTTTTAAAGGAAATACATGTCTTATTTACGTTATGGTCAGGGAGGATGAAATGAACGTACATTTTCTTTATTTGGAGATTTTAAAACGCCATTGGAAAGCTTTGCTTACCTCCTTTTGCTTCCATCAGACATCTAATAGCTTCCTCCGCTTCCTGAGCTGTGGTGGTTTTGATCTGCTTGACGTTATAAGGCTTACTTATTCCAGTCCGGGCTTTAGGCTTACAACAATAAACGGGGGAAACGAGTAGGTGAGTGAGTAATTCTGAAGGGAAATGTTTTTCCTGTGCAACCCTTTAACCTGCAGGCTGTACACTGTGCAGGTGGAATCACTTCCAGTGATTCATGCACCTGTCTCCACAGAACTGCACTGGCTGCCATTTCACAATCTACTAATATTTCAAAATGGCTTTATTTTAATTTTTCTTGGGCAGCTGTTAGATCTTTGCTACTGGCTGTTGCTGTCACGATTGATCTCATTACCAGTCTCTTGTCTGATGGAGGGAGAGGGAAATATTTTCATAGCATTTGTGTGTAAATTTACTTTCCATAAAAGCTGCCCCCAGTCACAGCCCTGAGCCAAGTCTGAAGGTACAGAAGCACAGGGAACAGCACTGCAAAGATCCCCACAGGGTCCCACTAACGTGCCTCCTCTTGACTAGGAAGGGGGTCCTCTGTCTGAGGAAGGAAAGTCTAATCCTCAGGTCGATTCAGCTCTGGGCCTCTCTATTGAGGGTGCGAGCTATGGTCGTGGTGGTTTCTCATGTGCACTTCACTTTAAGTATACATTGGGCACTGGACAGAGACCATCAAAGCAGTGGCTGACATAGGATCATAGAACAGCATCATTGTGCTGGAATGTGGGATAGCATTAGTACTAAAGCAAAGTAACCTAACATACCTCTGTTGTCTTAGTTTTGCCACGATTGTGCAGCCTCCTCCACCCTTCAACCACCTCAATCGTAGGTCAGGCCTACACCAAAAAACTGGGTTGACCCACCTTTTTTCCCCCCGGGTGTAAAATACCCACAGCTCTGAGTAGCACAGTTAAGCCGACCTAACTCCTAGTGTAGACAGTGCTACGTCAATGGAGTCCCTCCTGTCGCTGCAGAGAGTGGCTACACTGAAGCACTACAGCGGTGCCACTGTAGCAGTTCAAATGTAGACATAGACTTAGGGCAGGTCTACACTACTGCTTAAATTGATCAAACTTATGCCACTCAGGGGTGTGAAAAAGACACTTCCCCTCCCCCCCGAGCGACGCAAATTACAGCGACCTGAGTGCTGTCCACACCAAGCTATGCTGGCTGACACAGCTTCCGCCTCTTGTGGAGGTGGAGTAATTATGCTGATGGAAGAGCGCTCTCCCATTGGCATAGCATGTCTTCACCAGACGTAGTACAGTGGCGCTGAGGTAGCGCTTCCAGTGTAGACCTGCCCTTAGTATCAGATGATTGCGGGCCTGCTGGCCCTATAGCCAAATACTAGAGCATGGTTGTTTCAACTCTGTAGTTCCAGCTCACTCCCGTGCAGAATCCCTGCCTGTAAGGCTTGGGAGCTTTATGCAGATGATTCTCCCTCTGGAAATGGGGGAAGGACACCAGGAGCTATGGCGTGGCCACTCTATAGGCTGATTTAGATGGATCCTGGGGCCTGTCTAGAGCAGTCTTTTTCAACCTTTCTAATACCAGTGACCAGCTGGCTGCCTTTTTAAACTGTGTCAGGGAGATCTCAGGGACCGGCACCAGTCCATGGACCGGTCGTTGAGAAACACTGGTCTAGAGGATGCTGAATATTGGTATTTGGCATTGAAAAAGAGCCACTGGCAGATAGCTAAAGTAACTAAATCTAGAATGTAGCAGGCAGGCAAAGCTGACAAGTTTAAAAGGGAAATTGGTTAAATAGCTTTAGTTTATTCATTTTCAAGTTATGAGGTGGCCATTATTTATTAAAGTAAGTCTGTCTGTGTCTATATGTACCTAGGCAAGTGTATATAACACATACTCTGCTCTGATTATGCCCAACAGTTACTGATGCTGGGTAATTACAGGGTGAATGTATCCTTACTGCTTTGCTCAGCACTCCTGACTTAAATCACATCAGCTGGCTGGTGGGTTCAGACTCTAGTAGCACCTGGTCCCCTTTTTAGTGAATTCTGTGGCACAATGGTGCTGAGGGACTCACTGGTTGCTGAGGCGCTCCTGGGAGAAGCTTTGCCGTCTGCAGGATGGAGCACAGGGAGTGGCCTCCTGAGGAGATGGAACCATCGGATGGAGATTTTTTGACAGATATTCCAGCTGCAAGGGGAGTAAGAATGAGTTTTCAAATGCAAGAGCCTGTGCAGTGTTTGTTAATAATAATAATAATAATAATAATAATAATCATCTCAATTGGGCATTAATACTGCAGCCCAGCTCTGACTATTTCAATGGCAATATTGTTAACTATTCATTTCTGATCAAAGCACATAAGAAAGGAAGGACAATGCTGAAGAACTGAATGTATTTCTAAAAGAGATGCTCTAGAGTGCAACTAGAAATTATGTGCTGCATGAAAGTCTAATGCCTGTGATTTATGCAGGAATTTGGACCAGAAGATCATAATGGCCCCTTCTCATCTTAGAGTCTATGGGTGAATCTGAACAATCTGACATGACTGGTCTCTCATTTTGGATCTAAGTGAGTAGAGCTTTGAACACCATCACTTCCCCCTCAGAAATCTATGCCATGGGGGAGGTCAAACTACCCATCAAATGAAGAAAAACAACTGTTATCCTCAGCTCTATGTGAGGTAACTGTCTAATGGGAAGGGACAAAAATCAGACCAACAAATATTTTGTTTAAGCTTTTAACGGAAATATTGCATCAAAAATTAAATTGAATAAACAAAAAACTGTAAGAAAACGCTTTGAGTATTAAAAAGAAAAGACTCAATGAGAATGAACACTGGTCTCTGTTACTGTACCAAAGCACCAGTTCTTTGCAAATTCTCCCCCTTTGCTGTTGGGTGTATGTGAAACACATGAACCATTATAACTCCACTAAAGTGAAGAAAGGACTTTCATTTCTAGAGTATCTTTCATCCCAAACTATTTCAAAGAACCACTTCACCCATCACTGAAATGCAGCCACCGCTAGAGTGAAACACAGCAGTTGTTCAACACCACAAGAGTTTAGGGAAAAAAGTGCCTGACAAACAGCAGGTGATGGGGATTTAAACAGGTAGAGGTATTTACCTGTTCATTATTACTAGAAACAATAGGGTGGCAATGGAGTCCAGCTGACATGGGAAAACTTTTTAAAAGAAACTGCAATCTTACCTGGAGGGGGAGGTCTCTGGGGTGGCTGAGGTGGGCGAGGCCTGTCAGGAACAGACAGAGATCTGCTTGGTGACCGATGGCGCAGCCCCCCACCGACTTCCAGCTCCCGCTTTAATTCAGCTAGGTCAGCATCATCTAGGGGAAGATTTCAGGGAAAAAACAAACAGAAGAGTTTTGCATTTGAGAATTATGGCAGAGATGGATCAAGACTGGAGTGTCACGAGACAGGCACCTGTGATTTGAAAACAAGAGCTGGTTAACTGAGGCTTTGTCTACACTGCACTTTTGTCGGTAACATTTTTGTCATTTGTGGGGCTGTTTTTTTCACACCTCTGACATGACAAAAGTTTTACCAATGAAAAGCGCTGGTGTGGACAGTGCTTTGTTAGCGGGAGAGCTCTCCTGCCAGTAAAGCTATCACCTCTCGTTGGGGGTGGATTTATTTTGTTGGCGGGCGAGCTCTCTCCTGCCAACAAAGAGCAGCTAAACCGCGCACCTTTTAGTGGCACGGCTGTAGTGGCACAGATGTGTCGCTAAAAGGTGCATACGGTAGAGACAGCCTGAGAAATTTCTAGGTGTGAGCAACAGTATATGGCTGATAGCTTTTTAAGAAATGGCTCAAGTTTAGTGCCCCATTCACATCCCTCTCCCACTTTAACCTGTACTATCACACTTTAGGTATTTCTAAGCACTCTTCTGTTATTTTCCAGTAAGCTGTCCTCTGGAACTACACACAACATTACTACACATCAGGTTAGGACAAGAAGTGAAGAATACTGCATCTAGTTTGAAATGGTAGCAAGAGATGGGTAATTACAAGCTGCCTAACTAAAGGTAAGTTGGAACGGGACAGGATACTGCAGTTAACGACGCTAGTGTAAAAAAAAAAAAAAAAAAAAAATCATGTTATCATTAGATAACCAGGACCTCAACTTTACAGCTCATTGGGAAGTTGCTCCCAGCATAATGCCATGCTGGGCATTGTTTCAGTAATGATTATAAGAGAAGAGGGCCAGCTAATGAACCATTGACTGCTGCTCTGAGCTGTTCCATGGAGATCTCCCTTCCAACTTCTGGCCCACTCTGACAGTGCTTAGCTGCTAAAGCCAGACCAGCTTGCAACCCACAACGATATGACTGCAAACAAGTCCTGATGTAATTGAGACTGATGTAACTCTTTTCACAGCTTCACATTCTCTTTGCATAATAATATTACAACAAAATATATGAGTGAAAAAACTACACATCATTTATGACACAGACAGTTGATCACTTAAACAAACCAAACAGACATGGAGCATGGCTAAGGCTAAGATTTTTTCACAGATATCTTTAGTAAAAGTCAGGGACAGGTCACGGGCTTCCATGAATTTTTCTTTGTTGCAAGTGACCTGTCCCTGAGTTGCAGAGGCCTGTCTGGGAGCTCCGGGATCCCTCTCCCCTGCATCTCTGAGCTGTAGGGCCCCCACTGCCAGAGGCAGGGAGCTGGCCAGAAGCTGTGGGGTCCTCCGTTGCCCGTGTCTTCTCAGAGCCCCCTGGTGCCTGCAGTGCTGAGGAGCTGTGGGGCACCCTGCGCCCATGGCAGGGTGGAACTGTGGGGAGCTGCGGGGTCCCCCACTGCCCGGGGCAGCTGGTAGCTCCAGGGGTCCCCCACTGCCTGCAGCGGCCGGTAGCTCTGGGGGTCCCCCATCGCTTGGAACTCAGGGGGCCCCACTGCCTTAGGTGGAGGGGGTACCCTGCAGCTTCAGTCTGCCCCTGCCAGCGGCGGGATCCTGCAGCTCCCAGCCGCCTGCGGGCTAAAGTCATGGAGGTCTTCAGAAGTCACTAATTCCGTGACCTCCTTGAGAAAATCGTAGCATTAAGCATGGTTGCCTGCTAAGGTAACTTGCCATTTGCAGAGATGACTATACAATGTTACCTCAGTATCTGCAGTATTCCTTAGGCAATCCCAATGCTAAGGAGAGGGAACACTGTGGATAATGAGATTAACGTTGTACAGTAATTTTAAGCAACTGACAAGTTTTTCAAAGTGACCTTATTTAAGTCAGAGGGTGCCTGAACCTCAAAATTGCCAAAAATAAGTAAAATCAGAGCACAGGGGGGTAAAGCAAACTGTTAGTCTTGGTGGAAACAGGAACTCGTTTGAAATAATTCACTGGCAAGTTTCCAGAGAGTTCAGATTCCACTGCTTACAATCAGGGCCGGCTCCAGGCACCAGGCAACCAAGCACATGCTTGGGGCGGCACCTGGTAAGGGGTGGCCAATCTTGGGGTGGCGGGGGGCAGCGCAGCGTGGCATTCCGTGGGGGGGGGGGCCTCCGGCGGCGCAGCGCTCGGCGGGGTGGCGCTTTTTTTTGCTGCTTGGGGCAGCAAAAAAGTTAGAGCTGGCACTGCTTACAATGCCTATGGTTTTAAAGCCTGAACCAAAGTTCACTGAAGTCAATGGGAGTCTTTCAATTGACTTCATGGACGAGGCCTTACTGACAAGAACATAAAGTAAGAACAACTCTGTATTGTGTGCACTGGTGCTATGTGATGCGAGACAGCTAAGGAGAGTTACTTCTGTTTCTTATGATTTATAAAATGTATACACATGCACCTCTCTTAGGCACAACTACCCTGCCCTGAACAGAACAGAGTAAAGGCAGGGTTAAGCTTAATTACTTGTTTATTTTTTGTATGGCAGTAGCATTCAGAGGCTCCAGTCATGGATCCTGGGCCCCTCTGTGCTAGGCACTCTATGAACCAGAATAAAAATCTGGTCCCTGTCCTGCAAATCTTATAATCTAAGTATAAACCAAGAGAGAACATGTGAACACAACAAACAGCCAAGAAAAGCATAAGGAAACAAGCTTTAAGGTCTTGCTTTAAAGAAGCCACGTAACTTACCTTTATATGGATGTGGCTTTCCTCCAGTAAGCAGTGGAGATTTGCTTGAAGTTACTGTGGGTGCAACTGTAAAATATTCAGGACCCACATGTAAGCCTTCTGTCATCTCTGCTACGGGGTGCTGAGGCAGCATGTCATCCAAATAATCGTCCTCATCATCTAGTATATCACCTGAAACAAAATATTTGAAAACACAGACATTGTCAGAAAACACATATTCTCTTCTCACTCCCATTTTCTATACAGATTATTTTGTTAGGCAAAATTTTTGTTGATTCCATGTGTTTTTATTATTGCTTTTCTGTGTATTTAGATCAGGGGTTCTCAACCTTTTTTAGCTGGACCCCCTTTGAAAATATTTCAGGCTGTGATGACTCCCCTCCCCCCAAAAGTGATAGCAAATTACTGTACATACTCATGGTATCGCCACCCTTACATCTGCGCTGCTGCTGGCGGTGGTGCTGCCTTCAGAGCTGGGTGGCCGGAGAGTGGCAGCTCTGTATCCCCTGCAACTCCCCTTTCCCCTAGCGACACTGTTGTGATCTCACGATCCCCCTACAATAGCCTTGCGACTCCCTTTTGGGTTGGGACCCCAGTTTGAGAAACACTGATATAGATAATTTTAATGTACTATGACTGTGATAGTGTATTTTTTAGTACTGAGCAGGTGCGGATAGCTGATATTCAATGGGGCTCTGCATGAGAACTGGGGTCTACCTGAGTAGTTCACAGTGCCAGATCAGGGCTCTGTTTACAAACCTGTTTCTAAGAATTGTTTTATTACAAACTAAGATAGTGATCACATACAGATATCTACCCTCTCCCCACAACCAAAGTGAACAAAGTAAATTCTCATGGTTCAGCCTAGAGTTGTGCTACTAACCTTCTGATTCATAGTCCAAACTTGAAAAATCAAAGTTTTCCTCCAACAGACAGGAGTTTGCTGTGGGTGACATGGGTGCAATGCTCTCCCGTTTTCGAGCAATTTCCTCCTGAAAGCCCTTCAGCCAATCCTTAGTCTTAGGCCGGATATTCACTGCTCTGCCCTTGACCTAGAGTCATGAAAGAATTGTTTTCCCTTTGTTAAGAAAATGAGAACAGTGCTCCAACAGGCTGAGTAAATGCAGATGTTCCATCCCACAAGTGCTTCAGAAATCTGGACGGCACCAGATTCATTTCAGCAGTTCAATGACAAGGAAATACTCTTCCTAGTACCATCAGGGGCAAAAAACAACCCAGAATTAATCCTTTGGATGTAACAATACTCCAGGTATTGACTAAACAACTCTGCTGCTCTTATTGGGCTTGTTTATGTTGTGACTTTCTTCAAAGTTTTCATACTGAAATTACCCTTGTGGTTCTTGGTTACTCAATGCTGCACTCAACAGTCATTTGCTACTGGAGAGAAATGGTAAAATATCACAGCAATTATGCTGTATAATTTTTAAAATGATGATAATCATAATAATTAGGGGTGGTATTTTCAAAAATGCCTTAGTGACTTAAGAGCATAAATCACTTAGGCCAGTGGCTCTCAACCTTTCCAGACTACTGTATCCCTTTCAGGAGTCTGATTTGTCTTGCATACCCCAAGTTTCACCTCACTTAAAACTACTTGCTTATAAAATCAGACATAAAAATACAAGTGTCACAGCACACTATTACTGAAAAATTGCGTACTTTCTCATTTTTACCATATAATTCAATTGGAATATAAATATTGTACTTACATTTTAGTGTATAAGATATAGAGCAGTACACGTACCCTCGGATGAGAACCACTGACTTAGGCATTTTGAAAAATCCTACCAGTGCTCTAGCAGCCTGATACCTAACCATAAAGCAGGCCCCAAATTGCCTCCCCAAACAAACAAACATGACTGTTGATCCATGTGAGAAATTAAAGCAGAGTGGAACCTTAGCTGCTGATACATTTTGCATTACTGTACATGTTGGCACCATTACAAATGTTCCAGTTCCAGAGCTCTATTTATAAGCACCTGAAGAAGCAATACCTGCCTCCTTTATATGGGCAGGCCTTAGAAGTGATCATTGGGGGTATTCAGCTTCTTTGAAAAAATCAGGCCATAGATTCAGGTGCCTAGATATGGACGTGGGTATCTAACCTAAGCCACCCATTTTTGAAAAAAGTTTGGTGTGAGTTCACTAAAATAAACCAGAGATGGTTTTACCTTGATACCATCCATATCCAGAACACTGAGAGCTGACCTGCTGTCTGCAAATGTTACCATCATCTGACCTCGATTGATCCTAGTAAGAACAGAGAGAGGAGACAACTGTACAGTTTGCTGTCCACAAGGAAATAGTAGGGCTAAATGGTGACTATAGTAATTCTGCATTTTTTCATTTAGCTCTTTCAATAGCATAATTACTTACAAGTGTTTTTGTGACAGATGGGACCAAGTATCCCAGCACTGGCTCTCCCTCACCACCCATCCTCCCTCATGTGGCCCCACCAGAGTGGACGCTACTGGGGCTGTCCTCAAAGCAACAGTTCATCCCTCTGAGCAGAGGTTAAGAAAATGCCACACACCTTCCTTCATCCACAGTATTTTCCCCATCCCCGTGTAACACAGCTCTCCCCTTCCATGTACCAGCTTCATCTGCTCTGTGTGAACTCTGCACTAAAGCTGCCTCTCAGAGGGCACACAACCTCCTCAAAGGATACTACTCTGTCCTATGGCAAGCTGCAAAGGGGCGTGAAAAAAGCAAAGCACATTTCTTTCACACTCCTCTCAGCAGCCGTGCAATGCTCTAAACCTTCACAAACCATGCGGTGGTGGGGTCCTAGGGCTGCTCTTGAACCCATACCCCCTAGTCAGTAGTGTGCAGGGCTAGACAGAGAGTCAAGTTGACAGTATTTAGCAAAACAATCTCCTGTAATAAGTAGGTCAAATGCCTTGTAATTGATTTGTTGGTCTTGCTGTCAAGTCACAACTACTGCCACAAAGAAGTTAGATTCCAGCAGGAAGCAGCAGGGATAGCAGCATTTTGTGACCAGGCACAACTTAAGATGTATGCCCCAGCTGAACAGTGTAACATCACTCCCATTTCAGTGGCACAGTCGGATCTGCTAGCCCTTTTCCCACTTTGGACAAGTACTTTTGATCCTGTTGTTTTCTTCCACTCATGGTAATGTAAATCAGATAATGCCAAGCTGTGCTCGTTTTCTTCAACACAGAAGTCCCATAGCTACCAGGAGACCCAAAATAACACAACTGAAGGAAACAAAACTGCTCCAACAGGGTATAGAATCAAACACCCTCCCTCACACTCAGTAGGTCCAGGAATGACAAAAAAGCCTGAGCCCCCAAGGATAGGTTAGAGGCTCTAAAATCCAAAAGGGATAGAGTCACCCAAGAGATCCAAGTGGGTGTGAAAGATTGCCAAGGAAGGCAGATTTTCTCAGTCACAGGAATGGGAGGCACAGCTTAGAAGTACTGCAAATTGAGGCAACACCCAATGCATGAGAATTAAAGGGCTGAGCCTGAGCAAGGTGAAGAGCTGACCCCAGGGAGGCAGACTCAGGGCGAAGCCTGTGACTTGGAGCACTGCATACCCTTCTCCCTCACATAGCCAAGGAACCTGTTAGGATATTTCTTTAGTAGGATGGAGAGAAATAAAACATAAGTGCTGATAATTTCTAACCATTAATGCAATACATTACAGTCTAAACTGGTTATTCCTATTCCACACAGTTAATGTATTTTAATTAGGATTAAAAAAAAAAATAGAGTGCACATGTCAAGGAATCAACATTTACCTGACAAGAACAATGGTGCCATAATTCTCAAATATTTGCATAAGCTCAGTCCGCAAGTCCTCAGGAAATTCGTTTGTCTCTTCAGGGGTTGGTGACTGGAGATTTACCATTACGGTGGCATCCAATGGTCCCTGGAAGGATGACACTTCCTGGAAAACGCTCTCGCGGGCAGCCACGTTAACTTCCTGGACTTCCACTTCTACAATAGCTAACACGGGCCTAGATTTTATACACACACACACAGACATTGCTTTCATGTTATCTAAAATTACCCTCAAATAATAGGACATGCAAAAGATTGGTTGTCTGAAAGCGAGAATCTATTTTTAGACGTTGCATTTCTGCAGCACCTTTCATCCCGGGATCTTAAAGCACTTTGCAGATAGGCTTAATTAAGTCTAACAATACCCCTTTGAAGTAAATAACTGTAATACCCATTTTACACATAGGATCTGTCTACACAGCAGCTGGGAACATGCTTCCCTGCTCAGGTAGACAGACGTGTTAGCTCTGCTCGAGCTAGTATGCTAAAAAATAGTAGTGTAGCTGGGGTAGCAGCTTGGGCTAACCACCCAAATACATACCCCTGGGGTCTGGCTGGGTTTGTACCAGGGCTGGCTCCAGGGTTTTTGCCACCCCAAGTGGCGCAAAAAAAAAAAAAAGCCGCAATTGCGATCTGCAGCGGCAATTCGGCGGGAGGTCCTTCGCTCCGAGCGGGAGTGAGGGACCATCTGCCGAATTGCCGCCGAATAGCTGGACGTGCCGCCCCTCTCCGGAGTGCCGCCCCAAGCACCTGCTTGGCAAGCTGGTGCCTGGAGTCGGCCCTGGTTTGTACTCAGGTGGCTAGCCCGAGCTGCCACCTGTGTGAACCCCAGCTATGTTGCTATTTTTCATGCATTAGCTTGGACAGAGCTAGCGCATGTCTACCTACCCAAGCTGGGAAGCACGCTCCCAGCGGCAGTGTAGACATACCGCGCGAGAGAGAGAGAAGTTGAGTAGTGGGCCCAAGGCCACATAATAAGCAGCACAGCGGGCAATAGAACCCTGGAGTCCTGACTCCTAATTTATTACTCCCGCATATAGGGTCTCTCAGATTTACCACAACTACATTTAGCTGAAAGATAGTGGTGATAATATACTGTATTAGCAAACATAATAATAACACTAATATAGTACTTGGCACTTCCATAGGACCTTCCATCCCAAGATCTCAGAGTGCTTTACTTATATTAATAAATTGTTTCCCAACACCTCTATGAAATAGGGAAGTGTTGTTATTTCTCAAGAGGCATAGTGAGGTTAAGTGGTTTGCCCAAAGTCACACAGGATGTCCAAGACAAAGCAGTCTTGGCTTCCAGTTCTTTTGCCCTAGCCCCAGGACTAACAGTGAGAGAACAATGTACCCTTAAGTATGCAACATGTTTGTGTAGTACAGACGCATCAATGATATTCTAAATAGTTATGAATCGTCTCTTCTGTGTTAGCTCTGAGTGTCAAAGCTACATAAATAGGGACAAGCTGTCAAAAGGGCTGAGGCTCGGCCTCTGTAGATGCAATCTGCACCCTCAAGATTGTACTTGCAAATGCACTGAGGGCACTCATTGGACACTTGACTATCTAACTACCTGTCATTGCTACCTGCTACATCCACTGCAGCTGGTTCTGTAATACACACTACCAGAATGAACAAAAAGACTGAAGGTTGAGATGAAGGAAAGACAGAAATTAAAACAACCTTCTATAGGAAGTGTGAATTATTTCTGTAAACATTGTTGATTAGTACATTGCTCTATGTTAAAAGAGATACTCTGGAGTCTCTTTTTATAGCACATCCTGGAAAATCCAACCTACTGAGTGTAACTAAAAAGTGTTGTTAAAACATGGTTCCTGTAGTGGTGGTTGCTGTAATTGGGAGCCAAGGTAAAAGAAGCCAGGCTTCAAATGTTGCATTTTATAATGACTGTGGCAATGACACTGTTAGCTGCAGGAGCCAGTAGTGTCAGTGCGAATGGGCTAGTGCCTTGACATAGAGAAGTGGTTTGTTTGTGAGAAGCATGTTCTTTCATTACTGGAGAAAGGTGAAACAGTCCTCTAGAGTAACAATGCTGTGAAAAGCACAGGGTTAACTTTTGTGATTCATTGACCACTGCTGTGAGAAACAAAACAACAACATTTCCATAGAGCAGCCCAGGATAATTACAGAAGCGATGTTGAAAACAGACAAGCTTTTGAGATACATTTATCAAAGCACTCATAGCATTCATTTCAGAACAAGTGAAACAATAACAGTGAGCAACGGAAGTTAATCTATATCATTTTTCTTTAGGGAGAAGATCTATAATCAATGTGGCTGTCTCAATTTTTGGTTTTGTTCTCTTCCCATTTCTCAGGAAAGTGGGGAAGTTTAATGTGTTTGCATCTCAGGGAAGCTCATTAACATTCACACACACCCCAGCTGTACACACACAATTTATACCGCTATGGCAACACATCTCAGCTGCCTTCGTTCTAGCAGAAGACTAGGTGGTAGCCTGTCATTGCTGCACCTTTGATTGGCTTGAGCTGTCAGAAATTAATGAGGAGAGGCATCAAATCATCCAGGCCTTGCCTCTGCGGCTTGTCCAGCCCTTGCTAAGATCATAGTGTAGAGGAAAATTAATACAAGGCCCCTGGGCATTGCCACCCTTTGGTTTAGAACTATGATGGGTTTAAATGTCAAAGTGCTGAACAGAGAATAAACATGTAGTGTCCATTAACAATCATTCTTAGCCCTTCCATTGAATATGTACTTCAGTGAGCCTCAGAAAGATCATCTAAACTAGGACATTACCTGTGATCAGATGCCTGCAGCTCCGCTCTTCCATAATACATCAGGGCACCAGGAGTCCAAGTGTGTTTGACTTTAGTGTCAGCACTCAGATCACTATCTAGGAGATTGATCTCTCCAGCTATACAGCACAAAAGAGCATTAAAGTTCACAGACTCGTAACAATAATTAAAACAATTTTAGCAATCTGCATTTCACAGAACAGTGGTTTTCACCCAAACACATTGTTCCTGAAGCACTCCATCTAAAAGATGGCTTATATCCCTCTAGACCTTGAATCTCCTGATAGAAAACAAAATGTAAAAAGAAGTGCAATCGATAGCACAGATCATTAGAACAGGACAAAACGTAAACCAATAACTTTTCAGAGACGTATATAATTTAGCATCACACACTGTCACATTAAAGAATAGCATTTTCCTCCAGCCTGAAAAAGCTATATTTTGAAATAACCACATGCAGTTAAGAGAACAGAAAGAGGAAATCCTGTATGGCTATAGCTTCTCTGCTTTCCACATGATTTTTCTGGGTGACAGGAAGTGTTCAAATATGGGATAAGAGTGTAGTATAGATTGTTGCTTCCTTACCAGCTAGTGCCTACTCTGGGCTCCCCCTTTATGCCAGGGGAGGCACTGTGCTGCTCTTGGAAGCATGGAGAAATGGAGGGAAGCATTGCTAGGCCTGGGGAGAAGGATTATTTCTCATCTCCAGAGCTCAAGATGAATTACTGTCAGACACAGTCACTTCTCCTGGCTACCTCATACCAGCTATACCATCTCTTCCCTTTGATCTAGGAATTGAATTGTAAACAACATGGAAGGAATGTCTCCCCACCTCTGCAAACAGCTCTCTGGCCCACACACCCATTATCCTCCACTCTCTAGAACAGAAATGGAAGTTGGACTATTGGGCAGATAAGCGGTAGAGAGAGAGAGAGGAAGCTTTGCCACAAAATCAGAAGGGGTAGTGGAGTTTATAGGTGGTGAATGGAACCAGAAGGATTGGGTGGGGCTCAAAGGCAGAAAACGGGGAGGGGGAGAAGATGGATCTCCTAGCTGTGTTACCACTTGGGCTAGCTCTGGAAGGTCTGTAAGTACAGGAGAAAGATGTTTCACTTATTTGCTACTTTCTTCCGACATATGGTGGGCTCTTGCAGCCTTGCTAGATCATCCTATCTACAGTGTCTGCTCAGCCTGCTGAAGTCCTCTCTGGGGCCTCTTGAAAGAAGAATTGAGGGAGAAAGGGAAATTATTGAAATAGTTGGGGATATTTTTTTAGCTGAAAAGATGCAATGGAATTACTGGATAGTCTGCAACAATCATAAAGCAGTTGGAAAATATGAGGAGAGTTATTCAACTTCTGCATGCATTTAGAACAATGGCAGACCTGCTACAAACATGAAAAAATGACAAAGTTATAGAAACATGAATAAAACGGAAAGAGTGAGAGGTAAATTTTTAAGGGAGGATTTTCAGGCTATCTGTGGTCTACAAGGTGGAAGGGAAACAAAATTTGGGTCAATTATTGAGCAGCCAGAAATGGAGAGAGGGTGCCTCTGCTAACTGTGAGAAGTGAGGGGAGGGGATACCAGCACTTTTATCCTCTCATCCAAGTGTTTTCTTCTTGGCTATTCAGCTGGGATATTTCGATTATCTACCGCAACACAAACCCCTCTATACCTATGTGTAGGACCCGACTGGCTTAGAAGAACTGCAGCCCTACCAATATTATAGCTTATTTCTCACACAAACTGAAGTTCACATATTGTTATCCCCTGTATTTCATCCCTTCTACGGTTTTATTGCTTCTTAAGCTCATGCCTCTATTTACTGGTCATGATCCTCTTTTTACTACACCATCAGATTTTAAAATAAATATGATATGATTTATGTTACATTGACATCCTCTCTGGTTACCCTCGCTTTCCTTCACAATATTTATACTAAGGGAGTCCACGGGATGACCCTTATATCTTAAGAGGTAAATTCACCTTTGTATGCATGAATCAGATAATTTCTCACATAACTCTTCACTTTGCATGTGTAAGTGCAGTTTTTACACACACTGATGGATGACATGCAGATTTAGAGGCTGGTACGGAAATATGGCTCTGGCTGCAAAAAGTTTAGTTGTTTTTTTTTAAACTGTCTTAGTATTTTATAGCTTTTAACTTACAGATAAAGTAATGCATTGCACTTCCGTAGCACTTTCCATTCAAGGATGTCAGAGCACTTTACAAGTATGAATTAATAAAACCTCATAACATTCAGTATTATCATTCCCTAATAACTGAGGAAACCAATAACATCTCAGGAAACCAAGGCACAAGGCTCAGACCCTTATTGAAATTAGTAACAACAGGAGCAGGAGTAGGCTATAGCTAAGTGACTTGATCAGGTTTCAAATGTAACTTCTGTATTCATGAAAACAGTCCCACTGAAACCAAAGGGAGTACCACCATGAGTAAGGTAATCACAGTTTCACCCAGACTATAGGCCAGATCCAGGTATAGAACCTAGAATCTCAGACTGCCCATCTTCTTCTCTAACCACTAGACCAAATTCTGTCCCTTGGATCCAGTGAGATCTGACTGCCCAGCATCATTATTTAAAATGAGAAATGCAAAAATGAGAAAGACCCTACACACCTGTTTTATCAAACGGAAGCTTCTTTCTCCACCAAAGCACTCGGTCAGTCCAAGCAGGGGTTCTGCACTTATCACTTGTATCATAAGCCTCTGAGCCAACGTCATATTTATATGTTGGTCCAAAATTAATAGTGCCTTCATGAAAGTCTTTAAAAATCTATTGAAAAATATCATTTTTTCAATCAGCTAAATTCCTGCTTATGAAGGTTTCATTGTCACTTTTATTAGTATAATCACACTTTGATTTTTTTTTAAATGAATGTACCCATAGAAACGCATGTCTGAAAATGCCCTCATTTTCATTCTTTCTTAAAGGCAATTAATTCAGATCAAAATATGGGTGTTTTGGAAAATAGCTATTTTCAAATTGGAGCAAATGGGATAAATCCCCTTACTTTTCCACTGGATTTCTGCTGCTGTAGTTGATCGAATTCCAGGAGTCTTTTCCAGTCTTGTCGTTTAAGAAAATAAAAGACTTCTTCATATGTCAGATCGATGCGATAGTTAAAATCACCACACCAGAAAACATAGTCATGTGAGAACACATTCCTTCCCTGGTTAGGAGATACAGAATTTAAGACACACTTTAAAATTATACATTTTAATCAACTGAGTTTAAAACTCGGTCTCCCTGGAATATTAATTTTTGGACTTGTTTATGAGGTTTTAATTGCTAAATCCAGTGCAGACTAAAAAAGTGGTCTCTACATTTCTTTCTGCATCCCACAGTTATTTAGTCACAATTTTACATCCATAATTTAGATATCTGAATTGCTGGCACAGTCAAGGACTTATATGCCTGCATGATCTAAACTGCAGCCACAAAATGCTCTTGCTATCGTATACACCCGCAAAAATAGAGGCTTCAGTCAAGACCAGGCTGAAAATTTGCCTCTACAACTGCATAGCACATTTCTGTAAATGTAAAGTAATAATAATATTAACAGAGATTCACTCCAATGTTTAAGCTTCATGTGTTGTGCCACAAATAACGGCACGTTTTTTCAAATAAGTTATAAACCTCTAAACACAGGGATTCATAAAGGAAACACTTCAGACCTGTATCTATAGCATCACTAGAGGGCACTGTTAATATACACTTGATCTTAGCTCATAGAGAGCCGAGATTTACATATATTTACACCAATATAGTAAACGTACAGGATATAAAATAGTTAATGAGCTACTGGAAGCAAGGACTCCTATATGCATGATTTCATGGCCATTTAGAATGGATATTCTATGCAGGGCTTCAATACTGGCACTATTATTTCTAACATAAATGGAAACTGATTAATATGCTATATGTGTCAAGCCTCTAAACCCTGGAAACAACAGGGAGTTAAATTTTATGCTCTTCAACCTAAATGCTATTCTTTGCTGATTTAACAGAATAAATGAACACATCACAAACTGGTCCTCTCGTTCCCTGGCTTACAGGCTCTCTGGAGAAGTCTGAAAGAAATGGCAGCTGTGGAAATCCAAAGTGGCCAACACCATTAAGGCAAGCACAGAAACACAGCCACAAAAACCCTACAGGGCCACTTGCTGGCCTTAAAAAGAAAGATCAACAGAATACCATCCAAAAGAAATCATATCGGATATAAATACAGAGGAAAGGGATCTCAGAATGTCTGTTTGCACCACATTCTGAAAAAGATAACAATTAAGGTGCGCTCCTTGGTCTTGGGACATGGGACTCTAAGGGAAGTGCAGGGAGGAAGGCTGAAGAAGAGCAGGAGACATGTAAGTTGTGTGCATGAGACTGAGGAGTTGTGGCATGTCCAGTTGTGGCTGGAGTATGGGTATGCTCTGATAGAAAATGGTCTTTTAGGGATTCTTGCTAACTAATTCAAGTTAGAGCAGCCCCAGGGGGAACTAATCTGTTCTGGGTCTGAGCAGAGAACCAGGGAGCCATTACTCTCTCTCTGATGCCACCACACCTGGTTCTTCACGTGTAATCTTGGCAAACTGGAGAATCTGGTCCACAATGCATAAAGTTTTCAATCTGTGAATCAGGTGGGTGTGATAGTGAGTGATGAAACATTATGATGGTGGGAAACTGGTTAGATCCCTTCATTGTTCACGTTCAGGAATTCTAACATCTGGGTTTTTTAAAGGTGTAGAATTTTTGTAAAGAAAGTATCATTTGGTTTGGGTTTAGCTGGTCTCCATGGAAATATGCTTTCAACCTTACTTTCTTTTTTATTAAGTTCTTTTGTGTGAATACTCCATGACTTTGAATTGCCTCCTGTGCTGACTTGCCAGGTGGTGTAGATTGCTACCAACTCTCACAATTAAAAATTTAAGGATACAATTTTCACTCCCATTCACAACATTTCTTGTCTGAGACATCTTACATTCTTACCATTGGGAAGCTGAGTTTCTGTGTAATCTCTTTATAATCTTCATTCCTCTCTTTCACCTGAGACTGACCAGCTGTCAAGTGACTGCATATGAAGCAAAAACTGGTGCTGTGGAACTGGAAACGGATGCCTACTGCGCCTTTATTTCCAGCTTTCCCTCCCATCCCTGTTTTCACTGTGTCTATTGCTACATCCCTGGACCAAAAAAGTTGGGGTTGGGGGGAGAGAGGAGGAAAAAATTCATCAATCATTACTGGAAAGTGGAAAGGAAAAACATATCTTATTTAGAATGATGGTTTTGTTTTCCCTCCATTATTCCAATTATTAAACATGTGAATGAGCAGAGATTCATGTTGTTCAATAGATCTCTTAGGGTCTTTTGCTGCAACATTACTACTGGCCGTATTGATGTTTCAGATTACCAGTTAAAAAAACAATAATACAGTAATAAAACAATTGAATGAAATAACTTTCTTCTTGGACCACCCCCCTTGGCATCCTTTCCAAACTACTCAGCATTCTTTGCATGAAAATATTTCTGTAGCTTTTGAAACTTATATGAGGTTTACTTTTAATGTTTGTCTTTATAAAAAAAAATCCTTTGAAGTAGTGACAATAATTAATGGTCACCTTTACTCCCTTTTATTTTCCATTCTGCTGATATGAATCAATACCGGACAGCTGATTATCAACTGAAATGGCATTTCCATACCATGAAATGCAACTTTTGTAGTGAAGAGTTGGCCACATCTCTGGTGTATCAATGCAAATCTCAAAGCATACAGATTATAAAATCTGTATTTGTCAAACTAATTGATTATTAGAAACAAATACGCAGACCCTGAGCACTGAAATGGCGTTAGTTTTGATAACAAATTGCCTGTTGCATCCATATTGTTAATTACATGGTATTTCAATTACATCTTAGCAATTCATGTACCATTGTTTTACATTATATTACAAAGGACCGACTTGGCAAAACAGACCACCTGTTAGCAGGATAATTACTCCCAGAGAGCCAGTCTATTTTGAGAATAATGCACGTCTGTCTGTTCAGATAAGCAAATGGTGAGATCATAATTGTAACTGCCCCAGCCCTGCGTGAATCCTTCCTATTGAGAAAATTTAGTTTGTACATAAAATCATGTGCATTGGACTAGAATACTTGTGTCCATTGATACAGGGCAATATCTGGAGGGAACAAATGTTAGGTCTTTGGTTGACTTTTAGTTACACACATTATTGGAGGTTCTAGAGGTGTTGGGGAAATTTCATACCACAACCCATGCTTTGGTTCCTTCTCTTTCCTGGCTGGTGAAAGCCAGTGGGGAAATACTAGCTCCTGGGTTGGTTGGTGGGGAACATCAACACCTTCTCTGAGAGGGTTCTGACCATTTTAAGGAATCGTGTTCTGTCTCTGCTCTAAGAAGCCATCCATTGATGCTGCCAACCTATCCAACTATCAACTGGAATCTAATTGTCCATTCTTGGTTAAGGTTATAGGAAATGTGGTGAGACAACCTCATAGTATCCTGAGCCTCTGAGTTCCCTGACCCATTCACTGTGATATATACTTCAATCACGTCCCATTTCATTCATCTCCTGTTTACACTAGTTCTAATCTTTTAATCCCCCTTAGCATAGAAACCTTTCTCTGCCTCTGATCATTTTTGTTGTCTTTTTCTGGATTTTTCTTTTTTTTAAAACTACAAAAATCACGTGGCTAGGATTGGCTGTGTCCATATATCCTGTAGCAGCCCATTAGTATTAAATAATGAAACTCAGCCACTTACTAAAATCAAAACCTTTCAGGAGTTTCAACGGGCCACTGCTCTATATCTGAGTGCTAACAGGTTGACAGGTGCAACAGAACCAGTCTGTTGACTGATTCTGCTATTGATCCTTTTTTATTCAAGCTGGAGTACTCAAATTTCACCTAGTAAAAGGTATTCTCCTTCTTTGGACTACTTTTATCAGACAGGTTAGTTAAAAAAAAATCAGGAATTTAGTCTTTTCCCTTTAGAACGGAGAAGGCTGCAGTAAGGGAACCCTAGTGTTATCTGGATTCCATTAGTCTGACTGCAGAGCTAGGTACGACGAGCACGAACTTTCTTGGTGGATATCAGAATAGTGAAAGAGAAAGTAAGATAGCCCAGCAGGCATTGATACTCTGGAAGGTTTTAGTGACCCAGCAGTGCATTTGGCATGCGGTGGATGATATTGTCCTAGTCTTCTCTGAGAGGTGCCAGTGGGTAGTTCTGGCCAATTACTCCTCTCCCACCCGCATATCCGTAGGCATACTTCATTCCATTGCACAGGCATTTTCATGCAGGCTCTGTTCTGTTATCCACCTACCCAATGTGTATGTGAGTCTGCTGAGGTAGACTGGGAGATGGTATGGGTTCCACTGTCATCACTACTGTACACAGAGATCACACAGCTCTGTCTCTGTCAATTTAGGCCCAGATGTTGTAATCTATATGGTTCCCCAGTGTTTGGTTGAAATGGGAGACTTAATGACACGAAGCTCGCTGAAGCTAAATCTAGAGAAGAAAGGAGTGCTGGTGGCAGAATAAATATATGGTAGGAGAGTTTTCTCATCTTATTACCAACAAGATTATCCACTCTCTAGCCCAAGAGTTTTTTGATCTAAGTGTACTTCGCAGCCCTGATTGCTCCTGGATCTCAGATGTCGCCAGTGGCCAAAAGCATCTTTTTTCCTCAGGTGAATCTGCAGCCTTTTATCTCAGATCTGGACCTTGTAACTCCAGGTTGTATTACTACAGTGCTCTCTCCATGAGACTACCCTTGAAGAACACTCCAAAGCTGCAGCTGGTGCAGAGTACATCTAGCTACCTGTTTGGCACTGTTGGCCACAGGGAGAATATTATGACAGTTCTGCAATGGCTAGATTGGCTTTCTATTTACTTTAGGGCACAAGTCAAGGTGTTGGTAGGGATCTACATATGGCTTAGTTCCTGGGTGCCTCAGAGACTGCACCGCTCCCTTTGTGCTACTAGAACAACTGGGGAAGGTACTCTGAATGGTTACTATAGTTAAAAATCTGAGGTGAAATCTTGGCCCCACTAAAGTCAATGGGAGTTTTGCCATTGTCTTCAATGGGGCCAGGATTTCATCCTGGGGACTGATGGCAGGACAGTCTATCTAAGGATCTTATACAATCCCCATTACCACAGCACCTGAACATCACACAATCTTTAAATTTATTTGTCCTCACAGTGCCTCTGTTCTATTATCCCTATTCTACAGAGGAGAAACTGAGTCACAGAGAGAAAGTGATTTGCCCAAGGTGAAACAGGAAGCCTGTGGCAAAGTAGAGACTTGAACCCAGGCTCCCTTCCTCTATCAAAGGAACGATCCTCTCAGAGGAGAGATCTTGCCTCTAGGATTTGCTTCCCCTGTTGGTTCTAGGAACTGCATTAAGCCTATTTCTTTTCTCCAGCTTTTGTCTGTGCTGGTGATGTGTGCAGGGAAGCTAAGTAGGGAGAAATTTATAAAGGTACCCTGGACAGTTAGATGGCCCACTCCTAGTGAAAGTCAAAGGGAGCAAGTGGCCTGACTCCAATTTGTGCTTTTGAAAATATCTCCTCCTTGGTCTATTTCTGATGGGAGTCTTCTCCTTTTGCCCAGTTTGGCATCAGTACAGCTTATGTTGTAAAATACTGTACAGAGGTCCTAACTTGCTCGTTTCTATTGATTTTATTTAAAATAAAGAAATAAAGAATATTTGTTAGCCAATTAAATTCTGTTTTTAACTGGAATTTTTATTTCCATCCCTAGCCCAACCTCGTGTTTACAATTGTACGGGTTAATGAGCTTACACAAAATGAAGAACACATTTCGGCAGCAGGAATTCTCAGCAAAAAACAGGCCTTCACCTCAGGGCCAGATTGAAGAACTTTGGGGCCCTGTGAACTATGGCATTTAGGCATCCCCCACCTTCCCTTCTCCTACAGGGTAGAAAGCCTTGGGATGAGAGTCAGGTACTGCCCCAGAGGGTGGGACAATCTGTGTGTGTGTGTGTGGGGGGGGGGGGGGTGTCAGGTTCTGCCCTGAGGGAATGAGGGGCCCTGGAGAGGCTGTTATAGAGCGAACCCACCCTGCACTCAGCTAGCAGCAGTTCCTGTCCCACAGGGCTGGCCCGGCTCCCCACTCCATCCCACTGGTTCTTGCCACATCATGCTGGGAAAGTCCTTCCCCCGCCACTCCTTCCTGGGCTATGATTTCTGTGTGTGTGTAGTTTGTACCCCCTGGAGTCAGCACCTCCCCTGAAATGGAAGCCCTGTTCAACTGCACTCAGTGCACATTGATTAATCCAGGCCTGCTTTTCCTGCTCCCAACCCCAGGCCGCAGGAAACCATTTGTGAAAACACGACACCCTCGTACCTGATGAAGGGGACGTGATAAGGTCGTACAAAGATGAAGAGACAAACACCAACAAGCTGTGCTGACGTCAGCAGAATATACCGGTGAGTCCTGGAAACCGCTTTCTGAAGCTGCTCCCCCCACATCTTCCTATTAGTTGTACTAGAACAAAAATAAAACATTGAATGAATTGAACAGAAATGAAATAATAAAAATCATGCTGAAGCCTCTTTCTTTGCAATGTCTCTTTCCCCTGCTCTTGCAGCACGAGGCAGGGGGCAGTAAGGTGAGAGCTAAATGGATCCTAACTGCTTAGGAGGTGACCAGCTACACATGCTTAATAGTGAATGCACTGCTACTCTCAAGTGATGGTTGGGCAGCTATGTCTGCATAGATTCTACCTTGTAGACCTCCTTATTTTTCTTGTCCTAAAGATCTACTGATACATGCAGATGAATAGCTGGCCCACCAACCATGCTCCACACTACTGTAGCTTTGCCATTCCTAAAGATGATATCCAAATGTTAAGCCAGAAGAATCAGTAGTGAAATGCTACCTTCCTCGGTTGTTTTTGCCCCTTTCCCCCTGAGTCCTCCTCCAGCCCGTCAAGGAACACATTATTTCACAGGCACGGACAAGAAGAGTTCATTCCTTACCTCTACTTCCTACCCTAGCAGTACCTTTATGAATACACATAGATAAGTACTTAAGCACAGAGAGATATTGCTCACATTGTAAAATTCCACACATATATTTCAGTTGTGTGTAGAGACTTTAGCAGTTTAACATTTCAGCATCAGAAAGGATACTGGGAGCACAGTGTTAAATAGTTCCCTGCATTGCCTTAGAAAGTAGTGATATGCATTGTATAAAAATGAGAGAGTGCAAGAGAGTGCACATTTGGGCTGGTAACCTGGGCATTTGTTAACGACAAACATTCCCACGCACAGGGACCACAGGCAGGTGAATGTGCAAAGCACAGCTCTGTTTTCACCTACCTGGTATTTACAATATTCCCTGCATTTAATTCCACCATCTCTTCAAATCCCACAGCAAATATGTCAGGAGGGCAGCTCTCATCGTCTGTGTGGAGAGGAACAAAAGTCATGCAAGACTTTTTACCACTTTATTTGTTGTTTTGTTTAATCATTTGCTTTCTTGACAGAAATTAGAAAAAGAGAAGTCCTGTAGTTAATCTTGCGCATCCTCTGCCAAGTTATA
Organism: Malaclemys terrapin pileata; assembly: GCF_027887155.1. Taxonomy (NCBI): domain Eukaryota; kingdom Metazoa; phylum Chordata; order Testudines; family Emydidae; genus Malaclemys; species Malaclemys terrapin. The sequence continues at coordinate 91,229,011 of NC_071507.1, forward strand.
TAATTATAGCTCTTTCAATCTATCTTCAGAAAGCAACCCTTGCAGTTCCCTTTATCATTTTTCTGCTTTTCTCCTTCTGGTTTGTCTGCATCTTTCTGGTAGGAAGGAGCCCAGAACAAAGTACTTTATTCTAGCTGTGACCTCCGCAATGCTGTTTAGAGGGAGATCCTCACTTCCCAGATCTAAGATATGATGCCACTGTGTACACAACCTAAAAGTCACAATGGTTTGCCCCACTTCATCCAGTCACATTGAAATCTCATACCCAGTATGTGGTCCAATATCTCGATGTCTGTTTTTGACACAGATAATTTATCTAGCTGCAACTACTGTCCAACACCAGCATGTTTCTTCCTCCCCTCTGCCCCCATTCCCCTGAGTAAGATTTTCCATTACTTTGAGGAAGTCTTGGAGGTTTCTTCCCTGTCTTCTTCAATAACCTACACCACGGGTTGTAACCGCTTACTGATGAAGGAATGTATCATGTCAATAATGCTCTTTAGACTAACTGGTACAGGAGCTGGGGGGAGGCGTCACTGATGGCCAATGTAAGATACTCTCTCCTCCCACCCAGGTGTGAGCATGCCCCTAGGAGAGGACTCAGAAAATCAGACACTGATCTCTCAAGTGGCAGCACAGAGCTACATCTACATCTGCTTGTTCACCAGGTTTGCCATACATCTAAAAGGTTTTCATTATTATTCACCAGATAACAAGAACTTCACTCAGCCGTAGGACTACACAGAAGAATACTGTAGGAGCCTAAATCAGATTTGCTCACAAATTAAGAATAAGAAAAGCAGAAAAGTTCACATGCAAAAATAGTAACTGCATATTTCACATGCATAATTTTGACACCCATTTTTTAAAATTTAGCCGTTAATGTAGATTATTAAAACAGCTGACTGCATGACGTGGCTGACTTCATTGTCAGTAAATATGTCTAGCGTGCATGAACAGAACACATGCAGCATAATGTTGTTAATCTCCTACTTCCTGGCCTTCTGAGACTACGGTAGTATGGGCTCAAGAGAAGTAATGCTCACATGAGACAGCCAGGGATACATGGAATTTGTTCATATATTTGTGTGCTATGCACAGGAATATCTCAGCAATGCCTGCAGAGGATTATGTGTTACTCTGTAACAGGGAAAATAAAGGACAAGCAGTAATTTTAGAACCACTCCATTTCTGAAGGACAGAACACTACCTTTGTTGTTTTCTTTAGTAAAATCTGTAAATCAGTTACAATCACAAGCCCTGTTTTGTGAACAGGAAAGTCAGCAGCCAGTCCAAACAAGCCACAAACACAACAGTTTGACACACTACTAAAAAAAGGACCCTGCTTTGTAACAATGTAATGTAATAAAAGGTTACCCTTACTGTATACAGTTCCTTTTGTCTGAGGGTCTCCCAGTGCTTTATAAACATTAAAGGATTCAGTGTAACATTTTCAGAGGTGCCTAAAGGCCAGATCTTTAAAGATATGTAGGTGTCAAAAGAGGCAGATAGATGCCCAGTGGAATTTCTAAAGGCACCTAACTCCCAATGAGATTGAAACACAAGGGGAGGAATGGGGGAGCATGAATAAAAACTGATATTTAGGGACAGATTTTGTGCTGTCTGGGCGAGAGATTCAGTGCAGAAGGCCACCTCAGGGTAAGGTGATTTTATGCCACCTTCGTACACTCTGGATTCTGGGATGCTGTAAGGGCCAAAACACTCTTCAGCATCAGTTAGTGCAGCCCTGAGGGTTTCTCTAACTTATGAGCAGCCTTCCCAGCCCCACCTATGGACTGCTACACCAAGGCTTGTGAAGGGGTGCAGCATAAGGCCAAGTGGGAGCAGAATCAGCTACTTAGAATTCCCTACCAGATGATGTATGAATGGCCAAATACAGGGCCTAAACTACTTTGCAGTTCCATTAGAGGTTAACAAATAATGTTTATTTTAAAACAGATACACTACCACTCAAAGTCTTACCCTGAAATTCAGAAACCCCAGAGAGCTTGGGAGAATCCAGCAGCCAGTCTGTTAACTCACTGGTGCCAAGGATGTTGCTTCTAAATTGTTTGCCTCCATTTACATTCCAGGTCCCCATGGCAACACGAATCCGCTTGAAGTGCGTGAATTCAAACTGACGCTCTGACATGGCCTTCAAAATACTGGGAGTCACTGATGGAGAGAGAAAGTAAAGACAATTTGCTGCAGTGGAATGAATGGTACTACAGACGTCAGTGACATGTAGACTTACTGTGAAATAATGAAAGTTACCTTACTGGCATCAGTGCAATAACTAAAAACGTAATTCCAGTGGAAATAACAATAATTGCATAACTGAAAATGATGCCATCGATTTCTTTCCTGGTAACTGAGTGCAGTCACTGAAATGAGTTGTACTATTCACACATGGAGGTAAGTGGAGGGGACGGGAAAAACAGGACTTTCACAGTGACAAACTTGAAGAAAATATATTCAAAATATGTTATTAGAATTTTCTAATGCTTTCCTAATAATGACTGAATAATACGGTTTTAGATTGGTCTTTCTTGGGATTTTCAGCGTGGCCTACAAAATGATGTCACAAATTAAGAACCAAACCCAAGCCCCATTAGATTTTTTTTGGTGCATGCTGTTATACATTAATTCTGAAAAACCATCATGAACTTGGTTCTGTATTGTGATATGGCAGGATTCCACATAAGACCCCACCATCTTGATTATTCCTGACTGGTCCCCATTTTAGCCATGCTTTAATCAGACTTCCTCTTTTTTTTTTTTTTGGTGGGTGTAAATAATTAAGAGTGTAATTTTTTGACCACCGCTATTTGCAGGAGCAAATTAGGTGATTTCAGTGTTTAGGTAACCGATTTGCATGTGCAGTCAGGTATTTAGACACCTAAATGGCCTAAAGCATCCACAAATTGCAAGCACAAAAAGAGGAGCCAGTTTGTAAAAAAATCTGGTCCCAAGATAATTGCCCATGGTCAAAGGGTGAGTCAGGGACAAAGATGGAAACCCCCCCCCACAGAAATTCTGATTCCTAATCCACTCTTCTAAACAGTAGACAACAACTTCCATCAGCACAGATTATCATCAGTGAATGAGACAACCTATGCAGAAGTCTAATCGAATATTTTGGGAACTAAAAATAGTGGAATTCAAGCACATGCTGTTGTGACTTGAAAGCATTGCCCCTGTACATCAATGCCTTTGTGCAACAGCTGTTTATTTCTAGACTCTTCAAAAGAATGCAACTGGTCATCTAGCACAACTGGAAGCAAACACAAGACAAAGGAGACAGATTTACATCTCATAGAATCATAGAATCTGACTTACCCAGCAGAGCAGTGTTGTCCATAAGCATCCTTCCTTTGTCTGCATGTTCCTCACTGAAGAAATCACCCATGAGTAGCAACTTGATGGCTTCCTGCTTCACACTGTCAAAGAAATTTGACTGAATGGTGCGTGACACAGCGCGGGCTCCATCCTTGAGCTTCCCTACCTGCATTATACAAAAATGTTCAACACAGGTGATCTTTGCAGTGATAACATAGACTTCCTTTAAAGTCACTCATGAATAAGCAGCTCTGATATTCTCCTTTACCTTGGCTTTCCCCTCCAGGGCACGACTCCCTGTAAACACTCTACTCAGATTGTGACCATTGAGAGTCCACATTGCCTTGTAGGACTCCACAAAGCGGTCAACTGTAGACTTCGAGTTCAACCCTAGGCTTTCTAACTGAGTGTGCAGAACCTGGAGTGGACACAGAAAGAGAGGTGAGAAAAAGTTACTTTTCATATTTCATTTCCCCCCCACACCTCATGTAGGAATTTCACCCAGCCATCATTCTATAGTTAAACTAATGCAGGTATCTTAATGATGGAAAGACAGAGCTAGAGACCTCCCTCTTGCCCTTTTTGGTAATGCACAAAATGCAGGCAGAGTGTGTGTGTGTATGTTCATGAAAGACCATTAATGAACTCACCTCAAGTGCAATGAAGGACTGTACGCTATTCGTACGATCCAGACAGTCCAGGCAATTCATTCGCAAGGTACCTGTCTGCAGACTTCAATAGCCAAAAAAAGAATAAAGAGAGATACAGCAGGTTATTAGGAACCTCCACATCCAGTTGTTACTGATAAACTATTGTTTTCTTTTATCATCAGAAACATTTAAGTTAGAAGAAGAACAGGACTAACACGGCTGTTACTCTGAAACTTGTCATTTAAGTTAGAAACTCAATAAAAATGGCATTTGATCCACAGGCAGATAAGACTGGATTTTCAAACACTCAGCCTGGATTTTTCCACCCACATTTTGCAGGTGCAAAACATTTGCCTGCTCAATTTATTTCAAGAACCCAACTGTGCCACACCAGCAATTATGTGTGTGACGCTGGCAGACCAGGTGCCAGCTCTTGCCAAGACCTTAGGCCTCACTGAAAACCAGTCTGGCTGACCTGTGTGTTAGTATTGCTAAAACAGGTGTTAGATTTATAAAACTGTGTTCAGACTTTATGAAATGCTTGTGAGTTGCTGCACACATTAACCTCACTTAAGATATCTGTATCCCATGTTTCATGGTAATATTTAACTGTTTGGTCTGTAACTATAAGAGTGTTTGCTTTAAAACCCCCACAGTCAGAAGAGAAGCACTACTAAGTGTGAAATGCTTGTTTATCACAAGAGGTGTCATCTCCTCTCCAGAGAGGCCATTATGGAACATCAGGGGACAAAAGACCTTGTTGATTGCTCCTACACCCATGAAAAGGAGATATGCTTGAGTTCTGCCGGAAGGGAATAAAAATCCCTGTCAAGAAGAAATTGTTATCCTATGCTGCTTGGACATCAGGGAGAGGGCAAGGCTTCTAAGCATAAGAAAGGGATCGCTGGCTGTTTAGCTTGGATTAGCCCTAAAGGATATATAGAGCTTGCTTATTATAGAAGCTTCTATTATCTTTTGGAACCTAAGACTGTAACTCATTTGTGTGTGTGTTTACCTGCTTTAACCTTGTAAATGACACTCATTTCTTTTTCCTAGTTAATAAATCTTTAGTTTATTATAGGATTAGCTACAAGTGTTGTCTTTCCTGAGAGATCTGAAGTGAAGTTGAGCTCGGGTAAGTGACTGGTCCTCTGGGACTGGGAGTAAACTGAATATTATTGTGGTTTTTGGTGTAAGGGACTATCTGTCACAAAGACAAGCTTGCCTATGTGTCAAGACAGACAGAAACACCCAAGGGGACTGTCTATAACTCCATGTTAAAGCCGTTATAGTGCTTGAGAAGTTCTCACTTGATACTTGGTTGGTGAAATCTAATTATAGAACACACAAGCAGTTTGGGGGTTGTGCCCTGGTTTGTAACAGTCTGCCCTGAGGTTGGTATTCATGTTTGTGAACTACTCTAGACAGCTTGACAACATGCACAAGCAATTTTCCAGGATCAAGAAACTGGAGAACTAGTTAAGGCCTGGTGGTAAATTTGGCAGGGGAAAGCAATCTCAGAACTGTTAGCAATTATCTTTGAAACTCCCGGAGGAACGATGAGGTCCCAGAGGCCTGGAAGAAGGGCGAACATAGTACCTATCTTTAAAAAGGGGACCAAAGAGGACCCAGGGAATTATAGACCAGTCAGCCTAACTTCAATTCCTGGAAAGATATTGGAATAAATTATTAAACACTCAATTTGTAAGCATGTGGGGGATAACAGGTTTATAAGGAATAGCAATCACGGATGCCAGACCAACCTAATTTCCTTCTTTGCCAGGGTTACAGGCCTAACGGTTAGGGAGGAAGCAGGAGAAGTGATATATCTTGATTTTAGTGAGGCTTTTGACTCAGTGCCCCCTGACATTTTCATAAGCAAACTAGGGAAACGCAGTTCAGCTGAAGTTACCATAAGGTGGGTGCACAACTGGTTGGAAGACCATACTCAAAGAGCAGTTGTCAACGGTTCGCTGTAAAACTGAGAGGGCGTATTTAGTTGGGTCCCGCGGCGGGTCAGTCTTGGGTCTGGTACTATCCAGCACTTGGGGTTTCTATGATTCTATATGATGGAGTCATTGGTCCATGTAGTCCATTATTGTACACCAGTGTCCAGTATCTGATGCTTAAAGGAATATTTAAAAAAAAAATCTATACACCATCCAGAGACTGGTACAGTGCAGTAACTGCGGGAGGGAGGGAAGGATTCCTTCCTGAACTCAGGAAATCAGGTTCCACCCTGAAGCTGATATTTGATTACACTTGTTATCTTGCATAACTATAAATGTTGTTAGTGGTCACGAAAAAATGTCCCAATACAGAAGTTAAACAAGCAATGAAATATCTGCTCTTTTCAATGTACTATCAAAACAGTTTCCTTCTCCTTCCTCCTAAAATTATAGTGGTTATTTACGGGAAGGCTAAATGTTATTTATCAACTCACTCCCAGATCCTCTTTTACACAACAGGCACTTCCATTAACAAAATCAATCAGGACAGCCAACAAATCAGTATTTTCAGCATCATTTGCTACAAATACTTATAGTTGGACCTATAGTGGAAAGGTGGACCCTTTCTACCACAGTAGCTCAACAAGTTTTATAAAAGCTAAACTAAGTCTGTGAACAGGACATTTATACTCTATGAGGCAAAACAAACCTGACATGGATCTGGTATTGTGTCACCTAATGATTCCAAGGGAGAGAGCCCCACAAAGTTAATTGAATTTGTGAATAAGGCTAGGTCTACACTACCCACCTGAATCGGCGGGTAGAAATTGATCTCTTGGGGATCGAATTATCGCGTCTCATCGGGACGCGACAATCGATCCCCAAATCGACGCTCTTACTCCACCAGTGGAGGTGGGAGTAAGCGCCGTCGACGGGGAGCTGCGGAGGTCGATTTTGCCGCCGTCCTCACAGCGGGGTAAGTCAGCTTCGATAGGTCGAATTCAGCTACGCTATTCGCGTAGCTGAATTTGCGTATCTTAAATCGACCTCCCTCCCCCCCCCGTAGTGAAGACCTGCCCTCAGAACTAGAAGTAGTAAAATAAAACGGATGGGGTCTAAATTTTCAAATGGCCTCTGTTTTCTGGACACAGAAAAATGTTTGCACAAAGCCTATGTGTACAAATGGAGGCTACTTGAAACTTTGAACCAATATGTTTTTAAAACATAAATACTGTAACACAGAAAGCTACAGCAGTCTCCAAACAAAGTGATGAACTCGGTTCAGTAGATGGCATAAATTGTGTATGGAAAGTGATAAAGGGGCAGGGACACTCACCGTGCAGGTACATTCTTGCCCTTTGTGAAGATGCCAAATTCATCCCAGTGCAACTTTAACTGAGGCCTCAACAAATTCTCCAGCTTCTCTATTTTCCCACCTTTTGCAAGCTGATGGTAGTCAAAATTAATCATGGGTGTGTCTGCAGCATGGGAAGAGGCCCACAGCAATTTCTGTTTGAAAAGGGAAGAAGGAAAGTGAATTCTACTTACTTCTACAGCCCAGGTATCAATACCCGCATGCTTTATACTGTTGATAAACTTTAATTATGGCTTTAATGTAGAGAAGTCTAGAGGGAAGTACATTATTTTGTTGTACGCTTTTCTAATGCAAGTTCCTTGTTTTTTTCTCCAAGAGTAAATTGGACTGTTAGAGCCAAATTTTCCTATGTGGGAACCTAAGTTGTAGCTGTAAACTATAAGTGTAAGCTGGTTATGAGTGTGTAACACAAGCAACTGTGCACATAAGTACCTATATGGCCTCAACGGTCTAGCTTTTAGAGCAAAAAAATTAAGAAGTTATAAACCAAAAGCATACAATGAAATAATGTAGTGATGAAGATAAAGCATGACACTTTCCTCATTCCTCATATGGCTGCACATGATGTATGTACGATCATCTTATATTTTATTAACATATATCATGCACTATTCAGCATTCTATCGCAAACCCATAAACTAGTGAGAACAGCTTTAACTCTGAATTTTTATGGCCCTGTCTATCCCCAGCATGGACACTCTTATTCCAGTTTACGAGTGCCTTTTTTCCATTTAGCTTATGTTGCTTGAGAAGGGATTTAAGCTAAACTGAAAAAAAAAAAAAAAAAAAAAACCACTCATACCAAACTAAGAGTGTCTCCACAGGGCTATAACTATAGCAGTATAACCAGTAAAACTTCCCTGCATAGATCAAGACAAAGGTATTGTATGTAGTTTAGTGAAGGGATGTATTTCATTGTATCAGAGTCAAACACACATCTGTTTCTCTGGTAAGTGATCACATTTCAGTTTACATTTGACTGCACTGGTAGTATTCTTGGGAATAATATCTCACTACTACCTCAGTGCAAATCATTGTCAAAAGTATTACACCCCCTACACTGTAGCTTTGTTCTTAGTACAAACATAACTGCAGTCTGTTATAGTGGTTAAGAAATGCTTGCAAAATGAACAACATCACCAGGGACAATACTGAATTTCATCTTCCACTACCAGGTAACGGTGGAAATTTCAGAGGCATGGTACTGAATTAAAAAACAAACAAACAGAAAAGAAAAAAAAATGATTTTTCTGCATATACTAATGATATTGGTGACCATCCTACTCCGATTATAGGAAACTACCAGCAAATGCAATGAACATATTTTAAACTGATTTAAATAAAACTTTAAGACTGAGGGAAGAAATGAAAGGGAAGGGAAGGAACAAACATGGGAAATTAAAGTGGATAGGGGAAGTTTGAGAAGCAAGGAGATAAGCTTATGACAAAAGGGGAATGAGGGTCCCATTACTTATACTGCCCATAATTTTTAATTTGAATTTTGAAATGCACCAAGTTAAACACTGACAGCACATCCCTCCTAACCATTTATTTATGAAGAAACAAATGTAATGAAGATCTCCAAGGGATCTCTGTTTTGGATAAATACAGGATTTCAGTGTCCAGTGCTGTCAATGCAGATCCTTTCACCTTCACAATAATTCACTTACAATTCTGTTAGTCTAGCATACAGTTAAAAAAATGGAAATCAAGCCAGGCCTTTATTTAAAACAAATGAACAAATGCACACAGTCTTTATATGACAGATGCCCTAAATTCTGATTTAGTAACAAATTTCTTGTTATCGGATCATAACAAACAATGTAGACAACGAAAAGAACTTGTCTAGAGAAAGACAGATCTCATATAAAATATAGAAGACATTATTTTTGCACCCATAAACTGTTAATAAGATAATACTTAGTTCTGCCATGAGTACAGGGGACTGAACTAGATGACCTCTTGAGGTCCCTTACAGTTCTATGATTCTATACATGATGAGGATAATATCTTCAAGAATGTGGATACTGCATATGCACTACCTAAAATAATCAGTGTAAGAATTCACCAGGGATGTCAGTTTTAGATTTCTGTAGTTCTATCTTGACATTTGTGAGAAGACTGTAATTTTAGAGTAGCTATATTCAGCTCTTAATTATAGATCTCAAAGTACTTTATAAAGAGGAATAAAGAATCATTATTTCCATTTTACAGATAGGGAAACTGACAGCACATATGAGCTGACTCTGGGACTTAGGTGGCTAAGTACTAACCCTACTAGTTTTAATTTTAAGTGCCTAAATACCATTAAAAATCAGGCCCTAAGTGACTACATCACTTTTGAAATGGGATTTAGGTGCTTTTGAATATTTACCCTAATTCTTTTGAGAGGCTAGTTAAAGAAAAAGTGAATACAATTTGAGGAAGTAAGGAAGAAGACACCCTGATATTCCATTCAGGAAATATTACACACAAAGAGAAAGATGCAAGATAGTCCAAGAAATTGAACTGCCTAACTTCTTTAGATCAGGTGCCCCAAGGCTGATCTCAAGTGATTTTCCCTCTTGAAGAAGCAGGACTCTAATGCTCTGCAATTTAACAAAAGTTGCTGTTGTTTTTACCTTGAACGCTCTGTTGAGCACCTCCTCTCCTCCTCTGCTTCCCAACAGGTTAACGATCACTTGTTTTCCATATTGCTCTTTCAGAAGCATCATATGCCTGCAACAGTAGCAGCAGCAGTACAATCTGGTTTAATAAATATCACATACCAGCCATCCTTTCCAAAACACTTGCAGAAGAGGTCGCTGGCTGCTTGAAGGTTTCAACAGCAGTAGCTCCACAAATATATATTAGTTTCCTTTTAGTCAGCTTTTACAGTAAAGAACTGCTTTATAGGGCCTTCATTTTCTGTCATCTGTGGAATTAATAACTGGAATGATACTTTACTTGTATTGAGTGTAAAGACTGGAGAGGGAAGACAGGGATACAGCGCTTAGATGATCAATAACATTGTTAGTTTTCATACAGTCCTATGTATGTGGCCTTTTTATGGCCCTGTAACTGCAAGCGACTGAGCAAAGCCAATGGGAGTTGAGAGGACTAAGCACCTCCAGGAATCGCATCTTGCAGGACTGAACCCTTAGGCCTTGTCTACACTACAGGGGAAATTCGATCTAGGCTACACAATTTGAGTTACGCAAATAGCGTAACTCAAATTGACATAGCTTAGATCTACTTACCGCGGGGTCCACACTACGCGATGTCTACGTGAGACGCTCTCCCATCAACTCCCGCTACTCTTCTCCATCAGGAGTCGATGGGAGAGTGATCTGCGGTTGATTTAGCAGGTCTAGACCCACTAAATCAACCGTTGATGCATCGATCGCCGCTCATCGATCTCCCGATAAGTGTAGATGAGCCCTTACAGAGTCAGCTATGGTCTGGGATTCCAGCTATGGTCTGGGACCAAAAGTCAGCAAATGAGTCATTGCCAGATAAATGTCATCAGCCACACTGATCAAATATTTCTGAGCTGCTACATAATTCAGGTTTGTAAAACTATTCACAGTCCACTTGCATGTTTTTAGCAGGCAGGTTGGTGATTAAGAGTCAGATTTTAGGTAGATAAATGGGCATAAATTTTCCCCTCAACACACATATGTATATGGTTGGGTGTACGTGTGTGTTTATTATAGGAGTTATGCAAGCAAAGGCCAGGTATTAAACGTAAGCTAACACAGCACTAATGAAAAGTTTGCTTGTGCTGCCAGTGTTTGCATGGCCTGGTGATACTGTTGTTAAAAGGTTACTGTCTCTATAACTGGCAAGTACAAGTCATAGGCTGCATTTGTGAGTCCGATTAACAGGAAATAATGTGCTCTGTAAAAGACAAAAAAAAATTGGCAGGCTTTCCTGCAAGAAAAACAGCCAAAGATATATCACCTTGGTGCTATCTTACAATCCCGATCCTGCACTTGGGTCTGTGCAAGCAGAACCTTGCTCCACACAGACAGCCCCTTTGAATTCAGTGGGTCTCAGCACAGCTCCAACTGCAGCATCGGAGCCTATTTATGGACTAAGAATGTGACTTCATTTTTTCCCCTTCAAATTTGTGATAAAGGGCATCAAAGTGCTCCTATTGTGAACTTGATAATTACACCAAAGTGCCCTAACGTCCCTTTTTTTTTAAGTGAAGTAGGATGTTTTAAAAACAAACAAATAAAAAGGAGCATCCAAAACCTTTCATGTGAGCCCTGTATTGGGATTTATCAGGAACAGATGCTAAAACAGGAAATTTGCATTCACTGCTCCCAATGTCTTTTCAAGATGTCAAGGTGTGAGCTGTGAAAAATTAACAGACTGTGGCCATGCCAAAACACATGAAAAGGTTGCAGTGACTTTACAAGCTTCAGTGAATTTTTCTGTATGAATGTTCAATTGCCCCTTACCAGAAACGCTCTTAACACAATCCTTTAAAAATTTAGTTTGGGCTGGACTGTCTCGTGCAATTCTGATCTGGCAACTGGGCTGTGATGTACACAAGAGAGGGACTAGATCCAAGCCATTCTCCCACTTCACTCTGCCATGAGGAAGCCACTCAGGGGTATGTCTACACTGTAGCCAGGAGTGCGCCTCCCAGCCCAAGTAGACAGACTTGCGCTAGCTCAGCTTGAGCTAGTGCGCTAAAAAACACAGTGGGGACAGTGCAGCTTGGGCGGCAGCTCAGGCTCTCAAGCCCACCTGATCCCTTAGGCCTGGGCTCAGGTTGTTAGCCTGAGTTTCTGCTGAAATCACAACATCCACACTGCTATCTTTAGCATACTGCTTGAGCCCCACTAGCACGAGTCTTCTACCTGGGTTGGGAGGCTCGTGCCATGCTGCAGTGTTCACATATCCTCCGTGGTTGCTCTGGGGTTGGGAGAACAGGGTGTGGGGTTAGATGGGGCAGTGGGGTCATGATCTGCAGCACAGTTTCCCCTCAACCTCGTGGGAATTATGCATCCTCATCATTACCTTATGTGGGTTTCCTTTCTGCTGAGTGAAACCCTCCAATGTGAAGGCAGTTCAGGGAAAGAGGCAGTTAGAGACTTCCCAGAATAGACTACCACAGGAACCAGAAAACAGTAAAATCCTGGGACAGGGACCCCACCATCACTTCTTAGTAGCGAGTCTAGAATAATAGGAACCTAATCCCTGACTGAGATGCTACAAAGTGTTCGATAACAATCATCTCCACTAAAAGCTGCAATAAATGAAATCAAGAAAATACTGCGGCCCATTAAAATAGACACGTAACTTGAATATAAATTTTGATTTGTCAATTAAAAGCACATGACGAAGGCAGGCTAGGGGGTGGCAATTCATCAGAGGCCAAATCCTTTCTCAGACAAAGCTCCCACTCAAGTCAATATGAATTTGCTCCCAAAGGACTGCAGGCTAAAGTATTTGGCCCCACTTGATGATCATGCACTCAGAGGACCCACATTAATGTATGGATTTTGGATAGCTTCCAGCAGAGTTGCAGAGTCTTATGGGGTTAAATCCATTCCTCTCGGTTGGAGCAGAAGAATGTTACCAGGAGCGCATCTCACCGGGCGGGGGGAGAGCAGAATGGGCTGCTGCTGTTACTCTGCAGCCACAAGCTCCAGTCATAGAAAAACAAAAACTCAACGTGCAAAGGGGTTTGCCTTTAGCTTCTATTCGGTTGGGACAATAGAGGAAGAAAGGTCACGGAGCGGTTATTTCCAAATGTAAATTTATCATTTTTGACTCTCAAATGGTTACATGGCACTTTTCGCACAGTATTCAGAATTTCTTAACTCCTTCAGAAATAGGCTGAGATCACCTTGATTCAATTTCCACCAAAACTAGAAAGGACAAAGCACTAAAACCATACTGTAGGGAACAATCGTGCAAGGACGATGGACTAGATGATCTAATAAGTGCTTTCCTCCTCTAACAGCTCTGGTTCGCTGGGACGGAGTACAGCTGTGGAATCACGGTTACATGCTTAGCTGATGTGTTACTAACAGAGTCTAATGAAGCCTACCTGTCAAAAGCAGGGGCATTCGCTTCCAGGCCTCTGTTAAGTCTCAGATGATGGGAACCAACCTAAAAAAAAAAAAAAAAAAGAAGAAGAAATATTATGAAGTCATTTTCTTCATAAAGCTGCTGAAATCCTCAATCACTAGATGTCTATTTCCCTCAAAGAAAACGGCTGTTTATTAGCACCCAGACACCCCAAACAGATTACACACACCCCTACACATAATGCACTTAGTACAAAAAGCTTAGCTACGGCTTTTATTAGAAAACAACATTTACAATTACAATGATAATTCACATTTGTTAATGGAATACCTACGCCCTTATTTATGGCCAAACAAATTCTCTATCCTGGCCAATACTCTAGCAAAAACCTCTCACTGCACCACAGCTCTGTGCCCAAGCCTCCTTACCCCTGTAAGTAATCAGGAGGCACTGCATATCTGCCAATTCTATGGAGAGACTGTGGCCTGACTAGTTTGAGCTTTTGTTTTTTAGATTAATTGGATAATACATGCACAGTGCTTTCTAAATATAAAGGATTATGGACTAAATCCTGTATCAGTTAAGTCAGTGGGAATTTTAACATTGACGTTAATAGCAGTAGGTTAAAATTTTTTATAAGTATTGGTATTTCTATTCAGTGTAGCTGAATATATTGTATTTCTTCCCAATGAATATCTGAATCCTCTAAAAGACCCACTCAGAATTTTCAAAAATCTTGTTTGGTTTCCTGTTTGTCAGCATTTAATCTGTATTTCTTTCTACGTAAGGGCTAGACTGTGCAACCCTTCCTCACTTTGGTGCCAGCACACGTACACAAGGAGTGAATGAGTGCTCCGATGAGTAAGTGCTCACAAATGCGAGTAAAGGTTGCACAATCTAGCCCTGAATAAGCACAAATATGTGCCATTTGCTTCTTAGAGAGGAAAAAATTATGTCCAATTAAAAAAGGCCATAAGCACTAAATTCAGGGATAATCTCCAGGCTTTAGAATATACAAAGCAATATATGACTGTCATAATTCATATCCAAGGCAAACCTGAGGCATTTAAATCAAAGACATTTATTATTATAGAATATTGAAAAGAAAGCTTATTCTTATTACAAAGCCATTACATTGTACAGAATACAGTATATGTACACACACATTTATATATCTGCGTGTGTGTACCTACGTACAAACTTAAATTATTTTTTTCCTTCTATTCTGACAATGTGAAAATACCAGGCTGCCTCTTGCTTGAGCTATTCAATGACATCTCATTGAAAGTGTGGCCCATATAAATGGCTGGGTGGAAATGGGTTTAAAAACAAAATAATTGCTTGAGGAAGCAGCCCATGTGGAAAATGTGTTATATGATTAGAGTTGTACAGCTACATTCTATGGCCAAGCTCAGTGTGGCCGGTGTCCATGACGACTGCAGGTAGGTTCTGGCCCAAAACGTCAATAAGGGTTTCAATGTCATTTGTAGGGAGGTGTTTTGTGTGTTTGTTTTTATTCTGCACTGTATTTAGATGACATTCATCTCTTGTACAATACTGAGGCTCAATGCTGGATGACATAGCTACTCTAAACAAAAGAATTTTGGAAATGAGATTTTGAAGATTATGGGGAAGTGTGTATAGCATCTAACTGTGCACAACTGTTGGGCTGTTGAGACCACTGCCTGTCATGCTGATTAGTATGGTCTCATTGTTTCCTTGCACTCCCCCATTGGTCTTTCTGTATCTATCTCTTGTCTGAGATGGCAAGCTCTTTGGGGCAGGGACTGTCATTTTGTTCTGTGTGCAGCACCTAGCACAGTGGGGGGTGCGGATTTAGGACAGGGGTTCCCAGGTGCTATGATAATACAAATAATCATAAACAAACACATTTTAACGTTCAAATTGTTACATAAGTTATTGGAGTTGATGCAGGAAACACTTGGTAAAATTTTCTGGCCTGTGGCATGCAGGAGGTTAGACTAGATGATCATCATGGTCCCTTCCGGCCTTAGCATCTATGAAATCTATCAAATACACCATATACCAATTATATTTATTTTAAAATCATAGAGCTCCTGCACTGGAGCCCCCACCTATACTAAGGAGGGCTAAGACACCATGCCAAACTGGCATTTCAGATGGAAAGGTTATTCTGGGTGAAGTAAAAAAAACATTATAAAGAAACATCCGTGTAAATAAATTAACAACTCTTTTTTGGAGTGATCCGAACACTTAAAATATTAATCTTCAAAAACTAATAACTGAATAGCTATTTGCCTATTCCTTTTAAAAACAGCCTAACTTTCCCACAAATAGTAACAGAGTCAAAAGAGTTCAGTACTTCACAGGGCAAGTCTCCTAGTGAATGAATACCATTAATAAACAAATCCTATGCAACTTTTAGTAGCATTAGTGATAGGCCACTTGGTTTTTCATTATATTTACCTGAAGCCCTGGTTGCTCCCAAAACAGTGGAACGGAGCCTCTGATCTGAACAAAGGAAGAGATGTCATCATCCAAATAAATTGTCTGCAGCAACAACATAAAGGGAAAGAAACTCTTCAGTGAAAAGTACTGTTCTGTCACCCCTCAATCAGACCACACAAGTTAAGATACAAATACTGAAGAAAAGACGAATGGTGGATCTCAGTTTATCTTGATACGGCTCTGTCAGTATTCCTGACCTCACAGAAATGGAAACAAAATCATGCCTCGTTTGCTTTCATGCCAACTCACTAGATTTAAATTTGCTACTCACTGGTAATAAAAGAGAATTTAAGGCACAGATGCTTGTACGACAGAGATTTCCTTCACACTGAAGATGCACTAGCTACGCTGGTGGACAGACTGAGACAGGCCACTTTCTCTTTCGTAGAATTTTAACTATGGAGATGTCATCATTCCATGTGACCAGTGATGGTTAATGCCAGGTGTGGGATAAGCTTATCTGCTGCTCTATTAACTATTTTCTTTGACCACACATTTTGTCTTGTCAGTGTGGCCAATAAAATGTATGTGAAACCTTCAGCGTTGCTGCTCCTATTTTGAGAGGTGGGGAATAAGATTATGTGCACTATTTCTTATCCAGGGTGTTTATAGTAAAATCTTTCCAGTCGTCTTTTCTCCTTAGCCAGCACTCTTTCCTGCCCTTTGTATTTATCTCTGTTAACAATGCTAGTAATCTTGCAGCAAAGCTAACACATTAGAAGCACAAAGGATGTACCCCATCCTCCCCTCTAACCCTACCTCCAAAAGTATTATATTTTAAATGAGCCTAGTCTAAAAGGATATATGTTCAGACATAGTATTACCAGAGAGCAACAGTGTAAAGCCAATTTCACTGCCCTGGCCTATACTTAGCAATGGAATCCTGGCCCTTTTCCATTTGCGATATATAATACAAGTCTCAGTTTTCTTGTATATCACAATAAGCCTTCCAAAGCCCAGCAGATGAATGGTATCAGTCAGCTCATCCAGGTGCCTTCTTTTTTAGTCACACTGTATCAATTAGCTTATCAGCGAGCAGCTGGGCACTAGTTCCAAAATGGGATGAACAGCAGGTGCGGAGAAAGAGGCTGCATAAGAAAGATGTTTAGGCAATGGAAAACCAGTTACCACACGACTTTAATGGGGTTCTATTCCCGGCTCTGCCCCGGCCTGCTGGATGACCACGGGAAAATCACTTAAGCCTCCGTGCCTCAGCTTCCCCATCTGTAAAATTACCTCTTTTGTAAAGTGCTTTGAGATTTACAGGTGAAAATATTATTTTTACATATATCACTGACAAACATTAACTAATTAACCCTTGGGAGGTAGGTGGTACGTGTCTATTATTATCCCCATTTTACTGAGAGAGAGGTTAAGTGACTTCATCAAGGACACAGAAGGCGTTAGTGTCAGAACCAAGCTTAGCCTGATGGAGTTCAGATCATGATGTAAAACACACTTTCCAAAACAGTTTTTCAATCAATGCTCTTAATTGTGTGCAATGCTTAGTTACCATGGTGACAGGTGCTCTATAAAAACCTAAGATTGATGCTGTTCTCCTTCTGTTTCTGCCCTAGGAACTACTTGGTGTAATGTAGCGGGACTGCAACATGAGAAGTAAGTAACCCCATCCTCGCCTCTTTCTTTTCCTCAGTGAGCAGGCCAGTCATAAAAATCAAATGAGTCAATGACCTCTAACCCTCGCATCATCTGTAAAAAATAAAGTCAGACACAGCAGGCCTGATTCTCAGCTGGTGTAAACTGGTGTCGCTCCATTGACACTGGCAGAGCTATGCTGACTCACACCAGCTCAGAATTTGGCCTACGATCTGTAAGAAATTCTGGAGTTGGATCTTGACTCATTTATGATTTTAAGAACGGTCACCTGCTGACAAATGGGATGAGTCAATTATCGGCATAACTTGAAATGAAATGTTAAAGCTACATTATGTCATAGATAGACAAAGCTCTTATAGAAGTAGATCATATACATTCAGTATCATATATACAGTACAATTCTGTGGATTGTGGTGGATAATCAGCTGTGCATGAGTTCCTAGTGCAACACTGGGCAAAAGGGCTAGCGTGATCCTTGGATGAGTCAACAGGAGAATCTTGAGTAGGAGTAGAGAGGTCATTTTGCCTCCGTATTTGGCACTGGTACAACCCCTGCTGAAATACTGTGTCCAGTTCTGGTGCCCACAATTCAGGAAGGATGTTGATAAATTGGAGAGCGTACAGAGAAGAGCCACAAGAATGATTAAAGGGTTAGACTGCATGCCTTATAATGACAGACTAAATAAGCTCAATCTATTTAGTTTAGCAAAGGGAAGGTTAAGGGGTGACTTGATTACAATGTATACGTATCTACATGGGAACAAATTTTTGATAAGGGGCTCTTCAGAGAAAGGTATATCACAATCATAGAATATCAGGGTTGGAAGGGACCTCAGGAGGTCATCTAGTCCAACCTCCTGCTCAAAGCAGGACCAATCCCCAACTAAATCATCCCAGCCAGGGCTTTGTCAAGCCTGACCTTAAAAACCTCTAAGGAAGGAGATTCCACCACCTCCCTGGGTAACCCATTCCAGTGCTTCACCACCCTCCTAGTGAAAAAGTTTTTCCTAATATCCAACCTAAACATCCCCCACTGTAACTTGAGACCGTTACTCCTTGTTCTGTCATCTGGTACCACTGAGAACAGTCTAGAGCCACTCTCTTTGGAACCCCCTTTCAGGTAGTTGAAAGCAGCTATCAAATCTCGCCTCATTCTTCTCTTCTGCAGACTAAACAATCCCAGTTCCCCCAGCCTCTCCTCATCACAAAATAACAAAATCATCCAAAGCCCAAGATTTGGTGGTGATGGGGGACTTCAACTATCCGGATATATGTTGGGAAAATAACACAGCGGGGCACAGACTATCCAACAAATTCTTGGACTGCATTGGAGACAACTTTTTATTTCAGAAGGTTGAAAAAGCTACTAGGGGGGAAGCTGTTCTAGACTTGATTTTAACAAATAGGGAGGAACTCGTTGAGAATGTGAAAGTAGAAGGCAGCCTGGGTGAAAGTGATCATGAAATCATAGAGTTTGCAATTCTAAGGAAGGGTAGAAGGGAGAACAGCAAAATAGAGACAATGGATTTCAGGAAGGCAGATTTTGGGAAGCTCAGAGAGCTGATAGGTAAGGTCCCATGGGAATCAAGACTGAGGGGAAAAACAACTGAGGAGAGTTGGCAGTTTTTCAAAGGGACACTATTAAGGGCCCAAAAGCAAGCTATTCCGCTGGTTAGGAAAGATAGAAAATGTGGCAAAAGACCACCTTGGCTTAACCACGAGATCTTGCACGATCTAAAAAATAAAAAGGAGTCATATAAAAAATGGAAACTAGGACAGATTACAAAGGATGAATATAGGCAAACAACACAGGAATGCAGGGGCAAGATTAGAAAGGCAAAGGCACAAAATGAGCTCAAACTAGCTACGGGAATAAAAGGAAACAAGAAGACTTTTTATCAATACATTAGAAGCAAGAGGAAGACCAAAGACAGGGTAGGCCCACTGCTTAGTGAAGAGGGAGAAACAGTAACAGGAAACTTGGAAATGGCAGAGATGCTAAATGACTTCTTTGTTTCGGTCTTCACCGAGAAGTCTGAAGGAATGCCTAACATAGTGAATGCTAATGGGAAGGGGGTAGGTTTAGCGGATAAAATAAAAAAAGAACAAGTTAAAAATCACTTAGAAAAGTTAGATGCCTGCAAGTCACCCGGGCCTGATGAAATGCATCCTAGAATACTCAAGGAGCTAATAGAGGAGGTATCTGAGCCTCTAGCTATTATCTTTGGAAAGTCATGGGAGACGGGAGAGATTCCAGAAGACTGGAAAAGGGCAAATATAGTGCCCATCTATAAAAAGGGAAATAAAAACAACCCAGGTAACTACAGACCAGTTAGTTTAACTTCTGTGCCAGGGAAGATAATGGAGCAAGTAATTAAGGAAATCATCTGCAAACACTTGGAAGGTGGTAAGGTGATAGGGAACAGCCAGCATGGATTTGTGAAGGACAAATCATGTCAAACCAATCTGATAGCTTTCTTTGATAGGATAACGAGCCTTGTGGATAAGGGTGAAGCGGTGGATGTGGTATACCTAGACTTTAGTAAGGCATTTGATACGGTCTCGCATGATATTCTTATCGATAAACTAGGCAAATACAATTTAGATGGGGCTACTATAAGGTGGGTGCATAACTGGCTGGATAACCGTACTCAGAGAGTTGTTATTAATGGTTCCCAATCCTGCTGGAAAGGCGTAATGAGTGGGGTTCCGCAGGGGTCTGTTTTGGGACCGGCTCTGTTCAATATCTTCATCAACGACTTAGATATTGGCATAGAAAGTACGCTTATTAAGTTTGCGGATGATACCAAACTGGGAGGGATTGCAACTACTTTGGAGGACAGGGTCATAATTCAAAATGATCTGGACAAATTGGAGAAATGGGCTGAGGTAAACAGGATGAAGTTTAACAAAGACAAATGCAAAGTGCTCCACTTAGGAAGGAAAAATCAATTTCACACATACAGAATGGGAAAAGACTGTCTAGGAAGGAGTACGGCAGAAAGGGATCTAGGGGTTATAGTGGACCACAAGCTAAATATGAGTCAACAGTGTGATGCTGTTGCAAAAAAAGCAAACATGATTCTGGGATGCATTAACAGGTGTGTTGTGAGCAAGACACGAGAAGTCATTCTTCCGCTCTACTCTGCTCTGGTTAGGCCTCAGCTGGAGTATTGTGTCCAGTTCTGGGCGCCGCATTTTAAAAAAGATGTGGAGAAATTGGAAAGGGTCCAAAGAAGAGCAACAAGAATGATTAAAGGTCTTGAGAACATGACCTATGAAGGAAGGCTGAAAGAATTGGGTTTGTTTAGTTTGGAAAAGAGAAGACTGAGAGGGGACATGATAGCAGTTTTCAGGTATCTAAAAGGGTGTCATAAGGAGGAGGGAGAGAACTTGTTCACCTTAGCCTCTAAGGATAGAACCAGAAACAATGGGTTTAAACTGCAGCAAGGGAGGTCTAGGTTGGACATTAGGAAAAAGTTCCTAACTGTCAGGGTGGTTAAACACTGGAACAAATTGCCTAGGGAGGTTGTGGAATCTCCGTCTCTGGAGATATTTAAGAGTAGGTTAGATAAATGTCTATCAGGGATGGTCTAGACAGTATTTGGTCCTGCCATGCGGGCAGGGGACTGGACTCGATGACCTCTCGAGGTCCCTTCCAGTCCTATAATCTATGAATCTATGAATCAGTCATGTGCTCCAGCCCCCTAATCATTTTTGTTGCCCTCCGCTGGACTCTTTCCAATTTTTCCACATCCTTCTTGCAGTGTGGGGCCCAAAACTGGACACAGTACTCCAGATGAGGCCTCACCAATGCCAAATAGAGGGGAATGATCACGTCCCTCGATCTGCTGGCAATGCCCCTACTTATACAGCCAAAAATGCCATTTGCCCTTGTTGCCAAGAAGGCTCACTACCGACTCATATCCAGCTTCTCATCCACTGTAACCCCTAGGTCCTTTTCTGCAGAACTGCTGCCTAGCCACTCAGTCCCTAGTCTGTAGCAGTGCCTGGGATTCTTCCGTCCTAAGTGCAGGACTCTGCACTTGAACCTCATCAGGTTTCTTTTGGCCCAATCCTCTAATTTGTCTAGGTCCTTCTGTATCCCATCCCTACCCTCCAGTGTATCTACCACTCCTCCCAGTTTAGTGTCATCTGCAAACTTGCTGAGGGTGCAGTCCATGCCATCCTCCAGATCATTAATGAAGATATTGAACAAAACTGGTCCCAGGACCGACCCTTGGGGCACTCCACTTGATACCGGCTGCCAACTAGACATGGAGCCATTGATCATTACCTGTTGAGCCCGACGATCTAGCCAGCTTTCTATCCACCTTATAGTCCATTCATCCAGCCCATACTACTTTAACTTGCTGGCAAGAATACTGTGGGAGACCATATCAAAAGCTTTGCTAAAGTCAAGGAATAACACGTCCACTGCTTTCCCCTCATCCATAGAGCCAGTTATCTCATCATGGAAGGCAATTAGGTTAGTCAGGCATGACTTGTCCTTGGTGAATCCATGCCGACTGTTCCTGACCACTTTCCTCTCCTCTAAGTGCATCAGAATTGATTCCTTGAGGACCTGCTCCATGATTTTTCCAGGGACTGAGGTGACTGGAAGCTGAAGCTGGACAAATTCAGACTGGAAATAAGGCACAATTTTTAAATAGTGAGATTAATTAACCACTGGAACAACTGACCAAGGGTTGTGGAGGTTTCTCCAGCACTAGCAATTTTTAAATCAAGATTGGAAGTTTTTCTATAAGATATGCTCTAGGAATTATTTGGGGGAAGATTTATGGCCTTTGCTATACAGGAGGTCAGACTAGATCAGGGGTCTTAAACTCAGATGACCCCGAGGGCTGCATGAGGACTAGTGCATTGGCCTGAGGGCCGCATCACTGACACCCCCACCCACTGCCTCTGGCCCCGCCCCCACTCCACCCCTTCCAATTAGGCCCTGCCCCTGCCCCACCCCTTCCCTGCCCCATTCCAATCCCTTCCCTGAAGTCCCCACCCCAACGCTGCCCCCAGGGGGTGCAGAAAGTGTGCAGCGGGGGCTGAGGGCAGGGAGTTGGTGTGTGGGGTACAAGAAGGGTGCGGCAGGGGGGCGGGTTGCAGGGTGCAGCAGGTGGCTCAGTTGGGGGTTGGGGTGCGGGATGTGGCAGGGGGCTCAGGGCAGGGAGTTGGGGGTGCGGGATGTGGCAGGGAGCTCAGGGCAGGGAGTTGGGGGTACAGGAGGGGTTCAGGGTGTGAGCTCCAGCCTGGTGCCGCTTACCTAGAGCGGCTCCAGGGTGGCAGTGGTGCTCACGGGGGCCAGGGCAGGCTCCCTGCACGCCTGCCTTGGTCCCCGGCTCCGCGCTGCTCCATTCCAGGAAGCAGCTGGAACCGTGTCCTTGCAGCCCCTGGGGGAGGGGGAGGGGCTCAGGGTTCCCTGCTTGTGCTGCTCTTGCCGCTCCTCCAGGTACCTCCCATGAAGCTCCCACTGGCCGCGGTTCCCTGTTCCCGGCCACTGGGAGCTGTGGGGGGGAGGGGTGATGCCTGGAAGGAGGCAATGCTAGAGCCCTCTGCCTCCTTCCCCCTACCCCCTGGCCCAAAGGGGCATGCTGCCGGCTGCTTCAGAGAGCAGCGTGAGGCTCACAGCGTCAGGAGGCAATCCCATGGGTAGGCAAAGGGGCGGGGTGGGGGTGCGGGGAGCTTGGCGGGCCACACACAAGAGCCCCATGGGCCGCGTGTTTGAGACCCCTGAACTAGATCATCACAATGGGCTTTCTGGCCTGGGAATCTATGAACATATGAACAGTTTTAGACTATCTATTCCTAGGTGGATTAGGATCAAGATCATGCCATCCCATTCAAATGGGCACTTCCTCCTAGATAATTGCTCCTACATTAACTCCTCCTAGACAACTTGGAGTTCAAAGTCATGCCATGCCATTCAAAAAAGCAGTTTTCTCTAAATTTTGCAATAAAGTCTCAGAACTGCCATCTTACCGCTTTGTAACAGGCAAAGATCAGAAGAAGAAAAATGATTCCCTAACATGATTAGACACCACTTCGGTCCCTGCCACACAGACTAGAACAAATCAGCCTTGATCCGGTAAACACAAGCACACAGGCAGAATCCTATGCCCAAGCAGAGACCTGTTGAAGTCAGTAGGGCTCTGTGAAGGAATGAGGATCCACCTATGTGGATCCCATTATAGAATCAGGCCCACTGCTGTCTTTAAGCCACATACTTAGATGAGGCCTAAATCTGGCCTACCATTTTTGGGGGAAGGCCTTAACAGATTTCAAAAAGCAGATTTTCCCCTCATAGTTATGATCTATTGCGTAAATGCTTCTTACACCACAATGGCTACTGGCGAGGATAACCTGGATGCCAAAAAAGAAAATCCTGATGAAAATTTCTCTGGAAAAAATAATAGGACCCAATTCACGAAGGAACGTAAGCATGTGTTTAAATCCATTCCTATTCAGGGCAGCAATAAAGTGGTACTGTAATTGCTGTCATTAAACAGCAATGCTTTTCTGAATTGGGGTCCAACACTATTTTTCTTAAAATAGGGAAGGGAAGGTTAATTGAAAAAGTTGCTACTTCCTTTTATGGTCTGTAAAATTTCAATTTTAAATACACCATATAACAGATATATATATATGGAGATATACCTATCTCATAGAACTGGAAGGGACCTTTCATCAAGTCCAGCCCCCTGCCTTCACTATCAGGACCAAGTACTGATTTTTGCCCCAGTTCCCTAAGTGTCCCCCTCAGGATTGAACTCACAATCCTGGGTTTAGCAGGCCAATGCTCAAACCATTGAGCTATCCCACCTCCCGAGTTATGAACACCACAGTTACAAACTGACCACAGACACCTCCATTTGGAACTGGAAATGCACAATCAGGCAGCAGAGACCCAAAAAAAAGGCAAATACAGTACAGTACTTTGTTAAACGTAAATAACTAAAAAAATGAAGGCAAAGCAGCATTTTCCTTCTGCATAGTAAAGTTTCAAAGCTGTATTAAGTCAATGTTCAGTTGTAAACTTCTGAAAGCACAACCATAACGTTTTGTTCAGGGTTACAAACATTTCAGAGTTACGAACAACCTCCATTCCCTAGGTGTTTGTAACTCTTAGGTTCTACCGTATTGGGGGGAGGGGAGGGGGACAAAAGCCCCCACTAATTCATCTTTTTGAGAATTCTTTTTGCTTAAAAACAGCCAAAATCGTACACGAAGAATTTAATACTGGGGAAAAAAAGAGGTTTGCTCAAGAGCTGACGGTTCCCTGGAGGACAAATGCAGGGAAGGAGGAGAAAGCTGAAATGTTAACAATGACAAGCACATAAACTAAATAAGGAAAGCATACTTGTTTCTTTGGTACTATCTGGAGAAAGGAAAGG
This sequence comes from Malaclemys terrapin pileata, assembly GCF_027887155.1. Taxonomy (NCBI): domain Eukaryota; kingdom Metazoa; phylum Chordata; order Testudines; family Emydidae; genus Malaclemys; species Malaclemys terrapin. The sequence goes on from NC_071507.1 coordinate 91,253,870, forward strand.
AATGTGGTGAGGGGGAAGGTTGGACCAAGTTAACTTTTGTTCTCAGTAGAAATCCATCAGACAGATGTCTTACTTTTTTCCTTGATATATGAAACATTGGGAACAAAGCAAAAACATGTTATTTAGGCCCCTTCTGAGGAACAAAGCATCATTTCAAACCCTTCTCAAAAGATTATTTACAGCACTGTGAGTAGGAAGAGGTACCCCTTCTTTTACAAAATACTGGCTACAGTTGTTCAAGTGCACACTTTCAGAAGGCTTTTTCACAATGCCCCTCACCCTCTACAAGAAAGATAAAAGCAGTCAGAAAGGCTGACACAGCAGAAGTAAAGTGATTAAACTAAATGACCAAGTAACTAAAAGATTGACTGGTGGCCTGATTTTGAAAAGAAAAAACTAAAGTGAGATATTTAGCTCCCCCACTCCTTTTCTGCACAGTGAGTCACAGCAGTTAAGTGAGCCCACAAAAAAATGACTCATTGCAGAGCTGAAATGCCACAAGGCTAACTCAGTGGGAGACAAAAGAATCCCATCCATGCATAAAAGAGCTGCCTAGAGAGAAGGCTAATTGTTTCTTCTTCTTCTTAAAACAGAAAAATATTAGAATTAAAGCTTTGTAAAGGGGGAGAGAGTCCTGCCTTTTCAGAATCCTAGGGTGATATTTATTCATGAAGCACAGAGCCAGCATGCCAGCACTGTACAGGCTGCTGCAAATGGAAACAAAATGTTATTCTAATTACAGACGGCCAAGATATTACCTCATAGCCGATTAGTCAGTAGTCTACTATGAAAGCAGAAGAGAGTTTAATTTAGGGCTTTTACTTCCTAACAATAAGTGGATGCCAGCTTGAACTGGACCTCATGTATCTTAATGGTTAGCTCCCACTTTATTTTCTTAGGACAGTTAGCCTGGCAAAAATTATACCGATTACCAATGGCAAGGTGAACTTTTATCTTTTTAAAAAACAGCAGAACACTCCTATAGTTATTGATCTTCCAAGTCCTGGAGCCATATTGATTCAGTCACCCTGTACTCATTTCCTCCCTGCTTTGGCTTTGCCTTTTCCAGTTCCGAATCACTCAAAAACCTTTAGTCTTCCCACTCTTAGATGGCTACTTGCTGAATTGGAAGAGAAGTACATCAGGCTGCACTGCTCCTGACGAACCCATCCCATTCAACTGTCAGCAATCTATCAACATTTTGCCATTCCATCAGGGGCTGAACCCCATTTTTTCTGAGAGGCAATGGGCATTATATTTTTGTGTTAATAATTTCCAGCATGTAAGAGCAAATAAGCTAAGGAACCTTGGACCCAAATGGCTGGCATACTGAGAAATAGTAATTGTATACAGAACTAGCAACTGAACCTAGGAGGTAGCACTGCGAATTTGGGGCTGACCTAAGAAAGGTTGGCTACCCATCTCAACATCTAACTTTCCTTCCTTTATAAGAAGATCAAAGCATCCCACAAGTATTTTGGTGAGAAAGTACTATACTATACTTGGTATGGTCTACGGGGATTATATATTGCTTCAGAAGGTGAACATAGTGACATTTCTCTTTTCCCTCTGCCCGGGGTAAATTTCACCTACAGGTGCACAAATCTGTGCGCCACAAGAGAAATGTTTTCCAATGGACTAGGCACCAAAATTCCACTCTTCAGAAAATAGATTCTCAGGCTTTGAGGGCAGAGTTTTGTACATTTGCTCCTGAAAACGTTAAAAACTGCTGACCAAGTTTAGGGGTGATGTTTTGTACGCTGGAAATTATGGCCTTCTCATTTATCTCTGATCTCCCATATACATGCACCTCTTCATGAACATTAAAATCTGCATTTGGTTAAAATGGTCGTTCTTTTGGCTGGGAGTAGCTTCTATATCTTTTCCAAAAAGGAAAGAGAGGCTACAGCTGAATACAAAAGTGCTCATTTCAGCAGCAGGGCCGGCTCTAGGTTTTTTACCGCCCCAGGCAACAACAACAACAAAAACCTCCGAGAACGCAACTGCCGAAGCAAAAAAAAAAAAAAAAAAAGAAAAAAGAAAAAAAACCTCGCGGAATGCCGGCCCTGGAATTGTGTTGCCCCAAGCACGTGCTTGGTTTGTTGGTGCCTAGAGCCGGTCCTGTTTAGCAGACATAGGAGGTCTCAGGTTCTTCAGGGCCCAGTGCTTTTTGTTTATTTTAAATGTAGCAAACGCAGCCATACACAGTAAACAAATGACTTATTTTCCTTGTTTGCATTGCTGTTGTAGCTGTGTTGGTCTCAAAATATTAGAGATAAGCTTTCAAACTATATGCAGCTCTTCTTCATGTCCTGAAGAAAAGTTTGAAAGCTTGTCTCTTTCACCAACATAGGTTGGTCCAGCAAAAGAGATTACCTCACCCACCTTGTCTCTCTATTATTTAGCTTGGTCATGTTAATTTAGGGATCCAGATCAAATTAACACATTTCACCCTTGTGTTTGTTATCAACATCAGTTGGAAATAGGGTTTCCACCTTTCTGCTGGGCAAACCTGAAGTATAAAGTCCTACCTTATCCCCTATTATCAAACCACACCCAATATGCAAAGCCAACTCTATCCCAATGGAGATGTATTAGAATTTGTCTCCTGGCCACTGACCAGATGACAGCTTCTCTCTTTGTCCTCTTTGCTCTACTTAGTTGGCTAGAGGAACTTTTTAATTTCTCACCCATGTTCTGGTTTCTTTGTCATGCACCTTCCTCCTGACTAGTGCATTGCATTTCAAAGCTCCAGAATCTTTCCCTCATTATACTGTGGAGATTATTGTGGTATCTGAATGCTGACGTATTAATTTAGCCTTGCAGAAGTCCTGAGGGGTAGGAAGTTATTATCCCTTTTTTACAGATGGAAAAATTGTGACAAAAAATTATGATGCTAACCCTGAAAACACTTATCCATAAATTAACCATGGGCACACATGTTGTCAAGGGACTACTTATGCACGTAAGTGCTTGCAGGATCCACGGCTAAGTGACCTGCTTAGGGTCACAAAGGAAGTCTTGTGTCTTCACCACAAGACCCCCTTCCTCCCAGGAAGAAGGCTAAGGAGATTAAGGCCAGGTCCACACTAGAAATGTTTGCAGGTATAATAATGTTGGCTAGGGATGATATTTTTATGTCAGCAAAAGCCCTAGTATAGGCACAGTTACACTGGGGGGCGGGGAGGGGGGATTCTTTTGCTGGCACAGCTGATTTCGTTTCATGAACTAGTGTAAGCTGTAGTGGTTACAACACATTTTTGCCAGTAGAAGCTGTGTCTGTACCAGAAAACCTTTTCTAGTGTAGTCTAGACCTAACAAAACAGACTTTAAAAAAAAAAAAAAAAAAAAGTGTGGAATAAAGTTACTAGAACTTTCAAAAGAACTTTTGCTTTTCTTAGGATGACCAGATGTCCCAATTTTATAGGGACAGTCCCAATATTTGGGGCTTTTTCTTATATAGGTGCCTATTACCCCTCAACCCCTGTCCTGATTTTTCACATTTGCTATCTGGTCACTCTAGCTTTTCTCCCACCTTCTCTTGCATGGGGAATCAGTTGTACTTTAGAAGAAAAGTACTTTAAAAAAAAAGATTTTATTTTCAGAGCAAAATTCCCAGTCATTTTCTAATAACTGTATTTTTAAAACTTTCCTCTTGTGATGATGCACTGGCCTCTTGATTGATTAAATGCTTGGTGCCATTGAGAACCTTGTGGTTTATGTCAGCGGTTCTCAAACTTTAGCAATCCAAGGACCCTTATTTTGATTTTAAAAACTTTGTGGACCCCCAAGCCCTCCGCTCAGCCCCAGATCCTGCCCCCACTCCACCCCTTCCCCGAAAGCCCCATCCCCAGCCCACCTCTTCCTGCCCCCGATCCACTCCTGCCCCTCCTCTTTCCCGCCCCTTTCTGCCCCCTCCCCTGAGCATGCCCCCTCTCTGCTCCTCCCCTCCGTCCCAGTGCCTCCTGCATACCGCTGAACAGATGTTCCCCGGCGTGCAGGAGGCACTGGAAGGGAGGGGGAGGAGTTGAGGGACAGAGGGGGAGGAGTGGATCAGCGGGGCCAGTGGCCCCGGACATGATTCCGCCCCCTCCCCTGAGCACGACTCATCCCTGCTCCTCCCTCCCACCCCCCAACGTCTTCTGCATGCTGCTGAACGGCTGTTCCCCGTGTGCAGGAGGCACTGGAAGGGAGGGGGAGGAGTTGATCAGCTGTGCCGGCAGACCCCCTGGAGTACCCTTATGGACCCCCAGGGGTCCACGGACCCCAGTTTGAGAAACGCTGGTTTATGAGTTGATTTTGCACGAGTCATTGTTGCTCAAGACAGGAATTTCTGAATCCACTGAAAAATGCACATTTATAATTTGACAGAAGCCTGGGGAGCTAGAACTTCCACGGCGGGAAATAAATCAAAAACATAAATTATGATTGTCCAAGAAGCTAGAGGTACAGAAGGAGAACTGATTGCGTAGGAGCTTAATGAGCAAGAGTGAAGAGACACTTCATGCATAACAGCATCTTAAAACATTGCATGCAAAAAGCATTTGCCGAGCGCCTCTGAATCTTGCTGTAAACGATTCCCCAATTATACACTGATGTACTGAATTATTTAGGGTCATAGGATCCATTCAGTCATTTACCTGCTCTGTCTCAACAAAATTAGACACGTGTCCATCATCACTGACCCCTCGTATGTGAAATCTGGCCCCAGCTCGTTCGCAACTGATCCGGGAAATGAGGCAGACTTTCGCCTTCTTGTGAGAGGCATAGAGAGTGTGGATGTCCACTATGCCACAGATCACTTTTAACAGCCAGTCGGAGCAGTTCACCTGATTGTGTTTAAAGGGCACATGCAGCAATTGGTTCCTGCAAGATTCAACAGAGCATAGATTCATTTACTCAAAAAATGAGAGAGAGAGAGAGAGAGAGAGAGAGAGAGAGAGAAACAAGTTGCATCTCACATTGTTCACTAATTAAAGCTTATAATAGGAGGTTATTCCTTTTTTATTCTACCTCACTTTATCTGAAACCAATAATTAATAGATGACAATCCTGGTGAAGGCCATAATTCACAGAAACTTAGAAATTTTAACAGTATGACAGCCAACATACTTCTGCTCATATGTCCAGAAGACTTTGCCCCACCTATACAAGTTCATATGCAAATCTCCCCTTTCCCAATTTTCTGATCTCTGGAAACATGCTGGTCGTTAAAAGGTTCTTACCTAAATTACAGTGTTGTCCAACTAACACTTTAAGGCAGTGCTGCCTGGAACCTGGTCTACACTATAGTTCCAACAGGCTTTAAAATTGGTTTAGCAGAACTTTTTAAAACCTGTTGGAATTTTGGGGGAAGTTTTCCCACCATAGACCAGGCCTAAAAGTGAAAGGAAATGTTACAAACTGAGTTTTGCATGATTTACAATGGAAGTATTATCTTTGTGTTATTTTTATTAAGCAAGCCAGTCTGTGACCAGGTCTAAGAGGCATGCATAGTCTCTCCAATGTACTTCCATCAGTTATCAGCAATTCCCTATTACAGTTACTATACCAGTGGAATCCTACTAAAGATTTGTGCTTCACAGAGCAAAGCATTTGAAAAAGGTGAAGAATTGTTCTACTATTTTTATATAACATAGCTAAAAACCAGCTACAAAAGAATTACATTTTCCTCCTTCCTTCCACATAAAAAAAAAATCTACCCATCTTGGAGATATACCTATCTCATAGAACTAGAAGGGACCTTGAAAGGTCATTGAGTCCAGCCCCCTGCCTTTACTAGCAGGACCAAGTACTGATTTTGCCCCAGATCCCTAAATGCCCCCCTCCCCCGGATTGAACTCACAACCCTGGGTTTAGCAAGCCAATGCTCAAACCACCAAGCTATCCTTATCCAAGGCAAACTCCAGGAGGATTTATTTATTGCAGTTTATGTTATACAGTCCACAGCTAGCACTGCCTACAGTGAAGGTTGTCTGACACTTTCTGTTATAAGAAGAACCTTTTTTCACCTGTTTTTATTTTTTTCCAAACTTTGGAAATTGGGGATGATATTTTCCATACTAGTGGCCTAACTTGGGTTTTTTAAATGTTCATATTATATATAATGTTTCACATACTCATTTTAGAAATACAAGGGATCTTATGTCAGACAACATATAAAAGCATAGGGCTTCCACATAAACGAAGACTGATCTAGCAAGACACAATAGATTGATACAGAAAGCAGATGTGCCACTGAATTCAAATATGTATCTTCTGAGAGCAAACTATCAAGAGAAAGCCTTTAACAATTGTATATATTGTACTATTTCTATATTAAAAATAGACCTCTAATTTGGCAGTTTAATTCTGTTGGAACACAGCTGGTTTGCTGTGTCAGCTGTTTCATGAAGAAGGCACACACAACACAGTTGAAACTGGGTTTTATATTTCACTATTCTGAACTAAACACCATTTATCAGGTGAAATCACATCCCAGCTGGAGAGATTATTTACCAGATTGAATTGCTCTGCCTTATCTATTAATCATCTATTACAACCCTGTTCAGCTATTGATATTTACCTACTGCGGGCCACAAGAAGTATTTCACACTAGCAGCACCTTTAGGTGTAATTCTGACAAATTATTACTTTTCACATGCATTATATAACTTCTTACTTATTTCCACTACAGTTTAGCTTCCTATGTGACTTCCTATCATAAACAAACAAACAAACAAACAAAAAATACGGGATGGGGGGGGGATTGGAGCACCCTATCAAAACTGGTAGGATAAACAAATTGAATTTCCTCTGCAGCGGGCCCACATAGGAAGGATCCTTGTTTCTATGTATTTTTTTCCATTCAACCAAGCTTTGCTGCAGTGAGACATATTTTTTACTTTGTTTTTAAAATTGTGTTACTCAGTAAATAAAATAAGTGCATGTCAACATATCAGAGGAGTTAGCATATGTGCAACAGTTTGATTACAGTAAGTTGCAAATTAATTGATTAACATAGATATTTGCAATGTATAAACTAGGGTACATTACTGCAATGTTAATTTAGAGACTTTAAACCCACGAGAATTAGGAAATACAACATAATACAGCAGAAGTGATGTATGAGCACAAGTACAGGTTTTTACCACATTAAGAATGCTTGTTAAACAAATAATTAAAAAAAATAACACCTTGGGAAGTAAACTACTTATCTGCACTTATACTGTATATAGTAAATATAGCAAATATATTTTTTCTTTCTAGAAAAACCAGAAACTCCAATTATTAAATTTGCTTTTGCAGCTGGGTTGCATAAATAATCTAGATGTTATTGGCTAAACCCTGATTGAACATGAATCTGCCAGAGCGCATGCCCTGTAAAGTAAAATGTTAGTTAAGCAAAACGTATCTAGGTTTAAATCTATAGCTTTATTTTTCTTCGGGGTTATGTGAAATTGAGAGGGAAGCTGGGCTTGACGAAAGACTTGGAGATAACATGAAGTACTAACCAGAAGAAGGAGTTACCAGATTCATAGTTGTTATCACCCTGCTTCTGGGCCCGCACTGTCAGGTCAAAGTTTGAGCCTGCATTTGGCCAGGAGAAATAGAACATCCCAGAGTTCAGGATTTTCTTAAGGGCATTAACACGATCCTCTTCCTTGGTTTCTTCCTGGAGGGGACAGAAATCTGTTGCGGTGATTTTGTAAACTTCAGCATCCAGGATTTTTCCCACCGATGTACAGCCTGTCACCAGGACCAGAAAATGCAGCCGAGTGTTACCTAGAAGGTGACAGTTATATAAGAATTATATAGAAACACAAGCTATGCCATTCCAAATCAGCCCAGCATCTGTCATGTCTGCTCTCCTGCCTCCAGCCATCAGTATCTCCTGCTTCAGAGGAAGTCAAATAAAACCTATGATGCACGTGGCTAACATGAGATCACAATATCTACAAGGATAAGTTACAGGGGAAAGTTAAAAAGACAATGTAGTTATGACACACATTTAATAAGCAGCAACATTTCACAGATTGTAAACTTTTCTACTCTTCCTTCTGTTATTATGAAAGTTGGCCCTGTGCAGAGGCCCAGGATAAAGCCTATTTTGAGGGTTTAAGTGGGACTGGGCCCTGGTGCTGGTTCACCGCACGGGGCAAATTTCACCCTTGCACAGCAGGCAGTTTTCTTAGTGTTCAAAGGGTTTGTTTCAGGTGAAACCCTGCAATAAAACATTAGTCAATTACATTGAAACTTTTAGCTCAGAGTAATAAAATGTAAATATCACCCATGCTGGCAGAACACAGTCCTGTTTACTCATATAAGGCAGCTCCTGAAGGCTTTTGTTCCAATTAGCATGTATACAATGGATTAATGTACAGAAAGATTGAGGCCTTGTCTACACTACACAGTTTTGTCCACAAAAGACAGCTTTTGCCAACAAAACAGTGGAGGTGTACGCACAACAATGCTACTTTTGGCGGTAAAACTCTCCTGTTTTGCTGACAAAATAAAACCACTTCGACGAGAGGCACAAAGCTTTTGGTGGCAAAGTTAAAGCGACAAAGCGTCAGCGTAGACGCTGCCATTCATTATGTCAACTTAACTGGCCTTCCCCAGTATCCCACAATGCCCGCCGTGACCACTCTGCTCACTGTTGTGAACTTGGCAGCCCTGCAGGCATGCAGCCCTCCCCTTTCAAAGCTTCAGTAAGTTCGGACAGCTGAGCATGCAGCTCTGGCAGCAAACAGCAACTTGGAACCCTGCTCTCCCCTGCACTAGGAACACAGCCGGAGGCAGGCTGCTGCTACCCGGGCCGAAGAGGGGAGGGACTGCTGTGCTGAGCCAGGATGGGAGGCGGGGACTGATGTGTGTGGGGGGGTGTCCCGCTCCCCCTGCCTCAGGATTGATTGCTTCCGGCTGCAGTCTGAACTTAAAAAGACAGCATGCTAACACACCCACTCTCCCCCAGCACGAACTCTGTCTCTCTCACGTACACCCTCCCCCAACATACAATCTGTCTCCCCTCCTCCCACCCAACACAAACACACACACACTCCCTGTCACACACTCTCCTCCTTCCTCCTCCCCATATACACTTCAGTTGAAAAGCAGCTAGGAATCTACTAGGATGCCCACAGAACAATGGGATTGAGAAACTTGCATCATGTGACACTGTACCTGCCCCATGAGGCTTTGCAAACCCTTCCCAAAGAACCTTGCGGCCAGTTGCACAGTGGGATAGCTACCCACAGTGCACTGCTCTCTGTGTCGCTGCAACAGCTGCTAATGTGGATGCACTCTGCCGACACAAGGAGCATAGAGTGGACATGCAACAGCAGTTTAATTAAAGTGGTGTACGTCGGCATAACTTTTGTCGACAAAACTCTGTAGTGTAGACATAAGTCTGTAGTAGGGAATCAGGCTTTTGATAAAAAGGCGTCGAGCACTTAAACTCCCCTTGCATGGTGTCTAGTATCAAAGGGGTAGCCGTGTTAGTCTGGATCTGTAAAAGCAGCAGAGAGTCCTATGGCACCTTATAGACTATCAGACGTATTGGAGCATGAGCTTTCCTGGGTGAATACCCACTTCGTCGGATGCATGTAGTGGAAATATCCGGAGGCTTGTATAAATATGCAAGCAAGAGTGAGTCATGCTAAAAATAACTTTGATAACGATAACGAGGTTATCTCTAGCCTGACTCACTCTTGCTTGCACATTTATACCTGCCTCCAGATATTTCCACTACATGCATCCGACGAAGTGGGTATTCACCCAGGAAAGCTCATGCTCCAATACGTCTGATAGTCTATAAGGTGCCACAGGACTCTCTGCTGCTTTTAAACTCCCCTTGACTCTTACTTTCAGACATCAGATCAGGGGAGAAAACCTGTCTTAAGGGGAATATCTGGGGAGCCCAGAACATTTGTGTGGGACTTCAGCATGAAGCATGAGACTATTTACATCTATTCATGCTATTCTGCAGAGTTTAGTTCACAATAAAGGCCAATGTAGGTGGTTATTTATAAAAAGTGATTTTCATAGTGTTTCTTTCTGTCAACAAGGGTACACCATGTTCCCATTCTTGGGGGGGGGAGGGGGCGTTGTTAAGCACATATGTTATATTTTCTTAGCTAGTACTATAGCTTTGAGCGTTAGAAATGGTAATAACCCTATATTTTATTCCCACTTACTTTGCAACTGACTAGGCATAATTATAAAGGATTAAAACCAGGAGATTACATCATCTATCTTAATGCTTAACCACACTTGATCACACATTATTCTGTGGCATCTAATAGAGAGGATCCAGAAAAATATTCCTTGTTCTGGGTTGCTTACAGACTATGAGCCAGGTCCTCACCTGGTGTAAATCAGTGTAGTGCCTCTGAAGTCAACAGAGCTATGCTGATTTACATCAGCTGAGAATCTGGCGCACAGTGAGGAGTTTGAGCGCAGCATTAAGTGATCCTGTAAAGAAACACAAATATACACAAATAATTATAGTCAGTTTCAGCATGAGGGAGGTGGCAGTGACAAACTGATGGTTGTGTGGTGGGTGTGACAGATATGGCAATTTCCGCCAGTATCTTTGGGAGATCTTACTGTATTAAGTTTATGTATCATTGTGGGCCAGGGATTGTATATAATTCCATGGGGGAGGATGACCACCGCTCCTTCAGGAACTAAGAACAGTGGGGCAAATTCACTCAGGTAGTCAATTCTCCAAAGAAGAACCATCACTTGAAGAGGCGCGCATATACTAGTTCAAACTGGATTCTCCAGAGACCAAAAGACAAAGAAAGGACTTTTGGATAAAAAGTCTGAGTTTAAGCCGACTCAGAGACTTCTTTCTGATCCAGCAAATGAACAGGACTTTCTGTCCAGGGGAGGCCCCAATCCTTTTTGGGAAAAAGTTGGAAGGGCTTTGAGGCCCCAAAAGACTGATGGGTGACTTCTGGCAAGCTTTTAGCATGTGTCGACGGACTTCTATGTTTTTATATGTTTTCTCTATAATGCTTTCACCTTAAGAATAAATATGCCTGCTTATAAAGAACGGTGTGGTAATTTGTGACTGCTGGCAATTGCAGTTGTTCATAGCCTTTAAAGAGAAATCAAAGCACAGACGCTGGCCTGTTTAGGCCGTCTTGCTTGCTGGGGATATCAAGCATCAGCAGGAACCCTGCAAACCCAGTCTGCAAAACCCCCGCTCAGGAAGGAGAAAGATGCAGGTTTCTGGTTATTGCCCAAGAGAGGTGATGGCCGAGGAGCCGGGAGCCTAGAGAAAATGCTCGAGGGACCACAGAGGGGAAATACAGGCGCAGTTGCCCTGAATTGTGACAATAGGAATGCTGAGACAAAAGGGATTTTAGATCTAAAACAGGATCTCATGCAAAAGTTTTCACTGGTTGCTGGGATCCTAATCTTTTCTATAGGGATCACAGCCAGAAGGGATCTGAGGGGAAAGGCTGTGTCAGACCAGGAAAAATGAAGTTCAAATCTAATAGTACTTTAAAAAACAAAACAAACAAACAAACAAAAAACAACGGTAGCAGGGTGTATTATGAACAGCCCATTGCTACTGAAACATCTGTGAACGTGAGGGGAGACGCTCTGACAGTCAACACCAGGTGCTGCATACTTATCTTTGAAGTTGTATGCAGTGGTGGTGTAACCGCGTCGGTCCCAGGATATTAGAGAGGCAAGATGGGAGGCTTGCTGGCACCACGGGCTGTGTGGACATGCCCAAAGTTATGCCAGGCAATGCACCACCCTGTGGAGCCACCAGGATTGGAAAGGTGCAAGGATGGTTTAAAGCCACGATAGCGCGCCTCAGCTGTGAGCTTTAGATGCTCAGAATCTAGGGCAAAGGTGGGCAAACTACGGCCCGCGGGACCCTCCTGCCCGGCCCCTGAGCTCCTGGCCCAGGAGTCTAGCCCCCGGCCCTTCCCCCGCTGTTCCCCCTCCTCCGCAGCCTCAGCTTGCCCCGCCGCCGGCACAATGCTCTGGGCGGCAGGGCGGTGAGCTCCTGGGTCAGCGCAGCTGCAGAGCCTGGCCTGACCCGGTGCTCTGTGCTGCACAGTGCGTGGCTGGCTCCAGCCAGGCGGCGCGGCTGTAGTGCCGCCAGTCACCGGTGCTCCAAGTAGCGTGGTAAGGGGGCAGGGAGCGGGGGTTGGGGGGTTTGAATAGAGGGCATGGGAGTTTGGGGTAGTGGTCAGGGGGCGGGGCGGTCAGAGGGCGGGGAACAGGGGGGTTGAATGGGGATGGAGGTCCCGGGGGGGCAGTCAGGAAGGAGCGGGGGTTGGATGAGGTAGTGGGGGGCAGTCAGGGGACAGGGAGCAGCGGGACTGGATGGGGCAGAGATCCCAGGGGGGCCGTCAGGGAACAGGGGGGTTTGAATGGGCCAGCAGTCCAGGGGGGCCATCAGGGGGCCAGAAGCGGGAGGGGGTAGATAGGATGTAGGGGCCAGGCCATGCTCCCCTCCCCTAACCATCCCTCCATACAATTTCCAAAACCCGATGAGGCCCTCAGGCCAAAAAGTTTGCCCGCCCCTGATCTAGGGTGACCAGATATCCCAAAATTTGATTCTTTGTCTTATATAGGCAACCTATTACCCCCCCTCCTGATTTTTCACACTTGCTATCTGGTCACCCTAACAGAATCTAACCCAAGATATTTCACTATTTCTTTGCCAGAGATATTAGCCTATTTTCGTTAAAATATGAAAGCATCTGAGATGTGCAACCCACCCTGGGGCCCCAGATGTTTGGGGAGGGCCTCATCCTGTTCCCACTAAAGCACTGCGTCTAGAAGACAGGTCATTAGCTGGCCCACACTAGATGGGAACCTAGGGTTAACCAAAACCAGCTAACATGTTTTTAAACATGACTTGCCCTGTCTACAATAGGTGTGATGTCCTGTTTAAAATCATGTTTGTTAACATCCTATTTTCCTAGTCTAGACATGGCCCAGTGATTTTGCCACCAACTGCAATAGGAGCTAGAACAGGCCCATGAAATGCAGTTTAAGCACTCTCTACTGTAAGGCTTCTCTGTTAACCTTAAAGGTATTAGAGAAACAAGGTGGGTGAGGCAACATCTTTTATTGGACCAACTTCTGTTGGTGAGAGAGACAAGCTTTCGAGTTTACACAGAGCTTTTCTTCAGGTCTGGGAAACTTACATGTAAGCTCCCAGCCTAGGTCGATGGACTTGGGCTCACGGGGCTTGTGCTACTGAACTAATAATAGCTGTGTAGAGATTGCAGCTTGGGCTCTGAAGCTCACCCCGCCCCTCACCCCGCCCTAGGCATCAGAGCCCAAGCTGCAACTTAGAAGTGGGGTCTGCAAAGCTATTTTTAGAGTACTAGCCCTGCAGGCCCAAGTCTGTCGTCCCAGGCTGGGAGGGTCGCTCTGCCACAGGCTCTGTAGACATACCCTCTTTAGCAGCCCTGAAGGCTTCTCTAATTTACAGCAGTCTCCCAAGGCTACATTATGGGGCACAGCACACCCCAGACTCCCCAGTGCTGTGGCCCCTCCCATCCAACATGCCACCTACACCAGAGCTTGCAAAGGGGTCCCCAGGAGGCAGCCTTAAGGCTGTCTCACAATGCCTGTGCTGGGGGAATCCTCACTGGACGGATACGGAGCTTTGAAAGTCCTAGGCCACTCTGGCCCTTTTATGTGACGTACAGAGGCCAGAGCAGAGGTGAAGATCTTGCCTCTCAAGCTTTCAGAAACATGCACAACAATAAGAATGCTATCAATACAATACCATTCTCAAACTATAAATCATGTCTCTTTCAAGCTTGGAGTTAGGCATGGCCTCAAAACCACCAGTCTCCATCCACGAAAAACCAAGCCCTGAGAGACAGACTTACTGTACTCTCCACCCTTAAAAAACAACAACATTCAACTCTTCTTTTTCAGGGTTCAGATGCTTAGTGGGTCACCAGCTAGTTTCCCACGACATTTTGATGCAGCTTCCTCCATACTTGCTCCACCCCTTTCCTTCTTTGTCAGCACTTTCAGCTTAGCCTTGGAAATGCTCTTCTCTCAGTTCTAAGAAAACTTGCTCCCCATGTTATCTCACTCCTGGGCCTTTCCCCAAGCACTGGCTGCCAATTCCCCCCTCCCCCCTCCAAAGCGGTCTCTAATTACATCTGGTGCATTTGTGATGCGAGCCTAGACTGAGCTATGTCCATTCATCATTTCACTTAGACATTTTGCTGGACTGAAAACACAGTCCCAGAGAATAAAACAAAAGCTTTATTTACCCAAGCATGCTGTCTGAAATACCATCTTGTGTGGCAATAGTAGCATTACCAGTTGCAGGGCCAACTCCTCTAGTTACCATACTTACCCGAAGCAGTTAGGCTAACAAGTCTGATTATAACAACTGTGAGTACATCTCATTCTGAAGCCAGCAATAAATCAAAATCCAACTTCATTTATTTCCAGTTAAAACTTTTTTTTTTTTAAATGTGATTCCTCTTCTGGTATATATCACTTCAACTAAGTAGTGTAGACATAGCCTTAGTTTACACTGCTAAATCTATTCGTTGTTGTTAATATGCAAGATACTTCTATGTTAACAAATTAAAAGCTGACTTTCTCTGTTCCTGAAATTTACAACTGCTAATGTGCTGGGTAATTATTGATTGACCGGGTGAAAATAAAGCATTTATCTAACAAGATTTTAGAGGAGGGTTTTCTAGGCTCTAAACAATTTCACTTTTACTAGCAGACTATTTCCTACTATATGAACTGATGACAACCCGGAATTCTCATGGGATCATGGTTTACAAATTTTCCTGAGCCATAGATTGGCATTAATGCTGTGATATCTTGCCAGCAGAGAGGGAATGGCTTCAAGCCATGGAACTTACTGTAATTATGAGGGCAGAGAAATGAAAATAAGACACACGCTGACGTCCCCGCAGGTCCATATGGTACTTTCCCCAATTTTTTATTTTCAAAATAGAGGAATACTGTTAGCCTCACTAGCCTTAACTTTTCACATGTTTAGCTCTCTATCCGTTTTATTTCTGTCATAATATTTTAATGTTGTATCCCTTGGGATTCCAAATAAAACTCTGATTGAAAAAGTGCAAATAACTGAACTACCATATTAGTATAAAACTACATGATTTGTTTCATTTTTGATCCATCTTGCTGCATCAGCATTGTGCACATGGGCGAGGAACCAACTTAGGAGGAGCTGAACAGCAGTTAGAAGGTTTATGCTTGTTTTACTGAATACAACAAGCAGGAGAATTAAAAAGCTACTGCAGATGTGACAGACGTTTGTTGCTTTACAAAATGTAACTGGCTTCAAGATTAGAAGAAAAAAAATTCTACAAGGCAGACAGTATTCCTTTAAGATCAGAAGAAAAATTAACTCTGAATCAATTCCCTGCAGTTTTCATTTGCTAGCAGTGCTAGTCAGAAGCAAACCTTGTACTCAGGGGACTGAATGTACTCTACTTGTGGCCAGCCTTCATTTGTGGCCAGGAGGTTCCTTGCACACCTATGGAGGGACAGGCCAAAATCCAGCCCTATTTCTCAAAACAAAAAATCTTAGATGAGAAAAGAATGCAAATAAGCTGGAAGAAAGAGAGGAAAAATATGGTAAAAGTCTCCTTTATATCAACATCCCAGGTCAGTAGCAGAAAGCATATTACATGCAGCTTAAACAGCCACAGAATGCTTGATACACAGAGCCAGCAGAAAAGAAAAGCAACCCAGAAAAGGAAACCTTAAAGAGCAATCAAAGAGCTCCAGGTCTTAATATGTACTTCACATTTGCACAAGCAACAATGCCAGCAATGGACCTTTTAAAGTAGCCTTAGAAACCCTGAATCTTCACTTAAATTGCTTTTTAAACAAAAATTAGGATTTACTTTACAAGTGGGTAAAATCTACACTCCTGCTTCATTCCAGCCTTCACAGCGCACATGTGGAATGACATTGTCATCACTACAGCGCTGACAGGTGTTTAGGAACACAGAAGCAGCCATATTGGATCAGACCCTGGCCCATCTAGTCTGGTATCTTGTCTCCCACAATGGCCAGAACCAGATGCCTCAAAGTCAGATATAGAAAATAAGAATATTTGAGAAAGATGGAGGAGTCCACTTTCCATGTTCACTTTCAGGGATAATGAGATAAATTTTGAACACAGTTATCCTGGGGTAAATTTGATGTATAGTAACTGAGATCATTATGTAGCCCAGTGGTGAACCATAATAATCATAGTTGGCTTTAAAGAGGACCTTTAAAGCAAACGGGAAAACTCAGCTATTCGCAGAAATATGTGCTGAATGCGGTGTGTGGGGGGATGAGTCTGGGAGAACATTCAGCAAGACAATAAGACAAAAATTTTATACTTTTTGTTTAGCTCCTATGAAATCAGCTGCCTTGACCAAAGTTCAGTGAGGATACCCCAGGAAGCATAATTCTGGAACATCGCTGATAACAATAAAGTGGCTGCTGTATTAAACCTGCATATATGACTCTTGTTATTCATTTTCTCCCACAGTGTATGTCATAGGTTTCAAAGCTTTCTATTATGAAATACAGTAAAAAGGAGAAACTAGTCAATTCTCATTCTCAATTCACATTGCTGTGAATACCTCAATCTACTCCTCTCTCTCCTTTTGCAAGTGAAATCACCACAGTTTTTCACTCTTGTTATAAGAAAATCCCACAACCCAACCATCGCCTCCTATTCAGTCTCCGCTATATTTCAAGATAAGGTGACCAAAGCTGGGCACCGGACTCCTAATGAAAACATGCATCTCTGCTCGATAAAATACAGTGTTTTTCAGAATTTTTTTTCTAGCCTTATGTTATTGCACCCAAGTATCCCATTTTCTTTTGTGAACTGCAGTTGTCCACTGGGCTTCATTAAGCTATCTTCGCTGACAATTTATACAGCAACTATCTGTATCGAGGGTTCTATTGATCTCCATTTTAATGGATACGGAATTTAAATTTAATTTTTAAATAAAAAACCCTCCTCACACAGACTTACAGACTTTGAGACCAGAAGGGACCATCATGATCATCTAGGGTCTGACCTCCTGCACATTGCAGGCCACAAAATCTCACCCATCCACTCCGGTAATAGACCCATAATCTATTTATATGGCTCCCAGCTCTATGGTAGCCAAGTGCCTCACTGTCATCAACACACATATCCTCACCCCTTCTCTGTGAAGTACTATTATCCCCATTTTACAGCCTGGGAGTTGAGGCTCAGAGAATAAGCGAAGTCTGTGGCAGTCACAAATAGAACTCAACCCAATGTTTTAACCACAAAACATTTATTTGTCCCTCTAAGCACTGATGCTAGACTTTAAGGAGGCAATTTTTAAAGGCACAAATGGAAGCTGGGCACCTACCTGCCCTTTATGCCTGTGAAAATCTCTTACATTTTAGCATATGTATATATATACCCATACACAGATAATGTTTCTCAGAAGAGAAATCTGTTATTTCATCAAATAAAGCAACCCCCATAGTTGATAGTGTCCAGAATTTACCTTATACAGTACACATATCTTCTACTGGCACTACTGCATCTGAACAGTGTGCTGTACAATACCATAAACCCAGCATTCACATACTGCTTAAAATAAACATCACTGCTAAACCTGCCTTGAGAAGCAAAATCTTGGCTGAAGCACAGCACAGAAACCTTCAGCTGTTAATGCTATTACAGCTCCTCCCAAACAAAAAGAAAACGGGGAATCTAGTGAGTCATCCAAATTGACGTAAGTGCACATGAGTGAATGCTGTCATTTCTGGGAAACATTAACTTTGTGAGCAGCTTCACAGAGTCCATCAGCATTCTTGTGCAAAGGCAAGGCAATGTAAAAAGCAGCCTCTATTCGCCTCTCCTTGGCAGGTAGAAATGGAGTACACTAAACTTCTGTAGACAAGGAGACTTAAGACTTGTACTGATCCCTAAGTACTGGTATTTACAGGTTAATTCATTGCCCTGAGAGCTCCCAGACACATTTTGTATTTCCTACAAAAGACTGTTTCTCAGCTTGGCAAATACGCTCTTTTGTGTATGCCTTTGAAGAGTATTTTCAAAATATTTTTCGCTAATTTAGCACTCACAATAGGTGCTGATTTGCTTGCAGGTTTCCCATAGTGACCAACTGGTCAAATAGACCACTCTGTCACTGCCTATTCCATAGGTTCCTGAACTTTGGTCTGCAAACCACTGGTGCACTGCAGAGAGCTGGCTGGTTGCATTGCGCTGCTCTCCTTGTTTCCAGCTGCTAAAATGCATTAAAAGAAGTGAAAAATACATTAAATATCTTCCTGTTGTCACTTTTCCATGGAAGCAATTGCTGTAGGGATTGTGAAGTCACATATTTGGGACCAGAGAAAAATGCTACTCCAACTACCAACGAGAGAGCAGGCGCGCAAACGACATTCTCTCTCTCTCTACTCTCTGTAATCTGCCCTGGGAAATGTTTGGGAACCTTTGGTCTGCTCTATTTAAGTACAGCCCTCTGTGGCTTTTTTAAAGATATCTATGCAAATATAACTTGCAGCCAATCCTTATTATCAAGCCATTAACAGATTTTTTGGCAGTCTCTCTTCAGAAGTGGCTTTGAACAGGAACAGTACAGAGGTAAAATTCTGACAAGATAGAGATATACACTGGCAGAGATCTGCAGGGGGAATTTCTCAGGTCATGGTCACCAGAAATAACTAGATTTTCTCAAAAAATAAATAAACAATGTGGGGAAACATAGTAGTAAAAGTCTGAAGAAAGGAAAAATAGGTATTAACACACAGCTGCCATATGTTTGTTTATCCCCTATGAAACATTTAATATGACGGTTATAGGGACTTCATAGATTTCATAGAGTTCACAGATTTCTAAGGCTGGAAGAGATCATTACATCATCTAGTGTGACCTACTGTGTACTGCAATCTATCACAGAACTTCATCCAGATACACCTTTCTTGAGCCCAGTGATGTCAGATGACTGAACTGTTGTGTGTCCCAGGCAGAGAACAGGAGGGACTGAGGTGCCACCTGTGATTGATTTAGTTCCCCTCCACAAAGAGGGAACTAGCTATAACAGTGGTTTGAACTGCTTGTATTTATTCGCCACATCCCTTAACTATCACAACAGCAGGTTTAATTGAACTCCTCTCAGGATTGCCAAGAAAAATGGACCATACACTCTCTATTTTATTTTCAAGAGCATGAACAAAGCTGATATTCAGTTTAACAGAATTGCTCAACTACCCCACAAGAAGCTGAACAAACCAAACAAAAAATCCCCTTCTTGTTTCAAGTAGTGAGATAGATCTGCAGGTTTACACTGTGATATAGAGTGTTCATCTGTAAGTAACTGCTTCAAATCCATCCCAAATTGTAGTAGATGGAGTCATTACCACCTAACAGCTGGTCAGTGTCCTATATGAGCTAGGCTATGTCTACACAACACCACTGCAAGGTCTCCTTTGTAGCCACTTTATGCCTGCGGGAAAGAGCTCTCCACACTCAACGAGCAGTGGCAGCTGTGTCGGCGGGACACGCTCTCCTGCCAACATAGCTCTGTCCACACCAGTGATTTTGTTGGTGAAACTTAGGTCAGGGGTGTGTTTTTTCACACCCCTTACCAACAAAAGGTTTGCCGACAAAAGTGCTAGTATGGACAAAGTCTAAGTCTAAGTCTAATCTTATATTAGTTCCTAGTATACAGGCATTCACCCCATTACTATGTTTGTTATCCCTGTTGGCAGGTTCATTAAAGAGGCCAAGGATTGAGTAGATGTGGAATGCAAATGAAGTAGTCTCACACCTCCAAGTCATTGCCAGGGCAGCGCCGGGAAGTTTGTACAGCTCTTACCTGCATTATACATAGAGAATTTCAGTCTCTCAAGTGTAAATGAGGCATATTTTACAAGCACTAAAAATTACTTAAATGTTGGTTTAAAACCACCTTAAACACTGAACTGAAATGTATTTTTAGTGGGCCCAATTCTGCAAGGTACTGAGTGCCCTCAAATCAGTGAGTTATGGCTCTGTTCCTATAGCACTACAAAAATTCATTTTATGTTCCTGTTGTAGAGAGTAGCAGCAGCTTCTTTGCTAATTCAAGAATCCTGAAAGCATATGAAAATTAACAGCAATGCTGATGCATAATGATATTCTGCAGTGTGTTAGTTGAAGTTATGGGGCTCATTCAGAAAACACTCATGCATGCAAGAAAGCCCATTGAAGTCAATTTGGCTTTTCATGTGAGTAAAGTCATTCATGTACATTGGCATTTGCACAACTGGGCCCTTAGTAATCATAAGAGCCATTATTTAAACTAGCTCAATTCAAAACAAAAGGAAGGGAGGGGAAAAATCAACATTTGTATTATACAAAAGTGGTAGGAAAAACAACAAGCTGCTAAGAGGGTCTTATGAAACTAGGGTTACCATACGTCCGGATTTTCCCGGACATGTCCAGCTTTTTGGTCCTCAAATCCCCGTCGGGGAGGAATTTCCAAAAAGCCGGACGTGTCCAGGAAAATAGGGAGGCATGGTAAGGGGACCGCCTCTTCCCCGGGCTCCAACTTTCCCGGCTCCCGCCGCTCTCCCCAGCGCAGCAGCAGCCGGAGCCCGGGAGGAGGCGGCTGCGCGCTCGGATGCCGCCCGCCGCCTCTGTGCCCCTGCAGATCGGGGGAGTTGTTAGTTTTGCTGCAGCCACTCGCACTTGGGCAAAAGACGCTCGGGGGACCCCGAGTGCGAGTGGAGTGGCTGCAGCAAAACTAACAACTCCCCCAATCAGGGCCGGCTTTAGCAAGAATCGGGCTGCGCTCCAGCCAGAGCTCTGGACGGGGTCGTGGGGCTTGGGTCCGGGCTGGAGCTGCTGGGGCCGGAGCCAGAGCAGCCGGGGCCGGGGGTGCTCGGCCGGGCCGGAGCCGCTCAGACGGAACCGGGGCCCGACCCGAGCCGGGCCAGAGCCGTTGGGACTGGGGCTGCTCGGCCAGGGACGGGGCTGGGCTGGAGCCGCTCAGCCAGGGCCCCGGGGCCCGAGCCGAGCTGGAGTCGCTAGGGCTGGGCCAGAGCCACTCGGCCGGGGCCGGCACCCCAGGGCCTGAGCCGAGCCGGGGCCAGAGCCTCTTGGCTGGGGCCGGCCGTCGGAGGGAGCCACTCGGCCGGGGGCGGGCAGAGCTGGGCTGCGCCTCCTCGCGTACCCCCAGCTTACCTGCTGCCTGCCTGCCTGTTTCAGGCTTCCCGCGAACATTTGATTTGCGGGAAGCAGAGGAGGGGGAGGAGCAGGGGGCGGAGCGTTCAGGGGAGGGGACAGCGTTGGGGCGGGGACTTTGGGGAAGGGGCAGGGTGGAGTTGGGGCGGGGCCGGGGCCCCACGGAGTGTCCTCTTTTTGCAGTATTGCAATATGGTAACCCTACATGAAACAAAGGAACGCAAGATACTTAACCTAAAAACTCTTAAGATAATAGTTGACATTGTGCTTTTAACCTAATGCACAGTTTATAAAAAATACATTTGCATCAATAAAATGGTTATATTTAGCAATAGCCCAAATGTCTTCCAAACCTGACAGAAATTGGGCAACTCTGGTCACTGGGATTAAACCATGTTTGTTTGGGCATCTAACAACATCCCAAAAGCTACTTACCACATTTTAGCCGGAGCTCTCCCAAGCAGCCATAGGCATCCATGAGCTTTTCATATTGCCCTTTAATTGCCTCCTTTTCTTCAGGAGCTGAGAAGAAACACAATACAAAGGCACCAAGCCTTAGTTATACAATTCAGTTTTCAGACTGGTACAGTCCTGTACCAAACCCCTCCCCTCACTCAATAAATAAGACAATTAGATAAACACATGAATGAGCATGTGGGGTTTACAGTGTTAAACTAGGAAGCTATTTAAAAGTGATGGAACATCCCCATAAAAGACTGAGTGTTAGAAGATGCAAAGAAGCATGTTCAAACACCACACAAAGGAAAAAGAGAAGAGTCAGTTGTAAATCCACAAACAGATCATTAATTATCTGTTGCATCTACTAACACATGGTGCAGACACCAGCAAATGGACTATCACTATCAGAATAAAAACACACACACACACACAAACAATTAATTCATACAGCCCTAAGACCAGAGCGGTTTTAAAAAAAAAATTATTTGTTTGAGTGTTAGGCATGTGCTAGGCATTTTCCAGACATATGAGAAGGAACCATCCCTGCCCCAACAATCTCACAGTCAGAGTGAAGACAGACAGAGGACATGGAAGGGGAACAACAAACTGGGATTTTTTTTATACAAGGCAACAAGATTCAATATAGGCAGCATGGCAAAAATGAGTTTTTGAGAGTCAAAAATGTATTTTATTGAAATCAAAACTATTTGGCAAAAGAGCAAATCAATGTAAATTTACATCAGAGTACACAAGAGAACCTATTCTGATCTCAGTTATACCAGTGTAAATCTGGAGTAAATCCTCTCAGGCCATCTTTATAGATCATAAAGAAACAAAGAAGGGGCAGAAAATCGTTTTCCTCCTTTTCTAATGGCAGCAGAAGCACACTTTACGATAGAAGCAAAATCCTTGCCCCAAACACTGCAACCTTCAGGACCCTTCACTAAAAGAGAAGATGACAGAAATAGCTAAAACAACAAGGAGCCCTTGTGGCACCTTATAGACTAACAAATTTATTTGGGCATAAGCTTTCGTGGACTAAAACCCACTTCATCAGATGCATGGAGTGGAAAATACAGTATGATGAAGTGATGCATCAGCCCATGAAAGCTTATGCCCAAATAAATTTGTTAGTCTGTAAGGTGCCACAAAGACTCCTCGTTTTTTTGTTTTGTTTTGTTTTGTTCTTTTGCTGACAGACTAACAGGCTACCACTCTGAAAGAAATAGCTAAAGAGATTGAGATAACAGACTGATGGGGGTGGCGATGAGATTAACAAACTCGCAGGCTAGACACAAGAGGTAGCAGGGAGAATGGAGATATTTCTTCAAGAACCAGGAACCGGAATGTGCGTCATCAACAACATGTATGTTAAGGGCATGATCTAAACTAAAGACCAAAGTGTACAGCATGTGTATCAATGTGAGATTAAGCAATACAAAAATATGACACCACGTGCAGCTCATGGCAAGCAGCAGCTGATGTTGCTGTGTGTAGAAAAGCCACAGAAGTTGGCAAGGCAAGCCAACACACTGCACGCATATTAGCAGAGCTTGGAACAGAGATGGAAGTTTCAGCAAACATCAGATGTTAAGCCTGGGCTAGCTTGGTTTTGCAAACAGTGCTGCAGATATATCCTGTCATTTAGGCCAGATCTACACTAGAAACTTTTGTTGGTATTGTAATGTTGGTCAAAGGGGTGATTTTTCATGACATTTCTATAGCGGCAACAGCCTTAGTGTAGACAGTTATACCAGTGAAAAGTGCTCTTGGCAGCATGACTTGTTTTGTTCACAGAACCAATGAAAGCTATACCTGCAAAAACTCCTTTTCTGCTGATGTAAGCTGCATCTACACTATGTGGGTTTCCTGATGTAGCCAGTATAGCTATACGAACAAACCTCTTCTACTGAAGACTAGGCCTTAGCTTATCAGGTCAATGAACAGGAAATGGAATGCTGGAGATAGACTGTGTATTGTCATCTCCTAATTAGCTAAATGTGAGCCGCTTTGGCTGGCTTCTCATGGAGAGAAGATCCAAGATGCAGGCATAAGCAGTTCTCATGGGCTGTATGGTACAGATCTACTGGAGGCCTAGCTTTGTTAATAAAATGTTATCATTTAACGTATCAGGAGTGTTTCTAGTGATTCTCCTCAAAGTACTGAGCTGCAGAGACCGCAAGGACAGATTTTCTCCACAGATCCGGCCCCTATATGCTGCGCTACCAGTGTACAGGGGTCATTAACGTGCCATCAGGGTCTGGGGGAGAATCCACCCGGTGGAGGTACAACATAGGGGCTCCAGAAATGGCCCTACGCTGCTCCCTTCACAAGAGTTAGCACAGGGAGTGTGTCTGGGGCAGGGCTGTGCACAGGACATGGCACTATGAGGATTCTAGGCTGTGCTGCATCCAATAGGCAACCCAGGATGAGTTGGCATAAATTATTATCAGATAGGGGAAATTGTATCAGCCGGTTTCATTTTTGCTGAGCACCATTTTGTCCCCTGGAGGAACTCCGAATCCAAAGGGCACAAATGTCGCATCAAGCCACATTTGCCCATCCCTCCACCCCTTGGAGATGCAGCCCAGAATTTAACCTTGCAGGTTTACAGTAGCCTCTGAACATAGTAACTAACAACATGCCAAACACAGCTGTAGTTGGTGACACGGGGGCTATACAAATCTGGAGGGTGGGAAAGTCCACAGGTCTGTACAGACTGGGTCTTTGTGCCCATTTACGATATATATTGTGTGGTAGAGTCTAGAGGCCCCATCCCCACGGTGCTGGGCATTGTACAAACTCATGATAAAGAGGCACCCTCTGCCCTAAAGACATTACATTCTAAGGCTTGGTCTACACTACCAACTTATGTTGGTATAACTACATCGCTCAGGGGTGTGGAAAATCCACACCCCTATGCGACGTAGTTATACTAACCTAACCTCCCAGTGTACACAGCGCTATGTCAACGGAAGGGCTTCTCCTGCCAACATAGGTACTCCACCTCCCCGAGAGGCGGTAGCTAAGTCGATTGGAGAACCTCTCCAGTTGCCAGAGGTAGCATCTTCACTACATGCTACAGCGGCACAGCTGCACCGGTTCAGCTGCACTGCTGTTACTGTAAACAAGCCCTGAGTAACTGTATGGTCCAAAATCAAAACAGTATTTGGTTTGCTATTTTTTGAGTGGAGAAAGAGGTTTAGACCGAATTTGAATTAAGCCAGATGGTATCAAAGTGAACAGCAAATTAGTCAGTAGGCCTAATTCACTGGGCACTAAAGGTATACAGTAACTCCTCACTTAACGTTGTAGTTATGTTTCTGAAAAATGCGACTTTAAGTGACACGATGTTAAGCAAATCCAATTTCCCCATAAGAATTAATGTAAATGGGGGGGGGGTTAGGTTCCAGGGCAGCTTCCCCTACTCTGCAAGCACCAGAGGCGAGGGGTTCAACCTCCAGCACACCCACTCCACTCCTTCCTCCAAGCCCCCACCCTTGACCTGCCTCTTCCCCCCCCCCCACCTCCTCCCCCTTTACTTCGCTCCCTGCGTCCTGGCTCCTCCCCCCTCCCTCCCCTCCCTTCTAAACGCCGCAAGCCTGCTGATTGCCATGTAGGGGAAGGAGGGTGGAGGTGTGCAGAGTCCTCACTCCTCCCCCTTCCCTTCTGCCCGGGGCAATCAGCTGGCTTGCCACGTTCGGGAGGCAGGGGGAGCCTGCGCACTGAGTCCTCGCTCCTCGCCCCTCCTTGCCTCCAAAACGCCGCAAGCCAGCTGATTGCAGGAGGTGTCTTTCCCCTTTGCAAGGTATAAAGGCCAGTCACAATAAAACATAAATTAATAGGAATTTTTTAATGAAATGTAAAATAAATGTAAACAAAGCCAGGCGTTTTTGTTTGGATTGAAACATTCCCCTGTAGTGTTTGCAACTCATGCTAGGGTGCAAGAATTAGAACCAGAATGTGAATGTCTAAAAACAAAAGTAAGATTAATGTGTCTATGGTTGTCCAAACTGGATGAAGCACAAAGAGTAATCTGTCCAAGTAGTGAAACTACCGTAGAACTTTACAATTTTTTTAGTTATAAAACCCTAAGGTATCATTGAGCAACACAGGGAAAGATGTGTGTGCTTTACATCGGATATAATATTCAACCTGAAAGTAACCTTTCAAGCACCATTTTTTCCCTTTCGCTAGATCACAAAATACCTTAAACATTCTAGCTTCAATTCCTTACTTTATTAAGAGTGAGAAGTATCAATGCATAAGATGGCAACTACCAGTTCTGCTTATAATATAAAGTTATGTTTAAATTAACCCTTTTTGAAACTCCAAACCAGACCCCCAGCAACTTAAAGGAATAAAACAGCAATGTACTGTATTTAATTATAAAATCATTCTTCAAGCACCTTTCTTAGCATCAAATTTTAGACACCCTTGATCTAAATTCTATACCAAGTTGGCTCCCTTCTCAAAAATTTAACCCCAGCAAAGGCGCAAGCAAATGTACTGACACAATGCAATTAGCCTTTAATAAATCCAATAAAAAGTGATGACTTTTCCATATAACATATAAAAATATTATTTCAGAACCTAATGAAAAGCACCACTCAAACTCCTACATCTCAA
Source organism: Malaclemys terrapin pileata (assembly GCF_027887155.1). Taxonomy (NCBI): domain Eukaryota; kingdom Metazoa; phylum Chordata; order Testudines; family Emydidae; genus Malaclemys; species Malaclemys terrapin. The sequence continues at coordinate 91,280,172 of NC_071507.1, forward strand.
AATGCACTAATCAAGCATGATCTTTCTCTGTGAATTATGCGCTTTAAGTAACAGTGGCCAATTCAAGTGGCAGAGCGCAAAATCCTTTATAGAGTTTCCTTTGTATTCCTTAAGGGTCAGATCCTACTCCCACTGACTTCAGTGGGAGCAGAATTGGGACGTAAATGTTTGGAACCCAAGTAACTGGTACTTTTATAAGTGCCTCAGCAGAAGAAAGGCAGAGAGAGACCACAGTTCCTACAGCTAAATTAGGGTTGGAGCCGGGCACACCTAAAAACATTGGCTGATAGAGGCAAGTGGCTTTTCAAGAAAAGAGCAGGAGGAAGAGAGCCTGGCACCCAGTGGCAGGATCTAGCGCCTCCCTCTGCCTACTTAGGTCCTGATCCTGCAAACACTTGCATATCTGCTTAACTCTATGTACTCATGTGTGTAAATTTTATAACATGTGTAAGCATTTGCAGGATCAAAGCTGTGATGTGGTGGAGGCAGCAGCAGCAACTTGTTCACCTCACCTGTGTTTCTCCTACTAACCAGAGAAACATGAGAACTTTTCCACAAGATGCAAACACAAAACAAATAGAAACCTGATCACATGTGTTTCTCACATCACATTGTGAGAAACAATATAGTTAGCATATTACCTAGGATTGTGCTTAGTGGCATCCTATAAATATGATAGACTAAGCTGATGGACTAAGATGATTCTGACTTCCTTCTCCCATCCTCACCAAAAAGGCCAAAGACATTACATATACTCACATTCTACCAGTTCCAACAAACAAAATAATTATTTTTTTCACTAAAAATCTTCCTATCCCACATTCAGTCTTGCTAAATCAGCTTTAACCTCCTTCCACAGAGGCTTCCAGCAATCAGGATCTATTCTGTAATACCATGTAGGTCAAAGAAGATGTTATCACTTTACAAAAATGAGGTTTTGGGCCAGGATTACTGTCAGTACATTAGGATGTTAAATTAACAACAATCAGATGATTTAGCAATTTTCTAGAAACTAAACAGTATCATTCCAAAAAGAAACCCTAGGAGTAGCACTTCAGAGAGGTTAGTTCCCAGGGCTTCGGTATTAGACTGGAAATATTCACATTCTAGCAAGCTGATTTACAAACACACTATATTTATAGTATATACTTTTTAATTTAACATCCCAACAAAAGTCTGGTAATAGAATAATGAAAAACACATTGTGTAAAGTGTAGCATGAGTTGGTTTAATCGGTAAACATAGCAGCACACACAGCAAAAGCCTGCTCTGAAACTCCTCTGATGAACTTAAGGCCAACTGTTGTGTAACATACAAGTCATAAAACATCTGTGACTGTGGCGGCTTAGTTATCTTAACATGGTAATATATTATTTTAATATCTAATTTGCTATTATTATCTATGACATGTAGACCTAGCCCATCAGGAACCATTTACGCATAATTTGCATAGTTTTCTAATGTATAACAAATACGAATCCTATAGACTACATTCATCACTAATAAGCTTCACCCTCAAGTGCACAAAACATGTATTCAACAATTTGCCCACACAATGTAATGCATCAGTGCTTATATAGAACATGTTCCAACAGACTACAAAAGATTCCAAAAAGAAAAGGATAATTTGACATTTAAGAACGCAAACAAAGTTTTAAGAATGCAAACACAATTTTGAACTTTGCCATATAATTATCTCAGCATGACAGAAAAATGGATCACACTGTGGGTTCTTTTCTGTATTTTAGTAAATATAAACATGTTCAAATTACATTTAATCAACGTACAGCAGTCAAATAGTTTGTGCATTATTTGTGTTGGACTACTAAGATCAGCTGAAAGAATATGCTAAGAAGCAGCTGGGGAAAGGTCTAGATGTATGTGTACACCTCTACCCCGATATAACGCTGTCCTCAGGAGCCAAAAAATCTTACCAGGTTATAGATGAAACTGCATTATATCGAACTTGCTTTGATCCGCCAGAGTGTGCAGCCCCCCTCCCCCCAGAGCACTGCTTTACCGCGTTATATCCGAATTTGTGTTATATCGAGGTAGAGGTGTAATTACAAAGCTAAAATTAATTTTAACATAGCAGACGTATATAAAATGTGTAATTATTATGATTATTAAGCATTTGTATTGCAGTAGCAGCTAAAGGCCCAACCAGGTGGGCCCCATTGTTCTAGGCACTGTACAAACATATAATAAACGGCAGTCTCTGCTCCAAGAGCTTACAAACTGAATGCTAGCCTTGTCCCACACCCTTTGGTTCCAATCCTGCAAATACTTATGCGTTTGCTTAACTTTACTACTGCAGGTAGTCCCGTTGACATCATTTCACTGGATTCACTCATAAGTAATAAAGTTAAGCACATGCCTATATGTTTGAAGCTCTGGGGCCTTGGCATGTTGCTCATTTTCACAGATTGTATGGTCCTCAAGGCAGGGACAGTGTCTACCTCTAATTTTTCCAACTTGCAATATTTGAGAGACTTGTTTTTAATAATAATAATTTTCCCCACTATTCTTCATAAGTGAAAGTTGCTTCTTCAGCAGAGGCTAATGCTTAATGTTCTTCTACTGTGAATTCCATGAAGAACTGTTCTCTTTCAAACTGGCTACCCTCTTCCATTGTTATAAAATGAGATTGAAGCTGTAGGGCTGCCACTAGCAAAATGCCCTCTTTCAAAATGCACTGTTAATGCACCCAAACAATCTTAACTTCACACCATGGTGACACTATAAGGAAAAAAATTAAAAATCAAATGTATCTTTAAATAGCAATTTAATTTAATCTAGGACTACAAACACTATTTATTATGCACTAATCATAATTATCTGGCTATTACATGGCATCATTATAGGGAGGAGTTAAGGTTGTTTGAATGCCATAGATGCATTTCCAAATCTAAATATATCTTTTAAATTAAATTTAACTCTGAATTTCATGGGCTTGTAATGCTGGCTTTGGAGATAATTACAACAGCCTCATAGTGCCTTTCCCATTACTGATATGTATGCCCAACCTTAACTCCAGTTCAATGTATTTTTTATCTGGGAACATGATAAAGACATTGTATGCCGTACAACACACTAGAAATACAGGGAGACACAAGGACAACTGAAATTGTAATTCTGACTCATTCAGAGGCTTGAAAAGGGGGGAAAAGGTGTCCAGTCATTGCTTTGAATGTGATTTTAAATTTTTCATTGTACAAAACAAAGAGGTTCTAAGTTATAAGGTGACCAAAGATTTACAAACTGAAACATTGGGCTTAGATCAGTTTCCAGTTTTGTTTTAAATTTCTTGCTTGTAAAATCTCCATTTCCATACTTGCTATCATTCCATTCTGTCATTTTAACTAATAGTGGTGGGGAAGGGAAAATATTGATTCTTTTCCCATTAAAATAAAAAATTATGAGTCTCTTTTTGTGCATAATAAACAAAGGAACTGAACCCCTCCCCCTCCCCCCAAAAAACTTCAAATGTCCCCTGGCCCTAGTCCTTGATGACTAATGGTTGGTTGGTAACTATGAAAAAATATTTTTAAATAAAATGATTAGGGATTGACATTTGTTTTTGCCATGTTCAGCAAAGAATTTCTCACAATTTTATGTATATAAGAGGCTACCGCTCTATAGTTTTGCACATCAGTGTTGCAGCTGTAGGTTTTTGTTTCTAAAGAGCATGGAAGTTTAAACCATATGAAGTTGCACAAAAGTACAATTGCACAACTCTATAGTGCCACAGGTATTTTTTGTTTTAATCTTCATTTCAGGATGGGGAAATTAGGTAACCATCTTAGATATTTGCCTAGTTTTACAACAGACTACATAAAATGCACTAGCAAAGTCAGTACAAACTAAAATGTCATGCAATGACTTGTTTATACTGCTTTATAAACTATACACTGAAATGTAAGTACAAAATTTATATTCCAATTGATTTATTTTATAATTATATGGTAAAAATGAGAAGTAAGCAATTTTTCAGTAAATAGCATTCTGTGAGACTTCTATATTTTTATGTCTGATTTTGTAAGCAAGTAGTTTTTAAGTGAGGTGAAACTTAGGGGTACGCAAGACAAATCAGACTCCTGAAAGGGATACAGTATAGTCTGGAAAGGTCATGAGTCACTGGTAGGGGGAACCTGTCCCGAACACCTAATTTGGGGCTGAAAATTTCAGCATGGGGCAAGGCAGCGGGCGTTACAATGCTGAACTCTGAGTAATGCTTTAAGGCTCAGGGCCCTCCTCTACACTAGTTCCTCCACTGTTGGTACTGCTCATCAGGCTGTGCCAACGGTAACTACAGTAGAGGGAAAAAGTCTAGTGTCACCCTGGCCTTGCTGTCCCACTGTGGGGAGGAGGCTACCAGCCCCCTGACAGGTGTAATTGGTAGAGCCTTAGCCTTCTGCAGAGCAGCCCAAACTTTCACACGTGTAGGGATCCCGATAACAGCAGCCCAGCCAAGGGCAGATTCAGCTCGGGACACCCTGAGCACTTTAGAAAATCTGCCCTTACTTTGGTGCCTAACTGGGAGCTGAGCTCTTTGAAAATCTGGCTCTGGACGCTTAGACCTTAGATACTGGTCTGTGCCCACATGAACACCCCCCCACACACACACACACCCACACACCCCAGTCTGACCCACTCCGCACCGCACTCCCAGGTGCGCTCAGCGCAGCCACGCCCTGCCCGCCGCCCGCCAGAGGCACTTACTGAGGGTGGCCACGGTGCCGGCCTCCAGCAGCAGACAGTCGTGGCGGCTACGCGCCTCGAGCAGGGCACTCGGAGCCGGCTCCTGCTTCCAGAGCAGCCGCAGCCCTTTGCTCAGAGCCATGGGGGCAGCTGGCCATAGGGAGGAAGGCGCAGGAGACGCACCCGCTCCCCGCCGAAAACCAAGGCACCAACAACGGGGAGCGGGCAGCAGAGAAAGCGTCGCCGCTTCTTCCCTTCCGGGGATCCACCCACCCAGCCACCGACCGCGTGTGGTCCCGGAGAGAGCCGGCTCCCTGCAGTAGCGCCCCCCGCCCCAAAGTCACCAACTGGGCTGGGGGCAGCGAAAACGCCGCCGCTTCCCCCCTGGCCGGGCTCAGAGCCGCCCCCACACGAAGGGGAGCCGGGGGCGCACCAGGATCGCCGCGAGCTGCCCGCCCAGAAAAAGGCTCTAGCAACTCGGCGGGGAAACAGAAGTTGCCGTTGTTTCCTTCTCCCCTCCCGGCCAACGCGGCAGAGAGCTCGGGCCGCCCCGGCTCCTTGCAGTCCTCCCCCAGGCAAAGGGGGACCTGGCTGGATTGCCGGAGAGTCCTTGGCTCCAGCGGCAGCCCGCTGCGCCTCGCTTTCTCGCGCTACCCGCGGCGCCGGTCCCGTGTAAACTCGGAGTTGACTTTGGTCCTCCCTTCTCCTGCGGCGGCTCCTCCTCCCGCTCCGGGACAGGTAAAAGCCATTGTCCGTCTGTCTCCTCCCCTGCCCGCCCTGCGGGAAGGGCGGGGTTGGAATCACTGCTCCCAGACTAACAAAACAGGGCGAGGAGAGACGTCCCACAGCCGGCACCCGCCTGACTTGGAGGAGAAGTGAAAGTGGCAGTTCCAGGCGTATCCTTGGGGAGCTAATGAGAAGGGCAAGATCCAGACACTCCTAACCTTTGACCCAGATCAGATGTGGATCTCAACAAGCAAAACTTCTCCCCACACTACACCGCATGCTGCATCCCTGGAGGACAGCAACTAATACCGCACTCTTATCTAGTGTCTTTCAAATCAGACGCTCAAAGTGTTGTACACACATGAACTAATAACGAGAGGGCATAAAGTAACTTACAAGATAAGCTAAGTAGTGATTAAAAATGCTAACAACATATCACATGAAAATATGCCAAATGCCAATTCATCCAATAGGGAACTTTTCATATTGGTACAGACAGAACATCTATCCTAGCCAACCCTGTATAAATTAAACACACCTTTACCATTGAGAACCTGGGATAGTCCTATCTGCACTGGTGGAAGTCAAGCTCCTGCCTGCCTAAATTTCTCGAGAGACAAGGTGGGTGAGGTAAAATATTTTTATTTTTAGTTCATCCAATAAAATCTTGTCTTTCTAATATCCTGGGACCAACACAGCTACTGTGCTGCAAACAACAATGGTAAATTTCCCCATGACGTTTTGTTGTATTGCTTCTCAATTCCTGTTCTAAACAGCTGTGTAGCCTTATTAAACAGCTCCCGCATTCCTCTCCAGAGATGGCTGCAGTTCAGTGGTAAGGTGACTTATATTTATGTAAGTAGATACTGGAATTCTTTGCACACTCAAAGTTCCCACTGAGTAATATGAAGTGAGTGCCAGATTTGACCCCTAGTTTGTAAAATGCTTTGGGCTGAAAGATGCTATATAAGTGTATGTTATTTTTATAATTAATAAGTCTCTTGTTTCTTCTAACAATGTCCAGGAATAGAACTTGGCAGATTAAACTTTTTTTTGGAGAAAAGTGTGGATTCAGTGGCAATGAACTGTTTTGCAAATTTGTTTATTTTGCAAAATTGTTCAATTAGAAAACAAATTCTGGGAAAAAATCGTGATTTATTTGTGGTCTGAAAACAATTTTTTGTTTCAAAAGTTTCTTTGATTTATTAAAGTTTTTTAAAATGTTTGAAATCTACAGTTTTATTCAACTCAAAATGTTTTTTTTTACTTTTCAGTTTCCCCAAAATTTTGATTGATCCAAAATGACTTTTTAAAAAACTTTTTTAAAATTGTCAATTATTTAAAAAAAATAAAGGAATTATTCACCCAGCTTTATCCAGGAACCTCCTTCTCTTTCTAGTAGTGCAGTGTTCCTCCCACACTTCCTTGTTGAGTAAAGAGAGCTGCCAGATTTTCCCAGAATGCAATAATACAAACACCGATAGCAAGGCAGGTGTGGGTGGATATGCAAATATGCAAACACAGCTTTGGAGGTTGTGTGGAAACAAACAGAACTAGGTTCCTTAACCTCTGTTAAGGTGACCGTGCTTCTAACCAGTTACAAAACAATTGTGGCTGTAGTTGTAGTGTGGATGAACCCCAACTTAAGTATTCAGGGAAACAATGACACACAAAATGCTGCTTATTATTTGCATTTTATTCATGCCTGGGGACATTAGTCAAGGCTCCATTGTGCTAGTCCCTGTATGGACACATAGTATAAACACAGTCTCATGGAGTTCAAAGCAAACAAACTTCAAAAACCGAAATCTGTTATAGTACTCTAAGGCCATGTCTACACTACCACTTATGTCGGTAAAATGTATGTTGCTCAGGAGTGTGAAAAAAACACCCCCTCCCCGAGTAACATAAATTTCACTGGCATAAGTGGTAGTGTGCACAGTGCTATGTTGGCAGAGCTTCTCCCACAGTCATAGCAACTGCCAGTCGTGAAGGTGGTTTTATTATGTAGACGGGAGAGCTCTCTCCTGTTGGCATAGAACAGCTACACGAGCACTCTTACAGCTGCATCGATACAGTTGTGCCGCTGTAAGGTCTGTAGTGTACACGTGCAGGGCCGGCTCCAGGCACCAGCCCCGGCGGCGGTGTTAGAGTTCCCGATCGCGGCTTTCTTTTTTCTTTTTTTTTTTGCTTGGGGCCGCAAAAACTATAGAGCTGGCCCTCTACATGTGGCCTAATCTGAGCGATGTAGTTATACCAATATAGGTCTTTAGTGTAGACCAGACCTTAGTAGCAGTAGCTAAAAGAAAAAGACAAATGTGGTGGTGGGTTTTTTTTGTTTGTTTGTTTTTTAAACTTTGAGGCCCCTTCAAGAAAGAAAATGATGATGGGATCTGGTGGGAACAGTAGGCTTCAGTGTTTAAATTTGGCTTTGTGTCCGGATTAGATTTTTGGGACAGTATATAGGATTAGGTGAATGAGTGAGAGCTAACCTAGAGGAAGTCACCCCACAAAGCATTTAATTTGAGTATGTCAGTGACCAGGGTAATAGGATGAACAAGTGCAGCTCAAAGTTTGTTTTCACTGAATGTAAGAAACACACTGAATAGTATGAACATTTCACATCCTAAACAGAACAAGGACACTTTTCTTACCATGGGTTTCTTGTAGGGAGACAGGCAGGCCAAGAATCTATTTCCATCTTTGTCATCTTTCCCCCTGACCTTTTTCCCCTAGAGGAAAAGGTCCTAGTTATGATTAAGTGCCAGCAGTCTCGTGTGGGATCAGAGTTGCCCAATACATTCAGTATCCTAGATGATGAGGGAAGGTTGATTTATAGGTAACATTCTCTTTTGTAAATCTGGTGCTGTCTCATTCACTTATGTATAAATGTGTCTGTTGCCTTCAAGGAATGATTGCTAGAGCACCCTGTTCTCATGATAAACTCTTCCCATACATCGTTAGGAGTGTACTGTCACTTTGAGGACAATGACATGTCAGAGATTCAATAGTACCTGTGCTTGTAATTCATTTGTACTTGTAATTTTCAGTAGAAAACATTAGTGACTTGAACACCCCAGTCAGGATTATTAATAGAGAGCTCAGTGTCTGAATTGTTAAAGAAAATACTTGCCTAGGCATAGGACTGGGGTGTTAACAGTATGCTTTCTTTTAAGCACAACAAATCAGGTTCAGAGAACAAAATATAAAAACAGAGGCTGGTGAAGATGGAGTATTGGAAACATTTAGCAGTGCAATACAGTTGAGCACTTTCTATAAATCTATTTTTATGAGAGTCTTTTACTTCATGTTTTGGCAACTAGCATTAGCTGCTTAACAGAGAAAAGTGCTGAAGAAAGCTGGATAGTTTATTAAAATGTATATTGGAACCGTTTGCAAAGGTTTTCATTTTTTTTATTTCATAGGATACAAAATCAGAATATCTGAATAACACAAACCTTGATTTATACACTGCATGTAAATCCATTTTTCATGTAATGTAAATGAAACACTGTGGTATGAAGTTTGCCTTCTAATTGACGTTCTGACACCAGCTGTCTTTGACTGTGGCCCAGTTTGGATATGGGTGTTGTCATACATGACTGGGTCCCATATTCAAGGGAAATGTCCCCCATCTTAGAATGCTCCCTTTCCCTCATCCCAAAGTGTCCGTTCTCATCCATGCCACACCATCCCTGCTCCTGAATGCCTCATTCTCCTTAGTTCATCTTCCATTCTTGGTGGCCTTCTTTTCTTCAACCTTCCCTTATCGATAGCTCCCCTCCTTCCTCCTCAGTCCACTCATGTTGGCTCTTCCTCAACCCCTTTGTGTGGTTCTCCATCATTCCTTCTTCCCCTGGCAGTTACCCCCACCCACCCTCTTTTCACCATCATTTATCAGCACCCTTGTTGCTACAAGGGAGCAGATGCAGAGAGCATCACCAGCTAGGTGGCTGCCTCTCTGTGCCAGCTATACCTGAGGCTATCTCAGGTTGAGAGAGAACAGGTGAGCAATTTTACAGGAGTGATCCATGTGTGTGTGTGAGTGAGAGAGCTTTCTTTGGCTCCTTTTAACAAACTCTGTTTAAACACATTTTAAAAAAAAAAAATCTTTGCACACTTTTTAAAATATAGTTCATTCTCCCCGCCCCCGTTTACTCACCTGTGCTACCAAATCAGTTTTGCTGTAGACAGGTTTGTACTGTGTTTCAACAGGTTTTTAAACACAGTTCTTCAGGTACTGTGGGTAATGCCACTGTTAACTGAAAAAGCAATGGGTGTTTAAAGCAAAGCTGCCCCAGGGAAGCTGTAAATTTACACTTTGTGTTCCTCTGGGTCATTCTTCACTTTGGTTCAGATTTCCATACCCCTTCACTGTGCACCTCTGAGGCATCCTGAGCATTATAATGACTCTCACCCTGTAGCAGCAGAGGTTCAACAGGATCAGTTGCAGAGCCACTGGAGAGAAAACAGTCTTACTCAAAATAGTCAAGCTTGCAGATTCATGCATACGTTGTTTTATAAGTATATCAGGAAGTTTATGAGAGGCCCAGAAATGGAACAGCAGCAGGGCAGGAGTTAGCAGAGTTAGAGAGAGCAGGGGGCTCATGCTGGAATAGTAGGGTGCCTTGGTTAGCATTCTGGTGGGCTGGCGTGACAGAGCTGTGTGGGTGCCACATCCTAGACTAACAGTAGTAGTATTGTAATGCTGCCGGGTCATGAGCCTTGACAATCTGTATATATACTATTAAATAGCCTTTGCTAACACAGACTACCACAAAAAGATGCTTTAATGTTTGCCATTTTTATTTTAAATGAGATTATAGTTTGTATCAAACTTTACTCAGTTAGGAGTAGTGACAATTTCAAAGTTTAAAAGAATTAAACATCAGTGATCAAGTGCCAGAGCATTTCCTGGAAGGGGTTTATGACCATATGATCATAGCCCCCATGATCAAGAATTCCACCAGAAACCCTACATGCTCACAACATCACTGAAATGTTTTCCTTTCCCCAGAACTTTTGCCTTTAGTCAGCTGGGGAGGAAATGAGGCAGAACAGCTGTTCGTGAATAGGACATTGCAAGAGAATGAATACCAGGCTGCCAATACACAAAACTTTTAATCTTCATTTTCAAACATTCTTACCAAGGTTACAATAATATGTATTAAAAGTTGAAGCAGCCACCTTGTTAAATATTTTGCAGCTTTTCTGGGCCAAAGAAACTGTCTAAAATTTTACTCTGAAAGTAGCTGTATTAAAAAAATAAAACCTCTTCTGAAATATATTAATGTGCACTGAAAGTGAGGAAAAACCATTTCTTTTCCATCTGGTTACAGTTGTTTTAGTTGTGCACAGGACTTTCTGTGCAGAAAATCTGTTACTTTGTAATAGTTGCAGTCTAATACAGTTTGATCTAGGTCACTGTTTCTCAAATCTTTTATGTTGATAATCCCTCATTTGAAGTCAGTGTTTACAATCAGCTTACATTTACTATAAAAGTAAGAATAAAACATGTACAGTGCTAAAGCTGTATACTGTGCGTGCCCATTTCAAGAGACTGACAGAGCATACTTGATCTTGCAAGGTAAAGGTGGGCTGTCTGGGTGGGGGGCAAGATTTTCTTTGCTTTTGATTATGACGATCTTTTCAGCTCTTCATAACCTCCCCTGCTTTTTGTGAACCCTGAGGGATCACAACTCACTGGTTAAGAAACACTGATCTAGGTGTGACGGGTTGGATCACAGAAACCTTCTTGGGAGCTGCCACCTGATGTGCTAAGACTACTTCTACCCCTGCTTTCTCTGCCAGCTCAGGACTCCAGCACCCTGTCTTGCTGAGCTAGACACTCCCGTCTGCTCCAACACAGACCCAGGGTCTGAGTTACTTGCCCCAAAGCTGCAGGTTTACCTGAAAGCAGCTAACAGAAGTGGTCCTGTCTTTCACACTCAGATGCCCAACTCCCAATGGGGTCTAAACCTAAATAAATCAGTTTTACCCTGTATAAAGCTTATGGAGGGTAAACTCATAACTTGTTCGCCCTCTAGAACACTGATAGAGAGATATGCACAGTTGTTTGCTCCCCAGGTATTAGTACATACTCTGAGTTAATTAATAATTAAAAAGTGATTTTATTAAATAAAGAAAGTAGGATTTAAGTGGTTCCAAGTAGTAACAGCCAGAACAAAGTAAGTTACCAAGCAAAATAAAAAAAATAAAATGTGCAAATCTATGTCTAATCAAACTGAATACAGATAATCTCACCCTCAGAGATGCTTCAGTAAGTTTTTTTCCTCAGACTGGACACTTTCCAGGCCTGGACACAATTCTTTCCCCTGATACAGCTCTTGTTCCAGCTCAGGTGGTAGGTATGGGACAGGGGCGGCTCTAGGCACCAGCAAAGCAAGCATGTACTTGGGGCAGCCCATTTGCAAGGGCGGCAGGGATCCAGCATGGGAGCTGAGAACCACCAGGGGGCTCTGGGAGCTGTAGGTCCTTGGTTAGCTCCCTGCCTATAGAGCCAGCCCTGGAGCAGGGAAAGAACTACATTTCCCAGCATTCCCTTGGCCACTACCAACAGGAAAGAGGGGGAGGGAGTGAGGAAGCTGAGACCTCATGCTGCAGTGAATGGAGAGCTGCACTGTGAGTAGGGATACCATATTTTAACATTCAAAAAATAGGACACTTCATGGGGAGGGTAGCCCTACCCTGCCCCCATCCACTCCCTGCGACTGCCCCCCACAGAAACCCCAACCCATCCAACCCCCCTGCTCCCTGTCCCCTGATCACCCCCTCCTGGGACCACTGCCCCCCAGCACCCCACCCCTTATCTAAGCCCCACTGGCCCTTGACCCCTGATTGCCCCCTCCCGGGACCCCACGCCCTATCTAAGCCTCCCTTCTCCTAGTCCCCAACTGCCCCCTCCTGAGACCCCCCCCAACTTCCCTCCTAGGACCCCACCCCCTACCTGTCCCCTGACAAACCCCTGGGACTCCCATGCCTATCCAACTGCTGCCTGTCCCCTGACTGCCCCCCCGAACCCTTGACCCATCTAACCCCCCTTCTCCCTGTCCCTGACTGCCCCCCCGAACCTCTGCCCCATCCAACCCCCCCTGCTCCCTGTCCCTTGACTGCACCCCCCGGAACCCATCACCCCTTCTCCAACCCCCAGCCCCCTTATCGTGTCACTCAGAGCAGTGTGTCTGGCTTCGCACAGTGCCAGACACGCTGCTGCATACATGCTGCCGTGCTCCCATGCAGAGCCACAGCCCCAGCACCTGCCTTCCAGATTTAAACACCTCAAAATTCAGGAGTGCTCAAGCTCAGTTTGGGTGGCTGTTACTTCATTTCTCCCAAATCAAATATACTGATCCACTGTAACTTGCTATAGAAAAAGTAGGATAAAATTGAGCAAGAAATGCTCCCCAGTGGTTATTAGGACTGGAATTGCTATTTTCAACAGCCATTGCCTTTTGTTTGTTTGTTTAAAAGGAAGACAGTGATATTGCATTGGCAAATTCCCCACAGAAAGAAAGAGTGGAACAAAAGAATAATAAAGGCACCTCAACTTTTCCTCATTTATGTAGGACAGTCTTATAATATGCATCCAGATATCCTCCAATCACACAAGCTGAAAATTGTTCCACTTTACTGCAGTTCTGTAACCATATGGGAACCAATCCTGTCTGTGTTCTGTGCACACCTACAATTCCTGCTGAATGACCTGGCCTGGGAGTGAGTTACCAGTGATCCAGGGCTGCGGCGGAAGGAGGGTGCAGGTGGGGGGAGGGGAGAGCTCAGGGCTGGGGCGGCAGGAGGTGTGTGTGTGGGGCAATGGTGGGGGGGTAGGGGAGAGCCCAGAGCTGGGGCGGCAGGGTGTGTGTGTGTGTGTGGGGGGAGCCCAGGGCTGGGGTGACAGGGGAGTGCGGTGAGGAGCCCAGGGCTGGGATGGGGGGCAGCCAAAATTTTTTTTGCTTGGGGTGGCAAAAAACCTAGAGCCGGCCCTGCTAGGGGATTCTTCATGATGGCTCCTCTCCCCTCTTCTGTTCCACCCATTTATATATCTTTGCATAAGGTGGAAATCCTTTGTCCCTCTGGGTTTCCACACCCCCCCCCCCCCACCTTACTGGAAAAGCACCAGGTTAAAGATGGATTCCAGATCAGGTGACATGATCACATGTCACTGTAAGACCCCAAGCCTTCATTCCTCCCAGCCTGACTCATAGGAAGGCTTGCCTGCAAACAGAGCCATCCAGTCAATTGTCCTGGTTGATGGGAGCCATTAAGATTCCAAACCACAATTAATGGCCCACACTTTGCATAATTACAAAAGGCCCTCAGAGTTATATTTCATATTTCAGATACAAGAGTGATACCTTTATACAAATAGGATGACCACACTCAGTAGACAATAAGCTTTGTAATGATACCTTACAAGAGACCTTTTGCATGAAGCATATTCCAGTTACATTATATTCTCATTATCAAATTTTTATAAAATCATATAGACTGCAACAAGCAACAGAGGGTCCTGTGGCACCTTTAAGACTAACAGAAGTATTGGGAGCATAAGCTTTCGTGGGTAAGAACCTCACTTCTTCAGATGCAACATCACACGAGGTAATTCATATTAATATTCCACTTTGCTCAAATAATTTTTGTGGATAGTAAAACAGGGTGAGGCCCCAATTCAATAAGGTACTTAAGCAGGTGCCTAACTTCAAGCACATGAGTAGTCCCACTGACAACCTTTCTGAATCAGGGCCTAAAGGCCCAATTCTGCAGGCTGTTGATGGCCTACTCATGTGAATAAGCACTGCAGGTTCAGTTGCTAAAGATGGTTGGATTAGAAGCCATTTGGCTCCAGATTCAGACTGGCTTAGAGGCCTGTCTGGTTCCAGATTCAAGTTCTGGATCTGTGGTTTATCTGTTTTTGGATTCAAGCTTGGAGCTTTTACCAGGAATGGCTATGATATGCTCTGGTAAAATGCTAGCTATTTGATACCATTACTAATGAGAAATACTGCCATTACATGTTGTAGTTTTTCTCTTTCACCTCTTTTTCCATATATTTTTAACTCTGTGTATACAGTACTTGAGAAGGAGAAGCAGGCTCACTCCCCTCACAGATGCAGCCCTTTTCCTATTAAAAGACTATTTTCAGTAACAACAGCTGTTTTAAAACTTGCCTTTTTTCATCCCAAAACTATGTGCAGATGAGCTGGCATTAGCCAGACTGTATTTATTTAGGCAGTAATAGTGACTGGACAACCAGATTTATTTATTTATTTATTTTGAATATCCAGACTGGTGTGTTTATAATGTTCAAAGGACTTGGAAGCCACAAGGGGTAGCAAGTGAGGACATTTTTTTCCACCGCTTCTTGCCTAGTTTTCCAAAGCACTCTAAAGAAAAAACAAAATACTTAGCTCTAAGTGAAATAGAATCACCAGTTTTAAAATGAATTGCTTGATCTTCACACACACAGACAGTATTTAAATTGGCACTTTTATTGAATGGGACCCTTTTTCTGATAGACTGTGAATACCTCCTAATACAAAAAGGCAGGTGCAGTAGTGTCTAATGGATTGCTCCAGTGGTGGTGGTTGGAGGTGGTCTTTTTTTCTGCATGAACCAACCCATCAGAAGAAAATTCTAAGAGAAGATTGTGCCAGAATTCTCCATTATGGGTTTTGCACTTTCCTCGGTAGCATCTGTTACCTACCATTATCAGAGATGGGATACTGAATTAGATGGACCATTGGCCTGATGCACTATAATTCCTCCACTCCTGGGTTAAACTACTGAATTTCCGTATTTTGGGAAGTAGAGACACATTTACTGACCAGTATCAGAGGGGTAGCCATGTTAGTCTGGATCTGTAAAAGCAGCAAAGAGTCCTGTGGCACCTTATAGACTATTGGAGCATGAGCTTTCGTGGGTGAATACCCACTTCGTCGGATGCATGACCAGAATCTGCACATTGCCCTGTCAATTAAGGTACCTTTGCTAAGCAGCTAGAGAACGATGCAGTCTGGAAAAGGTCAAGAGTAGTGCAGGAAGCAGATTACGATGCAAAGAACTAATCAAAAGTAGTTAGTTTAAAAAAAAAAAGCTATCTTTCAGACTTGACAACTCATGGATATATTTAAAAAAAAAAGAGAGAGGAAAAATTGTAGTGACGGTGCAGTGGGAGTAAAGTCACAGCAAGACATCCTACAGAGGCAGAATTTTTGTGATGCAATAAGGTTTAGTTCTCGAGAAAATGTTTGCCTCAGCTTCTTCCAGATATGCTTCGGAAATAAATCTTAATTATACAGGTATCCAGTTCTCTTGCCCTATAATAGACAATGCAGAACTCGCATCACAAAGGAGGAACAGATAAGTCCTTAAAGAGACATTTAAAATTGAGGGGGATGGGAATGAAGCTCGCATTCTTCACATAAATAGCTCCCATTTATGTTAATTTATTTAAAGCCCATTGAGTTATAGCACAGGTCGGCAACCTTTCAGAAGTGGTGTGCCGAGTCTTCATTTATTCATTCTAATTTAAGGTTTTGCGTGCCAGTAATACATTTTACAGTTTTTAGAAGGTGTCTTTCTAAAAGTCTATAATATATAACTAAACTATTGTTGTATGTAAAGTAAATAAGGTTTTAAAAATGTTTAAGAAGCTTTGTTTAAAATTTAAATTAAAATGCAGAACTCCCTGGACTGGTGGCCAGGACCCGGGCAGTGTGAGTGCCACTGAAAATCAGCTTGCATGCCGCCTTTGGCATGCGTGCCATAGGTTGCCTATCCCTGAGTTATAGTCTCCTCTCCAAGTGAGTGTGCATTCAGAGAATAGCTCCCACTGAGCTTCTGTGAATCAACATTAGTGGGCGTGATTCAAGCAAATCAAGAGGAGAATGAACCCTTTTAACCAAAAGGGACATTTTCAATGCTGGCTTTCTGTTTACTGTTGTAGTATTTTTTTGGTTGTATTTTCTTCAGTTAGCTGATCATACACTGTGTGCTGAAATACACATGCGTGATTTATGGGGGCTGATTTTTAAAAAGTAGAGTCTCACTTCGCACACATACTTTTTCTTGCACACTTACAGCATGCCTGCAGTAAATTTGGGGATTTTTGTGGACGGGAGGCTAGCTGGCCAACTATCTAGCCACATGCATTCTTTGCAAAAATCCCTTGTAGATGCATATGCAGAAGATGTGTGCACAAAATTGTAGATGCTGACATGCACTATTAAAATCAACCCTTAAGTCAATAGATTTATAGCAAGAAGGACTAAACTTCAAAAGGACTAGGCTTAATGCCAAGGAATTCATGAGCTCAGTGCTTACATTTATTTTTTGGATGATACAGAAAAAGAATTCCTCTTTGCTGGAGCACTTTGACCATGAGTCTTATTGGGAAAAAGGGGGAGGGGAACCACAATATTTTCAATTACTTTAACTTAAATTCAGACGGATCCCACTGTGCTTTAAAACCACTTTATTCACAGCATTATAGGCAGCACTGATAAGCACTACTGTGTGGTGGAATACAACAGCTAACTACCAATAGCAACATACCACACTGTACAGGGAAGGAATCTGCATACACCTGTGATCTGGGTGCCATTATTTCCCATTACCTATATACTATGTATATGACCCACTGCCTCATTCTTATAAAAAGTGCCATGGAATCTTTATGGATTTCCGTGTTCAGGACTTAAAAGCTATATCTTACCTGACAGATGGAATTTCCAACTAGTACCATTAATATCATGATGGACCATTGACTGTATGCCAGTGGCGACAGATATTGCAATCCCATGATATCTTTGGGGATCAAATTGTAGTAAGTTAGGGTTACCATACGTCCGGATTTTCCCAGACATGTCCGGCTTTTTGGGCTCCAAATCCCCGTCCGGGGGGAAATCCCAAAAAGCCGGACATGTCCGGGAAAATCGGACATGTGGTGCCGCGCCGGCGGCTGTGGTGCCGGGCCGGCGGCTGTGGTGCCGGGTGTCGGGCCGGGGGCTCGGGTGCCAGGCTCGGGGGCTCGGTCGGCGGGGCTCGGGGGGCCCGGTGCCGGGCCGGGGGCTCGGGGGGCCCGGCCGGCGGTGCCGGGCCGGGAGCTTGGCCAGCGGCTCGGTTGCCGGGTGCCGGGCCGGGGGCTCGGGTGCCGGGCCGGGGGCTCGGGGGGCCCGGCCGGCGGTGCCGGGCCGGGGGCTTGGCCGGCGGCTCGGGTGCCGGGTGCCGGGCCGGGTGCCGGGCCGGGGGCTCGGGTGCCGGGCCGGGGGCTCGGGGGCTCGGCCGGCGGTGCTCGGGGGGGCCCGGTGCCGGGCCGGGCCGGGGGCTCGGGGGGCCCGGCCGGCGGTGCCGGGCCGGGGGCTTGGCCGGCGGCTCGGGTGCCGGGCCGGGTGCCGGGCCGGGGGCTCGGGGGCTCGGCCGGCAGTGCTCGGGGGGGCCCGGTGCCGGGCCGGGCCGGGGGCTCGGGGGGCCCGGCCGGCGGCTCGGGTGTCGGGGGCTCGGGTGCCGGGTCGGGGGCTCGGCCGGCCGGGCCGGGGGCTCGGGGGACGGGCTGGGGACCTGCGGTGCCGGGGGGGGGGGGCGCGCCTCCTCCCCCCACACCCCCTCTTACCTGGTTCAGGCTTCCCGCAACTCAAATGTTCGCGGGAAGCAGGGGAGGGGGCGGAGTTGGGGCGGGAGCAGGGGCGGGGCTGGGGCCCCTTTAAAGTGTCCTCCTTTCGGAGGCACTAAATATGGTAACCCTAAGTAAGTTTGTGTATCACTGTGAACCAGACATTGTATGCAACTCCATGGTGGGTGGGTTACCGCAACTCCTCCAGGAACTAATAACAGTTGTGGTTGTGTGATTTAAGTTGTAACCGTCCAGAGAGGTACCACCCCCTGGGGAAGCTTGCACATACTGGTTCAAACTGTTTTTTCCAGGGATAAAAAAACAAAGAAAGGGTTTTTGGCAAAAAAAAAAAAAAGGCTGCATTTAAACTGATTCAGGGCCTCCCTTCTGATCCTGCAAATAGGCAAGACTTTTTGATTTGGCAGGGGCCCTCGGGCATGGTGGAAGGGTTGGAAAGACTTTGGTCCCACAACACTGATGGGTAACTCCGGCATGTTTAGGGTGTGATTAAATCTATGTATTGTTTTTATGTTGTTTTCGCTGGAATGCTTTTTCCTTAAGAATTAATGTGATTGGTTAAAAGGAGCTGTATGGTAACTTGTAACTGCTGGCAGTATGCTGGTCATAGCTAGGGCTCTACCAAATTCACGGTCCATTTTGGTCATTTTCATGGCCACAGAATTTTTTAAATCATAAATGTCATGATTTCAGCTATTTAAATATGAAATTTCATGATATTGTAATGGTAGGGGTCCTGACCCAAAAAGGAGTTGTGTGTGTGGGGAGGGGGGTCACAAGGTTAGTGCGTGTGTGTGTGTGTGGGAGTTGTGGTACTGCTACTCTGACTGCTGCTGGCAGCGGCATTGCCTTCAGAGCTGGGCAGCTGGAGGGCGGCGGCTGTTGGCTGGGAGCCGAACTCTGAAGGCAGAGCCACCGCCAGCAGCAGCGCAGAATTAAGGATGGTGTGGTATGGTATTGCCACCCTTACTTCTGTGCTGCTGCCTTCAGAGCTTGGCTCTCAGTCAGCAGCTGCCACTCTCCAGCCACCCAGCTCTGAAGGCAGTGCAGAAGTAAGGGTGGCAATATCGCAACCCCCTAAAATTACCTTGTGACCCTGCTGCAACTCTTTTGGGTCAGGACCCCCAAATTGAGAAATGCTAGTCTCCCCCATGAAATCTGTATAGTATAGGGTAAAAGAACACAAAAGACCAGATTTCATGGTCCATGACGTGTTTTTTCATGGCCATGAATTTGGTAGGGCCCTACTCATAGCCCTCAGGGAGGAAGCAAGGCACAGGTGCTGGCCTTTAGGCAGACTGGCTTGCTAGGGACATCACAGTGTAAGGCAGGGAGCTGTGCTGCCTTGAAACCCCTGGTCAGAAGTGACTGGGACAAGGGTCCCTGCCCAGAGATGCGTGACAGGTCTCAGGTCTCCAGCTATCTGGCCACTCCTGCAGTGGACCACAGGGGCAGGGGGAGATACAGGTTCAGTTACTTTGAAACTGTGCTACCAACACAGAGGGAAGATTGCTTTGGACTGGGGATTCAGTATGTAGCAATCAGTGCTATCATACACGGTTACTTGCTTTTGTTGTTAAATGTCAATATTTATTTTTCCAGTTTACCTGTGGCCAATACAACGTACACATTGGTTTTAAATACAAGTTGGGCCTGTTTTTCTGGTTTCCTTTTCTGTAGTACGGTACTTCTGCCTCCTCCCAACTTACAGAGCCTTAACCATGTACTTGACGTGTAGGGGTTTCTGTAAACCCAATGGCAGGGAAAGCATAGGGCAGAGTTATAGGTCTTCATTTTCATTAGTGGGGACAGGGTGGGGAGAAGAGAGTATATAAGCTTAAGAGATGCTGTTTAAATACTGACTATTGATTAGCTACTATTTCTGTACATTTGGAAGAAGCTTATAAAGTGGATGTTGGACTATAACAATTTAGATCTGAGGTGATCCCACCTCTGAAAAGTGGTATAACAAGCTGACTACTTCTACTCAGTGGTTTGAAGTGACACATGGGGCCAGAGCCTCAGTGGGTGTAAATCAATGTAGTAAGTCAAGCTACTCCAGGTTATACCAGCTGAGGACTGTTGTATTAATTTAGATGGAATAAATGGGCAAAGGTGTTAACATAACTCAGTCACTATCCAGCATTAAAAAAGGTTCAGGGCTTGGTATACAGAGACCTCAGCCTTCTTAATACATGGGGCAAACACCGTAAAAATCCTTTAAACTTTTTATTAAAGATAAAGAAAAGGAAAATCAGGTACAGCATTTAAAATGTATTGAATAAGGCTTTTGTTCCCTTTCCCTCGAGCTGGAGAGTTTTTAGAGGGGAGGAAACCCCTTCTTTGACAGTCTTAGTAACTTCCATCTTTGATACCATCTAAGTTTCCTTTTGCGGGGCGGGTGGGTTACTTGAAATGGCCTGGACTCCACAATGTTCCCTCTAATTTTTTACGTCCATGTGCAGAATGAATTTTGCTATGTGCACCAATATGGAGGTGATGTGTGGTGGGGGTGGGGGGTGATCAGGGCTGGGGCAGAAGGTTGGGGTGGAGTGGGGGTGAGAGCTCTCGCTGTGGGTGCAGGTTCTGGGGTGGGGCTGGAGATGAGGGTTTGGGGTACGTGAGGAGGCTCTAGGCTAGGGCAGAGGGTTGGGGGGAGGGTTCCGGCTGGGGGGGAGGGCTCTGGGGTGGAGCCAGGGATGAAGGGTTTGGGGTACAGGCTGCCCTGGCGCTGCAGCAGGCGGAGAGGACTCCCCCCAGCCCTCTCTCACCACAGCGGGCTGGGGGAAAGGTGCCACTCCCTGACTGTGCAGCCCTTGACAGCCTGCTGCACGGCCAGGCAGCTTAGGGGGAACTTAGACCTGGAGCTGTTCTTGTTGCTTATTTTGTTTTGTTTGAAGTCTGATCCCATTTCATCTCAGGTTGTGGTTGGGATTCAGCTGGAGCCAGCAGAGGTGGTGATATTCTATCTGGGTTCCTGTCTCTGGTTAGGACATCTCTCAGGATTAGGATGCAGAAGGTCTGGGGTCCCATTGGGGTGGCAACCACAATGGTGAAACTTGCTCCAGTAACCAATTTTTCTCCCCAAAGTCTCTTTCTTTAAGGACCCACCAAGGGAATGGTGGATAGAATATCCCATCCCATCATTCATGTGTTTACCAGTTAGATCTAGTTTCCCACATACAAATTTTGGCTCACTGATTTGATTCCACACTTTTCTTGTTTCCCAGGCATGATCTTAACAGTAGGGTTACCATTCGTCCGGATTTACCTGGACATGTCCTCCTTTTGTGTTAAAAATAGCGTCCGGGGGGGAATTTGTAAATCACTAAAAATGTCCGGGATTTTCCCTCCCCCCATGCAGAGCAGAGTGAGCGAGCGGCTGGGAGGGCTGCAGGAAAGTCAGCCGCTCACATGGGGCTCTGGCAGCCAGAGCCCTTCCCCCTGCAGCTTGCCAGGCTGGACTCCGGCGCAGCTGTAGAGCTCCTCCTCCCTCCCCCCTCCCTCCCCCCTCCCTCCCTGCATTCTGAGCCGGCCGGCCGGGCCGTTTGCATCGGGCCTCGGCAGCTCCTCCTCCCCTGCAGCCCAGCGCCCCACTCCGGCAGCACTGTGCAGGGGCAGGGACCGGGTTGTGTGTTGCGCTGGGGAGCACAGCCACGTGTCCTGCTCCGCACAGAGCCCAACACCATGTTCTGAGTGGCAGGGTAAGGGGGCCAGGGGGCAGGAGAAGGGGCAGGGAGATTTTGGAGGGGGCAGGCAAGAGACGGGAGGGGGGAGTTCGGGGGGGGGCTTTTTGGGGGGGTGGAGAAGGTTTTGGGCAGTCAGGATACAGGTAGGGGGTAGGGTCCTGGGGGGCAGTTTGGGGGGGTCTTAGGAGGGGGCAGTTAAGGGACAAGGAACAGGGAGGCTTAGGTAGGGGGTGGGGTTCTGGAGGGCAGTTAGGAGCAGGGGTCCCAGGAGGGGGCAGTCAGGGGACAAGGAGCGGGGGAGTGTTTGGGAGTTCTGGGGGGAGCTGTCAGGGGGCAGGGGTGGGGAGAGGGATCGGAGTAGTCAGGGGACAGGGAGCAGAGGGGTTTAGATGGGTTGGGAGTTCTGGGGGGGGGCTGTCAGGGGGTGGGGAGTGGTTGGATGGGGCGTGGGAGTCCCAGGGGTCTGTTTGGGGGTGGGAGTGTGGATAAGGATTGGGGCAATCAGGGTACAGGTAGGGGTAGGCTCCTAGGGGGCCAGTTAGGATGGGGGGAGGGTCTCAGGAGGGGGCAGTCAGGGGACAAGAGGCAGGGAGGCTTAGGTAGGGGGTGGAGTCCTGGGGGGCAGTTAGGGGCAGGGGTCCCAGGAGGGGACAGTCAGGGGACAAGGAACGGGGGAGGGTTGGGAGTTCTGAGGGGGGTGGGAAGTGGGAGGGGCAGGGGCGGGGCTAGGGTAGGACGGGGGCGGGGCTCTTCCTGTCCTCTTTTTTGCTTGCTGAAATATGGTAACCCTATTAACAGTCCTTGAGTTATATCAGTAGGCCTTTTTGTTTGGACTAGTTCAGTCTGCCTCCATTTTGTACCTTTTCCCATCAACATTTGTTGTTATGGGTTACTCTGACATCTTATGAGCTTTCACATACTCTTTTACAGTTGAGCTCACAATTAGGGTAAATTTGTAGGCCCATTTATCACTGCAGGACTTGGCCCGTAAATCAGAATGATGTAGACTGAACTAGCCATATAAATGAAAAGGGTCAAATTACATTATAGCCATTTAAATTAATTGAATCTATAGGGAGATATATATGGCGAAATCAGAGGCAGGTGGTCTTGCGTGAATTTGACATAAATGAACAAGAGCAAGTTAAAACTGCAAAGTTATAAAAACCAATGTTAACTATGTCAACACTGCTTATTTTAAAGAGCTATCCAGTTATCCTGAGTGCAGAAGAAGGGTGGGGAGGAGTGGATGAGAACAGAAGAGAGGCTGGCGACAGAGGAAATACTATATTTTTATATTATATTTGAACAACCAGTTTGGCTTGTTAGACTATTTCTGATAACACCAATTACTCACACTGCACCTGGTGTGATTAAGTGTAGATATGCTTTTCATTCTGCTCACTAGCCAAGTTTAGTATTTGGCTGTTTTATTGTATTACAGATGGGTTTTTCTGTTTCACTAAAGTGTCCCAAAATCTTCCCGTTAAAATAGTTGCCAATATTTTCAAAACCCTTCATGTAGCTACAAGTAACACAAATTTTCAGGGTTCCCGTTTTGGAAGATAAGGATGTTTCTAGATCCAGAAATTCATTCTAGTCCCACACCTGAATTCAGAAGGTTTCACTATATTGTTTCTATAGTACACGTGTCGTCGTACCAGTATGGTTCTGCCAGGACTATCCTAGGTAGGAGATAGAAAGGCCTGCATGATTCTGCCCTATGGCTGTTGATGCTGCTGCTTGTAACAAAATAAAAAAGTTGAGTCCCCGTGGGTAGGTGCCTGGAGGGATGTGTCTGTTTTTCCCTTGAAGGGTGTAAAGAATTTAGAATTTGATTGAAGAAAACATGAGATCAGTCCTGTAAAAAGAGCTGTGTAGACCTTGCTGTGATGTTAGAGCATGTGCTTGAAGCCCCCGCTCTGAGCTCCAGGCCATGCCAGAATATTCACATTGTGATTTTTCACATGCTAGTGTCTGTCAGCCCAGGCTGCGATCCTTGTTCCTAGCAGCTGTGTAGACATACCTTAAGAGGCAGCCATGGGCAATGGGTGCAGGGTCCTAAGGTGGCTTTAAGCTACCTTTGTGTCCTCCTGATCCTGGACTGTGCTGGGGTCCCCAGCATAAATCACATAGCTCTGGAAGCATGTCTGTTATGGCAGCCTCCGAGGAATGCTCTTGTGGCCCCAGCGTTGCCCAGAATCTCTTCACTGTTGTATGCTGTAACTCTAACCTGACACAACTCTGCTTCATGACTGGGATATGGACATTCGTGCCTACTGGTAGGAGCAGGAGTCATGGCTAGTGGTCTGAACAGAAGTCGGTAGCCCTAGATGCCAGAACCAAGGGTCACAGCTGGTGCTAAGAGTTGGAGCCCAGGTTCAGATTCGGGTTACCTGAAGTGAGGAAAGGCAGGAGATGGGCTGAGACTTTGGTGGGCACAGGAGCTATCACAGCCATGAGCAAATGCTTTAAGCAGCTGGTGAACTGTTCCTGGTAGGCTTAAGATCCTGTCTGCTTAAAACCCATGGAAAGTGTAAACAAATTTTCTCTTCTTTGAAAAAGATTATAAAAAAAATTCAGAATGATGAGAGGCATGACTGACCCATGTACAATCCATATTAGTATGAACATATTGTACACATTTAGGTACTTTGTCTTTTAAGGAGTCTCACAAGGATTGATCCTGGTCCTGGGTGGGGAAGGGGAACAATTTACGCATCTGTAATTCCTATGGTCACCTTCCATGTCTTTTAAAAAGATGGATGCAATGATGGTGACCCTCCTCTCTTCCTGTAACATAGCTGTGTTAAATAATAAATTGCACACATCTTTGGTAGGAGCTCAGTGCCTTCTTCCTTTAGCCCTTTCAGAACTTTGGAACAAATACCATCTGGTCTGGTGATTTATTATAATTCACTTGGAAGGGCCCAAAAACTAGGGTAAATCAGTTCCATGTGGAAAGGTGAGGCTGATAAATCCTGTCTTCAGAAGCAGTTTCAGGATAGTTAATTTACAGCATATTCCCTGTCCTTATTTAGAGTTACTATAATCCATTTAATATGGGCAAGATTTTACAATAAAATGACATGTTCACTAATTACAGAGAAACCAGTACAAAAGACAGCCCTTATTGAGCAACCTTTAGCTTAAGCAGCAGCCCCAAGCATGATGAGAACAGTTAATGGATTTATAGATTTTTAAAGCCAACAGGGGCCATTTTGATCATCTAGTCTAATCTCCTGCAAAACACAGGTCAGAGCATTTTACCTGTTGATTCCCTGTAACTTGTGGTTCAGCCAGAACTTAGAAAGTCCTACTCCACTTTGATAAAGGGCCACCCCAATGAAGCAACAGATGTGTGTCAATCTCTTAAGTGAGCTCTCAAGACTGGTTTCACTGTGTTCAGGGAAAAAGTCCAAGACAAAAAATGGGAGCCTAAAGTTGTTTCTAATTCTATATTTAGGGGCCTAAATAAGTGACTTCTGTCATGAAGTCTGAGCACCCTGTAGTGCCTGTTGACATCAAGACTCCCATTTAAAAATATGGGGTGGCCAACCTGAGCCTGAGAAGGAGCCAGAATTTAACAATGTACATTGCCAAAGAGCCACAGTACTATGTCAGCAGCCCCCCATCAACTCCCCCATCCTGCTCCCAGTGCCTCCTACCCACTAGCAGCCCTGCTGATCAGTGCCTCCCGCTCCCTCCCGATCAGCTGTTTCGTGGCATGCAGGAGACTCTGGGGGGAGAAGCAAGGACCCTGCAGGCTCAGGGGAGGGGGTGGGAAGGGGGCAGGGCCTGTGGCTGAACAGTGAGCACCCTCAGCACATTGGAAAGTTGGAGCCTGTAGCTCCAGGCCCAGAGTCGGTGCCTATACAAAGGTGCCGCATATGGCTTCGGAGCAACAGGTTGGCCACCCCTACACTAGAAGAATCCAGTGTTTTAGCTTTCAACGTTTCCTCTGCATTCTTCAGAAGGTTTCCATGCAATCTCAGGGGACTCTCAATTCCTAGAGCTTCACTACATTGAGCTGCTGTAGTGCTCATTTGAGAAATGGTGTCTCGTAGTCCAATACTATTTGGTACCTTTCACTCCCCCAATTGGTGCTCTGCAGGAGGTAGAGGTAAAACTGGGATCATAGACTATTTCAAAGCAGTATTGGCATCACTCCCAGAACATGAGAAGGAAACAAAGGGGGGGTAGGAAGACCATGGGGGATGGGATGATGAGCCAAGGGAGACTAGAACAGAGGGAGGTGAAGAAGAGATAAGAGTGTAAATCTAGAAAGAGGCCAGAGAAGAGAACAGGAAAAATACAGCTGGTTTTAAAATATAGTGCTCATATTTCCTAGAGAGCAGTGTGAGAGATGCATTAAAATGGCTTAGGTGGACAAAGATAATAGACAATGGTGGGAGTTTAGCATCTCCCCCCACCCCATACCGCCAGATAAATAAAAGCTGGGGGCGGGGGAAGAGAGTTAGCTAAAAGAAATTGCCAGTCTCTTGGTGCAAGGCTAACAGGCAGAGGACAAGCATTGGACGTCATTTTACAGACAATACAGAAGTCACCCATCAACTGTGCCACCCTTCCTTGTACTGAGTAGCGCCTAATGCTACAAGTAGCACCACTGACACTTCCTTGCATAGTAGTATGCTACTGTGTGTGAGTAAGTGCAGCAGAGGCAGCACTGAGTGCTTTAGGGTCAAATCACTTGCAGATTGAAAAGTCTGATCTAACTCCAGTTCTGGATTGCTCTCTGCAAGGCCTGCCATGTTTTCACAGACTGGCAGCATGTTTCTTTCACAATCCCAGTCCTTTCTTTATTCACAAATTGTAAAAAAAACCACAACACCTCATCTCTCACAGCTATGGCACTCTAACACTCCATATTACAACATAAACCCCAGCAGCATAAATAAGTCAGGCAGGAACTTGGATGGCCAGCCAGTCACCTGGAACTAAAAAGTGCTTTTCTCCTGATTTACACCAGTATAGAATTAGAGCTAAAGCTTTTAGATTTGTATTGGACATTTATTTTCAAGTACAGCAGCTCCTTGATCGTGCAGATGGCAAGATAGTCTTAAAGGTGCCACAGTATTCTCTGTTGCTAATCACAGGAGAGACTAACAGATGTATTAGAACATAAGCTTTCGTGGGTGAATGCCCACTTCGTCGGATGCATGCACAAAAGCTTATGCTCCAATACATGTTAGTCTTAAAGGTGCCACAGGCCTCTGTTGCTTTTTACAGATCCAGACTAACGCAGCTACCCCTCTGATACTCTCCTGTGATTGTGACTGTGTAGCTTACCCAATTGGGGATTTGTTTACATTTTGGAAGGCCTGCATAAATAGTCATGCTCATTTCTCTGCCAGAGCTAAGAGTATGTTTATAATCAGCCTCTAGAAAGGAAATAGCAATAACTGTCTTCCTGGCTAAAGTTTATCTCCTGCTAAATAAGAACACCTTATTTATTGTGGAAGTAGTTCATTTCCATCTCTTTTGGTTTGTACATCTAGACATGGAAACAGGGCAAAGTAAGTGATTCCATCAGGTCTTGCCCAGTGATGGTCAGATGAGGTCAGTGCTCGCAGGAGAGAATTCTTTGGTGCTTGTGATGATTCAGCAGTGCACACCTTTGCCTGAGTCAGTGCTGAACCAGGCCCGTGGGTTCTCTGTATTACACCTCACCAAAGAATAGCACTTGCAGCCAAGGTCCTTTGGATGTCCTAGCCATATTCCTCTTCTGGTAACTATGGTAGGCTCTGCCAATCTAGAGTCCTAGCCCCTTTCATTTGCCATTGTGCAGCATGAAAGTTTTTCCTTTTCTCTCTCGAACAGTCAGCATGGCTCAGTGGAGTCTACCCTGAAAAACCCTGGGGGACAAGAATAATTTTAAAAGGTGTCTAGGACTGTAAGCCCCTGCAGTTTCACTTGCTTATGGTGAAATTCTTCACTCCCTGTATGCAGCTGTTGTGCACTGTTAAACAGCTGGCATGTTCTACTTCCTAGATTACTGTATTTCAATGGTGGAAGAGGTGATCCTTGCTCAGTCCTTATTTACCTTAAAACTGTTAATAGGTTACTTATGACTTCAAAGTAATGAGTTGCTCTATGACAGGTAGGGAAGAATCAATAGTATTTTTTCCTTTAGAATTGTCGTGTCATTGCAGACAAAGAAATTATACAGCTATTGTTCTCCAAGGAACCATTTGTGCATTTATGTTCATGTTTTTGCTATAATCGTAATTGGAGAATGAGTAGTCCCTCTATCACTGCACGGGATAGATTTAATGCCAGGTTGGTTAACAAATGCTAACTCCTAAAAGAGGCTAAATGTTTTAGGAAGTGGCTTCAAAATTTGACACACATGGAGCTGTCAGTGTTTGATAGGACATTTATTAAATATAGGAAAACAAACATAATATGCCAAGAAATGCATTTTTGAACTTTTGTGGGTATCATTCAGCCTCATCCTACTACATAACATGTGCAATGATTGCACAGCAATGTACTCTTCTCACATTTTATTGCTAGGTGGGAGTGGTGAGTGTTAGTATTACAGCTAGGAAAATCTTGCACTGCTGTGCTCTCCAAATCCCTGCCACTAACTGAATGATCTCCTCACTTCCCCTTTAATTAAGCCAAGAACCTGCCAACATTTTCACGCCATAGACCACTTTCTTCTCATGGACCCACCTTCCTCTAGCAATATCAAGATACTTCTTGATTTTTTTTTTAACTCACAGGCAGCAGAATTGAGCAGTATGGTATTTGCCTTCTCTCCTACATTCTTTATGTAAGTAGTAAGGATGCTTTTTCTTTCCTCTGCTGGCCAGGTTCCATAATCTGATGAAGCAAAGCAATGTAGGACACATTTGCACCTCACACTACATCTTCAAGTTAAGAAGCTGTATGATCTTAAGAAAACAGTCTTACGGGTATACATAAATATATATTAGTCTAAAGAATTTATTATTTTCTAAAACTGAAACAGCTTTGCTTGTTTTAAATAGTTTTATATGTCTGACATAGGTGCTACAAACACAGCTTCCCCACACTGGAAATGCACACCTTATGCAGAGATTCCCAAACCATGTCCAGTAAAAGATTCAAAACCTGCAACTTAGTCCATCAGGGTCAGCTCAAAGCTTGGTAAAAAGAAATCCTCCCAGCTAAGACCCAGTTACAAAGAACTTTCCTCACAGCAAAGTGAATATTCAAAGGCTGAAAAAATGTTGCTTTGAAAAGGTGCTTTCAGAATTTACTGTACATCGTAACAATTTATTTTATAAGTTGCTTCTACATGCAGGAAAGATCTTACATTTGGTGTAAAACATTTATACACATTCTTTACAATTTGTACATATATTTAAATGGCTGTATCAAACACTGCTCTATGGAATTTGGAAGAAAACTAAATTGAGGGAAAACAAAAAGTATTTATAAAATATGAACAAAACCGGTGCCACTAAGGAGCATCTGGACTCAGGCTTAGTGATTTTTTGTTTGTTTCATGTTATTCAGGCAGATCCAGATTTTTTTTATTGTAAAAATATTTCACAAAAATAACAGCAATACACAACAGAGTAAGGCAACAATAGAACCAACAGAATGTACCCGTCACTTAACATGGCTTTGTGGGTAAAATAAATTATTCCTTAAGTTGTTTATATTTGAGGGAAGATTTTAGCAAAAGCTGCAGTTTGGCATCCTGGCTTGCTTGTGGCATTAAGTGAAATACTGGATGGTAACTATATATAAGTTTGCCTAAAGTCTAGTTGTTTAGTGGCACTTTGCTAGTAAAGACAATAACTGTGCCTTTCATGTGCTGTGAACACCATACTTCATTTACAACTACAATATTATTTTTTAATAACTTACTTGCCATACATCCTGGATTTTATTCAACATCTCAGAGGTCACGCTTCAGTTTGCACTCAAATTTTTTTTTTTCCCTTTCTTTTTTAGTGTCTTTTTTTTTTTTTTTAATCTGAATGGGAGCTAGTAGCATGTTATGCTACTATGTGAAAACCTGAGTTGGGTAGTAATCTGGGGACTCCTGTCACTTGGGGTCAAAAGTGACTGGAAGTGTAATCTCTGCGGATACTCTGACTTCTGTAGGGCAAAGGGGAGAATGACGGCCAGGACACAGCACTGAGTACCCTATTAGAGGTAGCCCATTGCTGCATAATATTTAATGTGGTCAGACTGCTGGTGTGAAAGAATATTTTTCCAGTTTCCTGGAATGGCTCTTTCCTTGGTTAATGTCTCTTCTTTGCACAGTGCATGGCCAGGAAGGGAGGGAGAGCCCAACACACATACGAGCTCTAAGGCTTTGTTCCACAAGAATGGAATATTAAGTAATTATGGAAAAAAGTGAACAATTTACCAGCCAGCATGTTATGGAGACTGTGTGCTGGAAGTACATGTTGGAAAGCACAACCATATAGAGCAACACCAAACAAAACAATTAAGAGTTTATCTTGTGTGCAACTGAAACATACACAAACTTTATATAACTGCTGAAAAGAATCCCAACAAAAGGCTGAATGGTATATAAGGAAAATAAAAAATATAAAAAACATCTTTTTCTGGCGTATTCACTTTTTTAAAATGAAAAAATACCTCGTCATCTGACACTAGTTAAGAGCAAACTGGAAGAATTTATGACAAACCATGAATCGGTTTGTAATCCATGGCAACACAGAATAGTTTGACAATTTCAATCCCTACAATTGAAAGCACTTTCCAGCAAGAGACAGCTTTTGTTTAAAAGATAGCTATGGAGGGAGAGTGTTCAAGATAAATATAGACCTAAACAACTGGTGCATTTAGGCTGAAGAAGTAAACATCAAATTATTGTCACTCTTTTTGCAATTCAGATTTTGTTTGTTTGGTTTTTTTGGATGGCAAAGACTAAGATGGATAAAAGTAAACATCTTAAATTATTTTAACTTTTTTGCAATTCAGATTTTTTTCCTTTTGGTGTGGTGTTTTTTGGTTTCTTGGATGACAAAGACAAACTTTTTAGTCGCATTGCCCCCAAATCAGAAAAGCACTTTGGAGTTGTTCTTCATTAGCCATCCCAGTTTATTTCTACATCACCGGAAAGCGGCCAAGTGCCTGCCTCAGCTTTTGTGCAATCTGGAACAAAAACAGAACACATGAATAGCATGACTACTTTACATATTTAAATTACATAGCTTTCATGCTCATCTTAGTGCTCTCTGCCAAGAAAATTTCAGTTGATTCATTCCTCAAATATTAAATGTTCAACTCAGGAAAACAGTATTAGTAGATGCAGTGCTTTCCTACCCCAATTAATGATTCTGTATATTTAGTGTTCATGAAAGATATTGGATTGACAGCTTTGGACTCCCCATACCTCTAGTTATTGAGGGAACACATATAATATGGGCAGTGCCAGTGCAAGGTTCCTACACTATTGTACCGATGTGCCTCAGCCCTGACCTCGAGGAACACTTCAGTGGCAAGAGGTTCAGTAATTCTTAAGGCCCATTCGGTGCTTTTCTGCAGAGACCCCATAGTTGCCAATTTGCGCAAATTGATGTGATGCTTTTTGTGACTTGTCCAGTAGCAATTGCAGTGAGACAAACAATTCATTAGACTGAAGATCCACCTAATAGCAACAACCATTTCTGCTCACCCAGGGGCAAAAGGTTTCATATTCCATTACCAATCCTTTAAGCTGTTCAATTCCTCTCTCATGATTTTTTTATAAGTAAAATTATTTTTTTAGACTCTAAGTGGCTTTAACCACAAATATTCTGGTACAAATTCAGAGGGGCATCTGAGCATAGGAGTCTCAATTCAAAACTTACAACTTCTCAAGACACTCCCCCAACATGTATGTTACGCCAAATAAAACCCACTCAAGGTTTCATCCACCAATACTACCAGTAACACACTGAGGGACTGAAAGAAGTGGACAGAGAGCAACAAGAAAAGGGAGTTAAGAACGTGTAAATTAGAGTAAGGTTACTTATACTTTAAGCCACATCATCTTCTGGCTCCTCAAAATGTAAATTGCATCATTTTGAAACCACTTACCAATATGCAACTCTGAAGTAGGTCTAGGAGTCTGAGACTAAGGGAAAAAGGCTAGTGGAGAATAAGCATAATATAACTCTCTTTCAGCTACTTAAAGTTATACAGCTACTGGGAACCAAAGTAAAGTAGTAATATTTCCTTTCTTCTACTTTCCCATGTTGTTGGCATGTTATTTGCCTTCTACACTGGAAAGGAAAAACACACACAGACAACCAGGAAAGAACTTTTCTGGAAATCCCCTAAAATCCAACCCTATACTGTGGTGCTAGTGTTTTCTTCTTAAGTCCTTTGTATGGGCTAAAATCAAACTTATTCCACATACACTATCCCAACATACTATCCCTCATTGTTGATTTGTGGGGAGATTAGACTCCTACCACTTCCTGTTTACAGGAATTTGGATCTATGCTTTGGCCTCAGATGTACTTTGAGACACTGACTATCACTTGCAATGATTTGCACACACTTATTTT
Organism: Malaclemys terrapin pileata; assembly: GCF_027887155.1. Lineage (NCBI taxonomy): Eukaryota > Metazoa > Chordata > Testudines > Emydidae > Malaclemys > Malaclemys terrapin. The sequence continues at coordinate 91,312,484 of NC_071507.1, forward strand.
TTAAAAATTTAAATTGGAGAGAACTTTCATTTTGATGGGTGACACGCTGGCAGAGCAGGTGCCAGCTCATGCCAACGCCCCTAGGCCTCACTGAAAAATGACAAATGCATAGCCAGAAACCAGTCTTGCTCATCGGTGTGTTAGTGCTAAAATATGTATTAGATTTAAGAATATGTTTAGTGTTTATACTTTAATACATGCAGCATCCTACAATCATTTCATAATCTTATAAATGCGGTACAGATGTTATAAGGTTATATTAGGCGTTTGCATTGTAATGCTCTGTAATTGTGTAAGTCATCAAACGGCAATAGAGACACAGAAGGTGTTGGTCCTGCCCACCAAGAAGGCCCACTGAAACCAAATCAGCCATTGTGAAACCTCAAAGAATAAAGACTTTGTTGATTGCCTCCCCCTACACACACCCGTGAAGAGAGGTGTAGGTGGACTCATCCCATCAGTTTGAATTTTGAGGGAAGAGAGTAAATATTACTCCTGGGGGTGTGCAATGCAGAATTTTGCAGAAATTAATGTTTTTTAAGCATAATTTCCTTTCTCTCACAGAAATTGGCTGCAGTGCTGCTGGCCGCCATTAGGGGCTTCTGGACCCAGCAGAGCCCAGCTTACACATAGAAGACACTGCGGGGAGGAGCAGGAGGGTTCCTGGCAGCTGCAATTCCCAACATGCCCTGAGGGAAGGAGACAGTGGTGCGCAGGAAACTCCACACAAGCACAGGACTCAGAAGCAGGCTGTTTCCTCTTCTGCATCCCTGGGCGGTAGGAGGACAGGGTGTCTGGGCTGTGGGGGGCACAGCTGGGCTCTTGGCTGGGGAGGGCAAGTGTGTCTGCACTGAGGGGGCCCTACAGCTGGGTTCTGGGAGGGAGGGAGAGGGCACAGCTGGGCTCTGGGGGGTCGGCTGGGTTCTGGGAGGGAGGGGGCTGGTGTCTGGGCTGGAGGGGCCACGGCTGGGTTCTGGGAGGAGAAGGCTGGGTGTCAGGGGATTCAGGTATATTGGCTGGGAGAGGGGCCCCATGGCTGGACTCAGGGGGAGGGGTTGTGGGTTGTCATAGGGGTTTCTTTAACTCTCTCTCTCTACCAGGAGAAGGGGGAGAGAGTGTGTCTTTATTGTTACAGGTATTTTGAAATAAATTACCAAATTGAAACTGGCATGATTATGTAGTGTTAGTTTGACAAATAAACTTTGCAGAATTTTAAAATAGTGTGCAGAATTTTTAATGTTTTGGTGCAGAATTCCCCCAGGAGTAAAATATCCCTGAAGGAAGGAACTATCTCTATGCTGCTTGAATTCTGAGGGGTGAAGATTACTAAGCATAAACAAGAGCTCCCCAGGACTTGGCCTGGTTTAGCCCCAAAGGACATACAAGCCTACATATTACAGCATCTTCTGTTACCCTTTTGGATCATTAGGGTAACTCTTGTGTGTGTATATTTACTTACTTTAATCTTGTAAATAGCTAATTTCTTTTCTTAGTTAATAAACCTTAAGGCTGTGGTTCTCAAACTATTGTACTGGTGACCCCTTTCACATAGCAAGCCTCTGAGTGCGACCCGCCCTTATAAATTAAAAACTTTTTTTTATATTTAACACCATTATAAATGCTGGAGGCAAAGCGGGGTTTGGGGTGGAGGCTGACAGCTCATGACCCCCTATATAATAACCTCGTGACCCCCTGAGGGGTCCCGACCCCCAGTTTGAGAACCCCTGCCTTAGAGTATGTCTTTACTACCTGCCGGATTGGCAGGCAACGATCGATTAAGCGGGGGTCGATTTATCGTGTCTAGACTAGACATGATAAATCGACCCCGAGCACTCTCCCGTCAACTCCTGTACTCCAGCTCAGTGAGAGGCGCAGGTGGAGTTGACAGGGGAGCAGCAGCAGTCGACTCACCAAGGTGAAGACACCACCATAAGTGGATCTAAGTACGTCCACTTCAGCTACATTATTCACATAGCTGAAGTTGTGTAACTTAGATCGATTCTCCTCCCTCCCCCCCAGTGTAGACCAGGCCTTAGTTAGTTTATTATAGGACTGGCTACAAATGTCATCTTTTGTGAGAGATGTAGGGTACAACTGACCTGGGGTAAGTGACTTTTTTTTGGGACTGGGAATAACCTGAATATTGCTGTGATTTTTTTGTGTAAGGGAACATCTATCACAAAGGCAGGCTTGCCAGGGTGGCAAGATAGACTGGAGTACCCAAGAGGACTACCTAGCTCCATGTTACAGCTGTTATGGTGCTTGAGTAGTGCACACTTAATACTTGGTTGGTGAAATCTGAGTATAGAAGGTACTGCCAGTTTGGGGTTTGTGCCCTGGTTAGTAACAGTCTGCTCTGAGGCTGGTTAGTACTCATGCTCCTGAGTCACTCCAGACAGCTTGACAATGGGGATATCAGCGCCAACTAGATACACACTTAATTTAAGACCATTTGCTTTCCTTTCAGTCATCTATTAAGTTCTGGTTTTAGAAGTTCATGTTGAACACTTGAAGGGCAGTTATATGAAATGACAGCCAATTAATGCCCTGCTAAAGTTCAGCAATAAAACATTTAAATGTAATCCTAATAGATAAAGCTCCAAACCATAACAGTGCATTCTTTCTTCAGTATTTCGACAATTGTCATTTGCTAAGGCAGTGCTGCAACTTTGTTTAAATTAAAAAAAAAAAAACTCACCCATTAAAGCTTAACTCTTTAGGCTAAGAAGGTCTTGAGCTCCTGCCAGCAAATGTGGATGCAATTTACATTAGTACTTGGTGGATGAGAATTCTTGAACTAATATCAAAAAGGGGGACATGCACATAAACCCATGCATGCTTGGATTTAACAAACTGACTAGGTGTGATCTGTCATTCACACTGGGTATTTTTTCCAGACACATGCAACCATAATGTCTGGACAATAATTTTAATCCGTTAGGTGTTTCTGATGGGGTCACTTAGCTGCCAGTTACTATTTTACTCAAGAACATACTATTATTGCATGTTCTCTTGTGTTATTCATAGTATTAATAGTTGGGCTGGCCACTTGCCATAGGACCCAATTCTCATTTACGCTAAAGCTATTTTACACCACCCTGGAGGGGGCTTAATTTGCAGTTTTGGCCACGTTCACCCTGGAGAGAGCAGGGGTAATGCTAATTGCACATACCCCAGAGCCTGCTTGGCAGCTGCACCAGAGAGTGAAATCTGACCGATAGGGGGTCATTATCACCATCCTTCTCTGTGTGATTCTGTCAACAGAGCTGTAAAATCTGGTCTGGCAGAGGCTGATTCAATACATCTCTTGGCCAGGCCAGGCCAGTTCCATCCACTTTGTAAGGAAACACCGACCAGCTCTGGGTACTCTTGTAGAGCAGAGGTTACAGTAAATATGCATTTATGCCCTTATTTGTCAGAAAACTTTCCAATTCTTAGCGCCCACAGCCAAAGTTCTGCCAACAGAACTCAGTGAGTGACTCCGGTAATTTATCTTGCAGTTTTGGTTAAGTTCATTAGGATCCTTATTTATATTGTCCTTTTTGTGCATACACCATAAATTTTTGTTTTGTTCACTTTATGCTTTCAACTTCGATTTCTTTTTTGGAATGTGAAATTGTTTTCTTGTCTTTTCTATTATATTCTGGTAGCATCACCTATTAAAGTTGCCCAATACTGTAAGACCGTGTTTTTCAGTTGTATGCCAAACTTTAATCACTTGGGCTGAAATTTTCCAGGCTGGGTTTCTGTCTCAGGCTGAATCTTTTTGAAAATTTCAGTGAAAATGGTTTAGCGATTTCTGAGAATGAGCCTACATAAAAATACATTGTTATGCACATGTTAAAAAATTCTAGCAACCTTTTCTTTTAAGAGATCATGCTTTGGAGCAGAGACTTAAAATTAGGCATTTTGGTCTTTTGTATCAGGAATGAGCCATTTGCTGTCCCCAGGAAAATCCAACCAAATTTGGTCAAACTAGAAGCCTTTGAAAAGTTGCAGTTCACACCTGCCCATTAGATATGTAAAAGTTTAACAGCTAAATTCTCTGAAGATTCAGTCCTCAAGGAGTATGTTCAACCCCCTCCTATCTCCTAGTGCTCCCTTGACTCTGCATGCACCATCCTCACAGGACAACTGAGCATGCTCCAGCCATCAGGGCACAACCTGTAATAGCTTAGGGTTACCATATTTGTACACTGAAAAAGGAGGACACTCCACAGGGCCCCTGGCCCTGCCCCAACTCCACCCATTCCAACCCCTTCCCCACCCAAAGTCCCTGTCCCAACTCTGCCCCCCCTCTGCCCTATTGGCCCCTTTCCCCAAATCCCAGCCGCGCCTCCTCCCCTGAGCTCACTACATTCCCCATCCCTCCCAGCCATCCGAAACAGCCACTTCCTCCCCGGGCTCCCACCGCTCTCCAGTCCCTGCTCCCCCGGCCGGGCGCTTCCCCCACGCAGCAGCAGCAGCCAGGGGGCGGGAAGTTGCTTTGGGCCCCAGGCCTGCCCCCAAGCTGGGCATCCCAGCCCCAGCGCGCTCCCACCTGCGAGGCTGCACCTCAGCTGCAGGCTCCCTCTCTGGCCGGGCTGGAGCAGAGAAGTGCTGTGTGCGTGGCCCGGGCCTTGCCCCTGGGCTCAGGGGAGCCTCCACCCCGCACCCAGCCGGACCTGGTGAGGCTGCGGCAGCTCAGGCCAGGCAGCTGCGGGAGGTGCTGCAATGCGGGCCCTTCCCAGGTGGGGGAGCTTGGGCTCCCGGGAGCCGCCACCATGTGCCGAGAAACTTTCCCCTGCGCTGGGACCCGGCAGCAGCTCCGCGGGGGAGGCAGTCCTGGCTGCATGGACTGCTGGTGGGGGGGCTCCTTGCATGGCCGGGTCGGGGGGGGGGGGGGAGGGGAGGGAAGACTGAGGCTTTGCCAGAGAATGCTCGGAGGAGGGAGAAGCAGCCGCAGGTCCCCTGCAGCTGTCTGCAGAGATTCCACTGCAGGCGCGGGGTTGCAGCAGCGTGGGGGGGGGGGGGGTTGGAATCCGCAGCGAGCTGACACCCCAAGAGGAGAGGGGCAGTAGGTAGGGTTATCATACCTCTGTATTTTCCAGACATTTATATATAATTAAAAAATCCTCCCGGACAGTGATTAACAACTAAAAAGCAGGACATGTCAGGGAAAATACGGACGTATAGTAACCCTATAATAGCTGCTCTGGCCCAGACACCAGAACAGAGCAGGGAGCCTGTCTCCTGTGCTTCCAATGATGCCCCTGCTGGCACCATGGAGGAGGAAGTGGTCTGATATGAATACAGGGGACAAAAGCTGGACTGGGGGGAGGGAAAGAAGGACAGTAATAGTTTAGGACAAGGAGTCTGGGAAAACTGGGCTGGCGGGGAGGAGAGAAACTCTGACTGGGGGATAGGAAGAGACTGGGAGATGGTGTGGAAATCATGGGAGGCAAAACCAGGAACCAGTTGGCAGTGGGTGGGGGAGTGGTCTCTAAAATCAGATTAGGAGATAAGGGAGATTGAGACTGTAAACCAATAGGCAGAGGAGGGGCAGAGGAAAAGGAAGACAGATTTGACAAGCAGATGGGGTGCAGCTGGGAGTGGCTGGGGAAAGACTCAGATGAGGGAAATGGGCAGTGGGGAGAAAACAGATTTGATGAGGAGCCTGGGTAGGAGGCTGAGTGGGATTGGGAGCTGGGACGGGGTGGGGGCAAAGATTGGATGAGGGAGTTGGGGCAGGAGAAAGCAACTGGGACTGTCTGGGCATGGAGACTGGGACTAGGACAAGCAGACTGGGAAGACAGGGGAAATAGGCCTTGAACAAGAAGCCTGAAGAATGGAGACTGGGACTGGATAAGCAAGAAGAATGGGACTGGGACAAGGAGCCAGGGGTGTGGAACACGCAGAAGAGTGTTCCTACTAAAACACACTCCCCTCCAGAGCCTGAAGAGAAACCCAGGTTTCTTGAGTCTTAACTATTCTTCTGTTGTCAGCAAATATCCATGAAATCTACTTGCAAAGTGTCTCTCTCATCACCTTTTAGTGCTGGTCCCCACAGAAAATGACAATTTATTATTGCTATTAGTTACTCCATTAGTTCAAGTGGCAATGGTCTATGCTGTGAATATAAAAGGCTCCTATTCTACTGATGCCACATGATGACATTTCTGTTTTATTAGTTTGCATTTTGAAAAACCCTAATAAATTATTCACAAATACTACTACATTAAAGAAAACATCAAGTTTGCTAAGTGGAGCACTCAAAAGTTAGGAAAAACCAGAATTAAGGTTGCCTATGCAAACTTAACAAGACATTTTGTGCATATGCATCATTGTACAGTCTTTGATTACATGATCACATACTAGTTTTTCCACAGGACCTTGCCTCATTCAGTGCACTGGATGGATGGTGCTCACTGAATGAGCAACTACTCAATATTTTGTTTTTTTCCTTGTTGGTCAACGTATGTTTCTAGGCCTTATTTACTGCACACTAGTCAAACACTAATTAATCTATTTTCACAATGTCTCTGTGTGATGAGTGAGAGGGATATTATTTCCATTTACAGACAGAAAGATGAGAGAGAAATGAAGGTCAAAAGTAGCCACTAATTTTAGGTACCCTATTTGAGATGCCTTGGACTTGATTTTTCAGAGTAGTTAGCATTCTATAGCCCTTTATACGCTGAAAGCATAGCTCCCAGTGACTTCAGTTGAGCACCATAGAAAGGTCCATGAGGCAAGTAATGTCTGTCTTCACAGCAGGGTTTGAAGAGCGTGCAGTAAATAAGGCACATGGCCCTATACTGAACAATGAAGAGAAAACAAAATTTACTCCTGAGGGAATTCTGCACCAAAAAATTAAATATTCTGCACACAATATTTTACAACTCTGCAAAATTCTGTATAATTTGTCAAAATAACATAATATAATCACACCATTTTCAATTATTTTAGTAATTTATTTCAAAATATTTGTCAGCAAATAATTGAAAATGGTGTGATTATATTGTGTTATTTTGACAAATAAAATATGCAGAATTTTGCAGAAATTTTATTTTTTAAATTTTTCAGTGCAGAATTCCCTCAAGAATACCAGGGTTCTGCGTGGTACAATCTGGGTGTGGGCAGCTCAGTGGGAGCAGGGGGGTCTGGATGCAGGGGGGTAATCCAGGTGCACAGGCTCGGTGCGGGGTTCTGGGTGCAGGGAGAATGAGACTCTGCAAGGGGGGGGTGAGACAAAGGTGGTTAGGGCTCAGTTGGGGGGGACTGGGGCTTGGTGGGGTGGGGGTTCAGGGTGCAGCTAATTGGGGTTCAGTGGGGCAGGGGTCGGGGGGGCTGAGGCTCAGTGGGGTGGGGGCTTCAGGGGCTTGGTGGGGGAAGTTCTGGGTGCAGGGGGCTCCTGATACGGAGGAAGGTAGGGGTGGGTGGGTGGGTGGGTGGGGGTGTGTGTGTGTGTGTGTGTGTGTGTGTGTGTTTGTGTTTCCAGGTGCACAGGTGGGGGGAGGGGCCACTGTACAAGGAGCTGCTTCCCCGCTCCAACACTTTCCCCCTCCCCTGTACCCCCCCCCGAGCCTCACCCCCATACAGGCACCACCACCCCTCCACAGTGCAGAGCTTCTGGCAGCCGGGGGAAGTTTCTGGGGCTTGATCTGACCCAGCTCCAGCTGCTCCGTGCAGGGAAGGGAGAGGTGCAACTCCCCCTTCCCCCACCCCACCACCTGGGACTAACATCCCTGGGTGGCCAGGGTATCACCAAACTCCCCCACCCCCCAGTGATTTACCTCTCCCCCCAGCTGCTTGAACAGACGCACCTGAGCTGCCAAGAGGGGTGAGTGAGCACTGGTGCAGTTTCTCTTTGCTTCCTCACAGAAACCATTTCCTGCAAGGAAGCAAAGGGATTCTGCAGGGGGGCATTTTTCTGCTGCGTTGCAGTTACGCAGAATTTCCCCAGGAGTAAAAATATCAAAGAGCTGCTCATTAAATGAGCATAAGTATTTCCTAACTTCTGATGCTTGATTTAGCAGCTTTAATAATGTTATTTTAAAGAAGTTAATCTGAGTGTAATATATTAAGCGTAACGTTCCATGTGCTGCAAAGTTTTGTTTTTGGAAGTCTCTACAGAAAATGTTCTTTCAGTTCATCCTTTGTTCCTGTACTTTTTTGTTAAACTAAATGTAAAATTGCCTTTCAAGCAACTGCTTTCAAAGAGATGTGCACATACAGAATGCGTTTCTGACAGATAAAATAAGTGGCCTCACAGCATGCACTAGAAATGCTGCAGCTTACCGTTTCATAAAACTGCGCCTGCTGTTCCAGGTACAAGCGGATCACGTTATTGTAGTCATAAATCCGGTTACTGTGGAAATGATTCATCTCCGCTATAATCAAACACAGGATACAAATTAATTTAGAAAAATGCTCAGCAACAAGAGCAGTTTCATTAGTTTGGATTAGTTACTGTGTTAACTAGGAGTGCAGTCTTTTTTTTTTTTTTTTAAACCAAATTCAGCGCCAAACCCAGTCAGTGCAATTACTTTGGGAATAATACTACTTTGCACTTTTATAATGTCTTTTCTCCATGAAGCTTACATTACTTTACAAACAAATTACGTCACATAATAGGGATTCATCAGTCACTGAAATGCAGCCACCTTTGGTGTCAATCAACAGTTATACAATAGGACACAGCAACAGAGTTTACTAAATGAAATAAAAAGGATAGTGTATCCAATCTAAAAACTGTAGGCAAAACGGGATTACCTAAACTGGAATTTGGCAAGGACATAGGGGTTAACATCCACATTCTTATGAAAAGTGAAAAGCAGTCATTTTTATTAATTAGCGCAATCTACCCTCAAGAAAGAAACAATGGCCTTCATTAATTTTATATCCTGATTCAGGCAAGCACTTACGCACATGTTTAATGTTAGGCCCATACTTAAATGCTTGCCTGAATCATGGCCATAATGTATCTCCTTCAAAACGATAAATGCCTCGCCTCCCCCCCCCCCCAGTTAAATACATTTTCAAAATCCCTTAGTCTGCTGCAATGAAACAATATTTTTCAAGGCTAATAAAAACCAGAAATAATTATGGGCAAAAATAGCCAAGTTTCTGAAGAAAGGAACCATATGGTCACAAGCAAACCTAAAAAACATCTTTATTGTCTTAGAAAATAGTAATCCCTTTTGCTGAACAAATATAAAAAATAGCTTGTGTGTAATACCAGCAAAAAGGTTTATAGCAGTTCCTATAATAGTGCCAATTAGGACCAGAATACTAACATTTAGAGATTAAAAAGGAATTGCTTGAATCTAAGGGGAAAAAAGAAGTCAGTAATTACTTGAGACAGAATTTGGTTCTAACCTCAAGAGTCAATACGTCCAGGTTCACAAATTAATTTTTCTAAATTAAAATGGTCACATCAAGTCACCTTCCGATTCCATATTCAGTTACAGAACTAGAATATCATTAATAAACACAGACTATTTTTTTTTGTTTTTGTTGGGGTGAAAAGTTTTCTGAGTACAGCTCTCTCCCATAAATGACTCCAGCTACTCCTCTTCTTTGAAACTAAAATGTACTTGCACCAACTCTAAAACTTTGGCTGTAAAAAAAGTATTTTGGTACCAAGTAAAATACCATTTGCTTTTTATCAGACTCGAATTCTCAACAGCAAATGCAGTTGGTGACATTACCTAGAAGAAAATTCTACTCGCAAACCTAGGAAGGCAGCATTGCCTAGTGCTAGAGCCCTAGACTGAGACTCAGGAGGCCTGGATCCTACTCCTGGCTCTGCCACGGACCTGCTGATGACCTTGGGCAAGTCACTGTCCCTTTGTGCCTCAGTTTACCATATGTAAAATGGGAGGATATGGACCTAATTTGTAAAGCTCTTTGAGATCTATGGATGAAAAGCGCTTAATAAGAGCTAGATATTCTTATTCTTAGTGCAGCACAGAATTTCCCTTTAAAATTTTCCTCCTAACTAGTCTTTCAAAGTCTGTAACGTTGTCACTGAACTTCAAGTTTGTTTTACCTTGTAATGCATAAGCCATGGTGCTTACACGCTTCACCATGTTCTGCTTATCCTGTGGTGTTATTTTACTGGTTGCGACTAATTTATCGCTTTCCTTCACTTTTTCTATTGCTCCCTGTTAAGACCAAAATGCAGGATGATTAAAACAGCAATCAATTAAAGGTTATCATATTAGCTTAAAACAGGGGTTCTCAAAACTGGGGGTCGGGATCCCACAGACAGTAACAACATTATTACATGGGGGGTCGCGAGCTGTCAGCCTCCACTCCAAACTGCGCTTTCCCTCCAGCATTTATAATGGTGTTAAATATATTTTTAAAAGTGTTTTTAATTTATATGGGGGGTGGGTCGCACTCAGAGGCTTGCTATGTGAAAGGGGTCACCTGTATGAAAGTTTGAGAACAATCGGCTTAAAACTAGACACAGACCCATAGCATGTGTACAAAATCTGATTTTGCCTTTCAATATTTTCCCCCAAAACGTGTTGTTTAATTTTAGATATCTTTTGATTATGCCAGTAAGGAGGAAATGGCAGAAGACATGAGCACTGATTACAAGCATACTGAAACAGGGTTTGATACACAAAAGTTAACATACATATTTATAGGAGGGGACAACAGGCCAAGCTTCCAAAACATAATGGAGATCTAGATGGAACATATCTAAACATTTCCAGCTTCCAAATGCTTCTAGAACCTATTCATCCAAGATTTGTGCAACGTAAACTGCTTTAAGAGAACTTATTTCCCAAAAGGAGCCATTTGCTATCCGTGACCTAATGACGTTTATGTGGCCTTTGGCCTTAGGAAGAATAGAGGCTGAGTTTCACAGAACTAAACTTAATGCAAAAAATAATAAATGTACAGAAAATTGGTTTCAAATGCACTCTCTTCACACTAAATATTCAGCTAGCGTGAAAGAGAGCCTTTTCTCAAAGGATATTCTATTAGTGAGGGTTCTTGCTTTAGGCTTTAACCAACAAAATTTACCCAGCGCCATTTTTCAAAGTTCAGATTTGAAAAATATTTTATGTACTTTAAAAAATTGTGGGGTGTTTGGATTTGGGGTGGGAGGGGGGGGTTCACACAACTGTTCTGGTAGATTTCTCAAATTGTTTTGAAAAGTTAAATAATATATAGTATATCAAGACACATTAAGTTGTCAAATTCAGTTTTGCTTGTAGCTTGTCCTGTATAAAATGAGAAAGCGTTCTCTGAATTGAAAATTTAAATGGCAAGAAAATTTTTAAAAATGTTGTGATAAACAAATATTCAGTTAGAAAACAAGTCATAATTAGTATTGTTTTTCTGAAATGTATGCAAACATTCAAAACTAGAAAACCTATGTGTTACATATATTAATATACTGTACCACTGATATCCAAATATAAACAGGGTTTAGCAAAATATCTTAGTAGGAATATTTAGTCATTTGTGCTTTATTTGTGGGAGAATTAAAGGTGTGCCTGGCAAGTCAGCTACTTAGAATGAGCCCTTTTTGTGTGTGCTCATACAATTTTACATACTATAATTTTTTCTGTATTAATATCGGTCTGTTCTTATATCTGATGGTCACATTAGCTTCATTAGTTGTATAAAGTTAAAGGATATTATTAGCCTCCACCACTATAAACTACTTTTAAGGTTGAATAAATGCTGATGAAAAACTAGAAATTTCATGAACATTATTGCTAAAAAACAATAGTTTTTAAAAAGGCCTTTAAAAAAAAATCCCCTCCTCCCCTGAGAATTTCTCATTTGCAAAGATTCCATTGCTATCTTCATACAGGTTTCCAGCAATACTGACATTAGGGGTATGGGCAAACTGAATGTCTGAGTGCAGGACAGGCAAAGTATTGATTTTGCAGATGCACACCCCTCCCTTTTACTCCTCACTATGCCCCCAAGTTCATATATCCTGTGAACTCCTCTCCCATCCTTCCCCCACCCTCAGCCCCCCAAAAAGTTACCTTGTGAGCTCCTATAATGTCAGGGAAGCAACCGAGAAATCCCTTGTATTCGTGATTAGTTTCCATCAGAAAATGGAGATCTTTCCTTGGCTAATAAAGAGAATTCAGCAATTATTAATAAAGAAATATTATGCCACATTAATGTCAGAATTTAATAGAAAGTTACACATATTGAACAAGAGCTGTAAGACCAAAAAAATATCCAGAGGCAAAAGAAGAAAAAAAAGTATAACGTGAGAAAAAGATGACTATTTAAAATTCGCTGCCACCCAATGTAAAGATAACTAGTTCTAGATAAAGGCAAGAATTTATGGATTTTGAAAACACTTTAATGTCTAATGTTTAGCTGGAATACATGTAAAGGTAGTGAAGATTGACCCATTATTTTTAATATATAAGGATATATCAGGGAACAGAAGTTCAAGGGCCTCAGTGAACATAAAATCAATAGGATAAACACTCAGTGCCACTTTTAAAAAGCTTGTGTTCTGTATTTTACTTAAATTGTAGCTAATTTTTCCAAACACAGCAGTGACAAAACAAGTCATTATGCACAGATACACACTGTGCAGATAAATGTACCCAACCAGCTATTGCGTTCAAAAAGTTATTTGTGTTTTTAAAACACCTTCACTTCCTAATGTAACAATGGATTTGAAAATAACTTTGGACTCTGGAGATTAAGCATTACATGAACAGTCAACAGGTCCTAAACAAAGCTAGATTTAAGGCTTGAACACTGAGGCAGGTACAGGATTCTTTTTTTAAAATTAGGGACTTACAAGTTAAACCAATGAAGTAATGAGACAAAAATACATATGAGGGGCAGCATGATCTAGATCGAAGGCCACTGTCCATACTAAGAATGTTGTTGAAAAATTTCCCATCGTTACTTAATGGCATTAGTAACAGTGGGAGACCTAGAGTTGACAGCCTGTGCTGACACCAAAAAGGTCACATTTAATCAGTTGTGGGGATAATCAATTTGTTCTCTTGAAGGCCAAGATGTCTGATCCAAAGGAGATCCTTTTCTAGCACCGTTCTTTCAGCTGACAAAGAAAAATAAATTTATAATGCAAGTTATTACTCCCGGGGGAATTCTGTGCCAGTGTGCAATGCAGAATTTTGCAGAAATTAAGGTTGAGTGCACAGAATTTCTTTCCCCCACAGAAATGGGCTGCAGTGCTAGAGGGTTCCTAGCAGCTTCAGTTCCCAGCATGTCCTGAGGGAAGGAGAGGGTGGCACGCAGGAAACTCCGTGCAAACCTGGGACCAAGCATCAGGCTGTTTCTCCCTCTGAATCCTCAGGGGGTAAGGAGGGCAGGGAGGGAATCTGGGGGGGTTGGGTATCTGGGCAAGGATGGGCCCTGCAGCTGGGCTGGGGAGGAAGGGGGCAGAGAAACAAAAACTGGGTTGTCATAGGGGTTTTTTTAACTCTCTACTCCTGGGGGAATTTGTGTCTCTGTAACATTACAGACATACTTGCTGGCAGGTGTTTTGAAATAAATTACCAAAATAATTGAAACCGGTGTGATTATGTAGTGTTATTTTGACAAATAAAATTTGCAGAATTTTAAAATATGTGCAGAATTTTTCATTTTTTGACACAGAATGTCCCCAGGAGTAAAGTTATTGAAAAACTTAAATAAGGCAATCTTGAAGAGTGGTGTGTAAAAATATTGATTTTCTTATGGATGTAAAATGTATTAAGTAAGTCTCCAAGAAACAGGGCCAGCTCCAGCTTTTTTGCTGCCCCAAGCGGCCAAAAAAAGGAAAAAAAGAAGAAGCAGAGCGATTGAGTTGCTGCCGAATTGCCGCCGAAGACTGAAGCGGAGCAATTGAGCTGCCACTGAAGCGTGCTGCCGAAGAGGAAGAGAGGGACTGAAGGACCCGCTGCCAAATTGCCTCCGCAGACCTGGACGTGCCACCCCAATAACGGACGGAGCGCCACCCTTTTCTATTGGCCGCCCCAGGCACCTGCTTCCTTCGCTGGTGCCTGGAGCCAGCCCTGGCAAGAAAGTCAGAACAGAAGGAAAACATGATGAAATCCCATTGTATGTGGTCATGTAATGTGTATTGGATTGACTTGCATTCTATTAGAGTTTTTATACCTGTTCTGCCACGAGACTGGCAATTTCTTCATATGTTTTTCCTGCTTCTGTTATTGCTTCATTGAGATCAGATTCTCCTAAAAATATATTTCAAATTAAGGTGGAGTAACAAAGTCACAAATACAGTTGCTGAATAAACAAATGATGTTAAAATCAGGCTGGTCTCGAGTAATGAAAGCCTGTGTGCTGCTGTAGTTATTATACATTTACAAAGAATAAACAGAAGAGAAAGGGAGCAAACATTGTTCAACTCTGGTATACTGGTATCATAAGCGAGGGGATGGCCTTTAAATGACTAACGTGATAAAAAGGCATGTTTACGTATTCGGGCATTCAACTGGCACAAGTTAAACACAAAGTGCTGGTCACTGTAGTTAACATTTTTATTAATAGAACATCTATTTTTAAAAACATTTAATTATTGTATTTATAAGGAAGGATAGGGATTGTCAGAAGGTAAGATAAGCCTACTAAAGCAGGGGAAGAACCAGTGAAGACACATTTTATTAAAATCAGGAAATTAATTGTAGAGTTTTTTTTTTGGTTTTTTTTTTTTGGTTTTTTTTTAAGACGTTGGTCTCTCGTAGTTAATGAATAATGAATTCTCTTTGATGGTCCAACTAGCAGTATTGCTAATCCCAAGCATTCAAAAAAATCATGAGATTTCAAAAAATACATTTTGGGTTATTTCTTCTTTGCCATCTGATTTCTGAGCCTTCAGGATACACTTCGGTAACATTTTCAACCTTTGCTCTTCAACCATGAGGACTAGAGATTTGTTTTTAAAATCAAGATTGAGATTCTCATGATTGCATGCCTCCAGAAACTGGGGCTTTAAGAAAAATACCAAATACTGTACGAGTTGGTAACACTCATAGCACTACACAGAACAAAGTGTAATAACCATGACATTCTTGCTTCTTAAGGCATTTTTGAGTCTTCCCGAAGAAGGATTGTAATGATTTTCCATCCTGGCATTAGCTTGTTCAAGTCTTCTTGGCCAACAGAGAGTTATGAAAATGAGCTAGGGGAGCCTATCTGGTAGGCTACAAATAAGCATTAGAACAACTGCACACTATCCCCTTCTCATTAAAAGGAATCCCAACTGTCTACTTTTTTTTGGCCTGACAATTGTTTTGACATTATTATTATGGATATAAATACATTGAATACGGGTATTTCTCCATTTTCTGAAGATCTTATTTACTAAGGACAGAATCTATTATTAATAGCAAGAGCTTAATATTTGCCAACTGAAGAAATGCACCAGAATAAAAAAAATTTACTAAAAGAACCACTTTGAAATTTAGCAGCTGCTTTTTCTCAGTGTGAACTGATCAGTGTTAAGGAGAGGGAGAGATACTAAAGTCAGGGTATGTCCTAAAGGAGGAGAGGAAATAAAGGAAGACACAGTGGCAATCAGACCCAATTTGCAGATTGTTTCATTAGCCTGATTTCAGAAATCGGAGAGCTCCCAGATGTGCACTGCTATGAGCTGCAGAACTTGAGTAATATCTGAATTTCTGGACTTTGATAAGAATGGTGTCTGAGAAATGTTTCTCTCTTTCTCCATCTTTTAAAAAATGTTTAGTCATGCCATTGTCTGCCTGCCTGGAGTTTTGAAATAACAATTTTGAAGGTAAATATCTTCACAATAAAAGACTTTCAAGATATGTAATTCAGAGGCGATCCCTTCAGAGGCTTGAACTACAGGGAAAGTTTTCAAGGAGCACAATTTCCTAGTTTCACAATTCCACAACTGCACAGGGGAGAAGCCTTCTGAACATTAAGACAAGTTGCTGTTTAGGCACCTTTCTCCTCGGCTATATTTGAGACAAAATGGAGCATTGGTTGAATTAGAAAAGGAAGTTAGGATGTTCTGGGTGGTGCTTCTAATGGGGGAGAAGATGGGGGAGGATCACAAGTAGACTGGCTTTTCAGAACACTTAACATTGCCCCTTCCCATCTTAGCAAGAGAGGGTGTTTGGGTGGGCAAGGTTATCAGGGACTGCCCCTCACTTTCCTCTACCTTGTCCATAATGCACCCAAGAAACCATCATGGATTGGAGCTGGGGTGAGTAGAGCAGAGCATAGCTATAGGGTCGTGATAGGGCATCCCAACCCACCTCTTTAGAGGGAATCAGGGTGTGGAAGATGGCAAGGTACAGGTGGTGTCAAAAGGGGTTCCACAGGCTATCACGCGTAGAGGTACTGAGGTCTTGCCTCAACCCCAACCAAGCTAGTTCACATGATCCTTTCAATGACAGGAAAGCACAAATGCAAGGGAGAAGGAAGTGCTTTTATTCCTTGTGCAAAATTAAGCAAATGTGTGGCAAGTCTGGAGACCAGCATGGCACTCAGTGATAGAGGAAAAGCTCAGTTCAGGGGAAAACAGGGTGATCCTCAAGTCCAAGGCAGGACCAGGAGGTAGATATGGCAATGTTACAAAAATCCCCATCTTCATTAAATTAGATACACTGGTTTATTCTAATAGGGCAGACAGGTCAGATGTCAATGGGCAGGTTTTTAATCCCTCATTCTGGGTGAGAGTTCACATTTGGGCCAAGAAATTGAAGCCAAATTGGGGGCTGGACTATGTGGTTAGGGCCAAACACTAACAGGAATTTGTAGCTGAAGTTGATGGGAAAGTATGAGGAGTTCCAATGCCAAATCTTTGGTTGTTCCCTTTACAGGTGGGGCCTCACGGGAATACTGTTTTATTCACTCAAGGCTTCTTGGTGAACCTTCTATTGTGTTTGGTCTGCTGCTCCTCATTAAATGCTTTTGTGTGCAAGGTTAAAATAAATGTGACTGGGGTGCTCAACTGGCAAAGGGTGAATTAGGGGTGATTCTGCCTGAGGCTAGAGCTAAGACTTTAGTCTGAGATTTTCAGTTTAAGGGTTGTTATTACTCAGATTAGGCCCTGCCCATGAGCTGTCCATATCACACCCATCTTTTGAACTGTTTTGTATAATATTGGAAGAGGAGGTTACTCACCCTGTGCAGTAACTGACGTTCTTCGAGATGAGTGTCCCTGTGGGTGCTCCACTCCAGGTGTTGGTGCGTCCCTGCGCCTTTGCCCGGAGATTTTTGCAGCAGTACTCATAGCGGCCACGCATGCTCAGAAGCTGCCCCCCGCTGTGAATCTAGGTTGATAGTACGCATGCGTGACCGGTCTCCTCAGTTCCTTCTCTACAACGGAGGCCCCCCAACTCCGAAGTAGAGGGGAGGAGGGTGGGTAGTGGAGCACCCACAGGGACACTCATCTCGAAGAACGTCAGTTACTGCACAGGGTGAGTAACCTCCTCTTCTTCGAGAGAGATGTCCCTGTGGGTGCTCCACTCCAGGTGACTTAAAAGCCGTGTATCTTAAGGCGGTAGGGACTTCGGATCTGATAGGAACGCCGTTGATAGTACAGCCCTGCCCAAGCGTATGTCAGATAGAGGGCCTTGAGTAAGGGCATAGTGTTTAACAAATGTGTGGTCAGAGGACCAGGTGGCTGCTTTACAAATATCAGCCAGGGGAACTTTGCGTAAGAACGCTACAGAGGCAGCCAGAGATCTAGTGGAGTGTGTTCTAATGCCGTCTGGAGGTGTAACCTTCTTCATCTGATAGCACAACAGGATGCACTGGGAAATCCAGTTCGAGAGTCTCTGGGTAGAAATAGGCATGCCTTTGGAGCGCTCCGCAATGGAGACAAAAAGTCTGGAGGAAGTTCTAAAAGGTTTGGTTCTATCCAAATAGAATGACAAGGCTCTGCGTACATCTAGTGTATGCATTGAGGTTTCGAACGAGTTCGCATGTGGTTTCGGAAAAAAAGTCGGCAGGTGTATTGGTTCATTAATGTGGAATGACGAGTGTACCTTTGGAAGAAATTTGGGGTGTAATCTGAGGGTAACCTTGTCTTTAAAAAATATCGTATATGGTGGGTGTGCCATAAGAGCTGCTATTTCTCCTGCCCGTCTGGCAGAGGTAATTGCCACTAGAAATGCTGTTTTCATCGAGAGGTGTAAAAGGGAGCACGTGGCTAGGGGTTCGAATGGTTGTTGAGTTAGGCAAGACAGTACCAGATGAAGGTCCCAAGGGGTGGTCGGTGGTTTAATGTCTGGGTATAAGGTTTGTAGTCCCTTGAGGAAACGCTTCGTGATAGCGTGAGCAAAGAGAGATGCGTCATCAATTCTGTCGTGGAAAGTTGTAATAGCTGCTAAATGGACCCTGATGGAGCTGAAAGAAAGGCCGGATTGCTTAAGGCCCAATAGATAGTCAAGTATAATCGAAAGAGGTACCGAGGTGGGACAAAGGTGTTTAGCGGAACACCAATGTGTGAATCGTTTCCACTTTTGAAGATAGGTCGTGCGAGTAGATTGCGTTCTGCTATGTAGGAGCACCTTCTGAACTTGTTCAGAGCAATCTAATTCGCTTTGGGAAAACCATGTAGGAACCAGGCCTTGAGGTGAAGCATGGACAGGTTGGGGTGGAGAAAACGGCCGTGTTGTTTGGAATGAGCGTTAGAAGGTTTGGAATGAGCGGCAGGGAGATTGGTGGTTGGATTGACATTCTGGTGAGGAACGGAAACCACGGTTGTCTGGGCCACGACGGGGCAATGAGGATCACCTTGGCTCGGTCCGTTCGTATTTTTATCAGGACCCTGTTGAGAACTGGTATCGGGGGAAATGCATACAGTAGGTTTCGGTGCCATGAGATCATGAATGCGTCCCCCAGGGAATGTTTGCCCAGTCCTGCTCTGGAGCAGAAATTGGGACATTTCTTGTTTTTTGTAGTTGCAAAAAGGTCTATTGTTGGGTAACCCCAAGTGCTGAATATGTTGTGAATGGTTTTCTCGCTTATCTCCCACTCGTGGTCCCATGGGAAGCGTCTGCTCAGTTCGTCCGCTGTGGTGTTCATGATCCCGGGAAGATAGGCAGCTGATACCCGGATGTTGTTCGCAATGCACCAATTCCAGAGCTTCATAGCCTCTGTGCACAGCGAATGGGATCGAGCTCCTCCCTGCCTGTTTACATAAAACATGCATGCAATGTTGTCTGTCATTATGCATACGTGATGATGCTTGATTAGTGGCAGGAAGTGACGGCACGCATTGCGAATAGCTCGAAGTTCTAGGACATTTATGTGCAGGGAGGTCTCGGTTGACGACCATAGCCCCTGTACTGTGTGGTGAGACATGTGTGCACCCCAGCCTGTCAGAGATGCATCGGTGGTCAGGGTGAGTGATGGAGCCTGTTGAAGAAACGGGACTCCAGAGCAGAGGTTGGAGTGAACGGTCCACCAATGTAGCGAATCTTTGACTTGAGCAGGTAGGGAGAGAGTCTTGTTTAAAGAGTGCATATTCGGTTTGTAGACCGTGGCCAGCCACGCTTGGAAGCACCTCATGTAGAGGCGTGCATTCTGGACGACAAAAGTGCATGAGTCCATGTGACCTAGTAGTTGTAGGCAGTCTCGGGCAGTTACCTGTGGACTGTTGCGAATGATTGTGGCCAGTTGGTTTATGGAGTTGAAGCGATTGGGTGGGAGAGATGCCAACCCCGTCCGGGAGTCGAGGTCGGCTCCTATGAACTGCAGGTGCTGGGTGGGGCGTAATGTGGATTTGTTTTTGTTTATTTGTAGGCCGAGAGATAGGAAACAATCGACGGTGAGCCACGTGAACCGGAGAGCCTCGTCGAATGTTGAAGCTTTGAGGAGGCAATCGTCGAGGTAAGGGAATACTATGACCCCTTGTTTCCTGAGGTAAGCAGTGACTACAGCTAGGAGCTTGGAAAAGACACGGGGGGCTGTGGACAGTCCGAAGGGGAGTACCCTGTATTGGAAATGTGTCGAACCGAGGGTAAATCGAAGGAAGCGTCTGTGGGCCGGATGTATAGTGACATGGAAATAGGCATCTTGTAGGTCGAGGGCAGAAAACCAGTCGGCCCTGCTCCAGCGCTGGGATTATGGTAGCGAGGGTAACCATCTTGAACTTTTGCTTTTTGACAAATTTGTTGAGCCGCCTGAGGTCAAGGATTGGTCGCCATCCCCCATTTTTCTTTTCTGTTAAGAAATAATGGGAGTAAAAACCCTTCCCTCTGTGTCGTTCTGGCACGATTTCTACTGCTCCCAGATGAAGGAGATGTTGCACTTCTTGGAGGAGTAGCTGCTCGTGAGAAGGGTCCCTGAAGAGGGACGGGGAGGGTGGGTGGGTGGGAGGCAAGGAGAGGAAGGGGATGACGTATCCAATTGTAACTACCTCTAAGACCCACTTGTCGGAGGTAATGTTCTTCCATTGATGGGAGAAAGGTCGTAGGCGGTGTCCAAAGATAGGTGTGTCGGCTGAAGTGGGGGCGTTGCTTTCTAAACCCTCGACCAAGGCTTCAAATCTGCCTATTAGTTGGCAGGGGTTGAGGTGCCTCTGCAGAATTTGGACGACGTCGCTGGAATCTTGGTCTTTGACGTTGTTGTTGTTGTTCCTGCGGTCTATGGAAGTGTTGTGTGAATGCGGGATAACGTGGCCGGTGGTACGGTTGGTATCTATATTGCCGTCTTCTGGTCGTAGGTGTCTGGAGACCTAGAGACCGGAGGGTTGTCCTTGAGTCCTTCATTGAATGAAGCACGTCGTTCGTGGTAGAAGCAAAAAGTTTGTCACCGTCGAAGGGAAGATCTTCAATGGTGCTCTGAACTTCGAGGAAAAAAAGAGGAGGAGGAGGAGAACCATGAGCCCCGTCGCATGACTACTGCTGTAGCGGTCGATCTTGCTGCTGTGTTGGCTACATCGAGGGCTGCTTGGAGAGCGGTGCGTGATATGGCTTGTCCCTCGGAAACCATAGCTCTGAACTGTTGTTTTCTCTGTTCTGGAATGTCATCAATAAAGTCCATGAATTTATTATAGTTTTTGTGGTCGTATTTTGCCAGGACTGCAGTATAATTAGCTATACGAAATTGTAGGGTCGAGGATGCGTATACTTTGCGACCAAAAAGATCCAATCGTTTGCTGTCCTTGTTGGGTGGGGCGGAACGAGAATACTGTTGTCTAGCCCTCTGGTTCGCAGCGTCTACTACCAATGAGTTTGGTGCCGGGTGGGTAAAAAGGAATTCAGAGCCCTTTGGAGAAATAAAGTACTTCCTGTCTGCTTGTTTGCAGGTAGGTAGGCTTGTCGCTGGAGTCTGCCAGATGGACTTAGCGGGTTCTAAAAGGGCTGCGTTAATTGGTAATGCCACCCTGGAGGAAGAAGGGGGCTGTAGTATGTTCGTTAGCTCATGTTGTTGTTCAGTGACTACCTCCAAGTTAATTCTCAAGTCACTGGCAACTCTTTTAAAGAGGTCCTGGAATTTTGTATAGTCATCCGACAGTGTCGGGGGAAGGGGAAGTAATGCTTCTTCAGGTGCTAGCTCCGGCTCTGCTGGAATAGGAGCAGGGCTAGGTTTATCCTGGAAGTGTGACTGTGTTGCCAGGTGTCTCGTGTCACTGGCATATTCGTCAGGGGGCGGCGCTGGATCGGTGTTGCGCCTGGTCGAGTGGCCATGGCGCACGTATTCCCGAGGGTACGATGCCCATGGTGTCCAGTATTGCCATGGTGGTGGGTAGGGCATAGGTGGTGCCATCCAGGGGTTCACCCCCCAGGAGGCAGGGTCCTGAGAGTAGGATGAGGTAGTTTTCTTATAACCTCTATTGCCTGGGGTCTGGGGTTGGGAGTCTTGATATGGAGAAAAAACTCCCTGTGGATCTGTTTCCTCCTCACTGGAGGAAAGCTGCTCAGATCCTGACTCAGGCATTGGAGAAGAATATGCATTCATCAGGGGAGACTGCAGGATAGGTGATACCAGGAGATCTGCTGTCTGAGTAAAGTGAGGTAGTGAGGCTTCTGCGTGAGGTGAAAACTGAGCCGGGAGAGGCTGCCGTGCGGGAGCATTCCTCTGAGCAGGGGTTTTGCCTGTGACCTCCCTGTCAGACTGCACCACGGGGGTCGGTGCCGCAGTCGGTGCCGGGCGGGCAATATCAGCCTGCATGGGATCAGGCATGTTGTAGAATGTCGGCACCGCATCAGTCGCGGTGCCGAATGGTGCCGTAATGGAGGCAGGCAACTGGAAGCCTGATGCCTCGGCACCGGAGCCTCGCGCCGCCGCCGCAGCCTCAGGCGGCTTTTGCGCGGTTCCTGAAGAGCCCGGATCATCGAAGTTGCTGAGGCGGGGAAACACAGGCAGGGAGACCATTGATCTGCCTGGAGAGACTTTGTGCCTCATAGCCTTGCTTGGTGAAGAAGGGTGCCCCTTCTTTGTAGATTTTTTCAGTTTTTTTGAGGCGGGGGGGCTGTGGCGGGCAGCGGAGCCGGCTTCAGCGCCTGGGTCTGAAACTGACCCGATAGACTTTTGGAGGAGGAGCAGTTTAAGTTTAAGCTCCCTATCCTTCCGTGCCCTGGAGCTGAGTTTACAGCAATGGGCACATTTTTGGGGAATGTGAGCTTCCCCCAAACATTTTATACACTTTGAGTGTCCATCTGATAGTGGGATAGCTTCTTTGCACGTAGCACAGCGCTTGAAGCCTGTGGAGCCCGGCATGGCCGCGGCTGACAGGAAATTTTTTTTTTTTTTTTAAACAGATAAACGGGGTAATTAACTACACTAACAAAGAAACTGACAACAAACTAGTTACTAAAAGGGTAATTGTAGCAAGAGTGAGGGATTTCCTAATGAGTCTGCTGAGCTCCGTCTCAGGTCGGGGACGGTTGAGAAGGAACTGAGGAGACCGGCCACGCATGCGTACTATCAACCTAGATTCACAGCGGGGGGCAGCTTCTGAGCATGCGTGGCCACTATGAGTACTGCTGCAAAAATCTCCGGGCAAAGGCGCAGAGACGCACCAACACCTGGAGTGGAGCACCCACAGGGACATCTCTCGAAGAGGAATGGGCTGTTATTTGTGCAATGTGTTTACCCCTGACTGATTACAATTTGGACAGCTTCCTGTTCACTAGAAGGGATATGAGCCAGGTGAGTGTGTCCAGCTGCAGGAACCTTTCAGCAGATGGCAGGATGTTTGGGGTTCCCTTTAACCATAAAGGAAAGAGACAGAAGGATCCACATGCAGCAACTGACATACTTAGCATAGAATTAGACACAGCAGCAGGTGTTTCACACCTCCCTGGAGATAATTAGAGGGCTTATGGTTATTGAGTCAAGGAACTAAAAGCTCTAAAAAAGCAGCAGACCAGCTAAAAACAGCTGCAAATGATCATAAGGCATCCAAACTTGACTGCAAGGTGATAATGCCCAACAGGGCATTCTGTGAAAACCTAGTAGCTGCCCCCTCGGGTGTTAAGCATCCCTTGTTTGTCACTGTAACAAACAAGATACGAGAGGATGGGTGGGGCAGGAGAAATGGGGAGGGAATTCCTGAAGGAGTTCAATATAGTATCATATTAGCAAGCCAACTGGAGATACATAGACACAATTGGTGTTAACTCAGAGGTTTTACATTATCAAGAGGATTGATGTATTCAAAAGTGGCCTACGGAGTGGCTTGAAATGGGTGTACACATCATTATCTGCCAGTTAGTAGAGTCTGTGCAGCTAATGCAGAGGTTATGGGCCAGTGTGTTGCACTGTTATTAAATATCTTTTCACCACAAGACAAATTCTTGGTATCGATACTGGTTTTGCCAATGCTCTCAATTTCAGAAGGGCAGATTCTGGTAACTAATGCTGTTTGCCAGTCAAAACTGGTTACCAACACCCTGTTCTTGTGGAACCATAGCTCCTGACGGCCTTAAACACTGGCAGAGAACTCCATTGGCTCAAAGACATTCTAGGTTTTCAAGGCAGGTTTCACTGAGTTCAGAGTTAGGAAAGGCATCCGCCCACGATTGGCCCATTGCCAAAAGCTCCTGGTGGGGAGATATGTGGTGTGACTAGCGCACCACAGGTTGGCAGCATCCACCATGGGGCCAGTCTGTTGCTAGCTGACAGGATTTGCAGAATAATGTGGGGAGTTTTATTAGGGAAACTCGTGAAAGTGATCATGAAATCACAGAGTTTGCAATTCTAAGGAAGGGTAGAAGGGAGAACAGCAAAATAGAGACAATGGATTTCAGGAAGGCAGATTTTGGTAAGCTCAGAGAGCTGATAGGTAAGGTCCCATGGGAATCAAGACTGAGGGGAAAAACAACTGAGGAGAGTTGGCAGTTTTTCAAAGGGACACTATTAAGGGCCCAAAAGCAAGCTATTCCGCTGGTTAGGAAAGATAGAAAATGTGGCAAAAGACCACCTTGGCTTAACCACGAGATCTTGCATGATCTAAAAAATAAAAGGGAGTCATATAAAAAATGGAAACTAGGACAGATTACAAACAACACAGGAATGCAGGGGCAAGATTAGAAAGGCAAAGGCACAAAATGAGCTCAAACTAGCTACGGGAATAAAGGGAAACAAGAAGACTTTTTATCAATACATTAGAAGCAAGAGGAAGACCAAAGACAGGGTAGGCCCATGCTTAGTGAAGAGGGAGAAACAGTAACAGGAAACTTGGAAATGGCAGAGATGCTTAATGACCTTTTTGTTTCGGTCTTCACCGAGAAGTCTGAAGGAATGCCTAACATAGTGAATGCTAATGGGAAGGGGGTAGGTTTAGCAGATAAAATAAAAAAAGAACAAGTTAAAAATCACTTAGAAAAGTTAGATGCCTGCAAGTCACCAGGGCCTGATGGAATGCATCCTAGAATACTCAAGGAGCTAATAGAGGAGGTATCTGAGCCTCTAGCTATTATCTTTGGAAAGTCATGGGAGACGGGAGAGATTCCAGAAGACTGGAAAAGGGCAAATATAGTGCCCATCTATAAAAAGGGAAATAAAAACAACCCAGGAAACTACAGACCAGTTAGTTTAACTTCTGTGCCAGGGAAGATAATGGAGCAAGTAATTAAGGAAATCATCTGCAAACACCTGGAAGGTGGTAAGGTGATAGGGAATAGCCAGCATGGATTTGTGAAGAACAAATCATGTCAAACCAATCTGATAGCTTTCTTTGATAGGATAACGAGACTTGTGGATAAGGGTGAAGCTGTGGATGTGGTATACCTAGACTTTAGTAAGGCATTTGATACGGTCTCGCATGATATTCTTAGCGATAAACCAGGCAAATACAATTTAGATGGGGCTACTATAAGGTGGGTGCATAACTGGCTGGATAACCGTACTCAGAGAGTTGTTATTAATGGTTCCCAATCCTGCTGGAAAGGCATAACAAGTGGGGTACCGCAGGGGACTGGTTTGGGACCGGTGCTGTTCAATATCTTCATCAACGACTTAGATATTGACATAGAAAGTACACTTATTAAGTTTGCGGATGATACCAAACTGGGAGGGATTGCAACTGCTTTGGAGGACAGGGTCATAATTCAAAATGATCTGGCCAAATTGGAGAAATGGTCTGAGTTAAACAGGATGAAGTTTAACAAAGACAAATGCAAAGTGCTCCACTTAGGAAGGAAAAATTAGTTTCACACATACAGAATGGGAAGAGACTGTCTAGGAAGGAGTACGGCAGAAAGGGATCTAGGGGTTATAGTGGACCACAAGCTAAATATGAGTCAACAGTGTGATGCTGTTGCAAAAAAAAGCAAACATGATTCTGGGATGTATTAACAGGTGTGTTGTGAGCAAGACACGAGAAGTCATTCTTCCGCTCTACTCTGCTCTGGTTAGGCCTCAGCTGGAGTATTGTGTCCAGTTCTGGGCGCCGCATTTTAAAAAAGATGTGGAGAAATTGGAAAGAGTCCAGAGAAGAGCAACAAGAATGATTAAAGGTCTTGAGAACATGACCTATGAAGGAAGGCTGAAAGAACTGGGTTTGTTTAGTTTGGAAAAGAGAAGACAGAGGGGACAGGATAGCAGGTTTCAGGTATTTAAAAGGGTGTCATAAGGAGGAGGGAGAAAACTTGTTCACCTTAGCCTCTAAGAATAGAACCAGAAGCAATGGGTTTAAACTGCAGCAAGGGAGGTCTAGGTTGGACATTAGGAAAAAGTTCTTAACTGTCAGGGTGGTTAAACACTGGAATAAATTGCCTAGGGAGGTTGTGGAATCTCCATCTCTGGAGATATTTAAGAGTAGGTTAGATAAATATCTATCAGGGATGGTCTAGACAGTATTTGGTCCTGCCATGCGGGCAGGGGACTGGACTTGATGACCTCTCGAGGTCCCTTCCAGTCCTAGAATCTATGACCCAGCGTGCAGGTCAGGCACCCCCATAGCCACTTAGATTTGGTTTAGTCAGGGCCTTGCCTAGACTTTGCCATTGTAGAAAGAAAGCAGTTTTATTTAAAGCTCGTTTCCCTCACACTAAAGAATGCCACAAGTACTGTAGTGTGGTCCCTGTGCCAGAGGAGTACTCTGGAACTGGCTGATGTACGGCTCAGACAGCAATCTGTGCTCCTATAGCAGATTCCCAGAATAGATCAGGCAGCACACAGGACCATGACAGTGTTAAAGGAATGCTGCCAGGATGAATGGGTGTATCCAGTAAAAACTTGGAGGGTCTGCTTGCCTCTGCATATGCATGAGTCAAGCTGTGTGTGTGTATTTGGGGGTCCTAGTTAACTGACAAGCTATCAGTTTGCTGTATGATCAGAAAGGGATTCTTATCTGGGGCTCAATACAGTAAATTTAGCACATACTCCTTTTAGGATTGGCGCAGCCTCCGTGGGCATCGATTTTTGGATGTTTCAGGCTATTGAAGATAAGATGTTAGAGAGCCTATGTCCACGCTATGGAGGAGTCAACAGAGCAAGTAGGGAGCATATGTTAAAACCGGTTTCTCATTTTTAGGGGAAATCAGAATTAATGTAACTGTCTGGATTTGTGGGTACTCAATGGTACACTGGCTTCATAAGCAGGTGGTTACATCAGCCGACTGATCTCAGCTGGGCTTCAGAGCCAAAGTTCTCTGT
The DNA here is from genome assembly GCF_027887155.1 of Malaclemys terrapin pileata. Classification (NCBI taxonomy): domain Eukaryota; kingdom Metazoa; phylum Chordata; order Testudines; family Emydidae; genus Malaclemys; species Malaclemys terrapin. The sequence goes on from NC_071507.1 coordinate 91,339,526, forward strand.
ACCAGCTTGGCAAGAGCAGCATGTTATGGGACATTCTTGTGTCTCTCTTGTACTAATCTGTGGACATTTTACATTGCCTAGCATGCAGATAGTCCATTAGGGAAGAATCATGTTAGAATTTGCACCAGGCTCAATTTGAAAATTAACAGTCACTGGGATTTAGGGTGGATTACATAGCTATGGCTAAGGACCAGGTTGGTCTGGTCAGAAACACTTAAGGCAGATGTGTCAGAGAGCTGGCAGACACGCACAAATAGATTTGATCAGGAGAACCATGAAACAAGAAGCTGTCAGTCTTTCTGCCTCTTTTGGATCTGTGCTGATGGTCAAAGAGAGTAGGAATGATGCCCCTGCACCATGGAGGGAAAAGAGTCCACTTATCTGATAAAGGATCCAGTATGTGGTTGAGTTAAAAAAAAAAAAAAAAAAAAAAAAAAAAGGACCAAGTTTGACAAGAGTTAACTGCCAGACAGTTGGGGGTGGGGGTGGGGGAAAGAATGCAACCAAGCAATTTGCTGGCATCTCTGTAAATGGTAAGAGGCTGCAAGGGGAGAGCTCTGAGGATAAACCTGAGCAGAGGACCCTGGATGAACTGGTGGACTCCACAAGCCTGTGAGGTGAAACGAGTCAATCACAGAACAGCAGCATCCAAACCAGACATCACATGAGATTGCACACCAACAGCAGACAGAGCTGAATGACTTGTAGTGATGAAGAGATTTAAAGTAATTTGTGCACCCCACTTGTTCTGTCTTTTTTTTTTTTTTTTTTTTTTTTTTTGAGAAGTGAATTTTGAAGCAAAGGAAAACAGACTGTTCTTCGAGGTGTATTAAAAAAGTAAAATATATGGGATCAGGACAGAGGATAATCAACTGGAAGGAAGCAATTTCTTTTAGCAAGACACTAGGGTGCAACCAGGTATGTCTAAGGGAGTAGCAAGGGGAAATATCCCTGCCTACTTCCCAATTACCATGGTCTCTATTTTCCATACCATTCAAAGATGCTGGAAATCAAAACTACCAAGTTCCTTCGTAAGGCTGATCTGCACGTTTGCATCCCAGCTTTTAAAGCCACATGCTTTGTTTTCCCTTTACCCTGGTAAAAGAATGTGTGTTGTAATTACCAAAGTAAAGTTTCAGTCTCTTCCCAAAGATTCATGCTACAGGTTTTGTTTGGCTCCAGTCAGGATTTGTATGCAGGACACTTTACATATTTAAGATCTACTTCAAGTATAGTACACAAGACAAATACACAAGAACATAAAAATACAGAACATACACCCACAGCAAAGAACCTAATTTCAAATCACAGGTTAAAATGGAACCAGAGTTAACAGGCAGAGTTTATAGAAGGATACAAAGCAAGGAACCAATTAGTAGTAACCAAGTAGAAAATCCCAGTTGGAATAGGTTACTAAATCAAATGTCTAAAAAAAAATTCAGAACATCTGTAAAATGCCACAAGGAGTCCAGTGGCACCTTAAAGTCTAACAGATTTATTTGGGCCACCAGACTCCTTGTTTTTGTGGATACAGACCAACACGGCTACCCCCTGATACTTGTAAAATGCCAGTTAATAACGTGATCTGAAAGAAAAGTAATTGTTTTAAAACTCAGTGAGAACATTCTAGGTTAAAAACAACAAAATCTTTAGGTTCATTTTGGGATGAAATCTGAGAAAGATTCCAATTTTGGTTTTAGAATTTGGGGCGGGGGAGGAGAGGGCACGTGGGAGAGTGACCCGATGAGGTCCTTCACCATGTTGAAGAATCTTTTCTGCACATTGCTTCAGAAAACACTAGCAGAATTCGAGTGACTGTATTTGATGTAGCCACCAATTCTGTTCCAGTCCTGTGGAAAGAAATGGGGAGGAGAAGCGCTGTGCTAATAAATGTGTATTATGAAATACAGATTTGATTTCTGATGCTTCTAAACAGCAAGTTATGTATGCATAATGAACAAGCAAACCGGAAATTTCAAAATGTGATCACCAGCCTAGTAGAAATGTGCCAAAGTGGAATTCAAGTTTGGCCCAAAATAAGATAATGCATAAAATAGTCCCACGAAAAGAAGTGCCCACTGATTATTTTTCATCTTATGCCTCTTTCCCTCCTCCTCACTACAACTCAACATGAGGGTCTCCATTTATTAATTGTGTAGATAAGGCTCTTTAGAAAATAGAAAAAAAAAAAGTGTCTCCAAACCAGGTAAACATAATCCAGTTAATTACAAAAAAATGGTTTTAAAATGTTACCCTATAATTGTGATAGCAGATGTTTTCACATGCACCCATTTCTTCTGTAACGTAACACAAGTATTGGTCATAAAAGACATGCTACAGTAGATTGTCAGTTAGGTCAATGACAATGTTACAAATTGGTATTAGATCTGCTACTGTAAATACCTCAAGTTAAACAAAAATTATTGTAAGATATGTTCTGATTTGAATTCTCATTTGCATTCCTTATATAAACAACATACCATGCCTTTTGAAACTCTCGATGTGGGTACTCAGTCAATACAAATAGATAAGGAAAATGTTACTTATATTGAGATTTAAAAATTAAAAAGTCCCCAAATAATATACATTTTGCTGTCAAAATGTTGTATAATAGAACACTTTAGACATAATATTTCTTAAAATGAAAGAACAGTACAAATGAATATATAAAATACCTTTGTAACCACTGGTGCTGAAAACCAGTGCCAGACTCTGTAAGGCTTTTCCTATCTTCTGATATTCCTTGGGTAATGCTGAAGAAAAAAAAAAAAAGTAAAAACGTAAATACTGTTTTACACTTTCACTGCATTATACAGCATTTCTGGTACCAAACAGCTATTCAATATTAACCAACATTTATTTTTGGGAAAAATGTTCTAGAAGTCCACCATAAGCCATATGTATGTATTAAGTTTTATGACTATTTTTGTAACGGCAACCACTTTCAATAAAAAGATAAAATACTGTCTTTATTTAGTCCTTCTATAGTTAGCTTAAAGAGATGCAATAGTATCTGCACAAAAGGTAGTATTGCATATCCATACTTGAATAAATTGACCATTCCAAACTCATGCAGATAAAAACCTTCAAACTGGACTATCACTTATTTTAAAATATAACTGTGTATAAGTACATATTTTAAAAATCACACGCCAAATAAGGATCTGTCTCTGTATATACAATCTATGTATGTGTCTCTATGTATATAATGAACATGACATATTGTGCGTGTGTATATCTAGATCTCTCTCAATATCATATACGGATATATATACACACACAGCACACCCAGCAAAACAACTCCTATTCCCCTCCCCCCCCCCCCCCCCCCACTACAGTAGAAGGATGTATGTTTTTCTAAGAAACTTTGCCCATTGCGCCTTGAGCAGGGGTGAAAGTAACTTAAAGGACTTACCGGTATGCCGGAGTCCTGAGCAGGGGGCATGGCCTCAATTGGAAGAGGCAGGGCCTTTAAATACCCGGGCTCTTTAAATCAAGATTTAAAGGCCCAGGGGCTCTGGCTGCGGCTGGGAGCCGCGGGCCTTTAAATCACCCCTGGAGCTACCAGCTGCAGAGTGGCTGGGAGCCCCGGGGCGATTTATAGGCCCAGGGCTACGGCCGCCACTACCGCAGCGGACCTCCGAGACTTTTAAATTGCCACCGGAGCCCTGCTGCCGCTGCCCCAAGGCTCCAGCAGCAGGGCTTGGGAGGCAATTTAAAGGGCCCAGGGCTCCAGCCGCTGCAGGGAGCCCCAGGCCCTTTAAATTGCCAGCCTGGGGAAGCCAGTCCAGCACAGCATGGCATACTGGCTTTTGCCGGTATGCCGTACCGTACCGGCTTACTTTCACCTCTGACCATGAGGAAAGAACTGAAAAGGTCACCATGTGTGTCCATACTTGCTTATCTAAAGCAACAAATGTGTTTAAAAAGCTTGATTCAGGTAAAATGTCCCCCATCATGGAGGCTTACAAGTATTCCTTCATTTCCTCTGTGAAGAAACCGAAATATTGTGTTTAAATGAACCCCAAAACTGGGGAGGGCGTCACCTTATTCCAAATTCATATTCATGTAACCTATACAAATTCATCCCAGAAGTACAGTGAGATTTTTTTTTTCCCCTCTTAAGTGAGCCATAGCTTCCTTTTAAAAATAAATTTGTTTCAGTGATATATCCTTGACCTGGAGTTAGTAACATGAAGACAACCTTTTATCCGAAGAAACTGCATTAGCTGCAATGTTATAGGTCATCATAACATTCTTTAAAAAAAAAAAACCTTCTTAAAAAGACCGACATCAAAATTTCAAAATGTAATACTTACAGTAGGAACTAACAACATTATATACAATTATAAGGCTAACAAAATGCGCTTGTATCTGTATTATACAATTTGGTGTTCTATTATGTCTACACAGACATGCATGCACAAATTATTTCTCCACAATGAGGTTAGAATAGCTGTGGTTTATGGCTGAACTTTTAAATTATAAACAGTATTCATAATTCATATACTACAGACCCATAGGCCTGAAGTAATCTCTGAAATAGAAATAGTATTTTGCTTGTATGAACTGTCCATTATACAAAAAGAGACAGAAGTTGAGATATGTTTGCTTTTTCATTTTTGTTTTTAATTATCTGTATTTGGGGAAGTGTATTGTGTGGATAAAAGAGGGACTAAGTAGTTTTCAATTGCTCTGACATTTTAGTATTCAGACCAACATAAATGGCTTTTGACACCATACAGCGGGTCTCTCTATTAGTATCTTTAGGCCTGGTCTACACGGGGGGGGGGGGGGGGAGGGGGAGAAAGAGAAGGGAATCAATCTAAGTTATGCAACTTCAGCTACGTGAATAACGTAGCTGAAGTCGACGTACTTAGATCGACTTACCGTGGTGTCTTCACCGCAGTGAGTTGCCTGCTGCTACTCCCCCGTCAACTCTGCCTGTGCCTCTCATGGCGGTGGAGTACAGGAGTCGACGGGAGAGCACTCGGGGATCAATTTATCGTGTCTAGACTAGATGCGATACATCGACCCCCGCTGGATCAATCGCTGCCCACCGATCCAGCAGGTAGTGCAGACATACCCTTAGAATACCTGATTTAGTATAATTCTTGCTAAGAATTATTTAATACATCACATTTTAATTTTTATTTCTTGTGACTGGCATTTCCTATGCATTGTGTACCATTCACAGTACTATCCCTTTGTGTGCCCCTTTAACCCAACACTCCATCCTCAATTTTCTCCAGCCTGCCAGGGTATTGCCATTCAGTTTTGATACCTATGCAATCCCCAGCAATGTCAGTCTGAATTTATGACACAGTGGCCACTCCAACAGAGAAAATTTGTATTTCCAATATTTCCTTCTACCACCATGTGTCATTTTAAATCTATTATGAAAGCGAATATATAAAAAAGGACTAAAGGGATACTCAATAACTTTTGGGTAAGATGGGTTCAGGTAACTAGGGATCCCTGAAATTCCAACTCCTGTGGTACTCCAACCCTGCAAGAATAGATCTGCACTGCACTCAAGCAAAAAGAGAAGATGGGGACTGCTAAGACCATAAAAGAACAGAGCACGGAGACAGAGCCAGGAACTTCCGTCCCATGCCTTGTCTCCTCCATCCTAGATACTGGAGGAGGAGAAAAAAAGAAGCAGTGGTTTGTGTGTTTTAGTTTATGCAGTTCCTGAATTCTGTAGATATTCAGTTCCTTCTTCAGTACAACTGTTGGGGATATAATGGACATTTGGTTACCTGGAATTTCACTGCAATAAAATATTAATTATATTCCACTACTGTTGTAATAATTACTGTTCATAAATATTAAAACATTTTCTCAGCTGGCCACTTATTCTTAGTTTATTATTATATTGTTCTATATTGTAGTAACAATAGACCAGGACTCCACTGTATTAGGTCCCTGCCCCATATTTTTTTTGTAAACAAGGAATGCAGAGTAGTTGTCTTTTGGGTATAAGATTAATTATAGTAATAAGCATTTTGGAGCTTTAAAATAATGATTATGTCTAGATAAAAACTATGTTAAGATGTAGTTATGGTTGAGAGTATATATTAATAATTTAAATACAATACAGAGATGTTGCAATTATCCCCAGACCAAGTGTTATAAACTCAGGAAATTTAGTTAAGGTGTAGTAACATTGGCGAGGAGGGAAGGAGGGGAAAAGGAAAAAAAAAATCTAATCTTTTTTAGCATTGTATGCCTTACTAGTAATTTTCAGCATATGGTTTCATCATAACATAGGATAGCCTCGAATTCAGTAGATATAAATATGTTTCAAATTTAAATAATAAATACAAAATATATCTAAATACACCGCTACCTCGATATAACGCTGTCCTCGGGAGCCAAAAAATCTTACCGCGTTATAGGTGAAACCATGTTATATTGAACTTGCTTTGATCCACCGGAGTGTGCAGCCCCTCTCACCCGGAGCACTGCTTTACCGCGTTCTATCGGGTCACGTTATATCGAGGTAGAGGTGTAACAATAAAAGAACAAGGCAGAGAGGACTTAAACTTATAAAGTTTCCAAGTGACACTTACGTCCAGTACAACGCTTCCAGTGTTCTTGTCCCACTGTCAATAACTCTTTGACTCCATCATCCATGGATTTGGTGAATCTGCCTACTGCATCACATTTCTGTTCTCTGTGGAATAAGAACAATCCCATTACAGACAGATACAGAGTTGTTGCAATTTGCTACAGTTGGCATTTAAACTGATGCAATGGACTTTTGAACAAGTACATGACTATTATTAATAATAACTTTTACAACGCCCAAGAGCGTGTTAAGCATTTCACAGAACTAGTAAAAGCCTGGGGTGAAATCCTGGCCCCCCCAAAGTCAATGGCAATTTTCCCACTGACTTCAGTGGGGCCAGAATTTCACTCCAGGTCCTTTGCCTGATTCATACTGTTCATTATACTTTCCATCCTTTAAAAGAAGTCTGCAACTGGATTATCATTCTTGCCCTGGATCCTTATGGATAAGGAAAGGTTTACATAGCTAATCCAAAATATCCTCTATGGCAGTCTCACATATAAAGGATATATGTCATTGTTGTCATGTATTTTAAATTTTGTGAAGAAAATGCACCCCTAGCACACTAGCTATACATTTTTAAAAAATTTAAATGTGAAGAATATTAAAAAAAAGACAACAGAAGTCTGATTTCTTAAAATGATGGTACACACAAAAACAGCAGCTATATCCTATACTCACAGAGACCAGTCTACAAAGGGTGAATCTGATATGAAAATGAATTTAAAAACTAGACTACCTCTTCAGAGAGAATACAAATATAGTCTCAACCTGAAGATGGCTAATCGATTTAGGATAAAGAGCTGCTGATGTCTCATGGAAGAAATGCTAATATTTTGTGCTCAAAAACAATCTGCCTGGAATTCAATTTATGTATTTCTCTTTCACTTTACAAAGGGTATCTGCATTACAATATCAAAACATATATAGCACTGTACACACAGGAATGCACTGAGCAATTAACAGAGTAGCTCTATAAATGTCCTAACATTTTCCCCAACTATACCATATTTTATCTAGTGCCCATGAGACCACTAAGATGTAGGTATTATCTCTGTTTTACAGAGAGCAAGAGATTAAGTGACTTGGCCAAAAATCACAGACTGGGTCATTGGAAGAGCTGAGACTAGACTTCAAAGGTTCCTAGATCCCAGCTTTGTGCTTAGGTTACTAGACATTTCTCCCTGAAAGCAGTACCTGATCATTCTTCATGAAATGTCAATTCTTTGTTTGCAATATCATAACTTGTAATTGGGAAAGTTTCTGTGACTTTAAGCAGGAAAAACAACAAAATAGGGCAACTTTAAAAAGCCAAAGATCCTATTTTTATGCAAAGTCCCAAACACTGAAGAATGCGATAACAAAAAATAAGGCCTGCATTCCAAAAAAAAGTTACCCTGTTTATGTGCCACCCAATTAATTATAATAGGACTAGATGATAGAATGAGAATAGGCATAGAAGTAATTGTTTCAAGAATTAGGCCACATGTTTTTAGGATCCTCAGTGAAAGGTGATCTAAATGATTTGACCACTTAATGGGAAGACTGACTTACAATATAATAGTGAAAATAAAATATGTAGAAATGAAATGTCAGCACATTCACCTTGGACAGGACAAACCAATAGAGCAAGAGTTATATTTTACACACCTGTGAACTCTACTGAAAAAAATGCTGAAATTATGATAAATATAAAGTGCGATTTAACCCATATGCCATTTAGTGTGAGATTTGACTACCTTCCAGGAAATAAATGGACAGAAGACTTAGGTCTTGTCTAAACACAAAAGCTGTACTGATTTAACTTACAAATGAGTTAAGTAAGTTATAAGTGCAACCCCCTTATGTGGGGAATTAAGTTGGTTTAAGAGTACTTTAGATTGAATTAGTTTAAAATAGATGCCTTATTGACTGGCAGATTTTCTATTACCGTGTGTCTGTTGCGAGAGATTAATAGGGTAGAGTGGTTGAGAAAAGAATGGCTAATGAAAAATCAGAGTGGTAAACCCCAGAATAATTTTTTTTTTTTTTTTTAAGTATTTTTGAAGTTACCCTATAACCACCTGCTTTCTTCTACTAAAGGAGATAATTCATAATATTTCTGTGAATTAAGGCATACAAACCTACTATTTTTTATTCCTGTTATTGAAAGATATATTATGAATGGCATGTACGTAGATTGAGACTTGCCCTTGAAACAAAAACAAATAATAAGCTTCCTAACTTAGAGGCCCTAACACCTTACAGCCTCATCATTTCTCTTTCCTGACTGATGAGAAATGTTATGCCTCTTGATAGTATTTTTAGAAACCAATTCTCCTGGAGCTCTCTTATCACATCATTCTCTCACTCACATACAAAATCTATTTAGTATCAAAGGTTTTTGTACCACATTGATACCATAGTATTTAAGCACATAATTAAGGTTGAGGATGAACAACTGATTTTGAAATGGAAGAGACCTAGAAGTCCATTTCCCTGCTAGGGCAGGACTGTTTCCTTGAATATAGATAGATATTACTCCATGTACCACAATGATGTTGCTTTACTGATAAAATGCTCAGCATAGGCCTCATATATTTCTAAGTCTAAGTACATATTGCTATTCTAAACATTTTTCATTCAGTCACATCAGCTCATCCACAAACATTTAATGTCTTCACAGACGTACAGACATTATGGAAATCCATGTGAACACCCATGTACTACAGTAGATTGGGGAGTGGGGCGCGTGAGCAAATCTCTCATTTTTCTTTCTAAAACAAGATTATGGGAATTACAGACAGGAACTGCAAATGAGATCCAGTTTATCACCCTAAGGTTAGCTAAGAGAAGTGTGTGTGTGTGTGGGTGTGTGTGTGTGTGTGCGTGTGTACATTCCTTTACACTTATATAAAATTTGCCCAATTTTTTATATAACTTTTTATAAAGATCCTATTTTTAAAAAGTTTGATAATTTAAGTCACTCTTCCCTCATTTGTAATAGATTTCTGCTGGTCCCTCACATCAGAATGCTTTGCTAAATGAATTAAATATTATCTTTTCCATTTTATTCACAGGATTGTTTGTCTTGCTTGACAGGACTGTCTACCTCACATTACATTTTTTTGGATACATTTAGTTGCTTTGGAATGATTCAGAACTGCCACAATAGAGAACAAAATATACCATTTAACTGGAGTGCTGGCAGGCTTCAGCGCCAATATTCTGCCAATGCTCATCGACTCTGATTCAAGTTAGTTACAAAGAGAAGTCCTTTTAGGATCTGCCTTCAATCCTGCATGTGCAGATCTCTGTGCAACATCCTTTTATTGTGTCAGAGTTCTAACAGATTTGGAGAGGTCTCCACCAAATCTTAAGATAACTTTATGAGAAAGCTACCATTTTTCAGTTTCACCTCAATGACCTGCTGCCAGAAGCCCTTTGATGCCACCAGTATGTATACTCATGCAAGCTTAAAATTTTTGTTATATGGATAGTTCAGTAGTTTTCCACCAGGAGATAACATTTTGTAATATGACTGCTGACATGTAGTATCAGTGCAAGAGAAGGGAATGCCATCTTACATTTCTATCATGTCCAAGTCAGGAGCTTCAGGTTCCATAGTAGAAAAGATCATTACTCCCACAATCTCATCTTTTTCTGCCTTCCTCTTCCCAGTTTTCCATTCCTTGGAATAAGAAAAATGGGACAATGCATACTGTGCAATGTGATCATCACTGTTTACCCAAAGTAGAGTAACATATATCCTAAGCAATGAATGCAACTTCATGGGAGTTTTGCCAATTCTTCTATAGGGACAGAAGTTCAACTTTTTTAAAAAATGCATTTCATTTTCTGTATCATAGGACTAAGCTGAAAATGTGAATTATACATTGTGCAATACATAAGTATATACAACACAAACTACTTTTCCTATAACCAAATTACAAAAGAAAAATGATTATGCACGTATCTAAATTGGTACATGTTAAAAGTTATGCTCCACTATATATAGAGTAATATGTGATATCTTTGGATTGCCATCATCCAATTGGTTAAAGGACCGAGCAACTTAAATTTTTTACTATCATTTTCCCAGATGGTCATATTTGTTTAAATAAATGCAGCAGCAGGAGGCAGAAATAGGATAACTGCCACTGTAAAATCCTTCGTGGGAATTATTCTTTTTTTAATCCTAGATATGTTGCAGCATTAGTTCTCTTTATTTCAGGTCACTAGTCATGAGAATGCCAATATCCAGCCACACAGTTTTTAGCAACAGAAACTGCTGACAAGCTAGAAGGACAACTGCATGACCCTATCTTAGCTAACACAACAGTTTCTGGATAAACCTACACTCTACACATGCACTCCATTTTGCCTTTGTTACTTATTAATACTTTAAACAAAAATTTCTTCTTTAAAAAAAAGGGTGCCAGTTACGTAGGCCTAGCAGTTAACATATAACCAGATTGGTACTAGTTCTGGAGCTTAGCAAATGGGCTACCCTCAAGAGAAAAAGAAACAAAATTAGGAGGAACAAGAAAACTGAAGAAGCAAGCTTATGTTCTAGATATATCTGGTCCAACCTCAGTGCAGGAGGCTGGACTAGACCTCTCAAGCTCCCTTCTAGCCCTACATTTCTAGGATTCTATCATCAGGGAAACCTGTGGAATCATCTTGTTACCATCAGGATCAGCCCCTTTTTCTGCCTTTTTTAATGCAGTACTGGGACCATATACCTCTAAGCTCTTCTGCTGCCAGAAACCATTCATTTTGCAGCACAGTACAGATCACTAGGACTGTACTGACTGATGAGTCAACCAACAATAAATGAGTTCAGCGGAGTCAGATCTGATCAAGTCCAACAGCCACAGAAATCTTTGGAAAGGCACATTAGTTTATTTTGTTTTAAAAAAGCAAAAATTCCCTTGGGTTGTCGGTTTTTCACCCATTTTTAGAGAATTGCTACTATTAGAGTTTCGCTCATTCTATTTTTCCTCTTCCAAAAATGTCACTAACTGGAGATACAACATGTGAGAGGAGCGAAGGGTGAGGGAGAATTAGAAATTGTTATTCCGCTAATTCGGGAAAAAAAAAAAATCTACCTTAGAATACCTATCTATTAGGACAGATGGCAATAAAATTTCATTAGGCAAACCTATTCCTCTTTTAAGCAATGAATCAAGTCTACCAAACTGATGGCAATTTACAGCTCTTGTCTATTGCCCACTGGGGGGCAGACAAATCAAAACATTCATTATCTGTAGGCTACAAAATTTAACACCACTCTCCTGTGCATAGTGAGCTCACCAGTCCAAATCCCTTTCTTTCATCTCTCTTTTCCGACTGTAACAAGGCTGAATTTTTTCCTACCTTCTCATCCCGGAAATTGAGGAACTGCTGAAAAACTTCACTTTCTGAAACAACCGGATGACGACACATCCTGGTCATCCAACCCTGCAGCCTCTCCATGCGCATTTTGATAAATTCTTCTTCAAAGCGCCCTGCAATATACTGAATAATAACTACTTCATTTCTGCTTTAGCAGCATCCACAAGTATCTTTAAAATAAAAACAGGCTCTTTTCAACTAAATTTGGTGGATTGTGAAATGGCTACCTTTATGTAATTTCTGTAGCTTGGAAAATTAGAAGAACTGTAGAGTAATAGACATCAGCTGTTGGTGAGTAGGATTGTTATTTTTAAATAATGGACAAGACACATCTTAAAGAGTTCCCTTGTTTTGTCTGATTTTGAAAAATAAGGATAATGGCACGTCATTTTCATGTTTTCCAGAGAACATAGTTAATTAGTTGACCCAAGATACAGAATTTACAGGCATGCTCAAATTGCAGGCCTTTGATTAATGCAATCTATTCAGTTCTCCAGTCAAAAGATAACAAACATATCAATTTCTGAAGAAAGTGTAAAAACAAAATGGAGTAGCATTTATTTGTTAAACATGGTAATATGTCATGTTTATAATGCTTTTGAAAGGTCCAACATCTGTTAAGTTCATACATGGAAGGCAGGGGCACAAAAGACAACACCCACCAACAAAATACCTTTTCACTTGTTCAAAATTTATAAATATTGTATCCACCAACATACCAAGATTCCCGCCCCCCCACATAAGCTGGAAAAGATGAAGCTAAAAGAATAGAAAAGTTTGGCATTTATGAAGTGCCAGCTCTTTGTAACTACAGAGATATTTAGCACATATCATTGAAACTCTATTACATTTTAAAAGTAGGTAACTGAAGAAATGCTATTTATAAAGAGTAATTTCCACCATTCTGTATTGATAATTACCTTTGTTTTATTAACATTAAAAAAAATTATAATTTTATAGTTAAAATTGGGGAAAAAAAACACTCATTCGTTTGAGGAGTCCAACATAGTACACAATGAATAGTATACATTTGAAAAGGATAAGGCATTGTTACAGCATATTAACCGCTCTGATCCACATAGCAATGTAGATAACAGTCCTTGAAGGAGTATACTTCAAAAATATATGTATATAAAAACCTGACCGTTGCTATGGCAGCAGCTTAAAATCCCCACAGAAAACGAAAGCGGTGAGGTACAAACAAGGAGAGGAGCTGGCAATACTAACTGGTAGACATGTACAGAACTATTGAAAACAATAGGAAACTGCGTCCATACTTAATGGCATCTAGTCAATTAATAGAATAATTTAAGACTGAAGGAAAAGACAACATATTCCATAACTATAACTTGCTTTGTCATCCAGCTGTACTAAAGCTGCAGTAGTGTCTGAGTCAGTGAACGGAGACATGAATGGTAACTTATTTGGAATCTTTGCAAATCATATCCATAATCCATAACAGCCAGCAAAAACAGGATTCCTGTTACAGTTCTCGTCTAAACAAAGTAATAGTCAGCTGGCATAGTAGCAGGCTTTCCGCAGACTAGTGTCTAGAATAGCTTTTTTTTTTTGTCCAGCCGTCCTCTGAAAGAAACTGCCCGAGCATGCTGAAAGATATTTACCATTTTAAAAGAAAGTTTTATTTAAACTAATTTCTAAAGGAAATAAATACCCTTTCTTGGCACAAATCAAGAAAATCACCCTCGCTCACAGAATACCAAAGACAAAAGGTTAACTGAGATGCCAGATTCTCTTTTGAGTCTTTTATGATGCAATTACAATGAAAGCTAGAGACACATCATCAGGTCTTCGGGTTTCTTTTTAGTTCACGTGCACGTGTTTAAATAAAAATACTGGTGGAATTCTAAGCATAAGGCTAGCTAAGCAAAAACAAAATCACTTCCTCACTTTTCAGTTTCCTCGGCATTTATCCCAGCATTTGCATCAATGCTCAACTTTCTTCTTCACACACAGAGAGGCTGTTGCATTTTCAGTGGCACAGAGAGCCACATGGTTGGCTGCATGCCTGTGTGTGTGTGTGTTTCTTTTTGACTTGCCTTTATATTTAAAAGAAAAAAAAAAGCTGCGTAAAAGTCTCACCAGAAAGGGGGGGGGGGGGGGAGAGGAAGCAGTAGTATTAACTAAATATGAACAGAAATTGCACGTTTTCTTCCAGTACAGGTCTCCACTTCCCACTAAATGCACAATTCACCGCACATGTTAACAAATACATCCCTGGTTAACGTGCCACAGAATTCTACAAAAAGGCACAGATACTGAGATTACACATGACTGTGATGACTGAGCTGCTGAGACCACTGAGGGCCCAATCCAATAGCCATTGAAATCAAGGCTTCCATTGACTTCAAAGGGTTCATGTCAAGCCTTTATTGTTTAGCCCAACAAAGAAAATAACAGAACGCCACTAGCCGTCACCTTCAGCCCCCAACTAAAACCTCTCTAGCACATCATCAAGGATCTACAACCTATCCTGTAAGATGATCCCTCACTCTCAGATCTTGGGAGACAGACCTGTCCTCGCTTACAGACAGCCCCGCAACCTGAAGCAAATACTCACCAGCAACCACACACCACAGAACAAAAACACTAACCCAGGAACCAATCCTTGCAACAAAGCCCAATGCCAACTCTGTCCACATATCTATTCAAGTGACATCATCATAGGACCTAATCACATCAACCATGCCATCAGGGGCTCGTTCACCTGCACATCTACCAGTGTGATATATGCCATCATGTGCCAGCAATGCCCCTCTGCTATGTACATTGGCCACACCGGACAGTCTCTATGCAAAAGAATAAATGGACACAAATCTGACATCAGGAATCATAACATTCAAAAACCAGTAGGAGAACACTTCAACCTCTCTGGTCACTCAGTAACCGACTTAAAGGTGGCAATTTTGCAACAGAAAAGCTTCAAAAACAGACTCCAATGAGAAACTGCTGAACTTGAATTAATATGCAAATTAGACACCATCAAGTTAGGCTTGAACAGAGACTGGGAATGGCTGAGCCATTACACACATTGAATCTATTTCCCCATGTTAAGTATTCTCACACCTTTTGTCAAACTGTCTGTAATGGCCTATCTTGATTATCACTACAAAAGTTCTCTCTCTTAATTAGCCTCAGAGTTGGTAGGACAACTCCCACCTTTTCATGTTGTGTGTGTGTGGTGTGTGTGTGTGGTGTGTGTATATATTATATATATATATATATATATATATATATATATCCTTACTATATGTTCCATTCTATGCATCCGATGAAGTGGGCTGTAGCCCACGAAAGCTTATGCTCAAATAAATTGGTTAGTCTCTAAGGTGCCACAAGTACTCCTGTTCTTTTAATCTGGGCAGAGGGTCATATAGATAGAGAACACTTTTCGTGTGACCTTTGTCAGCAAGTGTGAAATGAACTATAAAAGACCCATATGTAACATTTTACTTATGATCAGAAAAGTAACAGTGTACTCTCGGTCTGAGGATCCTTCCTCTCTCCCCCACAATTTTCACTTTTATTATTCTTCTCTTTCAAACTGAAAGGCCCCTTTGTCATGATAATGGTCTCTCTGAACAAATGAAGAGGAGGTTCTCTTAGAGCCACTCCCAAAACTGCCCATGGGGTTGTTTCAGAACAATGAGACCTTCTCCACTACCAAGACTGAGCACACTCCCTCGGTAGTGCTTAGTTTTCCAGCCCAGTGGCAAAATGATCAAATTTGAGATTTGAACCGATATTGACATATGCCATGAGTCAGACTATCATCAAGCCACCATACCCAAAAGAAGAATTACCCTGAACACTTTTCAAAACCATTGAGAAATAAGGAGACTGTCACTATCAGGGGAGATTTTTTCTTTGAGTTCACAGCTGGAATCATTTACCTGTGACTTGCTTGTCGGGAAGAGATGGGATTGGAATGGCAAATCCAAATTTAACCAGGAGACGCTCATATAACCAATCAAAGTGTTTATATCTGTGGTTGACAGATCGATTAGTGTTCTGTGGAACAGGCAAAAGAAAATTGTGACTTTTGATGGATCCTTTAAAAAATTAAAGTAAAGTCACCAACAAACGATTAATGTGACCAACTAGCTTGAGTAAAGCTTTAGCCCAAAGTCTCAAAATAGTTACTATTTAAAAACAGGTTTCAGAGGGGTAGCCCTATTAGTCTGTATCAGCAAAAACAACAAGGAGTCCTTGTGGCACCTTAGAGACTAACAAATTTATTTGGGCATAAGCTTTCGTGGGCAGCCTACAAAAGCTTATGCCCAAATAAATTTGTTAGTCTCTAAGGTGCCACAAGGACTCCTCCTTGTTTTTATTTAAATACAGTGCCTAAAGGCAACAATGATGAAAACATTAGCTATTCATAACATAGTACAGTTACCAATTGGGAAAAAGTAACTTTTCCTTAAACGATCTGCTATTATTTGCTATCGTAGCCCCCCCGGCACCACCACCACCTTCCCACCTTTATATACAGAATGAAGTCCTGTGTCACACACACTTACAGTACATGTTAGCTGATATTCAATGTAGCTCTTCAAGCCATACATTTTGGAACCTTTTTTGGGATCTGCCACCACACAGTCAAACGTAGAGGTAGGATAAACCCACATAGGACCATAATCGCCAACCTGCAAGAAGTTACAAAAATATTAATTTTATAAATGTAAACAGACAAGAAAGCAATGGAAACTGGTGTTGGTCTAAGCATCCAGGGACTAAACTGATATTTGAGGGAGCACAGCAGCTTGCAGGAGGCATTCAGGGCTAGTTAAAGCGGGGCCCTTAGACTCTTGCAAAGTCCACTACCTCTCATTTATCAATCTAATCAGAGGTGCATAATGTAACTGAAATGGCTTTTAGAAATATTGTTTAAAATTTTGAATAGCATAAGGTGTTTTTCTTATAGCAAGCAATGTATCTAGAATAGCTGATAATGAACAAAGGCTACTACTGGAAGATGTTACCCTTGACTTTTCACCAGAAATGCCCAACTCTCTCCACTGAGTAATTTGAAGGTATTTTGATTGTCTAAACCGTTATGTAAGTATTCCCACTGTATTTGATGGGAATAGTTGCACAAGTGAGGGTTTGCAGACTGGGCTTTATGTTACCTATATGTTAGACCCATTTACATATTGCACAGCCAAGCAGACTACATTGTAAGCAGCATTACAAGAACACTGGAAAAATTATTACAATCAAAGAAGCAAGGAATTAAGAGCCTGATCCTGAGAAAGGCTGCTGAGCATCTGCAATTCCCATCAAAATCAAAGGGAGTTAATCTGGACACTGCAACGAATGAGGACAAACACAGGGATGGATTTTAAGCAGCAGGCTGCAACTTTATTAAACTTAACATGGGGAGGGGCGCTATCTGCTTTGTTACTCATTCTCACAACCCTGGTAAACTCTCCTCAGCCTACCCCCAGCACTCCGCTCACTCAGAGTCTTACCACCACCCCTCACATCGGTAGGGGGACAGAGGATATTCAGAGGGGGGAGGACCTCAGCCCACAATGTCTCCCCCTATCCCATCTGTACAAGGCCCATCAGCAAAATCCCAGGTCTTTTACTTCTGGGAACTCTTTTTATTTAGCCTTTTAACTGCACTGGAATTAGGTGTAAATTGCAGCAAACTAACATGCCTACCAAGTACTGCCACAAATTAACAAATCCTATTCCTAATTAACCTAGTTGTCCCTCCACGATGTTGCAAGGAAGGCAAAAAATTCCCAAGGCATATATCATTTTGGCCCGTCAGACCCGCAGCATCCTCAAAACACATCTTGAAAGCTATCAATAAGAGGTCAGGGGATGGGCTGCAGGAACAGAGCAAGAGGCTCCACATGGCCCAGACTAAGGTTTAAATTAATGGAAGGGGAGGGCAAGGAACCAATCAGCACCCTTCCTCCTTTCGGATGGCCAATGAATAGCTAGATACTCTGGAGGGGAAGGAACCACCTCTGCATCCTACCAGTGGGTGCTCTTCTCCCCATTTAGCTGCGGCTATCCCAATCACCAATAGCCCCCATCAAGTTTCCCACCTATTGAGGCAGGTGGGTGGCACTGGAGATTCTCAACATTTGGCAAGATCAGGCCCTAATGGCACAGTCTCTCCAAATAAAAAAATATACATAAAAAACAGTGTCCACCGTACACGAGGCATTAGGTTACCAAACTAAGCTTTTACTTACACATTGGTATTAGTCTCCCTCAGTAGTTCCTCTTTTAGCCTCAACATGTCTTAAAAATAATTCGGATAAGGAAAAAAAACAACAACTTACAATTATGGAAATTTTCTCTTTGGGTTTTACTAGCTGCTTTGCCAACAGATACTGTTCCATTCCAGGTTTTGCAAATCCAGGGAATCTAATCAAAGAAATAAAGCGACTGAATTTCTTTTTCATAATCCCTTCTTTGACAGGTTCACAATTTCCTGCCATGTTTTTAAAAACTCATTATTCCTGATAGCCTAATTACACTAAATGAAATCTGTGCTAATCACAGATTGCTTTGATGGCTAATTATTCACTGGAAAAAAACCAGTCAAGCTTCACCTGTTGAGTAATCATCTTTATACATGAAAGTACAGGATACTAAGCTGGTTTCTGATTGGCTGAACTGCACAATAGGTCTGGTACTCAAAGCCAATCAGAAGAAGTAGGACAGTGGAATAGTTAACAGCAACTCCCATTCTATTACATCATCACTCAACAGCTAAAATGATTTGAATTCACATCAGTTTAATCTGATAAACAGTAATAACGATTTACTATGAACTACAATGTTATAATTTTATCTAGTAGTTCTGGATATGACATAAATGTGAGGCTCACATGTTTTATTCACTAACAATTAATAAGTGAAGTTATTGGGCCCTCAAATCAAAGTTTACATTACAAAAACAACCAATTTCCTCTGTCTTTTCAATGAAATGACTGGACCAAAAAAAGTTGGCTCCTTGAAGTGCTGCCAAGCAGCTGCTGTTTGCATGGAGCAACAATACCGGTGAAGTGTGACTTAAATTCACAAATTAGTTTGGAATGTCCCTAAAATAGGGGGCTTTGTTTGTGGCGATGCTGGATTTTTAAATAAGTTGTAGTATACAACAGTGAAATCTGCATTAACAGAAATAACATCATTGTAAAAGAACACTGTCACAGGACAGGACCAAAGTGCCTCCTGCTTTGAAAATGCAGGGCTTGTACTACTAGCTACATAACAGGGGCCATTATTCTGTGTCTGTTTTCTATTCCACTGATATTCAATTGCAACTACTTCTCAAAGCCAGTGATAGAAGCTTATCCACTTATACCTATTTATTATTCCAGGGGTAATATTCTATTTGACCCTAGATGAGATTTCATCCTGTTTTAAAATGTGGACTAACTTTAAATCGGAAAAGTAAATAAAAATTAGACTTCCTGTAATAACAGGCCTGATTCTCCACCACACATTCAAGCAAGTATTCATTCATTAAAGTCAGTGAAACTACTTGCTTGAGCAAGGATTTTCACATGAAGAAGGGTTATAGATTTGAGCTCAGTATTTTCAAAAGGTAGAAATCCAAAGAATCAAAAACAGTTACTCAACAAACTGTCCCTCTTGCAGTACAGTGATAAAGGCCCCAATCCTACCAACGTTTATACATATGCATGGCTTTATGCATGTGAGCAGGCTCACTGAAGTCAATGGGACTTCTCATATGAGGAACATTAATTTTGTATTTGCCAGATTGGGACCTTTGTCATTGATTGCAGAAGTCTTGTGCTCAATCTGATTTACTTTAAATAACCATTCTGGTTATAGCTATAAGGAATAATGGATACATATGATAAAGAAACACATAACCAAATCTAAGTTCAAAAAGAATGAAGTGACAACTGAAGGAACTGTGTCTGAAAGCCAGACACTGCACTTACATTACTTAAACAAAACACCCAAAAAAAAAAAAAAAAAAAAAAAAAAAACACCACCCTCGCTGTTCTAACAGATTATCTATTATGAACATGTAAAGAAAATTAAAGGCTAGCAAGAGACAATGAATCTGTTCTTTAGGAGTATTGTTTTTTCTGTTAGAGGGTTATGCTGCCATTTGGTCAAACTGTCTTATAAAGTTCTGGTTATTAGCCTAAAAGTTAAAGAAAGCTAGTCTTATTTAGATTTAAAACCAAAACTAAAAAAAGGAGAGTATCCCAGATATGCAATATTCATTGATAAAGTGCATGACTCAAATAAGCATGATAGCATAGACACAAACAAAGACATAGAAATGACGGGTAACTGTGTATAAAAAAAGACCTTTCAAAGGGATGAGAACACTAAAATATACTATTAATTTACATTTAAAAATATTTACTATTCAAGTATTTCCCATTTTCCCTGGACATTTATTTTTTTTTTGTTAATTACATTACGAAAGATCTTTGGAGAGCTTAAAAACAGGAAGAAAAAAAAATCAGGCTTCAGACTAGTTAAAGTACTGATTGCATAGCAATGCAGCAGAAACACACAAGTTTGGTCTGGAGATCCCTTTTCCATGCACATCAATGGGTATTAAAAAGCTGTTAAGTAATAATTAGTTTGAATATTTTCCTACATTTTTAAAATTTAATTTTTCTTTTGAGGATCAGGAGATGGAGACATTTTTTATTAAAGCACACACACAAAAAGCACTCAAGCCTCTGCATTACAAAAGTTGTAAGAGTTTTGTTGTTGCTGCTATTCCCAAGGAAACTGACATCAGGATGCCAAGAACAAAATAAAATATTTTAAACTAATAAGTTAAAAAAAATCCCTTGTGACACAGAAAACAGGTTAAAGGATAATGCAACATCCATTTCTACATTAACAGGAGTGACAACTGAAAGCGGAGTGGCCAGTTCTGCAAAAGTCTTTTTTGCCTCTTCCCCAGCACCACACCACGTAAGGTGTCTACACTGTAATGTAATACCAGGGTTCAAACTCAGGCTCAAGCCTAACCCCCCTTCGGTCTACGCACAAATCATGCTGACCAAAGGGTGACTAGATAGCAAGTGTGAAAAACTGGGATGGGGTGGGGAGTAACAGGGGCCTATATAAGAAAAAGCTCTGAATATCGGGAATGTTCCTATAAAAGTCGGGAATTTCTGGTCACCCTAGGCCCAGGAACCAACAGCCTTACATTGCAGTGTAGACACATCCTTAGACTTTAAAACCTGCAATGTGTTAATATCTTTCAAAAGTTTTAAAATTAAGATATTTAAAGACTGTTTAAAAAATTGAGACCTCTGCAACGTTCACTAGATTTTATTTTTCCTCCCACATTTAAACCACAAAGGCCATGGCTCATGGCTGAAAGGGGTTATTAAATTATGACAAGATGCCAGGTCAAATTCTGCTCCCAGTTATACTGGTATCAATTGGGCATATATCCACTGGAGTCAATAGAGTTGCACCAATTACGGATGTATTCCAATGACTCCACTGGAGTTACATCAGTGCCAATTTGGCATAACTGGGAACAACATTTGGCTCATTCTATTGAAGGCTGAAGGGCTGAGCCCCAATAGTTCCTTTTAAGCAGTGATGGGGAGGGGAAGAGATCTTTCAAAAGTAGACAGGGGGAAAGGGACTTCTGTGCTCTTGAAAACCAGTTCAGAGAGTTGTACAGTGGAATTGATTGTACTTGATTTCATATCTTAAAGAGAAAAAAGGAACAGAGGGGGGATCGAAGGTTCAGAAGATTATGGGGTAATACAGCCTTTCAGCTCTAGGTTGTTAAAGCTGACCCCTATATCAGCAACAACTGATGGCTGTTCAGCAGACAGTGTAAGATGAGTTTCTAGTTTCACTCTGATTCCTAATGAACCAATATTGCAATATCACCACAACTGGAACTCTTGTTGAGATGGCAGTTGCCACAGCAGAGCCAAAAACTGAACTACTTCCATCCCTGGAAGTAATCTTTTCAGGTCAGAGTTGGAGTACAAGACGACACCACTCTGGAGCACCATGCACAGTCAATCCTGTTCCATGGATAAGAAACCTCACCTGCCAAGATCACTAATTAAACAACTAAATTAAAAGCTTTATAGGGTATGTCTATATTACAAGCACTATACTGGCACAGCTGCGACACTTCAGCTACACCATTGTAGCATTTGTAGTGCAGACACTTGCAACAGTGATGCCAGGGGTATTTCCATCACTGTGATAAATTCACCACCCGCCCAAGAGGCAGTAGCTTGGGGGATGGAAGAATTCTTCTGTCAACCTAGCTTTGTCTATACCAGCACTTAGGTTGGCTTACCTATGTCCCTCAGGGGTCAGACCCCTGAACGACAGAGTTAGGTCAACCAAAGTTTTAGGGGTAGACCAGGCCTTAAGTTTAGAAAGGCAATAAGTATCCTGGAAAAACTCATGAGTCAATTGGCTACAAACACCACACCAAAGACACATGCCTGTGTCATATGTTTCAGGTAGCCTCTATCTTTCTCTACATGCTCCAGCTGTGAAGTGATAATGCTGAATTTGTGACATCTGTATATCTACTACATACACTGCACATTTAAGTGGAAGGACAGGGTGAATCGTGTGAGGGGGAAAAATTCCTATTCAAATAAACTTTTACAATCTTAACTCTGCCCCAATATTTAATTTCTTCTAATCTCTAACACTGTTTTTCCCAGTTTGCTGATCATTACTTGTTAAGTGGTAATTTCATTGCAGCTGCACGAGTATTTCCACGCTGTGGGCCCCCTGCCTCAGAAGACTCACTCTCCTTATAGCCAAGGTAAGATGGTGCCGTTGATTTTGGGTCATCCCAGTCATCATCCCAATCGTCGTCATCAGCAGCCGCTAAAGGAGGAGAAGGATAAAGCGATTAAAAAAAAAAAGAGTATTACTACTTTGCTGAGCCAAAGATCTTCCTCTCCCACCCCCCATATTCAAAAGAAAAAATTGAGAACTAATTCAGCTCAATGTTTTTTGGCTCCTCATTTAAAATGTATCCCATAAAACCTAGACATCCAAATAAAACAAATCTATTAAATAGATTGCCTTAATGAACCAGTACTTTCTTTAATTGGGCACTTAATTGACACTTTCCCAGCTAATATGTCCCAAATATAAATCTCTCTCTTCACCTAGACTTCCAGTGTTAAAAAGACTAGAAAATTCTTTGAAATACTGGCTGCAATGCTTAAAAATAGAGCGTTTGTATTACTGGCCTTGCGTTGGCAGAAACAGGAACACACAGATTTAAAGTTGTATGTTGCCCAAAAAGTTAGAGCTATGTGAGCTGAACAACATGTCTAGGATTCTGTTCTTAACACTCATGGCTCTTACCTGCTAATTCTTCATGCAGTTCTGAAAGGGTGGACTGATGTAGATCATTGCCATTGTATAGGAAATATTTTAGGAGTCCACCACTTTTCTCCATAGAATTAGAATCATAGGACTGGAAGGGACCTTGGTAAGTCATCTTGGCCAGTCCCCTGCACTAAGGCAGGACTAAGTATTATCTAGACCATACCTGACAGGTGTTTGTCTAACCTGCTCTTAAAAACTTCCAATTACAGAGATCCCACAACCTCCTTTGGTAATTTGTTCCAGTATTAACTGCCTTACAGTTAAGAAGTTCTTCCTAACGTCTAACCTAAATCTCCCTTGCTGCAACTGAAGCCCATTGCTTCTTGTCCTATCTTCAGCTGACAAAGAACTTATCACCCTCCTCTTTTTAACAACCTTTTACATACTTGAAGACTTATCACATCCCCCCCTTGGTCCTCTCTTCTCCAGACTACTGCCATTTTTTTCAATCTTTCTTTGCTTTCTAGACCTTTACTCGTTTTTGTTGCTCTCCTCTAGAGATTCTCCGATTTGTCCACATCATTCCAAAAGTGTGGTGCCCACAACTGGACACAGTGCTCCAGTTGAGCCCTTAGGGTTTAGTAGAGTGGAAGAATTACTTCTTGTGTCTTGCTTACAACACTCCTCCTAATACATCCCAGAATGATGTTCACTTTTTTGCAACAATATTTTATTGACTCCTCGTATTTAGTTTGTGATCCACTATAACCCCCAGATCTTTTTCTCCAGTCCTCCTTCCTAGACCGTCATTTCACATTTTGTATATGTTATACCGATTATTCCTTCTTATGTGTAATACTGTGCTTTTGTCCTTATTGAATTTCATTCTATTTATTTCAGACCATTTCTCCAATTTGTCAAGATCATTTCGAATCTTAATCCTATCCTCTAAAGCACTTGCAACCCTCCCAACTTGGTATCATCTACAAACTTTAAGTGTACTCTCCATGCCATTATCCAAATAATTTATGAAGATATTGAATAGAACCAAACCCAGGACAGACCCTCCTCCCCCATATGCCCTTCCAGCTGGACTGTGAACCATTGACGATTACTCTCTGAGTACAGTTTTCCAACCAGTTGGGCACCCATCTTATAGAATGTTCCTCTAGGCTACATTTACCAGTTTGCTTATGAGGTGGTCATGAGACACAGTATCAAAAGCCTTACTATGGTCAAGCTACTGCTTTCTCCCATCCACAAGGCTTTTTACCCTGTCAAAGAAGGATATTAGGTTGGTTTGACATGATTTGTTCTGGACAAATCCATGTTGATTTGTTATCACCTTTTCTTCTAGGTGCTTACAAATGGATTGTTTTATTTGCTCCATTATCTTTCCAGGTACTGAAATTAAGATGACTGGTCTATAATTTCCTGTGTTGTCCTTATTCCCATTTTTATAGATGGGTACTACTTTTGCTCTTTTTCCAGTCTTCTGGGATCTCTCCAATCCTCCACGAGTTCTCAATATAATCACTAACGGCTCAGAAATCTCTTCAGCCAGTTCCTTAAGTATTCTAGGAGGTATCTCATCAGACTCTGCCAACTTAGACATCTAACTTGTTCTTTCCCTATTTTAGCCTCAGATCCTATCTCATTTACACGGATGTTCAATATATGAGTGAGCATCAGAGGCAGTGGTGAGTTGGAGCCGGTTCACGCAAACCGGTTGTTAAATTTAGAAGCCGGTTTAGAACCAGTTGTTAAAGGGGTGGGCAAACTCCAACCTGTGGGCCCGCCTGAGCTCCCGGCTGGGGAGGCTCCCCAGCTTCCCCTCTCTCACAGAGCCTCAGCGGGCTGAGCCGCCAGCGCCAGCGCTCTGGACCGCTCCTGGGCAGCTCTGCAGCTCCTGCCGCTCAAAGTGGCAGGGTAAGGCGCTGGGGCTGCAAGCTCCAGAGGCCACGCGGCATCCATACACACTGCCCTGAGCAGCATGGTAAGGAGGCCAGACCGGGGCTGGGAGGAGGGGTTGGATAAGGGGCAAGGAGTGGTTGGAGCAGGCAGAGGTTTTGGAGCAGACAGTCAGGGGATGGGGAACGGGGTGGGAGTTCCGGGGGTCTGTCGGGGTGGTGATGGATGGGGTCAGGGCAGTCAGGGGACAGGGAGTGAGGCGAGTTGGGTAGGGAGTAGGATCCTGGGGTGGGGTGTCTCGAGAGGGGGTGGTCAGGGGACAAGGAGCAGGGGGCATTGATGGGTTGCGGGTTCTGGGGGGGACGGTCGGGGGAGACAGGCTCTTTTGGGATGCACAGCCTTCCCTATCTGGCCCCCGATACAATTTTGCAACCCGGATGTGCAGGGCCAGCTTTAGGAACTGCAGGGCCTGATTCAAACAAACAGTTTTGACAGGGCCCTGGCAGGGATGACTTAAAAAAAAAAAAAAAAACACAAACCACCGAACACGTGGGGCTTGTACTCACCGGGCGGTGCTCCGAGTCTTCGGCCGTGGGTCCTTCACTTGCTCCGGGTCTTCGGCGGCACCAAAGGACCCGCTGCCAAAGTGCCACCGAAGACCCAGAGTGAGTGAAGGACCCACCAGCAAAGTGCCGCTGAAGACCTGGTAGGGAACCAGTTGTTAAGATTTTGGCAGCTCATCACTGATCAGAGGGGTAACTGTGTTAGTCTGTATCCACAAAAACAATGAGGAGTCCAGCGGCACCATAAAGACTAAGATTTATTTGGGCATAAGCTTTTGTGGGTAAAAAACCCACTTTATCAGATGCATGGAGTGAAAAATTTTCATTCCATGCATCTGCTATATGTTATGTTATGTTAGTGGTCCCATCACTGCTAACCTTTCTGGTGGAAACAAACAAAAATGGTATTTAATACTTTGGCCATTGCAACATTTTCTGCAATTGTCTTTCCCTCATCATTGAGTAATGTGCCTACCCTGTCCTACCATGTGAATGTTGTTATGTTTATAAACTTTTCACAGTATAGAAAAGGGACACTACTGTACAGTGATCCTCATTCATACCAACATTCTGGTCCAGATTATTTAGAGACTGAACAAATCATTCATGGGAGCATTTAGCTGACCTGGGCCTTGATAGGCCTGTGGGTGCCCAAATTGTGCTGCTCCCTCCCAGTTGTTCAAAGTGGTGTTTTTCTGCCCCGCTGCACTTTCAGGGTTGGTTGCCCAGCCATCACCAGAATTTGCATTGTCCACGTTTCCAGATTTCCAGTTTGACCAGGGGTCTTGGGCACTGTTGACCTATAACATAAATAAAAAAGAAAAATAATAAAAAAAACTGCTGAAGAAACCAGGAGAAATGCATCCTAAATCTTCATCACTGGAGAGCGCAAAATTTTTTTAATTTAAGGAAAATAAAAAGGACTACAAGTTTTCTGTGTTCAGCACTTGGCAATGACTTCATAACCCAACCAAGGCAAATCTCAGATGCTCATACTACAGGTATGAGGACCATATAAATATCTAGATGGATTATGATTAACTTTCCACTGATGGTAACATTGGGACATCACTGAAAACAGTATTGCCTTAACTACTCAAAGTGAAGTCAATAAATTATTGGTTCTAACAATTTTCTAAAGCATTCTTATCCACAGCAGTTATCTCCAGTTACCCTGAAAGTATGTGCAGATCAAAGAAAAATCCAAGACTTGACATTTTTATGTGAGATTTTATTCTGTCAACTCCTGTATCGGTGTTTGCTACCTTTATTTCACTAAACCAATGATCAAATATTTAAGAGATGAACAATACAAATTTTCCTCTGCATTTTGTACTTTGAGAAAAATAGGTAAATGTTTACTTGTGTGCAAAGAGGAGCACTCTACCAGAGATATTACAGGTAAAGGGCAAAAGACAACCTGACAGTCATGTTTATTTTCTGACAAAGAGAAAAAGCCAATTCAGAATTAGAGCAGAAATCCTTGCATTTTGCATAGGCTCTGCAAAGCAGTGAATGCAACACTTCTGTCACACAGTAGCATCCCAACTGGACAATCCCCAGCAATGAATTTCTATCATACTAGAATACGGACTACCTACAGCATTTGCTAGGGTAGAATGCTCTAAGATTTCATTAAGATCTCCATTACAAAACACTGTCAACTTCTTCCTGGCCACCCTCTCCCCTTGCAGTGTTTTTACCATGATCATAAATTTATATTTAAACACACATACACACTTCTCTCCCCTTCAACCCCCCACCACCTTTTCCCCAGCTGAAGTCTTCCATGCTTGGTCACAGCTTAAAAGTAAGTTTCTTCTTCTGCAAGGTCTGAGCAAAATCTGCTTCACTGTTTGAGTTCTGAGAGATTGAAATATTTTATCTCAAGCACGGAAAGAATACAAAAGACTTTTTTGAATAAATATGCATCAGAACAGCTGAACTTTAGAAGTTGAAACTTTTCAGACATCTAATCCCGAGGATTTATGTATAGGCCAGTTTGGGCAGGGATTCTGGAAAGATTTTTAAAACTTGTATGAGGCTGTCATTCATTCATCACAACTTTACTAGTTAGCCTAGTACTTTTTCATTTGAGATTTCAAATGATGGCTCCAAATAGCTGCATTCCTCATGCATGGAGGAAATTCAGCCTGCAGCCATGGAGTCCTTTTAGGCTGCTCGATGTTACTGGATGCCAAAATAGCCATGTTAATAAAACTGCTCACTTTCAAGATTGCACTCCATCCTATGCAACACAGAGGTGGCAATGGTGGTGATCCACACATTCATGACATGCCAACTCCATTAACTGCAACTCATACGTATGAACAAAGCCATACACCCTACACCTCTACTTAACAGCCCAGATGGCTGTGAACACCTCAACAAAGTGCTCTGAGCTCTGCCCTAGCTCCATCAATTAATGCACACAGTCTAGTTAAAGGGCTCCGCTTTGATACTCAAACCTTCCATGAGAACTGTGAATAGTTATAGTACCTAGGGTATCACCTCTTCCCCTCAACCAGCACCTCCCAGAACAGCTAACGTCCACCAGAACAAAGAAACAGTCTATCAACACAGGGAGGCTTACAAGTGCAGGAGATTGAAAGGAACTGGACCTAGACTGTGGAACTCATTCCCACAAAAGCCAAGAATGACCATGGACCTCACCACTTTCAGGACTGAATGTAGAACTCAGTTATTGGCTTTAGCTTTCCCTAAAAATTTCTTCACATACACAAATCCAGTCTACACTAGGGAACCATTGCAATGCTTGGGAGGTGCTCAGAACCTAGGAGGATGAGGGCCATGTAAGTACCTACTTTACAGAGAGACAAGTTTCAGAGTAACAGCCGTGTTAGTCTGTATCCGCAAAAAGAAGAACAGGAGTACTTGTGGCACCTTAGAGACTAACAAATTTATTAGAGCATAAGCTTTCGTGGACTACAGCCCACTTCTTCGGATGCATATAGAATGGAACATATATTGAGGAGATATATATACACACATACAGAGAGCATGAACAGGTGGGAGTTGTCTTACTAACTCTGAGAGGCCAATTAATTAAGAGAAAAAAAAAAAAAAAAAAACTTTTGAAGTGATAATCAAGCTAGCCGAGTACTGATCTATGCCATCATGTGCCAGCAATGCCCCTCTGCCATGTACATTGGCCAAACCGGACAGTCTCTACGCAAAAGAATTAATGGACACAAATCTGACATCAGGAATCAAAATACTCAAAAACCAGTGGGAGAACACTTTAACCTGTCTGGTCATTCAGTGACAGACCTGCGGGTGGCTATATTACAACAGAAAAACTTCAAAAACAGACTCCAAAGAGAGACTGCAGAGCTAGAATTGATATGCAAACTAGACACAATTAACTCCGGTTTGAATAAGGACTGGGAATGGCTGAGCCATTACAAACGTTGACTATCTCCCCTTGTAAGTACTCTCACACTTCTTATCACACTGTCTGTACTCGGCTAGCTTGATTATCACTTCAAAAGTTTTTTTTTTTTTTCTCTCTTAATTAATTGGCCTCTCAGAGTTAGTAAGACAACTCCCACCTGTTCATGCTCTCTGTATGTGTGTATATATATCTCCTCAATATATGTTCCATTCTATATGCATCCGAAGAAGTGGGCTGTAGTCCACGAAAGCTTATGCTCTAATAAATTTGTTAGTCTCTAAGGTGCCACAAGTACTCCTGTTCTTCTTTTTACAGAGAGAGGCACACACATTTAAATAGGCTGTATGCTAATGAAATTTCTGCAAATGTTAGATGATTAAACCAGACCTCAAATCAGTAGGGATCAGTTTGCATATAAGGTAACCAGATAAGAATCTATCCAGGGGAAAAAGTGTGCCTCTTAGGAGGACTGAATACTTGTGATAGAAAGCCTTTTGAGCCAGAAAAAATGCCATCTATTTGGCTCCATGCCAGGTCAGCATCATGCAGAGAGCTGGATATGGTGCTCTTCTGAACATAATAAGCTTTTTCTGGCCAATGAGGACTTCCAAACCCACAGAGAATTGATCTGAGAAGAACTGTCTCAGGGGAAACTGCTAGGTTACTGGAGTCCTCCTGTTCCTGTGTGGCCCGGATTTGACACATTGTTGCTCTCATTCAAACTAAGGGAAATCATCTGCAATTTGTGGAATCTGAATTTGTTCTTGCATCTTTGGTTATTTGGTACATGCATAGGCAGGGATGGAGACACACTCCAGGTCACAATAGAGCATCGGAGATGCTGACTAAAAAAGGAGTGCCTATACTGGGACCAATAATTTGGGAAAACCAGCCACCAAGAGAGTATTATGTATGCAGCACCTAGGAAAGAACTGCTTGCATAATACTCATTTGCTTGTACACTGCTCAGCTGATTGACAGTGATCAGCTCAGTAGTGGGAAGACTGACAGAACGGAGAGTAAAGAACCCAGTGAGAGTGGGTGGCACAGGAAATCTAACCTCTGATGCAGAACAGTCGGGAAAGAAAAATATTACATTGAGTGGCCTGCCAAAAAGGATGAGGGTCAGGAGGGATCATCTCCACATTGTCAGAGACAAGCTCAGGTAGATCCGGAAAGTGATACAATCAGAGGGATAGAAAAAGGTGAGAATGCAGGAGGAAAAAGCTCAGTTGCCTCCTATGAGGGAATGGGACTGACTACTGAGATTCTGAGCCCTTGTCCCAGGCTACAGTTTCCCTCCTGAGAGCTTCCTTCCTTCCTTCATTTGATGGAAAGTGTCTTCTGGGAAGAAAGACAGACGCGGCGGAGTATGCTTGCTTCCAGTAGAAGCAGGAAAATGACTGATAGGATGGGAACTGAGCTAGTCCAGTGCAGGACAGAATGCCTTCTGTTCTGCTCCCACTTCGTTGTCCGTGGAGTTATACAGATTCATGTAATGGTGAAGATTAAAAGAAAAATTGTGTGTGGGGGAAAGGGGTCAAGTATTTTTACATGGTAATAGGATGGGGGGGGGGTTGTTTTTTTTTTACCTGTCTTGTAGGAGGAGTTGAAGGAGGTGACTGGCTAAGGTTTTCCAGATTACCAGTCTGAGCAACAGGTGCCAAAGAGTCCACCTTAAAATAAGAAGTGCTCAGTGAACAAGAAAAACAAAAGCAGGAGGGAAGAAGAGACTGCATAGCAGTTTTCAAAACAATGTGGCAAACTCATTTCTGCAGTGAGGCAGATCAGTGCAACTCATGCATGCTACAAACCTCACAGCATCACAAACGTGCATGGCATGCACGGCAAGACACTTATACAAGGCTAGTGCGACTGTCACTGCTGCCAGGTTCTAAGCATTCTTTATATACTGTACCTGGCAAAGTTCCAGATCACAATGGCATATTATAGAAAACGAAAAGGCAAGGGTAAAACCCCACAACAACAAACACATGCAATCAGCATAAGCTGCTGAATATTCATTGTTTAAGAAGTCCAGTTAAGTTCACAGTCTTAAGACTGTTTTGTATTTGTTACATTCTAACATATATGACAATGAATCTATGAATGGAGCATAGAGTTGTGCAACCATTTTGTAAAGAAGAATTGAAAGATAGCAATGTTTAAAGTGGCAAGCCACAATGAAAGATCTGGTGAAGGTCCAAAGAACCCATGAATATCACACACTGTATTGAGAACTGTCACTTTGCTTTCTAGAACTTCCATGTATATGCCAAAGTATCATTGGTGGTTCTGCTCTCAGAGGTCATATATACCAACCTGGACCAAATTACAGCGAATTCTGAGAAAAGAGCATCTTTTGTATGCCAGACTGGAATAACTCATTTTCTGAAGAAATATTTCATAATTTCTATTTATTTAGTTGTGTGATCATGTAATAACTCACTTAATGAATATGCGAAGGGGGCAAAGTTAAGGTTCTCGTTGGAATTTTCTGACTTTTGAACTACCATGTCAACCCTTAATGCTATATTATTTGTAATTACATTATATACATATATACACACACACATATACATGTACATACACACGCCTTATTAGACTATATTTATGTTATGCACCTCAAAAGCTGAATCTTTTTTTGAACATAAAATTGTATGTATGAAGTCTTTATACACTCACATTTATGCAACGTTAAGCTTGAGAAGCTAAGGTAGCAAAAATTAGTACACTTAACACAATTATAGGGACTGTACCTTGTGAACTCTTCCACACCGGACAACCCCCTGTCTATTTTGTAGTATACATTCAGTTAAAAGGAACATTCCATGGTATCGGTTTAACAGGAACTACTACATATGGGCAATGAATATGGATTAACATTGCTGTAGGACTCTTCACTCTGCCATACTGCATATATGCAATATTTTCAGGGGGGAGGGGTTAATGCTGTTGTAAAGTGCGTGATTTAATGCTTTAGGCCCTAATCCTGCAATAACTCCACATGGGCAGATTCTTGCACTGAGCATTGTGTAGGATCAAGGGCATTGTGTTATTTTCTGAAGTGCATACCATGAAATATACAGTATCTGCATAAGTATCTGGGAACATCAGAAGTTTAAAATTACAGTACATGGGGAAAAAAACCCAATCAACCACATCACCACCCACATAGTATATGTAACATGGTAA
Organism: Malaclemys terrapin pileata; assembly: GCF_027887155.1. NCBI lineage: Eukaryota > Metazoa > Chordata > Testudines > Emydidae > Malaclemys > Malaclemys terrapin. Next base: position 91,371,891 of record NC_071507.1, read on the forward strand.
AGTTTCTACAGCAACATTAATTTCACTCCGAGAATTTCCATCTACATTATTCATTTATCAACTTTTACTCGAAACAAAAAAAGGACAGACTCAGCTGGTGTTCTCATGGCTCCACTGCTTTCAATTTTCACCAGCTGAGGATCTGCCCCAAAAACGTTTTGGATGAAATGTGTTTATTTTTCCACAGGGACTAGGATGGAATATCTTTGTAAGATAAAGGAGAGTGGAAAGAGGAAGAGTTCCAGAAATCCTTAGAGCATCCAGGTAATAAATGAAGTCTGAACTTCATCAAACCGTATCAGTGCAAAGTTCTCGGACGTACATTCAGACATTGACACAGTTCTTATGAAACCATATTACTATCTAGGAGTAACTGTGCACTGGTATCATTCCTGTAAGAACTGCAGAGTACAGATAAGGTACATTTCATCTAGACAACTGGCTCTTCCATGGAACTAGTAGTAGGACTCCACCAGCTCAGCTGACGCCTCCACTGAACATGCAAAGGAGTCCAAGCGCTGTGGAACTACATCCTTTGACCCCATTGAGAGTTCAGATGCTGGCCAAATCCTTCCTTCCACTATATGGAAGATCAGAGTTCCCCCAGCTGCAAACCTTCTCCCAGGTGCATAAATATACAATATGTAATTTATGCTAAATTGGAACAAAATTAGCAATTTTTATCCCAAGGCTAGTTATCAGATTATACAGTTCTGTGTTTGCACACACAAACACATAACTGCTATTCACTTTCAAAGATACAAAATCTTTTTCTAAATTTGTCTTGATTCGCATTCCTCACTGAGGCCAGTTGTCATGCCAGTTTTGCGTTGTTATACAAGTGACAAATTTCCTATTGTTTAAAAAAAAAAAAAATAAGCTATTTCCCTCCACCTCCACATCCCCTTCCTACACACTCATAACTCAAAACCAGACAATACTATTTAGCTCAAACTTTCTTTAAACAATGTATGGAAAGATTCATTCCAAGAAAAACAATTTAGAGGAAACTATCTGCCTGGAGATACTGGTGGAGAATGGAAGAGAGTCTTTTTGATTTTAGCATTTACTTCTGCAAAACACTAACTATTTTGATAGAACTTTGTCAAATGAACGCTAGAAATTTTGCAACAGGATACAAAACTTCCAATTCACAAAAAGCTGAACTTGCAGGATACATATTTTAATCAGGAACTAAAGACTCGTACAGTCATTTTGGGACAGAAATAATTTTGCCCCTCATCAGAGAAGTGGTGTCAAGAAAATGGAAGCAAAACTAATCTAAAAAGCACAACTTATCTAAATACTTCTCGTTACCAACATACAGCTGAAAGCTTGATACTTTAAAGTCACTCCACATTACACAGCTTTTCCCTCAATGACAGCTGAAACACAAGGAAGGATAGTCTAAGTTTTAACCTGCAGTAGCTAGTGAACTTATAAATCTTACTCATACTATGTTTCTAGCTTTTACTTCAATGTAAAATCCTCCTACCCACTAAAAATATTCAAGCCAAAAAAACCCACACAATTATTTTTTGTCCTTTTTTTAGTCTTTAAAAAAAAAAAAGTATATAACGAAGTCCATAGAGTTGCTACCATGTGTGGAAACATACACATTATGGCATTCTTTTTTTGGTAGCCACACATACTGTGGTCTATCATGCATATAGAGAACTTAAGAGATGCATTTATTGGTTTTACCAAGATTGCTCATAACAGTAGATATGGCCTAACCTGAACAATAAATACATGTCTTGATAAGGATGTTTGGCCCAACTGGTTTGTAATGTCATTAATACGCATGTACAGTGGCCTTATTTTAAAGTTAAGTACCTCACTGTTTTTTTTCCCCCCTCTCAAAATACGAAAAACAAATAGGACACTCATATTTGTTTACATTCTTTAAAAAAAGTTAAGGTGCATAAATGCACAACAAGCATCTCAATCCCATAATTGTTCAGTGAGATGCAAAGATCTTATATACAGTACCAGTTTTCCACTTGACAAACTCTGCTGCTAGAATATGAACACTGAAATTGGGAAACGTTCATTAGAATTGTTGGCAGACCCTTGATTATAGTAACATTACTATTCATCACCAAAGGGAAAATTCATAAGGATTACTTAACAGAGCCAACTAGAATGAAACAGACACTTATATTTCAAGCATGCATTCTGAAACATCCCAAATATCAACAGGATCCTACCAAGCAGGCAATACCTTTTCAGAAAAAAATGGGAAGATCATACTGATAGGTCAATATTTGGTCAGAATACAAAAAACTAAAATAATGAAGTCCACATTTTTTAAATCTACTAACAACTGGACACAAATAGTGACCCCAGATCAGACAACATAATTCCTTGCAATAAATGAGTATCATTCAGTTGCGTAAGACAGACAAACTATCTTGAATAAAGTACAGTATTTACATAACAGGAAATCTATTCTGGTTACAGTTCCTGGAAGTGACTCAAAAATCAAAGATGAAGAAAATTCCATTGTTTTTGTTTCAGTATACAAGGGAAAGCATGGTAGGTGTGAAGAAGACCAAGTTTCTAATCTCTCTAAAATATACTTTAAAATATAGATCTGGTTTAGCATGCACCAAGTTAGCTCCCTCTTCTAAATAACGTTATTTTAAATTGTGTTAACGAGTACCAATAGTTTTCACATAAAATATTGAAATGATTTATGTAATATAAAGCCTTTCCAAAAAAGATTAGCAGATACAATGCATGTGTCTATTAGGACTGATCCACCTAGTGGTCTAAAGCTAGTGTGTCTGCACTGCCACTTGGGGCAAAACCCCAGTGATTTCTGGCCCCCACTAGGGCTGCAGGAGCTGAAGAGTGTTGGGCAGGCACTCACTGAAGTACCATGCAACAGCCACGATCTTGGACAATTAAAAGGTTATCAACTTGAATTCTAGTTAATTAAAGAAAAACAAAGCTAGTTAAAAGGAGTTTGATGATATATCTGCCCACAGCCTCCTGCCAATTGTTGTGGTTTTACAATCACATTTTCCTATTTCTAATGTTTTTTTCTCTTCCCTCCTACTGAGTGGTACCTCCCCACATACACACAAGAGAACAAAAGGGGAAACTGTCTATATAGAGGAAATAATGAAACTGACTAAAAAAAGTACTGTCTAATGCACAAAGTAACCACCGAAAAAAGTGTTTTCTTCTCTCTAATCTTTCAGTTACAGTAATCGTTGGTGTTATTGATCATATGGTAAAATTTTTCAGTCAGATGTGTAACTTAAGTGGATAGAGTCCCTTTAAGAAGCAGTGTAGCTGGGAATCTTGTCCAATCCACCACTGGAAGGCCAGTGGCTAGAGAGACTGGTTAAGGAAAGAAGGGTGGGAGAATTGTCAGGGCTCCATGCAGAACTTCCTTTTCTTTACCTCTCATATCACCAGAAAGTACATTTGTGTGTGCAGTGTTATCACTTTAAATCTGTGGCACACCTAGGATGGGAGCACGCACTGTACGAGCCCCAAAAATTTGAATACTTCAGTCTCTTAAAGCACATTTAGATGAAGGGCTTTAAAAACCCACCTGCCTGGTCATTTTGGGTAAGTAGGCACAGATTCCCGGCAAGTGATCCGAGTGGGGTAAGCTGAGGTAGACACTTGTGTCTTCCTGTGTCTCTACCAGTATCACCAAACTCAACAGCTTCAAAATGAGTCAGCCATCAAACAAACAAAAAAACACATCAAAATCTTTTTATTTTAAGCTACTGGCTTATGAGCCTTTAGACTACATCTGATTCACGTTTCAAAGCATTTCTCTGCAAACTTGAGGGCTAGAAACTTTTTTTTTTTTTAAATTAAAAACAGATTCTCATGCAAGTCAACTGACTTCCAGAGCTAAAGCTTTAAAGAAAAACAAATACCATGATACATCCATAAAATCATGAGAGTTGGCACAAGTGGTGTGTGGAAAGCACCAAATGTTTCTGGGCACTAAAGCTCTCCTCCGGGGGTGATGACAGGAAGGAATGGAATAATAGCTTAGGCAATGCTAATTCTTTTTCCAGGAGAGTGTAAAGCAGCTGAAGACACTACCGTTTTCACAGGATGTGAAAGGGCAAAGACAGAGCAGAGCAGGTGCTGGGTTGCTGTTCTTTTCATGGGATGGGAGGGGGGAGAGGGGAGCAGAGGTCCCAGGTTGAGGAGGAGATGTGAAACCAAGGCTCTCCTGTGTGCCGGGAGAGCCAGAGCAAGGAGTAGAACTTTTATTTTTGGAGGGAGGGGGCAACGGGGGGAGAAGCGAGGAATGATTTTCAAAAGCAGAAGTGATTTGGAGTCAGCATTAATGGAGCAGGGAAACATCATTAGCAGATCATCTGAGGGACATGATTGATTTACTGGGGAAATGAAGATGCGTAAATGGAAACTAAATATCTATGACTAGTTAGGATGGGACAGGAGAATATTGAGATTCAGCTTTTCGTAGAAGTATATGTTGGAAATTCTTCAAGCCCTGAGCGCATGCTCATTTGAGAATTTCAAAACAATTTCTTAGGTATGAGCTAATCAGTTTAAACAATATTTTTTAAATAAAAAGAGATACTTGACTATCACATACTCTAGTTTGTATTCAAATATCATTTGTCTCCTTAAATGTGTTGAGCCCAGTTGTTGGTCAGATCTAAACTAGCATTCTCCATTTTTTAATAAAAAGACTTGAAAGAGTGAGCTCCATGGAAGTATAGCTACCTACCTAACAGGGCACTTACAGATTAAACCATACAAAAAATTCTTCCCTATTGGAACTGAAGTTGATATTCATAACATACCAATGTCCGTTTGACTCCACAGCTATCTGTATGTTAGATGGTTCTACACGACATATGTGCATGTTATTTAGGATTACCATTCGTCCGGATTTACCCGGACATGTCCTCCTTTTTGTGTTAAAAATAGCGTCCGGGGGGGAATTTGTAAATCACTAAAAATGTCCGGGATTTTCCCCCCCCATGCAGAGCAGAGTGAGCGAGCGGCTGGGAGGGCTGCAGGAAAGTCAGCCGCTCACATGGGGCTCTGGCAGCCAGAGCCCTTCCCCCTGCAGCTTGCCAGGCTGGACTCCGGCGCAGCTGTAGAGCTCCTCCTCCCTCCCCCCCCTCCCTCCCTGCATTCTGAGCCGGCCGGTCTGCCGGGCCGTTTGCATCGGGCCTCGGCAGCTCCTCCTCCCCTGCAGCCCAGTGCCCCACTCCGGCAGCACTGTGCAGGGGCAGGGACCGGGTTGTGTGTTGTGCTGGGGAGCACAGCCACGTGTCCTGCTCTGCACAGAGCCCAACACCATGTTCTGAGTGGCAGGGTAAGGGGGCCAGGGGGCAGGGAGATTTTGGAGGGGGCAGTCAAGAGACGGGGGGGGTCGGGAGTTCGGGGGGGGCTTTTTGGAGGGGGGTGGAGAAGGTTTTGGGCAGTCAGGATACAGGCAGGGGATAGGGTCCTAGGGGGCAGTTTGGGGCGGGGGGTCTTAGGAGGGGGCAGTTAGGGGACAAGGAACAGGGAGGCTTAAACTAAATTTTAGCTATTTTGGTTTCCATGCTCTAAATTTTCAAATTTTTAATATTGTTTTGAACATTAACATATTTAGTGTTATTTAATATCTGTCCTTCAATAGAATGGTTTTAACTATATAATAAATACTTATTAATGGATGAAATTCCAATTTAAATGATTAGTTTATTTTTTTTTTAACTACTGGATGTGGATGCGGATTGGCCGCGTATAATAACCAGGAAAGGGCAGGTAGTCACGCCTGTACATAAATAGGGGGTGGGGTTCTGGAGGGCAGTTAGGAGCAGGGGTCCCAGGAGGGGGCAGTCAGGGGACAAGAAGCAGGGGGGGGTGTTTGGGAGTTCGGGGGGGGCTGTAAGGGGGCAGGAGTGGGGAGAGGGATCGGAGCAGTCAGGGGACAGGGAGCAGAGGGGTTTAGATGGGTCGGTAGTTCTGGGGGGGGGGCTGTCAGGGGACAAGGAGCAGGGAGGGTTGGGAGTTCTGGGGGGGCGGGGAGTGGGGGGGCAGGGGCGGGGCTAGGGCAGGACAGGGGCGGGGCTCCTCCCGTCCTCTTTTTTGCTTGCTGAAATATGGTAACCCTAATGTTATTTTATGTGGCCTAATGTTTAATGAAGGGAAGTGTTTCATTGAATACAGTAGTAATAAAAGCAAAACATAGGCACTTAGGTTTAAGGGGGGGGGGGCGCGCGCTGCGCACTCCGGCGGATCAAAGCAAGTACAATATAACGCAGTTTCACCTATGTAAGATTTTTTGGCTCTCGAGGACAACGTTATATCGAGGTAGAGGTGTATTTAAGAATGCTATTGTTGGTTATTCAGTGCACCACTCTGTATCAACTCTTAAAAAACTGTATAGGCACAACAACCTCCCTTTTGCTCTACCAATACTGCCAGCATCAATGTCCCATTTGTCTGTTTTCCCCACCACCATCTCCATACCTTCTTCCAAATGCTCCATATGCATTGAATGTTCTGGCTGTTCAGGCCCCCCAGACAACCTTCTTCCAGTCTGCCCACAAGTCAATAGCACCTCTTTAAAATATGCTAAGTCATCCACCCGTCAGAGCTTACTATTTATTCCACATCTGTCTTGTTTATATTGCAAGGTTTACAGAGTAGGAATTGTCCGTACTTGCGTCTTATATAGAGCCAAACAAAACTGTTAGCACTTTACTTATAAGAATCATTCCATTTAGGGGAATGGGGTATTAATATTTATTAGATACTCTTTTGAGAGAACAGAAATATTCAAAGCCACAAGGCTTTTTTAATTTTAAATTAGGCCTGGAACCATCTGATGCATTTCTTCTTCATCAGTGTGTCGTCAGGTAAACAGTTTAGGGGAAGGCAGTACAAGCAGTACTGTCTCGCTCAACTTAAAACGGAAAACACAAGAACAGAGATTCTGTTGCTTCCACATATACTATTTATACTAATGTTCAATTAAAATCCTACAATTTTAAATAGTGTGATTGTTCTTGTGGAACATAATTATCATGGGAAGTTATACCGCAGAGAGACAGATGACCTCTCAGGTAGCTGGGCCAATCCCCTGGAAGGCTCTGAGTATCAGGAAACGTGAATGAACTCTGCATGGAATAAGAAGGCTGCACATGGAGTGGAGCACCAAGGCAATGGGGTAACCCATGTGGCTGAGTGATGGTTGCATTTTGGAGAAGTTGGTGCATTTTCAGAGCATCTGTGTCTTCACTGGAACACAGGAGTTGCAAAAAATCAAGTAGGTTGGTCATGAATGCATGGACTGCCATAGCCAGGTCTATGCCTTATAGGAAGAAGCTCCGTCTTCTGACAAGTCATAGATAGAAGTGGCCTGTTTTGCCACAATGGTGATTTGGCATCCAATAGCACAGAGGAGTGCAGAAGCCTGACATCAATCCTAGGCAGAATAATGGAAAAGCTGATAAATTCAATTGATAAAGAACTAAAGGATAGGGATGTAATTAATGCCAGTCAACATTGTTTTATGGAGGAGATCTTACAAAACAAACCTGATTTCATTATTTGATGAGATTACAAGAGTTTGGTTGATAAAAGTTATCATCAAGACAAAATAGACAGACCTGCACAACATTCTGATTAAAATTTAGCACTATATAGTATCAATGAAGACCATAAGTAATGGATTAAGAACTGGCTGACAGGTCTCAAAAGTAGTTGTCAGTGAGGTATCAAACGGGGGTATTTCTAATGGGGTCTCACAAGGGGTTGTTGCAGGACAGATGCTATTCAACATTTTCATCACAGGTCTGGAAGTAAATATAAAATTATTGCTGATAAAACTTATGGATGACACAAGGACTGGCAGAACGGTAAATAGCGAAGAGATCAGAGCAGTCATCCAGAACAATCTGGATCACTTGATAAGGGAAGTGCTTTCAAATAATATGCATTGTAATACAACCACATGCAATGTTATGCATCTAGCAATAAAGAATGCAGACCAAACCAACAGACTGGGAGACTGGACAGCAGCCACTCTGAAAAGGATTTAGGCGTCATACTACCTTAGCAACTCAACAGAAGCTCAGAGTGGGATGCTCTGCCAAAGAGGGCTAATATGATCCTTGGATGTATAAGCAGGGACGTAGTTAATAGGATTAGGGAGGTTATAGAGCATTGGTGAGACTGATATTAGACAACTGTACACAGTTCTGGTGGCCATATTTTACAAAGGATATTGAGAAATCCGAGAGTATACAGAAGAAAGTCCCGAAAACGATTTGATGGCTGGAGAAAATGCCTTACAATGAGAGACTTAAAGAGCTCAGTCTGTTTTTTTTTTTTTTTTTTTTTTTTTTTTTTTTAAAGCTAAAGATTGAGAGGTGATTTGATTATAGTATATAAATACCTGGGGAGAAAACAGAGTACTACAGGGCTCTTTAATCTAGTGGAGAAAGGGCATAACAAGAACTAATAGCCGGAAGCTGAAGCCAAAGTCAAAGTAAAAATTAGATGCAAATTTATAAAAGTGAGAGTGATTAGCTACGGGAACTAACTACCAAGGGAAATGGTTGATTTTTTAATCTCACTATATACAAATCAAGACTGGATGCCTTTCTGAAAGATATGCGTGAATCAGGTTGGGCTCAGTAATGGGGTAACTAGGTACAATTTAATGGTCTATGATATATAGGAAGTCAGACTAGATGATCTAATTGTCCTTTTTGGCCTTAAATTCTAAACATCTCTGAAAAAGGAACTCCAAGGCTGTAGACACATTTAATAATCTGAGGTCCTAGGTAGTGGACAATGTTACAAAAAAAGGCAAGTTCTTTGAAGTATTTTCCTCTTCCCAATAGCATCTTCTAAATCAGTGGTTCTCAAACTTTTGTACTGGTTATCCCTTTCACACAGCAAGCCTCTGAATATGACCCCCCCCTTATAAATTAAAACACACTTTTTTATATTTAACACTGTTATAAATGCTGGAGGTGAAGCGGGGTTTGGGGTAGAGGCTGACCGCTTAAGACCCCCATGTAATAACCACGTGACCCCCTGAGGGGTCCCGACCCCCAGATTGAGAATCCCTGCTTTAAATCTTGCATGGGTTTGGCTAATCTAAGCGGTTCTGAGAAAGGAAGGTCCAATTACATTCTCAGTAGGAGTAGAATGGTGGCCGAATGTGCATTTGGCAGACTGAAATCCCGCTGGCAGTTTATAGAACCATTTGGATGCCAGTGTCATCAGTGCTGTCTGCATTACTGTGGCTTGCTGTGCTCCTCACAATCTTTGTGAATTCAAAAGGTTAGTCATTTTCTCCGAAATGTACCTCTGACAGTAATGGACTGCTGAACTGGCACACTCAGACAGAAAGTGTGCCTGTCACAGCTGGAGCAGGATGCACCCAGGCAACAGAATCAGGGACGCTTTATGCACCCACATTATGGACTTGCATGGACCAATGGAAGAGGAAGAATAGTATATTTATGTATTTGCACATCACGTTTTACTGTAACTGAAGTACTTGCTGTACACGACGAATGGGGTGTTCGTGTGATTGTCTTTAATTGTGGATGAGATGACAGCTTATAAACATGGGAGGGAGGGGCAGTGGTTTGTAGGACATGAATTCTGGGTTTTCATTATGGATTGATCTGAACAGATGTATTGAGAAATTGTTTGGCTACTACTTTCTAGTTATACCTTATGACGATTATCTTTATTCTTCGAAATGCACATCATATGATGTGATGCAATGATGGTAATACACTTTTAAAATAAAAGCCTTTATTTGTGAACATTGCTATACTACCAAAAAAAGATATTAATAAGCCTCTACTTAACTTGCAATATTGCAAATTCCACAATATTATGCTTCCACCGCGATTTTGATAATGGGAGCCCTGGGTGGCTGCTCTCAGCCCTGGGCTGCCAACAACAGAAACACAGAAAAATAACAATGGACTTTTATTATTTCCAGTAATAAGGTCCATTATTACTTTTCTGCAATTTTCCATGGCTTGTCCACAACTCAGTTGCAATTTTTGACAATCATCCTGCAATTCAAGTAGGGCCTTAGATATTAAAGCATTGCTAGACAGGCAAGCTACCATTACAACACGAAAACACCAGTAATAAGCCAACACCAAAACTAGTAATAAAATAAAGTCCATAACACAACCATTTCAGAAGCCAAGGCAAAATGTGGTATGCAGGGTCCATTAGAACAACAGTGGAGACAGTTACTCCAATTCTGACAATGTCTTTTAATGGGAATAGTGTCCCTGCCGCATCCATGAAGGTAGACTCCCACTTAGCAGAAAATCCTAGCATCATAAACTTTTCCAATGCAGCCCACATTGTCATCTATAAATCAGCTTCTGTGGTCCACAAAGGCCTGTATAACCACAAAGGGTCCTATTCCATTGTTAATGTACTCATGTGCTCCTTCAGGAAGGCAAATTATGGGCACGAGTCCCCTCAACAGCCCCACCACAGTCTGGAAACCCCATTCTCAAAACCAGCAATTACCCCACCACCTCTGGCAAAATCACACATCCCATTGCCTCAAAAACCTCAGTCTCCACTTTATTGACAGTTGATTTTCCAACACAAAACTAGTTAGCAATGGTAACAATCAAGGGTAGCCAGCTTCCAGACAGTTATAACAACTCGCTTCTGGACCTGCATAGTCACCCTCGTGTGTGTGTGTTGTGATGCTGGAGGATCAAAGTAAGCTACTCACAAAACTCCAGAAATGTAACTTTCTTCATATGGGAGTTCTGGACCCAATGCTGGTCATCTGATGTCTGCATGACGATGTGATGCCACCAGTCTGTGCTTGTGGTTGTGCTCTAGAAGTACCAGTCTGCACAGGGAGCATCAGTGACTATACCAAGAGTTGTGAGCAGCATCAGCTAGTTCGAGTCTGCCACGTCTGTATCATCCTCCTCTGGCATGTGCCTTGGGAAGGACAGAAAACGCCACCAAAACATACACTAGCATCTCATGGATGTTCTGCCCATTTCCTGAAACAGGAATGAAAGTCCAGGCTAAACAAGTTCTTCAAATGATGACTCCTCCTCATTGCTGGTTCCAGTTGCTAGGTGTGCACAGACCCAAAAGACGCCTTGGCAGGACGTGTTGGCAGGCTGTGAAGTACTAGTCAAGTTTTCCCCACAGTGCCCCCCGAACCAACGACTAAAACAGCTACAGCTGGGGATGGCACTAGGAAGCCAGAGACAGGCTGGATTGACTCAGGTCTGTGTAGTGCAGTGTAGACAGGTCTCACACCCATGCTCAGACGATTCCAGAAATTCTAAACCAAGGATGAGTCCAACAGATCCTGGGCTTTGACTGCAGTGCAGACTACCCCTGATGGCTTCATACAGATGTTGAAAATGCTGGGGAGACCAATACATATTACAAAGCAAAAGAATCCTAGCACAGAGTTGTAAAAAATCTCCATTCATTTTACAGAGTCTTGCAATGCACGTAAATTAGGTACATTCAGAAAACTACCAGCTCTTTTTGGAGTGTTCCATGAATTGGATGTGCCTCTACAACTGTTTTGATAAGTAAGCTATTTTCTTTCCAACACGTAAGACTTCTGCACTGCACTGCTGGAAAGAATAGTGTATTTGGCTGTTGACCTCTGGACTTCAAAAAATTGAACTATTACTGAGATTTCAACATGTGAAAGGGCACAGTTTGTAGATCCATATGAGATTACCTAAAACTTACTAGCCAAAGGCTAATCAAATGACCAGGGGGATATGCCCCACTTGTAAGGTCGAGGACAGTGCCCAGGTAAGAAGAAGATCAGCCCCTCCCCCTTAACTGCTGCAAATGATGCCGCTGAATGCAGTCCTTTCGTTCTGTTTCTATGACTTGGACTCTTAAGTGCTGAGGTAATACACATAAATAATAAATAATAATAATAACAACAACGTTGACCTCCAGATAGCAGTAGCCTGATAAATTTGAAATTCCACCTACTCTGGCTGTGGAAAGGGGGAGGATCTTACTCTTTTCATTCTCCATATACCCTGAGAGCCTCCTGACTTTGGAAAGGAAGGGAACGAATAGCTGACCCCCTCTTCCCACCTCTCCCTCCCCACATCCTGAGAAATCTTCCCACAAAACTCCATAATCACTGTTCACAGTTTTTCCATGCAGCAGATGAGTAAAATCGACAAGACTAATGTCAGTTTCACTGAAGTCCACAGGATTATCAAAAGCAGCAGTGAAACAGAGCAGGGTCTTGTGAGTTTCACTCTGCTGCTAGCAGCAGAAGCACTGAGTCATCTGTCCACAGACTCAGGAAGACAGCACTGCATTGGTTCACCTATGGAAGGTTATTTTGCAGCCATAAGAGAAGGTAGCTAGTTTCCTACTCACAAAATGGCACGCTCTGAGTGGCCTTTTTAAGTCCTGAACTGACCTGCTATAAAGTCATAGTAAACGAACAGCAAATACCGGATCAAGATGTGCCAAGTAAAAAGAAAACCTTTATTGCTGAGTACTGAAAAAAGTTATTTTGATAATAATGTATAATATTTCTACAATGTCAAACTTGCATGGCACTCTACGGAAAAGTAGAAAAGAAGGTAGAGTTCTTTTATACAGGTCAGAATATCAGATCTTAGAAGTTGCAATTCTACAAGCAGATGCTGCTAATAACCAAAATTAGTGGAGGTGTACATTCTGACAACATCAGGGTACAAAAGAGGAAAATATAGGTAGGAGGTTTTGTTTAGTTCACAGATTTCTAAGATTTTGCTTTATGCAGGGAAAACAAAAAAAATAATTGCGTATTTTCTTATTTCTAATTTATGTTAGAATTATGCTAGTTTTTCCAGCAGCAGCATTTCTAAAATTACACAAGATGAACAAATGAGCTGATTTTTAATCTTCAGCAAAATTTAAGATACTTCCATCACAATTGCCTTTTCCATGCTTTTTGTGAGGACTTACAGTAGAAACTCAGAGTTATGAACACCAGAGTTACAAACTGACCATGCAACCACACACCTCATTTGGAACCGGAAGTACACAATCAGGCAGCAGCAGAGACCAAAAAAAAAAAAGAAGAAAGCAAATACAGTACACTACTGTGTTAAATATAAACTACTTAAAAATACAGGGAAAGCAGCATTTTAAATTAAATTAATGGACATATCCTATCTCCTAGAACTGGAAGGGACCTTGAAAGGTTATTGAGTCCAGCCCCCTGCCTTCACTAGCAGGACCAAGTACTGATTTTGCCCCAGATCCTTAAGTGGCCCCCTCAAGGATTGAACTCACAACCCTGGGTTTAGCAGGCCAATGCTCAAACCACTGAGCTATCCCTCCCCCAATTTTTCTTCTGCATAGTAAAGTTTCAAAGCTGTATTAAGTCAATGTTCAGTTGTAAACTTCTGAAAGAACCACCATAACAATTTGTTCAGTTACAAACATATCAGAGTTACAAACAACCTTCATTCCCAATGTGTTCGTAATGGAGGTTTTACTGTACAAATATTGTACAGTGCAACTTAAGAGCATAAGCAGCATTGTCAATAGAACCTACTATGCTTACAGTGCCAAAAAGAAACTGACGATGTACCTGGTTATTGTTTTTAGCAGCTGAGTTGATCTGAGCTGTACTTGAGGAGAGGGAATCAAAAAAGGCTTGGTCAGCTACTGAATTGCCACAAGGAAATCCATCTTTTGCACTTTCAGTTAGAATCTGAAAATAGACAAAGCTGTTTTAAGACATCTGTCATTCTTATAGGAAATAAGATATCATTTTACATGCTGTTACTTCAACTATTCTCAGGGTCAACAGAACTACTGAAATTAAAGGATTTAAAAAATGAATTGATACAATTCCATCTTTAACAGCAGACAATAGAATCAGCTCTAAATTAACAATCCAGAGCATTGTTTACACTTCCTGCATTCAACAATATATCAAATTTGGGTATTAACAACAAGTATGGCCCATTGTTTTATGGGGACTGGAAGAGGACAGGAAGAAGTCTATTTTTGTATGGCCATGTAACAGGCAATGACCTGTTAGTTGCATCACTACATAATTTATGAAAAAAGAAAGCCTACACCAGAAGCAGATTTTTTTTTTTTTTAAATAAATCCTCATTCTTGTACTTGTTCAATTATTCTGGAACAGGATGTGCATATTATTTTTGGTTCTCTTGTGAACTACCAGTGACAGTTTGTCAGTGAAATTAACATTTTACAGATTAGCAATCTCCACTACGTATAACTTCTCCTTTCTCTAAAGGAGATACAGTACACTAGGCAGCACTGAAAAGTCAGCATTTACCAGAAGTTACTATATCGACTCTCTATCCTTAGAACAGGCAGTAAGTATGATATGATCACTTGACTTTTTTTTTTTTTTTTTTTTTTTTTTAATAGTATTATATGGTATGCAGACACGTGTTTACTCTGACCTTCTAAACCAGTGGTTCTTAACCTTCTAACCAGTCTGCACCCCTTATCAAAAATTGTTGAAGTAGGTCAGTTCTTTAAACCTAGATACATTTTTTGTTTGTATATTACAGTAACTGTTAAAAAAAGTATAATGTTAATAAATACATAGGTTTGATTAAACAAAGTAGTTGTACTTACGTGCCTGTGCTTAATTTGTGTTTTTGAGGATTTACCTTCTATAAAAAACTGGCATGACTCACACCCCTGGAAAGGGTATCTCGCACCCTCAGGGGGTGCGTGCAACCCCAGGTTAAAAACCACTGGTCTAAACTATTAATACAAATGATTTTTAGTGGAATTAAGTACTGCCATCTTTCATCAGGGCTTCAGTCTAGAGAATTAAATGAAGGTTTCCAATATTAAAATAAATAAACAAATAAAAGCATGGAATCTGCTTTAGCAAGTTTGTCTGTATTGTTATATTGTGGTCTCTTACTTCAACATAATCTGTTGGAACAAGTCCCCTCTCTCCTTTGCTGTTTTTTCCTTCCAACCAACCTCCACCTATGTCCTAAAGAAATAAAAGTAAGCATTATACAAATATTTTCTCTAGATTAAAACATACTTCAGCATCTTTTATGGCTTTATAGTTGACACTTGAAAATAGGATTTGAGAGCAAGGTGTGACTGAGAACCTGGGCAAATTCATTTAAACCTTTCAGAGCATCAATTTTCTCATTATAAGAGGAAGATAATATTGACCAGGACTCCCTCACATAGTTAAAATCCATAACAGCTGTTTTCAAAATTGTAGGAAAGGATTAAAAAGCTAAGTTAACAGAACATTAATTAGCTTGCAAAGCCAAAAGAACTTGAAAAATTAAGGTTGCGCACACAACCTTAATTCATCCCTCTTGTGCACATGCATGATGATAAAAGACTTGAATTACATGATCACATACTGTTCGTACAGTACCCCTGCCTCATTCAACACACAGGATAGACAATGCTCAGGGAATGAATCAGAGTTGCTTAGTCAATGAGGCCGTTTGTAGGATCCCCGCCTCATTTGCTGCAGATGTTGGAACTGAATGGAGGCAGAGAACTGCAGGAAGAGTAAGGACTATCTCATGCATTATGGCAGGTGAATGCCACACCAAAGAACTCAGAATAGTCCCTCCCACCCTTTTTCTTATCTGTCTAGTTTGTAAGCTCTTGGAGACAGAAACTGTTTCTTGCTAAGTGTTGTACAGTGCCTAAGATGGGAGGGGGGGGGGGGAGGCTTAGACCTCAGTAGAGCCACTAGTCACTACCACAATACATATATTAAAGAATAAGATACTTAAGGCTTTGCAGCCTTCTTAAATGAAGTTGACTAGGGTTGATATCAGGATGACCAGAATAAACTGGACCCACTAGAAATCGAAGTGTCTCTCAACCACCAGTTGTATAATGAGCTGATTCATACATGGTAAATTAGGCCTTTGTATGCTAAAGAATCTGTTGACCTTCAAATTTCTGAATCTCAACTGTTTAAATATTCATTTTCAGTATATTAAGTAAAAAAACAAAACCAAATAAAGTTTATATGCAGATAAATGGTATATTGATGACAAATCTTCAATTACATCTGACTGAAGGGAGATTTATATATAAACAAAGGTGCAGTTAACACTCAAACAGTTTTTGAAGGTTTTTGTTTGTTTGAATGATCTGCTAATATTTACACACAGGTTGCCTGGTCAATGTGAACCAAGCTAAGCCACTGAATAAGCAGTTTCCTGAAGTTCTCAAAAGTCTAGCACTACCCTTTGAAAACACTTCTGTTGCTGCTCTCCAGCACCCTGTTCTTCACCAGGGCCCTAACTCTGCAAAGCATTTAAGCAAGTGCTTGAAATTAAGTACATGCTAGTTCCAATTATAATTTGCTGAAGTGCTTTGATGAACCAGGACCCAAAACTAAAGGCCACCTTCGACTGGTGCACAAGACAGGTGCTTGGACATTAAGGGTATGTCTACATTGTAATATAAGCCTTGGGTTAGTGGAACTCGAGTCAACAGACCAGTGTTAGGGAATCCTGGGCTTGAGCGTCTACATGGTATTTTAAACCTACATAAAGGTTCTACATAAAGGGTTTCTAACCCTTGCTCAAACCTAGGGCTCTGGCATCCGCACTGCAGTGCGTAGACCTGAGTCAAAGTAACCATATCCCAGAGTCCCTAATGCCCACCCCCCACATGTGGCCACTTTAGCCTTAGGACCATGGTGCACTGTGGGAAAACTGTACTGCCTATTCTGCCTGTTATCATCAGGACAAAGCTTGCTTTATAAAAGTCTTGATAAGTTCACACTCCATTGCAAACCAAGGGGGCTCTCTGATAGTGCACTTGCAGCTCAGTGATCAGAAGAGAATGGGTTAACACAGACCTGAGCTGCTCCTTTTGCAAAGAGCGGGTGGCTTCCATTTTTAACAGATTGAACTGCAGATTGTTGGGGGAGAGAGAGAGGACTAAGGAAGTTGGCTCATGGAACTGTGGGATACTTCTGGCTGACTCCCAGGACCCGAGTCAAGCAGGGCTGCATCTACACTGCAAAGCAATAGGGCTCGTACTCTGGGTCCCAGCTTAACTAGAGCTCAGACCCTCCAGGGGCCTGGACCCCAAGTTTGAGCCTTGGGTTAGCACAATTAAAGGTAGACATAAGGGGAGTTAGGCTTGAGTCCAGACCCAAGCACGGGCTTACACTGCAGTGTAGAGATACTCTAACTTATTACTCTTGGCCTGAACACTTCAGTATCCCAAAAGAAAAGGTTTTCTATAAAACCTGATAGAGATGTGCTCATTACTTTTTATGGGTGCCAAATTTCAATTCAAGTGTTCGTACAGAAGCAAAATCTATTCCTTCCGAGCTTGCAACCCATTATAGAACTTTACTACGAGACTATGGACTAGCAGCAAAAGAATTGTCTTTCACTAGCCAAGATGAGTGAAATATAAAAACAAAAATACATGCAGCATAAATAATAAAGTGTGAATTAAAAATTAATATTTTTGCAAGTGTTACCAGTAATTCTGGTAGAAAAGATTTTAAAAATTTCCTAAACTGTGATTGATATTTAGTTAGGGGAGTCAAAATTGTTGATTCTGCAAAGACTTAAGTTTGTAGAGAACCTCATACCACTTGTCATGCGTCTGACGAAGTGGGTATTCACCCATGAAAGCTTATGCTCCAATACTTCTGTTAGTCTATAAGGTGCCACAGGACTCTGTCGCTTTTCACAGATCCAGACTAACACGGCTACCCCTTTGATACTTCATACCACTTGAATAATCCCATTTAAATTAATGGAACTACTCAGACAGCACAAAGTTTTGCAGAAAGCTTAAGCTTTTTACAAGACCAGAGCCTTACTATTTCTCTCCCACTCCATGAACACTACCCTAACAATAAAAGGATCAATTAGAAACAGAAGTTTTGCTGTGTTAAAGCCTCCGTGTAAACTGGCGTCTTTGCATTTGGACATTTAGATTTGAATGTGAAAAATGTTTTAAGTTGAAATTCATCAGTATTTTAGAATGACCATTTGAATACAAACAATAATCAATGCAAAAAGAGACTACATAAAAATACTGAGTAACCACCTCAACCCAAAAAAGACAATAAATTCAGGTTTAATGGTGTCACTATCATTCGCATGTTCTTGTGACATGGCACTAAAGTACAGATGGTACAAGAGGACAATACTGATCACAGACCAGTAACATGTCTCGGTACAGAGAAGTAAAGTCAAGCCTAATTGTTCCTGGAGCTTGCTTTTATTAATTTAAATTTACCATTACTGAGATAGTCTTTTGCATTTAATTTATTTGCCTTTACCCTAGAGGGAGGGAGGAAGGGAGAGTGTGCAAGAGCTTTCCCATTAGACGCCACTCAACCTCTCTTTTCAGCACAAACCCTTACAAGTAGGTCAGTGCATTGTAGCCTGGTTTCCATTTGATTTCTCTTACCGGATTGGTAATTATGATGATCTCCCCTTCGTTAACTGTCAGCTCATTGTTTCCAGGTTCAGCAGCGAAGTCATACATCACCCGAGCCTATGGGCAGAAAGAATCTATTAGTGACAATATTCTACATTTAAATATTCAGCATTCACATTGGAAAATATCAGCAGAACTTCATGATTCATAACCATTAAGAGAAATGGTTGGGTGGGAGGAAGGAAGGGTGTGGGACAAGCAACACAAATGACATATCACACAAATCTTAATACAATGTGCATTTGAACTTGAAAATGTCAATGCCAAAATCTGCTTCCAGCAAAAACTTTAAAATGCATCCAAAAACAAAGCCACCCCCTCTCTGAAGAAGGCAAACAGCAATTATCTGATTCTACAGACAAAGGATTACATCTCAGCAAGCAGCCAAATAAACCACTGTCCGCAACATGCAGGACCTATTGGTAGAACTAAAGTGAGAGCTTTACCCTGATTTTTAGCAGGTCTTCTTTCACTGCTAGAGGCAGAAGAAAATCAGTTCCCCTAATGTGCTATTCTGTAGAAAAAACATCTACTCCGACTCATGCAGGACTGTTTTATGAAGTGAGCCTTTCAAAAAGAGGATACAAAACTCACAGGCATCTGAAGTTCTTAAGCGTTCAGGTAATCACAGCTATACATAAATCAATATGAAACTAGATAATCTTACAATTCATTTATTGTGATTGTTCCTCTTGTAAGTTAGAGGAAATAAATACTGAACAATACTAGTTTTAACTTAAACAGAATACACATCCCCAAAGTATGTAGTCAGTGCTGACCCATTAGCCTTTGCCTAACTGCAGTTCAACTTTAGGGTGAACAGACAGCAAATGTGAAAAATCAGGACGGGGGGGGGGGGGGGGGGGTTAATAGGAGCCTATATAAGAAAAAGATCCCAAAAATCGGGACATCTGGTCACCCTATTCGACTTGTTTTTTTTACAAATTAACCTATGTTATAATTTAGTATTACACAAACATTTTCTGGTGAGAGAGTTAAGGTTGGTCTGTACATATCAGGCACAACCACAAAAGCATAGAAATGAAAAGTTAAGTTAAGTTATCTGACAGTACCTCCCCTCTGCTCCACCCAGAGAGGGACACCTCACCACTGGAGCCACCATTCATGACACCAAAACCTGAATTCTACCACCACTAGGGATGTCAGCCTTCAGACAACTCTTCCCCAAACTTACCACCATCACACCAGACCAATCAAGATAGCCCAACAAAAATCTCTCACTAGGTACACATTTTTGGCCTTCTACAGTCTTAAGGCAAAATAAATTATAAGACTCTGAATTAACTTTTTAAAGACAGTTTTTAATTGCTTAGAACTCAGAAATCAATAGGATTTGAAAATATTGAAAATTCCAGCTTTACTCAGATTATGTGACAAAATTTTGGAGCAAATAAACTGTATTTTGCATAAAGAAAGGGAGTAATTAATCCATTTTTAGTGCAAAATAGAACCCAATATTAACTATAGCCTTGCACTGGTTCTGCCATAATGTTGAATAAGGAAATCTTATATTTTTATAAAATACTTCAAGTTGAACCCAAAAACGTATTGCTAGCTAGTCTAGCCACAAAAAATCATAGCAATGTAGGGCTGGAAAGGATCTCAAGAAGTCATCAAGTTCAGCCCCCTGTACTCAGGGAGGGTGCAAGGTTGTTTCGCGCCCTAGGCAAAACTTCCACCTTGCGCCTCCCTCCCCTCCCAAGCCCTGAGGCAGCTCTCCGCCCTGAGCCCCTCCCACCGCGGCAGCTCACCCTGGCCCGGGGAGCCGTGTGGCAGCTTCCCGCCCCAGCTCACCTCTGCTCCACCTCCTCCCCGAGCACGCTGTCGCTGCTCCACTTCTCCCGCCTCCCAGGCTTGTGGCACCAATCAGTTGTTTGGCGCCGCAAGCCTGGGAGGGAGAGAAGCAGACTGGGGCAGCGTGCTCAGGGGAGGAGGCGGAGTAGAGGTGAGCTGGGGCAGGGAGCGGTTCCCTTGTGTGCCACCCCCCCTCTTACTTGCTGCAGGCGGCCCTCCCCGCGTCCCCCTGCCCCAGCTCCCTCCGCCTAAATGCCGACAATGACCAGGGCGGCTGAAGATCTGGCCACCACCGAAGGACCCAAAATGCCACCCCCCAAATGCTAGCGCCCTAGGCGATGGCATTTCGGGTCCTTCGGTCGCCTAGGTCGCCTAATGGGTTGCACCGGCCCTGCCTGTACTGAGGCAGGACCACAAACCTGGACCATCCCTGACCGGGGTTTGTTCCACCTGTTCTTCAAAACTTCCAATGACGGGATACCACAACCACCCTTGGAAGCCTATTCCAGAGCTTACCTACCCTTGTAGTTAGAAAGTTCTTCCTCATATCTAACCTAAATCCCCCTTGGTGCAGAGTAAGCCAATTACTTCCTGTCCCACCTTCAGCAGACATGGAGAACAATTGATCACCGTCCTCTTTATAATAGCCCCTAACATATTTTAAGACATTATCATTACAGCCATACAGAATTCCACCTATATTACTACTTTCATTTTCTTCCATCAAATTCCCTTTCCTGAAAACTTTACTCTACCTTTAAGGCAGAAATATCAAAATAAATCAAGTCTCATTTCTCTCTAACTTTTGAAACAGATGTTGAGATAATTTGAGGACACCGCCTTCCTCACCCCCATAACATCTTGGAGGTTTTGTATCAAAATTTTAGTCTACATTTATACATATTCCATATATGCTGACATATTCTAATCCTTATCCCCACCAAAAGTACCAATATTTATTTAACATTCCCAACTTCTCTCCACTCCCTACTGACCTCCCACTCCCCACGCCCTCCTCTCCTCCCAAAAATCCAAGAGGAAAAAAGCCATCACAATCCACACTAACTCAAAAAGCTGTCATTTGTAAACACTCCCTCTCTCTACCTATGTTGCTCATAAGGGTGAACAGATAATTAAAGTAGGATTTTCCTCGGGTGGATGTCACTGTAGAAGTGCCAAGCAGCAGTAAACAAACACATTTAATTTAGAAGGTCCAAACTAAGAGAATTTTTCACTTGACCAGAGCTCGTTCACCGCTCCAAGCCAATGGGGGCTGCGGGAAGGGCGGCCAGCACATCCCTCGGCTCGCGTATCTAATCACAATTAAAACAGCCCCTTAGCCTGACCCCCTGCAAGTCCAAGTCAGCTGACATGGGCCGGCCAGCCACAGGCTTTTAATTGCAGCATAGACTTACCCAAACTGTCACAGCTAAATGCAAGGTGCAACAGATTGTTTAGCATAAGTAGTTAACACACCTTTCAATTGACTATTCTGTTCTTTCTGAGGCCGCGTCTATGCTATGGGCATTACAGTGGCTCAGAACAAGTGATGAGGGGTATCTCCCACTACAAGAAATACTGCTAAAAAACCTTGTAGGCAATTGTGACAGCTTGGGGAATCTGTCTATGTAAATTTATGAATCACATTTGATTTTTTGAATTCCACTTCTGACTATAACCTTCAGTGTGAATTAAAACTCCCATGAATATGCAACAGAGCCATCAACAATTTGAACAGCCTTACCCTAATTGTTCCATTGGGCTGCCAGGCTCAGCCATTAACTTCTAATGACCCTTTATCACACGGGAAAATGGAAAATCCTCAGGTGGGAAGAGAAACAGGAAGAGATGTCAGACCCTGCTTTTAAGAAAGGACAGGCTTTCTTGCAAGAGAAGGCCAGACCATTGCCAGAACCAGAGAATTAGAGCAGGAGGAGTGGAGGGCCAGAGGGACCTTCCCCCCACCCAAAGGATACTGACCAAACCCCAAACAGCTCCAAAGAGTAAAGAGGACACTTGAGGGAGAGAAGTGCCTGCATATGTTCATTGTTTTTCCATAGGTCTGTAAATCTCTTGTGCTTTCTGGGAAGAGAGGAGGGGACAAAAGAGGAGGGAGAGAGCATTTAAGATGTTCCTTTGCAAAACCTGTGTGTTCCTTACTTTATCTGCCACATATCCCCGAAGGGTTAAATGATACACCAGAGTGCCCATGAGGCTGGAGCTCTGGGGAGAGTGTGTATAAACTTCTGTGGAAACTTGGGGAGGCTCAGAATTGGTCTTCAGACCTTAGGGCAGCTAGACAGCAGGGTCCCACCATTTCACAGAGGGGTGCCAAACAGAGTCTGTCCCCGGGAAGTATACCTGAGAGGCCAGAACTAGAGACTATGTTTGGATGCTGTGGGGTCGAAACATTGGGTTCCATACAACAGACTGATGACTGTCCACAAGGGATACTCAGCCAGGGCTGTAACAGCAATATTAAGCATTTTTAGAATGTGAATTAAGTTCTGAATCCCCAATAACGAATTTGACAAAACCAACATAAAACACAACTTTGATTTTCTCACACACGCACACTGCTAAAAAGCAAGAGTGAGCAACAATACATTTTCAAACACAAATGGTGTCTGCATGTTGTGGGCTATTTTAACCAACTTCTTCAAATTCCTTGCATACAATCTATGTATCCTCCCCCCTCCTCAACTTAGATCATTAGATTCACTTCTTATATCTTGAATTAACTTAGACTGCAAACAGAGCTGGACAGAGGACAGAAATTCCATTTGGCAAAGCATTTTGATATTTCAAAATAAGAACGAAACCAAAAAAACTCAAAATTCTCTGCAACAGAACATTTTAAAAAATTTGTTTCAGCTTGATCAAAATATTATGATTTTCACTTTTTTCATTTTATCTTATAATACATTTAAAAATTCAAAGTGAAGTAATTTCAAAACAAAAAACCCTGTTTCATTCTAAAAAATGTCTACATGGGATGTTTTGATGTTGCAGGAATTTTTTTTCCTGACATTATTTCTAGTTTTTCTCCAAAATGAAGTTGCTGTGAAATGCAAGTATTTCAATTTCAACAGAACTGCACTTTCCAATGGGAAATGGTTCATCCTGTCAAAATTTTCCAACCAGATCCAACTGCAAGCTCTTCAGGCAAGTTACCAGAGACTTTCCTATATGTTAGTATGGGGCCTAGCACAATGGGACATAATCCTGATTTGGAAATCTATTGGGTACCACAATAAAAACAAACCACCACCAATTATTCAGCAGCACAGCTAGACTTTATTCACTGCAATCAGGAGATAGCAACCTAAAGTGTGTTTGGAAAAAAAAAATACTGGAGTACCCTTTCCTCATTTACAGGCATGTCAAATTGTAGTATGAAATTGATGTCATTTTCAGAAATTCTGAATATCATTACCAGTTTTGCTTGGTATAGCTATAATGTAGCAATAAGATAGCTCACTCAGTCTTTGATTGGTGTGAATTATATCAACATATTTAACCTGTAAAGCATTTTGAGGTCCTTCAAAATGAAAACCATTATACAGAAATAAAAGTTATTATCTTCTGCTTGTATATAGTAATATGACTTTTTAATCCATATTTTGATTTCTACATACCCACAAGTATTTTAGAACTAGACAGACTTTCTCCTGCAAAATTACAAATTAGCAGCAAGATGTAAAAATATAACTGAAATCAACACATGTGGGCAGATCTGAGGCCACAGAACCACAACTGAGGCTATGGCTACACTACAGAGCTTGCAGCTGTTCCCTGGCAGCGCTGTTAGTGCAGATGATCTAAGCCAACAGGGGAGAGCTCTCTGGTCAACTTAATTACTCCAGCTCCTGCAAACAGCAGTAACTATGTCAGCGGGAGAAGCTCTCCCACCAACATAGCGCTGTCCACGCCAACGCTTAGGTCGGTGTAACTTACATCGCTCAGGGGAAGTGGCTTATTCACAACCCAACATAAATGGTTGTGCGTACATAGCCTGAGTATCTCAAAGCTTATGGTTCCAATACAAGTGTTAAGGGAAGTTGATTAGATGTTTCAAAATCACTAAAATTTTTAATGCAAGTTTGTAAACTATTAGAATGTATTACAGGAAAATCATCCAGGAGTTTTGCAAACATCATCCTGAAGCTCTCTGACCACTCGTCCTTTGTCTCAGATTATAGATTTAACAGGCAGTGAAACAAGAGAGAAAATGTACAAAAGAAAATGTTCTCTAAGTACCTTCAAGTCTTTTGCATAGAAATTTGGATAAGGAACTTTTGACAAGAATGATACACATGACAGTTAAGAACACATTTCATCAGAGTCTACAGTATTATTTTCCTCTTCTTACACCTATGCAAACTGTTTCCAAAAGCCAAGCTTTTGAACAACTTCCATCTTAATGGCTCACTATACATATCCTGACTTTTGCCATCAAGCTATGTAAAAACGGATTCATTTATTTTTTTAAAGTTAGTATGTTAGTTTTCTACCCAATACACTACAGTGGTTTAACAGGGATTAAGTATGAAGGACTAACAATTGAGGGGAAGACAATTGGGAACAATCCCCAAAATGATCAGACTTAATTGCAGATGTATAGACCTAAACTAGCACCTTCTGGGCCTCTCACCAGACTGTGGTGAGGGATTCAGCAGCTGAACCCCCAGATGTTTTAGGCCTATGAACGGTTTCTATCATGGGGCCTCTCAGGGTGCAGATTTTCTATCTAACACCCCTCTCCTGATAGCTGCTACCAAACAGCCCAACCCCTGGAATGAGTGCTGACCCCTCAGTCTCCCCCATAACTTAAACACAACCTCTCCCAGAACTCCAGCCATGTGGGTATTCTGGGCCTACAGTTTACCTCTTCAAGGGGCATGCGAACAGCATTAACGTAACACACAAACAGATTTTGTACAGCATTCTAAAACCAGTCTTTCTTAATAGCATGAAAAAATACACAGATCTATACAAAAATAAACACTATACACATTTCTCTGCTTCAGTTCCCTCACCACTTTCTAAGCATTCTTTGTGCTGGGGTCAGGACCCTCTCGAGCCACCTAGGCCCCTTCTGCTGCAGCATATGGGTTGACTTCTCAAATATGGAGCCTTCTCTCCTCAGCTAGCCTTCTCTGGTCTTGGCTGGTCCATCCCTTTCCTCTCTCCTGCCCAAAACTTCTTGTATGGTTCCCTCAGGGCTGGTCTACACTACATAGTTAGGTCAACATAAGGCAGCTTATGTTGACCTAAGTTATGTCAGTGTAAACTACAGCCTTCTTCCTACCAATGTAAGTGCCCTAGTACATCAACATAACAACTCCACCTCCAGGAGAGGCATAAGGCTTATGCCTGCATAATTAGGGCAATGCAGTGTGTACTGGCTAGCTTGTCAATTTCACAGAAGTGTGAAATTGACAAGAAAGCCAGGCAGCTAAAGCCCAGCTGTCCTCCACTCCCCTGGAGGACTGGGTGGCTGGACCCTGCTAGGAACCAGGGTAAAAAGCCTGAGCAGCCTCCCCACCCACTCCCTACCAGGAGCCAGACCACCTTTCAATTTCATGGATCAGTGAACAGGGGGGCAAGAAGCCCTGGGTGGCTTCCCCCACTCCCGGCGTGGAACAGGGGAAGGGATGGGGCTCTCAGCTCCCCACACTACCCCTCTTAGGTCAGCTGAAGTGCTCCTGGTGAGGGGACACATCACTGACCCAAGGAGGGTAGCGTAGACATGCACCACCACAGTTAAGTACTGCAGTGGTTTTGTAGTGTAGACATACCCTCACAGTATGTCTACAAAGGCAAGTTTCTGCACCACAAGTTATACCACTTTTATTAAAACGCTAGAATTAAACAGCTGTTGCGTGTCCACACTGTTGTGACACTGCAGCACATCCACATTAGCAGCTCTTGCAATGGCAAAGACAGCAGTGCATTGTGGTAACTATCCCACTGTGCAACTGACTGCAGGGTGCTTTGGGAAGGGTTTGCAATGCCTCATGGGCCAGGCACCATGTCACATGATGGAGGTTTCCCAACCCCGTTGTTCCATGGCCATCCTACTACATTGCCAGCTGCTTTTCAATGGAAGGGTGGGGGGAAGAAAATGTGTGACAGGGAGGGAGGGGGGGGGAAGAGAGAGAGAGAGAGAGAGAGTGTGTGTGTGTGTGTGTGTGTGTGTGTATATGGAATGGGGGAAGAGAGACAGTTTTGGGGGACAGAGTGTGTTGGCATGTTGTCTTGTAAGTTCAAACAGCAGCAGGAAGCAACCAGTCCTGAAGCAGGGGGAAACCCTGACATCAGCCCCCGCTTCCCTCCCTGGGCTCTCTGCACAGCACTCTAACACACGCACAGCACTCTAACACATGCGCACACACACACCTGTGTTCAACAGCTCGAGCATTCCATATTAATCGTTTGCTTTGTGTCCGGAGCAGATTAGCACAGCATGCAAAGGCCTCCAGAAACAGCACTTTGAAAGGGAAGGGGTGCATGTCTCCAGGGCAGCTGAGTTCAAAACAACGAGCAAAGCGGTCACTTGAGGCATTATGGGACAGCTCCAGAGGCCAATTACAGGGCAGAAAGCAATCAAGTGTCTACGCTGGGAACAGAGCTCTGGAGCCTCTGCATAAAAACCCTTACGACTCTCGTCAAGGTGGTGTTTTTTTTTTTTGTTTTTTTTTTGTTTTTTTTGCAGCGCTGCAACTGAGGAGTTTCTGCGCACAAAGTGGCTTGGCAGCATGTACACGTCTGCAGTTTGAGCGCAAAAACCTGCCTTACTGCGCAGAAACTTGCTAGTGTAGACAAGCCCTCAGTCTTCCCACTCAGCAGTTTTTAAAAGGCTAGCCTCAATAACTTGGCTTTTGTCCTTCCCTTTTGGGATTTTTACATCCTTCAAATGAAGAATGTTGGAGAAAACTGGCTTCTCCTAGGATGCAGTTACTTTTTGTTCTCCGCAGGTAAAGCCTGCTCACATGCTGATAGTCCTTAACAATAGGCTACTTTCCCTTGTCTAGGAAGGGCTTGCCTAAAGACTGGTCAGCAGTGGTGGATACACAGAACTAGAGACATTCCATGATACAGCAATCATAGTAACAGCTTCTTAATATCAACTAGAATTTATAGATTGTACAGACAGATTACCCAAATCATCAGAGCAACCTTTAAAAGTCTGGTGTTACAAAACAGTATGCACTAATCTAAGGCAAACAGCAAGAGTGTAGTTAAAGATATGTTGTAGAACAATAACTGAGAATTAGCATTTTTCGCAGTAAAACCAGACCACATGGAAGGAAATGGGTTCATCTGTTTCAACCATCTGTTAGAGGTTAGAAGACTGATACCACCAAGAAAACGGTTAGTTCCTCCAGGAGAGATGGCAATGATTGTTTAAGGTCTTGGGGCTTGTCTACACTTACATTTTATAGCACTCTAACTTGCTGGCTCAGGAGTGTGAAAAATCACCCCCTGAGCGCAGCAAGTCTGAGCGCTTTAAAGTGCTAATGTAGACAGACTCCGAGCGCTGGGAGCCACGCTCCGAGCACGCAGAGCTAATCCCCTTGTGGAGGTACTTGCACGTCAAAGCGCTGCTGCGGGAGCATTCCCATGGCAGCGCTTTGAAGTTTCCAGTGTAGACATACCCTTAGAGTTACTTTGAATTGAGATAGTGTTATTGTCATGAAATTCCTATAATCAGTGCTGGCCTTCCTTTTGGCACTCCGTTCTTGAGTGGAGTGGAAGAACTCCTGAGCCTTAGAGCTGAGCCAAAGAACTTGTAAGCAGCTTTTCTGTCACTTGTTACTGTCAGTTTCATTAGTTCTGATTTTGCATACAGACTCAACTCCCTCATTGCAAGTTATATCCCTGGGCCATGGATAAGATTTTGGAATTTCATAGAAAAACATCTTAAACTTTTAGAAGGACGGGTAATGAAAGGGCTTTGGCCCTCTCAAGGAATTCTTGTTGCATTCAATTAACAGTAACGTAACTGTTGTGATAATAACTAGATAACGTAACTAGAGGTGATAATAAATTTACAAATGCAACTACTACTCATATACAGATAACCTAAAAAGAATTTTCAGTAGGCCAAGTAATATAGGAGCCCTTAAAACTGACAACCTGAACATTGCCTAGGACAGGAGTAGGCAACCTTCCAGTGTGCCAAGTTCACTGTAATTTAAGGTTTCGCGTGCCGATAATACATTTCAACGTTTTTAGAAGGTCTCTCTCTAAATGTATATTTAGATACAACAACAGTTTATTTATATAAGTAAATAAGGTTTTTAAAATATTTAAGAAGCTTCATTTAAAATAAAATTAAAATTCAGATCATATCAGTTTAGTGTGATCCTTGCTCTCGCTTTTCCTTGCTGAATTTTCCAATGTGGGCTATAGCAGGGGGTGGCTGAAGAGCGCTGGGTCGAGGCCAGGAGCAGAGCCCTGGGCTGTCAGCCGGAACCCCAGACCAGCAGCAGGATGAACCGCTCAGCCCACCGCCGGCTCCGTTCAGTCCGCTGCTGGTCTGGGGTTCCAGCAGGGGTGAAAGTAACTTAAATTTTTTACAGGTACTGTCATATTGCAACCCCCCTCGGGGGGAGGAGCTCAGGGGCTGGGAATGTGTGTGTGTGTGTGGGGGAGCACTCAGGGCAGGGGGGTGGGGGGCGGGGATGTGGATGATGCAGGTGTCAGGGCTGGGAGCATGGGAGGTGCAGGAGTCAGAGCTGGGTTGCATGAGGGGCTCAGGGCAGGGGGTTGGGGTTTAGGTGTAGGGGGGGAGTCTTGGGGGGGCTGGGGGGCTTGGGGCTGGCCTGGGACAGTCCCAGTTGCAGCCAGGTTACCTGGATGGCGGATGGGTCCCTGCCCCACGCTGTTCCTGCCAAGGGAACTGTGGGCCAGCTGTGTGGGGGCACTGCATCTGCAGGCAAATGGGGGACAGCAGCAGAAGGCTCCCTGGCCTGCCGCTCCCTTCCCCTTCCCTCCAAGGGGCCACAGCTGTGCACGCCACAGGGACAGCACATGCCTGTAGTGCCCTGGTATCCAGCCAGTGGCGAGAGAGGGGCAGCAGGACAGGCTGGGACCCGGATACATCCACCACGACTCCCGCTGGCCCCTTTCACTTGCCTGACTGCCTGCTGCTTAATCCGATGCATGGGGCCGCCAGTGCCAGCCTGCAGGAGAGTTCCGGCAGCCAGCAGGACCCCAGCTGGGAGCGCCCCAGCATCGGCCAGCCTTGTTTAGCCCTGTGCATGCTCCACCTTACTTTCACTTCTAGGTTCCGGCTGCCAGCCCCAATGTCAATGTAGTAGGTCAACGCAACGTCAGTGCAGACACTGCATTGCTTATGTTGACTGTTACTGACTTTTAGTAGCCTTCCCATAATGCCCTGCACTGACAGTACAATTGATACAAGTGCTCCAGGTGAGGACGTGCACCACCAACACAAGGAGCAAGATGTAGACATGCACAAGCTACATAATTACTGTGGCATCTGTATGCCAATGTAAAGTTGACTTAATTTTGTAGTGTAAACAAGCCCACAAAAACAGGTGAGAGCAAGGGAAAGAACTCAAGAGGGAAGACAGAAAGGCTCCTCCCCTTCTCCTAACATTCCCCTAGAGAATAGTACCTAAGGAGTTCTAAAGAGAGCAATACGGTGTTTGAAGAACTGCTGGTTAGAATGTTAGCTAATGAAAATTCCATGGCAGTTGTAGCAGCTGAAATGAGAGAGGACAGACAGCTCAAGGAAGAAAGCACTGAAGATGAACTCCAGCATCAAGCTTCCTACTTTACTCTCCCAGAGCTAACCCATGAGATGCAGGGTGGAGGGTAGAAGTGTGGTTGGATGGAAATGATAAAGTTTAAAACATACTTTTTCAAAATGTGACGAACAATGTATCACATTTATACACTTAAGATTTACACTGCTGCATACACAGTAGCTATTCACCTGTCATATTCTTTTAGGGAGTGTATGGGAAAGGAGACCCAGGGCTTCTACAGCAGCGTATCAACAAGATCATACACCAGAATGGTTGCATCTGCTCAACACATACAAACAATATTTGCATAAAAACAAGTTGCAAATCTCATTAAACTGAAATCTCCTTCCAAGCTAGATTTACATTTTAGGGTGATCTGAGTAACAAGTAAAAGTGATTTTTTTTAAATGTGATGAATTTTTACTTAATGTCACTATAATGTTAGATATTTTCTTTAAAAACTATTTTCCGGTAAGACTATCAAAATTATATGCTCCTTCAAAACATGTTTTAAAATACTTTCACCAGTTACTAATTTTTTAAAAGAGCTGATGTATTATTTACTCAGATATATTGTTCCACCACTACTCCTGCAATAGAAATCACAATATTTATATGCTATTATGTGAATAATATTTTCGTCCATCTGTAATTGATGAATTCATGTGTAACTCATGCTACTTTAATAACTTTATAATCGTGTCTAAGTTTGTCATTTGGCAAGCAGCTGCCAGGCCTATCCTCTTTATGACTCATCTTTGATTCTGCTGATTGGTTCACCATCACCCACTGGTGAATTATAATCAACACAGAATGTTGTTAAATAGTTAAATACAAATACGTATATTAAGGGTTCTAATAATACTGATAAAAAGCCAGGGAACAGATTTGAGTCATTCTACCCTGCTAGTAGAACATGCTTTTGGGGGGACAGAGGAGAGGTTGAAAGTTCTGATGAAAGAATATTCTTTTCCAGAGAGTGTGTTGTGTCTAAATTTTGTAGACAGAGGTTTTTTTAATTTTATATAATAGGGTTACCATATTTAGTGCCTCCGAAAGGAGGACACTTTAAAGGGGCCCCAGCCCCGCCCCCAGCCCCGCCCCCTCCCCAAAGTCTCCGCCCCCTCCCCTGCTTCCCGCGAACATTTGAGTCGCGGGAAGCCTGAAGCAGGTAAGGGGGGGTGTGTGTGTGTGTGTGGGGGGGGGGGGGTGTGGGGGGGGAGGAGGCGCGGCCCACCCCCGGCACCGCAGGTCCACAGCCCGTCCCCCGAGCCCCCAGCCCGGCCCGGCACCGCCGGCCGAGCCCCCGACCCGGCACCCGAGTCCCCGGCCGGGCCCGGCACCGGGCCCCCCCGAGCACCGGCACCCGAGCCCCCGGCCCGGCCCCCGGCCCCCCCGAGCACCGCCGGCCGAGCCCCCCGGCCCGGCCCCCGGCCCCCGGCCCCCCCGAGCACCGCCGGCCGAGCCCCCCGGCCCGGCCCCCGGCCCCCGGCCCCCCCGAGCACCGCCGGCCGAGCCCCCCGGCCCGGCCCCCGGCCCCCGGCCCCCCCGAGCACCGCCGGCCGAGCCCCCCGGCCCGGCCCCCGGCCCCCGGCCCCCCCGAGCACCGCCGGCCGAGCCGCCCGGCCCGGCCCCGGCCCCGGGCCCCCCCGAGCACCGCCGGCCGAGCCCCCCGGCCCGGCCCGGCCCCGGGCCCCCCCGAGCACCGCCGGCCGAGCCCCCCGGCCCGGCCCGGCCCCGGGCCCCCCCGAGCACCGCCGGCCGAGCCCCCCGGCCCGGCCCGGCCCCGGGCCCCCCCGAGCACCGCCGGCCGAGCCCCCGGCCCGGCCCCGGGCCCCCCCGAGCACCGCCGGCCGAGCCCCCGGCCCAGACCGGCACTGCCGGCCAGGCCCCCCGAGCCCCCGGCCCGGCCCCGGGCCCCCCCGAGCACCGCCGGCCGAGCCCCCGGCCCGGCACCCGAGTCCCCGGCCCGGCACCCGAGTCCCCCCGAGCACCGCCGGCCGAGCCCCCGGCCCGGCCCCCGAGTCCCCGGCCCGGCACCCGGCCCCCCCGAGCACCGCCGGCCGAGCCCCCGGCCCAGCACCCGGCCCGGCACCCGAGCCGCCGGCCGAGCCCCCGGCCCAGCACCCGGCCCGGCACCCGAGCCACCGGCCGAGCCCCCCGGCCCGGCCCCGGGCCCCCCCGAGCACCGCCGGCTGAGCCCCCGAGCCCCCGGCCCGGCACCCGGCACCCGAGCCACCGACCGCATGTCCGATTTTCCCGGACATGTCCGGCTTTTTGGGATTTCCCCCCGGACGGGGATTTGGAGCCCAAAAAGCCGGACATGTCTGGGAAAATCCGGACGTATGGTAACCCTATTATATAATATATATATACACACACACACACAGGTTAGAACAACATTAATATATGTAGAATCCAACATTAAATTATATATATTAATATATATTCTACATTTATTAATGTTATTCTAACCATTGTTTCAGAAATTTAGTAAGAACCCCTTAAATGCGGAGGGCATTAAAACAATTTAACCTGCACTGATGCAGATTCTAAAATGGCTGCTGAAAAGCACATTTCAAAAAGCCTTGGTAGAGTATGAGGCAGCGCTAAGGTCCTAGCTGATGCCACTGGCATCTTGCTGATTAAAATTAGATTACATTACATTATCAAGACACTAGACCTATATTTGGACTGTTTTTTAAATAAGGGAAATTACTTGACAGCTATTCAGAATGATAAATATGGCTTATCTATACTGACTAAGTTATAAAACAGCAACTTATTTTCTTCACTTTCCTTTGGAAAAACTCTGCAAGTTGATCTTCAGCTCTTTGATGTAGCAGGCTGCCTACAGAAGGACTTTATTTTAAATGCTCTGCAGTGACACTTTTAAAGTGAATATTTGTTCAAGAAGTAAAACTGTATTTGTGATTACAAGCTAGCCTCCAGCCACTTCAAGGAAGCCTCTTGAGGATTTTGAGAGGAACACCTCCATACACCAACCTGCAGGACTGAAAGGAAAGGAGATGAAATTCCATTCCTCCACAAAACGGAACTTCTAGCAAATATTAGAGTTTTCTTGGCATAAGATCATTTGTTGAGATACCAGAATCGAGTGTGGGGATGGTAGAGGGTACAATTAGATATAAAAAGCTGATAGCAATGTATTTGATAATAACTCCTATAAACAGATACAAGGATAGCTGTTATCTAGTTGTAAGAAATTGTTAAATTATTTGGAAGGGCAATAGAGAAGACTGGAGGACTTCTGTAACCATAGTGCAACCAATCTCAGTTTACCCTTGTTTCTGGTATACAGCAGGTAGAGTTCTTGAACCTAACCTACAATTATTTTCTTGTAGTGAATATCAGGTACAAAGTAGCAATTTCCAAAAGCCAACTTCACCACACACTGCCA
This sequence comes from Malaclemys terrapin pileata, assembly GCF_027887155.1. Taxonomy (NCBI): domain Eukaryota; kingdom Metazoa; phylum Chordata; order Testudines; family Emydidae; genus Malaclemys; species Malaclemys terrapin. The sequence continues at coordinate 91,405,383 of NC_071507.1, forward strand.
TTTATAATTGGAAGTGTTTAGCCTGAGGGCTTGATTAGGAAGTAACCAGTGAATCAGGGTGGATTAAAAAAAATTTTTAATGGATTTTATTTCAATCAAATGTTTTATTTAAATTAAGTATTTTTATTTAAAAAATAAACCTAATTTTTAAATTAGGACAATCTATATTAAGGCCTAGTTTATAATCAATTAAAAACAATTCAAATATTACTTTTTAATTTAATCAGTACATGTTTGCTGCCAAATTTTAAAGACAGTTCACCCACTGAATTGGTGGAAGTCCCTGGCTAAGCACCTGGAGCCAGTGTTTGCTGAAGTGCTAAACCAGCTTTTGACAGCAGCAAGCTTCTTCTGCAGGTGCGGAGAGAATATTTTCTTCATTTCAATCTACTGAACTAGTTCATTTCAAAGACTAGTTCATTCAAAATTGAGAAATCAATTGGGAGTTGAAAAAGCAGGAAGGTTTGTTTTCCTCCCCAAGCTATGAATAAAAATGAGGTGGGAGAGGAGAAGATCTGGCTAATTCTAAAATCCTGAAGGACACAGTGACCAGAAACAATTCGTTCAATTCATGAACTACAGAGAATACGTCATTTATTTAATAAATCAGTTACTCTTATATGAAAGACATGTTTTGATACTCTACAGGTTATCAATAGGCACACTCCAAGCCTTGAGCCCACCAAGTTTCAACCTGGAATATACAGCCACTAGTCCCCTGCACAATCACTGTGTTCACAGATTTGCTCCTTCCAGAGAAACAGTATACCCTCACCAGGTCTACCATAGATCACCGCTCTGCTTAACATATAGAATTTAATTATGTTTATAGTAAAATCTAGTGTCAGTTTATTTAACAAGGAATAGAGATTCAAGTAAAAGTATTGGAAACAAATGGTAACATGTAAAATAAAATCATAAGATGCTTTCTAGAGTCTAGACTTAATTAACAAGATACTATCCTGTCTAACCAAGTACTACTCATGCAAATCCCTGAAGCATTTTACAGCGACTTTGTCTGTGACCCTTTTCTCATGAGACAAACATGCTGTCTGTGTTTTCTCAGTGAAAGAGAGAGTGTGTTGCTTGTCATCCCAAGATATACAAAAACAATCCTTTGTCTTTATTCATAAACAGGGACACACACACACACCTCCCCATTGTTTGTTTCATCCTGTAGATTTCCTTTCTTGTAGATTTCGCAATCTCTTATTTTGCCGGTGGCTCATGCAAATAGGCATACATTGATTGAGGCAAATGATACACAAAATGACAAGACACAGAGATAGGCGTCTGTTACCTTGGAAATATTCCTTTCAGATAGGGAGTATGTCACCTCCTGGAGATCTGCCCTAATGCCAAGACCTTAAGAACACAATTTTCAGTATAGATACATAACTCCTTAAAGATTATCCTTCCATATATGTCGCAATGACTATGATGACCAGTGGGCTACTGGCTCTCAATAGAGCTCTCACACGATGACACCCTTAAGAAAAGTATCATGCATATATCTGATCCAGGCAATTTCTATAAAGCCCTATGCACTCCTTGTGCCCTTTGTCAATTGGCACCAAGGGATCCTTGGATCACACCCTCCAGTTGTACACTTTCTGGCTTAATCATTTGGAAAAAAGAATAAGTAGGTGTGCAAAATTTGTATTAAATAAATTGAAGACAAAGCCAACAGGTTTAAATTAGTATTTCATTTTACTTTGAAGGCCTGCTCTTGTAGTCCAGTCGGTCTTGTATATGTTAACAGCTAATAGAAAATATTAGCAGTTTTTAACCACTGCATCTGGCAAAGCACACTGCTATACCTGTGCTACCCTTTACTTAAATTTTAGGACAAAGCAACTTACTCAGTTTAAGACAGCAGAAAGAACAGATTTGCCTTTTCAATCAAAAACAACTTCAGAAGGCAGGTGGGAACTAAGCTGGTAGACCAATTTCAAAGGGAAATGCTACTTTTCACTCCTTGCAGACAGTTGTTCTCAAAATATTTCAGGGGTGGCTGGACTTCTTGAAACATCAACTGTTAAGTTAAATACTGAACTCTTTCACATAAAGGATTACTTTTTTTTAAAGTGTCATTTAAAATTTAAGGTAACATATCAGAATAGCAGTCTGTTCATTTCTGAGCAACTGGGACACATCTTCAGTGGCTGAAGGACTGGCATCAGTCCTCAGCACACCTGAACCACACACACATAACCTAAGAATAATGTGTCTCATTGCTTAATTCTTGCACAGGTACAGTATTTTTTTTTTAAGTGACTATTATGAAGATCTCTGGTTCCTATGCAAGCAAGACTCAAGTTCTACACCAAAAGCTGTTAGTGGTTATTGTATAACCAGATAATGGCATAGAGAGTACACTTATAAAGTTTGCAGATGATACGAAGCTGGGAGAGGCTGCAAGTGCTTTGGAGGATTAGATTAAAATTCAAAATGATCTGGACAAACTGGAGAAATGGTCTGAAGTAAAAAAGACAAAATTCAATAAGGACAAATGCAAAGTACTCCACTCACGAAGGAAGAATGGGAAATGACTACCTAGGAAGGAGTACTGCAGAAAGGGATCTGGGGGCCATAGTGGATCACAAGCTAAATATGAGTGAACAGTATAACACTGTTGCAAAAAAAGCAAACATCGTTTTGGGATGCATTAGCAGGAGTATTCTAAGCAAGACACGAAAGTAATTCTTCTGCTCCACTCCACACTGATTAGGCCCCAACTGGAATAGTTCTGGGTACCACATTTCAGGGAAGATCTGAACAAATTGGAGAAAGTCCAAACAAGAGCAACAAAACTGATTAAAGGTCTAGAAAACAAGACCTCTGAGGGAATATTGAAAAAATTGGATTTGTTTAGTCTGGAGACAGAGGGGACATGATAACCTTTTCCAAGGACATAAAAAGCTGTTACAAAGAGAAGGGAGAAAAATTATTCTCCTTAACCTCTGAGGATAAAACAAGAAGCAATGAGCTTAAATTGCAGCAAGAGAAGTTTAGGTTGGACATTAGGGAAAACTTCCTGTCAGGCTAGTTAAGCACTGGAATAAATTGCCTAGGGCCATTGTGGAATCTCCATCATTGGAGATTTTAAACTCTAGGGATGGTCTAAATCAGGGTGGGCAAACTTTTTGGCCTGGGGGCCACATCTGGGAATAGAAATTGTATAGTGGGCCATGAATGCTCACAAAATTGGGGTTGGGGTGTGGGAGGGGGTGAGTAGGGTTACCATATTTCAGCGAGCAAAAAAGAGGACGGGAGAAGCCCCGCCCTAGCCCCGCCCCTGCCCCTCCCACTTCCCGCCCCCCCTGACCTCCCAACCCTCCCCCCGTTCCTTGTCCCCTGACTACCCCCTCCTGGGACCCCTGCCCCTAACTGCCCCCCAGGACTATCTAAGCCTCCCTGCCTCTTGTCCCCTGACTGCCCCAACCTTTATCCACACCCCCACCCCCAGACAGACCCCTGGGACTCCCACGCCCCATCCAACCACTCCCCACCCCCTGACAGCCCCCCCCAGAAATCCCAACCCATCTAAACCCCTCTGCTCCCTGTCCCGACTGCTCCGATCCCTCTCCCCACTCCTGCCCCCTGACAGCTCCCCCCCAGAACTCCCAACCCATCTAAACCCCTCTGCTCCCTGTCCCCTGACTGCTCCGATCCCTCTCCCCACTCCTGCCCCCTGACAGCCCCCCCCAGAACTCCCAACCCATCTAAACCCCTCTGCTCCCTGTCCCCTGACTGCTCCGATCCCTCTCCGCACTCCTGCCCCCTGACAGCCCCCCCAGAACTCCCAACCCATCTAAACCCCTCTGCTCCCTGTCCCCTGACTGCTCCGATCCCTCTCCCCACTCCTGCCCCCTGACAGCTCCCCCCCAGAACTCCCAGCCCCCTACCCCCCCACTCCTTGTCCCCTGACTGCCCCCTCCTGGGACCCCTGCTCCTAACTTCCCTCCAGAACCCCACCCCCTACCTAAGACTCCCTGTTCCTTGTCCCCTAACTGCCCCCTCCTAAGACCCCCCCCCCAACTGCCCACCAGGACCCTACCCCCTACCTGTACCCTGACTGCCCAAAACTTTCTCCACTCCCCCCAAAAAGCCCCCCCCCATTTCTTGACTGCCCCCTCCAGAACCTCCCTGCCCCTTCTCCTGCCCCCCTTACCCTGCTGCTCAGAACAGGGTGTTGGGCTCTGTGCGAGCCGGACACGTGGCTAAGCTCCCCAGCACAACAAAACCCGGTCCCTGGCCCTGCACAACAAAACCCGGTCCCTGGCCCGGACCGGGTTGCAGGGGAGAGCTGCCCTTGTATCAGCACAAAGTGCTCTCGCTCCCGTTTTGCTAGCTGCATGGCAGTAACTGCTCCCAGTTGCAAAAGGGGAGGGCTGCACTTTGTGCTGAGACACTTGCTCAGAATGCAGGGCGGAGCTCCTCTCCAGCTGCTCCGGAGTCCAGCCCGGGACTTTCCTGCAGCCCTCCCAGCCGCTCCGGGGGAGGGGGGAAATCCCGGACATTGTGAGTGCTTTACAAATTCCCCCCGGACGCTATTTTTAGCACAAAAAGGAGGACATGTCCGGGTAAATCCGGACGAATGGTAACCCTAGGGGTGAGGGCTCTGGGGTGTGGGCTGGGGATAAGGAGTTTGGGGTGTAGGAGGGTGCTCTGGGATGGGACCGAGGGGTTCAGAGGATCAGGGCTGGGGCAGGGGGTTGGGGCATGGAGAGAGGCTCGGGATGCAGGCTCCGTGCGGCACTCACCTCAAGCGGCTCCCAGAACCAGTGGCATATCCCTTCTCTGGCTCCTAAGCAGAGGCACGGCTAAGCGGCCCTGCACACTGCCCCATCTGCAGGTACCGCCCCTGCAGCTCCCATTGGAGTGCTGAAGGGGGCAATTGGAGCATGTAGGAGCCAGAGCCTGTGCCCTGGCTGGAGCACCAGAGCAGGGCCAAGCCACACAGTATGGCCCTCGACCCAGCGCCCTGGCTGGAGCGCCAGAGCGGGGCCAAGCCACATGGTGTGGCCCCCATCCCAGCACACTGGCTGGAGCGCCGGAGCAGAGCAAACCCCAGACCCCGCTCTCCAGAGGGAGCGTGCGGCCTGGCTTAAAATGACTCACGGGACGTAGTTTGCCCACACCTGCTCTAGGCTGCAGAATACCTGTAAGTAACAAATCTGTTGAGTAAGAGGTGCCATTTTTACATAGTCACTTTTCAAAGCAGAAGAGCTCTAACTGCACGTGCTATGTTTTGGTCACAGATTTTAATCAAAAGAGAGGCCAGTGTGTTCTCTCTGGTCATTTTGGTCAAAACTCTCCCTTGTACCACTGCCCTTCCCACAGAAGCAGCTGTCTTGCTTCTGACTCTCCCTAGAGGGCCTCATACAAGTCTCCCTGCTTAACAACAGTGTTGCCCCTTTCTGGCCCAGTACTGAGTTTTTCTACATGGGAAACCCCTAGTACAAGGCTGCTCACTGAGATCCCAAAGCCTGGAAAGATGGACCCGGGCACTTCCCTTCTTTTGAGCAGCTGCACTGCAGTACAAAGGAACCACAGAGCTTTAGTTTTGGGGAATCTCCATGGTCTACATTATACAGGAGTTCAGACTAGATGATCACAATGGTCCCTTCTGGCCTACAAATCAATGAACCTGCCAGACAAAGGAAAGCACTTAAACTTACACAATAATGACTCTTTGGATCAGGAGCGGATTTACCATGAAACAAACCGTGCAGTGGCACAGGCCCCCAACAACAGGGGGGGCCCCAAAATGCAAGACAAATATCGGACAACCTTCCCGCGAGTCGCGCCTGGTGGCGCAGCAGGGCTCAGGCAGGCAGGCTGCCTGCATGCTGCGGCCAGTGGCCCCACGCCACTCCCAAAGCGGCCAGCTGCTGGCACGTCTCTGCATGCTCCCTGCCTGCTCTGCCTCCCTCTCTATGCACCGCTTCGTTCCCAGAAGCGGCCAGCATGTCCCTGCAGCTCCTGGGGGCATGGGGGGGGTGTCTCTGCGCACTGCCCCCGCCCCAAGCGCAGGCTCCACAGCTCCCATTGGCCGGGAACTGTGGCCAATGGGAGCTGCAGGGGCAGTGCCTGCGGGCAGCAGCTCATGGAGACCCCCTGGGCCCCCCGCCACCTAGGATCTGCTGCCGGGGGGGGGTGCCAGTCGCTGTGGGAGCCATGCCACCCAAGGTAAGCGCTGCCCCCCTCCTGCACCCCAACCCCCTGCACCAGCCCAAAGCCTGCACCCCACACCCAAACTTCCTTCCAGAGCCCACCCCTGACACCCCATCCTGCACCCCAACCCCCTGCCCCAATCAAAGTACCTCACTTTATTTTCATTTACTTCCTATTACTTATAATATAGGAGGAGGATGAAGAAAAAAAGAAAAAACGGGGGGGGGGGAGGATGAGAGAGAATATTCTTTTTCTTGGCTGGATCCCAAGACGGGGGGCCCCAAAAATGAAGCTGTGCACAAGGCCCCACTAACTCTAAATCTGCCACTGCTTTGGATGCAATTGCTGTATGGAAAACTTCAACTCTTTCTATAGGGAGTTTCATCCTTGGTGCTTATAAATCATTGACCCCCCACATCATAGGCAAGCCATAACAATCCATTACTTTGGGCTGGACTTCAAAGTGGAAGAGGACTCTGGTGTTAATGCCTGCTTCCTACATTGGGGAGATTTGTTATTTACAAAGCCCAAACACAGGGAGACTGCTTTTGGAACTAGTGAGGCAAGATGATGGGCAAGTCTAATTTGGGCTCCAATATAGAGTAAGCATATATTTAGTGTGTTAAAAACATCTATTTATTTTTCTCCAGTAGCACGTTAGCTTTATTTGTTGGGGTACTGTATACACATTGTATTTTCAATTCATCATGTTTATGTTGGCAGGGTTTAATACCTGAAGATAGCAAAACATGAGCCAAGATTTCTGCCACTTACAAAATGAAAGAAATATTTTTTTAAATGATGAAGCTTAGTGCCTCAATATTCCAAAGCAATCTTACCATCCATGTTTTGGAACATAAAGATAAAATTGCTCATTTTACAAGTAACTGTGAAGCACTAAATATTCACATAATTTGATTAAACAGTTCTAGTTCTCTAAATTTCATGGTATTTCATATTGTGGAAAGCTGGTCAAAGCAACAAGTTTGTCCCATTGCTTTACAACACTAACCTATTATGTCACCTGTTCATGAGGTGCTAATTCCAATAGTACTAAAGTTGGAATAGCTTATAAAAATAAGGCATGAAGGAATCAGCATATTTAACAATACAGTTCTCACAGTATTAGTTACAAAGGGATGGAAGCCATCACCTCTGAAATTTGTCAATTAAGATCAATTACACAACTTCCTTTCGCAACAAAATTGTTTCTGGTCAGATAGAAGTCACGTAAACAAAATAAATCTATCTATGCATATCTTGTAATTTTAAATAAGATTTTCAAAAGAATTAAATTAGATGTTTTAACAAACTGGCAGACAATTCACAGATAGAAATCTATTGAACAACTCATAAGATGTACTACAATTCGTCTTATTACAAAACTTTTTTAAAGTCATGTAATTGGTAAAGCAAAAACAAAGGCACAAGTTAAAAGTGCCCCCCCAGAAATCAGTATATGGAGAGACTAGAAATGGATTCTATCTGGTTACAAACATTTAATAATGTTAAAAATTAAGTTTTCAAACAAGATGAAATCTACATAGGTAAGACTTCTCTTCCTCTTTCGCTATTGTAAACACGAGATTTTTTTTAAATAATGACATGCTCTGGGGTAATGATGTTCTGATGACTCAATCTCTAGGTGGTTAAAATAACCTAGAAATACTGAGTCATATAGGAAGCAGCAGCATCTGAGCAAATCGTCATACAGGACCCAATCTTTTCTTCCATGTACGTCAACTGGAGTTTTGCTAATGACTTCAATGACATTAAGATCAGGTCCATTAAGAAACAAAAACGACAACGAAAACAAACTCATGTAGGCAATTGCTAAAATGTGAGGAAAGCCATGTATCATTTGACTGCAGGAAGTTTATGAAGATTATAAAGAAAAACAGCTAGAAATAAATTAAGAAACCAGTGGGTCATGCACTTCAGGCATGACACCAAACTGACTTATTTTTATATGGCACTGTTTAAGTCCACATTTGTTTTTCTCGTTGTATGGGTGGATTGTGGTTTTTTAGGATAAATTTTCATTCTTACCCCAAAAAAATCTTATTCCTGCTTGACATTTTTATAGCTGTTAACATCTTGGCATTTCTTTCGGCCTAATCCTGCAAATCCTTACTCACATTAGTAAACCCACTGATTTCAATTGACTACTTGTTGAATAAGGGTGCAAAGGAGCAAGCCCTTTGTTTGTAAATACAGCTTACAGCATTGTGTTCTCATTTCTTGTATTAAGTGTTGTTTCACTGAAGTCCCAAAGGGTGGAGAGTGCTGAAAGAAGCAGGAAATGGTTTATATGATAATTCTCTTCCAACTAACAATGCTATTAAGACAATTAATATTTTGTTAAATACTCCTCCGTGAGAAATCAATTTCAATAGCTAAGATGGTCTTTAAAAGGTTTAATTTTTTCTGTACAGAATAGACCGTTTTAGAGCACTTCATTTAGTTCATTTGTTGAGAGATGCTTCTCAGTTTTGGTTTGAATTAATCTCGACAAACCCAAAGGGGAGTTCACTTCTGCACACAAGACAGCAAAGAGAACTAGTTCTACTTTGGTTTGTCACTAAGGATACAGCTGAGAACACTTCAAAACTTACCCTTTTCAGCAAGCCTAGCAGTGAAAAAATTTCCTTTCAGTTTTAGTTAAGGAATTAGAATTTTTAAAAAATAAGGGTGCAGATAGGGAGGATAAAGCTTTACTTCTAAATTTTGGAGACCCTCTCTCTGTCCTCCTTAAAAATGCATTTATTTTGTTTGCAAGTATTAAAAATATGCCAGTTTTAAAAAAAAAAGTGTTAAGAACCAAAATGTACTATGTGTCCTAAAAAGTTTCTTCTTAAGACACCTCTTAACATATGAAAAAAAGGCCCAATCCTGCAAGCAGATCCACACAGGTGGATCCTTAGCCCACAGAGTCCCATTGACTAAAATGGGATTCCATGCTGGGGTACAGGTCTGCCTGTACAGATCTCCCTAAGGAATTGGGCCCCAAACTGGCAACTAAGGATCTGATCCTGCAAAAGCTTATTAACAAGTGTCTTTGCTCATGCAAGTAGTGCCATTGACGCACTGACTCCAATGGGACTAAAAGAATCAACCAGGCTGACCTTAAATTTCAAGTTAAAATCCAGATCTTACATTAGTAACACACAAGCACAGTGTACTTGACATATTGGATCCTCTTATTATAGTCTTATTTTTCCTGCTGGAAGAGTGACTTAGCAAATTCCAAACTAGCCCTCCCAAGGAAAGAAATTATCTATTAAATAATATACATCTCTAAAAACATGTTGAGCCTGAGACCACATTCTTTAGAAATTAGCATGCAGCTTCTTGGTGTTTCCAGCACCCCACAACTAAATGAAACTCAAATGTGACAAATGATATAATACACATGAAATTACAACACTGCAAATAATGAGAAAAATGGTTGGGTCAATTGACTCCAAGAAATCAAGTAGGCAAATGCAGAAAGAGTCTGAAATGTCTTTTCTGAAAGGGTATCATAGAAGCAAATCTAGTATTTTTTTCTTTTATAGAAATAAGCTTTACAAGTATTAATTTAGCCTCCCTGCACATCTGTGAATTAAGGAAGTGTTCTCCCTCCATTTATACACAGGAGAACTGAGGAACGGAGAAGTTAAACACCAACATTTTCTAAAATGTCCACTAATTTTGGATGCCTCAAACTTTAATTACCCGCTCTGATATACCTGGGGGCCTGATTTTCAGAGGTGCTAAGTACCCGTAAGTTCATTTAAGTCGATTAAAGTGCTGGCCCTGAATGGAAATCAGGATCTACTGATCTCAAGTTAAGCACCCAAAAACTGGGGAACCCAAAAAATCAGTGAACAATTCTGAAAATGTTGGCCTATAGGACTTGCCCAAAGTCAGAAAGAAAATTCAGGGCTGAGTCAGGAATACCCCAGTCCTCTATCAGTATTGCATCCAAACACTGGACCATACCTCCTCTCTACAAACATGTCACGCAGTTTGGAAGTATGCTTAAAAGGTCACAGCCACAAAATGCAGATTTTTTTTACTCTCCTCCTGTATTTCCTATTATTTCAATAGGAAGCTGGCCACTGCTTGAGGGGGCTCAGAGAAGAGCCACGAAAATGATAAATGGATTGGAAAACAAGCCTTATCGAGAAATATTGTATTGAGCTCCTTGAGTCTATTTCACTCAAAGACCATGTCAAGGGATAATTTGATCACAGTCTAAGTACCCACAGAGGAAAAGAAATTTGACAATACAGGGCTCCTCGATCTAGCAGACTAAGGTATAACATGATCTAATGGGTTGGAAGTTAAAACTAGACAATTCAGACTCAATTTTTTTAAGAGTGAGGGTACTTATCCATTGAAATAACTTCAAGGGTTGTGGTCGATTTTCCATCGCTGGAAATCTTTAAATCAATATTGGATGTTTTTCGAAAAGATATGCTCTAACTCAAACACGAATTAATTCACGGAAGTTCTGTGGCCTGTGGTAAGCAGGAGGTCAGACTAGCTGATCACAATGGTCCCTTCTGGCCTTTGAATCTATGTATACAGTGGTTAAACTGTTATTAAACTATGAGAAATAAATAGCCAAGATCAATAACCCTAGTCTAGGATTATGTTCTACAGCTTTTTTTTGCATGTGTATTTCCAACATTTGGCATGTTTCTCATAGGAGTCAGCTATTTCAGAAGGGCTGGGATTAAAAATAAATACAATCCTATTTCATTGCTATGGTAAATTATTATTGGCTAACTTTCTGAACACTGCATATTGAAGTTCAAACAGTCTTCTTGAACCAACCATTAAAAAGAAAAATATAAACAGTTCAATCGCTTCTACAAGGATCACAGTTGACAATTAAACGAGTTTACCAAATTTAACCCTAAATAGCTGCATCTCAGAGGTAGGTGATGCATGCCATACAACAAACTTAACAGTTTAAATTTGGCACCACTCTAATATATACCGGTAAGTTAAGTTTCTATCAAAACAAAAAAACGAGTCTTTAATTTGCAAATAATGAAGATTAAAATCAGGCAATAATATGCAACAAACAATTTTCCCCAGAAATAAAGAATGAAAAATAATTGCTGCTCTTCTGCCCACAATATAATTTTAGATAAATCGGGGATAGCATAATCTGAACAAGTTATAAACTGGGGAGCTATTTAAAGAAAAACAGTGTTCAGGTCTCCACATTTATACAATTAAATTGCTCTTCTTTTCAGGCACAGAATCAACAGTGGTCCTTCATGTCCTCCTTTCAATACAGTGCAGGTCCTATTCCATATTGAAATAGGCACCATTTGAACTGATTATCACAATTGCAGAAGTACATATATGCCAAAAGTAATGCAGTTTTCCTTTTAACAACCACAAGTAATAGAAGTGTTCTATGTGTGTCCTTGCACACACACACTTGCATACAGAGTGTTATCACAAATTAGTTCAAACTAACAATATTAAAACCCAGCCCAATCCAACAACATTCTAAACCAGGGGTGGCCAACCTGCGGCTCCTTGTATAGGCACCGACTCCGGGGCTGGAGCTACAGGCACCAACTTTCCAATATGGGGGTTCTCACTGCTCAACCCCTGGCTCTGCCACAGGCCCTGCCCCCATTCCACCCCTTCCCACCCCCTCCCCTGAGCCTGCCATGCCCTTGTTCCTCCCCCTCTCCCCCAGAGCCTCCTGCACGCCACGAAACAGCTGATCAGGAGATGCGGGGAGGGAGAGGGAGGTGCTGATCAGCAGGGCTACCAGTGGGCAGGTGGCACTGGGAGCGGGGCGGGGGAGCTGATGGCGGGGGGAGCTGCTGACATATTACAGTGGCTCTTTGGCGATGTATATTGGTAAATTCTGGCTCAGGCTGGCCACCCCTGTTCTAAACCTCTGATACGTATAAACTCCAATTTTAGGTGTAACGATAGCTGCTTTGAAAATTTATCTGACTTAGGATTTAGGCTTCTTATCTAAAGAATACTGTGCATCTATTTATACAATACTATTAATACACTAAACTGGATATCTACAAGATACAGAATTTGTCAACTATTAAGACATACAGAATCATATACTATCACTATTCTATGTGGACAGGGTCTACTAGTAACAAAATGGAACTTTCTAAGCTGCAGAACTAGTTTATGGAACCAGTTGTGTCTCAAAAGCTTTGTTTCCAATATTGTGACATGTCATAATAAGTACAACACACATTTTCTTTAAAGGTACTTTGGACTTTAAAAAGTTAACAAAATAAAAAATTACTAGCCAGACAACATACCTTTTAATTAACACAGCATAATATTTTATATTCAGCTAAGTTTGCAAATAAATACTGTAGATAACTTAGACTTGTTCCAGATATACAAAGTCCAATTAATACATGAGTTTTCTAATAATGTTCAGAAACAGAGCAAAATAATTTAGTGTCATATTTTTTAGAAACCATATACACTACTACAAATCAAAATCAGACCACAGAACTCCTAACACTGCTAATTCACATGCTACAAAAATCACATGGCAGCAGGAAAACCGTATTTTATATGATCTACAAAAAACAGATTATTCAGAAGATTACATAAAACAAATATGCATCAGTTCTTTGAAGAGCAACTGTGGAATACATGTGGCCTAGCTATTAGTGGTACTCTTGTTTTATAAAGCGGAACACACACATGCACCACTAGAAGAGAATAAATGAATTTATCCCACTGCAATCAAACTGACTGGAAAAGACACCTTCTATATTTGGCCATTATCAGGTGTATAAACCTACTACCCCATACACAGAAAATAAGCACTACTTCTAGGCAAATATACATAACCACAGCTGAGGAAGAGTTCCACTGAGCAACTGAGTCTTGTGTCTGATCTTTTTGTAATGCAAGTCATTGTATCAAATACTAAGGCTATGGCTACACTTAAAGTACTGCAGCTGCACCACTGCAGTGCTTCTTGTCTAAACCAAGGCTTAGGTCACCTTAACTAGGTCTCTCTCGAGATCTGAACACCCCTGAGTAAGGTAGCTGGGTTGACCTAAGTCTCAGGTGTAAGCCAGACCTAAGATCATAGTCATTTTCCTTCCTGCTTGAATTCTGAGCACTGTATAGAAAAATACAGGACAAAATGCAAAGTTGAATGACATTCAAATCTCTAGAGTTTGGTTCCGTAAGGACTTTTTCAAGGGCGCTGAGCAGTCACAACCGTCACTAAAGTCAACAGGAGATGCAGTTAGCTCAGCAACTCTGAAAAGTAAAGGCCCAGGTTCTTCTGCTTGCACAGCTGTGAAATTAAATGGACAATCTAAGGTACTTCAGCCCCCAAACATTTATTTCTTTGTTTTACAAAACCTAATATGAACAGAAACGTGTCCATGCCACTGCTTTGAAATGTAAATGAAAATTTTCCTTTGATTTAAAAACACTCCCATAATGTTCCCAACTAAACCATGCCACTATTGGCCATATCAGGACTCAGGAGAACCAAAGCGAAACAAGACACACAAGTGAAACTGACGAAGCTATCACCACTGTTCAGGCAGCGTAAAATGCCCATGCCCACATTATAAATAGCCATACACATTTTAATTCTTCCAGCTATTATTAGTAACCCAGGTTAGGAAGCTGTGGTTGTGGGTATCCGCCTGCGGCGGCGACGGGGGGGGGGGGGGGGGTGTTTAAACGAGGTGCTCTTGGGTTTTGTAACTCGGGGTGTCTCTTCTGATCTGCGGGTTACAAGTCACCCGGGCACTGTGCCCCTGCCCTGACGTGGGCAGCTGAGACGATACCGCAGCATGTGGGGGCAAGTGAAACAACACAAAGAGCGGGTGGAAAAAAACTTTTCCCTGGAAAACTTTGTGACGCTGGAAACTCCTTTCCCCCCCTGCCTGGCCCAGGAGCGCTGGTCCGTCGGTGGGTCTAAGGCCCAAGCGAGGCACAATCACACGGGCCGGGGGTGGCTCCTGGAGCTCCCGGTCCTGGCGGTTACACGGGGAGGACAGCAGAGCCCAGCCAGTCTCCCCAGCCCCGAGGTGCCGGGGGGTCTCAGCCCCACAACGCCCCGGGGCCTGCTCTCCGCCCCAGCCCCTTTCTCCCTGGCCCCCGGCCTGGCCCGGAGGCAGAGAAACACCAGCCTCCCCCATCCCAACCGCGGGTCTCCTGGGGCTCACCCAGAGAGGGGGGCGCCCGACCCCGCTCCCCACCCCGCGGCTCCGGGCACGAAGCCGGCTCGGGGAGGGGGTGGGCGCGCCGGGCCCCGCGGCGGCCCCTTACCTTGGTGGCCATGGTGCTGCTGGCGCGGGGCTCCCGCCGCGCGTCTCCCCTGCCCCGCGACGGGCCCGGCTCCGCTGCTACTGGGCCGCGGGCTGGGCGGCGGCTGCTCCGAGCCGCCCAGTCACAAGTCCCGCCACCGCCCCCTCTGGCTGCCGGGGCGGTTTGGCTGCTCAGCAGAAACCCGCCGCGCTGAGCGGGCAGGAGCTAATGTAGCGCCAGGCTGTGTCCCGGCCCCTCCCCGCTCCCCCTCTTCCCTTCCCGCTCGCTCCTCTGCTCGTGTTCTCTTCCCCCTCTCGTCCCTTCTCTCTGTGCCGGGCCGCCCCCCGCTTCGTCCTCCACCCACATTTCTTCCCCGCACTAGTACCCCCCCCACACACATACACACACACGCTGTTGTTTGCACTGTTGTAGCCTCTTGTTTCTTTGTGAGGATAGATTATTGGAATCAGAAAGCCAGTGAGCCGCATTCTGCTCACTTACATAGGTGTAAATTCGGAGTTACTCCGGATTTACACCAGCATAACTGATGACAGCATCTGGCCCTGAATGTTCAGACTTACTTCAGCTCTCCTCACCCATTTGCTGGAAGATCCGGTCCTTTGGGTGATGAACATTCTTAGGCAGTTTGTACAATCCCTCTAGCCATTCAAATCTCACTTTGGGGGAGGGGGGTCTGCATCCTCCTCATTCAACTTTTTGCTTCAGCCCTTAATGTACTGGAGGGATTTCCACTGGTAGATTCACTTGACACAGCTGGTATATTTACCTTCCTACCAAAAAATACCACTAATGCAAAAGTGAATGCATTTTTAATCAACCATTCCCACTGCCAAATATTTCTTTAAAATGCAAATAAAATAACATTTTACTGTCTGGGTTTATTTGGGGGGAGGGGGGATTGCTTTTTCTATGAAAGTCAATATCTTCCATTCAGTCTTGGAACAGTAATTTCAGAAAACTGGGCCACAAGGAAATGAATCTACTATCACATTAAGTTTCCTCAACTACAGTCTTTTGATGTGTAATTCATTTGTGATCTGTGTGTCATCTGAGCCTCAGCGAGCTGATAGTATTACAGTTACAGGTAAAAGACCAATCAGGTCCATTGAACTAGATATTATATGATAATTAATTATTATTTATTTGTACTACCTTAGTGCCTAGAGGTTCATCTACATAGCCTGCAGCAGCGAGCCTCCCAGCCCAGGTCCACAGACTTGGGGTTGCAGCAAGCACATTAAAAATAGCTGTGTAGATGTTGGGGCTGCAGTTCTGGCTCTGAAGCCTAAGGAGGGAGGTGGGCTTTAGAACCCAAGCCACAATGTCTACACAGCTATTTTGAGGGTGGTAGCCTGAGGCCAAGTTTGTTGACCCAGGTTGGGAGGCTCGCTGCCGCAGGCTGTGTAGATATACCCCCAGTATCACAGTCATGGACTAGGACCCCATTGTGCTAGATGCTGTACAAATAAAGAACAAAAAGATGGACTTTAAGCTCTTTGGGGCAGGGACTAAGACCTGGTCCACACATAAAATTTAGGTCGACCTAGCTACGTTGCTTGGGTGTGGAAAATTCAAGCCCCTGAGAGAAATAGTTAAGCAGACATAAGCCCTGGAACAGATACCTCTAGGTCAACAGAAGAATTCTTCTGTCAACCTAGCTACCGTCTCTCAGAGCAATGGATTTACTGCTTTACTGCAGCGATGGAAAATCCCCTTCCATCACTGTAGCAAGTGACTACTCTACAGCACTACGGTGGTGTAGCTGCAATTGTGCCACTACAGCATTTTTTGTGTAAACGTACCCTAAGTATAAGACAAGAGACCACAGATAGATACAGACAGAAGCAGGAGGACAAGAAAACAAAGAGACAATACTGATCAACATCATGGCTTGTGGTCTCACCATACAGACTTATCGTAAAAGACAATTCTTATCCCAATCAATTTACAGTTTTAGGTAAAAGGGGAAAACAAATGGAGGGGGACAGAATACAGTGGCTTTAATACAAACATATTTTGCATAGACTGTGCATAATTTGCAAATATAGCTATTTGAGGGGGTATTTTCTTTGTTTTTTGATCAGTAGCAAGCAAGGTCTCACCTTCAATCCCAGTTTTTAAAAAAGTAGTGTAATTGTACAAATTGTCAATGAGTTAAACATTAGTATTCCTAAAAATCATGTCTAATATTGTGAAGCAACATAATGCCTTACATGCATATTTCCATATCTGAAGTGCTTACAAGCTTCTTTTACTATTGGTAACTCTTTCCACTGAGCCAGGCAACTTTAACAAAACAGAAAAACAGCATACCCACAAGTCTTGTAACTTGAAAATGAAGTTGCAACTTTCCCTGCCTTCTATGTAGAACAAGTGAAATAGTTGGGGGCAGGGCCGGTGCAAGGATATTTTGTGCCCTAGGCAAAACTTCCACCTTGCACCCCCCCTCCCCGCACATCAATTCATTGAGGGGCAAATCCCTCCCAACGAGCCTTTATAGACCCCAGGGGCCAGCCTGCCCAGGGGCTGCTCCCCAGACCAGGTTCCCCTCTCCCCGCCCCCTGAGCTCCCCTGGAGGGTGCACAGCCCCACCGTGAGCCCTCCCCACCTCACCCCACCCCGGCGGCCCCCGCCCCGAGTCCACTCACTGGCTTTGCCGGACTTGGGCTGCTGCAGCAGCCCGGCAGGGAGGAGCCGCCTTCCGGAGGCACCGGAGAGCCAGAGTGTCCCGCTTACGGGAGCAGCGAGCCCCAGCCATGGAGGAGCTGGCACGGTGCAAGGCCCAGGGGGGCAGCAGCTCTGCAAAGGCGGCGGCGCCACTAGCAGGGAGCAGCCGTGCCCCCCACCCCTCCTGCCCAGGCTGCGGCCCAGCACCACCCCCCCCGGGGGCTCCTGCAGGCTGCAGCGGATGCATGCGGGCGCCGGCCCCCAACATGCCCTCCAGCTGCCCCCTCGCCATGCTCGGGCTCTGCAGCTCCCGGGCATGTGAGCCGCTGCCAGGGCATGGAGCCCTGAACCTGATCCAGGAGGGGCAGTGGTGGCTCACATGCCCGGGAGCCGCAGAACCCAAGCATGGCGAGGGGGCAGCTGGGGGACACATGGGGGGCCGGCGCCCGCATGCATCCGCTGCAGCCTGCAGGAGCGCCCCGGGGGGGGGGGTGCTGGGCCACAGCCTGGATGGGGGGGCACGGCTGCTCCCTGCTGCGGCCCTCTTGGCACCCCCCGGGGGCTCCTGCAGCAGATACATGCAGGTGTCAGACCCCGTGTGCCCCCCAGCTCTCCCCTCGCTGCACTTGGGTTCTGTGGCTCCCGGGAGGGTGAGCTGCCACTGCCACTGCCCCTCCCAGAGCAGGTTCCGAGCCCCATGCTCCAGGGGCAGCTCACATGCCCGGGAACCCCAGAGCCCGAGCGTGGCGAGGGGGGAGCCGGGGGGCACACAGGAGACAACGCTCACATGCATCTGCTGCAGCCTGCAGGAGCTCCCGGGGGGGCGCGCGCTGGGCCGCAGCCTGGGTAAGAGGGGCAGGGGGTGCAGCTGCTCCCGGCTAGTGGCGCCGCTGCCTTTGCAGGGCTGCTGCCCCCTGCGCTGTGCCAGATCCTCCATGGCTGGGCTCGCCACCCCCGCAAGCCTACGCTCTGGCTCTCCGGTGCCTCCAGAAGGCGGCTCCTCCCTGCCGAGCCAGGGCACCGCTTTTTTAGGGTTACCATATTTCAACAATCAAAAAAGAGGACGGGGGACAGCCCTGCCTCCACCCACTCCCTCCCACTTCCCGCCCCCTGAAATCCCCCTTCAGAATCCCCAACCCCCCCCCGCTCCTTGTCCCCTGACTGCCCCCTCCTGGACCCCTTCCCCTAACTGCCTCCCAGGACTCCACCCCCTATGTAATCCTTCCTCCTCCTTGTCCCCTGACTGCCCCCTCCTGAGACCCCCCCACCCTAACTTCCCCCCTAGAGCCCTACCCCATATCTGTCCCCTGGCTGCCCCAACCCTTATCTACACCCCCGCCCCCAGACAGACCCCCAGGACTCCCACTCCCCATCCAACCACTCCCTGTCCCCTGACTGCCCCCCCAGAACTTCTGACCCATCCAACCCCCCTGCTCCCTACCTTTCCCGACCCCTCTCCACACCTCCGCCCTGACAGGCCCCCCCCAGAACCCCTGACCCATCCAACCCTCCCCCTGCTCCCTGACTGCCCCCCAGGACTCCCCTTACCGCCATGCTGCTCAAGCCACTGGCTCCAGGTGGAGCCAAACCAAACAGGCTGCAGAGCGCACAACCCCTCCCCCGCAGAGTACTGGCGATGCGGCGCTGAGGCAGTGGGAGGGAGGAGTGGGGGAGGGACTCTGGCTGCTGGAGGCCAATGGGAGCGGCTCAGTCAGGCCCAGGCGCCCAATCAGCCGCGCTGCACTCTGCATGGGGGGCAGGGGAGAAAAATCCTGGACCTTTCTACCAATTCCTCCCGGACGGCTATTTAAAGACTAAAAGGACATGTCCAGGGAAATACGAGGGAGCTTTTTGGTGCCCCAACCACTTGGCGCCTTAGGCAACTGTCTAGTTCGCCTAGTGGTTGCACCGGCCCTGGCTGGGGGCGTTTCTAGCTATCATCTTGAACAGGAGCAATAAAGAATATATGTGGCTGCTGCAGAGCTGAAAAACAGCTGTTTAGCAGCAACCACACTGTTTTTTACTGTAACAACAGTCAGAACTGGTTAATTAGAAAAATATTCAAACTCCATTTTGATTCGGTTTTTAAATTAGTTTTACAACCCAAACAGATGTGCTATGGTGTGTTTATTCTAGTGGTTTCATTCTTTAAACCATGTCTTGAGAGTGAACCTCTGATACACACACCTTTCCTCCTAACGCTTCAATCTTTCTCCACTTTGTTCTCAACACCTTGCTTTCTGAAAACTACCAGGAAGGGCTTCACACTCTAGGACTGATGGCCACTTAAACAACATTTGTCTATCTTAGATATAGAAACAAAGTAATGATTTGCCAGGACTCTCTACACATCTAAAATCTCTGATCTTCTAGAAAATGTTCCTCCACAAGCTGATCTCAACAAGGTTTACTGGAGAAGTTTACAAGTGGATAGATTTTCTGGTTCCCCTCCCCCCTACGGGAAAGGAGTATTTTGGGAAATTGGTGTCGATGTGGTCTTCCATTTTCAGCCTAACTGCCATGTAGACAGGGACCTTTATGTGAGGAACATCCTTACAGCTGCTTATTTCTACATTCTTATAGCTGTTTTTTCTTTTGTGCAGGCCAGACCACATTTCTCCTCCTAGCTGAAACCTTCATTATAAGCTAATACAAAAGCCTTAGCACAAACGGACTGCCAATCGGAGACACCTAAAGTGATTTCTAAAACCTTTTGCATAGGTGAGTTTTCTGCTGCCTAGTAGGGTGCTGAGGACTCTGGCCCTAGTTCATAAAATGACTTAACCACATTCTTACCTTTAAACATATGAGTAATCCCACTGACTTCAATGGGACTGTTCACATGCCTAAATACTTTCCTGGATAAGGGCCAAAGTACTCAGCACTTTGCAGAATCGAGCTCATATTTTCTATTTGATCTATATGGCTTTAGCTACTCAACACCTGATTTGTACTTCCAAAGCCCCATGCTTCAAACTGAGATATCAATATACATTTTAGAAGTGAAAAATCTCCTCTCCATAAAAGCTGTTAAGTAAGCACATATGTTGGATTTTGTTATTTCCCCGCGCTATGACTTTTCCTAGTAAATATGTACTCTTGTGGTTGAGTTTATTGAACTAAATTTTCCAGGGATATAAATGGTCACTTCAGTAGAATCCAGTGAAGAAATGAACAATTTCACTAGAAAGGGCTGAATTAATTAAATGAAGACCCTGTTGTCTAACACATACTGTTCAAAATACTTATATTTGAGATGAATTGTGGCCACCCATTGTGATGGGAAAGGGGGCAAAGAGCATTCCTCAAATCTTTCTCATTCCTGCTCAGCGTTGTAGGAGCAGCAGTGATCTGTATGACTATGCTCTATATAAACTGTAGGTTCAAAAGGTCTGTCTCCCCCACTTTTTTTGGTCTCCTCTCCCTCTTTGAATACCTCCCCCTCCCTCCTGGAATGCTTGTGGGATGAATGGGCTGCTTGAACAGCTGAGATCAGAAGAGCTCCCAGGTACATAAGGACACTAACTGGCCCTATTTTGAGTAACACTGACCACAGTTGCAGCTCCTGAACATCCCTGAG
This sequence comes from Malaclemys terrapin pileata, assembly GCF_027887155.1. Lineage (NCBI taxonomy): Eukaryota > Metazoa > Chordata > Testudines > Emydidae > Malaclemys > Malaclemys terrapin. Next base: position 91,426,111 of record NC_071507.1, read on the forward strand.
CACAAGGGCTGCAGAGGGTTAATGCTGCCATGGGTACTAGCTTATCCAAATTTCGTAGGGTAGAGTAAATGTAGGACCAGGTCTTTACCCACTGTGCTGAACAGCAGGGCTTGTCAGCTATAGAAGGGCATACATGCTGCATTGCCCTAAGGGCTTTTCCTCAGCATCTCCCTCTAGATTGACAGAGCCACTGCCCTCAACAAAGGGCAGTGCCTTAGCACTACAATCTGAACTAAATAAGTAATGGCCAAGGAAGCTGAGGAATTCATCACAGCCATGGAAATATTCTGTACTGTGTTCTAAAACTAAACTTGTTACGTCAGATGAAGTAACTGGAAATACTCCAGTAGACAACTTTGCAAATGGAAGCTTCTGTCAAATGTAAGTATAATCTAAATTCCTGACAGCAGACACAGTGACAGTTAATTCTGTTAGTTCTTTATTTTCCAACATGTTTTGTAAAGTATCATTACCACACTAAAGTCAAAAGGTTAAAAGGCTACCTGTGCCAACATCTTTGCCTCATGCCTATATGAATTGTGTCACTGTGTAATATTTGAGAGTTTCATACCACAAAATTTTATGGCAAAGTTGACAAAAGTTCCACCATCAAAATCTTTACTGTTCTTCCAATTGTTGTTATGGGATCAGAGAAGACTAATAGCCAGAAGCAAGTGTAAAATACTTCGAGCTTTTCTCTCTCCCTTTTAACCCCATCACCTTATTTGCCCTTTAGCAGTAGAATATTTTCCTTGTTTTTCTGAAAAAAAAAAATCTCAAATTTCCAAAGCTTTCTAGTGGTTGAAAGCAGTTCATTCATGATTTAATCTTTGACTCAGTAATAATAGTTCATGGGTTTTTTTCCCTTCAGGATTCATATATACATGTTTTGTCTCATTTAATGCTGACCTCAAAGGCTGTGAAATCATGGCAAACTTCCTCTCAGCTGACTAGACATGCCTTTGGTTGAGCCTGGTAACTGCTATTCCAGTTGCCAGGGTGTGATGCAAGCTGCTCCTTTCCAACATCTCCACCCACTGCTGAGAGGGACCTAAACACTGATCTGCATATACAAATGCAACATCGTAGCAAAGCAATGAATCCCTTTTGTTTGTATTTCTGAACAGTAAGTTGATGTGACAACAACTGGAGTAGTATTTATGAAAATACATTAAATTAGCTGCCACGGAACATATAAATGGTTCTTTTCCTCCTGTTGCAGTGATCAGAGCTGACAAAATTGATCCCTTGGTCATGATGAAGCTCTAAGACAGCATTCCTTTCAGTATCAGTTTCTTCATTTTGGCACTATTGCATCTCATGCGGAAACAAGTGTTTTCATATTCAGTGCAAACTATTGTTCATGTGACTTTGCCAAAGACGTGGACACATTTTTACTGTCTTACTCCATACCTCACAGCGATGAGGATGGATCAGATCACATGTGTACTGTCAAACTGCTAGGGCCAGCTAACCTTGAAATCCCATAAGACGTCAAGTCCAGACTTCTTTAGGTCCTAACAGCTGGTCTAAATAGAACTTTCCCCTTATACATTTTTCATTCTGGGGATTTATCTCTGAGGAAACAATTCTGAGAAGAGCTTTATTTGTAATTTCTTTGCTTCTTTCCTCAGCCCATCAACTCCTTGTGATTGCTAATTGATCACAATGAGATGTCCAGCACCTCAGTCATTAGTACTTAATTATTTAGCTCCACCTTGGAGTACTACATATTCATTTTTCCAACTCAGTCCTGTTTCATTTGTTTTTTCACTTTCTTCCTCTGGACAAAATGAGGACATTCAGTCTAACTCACTTTATTATATACTTGGCCAGCATACTTATTTTGTGTTGATTATGAATGTACTGTATGTTCCCATTTTCTTTATGGTGTAGACAAAATATATTGTGCTTTGACTACTTTTGCACCCTCGTTGGTAGAAAGCCAACAGTTTTGGTTGGTCACTTTGGACAGGGTTGTGAACAATTTGTGGTTTATTTTCAATTTTACCTGTTATGGAGGAAGGAGTCTGCCAGCTGTAATGAACTGTAATGTCAAGAAGATACCATCCCAAAAGCAACAGTTACTGTAAACTACATCAAGTGGCTGGGTATTCTGATCCATTGCAAAATTTCTGTTGACTTCACTAGGCCAAGGTTTTCATCTGAGGTGTTTGTCAGTGCCTGCACTCCAACGTACCACTAATGAATAGTACAAAATATATTGTACCAGTTATTTGCAAACTTTCTTGGAATAACAGGAAGATAGCTGTGGGCTCTGGATTTTTTTCTTGGTATGTAACCACAAATGTAGAAATCATTCCACTACCTTCTAGTAATGATGGGACTATCTCCATTGAGGAGGAATCTTATTGGTAGGATATGAGACTCAGGCCATGTTTATGCTACAGCAGTACAGCTACATTGCTGCCTCTGTAGCACCGTAGTATAGATGCTTCCTACATTGATGGACAGTGTTTTTCCATCAGTGTAATAAATTTTCCTCTCCAAGAAATGATAGCTTGGTTGATGGAAGAATTCTGCTGTCAACATAGCCGCATCTATGCCATCTGTGCCCTAACTACGGCTCTCAGGGCAAAAAAAAATTTTACAGCCCTGAACAACGTAGCTTGGTCAGTCTAATTTTTAAGTGTAGACCAGATTTTAGCTGAAGATCAAAGATTAGGCCCTATTTTCTCCAGTTTGTGAAGTTTAAAGGAAGAGGGGCATTAGGACTCTCTTTCAGACGACTAACAAAAGACAAATCTTGCTCAGCTAATGTGGCTTTAGGCTCAACTCACACTGAAATTCAGTAGGGTTGGAATGCCTATCTCCATTAGGCTCCTTTGAAAATACTGACAGCCTTAGGGGTGGTTTACACTTAAAAATTAGATTGACCTTGCTACGTTGCACAGTGCTGTGAAAAATTTCATGCTCTGAGTGCCATGGTTAGGTCAACCTAACCCCCAGTGTAGACATGGCTATGTTGACAGAAGAATTATTCCGTCAACCTAGCTACCGCCTCTCAGAGCAGTGGATTAATTATAATGACAGAAAAACCGCTTCTGTCAATGTAGGCAGCATCAACATTATGGCACTAAAGCAACACAGATAGATGCAGTGCCAAAGCTGTGCTACTATAACAGACATAATCTCAGTGTCTGTTGTCAGAGTGGAGCAGTTACTCTCCTGGGATGACATGACAACCAAAGGACTTGTATGTGCTTTAGCTAATTGTGTTTCCATAATCAACAAGTTCACTACTATGCTTGCAACATGCTTTAATGGCAGCATTACTGAGTCATAAAACCAGGCCTTAGTAAAACCTTTTCTTTGTGAACCTTGTTGTGAATCAGTTTCCTTTAGAAATGATCTGTGGTGAAATGGCCTAATAGACAGATCTCTGCAGAAATTTCCTGATAAACATGTTACCCATAGAGCTGGGGAATTAAACATCTTGGGACTGTCTTTATTGATTTGCTCAGAGGAAAAAAATTATACGCTCAAAACAGTCCCCAAACAAGTGTAACTGTATTTCATGCCTTCTATAAGGCATTGTTCATATTCTCGCAGGGCAGAGAGCGTCCCTCAGGAAGAAGAATTCTGAAGCCTCAGTTTGACATACATACATTTTTTCCTCTCATGTCAACCCACATTAGCTCTTGCATGCATGGTCTTTCTTCCAGTCCCAACTAAACCCTGCCTACAAGAGAACATTTTTACTGAAACATTTTAGTAACCAATGACAGCATGTGCATTAATAGCAAATATCATTCATACAGGTTACTGCAAATAAAGATCCTTGCATTCTAGTAAGGGGACATTACAGTATGGCTAGAGGAAGGGACAGGAAATCAGGCTTCTAAGCTGCATATATTGCATTGTTTCTGATCCATTATGTGATCTAGAGCAAAGTATTTAGCTCTATGCCATGATTTTTCTATCTGTAAAAGTGGTTATAATAATATCTGTCTCAGAGCGTTGGCATGATATTTAATATATGTAAAACATGTTTTACTTTGGTTGAAAGGCACAGTATAAGTACAAATTAATAGTATAACAAAATATGAATGGCAGGAATTGTCAAAAGAGGCTAGGGGAGTGAGATACCCAAATACCTTTGAAAATCCCAGCCAATGTTATTAGTGAGACCGTAAGTCCACACAGATGTTTGACTTATCACTAGTGTCATTATAATAAAAGTGATGCCTTAGAGATCCAAGTGTCCCACACCTTCCTGTGTTTGAATATCAAGGTGTAAAAGACTAGCTGACATTTCTTCTGTCCTAAGCACCAACACAGCTTTATCAATTCTGTATGGACCGCAGTTAAAGCATCTTCCAATATATGCTGGAAATATGGCCCCCTAGCTACAAAAAATTAAAACAAAAGGACAATAGAACAAGGTGGGTTGAATATTTTACAGCAGTGTTTTGAAGGGGATGTAGCACCTTATCTTCTGGTGACGAGATGGGTGTCAGAGCTTGGAACTTATTCTGAGGAACTTAAAATTGGTTCTTCAAATTAATTGAGACTTCCCTTTTAAGCTCACAGAGCAAGCTTGTCCAAACTTTCTGCAGTTACGGGGGCATTACAGATCCAGACCTCAGTCATGTGCTCTATTTGTGGTTTTGACCACAGAAGACCTACTTTTAAAATCTAAGCTTCTTATTTGAAGAAATGTGTTCAGTCTTATCTGTTCTTGACATCAGAAATAGTTACTGAAGAAATAAAACCAAAATGCAAAACACTTTCCTGCAATGAGATAAAATATAAAGCCAATTGAAGGGATGAGTGGTTAAGAACAAGAAGTGGACAACTGAATCACCATGCCATCCCTTCTGAATCCCATCTGTCTGTTTTTCACCATACTCCCTTCCAGCTCCAGAAACAGCTACCTGTAGGGGTCCCATTATAGAGAGCTTGCTGCACTTTGCCCTTCTTTTGTAAGTTAGTTCAGTATCTTTATCAACGTAAGTTATTGCTGTTATGGAAGAAATAGTCCCAGTGGAATAAAGTAGTTAGAAGTTAAAATACTCTCTCCTTTCTAAAAGGCTGACTTGAGAGACGTATGTAGCCTATGGAAGAATTTTAATTTTAGCCAGCAGCCATCCTAACCCCTGGAATGTTTGTAAATTTGTTTCACACATTTTCTTTGTTATTTTCAAGATTTGTTTTCCAGCATAAGCAAAGAGCATCCAGCCTTTTCCATGGCTCAGGAAGATGTTATTTTGGAGCTAAGGTGAATTCTGAGCTTTCCTGGAGTAGTTTGTGACCTTCCCACTCTAGCTTATTTCTTACTTCTCTGAATTGCCTTCTGCTACTACTGGTTTCAAAAGTCATGTTTACAATGCATGCATAGGAATGCTGCATCAAGGTGAACTGTCCAAGCCTCCTAGCATGTGACAGAACTTTTTTCTTGGCTTGAAATCTCAACATTTTCATTATGGCATTTTTTGGGATTTCATCTGAAGGAATCTATGCACTTTTTCAATATGCAGTCTGTGTAAGACATTCTCTCCCTCCTCCCCCCACATTATTTCAGTTATCGGGTTTGTTACAAATCCAGTCATTACTTTGTATGCAGCTTCCTTTGCAACACCTATTGTTCTTAGTTTGAAGCATCATGCTCGGTTTTCCAGAACTTCAATTTCATTGTAAATATACTATAATCTTTCCTGAATAACTCAGTTGACAGTGACCTTAAAAATGCCTTACAGATAATGCTCTTTCAGCCATTCTTTCAATACATTTTTCTGCTTTGAAGTCTAGAATTTTAACAGTTTGCAGTAACTCTTGTCTAGTCTATTGTTTTATTAGTTTGTATCGTGGTAGCACCTACAGACCCCAGTATGAGATCTGGGTCCCAGTATGGTAGCCATTGTACACACAGTAAGCATTTTGGCCTACCTCTCTGACGTCTAGTGCCACTGTTTCTGTTTCCTTCTCACTGTTTGGATCTTTCTTGGGCTTCTTCCTATACTGGGAGTCTCCTCATAGGCCTTCTCCATGGCATATCCTAGGCTTTCCTCCACCAAATGTTGTCCAGCCTCCTTTTCCCAGCTCCCTCCCCACAGGAAGTCATCACTTATTCTTCTCCAGACTATGGCTGCTCAGTAGCTTCCTTCTGGCTCTCTTCCATACTGAGCACAGACTGCTTCTTCTATCTCCTAACATGGCTGCCTCTCCGGCCCATGCTCTCTGGCCTCTTGGTCCTATGACCTGGGAGATAACCAGGCACAGATGGAACTGAATGCCTCTAAAAGGTACACACACCTATAATGCAAAGATGATTCCTGCCCTAAACAATCTAATGCAAACATAACGCATGCTAGCAATGGCATGTATAGCATGTATAAAAGGTCATGAATGTATTACTGCCTTTAAACAAATAGGTTTTGTCCTTTAGCTAAAGCAGTACTAGAAACTCATGCTTTAGATCCAGGGATCCCAGACTGAATCCCTGTAGATGACTGGGAGCATAAGAACATAAGAACGGTCATACTTGGTCAGACCAATGGTCCATCTAGCCCAGTATCCTGTCTTCCAACAGTGGCCAGTGCCAGATGCTTCAGAGGAAATTAACAGAACATGGCAGTTTTAGAGTGATCCCCTCTGTTGCCAGTCCCAGGTTCTGGAAGTCAGAGGTTTAGGGATACCCAGAGCATGGGCTTACATCCCTGACCATCTTGGCTAATAGCCATTGATGGACCTATCCTCCATGAATTTATCTAATTCCATTTTGAACCCAGTTATACTTTTGGCCTTTACAACATCCACTGGCAACAAGTTTCACTGGTTGACTGTGCACTGAGTGAATAAATACTTCCTTTTGTTTGTTTTAAACCTGCTAGCTATTGATTTAATTGGGTGGTGACCCTTGTGTGATGCTGTATGGAATCTGGGGGACACTTGAGAATATTATGAATATCAATATTGTAAAATTGTAATGAGTTATGCCAGATAGGCCATGTAAGGTATCTGAAAAATGTTATAATTTCCCAGCTATGATAATCTCATGTATGTGTTTGTATCATCTTTTTATTATGAGTTATAGATATGTATGTCTGTATTTCAAATTTGGGCTATGCTTCTTGGATACACCCCCAGCCCTGGTCTACACTATGAGTTTAGGTCGAATTTAGCAGCATTAGGTCGATTTAACCCTGCACCCGTCCACACGACCAAGCCTGTTTTGACGACTTAAAGGGCTCTTAAAATCTATTTCTGTACTCCTCCCTGGCAAGGGGTTTAGTGCTAAAATCGACCTCGCTGGGTCAAATTTGGGGTAGTGTGGGTGCAATTCGACAGTATTGGCCTCCAGGAGCTATCCCAAAGTGCTCCAATGTGACCGCTCTGGACAGCACTCTCAACTCAGATGCACTGGTCAGGTAGACAGGAAAAGCTCCGGAAACTTTTGAATTTCATTTCTTGTTTGGCCAGCGTGGCGAGCTGATCAGCACAGGTGACCATGCAGAGCTCATCAGCACAGGTGACCATGCAGTCCCAGAATTGTAAAAGAGCTCCAGCATAGACCGAATGGGAGGTACTGGATCTGATCTCTGTATGGGGAGAAGAATCCATGCAGGCAGAACTCCGTTCCAAAAGACGAAATGCCAATATATTTGCCAAAATCTCCAAGGGCATGATGGACTGAGGCTACAACGGGGACACACAGCAGTGCCATGTGAAAATTAAGGAGCTCAGGCAAGCCTATCAAAAAACAAAGGAGGCAAACGGTCGCTCCGGGTCAGAGCCCCATACATGCCACTTCTATGATGAGCTGCATGCAATTCTAGGGGGGGGGCCCTACCACTACCCCACCACTGTCCGTGGACACCTGCAAGGGGGGAGTCTCACACAACAGGAATGAGGATTTTGTGAATGAGAAAGATGAGGAGGAGGTTGAGGATAGTGCACAGCAGGCAAGCAGAGAATCCCTTCTCCCCAACAGCCAGGAACTGTTCATCACCCTGGATCCAATACTCTCCCAACCCTCCCAAGGCAGGCTCCCAGACCATGAAGCCGGAGAAGGCACCTCTGGTGAGTGTACCTTTGTAAATATAATACAGGGTTTAAAAGCAAGCGTGTTTAATGATTAATTTGCCCTGAAGATTTGGGATGCATTCGCGGCCAGTATAGCTACTGGAAAAGTCTGTTAATGTGTCTGGGAATGGAGCAGAAATCCTCCAGGGACATTAAGTTCTCCTGGAGGTACTCTAAAAGCCTTTGTAGAAGGTTTCTGGGGAGGGCAGCCTTATTCCGTCCTCCATGGAGGACACTTTAACACTCCGAGCCAGTAGCAAGTAATCTGGAATCATTGCAAAACAAAGCTGTGACGGGTTGGATCACAGAAACCCCCCTGGGAGCTGCCACCCGATGTGCAAAGACTACCCCTGCTCCTGTTTTCCCTGCTAGCTCAGGACTCCAGCACCCTGTCTTGCTGAGCCAGACACTCCTGTCTGGCTCTAACACAGATCCAGGGTCTGAATCACTTGTCCCAAAGCTGCAGGTTTACCTGAAACCAGCTCACAGAAGTGTGCTTGTCTTTAGCACTCAGATGCTCAACTCCCAGTGGGGTCTAAACCCAGATAAATCCGTTTTACCCTGCATAAAGCTTATGCAGGGCAAACTCATAAATTGTTCGCCCTCTATAACACTGATAGAGAGATATGCACAGTTGTTTGCTCCCCCAGGTATTAATACATACTCTGAGTAAATTACTAAATAAAAAGTGATTTTATTAAATACAGACAGTAGGATTTGAGTGGTTCAAAGTAGTAACAGACAGAACAAAGTAAGTCACCAAACAAAATAAAATAAAATGCGCAAATCTATGCCTAATCAAACTGAATATAGATAATTTCCTCACCAGTTCCAGAGTGCTCCCTTTTACAGGCTAATCTCCTTTTAGCCTGGGTCCAGCAATCACTCACACCCCCTGTAGTTACTGTCCTTTGTTTCAGTCTCCTTCAAGTATCCTGGCGGGGGGGTGGAGAGGCTCCTTCTTTAGCCAGCTGAAGACAAAATGGAAGGGTCTCCCACGGGTTTAAATAGACTCTTGTGGGTGGGGACCCCCCTCCTATGCAAAGTCCAGCTCCAAGATGGAGTTTTGGAGTCACCTGGGCAAATCACATGCCCCCGCATGACTCAGTCTTTACGGGCCGAAGCCATTGTCCACCTGATATCTTGCATGTCTCCAGGAAGACTTCTTATGTGGATTGGAGCATTCCAAGATGCATTGTTCTCCAAGTGTTTCCTGATCAGGTACTTAACCTAGCGAATTCCTTCCTAAAGAAGCTGACCAAATGCCTCCCAAAGCTTACTTAGAAACCAAGCAAGCATACAGCCCATATTCTTAACCTCAAGTAGAAAATGATATCTATATGTACAAATAGGATGAATAGATATAGTAGACCATAACCTTTCCAGAGATACGTTACCTGGCACAGACAGCACAAAACATATCCCAGTTATGTCATACATACATTTATAAGCACCCCCTCCCCATAAAGTCTTATGGGGTACACTGTCACAAAAGCATTGCAGCAAATGAACATAAGAACATAAGAACGGCCGTACCGGGTCAGACCAAAGGTCCATCTAGGCTAGTATCCTGTCTACCGACAGTGGCCAATGCCAGGTGCCCCAGAGGGAGTGGACCTAACAGGCAATGATCAAGTGATCTCTCTCCTGCCATCCATCTCCACCCTCTGACAAACAGAGGCTAGGGACACCATTCCTTACCCATCCTGGCTAATAGCCATTAATGGACTTAACCACCATGAATTTATCCAGTTCTTTTTTAAACGCTGTTATAGTCCTAGCCTTCACAACCTCCTCAGGTAAGGAGTTCCACAAGTTGACTGTGCACTGCGTGAAGAAGAACTTCCTTGTATTTGTTTTAAACCTGCTGCCTATTAATTTCATTTGGTGACCCCTAGTTCTTGTATTATGGGAATAAATAAATAACTTTTCCTTATCCACTTTCTCCACATCACTCATGATTTTATATACCTCTATCATATCCCCCCTTAGTCTCCTCTTTTCCAAGCTGAAGAGTCCTAGCCTCTTTAATCTCTCCTCACATGGGACCCGTTCCAAACCCCTAATCATTTTAGTTGCCCTTTTCTGAACCTTTTCTAGTGCCAGTATATCTTTTTTGAGATGAGGAGACCACATCTGTACGCAGTATTCGAGATGTGGGCGTACCATCGATTTATATAAGGGCAATAATATATTCTGTCTTATTCTCTATCCCTTTTTAAATGATCCCTAATACCCGGTTTGCTTTTTTGACTGCCTCTGCACATTGCGTGGACATCTTCAGAGAACTATCCACGATGACTCCAAGATCTTTTTCCTGACTTGTTGTAGCTAAATTAGCCCCCATCATATTGTATGTATAGTTGGGGTTATTTTTTCCAATTTGCATTACTTTACATTTATCCACATTAAATTTCATTTGTCATTTTGTTGCCCAATCACTTAGTTTTGTGAGATCTTTTTGAAGTTCTTCACAGTCTGCTCTGGTCTTAACTATCTTGAGCAGTTTAGTATCATCTGCAAACTTTGCCACCTCACTGTTTACCCCTTTCTCCAGATCATTTATAAATAAGTTGAATACGATTGGTCCGAGGACTGACCCTTGGGGAACACCACTAGTTACCCCTCTCCATTCTGAGAATTTACCATTAATTCCTACCCTTTGTTCCCGGTCTTTTAACCAGTTCTCAATCCATGAAAGGACCTTCCCTTTTATCCCATGACAGCTTAATTTACATAAGAGCCTTTGGTGAGGGACCTTGTCAAAGGCTTTCTGGAAATCTAATTACACTATGTCCACTGGATACCCCTTGTCCACATGTTTGTTGACCCCTTCAAAGAACTCTAATAGATTAGTAAGACACGATTTCCCTTTACAGAAACTATGTTGACTATTGCTCAACAGTTTATGTTTTTCTATGTGTCTGACAATTTTATTCTTAACTATTGTTTCGACTAATTTGCCCGGTACCGACGTTAGATTTACCGATCTGTAATTGCCGGGATTACCTCTAGAGCCCTTTTTAAATATTGGCGTTACATTAGCTACACCCAGATGCCCAAGAATGCGGGGGGAAGGAGGGGAAGGCTATGGGCACCCAGCCACTCCACTCCAGAGGATTGCCCAAGCAACAGAAGGCTGGCATTCAATAAGTTTGGAACTGTAGTGTAGTCCTTCCCTCCTCTCCTCATCCACCACCCCACCTGGTGCTTCCCTCCTCACCCACCCTTCCCGCAAGTTTTCCCCATATTTGTGTGATGAATTACTAAAGAATGCATGATTTTGAAACAATAATGACTTTATTGCCTCTGAAAGCGGTGATTGAAGAGGGGCGGTCAGTTGGCTTACAGGGAAGTAGCGCCAACCAAGGGGGCAGGTTTTCATCAAGGAGAAACAAACAGAACTGTCACACCGTAGCCTGGTCAGTCATTAAACTGGTTTTCAAAGCTTCTCTGATGCGCAGGGGACCCACCTGTGTCTTCTAATCACCCTGGTGTCTGGCTGCATGTAATCGGCCGCCAGGCGATTTGCCTCAACCTCCCACCCCACCATAAATGTCTCCCCCTTACTCTCACAGATATTGTGGAGCACACAGCAAGCAGCAATAACAATGGGAAAATTGGTTTCACTGAGGTCTAACCTAGTCAGTAAACTGCGCCAGAGAGCTTTTAAACATCCAAATGCACATTCTACCACCATTCTGCACTTGCTCAGCCTATAGTTGAACTGCTTCTTACTACTGTCCAGGGTGCCTGTGTATGGCTTCATGAGCCATGGCATTAAGGGGTAGGCTGGGTCCCCAAGGACAACTATAGGCATTTCAACATCCCCAACGGTAATTTTCTGGTTTGGGAAGTAAGTTCCTTCCTGCAGCTGTTCAAACAGACCAGAGTTCCTGAAGATGCGAGCGTCATGCACCTTTCCTGCCCATCCCATGTTGACGTCGGTGAAATATCCCTTGTGATCCATCAGTGCTTGCAGCACCATTGAAAAGTACCCCTTGCGATTTATGTACTGGCTACCAAGGTGGTCCGGTCCTAAGATAGGGATATGCGTTCTGTCTATCACCCCACCACAGTTAGGGAACCCCATTGCAGCAAAGCCATCCACTTGACCTGCACATTTCCCAGAGTCACTATCCTTGATAGCAGCAGCAGAGTGATTGCATTGGCTACTTGGATCACAGCAGCCTCCACAGTAGATTTACCCACTCCAAATTGATTCCTGACTGAACAGTAGCTGTCTGGCATTGCAAGCTTCCACAGGGCTATCACCACTCGCTTCTCAACTGTGAGGGCTGCTCTCATCTTGGTATTCTTGCACTTCAGGGCAGGGGAAAGCAAGTCACAAAGTTCCATGAAAGTGCCCTTATGCATGCGAAAGTTTCGCAGCCACTGGGAATCATCCCAGACCTGCAACACTATGCGGTCCCGCCAGTCTGTGCTTGTTTCCTGGGCCCAGAATTGGTGTTCCATGGCATGAACCTGCCCCATTACCACCATGATGTCCAAATTGCCAGGGCCCGTGCTTTGAGAGAAGTCTATGTCCATGTCCTCATCACTATTGTGATCGCACTGTCATCGCCTCCTTGCCTGCTTTTGCAGGTTCTGCACATACTGAAGGATAATGCGCAAGGTGTTTACAATGCTCACAAAAGCAGTTGTGAGCTGAGCGGGCTCCATGCTTGCCTTGGTATGGCGTCTGCAGGAGAGCAGAGTTGCAGCGGAAGCAGTGGATGATGATGGATGCCACAAGAATAGATATTTATACAGAACGATGAGACGATCCGCTAGGTGGATTCATGGCACCAGGAGAGCAGAGTTGCAGTGGAAGCAATGGATGATGACAGTTAGCAGTCCTAATGCACCGTCTGCTGACAGCAACACCAAGGACACAACAGCAGCGGTGACGGTGAGTTGAGCTGAGTGGGCTCCATGCTTGCCGTGCTATGGCGTCTGCATGGAAAAAAGGCACGAAACGATTGTCTGCCGTTGCTTTCACGGAGGGAGGGGTGACTGACGACATGTACCCAAAACCACCCGCAACAATGTTTTTGCCCCATCAGGCATTGGGAGCTTAACCCAGAATTCCAATGGGCGGCGGAGACTGCAGGAACTGTGGGATAGCTACCCACAGTGCACTGCTCCATACGTCGATGTTAGCCACGGTAGTGAGGACGCACTCCGCCAACTTAATGCGCTTAGTGGAGACATATGCAATCGACTGTATAAAATTGATTTCTAAAAATCAACTTCTATAAAATTGACCTAATTGTGTAGTGTAGACATACCCCCAGACAGTTTGGGCATCAGCTCTGCCTAGCCTGCTTGATGGCCAATTAAGGACCATCAGCTATACAACTGATCCATTGAGAGAAGGCAGATACACCTTATGAGTTAGCAAGATATGCAGGGGCACCCTATGGACTGAACTCTAAGGCCTCCAAGCCATGTGTTGGGCAGCTTTTTGTTTGAAACAAAGGAAGCTCCTCTCAACAGCAAAGATGGGGATAGAATCTATCCAGTTTGTAACATTGCTGTTGAGAGGAGCTGGCTCTTCAGGATGATACAGTTCCTTTATTCTTCTGAGTTGGAGCTTAACTCTGTCCATTTCTGCCTTAGCTTCTAGTTCCTGCAATCGCATATATGCCATTGTTTGTTCATGTGCAAAACACAGGCATTCTCTTTCAGCAGCTTCAAGTTTGATTGCTTCTGCTGATGCCTTCTGGCTCATGGTCACTGATCTTAAACCTTTAAAACTCTCAATATCAAATTTCAAATTTTAACAGTGTTGGGTTCTGATCCAAACTCTGCCGGCAGGGACTGACTCAGCTTTTTTTTTTTTTTTTTTTGCCTCCCCCCCACCCCACCCCATGTGTCCTGATTTTTTCTTTCCCTCATCTGGTCACCCTAAGCTTACTTGACCTGGTTCTGTGGATCCTAGCCAGACTACGCCACTGTGACCGGGGTCCTAGTGGGGAGCCAGCTATAGTCATTCTAAGCATATGGTCTAACTCTAAGCAGTTAACTGTGTGTAACCAAATTCACCCCAACACTGCCACCTTTTATGTAAATGCTTTTACTGTGAGCGCAGGTGAAGGCAACCCCATAACTTGTGCAGAGAATGTAAAAGTCAATGGTAAAAGCTGTTTAGGGTCAATTACAGCTTCTAACATCACTCTTGTTAAGCAGATCTTGTCAAAAAGGAAGATTATTTACCAGATAAGAGAGTGAATACTGTAATCCTCTATGAGTTTACTAAAAAAACCAGGAGTACTTGTGGCACCTTAGAGACTAACAAATTTATTAGAGCATAAGCTTTCGTGGACTACAGCCCACTTCTTCGTATGCATCCGAAGAAGTGGGCTGTAGTCCACGAAAGCTTATGCTCTAATAAATTTGTTAGTCTCTAAGGTGCCACAAGTACTCCTGTTCTTTTTACGGATACAGACTAACACGGCTGCTACTCTGAAACCTATGAGTTTACTGTAAGTGTGCCTTTAGCCAGAATCCATCTTGAAAGGAATGGTGTTAAACATGAAGTTATAGCTGGTGTAAGGAAGTTATTGCCTAAGGATCTTTTGATTGGGGATGATATTAAAACTTTTCCAGTCAAGTTGATGACATAAACCAGTCACAGGAAAGAAATAATCCCTAACCTATGTCTACCAGGGGCAAGGATTTGCCTATGGAGGGTTTCTCCAAATGTTTGCCTGAGGAAAATGGCTGTTTATCTGTGCAAAGAAGCAGTGCATATATGGAAGAAATTTCTGAGTGTCTTGTCTGGTATCTCAGAAGTGAATCTGGCATTAGATAAGGCTCAGGGAAATGTTAAAACCCTAACTGAGGAAGAAAAGGGCACATTCTTGGTGAGTGATAAATTGTTGGCTAGTAAAGCTTGGGAATGTAAGCCTGACCCAGGAAAAAGTGATGTGTGTTTATAGCTCAGTCTTTATCAGTTGACCCAGAGTTGATTCCGGATACAACTGAAGTCCAGGAAGGAAGTGGTCCTAAATTTGCATCTGCTAGGGATGATGATGTAGCTAGGTTGTATCCAGTTAATGTCATAAATAGCTCCCAGAGACCAAGCGATTCTGGTGCTTCTATTTTGCCTGTTGCTAGTGTTTTGCTGGGTAAAGATATGACTACCTTGACTGATCAGGGTGATATCATAGCCAGGGCACAAGGAAAGCATGAAGGTGATTTGACTATGTTACCCATTGACAGTGTGGAAACTTGTAACAAGGAAGAGAATGCTTCTAATCTTTTGATTATGAAGTCTAGCAATTTACCTGAAAGGGTATCAGGGGGTGCCTGCTTCTGTAACTTTCACTCTATGCATCCGAAGAAGTGAGGTTTTTACTCACGAAAGCTTATGCCCTAATAAATCTGTTAGTCTTTAAGGTGCCACCAGACTCCTTGTTGTTTTTGTACCTGAAAGGGGGTTTTGTGAAAATCCCCCTGATGGGCCAGCGGTGATTCTGGATGTATGTGAAACTCAGAAGGAGTTTGGTGATTTGTCTGTTGTGCCAAAGTCAGTTCTGGACATAAATAAAGCTCAGAAATAACCTGGTGCAGTGCATGATATTGTAGAAGGAAAGGAATTTCTTGGTGAAGTCTTTGAAGTCTGTGAAAAGGAATTGTTTCCATTGACTCTTAATGGGCCATTGTTGATAGTAAACAGTCTCTCTTCTGAAGAAAGTGTGTTGGTGCCTAATGGCCAAAATCTTTCAAATGTGTCTGGATCCACTGACCTTCCTTTAGAAAGGCCCAGTGTGGATAGCTTTGAAAAGATTTCAGATGAAATAAAAATAGTTGGGGAGTTTAAACAGCCCTATAAGCTTAACCAGCTTGTTGGGGAGACAATATTGTTGGAACATGAATGTCTCCACGTTGATTCTTTAAGTAATCAGTCTGTGACTCAGGGATTGAGGAAAGATCGGGTTACTGGTTTTTCAGAGCAGAACAGCCTTATCACTAACCCACAAGGATGCAGGGGAGAGCAGGCAAACTGTCATCTCTAGATATTTTGGATATGACTTGTAGTCTCTTAGTGGACTTGACATCTGATTCCATGTGGAAGCAGAGGTTGGTAATGGAAGGACAAAAGAACCTTGAGTCTAACATGCTAGTGAAAATGGATGGTATCTCTTTAAAACAGAGTCCAGCCTTGGAATTGGTAAAGCTTGAGGATCTGAAAACTAGTAAACAAGCTAGTGTGTGTGTTGATGCAAATTACCTGACTGACTGGGGAGAGAAAGACTTGCCGATAGCCATTAGCAAAGAGGACACACCCTGCCAGCCAATGGAATCTGTTACATAAAAGAGTTCAGCTTTTAATCCTACTGGACAGGGAAGAAGGGAAGGATTAAACCTTGCAAATAAAAGCCACAGGTTAACCCTAAAATACCAAAACCCCAAGGAAGTAGTTAAACTGAAAGCCTACATTAAGGAAGACCCTGAGGTCAAGAAAAAGCTTCAAAGATTCAAAAGGGATATTGAACAAGCTGACCTAAGGAATGATTTGTCTAAACCAAGGGCTTGGCGTGACAAAAATAATTGTAAATGTACACTTGTGATAAAACTGATGTTATTGCTAATGACTGTAACCAACTTGTTGCTGATACCAAGAACTGTAAAAATGTACAATGTGCATGATCTTTTGGAAAAGCCCTTGGACATGTTAAGAGTGGTACATAATAGAAATCCTTATGATTATGCTGTTTGGTTCAACAAGAACACACTTTGTGTTAGAAAGCCTAATGATGTTGAGGCTTCACAGCTAATGCATAGACACATTTCTCAAACTTTCCACAGCAGAAAAAAACACTACAAGCTTGAACTGCTGTGCACAAAGGGAAACTGGGGTACAACACCTCACAGCCTTCATGGCTGAATGCCAGCGGAAGTGCTCTCTAATGAACATTAATGGCTATGTTAAGTTAACACATACACCAAACCCTGGAATCACTAAAGTGTTTCACAAAGTATGGGCTAAGTTTTTGGCTGGGGCCAAAGCATGCATCAATAATTTGGCCTTAGAAAGAATTCAATGTAAACACAGCTCATATTAATGTTGGAAGGTCCTTAAGGTGTATCCAAGAGCTCTAATTTCGCCCTTCCACACCAGTCTCACGCTGGAGATGTGACGCATGGCTAGAAAGGGTTAAACATCCTGCAAAATAAATAACCCTCAAAAGACATGTGGGGAGATAATGTTTGGGTTTTTGTGTATTTACATATGTATGAGTAGGGTTGACAATGTAATCAACAGTCCCAGTCTATGGTGTATTCTAATACCATTTAAATGAATTGTAAACACGGGATATCTCGGTATTCATCTCTCTTTAAAATCTACTGTCAATGGTGGAGCAAAAAGCAAATGGCCTTATGTTAATTCGTATAACTAAGTACCAGTGATGGACCTCCTTCAAAGTCATCCTAGTTACCTTTTGTTTCCCGAGGAAATCCCAACTTGTCAAAGAGGACATGAAATTGTATAAAAGATCCTTGGGTCCCGATTTTATCATCTCAGCTCTGCTTAGGCTTCATCGGGGGAAGTTTGAGTTGCAAGGCTGAGGTCCCAGTTATGCTGGTACGCCCTGAATATGAGATTTGGACGTTGAACTATAACCTATGAACTAGGGCTGTCGATTAATCACAGTTAACTTGCGCGATTAACTCAAAAAATTTAACTGCGATTAAAAAAATGAATCGCAATTAATCACACTGTTAAACAATAGAATACCAATTGAAATTTATTACATTTTTTTGGATGTTTTTCTACATTTTCAAATATACTGATTTCTATTACAACACAGAATACAAAGTGTACGGTGCTCACTTTATATTATTAATTACAAATATTTGCACTGTAAAAATGATAAACAAAAGAAATAGTATTTTTCAATTCACTTCATACAAGTACTGTAATGCAATCTCTTTATTGTGAAAGTGTAACTTACAAATGTAGATTTTTTTGTAACGTAAGTGCACTCAAAAACAAAACAATGTAAAACTTTAGAGCCTACAGATCAACTCAGTCCTACTTCTTGTTCAGCCAATTGCTAAGACAAACAAGTTTGTTTACATTTATGGGAAATACTGCTAACTGCTTTTTATTAACAATGTCACCTGAACGTGAGAACAGGCATTCGCATGACGCTGTTGTAGCCGGCATTGCAAGGTATTTTTGTGCCAGATATGCTAAACATTCATATGCCCCTTTATGCTTCGGCCACCATTCCAGAGGACATGCTTCCATGCTGATGATGCTCATTAAAAAAATAATGCGTTAATTAAATTTGTGACTGAACTCCTTGGGGGAGAATTGTATGTCTCCTGCTCTGTTTTACCCACATTCTGCCATATATTTCATGTTATAGCAGTCTCGGATGATGACCCAGCACATGTTCATTTTAAGAACACTTTCGCAGCTGATTTGACAAAACTCAAAGGTACCAATGTGAGATTTCTAAAAGCATTTGACCAAAGGTTTAAGAATCTGAAGTGCCTTCCAGAATCTGAGAGGGATGAGGTGCAGAGCATGCTTTCAGATGTCTTAAAAGAGCAACACTCCAATGCGGAAACTACAGAACCCGAATCACCAAAAAAGAAAATCAACCTTCTGCTGGTGGCATCTGACTCAGATGATGAAAATGAACATGCGTCAATCTGCACTGCTTTGGATTGTTATCGAGCAGAACCCATCATCAGCATGGATGCATGTCCTCTGGAATGGTGGAAGCATGAAGGCACATATGAATCTTTAGCACATCTAGCACATAAATATCTTGCAATGCCAGCTACAACAGTGCCATTCGAACACCTGTTCTCACTTTCAGGTGACAAACAGGATGTGGGCAGCATTATCTCCTACAAATTGTAACCAAACTTGTTTGTCTGAGTGATTGGCTGAAGTACGATTGAGTGGACTTATAGGTTCTAAAGTTTTACATTGTTTTATTTTTGAATGCAGATTTTTTTTGTACATAATTCTCCATTTCTAAGTTCAACTTTCATGATAAAGAGATTGCACTACAGTACCTGTATTAGGTGAATTGAAATATACTATTTCTTTTGTTTTTTACAGTGCAAATATTTGTAATAAAATATAAATATAAAGTGAGCACTGTACACTTTGTATTCTGTGTTGTAATTGATATCAATATATTTGAAAATGTAGAAAACATCCAAAATACTTAAATAAATGGTATTCTAATATTAACAGTGCGATTAATCATGATTAATTTTTTTAATCACTTGACAGCTCTAGTTTTTAATTAATGCTGACCCTCAGTCTGTTTGTGGAAACAAAGGTTTTAGAAAGTCATTTATCTTCATTTCTGAAGAAAGTTTCAGACTGCTGAAATTAAACTCTGATAAAGGTACAATGATATCTCTGCCATTTAAGCTGGGTTTTTGTAAGAAAACTTCTGTGCTTTTAGAGTTTTAGTGTTTTTCATGCACAAGTTTCTGAGGTTTTTTTTTTTAATACTCTCCTCTTTAACTGATTCTTAACTGAAACATTTGCTATTTGTGAAAAATAATTATAAATTTTAGTTTTCAAAAATTGTTCCTTTGCTATAAGCACAAATGAAGGTGCAATTTTAAAGAAGTGATAAAGGAGATAAATAGACCAGGAACAATGAAGGGACCTTACTAATTAGAATAAATATGTAAGTCTTAAATGACTATTTTCCTGGGGTTCTTAATAATATTTATGAAAATGAGATGGAAGAACAACAATCTTCATCAAGAAACAAGCAGGTCACACAAATTTCAGGCAACAGAAAATGAGCTATAGCATATTGAGGAAGAAAAAAAATTAAATCTCTAATACAACACAGGTTTCACCCTGGGCTGTATTAAATAAAGCACTGGCACTCCTATTAATACTTCCTTTCATATTTCACACAAGGCAAGGAAGGTTTGTGTGGATTGGAAGAAAGCCATTGTTGTGCCAATATGAAACAAAAGAAAAAAGAGGTGAAGCAGTTAATTATAGACTAAATATCTTTAGTGTCAGGAAACAGTTTGGAACCTTTCATAGCTGCTTGGGAGACACTAGGAAGTGAGATAATTCTCAACATGAGTTTACAAAGAGTTGGTCTGAATAGATAAAGAACGTTCTGTATGTCCATTCTACAAACATATCATGTTTAAAAACATGTTAGCTAGGGGATAGCCTAACGTTGACCCTGATCTTTTGAACATGTTAAACCCTGTTTTCATTAGTGTTTAAAAACGTATTAGTGAAAACACATTAGCTAACATGATGTTAACCATGACCTATTTTCCTAAGCTAGACAGGGCCAAAATGGAAAGAGCTCTTTAAAAGAAAGACTAAAAATACTGACACAGTAAAAGAGTGGATGTGATCTAACTGGGTTACAATCAGGTATTTGATAAACTATTACACAGAGGACTAATCAAAGAGGTCAAAGGATGGGTACTACTACTCAGTTGGAGTCCTGGTTCAGAAGATGAATAGAGGGAACTATCCTGAGGGAGGCATAATAAACAACATATTAAAAATAAGAATAAATAGTGTGCTACATGGTACTTCACCATCAGAGATGCACACTATGGTCCTGACCCAAAGCCCTTTGGAGTCAGTGGAAGGACTTTCCCATTGACTTCAGTGGGCTTCTTTGGATCAAGCCCTATTGGAAATCATGGGGAGAGAATTACCACTGGGCATTGGGACTAACACCTGCATTCAGAGTGGCAGGTCTAAATACAATGGACTGGCAATCCACCACAATTCTATAGCACCTTCCATGTGAGATTCTCAAAGCACATTACAAACACTAAAGTATTTAGTGTCACAGTACCTCGTAAAGAAGTTGAGTAATATCATTCCTAATTTACAAACAGGTTAACTCAAGTACAGAGAAATTATGGGCTAGATTGCATAACCCTTACTCATATTGGTGAACATTTACACAGGCTGTCCCATAGATGTCAATTGGACTTCTCATGTGAGTAAGTGCTCACCAGTGTGAGTAAGGATCATAATCTCTAGCCCATAACTTCTCTGTTCCTGAATTAACCTGTCTGTACATTGAGAAAAATATTACTCAACTTCCTCTAGATCTATGTGACTTGCCACAAGTCCGACAGGAAGTCTATGGCAGAGCCAGCAACTGAACACAAGTCTCCCAGACCTGTGCCTTGCTTGCAAAGCCACATGAGACCTAGTGCTGAGACCAATTGAAACTATAAATTGTAGCAGAGAAGCACAACACAAGAACAGAAAAACATTACCTCACAGTTACACAAAAAACATGGACACACAATTGTGGTTCAAACCAATTAGTAGAGGCATAGGCAGGTAGGTGAGCTCAGGACCACAACCCCCAGACAGGTCTGGGTTATTCATAAATCACCCTGAGAAACATCAACATGTGAAACTCCTGAGGTAGCCCAGACTTTGAGGTACACCTTAGCGCACACTAAAAGAATGGACGACAAAAGAAATAGCAAAACAGGCCAGCTGCTGAGGTAATACTCAAAGGAAGGGGGCGGGGGAAAGAGAAATACTAAAGAGTAATTATTCCTAAGAGCTGTGGTAAGGACTTAGGCTGTGATTTAGGAAATTTGGATTCAGTTCCTGGCTCTGCCACAGACTTCCTAGGGCAAGTCAATTAGAGATAGAGGAAGTTGAGTAATAGTGTGTGTGTGACCTTATCAAGTAATTTAATCTCACTATATCTGTATCTGTAAAAATGGGTATAATACTACTTCCCTATATCACAGGAGTTTCACGAGGATAAATTCATTAATGGGCTTAGGTATTGCAGTAATGTGGGCCATGTAAATAGATCAGAACTATACAGTATCATATAGTGGATGTAATCTTTCACTCTGGAGCATCCTCATTTCATAACATGGAAAAAAGAGAAAACCTACCCTAAAGCTGCTCACCTATCAATTAAGTGTCCATATATTAACTGCTGAGCATCATCATGAGTGAATGAGGAGATCTAAGGCCAAAATGTCTGAGATATAGAGTTATCTTTGAAAGAAAGGTGGTAATATTATGCAAGTTTATTATCTCCTATAGTTCAGATAACTTTATTGGCTAGTTAACAAGCAAAGGTATATAAAATCATGAGTGATGTGGAGAAAGTAGATAAGGAAAAGTTTTTTACTTATTCTCATAATACAAGAATGAGGGGCCACCAAATGAAATTAATGGGCAGCAGGTTTAAAACAAATAAAAGGAAGTTCTTCTTCACACAGCTCACAGTCAACTTGTGGAACTCCTTACCTGAGGAGGTTGTGAAGGCTAGGACTATAACAGTGTTTAAAAGAGAACTGGATAAATTCATGGAGGTTAAGTCCATTAATGGCTATCAGCCAGGATGGGTAAGGAATGGTGTCCCTAGCCTCTGTTTGTCAGAGGATGGAGATAGATGGCAGGAGAGAGATCACTTGATCATTACCTGTTAGGTTCACTCCCTCTGGAGCACCTGGCATTGGCCTCTGTCGGTAGACAGGATACTGGGCTAGATGGACCTTTGGTCTGACCCAGTACGGCCGTTCTTATGTTCTTATGTTCTAAAGCGTGCTGCCACACTGCTCATGTGCCATGTTCCCCTTGGAATTCAGTGTAAATAATGATAGTCCAAGCTGAATAAGCCAGTGCATGCTACATGAACTCCATTAGAGGACTCACATAGGTACAGGTAGGTGCAAGTGGCACGGGGCAGCTGCTGAGGAATACTGTTGCCACAGATGGGGATGGCCTTGTATGCAGATGTCCAAACAGATGCAAACTTAGCTACCACAACGATGGCTGCAGTATAAAAACCAACCAGAGAGAATCCCATGGAGCCTCATCTTCCACACATTCCAATGATACCACATCTTGCCAGATCTGCTCAGCTAGAGGCCCTGCCTCCCAGAGGGGATGGTCTGGTGAAACTGAAGATCTGTTGGCGATTGTCATCTAATGAAATGATTCCTCCCCTTCTTCAAAAGGGAAAGATACAGCCTACAGTAAGAGGAGTTAATACCTGCATTATTGATGAAGGTTATAAATTACAATCCCTAGATTAATTGTAAAGGAGGTAAATAAAATTCAAAATGTAAATTCATCCACTTGGGTAGAATTTAACAGCAACAGAAAACACATGGACTACAGAGAGCAGTAACAGTGGGAAAGGGGGATCATGGCCAGGAGTGGCGCCAGGGTTTTTGCCGCCCTAGGTGGCAGCGCTCCTCCTCTGAGCATTCGGTGGTGAGGGTCCTTCCGCTCCGCGTCTTCGGGGCATTTCGGTGGCAGGTCCCGGAGCAAGTGAAGGGCCTGCCGCTGAATTTCCGCCGAAGACTTGGAGCGGAAGGACTCCCCGCCGCTGAATTTCCACGAGGACGGCAAAATGCCGCCCCCCAAATCCTGCCGCCCTAGGCGACCGTCTAGGGTCACCTAGTGGAAGCGCCGGCCCTGATCATGGCACAATAGTAACAACCTAAGCAGTGGACTCTGAATGGATAGGGGACCCAGTTTGAACTGAGAGACTAGGGGCTTTGTCCAGGGGCCCTGCTTTGCTTTGGGCTTCCCAGCAGAGATTCTGAATCCAAGTCAATATGGTGGCTCTGCTATTCTAGGCTATGTGACCTAGTGGCCAGAGTCAATATGGGTGCCCTCCTATGCAGGCCTGTGTAGCCTAGTCGCCAGGGTGGAAGTGGGCTGCCACCCATCTTGGCCCTCCATACTCCACAGGTCCCATCCCAGGGCCCTGTCAGTGGTGACTGTATTCACCACTAGGGCAGTGGGGATCCATCTGAAACATGCTGACTTCGCCCCAGTTCTACAATCAGAGTAATGTTTAGTTCCTGTGGGCTACTTCCTACCCCGATTTCCTGTGCTGTCATCCACTGGTCTGCTGGGCTTCTGGGGTAGTAGGCCAGCGAAGCTCCTGTCAACTCTGTCCCCTCTTGGGCTACCACGGGCAGCTGGGTATCCACTTCAGTCTCAGCATGCCTGACCTCTGTGGTCTGTGGCTCCAGCTGCTCCTGGCAGGGACCCTGCAACATGCATCCCCTCTCCTCAGCAGTCAGCCCTGACTGAGCTGGGCTGCTTCATTTTACATTGAGGCTCCAGTTGCAGCATGCCCAGCAGTGGTGAGGAGGCGTGGCTTCCACATCCCACAATATGGTGCTAACCCCTTCTTTTCCAGTGCGAGGCAGGTATACCCCATCACAGTGCTATATATTTTATTTATTTTAGAAAGGGTCCCCTAGATATATTATTGAACCCACCATGGCTACTGCCATTGACATTTGGGAGAAGGGCAACACCACAATTTATTATAAAAGGCCAAATACTGTGGCCTGCTCCAGCCTCCTTATGCCACTCACAGCGCAATGGAATGAAGCAGGGAGTGGCTGCATCTCCGTAGCTGGTGACAGCAAGTGGGAGTCACCTGGGGGGACACAGCCTGCAGAGTGCCAGCTTCCATTTTGCCTGCTCTAAAACACAAGAGATGTTTTCAAGCTTATATCAATGATTTCTTGAGTAGGCTTTTAACATTCCAATTCTGTTCTGTTCTGTATGAGGCCAAACAAAGCAAGATTATTTGTGAAATAAACACTAATCATTCATTAAGAGAATTTTCTGCCAAGCTGCCTACTCATTTGGCCTTGGCCTGCACTGATGGAACATGGGAGTTTTGATTTATAAAAAGCAAATGATCTTTGGCTAAAAGAAAATTTCCTTCTGTGTTTAAATAGCAAATTCAAGACACAATTAAACTCCCCTTATATCCTCTTGAGCCTCAGAAAACAGTGAATTGCCCCTTTGTTTTCTTTTTTATTTATCAACATTTTATAATTGCTCCTCCCACTTGAAACTAAAAAACTTTAAGCATTTCTCTAGTTATACTTTTGATCTTTCCAAGCCAGGGAGGTGCTGGATTAAATCCATTCACCAGCATACTGGCATTGACACTGCACAAACATTTTTAAACCACACTTTGCCTAAGCATTCTGTGCTCCTCATACCAATTTCAGAGACTTAGACATTAATGCTGTCCTCTCTGCAACCAAATAACCAGGACCTACCACCATTTCACACATCATACTCTACAAACAGAAACAGACAAATGCAAGCAAAGCAATTTATTTCCTCAGGTACTGCGTACAGGAGAAACAATTAACAAAATATTTTTTGCAGTGGTGACTGAAAACAATGTGCTACATAGTACTTCATCATGAGACGTAAGCACTATGGTCCAGATCCAAAGTCCGTTGCAATTAATGGAAAGACGCCCACTGACTTCAATGGGCTTTAGATCTGGCCTAGGGTGACCAGATGAGGGAAAGAAAAAAATCGGGACACATGGGGGGGAGCAAAAAAAAAAAAAAAGCCGAGTCAGTCCCTGCTGGCAGAGCAAAAAAAAAAGCGCTGCTGGTGGATATCGGGACAATTTGCGGGACACACCCCGAAATATTGGGATGTCTGGTCACCCTAATCTGGCCCTGTGTGAGGACATTAGAACTACCCTGGGCATCTGGATTAACCCTTCCACTGAGAGTGGCAGCTCTAAATACAATGGGCTGGCAGTCACTGCCTGTCAGAATAAAATGAGCAGTTACAGATGACATTTAAAATGTTTAAATTGGCTGGCACCAAAAGCAACCAACTTGCAGAGGGCTGCGCAATTCTGCTATTAGTCTCTACTGCTCCTGCCTGTGGCTCCCTTGCTGTGTGGAGAATGACAGGGCCTGTACTGAATTCTTGAGTTGTTTTTACATATGTCATTCCACACAACTCAGTAGAGTGCTGCAATTAAACAATATTTGGATGTATTTTTCCATTGCTCTCTCTCTCCCCCCCTTGTCTTTCTTCTCACCCTTTCTGTTGAGAGATATTGTGCCAAATTAACACCACCAATTTCTGCTAGTCTAAAACTCAGGGGAGGTCCTTGATGGCAAAAGCTTCCCTAAGAGATTAGGCTATAGTGGCTCAAAACAGCTGCTACCTCACTTACACCAGTGAAGCCTGTAAGGGTCTGGTCAGCACTAAAATTTTATGGTACTCCTTGGAAAGAAGATGTGACTAGGGAATCTGTGGGTTCAATGGCTCTCCAGACACTCTCCCACAGAGTCCTGGTGAGAAATAAGGGCTAGAAGACCCACAAAGTGGCAGTAGAACCACCACTGCCTGCTCTCTATGGAAATAAATCTCCTCTAGGAAGTCAGGAGCATTGTTTCTGCAGGGACATGAAATTTGTACCTTCCTTTGCCAGGTTGCCTCTGT
The DNA here is from genome assembly GCF_027887155.1 of Malaclemys terrapin pileata. Classification (NCBI taxonomy): domain Eukaryota; kingdom Metazoa; phylum Chordata; order Testudines; family Emydidae; genus Malaclemys; species Malaclemys terrapin. The sequence goes on from NC_071507.1 coordinate 91,452,425, forward strand.
GTCTATTTTTCAATATTTTTTTAATGTATTGAGAGATTACAATGTAATTACATTATAAGACATAATAAAGGTCTAAGACACACACACTATAATGCTAACAAGTCACATGTGCTACTAAACCCTCTTTTCCTATGCCTTTCAAGTAACCAACAGTTTATTCAGAAATGAAATTCTTAGGGAGAATCATAAATTATTCTGTGATCAAGAAACAATGATTCAAATTAATTTCTGGTGTAACTTCATGGACTCCCCTGTTACAAAGGGGATGAATTTGGCCAAATGTCTTTAAGACTAAACTTCTGGTGTTTTGAAATCAATATTTTAGTGCTTTGGAATCCTATGTTTTTGTTAAATAAAATAATAACGTTTTCTATTCAGTCAGTGTTGCTTTTAAAAGTGTGTTTAGGTTTTGTTTTAATTCTTTTTCTGTTTAAGACATTTATGTAATTACGGTTTGTTTTTGCCAAATCCTGACTGACAGCATGGATCTAGACTTAAACATATTATGGGGTTGTGCCACTAGTTTTTGACAAAAGGATATTTAATCCTATACTTACAGCAACAATTAAGCCATAGCTAGCCTCCATATTTTCTGTGTGCCGTTCCTTCACTCACTGACTTCTCAGCTTCAAAATCATTTATGCTCAGTGCCAGCTGACTTATTTTCAGAAGCATTCCATTCCAGCTGACATCATCTTTGCCCTGTAAAGGGTCACACCCATATCAACAAATGGTGATTCATTACTGCAGCTCAGAGAAGTTAAATTAGCTACTTCGGAACTCCATGATAATTGGTCTGATATATTATCATGAGTTATTGTGAAATCACTGTTGTCATAGGCAATTTCCTTCCATATTCTCAAACTATTACCTGACAGCAGTCATTTAATTGATTTCCTGCTACTCATTGCTGAGATTGGTTTCCTAGATATTTGGTTCTGAGAGCATTTATGGGTTTTTTTCTTTTAAATTATGTGTTGGCTAAATTGCCCAGCATCCACTGAATTATCCTGTTCTGCCAAGTTTTTCCTCCGTTGTTATAAGAAAATACGATCTGTTCATTCCACTCAGATGTAATACCCATATATAAAAACAACATTCGTAGAGCAGTAGGGATGTGACAAACCAAAAGAAAGGTGAAAAATCACAATGAAGGATCACACCTGTCAAAAGGCAATAGACACCAGGGAAATATAAAGGTGATGGCCCATTGTCCTGGGATTTAAAGCATTGATCCTGCCCTCCAACGTATTACTTATTATATCCAACATTCTTGGAAGGGAGAATATAATTGTTTAATTAAAAAAAAAAAGGGGGGGGGTAAGTGAATATAATGCTCCTGAGAAGGAGCTGCTTCCCAGCCTTGAAGACTGAAATCCTCTATGCACATAGCAGATACAGCTGGACAGCAGCTGTGCAAGTTTGTTCCTACAGGCTGCCCAATGTGCCTCAGTTTAACCCTTGCTTGCTGGTAACTATCTATAGATGAGAGAGAACAGTTTGCTCCTCAAGGTTCATTCAGTTCCTGGCCTCTTTGCTGAGACTGCCACCCTGTGTGCCAGTCAATGCTAACTGTAGTGGTGGTGCCTGTGAGTGGACACAGGTGACAACATGTAATTAATTATCTGCGATGGAATGAGACCACCAGGAGGAACCCTTTCATTCTTGAGAAGTGTGCAGTGGGATTCTGAGGGTAACATTTTAAAAAGAGCCTAGTTGATTTATTTGCCCAAGTCCCATTTTCAAAAGTCACTTATGTGCTTATGAGCCTAAATCTCATTGAAAGTCAGTGGGATTTAGGCTTCTAAGGTAGATTTTAAAGGTACTTAGGTTCCTAGTGACATTTTCAAAAGCATCTAGGGACCTAACTCCCAAATTATTGATTTAAATAGGAATTGGGCACCTAAATACCTTTGAGGATTTGGGCCCAGGTCACTTAGGGTTACATTTTTGGAAGTGCTTAACTGACTAGAGGTTAATTCATAGAGTTTAAGGCCAGAAGGGGCCATTAGAGCATCTAGTTTGACCTCATGTATATGACAACTATTACATTTCACCCAGTTATCCCTGTATTGAGCCTAGTAACTCGTGTCTGACCACAGCATAACTTTCGTCAAATGGCATTTTTCTATGCTAAATTAAAGAGCGTTTTAGTACCTGATCATTTCGCCCTTTGAAGGAAATTACAGATTGTAATTAAGTCACCTCTCAATCTTTTTAATAAGCTGAGCAGAATGAGCGTTTTAAATCTCTCACTGTAAGGTGCTTTTTCCAGCTCTTGAACCAGATGTGTGGCTCTCTTCTGCACCTTCTCCAATTTTTCAGCATCCTTTTTCAAATGTGAACACCAGACCTGGACAGAGGATTCCAGTATCAGTCTCACCAATGTGGTATGCAGAGGTAAAGTCACCTCCCTTTGCCTACTCACTACTCCCCAGTTAGACAGCTAAGGATCGCATTAGACCTTTTTGTCACAACATTGCACTGGGAACTCACATTGAATTACTTGTCCATTATAGCCCCTAAATCCTTTTCAGAGTCACTGTTTTCCAGGATACAGTCCCCCATTCTGTAAGTATGGCCTGCATTCTTTATTCCTACAAGTACAACCTTGCTCTTGGCTGTATTAAAACACATTTTGTTTGAATGGCCCCAGCCTTTCAAATGATCCAGATCACTCTGTGTGACTGCTCTGTCTTCATCATTATTTACCACCCCACCTATCTTTGTGTCATCTGCAAATTTTATCAGCAGTGATTTTATATTTACTTCCAGATCACTGATGAAAATGTTATAATGTCATCCTAGAACTGATCCCCACGGAACCTCACTAGATGATTCCTCATTAACAACTGTTTGAGATCTGCTAGCCAGTTCTTAATCCATTAAATGTGTGATTTATTGATATTGTAAATGCTAATCTTTTCATCAGAATGTCATGCAGTACTCAGTCAAAAGTCTAATTATATTACATTTATGTAATAACCTCTGTCAACCAAATGTATTAATAATCTCATCAAAGAATTAATTCAGGCTTGTTTTACAAAACTTATTTGCCATAAAACCATGTTGATCACCTAGAATAGGAATAAAATTATTGCCAGTCAAGACTTGTGTTTTACATCGCTTCCCGCCCCTGCTCCGCCCCCACTTCCCTGAGGAGTGCAGCAGGGCCGGGCCTACACTCACGGGCAGTGGGAAGTGCAGCTACCTGGCCCCAGCTGCACTGCCGGTGAGTGCTAGGGGGTGGTTTCCCCCTGCACCCCAAGCCAGCCCCGCTCCCGTGGAGGCTTGGGGCTGTATAAGGCCCCAGAAGAGCTAAGGACGGCCCTGACCGGCAGGGTGGTGGTGGTGCCTGCCACTGCCTCGTCCAATGAGGAGGAGGAGGAGGAAGAGGCCTGTGGGACCGTGTCTTCCTGCCCTTCTGACCCCCTAGAGGCTGGGTTGGGTGTGTCGGTCCCCCCCGTGACTGGAGGTGGCTCCAGTACAACTGGTGGCACTGGTTCGGGCACTGTTCCTGAGCTTGACGGCCCAGAGTCCCTGTCTCGTGTAGGGTCCTCAGGAGCTCTGGGGGTGTGGTGAGCCACCAACGTTGCTGGGTGGGGGCACAGAGTGCAGATGCCATCTATGCGGCTCTGGAGCCCTGACCCTGAGCCTGATGCTAGGCCCAAGAAGTCCAAAAGGTCGATTGTACTGGGACCTGCCACTGGGGTGGCCAGGATACCGCCGGTGCCGATGAGTCCACAACTCTGTGGTGCCAGGACCAGTGCCAGGACCACGAGCAGTACTGGCTGCATCGGGAGACAGAAGACTCAGCATCCAACTCAGAAGAGTACTCTGTGCCTGACCATGAGGGGGTGGAGGCCAACGGTTCTGGGGAGCAGTACCGGGGCGATGGGGAGCGGCGCCGTAACATCATGGGCTTGCCGCGATGATGCACAGGGGGCGATGCTGCCATCGGTGCCGTGAAGGGTGCCACATGCAGCGCCGCTATAGATGCCGCAGACGGTGCTGTTGTCGGTGCCGCTGACGATGCCTGAGCTTGGCCCGGCATCTGCAGCAGTGCTGGAGCTCGCATCTGCGGGGCCGGGGACTGCGCCGTCATGGCAATAAGGTCCCACGCTGCCTCATAGATATTCGGCGTGGAGGGGAGGTCGAGCTCTTCCTCCAAATTCTCCCAAGTCGGGGAGTCCACCAGTACCAGACTTGATGGACCTCTGGTCAGGGCTGGAGTCAACGGTGCCGGGTCTTGTGGTCCAGACCGTGGGTGTCCTGTCTCGGGACGCAACCCGCTGGAATCCCCTCATGGGCTTCTTAACGGGGGAATGACCCTTGTCCATCTTCTTTTTCTTATGCGGCACTGTGGACTGTGAGCAGTGCCGCCCGCTAGAACTGGACTTACGAGTCAGGGAGCGGTGCCAATGCTCCTTGGAAGAGTCCTTCCTCGGTGCTGGGACATCCCACACTGAGGCAGGGGTGCTGCGCACCAATGATGTGGGTGCCGTTTCCAGTGCCGTCCGAGGGCGGAGGGCTGACTACATCAGGAGGAGTTTTAAACAATAGTTCTGCTCTCTCTTAGTCCTGGGTTTAAAGCTCCTGCAAATTGGGCACTTGTCTGTCTGATGGCCTTCTCCTAGGCACTTGAGACAAGCAGCATGTGGATTGCCTCTGGGCATAGGTTTTGCACATCTCTTGCACGCCTTAAACCCCTGCGACCAAGGCATGCCCCAGTGCCTGGGGAAACTAGGGTGGGAGGAAAGCCCCCCAAAGTAAGTGTAACTAACTAGGAACTATTATACAACTATTGATTAACTATTTACAAATAAGAAAAGGGAACCACTAGGTAGGCACTTGCGAATGCAAGAGACTGAGCTGCTCCAATGACCATCACTGGCAGGTGGCGGGTCACCAGTGACATATATACACCACCATGAAGGCGTCATTCCAGGGGTCTCCACAGCTGACCCGACGGGTACCGCTAGGGGAAAAACCCTCCGACAATTGTGCACACAACGCACGCACACGCCTATTGGAATGCACATGAGCAATCACTCGAAGAAGAACAGAAAGTTCTAAGTTCTATTCTCAGCTGCATGAATTGCACCTGTGCTCAAAAAGAACAGAATTTGGCTTGAAATATCATCTTTTTTTTCCAGTCTCTACCGCCTCATCCTAAAACGCGAAAAAGTACCGTTGCTGATTATTCATTAAAAGTTTGAAAAAAACCAAACCCTTCCCCAGTTTGCATTTCAGCTCCTAAGTAAGGATATTAAAAACATGTATAAATCCCAATGTATTTTATCTCATATTTAAACCAGTTTTGGTCTGAAAATTGCAATCTATTTGTCTGTGTTATCTCAGAAAAAAGGAAGTTCTAAGAGGATGGGCACAATCATTCAACCTTTAGTCATGGAAGGAGACTTTCTGAAAAACATGAGCTGTCACACATGAATAAAAGTCGTCACATTTGACCCCATGTTACTTGTTTGGAACAAGTCTGACTAATATTCTACTTCAGCATTGATGCATAAACTTTCCATGTTCACCTACGGCTCGATTTTCAATGAGCACAGCTCCTGTTTAGGCACCAAAATAAAGGACCAGATTTTCAAAGGAGCTTTGCATCCAACATATTGAGCTCTGTTGATAATCTGTCCCGACTGTGAGTGCTGAGCACTTGAAAATCTGGCCCTTTGTGGCTTTTTCTGCCTTATGCAAACATACTGTAGGAGGAGAAAGAGGGAGTCACCATTATATATAGTAGTAATTAACATGAATAGAATATTATTGGTATTAGGCTTAGATTGTAAGCTCTTTGGGGGGCAGGGATTGTCTTTTTGTTCTGTGTTTGTACAGCACCTAGCACAATTGGGTTCTGGTCCATGACTGGGGCTCCTAGGTGCTATGATAATACAAATAATATAATAAAGAATCTGAGGGTCCAACCCTGCTGTCACTGAAATCCATGGGAGTTTTGCCAATGCAAGAAGGCTCAGGCCCACAGACCACAGAAGAATGCAAAACACACACAAACTATGGGAGAGGACTGTTCCATGGGAAGCTCTCTGTTCTGTGAGGTTTATAATACTGCTATTTAGCACTTATATCATGCTTTACATGTTCAGAGCACTTTATAACCACTAAACACTTAATACAGAGGTACAGGCTCTAACAGCTCTAGCCAAAGCCCAATCAAGTCAGCAGGAATCTTTCCATTGACTTCAACAAGCTTTGAATCAGACCTTAACGTCCGATGCACTTTTTGTCAACTTCAGTACAAGTGCTGCTGCATTATATCTGGTCCTGACAGATTTTGCAGAATGTTTTGTCCAAGTTACAGATTGATTTTCAAATAAATCTTCAGAAAGCATGTCACTGTTCTAATCTTTGCATGTTGAGCATTATAAAATCGCCCCTAGCAGAGCATTTAATTATAATTAAATAATAATTATTAGATCAAAATAACAGCAGAATGCAGGAACTCTGATAGAATGATTCTCTTTCACAGGCCAATGAAAGAAATTTAGTGTCACACACAAACTGATAAGGTGGATGTTATCCTGCATTTGAGAGTCTGCTATCCCACAAAGAAGGCATTTCCTTTTCCAGTGCTGGACACCCAGCCAGGCCTCTGTCAATTACCTGAGAAGGACTTTAAAAAGGGTTGGGTTATTTGTTGACTAATAGCAACATCATGCTAAAGTTAGGCTAACCTGGTTTCCTGCTTCAGCGCACTAAGCTAATTGCCACATGGGTCAAAAAGCATTTGTTACCACCATAGCATTGCAGAATTGGTTATTATGGAGAGGTTAAGTGCTTATGGAATTGGACGAGTGTATTATTTGTTTGAAGTCCTCTGACGTATCAGAGGCCTGATTTGCCACTGCCCTGTATTTTGCGTATTGGATCCTCCTTTCCTTCCCCCCAAGCCCCCACACAGAAAGGCAGGTGAGGGTAAAGCTTGTGAAGACTACTCCAATGAGTGGGTAACTAGTTTTTGTGGAACAGCTGTGAAACTGCTTTGTGCTGGATTAGGGTCAGAGGGAAAGGCAGATTGGAAAGTAAAACAATTGGAAAACAATGGTCTTTAGCAAGTTCTTTACTTACCCTGGATATTTTAGGCAGAGGATCCTCTATACAAACATTGCATAACACATAAATAAATTGCTAGACCCTATTCTTTGATTTTGAACTCAACCACGCAACTGGATGCCTTTACTAAACAAAACCAGAAAACAGTCCAAAAACAAAGTATCTTGGCAGAAAAAAGGAGAAAGACATAAGCTCTTATTCACTTCCTATAATGACGGCCAATGATACTAGGAGCTGCAGCTTGTTTAAGCCATAAACCTTATTGCTGTCTCCTAAAGTTCCACTAGATTTAAATATTTACTTCTGTCACATGCGAGAGACACAAAGTTAGCAAAGATTTTTTGCACATCTATGTGGAAATGTAAGGAAAAGATTTATAGCATAGCCATTCACTTGTCTTTAGGGCTGCCAAGTCTCCAGGATTGCCCTGGAGTCTCCAGGAATTAAAGATTAATCTTTAATTAAAGATTATGTCATGTGATGAAACCTCCAGGAATACGTCCAACCAAAATTGGCAACCCTACGTTGTCTTTCCATGGTATACTCCCATATTCAAAGGATTTATCTGAGCTGCAAAAGTTTGAGTCTAGGTTGAAATTTGGCACCAAATTTCTGGATTCATAACCTACTGGATTCATATGCTAATTTAAAAAATGGATAAGCCTCTATTTGTGGGGCAAAGTAGGATTCCAGGAAAGGTGTTTTAATCTATCTAGTGAGTTAATATTGCAAGGCATTTTTCTTTTTATTGGTTTTCTACCTGCAGTGACCATAACCCTTAGCTGGGGGCCAACAAGTGCACAGTGCAACCCAAGGGAATGGGGGGGAAAGAGGGCTTTAATTCTTGTCTGTGCTCCCCCAATCCTGGGGTCGCTCTGTGTACATTACAGCAGCCTACAAGCTGCCCTGACTTACTCACCTCAGGGTGCCAAGAAGTCCTTGTCATACCTTATTTTGCCCTAAGGCAGTCACTGGCTGGTTTAGGACTTGTTATAGTGGCTGTGCCCTCCTGCATCTGGCTGTGCCAAGTTTTGGGTCACTCTTCTCCATGCAGTGTAAGGCAGCTGCAGCGCAGGAGAGAATCTGGTTCAGTTAATTGCAGGAATTTATATTAAGCACATTCTAAAGCACCAGGCACAGACAGATGAGGTCGTGTACACACACAAGGGTTTATTCTGGCTCTCACGCACTGTATCTGTTAGAAGCCCGTCTCACTACTTTCTTTCTCTTCAAAAGGCAGAAAGCACACAGGAATAGGAGCCAAGAACTCCTGAGTTCTAATTCTTGATTTTGCCATTGACTCATTGTATGACCTTTGCTCTGTCACTTAACCTCTCTGCCTGTTTCCCCCTTTGAAAATGAACACAAAGTTGAATGTGACTAGATCAGACATTCTTCTTTCAGGAAACTGACACACAGGCAGGTTTGGAGAAAAGAAGGTCTCTCCAGGGCAGCTTGCCATGAACAGAGAGAGAACAAAGTGCCAGAGCCAGACATGGACTTTGACATGTAAATTTACTGCTACCAGCCTTTAATCTTTGAAAACTATTTTCCTGAGCTGCAGTAGCACAGCTCCTTGTTGCTAACATGAGTAAGAGTGAAAGCTTTTCTTTTTCTCTCCCCTCTCTTTATAAATAAACAAACCATTGCTTAACTGCAGCTAAACCTGGGATAGGCCTTTTGAAGTGGAGGTGACCTCTGCTTCCAGCATTCTCCTTGGGAATGAAGGAGACTCGCCTCGTGACAGGAGAAGAGCAAACAGGTGGAGTCCACTAAGCTAGCACTGGCAAAGTCATGAAGGGAGGTTCAAAGAGGGAAGTGTTCATTCTCCTAAGAGGTGGCACTGTCCTAAGGCTCTTGCTGGCAAGCTTAGACTGGTCCATGCTGTTCCATTCATCAACAAACCCAGAGCCCTGAACAGCAACAAGTCAGGAGGATGTAAAAAAATTGCTTGAGCTCCAGCACCTCTTTCATTACAAATTAAGCATTGGAAACAGCTCACCAGGAGGAACCCAAAAAGCAAAACAAAGCAAACACAAAGGCTGGGCCAACATGCTCCAATGGGAATAATTTCATCCTAACACCCTAACATGGTAAAAGCTACACTCTGTGAGCATCAGCAGGGATTGTTCAGAGTGATCGAAACCACCAGAGTACAAAACTTTGAGAGGGGGATGCCAACCAGGCCAGGCATTTCATAACCCAATAAGCAGCATTGCCAAACCTTCAAAAATCACAAGTCAGACCCCAAAATCATGAGATTGGCTTAAAAAGCAGATTTAAAAAAAATAAAAATAAATGCTGGGTTCTTTTTTCTTTGCCTTCTGGTTCATGAACATTTAGGGTGCCCCAGGTCATGTTTTCAAGTTTTTCTCCACAAACACAAGGGCTAGCCCAGAGGTCGGCAACGTTTGGCATGCGGCTCACCAGGGTAAGCACCCTTGCGGGCCGGGCTAGTTTATTTACCTGCTGACACGGCAGGTTCGGCCGATCGCGGCCCCCACTGGCCGCAGTTCGCCATTCCGGGCCAATGGGGGCGGCGGGAAGCCACGGCCAGCACATCCCTCGCCCGCGCCGCTTCTCGCCGCCCCCATTGGTCCGGGACGGTGAACCGCGGAGAGTGGTGGCCGCGATTGACCGAACCTGCCGCGTCAGCAGGTAAATAAACTGGCCCGGCCCGCCAGGGTGCTTACCCTGGCGAGCCGCGTGCCAAATGTTGCAGACCTCTGGACTAGACATTTTCATTTAAAAAGGAAACAACCAACAAAAAGAACTGAGATTATGTAGTCACTTGACTCCAGGAGCTGAGGCTTTAAAAAGACACCCAAGATCCAAGACCCATGATAAAATCATGAGAGTTGGCACCACAGCAATATGGCACAGCCAGTGCCCTGATCAAGAGAGGTAGGAATACTGCTGATGGGTACTAATGAAGGATCTGAAATACACTGTAAGTGACTGATACTTTCTTACCCCTATTTATCCTGGATGGAGGAGGGCAGGAGATAACAGGCCAATCAGAGTGCTGGCAGATATAGATACACTCAGCTACATTTGGATGCCTACCAGTAGCCAGGATGCTGCCTAGTGGAAGAGCAACAGGAAACTTGCACTTTGTAGGGACCCATCAATGTGGCACCCTGCAGAGGCAGGAATCAAGCAATCTTACACATTTATTCTGAACTGCACTGGGCCTCAGATTGTTCACATGTGGAGGGGACCATCTTTGTGCAGGTTTCACCTCTCTTGCACAGAAGGGCACAGCCTGAGTTGCCTGTACAGCACAGTCCTGTCCTCCTCCAGACCTCATGGAGCATGCTATCTGGTCCAGGGTCCGCACTGTGGAGGGAGTGGAGACTGGGAAGGCTGGCCCAGAGGGGGGAGGCATTTCTTCCTTCACTGCCCCCAAAGAGGGTAAGCAGGAAAGACGTTACAGCTCAGGGTCCAATGGCAGCAACCACCATAGAGCTGGATGGGGAGAACACCAGTGCAGAGGCCTAGGGGCTCCATGCAGTGCAGAGGCCTAGGGGCTCCATGCAGTGCAGAGGCCTAGGGGCTCCATGCAGATGGCTTTGGATCTGCTAGTTTCTGATCTCATCTGCAGGGAGATGAACCCCGTCTGTCGATCTCCTGTGCAATTAGATAATGTGACATGGGAAGAGGAATCTCTACAAAATGATCTTTGCAGAGATTTCCTCCCACAGAATCTCTTCCAAGGACTTTTCCCCTGGCAGAGAATGATCTGACCTAAGATAGCGTTTCAGATCTTTCTCAGCTTGGGAGAGGGAAAGAGCCAATGCCTGCTGATATTGTAAGTGGTTACAGTGACTAACGCACCATGTGGAGACCGAAGCCACATAAATAATAGAGACATCTCAAGCATGCTTCACTGAACCTCAGAAAAAGGCAAAGAAAAGGTCACAGGATTCCAACTGGGGAAAGAATAAATCTAATTCAGAGCACACTTCTTTAGTGCTTCTCTGGAACTGCAATGTCAGTCAGGAGAGAAAGCCTTCGACTTATGTTAAGATCATTCTCCACAGCTGGTGTCAAATTCTGCTCTCAGTCACACACATGAAAATTCAAAACAATTCCACTCACTCTGCATGTACACCAGAGTTACTCCAGATTTACATCTATGTATCAGAGAATAGAATTTGGCCCCTTTAATAACCCCCCCCTTAGAAGATAACAGAAAAATGACTGACTTTATGCATGACACCCATGGAACTATCAACATTCAGTCTTTCTGTTTTTGCTTCCCCAGGACTGTTGCTATGCCCAAACAATGCAAGTGATGGCTTGTGGGGGAACCTGCTGTCCTGTGCAGATCTCCCCACTATACCAGTCTAGTTCTCCTCTTCAAGCGGCAGGAACTCATGGTAAGACCCTCCCCTCCAGCCATTTGGGGCCCTGTTGTTGCTTAAAGCCCTGCAAACTGAAAGGTGAAAAGGTGATGTTCTTAATTTCTATGGCAGAAAGTGATGATCAATTGGCCTGGAAGGAACCCCTACGCAGCAGTCTCAGAGCTCTGTTGTAAACTCATCCTGGCTATCAACCCTACTTGCCATCTGGGCCCAAGGAAACATGTGAGGATTATTTTAAAGAGGGGACTAATTCAAATAGAGTGAGGGAATAATCAGTACCCTCTCTGGTCTTGGTTGGAATCGGCATGGATTCACAGAAACCCAGCCTGAGAGCAAAAAAATTAGATGATGGTATTAGAGCTAAAACAAAGGGCTTGCGTGACAACTGCTGGATTTTTCTATAATTACACACATACAAGAGAGTCTGAACTCAAATGGCAGATCACCGAGACTTGTAATATATCAGAACTGTAAAGGACTATCCTCAGAATCAATCTGGCATCCGAGCATGAGCATGTTTGATGATTTTGTCAGAAATATCAAGCAGGGATGAGAGGGCCTCAGTAAATATGAGGGAATATGAGAAATCCTGTCAACTGTGGAGCCTGTCAGACATCTAAGACACATAACCTGCAGATCCAGAGAGGCCTGCAGATGTCAGGAGAAGCTGCAGTGGCCTTGTATTATTTCCCTTGTGGGCATCACTGCAGAAGTGTGGAATGTCAAGAAGCAGTAAATGCAGAATGATAACACACACATTTCAAAATGTCCACAACAATCTATTTTTTACTATACATATCTCCTCAAACCCCAATTGGTGGAAGGCAGTGCAGGGGAAGACAGTTTAATTCCAAGAAACTCCCTGCTCCCCCTTTGCATTTAGTATGCCACTATCTAGCAACCCTTTATTTCACTCAGTTTTTACATGGACACTGTATCCCTTCCAGCAGTAAACATCAACACAGAACGATGCCAAGCCAAATACATGTTCAGTATGTAGAGATTGCTAGTTTACATATTACATATACAAGTGCAGGAAGGAAAAAGTCAGATCTGTTACTCCACTGTCCCAAAGAAAGCAACAAACCAAACCCAATTTTCTTGAGCCCTGTTTATATTTTAAAAAATATGTAAAACCTAAATTAAAAAAATTATCTATTCATGTATTATGTGGTGGCTCTGGTTTGATGGTGTGGGAGGAGATCCCTAACTACTGGAATCTGGATGTTGCTGACAGTACTCCCACACGAGCCTATAAACAATAATGCTGACAAGCTCAAAGGAGACCATGGCTCCAGGAACATGCATAGACCAATGCTTCACAAACAAAGCTCTTCCGGTCATACAAATGTCCTTGGTAATAAAAATTATGGAAAAGAAAACTTTCTCTAAAGAGAACCAGTTGCAAACTTTCCCAGAAGATATCAGTGACTCTTTGAACTTTGAAGACACTGACTATAACTGATCATAATATTTTTTTAACTACAAATTCAAAATTTTAAAGTTTCAGAAAGGTTTCAAATGGACATGTTTCATTTTTTAAAAACTGTGCAAAATTTTCACAGAAATAAAAATGTAAAGAGTCATCAAAACCATTGGCACACTGCTGGCTCAGGACTGGGGAAGCACCAGGTGAATAGTATGCCACCTTTGCACCAGCTTTAGGAGCTGTGTTCTCTGCTCTGCTTGCCAGGGGGGATCTAGCCTGGTACTTTCATGTTTCAGTACTCACATGTGAATTGTGTGTGCAAATATGCACCTATGTAAACTCAACCCATACACATTCAGGCCTCCTATTGTTTATAATGTGAGCATGCAAAACAAATCCTGACCTACATGGAGAAGTTCTCTGCCAAGGCCAAATAATAAACGTTCCTATTAAATCAAGTTCTTGGCATCAAAACTGACATGAATAAAGTACTTTAGAGTAGGATGTGATTACTCAACTAAAACACAGGCAACAGGTTGCTAAAAAGACTGAGTATAATTTTATCTTGTTTCTTCTTCCTTTTGAAATAAGCAATTATGGGGAACTCATTGGTCCTTGAAAAGTGCTTGACTTACACCCCTGGAGAATTAAGTCCAATTTTTGCACAGGACAGGTAGAGCACAGGAAGGGTCAATGTAAACTACCTCATATTGCCCTGTCAAGTATACTATCAAAAAAGTTTGGAACAGTTTATTTCTAGAGATGAAAGGATAGCTCAGGTCTTATGCCCATTCCATCCTTGGCCTCGCTACTTAGATTGACAAAATGGTTTTCAATTAGTAGCAATTATGGTGGTGGATTTATTATTATAGTGCCTGGAGATCTCAATCAGGAATGCAGACATCTTGTGCTGGGTACAAAACACATATTAAGAGATAATCTGTCCCCTTGTAGCAGGGCAGAGGTGAACACCATGGATGCCCTGCTAAAAAGGCTGCCTGCACCCTGCTGCCAGGCAGAGGGGCCAAGTGCAGGGGCTCAGGCATTCAGTAGGGAGCCCAGCTGCAGGCCCTAATGAGGGTGGGCTCAGAGTAATGGGCTGAGCCAATTAGAGACAGCTGGGCTGAGGACTGGGAAGGCTATATAAGCCCTGGGAAAAGCTCAATAAGGGGCTAGCCTGGGCAGAGGCAAAAGGGCTGGATTGCTGCCTGTATACCAATTGCGGTGAGCCTCAGAGGCCAGAAGACAGTGTTAGGGGAAGTGGGGACTGCATAAAATACTGTAAATAAAGACAGGAGGGTGCAACTGCTGAGAAAGGTGTTGGTACTCTTTATTTGACCAGCTTAAACACCGGGTATAGGCATGAGAGGGTGCAAACCTGTGCAGATCTGGAGGCACCCATTTTATGTTGAAAGGTGCCCACGAGGGGTCTTAATGAATAAACAGCCAGACCCCATTAAGGACATCAAGTGGGTTTAAACACTCTAGTTCATTGGGCCATTAAAGGTCTGAGCTTCCTTTGTACTGCAGAGCAGCTACACTAAAGGAGACCTCATACCCATGTTCACCTTTGAAGGTCATGTGGTCCCTGGGGAGTTCTGATGGGTTTCCCCATGTGAAATACTCAGGGATTGGAAAGGAAGAGAACTATTTTGCTCAGCAACTGACTTTGATATGAGTTCTAGAGAGAGAAAACTCAAGCAGCTGCTTCTGGGCAAAGGGCATTGGTGCCTGACTTGAGGTTTCTGCGAGGGGAAGTTGCCTGTATGCAAGCTGTTAGCACCTCTGTTTTAAGGAACAGGACTTGTGTGTGTTTTGTAAATAAGCAAATTACACTAAGAAAATGCCCAACTCTGCATCACTGCCTGCTATGTACTAGCACAGGGGTTCTCCCAACAAATTTTTGGTGGCCTCAGAGTGCGGTCACCAACTCTTGCTGATGGCCATGCTGACAATTTTTCCTAAAATATTTAACTTTATGAAAAACAAATGCATATTTATGTAGGGTTTTTTCAGACTCTAATAAAAGTATTTTACAGTTCTGTATTCTTTACTAGACAAAAACAGAACAAACACAAATAAGGTCCTTCACATGTTCTTGTCTTTTTTGTTGTTTCTTTTGTGCTTTCTTCCCTTCCCTCCTCTCCTCTCCCCTCCCCCCAAGACTTGCTAGCTGGTAAGTCTTCTACTGTGAAAAGTGATGTTTGTTAATATCACTTTTCACAGCAGACTTACTCAGCCCTGGGACAGATTAAGCCCTGGATGGGGTGGTTGGCAGGGAGGCAGCAGGCCCCAGGCATGGCCAGCTCCAGTATTTCTGCTGCCCCAAGCAAGAAAAAAAAAAAAAAGCCGCAATTGCTACCAGCAGGGGCAAGAGGGGGGGAGAAAAGCCGTGAGCGGCGTCAGGTCCTTCGTTCCTAGAGGGAGTGAGGGACCTGCAGCCCCAAGCACCCGCTTGTTAAGCTGGTGCCTGGAGCCGGCCCTGGCCCCAGGGACAGTGGGGGGAATAGGGGATGGTGAGCCTAGGGCCAGAGCCTGCCACTGCATGGATGGAGCCTGCCTCCCTTACCCCCAGGAAAGTGGGGAATTCACCAGCTACCTGCACCTCCAGCATGTGTGTCTCTGGAGGGGGGCAGAGCCCAACTACTGCTGGCAGCCCTGGGAGAGGGGCTGCTGCTTTGCACCCCTCCCCCTCATCACAGCCCAGGAGGCTGTGGCTGCATTTGAGAAACACTCTAGCTGATGAGGCAGGGGGCTCTACTGGTCAGGTAGGCCCCTTGACAAACATCCCCTTAACAGGTGCTCAAGAATAATTCAGAGGCTCACATCCAATAACAAACCAGTTTCCATGAAAGGGGTTTATCAACATAAAATAAACCCACAGTAAAGCCAAAAACCAATGCCCAGTCTCTTCCACCCCCACCTCTGACTGGTCCCTCTTCCCTGAGGTCTGTTTGGTTCAAAGCTTCCCCACTAGGTACAGTTTCCATTCCTCCCAGGCTCTGCTCAGTCTCTCCCCACAGCTCATCCTGGGCACATCCTTTCCCAGGCCAGTAGTTTTCCCCCTTTGCAGTCAGAGGATTGAATAGGTCTCTTGTCTAGGCCAGGCCTTCTGGACTCCCCCCAGCTCACTCTTCCTTACAGCTTTGCTACCTGCTGTCTCTCCCTTTATAAGGTGCAGGTGCCTTCCTTAAAGCCCAGTTGGGGAGCAGGCAATTACTCACAGGTGAATTGGATCTTGCTCCTGCTTAAAGAGGCCAGTCACCCTATGATACTGATCTTTTTAATTATGGACACATCCAATTTGCCCCCAGGTAGTTCAGTTCTGTGGGGTCAGATGATCCACTGCTGAAATATCTAACATTACTGATAGCAGCAGACCATGCTAAGCAATAAACTATTTACTGTGCCAAGCCAGTCAATCAAAACTAACACTGTACTGTGGCTACACCAAATCAAGATTGTAATTTATCAGATAAAACATTATACTTCAGACATCCCCACAGGCGCATATGACAGGATAGACACCTCACTTTAGTTTCTAATCTCTGTTGGCTCAAGTAAATGCTCACCCTCAAACATCCCTGACTTTTAGGAAGTTTAGGTGCTCAATCTCTACTTGATGGATTGGAGGCCACTTACAGACGTGAAATTAAACCATATAGAAACCTGGGATACATTTTGTATCTGTTTACCCAATCTCTCAATATAGAAACAAGGAGCCTTTTGAGAAAACTAAAGGACAATAAATTTAAAACTGACAAAAGGATTTTTTTAATGCTATGTATAATTAGGCAGTAGAACTTACTGCCACAAGGTATCATTGAAGCCAAGAATTCTTGCAGGATTCAAAATCAGACTGGACATTTATAGGGATAAACAACAATGTGCAGAGTTAGAATGGTGGGGAGGGGAAAGACGGGGACTACCACACCCATAACCCAAGATTTGGAAAGGATATAAATCTTCACATTTCAAGGCTTATGCCAATCTCTAACTACTGGAGTTCAGAGGAAACTTTCCATGAGGCAGGTATTCCATAACTACCTGTTCCAGGGTTTCTTGCACCTTTCTCTGAATGATCTGGTGCTGGACCCTATCACTGACAGGATACTGGATTAGATTCTGATCCAGTCTGGCAAGTCCTAAGTTGCATTTGTAATGAAACCTAAAAGCAGGCACATTTTATATGTCTAGCTTTTGCAGAAGTTTCCTGCAGCTCTACTTTCAATCTGTCTGCATCAATTTTATGTTTTATGAAATGCACTGAGACATTTCAAATGAAACACTAATTAAAAGTCTCCTGATTACTTTAATCAGAAACTAAAGAAATTAAACTGTCTCCAGAAACCTCTCTATGCAATCTCCAGTGTGCCTGGAGCTAGACCTGATTAAATGAGCCTGCATGATTTATTTGGCCAGTATGAATGCCACCTCCTGGCTCTGAGGGAATTAAATTAGAAGAAATAAATCTTTAAACCTGGTTCCCTATTAAAGAGTTGAAGCCATTAGTTGATTACTAGTGGAAGCAAACTTCCAGCCTCACTCAAGTTTCTCTGCATAACAGCAACTCTTCTGGGTTTGTACTAGTGACAGAGAAGGATGTAGAACGGTAAAGGCTAATTCTTCCTGAAGTGACATCCTAGATTAATCTAGAAAAGAGCATAGGTTTTTCTTACCTTTTGATAGATGAATGTGATCAAAATTCATTTTATTCATAAAGCTGATTTCTACAGAGCCGGTGCTTCAGAACCCACTAGCGGTAATAGTTATGGGGACTTAGAAGATTACTCTCAAGAGAGATTCCATAGTCCACACTGGAGAAGATTGGGTCTAGTCCTCAAGGACAAAGTGTCACCTCATTTCTTCCCTTCTCATTACATATTTGGTAAGGAAAATCTTGGAACTTCAGTATTACTGCTGAACAATTGTGGGACTCTTTCAACACTCACTCCTGCCAGCCAAGAGTGAATGTAATTGAAAATATTGCTGCCTTAAGCTAATGTCGAGATTTATTTGACCTTTGGCTTGACTTGAAGTAAAATGTTCCTGTGTTTTGGTCTTGTGTTCCAGCCCAATGCATGGAAAAAGATTGGCCCAGATTCTGGGCTGTGCTGATTGCTTTGATCTGTAACTAAGCCGAATGCAGTTGGCTGTTGGAGGATCTCCACACTGAAGAGTAATTCTCCAGTGGCATAATGAATCTGTAGGGTCTCCTACACCACACTCCCCTTTCTGTGACCAGGGCTTACTTGCACCCAGGCAATCCTGAGTTGCTGTATCAGACTCTTGAAGACACTGGCAGGTAGCCTAAATGCTCACAGCCCTTATATGTACAGAGGAGCACACTATACAGGCATCACAGGTTTGGGGAGTGCAAAGAGGGTTTAAAGGCACCTTTGCACACCCTCCCTCTAGAGTTGTACTGGGTGCTCCTGGGTTGCAGCCAAGAATCTGGCACTTCAGCTCATTGGTACAAGCAGGAAGGACTCCATTCAAATCCTCCTGAGAATGTGAGTTTCAAGTCCTCATAGCTGATGGCAATTTGCCTCAGGGAACTCCTCAACTGCCATTGAGGGGTAGTTATGAAGAGATTCTCAGCATATTTGAGCTCCTTGTGCACCTCTCAGGACTCTGAAAGATATGATTACAGTGGAGCCGATACAATTTTAGACTTTGCAAGTAGGTCTTCTGGGACTAAGAACACAATATGTCTGTCCCCATGGATGCTGAAAGAGCAGAGAATGGGACTCAGTTAAATTTTAAAATGATCTGACTTAGCAACTTCACTCTTTACATCAGACTCAAAGATACTGAAATGTTATGAAACCACATTTTATGGAACTGTTTATGCAATTCAGGGGCATCAAGCCTTTTCATAGTGCAGGCCATATCCTAAAAAGATAGATTGTATTGGAGACTGCCTCCCCTTCCATTGGGGATTGAATAACATCGCTGTGGCAATTAACACCACTGCTTACTTAGAAAAGGAGTAACAGGAAAACATTTATTTATTTATTTAAGTGCAGTGTGGCAATTGAAAACAAGGAAAAGAGTCAGCCACCATGCAAGAAACCAGCTATCGACAACCAGCATATGGTCTAAGAACCATTGGAGGTCTAGACTACAGTTTGGAAACCACTGGAATTCACTCTCCTGACATTTTAGATATCAGGCGACTGTATCAAATTTAAAGAGTCATGCCCCACTTAACCACACACTGTAATTCACCAATGAACTGAGGGAACACCTTCCATTTGTGTAATGTCGCTTCAGGTTAGTTAAGTGAACACTGATTTAATGTAATATTAGCAAGTTTTTGCTTCTAACAGGATTGTGTAGAACAGGAAAACTTAATAGGGACAGTCTAACTATAACCTCAGATATTCAGGGCAGTGATTTTCTTCTCTTTTGGGACTGTAAACTATTATTATTTATATACAAATATACTATATTTGCATATCTATGTAATTGTGTAGTATAGTTACAGTGTTTGTGTTGTGCGTGGAGACAAAAAAAAATCTTTCCTAAACATGGGAGACCAGAACTGCACACAGTATTCCAGATGAGGACACTCAACTAATTAACAGGTTTCCCCCCAATCTGTGAGAAATCTCCATAGATCAGGACATCAATAGAGGACCAGGACATTAACACAGAGGATCTTTGCTGCAAAGTCCCACTACTTCCAGCTGCTGCAGAACTCCCATATTGCCAAGATTTACACTGTGTGGAGGACAGCAGCATGGAGGATAATGCTGACAGCATCAGCCTCATCTTTCACGGGGCAAACCCTGGAAGGCAAGGGGAGAGGAAATGACACAGCAGATACTGTCCATCTTGTGGCACTAACTCCAGCATGTCCCACAGAGCTACAGAGCGCAAAGGCCTGTGGATTTGGGGAGGGGGTAAGGGGTTCTGCAGGATTGGGGGAGGCTGATACTGTTTCCTCACCAGCATGCCCACTTACTCTGGTTTCTTCCAGGGTTGGCTTCCCTTTACACCCATTAGCAGAATGTAAAAGATCAGGCAGTATCAATACAAATCAATTGGCACAGACCCAGTAATTTTTCAGAGGCCGGTTTATATTTGGACTGGAGAGCGTCCTAAAGTCTCCATTAGTCACTATTCACCAAAGGAGGAGAATTGTCAGGGCATGTAGAACTTGTATAGAGGTGAGAGTTTTTTAAAAAGTTGTATCTAGATTAACATTAAATAGTATAAACAACAAGCACTGTCTGGAAATGACATCCCAGGACCTATTAACGCTGTCACGTTGTCAGTGCAATGTCATTACCATTACTATTCTCTGCAGTCAATAGGTCAGGGATTTACACTAAAATGTGGTAGTCCTCATTGGTTTGGAGCAACCATAGATAGTTGTAGATTCCTCTGCGATATCTGTCAACATGCATTGCCTCTATTATTATTATGATTGTTTGTATCTAACAATACAAGGCATTCTATAGACTGATAAGACGACAAGTTCCCAACCCAAAGAGTTTTCAATTTAAATAGACAGTACAAAAACAAAGGTAAAGAGAATAAGAAGTAATGCAAAACCAGAGAAAATGAATCAAAGTAACTGTGCATCTTGCTGGATGAACAATTTAAAAAAAACTGAGTTTAATAATTATGATTTTCTGTTGTTCATGAGGGAGGAGAGTGGGAGGTAAAGATAGAGAGGGTGGAGAAAAGCGCTGGGGGTTTATAGACCTCTTGGAAGTGATTTACTTTTAAGGAAGGACTAAGAGAAGAAGCAAACATGATAGACTGGACCACATAATGATTTGTCCAGCTGTGTCAGGCTGTGTATTAGGGGGCTGGAGACAAGAGTGAGAGAAGGTGAAGCAAAGGTGATGCAGCTTGAGCAGGAGACAAGAGTAGAGAAATAGGTGGGAACATGGTTGTGTAAAGTCTCAAAAGTGAGGAAAAGGGGCCTGGATTTACTCCTCCTTCTTCTAGCTTTGACCTAAAATTGATTGGTTTCTAGTGCTCTGTGCAGGTCTTAGAAGACAAAGATGAAGACACTGTGATTGTAGCAGTGGAGGTGACTGACCTTTAAATACAGGAAACAAATGTGGCGGGAGTCAGAAAAGTGACTATGTCAAAACAGAACCTCGAATATGACAGATCTCGGTGTGAATTCAGTCATTTTACTTTAGTGACAAAAATAAGATTTTATTACTCTTTACTCCTCTTAGCCACACAAAGCCAACCCAGCTAAGAGAGAGCTACCTGCATTCTGTTTTGGCTCATGCATCGCTAACACAATTACTGATTAAATTCCACTTACAGAATCTTAGGCCTGATCTACACTAGAAAATTAGGTCAGCATAACTATTTGTCACTCGGGGTGTGAAAAATTCACACCTCTGAGTGGCGTAGTTAAACCAACCTAAATCCCTGAGTAGACAGTGCTAGGTCAACAGAAGAATTCTAAGCAACTACCAGTTGGGGAGCTGGATTAACTACATTGAAGCATTACAGCAACACAGCTGCAGCAGCACCACTGTAGCATTTTAAATGTAAACAAGCTCTTAATCTGGGAACGTATATCTCAACAGCACCCCTTAGGCCAGAGATACTGATGTTGACATACACAAGCCAAAAAGAACACAAGAAAGACATTCAGATCACATGGGGAAGATGCAGGATGATAGTTACTAGAAAACTTTTTTTAACTTGTAATTTGATGCAATAAACATTGGAACCTCACAAAGTCTTTTTCACAGTTACTTTTTAGCATAGAAATGCACCTTAAGTCTCCTTGTACCTTACTCAGTAAATACAGCTCAAACAAAATGGTAGTGCAATTAAAAATAACCTACATCTCTTCATGATCAATATTATTCAGGCATGGTACAACTTGCCAATATAAAACTTGTCCTGATAAAAAATACTGAATGTTTTTTTTTTTTTAAATCCTTTGGTTAATGAGATTTTCTTATGTTTGGTCAAGGTTTGTCCATGTCCTCTGACCCACATGGAATTTCTGCCAGGAAAATATCTTCGCAAAAATTCTTTAGAGCCCTGAAGACAAACACAAAGCTTTGGTTTCATACAAAGTTATAGTACATGCACTTAGATTTTTAAAATTCATTGCAAGTTATAAGAGTCATCTTAAAAAGGAAAGATTATTTCATTTTATAGTATATGTTCTTTACTATTGTTTGCTATAAATATATTAAAATACTTACAGGGACTGTTTGGAGATTAATTTCAAGAGGCTAATTGCCTCAGCATTTTTTTTTGCATGTAGCTACAAAACAGCCAAGTATTATTTTGTAAGAATATGGCAATGCTCATACAGGGTAAGATGAAATCCAGAACAGTGACTAATATTTCCTGTTTTCCTTACCACAGATTCAGCTGATCACTCAGTTTCCCTACAGTCACTGAGAACAGATTTTTTTTCTCCAAAAGACATTTTATATCTGTACTCTGATTACTGACCAGTCCTAGACTTGCAAAAAACTAATCTTAGGATACACTTGCTGCCTCCTTCTGCTGCCATTGAAGTAAATGGAAAAAACTTAGGACACTGGAAGAGGAAATACACTCATTGCCTCAAGTTTCTAGGTTTGAATAAGTCATTCCTCAGTTAGATCCCAATACTGCAACTTGTTACACAGAGGCTTGGAATCAGAGTCTCCCAATGGTACCCTAAAAAACCCCCAAATGGTTTCCTACCTTTTGTAAAAGACGGTTACTCACCGTTGTAACTGTTGTTCTTCGAGATGTGTTGCTCATATCCATTCCATTAGGTGTGTGCGCGCCGCGTGCACGATCGTCGGAAGATTTTCTACCCTAGCAACACCGGCGGGTCGGCTGTGGAGCCCCCTAGAGTGGCGC
This sequence comes from Malaclemys terrapin pileata, assembly GCF_027887155.1. Classification (NCBI taxonomy): domain Eukaryota; kingdom Metazoa; phylum Chordata; order Testudines; family Emydidae; genus Malaclemys; species Malaclemys terrapin. The sequence continues at coordinate 91,475,168 of NC_071507.1, forward strand.
CTTCATGGCGCTGAATATATACCCCAGCCGACCCGGCGCCCCCTCAGTTCCTTCTTGCCGGCTACTCCGACAGTGGGGACGGGGGGCGGGTTTGGAATGGATATGAGCAACACATCTCGAAGAACAACAGTTACAACGGTGAGTAACCGTCTTTTCTTCTTCGAGTGCTTGCTCATATCCATTCCATTAGGTGACTCCCAAGCCCAACTTAGGTGGTGGGGTCGGAGTGAGATATTGCCGTGTGCAAAACCGCTGATCCGAAGGCAGCATCGTCCCTGGACTGCTGCACTAGTGCATAGTGAGCTGTAAACGTGTGGACTGATGACCAAACCGCCGCTCTACAAATGTCCTGTATCGGAACATGTGCCAGGAAAGCAGTCGAGGAGGCTTGGGCCCTCGTGGAGTGAGCGGTGAGGTGCGGTGCTGAGACACCTGCCAGGTCATAGCAAGTCCGGATGCAAGACGTAATCCAGGAGGATAGGCGCTGTGAGGAGACCGGTGAGCCTTTCATTCGGTCGGCCACTGCAACGAAGAGCTGCGTCGTCTTTCTAAAGTGCTTTGTGCGGTCAATATAGAAGGCCAGGGCCCTTCTTACGTCCAGGGAATGCAGACGTTGGTCCTGGCGAGTGGCATGCGGTTTGGGATAAAAGACCGGGAGAAATATGTCCTGGTTGATATGAAATGGCGAAACCACCTTAGGGAGAAAGGCAGGATGTGGACGAAGTTGCACTTTATCCTTATGAAAAACTGTGTAAGGGGGCTCAGATGTCAGCGCCCTGAGTTCAGAAACGCGCCTTGCTGAGGTGATGGCTACGAGGAAGGCTGTCTTCCAGGATAGGTACAGAAGTGAACAGGTGGCCAGTGGCTCGAATGGAGGACCTGTGAGCTTGGAGAGAACCAGGTTGAGGTCCCACGTCGGTACGGGCTGACGTTGTTGTGGGTACATCCGGTCTAAGCCCTTGAGGAATCTAACGACCATCGGGTTAGAGAATACCGAGGACGCGAGTTCCCCTGGGTGAAAGGCCGATATAGCGGCCAGGTGAACCCTAATTGAAGATATCGCCAACCCCTGATGTTTTAGGGAGAGGAGATACTCCAAAATGAGAGGAATGGGTGCCTGCAACGGGGACGTGGCTCGTTGTTCGCACCAACAGGAGAACCGCTTCCACTTGGCCAGGTACGTGGTGCGTGTTGAGGGCTTCCTACTGCTCAGCAGAATCTGTTGGACAGAGTGCGAGCATTGCTGCTCTGCCTGGGTGAACCATGGAGCAGCCACGCCGTGAGGTGGAGTGATTGCAGGTCGGGGTGACGCAGCCGGCCGTGGTCCTGCGTGATGAGATCCGGATACAACGGAAGCGGGATCGGTGTCTGAACCGAGAGTTCCAACAGTGTGGTGTACCAATGTTGTCTCGGCCACGCTGGAGCGACCAGAATTACCTGTGCCTGGTCTCTGCGCAATTTGAGCAGTACCTTGTGGACCAGAGGAAACGGAGGGAAGGCGTAAAACAGGTGGTCTTTCCAGGGAAGGAGAAACGCATCCGAGAGGGAGCCCGGAGCTCGACCTTGTAGGGAGCAGAACACGTGGCACTTCCTGTTGTCTCGGGATGCAAACAGGTCTATCTGGGGAAACCCCCACCTCTGGAAGATGGAATGTATGATGTCCGGACGGATAGACCACTCGTGCGTCTGGAAGGACCTGCTGAGTCGGTCCGCTAGAGTGTTCTGGACTCCAGGGAGGAACGATGCCGTGAGGTGGATTGAGTGGGCGATGCAGAAGTCCCACAGGCGAATGGCCTCTTGGCATAGGATTGACGAACGTGCTCCTCCTTGCTTGTTGATGTAAAACATGGCCGTGGTGTTGTCGATGAGAACTAACACACATCGGCCACGTAGGAGGTTGAGAAATGCCTGGCACGCCAGTCGTACCGCCATCAGTTCCCGAACATTGATGTGCAGGGCTAGCTGGGATGCAGTCCACAGGCCCTGGGTATGGTGTTCGTTGAGATGGGCGCCCCAACCCAGAGATGAAGCGTCTGTGACCAGGTGCAGAGAGGGTTGTGGGGCGTGAAATGGTATCCCCTCGCAGACCACATTGCGATCTAGCCACCAGGTGAGGGAGGCCAGGACCGAGTTCGGGACCGTGACCACCATGTTCAGACTGTCCCGATGTGGACGGTATATTGATGACACCCAGGTTTGAAGTGGGCGAAGCCGAAGTCTGGCATGCCTGGTTACGTACGTGCAGGAAGCCATGTGACCCAGCAGGGTAAGGCACGACCTCACCGTGGTCGTTGGGAAGGCCTGGAGCCCTTGAATGAGGCTCGTGATGGTGCCGAATCTGTTGTCTGGCAGGATGGCTTGTGCACGTCTGGAGTCTAGAACTGCGCCGATGAATTCTATTCTCTGGGTAGGTTCTAGAGTGGATTTGTCCTTGTTGAGTAGGATGCCCAACTCGTTGAATGTGTGCACTATTATGTGGACGTGAGCTTGAACTTGCTCCTTGGTGCGACTGCGTACCAGCCAGTCGTCTAGGTACGGGAACACCTGTATCCCTTGCCGACGAAGGTATGCTGCCACGACAGCCATACATTTCGTGAACACTCTTGGGGCCGAGGATAGGCCGAAGGGAAGGACTGCAAATTGGTAGTGCACTGTGTTTACCACGAATCGCAGGAAGCGTCTGTGAGGTGGGTAAATTGAGATGTGAAAGTATGCGTCTTTCATGTCGAGGGCGGCGAACCAGTCTCCAGGATCGAGGGAAGGGATAATGGCCCCCAAAGAGACCATGCGGAACTTCAACTTTACTACGAATTTGTTGAGTCCGCGCAAGTCCAAGATGGGCCGCAGACCTCCCTTGGACTTGGGGATCAGGAAATAACGGGAATAAAATCCCCTGCCCCTTAACTCTATCGGAACCTCCTCTATGGCCCCCATGGCCAGGAGCGTAGAAACCTCCTGAATAAGAAGTTGCTCGTGAGAAGGGTCCCTGAAGAGGGACGGGGAAGGGGGGTGGGAGGGGGGGATAGAAGAAAATTGGATAGCGTATCCCCTCTCCACCGTGCGGAGGACCCAACGGTCCGAAGTTATAAGGGACCAAGCACAGTGGAAGTGGGAGAGGCGATCCCGAAAGGAGGGGGTTGGATCCTGGGGGATGACTGGGGCGCCGTCCTCGACCGCACCTTCAAAAGTTCTGCCTGGGGCCTGAAGGTGGTCTAGGTGGCCCCTGGTTCTGGCCGGGTTGAGGGCCGGTCCACCTTCTTCTACCACCTCGCCCTCGCCTCCTGGCCGAGTCCTGTCTCTGACGAGGTGGGGGGGGGTAGAAGCGCTGAGGCTGCGGCCTAAATGGCCTGCGCTGAGGGCCCACAACATGCATCCCCAGGGAGCGCATGATTGTTCTCGAGTCCTTTAGGCTCTGCAGGCGAGAGTCCGTTTTGTCTGAGAACAATCCGTGTCCCTCAAAGGGGAGATCCTGTAGGGTTTGCTGCAGCTCCGGAGGCAAACCCGAGACCTGAAGCCAGGAGATCCTACGCATAGCGATACCCGAAGCCAGGGTCCTCGCAGCTGAGTCTGCTATGTCCAAGGAGGCCTGCAAGGAGGTCCGAGCCACCTTCTTGCCCTCCTCTACCATGGCTCCAAACTCTTCCCTGGACTCTTGGGGAATCAGCTCTTTAAACTTCCCCATAGAGTTCCAGGAGTTGAAACTGTAGCGGCTCAGCAGCGCCTGTTGGTTCGCTGCTCTAAGTTGTAGCCCTCCGGCTGAGTAAACCTTACGGCCAAACAAATCGAGCCGCTTAGCCTCTTTTGATTTAGGCGCTGCAGCCTGCTGGCCGTGGCGCTCTCGTGCGTTCACTGATTCCACCACCAGTGAACACGGTTGGGGGTGGGTATACAAGTACCCATAGTCCTTAGACGGGACAAAGTATTTCCTTTCCACCCCTCTCGCTGTGGGTGGGATAGAGGCAGGAGTTTGCCATATCGTATCCGCATTCATTTGAATCGTGCGGATCAGGGGTAACGCTACCCTCGATGGGGCATCCGCTCCAAGGATATTCACGATCGGGTCGTGAACCTCCACTATCTCCTCCGCCTGCAGGTCCATATTACGGGCCATCCTGCGCAGAAGATCCTGGTGAGCCCGAAGATCTATTGGAGGCGGGCCTGTGCACGATGTGCCCGCCACTGCCTCATCGGGAGAAGAAGAGGAAGATGCCTCCGGTGGAACAGGATCCAAGGGCTGGTCCTGGTCTCCCTGTTCCTGGGCTGAAGCATCACCTGTGCCTGGGTCCAGGGTGTCAGGTGGTGCGGACCCAGAGGCCTCCATGCCCCCTGGCGGAGGCCGAGAGATGGTGGACTCCGGGGCCCCTCTGACGGAGTGACCGGAGCGAGAGGTCGACGCAATTGGAGCCCCTTGCGCCTGATGGTACGCCCACGGGGTCCAGAACGACCAGTGAGATGGGCCATGAGCAGGGTCCTCTGCTACCTCCTGCCAATGGCCTATGTCCTGCTCCTCGGCTTGACCCTGAGGGGGGTATGCCGATCTCGATACTTCCTCAGAGGAGCGGGACACCGATCTCGATGGCCATGGCGGTGCCGAGTGCGTCGAGACGAATCCCGTGGGATGCGGTGCCGCACGGTGCCGGTCCGGGGATGTTCTATCTCCACGCGGTGCCGGCGATCGGTGCCGGGACCGCGACCGGTGCCGATGACCTCGTCGGTGCCGGGAGTCGGATCTGGACCTCGACGAGGACCTGGAGTATGCCCGGTGCCGGGAGCGGCCTCTCGACGTCGCGCGTCGACCGTAGCGGTGCCGAGAGCTACGTCTCGACGTTGATCGGTGCCGACGATCATATCGGTGCCGAGACGTAGAGCGGTGCCGCGAAGAAGATCTTGGCCGCGAGTACGACCGGTGCCGAGACGATATTCGGTGCCGGGACTGCGAGCGGCATGGGGACCTGCTTCGGGACCTGGAGCGGTGCCGAGGTTCCAGTCCTTGTGGAGGGCGCATCAAGGCAGGTTTCCCCCTCGACTTGACCGGGCGAGTCAGTGGTGCAGTCGGTGCCGGTGGTTGAGGCGGTGCCGGCTCCGTGAGAGCTATTAAGTCTCTCGCCGCCGCGAAGGTCTCTGGAGTCGACGGTAGGCACTGTATCACCGCCGGCCTCGGTGGAGACGCTATCTGCACCGGACTCAACGGCTTCGGTGCCGGAGTCGACGGTGCTGGAGGCACCTGTTTCCTTTGCTCCACCGGCGGACACGGCTCTACCCCCGGCACTGGGGGAGCCGGCGTCTTCGGCACGGACGTCCCCGTCTTATGGGCTTTTTTATGCCCCGGGGATAATGATCGGCGCCGAGGCACTGCTTGCGGTGCCGACGAGGTCCGGTGCCGGGGAGGCTTGTCTGACGCCACTCGCGTGGTCGTCAAAGCCGGTGCTGCCGGTGCACTGCGCACCGAGGTGCTAGGCGCCGGGGTCTGGCCCGTAGAGGGAGTGTCCGGGCTAAGTGCCGCCTCCATCAGGAGTTGCCTGAGTCGAAAGTCCCGCTCCTTCTTGGTCCTTGGTCTGAAGGCCTTACAGATCTTGCACTTATCTGTTTGGTGGGACTCTCCCAGGCACTTCAGACAGGAGTCGTGCGGGTCGCTCGTGGGCATAGGCTTCGCGCAGGAGGCGCACTGCTTGAAGCCGGGAGCGTTGGGCATGAGCCCGGCCCCGTGGCCGGGGAAGAAAGGGGGAGACGACCCCCTTAATCCCCTGAGCTACTTAGAACAACTATAACAACTTTTTTAAAACTATTTAACTATTTAACTATAAACACTATAACTATAACTACTAATAACCAACAAAGCTAGGGAGAGTGGAGAACAGCTAAGCAGCGCTCCACAGTTCCAACGACCGTCAGGGGCGGTAAGAAGGAACTGAGGGGGCGCCGGGTCGGCTGGGGTATATATTCAGCGCCATGAAGGCGCCACTCTAGGGGGCTCCACAGCCGACCCGCCGGTGTTGCTAGGGTAGAAAATCTTCCGACGATCGTGCACGCGGCGCGCACACACCTAATGGAATGGATATGAGCAAGCACTCGAAGAAGAACTGTTGTTCTTTGAGGTGTTGCCCATGGAATGGACATGAGCAAGCACTCAAAAAAGAAACACTAGTATGGAAGTTGCTAGGGTGACCAGCTGTCCCGTTTTTAAAGGGATAGTCCTGTTTTTTGGGACTTTTTCTTATATAGGCACCTATTACCCCCCACCCCCATCCTGTTTTTTCACAGCTGCTATCTGGTCACCCTAGAAGTTGATGAATTTTTAATTGAAACCGCATATAAGAAGTGAAATCCTGGACCAACTGAAGTCAATGGAAAAAACTCCTGTTGACTTCACTGGGGCCAAGATTTAAGTCAAGATGTTCTGGTCCTCACCAATAAAGCTAATATGAATATTGTAAAATGCCCTATTGCAGTTAAAATCATTAGATTCAATCCAGTTAAAACAATACATATTTTCTAATCTCATCTATGAAGCAGATTCATAGAAGTTGAAATAAAATGTTTCTACTGTACAATTGATTTTGTAATTAGCATTGTATTCAAATGCAAAGTAGCACCTCGTAAAGGTCAACACCATTTAATTTCAAAACTAAGAAAAATTTTCACTTCCCCTCCAATACGCCCATACATTATTTTTAAGCGTGGTTGTGGTCAGAAAATAGACTATATAAAATATCCCCCTTTTATTGAGGAAGCCTGTTCTCTATGTGTATTCTGAATTATATGTGCTTTAGTGACAAAAATAATTTTTGACTACATTATAGAGGTGTGCCAGCTCCACCATAGTTAAAGTTGAGCAGTGCTGTCTGTTTAAAGGCCAACTCTTCCAAGTGCTCTTCACATGCTTACTCAGACTGTCTTGAAATTTGCTGGCTCATAGGAGTGCTGAATAGTGTTAGTGATCCAAATTTGGGGTCATGCGGTGTTCCTGAAATATACCTCCCCCCAAAACAGCATTTTACAAAATCAAGACGTTCTTATAATAAAACTTTTTTGCACACCACGGGGGCTTAAATCATGACTCTAATTGTTCCCCATGTGATCGCAGTCACTCAACATTTATCTCAGCTAGTTCATGGTAACCATTGCTCATTTGGGGAAGGAAAATTGAAAATGTGTTAAAGGAAGAGTTTAGCTCTCTATAATGCTATGTGCTAAAACTCAAGAGCCAATGAGGTTGAAATGTGCATGTGCAGCAAGCCTAGGCACTAGGGTTTCCAGCGCCAGACCACTGTCACAGTAACTGGGTGGAGCTCAAAGAGATGTGCTGCGACCATTAAACCTGAGCGACATTCATATGCTGTGAGTTTGAACTCTACCTGTGGCAGAAATCTGAGCATTATTTGTAGGCATATTGCTATTATCTCCTCTATGAAGGCAGTTTTGTACTTTTGGGATATGTGCCCTGCTAATTTGTACTAGGGATGTAAATATAACTGAAAAAGTTAGCTATTTAAACAATGACAATTATATCGTTTAATTGATTAACTGATTAAAGAGAGAGGGGTCGGGGTCACTCTGGCCAGTCAGCCGACCTGAGGCTGGGGTCACTCCTGCTGGCTGGCCGGCCCGGGGCTGGGGCTTCTCTGGCCAGTTGGACTGGAGCCAGGGCTGGAGTCAGCCGCCCCGGCACTGGGGCTGGCCAGCTGCCCTGGGATGGGGGTTAATGGTTAGGATGGGTTAACCAATAAGACTGCTTACCGGTCTTGACTGCTTTAGCCATTTAATATTTTACATCTCTAATTTGTACTGCTAATTTTGAAGGGGCTCTAACTATTTTCTGAAAGATAATAAATTACAAACGCTCTGTGCAGATAGGTGAGAATGACTGCTAGGCATGTTGCTACTTTTTCACCAGGGGGATTATTATAGCAGAGTGCCAGCACTGATTAACTACAGGCAAGACAAAAGGCAGTTAAGATAACTTAATCGTCTTTCCTGAACAATGGAACCAAGTGTCATCAGAGGAAGGTGGTCAACGGGTTCCTGATACTCAGCCCCCTAACAGGAAGTACACACAAGAGTTTTAGATTCTTATAAGGTTTTTGGTGCCAAACTAGGGCATATGGGGGGATTGAAGCAGTGAGGGGGAATGTAAAAGGTGTTGCAGCAGTGCCAGGGTGTGGGGACTGGAAGAATGCCAGGAGAGGGGCTTAGGGCTGCGGCAAATAGAGCAGGGATTAGGGAGGGCCGATATATAGAGATGCATGTTAGGATCTGTGCCAGATGTGTCTGTATGCCAGGATCTGGGGTGTCTGAACCTCTCTCCCCATCCCCACATATATGTTGAGATCTGGGGTAAGGGTGTGAGCCCCTCTCCCTGGCCCCCTATGTGTGTACTGGAATCTAAGGGGGCTGGCCAGCATTAGGGAAAAGGCCCTGCTGGAGATGGTGGCCATTGTGGGAGCGAAGGGCCCAGATGTAGGGAGAGATGTACACCCATCAGCAAGGATGCACATGACCTGCTATTAAGCTGCTGGCTGTAATATGCATACAGCAGCAGAGTGTGCCAGAGAGCAAGGAACTACTTTTAAACTGCTAATCCCTTTCTAAGTGCTAATGCCTTCATGGGACCAGAAGGAGAGGTTTAGCTCACAGTTCAACACTCTGAAATGGACCATGACTACCTTTTCGCTCTTGGCCCGGTCAGCAACTCCGCCTTTCAAAAATTTCAAAGCACAACCATAACTGTCACTGCAGGGGGGATGACCAGTTATGAATCACTTAGCATTCTTTATAATTACCTACTCACAGTTGCACCTCAACTTCAAACCCAGGTGATAACTACAGCTGCCTCAGTTAACATTGTCTTCTACAAATAACATTACGCTTTCTACTCAAAAACCAGGACATTAACCCACAAAAACTATGCAATGTAGAGTCAAGATTGCACAGGGGTATCTTGTGTCCTTCCAGAACATCAAGTTCAGCTACATTCAAACCTCTGAAAACGAAATACAGCAATGCCCCCAAACATTTATAACACACATACTAGCACTCTGCCTTTTCAGTGCAGTACATTCAGGAAATAGGCATAGGACCCCTGAAGGACACCATCTAAAATGAGCTCTTTGCTAAGGCAAAACTTGTGTTAGGTGAGGTGGATGAACAGGAGCTACCTACACCTGGTCTATCCTCAAACACTTAGGCCTTGGCTACACTCGCGGATTCACGGCAGCGCTGTGAAGCACTAGTGTAGTCGCGCCGCCAGCGCTGCAAGTGCTCTCTCGCAGCGCTGCAAGTACTCTACCTCTCCGAGGGGAATAGCTTGCAGCGCTGCGAGCGAGTGTGCAGCGCTGCAGGCGCTGATTACACTCGCGCTTTACAGTGCTGCACTCGCTGCGTTGGGGGAAGGGCGTTTTCACATCCCTCAGCGCAGCAAGTTGCAGCGCTGTACAGCACCAATGTAGCCAAGGCCTTAGCCTGGCCCAGAGACACCACCACATTTGCTAAATTTTACCACCCTTTACAGCACCTGCAACTTTACACAGAGAATGGCATTTAACAATACTTTCCACCTACCTATCATTAAATCCACAGACCACTCTCATATCCCTCCTCACTGATGACAAATCCCACAGAAAGACCCTTGTGCACCATTATTTGACAAAACCTGCAGAACTTAGCACTGAAATGAGGCATACTGGATCTCTCAAGGTACACCTGAACTTCTTTCTTTTGCTCACACACACAAGGGGAAGGTAGGAAGTCAGAGCAAGATAATTGTCTCAGACTCCCCCACTCCACATGGGCAGGGTTCCCTCAGATCTTTTCATATCACAGTGAAAGCTCTGCCAAGCTGCTCCAACGAATGCATCCTCCATTCCATGAAGCTAGACCTAACTCAGTGAACGCAACTGGAGGACATGCAGATAACCCCCAGTGGCTATTGCCAGCTTCAAAGGGTCAGAGTTAAGGTTGCATTGGCACGTACATTAACTGTATTTCCTGGTTTTCAGAGGAGAGGCTTGAGTGTAGCTGAACTCAACTTTTTGGAAGGGCAAAAGTTACCACTGAGCAACCTTACCTGTGGGTTAACTAAGTACTTTGTTGGTGAATTTTACTTCTGTTTGTACAGCAAAGTGAACAGAGAGTGACCCATATTCTATTCTAGTTTGTGCACCATCAATAGAACAGTTAATTAAATCCCATCTGTAGACTCTTTACTCATGATTATGCACAAGCCAGAGGAACTAAGCTTGAATTTCAGGTCCTAGGTTAAGTTTGTAAGAATGGTAATTAAAGAAAACCTTTTTCCTTACCAAGTGAGCAAATCTCATCTAGACAAAATTGAGAAGCAAACATGGAACCCCATTATGCCAATGTAACAGCCGTTAACGATATGAAATATAAAATATCAGACCTATAGCTATTGTCTTAAAATCATGGGATGAAATCCTGGCTGTATTAAAGTCAATGACAAACTTCCCATTGATTTCAATGGGACCAGGATTTTACCTGTTCTCCTTTACGTACTGAACTTTATTCTCATTTATTTCTCAATGAATATGCAGGCTCAGCAGATTTTAAATGAATATGCAGGTCAGGGTTGTCCTAATGGGAGGATTTTGGTCCTCCTTTCTCTCTCCTTTCATGTGTCCTCTGATCCAACTGTGACCTTATTTCTTCCTCTTCTTTTTTCTCTATTTATAGTTGTCTCCACATTATTGTTTCACTTTAGTATTGGAATACCTTTGTACTCACTGTCTCCTGAAGTTTCGTATTCTATTTTCTAGGCTTTGCCTCCTTTTTCTCTTCTTCACTTTCTTCTCTGTTCATTCCATCTGTCTCCAGCCTTCATTTCACTCTTCTCTTCTCCCTTCTTCCTACTCTTGCTATCTCCTTCTTTTTGCCATTCATTCACTCTCTCTCTGCTACATTCACTCTTCTCTCAAGCATCCCCTTAGTCCTTTGCTTTCCCTCCCTACTTTACCCCAGAAATAGGCTCCATTTCATCCCTTCTTGCCCTTCTGCAAGCTTCTGTTCCTATCTGACGCAGGACAGGTGGGAGAAATGCAACTAAATCGGATGAAGACTTTCCACTTGCAACATAGAGTCAGAATTAATCAGATTCCATATTGATTTGGTTTTGTGCAGGCTCAAGATATTGTCAGGTGAGTTCACTGGCAACATGTGACTGCTCTGGTGGCAGTCTTTGAGGTGCACATGTACTCAGCCAGCCTGCTGTCAACTGCAAAGTCTTAGCTGGAGGATTTCTCCTTTGGGCAGCCAAAGGGGCAACCAAGAGCTGAGACAGAACACAAGTTTTTGTAAAGCTGATCCAGATGGACCTTGAAAACTGGGACATTCCCACTATAGATGGTTTATACCTACATATGTAGAAGCTAAATGTACTTAGGTTCATTCATATTTAAGGCCCAACTATATCTGAAGTTGGAGGAAAGACAGAAATGTGCTCTCTTTCCACTTATGTTTTTTTTTTTTTAAATCAGTTGTTCGATAACCGATGTTAAAAACTGACAGTGTGGGTCTTATGGATAAACATATTTCTGTTCAGGATCTAGATCTTGTTGAGTTTGCTTCCCCCGCCATTACTAACATGATAGTAGTTCCCTCCCACACTAAAAATTAGAAGTAGAATGAGGAACACAGTTTCCTACATGCAACATTCAAGTTGTGTTGATTTTAGAGCCTAAATATATTGACAGATGAGAAGTGCAGCTTTCAGTAGCTCCTTGTTACTGGTTACTACTGTGCTGCTCCTACAGTTAGTAATGTGGTGTCGAGAACAATTAAGACAATTGTTCATTTAAAGCTTCAAATATTGTACAATGCATCTATTGTAAATGCCAAGATTTATGTAGGGAAAAATCTTCGTAGCATCACAAGTTGGTCATCTGCCTTACAAATCATGCTGCATGTAATTCCTGAGGTTTATGAGATCTGAAAATAATTGCAATTTGCCTGACCCATTCATCTACTAAGACCAGCTGCAAAGCATCTAATCGTCTCTCTACACAATTTTTAATGGCTTAATTAACATAGTAATCACTTGGATTTTGAAATACATCTTGCTTGTATTATCAGTAACATGTACAATGCGCAAGTTGATAAAGGATTCACTGATTTACAAAATGCAATCATCTCTGACATTTATTACAATGAGAACAACATTACTGTTTAATCATTAATAATATAAAATTACTTTAAAAATAGAGAGGTCTTTGAGAAAACAAGAAAAAGAAGCCTTTTAAAAACAGATCTTATTTATGAAGGATTGCATTTCATTGTACACAGTCTTGTACTGTATACCCACCTAGAGGGGAAAAACTATTAAAAAAAACAATGAAAGGGGGAAAAAATTGCTGCCAGATTAACCAGCATAGTGAACTTCTACACATTTATAGGTACTTTTAGTAAAAACATACATTTACTTTTCTGTAAACATCAATTTCCAATTTAGATTCTACATTTATACAAATCAGAAGGTACCAGTATGAGGAACATTCAAACTTTTTATAAGATTAATTCAATATAATGTACTAATTGTTTAATGAAAAGAACAACAAAGGAGAAAGCAAAATATGCAAAGAGAAGCAAATAGAGCAATGTGGCCCTGGATTATCATTTTGAATCTCTGGTCCTTGTGCTCTGCAATGCAAACAAAATACAATCAAAGCTAAGAATCCTGCAGTACAAGGGATGGTTAAGTTACTTTGCTGAACGGTGCCACATGTGTATGTGAATTCCATCTGAGGGAGCTCATATGCTGGAAAGCAGTTGCTGCTGGGAAAAAGTAAAACAGAAGAGATGCCCTACGCAGGAATTTCAGTCATTCTGTTGATGGAGTCACTGATTTTAATCTGTTAATTGAGAACTATAATTATAGAAACAATTAATTAATTCAGTTCCGGTATTTTCCAGCAGATGTCCTCACAAGTCAATAGTGTCAACCAGAGATGCCACCATAACAAAAAGTCTGGGGTGGGGAAGGAAAGGAGATTAGATTTAAATTAAGGTGATATGAAAACCTGTAAATAAAAACAAGGTAATGGTAAAAATACACTATCTATTTATCATCTTTAAATACAATCTTGAAAGATTATAAACAAAGGGCAAAAAAAAAAAAAAAAGGCATATCACTGGCATCTGAATGAATAAATGGCTCTAAAATGGGTATTCACAGTACTTCAGTTCTGTTGTCAGGCTTTCTATCTCCCTCTCCAGCACTGAAAAAGCAAAAGGTTCTAAAAGTGATGTTCTATCATTTTAAACATTTAAATGTGAAGAGTGAACAGCGTGTTTCAGTTGGGGAATAACATAAAACCCTGAACAATAACCCTTTCTCCTACGTAAGAATGTCACTATAAACCTTATCACAGCCATACAGTTGATGTGATTCTGCCTGTACTACTTGCTAGTGGCAAGGACATACAAATGTTGCCACCAAATGGAGTTTCCTGTAAGCATGAGATGCCTTGGGTATTCCTGTGAAATTGCAAGCAGATGAATTTATAAATAAAGGTGATCCTCAGAGTTAGCTCAATAGCTGTGAAGTTGTAATACCACAGTAAAATATTTATCTTACTTGTTCTTTCACATAGTGGACAATCAATCCTCGGTACACTGATATCTGTAGAATTAATAAAATATTAAGACCCACTTAGCTACAGATTCACTTATTCAATCAAGTATTGTTTCTGTAAGGTTATAAGGTAATTTCCCATAGTGGCAACTGATTTCAAAGAACTTGCCCTTCTACTAACAAAAACAGAAATATTTCACTTACTGTTCAGTACTATGAGCAAAGGATAAATATTTTTTCCTTTTTTCACTAGCAAAATTTTAGTGCTTATGTCAGGGAAGGCTGATAACACCAACCAAAGCAAATAAAATGTGACAAGGTGCTATGAATGCTTCATCCCAAACCTCAGTTCATCCAAAATACAGTCTTGAGATGAAACATCCCTTTTTGTTCTCAGCTCTAAAAGAATACGAACAGTGCAGTGGTTTTGTAATAAACATTTGTCATAGGCTAGGTTAAGAATACAAACTTCGGTGTTTCTGAGAGGTGAGAGTACACTGTGTTGCATTATTATAATTATTTGGATGCCCTCAAATAACTCTGACATTCAATGTGCTTTGAGCACTTAATTCTCTTAGGTCTGGTCTATACTACCCGCCTGAATCGGCGGGTAGAAATCGACCTCTCGGGGATCGATTTATCGCGTCCCGTCGGGACGCGACAATCGATCCCCGAATCGGCGCTCTAACTCCACTAGCGGAGGTGGTAGTAAGCGCCGCCGACAAAAAGCGGCAGAAGTCGATTTTGCCGCCGTCCTCACAACGGGGTAAGTCGGCTGCAATACGTCGAATTCAGCTACGCTATTCACGTAGCTGAATTTGCGTATCTTAAATCGACTCCCCGCTGTAGTGTAGATGTATCCTTAGGCTCCTTTGAAAATCCCAGCCATAAGTAATACACTCTCCTTCCCCCTACCAGAGCTATTACTGTTAGTCTGGTAGCGGGGATATCCATGGATAACCATCTCGCTAAGTTTTTTTGCCCCATCTGACATAGTACCTGACTGTCTAGCTGTGGATTGGAATCCAGAACAAAGGGAGTTCTTCTTTGGACAGGACATACCCAAAAAGAGAGAGAACATCTGAATAAGAATTTTTGAGCAACCTTGCGAGACTGAATGGGAAAAGAAACTGAGAAGCTATATCCCCTTATGTGAAAGCTTGCAAACTTTTTAATGACTCACCATCACTGTTAATGGTGGAGCATGCATACCGGTAGTCTCATTGAAATTTAGGGCAGGAAGGGACTTCAAAAGGTCATCTAGTCCATCCATAATTAACTGTGAAATGGGACCCAAGAAATCAGTTGATGTTATCAAAGTTTTCCTTCTATATTTTCTATACCTACAACTAGGTGAAAGGTGATATCACCACATTTAGAGAAATAAAATTGGTTACAAAACCTCAAAGTATTAGGGCTCTTGTTAGCGTGTCATCTGACATTTCAATAGCATAAATGGCTGTATTCCAAGAGGCTTATTGTGCTCTTTTTTAAAAATATGGCAATTTTTTTCACTTGATGTCCGTGAATGACCATGTTTCAATGATGCAGAAATGTCATGCTTATTGATCGATCAAGGAAACATTTGATATAATAGCAATTTGCAGTTGAAATAATATCTTGAGTTTGCTGGAAAGACTCTCTGCATTTAATTTATCCTGAGAAGGGATTATTGCGGATCATAGAATCTGAAAAACAAGTCAGATACAGTAAATTACAACATTTGAGTTCTCTCAGCTTATGTGCAGGGTCCTCTTCAATTGTCCCTGAGTGGAGATATTTTCCATAAACCATAACTCTTATTTTCCCTAATCACAAACTGAAGCATAGAACAACTTTGTAATATAAATATTTCCATTTTAAATAATGGATGAAAATATACAGATGAAAACTTATAACTAGACGGCAGCTACAGTGTATCGCTTGTTTGTTCAGGTTCACTCCATTGACTTTTCTCTTCCTTCTGAAGCCTAACATCCAGGAGTTTAGGTCCTAAGCAGATATTAAGTATCTGTACTTAATACACAGGTTTGCTGTAGAAACACTGTGTTATCAAAACAGACTGTCTATACAAAGCTATACATAATACTAAAGCAAAACAATTCATGGTCAGATTTTCCCTGTGGCTCTGGGCGCATTATGCAAATGTATCAAAGTAAAAAAAAAAAACATAACCCCCCCTAGACTAAGTCATCCAAATGGGACTTTTCTTTTCCAGTAAACTGTATAAGGATAACTGTACGCATCCAAAGAAACAGGATATCATTTTATTGGATGTCTGCAGGTAATCTTATCACACAAGGGAGTGGAAGAATCTGTGGCATAGCACAACACAATACCTTATTCTAAACAATTAAATAGAAGGTTAAATGATATGTAGCATGATAAAAATCAGTAGCCTCCATATTTTAGGCACCACTGATTAATTTAAAATAAAATTTAATAAACTGAAAAAATTAATCTATTGCACCGTCTTTAAATGAAACAGCACTTTGAAACTCACAAATAAAAAAGCAGCACTCTCTTTTAATACCAACACCACTGTAACACATACCTTAGCGTGGCATGCAAATCCATATCTGCAGTCATTTTCTGTATTAACAAATGGAATGGTTATTTTCTATTTCAAATATTAGTAGCATAACATGTAAGTGCAGATCATTCTGGCCACAAGTGTGGTAAGCCTTAACAAGTGTGTATTACAAGAGCATAAAATGCATAACATGACACTTACATCCAAAAACCTCTCTTTTTTATACTGTAACAAAGGCCGTCCTACAGGTAGAACTACAAGTTGCTGGACCCAGATCTTCAGTTAGCAGGATTACTGACCTTTCCTGGTTTTATTTAAAAAATAGAAGCAGTCACCATCTAAGCAGAACCATTAACAATTCAGTCAAAAGAATGCCATAGTTCCATTGAAAAAAATAATTTGTCCATTTAGTAAACTCCATTACATGGGAAAGTTTTCATTATATAGGCATGTTAGAGTCTTACAGTGGTACTGTAAAGTCTTTCCTGTTGGGTATACATTTGTACAACCGCTATGATATGGTATAATATTATCAATAAAAATTGGTCAAACTGAGCTAAGCTTCACAAGACCACGCACTGAGTCTTCATGCAATGAATCTTGGCTGGCTAGGCTCAGGACGTGCATGGTATGGCTGTGTGTTATAGGGCTCCCTGCTGGCAGCATACCAGGAGGTGATGGAGCTTCCTCAGGAGTGAGAAACTGATGACCTTCATGTTCCTCTTTTAATGGTATCATGTCTGTCAAACCTGTTTCTGATGTGAGATTTGGCATGGAGGACGGTGGTGTCGGCTGCCCTAGGGTTAGCGTGGCACAAGGAGCACCGATAGTGGTCTTTCCTGGTAAAGGTAGCTCTTCACTAGTTATGCTGGGTTCACTCTGTAGTAGTGGTGTGGCAGCAGCCTGTAAAACGAATTTAGTGCTCTGAATGCACTGATCTTGATCACACTGAAGGGGGTCAAAACCCATATAGGGCAAACAAAACAGAAATGGGAGGATGTGGACAGAAGAGGTATGAAAAAAATGGGAAGTGAGAAGAAAAAAGAGTCATTAGTATCATTCCATGGTTAGACTGCTGACAAAAAAAGAGCATGCATAACTAAACCAGCTGCATTCTGGGATGAAAGTCAGAGTAGATTATGATAAACTTTACAGTGCATGAGAGTCAGGGACTTCAATTGACTCTAAAAAGGTACATTCTAAACAACTTAAACTTAGTTGGTTATTATTTATTCTTACTTGAAAATCTTGGAAATGCCTAATGATCAGATTTTGCTTGGTTTGTTGCATATTTGGACAAAAGTGGCAACTCAAATGTCACTGACTCCAAAAAACATTTCAGCAGGCAGCTGGACAACTTTAACACAGCTCATTTTACTCTAGGATGGCTAGAAATTTAGAAAAAATTTTAAGACATATCGCAAATATCTTTTTGAGTTTTAGAGCACTAGGTATATCTCCTTTCTATTTATTTTATCAGACTTTGTGTAACCTTAGAATAACTGTGCTATAGGAGAGCTTTTTCAGGGCAAACATCCCTTTGAATGCAGCCAGTTTTGTAAAAATTCATCTAGTAATACAGTCACATTGCCCAAGATTTTGCTTCCCAGGTTGTTTAAGCTGTTAATATTCTTCAGCCAGGAGATGTGTACAAAACAATTATCAATCTGCAGCTTGGTTGCATGGACTTGATAGAAAAGTTCACTTCCAGGGTTTTTTATGCTGCTTATTCATTTGTTTAATCTTGACAGTGTGGAGGACCAAAACATAGCTGATTAAACATTTGTTTTCTGGCAAACATCCAAGATTTTTTAAACATAATGGACCAAATTCACTCAACTATAACTCCATTTAAGCCAGTAGAATTACACTGGGTATTAATTTGACCTAAAATAATTTACAAGGACAGTATTTGCAAAAATTAGTCAGTCAATCCCCAAGGTGGCTGAGTTGTAAACCACAATACCGTAATATGTCCAACTAACTAAAAATTGCAACACGTTCATGGGCAAACCATTGATTGGCAAAGATATCGTCCCTTCTACAAAAAATCTATACCAAGGCATCAGTGTTGAGGTAACTGCCCTTTAAGGGACAGACTAGGAGTAATCAAGGAGGCCGTGCCCACCCTAGGGTTGGGCTATCTAAACATGAAGAGGCAGCTGAGAGAGAGGGGGGGGAGTAGAAGCCATTTATGCTGTAGTGGGTGGTGATTTCTTTGTCTCCAGGAGACCGGCCTAATCAGACTCACATACTTGGTATTATGTCTGAGAGCTTTGAACCAGGGTCCGGAGGTGAGGGTCTTATGAACCACTTGTTGTAATTGCTCCTGCCCTTATGCCTTATTAAAGAGAACATGCTATTTTATTAGTGTGTATTGGCTTCTCCTCTGTCTTCCCCTGCTGCTCCCAGGCTGTTAAAGTGAACTTACTACTGCCCCAATCAGGGGAAATTAAGGTGGAGCACAGCACCCTACTCACACCCCTGAGTTACATAAGTTTTGCCAACATAGGCTGTCGTGTAGACATATCCTTAATCAATTGCCTGCCACTGCCTTCACCAATTGGCATTGGTGCACCACTCAGATCTCTCACCAAGCAAAATGGCTTCACAGAAGCTACAATAAAATATACTGCATAATGACCACATAATCCCCATACATAGGGCAAAAATGATAAGAGAGTCTAAATGGCTTAGGAGCCTAACTCCCATTTCCTTCTAGTGGGACTTGGGCATTTTTGAAACTTTTACCCACAATGTAGTTTGTATACTCCTTATGCATTTTGATCTTCCAGAATGATGTATACATTGAGTTTCAAATACATTCTTTTCTTTCATACAATCCTCTTATTCAAGGCCTGGTGGTGAGCACTCAGGCCTGAATCTAGCAAAGCACTGAAATATGTAAGTAGTCCCCATATGACTTCAAAAGCTTAAAACCGAGCACATACTTCAGTGCTTTGCTGGGCAGGGGCAGAGTGCTCAGCACTTTGCAGGATCAAGTCCTTGACTGGCTGTTTATTGTGAAGACCCATTCTTGATTAATAAGTGGCTATTTCACCCCATCCCAAGTAATTAACTAAGCTATAGCCCCTACATCAACCTTATTAGGAATGCCCTACAAAAATGGGGTCAGCATTCTAATCCTTCCAAAGAGACAACAAATTCCATTTTCTCTGAGAAGTACTAGTCAAAGACTATACTCTTACATAACAAAGGCTATAACCACCAGAGCATACTCATAATAAATAATTTTAGCAGCTGATTTATTGCCTTAGTGATGTTTCAGCATTTATCTTCAAAAGCAGATAGTTGCCTAATGTGTTCCAGCACCATAAAAATACACAATTTAAAATAGCATGAAGGCAATTTACTTAGATTTATGTAATGGTCTGTATTAAATCATTTTTATTGAATTCTAATTCATTGTAACTGAACCAACATCTCAAAGAAAGTAGCTTGATAAAGCTCCATTAAAAAGGAAGCCATCCATCTATCAGAGTTTCATGTGTATACAAGAATATTCTCTTTTTTCTCCACTTCCATGAGTCCTCCCCTTTTCTGAAGGTTGGTACCACATCTGATTTCCTGACCACTACTTTCTGCCTGGTACATCCCCAGCACGCCATCCCTTTTCCAAAATTATTTTCAGTAGTTTGGTAAATTCGTGAGCTAAATCCTTAATACCCTAAGAAGCCTGTCATCTGGACCAACTGACTCATAGTTGTTCATATTTCCCTAGTAATTTCTCCCCGGCCTTTTATCAATTGCTATTTCAAATCCCTCTTTTAAAAACACTCCTTCCCACAGTCCTCCCTTCAGGGGAGCGATCACGACAATTATTGCGGGGGGGGGGGGGGAAATGAATCTAATAAAATACATGCTATACTTCACTATTCATTCACACTGCGTTTTGTTGCCTCCTTGACTTTGCATACTGTCTAATACCCTAGATTTCAAACTCTTCATGGCAGGCACTATGCCTTTTTACATGGTTTGTAAGTTACCTTGCTCATTGTTGGTGCTATATACAAAAGATTACTAAAGAACAACATATTTCTCACTTCTTACTCTGTGTTAAGATGATTTCCTACCAAATGTGTAGTTATGCCAGTTCATATATACAGTACAATAATTATTAAAGATTTATACACTGTCAACTTGTGATAGCAACAAATTACTTGCATGGATCAATTAAAGAAAAGAGAACAGCCGGAACAGATCACTGACAATCTCTAGTGCTTTTTTGTTGTTCAGGTGCACCATTTCCTTACACAGCTTCTGTTTAGGTTTCCAATATTCTGCATTTTATGAACAGTGATCAAATATGCAACTTTTTATGTAAAATATAACAGTAAACAGCTTTCCACAATCTTAAACAGGCAAATCTTGGGACGTAGTAGGTTTTAAATTTGTTTTGAGAATGGATTATAGTGGGATTTATATTACATGAGGCATATGCATGAAATGAATCTCTCAAATCTATGGCATTTTTATGCAAGTATAGCACTCTTCGGTTTGTGATATACTCAAGCTATCTAAAAGGAATTTGTCTACAAAAATAACCTGAAGGTGTTCCCTGATTACATGATATGTTTCCTAGGTTACACAAAATACAGGGGGAAAATGTTAGTAGGAAGTGCCCTCAAAGATATTCCACTGAATTTTTCAATATTAAAATTTTAGATTAAAAAAACCCTAAAAAGCCAACAATGGGGTATCAAACTATTTATAGCTCAATTGTTCAAAAAGATGAGAGTCAATCCCCTTGGCTCCTTCTTCCCCTAGATCCTATCATCTGATTTTGTTAGCTATACACAGCTTCCCCCTTTTTACTGGAGCAGCTGACTGAGCCTGAAAAATACTGGATCAAGTGCTTGTAAGTATACAAGTTCGATTGTGTATATTATATAAATAGATCTATATTGAAATTTGTCATTTTGATATTTATTTTCACACCAACAGCCACGTACCAAATGCAAACTAGACAATGTGAAAAAGCTAATTCTTTACTTTATTTCACAAATAATTGATACAAAGACCTGTATGCACACAGGTTTTCTGAAGAAAATTTGATTTTACCCCATACAATTATTAGAGCTCTTGTTCATATTAATATAGCTCTCACACTCTAACACCACCAGCAGCAAGTCTATTAGTTTTAAATGCAAAATTAACTTCATAGCTAAAATTCTCTAACAGCAATGTCTTTAAAAATGTTACAATTCTGGAAGTATTTAAGAAAAGGCTGCACAACAGAGTTCTCTAATGAGCTACAAGTAAAACACAAACATTAATAAATGGTTAAGAGGAGGATTGGTTGAACTGAATGATGGAGTTATGACCTAGCGGGCATAACTGAAACCTGGTGAGATGAAACATGTAACTGGCATGTCAGTTTAGATGTGCACAATCTATATGTGAAAGATGGAGGGATGGAAGGTGGAACTGTATATCAATGGACACAATGCCAGCAAGCTATCTTTTGACAGTGAAGGGTAGGATGATGATACACTTGGTAAAAATGGAAGGAATTGTGTTTGTGCAGTGCCTAGTGCAATGGGGCACCAATCCCAACTGGGGCCTTTAGGTGATATCATAATAGAAATATTTACTACTGATAATAATTATAATGATGGAAGGAATGAAAAGCAAAGGAGAAAATACAATGCTACAGATCACGTGGAGAATGAGGCCTTGTCTTCACTTACCGGAGGGTCCGGCGGCAGGCAATCGATGTTCTGGGATCGATCCCGGAAGTGCTCGCAGTCGGCGCCGGTACTCCAGCTCGCTGAGAGGAGTACGCGGCATCGACGGGGGAGCCTTCCTGCCGCGTCTGGACCGCGGTAAGTTCAGACTAAGGTACTTCGAATTCAGCTACGTTATTAACGTAGCTGAATTTGCGTACCTTAGTCCGAAGTGGAGACTTAGTGGGGACCAGGCCAGAGAATTAAAATTTCATGGATCAAACCTCGAAGTGCTAAAAAACATAAGATAAGTCCTTTCACGAATATCCTTACCCAGACATCTGGAGGGTAACAAACAGATATATATGTATGAAAACGATTCCTAGGATTTGTGGAGGGCAGCTTTATGACTCCAACTGGAGGCTCTACATCTTGCAGAAAGGGAAGAAATGGAGGACTGAGAATAATAAGGGAACTTGGCACCAGTGACTGTAAACTACCAAGGTACGAAGGAACAGATGCCTACAATGCGATAGCACAAATGTTAGATTTTTAAAAAGGAAGTTTTAAGGAAATTAAGAAATGGACCAAGCATGATGTAAAGGGTGGAAATATTAAGATTTACCAGTTGGTAACAAGGTGGAGAATCCTAAGAGACACCATTCTTAACAACAAACTATAATTCCTCTGGGAGGTGGCGGGGGTGGGGGTGGGGAATGCACAGAATGAAAAGTATTAAATGTTGCTTTATAATGGATTGCCAAAAGAACTGAGGGTAAAAATACCCTGTATTAGAAATTAAATAAGAATACAAAGAATCAATTCAGGCTTGTAAAGAAAAGATAAATACAAGAGAAATGCAGATTGACTTAATGGTAGGCACAAGGAGTAAGAGGAATAAGAGTTTTCACAGATCTATGAGGAGAAAAAGGAACTAAATAGAAAGTAGGAATAAATGAGAAAAGGGTAACAGACGATTCCATAATGGCTGAGATACTGGAGTCCTTCTAAAAACAAACAAACAAACAAACAAAAAACCCCACAAAAAACTCTTTAAACAAGAGAGAAGGTATTTGGACAATTGTGAAGTAATGAAGACCTTGTAAAAATAGCAATTGATAAAAGGCAGGGGAGGAAATACTTGGGAAATATGAACAACTATGAGTCGGTTGGTCCAGATGACAGGCTTCTTAGGATACTAAGGATTTAGCTCACGAATTTACCAAACTACTGAAAATAATTTTGGAAAAGGGATGGGGTGCTAGGGAGGTACCAGGCAGAGGGCCGTGGTCGGGAAATCAAATGTGGTACCAACCTTCAGAAAAGGAAAGTGTGATCCTGGTAATTACCATTTGGTAAATCTAATTTCAGGTCCTAGTAAAATAATGGAAATATTGAGAGAAAAAACTTTGTAAACGTCTATAAAATAATGGAGTCACCAGTTTGTGAAGAACAAATTATACTAAACAATCTCAGTCTCAGTGCTTTGAGAGAACTGAAAAATCAGTGAACGAAGAGAATGCAGATGTAATGATCAAGATTGAAGTAAATCATTCAATAGACAGCTATACAAAATTTCAATGGCAAAATTATTGCAAATGCCCTTAAATATAAAAACAATGGCACAGATTGTAAGCAGGATGATGGATCATAAATAAGGATAGTGATAAAAGGTACTGTATTGTATTGGAAGGAGGAATGTAATGGGTTGCCATTGAGATTGGTCTTTGAGTTAGAGTTAATCTTAAAATCTTCAGTGATGAGATCTTGAAGAGGGCAAACACCACATTAAATTCACAAATGATACTGAACTAGAAGATGCTGTGAGAAATGAAGATATAAAACAAAGCAGCCTAGAAAGATTAAAAGACAGGAGCTGGAATTAAAATGAGATTCTGCCTGGAAAGATGCAAGTGTGGAAAATATTCTGAAACAGTCAATTTTAATTCAACCTGGAAAGAAATAATGAGGGAGACACAGAAGTGATAGTACAGAGAATATTAGATGAGTGATCACTGAATCATGGCAAAAACAGGCCAATGAGATTGTGTTCCATAGATAGAAGCATCACAGTATAGCGCAGCACAGAAAAGTGATAACTGTTCTCTGTATGGTTTAGTGGGACTGCCCCTGGAATTTTACATCCACTTCTGGGAACATGACCAACAACAAGAAGGGGAGACAGACCGGTGAAAAAAATGGAAAGTGGGTAAGAGGGCTTGATTTATGCAGAAAGATTTATGGCCTGATTCTACAAAGACTAACTCAAGTGCTTAACTTTACATGCTATGAGTGGTCCTACTGAGTTCAATGGCACTCAGGGTACATAAAGTTAAGCCCACAGGAAGAGCAAAATGTGCAGCTAAATGTGACTAAAGAGGATCATAAAAAAAACCCTGCCCATAAATGTTCAAGAACAGAGAAGAATATTTTAGCTCAATGCATTAATTAGAATTAATGCCCTGAAATTAAGGCAAATTTAGAGCGATATTGGGACAATGAGCTATACTAGATCCAGGTTTCCACCAATTCATCTCTTAAAAATGGCACTGGTAATTATTGTAGAATAGCACAATGATCCATGGCTGCATGTAAATGGGCTGAGCCCTGACCATGTCCTCAACTGAAGTCACAGATGCAGGGCTAGTGCCCAAACATAACCTCCAGTCCTAGGATAGGATTTTTTTTTTTAATAAACTAACAACTCCACCACAAACACATGACTTAGCCTAAGCTTCTTCTCTCAGCTTGGTTGTCCCTCCAGGACCATCTGGCCGTAGCTCTGTGGAGAGCAGCTCTCATATTTAGGAGATAGCCATGTCTTTGGTGATCTCTCCAAAGGGTATTTCTCTAGATAGTCTTCTCTCTGCTGCATAGCCTTTGCCAGTAAGGATAGCCCAAAATCTGATGCTATGAAATCTGTACCCTTCCAGGCAGACTCTCCATGTACTTCTCCAATATTGTCAAATTCGCTAATTCTATTAATAGCTGTGTCTTGAGCAGGGCCGGATTAATGCTGGGGCTTTCAGGGCTGCAGCACAGGGCCTCAAGCTAAGGGGGGGTCCCGCAAAAATAAATCCATAATTATATACAATTCAGTAGTCAGCAACCCCACAATCGCGATCAACTGGTTGATACTGGAGCCTCTGCCAGTTGATCGCGATCTCCGGGCCGCTAAAAGTCCAGCAGCGCAGCAGGGCTCAGGCAGGCTGCCTGCATGCCATGGCCCCATGCCACTCCTGGAAGTGGCTGGCTGCTGGCACGTCTCTGCGGTCCCTGGCGGAAGGGGAGGCGGCTCCATGCACTGCCCCCCCACCCCCAGCACCGTCCCCGCAACTCCCATTGGCCAGGAACTAGCCAATGGGAGCTGCGGGGGCGGCGCTTGCTATGCTATGCTGCAGATGGCATAGGCCTTCACCACTTGACACACAAAAAAATCTCCACTAGCTGTCAGCAGTGGTAAGTATAGTATTAGCAGTTCTCCTACAACAAAAATAAGAACTAGAGGGAATGTCAGTTACCGATGGAGAAGGTCTCATTCTATCTGCTGTTCAGCGGTACTTACACAACAGTAAAAACATCACAGAAATTCAGGATAAATTGATGCTTCCAGAGTGAGTTCGGGGTCATGCCCTACCTACTTAGCAACTGCTGCTAGGTAAGCAAGCTGTCACTGCGTTATAGCAAAGGCAGCCTGTAAGACAACTGCAAAGATATACTCTAGGAATTATTTTGGGGAAGTCCTATAGCTTGTATTATACTAGCTGATCACAGGCTTCCCTTCTGGCCTTGGAATCTATGAAAAAACTGAAGAGTGGATATTTGAGGGTTCTGGGGGAGTTTGTATCTAGGAGAAAGACAGGACTTGGCAGATAGCTGAAGACAGACTGCTGGAATCCTAACTGGAAAAGAACTCAGAGCTAGCAGCAAGGCTAACTGAAGGTGACAGGAAGGGAAAAGACTTGTAACATGGCAGAGCCCAAGGTCCAGGATATGAATGAGGATGATTTTTTAATGCAGCTTAAAGATGGAATGGGACTATCACAGAATCATAGAAATGTTGGACTAGAAGGGACCTCAATAGGTTATCTAGTTCAGTCCCTTGCATTGTCAAGTAAGCCAGGCTCACCTGAGGAGGAGCCTGAGGTCACGAGAGGGGTCCACTGGAAAGTACGAGAACATGCAACTCAGAGCATGGAATGTGAGGGAAGGTTGGAAAAGGAGCTGTGAGGAGCAACAAAGATATGCTCTGTCATTAGACTATTAGACTGGCTAAAGAAAGGAAGTTAAGAACCCTCTTCTGAACTATGTTAAGTATAAAAAAATGAACAATTTTGGATAGGTAAGAGATATGACCCTGTGCAAAAGATCAGGATACTGAACAGCTCAACAAAACTCAGGGGAGATTTTTGGAGGTTCAAACGTCATGTAGGCACTTAACTCCTACTGGAAGCCAATTAAAGGCAGGCACCTTTCTCCCATTTTGAAAATCTGCCCATAACATATGTGATGTGTGGAGGTGTGCGTCTTTGGCCTATAAGTTCTAGGACTGGAAGGTATAGCATCTTGAGAAACAAGATGTCAGAGACTCTTAAAAATATTTCTATATGTAAACACATGTCCTATTCAATTTTCCAAGTGTCCCCTGTGAAGTCATTTTCAGGCATGAAGGCTGGACAGTTGTCATAAAGGGTTCAAAGTGACTATGCTCTCTTCTGTGGCTTATCTTCATCCAAGGTTTTTCCCACCTCAGGTCCACTGAAATTAATTCCATCATGAGGCAAGTCCTAGAGCATTTGAAAATCTAATTCCAGTACCTAAAGCTAGACTACTGTGTGCCTACATACATCACTCTTTATTCAGCAGCATGCACTGGTTTGACTCAATTCCCCCTTTATATTTGATCATCTCAGTACATTTCATGATCAATGTTGCAAGATCTTTCCACTTTTCCAGAGATACAAAAGCTGCAAAGTCAGTCTGTTGACAGGCTATTTGATCAGGAATATCTGGTAGGTGATGAGAATTCTGTTCTTAGAAAACCTGTGTGTCACAGTGACTTCACCAGCTTCAAGGGTCCCAGGTGCACAAATATGACTGTATTAGTGAATTTAATTAGGCACATGCATTGAAGTATATAAACTATAGTATGGCTATATCTATGTTGTAGAGCAGGGGTTCTCAAACTTCACTGCACCACGACCCCCTTCTAACAACAAAAATTACTACATGACCCCAGAAGTGGGCTTCGGCCTGGGCAGTGGAGCTCGGGCTTCAGCTTTGGCCCTGGCTCCCAGAAAGTCTAAGCCTAGCGACCCCATTAAAATGGGGCCACAACACACAGATTGAGAACCGCTGTTGTAGAGAGTTCTAACAGAATTTGATGCTGAAAGCAAAGGCTAAATGCGTAGCTGGACTGGGATGATCAAAGAGATCTGCTGGAAGAGACTCCATATTATGTCTATATAATTGTTCCAAAGTGACAGAACAATATGACAAAGACCTACTGTGGCTAATTTGCCTCTGTACATAAGAATCCCTGACAGAGTCCAAGGAAGTTTGGCTGAGGGTGTCCTGAAACATTTCAATATATTTCCAGGATTTTAAAGTTTGAGGTAATCTTCTTGAGTAGAACTTGCACTGAGATCTAGCATGGCCTGCTCTGTAGGTAGCTGACAAAAGGCTTAAGATAAATGCCGTGATTGTACTTGAAGTCATCAAGGTACTTTTTACAATTTTTAACAAATAATAAAACTTGTTAAAAAAATAACATTATAAAGAAAACTGACAACCATTCCACTAAATCCTTGCAGCAATAAATGGAAACAATTCTAAAATCTTACAGCAGAATCTTTATAAAAGTTTAAGTGATAGTAAAGCTCACAAAGTAATGAGAAGTGTATTCTTTCTTCAGTCAAAAATCAAGACTGAAATTATGCTAGAAGGCTGTGGTGAGAATTTATTTCCCTCCCTCCCTTTAAGGAAAGAAAAAGTGCATAGAGTCCATACATTTAATGAATCTTTAACATATCCTCACAATCTACAAACTGGAAGAACAAGAGGTCAGAAGTGGGCATCTTTGCTACTTATTCTCTTCTTCTTGGCACTGATGTGAGGTCCTTTGCCATCAAGGGGAACAACAGGAACCATTGGCACATTTTTGGAAGATTTATTAAAGTTCTGAATATGGTATTGAGGTTGCCTGTTGTTCATTAGAAGTTCAAAGTCCCCCTCCTTTTTCTCAAAATGCACCCCCCATCTTAAACATCTCCTCTTGTTAACCTGTCCTGTATAAATATGTGTCAGTCTAGAAAAATCTGCACTGCACAGGCAAAGGAAGAAAGAGTATGTGAGAAGAATACGATACCAAATGATACTCTGTTCTGCAAAACTGATGAATCGGGGTACATCCATGACAACCAAATAGTCCAATTCAAAACAAGGCAGGTATCAACAGGATATGTAAAAGTGACACTGTATATTCAGTAGCCAAAAGATTTCAAAGTGTAGGAAAAAAAAAAACATTTTTCTATTGTCCATGAGTAAAAACTATCATTATTGTATAGATATAGATAAAAACCTTGATTTCTTACTGCATAAGCCTATTGCAGTATAGTTAATAATGAATAATTCCACCTATCAGAGTGGCAGCTGTATCCAGTTAGTTTATTACTTGATTAGTTCACATGAAAGCGGAGAAGGGAAACATTCACAGGGATCTTGATGAACAACACTATGGGATGGTTCCTACCATGTTGCTCTGAGACTGTGTTGCCCCATACATTGTAATGCCATTTGAAGGTGCTGCTGGCTGTGGTGTATCTGGCTGTATAAATCCTCTTCTGTCAATTAGACTACATAATAATAATAAAAAAAAACACACAAGATTGTTAGAAAGATTGTTCTGATTAATAATTCTCCACCCCCAATAAAAATAGGTTTCAATATTACATCATCAAATCTTAATGCATCACCACTACCTTCAAATATAACCTGTAATTCAGATCTGAGAAATGTGACTTCACCTCAACTCACCAATAGCAAAAGAAAATTAGTTACCTGCAACTGCTTTTCTACATGGAAAATGATTATGAGAAGAGGCACATTTCTGGGTTTCTACCTCAGGTGTAAAATTTGGATGCTGACTAGCAAATAAAAAAGAATTTGGAACCCTTGAGAGACAGATTGAAAGACCCCCATAGTGCACTCTGCATCTGTGTCTCTTCTGAAGTGTCTACATTATCTTCTCTTGCAATTCAGCTTCTGAATTTGTTGCCAAAGGCTGAAACCCAAAATTATGAATCTATTATAATTTACTTAACAAGGAATTATCATGAAAGAAACAGAAGGGAGCACTAGTGTAGAATATTTACCAGTAGTTTTACTAATCTTATGCATCTCTGCCCATACCAGAACCTCCACTATAGCGATCACAGACAGTGCTGAACCCAGGGGAGTAAATAGGAAATATTAAAAGCAGAAGACTAGTGTAGACAAGGCTTACATTCAGATAGGTTTGTGTAGAATTTTAACACACAAAGGTAAAAACAGAGGGAACAGTGCGAGTGAAACACAAAATGAACAGTCTGGTGAAGAACTTGAACAAAGCTGTTTGCTGGAATTCTGAAAGTAGTGTGATCACACTGTGTATTATAGGCTGCACGTTGGTTTTGGCAGCTAATATCTATGTACAAGACTATATACACTTCTAAATAAACTAAACTTACAGCTTGTCTACATTGTTTGGACTACAGGAGTGTGAACAGCAGCGCACACCAAAGAGCTGTGCTGCAACTTCGCTGTGTGGATGGTGTGGGCGCAAACTAAAAGGAATACAAGGTACAAGCAAAAGAGTAATTACATTATTTTGTTTTCTGAAAACAATTAACTGCTTGGAGTTCCTCACTTCCAACAGATGTAAATGCTGCAATGAAAGATCAAAGAACCACCAAACAAGTTTATTTATGTTTCAGGTGTATGAACCTGTACTTTAACTGTTTTACTAGATCTAATTGCTGACTCAGCCATAAAACAGAGTTAGCAACTTACTTGTATCCGTCATCTAAAAAGATCAGTTTCACTAAATAGTACAACGAAGCCCTGTTTTAGTTGAGCAAACTGAAGTAAGATAACAAAAGTCAAACTTAGATCAGTAAATCTGTGGTCTCATCCTATACAAAAACATTACTTTTAGTAACTCTTACCTTGGAGAGATGGGCCCGCACAGCGCTGCACAACAATTAGTAAAGATGTTGCCATAACTGTATGGATTGTAATTCTCTTTACCTCTTTTATTTGACCAAGATCCTTTAATCTGAAGAGACATGAATATAAAATATCACATACTATGTCACATACAATTGCTGGGGCAAATTAGGGGTAATCACAGTAACAACAAATATGATAATCATTATTTATGATTTGTGGAAGAAAAGAGGAAAAGAATGTTTAAAAGAACATCTGTACTAACACCACAGCCCTGAAAGGGCTTTGGGAGAATCTCCATGACACAACCACATAGAGGCTATATCCGCTATTTCAATTTCAGAATATGTAGATTGGAGTAATGGCTACTAAGCAAACCTGTAGCCCACACATGGATGGGAGAATGAATTCCATGTCTTCTGTTGTCTATGGAGTTCCCTGAATACAGACTGAATAATTCAGGCTTTTCACGGGAAGGAGGTGAGTTAGTAAGTTCCTTAGTAAGTCTGAGAAAGAGTCCTTGCTATTCCGCCTTGAAAAATAAAGAACAGGCATGCTACACTGTCATAATTTCCTGTTATCTGAGGGTTTTCCATGGAAAGTGTTTTATTTAACAACATAGAAGACAATTAGCTCTGTCTATACAGCCAAGGTTGACTCCAATTCAAAAACAGATGAGGACTGCTATTTCATCTCACCTGTCTTATTTAACAAATGTGGTGCATATTCTTCAATCTCTGGCTACTTGCCAAGATATTTATTACTGAAGAATGCTCTGCATCTTTATTCTTTGTATTTTGTAAAATACACAATTATAACTTAGCCCTTATGCAATAAGCAAAATATATTTGATACACAAAAATGCTAGGTTTGGGGTTATCACACAATTATGAAAAAAGCTACAATAAAATAGATAAAAATAAAAAGTAAATTTGGAGTAATTCCTTCAAAAAGCTTATGTCAGTATATTTGGATTAAATGGAAAAACTAAACAATGATCTCTTATACCATCTGTTAGTTAGCATTAGTCTTCCTTTAGTCTCAATAATTCTTAATAATCTGGTTAGGAGAGACATGAAGTATCTGTCTCCATTGTTAGTTAAATGAACTGTTGTGACACTGGAACCAATGGATCCATCCTCCATGTAGAACGGAGACTGTAAAAGCGGATAAGGCTGACCTCTGAACTAATGATTTATTCTCTATTGGGAGAACCAGCCCTCATTGAGGGCAGAGCACTCAAACAAAATTTAGTTTAAATGGCAGAAAGTCAAAGACAGACAAGACACATGATGGAACTTGTTTTCAAAACCAGACTGGTTGATATTTTCTGAAACTTTGTTCAAGTCTGAGTTGTTTTTGAATTACACTGGTCTACAATTTTTGAGAAGTCGTCTGCTTCAGAGATAAAATGTGCTATTTATTATGTATTTTGATGTGCTGAATTCAAATATGACAATTAAAACAACTGATTGGCTACTGTTTCTAAGATATTTAAGTTTTTACATTTTATGTCTATGTATATTGTGTAGATAGTAGAGTTTTAATCATATATTGTAAACCTAGGTCTTTTCATGTGTTTATGGTTGCTTTACATGATAATAGTTCACCTGTCCTGTTTATGTAACACTTTAAAAATCAGCAAAAGGGTTATATAAATAAAATTTATTATGAAACAAAAGGCAAAAAACTATTATGTACATAGTTTAGTCCTATTCAGTGTCTACTCAGCGATTCTTGGCTTGTCTCTTGTATTCATTAAATGGAGCATCTCTTGTCACTGTCCAGCAATAGTCTGCAAGCATTGATGGGCTCCATTTGCCCTGATAGCATTTCTCCATTGTTGCAATGTCCTGGTGAAACCCCTCGCCGTGCTCGTTGCTCACTGCTCCACAGTTCGGTGGAAAAAAATCTAGATGAGAGTGCAAAAAATGTATCTTTAGTGACATGTTGCAACCAAGGCTTTTGTATGCCTTGAGGAGGTTTTCCACCAACAACCTGTAGTTGTCTGCCTTGTTGTTTCTGAGAAAATTTATTGCCACTAACTTTCCATGCCGTCTTTTCCTTGCCACGCAGTGCATGGTCAAATGCATCATCTCGAACAAGTTCACGAATCTGAGGACCAACAAAGACACCTTCCTTTATCTTAGCTTCACTTAACCTTGGAAATTTTCCACGCAGGTACTTGAAAGCTGCTTGTGTTTTGTCAACGGCCTTGACAAAGTTCTTCATAAGACCCAGCTTGATGTGTAAGGGTGGTAATAAAATCTTCCTTGATTCAACAAGTGGTGGATGCTGAACACTTTTCCTCCCAGGCTCCAATGACTGTCAGAGTGGCCAATCTTTCTTGATGTAGTGGGAATCTCTTGCACGACTATCCCATTCACAGAGAAAACAGCAGTATTTTGTGTATCCAGTCTGCAGACCAAGCAAGAGAGTAACAACCTTCAAATCACCACAAAGATGCCACTGATGTTGGTCATAGTTTATGCACCTTAAAAGTTGTTTCATGTTGTCATAGGTTTCCTTCATATGGACTGCATGACCAACTGGAATTGATGGCAAAACATTGCCATTATGCAGTAAAACAGCTTTAAGACTCGTCTTCGATGAATCAATGAACAGTCTCCACTCATCTGGATCGTGAACGATGTTGAGGGCTGCCATCACACCATCGATGTTGTTGCAGGCTACAAGATCACCTTCCATGAAGAACGGGACAAGATCCTTTTGACGGTCACGGAACATGGAAACCCTAACATCACCTGCCAGGAGATTCCACTGCTGTAGTCTGGAGCCCAACAGCTCTGCCTTACTCTTGGGTAGTTCCAAATCCCTGACAAGGTCATTCAGTTCACCTTGTGTTATGAGGTGTGGTTCAGAGGAGGAGGATGGGAGAAAATGTGGGTCCTGTGACATTGATGGTTCAGGACCATCCTCTTCCTCGTCTGACTCAAGTGAACATGATTCTGGTGCATCAGGAACCAGCAGTCCTTCTCCGTGGGGTACTGGGCGTATAGCTGATGGAATGTTTGGATAATGCACAGTCCACTTTTGCTTCTTTGACACACATTTCCCAACTGGAGGCACCATGCTGAAGTAACAATTGCTGGTATGATCTGTTGGCTCTCTCCAAATCATTGGCACTGCAAAAGGTATAGATTTCCTTTTCCTGTTCAACCACTGGCGAAGATTTGTTGCAGAAGTGTTGCAGCATATGTGTGGGGCGCACCTCTTGTCCTGATCTCCAATTTTGCAGCCAAAATAAAGGTGATAGGTTTTCTTAACCATAGTGGTTATACTGCGCTTTTGCGATGCAAAAGTCACTTCATCACAAACATAGCAGAAGTTATCTGCACTGTTCACACAAGTACGAGGCATCTCTGCTCACTTTGGCTGAACAGAAATGTGTCCCTTTGCAAAATCAAACACTGACAAATAAGAGAGCACGACATTGTATGATTTCTAGAGCTGATATAGGGCAATTTGTTCAGCAGAGTGATGTAAGCTTCGTTATGATTGCATCATCCATGACTTCTAGGAATAACATGATGCAATTCATATCATGTATGACGCAATACCAGCTTCAGATTGCATCATTGTTTTGCCTAAAAAGCAAGTACTGTCCAAACCCAGTCATAGATTTATTCATAGATCCAGTCAAAGATGTATTTTAGTCATTTCTGGTTTAAATTGAGATCCCTTCCCTTTTAACTCACTTATCCTCCGCCATTTCCAAGTCAAGGGTCGTATATACTGACCCAATAGCATATCTTGAAAACTTGAGCCAATCAACAATTTTAAGCATCATTTTCGTTCTCAGTGACCCAGAATTAGTAAAGTTTGACTACATTTATTTCAGAAGCATTTTGGCTGTAGAGCAGTGTTACAGATTATGTAGGATTCTAGTGGAAAACATTGGAAAAAGAGTGCTATAGACAGCTGGATACTTCCCCACTGAACTGAAGTGTATAAAATACAGAGACTTTTTAAAGGACTGGCTTTCACTTGCATTTTGTTGTTTTTGTTTGTTTGTTTCTTCTGTGTCTGTCATTTTCTGTTCTCAGAAACTAGTCTAATGGGTCTTATTGAACCTTGGTTATAACTAGGGCTGTCAAGCGATTAAAAAAATTAATTGCGATTAATTGCGCTGTTAAACAACAATAGAATAACATTTATTTTAAATATTTTTGGATGTTTACTAAATTTTCAAATATATTAATTTCAATTACAACACAGAATACAAAGAGTACAGAGCTCACTTTATATTTATTTTTGATTACAAATATTTGCACTGTAAAAAACAAAAACAATGTATTTTTCAGTTCATCTCATACAAGTATTGTAGTCAGGGCTGGCTCCAGGCACCAGCCGAGCAAGCTGGTGCTTGGGGCAGCAGCTTGTAGGAGGCGGCATTCCGCCCAATCCTAGGGTGGCACGGACGCTTTTTTTGTTGTTGTTGTTCTGCTCCGGCTGCCCTGTAGGGGGCGGCGGCGCGGAAGACGGGAGCGTCCTGCAGCAAGCCCGGCAGGGCAGCCCGCGTCCTTCCCTCCCAGCCGACCGGAGCAGCGCGGAGTGCTCCCGGCCCCCTTCTCTTTCTCCCCCTGCTCCCTCCCCCGCTAGCTGGGGCACATCTGCAGGGCAGAGAGTCCCCCTGCACCCTGGCTCCGGCCGCGCTGCAGGTTTTTTTTTTTTTTTTGCTTTGCTGGCCGCCAGGGTTTTGGGGTTTTTTTGCTCTGCTGTTCTGGCCGCCGTGTTTTTTTTTTTTTTTTTTTTTTTTGCTTGGGGCGGCCAGAAAGCCAGAGCCGGCCCTGATTGTAGTGCAAACTCTTTATCATGAAAGTTGAACTTACAAATGTAGAATTATGCACAAAAAAACTGCATTCAAAAATAAAACAATGTAAAACTTTAGCGCCTACTAGTCCACTCAGACCTACTTCTTGGTTAGCCAATCACTCAGACAAACAAGGTTGGTTACAATTTGCAGAAGATAATACTGCCTGCTTCTTGTTTACAATGTCACCTGAAAGTGAGAACAGGCATTCGCTTGGCACTGTTTTAGCTGGCGTTGCAAGATATTTACATGCCAGATGTGCTACAGATTCCTATGTCCCTTCATGCGTCAACCATCATTCCAGAGGACATGCTTCCATGCTGATGAAGGGTTCTGCTTGATAATGATCCAAAGCAGTGCGGACCAACACATGTTCACTTTCATCATCTGAGTCAGATGCCACCAGCAGAAGGTTGATTTTCTTTCTTGGTGGTTTGGGTTCTGTAGTTTCTGTATCAGAGTGTTGCTCTTTAAGACCTCTAAAAGCATGCTCCACACCTCGTACCTCTCAGATTTTGGACGGCACTTCAGATTCTTAAACCTTGGGTCGCGTGGTGTAGCTATTTTTAGAAATCTCACATCAGTACCTTCTTTGCGTTTTGTCAAATCTGCTGTGTAGGTGTTCGGAAAACGAACATGTGCTGGGTCATTATCTGAGACTGCTATAACATGAAATATATGCAGAATGCAGGTAAAACAGAACAGGAGACATACAATTCTCCCCCCACGGAGTACAGTCACAAATTTAATTGATGCATTCTTTTTTTAACAAGCGTCATCAGCATGGAAGCATGTCCTCTGGAATGGTGGCCGAAGCATGAATGGGCATATGAATGTTTAGCATATATGGCACATAAATACCTTGCAACACCGGCTACAAAAGTGCCATGCGAACACCTGTTCTCACTTTCAAATGACATTGTGAATTAGAAGCAGGCAGCAGTATCTCCCGTCAATGTAAACAAATTTGTTTGTCTTAGCGATTGGCAGAATAAGAAGTAGGACTGAGTGGACTTGTAGGCTCTAAAGTTTTACACTGTTTTATTTTTGAGTGCAGTTATGTAACCAAAAAAAATCTGCATTTGTAAGTTACAATTTCACAATAAAGAAATTGCAATTCAGTACTTGTATGAGGTGAATTGAAAAATACTATTTCTTTTGTTTATCATTTTTATAGTGCATATATTTGTAATAAAAATAATAATATAAAGTGAACTTTCTGCATACAGTTCAACTGGTATTCTATTGTTATTAAGTGCGATTAATCACAATTAATTTTTTTAATCACAATTAATTTTTTTGAGTTAATCGTGTGAGTTGACTGCGATTGACAGTCCTAGTTACAACCCAATCAATATTTTCCCATCTAATCTCAAAAAGGATTAAATCTACTTTTGTAACTTGCATTTTCCTGTAAGTTTAAGGTGGATGTTTAACATCATATATAGTTATTATGAAGCTAAGCTTCAGACTATGAGAAAGAATGCTGAAGTTTTTAGAACTAGGGGTAGAATGTACTAAACACCTAATGAATCTCTAAAACAGTGATCACTGCATCAAGTGTTACCAGGTCATGGTGCCCTATCACCTCCTTCCTCACCAAGACATGCATACAAATATGCAGACAGGTTTTTTTGCGGGGGAGGGGAGATACTCAGCAGGATCTACAGGAAAGAAACTGAAAATACAGACAATGAAATTTAACAATCCTTTAATATTTACTAAATGAAAACAGGTATGCAATTACACTATGAAGTCAAGAACTTACATCTTCATTAGTTGTTTGATTGGAGCTGATCAAATATGTATGAAAACCTGAGAGACCAACAATAGACCAAACGGAAAAAAAACACACGACAGCTTCCAGCACAGTGATTAAACGTCAAGGAAGTACAAATTTGTATGAAATCTAATAATAATTAATAATAGCACTCACATAGTGATTTTGTCTTTAAAGTACTGCACTTTGAATTCTGCACAAACATTTGCTGAGTAATCCTCAAAACACCTGTATTAGGAAAGTATGTAAGTAAATGGTAGTACATAGTTTCACTTATAGATAGACAGACAGAGAGCTTCATTCCATGACTTACTCAAGGCCACACGATGAGTCAGTGACAAAGATGAGATTAGAACTGTGTTTACATAGCGTCTAGCACAAGGGGTGGTGGCCCATGATTAGGGCTTCTAGGAGCTAAAATAATTCAAATAAATAAGAACAGTTTATGAGTTTCTGGCTTCCAGTCACACTTGAAATCTATTAGACCAGTGAGATTCAAACTGAGGCTTGCAAGCAGCTCTTTAATGTATCTCCTGCGGCTCTTTCCCGCACATGATATTAAAACACTGTGATTTAATTATTAACCAATCAGGATGCTTTTACTATGTTATTAACCAATTGTAGTTGATAAATAATATTTAGTCAGTCATTTTCTTGTGAAAATAATATATATAAACTAAATATTTTCCCATCATACTGTTTCAATATGAATATATAGTATTATAGTAAATGAAAGAATGAATTCACACTAGTGTAGCTTTTTTGGTAATGTGGATTGCTAATTTGGCTCCTGAACCACTGAGGTCTGAGTATCACTGTAGTAGACCATGCTGTCTGTCCTCTAACTGAAGCAGAGATACCGATTATACATGTCCTACAAAATCATAATGACAATGTATTAGCCCAGGTATGGTACAATTCCACTTGTTCTCCATTACCATCATGATTACATTCACTGCTGTGTTATAAACAAACACACACTCACCTGCCGTAGGCACGTGACTGAGGAATTTGCAAGGCCTGTTTACAACTTTTACCTTTGTGAATTTTTCTACTGGAAACAATGCACTGAGAAGCACCAAAAACCTTTTATTCATTACTACAGAATGAACATAAGCAAGATATTTCACCATTCAGTCAACTGTGCCTCAATATTACTTTAAAGCTTTGATCTTATTAATTTTTCCTCTTTTTCTTTCCAATCTACCTTCCCTCTCTTCCTTCTGCAGAGGCCTTTTTACCTTAACTACAACCCCAAAAAAATCAGTAACTAGCCTTTTCCAGGACCAACATCTATGTTACTATTAAATTGGTCAACATTAGGTGCTGTGCAGTGCAGCTTACAACATGCCTTTAACTCTGACTAAAAGACATAATCTCAATGACAAGGTATCATATTTTGCTCTTAAACCTTGTTTATCTCAGTAAGACAGCAAGCTACTACAACCAAAAGACCACGTCTATCCTTTCAATTGCTATTTATTTCAGTTTATGTACAATAGCTAGGAAATTGGAACTCGTCTTACTAGGGTTACCATATTTCAGCAAGAAAAAAAGAGGACGGGAGGAGCCCCGCCCTAGCCCCGCCCCTGCCCCTCCCACTTCCCGCCCCCCCAGAACCCCCAACCCTCCCCCCGTTCCTTGTCCCCTGACTGCCCCCTCCTGGGACCCCTGCCCCTAACTGCCCCCCAGGACTCCACTCCCTATCTAAGCCTCCCTGCCTCTTGTCCCCTGACTGCCCCAACCCTTATCCACACCCCCACCCCCAGACAGACCCCTGGGACTCCCACGCCCCATCCAACCACTCCCCACCCCCTGACAGCCCCCCCCCCCCTGAACTCCCAACCCATCTAAACCCCTCTGCTCCCTGTCCCCTGACTGCTCCGATCCATCTCCCCACCCCTGCCACCTGACAGCCCCCCCCAGAACTCCCAAACACTCCCCCCCTGCTCCTTGTCCCCTGACTGCCCCCTCCTGGGACCCCTGCTCCTAACTGCCCCCCAGGACTCCACTCCCTATCTAAGCCTCCCTGCCTCTTGTCCCCTGACTGCCCCAACCCTTATCCACACCCCCACCCCCAGACAGACCCCTGGGACTCCCACGCCCCATCCAACCACTCCCCACTCCCTCCCCAGAACTCCCAACCCATCTAAACCCCTCTGCTCCCTGTCCCCTGACTGCTCCGATCCATCTCCCCACCCCTGCCACCTGACAGGCCCCCCCAGAACTCCCAAACACTCCCCCCCTGCTCCTTGTCCCCTGACTGCCCCCTCCTGGGACCCCTGCCCCTAACTGCCCCCCAGGACTCCACTCCCTATCTAAGCCTCCCTGCCTCTTGTCCCCTGACTGCCCCAACCCTTATCCACACCCCCACCCCCAGACAGACCCCTGGGACTCCCACGCCCCATCCAACCACTCCCCACCCCCTCCCCAGAACTCCCAACCCATCTAAACCCCTCTGCTCCCTGTCCCCTGACTGCTCCGATCCATCTCCCCACCCCTGCCACCTGACAGCCCCCCCCAGAACTCCCAAACACCCCCCCCTGCTCCTTGTCCCCTGACTGCCCCCTCCTGGGACCCCTGCTCCTAACTGCCCTCCAGAACCCCACCCCCTACCTAAGACTCCCTGTTCCTTGTCCCCTAACTGCCCCCTCCTAAGACCCCCCCCCAACTGCCCCCCAGGACCCTACCCCCTACCTGTACCCTGACTGCCCAAAACTTTCTCCACTCCCCCCCAAAAGCCCCCCCCGTTTCTTGACTGCCACCTCCAGAACCTTCCTGCCCCCGGTCCCCCTTACCCTGCTGCTCAGAACAGAGTGTTGGGCTCTGTGCAGCCGAGCCGGACACGTGGCTGAGCTCCCCAGCACAACAAAACCCGGTCTGGCCCTGCACAACAAAACCCGGTCTGGCCCTGCACAGTGCTGCTGGACTGGGCTGCAAGGGAGCTGCCGGCTCAGAATGCAGGGCGGATCCGGCTCCTCTACAGCTGCTCCTGAGTCCAGCCCGGGACTTCCCTGCAGCCCTCCCAGCCGCTCGCTCTGCTAATCCCGGACATTGTGAGTGCTTTACAAATTCCCCCCGGACGCTATTTTTAGCACACAAAAGGAGGACATGTCCGGGTAAATCCGGACGAATGGTAACCCTAGTCTTACTCTAAATTAATATATTTATGTTTGATAGTCTATATATACACCAAAGAAGAGAAAAAGCATTGTCTCCTACAAAAATATATAATAAATTAATAAGGAACATGGCAATTGGAAAAGAACATGATGACAATTAATCTATACGAATCATTTTCCAAAACAACTGTTTCTCCAAATAGTCACAAACAGGGACATTGTAGGCCACAAAATGCACCACTCATATCCTCATCAATACCTGTTTACATAAGAGAAAGAGAAATATGCATGACCCCTTAGCACAGGGGTCAGCAACCTTTCCAGAAGTGGTGTGCCGAGTCTTCATTTATTCACTCTGATTTAAGGTTTCGCGTGCCAGTCATACATTTTAATGTTTTTAGAAGGTCTCTTTCTATAAGTCTATAACATAGAACGAAACTATTGTTGTATGTAAAGTAAATAAGGTTTTTAAAATGTTTAAGAAGCTTAAATTAAAATTAAATTAAAATGCAGAGCCCCCCGGACCGGTGGCCAGGACCCGGGCAGTGTGAGTGCCACTGAAAAATCAGCTCGCGTGCCGCATTCGGCACGCGTGCCATAGGTTGCCTACCCCTGCCTTAGCACTATGAAAATAAAGAAGCCAGAAAAAGCAGTACCAGGAATGCCCTGGTCTCTTACCATTTAAAAATTACAACAAACATATTCAGGGCTTTATTTAACAGTCAAGGACCGTAACACTGCTGTGATCCAATAAACATGGGAACTATACATTATACAATTGCACAAAAACCTCGTAAAATATTGCTAAATTTGCAAAGTCATTATAATGCCACTGGCAACAACTTTGCTCTAACACAACTTAGTTTAAATGGCAGAAACTTTCAAAGCCAAGCAGAAATGGAAATGAGCCAACAATTCATTAGTTTTGCTTAGGGTATAAAACATTTATATGCAGCTCTTTAGAACTGTATCTTGCAGAAACAGGATGGATAGAAGAACCATGATGAATTTCTGAGCAGCAGGATTGCTACTTTTCTTCCTCTCCCTCAGGAGTGATTTGAAAGGTCAAAGGAGCTTGCACTGAGGACCAAGCCATAGACACAGCAGCAGGCAGCCTGTGAACTAGGACAAGAAGGCTAAGGCACAGGGAGCCTGGCAGGAGTTTGGCAGCAGCAGGATACAGGCAGAAGAACCTGCAAACAGGAGGCAGAAGGCACCCCCTCTAAAACTGACTGCTGCGTGGTAGAGCTCTTAAGTGAAACTGCCAACAACACAACTGAACACTGTCTAGCGGGATCTACTCATCGATATTTAAACTGTCCTCTGAGACAGGGTTGGACTAGAAAAGACACTCCCGATATCAGGTCTGAGGAACACCAGTTACCCTCCTATCCTTATAGCTGATTGCCCCCTTGGGACAGAGTTAAGAAAAACTGTTTATCTTTTATTTCAACTAAGGACTAAGCCATTGTACTTAAGGTATCAGAGGGGTAGCCATGTTAGTCTGTATCCACAAAAACACAACCTATCCTGGAAAACAATCCCTCACTCTCACAGACCTTGGGAGGCAGGCCAGTCCTTGCTTACAGACAGCCCCCCAACCTGAAGCAAATACTCACCAGCAACTACACACCACAGAACAGTAACCCAGGAACCAATCCCTGTAATGAACCCTGTTGCCTATTCTGTCCCCATATCTACTTTAGCGACACCATCAGAGGACCCAACCACATCAGCCACACCATCAGGGGCTCATTCATCTGCACATCTACTAATGTGATATATGCTATCATGTGCCAGCAATGCCCCTCTGCCATATACATTGGCCAAACCGGACAGTCTCTATGTAAAAGAATAAATGGACACAAATCAGACATTAGGAATGGTAACATACAAAAGCCAGGAGGAGAACACTTCAATCTCCCTGGACACTCAATAACAGATTTAAAAGTAGCCATCGTTCAACAAAAAAAATCCTTCAAAAACAGACTTCAAAGAGAAACCGCAGAGCTACAATTCATTTGCAAATTTAACACCATTAACTTGGGCTTGAATAGGGACTTGGAGTGGTTAGCTCACTACAAAAGCAATTTTTCCTCTCTTGGTATTGACACCTCCTCATCAATTATTGGGAGTGGACCACATCCATGCTGACTGAATTGGCCTTGTTAGCACTGGTTCTCCACTTGTAAGGTAACTCCCTTCTCTTCATGTGCCAATATATTTATGCCTGTATCTGTAATTTGCACTCCATACATCTGAAGAAGTGTGTTTTTTACCCACGAAAGCTTATGCCTAAATAAATCTGTTAGTCTTTAAGGTGACACCAGACTCCTCGTTGTTTTTGTACCTAAGATACTTTCAACCTTTTCTTTCTGCCAGCCCTAGTGAATAATCCTTTCCTTT
Source organism: Malaclemys terrapin pileata (assembly GCF_027887155.1). Classification (NCBI taxonomy): domain Eukaryota; kingdom Metazoa; phylum Chordata; order Testudines; family Emydidae; genus Malaclemys; species Malaclemys terrapin. The sequence continues at coordinate 91,517,317 of NC_071507.1, forward strand.
TAACCACGTATGTGAGCACTTTTCAAGAAGCCACCAGGTGCTAGAGTCTATAGGGTCAGTGACTAAATGCTCATAAGCACTCCCTTCTGAGACTATTTTATACCTGGTGATTTATCAAGTATATGGAAAGTTTTGGAGCACTGTATCCCCCAGAGCAACCTATTGGGGTGGGACCAATTATAGAACATTCCCTTATTAACAGGGCACTGTTAGTGATGCTTAATTAAGCAAACTGCTTTACAGGATCTCCATACTGTGGGTATTCTTGTATAAGCTTTTCTAAGGTCATCACCATGCAGTTTGAGGAACTTAAATACATGGATGAATTTATGCTCACAGCACCTGAGTGAGGCAGGGAAGCATTAGGTCATTCTGACAGGCTACACTATCTGCACCTGCCAGGGCTCCTGTGGGAGGGAAAGAGACCCACTGTTCTAGGCATATTCAGTTAGCTCTTCACTTCACACTTTCTAAGTGCAGGAGTGAACAGCTGAGCCTTGTGCTTGAGGACTCACTGAGTGTGAGCTTCCATAATGAGGTTTTTTGATTCAAGGTAAGTGTTTGGGAATTTGTCCCTTTACATTTATAGTAAAAGGAATAAAGTCAATTCACTTAAATAAGAGGTGCTTAGATGAAGATGTAGGAATTGCGAGGAAAACAAAGGTACAATATAAAAGATGTATCCTCAGATTAATATGTAGGAAGCTATTTAACTCCCTGTTCATCAAGATGAGCAAATAAAATGGAAGCTTATTAGTTATTAAAAAGATAATTGATTTATACATAGTTGTTGAATATACAGCTGCTAGGCTCAGCTATTGAGTACAGTAATATTGTCTACTACAGCTAGACAATTCCGTTTGTCACATAGCATTGTTAGAGAGGTATCAGTTGAAAAGCAAGGCTCTCTCTTCACAAAACTGTCTTGCCCCAAAACAAAATTCCCAGTAAGGTTGATGCAATTTTATTTGGTATTGTTAGGAATTGCAACCAACCTATTAAACTGTCCAACATGTCACATTCTAAAAGAGCTGCTTCTACAAAATGCTCTATTGAGCCTCTCAAACTGGCATGACTTTGAATGCAAATTATGAAAAGCCTATTGTTCCTGTACAAGGATCCACAAGTGTGGGATCAATTACCTTTTGATTTAAGAACAATTGAAAGCTTTTCCCATTTTGAGAGAACTGAAAGACTAATCCACTATTAGAAGTGATTTCTAATTCTTTTATGTGGAAGTTATTGTTGTGCTATTTAGGATAGATTGCTTGTTTGTGCTTCCTAAAACTGCGGCCTTGCTTAAAAAGGAGGTTATGGCTCAATGATTCTACATCATGAACACACAAAACAATGAACATGATAAAAATTAGGTCTGCAGAATTTAGCAAACTTGACGTTTTAGAAATATACAGGTGACAACACTCAGGAGAGAAATCTTGTCACTTCTTCCTTTTACATATTTCTTTAGCAAAAATGTAAGATTCTGTCAATTAATAAACTGAAGTTTTTCCACAAATCCATTTGGTGGTGGGTGTGTGGTGTGGTTGGTTTTTTTGTTTTTAATAGGCGAAACTGCCATTTTTGTGTATTTCTGGGCAAAAATCTAGTTTTGTGCACAAGAGCAAGTGTTCTAAGGCAAAACAGTAAAAAGGCTTTGCTTTTTCAGAGCCAGTGTAAAGAATGATTTTTGCACTGGCTTTGTGAGTGATGCAAATATTTTCACATATCTATATATCAGCCATCCACACACATTAGCGGGCCGTTGGAAGGGATATAGTCCCACAGAAATTTAAGCAGGAAGTCAAGTAGAAGTTATGGCAGCTCCCCAGCCTTTTCTGTCTGTTAGCTCAGTGGTTTTCAAACTTTTTGTATTGATGACCCCTTCCACACAGCAAGCCTCCGAGCGTGAGCCCCCTTATAAATTAACAATGGTGGGGATAATTTAATTTAATGGGGGCTTGGGGCTGTCAGCACCACAGAACTGACAGCTCGTGACCCCCATGTAACCACCTGGCGATCCCCTGAGGGTCACGACCCCCAGTTTGAGAACCCTGTGTTAGCTGTTCTCACCTGGGAGCAGAAGTCATAGAATCATAGAAGATTAAGGTTGGAAGAGACCTCAGGAGGTCATCTAGTCCAACCCCCTGCTCAAAGCAGGGCCAACACCAACTAAATCATCCCAGCCAGGGCTTTGTCAAGCCGGGCCTTAAAAACCTCTAAGGAAGGAGATTCCACCACCTCCCTAGGTAACCCATTCCAGTGCTTCACCACCCTCCTAGTGAAATAGCATTTCCTAATATCCAACCTAAACCTCCCCAAGTGCAACTTGAGACCATTGCTCCTTGTTCTGTCATCTGCCATCACTGAGAACAGCCGAGCTCCATTCTCTTTGGAACTCCCCTTCGGGTAGTTGAAGGCTGCTATCAAATCCCCCTCACTCTTCTCTTCTGCAGACTAAACAAGCCCAGTTCCCTCAGCCTCTCCTCGTAAGTCATGTGCCCCAGTCCCCTGTTCATTTTTGTTGCCCTCCGCTGGACTCTCTCCAATTTGTCCACATCCTTTCTGTAGTGGGGGGCCCCAAATCTGGACACAATACTCCAGATGTGGTCTCACCAGTGCCGAATAGAGGGGAATAATCACTCCCTCAATCTGCTGGCAATGCTCCTACTAATGCAGCCCAATATGCCGTTAGCCTTCTTGGCAACCAGGGCACACTTCTGACTCATATCCAGCTTCTCATCCACTGTATACCCAGGTCCTTTTCTGCAGAACTGCTGCTTAGCCGGTTGGTCCCCAGTCTATAGCAGTGCATGGGATTCTTTTGTCCTAAGTGCAGGACTCTGCACTTGTCCTTGTTGAACCTCATCAGATTTCTTTTGGCCCAATCCTCCAATTGAGTCTAGGTCACTCTGGACCCTATCCCTACCCTCCAGTGTATCTACCTCTCCCCCCTTAGTGTCATCTGCGAACTTGCTGAGGGTGCAATCCATCCCATCATCCAGATCATCAATAAAGATGTTGAACAAAACCAGCCCCAGGTCTGATCCCTGGGGTACTCTGCTTGATACTGGCTGCCAACTAGACATTGAGCCTGACAATCTAGCCAGCTATCTATCCACTTTATAGTCCATTCATCCAATCCATACTTTTTTAACTTGCTGGCAAGAATACTGTGCTAAAGTCAAGATATATCACATCCACTGCTTTCCCCATAACTACAGAGCCAATTATCTCATCATAAAAGGCAATCAGGTTGGTCAGGCATGACTTGCCCTTGGTGAATCCATGTTGACCGTTCCCGATCATCTTCCTCTCCTCCAAGTGCTTCAAAATGGTTTCCTTGAGGACCTGCTCCATGATTTTTCCAGGGACTGAGGTGAGGCTTCTCCTTCCCAGTTCTCCTTCTCTCTTTTTTAAAAATGGGCACTATATTTGCCTTTTTCCAATCATCTGGGATCTCCCCCCGATCACCATGAGTTTTCAGAGATAATGGCCAATGGCTCTGCAATCAAATCAGCCAATTCCCTCAGCACCCTCGGATGCATTAGATCTGGACCCATGGACTTGTGCATGTCCAGCTTTTCTAAATAGTCCTTAACCTGTTCTTTCCCCACTGAAGGCTGCTCACCTCCTCCCCATACTGTGTTGCCCAGGACAGCAGTGTGGGAGCTAACCTGGTCTGTGAAGACTGAGGCAAAAGAAGCACTGAATACTTCAGTTTTTTCCACATCATTTGTCACTAGGTTGCCTCCCCCATTCATTAAGGGTCCCACATTTTCCCTACCTTTTTCTTGTTGCTAACATATCTGTAGAAACCCTTCTTGTTACCCTTCACAACCCTTGCTATTTGCAACTCCAGTTGTGTTTTGGCCTTCCTGATCACACCCCTGCATGCTCAAGCAATATTTTTATACTCCTCCCTAGTCATCTGTCCAAGTTTCCACTTCTTGTAAGCTTCCTTTTTGGGTTTAAGCTCACTGAAGATTTCACTGTTAAGCCAAACTGGTCGCCTGCCATATTTGCTATTCTTTCTGTACCCTGGGATGGTTTGTTCCTGCGCCCTCAATAAGGCTTCTTTAAAATACAGCCAGCTTTCCTGGACTCCTTTCCCCCTCATATTAGCCTCCCATGGGATCCTGCCCATCAGTTCCCTAAGGGAGTTAAAGTCTGCTTTTCTGAAGTCCAGGGTCTGGATTTTGCTACTCTCCTTTCTTCCTTTTGTGAGGATCCTGAACTCAACCATCTCATGGTCACTGCTGTCCAGGTTGTCACCCACTTCTACTTCCCCTACCAATTCTTCCCTGTTGGTAAGCAGCAGGTCAAAAGGAGAACAGCCCCTGGTTGATTCCTCCAGTAGTTGCACCAGAAAGTTGCCCCCAACACTCTCCAAAAACTTCCTGGATTGTCTGTGCACTGCTGTATTGTTCTCCCAGCAGATGTCAGGGTGATTGAAGTCTCCCAGGGCCTGTTTTCTGGAAACTTCAGTTAATTGTCCGAAGAAAGCCTCGTCCACCACAACATCACCCTTGTTGCTCTCGCTTTTAAACTTAACCCAAAGACTCTCACCAAGCTTTTCTCCAATTTCATACTGGAGTCCTATTCCACTCACAGGTGAGAACTTGTGAAAAAGGCAAGAAGCTGCTGGAACATATTAAAATAGCATAGTGACATTGAGGGCATGTCTACACGACCTTGCAGTTCAGACAAAAGGAGTGGGAACAGCAGTCCACATAAAAGTGCTGTGCTGCAACTCCCCCGTGGGATACTGCATGTTCAAACTTCAAGGTCCTGAGTTTGCACTAATGTAGTCCTCTTCAAAGTCCTTTAAAGAGGACTACATTAGTGCAAATTCAGGACTTTTAAATTCATGTACACAGTGTCCACACAGGGGAATTACAGCACAGCACTTCAGTCCACATTGCTATTTGCACCCCCTTAGTCCAAACTGAAGGGCTATGTAGACATGCCTTGAGCTACATGTATAAAGGTAGTGGGGGATGAGGGTGCAAGTGAGGGAATCTAACAAACAACTAGTTACTTGAATTAATGTTACCTAGGACACAGTAAAATTTGTCCTAAAGGACTGATAAAGTTATCAGCATAAATATACTTTGGAAATATTGAACTGTTTGGTGTCACTTAATATGTTGGTTTTCTATTTTATAATTGACTTTTTCTATCCCACCAAAAGTCAACAAATTCCAAATAAATATTTTCCTCTCATGAGAGTGGATGTATTACTCAGCAAATGCGTATAATTATCTCTTGAAATGTGTGTGTGACTTCAATAAATGTTAAATGGACATTATATACATTTACCTAGAATAGAACAGACCCCCCCAAAAGATGCAAAATAATAATAAAAAGAAAAGAGAGCTCTTTTCTTCCCTACGTGCAACACTAAATGAGAAATGATGCAGAAATACTAGATCAAATGGTGAAACCTTTCTTGAGAAAGTCTCAATTGCATGCATCCAACAACCGCAAAAAAACCAAAACCCAGATACATTTAGCATATAATTTCTTCCTTAATATTAATGTAACAAACTCTACAGCGCATTTTAATGAAAGGATATCTTGCTGGACTGTCCTTGAGGGCATTTAGGAATCCTGCTTGCTGTGATCCTGTGGAAACAAAAACCAAATTTTACAAATGAGTAAGAATTTTCAGTACAGGCTGCTTTCATCAGAGATCAAATCCACAGGTCAAAAACAATAGGAGCCTGAAGATCAGTTGCATAATTATATTTTGAAAGAATTACAGCTGAAGTTATTCAACAAAAAAGTGGCAGAGTTATAATCAGATCTAACATCTGCAGGGCATTTCTCAGTAATACCAGATTGATGTCCGCACCGTTTTGAATTAATAAGATTTCTAATTATCCCTCTGTTCTTTTCCATCCTAATATGGAAAAGAAAAGATTGTTAGCTACTTTTGGACTTGGAAATCCTATAAGATATACACCCTGCTATGACCCAGATTTTCAGCTGTCCCTACCTTACTCTGGGTGCAGCCAGGCAAGTATGTGCAAATAAGCCAAATACAGTTCTCTGTTCCTTGGGCCAGTTCTACACCACCTCCTGTCCCCTGTCTACATTAGGACATCTTGAGAGCTGCTCCAATTTATGCTGGCTGCCTCTGGCCACCAGGGCAACATCCACTAACTGGGAAGAGCCAGAGAACAGCATGTTTCGGGCACACTCCTTACACCAGAGTTCCAGGAAGGGTGGTGTAGGATATAGCTATGCCAGCTCCATGCTCACATTGGGGAAATTTGTCCACTTTCCAGTCCCTATGCACTGAACTGATACCAAGGGGCTGAAGAGACTGGCCCTTAATGCTACACACATTATAAACAACTTTGCATTCTACTGTATCATTTAACCATTATTCATGTAATACATCTTAAATATTTCCCTTTGAAGAAAATTCTCCCTCCTTAGCCAAAGAGGATCTGATTGGGGGGGTGGATCTTGATGATGATGATGATCTTTTTTAGGAGACACCATTTCCATGGACCAGACTAGTGGTTTACAGTGATCGCTATTAAAAAATGGAAAAAATGACTTGCCTTATATTTTTCATTCTTGATTTTTTTTTTCCAGGATTCTCACACTTGGGGCTTAGTTTCACGGCACAACTTCTCCCAGGTTTCAGGCCCTTAAGTACACCAGCAACAGGTAGGTGTGTGAACAACACTCCCTGTTGGTGGTCAAACACCTCTAGTCACTTCCTGATTTACCACAAAGTGAAGGCTCATCAAACCAAATAAGTCAATCACAAAAACAAAATGTCTGAAAAATTAATTCCTAAAAAAGAAGTTGAATGAATACAAAAATAAAGTCTATATTGAAAAGGTTTTCCTCTCTGAAACTGAGTGGATGTGGGTGGTCGAGTGAGAATCCTGAAAGATGATGACTTCAGAGAAGCAGAATTACTAAATAAGTAATTTTCTCTTCTCCAAAGATACTATCTGTATAGAATCCCCCTCTTGGAAAGAAAACAGCGCAAGTGGATGTCAAAAAGAAAAATAGCATCATTAAATAATTATAGCAGGCAGAAAGAACAAAGCCAAAGCTGATAATGTTTTTTTTCTTTTTAAAAGTATACTTAAGGGTAAGACAGCTTCCCTCCAAAAAAGGTGCAACAATGACAGGATGAATAAAAAATACAAAACAAGCTTCACAAATTTGGCCAACTCAAGGAACATGCCCCCAAAGTTACAAAACTCTAGATGCTAGAAATTTGGACTTCAAGGGAGGTTGGGCAGGATTGAGAGACTGAGGCAAGATTGCTTCTGTGCTTTGTAAATGTATGGAATAAGGACCATTTGACTACTTTGCATATGTCCATAAAGAAATCTTTCATGAGTTAGGCAGGGAAAGCTGGGGAAAATATTGTCAAGATGAGTTAGCTCATTAAGGTGGAACTCCATAACTACCTTGCAAAGGCATCTCCGATGAGTCCACAGCTCTTTATTCTTTTAAGATTGGTAAAGATTGATCAGTCACAAGAGCCTGAAGTTAGCTCACTCTGAGATAGTCACTAACACTAGGAAAATAACCTTCCACATCAGCAACTTGAACTCACAGGTACTGAGTGGCTCAAAAAGAGCTTCCTAGGAGCACATTAATATTCCATGACACCAGCAGCTTTTTAAATAAATGTTTCAAAAGAATCAGTCCACCAAGAACCATGCAACAAATGGCTGAAGAGACACCTTTGACCAGCTCATGATGGGTTGCTGATAAATGAACCCTAGGGTGACCAGATGAGATGAAGAAAATATCGGGAGATCGGGGGGGAGGAGGGGAAGGCAAAAAAAAAAAAAAAAAAGCCGAGTGCTGCCGGCTGAGCAAAAAAAAAGGGGGGGCAAAATATTGGGACAAATTGCGTCCCGACCACTGATCGGTCAGGACGCGGGACAAAAAGCTAAAAATCGGGACATCTGGTCACCCTAAATGAACTCAAATGGAGTTAATCTTTAAGTTAGATTCATACAGGAGAAGAAGGTAGTCAAGCAGTTTTTGAAAACCTTTAAAAATTTCAATATTAAGTCCTTCTCTTAGATAGTTTTCACAAGGGTAAGAGAACTCAAACCATCGGTTTGAAAACACTAATCCTTCTGTTCTCTTGCCAGTAATCAAGCTGTCACACACACAGTTCCCAGACTGGGATGGAGTACAGTGTCATGATTCTGAGTGATCAGCCACGGCTAGGACTCTGATCCTGGTGGGACCGGCTTTGGCCATCTGCAAAAGATCTGAGAACCTGACTGTGCTAGTATGACGCTACTAGGATCAAGTATTTATCTCATCTGGATTTGGCCAGACTTGTGGAAAGGCATACAGGAACCTCCTTCCTCAGTGGATGGAAAAACAAGTCTCTTTTGTTAATGTAGTGCCTTATCTTTTACTCAAGACACCGAGGAGTGGTTTCTCATTGGGGTGAATGGTGAAGGGAACAACATCTAGTGTCCCACTATGATGAAAAATCTGATTCACTACTTCCTGATCCAGGGGACCACTTATGAAGCTGTAACATATCTACTAAGGAATTTCTTGGGTAACAGAGCCCTCTCCCTCATTGGAAGGGCTTCCAGAGAGACAACCTTATGCTGACTTGCTTGTTTATATAAAACATAGTAGCCTGATTTGCCATTTGAATCAGGAACATCATGAGAGATATCAAATCTCTGAAGATCTTCATCGAATTCAGAATCTCCCTTGCTGGTCGAATACTGATGTGCAGTTGTTGCTCTTAGAGAGTTCAAGTTCCTGTATAGGGTCCCCATCCCTGGGTGAAAACATCAGAGGTCACTGCTATTTGGATAGGATGATTTTGGATTCAGATTCTATTTTCTAGTTGAAGACTGTTTCTGGAGTATCAGGTAGGCCTGGATGTCTGTAGTCCTCTGGATCTAATGTAAAATGGTGATGCTTGCTTTCACTGGACTCTCAGGGTACACTAGAGATAGTCTTTTGTGCAGATATACCATAGGTTTTACAGCTACAGTTGTGGCCATGAAATTGTAGCATGGCCAAACTGTCACCTGGTATTCCTTGCATATCCTTTCTGCCAAACTGGCAATGTCTTGGATATTGTCCTTGGATAAGAAGGTTTTTTGCTGAGCTGTTGAGTGGTCTGCCTTTTAGGGTGACCAGACAGCAAGTGTGAAAAATCGGGACGGGGTGGGGGGTAATAGGAGCTTATATAAGAAAAAGACCCAAAAATCGAGATTGTCCCTATAAAATCGAGACATCTGGTCACCCTACTGCCTTGCTGCCAAAGGGATGAGGCACTGGAGAAACAGCCTGAAAGAGAAACAGAGGGAAGTATCTTTGAAGCTGAACGAATTCCAAATCACTGCACAAAGACCAAAGTCTCAAGGAAATGAACTGAAACTTTGAAAACACCAAAGCACAGAGGTGCTTAAGCGAAGCACTGAAGCACTCAATGCCAAATACAAAGACAGGGATTAGGAAATTGAGGTTCCCGGAGACCGCTCCTCTATCAGCACTTATTGGCAAGCAGCAGTTAAACAACTGTAGGACAAAAAAAAAAAAAAAGACTGGCTGTCAAAGGAAAGAAGCACAGAAACAATACCTGAAGCAGGATAGGCACTAAGGGAGCTCAAGAGTTGCGGCTGCAGTTAGATACAACTTTTGCAGAGAGCTCCTTCGAAGACTGCAGTCAAGAAAGGACTGGATACACCCAAAAGCTGAGGTTAAAGCTGAGGTCAATCAGCAGCGTGGAGGTTGCTCAAACTCCTACCTGCTATCACTGCCCTTCGGGACCAAACAAGCTTTTGGGAGGTTTTGCTGTCTCATGCTAGGGTGATGAGACTCCACAGCAAGAATCCTGCACAGATGGTATCTTTACAGAAGTCAGCATTTAATGTTTACTGCACAATATTTGCAACATCCACAGTGTGTTATGTGTTGTTCAAGCATATAGTGTGAAACCCACTGCCCCAATCTTAATCTAATTACCACCACTGTAGTAAATACTGATTTTTTTCAATAGCGACCACTGTAAAGTGATGGTAAATTCACCTGCCATGTTGTCAAGTATCAGGGGGTAGCCGTGTTAGTCTGTATCCACAAAAACAACAAGGATATTGATGCATCTGAAGAAGTGAGGTTTTTTTACCCATGAAAGCTTATGCCCAAATAAATCTGTTAGTCTTTAAGGTGCCACCTGCCATGTTGGAGATCAAATACTGGAGCAATCTCACTCAGTGTGCTCTGCAAAAAAAGCTCCCCAGTCTGCAGGAAGGAAAGGGGAATCAACTCATAACTGCAGAGAATTTATACTCTTGGATAAGTCAGGTTTTAAAATAGATTAAATATATTAAAAATGGCAAACCAGAATAAGAGCATGAATAAAAAAATTCCTCATAGACATACTTTTCCGAAATATGTGTGCGCACACATGCATAATAAAAGCCTCACAGGTTTAAACAGTAACAGTAAAAATAGTTCCAATAATGAATTTTTCCTTCTTTAGGAGCATGAATGACATTTTTCTAATGACAGTATTCCAAGTAATATTAATTTAGAACTGATGGACTTGGTGGAAAGGACAGACTATGGCCACAGATTCCGCACATTTCAAACTGCTCTTGGTTCTAGTCTATGTTGTACATTTGAAGGGATCTTAAATATTGTACATTTTTAGGAATCTTGTGAAAATTGTTCCATTCTTCCTCTAAAAAGCACGTGCTATGGCAGGTTTTGTTTTTAGAAAGGAAAACAGCTTCATTTTTGTAGGGTTCAAATAACTTAAAAAAATCATACATTGGCAGATTTTTCTGTAGAACCATTTCTGTGGGCACTGTGATTAACAAACTAGCTGCATAATGTGTTAGACAAAAAGCTGGAATTAACTATTATAAAGAAAACTAACAGGAAAGGCCAAATTTTGAAAGTGGCCTCAAAAAAACAGCAGTTCAAGGGTGGCTATTCTTATTTACCACAGATGAGAGATACCAATAGTTTTTAAAATTCCTTATAAAAATGTACTAGAGTTTGAAAGACCTTTTCAATCATGAGAAGTTGAGCTATATATTGGGATTAGTAGGATTTACCAACTATGGAAAAAAAAACATGGAAATACCTCCGAACACAATCCTGCATACAAATATAAAAACCAGTATCAAATTCATGATTACATATCTTACACTATCTTATCACATACACCCTATCATACACAGGGATGTTTCAAGAATGTCTATGCATTCAAGAATGTCTATGTCTAAGCAAACTATCTGTTAAAAATGCAGGATAGAGGGACATAGACATTATCCTGGGCACAAAGCATATGAGCAATTCCTCAAAGAAACTGCCCACTAGATGACAGAAAGAAAATTAAAAATTGCATTAAGGCTAAGCTCTACTATAGGAAGCCTGGCATGGGAATTCAGCTTGCCATACCACAGCATATCACTGGGGGCTCTGAAGCTTCAGAGAAAGGGTAGAAAAACAAACCCAAAACCCTAGATGATCAAAAGATTAAATTAAAAATAAAAACTCAAGCAAATGGCTATATACATAATCTGATTTCACCAGCATACTTACGAAGGATGACGTGGGTGATAACGAATGCAAATATAAAGACTGTCAGAAAGGACAGAGATAAAATAAACATATAAAAAAATCTGTAGTTTCTTTTCCCCACACAGTTGCCTACCCAGGGACAATGGTGATCAAACCGTTCTGAAATGAGAGGTAGAAAAAAATGGAATATAATTAATAAAGTGCTACTTTACTTGAGAAAAGCCCTCTAAATAGTGTAGAACAAATTATGATTTAATTGGTATTTGCAAACTAGTCAGAGAACTTCTTAGAAACCCCCCCCCCCAAGTATTTTAATGCAATGTTACTATTATTTAAGAAATTAATGCATGACAGAGATGGTCTTCTGTTAAATTACATAAATTTATGCTTTAACACAACTGGAGAAATAAGCATACACATTTCTACTATCACACATAGAGTACCAGTTTAATTATCTGGATTTGGTCTCCAATGTAGTCTTTTTTACTCAGAACTGTAGTCCTCCTATCACTATAATTTTGTGCCACATTTCTAGATTATACATTTGAGATTTCCCTGTGTCCATTACCACTCCATCCATTAATTACAGTGCAGAAAATATTTCCCCTTCTTTTGTTATTCAGTTCATGATATCTTCCATCTCAGATCTGCTATTTTTCAGTTAGAACCAACACTTCTACACCAAACAACTTCCATGGCAAAACAACTGAAATACAGTTTGATGTAAAAGAGTTACGCTTAAGGGTTTGCTTTTCTCAATTTTTTTCTTAGCTTTTTTAGCTATCATGTTTTAAATCCTTTATTTTATGTTTTGAGAAATAATCCGGGGACATTTTGTGTGAAGGCATGATATAAAGTGGCAATTGTCTGAATGCCCACTTGCACTATCAGCTCAAAGTCCATTCTTTTTCTTTCTTTACTTAACCAAGTCCTTCTCTTCCGTCTCCCGAACTAACTTGCAAGGATAGTGGTAAGAGTCCGTGACAGTTCTGAAGAACGTTAGGGAAATGTGCTGCTGCTGTTTGTCAAGGCCAACAGGTTAAAACTGTGTAACTCTGAAAGCCATACATGTAGAATTATATTTTCCTTGGGTACGGTGGAATTTCAGAGTTTTAATATTTTATTTAGTGATTATAAAAAGCAGATTGTCAGGAAAAATCATTTTGTAGCTTCGCTTTGGAGAGACTACACTGACATTTATGACAATACTTTAAATTACTGTATGCAGGGTTGTTGTACCTGTGCCAGTCCCAGGACATTAGAAAGACCAGGTGGATGAGGTAATATCTTTTATTGGACCAACTTCTGTTGGTGAAAGAGACAAGCTTTTGAGCTTACACAGAACTCTTCTTCAAGTATGGGAAACTTACTCAGGGCAGGTCTACACTACAAATTTTCATTGGCACACCTGTGCCACTGTAGCACGCCTGGTGAAGACACTGTAAGCCGATGAGAGAGAGCTCTCCTGTTGGCTTAATAACTCCACTGCCATGAGAGGTGGTAGCTATGTTGGCAGAAGAAGCTCTCCCACCAATACAGTGCTGTCTACTTGGGGGGTTGAGGTCAGTATAACTACATTGCTCAGGAGTGTGGATTTTTCACACCCCCGCCATGAGAGGTGGTAGCTATGTTGGCAGGAGAAGCTCTCCCACCGACACAGTGCTGTCTACTTGGGGGGTTGAGGTCAGTATAACTACATTGCTCAGGAGTGTGGATTTTTCACAACCCTTAGCATTGTAGTTATACTGAAATAAGTATGTAGTGTAGACCAAGCCTAGACTGTTTGGAATAAGTAGTTAACACACATTCCAAGGAACCATTTGAGATGAAGTGGCCCATTAACACCCCTCCAGTCATAGGGGGAAAGGCAGTGTGTGTGGGGAGGGAGAAAAAGGAAGCTATGGGAATTATAGATTGTAGTAATAAGCCATAAATCCAATGTTTTTATTTAGTCCATGATTTTTAGTGTCTAGCAAAGCTATGAATTTAAGCTCCCAGGCTCATCTTTTGAAAATGTTGTGCAGGTTCCTTTTAGGATGAGGACTGATAAGTTAGATACAATGTGATCGCTTTGTGTTATCATAACACAGGTGATAGTGTTTTTGTCTTTTATCATTTTCCTGTGAGAGTTCATTCCAGGGCATTCCACTGATTTTCTAGTTTCACCCACATAGTTGTTGTTGGGGCATTTAGTGCACTGGACATGGGCGGTGGGTAGAGGAGGCTGGCCAGGAATGGCCCTGCCCACACTCCGCCATGAGGGCCCTGCTTCGGCAGAGCTGCTGGGCTCCAGAGGCTGGGGCCACACTGCCCACCTTCCCAGGGCTGAGGAGACTGCAGCAGCGCCACCACACACTCTCCCTCTAGGCCCTCCGAGGCGGGGGGAGGCTGCAGTGTCGCCACCGTGCGCTCTCCCTCTTGGCACTCCAGGGCTGTTGTATGCTCTCCCTCCCGGTGCTCCAGGGCTGGGGTAGGGGGGCTGACTTTGGGCACTAGCCAGCTTGGGGCAGAGGCTGGTGGGCGTGATGGGGGGGACTCTAGGTTCCGGGGCGTATGGAAGGGGCGGGGCTGGAGACTAGCCTTCCCCAGCTAGAGGTTCATGAACCACCCGGGGCACTGGATGAGGTACACCACATGTTGTGATAGCCATGTGTAGGACCCATGGATCTTAAAAGGTGTGTTGTGGGGGGTGCTGATCATTGTAGCAGTAGAGATATGTCTGCAGGTTTTGCATCAGTTGTTCTGGCAGAGGCTGGTCCCGCTTTGAGTTAGTGTGTCCAAATCTGTGGGGAACCTGTTTCTGATGATGAGCTTGGAGAGGCTGGGGGTTTGTTTGAAGACCAGAAGTGGGGGGTTCAGGAAAGATTTATTTCAGAATGGGGTCCCTATCAAGTATAGGTTGTAGCTGTTTGAGGATACCCTGTATGGGTTCTGTGTGGGGTGGCAGGTGACAACTAAGAGTGTGCATCAGAGTGGGATTTCTGTATTGAAGCAGGTTCTCTCCTTGTATTTAGGTGGCTCGTTCCATGATATGATCTACTTCTCTGGTGGAGTGTCCTTGTTTGGTGAAGGTGGTTTTGAACGTGTTAATGTGTATATAAGTATCGTGTAATTTCTCCTTGGAGTATAGTCTGCTATATCTGAGTGCTTGGCTATGGATAACAGATTTCTTGTTGTGTTTGGGGTGATTACTGGATCTATGAAGGTAGGTGTGGTTACCTGTGGGTTTTCTGGACACAGTTGTCTGTAGGGTTCCATTGCTGAAGCTAGTTGATATGTCAAGGAATTTGATGCTAGTGTGGGAGTGTTCCAGAGAGAGTTTAATGGACAGGTGTAGTTGTGGTGGTGGTGGAAATCTACCAGGGTAGGTTTCCCTGCCTCTCCTCTTCTTTTCGCAAATGGGCTACTTCACTTTGAATGGTACCTTGAATATGCGTTAATTACTTATGCTAAACAATATTCCACCTTATATTTAGCTGTGACATTCTGAGTATGTTTCCCAGACCTGAAGAAGAGCTCTGTGTAAGCTTGGGAGTTTGGCTCCCTCTCCAACAGAAGTTGGTCCAATAAAAGATATTACCTCACCCACCTTGTCTCTCTAAAATTTTAAATTGTAATGGAGCCCAAGATTCAGAAAATAACACAGATGCTTTTATGCCTCCTCCCTTTCTCAGTCTAAGTCCTATCCAAAGCCTGTTTTGTTTTCCCCATCTTTTATGTCTCCATTGACGTATGCTAACTGACTATTTGTAGTCAGATAGGAAAGGCATGCTATAAATCTGAAAGTCCTCAAATTCTATGCAAAAAAAAAAAGCACATCTGTCCAAACACACCAGTTTGTTTTTATTGTGTCTTTATGTTTAAGACCTACAGGAGAGTATTTTCTTGAAGAATGTATTTAGGATTATCTTGATTAAAAAAATTAAACACATGCACCACAGACTTCTGAGTTTACTATATTTATTAGCTTTTTCAAGGTTTTGTGTGACAGTTGTTTGGGCCACATATTTCTGCTATAAATCTATTTAAAATTCCTGAGTGGCTATTGAGGGTAAAGTTACTGAACCTTCTTGGGAATGAGAAAAATTCAGAATTAGCATCTTCAGTTTTATCAAGCTACTGATAAATATTTCAGGAGCTTAAAATGTTAGGTGCTATTAACTTCTTTGCTGTAGTGGAACACACAGTGGGTTCCTGAAGTGATTAGAAATTCCATTAGAATACTGGTGTTTCAAAGTGATGGGCATTGTGCATGGGTAAGTACTTTATAGTGCACTTTGCCTCACATAACTGGTACATAATGCAATGCTTGAGCAGTTAACAGAGAAAAATATAATTGTAAAATATGGCATGGAAATTATCACAATTCAGGGTGCAATCCAGACCAGTGAGCTGTTGTGTCACCATCTGCCCTGCAACCTTGGGTGCCTCACAATGCTTTGCTGCTTTAGCTCCCAAACTTGGCTGCTCTGGCTTTATCGTGGCTTTGATGGTGCTCATATTTACGCCTGGCTATTTCTATTTCCCTTACCTGAAATAAACAAACAGAAAATAACGAATGGTAACCTTTCTTTTGACCACCATACTTGAGACTCACTTAAAACTGTTGCACCAGTGCTTAGAGTGTAAACAGCATGCTATGTATAAATCCTGTTTTGACTATGCCACTATCACCTTCTATGGTGCAATCCAGACTAGTGAGAGGTTGTGGCACTAACTGCCCTGCAACCTTGGGTGCCTCACAATGTTTTGCTGCTGTAGTTCACAACCTGGGCCCCTATCAAACAGCTAAACAGCATGCAGGTCACACTCTAAATGTCTGTGTATAACTGCAACCTGCCAGCAACACTCCAGTCAACAGTCTGGCTTTCACCAGCCTTGATTACCACTTGCAGGGTGACCCTGACACACTGCCAGTCCTGGATTTTCCCCGAAAACATGTATTCTGAACTGTCCAGCCCTCTCCTGGACAGTTCAGATATTAGAGGTCTGTTGCCCCTCTAAGGGATCAATATCCAACAGTTTGCTACTTTAGAGTTACCAAAAAATTTCAGTTTAAACACAACACTGGATTAGGATTCATTAAAGAATAAGACACAATTAACTACAGAGACACAGATTTAAAGTGAGTAGAAGACATTAAAGTCAGAAATGGTTACAAGAGAAATAAAGATAATACGCTGTTTAGTGCTAAAACTTAAACTATTTGGTTCAAGGTAAAATCCTTGTCCAAACTCTCAAGTTGGCATCTGCCCTCAAAGTCCAAAGGGCTGGTTTCTTGGTCCATCTTAAGTGAAAAACCAAGTGAGCGAGACAGAAAGAGCGAGATCCCTGGGGTGGTTTTGCCCCTCACTTTTATATTCCATTTCCTCTTTGAAGTGATTTTTCTGAGCATTGCTCCTTAAAGTTTATTCAAACAGTAAAGGAGGCACTGTGGAGTCTGGGGGTGAAGGTGCCCTCAAGCTCTTCTCCCCTATTTGCCTTGTCTCCCTCTTGCTGTCTCAAAACCTTGTTTACTACTTTTATGTAAAATGGGGTAAGCACATAGTCCTTTGTTTTAGAGCTGCTTAGCCATTCCTGCTTAATTGGGGCTACATGGGTTTGAACATGTGCTATCAATATCATATGGGGGAATGAATAATTTTATGTATAATGTAGCTACTTACATTTCACTGTGGTATTATTGACCAGCGAGTTATTAGTTTTCAAATGATACCTCACAGGGGATATTTTGTATAAAGGATTATTAAAATAGTGTGTAGGGTGTGAACACAGGGATGCATTTGGTCACATGCACACAAAACATTTTAGGGGCACGATCCTAAGCATTAGATTACACAAAGTGGCTTTCTGCAAAAAAAGGAAATTTCATGCAGCATCTCTGGAGAATGCCTTTTTTAAACACCCTCATTCTCTCATATATGGATATGCTGGGGAATCAACACCTCCTAATGGTATAAAGTTCCAGTTTCTAGTCTTGATGTCATAAGATATCAAACCTTAAACTTGTCATTGGTTCAGGCAGAACACTAAATAAAATAATATAAATTAATGGAGATATCCTATCTCCTAGAACTGGAAGGGACCTTGAAAGGACATCGAGTCCAGCCCCCTGCCTTCACTAGCAGGATGAAGTACTGATTTTGTCCCAGATCCCTAAGTGGCCCCCTCAAGGATTGAACTCTCAACCCTGGGTTTAGCAGGGTATTCAGTAATAGGCAGATGAGAGCTAGTTTATATATTGGTAAAACTATAAGAAGTGAATAAATTGGGTCCATCCCTTCTCATAGGAATTAGTTAGAGACATAATGATATGTGACATCACAACAGGCTATATAGGCTAGAAATCTGAGGGATTGTTCCACACATCTTTCAGTTATGAATGTGTATTTGTTTATCTGTATGGTTACCCTTATCCCCCAGCAATATAACAGAGGATTCAATTTTCCTGGCACTTGAGCAAACACCATATAGTTACAAATAATTGAAACAGCAACATCTTATTGACGGGGTAACATTTGTTTCCTTTTGAGATTTGTCTCCTTCCTATCCCCCATCTTTGTTGTATTTTACATATTTCCTCGCTTTTTGATTTCACTCTCCTCTCCATCATAGGTTTGTGGGCTTCAACGAAGTACTGGTTGAAGGGTCTATTTAGCTGAGTGTTCACTAATGTATGGCCCAATTTAATCTCCCTTCCAACCACTGATCAAAACACAGCCAGCTAAGTGCTGGCTGAAAATTTTGGCTGGGTGTCCTATTCATCTTTTCCATATAGGGTGGCAGGTAAAGGAGGAGGTCAGGGGATCTCAAACTGTGGACTGGGACACCGAAGTGGGTCATGGCCCTGTTTTAATGGGGTCGTCAGGGCTGGCGTTAGACCTACTGGGCACCAGGGCCAAAGCGGAAGCCGAAGAGCTTCAGCCCTGAGTGGTGGGGCTCAGGCTTCGGCTTCAGCCCTAGGTGGCGGGGCTCAGTTTACAGGTCATCCCTCCTAGGGCTTCACCCCCGACCCCCCAGGGGCTGAAGCCCTTGGGCTTCGACCCCCCTGCCTGGGGCAGACTCAGGCGTCGGTCCCCCCTTGTGGGGTCATGTAGTACTTTTTGTTGTCAGAAGGGGGTTGCGGTGCAATGAAGTTTGAGAACCACTGGAGTAGGAGATACCATCGAAGCTTATAGTTGGCAATATTTATGATACATTGTCCAGAGAGCATGAGTCAAATAACTGTTGGTAGTTTTTACTGGTAATAGTAGTAGGATCTCAGCCCTCTAACAGAAGGGAGAGGCAGAAGGGAGAAGCTGCCTTCCACAGAACCTATCCATCACTTGGAAATGCCAGGAGTTCTTATCTCTTTGTTTGATACTGACTGGTATTACTGCAGAATCTGCACTGGGGGCCTCTTGCTTTGAACTTCAGGACACTTATGGTGTTAATGAATAAAAAGAGGGAACAGCCAGCACCTGCAACACGAGCAGACAACCCAAACCTCTAGCACCATTAAGACTTCTAGAACCTTTGAGTTTAGAGTTGCTTCATCTATAATGATCACATATCTGGAAGAGTAAACTCTGCCTGACATTTTTGCCTGGGTGAGAAAACTGTGGCAACGAAATGAAGATCTTCCTCTCCTCAGTAAAATGTGCAAAGTAAAAAAGATATTTCAATTTTGATAATGCCTTTCCTTCTCACATAAGCTTGCTCTACAAATAGGTCATGCTTCACAAAAAAATAATTTGTGGCTATCCATAGAAGGTCAAAAAGATGCAATTTCCCAAGGTTGAGAGATCTCACCTCATGCTGAGAAATAGCTCTTGCCTTGAAAGAAAATGTGTCTTTATTGGTTTCCTTTTTAGCCTTGCTCCCTGTGACAAAGTGGGAATATTCTGTAATACTTTTATGAAGCCTGTTTGTGCCTCAGTTTCATCTATCTGCTGCATTGTTATCCAGTGGGTGGAAGGGAATTGTTTGCTCTCAGGGCAAACACATGGGTGCGGGCGTCACATAGCTGTCTGGGCCTGAGTCTCCATATCAGTGGAGCATCTGAGAAGACAATGGCAAATCCAAGAACCAGGAGATTGATGCCTAGCAACCAATGACCCAGAGGGATATGGACTTCCCTGACTCTCCTTAGGGAAGCTGAAGATGCATTAATCCCTGAAGAGTGTAAAATCTCTATCAGGAGTCTGTCTCAGTTGGACTTATTGAACAGACCTCACGGTGTGAAGAATGACTGCTGAAGGCCCAGAGGTCCAGTCTAAGGAGGTGGTGAAGCCATGCCGCTGACCCTGGAGGAAAAGTGAGATGCCTAGTGGGTCTGTCACCTAGGGGTTCCTCCTAGAGACTGTTCCAAAGCTGGGCCCGTAGCACTGATCCTGTGGATTCATGACATTCCCTGCATGCCCTTTACACAAAGAAATTTGCTCTTGTTTAGTGGCATCAGCAAGTTGTCAAAACTGTGAATTAAAAAGATAATTACTTTATCAATTGCAGGATTTCTGCTCCCTCCCCCCAACACCAAGAATTAGTCAATACTGCACTAATAGCTATAGCTTCTTGGGTAAAGGGACTATATCATACCAGTACAACACTAGTGACCAAGAAAGAGTCTCAAAATATTGTTTGGTATAATAAAAATGTGTATGCAATGTACAAGTAACTTTATGATCACTTTCCAAATAAGACACACATTTTTTGTAATTCCTTAACTATTTTTCCTTAATCACAGTGAGTATGTAGAGAAATAGCTTTGCTCAAGTGTAGCAATTGCTCAGTGCTTGAAAAAATTGTGACGTTTCAGAAGGTGGAAATAAGAAGTGAATATGTTGGTATTTTTTAAATGGAAAATGCCACAATACTTAAGGGACCAAGTTCAGAGAGAATGCATAATGCACGTTGAATGATGCATCTCTAAGTGGCTTTTCACTGATGTACACGAGTCTATGCTGATGCAACCTGCATGCTGGGGAGCCAGAAGGTGTAAAGCTAAAAGTAGGAATTGCCATTTTAAACTCTGTTACTTCTTACACCTTTGTGTTGGATACTTTCCTGCTACACTTCTCTCTTTCCGCTCCTTAGCGTGTAAGTTACAGCAACTTGGTTTTCCTTATACCTAGTAGGTGAATTCAAAGGTGATGTGTAAGATAAATATGTATTTAGTACATATAGTAGTGAGAGCATATATTTGGGAGAATGAGTCTAAGTAATGCACCCTCTGAATCCTTTTCCTGGTTCTTTCCATCACAGCAGTTTAGACTTGCCTCTGTATTTAGCCCAACATCTCTTTCCAGGCCCTAGGACAGTTACTTTTGAACAGTCACTTTTAAGAACAATTATTAATTATTTTATTTGAGAATTCCAGCAGTTAGTGTAGGGTAAAAAGAATAATGGTTCCTATTTTAATATGAAACTTTAAAGGCATGTTATATTTAGGGCCTAAACAGGCTGACACTGTATTTTTTCAAGTAATTATTTAAAAATATCATATAGCTAGGAAACAAAGAGCTTCTCCTTTTAAAAGCTCATCATATAGTATAGACTCTTTAAACCCTAAACGTTAAACTTCCATTTTAAAGCACTATATCCCGGCAGGCCCGTAAGGCGAGCCTAGACCCTCTTGAAGCCTTAAAGTATTTCCCTCTGTCAAAATGTTTGATGAGAAACAAATATCTAATATGTAAAATAATGTTTCCTTGACATTTTCTGACATGAATCATTTGTAGGCCAGGTTGGTCTTTTAGTTTACAGCATTCCTCTCTGGAATCGTTATAAGACTTAAGTATTCACTAGTATTTAAAAGTTACCTTCTTTCCCCTTCCTTGAAGACTAGCTAGATGCAAATATCACTTTGTATAAACCTTAACTTGAAAGGATGGGCAAGAGAGTAACAAAAAGCTTCTATGGGACACAATATGTAGCTAGCTTGTCTAGGTCACCTTCTAAGTGCTTTGTAATGAACGCAAAATTCACTTTCCACTTTTTTCCTTCTACCACAGCTAACATTTCAAATGGAAAAGATACAAAACTAATCCACTAATTGAATATTTAATATGACCTATTCAGCCCTTGATAGCATACGGGCAAGTGCACTAAATTGCTCTTGTATGCATGAACTAAAAGGTTCCTACTTTGCATTAATGTGGTTCTCATCACACGGGACTACATTAATGAAAACGAGGCAAGGGGGATAAAAATGTTTTTTTTGGGGGGGGGGGAGGAATTGTTTTAAATTTAAATCAGATTTTATTTTGTTATTTAAATTATAAGAAGTTTCTCTTTTTAAAAACAAACCTGTTTTAAATTCAGATTTCATTTTATACAAAATATGTTAAGGCCTAAACTTATTACCACTTAAAACACTTACATAAAAAATAAATATGCTACACCCATGAGCCTCTATAAAAAACATTGAGTTAAAGGCTGCTTTTCTATATTGAGAAAGATGTTTTCCCCCTGATTCTAACTTTTGATGTAGACCCAAGATCTGTGCAAGAGAATGGCAAAGTCATCATGGACATTGGGACCCAGTCTCTGTCTCCAGGAGACACCATGATGTGACTCATCATGATCATCCACTGAGCCCACCTAGGTGGTCTCATAGGCCTATTTTTATAGCTTCTTTGCACCTGAGCTCTGATTGGCTTGGTTCTCAAATGATGAATATTTATGACTCTACCCACCATGGAAACTTACTCTCCAGCTAATAGAAAAACACTGATCTGCCTGGTAACTACCACTTCTTGCTTCTAGATGGTTCTGGGCACTTTAATAAATGGCCTTGCTCTATCTCCTTGCATGCGTACACAGAAGCACAAACAGAAATCCATTAATTTGTCAACTGCTTCCCTCTAAATAAAAATACTGCAGTGCAAAAGTGGGTTACACAAGAAGTAGTCTTGGATTGTTAGTTCTTTTATTTTTCTGGGGGTAGTGGTGGAGGTGGGTTGGCACCGGGGAGTTATGGAGCAGAGTGTGCAACCAGAAAGGAGCAATGCTGGTGTCAAAGCAGGACAACATTCTTCAGAGTGCAGCCTCTAGTGCTGATGTCAGCTCCTTGGAACTGGAGGTAAAAAAAACCTGCCATGGCTGCAGGTCATAAAGAGACCCTATCAGGGAGTATTTTCAAGAAATTCCTGTACATATGCATAAAAAAGGAACACATGCCAAATGTAAAACAGTGTAACAAAAAGATGGAAGGTCGGGTTGTCAGAATTAAACAACACTATGAAAAATACTCCTCAGAAGGCAATGACTTTGAAGACGATGATATGTACATGTCTGAACAATCTGGATCAGCTGGTTAGTAAACTTGTTCCTGCACCATTCTTATGGACCACCTACCATGTCTTACTATGCTAGTGAATGATAACTTCGATTGTCATAAATTTGTGTTTTTGGTGGATTAATTTACTTATGAATTTCAAGATGTTTGTGTTCAAAGTATAATTGGTATGTTAGCTTGCTGTGGGAATATTTATCAAATCATTTTTACTGTTACTGCTGGATTTCTGAAATGATTTTTTTTATTGCTCAGTATAATCAAAAATCCTAGTTGAAGATTTCCAGTTTAAAAGAAAAAATATATTAGACATTTCTGAATTTTAAACATTTGTTTTCCCAAACTGTTTGGTATGTTGCTAGAGATAAGGATTATTTAAATCTATTTAAACCCTTATGATTTATTATTTTTCCCTATAAAACTGGGTTTAGAATAAATTCTATCATTTAAAAAGTGAAACAAATAGCTTCAGTAGGAGAAATCTTTCATTTACAATTGCATTTTTTTTTAAAAGCAGTGCACTAAGTAATATTCAGTGAGTGACTGACTATTTTTACCATTTTGTTTAAAGACCTGGCTTAGACATAAGGGGTTATGAACATCCATCCTCTGCAATGACTACAGCTTCAGAGTTATCTGCTGGTAGCACCAGCAGTACTGCAACTAAACATATGTCACACAGTAATTACCTATATAAACCCCACCCCACCCCAAAAAAATAAAAACCAAGAAAACCCACAAGTCTTTCTTCATCATCCTGTAAAACCATGGATGAGTTTGTAATCAGGACCAGCAAATTCCAGCAAGACTCCATCATCCCTTTTGTCTTGTTCAGAACAAACATTTCATGGTTCACCATCATTATGACCACACCACACTCTACCCTGCAGAGCAGACATTGCTGAAAGGTTGCTAGATATAGTATATAAGAAGGAAACTGAACAGTATGCAAAATACATTGACGGGAAATTTGTTAATCTAGTCTTGATGGGTATATAATTATTCAGTAATATGTGCTTATGACACAACAGAAGATGGGGTTGTCTATCTTACAGAAACAATTGCTTCATCAGGAAACGCCCAAAAAGCAGAATACTTAAAAGCAGCAGCAGTAAAAGCTACAGCAAATTGTGAACAAAAATTCAAGTGAAAATTTTTGTCAGAGACAATGCTGCAAATGTAGCAAAGACGTGCAGAAATGTAGAAGATAATGAAGGGATTCTGAAACTTACAACAGATGCAACTTTTAGCCAAAGACTTCAGTAAAACTCCAGCAATAAAGGAAAATGTTGTTGAAATTACAAAATACTTCTGTAACAATCACTTCGCTTCACCATCACTGATTCTCCCCCAAGTTGTATAATGGAATTCAGTGGTTGACTGTTTTGAACTACTTATTAAGAACTAGCCTATTTTGATGACAATGTGTTTAGAAAATAATGACAAAGAAGATGGAACTATCACAGCCAAAGTAGTCAACATGGGACTAAAGAGACGTATAGAAGATAAGTTCAGCATATTTCCATAGCCTTGGACAAACTGCAGAAAGATTGTTGCTGTATTGCTGATGCTGTTGAAATCTGCACAGAACTTCAAGAGACATTGAAGAAAGACATACTCAACAACAAAGTTAAACTGCAGGCAGTAAAGAAACATCTAATAATCACCCATTGATCTTGCCAGACATAATACATTTTAGGGCTGGCGGAAAACCATTCAAGCAGTACATGTTTGCTGATGATATTTTAAAGAAAGTCACACCATTCGACTGGTGAAAGTCACTAGCTAAGCACCTAGAACCAGAGTTTATTGAAGTCCTAAAGCAGCTTTTGAGAGCAATGGTCTTTTCCGCAGGCACAGGAAGAATATTTTCTTCATTTGAACTATTTAATTCAAAGTTGAGAAACTGACTGGGAGTTGAAAAGGCAGGAAAACTTGTCTCTCTCTTCCAGTTTATAAATAAAAAGGAGGAGGGAGGGGACCGTTATCTCATTTTTAAGACACTTAAGCAAGTAGGAACTTTAATTTCAGTCCCTTTCACTTAGGCATATTTGAAAATTTTCCCAGGCTGACCTGAAATAATTAAATTCAATTCACTGACTACAGTTAATCCCTCTGTTCCTTTAACAAATCATTTAGTTGTAAATGTGAAACATGTTTTGATATGAGAAGTTTATGTATCCAAAACATTTAAGGTTGTTTTGTTTAATAAAAATAAATGTTATATACTGTTTTGTATGTTTCATTAAATTCCAGTTCCCATCCTAATGCAGCTTGACACAAAAGCAAAAAGTTAATTATCTACTAAATAAGCAATATATCATTCACCATTTTCTAACATACTAAAAAGAGGAGGTTACTCACCCTGTGCAGTAACTGACATTCTTCGAGATGAGTGTCACTGTGTGTGCTCCACTCCAGGTGTTGGTGCGTCCCTGGCGCCTTTGCTCGGAGATTTTTGCAGCAGTACTCATAGCGGCCACGCATGCTCAGAAGCTGCCCCCCGCTGTGAGTCTAGGTTGATAGTACGCATGCGTGGCCAGTCTCCTCAGTTCCTTCTCTACAACGGAGGCCCCCCAACTCCGAAGTAGAGGGGAGGAGGGTGGGTAGTGGAGCACCCACAGGGACACTCATCTCGAAGAACGTCAGTTACTGCACAGGGTGAGTAACCTCCTCTTCTTCGAGAGAGATGTCCCTGTGGGTGCTTCACTCCAGGTGACTTAAAAGCTGTGTATCTTAAAGAGGTAGGGACTTCGGATCTGATAGGAACGCCATTGATAGTACAGCCCTGCCCAAACGTATGTCAGATAGAGGGCCTTGAGTAAGGGCATAGTGTTTAACAAATGTGTGCTCAGAGGACCAGGTGGCTGCTTTACAAATATCAGCCAGGGGAACTTTGCGTAAGAATGCTACAGAGGCAGCCAGAGATCTAGTGGAGTGTGTTCTGATGCCGTCTGGAGGTGTAACCTTCTTCATCTGATAGCACAACCGGATGCACTGGGAAATCCAGTTCAAAAGTCTCTGGGTAGAAATAGGCGTACCTTTGGATCGCTCCGCAATGGAGACAAAAAGTCTGGAGGAAATTCTAAAAGGTTTGGTTCTATCTAAATAGAAGGACAAGGCTCTGCGTACATCTAGTGTATGCACTGAGGTTTCGAACGAGTTCGCATGTGGTTTCGGAAAAAAAGTCGGCAGGTGTATTGGTTCATTAATGTGGAATGACGAGTGCACCTTTGGAAGAAATTTGGGGTGTAATCTGAGGGTAACCTTGTCTTTAAAAAATATCGTATATGGTGGGTGTGCCATAAGAGCTGCTATTTCTCCTGCCCGTCTGGCAGAGGTAATTGCCACTAGAAATGCTGTTTTCATCGAGAGGTGTAAAAGGGAGCACGTGGCTAGGGGTTCAAATGGTTGTTGAGTTAGGCAAGACAGTACTAGATGAAGGTCCCAAGGGGTGGTAGGTGGTTTAATGTCTGGGTATAAGCTTTGTAGTCCCTTGAGGAAACGCTTCGTGATAGAATGAGCAAAGACAGACGTGTCATCAGTTCTGTCGTGGAAAGTTGTAATAGCAGCTAAATGGACCCTGATGGAGCTGAAAGAAAGGCCGGATTGCTTAAGGCCCAATAGATAGTCAAGTATGAGCGAAAGAGGTACCGACGTGGGACAAAGGTGTTTAGCGGAACACCAATGTGTGAATCGTTTCCACTTTTGAAGATAGGTCGTGCGAGTAGATTGTGTTCTGCTATGTAGGAGCACCTTTTGAACTTGTTCAGAGCAATCTAATTCGCTTTGGGAAAACCATGTAGGAACCAGGCTTTGAGGTGAAGCATGGACAGGTTGGGATGGAGAAAGCGGCCGTGTTGTTGAGATAGGAGGTTTGGAATGAGAGGCAAGGAGATTGGTGGTTGAATCGACATTCTGGTGAGGAACGGAAACCACGGTTGTCTGGGCCACGACGGGGCAATGAGGATCACCTTGGCTCGGTCCGTTCGTATTTTTATCAGGACCCTGTTGAGAACTGGTATCGGGGGAAATGCATACAGTAGGTTTCGGTGCCATGAGATCATGAATGCGTCCCCCAGGGAATGTTTGCCCATTCCTGCTCTGGAGCAGAAATTGGGACATTTCTTGTTTTTTGTAGTTGCAAAAAGATCTATTGTTGGGTAACCCCAAGTGCTGAATACGTTGTGAATGGTTTTCTCGTCTATCTCCCACTCGTGGTCCCATGGGAAGCGTCTGCTCAGTTCGTCCGCTGTGGTGTTCATTACCCCGGGAAGATAGGCAGCTGATACCCGGATGTTGTTCGCAATGCACCAATTCCAGAGTTTCATAGCCTCTGTGCACAGCGAATGGGATCGAGCTCCTCCCTGCCTGTTTACATAAAACATGCATGCAATGTTGTCTGTCATTATGCGTACGTGATGATGCTTGATTAGTGGCAGGAAGTGACGGCACGCATTGCGAATAGCTCGAAGTTCTAGGACATTTATGTGCAGGGAGGTCTCGGTTGACGACCATAGCCCCTGTACTGTGTGATGAGACATGTGTGCACCCCAGCCTGTCAGAGATGCATCGGTGGTCAGGATGAGTGATGGAGCCTGCTGAAGAAACGGGACTCCAGAGCAGAGGTTGGAGTGAACGGTCCACCAGTGTAGAGAATCTTTGACTCGGACAGGTAGGGAGAGACTCTTGTTTAAAGAGTGCATATTCGGTCTGTAAACCGTGGCCAGCCACGCTTGGAAGCACCTCATGTAGAGGCGTGCATTCTGGACGACAAAAGTGCACGAGGCCATGTGACCTAGTAGTTGTAGGCAGTCTCGGGCAGTCACCTGGGGACTGTTGCGAATGATTGTGGCCAGTTGGCTTATGGAGTTGAAGCGATCGGGTGGGAGAGATGCCAACCCCGTCCGGGAGTCGAGGTCTGCTCCTATGAACTGCAGGTGCTGGGTGGGGCGTAATGTGGATTTGTTTTTGTTTATTTGTAGGCCGAGAGATAGGAAACAATCGACGGTGAGCCACATGAACCGGAGAGTCTCGTCGAATGTTGAAGCTTTGAGGAGGCAATCGTTGAGGTAAGGGAATACTATGACCCCTTGTTTCCTGAGGTAAGCAGTGACTACAGCTAGGAGCTTGGAAAAGACACGGGGGGCTGTGGACAGTCCGAAGGGGAGTACCCTGTATTGAAAATGTGTCGAACCGAGGGTAAATCGAAGGAAGCATCTGTGGGCCGGATGTATAGTGACATGGAAATAGGCATCTTGTAGGTCGAGGGCAGAAAACCAGTCGCCCTGCTCCAGCGCTGCGATTATGGTGGTGAGGGTAACCATCCTGAACTTTTGCTTTTTGACAAATTTGTTGAGCCGCCTGAGGTCGAGGATTGGTCGCCATCCCCCATTTTTCTTTTCTGTTAAGAAATAATGGGAGTAAAAACCCTTCCCTTTGTGTCGTTCTGGCACGATTTCTACTGCTCCCAGATGAAGGAGATGTTGCACTTCTTGGAGGAGTAGCTGCTCGTGAGAAGGGTCCCTGAAGAGGGACGGGGAGGGTGGGTGGGTGGGAGGCAAGGAGAGGAAGGGGATGGCGTATCCAATTGTAACTACCTCTAAGACCCACTTGTCGGAGGTAATGTTCTTCCATTGATGGGAGAATGGTCGTAGGCGGTGTCCAAAGATAGGTGTGTTGGCTGAAGTGGGGGCGTTGCTTTCTAAACCCTCGACCAAGGCTTCAAATCTGCCTATTAGTTGGCGGGGGTTGAGGTGCCCCTGCAGAGTTTGGACGACGTCGCTGGAATCTTGGTCTTTGACGTTGTTGTTGTTGTTCCTGCGGTCTATGGGAATGTTGTGTAAATGCGGGATAGCGTGGCCGGTGGTACGGTTGGTATCTATATTGCCGTCTTCTGGTCGTAGGTGTCTGGAGACCTAGAGACCGGAGGGTTGCCCTTGAGTCCTTTATTGAATGAAGCACGTCGTTCGTGGTAGAAGCAAAAAGTTTGTCACCGTCGAAGGGAAGATCTTCAATGGTGCTCTGAACTTCTCGAGGAAAAAAAGAGGAGGAGAGCCATGAGCCCCGTCGCATGACTACTGCTGTAGCGGTCGATCTTGCTGCAGTGTTGGCTACATCGAGGGCCGCTTGGAGAGTGGTGTGTGATATGCTTTGTCCCTCAGAAACCATAGCTCTGAACTGTTGTTTTTTCTGTTCTGGAATGTCATCAATAAAATCCATGAATTTATTATACTTTTTGTGGTTGTATTTTGCAAGGACTGCAGTATAATTAGCTATACGAAATTGTAGGGTCGAGGATGCGTATACTTTACGACCAAAGAGATCCAATCGTTTGCTGTCCTTGTTGGCTGGGGCGGAACGAGAATACTGTTGTTTAGCCCTCTGGTTCGCAGCGTCTACTACCAATGAGTTTGGTGCCGGGTGGGTAAAAAGGAATTCAGAGCCCTTTGGAGAAATAAAGTACTTCCTGTCTGCTTGTTTGCAGGTAGGTAGGCTTGTAGCTGGAGTCTGCCAGATGGACTTAGCGGGTTCTAAAAGGGCTGCGTTAATTGGTAATGCCACCCTGGAGGAAGAAGGGGGCTGTAGGATGTCTGTTAGCTCATGTTGTTGTTCAGTGACTACCTCCAAATTAATTCTCAAGTCACTGGCAACTCTTTTAAAGAGGTCCTGGAATTTTGCATAGTCATCCGACGGTGTCGGAGGAAGGGGAAGTAATGCTTCTTCAGGTGTTAGCTCCGGCTCTGCTGGAATAGGAGCAGGGCTAGGTTTATCCTGGAAGTGTGACTGTGCTGCCAGGTGTCTCGTGTCACTGGCATATTCGTCAGGGGGCGGCGCTGGATCGGTGTTGCGCCTGGTCGAATTGCCATAGCGCACGTATTCCCGAGGGTACGATGCCCATGGTGTCCAGTATTGCCATGGTGGTGGGTAGGGCATAGGTGGTGCCATCCAGGGGTTCACCCCCCAGGAGGCAGGATCCTGAGAGTAGGATGAGGTAGTTTTCTTATGACCTCTATTGCCTGGGGTCTGGGGTTGGGAGTCTTGATATGGAGAAAAAACTCCCTGTGGATCTGTTTCCTCCTCACTGGAGGAAGGCTGCTCAGATCCTGAGTCAGGCATTGGAGAAGAATATGCATTCATCAGGGGAGACTGCAGGATAGGTGATACCAGGAGATCTGCTGTCTGAGTAAATTGAAGTAGTGAGGCTCCTGCGTGAGGTGAAAGCTGAGCAGGGGGAGGCTGCCGTGCGGGAGCATTCCTCTGAGCAGGGGTTTTGCCTGTGACCTCCCTGTCAGACTGCACCACGGGGGTCGGTGCCGCGGTCGGTGCCGGGTGGGCAATATCAGCCTGCAGGGGATCAGGCATGTTGTAAAATGTCGGCACCGCGTCCGTCGCGGTGCCGAACGGTGCCATAATAGAGGCAGGCAACTGGAAGCCTGATGCCTCGGCACCGGAGCCTCGTGCCGCCGCCGCAGCCTCAGGCGGCTTTTGCGCAGTTCCTGAAGAGCCCGGCTCATCGAAGTTGCTGAGGCGGGGAAACACAGGCAGGGAGACCGTTGATCTGCCTGGAGAAACTTTGTGCCTCATAACCTTGCTTGGTGAAGAAGGCTGCCCCTTCTTTGTAGATTTTTTCAGTTTTTTTGAGGCGGGGGGGCTGTGGCGGGCAGCGGAGCCGGCTTCAGCGCCTGGGTCTGAAACTGACCCGATAGACTTTTGGAGGAGGAGCAGTTTAAGTCTAAGCTCCCTGTCCTTCCGTGCCCTGGAACTGAGTTTACAGCAATGGGCACATTTTTGGGGAATGTGAGCTTTCCCCAAACATTTTATACACTTTGAGTGGCCATCTGATAGTGGGATAGCTTCTTTGCATGTAGCACAGCGCTTGAAGCCTGTGGAGCCCGGCATGGCCAAAGCGGCCGCGGCCGACAATTTTTTTTTTTTTTTTTTTTTTGTAACAGATAAACGAGGTAATTAACTACACTAACAAAGAACTGACAACAAACTAGTTACTAAAAGGGTAATTGTAGCAAGAGTGAGGGATTTCCTAACGAGTCTGCTGAGCTCCGTCTCAGGCCGGGGACGGTAGAGAAGGAACTGAGGAGACCGGCCACGCATGCGTACTATCAACCTAGACTCACAGCGGGGGGCAGCTTCTGAGCATGCGTGGCCGCTATGAGTACTGCTGCAAAAATCTCCGAGCAAAGGCGCAGGGACGCACCAACACCTGGAGTGGAGCACCCACAGGGACATCTCTCGAAGAAGAATGTACACTTATTAAGAATCTGAAAATATTAAGCTTTATATTTTCTTAAATAAATGTATAGTGTACCCTTCTAGGTTGCTAAAAGATGCAGCAAATCTAGTGTAAATCATTCCGTTTAGTTGTAAATCAACATGTTTTAATGGTTATATCAACAAGTGAGAATGCACCCTTCTTTAGAAAATAACTGAAGTACAAATGGAAAAGTTGATTGAAATTGATTATTTAAATTGAGGCTTTCCTCTTTGTGATTTAAATCAATCCACTTTAGAACTAGGAACTTTTTAGTTCATACTCATAGCATCCATACGGGGTCACTACACTGCACCACCTTGGTGTGTTCATATTCATACCCCTGTAGTCCAAACTGCAGGGCAGTGTAGACAAGCACTTAGTTAAAACCAACAGCTCCCCTTGCACTGATCAAAGTTACTATAGATAGTTGCAGTATGACAGAGGACACAGGATCCATTGTCTTGGATGTCAAACTGGCTAATTATCTTGAGATCCAAGACATCTGTGCATGCTTTGTAATATTTATAACTATGGCTCTTTGTAGGACTATGATGTCACAATGTATGACTACATCTATTCAGGATGACAGACTTTGTACTTTGCATGGAAATTTGTACTTGTTGCTTTTGTTTCCTCTTGAAACATCAATAAAAGTAGCAAAATAAAAAACCCCTAAATAAATACTCTTTGTAAGCTCTTTTAAATACAGAATTTGTCTATTTTCTCCAAGATCCTAATGAGGTTGAAGTACACAAAGGAAAATAAACACAATAGTGCTGGATTAAATCCTGTCTAATAATTTCACAAATTTTATAATTTAGACTATTTTAATCACAATCTTTGTATCTGATCCTTCATACCTTACTCCTGTGAGCTATTCTTACCTCATGTGATTAGGCTCATTGACCTCAGAGTGACTATGCACATAAAGAATATTTACTCACATGAGTAAGACTGACTAGACTGGATCCTTAACTGGTAATGTTCACCTAAGAAATACTGAACTATATACAAACTTAAGTACATAATGTACACCAGTATGAAAATCATTGTCTTGACAAAATCTTTATTAGTCTTTTGTAATGAAATTAGTATAGAAACCAATAATAAATTAAACAAAGAGTGATTGCTAATTAAATCTTTCTGGATGTGGACACTGATTTGCAACATCTTTGGGGGACAACGGATCTTTAAAGCCACCAAGTTTGGGCATCTCAGTATGTTTACTGCAGACGAAAAGAAAATAATTCAGCCTTTTGGCCTCTAGAGTAGATTGAGTGAATATATAAAATAATAATTTCATTTATAAACCACCCCCAGCAAAAGCATTCAGGGTACTGAACAACATTCATTAAAAATTTTTCTTGTAGGTGCCAAAGATAAATATCTGTGATACCCTCTGCATGACTAAAGAAGTCTATGCAAAGCCTTAAAAAGTGATGTGACCTGAAATAGCAAAGTAATTTTGTGAAAAATGGGATTCTAGTACTGAGAATATATTAGTGTGTTTTGTGTGACTACTGTAAGAAGTAATTGAGAAAGAGCAACAACGGGGAAGCTTGGTAGATATTTTAAAACTAGGAGCAATTTAGACGCCAGTTGGTACCATCCCACAGATATTAGCCACATACACAAGTAATGTAATAAGATCACTTGTGGAGTAAACGGTCCACAAAGTAAATGGTCCATCTTTAATAGAGAATGGCAGAAAGTTACTTTACAGAATAATGCCTTTTTGCACAAATGATATATTTTAAAAACCAAACCTAGATGGAGATGTTTAATTTTATCAAGAAAAATATTTATTAATTTATTGGGGAAAAATCCCGCCATTGGTCTGGGTAGTTTTATAGTAATTAAATGTCAACATATATAAAATACAATATAATAATTACATCGCACACTTCCCATACTACCGCAACTAACAAATATCTGCCGATTAATAACCAAAATCCCTTTATCTGCCAGTACATTAAGGGTAAAGTTTTCAAAGGCACAAATGGCAATTAGGAGCCTAGCCCACATTGGCAGTCAGCAGGAGTTCAAAAGCAGCTAGGTGCCTAAGGCCTGTGCCTTTGAAAATCTCCCCATTGCAAGTCCAAATATGCATTTATGCATCTCCAAATACAGCTTCCAACTACAACATGCACTGTAGCCAAAATCCAAATGAGGAGGTGGAGAAGCAGGGGGTGAGAGGGAGAAAATGGAAGTCTAGAGAAACAGGCAGCCATTACCAACAATTAAGGGTTTTGTTCCCCTTCATTCCTTACAAAATGCAATTTCTAAGGTCCTCACTGCCTATCAATATGATCACCTCATTTCTGTCTTTTAATCCCTCCACTGTCTCCCCAACAGCAATTGTATGAAATGTAAGCATTTGGTCACCACCCACAAAGCTCAATAAAATACTCTATCCCTTCCTAATTATCTTCTCTTATCAAGTTTTCTGTTACCTTCCACACACACCCTTCACTCCACCGACTTTCTTAACCTTGTCCACATATTTGTGAGCCTCTCCCACAATCACCTTTGTACTTTCTTCTACATGGTCTCCTCTGTACATAGTATGGCCTCCCTTCATTAATCTATAAGAACACTATTCTCTTTACTTTTAAATCTCTCTTAAAGAGAGTCTTCTGATGTTGCTTACAGTGAATCTTATTAATTTGTATAAAAATCCCTTTTTGTTGCTCTTCTTCCCTAACCAACTCCTTGTTTTGTCTGTCTTTCCCTAGCTTGCAAGTTCTTTGAGGCAAGGACCATCCTCCCTGCATGTCTAGAGAGTGTTTAGCCATAGTGGATACCACATAAACAAAATAATAACAAAAGGTAGTCAGCCAGACTCATCTGTGCATCTGGTAGCTTGCATTTTCTTCTGGGGTTTTCGAAATACCTCAAAAGACAATACACCTTAGTGGGTATACAAAAGGAAGGCAGCTGATGCCCAGGTGAAGCCCAGAATGAACAGCTGTCCATTTCATTTTCTGCCAAAAAGGGCAGAGTTGGTGAGCTCAGTCCTGGGTCGACTGAACAGCAAACCCTTAAGAAAACCGAAAACATGATTAAGAGTAATCAGTGACTCGGCTCTCAAAACTAAGTGCAAAACTTACTTTCTTCAACTTGACGCTAGCACAGTTGTAACTAAAACCAGCAAAGATAAAGATAGAAAAAGGAAGATGAGGAAAAAGAGCTGAAGAGGAGCTAGAGAAGGAAATGAACAAAACCCATACATAGCCCCAACTGCCTTAGGGAAATAACTGAGGAAGATTACACCACTAACCTATTGAGATTTTTATTTTCACTTGGGAGGCACTCAGACACTAGAGTAGAGAGGGCCTGTGATGAGGTGTATAAACTGCACCAGAATCAGGGGGCTTAAGGGGCTGCTTTGGGCTGGAGAAGCCCTGCCACACAGCACCTGCAAGTCATGCCAGCAATGGAGGAGAAAGCTCCACTCAGTGGGCAGCCCTAGGAAAGGAGCAGGCTCTTGAGCTTCCCAGCTCCCATGAAAATACCTGGTAGCTAGCAGAGCCTCTATCCTCACAGGAAGGGAACAGAGACCCTGTCTGAAAAAAGGGGAAAGGGACCAAATCCTATAACTTGTGCTGGAGATCCAGTGAACTTTGGAGTGGACTCTGGCCCATCCTGGGCTGGGCCCCTCTGAAAAGGGGCTGAACTGAAACTGCCTACAGGTTGCCCCTTTCACCCTTTTGTTTTATTTGTTTTGCTGATCTTGGATTGATTGATTGATTCACCTAGAACTCCAAAAAGGACAGAAATCATCAGAAAGCCTTGGCTGGAGGGCTGCAAGCCAGCCATTGCTAGACTGACATTGAACACTCCTGTTGAAAGGAGCAGACTTGTGTGTGTGTACTTTCCATGTAGCAGCTGATGGGGACAGACAGGACCGGCTTCACCCCAGGCAAAAAAAAAAAAAAAAAAAAAAAAAAAAAAAAGGGCGGCCGGACTGCCGAAGCAAAAAAAAAAAACGGCAGCACAGGGAGGGCGGTCAAGGCGGCTCACAGGGGGGTGAAAGGCAGCACCCACCTGCTCCCTCCGCCCGTGGGCAGCCAGGCGCTGCAGCCCGCTTGAAGCTGGGCGAGAGGGGCTCCCCCCTCCGGCCTTGGGGTGCCTCTCCCGGCTGGGCAAGCTCCGAGGGGGCCGACACAGGCAGCGCTGGCTGGGGTCTGCAACCTCCACGCGGGGCCGGCATTGCAGCGGGGCTCGGCACAGTGCAAACAACGCCGGGATCAGTAGGGCCCGTCCTTCCGCGGGCCGCCGCAGAACCCTCCCTCCCTCCGGTGCCTGCCACGCCGCCGCAGAACCATCCCTGCCACCACTGCTCACCGGGCCGCCACAAAACTCTCCCTCCCTACCTCTGCTGCTCGCTGGCCGCCACAGAACCCTCCTTCCCTGCCTCCGCTGCCCCCCGGGCCGCTGCAGAACCCTCCCTCCTTCCGGTGCCCAGGGGCTGCCGGAGGTGCTGGCTCAGCCGCTCCTTTAAAGGCGGCTCGGCTCGGCCGGGCCGGGCTCAGAGCGATATGGGAGGCAGAGGCCGGTGCAGGAGGTGGGGAATGGCGTGTCCCGGGGAGCCTGGTGGCACGATGAGTGGCGGGGATCGCTAGTTCCTACCCGCCCCGGACCGGGGTCCATGCCCCTGCAGGGCTGGGCTGGCTGGAATGCTGCCTCTTACAATGTGCCGCTCCAGGCACGTGCTTTCTCGTCTGGTGCCTGGAGACGGCCCTGGGGACAGATCCCTGAAAGGCCCATTATAAGGACATTGCTAGTCATATCCTAATTTTTTTGGGCTCCTGAAGAGGAGAGTTCTCAATTATTATATAATGTTAGCTAACCAAAGCCTCCCCTTTTTTAAAAAAACCTCTTCTGCATAGTCCAAATACAATCGAAAAGTGGGACCATTGATTTATAGCTGACTATAGCACTGCAGACTATAGCACTGTAAGTCCCGTTTGTCTTTTCTGTTAATGACGTAAACAAACATTTTTCAACTAATGGTCCATTAAAGGTGAAGTTAGAGCAGGGGTCAGCAACCTATCAGAAGTGGTATGCCAAATCTTCATTTATTCACTCTAATTTAAGGTTTCGCGTGCCAGTAATACATTTTAATGTTTTTAGAAGGTCTCTTTATATAAGTCTATAATATAGAATTAAACTATTGTTGTATGTAAAGTAAAGAAGGTTTTTAAAATGTTTAAGAAGCTTCAATTAAAATTAAATTAAAATGCAGAGACCACCCGGACCGGTGGCCAGGACCCAGGCAGCGTGAGTACCACTGAAAATCAGCTTGCGTGCCGCCTTCGTCATGTATGCCATAGGTTGCCTACCCCTGTGTTAGAGTATTAATGCATAGTGAAACAATATCAAGTGATGTCCACAAATGTCAGCTATACTGGACCATGAAGCTTTATACAAATTATTCTAACTTGCAAACAGCCACAGCATACAAATATTTTAAAAGCTTTATACTACTACTACTGATCAACCTGTTCTAAATAACTTGTACTTTCAGTTTAGGAAGTTGATGCCATCTGGCAAACCTGACACACCCACTACTAGAAGGAGAACCTGGTGAGAGGCTTCTACAGAAAATATTTCTGATACCCATCCCTTATTTTTTTACTCAGTTATGTGCTGTGACTATTTTAACAAGTCACTCCCAGTTTTTCTTTCCTGCGCCTGGAATAGTGGTGAATAACCAGGGAAACTATTTAAACAAAAACATTTCATGTGAACCTTACCAGCTGGCAAATTGTTGGAAATGTTTATACACTGTACTTTGAAAAGAGTGATTTGGTGAAATCGGGTCCAACCCAGAAACAACTCATCTACTGAAGTAATTTTATAATTGCCTGGGATAAGTTTTCTATGGCAGGAATGATTTAAGCAGAAAGGGAAAGTCTATTGAGGAGAGGCTGAGGGAACTGGGATTATTTAGTCTGCAGAAGAGAAGAGTGAGGGGGGATTTGATAGGAGCCTTCAACTACCCGAAGGGGGGTTCCAAAGTGGATGGAGATAGGCTGTTCTCAGTGATGGCAGATGACAGAACAAGGAACAATGGTCTCAAGTTGCAGTGGGGGAGGTCTAGGTTGGATATTCGGAAACACTATTTCACTAGGAGGGTGGTGAAGCACTGGAATGGGCTACCTAGGGAGGTGGTGGAATCTGCATCCTTAGAGGTTTTTAAGGCCCGGCTTGACAAAGCCCTGGCTAGGATGATTTAGTTGGGGTTGGTCCTACTTTGAGTAGGAGGTTAGACTAGATGACCTCTTGAGGTCTCTTACAACCCTAATCTTCTATGATTCTATTAGCAGGAAAAAAATCACTCAAAACTTTCACTCTAGCACACTCCAGTTTTTGACTATATCGTCTGCTCTCCCCTAAATCATTTCTTCCCCTTTTTTCATCTCAGGTCTCAATGATTAGGTCCACTAAGACACCTGAAAAAGCTGTATGTCCTGGATCACATTCCATTATACTTTAATATTCTCTACGAAGTAAATCTTTATATGTTAAAAAGACACTAATACTTTCATTCTTTCACAAACTTAATTAGAAGTGATAATTTTTTCTCCATTTGTGAGTATCACTAGATTTTTTTGTTTTCCCAAGTGGCTATACTGAGTTTTTTTTTTAAAAAAAAATTGATTTGACTATCACATTTCAAGTCTTTATTCCAGTGTCCACAAAGAAATAACCTAACTTCTCGCAGCTCTAATTTTAAAAATTACTACTTTTTTTTGTTTGTTTTTTTAGCAAAAAGGTCAACTTGTAAAAAAAAAAAAAATTTTTTTTTACCGAGAAAAGGGTACACAAATGAAGATATTCTGTATTTCTAAAGGAAATATTTATTCTTCCTGGCGTCTCCCAAAATCAAAAAAGTAACAGAAATAGTCCTGTTTGCAGGGTTGTTGTAGCCATATTGGTCACAGGATATTAGAGAGACAAGATGGGTGAAGTAATATCTGTTATTGGACCAACTTCTGTTGGTGAAAGAGGTAAGCTTTCCAGCTTACACAGAGCTCTTCTTCAGGTCCTGGCAGTTTATAAAGATGTCGGAAATCAAAGCGGCATAAAACGAAATCAATTAGGATTGGCAGCATAAGTGCATTTCCTTTGGCAATTTCTATTTTAGGACTGAAGATCTGCTTTATTTATATTCTTCATTTATTCTTCAGTCTTTTAGATTTATTAGTATTTTTGGTGTCATCTTCATGTGAAATTGATAATCTTTAAGGACCTGATCCAGCTCCTCCAAAGTCAATGGGAGTTTTTCCATTAATGTCAGTGGTGGTTGAATCAGGCCATATAAGAATTCTGTTGTGATAATTTAGCACAGTAAGTAGAATGCATGGCAGTGCCTGTGTCTCCTCTTTCCTACCTCATCCCTCCTTCACTTTCCCCTAAAATTGTACAACTGTTCTAAAACTCCTTAAATGGAATATACTCAGGAAAAAACAACCATCAAGGTGGTGTCCTGCTTATGAAAGACAATGGATTGTTCTGATATATTTGGGGGTGCATACAGACACCTAGGATTTTTTATTGAGGAGGCAAGCTGACGGCATGACTTCTCTCATGAAGAGAAGATCGTAGCCAAGCTTGGCTGCAAAATGCTGGAGGGATTTTGGGTGAGCATTGCTCTATCAGAAATGAAATTATCTAGTTAATTAAGTCTAGGTTCTAGAATGTGTCTTATGATTTCATTTTATGTGATCATTTCCCCCCAATAATTCTATTTACTATCATTTGGCTCTCTGTACTTTATTAAATAAACTTTTACTTGATTTCACTATAAACACATTTAAGACCAATGATCTGAGGAGAAACTGGTAAGCTGGTGTGTACTGCTTTTTGGAAACAGCTAATATAACTAGGTTAAAAAAAGAATTAGATAAATTTATGGAGGGTAAGTCCATTAATAGCTATTAGCCAAGATGCTCAGGGACACAACCCTATGCCCCAGATGTCCCTAAACCTCCAAATGCCAGAAGCTGGGACTGGATGACAGGGGATGGATCACTCGAAATTGCCCTGTTCTGTTCATTCCCTCTGAAACACTTGGCACTGGACACTGTCAGAAGACAGGCTACTGGGCTAGATGGACCATTGCTCTGACCCCGTATGGTCCTTCTTCTGAATCTGTTAATGTCCTGTGGAACAGAGACCAGACACACCAGGGTGATGTATGGGGGTTGGAGTGTGCCTGTCACTAACCTGGAGAGAGACAGTGCGCGAGAGAGCAGGGCCTGCGTAGGTCTAGAGGGGAGTGCTTGTGTTGCCTGTGGCCAGTGGAGTCAGCAGGCACAGACAAGGCTTCCTCACACTAACAGCAGGTAGTAGCAAGGTGCCTCAACTCTGTGTACCTCCGGGAAGCATCACAACATCCAAACAGGGAACAAAAACAATACAGTGTGACTTATGTTACTAAAATCACAGCTAATCATGACAGTTTCCATAGCAAAAAAATGAATAGCAAATATATACAGAAAATTGTTTGCAATCAATCCATAGAATTTTTTTTAATTGTAAAAACAGTCACCAAATAATTGTAAATGGAGTCTACATTACAGAAAAATCAAATCCTCTTGCACCTATTTCATGAGCAAAAGAGGAGGCTACATTTGTTGGATAAAATTATTTATTATGAGTCACTTGCACAGCTATATTCTACGAAATATTCAAAGCTGTTTTATATCTGTTGCTTGAATGCAGACATTATAGGAAGACAGCTTTGTTTAAATTAACTTATTTCATTACTGATCAAAGACTTTGCATCTCTCCCCTACTTAAAATGACAGGTTTCCCACATTTAAAATAAAAAGGATGCTTTCAGATTATAAA
The DNA here is from genome assembly GCF_027887155.1 of Malaclemys terrapin pileata. Taxonomy (NCBI): domain Eukaryota; kingdom Metazoa; phylum Chordata; order Testudines; family Emydidae; genus Malaclemys; species Malaclemys terrapin. The sequence goes on from NC_071507.1 coordinate 91,557,285, forward strand.
ATAATGTTAAAACACCACTTTAGATTATTTTAAAACTGAAAAAAAAAACCCACAACATTTCCCTGTTTATGCTTATTTCCCCCCCGCGTTTCTCAGTTTGGAAAGTGGAAATAGTCTGTTTGACTTATTTAACAACCCCCCTGGTCAATTCAGTTTCACTGTCAGGGTCTCAAATAGCAGCACAATGTATAGATTGCAAACACTGCATGAGTAACATCTGCCTAAAAATGTTTCAATTCTAATTTGAAAAATCAGAGAAACATTCCTATTTGTCCTATGGTCAATAAAAGGTGGCTTTTATAAAAACAGATTTTAGCTTAAAATTGATTGTTATGTTTGATTAAGAATTCCAATTTTAATATAGGAGAAAAAGTTTTCCTGATTAGTAGATAGAATTTTTACCCTAACATCTAATGGATTGATTTATTTACCAAAGAAACTGCTTGCAGGCATCTATTCATTATATGAATACCAACAGCTACCTTTCCCCACACAGCTTAGAATTCACGACAGGTATATGGATATTCTCTAACTATGAAGGTATAATTCTGCCAATCACTGCTTTATACCGAAAAGGATCACTGCTACATGCTGCAATTGCATTTCTGAGCTGGAGACATCTGCTTTCTACATTATTTTCTTGACTGCACAAGGTTCAGGATCACCAGTGTGTTACTCAGCCACATAAAACCCCAAATGCGTTCTAATTACATTGGAAAACTACTCGGGTTTGAATAGTGGTTAAAAATAAAAAGTAGATAATCACACTTTAATCACTTTACTTACCCTTCAAGGAACAATCTCCAGAAAAAAGGCAGGATGTACAGAAGAGAGGATCAAATGTTATTTCAGTTTACTATTTTAAAATATAATCAGGGCCTGACATAGCACTCGCTTGCCAAAGGCAAGTAAGACGTTTTCTCTGAGTGACTACTTAACCATAAAATTTCTGTGGATACTAAAGCAAAATTAAATTTCTAGCCGTTACCTTAGCAGAGATAAATTTCCAAACGTAAACTGAGTGTGAATGATATTGTGTTGTCTTCTTGAGTCTGCAGACAGGCTGGAACTGTTTGAAGATGTGAACTGTCTACAGATCATATCCTGGCTGCAGAGCATAGCACAAGCCAATTACTTTGGAATTGCGACAGGAAAAGACAAACTTCTCACCCTCATTACAGTTTAGCCAAGGCAGCAGAGCTGTTCTGTGACAGCTACTCCAGACTCAAGGCTTGAGCACACTGTGATGCTTGTACCTGTCACATAAGCAGACTAACTGTAGCAGCAGATCACCCTATTTCATCCCTACACACTCCTGTTGAGTTAGATGCAGGGAGTTCCCTGAAGATCTTGGCTCTCTAGCAAAAAAGTAGTGCAATACTCTACACGGGCTCCCCAAAAATTGCTGCATCCTTTGTGCTGTGGAATGTCAGTGGTTCTCTCTTGATGAGTGGCAAAGAAAGGACCGGGATTCGCCTTCAAAGGAGGTGTGGATCACCAATCTTCATTTTCATGGGGGGTTAACTCCAAGGCACTGTATACACTGTTTTTTTTCTCCCACCAGTGATGCAAATCCCTAGTGTAGTTGCACTGCCCAGTGTAAGAAGTGCCCTGCATCACTCTAGTTTACCCCAGGTTCAAACTAGAGCAGGGGTTCCCAACTTGGTCTGTGGCTTGTTCAGGGTAAGCCCCTGGCGGGCTGCGAGACACCTTGTTTACCTGAGCGTCCGCAGGTACGGCTGCTCGCAGCTCCCAGTGGCCGCGGTTCACCATTCCCGGCCAATGGGAGCTGTAGGAAGCGGCACGGGCCAGCCACCGCTTCCCGCAGCTCCCATTGGCTGGGACCGGCAAACCGCAGCCACTAGGAGCTGCGACCGGCCGTACCTGCGGATGCTCAGGTAAACAAAGTGTCTCGCAGCCCGCCAGGGGCTTACCCTGAACAAGCCGTGAACCAAGTTTGGGATCCCCTGAACTAGAGTAAGATGCACTCAACGCAAGTCATTTTTACATTGTTTCAGTGCATTTGAACTAGGGACATGCACCGGTGCAGCATCATCAGTGTAACTATACCAGTGTGAAATGTAATCTCACTTATGCCCTGTCTACACTTAAAATGTATATCAACACAGCTATGGTGCTCAGAGGTCTGAAATCCCCATTGTAGACACAGCTATATCGATGGAAGAATGCTTCAGTTGACCTAGCTACTGCCACTCAGCGAGGTGGATACCTATAGTGATAGAAAAACCCCTTCCATCGCTGTGGTGTCTACACTACAGTGCTACAGTGACATAGCTACAGAACTGTGCTGCAGTGCAGAAAAGCCCTTAGTCTTTGTCTGTAATGGGATTTTAGCCTCCAGTTTAGCTCTACCAGGGCAAACCTCAAGTGTAGATGTAATTTACACTGGTACAATGTGAATTGCATGGGTGTAGTTTACTTCAGATGAGATCATGTCTTTAAACTAGAGGTTTGCACTGGTGCAGCTACAATGGTAGTTAAATAGCAGTGTAGATGAGCCCTAATTTCCCCCCTCAAAACTGCTATATGGTTGAAACTTCCAGGAGGCTGTATCTACCCTCCTCCAAAATCCTCACATTAGCTGGTAGGAAGCAGGATAATTTTGTTAGCTAGTGACCTTCTGGATGATTTTATAACCATTTGAGTCTGGTATCTGTAAGCACACCACCATATATATTCATAGGAAGACTATCCTGCCCTCTAAAAGCACTTGAATGAAAAAAATTACAAAGACTGAACATGTAAGTTTTCGTTATACTCACCTACACAGTTATCACAAAGGCTGCAATGTGAGGCACGAGGTGGGCGGAAAATCTTGCAAGTGAAACAGTATTTTAGTTTCACTGTCTGTCCATTGATGATTACTTCTTTTGTTCTGGGAGGTGGACGGTATCCTCCTGAACTGGAGCCATTTGCAATATCTAACAGGGAAATAATTAAACATTAGATCAATAATTTAAATTCTCTTGCCAGATATGGGATAGGCACATTACTGTCATTTTAAATCCAATTTCTTTAAGATTTACATATATTTTATATATTTTTGTAGATTTATAATGCCTAAAAATAGTTTCTCTCTCTCCCAGATTCTGAATATCTAGGCAAATAACTCAAAATGTAATACATCACAAAAAATGAAAGAAAACCACAGCTAATTGTTTAAAAAAAAAAAATCTAGCCACCTCAGCTTCTGTACCACAAAAAACAAAATCCCACACTCTTCAGCCTAGCCAGCACCTTTACTATTTACTTCATGTACGATATCTAAGACTGAGTAACACAAAAATCTCTTCAAACACAGACTCCATTTAGCTGGCCCCTCAGAAATATGCTTGCTCTTCATGGAGTTTCTTGTGATGTGCACATTTCTTCACTAAGAACTGGACTAACCATTAACACATTTAACAGAGGTGACTAAAGTCATTTTCAACTGGGGCAAGAGCTCTTGAGGATTTTTTTTTACTTCACAAAATGGCTCTATCTTGCAAATTGCAGTAATTACTTTACAAGGGAGGTTTAGAAACATTTTTAAGGTCTTTAATTAATAAGACAAAGAAATGCAGTGTTCAGGCTGAATTTAATGCCCAAACTAGACATGTATACAATACACACCAACATTCTACCTATCATTAGAGCATTTGGCATATATGGCAAATAGCACAATGAGCGATGATCTTGAGACCCTTAAATATACCATGGTATAATGGAGTACATTCAGGACAGTATTTCACTCATCTTGCTTTTTGAGAGTTTAAAATCCAACACGTAGTGATATTTTAATGCAGCTGTTGTAGCTTAAAATTTGTTTACAAAGAAGTCTCTGCCTGCCATCTGGCAAAGTGATAGCTGAGATTATTTAGGACATGAGCATTTATTACTCCAGAAGCTAAAGCACTGGCTAGGTTAATAATTTTTAAGGATAAATTTTTGTATTTTAAATGCTTCTGAAGTGCAGATATATACTGAGAAACGTATGTGGTAAAAATGGTGCCTTCTTACTCAAAGAACTGCCCTTGTGTATTCACAAAAAAATCTGATTACTTTAGTGACAAAATATAAGTTTTGCTGTCAGCCAAGCAGAACCAAAAGAGCTATGGTAGAGTGAAACAGATTATTTTCTGACTCTTGCATCATAAACAGAATTTTTAATTAAGTTTCAGTGTCAGGGCCACCTGTGCAGCCATGTTTTCTTCAAATGATGCCTGCAGTTACAACTTGGATGAGCATAAAAAGGTCTATGACTTGTCTACATTGAAGTATGAAACAATAATACTATTAGTTGCAAACATGCTATCCATCTAATAAATACAGTTACACATATTTCTAATATAAACAGGATCCTGACAAGCTTATGTTTCAGCACCCACTTCTGAAAGAACACAGAAATTGTATATTAAGGATAGTTACTATATATCTGCATCTTTAGGTAAAAGATTTATGAATATACTGAGCAAGTATCGTTAGTTAATTTTCAGATTTAAAAACTAATTTTTTTTCAATGTAATTTATAATCTCCTGCTTTATTTTTAAAAAATTATTACAACAGTAAATGCCTGTTAGAATCTTAAGGATATCATATATATTTACAACCTTCACACAACCTTGAAGTTTTTTATTTGAAAACTGATAGCTCTCATTGAGCTGAATTTGTCATAGTTCAAGCATAAGAGACTATTCATAAAACAGATAAAACCTCTTGAACAGCACCTGATAATTACTGGATTTAATATTATAGCAACATGCTCCTGAGATACTAAGAATATGTCTACAGTGCAACATAAACCCAGGATTTGAATTCAGGCTCAAGTCTACCTCCACTTTCTTTCTATCTACACACAAATCACACTAACTCAAGTCTCAGACCCAGAGTCCTCAGGCTACATGTGTTTATATAATATATATGATATGATTAGCATGATCAACGAAGAGGGAAACAATCTTTGGATTCCTTTTTATTTAGAACTAAGCTAAGCTAACATTGTGGCAGGCAGCAAGAAAACATTCATGCATACAGCATGATGTTTAGAACTTTACAGGTACCATGAGTGATTCCAGCCCCCAATTTAAAACGAAAAAAGGTGAGGAGTTGTTTTTTTTTGGTCTTTGTTAAATATGATTTTTTTAAAAATTAAAAAGGGAGTATTTTACAAATTTGCTATACAAATACATCATTTATCATAGGCTGCAGCACCAATAACAATGAAAAGCTTTACCACACAGCAATAAAAGTAATATGCTTAAGACCAAAAGAGATTATTTACAGGATATTTTTTATATATATACACACACATATACATACATACACACACACACACACACACGTAATTTTTTTGTTATAAAAAGATACTGTATCATTTAATCTCAATTGTAGCAATAAAAATGTTAAGCACACTTACCATACTTTGAATGACATTACCACAAATATGGTAGCACTACCCTTTAATCATAAAAAAATCAAATTCATCCTTGGTGGAACTCCATTGACCTTAATGTAGTTATAATCAGGGATGAGTTTGACCTTAGGTGTCAATGATAGACTAAGAAAACGTAACAGTCTGTATTTGTCAGCCCTAATTAGGCTCCGAGTCAGCAAGATACTTAAGCAAGTACCTAAATTCAAGCATGTTAATAGTTCTACTGACTACTTAACTAGATAACATGCATGCTCAAAATTAGGCATGTAATTAAGTACATCATTTAAGTGGGGCTTTAATACATAGGACTTTCTAGAATACCTTATTCATTTATTCTACCACTTAATTTTGGAGGATTGCATTTCCAAACATTGGCTGAAAAGCTGAATGTGATTTTCTGCAATGACTGCTAAGTAATGGTCAGCATAACATGATGTTTTTTTAAAAAAAGAGATTTGCTTACAGCTATACCAAACAGCCACCATATTAAACAGTTAACCACAGGTCTAGTAAAACCATGCTTGATATCAGTTTTGATCAGAGTTTCTTCTAGCACAATTCAAGCCATAGTATGGATAGGCCCTTCAGGAAGTAGATCAGCTGTCACCCGAAAGCAGGAGTTCATCATCCCCATTACTTTCATTTACATAGCTTTGAATATTATCAGCTACTGTAAAATTATCCAGACCATTCCTTTCTTTCGTTTTCACTTTCCTATATCCATTCATAGTATGTGTCTTCATGTGCCCAAGTACATGGCTACATCCTACTTATCTCCATATACATAAAACATATGCACTAAACATGTAATACCTAGAAAATACATGGCTTGTGTTAGTATTATTTTACTTCAAGTTGAATACGATATAGATGTGAAATTTTCTTGGCTCTCTTTTCAGAGACACTTTACCTTTTCCAAAATGAAATTTGTATTTGGGGAAAATTTACATTAAGGGTCAAATCCTGATCCCAATAAGGGCCAACTCACAAGAGTTTTGCTATTAATTTCAAAGGGACAAGGATTTGGCCCTAAAACAATATATTGATAAAGCAATAATTTGTTTTTTTTCCTGCCGCAGTAAAGGCCTAGTGTGGCCAAAATTCGTCATGAATGAACTCTGACATCTCTAAGACACAAAAGTAAATGTAAGCAGAGTCAGGATGAGCTCTACCCTGACATCTGGTGGTGAATTATGGCGAGTGTGGAAAAGAACTCCAGGGGCTGATCTTGTTTGCATAGGCACACCCACTCGCCTGGCATGAAACAACAGCAATTCAAAGTGGTTACTTTGGCTGGTGTGGGATCCCCAGTTTTCTCTGTTATTGGGGCAGGAAGAATAAAGTTTTGTTACCCTGATTCTGTGAATCAAGGCCAGTGGAACTGTGTGAGTCCTTCACCATTACCTAAGTAGCACTTGCTTGACAAGGGGCATGGGTTACAAAACCCAGTGAATAGAGAGAGGACGGGGACAGGTATTTGTACCTGATGGTATGGGCCCTCTCTGAGGGTTTGAAACACCAATTGCACTACCTCCTCTCTCCACTGTTGAATGTCAGAGCTAACTTTGATTCCATTAGGAGTCTAGTTACAGGCTGCTGAGCTGAATTCACTTTGGGACAATGGTGCACTAGCACTGGGGCTCCCCTACTATGAGCTGAAATTGCCAAGAGCTGAAATCACAAAAGAGCTAAAGTTATTAAGAGCTGAGATCACTGAGGCTGTGTTAACTAGTGGGGGAGCCTGAAGCTATATTGCTAAGCGGCTGGCGGAGCAGCTAGCAGAGTGGAGCCTCGTGAAGACGGTTGGAGCGGAGCTGAGCGACTCACAGGTCAGTGAGCAGAGCGGAGCGGCTGGAGGAGCAGCTAGCAGAGTGGAGCCTTGTGGGAGCGGCCCAAGGGACGGCTGAAGTAGAGCAGAGCTGAGCGGAGCAGCTGCCAGAGCAGTTCGTGGGACGGCGGGAGCGGCTCACGGGACAGCTGGTGGAGTGGAGCGGCTCGTGGTGAAGGCTGCGGTGGAACCCCATCGGCCTCGGATCACGTAAGGTGCCCCTTAACACCCTGCATGCCCCCCCCCCCGAACTCTGGGGCTGCACTGACCAGGGACAGAGACTTTGGGGGGTTGTTGGACTTTTGGGACTTTGGTGATCCTTGGGTTGCTGGACCCAAGAGACTTTGGGGTTGTGGGACTTTGGTGATTCTTGGGTTGCTGGTTTCAAGAACCAACGGGAAAGGACACAGCCCAATTTGCTGGGGTGGGTTTTTTGCTCATGGTTTGTGTTATGAATCCTGTTTGTGGTGTTTTTCCAATTTAATGCTGATGTCGTTTACCTCATGTTATTAAACATTTTCTGTTACACTCAGACTCCGTGCTTGCAAGAGGGGAAGTATTGCCTCTTAGAGGCACCCAGGGGGTGGTATGTAGTTGTCCCAGGTCACTGGGTGGGGGCTCGAGCTGGTTTTGCATTGCGTTATTGAAACGGATCCCCTAGATACAGAACCCAGCCCTTGTTGCTGCCAACTTAGATGGGCAGAAGGGTTAAATAAATATGAAACAGACCTTACCACAATAAGGAAGGTCCTCTTTTTGTGTAACCATCTAAGTCCATGCTGCACGCTTAATTATAAACAACAATGGGCTACATGGAGGAAAAGTCAGTATCTATACAACCAGGAGCTTAAAACAGCAGAATGGCATTCCTTTATTTACAGTCTCAAGGGAGAACAACAGAACTTCTCACTCTACCAAAACATTGAGAATGTGATTTTAAAAACCTAAACTAGTGCTGTTTACTGCATTCCACTTGTAACTCTTGATCTGTTATTGACCTGAAGACTACACTGACATTTAGAAGAAGACTTACTGTCCCAATTTAGAAAAAAAGAAAAGATTACAAGAGTAACTTTCCATAATCTTTTTGAACTCTAGAACTCTGTTAAACATGAAGCTGCTATTTGCTCTTTCTGTCATGAGATTCTGGTTCACTGAGAGGAGAAAAGGAAAGAATGGAGGTTAGAGTGCTCTGGAAGACCTGCCTGGCAAGCAACAGTGTCTTATTTATCTTAAAATGTTCATAAAATTAGCCATACTGTATCAGACAATTAGCCTTAAGTTAGTACCCTGCTTCTGGAATGTAAGCAAAACATAACCAAGGTGTACTCTCAAAACAATATTTGCTTGCCCAATTGTGCAGTACTATAAAAGTTGTTGGGCTCCGGTGGCGCAGGGTCCGGAGGCATGGGGGCTGCCCAAAGCCCGTAGCGCTCGGCTCTTAAACAGAGCCGAAGAGTCTGGGGAGGAGCAGAGCCGCCACGGCCGGAGGCTCTGCTCCTCCTCTGACTCTTCGGCTCTGTTTAAGAGCCGAGCTGCCCGAGCGCTACTGGCTTCGGGTAGCCCCCATGCCTCCGGACCCTGCGCCGCCGGAGCCCGGGAGGGGAAGTGCCCGGCCGGCGGCTGGGGTCCGGAGGCAAGGGGGCTGCCTGAAGCCCATAGCGCTCGGGTAGCTCAGCTCTTAAACAGAGCCGAAGAGTCAGGGGAGGAGCAGAGCAACCGTGGGAGGGGAAGTGCCCGGCCGGCATTTTCCCGGACATGCTCGGCTTTTTGGCAATTCCCCCCAGACGGGGGTTTGATTGCCGAAAAGCCGGACATGTCCGGGAAAAACCGGACGTATGGTAACCCTATTTAAGTGTGTGTAAGAAGGGAGGAGAAAAGTGAAGAATCCTGAAATGGTACAGTAGTACTTATACATCAATGAGACTTAGTGATGAATTATAGCTCTGGCTTAACACGGAGTTCTTAGGGCTTTTGAACATGCTGAAAGCAGCAGCAACATTGAACAGATTTGAAGCAACATGGCCTAAGAGATGAATCTGGGAGGGTGTGTGTAAGATTTGAAGAGATACATGGAAGAAATCAGTGTGAAGATATCGAAGAAATACAAAGCATTTCCCTTTCTTTTCTTCTCTGTAGATATGCCCTTTATAGTTTGAGAGGAAAAATGCCATGACCATCTCTTTAGAAATTTATCTGCAGCACCAATGCTATGCAGAGAGATTAACATTCATGAGGAACTGTTAATCTCTCCTACACATATTGGACAAACGCAGACTCAGGGGATCTCCTCTTGATAAATTCATTCCTCTTACCTCAGTTATCTTTTTCCATGCGGCTTTAATTAAAAAAAAAGTGCAGTTGCACTATATTTTTTTCTAATTGCCAAGAATAGACTGAAGAGTATTCCAAATTAAATTTAATGTAAGACTGATAAAGCAGTATCAACGTTTACATTTTAACTGCACAGAAGATAGGAAATTCCAAGTTATAATTCTCACAGCAGCAGTTGCCTCTTTGCATGTACCATGGAATATGGGGTTAAGATAGGTCTAGGGATGGGGAAGGAGAGGGAGATAGGAGAAGAGTGGGACAAAGATTTTGGGGTGGGAAGATAGGGGCAGAAGGGTTTCTAACCATTAAAGCACATTCTCCTCAAGAACCTGGAACTGAATCCAGGATTCATGAGTCTCTGCATTCTTTGCTAGTGGGTTTCACAATTATTTGCTGATAGCAAAGTGTGTGTCTAATCCCCGCTTAAGTGCCTGATTCATATAGAGGACAAGCACCTACTACTGCAACTAGTTATTCCGTTAGCTCAAGCGTCAGACATCTGTGATGTCTATCGAAAGGTCCAAAACCTGCTCATGACCCACACTGGAAGTTAATATGGTTCCACATGATGGAATTTCTGTTGGATTTGTTTGTTTGTTTTTACTTAAACTTAGGAAATTACATAAAGAACATTAAGGTTGCAAAGTCAAGCACTCAAAAGTTAGGAAATGCCAAATCTAAGGTTGCCTATGTAACCTTAATTTGACCCCTATGATTCAGTAGTAGAGAGATTGTTTTAACTCTGTATTTGGCACTGGTACGATTGCTTCTGGAATACTGTGTCCAGTTCTGGTGTCCACAATTCAAGAAGGATGTTGATAAATTAGAAAGCGTTCACAAAAGAGCCACAAGAATTATTAAAGGATTAGACAACATGCCTTATAGTGATAGACTCAAAGAGCTCAATCTCTTTAGTTTAAAAAGGAGAAGGGGTGATTTGATTACAGTCTGCAAGTACCTAGGTAGTGAACAAATTTTTCATATTGGACTCTTCAATCTAGCAGAGAAAGATATAACACGATCCAATGGCTAGAAGTTAAAGCTAGACAAATTCAGACTGGAAATAAGGTGTAAATTTATTTAACAGTGAGGATGATAAATCACCGGACCAATTAACCCAGATTTTTGGTGGATTCTCCATCACTGGCCATTTTTAAACCAAGAATGGATGTTTTCCTAAAAGATATGCTCTAGGAATTTTTTCAGGGAAGTGCTATGGCCTGTTCTATACAAGTGGTCAGCTTAGATGATCACAATAGGCCCTACTGGCCTTAGAATATATTAATCTACATGATCAACTACGATTTTTTCAGCCTGACGCACATGTCTGACGCATACATTTTCAGCCAGTACACTTAAAAATTTGGGAAAGTTTTAAGCAACTGAAAACAGGGTCTCAATGGATAGTTTCAGGCAACCTTAATAATAGGCAGCATAGCAGTGCTGCCTATAATTCTGTCTGCCTTCCACCTCCACAGTTTTTAGGATTTTTTTAATCATCCAGGACAGATTTATTCCTTGTATTCTTTCTGAATTTTACATCTTGTTTCCAGAGAATGAAAATGAAAGTGAGAAAGCTAAGCTACTCTCTTCACCAATTAGCCAGGATTTTAAAGTAAACACTGCATCCTTCAATAGGGGCCAATAGCGCCTTCCATTGACATCCAAAGGCTGTTATGCTCCTGCCACTTTCTATATAGACAATCGCATTACATGAACATCTCTTAAAATCGACTATTATTACAGTCATCTGAAAATCATGGGTACACTTAAAAGTTCCACATAGGAGTGCTGGGTGCCAAAACTGCAGAGCTAGTTTGTTGTTCTGAAATTTGTGTACTAACTTCAGATAGCTATCAGTGCACCTGTTCATCTATGTTGCCAAACAGCAGGATTCTAGTGATTTGGGGGGGGGGGGGGGGGGGAGGGGAGAATCATCACAGCAAGATAGTTACTCTAATAGCCATCACGAATCACTTTTGTAATGTTTCAGATAATCAACAGTATTATTATCTTTATGTATAGTAGCTAAGAAGTTATGATTTCTTTTTTTAGTTTAAAAAATGACTAAAAGCAAAAGTTTAACATAAAAAAATAATAGATTGTACAGGTTTCTGTTTGGAATAAGTTCCTCAAAAACTTCATGATTACTATTACTGGTGTATAACTATCTAGTAAATTTCATTAGCATTTTTATTAACAGGATTATAATTTTATTTTTGCCTAGAGGCAAAATTAGAACCAGACTGAAGAGCCTGAAGAGCCCTTTGGTAAGAGGGGTGGGACTGCAGAATCTTCTAGGATTATTCTCAATTATTTTGTCCTGTTTCATTTTATTCTCTCCTGCATTTGCTTTCAAATAGAGATTGGAGAGTCTCCTCGTTGCTGGGGGAGGATTTATTTTCTGAGTGCACTGAATTTTCAAAAACTGTCCAAGGAATAATTCCCTAGAATCTTCTATATTTGAGATATTAATGATCTGCATATTTAGAATATTGTCTAAGCATCAGCTCTTCTCCTCCCAATAAATTTTCACTTGGGTTATTGTAGCAAACCTCCCCCAGTGAGGAAAGAAACAAGAGAATTATAACCAGAATGGACTATTTAAGCATAACTCACTCCCAGTGGAGATTTCTCTTCCCTTTTAGCCAGTGGTTCTCAATTTTTTTTTAGAATGGGGTCACATACTCAAGGAGGAAATGGAGGGTCAGAACAACCCCTGGACTTGTTTGCAAAATCTTGCCGCACCCCAAGTTAATAAAATGACAGACTATTTCCGCAATTCTACTAGTGCCGTAATTGAAACATCTGGGTTTAAAGAAACCCTCTCTACAAACATTCTGTAATTTGTTAGATTAGATTTTTAGATGTTTTTATTTGTTTGTTTGTTTTTTCTTTTGTTCACTTGACCGAGGAAAGAGGATTTGGGGAATAGTTAAATCTCATCTGAACTTATCAAGCAGCAATTTGGAGAATCATGGGTATTCCAATACTCTTGAAGCAGTATGTGCTGTGCCTCTCAAGATAAGAACACTGCAGCTAATTCAAAGTCAACATGTTATCAAATTCCAATTTAGTCCTATGTGCACAACAATTTTTAGAACTGAATGGTGTGATTGTGGGGCCTAAAGATCTGATATTGTCTCAGTTTCATTTTCTCTACAACCTTGTATTAGCCTTAAACCTTTGCAAAGATACTAACCAACTATCCAATACTGAGCATCACCCTGCCTAGATGCCCATAGCAGTACTCCAAATCCTCAAGAATTTTTCTAAAGACAGTGAATTTCAATCCCAAAAGGCAAGTCTAAATGCTTGCACATGATAGAATGGTCTCAAATTACCATTTCTGAGGCCACACAGACACCTTGAGAAATTCCTTATGAATTCCAATTAAGGAATATACGATCAACATTTGTAGACTATGTCTCAAAATTTAGTACCAAAGAGATTAATTTATGAGAAACCAAAATACACTCAGTGTAGGAATCACTTAGCTTTTTAGATTAGCTCTTTCCAGAAATCAACCTTTACAGTTGTTACCAATCTGCCTCAACCAATTTTACTGACTGATGCACATTTTCAGTTTCCAAAAATAATCTAAACTGTATCAAATATAAGTTTGTATCAAATACAAATAAAGGAGTCATTCACCAAACTCCCTCCCACTGACCGTAGTAAAATCCAATCAATCCACTTGTTGGATCTTATCCCAAAGGAGACTTTTTCTGGGATAACCTGTAACTTACTTTCAGTTTGTGTGTGTGCAAATATAGGGCAAGAAAAGAAGGCAGATCAACATTTCTGGAGACAATATGTCTACAGAGCAAATACAGAACAAGCTGTAGTTCTGCATCCCCCACACTGACCCACTAACATGCCTCAACCTTTACCCAAAGAGAACTCCTTCTTGACAGACAGATCAGTGTCTATATCCATTCAAAGTCTCTTTGTTAAAGTGGTCAACAAGGGGACCAATTAGCATCAAATGTGATGGTGGTTTTTCTGATATGGATTTTTGTCTACAGGGAACTGAATTGAGACCAAACTCATTTCATAAAAAACAACCTACAATTGCCAGGTGATAACTTTTTTATTGAAATATTCAGGTTTTCCCAGTAATTTTCATATAGGAATCCTAATGGTTAAAGAGCCTTAATATTCTTAAATCTCTTTACTCTTTATTCAAGTCATACAGATATGTTGCACTCCTTCAGAAATAAATATAATAAAAGTCTAATTACACCATTTGGGAAATATTTGGAACTGGGTATTTGTCATAGGAGAAGATGATAAAAAGAAGATTTGGCAACTGAGGATTTACTGTGTTTGATGGTTGTAGGGGTGGTGGGAAGGGAAGTGGGAGTCATGGGAGCCCCTGGAAGAGTTAAGCAGTTGGTGATGGGAGATCAGATTCAGACAAAAACTCCATTGGGGAGAATATACATTTCTGTGTCATATATTCATCCAAAGTACCTCATGACCGCTTCTTGGATTAAAAGTACTCATCCTCAGGATTCAATAAATATATTTTCCTTTAAATTATAATTAAAATAAAAATATTTCTCCTATTACTTTCAGCTCCAGCACTAAAATAGGCAAAGAAAGTGCACATTTCCCCAAATATTATAATAAAACTGAAGCAATACTACTTAAAAAAATCCTTTACTTCTGTAACCAGCACAACCACAAAAGGGCTTTTTGTGGAATACCAGAATTTTTTTTATTGTTCATTTACACAATAATTATGACAACGTCACAGGATAAGAACATAAGAATAGCCATACTGGGTCAGACCAAAAGTCCATCTAGCCCAGTATCCTGTCTTCCGACAGTGGCCAATGCCAGGTGCCCCAGAGGGAATGAACAGAACAGATAATCATCAAGTGATCCATCCCCTGTCGCTCATTCTCAGCTTCTGGCAGACAGAGGCTAGGGACACCATCCCTACCCATCCTGGCTAATAGCCTTTGATGGACTTATCCTCCATGAATTTATCTAATTCTTTTTTGAACCCTGTCATAGCCTTGACCTTCACAACATCCTCTAGCAAAAAGTTCCAGAGATTGACTGTGTGTTGTGTGAAGTAATACTTCCTTTTGTTTTAAACCTGCTGTCTATTAATTTCATTTGGTGACCCCTAGTTATTGTGTTATGAGAAGCAGTAAATAATACTTCCTTATTTACTTTCTCCACAGCAGTCATGATTTTATAGACCTCTATCATATCCCTCCTTAGTCGTCGCTTTTCCAAGCTGAAAAGTCCCAATCTTATTAATCTCTCCTCATATGGCAGCCGTTCCATATCACTAATAATTTTTGTTGCCCTTTTCTAAACCTTTCGCTGAATACATTTTTCATAATCAAAAATTGAGTACATAATGTGCTGAAATTTAAGTCAGTTACTGGGA
The DNA here is from genome assembly GCF_027887155.1 of Malaclemys terrapin pileata. Taxonomy (NCBI): domain Eukaryota; kingdom Metazoa; phylum Chordata; order Testudines; family Emydidae; genus Malaclemys; species Malaclemys terrapin. Next base: position 91,572,292 of record NC_071507.1, read on the forward strand.
CAGTTGTTTTGTTTTATAGATGAAAAATAAAGTCTGAGACCTGTTTATGAAAAGCTCAGGAAAAAGCTATAATACTTTCTAAATAAAAAAATTATTTGGAGTGGACTGTAGAAAATGCTGCATGACCATGCATCCCCCATTGCCTCTGCACCCATCTCATCCCAAATGGGGAGCATAGTGTGGGAGGAAGAAGGGCTTGTGGATCCAGCAAGTTGCAGACCCACTGACCTGATGTTAATACTCAGATGCCACTGTGTGGCAGGATACACAGAAATCCCTTGTGGAGTACAGCTCTCTGGCATGTAGGGAAGGCAGATCGCCATATAGGCTCCCTGCGTCCCATCCCCCAATGCAGCACAGTGGAACCAAACTAGTTCTGCTGTGGACCCTCCAATCTGCTGAAGGGGGACAGGGGTTTACCGCTAACACACCAGTGATCAGTGAATCAATTACTATATTTTATAGTAATACAGAAATACAATTTTATCTGTAGAATAAACACAAGCCAATGACAAATTTGTGTCTCCTTCTATAAAACACAATCAGTTTTCTTCCAGCTGTAACTGTTCTGAAACTGAGCCCTTCAATCAAAACTTGTGTTAGGATTTCAATCATACTGCAACCTCAAGATTCAAACACTGCAAAAAATGCAACCATTACAATTTACAGGGCTATTCTATGGTTCTATAAGATATTAAAAATGAACTGGTTACCTTAAATCTCTGCCAAAGGGTTTGAAAAAGTATTCTAAAGTAATGCATGTAAAAAGTGATAAAAATACCTTTTTTTGGCCCACAAAATCCACCATGTGGGAAAACTTGTAGGTTTCATAATTTATTTTTGTACTTTCATAAGTGTCATTGGAGAAAGAAAAGCCAACTATGGCATCAAAAGATGAACAGAGGAAAAGGTCATAATTTGTATCAGATGGAAGACTCCTATATATGCACAGCCTCACAGTTCGACTGTAGCTTAACATACTTAATTGTAATGGTTTGTGTCTCTTCTGTTCTTACCAGAGTGTAGCTTCCTCTAAAAATTGACTATTGAAGTTGCACTGTAGGGTTTCATGTATGTTTCCCAAGGAATTCTGTATCAAATTAACACAGTGTTGTTGGGAGTTTTTTTGTTTGTTCTTTTTTTGCTTTAGTAAAAAGATTTTTGAATCAGCAACTCTGCAAGGGCTTTGACAGCCAAGTAGCATATCTTTTGGTGTTGACATTTGCAGTTATAAAAACTCTGCAATTAGAACTTAGTAAATAATTGCCTTGATGTATGAGCCATATCAGAATCTAGCTCACTGTTCCATAGTTGTGTTGGCTCTGCATGAATAAAAAATAATAAAAGTGTAACTGTTGTCATTGATGGGCAACCTTCTATGGACTATGTCTTCCTATGTGCTTGTATGCCGCCTAACACAAATCAGTACAGCCCTGTGCGGATACAAAATTTGTATCCGCATCCAATCTGCAATCATGGTCCATGGATATAAAATGACTATCTGCAGATTTGTGGGGCTCTACAAATCAGTCCCTGTTCCTAGCTGGGGCCCTTCAGCAGACAATATAAATAAACAACATCAATGTTATAATTAGATGTGATCCAACACAAGGTATGTTACTTAAGAAGGTGCAGAATTTTTAAGAATTTAAAAAGTATTGCATGCCAGTGTCACTTTTCTTCCCATGAACACTTTAAAAAGTACACAAGTATTTTCCTATGCAGTAGGGAACCTTGCATCATATATGGAGAAAAGGCCAGTAACAAATTACAGCAGTAAACTATCATTCTCCATGCCCACCACTGTGGTCAGCAACGTCTGACTGAAGAATTCCTCAGTCCCTTTTCTAGGAGAATCAATACTATTTGTTAGTTGAAATAGTATTATTTCAGAGTGATTACTGTTGAGATGGGAGTTTGTCCTCCACAAGCTGAGCAGCATTCTGCCTCCACACAGTACATTCACACTTGGAAGGAAAGCGAAGGGACAATGACAGACCTTCTGTGTTACCTATTTGTCTTTCCAGGTCTGCTGCTTCATCTGGTGTTGCACGTGGGAGGACTCCAGGATCACTGAAACTAGTACGCATCAGGGTCCCCATCACGAAAAAGAACAGAATCCCACCTATTGCAGGAATAGCAGGTGTAATCTTCTCTGACAAATATGGACAACTACAAGGGAGGGGGAAAAAGAAATAATTGTTAAACTACTAATGTCAAATAGTGCAGTACATGTTCTCAGAAACTATTAAGTCACTTGCCATTAAAGATCTATCTAGGTTAAGATTTTACATTCTATTAAGTCTAGATTGCTTTGCAGTGGAATGCTACTTTTAATAAATCTGAAAGGTGGCTTTAAAAAGCCACACCTATCACTATCCCCTAGTACTGGTTTAATATAATAAAGACTCAAAGAGCATAACAACCACCGCATTGTTAAGTAATATTCCCTTATTACACATAAAACAATGGGAAATTTTTTAAAAGTGAGGAGGTAACACAAAGGAAGTAATTCAATGAATTCTATAAAATGAATTATACTCCACTGTTAGAGGAAATGCACAAGGACGTACATAAATGGCACATGCTTCCTTTATCCCTCTTGGGAGGTATCAGTGTTATGAAAATAGAATGTGGTGCCTCAAGCTTTTGTTTACTCTCTCATTCCATTCTTTGTAATTTATTCTGTAAGCTTGTTTATTTGCTTTAAAAATAAAAGGAGTGTAATAACAGTGCAACACACATGGAAATGAACAACCAAGGTGGTCCACGGCAAGGATAGCCCTTTTTCAGAACAGTAGAGCGTTTATTGTTACCAGACTTAAAAAATGATTACTGGGCTGCAAGGCTATAAAGCACACAGATTTTTTTTTTTTTAAATTATTCCACTCAGAAAAATCATCATAGATGGAAGCACTGGAACCTAATTTAACTCACAATCATGGTTGTAAGTGAAACGAGAACAACCATTTTCAGTTGTACTTAGACACTGTACAGTATAAAACTCCGGCTAATCTCAGAATAACACTAGGTATTGATGGATCATCCTGGTATATGCATGGATTTAAATAATCCAAGCAGTGTGTTATAGAACAGAGAAAGTCAAAATCCCACCCCATTTGATGTATTTATATTCACAATTTAAGCTTTAGTTTAAACCAACAATAAACTGAAAAGCAAATTTCTAGCCAGGTCATGGTTGACAATATAACCTTCCAGATCTGAACCAAGTGTAACCAGCATTGCCTTCCCTAGTCTGCAGATGATCGGAAACAATGACTAAGGGTAGGTCTACAATGCAATCGGGATATGCAGTGTAGACATACCAGAACTAGCTTTGATTGAGCTAGCTTGCTAAAAATAGCAGAGTAGCCACAGTGTCATGGGCTTGCCAGCTAGCTTTATCAAAGTTAACTTGGACATGCCTGCGTGTGCTGCAACTGTCTCCCTCTCCCCATGAACCTCACTGGGATGCTAACTGCCACGCTAAACAACGACAACATTAAATATTTCTATGGCTGATCACTTTAGCAGAGGGAATGGGGAAACGGTAGAAATAATAATTAAAAGTTCAGTTACTGTATAAAGACCATATTTCACCCTGTGCAAAGCTCAGGGTGAGAGTTCAGATGTGGATGGACAACAACATGTAGTTCTAAATTTTTACTGTAGCCCATGGCACGTAATTCTATTAACAATGGAATATGGCCCTTTGACACACAGAATTTGACACTGCTGTTATAGTAGCATGTTAGGGAAGGAAAGTTAAAGTACCAACAAAAAAATTGACTTGGTTGAAAGAATAGTCCTAAAAGATCTAATACAATTTAAATAACTGCAGATGAACTTCACAAAGTTTAAGAAATCAGTTCTTAACTTGTTTAATATATCAGAAAAGCCAGTCAAAACCAACAACCTACAAGTATCTTTTATACAAATCTGAAACTATTATAGCGGTCAATATATGTCTTGTGCATGCAGAATTATTAAAAATCAACCCACTGCATTGGACTCTGAAACAACAGTGCAAGTCGGCTCTAAGGATATATTTTGAAGTGAAATATTGGGAACATGAAACCTTACTATTATAATAATAATCAATATTAAATAAAGCACCGTACATTATTTTTGGTTGCATTATTCATATCAGACTCCAAAGAAACGGGAACTAAAAGTCTGTAGGTCACATGAGTGCTGGAAGGTAACTTGAGATATACCTGTGGAACAGTAAAAAGCTATAAAAATTTTGGACAAATGCCAAAGCAGCACTGCTGACAATGTTTAGATATAGACTTCATCCAGAATCACCACTCATTCTAGGAATGATACTTTAAGCATCCATTTTTAATGGTCACCATAAAATATATAATCATTTGTTATGTGCTAAGATTAGCATTCCATGATATTGATCGAAAAAAATCCAACTTCCCACATCAAAAGATTAAAAGACCAAAGAGGCAATACATTATATGACAAATGAGAAAATTATCTAACAAAAATATTAAAATCTCTTGATAAATATCTAGCTGAAACACAATCAAACTCTGAAGAAAATCAGACCCATCAAAATTTGAAGATACTGTTTCACTCCTTACAAGAGAAAGGGCTTGTCTAAACTAAAAACTTGGGTCTGTCAGATGATTAAAACAATCGCAATTAATCATGTGATTAAAAAACAGTCATAATCACAATTTGAATTAATAGAACATTAGTTAAAGCATAATAGAATACCAATTTAAATTTATTTTAAATATTATTGGATGTTTTTCTACATTTTCAAATATATTGATTTCAATAACAGAATACAAAGTATATGGTGCTCACTTTATTTTTTATTACAAATGTTTGCACTGTAAAAAAGATAAAAATAGTATTTTTCAATTCACCTCATACAAGTACTGTAATGCAATCTCTTTATGGTGAAAGTGCAACTTGCAAAAGTAGAATTTTTATTTTTTTTAACTTGGAGGAAATTAATTTGTTAATTTAAAAGCACTACAAAAATGCTACTTAGTAATAACCTGGAACCAACTGCTCTGATGTTCTATGAAAGGGACACCATCAATTTAAAAAATCATTTCTACCTGGGAATTTGATCCCTATTAGATCAATTAATGTGACCTCCTGTATAAGACAAGTCATAGAATTTCACCCATTTACCCCTGTATTGAGCCTAATAACACGTGTCTGACTACAGCATATCTTCCAGGAAGCCCAAGTAATTCCTCAAAATTACTGTAAATGGATTAGAAAAACAGTATTTATTTCCCCCCCCCCACTGTGTTTACTGTCTCCACTTGACAGAACTTGGTGGAGTCAGTTTCACTCAGTTGCACTTCCTGTCTCATTTGGTAGCTGTGCCAGATAGGGAAACTTCCTGCAATATGTCTGGGAGATCATATCGTATTAAGTGCATGAATGGTTTATATATTATTGCAGGCCAGGGATTGTGTGCACTCCACAGGATTAACACAGCAGCTCCAGGAAGTGAAAATAGTAAGGGAGGATTAAAGCGAATTATTCAGATTATAACACCTCCACAGAGGACCAACTCCTGGGAAAGCTCACATATTCTGGTTCAAACTGGATTCTCCAGAGACCACAAAAACAGCCCAATCTTAAACTTACTTTGGGACTTTGTTCTGATTCCTTTAGACTAAAAACTGGTATCAACTTGTAACCATGAGGAAACCCAATTGTGGGGTTTGAAGGACTGACATTGTCACTTGAGGGTGATGACTGGTTAGCTTTTTAGCGTGCATGTAGGTTCTTTTCTTGTTTTTATATGCTTTCTCTGAAATTCTTTCACCTTCAGAATAAATGTGTTTGCTTAGAAGGAGCTCTCTGGTAACTTGTAACTGCTGGCAATATACTGTTCATAGCCCTTGAAAAGCCAAGCATAGGAAATGCCTTTTAGGCAGACTGGCTTGCTGGGGACAGCACAGTGTGGATCGGGGAGCTGTGCAGTCTCAAAACCCCCAGTCAGAAGGGAGTGAGACACTGATCTCCACCCAAGAGAGTGACAGCTGGAAGCCAGAAACGTTTAAGTGGGTGCCCTTGTAGGACCACGGAGGGGAAAAATACAAGTGCAGTTACCTTGAAACTGTGACACCAGCATGATGATAATCACAGATTGCACACTGCTTTAGAGGAAGAGCTCTTATATATACTCTGCCCTAGGTTCTGTAAGAGGGTGTTCTCCACTAACGGAAGTAGCAAAGCTGACACTGAAGAAACAGCAGGTAGACACATGCAGAGAGAGGAAGAAAATAAAAGACCTAAGTTTGTCTAGTATGATTATTCTCAGCCTGCCCAGGTGGCAGTTTTAAACAGCAAAAGAGCAGGAAAAAAATCCACACACATACAAAAACTTTGTACTTTTTTTATATAATGGAATTTTTATAAGAATTCTAGAAAAGCCATTCTAGGACATATAATTTCATAAAAAAAATTATATATTTGAAATTGATCGTTTTTTAAAAATTCAAAGCTGATAATGACCCTCTAAATGCATTTGTGCTGCTATGTAAAGCTCAACATACATTAAAAACAGTTTAGTTGTTTTTAGAACTGGTCAAATACTACCAAACATTTCCCCAGTTGTTCAAATTTTTGAATTCACTTGCTTTAGCTTCACTTGCATTCCCTGGTGTGTTCACTTTCCTCAGACAATTTGGCTAGAGCTGTACTAGTAAGTGATTTTTTATATTTTTGGTAGTTGTGGAAAAAAATTGGTTTCCAGTCAACCTGAAATCAAGATTTTTTTGAATGTTCAGTGAATTAAAAAGTCAGGAAAGTTTCATTTTGAGTCAAACTCGTTTAATTCAACCTAAAATTAACAATTTTGGGCATTTTAACCAATTTTAAAAATAAAAGCAAGGGGAATTTGCAAAATCAGGGGCTTGATCACAAAACAGGAAAGAAAGAAGATGTTGGCAGTAAGCGCTCCCTCCCTCCCACCACTCAATAGCTCAGTGATTAGGGCATTCACCTGGGACGTTGGAGGGAGACCAAGGTTTGAATCTTCCACTCTTGACTTGACCCTAGGTCTCCCACCTCCCAGGTGAGTGCCCTAACCACTGGGCACAACCACCATTACCATTTTGTGAATGATGCTTCAGTAGTTCGAAAAATTACGCTTAGTTTGAAAATGTCAAAACGGCTCATTTTAACATTTCCAAAAAAAAAAAAAAAAATTTTAACAAAACAATCTAAATCAACATGAATTCACTAAAATGTTTCAGACAACCCAAATCCGCATTTTTGGTGAAAAAGTTTCAACTAAAAAGATTTCACCCATCTCCAATTCTGGCAAATATGTTTCTTTACAGGTATAAGTTTGTGTTCACAGACACATATTTTTAAAGCAAATATTGGAGAATATTCCCTGAAAGCAAATTTTGAGCTTTTAAAACAAAATATTCCCACCAGAATGGTAGTGGCAGTTCTTCCTTAAAAAAAGGCATTTATGACACTGACAGCTCGGGAACCCAATGAAAGAGACAAATAAATCTCCATCCTTCCGTAGCTCTATTAAATAAGAAGCATTAAAAAAAAATTTAAATTCATTTCCCTATAACAGCTATTCAATGGCCTACGGGAAGTGAGCTGGTGGCCTCAGCCAATCTCCAGACACCAGAAAACAACTGTCACTAATTGGCAGCTTGGTGATAGAGAGAACAAAGATTAATGGACCATACTTGGAAGTATCATTGACAGACGCCACTCAACACTCTTACAGTTACATTAACTGTCTTCAGTTTCAGAGATTGCACCATAGTTTGGATCTGTATCTCCCCAAACAAAAGAATCCAAAGGGTAAGGGCAGAGTGCAATTTTACAGCTATATTTTCCCATAAAATAGTCTGCTTTCCTCAGATCATTTTTAGAAGCTGTGTTTGAAGGTTAAAATGTGGGAGGACTGGTCTGTCATTGCTGGATAAAAATAGAACACACTGGTGCTGGAGAGATAATTATCAAGCACTGTCCCCTGAACTAAGTATGCCTAAGATATGATAAAACATCTCTTCTTAACACCCAAAAACCCTTTTAATTGTATAACCATGCTTGGACAAGGGCACTGAGTTTTGCAGAAAAGTAAGGACATGTAAGAAGAGCAGTGAAGAGAGCACAGCAAGAACCCTACAGCCTTTAAAAAGAAGAACAGGAGTACTTGTGGCACCTTAGAGACTAACAAATTTATTAGAGCATAAGCTTTCGTGGACTACAGCCCAGTCCACGAAAGCTTATGCTCTAATAAATTTGTTAGTCTCTAAGGTGCCACAAGTACTCCTGTTCTTCTTTTTGCGGATACAGACTAACACGGCTGTTACTCTGAAACTTGTCCTACAGCCTTTGTGCTCTTTACTAGAAAAGGGATGAAGAAAGAAGCAGATTGCAAACCTTCACCAGAAAGGTCAAGGCATTTCTGAACAGACCTCACTGACAGTTGTTGTTATGGTCTGCTAGGAAGATGCAGCAAATGACAAATCCAATATTGACTTCGCCGGCTTAGCTCTGCAGCTATAAAACACATTAATAGACAAATACAGCCACTTCCTACAGACAAAACAACAAAGAAAGCCTTTCATACCTCTGAGCGACTGGAGGAATCTGATTTTGATCTCCATCTGCTAATTGGAGGGTGGGGAATTAAAAAAATACCCCCATAACTGAAGAATCTGGATTTTAAGTAAGATGTATGACACAGAAATCAGAGGTGTAGCCTCACATGGAATTTTTTTTTTTTTTTTTTTTTTTAACTCATAAAAAATACTGTGATCCACATACATGGTATCACCTGAAGTAGAATACATTCTTACTCGCTTTTCATTCTTAAATTTCTGTTACATGAGGGGAAAAAAAGATATACTGTACAAAAGACAGTAGTAGTTTAATAAATAGGGAGAAATATAAACAGTGATAAAAATTATGAATTGTTCTCTTTGATCTACATTACCAATCAGACTTATCTTTAGTTCCATAGATACAGGTTAAATATCTGCAACAGATGTATCTGCAACAGCTATAAGTGCAATGTTTTGTCTAATGGCGAGATGGAGACAAACTTCTGCGTTCTACTTCTAGCTGTCACTGCTTCACTGTCTGAACGAGATATGTTCCTTAACCCAGTGGGTCTCAAACTTCTTGAACTCCAGGATCCCTTATTTCCCCCTCCCCCACTTATTTGTAGACTTTGCTCCCACCTTGGTCACACACCTATCAGCCAGAATGGAGGTCCCTCCATCCATTCTCTCCCTTCAGTCTTGCTGGGGCTGCGGATGAAACCGGTTGTTTCCCAGGGCTAGACTGGCAGACACAGAGTTCATATCAGTCACTGCTTTGACATATTATTTCCTCTTCAAACAAATGTTTTTCACAGCATGAATTTTCATTCAGCTGTGTTCTCTACCAAGCATTTATGTGAGTTGATGGTGAATCTGATGTATCCAAAGGGGGGAGAGGGGGAGGAAAAACTGAGGTGCAAAGAAAGAACACTCAAAGTTAGGCCACGATTCTGCAATCAAATCCACTTGATTTCAGTGGGGCTTGACAACAATGGACAAAAGGTCTGCACTACCAGAGCTGACTTGTAGGATCAGGGCCTAATATGGTAAGTGAACAAGACAGTTATTTTCACTAATTTTATTTATTTCACTTAATTTTATTGGATTGGGGGCTTTTATACCAAGCCCCCAATCAGACTTGGGACCCCATTGGTGCAGGGTGCTGTACAAACACAGAAACAAGACTGGATGTGGATATAACATACAAGCAAGTTAATATGGTAAAGTACTAGCACAACTTTATTACACGTACTGCAGGGCTTTTTTGGTTTGTAATTGGGTTTAGAAATAGGGAGGTTAGTACTAAGAAAAGGAAAGAAGGGGAAAAGGAACAGTCAGAGGTTGTCTTCGGTCTAGCCAGCAGCAAGCTATATTTTGTAGGCATCATGGCATAGATGAGTCTTAAGGAGGGATTTGAAGGAGTATATGGTAGCAGCAGTTGAGATTTTGTCAGGGATTCCCCCCATGCATGCATAAGGAGAAGCACAGGAGCATTTACAGGAGAAGCTGACTGGCAAAGTAAAGTACACCAATACAAAAAAATGTCACACCAAAAATCACACCATATTCAGGTTGCTTCCAGTCCCAAGAGACCACCCCAGATCAATTGGTACCCTAGATCTTACACCATAGACAACACCTGTAACCAATCCTATAATAAACTATCTAAAGGTTTACTAATTAGGAAAAAGGAATAAGAGTTCTTTACAGGATAAAGCAAGCAAACATACACACAAATGAGTTACCATCTAGATCCTAGAAGTGACAGAGTTGTAGTGATCTGTCAATTCAAAGTATCTTTCAGGGTGGACCCAGGAGGTAACCCCTGGGGATCTCTGGCTTCTGTTGTTTCTCTGGCTCTGTGAGAGTTCAAGCAGCAAAGAGATAAAAATAGTTGATGCAAAGATTTTCCATTACCCAGCACTCAAAGCGATGGGACGAGGCCTTCTCTCCATACTTTTCCATGGGCAGATGGGACAATTAACACAGTTTTTGTCTTTTAATGACTCACTTAAACGTTGACAGTCCTCCTGGATGAATGGGGGGGACAATTCCCTGCCTGGGTTCACAAGCTCAGAGCAAACATTTTCAACGTTGTAAAGCAAAACTTACATATTTTCTTATAGCATGGAATACAGACATTATAACGGAGATTACAAGCATTTCATAGAGTCTAAACACTAAATACATTCTTAGAAGACTAATACCTATTCTAAGCAAAACTAACAGAACGAACTAGTCTGGTATCCAGCTATAAGTTTGTCAGTTCTTAGCTAATGCCTGCAGATTTGGCAAGAGCTGGCATCTGGTCTGCCAGCATCACAGACACAATATAATATTTGTATGTGTACAACTAGCACTACAAAATTCCCAATCGCCCCCAAAAGTTCACGGTCAAAGCATAGTCGAGCACAGCACATTAACGTGGCTGGCCATTAGAGTGCTCTTTCAAGGCCTCTGTCAACTGTACAGCATCCCGTTGAGCTCTTGAGCCTGGCTGTTCAAGGTCCATGGACAGCTACTCCACCTCTGCCCTGGCAGCTTTTTTGCCTCACAAATACTATGCAGGACAACAGGCAGCTATATCTATTGGGATATTTTTCTCACTGAGATCCAATCTAGTAAGTAAACACCACCAGAGTCCCTTCAAGCAATGAAAGCACATTCAATTGTCATTCTGCACCTGCTGAGTCGATAGTTGAATCTTTCCTTGGTGCTGTCAAAATGGCCAGCATACAGCTTTATGAACCAGGAGAGCAAGAAGTAGGCTGGTCCCCCCAGAATCACTGCTGGCATTTTAATATGGCCAATGGTAATCAGCTGGTCGGGAAAAAATGTCCAGCTGCAGCTTTCTGAACAGTTCTGTGTTCTTAAAGTTGCAAGTGTCATGCACCTTCCCTGAGCAGCCCATACCAATGTCTGTAAAATGACCTGGGTGATCCACTAATGCTTGCATAACCATAGAAAAGTAGCCGTTTTCTATTCATGTACTCTGTGGCAAGGTAGCCCAGTGCCAAAATAGGGATATGTGTGCCGTCTATTGCTCCATCGCAGTTCAGGAACCCCATTGTTGCAGATCTATCCACTACATTCTTCACATTGCTTAGAGTCACAGTTCTGCGTAGCAAGAGATGATTAATGGTCCTACACATCTGTATGACAACAGCTCCTACTGCAGATTTTCCAACTACAAAATGATTTCCCACCAGCACCAATTCAGCATTGCAAGTTTCCACTATGTGACCACCACCAATTCTCCACTGGTGTCCCTGTTCAGTTGCAAAGTTCAACACATAGATCCAGGAATGTAGGCTTTCGCATCCGAAAGTTCTGCAAGCCATTGCTTATTGTCCCAAACCTGCACTACAATGCAATCACACCAGTCAATGCTCATTTCTCAGGCCAGAAGCAGGGCTCCACTGTCTGCAGCTGCTCAATGAACACCACCAACAACCTTGAATTAGTTTTTATGTCCTTCAACAAGCTCTCCTTGACGATATCTTCCTGCCCCCCATGTTATGGTTCTTCCTGCGGGTCTTCAAATGCCAGAGGATTGTAAGTCCTTTGTTTGCAGAGCTCTGTGGGTGCCATGTTTCTGTCAGTGATGGTGCACAGTGAAAAGTTCCACACAGGTTTGTGGGATTTTAAAAAGCAGCAAAAAAATGTTGGGACCTGTTTCGCATCATGAGATGGAGAAAGTTGTATGATGGGAACTTGACCACTTGCCCCTAGTCATTCCTACATGACTCACTTCTATCCCAAAATACATTGTGAAAGTTTTCCAAAAGGGATTGAGCCATGCAGTGGCACATGACCTACCTATGGTGCATCTCACTTACATTGACATGCACTTCTGGTGAGTATGCACACCACCAGCACAAACAGCCACATATGCACGCACATGAGCGATATACTAACTGTGGCAGCTGTACACCAATGTAACTTGCGTTGGCCAATCAGCCTCTCCTCTACACACTCTGGGCAGCCTCCCTACCCCATCCAGGAGTGATGTGTTGCAGGGCCTTCTGAATATTTTGCTGTACTCAGATTACATTTCTCCAAAGTGGAGAGAAAGCAAAAAGATAAAACAAAACAAACCGCAAAAACTTTGACAGAGGCAGGTTTTTTCTAAATGTTCACAGTTCATTCTCAGATTTCTGCCCAGTGTAGGATTCAAAACACCAAAGCTGCTAGAATCTGTGAATGTAATTAATTATTTTTCCCCCTGGAGACTATCTCAGGAACCCCTTGCTCAAATGGACCCACATTTGGATAATTAATCCTACCCTATACACCCATGAGGTACAGCAAATTTCAAGACAATTTGTGCAAGTGCACAAATACTAGAGCACTCAGAAGAGTCATTCTTTTAACAGGAAGGGCTTCCCAACTTTAGCTAGAGGACAGATGCCGCTTCACTGTAATATTGTAAAAAATTAAAGGGAAAATGAAGGGGAGGGGCACAACATATTCCTCATCAGCATAGCAGGCTCAGAGAGATGTGAAGTGGCCCACTCATCTCAGTGAGATGTTCTCAGCTGAAAAAGAATACTCAGTGAAGATGAATACAGCCTGAAACAGTAGCTCTGAGACATGCGAACAATCTCACCATTCATCGTCAGTGGGTGTTAGAAGGATAACAAATCCTTTTACCTCCTCCATTTGTGCATGCTCAGTGTAATCTATTAGGTGTGTGTATGGGCACGTGAGCCTTAAGCTGTTTGGCACATGCCTAACTGGAGAAACAAACTCTTAAAATAAAATTCATTTGATTCCCCCAAAGGGCTGGTGGATACCAGACACTCTGTTGGGGGTAACTCTCAAGCATTTGCAACCCTGATTTGATCTTTATTAGGGCTGTTGATTAATTGCCGTTAACTCATTGAATTAACTCAAAAAAATTAATCACGATTAATCGCAGTTTTAATTGTACTGTTAAACAATAGAATACCAGTTGTGATTTATTAAATATTTTGGATGTTTTTCTACATTTTCATATATATTGTATTCTGTGTTGTAACTGAAATCCAAGTGTATATTATTTTTGATTACAAATATTTGCACTGTAAAAATGATAAACAAAAGAAACAGTATTTTTCAATTCAACTCATACAAGTACTGTAGTGCAATCTCTTTGTCATGAAAGCGCAACTTAGAAATATAGATTTTTTTGTTACATAACTGCACTCAAAAGCAGAACAATGTAAGCATGAAGGGACATACGACTATACTTTCAGGGATCATTTCTATAGTTTGTAACTAGAGAAGTGTAGCCGAAAGTATCTGGCACATAAATCCTTGCAATGCCAGCTACAAAAGTGCCATGCAAATGTCTGTTCTCACTTTCAGGTGACATTGTAAATAAGAAGACGGTAGCATTATCTCCTGTAATGTAAACAAACTTGTTTGTCTTAGCATTTGGCTGAATAAGAAGTAGGACTGAGTGGACTTGCAGGCTCTAAAATTGTACATTTTATTTTTGAATGCATTTTTTTGTACATAATTCTACATTTGTAAGTTCAACTTTCATGATAAAGAGATTGCACTACAGTGCTTGTATTAGGTGAATTGAAAAATACTATTTCTTTTGTTTTTTTACAGTGCAAATACTTGTAACCAAAAATAAATATAAAGTGAGCATTGTACACATTGAATTCTGTGTTGTAATTGAAATCGATATATTTGAAAATGTAGAAAACATCCAAAAATATTTAAATGGTATTCTATTATTGTTTAACAGTGCGATTAATCGCAATTCATTTTTTTTATTGTGCGATTAATCCTGATTCATTTTTTTTAATCGCTTGACAGCCCTAATCTTTATCTGTGAGGGGAAAAATAGCTGCTAGAATGTGTTTTAACAGGAAGGGCTTCCCAACTTAGGAAGAGTTCCCCCTGCCTCTCCGCTTCTCCCTGCAGGATGTATCTCTGGAACGCCTGCATCAAACAGCCCTAAATCTGGAGCACTGACCATCCCTTATGCCCCCATGATACACCACAAATTTCAAGGCAATCTGATCAACCGTATGGACTTTAGAGTGCTTACAACAGTTGAGCTCTAGCTAGAAAGCTGGTGCTAACCCTAACTATAGTGTAGCTTTTACTGTGCTAAAATTGTAATTGTAACATTATTGCATGGTCACACAACAGGGCACAATTGAGGTTTTTGTGATGCCTTAACAATGCATACCATTCCCTAACATGTTAGGATTTCTTTTAAGTTTAACCTTTACTCTGAATTTTGGAGTTTGTAATGCTTGATTTTGGGAAATACTCAAACTTAACCCCAGTTTAATATATATTTTTAAATGGGAACAGACATATACTATTTTGTACAAGAATGTCCTACCACTATTCAATACTTTTAAAAAGTTATTACACAAAGGAACACCAGGGACTGCTAAATGAACCCTTGGACCATATAGATTAGAAGGAAAAAATATTCCTTAAATCCAAAAGTTTCAGAAAGCAGATCTCTTAAATCCAGTAGTGTAGGTCATTAACTAATCATCACTTTGAGGGGCAAGGTTCAAATCTATTGACATAGCTTGATGATTTTGGCAGAGACTGAGACAAACAGCAATTACCAAAAGCAAGAGAGACTGCAGGGCCTTTCTCTATCAGACCACCCAGCACGCAACGAGCCCCATAATAAGAATGGCTAAATTCAGCTGATATGCAAATCCATCGAAGTCAGAGTTACAGAAGAGATGGATTTGGACCTAGGAATTTAAAAGAATGTTAGGCAGCAATGTTGAACATAACAGCACAAAATAACCACGAATTCCTCCATAACAATTCAACTATGAGCATGCACATTCTCTGAGGTTCACTATAACAGATGTGCTACAATCAAGTAACAGCATGGTATGACTCTTCTCTCTTCTATTGCTACATGAATTAACTCTAATGATCAAATGACAAAGCTGAAAGTAGTGGATAGATATGATAATGCAAAATCTCGGTCTGAAAAATAGCTGCTTTTGTTACAGCTCCAAAATTAGCAAGCACATTTTATAATTTTTTTAAATCAAAGGAGAATTTTTAAAACATCGATATATAAAATCACCTATTTTAGAAGGTAGATAACAAAATGGGAAATTTTTCATTCCTTTTTTTTAAATCAGGAACCTCAGTCCTACCAAATCATTAGCTTCTTTAGAAAAGTCCAACAGATATGACATATCCTTGACAAACAAAAGGCTTTCAAAGTTACTCCTTCACAAACAGCAAGACAATCATAAAGGCTTTTCAAGTTCAAGTCTTGTTTAGTGACTGATTTCTGCCCTTTATAAATTATAAATACATTTCTTCTTTTTCTTTCCATATTGTACAAATAAAGTTTTTCACACTATTAGCTGATTAACAAATTTCTTTCTCTCTCTCTCTCACACACACACACACACACACACACTTTGTAGTGTTTCAATTAGTTCACAAAGAAGGTTAAGGTGAAATATTTGTTCTAACTGAAGACACAAAATACCAGTACTTAGGTAATCCTAAGTAGTTATAAATACAATAAAACCCACAATTTGGGAAAATACTTAATACCCCTAGCTCTATCCCCTGATGAGTGTTTTTTTTATATAAGTAAGAATTTCCAAGCCTGATTCTCTATTGCTTGCACCTTATGAAGTTTTACACCGAAGCAAAGTAAGTGCACAGTCTTGTGCAGAAAGTCTTCCTTCTGATTTGTACTGTTTTGTACCCAGGCTGCAGAGGCATCAATAACTTCACAGGATACAAGCGCAGAATCAGGCCCTGCTACAGGCCCTCTTGTTGGTAAGGGAGAGGCTCACAAGAGGACCTTTTTCTAATAAAGTGCCTGGAAGAATGAAATGATTGGTGAACCAGAGGGATTACTGCAGAGTGAAGAGTTCTACCAGAGGGGCTCAGTAATCCTACTCCCAATTATTTCTAGGCCACTAATTTCCATGACATTTTGTTTTCTGGAATTCTGCACATCAAAAGTCTACTACCTAAAACTTTCAAAACAACCTTTACTCAAAAATCCTGGGAAAACATCACTAATAGAGCCCATTACAATATAAATGTATGTGCGTGAAGCCCCATTGAAATAAATGATATTTTGCACACAATCTGTACTAGGTATACTGCTACGCGCATGAGATGCAATAAACATATTAAACTTGTCATTTGAAGAGCTAAGCTTTAAATCTAAATCACTTCCTGCAGCTGCTTCAATTAAAAAAAGAACTGAAGGATCTCATCCACATTGTACATTAGTAGCCTATAACATTTTATTGTTAAAAATTAAGCACTATGGGCTGTATACTCTCTCTCATCCGTGATGCATAGAGAGGAGCAAAGAAGAATAAAATGGGGCTTTACTCCCTTTCTCCTAAAAGGAGCAGAGTAAAAACAGTGGCAACTCATTCACATGCTCCCCTTTCCCCAGAGCCCTAGAAAGCATTTGCTGCAACTTCATACAGTTGGGCTCCACAGATGTTGAGAAAGTTATGCCAGAGCTGAATACCAGCAACACTCAAGCCATGTTTTAATTGCCTCCTAGATAGACTACTGAAGCTTCTCTATGTAGGGCCTAGCATAATCACCACACGTAAAAGGTTGCCTCTGGTGAAGTATGTTGCAGGCTGCCTCATTAATAACTAAGGCTGACATGAATGAATCATGCTATAGCACTGCCAGCCCCAAATGTTCAAAAAATAATGAGATTGGCTTAAACATGAAATTTAAAAAAAATTTACTTCTTATTTATCTTCTAGGTTTTGAGCCTTGTCTACACTTAAAAGCTTTACAAGTATAACTATATTGGTTAGTGGCGTATTTTAGGTGGATTTATGTTTTGTTTTTTAAAAACATAAGTAGCAGTAACACCTTTTT
This sequence comes from Malaclemys terrapin pileata, assembly GCF_027887155.1. NCBI lineage: Eukaryota > Metazoa > Chordata > Testudines > Emydidae > Malaclemys > Malaclemys terrapin. The sequence continues at coordinate 91,589,727 of NC_071507.1, forward strand.
CTTTTAAATGAAATCTTAGGTTCTGATGTCTGTCACACGACTCCAGGAGTTGAGGTTTTTAAGCAAACACCAAATACTGCAAGATGTACAACACTGGAAGAGTTGACAACAGTGCAAAAATGAACTCCACTGGCTTCTTATTCATTTCAGGACTAATTTCAACGTCTTGATCCTAATTTACAAAGTTCTTAATAGTTTGGGACCTAGATAGCTCAGGCCTCTCTTGGTTGGCACAGAGTCTGAAGAAAACAAATTAATTTAAACACAGCTGAAAATGGAAGCTAACCTCTGGAGTTGTGATGTTGCCTAGGTTTACCCCAAGCTACATCACCATCAGCTAACACAATTCCAAAGGTATTAGACTGCTTCTTAAGTATGAGGAGTGCTTTTAAATTCCAGCTAGAGAGCAGAGCATCCTCAGAACGATCCCCTCTTTCCCCCAGAAGAGGAATTCCTTGCCATAGGAGGGCCAGATCAAGTCCAAGACTAACTTGGGGCTCATATAAAAAATGTTAAACAAAAAACCCAACTCACAACTTTTGATAAAGTCTTTCCCCATCTCACCTTTTTCAACCTCTAGTTCCTGGCAGCATGTTCTCCATGAGGTTCCCTTGACTTCGAGATTCACTCTTCATGTTGGTCTATAATTGCCCAAGCGTGCTGACTTATGGGCATGCTTCAAAGTTAATTTCCTTCAGGTTTGGGGAGGGTCAAAATGGCTAGAGAGATTTTAACAGTACATTTTATTTGAATTTTAATATTTTTGCTGACTTAATGGTGATATGAATGTGTCTGGACAGAGAGGGAAAGAAAGGAAGAAAATGCTGCTATTTTAGTTTTGCAATATTTTTTAGCTGTATTTTTTAATTAACACAAGGCCACTGAAAGCTCAGGATAGGAGTTCTCTGTGTGCACATTTAAATCCAAATAAGCAAATACTTTTCAAGTTGTGTTAGCAGAGGGAAGTGACATTTCAGTTAATGGCTTTATCAAGATGTCATATCCTGTAATATTCTGATAATACAGCATGAACAGGAATGAGCATCTTGAAAAAGGCTGCTGACTGAAATGACAATTGCCCCTACTAACAGACACTTGCTTATTCCAGTAATAATTGTTTACACTATATACCATCTAAATTGCCCTATTCAAATAGAGGGCATACTCGCAAGCATTGTCTTGTGGACTATACTATTCTGAGATATATCTATTACAGAAATGTACAGTATTCAGTACTTATTTCTTTATAATCGAAGAAAAAAGTTAAATCTTGAATGGAAAGTTTCCTTATTAATGGTTAAAAGTTTAGAATATCACAAAAAAGAAGAAAACAATATGGCATCTATATAACTGTTTAATTTTTGCTCATGAACAGCATGTTCTGCAAACTGATGTAATTTAAGTAACGTCCCAGAGATTGAGACTGGTCAGTTTAAGTGATCTGTGCAGATCAGTTAAATATTTTGCCAGATATTTTACATACAGGACTTGAAGGGAAGGAAGAACAAACATGAAAAAACAAATAAGAAATGCTTATTCAACCAACTCTTTACGCAAACATTATTTCAGCAAAAAAAAAAAAACATTTACATAAAAAACCCAAGAGTTCAGTAAAATACTTTAAAAGCTGTTTCATATGCAATTTTGACTTCTAATATTTCATTATAATTCTCTTACACAGTGGAGTTATTACTATAATTTTGTTCAGCAATTACCATAAAACACAAAATACGGTGTAAACTGAACCAGTATTTTAGGTAGTGATGAATAATGGGATATTATAGCTCTCTTTCCTAGAAAGTGTAATTTACTTCTTCAATTTAACAGTTGTCTCTGGTTTTGTCAGACAAAGTGCCACAAGAAGGTGAAACAAAGCACATAAAGCCGTTATCCTATTTATCTTAATTGTAACTTTAAACACTTTTAAAAAAACATTTTGAATTACGTAATCTGTTACTGCATGTACGATTCCATTCCAAAAAAAAAAAAAAAAAAAAAAATCACACTAAAAAGACACTTCTCCTGTCACTATTTATATTGACATTTGCTAGATGATTTTGCAAGAGGAATAATGTGATCTCTTCTACTCCTCAGGCAATCCTATCACGGAAACCAGAGCAAAACTCAGTTACTGCACTGTTCCCAGAATATTCACTCTGGAATTACAGCAAGAGATTCTTGGTATGTGACTTTTCAATATGCTCTCAGCCCCATAAATACTCTTCAATTCTTGCCTGAAATTCAGAAGATTCTTAAAAAAGGAAACCGATAACATATGCACAAAACAATAAAGGGAAGTCTCATGTACATGCACATACTCCCATACACCACTACCACCACCATGGATGTAGGAGCTGGATTTTATAATGTACTATGAGAATTAATGTATGATTTAATTTCATCCTGTCAGCCACCCCTTTTGAATAGCAGAAAGGAATGACAGACCAGAACAATCCTTATGAGTGATTATGGTCACCCTTTTGTTTTAAAATAAGTTATAAAGCTACTATGATTTCCTATATGTATTACAAATAAGGAAATAAGAGACAGGATTCTCTATTGTATCTATGTTAAAAAGATTAGAGGAATGTTGAGGGCCTGAAGCCCCAATGTGAATTGTTTTAGTTATAAGATTTAGCACAGCTTGATTTACAATGTATTCTGCTGAATATACAATACTGCTGTCTGTGTACCTTTGAAGGTTTCTGTAAGAGATTGTTTGTGTGAACGAGGCATGCATGCATCAGAAAAAGATAAGGTGTGAAAGCCATCATAAATGTCCAGATGGTCAAGAAGAAGTGAGAGACTTGGAAAGACCAGGAGACAATCAGAAAACATCCATTGTATCCGATGTTAAACATGTTAGCAGCATTGACGACCTCAGAGGCGAGACAACAAATAAGAGAACGATGGGAAGCCCGACAATAACCATCAAATGATAACACCACTTAAGGACTAACGATGACAGGATGACATTGCAAAATGCATGGACTCAAATGGAAATTTACAACTATAAAGCTGGGGTGTTTTGCCATGGAACTCTGGGTTCAGTCCTGCAAAGCCTCGGAGCATCAGATCGCGACCGACAGAACCCAGCTCCACACTCGTGCTCAATCTAACTGGCCATTAGATTGACTTGAGTTACAACAGACTGGTAACTATGAACATCACTGGCAGGAGAGAGAGAGAGAGAGAGAGTGTGTGTGTGTGTGTGTGTCTAAAAAGCGTATGCTAACTGTCGTATTCTCAATAAATACTGTGTATTTACCTTCCTTATAAAGATCCCATGTGCTCTGTATGAGCATAACATGGAAGCTAACGTAAACCTGGACCACAAGAACATACCAACCACAATTAGAAAAATCACTACCCTACCAAAAGAAGAAAAGGGTAGCATTACATAGGGTTACCATATTTTAATTTGGTACTGCCCCTTCCCCGCCCCCAGCCCTGCCCCAACTCCGCCCCTTCCCTAAAGTCCCCACCCCAACTCTGCCCCCTCCCCTGAATGCTCCGCACCCCTGCTCCTCCCCCTCCCCTGCTTCCCGCAAATCAAATGTTCGCGGGAAGCCTGAAACAGGGAGGCAGCAGGTAGGCTGGGGCTGGGGCGCGGCCAAGAGGCTCTGGCCCTGGCGTCTCCCGCCCCAGCAACCCCGGCCGAGCACCGCTGGCTCCAGCGGCTCCGGGCCCAGGCTCCGGCCCGGACCCAAGCCTCACGACCCCTCCCTCCCTATTTTCCCGGACATGTCCGGCTTTTTAGGATTTCCTCCCGGACGGGGATTTGAGGCCCAAAAAGCTAGACATGTCCAGGAAAATCCAGACATATGGTAACCCTAGCATTACAGAATGTAAATGGTATCATATCCTATTGTCAGCGACTCCCAAACTTCATGCAATGGAGAATCCCTTAAAATGGATTAGTGAATGTGTATCCTACCCCATCACATTCCCTTATGTGATGACCCATCTTTGGAGGTGATTCACATTTCTCTCCTGAGGCATATACAGTTGACCTCTTGGTAACTATGTACCTGGGCTTTGCAGGTGGAAAATCTTAAGTTACCTAAATAAAACACTTAACTCTCTAAAACATCTCAAATATTCTATATTTGTCACATGGTAGTGTGGCATTATGGTTTTATTGATACTGGTTCAGGTGCATCTGCATAAAACGCACTTGTAGCTTCATCACTCATGGCAAAAGTAAAAAGGCCATCCTAAACTTTTACCATGCCAAACCATGTATTCCATGGTTTATATATATACACATTTATATGCACGCATTTTGAGAGTCATGGGGAGAGAGGAGGGAAGTGTATAAGAGAGGGATATATGAAAATGGATACATTAGCTGTCCTGGAGAATAAAGGACTATATCCACAAAACAGGGTTCAGTATATGCAGCAGCAGCACAGCTTCCCATTTCTCTACCACTATGCCTTAACCCTTACCTAGAGGAAAAGGATTTGAAATAAGTAAAAACTTTACTCTGAAAAAAAAAAAAAGCGCACCCCACTTTGGAGACCACTGGATTAGATCATGCAAGGACCCCAACAAAACAAAACACAGCTGCACATCTAATTTTTGAACTCCCACATTTGACACTGTGAACTTAAAGAATATTACGTACACTAGGGTTACCATACGTCTGGATTTTCCCGGACATATCTGGCTTTTTGGGCCTCAAATCCCCGTCTGGGAGGAAATCCCCAAAAGCCGGACATGTCCGGGAAAATCGGGAGGAAGGGGTCGTGGGGCTTGGGTCCGGGCCGGAGCCTGGGGCTGGGGTCGCTGGGGCCGGCAGTGCTCGGCCGGGGCCGCTGGTGCTTGGGCGGGGCGTGAGATGCCGGGGCCAGAGCCTCTTGGCCTGGGCCGGCCAGCTGCCAGAGGGAGCCGCTCGGCCGGGGGGGCCAGACTGGGCCGCGCCACGCCACGCCCCAACCCCAGCCCCAACTTACCTGCTGCCTCCCTGTTTCAGGCTTCCCGCAAACATTTGATTCGCGGGAAGCAGGAGAGGGGGAGAAGCAGGGGCGCGGAGCGTTCAGGGGAGGGGGCAGAGTTGGGGCAGGGACTTTGGGGAAGGGGCAGAGTTGGGGAAGGGCCGGAGTGTCCTCCTTTTTTAAAATTAAAATATGGTAACCCTAATGTACACCAATTCCCTACAATTATATTGCCCTCTGATATATTAAAACAAAGATTCATTTTGTGTATCCATTACATAGCACTGTATGATAGTTTCTGACTACGATTTGGAAGATCAAAACACTGAAGGGTTATCTGGCACTGAAAGCCCACCAATTGATTCAGAATTTAATTCTGAATAGTTTGCTCATCAAAATCCAAAAGCAGTACCAAATATGTAACTGAACTTCTTTTTTGATAAAGAGGATAGTGAGAAGTTACACTTGGTGTCCTGATAAAGTTATCTTTAAGGTAGTGAACTAAATTATCGTCATTCTGTTGCTATGGTTGTTTCCATTTTCTTCATGTTAGACTTTGTTTTGTGACAGTCACTTCCACTCTATCATTATGGTCAATGCTATTTTATAACCACCAGGCAGAAGGTTCTAACAAGATTTGGCTGGCAGGACCAAAAAAAAAAAAAAATTGAAGACATCTAAATGTATAGACAGAAGGCATGGCCCTCAACTGTATTTTATAAGCTTGATACAGATTCAACATTTCACATTTTGTAAATTAAGTAGCTCTTCATCCTTTATCCCTGAAGTCCAAAAATTGCCTAAACATTGCATTTTATTCTGTGTTGTGAATAAGGTTCCACCCCCCCACCCCCCGAGCCAAATAGTTTACTATCAATACCTTGTTTAATACTGAAGAATCTGTGGAAAAAAGAAATTAACAGTGGCCAGGGTTGTAGAAGGGGCAGCTGGCTAGTTTATGTATTTAGAAAACAAAAAACCCACAGAAATAACAAGGTAGAGGGCAATCATTACAATACAATCATTACAATCAGGGTATGGTTGCATTCCTTTCCCCAATCCTTCAACTGTTTGTCTATCCTCCCCATCCAACTTCCTGTGTGTGCACGAAAGGTTGCTGGGGTGCATGGACATCAGGCCTTTTGTTAGTGTCTAAAACCTGAGATGTGGGTTCTCAGCAACTGTTGGAATCAGGACCCTTAGACTAACTTTTAAATTATACTGACACTTGGCAGCCATTATGTTTATGCAGCACCTAGTGCAATAGGGTCCTGGTCCATAACTAGAACCCCTAAATGCTACAATAATATTGAAACATATTATTTATTTTGGATCCAGATTTTTTAATCAGCAACCTCAAAAATGTAAACAACTGTTCAGCAAGAACATGCACAAAAATCTATTCAGGGTTAAAAGAAAAAAAAAATCAAAGATTTTACAAGTTCATCTTCCCTCCAAACAACCACCACCCAACATACTACTACTACTACAACTACAACCACTCCAGGGGTTTAAGCCCACAATGTGACCTCTCAAAATGTCTATAACCTAACTGGAATATTACAGAAATACAATATAGTGGTCATTATTACATGGCGCCTGTAACTGAAAAAATTGTGCTCTCTTTACTGGCTCTGAAGCAAGTTTACTAATGAACACCACTCCCTGACCTGTGCTGTCATCCCCAACGTTGGCACACAAAGGAGGAAATGAACAGAAAAGCCATGTCAATTGAAGCTCTATAAAAACAGAAATACAGACTGTCAGTGTTTAAACGGAGGCAATATTGACAGAAAAGGAAGTTATTCTCAGGAGAGTGTAAAAGTGACCCATTAAGAATGGCAAGTAAAATAAATATTGTAAGATGTCACTTGATAATGTTTTTATAAGTAAAATTCAGATAAAAACTTAAGGGCTCAGTTCTTTTCTCGGATAGTCTTGTAACGTATCTTGGAAAATCAGGCACTGCACTTGCTGACTTGACAAGAACCCCCCAGGTACCCCCATCAGGTACTGCAGAGTAAGACTAAGCCTGAAGTCTATAAAAACACAAAACTGATCAAGTTGGACTTACTACCTGGAGCAAAACCGTAGATAAAAGGATGAGAAGTACCACCCTTACTGGAGACAGCACAACATAAATAAAATGCAAATACAGAACCAAGCAACAGAGAAACATCCATCTTTATTTGGGGTGAGGGGCAAGAGAAAGTTAATCTCCTACCAACTGGTGAAGACAATCAGAATATGACTGGTATGGGAATTTGTTTTAACAGAAAAAAAATATAGAAAAATATTCCTTAAAAAGTAATGGCTAGTGTACTGCCCTGTACAACCTGCATTAGTGGTCACTTACATTTTGTACCTGACCATTTGGTTATCTTACCTAACACTTAAAGTTAACTACTACTATATCATTTTCCAAACCTACAGCAAGTCAACCTTCTCTAGTCTGCACTTATGTCTTGTATCTCAGCCAACTCTCCCTAGTGGCTCCCAAGTTGTGCCAACAAGCCCACTTAATCAGCCTTCCTATGGTTAGGAAAGAATCCCTTGCGATCTTTAAAGAAGGTTATTGCACAAACCTCTAACTTCTAAACTGTTACTATAACACAACATTTAATTCTGCTTTTAGACTACTTTGACGGACAGCCAACTTTAGTTTTGGACTCAAGTCCTTCCACTGTATATGTGAAATGGTTTATTTCATAGCTTCATGTGAGTAAATTCCAGAAAGGCATACTGAAATCTTCAGAAAGATTTAAAAACAAACAAACAAAAACAAAAAAAAGATTCCAAGGTCGAAAGGGATCACTATGATCTAGTCTGAACTTCTGTATAACACAGTCCACAAATCCCCCCAAATAATTCCATTTGAAACAGAGTATATCTTTTAAAAATACATCGAATCCTGATTTTCAAATTGTCAGTGGATGGAGAAGACACCATGATCTTTGGTAAAATGTTCTAATAGTTTAGTTTAACACTGTTAAAAATGTACACCTTTTTTTCCAGTCTGAGTTTGTCTAGCTTCAACTTCCAGCCATTGGATCTTGTTATACCTCTGTCTGATAGAATGAAGAGCCCATTATCAAATATTTGTTCCCCAGGTAGGTAGTTTATCAATCAAACTTGTTATCTCAACAACAAAAAGATATCAAGGTAGTTTGACCAGACCTATTTTCCATCAACCCATGTTGATTAGCATTATATTATCTTCCTTCAATTCTTTATTAATGGAGTCCCATATCAACTGCTCCATTATTCTGCCCGGAATCAGTGTCAGACTGACAGGACTATAATTACCTGAATCATCCTCTTTACAATTTTTAAATATTGTGTTATAGTAACAGGTTAGAGGTCAGAGTACTGTTTGTGCGATAACCCTCTCCTAAAGATTGCAAGGGATTCTTTCCTAACCATAGAAAGGCTGAGGAAGTGGGCTTGTTGGCATAACTTCGGAGCCGCTAGTGAGGATTGGCTGAGCTACAAGGAGTGAACACAGACTATAGAGGTTGACTGTCTTTTTAAATATTGGTGGAACATTAGCTTTGTTCCAGTCTTCTGGAACTTTCACAGGGTACCAAAACTCATTGAAAATCAACACGACCAGTGAGGCAGGCAACTCAGCCAGTTTTTTTTAAAACTCTTGGATGCAAGTTAGCTGGATCTGATTATTTTAAAATGTGATTTTTTCTTTAGGAAAGATTTAAATTTGGAGGTGGAGGATTAAAATAAAAAGGGCAGAGTGGCCCAGTAGACTGAACTGTGACTCAGGAGATGTGGGGTTCTATCCCTTACTCTACCACTGACCCTGGGTGAAGTCACTTCACCCTTCTGTGTTGGTTTCCACTCCCTATCCTTTGTCTGTTAGATATGTAGAGTATAACCTCTTCTAGGCAGCAAATAGAACTGTTAGTATGCATTGTACGGTGTTTGGCACAATCAGTCAACCCCCAATTATGATCATTTGTATTACCATAGTGCTACAGAGCCCTAGTCATAGACCATGACCCACTGTGCTCTACAAACACAGAATAAATCAGTTGGGGTCTTTAGGCACTGCTGTAACAAATAATTATTAGTAACTAGATACATAGCAGTAGGGGAAAGCTCCAAGCCAACGCTTTCACAATACAACAGAAAAAATAAAAGCCCTGAGGACTTAAAACAACGTTGTATTTCACTACGGTAATTATCAGACTTCACATACAAATACATATAGTTACCAAAAAAAAAAAAAAAAAAAAATGTAAGAAAGAAGACATGAAACTAGAAATCACTAGGCATCTCTTTTTAGAGACTGGGCATTTCTCCCCTGACCCTTGAAAGTCTCAGTCCTGTTTTCTGAGATGGCATTAAGTCAGGTTTGCACAAACACTTAGATAGCTTTCAATAGCCATTAATGAGAAACATTTTCAGCAATAGTTTGGTTTCCACGTGTACACAGGCTTGTCTATCAAACATTTTAGCCAACATCTGAGGAAATTAACTTTCAAATTCTTATAAAATTGTCTTATGGGAGTAATTAAAGATGGGAATGAAAATGAATGAAATTCTGCAGTGTTCAGGTTCTGTAATAAACAAGTCATTTCAAGGGCAGTTTCATAAAGACTAACTAGTTTCATCAGTGAGCAACTATAGGATCCATGGCTCAAAGAAATCATATTAGTCAAGCATAACATTTGCCTATACAAAAAGGTATTTCCACAAAGAAAATTGGCACTGTTCCAAAGAACGAGAGGTGCAATTAAAGAAAAAGAAGTAACAGGATTTATATTTTTTCCATGTATCAATATTGTTTGTATTTCAGTGCATCTTGCTGTCACCAAAAGAAAACAAAAACACACATACAAATCTGCTGCCCATATTAAATATTTAAGCATTCTTTTCCCCACAATATGTTAGCAGCACTGTGCCAGCCTAACTGTAATCTTTTGTAAATCTATGCATTAAACAACCAGGCTTGGTCTCCTGAGATTTAGGAAGGCAGGAAGTTGGAATTCATTGCACCACCCCCCCCAAAAAAAACCAACAACAGCAGTGGGAATCCTTCGTGTCAGATCTTGACAATCCACTGGGCCAATTCAGGAGTGGCCTTGATGGATCCTAAGGAAGTACTACCCTACTGGAGCACAAGGGTGATGACAGAAGCAACATCCCAAGGATTTTGGGTGTGAATCCAAGAAAGTGGAGAGATAATCAAGTCGCCGATAGTAACACACAGGATTTTCCATCATGTAAGGCAAACCATACAAATTTTTGTTATGAGCAATTCCTCAGTTAAGGCTGCTAGACACTCTCCAATATAATGGAATTTTGGCCATCCTCTAACTTTCTGAAACGCTCATTTACAACTGGAATTTCTTAATGGGTGTGGTCTCCAGTCTGCAATATGTTTTTAATTTGATGCTAAGTGAGCAAAGCATTTTGAGATTATGAAGGCTTGTGAAAAAACACAAAACCTAGGTCTTTTGGGAGGAGTTTGTTTTCCTTTTTTGGATGGGGGAGGTGAAGACGGGGGATTCCTTCTTTTTAAAGTCTCAACTTTTTTATAACATCCTTAACAAGTGGTTGATTGCTCTCTTTTTGCAATATCTGCAACCACCTTCAATTAAAAATTTGAATAAGGAACTACAAGCCATAACTGAGATAAGAAAATCCACCTGAAGTGGGGTGGCTGCCCCACTCCATGAGAAAAAGGGCTGGAACAGGCAGTGAGGCTGCACAGACCAGCAGCCAATCAGCAAAGGCCTGTGGAGAGCCAATCAGGGCAAAGAAAGAGGCAGCCTATCAGGGCCGGGCTGAGCCCTATATAAAGGCTGCCTAGCAAAGGAGAGGGGAGTCTTTCCCTGACTAGCAAGGGAAGAGGACTGGCTACTGAGATAAGGAGGTAGCACTTTGGAGAGAGCAGTGCTGGGCAGGCTTGGGGGAGCAGAGGAGAATTCTGGCCCATTACCTGCCAGGCTGCGGCTCCTAACTAGAAGGGATGAGAAGGTGCAGGGGGCCAAGGGGAAGTGGCCCAGGGAAGATAGTCGGACAAGGGGAGAGGAGGAGGGCGGAGACGATGCCATTAGAGGGTCCCTGGGTCAGGACCCAGAGTAGCGGGTAGGCCTGGGTCCTCCCCGTGTACTGCACCTGGCTGTGGAGGAGTGTGGACGAGACTGACTGCAACTTGCCCTGGAGGTGAGAGGTTAGACTTTGGAGTTGTGATTGGCCACTGAGACAGGTGCAAGCCAAAGGACTGTTACCCCTCCCCCGCCGGGAAGTGGGTGAGAGTAGAGTAGTGGGCACTGCCAGAGGGCAGTGTCCTGAAACGGACACTGCCGAGTGGGGAGCAACACGGTCCCCAAATCCGCAGAGCAGACAATGGGTGAGACACCACGCGCAGAGGGCAGTCCACAGCTGACAAGAGCTAATTCTCAGAGCAACTAGCAGGAGGTGCCAGCGGTGGTGAGTCTAGATCCCGTTACACCACCTATAGGTTTAGAGGAAAGAGCAAAGGTGTCCATTTAATCTGGGGCTTGTTACTGAATTAACTAAGACTTTGACTGTGCAACAGGATCCATCCAGAAAATCTTATGTCACACAGAATAAAGAAATAATCACTTGGAGAATTCTAACATAATATTGAACCTCCAAATGCAAAGTTATCTAATAAGAAGAGATTAAAAAAGGCAGAAGTTACCAAATCACAAGCATATTATTTATATAGCAATATTAGTGTGCACAACACTTCAGACAAATCAGATAAAGGGATAAAAATACTTTAAAAGCACCTATATGACTTAGGAGCCTAGGTCCCAAGTCACTTAGGTGCTTTTGAAAATTCTACTCCTAGTCTCCACCCAGAATTTCAGAGCCTAAGAGAAATTTCTACAAGTTGTAATTTTCCTTCTTCTCTTCTGGCCCAGTATGTTAATATTACAAAAGCAGTTCAGCCAGCTTCTATAAACACACCTACGTCTCCATCTGGCCAGAATTCTTTTTGAAGACTAACTTACAGTGAAAAAGGGAGATATTCAGAATTAGAGTAGCTCAAAAGCCAAGCTGTTAAAACTAAAATCCTTATGTCCACTTCATCTTTTAAAAACATGGATTATTGAATCCTGGGTCACCAGCAGATATCTGAACTGGATTTTCAAACCCAATTCTCTGTACTTTTCTGTTCTTTATATTGTTATTGATCTTATGTAACAGTAGTCTCTGACTCCAAGATAATGAAAAAGCATATCCATGGTACAAAGGAATCTTGCATTTTTCTCCTACATCAAACAACGTTCATTAGAAGTTGAAAAATGCTTGGCTAGTGTAACACTTTAGCTAGTGCTCCCAGTCATTACAAACTATTTGCCTCCCACTGTATAACAAGCCCTGACTATTAATTAGGGTTGCCAGGTGTCCGGATTTCAACCGGAAAGCCCAGTTGAAAAGGGACCCTGGCGAGTCAGCAATGCTGACTGGACCATTAAAAGTTCGGTTGGCCACCCACAGTGGGGCAGGCAGGGTGCCTTCCCAACTCTGCGCTGCTCCCAGCATGTCCCTCTGGTTGCTAGGCACGGGGCGGTCATGGGGGCTCCGCGCGCCAACCCCCACCCCAAGCACCAGCTCCACAACTCCCATTGGCCAGGATCCGCAGCCAACGGGAGGTACAGGATGGTGCCAGCAGGCAGGGGCAGCGCACAGAGCCCCCTGGCTGTGCACCTCAGCCTAGGAGCCAGGGAGACATATAGGCCACTTCCCGGAAAACGCCTGAGGTAAGCGCCGCCTAAACCCCCTCCCGCACCTCACTCCCTTGCCCCAGCCCTAGGTCCCCTCCCACACCCAAACTCCCTCCCGCACCCCTGCCCCAGCTCGGAACCCCTTCCGGCACTCCAACTCCCTGCCCCAGTCCTGAGCCCCCCTCCTGCATCCCTAGCCGGAGCCCTCACCCCCTCCCGCACCACAACCTCTTGCGCCAGTCCGGTGAAAATGATCAAGTGAGCGAGCATGGGAGAGAGCAAGCGACAGAGGGAAGGGGGATGGAGTGAGCAGGGATGGGGCCTTGGAGAAGGGGCGGGGAAGGGGTGGGGCAAGAGTGTTCCATTTTCTGCAAATAGAAAGTTGCCAACCTGTCTCTTAATATGTATCATACTTTCTGTATATGATAGCTAGCATCACTTCTACGTGAAGTAAATTATGGACTCCATGACCTAAAACTTTAATGCAAAGCCAAACTATTTCTAATTTCTTTTAAACCCTGAACACTGATATTAAATGTTTCTTCAAGATGGAAGCAAGTCACCATATGTAAACTAACCACCCAGAAAGCTTCTTCAATTTAGTCAGGCTGATCTCCATAATTAGAATTACCTAAATTGCTGCACAAATGCCTTTTTCAGATTTTTTTTTTTTTAAATTAATCACTGAAGTAATTACAAGATTTTGGAATTCTAGTTCTACTTCTAGACATTTTGGACTGTGATCTCTATTCTGTAGTAGAAAAAAATTAACATAACCAGTCTAGAATCTTGAATAACCAGCATCCATGATGGCAAGGTATTTTATTGATCTTATCCGTGTGTTGTGAATTTTTTATCTGAATGTTCAACTCAAACATTAGGGATAAATGAGGCTGCATAGCTAAAGTTTTGGGAAGTCTATAGACAAGTTATTTTTTATGTTGTGGTAGTCAGGTCTTACTGTACCCTTTTTTGCCACAGTACTAGAAAATAAGTTTAACAGCAGCATGGGCTAGCTATGAAGTTCCTGAAAGGGCACAGCAGAAACTCAGGAGGACATGGAATTAACCATAGGTCCCAGCCTGCAAGTTGAACCTTCATCAGTGCAATCTCTAAGGTACCACAGAGCTGCCATTCCACCTTCTATACAGGAAGAGGTTAACTGTGCAATAGTAGTAAGGAATGGGAGATGAAGCTTGTATCTCAACATGCTGTGGAGTTTACTGGTTATCCAAATTGAGAAACCTCTATAGAAACTGATTGCTGGGTGGTACTCTCCACTTTATAGTCTTCTCCAGAGTTCAGTTTTAATGGTCCAAGTCTTAAGTAGGAACTCAATCACCAACAGCTACACACCCTGGATGTTTCCCTTTTTTGCTTCTGAGGGTGTCAGACATGGAATTGGGTTTGACCGTGGCTGTTAGCCACTAGGATTGTTGACCACTGTATGTGGGTACAGGAACTCTAGGAATGGTGATGCCTCTGGTGCAAGCTCTAGCTATAAAACTACATATAGGAGGATCCTGACTATATCAGCCTGAAACAAATCTAACTTCCTCCTCTTTCCTTCTGGCTAGTTTACAGTCTGAGCTTGCACTTAAGAAATTGTTGGATTCTTCTAGAAGGGCAGCCTCCAGCCAGCTAGGGAACTGATCCATCTGCTGGAGAGAGAAACAACTAAGGAGGCTGGGCGAGTGAGGCCCCTTAGATATAGATGGATGTCGTAATTCAAGAGTTCAAGTGATCTGTCTTTGGCAGGGAATGGAAAGAGAAGTAGAACATTTTTTTTTTTTTTTTTTTTTAAAGAAAGTATTTGGAATGCAGTGTTGAATGCTTCATTTTCTTTCCTTTGAGCATCACTGCATTCTTCAATAAAAGCAAATCTTGAGTGACAGAAAAATACATTTCCCTATCTGCCCTTCAGCTCCTTCTGACTATGCAATCATTGCTAAAGTCATAATGGGGAAAAGATACAAAAGCACTATAGTGAATTATGAATACCCTACAAAATTGTATGTCCTTGCCTAGCCTCAAGCTGCAAAAAAAGAAAAATAAGAGCCATGAACAAATACAAACACTGAAGTCACAGAATGGCCTTTGTTGCTGAGCTTCTATTTTTTTCCCTAGCAACCCTGTTAATTTTCTGCATTCCACCATTGGAATTTTATTAAACGACAGGATATTCAGTAAACTCTGTCACCAATAAAAAAGTGGCCAACAGTGAATGTTTTGCCTGTAGAGACAAAGTATGTAAAAACATACTTCATAAAAACAAATGTAAACATTTCACACAATGCCTCTATTTACTGAAACAAAGAATTTACAAAATCTCGTTTATTTTTCTTTTCTGCATCTCTGTATGGGCAATGGAAATGTACTGGTCAATTATGACTTTAGACTAAAAACAAAAGTTACACAAATTGAATTAAAGGTCTGATTTTAAACTAATTAAATGATCTAAACCCCCATGTGGATAATATTAATCAGATTTAAATCTGTTTTCAACACTAAGTTGATACTTTAGTGACTTGGGTAAAATTTCCAGAAGCACAGAAGTGACTTAGGCTAGGTCTACACTATGGGGAGAGTGGGGAGGGGGGAGAGAGGGGTGTCAACCTAAGATACGCAACTTCAGCTACGCAAATAGCGTAGCTGAAGTTGCGTATTTTAGGTCGACTTACCTGGCTGTGAGGATGGTGGCGAGTCGACCGCTGCCGCTCCCCCGCCAACTCCGCTTCCACCTCTCGCTGCGGTGGAGTTCCAGAGTCAACGGCAGAGCAATTGGGGATCGATTTTATCGCGTCTACACATGTCATCGTTCTCTCATTTCCTATAGTTTGTTTCTATTTCCTCTTTGCTTAGGTTCCTTTCTGAGTTCTTACAACATAAAAACAACTAGCTCTTATACAGCGTTTTTTATCTATAGACCTCAAAGTGCTTTGCAAAGGAAGCAAATATTATCCCCATTTCCCAGATGGGGAAACCAAGACACAGGGAGGGAAGTGACTTCCTCAAAGTCACCCAGCAGGAAAATGGCACAGCGGTGAATAGAACCCAGGTTTCCCTAAGTCCAGTACACTATCTCAAGGCCACACTGCCTCCCTAGAAATAAATGTAGACTATGTTATGGCATTATGTGTATGGCTTCATATTGCACAGGTATTCTTTTTCCCAATTTAATTGCAATTGTTAATGCATTTTTCTTCATACAAGAAAAAATAAAGTGTCATTTAATTATGCATCTTCCTGCAAGTGGTTAGGATTGAGTCAAGATTTAATGTCACCACTGAGGGAAGAAACTGATTACTTTGGGAAGCAAAAGTAGTAGACTGGAGTCAGGCAGCTGAACAGCAGGCTAAGAAAGAAGAAAGTACTGAAGAGACAGACAGAAATGCTATATGATTAGCACTAGAATTAATAACCTATTTGATAAATTTACGTGATTCTGGTGATTTAGGACAATATTTTCAAAAGCATCTAAGTGATTTAGAAGACTAAGTCCCAAGTCACTTAGACACTTAGAAGCCTAACTCCCACTTTCAATGAGACTTAGGGTCCTAAGTGTCTGTGTCACTTTTTAAAATGAAGGGTAAAATTTTAAATATTTCCTGTAACAATTTTCTATTTAAGATTTCTCACTAGGAACAGAAACCTAAAAGACCATCACCAAGGAGTACATTTAAGTTTAGACAGAAAAGTCAAAATTTGTACAACACTTTGAAAATAGGAAATACCATAACTGTTACAGGTAAATGCTGCTAGACATCCTGTTGCATATGTAGGTTTACAAGGCCTCAGAATATATTGGATACAATATTATTAAGCTCAACCACTCAAGTAATAATAATTAGCACACTCTTTATACTTAACATGCAATAACCAAAAAGCAAATCTTCCTGCTAGGTCAGGAGGAATGGCTTGTCACAAATCCAGCCCATTCCCATAGAGAGGGTGCTGGAGATGCTGTATAATCCTAAAGCAGCTGAAAATTTATTTTTTTTACCTCAGATTTGCATTTCATCAGATTTGCAACTTGATTACATGTACTTATTTATATGCAAATAGGTTCAGTTTGTTTACAAGTCCTTGCACTCACTGAGCTCGGAGACCAGCATCACATCATGCTGATGCGTCACTTTGGAAGATGTGGTCTCTTCTCTACTCTATTTTAAAGAACAGTGACATTTGAACAGCCGCTTTGTATTCAAGAGATGTGACTATGGATACAGAGAAACAGAGAAATGAACCTATTAGTGTTTCTTTTCCCCCTCCTGTTTCAAATATCTCCCAATATTACTGAGTGTATTACCCTTGCTTTGTTAGTGGGAGACAGCCCAGTCCCATCAGTCAACAGTTAACACCCTACTTCCTAAAGAAGTGAAGCACTCTAAAAGCTTCAACAGTAATAAAGACTAGAGTTAGAATTTTATAAACAATCATGACATTGATAAATGACAACTAGCAAAACCATTAAACACAGATTTGTTTGGTTTTTATATTTAGAGAGAGCATGCAAGGACAAAGGCCTTGTAGACTAGCGAGCTAAGCACAAGGTTGAGAGACAAGTAGCTTTAGGTTCTATTCCCAATAACTGTCCTTAAAAATATGTAGGTGTTCTGATACTATAGTGATGGACACAGAATGAGAACTTAATAGTATGCATATATAATACACCCAAAATAAAGGTGGGACAACGAGGTAACACTAAAAAACAGGTAAGTCAAATCTATTGCCCTCCTCTCCTATTTTTTACATGTCTACCAGGCCGGCTAGGTG
Organism: Malaclemys terrapin pileata; assembly: GCF_027887155.1. Classification (NCBI taxonomy): domain Eukaryota; kingdom Metazoa; phylum Chordata; order Testudines; family Emydidae; genus Malaclemys; species Malaclemys terrapin. The sequence goes on from NC_071507.1 coordinate 91,607,164, forward strand.
TATTAATTACAGTTAAATTTCAGGATGTGGGAACAATTAGATTCAAGCCATTAACCCATGAAGGTTAAAGACCCTGGATTAAATATTACTAAAAAACAGTAGAGACAGCAACACCCCTTCTACTGATTGCTGTGGTAGTTGATCACTATATATTAATTTTTATAATAGCCTGGGGAAAGTGTATGTGGCTGTTTGGCCGTTCTCTTTATATGATTCATGCTTCCCCCAGCTCAGTAGGATAATGCTGATCTGGTTCAGTGAGTTATTAAATTTGTAGCAAGGTGGCCCTGGACCCTACTTGGAGGTTTTTGGAGATGAAATCCCTCCAGCTGCACAGGGTTACCCACACAAAGTCCTTTTATATCATCCTTGCCTACAGGACCAGGATTTAGCCATAGTTGCTTTTAGAATTTTAATTTGTTGTACTTTCTTAAAAGTCACTAAAAAGCGAATGCAAATTACTGCCCACCTGTTTTACAGCATGCGCCAATGATTTGCTCCAGATTAGTACACTTTCCTGGAGTAGGTGACTAATCCTTGATGTGACATTAAATAGCCCCAATTATCTAGCATCACTAATTTGAAATAATTATTTTAACAGATACATGAATTTACATCACTATAAACATCTGTTTTACTTCAATTGTCTTTAGAAAAAAATGAAATATAATCAACAGAAAGATACTTAGACCAATCCTACTTTAAGATAATATCTCTTTTTAAAAAGACTGATTCATGGTATGTACACTATAAACTAAGAGGTAATACATCCTCGTTTCAAAAGAAAAATGTTGGATCTTGTAAATTTGCCTACAGCGAACAACTATAAAAGCCAATATTCTCTTATACACTGCTACAACTGGAAGATGGGGGGAGGAGGATACTGTTATTCACAGACGTACAGACACTTATCCAGTAAGACTGAAAAAAAGGACAATGTCCTTGAACTACACTCCTGGAAAGCAGGAAAGATATAAGTGAAATAAAAAAAAAAAAAAAACATTAATAATGGCATTGTAGTTAGAGGCAAAACTTAGTTTGTCTCATATTTTAAAATTTCAAATATATACACACATACCTTAGCAAAAAAAGAGAACTATTCCCAATTAAATCATTTAATTTATAGAAAACCAATGCCAAGTATAGATCAACAGATATGGATAAGAGAAAATTACTTTAGCAAACTGCCAAACAGAACGTGATTTTGTCATCTCTGTATTAATCTGCAACTCAGGTGGAAAATTGTGTTAATGCTTTAACTGAAAGCTTACCAGTCAGGATTTCCACAGCTTGTTAATAATTCATATGGAGGATTTAGAAATTACAATAGAAACACTGACAGGTTTTATGCAAAACAAGGAAGTTGAAAAACTCAGCTTCGATACGAAGCAGCATTTTAAATCACTGAACCACAGAGCAGTTGAAATGTAAGCTGCCGCTCTCCGGTCACCCAGCTCTGAAGGCTGCGCCAGCAGCAGCACAGAAGTGAGGGTGGCATCGTATGCTATTGCTGGTGCAAATGTAAGGGTGGCGATACCATATCATGTCACCTGTGCTGTTGCTGGTGGTGGCACTGCCTTCAGAGCTGGGCTCCCATCCAGCAGCTGCGGAGCTTCCTGCAGCTGGGGGAAGTTCCCGGAAGTGGGTTTGACTCAGCCCCAGGAGCGCCTGTGCAGGGAAAGAAGTCCCATCTCTGCCCAGCCTGGCTGAGAGCCTGGTTCATGGTAGGAGCCGTGGCGCCCCAGCCCTGCCCCTCCCCAGCTTTGGGCCCAGTGCTCAAGGGCTAAAGAGGCCTTGGCCTGGCTGTGTGGAAGGGGCGGGAGTTATCACAGTGTCCTGGGTGGTTGCCCACCCATAAGGCCAGCCCTGCCCCCTAAAAGCAACGACCCTCTCATACTATGCCACCTTTACTTCTGCACTGCTGCTGGCAGTGGCAATGCCTTCAGAGCTGGGCACCTGGCCAGAAGCCACCACTCTCCAGCTACTTAACTCTGAAGTGACAGATATATCTGCTTCAGAACTCACTCTCTCAAACCAAGGGCCAATAATTTTACAAGAACTAGCTGGTCTAGCAATCTATATTCCAGTTCTATCCTTTTGAATTTTTTTACCCCACATTCTACAACCCGGTCTACACTACAAAGTTAGGTTGATGTAAGTAGCCTTGCATGGAGCTATTTGTGCACTACTAGGTTGAGTGCAAACAAGTGCACTCAAACTTGTCTCCAGCTAAGGTAAGCGCTCTGTTTCGGGGATGCAGTAAAACCATCTCCCCGAACAGTGCAGAGCCGTGGTCAACTTACTGAGGTTGACCAAGTGAGAATGATCTGTGTTGACCCTAGCGGTTCTCCAACCGTTGTCCCACAATACCACATTTCCTGTGACAGTGGCTGTTCTGGTCACAACTGTGAACTCCATTGCCCAGGGGTCATTGAGCCCACAAGCCACACATTCACCTTAAAAACCTCCTGTGCCTTTGTCACGTTATTGATTTGAACTGGGACCATATAGAACATGGTGGCAACCAAAGTCCTGTAGTGGCACCAAATCTTGTCTAAAGAGGGTCAAATGAGGTGTCTAAGACAAGGTTATGGTTTGCTGGTTATGATTATGCTGTCTATATGTGTGTATCAATTTTGTAATTAAAGTTATGAATATTGGCTCTATACTGTCTGTATTTCAAACTTATGCTGTGCTTCTGGGAAACTTCCCAGACAAGTTGGCGTTAGCTCTGCCTAGCCTGTTTGGTGGCCCATTAAGGACCATCAGCTATACAACTGACCCATTGAGAGAAGGCAAATACGCCTTGCAACTCAGCAAAGTATGCAGGGACTAGCCCATGTGACTCCAGACTCCATTTTGCTGTAATTTTCCACAGTAAGGACAAAGAGGTGTTCTTACACCTGGAAAAGACTATAAAAGGCTAATGCCTCTCCTCCATCTTGTCTTCAATCCTGCTTCTTACCTCTGGAGGAACTTTGCTACAAACTGAAGCTCTGAACAAAGGACTGAGGACCCATCCCAGCTCGGGATGTACTCCAGAGTCTTGATTTGAACCTGCAGTTTATTTCATCACTGCTACAAGCCTAAACCAAGAACTTTGCCATTACTATATATATTGATTCCATGTAACCAATTCTGGCTCTCATCTCTATCTTTTTCCTTTTATGAATAAACCTTTAGATTTTAGATTCTAAAGGATTGGCAACAGCGTGATTTGTGGGTAAGATCTAATTTGTATATTGACCTGGGTCTGGGGCTTGGTCCTGTGGGATGAGGAGAGCCTTTTTTCTTTTACTGGGGTATTGGTTTTCATCACCATTTGTCCCCATGATGAGTGGCACTGGTGGTGATACTGGGAAACTGGAGTGTCTAAGGAAATTGCTTGTGTGACTTGTGGTTAGCCAGTGGGGTGAGACCAAAGTCCTCTTTGGCTGGCTGGTTTGGTTTGCCTTAGAGGTGGAAAAACCCCAGCCTTGGGCTGTAACTGCCCTGTTGGAGCAATTTGTCCTAAATTGGCACTCTCAGTTGGGTCCCGCCAGAACCGCATCGTTACAGTCTTTTCCTGATTTCCCAGTATGGCAAGAACATGGTGCTCCCTTGTTGCATGCAAACCAACCAACTAACCATACCAGCTCCAAACACCAGATGTGCTCCTGCCTGGAGTAGACAAGAAATACGGGGTCCCCTGGACCTGTGAGAAGAGGCTGTGCAGGCACAGCTACAGACCTGTTGTAGAAACTGTAAAGATTGCTTGGAAGATGCAGGCAAAGAGGTACCACAGGGATCATCAGCAGCGTCATGTGGAAGACAAGGAATTGCCTCAGGCATACCACAAGGCCAGGGACATGACATAAATCAATCTGATGCTAAACCACAGATGTGCTGATTTTACAAGCCACATGCCATACTTGGCAGAGACCCCACAGACAACCATGGATAATTCTGAGGAACCGAGACATACACCCTGGTGTGATTTGGGGTGAGGAGAGGGAAAGACATGCCAGGGTGCTCCAGTCATGCCACGAGCCAGGACCCGTTCAAGACTCTGCCACAGTCTAGCCAGTCCCACCAGACGATCACAGATGAGCTCACTGAAGGGGAAGGTACCTGCTTAAATTTAAAGATGACATCCAGCCCATCCCCAAGTTAACAAAACATGGGCATCAACTTTCCATTGTTTTACTCATATGAGGAGGGGCAATCATTTAACAAACAAACAGAGGTAGAGTTTGCATGTGCTTTTCATTCCCCTGTTGGGTTATGAAGATGGGCACGGGATGTCAGAGATATGCAGAGCACTTTGTTCATGTATGTAGAGACATCCTTTATAACCTCCTGAGGGATCTCAATGAAACTTTCACCACTTCTCTATAGGCAGCTCTCCCAATAATCCAAAATGCAACGATAACCACTTTGTAATATATTATATTAGAAACTGAAGTACTCCACAACAAAAACAGGAATAGCATTGCACTGTGCTCAAAACAAGAGAGGAAAAATAGTCTTGTGAGTAGAGAGCTAACCTAGGGCTTCGCCAAAATCTTCATGTGTGACCTGGGGCAAGTCATCTAGCCTTTCTGTGCCTCAGTTCTTCATCTGTAAAATGAGGATAATAGTTCCCTACCTCACAAGTGTTCTGAGGAAAAATACAATAAAGATTGAGAGGTTTCTGGCTTCCCCCAGTTATGAGGGCCATGTAAGTACCTTAGACAGAAATATCATAATAAAACACTTCTCACCATCTAAAAGCCTGGGAAACAACTAAAATTTTATTATAACCACACATTTTAAAAATTCAAGTCAGCATTTAAGAATGTCATTGGTGGCAGACTCCACCCCCCCCCCCAAGCATAGGTGGCCAACATAAGGGTCTCAGTTTCAATAATAATTTAACTTTTTAAAGGATAATTGTGTAAAAGGTATTAAATTAGCCTTAATTCTAAATTTTAAAGCAGGACAGAAATTGGCCCATACGCTTTTATATTGGGCTCCCAAAAGGATCACGCTGTGTAGGAAGAAAACTCTCTCCATAAGTAGGGTCAACTTCAGCTATTTCTTTTATATATATTGCATATATATATATCATTATGGTGTATCTTTTGCCTAGATGCATAGTCTCTCAAGCCCAGAATATCCAGTCTCTGAAATGCCACTATTTCATATAGCAAATGACATAGGATGTAGACATGTGCACTGTATCAGGGGGTAGCCGTGTTAGTCTGTATCTACAAAAACAACAAAGAGTCTGGTGGCACCTTAAAGACTAACAGATTTATTTGGGCATAAGCTTTCGTGAGTAAAAACCTCACTTCTTCGGATGCATAGAGTGAAAGTTACAGATGCAGGCATTATATACTGACACATGGAGAGCAGGGAGTTACTTCACAAGTGGAGAACCAGTGTTGACCGTGCCAATTCAATCAGGGTGGATGTAGTCCACTCCCAGTGATAGATGAGGAGGTGTCAATTCCAGGAGAGGAAAAGCTGCTTCTGTAGTGAGCCAGCCACTCCCAGTCCCTATTCAAGCCCAGATTAATGGTGTTGAATTTGCAAATGAATTTTAGTTCTGCTGTTTCTCTTTGAAGTCTGTTTCTGAAGTTTTTTTGTTCAATGATAGTGACTTTTAAATCTGTAATAGAATGACCAGGGAGATTGAAGTGTTCACTTACTGGCTTGTGTATGTTACCATTCCTGATATCCGATTTGTGTCCATTTATTCTTTTGCGGAGGGACTGTCCGGTTTGGCCAATGTACATGGCAGAGGGGCATTGCTGGCACATGATGGCATATATGACATTAGTGGATGTGCAGGTGAATGAGCCCCTGATGGGGTGGCTGATGTGGTTGGGTCCTCTGATGCTGTTGCCAGAGTAGATATGGGGACAGAGTAGGCAACGAGGTTTGCTACAGGGATAGGTTCCTGGGTTGGTGTTTCTGTGGTGTGGTGTGTAGTTGAGTATTTGCTTCAGGTGTGCACTGATACCCAGAACAGACAAGCTTAAGAAAACCTTTAACCTTCAAACAAACAAACATCTGAAACCTGTCATGGTTTGAAGTGTTCATTTACTCTGTTTATTTTCAAATTGCTGTTCTGAGTAAAATGGGTTCAAGAGTTTTTGGGGAAAAGATTTTTTTCCTTCAGTTATGTGCTTTCATCAAACTCTTAAAATAGTTACTTTTTTCTGAAAGATCTATTATTATATGCACATAATATATTATTGTTAGAAAAACTTCTGATCATGTGCTGGAAATAATTCTTTTTTTAAGATGCCATGCATCTGATGAAGTAGGTATTCACCCACGAAAGCTTATGCTCCAATACATTTGTTAGTCTATAAGGTGCCACAGGACTCTGTTGCTTTTTACAGATCCAGACTAACATGGCTACCCCTCTGATAAGTGTTGCATTGGAAACACTATGGTTCCTTCCCACAACTGAGGAGTGGGAAGGACAACCCTCCTAAGTCAGGGCCAGATTAACTTTTTGTGGGCCCCCATTGGGGAAATAGGGCATGTGATGGGAGAGTGGTCCGCAGAGCGAGGGGCCGTTTGGGGGCAATGAGGCGCAGCGCAGCGGGCGTGGCCCCACTCAGCCCAGCACAAGGGCACTGTTTACAAACCCACAACTGCTAGATGCACACTGGCCCACCCAGCCCTGCGCTGCTAGTATGCCCCTTCCATATTGCCCCCCTGCCCAGTGCCCCCTCGCCCAGAGACCTTCCACAGATCCCAATGCCCCTGGACCCACTATGCCCGGAGACCCCTCCTGCTGACCTCCCACCACAATTACACAGCACCCTGCACACCATACCCCCTTGCCAGCTCCCCCACCTACAGATCCCCTACTGTCCAGCACCCCCTTCACAGTCCCACCATCACAGCTGTACAGCCCCCCCATATTCCTGAAGGAATTCTGCATCAAATTCTGTGCACATTTTAAAATTCTGCAATTTTTTTTTTTTTTTTAAACAATAAATAAATGTGGAAGCTCCACCATGGCAGTGGGGAACACAGGCCATTGGCTGCATGGAGGTGGGAGAATACCCTGCAGCCTCCCCCGCGCCCCTGGATCAGGGACTTGCCAGTGAGGTTGAACCTGACCCAGCACAAGGGCCATGCTTGCCACAAAAACACCCTGGGCCCCTGCCCCTTTTGTGCCAGGCACACCAGATGTGGGCAGGGAGGCTCAGCCCGGCAGCAGGATCCAAGTGCAGAGGGACTTAGTGTGGGGGGGGGGGATCCAGATGGAGGTAAGAGGGTTCTGTGTGGGGCAGTCTGGGTGCAGGCAGCTCAGTGGGGGATCTGGATGCACAGGGAAGTTCCAGGTACAGAGGCAATGGGAGTCTGCAGGGGGGACCAAGTGAGTGGTTGGAGCTCAGCAGGAGGGGGGGGGTCTGGGTGCAGGGGAGGTGGGGTTCATTTGGGTGGGGATCAAGGTGTAGGTAGTTGAGGCTCGGTGGGGAGGGTGTCTGGGGGAGCTCATCGGGGTGTTACAGATGAAGGGGAGGTGGGGCTTGTCAGGGTGAGGGTTTGATGGGCCTGCTTAACAGGGGAGCCCCAGCTGCTGCCAAAGGGATCCACATGCTGGGCCCCAGCTTCCCCTATCCCCTTCTCTTCCCCATCCCACGCCCTATGTGTACCATGTCGTGGTACATGTAGGTACCAATGATATAGGGAAGGGTAGGAGAGATGTCCTGGAGGCCAAATTTAGGCTGCTAGGGAAGAGACTGAAATTCAGGACCTCTATAGTGGCATTCTCAGAAATGCTCCCAGTTCCACGCGCAGGGCCAGGTAGGCAGGCAGAGCTACAGAGTCTCAATGCGTGGATGAGACTATGGTGTAGAGAGGAGGGGTTTACATTCATTAGGAACTGGGGAAACTTCTGGAATGGGGGGAGCCTATACAGGAAGGATGGGCTCCACCTAAACCAAAGTGGAACCAGACTGCTGGCACTAAACATTAAAAAGGTTGTAGAGCAGTTTTTAAACTAGGAGATGGGGGAAAGCCGACTGCTGCAGAGGAGCATGTGGCTCGGATAGAGACTTCTCTTAGGGGAGAATCTAATGATAGAGAATGTTCAGGTTATAGTCAGGAGCAAAGGATGGAAGAGGATAAAGTAGGGGCCAGATCAGATGATAAACATTCACATAAAAAAGAATCTGATACATCAGAAAAGGGCAGGCAAACAGTGATAAGTTTTTAAAGTGCTTGTACACAAATGCTAGAAGTCTAAATAATAAGATGGGTGAACTAGAGTGTCTTGTGATAAAGGAGGATATTGATATAATAGGCATCACAGAAACCTGGTGGACTGAGAGCAATCAATGGGATACAATCATTCCAGGGTACAAAATATATCGGAAGGACAGAACAGATCATGCGGGGGGGGGGGGGGGGGAGTGGCACTATATGTGAAAGAAAATGTACAATCAGATGAAGTAAAAATCTTAAGCAAATCCGCATGTTCCATAGAATCTCTATGGATAGAAATTTCATGCTCTAATAAGAATATAACATTAAGGATCTATTATCGACCACCTAACCAGGACGGTGATAGTGATGATGAAATGCTAAGCGAAATTAGAGAGGCTATCAAAATTAAGAACTCAATAATAGTGGGGGATTTCAATTATCCCCATATTGACTGGGAACATTTCACTTCAGGACGAAATGCAGAGATTAAAGTATCGAGAAATTTTAATGACTGCTTCATGGAGTAGCTGGTACGGGAACCCACAAGGGGAGAGGCAACACTAGATTTAGTCCTGAGTGGAGCGCAGGAGTTGGTCCAAGAGGTAACTATAGCAGGACCGCTTGGAAATAGTGACCATAATACAATAGCATTCAACATCCCTGTGGTGGGAAGAACATCTCAACAGCCCAACACTGTGGCATTTAATTTCAAAAGGGTGAAATATGCCAAAATGAGGGGGTTAGTTAAACAGAAGTTAAAAGGTACAGTGACTAAAGTGAAATCCCTGCAAGCTGCATGGGCGCTTTTTAAAGACACCATAATAGAGGCCCAACTTCAATGTATACCCCAAATTAAGAAACACAGTAAAAGAACTAAAAAAGAGCCACCGTGGCTTAACAACCATGTAAAAGAAGCAGTGAGAGATAAAAAGACTTCCTTTAAAAAGTAACAGAGGGTCCTGTGGCACCTTTAAGACTAACAGAAGTATTGGGAGCATAAGCTTTTGTGGGTAAGAACCTCTTCAGATGCAAGAAGTGAGGTTCTTACCCACAAAAGCTTATGCTCCCAATACTTCTGTTAGTCTTAAAGGTGCCCTAGGACCCTCTGTTGCTTTTTACAGATTCAGACTAACACGGCTACCCCTCTGATCCTTTAAAAAAGTGGAAGTCAAATCCTAGTGAGGCAAATAGAAAGGAGCATAAACGCTGCCAAATTAAGTGCAAGAATGTAATAAGAAAAGCCAAAGAGGAGTTTGAAGAACGGCTAGCCAAAAACTCCAAAGGTAATAACAAAACGTTTTTTAAGTACAGCAGAAGCAGGAAGCCTGCTAAACAACCAGTGGGGCCCCTTGATGATCGAGATACAAAAGGAGCGCTTAAAGAAGAAACTAAATGGATTCTTTGCTTCAGTCTTCACGGCTGAGGATGTTAGGGAGATTCCCAAACCTGAGCTGGCTTTTGTAGGTGACAAATCTGAGGAACTGTCACGGATTGAAGTGTCACGAGAGGAGGTTTTGGAATTAATTGATAAACTTAACATTAACAAGTCATCGGGACCAGATGGCATTCACCCAAGAGTTCTGAAAGAACTCAAATGTGAAGTTGCGGAACTGTTACTAAGGTTTGTAACCTGTCCTTTAAATCGGTTTCTGTACCCAATGACTGGAAGTTCGCTAATGTAACACCAATATTTAAAAAGCGCTCTAGAGGTGATCCCGGCAATTACAGACCGGTAAGTCAAACGTCAGTACCGGGCAAATTAGTCGAAACAATAGTTAAGAATAAAATTGTCCGACACATAGAAAAACAAACTGTTGAGCAATAGTCAACATGGTTTCTGTAAAGGGAAATCGTGTCTTACTAATCTATTAGAATTCTTTGAAGGGGTCAACAAACATGTGGACAAGGAGAATCCAGTGGACATAGTGTACTTAGATTTCCAGAAAGCCTTTGACAAGGTCCCTCACCAAAGGCTCTTATGTAAATTAAGCTGTCATGGGATAAGGGGGAAGGTCCTTTCATGATTGAGAACTGGTTAAAAGACAGGGAACAAAGGGTAGGAATTAATGGTAAATTCTCAGAATGGAGAGGGGTAACTAGTGGTGTTCCCCAAGGGTCAGTCCTTGGACCGATCCTATTCAACTTATTCATAAATGATCTGGAGAAAGGGGTAAACAGTGAGGTGGCAAAGTTTGCAGATGATACTAAACTGCTCAAGATAGTTAAGTCCAAAGCAGACTGAAGAACTTCAAAAAGATCTCACAAAACTAAGTGATTGGGCAACAAAATGGCAAATGAAATTTAATGTGGATAAATGTAAAGTAATGCACATTGGAAAAAATAACCCCAACTATACATACAATATGATGGGGGCTAATTTAGCTACAACAAGTCAGGAAAAAGATCTTGGCGTCATCGTGGATAGTTCTCTGAAAATGTCCACGCAGTGTGCAGAGGTGGTCAAAAAAGCAAACAGGATGTTAGGAATCATTAAAAAGGGGATAGAGAATAAGACTGAGAATATATTATTGCCCTTATATAAATCGATGGTACGCCCTCATCTCGAATACTGCATACAGATGTGGTCTCCTCATCTCAAAAAAAGATATACTGGCACTAGAAAAGGTTCAGAAAAGGGCAACTAAAATGATTAAGGGTTTGGAATGGGTCCCATATGAGGCGAGATTAAAGAGGCTAGGACTCTTCAGCTTGGAAAAGAGGAAACTAAGGGGGGATATGATAGAGGTATATAAAATCATGAGTGATGTGGAGAAAGTGGATAAGGAAAAGTTATTTACTTATTCCCATAATACAAGAACTAGGGGGTCATCAAATGAAATTAATAGGCAGCAGGTTTAAAACAAATAAAAGGAAGTTCTTCTTCACACAGCGCACAGTCAACTTGTGGAACTCTTTACCTGAGGAGGTTGTGAAGGCTAGGACTATAACAGAGTTTAAAAGAGAACTGGATAAATTCATGGTGGTTAAGTCCATTAATGGCTATTAGCCAGGACGGGTAAGGAATGGTGTCCCTAGCCTGTCTGTCTGTCAGAGGGTGGAGATGGATGGCAGGAGAGAGATCACTTGATCATTGCCTGTTAGGTTCACTTCCTCTCGGGCACCTGGCATTGGCCACTGTCGGTAGACAGGATACTGGGCTAGATGGACCTTTGGTCTGACCTGGTACAGCCTCTCTTATGTTCTTATGCCCCTTCCCCACCACTCCATCTCCTCCCCATCCTACCCACTTCCTTCCCCACTGCCTCTTTCCCCCTGCTTCTCCCATCCCCTTCTCTTCCCCATCCCATGCCCCTTCTCCTCCCCAGGCTTGGGGGGTTGGGGGGGACCACCCCACAGCACAAGCCGGGGGAGCAGGCTGGGGCTGGGTCGCTCCACTTCCTGCCACTCGGTGATTGCAGGGCAGGCCCAACCCCACACTCACCAGGCAGTGGGAAGTGGAGTAACCCAGCCCCCGCCCGCTCCGCTCCCCTGGCTGCCAACCTTGGGGGGGGACAAGGGGGAACCACCCCCCAGCACTCACCAGCTGAGCAGGTTGGGTCGCTCCACTTCCCACCGCCCACTGAGTACAGGGCACACCTGACCCCAGCTGCAGTCCCCTGGGATGTTGCTCAGGGGAAGGGGTGGAGTGGGGGCAGGGCTGGGGTGGCTTTCCTGGACGTCTCAGCTGGCTGGGAGATCAGGTTGGCCAGGGCCCAGCACCATGGCACCAGTGACACCATGGTAAACCCGGTACTGCTCCTAATGGTTCCTTATTCCACCACCCCCATAGGACACCGTATGGCACCCACATGATCCATCCAAAGGCTGGACAAGACTGATTTTGGACCTACTCAAAGTTGATCAGTAATAGGCTGGAAGGTTTGCTATTTCAGAGTATTCTGTTGTGAAGTCTATATCAGCTCCAGGGGCTACGTGTCAGTGTAATCGTTACGTAGGCACAAAGCTTTCAACAACCACTGTACACTCATTACTCCATTAATTTGTACAGATGACAGAAAAGTTACCTGAAAAAAGTCTAGTGTACGCCACTATTTCTTCAATAGGAATAACTTCAACTTTAAATTAGAGCTGATTGGAACATTTTCATCTTGGTATGATCAAACACCCCCTCTCCACACTCCTGAGTGGTAAAAGTACTAGGGCCCAGGTTCGAGTCCAAAGCAGGCAAAGACGAGAGTAATTGGGGATGAAAAATTCCGCTCTGAAGCAGGAACAGCAGAACTTGACTCTGAAGTTGTAGTATGACACACCCGTCTCCTGACAATTCCAATTTTGCAAAATCATTTGAAAGCATTTTTATTCCAATATGAAATGAAAATAAATTTCCAAAGCTTTAAAATGATCATGAAATGGAATTATTCTTCTCTGGTCAGCTCTACTTTAAATCACTTTCCCCCTATTTTGCAATTCTATATATTTTTACTTTTTAAAAAGAACCATCTCTTTAACTTAGAGAATATCAAGTTACTAATTATTTTAGAAAAAGTGATTTTTTTCGGTTACTTTCTTCATCAAAAGTGACCAGGAAGCTCAGTCTTGAAAAAGACTATGTAAACTCATGGGGTGTTTCTCATTCTTCATACTATTTGCTCTCTTTGAAAGCACAAAGATTTTTCAAAGACAGCTTCCATTTAGTCTTGAATTCTCCCCAAGTATGAACATCAAGAAGCAATGCAAAACTTGATTTTTTTGTACCCTATGAATTATTTGTGCCCAGAATGTCCCTAAAATCTGCTTTCTGCTTCTTGATTAGCAACAGAATGTATATTCATGGGACAAGGCTAGAAATTTGGAGGATACTAAAAATATAATTAGTTTAGGGAAAGTGAGTGATAATTTCTGAAGAGTAGCCAAGTAATATATGAACTGCAGAATTGAACCATATATCTTTATCAAGAAAAGCAGGAGACACTGAAAGTCACAAAGGGGAAGAGCTCTGCTACTGGAGATAAGACACAAAAGAAGCTGCTGAAAACCATCTTTGCTAATCTGAATATTCCAGGTGTATAGCCTTGCAAAATACACAGTATTGTGGAACAAGGCCCTTTCTAATAGAATTCCATTTTAATTCTATACCACTAGTATTGCTCAAAAAAGGGAGAATTATTAACAGCAAATTTAGCTACAGTAGTATAAGATTTCTAAGTACATTGTCACTTCACTTAGGCTAAGAAAAATAGGACCATGATAAGGAAAGGATCAAGAGCAGCAGGGAGAAGTTTTTGTGTATATCATGTTCTCCAACCCACCATCCCCAACCACAACATAGGAAATGGGTGTTTAGTACTTTTCTCTCTCCCCTTTCATGGTGACAGAACAGAAAGCTTATTTGCTCATGTGCATAAAGCTGACCCACACTTCTGCCAAGGGCTGCAAGACACAGTAGGGGTTCCTTTCTAAACCTTCATGCTTTCTGCTGGAGAGGGAAATACGGTAGTTATTTCTGGAATTATGAAAATTTCACAAATCTTTTCCCATGACCCTTTTTTGACATTCAAACTATAATGAATGGCTCCCACAATGGATTACTAATTCAGGAAGGAAATTTCATGTCCCTTTCCCTTAACAGCAGATAAATTATAGCAATTGCAAATAAGTTAAATTAACCCATCAAGGACAAACACGTTGGCACAATAATCAATCATTTTCTTCTATAAATCCTTATTCAATTTAGCTTGCCATCTTTATCCATGTACATAATAAAAATAAGATGGAAATAATGCCCCAAAAGTAACATTTTATGGAAACTTATAAAGAAAGTCTGGAAAAGGTTATAAAGTTCAAAGGCAGGAGCTTTAGTCAGTTTGTGGAAAATAAATTCTGAAAGACAAATATGAAGATTTAGCCTTTGGTTCCTGGATCTAAACAGTTACACACACAAAAACATTTTTAAAAAACATTATAAACCTTACAAAGTGAAGTATTTAAAAGTTAGGAAATGCAAGGATTAAGGTTGCCTGTGCAACTTTTATTCTCTCCTCCAGCTCCCTTGTGCAAAAACATTATGAGACAGTCTTTAATCACATACTATTTTCCCCCAAAGCCCCCCTCCGCCATCATTGCACAGGATGGACCTGCTCTGGGGATGAATCAAATTGTGTAGTAAAGGAGGTTGTTGCCTGTATGACACCTGTTCATTTGTTGCAGAAGCTAGGTGAGTAGTGAATGAGGCAGTGGACTGCAAAAAAGAAAAAGGATGATCTCATGGTTAAAGCCATTGAATGCGTTCCTTGAGAACTGGATTCTATCCCTGCCTCTCCTACAGAGCTCCTCCTATGTACTGCCAGGCAAGATACTTAAACCAAACTTTCCTCATTTCCCGGGTGCCCAACTTGAGATTTTGGGGGGGTGGGGGGGACTACTTTACAGAAGTGTTGAGCCATCACAGCTGGAACTGAAGCCAATGGGAGCTGGGCTTGAATATATAAAGTTGTATATAATGCTACCTATGCTGAAGTCAGATCTCTTAAATTGGGCGCTCAAAATTAGTAGGCAGACAGGTGAAAAGTATCTAAGTGCACAGGCTCTCATCTCACAGGGGATTTGTGAAGATCATTAATGTTTGTGACAGACATACTACCATAATGAATGTCAGAGAAAAACTCAAGGAAATTTTATCTTCACGGCAGAATTACTCTTTTCTTACTGAACAGCGTGTAGTAAATAAGGTCTAGGGCCACACGCTGAACAATGAGGAGAAAACAAAATATTGACTAGCTGCTGAGTACCATCCATTCAGGCATCACATGACAACAAAAAATAAATGTGAGCATATAAATTTAAGATTGCCATAATACACAGGGCAACCTTAATTCTGGCATTTTCTAACTTTTGAATAATTGCTTTAAAAAAAAATCTAGCAAACGACACAAAAAGTGTTACATTGCAGTAACAAAGCCAAACTAAAGAAATAAATTCCATTGTGTGGCATCATATTGACATCCACACAGTTCATCAGCAGGGCTGGAACCTTTAAATCCAGTTCACAGGCTTCTGCCACTTGATCTAATAGAAAAAACTGTTACTCACCTTCTTGCAACTCTTGTAAGATGGGTTGCATATGTCCATTACACTGTAGGAGTGTGCACATCTTGTGTAGTGGTGCCAGAGTGAGTTTTCCCTAGCAGACTTGTAGGGATGACCACACATGTACATTGGCTTCCCTCATGCTCTGAGCCAAGGGCATAAGGAGTGGAGCTGCCTTGCCCATCCTTCAATTCCTTTGTACCAGAATCTAGATGACAGACTGATGCATTGGTGGAGGAGGATGGGATGTGTAATAGACATATGCAACATCCAGTTACAAGGGGATTAACCATTTTTTCTTCAAGTGATTGCATATATCCATTACACTGAAGGTGTTTTTGACAGAGTTGGGGCTAGGACTCATCAGAAGGTGGTCTGTAAGACCACTTTCCTCACATTTGAGTCTTCCCTTATTGCATAAGTAATTGCACAGTGTTTAGCAAATGTGTGAACAAAGAATCACATGGCTGCTCTGCAGACGTCTAGGTACACCTTGATGGAGATCAATGCTACCCGTGACTGAGGTGTAAGTGACAGTCTGAAATCTTTTGAATTGTAGATTGCATAGTAGATGCACTATGGCTAACCGGCAAGATGGAAAAATGCTTCCATTTAGTAAGGCAAGCAGCTCTTGTGGATGGTTTCTCACCATTAGGCAGGACATTCTGGACTGCCTCTGAACAGCACATCATCTCTGGATTTAACCACTGAGGAACCATGCTGTAAGATGCAGCACCTGAAGATTTGAGTACAAACACCCACCTGTAATTCTGGGAGATTAAATCTTTGACTAGTGACAAGAGGAATTGTTTTCAAACACACCAGGTAGACAACCCACACAGACCCATGTACCATGGCTGCCTTGGCCAAGGCTGGAGCAACAAAGCTCATCCTGCCTCATTCTAGCCTTAGCTTGATGTCCACCTTGGGAACAAGCGTCACCGATGGGTACACATACAGCAGGTCCTTATCCCAAGGGAACAGGAGAGAATCTGAGATAGACCCAGGACTGCAACCCACTCTTGAACAGAACTGGGGACATTTTCTGCTCTGGCAAATTGTGAAGAAATCCACTGCAGGAACTTCCCCTACTTGAAAACACTAACCTTAAATGGTCTCTCAACATGATGATTCTATGTCCCAAGTTTAATGACCTGCTCAGGCAGTCTGCTAGATGATTCTGAACTCCTGGAAAGTGTGAAGCCTTGAGAGTTAATGAACTGCCTCTACAGTGTAATGGACATATACAATCATTTGAAAAATAACTGATAACATTAGTCATTGTCATCCTCTACATAGACCAACAGCGAAGATGGGATGAGATGGGACTTTGCCAGAGGGTTTCACAGATATTTGCTGACAGCAGAGGAATGGTGAGATCGTGGAATCCTGGGTCCATTCCAGGCTCCAGAGGGGAGTGTTCTCTAGTGGATAGATCTTCTGTCAATTTTCCCCCAAGCCTGACTTCTTCCCCATATCCTCCAACCTTTTCCTGTCCCAGTCCTGTCTCTTCCCCACCTGTCTCTTCGTCCTAGTAACAGTCTCCTTGCCTACCCAGGCCCAGTCTCCCACTCTTGGCATGTTGTCCAAGTTCAAATTTCCCACTTAACTCATCCCCATACTTAGTCCCAATCTCCTTGGCCATCCAGTCCCAGTCCCCCAACCCCATCTCTTTCTTTGATCTTTTCTTCCCCTCACCACTCCACTTGCTCCAAGTCTTCCTCCCCTAGGGTACTCATCCAATCACAATCCCTCCTGACTTTCCCTCCTTGGCTCCTTGTCAAGCCAGCCTCAGTTCTCTCCCCACACTAGTTTTTTTTTCCAGAGGTCTCTCCTCCCCGCATCCTTGTTTTCTCCCATCATTGGGTCCTAGTGTCAGTCTCCCTGCCCAGCCAGCCCCAGTCTCCACCTCCTCCTAGTCCAATCTAAGTATGTGTTCTTCCCAGCCACCAGGCTTCCAGTTACACTCTCCTCCACCCCCCTCCCCCAAGTTCCCTTATGACTTCCAGTGCCAGCCTTCTCCCCCCCTCCCATATGACCAGATTCCTTGACCCAATCTACTCCTTTCCATCTCCCCACCCCAATCCAACTTTCGTTCTCTCTGCATTCAAATCAGATGATTTCCTCCACTATGTTGCACAACTGCAAATAAGGGGTCATTGACAGCACAGAAAACAGACAGGCGCCTTGCTCTCAGTTCTGGTGCCCAGCCACACCCTGACCCTCCGCAGCTGGCAATAACCACCACGATCCTTTGGAGTCCATGTAGCCTTGGGCTAGGCCATGCTCAGTCACTGTGTGGAAAATGGCACATGGGCAGTCTGGCCAGCTCTGTGAGCTGCTTCAGAATGCTCAATGAGGCCTGAATCTTTGAAGATTTTAGCTACTGAGCTTCAGTAAATTTCTACTGAGCATAGGCTAAACAGATCTTTTCAAAAGCTCCTAACTTAGCCAAATTTGGGAGGACTTTCAGATGGCAAAAGGCAGATCCTGACACAAGGCCATACTCCTACAAAACTGCAGGTCCCTGTACCAAAGCAAAGGGACTCTAGAGCATTCCAAAGCAAATGTCTCAAAGAATTTAACATGGGCAAAATGCCCCTTTCCCCTAGCCTTGTTCTTGGAAATGGCCAAATCTTTTTGGCTGAAAATTGTCAAAAATATTCAGCTTGAGGCAGACATGCAATATGGAAAATTTCAGCGCAAAGTTATAAGCAAATGAAGAATCTTATATTGGGATAACAGGAGATGCTACCAATCCATCATCTTACAAGCTTTACATTATGTAGATATATCACTACAATTTTAGATTATCTGTACTGTTTGTAGACATTTAATTTCTTCACTTTCCTGACTATACTTTTTGGAAAATAAACACATTACATGAAAAAGGACAATAAGGATTCACCTCCACTTCTTTTCTACAATGTATTGAGAGTTCGAGTATTGGGCAAGTTTCAAATCCAGAAAGGGAAGTAAAATTAAAAAGGTGATGGAAATTTCTGAGGAGGGAGTGAAAAGTTAAAGAACTACAGATAATGTTCTAAATAATCAGGTTAAGAGATATGTCAACTAAAAAAGCTTGCAAAAGGCAATTAAACAGCTGTAACTTAAAGAGCAGACAGCACTTTTAAAACTGGTCATTTAGAGCATTTGCCCCATACAGTAGTTTCACAACTAGATATTTTTGACTTAAAGTAAAAACATTACAGATGTCTGATTAAACAAACAGAATTCAAACATGTTATATGCCCACTTTCTATAGTTCTTAATGGCAGTGCAATAGAAAAGACCTTTGGCAGAATGCACCTTAGCCACCACCTCTCAAAGTTCCTGTTGGATGTGAAAACGAGCTGCAACTAGGGAAGATGGTGGCTACTGACAGCCCAGTGATAGCCATTTAGAAAGAGGACATTCTTGCTAAAAGCACTCTTGGCCTCATTCCTATTGAGTATAGCATATGCTTTTGAATGAAGGTAATTCTTCATGGGATTCTCTGCGGTAGAACATTCTTCTTCATAACTGAAAGTTTTTTCTTCAGCAGAGGCTGAAGAAAAATGGCAAAAAAATTACTTAATACCAAAAAATTCTTCAAATGTAGTTAGTGCACAAAACAAATGAGTTTTAACTGTATAGTAAATTTGAAGAGTCTGTATTTACAAGATCATATAGGACAAAAAAGTGGTCTGAGTGTTAAATTTCTTAAAAGATCAATTGTTATTTTAATTAAAAAACTTATTGATGCATTTACTTGTAAATTCTCAGAAAATTCATTTCATGTTCAAAGAACAAGTACTGTAATTTTGGGGAGGACACGTGTTGTTCATATGTAAGCAGAGTGACTGTATCCCTGCTTTTAAGTGCAAAATTCAATTCAGCTTTAACTATGGAACCACATCCACAGCTTCCATAAAAATAGAAAGAGCTATTATTGAGGATTTAAACTATAGTTTTGTTGGAAACTTGAATCAAACTATGAAATATTTTCATTAAGAGTAATAACCTTAAACTGAAGGGACAACCTAAAAGGTTGAAACAATATTTTCCTCTCCATGCCCATTCAACCTATGCCCTCTTTGGGCAGTCTGAGCAATGAAGATGCCAGTTGCAACAGTGTTTTTTGTGACATGAGCTTTTGCCAATGTGCAACTAAATTGAGACCACCAACTGAAAGCCCAAAAGGGTAAGATGATTTTTGTACTAAGCTGTTTTAACCAGTACAACAGTGCAAAGAGCTCTAAATCCAATTCTCAGTTTGAACTCATCCAGTCACCTGAACTTTTCTTGAACTTGAAATTTTTCATGTGCTATGAAAGTCAGTAAAGAATTTCCTCTTTTTTGTTTAAGAAAATCTTCTGACATACTTAAACTGTAAATGGAACGCCTAAAAAACATCAATGGGATTTGGAATCTTTAGCTTTAAGTATTAAAAAGAGTAATAATCCTGAAAATTAGACTGTTCTCTCTAAATGATTCCTTGGAGTCAAGAAAAAAAATCTGCAGTCCAAGATAGGGCATTTAACAGTACATAATAGCAAACTCTTTGCTAGTAAATTTCATAGAAACTGTATTTTGTTAAAGTAGTCTTAATAAATAATCCTCTCCAACTGGAGAAGAGAGATTAAAGATAGAATCCTTTTAATAAAAGACATTCATATTAATTGGTTTCACATTCTAATTACATGAAAAAACCAAAAATATTACTGGTAGTCCTTGGCTAGTCAAAAAGATACTAAGACAAAAAACGTAAGTCACTAAGTTTCTTCCTCCCCTTGATGAAAATCTACTTCAAGGGCTGAAATTTTGTCTCCAAAGGAAAAGAAAACAAAAAAGAAAATAATGTATTCATCAAAACATATTCCATGAATGTAGGTTAGCTGCTCAATTCAACAATTCACCAAAAACCGAAGTGCAGTGAAAAAGGAATATTAGGCTTTTATCCTTTAATAGCAGCTATATGGACACATTCCAATAGCTTAAAAAAAAAGACTAAAAGACATATAGAAAGCCTCATATCTACTGGAAAAAAGGAAAAGAAAAAGAAAAAGAAAAAAAAAGGAGTATGGATGTAGTGTATTGCTCATATGCACCCAGTTAACTAAGGGAATGACAGTATGAGTCTTGTAGTAGATTGTAAAAGTTTGGGCTGAAAGGTACCTGAAATATACTCATAGATTTAACTCTGGCTATGGGCTTGTCTACATGAACACTTAGCTTGCAGCAAGCTGGGGTATAAATTTACCACGCTCTTGTCTGTCAAGCATTAAATGTCTGTGTGGACCCTGCTGCCATGCATTAGCAGCTCCATAGTTTCTCTAAGTAGATTAAAGCTCAACAGGGAACTTTTAAGGCACAGCAGCAGGATCCACACAGATACTTCATATGTGGTAGGCTCCTACAGGATAGATTTACATCACAGCTCACTGCAAATTAAGTGTTCATGTAGACAAGTTATGTCTACACAGCAGCTGAGACGTATAATTTCCAGACATACACACTAACTTTGCTCAAACTAGAATGCTAAAAATTGCATTGTGGTCACAGCACCACCTCAGGATAGTCACCCTAGTGTGTACCTAGGATCTCAAACAGGGTTGTCCTCTGGCAGCTAGACCAAGCCTCCACCACAGCCACACTGCTATTTTTAGAGCGCTAACCTGGGCAGAGCTAGTGCATGTACATCTAACTCCAGCGGCATTGGAGATGTACTGTCTGAGGAAAGAATATATTAAAAAGGAAAATATCAATCAAAATGATGAGGTGAACTAAAGTCTCATGACTACTATTTGCACTACATTTGTCAGTTAGAAAAGGTCAAAGGACAGCTCACACTGCTATATTTTAGGACATCAGAAATAGTTTTGTGCATTAAATGGCTTCAAGGACAGTTAATTGAAACACTAAAGTATTATCCCTTGTTTATTATTATAGTCATTCACTGCAAGATTTTTTTAAATGGCTTTTGCTCACTAAAAATGTTCTCTGTGCATTTTCAACCAACTTTGTGGGGGGGGGTTCCCCCTCTGTTTAAGTTTTGTGTGTAAATGCCAAACACCTAAAAGAATTCCCAGACAAAAACCAAATTAAGATGGAATTACAACAGTGCAAACATCAGTAGTTTAGGGTAGCATACGTTATGGAGATGTTCCAATATGAACACCAAATGTTAAGTCCAGAAAAATTTATTATTAACGTTAAACTTAAAAGCATTGTTAAGGAATGGAAATGCAGTTAGGACAGGCATTTCAGTGACATCATGTAATAGCCACAGGATTATGACTACGGGTATTTTAGTTTCATGGCCTCACATTAAGTTATACTAGTTTATTTAATACCTTACTTTTTCTTCTCTCCCCCCACCACCTCCTGGCATCACTGCAGGGCAAACAGCAAGACAGCCCTATTTCCCCTCCTTCCTGAATCCACTACATTCATGTGACAAGTCTGTATCTCTAAGTTCACTCTTGTGACTGTTCCTTTTAATTTCTGTTTTCTAGTTTCCTCATTTTTGTGTTGTTCCCCTTTCTGAAGTTAAATGCTACTGCGGTGGGTTTCTTTGGTATTTCTCTTCCCTCTGCCCGCACCCCCGCTCCCCCAAGTTGTTACATTTAATTACATTATTGTTGCTATTGCTGAGAGGTTCAGCTATATTCACCTCTTGGACCAGATCCTGTGCTCCACTTAGGACTAAATCAAGAATTGCCTCTCACCTTGTGAGTTTTACTACTAGTTGCTTCAGGAAACAGTCATTAATCATGTCTAGAAATTGTATCTCTGCATCTGGTCCTGAGGTGACATGTACCCAGTCAATATGGGGATAGTTAAAATCCGCCATTAGTACAGGGTTTTAAGTTTTTGTAGCCTCTCATCATTTCACAATCACTGACGTTATCCTGGTCAGGATGGTCAGTAGCACATTCCTATTGCTATACTCATTCAAGCATGGAATTTCTATCCATAGAGATTGAGCATTATACAGCAATTCTGTCCCCCAGCAGAATGCACAAAAACAGAACACTGGGGAAGTCTTCGGGTGTGTCTCTCAGAAAGCACTAGAAAATGTGTCCCGTTCAAGTTTCTGGTGTGTAGTAGCACCTTTCTCTATGGCATTGATAGCAATGAAAGTAGTGTCATCTTCCTCGTAGGAACTGCAAAGAAACTCCAATGAACAGTGCAAGGTGGCAGCTTCATTATGCCATGGAACTACAAAATTCTGGAGCGTTTTTTCCTGCAAAGTAAGTAGTTAACTCATCTTTTGAGCAAAAATGAGACAGTATCTTCTGCACTATAACACTGGAGATGTACATGGAGACAGTGATTTTTGTATTGGACAGGTGCAATACATGGAGTCTTCTTTTTGGCAATATTTTTGATTCCTCTGCATGTGTGTCAAAACACAAGGTAGATTTCATCACTGATTCAGTATTCTCTGTAGCCTCATAATGAAGCGTTCAGCCAAATCTCAGCATGTTCACAGTTTTCTTGACAGCTTGTACCTCAGCCATACCATCTATGATTGCTACAGGTCACATGCTATTATTTCAAGTTTGGCATCAGCTGTGGATTCCCTGAAACTCCCACATACTGCAGGACAAAATGCTCCTCAGAAAAAAAATGTAGCAGAGTCCTCATAATACTGAGGACATCAGCACTTTCTTCCACTTTTGATAGCACTATGTCTTTTATATTTTTTAAAGGTAAGCTCTGCGATTCATTTCTGCAGCTACGATTGCTAAAAATTACACTCATGTTCCACAGTTCATCTTCAATAAGTGCTTAGCAAAAAGGCTCTTAAAAGCATTTGTTCATCTTCAATCCCATTCAGAGCACATATTCCTCTGTACTTGCCTCTGCGGTGACCATTGCCACCACATTCACATCCATTAGAGTCTCTGCAAGGCGATTTATCAACTCCAGTTGAGTAGCACAGTTTGCAGTAGTAAAATCAGCGTGTCTGTGGTTTTTACCTTTTGACACAACACATACTCATTCTTTGTGTAGCATTTGGTGCAATATACAAAGTCGTATGCATGGGTGTCTTTGGGGTTAAATGCACCCATCTTAACTTTACTTTCCATCAACATTCTTGCTAAAAGTGACTGCTTCATACAACTTCTCACTTGTCTTACGTGTTGAAATTATGCTTAATGGATGCCTTTGGGCTTCCAGCTTACTGCAGAAGAAGTGGGTGTTCTTCTCAACACATTTCACAGGACCAAGTATCAAGTGAGGCTTGCCCATAGTGGGCATTTGTCCCAGCATCTTCAAGTTTTTCCTGATGTTTGATGCAATCAGGGCCATCCTTACCCATATGCAAACTACGCAGCTGCGCAGGGCACCAGGAAATTTGGGGCAAAAACGTCTCAAATTTATCTCTACATAATTATTCTAGATTTGTCATGTTTGAAACCATTGTATTTGCAGAAGAAAGGGCTTTTTAATGATACCCATCTCGACCTATTTCATATTACACTAAATTATCAAAATTTCCACCAATCAAAGGACTTGGAGCTAGGATCGGGCGAGAGTGGAAGGAGTCCCCCCTGACATATCACAGAGGGGGACACCATTGAAATTATGATTCTATAGATTTTTTACGAATCAAATGACACCTCCCTTACCTTTCTATCAACTTGCCCATGCAATTACAAATACTCCCAGAAAGTTATGCTTTAAAAATATCTCTCTCTCAAATCATACTCATTAATACCTCAGAACCATGAGTTTCAGTGTTCCCATATACACACATACATGGGATAACACACTAGCATTTATGATGAAAATAGTTAAGAGGATCCAAACTTTGCCAAATGGATCAAATATTTTTGCTGAAAATGAATTCTCCAGTTAGTCTGTCACTAATTTTTTAGTGTAATTTAAATACAAGAACCAAAATTTTGCATGATGTTGCTTAACTGCCAATGAAATCAGATTTCCATTATATCTGCAAGTTTAGCTAGCCCATATTTGATTTCCTGCTAAGTTAACAATGTGATAGTCAGGAAGTGGAGTCCCTCAATCACATGCACATTAGCTCAGAGTCAAAACAAGAAATCATACAAGGCAGATAGTATACTGTTTCTAGTTATCTTACACCCCTATAAAAAAGGGAAGCAGTAAATAATATAAATCCTAAGGGATATCTATGGTGGTATGATGAGCTACAATATTTACAATCTCTAGATAGCAAAATTAATTATGGATGACCACTGAATTTCTTAGCCAATGAAAATTTGCAATTAGAAAGATTTCTAATCTATAATTTCTACTCATTTAACAAACCTAAAAGTTCACAGCCAAAATCTAATAAAAAGTCCCATTGAAATTAAGGATAAATTAAAAGAACTCAAAAGATCAGAAGTGCAAAAATGTTTCTCAAGTTACATTGAAGATTGATAAAAACTAATATACTTTTATTTTACTTCAGTGCCACATTAAATTATTTTATAGAAGCAAGTGGGGCGTGTGACGGGTTGGATCACAGAAACCCCCTTGGGAGCTGCCACCTGATGTGCAAAAGACTACCTCTGCTCCTGTTTTCCCTGCCAGCTCAGGACTCCAGCACCCTGTCTTGCTGAGCCAGACACTCCCGTCTGCTGCAACACAGACCCAGGGTCTGAATCACTTGTCCCAAAGATGCAAGTTTACCTGAAAACAGCTCACAGACGTGTGCTTGTCTCTAGCACTCAGATGCCCAACCCCCAATGGGGTCTAAACCCAAATAAATCCGTTTTACCCTGCATAAATACCCAGAAATTGTTCGCCCCCTATAACACTTATAGAGAGATATGCACAGTTGTTTGCTCCCCCAGGTATTAATACATACTCTGAGTAAATTACTAAATAAAAAGTGATTTTATTAAATACAGAAAATAGGATTTAAGTGGTTCCAAGTAGTAACAGACAGAACAAAGTAAGTCACCAAGCAAAATAAAATAAAATGCGCAAATCTATGTCTAATCAAACTAAATACAGATAAGTTCCTCACCAGTTCCAGAATGCTCCCTTTTACAGGCTAATCTCCTTTTAGTCTGGGTCCAGCAATCACTCACACCCCCTGTAGTTACTGTCCTTTGTTCCAGTTCCCTTCAAGTATCCTGGGGGGGGGGGGGGGTGGAGAGGCTCCTTCCTTAGCCAGCTCAAGACCAAATGGAGGGGTCTCCCCACGGGTTTAAATAGACTCTCTCTTGTGGGTGGAGGACCCCCTCCTCCCTCCTATGCAAAGTCCAGCTCCAAGAAGGAGTTCTGGAGTCACTGGGCAAGTCACATGCCCCTGCATGACTCAGTCTTTACAGGCCGAAGCCATTGTCCACATGGTATCTTGCATGTCTCCAGGAAGACTTCTTATGTGGATTGGAGCATTCCAAGATGCATTGTTCCCCAAGTGTTTCCTGATCAGGTTCTTAACCTGGCGAATTCCTCCCTAAAGAAGCTGACCAAATGCCTCACAAAGCTTACTTAGAAACCAAGCAAGCATACAGCCCATATTCTTAACCTCAAGTAGAAAATGATATATATGTACAAACAGGATGAATAGATATAGTAGACCATAACCTTTACGGAGATATGTTACATGGTACAGGCAGCACAAAACATATTCCAGTTATATCATACATACATTTATAAACACCCCTCCCCCCCCCATGAAGCCTTATGGGGTATGCTGTCACAGGGCGGGGGGGAGAATACAAATTTACAAATTAAAAGAATCTTAAGTCTTCATTATTTTTGCTGCCTCAATCATGTTTTCTCCTCTTTTGCTTCCCGAAGAGGAAAAAAAAAAAAAAAAAAACAACTCATTTTCTAAACAAATAACATTTTCATAGTAAGAAGGGGAAAAAAAAGTGACACCACATGGTAGACAAGATAAGTTGCAAATATATATCCATTGGCAAACCACAACCACCCCATTCCATGGTCCCAGCCTGGGATTATCAAAATTATTCTCTACCAATGCTGAAAGTTAGAAATGCCATTTACAAATAAATGAAAAAATGTTTTCATTAGTTTCACAGTAAACAAAGAACCAGATAAAAATAAGTTATTTTTTTCTAGGATTTGTTTTTTTGAAATCTCAAAATAGTAACAACCAATAGTATAGCAAGTACAGATGCTCCCCAACTTACGCAAGCGTTCCGTTCCGGAATGCCTTGCATAAGTCGAATTTTCCTGAATCGGGAACGTATCTCCAACAATTACGCAAAAAAAAAAAAGCTTACGGAACTTTTTCCATAAGTGCGGATTTCCGTAAATCGGATTTGCGTAACCCAGGGAGCATCTGTACAAGGCTTCAGATTTTAAATATTTAGCAACATTGCAACAATTTGTGTGCATTTTTCTTTGAGTACAGTAAATCTTTTGATCAATAAGTTGTACTAAAGTAATTTAGTCAAAACCCTTCCTACAACTGCCATTTATTTTGTAAAAAGGTTAATATGGAACATAAATAGAGCAGAATAAACTGCCACCTCAGCAAAATGGGGTGCTTTCAGAATCAGGGTTGACATGCACCAAATAAAGTAGTGAATAAAAACAAGCAAAGTTAATAGCTCTCATGATACTGGCCAAAAATGCATCTGAATACTCAAATCCTGTATTTTATGGACTCAAATTTCCATTATTTATTGATAAAGGTCCGAATGGATAGACTGGGAAAAGTTCTCTGGCCTAAGTAATTCCTAGAGCATAACTTTTACAAAACATCCAATATTGATTTAAACATTTTCAGTGATAGAAAAAGCTACCACAATTCTTGGTAAGTTGTTCCAATAGGTAATTTCCCTCACTGTTAAAAATTTACACCTTTATTTCCAGTCTGATTTTGTCCAGCTACAACTTCCAGCCATTGGATCGTGTTACACCTTTCTCTTCTAGATTGAAGAGCTCATTGTTAAATATTTGTTCATGGAAATACTTTATAAATCTATTATGACAGTTTCTGATGGAATTGAAATTGACTTGTTAGCATTCAGATGATGTCTTGAGTAAACAATATGGCAGTGGTTTTATTGCATCTTTTTACAAAGAACAGGAACTGCAATTATAAAAGACATCCCCCCCCACCCCCAAAAAAATTACAAAACTTCAAAAATACTCACCAACCATTTTTGTTGTTGCTTAAATACAGAATAAGGAAAAAAGTAAACCACTGCACGTTGCTTTTAAGAGTCGTCTAGCCCTACTGTGTAGAGTCAAATTATGCTATGTTGCTGGTTTTCATACTCTAAAACCAAGTACTTCAAAGGTTTCCAAAGCAAGGAAGTAAAACAAAGAAATACTGATGACTGTATTTTCAATTTAAAGTAACCAAAAACATAATTGTCAATATTAAATGACATGCAGGTTTTCCTTCTGAACCACAATTTGCATAGTGATACTGTTTGCTTCATAATACTAGGATGAATTTAAGCCACAGATCAGATTTGAAACAACTGAGTTAGCCAGGATAAATCAAGTACCATTGGTCTTCTGCATTTTTTTCTTTGAATAAAATCTAAATGTGTATGGGTCTTAACATGATGACATGTGGTTCAGAGCATTAGTCTTGATCTGATTTAAATCTTGTATTACAAAAAGCTGATATATATATACAAACGTATATACACACACAGGTTTTTGTAATACAAGATTTATATATATATGCCAGACAGACAGACTTTTTAAATCTATGAATAGTTTGTTCATAGATTCATAGATTCTAGGACTGGAAGGGACCTTGAGAGGTCATCAAGTCCAGTCCCCTGCCCGCATGGCAGGACCAAATACTGTCTAGACCATCCCTGATAGACATTTATCTAACCTACTCTTAAATATCTCCAGAGATGGAGATTCCACAACCTCCCTAGGCAATTTATTCGTGTTTAACCACCCTGACAGTTAGGAACTTTTTCCTAATGTCCAACCTAGACCTCCCTTGCTGCAGTTTAAGCCCATTGCTTCTTGTTCTAGCCTTAGAGGCTAAGGTGAACAAGTTTTCTCCCTCCTCCTTATGACACCCTTTTAGATACCTGAAAACTGCTATCATGTCCCCTCTCAGTCTTCTCTTTTCCAAACTAAACAAACCCAATTCTTTCAGCCTTCCTTCATAGGTCATGTTCTCAAGACCTTTAATCATTCTTGTTGCTCTTCTCTAGACCCTTTCCAATTTCTCCACATCTTTCTTGAAATGCGGTGCCCAGAACTGGATACAATACTCCAGCTGAGGCCTAACCAGAGCAGAGTAGAGCGGAAGAATGACTTCTCGTGTCTTGCTCACAACACAGCTGTTAATACATCCCAGAATCACGTTTGCTTTTTTTGCAACAGCATCACACTGTTGACTCATATTTAGCTTGTGGTCCACTATAACCCTTAGATCCCTTTCTGCCGTACTCCTTCCTAGGCAGTCTCTTCCCATTCTGTATGTGTGAAACTGATTTTTTCTTCCTAAGTGGAGCACTTTGCATTTGTCTTTGTTAAACTTCATCCTGTTTAACTCAGACCATTTCTCCAATTTGGCCAGATCATTTTGAATTATGACCCTGTCCTCCAAAGCAGTTGCAATCCCTCCCAGTTTGGTATCATCCTCAAACTTAATAAGCGTACTTTCTATGCCAATATCTAAGTCGTTAATGAAGATATTGAATAAAGCCGGTCCCAAAACAGACCCCTGCGGAACTCCACTCGTTATGCCTTTCCAGCAGGATTGGGAACCATTAATAACAACTCTCTGAGTAAGGTTATCCAGCCAGTTATGCACCCACCTTATAGTAGCCCCATCTAAATTGTATTTGCCTAGTTTATCGATAAGAATATCATGCGAGACCGTATCAAATGCCTTACTAAAGTTGTTGATTTTTGTCTGCTCTGGTTTGAAAGTATTAAGAGAAATTTATCTCTTTAGGAAGGAGATTGTATCAAGTGTATTGGCAGGGGCACTTAAAACTTCATTAGAAAAGCTAAGCATATGCATGATTTCACTTTTTGAAATTTGGAATAATAGTTATATATTATTTACTGAAGAGAATATCTCCTGTTCAAAGTGCCTTTAATATTTGCAAAGTATTTTTCCTTTTTCTATTTATTAAAGTCTATGAACAACTTCTCCTGACTTCACAGAAGATTAAGGTATTTCATAGCTCCCTATGTGGCAAGTGTCATGGCATTACAGATGGAGGCAGGGCCGGCTCCAGGGATTTGGCCGCCCCAAGCAGCCACACATAAAAAAAAAAAAAAAAAAAAAAAAGCCGCGATTGCGATCTGCGGCGGCAATTTGGCGGAAGGTCCTTCGCTCCTAGCGAGAGTGAGGGACCGTCCGCCGAATTGCCGCCGAATAGCTGGACCTGCCGCCCCTGTCCGGAGTGGCCGCCCCAAGCACCAGCTTGCCAACCTGGTGCCTGGAGCCGGCCCTGGATCGAGGTGAACATCAGATATTCTAGCTTCCAGAAAAAAAAAAAAAGTCAATATAGTGCTCTGGGAGTAGGCATAAGGTAAACAAACTAAATGTCATCATGACTTTATAAGATAGCTTTGATTCAAGCAACCTGAATAAGAAATCCTTTTATGAAGTACCCTGAGTTCTACATTTGCTTTTTTTTTTTTTTGTAAAACTATCAGTGTGGCAGACTGGCAAGAATAATTGTACCCTAATATTTATGAGTATGGGATGTATTTCTCTATCATTAAACTGCATCAATGAACTGCAATGTACATCTTTTCTCCCTTACTCTTGGGGGATGGTTTTTAGAGAATGAGTAGTAGTGGTGGTGAGGAATTCCCAGAGAGATTGTGTTGGGCAGTAAATATAATAAATTAAAGTTGTTAAGCCATATGATTTTGGGGTACCTGACAAGTCTGTTTATTAGTGCATTTTAAAAAGTTTGTCAAGGATGCTCAAATCATTGAATGAACAATCTTAGTGCAGAATATTAAAATCCAAGTAAAACATCAAGTATAATCCCTGAAAAAAAAAAAAAAGATGATCAAGCTATGGCTGTATACCGAATACAAAACTCAGTAGTACACTAAAACTATATGGCAATTACAGTTCTCTTACAAGATCCTAAAATTTTCACAAGATCCTAAAATTTTCACTACATTTGTCATCAAGTTACTCCAACTAGAACTTAAATTATTCTCCAAACCTGTAGTATTTAGCTCCAAAATACTCCTGAAATTGAGAAGATGTGCTAACTCCTATTTTATGCCTTGGTATCTCTACCCCAATACAGTCTACTCTTTCAAATCAATTCCATACTATACCGTCAATCTGTTATAAAGGCTTTCATTCACCTGCCTTTAAGAAGCATACCTATAACTCATTAAAGAAAAAAAAAAAAAAATATATCAGTCTTAATTTGAGGTTTTCCATCAGTCACTTTCACTCTAAGGATCATAGCATTAAATATGGTAAAAACCTGTATATGGTAGTATATCATACGTCTGATTTTTAGCACTGAATACATTAGATCAGGGGTGAACTCCCCAACACTTTTTAATGGCATTACTAAGAACCTGCAAATCAGTTTAAAATATGTTAAATTGTTGACTGTTTTTAAAGAACTGAAAAACAAAAACAAAAAACTCCAATCTCCAATTGTAATTCTTCACATATTCTGCCCATCTCCTGTAGCTCTCCTGTTCCTGCCATTATACAGAAATGGTTATAACATTTTACAATTGAAGTGGGGGCAGGAGAATTCTGGTTGGATAGAATGGAAATCGGTTTGGTAATTTTTAGGATAGCTTTAAAGCAAGTGTGGCAATAGGGTTTTTCCTCATTATTTGTATTATGGTAGCCCCTAGAGGCCCCAAATAAGATCAGGGCTATAAAAACAGTAACGAGAGCAGTCCTGCCCTCAAAAAGCTTACAATCTAAACAGACAAAACACAGAGTGGGAGAGGAAATGGACACAGAGGTGAAGTAACTTGTGGAAGTCACAAGGCTTGGAATGGAAACCAGATTTCCTGAGTCCCAGGCTAGCACTCTACCCCTTAGATCATACTGCTGGTCATCCCCATCCTTAACCATCTTTCTTGGTTTCTTCTCTTTAATTGCAGCGCTTACTCCCAGTTCTTTGCAAGGATTAAGTACTCTCAGACCAGACCAGTAGTTCTCAACATTGCGGGCTGCAGACGCAGCTCTCTCTGTGTTATGTGGGCCGCTTCCACACAATATATATACACACTACCCGTATGGCCCTGAGGATGTCACAGCTGTGTGCTGATTGGGCCGCAAGAAATCGGCAGGCTGAGAACCACTGCTCCAGACTATATATAACTCCCCCCCCACCACCACCAGGTAACTGACAAAGGGCATGAAAGCAGGAGAAACATACCTTAGTGACTGACTTACCTGAGACTCAGTGAAAGCACCAACTTTACAAGGAGAATGCTTGATCCTTACAAAAACAAAAAGAAAATCACCCTCCTAGCTACCTGACTCCCTTGTAGAGCTAAATGAAGGCAGAGCAAAAGATTCTTCACTCAGAAAACTGCAGTCCTCCCTACAATTTTAATGGCTTTACTCATGAGAAGCTAGGTTCTAAATATCACACCCCAGTTGAGATAGAGAAAAAACCTCAGAGGATACTGCTGAATTCTCTCACTTTAGAAGAAGAAAGCAGGAGGGAACAGCATTAGAAGCTTGAAATTCCCTCACCACATTCAATTTGTAGAACTACGCAGTAGATATTGTAAGTGGGGCAGGAATCCTACAGAGAACAGCCCCTTCACTACACAGCCTTGATTCCTTCCCAGAGCAGAGTCAGTCCTGTGCACTGAATGGAGGCAGGGGTCCTATGGGAAAAAACAGAATACTCCGCATCACAATATACCTGCACAAGGAGGCCAAATTAAGTTTACACAGACAACCTTAATTCTAGCATGTCCTAACTTCTTAGTGTTGACTCTGCAACCTCAACATTCTTGTGTGTAATAGTATGGTTATTCCAAATAAATGCAAATAAGCACTGCCCAGAGCTCTGCAGGCTTTCAAAGGGAAATTTTAACAAAATATTTAGGTATCATTGACGTCTGAAAAGATTAAGCCAATTGAAGAGAAGTCCACTTGTCTCCAACAAGTTTCTCTTTAAAGCAATTACTCATGCCCGAAGTGGAGCATGGGTATTTTTAAGAACTGCCATTCTGAATCTGGCAAAGCAGTAATATCCTTAGAAATATACCATGTGTACAGGTAATGACAATTTAATGTTGCTGATTCTAGATTAGCCTTGGTTCCATGAGAAGAATGTAAATTGAAAGTAGATGTTTGAAGAATTTATAGTAGGAGCCCAGTAAACTCAGAAGGCAAAGTAAAGTCTGGGGACAGAAAGAGACCAAAGATGAACCCAGATTCCAAAGAGTTGGGTGTCTGGAGACAGATAGGACTACCACGTAAGAGAGACGTGTGTAGACGTTCTGTTGTTTTAAAATCTTTGTCTTATGTAAAGCTTTAGTCTTACTGTTAAGATCAAACAATTCCTTGGATTCATGGCTGGTCAAGAGCTCCTACGGAGACCTACCACAAAAGGAGTTAAAAAAAAAAATCTCACAAAGCAGAGTAACTAGATATTACATAAATAAAAGTGAATTTTATTCCAGAATATAGTGTCCACCTGGAGAGCTATTCCAGTTAACCTCTCCATGTAGTCATGGCTTCTCGTGCTACAAGAACTCACTTGGTAACTCTTGCAAATTACTGCAGTTTTAATTTCAGCTGTGACTCAGATGATTTTTTACAAAATGAAATTTTTTATTTTGCCTCTCCATATGACCAGGTGGAACTGAATCCCTTTTGGGTAGACCATCTGGGTTCTAACATCTTTATTAAAGTTCATAGAGCACATGCTTAAAATGTTAAAGTCTGTTAATTTCATGAAATGATAAAAAACTGGAATAAACAAACATTCTTCAAATAAACCACATGGTTTACCACTCATTTAAATGAATTATTTTGATCAGTAACTTAAAAAGGTGCTACCAGGCAATTCTGATCTATTATCTCATCCAAGGGGGGAGGGGGGGGGGAGAGAAGAGAAACTGGTCAAGAATGTGTTGGTTTCAAACCACAGAAAACCTTGCAGTGTATTAGCAAAAAGGACTGCCTCTGAAAGGCGGTAGGGTAATCCTTAGATTGTATAATCAGGTAGGGAAAGGATGGGATGTCATTAGCATAGTTGCTGAAAGGGAAAGATACTACAGTATCTTTGTCATTAAAAAAAGACCATCTCCCACTAAATCACAAGAAATTAGCAGACATCCACAATGTAGCATACTAAAGAAAATGATTTCAAAAAGCAATACTTAAGGAGAGCAAACCACAAATACATCAAGCTGCTACTTACAGTCAATTTCACCAAAGAACAGATTTGCAATGCTACTGAACTTTTAACAAGGATAGTCAGAACACCAAGACTGGGCTGTGCCTCCTCTGAGTTCTACAAAAAAATGTACCTAAACTTGTTGAATTATTCACACACACACTGAATGGAAGTGATTACAGTATTCATCAAAAAAGACCCCTACTGCCCTATTGTTTTCTTAACACACTCAAAAGTCTTGGCAGTGGCTGGAGTAATAAATAGCATCAAACATAACCTTTATAATCAATCTTCATAAAAATGAAGTGTACTTCTCTATTTCTCATAACCGTTTACTTCAATATGCTGCACTTCAAAAAGATTTCAGGTGAAGGAAGAAATTTTCAGTTTTGGCCCTTAATTTACACTATGGATTGTGCTGTAACACCACATTTCGAAAGCATGACTAGAATTCAGAAACTACAGTCCCTTTACTCCAGATAGGGAGATGACAAATTTATCACATGCAAATCAGATGATAGCCATCAATGAGTATTTTCACTTCTTGAAGGTATTCAACCAATCAGCTTTCTAGCATATTCTTTAATAATTATGCAGATATAATTTTAGCCACAAACTAAACAATAATCCAAAACGAAGAGAGACAGATTACTGGATCTAAATTGTTGCAGAAACCCAACTTCCGGGTTAAAAACAAACCAATATATTATTTAATTAACTTAACTGATGCCCCAGTACGAGAACTAAACCATACAAAATTTTATCCTTCTCACATGTATTGAAAAAGTGTGTGTGTGGTTATTTTCCTTTAAAAAATTTTTACTCGGGCTAATTAAGTAATTATGGGTTGAGTCTTGACTACCTTACAAACTGCCTCTCTTGTCATGGGATTCCACAACTGCTGTGATCATTTGAGAGTCTTGCAGCTCCTTGAGAGGAGGCAAGTGTCAGGGTATTCTCGGTGAGGGGTTTGCAATTCTGGAATTCATTCCCTCCATTGGTCAGAAAAATTAAAAGCTCGAACTTCGTAACTTCCAGGACAATGCTCACTTTCCTCGGGATTTTCCAGGGAAGGAGGCAGAGATAGGGCTCTGTGCAAGAAAAATAAACCTAAGATGGCAGTAAGTGCCAATAACTTGCACAGAAAGCAGCCTGTGCCAATCTTATTGCAAAGAAAACACCCAACGTAACACTCTGAAGAAACTGAAGCAAAACTGATTTAGTTCCTCTCTCCTCCCAACTAATCATAGTCAAGTTCTTGTGCCTCTTGGCCCATACTTGGCAGGCAAACTATACTAAAGGAAAGTTGACATACAAAATGTCTGCCTTGAAGGCCACAGACATGCATAACTACATTAATAGCTTTGACACTGGTCTGTTGTTCCATTACCACTCAGTCTTTGAAACAGCTATGCACATGCAAGCTATACTTTCAGCTATGCACATTCCCCACTCCCTTCCCACACTACACCATGGTTCTCTAACAAATTACTGGAGAACAAAATTGGTCTTGTTAGTTTCATCCGCTGTCAGATGAATACAACTAACTACATAACTCCAACAGAAGTATTGATTTAGATTTATAAGAAGTGACTGTCCAAAACTAACTGGGCAATTTTAAAATTTAGTTCTTATTTGGTGTGAACAAAAACATTTGAGTTTCTCTATTTCCTATATATTTTATATGCACAAAGCCAAACAATTTCAAAATTCATTTATAGACACAAGCTAGTTTACTTTGCTTAAAGTAGCTATAATTGAAATTTTCGTTTACACAGCTTATATACATTTATTATTCTCATAATCCTACTCAGAAGAATGTCAAAGAAAATAAATTCCATAGTCTAAATTACAAGATGCCTGTCTACTAACTAACCCATTAAACTAGCTGGTTTGGTGGTTCAGTTGGTGTTGGTAGCTACTACTTCCTCTAAAGGAAAATATTTAAATAGTAATCTTTTCTTAAAATAAAAATAAGTAAAATGCACAAGTGTAAATCTGATATGCACATGCTAGCATAGGATAGTCAGGATGAAAACAAATGATTTAAAGGATGCTTCCATACGGAAATATGCAAAATCTATTCTGTAAGAATGTACACAATCTTCTGCACATTATCAGTTAGCTTTTTCTTAATTTAATTTTGTCCAATTCATATGCTATAAGGTGCTACAAGCATAGTATAATAAATGCAGCCAAACCAGAGGTTATAAGGCAGCTTTACAAACCTAGTTTCCAGATGCAGCATTCAATATCTTAATGCATGAAAAGCAGTAAGCTGTTAGAGAAAGAGATTTGATTTATTTTGCAAGTGTACAAACAGCACACATTTAAAGTCACCAGGAATTGAAAACTGAACACATTACGTATCATTGTAATGTGGGCTCTGCCAGATATAAATTTACTATGAACTTCAATTTCACTGAGATCCAATCCGTTTTATAGGTCATTTTGCGGTCTCATTAGTTTGACTGTTTACATATCTATTCCTTCATCAATTGTTCATTATGCACCATTCTTAATATTTTATAGGAAAACAAACAGGGTATTTAAGTACTGTGAGATGTTTCTATTTGTAGCAATTGCTGTTTAAGCAATATGTCTGTCTCACTTAGTTGAGTCTTATGTACTATGCAGGATGTTAAACCAAAATTAGGCAGCAAGTTACCCCTGGTTTGTGTGGCAGAGCAGCACTGAACTATGCAGAAAACTAAGCACTATGAGAAAATTTATGAAAAAGAGGACCTTTGCAAGTTGCACAAAACTACTCCTGCAATCCTCTCAATCCCCCCGATAACTCAGACAGAGGCATAGGAGGGTGGGTTATGGAATGGACATGAGCAACACATCTTGAAGAACAGTTACGAAAGGTTAGTAACAGTTTTTCTTGAGTGCCTGCTCATGTCCATTCCATGCTACGTGTCTCACACGCAGTACCCCTGGAATTAAGCTCAGAGTTCATGGATGTGCTGATTGCAACACTTCTCTCCCAAAACTGGCATCATCACAGGAATGTTGGGTGATGGTGTAGTGGGACACAAAGGCATGAACTGATGTCCATGTTGCGGCTCTGCAGATGTCCTGGATTGGTACCTGCACGAACACTGCTGATGAAGCCCGGGCTCCTGTGGAATGAGTGGTCACAATTGCCTGAGGCAGTACCTTCGCCTGCTCACAGCAAGCTCAGATGCAGATGGTTATCCAGGACGAGATTCTCTGGTATGACACGGGTAGCCCTCTCTTCCTTTTCTGTTACAACTACAAAGAGTTTCGTGGATTTGCGGAAGTGCTCAGTTCTCTCAATATACAAGGCGAGGGCCCACCTAACATCCAATGTATGAAGCAGATGTTCCTCAGTGGTCTTGTGAGGTTTTGGAAAGAAGACAGGAAGAAAAATGTCCTGGTTGTTATGGACTTGTGACACCACCTTTGCTAGGAAGGCCAGATGGGAGCACAGCTGGACCTTGTCCTTGAAGAACACCATCAGGGCTTTGATCTCAGAGACCC
Organism: Malaclemys terrapin pileata; assembly: GCF_027887155.1. NCBI lineage: Eukaryota > Metazoa > Chordata > Testudines > Emydidae > Malaclemys > Malaclemys terrapin. The sequence goes on from NC_071507.1 coordinate 91,644,213, forward strand.
TTCTGGCTGAAGTGATTACCACCCGGAAGATGACTTTCCAAGAGAGCACCAGTATGGTGTGTAACCCCTTTGGGGTTTAGAGAGCATGGCCCCTTTAAATCTTTTTCCTAGGGGGGAGGGGGAGAGTAAGAAAAAAGGAGGGAAACTCCAGGGGGCAGTGCTGGAGCTCCAGGGAGAGAGAGAGGCAGCCTGAGGCCCTGGAATGACGATAAAGTCATTGTGGAGAAACTAAATGGATTCTTTGCTTCAGTCTTCACGGCTGAGGATGTTAGGGAGATTCCCAAACCTGAGCTGGCTTTTGTAGGTGACAAATCTGAGGAACTGTCACGGATTGAAGTGTCACGAGAGGAGGTTTTGGAATTAATTGATAAACTTAACATTAACAAGTCACCGGGACCAGATGGCATTCACCCAAGAGTTCTGAAAGAACTCAAATGTGAAGTTGCGGAACTGTTAACTAAGGTTTGTAACCTGTCCTTTAAATCGGCTTCTGTACCCAATGACTGGAAGTTCGCTAATGTAACGCCAATATTTAAAAAGCGCTCTAGTGATTCCGGCAATTACAAACCGGTAAGTCTAACTTCAGTACTGGGCAAATTAGTCGAAACAATAGTTAAGAATAAAATTGTCCGACACATAGAAAAACAAACTGTTGAGCAATAGTCAACATGGTTTCTGAAAGGAAAATCGTGTGTCTTACTAATCTATTAGAATTCTTTGAAGGGGTCAACAAACATGTGGACAAGGGGGATCCAGTGGACATAGTGTACTTAGATTTCCAGAAAGCCTTTGACAAGATCCCTCACCAAAGGCTCTTATGTAAATTAAGCTGCCATGGGATAAAAGGGAAGGTCCTTTCATGATTGAGAACTGGTTAAAAGACAGGGAACAAAGAGTAGGAATTAATGGTAAATTCTCAGAATGGAGAGGGGTAACTAGTGGTGTTCCCCAAGGGTCAGTCCTCGGACCGATCCTATTCAACTTATTCATAAATGATCTGGAGAAAGGGGTAAACAGTGCGGTGGCAAAGTTTGCAGATGATACTAAACTGCTCAAGATAGTTAAGACCAAAGCAGACTGTGAAGAACTTCAAAAAGATCTCACAAAACTAAGTGATTGGGCAACAAAATGGCAAATGAAATTTAATGTGGATAAATGTAAAGTAATGCAAATTGGAAAAAATAACCCCAACTATATATACACACAATATGATGGGGGCTAATTTAGCTACAACAAGTCAGGAAAAAACTTAGAGTCATCATAGATAATTCTCTGAAAATGTCAACGCAGCGTGCAGAGGCGGTCAAAAAAGCAAACAGGATGTTAGGAATCATTAAAAAGGGGATAGAGAATAAGACTGAGAATATATTATTGCCCTTATATAAATCAATGGTACGCCCTCATCTCGAATACTGCATACAGATGGTACGCCCTCATCTCAAAAAAGATATACTTGCACTAGAAAAGGTTCAGAAAAGGGCAACTAAAATGATTAGGGGTTTGGAACGGGTCCCATGTGAGGAGAGATTAAAGAGGCTAGGACTCTTCAGCTTGGAAAAGAGGAGACTAAGGGGGGATATGATAGAGGTATATAAAATCATGAGTGATGTGGAGAAAGTGGATAAGGAAAAGTTATTTACTTATTCCCATAATACAAGAACTAAGGGTCATCAAATGAAATTAATAGGCAGCAGGTTTAAAACAAATAAAAGGAAGTTCTTCTTCATGCAGCGCACAGTCAACTTGTGGAACTCTTTACCTGAGGAGGTTGTGAAGGCTAGGACTATAAACAGAGTTTAAAAGAGAACTGGATAAATTCATGGTGGTTAAGTCCATTAATGGCTATTAGCCAGGACTGGTAAGGAATGGTGTCCCTAGCCTCTGTCTGTCAGAGGGTGGAGATGGATGGCAGGAGAGAGATCACTTGATCATTGCCTGTTAGGTTCACTCCCTCTGGGGCACCTGGCATTGGCCACTGTAGGTAGACAGGATACTGGGCTAGATGGACCTTTGGTCTGACCCGATACGGCCTCTCTTATGTTCTTATGGAAAAGTGAAGCAGAGAGAACCTCCCTGAAGCCTGAGAAGGACAGGGCCGATCGGGGACAGCCCAGGACAGGAGCCAGGCAGAGCACTATGCCAGGGAGGAATCGCCCGAGAAGGACAGGCCAGAGCTGGACCCAGTATCACAGCTGCCCAAAGCTGCATGGGGCTGTGAGTACTGGGGCTTGGGACTCTGCATTGGGAATTAGGAGGGAGGCTGTAACTAGTTAAGTGGGGAGGTGGTTGCTCTGTGTGGCTTTGCAGAGAGCAGCAGAAGAGGGCACCGGAGGGGTTTGTTGGGGGAAAGTTCACTGGTGCCGAAGACGACCAGGAGCACTCAAGACTCACCACTAGACTGGAACTTTGCTCAGGACTCCTGAACTCTGCGTGCAGACACATTGCTCAGTGTCTGCCCTTCCAGAATGTGCTACCACTGGGCCCGTGGGGCCTTGGTTTTGATGCAGCCCTGTTTTACTGCTCCCCCTATATTTCCCCTTGTTGTATTTCTCCTCTCATCCCTCTGTAAATAAATATTTCCCTTTGTTATATCCATTGTACAATTCCTGTGGGTGGGTGTGTTCACTCTGGGGGGTTTGGAACAGGTGCCCCTGGGGTGGAAGGGATTTCTCCTGCTGCATTCCTCCGTGCACCTTCTCTTGGCCAGAGCTGCCTGCAGAGCAGACTCCATCTTGGCCACGAGGGCGCTAAAGTTACAGGTGCACCATGCTAACAGCTCAAAGGGAAGCCCCGTGAGTCTCAACAGGACCAGGTTTAAGTCCTGTTCACATAAACTTAAACCTTAAGTTTAAGTCGGGATTGGATCACAAACCTGAGGTCAGAGTCTTCCAAGACCCTTGAGAAACTGGACCACCATCTCAAGGGAGAACACTAACCTGCTATTCACTGGAGGGTGGAAGGCTGAGATGGCTGCCAAGTGAACCTTAACAGACAAGAGAGCCAGACCTTGATGGTTTAGGTGAAACAGATAGTCCAAGACAGACTGCAGAGAAGATTGGGATGGAGAGAGATTTCATTCAGAGGCCCAATAAGTAAAATGTTTCCATTTGGACAACTCCGTAGCCTGGTAGAAGACCTCCTGCCACCTAGCAAGACTTATCGAATCTGTTCCGAGCATGCCGCAACCATGCCATCAGGTGCAAGGAGGCGAGGTTCGGGTGAAACAATCGACTGAGGTCTTGTGAAAATAAGTCCAGGCAGCAAGGGAACACAAGTGGAGCTGCCATTGAGAGGTCCAGAAGCATACCAAACCATTACTAGTGTGGCCACACCAGAGCTATCAGGATAACCTTTGCCTTGTCTCATTTGATTTTTAGGAGGACCTTGTGAACCAAGGGGATCAGTGGGAAGGCATATCGTTGGCAGTCTGCCCATGAGAACAGGAAGGCATCGGAGAGAGAGACCATGCTGTGCCCATGCAGCGAACAGAATTGATGGCATTTCCTGTTCTGTCAGTTAGCGAATAGGTCCACTTTGGGAAGCCCCCGTTCTCGAAGATGACACTGACGATCTTCAGGTGAAGAGACAACTTGTGGTGAGATGAAAAGGATCTGGTAAGGCGATCTGCCAGCCAGTGTGTTTCAGGGAGATGTGACACCTCAAGGTGAACAGTGTGTTTCACGCAAAAGTCCGACAGCCGGAGGCCCTCCTGGCACAGGGCTGAAGAACGAGCCCATCCCTGCTTTTCGGTGTAAAATATTGATGCGGTGTTGTCCGTCAAGACCTGCATGACTTTGCCTCAGATCTGGGGAGACCTGAGTCTGCCTGCCAAATAAACTTTCCATCTGAACAGGTCCAGTCTCTTAGCTTCTTTATTTTGGGGGCTAGGACTCGACTGCCCCCTATCTGTCCTTGACACCGACACTACAGGAATCTGAGAGGAGAGGAGGGTGCAAGTAAAGGTAGTTGAACCCACTTGCCGGGATGTATTTCTTTGCCCTCTTTGAGGTGGGGGGCAGAGAGGTAAGGCCACTCTGGAGGAAACAGCAACAGCCAGGATGTCCATCAGGCTGTGACTGATTCCTTAAGCTCCTCCACCTCCAGACCCAAGTTCGCCGCAACCCTTTTCAGGAAGTCCTGGTGAGCCCTGAAGTCATCTTGAGGGAGCAGGGTACTGGGGCCTGCCACCGCCCCATCCAGGGATGCAGAGGAGGCAGGCTGTGCAGGTCTGCTTCCACTGCATCCATTGTGACCACCTCCTGAATGTGGGCACCAGGGTCAGTGCTGGAATCAGGAAGAGGCGGTAGCCAGCTTTTCTGATGCTGCTGAGTATGAGTGGTTGGATGGGGGCCCTGGTACCAGAAGAAACCCCCAGGGGTTCCAGTACTGCCACTGCATCAGCCAGCAGACCAGAGGACAGGCACTGAAGTCCATAAGACCCATAGGTTGGTGACAGTAGGTCTTGGACAGAGCAAAGGATTCCCCTTTGAACACCGACAAGGATTCTTCCATTGGAGATCATGGCGGTGCAGTACCCACCTCCACCACCGGGCAGTGGCAAAAGATGGGGGACAGGAATCGGGATGAACCTTGTTCCCTTCTGACCCTGATTGCTTTATCCAGCTGGAGTCCTTGAGGGGTCGCTAGGACTGGGAGGGACAGCAGGTCGTTCGCAGCCTGAAAGGCCTCTGGTGTCAAGATGATCAGCAAATATCTGGCCCCACTGCTGCTCTCAGGAGTTGGTGGTGGGTCCTGTACTGGACTAGGCACTCTAGGCAGAGTCTGTGGTGCCATCAGTGGCCCAGGAGAGGACGAATGGCCCAACATGGGTTTCGCTAAACCACTCCCACCCCACTTGTCTCTCTTCGGCACCCGAGAGCACCCTCTCTCTATGCGCTGTTTCTTATGTTCTTCCTCAGCACAAGGGATGGAGAACAGTACTGGGGGAGCACTCCATATAGATGCTGAAGTATTCGGAGCCGATTCAGAGCAACCTGGCTCCGAGATAGGTCTGAATGTCCTGAATATCCTTTCAGCCGAATGTCCCTATCCTTTCTGGTATGGGGTTTGAAATCCCTGCACATCCGGCATCTCTTTGACATGTGACTCCCCCAGATACTATAGACAACTAGTGTGCGGGTCACTAACTTGCCGCATGAGGCACATGGCTTGAAGCCCGGGGACCAGTGCATAGTCCGTCAACAGCAGGGACAACTATTAAACACTACTATAATAACTATACAGAATATCAACAGAGAAAGTCGAACTTGTTCCGAGCATGCAGCAACAGAGAAAGTCCAGCCACTGGGAAAGAAACCTTGCCACAGCAGGAAAGATCATTCCAGCAACCGTCATAGGTGGTAAGAAGGAACTGAGAGGATGCCAGGCCAGCAGCGCCCCTTATACGGTGCATATGCACGTGGCTCAAAAGGACAGTAGAGCCGATCCTACAAATACCACTGAGGGAAAAGTCTCCAGCAACTGTGTACAGGGCATGCACATATCTATCATGGCAAACGTGATTAACATGAGCAAGCACTTGAAGACTACTGTGTCTCCTGCCACTGGTTACCTCAAGCTCCCCCATCTGTTCCAGCTATCCATACCGTCTCCTCTTCAGTGGAGTCTGAAGATATGCAGGGGGGACAAATTGGAAGTAGTTTAGATAACTATTTACAAAAATCCATACTAAAAGAACATGAAGGTTGCAAAGTGAAGCATTCAAAAGTAGGAAAGGTCAGAATTAAGGTCACCTGATGCAACCTTAATTCACCTCTCTTATGCATATGCATAATGGTAAACTTTTCAATTATATGATCACATACCTTTTCCACAATTTTTTTTTTTTTTGGCCAAGTTATTATACGCAAGTGAGAACAGGGTCTTATAACTGGAACCATCCGGCAATCTTAACAGACTGTCCTACTCTATTCTATATAGGTTCTTATACAAAGCCCATCACTGTAGTATCTGAGTGCCTTCTGGTAGTGCATTAAGCAACATAATTAACATTTACCAAGTGTTTGCTCTCTCATCCTCTCCTCCAGGGAAAAAGCCTGTGCAGTAGTATTTGTTTTGGATTTTTTTATTTTTAAATCACACACACACACACACACACACACACACACACAGGCAAGTTCAAAGAAACGTGCCTTGCACCTAAAGCAGAAGGTAGTGAGGTCTGTGATGCCTCACCTACAATGAAGATCAGAAGAGGACCACATTCTACCTCAACGAAGGTCCTTGATGCAAATCTCTCTCTGCTTCCTGTTCTGTCCTTTTATGGATATGGTCCATGGACAAGGGAAACCCATCAAATTCTTTTGGAGGGAGCAACAGGACAGAGACAAAGGCAGGAAGACAAAATGGCAAGCAAAAGATAGCAACATTAAAAGGATTTAGGATGAAAATTAACTAAGAAAATAAATAAGTTATGTAGCCATTTGCAGCTATATAACAGCATACATAGGGCCCTGCATCCAGGTCTCCTCACTAAGTAGGAGATTTGGTATTAGGGAGGTCCTGAAAGGGAGAGCATTCAAGTGAAGACTTCAAAGCACCAGGGCAGACAGATTTGGAGAAAGGGAAACAATACTGTTTAGACTCCACATTTTCCTTTACTGCATTTAAAATTACCCTTCCTCGCTTGCTCTAAAGTAAGTTGACACACACAGAGTCAAATAACCAAACTTGGGGAGGGGGCAAATTATTAAGAAAATTATAGATAAAGGCAAGCTCAAGCCATCTCCCAGATCAGCTACAACATCACTGGCTCATTCACCTGCACGTCCACCAATGTTATATATGCCATCATATGCCAGCAATGCCCCTCGGCTATGTACATTGGCCAAACCGGACAGTCACTACGCAAGAGGATAAATGGACACAAGTCAGATATAAGGAATGGCAATATACAAAAACCTGTAGGAAATCACTTCAACCTCCCTGGCCACACAATAGCAGATGTAAAGGTAGTCATCTTACAGCAAAAAAACTTCAAGACCAGACTCCAAAGAGAAACTGCTGAGCTCCAGTTCATTTGCAAATTTGACACCATCAGATCAGGATTAAACAAAGACTGTGAATGGCTATCCAACTACAGTAGGGTTACCATATTTTGTGCCTCCTAATGGAGGACACTCCTGGGGGGCCCGGCCCCGCCCCCAGCCCCGCCCACGCCCCAACTCCGCCCCCTCCCAAAGTCTCCGCCCCCTCCCCTGCTTGAAGCCTGAAGCAGGTAAGGGAAGGGAAGGGAAGGGAAGGGAAGGGGGGGAAGGGGGGGGGAGGGGGGGGGGAGGGGGGGGGGAAGGGAGAAGGAGGCGCGGCGCGGCCCAGGCTGGCCCCCGGCGGCTCCAGCCTGGGTCGGCTCGGGCCCTGGCCGACCACCCCCGGCGCACCCCCCGGCTCCCAGCCCCGGCTCCCGGCTCCCCGACCCGGCTCCCGGCTCCCCGACCCCGGCCCGGCTCCCAGCCCCGGCTCCCGGCTCCCCGACCCCGGCTCCCCGCGGCCCGGCTCCCCGGCGCCCGGCTCCCCGGCGCCCGGCTCCCCGGCGCCCGGCTCCCCGGCGCCCGGCCCCCAGCCCCGCGGGCCCGGCCCGGCTCCCAGCCCCGCGGGCCCGGCCCCGCGGGCCCGGACAGGCCCGGCACTGCGACCCTGGCCCGGCCTGGCACCATGCCCCCGGCCCCGCACAAAGAGGCCCCGGCCGAGCCTCCCGATTTTCCCGGACATGCCCGGCTTTGGGGGATTTCCCCCCGGACGGGGATTTGAGCCCCCAAAAGCCGGACATGTCCGGGAAAATCCGGACGTATGGTAACCCTAAACTACAGAAGCAGTTTCTCCTCCCTTGGTGTTCACACCTCAACTGCTAGCAGAGCACCTCACCCTCCCTGATTGAACTAACCTCGTTATCTCCAGACTGATTTATACCTGCCTCTGGAAATTTCCATTACTTGCGTCTGATGAAGTGGGCATTCACCCACGAAAGCTTATGCTCCAATACTTCTGTTAGTCTTAAAGGTGCCACAGGACCCTCTGTTGCTTTTCCCTAGATTTGGCCATTCCTAGGGAAACTACCTCAGGACTGCCCAGCGCACAGCTTAGGCCCTCCCCTCAAGTGAGCTGCCCCCAAATCCATTATATCCAGCAGGAGCAATAACCCACCTGCAAGAATGAGTCAACAGAATCCACGTAACCCTTTCCCAGCAGGACCACCACCAAACAGATGGTATTTTCAGGCAAACAATAGCAGCCTGTTCACTAGCTTACAAACACTGCATTACTTTTTAAAGTTATGTCAGTTTTAATAATCTGACCACAGTAAGGTTGCACATAGTTTGGACAATGAAAACAGATGTCAAATTCACTTTCAAAATTCTCATGCTCTAAGACAATATCGCAAGGTCTGGGTTGCAGACACTTTCTATTGATCTTAACTTTGTAAAAGCTTGGTATTTAAACAACCTAAATTTGGGATCAAATTTGACTTGGCAGTGTCTGTTTAAATAGTACAAAAAGGAAAAAAAAAAAAACCTATGAATTATCTTCCATGGTATTTCAACCTCTTTCATAATTTAAAGACCTGTGAGAGGGAAGTCTTGATTTTTACATTCATTGCTCCCCTTTATTTAACCAAGACAATTTTTTCAATGATACAATAAAGTGCTCCTTTAATAATTTTTTAATTTAGATACCATTTTAAAGAGAGCAATTAAGCTAATGCCTGTAAGAAGGTGCCAGACTGACAGCTCCTGAACACAAAACTGAAGTCATCTTTTTCATCCCACAGAATATTAACCATATAGGCAAGCTGCACTGCAAGCTTGCCCACACTGCCCAAACTAGCATGCCTCAACACTGATCGGAAAGGATCAACTCCAATAACAAATTTCTATGCCCATTAAATGTGACCTTTGCACCACATTAGAATAAATTAAATATTTGTGTTAAAGCTCATTTTAGAAGCCTAAGACTATTTCAACTGTCAAATACCTGATCAGTAGATGTTGCTTGAATTAATCTACTATGCATAAGATTTAGAAAGTAGTAAACTCATGTTCCCCTATCAAAAATAACAAGAGTATTATTTTCTCATGACACTAACAATCAAGAAAAAATAGTGGTTACAACAATTGTTAAAGAAAAGTCTCTAGAAAATATGCTTTTAAGTCTGTTCATGGTAAAAATAAGGTTATTTTCATATGATGTGTAATACATCTTTGGAGTACTTCTTAGCAACTTTAACTATTAAAGTTTTCTGTCATGTTTGAATAGAAAAGTGCATGTGTTGGGAAGGGTGTGTTTACTTTTCAATAAAGCTGGAAGCTAGCCCATAATAGTTTTACATAGAGGGATCAAAGTGCATCAGTTGCTATTTTAAGGTCAGACTTTATTTTCTGGTTTTCCCATTCACAGCCAAATGCCTGACCCCGAAAACTCAACCGGCTTGTGTCAGAGTCCAGGGAAAGGATAAAGTTTATTATGCCCCACCCTAACTCAAGCTTCACATTCCTTCTCACAAATGCACTCCCACCTCCCATCCTACCCCACACACAAACTTTAATTTACTATAGGGTTGGGGGGGAGACTCAGGCAATTTCCCTGATACTTTAATAGGGATTGATGTTGAAAAAAATGCATACTTGACCTCAAGAGGAACAAGGAGTCTGTGTGTTACAGACAAACAATTCTTTGAATTTATTTTGAAGATGAGTGCACACTACAGTCACCAGAACTATCTGCTGAGCCACAGAGAGAACCTTTGGAGTTTGCTTCTTAAAAGGGGATCAACCCCAAGTTATTATACCGAAAGCGATTTATCTTAGCCAGAGTGCAGGACTGTGCAATTCCTAATTCAAAACTCCTCCTCCTTTCCCTGCTCAGCAGGCAATTCCTTATGCTCCAATTAGTTGTAAGTGTCCAATTTACAAAATATTTTTAAAGGTTAATTCTCTAGCGTACTGCGTATATGGAAGTCTTTAGTCTAAGGCCCACATGCTCAGGGTTTAGCTGATCGCCATATTTGGGGTCGGGAAGGAATTTTCCTCCAGGGCAGATTGGCAGAAGCCCTGGGGGGTTTTCACCTTCCTCTGCAGCGTGGGGCACGGGTCACTTGCTGAAAGATTCTCTATACCTTGAAGTCTTTAAACCATGATTTGAGGACTTCAATGGTTCAGACACAGGTTTGATACAGGAGTGGGTGACTGAGATTCTGTGGCCTGCATTGTGCAGGAGGAGATGATCCCTAAGGTCCCTTCTGACCTTAAAGTCTAGGATACATCTACAATGCAAAAAGACATTAAATGGCAGTGAGTCTCAGAGCCCAGGCCTACGGATTCGGGCTTGCACTATGGGGCTAAAAATAGTAACACGGACACTCCTGCTCAGGCTGGAGCCCAGGCTCTGAGACCCAGTGAAAAGGGTGGGGCTCAGAGCATAGGCTCCAGTCCACATAGAAACACCTACACTGCTATTTTTAGCCCCATAGCCCGAGCCCTGCAAGGCTGACCTGGGCTCTGAGACTCACTGCCATGGGTTTTGGGTGGGTTTCTTTGCACAGCATAGATATACTGGCTCCTGCACTCAATACATTCAGTTTGCTGGCAACAAATACTACCTAGATTCCCCAACCTGATTTTAGCTGAAGTCAAAAATGTACATGATAGCAGTAGAAAAATATCAAAAGTATATGAGTTACAAGACTGCTAGTGAAAGGCTTTAAAAAAAATTTAAAACACTTTCAAAACATTCTAGAGACCACAGCCTGCTGACCTATAAGAAGGGAAGAGAGTGAGGGGGAAGGAGAGGCTAATTTATATTAAAAAAGGGCTGGGTGCAGGGGGAATTGACCCACATAGCTGTAGCGGAATAACTCGGCATGTGGAAACTATCCTACAATAAAAGACTTCATTCTAGAATAATCACTTCCAGTCAGGTAAAATGCAGCCCTACAGGGTTTTAAAATAAGTTGGGTTCATTCTTCAGCTGGAAGTGGCCAAATAAACACTCTCCTATCATTATATGTAACTAGTGTGACACTAGAAATGGAATACATTTTTAAAGAAATGTCAGTTGTGTGTAGACAATAGCTTTCATTGACTTCAGAGGGGGCAGGGGGATGTTACAATTCACTGCGGCCAACTGGGAATGGATACACACTTTACACAGTCTATTCCAACCTTTTACATTATATGCTTTCATACAATAGATATTTTATGTACTGGTCTTGACAAGTAATGATAAAGAGTTTATTTTGACTGGTTCCACACCCAAAGTTTGCTTAGCCTTGAGGAAGGTTCAAACCAATAGTAAACACAGCCATAAGTTATTCTCCATCACTGCAGTGCAAATTCACAATCCTTCTGTTGTCTTCAGAAACCAACACAAAGCAAATACCCTACCTCTGGTTTATTACAGAGCTGTAGTAGTGATGCTAAACGTATGGAGAAGTCACTGTCATTCTAATTCCCTCTTTTCTTCAAGTGCTTTTAAATCTATGAAATAATTTCACATTAGGAAATTTTTATTCTAATTTCTAATTCCATATTAGGACACTTCTTTGCTAGTTTAGCTCCATCTACTGTAGGGCTTGTGGTTAAAAAAAAATTCACAGCACTTAATCAACATGGCTATGCCAGTAACAATTCTTAAATGGAGACCTGCCTTCAATAATCTTTTCTTCCACGAATATACTGCCATGTCAGCACATGAATGTTAGAAAACAAATCTATCACCAACTCACATATTTAAGGATTTAGCAATCCTTCTTAGCAATTCGTACTTCATAAGTTATCTATGCCTTTTGTACCTATCTTTCTTCATTTTTAAAAAAAACATTTACCTGAACTGCATTTGTTGCTTAAATAAAATGTGAACAATGGAATCATTTTGTTTGCTTGAAAAAAGCAGACTGTACTTTTGATCAAGAGGACCATGATGTTTAATATGTATTCAAAACTCCTAAACAGCAGTAAACAATTTTTCAACTGATTAACTTAATAAAATGGTAGTGTAGGTCCAAGTAGATGTGTTCCCCACTCTTGAATGGTTAAAAGAATTAGCTCATCTACCATGTTTTAAATTCATTACAAAAAATACACTAACGCAATATTTTGCTTAAGAATTTAAACCACACAATTCACAAGTTGCAGCTGTTGTGAAAATCTACTTTCCTATGGCCAAACTTTTCTGAATTTAAATTCTCAGTGTTGCATTAGAGTTGTACTTTGTATCAAGCTTTTTTTATTTTTTAAATTAAGAAAAAAGAATGACTGCATACAGTACATATACTAACAGCACTTATTGCAATGCGAGACTTAAATTGGGGGAGAAAGTAAAACAAAAAAGCAGCTGTGATCTCACTAGTTAAGCTCATTATGCAAGATCTCATTAACTACTGTGACACAATAATGTGCATCAACATTACAGTCACTAATCAAAAAGAAAAGGAGCAGGGACATGGAAGCTAAATCACTGTTATATTACAGCAAACCAATCTCATAATTAAAACTTCAGAAAATAATTCAGTAAGTACTGTAATTCCATAGTTTCCCAAAGCTATAGGGCTGATTTTGAGAAATGCCTAGTACTAGGGTGACCAGACAGCAAGTGTGAAAAATCAGGACGGGGTTGTGGGGTAATAGGTGCCTATATAAGACAAAGCCCTGAATATCAGGACTGTCCCCATAAAATCGGGCATCTGGTCACCCTACCTAGTACCCACACACCACCAACAGGAGTTTCAGGTGGTTCAAAACTTTTTAGAATCAGGCCAAAGGCTAAATTAGAGAGGCGTTAATCTATACACAAGTTTTAAAAAATGCAGCCAGCTTAAATTACAAAACCTGGTTTTAGCTTCCTCCCACAACTTTGCCTTGAAAAAGGGCTTGGTCTAAAAAGCTGTGTATTTACTTTATAGGCAAAGAGTGTTGGTGCAAAATGAAGAAAAAAGTGTGCCAAAACATTTGAGTTTCACATCATTAAAAGATACCTTGTTTTGAATTTTTGACTTTTGCAGTAGGTAAGCTGGGGGGAGGGGGAGGTTTGCAATTATGCAAAATTGTTAGTAACTTGTGTTATGGTTAATTTTGAGTCTCATCCTGCTCCCATGAGTGTCAATAGGACTTTTGCCCCAACTTCAGTGACAGAACATCGTGCACTGTATGCATGCACAAGCATCTTTTTATTGTCTGGCTGCAACTCAGAAAAATTATAAGTATTTCTATAGCTACCAATTAATAGTGTTTCTTTAAAGTAAGAGTTTTATCAAATTAAAAATCAAACATTTCCATATCTGTTACACTAAAATGGCCTTAGGTTATTACCCTTTTTTCTATCACTGCTCTGCATGTCACGCAGCTTGGACAAATGCAATAGATTTTCAGTTTAATTTTTGTTTATAATCAATTTCACCTTCTTGTGCTCATACAATAGTTCAAGTTTCAATGTTTGGATTGAAAGTATTCAAATCTAAACAATAACTTTTCATGGGAAGTTTCCAAACATTAGTATTATGTTTTGCAAGTTTTTATTTTGTTTAATAAATACATGACCCAAATCAGAGGCCTAAACTACTAGAGAACTTTTTTTTTTTTTTTTTTGGGGCAGACAAGTTGTTACATTCGTTACCTGAAGTGCACAACTAAAAGCTCAACTTCTTTCCTCTGTTTCTGTAGAGCTAGAAATTCACTTTTTTAAAACTACATCAACACAACTCAGGAATAAGGTTGTTTTGGAGAGTACAAAGCATCGTTTTTGTCTAGGTCCTAGGTAAACTAATTTCCTTCTTCTTTCATAATGAAGTAGATTTAAAACAAATATAGAGGAGTTATTTGAAGCAGAAAAAAAAGAAAACAAGCATGCTTAATAATAAAGAAAATTTATATGAAGAATGAAGACCTCAAATCTTTGACTGGTGAATTAAGAACACCATTTCACCAGGCAGACACTTCAAAGAAATACAGAGTCGATAATCTTAAAGTTTTGGATTTGAAGGTGCACAAAACCACTACCGATAAAGACTATCCAGAGTTATAGTCATAAAATTTTTGCAAGGGATATTAAACCTCATGCTTCAGGGCTCAAGACAATCTCTAAATTACCAGAGATCAGAATGGGACCTGATGTGGGAGATAGATTATCCCTCATCTGCCTACTGCAGGGTTCTTACTCTTTCCTCTGAAGCATCTGTTTCTGACTGTGGCCAGCACTGGGAGACTGGACTAGATGGACTCAGGTCTGACCCAGTATGGCAATTCCCATGTTTTCCAGTCCTGCTGATACCTTACTGAGTATCCATTCCTTCAAATTTACTATTGGGAATAAAGCTTACAATTGTGAGCAGCTGAGGTAGTTATGTTTGTACGTAGACTCAGAGACCCATAACTTTTAGAATTTTTATTAGAAAAGTGAGTTACTAGACTATAGTGGACATTTTGAATGCTGCATATAGTTTTGGAGAACCAATGGTTCCGCACTAAGATTTTATTGTCTGGGACTTAATTTTAATTTTGTTCATCTTATGCACAACACACACCACCACCACACACACACAAAGACTTGGTAATTTATTTAGGCAATAAGAAGTTTCATTTATTCCCTGAAACCATAAGAGTGATCCAAAAAACTGCAGTTGTACATTTCTCTCTCTAGCATCGTGTGGAAGTACCAATGGTTACTTATGCAGCAGAGAAAACTCAGATCTGGTGTCTCCAATTAACTATTTCAGACAAACATTTGGTCAGAATAATTCAGTCTCTTCACCAGTAAGGAGACATTTTTCATGACAGAAGCCATCTAGATTCCCATTAAAATGGACAGACATAGAACAAAGACCTGAAAAAAGAGAGGGATGGCTCTAAGCAAAAGATACTGCCAAGTACATTTTCACATTTTACTCTGAAACTTTTTGTACACAAGTTGCCCACGGCCACACTGATTTCTCTCTCAAGGTTCTTAAATAGGTGCCCATCACCATAGTATCTGATGTTGTCACACCCATGCATCAACTCCCAGCAATACAGAGCTAGAATTTTTTCCCCTAAAGAATATTAAAAAAAAAATCCTTATATCCATTATATTAAAGTTGGGGAGAGGAGGAGGCTGAAAAACACAAATGCAGCTATAGGAGGGAAAACAGGAACAGAGGCTAAAGCTAGGAGGATGATTTAAATTTGCAGCCCTCCAACTAACAACCTATTTACTCTTTTACACTAATTTGGGGACTACCATATAAATGTAGCCCATTTTAACATAAACATTAAAATGAAAACTGTTCAATATTCCCAATTTTATAGAAATGGAGTTAAAAGCAAACATGGTCCTGGGGAAAACAGGAGGAAGAAGATGAGACCCAGAAGTCCAGGCAATCTTCTTTTCCTCTTATCTTTCTGTTAGGAAATATTTCCCATGTCTGTATTGAATAATCGCCAACAACCATCTTGTTTCTTAAAAGTGACATTGACAAAGTAGTTGTCCATGTTCAAGTCACAAATTCCATGCCAAAATGCATGACTGGGCTACTTGTGAACTTTTAGGGTAAATGAAGGCATTTGGCCTTATATCTTATAATGCACCCAAGGAATAATCCAAAAGCTTATCAGAGTACATCTAGTCAGCAAAGTGCGGTCTATATTTTAAAGGGGCTAGAACAAAAAAAGTTCCATTATTGCTATCTAGATCAATTAAACTTTATTTTTTATGAATTTTTCAGTGCACCTCTCTGATATAAATTCCAGATTTTTTTAAATCAACACTAGAAGTGTGCTAAAACACCAATAAAAAGACAAAGGCACAGATTTGTAAAGGTATTTAGGTATTGCTTTGCTCAGTGACTCAAGGCCTACATAACTTAAGCTCCTAAGTCTCATTTTCAAAAGCAATTTAGGAGCCTCAGAGACAAGATGGGTGACGTAATACCTTTGATTGGACCAACTGAAGTTGGTGAGACACACAAAATTTCAAGCTACACAGAGCTCTTCTTCATGTCTTAAGAGTCTAAGTCATTTCTGAAAATGAAAAACTTAGACTCTGCAAAGGTTAATATTTTGTCCTATATTACAGCTAATATGCTAATTTATCTAATCAAATAGGCATGAAACTACTACATTTTTGTGCGTGGATTGCCTGGGAATTAAAAATGTTAGCAAGTTACTCATCTTAAAAGAAAAAGAAAAAAAGGAAAGAGAGAAGGCTAAAGTTATCAGATAATCCTATATAAAGTCACTGATTGCTACACTATCTCCCTGAACAGCATAAAACATCATTTTGTCACAAAACTAAAGCAATGGTTGATTACACAGTGAAATCACGTAGCTTGCTAACACGAGTGTTGATTCGTGAAGGTTTTGCTGCAATGTGTGGCAAAGTCATATCGCTTCAGTATAGTGTGTTTACTACGACTTTCACTGTACAATCTCTAAATTCTATACAAAAAAAGGCATAAATCAGGAAAAGTTCTCTAGTCACGGTGGTGCTCAGAGTAAGAAGGCACAGAACAGGTCGCCAACTGCTACTATACCAATTAGAAGATAGGGGCTTGTCAATACATGAAAGTTACATCCATTTAAGTGAAAATTTGTGTTTTATATCCAACTAGTTAAACAATTTAGTTAAACCAGTACAACCCATGTGGACACACTAAATCAATTTATAACTGTTTTCAAACTGAAGTGTGCCCACAATGACATATGAACTGTTTTAATTAGATTGATACAAACACTATATTTTAGTTCAACAAATGCAATTTGAGCATGTTTAGACAAGGCTTAACGTGCGCATAAGTTTAAAACAAAGATGCTGTTTGCTAATGTGATGGAGGTTGAATTGCATATCTTACTCTCCTGTGACTGAACAAGCGCATGCACAAAGTAGATATGTTTATTCTTCCCTGGATGTGTACATGTAATTAATTCAAGCCAATAGGTGTTAAACTGCACTAATAAGTTGCAATGATACACCAATTTAGTTAGAGATGTGCAACCTCTTTTACTGCATCGGCAAGACAGCATAGGAAAGTTTGCATTAATGTTGCTCAAGTTTGATCTATTCTGAGATTAGGATACTTCATTTTCCAGGATTGTCAAGCCAATACCTTTACATGAGCACTGATTAATTTTACAAATACATATAGATGTAGTAGAGCAAAGGGAAAAATAAAGCGTGCAAAGTCCATTTATCAGAAAGAATGAATGAGCATAGGAAAGGCTGGAGGCTCAGGAACCAATCACTTGAATCAATACCTGTACAAGGTTTTACAGAGAAATAAAAAACAAGCAATTCTGGGTGCCCACCTTGCCACTTGAAGATATTGAGCACCATCTTCTGAAAACCAGACACCTTTAAAGTGACAAGCTCCGCACCCAAAATCACTTGTCACTTTTGAAAGTCTGGTCCAACATTCTTTGGGCCCCAAAGAATTTACAAACTAGGGCCCCAATCTTGAAAACTGCACCATGCAGGCAAATCCTTCAACCTGCATGAATCTCCTGAAAACAATAGGAATTTGCATGGACACAAACATCCATCTGCATGAAACCACTTCCAGGATTGGGACCCAAGGTTGCGCACAGTATCATGTTATATCCAAACAGAAGGGCAGGGAAAAGGCAGCTTACAAAAAGAAGACCACATGTCTACTTCAGTTTTTCTGTGTGCTCCTTGAGATTTTTTAGTTTGTGGTTTTCTCTAAGTATTTTAGTTGCTTTAAAACAATCTGTTTATAATTTTTGTGTGCGCGCATTTGGGCCTATTGAAGAAAGGAAAGTGAAATGAGGGAAAGAAGAGAGGTCATTGGAGCAAAACAGAGATGGAAGCGAATAAGATTAAAATAGGATGCTAGGGCAAATGAGGGAGGGAAAAGCATGACAGGGAAGCAGGTCAGAAAGATAGTTTGACAGCAATGAAAGCAAACTATTACAGTCAAGATGAAAAAAATTGTTTGAGAATGTTAGAAAATATATTGCTCTTTTGGAAAGGGAGCAAAAGAGAATCAGTGGGAAGAAAGCCTGTTCCAGATAATGGGGTAGTATGTACAAAATGAGACGGAAAGAAAAAGGAATCGGGTACTGTAGCACATGAAAAGGAACGTATGAAGTCATGGGGATGAGGGACAAATATCCACGTTAAAGTGATATAGGTTCCCAGGAATAAGCTACCAAAACTACAAAAAACCTCTCACCCCCCGTTTCCCTTCAACTGGGGTATAGCAGTTGGACAATTTAAACAAGTAGCCCCAATCTTTCAGTTTGAAAGCAAAGTTATCTTCCTTCTTCCTCCTGTTGAGGAAAAAGCAATTTTAAGACTGGCAAGTAATGGTTCCCTTCCTAAACTTTGTTCAGATATACGTACCCACCTCTGAATACAATTCCTATTAACACTAATAGGATTCATGCACACAGAGAGGATAATATAAATGCTGTTCCTAAACTGCTATATTTCCATCAACATAATTTTAGTGTGTGTATACAAACAGGTTTTTAGTGTCTTTGGGAAACTGATTTGGCTCAAGTTATTTTTAGTTTGTGCTCTTAACAATTAATGCTTTTCTGAAGTAACATATAAGCAACAAGTATTTCTTAAAAGGAAAGGATAATCACTTGCAGCAAGTTCAAGAGAGAAAAAATGACCCTCAATTTAGAAACTATTCCAAAACAACACTTTTCAATAGGGAATCACTTTCTAAAATATCCTCTTCCTTGTACAGCCCAAATACCCCACAAATATACCAAGCAATTAGCGACACAAGCGGATATTAAAGGACGCTTCAGATGGTGACTGACAATTCCACTGCATGCATTTTTCTGCATAAGAACAAAATCCACCCACACAATAGTAACATCTATTAGGGAGAACATTTTTGCAGCTCTCCTCTTGAAGCAAGTAGTTTGTTAAATGAATTTAACTACATTTTGTTCACAATTTGCTAAGGATTCAATTTGAAGGGGAAAAGAGTGCAAGAATTACTCAGAAACAGTCTGTGCACACAGATATATTATGCAGCCACAAAAGTCACAAAGTTATTTCCTAGTTTCAACATTTCCAGTAGCATTAGCACTTAAACAACAACTAGATGAAGTTTAGGTAAATTTTAAATTTAATTATCAGTGCAGTTTACATGCAGTAACACTCACATAGCACCTGGGCTCAGAGATACAATTTAAATAACTTTACTGGATTTCTAATATCTATTCAGGATTGATGAAAAGCTAGCAGCTGGTCCTACCTTAACTGTTTTCAATTGTGCAACCAAGCAGAATATCTCAATACAAAATATTTCCTTGGAGGGCCGAATTGTTTTAAGTGAAAGTTACAACTTCCCCTGTCAAGCCATCATCTATAATTTACTTTAAAGTATTTCAATTTAAAATGTAACAACTTGGACCCTGAACTTCCAAGCTGCTTTTAGTGGGACCAGTATGTGCATGCAAGTCCTACTGAAGTCAGTGGGTATGTCTGCACCTCACACTAAGCCCAGGCTCTGACTCAGGTTTGAGCCCATGTGACCCTTCCAACCACACACAAATCAGCCTGACTCAGGTCATCAAGTACTCACGACCCAGTCCTAGGACCCTGGTAGGAGGATGGGTCAAACCCTGAGTCCTGCTGTGACTTGGGTCCAAACCCTGTCATTTTGCACTGTGGACACAGCTCAAGCCATGGACATGAGTCCAAAGGTCTGAGTATGGACATATCAGCATGGCTGTGAGACCCAGGACCAGCAACAGCAAGCTCAGGTTTACAATACAGTGCACGGGCTTAGAAAAAAGGAGTCCACAAGCCGAGCCCCACTGACCCAGGTTCACAATGCAGCATAGACATACTCAGTGAGGCACCACAAAAACTCAAGAATCTGCCCATGTGGGCCTAATTGGGTACATCTAGATTGCCAAAAAAAATAAAATAAAATAAAAAAAAAAAAAACCACACCTCACAACAGGAAGCCTCAGAGCTCGGGTCAACTACCACACTTACATTAGAGGACCAAAAACATCAACATAGACATTCTCACTCAAGCTGGAGCCTGGGCTCTGGATCTCTCCATCCTCACCGGATATCAAAGCCTGTGCTCCAGCCCAACCGGGAATGTCTATTCTTAGCCCTGTGAGCCCACCTCAGTTGACCCAGGCTCCAGGACTCACTGCCAGGGCTTTTTTCCCTTGCAGTCCAGATATATCCACTGACATCTTCAACAAAGTCAGTTACTAATCAAATGTACTGAAAGGAGACATTCATAATATCTGCTTAAAATTGGAAGAGGAAACATATGAAATAACTATCATTGGTGGACGGATTACCAGCATTGACCATGTTAGCTCAACTAGTCACAGAGGTTCAACAAGTGTCACAGAGTCTACAATAAGATTTACAGTAAGCAGTTCCCTCTGGAAAGCAGTATCTTCAATGTATTCCAGGTGACATATTTAAAAATAAACAAAAACTTTCAGAGTTCTGATTACCTGCTGAACTTATCTTCCTAAATGCTACCAATAAATTAGGATTTCTGCAATTAGCTGGTCCAATTCAGGGACTATTAATGCCACTACTTAGCTTCCTGAAGATGGTAAGCATCAATATGCACTGTGCAACTGGACCACTTTACAAGCTTTAGAATATGATTTTTAGAAATAACATCCAAGTTTACATACAAGGAAATGGTTCTTATGGAGCTAGACAGCCAGAAGCCTGTACCCATTTCTGGAAGAGATTTGTTACCACAGACTGAAAATTCATCTACACACAGTTTTTGCACCAATACTGGTTTGAAACCAGTACAACTAAGCAGCACAACCCCCGGGTGTGTAATTAAATCAGTATAACTTATAATGATGTAGCTTATTCCTAGAAATGTAGAAAAATAAGTTATACTGATATAACTGTGTTCACTTTAAGGGGGTTATACGGATTTAATTATTCCAGTAAAAAGAGAATCACATCCCTAATTGAAATAGTAAAATTGGTATAAAAACTGTGTATAGACCAGGCCCAAGTGTGCAATTCTCCACTGTCCTGCATTTTGCACAGCCTATTTCATCACTGCAAACAGTAGAAAATGTAGTACCTTCTGATTTGATAATATTTTGCACTTTGCCCTGCATATAGCATAGGCATTACATCATTGCAATGGAGAATTAGGCTCTAAAAATTGATGTGAAGGCAGTTTACAAAAATCTTAGTAAAACAAGATATCGTAAATCACAGATGGAGCTCCCTCAGACACTGATACAGAAGAAGAAGAAAATGTACTCAGCTAGATGTTGATAGAATGCTGAACAACATCTGAAATTGTCACTGAAACATAGGCGGCTCTACAGGCACAAACATCATTTGAACCTTTTAAACACAGAGGACAGATAGTCCAACAGTTATTACAGCTAACTTCATAAGAGTTAAAAAAAAGTAATCCTAAATAGTCCAGCGAAAGGAAGGTTACCTTTCTGTGCTCAACTCTGAGAAAGTGGATGGCATTTTTGCATCTGTCAATTCTGATTCTTGAGAAATTAACAGATAGACAAGCACCTACATCAGCTCCTCCACATCCTAACTCCTGCTATTATGCATTCTTAGTACCATATACAGAAACACCAGAATAATTACATTTTGAAAGCAACTACCGTAACATGGATAATCTAACCCCAGTTACCAAGGACGTTCTTTAACAAAAACAGGGTTGTGTCCTTGATGTCTATCACATTGAATTTTCTATCAATTATACAAACCTGTATCATCTCAATTAATTCAAATGTCCTCAATGACACCTGGATGAATTCAACTGTACTGTATCTAGTTTTCTTCAGGAAATTTAATACATGCAGTAAGAGGGAACAAAGGCTTTAACGTCACTTACTCAAATGCAAAGAAGAGTCCACTGGTGACCAAGATGAGAACCAGAGTCAGGTAGAAGACTCCAGTCTGCCGGGCCATCATGATCCTTCCGTTGCAAAAGAATTTGTTTCTTCCAGGGAAAACCTCCCATTTTCTCTTGGGAGCTGCTTTTTTTTTCTTATGGGGAGACTCCATGGGAGATGAGGAACTGTGTGTGCTGATCTGACTGTATTCACAGTCTTTCATGGGCCCACTACCACCTCCAGGAGTCATCAAGGGAGTGTAACGAGGGAAACACCCCCAAAACAAAGATATTCTTCTTTGACCAAGATAATCCTCCCCACTAGCCCCAATTTTTTTTTTTTAAAAGGAAAGTTTATTACCAGAATGGTAGTAAAGGTATCACACAAGCCCTAATTAATTCTTGAGAAACCAAAGCTGTCATACTAGAAATGCTTGGGAGGTATTCCTTCCCTCTCCACCAAAATTACGAACGGATTTAAAATAGTCTTTTATGGTTATAAGAGCAATTTATCACAAAACAGAAACCAGAAAAAAAAATTACAAAATAAATTGGCTAACCACAAAACTTAAAGTGTTCATCTTCAATGGAGTGGTTGTTCTTTCCTCAAAAGAGCACACCCTCAGATTTCTCTGGGGATAAACATTTTGGGTAAAAAGAGGTTCACCAGTTGAGTCTCTCCCATTCAGAGAGATTTGTTATAATACTCCTTCAGGCAGCAGGTTTTACCAAAAAAGAAAAATATATATTCCTAAGAGAAAATCCTCCCCACCTCCTCAAAGAGACACCACACAAGGCAAGCACACACAAACCCCCCTGCAACTCCACACACTGTAGAGGGATTTCTTCTGCCTGATTCAATGCAAAGTGGCTGCTTTGCTGCTGTTTCTTCTTGTTCCTCTGGGGAGATGATTTTTTTTATCGTTGATCTGACGAAGTGAATGTTTATTATTTTCTATTTTCCCCTTCCATAAAACTAAAAAATGTTCGAGCAGAGAGGAAGCAGAGACAGTGCCTGTCCTTGGCAGAAATGGACACCGTTGGAGCCAGTCCTCATCCTTTTCATACACACATAAAAAGAGAAATTTCTCCTCCTCACCCCTGGCTTTTGGGCAGTGGGCGGTGTGTGGGTGGCGGTTTTCAAACCCAAGTCCTTCTAGACAACAGGTACGCACCGTTTCCTCATACCGTTGCTCGGGCTCAATCCCGCGTGGCAGCCGGTTTTCTGCCACCCCCCAGGAGAGGACTCACTGCGTGTAGCATATGTCTCTCCGCCCAGGACTCTTCCTCCCCATCGTCTTCTCCACACGGAGCCTCCCTTCCCCGACACCTTCTCCCACCGCCTCTGAGGCAGAAACGGCTCCGTCAGACGCTGTGGGGACACGGGCTCCTTCCCGCAGGGCAGAGGGGCTGCCGGGTCCCACCCCGCATCCTGACACCTCCGCGCACAAGGGCGGGCGCGGGCTCACACCGCCCAGCGAACGACGCCCCGCAGCTGCCGCGGCTCGTTGCCAAGCCCAGGTGAGAGGAGCCCTGCGCACGGCGCAGCGCGGGGACAGCTCCGCTCCGCTCCCTTCCTCCGACTCTGCCCTTAGCCGGGCTTGGCCCCGGCAGCCAGACCCAGCAGCGGCAGCAGCCACCTCTTCATCGTCGGCGGGGGGTCACAACGGCTGCCGGTGCCCAGAGGCACCAAACCCCTCCCCAGCCGCTCACGCCTCCTGGGGCGGAGGGAGGGAGCCCGACCCCCGCTGCTGCCCTCGAGCCGGGGCAGGGCTCGCCCAGCTGCTCACTCCTCGCCAGGCACCGGCTGCAGCCCGCGGGATGGGGCCCTGCGCTCCCCGCCTTAGTCCGGCCGGCAGGTCCCTCCCTTCTCTCGCCGGCTCCGTCTGCGGCCCCCGGCGCGCCCCGTAACACCGACGCCCGGCAGCCCGCAGCGTCTCCAGGCGGCAGCCGCCCCCTCTGCTGGCTGCCAGCCCCAGGGCCCAATCAGCCCTGGAAACCCGAGAGAGGAAGGAACCCGCCGCCAATGCCCGGCCTGCGCTGCAGGGAAGGGCCCCGGTCCGCTGGGAGCTGTAGTTCCGCCCCCATCCCTCCGCGCCGCCCGACACGGGGAGGGAAGCGGGGCGGGGGAGACAGGAGGACTACAACTCCCAGCATGCCGTGCTGCTTTCCTGTGGCGTGTATGAGGGAGCCGCCGTGTGTGCTGAGGTGGGTGCTGGGGGGAGAATACAATTACCTCTCCTGGTTTGTAACTTGTAAAACAATAAAAGTCTTCTATCCTGAGCCTTGATGGGATCTTCCCACCCAGACACGCCTTGTGTCCCCCCCTCTAATCACCAATCACATTCTGTTTCCAAACTGAACTCTGCCCCATCTTCCTGGTTCCACCCCCCATTTACTTGGCCTGTTGCTATTGTTTATTATTTAATCTTTCTGTTAGGATAACGCACCGAGGACCCAACTGCAGTTGAAGACCCATTGTGCTAAGCACTATACACGCATGTAAAAACAGCTAATGACTCTATCCTCTTTCCTTGCACTTTCCCACCTTAGCCATTAGTTACTTCGTATCCTTGGAAGAAACACTGACCAGTGCCCAACACCCTCAAGCTATGGCTAAAGAAGGAGCCAGAAGATGCTGTTCCCTGTTCCTTATGTTCTTCCTCGCCACAAATGTTGTTTCCCAGCTGTCGCTAAACACTGTGGCTTGCTGACATTCCTTTTTAGGCTAGCAGTAAGAGTTTACTCAGACAACTTGACCATTATAACGGACCACGTAATTCCCTTAGGCACTGAAACTGCTCGCTCCCCAAAAGCAAGTTGGACCCTAAATGAATAGGGCTTCCAAAAAACCTGATCCTGCATCTCACCATCTTCGTGCATTAACCAGCATGACTGTGGTGTGCAAGACATTTCTTTTGCAAACTTGATGACATCCCTCATCAGCACATAATAGACACAGCAGTAACATCATCCCCCGCATCTGCCTCAGTTGTCAATACTCTGCATGCTACTTTGCAGCTCTGGACGTAGCTGCATTATTATTGTTCTAAGCCTCCATCATGAACTGCTAGTACTTCTCTTACTTTCTCCCTGATCTCAGCACAAGCATATGCAAGCACACACGTGGAGGCAACATTTCTTGTGTTGTACCAACAGGCATTTTTATTTTTCATCAGGCCTTTATTAGCGCACTGCTGGAGAGTTGTCTTGACTGCTTTGATAACGTTAATGATCATATTGTGTGTAATTGCATGTTATCTCTTGGGAAAGTTGTATAATATCACAGGCACAGTGGAAAGAACAGCTAATGTATGTACAGATTTAATTGTTAGCTATATCTCTGCATGCAGGGCTTGGAAATAGCTTATACATGCCCATACACCATACTGGTGCCTCTTGCAAGCTGCTCTCTTGTTCTATAGAATCTCAGCTTCATTTTTTTTTTCTTAAATGAACTCTTAAACTGTTATGGTTGCGAAGAAAACCTCAAACACATAAAACAAGTGTAACTACCTAAGAGCCAGCCAAGTCTGCAGAGCATCTGTAACAATAGTTCCATTCATCTCAGTGAGGCGTTAACTCAGATGCCCAGCTATGATCATTTAAGATGTCAACATTGTGCAGATCTGTGATCATCCCTCTCCTTTCTTACGTGAGGAATAACATAATCTACTATGAGTGATGTATCATTCTGGATTCACAAGTGTGTGGTATTTGAAGATACTACTACGTGTGTTTTTAACTCAGTTGAAAAGGAATCAATCCCAATTTGCCTTGCAGAGCCTATGGGCCTATACAAGCCCCAGTGAGGAGAGGAGCCAAGTTCAAGAGCTCAGAGAACACACACTCAGTGGAGTTAGAGAACACACACAATCATATTTAAACAACAGCAAAATACACTGTGTGCAATGTCTCATTTTGATAATTCCAGTTGATGGAGCTTATTTTGTGGGTGGAGCTTGAAAGAGTGCTACCAACTTTCTTTTTCCAGTCTAATCTATTTGCAGGCCATGTAATATCCTTTTGCAAACACTGTAGGACCTGTCTAAATTCTCCTCAAAAAGTGATTTGTACAGTTCACATTCCAGATAACTTAACATTTTTGGAAGCATTTGTCCTTTTTTTTTTCTTTTTTTTTTTTTTTTGACACTGTTAATTAAAATTGGTGCAAAGCATTGTATAGATTAAACCACAAATATTAATAATGAAATTAACCAGAGCAGATAGGAAGGACCTATTCTTTTTATAGAACATTGCATGTTCCTGTGCTACAATACTTTTTTTAAAGTTCTATCTCACTTTTCACGCAGGTTGATGCCATGTGACAGGTAAGCCGGTAGCACAAACACATTATTTAGTTTATAAAAATTGCACTTTAGAAAAATACTAATGTCACTAGAGATGATTATATATTACCCTGTCTCGAGTGTAAAGGTGTCACAAAGGCAGGTCTTTGAAACAAAGGGGAAACTAATTTCCCTAGGTGACAAGTCTCCTCACCTATAAATATTTATCTATGATCACAGCTCGACACTTTCAAATTACCTAAGTATATGTTTCATATATACCAACTAGACTATTTAGGTGGGTAAACACTAGCTGACAAGTTGTGCCCCGTGGACCCAAGGTGTTATTTGTATACTTCACACAGTGTGTTGCAGGACAACTATTTTTTCATTCCAATCAACACACCAGAAGTTATGGGTTAAGCACAGAATTTAAAGGCTTATTGGCATTGGAAGAGAGGAGGAAGAGGGGCTAGGACCATTGCCTATATTCTCACATTACTCAGGCACATTGTCCAAATTTTTTTAACTGAATATTGAAAAACCCATATGACTGAAACCATCTCCTTCATCATGGACTTTGAAAGAACACCTTCAAAACCTGATTTATGAAGCGTGACTGAACATCACATATACACAAGTATGCCCGTTTACATGTTAACAGTGCATATGATGTGAACTGTTCTCTGCAATTTGTGTTTTTCCTTACCTTTTTTTTTTTTTTTTTTGGTCTGATGTTTAAAAGTAAACACCTCTTCCTTTAGCACTTTAGCAGAATGAAAGCAGAATTCCACTTTGACAGCAAGAAGAAAAGGAGACGATGACCAACAACTGAAAGTTTTCTGAAACAACCATGTTCCCCCACCCAAAGGTTATTCTAAAACTGAGGAGACACAGAACTAGAACAATTATTACAATTTCAGTTGAAGAAACACACATAACCATTGTGTTGATGTGATATTTTAACCACATTTAACTTCCTCTCTTGTCCCAACTTCAAGGAAGGAAAACACAAGCTTCCAGTAAAACAAGCCCATATAGAAGTCCAACTAAGCATAGGGAGGAGCCAAAAAGGTAGATCCATACTAGGAGAAACCAAAATTACAAAGGCTATCAGTCCTCATTCTTGGGTGGCATAACTCTCTGGAGTCAAGAAAGAATTCTCCCCAATCCTTTATAGTATATTAGTATAGTACCACTCAAATAGTCACATGAATTATATTTTATTTTCATCTTCCTATGAACAATCTAGTGTGGGGTATTGCTAGAAGCAGAACATCATTCTAGATGCTTGTTTGATCTGTCCCCCAGAGAAACTCCTAAATATTTCACAAAGATCAGCTATCCATTTTATCCATTTTATTGATTTGTAGATTATAATGGATTCATACTACTCCATCCTGACTCCAGTTCACCAAGCTGTCACTCTTTCCTCATTGAAGTCCCTCTTAAAACCCCGGTTTTTCCATAATGCCCACAAGAAGTGTGTTTATCACTTTAGAGAGAAAAAAGCAAGCATTAGGTCATCTCGATTTAGTTTTCCAAGTACATCCTGCAGTGTTAAGTGTCTGTCTTTTAGATTATGAACTCTTTGGTACTGAGACAGGCTTTATTTCAGTATGCAGTATAGTGCCAAGGACATGTCCAGTACTAAAATATAAATAATACACACCTACAGTAAATTATATTAAAAGAACACTATCAATGGTATTTTTAATTAGTCAATTAAGTGTTTTGATAGAGCATTCTTTAAATAGTATGTCCATGTTTAAAAGAAAATACTCTTATACAGGTTTTTTTTTTAGTTTTCCTGATAAGTTTCAAAGGTTCTTTTGGGAGGGCCCAAGAACACCACCGAACACATTCAGGCCCACCTCTCCTACAACCTCTTTCTCTATATATATCCCCTGCCACCACTTCTTCACTTGTATCTGTATTACTGGTAAATAGCCTCTTGCAGTGCCTGGGGACTGTGAACACAAGCTTCTGAGAGGGGTGCATGAGAGTGATGACATCATGCTAGTAAAAGAGAGTCAAGCTCATTTAATGGGAATTCCTCTTTTTAATTATGATTGGGGAGGGGGGGGAGGTTCAGTCCCCACCAGACCCCAATTCAAATTGTTTGTAATGTCCTTCCCCTGTTTGCAGCACACAAGGGATTCTCCAAACAAAACAAAAAACAAAACAAAGAAGGTTTTATAGTATCTCTAACTAGGGTCTACCATCAGCTGCTTCAAGGCTGGTCCATGCAGTGTCAGGGATAGTGAGGCCTGTGACTGTTTCCCTCTTGACTGGTCCATCTCTGGGGTCGGCCATCTCTAATATACAGCAGCCTTCTTCCTATTCACCACCTCCTTCTTTGGGGGTATCCCTTTTTAAGCCCACCACCTCCAACAGGCAGTGCAAGCCTTACAGGTGTGCCTGGTTAGTGTTGAACAAGCCCAGAAGAGCTGGCTTGTTTCTTCTCTTTTACAGTAAGGGTGTGTCCCTTCACAGATGGGCTGGGGCATATATTTAGGACTACATATTACCACCTAGGCACAGCAGAACTCCCACTTCTGTCAATAGAGCATATCCATAAAAATCAAGGTAGATTATGACTTTTAGCTATTATTTGTTTAGGGTAAAAATTTAAAGAGTAAAATTTTCAAACTATCCCTATGGGTCTTAGGTGCCTAATGGGGGTTTCAAATATATCTAGGCACCTATCTGCATCTTTAGGCACCTAGTATCAGAGGGGTAGCTGTGTTAGTCTGAATCTGTAAAAAGCAACAGAGGGTCCTGTGGCACCTTTAAGACTAACAGAAGTATTGGGAGCATAAGCTTTCGTGGGTAAGAACCTCACTTCTTCAGATGCAAGAAGTGCATTACCCACGAAAGCTTATGTTCCCAATACTTCTGTTAGTCTTAAAGGTGCCACAGGACCCTCTGTTGCTCTTTAGGCACCTACATACCTTTAAAAATTTGGCCTTAAGTATCTACATGACTTTTGAAAAATAGGACTTAGGTGCCTTTGAAAATGTTGTCTTTAGTGTCTTATTGTCACATTCAGCATCATTCACTGGGAAAATAATTTCACCTTTAGGACCATTATTATTTCTGCCATTTATTTCCTTTTCCTCCTCATCCTCCTTTTTCTATCACTCCATTGTCTTTGTGTTTCTCCTTTTTTCCCTTCTGCATCTTCTTCCCTTCAGCCATCTCCGAGGTCTCCCTTGTGGGTTCCACTCCCAATCTTTTCCCTCCTACATCTGTTAAAATTATCAGCAATGAGCATTAATGCTGACAGTTGGATTAATGGAGAGTGGATCCAGTCACACCTCCCAGAGCTATTTTCCAGGCTCTCTGAAGACTCAAGAAAATGACTGCACTATTGTAACATTTGAAAGTTTATTTCTGCAACCAATAGGGCTAGAAACTTAATTTAAATGACAGTGTGTATTCTGCAAAATCTGAACATTCAATGTGAGTCGTATATACACATCGAAAAGGCCAGTTATGCTTTGACTGACAGCACTGTGCTTCGGCATGAAACAGGAAGTGTAATTGACTATTAACAAAACAGTGGTAACACTTGTACACAAAATGCTGTTAAATGCACAAAGACAAAATATTTCTCTAATTTGTTATAGTAATCATTGGCTCCAATCCTGCAGATTTATGCAAATGCTTACCTTTATTCACATGCTTAATGGTAACCATGCATGGATTTTCAGAATCAGGACCTAAAGCTGTTACTTATATCATCAGTGTTTGGTATAACATTTTCTGATGGAAATGTGATGTTCAAGTTGACAGTGTTCATGTAACACACATCCATGTAAAATATTATTTTAAAAATTATCAGTACATAATAGTTTATTTTTAAATGGTCTCAGTCATTTTACATTGTAAAATATGTCCAAGAGGCCTACTGTGAAATCTATTTCTAGTTTTTCCTATACGAGCATTAACAGTAGTGATCTTGTTAAAATTTGACAGCCGTTTCTCTGAGTATTAGCTATAGGCATAGGGTCAAATGTGAGAGTGAGGGAAGATGGATATGACAAACAGTGATAGAATTAATCATAAGCTTTAATGATTTTCAAAGGCTTCAGAACATTAGCTTCTCATACCTGACTAGGAGAATGGGCTTGTTGTCTGGATTCTGCAAGAGTTGGTTTATAAAAATGCTAATGTTCATGTAAATATATTCAAATGAGAAAACGTCTGCCTGTAACTTAATTACAACTTAAACACTATAACATTCTAATCAAAGAGACCAGGAAATCTTTGGAAGTTGTAAAGGAAATTATTCAGTAAATAGATAATAGTCATAGATTAGTCTAGGAGATGTATATTGGCACATACAATTTATCAAAAGAAATGTAGGAATAGGAGAGTGGAATGGAAGGAGCACAACTGGGGGGTTGGGAAAAAACCCACTATTTTCCTTAACTTAAAAGAAAATGAAATTGGGGAAAACATACTGGGTCAAATTCAGACCTGATGTACCTCTTGCACCAGATCTGAATTTAATCCAGCCTTTGTTAAAACATACATATTTCTTAGGTAAAAAGAATATTCTTTAAAATATTGAGTTTTCAGAAGAAGGAAAGAAGTGACAGAAGGAATTTATCCTATCCTTGCAAAGATAAATTCAAAGATGTTTTGTCACAAGGAGAGATTTTGTGATTTCTTCCTTATCTTTATTTTTGTAACCATTTTCTTTTAAGATTTAAGCTAGAGATGTAATATTTAAAAATATTATTGTGTAAATCTTTTTTATTTTTACAATAAGCAATAAACACCATAACTTTGTTTGACAGCACTATCCCTTTAAATAGATAAAAATACTATCAGATGCTGCATTCAATAGATTGATTAAGAATGAAATTCACTTTGTCAAAGGAGCACAGAACACTGTAAATATCATCTATTCTTAATACTAGGGACAGCAGAATGAATTGTACTGTGTAACAACTTTCTCTTAAGGTCTCAAAGCAGTCTTACCTAACCATAGCAAGGTTGGGAAACTGAGTTTGTGTCTACAATTTGTGAGTGTCTGGGAAGGCCTGGCTGATCTAAAACGATGAGTGCAGTATAGAGCTAAGAATGAAAAGGAGACCAGCAACATAGTGTAGGCAACACCTACCACAGGCCTCAACCTTGCAATGAGCGCTGCATAGCCAGACCTCTGTGCTTACACAGAGCTCATTACAGGACTAGGGACATGTTTGTTCCAAGTATCAAGGAACTTGAAACTTTGATGAAAAATTAAGCGTATTTTAGTTCTGTGAGTATATCAAAGCATTCTAAAACAAAGGGTTCATGCTCTTTTGTCTATTTGCTCCATTTTATCTATTGTATACCAATTAGTGCAACCCAAGATCTAGTGCAAAAAGGTTTAAAATAAAAGCTACAGAAAGTCAAGAGAATTTACAGCACTTTTCTAGAGAATAAATATGGACCACTAAATGCAGAAGTGGTTAGGATGCCAGTGGTTAGTTTTAAACTTTATTTCTGCTCTAAAAATGAAGCCCCATTTACAGCATAATGGAATTACAGACTTACTTTAATGATAACAGCATGAGTGGCGCCACTGTAATGAAAAATGGAAATTAATTTCCTAAGTATGATTTACAAAGTACAGTACTTCATGTCTCTACGAATTTTCAAACATGATGGTGCTCTAAAAATATCTGATCAAGCTAACTAACAGTGTTCAGTTAGTCATTGATCCTTTAATGTACTAGTGCACTTTGCCAAAATAAAATCAGTAAAGGTAATGTTTCAAGAGTCAGAAAAAGATTACAGGAGATGAAATATTAATCAACAATTCCAATCTGCTTCATACTTGGGATCTTAATATTATTATTTTCTTCTCACCTTTGTCTCCTCTCTGGAACAAACATCCTTCCCTGCAAAAAAAAAAAGTACCATGGAGCATGTAACAATTAGGCTTCATGTAAACTTGCCATGAAATTATACAAGTTTTGAATATTGAGCTGTATAGAATACCAACTGTCAGATGTGAGCAAACCAAAGAAAATCTCAGTCTGAGATCAACTGAGTATTTAGCTTCAGCTCAGTTCTGTGACGATGAATGAAGCTGATCCACAGAAAACTGATATTAGTCCATGAGGATATTCTGTCATTACTCCATGGTAGTCTCAGGGGTGCTATCCAGAGTATATCACCTTACACATTTATTTTTTAACCATATACTGTTAGCTACCATATTGTACAGTACAGTTAGCTACTATTTAGCTCATTGATAGGGAGCCTAGTTACTATGGTGACAGGCAGATTAGAAGTGCATAGATAGATTAGATGGGATGTTTTGGTATTTACAGGAGAGCCAAATTTTTCAGAGGACCAAGATATTGCAGGGGGAGATTTTCAAAGGCACAAGGAATGCTTAGGCAATCAACTCCCATAGTCTGTCAATGGAAGTTGGTTATCTATCTCCCACTTATGCCTTTGAAATCTCCCTCTCTGAGTTGTGTATAGGTGCTAAATGAATAAATAATTTGGTCTTTTGGGGAGGCCTGAAAGCAACCCCAAATATATTCAACCTGCATATATCAGGCTGTGAAGCTATTAGTCCTCTCCCCTGCTCTTGGGAATGGTGGACTGACTATCTTTAGTGTGTTTCCTGAAAAATATAACATGATCATTTCTTGATGTTTTCAGTTCAGATGTTCTAATTTTCTTGTTTACTTGATTCACTGTATTGTCCCATTAATGGGATTATTTTAAGCAAATCCAATGTACAGAAAATAATTGCATTTTCTAAGGAGTCTAGACAATTTATAGACAGTAATTCACTCCAGTAATTGTCACACTTTCTTCTCTAGCTCAAAAGACATTGCCAACCTTACGCAGTTGGATATTAATTGTCCACCTTACCCCCTTTCCTTGGATGTCTCAAGCTGCTAATTAGCATTCCTGTTTTCCAAGGCATTGGCATAATGGCTAATGTCTTGTCAAAAACCTGCACAGAGACGGAGATGAGATTAAAACAGGAATAAAATTTGAGTGTTCTATATGAATCCCTGCCAGAACACCCTTTTCATGATGATGAAGTTCAAGGTTATACTCATTGCTTTTTCTTTCTCTCTCTTTTTTTTGGGGGGGGCTATCGCTGGTGGGCTTGAGCCAATCCAATACTGCAGTACTTCCACTCTGCAGAAATTGTTGAACTGTTAACACAATGAAAATCTGTGTATTTTTTAAAGATGATTTAACATGCAAATTGACATTTCAGTATGCAACTTGCTGCTCTCATAAACAGTATAAATAGGAAATAGTATAAATAGAAAATCAGAAGCACTTTATTCAGATTGCAGTATTAATTTATGTTACATGAATCATTTAATTAGAGATGCTTTTCCTCTATGTACCCACAGTGATAATTATCTTCCAGTATGAGCCTGAGAATCAACTACTTCTTCCAGGCCTTTTTTAATTGTAATATTAACCACAGTAATTAAGCTGCAAGAATGACCACAAGAAGGTCCTTTAGATAAAATGTTCACTGAAGCTGTTTAGGAAATTGGTCCCTTTCACATTATGCTAATTATTTTGATACTTTGGTATTTAAGTACATAATGCTCTGTATTAAGAGTGGATACTTCCTATTGATGAATGAATTGGCCCAGTTTCTTCTATCTTTGGGCTACTTTGCAACACATTGCCAGTGGTAAGTGGCCCCCAAACCAATTTAGCCAGCCATGGGAGGACCCCCCAGGTGGCATAGCAGCTCCTACATGTCCCATTCCAGCAACCAACACATCAGTATATTAAAAGGTTGTGGGGACATCTCTTCTCTAAATGATGTTTTCCTGGTGTCATAACAGCCCTTTGGGGCCTTTGGTATCCAGTGTAAGTTAGTGCACTGAGTCAGGATCAGAGGACAGCTAATACAGCTTAAAACCATATTCGTTCAGCCCCTCTCCTGAGCTGTACTCTGTGCTCCTCAGATGAAGCCAACGATCTAGGTCACAATATACTCAGCACAAAGATATAGTTGTTGAGTGGCTAAAACCACATGCAACAGTTTCAATATGTGCCCCAGTATATTCAGTGCCTTCCAATTTTTCATCAACTGCAGACTTTAGCCACAAACTGACCAAATTTACTATTGAAGAGGTTTGAGTCCCCATTACATTTGGAAAATGTATAGTTAGTTATTTTGATGCCATCTCAGGATCAGTGTCTCTTCTTGATGAGGCCTCCTGTGTAGTCTGACCTTTAAGTAGTTTAAGCAAAAAGGCAAGGTGACCATTAATCCACCATTGTCTTTAACAATCTAGCTTTTAAAAATTCTTTTGGAAGGTTGGGCTTACACTTGGGCCCCAAAGGAAGCCAGATAAACCCAAATGTCTCAATCTCATTTACATTTTTCCATTTTTTTTAAATTCAGGTTCAGATTATGAGTTCTTTAGGGAAGAGCCACATTTTCCTGTTTGTTTTGTAGTGTCTAGCAGAATGCAGCCCATGCCCTAATTGGAACCTTTAGGGCTACCATAACACTAATGAATAAAAAATATGAAATCATTTATGGAATGGAAATAATGCAAGATAGTTTTCTCATGCTATTTTCACAGTCCAGAGACTAAAAATGAAATGCAAATACTACAATCCAGACACATGCCCAATTCTTCAGCATTGTGAGAGATGTCAAGGATTTGTGTCTTTAAAACTATGGCACTTGGTGCTTGCATTAAAAAAGAAAAATCCTTTCAATAGTTTTAAACCATTGTCACAGGGTACAATATATACTTCTTAAAGTCCTCCCTCTTCTGGCATTAGAAGCAGGAAGATTCCTGTGTAATTGAATCTGGTCTCTTGCCTCCCAGATGGATACTCCTTGCTACTTTCTCTTTTTATATATGGCTGTAACAGGACGCGACTCACCGCTGCAGCGCCGCCTGGGAATTAGCTCTTTCACAGCCTTGGAACGCCCTCTGCAGGCCCCTCTCTCACCTTGCCGGGCCCCCGAGTCCCTCCCTGACCCCAGTGCCCCTTTCCACTGGGGTTCTGCCCCTTGCAGTACCCCCACAGTCTCAGTGGGTCTCCCTTCCCCAGGGAACCCCCACCCCCTAACCCCACCTTGCCTCAGTCTTGGCTACTGCCAGTCCCCATCTAGCCCCCATTCACTGGGGCAGACTGCAGTATGATTGCCATTCATCACTGGCAAGGAGGGTTTGGGCCTGCTGCTTCTGCCTACCCGTGGACTGCCCTCTGCAACCTCAGTACCTTTTGGCCTTGCACTAGGCCGGCAGCCGGGGAGGGGAGATTTCCAGGCTGGAGCTCCCCAGCTCCTCTTGCCTTCCCCCAGCCCTGCTCCACCTTAGGTACCAAAGGTACACTCCCCAGCAGCCAGGTCCTTCTCCCTCTAAAGGCAGAAAGAGAGTCTCAGACTGCCTGGCTCACAGCCCTTTTATAAGGGCCAGCTGTGTTCTGTTTGGGGCATGGCCCCAGCTGAGGCTGCTCCCCCAATCACAGCCCTCTCCTGGGCTGTTCTAAGCCCTTTAAGGCGGGAGCGGGGCAACGACCCCGCTACAATGGCCTAGTTGGATTTCAAGACCTAGCTGCACCTGCTCTACAGCCACTTAACCAAACCCTTGCAGACACGACAGGGAAAACTGAAATTTGGTCCTTGGCTCTACTTCGCCCAGCTACTAGTCCGGGGTCTCCTGTGACCCAAATGCATAGTATACTTTGTCACACAGATGCAGCTGTAGAATTTCAAGGAACCCTAACTCTACATGGCTCTGTTGCTGTAGATACGATGTGTATTTTATACTTCTACAGATAGCTCCAAAAAATATTTTTGGAGGGGTCGGGGGGCAGAGCAAATTTAGTGCTACACAAGTTAGATTAATAGTGCCAATGATAAAGTCGTCTTTTTATCTACAGAACTGGTTAAACAAAGGAAGCAACAGTGCAATCTTTTCTGATACTGTCCTACCAATGTGTCTCAACCCTGTTCTGAAATAGCTCTTTCATATCCCAGAAGTGGTTTGATACCTAGTCATTCCTTGGTAGCAATACCAAGAATGCCAACAGGATTGCAAATTAATGCCATTTGTTAAGGTAGATTTTGTGATGAGTAATGTGAACAGTGATCCACTGGAAACGGGAGTGAAGTCACCAACTCATTTGACATAGACAACCAAGCCTTCATCGCATAGTTATGACTTTTACTTTCTACCAAAGTGAGTTGGATTTGAACTGGTGAATGATGCTATATTCCTTATCAATCTCCTGAGCCATTAAATCTCCTCACTTGTAATCAATTTTAACTTGAATGACCAGCGCTTAAACACTAGAGGTCTACGTTTCACTGCATGTCATTTTCACATACATAAAAAATAAAAATTCTCAGAAAGAGTTAGTAGACTGGAATAACATCAGGTATACAACTTGTTCTCACTGTGTTTTTTTCAGCATACACATCTGTAGTGAATGTAAAGAAATTCCAACTCACTGCACAGTATATAATGCCTGCATCTGTAGCTTTCACTCTATGCATCCGAAGAAGTGAGGTTTTTACTCACGAAAGCTTATGCCCAAATAAATCTGTTAGTCTTTAAGGTGCCACCAGACTCCTTGTTGTTTTTGTAGATACAGACTAACACGGCTACCCCCTGATACTTAACTCACTGCACAGTTAACCCAGACTCTTATCCAAATTTTAGTCTACACCCTCCTATCTTCCATACAGAAAAGCCTCTGACCAGGTTTGGAGATTCTTCAAGCCTGGGGTAGTTTACCCAGGTGGGTGGAGCCATGGCTCCCACTTTATCTTGAATTGGAACTCACCCTCTTTGCAGTGAGGATGCAGGCTAAATCACTCAAGTGCTAACAGTCCTCCAATGGCCTTCCCACAATTCTCACTGAAGAGCAGACAACTGCTCCCACAATCGATTGGGAAAGAATCCTCAAGCATCTCAGCACAAAGAACCATGGGATATGTCACCAGACACAGATGGATAAATGCACAAACCATGAGAACAAAGTAACACGCGTAGTAGCGAATCTGCCATGTGGGCTAGGCTAACGCAGGTACCAATCACCTGTGCTAACTGTGTAGTGAAGACATACTCTAAGTATGTGTGATGTTGGTGGACAGAGTCCACACTGGACCATGTATAAAAGGCTTAATGAACTGTCCTGGAGACAGGGGAGGAGACTGAAGCCATTTCCGTTCCATATCACTAGCCTGCAATATCTAGCATAGAGAAAAGCTGGCTTTAAACGGCTGCTGCCACCCTTAGAAATGGGTCTTGAGTCTGAGACAAAGAGAGGTCCTAGTGTGGGGGCTGAGTAGCCCTAAGGTAAAGAATCTAAATTTCATTTATTGAAATCTCAGATAATGTGAAGATTGGTTCTTCAAGTGGTTCTCCAAGATGTTTAGATAATCTGTTTATCTGTACCGTGTAGAACTCCCTCCAGTTATCTGCTTACCTTGCCTGATGTCTTCTTTCCCTTTATCATATCATAGCTCTACTTATTATGGGTAGCCCTTACTTGTGCAATTAATTCTTAGTTATGCAAATAATCCGATTGAAACCTAATTAGGTCTACTTGGATAAGTAAGCCCCTACTTATTCAAGTGAGGGCTACAGGATCAGGTCCATAGCTCCTCCCGGCAGGGATTGTGTCATCTATTTTTCTGTAGGGTACTGGGCACATTTAAGGCACCTGTGGTGGGGTCAGATCTCCCATCAGACCTTACTGCTGCCACAGTTTCCCCTTCTGGGAAATCAAATAACACCAATTCTTGGTGTCTGTTTATTAAAACAACAGTTCAAATGTCAACTTAAACCAACACAAGTCTTTCTATCATGCCACAATTTCTTCAGCTCCTTGCTGAATGAAGGCTTTGTTGCTTAGAATTTCATCAAGACTCTTCTCTCTATGGCTCTTGCTCCCACTCCTCACAAATACTGTATAGGAAGTAGCTCCAGACAGACCATTTCCTCCGGCTGGTGTGGAAAGTCCTGTCCCATCCCCATCCTACTTACCCTCAGCATCTCCTGCAAATCTTTTTCCTTCCCCTCTCGGATACAGCAGGTTCCATCCTATGGGAAGTCCTGTCTCCAGGCTACTATTAGGTGATTCTGGTCACCTGACCTAACTGCTCATCCAAGCCTAAAGCTATCACCTACAGACGGATAACCAGTGACAAGGGGGCTGAGCCCAATTCCCTTAAAGGGTCAGCCCACCCTGTGACGGCCACATATAAATAGTTATTTATTCTTTCCATTTCTTGCATGAAATCAGTCAAAGACACATTTTCCTTTGGGCCATGTTAAAATGCTTTTCAATTACACTGAAGCAAAATAACAAGGTAATTAGAACTATTAAACGTTTACAGAGCACTATGCCAAAATGAAATACATCCTCAGATCTTAAAGATACTACAGTAGAATCTCAGAGTTATTAACACCAGAGTTACGAACTGACCCGTCAACCAGGCACCTCATTTGGAACACAATCAGACAGCAGCAGAGACAAATAATAATAATAATAATAGCAAATACAGTACAGTACTGTGTTAAGTGTAAACTACTAAAAAATAAAAGGAAAGTTAAAAAAAAGATATGACAATGTAGGGAAACTGTTTCTGTGCTTGTTTCATTTAAATTAAGATGGTTAAAAGCAGCACTTTTCTTCTGCATAGTAAAGTTTCAAAGCTGTATTAAGTCAATGTTCAGTAGTAAACTTTTGAAAGAATAACCATAATGTTTTGTTCAGAGTTATGAACAACCTCCATTCCTGAGGTTCTACTGTATATCCAACGGGAAATAGGAAAGCCTTTGGGAAACATATTTGCTAGCTCACTAAACACAAAAGTAATACTCCAGGACTTGGTGAGGGGTTTGCAATTTTCCCTCCTTATTTAAGAAAGGAACATGGGCAGGCCCAAGGAAGTACTGTATAAAGATCTAAAAAACTGATAGCAGTTGAGGAAGAGGTAGATATTTTAAATAGCAGTCAGGAACAAAATTACAAAACTTTTAGAAATATATAATTTAGCAAGGGAGAAAAGAAATTTTAAAATGAGAAATATCCTGAAGATACTGGGTTCTATTCTTATCAGAATAGGTGCCGTCTGCAACATGAATGAAAATGTTAATCAGCTTTTGGCAGGTGCTATGTAACAGTATCCTGCCATCAACAGAGCAAGATTAAGGCAATCTGGGCCTCTAGGCACACCACAACACAGGTTCCTATGTAGCCTTCAATGACAGCAATTTATTTAAACGATTTTAACCCAAGTTAATTGATGGGACAATTTTCCCTAAGGTAGCAACCTGAATCATATGCACTGTCAACTGTTGCAAAACCCTTGGGATTCCTCCTGTAGACCACATCCTATTGATACAAAAATGCTAATTTAAGATATGAGTGAAATTATGGCCCAACTGACAATGGGTGTTTAGCTATTGACTACAGTGGGGCCAGGATTTCATCCAGTATATCTAAGATGGTGCTAATATGGTGCCAATTGCTGTAACATGTAAGCACAGACAATCATGTCATATTCCAACTCCACAATGGCCTACTGAATAGCTGGAGACAAAATTAAAGTAAAGTAAATTTATTTAATCTTCTAAAGAACAAAACTATAATTTAGGGAGAATAGATTTATGTTTAAGGAAGAAGACTTGGAATCAGGAATCCAGGGCTTTACTCATGGTTTTGCTAAACATCTCCAGTGTGACTTTGTGAAAGTTGTTTAATTTCTCTGTGCCTCAGTTTCCTCATCTGTAAATAAAGAAAATACCATACACAGAGTTTGTGAAACTAATTTAATTAATATTTGAAGAATGCCTTGACATCCTCAGATTCAAAGCTCTGGTTTATTTTAATTATTTCTATATTTGACAACTAACTGCAGAGTGTCAAGATAGGTGAGAGTGTATCATTCTGTTTATGGTACAATTGGTAAATAATTATTCCATGAATGAGAGTCTTGTTCTACAATAAATATTGAAAAAACGCAGTGACCTGAGGATCTGTTCTTGACATGTGAATTACAATCACGAGATTTTTATTTCTGGATTGTTATAAGAAAGACATTGTTCTCACCAGTTTTTCCATTAAAACCCTGAGGATGGTGTAGAAATCTTAATCATAGATTCTTACCCTTTTCTTCAGTTCTTGCCCAACAGACCAAAAAGCTGTTTAAATGCATTTAACTATCACGGAGAGAATAGCAATACTTGGGATTTGAGAAAGATTATACTGCAGCTTGTTCATGTCTCTATCTGTCCACAAAGTTTTATTAGGGTGGGTGTATATAGTTTCAAAAATATTAAGAGACCAGGTGAAGACCCCTTCGAAGACTGCTTTTATAAAACCCAGCAAATGACAATCACATCAGTTTTACTCTAGCTTAACTGCTATATTCCCTTCCTTTCCAAAAATGTGTCTGGCTCCCTCCTGGAAGAATTTATATAACCAACTTCTGTTGCTGAACTTGGCAGTTTGAACAATACTCAAATCATCCTTCTATATATTGGATTTTTAATATATATATATATAGAAATCATATCCAATCCAATAGGCCCAGAACCACAAGCACAATTCTGTAGCTAATTTTGACTGCAATTATTGTGGTTACACTCATAAATCAGTTATCTGTGTATGCAGCTAGCCAGTTAGAGGAATTAGTATATATATTTACTAATTTTTTTATTTATTACTCATGGCTCAATGGACTTATACATTACCCTTTTCTCCTCTTAAGAGCTAGATTCCAGTGTGTCTTAGGTCATGAGTGAAATGATTTTGGTGGCCTCAAACTATTTGCCAACCTTATCAAGCCACTATACGATCTTGCACAATTAGCAATCTCTGCTCAGAAGAGGCCAGGAATAAGAGGGGAATTGAAGGACACAATTCAGATCCATTCACAGGGCTATGCTGGAAAGCTTGCACACTGTGCTTGGCTGTTCTCAATGCTGTCAGTCTGTTGGTGGCAGGAATACTAACATTCACCAAATTAAAAAATTTTTAAGCCATGTATTTACATAAACCTGTTCCTTTTGCATTTTGCTTGAAATTCTCTCTTTCTGCTTGTTTTCCCTTTTTCTAAGATAAAGTCCAACACATACCTTGAAAACAAAATATTTTGATTGCACCCTAATACATATTTCAAAATTCAGTAACATCTTTACCATAAAAAAAAAAATCACAAATAATAGTCTGTGTTTTTGTATAGTGACTGACACAGTAAGTTCTACTTAATTATATTCAATTGTATACATTTTTTAATGTAGCTTCTATACTGTGTGCTCACAATTACTATTGTGTAAAATTCTGGATATCCATGTGTTTGTGTACCCACACATGCACACACGAACACACACAAATGCATCTTTGTAACCAAATTTGATGGACCCAAACTGAGTACCTCCAATTTTGCAGTTTGGTCATACAAATACAGTTGATCAGCTCAAATTCCAGTTTATTGGTTCTCAGGTTGTAGTCAAACTCAACTAGCAAATGTCACTAGAAAGTAATTTATTTTTATTTTTCAATTCTCTCAACACTGTATCCTTATCATTTGTGCATATAGGATTTTAACCCCTAATTTTATGAAGGTCTAGGTATCTGATATCTGAAACATTAATAAAATCAGTGTTTCAGAAAAAACAGATGGGTTCTATATGAATTTTGGGAAAAGGGGACAAATTAATTTTGGATAAAAATTTTAGGAAAAGCAAGGTTAAGAAAACTGATATTTACATGTATAGCCTAACAGTGAGAAGGGAGGAACAAAGAAAGGTGAATTGGGAAATGCAAGTTCCTTCTATAAGGGATACTTCTCTTCTTTTTATGTGAGTGTAATTTTTTTATTCATGGTTGATGATGCAATATGAAGCCCAAGTAGCTAGTTTATAGTGAAGTGACACTACATCTTTCTGCCTAAATAGACATGGTTCTGGCAGATTTTGATTGGTATTGTTCACGAGAACAAGCACCTTTACTTTGTAATCTTGAGAAATATAAATGTTATTCAGCAAAGAGACTAGATTTCATGGGTTTCATGCTCTGTTTTGTGGCCTTGTCAACAATTAACAGAGCTTAATCTTTCCTGAATCCTTTAAAGATAACATTGGGGCTTTGCTCAAACTAGGATTAAACAGCACCATTACTCATTTCCTTTCTTTTTTCTTCCTAGTTCTGGGGAAAGTTTGAAAGAAGGTAATTTCTGATTTCACATCATTCAGGACAAGTACCTTGTAAAGAAAATCCAGGAGTGGTCAAAGGAGTATTTTATCATCAACTTTGTACCGCACAACATTTTGATTAAAAAAAAAACTAGAACAATACGAAATTAACCGGCACACATTAAATTAATTAAAAACTGACTGATGGTCTAAAAAATGTAATTGTAAAAGAGGAATCATCATTGAGTGGGTGTGTTCCTAGGGATCAGTTGTTGGCCCTACACCACTGTTTTTCAACCTTTTTTCATTTGTGGATCTCTAAAAAGTTTCGAATGGAGTGCGGACCCCTTTGGAAATCTTACACATAGTCCACAGACAACAGGTTGAAAATCAGTGCCCTACACTATTAGTGCCTTACGTTATTTAGCCTTTTTAACCATGATCTGGAAGAAAACATAAAATCGCCACTGGTAAAGTTTGCAGATACCACGAAGAGTGAAGAAGTGGTAAATAATGAAGAGGACAGGTCACAGATACAGAACAATCTGGATCATTTGGTAAGCTGGACACAAACAAACAATATGTGTTTTAATACAGTGAAATGTAAAGTCATACATCTTGGAACAAAGAATATTTACAGGATGAGGAGCTCTATCCCAGGAAGCAGTGACTCTGAAAAAGATTTGAGGGTCATGGTGGATAATCAGCTGAATGTGAGCCTCCAGGAAAAAGCTTTGGCCAATAGGGCTTATGTGATCCTTGGATGTATAAATGGGAATATCAAGTAGGTATATGGAGATAATACTGCCTCTTTATTTGGCACTGGTGTGACCACTACTTGAAAACTGTATCCAGTTCTGGTGTTCACAATTCAAGAAAGATGTTGGTAAATTGGAAACTGCTCAGAGAAGAGACACGAGAATTAATTATTAAAGAATTGAAAAACATGCCTAATAGTGAAAGTCTCAAGGAACTCAATCTTTTTAGCTTAACTAAGAGAAAAGTAAGGGTGACTTGATTATAGTCTATAAATACTTACATGGGGAAAAGATATTTGATAATAGAATGCTCTTCATTCTAGAAGACAAATGTATAACAAGATCTAATTGCTGGAAGTTGAAGCTAGACAAAT
Organism: Malaclemys terrapin pileata; assembly: GCF_027887155.1. Taxonomy (NCBI): domain Eukaryota; kingdom Metazoa; phylum Chordata; order Testudines; family Emydidae; genus Malaclemys; species Malaclemys terrapin. Next base: position 91,687,647 of record NC_071507.1, read on the forward strand.
TCAGACTGGCAATAAGGCCCAAATTTTTAACAGTGAGGATAATTAACCACTAGAACACTTTACCTAGGGTTGTGGTGGATTTTCCATCACTGGCAATTTTTAAATCAAGATTGAATGTTTTTCTAAAAGATATGTTCTAATTCAAAGAGGAATTAATTCAAGAAAAGCTTCCGGCCTGTGTTATGCAGGAGGTCAGACCAGATGATCACCATTGTCCCTTCTGGACTTTGACTCTATGACTCAAAGAACATAAGAAGAAGAAGTCATTATCACTCCCAGTTCAATGATCCGTCTAGCAGATGCAACATGAATCAAGAATGAACTTTAATTAACAAAAATAAGAAAATGGGAGATTGTTTGTAGGGCTTTTATTACTAGAAGAAGGTCTCCTTAAGGCAGAATTATTTTTAAGTGATGGGGTTTTAAGTAAAAAGCTTTATAAAAAGTATCTGGGAAATGAGAATTTGAACCAAAGAAATACATTTTTCTGTAAGAGAGATTAAATGTGCCCAAGACACAGCCTGGTAAAATTCATGTGGGGAAATAGCCGTAAGAATACCTGCTAATTCCTGATAGTATTTGGTGTCTTATTGTCTGTGTGTGTGAAGAGACATTCCCTCACACTGGGTGAGAGGAGGCTGGTGCTGCCCTGGAAGAGGAGAAGCTTAAAAGGGGAAACTTACCACAGGAAGGTCTTCCCACTTCCCTCCCCAAGACTGACCATAAGAAAGGCAGTCCAACTGAGGAGGAGACAGCTGTGGGAACCACTGCTCCCAGAGCTTCCCTGGCTGTCAGAAAAGCAATATGCCTTAGGAAGAGGGGTAGAAGGTAAACTACATGAAGAGCAATAGACTTTGAGAGACTAAGCTGATAAAGCCAAACATCCCAGGGCTCTGAGAGACTGGCGCTTGTTCCAGCCACCCCCCAAGTGTTGCCAACTGGGGTAGAAGAGAGGGTAAAAGAGTGGGACCTCCGGGAAGAGAGGTGTAAGGATCCTTGCCTCCCCACACTGTGTCAGAGTGTTCCCAAGTTTGGAAGACCTTCAAAGGTCTTGTAAATTTTCCATATCATAATTAACTGGAGTATATATGTGTAGGGAATTATCATAGCTTTCTAGTAGCTCTAAAGGGATAAAAAATATATTGATGGCTGGGGTTCTCCTGGAAGGCTGAAGTTTCAGGGTTTTGTTTGTTTGTATTTCCTCAAAGAAAAATTTTCCACTGGGTCAATGAGACAAAAGTTACCATTACTGGATTACTAGAATTTGAAAATGATATCAGCTTCTGTGAAAAAATTAATGTGGGTGCCCCAGCGATAGGAAGAAAAGCAATTTTCTATCACCCAAAGGTATCTATCTAGAGACTTTTCCCTTAGAAAAGGAACTTGACATTCTGGAATTTGGGAGTGGTGTCTGCTGCTAGCATCTGAGTCACAGATGTTGTCTTGAGATAATATTGTGAATAGATACTTTACCTTAAATCTTTATGGAGTGAAAGACAGACTCATATAGAAACATGGCACATTACAATTGTACCTCTTTCTAAGGCACAAATCCCCATATCATCTAGGCACTGTGACGTGGTTTTAAAGGTAACCTACAAAAGATTTTCTAAAAATAAGGTCTGAATGTTTTTCTTTTTTCTTTTTCAAAACTGTTTGTTTTTCACAGTTTTTTTTTATATTAACAATTGAGGTCCTGTCTACCTTGCAAGAGTTACAGCCTTTCCTAAATAAAAATCCCATCAGTAGCACTGGTGGGAACCCTAGTGTAGCTAAGTTTCCAATAGCTTCTGCCAGTATTTCCATTGCATTGTTTGGGCTCAGTAAATCCTGAAAGTGGCCCCAGTTAAATGCATTCTGTCAGTTACATTGTACTAAAATGTCTTCTATGTCCATAGTAAAAGGTATTTGTTATCAAATGCTTTGGTAAAAAATATTATTGTAAAATAGGTAACTAAATACTTAATTCACCGCATACTCTGTATTGGAGACATTAGGGCTGATTCTCCATTGTCCTGCACCGTACGTAGTCGCACACCTGTACAAAGTGGATGGGATAGTTGTTATGGCTTGCCACTGATCACATCCAACCAGGAGATTTATAGGTTCTTATCCAATTCAGACAACAGGGTTCAAGAACTCAGAGACTTCTATATCGGGAGAGGACTCTCGAGGTGCTTGGCAAGAACACATACACTGAGGACAATACCAAATTGATAAAAACTTTATTGAGATTAACAAAAGAGTAATAAATGGTATGAACTTATAACTGCAAAACAGTAAAAGAATTCCAAAACTCCTGATGGTAACATTTCTATTTTAAGAACCTTAACCTAACATACTCACACGCTTCCTTGAGGACCCGGTAACAGGAGGTGAAGGACCAGCTTTACTCCTGGAATGCCCGATAACATGATGGTGCTGGTTTCCCCAATAGTTAGGAATGTTGAGTTGTTATACTATATTGCACAAGCTGAGCTGATAGAATAGATAGATAGATAGATAAAAAGATAGTCTATAGAATATAGGAAAACTGGAAAAAGCACTCCAAGAAAAAGAAGCTTCAGGAGCTAAAAGAGCCTCCTGACTCTTCCTTACAAGGTATTTTATAGGATCGTGACACTATGTAATTCAGGCCCAACCTACTATACCCAAATCTTATTTCCATACCCTAAGAAATTTATGGGTACCCTTCTCTATAGGTTAGCGGATTATGACACTTACTTTCTATTTATATTAATAAGGATTATCTCACTCCAAAACTGGCAATCTAGGCTCTCTTGGTGACCTCAAAGTTGTGGTGTACCCTGGGGTTACCAACCGGTTGTAGAGGCTGGATAAACCTGTTCAATGATGTGGATAGTTCCTCCCTTTGGTTCCTCAAAGTTCAGGGATCATTCCTATCTGTGCCAAAGGTTACCAGCTTTTATGCTGACATATTCTTAACTGATTATACTTTTTGCTATATAGCGGATCTTACAGGCCAGTAGGCTACTTGCATTTCAGCATTTCAGCAAAACTTATTATTAGGAAACACATGCCTCAACACATCCTAAATTTAAAGGAATTAATACTGATAACATATAAGAATGAAATGGATTAATTCAGAAAAAGAAACATATTATTTGATACGGCTGGATTAGTAGGATATAACAACTAGCAAAATAATCCTATGGGCTACAATGCAATATATCACCAAAACAAAATGGTGGCGTTTTATACTCTCTTTTTACAGGTGCAAATAACTTCACAAGGACCAAGGCAGTGGAGAGTGAAACCCTATCTATAAAATGTATTCAACAGTATTAAAATCTGAGAATCCCAGCTGCATAAAAGCAGTAACATATTTCAAAATAGGTAATTTTAAAATAGTTCCCATTTTTAGCTTATTCAACAGAATCACTTAAAACTTTCCAAAACATTTTATTTAGACCACTTTAGTAACATATGTGAGTTTGGGGTGGGAACAATAGACATAAGACCATCCACAAATAAAAATAAATATCTGTAACATACAACCAACAAAAAACAAACCCCAAATAGAAGGGAGAGAGCCAGAGAGTCCTTGATTTCCACTAGCAAATTTACTATTGATTTTTACATAGATGGTAGATACTATGGCAATGTACAGCAGTATGTGTCACATAGATGGATTCATTCAGCAAAGCATTACACATATGCTTAGGTATATGTTTTATTCCCATTAACTTCAATGGGACTTCAGCACATTAATTTTGCTGACATGGGGTGTTAGTGACAACAGCTTGTCCATTTACAATGACTTGCATGTTTGGGATACATGGAAGTTGAGACCTGTGTGCGTGGTGGGGAAGTCTGAGAAATTTCCATTCTAAACTAGTCATTCCCTAACTAATCATTCAATGGCTTCCCATCCCCTCAGGAAACGCAGTTTTCTCTCCTCTTCTGTATATTTTTTTTTACTGAGTGTATTATGGCATTATTTACTTTGTTTTGCAGAGTAGAAACCTTGATGTGACTTTCCATCTGCCTGTCCTAAGTATTTTGAAAATAAACCATTGGTGGAGAAAACAAAAAACTGAGATGGGAGAGATCATACAGATGGAATGTTAATTAATTATGTGTTATCAAGCTATCTTAGGCCCTGATCCTACAACTTGATAATAGCAGGGTGAATCTGTGACTTTAGTGGGGCTCTATTTGGGTGTAGGAAGTCACATGCATGATATAATTTGCAAGACCAGTGTGAACTTGCTCTTCCAAAAACACTACCAAAAAAGGACTGCTTGGATGCTAGGGATATAGCAAAAATGGAAAATCATAGAATAATAGGACTGGAAGGGCCCTTGACAGGTCATCCAGTCCCGTCCCCTGCACTCATGGCAGGACGAAGTATTATCTAGACCACTGGTCAGTAACCGGTAGATCGTGATTGACTGGTCAATCCTGGAGCCTCTGCCAGTCTATAGCAATCTCCGGCTGCTAAAAGTCTGGCGGTACAGCAGGTCTAAGGCAGGCTCCCTGCCTGCCCTGGCCCCACGCCACTCCCAGAAGCGGCTGGCATGTCTCTGTGGCCATGTCTCAGTCCGCGCACTGCTGCTGCCCTTCCCACTGGCGCCGACTCCGCAGCTCCCATTGACTGGGAACTGCAGCCAATGGGAGGTGTGGGGGTTGCAGCGGGTCTCTGTGTGCTACCCGTGTCTAAAAAAAGCAGATAAAGCACAGTATCTGCTAAAGGAAAAGGCATCTATCACATGTTGAAGAGTGACAGAAATAGTACAGTTTAGGAATATAAGAGATATGAGAGAGAGAGAGAGAGAGAGAGAGAGAGAGAGAGATTAAATGAGTCCTTGAAACAGTCAGCAAAAGCTCTCTGTGCCCTAGTTTCCCCATCTGTACCATGGGGATAACAATACTGACCTGCGTTGTAATGCGCTTTGAGATCTACTGATGAAAAGCACTAAAAAAGTTAGGTATTATTTGCCGTGTTGTAGCTGTGTTGGTCCCAGAACATTAGAGAGGCAAGGTGTCTCTCAGATATTATTACTAATGAGCATATTTACATTGAGCTTTACAAAACATAGAATAAAACATATTTTTCCTTTATTAAAAAATGTATCTTGCAGCAACGGAAAATACACTATAGTATTACTATTGTAAAATTATGTGTCTGGCCGAGGACCAGGACCCCACTGTGCTAGGCTCTATACAAACACAGAACAAAAAGACGTTCCCTGTCCCAAATAGTTTATATTACTGCAGAATACTTTAGTATTTTTTAAGAAACAAAGGCTGCCCCAAGAAACGGACAGTCTATAATACACATGCAGTGTTAAGCCACACACCACCAATCTTCATGGGATTCCAGCTGTTCTCACAGCTTGTCCCTTCTTTTACAAAAGAAAAAATATATTTTATTGCCACCAGTTCTAGCCCAAACAGCTTGCCCCCTATAGGGACCTCATGGTCAAGGAGCCACCAGGTGTGACCTGTGGGTCTATATGTCCCTAGGGCCAACTCTGCACACATCAAAAGTGGGAGGCCCTCGGAACCCTAAGTTAATGCCAAGTCCGGGGTCTCTCTGGAAGGTGCCTATCTGCAGCCACAGCTGTCCCCTCAGTGGGTGCGAGGGAGCACTCCCTCAACATTAGTGTGTGTGTATCATTTTAAACAGCTTTCACTCTCTTTATGCACACCGCGGATTAGCCTGCCTATGTCAGCAAGACATTTACAGGCCCCCTCAGCCGCTGTTTTTAAGTCGCCCCTTCAGGCTGATTGTCTCAATACTTTCTGACAGGTTTCAGAGTAGCAGCCGTGTTAGTCTGTATCCGCAAAAAGAACAGGAGTACTTGTGGCACCTTAGAGACTAACGAATTTATTAGAGCATAAGCTTTCGTGGACTACAGCCCACTTCTTCGGATGCATATAGAGTTTCACTGAAACTCTAAGGTGCCACAAGTACTCCTGTTCTTTTTGTCAATACTTTCTGTCACACACCAGTCCCATAAACTGCACCACCGAGCCCAGCTCCCCTCGCAGCTGGGGGGGGGGGCATCATTTTAAGGCCGTTTTGACTCCTTGGAGGGGCGGTGTATCAAGGGGGAGGGGAGAGGAGCCGAGGCAGGGCAGGGTACCCCACTCCCTTAGCTGACGCTAGAAGAGACTGGCGCTGCGCCTCCCCCCCGCCCCCAGCAGACGGGTCTGGGCGGCTTGGGGAAGCCCTGCCGTGGCGGTGTGAGCAGTACGAGGGACTCTGAGCCGAGCGCTGCCGGGTGCACAGGCGGGGGCTGGGCTAGCGCGTCCCTGCCCAGCTCTGTTTCCATCCGGGTTGCAGGGAGGAGCCTCGCTCGCAGACCCGAGCATGATGCCGGCTGCTGGCGCGGGGGACCCCGAGGGCACCGCGGCTCCCGCTGAGGGGAACCCCGGGCTGGGAGCGCCCGTGGCACGGGCGGGCTGTCACCCTGCAGCAGCCCAGGACAAGTTCTTCTTCATCAAAGGTGCAGAGAGCCGGAGGGGGGAGGGAGTAAAGGCCCCATAGCGGGGAGGGGGCGGACACGCTGCTGCTCTGCCCAGTCTCCACAAGAGGTGAAGATTCCCCCTTCTCTTAATCACAGCAATAGTGTGAGAAAGCCCCTTGTCTCCAGGGCAGACAGGCTGTGTCCCAGGACGGGCAGTGGGGCTGGCTGGGGTGCTACTGGTCACAGCCTTGGCTGTAACAGGAAGGTCCCAAGGATGCTGCTGCTTCTCCCCTCCCCAGCTGAGCTGAGTGCCCCTTTGCCTCCTTGGGGGAGTTATGGGTTGCCGGAGGGGCTATCGCTGCTCTAGCAGGTGCCGTGGCTTCAGCCACATCTTGGTACTGACAGCCTCTGTCCACCCACCCCCATCTCTGAAGGGTGGTTTCCCCTGCACTGCTGTTGCCTCAGCCCCAGCCCCCCCATTCCAGCCCCAAAGGAAGCAAGGGGACCATCCCTTTGGGTGGAACCTGCTTCTCCTGCAGCTTGCTCAGAGGGCAGCAAGAGAGTGCAAGCAGGTTTAGAAATGCTTCTGAAGCAACTGCACTTGTCACAAAGCCACCACTCTGTATCTGACCTCTCACGCCTCCTCAGAGGAAACCTGCACAACAGCTTCAAAAGATGAGCCTGGGAGCTTAAATTCACACCTTTGCTAGACACTACAAAATATAGACTGAACAGACACACTGGATTTATGGCTCATTATAACAACAATCCGTAACCCTCGTAATCAGCCTACGAATGGAGAGTTGTTAATGGGCCACTTCACCTTGAATGGCCATCTTATGTTTATCAATGAAATTTGAGTACATTTCCCAGACCGGAAGAAGAACTCTGTGTAGCTCAAAAGCTTGTCTCTCTCACCAACACATGTTGGTTCAATAAAAGATATTACCTCACCCACCCTGTCTCTTTGAAGCAACTGAAAGTTGCACTTCCCCGTCTCCCCAAGACCCACAGAAGCCCCTCAGCTACCACCATGGGTATAGAAATGGTGCTCCAGGCCACAACAGGGACAAAGCTGGAGAACAGCTGCTGAATGTGTCTTCAAATATGGGCAGATTTCCAACTGGCAATTTGAACTGATGAATGCTGCAAGAAGCAGAGTTAAGTCTCCCCCTTGAAGAAAGGGTGCAGCCATGGGATAAACAGCTCTTGAGATACCCATGCTGCTGTGGGGAGATATTATTCAGAGAGCACTGTAAAGGAGAAGGACCTTACCTGGGAAAGCCAGGAGTCTGCTTGGTTTTATCTGACTTTCCTATAGATGAATGCAGTGTAGTTGTAGTTGTGTCAATCCCAGAATATTAGAGAGACAAGGTGGGCGAGGTAATATCTTTTATTGGACCAACTTCTGTTGGTGAAAGAGACAAGCTTTTGAACCACACAGACCTGACCAGAAGAAGAGTTCTGAGTGGTTTGAAAACTTCTCTCTCTCAACAACAGAAGTTGCCTCACTCACCTTTCCTATAGATGATCAGTCTCTACATGGATTTACTGGCCATGTGCCCTTTCTCTTCACCAAGAGTGTGAAGTAGTAAATCAGAGTTTTAATTTGTTGATATAAACTAATAATTTATTTTTAAAGTATTATATTACAAAACATTCCTTGTCATTCACTAGATTAGAAAATGAGCAGTTTGACAGCTATTCCTTTCCCTTAGGCAGCTGCTGATAGATCTGCACTTCTGATTTTTTTTAAATGCTTGAACATTATTTTTTTCTAGGAAAGAAATCCATTATTTTAATTTCTTAAATTTTGTTGGCAGGTGGAATTTTTCTAGGTACTGTTGCTACTGCAGGAATGATAGCTGGTTTTGGTACAACACTTGCTATGGCTAAAAAGAAAAACCCCAACTGGTTCAATAAGGTTTGTTTCTTTTAAAGTACTATACAACCAGGCAAAAGTAAAAATAAAATCTTTGCTTCATAGTGTATTATTGCATGCTCGTTTTGGCTATACTAATTGTTAAAGGTATAGTAGTTTTATAACCAGGAGGCCTGATTTTGCATCAATGAAGTCAATGAGAGCAGGAGTTAATTCTAAGTTAGGTGTGTGTTCCTTACTGCTCTAGTGGCAGATCTGGGCTGGTTATAATAAAGCCCTATAAAAAGTTTATTCAGTCTGCTGTGATCATATTACTATAATCCAATGAAAAATATTAAATACATGTGTCACAGTTCAGGGCGACTACACCTGTATTCCCCCTCTATTGTCCATCAAGAGCATATATGCTAGGCTTCTGGCTCTCCAGCCATTGTCTCTCTTGGGTGGAGACATGCGTCTCTCACTTTTCTGACCGAGATATTTCCAGGCTGCACAGCTCTGTAATTATACTATAAATTCACCAGCAAAGTCAGACTGCCAAAGCAGACCTGTTTGCTTTCTCTTCAGAGACTAATAACAATGTTACTGCCAACAGTTGAGCTACCTCACAGCACTTTCTGTGCAAACTTATTTATTCTTAGGATAAAAACATTACAGAGAAAACATATTAAAAACAAAAAAGAACCTACATGTACGCTAATAAGCTTACCAGAGATCATCCCAACTCTAACATGGGTCCTGATAGGTGATTAGTCCTTCAGACCCCACAAAGGATTCTTGTCTATGGTCACAAGTTTATAACAGCCTCAGCACAGAACTAGCACACTCATGAAAAGTATACAAGGTATACATTAGTCAGTATCCTAGAAAAGTTGCATACAGTCCTACAACTACACAAACAATTCTATTTTTAATACAATGGATCTTTAAACTTAAATCTTACTGAATTAAGTTAAATCTTATTATCTGGGATATTGCAGGAAATTGCCCTCTGTCACAAAATGATTGAAACACAAAGCTGTTAAACAATAAATTTGCCGTTTAAAGCCCTGATTCTGCAAACATGCAAATACTTTACTCATGTGAGTGGTCCCATTGACAAGTTCAAAGTTAAGCACACACATTTGCAAGATTACAACCTATATGATTAAATGAATATCATGTAGATAAATACACTGTCACAGATAAACCTAGTGTGTGAATGATCACTGTTATAAATAAATATGCAGAAAGCTGTTTTAGTAAGATTATACAGAGAAAAACATGGAGATTCAAACTTAAACTCCATCTTTAATTTGTCCCGTGCCACCTAGGTATTACAACACATGGTATATGTACTGGTCTGTGACTCACATGTATGTAACACTTGCAATAAGATACATAAAAAATAGTGTTAGATCATTCAAAAAGTTTCTAAAAGGTATTCAAGTTGAGGACATTTAGTATGTATCATTAATGTAAGTAGAGAATTTTAAAATAAAGATTATGTAAATACATAATATTTACCTAGTAGAACATCTGTGCCATAAACATTTAGACCTAGAAACCTATAAATATTTTGCATTTTTAACTGCAAGGACAAACCTATGATGGGACTGTATGTGCAAATATATCTAATCTTGGAACAGAACACAACTATTCAGGAAGAGTTTTTCCTTAATCAGTTTTTCATTGAACGAGCATTTGTAAAATAAACACTTAAAATTGATCAAACACTAAACCTACTATAATATCTATTGCACCTAAGAGAGGCCTCATCCTCTAAATCCTTTTGTTCTAACATACAAAATCATATCATTTTATTCATTGTACTTTCCATTAAGTTTATAACAGCATTTATTCTGAACCCTCAAAATCTCTTCTTTTGGAGGAGGGAATATCTGAGATCCATCCTTCATCTTGCAAAACCCTACTTTAGGCTGAGACATATCACTCTGTGGCTGTTCCATACTGATCCCATGTCGCCTCTAATACTAGAATATCTAGCAAAAAATGCAAACGCCATCTAATTTCAGGTAGGTGAACAGTAAGATGAAGCATACACATTTTTTTCTGTGAGTAATGTAATAATCCTTCTAAAGACAAACTAATAGAAAATAAATTATCAAAATTAGATAATTTTAAATAAGAAAATAAACAGCAGGGTTCTTTTAGTAGCAGAAAACCAACAGGGATCAGTTTTTTAACATCCCATCATCTCCAACAGTGAAAAATATTTTTACAGTTTAGCACAGTGGTGGGCAACCTGTGGCCCATGGGCCGCACATGGCTCGTCAGGGTAATCCACTGGTGGGCTGCGAGACAGTTGTTTACATTGACCACCCGCAGGCACGGCCGCCCGCAAATCCCAGTGGCCACGGTTCGCCGTGGGAAGTGGCGGCCAGCACATCCCTGCAGCCTGTGCCACTTCCCACCACTCCCATTGGCCCGGAACGGCGAACCGCGGCCACTGGGAGGTGCGGGTGGCCATGTCTGCGGACGGTCAACATCAGCGAAATGTCTCGCAGCCTGCCAGCGGATTACCCTGACGGGGGCTGCATGCGGCGCACAGGTCACAGGTTGCCCATCACTGGTTTAGCACAATTATTATTCTGTTCAGAAGAGCCTTGTGTTACTAGAATACTGGAAAAGGTGTGATGTAGGTGAGGATTAAGGTACACTGGGTGAGATTTTTTGGAAAAACTTGCAGAGTGCCTTCCTGCCTTATACCTGGCTTTGGCAAGTGCTAAAAGATTTTGATGAACATTAAATTTCACTGGATTTAAAAATAAACAAGTCAGTCTAGTTGTAGAATGTATTTATACGTTATTGTGTGACAATATTGTATTTTCTATGGCCTATTTAGATTTGAAAATATACAAAGAATTATTTAGTCTAACAATGCCCAGATTTTTTAACCTTCAAAGCTGTCTGCAAAACTCATCTTTCTTTCTCAGCTTTTGGAGAGAGGAGGGTTTGAGGGATATAAAGTTATAGTATCAGTTATTATGTTTTGTTTTGTTCTACTTAGAGTGTGTGAGTATAGTGTCGTTGGCTTTTTTACGTGTAATTATTTGTAATTAATGTTGAGACATTCAAGTTTTGCAAGATATGTAGAAACTAAGACAGTTGTCTCATTTTAAATCTATTAAGAAGTAGGCACACTGTATAATAATATAATTCCACAAATTATATAAATCCTGTTACAAATAGCACAGTTGGTTTCATTCTGACTGGCTATTATTTTTTACCATCTTGCAATGATGTTTTAAAACAACTTTTTCCTGGACATTATGTTAACACCATTTCAGACCTGTATGCTCTTCACTGGCTAACTTGCCCTACTACTCAATATGAAATTAATCTAGAGGACATTAAGATGACACTGAAGAGTAGTAGTAAGATTGGACGAGGCACCAAATGAAGTGAAGGATTTTCCTTTTTGGTTGAAACCTATATTTGCTGCTAGCCCTGCAACTGAGTTAAAACAGTTTATCAGCAAACGTCAGTGTCTACCAAGAACTAGAACTTTAGAGAGCATAAAAAGGAAATGCTGCTTTTTGCCATGCTGACTGTGAGGATAGCTGGTGAACAGTTTCACAAGACTGAGGCTAGACTTTGAAAATGGTATAACTGTCAAAAAGAATGGCTGAGGACTAGTCATCAGAACAGAAAAGTAGCTCTGTAGTAGCATTATTAATTTCATTTAGAATTGTATATTTTAGAGCACTGAACATTATCATTTGTAACAATACAACTTTTAAATGATATTGTACAAAAATAAAAGCATAACCATGAATAACTAGCTTTAAAGTTAAATGCAGTCATCATAGATGTAAAATGCATAGTTAAAATGAATAATGTTTTTATGCTTACAAAAGTGAGAGACTAACAGCAGGGGTTAGAGCCAGGCATGATGCAGGAAAGGACTGCTGTAAATAAGTAAGTAAGTAAAATCCATTTATTCATGTCGGACTATTGGTGAAACCATAGGAGAATTTTCAGAAGCCTTCTCAATCCATCACTAGCTTTGAGCACTCAGCAGCTGACCTCCCAGTGATCTGCTGGACACCATCTATCCATCTCCTCGCTGGTCATGCCCTACTATGATGACCTGCCGCCATTCCTTACATGAGGACTAGGGCCCTACCAAATTCATGGCCATGAAAAACATGTCACAGACCATGAAATCTGGTCTTCCACCGTGAAATCAGGTCTTTTGTGTGCTTTTACCCTATACTATACAGATTTCACGGGGCAGACCAGCATTTCTCAAATTGGGGATTCTGACCCAAAAGGAGTTGCAGGGGGGGTTACAAGATTATTTTAGGGGGCTCATGGTAATACCAGCTTAGTTCTGCGCTGACTTCAGAACTGGGTGGCCGGAGAGCGGCAGCTGGTGGCTGGAGAGTGGTGGCTAGTGGCCTGGGGCCCAGCTCTGAAGGCAGCGCCCCGCCAGCAGCAGCGCAGAAATAAGGATGGCAACACCATACCATGCCATCCTTACCTCTGCGCTGCTGCTGGCGGCGGCTCTGCCTTCAGAGATGGGGTCCTGGCCAGCAGCCGCCGCTCTCCAGCTGTTCAGCTATGAAGGCAGCACTGCCACCAGCAGCAGTGCAGAAGTAAGAGTAGTAGTACTGCAACCTCCCCTACAATATCTTTGCAACCCCTCCCCCCCAACTCCTTTTTGGGGCAGGACCCCTATAGTTACAACACTGAAATTTCAGATTTAAATAGCTGAAATCATGAAATTTATGATTTTTAAAATCCTATGACTGTGAAATTGACCAAAATGGACTGTGAATTTGTAGGACCCTAATGATGACCTTCTCGAGGTTATTTCCATCTTTATGACTGACGTGACCACAGTACACATGTTTGCACCTTTCGATTAGGAAAGTACAAGGCAAGGCCCCAATCCTGCAGATACTTATGTAAATGCTTAGCTTCACTCCCATGCATTGTAATAGGAATCAGTGTAACTACTCAAGAGAGTAAAGTTAAGCATGTATGGAGTATCTGCAGGACAAGCTTTGATAATGTACCTTAATTCTGACTTGCAACACCCAAAGGCAGAAACTGCCAATTAAGAGATTTTTTAAAAATAAAATCCAGTGCCATTAAATGACAAACTCGTAATTTCTTTTTTTTGTGATTTAGGCTCCAATCCTACAAAGATTTGTGCATGTGCTTAACTTTACTCACAGTGGGGTCAATCATGCCAGGTGCTGAGAACTCTGGCCCCAATCCAGCAAAGCAGTGAGCATGTGCTTAACTTTAAGTACCTTGAAGGCAGTGGGGCTTCTTTGCAGACATAGAAAGCTGCTCACATGGAGACAATTGCAAGTTTGGGGCCTTTGACCCTAATACATTTGAAAAAGGTACCTTCAACTCCAGTCTACTTCGCTCTCCCTCAATCCCGCCCCCCCAAAAGTAGAGATTTGGAACATATATTTTGGAATCAAGTCAGCTAATTCTGTTCCATATTTTCCTGGCCTGTTTTTAAAAAGTGTTTTAGCAGTTTATTTTTGTATTCAGAGAGGTTTTTCCAAACCTTGGAGCTGTGATGAAGAGAAACCAATGTGTACTGACAGTAAGTAACAAACATGTGAGTAAAACCCCATTTACTTAAAAGAGCAACACATAGCTATTTCTATGTTTTAATTAATGAAACATTTTTTCTATGCTATTGCATTGTGGTCTCAGAAGCGTTTCTACTAGCAATTCATTCATCACTTCTCTTGAGGATTTAAATAGCTTGCCTGAACATCTTATGACAAAGATTTCTGTAAACACAATTTACTTGGATACTTACTACCCCAGAGGAGTCAGCTTGTGACTGAACTCTCTTGAACTACTGCCAATAAAGCCAGATCAGTTTCTTTCATTATCACTTTTTCTGGTGCAATGAAGTATTTAAATAGAATTCATTTTTGCCAGCCGTTTCCACAAATAACACTCGTGTCGCCCACTTAAAGATTCAATGAAGTGGATATTTTTTGTGCATGGTTTGTCATGTTCAAAAGTAGAGAAATTCTCAGATTTTATATTATATTTGAAATATTTAGATAGGAAAAATGTCAGACAAAGAAAAGTTATAGAATTTCTAAAAGTAACAGAATCATTGTTATGAACATTCATTAGCTACTGTACCAAGATCATAGGATTTTTATATAAAGGACTTAGTCTGAATAATCATCACTGTAGTTTGTGTCTTTGTGCATATATATATATATATGCATATACACAATGCATGTATACTTGCATGCCACTCTGATTTTAAACGATATGCGCCCATAATTCTAAGGTGAGAACTGAGCCAACAGTGTTTGAGTTGCCCTTAGTCTAATAATCTTTTGTTAATGGCTTCTACTCTTGAATTAGATTAGGCTATGTAAAGAGCCAGATTGCTATTGAATATATCCTTTGTGAACATATACTTCAGCTGGATAACCATGCTCAGAACTAAATCTTAGAAATTTAAAAAGTGAATGAAAATGGTTAATGTTTATGATTGTCTTTGGGATTATTTAAATATATAGTTGTTTGATGATTCAAAGTTGAATGAAAAGTTTTTGATACTATTCCAAAGTCCAGTAGATATTGGAAGTGGTGGGCACTCTACATATGCTAAAATAGATAGAAATGCAATGCAGGAGGGCAAATAGCAGGATCTATATTAAAATTTTCAGGAAGATTAAAGATGACCTGCAAAAGGAAAATCTTGGGTTCGTGCACTTGTTTTTTTGCACTTATTTATGATGTATAATAAAGGCTTAGCTAGTGGGTAGGGTGGGGTCAATTTAGATTTTTTTCTGCTGATTTACATTAGAAATATCAGTAAGTGTAAAATCTTGTCTTCTCTGATTTTGCTGGAGGTGACATTGGAGAGCTAAAGAACTGGTGTGGGAGTTTTCTTAACTTTAGGGTAAGGGTAAGGATGTTGATCTTTTAGCAATGAGATCTTTTCTTACAGCTGTTTGGCACATGTTTGAGTTAAATAGGTATTAATGAAAATAAACAAAAACCTAGAATTTCTAAAGTTTGTGACTAAAACTCTTTCTCTCAACTGCTCAAGGTTTATTTTACTGGTAATTATGAAGACATCAGCCTAGTTCATCATATCATCCATCACCATCAAGAGATTTATAAAGCATTCCAGGAAAAACAGGATAGATAAGACAGGACTTTGTAACAAACTTTTTTAGGGAAAAAAATAAAACCATCACATACTCTCAGGTCTTCTATATATATCATACAAGATCATAAACCTAATCTTTTTCCATGGCTGGTCACCTTTGAAAAGCAAAAATCCAAGAGCTATAAATGCTTTAAACAAGTTCGGAAATCAAGCTAATCCCGATACTTAGTTTTAACTACATATTTCTCTTTGCTATTAGAATATCTGAAAAAAACTGTTCTTTAAATTCTCTTGCAAATGAATTTTCTCTGTCAGGATTTCATATTTTTGATTAAATAATTTTGCAAATGAACCTATTTTTTTGTATGTTTACACTTCTAATGACTATTTGTTACCTTTGTACAGAAGTTTCATGCTCTTTAAAAATAAAATGGCAATTTTTGTTATACTCCCAGAATTTTACCTACCAGCATACTGTTTCCATGGAGAAGGCCTCACCTTGAAGATTCCTTCCTTCCGTTTTTAATCAGTTCTTCCAGAATTCTGAGTACAAAACAAAATTACTGTTAAACAATTTTAAATAGTGTGTGCAGATACTGGTTTACTTTATTGTGCAGGTTTGAATCTTAATATTTCTAGAATAGTTTTCTTTAATTTAAGGGCTAATTTACATACAGCAATATGTTCTTTGTCTTCTGTCCTGCAAGCACTTATGTATGTGCTTAACAGTCCCATTGGGTTCAGAAGAAAAACTCATGTATATATATTTAAGCACATAAAAGTGTTTCTAGAATCGGGGCCTGAATGGGAGCATTTTCAGGGTAGTAAACTTTGGCACTTACCAAGGTTTATCATGACCTTTTTATGTGGTCTGACCAAGAATTTTGCCTCATATTATAGTTAGCATACTAAAGTTTTAGGGTCCAATCCTGCAGTCCTTACCTGAACCTAAGTAGTTCCAATGAAGTCAGTCTGAGTTTTACTTTTTCCCAGGGGTGCTCCACCTTGCCCCCAAGGTCCCGCCCTCTTCCCGCCCAACTCTGCCACCTCCCCCGAGGCCCCACCCTCATTCTGCCTCTTCCCACCCCTGCTCTGCTCCCTCCCTGAGGCCCCTGCCCGTTGCTGGCTGCTCTACGCCCTCCCCCAAGTCCCTCCATGAGCCGCCAAAGAGCTGTGGCTAGTGAGTGCTGAGCACCCACTATTTTTTTCTATGGGTGCTCCAGCCCCATAGCACCCAGGGAGTTTGTGCCTATGGTTACCACATTGCAGTGGTATCTGGTTTACTGCAGTTACATTCTGTAGGTTACACGTATTCTACAGGAATTAAGTACACTTAATCAGATATCACAGTGTGATAACTAGGTAAATGTTGACTGTTCAGTGTAAACTGTACTATGTACTCCTATATTAGTAATAATACATTAATATTAGGTCAGCACCCAAAGGCCTCAAATCACAACAGGGAACCTGTTTGGCTCAGCATGAAATGATTTTTCCAGAGAAAGATTTCTGTGTTATTAGGTTTGTCAACCCTGATGTATCGGAATTTTGACAAATGGTTAAATGGTTAAAATGACTCAGCATGACCCAGTATGGAGGCTGAACAGGATTCTACATTTGCCTGTCAATGGATTCTTTGGAGAAATGAGATCCAAGCAGTGCCAGACAACATTAGTTGTTGTTTTTTTGTTTGTTTTTTAAAAGCCCATTTTCAGAACTCCTTCAGGTTATGCTCCTCTCCCCCCATCCTCACATTAGTCCCACTCTTTCTGAGGTACCTGCTCCACATGGGGCTGAAGGTCATCAGGGCCTTGCTGTTTCTCCAGCTTTCTCTGCTGTTACCCAGGGGGCCAGCGTAGAGGTCTGCAGAGATGAGTTTTAGAGCATTATTACACTCTGACTCCTAGTGATCTGGGGCTGTGAAGGTATTTCTGGGCCCTTCTGTTTTTCCTGATTCCTACTCAGTTACTGCATCTTGTGCCCCCAACCAGTCAGTCAGTCATCCCCGCATGGCAGCTGACATTAGGGTTCTTGAGATAGCAAGTGTGCTACCCACATGTGCTATTGACAACTGCTAGGACTGTCAATAGCACGTCTCCTTCCTGGAGGATTAAGAGCAACTAATCCTGAGGAATTTTGTGGAGGGTTTCACCCCAGCTCTGTGGGAATTTGGGGGGACAGGAAGGGATTCAACTAACCCCCTTGTTCTACCCTCTGGTGCTACTGTCAAATGCTGTTGTCTCTTTAGTTCAATAGTAGAGTTTGCTAAAGAGACAAATGCCTAGAGCTAATTTTTTTCTTAGCTTAGATATTTTAAAATCCTTGTGTTACTGAATCTTGACCTTTTTAATCTTGATTCTAGGGTATTACTGCCACAGCTGCACTACCAGAGAATGGTTCATCGCTGGCCTTACGAGCCTTGGGGTGGGGTTCGCTGTATGCCTGGTGTGGAGTTGGGCTGATCAGTTTTGCCATCTGGAAGGCTTTGGGAGTTCACAGTGTGAGTACCACACATCATTTCCTCACAGATTGTGATCTAGGTGTGGAATGTCTTTCGTGGGTCCTCCGCACCACTTGAGCCCTACAGAGTGCCATCTGCAGGGGTGTATGCTAAGGGAGAATGGCTGCTCAGCCTCTGTGCACCAGAAAGCGGGGGCTTCATACTAGCCACAAATAGGCTGTTTTGGAAGGGGCTGTTGTGGGTGATATGGGAGAGGAACTATTTATACCATACTTATATGAACCAGTATTCCAGAGCCTTCACATAGGGTTACTATTCCAGCCATAAGACTAGAATAGTAGCCACAATTTTTCTCTGTGTTGGGGGGTGTGAATTCCAAGCTATCCCTTGCTTAGCTCCCCATACAGTCTGAGTTTTGCCTTTAGCACCATCTGTTTATTTTCAGCACCCCTTCAGGCATGAGATGTCCACGTTTTCCATTAGTACTTCAGCAATATAAGAGCCATCTGTTTTTCTTTCAGATATCAATTTCCTCACTGGTGTCTTTCTGTAGAGAGTAAGGGGACAGTGGATGGCGGTTCCATGTGAAATAGAAGGAGGGGAAATCTTGTGAAGTCATCAGTCAGGGCCAAGGAGCTAGGGAAACATCCTTATACCACAAGGAGTTCAAGCTATCTTCAACACAGAGGTGTTTATGCTCCAGTGCCACATAGTATTGAATATGAACAGTAAAGATCATACAAGCATTCATTTTGTCCCTGGTAGTGGGACATGCCATCAGGGCTCCCTGTGACTGCAGGTTTGGTGGAGCTGTCTGCTTCCCAAGCTGGAATGTTAATGAATAGATCGTTTTCTTGGCTTCTTTAACAAACTACATAAATCTCCATAGCCAGCAAGAACTTCCCTCTTAGTTCTCAAAATGAAAAAAACAAAAACATACTCCAGCCTGACATTTTCTTTATTAAGCAACACCCCTATCTCCACTCCTTCCTCTGGCCCCACTGTGAATTACCTCATAACCCTTCTACTAGTAAGTCATGTGTGTCATGGCCCTACTTCCCCTGGCATTTTTCCTAGAAGAACATTTGGCTCCAACATATAGTGTTCTACACACACACTCACAATATTCTTAATAGGAACAAGTGAAGGGAGGCAGAGCCTTCAGTTAGGACATGAGACAAATGCAAAGCAATTTTGTTTAAACTCAGACACTTTATCAGGCTGCAGTGGGGTACAATGGGGGAAAGAGGATGGGGACATCCAATTATCTCCTTTACATGCTGAGCTGCAGCACATCACTCAGCAGCCAAAATGGTGCTTTCCACAGTATATTGCTGATTCTTATTTCCATTCTGTCAAAGCACTTCTGGCAGTGCCAAAGGATGGTGGGATTTGTCTCTAGTCAGTAATTTCTGATAATTCTGTTTTATTGAGCTTAGTTTGTATTTCCCTGAGAAGTACAGATCTACGCTGACACTGGCCCAATATCCAACCTACCCACCACTGATGTATATTGTTCTGTTAGCTTTTTTAAATCTTCAGATCTTAGAGAAATTAGCATATCCCATATCTGATAATGTGGATTAGCACGGATTATTGAGTGGGTATCACCCACATGCTCAGGGTCTGACTGATCATCAGGGGTCAGGAAGGAATTTTCCCCCAGGTCAGATTTGCAGAGACCCTAGGGGTTTTTTGCCTTCCTCTGCAGCAAGGGGCACAGGTCACTTGCTGGTTTGAACTAGAGCAAATGGTTGATTCCCTGTAACATGAAGTCTTTAAATCAAGATTTGAAGACTTCAGTAACTCAGCCAGAGGTTATGGGCCTACAAGAGGAGTGAGTGGGTGAGGTTCAGTGACCTGCAATATGTAGGAAATCAGACTAGATGATCATGATTGTGCCTTCCTGCATTAAAGTCTGAGTCTTTTGCACAATCAAAAATTGCTATTTTATACTAACTACTGTCATGTATTTGTTTCTCCTCTCCTGATCTTATCATGCACCTACTGAACTGTAAATGTTTAAAGTATCTACAAGTACAAAACCCAAAGTATACTGTAAATGAAAAGTTTTCTAACTGAACAAAAAATTTCCTCTGAATACACGTAGTATTTCTGAGGCAAGTCATCTTTTTGTATTGTTGCTGGTGTTTTTTTGGCTAGCCCTTTAACATAATACACAGAAGCAAGGTTGAATATCAAAATAGCGTCATCTAGAGTTTAGAAATTAGTTTCCAGAGATAGCTCCCAAGTGTCCCAAGAGCTATCTCTGGGAACTCACATTGTAACATTGCTATCATTCCCTTAGTTCTAGTTTTGCACGTGTTAGACATAATCATTTTGACCAGGAGTTGCTGATATATTTTTTTTCACTGTATCCAGGGAAACAAGTACATGCTTTTTGGAAAGTTATCAATTGCTATCATGTGAGCAGAGGTACAGACCTACAAAATGGTCTGTTAAAAATATGTTAACTTGTTTAACATATAATTGTGGAATGATGAAGTACCAGGCAAAAATCAACTTTAATTAATAGAAATGTTGTCTACTAACAGTTACTTTTAAGAGTGAACTTACATTCCTTTGCACATAAAACTATTAAAGCTACAATAGCGATTATAGTTTGTACCCCGAGGTCAACATTTTCAAATCTGGGTGCCTAAGGTTAGATTCCTACATGCATACTTAGGCACCTAAATAAAAATGTACCTTCAGCTCCCATTGGCTTCAGTAATAACTGTGACACTCAGACGTTAAGGCTTATGGACTGCATTGATCTGGCCTTGATAGCAATGTACCTGCCATAAACCTATTCTAATTCTTTCGTGCAAAAATATGTGGAGGGAAGTGGTGAGCATCTCATGCAACTTGTCTACCGCGTGCCTGGAAGTAAAGCACTGCAGCGGGACTGGGATCCCCCAGGACCTGCTGTCATAATAGCATGAGTGGGATAAAAATGCAACAAACAATGTGGGAGTGGGTGAGAGTGGGTATTGCATGGCGGAATGGGAGTGGCATTAAAAAAAACTACCCCGTGCTGGGCTCTACCTGAAAGTATAAAATTAAAAACAACGTAGGATGTTACAATTTAAGAGCTATTTAAGGGTTAACAGAGGTGGATAAAGGAAAGGAGACTCAGTGATAGGCTTTTATAAGAGCAGTGAAACTTGAGTTGTCCTGACAGAATTGGTATAATTAAGGGTAGAAATGATGCCAGCAGTTATTGTGATCTATTATAGTGCACAGCTATGAAGGCAGAAGCATTTATTAGACTGGGTTGTTATATTTAATTGTCAAACATCCAGGTTGCACTTACTTCCATGCAAAACAAAATCTTCCCTAGGAGACTTCAGAAGAGTAAGAGCATACTTGTCTAACAGTCACCTTCTAAGGATAATGCCGTCTAACCACAGAACTGGAGAGAACATCTCTGATGTGTTTGCATTGTGTATTGCACCACAGCTACATCTGCTGGCAGGAGATAAAATAAGCATACTTAAAATGACATTTCACAAACATTTTAGTTTTACTTGCTGGGATTCTTTTTGTATGTTTACACAAAAAGACATTTCACAGACGTTGACCTTTAGTATTTTTGTGTTTTCTAGTGATTTATTTTATCAAGTATTGTAGTAATGGTAGGATAGTAGTAGTATTGACAAGTGGTCTGTATTCCTTGAATAACTGCCAAAGAAACTTGATCGTCACTTTCAGCATCTTTGCTAGTTCAGTACTGTTTCTTCTGAACATGTTGCCAGATGTATTGAATTGTGTGATGGGTGCAGGTGTCTGTTATGGTCAGGTTTATGATCATTTAATGCATTCATCACCTACAGAAAGTCAGAATTTAAATGAATGAAAAATCTAGCACATTTACTTCTAATGCATTTTATACTATAACTTTTCCAATAATTTGTTTTCATTAATGTGTTCATGTGGTTCAGAAGCAGCTGCAAAGCATTTGTGGTGATGTTTTTTCACTGGCTTCAAAACAATTAACATCCAGAATAGGTGCTGGCTTTATATCCTTAAGCCTCCAATAACAAGACTGTATACCACCGCAACTTGTGCCTGCTGTAGGAGCAACCACAGAATAGTTATTGTCTGTTTCTAATATTGCAACTGTATGCTGGTGCCCTAGTCACCAGCTGGGGACAGACAGTCAGCCATGCCCATCTTAGGTTTTTGTCCCTTTCTTTAGGGCTCTGTTTATTGTCTTCACAAAGAAAGAAAGAAAAGTGTGCGCAAAGTATCACAAACAGTCTGGTTGGGAGTTCAAACTGGGATCCTCTGGCCTCCGGTAGTTACCAGCTAGGACCCTTTCCAACCCTTGGAGCCTCCATAGGGCTTGCCTGCCTGCAGTCTCCTGCTCTGGTTACCAGAGTGTATCTTCTCTCCTGGTTTCTCCCCCTTCCCCCCAGTCCTCCATGGAGCTGAACTCTCCTTTATATTATCTAGCTGAAAGTGTGGGCCAATCATGACGTGCTGACCTGGGCTGCCTTCCATATAGTGATTCAAAAGAAGAGAAGCCCATAGAAGACTGCGGGACTTCTCTGATCGCAAACCACAGATAGGGTAACATCTTATCCAAGTTCCGGGACACAATAGTTACAGATTTTCATAGCATTCCTTTTAACGTGCAGTTAAACCTTTCTATCAATCCGTCTGTTTGCAGGGGGTAGAAAGAGGTTCTTACAGAGTGGACCTTCAGAAGGGCCCATTCCTCCTGCATTAGCCATAATGTGAAGGCCATGCCCCAATATGTCAGGATGATTCTTAGGCTCCTACCCAGGAGAATACTTTCAGTAACTGTTGCCTGTGTGGTTGCAGAGCGCAAGGCCACAGCCTCCAGGTACTGGGTGGTGTACTCTCCAGTTACTAAAATAAATCAACATTCACTTGAACTCTGTTCTAGGAGTCCTACAAGGCCTATCCCAACCCACTCTAATGGGGTGCCCACTAGTGGCCAAGGAATTAAGGGGCCCCTATGAGCCAGTCTGTGGCCCACTAATTGGAATTCTGGGCAGGATGCATAATAATCCTTGCTGTCTTGGTAAATGCCCCACCAAAAGAACCAGGCCAGGATCCTTTCCCTGGTTTTGTCCACCCTCCCAAGTGGCAGGCTCAAGGTATATCATAAGCTAGTTTTAATATCTGGTTCCAGTATGGCCTGGGAACTAGGCTCTACGGGCTCCAGTCTGTTTGTCTTGGGTCACCTTTATCAGGCGATCCCCCTCTAGTTCAAAAAGGGAGTCCTGAACAGGGCCAACCAGTACCCCATTCGCTCTAGTCGGTCACCATATAACAGTCTGAACACTGCATCCTCCCTCTGTCCCTGAATGAAGTTTTCTCCCTGGTTCAAGCCTGGCAGGTCTTCCCCTGTTGTTTGGTTCTGCCTTTTCTGTTGGGTGAACCCCAGGGGAGCCCAAATTACAGTGCACTCCAGTGTCCTTCCCTAATCTCTTCCCCTTGGGCCCCGAGGGCTTCCCTTCTGGCTTGACGCCGTTCCCAGTGTGACTTGGGCCTTAGATCAGACAGCATAGGGTCAGAAAAGGGAAGGACTTCCTCTAGACTATAGTCCGACTGGGCACCAAGAGTGGGTTCTGATCCTGCTTTAATCACTGCCCTCAAAATACTGGCTTCAGGGCCCAAGACTCAGCCTCACACCACCAT
Source organism: Malaclemys terrapin pileata (assembly GCF_027887155.1). NCBI lineage: Eukaryota > Metazoa > Chordata > Testudines > Emydidae > Malaclemys > Malaclemys terrapin. The sequence continues at coordinate 91,711,220 of NC_071507.1, forward strand.
AGGCTAGGGCAGGTGCTGAGCTGCAGCCATACTCAAGTCAGCTTCTTGGGCCCCCCGGTCAATTTAACACTGATTGTGGGGTAAAGCATGACACTCCCTGAACGTAGCCCATATACACCCATTCTGCACCCCATAGAGCCCCAGAAGCTACAAACTGCTCTTGTACACATGTCTGTCCCGAGCCAGAATCCAGTAGGCCCCGCACTGTGGTTCTCTCTATTGTGATTGGCACACCATACCCCTTCAGGCCCCAGGGTTCCTCCAGGAATTTTAAAGCACAGGCATGGGTCTAGTCACACTTCATCTAGGGACTGTCTTTATACCCATGGCCTTCCTGATCCCAGGTAAAGCTAGTTAGGAGACATCCCCTTGGGAGAGCACAAACATATCCCATAGCCTACTGATCTGCTTGAAGGGGGTCTTGCAGCCTGTGCCCATCCTCTTATAGACTGTGAGGCAGTGGAGTTGGGCTTCTTGGGCTTTTTTGTCAGCTCAGTCTAATTTTGCCTCCAGAAAGTGTTCCGTGAGGTGGATTGCCTTTTCTACACACATGAGCAGGATGCCTTGTAGCCGGCCAGCAGGCTCTTGCAGAGCTGTTCTAAGGTTACCAACTCCAGTATTCCCATTAGGGAGTGATCCTCTGCTTTTAACCGACAAGTGCTAAAACCATGGCACCGCTGTACTGTCATCCTAGGGTGAAAGTCTGGGGAAAACAGTTTCTGTCTAAATCGCTGGTGATACCCTTCTTCACTGAGCTGTAAGTGATCTAATATGGCAGCCTTGAGTGTCCCATAATCTTTTGCTGCAGACACACCTACAATCCAGCACGCTACTTGTGCCCCTCCAGTTCGATAGGGTGCTAGCCACGCTTTCCAGGGCCACAGTGGGTATTTTCTACACTGCAGTTAAAAACCCGTGGCTGGCCCATGCCAACTGACTCACGCTCACAGGGCTCAGCCTAACGGACTGTTAATTGCAGTGTATACGTTCAGGCTCAGGTTGGAGCTCGAGCTCTAGGACTCTGCAAAGTGGGAGGGTCCCGGAGTTCGGGCTGCAGCCAGAGCCCAAACATCTATACCACAATTAAACAGCCCCTTAGCCCAGCCCCTTAGCTCAACTCAGCTGGCACAGGCCAGCTGTGGGTGTCTAATTGCCGTGTAGACATATGATGATAGGCCTTAGTCACCCACTCAAAGGTTTCTAGGAAGGCCTCCGGGTCATCTTCTGGTCCCATCTTAGTGAGGGCTCCTCCCTCCCACATTGGCAACCATGGCCCTGCACCAATCTGTGGAGCCTGGGAGCAGGGCCGGCTCCAGGCACCAGCGCAGCAAGCTGGTGCTTGGGGCGGCCCAAGGAAGGGGGCGGCACGTCCGAGTCTTCAGCAATTTAGCGGCAGGTCCCTCAGTCCCTCTCGGAGGGAAGGACCGGCCGCCGAATTGCCGCCGAAGAATGAAGCGGCGTGGTAGAGCTGCTGCCAAAGTGCCGCTGATCACGGCTTTTTTTTCCCCCCCCTCTTTCCTTCGCCGCTTGGGGCGGCAAAAAAGCTGGAGCTGGCCCTGCCTGGGAGTCCCAATCCAGAAGTCTGAGCACAGATGGCTGCTGATCCTGCTGCTGCTTCTCCTCTCTTTGTAACTGCTGCTGTAACCATTGCTGTGCTAGGATCAGTTGCAGCTCCCGGTGTTGCTGCTATTGCTGCTCTCCCAACCATTTCCCAAGAGTTGTAGGATCCACGTTTCTCCGTGGTCAATGGCAAGCTATGCCCATGTTCTCCACCAGTGCTCTAGCTATCAGTTGGGGATAGACTCAGCCACACCCAGCTTAGGTTTCTGTCACTTTCTTCAGAGCTCTGTTTGTTGGCTTCACAAAGAGTATAAAAAGTAACACAAACAACACCTTGGTTAGGGGGTTCAGACGGGGGGACATCTGGCTGCCAGTAGCTGCCGGTAGGGCCCTTTCCAACCCCAGGGGCCCTACAGCTGCTGCGGCCTCCTGCTTTGGTTACCAGAGTGTAATCTCTCTCTTGGTTCCCCCTCGGGGCTGAGTTCTCCTTTATATTGTATAGCTGAGAGTAAGGGGCAATCATGAGATGCTGCTCAGCTGTATCACCTGATTCAGAGCACCTGTTTGCTGGGCTTCTCTATGGGGCAGGGTTGGTTGCTACCTGTCCCCCAACCCTGCCTCTGGGCTATTAAAGGAGCAGATCGGGTTTTGGATTAGGCTCCAGGTGCAAACGCATTGCAACCGAAGATCTTCTTTCTCAAGGTTAAATATATATTTTGCAGAATAGTGCAGAAAAAAAACCTGTATTCCACTTTAAAACAATTTAATTTCTGCCTACTTCCATGCTCAAAAAACAGTCAGAACACAGCATTCCTGTAAATTTCATCAGGAATTTTTAGATGAAATGCTTTTTTCATCAGAAAATGCTGGTTTGTCAAAACTTAAACTTTTAGTGAGAAAGGGTCAATTTCGATGAATTTCCTGTTTCAACATTTTTAAGGGAGGGAGGGGGGGAGTTTTGAAGTTGTCAAAATGTTGCGTTTTGACATTTTCTAAATTAAAAGTTAAGTTTTTCAGTTCTAAATGACTTTCTTAATTAAATGTATAGTAAAAAAAAGTCAACATTGAAGCTGAACATTTTGAAATTAAGATGAAGTGTTTTGATTGACTTGAACTGAATTTTTTTTTGTAGTTTGCAAAAGTTTTAGAGATTTTTTTCATCCTGATTCAGGATTCTGTGCTGATTGAGCTGCAAGCACCCATGGGCCGTGGGTTGAGAACCACTGGATAGCATCATGCACACCACATAGCTCCTAGCCCTCTTTAAAGGCTGGTATAGACAGGGACTTGTTTTGAAGAGGAAATAATTTCCTCTCATTTTGAGGAGGTCCTCCAGGACCCATCCTTCCAGTCAAGCATGCTACTTACTCCATTCTCCTCGCTCCTGCCGCCCTGGAAAGCTTGCTTGACTCACAAAGTCTGACTCCCAGGTGGCAGACTGCCAGGCTGCCCCATTTAAACTTCCTCTTATACTGTACTCAACATAAATACTTAACCGGAAATATTAATATGGTGACAATTGAGTAGAATGATTATGTTCAAGCAGAGATTATAACATCAAAGGAGAGCTCTGTCACATAAGTCCTTGTGTCTTGAGTCAGCATATGGAGCAAAGAACATTTTTTATATGTAATTGTAAGCTAATTCCAGGCACTATCATGAATCAGTTATTCTAAGTGAACATATGTGATGACGACAACTCTATTAGCTTTAATTCTGGTTCCCTTAGAATTATAATAGCTACAATATGTCAACAGCACAAATCACTTAAAAAATGTGCAATAGTTTAGCAGTTTTCTAGCAGTTATGGTTGAGTTGTGGTCACATATTTTAAACTAGAGGTAATATGCAATACATTTTTGTTTTAATTAAACGTGCAGCTATAGCATTTGGCAACTATCAAAACATACCTTTGAATGCCTATTTTCTACCACCAGCTGATTATGGTTCTTCTTCTAAAGTCAGAACAATGCCCCCAGCATTTGTAGAGCTGAAATGTACAACAATTAACAGTCAAGATAAACTGAGTCATAAAAGTCCTTTTGCTTGTGCTGCCTTCAATAAATCAGTTTTTTATCACCTCAGAAATAGAGATGTTCTCTTTCTCCTAGGAAAAAGGCAAGGATGATTCATGAAGGATATTTGTGGTGTCTTTTTTTTCTTGTTGCTTACACATCTGTTGTATGGGAAGCAGGGAAAATTCTGGGGAGAATCACATGGTAATTCGTGACTAATGTAGTTATTAACTAGACTTTGTCATCTTTGTGACAACTTCTAACACACTATTCTGTTTTTCATTTATCTTAACCTTTAGAAAATGTTAACAGTACAAAACCACTGCACAGGTGTGTACATAAGCTAAAATAATTAAAACACAAAAGACATGTATGCCATCATTTGTTAGTGAGGGCACTTCCACAGATTTGCTGTGTGGCCTTGGGTAGGTGATTTAACCTCTGTATCTCCATTTAACCATCTGTAGAACAGCAATAATATTTTCCCTCTTTAGGGGGTTAGGTGTTTAGTTTAATTATAGGAGACCTAATTGAAAAGTACATGTAAATACAAAGTAAAAGTAGCATTAAATATGGATAAACTTCAAAAAGGAAATAAATGCAAAGAGACGGGATCTCAAAGAAAGCATCCCTTGGGCAGTCATAAGGCTACATCTACACTGCAAACTAGGGGTGTGATTCGCCTGTACATATACTCACGCTAGCTTGCTGAGAGTAGTACGAGTATAAATAGCAGTGTAGCCACGGCAGCATCGGTAGTAGCAGCAGAGGCAGCCACACTGCTATTTATACTCATGCGAGTTCGCTGAGAGCTGGCGTGAGTATATATACATGTGCAAGGGAATCACACCCCAAGCTCATAGTGTAGATGTAGACTAAATCGCACTAAGATTTATAGATCTGAACCAAGCACAAGCATGTTTTACGATAAGAGCTGAATTTTGATGATAAATGAACAGTTGCTGTTATCAAAGCAGTGAATGATTTACATTTATTCAGATTCTTAATTTTTTACATTTTTATGTTAGAAAATGGTGAACGATGAAGTTTTTATTTACTAGAATTAATGTTTTTACTTGTGATTTGTGTCAAGCTGAATTTGGATAGCAATTCAAATTCAATAAAAATGCACAAAAACAGCACTTATTTTTTAAATTAAATCTACTTTAAATGTGCAGGATACATAAGAAAAATATTTATCAAAATGTGCATCAAAATATGTTTTGGATTTCAAACTGATTTATTAAACAAAGGAAGTTCTACTATCTGTAGTTAGTGCATTAAAGTGATGCTTTCTGGTCACCATGTCTTTCATCTCACACCTAGTTTTTATACATAGTTTGGAAGAGGAAAACCAGCTTTTCTGCTTTTTCAACTGCCAGTTGATTTCTTGACTTTGACTGTACTATTCATTATTCACTGAACTATTTGAATAAAATGAAATGAAGAAAATATTCTCTCTGCACCTGCAAAAAAGGCTGCTTTAGTGCTTCAGCAAACTCTATGCAGGTGTTTGGCAGTGACTTCCACCAGTTAAGCGGTTTGACATTCTTTAAAACTTAGCAGCAAACATGTACTACTTGATATTTTTTCTATTTAAGTGATTTTAATAGATTATAACATTAGGCTTTAACATACATTGTAAATGTCATATTTAATTTTAAATAGGTTTGTGTTTAAAAGATAAAACTGTATTTAATTAAAATTTTTAAAAATCAATTTTTTAAAAAATCATCGATTTTTATCTACCCTGGATAGAAGATAAAAATCTAATCCTTCCAAGCTTTTCTATTGGTAAATGTTGGTAAACATTGATTCTTCCATATACATGCAACCCAATGAAAAAATATTTTAATTGATAATCCAAATTTACAGATAGGCAAAGTAAAAAAAATGAATTAGGCTTGTGAATGAACAGTAAAAACAGGTATGATTTGTTGATTTGAAGATATTTACTTGGTATATTTTGACATGCGATGTTGACAATCAGTGTTTTAATAGTTTATAACTTTTTGACTCTCAATATCTACTGTCATTTAATAATTTTCTGACATCCCCCAGTAACTTCCCACAACTGTGAAAATGCAAATAGACAAAAATCTAAAAAAATGCTTAAAATAAAGCACTGATATTAACCATCAAAATTATGAAAAAAAAAAAATTCTGCCAAGCCTAAATATAGAGTGGCTTTGAGGAAATTTTAAAGCCAGGACAGCTTCATTTTCATTGGGATTCCCTTTACAAAATAAATTTTCCTCTCTCTTCATGAATTTTAATTTTTAAAAGAAATATATGAAAGTAATATAAACTATGGTACACCTATATTAATTTATGATTATGTACACAATATGGCTGAGATTCTGGAAACACTCACGCTTACCTTTATGCACTGTGAGTTCAATTGATTTCAGTGAGACTACTCATATTGCATATAGTTAAGCACACATGCAAGTCTTTGCAGGATCAGTGTATTATACCCTCCTAAAGGTTAGAATTCTCTCTGCTTCTCTGTTTCTCTACATAAGCCTGGAATACACGATCCAGAAGACAGGTTAATAAACATTCCTATGACAATGCAGAGTATAGTAGTTAAGATGAAATATGATGTGCTGCCTAGACTGACCTTTTAGATGCTATTTTCTTACACCTGTAATTTTTGAATAATTAGGGAAGATTTATGGTACTTTTCCAATCCAGCATGAGAGCTCAGACTTTGAAAAAGGGCATCTTTTCTATGCTCATTTTAGAGGTCATTTTGCACATTGGCATAAAATCACCCACAATCACCCATAATTTACCTAGAAAATTAGAGAATTACCTTGAGCTAGCAAGCTGTCCACTCCGCTCTTAGAATATTTGGAGGGGCTGCATGCTTGTCATTTTCTAAGAATAACTCACTATTTCTGTATGCTCACCAAGATCTGCATTTGCTAACTGGTATGACAGCAATAATTTTGAGATTTGGGGAAAGGCAGTAAGAATAATATCCCTTTGTGATTCTCTTAACAAATCCAAAGCCTCTGAATTCAGTATAGGGCCACCTCTCTCATCTGTATGTCATTTAAAATAGAGTAAGGATGATTAGAATATAAGACGTATGCATACTGTATTCTGCTGCCAGTCACTATTCCATTTCAGAGTATCTAACCTCGTTTGACATGGAAGCTAATGTAAGCAATTTTAACTGGCACAAGTACTAAAATAGAAAACTAATAATCCTCAGAATCTGGGTTGCCTTTTATGAATGTCAAACATTAAAGAGAACATTCCTTTGAAAAACTTTCATTCTAGGATTCATAGAGACGCTCCACCCCCACCCTCTTTCCATTCATTTTAATATGAACGGACCCGTAAGTGCTTTCTGTAATAGTGCGATCCCCATTTTTGTATGACATTCTGACAACAATGTACATTAAAAAGACATTTATTTAATTGAAGATGCTTTTAGGTCCTCTCTTTTTTCCTGAGGTGGGATCATTAGGTTAAGATAAAAAAAGAAAAGTTATCTGTAGCTATTAGAGATTATTTAATGCAGTGAGGTAGATGAGACCCTTTTAGAAAGAAGCCTGACAGTCAGAGGTGGAACAGTCACTGCAATTTTTTTGGTAAGAAAAAACAGCATCAGGTTTTGCAGTATCTATGATAAAAATATAAAGTTCAGTTGAGTGAAATTCACTTCAGAGAGCTGTCTCCAGGAACTAAGCATGCTGGGATGTTAAATCAGGGAATGTGGTACAAGTTGTTCACGTATGGTTAGGTATAGAAAAACTATGTTAGAGAGGGGCCTGTGATAGTGAAGCTAGCAGAGAAATGTACAATACATTCGACTGGTGTTCAATTTACTAGACTTAATTGAAGATATCATTGCAATTGAACTATGTGCCCTAGTGTTGCTGACAATAATAAAGAGCCATTTCAAAACATTGCATAGCTCAGTACATTGCACATTAGCTTTTATTATTAAATTAATTTTAGTTTGAGACTATTGGTATGTTTTGCGGGAATGTGGAAGGTAAAGATCACTGTGTAATTTGTGTTCATAAGAAAGGCTTTGTTAGGTTAGGTTCCACCTGAAGAGCAGTGATTTTTAAACGAGAAGAAGAAGTAAAAAGCATGCTAGTCACCTCAAAAGAGCAAGTAAAGGCATGGGGCCCAATTCTTGAATCTGATATCAGTGGTACAAAGGGGTTGTACAGCTGGACTGACCAGCCCCCGTGAACATTTCCTCAGCATGGGGGAATCACTGATTAATGTAGACCTGGCTGTATGCCATCCGGGCCCCAGCATAGGGAGTATGGCTGTTTTATAGGGGTCATGGCCAGAGTACAGCAACACTACAGTGATCTCCAGCTGCTCACCAGCCCTTTTGGGCAATTGGCAGTTAGATGCAAGTCAGAGCAGCCCTGAGGCTGCTGTCAGTTACTTTGGGGATTGAACTGAGTCCTGTGCCAAGCATAGCTGGGCCAGACCAGAGAATTGGGCTCATGGTTCCTGGAAGGTACTGGCTTGATCCCAGCCCCTGAAGGACCCACTGCCATGGCCAGACTCTTTCCAGACACAATTCTAGTTTCCAGACATAGGGGGAACCTCTCCCACCCCCAAAATAGTTCCTCAGCCAACTCCTGGGATACAGCTCCCAGGCACTTTTTTCCTTTGCCTCTCTCAGTCCCTCCTGCTTCAGGACCTATTGCAGGAGTCTTCTGTGCTCTTTTAACTGAGCACTGGCTCCCAGGTCTCACTCTCTGGAAGCTTTTTTTCCCCAGCAGGTTCCTTCTGCCTCCCCTCCCTGGGGACTCTGGCAGCTGCTCCCAGAGAATTTCCTACTGTTCCTGTTCCCCCTTCTTTACTGACTGCCTGACTCTTTTAGCTACAGGTGCTGCCCTGCCCTCTTAATTTGCCACATTAAGAGTATCTGTTCTAGCACAGAGGAGCTGGACTTTTTTCATTTAAAGGGTCCAGCCACCTTGTGACAATCTCTGACCAGAAGAGCTTACAATTTAAGGTTTGTAAGCTCTTCAGACAAATAAGGTTCAGAGGTGGGCAAATAATAATATTGGAAGAGAAGGGACAAAGATTACAAGAATAAGATTATTTGGTCACTGAGATACACACATCTTGGTTCCTTTAAATCAGAGGGTTTGTTTTCTAAGTTATCTCAATTCTTATAGAAGTAAGTTTTATGGGGAGATTTGAGTGCAGGGTGAGAAGTGCTCTGTATATAAGTTTAGGTAGAGCTTTCCAGCATAGAAACAGGCACAGAAGTGGAAATGGGAGAAGAGAGCATCAGTGGTGGATGGTGGGGACAAGGGGAAATACATTATTAGGTAAAGAACCCCAAAACAAAACACAACACTACACACACAGTTTTCTCCCCAGGAAGGAGAGAGAGAAAACAAACCACTCATGACAAACATTAGCCACATTGCTTAATGCACTACTGAAAGTTGCCCAGATAGTACAGTGATGAAGGTGGTTTAGGAAATAATATCATATACCATCTTGTGAGTAATACAGATATGAAAACTTCCCAATAAAAGTTAATAGCTGTGACATCTCTACTTCAAGCAATATGACGCTCTTTAGAAATGCTGTAACAACATGATATATTGTTTATTATTTAAGTGCCAACAACAGGCTGAACATTGTACTAGTCACAGAATATTATAGACAATTCCTCCTTTGAAGGGCTGACAATTTAAAAGATAAAATGGAGAAGACAAGATGCAGTAGTAAACTTTCAGGAGAGATTAATTTGGAGTTATAATTTATTATTATTATCATCATCATCATCACCACCATGGCACCACAGAACAAGTGAGTTTATAGAAGGGATTTGAAAGTAGAGAGACTGGTAATTTTGTGCAGTGGGATGAGAAGAGCATTTTATGCATGGGGGTGGCATGGAAAAAGGCATCGAAGCTGCAGTGAAAGGAGGCAAAAAATGGGACATTGAGTCTAGCGTTACTGGCAAAGTAATATGATAATGTAGATGAGAAGCACAACAGATTTGTGATGGTCCTTAAAGACAAGAAAAAGATGTTGAATATTCCAAATTTTATGTTCAGGTGTGAGGAAAAAATTACTTTCCCAGGAAATGAGTTCCTTTTATCTGCAGAAAACAAATAAACATTCAACATTCTTAAAGCCACAGCCACCACAAGAGGTTTAGTGCTTTCTGGATAAATACATAGTTGTCACAATAGACCTTTAGTATTTTTATTGCTCAGACAAGATTGTCTGGTACAGTGCGTGGTTAGTGGTTTGGTCTCTGAGTTGTAATGAGTTAGCTGTTAGTAGGGTAGCATTATGTTTTATTGGATGTTTCCCTCCCTTTCTAGAGCTTTTATACTATTGCTTGCAGTTTTTCTATGACATTTTTATGTATCCTCTGTGTATTAATTGAGGGTGAGAGCTTATGAGTTCAGCATTTAAATTTTGGTAATTAAAAAAATAAATAAAATGAAAACTGAATGTAAAGGTGTAGCTGAGAAACATTGGACCAGATCCTCAGCTGGTGTAAAATTTCATATTTATCTTCCCTGACACCAGATGAGTTATAACAATTTACACAAGTTAAGGATGTGTCCCATTATCTCTTTTTAACACCAAGATATTGAGAGCAAGAGTGTTTCAGTGTTGAGAATATATAGTGTTGATTGACTGGTTAGCAAGTAATGATTGGAAGTTAAACCTAAAGTACCTAGAATTGTTTGCACACAGCAGAGCAGTGGGGTGACTGAATTACAGGATAGGAAAACAGCTGAGCCACAGAGCTCTGATGGGTATTTCCTGCTGTAAGTACTTGCATTTACTTGTCAACAGTTGTTTAACATAATTTGGGTTGTCCCTTATGTCAGCTCTGACACTTGTATGCAATATCCTTAAGATATATTAACTCTCCAATTCATCAGCAATGCTTACCTGTGATTGAAAGATCTGGCCATTTGATATGAAGCGAGGGGAGTAAGAAATGGAGTGCAGGGTGAAATAATTTTGCGTTAAAATCTCTCAAAGAGGATAATATAACTCAGTTTTCCTCCTATTTCTTCATATAGTATTTTTCACATGAGCAGCAGTGGATGGGGAATTTTTTCCCCCTCAACTAACATCCCAACATGCTTTCTTGCATTGAATTTTTTTGAATTATTCATTTAGAGATGAATTATGGCATCTCTAAAAAACATTGTCATTTCTTTAAAAATTATTTTGTTTCTTGTTTCTGTATTTTGCCACATTCCAGCAACATTTGTATAAGGAACTGTAGATTCTCTGTCAGAATTTCTCTGAAATCTTTCACTGAAGAATTTAATTAAGAAATATCCAGAGGTATTTGTAATTTTTTTTATTGTTACCTTTTAACACACACAATGCCCTCTTTAATATGTTAGAGGGGATGGCCCAGTGGTTCAAGAAGCATTACATTTGAAATATCTAGGCTCCCTGGACCCAGAGTTCAGAGCAGGACAGAGTCAGCCCTTTACTCTTGAGAGGTAGATAAATTGAGTTTGTGTGCAGTTTGTTGTCTTTGATTACCAAGGTCCTGTCTTCTTTTTGGGGACATTATAGATACCCTGGTACTTCCTAAAAGTGAGTTGGCCAAAACATTCCCTTCAGTTTACCCCTTTCCTTCTTTTTCAGCAGGATTTGCATTGGTTCCCTGTCTTCCCAGTTGTGGCTGTACTTTAGTAGTGCTATATGTAAAATAGTTTAGGATGAAAAGTGCTATATAAATATACGTTTTCTACAGAGAGAAGCCTTCTTTAAAGAAATAGGACATTGATACTGCCCTGCAAAATTTGCCATAAAATTAGACTAGTGGTTTTCAATCTTTTTTTCATTTGAGGATCCCTACAAAGTTTTCGAATGGTGGTGCGGACCCCTTTGGAAATCTTAGGGTATGTCTACACTATGAAATTAGGTCGATTTTATAGAAGTCAATCTTTAGAAAGCGATTTTGTACAGTCAATTGTGTATGTCCCCACTAAGCACATTAAGTCGGCGGAGTGCATCCTCAATACCATGGCTAGCATTGACTCATGGAGGGTTGTCCTTAGATATGTTTTTTTTCTGACTGGTTAATTGAGATAAAATGTCCACAGGTGGAAAGTCTTAGATTTTAATTGCTTTCGGGGTCTCTCTCTCTCTCTCTCCCTCCCCCTCACCTAAGGCAACCGGGTTTTGTTGAGTAATCCAAGATTGCGAGGTGTATCTGTCTTGATTTGTTTCCTCTACAACAACTGCTGACTAATTTAATATTTTTAACCTCCCTTATAGATCAAAGAATTTCATAATAAAATGCAATCAATATTTCCAGCAATTCCTAAAAGTGCAGAGCACTCGGTCGAATGGGAAGACTTACTGAAATCCAAATGAAGGCGCAGAAAAGATTCAGAATTGTATGCTTCAGTGGGAAAGACTGCAGAACTTGTGGGAAAATCCCATCTAAAAAAATAAGAAAGAAAATCAGACTGATTTGAAGGCATGGAAGTGAGCAAATTAGTGACTGCTGAACATGGGGACGGCAGTTATTATTTTAACCGCAAGAAAATAGTTATGTTTTTGCTGTTACTTTTTCAGCATTGTCATTAGAGTTGAATTGTGGAGAAAAGAACCTTATGGGATACCTTGAAAGAAGAATATAATTGTATGAGAACGTGTTTCAGTAAAACAAAAATCAAACAAGAAACTGATCTTGAGTGGATATTTACAATAAAATATAGTTGCAAACACTTACCCTCTCTTGCTTCTTGGATAAAATTCTAGGTTGTTTGGAAAATAAGGAACAACAGTAATTTCATTGACATTTACCTGTCTTATTAGGAATAAAGGAGGCTGAGTCCATCACATCAGATCAGTTAATCTAGTCTGTAGCAAAGGCATGTAATGGGTTACCTCAATTCCTGAAGCTAGAGGAGATACCTGAACAGTACCTATGGAGGGAGGGCTGAACACATCCAGCATACCAGGGATATACAGGAAATACCTATCTGGTTTTCTCTATAAAGTGAAGGATGTTCTCTCTATAAAAAACATTTTTTTTTTATCCATTATCTATTTTTTTACTGGGACTCTGTAACAACGGGTCTGATAACTTGCACAAGAACCTGTCATGAAAATGTAGATGCTATAAAAGTGTGTGACATCCGGTCTGCCCTATACCACAGACACTTCTCAGCTAAGAAGCCATGTGGGCAGGTATAGGTTTTAGTATCTGTGTGGTTCTTATGGCTCTGCTACCAGGTGAGTCCTAAGTAATGTGTCATTTTTCATGCTGAAATGATCTCATTGTGTGGGTGTAAGCTAAGGAAGAAAAATGTCTAATTCAAATGTATTTGCAGAACTGTAGATCTAAAATAGTTGTAAAAATATATTTAATATGTAAATTCTTCCAGTGAATTTCTCCCCAATCAATGATCAGATTTCTTTTATTAATTGCTCAAGGTCCAATTAGCCAGCCATCAGGTTTAATAAAGTGCTGTTGAAGTGTAACCTTTGTGTTTAAACCTTTTCATTTCTAGGAAAGAATATTTTTTTTTAAATCGTAAAGGTCAAATGAATAATAGAGTAGTGTGGTTTCTCGCTGTAATATACCACAAAGATATTATCTTTGAAGAAACTGAAGTGTAATAACTGACAGCATTTAAATAGCTTACCCCATGCATTTCAATATTAAACAAATCATGGTGAACACACTCTTCAGCACACATCCAAAGATGGCATTATTTCATTATTTCTGTTAGTTCATGTACAATATTTACTAACTACTGTATTGCCTAATACTATGGCAGTTTGGTGCTGAGTTGCCAAGATTTAACAGATGGATGTGCCATTTGCAAAGCCAAAGACAATCAAGTGCTAAACAAAATAAGTGCATGTTGCATCATGTCCTTAAAATGGCTAGGCTCTGGTTGAACTGCATTCTTGCTTCCACACAGCTAATAACATTCTTAGGAATAGACCATCTCATATGTGGTAGCACTTCTAAGGTCCAGAGTCCATCACAGATCTTAAGAAGCACCTACACTCTGGATTGACTTCTTTGATGTTCCTAAATTCAATAGCAGTTACTACTTCTGTTCTTCTAAGCCCATAGCAGTAACCACCGTGCTTCTAAGGCCTAGTCTGCACTACAGGGTTAGGTCAATGTAAGCTGCCTTGTGTCTACTTAGCTGTGGAATTGCCTTCACTTAAATTTGGCTCCCACAGACACAAGTCCCTCTCTACGCCGATTTAGTAACACCACTTCCCCAGGCAGCATATAGCCATGGTCAATGTAAGTAGGTTGACACAGTGTCAGTGTAGAAACACCGTTGCTAACGTCAACTGTTACTGGCTTTCAGGACCCATCCCACAATGCCCACACTGACAATAAAATTGATACAAACACTCCTAACGAGGTCGCACACCGCCGACACAAGGAAAGGGTGTGCACACACAAGCGATTTAATTACTGTGATGGCTGTATGCTGATGTAAATTAGGTTTATATAATTTTGTAGTGTAGATATGGTCTAAACCTACAGGCTCCACATATATCATTTTCAGAGCCATTTTTGAATATTTCACAGTATAAATAGTAATATATATCAGATTTTATTAAAAACCTGGGAAAATCCACAGACAAATATTTAAACTAGAATTAAATTTTATATATATAATGATACAGCAATCTGGTACAACAGTCTTAGGATATTAAAGCAAATATCAACAGAAACAACTACTGAAAATGAAGACATACATAGTTCAACTTCTTATACCATCCATGTTAGGGTTCCCTCCCCACTCTGAACTTTGGGGTACAGATGTGGGGACCCCCTATGCTTGAAAGACCCCCTATGCTTATTTCTACCAGCTTAGGTTAAAAACTTCCCCAAGGCACAAATCCTTTCCTTGTCCTTGGATGGTATTGCTGCCACCATCAAGTGATTTAGACAAAAATTCAGGAAAAGGGTCACTTGGAATCCCTATTCCCCCAAAATATTTTCCCCAAACCTCTTCATCCCCTTTCCTGGGGAGGCTTGAGAATAATATACCAACCAATTGCCTTTAATATGAGTACAGACTAGACCCTTTATCTTTAAGACACTAAAATCAAGCAGGTTCTTAAAAGAACTTTATTATAAAAACAAAAGTAAAAGAAACACCTCTGCAAAATCAGGATGGGAAGTAACTTTACAGGGTAATAAAAAGATTTAAAACACAGAGGACTCCCCTTTAGGTTCAGCTTTAAAGTTACAAAAAACAGGAATAAAACTCCCTCTTAGCATAGGGAAAATTCACTATGCTAAAACAAAAGATAATCTAATGCATTTTCTTGCCCTTACTTACAATTTTTGTAACCTTAGATAGATCATTTTAGGTATGTTTTTAGGAGATGTTTTTCCTGCCTGGTCTCTCTCTCAGAGAGGGAACAACAAAGAGAGCACAAACAAAACCTTGCCCCCCAGATTTGGAAGTATCTTCTTTCCTTATTGGTCCTTTTGGTCAGGTGCCAACCAGGTTATTTGAGCTTCTTAACCCCTTACAGGTAAAGATTCAGTACAGCTGCTCAGGAGGGATTTTATGTTACCCTTAGCTGTATGTTTATGACAATCCATAACTCTGCATTATTTATTCACATTTTGTCTGATGCAGCTTTACTTGCAAGGAAAAGTTTGTGTAAAAAAGACAGAGAGTGCATGTTTTGTAAATCAGATTCCAATCCATGTGAAAAACGTGGATTGCTGATCTTTTTTAACTTGTGCTGTGGCTATAATCCACTGGATATACATGCTACTCTTCCTGTGCCATTTTCCTGCTTTTTCTTACCACATTTAGCATGGATGCTACCTGAAACCATAATAACATCTCAGAAGGCTTGCATACTTCTGCACAAAAAGAGAAGCAGGAAGGCAAGAATTACATCAGCGTGGCTAAACGGAAAGGCTCAAGAGATTATTCAAACCAAACTGAATTTGGAAAAGCTAACTCTAGTGAAGCAAATAAAAGGGAGCATAAACTGTAGCAGGCAATACATAAGAAGAAAATTAGAAGGGCTAATGGATTTCAAAGAACATGTAGCTAATGGTATACAAACAAACAAACAAAAAGTTCTTTAAGTGTCTCAAAAGCAGTAAGCCTGTGAAAGAATTGATGGGCCCTTAATGACCTAATTTTGGCACCTTCCACTGATTTAAACCAGTCCTGAGTGCTGAGCACCTCTGCAAACTTAGGCCATGAAAATACACACCGAGCAGACTGGCCCTGGGTTTTTAAGCCCCCGGAGAGTTAAATGTGTGAACTTCAATTAAGGATGAAGAGCTGAATCAATACTGCTGAGTTTGAACCTGTTGCTGTGGGCATTCTAGATGTTTCAAACCTGATGCGCAGGCCAGTAAGCAATCCCATCTGGGTAAAATGGTATATATTAGCATTTGGAATTAAGCTGACAGAAGTTTTTTGTAATTTGTCTATTTCTTTTATACCAGAGGCATATTGTTAAACATTCCTTCCCCCCCACCATTAACTAATTTAACAGATAATGTTATCCTTTATGTGAGCACCATCTGTGTATTGTGTTCTGAATGTTCCTGGCTATGGAAGAGCAGAAATTATATGGAATTTCAACTTTGCTTTATTGTCATTATCTTGGGCAGAGTATGACAAACAATCACATTTATCGTCTGGAGCACACAATCACCCTATTAACCAGGAAGACATTTTTCACAGACTTAAAAAGAAACAAAGCAGATATTATCTCCCCACAAGCAATCCATTTCATGGGTGCTGAGCACTAGAAACATAAAAAGGGCTGAATGAGACAAGGTATTTCCACTTTATATCCAAATTAAGGGATTTTAGTCAACAAGGCCCATTTTAGGGGTTAATCCTGAAATCCTGAACTTGAATGCACAAAAGAGCTTTTGTAAAAAGCAGAAGAGAACTTGGTTTGAAGTAATTTTTCCATGCATACAAAAAACAAATTTTGTTTGGCCATTTATTACTACCAAATAGGGTTACTATTAATTTAAGTTGCAAGAGAACAGGTCAGTTATTCATTAAACTGGTAAGTAGGCCACTTGGCCTCGTTTCATCCTATGTGTTTTTCTGATAATCCAGGCAATGGGGAAGGACACAACAATTAATAGTTTTAGTATATAAAACAATATTCCTCCTATGGCTATCTAACCCTAGACCTCAAGACAATCATGAAAAGAATTAAGGAGAGACAGAACCAACCCTAACTGACTGTAACAAACTATATAGTCACTGCCCAAAACTCTGTTGATACAGTGTACAGGTTGAGTAACAGTGCCTGGTACCTTCCAGAATGTTAAATGCACCAATACTTAAAACCTCTGCAAAACAGGAAATAAAGCATTACAGTAAAACAAATTTAAACCTTTGAAAAATGCACCTCTCATCCCCACCTTAACTCTGCCCTCCTGGAGTTGGCTTTGGGCCTGGGGACTAAACCAAGCCTGACCCATGCCAAACAAAAATCTGCTATTTTCTGTGTTGTGTCCCACACAACACTCATAAACCCCATACCCTCCCTCTGCTAGGTATAGCTGTATTGGATCTGGGATCAGGTGCAGCGAGTCGCCAGAGGTTGCACTGACCTCTGAGAAGTGCAGCTGCAGCTAGAAGAATCAGGATGCGTTTTTCCTGGGCTGTGCTATGTAGGCTGTCCAAGTAGATGGACATACAGGCATCTCTTGGCTCTAAAATCTATGAATTATGAAATTTTTTTAGCTGCTACAATGGCTGCAACTTTCACTTCCAGAGGCCAGCATTCCACTACATATGTCAAGAAAACCGGGGAAGTTAAGAGAGCTTCAACCCTTTGTAAAACTTGCATGTTCTCAGTGCCCATCAGAACTCCACATCTGCATTGGATCCCCATTCTTCTGTACTGCACTGTTGTCCTGAGGAGTTCTAGCAGTCGGGTGGCACACATCTGTCTGCCCCAAATGCTCAATCGGGGCTAACTGAAGATGATGGCGTGGAGGGAATCCCTCTGACGAGGCTGAATAGGTGTTACCATCTGGCAGGACTTTGGTGGTTTGCCTAGAGTAGGTGAAGTGGTTGAGTCTAGTCTAGTTTATATAAGTTCTTACATCACCCTCATCATAAGTTTAGTGTTTGCTAAGCCTGTCCTAAACTCAACCTTTGTTCTAGTGCAGAGACAACCTAAGTGTCACCCCGCAACACACACACTATTCCTGTGCACTTTTCACACTATCCAACAAATGCTCAGGAAGGGTGAAGTCCTATGATCTCACACAGGCAGTCAGTGTGTCATTGCTTGAAGAGGAGAGAGTGAAGCTTATGGCACAGTTAATCTCAGGAACTCCTTGACCAAATGACCCCAAATTTGCACCATAAACTGTAACACAGCCCCTGTTGTGGCATACCAGTTTTCAAGACAATCTCCTTATGCACATGGCATGTAGTGCAATTTGAATTTTAAAAGCAGCTTCAGCCAGGGGCATATCTGAGGCACCCCAGACCAAATTACTCCAAACTTGCATCACTAATTCTACCCACTGACCTTGATGAGGTACAGCAATTTTCAAAACAATCTGGGTATGCCTATGAATTTTAGGGCACTCTGAAGTACCAGTTGCAAATCTTCCAGTACCTTCTTAGCTGAAGCAGACAAAGACTGACTAATGTGCACAACACATTTTCAGAAAGCTTCAGAAATCCTCAGTACATAGGTATGGCTCAGCTCCAATGGCCATAGCACATCACCTTAAGTCACCTGGCTACTATGCTGGCCGGCTGCCTGCAAACATTCTGGCTTGCTACAGAGTTCCAGTTCTGCTGCACACATGCAAATGACTTTCTCTAGCACATCAGGTTGTCTCAAACCTCACTGGGAAGCCTGAATAAATTTTTAAATATTGCCAGACACTAGCTCAGATCAAACCTGAGGTGGTGATACATCAGTTTGGGAAGAACCAGAGCCATTCTCTCAGCCCCAGGCATGAACAAAATAAGTTATACAACCCATAAAATGTTGCTGTCATGATAGTTTTTTGGGGAGGCTATTTCTGAAACCCCTTGCTTAAATGACCCCAAATTTAGACCATTAACCCTACTCCAAATCCTGATGACGCATAGCAAATTTCAAAGCAATCTGAATATGCATGTAGATATTAAAACACTTAGGGAAAAATCAGCTGTTGAAGTCTCAGCCTTTACTAAAGTGGTGCTACAGTGCCATTCTAATGTTGTAACTACTTAGCTGTGTAATGGTTATGCCTTATTTTCTGTATATTCCACCTTTAAATCTCTAAGGACTCTGAAGACATACCTCTTGTGTATGTTCAGTGCAGCATATCAAAGGAGACACACCCTGCATGTGCTAACCATGGAGACATTGGTTCTTACTGGTATAGTTAGTTCTCTTCAACTAAATTAAAGGTTATACTGACTGAAAGCATCTATTTGATTTTTTTATATATGGAAACACACAACAATACACAGAGTGAGCAGTCACTTCATTTTAACAATCTCCCCCAGGATTTGTTAATCATCTCCTGGCCAATAGCACATTTTCTATGAGAGTTTAAGAGCGGGACAGGTTGGTGGTCGGCGAAAAACAGGAAATGGAGGAGATCCTTTGCAGTGCATTTATTTCTGCTGCATTATGCTTCACACTTAATTTGAATTTTACCTTACTTGTAAAACCACAATGGAAACCTTTTTTCATTGTTTTGCTGACTCTTTCCATATAGGATAATTCTGATTTCAAGCCCGTAAGGTCTTATCCAGTGCAACTGATCTTAATTTACCTGTTTCTCTTCAATGATGCCTCCATATGTCTTTGCCACCTAGATTAAAGTAGGTTCGTGACTTCTCTCCTTCACCTTATTTGTTGGCTAGGAAACTATTTGGATAAAGTGGACTGAATCAGAGGTTCCTTTCTTCAGACTATGGACCAGACTACTCTACGCAGTTACGTGGCCTATTGTTTGATATTTTGTATCATTCATCTCAAGAACAATCTGTGGATGGGATATGCAAAAAATCTGGGATCCAGTCATTTAACTCTTGCAGAAGAAACCCAGACCACTTTCTTGATGAGTGTCTGTGCTTTGGCCTTTTAGCCCTTGACTTCATATTTCATTGTGCTCCATATTTTGTTTCCCGTTAAGTAGGGTAGTTGCCACTCCCACACATACACTTTTACTTTGCTTTCCCCCCTTAATTTCCTTTTCCGCCCAATTTAATGTAAAAATAATGGCCATGATTTTCAGGAAGGAACAAGCGATTTTAAGTGCCTTGATTTTGAATGTCAAACTTGAGAAGCCGTAACAGGGGCTAATATTCAGAGAAGAGGGCTCAGCACTTTCTGAGAAGCAGGCTCCTGCAAAGTGTTTCAGGTTGGGTACTCAAGTAACTGAGGCACCAAATTAAGTGGCTGAGAAGCTGCTCTGTATGTGCCCACTCCCAACACATCTAGGGTTAGTGAGGTTGAAAAGCATCTATCAGCCAGGAATGATGGGGCCCCACTGGCCTGCAGACATTTTTCCTGGATTAGGGTCTTCGACATCCTCTGCTAACAGTTACAGATTTCCCTCAAAGACTTCTGCACATAAATCCTTAGGCACATGATTTGGTCCTCTCTCCCAACCCCTCTTCAGGGGAAGACAAGTTGCTTAGGCAACTCCCCACCCTGCCTTCAGCCACCCAGATCCCTTGATTAACTGAACCTCCCACTGTCTGAAGGTTTCAGGCATCTATAAAGACTCTCAGATAATTAAGGCTCTACTGCATTTCAAAGCTAACGATTAGCTGAGTAAGCCATTACCATAATGTCTGACTGATGATATGATCAATTAGGGATGGGAAGATGAGTTACAGTAGAGTAACTGGAAAGGCAAATGATCTCATACAGAAGAGCTTTTTCATCTGTAGCTTCTATGACTGCATGACAAAAAAATAAAACTAGCGAAGAAAGCTTAAGGTTACACACTGCCTTCAGTAAGAACGAATCAATATGAAATACAAACTCTATTAAAATTAGTTACTGTAAGTGACTTAGAAAAATTCCAGGTCCAGGTGTTTAACTGATATGCACAAAAATGTCTGCCCTAGTAACTGTAGCTTTGTTTGATATGTATGAGGCCTTTAATATTTTATAACAGTGATGGTTGTGCTCAGATAAAGGCAGCAGCTTAAAAAAAATAAAATCCCAGAAAACACTTTGTCTTCCAAGTCAGCATTATGTAATATTTCAAATGTGATACATACTCCTTTGAAGACTTTGCCACCTGGTAACATTAGTGTCATCTAGAAAAGATGTTTCATTTAGAAAAGTTGGTTTTAGATAGATAGATAGATAGATAGATAGAGAGTGTTAATGCTTCATCTGAAACAAAATCAGGAGCTGAATAGGAAGAGTGTTATAGAGAAAGACATTGGGGAACATAGCTATCACACAAATTTTCAGTGAAGCCTAAGCAGAAATGCCTGGAGTATCAGATCTTAAGAGAACGTAATGTACTCCAGAAAGGGTAGAGATACTGCATCCTAATATATTCAATATTTTCCTCTGACATAAACTTAATGATTATTCCATATATTTTACTCTATCTCTGAATTAATTTTGGTTGGAAACCATTACACATTAATGATCAAATATGACTAAACTCCGGCTCACTTGTTTTCTTAGGTTACTAGATGTCTGCTGTGAGGCAGCTTTGTTGCAGAACGTCATTTATAACAGCTTTGGCTAATGTGTTAATATTCCTCCATCCTGCACCACTGTATAAGGCATGCTCAGCGCTTAAAAAAAAATAAACCTAAGCTTAAAGGGGCATAATCATGTAGTTTGGATCTAATATTTTACTTAATGGCAAATGCTGCCATTCTTAACTGCTGCAGTAAGAGTTTGCTTGAGTAAAGATGGCAGCATTTAGTCAAAAATATTCTCCAGATTGTAGATTATATCCTGAGAAGTGCTGAGCACCATCAAGTCCCATTTGACCCCAGCCTCGTGTGTTGGTTTTTAATAGCTATCACTTTAGCTTTCAATAATGTTTTAGATAATGGATGATCTCTAATTACAGCCCCAATTTCTCCTGGCCAAAGTTCATAAATTGAGGGACCCCCAGAGCTTGTCACTTTAAGACCAAGCATACGCTAGGTAGACATAGATTCAAGTAGAATAGAACTCATAGAATCATACAGGGCCAGCCCACAACATTTTGGCACTTGAGGCGGGGAGCTCAAATGATGCCCCCAGACTCCCTTGCTTGGGCCAAAACTTTGAAAAGTCTCAATTCTGCCTTCCTCCTGTTCTACTCCTCTCATGGTACTACTCTGCGACCTACTCCAATAAAGGAGAACTAACAACTTAAAATGCCTTGTTCAAAAATTTTAAGTAACACTTAACTTTCAAATGCCTGAACAGCAAATTTAGCTTTTCTTGTCTGCATAGTAAACACTGGCATTTTTATCTGTTTGAATCAAGCTCTTTCCACCTATGGAATGCTCTCTGGTGATTTGCTGCCTTCTCATAGCATCCCAGATTTCTAGCCAGATTTTTCCAGTCCTTTGTTCCTGTAGAACCCAGTGTGGCTGGAATATTAGACTGGAAGAGTTTGCAAGAAAAACAGTATGCAGCATTCTGGGTTTTTGAGTACATAAGCCATGGCTTCTCCACTTTGTCACCACTGCGGATTTCACGCCAGTAATGTGTTGGATGGGAACTTCTATTTTCATTGTCTTTGGGGAACACGAAGTTTTTCACTTGCTGTAGCCCATGCAGTACAAGGAAGTCCCTCAGGCTATTGCGCAAGTGGGTCCACAGTTCTGGATCATCTAGACTTAAGCAACAAAACTCAGCAGCAGCTGTTTCTTGCGCCTCCACCACACTCCTCTGATCTACACTTTTCTTCAGGAATGTGCATGGTTACATCCATTTGAGATGGAGATATGGATGCTGCAGTAGCTGCCAGGTCACCTGCACTCTGACTAACTGGAAGATCAGGCATCTCCTCACCACTCACATCCTCACTGGGGCCGGAAGGCTCATCGTGAATATTTGTGTCTATGTATCTCAGGAGAGCTCCTTCCTGCTTAGATAGACAAGCTTCCTTTGCTTGCTTGCTTTTTCTGAATGTTGTCCTAGAGGGACGTTTTCTTTTTTCACTCATGACTGCTGTTCTGTGCCAGCTATAGTAGCTCTCAACACTCAGTTGAAGGGGACAAATAAGCAGGCTGGTAGTAGGGCCTGAGTGAGGGAAGATATCAGCATCTTAAGGGCCTAACGGGCTCCTAATACTTCAGTTGACTGCCTGTTCTCCTCAAGTGGGTTCAGGGAAGCAGCAGGAAACAGGAAGCTCCCTGAGAAGCTGGTGTTAATCAGTCCAGGCTCCTGGGGGTGCTAGAGGCTCCTCCTCCTCTCTCTCTCTGCAGCTCCTGCTGCTTTCTGTTATTCCCTCTCAGCTTTACTCCTGCCTGCCTGTTATGTTTCTTGTGCCCTCCTTCCTCCAGCACAGCACTCCACCATCTCTGTGCATCCAGAGCAGAGAGAATACATATGTACCAGCAGCAGACACAATTTTCTACACTCTGGGTCCTAGTGGCGCCCCCCCAGTCTGGCACCTGAGGCAGCCGCCTCAGTTCGCCTCATGGTAAGGCCAGCACTGGAATCACAAAACTGGAAGGGACCTCGAGAGGTCATCTAGTCCATACTGTTGGCTCCATTTTTCCAAATACTGAATTGTACTAAGAAATATAAAAATACGTTATATATTTTCCTGATATTAGTTTTCCATTTAAACCATTGCAATTCCTGTAGTTGCCACAGGGTACTGCCCTACTGCGGTTTGAAGGAGCTGGTGCATATAGTTATTAATGGGATACAGAACCATCTCTATATTCAAATGATGAAAAGTTTGAGAAACCCTGTATGAGCTTGTTTTCCCATTTAAATAACATTGTTAAGGAAGGCGGCAACATCCCTTGGCAAACAAACTAAATGCATTTCACTGGAAATTTATTCCTGAAAAATACGACTGTATCGGTAGCATAGCATTATGTGCAAGTTCCCTGGGAACCTTTACTAAAAATGCTGCCATTTGGTGCAATCTAGCCCATTTCACAGGTAAAACCCTTGTTCTTTAGAAGTATTTTTATGATCCCCCAAGTCCCAGACAAGGATGATTTAGCTACATCTATATAAGGGTGAGCTCCAACTGTGGTAGAGAAGTCATCCAACACATCACTGCACCTGGTTGTGTTACTGTACATTGGCTAACTGCAGAATCCAGAGACAAATGTGTGTATTCCATCCACAATAAGTAAATAACTCTTCTCTTCAGTTTGGTGACTGAATTTTAAGAAAGGTGTCTGAGAGCCCCCTACAAGCAGAACTCCTTCCTGAAATGTTTATAAAATCCATCTTTCAGGACAAATGAAAATATTGTGAATGGCAGGTTTTAAATATCTCCCAGCACACTGATGCAACACAATCTCTTTCCTTCTCACCTACAGGAGTCTGTTACTGACCACTGAAACAATGTCATGTGTTTAAATTTCTGCAAGAAGGCATAATGAAGATGAACTCCTCACTCCACTGAGGTGCTGATACAGCAGCTCTTCAGAAGTATAGGATCTGTGCAGAAGACCAGTGAAGCCTAATTTATCAGAATACAAGGCTACAGAACAAGGGGAGTGGGGAATGGTGGTGGTGGTGGAGGGGTACAGTAGCTAATGATTAGGAAGTACTTGAAAAATAAATCTGAACAAAACACCAGAACATGCAATGTTGTCCTGTAATACATTTGAAATTAACTTTTACTCCCTGTTTTATTTTAAGTTGCTGTGCTGACAGTCAGCCGTATTCTTCTTATTATTAAAAAATAGCCTCTTCACCCTCAGCAGATGTTCAGGTCTTTCAATATGTCTGTTCTGTAACTCCCCATAACGCTAATAATGTGTCTAGTAATGTCAGGTCCACAAGTTTACTTATGTTACTTCTACAATATCTGTAGCATTCCCCTTCAATTCTGAATATAAAACATCTTCAGGTTTCAATGCTTAGAGGGAATGGTTTTCAGATGTCCTTATAAAACAGCCTTTGCAGCTTCCCTAAAGGGCAACAATTATAATCCCTTGAGTCCGCATCCATTCTAAAATATTAAACCAAAGCCTTACCTTTCTCTGCCATAACTCCAAGATCTTGTAAAAGACATCTGTTGCCCTGGTTATATTACATTATATTAACAAAGGATTTGGGAGTAGAATTTATACCTGCTGCTAATTGCATTTGATACAAAATGTAGTTTTTCCACTGTTCCACATCAATTAATGTGGAAACAAGCAAGTGAAAATATAGAATGCCATTTTTCCACAATGCCAGCCAAATATATACCCTCCTCCATGTTCATCTAGACTATGTCCACTCAAGATTTAACACCTCAGTGTTTTTAGATACATGAGAATTTAGTTGTTTCCAAAGATCCACCACTTTTGGGTTTCCTAAAATGTGTGTGTCCTGGAATAAATGTGCAAAAATCATTGCCCCTTTCTCCTCTTTGAACTCTCTTCTAATTATAATTTAACATTTAATATGAATTTTAACCCCTTAAATGCTACTAAATCAGGGAACATGAAGAGGATTGGAGGCACAGATGAAAAAATAATGAAGATTCATGAAAAAACAAATAGTAGGCACTACTGATACATTGCTATTAGAACTGGAAAAAAAACTCAATTTTGATTCACGCCTCCTCATTTCATTTTGAATTTTTAATTCAAATGGACCTGAAAAATCCAAGCAAGACTTAACAAAATACAATAGTTTCACACAGTTTTGAAGCAAAACACGTGTGGGCAGACGGGTGCTCTGGGTAAACTCAGCCCATATTTGCCTATAATTTCATAATTTTAGTTGTTGTCAAGACTGGACAAAGTTTTGGGCTTAATTTCAGAATCTGAGTTTTACCTAGTCTTGAGCTTTGTTATGAAAGCAGGATCCTTGTTCTGTTTAATTCTATCACATTTCTATGGTGGCAGCAGTATGTGCTCCTAATTCTGACTCATAGACTCATAGACTTTAAGGTCAGAAGGGACCATTATGATCATCTGGTCTGACCCCCTGCATGCTGCAGGCCACAAGACCCTTCCCTGGACTCTGCCGTTGAAGTCCCCAATCCTGTGTTTTAGTGACTTCAATCGGCAGAGACCCTCCTGCTAGTGATCCCTGCCCCATGCTGCGGAGGAAGGCGAAAAACCTCCAGAGGCTCAGCCAATCTACCCTGGAGGAAAATTCCTTCCCGACCCCAAATATGGCAATCAGTAATACCCCGAGCATGTAGGCAAGAGTCTCTAGCCTGACCCTTGTTGGCCATTATGCTATTTACGTACCATTGCTTGGTTTTCCTTGGCTACTATGTTTTACCATTAAACCATTCCCTCCATAAACTAACTTAATCTTAAAACCAGACAGGTCCGTCGCCCCCACTGTTTCCCTTGGAAGGCCGTTCCAATATTTCACCCCTCTGACAGTCAGAAACCTTCGTCTAATTTCAAGCCTGAACTTCCCCACGGCCAGTTTATATCCATTCGTTCTCGTGTCCACATTAGTACTAAGCTGGAATAATTCCTCTCCCTCCCTTGTATTTATCCCTCTGATATATTTAAAGATAGCAATCATATCCCCCCTCAGCCTTCGCTTTGTCAGACTAAACAACCCAAGCTCCTCTAATCTCTTTTCATACGACAGGTTTTCCATTCCTCTGATCATCCTAGTCGCCCTTCTCTGCACCCGTTCCAGTTTGAGTTCATCTTTTTTAAACATGGGAGACCAGAACTGCACACAGTACTCCAAATGAGGTCTCACCAGCGCCCTATACAACGGAAGCAGGACCTCCTTATCCCTACTAGATATACCTCGCCTAATACATCCCAAGACCGCATTGGCTTTTTTCACCGCCACGTCACATTGTCGACTCATAGTCATCCTGCGGTCTACAAGGACCCCTAGGTCCTTCTCCTTTTCCGTTACTTCTAACCAATGCGTCCCCATTTTGTAACTAAAATTGTTATTAGTCATCCCCAAATGCATCACCTTACACTTTTCACTATTAAATTTCATCCTATTTCTGATACTCCAATTCACAAGCTCATTCAAGTCTCCCTGCAGAATATCCCTATCCTCCTCCGAATTTGCAACTCCTCCCACCTTCGTATCATCCGCAAACTTTATCAGCCCACTCTTGCAATCGGTTCCGAGGTCAGTTATAAATAGATTAAATAAAATGGGTCCCAAAACCGAACCTTGAGGCACTCCACTAGTAACCTCCCTCCAACCCGACAGTTCACCCTTTAATACGACCCGCTGCATTCTCCCCATTAACCAATTCCTTATCCACCTCTGAATTTTCATATCGATCCCCATGTTTTCCAGTTTAACCAATAATTCCTCATGGGGTACAGTATCAAACGCTTTACTGAAATCCAGGTATATTAGGTCCACCGCATTTCCCTTATCTAATAAGTCCGTTACTTTCTCAAAGAAGGAGATCAGATTCGTTTGGCACGATCTGCCCTTTGTAAAACCATGTTGTAATTTATCGCAATTGCCATTAACCTCTAGGTCCTCAACTAGTTTCTCTTTCAGAATCTTCTCCAGCACCTTGCACACTACAGATGTTAAACTAACAGGCCTGTAGTTACCCGGATCACTTTTTTTCCCTTTCTTGAAAATAGGAACCACGTTGGCTATTCTCCAATCTAACGGGACCACCCCCGAGTTTACAGATTCATTAAATATTATAGCTAATGGGCCTGCTATTTCCCGTGCCAATTCCTTCAATATTCTCGGATGAAGATCGTCCGGTCCTCCCGACTTAGTCCCATTAAGGCGTTCAAGTTTTGTTTCTACCTCGGATGCGGTAATCCCCCATCCTGTATGCCCCTCTGTAATGGTGCTAATATCCCTAATACCTTCATTGGCCTCATTAAACACCGATGCAAAATATTCATTGAGATATTGCGCCATGCCTAGATTATCTTTAATCTCCTCTCCGGCTATAGTCTTCAGCGGTCCCACTTCTTCTTTCTTTGCTTTCTTCCTATTTATATGGCTGTAAAACCTTTTACTATTGCTTTTAATTCCCCTCGCTAGGTCCAACTCTACACGGCCTTTGGCCTTTCTCACTCTATCTCTACATTCTCTGACTTCACTAAGGTAAGTTTCCTTACTGATCCCTCCCCTCTTCCACTCTTTGTACGCTTTCTGTTTTTTCCTAATCGCCCCTTTGAGTCGGTCGCTCATCCAGCTCGGTCTAAATCTCTTGCTTAGTAATCTTTTTCCCTTTTTGGGGATACAGGCCTCTGACAGCTCATGCATCTTTAACTTAAAGTAATCCCAGGCTTCTTCTGCCTTTAGATCCCTTAATACGTTTGCCCAATCCACTTCCCTTACCAGTCCCCTGAATTTGTTAAAATTGGCCTTTTTAAAATTATAAACCCTAGTCTTTGACTTAATTCTGTTACTCCTTCCATTTAGTTTAAACCGAATTAGCTCATGATCACTGGAGCCCAAGTTGTCCCCCACTACCACTTCCTCAACGAGGTCCTCACTACTTACCAGAATCAAATCTAAAATGGCCTCCCCCCTCGTCGGTTCAGCTACCACTTGATGAAGGAATTGATCAGCAAGCACATCTAGGAACATCTGAGCCCTATTATTGCTACTAGCGTTTGTTCCCCAATCTATATCCGGGAAGTTAAAGTCCCCCATAATTACACAGTTTCTATTAGTATTTACTTCCCTTAATACATTAAATAGTTCCTTATCCATATCCTGGGTCGATCCCGGCGGTCTATAGCACACCCCAAGCACTATCCCCGGAGAGGCTCTAGTAGTCCTTTTACCCAGTGTGAGTATTGCCCAGACGGACTCCGTGTTATCTATTCCATCCACTATTATTTCTTTACAGCTTATTTCACTATTGACATACAATGCCACCCCCCCACCTTTACCTTTATCCCGGTCTTTCCTAAACAGCGCATACCCCTCCATACCTGCGTTCCAGTCGTGACTGCCATTCCACCACGTTTCAGTTATTCCTACGATATCTGGTTTCAATTCTCGGACCAAGAGCTCCAATTCCTCCATTTTATTACCTAGGCTTCTCGCATTGGTGTACAAACACCCTAATGTATGTCGTTTAGCCTGTCTCCCATTAGTAGCACTGTATGTTGCAGGCCTCTTTGTGTCCGTCCCCCCTGTCCTTCCTATGTCCAATCTCATCTCCCCGGCTATGTCTCCTCTTATTTCACTCAGCTTTTCAATACTGGAATCTGGCGTGGAGATTAACTGTGCATCTCCCAACCTTCTCCCCAAACTTCCTAGTTTAAAGCTCTTTTGATAAGATGAGCCAGCCTCCCTCCCAGAAGTCTATTTCCTTCCCTACTCAGGTGAAGCCCATCCCGCGAGAACAGGTGTCTGTCCCCGAAAGCCTCCCAGTGGCCATACATCCCAAAGCCCTCCTTATAGCACCACTCCCTTAGCCAACTATTTATTCTCACAATCCTATCAGCCCTTTGCTGCCCTTCCCTCGGAACAGGCAGAATCCCACTAAAGATAATCTGAGCCTCTATCTCCTTGAGAGTCTTCCCCAGCCTGGCATAATCTCCCTTGATTCTCTCTAACGAGAACCTAGCCGTGTCATTCGTTCCTACATGAAGGATTATCAAGGGGTTCTTACCTGCTCCTTTTAGGATCCTTTTCAACCGCAGGTCCACATCGCGTATCTTTGCGCCCGGTAGACAGCACACCCTTCTGTTCTCCGGGTCTGCCCTGGTCACAGGCCTGTCCAATCTCCTCAGTAAAGAGTCTCCAATTACATACACCTGCCGTCGCCTGGCAACAGTGCGATCTAGTAATCTAGTCTCTGATCCCTCTAGTCCTGACCTGTGTCTGTTCCTATCTTCCCTTATGCTCCCCCTTATGCCTTCCTGTATCCTCTGGTGGCCCAAAATTGGTGCTGTCTCCATCAACTCCTCCCCACTCTCTCTCGGACTAGCCGCTCTTCTCTTCTTCCTCACCCTCCCACCTTCAGTCACCACCTGCTGCCCCTCTACCTCGTTATCCAAACACTCAAACCTATTCCTGAGTTCTATTCCCCCCTCACTGGCCCTCCTTTTCCTTGGCCTGCTTCTCACAGTCACATGCTTCCACTTACCTTGTTCTCCCCCTTCCATTCCCCTCTCGCTGTCATCTACTACTGCCTCCTTCTGCACCCTAGAGCATTCCCCTTCAGCCCCGCTTTGCCTATCCTCCATCAGCTGCTCAAACCCCCGTCTAAACTCCACCAGGGTCTCTACCTGCATCTCCAGCCCCTTAATCTTTTCCTCCAGTAACACTATAAGGCGACACTTCATACACACATACCTTTGTTCCAGGTCTCCTGCTAGGACTATATACATACCACAGCTCCCACATGTCGCCATCTGCATTCTGTCTGCTGCTGCTGCTTGGCTCATGGCTGCTGCAGTCTCTGCCCACAGCACCTGGGGAAACAGAACACACACCACACCGCGCCCTCCTGCCTCCCCTTTACCTCCCCCTGCAAACTCCCCTGTTAGCCGCCCTGTTTGCTGCCTCCTGTGCCGCTGCTCGCAGCTGTGCTGCTGCCTGGCTGGGCGGCCGCTTTTATGGGCCCCCTACTCAGCTAAGCCCCGCCCCCTAATCAGGGCTCGGTGTCCCTCCCAGCACCCTGCCCCTGCAGGCCTCTACAAACACACAAGGACAACAAAGACAGACACAAACACAGATACCTTCTCCTCCAATGAGAACTCCCTCTCAAACTCCCCTGTTAGCCGCCCTGTTTGCTGCCTCCGGTGCCGCTGCCCGCTGCTGACTTTTCCTTCACTCCATGTTCTATGCTTTACTGGCAGACATATCCGCAGTACAAGGAGACAGGAGGCCAATCCTCAATCTCAGCCATAGAGAAAGCACACACACCGCAGTAGAAGGGGCTCTTGCAAAGTTACACAATCTATTACTGCCTAGCACCTAATGTCTCTCCTAGGGAAAGGGTCCAAACTAACCTGTTCACAATCAACAGACAAACTCTAGAGCCATTACCTCAGGCAAATTCTCCCTCTCCGCTTCCACGGTCCCCATATGGTCTTTGGATCTTCACAGCGCAGCACAGGCTATAGCCCATTGGGTGACTGGCAGAGAGCAGTCACCATCACTTGCTGTTTTGACTCACTGTTGTGTTTGGGCCCCTCCTCTAATTTCCAGCCCCAGCCTTAATCCAATTGGGTAGGAGTGTTTGCACCTAACTAAGCCTATATGTACACTATAAATGGAAGTGAGGAGGGGAGCAATCTCAGCCATGAATATCCCAACAAAGCTCCTGCTCTCACCTTTCCTATTCTGATTAAGCAAATATGCAAATGCTAAAGCAGCTCAGAGCTGGATTAACATTCAGATATTTTTAAAAAGCTTCTGTGACCATATGCAGAGTGACCTTTAGGCCTGTTTGAATCTGGCAGAATGCAGATGAGGAAAGAGCCACATTATAAAGACAGAACCATCTTTCTGTGTCTTGCTGTCACCACAAAAGGGCCCACAGGAGGAAATGAAAATCTAACCCAAGCAGTCACAGCTCATCTAGGTTTCACAGCAATAAATCACGGGGTATGTAAGCATGCCTCTTCCAGCAGCACTTCCCATAGGTGCAAAGAGTTGAACAGTTTGTATTTACACAAACCTGGCTGATTTTGTGCTTTAGATTATGCGGAATTAACATCTCGTTCTGCTAGGCAGGGGGCCAATTTAAGGTCGTGAGTTTGCTATGAGAGGGGCTGGGAATATCACAAAAGTAGCATGGGAGGGAGGGAAGAAACAACTTGCATTGATCTCAAGCATGAACCCTTCCATCAGGCGGTGCCCAGAACACCATCAATAGGTTCCAGAGAGAGCTACATTAAGTCCTCTTGGACTAAAAGGAACCCTTGAAGGAAATGATGAGAAACTTCATTGCCAATGTCAGATTCCCTTTTACATAGATTACGACTTATGACATTAGGACAGGGGTTCTCAACCTACATATCACACAGGTGTCAAAGGATTGCGACAACTTTGCCCTATTGCTAACTAGGAGAGGGGTTCTGGGGTTGTTCTGATTTGGAAAAGGTTGAGAACTGTGGTATTAGGGCAATAGTAGCTATAAATATTAGAACCATCTTCCCCTTATCCCCCTTCTCTTGTTATAGGGATATTATGTAGGTTATATCCATAAATTTAGGCATAATTTTTCAAGTGTCCATTAGTTTTGGATGCCCAACTGTAAAAACCTGTGGCATAGTTTTCAGCGTTGCTGAGCACCCACAAGTCCAACTGAAATTCATGTGAGTTGAAGATTCTATTAAGCATCTGTGAAAACCAGGCTGCAGGTTTCTAAGTTAGGAACCAAAAATTAGTGCAGTTCTACTTACCTTAAGTTTCACTTACCTTTGATAGTAATATTAGAAACTATCTGGTTGAAATGTTTTCAACAGATTTTTTTTGGTTGAAAAATGGAATTTTCAGAAACTTATTTTTTGCAAAAAATTGCTGATGTTGAGATTTTGTGGGGGGTTTTTAAACGGAAAACATTGTGCCTTTTTATATTTATTTCAAAATTTGTATCAAAACATTATAAAAATAGTTTTTGATTTTTGTTTACTGAAAACCCAGGCTTTGAGCCTTTAGGGTTAATAATAAATAAATAATAATAATGTTTTCAAGTTTTTCTCCACAGCAATGAAGGCTAGAAACTTAGGGATTTTTGTAACAAAAGCCTAGAGTCTCACATAATGACATGACCCCAGGAGCTGGAGCTTAAGGAAAACCCCAAATATGATGACAGGTTTCAGAGTTGTAGCCGTGTTAGTCTGTATCAGCAAAAAGAACGAGGAGTATTTGTGGCACCTTAGAGACTAACAAATTTATTTGGGCATAAGCTTTCGTGGGCTAAAACCCACTTCATCGGATGCATGGAGTGGAAAATACAGTAGGAAGATAGATAGATAGATTATATCTATATATATATCTATAGATATATCTATTATATACACAGACAACATGAAAAGATGCAGTCATGGGGTCTTTGTGGAGCTGCAGAGTCACTTTGCTCTGAGCCCTGCATGGGGAGCTCGGTGCTCTCAGAAATCAGGGGACGAGGGCGTGTGACCCTGCATTCTCTCCCGTCCCTCCACAACCCCTCTGAACTAGAACCTATCTTTCAGAAAAACAGCCATCTTGATTTAAAAATTTCCAGTGACGGAGAATCCACTAAAACTGCGTGGTAAGTTGTTTCAATGGTTAATTACCCTCACTGTAAAAAAAAAATAGCACCTTATTTCTAGCCTGAATTTGTCTCGTTCGTTCATCAGGCTCATCCTCTAACCTTATTCCAAAGTATACCACAGCTCTTCTGTATGTCCCTAATTCTTCCCATCTCCCGTTCACAGATCAAAGCCCCATTTTCCCCTCCACCTTCCTACTTATTTCCCATGCAAATATCCCTATTTTATCTGCTGATATCTATGCATTTTTGGGAGGGCGGAAACTCCAAGCTTACCTTCTGGCATCTACAAATGTACCAGTTCCCCCAACTTTCCTCTTAGCCCCTATAAATTCCACACACACATCCCTCCTCCTTTCCTTAGACAGGTCTGATTCCAACGAGACTCAGTCTCCCTAGTGAGGGATTGTTTTAGAAAAGTCACTGGACCACACTGCCTGATTTCCCCTCCAGTCTGTGATATTTTCTAGGGGAAACATCAGGTGTCAGTCCCCCAAGAGGAGATCTTCTGGAGTGACTGAGTGGCCTGAACTGCCATCATTGGCTCAAATGTGAAGAACCCTGCAGCCTAAACCACATATATACTAAAACAACAAGGAGTCCAGTGGCACCTTAAAGACTAACAGATTTATTTGGGCATAAGCTTTCGTGAGTAAAAAACCCACTTCTTCAGATGCATGGAGTGAAAACTTTTCACTCCATGATCTGAAGTGATTTTCACTCCATGCATCTGAAGAAGTGGGTTTTTAATCCACAAAAGCATATGTCCACATAAATCTGTTAGTCTTTAAGGTTCCAATGGACTTCTCATTGTTTTTGTGGATACAGACTAACACAGCTACCCCCTGATACTTGACACATATGCACTGAAAGTATCAGAGATGGGTTTTTTCCTGGTGTGATGTTCCAGTGTTTGGATCATGGATTTAGGTATTTGTTTTCTTTAAAATAAAAAAAAATATTTTTTTTAAAACATCTTTTAAAAATTAAAAGTAAAGCAGCAGAGAAACACTATAGGCTGGATCCTCAGCTGGCATAAACTGATGTAGCTTCCATTTATTTCAGTGCTGATTTGCATCAGCTGAAAATCTAGACCTAAGACTGGAAGTGAGAGTTTTCATTTATTTATTTTCCGGATACTTGTATTTCTGAGCCTAAGAAGACTGATAATGGAAACATATTTAGCACCAAGTGTACTTGTGGATTTCAGATTGGGTCCCTTCCCCACCTCTTCTCAGAGCCAAAGATTATAAATCATGCATTTTTAAAAAACAAACAGCAATGAATTGAAAACTTTCTACTCTGGTTTCTTGTAGCACTTTACACATAACAAGCTTCCTCACTCATGATCACATCATATCCTTTCATCTCACTGTAGCTGATTTATTATTATTTATTATTTGCATCAAATAGGTAGAGAGTACTGTATTTTGAAGTTATTGTAGCATCTGATGTGCATATGTATTTGAGGTTGCAGGGAACATGTTTGCAGCCAGCAACATAATATTACAGGATATGCCTTTAGGGATAGCCCTACAGTGGGAATCAAAATTTCCCAACATTCAACATAGTGTGAAGTTTTCACTGTACTTTGTTGTGTTTGAAGCTTAGATCAAAGCTAAAGGGCCTGGAAAACATCTTTTACATCTGAAAAGCAATAGTTCAAAGTTTCCTAATTTACTGCTCTTTGTTGTATGGCTCATTTTGAATATTGGTATTTATTATCCAAGACCTTGGTAAGTTGGAAAGTACTGACACCTTTGAAAAATACAGCAGTAAAAGCATTAAAAAAAAAAAACTAACATTAAAACTGCAGCAACCAGTGTAAGAGAGAACGCCTGGTTTCAATGCCTTACAAAGCAGTCCCAGAAACCTCTCAAATTCTATATTCCCAGCCTGTGGGTTAGGGTAGTGTTGTCTCTGGTAGAGCAGGGAGCACTAGGAATTAGGGCATTCAAACAACATTGAGTCTTACCTGACACTAACCTGAAAAAAAAAGTTACTCAGGGAAAGAAAGAATAATGTTTTACAGAAAATTTAGTAGTAACTTACCATTTCTCCAGCAGAGGGTGGCCTAAGTATACAAGAAACAGTCTTGCACTTCACTAATCAATGCTTTCTGCTATGAATTGTGGCAGAGATGGTGAATCTGCTGTCTTTCTTTTAAATAACTGTCTAGGTAGATAGAAGACCTGGAGACCTGCAGTGTAAATTTTAGGCTCATTGCTAAAACACAGAAAACAAAATAAAATATAGGCATTATTCATAAACACACAAACACACACATCTATCTATCTATCTATCTATCTATCTATCTATCTATCTATCTATCTAAATAGATAGATAGATAGATAGATAGATAGATATAACATAAGAGGCACATTCATTTTCATTGCATTTCATCTGTGGAGGATAATCCACAAGTTAGATTAGTTATGTTAGTTATGTATAATATTAGTAATCTTATACACATACATATAATTTTAAATCCATGTGAACTTATAAAATAAAGCATTTTTAGTTGCCTATTTGCCACTTTCATGCCCTTCTGAAAACCTCCTTCTCTCCTGCCCCCACTTCTCTCTGCACAGTATCTCACTGATTTTTTCAAAAAAATTGGCAAGATTCAATAGGACTTTTTACCTTCTCCCCACCCACCACTCTCCTCCTCCCTTTCCACCTTCCCACAGACACAAATTTCTCATCTGCTCTAGCCCCTTCACCTGCCACCTTGACTCCATCCCACCTCACTGCCTTATTTCACATAACCCCTAATTTATACCCCTTTCTTTGCACTTCTCCTCAATTTCTAACCCTCCTCAGGACCGTTTCCTTCACAGGACATGTATGCTTTACTCTCCCTCAAGATGAAAACCCCCCTCCAACCACCATCCCATCCTCCTTCTCCCTTTCACCTCCAGGCTTATTGAATGCACTAACTTCTTTCCTCCAATTCAGTCCTTGATGCTCTTCAATCTGGTTTCCATCCTCTCCACTCCAGTGAAGTGACTCTCATTAAAGTCTCAAATGATGTCTTCCTGTCCAGATCCCAGAACTTCAATTTCATCCTCATCCTCCTTGATACACTGGCAGCTTTGGACACCATTTTCCACTCTCTGTTTCCCCAAATCCTGTCCTCCATTGGCTTTTGAGGCTCCATCCACTCATGCAGGGCCAGCTCTAGGCACCAGCTTACCAAGCAGGTGCTTGGGGCAGCCACTTCGGAGAGGGGCGGCACGTCCAGCTGTTCGGCGGCAATTCAGCAGACGGTCCCTCACACCCGCTCAGAGCGAAGGACCTTCCGCCGAATTGCTGCCGCAGATCGCAGTCGCGATCGCGGCTTTTTTTTTTGTTTTTTGTTTTTTGCATTCATGGGCTACTCCTACATCTCTAATCACTAGTTCAGCACCTTATTTGCCAGGGCCACTTCTTTCCCTCTCTCTTTCATTGGGCACCCCACCCCACAAGGCTCCGTCCTTGGCTGCATGCGCTTCTCTTTCTACACCCCATTCTTAGGGGCTCTTATCTACAGTCAGGGCTTCAAATACAATCTTAACACCAGTGACTCACAAATATATTCCACTAAAGACCTGACTCCTTCTACCCAATCCCTCCTCTTGGCCTGTCTTTCTGACATCTCCTTGTGGATGTCCAGCAGGCAACATGACCAAAATCAGGCTTTTGATCTCTCTCCGATCCCACCACAAGCTTTCTCTTCTCTGCTATTTCTTTGTTGCTGTGAATAATACCATCTTCCTCCCCATCATTCAGGCCTGTAATCAGGGAGTCACCTTTGACCTGACTCTCTCCACGTGACACATGCAAACCATCTCCAAGCCTTGCCACTGCTACCTAAACCACACTTCAAAGATTTGGCCATTTTTGTCTGTCCAGACTGCTTTTGTTCAGACCCTCATCATCTGGTCTACAATTTTTGAGAAGTCGTCTGCTTCAGAGATAAAATGTGCTATTTATTATGTATTTTGATGTGCTGAATTCAAATATGACAATTAAAACTACTGATTGGCTACTGTTTCTAAGATATTTAAGTTTTTACATTTTATGTCTATGTATATTGTGTAGATAGTAGAGTTTTAATCATAAATTGTAAACCTAGGTCTTTTCATGTGTTTATGGTTGCTTTACATGATAATATTTCACCTGTCCTGTTTATGGAACACTTTTAAAATAAGCAAAAGGGTTATATAAATAAAATTTATTATGAAACAAAAGGCAAAAAACTATTATGTACATAGTTTAGTCCTATTCAGTGTCTACTCGGCGCTTCTTAGCTTGTCTCTTGTATTCATTAAATGGAGCATCTCTTGTCACTGTCCAGCAATAGTCTGCAAGCATTGATGGGCTCCATTTGCCCTGATAGCGTTTCTCCATTGTTGCAATGTCCTGGTGAAATCGCTCACCGTGCTCGTCACTCACTGCTCCACAGTTCGGTGGAAAAAAATCTAGATGAGAGTGCAAAAAATGTATCTTTAGTGACATGTTGCAACCAAGGCTTTTGTATGCCTTGAGGAGGTTTTCCACCAACAACCTGTAGTTGTCTGCCTTGTTGTTTCCGAGAAAATTTATTGCCACTAACTGGAAGGCTTTCCATGCCGTCTTTTCCTTGCCACGCAGTGCATGGTCAAATGCATCATCTCAAAGAAGTTCACGAATCTGAGGACCAACAAAGACACCTTCCTTTATCTTAGCTTCACTTAACCTTGGAAATTTTCCACGGAGGTACTTGAAAGCTGCTTGTGTTTTGTCAATGGCCTTGACAAAGTTCTTCATCAGACCCAGCTTGATGTGTAAGGGTGGTAACAAAATCTTCCTTGATTCAACAAGTGGTGGATGCTGAACACTTTTCCTCCCAGGCTCCAATGACTGTCGGAGTGGCCAATCTTTCTTGATGTAGTGGGAATCTCTTGCACGACTATCCCATGATTCATATCATGTATGACGCAATACCAGCTTCAGATTGCATCATTCATTGTTTTGCCTAAAAAGCAAGTACTGTCCAAACCCAGTCATAGATTTATTCATAGATCCAGTCAAAGATGTATTTTAATCATTTCTGGTTTAAATTGAGATCCCTTCCCTTTATAACTCACTTATCCTCCGCCATTCCCAAGTCAAGGGTCGTATATACTGACCCAATAGCATATCTTGAAAACTAGAGCCAATCAACAATTTTAAGCATCGTTTTCGTTCTCAGTGACCCAGAATTAGTAAAGTTTGACTACATTTATTTCAGAAGCATTTTGGCTGTAGAGCAGTGTTACTGTAATATCCTCCTCTCCGGCCTTGATGCCACCCATACTGCACCTCTCAAGGCCATTTAAAATGCTCCTGCTAAGATTGTCTTCGTGGTTCATTGCTTTGACCATTCCCTTTGTGTCACTCTGTTGGCTCTCCCTCCTCCATGACATCAAACACAAGTTCCTTGTCTTTGCCTTCAAGGCATTCACCATGTATCTACCAGATCTAGTAGTTGAATCCCACCTTTATTCTTCAAATGATGCCAGCCTTGATCACGCTGTCTGCTCCTCCTTCAAGTACCTCTACCCTTTCCCTCCAATTGCCCCATATGCATCGGGAAAACTGCCCTTCAAAAATGGTAATGCTGCCACCTTAGCGCTTAAATCCCTCTTTTAAACCTGCCTATGCTCTGATACCTACAAACGACGCTCATCTGGCATAGGTTAAACAAGTGATGAGCTGAGACTTCTATTATTCTGCTACATTTGGTTTATTTTATTACCTTGCCCTCCGACCAACCCCTATCCTGATTGTCTATTTCGTCCACCTCTTGTATCCTGCCTGACACCAAGGCTGTAAGCTCCCTGAGGCAGGTATTGTTTTCCTTTTGACCTGTTTGTCCAGTGCCTAGTACAATGGGGCCCTCATCACTAGGGCTCCTAGATACTACTGGAAATAACAACAATACCTTCTCTGTTTGAGACACATAAATAAATAAAAAATACATTAATTAATGGAGATATTCTATCTCCTAGAACTGGAAGGGACCTTGAAATGTCATCAAGTCCAGCCCCCTGCCTTCACTAGCAGGATCAAGTATTGATTCCGCCCCAGATCCCTAAGCAGCCCCCTCAAGGATTGAGCTCATAACCCTGGTTTTAGCAGGCCAATGCTCAAACCACTGAGCTATCCCTCCCCCTCTGAAATTCAGCTGCTGGGTTGGAGGATACAGCCCTGGCTGGTGGTGCCTCAGGTTCCCCACTTTGGGACGGAGGCTCTGGCCCAGCCCTGTTGAGCCCCCCTCGGTGCTTTGCCCCCCCCTCCCCTCGGGAGCTCCCACATCCCTCGCTGGCTCTGGCTCCAGGTAAGGATCAGGGTGCTCTGAGTGCCATCCGGCCAGTTATCCAAGTCATTACCCACTAGCACCATGGTAGGCAGGTGATTGTGCACCCTGACTTCTTTGGATCATGTTGTTCTTAAAGTACTGCACAGGATCTTTTCAGGGGGGGATAAGGCAAAGTGCCACAAAGTACCAAAGTGCCACAGTGGTAATACATGTATCAATCAACACTGTATGATATGCATACGATCTATATTACACTCATGCACTCACATACACTCACAAGCACACTCCGTCTTGTTGTTGTTACCAACTAGTTGCTCCCCTTAACTTCACTAGCCAGGTGAGTTAGATGGGGGAGGGGTGGAGCCGGGCTTCTGTCGATCTGGATCGATGCTCCCCCACTGTTGACAAGACAAGACCCAAGATTCTCTGCAAGACACCTCACGTTTATAGCAGCTTCCCTCTCATGCAAATCTACATCAGATGCAAAATCTGTGTCTGTGTCCGTTGGTCATCTGTGGCGCTTCCTTCTGGGTGTTTTCTTAATGCTGCCACATTTATTTTCAAAGAGGGTGTTTTCAACAGAAGGTGCCCGCTTCTAACTCCCAAGGCCGTCAATATGTCTGATCCTTACTCTAGAAAAGTGTTGGGTTTTTTATCTGCATACCCATATGTACACTAGTATAGAAGGGCCCAATCCTGCAAGCACTTAATCATGTGTAGTAGTTTTATTCATATGAGTAGTGCAGTTGAAGTCAATTGACACAAGTGAAATTACACATATTCATAAATGTTTGCAGGATCGCACCCGTCTCCCCTACCCCAGATTAATTTATTCTTGGCATTATCGCAAACAATGTTCTGCGCCTACTAACTGGTTACAGGGGAAATCTTGTTACATTATAATCAGTAATAGATAGCTCCCAAGCCACATTTCTGAGTCATCCAAAAAGTCTTCCAACAAAAAAGGGAAGAAAAGACTCAACAAACCTAATATTTCTATGGATGAAGCAACATACAAATTGCCATTGGATCAGAACCAAAGTCCATCTCATCCAGTATGCTGGCTCTGACAGTAGCCAGCACCAAATGCTGAGAGGAAGGTGCAAAAAAAAGAAAGAAAGTAGGCAGAAGTAGGATAATCTGCCCCCATGAAGATCTCATTCTAATTCTTAATAGTTAGAGACTGATTTAAACCTGAAACATGAGGTTTCCTAACAAGCAAAAAGAACTTCTCCCTGACTCAAAAAATAAAATAAATTAAAAAAAAGAGTCATAAACTCATTCTGTGTCTCCTTTGCAGAACACTTTAAGCAGCACAGTGAGAGACCAGAGATATAGAAGTCTGTGCTGCTCATGTGGGCTCTGCACATGGTGAAAGTCAGGGGCTCAACTGATCTCTTGTTTTCACTGTCAGCTTAGTTACAGCAAAGATAGTATCAGAAAGTTTTAAAAGCAAAATAGAGGTTATATCCCATTTAATGTTGATACTCTAAATTTAAATAATAAATGAATCACCCAGCTGTATTTAATTGGCTATTAACATAATTCTGGTCCAGTGTAGCTGAAAGATAATGAAAGAGCTGACTGCAAATGAACCAAGAGTAATGGGGGAGGTCATAATAGTCCCATACCTCTGAATGAAAAACCAGTTTCTCCTCTAATACTAGATGCTTTGATTGGTGAAGGTCTTTATCATGCCATGAAATTCACCCATCATGAAAGGAGACATGAAAGGAGCTTCTGCTGTGTCGGTGGGGATGGTAGGTCCCTATAGAACATGCACCCAATGTGGCTGCATACACTCTGTGTATAGTGGAACTGCAGAAACCAGTCCAAAGAGGGGAATTAGAGGTGCAGAGGTGTGTGAAGAGGGGAGGGACATGGGTGGTGCCAGTGAATCCACAACTATACAGAACGAGTGATCACAAACCGCACAGACGGTGGCAGCCCCTCTTCTGGCCCAGGAGATGAAGCAATGGCTGAAAAGATCACCCACACTCTGTCTACAGGTTGGAAGTTGGATAATCTCTCCCTAGCCCATACATTTCTTCCCATTTAGCCAGGTTGTGTGTGGTGGGACAGGGTAAATTCCACCCATAATGTTTTTCTTTTCTTTCCACTCACCACCTCAGTTCATGA
Source organism: Malaclemys terrapin pileata (assembly GCF_027887155.1). Classification (NCBI taxonomy): domain Eukaryota; kingdom Metazoa; phylum Chordata; order Testudines; family Emydidae; genus Malaclemys; species Malaclemys terrapin. The sequence continues at coordinate 91,752,570 of NC_071507.1, forward strand.
GCCTTTTAAAACTTAAAAATCCATTCAGCAAATTTTCATCCTATAAAATAAATCCTATGTAATTCCAATAGTAATGCTGACAAAAATCAAAAGGACAACTGTGTCTAAGTCAAGGTCCACCTTTCCCTAGAATTTAAAGTAAATCTATATTTAGCCACTTCTTGATCTTGGGAGGAAAAAACCCATTTATTATCACTTTATAATTCTGTATAAAATGGCAGATGAATTTGGCTCCTGGAAACAGATGTAATATTAATGGGGTGAAGATGCACCAAAAAAGAATATGGTCTTGGAAGGCAATTCACTTTTCACAGTATTAACCATCATCACCCCAAGGTCCTTTTCCTACCAGTTAAGCCAAGTTATTACAGATTTTTTAGGAAGAGGACATAAGCCTAGATGCACACATAAGACATTACAAATCCACAAGCTCTTATCCCATGCATTACAAGTAGAGCTGGCAAAAAAAATGGAAATCCATCCTACAAAAAAGTGCACGTTTTTGAAAAAAACATTCTTTCTAAACGGAGACAAAATGTCAAAACTGAATTTTTTTTGCAGGAATTGTTTTAAGGAAAATTTTCAACCAGCTCTAGACAGGAGCAAAGTCTGTCTTTCTATCTGTAAATAGTTAATAGACGAAGTTCCAGTAGATAGCACTCAAGAGTATGTAGCATAGTGCTTGTGTCTTGTAGGACCAATAGAACTTCAAGCTGTTGTGCACTGCAAATGACTTTTGTGTAGTTCTTTACATCAGCTCTTACCACCATCGACTTGCTGTGATACCCAGTGGAAATATATATATATATAATCAGGCAGGTCAACTGTGAGCATAAATACCAAATGATTTCTTACAATCCTTTCATTCCAAATACCCAAATAAATACAACCCAGACCACAGATAAACAACTAATTTGGTGATAACAGATAGGCCACAAGTGTGGCCATTATAGATTGTGTTATCCCAGACGTGACAGCGCATGGTTTACTGACTGCAGTGAGGACGGGAAGAAGCAATGGCTAAGCAACACAGTGCTTAATTCTGAAAAGTACTGAGCATCCTCAGCTCCTGAAGTCAATGCCAGAGGAGGGTGCTCGGCAGCTCACAGAAGGCAACCAACATCTTGCAGGATTGGGCTCTTTAAGAACACTATTTCTCCCTAACCTATGCCAGTTGGTTCCTTTATTTTCTTTGATTAATTTAACAGAAAATATCTTACACCAGAGAAAGATACTTTCCCCCCTCTACCTTCAGCTGAATTACAATAGAAGTCACCAGTGATAAATCTCCATAAAAGAAAAATCTTAGCAAAAAATTTACCAGGCTTTATTGGAATCATCTAATGTAATCTCTCTATCCTAGTTGAGTATTGCTATTGCACTTATCACAGTAGTATCTGAGCACTAAATAAACTCAGCTCCGCCAAACAAACTCATACAAAGCCAATCAGGAAAGAAGAACTAGGCGTACATTTAGAATAGGACTCGGGGGTTATAGAAAAGGGATTTAAATACACAATTATGGACAAAATCACTAGATAGAGCTGTTACACCTAGCCTGGCAAGGTCTTTTTGCATAGCATGTGAGCACTGCTCAGTCTTTAAAGACATGCTGTATTGTAGTTTTGTGATGGGGTTTCTTTTTGTGTGAACTGTTGTGAGCAGCAGAGTTTTCCCTCTGCCCTAATCTCTCTAACTGAAATCACTTCTTAGGGCAGAGCTGCTCCCCAGGAACTGGGCATAGGTTAGGGTTACCATATTTTGTGCCTCCAAATGGAGGACACTCCCAGGGGGCCCGGCCCCGCCCACAGCCCCGCCCCCGCCCCAACTCCGCCCCCTCCCAAAGTCTCCGCCCCCTCCCCTGCTTCCCGCGAACATTTGAGTCGGGAAGCCTGTAGCAGGTAAGGGGCGGTGTGGGGGGAGGAGGCGCGGCCCAGGCTGGCCCCCCGGCCCGCCCAGCACTACCGGCCCCCGGCGGCCCGGCGCACCCCCCGGCCCCGCGGCCCAGCGGACCCCCCCGGCCCGCCCAGCACTGCCGGCCCCCGGCCCAGCGGACCCCCCGGCTCCCGGCCCCGCGGACCCCCCGGCCCAGCGGACTCCCCCGCTCGCGGCCCAGCGGACCTCGCGGCCCCGCGGACCCCCCGGCTCGCGGCCCCGCGGACCTCCCGGCCCAGCGGACCCCCCCGCTCCCGGCCCAGCGGACCCTGCGGACCTCCCGGCCCAGCGGACCCCCCGCGGCTCCCGGCCCCACGGGCCCGGACCGGCTCCCAGCTCCCCGCCCGGCCCCGCGCACCCGGCCCGGCACCATGCCCCCGGCCCCGGCCAAAGAGGCCCCGGCCGAGCCCTCCCGATTTTCCCGGACATGCCCGGCTTTTGGGGATTTCCCCCCGGACGGGGATTTGAGCCCCCAAAAGCCAGACATGTCCGGGAAAATCCAGACGTATGGTAACCCTAGATAGGTGTTTTAGTTGAGTATCTTGACAGACAAAATTGCCTGCATGCTGTTTGACCACCCATATTCAAAGACTGATGTATATAGTGTAAACAAAACAAGCTAGACTAACGCTATCTCCAGAGCCTGCATCATTTATTTCTCCTCCAACAGGAGGTCAGACTAGATTATCAGAATAGTCCCTTCTGGCCTTGGAATCTATAGGAGCTGGCCTGCAGGGCCCCTACATCTACTGCTGCTTGGCAGTGAGGCGACACATTAAATCCTGCCCCTCCATACATAACACTATCAAATTAAGGGCCCAGTCCTGCTCCACTGAAGTCAACATCAAAATTCCTATGGACTAGGATCAGGCCTTAAGATATTATATGGATTATAGTTTGTTCCAGAATCCTGGCACTGGTATGTGGGCTTTATCAGCTATAACAAAATCTAAGGAAATGCATCCAGACACTGAAAACCTACGAAGTCTTATACATAAAATACCAGTTTGTTTAATCAAAAGCTTTGCCTCCTTCCCAAGGAGATAACAGCCTTCGGTTTACTGCCCACAGAAGAACGTATTATTAGTAAAACTGCCTCAGCGTATTATTTATTAAATAGCTGTTCAACGTAAAATTGGCCTGATCGCTGACACTGTCTAGCTTCATTTACCAGGTTGCATATAGTTTAGCTTCCAAACCCCAGCAAAAATTGTTCTTTGTGTTATATCCACCCTTGTGCCAGAGGCTATCACAACCGAGAAGTGGGTTGTCCTACCTAACCTTGGACCAGGAGCCAGGCCAGGCTGGATACCAGGGGATTAGAGTCTGCAATACTGCCACAAGGCAGAACCAGGAGATCAGAGTCAGGCAGGAAACCCTAAGCAGTTAAAATCCCAGTTGCATAGACAATTCCTCTACTTGGTTTAAATAGAAGTAAAGAACCAATCAGGATCCCCCAGTGCTCCCCCAGGACTGGCATCCTCTGTCAGAGCTGACCTTCTAGTGTTCTAGCAATTATTAACAGGTCAGTGGGTAGCAGGTTGGAGTTACTGGGTCCTAGGAGCCCAGTAAACCAGGATTTGACACCCATTGTCCCTGACTGATACCAGGACAAGGTCTATGCACCACTTAAGTCCTAATGCGGGCGCTAGTGTACGTGCTCTGCATAAGGCTGAGCTTCACCCTTTCTGCAGGCATAGCTGGCTATAAGTACAGTGAGGGGCACTTTTCCTCCATGTGCTGCTATGCCTTTTAAATGTAGGATTTCCTTTCCAGATAAGGTTTCACCAACTATTTGGAGTACAAAAAAGAAGATAAGTACTAATAGCAACATCCGCGCTTCTTTAGTGCCTTTTGTAGGAGGATCCCAAAGCCCTTTACAAATATGAATTAATTAAGTTTCAAAATGTCTGTGCAAATTAGGGACTATATTCCCCCTTTTTTGCAGATAGGGGATTGATACATCGAGAGATCAAGGCCTACATTTTCACAATCGTCTTTTAATTTTGTGTGCCTCGTGTTCGGGTGCTCAGTTGGAGACACGTTAGTGACTCAAATTGGACAGCCATAAATGGGGGCTCCTAAATTTAATAGACACTTATAAATTCTTGTCCACATTCGCCCAGAATCTGCACAGTAACATACATTTCTACATTTCTCCAACCTGTTTGGTCTAGATAAATTTCCAATCTCAGCACGAGCTGAGGTCATAAAATATATTCCAAGGATGTTCTCAGTTTCATAACTATATAGTAGATATAAGTTCTGGACAGATCCCAGGCAAAATATCCCAAACAAACACAAACCCAAAATCAAGCCAAGCAACTCTCAGCAGTGGAAAGAAGCAGAGCAGAATGACAAAGCCAATGAAGGAATCTACAATGTGTCTGCCTGTATCTCATGGTAATTAATGCTTTTTGAGATATTAGATAAACTTTCCTTTGTTGTAATAGAAACAGATTTCCCACATCCCCTCTTCCAGCTCTCATGGTCTACCTTTTCTCTCTTTGTCTGAAATTAGCCACATTTTCCACCACTTTAATAAATGTGGAATACAATTTGGAAATTATCTGTTTGCATTAGTACTTGTAATGAACAATAGCTCAATTTTTGAGAGTCAAGGCTTCAATAATAAGGCCTGATTTTCTTCACAATCAGATGCACATGCATGCATATATATACACCCATACACACACACGCCACGTGTCTCTGTGAATAGGGCCCAAAACAGCTGCAACCTTCCAGAAATTAATTGGATTCCAGATCATTTGCATTTTGATATAGTTTACCAACAAAAGATGGAGATAGCAAGTTTATTAATGGGCAACCTCCTCACCACACACACAAAAAACCTGTCAGAGAAAAAGCGAGTAGCATTCTGGGTGAACTACTAATCCAAATTTTAATACATGCAGTTCCCTCCAATTCCTCACCTTACACTACTGCAGTAGACCCTCTAAAGTGGGAATTGATATGCAACTCTAAAATGCAGGCAGCTGTTAAGGACTACTAGTGATTGCCTAAGGCCCTTACAGTACTTCATCTGGGTAGGCATTATGATTTGATAATGGCCATTTTCAGACAACACCCAAGGCAATTCTAGGATTTGCTGTCACAATAGACATACTAAAAATAAAGTCAGTGTAAATAGATTAAGAAATTGACAGAATAACAAGGCAGAAAGAATTAGAATGAATACACAAATGCCAGATGACAACTAAATGCATTGTGCTGCAGAGATGGGATAAGGGAAGTGGAGCTGGAGGATTTATCTGCTGGCTGTATGGCTTCAACCTGCTTCCTGACTGTACGGATGCTTATTTCACTGGGAAATGAAGTCTTTATTTGATTTCTTATCTATCTGGCTTCCCATTGAAAATCTTTCTTTTTCCTAAACTGAAAGCAAAAGCTCTTGCTCTGCAGATGTAAAAAGTGCCTTTGGTTTTTCGAACTAGTCAACTAGTGACTACTTGACATAACTGGTCACATGGATTTTGGAGTGGGCAGTGGGAAGACAATATTGGCCTGATTTTCAGAAGGCCACATTACCCTCAACTCCCTAGGATGTCAATATGAGCTGTAGGTGCACAGAACCTCTGGCCCTTTGTTTACTTCACACAAGGGCCCTCAGCAAAGCCTTAGAAGGGATGCAAGTGGGGTTTAGCAAAAGGAATGCTCTATTGAGTCCATTATTCAATTTTGTTCTTTTGCCAGAAAGAGTTGGAATTTGATTTACTCACTTTTACTATGAACTGTGAAAAACAGCAAGTTAGCACTGCAGAGATGAAAAGAGTAAACAACAACAATACAGCACAAACCACCACCCCTTGCCCCCCCCCCCCACAAATCAAACCAGTCCCAGAAGTATGAAAACATGGCCGCATAGTTTGACATGCAGAATAGCAACAGCCAGTACATGATGTATTGCTAACCTCCTGTCCTGTGCCATACCAATGTATATATAAACATTTCAGAATGGGCGAGGGAAGGGAAAAGACTAAGCATGAAGATGAAGAGGATGGACCTCAGTGCTGTATTTGGAGTAAAGGTAAGAACAAATGTGGAGGGAAGTTAAATAAATAATAGCTTAGTTTAATAAGAGTTTAACTAGTCTGCATGAGCTGGAGCACAGCTTCTCTGCCATGCCACAGAATCCAGGTCGGATTGGCAGGTGTTGCTGGGCAACAGCATCTGAGCAGTGCAAATCCAGTGCCCTCAGTGAAACTATTCAAGTGGCACCTCCAGGGTACTTTTGAGGGGTTAGGCCTCTATTTGCAAAATGCTTAAGGACATGCTTGACTTAAGTCTCTGACTTCAGTGGCGTTTAAACACATGCTTAAGTGCTTTGCTGAACTACATTTCTTATGAAAATATATGTGAACAGTGTTTCTCATACATGTGTAACTTTTCCCGTCAAATTCTGTAACATAACTAATGGGGGGAGGGGGAACACCTCACCATTGTCACATTCCAGGATGCAATCCAGACCAGTGACAGGTTGTGTCACTGCTTGTCTATAACCCTGAGGACCTCACAATGCTTTACTGTTGTAGCTCCCAACCTTGGCCGCTCACAAGCAGCTTAACAGCATGCAGGTCACCCCCAGAGTGTGTGTGTGTGTAGCTACAGCCCTGGTCCACCAGCAATGACACCAGCAGCCTGTCAGCAACACTCCAATCACACTTGGCTTCCACCAGCCTTGGTTACGACTTGCAGGGTGACCCCAACACACTCCGAGTCCCCAGTTTCCCCCCAAATATGTTCTGCACTGTCCAGCTCATCCTTCGGCTGTTCAGATATTAGAGGTACGTGGCCCCTGTAAAAGATCAATATTCAATAGTTTGCTACTTTAATCTGAGTTACCAAACAGTTTAGTTTAAATACAGGACTGGATTAGTTTAGAAGGCGACGTGGAGTCTGGTGGTGAAGGTGTCCCCATGCTCTTTCTTCTCCTTTGTGTATAATGAAATACAGATTTGCCTTGTCTCCTGCTATTTACCCCCTTGGTGTCTCAAGGACCCTGTTTACAACTTGTATGTAAATTGAGGTAAACATATATTCCCTTGTCTAGTATAGACCTATTTAAGAACTCTTGCCTAGTCAGGGCTATGTGGATTTGAACATGTGCTAACATCATCATACAGGGGGAATTCATAACTTCACATATCATGTTTCTACATACATTTCACCCTGATATTACTGACCCGCAAGTTATTAGTTTTCAAATTATACCTCACAAGGCATATTCAGTACAAAGATTATTACAATAATGTGTAGGGTGTGAATACAGGAGTGCTGTCAGTCACAAACATGCCTTACTTTTTTCTTCTTTCCCATGCCTTCACTCCATTATCCTTGTGCTGTATCTTGTTGCCACCATTTCTTTATATTTTCCAGTGTCTGTTTTCCCTCAGTCTGATTGTAGTTTAAAGTTTAATAACTGTCCCCATTTTTATTCTCTGACATTAGGGATTGAGGGAAAGGAATTGAGTTGCTATAAAGGGGAAAGTGGTGGAATAATCATTATGGGAGAGGTGAATAAAGGAAGTCACTATGGGAAGAAAAGGGGTAGAAGGAGACAAATGGAGAAGCAGTATGGCGAGTGGGGATTGAGAATCCTAATGCTTTTATTTCCAATTTGATCCTACCCTCATTTTCTGTGGGATCTGAAATTGGAATGGATCAAGGCTCCATTTAATCTAAATCATCCCTCTTAAAATTCATCTAGGGAATGTTAAAGGAATACCTTGATTATAATTAGTTTGCTGGCATTTAGAAATTAGATGCAGCCCATAGCCAACATTATTTCAGGCAAACCATATGAATACAATAAAATACATAAGGGAATGATGAAGTATCTAAGTACAACAGGAAGCTCTTATTTATATAACTTTCATTAACCTTACCTGAAATTCTGCCAATGTACTTGGACAGCACTGAAAAGCCAAGCAAGCTACAGTCTCAAAACCATGCAAGGTTCTGAAAGATCCAGGCTCCCCGTGTTTGTCCTGCTTAAAGGCTTTATAATGCCCCAGTTTCTGAGCAGTCAAGAAGAGTTTGGACTCTTGGGGTGAAATCCTTACGCCCTTGAAGTCAATTGACATCAAACTCTCATTGGCTTCAATGGGGCCAGGATTCACTCCTGGAATAGGTTAGTTATTCATTGGTAGGGAATTTAGTGGAGACTGGCTCAGGATAATCTCACCTACTCTGTTTTTATTTACACAATATGCACTGAATTCAAAATACTAACTGGGAAAAAGATGGCTTAAAAGCAGTAAAGGAGGAGGGGAAGCAGGGAACTAACAGACCTAGACACTGGCGCATAACTGCTGCAGCGTGTGAGGAGAGGGCCAGCGCCACTGAGGGAGAGGGGGAAATTGAAGTTTGTATGTGAGAGGAAAGGGAAAGCATAGCCCTCGGGATTGGGAAGTGGGAAGAGAAGGAGGAGAGGGGAAAAGCTGCCACAGACTGGAGATGAGGCTAAAGGGGGGGTCTAGCCACCAAGAATTGGGATTAGAATCACTGTGGATCAAGGGTGAAGAGAGAGGCCCAGAGAGGGTGAAGCGAGAACCCACACGTGGCTTAAAGAAAGGATACAGCTACCAGGGTTTGGTGGATGCAGGGATGAGTGAAGGAAAGGAGACAGAATGACCAGGAACCAGAGACAATCTGTGAATAAAAGGGGAAGGGGACACATTACAGATTTGTGCTTGGGGGTCCCATCCAAATACTGGGTATTTTACACTTCAAGCTGGAGCTGTATCATTTCCAAATCAAGGAAACATACCCACGCTAGCTCTAATCAAAGTCAGCACGCTGAAAACAGAGCATAGCTGTGGTGGCACTCTGAGTATGAGACCAGAAGTAAATACTCCGAGCAGCTAGCCCTTCCTGCCACCACAGCTGCACTCTATTTTTAGCATGCTAGCTAAATCAGAGCTAGGCAGGTACGTCTCCTTGAGCTGGAAACTATAGCTTGAAGTGTAGACATAGCCACTGTTACACCCCTACATGTCACATCATAGCTGTGAAATACAACTTTAAAAACAGTATGAAACACAGGCACAGCTGAGACTAACATTCACCATTTACAGTGCTGATCTTTTAATTGCAAGCAAATTCTGAGCTTCCTGTTAGACCGGGCCAAGTGACCGTTTTGGAGCTTTTCCTCAGGAAGAAGAGGAAAGCCCAAGCACAGCTCTGGAAGACTGAAAAGCTTTTTTTCCCACCAGCAAAAATTCTATTGCATCGGAATACTCCCTCAATTAGAAATAAAAATGTTAAACCATTGAGCAAGTATGCAATACAAATCTATTAAATTATTTTCTGTTCAACAGAATAAACACAGCATTGGGATGTACACTCAATAAATAGTCATAGGTGTTGGAGATGGAAAGGGTCTATTAGATCATTTCAATCCTATTGTTGCCTATGCAGGATTGTTCTTTACAGTGCATTTTCTACTCTTTTGTGCATTCTAGTTTTAAAAGCCTGAGGGATCGATCTGCCACTACTTCCCTTGGAAGACTATTCCACGCTAGAGCTCATTGTCATAAAATTTTCCTGTCTTAATTTTGCTCCATTACTTCCAGTTACACCATGACTTGGAGGTATTAGGACTTAACTCATTTCTCTTTCTTCTTGGCATTTACACCCTCCAAATGTTTATAATGTATTCTATTGCACTTTAGTTGTCACTTCAGCGAGCTATATATATTTGGCTCTTCTAATCTCTCCAGCCGGGTGACCATTTTTGTTGCCCTTCTCTGAACTCCCTTCACTTTGTCAACCCTTCCTAGTAACATGGTGATTCAAACACATAACAGTGTTCCAGGGGTGGTTACACCAGAGCCACGTACAGAGGGACTAAGTCCTGGCTGTGTGATGTGATGCCTTTCCTTGTGCAGTCTAAAAGCTAAGGTAGGTTTCCTTGCAGCTGTATTGCATTACACAGGCATATTTAATTTGCTGTTCACTCTCACCCCTGAGTAATAAAGAGGACAATAATATAATCCCATTCAATGCCCTAACTTGAGCATTGCTTTCATGGTAATAAAGATGTCATTAAGAATGTTTTTATGTCTGCATTTTGCCATCAGGGATGTACCATAGTAATTATAGTTGCAACAGAATATTCATTTAAGCTCCTAAATTTTCAGAGACTTATTCCTTACAGAAATATGCACCTTTTGGACTGAAGTTTCTCTTGCTTTGTCTCAGCCCCAATGCAGTTTTTAATTTTGCATAGTTTGAAGAAAATCCATTCAAATCTTTTGACCTAGTTGAGCAAAAGGAAAATAGTGTCTCTCCCCCATTCGAAAAGTTTTCTGGTGCTCTATTGGGCTTGGATAATTCAAAAGTTGTTTGGGTTTAAAATTAAAATTGGGGAATGTGCTGGCGCCTCAGCAAAGACTGCACATTTTTCTAAGTTTGAGTGTGGGGACTAGTTAATACCATGCTACTGAAAGGACATTTCACTCCTAAACAAGGCCTTAATGCTGCTACGAGCTCCACATAGACAGAGCTCATTGCTGGATTGGGGTCTAGGAGGGTACCAGAAAGCCACACTCAGATGCCATAATGATGGGCTCAGTGTAAGAACCTAAATTGAATAGAATCTAAGAGTATGTTGTAGAGATTACAAATAAATCCAGTCCTTTAAAGGATGTATAGAAAAAGTTTTATGTGATTGGAGAACATTTTGACAGCTACTACACTTAGACCTCAATCCTGCATTCTGCATCCACACTGGCTGAGGCCCCAACTGACTCTAATTAATTAATGTTGGTCCTGTGATGCCTACAAAAGACTTGACAATAGTCAGGTAACTGGTGTGCTGTGATCATCACTTATCATGGATATCATAACCCTGTCCTTGTTACCCTATGGTTTTCTCCTCCCTCCCGTCTCATTGTTGGATCCACCTTTTAGACAGTAGTCTGCTAAGATTGGAAGCTCTTAGAGGCAGGGGGCATCTTTTTCTTATGAGTTTGTATGGCTCCCAGCACAACGGGACTTGGGCTTCTAAGGGCTACCGCAACAAAAATATATAACATAATAACAGCTTTCTGAACATGAATGAAATACATTGCTTGGTGTTGTTGTTTCTCATTTATGCCTCTAGTTTTTGTTTACTTTGGGTATGTCTACACTACGGGATTAATCCGAATTTATATAATCGAATTTTAGAAACAGATTGTATAAAGTCGAATGTATTCGGCCACACCACACACATTAATTTGGCGGTGTGCGTCCATGTACTGGGGCTAGCGTCGATTTCCGGAGCAATGCACTGTGGGTAGTTATCCCATAGCTATCCCATAGTTCCCACAGTCTCCCCCACCCATTGGAATTCTGGGTTGAGATCCCAGTGCCTGATGGGGCAAAAAACATTGTCGCAGGTGGTTCTGGGTACAGCTTCACCCCTCCCTCCATGAAAGCAACAGCAGACAACCATTTCGCACCTTTTTTCCTGGGTGAACACTGCAGACTCCATACCACGGCAAGCATGGAGCCCGCTCAGCTCAAGACAGCAGTCAAGAACATTGTAAACACCTCGCGCGTTCTCGTGCAGTTTATGCTGAGCCAGGACCAGAAAAATGAGGCGAGGAGGCGGCGGTGACGGCAGCGCAGCGACAAGCATGATGAGGACATGGACATGGACACAGAATTCTCTCAAACCGCGGGCCCCGGTGCTTTGGAGATCATGTTGTTAATGGGGCAGATTCTATCCGTGGAACATCGATTCTGGGCCCGGGAAACAAGAACAGACTGGTGGGACCGCATAGTGTTGCAGGTGTGGGACGATTCCCAGTGGCTGCGAAACTTTTGCATGCGTAAGGGCTCTTTCATGGAACTTTGTGACTTGCTGTCCCCTGCCTGAAGTGCCAGAATACCAAGATGAGAGCAGCCCTCACAGTTGAGAAGCGAGTGGCGATAGCCCTGTGGAAGCTTGCAATGCCAGACAGCTACCGGTCAGTCGGGAATCAATTTGGAGTGGGCAAATCTACTGTGGGGGCTGCTGTGATGCAAGTAGCCAAAGCAATCACTGAGGTGCTGCTACGAAAGGTAGTGTCTCTGGGAAATGTGCAGGTCATAGTGGATGGCTTTGCTGCAATGGGATTCCCTAACTGTGGTGGGGCAATAGATGGAACCCATATCCCTATCTTGGCACCGGAGCACCAGGGTACCCAGTACATAAACTGCAAGGGGTACTTTTCAATGGTGCTACAAGCTCTTGTGGATCACAAGGGACGTTTCACCAACATCAACGTGTGCTGGCCGGGAAGGGTTCATGACGCTCGCGTCTTCAGGAACACTACTCTGTTTAAACGGCTGCAGCAAGGGACTTACTTCCCGGACCAGAAAATAACCGTTGGGGATGTTGAAATGCCAATAGTTATTCTTGGGGACCCAGCCTACCCCTTAATGCCATGGCTCATGAAGCCATACACAGGCAGCCTGGACAGGAGTCAGGAGCTGTTCAACTACAGGCTGAGCAAGTGCAGAATGGTGGTAGAATGTGCATTTGGCCGTTTAAAAGGTCGCTGGCAATCGTTACTGACTCGCTCAGACCTCAGCCAAACCAATATCCCCATTGTTATTTCTGCTTGCTGTGTGCTCCACAATCTCTGTGAAAGTAAGGGGGAGACCTTTATAGCGGGGTGGGAGGCTGAGGCAAATCGCCTGGCTGCTGATTACACGCAGTCAGACACCAGGGCGATTAGAAGAGCACACCAGGAAGCGCTGTGCATCAGAGAAGCTTTGAAAACCAGTTTCATGACTGGCCAGGCTACAGTGTGAAATTTCTGTTTGTTTCTCCTTCATGAAAACCCGCCCCCTTTATTGACTCATTCTCTGTAAGGAACCCACCCTCCCCCTTCCCCCAGCTTGCTTTCAAAGGAAATAAAGTCACTATCGTTTAAAAATCATTTATTCTTTATTAATTGATTATAAAAAGAGGGAGAGAACCCGGTTGGGATTTGGGAGGAGGATCGGTGGGAAAGAAAAGGCCACTAAAAAAGGTTAAAAAAATGACAGCCTTTTGCTTGGGCTGTCCACTGGGGTGGGAATGGAGGGTGTACGGAGCCACCCCCTCCCCCGGCGTTCTTACACGTCTGGGTGAGGAGGCTATGGAACATGGTGAGGGGGGAGAGGGGTTATACAGGGACTGTAGTGGCACTCTGTTATCCTGCTGCCATTCCTGAAGCTCCACCAGACGCTGGAGCATGTCTGTTTGCTCACGCAGCAGTCCCAGCATTGCATCCTGGCTCCTCTGATCTTCCTGCCGCCACCTCTCATCTCGAGCGTCTCTCCTCTCCTCACGTTGGTCCCTCATGTCCTCACGTTGGTCCCTCCTGTCCTCACGTTCACTGGCTTCTTCTTTCCTATACTTTGAAACCATGTCCTTCCACTCATTCAGATGAGCTCTTTCACTGCGGGTGGATTCCATGATTTCTGCGAACATCTCATCTCGCGTCTTCTTTTTCCGATGCCTTATCTGAGATAGCCTTTGGGACGGACGAGGGAGGCTTGAAAAATTTGCAGCTGCTGGAGGGAGGGAAAAAAGGAGAGAATTTTTTAAAAAGATACATTTTGCAGAACAATGCTTATACTCTTTCATGGTGACCAACTCTATTCACATTACATAGCACATGTGATTTCTGTGCAAGGTCGCATTTTGCCTCTTAATATTGAGTGCCTGTGGCTTTGCTGCTAGAGATCACAGACGCAGGTCCGGGCAACAGAATTCGGCTTGCATGCAGCCATGGTAAGCCATTGTCTTTCGGCTTCTGCGCCCTCCTTTCCCACATACCAAGCAAAGCCCGTTGAGTGCTGCGGTTTTCCTGTTAACCTTCAGCAGCAGAAAACAAACTAACCCGCCCCCCAATCCAATTCTCTGGGATGATCGCTTTACCCCTCCCTCCACCACGTGGCTGGTATCAGGGAAGATCCCTGCTAGCCAAACGCGAAAAGCTCTGGGCCAATTCCCCCCGTCCCCCGCGCTTGGCTAACTGCAGGGAAGGATTTCTTTTCAGCCACAGGCAAACAGCCCAGTAGGAACGGCCACCTCTGTCCCCTTAATTAAATTCCCATATTTCAACCAGGTTACCACGAGTGATATCACTCTCCTGAGGATTACACAGCGAGATAAAGAACGGATGTTGCTTGAATGCCAGCAAACACCGGGACCATACACTGCCAGGCTTTGTCATGCAATGATACCAGATTACTTGCTGCAAGCATGGCATGGTCAAGTGTCCTACCATGGAGGACGGAATAAGGCTGCACTGCCCAGAAACCTTGTGGCAAGGCTTTTGGAATACCTCCAGGAGAGCTTCATGGAGACGTCCCTGGAGGATTTCCGCCTCATCCCCAGACACGTTAACAGACTTTTCCAGTAACTGTACTGGCCGCGAATGCATCCCAAGTCCTCAGGGCAAAGTAATTATTAAAAAACGCTTGCTTTTAAAACAAGTTTTATATATTAAAAGGTAAACTCACCTGAGATCCCTTCCATGGGGTCATGGTCTTGCATACTGGCTTGGGAGGGTACTTCAATCAGGCTGAGAAAAAGATCCTGGCTGTTGAGGAGAACGGAGTGCTGGGTGCTCTCTGCAAGCTCGTTCTCCTCTTCCTCCTCCTCCTCTTCCCCGTCCGCAGAATCCTCAGGTGTAGCTGATGAGATTATCCCCACCTCGGAATCCACGGTCAGAGGTGGAGTAGTGGTGGCGGCCCCCCCAGAACTGCATGCAGCTCGGCATAGAAGCGGCATGTCCGTGGCTCTGACCCGGAGTGACCGTTTGCCTCCTTTGTTTTTTGATAGGCTTGTCTGAGCTCCTTGACTTTCATGCGGCACTGATCTGAGTCCCTATTGTGGCCTCTCTCCATCATGCCTTTGGAGATTTTTTCAAAAGTTTTGGCATTTCGTCTTTTCGAACCAAGTTCTGCTAGCACTGAATCCTCTCCCCATATAGCGATCAGATCCAGTACCTCCCATACAGTCCAGGCTGGTGCTCTTTTTTGATTATTGGCCTGCATGGTTACCTGTGCTGATGAGCTATCTGTGGTCACCTCTGCTCTCCACGCTGGGCAAACAGGAAATAAAATTCAAATGTTCGCGGGGCTTTTCCTGTCTACCTGGCCAGTGCATCCGAGTTCAGATTGCTGTCCAGAGCGGTCACAATGGTGCACTGTGGGATAGCTCCCGGAGGCCAATACCATCGAATTGCGGCCACACTAACCCTAATTCGAAATGACAATATCAATTTTGGCGCTACTCCGCTCGTCGGGGTGGAGTACAGAAATCGATTTTAAGAGCCCTTTATTTCGAAATAAATGGCTTCGTTGTGTGGACGGGTGCAGGGTTAATTCGATTTAACGCTGCTAAATCCGAATTAAAGTCATAGTGTAGACCAGGCCTTTATCTCCCTTTTTTAAAAAACCCTCTGATACTACGCTCGTCTTTTAACTATAAAGATAAAGTAATACTATATTGGTTAAGAAAAATACTGGCATTTTTAAATAAAATATATTAAGAAAAAAATTAGTTAAGCAATAAAGAAATTATCAGTGAGGTAGACTAATGCAGTGGTTCTCAAACTGTGGGTCGCAACCCCCTTTGAATCGGGTTGCCAGGGTTGACTTAGACTTGCTGTGGCCCAGGGCTGAAGCCTGAGCCCCACTGCCCAGGCTGAAGCCAAAGCCTGAGGGCTTCAGCCCTGGGCGATGGGGCTCAGGGTGCAGGCCCCTTGCCTAGACAGAAGCCCTTGAGCTTCAGCTATGGCTCCCCTGCCAAGAGCAGTGAGGCTCGGGCAGGCTCAGGCTTCGGTCCCTCACTCCTGGGGGACATGCAGCATGTTCCAGCAGGGTGGGCCGGGCGACGCAGCCACAGCCTGCTACGGGGGGGTGGGGCCAAGTGGCACGGCTGCAGCCTGCCAGCCCCAGAACTGCAGCTGCTTCGGAGGCTGGGGGGAGAGCAGCGTGGCCAGAAGCGGAGAGACTCTGGCCCCGCCTCTTCCCTTTTGGCTGTGCTGCCTTTCCTTGTTCCCTCTCTATACCCATTCATAAGCCGACCCCCTTCTCTGGTGCTCTCCTTTTTTACTAAAAAAATTCAGCTTATGAATGAGTATATACGGTAATTTTTGTTGTCAGAACGGGGACGCGGTGCAATGAAGTTTGAGAACTCCTGGACTAATGTAATGTGCCCAAGCCCTACTTTTTTGTGCTGTTATCCAGTCGGATTTCATAATCTAAGCAGGATCAGCTTGGGACAGTTCTTACATGGGAAACTGCCACTGAGGAACATCTAGGTGTTGATTAATTAGTTAATGTTTATAAATCAGATGGAGGATGCTATGGAATTGCAAAGCAATATTATTTCCTGTATTAGCTTGCTGTAACTGTGCACTCAGGGCCGGCTCTAGCTTTTTTGCTGCCCCAAGCAGCAAAAAAAAGCGCCGCCCCCCAGGCTCCCCGCCAAGCCGCGCCGCCCCCCCCCCGAGCGCCCCCTCCCTGTGCCAAGCACCGCTGCCGGAACCCCCCCCAGCGCCGAGCGCCGCACTGCCGGAGCCCGCCCCCGCCCTCTGCCGAGCACCGCCGGAACCCCCTTCCAGCGCCGCGCCTGCGCCGCCTCCTCACCGAGCCCCGCAACTGGAGCCCGCCCCCCCCAGCGCCGCGCCACGCCACGCCGCCGGAGCGCACGGAATGCCGTGCCGCGCTCCCCCCGCCGCCCCTTACCAGGTGCCGCCCCAAGCATGTGCTTGGGTGCCTGGTGCCTAGAGCCGGCCCTGTGTGCACTATAGGTGAAATACACCCCTGTGCAGAGGAACTGAACCAGGCCTATGCACCACGTAAATCCAGTTTAAGCCCTGTAAACAGGATTTAAGTGGTGCATAGCCCTTGCACTTGCCCTCTGCACAGGGGAGAACGTCACACTATCTGTGGATATCTGCACAGAGCCCTTGATCCTACAGACCTCCTTGGAACCTCATCACAATCTGCCCTACACATTGCTTTCCCACCTTAAATAAAGTATGTGCAAGGGGCCAGCTTCCTATCCCTACATTAAAAAAATTATGGACTCTTCTATTCAGTTTAAACTAGTTAAGTTCATCCCTCAAGTCAAACACAGCATCACCAGGCAAACCAAATTTCAAAAGAATTTAGAAACGGTATTTTAGCATAAATTTGACTTTAAACTGGAGTTTGGCCCTTTCCATATTGGCTGACTAACTCATGTTTAAATCAAGACAGCACGAAGTGGTTAGTTTTAACCCTGTTAAAGCTACTCTCACACACACACACATATGGTCCATATATTAAGTATGTTATGCATACTTCAGCACTGAGACTAACTTTTTTCAGCAGTGACTAAGCACCTTTCAGTCATTACTAGAGCCATTAATTTAAGTATCAGCGTTGTCGGGATGTACTGTTCTCCTAGTGTGCCAAGGATGTCCACACAGCCATTGATTTAAGAGATAATATCACTTGCTTCCAAGTTTATGAGGCAATAAACAGCTCCTGCATATTGATGAATGCTGAGGTGTTTGCTCAGCACATTTGCAGGGGACATTTATTACCAAGTGCTGTGCTTTAAAAGCAAATGAAATTGCAACTATTCTCACTTTCTTTTGTGGGGGGAGAAAAAAAACGGTTGTTTTTAATTTGTTCCTCCACTTCCACTCCTCCTGTGACTCATTAAAATGACAGATTTAGCCCTGCAAGATTCCTTCTATGTGAATGGTTCAAGACTACAGTTTGGTTTTTCTTTTGTTGCTTTGGGTGAAAATGCTTTCAAAGCAGGTGAGATTGTCAGAATACTTGAGAAGAATGGCTGAGTCTGCTTTTTAATTCTTTATTAGCCAAACCCACCTCCAATGCCCCCCGGGATGAATTTCAAGTTAGCCCATCAGGATACCCACATGAATTGTTATGATTACACTCACATTCATTCATCTGTCCATATAATATACAAATGAATTGTTTTTAATCTGTGGATCATGAAAATGTCAATGACTAGAGATGAGCCTTTAGAGTGTTCACCAGGTAGAATGTTTTTTGGAATCTAAATGCTTTTACCCGTTCAATATTGTGAAAGAAGCAAGGAGTGGGGGGAAAGGAATGAGACTGACTGCAAAGCTGCGTGCCAACTGAGACGTTATGAGGATGCCAAATAGAGAAAGCAACCCTTGAAAAATGCATTAGATTATCAAAAACAGAAAACTGATTTATAGCTGCAGTAATCAATTCTGTGCTCTCCATTTCCATAATAGAGAGCAATTACAAAAAATGCATTTAAAGCTGTAATAAAAAGTTATGCAAAGATTTTCTGTAGATATTTTGTTTAGCTGCAGTTTGGAGCTAAAATAGAAAGACATTTGGATGAAAAGTTGGAATGCAAAATCTAAGTTGGAAGAAAGAGTAGTTTCCAAAATCTAAGAAGCTTTTCATGAGAAAAAGAAGAGCCAATAGGATCTTTTAGCTTGTGTGCATGGTGTTAAATGTAAGCAGCAGCAGACCTATGTGTTATTTTAAAAATGTGTATTTGAGCTTTTTAGTAGAACATGAAAATTCCTTCTTCATCCTTAAAGTCTGATACTGGGGAAGAAAAATAGCTTCAAATACATTATGATGCCATTTTTCAGAGTAACAGCCGTGTTAGTCTGTATCCGCAAAAAGAAGAACAGGAGTACTTGTGGCACCTTAGAGACTAACAAATTTATTAGAGCATAAGCTTTCGTGGACTACAGCCCACTTCTTCGGATGCATATGCATATGCATCCGAAGAAGTGGGCTGTAGTCCACGAAAGCTTATGCTCTAATAAATTTGTTAGTCTCTAAGGTGCCACAAGTACTCCTGTTCTTCTATGATGCCATTATTATTTGCATTTGTTCTTTCTAATTTAGGAGGCAGCCCTACAAATCTTACTAATGAAAGTAAGCCTTACATATATGAGTAGTCCCATAAAAATCAGTGGATCACTTTTGTAGCATAGGAAAGAAACTACGGGGTCATGCCATTAGGTTAGAGTAAGGCCAGTCTATTCTTACGTGTCTGGAAAGTATTATGCACCTCTGTGCGGCTATAAAATACTGGAAAATACAAATTTAAAAATACAGCTCACTTTCATCAACCTTTTTTTCAGCCACACTTATCTGTCTCCTTAATATTTCACATGGTCAGAAAATCATCCTAACCCTAACATTAAAAGTTATCTGTTACATAACCATGCCAGCTGTTGAGGGGTTTCCACTTTTAATGGATGGTACGTCATGGATGGACCCTAGTGCTCTGAGGCAATAAAACAACACATGGAGCAGACATTTTCTGTTCCTCAGATACACCCACTTAAACAGTCCCTTCTACCTAATCCTCACAACTCCCAGTTTAATCCCAATACTTGGTCCTATTCCATCATGACCCTTTTTCCTCTGATTTATATTATTTACACTAAGGCAGGGATCGGCAACCTTTGGCATGTGGCTCACCAGGGTAAGCACCCTAGTGGGCCGGGCCAGTTTGTTTACCTGCCATGTCCGCAGGTTCAGCCGATCGCGGCTCCCACTGGCTGCAGTTCACCGCTCCAGGCCATGGGGGCGGCGGGAAGTGGCAGTCAGCAAATCCCTTGGCCCATGCCGCTTCCCGCCGCCCCCATTGGCCTGGAGCGGTGAATCCCAGCCTGTGAGAGCCGCGATTGGCCGAACCTGTGGACGCAGTAGGTAAACAAACCTGCCCAGCCCGCCAGGATGCTTACCCTGGTGAGCCGCGTGCCAAAGGTTGCCGATCCCTGCACTAAGGGTATGTCTACATGGGGATAAAAGCCTTGTGGCACAGCTGTGGCCAGCCCAGTCAGCTGACTCAGGCTGGTGAGATTTGGGTTGCTGGGCTAAAAATTGCTGTATAGATGTTTGGGAATGGGCTGAAGCCCAAGCTCCAGGATCCTCCACTCTTACAGAGTCCCAGAGCTCAGGCTCAGCCTAAACCTGAACACCTACACAGCAGTTTTTCAGACCCAAAGCCCAAAACCCACAAGCCCGAGTCAGCTGACCTGGGATGTTACATACCAGGGTACAATGCAGACCAATGGGGGTGGGGGGACTGTGTCACCCCTGCCCTGTAACCTGGTGTGCCTTGCAATGCCTTGCTGTTGTGGTCTCCAACCTGTACTTCTCATAACCAGTCATCAGTATGCAGGCTACTCCCAGACGTGTTTGTGTAACTGCAGCCCGCCAGTCACACCTTGGCTCTCACCAGCCCTGGTCATACTGCAGGGTGATC
Organism: Malaclemys terrapin pileata; assembly: GCF_027887155.1. NCBI lineage: Eukaryota > Metazoa > Chordata > Testudines > Emydidae > Malaclemys > Malaclemys terrapin. Next base: position 91,772,791 of record NC_071507.1, read on the forward strand.
CTAATGCACTCCCAGTCCCAGACTTTCCCCCAGAAATGTATGTTTTGTACTGCCCAGCCCTCTCCTAGACAGTCCATATATATAAAATCTGTTATTCCTTTAAGGGAATCATATACACTAGCCTGTTCTCTTAAATAGAGTTACCCAGACATTTCAATTTAAACATACTGGATTAGATAAAACCGTAAAACACATTTATAAATTACAAAGCGATAGATTTTAAGTGAGTACAAGTAACGAGGCATAAAAGTCAGAAATGGCTATAAGAAAAAAAATAAAGATAAAATGCTTTCTAGTGCCTAACAAACTATATTAGATTCAAGCAAAATTTCTCACCACATACTTTCAGTAAGATTACTTATCAGACTCCTCAGGTCAGGACCCTCCTCCCCCCCAGAGTCCAACAGCTGTTTCCTGTTTCTTCTCAGGTACAGAGAATGCAATGGACAGGGAGGGGGGGCTCTCTTGAAGTCTTTGCCCTTCCTTTTTATAGTTCCAGTCCCCCTCTTGAAAAGCATTTCCAGATGAGAACCAGGAGACAAGGAGTCTATGTGGAAGGATGTTCCTTGCTGGCTGTTTTCACCTGTTTGAGCTTCCTTTGTTTTCCCTTCCTGCTTGATGACTCTGTTTACTGCTTAAATGCAAATTAAGGCAAGCACACATTCCTTTGTTTAGGACAGACCTGTTAGCTGGCTTCTGCCTAGGCAGGGCTGTGGGGTTTGGAACATGTGTTGTAAACATCATACAGGGGGATTTTATCACTTCACATAAAATGTTGCCACACATATTTTATCAGGGTATTACTGATCAGCAAGTTATGAGGTTTCAAATGATACCTCACAAGGCATACCTAGTACAAAGATTATTATTATTAAGATTAGTACATAGTGTGTGAATTCAGAGTGTATTCTGTCACACCCGGGCCAGCTGCGTTTTTTTTATCCCAGTGTAGACATAACCTGTGGCCCTTTACATTGCTTTGCCATTTGAAATGGGCCTTAAAGTGGGAGTAAATGATTTACTCCCACTTAAGGCTCTTTTACACTACCAGAATGGGGTAAAAGGGTCTAGTGTAAATGAGAATAGGGCACATTCTCCTCTTTCTAATTTACCTGGAGCACAATAGTCAGTACAGTACAGCAATACAGGACAGTATGGGAATATTTAATCTAAATAAAGATTTTTTTTTACTGAACATTTAAATATAATTTTCAGACAAAAACTGTGTTAAGATGGAGTTAAGGTTGAGAGTACATTGCAGTAATTTAGGATAAAAATACATCACAGGGACATAATGATACCACGCAATAACCATAAGATTACAAAGGCATTTTAGTGTTTGTCATCCCAGATTAGATCAAACTGATTTTTTAAAGACACATTATATTTCCCCCTTCTTCATATTGTCACTACAGGGCAAAGTAAAGGTGGTTTGGCTGCCCTAACTGCATTTCCATACTTTAACATGACTTTTCAATTCAGAGAAACTCATGAAGAATTGTACCCTTTCAAAATTACTGCCATCCATAATTTTCCTCAATGGGACTGAGGTCATAGGCTTCCCGCAGTTAAACTGCCTGGGCCAGCTGAGTTTTTTTTTTATCCCAGTGTGCAACCACCACAGTCAGGCTCAAGCCCTCTGGCTGGGGCAGGCAGCAAGCATGGATAGGCTCAGCCCTCTGGCGTAGGGTTACCATATTCAAACATTTAAAAAAGAGGACACTCCTCAGGGCCCCGGTCCCGCCCCCGGCCCTGCCCCAACTCCGCCCCTTCCCCACCCCGGTCCCGCCCCACCCCCACCCCTTCTCCGCCCCCATTCCAACCCCTTCCCCAAAGTCCCTGCCACAACTCTGCCCCCTCCTCTGAGCACCCCGCATTCCCCCTCCTCCCTCCCGCTCTGATCTTGGTTGGGGGTTGCTAAGTGCTTCCCTGCTCCCCACTTGCCCCGTAGCCCCTGCAGCCTCTATGCCCTTGCCTGCCCTGCTCCTCCTCACCCTGCAGCCTCTGTACCCCCCCGCCCCTGCAGCCTCTGTGCCCCCTGCTCCCCACTCACCCTGCAGCCTCTGCGCCCCCTGCCTGCCTTGCCCCTGCAGCCTCTGCACCCCCCACCCCTACAGCCTCTGTGCCCCCTGCTCCCCACTCGCCCTGCAGCCTCTGCACCCCCTGCCTGCCCTGCTCCTCCTCGCCCTGCAGCCTCTGCACCCCCTGCCTGCCCTGCCCCTGCACCGCCTCTGCACCCCCTGTTCCCCACTCGCCCTGCAGCCTCTGCGCCCCCTGCCTGCCCTGCCCCTGCAGCCTCTGCACCCCCCCGCCCCTGCAGCCTCTGTGCCCCCTGCTCCCCACTCGCCCTGCAGCCTCTGTGCCCCCTGCCTGCCCTGCCCCTGCAGCCTCTACACACACACACACCCCCGCCGCCTGTCCTGCTCCCCCCACTCACCCAGCAGAGGGAGAAATGCAGGCTCCAGGTGGAATCAAACACAGCCGCGCTGCTCTGTGGGGGGAGGAGGGAGCGGGACTCTGGTTGCTAGAGGCCCTAGTGGCTGCGAGCGGCTTTCAATCAGGCCAGGCGTCCAATCAGCCGCGCCGCACTCCACAGGAGGGGAAGTGGGAAATCCCGGACATTTCTACTTGATTAGAAATCTCCCCCCGGACGGCCATTTAACACTGAAAAAGCCGGACATGTCCGGGGAAACCCGGACGGATGGTAACCCTACTCTGGCGTGACTAAGCAGAAGCAGTCTATGGCTCAGCTCCCTGGCTGGGCAGACAGCAAACAAATGCAGGCTGTTTGACCTATGGTGGATAGGCAGCAGTGTCTGACTCTTTCCTGGCTCTTCCTGAACTGAGCTGTTGGCCCTGCCTCTTATCCTTCCTGTTCCGCCCCCTGCTTCTGGTGCAAGGGGTGGTCCCATCCTGGCTCCGCCCACGAGGGTGAAGGGAGCGGTTCTTCCCTGTCAGCATCAGAGGGAGGCCACTCTGTCTTGCTACATGCTTCTGTGGCCCAAGTGGTTAGCCAATATTTGGAGCCTTATAGGATTGTTTCCATTAGGGGGAGAAATGGATATTACAAGTTAGATAAATACTTTGCAATGATCCTCTTTGTTTACTAAAAGCTGTTTCTCTGAACACAGTACAAAAAAACAGCAGCAGGAAGTACCCTGACTATCGATTTCCAAGTGTGCCCCTCCAGTCAGTTCTGTACCCCAAGGAGCTCTGTCTCTCTGCTATCTCTCAGGGCTATGCTTATAGAATCATAGAATCATAGAATCATAGAGGAGCTTACTTTGCTTAGCACACCCATCAGCGCTAACCAGGTCTGTGATTGTCTATAGATCAAAGATCTGCTTGATGGCAGCCATTAACATTTTCCACCATAACATTATTGTAACTAGATACAATACTAAGTACAATTCATTTTAAACTAGAAAAGCCCTTTTATTTTTGAAGGGATTCCTTCAAGTAAAATATACACCACAAACATATATTCTTAGAAAGTGCTGACTCCTGATATGGAGGGGAGATACGTTTTAAAGGAGAAAAAATAAAGAGGAAATACAGATGGCCCTCTGATTATGTGTGATTTTCACATTTAGTACTATAATTAGATCTCTTCAGAAGTAGAGCTGGCAGTCATTTAATTATTAACAGAAAAAGAAAGTGGGGCTCCTTAGCACCACAGAGATAAGATTGGGAGACTAACTTTGAATTGGTGTAGTGGTGCACAGCCATATCCTCTATACAAAGAGCACACTTTGTGTCAATCTTAATAGAATATGCATGTATTGGGCAGGGGTAGGGGGGAGAGGGAGAGGAAGCTTGCCATTGTGGATTTGGGTAAACCCTCCTCCCTCTGAAAACAGCTGCAGTTGTTTTTCATTTTTAATACCATTTGTTATTTCCTGCACAAGCCTGAACTGTGGCTCACCCTCCAGAAAGCAGACATAGAACTATAAAAAGTATCTTGCTATAAAGGACTTTTTAAAACAGTATGTTTTAATTGCTTCCTGGTTTCAGCAAACTGTTTTATATTTGAAACTTAACATCAGGATTACATTTTAGTTTGTTGGACTTTTTATTATTTTAAGCATAAATTATTGTGAGATGTTAATGTGTTTAGAGGGTGTCTTTATGAATGTAGGTGGTACTTGTGTAATTGATAAGGTGTTTTAAATAGTTGTACAACCACCCAGCTTTTAATTAGTTACACAAAGTGTCATCAAGCCCTGTGAATGTAATGCTATTTGTATTACAATACTTCAGCAAATACTGAGCAATTAGGTGGTACCTTTTCATCATTAAAATATGGTATATGTATCAGTTAAATAATCCTATTGGTGGGTAATTATATCCATTTGACAGAGGGTAAAAGAAGTTAGATGACTTGTCCAAGGTCACAGAAGGTTTAGGTATAGAATCAGTGAGCTCTAGAACTCGGGAACTGATGGCTCCCTGTTCTGTGCTCAGGTCACACTTTTTCACCCAGTATAATGTAAAGAGCATATATATGACGGGCCCAATATTCATGCTGTGCACTGTCATGCCAGGGGAAAACACATGAAACTGAGTATCTATCTGCACTGGACAGTTCTAGCAACATTTGGGGAGTTAATGTTGATTTTTTGGTGCTCACATAATCGGTCTTCTTCTTAGTAATTTGTCATCTTGCAGATTTTGAGATTGTAATATGACTGCTAAAATATACCCAGGTGATTTATAGACTCAGGGACTCTCCTGAAGTCTGTGCTATAATAAATTGATGTCATTGTGGAGAGAAAGATATAGAGGAGACAGTGTACTCTGGCTCTGCCACTGTTTATCTCCAGCCCATGAAGTTAAAAATCAACTCAGTGATTTTTTATATTATGTATTCTGACTGGAATCAGATGAAAACTGAGGATGTGCAAGAGAACTGAACAGCTTGACATGATTGTGGTGCGATTTACAGTAGTAATAACCTACTTAGTTCTGAATTACCACGTGATATATGGCAAGATGGCTGATCCATGAGCATCACAAAGCCATCAGGTGACTTAAAGATGTGTAACTTTTTCAAAGGGCTGTTTTATTTTACTTCCTTGGGAGGAATAGGAAAATGCAAATTAAAATGGCATGCTGCTTAAGGATAAGTCAGATCTCCACCCCAATCAACAGAAACAGGTATGCATGAACTGAAGGCTCAAACATCTCAGGAGCAGTCCAGCTTTGCAAGCAATAGTGAAATCAATGGAAAGCCTCAGTATCAATACTGGATTTTACCCATAATTGGGGAGATCATGGGGACACCGTAGAGGGTCCAACCCCAAATCTGACAGCTGCTGTGCTGTTGAGGAGGATGAAAGTCGCAGGGAAGGAGAACATTAAGCTGGAATGAAGGAAAACAATCTCATAGTTGGGACCTTCCTTCCAAGTAATGTCACGGTATCCTCTCACATGAGGATATCCCTCCAGAGGAGGTACCCCAGTTATTATGAAGAGATAGGAAACAGTAATGGGGGATTCAATCATTAGAAATGTAAATAGCTGGCTTTATGATGACTGGGAGAACTGCATGGTGAACTGACTGTTGGGTGTGAAGGTTGCAGACCTCTCGAGAGGTCTGGACCGTTTGGTAATAGTGACCATACTATAATTAAATTTAACATCCCCATGGCAGAGAAAACACCACAGCAGCCCAACACTGTAGCATTTAATTTCAGAAAGGGTGACTACACAAAAATGAGGAAGTTAGTCAAACAGAAATTAAAAGGTACAGTGCCAAAAGTAAAGGACAGGAGTACTTGTGGCACCTTAGAGACTAACAAATTTATTTCAGCATAAGCTTTCGTGGGCTACAGCTCACTTCTTCAGATGCATAGAATGGAACACACAGACAGAAGATATTTATACATACAGAGAACATGAAAAGGTGGAAGTACGCATACCAATTGTAAGAGGCCAATCAATTGAGATAAGCTATCAGTAGCAGCAGAAGAAAAAACTTTGAAGTGAAATCCCTGCGAGCTGCATGGAAACTTTTTAAAGACACCATAAAAGAGGCTCAACTTAAATGTATACACCAAATTAAAAAACATAGTAAGAGAACCAAAAAAGTGCCAATGTGGATAAACAACAAAGTAAAAGAAGCAGTGAGAGAGAAAAAGGCATTCTTTAAAAAGTGGAAGTTAAAGCCTAGAGAGGAAAATGGAAAGGAGCATAAACTCTTGCAAATGAAGTGTAAAAATATAATTAGGAAGGCTAAAAAAGAATTTGACGAACAGCTAGCCAAAGACTCAAAAAGTAATAGCAATTTTTTTTAAAGTATATCAGAAGCAGAAAGCCTGCTAAACAACCGGTGGTGCCCCTGGATGATTGAGGTGCTAATGGAGCACTAAAGGAAGACAAGGCCATTGCAGAGAAGCTAAATTAATTCTTTGCATCGGTCTGCAGAGGATGCGAGGGGAATTCCCACATCTGAGCCATTCTTTTTAAGTGACAAATCTGAGGAACTGTCCCAGATTGAGGTGTCAATAGAGAAGGTTGTGGAACAAATTGATAAATTAAACAGTAAGAAGTCACTAGGACCAGATGGCACTCACCCAAGAGCTCAGAAGGAACTCAAATATGAAATTACAGAACTACTAACTGTGATTTGTAACCTATCGCTTAAATCTGCCTCTGCACCTGATGACTGGGGGATAGCTAATGTAACACCAAATTTTAAAAGCAGCTCCACAGGTGAACCTCCCAATTATAGACCAGTAAGCCTAACCAGGCAAATGGTTGAAATTACAGCAAAGAACAGATTTATCAGATACATAGATAAACACGATATGCTGGGGAAGAGTCAACACAGCTTTTCTAAAGGGAAATCATGCTTCACCAATATATTAGAATTCTTTGCAGGGGTCAACAAAGATGTGGACAAGGGTGATCCAGTTGATATAGCATGCCTGGACTTTCAGAAAGCCTCTTGCACCAAAGGTTCTTAAGCAAAGTAAGGAGTCCTGGGGTAAGAGGGGAGGTCCTCTTATGGATCAGTAACTGGTTAAAAGGGTAGGAATAAATGGTCAGGTAAATAGCAGGGTCCCCCAAGCATCAATATTGGGACTAGTGCTGTTCAACATATTCCTAAATGATCTGGAAAAAAGGATGAACAGTGAGGTTTGGAGATGATACAAAATTACTCAAGATAGTTAAGTCCAAAGAAGACTGTGAAGAGTTACAAAGAGATCTCACAAAACTGAGTGACCAGCAAGAAAATGGCAGTTAAAATTAAATGTTGAAAAATGCAAAGTAATGCACCTTGGCAAACCTAATCCCAACAATACATACAAAATGATGGGGTCTAAATTAGCTGTTACCATGCAAGAACGAGATCTTGGAGTCATCATTATGTTTTCATACTCACTCAACGTGTAGCAGCAGTAAAAAAAGCTAACAGAATGCTAGGAACCATTAAGAAGGGGATAGCTAATAAGACAGAAAATATCATAATGCCACTATACAAATTCTTGGTATGCTCACACCCTGAATACTGCATGCAGTTCTGGTCACCCCCGTTTCAAAAAAAGATACATTAGAATTGAAAAAAGTACAGAGAGGGGCAACAAAAATGATTGGGATATGGAACAGCTTTCATATGAGGAGAGATTAAAAAGCCTGGGACTGTTCAGCTTGGAAAATAAATGATTGAGGGGGGATATTATAGAGGTCTATAACATCATGAATGGTGTGGAGAAAAAGTGTTATTTACCCCTTCACATAACAGAAGAACCACGGGTCACCCAATAAAATTAATAGGCAGCAGGTTTAATACAAAAATAAGGCAGTATTTCTTCATACAACACACAGTCAACCTGTGGAACTCATTGCCTGGGGATGTTGGGAAGGCCAAAAGTATAACTGGGTTCAAAAAAGAATTAGATAAGTTCATGGAGGATAGGTCCATCGATAATTATTAGCTAAGATGTTCAGGGACACAACTTCATGGTCTGGGTGTCCCTAAACCTCTGACTGCCAGAAGCTGCGACTGAATGACAAGAATGAGTCACTTAATAAATTGCCAAGTTCTGTTTATTCCCTCTGAAGCACTTGGCATTGGCCATGGCCAGAAAACAGGACAGGATGGACCATTGGTCTGATCCAGTATGGCCATTATGTTTTTAGATTCTAAGCTATGCTGCATAGCTTAGAGCAGGGGTGGGCAAACTACGGCCTGCAGGCTGGATCTGTCCTGCGAGCTGTTTTAAGCCGGCCTGTGAGCTGCACCATGCGGCTCGGCCCCGCTCCGGCAGCGGTGCTGGGTCGGGGGCTGCACCATTTTAAAGCTTTTTCTGCAGTCATGAGGTCTAGGAATTTACTTTAAAAAGCTGATACAAATCCCCAGTTCTTGGAGTTTGGTTAACAGTCAACAACACCACCAATGTCATGCTGACCAGCCCCATCTCACATGTGATTTCAGTTTGCGTATTGCTCTCCTGTTTTTTAGTACAGAGAGTAGTCAAATTAACACAAGAAGTTTCAGCAGCTAAGAAACTAGAGTTGCAAAAAGCAATGTTCAATGGGAATGTCTGATACCATTTCAGGTATTCTGGATTTTCATCTGACTTTTAACACACTTCACACTTTTCTTTTTCCACCCCCACTGTCCCTCTGTGAAGAAGCAGAAAGGGCCTCTTGAAGCTGGCAACTCTTTTTCCGGGGATGACTGTGACTTTGTGCCTGCACCCTCAAGAGGCGTGTGGGTGCCATTGGGGAATTTGTGCACAGCAAGTTCTCCCCAACTCAAAAAGGAAGCTGCATAATTTGGACCAGTTGCTTTTATCTTCCAACTATAACAAAAAGAAATCTCATTGAGCAGAAAAAGCCCATAATAAGGAATGAGTGAAAATGTAGGGAACACTTAGCCCTGGGAGAATTCTAGCCAAGGTACTTGATATATTCATGCTAACCATTTCCATAAGCATTATTTTAACCAAGTCTGCAGTGTCTCTTGTTCAGTTACTCAGAACTTTATATTGTCTCATTCCTGAGGTATTTTTGTGGTGTTTCTTTGGTCATTATGGGTCAAACCTGGCCCTGATTTACAGCTTATGTAATCCTACTGAGGGGAATGGGAGATGGATGGGGTGAAAAGCAGGTCAACATTTGGCTCTAACCATTCAAAATGACTCATACCTTCTCTGTGAAATGGCTTGTGTTACACAAAATACATTTGCTTTAAAATACAGGGCCCTATTGTTTCCCCAGATCTGTACACATCCCTTCCCTAGTCTGCTGAATGTGGAAGAATGGATGAAGTCTCAGTTTTCTAGGATTTATGCATGGGGAGGAGGAAGGGGAAGAACAACCAAAAGAAAATCCTATGGAGAATCTATGAAAAAGTTAATACTACCCCAAACTTTTTATAATTAATTTTCTTTTAACTTTTCCAACATAAAAAACACGGGTTACTTCCCATACAGTAACTGGAGTTCTCTGAGATGTGTGGTCCCTATAGGTATAGAGATTGAAGGACTTCTGTGCTGAAGGACACATCTGCTTAAGAAGCTTGTACCAGGGCATAATGCCTAGTAAGTGTGTGCACAGTCCCCCATATTGCTGCTCTACAGATCTCCAAGAGGGGAACATCCTGAAGAGAAGCTACCAAGTAGCCTGGGCTCTGGTTTAGTGAACCCTCACATCTTGAGGGGGAGAAGGCACCATCTGCTCATAGCAAAGCAGGATGTAACCTGAGATCCATTTAGAAAGTCTCAGTGCGGAAATTGCTTCCCCTTCCATCTACTCAGCAATGGAAATGAAGAGTCTGAGATTTCCTGAAAGGTTTTGTCCTTTACAGGTAGAAAGATAAGGCGCAAAAAACCATCCAGTCCTTATCCTTAGGAAAGGCAACATACGGAGGGTCCGCCATATGGGCGCCAAGCTCATCTAGTCTTCTGGTGAAGGTGATGGCAGTTAGGAAGGCCACTTTCTTAGAGAGATGAAGAAGGGAGCAGGAGACAAAGGGTTTGAAAGGAGAATTCAAAAATGCTGACAATACAAGGTTGATGTCCCAAGTTGGTGTCCGTTTCAGCACCGGAGGAAAAGTTCTGGCAAGGCCTTTCAAAAACCTTACAGTCATATGGTGGGTGATGACCAAACTGGTCTCCACTGGAGGTTGGAAGGTGTTGATCACTGCCAAAGGTACACACAGTGAGTTGAGAGATAGATCCTACTTCTTTAGTAAAAGGAGGTACCCTGTTTCCCCGAAAATAAGACAGTGTCTTATATTAATTTTTGCTCCCAAAGATGCGCTAGGTCTTATTTTCAGGGGATGTCTTATTTTTCAGAAATGAAAAATGCCTTATTATCGGTGGATGCCTTATTATCGGGGAGGTCTTATTATCGGGGGATGCCTTATATTACAACGAGAGGCAAAACTGTAAGTAGGCCTTATTTTCGGAGGATGTCTTATTTTCGGGGAAACAGGGTAGTCCAAGATGGTAGAGGTATCTGAGTCCTCAGGAGGTATCAGATGATGTTGGCACCAGATAGAAAATCTCTTCCATTTAGCTGCGTAACATTTGCCTACAGATATTTTCCTGCTATTATTGGGGATGACTGTACCTCCTCACAGAACATCACCTTTCTAAACTTGTCGTCCATCCAAATATCAGACTGGTAGATGGAGGGATGCTGTATTGCAATTGCTGGTCTGGTCTTTGTCCTGAGTCAGCAAGTTTAGGATTTGTATGCACAGATGTGCCACCATCTGGGGGATGCTGGTGAATGAAGACTGCTTCTGCCATTAGTGTGCCACTAGGACCACCAAAGCTTTGTCCTGTTTGATTTTTCTCAGGAGCTGACATAAGAGAAGAAGGGGTGGGAAAGCATACCTTAGCAGCACTGAACTAAGAATGCATGTCATGACTGGGACTTGGTGGTCAAACCTAGTGAGTGGAGCAAGAGTTGGAAGTAAGTTGAGGGTCAGAGCTGGAGTCGGGAGTCAAGCCAAGGGTCAGGGCTGGAGTCAAGAATTGAGCCAAGGGTCAGAGCCAGAGCTGGAGTCTCAGATCAGGGGCAAGGATCAGGAAGAAGGAAGGAACTAAGAACAAGGCAGGGAGGCTGGAACCAGGGACAAGTCAGGAAAGCAGAGCTCAGGAGTCAGGCTCCACTACAGAAGCCAGACAGGAATTCACCCAGTTGCATGGACTATTTTCCGTGTCTTCTTCTGGTTTAAAAAGTGCAGCCAGATCAATTGATAGGGACTGGCACTCCTCCAATCAGGACTCCCCTGGGCAGTGCCTCTGGTGGGGTCAGAGTTCCATTAGTCATTCAGCCCACCAGTTACTAACAAGTTGCTAAATGGTGGCTGGGATGTGATGGTGGCCTGGGGACTTATCACCCCAGGTCTTGATCCTCACAATATGTCCCCTTTGGAATTGTGTCCCCCAAGCTACTCGGAATAGTAGGCTGGGCACTGCCCGTTCTTTTGGGACACAAAGAGATCCCACTATGGGAATTCCCACTGTCAGAAGATGTTCTGAACCACCGACTTGTGCAGTTCCCACTCATGGTCTATGTGGAAGTGTCTGCTAAGGCTGTCCACTGAGGTGGACATTACTTCCGGGAGGTGCACTGCTGAAAGGAGTCTGCTGCACCAATTCCAGAGTTTGACCACTTCTGTGCAAAGAGGAGTGGACCTCATTCCTATCTGCTTGTTGATGTAGTATACTGTGATCACATTGTCCAACATGACCTGAATGTGTAGGGCATGGATGAAAGGTGAGAACCTTTTGCAGGCTTTGTGTACAGCTCACAGTTCAAGGAGATTGAAATGAAGCTTGGATTCTTGCCGAGTCCAACATCCTAGGGCCACATGACAGTCCAAATGCGCTTCCCACCCTAGTAGGGAGGCATCTGTGATTAACCTCTTCATGGGTGGAGAGGGAACCCCTTATGCACAAGGGTGAATGTGGGGGAATTGAGACTTGCTTGTCCAGGCAGTCTCTGTTTGTAGTGCAAACTGTTCATAACCACTCCTGAAGACACCAAAGGTGGAACCTCGCAAAGAGTCACATAGGCACATGAAGCCACATGGCCTAGTAGAACCAAGCAGGAGTCCACTGTTGGCTGAGAATTTAGATGAAGTGAGTCAATGAGGTCCCTTGGTGCTTGAAATCTGTCCTGGGGTAAGTATGCTTTGCTGAAATCGGGTCCAAAGTTGCTCCAATAAGGTCTATAGTTTGTATGGGAACTAGCATGGACTTTTCTAGGCTTATGTGCAGTCCTAAGGATTGAAGGAGTCTGAGTAGGAAAAGAACTGCCGACTGTACCTCCCTATAGGACTGACCTATAAGCAGCCAGTTGTCAAGGTAGGGGAATACTGGGATGCCCTGGTGGCACAGGTGAGCTGCCATCACTGCTAGTACCTTTGTGAAGACCTTCTGGGCCATCAAGAGACCAAAGTGAAGTATTCTGTATTGATAATGGGCTAGGCGCACAGTAAATCACAGGAACCTCCAGTGAGCAGGATGAATGCCTTGGTGGAAACAGGGATCCTTCAAATCGAGACCTGAGAACCAGATGCCTCTGTTTAGAGTGGGGAGTAGGGAGGCCAGGGTAATCATCCAGAATTTTGAATGACATATGAAAATGTTTAGTTGTCTGAGGTCCAGAATGGGTCTCCATCTTCTCTTCTTTTTGGAGACAAGGAAATATCTTGAATAAAACTCCTCCCCTTTGCACTGAGGAGGGACTGGCTCTATAGTATCCAGCAAGATTAGGGAATCTACTTCATATCTGAGAATGCTCTCATGAGAGGGGTCACTGAAGAGGGATGGGGAAGGAGTGGGATTTGTGGTGGGGATGGACAGGAATCCGATCATGTGGCTGGTAGTGACAATGTCTAAGACCCATTTGCCTGATGTAACCAAGTACCACATAGGTAAGAAATGGACCAAATGACCAACTAATGTATTGTGAGTGCCAGGAGATGGGGGGACTGGCTGACAGCTCTCAAAGGTCCTGTCCAAACAACATTTTTGGTGGGAGGCTGGGGCTGAGGGGAGAATGATGAAGGGATGTTCTGTCAACTGTGCTGCAATCTCGGGCGCTTCCTGGGAGGTTTGTAGGCCTTCTGATGGCAAACAGGCTGAGAAGCAGGCTGTTGCTTGTAAGGAGGTGGCTCTTAAAGGTGCTGGGCTATATATACCCAAGGAACAGAGGGTTGCACAAGTGTCTTTAAGAGTGTGTACTGACCAGGGTTGTCAAACAATTTAAAAAAAATCACAATTAATTGCAAGATTAAAAAAATAGTTGTGATTAATCACAGTATTAACAGCCCTATTAAATAATAATAGAATACCACTTAAAATTTATTATAAATATTTTTGGATGTTTAAATATATTGATTTAAATTACAACACAGAATACAAAGTATACAGTGGTCACTTTATATTACTATTTTTGATTACAAATATTTGCACTGTAAAAAAGATAAACAAAAGAAATCTTATTTTTCAATTCACCTCATACAAGTACTGTAGTGCAATCTCTTTATCATAAAAGTTCAACTTACAAATGTAGAATTATTTTTGTTACATAACTGCACTAAAAATATAACTGCACTAAAACAATACAAAACTTTAGAGCCTACAAGTCCACTCAGTCCTACTTCTTATTCAGCCAATTGCTAAGACAAACAAGTTTGTTTACATTTACGAGAGATAATGCTGCCCCCTTCTTATTTACAATGTCACCTGAAAGTGAGAACAGGCATTTGCATGGCACTTTTGTAGCCGTGTTGCAAGGTATTTATGTATGAGATATGCTAAACATCCATATGCCACTTCATGCTTTGACCACCATTCCAGAGGACATGCTTCCAAGCTGATGACAGGTTCTGCTCGATAACAATCCAAAACAATGTGGACCAACATACCTTCGTTTTCATCATCTGAGTCAAATGCCACTAACAGAAGGTTGATTTTCTTTTTTGGTGGTTCGGGTTCTGTAGTTTCATCAGAGTGCTACTGTTTTAAGACTTCTGATAGCATGTTCCATATCTTGTCCCTCTCAGATTTTGGAAGGCACTTCAGATTCTTAAATCTTGGGTCAAGTGGTATAGCTATCTTTAGAAATCTCATATTGGTACCTTCTTTGCATTTTGTCAAATCTGCATGAAAATGTTCTTAAATCGAACAAGATATACTGGGTCATCATCTGAGATTGTCAGAACATGAAATATATGGCAGAATGTGGGAAAAACCACGGATCAGGAGACATACAATTCTCCCCCAAGGAATCTAGTCACAAACCTGCTGGGCTCAAGTATTGTTTCTAAATCACTACCTATCAGTATTGATAGACTGCTTTTGAAGAGCTAATGTGGCTGTGATAGTGGCTTTATTTCTAAGCAGGGGCTGAACCATACCCAATGTGGAGTTCCATCCAATATAATGGTTGAAATATCTTGTACAAGAGGTTCTTGTTTCTGTCCATTTGCAGCTTGTTGTTTTTCTAGCTCTGTACAGTTAGCTGGACTGTGTTTAAAATGGCCCACAAGTTTTCTACATTTACCAGCATGTTTTCAAAACCACCATCACAGAGTGCTACTGTAATGGATTGCTGCAGACTGTGAGCGATGCATGTCATATGTTCAAAAGGCAAACAACTGGCTTGCTGCTATCATATTACATGCACTGTCAGTACTAATTGTTGTTACCTCTTCTTGAATATTCCATTCTTTCACAACATCCAAGAAACGCTCTGCACATGCTTCAGCATAATGACAGCATAAGGACCAAATTCGGTGATGAAGCCTAGTCATGTGCCACCTGAGGCATATTGCACATATGCTAAGAGGGTCTCATGATAATCAAAGGTGCCATGGAGTAAGAAGCTATGTTCATTGCATCTACTGAAGATTGGAGGGACAATTTAATTAGCAGCTTGCCCTTGTCTATGACGAGCTGGAATTGCTGTCTGACTTCCTGGGGTAGTTTGTGAATTCTGAAAACGTGTTATAATCAATAAAATCATATTTGGAAATTAATGCCTGATAATTCACTGTGTGGAACTATAGGCTAGCCGAGGTAAAACTTTCTTCCAAAGAGTCTAATCTCTTGACATCCTTGTCAGAGGGCGTAGACCTAGGCTGGTGTAATATCTTACGTTCTGTGGCAGCCACTAGGGAGTTCAGGCTGGGGCAGGGAAGAGGGGGGAAACAAATATTCCACTCCCATTAGATGGAAAAAAGTACTTCTTCTCTGTCCTTTTCAGAGTGAGGATGCAAGGAGCTGGGGTATGCCAGACTGTCTTGGCTGCTATATGTCCTTGTTGCTTGGAAGAGCTACCTCGTGCTACCTGCAGTCTGGGGGATATCCTGCAATTTGTGAGTGGTGTCCTGCGCTTTGTCCAGGGGAATGTGGAGCTCACCTATTCTCCTGTTGGATTGATCTCAAGGGCCAAAAGAGTTAAAAGTGTTATAAACTCTTTCTCTGTCCAACATTAAAACAGTGATACAAAAATTTGGGGAGGGGAGGATTTCCACAGAGACACTGGTTTACTCAGTTTCTTGGCAAACACCCAAAAACATTCATTCTAAAGTTGGAAATTTATTGATCAAATTCAAGAAAGAACAAGAAATTAAAACGAGCATTTACACTGAATGCAAATCAAACTTAGTAAAAATCTATTAAAGTTTCTCTCTTTTTGGAGGCAAAATATCAGTCTCTTATTTTCATCAACGGACCTTTCTCTGATTAAAAGGAAAGGGATAATTTTACTCTCAGTCTTGATATATGAAGGGAATTCACTTCTCCTATTTCCAACAGACAGGTACAAGGTGGAGGAGAGACAGAATAGAACAGGTGGGGGCTTTTTTTGGACGTTCTTGGAACACTGGATGGCTGGTCAGTCATGAATAGATGTGCAAGCTGGCAGGGCGGCCATAGCACATTCCAGTCAGGGACATCATCTGGTTGGATCCTTTCTCCTCAGAGATGGCAGGGCTGGATGTGATAATGCATGCAGTGCAGTTGAATTCAGGATCCATTGAAAAGCTGAGAGAGTAAGAGACAGGATAGGAGGAAAAACTTAGTGGTGCAGAAAGTAACACTAAAGGGAAGGGAGACAGAATAGGATCTTATGGGCCTCTGCCATGCTGACAGATAGGTATCCTCACTAATGGGCTGAGGACTGGATGATATGATGACTTTCAGGACTCATAGTTGAAAGCAAAGTTCCTTAAACAAGAGCGAGGCGTGCTGGCCTTCCTCTCAGGAAGAAACCCCTTCAGTTTGGTCTGCTCCTTCTGCGTGGGAAGTTAAGATGAGTTGAGACAAGATGTGATGAGCTGAGCTGGGAAGCCATGATGTTTTTTCAAAGTCTCCTTTTAAGGACCTCAAAAGGGTCAGGTTTTTTTTTTTTGGGGGGGGGGGGGAGGAGCGGCTTGCATAGTTCATCCCCTCATTATTTTGTTCACCAATTAATTCTATTTCTGTATGGCCAAATTCAGCACATGTAATTTCATTCCCACATTTTCTTATTTATTAAGTCCAATTTCAACATGGTCCTTGAGACATATCAGTAGTCCCTTTTTGTTTGGACTAATTCAGTCTCTTTGTATGGTTCTCATGGTTCTCTTGCACCTGTTTATAACAGTTATCATCAAAAACAACTTGACCTATTTTTCATGCTTAATTTCAAAGTAGGCAAAAATGATGTAGATCAATTGTCACAACACTCCTCCAGTTGTGAAAATTGATCTACAATAAACAACACTCCTGAAGTTGTTTATTGTCATTGCATGGCGACAGTGAGGCTTGTGCCACTGCCTTGTCAGGAGACGAGGACAAAAGTGCTGGAGGGGCAAGACAGTCCATCTGTTCAAGCTCTTCTTATTCCTCCTATTGCTTCTGACAGGCTGGAGTTCTGTCTGAGGTGACCCCAGTCAGAACTCCTGTTCTGAACCTCTGAACTTGGGAGGTCTGAAATATGGATCCCAGGAACCCCCAAAGGGTCAATGCAATGTATTATATGGCAGCAGGTGGTCCCCATGGAGAAGGGTACCACTCTTGCTGAGACAGGTAGCATGTCCTGTGGGAATTCAAAGGAGCCCAAGACACCCTGGCACCGCTGCTGGGGCTAGTCTTGTGCCTCAGTGCAGTTGGTGGAGCTACTGACTCACTCTCAAGCTCACCTGAGGAGAACAAGCTCTGAGATTCCATCAGTGGAGCTGTTGGTCCCGGATGCCCTGTAATGCCTCAGCTGGCCAATGGTACTGCCGAGGGGTGCACCAATGATATGGGTTCTTCTCTTGTGATCACCAGTTCCAAGAGTATCAGTGACTCTGGGTCAGAATACACGGCCATGTCATCAAGGATAGTATACCCAGCTTTCGTGGATGTAGAGCAGGAGGTGCTTCTGCTTCTCTGCAGAGCTGATGGTGATGTTTTTGGTTGGACGGTGAGTGTTGGTACTGCCAAATGATCCTTCTTGCTTTGGGGAACAACTGCTGGTGTGATCAGCGATTGCTCCCTTCTCTCTCTTACAGATGCTGTAGCTGGTCCTGCCCCTCAGAGTTTGGCCGTTTCGGAGTATCTTGGGTCTCAGCACCAACAAGCTGGATCTGTGTTCCCCATGAGCACCCTACTGGGGGCTCAGGTGACCCAGGGTCAGACTGGGGCCTCACTGAGCACTTCATTAGGTATCTCCTGAACTAAATTCTTCAGATCGCCTGGTTCAGGATGGAACGGAGTGACACTTTGAAAGTCGGAAGGACTATGTGACTCCCCAAAGCAATATAGACAAGTGTAGTGGAAATGACTACCTGGGAATTCCGGGAGCAGGCCACACAGGACTTGAAACTGCATATCTTGGGCATACTGAATGCCCTGAATGATGAGGGTAATGAAGGGAGGGGGAGAGATGTCATCCTTAGCACTATCTAACTAATTACACACTAAAACTAGTTATCTAGAAAAATTATAACTATTTACAGAAAAACACTGAATTTGAAGTGAGAACACTAGCAAAGCTGCAGACACAGGAGGAGTTCCATCTCAGATCAAGGGAGGTAGAAAAGTGACTGGAGAGGCAGATGGTCTGTGCCATAGGTGCTGACTCCTATGGGTGCTCTGGGGATCGAGCACCCAGTGAAAAAAAATAGGGGGTGCTCAGCACCCATGAGCCATCAGTATGTGACAGGAGCACGTACATGGCACATAATGAAACCAAAGGGCGGAAAGTCAGTGCGTGTGGTCTGTGCTACTCCTTATGCCCTCACTTTGGCGCACAAGGAAGTGCAGGGTGCATGCATGGATCAACGGACAGTGCTAATGAAAATTCTTCCAGTCGTAGGCGCATGCACACCCACAATGGAATACACATAAGGACCATCACTTGAAGAAAAAATTATGGTTATAAACATCCATCAAATAATTATACAATAAAAATATTAACCAAGGCATTAGAATATATTGGTTTCTGTAAATATTCTTTTATTCCCTTCCCCAGCAAAGAAAACATATTTTTTTTCCATAGGAGCTGAGGGTAGACACCTAACACATAAAATATTTCAAAATTTGTTAATTATGAACAGAGAAATGTAATTAGTCATAATAATTCTGGAGATCAATTTATAGCAAGTCTTTTTCAGTTAAACTTGTAATCTATAATTTTCCTGGAGGAGTTACTGAAATGTCTCAGATTTTAGTACATTAAATTCAGTATGTAAAAAAGCTCCATAAAAGGTTGTCACATACCAATGTGTTGGCTCAGTTTAAATTCTTAGAAAATTCTACCATTTCAATTTTCGCCGTTTCCAGTAGATGAGCCTTCCTATGCATTATATGCAGAGTATGGCCCCCGATCCTATAACACGCTCTGAGAATTCAGCTTTCAGGCTTGGTAAGGTTGTATTTGAAATATTGCAGAACAGCTATCCAAATCTTTCTGCATGTATTTATGTGGCGGATCCCCACACAGTGACACATTCACACTTGTAAATCTGATTAGCAGACAATGTTTGACTTGATTAGTCAAGTGTGAAACTCAATGCATTCAGACATTTGAAATTCAAGATTTCCTGGAGCTGTGTTAATAGATTTGAGAGCTGAGCAGTGTGAAAATGAAGCAGCGGAAGCCACAAATTCCTGTACACAGCATTTTGCTTCTGGATGTGCTGGGGCTACTGATGCAGGAACTGCCTATGAGCTCCTCTCTTTGTCAAGTGCCTCGGTTTATTGCTTTACCATCACAACTTTTCTGGAGCTTATTAAAATGAAAAGCAGTAAATTTGTGCCATATAGTTACAGCAAATTCCAGCACCCCTATTGTCTTCTCTGCATATATCTGATAACCTCTGGAGGTCCTAAATGCTGTGGCCAACCAGCTCTTTCATTTCAGAAAGTTGGACCATATACTCCGTTCTCCATAGCCCACCCTACGTTTCAGAGGAGTTAGCCTCTGCACCCGCGACAGGGCCTCCTCTCTGTCCCCTCTGTAATTCAGTTTGATATTTTTTATTTTTGTTGTTCCTCCTTCTCCCCTAACATGAGTCATTTCTTTTTAAATCTCACCATGAAACCTTCCTTTCCTTCTTTTCACATTCACATTCTCAGTAGAGCATATATGATATTGTCCATTAAGGATGCTCTGTGAAATCAGTTTTATAGTAATGATATGCTAGATGTGCTTAGGAACGCCCTTAAGTTTCTAAATGTCTCCTCGTGTACTATTAATGTTAGCAAAGCAAGAAGCTGAGTGCTTCTATCACCATAAGGATGCCAGAAAAGATGCACATGACTACAGCTGCAACATGATCGTGGTTAATTTTAGGAAAAGTCACAGAGGGGACATAATTACTATTTATATGGAGCCAAAGGTGCACATGGTACTTTACAAGCCAATAAAAAGACATGATCCTTCCCCCTTGGGTTTTGTAGTATAAGGCCAAGGCTATATGAATGAAATTTACGCTACACTGATGTAATTACACTAGTACAAACCCTTAACGCAGCCATGCTGCACCGATGCAGCTTAATCTGGTAACATACAGCTTAATCTAGTAAACTGCCTCAGTGTAAACCCCATGTACACTACTGGCCAGTCTCCTCATCCCAGGAAGGATTGACACCATGCCCAGAATCTGTTTCAGACTCTTTTCTCAGGGCTTCAGCTTTTTTTCTTTCACATAAAACTAGTACACCACATCAATCACCCCTTCCTGCCTAACCTGGGACCTTCTGCAGGAACCTATCTATTCCCTACAGGTTCCCACTCTACTGGCCACTTTCCTGAAAGTCACCCTGCTTCAGGGCCTGCCACAGGAGCTAGTGTGACCAGATGTCCCGATTTTATAGGGACAGCCCCGATTTTTGGGTCTTTTTCTTATACAGGCTCCTATACCCCTCACCCACTGTCCTGATTTTTCACATTTGCTGTCTGGTCACCCTAACAGGAGTCAGCCTGCTTCCATTGATACAGGTGTAAGGGGACTGTTGGCCCCTTACTAAAACTCACTGGGGGTTTTTTGGTTGGCCATCTCCCAGTACCAAAAGAAAGGGGAAGGGCCAATGAGAAATCAGGACCCTGAGCATAGACAACTGGTGCCTCCCCATACTGGGGGGGGGAGGGAGAGGGGAAAGGGGCACAAGCCAAAGGGGAGGACACGTGTCTCCTCCACACCCCCAGCTCGGGGCCCCATACTTTCCCCCCACCACATCCCAAGTTACCTGCAGGGCGGAGGTGCGGGGGGAAAAAGGATCTGTCATCCCACTGCGCCGGCTTCCTCCCAGCACGTTCAGCTGCTCTCTTTGGGGGCCAGGCCCAGGCGGGGAGCTCCCGGTTGCTGCTTTGTGCAGTGTAGTTAGCTGCCCAGGAGAGAGACTGGCTAGGGAGGGGCGACAGCGGCAGCCTGCTCCCTGCCCGGGCTTGGCTTCTGGGGACAGAGGCTGAGCCTGCCGGAAGCCGAGCCTGGGTGGGGGCAGCCTGCCACCGCCTCAGCCAGGCGCTCTCCCTGGCAGGTGCTGGCACTTTACCCTGCATGCCCCCGACACGTTGCCTCTCACCTGAGACTGACAGCCCTGAGGGCCAGTGTGGAGAGGCCGATGCTCCAGGTCAGCCTGATTGACAGGACAGGCAGGCCAATGAGGGAGTCAAGAGGCCAGGGGCCCTGCCCTCCGTGTGAGCTAGAGCTCTGGGTCAGAGCAGGGCCGAGCTAAGGGGAGAGCAGGAGGCTGAGCTGTGCTGGGAGCCAGACCCAGAGCGAACCAGAGGAGCAGCCCAGGGGGCTGTGCTGGAGGAGCAGAGGCAACGCTGAGGCAGAGTGGAGCTGGGGCTGGAGCGGTGAGCAGCTGGGGAGAGCGAGGGGGACCCTGGGCTGAAGGCCCAGCGCCGGGAGATGCCCCCAGCCAAGAGACCTTGCAGGCCAGACTTGGAGGGGGATAGTAACCCTGATGGGGGAGGGTGGGGAGGGGCAACACTGGGAAGAAGGGTCCTGTCAAATACACGAGTTTATTTGCCTGTCTTAACTCACTCTCTCTGTCCACACTGTGCTGTCCCATCTCCTGTACTTAACTACACCTTCTCCCTCTGCCCAGACAATGAGTCAATTCATTCTAATGTCCAGTCTACATGAATTTTTTTTTCAGTATAACCTACAGTGTAAATGTAAATCAATATAATTATATTGGTATAACCCCTCACGTGGACAGTTTTATCCCAGAATAAAAGCACCTTTTTTGAATTTAGCTTATGTTGCTTGCAAAGGGGTTTAAGCCAAACTGGAAAAAGCCACTCTGATACTGGACTATGAGTATCCATATAGGGGAAAACACCGCTGTAACTATACCTGTATAATTATATTGGTATAACTGGTCAAACTTTCTTGTTTAGACAGGCCCTCATTCTCACTTTGTAAACTTTTATTGGAATCTAAAAGGGAACATTTAAATCCAAGCCCAAATTTTCATTGAAATGAAATGATAATTAATGAAAAATTAATGTATAATTGTAAAAGCATTTTAAAAACAAAACCTAGAAGCGTGAGACTAAATGTAAGCTGCGCGAACCCCTTAAATATTTGAGTTTCATTTGATACAGGTTGAGCACAAACTAATAGCAAAAGAGCATTCTCTGAATTATTGGCATGATTGCAAAGTGGTCATTATTGGGAAATTTAGCAAAGATTTAAGTGAAATTGCATTATTTTGCACAGTACTTGCTGAAAATACAATAATTTTAGCATTTGTTTATATGCAGGGACAAATACTGCTTGCCTTAGAATAGAGGTTCTTAGGCATTTTCATAGTGTGGATCATATTTTAATAGAGAGCTAGTCTTATGGACACTTCCCTCTCATTCACAGCATGAACTATCCTCTCCCACTGGCGATAGAATAACATCCTTATGGGAACTACTAGCAGTTGCTTACATGGAAAAGTTACATCAGGAAAGTATTTATAAAAGTTTTAACTATCAGTGTAATTTAGCAACTAGAAATAAAGAAAAGCCAGCACCAGGTGACCAGCCTGCTCGGCACAAACTACCAATAGTGCACGGACTCCATTTTTTGAGAACCTCTGCTTGAGGGAACCACTCGCTTACCAACAACCAACTCCATTGACATGAATGGGAGTTGTGTGTCAATAAAATGAACAGGAATTAGTGGACTTCCTTCTTTAAAATAATGTGACCAGCTCAATTCTTGAGGCCATTTGCCAATGTGATATACCGTGTTGAACCCCTGGCTGCCTCATTCTTTAATGTGAATATTTCATCGAGAACTTTACTCAAATAAAGGCAGATATTAAAAATTGTGCCTCTTTTCATGAAAAAAGTAAAATCCATTAAAGGTAAAAATAAAAAACAAATCCATTGCCAGGAACTATTTGCTTATCCAAAGGTAGCATCTAACCAAAGGCACTGTGACTTTTGCTAGCAATTTGTAATGTTAATTTAAATAATGGGTTATTGTCATCAATGGTTTAATTTAATCATAGCTATTAATGTGCAATGCATTTGCAGTTCCATATAAGTATTACCTTTAAAAGCTTTCCTGAATTAGAAATATTTTTAAATAATTTGATTGTCCTCTTTAATTATTTCTAATTAAACAAATAATAATCTCAGCTATTTGGTATTCAGATAAACACTAGGAAGTGCCAGTCACTGGGTCTGGATGGCTCAGAGGATTTGTAATAGGACAAAAAGCTTTTTTCCTGATAGTCTGCTTGTTCAAATACAGCTCAGGTTGCTAGTCACTGGAAGTTTTATCATATAGCTGTTTGGTGTCCTTTATAAGAAATCAGTTAGCCTCTAATCCTGCATACAAATGTCTTAGTGCAGGTCCATGGGCCTGCATAGAATCCTGCTGATTTAAATGGGGCTCAACACAGGCATCTGGCAGGACAGTATGATCTGTACTTAGTTCCAAAATGACAGCTGTGCATATCTTACAAACTCTTCAAATAAGCAATGGTCACAAATACCACCCTATACCAGAAACGTACTTGCTGCTATACTTACCTACATGCCTCCAGCTTTCATCCAGACCACATCACACAATCTATTGTCTATAGCCAAGCCCTAAGATATAACCGCATTTGCTCCAATCCCTCAGACAGAGAGAAACACGAACAGGATATCTATCAAGCGTTCTTAAAACTACAATACCCACCTGGGGAAGTGAAGAAACAGATTGACAGAGCCAGAAGGGTACCCAGAAGTCATCTACTACAGGACAGGCCCAACAAAGAAAGTAACAGAACGCCACTAGCCGTCACCTACAGCACCCAACTAAAACCTCTCCAGTGCATCATCAAGGATCTACAACCTATCCTGAAGGATGATCCCTCACTCTCACAGACCTTGGGAGAAAGGTCAGTCCTCGCTTACAGACAGCCTGAAGCAAATACTTATCAGCAACTACATACCACACAACAGATACACTAACCCAGGAACCAATCCCTGCAACAAATCCCCTTGCCAACTCTGTCCGTATATCTATTCAAGGGACATCATCATGGGACCTAACCACATCAGCCACACCATCAGGGGCTCGTTCACCTGCACATCTACCAATGTGATATATGCCATGAAAGCTTATGCCCAAATAAATTTGTTCGTTTCTAAGGTGCCACAAGGACTCCCCGCGTTGTTTTTGCTGATACAGACTAGCATGGCTACCCCTCTGAAACCTGTCTTCCACAGATGACATACTTCCTGGCAGTCTCACCCCAGGACTGACTGGGTGAAGTACCCTCTCAGTCCATGACGTGATCCTTCCCTGTCATGATTCAAGTATAGTAGTGGGACACTGTATTGAGAATTATACTGCTGCTCTCTGTTCTGTGGATAAATACAGGGACAAAATCTCCAGCATTGTAAATGTGGGACAAGATTTTCAAGGGCACTGTGATTTTGGGTGCCTCAAATTTTAGGTGCCAAATCTGAGACATTTCAAAGGGGAGGAGAAGCTGATTTCCAGAAAGTGCTGAGCACCTATCATCTGAAAATCAGGCTCAAGGTGTCTCAGGTTGGGTTTCCCAAAATGTAGGCACCTAAAGCCACTAGTCATTTTGGAAAATCTTGGAAAATTCTAAGAGTTTTTTTTTTTAAATACGCAATACATACACATGTATAGTATTATTCATCCCACATATATCCTGTACTTTAATGAGAATTAAAGGTCAAATTTACTTAAATTTAAGGGAAAAAAGATGCGTGCTCTGGCTATAATTCATGACGAATTTTTCAGTGAATTGAGCTTTGAAGCCTGAATAACTGAGCAGTATAAATTTGGAAAACTGAAGCATTAATAGTTTTAATTAAGTGTAATCCCTGAAGCTCAGTAGAAACATTTAAACATTGTTATTTACTTTAGCATGAATCATCAATCTAGTGAAGGTAAATCTGGGTAATGAACAATGGCATCTAAATTTCTAAGACTGGTTTCCTTCATAACACTTATTACTTACACATTTATGTATATAAAAATGTAATGTATTACTTAACTTTGAACTACAAGGGTTTGAAAGCTTAGCTTTATATAAATAGAGAGCCTCTTGCACTGAAACTCTCCAAAAACTGTTCCTTTGACATAGGAACCCATTTAAGAGAGAGAGAGATTTTTTTTAGAAAAGCCAAAGAAGAAAATAATCCACAACTCTCATCTCTCTGCCAAACCTTGCAAATTTTCTACTTCTTCGTGGTATTATTTTGTTGGATAAGTACATCATCAAATGAAAGTTTTCTTAATTTAACTTAAAAATAAGCCAGAGAAGGCTGTAAGTCTCTCTCTGTTTTTTTTTAACTTGTAAGTTGTTTTTTTTAAAAAGAGACGAAAAAAAAGAACAGTAACAGAAAGTAGAGAAGATTAGGAAAAAAACCCAAACAAACATGACTTTATCCCATTTCCAATATTAGTTCAGTGAAAAAAAAATCAAAGAAAATGGATACTAAGTCTTCTAAAACCATTGCATTTACAGATGTTCTTTGACTGTGGCTGTTACCTGTGGGCAGGGTTCCATGTACAATCTAGTTGAGTGGCTGCATAAAAGGACTCACCTCACCTTTTTGTCAAGTTGCTGCATTACACCCCAGTTCAGGAAAGCACTTAAAAATGTGCTTAAGTCACAGTGAATTCATCAGAACTTAAGCACATACTGAATTGGTGCCTAAATCTGCAGCATGCTGCCTTCATGCCACTTCTTGGTCTTGAGCTCCTCCACCCACCATTCTGCCTTCATCTCCCTTTTTTGTTTCCTTGTGTTGTGGTTTCTTCACAAAAGAGGAACCTCAGTTGTTTTTCTGTCTGATTCTAAGCTGCTCCCTTAAAAAGACATCATGGGTGGCTAGAATAACTTTCTAGAATGGGGATTGGCAATGAAGACAAGAGAGGTGACTGGCTCTCCTGAACCTTCTCTAAGAGGCAGGGAGAAATCCTTTGTAAGCTTTACTGTCCAGACCAAGGTTGGGAGCAGGCATGCAGAAGCCTCTAAGCTATTTAGGATTGTGAAGGAGAAGAGTATGTGGCTTACTGGAAAGGCAATGGCAAGTCAGAGGTAGCTCCATATGGCATATTATTAAATATTTCCCCTATGTTGCAGATTTTTAGAATTATTTCAGTAGAACTGGAGGCTGCTGGCTGATTTTGTAACCAAGTTAATGTTGCTGACTAATTTATTTCTGCTCTGCCATATATTTTAGGCCTAATGTGCCACATAAGACAAAGGATCTTGTTAGTGAGAAACATGTAGCTGGAAGTTACCTTAAAAATTAGCTAGGTGGTGCATGAGTATGGTTATATATTGCTGTACTAATGTGACTTGTCCAGTCAGGGCCGGCTCCAGGCACCAGCCCACCAAGCTGGTGCTTGGGGCGGCACCTGGAGGGGGGCGGCGCGGCGCTCCGGCCTGAGAGCAGGGCTGCGACCGGGCTCGCCGCCCTCCCCCCGGCGCTACCTCTGGCCGCCGGGGAGAGCGGAGCCCCGGCCGGGCTCTCCGCCCTCCCCCCGGCGCAGCCTCTGGCCGCCGGGGAGAGCGGAGCCCCACTGGGGCTTGCCGCCCTCCCCCCGGCGCTCTGGCCGCCAGGGCTCCGCTCTCCCCGGCGGGGCTCACCGCCCTCCCCTGGGGGGGGGGCGGCGGGAGGCTTTTTTGCCTGGGGCGGCAAAAAAGCCAGAGCCGGCCCTGTGTCCAGTCCAGGAGGTTGATCAGAAATTCCTAGAAAAAAGGAGACTGTTTGGCAATAATATACTGATACATCTTGACTTTTATCATTTTGATTGATTTTGTTTAGACATTATATTAAAATATGAATTTCAATGTATATGCATGACATAAAATATTTTATTATATATAATATTTTATATTATATTATGTTTTGACATTATCAAAATGAAATGTTTTAATAGTTCCAAATTGTAAATGTTTTTGAATGTCTTTTCTTTGGGATTTTTTTTATTTCAACTTTTTGTTACAATTTGGAACATACAAAATTTCAGAATATCAGAATTTCCCACAGAACGGAAATTCCAGTTTCAGATCAGTTCTACTTCTGATTTAGCATTCTCCAAGTTCAGAGGTCAGATTTCTTCTCTCCAAGGTACCCCAACAGTGATTACCCCATCTGCAGTCTTCTCATCCATGTAAAAGGACATCTTATTGG
Source organism: Malaclemys terrapin pileata (assembly GCF_027887155.1). NCBI lineage: Eukaryota > Metazoa > Chordata > Testudines > Emydidae > Malaclemys > Malaclemys terrapin. The sequence goes on from NC_071507.1 coordinate 91,799,920, forward strand.
CACAGTACCAAAAATTAAAATATAATTGGAATCAGACAATTACAGTATTGGAAACAAGAAAGAGAACTGGAAATAAATATTTTTCACTGGGTACTTTGATAAAGCATGACTATTTGGGTATAAAGCTTATTTCACAAAGTATGGAAGTATTCTCTACAGTATGGGAAAACAAGGTCTCGCATATTTTTTTTTTAAGACACAGAGAGCTCATATTTAAGACTGTCATTATTTTATTTAAACATCCTGTAACGCCAACAAAACAGCATCCAGAGCCTGGTGTTCACTGGAGCCTGCAACTCTCTGGAAATTGGGAACCCCATTGTTCAAAATGGAGAATGGCCTTTGGTCAGTGCAGCCACCCTCATATCCGGACACAACGATTGTTACTCTGCACAGATATCTCTCTGCCTGACAGGCTTTCTCTTGTTGCTAGATCAGTCTGTGTCTCCTTAACTAAACTGTTCTGTTTTGTTAGCTCAATGTGACATCCCTCAGCCTGCGTCAGAAAGCTTGAGACTGTCCCAGGGTGGGGCTTTAGAAGAGATGCATTTTCCCGCTCTTTTCCAAAAGCTCCACCCCTTTGACCAGCCAAAGTGACCCAGGATGTCATGGTCACCCACCGCTCAGCATCAAGGCTCCAGGACCTTGCTTAGCTTTTATGGATATTTGGCCAGGTACAAATACTTACCAGTAATTTTCAGAGTAACAGCCGTGTTAGTCTGTATCCGCAAAAAGAAGAACAGGAGTACTTGTGGCACCTTAGAGACTAACAAATTTATTAGAGCATAAGCTTTCGTGGACTACAGCATCCGAAGAAGTGGGCTGTAGTCCACGAAAGCTTATGCTCTAATAAATTTGTTAGTCTCTAAGGTGCCACAAGTACTCCTGTTCTTCTTTTTACCAGTAATTTGTTCATTGCTGTGCTTGCTTGCTATCCTTTCCTACGAATGCAAAACATCACTTCAGACTGTTCTCTCCTCCAACCAAGGAATAGGAGATGAACAAATCGGCACTGCCCTTCCTTATATAAAGCAAAGGTAGCCCAGGTGTCAGCCAGGCAGGGCTAGATGCATACTCCCTCCTGTTGGAGGGTTGATCACTACATCAACACATATCTCAGGGATGAGAAGACCAAAGTGCAGAGAATGAAATGGAAGCCTCTTTCTAGCTGCACCTATTCCTTGTCAATGACCTCCAATGATTGTGAAAGAGATGTGCTACTGGAAGAGCTGCTACGCCTCTCCCAAAGGAGTTCTGCTGAGCAACATCCAGGGGCACCAAAATACCTACTTGCTCTGCAACAATGGGACCTTAAGCTGGCCATGTGCAGCCAGCCTTACACAGGTTAGAGGAGCATCAGCCTCATTACCTCTGCCTTCCTGCATGACAATGCTTTCCCCCCCATAGGATGGGGAAGGAGTCCTCTTTGAGCAGCCCTGTCCAAAATGACATGCATTGTCTTTATAAGTCTCACCAATAACACCTTTGAGGTGGGCTTCTTACCGGCTTGCCCTTTCAGATGAAAGGAAAACAAGACTCCTGTCTTCTCCCATCCTCATCAGCAAACAGTATATGTAGGGAAAAGTTTCACGAGCTGAGGGTCAAGTGGAACAGAAATTTAGTCCAATGTTAACCCAGGCAGACAAATATATATCGAAGTGGTTGGACAGTGTTTGTCACAAGGGTATGAAAGGAATTGTGCAATACCAGTCAATAATGACTTACTAGTATATTTATATTGCCGCTGCCCCTTCCGTCTTGAAGGATTCCACAATGCTGATCTTGCAGCCCTCTCTGTATCTACATCTATTGCAGGAAGGTGGTTGGCATATTGTAGGTTCAGCGTTCGAAATGTGTCTGCGGTCACTTGTATCAGGTGTTGGTGTGAAGCTCTGACAGGCACATGGATTAGGCCAAATCAACCAGTTCTTGGGTAATTTGGTGCTACAGGAAAGCCTGGTGACAGGGCACAGGTGATCAACTGTAACAGTGCAGGTGGGAGGGGAGCTAGGAGAGATTTTTCATCCCACAGTCACAGTTTCAGTAACTAAACCAAGGAAATAAAAATTAAGATTCCTGCTATTTCCGAGTTCATTGGAGAGAATTGCAGATCTGAATTCCATGCTGCTACATGGTGTCTAGAGACAGAATGGCAGGGAAATGTACGCAACTGGAGACGTATTTCAGGTTTTACCCCACTGCATGTCAAACATCAGTATCAAAATGGAGGCACAAGTCATTAGAACAAAACAACGAAGTCAAATAGAAAGTTTTTGAATGTGAACAATTTTGATCTCAGTTACACTTATGTAAATCAGGAGTAAATCCACTGACATATGTAGAGTTACACCAGCATAAGCCTGGAACAAGTACAGAATCTGGCGCACACGCACACACACAGTCACCTCCTCACCTGGCATAAATCAGCATAGCTCCCTTGAATTCACAAGAGCGATAGCAATTTACACCAGCTGAGAATCTGACCCATATCTCTTGAAAAACTAAACACCTTGCTCCAGATCCTCAGCTGGTGTGTATTACTGGAGCTTCACTGAAGTCAGCGTAACGACACAAGCTGAGGGGGCTGGCCTGAGACTGTATATAATGCATAATACACTGTACGCTATTAAGCAGACTTATAAAGACAAACACAATGGTTCAAACTGCATTCAGGATTAGATTCTCCTTCTCTTTAAAATAAAATATTTTCTATATTCATACATGTTTAATCTCTGTATAGACATTATATATAGGAATACATACATTTTGCATTGTATCTCATATTTACTTTTCTGAGTTGCTGGTCTACTTGTCAAAGTATTGGCTATTTAGTTTTACTTATTAAGCAAGACAAGTGCATGGTGGCTGATGGAAATAAGCTATACTGGTGTTAACCAGGTTATTGGCCTCAGGGTATGCTGGTCATGCATGTGAGTGCTTTTAAACTGATAGACTTATTGATATTTAAAGCAAACACTTTTTACTCAAAAGACCTAATAAAAGAAAAACTACAGAGGGAATAGATGGCAACTGGGAAGGCTGGTTAGTCATGCTCACCATGAGTAAAAAGTTCATCCTTTCTTTCTCTTTCCTATCTACCCGTAACAGGGGGCTTAGAGTAAACCCATCCTGTTGGCACTGCAGTTTTGGTCACTTTTCTCTATAGCAGGGGTCGGCAACCTTTCAGAAGTGGTGTGTTGAGTCTTCATTTATTCACTCTAATTTAAGGTTTCGCGTGCCAGTGATACATTTTAACGTTTTTAGACGGTCTCTTTCTATAAGTCTATAATATATAACTAAACTATTGTTGAATGTAAAGTAAATAAGGTTTTTAAAATGTTTAAGAAGCTTCATTTAGAATTAAATTAAAGTGCAGAACCCGCCCGGACCAGTGGCCAGGACCCGGGCAGCGTGAGTACCATTGAAAATCAGCTCGCGTGCCACCTTCGGATAAGGCTGCTCTATAGGATAATCTGTATATATATATATATATATATAGGATAATGCTATATCTGACAAGGACTAGCACTAATATCTGATATAGTATATGAAGCCTACTGTACAATAAATGCTCAATAGCTGACAAGATCCAGGTTTCTGAGATATTTGAAATGTCAGGACTCTGCATTTGGCCCTAATAATCCGAGCGAGAGAGAGGCAACATCAAAAGCTTTGAAAAGCAAGCATTCCAAAAACAAGAGAAGCAGATTTCCTCTTTCAATAGCATATTATGAAGTATGCGAATATGTTAGTAAAAGATGCTAAATTGTATGCAAAACTGAGGCTGAACATAAGACGAGGCTGTTTACTTTAAAGTCATATACATCAGGATCAAAACTACAGAGAGAGAGTTTTTTGCTTTTTAAAGATTTGGACTAAAACAGTCGGCCACACATTTCAAAACGGATCTCTGGTAATTAACCCATCAGATTTGTATGCAGCTATTGAACAGAAACAATTAAAACTGCCTAATGCAGGGGCCACACGATGCAGATTATGACCCAAAAGACGTTGCTGAAATTAAGCTTTTGAGCCAAAGCTTTTCTTGCTGTTTTAGACTCACACTATGTTGCCTTCAGTCTGAGATTATCAAAGTACTTTACAAACATTAATTAATTAAGGCATTGAGGCATGGAATTACTATCCCCGCTTTACAGATCAAGAAACTGAGTCACAGAGAGGTGAAGTGACATGCCACATGACACTGGTGGCAGAAGTTAGAAACAGAACCCAGGAGTCTATACTGCAAATCCTGTATTTTTATGACAAGATCATCCTTGTGACAGAACGTTTCAAGACCTCCACAAGAGAAAAGCTCTCTTCCTAGTTTGCAGTGGAAAGGTATTTGCTAGGATTTACATAAAGCATACCATCAGATACAACGCATGCACCATGATGCAGCAGAGGAAATTTTTTTTAAGTAGGTTACTGCTGGATGGCAGCAATAAAACATTTGCCAATAAATGTTAGAAGGCAGATTCTGTCTTCCAAAATGTAGACCCGTAAAGTGCTCAGCATCAGTTTTGTTGGTAGAGATTCAATTATATTACCTTGATGATTTCCATATGCTGTGTTTTACTTGGTATAGTTGCTTTATGTTACATATCAAAGTACTTCATACAACAAACTGTTCCCCACCCTCACAACATATCTGACTTATAAATCATGCAACAGAACCAATGTAACATTCTTTCTGTTTCCCTTCCTTTTGAGAAATGTTCGTTTAACAATTGAGTTTATAGTCTTGGGTTATAATCTGACTGCAAAACACCAGCACTTTTATAACAGGTGTTTGCTTTCCATCGTCTTTCTTATTATACACAGAGATGACAAGCAAAATTTACTAGTACAGACATACCATACGGTATCTCTCGCTTTTGTCTAGCATTAGTCTACTAGGATTGAAAATCTCATGTTAGATAAATCCTCCCTGGGATTGATTTATTTGTTTTTTAATACTTGTCTTTTGTTGCGTTCTGTTGCATACCAAAAGTCAAACCATTTGCTTCTCAGGATTCTCTTTATGGACCAAGATAAACATGACCCCTGATGGCTTAGCCATTTGCGGAAAGGGGGAGAAAGGGTGGAGGAGTATCATCGTGCCAGTGGAAGGCAATTCCACCCCACCACCTGTTTAATTTTAAGATTGTTCTTTAATCATTGGATTCCATAATGGAAACGTGTTATGTACAAAATAACAGCGGTTTGAATAAATTAACAAGATAGTGTAGCCCTATTAAAGTCAATGGAATTTCCCTGATTTCCTCCAGCTGAGGAGCCAGCCCTGTGTCTTGTTTTAATGTTAGTTTGGCAATTCTTTAAAACTAGAATTCTATTGCTACAGTTTCTGCATTGGGAAGATTGAAAAAAAAACATCATGGGCTTGAGCTTCACTCTACCCATAAAAGGCCTCACTTCTTTGCACCCACAAATTTCTGAGCACAAATAATTACAAGCACAATTTAGGTCTTTCATGTAGGTAGGTGCCTGGACTGGACACACAATAGATGTTGCAGGCTAAGACATCTAGCCTAGGATGCTTCTACAGTTATTTATAGACACAAAAAGGAAGGTCAGATTTTGCTAATATGCCCCTAATGATATGCAAGAACATGGCAACGAAACTCATCTTATCACCATGCATCAACTATGGGGAAAAAAAAGAAATTAGTGTATTCAAACCATTGTTGGACATTGTTATACAAATTAAGAATCATGGATGGAGTTAGCAATGAAATCAGTATTAATGCCCTTTCCCCTGCCTTCTCCAGCCAGGATTAGGAATGTGAATAATTCCATAAAAATTAAATTTAGCAGTCTGAAAGTGGTGCCTTTCCTTTATGTCTCACACCTACTTTCCTTCCCATCAAGAACTGATGCAGTGCCAGGTTTCCCCCCAGTTTTATGCCAGCATAACTATTCTTTTCATGAGAGCAATGCAGTGGTGAACTAGGCCTTTGTTTTTCCTTTCCTCTCGCCTCTTCTGTCTCTTCTTTCCTCTGATGCCTGTATCTTTCAGCTGCTTATTCTTTCTTTCCCTTGGATCTCCCGAGTGCTTCCTATCTCTTTCCCACAGATCATTCCCCCCAACATTTTCTCCTCCCTTCTCTTCCCCAGGTTTCTCTTTACTTGAAACTCCTCCTTTATGAAGAGGGAAGAGATTCCGTCAGCCAGCAAGAAGGGGACACCAGTTCTATTCTGCCAACTGGCAGCTCCAGCAATGCTGGTCTAGAATGGCATGAGAGCACATAGCTCTGCACTGTTAGTTCTGCTTGGATTTCTAAGGACAAGTGGAGCAAAGTATAGAATCATAGAAAATTAGGGTTGGAAGAGACCTCAGGAGGTCATCTAGTCCAACTCCCTGCTCAAAGCAGGACCAACACCAATTAAATCATCCCAGCCAGGGCTTTGTCAAGCTGGGTCTTGAAAATCTCTAAATAGAGTACACAGTGCAGATCTCTGCTTTCAGCAGCAGCAGATCCTGATTGGTGCCAGCAGGTAGTGGCAGCAACGCCTGTTTGTTGCTTCCATGCACATCCAGCTGCATCCCATGGCATATGTAACATATGGCTGACTGTGCTGCTGCATGTATATCCCTGAAGGCCCTTAAAAAAACCTAGAGTGCTAAGCCCAGTCACTCTATTACTCTATATGACGTGGGAAGACATCAGCTTGACCCAGAGCTCAGAGTAAGTTTGCACAGCTGGCAGTTAGTAAAAACAGCCCCATTCTCTTTACCTGTAAACAGAGCACATTTCAGTTGGAATCCTTGAGAGTCAATCCCCCTGGAATTCACAATGTTATCTTTGCAGAGTCAGTTCTTTTCAGAGTAGGACTGCACTTTAAATACCAGAGGTACAGGCTCCACTGGAATTGCAACAGCAGGGCATCTGGGGGATGGCTATATTCAAGGTTAGCTATGATAAATCAGGGGCTATCAACCTGAGAGAAATTACCATAGTAGATGACAGCCACAACCTGCAGGATTGAATGGAACACTAATTCCATCACAAATGGGACAAGGAACAGAGCTCTTGATAGTACAGAGGACAACTGAGCAGTGCATCTACAGCACCCTCTGTTATGCAGCGAATACAGAAGCAGCTGATTCAGTGGCTCCCCTCAAGAGAAAAACCTGATAAGGAAAGAGCAATAGGGGAAACCTCACAAGGCACCCTGAGGAAAATTTAGGGATGCAACTGCTGTGGAACCATCTTCTCAGGCTTCATAATTCCACTTCACTGCAAGAGCTGAGAGGAATGGTTCAGAGGTGAAGAATCATCTCTTCAGAATCTTCTGAGGACCTGTCCTTGTTTACAATAATATAAAACCCTGCTGCATTCTGTAGTAACAGCAGCAGACAAAATAGTGTTACTGTAGTGTTTCGGATGACTCGTGCAGAATACTTCTGAATCTTTCCTTTGTAAGGATGGACAGCAGCAGATTGGCAGAGAGGAATGCATGGCTTCTAATGACCAACATTAACACCAGCTTTTGAATAAAATAGCCATATTGTAAACAGAATGGGATAAACATTTTTGTGAGTCTAAGGTAGACAGGGCCTTGACTTCGGGTGGAGGTGTGTCAAAAGCCACGAGTGCATCTGATTCTTATTTAATTTACGGCATCTTTACACCCCTCTGGCAATAGAAGAATGCATTGCACTGCCAGAATGTCATACAAAGGTCTTAGTATAAATGAGAATCAGGATCATTGTGTTTTTTATTTGTTGCTATTTTTCCATAGGTAACTCTTTTCTGTGTTCTTTTCTTTCCCCCTGGCTCTGGGCACTCAAAGGACAAAGAAAATACACAAGTAGCGGTGGAATAAAACATGGAGTCCTTTGCTTCTAGCATCAAAATGATGAGGAGGAAGTGGACAGGTACCTTTTGCCTCCTTGCTTCCCAATCGGGAAACTAAAAGGATAGAGACTAAAAGGAACAATATTTGTTTCTGCTGAAAGGGATAGTCAGATCTTGGTTCCTAAAATAGTTATGGAGCACATTGATCAATAAGTATCTACATTTTTGATCCATATACAATTAGTTGCTTGGGTCTGCCAAAGGTATAGGTGTTTTTTCAGTAGGTAACACCCACCTATTTCTATTTAACCATTACTGCTTTAAAAATAACACTCAGCCACCTTATCTTACATAATATTTTTCTCTTACAGTAAGATTTCAAACATTGTGACTCTTCTGTTTATGTTATTCTCAGCCTTTTGCACAGCATTTATGCTCATGCTGCTGGAAAAGCAGTGAATGCTACACATTTTTGTTACTCTCTGGTATTTAATCCTTAAAAAAAATTCTTATAGGAACAAATGTCACAAGCAGCTCAGCTTTGTTCACAAGCCAATTAGAAAGACCCTGAAATTTGCAACTCTGATGTAAAATCTTCTCCAAAGGCTCCACTTGGACACCATTGGTTGGAAAGGTGCAAACTATGTATCAAATTAAAAGAGGAGAAAAACTGTTAGACCTTTCACTGGTGTTGCAACATTATCTAATGAATTAGATCTGCTATTACCTTAACTGCAAATCTACCAAACTCATGCTGTCTCTACACCTTCCTCAATTTCCCACTATTTCTACCACTGACACAACTGAACTGATAGTAGTTCTACTGTAGATAGGGATCCTGTGGCTGCCAATGCTTTTACCACAATATTGTCTAACCCTGCCACAAGCAGATCTGAATGACACTGGTTAAAATATTGCTGATGCCCTATTCAGTGTTTTAGCACTGGTACAGCTCCCATAGTGGTAGCAATGGTGGGGAATTTGGGAAAAAAGGCTAGAGTAAAAAAGGCCCCAGTATGTTTTTTGTTTCCTTCTTTGACTAGCCAGTAGACACAGGAAAAAGGACAGGAAAGGGCTGATTACAGATCAATTTTGGGTTAAGATAACAGCCTGCATCCATACAATGGATAGTATCACTCCCTAAAATAGTGCTAGCAACTAAGAATAGTATTGGATACTGCTTCTCCCTGCCCTGATTTTAAGTTGTATGCCTCTTCGAGTCCTGAAGAGTTACAAATGGGGTATAATTCAACATATATGTCTGAATGCATTGTTATGCAAGAGAAAAAGAGATTGTTACAGTAGGTAATGTGGGAGTGGATAGATTACTGTATAAAAAAAACTAAAGAAAAATTACTTTTCGTGACACTATGGAGTCACGTTTCAAACTTGAATTATAATTGTATATACCTTACGTGTCTATGAAACTTGCTGCCATATATTACTGTATTAGAGTGAGCTATATGAAGATAAGCAGTATGCCTATGAGAGTAGTAATTCTCAAGTAACTCTGTACTGTGATTGAAGAAAGGAGGAGGATACTAACAGTGTAATTATGCAGCAATTCCAGATAAATTGATTATTAGCTTTTTATGATCACACTAACAAAGTTAATGTTCCGAGATGAAACAGCAAAAATATTCTGTTTGAATATTCAACAATGAATAATATAAACAATATTCAGCAACCAGCTGATCACCGGGTGAGTGGTGGACAGGAGAGAGTTGATGTAGCTGAAACCAGATAAATCCTGAAATTTAAATGGCCATCTCCCACCAGTTATAAGAATGGATGTGCTGTATTAAAGCCTGATCCACTTCAATGGGAGTTCCAGGAGCTAAGCGCCTCTCAGAGTGAGATACCATTAGTGTTGCAAGCATGCAATAATACATACAATATCAAGGAGCATGTGTGTGTTTATTGTGGATGCCCGTATCATTTGGGTGCATTGTGCCTTTACCCAGAAGAGAGAATTATAGGTAGTTAGTACAGATCCATTTCTTCAAGTTGGTTTGGGCTTTAACAAAAATCTTGTGTGTCACTTTTTCTAATACTCACTTTATGATACCTGACTGTAGTAAGTGGAGTGGATACCTGCTGAGTCAGCACTATCACCAGCTAATCACATCTTCTCCTTTTAAGATCACCTTTTTATAAGTAATAACTGGTATCTATTCTCTGTGATCTCAGAAGAGTCTTCCAAAAGGAGAGTAAATTACTGCATCACTTGATTAATAGTAAAGATTAATATTTTTTTAAGTCATAATCATAAGGGAGGGGCAGAGAATAACTATTATTGCAGTTTTTTGTAACTGGTTTGTTTTTTGGTACACCACATTGAAACTAGAACATTATTCAAGAACACCCATCACAGTGCTTAACAAGATTTAATGTACATTTATTCTTAACATGTGGAACATATAAAGATTTTATACTGAATAAATGATATTCATTAAGCCAGAGGAAAAGGAGGAATTTACATCAAGTTTTTTTTCCTTTTTAAACTACATTATCTTGAAATACAAATGCGGATTCTCATCACTGAAAAATCTTTGAAGTTGTGTTTCTTCCTTTTTTTCTGTATATTTTTTTTGTCTGTAGACTGGTAACCATTTTCTTAAATCAATCCATACGTAACCATTTCCACACCTTGATTTATAAAGCAAATTGTGATCGGCTGCTCTCCCGAAATAGAGCATGACTTTATACATACAGAAACTTGTACATTACCCTCGGGTTTTTTTGGAGATATGGCCCAAATGAAAGGAAAATAAAATTCTACTGTCACTTTGGAGTTACCACATCATGGAAAAGAAACTAAAAACTTTGTACTTAAAAAAAAAAAGATGAGGGCATGTTTAATGTACAACTTCTATATACATCACGGCCCTTAGGCAATAAAAAAAATATTTAAAAAAATGATTAAAGGAATTGTGAAGAACTGTCATTGTGGAAGGTCAAACAACAGATGCAGACAAGACAGTTCTGGTGAGGAAGCAATTTATGTTTATCGTCATCAGGTTTGTGTTTAAAATCTTTTAAACTTTAAAAACATTTTTTTGTTTTGCTCCTAGCCTAATGTAACCATTTCTCCTGTGGAGAAACCAATATCATTTTGTATTTTGACTACCGACTGACATCCTCGTTGATCCCCTACACCTACATCACTAGAATTTTCTATTGCACAGAGCTTTGGGTGATGGTGTACAGGTTATTTTTATTTTTCCTTTTTTTGAAAAAATAAAACACACAGGAACTTGGTATGTTGGGGTTTTTTTTCACCTTTTCATTTCAGAGTGGTGAGATTTCTTTCCCCCCATCATACAATGGTTTGCCACAATTTTTTTTTAAAGTCACTAGTTCGCTTCCCAAAAAATATGTAATACAAACATGGAAAAGAACATTGAAAAGGATAATCTATGGAAAAAAAGTGTGACCTTTGAATGTACTAGACAGCAACTTTGGTTAAAAAAAATAAAATAAAAAGATGTACTTATACACATAGACAGCAAATATTAATTTCATAACTGTTCAAATTAATAATTTCTTTAATTCCCAATTGGTAAATAGTGAATGGGGCAGAGGAGCAAAGATTCTTTTTTTTCTTTCTTCCTACGCTGGATAAACAAGAACAGAAAACAGCCAGTTATATGTGACCCTCTAATCTCCACTCACACATGCTTGGCTTCTCACTTATGTCATAACTGCCCAATCTGAAAAAGTACATCACAGATGACAGATGCAACCAGAGAGTTCAGGACAGCAGATATTGAGATATCCAGCAAACGACCCTCATGCAAAAGGAACTCTGAGCGGTTCTCGTCCACTCTAGCCATGGCTAGCAAAGCCTTGGCTGCCCTGCACATCATGTCTACGCTAGGTGGTTCCAGAGGTGGAGGCTGCATGTGCATGAGGTTATGCTGGCTCTGTTGGTACTGGGCCATAGTGACCCCATCCTCCAAGAAACTTATCAAATTTCCAATGCTTCCCTTCTGCACAGCTATTGCCCTTGCTGCTAACATGTCCCCCTGGGCAAGGTTCGATAAGAGAGCCATGGACATTTCTCGGCAGACTGGGTTTTTGCGGTCCCCAACGTACCTAACTAAAGTAGCGTAGAGTTTCTCCTGACGACTGAATGGGGGAGTGGCCAAGATAAGGTCCACATTATTGTCTTGGATACTGAGCTTACACAGGGTCTCCAGCACAAGTCTTTGAGGCGATAGGACTGAGTTGGGCCCTACGGTTGGAAAAGGATCCTGTGCCTCTGCAGATGGGCACACCATCCAGTGCAGCAAGCCATCCAAAATTGGCAAACAGATGCTTTCTGTATAAGCAGACAAGTCTAGCTGCCCAGAAATGTTGGCTAATGTGACCAATGTATTATCCCTCAAGACCTCGAGGCAGTCCCACCACCACTCATCCTTGCTGCAGGCCACCCCTTTGTCCTCCTCTTCCTCTTTCTCATATGTCTGTGGCGCTCGCTTTCTTTCCGGATGCTCATGGTGAAGGAGGATCAACTTTCCCAGGATCAGCACCAAGCCTGGATGTTTGGACATTTCGGCGTCATTGCCAGGCACAAAAGACAAACTACGGACAATATTTGACACACAGATGCAGCGTTTAGCCAAGGAGTCTTGCCAATGAGTTATGGTGCATAGAGGAGTCTCATCCCGGCTCCTTGGCTCATCTTCTAGCAGTTTAATATTCCGGTGGCTTTTGGCTTGATGGATCCCAAAGGGAAATTTACTGCTCTCTGTCTGGGAACCAGGGTTTGAATCTTCGGGCAATGCTCCTGGTCGAGCTGACAGGACATCATCGATGGTAGCTGTTATACTTTTTTCCTGTTGTTCTTCAGGTTCACCTTTCCCTTCCAGATCCTTCTTTTTGCTTGGAGAGTTCAAGGGTGGAGGGGCCCTCCTTCGTGGAGGAATCTCCATCTTGCTCTCAAAGTGAGTCTGGATGTGTTCAGTAGTATCACCCCCACCAAGCTGCCAGTGGAGAAGCCCACTGTTGAATTCCTGAACACGCCCCAGTTTGTCAGATCTGTCAACAACAAATAGATTATTTTTCTTTACAATCTTTATTGGCAGCTTGTCAAATTTACTGGCTTGTTTTGGCCTCTCACTTGGATCAGCAATGGCACTGGGAGTGGCAAAAACAGTGCTCTTTTCTTCTCCTTCTATTTTTTCAATTTCATCTTCCTCCTCCTCCTCTTCATCCTCCTCCTCATCTTCATCAAAGTAGTCAATACATTCATCATTTTCCTCCTCTTTTCCAGTATCCACTGCCAAGGACTGGCTGTCATCCTTCTTGACTGCGTTGTGATCAAGTGCTTTGTGACCTGGATCTCCCACTTCATATTCCATAAGGATTCCAAAAATGTCAATCAGGCATTTTCTAAAATATTCTACCAAAAGCTCAAGAAATCCAGATAACTGGAGAGAGAAAAAATAAAACACAAGTCAAAAAATCAGATGAACATTTTAGACTGCATGGAATTTGTTAGTAGCAATGAGCATATTCCAATATGTGTTAACTACGTATGCTAAACAATCTGTTCTAGCTTGTATTTAGCAGCGACACTCTGAGTTAGTTCCCAGACCTGAAGAAGAGCTCTGTGTAAGCTTGAAAGCTTGTCTCTCTCACCAACAGAAGTTGGTCCAATAAAAGATATTATCTCACCCACCTTGCTTCTGTAATATCCTGGGACCAACCTGGCTACAACAACACTGCATACATATTTCTATGAACGTTTTCACACATCCTACAAACTACTGACAGCCAAGCCTTGAATGACAAACATTTACTAAGGGAAATTCTTCTTCCCTTCTGTCCATTCCTGAATTGGTGTAAACTGTCATAGCTCCTCTGACTTCACATGAGCTAAGATAATCTACATACATTAAGGACCTGACCTACTGTCTCTAAACCAACTTTCCAATATGTGGGACTCTGGCAATGCTGATTCTAGGAGTTGATATTCTCCCCCCCTGTAAGATGTATATAGCAGAACAGTTTTCATTATATCCATGCATATTTGAAAGCTGTTACCGGCAGGCAGTTCTCTATGCTGTAAGATACCCTCAAAAGTAGTTTTCATTTGTGTTTAAACCTGGATTAATGTGTAATTATTGCACTACTGGAGGGCAACACTTGGATTCCAGGTGCTGGTTCACCCTCTGTGGCTTTATGTCAAAGATGAATTACTGTTACTACATTCAGTCCCAAACATCTGCCTATTAATTGTTCTTATTAACTATGGAATAATAATCAGGGATCCTAGAAATCCATTTGCCATGGAAAAACATGGAATTTGCATTTTTACAGAGAATCTTTAGTTTTTACATTTTGTGAAAAAATAAAAACATGTATTAACTACTGACTAAATTTTACTGAAATACCACTGTCACTTATTCAATGCACGGAACCTCCCTCTCTTGTTGTTGATTTCTGAATGTGCTTAAAATTAACATGCTCCAATAAACTGCTTCCGGTGTATTCAGGTTACTCAATAGTGTATAGGGGTTCGTGTTTTAATGGAGCTCAAATTTCATTTCAGCCTTCAGATGTAATTTAAGTTATGAAAAGATGCCGAAAACTTTAAAAATCACCCCTAAAGACCGTCACTGAGTTTGGCAAGGACAAATTTCATGCTGATGATAATGTGTTGTTCTGTACTGTATGCAGCAAGGCTGTAGATTACATTCGAATTGTAGAACACATGGAAAGTGCTAAACATAAATGTCTATGAAAGGGATAGCTCAGTGGTTTGAGCATTGGCCTGCTAAACCCAGGGTTGTGAGTTCAATCCTTGAGGGGGCCATTTAGAGAACTGGGGTAAAAATCTGTCTGGGGATTGGGCCTGCTTTGAGCAGGGGGTTGGACTAGATGACCTCTTGAGGTCCCTTCCAACCCTGATATTCTAAGATTTGGGGGGGAGGGATAGCTCAGTGGTTTGAGCATTGGCCTGCTAAACCCAGGGTTGTGAGTTCAATCCTTGAGGGGGCCACTTGGGGATCTGGGGCAGTACTTGGTCCTGCTAGTGAAGGCGGGCGGGCAGGCGGGCGGGCAGGCGGGCGGGCGGGGGGGGGCTGGACTCAATAACCTTTCAAGGTCCCTTCCAGTTCTAGGAGATGGGATATCTCCATAAATGACAAGAATGGAAAGGAAAGGAAAACAAGAGGCTCAAACAGTGGGGCCATCAACAACAGTAAAGAAACAATGTGCTGTGACTGGATTATTCCAGTGTTTTTGTGCATTTAAAAAAAAACCCTATTTTCTGAAAATATAGAATACAAACACAGAAGTATTTAGTATACGTAAGAAATACAAATTGAAATTCTATTTATTTTATTATAATGATTGATGGCACTGGTAAGCTTCAAACTTACTTAATTGTAAATATATCAATAAAACATTGTGTTCAACTGATATATATATATATTGTGGCTTGGGAAACTGAAGTTCGGCGTTTAACTTTAATCATGGAAAAGCACAGATTTTTATGGTTTTTTTATTGGAGAATGTTGCTTTTTTCTATCATGGAAAACTAGGATCCCTGATAATAACTATTCAGTGAAAATACATACTTTTCTCTGGATGTCCCATCTTACATCCGATTTCTATTTTTCTACAATAGTTTTATTTTATAGGGTGGACAAATACGTTCATATTCCATGGTTCTCTTAAGACTTCCAAACCCTCAACTATTTAAAAAAACCCCCACCCCCAAAAAAATCTACATTTAACAACTGCATCATATGGAATCTTGATCAGCAGTTCAAATCAAGCCCAAGACAATAATACCCAAAAAAATCATAACTAACTGATGGCTGTACAGTGTTTTGTGTGAAATAAATTGAAGGTTTTAGACCCAACTCTAGTAGACTAGATTAAAAATTCCCACCAAACTGGCACAGAACCTCAGCAAAAAAGCCAAGGATTAAATGGGTCATAGAAACTAAATTTAATAGAAACTAAATAGACTCTATTCTACATAGCATAGGTTCTTATACCATATTCATCACCATAGTATCTGCTACCTTGACTTCTAGAACAGGGCTGAAAAACACTGGAAGGTACTGTAGGAGAAGCTTACACCATTAGATCTTGTGTTATACATGGCTTGTAGATATATAGTGGATTTTGGTTTTAGCAGCATTATCGATCTGACACCTTCTGTGAAAACCTAATTCCTCATTTTTTTTAAATCAGTATCCTGATATGACCAGTGCTAACAACCAATGCGTGTTTTTAGTGTACCTGGCTCGAAGAATACCTCAAATCAGTTTCATGCACAGTTCTGTAATGCCTCCCTTTTCTGCAACACCCACTTTGCCACACCACTGACCTATTGTAGTTTCCCTGGATTGCCCATACGTCACAGTAATGAGTATGTATTCATGGACATTGCCTATTCAAGATGCTGCAATGCTCCTATCCCTCAACTGTCCATTTTCACAAGGGATACTCCTCATTTTAAGCTTATAATTTACCCCATCCCACACTAACCTGGGTTCCTCTTGTAGTTCATTGATGTTCAATCAGCAAAATTGAGGTTATAGAATCTTTTAATTGACATTTTTAATTTAAGCTAATGATAATTAATTTTAATGGACTCACTCAATCATTTTCCTGTGTCTCTCAATTCGGATTTTTGACTTTATCAGGTTGAGAGGTAAAGTGCCATCTCACCTACCTGCGAAAGGTTGAAAGTAGCAACTGTGCTGTCATCATACAGAAGAATATTAATAGTGTCTAGAGCCCAGGTACTTTCAGCCAAAAGGCCAGATTTAAGAGACATCATCACTCGCCAGGCCTCAGGAGTTACTGGAGAATGAGAGAAGAAAAAAATATTAGAAGCAGTTCTTCCTAGAGGAGAGCTGGTGGACTTTCAAGAGAAACTTCTGACACGCTGACTTTAGAGAATACAAACAAGGTGGTCTGCTAAACAGGGTGTGCTCAGGTTCTACCGTATGGCACTGAGCGTCACTGCTTCCACCATGTGGTCCAGTTCATCTTCTGCCTTTCTGGCAGAACATATGTGAGCCTTGTTTCTAGTGTTTGAAACTGGCAGTTTTTCTTGCCTTTCCTCGTGGTGAGATACTTTTACTAATGTTTGAGTAGTCGAAAACAATCTATGAAACAAGTTAAATAAAACAAAGAGTCCAATGATCATTTTGTTTCTGCCCTTTACTCCTGTGTTGGGGTAGCAGCTGGAAGGAATGCTGAGTGTATCTTTATCACACTGAGATGTATTTAATTGGTAAAGCACACTGAAGAGATCATACAGTAAAGTATTCAAAAGCAGTGAAAACAGCCAGGTGTCTCAGTGAATGCTATGCTGGTAACTCAGGAACTCGGCTGAGGAGACTGATATGATGGAAGCTGCAACTAAGAGGGCCTCACATATGTCATCTACCATCAGTATGGGGCAGAGGAAAGGACAGAACGGAACAACAGAAAGGACATGAACAGAAGTAGGAACTTGAATGAGTGAAGTGTAGTAATGGGTTCAGTCAAAATAGGAAAGTTTTGGGAATAATGTGGAAAAAAATTATAAACTCTCAATTGTACAAGAGTAAACATTATGGGAGTGAGCACTAAATCACAGTTGATGCTATAAAACAATCTCCCCCCCAAAAGATTAAAGTAATTCTTTAATTTAAAAAACAGTCTTTCTTAAGATTATTTGAGTGATTTTAAAGAATATTTTCCATGCTCGTCTATGAGATGCAACCCAGGTCTATCCAAATGTTAAAGAAGTCCCAACTGTGATAAATATATAGTGCATGACTCAAGTCACTGAGGATCTTACATTAACATCCCTGCACTGGACAGACGATTACACAGTATGCCAAGTCAGAATGGCCTCTTGAATCTTACCAGTATGATTTCACACTAATATGTTTCCACCTTCCCCCAAAATATCACCTCTAACAGCACATTCCTATGTGATACCTAGGAGATAACTTCAAGTGCATTCGCCCCTTAGCCACAGAAAACCCATCTCCACCAATAACACAAAGCCTTGCCATCAGAGTTGCAGGGGAAATTCTTATCCTGGCTGGATATAAGGCTTGGCATTAAAAAACAAAAGGCCATTTAATGAAGGTGTGTGAATGTCAGTAAACAGTGCAACAACACTGTGCTTTGGTATGCTTTCTGTGCCACAAGAACAAACTTTGCCCAACTGATGGTTGTACTGACCAT
The DNA here is from genome assembly GCF_027887155.1 of Malaclemys terrapin pileata. Lineage (NCBI taxonomy): Eukaryota > Metazoa > Chordata > Testudines > Emydidae > Malaclemys > Malaclemys terrapin. The sequence continues at coordinate 91,817,934 of NC_071507.1, forward strand.
TCCATAGGTGCTGTAGGGTAGCAGCTAACACATGGAATTTGAGAGTCTAAACTGCCTTAACACAAAGAGAGACCTGTGGAGACTACAGGGCTCAACATTCCATTCTCCTTTTGTTCCCAGCTGCTGATGTCCAATGTAGCATTTGCTGAGCTGTATTTGACCTGTGGGATGACCACCCATGCTGTACTATTTTTTTGGTGCTAATATGTTTTAACAGACACAATCACTTTACATTTAGCTGAGTTAACTTTCTAAGCAAGGTCATAAACTCAAAGTGGAAAAAGAAAATCAAAACTAAAACCAGATTCTTTATGACTATTTCTGTATTTAGACCTTTGTTTGATGCTCACCAATATCTTTTGAGGTAATCTTTCGTCTTGGTTTTAAGACTGGTTGCGATGCTTCTACGGAGCCTGGAGGGAAAGTAATTTCTCGCCTAATTGGTGGTGGCTGGGGTGGAGGTCCTGTGACTTGTGACACTGGAACTGTGGGTATAACCTTCTGCATCTTCATAGAGGGTAGGAAAGGAGACTTGCTTGGAGACATACGGTTCTCTAAAGAGCGCTGGAAGGATGCTGGACTTGGAGCCCTAGAGATGTGGTTTGGCATTGAGGGTGGTGTCTGGTAGGACGACTGAGGAGGTCGAGTGATAGGCTGCATGGAGGCTGAGGATGACATGTAAGAAGGCTGACGTTGGTTGACATGAGAAGGCCACTGACTCTCATGGTTTATTCTCTGGTCAGGTACCATCATATCATCAGTGCGGTTCATCCCTGGATAGGGTGGGGCCTGTGCAGGGCCTCCAGGGCCTTGCCTGTTCTGGTAAGGGTAAGGCATATCATTTCGTGTTGGCCACATATTCTGCTGAGGACCTTCACTGGTGGATGATGACTGCATGGGACCACCAATCATCTGTGGGGGTATTCCATGCTGCTGGATTTGTCCGGGGCCCTGCATCCTCTCCCTGTTATAAGGATATGGATACTGTCCCTGGATAGGCCTCCTGTCTGATCCAGAGTAAGTGTTGCTGTACTGGTTATACATTTCTTGCTGCTGATTGCCATACTGCATGTTATACATATCCCCTTCATGGCGTTTTGCTGGAGGCCCATACATGCCATCCATATGACGCTTATAGTTCTGAAAAAGAATGTTTTGGAGAAAAAAGCTCAATCATATTGACAGTCAGGAGTGATATTTAATATGTAATTAAAAAAAATTACTGGCATCCTTAGATTCCATGACACTAATATAACGGCAGCATTTCAGAATGAGCACGTTACACAGGAGGTGGTAAAATAGTAATTTTATAATTATTTTTTGAACAAAAGGTTTGTTTCTTTTCCTATCATACAAAACATATATGAACTGGCAGAAAGCTCATTTTAAAAATCAAAAATTCTTAGGACTGCACAGAATGCTGCTTATAGAGTCAAGCTAGCTATGCTATGGTTATGGTTGAGCCAGCTTGCATTTTAAGACCCTACTTTGATGTGCTTATAAACTTATATTTTAAAAAAAATTACCTCTGGCTAAAATTTCTCATGTTAGCTCTCAATCCAAGGGTGAATTTTTTGCAAGTTTGATAAAATTCTATTGCTCACTTAGGACACATCTAGGCATGAACAAGAAATGATCTTCACCAGCTAAGGTATTTTTTCAGTTTTTTTATGCTCAAACTACCAAAAAAAATCTTTTTAAAGTTTCAGATTTGTCACAGACTTAGTCTTCTTGGAGGACAAGTTTTGAAAGCCTTCTAACATCCCAAAGCACGATGCTTCTGCAAGTATGTATCCAGGACACTGGAGTTTGAAACAGAGTATAAGTCAGGCTGACTGGTGGGAGAAACACCCATCTCAGTTATGTCTGGTGTTCCAAAACCTCCACTCATCCCTGCCAAGAAGATGAATCCCTCTCACTGAATCCCCTAATCACATTTCATGTCTGATTATTCCAGCAGTTAAATTCAAACGTTCTATTTTATTCTAGATAGGTGCTTATATGGTGCTCATCACTGTAGTAATGTACTCCTGGAAGGTGTTCAGATAAGTGACATGACTAACATCTGTCATGTGTGGTTCTTTATGTCTCTGAGCATCCTCCCTCTGAAGGGGGAGAACTGTGGGCACAATGTGGTGTTTTGTTTTGATAGGGGTTGATATTTTGTTTTAAAAAGTACATGCTGCTCTGTGTTTATGTTAGAGAAGGCAGGGCGAAGAACTGCACCTTGCACTTTGAGTGGAAGGTGGAGAAGTTTGTAATGGTCTTTAGTTCCTGGGGGAGTTTGCTTCACAGTTCGAGCTACACTGAATGCCATGAGGCAAAAAATGTGAATTAAATGTGCAGTTTTTTGAATATATGATCTATGGTAAGCTCAAAGTTATAGCTCCCACAGAAACCTTAACTCAGTCACATTGCACAATGTATACTAATGTACTAAAGTTAACATCATATAAAATTCTATATGCATGCAACGTGGGTCAGTTAGAATTGCTCTGGGAACCATTAACTCTCATTTTCTAACTTTGGTGCATGTAAAGTCCTAACCACTGAATTGTATGAACGTTTTAATTTGCCACTGAGTTGTCAAGCTATTTCAGAAACAAAGGGTCCACGGTCAGCTTTAGGTCCTACACATCTATGTAATATACTGGGTCTGTGACATGAACTCTAATGCAAGACACAGAAAAACAGGCATCATGTAAAAATTGTCTAAGTTGAACCACAATTTCAAATTCAATGGTTTCAGAGTAACAGCCGTGTTAGTCTGTATCCGCAAAAAGAAGAACAGGAGTACTTGTGGCACCTTAGAGACTAACAAATTTATTAGAGCATAAGCTTTCGTGGACTACAGCCCACTTCTTCGGATGCATATAGAATGGAACATATATTGAGGAGATATATATACACACATACAGAGAGCATAAACAGGTGGGAGTTGTCTTACCAACTCTGAGAGGCCAATTAATTAAGAGAAAAAAAACTTTTGAAGTGATAATCAAGCTAGCCCAGTACAGACAGTTTGATAATAAGTGTGAGAGTACTTACAAGGGGAGATAGAGTCAATGTTTGTAATGGCTCAGCCATTCCCAGTCCTTATTCAAACCGGAGTTGATTGTGTCTAGTTTGCATATCAATTCTAGCTCAGCAGTCTCTCTTTGGAGTCTGTTTTTGAAGTTTTTCTGTTGTAATATAGCCACCCGCAGGTCTGTCACTGAATGACCAGACAGGTTAAAGTGTTCTCCCACTGGTTTTTGAGTATTTTGATTCCTGATGTCAGATTTGTGTCCATTAATTCTTTTGCGTAGAGACTGTCCGGTTTGGCCAATGTACATGGCAGAGGGGCATTGCTGGCACATGATGGCATATATCACATTGGTAGATGTGCAGGTGAACGAGCCCCTGATGGTATGGCTGATGTGATTAGGTCCTATGATGATGTCACATATCTGTGCAGGTGAACGAGCCCCTGATGGTATGGCTGATGTGATTAGGTCCTATGATGATGTCACATATCTATTCAAGTGACATCATCATAGGACCTAATCACATCAGCCATACCATCAGGGGCTCGTTCACCTGCACATCTACCAATGTGATATATGCCATCATGTGCCAGCAATGCCCCTCTGCCATGTATATTTTTGCAAATTTTAGGGCGTTCCCGTCTTTAATGAGAACCTCGTTAACTCATTCCCTGGATACCGTAGTGTGGAGTATCACAGGCTATTTTTGTTATTGATCTTTGTAATTTCTCCACTAAATCACCCCAAATTGCTAAAAACGCTCCTCAGCAAGACCAACAAAACAAATGTGGAGTTTCTTGACCATGACATTTTGGAGATAGTATGAGAGAAAAAAGAGAAGTATAACATTTCAAAAGTGAATTTTAGATACATTTTCAAAACCCTGCAACTTTAGAGCGTCACTTCTGAGTTTTACTGAACTTCCTAGAAAACCTCTGCCCCACACTGAGATGTGGTATGTGAAATTTCAGGAAGATAAATTTATTTTTGGGGAATCCTGGCATGTTTGAATATCTGTCTTATTATAGGAACCTAGCACCAGCCATAATTACAGAGTGAGTACCAACCGCTTTATCATACATAGAGGTGAAATCCTAGCCCCATTGATGTCAATGGGATTTCTGCCAATGACTTTAATGGGGCCAGGGTTTGGACACATATTACCAATACATTTTACAAAACCTATGTCTAGAAACAATACTCATATTTTCCAGCATATTCTGTATATTTTATGTATTACAGAAAGGCTCAAATATTGGAATGTTTAAAATATTTTTTCAGTGTTAGTAATATATTGGAATATATCATCTGCTATACATTCAAAGTACATGTTCTCTCACGGGCAAGTTTTATGATAGTCTTGGATTATCTGTGTGACACTCTATGCCAGCCTTAGCAACTATGACGCTTAGGTCTTTCTCTTCCTGCCAGACTTCCTTGGTTTCAGTTGCCTGCCTGACAGGAGTGCTTTCTGCTCTTCCAGTCAGCAACTTTCCTATTTATCTCTGCAAGCTGGGTGGTGCAATATTATCAGCCTATGAATCGCATTGTTTTGATCTACCTGCTTACTGTACGTGGGGCTTTCACCTGTCATGGATTCCACACCACAGAATCTTTGGGTGACCAGATGTCCCGATTTTATAGGGACAGTCCCGATTTTTGGGTCTTTTTCTTATATAGGCTCCTATTAACCCCCACCCCGTCCTGATTTTTCACATTTGCTGTCTGGTCACCCTACAGAATCTCAACTTTAAATTATACCCTTCAACATAAACTAGTACATGGCCTTGTTCTTGCACATCTGCTGCTAAAATGGGCCCTGATTTTGGCCCACACTATGTTGCTCACCTGTGCGAAAACTACATGCCTTTTAAGAATTTGTTTTAATTTCATATTATAAAGTGTATTTTGGGGGGGTTGATGTTTACAAAATAAATGTCATGAATATAAATGATTCCACCTCTTTTACCTGCTGCTGTGGATACATTCCAGGTTGATGTCCTCCATACGGTGGTTGTCCTGAAGGAGGTCCTTGCCCTGGATATTGCTGCCCATATGGTTCATGCCTAGAATGATGCATTCAAATCAGCACTTAGTACTGTTGGAACTTCCAAGCCACTGGACAAATGAAATTGCTCTGAGGATTCTACACCTTAAAGATGGCCACCACCACGAAACATTCTCTTTTCCATACCACCTAATTTCCATACCAAGACTTTTAACACAGTGATGATAATTTAATTTTTTAGAATGGATGGTGACGCCTTTTTGGGCATGTTGCCAAAGTTGTTTGACCCCCTACAAAGATGTCAATGAGAGGAAAATTAAGAGACTCAGCAAACCCCCGACCTTCACAAAACCGATTAAATTCCTTGAATTCCAACAGTCAGGAGCTCTCAAGTATTGCACTAATTCAGCACTAAGACTATTGGTGGAAGTCAGCCGCAAGGATGTACCAGAAGGAATTACTACACAGAGTATAATAAAACAATATAGTTGTAACAGAATGAAGCAGGATATATATTCTAGTAAATAAAATATCTGACCTACAGCGCAAAGAGGGTGCGTTCAAATTCTAAAGAGTTTTAAAAAGTGGGTCTCATCAAGAAACCCATTTTATGGAACATTAAAGACTCTACTGAATATAAAAAATATTTTAAAAATTGGTTTAAACTGAATTTGTCATTTTCACTAGAGCACAAAATGAGTTTAAGTACAAACTATGAAAAATATTTCAAGGTGCTACACTTATGCTCTGGAACTTTTAATAAATAAATGTATGACGACTAAGGCCCTATGTAAATAACAATTTCACAGACTGCAAGGAAATAGTGAAATTAACCCAATACTGTGATTTTTCCTATAGTGGGGAGGCAGAAGCAGAAATGCCCAAGGGATATTGGAAAAATCACAGGGCTGGGCTAATTCGGCTGCTTGAGGGAAACCGTGTGTGGGTGTGACCACATGGTGCCAGCCATCTGGCTCAGGCTGCCGTTGCTGCATCCTGTCCAGCCAACCAATGGAGAGATTGTCAATGGTGCTGACAATGTGTGCTGATTAGAAGCCCTGGCCCACCCCACAGCAGCCTCTGGCAGGCCTGGGTGAGACACCATAGGAACTGAGACCAGGATCCACTATTTGGAGCATGAGCAGAGGGTAAGGGGGCTTCTTGCTCAGCAGGGAATCAGAGGCATTGAAGGGGGCTCTGACCCAGCCACTCCCACTCCTGCTGGTGACTGCTGTGGGGTGGGCCAGGGCGGGGCTTCTAACTGCTGGCTGGCCAGTCAGGACGCAGCCACAGTGGCTGGGGCTGGAATTGAGCGTGGAGTGAAACAGGCCTCAATGGCTAGTGCCATGTGGTGGGATGGCCACTTCTGCCTCCCCACTGTTGGAAATATTGCAGCAGTGCCGACCCTGTGAAATCCCAACACTTACCCGTGATGATGATGTAATTTTTTTAAAACTTTCAATTTACATATGGCCTCAATGAGGACATATTGTTCTTTTTTGAGGAATAGTATAGCAGTTAATGAAATACTGTGTCATAAAGTACAGAGTTAAGGTTGCACTTACAAACTTACCTGTGGCACTTCCTGATTTTTTGAGTGCTTAACTGGGCATACTTTTAATTAATTTTCTTTTTTTAAATTAAACAGAAAATCATTTGAAGGGAAATACATGGAAAGCAGTAAGGATGATAAATACCTGGCGCTGATGGTGGATAGCAAATTGGATTTGAGCTTGCAGTGTGATACGGTAACACAACAAGTATCAATTTCAGTATGGGTAGTGTACACAAAACCATCCTGTCACAGACCAAGATGTTAGCAGTCCCTTTGCATACAATACAAAAGAGACCACACCTAGAATTTTGAGCGCTGTTCTGGACACCAGAATACGTTCAAGGGCAATTCAGGAAAAAGGAGCAAAAAAGATGAAAGGGCTGGAGAATTTGACTTCTTAGAAAGAATTAAAAGAACTAACATGGCCTGATTTTCAAGGTGCTGAACGTCCACAGCTCTCACTGATTTCTGTGGGTGTGGTAGATGTTCAATATCTCCAAAAATCAAGCCAGACAGAGAGGTTATCTAAGCAATGTCAAAAGAACTACTTAACTGGTAGGAATTGTCTAGGGTTGTCTGAAATAATATAACAGAGTAATGAGATGAAACTGGGCAAAGGAAAATGGAGGCTATGTATCAGGAAATGCTCCTTAAGTGTTAGTGTTACTTAGACTATACAATGGCCACCACCTGAGCCTCAGAGTTTGTATAAGCCTCAAAGTTTGAATAATTTAAAACTAGAATGGACAATTTGAGAATATAACGTCGTGTACATCCTGTATTGGCACCAAATTGTGTGATTTCCTTTTCTAACATCTATAGCTCTATGGAAACACAAAATCAAATAGCTCTCCCAACCCAAAAACAAACCCAAAGGAAAAATCTCTATAGGAACACACAAACAAATAACACACCAAGCTGCTGAACATTCTGTTTACACACAATCAGTAGCTGCTAGGATTTAGGATTATCTGGTTAATGCAGATATTATAAACAGAGAAATCAATGTTCACCTCTGCTGGCCAGGGTAACGATTAGGAGAGTACATGCTTGGGTCACTGTTTGAAGGCACCATGTTGCTCTGACCAGGTGGTCCCATACTGCCTTCAGGACCCAGCCCATGATCCGACCTAAAAATGACAAAGGAAACCTCATTCTGTAAAAAGCACTTATTCTCCAAAATCGCCAAATCAATAAAACTCAATGGAAAGGATTCTTCTGGCCTAAGACCTTCTGCTGGGACCTTTAATCTGGCTGACAACACAGCAACGTGGCTTTTGTTGAACAAAATGATTACAGTTGTGTTATTCTTTCCCTACTGCTTCAGCCTAGGATTGTGAAAACTGGCCTACTATTAACTTAGGAGGCCAATATTGTGCACTACATTGGCTGCCATCAGGAAATGTTAGCAATGAAGCAAAACCGTACAACTAATTGAAGGTAACAATGGGAAAAAAATGTTTCTACAGTTCTAGCTTGCAAAACATACTGCAAAACTCAGTATATCCAAACACTCCCAAACCTTTCTGCCTGCTCCCAATGATCAGACATCAGTGATTCTATGGATTTAAAAAACCAACAACACTTTCCCAGGATAAGGAAACGGGGGGAAAAATTGGTTTTACTTCACTGAAATTTGGACCTATGGAGATCTAAACCTTCAGCCACTGAACCTCAGTACAGAGGATCACTATGGTCACACACTTGAAGAGCAGTGTCCCTACAGCACAGTATAGACCCTGAAAGCTCCAAATGAAGTTCTAGTCACCAGCAGACCAAAGAAAACATTTTTAAGATGTATATTTTGTTTTTTATATAAAAAAAATCAACATCTTCCGTTTAGGTATGAACAGGGCAAGAGGACTAACACAAGTGCTATTTTAGCAAGCCACAGCACAACACAACAGCGTGCAAAAAGCAGCTGTCAAGCAGACCCACTTGCTGATCAGCTGTAGGTTGAGTGACTTCTGAAGTGTGACAACTCTTTTCCTATTAATTTCGGCAAAAAGCTGGACTCTCTCATTACCCGTGGCTTTACTCCAAGTGATTTAGTAAGCAGCTGCAGGAAGTGACGGCTGCTAGGTTCTCTGTAAAGGACAATGGGGCAAAGGAGAAGACGACAGGATCATTTTCACTAACTTCGCTGAAGATTGACTCACCTCCTGTCATAGCCACCTCCATAAGAGAACTGCTGCCGCTGGCTCATGCTTATGGTGGACATTGCTCCAGATGGAGTCTGGTTATAGATATCCTGTATTCCACTATTGGGCATTTGTCCAGGGGCCATGAAGGGCTCACTGCTTCCAGGCACTGCAATAATAAGTAAAAATGGAAGAACTGCAAATTAAACGTCTTATTTTTGGTTTCAAAGATGAGCTTCCAAGGTCTGTTAAATGACATCATTTGAAAAAACTCCTGAAGGCCTAACTCTGCCACGCAGAATTACTAGGTGTCTGACAAGCTCTAGGAGAGTGATGAAAGCAAATAAATCAGCACTATCAATAAGATGGAACAGCAAGGTGGTCAGAATATCAAATAACTTCAAATGAAAAAAATCAGATTTGGAATCTCATGTTAGAGAATTAAACCCATCAGGTAGAAAGCTTTCTTCTTCCTCAGTGTCCTAAAGACTCAAGTTGGACTCTGTTCACACTTGCTCTTCTTAGCCCAACAATGTTGACTCAAACTCAAATCTCTAGATATCAGAAAGGCTTATGCGCTAGCCTCATGGCTTTAATTAGCACTCAGTAGCCACAGGGCTGTTTTCTTTCCCTTTCCCAAAATGGGGTTGATATCTGTGTAGAGGATCCTGTATCCTGGAGGTATCCCCCTGGGCAAGGTAGGTACAATTCTAAGGGTCCAAGAAGAGACTTGGTCAGCACCAGCCATGACATCATTTAGTAACAAAGGATTCAGGGAAGTAGCCCCATCTCAACTCTCTAGTTTGAGACATCTGACATAAAAAAACAGAGGTGAGGGTGAAGGTAAGGAGGCAAAGGAAGAATAGGACTTCTCCAAGAACCAAGCTTTCCACTTTCTGTCACTTGCTGCCTTAGAGCAGGCCAGATTTGTAACTAAAGCAATGGAAAGAATAGTAGGTGAGAGAACTAGGCACCCTTATAATAAAGAATCAAAGAAGTAGTTCTATTAATTCCAGGAGCTAGAGATTGGGTATATGCATGATAAGAGGGTATTTAAAAATGCTACAGGAAGCCCTGAAATTGTTCCCCAGGTTTTGTATGCAATCACCACCTTGCCAAACTCTTTTATAAATGCAGAGACACCATCAGCAGAATGAGCTGAGTGAGGGAACAGATCTGAATCACACGTGATCATCTTTCCAAGAAGCCTGAGATGATATGACAAAACTAATTTTCACTTGTGACCTAATCTAAATGTGAAATAAACGGGTATGTGCAGTAAACCAACCTGATCTCAACATCACCGTGGAAATCAAAATAAGTTTAAGCCGGAAAGGATGTTATTTCCCCTGAAGTTCTGCTGTACCAGGGTCCAGGGCAAAAGGCATGGGATTTAAAAGAAACATAAGGCCTCTACCCAGCTGCTGTTCCAAATGGTCTCATCAGCATCACTTTCTCTCTCTTTTTTTAAACTAGTGACGCCAGTACATCATCACTTCTTCTCCTCTCCCTGTTCTTTTCCTTTTCCTCTCCGTTACCTCATCTTTCAGCTGCCACTGCATACTCTTAAACCTCCATCATCTGCTCTTCTCTCTTCTGCTCTTATGAACTCTGAACCTCTTCCTACCCTCCCCCTTTCCTATACACAAACATGTAGGAGAATAGTTCAAATTATTCTTTCCTAAGATACTTTAAAATTCACAGAAAGACCCTGAGTGAAGTGCACCCGGGGACTGAGTTAGCTTTAGTGTTATTCTCATTTTTAACTTTCTAAAACACTAAACTTCGAATTACGTGGCACCTTTCACCACAGGATCTCAAAATGTCTAACAAACATTAATTAATTACACCTTGTAACACTTCTGTGTGCTACACAGTTAAGTATACCTATTTTACAGCTGCATAACCTGAGGTAAAGAGGTTAGGAGATTTGCTTAAAACTGCACAGTGAATTTGCAGTTGAACCATGATAGCACCTACGAGTTCTGACTCCCAGTTTCCTACTCTAACAATTAGAAATGCTATCCCAAGCTGTAATATAGTTTACTATATTCAAAGATGCTACTAGAGCATTAAAAAACCCCAGGCCCAACTAATTTAACCTGCTGATCCTTAGCGGTATAGTCCAGTCATAAACAGTACTGTGTAATAGTCCTGAACAACTATTTTGGGATCCCGTTGAAGCCCGAAGCCTACACTTACATAATTTAACTTTGAGAGGGGGAAAAATGACCAGAGAAGACTGAGATGTGGTTACACTTCCTTTATTGCCGTGGAGATATGATGTTGCTGATGGCAATGATGCAAAGAGACGGGGAGAGCATGCAAAAAGAGCCAGACCACGCACACCTTGACAAATCAAAATACGTTGCTTGGATGAAACTAGGGAAGAACACACTGAGACTGCCACTTAGTAGATACCTTTTCTTATCCCACCAAAAGGGTCCTTATTCGGTTCATAGGGCATCCTTCCCATCATATCTGGCATGTTCATCCCTTGCTGGTATGGTGCATTTGGCGTCATGGAGTTTCGCTTCGGGAATGCAGAATCACTTACATCAGAAAAGGGATCGTGCACACTAACTGCACTGTTTCTAAATGGACAGACAAAATGGAGGCATTAATGTCATAGGAACACATGCAAGAAATTGTGATACCAGACCAGACTATGGTCCTTCTAGTGTAGTATCCAGTCTTTGCTCGTAGCCAGCGCCAGATGCCTCAGAGAAAGGTGTAAGAAATGCCATAATAGACAATTATGGAATAACCTGCCCCCAGGAAAAGTTTCTTCCTACCCCTGCTTTTTCCTTAAGCATGAGGGATTTTTTTATCCAATCTAATGTGAATGTGAATATTGCCATTAGTCACATAAAAGTCCTCACCTTTTTGGAATCCAGATCAACTGTTTGCCTCAATACCCTGAGGCAATGAGTTTCACACGTTAATTACCTATTGTGTCAAAAAGGTATTTCCTTCTATCAGTCTTAAATAGAGTTATCTTTCAATTTCACTCGGTGTCCCCTTGTTCTGGTATTATGACAAAGAATGAACAGCAGCACTTGATTTACCTTCTCAATACCATTAAATATTATGGACCAGCAACAACCTTTGTGGCTTCAGCTAGCTTTATTATAAAGCCCTTATAAACATGGCTTGAAAAACTGAGTTGTTCTGAGAACTGCCACATTTATTCTGAAGGCAAATGAGAATGTTTTTACAAATGGGAAAAAGAATTAATCGAACTGTTTGAATGAGAGGTCATTAAAAAAGGTTTGCTACTACCCCTTCTATCTCTCCACATAGTCAGATCTCTTTGAAAACTTGTGCACCGATTACAGCTGAAGACAAGAGATTATAATTAAGCAAAGTTGTGAATGATTTTGTTGTGGATAGTCTAGATCTCAATCCTGCTCCCACTGACACTGCTGAGAGTTTTTTGTCATAGACTTTAGTGGCAGAAGGATAAGGCGCTGTGTCTGCACAAGAACATTACCCTTGGCTGGCTGACTGCTGCTTAATAAAAACACGAGGGTCCTTCTCTATAAAACAGAACGGTCCTCCTGCAGTTAACAGCTAGTTGATAACTAATAGAACTCTCCCTTTAGCTCAGGGGCAGGAGACTGTATGGTTAGAAGTGAAGGAGCAGGGTTTTAGTCCTTGCTCTGCACATGTACATGGTTTATGATGGAAAGGACCATTATAAAGATGATCATGATCCCACTTTCAACTCAGAAAAATCCCCATGTTCTCAAATTTTAAGGTTAAGTATCACTGACAACTGAAGCATTGATTATCAACTCAGGAATTCTGTTTTTTCCAAATGTACATTATTACGGGAATAGAAGGCTGATAACCATAATTGCTGCAACAAAATGACCATGCAAAGATGGAAAGAATAAACATACAAAAACCCTGAATCTGCTTTTCTTTATACAAGTGACACCCCGATGGCACACTGTTCTACTCTATGTAGCAAGGGTAAGAAAGGTGAAATGAAGCACTGAGTTTTCAATACCTGCCGCCCTGCATGGGCGTCATCTGTCCATGAGGTGTTGATGCTGGTGTTGGAGGCTTCAAGTCGCCCGGCACTTCTGTCATGGAATTACTACCAGTAGACTGGGGAGTCTGTGGACCTTGTAGGGAACCAGAATTAGCTGGCAGATTTAATATAAAGACATATTAGATATATCAATCAATGTACTAGGGAAGCAGCAATCATCAAGGAGAAAAGAGTTATTTTAAAATGAGTCTTCTACTCTGCTTACACTCTATGCATTTCAATATGTCAGCCTTCCTGAGCATCCTCTGAGATTGGTATATTCAGTGTTGTACTATCCCCCATCTTTTCTAGAACTATGAATTTAGTCCACAGCCTAAAGCAACATGAATGGAAATCATCTAGGCAAAGAAGGACCTTTAATTTAAATAATAGGTCAGAGGGTACCCTGTTCATAAAATGACATAACTTCATCACATAATCAGTACCACAATACAAATATTTATATAGCAACTTTCACCCTGAAGGATTACTTTACTAACTCAACTGATACATAAACACTGTATCAGGAGAACTTCATAATTTCATCTACCAAAAATGTGGCAGCCAGTTAACAGTGCACAGCAACCTTACACAACCTATAAGATAAGATGAGAGAAATACTCTATGGAAAGAATCCTGTATCCTTTTTTAAATATAGAGGGAACTTTAGTTAAGAAGAAAGCAATTACCAAAAATAGAATTTGAACAGAACACTGTGGTTAACTCCTCATATCTTGTGAAAATAGCAACAGAAAGTTTAACAAGTGTTAGAACCTTGGTTTTACACATCATTCAAACATGATCACTAAGAGTGGAATATACTTCAATATACTTCGGCTCTTGAAGAAATGACATAGGTAAAGCAGTCTGCGAAGCACAGTATGAAAGGACATTGAAGTTCTTTGCTTCCACTCTGCACTTTCAGAGCTGGTATTCTGCAGATGTCTTCCTCTGAACCATTTATTTCAAGGAAAAGGTATGCCCATGCTTAGTGTGTATGTCTAGATTAGGTAACTCTGCAAGGCCACCCATTTCATCTGCAGCTGCACTTGTACTGAGATCTCAATGAGGGATGGAGAGCATTTGCACTGCCAGCACTCTTTCACCTTGTTAAGTGGCTACATTCTTACTATAATTACAAGGAGAGAGAGAGAATTCTGTGAAGAGCTCTATTCCAATGAGAATGAGCAGTTATATATGGCCCAATTAACTGAAGATATTATACAAAGCTGGTGATGGAATACATGCACAGTGTACCTTTTAAGTAAACCTATAGATACCCTTTTAGCGTTAATACCAGACGGACATTTTCACTGCATGAGATATTAGAATATTTTCCCAACTAATTGAGTTTTAGAAATCTGCTAGATGAGACTATCCAAGTCCATGTATAAGCTATGGATCTGATTTGCCAAGCCCCCCTATTGACTTCAGTGGGAGAACCACCTGAGGGGGGCTCGCAGGATCAAATCCTTTAATGTAATTGTTGTAAACAAAGATTCACCAGAAGGAAAAACACAGAACTCTAGAATATTTAGAAAAAAAATCTTAACTTAGCCTTAACTTTGCATTTCCTGTTTTTTTTTTCCTAGCTGGCTACAATCTGTCATGTAAACTCTTCCTAGCGCCTGGCCTGTCTGCATGTGCTCAATGACTAAATGACAAAAATGTGTACACTGCTGCTAGGAGAAACAACAGAAGGAGGCAGCCAGGGTTAATCAGTTCTGATTTCTGGGAAGGGACAGTGGGTCAGAGTTGGCCCCAAATCCAGGAATCACATCATCTTGATGGATGCAGCTCACTCTTGCTTGAAGGATGCCTTGCTTCGGTTTGCTTCATTCACATTTGTATTGCATCTTGCCAGTATCCGGAAATAATTCCTGCTCCTGAAACATCAGGACCTTTGCACAGCTTGTTTCATTAGTCCTAATGATGCTATCCTTGGTCCTCAACGTTCCCAACTGTATTTGGTTTATGCCCATATAGTAATGAAGTTCTAAAAGCTTTTAAAAATCACTGAGCCCATTAATATATTAAGAAAACCAAAACAAACACAACACAAAACTCATGTGCAATTAACATTACATTTGACTGGGAACTTTGGGTACATCTACACTGCAAAAAACCCCAACTCTTGTGGCAGCAAGTCTCAGAGCCTGGCTTGCACTATGGGGCTAAAAAGAGCAAAGTAGATGTTACTGCTCAGGCTGGAGTGCGGGCTCTGACACCCAGTGAGGGGGGAAGGTCTCAGAGCCCAGGCTCCAGCCTGTGCCTGAACATTTACACTGCTGTTTTTAGCCCTGTAGCATGAGCCCCGCGAGCCTGAGTCAGTTGACCTGGGCTCTGAGACTCACTGCTGCGGGTTTTTTTGTTTTTTTTGGCAGTGTAGACATACCCTTCGGGTGCTACTGCAATACACATTTAAATAATAATACTAATGAAAGTCACCATGTGCGTACACAACAAACCCTTTGACTACATAAAAGAAATCGAGTGATTCAGCTGTCACACTCCCTTCCCCCTCCACCTTACATCTCAAAATATCCACTGACACCAGGCAAATTCTACATTACTTCCCTGAAAAGTGAAAAAAACTGAAACTATTTCTGAGTTAAGTTATACAGATTTTTAGAGTCAATATACTAGAACCAGGTAAGCATCCTAGCACGGCCCCATGCTATTTACTATAAAATACAATATTGCCTCACCCGCTATATTTCAAGCTTCTCTCATGATGGGCCATTAAGTGCCAATTAAATGTTTCCCTAACCCACCCTGGGCAAGAAGAACTTAATTCAGATCTAAAAAATAAAGCTGACGGCAGTTAAAATATATTTGCAGTATTTATGGGTTGCATAAATACACCATATTTTTATTATAAAATAATAATACTCTGTTTTATAGTATTTCCTTATATAAACATGTCTGACTCAAAAAATCAGAAAGCAAAATGAGATACCCAGCTGAGAACTTGTAAGCCAAATTTCTACCTGCTGGCTGTTTTAAAAAAATGAATGGTAACAAACAGCTGAAAAATGTGTTGTACAATAGAAATGACAATACCAGCACAGTGAATGCAAGCTTCCCGAAATTACTTTGTCAATGTGCCTCGACTTTGACCTGGCAGGAGCACTTCTAGCGATGTGACAGCATTACAGTGTCTGTGCCTGTTAGGTTGTGGGGTGCCTACAAGGACATAAGTGTGTGTGATGTGGATCCTGGTCCACTAGAAAATGGACAGAGAACAACTGGTAGGCCACTGAACAGTTAATCTATGGTTTTTGAAGAGTGTTACTGTACAAAACACATTCTTCATAGCAGAAAAATCTAAGCTCCTCACTCAAAACAATGGTTATTATAGTCATGGCAGACAGAATTGCCTATTATTAATGTTGCCCGACACTTCTCATTATTATAAGTCCCTGTTTTCAGCTGCTTATAACTTTACCAAACTTTAACCATTTGGGCTAAAATTTTTCAGACCAGGTATCTGCTTCGGGATGAATTTTTTGTTTGTAAAGTTTTAGTCAAAATGGTTTAGTTGTTTCTGGGAATAAAGCTAAGGAAAAATACATCGTTTTACCCATTAAAAAAAAATCTGGCAAGTATTCTTACAGAAGCTTTAGTGCACTCATGCTTTGGAACATGGACTTTAAATCTGGTGTGAGGCGATCTTTGTGTCAGTAGCGTGCCTTTTGCTGCCTTTGTGAAAGTCTGCCCTAGTCCTAAGCCTTTGAAAAGATCAGTTTGCATATGCTCAGGAGTGACTTGCTAGACCACAGCTTAACTCCCCCAAGTTCCTGTCTGCACTGAGCATGCTCCAGTCTGGGGCTGGGGGGGACTTTCCCTGCAATTTCTTCTCCTGGCTGCTCTGGGCTGTGCTGGATCTGGGTCTGGGTTTGGAACAAACAGGAGGAAGTCCATCTCTTCTGTGCTCTCAATGCTCCTCCTGCTGGGCCCAGGCAGATGGGGAAGTTGCCTGAACTGAATGAAGAAAGGAAAAGACCCAGACCAGGAAGGATGCAGGGGTAGTAGACTGAGACAAGGAGCCTGGGAGGGGGGAAGACTGCAATTGGAGGCTGGTGGCGGGAGAGAAGGGTCTGGCGGTTGGGGGGAAGATTAAGACTTGCTGAGCAAAGAAACTAGGACTGAGACCCAGGAGAAAACAGGGGTGGGAGGACTGGGAACCAGCAGGTCAGGGGACTGAGTTTGTCTGAGGGATTATGGGGGGAGACTGGAGCTAACTGGGACTGGGAATCAATGGGGGGAGAGAAGTTGTCGGGGGGAGGAGGGGAGACATAAGATGAAGACGGTGTGAGGGAATAGCTAGGACTGGCTGGGAAAAGAGAATGGGAAGAGGAGCTGGATGTTGGGGGACACTGAGATTGGATGAGAAGCCAGGGGAGGGAGACTGGGACTGGCAGCTAGCGGGAATGTGGAAGTGACTGGACATCAGAGGAAAGGAGATGAGAGACAGACTGGATGAGGAACTGGGAGAGGTGAAACTGGGACTGGCTGGGCAAGGAGACAGGAACTAATGATGGGGTGAGTGAGACTGGGATGGGGAGTTTAAAGGGTGGACTGTCTGGGTAACGACACCAAGACTAGGATGAGAAGCCTGAGGTGAAGATACCGAGACTGTCCGAATAAGAAAAATGGAACTGGGACAAGGAGCCAAGGGTAGGGAAGAGACAGGACAGGAACAGCGCAGAGGGAATGCAGCAGAGAGGGTCAAGGCAGAAGAATCTGTGCCCGCTACAGCACATTCCTCTCCAGAGACTGAAATGGAGCCAAGATTCCTGAGTCTCATTATTCCTCTGCTGTTGGCAAATATCTGTGAAACCAACTGACAAAACAACTCATCGCCCTCTACTGCTGGTCACATAGAGGATGACAACCTACTATTGCTATCAGTTATTCCATTAGCTCAAGAGGTCTGTTAGATGGATCTAAAGGTTTCAACTGCCGATGAACCACATGGGTGTCAATAGGACACCACATGATGGAACTTATTTTTTTTTTTTCAGTTTGCTTTTTAAAAAATCTGAGGATTTACACACACAAAAATCTTATGTTAAAAGAACATTATTATTAAGGTTGCAAACTCAAGCACTAAGAAGTTAGGAAATGCCAGAATTGAGGTTGTCTGTGCTATTTAATTGGCCCCTTGTGCGTACACATTATGATACAGTCTTTAATTACATGATCGCATACAATTTTTCCACAAGACCCCTGCCTCATTTAGTGCACAGGACTGACATACTCTGGGGATGAATCAGCATTGTGTAGCGAGGGAGACTGTTGTGTGTAGGACCCTTGCCTCGTTTACTGTAGAAGTTGGAAGGTATGTCGTCAATGAGGCAGGGGATTACAGCAAGAGAAAGAACTGTCTCATACTTAAGGCAATTGAATGCTGTCCTGGGAATTGGATTCTATCCTTGCCTGTATCAAACAGTTACTATGTGATGCTAGGCAAGTCACTTAAACCAAACTTTTCATACGTGTTCTTCATTTATTTGGTCTGAGACCCTGTGGTTTGATTTGCAGAAGTGCTGTGGACTCATGATTGCAACTGCAGTCAATGGGAGCTGTGCTTTGAATATATTAAGTGCTATATAATACTAAATACTCTGAAAAATCACAGTCCTAGGTGTCTCAAATTAGGCTCCTCAGATTAGTGGATACTTTTGACCATGATCTCTCTGTGTCTCAATTCCTCCCTGTAAAATGGGATAATAACCCCTCAGCACACAAGGGTTTTGTGAAGACAAATTAATTAATGCTTGTGAAGCACTCAGATATTATACTGATGAGTAACATAGAAAAGCCTATGAGGAAATTAATAATTTTGTATTCAGAGCAGTAAATAAGGCCTTGGGCTACACAATGAACAAAATACTGAACTGGACGAGAAAACAAAATATTGAATAGCTGCTCACTAAGTGATCAATGTTCTTTCTGCGCACTGAATGAGGAATGGGTCCTTTGGGAAAAAACAGTATGATCATGTAATTAAAACACTGTACCATAATGCATACGCACATGGGGTCCGAGCTAAGGCTGCACAGGCAAGCTTAACTCTGGCATTTCCTAAATTTTGGGTGCTTGACTTTGCCATCACAATAATGTACTAGGTGTTGTGCAAATGACTGGAAGGTTTGGTCTCACATGTATGTCTATATAGTCTGTTAACATATTATTACACATATTATCATTAGTAATACTTTTCCAGTTAGAAATCATGAAACTAAACCCTTTTGTCTGTGTGTCAAAGCTGCTACCTGCTCCTCCTTCAAATCTCTCCTTGCATTCCACTTTTGTTTAGATTTTCAATGCTACATTTTTTTTCTGACACTGTTTACATCCATCAGCTTATGTAGCTTATCTTTTTGTTTCTATTCTAACTGTTTAAGTTGACTGTAAACTTCTTAAAACAGGGATCCTGTCTTGTTACTTTGTCAAGTCCTACATAAGCACTCAGTACTATAAAACAAAACAAAACAACAACAGAGAAATAAAAAGAAGGAAACAGACAATTATTTGAAGTGTTTAAGCTGTGCATACAAGACCATACAGCTGACTGGCGATGGCCAGAAAAATACTTCTCTGTGTCTAGTCAACTAGTGTAATATGTGATTTTTCAACATACAAAAAAGCCCAAGCAGCACCTGCCTTATAGGTGCCACCGCAGATTTTAAAAAATTGAAAGAAAATTGTCTGAAAGCAACATTTTCATCATGGCATCCTTTACAGCCTCCTACATGGACCAATTTGCTGCTAGCCGCATGAAATTAGCACCTCAGTGGCTGCTTCCTTAAAAGGCCTGCAATGCTAGGGAGTGTGGTTTCAGGAAAGACCCTTTATTTACAATAGTTCAAATGTGCAGTTAATAAAAACAGAAAAAAATTCTTCCTCTTGCCAGAATTATTTTTCCTTCAGGGGAAAAAAAAAAAAAAGAATGCAACCTCTTGAAACTCCATTACTAGGAGGCCTGACATGCTCTCTAGGATATCCCTACCTTTTGCCAGAAGCTACAAATGTATACGCTAAAGTAAACAATGGAAGGGTTACTGAAGGTTAAGTACATTCACATACTTCAGACTGAACAGCCAGACGCCACGCTGGGAAGATAATTTACACAGTATGAACCCAGTGCCCTAATTCTGACTAGGGTGGGGGTGGGGAGGGGAGCGTTAGTCAGATATGCCACAGGTCTACAGTGAACAGAGGTCAATCAGAGGGCACCTTTATTTATAACCCAGACCCTTTTCTCATTTATCTTCCACTGGGGATTCCCCGGTTGGCTACATGACAGGTTTTGTGACATCACCTGTCAGATAATAATAGAAATTCAGTCAGCCACCTGCCAGTAAAGATGGATGGGTTTTTGGTTACAAACTTACTAATTGAATGACTGGCTTTTTCCCCCCGCCTCCCCAAGTCTTGTCTCTGCTGCCAAGGAAACACAGAGAACAGGCTGTTGGAGCTCTATGTTACAACAGAGCACAAACTTTCACAGGTTTGCTATCATATGATCTCTGTGACACCGACAAGACCAAGGTCTTGTCTGGATTTTATTCAGGAGTGCCCCAATCTATCGCTGAGTACTGCCCAATATTCACTAGGTGCTATGCATATGACAGGAAGGTATGGTCCCACATATATGTTTATATATTTTGTTAAGATACATTACACATATTATCATTAGCAATATTTTCCAGTTGGAAATCATGAAACGGAACCCCTTTCCCTGTGTGCCAAAGCTGCTACCTGTCCTCCTTCAAGTTTCCTTACATCCCACTTTTGTTTAGATTTTCAATGCTACGTTGTTTTCTGACACTGTCTATGTCCATCCATAAGCTAACCCACAGCCAATTCCAAGCCAGTACAATAATGAGTAATAGACCCCAAATACACAGGCTAACAATGGCCATCACTTCCAGATTCATGTGTACCCAAATGATCTATTTATTGTGGCTAACAGAATTTCTTTTCTGACCAAGAAAAGAATCTATAGTCTCAGAATGGAAAACAGATCATATATGTTGGAAGCTTTTTGCAATTTGCCTCCTTATCATAATGGCCACCTTGTATTTTCAATTTAGGGTTTTCCACAACATTCATATATATTTTGGTTAAGAATATCAGAACACTAACGAACTTATGGCTGCATGGAACACTTTGTCTTCACAAGAATCTCCAAAAAGCATAAGCATCCCGGATAGAACACTTATGAGGCTCTTGCTATTCCCTAGTTCTTGTTTGTCTGCAAGAAGCAGCTCCATGACACGTTCAAGGCCATCTCTTTTCCTATGATTTCTGAGTGGACTGGAGAAGTTCTGACAGTAGCATACATCCAACTCATGCTTTAAAATGGACAATTAGAACAAAAATAACAGTAAGTTGGCTGAGGTGTGTCTGACTCTGGCCTCCATTGAACAAGGTCCGCTGACCTACTGCTTTGCTGAACTAGTCCAACTCTTCCTTTGGAGTTGCTGGGATATACCTTGAATTGTCACAGGCAGCACAGACAGCTAAATTCTACCTTCAGTTACCACCCATCCTCACTGAAGTCAATGGGGTTACAAGAAGTGTAAGTGATGGTAGAATTCTGATCCCCCTACCTCCTTATGTAAACCATTGGGCTAACTCACCAGCCTATGTACCAAAGAACACTCTTCAGTCACAGGATTTCAGTCCCTTTACTTCAGGACTTTGGTTGTATTTCTTCAAAACAAAACTGTCTGATACAAGTTCAACATACCAATCATGTGCTTTCTCCCGACCCAGGGTCTTCTACTCCCTGAAACTCTTACATTCCTTCCTAGCCTGCTCCCTGCAGGATTCCACTCCACAGGCCATCTACCAGGGAGCAGCACATGAACTCTGAGCTAACTCCACCAAGGGGCTGCAATGCAGAGCATTGCAAAGCATAACTCCTAGGCTCTCTGCTGCCTAATTAGAGTCCTCAGCCCCAAGTTAGGTGCCCAGGCTCTGCATAAAATGCATGGGGCAAGTTAGGCACCTAAGAAAGGGAGCCTCAGAAGCCAGCACACTGAGTGGGGAGCCATCTAAGCTAGCCGGGAGTGAAATGCAGAAGAAAAGGGCAGGGCTAGAGGCCCATGTTCACAAAAGTACTTTGGCACCTAACTCACAGCAATCTAGGTACCTGACTGACAGGCCAAGGAGGTGCCTGTCTATGCTGGAATTAGATGCCTAAGGCAGATCTGCCCTTTCTCAAGAAGAGAGAGAGAGAGACTGACTATAGCCCCAGGTCAGTCCTTTCTCAGAGGAGAGTTTGACTTTGACTTTATAGCCCAATGGTTAAGGGCACTCACTGGGAAGATGGAACACACAGGTTCAAGTGCAGGCTCCAAATAATATTTAATTATTTATACACAATGAAACAGTTCCAACAGGAGAAAAGAGAGAGACCCCACTCAGAATACTCGATAGCCCAGTGGTTAGAGCACTCACATGGGAGACCTGAGTTCAAATCCCTGTTCCAAATCAGGTAGACCAGCAATTTGATTCTGGGTCTTGCACATCCCAGGGAAGTGCTCCCTGGCTACTGGGTATTCTGAGGACAGACTGACATGCACATGCATGAAAAATTCCTGACTTGCTTGCTCCCAGTTGTCTTTTGTGCAAGGCCTGATCCAACAGGCATGCTCAGAGATATGCTTACTGGCTTGGGCCCTGCGAGTGAATGACTCATTTGAGAATCCTGCTGGGGCTTAGGCATGAGTTAAGACACGAAGCAGCTTGTTAGTTGTGGGGTAGCCATAGGCCTTAGGTGGTTTGGCAGTTGCCCACCAGAGGAAACTTTGATGCCTATCAGAATTTAGGTGCCTACAGGGTAGGTGGCAGCTGAGTGGTGCTTTTGAGATTGTCAGTGATACCTAAATGTTGGAGTTCAGTGCCTAGGTACCTTTGTGGATCTAGCCCTCGGTTCCTCCCCTGACCCAGAGACTCTGGCAGGATCCTTTCTACTGCCTGAACCTCTTCTTAGCAACCGAGCTACTTGCTGGTTTCATGAAGACCATGTGATCTTCAAGCTATCCAGGGCCGGCTCCAGCTTTTTTGCCGCCCCAAGTGGCGGGGGAAAAAAAAAAAAAAAGCCGCGATCGGCAGCACTTCGGTGGCAGCTCTACTGCGCTGCTTCATTCTTCGGTGGCAATTCGGCGGCCGATCCTTCCCTCCCAGAGGGACTAAAGGACCCACCAACAAATTGCCGCCGAAGAGCCGGACGTGCCGCCCTTTCCGTTGACCACCCCAAGCACCTGCTTCCTGCCCGGGTGCCTGGAGCCAGCCCTGAAGCTATCACCTGAACCTCAGACTCATAGAATCAGCTGCGAAACAGGTGATTTGTCACAGGAGGGGTTTAAGCCCAATTCCCTTAAGGGCAACCCTACCCTTCTTCATCATGTATTGATTTAGGCATCAATATTGCAACTGGTTCTGTGTAGCTTAAGCAGGCTTCAAAAAGGCTGTTATGTGCAGGCACACCGGTGTGCCTGCCCAGAACCAATCTCATGATGTCTTAATGTTTAAAAGCAAGAACCTTTTAGTCTACTGCTTCCTGTTCCAGTGGGCTCCTGCTCCATTTGCAAGTCAAAGATGGATGGATTACCTAAAGTACATCTATAATCCTACTGCTTTTGTGCAGTTAAAACATTAATGTTACCCTAAACTGAAGAAAAAGAAAAAAAAGAGCCAACTGTTAAGAGAACAGGCCCTGTACTTTCTGCAGCATCTATAGCTCAGCGGGATTTCATGTACTAAAGCTGATACACACTGGGAAAGCCTTTTTCCACACAGAAGTGCAGCCCATTCAGTGACACAAGTTCTTTTCCAGCAAACAAAATAAACCTTGAGATCATTGCTTGATTCCTCCCCTCTTCTGGTCCCTATGTCCAGCTGTGTTTTTATTTTGGAAAAATAGTTTCAGTTCTGCTCCCAGACATCTTGTTTGAACTGAACGTAGTGTTATGATAAATTCAAACTTGGACTTTGCAGTTTTCATTTATAGTTTCAAGGTGCACATGGAACTGCAGGACAGCCCATGACATTTCTCTGCTTTTGTTCAAGGTCTGGATATTTAAATCAAGATTCTTTAACACAAAATTCAGACAGTTTTATGATGATTGTTCCTGAACCACTAACCAAAATTACTGAATGGCAACATTGTAAGAGAGTTAGAGAAAGGAAGAGGGAAGCAAAATATTTATTTATTTTTAGTTTTGCTGCTTAATTTAAAAAAAACATGTTCTTTTCCTTCTCCCTAATGAGTCTAATGGTTTCAGCTCCATTTACTGGCCCTTGCTGCAGGTGATGCAGCCAAATCCAACAGCTTTCAATTTTTAATAAGAATGCATGTGCTGGCTAATCTAAACTCCCTCTAGGGAGTCAAATACTCTAACTGCTGCTCTTGTTTATAATACGTGGGCCTTCCCCCCCCAATTTGTTTTTCAGAGTAACATGCTTGCTTTATACATTAAATACCTACTGATGGGGTACATGATAACCTTAAGTATTTGTAAGGTATAAACATTTAGGGTGTTATACAGGGGTGAACATAGTGGTGATGGAAGGTAAATTTGAACTGAATATCAGGAAAAAATTCATAACACTGAATTCTATTAGACTATGGAAGGTCTCTAACAGGAAGCAATTTAAGGGCACGTCTTCACTACCCGCCGAATCGGTGGGTAGCAATCGATCTATTGGGGATCGACTTATAGCGTCTAGTGAAGACGCGATAAAATCGATCCCCGATGGCTCTTCCGTCGACTCCAGAAATCCACCGCGGCAAGAGGCGGAAGTGGAGTCGACGGCGGCGCGGCAGCGGTCGATTCGGCACTGTCCTCACAGCCAGGTAAGTCGACCTAAAATACGCCACTTCAGCTACGCTATTCACGTAGCTGAAGTTGCGTATCTTAGGTCAACCCCCCCCCCGTAGTGTAGACCTAGCCTAAGCCCTATCACTAGAGACATTTACAATACTGGACAAAGCACCACAGTGAGCATCAGAAGGAATAACCCTACCTGGCAATTGAATGTAATTGCATGACTTAATAGATCTTTGCTATTTCTAATATCTATGACAGAAGATCACAAAATAAGGGGACAGCTGGCTGGTTTCCTGGCTCTTCTCCTTATTTCCGGCTGCTAAAAGAAATCAAGTTATATTAAATACTTTCCTAATTTCACATTTCCATGTAAGCAACTGTTGTCGCTTTCACAGGAATGATACTATGTTGCTAATGGGAAGAGGTGGCCTGTGTAATAGTGAATGCCCCTCATTCACTATGTATCTATGAGATTATTGTGTATTAAAAAGTACTCCACACCAGGAAAGAGTCTGAGAATCCCATCTTTCTGATTCACACTTAAAAAGGTCTTTGCCCTTCTGTGATTCCATGCAGACAGAAAATAGTGCATACCAATTAAAAGTCCTCTTTTCCTCTTCTGCCTGAAGCCAAGAAGTTAAATACTCCAAAAGGCAACAAAACCTTCTATTTATTCTTTCACATGCTTAACATGTTACTCCTCTACATTTCTCTAGCTTGAATGTCAATCATGGTTGTCATTTTACGAGTCTTGAGTTGAATGCAGGCAGAAAAAAACAAATCTAACTGACTACTTCAAGCAACATACTGTACATGAAGATTCATTAACCAAAATCAACATTTCGACTGCAGTGCCCATCTACAGCTGACAATAGGATACAGACCGTGCTGCTAGCACTCAATCTAATACACAGGATTAGCAACAATGGCAGAGGAAAGTGACGTAATCTAAACGACAAAGCTTGATACTGTACTATGGGTGTTCTCTAGTCACTCAACTCTCTTCATTTGCCAGGCATTTCAAATAAACAGTAGTGGAGCAGCAGGCTGAGTTCCATTTATTGGGCCAAAAGCTGCCATTGTTACTCACACTGAGTAGTTCTTTTACTTGCCAGCAGGCCCATTGAAATTTGGCTCCAGATTTCCAATAGTTGAAGTGTGGATGGGAGAATCCAGCCTTTCCTTACTTTATTTATTTATTTAGTCCTGGGTATCTGATGTCTTACAGAGAGCAAATGCAAGGGATGGAACAACCCTGTAGAACACCGCTGTTATTATTTCCATTTAACAGTTTGATCATTAGAATGCTTGTATTTTTCAGACAGAGACAAAGAAATGCTTAAAGATGTGTGGGCATATACGCATCTCTGCAGTCTACCCCTTAGAGTTAACTTTCATACTGTCTTGGAGCCAGTTCAGAACACATAGGATCCCCAAGGAGTATTTTTTTAGCTAGCTTATCTAAGGTTAGCAAGGGATGCTTCTAAAATGTTTGCTGGGACAGGAGATTTGAGATGCAGGATGCAGTCCAGTGAATTATTGTATAAGAGGCTGCAGTTCTTCTACTTACCAGGAGATGGCGGCTGAATCTTAGGTTGTTTCTTAGTATCTCCAGTGCTGAAGACCTCTGGAGGGGGCTCCTCCCCTCGTTCTATCTTACACTCAAAGGCAAACAGGTACTGAATATACTGTTTTTTCAGGGAGCTGGCTGCACTGCTTGAAGTGCCAACATTCAGGTTGGTTGCCAACTCGCGCCACTTCTTGTTTTTATTAACCTAGCAAAATAAATGGCAGAAGTATTGGTTTGCAGCAAGGCGGCTTGTTTAAAGCCAAGAGGAAAAAGAGCACTTAATGTCTTGGTTTACTTTTTTTATTTGCCTCTTTTAACTAATGCTCATTACTCCCCCACTCAGTAATGCACAAACAGCGTTTACAGTTATAAAACCATTAAGGAACCTGCTGATAGCTACATAAAAAGCTTGTTGAGAGTCTTCTGCATGGTGCATCTTTTAAATGCCTTGCACTCTTCCAAGGCTTGTGCTGTTCAGTTAGCTATTTATCTCCATTCAAATGCACACTCACTGACTCTCTCTCTGACACACACACACACACACCCTATTCTAATTAAAAAAGCAGCTTCTAAAAACTAATTTAAAAAGCAATAACAATGTTATTCTGCAGTTTAAGTGTTTCAGCACTGATATGAAAAACATTTCCTCCAGAACAGCCACCAGCTGTCAGGTAGTTTAGCCTGCAATTTCTGGTTCAAATCCTTTCACTTTAAGGCTTCTTGTGGGATTGATCAATGATCCCATTGCAACAGGAGATGCAGAGTCAAGTGAGGCCCCTTATTAATTAAGACAGACTTCAAACACACTGGAACAGTGCAGTAATGTTCTGTATTACAGCTCTGCTGATACAAGCATGCCATTGGTGTGAGCCTTGTTTTGCTGCGTATGCCAGAGTACTGAAAGCGACTGTTCAAACTATGCTCTTAGGTTGAGGCACACTGGATTTGCCACATCAGATCAGACCATTGGTCCAGCAGGGGAGGGAGAGGGGGAGCTTACTTCTTGAATGCTATGATGATCAGTTTACGTCCTGAAGCATGAGATTTTATCACCCTATTTTAGCTTAAATAGCTACAAAGTTTATTACTGGTCATATCTGTTGCCAACCCTATATGCCAGCCAAGGAGATATTTATATAGTTTTTATCTTTGTGTTCAATAACCCCTTCACAGCTGCCAGATAGGATGGTTCTCTTGGCAAAAGAGTTAATTACATGCAGACTGGCCTGGCCGAGTGAAGAGTTTTATTTTCCCTGTGTATTCCAGTTACATCTGGCAGCAATCCAGGGGTCAAAGAGAAAGTGATTTTCATAAACTGGAACTTTTGAGACTTAAATCCCCAATCACACAGCCCTTTTTTGCCCATTTACTTAGCACTACGTGGTATACAACAAACACACTGCATAATGCACGCAGAAGTACTCAGTGCCTAAATGTCCAGTGTATTGGCATATAAAACAAGGCTGCCAACAGCAGGTCTACCATGGCTTTGGAAGAGGGAAGCAAAGCGCTATTTGGTGTACCTTGAAATGCAATGCTTCAGGAGGATAAATACGCACCATCGCTGCACATCTACATCCTGTCACTCAGTGGGCAGAGATCATGAAACGTGGAGAGCAGTGGTAGGGGCAACTATGCTTTTCAGAGGGGCACCATCCAACTATATTTAAATAAATCTCATTAGACGAACATGTGCATTTCTCTGTAGCCCTAACCAGAGAATACATGTTAACACGCCCACAGTGAACAATCGACCTTTGTAGCCTACAAACCTATAAATCAAGTTCCTAAGTGGGACAGCATCTCCTCATCAGTAATATATGTTGGTCCATATTGGAAAGTAAGCTTGGGCCCAAAATGTGTTTTTTTTTTAAATAAATAAGAAATGACCCTTGTTATAAACAAACATGCAGGCCTTTTTAGGATTTCAAATTTCAACTCCCACTTATATTTAATGGTTTAATATTAACCAATTGTGCAGAAGCATTCGAGCCTCTGTAGACACTGAGTCAAATGCTGTAGCTAGACTTAAAAAGAGGGCTGCAGAGTGTTATGACCAATAATAAAGTTTGCAAGTTAGGAAAACTCCGGGGCACACATCAGCTGGTCATTGCAAAAGTCAGGATGGAACCCCACCTTTCAGCCATGGACAGCATTTAACAAGTGGCAAGGTGCAATACATTAGATTTTTCTACCTTCCTCTGCGGCGCCAGTTAGCATCACTGGACTTGAATGACCATGGTCTAATTCAATATGCTATATCATGCTATGCAGAGTACTACTGTTAAAATCAGCAGTAATCACTGTTGGAAGTGGGTTTCCAGAACTGGCTAGGTGGGAGCATTACCAGGGGTTCACTTTCCATGGGCCCAATTCAATTTAACATACTTCTGTTTTCAGATTGTGTGTTTTAGTGTAGAGATCATGTGTATTTTAGTTACATCTAACTCATAATTTAGAGCCTGATCCTGCAAAGTACTGATCACCCTTAATTCAGTTCGAGTTGTGAGCTCTCACCATCTCACAGGAAGCATTCAGCACACAGCAGGCCTGGGCCAGCAAGACAAAAAGAAGGTTTTGAATCCCAAATCCAATAATGCTACTACTTAATATTTAGTATCTACTCTAGTGCTTTACCCTTTCAAAGTGCTCCACAAACATTAAAGGATCAATCCGGCTCTAAAGACATGAATGGGATCGAACCTAAATAAGTTAATGTTCACAGCATCTGTGTGAGTCAGGCAGCTATTACTAACCCCGATTCGCATGTGGGAAAAGAACCTCATATTCTTTCACCTGTGACATCACAGGCCTCATATTTACTCTCAGTGGGAAAGACAAGGTTCAATGCAGCAAACTATATCTCTGACTTCTACCAACATCTTATTTATTTGCAGCCTCTTCCCCAGTTTACCTTCCTGCCTTTAGGTTAGGTTTCCCCATTATTGATTATTATTGTATTTATATAGATTGAGACAATGCAAGACATGTGGTAAATATTTTCCAAACATAGAGGAAAACACAGTCTCTTCCCAGCTGAGTATACTATCTAAACATACAGAGGGAAGAATGGTTTGGGACAGACTGCTTGCAAATTACATACTCCTGCCACTTCCTAAGAGATTTGAACTGACTTTTCCTAGAGGCACTTCCCTGTCTGAGATGGATGGATTTCAGGCGCTCTCTTTTTTTCCATCTCTAGAACAGCTGTTTTCCATCACCTGTTCTGATCTTCTTCCATGTTTCTAACCCTTCTCTTTAATCCAATGGCCATCTCTTCTGATTCTCTCTTAGCACTACTAGAGTGCCCTTGATCAGACAGCAGCCTAAGCTCCCTTGACACTAGGCAATTTAGAGCCACACTGTGCACTATGAGAGCACTAGTGCGGTCCAAAGTGAACCTCAGGGCTTGTTTACATAAACCCTGAGTTCATGGCAAGCTGGGGTGTAAACCTACCCCAAACTAAGCGCCTGTGTGGACCTTGCCGGTGCGCACTAAAAATTCAAACAGAGTTGAAACAGGAGTAGATCAGAGCATGCTACAGAACTTCTAGTATGCAGCAGCAGGGTCCACACGGTCCATTAGTGCATGGCAGGTTAATTTGGGTTAGATTTACACATGAGCTTCCTTACCTTCAAACATTAGTTATACTGAAACTTCCATGTCTTTTCCCCCTTGTTTTCAGGGAAGAATTTGTAATGCTGCAACTAGCAGAAAATATTCTAGGAGGAATGCAGGGCTAAGTTTTTGGATGGTTTAGTTTCATCCACTTCCGCTCACCTGTGCTAAACCTCCAATCTCTTTGACACAGACATAAAGCCTGAAGAGGTCCAGGGGCTTCTTGCCTACAGCTGGCAGACTGGCCACAGGCGTGCCCCTTTCTTCCATGAAGGTGAGGTATCGATCCACCCACATCTTGCGCTCTGGCTCACTTCCCAACTCATAGACTTTTGTGATCTTTTCTCCAGTTGTGGTGGAGGAACTTGATTTCTAGAGCACAAAAAGAAAAAAAAAAAAAGAGTTGGGGGAAGGGTGGGAAGGAAAGGGAAAAGAAAGTAAGATACTCACAACATTGAAAAAGAGAAGATGTCAAACAAACTAAAGCTATCACACAACAGTCAGGAATGAAGGCTACTAGTTCTGGCACAAACAGTACATTCTGTCCATATACTGCACATTACATGATTTTAAATAAAGGG
Source organism: Malaclemys terrapin pileata (assembly GCF_027887155.1). Lineage (NCBI taxonomy): Eukaryota > Metazoa > Chordata > Testudines > Emydidae > Malaclemys > Malaclemys terrapin. The sequence continues at coordinate 91,848,325 of NC_071507.1, forward strand.
CCCAAACTCCCCATTTTCATTATTTTCTTATGTTTCTTTCATTGATCTGAGCTTTGGATCCCAGAAGGCAAGTTTCTCATGATGCCTCAAGTCATTTAAAAAATATCTAGTTTTTATATAGTGCTTTTCATCCGCAGATCTCAAAGCGCTTTACAATTTTAAATGAAGCTACATTAAAATCGGCCTCTTCTGAACAACTTGTAATAATACAAAGAACACCCTGAAAGAAAGAAAGCACCAAAATGCTCCATCAGAAGAGGAATTTCTGAAGAAACAGCTCAGAGCACAAGCTAGGACAACCAACCTGTTTTGTGAGCAGTGTTGGAATTGGACAGGGGTAGGTGATTATGTCTTACCTACTCTTCCCATCATGGCTGGCTAAAAAACGCAGAAGAGGGAGCCTACTGTCATTTTCTCATACCAGCCAATTTGAGTACTGGTCATGAGTAACCACTCTCTTCACTTGCAAAGGTGAAAGAGAACCACAGAATATAGCCATCACATGTATTCGGTGTGTGGAGAAAGAACATACATAGCACTGGTGAAAATTAGGGGTATAAACAGAAGCAGAGCCCATTTCAAGTAGCTGGACCAGGCAATGGGAAAATCCACAAAAGCGGAGGGTGGGGGGAAAATTAGTTCTCCCTCTGTTGAGTAGTAAGAATGGAACCATTATGTGGCTACTCCTCTAATTTTAATGCTAGCAAAGCCTCAGCGTTCCTCATCCCCCTCCCCTTCCTTACAAGGGAAGGGAGAGGAAACAGCTGGTGGATCTGCGTAGAAGTGCATCCACCAGACCCTTTCTCCACACCTTTGCTATGCAAGCAGAGACCCCTGTGAGCTGGGGCTCTGTGACTCACAGGGATTGCACCCCACTCACGTGTAGCTCCCTCAGTAGTGTCCCCCTTCCACACAGTATAAGTGCTCTGGGTTCTGCTGCAAGAGGGCTCTCTGCCCCTACAGAGGAGGGGAGATGATTTGCCCCCTAGTGAACTTGGGGTTATTCAGAATTAGACATGATCGGGACATTTGGACACCAAGCTATGTGGGAAGGAGATATTCACATGACATTATGGAGAAGGAAATGTATTCTGTATATATAACATATCTGAGGTGTAGCCCCAGCTGTGGTAAACACACTTCACCATCCTTGTCCACCCATTGCCCTTCCCCTGCTTAACTTTTCTCAATTTTTTTCTTTTTGCCTTTTAGGGTAAAATATTTTAAAATAAGCAAAAAAAAATTTTTGACTGATCAGCTCTAAACAAAATTCCCAAATGTACTTTGGGACAAGTACAGAACGAGCTTTCTGTTGATCACATGGTTCTGAACGGGGCCTGGCACTGTGGCACGATGCAACATGTAATGTGGCAACATGCAGCTTTCAATGACTTTAGCCTGTTGATTACTGTGGTATTCAGAAAGCCAGTAACGGTTCGCATAAAGCATTGCCACCCATCACCTTGTACAATTTGGGCTGGAAAATCTGAAGAGCTCCAAATCTCCCTCTAGTCTCTAGTTGAAACTTGACAATGTTGGGGAAGAGCCAGGAGGGAAGAGAATCAGAGCCAAGAGGATGTGACCCTGCAGTTCCATTGTTTTCGTTATTTCCAGTGAATGGATATTAATTTTAATTAAATAAATTGGCTCATGAAAAGCTTCCCACTTTGCTAACTGAATTTCTAATTTCTTCAGTTGTAATCCTCCCTACTGATATGTAATATTACCTTTCACATTTTAAAGTTAGAAGGTGCAATATTGAATTTAGTGAACCAAATTCAGCTGTGCTGCAATTCTCCCGGAAGTCAATGGAGCCAAGGCTGAATGTGGTTTACTGGTTTTAAATGGAGGGAGGCGTGTGCACTGGCATAAGGCCCGTGGATTAGGCTGTTAAAGCACAAATTTAACGACTCTGTATGTGGTTGTGATATCAGTTCTGTAACCGAAATTGCTTCATCCCATGCATTTAGGAGCATTGTGTTTTTAAACAATATTTAACCAGTGAACTGTTTTTACTTTGAAGATTATTAAAATGGAAAGGAAAATTAAAAAGAGAGGATGGACAGTAAGTGGACAAGTCATAATCCTAAATATTTTATTCTCAAATAGGAACCTAGGGATGAGCATATAACTCTGAATAGCAGAGCAGAGTGGAGCTACAGTGCTACCCACTTAAGTAAAGAACAAAATGATTCTACCTATTACCAGCATTAATTTCACAGTCTCACATTTGTGATATCACAGACACCTTTATCTATATTCTAGGCAGGAAATACAAGGTTTTATATAGCAAATTTTATCTCCACTTACATCTAATGTAGGAGGTAATAAACTAGTTTCTATTATGCTTTTATATGAGTTCACCAGTAGAAGAAAGTTCAGGTTTAATATTCAAATGAAAGGTTTTACATTATAAAATTCTTCTTCTTTTAAACCAGTATCACTGCAAAATGTCAATTGGTTTACAGTCTTTCATACTGGGCTCTTATACTATCTCTGTCTCAAATTATGTTGCTTTTCTGTAACATGGCAGCAGGCTCCAAAATGACAGCATGATTTAAAAACTTTTCACAGTTTGCAGAAGGTAAGAAGTGCTTCTCACTCTGCAATTTTCTTTTAAAATGAAACATTAACTTTAGAAGAATGCATTGGGGGAAAACAACACCCTTTCCCAAAAGTAAATGTGTTTTTTTTTCTCTTCTGCACTACTATATGCAAAATGACAGATTTTACACAAGCTTGTGCACACACTAACACAAACTGCTGTCCTGTATGGCCAGATTCAGCCTAGAGCAGGTAAATTTTAAAACGTAGAAAATAGGGATTTATTACAGCATAACTACTGACTAACTTAATTAAAGTGGGAGTACCAGGCAATATTGGAATAATAACAAATATCCTACATTTTTCTTTGTGAGTGCATTTACGGGTCTGATTAAAATAACCAATAGGGCTTAGGCAAGCTTGTCATACTTAGCTCTATCAGCTTGCTTCAATTCCCCTGTAATCCTAACCTCTGCTACTCTAGCCCCAGGACTTTCCTGTGAAGAGATCCTGTCATGCCAAAGTGGGTGGTGGCTTTTGAAACAAGATGAGAAGAAGCAAACTCATTTACATATTTAATTTGTATATTATTTATATTGCACCAAAACATACACTGATGCCTCATAGAGCAGTAATCTACCACACTTCCTATGGTCAATCTTCAAGAGTCCTTCAGGCAATCCAAGGTATATGCTTGATAGTTCATTGTCTCCTACAACAATTCCTTTCAGATTTTAGCTGTAGGTAGTTATCTCTGCTTGCATCTGTGTATGTGTGTGTAAAACACAGACTGATAATCCCACTTTAAGAGTTTGTTAATATTTATATAATAATAAAGACCTATTTTATTATATACCCACATGCGCAGGCACACACACACATTCCACAGACTACAAATCTCTCACTGAAAGCACTGTGGGAAAAATGTACAATGCAACTATCTCTACTGTAATATGTAGATATATACAGTGAACAGTTTCAGAGCATTTTAAGGGGATTCATAACCCTACTGTTTTAATTTGTGTCACAATGACCCTGCTCACAGTCTCTCATATTGAGACTCTCACATATTTTCATATTCTATTTTAATTAATTTTTAAGCCATTTTGTTCTTTACATAACTGATTACAGTGTAGCAATGCCACTGTAACTATCCAGCTGGAGAATCCCACAGTACATATCATTATACAGTCTCTTCTCTGCATCTTCTCCCTCCACACTTGCATAAAGGAATCACTGAATAAAATGACCCACTCTGCTGGTGCAGGGGTACTGCAAAGCTAACCACAGACCATGCTCACCGTTGCCCACACTCACTCCTGGAGCCAAGAACTCTATCAGAACCTTAGCACTTGGATAATCTGATGAATAAATTAGCCAGCACAGGCTATTTTCATATATTACTGGGAAGAATGGGGAATCCCAATAATCATTTCAATCAAAGTCAGACTAGTGTTGTCAATATCAGCTGTAAACTAAGTTATCCAACAGTCTGGCCTCCACAGATAAAAAGAGATCAGCTGGCTGACAGCTCTTATTTTTCTATAATTCTATAGTTCTCCAAACCAGCACCATTCTAATCACTTGAACTATTTATTGAGAAGGTAACTGAAGTTATGGAATCATTGCTAAGAACTCTGAACAGGAGGTGTAACATCGTATTTGAAGAGAAGAGCATGTGGAACAGGAGGTTTAACCTAAAAGCAAAACCATAATGCCTCCCACCTCCTTCACACATTTATTCTATTTTTTTTTGTTAATTTTAAGTGGAAACAATACATATATGCTCATGATGGTCCCTGTGGTTTATTAACAAATTATTAAAATGAGCTCAGGAATGCACATTCACTAGACAAAATATTTTCCAATCTTCCAGAAAAGAAAAAGCGAAACATTAAAGAAAAGAAAAGAAAAGAAAAGAAAAGAAAAGAAAAGAAAAGAAAAGAAAAGAAAATTTCCCATCACCAGTTTACAGCATTGTCCATTCAGAAATGTTATTAAAATAAAGACAGGATGGGACCCGGAGGGCGTAAAGAACACCAGCTGCCTTCTGAGACTCAAAGTCAATGACATATGGACATCAAAATTAAGGTGGTACATCTCATTCCTACACTTCCCCTGTTCTCCCCTGTAGAGCTTATATTTGCTACATACCTCCTCAGGCCTTTTAAGGTGAAATTCACACCAGTGCAGAGGGCATGCACAAAAACTCTAAAAATCCATTTGAGCCTATTAAATGTGGTTCAGAAGGTCTTGTCTGGACCCTCTACACTAGCAAGAATGTCACCCTCCATGAAGAAAGCTGTCTCTGCAAATAACATGCTATGAGCTTAACTACTTTCTCAGAGGAGCAAAAAGTTAGTAACTCTGAATTGCCATGTGAAGTCTATGAACATTTTTGGGGACAACTTTAATGTCTGGCTCTATCTGCTGCAACAAGATAATAGTGATTAATAACATTTCCTGTCTTGGATGTTATATTTCCAGGCTCTGGATTGGCTAGACTTTTTCCCCTCACCAAATTGCTTTTGCCTTGAGATGTGCTCTTCAATTTATCTTGTGAAAACTAAGGCATTACTAAAGACTAGTTGCTAAGTTAGCTATGCATTAACATTGGAAAAGAGCATTATATTTTGTATATAACAATAATATAGTATTTTGCTTGAGTGAAGTAATATTTTAAATAAAAGAATGACATATACTTTCTTAGTTTAAGAAATAAGCCAAAAATGGTCAAATGGATATTAGATCCCCATATATGCTTATGTTTGCACACTTTTTTTTTTATTTTTTGCTCTTTGCATCTCATCTGGAAATGATACTTAGTTTAAATGTTATGTCTTATGCTGTTCTGGATCCAGATTTTTCTGCCTAAACCTGTTTCTAGTGTGATTACACGTTGTTCATCTAAAAAAGGAGCTTTCTAAAAATATACTTCCCTTAACTTTTTCACCAACCTTTTGGTTCATTTCAACTAACTGAGTGAAACAAATCACAACTGATATTATTTCAGATTGTGCCCTGAGAATTTGTATATCTACATATGAAATTTGGAAATAAAAATGTTTCGGAACTGTAAATGACAGACTTGTCTGAGGTGCCTTTTGTGGTGCAGAGCCCGTAACCCATACTGTGCCTGTTCTTACTACCCATAGAGAGGAAAATATTTGTTTTTTTTAAAATAGTAATACTTAATGAACAGTGGGACAAACAGTGAAGTCAGTTGTGTGAAGGAGTTTGGACCCAATAAAAGAAATGGAATGTCCTTATCAACACAATTGGCATGCTCTGTAAGCTGATGCATTATGGGAAGGATGCTTTCTTCACAACAACTGCTGTATTACCAGACAGTAAACTTACACAATGCACTCAATTTTACTCTTTTTATTACTACTGGGTCAAATTTTGCCCTCTGATAGGCATGCTCAGGTCCCACAGAAGCCAAGCCAGTAGGAGTTGTACGCATGTATCTGAGAGCTGAATTTGGCCCTATTATTATAAAGAAAGAAAATCCTTTAGTGGATAAATTATGAAGAAAAAGAATTTATAAAACAAACAAGCAAGCATTAAAATATAATTAATTACAAAAAAACCCAAAAAACCAGAGCCACTTACAGGGCTTGATGGAGTCTTTGGCCAGCCTGGGCTGCTAATGCTATCACTTTCATCTCCATGAAATGAGGAGATGCTAGCAGAGCTTGGGGACATTGGGGAAGGGACTGGCAGGTTGCCTGGGGTTGGGGGCTGAGAAATACCCTGAGAGCTGTAGCTATCCTGTGGTAGAGGAATAAAAAAAAAATAATATGACAAAGGCAGGGCAAACTTTATTAAAAACAAAAACAAAAAAAATACATCCAGTTTAACAGACTGACCAATTCTTTTTATATATAAAATATATATATATAAACAGAGAGACACACACAGAAAACACACACATACAGAAATATATATCTATATATAAAGGTATTAAAACAACATTGTTAATTAGTATAATTTGGAAAATTTCTGGATGCTTGGCTAAAGTCACTAAGCCACCATGCTTACTTCAAGCTCAAATGGAATGCTAAGCATGGGTTTCCCCTTATGAAAGAAAGAAAAAAAAGCTGTTCACCTTATTTTATCAAATAAGGCAGGAAAGCAAAATATTAAAGTATGTTGCTGCTGCTGAGGCGGCCAAAACAGGAAGCTATAACTGAAGGCAGAGAAAAATGGCTGCAAGTATTGAAACCAGGCAAGACCCTCCTTTCCCACCCACCTAGCTTAGCCAAATCCCCACATAACTGTTTGAGTGGGTTGCTTTGCCCCCGCAAGTTAAAATGCCATAAGAACTAGTAACTTTCAGATCCACACAATGGAGGAAAAAAATAAGAAAGAAAAGAAAGAAACAGAATGCACATGAATGGAAAAGGCATGCAGGAAAGAACAAAAGAGGGTAGGCCAAAACCAGAGAATGGAGGACAACATAGCGGACTTCTGCTGGGCCGAACCAACACCACGTGCAGAGGAAGGAAATACCTTTGACTTGCTCTCGGGCTGTGGGGGTCCTTCTTCTTTGCCATCTGCTTTGAGAGGAAGGGGCAGTTTGGACTCACCAGGTGTCATCATATCTGCAAGACCCATAGGTGCTAATCAAAAACAGGAGAAACAGTTTAGCATGATAGGTTTGGCTTTGCAAGAAAATGCTTCCTGCTGTTAAAAACTGATGGCATATGAAGCATAGGTCTTCCACCTTCCTCTCTCCTTCTTTTATTATAGCACCTGGAAATCTGGAAGTCTCTTAGATTTAAGCAGACAAAAAACAAACAAACACACAGCAAAATCATTTTACAAAGTATAAATAAAATTTTAATGCCGCTGGCAAGTTTGTTTCCATAACACGATTGGGCTGTTATATAGTAGGAAGATGACAATCTTCTTTGGAAACTGTTACATCTTTCACTTTATCTAGAGCAGAACATAAGCCAAAACTGTGCATGAAAATTGTTCTGTGTGTTAATGCTGGGAAAAGGGTGAAAATTCTAGTCATACTGTTTGATTTGGTGGCTAGCAGATCATGTTGCTACTTCTCTTCACTATCTGCAGTTGGAACTCCATGGTTAGGTGAGCTTTTTTATTTAAGGTACTAAAATTCTTGGGGTTCCAACACATTCATCTCTGTAAAGTCAGCTCTAAGGGAGAAATGGGCATTCAATTTTTCTCTCCTGCAGAAGTCAGGTGGGATGACAGGTGAGTACTCAGACTACATGTTCTGATAGTACTTACACAGACACCTTGTTGGGGGTGTTGTGAAGGTTAGTTAATTTTTGTTCAGTGTTTGAAGATGCAAGTGGTAAGTATATTATTACTGCAGCAGTACTGCTGAGTTTCTGGATTTCTAATATGAATGCAAGAAGAGATTTTGAGGTAAAAATACATACAATACGTGATAGAGCAGATTCTGAGAGATGACATATCATCAAATCAATGCAAATGGCCAAACAACTACTGCTAGACACTGCCTGAAAACTATGTGCACAGCATTCACTAAAAACTGGGACTGTCTATTTTATTTTTAGAGATTCAAGATAAGCAAAAGGACAGATAAAGAGGTGCAGCAAGAAAGTGGAGGAATTCGATTTGCAAAATGTACAAAATATAAGATTAGAAAAGCAACATTCTTTAAATAAAATAACATTAACCTGATGGTTGTTGGACCAGATTGCTTTTCTGCAAAATGGCAACGCTGGCTAGTCAGCACACACACAGCAGGAGGGATCTTAGGGGTGGACAGAGGAAGCTTTAAAAAATACTTCACAGATTGCCCACTACAAAATGATTATTGCACATTTCATGTATTACTATGTTTTAGAAAATAATTAGTTTTAATTATAGCAGTCAGAGAGCAAGCAGGACTCTGGCGAATAAGCTGGCAAGCTTTGCAGTGCTAATTTGCTAATACCTTTAGCATCACTGCAGGTTGAGATTATGGGTCTGCCAAAAATCTACCCAACCATGTGCCATGTGAGTTTACAACTGTATGCTTAATATTCTGTGTAGAACTACCGGTGTTTTTCAAGGGCATGTTTTCTTGTTTTTTCCCCAAAGCATATTTGTAGCCCAATCAACCCCTTAAAGACATCACAACACAGAAATCATAATTGAGACACTTTAAAAAAATTACTTGCAATACTTAGAGACTTTAAGAATTGGAACAAAAAGCCTTTTTCAAATGATGCAGCTGCAGCAAATATCTACTGAGATCAGCTAAAAACGCTGTTATTTTTATGAATGTGTGTGAAACCTCAACAAAACAACCAAGCAATATTATGCTGAGAAGCCTGCCTGTATTAAACATCTGATTTGTATGCAGTATTGCCCTTAAACTCCCTTGAAAGAACAAGGCAGCTTGTGACCAGTATAAATTGAGGACCAGTATCTTGACACTTTTACTTTTTTAACCCTACAGATCTTTAAAATAAGTTTGTTTCTCTAAAACAACACCATCACAACCAACAAAAAACAAACCAAAGAACAGAAAACCCACTTTTATGTAAGAAAGCATAAAATGTGCTCCTATAATTTGGTTCCAAACTGACATAATGTTAACCCATGTAACTGTTACAGAATTTCATGCCATAGAAGCTGAAAACAGAAAGTAAAAATCAGCTAACTACTAACCACATTTCTGCAGCAGAACATCACATGACTAAATCCTTCTTTTTATAAATTTATTTGATATTCTTTTCTTGTAATTCTGTTTATATCAGAGGTTACGATTATGAATCCTGTTTTTGAAGTGTTATAAATTAATGGTTTAATAAAAAAACAAATGACCCAAGTCTGCAACTTACCACTGTATTAGCCATTTTTTAAATTCACTAAAAAAAAAAAAATCAAATAATAATTTTGGATGGTAAATTATTTTGAACTTTTCTGATTTTATCTGCTTTGCAGTGTACTTAAAGACGATTCCATGTGTGCTGGTAACAGGGATTGTCAGTGAAGACAACTATGAAAAACTTTTTATTTAATGAAGTGCTCTGAAAAGTGGTTAACAATCTTTGTTCTATGTTTATTATTGGTTCATCTACCTTGCAATGGGAACTGCAAGGGCTTTGCTATGTTCATTGTAAGACTGTCTAGTTTCCTTGTAGCTTCTGTAAGTACTTCTCCATCCTCTGCTGAAATGTTGTTTCATAACTTCTTGCAAGAATACTCCCCAGTGATTTGCAACAGACAACCCTTCACTTTCTAGTACAATGTCACACTAGGGGCATTATTTTGACCCTTTTCCAAGCAGTAGAAGAACATCACTGTCACAAAACTCTGCTAAATTAAGACATCAACCCTTTTTATACAGATACTAATAATCCTGCATCTGACGTGCAGACCAAAAGATAAAAAGTAAAAAAGAAGATAACAGGGAAATTTGTGACTCAAAAAAAGTGTTGCAGTGTACTGTGAATAGGTTTCAAGTTCTAGCCTCTTGCTTTATTATAAGAATATAAGAGCTACAATGATTTCATAAAACAAGTATGAATTAGCTATTCTATGCTGAATTTAATGTACTCAAAGGTATATGTAACATGAGTAAAACTGCAGCAAAGTATTCTTTTTGCTAAAAGTTGACTATCAGTTCCAAAAGATGGTGAAATACATTAAGAGCAGCAATACACAAACATTGCTTTTCTCTTTATTGCTAGTGCAATAACAAATCACACCCTACAAAACAGAATATTTTGGCCTCTCGCTCTCTCCCCCTTGCATATAGTGTTGCCAATAGGGTGACCAGATAGCAAATGTGAAAAATCGAGACGGGGTGGGGGGGTAATAGGAGCCTATATAAGAAAAAGACCCCAAAATTGGGACTGTCCTTATAAAATCAGGACATCTGGTCACCCTAGTTGCCAACCCTCCCAGTTTCGCCGGGAGTCTCCTGGAATCTGGCTCTATCTCCCGGAGGCTACTGAAGCCAAACCAGGAGATTTTAGGCTGCTAAAAGTTCTGCGGCACAGCAGAGCTAAGGCAGGCTCCCTGCCTGCCCTGGCTCTGCACTGCTCCTGGAAGCGGCTGGCAACTCCCTGCAGCCCCTAGAGGGGTGGCAGGGGGGCTCTGTGCGCCGCCCCCACCCTGAGCGCCGACTCCACAGCTCCCATTGGCCAGGAATACCTGCAGGCAGGGGTAGACCGTGGAGCCCCCTCCTGTCCTCCCTCAGGGGCCGCAGAGACATGCCGGCCATGTCCGGGAGTGGTGCGAGGCCAGAGCAGGCAGGGAGCTTGCCTTAGCCTTGCTGCGCCGACACTCGGGAGCTGCCCGAGGTAAGTGCCGCCTGGCCGCAGCCCATACCTCTGATCCCCTCCTGTACTCCAATCCCCTGCTCCAGCCCTGAACCCCCTCCTGCACCCAAACTCCCTCCCAGAGCCTGCACCCCCTCCTACACCTCAACCCCCTGTCCCAGCCCTGAGCCCAGACCCCCCTCCAACACTCCAAACCCCTTGGCCCCAGCCGAGAGTCCACACCCCTGCCCCAACCCCTAGCTCCTGCCTAGTGAAAGTGTGTGAGGGTTGGGGAGAGCAAGTGACAGAGGGAGGGGGGATGGAGTGAGTGGGGCGGGGCCTCAGAGAAGGGGCATGGCAGGGGCGGGGCCTCAGGGAAGAGGTGGGACAGGGGGCAGGGCAAGGGTGCTTGGGTTTGTGTGATTAGGCAACCCTAGCATGCACACACACAAAAGTGAATTTAGTGCTCATGTCAGATTGACAGCATTGAAATCTCAAATACTTTTCACATCCACAGAAGAGGTACAGCGTGGACAGCATGTGCCTCAAACCCTTGCCTGAGGAGACCTCACTCTATAGGTGAAAGGATAACCTAGGTCCTGATAGCGCAAAGACCTGTGCATATGAGCAGTCCCATCAACTTCAATTAAACTACTCATGTAAGTAAAGTTAAGCAGAAGTCTTTGCAGGAGTTTGGGCCCTAATCTTTGTGACCATTCAATATCTGATGAGACTGCGAACTATGACTTTGTGATGTGGATATCTGTCCACTAAAAACTGGCAAGACATCAAGTCATACAAGTTACAGAATGACAGTCACTACCAATATGGGCCTAGAGGTGAACAGATGCATACACTGTTACTAATTCTACAAATCATATAGTCCCCTGAGAATTTTAGTAGCTGTAGTAGTTTCAATGTGCATATACAGGGGTTGGGTTGAAGGGTGTATCACATAGCAGGAGATGATGACCTCAGTGAAGCTTTTTAAGTGACTCTGGAGCAGGGTTAAAAATCAAAAGAAGTGTCCAAAATCCTCAGAAAAATCTAGTCAGCATAGGGAAAATCATTTGATAGGCTGGTGAGCATTTGGCCACAACTTTTCTAAATCTGATCACCAATTGTAACCTTACAATAGGCCCCTTTTTTTCTCCTGTGGAAGAATGGAGATTATCCCTCATCCCTATAGAAAAGTGAGACCCCCTGGGAAGCTGATTGGCAATGCTGCTTTATCAGCCAGAGGAGTTACTGATGAGAAATATGAGGCGCATTTTCATTGTAAGAGATCAGAAAAATGGAAATGTAACTAAATAGCAACATAGTGAAAAATATATTCATTTTCTAAAAAAATTCTAATTTTTAATAACGTAATTGTTATCCGTATCAAGCACTTGGCCAATTACAAAAATATGTATGATTTTTAACTTGACAGTGTCCCTTCAATTTCTTTAGCACAAACACCGTTTTCCAGGATCTTATTTTCATAATTTGGAATTTCGGAGGTAAATAATTTAAAATCAATAATAAAAGAAAGAAAATGCAAGGTCTGTGTGGGACAGAAAACTTGGGTCTGTAATGAGGGCTGTCCCTTGTAATACGAGAGAGATGAAGTTCTGCTCAATGTTCTATGCATCTGTGGAAGTGCAAAGGTTTGGTCTATACTTAAAATGTAGGTTGACATAGCTATGGCACTTGGGGGGTGAAAAATCCACACCTGTGAGCATTGTATGTCAACCTAACCCCCAATGTAGACACAGCCAGGTTGATGGAAGACATCAACCTAGCTACTGACACTCAGGGAGGAGGTATTCCTACAGAGATGGAAAAACCCATTCTGTCACAGTAAGCTGCGTCTACACTATGGGGCTATACTGGCATAGTTATGGCACAGTAACTACAGGCCCTGTAGGGTAGAATGGCCTCAATGTCACTTTCTGATTCTCATGCACAAGCACAGTGCTGAAACATTTGAGATTCAAGGGCTCCATGGGACTGATTGTTCAAATAATCAATTTCCATTAAAATTTTAAAACCACCTCATGAAAGTATTTTTTATTGGGTTTAAGCTTTGTGAAAAATTTGTGTTACTCTTTTTAAAAAAAAAGCAAACTATTGGGTCAATTTAACTCTAAATAAGATAATATATATCTAAGAGATATAAACCCGTGTGTTTCAGGATAAAAGCTGATGGGGGGAAGGGAAAAGGAAAAACTTCCTCTATGGCAGTTTGTTTCCTAATTGTCAAGGGATCCTAGCACTTTCTTCTGAAGCATCTGGTACTGTCATAGAGAGGACACTGTACTAGACAGACCACTGGTTTGATCCAGCCTGGCAACTCCTATGTTCCTAAATTACTCTGTGTCAGCAGAAATTGTGAATGTGCTCTGCTTTATACACGGTGACTGCGTAAGTAATATGATGTAGAATTGCAAAGCTATCTTCTGTGGAACTTGTGGCATCTGTTTAATTTAAAATACCAAAGAAAAAAACAAGGCGGACTGGGAATAATAAATATTAATAATAAAAATCCAATCTGCAAAAACAAATATTAGGTCATATTGAGCAACAATGCAACTCTATTTTGAATAAAACCACTGTAGAAATACTCCTTAATAACATCAGCACAAAATCCCTCTCTCTTGTATGGAGTAAATTCTTAAAATATGCTCGTGTTTTTTAAAAAAATCCCCTTGTGCTTACTGTTTTTTTCCCCTGGCATTATAGCTGAAGAAATAGTTGTCACATTCATATTCCTGCTGGCTCTATTTAAATAATTACTTGCTCACTGAAGCTTGTAACAATTTGTCACTACACAAGAGGGTTTTTTTTTTGGCCCTGTATACTACCTAAAACATATTTTAACTGCCATGTTGTCTTAACTTAGCAGAACAATGGCTGAAGTGCCAATCAGCAAAGTTGGTGTCAATGGCACAGTAAATCCCATTTTCACTCATGTAACAGTCTTCATCTGTATGCTCTTTACCTTCTCAAATGCTGCACTTCAGCAAAAACAGAGCATTCTGGCAACCCCAACGTCTCCCCTCTACCCAACACAAAGTTATCATAACTTCTGCAGTTAGAGCAGTTCTTATTTTGGAAGTTCAACCTCTTACTTGCTTGATGTGAGTGGACTGGGGATGGGGATGTTTCAGGACATGGGAGAAATGGAGAATTCCCTTTGCTCACCACCAGCATATTCTCAAATTAGGCTTCTCTTTTCTTTTCACCCTGGTCTGATACATTGCATATGCTCTCTTGTAGTCCTACTTCAAGAACCAGTACAGCACAATACACATATGGTGTGTGTGCACACATCTCATATTTCACTTCCCATTGGGTAACCTCCCAATTAATAAGACTGGAACAAAAGAAAAACCTCACAAATGCACAAGAGGAAAAAAACCTCTGATAAATGTTTAAATTATTAAAAATCCAATATTTCAGAATGCATAACACAATAAAAAGAATATGACTAGCCCATACAAAAGACTGCTAGGATAAATGGCCTTGCATTGAACAGATTTCCACTGTATGAAATAATGAATGGCTGAATTATCTGAACAAAAAAAACCCTCTGTGAATCTTCCTTTAAACTGGTTATTCCTTAGGAATACATAAATCTTCTTAGGCAGGGAACTCTGCCATCTGTTTGTTGTTGGTTATTTTTGCAGCTCTGGGGGCCAAAGAAAAAGGAGGAAAAATTACTGCTGCTAATGGCAAGCCAGAATTTATAGTGTAGTTTCAATGCTCAGAAGTAATTTTATTTCAGCAAGCCAGACAAAACACATAACTACACAACCCAAATACAATATTACCTGGGACAGCTGTGGTGGGGGAAATGCAAGGCATTAACTAATAGCCTGTTCAATAGCTTTTCCCTTTTCGTCCAGAATGTAAGTGTGCTGCCTGGACAAAGAAACGGCTGCCTAGCCAATGTTAAGGAAAAGCAATTTTATTTTATTTTTTAAAATCTCTTTCTGATTCCATTTTTTAATTCCACTAACAGAAAACATACCATGATCACTTGAAAAATAAGTTAGCTGGGAATACCTCTGTTTAATTGTGGTCAAGGGGAAAAAAAACAACACCCTGGACATTATGAGGTACTATGATGTCACTGTCCATTTTCTATCTGAAAACAAAAGAGGACTGATAGTTGAAGAGGAAAAAAATTAGAAAGGATGAGAAGGAAGGAGGAAAGAAACAGGGAGAGTAGAGTTGGGAGAAAGACATAAAACCCTAGGCTCTTGGTAAGATACAGTTCATCTTGTACTTGACATGCTGTACTGCTTAAGCAACAAAAGGTAAGTCAGGTACTGTACCAGCTGAAGAGAGGAATCCCATCAACTTGCCTGACCTTTGTAACACCTTTCTAGTAACCCCACAATAACCAAAGCTTTTTCAAGAAGAATAACTATAAATAGCAAGTGCATTGATAGAGACTCAAAGGTTTGGGCTCAAGCATTCTGAAGTTATGCGTTAGGGCAGGGATACTCAGACCTCAGTGGTTCAGGAGCCAAATTAGCAATTAACATTACCCAAAAGAATGTGAATTCATTGTTTCATTTACTATGAAATAATATATGATATAAAAATGTATATTATTGTCACAGCAAAATGACTGACCAAGCATTATTATTTTATCAACTACAATTGGTTAATAACATAGTAAAAGATACTGAGTGGTTAAATAACTTAGATTGGTTAATTAAATCACACAGTGTTTTAATATCGGGTGCTGCAAAGAACTGCGGGAGGCACATTAAAGAGCCACCTGTGGCTTGGGTGCTTCAGTCTGGGTATCACTGCCTTAGGGTCACTGAAATCCTATCCCAAACTCCCTAATGTCTTGGAGAATCATAAGAATAAACTCTTACTCAGATGTGATCTTGCAGGAATTTAGCTGTTAACATTTCAGATGGGGTGGGGAGCCTCTCAGTATTGTACACTTTAACATGTAACACAGAAGCATATTATCAACAGAGAATTACATTAATTTGTCTCCCTTTCACAGGTGCTACGGGGCATGGAAGCCACATACAGTGCAACAAATAACAGTACTAATAATAATCTTAAACTCCCATAGTTCAAGGCACAACCTGTAACACAATTTTAGCAAGTATTTCAAATATATCTTGTTTGCATTTGGCACTTTTTTCCAGTTATGACTGAATCCAATTGTTTCATATAGTAAATGTCAACAAGCAAAGGAAAGAAGCACTATATAGTTATACTGACTTTGCAAATACAATGTATATGGTACACATTTTCAAAAGTGACTAGTTATTGTGGGTGCCCAACTTATAGCACCTTGAAGTGGCCTGATTTTCAGAAGACAGATGCTTAGCGCTTTCTAAAAATCAGGCCCATTTTCAGTGTCTCAAGTTGGGATCTCAAAGAGTAAGGCACCCAAAATTAGTCACTTTTGAAAATGTAGGAGTCTCTCTCTTTCTCCACATGCCCAAAAGGTAGGCCAAGTTTGGACTCAACTTCAAATATGCTGCAATAACTTTTCAAAATCATCACATTCATGTACACACTATGTGAGAGGATTTGATTGTAGCAGAAATGTATCAAGTATTTCACCAAAAAATCTGAGCACCTCAACTCAGTATAGAGTTAATAACATGCACTTAGCTGGTAAACTGTATAAAGGATAATCCCTCTGCCATCATTCGAGGGCTTGTACCTTTAAAGAGATTCATGGAGGAAGGTCACTCCTGAAACGTTACCCACCATTACCTGTTGAACTGTTCACCATGTTAGGTGCCATGCTGTAAGGAGGAGCTTGTGGGTTCATCAGGCCAGAGCTGTTGTTCATCGGCTGCGTGTAGGGAGAACTGGATCCCATAATACCACTCTGATTCATGCCAGGAAAACTGCCTTGCCTATGTGAAGAGAAAGCACACGCACAGGCTCTCATTACGTATCTATCTCACTGCGGGGTGTGTTATGGTTCGTCACAGCATTCATCTCTTAGCATTCACAGGTAGCTAAGGAAGAGGCAGGCAATTAGTTTTTTACCTGCTTTGGGAGGCTATTAGTGTTGAATTAGTTACTGTATAATCTGAGACAGAATTAGATCGAACACAAACCTCCAGAAATGTACACACTTATTAATTTGAACTGATACAACATAACATCACACAAGGAGGTATAGATTATTATCTGTTCCAAGGGAACAGAGTGATGGACTCGGAGGAGGGAGAAAGGAGAATTTGAAATTGGCATAAGAAAAGCAACTGGGACAAGTTCTGTTTAAAAATAGTTCTTTTGATCCTATATTAAAGCTCCTTTGTCTGTCACAAAAGCCACACAAACCAAACCAAACCCAAATACCCCTGGGTGAGTGGGGGTCATTTTTAGGAAATTCACTTATTTGCTCTTATCAAAGGTGTCTTGTTTGCAATAAGATTTCAAATTCCTCTGGTGGAGAGTGAACATTAGTTGTACATGAAAACGTATCTACACATCCTGGGCTCTCTGAGAACCATTAATGGCCAAAAGTAGCTTCAATGGAATTTTCAAATCAAACCATGTGAATGTCATACATTGTTGCTGCTGCTTCTTCCCCCCAAAACCAAGCTTCTGCACCACAGCAGATTTTTCTCTTGTCAGTCCTGACTTTGTTCACAGGGTTATGGAATCAGTCCTTCAGTAGATGACACCAAAAGAATTAAGGTAAAGAACCTGATTATGGACTTGATGACAGCACTGGGCACAAAACATACACCAGTCTGCAATCCTGCAAACAGGTATGTATGTTCTTTACTGACAAAAGAAATCTCAATGGAATTACTCATATGCTTAAAAGTTACCCTCATGTATATACGTTTGCATGACTGGGATCTTAGTTTGCACAAGAAGGTGTTCTGAATGAAGCCTTGCCAAATGATACTCCTCCACTCACCAGGGACCAGTAATTTTTTTTTGAAGAACAAGTAAAATATCATTACTTTTTTTTAAATTATCATCAATCTAGTAAAGGCTAGACAGAAGATTTTGTGCCTGGGCTAGCAAATTTTCATAAACTATTGGTTTGGCAGTTCTTTATAGTAAACACAATGCCCATTCCACTCAAAAAATAGCCCCTTTATTCCTTACATCTCTAATGTAATTATGCACCATACATTGGTATACTTATATCTGCGCACACATATTGATATTCATCATACATATATATACACATATAAAAACACATGCACAAGTATACTTGTGTATGCATATCATGTGTGTGAAAATACAAACCTCAAATCTAAGAGTTTCTCCATTAAACATCTCATAAATTTTATTTTGTGCTTTTCAAAACACAAAATAAAAAAGTTACAAACCCACCTTTAGTGACCCCTTCTAATAGAGAGAACATTTAACTACCTTACAAGTACATAAAATGGCATTTTTTGGTGGCAGATTGCAGGTTTGGTACAAATGCTTTTTTCAGCATTATGTTATATATATATATATAAAAAGAAAAAGAAAAAACGGAACAAATAAACCAATCCCAAAACATAAAACCAAACCTACAACTTCTGAATGACTTGACTAGCTTCAGTATTTTTTCATTTGTTTGCAAAATAATGTTAGATTTCCAAGATCTTTGACAAGACTTGATCTTTTCCTTTGGGAGTGGGCTAGAGCGCATTAAAGCACCATTTGACTTAATTTTTCCAAATACGTTGTGAATTTCTTTAAAGGAGTAGAGAATGTATTGTCTAAATAAAGCATTTTTTAAAAATCAGTTTTGTCCTTTGCTCTGTCACTCCTGCGAAGAGGCAAAGGATTTCTTTTGATATGAGGGAGACAACTGCCATACAATGTCATTTCTCTGCTGAAGCAGGTGATGAGTTGTGGAGGGAATTTTTAAAAAAATGCATAGTGGGGCAAATCTCCAAGGGAAAATTATAAAGGGAAATAAAGAGTAGGACCATTTGGCAACAACTTTAAAAGAGTTCAGTGTTACAATCGAGCTTTTCTTATGTAAATATTGTAACCTTTCAAAAGAAAGCACTTCTCAGAGTTTTGGCTAAAAACTGTTATATATCACAAGTATATCTGGCGGAAAAAAGCTTTTTACTCTGAATAAATGAGATCCTTATCATTAAGGGCTACAAATACTAACAAAATGGGGAAAGCCTGCATGTCTTTTTCTATGTCATAATACACAAAACATATGTTCTGAAAGGTTCTTTCAAGGGGTGGGATGGGAAGGAGAGACAGGAAATAAGCTTCAGAAGCCAAGTCTCTCTCATGTCTGCCATTTGCTTTTAAAGAAACAATGCAGATCTCCACCTAGCAAGCAAACAGAAAATGCTCTTGGTTCAATAATATTATAACAGTACTACAACAATACCATATCTTCTTAATAGCATCATTCATGCCAAATTGTTTTATTAACTATGGGGCTCCAAGGAGGTGTAAGGATCCATCTGTAAAGATCTGGTTGTAGGACTGGGGTGGGGGTCTTAAATTGACACACAAACTATATAATGGATCACATCACCTACCACAGTGATCAAACATGACACTTGCTAAGCAGTGCACAATAACACTATACAACAGGAAGTGCAAAACTATTTCAAGTTGAAACTGCAAGTGGGAATTAGGTAAACATAATGAGATGGCTATCTTTGGCCAGGACATCCAAAAAACTACCCAATCTTTGAAAAAGTGCCTTGGAATCCTGAATGACCACAATGACAATAAATGGCAGAAAGAGAGGTTACTTCCCTTGGGCAATAACGAGCTCTTGTGTCCCTGAGGGTGCTCCACTTTAGGTGCACATGCTCCCCTGTGCCTTTGATCAGAGATTTTTGGTAGCAGTGCCCATTGTGCCTGTACATGTGCCCTACACATCCTCATGCCCCATACCAAGGCTATACAGCACTGTGCAGGCAAACCACCTTCGGTTCCTTCTCTACACACAATGTTGTCTGTCATGATCTTGATGGACTTGTTTTTGAGTAGGGGAAGAAAGTGGAGGCAAGCATTTCGGACTGTCCTTAATTTGAATTCCAACAGACTGATGTGCAAGTGTTGTGCCCATTTACCTTGGACTGTGTGAGAACCCAAATGTGCTCTGCATGCCATGATGGAAGTGTCCAATATTAATATGACTGTAGAGGATTCCGGTTGAGCGGATTTTTGCACAAAACTTTGAATGGATTCATCCACCAGATGACTGTAGGACCTGACTGGGTACAGATACCTGCTTGTTGACACTGCATTTGTTGGGTACATAAACAGTCCTAAGCTACCCCAGAAACATTGAATATACAACCTGGTGTTTTGTGTTACAAAAATGCAAGATGCCATGTGTTCCAGCAGTTTCAGACATATCCTTGCTGGAATTTGTCGGCTGAGCTGCAATCTTTGTATAAGGTTCTTTAGCACAAGGAACCCGTGGAGAGGGAGGTAAGTTCTGCCCCCTATCGACTCCAGAATCAAACCAATTTGTTGTATGGGGGTCAAGATTGATTTATCAAGATTTATATGCAGGCCTAGACTTCAGAATAGATAAGTTGTTTGAATTGCTGATCACACCTCCTGATATGACTGACCCATGAGAAGCCAATCATTGGAGTAGGGAAAGAAAATTAATACTAGACAATAGCAGTAGGCATCGATGACCTCCATGATTTTGAGAACACCTTTGGGGCCGATGACAGGCTAAAGGGTAGGACCTGATACTGGTAATGATTGTGACTGAAAGTGAAAAGAACAACTCTTTTGTGGGAAGGATGGATCACTACATGGAAGAAGGTATCTTTGAGGACGAGGGTCACAAACCAGTCCCTTGATTCTGGGGAGGGAATTATAGCTGCTAGGGAGGCTACCCTGAATTTCAGATGTCTGGAATCCTTATTCAATTGTCTGAGATCTAGTATTGGCCTCCAACCCCCATTTTTCTTGAGTATCAGAAAATATCTTGAATAGAACCTTTCCCCCTTTGAAGTGGAACGGACTCTATGGCTCCTAGACTTAGGAGTGATGAGGTCTCCTGTGTCAGCAATTGCTTGTGAGAGGGGTCCCTGACACGGGATGGGGAAGAGGATTGGAAGGGTGTGGTGGAAGTAAATTGGATAGTATAACCCGAAGTAATGGCTTCCAATACTCATTTGTCCAGTGTTATAACCTCCCACGCTTGATGAAATAGAGAGAGGGAATGTCCAATTTGAGGAAGTGGGTTGTGTCATGTGGCTGATGACACCTGGTCATTGGGTAGTCTGGATTCTCAACAAAACCATCAAAACTGGCATTTAAACAATGTTGACGACTGGGATAAAGAAGTCATGATAGTTGCAGGCTTTTTCTTTGAAAACCTTGACCTCTTAGCTGGTGGTTCTGGTGGAAAATTGAGCAGGGCAGGATCTTTATGTTGACTGACAGCTGCTAAACTTCCTTTTATTTACAGATGTGTATATCGCTAAAGACCTAAATGTTGTCCGAGAATCCTTTAGGGTAAGAAGAGACTCGTCCGTGGAATCTGCTAAAAGTTTCTGGACATCAAAAGGTAAATCTTCCACAGTTGACTGCACCTTCTGCAGAAACCTGGACAACTGAATTCAGGAAGCTTGTCTCATCACGACTGCCGTGGAAATAGACCTGGTTCCAGTGTCTGCCACATCGAATGAAGCCTCAAGTGAAATTTTTGCCAAAAACTGACCCTCCTTTAAAATGTGCTTAACTGTTCTTGAAGTTCCTGTGGTAAATGGTCAATAAAAGCATTGACTTTTCATAGTTCATGAAGTCATATTTTGACAACAGCACCTGGTGGTTAGCTATCCTGAACTGAAGTGTTGCTGACAAACAGCTCTCATGACAAAAGAGCCCCAGCCCCATATAGCCCCTTATTATAAGGGGTGGCCTTTTGGGTATGCTACGTGCCCCTTTTCATTGACTTCATCCATGACCAGAGAGTTTGGTGGTGGATGAGAAAATAAAAACCTTCTTGTCTGCCCTTGCCTCTTGCTCCTCAAAGGTGTCCTCTGGCACAGAATGGGGAGGAGGGATGGTTGGTCCTGGGAAATGGGGTCTTGTGGTTTCCTCTGGGACTGAGTTGAGGTCCCTCAAAACTGCTGGCAGTACATTGCCCATGTATCCCAATAAGGCAGACCATAAGGCATAGGGGGGAAACTAATGCTGGGCATCCCAAGTGTTGGAAGGCAGGGGACTGGTGCCCTGCCTCTGTTGTATTTGCAACGGGGAATAACATCTCCTGGAACAAATTGGGGATCCTTGAAGAGAAAGTTCAGAATCTGAGTCAGTAGGCTCCTCCACATATTGTATTAAAGGTGAAACCCCTCCTATTGGATCATCAACGGTGGAGAAGAGGTAGGTCTCCTAGAAACATGAGCAGACAGTGACCCAGCCAATCTTGGGACTGAGAGGCATCCAGAGGCTACAAGGAGTGGAGACTCAGACTCATTCAGTACTATAAGATGTTTTGAGTACCAGAATTCCTGCAGTAGCAGAAGTACAACAGAACTCAGAACTGACACTGATGGTGTTGCAGAGGCCATTATGTGAGGTGCGGATGTTGGTATCGAGGGGATCAAGGATTCCACTGAAGCTGATCCCTTGCAGTAGCAGTCTTCAGTACTGAGCCCTTTACCACTGAAGTATGGGATGCAGCTGAAATATTAACGTGCTTCACAATACCCACTGTACTCAGAGTCTCACTAGCACTCGTCTCGGAGCCTGAGACCGCTGGTGACCAGATCATCTTTGATGAGGAATTCTCTGTTGCTTTGCTCCTCTTAACCCCTTCCTTACACTTGGAATAGAAAGTGCTTGGCACTGGTGGCTTGGTTATCTGTACCTCAGTCAAGGAGAGTGTTGGAGACTGGGGTTACAGTGTCATTTTCTCCTTGGAAGCTCTCTGTGGTAGTGATCTCAATGATGATGGGGCACTGACAGACATGGGGGTTCTCTGTACCTGTGCCTAAAACTGGGTTTAAAGTTTGCTCCTTCATTAATAGTCTATACTTAATTTCCCTATTTTTATGGGATCCTCCCTTAAAAGAAAAGCATGAGAACGTGAGAGTCTCCCAAGCAGTGAATGCAGTGAGAGTGCCTGTCACTAACAGGGATTGCTTATTGACAAGAGAGGCACTGCTACCAAAAATCTGCAATCAAAGGTACAGGGGCACATGTGCACCTCAAGTGGAGCATCCACAGGGACACTATTCAGAGAAGAACTTCAGTTTTCACTGTAATCCAGTTCTATCTTAGCGCATTGATTTGGTAAGGAAACAGAGAATCACCGAGCACCAGTTTTCTTTGGTGGTCTCCTATTAAAGTACTGACCAATACTGAACTATATTACATATGGAACAATTTAGAGACCCTGATAGCTAAAACTTTATCTGAGTAAAGACTGTTTTATCCTGAGGTCAGGTGCAGTGTCCAATACACAGCTCACCAACAGTACTGCTCTTTGATGGCCTGGAATGGACAGTTTCTGGTAGGGGGTAAAAAGTAGGTATTACTTCAGCCTCTAATTCTCACTTGACAGTGGGTCTCCCTTTGAGTAAAGACTGCTGACTGTGACAAACTGTGCTGCATCAGTGCTATAATATGAAGTAGAGTCCATTAAGAACTGAGCGGAGATCACCAAACTCATTTTGATTAACCTCCAAGTCACTAAACACTTATAAATATGTTACACAGCAGCTGCTAAACATATTTATATATGCTTAAGGTCATAGCATCATCTGTTGGTTGTTGGAATAAAGTCAAAAATCTTATGCTTCCTTCTGCGTTGTTTCACTATTGTTTAAGTAATAGTTATTCGAAAATATATTACCAATCTCTTCCCTACATGCCCCCCAAACTCTTTATTTTTGCAAGGCAACATTAAAATTAATTGCTGAGGTTTTTAAAAAAACAGTTTTTACACATGGAGTGACATCTACTGGTGAGAACTTAACTAATCAGCTGTATATTATACTGCTGAAGAAATCCTATGAGCCGTACAAAGCCTTAAGGGTGTGATCACCAAGGAAGGCACTGGTTAAAGGGAATGCAGGTGATTATAACTAGGAATAACAAGAAGAAATTGAAAAAAGTTAGGCTAAATTTAATGGAAAACACCCTAACCTTGAGGGATATTTATCCTTTAATGGAAGTGATGGAAATCCCATTCCTTTACTCATTTACAAATAGACTACAAAACGCATTAGAATATACACTGTAGGGAACAATTCTGCATTTGCAGGGGGCTGAACTAGATGATGAACCAGGTCTTTTCCATCTCTGATGTCTATGATTTTATGACACTTTAGCATACTGTTTTCTTTCCACTTTGGAGGAAAGTCATTTGGGCTATTATAAAGTGACACCAATAGCTCAAAAAGCCACACTTATATTCACCTTTGTTTGTTCTGTTTTAACCTACTATTGCTACAAGTAATCCCTAAGGATACTGTGATTGAACGAGATTAGGAATAAATTCTATATTTTTATTTACTTTGTGGAACTGACAGCACTTTGTGTACTGTCAGTTTCACTGTTTTGTTGATAGTTGCTCTTCCTGTCTCATGCACTAAGCATGATGACATCTTTCCCATTTACTGTTCTGGAGGGGAGTTCATATTCATGCTCTTCCCCAAGCCTTCCGAGGAATGTACTGGGAACACAGAATCAGAACAGCAGAGGCGGATTAAGCTTTTGTGGGGTCCTGGGCCACAGCAAGTGGGGGCCCCTCCCCACCCCTTCTGCCTGCAGTCCCCTCCACCCCCCACAATCCTGCCGGGGAAATGGGGTCAGGGCGCGGGAGCTTGCCCTGCTCGCCAGCAGGACTATTGGGTGGGTGGGGCAGGCACCCATTTTTCTAGGGCCCCCCAACTGGCCGGGGCCCCGGGTATAGGCCCCTTTGGCCCAGTGGTAACATTGTGTACAAGTTTGGAACACTGAAAGTATCCCCTTTTCTCAAGACCCCTGTATGGAGCAGGTAGGTGACAGGGACTGGGGGTGCCCAGGTGAACCCTCTTTCTTCACTCCCCAAGCACCTATCATGAGGCTAGGGAGCAACTGAAACTTGGAGGTTTGGGAAAAACCTATTCCTCCCTCCCCAGGCCCTGCATGGAACCCCAGTTGGGGGATAACCTAGGAGGCAGGAGCCCCTCTTTTTCAGTTGCCAGTCTCTTCAGAATGTTTTTCATTCCTTGGGGCCACTTTGCAGACCTGGGGATAGAGCTTAGCCTCTTTATGGCCTTACCTCAATGCTGCTGCAGAAGTGGCAAGCAGGCAGGAGTGTGCACAGATGGGGGGAGGGATGACCTGAGCACGTTTAGTGCTGTTACTGTGAGGCTCAATCACTCTCCCTTGCTGAGAAGGCCCATATAAACCTCAGCAGGGAAGCACAAAAACTCTTACAAAAGTTTTTACATAAAACTGAACGTAGGAAATGTTTGGACACACTATTTAAAGGGCGTGATTTCAGCTCATAGCTGAAGTTAGTCTATTTCAAAACATCCACATTTGCAGTGTTCTTTAAGAAAGTTAGGGGTATTTCTCTTTCATTTGCAATCAATCTGAGAACTCATTGGTACTTAACCCCTCGTCTATGTAAAAAAGAGCAACCTCGGGGTGGCTTCAGTAGCAGAGATCTCATTTAACCGTGCGAACCGTGTGTTCTGAGCTGAAGTACTGAGCTCTACGTTCAAAAAGCGGGGTTGAAATGCTAGATCTGGTCATTATAACAAAGCAAAACAAGGCAATTTTATGAAAGAACAGAGATTACAGAAAATACACTGACAATACCAGGAGTCCATGGCATAATAGAGGTCACTATCTGAGCAAGAATTCTGTCCCTTAAACGGAGGTGCCATTACTTAATTGGGCCTGAAATCACCAGTAGGTTAGTGGGCTATTTCAAGCTCTTACAGTGAAACCACTTCATAGCACTGTGCTACTTTGAGGAATGCTGACTGGTCTATTGGTTTAGTACCTATTAAATGTTTCCATCTCATGTCAAGTGCTCTTTGAGGTCATCTTTCTCAGGTTGGGCCTGATGACTTTATTACAAAATGAATATCAGAAACACCAGGCACAATATCAGGAAATTCCAGAGGTGGATCAGGATTAGCTATTCAGAATGATACGAGTGGTTTAAGCTTCTCGCAAGAACAAAAGTAAAACCTTACTTCTCGCAAGGAAACATGTCAGAGTTTGACCTTTTGCGGGGTGTGTGTGTGGGGATTAGGTTCTCTCATTTTCTGTAGGTCTTTAGGCACATATTTACTCCAGATCTTTAACCTACATTGGTTTTGCAGAGAATGCACTGTAGAATCTCAGGGGGGTAATTTGTGTAAACATTTTAAAAGGAGTATTTTTTTTAATGCTGACACATTGCTAAGGTGGCTATTTGATTACAAGCTGTGAAAATGAGTATGTTAGACTGTACTCACAAATCACAGTGTACTGACCAAATTGCCTTGCGCTTATCTGTGCTAGGTCTGCCGCATGACAATATTTCCTCTCTCTTTTAAATGTCAAAGTATGATTTGGGGGGTTGTTATTTAAACACACTGACCTGCACAATAACCAGAAGTATTTTATTTAAATCTGCCTTGAGCGGGGACTAGCCATAAACACTTATAATCTGTCATATTCTGACACCAAATGGGTTATTATAATGAGAGTAATTCAGGAGTGAGATCTACAAACACATTTTCCCTGGAGGATTTACACTCACTCTCTCTCTCACACACACGTTTGTTATGGATTTTCCCCCTTGCCACATTATGAGCTTCCTTGGAGAAGTGAAGCTGTAATCTACCATCAGGGGAGGTTGTGAATTGGGAGAGAGAAGGAAAGGAAAGAAAAATAAAAAAAGTAATTGCTTGCTGTGCTCTGACCCAAAACTCATCAGTGAGTAACAACTTAAACCACAACAAAATTGTATGAGATCAGGATGTTAGTTACAAAAGCCTTAAAATGGCATTTAAAGGTAAGTATGTGTGTGTGTGTGTGTGTGTGTATACATATATATATATATATAAAATCAAATATAATGTAACACTATATTAAAACTTAATCTTCCCTTTTTTTGTTAGCTGTTACTATAAAACTCCCCAAACATGTATTTGTCCCTTCCCTTGTTTAGTGGAGAAACTCTGAGTTACAATAATAATAATAATTTAAAAAAAAACAAAACAAGAAACTTTCTGGTGTGATGGGCGCTGAGACCAAGACAAGACTTTTGATAAAATTCATTTTTCAGGAGCGGGAGTGAAAAGAAAAGTGTATGCTTGAGTGGGTGAGTGGTCAAGGAGGGGTCATGGCTTTGAAATGCAGATGACAGTGAAGAAACATTATGAAATATCAATGACAAAAGTATGTAGGTTAGTACCAGTGAGGATGTACTGATACCACATCAGTGGAATCAACCCACACCAAGTTGCTCAATCACCATGCATGAAAGGCAACACTGAAATGTGGAATAATCTGCTACCATCATAGGGAAAAAATAGTACCCAGCATCTCCTATAAACGTTATCATCATTCAAGGTGACATTTAGATGTGAACCTAAAAGGAAAATAAACCCAGAATTCAGTTCTCTATTGGCCTGATTTGGAGCTATGCTGCTCGATACGTCTGAAAATTGTGGCTACACGTGTTTATCTTTAATTTACTGGCTACTGTCACCAAATTAGGAAATTTTTGCTGCTAAATGGTTCACCTCATTGGCCACCTACTCATTTCCCATTGGGATCTAAAGCCAAGTGAATTGTAGTGGCATTACTTACATTACATCAAAGTCCGAAAAAGCAAAGAAAGATGCAAATCTAATTCATGAATATTAACATCATCACCACATAGCATTTACTTAGCTTTTTCAACTACATACCTCTAAGCATTTGACAAAATGGGATATGTCTCTTTATCCCAGTGTTATAGATAAGGAAAAATGAGAAGCAGAATTAAGACTCAGACTTTCAAAAATGGTCTCAAATTTTGGTACTCAGCTGTAGACACAGAAGTCCTGAATTTCAGGGCGGAGCATCCACAACTCCAATTGAAGTTAATGGGAGAGGCAGGTGCTCAACACGTCTGAAAAGCAGGGCTGAGGTTTCTAAAGCTGAAGACCCAAATTAGAGGCCATTTTTGAAAATATGGCCATAAGGAGAGATACCCAAGGTAACATAACAAGACACATGTAGCACTAACCCACAGAAATAAATCACTAATCTCCTTTGCTCCTGATCACATATGGGTGTATTTAGCTAAATGCATTGTCCTTTGACTTTATAATCCTATTGTGGTATTGCTATATGGACTTGTCTACATGGTGCAGCAGTGCGTACTACAGAGATGTGATTTCTAAAGCACACTAATGTGTTGCACTTTAATTGGTCTGCATAGATACTCCTGGTGTGTACTGAAGGTTCCCTAAACCTAACGCTGTTTAAAACAGGACTATGTTAAAGCACATCAGGGACCATTTAGTGCGCACCAGCAAGATCTACATAAACCAATTGCTGTGCAACATATTATTAATGTATATTATCCTACCGTGTAGACATACCCTGCATAAAGCACCATGTGAACAATGGTCTTTTATTTTTTTTAAACATGTGCCAACATTTAGTGGAATGACTGCAGGATTTAGCCACTAATTTTTATCTCACAATGATTTTCCAAAATATTTTTATTATACACCTTTCTTCCATGTGCTTTGAGGCTTCTACTCTTATATTTTCTAGTTTAAGAATAAACTAAATCATCTGTAGACAACTGCAACCTGTATTAGATAAACGCAACATAATGCTCAGTGACAGAGAACATGGGACTGCTGAAAAGCGGACCAAGTCAAATGGCTTGTAATCACATTGAAACTATGCTCTCTTGGTGACCCCCAGCTACCTTACTGACAAGGTGGATTTAAACTGCAGTTCTAAAGACAGCTGCTCGTCTACTGTCCCTATGAGATATAACATGTCAGCACTAGGAGGAGATACATTTCTTGGCACAAGTGGAGCGTGCGATGGGACAAAGAGGGATTCTGTAGTCCGAACAGTAATGTCAGGAGCACAGCTGGACGCTAGACAACCCAGCAAGCTTTGCTGGGTCCAACAAGCCTTCTCCAAATAGTCGTGCTTCCTGATAGGGCAGGGTGGTCAGCAGCCTGCTAACTGAGCCTTGCAGCTGTGGCAGCACAACAACTGCTCAATGAGTACCTCGCCCGCAACTGCGCTTGCCCTGCTCTCCCTTCTGCTTCCTGTTCCAGCCTGCTTCCAGTCCTTGTTCCAGCCCCGCTCCTGCCGTGACTCCCGCCCGTTTCAGCCTAACCCTTGCCTCTCTGCCCTGTCCCGACCTCTGGCTTGGGTTCTCAACCCTGACTTTGGCTTATTCTTCAGCTTGGTGTTCCTGATCTTGACTTCTGATTTTTTTGACTTGCCACCTGAATCCTGGCTCTGTGCTTGCCATTGCTCCGAACTTCCACTACAACCACGAGGCAAGGTCCTGCTCCACCCACTTTCAAGTGAACTGGTTTGTTGGAAAAATCAACTTGTCTTGTACAGTATGGGAATGAAAGGAGTCAGTCAAGCTGAATCAAAATGCTAAGAGGGCTAGTTTAGTCTGGTTTGACTTGAAACCAAAATTAGGAGTGACTCATATGACTCTCTCACTATGTACCTTCTATTTTTGTGTATGTTTATAAATAGCATTATTAAAAAGGCAGAATGCCCTGGGAACTGCAATTCCAGAATGAATTACTTGAAAGCAGGTGAGAATCTGTTCCTGGTGCATTTAACAGCCATAAGGTCACCAATGTGTGCACTAAAAATATAAACAAAGGGAAACAGACATGGAATTTTTCACACTTCCCTATGTGCAATTGCTGAAGAACTGATCCAATTTCCCCCCATGTATTACTGCCACAAAAAGAATCCAGGATCCTCAACTTCCTCTGCCACTTTGATCTTGCACTGTGATTCTCACACTTCCCTCCATCAAAATTTTATGATGGCTCAGTCGCATTTTTGCATCACTTTTGAGCACTGCCTAGCTCTACGGAGCTCTCACTGTGCTGGCAACTAACTAAAATCCTGATCACTTAATGCCAGCACTTCAAAGTTCAGGATTTTCAGGGTAAATGTCCTTTGTCTCCCAGCACACTGAACACAACAGAGCAGGGTGCAGCAACATGGCAAGGGAGAGCAATGCAAGACAGCAGGTCCTGAAAAGGGATTTCAAGAGGGGTAGGATTTCCACTAGCATTCTTGCCCAACAGCCTGGGGCTATTTAATTTTTACTAATAATAAAATAATAGTTATAATAATATAATTATCAGCCTCAGGATTTCTGCATTCGGACATTCTCATGCTAGTGACACGGTGCATATGTCAATACAAATCCCCAGCAGGCTCTTCCTGCATCTTTTGCTCAAAAGACATCAGAAACTCACTGAGGCTACATCTACACTACGGGGGGGGGGGGAGAGTCGATTTAAGATACGCAAATTCAGCTACGTGAATAGCGTAGCTGAATTCGACGTATCGCAGCCAACTTACCCCGCTGTGAGGACCGCGGCAAAATCGACCTCCGCGGCTTCCTGTCGACGGCGCTTACTCCCACCTCCGCTGGTGGAGTAAGAGCGTCGATTAGGGGATCGATTGTCCCTCAATCCCTGAGAGGTCGATTTCTACCCGCCGATTCAGGCGGGTAGTGTAGACCTAGCCTAAGGTCAGAGGAACAGTTTGACAGTTTCAGTGCATCTGCTATCATCATTACACAGAGACACACCTACAGCTGTAGATGAGAGAAGTTGGGTAGCTCTCCAATAACATATGAAATGTAACCCCTTATACTTTGGAATTAGCCGCATTTATGTCTTTATTATTAATATTTATCTTATATTAGCAGCTACCGGCCCAATAAAAATGGATGTTCCACCATTCTACATAGGAAGAGAGTCCGTGCTGCAAAAGGTTTATAGCTTAAGAGAAAGGCATTATTTTCTTTTAACCTCCCCTGAACATCCTTGGTATGTCAACTCCGTTAACAAAGTACAAGACCCTTCCTTTTTTTTCTCTGCTGTATAAGTTGCACATTGCATGTGTCAGGTCACAATGAGACTTGATCATTCTTTCACTTTTTCCATTCTGCCCACTAGGAACAAGGGACTCTTCATCCTGTTTTGATTCCCATGGTCCACATCTACATCACACACATTTTCTTCCTGTTCTTCAGATTAAGGTAATGATGCAAAGTAATAGTTTCTCTGGCCAACAGACTGATCTTATCTATGAAAGCTTGTTATCTGGGTCTTGAAATACTCCTGATCATTCAAAAACAGTGTTCAAAATGACATCTCCCTTTCTCTTGAAGAGGCCAAGCTTTGTGATTGTCCTAGAAAAGGAATCGATGAAGCACTGTATTCTTAGTATTCCATCGATAAAGATAATATCTCTCCATTAAAAGCAGAAGTTAATTTGTGTTTCCCATTAAATCCAGTTCAGAGGCAGCAGGTTCCTAAGCTAGATAGATTCCTATACTGCAAATCTGTTTCAACAGAACTATAATTCCAATAGAGGGAATCGTCTTTTCTAAATAACTAAAGGGACTAAGCCAAAATTGGAAGTGAGACAGTAATCAAATCAAAGTATCTTTGAGATTTCTGAAAATTCAGAGCCACTATCAGAGAATCAATTACCCCTTCCCTGCCCAATATACCCTTGCTTTCACAATTTAAAAATGGTTACTTTCAAAGGAGGGAAGGACTGTTTATTCCTGAGGTCTGTGGTTGATCTCTAATGGCATGAACAGCATACAGCAGTCCATTTGATGGATGAGTAACAAAAAACAGTCTCCCTAAATCATTGGTTCCATATTCCTGTGTGGGATCTATAGCCTGCTGCCACCCAGGACTCCAAAATGATGGATTTGCTTTTCAGTAAAACAAAATTCCAGATAAAAATGTATTCCCCTCACTCCAGTACACAAATTATTTTGTTCAGTGTGAAGTTTCTGCTGTCTTTACACATTTTTATCTTCAATTTGAGATGATTTATAATATATATCTTCATAAAAATCGCAAAAGAGACACTTCCTGCCTCTCTTTAGTTTAACAAGTATACACCAGCTAAATTATACTCTACCCCTTCTGAAAAATTTCTTACCTCAGGAAAAACCTGTATATGGTTCTGCTCCCAAATGCAAAACATGAGCAAAGGAAGTTCACTTGAAGGGGGAAAAAAAAGAAAAAAAGCACCAGCTGGAAGTAAATGACTATTTTTGGCGGAGGGAGGAGGGGCAAGGTCTTTAAAGAAAAATCCATCAACCTTGGTTTAGCGCCTCAGCTAGAAAGCTCAATTACAACTATCATTAATATCTTTCCTTTGATCCCAAAGTCACTTAGAAACTTTGTATACACAGAAATCCCTTCACCAAAACACTGAAATGCAGCCAACTTTGAGGTGGAGCGCAGCAGATGTTTAACAGTTCACAGGAACACTACACAACTGTTTAGGCCAAGAAGCAAATACCGTATCATCCAACTGAAACTGTAGGGGGATTTTTTTTTGGAAGCAGAATGCAGTCTCCCTGACTGAAATTTATTGCTTGGGTATCCAAGCAGTGCTAATAGAAGGCAAGGTGGGGCTCATTTTGACTAGATTTGTTAAGGCTCCTCTAGGAAATCAAAAGTCTGGGAGTCTTTGGAGGGGGATGAAACACCTTGAAGTTTTAGAGTTGTGGATATTCTGAAATTCAGTAAGACTAGCTCCTTTACAGCTTTCGTCTTACACAATAATTGTATATTAATGTTACATTGGCTTGGGAGGATTAGATTTGACATCTTCATCATCTGGACCCATGGAAAAGAAGCCCTTGAGGAATTTCACCATGATTTTAATAATTTCCATCCCACCATCAACCTCAGCCTAGATCAATCCACACAAGCGGTCCATTTCCTGGACACTACTGTGCTAATAAGCGATGGTCACATCAATACCACCCTATACCGGAAACCTACTGACCGCTACACTTACCTACATGCCTCCAGCTTCCATCCAGGACACACCACACGATCCATTGTCTACAGCCAAGCTCTAAGATATAACCGCATTTGCTCCAATCCCTCGGATAGAGACAAGCACCTACAAGATCTCTATCAAGCATTCTTAAAACTACAATACCCACCTGCTGAAGTGAAAAAACAGATTGACAGAGCCAGGCGAGTACCCAGAAGTCACCTCCTACAAGACAGGCCCAACAAAGAAAATAACAGAACACCACTAGCTGTCACCTTCAGCCCCCAACTAAAACCTCTCCAGCGCATCATCAGAGATCTACAACCTATCCTGAAAGATGATCCTTTACTCTCACAGATCTTGGGAGACAGACCTGTCCTCGCTTACAGACAACCCCCCAACCTAAAGCAAATACTCACCAGCAACCACACATCACTGAACAAAACCACTAACCCAGGAACCTATCCTTGTAACAAACCCCGATGCCAACTCTGTCCACATATCCATTCAAGTGACATCATCATAGGACCTAATCACATCAGCCATACCATCAGGGGCTCGTTCACCTGCACATCTACCAATGTGATCTATGCCATCATGTGCCAGCAATGCCCCTCTGCCATGTACATTGGCCAAACCGGACAGTCTCTACGCAAAAGAATTAATGGACACAAATCTGACATCAGGAATCAAAATACTCAAAAACCAGTGGGAGAACACTTTAACCTGTCTGGTCATTCAGTGACAGACCTGCGGGTGGCTATATTACAACAGAAAAACTTCAAAAACAGACTCCAAAGAGAGACTGCAGAGCTAGAATTGATATGCAAACTAGACACAATCAACTCCGGTTTGAATAAGGACTGGGAATGGCTGAGCCATTACAAACGTTGACTATCTCCCCTTGTAAGTACTCTCACACTTCTTATCACACTGTCTGTACTCGGCTAGCTTGATTATCACTTCAAAAGTTTTGTTTTTTTTTTCCTCTTAATTAATTGGCCTCTCAGAGTTGGTAAGACAACTCCCACCTGTTTATGCTCTCTGTATGTGTGTATATATATCTCCTCATTATATGTTCCATTCTATATGCATCCGAAGAAGTGGGCTGTAGTCCACGAAAGCTTATGCTCTAATAAATTTGTTAGTCTCTAAGGTGCCACAAGTACTCCTGTTCTTCTTTTTGCGGATAAAAAAAGAAAAATTGAATTCTGCCAGAGAGACGACTGGGCAGAAGGATGCTTTCTATAATAGGATCCTGTTTCAAAGGCAATAGATGAAATGCCCCCAGTGCTGGCTCCAATTACAGCTACTAGTTGCTGTCTTAGCTTAGTTTACTCTGGGGATTTCACAGCTGGCAGCCTCACATCTAAAAATGGCCTGGTTTGAATAAGCATAGAAACTTGAATGAGTACTTAACCTCCCTGAACTCCATAACACTTCTCAGTAGAGAAAAACAGCACCTCCAAGTTCAGGAGGAAGATAGGAAACAATAGGAAACCCTACACCTCACCCCAGGCAAAATAAAAAGAGGTTTTATTGCAGCACTTTAAACCTTTCTGCTTTTAAGCACTGCATGTCACAAGTGTGCTTTTTAAAATCATGATTATAATTGTAAACCTAAATTCCAAGATCAAAAGGGTTAAACTGGCAGCCAATGTAGTTACAACATTCCTCTCTTTGAATATCTGAAACCATTATGGCAACACTCACTGTATCTAAGACTTAAAATGTTCAGAAGATATATATTTTTTGTAATTTAGATTTTTTTTGAAGTGTATTCCTCTTCCCCTCCTTCCCATTTTTTCCCTTTTGACATTTTAATGCATCGTGTCCATTACTACATTTCCTCACCAGTAGCTTCTAGTCCATCAGTAGTATTGTATTATCCAGGCGGTGGAGAAAATAATATGGAAAAAGTGCTTTGCTGGCACCAACAACACGAAATATGAATTATAAATACACCACACTGGAGAAATGCTGATGGAAGGTTTGTGTGTGTCAAATATATATGCGTAGATATACACATACTGTATACTAAATATATACAGGAGAAGAAGTTACTCACCTTGTGCAGTAATGATGGTTCTTTGAGATGTGTCCCCCAATAGGTGCTCCGCTATAGGTGTGTCTGTGCCCCTGTGCTGCTGATCAGAGAACTTTCTTAGCAGTGTCCGTTCAGCCCGTATATGCACTGTTCTTTGCCTGTCACGAGGCTAACCAGCGTGCATGGGTGAACCCTCTTCAGTTCCTTCTCTACTGCAGAGTCATTGACAAGAATTCCAATGTAGAGGGAAGAAGGGCGGGTTGTGGAGCACCCATCGGGGGACACATCTCGAAGAACCATTGTTACTGCACAAGGTAGGTGGCTCCCGAGGAGTGCCCACCCCTGGAGGCTGGGACATTGGCATAGAGTCTATTACAGATGATAGTACTGTGGCACCGAAACTGGTGTCTGCAGCCAAGTCTCCCAGGAGAGTATAGTGTTCTGCAAAGGTATGTGCAGATGCCGATGGAGCCGCCCTGCAGATTTCTGATATAGGGATGCCCTTGGAGAAGGCGATGGAAGTGGAGACCAACCTTGTAGAGTGCGTGCATATTGAAGACAGGGGTGCTACATTATGCATCTGGTAACAGAGAAGATACAGTTCGAGACCCATTTAGAGAGTCCCTGAGCTGAAATCACTGTACCTTTTGACCTATCTGCAATGGAGAGGAAGTCTCAAGAGATTTTCTCAAAGCTCTTGTCCTGTCTAAATAGAAGTTCAAGGCTCTCCTCACATCGAGCATATGAAGGATGGACTAGACTGCCATGTGAAGCCATGGCCACTTATTCTTTAACACATCTTTCCATGAAGATGGTGTTCCTGATCGCCATCATCTAAGCAAGAAGGATAGGGGAGATAGTGGCTCTGATGGCGCATCTCTCTTCACTGTGTTCTTCCCCAACAAAGTCATCCGAAATTCACTCCCAAGATGACTTCCACATTTCATATAAATTAGTCTCTGTTCGACCTGTAAACTGAACCGAACCACACTTGGAGGGATCTCATGCAGTCTGGCATGAGCTATAACCGATGTGCCCACAGCCATATACTCCAGAACCTGGTGGCAGTGTCTGGCCAAAATTTGAGGGCTGGATTGCACCGTCTCTAACGATGAAAAATCTGTGATGTGGGAGGAGCCCCTTCGCCTGGATGGAGTTGAGGTCGACTCCTATGAATTCCATCCTTTGTATCGGCGTTAATATTGATTTTTGTGCATTGATTTGTAGGCCAGATACAGGAACAGGTCCAGTGTGGTCTGAATGATTTGCTGGGCTTTTGTGAAGGAATATGCTCTGAGAAGGCAGTCGTCCAGGTAAGGATAAATCATTATGCCGTGAGAGCATAAGAGGGCCGCCACTACCTGATAGGACCTTGGAGAATACCCTGGGAACTGATGAGAGGCCAAAAAGGGAGTACTCTGTATTGGTAGTGGTCTTGGCCTAGTCTGAACCTGAGATAATGTCTGTGACTCGGTAAAATCAAAATGTGGAAGTACGCATCTTGGAGGTTGAGCGTTGAGCACCAATCTCTTTTCTCTAATGCTGGAATAACCGTTGACAAAGTGACCACTGTGAAATTCTGCGCCTTGATAAATTTGTTGAGCGCTCTTGAGGTCTAGTATGGATCTTCTTTGATATCAAAAAGTAGTGACAGCAGAAGCCTTTACCTCTTAGATGTGTGGGCACTGGTTCTATGGCTTCTAGGCTGAGGAGATGGTTTATCTCCTGATGTAGCAGACTTTCGTGAGAAGGATCCCTGAAGAGGGACAGGGAAGGGTGTTTGTCCCTTGCACACAGTAGCATGACCAGGGACAGCTGCTGGTAAGCCTGGTGCCTGCTCCAGTGGGCAGAGCTGGGATCGCTACAACCATGCCGGAGGAGCTGCCTGGGCTGGGCACTGGCTCCTGCATGTGGTGGCCCAACATGCTGCTGCTTTTGATGCTGCAGTTCCTGCCCTAGTTGTTGGTCATGGCCCTGCTGGTCTTGCTTGTTGTCTGTCACTAGAGTCCTGCAGCTCCGCAGATATCCACTTTATATTCGTGGCTACCCGCATCCATGGATATAAATTGTGTATCTGCGCAGGGCTCTACAGGCATGCCCAACCAGGCCAAATAAGTTCCTCAGAAAAAATGGGGGAGAAGAAAAACTGAAACCTCTCACAGCTAGCTAACTAATTCCATACTAACAACAACTAATTCTAACTAGAAATACTAAACTAACTAAACAACTACAAAACACGCTGAGGAACACAAGAGGCAGACACGCTAGAACTCCCTCTCAGGCCGAGAAGTAGAGAAGGAACTGTAGGTGGTTTGCCTGCCCAGCCCTATATACTGTTGCAGAGAGAGATGAGGTTGTACAGAGCGCAAGCACAGGCCAAGCAGACATTGCTAATGGAAAATCTCCGATCCAGGGCTTGAGAGGTGTATGTGAACCTGAAATGAAGCACCCATAGGGACACTACTCAAAGAAGAAACATGCCTTGTAGTGATAGTTTCAAAGAGCTCAATCAATTTAGCTTAAAAAAGAGAAGGCTAAAGGATGAACTTGATTGTAGTCTATAAGAACCTACATGGGGAACAAATATTTAACAATGGGCTCTTCAATCTAGCAGAGAAAGATATAACATGATCCAATGGCTGGAAGTTGAAGCTAGACAAATTCAGACTGGAAATAAGGCACAAATATTTAGCAATGAGAATAATTAACCACTGGAACAACCAAGGGTCATAGTGGATTCTCCCACACTGGCAATTTTAAAATCATGATTGCATGTTTTTCTAAAAAATCTGCTCTAGGAATTATTTTAGGGAAGTTCTATGGCCTGTGGTATACAGGAGGTCAGATGACATGATCACAATTGTACCTTCTGGTCTTGGACTCTATGGAAGTTCTAGTCTGAAAAAAGTGACAAAGAGTCCTGTGGCACCTTACAGACTAACAGACGTATTGGAGCATAAGCTTTCGTGGGTCAATACCCACTTAGTCAGACGCATGAGTCTATAGGTGCCACAGGACTCTTTGTCGCTTTTTACAGATCCAGACTAACATGGCTACCCCTCTGATACTAGTCTGAAAAATAATTCTAAGAATAACATTGTGTGGTTCCATGTTTATTGTGTTTCAAGGATTTCCAAATCAAAGTTACACCATTTACAAGTAAAATTAAGCACAGGCTTGTTGTGACTGCCAGCCCTGAAAACTCAGCCTGGGACCTGAGATTTCATCTGGGCTCTTTCCTTCTTCTGCATCATCAGCAAAGAGCCTGCAGGCGATATTAAGCTGTCTGTTATACCTGTGTAACTCCACTGTGTCCAATTCATGCTGTTGGTGACCCCTAGGCAGCTTTGGAATAGAACCACATTTTAAAGCGTGTAAAGGGCAGATCAACCCAATGTAAGACCACGTATTACCCTACTGCTGTGGCACTTCTGGTCTCTGTTGGGATGATCAAAGAAACCGTATCACTTTTGTTTCCTATGTAACTCTTAGACTAAACCATCTGCCTTATGTCCTGTGGACACCAGCTGGGGTGATGGAAAGGAGGAAATTAACCAGCTCTCTCTTAGTATATGTATAAACAGCAGTTTTAAAATGACCAGAGGTTATAAATAGCTTCCAAATGCTCAATTCAGTAAAAGCCTATCATTTTAAAAAATTCCTCTAAATGCAAGGAAATGAAACTCTTGCTTGATCAGAACAGTCTGAACAAAAAATCATATCATGAATTTATAAGTTAACACATTTCCCAACAAGGCAGATTTACTCAGAATGACACAGTTGACAGCAGAGATACTCTGAAAGTACTTTTGACACGTGTCAAAATCCTGCACTAATTCTGGGTGCCAAACTTCAAACAAGTGGGGTTCAATTTGTGAGTGCTGAGTACCTACTTCTCCAGCAGAAGTCAATGGGAGTCATGGGTACTGAGCACCTGTAATAATTAGTCCCTAGGTATCTCAAGTTGGGCACCCACAAATTGAGGAACACAAATTTAGCAGACACATGAAAATTTATTTGTTGCCTTTTTACACTCTCGCATGTGCATCCAGTTGAGAAAGTCTAAAGATGTAAGTTCATTTTTATAGTGAGTTCATTGAATCCATCTATGACAATTGCACAGATTTGCACACACCTGAACATACTCCTTTTATCCACACTATCAGGTCTTTTAAAATTGTAACTTGAGAAAGAGACTTAAGTCTTTAGGGCATTCTCTTCCTCAAAGGCATTCACCACTCCCAGCTCCCCAATCCTTTGGAGTCTGATCCAAAGCCCATTGAGGTCACTGGTAGTCTTTCCATTGATTTCACCGAGCATGATTCAGATCCTTAATGCAGAATTCTTATCGTGATAATAACCTGTTTTCTGAAGCCAACCGAGATATAAAAGGAAGATACCTCTTTGTAATCCCTCCCTATTACTTTCCCGAAGGCAGGGGAAATAACTGTATATAGTACTAGAGAGTTATTTTGTACTGCTTATGCAAGTTGTTATGTAGGCCAAGTAGAAACATTCTGGGCTACGTGGATTCCTGAAATCATGGCTGCTGCTAGTAACAAAAGGCTTGGACAGATCTCTCCTTCCTTTACCGCCAGCATCTCAGTTTTCATTCAGAAAACACTAGGCTGAGTACATGACAGGGACTAACCCATCATAAGGTTTCATTTCATAGGAAAAGTAAGCATTCTGTAGGCTGCAGGACATAAGCCAAGGATAATACAGAGCAGGTTGCAAGGTCAGGTCAAACGCTCATGCAAACTGTGTGACGCCCACCTAGAACATTCCTCAACCATCTCTCTTTCTCTTTTAATCTTTCTTTACCTTTTTTTTTAAATTAAAAAGGTGGTGTTCTGTATGAGGAAGAGGACTAGGTATAACTCACTGAGCGTCTCACATCTTGATCATCCAGCTCTGGTTAGGTAACACTGATTTTCTGCCCCAGTGGAAGTGCTTTTACTCTGATGCATGCCATTTAAATTCATTTTACACAGCTGCTTAATGTGGCTTGGCAAGCCACAGCCAAACTAGCTTTCTATATCTAAATGGGACTCCCGAGTTCATAAAGGACAGATCCTGTGGATTAGCACTAGATAAATGTCTCTCCCCCACTGATATGTTGCTACTGATTTAGGAGTTGACCTTGAAGGCTACTACAACCTACTTATACAAACAGACTGCTGTATAACTGTAACCTGCTCATTTTGTTTCCTTTTAACTCTACATACAAGAATATCTTTCGCAGTTATAAATAATCTCAAATAATCAAATAATCTCTAAACCCCACAAATCTATCCTACAAACTCAAGACATACATGGAAATACGCTGCACGGTGTTCATGTACTTTGGCATATACCAGGGTACATCTTTCCAATTCCAGCAAATGCCAGGGGAGTGGGGAGAGGGGGCAAGATTTGCTATTTTGCAGCTTCTACCATTTTAAATAAAGAGAACCAATAGTGATTTTTATAGTTGTTTCTCAACCTTCTTTTCTGGAGTTTCTCGATCTTTTTGTGTGTGTGTGTGGCTATGTAAACAATATACAGTTCATGGAAAACTAAAATTGAAACTTACTGATGACTGGGAAGGCACTGGTAACATGGGTCTCGAGACTTCCTATTGGTCAGTAATGGAGATAACGTCATGGAGGGAATTCCATGACACTTGAAACTAAGATCAAGTCTGGCACTGTGGAAGATCAAAGACTGTGCTGGAAGCAGGTTTGTGCATATTTCCTGCCTCCTCCCTCACTCCCGACACTCTGATTTGTAACAATGCTGCAGAAATCACAGCATGAAGAATTCTGATGGAAAAACATTAGGCATGTTTTAAGCTAATGTTTGATATTGGACACTCCAGCATGTTTAAAACTCCTCGGTAGGGAGGGACTAGCAGATATCTTTCAAACACACACTCTCTCAGTCATGACGTAATGAAACCTTTTGTAAGTCTCATTAATGAATCTTGTCATCACTTTTAAAATAAGTCTCCTGTCAAAAAGGGGTTGTTGTATTATGTGAGAGTAGCTCACTGAAGTGGTAGTAATGCCAACAACTACAACATCACAGTCATGTAAGCAACGTTCCTAAACAAAACAACAATAACAATGGGGGAGAAATGACCCCTGGAGTGTGTGGTGGGGTGGGTTTCATTCTTTTTCAGTGATGAAGTTCTTCATTTCCCTCTCAGGCATGAAGGAAACAGAGCCATGCTAAAAGCCATGCAGGGTGTGTGTGAGTGAGTGACATGCAGATTTTCATCATATTGTCACAGTGGAGTTAGTAAAAACAAAAACAAAAGAACAAAAAAACCCTCTATGATGCAAATATTTGAAATTCTTTCTCTTGATTTTTGTATTCCTTCAGCAGCCAGATGGCATGTTCATAAACATTAAAAAAAACTGCTAAGGTCCCACAGCAAGTCCAGTTTATATTGCTACCTACCCGTACTGGTCAGGCTGGTGCATCATGGGAGCCTGAGCGTTGCCATAGTTGGGGTGCTGTGAAGAAAACATGGGGCGTCCGCCAGCCCCAGACTGGCTGGGATAAGCAGGCGACCTAATGTATGGTGGCCTAAAGCAGAACAAAAGAACAGCTTCTTTGGATTTGTTCTGTATCACAAGTATGAATCACCCTGTCAACTACATTCCTTCCATATGTAAGTATGGAGGGCTTGCAGAATTAAGGCCAAAAGCAACAATGCTGTCTCCCATACACTTAACCTGGGATCAAGGAGAGAAATGTCGTGCTTCCAATCCTTCGGAATAAGAAAGGATTGACAGGTTTCACCCAATTTGTAGCTTGTATATGTTCCTTTTGCGGTAAAGACCTGATGACTGCATAGTCCTCCCTACAGGTGTTGGATCACTCAAATTGGCAACGTGATGAAAAGGCTTTGAAATGGTGCATTATTGACCAGGCAAAGCTAGAAACTGAAAGCAAGTCTACCAAACTGATTCGGGAGGGAGGCGTGAGGTGGGAGCAGGAATTAATTATCTTAGTTTTTAATCAAACACCAGGCTCTATATTCAAAGTATAAGGCAAATCACCACCATATACTTTCCATTTATTACAATCAATTCTTTTCCTTTTAATTAAAAAAAAAACATGATTTTGATTTTTTCTTTGTCCACCCACTTGTACTATTATAAAGAAAATGCTCCTGCAGTTGCAACAATGGCTAATTTATTCCTTCTAGCCTGACCTACCAGATTATATCCTAAACCAGACAGATAGAACCAGACTTTGTAAATCTTACTCAATAGGTCCGTGAAAACAATCAAGTCAACCAGTGCCTGCTGGTCCACAGACCTCTGCAAGGGTCTAGGCTATTTTGCTGAAAGGGAGTGTGATTTATTTTACTAAAAGGGAATGTGAAAACAGTGACTTTATTATTGTTTAAAAGTTTTCTAACACTTAACAGGAGGAGCCACCTGCACTCCAAAAGCACCAAACAAGAAAGCAAAATGTACCTAAATGCATTAGCTTCCTATTTTCTTTTGACATTGTGCCTTAGAATTACCTGCACCTCCAACTTCCAAATACCATTGTAGAATGTATCCTAGAATTTTATAAAGCCCTAT
The DNA here is from genome assembly GCF_027887155.1 of Malaclemys terrapin pileata. Lineage (NCBI taxonomy): Eukaryota > Metazoa > Chordata > Testudines > Emydidae > Malaclemys > Malaclemys terrapin. Next base: position 91,890,735 of record NC_071507.1, read on the forward strand.
ACATGCATATGTGCCTCTATGTGTGCGCTTAATATACACATGCATAAAAACTTTCATACACATAAGAGGGGAATGAGCTTGTAGTAACCTCAGATATAATGAAACTCCTTTTTTATGGTGAAACAATAAAAGTATCAGTCACTATTTGTTTCAATTCAGTGAAACATACACATTCCTTATATGAAGATGTTCTGAGAAAAAAACCACTTCACTATAGGCACTTAGGCCCCTTAAAAATACCCAAGGGCTAATCTGTGGCTTTGCCACAAGCCATGAACAAGTGGCAGGGTGTAGCTGCGCTGCCCTCAGGAGCAGACCAGAAACCAGATTGTGACTCAGAGTCACAGTCGTCCCCAATTCCCCCCTTGCAGGTGGGTGGAAGTAATTTCCTCCAGTTTATACCTGGTGCAGCTTGCTTCTCGTTCCATGCCAGCTCAGCTCTACTGGCCTGTGTGTTAGGAAGGAGACAAGGCTCCGCCCCACTCCCCATCCCTGCCTGCATGCCTGCCTGGGAGTGGGAGTGGTGGCCCCATAGAAATGGCTCTCCCCTAGTGCTGTTACCTACAATATGGATAGGAAGCACCGGAAAGCAAGGGGAGCCTTGTGCCCCATTACTCCCCAGCACAGGCACACAGCCAAGGACACAATCTGGCCCTAAGATAGCTACAGGGTTCCAATTCAAATATTAAAATTCTCCATTTTAAGTAGTAAGAGCTTGTTTTTGGCTCCTGATGTCACCATAGCCCTGTGGGATTTCCTGTTCTAACAGCCTATAGTGCCAGGAATCATATTGTAAATGGCAAGTCTTCTCCTTGTAAGGCCAGTTCACACAACATATAGCTGTACTGTACTTTCCCTTACATTTAAGATTGTTCTTTCACATTCTTTATTACCCGTATATGTATAGGACATATAACTAGAGCATATATAAATTAACACACACATCTACATAACTGTTACTGTAGCAGTTTCTGAAATAATACCAAGTTTCTACTTGTTTAAAATCCTTTCGCTTGGATGCATACCTGCTCTGAGCGGAGTTTGCAGCAGCCTGCATCACTGCAGCAGCTGCCTCCTGTGCCTTACGGTTCACAGTTGGCATGGGTGGGCCCATCCCAGGGCCTCCCTGCAGAGACATGCCAGGAGAATTGGGGGTCATACTGCCCATGTTTCCAGGAAATGGTCTGCTTTGCATCCCAGCTGATGGCATCCGTCCCAGGGGCATGGTACCACATGGCTGGCTTGGCCCCTGTCCATGCATCTGACTATTGGCATTTATACCCATGCCGGGTCCTGGGCCACTGTAACTTGTGTTAGGCACCCCACTGTATGTTGACGGTCTGGAGTAGTTTCCTAAACAAAACAACAAACACAGAGAAAAACATAAAACTTTTCATCTGATGTTTCCATTTAGCAAGTTGCCTGCTGGAAAATTCTTTAGGTAGTCAAATAATGTGAGTAACACAGGACATGAGTCAGAATTTCTATTAACTCTTAGAACACTGGTATTTTCCAGACTGATAGCCATATAAATGCATAGGGTGATATGAATACAGAAACACACTGAATCTAAAGGGTTAACAATTGATCAGAAATGTTTTGTGCACTGAAGAGGTGCCTAGGGTTAAAGAAACTCCTTATATAAATTCTTTTCTTACATAAATGCCTTTTATTTTTGCTCATTTTATATCCTCAGAGATTTCATCCTTCTGTAATTTCAGCACCAAAATTTTCTCATTGGAGCCCTGCTCCCAAAGGTTCTGCTCCTAACCACAGTGTGAATTTACAATACAGATGTGCCAGTGCTGACCCGTGATGCTAGGACTTTAGGAATCTTTCCTTTCCCTTTCAGAAGTCCCTTTTTACCCTAGTAGAGCTCTGTGTCCACAAAGTTTCTTTTTGCCTCCCAGTGTTTCAATTTTCACATTGGAACTTTCTCCTCCTGTTGGTCCATATTCTAGCTGCTGCATGCATAAACACTGGTGCAGACTCATAATGCCCCTCCCCCTCCCCCAGTTGTGTTTCTCTATGATGCAGAGTATTGCTTCCGGTTCTGTGGACTGTATTCAGTACATGAAAGGTGGGGTTTGACGCCCAGATTGTAAAACACCTGAAAGATTAATAGTTGCCCACCAAAAACATATAAGTGTACCACATGCTAAATATACCAAGTATCCAATGAACTGGCCAGGGAAGCTCAAACACATGATTACACCAAAGCACCAACACCTCTGCTTTCATTTGGAGTCTTTCACGGCTACAAGAGGGACAATAATACTTAGGCCTTGGCTACACTGGAGCTGTACAGCGCTGCAACTTGCTGAGCTCAGGGGTGTGAAAATGCCCCCCCGGGCGCAGCGAGTGCGCGCTGTAAAGCGCCAGTGTAATCAGTGCCTGCAGCGCCGCACGCTCACTCGCAGCGCTGCAAGCTATTCCCCTCGGAGAGCTGGAGTACTTACAGTGCTGCGAGAGAGCTCTTGCAGCGCTGGCGGCGCGACTACACTTGCGCTTCACAGCGCTGCCGCGGCAGCGCTGGGAAGTCCTGAGGGTAGCCAAGGCCTTAGTATTTAACCCAACACTTTACATACTCAGATTACTTTACAAACATTTCCTAAAGAATCCTGAACATTACCCAAGTTAACGTGTTTTACCTTTTTCTTCAAATTTAAGTACTAACTTTTCTGGAACAGAATCTTACTTAAAAAACCCAAACAACGACAACAACAAAAACAAAACCAACCAAACAAAAAACAAAGAGCATAAGAAGAGCATAAAGAAATATATAAAACCCCACATTTTCCTGGATTGCTCAGCTGGTTTGCAATTTCTTTTCTCGTCACACCCAACTTAGTAGAAATACAACTCAATTCCCCCCCCATGGGATAACACAGAGTGGAATATTCTGACTCTTCCTCAATATTCCCACGCTTATTTAAATGGTACAGCCAGTGAGCGCCTCCTCTGAAATGAAGAAATAAGACATCTCTCGCCTCACCCCTCAAGCTACCAGAAAGAGAAACGGATAGAATACAAGGAGTCCTCCATCCCTTCCTGTTTATATTGAAAAGAAATATATTAATCCAGGATCTGACTGTATGTGTAATTAATTCATATATTCATGCCATTTTACTGTGCATAGTTCTCTTCCCCCGCCCCCCAGCCACTTTTAACTGACTCATTCAGTTACAAGGTCTCTACAGTGGAAACATATGTGACCTATGCTTTCGAAGGAAATGAAATAACAAGTTACTCTTGTTTGAGAAACCCAGCATCTATGAGTGGTTGTTTCACAGAAGGATCCCCACAATGTGGTTTAGCAAAGATGAAAGTGTCCAGATTTAGCTGTACTCTAAACACTGTGCCCTGTTATTCCCTATCCTCTTCTAGTCATAGCCATTGTCAACTGATCATTTCTATTCTTGAAGAGGTCCTGTTATTGATGCCTCTTCCAGCCAAACCTCTTCAATCCAAATATATGGCCACCAAATGAGTGCTCATTAGAGCTTTCCATACCTCCGCTTACCATTGAACTAGTAACACACAACTCAGCTGTTGCTCTGGTCTTAAGACTGCTTGGTAGATATATTTATGCAACAGGGTTGCGTGAACACATATACATACACAGAGTACAGCATATATATATATATATATATATATATATATATATATATATATATATTACATTCACACTGTACATAAGGTACCTTCCAATGAGGAGCAAATTCAGCCCTTATGCAAGCAGGTATTACTCCCATGGAAGTCAATGACAGTTACTGTCATTCCAGCTTATGCCAAGGTTGAATTTTGTCCTGAATTCCTAATTTTTTTCTGGTCTTTAATCAACTAAGGTCTACAAAATATAATTCAGCAGCAAACATGGAGGAACAGACACTGATGACATTATTATTTTGAGACTATTTTGCATCAGGGACAGAATATTTCTAATTATCCTTTTTTTCCTTTGGTTTATGGAGACTCAGCACCACACACAAAAACAGAGGAATCTTCTCCATAAACACATGTTGCCTCAGTTAAAATCATTCATCTCCAGGGATCCAAGTCCAAGAGTACAGGGAAATGATATCCTTTCAGAAAGGAAACATGCTTCAATGTTTTTTCCACAGGTTTTTATTTTTTTGCTAAACATTTCCTCAATACCTCAAGTACCAGCTATTCTTATACCTTCCCCAAACCACAAAAAAGGAAAAATAAAAGCCAAACAAAATAGAAGAGAAAAATCCAGGACTGAGAAGTGCAATCTTATTTCCATGTTTCTCTAATAGATTAGTAATTTGCTGGCAGTGGCTTTGACAGAAAACAGATGGATGCAGCATTAAACACAAAGAATGCAGCAGATGCTGGGCCAGCCCACATCAGCTGGACGTGTCAGGCAGCCAACTCCAAGAGCCCACACTTTTCAAGTGGGTACAAGCCTGGCACAGCAGCTCTGGAATACTAGTGAGCAACCCCTCCCCTCTGCATCCAATGGATTTTCGATTCCAGCTCACCCAAGCAAATTAGAATAGAATCCAGAAGTTTGGAGTCTCAAATGGAGGAGGAAGCAATCAAAGTTACTTGTAAAATGATAATTGGAGTTAAAAAAAGGGAAGACAGACAATAAAAACACGAAGACACTGACAACCGGCCAAAGGTTGAAACTTATGTCCCATACTCACCACTCTGCTCAGGCATTGCTGTGCATGAACCACAGTATGTAACTGCACTTAGGGGTCTGATACCCTGCAATTTCTAGGCAATTAGAGAGGAGTGAAGAAGGAAGTTTCAGAACTGACTGTAAGTTTCCTTGCTTTATAGGTGGAGGTCAGATTCACAGTATTAAAAATAATATCCCTACAAATGTTTTTAAAATTGTCTACACTCCCATTTATCCATCAAACTGTAGTGGTGCCTTTTTTCAATTGGATAAATATAGATTTCAGGAATTTTAAAAAGAGGCCCTTATTTAAATGAATAAGTTATTAAAAAGGCTATTATGTTAAATCCCATTACAAGTATTTCTGATTAGGGGATGCTCTCAAGTGGCGGAGTCCTCATGTTTAGGAGCCAACCTGCAAACACTCATTTGTAGAACTGGAGCCTTAGTTTTTACTTAAAAAAGAAATTACATAGTATTAATAGTTACTAATGTTATATTTTTAAAATTAAATGAAGAGTGTTTTTTTGTCTGTATTTTAAGATTTCGGGTGGGATTTCCATAGCATTCAGTATTGGCCTAATACACTAAAGCAGCAGTGGGCAACCTGCGGCCCATCAGAGTAATCTGCTAGCGGGCCGCGAGACATTTAGCTGACGTCCACAGGCACAGCCACCCACAGCTCCTAGTGGCCGCGGTTCGCTGTTCCCGGCCAATGGGAGCTGCGGGAAGCGACGCAGGCCACAGGGACATTCTGGCCGCCAATTCCCGCAGCTCCCATTGGCTGGGAACGGCGAACTGCGGCCACTGGGAGCTGTGGGCGGCCGTGCCTGCAGATGGTCAACGTAAACAAATTGTCTTGAGGCCAACCAGCGGATTACCCGGAAGGGCCACAGGTTGCCCACCACTGCACTAAAGTCAATGAGAGTTTTACTACTGACTTAAATGGGAGCAGAGTTAGGTAAACTCTGCACTTCGGAAAAATCTCATCCTTAATATGCCCAGATGGGCTCTATTCTATGCTGGTTCTTCTATGGCCCTAATAGCTAAGTATCTAAGAACCTTCCAGAAGAGCATTAAGAGAAGTGACTAACATCCATTACAATAACAATTATTTTTTATTTGTATTCAGTAGCACATAGGAGCACTAGTCATTGACTTGGACCCCATTGTATGAGCCGTTTTACAACACAGAACAAAAAGACAGCTTACATACAGTTTAAGTGTTTCTTTCTGTGGGGTGGGCAAGAAAAATGGTGTTGAGGATTTTTTTCGTATTTTTCAAAAATGTAATATATGTACTCTGTGCTATGTCTGTATATTAGCAAAAGCAAGGTTGAAGAAGTGCGCCTTGAATTTGGAGCATAAGGTGGTGAGGTTTGTGATGGTTTTATTTCTGTGGGAATTTGTCCCACAGTCTTGGACCAGCCGGAGAGAGCTGTGTCCTATGCAAATGAGCTTTACTGCTGTGAAACTGATGACAACCAAGTGAAACTGACCATAAACAGCTCAGATAATTTTTATTCTATAGTTGGAGGCTAACTCCTGCAAACCCTAACTCACAGGAGTAATTTTTATTCTATTGCAGAGTAAGGACTATTCCCTTGAGAAAGGGTTTGCAGGACTGGTCCGTAACTGACAAAGAAAACATAAATTAAGGCACTCGATCTAGCAAAGCACTTTAGCATATGCTTATCAAGTACACAAGACGTCTGATGGAGTTAAATGGGACTACTAGTGTGATTAAAATTAAGCATGGGCTTAAGTGCTTTGCTGGATGAAGGCTAAAATGAATTAAAAAAAACAAGATTTATATTTTGACACTTGAAAGACAAGTGGAGCAACACTGTCATATATTCTTAATTGTAAGTATATTTGTGGGCAATGTAAAAGGTTTTGACTGTAACTTTTGAGGTTCTTATTTCCGAAGTGTTATAATGCTGTAAAGTGCACCCTTTCAATGTTAATTTATTGTTTGTTCGGTCTTTGTATACGTACATTTGGTAACTGAAAGAAATATTTAACAAAGCTATAATTAAAAAAAAGTGATTTTTTGACTTTTTGAGCCAGAATGGGCTTTTATACAGATCTCTGTCATAATAATCATAATGTAGCAAATGTTAGCGAGTAAGTGTTAGAGAGGAAAGTACAAGTTATGCTCATTAAAAAATGAAGAGTTGTCTATTAAAAGATAACACTTAAATAAGCATTCGAACTAAAAATATATTGGATAAGGCCCAAGACACATTATGATTAGTGATTTTTGTGAATATTTAATATAATTATAACAGTCATGCCAATGTTTCATAAATGGTCAAACAACATGGTGACAAATTTCACGTTCTCTTCTCCCTTTGTCACCCATACAACACAAAGTCTTCAGTGTACTAATTTTACAATTGCCAGAGGATGGGATCACCAGTCCCCTCTAGGATCTGACAGAGAAACACACTTTACATCCATCACACTATTCACCAAGCCTTTTTGAAACTACTTGTTAATGCTCATTCCCCTACTGCCCCCAAGTTCACATTTTAATAGCCGTTTCTTTTGGCCATGACCCATAAAATCATTACATAGACACTTTCATCTACAAAGAGAGGCGAAAAAACTGCTGAACTCAAGAGAAAAATAAAGTAATATTTGGCATGTTACTTAAATGCATTGATTTAGTATAAAAATCTTTCCATTCAATCAGCGTGGATTCATTCAGCTAATGTTTTACTGCACAGACCAACTATTTCCATGGTCTGGAATCTCAACAGTATCAATGTGGCTGGAAGTCATGATGGTACATAATAAATCCACTGGATTTTTACCACTTAAGCTAGCTGCTCGCTGTTCAGATAACAGAAGCACTCCTACAACATCTTACAACTACAAAATGCTTTACAAACAAAAGGAAGGCACCAGTAAATTGGACATAACTAATTAATCTTCACACATCCCTGTGAGGCATTATTATCCCCATTTTACAGTTAAGGAAACTGAAGCAGAGAAATTAATTGACTTGCCCAAGCTGAAAGAGGGAATCAGCAGCAGAGCTAGAATTAGAATTCAGGAGTTCTTGGCTCCTAGTCTTTTGTTCAGAGCACTAGAACAAATGTATCATAGGGATTAATGAGAAGGGGATTTTCTGTGGGGTGAGAAAAGCCACCAAAACAAGGAGAGGGCTTAATTCTGATAGAACTCAGAATACTAAAATCATCCTCGTCATAACTCACTTCCAACAGCATTCTGATGAGACCTCTACAGAATTTCCTGGATCAAGATACAGACCTTTTTCAATAGAATAGTTATTTTCAGTAAACAAGCAATGGGAAGAACTTGCTGAAACAGACAAGCTTTTTGATCCAATTTGAAAGGAAATACTGTCCCTGTATATTCAATGATTTCGCTGGAAATTCATTAAATCTCTAAACAGATGCATACTTTAAAGGTTATCCATTAAAGATGAAGCAACAGACTAGTTCAAGGTTGTGTGCATTAAATGTTCAGGGGTAGAATTTGTTTCTTCTCTTTTTTTTTTTTAAATCCCTCAACAATTCTGTCAAACAAGCAAAATAAAAGGACCTATCTCTCGCTCGCTCTCTCAATTTGAAGGGTTAGTTAAAATTCACAAACCATATACATTAGAGCTCAATATTACATTCCCTCAGTAACTACTGTATTATGATACTCATTAATAGACCACAGTTACTACAACATTTCAAACTGGCCTCGGGGCTCCACATATCAAGGGAAGTCCTGTTTTGGGACCAGTTTTGTGATGCTTGTTCCCTGAGTTGGTAGAACTCAAGCACATCCTAGGGATGACAGGCCTGACCTCCAAAAGAATGGGCCAGGCAGCATTACAGATCCGATACTTCATGTGTATTTTATGGTGGCACATTTACAGAGAGACAGTGGTGTTAATCTAGAAGAAGCTACTCCCTTGGCCAGAAAACCAAACCAGTAAAGACAGCAATCTACTTAGAGTAAATTAATAAAATAATAAAGAATAATTAATAACGGCTTCATCAATATACACATTCAGTGCTGAAATGCTGTCATCTCTTGGCTAATGGGGGCTAGCTAAGTGGTGTACAATGAGATACCCAACACTGGCGAGTAGGCAAATTTTGGACAAGGACAAACATTTGGCCAGCTTATGTTCTGACCCAGGACAAACTCTTGCTCTTACAAACATACCATGAAATCTTCAATTTCCATTCAAAGGAGACAGGAAAGTAACAAATAAAAAACAGGAAGAGATATGGACAATTAGGAAGTAATTAAGACCATTATCAATACTATAGCTGATGACAAAAAGCAATTAAGGAAATACTGGAAACCTATACAGATCAGTGGGTCTCGGTGATTTGTATCCTACAGTGGTAAGTGAATCAGCTAACTAAACTTACTAAAACATTGATAACCATTTTTGAAAAATCATGGAGCACCCATGACAGTTTCAGATTAATTTTGTTTGAAATTGTGTGTTCATTCAAACCTGAATCTCCAAACAGAGTTGGAAGGGTGTAAACCACACAGATTTAACCAATTAAAATGTTTCCTCAAGCCAAAGTGAAGTGAAACTCCTAGGTTTTGCACAGATTTAATTAGCAATACTGTCCATTATTAGTCTAAATGGAAAATAAAAATATATGGCCATTAGTGCTTCTACCTCTCTAGGAAATAACTGGTAAAGTTTCAACTCAAGCAGACTTAACCCTACTTTAAAATTTATGAGGCGTCTAACATTGTGTCTTGGCCTGTTTTGGATTATTTTATTTTTATATATATGTCCAGTTTTCTCTTCAGTCACCAAGTCAGATGAGGCAACACTGGAAAACAATTCAACGCAAATTATTTTTTAATGTCAAATAATCTCTCGCCTCATGCTTAGCCTCAGTATAATAACGTAAAACAAAAAGTTTTAACTCAAGTGCCATAAGCCAGTGAATTTTACTGAGAAATTAAAGAATACAAAGACTGCTAATAATATTTTGAATATGATGTTAGCTAAAGAAGTTTTTGCAATTATTTTAAAACAAAAGGTGTGTCATTGAGTCCTTTTAAAAAAAGGCATTCTTTGAATAACAGTTTTCCACAAAATTATTAGTTTTTTACCTTACAGTTTAACAGCATGTCTCATGGTTTGTTTGTTATATTACCTTGTGGTCCATACTGGCTCATCTGAGGCCCATAAGTACCACTTGAATTACTCTGCTGGAAACTACCAATCCCAGGATGCATTTGGCCTCCAGGTGAAGGATGTGGTGACATGGAAGGCCCAGTCTGTTGAGGTCCATATTGGGATATTTGTGGGTTCCTTTGTATGCCTGCCATAAAACCTAGAGAGAGATAAATAGCAAAACAAAAATGTAAATACAGAACTTTCACTTTCATATTTCTGAAGACATTTATATTTTCTCTTTAAGGGATCCCTTCCTTAAGAAGAAACTTTTTCAATCATTTTCAAAGTAAAGATTCCCAGACAACAGACAGCTGTAATTGCTCACATCATCAGAAAACAAACAGAAACAGAGACAATGAGTCAAAATCTTTGCTGGCATAACTCCATTGCAGTCAGCAAAGAAGTTGACTCAAATTCCAAAGTCAGGAGATAAGGCTCACAAATTTTTATTTTCCAAAGAAGGGCAGTGGAGTCCTACTTATTTTATTTTAATTAAATTGAAAGACAATTTCAAAAACAAAGTCTCCAGAAATAGAATTAACAGCAATTCTGTTCACTGTAATAAAAATAACTAAATTCACCAGGGGAGGGGAGATGGAGGGATCATTATGTAGGAGGTTAGCGTCTGACTGTTTTCTACCAGAATACAGCGCTTTTTTGTCCAGTAATGCGGCATTTCCATCAATACTTCTATTACCTGTGCCACTTATAAAAGCTCCAAACATCACTGACATGAGGAGCAGGATGTAGCAGTCATAAATAAAGTATGTCTAAAGGTCCTCATCCATTCTCCAGATCCTTATTCCACCAATTTAGAGGCATCTATATTGTCATCAACACGTGAACTGCATACTTTTTTCTTTTCCCTCCTTAAATGAAAAGTATTAATGATTCATATTTTTGATATATAGTTCAAGTTACAATCAGAGATCTAGTAAAATTCACTAAAAATCAACAGCCCTATAAAGTCATAGTAGTAACCCCACAAAATGGGAGGGAAGAGAGGGGATTCCATGGAACTTTTAATTTTCCAATAATCAAAAAAAAAAGAGAGAGAAATCTTATAAAATGCAGCCCATCAAATGTCTGTACAGAGTTACTAGTTTTGCGGGTTTTTTTCTCTGAGAGTCTTCAGTTCTGCTTTTAACTCTGATGATGATGTGCTGAGGAGACAGCAAGTCATTCTCTGTTTTTGTGAGGAAAGGTAATTTCTTACCTGTCCTGTTTGCTTGTTAAGATCTGTCTTTACATTTGCCTGAAAAAAAGTCCTCTCAACTCAACATTATAGAGAAAGTTTTGAGTAACTGAGTTTTTTCACTACTCTTCAAGCACAAATAGAATTACATATAGTGAGGCAAAAGCATATTAGGCCTTGAAGTTGTATTTGAATAAAAGTTACTGTTCAAATACAAATGTTTGGCAGCAAGAATATGAAGATATCCAAATAAAAAACGAAAGATCTTTTGTTATTTTTTCCTCAAGTACTGCAGACACTTTTGAGTCAATACTCCGTGGGAATAGACAGTTTAAACTGGCAATTTTACTGCAGTGGAGAGATAGCATTTTCAGATTCTACAGCACAGTATAAAATGCTAGATCCAGCCTGCTGGATGTGTTGATGCTGCCCACATGCCATATTCAGATTCTGCAGAATGTAAGTGTTCATGAAAAAAAATAAGAGTAAGTTTCTGTCCTTCATGATTGCAAACAAAACCTTCCAAATGCAAACGGAATATAAACTCAAGCAGTGTTGTCTTCTGAGACTGGAGAGATCAGACACAAAAGCTCTGAAAGGTGTCTGTTTCCTCTTCTCTCCATTAATCTAATTGGGCGGAGAGGGTTAACGCTAAAGCCTAATGACACCTTAAATGTCAGATTTAAAGAGATAAGAATATTACGCCATTGCTTGTATTAGTGGTGGAATGGAGAAGGATAAAAATGAAGCCCATAGATGAGTATTGGGAAACTGGAAGTTGCTGCAGGGAAGGAAATGCAGAAGAAAGAAAGAAGGAGAGATACAAAGATAAGGAAGTGGGAGAGAAACAGAGAAAGGAATTTGGTGAAAAGAAGAGGCAAAAAAAGGGGCAGTGGCCCTAACTGTAAGCATATTTTCCCCACTGTGAGATATCAAGTGTGTCAAAGTATTGAACATTTAATAAATTATTATTGTAGGGAACTGGATAGTATCCCTTTAAATAGTTTGTGAGCCCTCTAGAGGAAGCAAAACATATACACTGTAGAGTGGCAAGAAAAATCACGGTAGTCAAGGTCAAAAGAGATGCCTTGAAGACAGGGTAATACCGATTGGGAACTTCCGTACTTCCAGACAGGGAAAATTTATGTGAGTTTTGTATTCAGCTCTGTTTTGAGACAGACTCCTACATTGTAAAATAGTTACTTTACTACACACACAAAACTTATTACAAAAAAATCTGTGATCAGAGGACATAACTGTAACTAATTTAAATCCTAACATAATAGTTGGCATGAAATAAATGTTAATATTTCCAACAGACACCACCTGTATCACACTCCTGGGATCCATTTCAATGAAACATTCTGTACTAGCTGCACTATAAGTCTTTTATTATAAAGATAGTAAACCCACTTCTATATACAGTAAGCAAATAAAGTACACAGCCTTCCTATACACAATGGACCTTTTCATCTATATGACATGGTTAACTTTCCAAATGTTGCACTGGCTAAAAAGATTCCTCAGCCAGGCTATTATCACTCCTAATACCTTCTTGATCATCCTGGCTATGGTGGACACACTAAAAGGCTATGATTTGTATTGGTAGTGATGGTTTTCACAGGTGATGTGGAGGAATGATTTGCGACAGGGCCTGATGGGTATGTGCAGATATGTTTCTTCCACATCCACTGACACTGGAAGGTCTCCTGAAGAGACTGCAACAAAAATGGAAGGAAGAAAATGGAAGGTCTCCATCCCAAATGACCTCTTGTTCAGCTTTTAGAGGTTTTGGTTTTGGTTGAACTGGACAGCTACCGAATCTTTGTCTGACCCACAAAGCAAAGGGAGTGGAATTCTCATCAGCTTTCGAGCTGAGGGACTGGTTCTATTGCCCCTGGTTTCAGAAGATGTGAGATTTCTCTCAGGATGGTTTGGTGTTTCTTGTTATCTTTTGAGATTGGAGAGGGGAGGAAGTTATGATGTGATGGAGCCTGGAGATGCAGAGAGAGCATCTGTGCTACATTATCTTTTGTTCCCAACTGTCTCAGACGAGTTAGAACCATGCCCTTAGAAGTGGGATATCCTGCCCCCTAAGGCCTATTTCTGGAGAGAAATAGGTTGTGTTGCAGTCCCATTGTTGATGTGGACGGGAAGGATTGGATTGGGTCCTGATCTGGATTGCTCTGAGACATGGCCATGCTCCCATGGCTCCATGGACAAGTCCAAACTTGCTTCCAAATATCTGCAGGAAGCCCAAATATCTTAGAAAGGAAATGGGTTCATGATCAAGAAATTAAAGTTCTCACACCAAAAAGAAAAAAATGCATTAATTTTAGGAATCTTATCAACAGTGGCAGGGAACAGCTGGCATACATTCATTTTTCCTTACTTGCACATTTTCCCACAACTGTTCAGCTTCATTTTATAACCAAAACAAAAAAAGAAATACATTTTCTTTCAAACAGTTAGATTTAAGATAAAGGTTTTTTGATTTTTTTTTTTAAAGAAGAGCAGGCGGATTACATTACGGTTACATCTGAGTTGGAATGGGGTGGTCAATAACTAGATTGCATCAGATGTGTCAGTTTGTGTGACAAGTTCGCTTCTTTTAGGAAACTTCTGTAAAACAACAGCATGCTTAGCCTTAAAAAAATCATCATGGAAATGTGCTCATCAAAAAAATGTATTTATGGTAATGGTGGAAAAAATTATATTTTACTAGCCATCAGAATAAGAAATTACTTGCCACAGGAAAATATGCAAGTGGGATTTGGTAAGGGTGAGCTATTTAAAGAGTAGCTGAATAAAGTATATGCTGCTGTATTTTTAAGATATATAGAACTTTTTTATTTACATATTTCTGTTTTAAAAAATAATCTTTTTATTAAGTACACAATCCATAAAGGCTTTAAAGTTGCCTTTGCATTTTGCAGGAAACAAGTGAAATTGTAGCAGATTACCTATTAACAGCTATAAAATTAACTTAAGATAAAATACATTTGTACATTCAAATAAAGCATACATGTGAAGTTTTAAATTGGTACAAATTTAGTAAAATGCAAAAAATAAAACACACAATCTTTGCTATTGACAATGAAAAATTTTCTTTTCCTTCAGAAAGGGCTAGAAAAAGTAAATGACATTTTTACAGTATCCTACACATCACTGATATTTATTTGTGTCTGAAAAATTTATCACAGAGATTTACAATTTTACTTTTTCTCTTCATATGTATGTACATATGTATATAAACATGCTACTAGACACTTCATGAACTAATGCACTCAGACTCACTTAGGCCATGTCTAGACTACAGGCATTACAGCAGCACAGTTATGGCACTGTAGTGCCGTAGTGTAGATGCTTCCTACAGTGAGAGAATAGGTTTTTCCTTTGTTGTAATCCATCTCTCTGACATAGCCATTGACATAGTCATGCCTGCACTGGGGATTACGTTGGAATATCTATGATGCTCAGGGGTGTGAATTTTTCACTTCCCCTGAAAGCCATAGCTACGCTGACCTAACTTTTAAATGTAGACCAGGCCTAATACATATTTGTACAATGCCAACCATCACTATTTATTTACTGAATATGACTACGTTCCAGGGCTATCTATCAAGCACTAATCAATTTCCAAACTGCAGTCCTAGTATGTACTGGGTTCTCCTTTAAAATCTGAGAGGGATTCTTTCAAAGTTTCATATTTGGTTTGGACTCTGGAGAGCCTCCTTCCAGGACATGACACTCAGGGCATGTCTACTCTACAAACTTAAGTCAACCTAACATAGGTCAGCTTACAGCCACTGCAGCAATTACTGCGGTGGTTCTCTACCCTCCTTCTGCCAGTGGTGCACGTCCTAATGAGGAGCGCTTCCATTGACTTCAGAGGGGCGGTGTGGGGGACTTGAGAGCCTGGGCTCTCAGCTCTGTGTAGCTCCCCGCTAAGAGCCCAGCTGCCCCCGCCCCCCCCAGGCTCTCGGCTCCCTGCTCCCCACCAGGAGCACGGCAGCCACCCAATGGAGAGCTCTGTGTGTAGAGCCTGGGCAGCTGTCAGGCTCTGAGCAGGGAGCTGGGAGCCTGGGCGGAAGCCCTACTCAGACGGTAGCCGGGAAGCAGCCGGGCTGGAGCTCCCTTCCTGCCCCAGGGTAACAGCCTGAGCCACGTAAAAGACCATAGTTAGAATCACATTTTGCACATGATTTTGTTTATTTTTCTTACTTGTCCAGGAACAGAGATTTTTATTAAAAGTTAAAAGTAGGGGCCAGGGCGCATGTTGAATGGGGTTCAAAGGAGCTGCTTTCCTAAGGGAGAGAGGAGGCACAAAACCCTTTTTTGTATTTGATCGAATAAACGATTAATAGAGCACTACATACAAACATTTGAGAAGTGGTACCCTCCTCTGAACTGAAGGGTAGCAACATTATAAAATCAATTAGAAACAGAATCAAAAGAGCAATGGTGAAGCCAGTGTGCTCAGTTAATGGCCCCTAAAAAGACATCTTCTTCCACTTCATGAACTATCAATTCCTGTATTCTAAAAAATGCTGGAGGATCTCAAAATTCTATGGGGGAAAAAAATACTCAGGGTTGATGTAAGTTCTGACTCATCGTTCATTCTACAATCAATTCTAAAGCTTTTCTGGGGGCAAAAAAGTTTTATTTCTGCCATACCAACTATGCAGAAATCAAATTTCTACATTCAGCTGTTTCATTAGCTAGCATGAACCTCAACTTCTTCTACAAATGCATCAGGATGCCACTAAAAACATTCAAGGTTCTTTGGGCCACAATAACACACAACATGTTTTCTCTTTGGCACCTTGACAATTTATTTTCATCTTGGCATCTGCTATTATTTGCAGACTGATTGCCTTGTTTCTTTGCACCAGTTCAACAAAAGATGTTTCTTTGCATGTGTGAAATAATAGTCACACAACGCACCACCTTAGCAAAATCATCTCCTACTGCAAAAACAGCGAGAGCTATTGCTCCTCTTCACAAAGAGGCCAAGTTTCTATTTGGGGGGAGGTGGGGATATTGGATCTGTTGCATTTATTTAAAAAAATATATTTTCCTATTATGCTTTAATATCTTACAATATCTTCATTGTTTATTTTTCAGCCAGTTTCTCTTGACAATGCCAGTAGCTTTGGGGAAGATGGAAACTAATGACCTAGCTAAGGCTTTAACCCAGACCCCCTAGTGTTCTACCAGCTGTGCTCTTAGGTTAACTGGCTGACTCTCTCTCAGTTCTTTCTCTGATATTACAAAACCCTGTCTAGGTATGGCATGCAATAATATTTAAATTGCTTCACACCCCCAGCCCTGCTCAGCTACTGCCTAGCCTTGAAATTCATATAATCTATCATTGATAAAGTGGAACCAGGGGAAGGGTCAGACAGATTACCCAGATGGTAGCTTGGGAAGAAAAATCCAACCTTTCCTTATGCAACTGTTGCCTAATGCTCTCTGATGTAAAGTTTAAGTGCAGCACTGAGGGCAGAAAAGCAAAAACATTTGTGGAGTCCTCGACACACTGACAGAGGCAAAGACGACTGTTCATGTGCCCCTTAATACACTATTTCACATGCAAACAATGTATTATTGCAGCACACATGGTACATGATGCCTTTTGCCGTGGTGCTTTGGAAAGTGGGACAACAGTAAACTGCAGTTAGAAAACAAATCCACAATAATTTCACTTGGTAGCATGGCCTGAAAAAAACGAATCTGAGCATCAATGTGAAAAATTCCAAGGAGTCTGTCTGCTTTATACAACTGACGTTTGTCTGTTTTCCCCATAACATGCATACTTATGAAAATAAAAGATGAAAGAGTGGAAGGAAGGGCATTTTTCAGTGTGTTAATCTGTAGGGTCTGCAGGCTTTATGGTTGGAACTTCAGGTCTAAAAAATGTAGTGTTCTGGAGACTCAGGTTCAAATCTCCACTGGATTGCTTAGTGCTTCCTTCTTATGAGGTAAATATACTGAATTCCATGAAGTATGCAGGGTTTTGAGGACAAAACCATAAATATATGTAGTGTGTCCTTTCTGTCTTACATGGACGTAAATGTTATGTGACATTTTTCATAAATGAAAAATTAGCCTCTTCGGCCCCAAAATGTCCCTGTCCTCACACTGTTGTTTCTGGCAGCAGCTCCTCAGTGATAAATGTATATATTGCAGTTTGCAAAGCCATCTGGGATCCTTTAGAATGAAAAGACCTAAATAAATATAAGCTATTATTAAATATATTATTTAGATCTCAGATAACTTATGTATTGACTTAAAAAGAAATAGAGAGCTTAGATTAGCCGTTCATTATTTTTAGGGAGGCCTCGTTAATTAAGGTAACGTAAATACCAAATCTCTTTGAAATTATAATGCTGCTCAATAGGCAGACCAGAGGCAGCTCAGATGTTACAGGCTATGATAGGAAGCTGTCCCAAGGATAGCGATCAGACTCAGTAACTTTACAGTAAGCCTAGTGACAGGAACGACGACTGTCACTTTGTCAAGTTCTTCATCAATGACTGGTTGTGGCTTATTTCACTCCCAGACCCCAGAGGCAGAGAATTCAGAGGCTGTCTAATGAAGTCAGTGGAAACTTTTCTGTAGAGGAGTCTCAGTGTTAGCAACTGTATAAACTCTCTTAGACTAATTCAATTCCCCTCCCCTAACCTCAAAAAAAGAATTCCCAATTTAATTTAAAAGATGAAATAAAGATTCATTCTCAAGTATAACTATATTTAACATCAGCAAGAAAAGAGCAATGACCAGCTGGTAGTGTACAAAATTTATCTGGAGATTTGGATCCAGGTTTTGATTGTACCAGTCTCATTATTTACTCTGAACCCCCACTTCTGTGGTTGTGAAGTTTATGAAAGTGCCTTATTATCTCTCCTAAAACATACTCCAGCCCCTTTCAATTCTTCTTGCAAAAAGACAATACTGCTGTATATTTAGCATCATGCCACAACCGATCAGTTCACTCCATGGCTGAAGCTGGCTGGTAAGGGAAATATGTCTGATATCCAAATCTAATCTGAAGCCCATGCCCATCAATTGCTGAAACTGGCATTTGGATTCTTTAAGAATTAACTTGGTTTGGCATCGTGCATCACTTTAAATATTGTAAAACAAGTAAAGCAACAGTCTCCCTTCAACATTTGCTATGCAACGGGCCAAAGGCCATTCAGACTCTAATGGCTCAAAGCAGAGACTTTGCAACCCAGCTCCTCATATTATTCATATGACTTGCATCTAGGGTGACCAGACAGCAAATATGAAAAATCGGGACAGGTCTATATAAGAAAAAGACCCCAAAATTGGGACTGTCCCTATAAAATCGGGACATCTGGTCACCCTATTTGCATCATTTCAGAAAAAAATGCAATGGTAAAACAAACAGACATACTGATGACAACCTTTCTCCCCTTAAATGTTGTGTGTGAAACGAGTGCTCACGAATGTGACAGTCCTGTCCAGAGTCATATAGAGAGCCAAATTCTTCCCTAATGCAAGCCGGTAAAACCCATGTTCACTTCAACGGGAGTTACACCCGGGCTGAATTTGGTCCTCAAGGAAACCAGATGCAGCACAAGCTTCCCCAACACAATTCTGCCAACAATTTGATCACTTTTATATGTGCTTGTGTCTCCCCTTTGGAAGAAGGGGAAGGAGGAAGAGCGCTGAGACTGTTCAGTAATGGCATTCAAGTTGAGAAAACTGTTTTTATGGGGCATCCTTAAAACGAATAACTGCTTCTAAAAATCTGTAATGGCTTCAGCTAAAATCTGCTCTGTGTCTTACATGAAACACTTCTCTGGTTGTCCAGACCATAATTCACCTAGTAGCAGGTTGCTGGGCATGAAGATTTTTTCCACGTTGGCATGGTGTTCATGCATGTCAGCCTGAGCTAGCTCTGCTGCACTCACCCACTTGGAGAAAGGGGTGAAAGCAGACGGCACCCAAACATACCTGTGGCTTTGCACTCTGGGGCACACCTTGAGCGCCTTCCCTTTTAAGAGCCTGAAACACTTCAGCCTACATCAAGTAAACTTATTACCAAGTCTGATTTAACCTTAAGTGGTGTCATCGTTAACATGGCAAGCAGAAGAATTTTAATGACAGAAATCATTTCATTCTTTGGCTCCTCTGTGCTCTGAGTAGATCCCAAATCCCCAAATGAGAGCAAAAATGTGAGGAGGAGAGGGGGAGCTTTTTAAGATCTAAAAGCAAACTACCATATCTTTTTTGTTGCAATCAGAGTTCTTTGATCTATTTTTTCTTCTTGTTTCTTTCTTTTCGTTTTTTAAAGATGAGGAATAGATTTCAGGGAAAACAGTCTCTACCATCAAATGTCAGTATTAAACCATATCAGGATTTGTGGAGGAAATTTAGGGACAAATTCCCAAACTGGAATCTATGCCATCTGAACAAATAAAAATGTTTATTTTTTATTGTAAGAAATTAAATAATGGTGAAGTTTGTGTAGTGACAGTATATATATGAGGAAAGAAAATAACTTGAAAGAGGATAACAAAAATGTCATGAAATCTAATGAGTAAATTTGCAGTTTATAGTTACAGAAATTCAGTTTGCTGTTTAGTTTTTTGTAGGGAAGCACAAAGAAAACATCAAAATGCCTGCTCACATCCCATCTGTTACTACCTCTTGCTGGATAACATCTCTGCTGCCAAAAAGCCATTTAAATTTACTACATTGCAGCAACTGATAAATATCACTTCTGTGAAGATCTAATACTAAATAAGGACTAGATTTGGAGATAATGCTTACACGCAGCTGTGTCAAACAGATCCAGATTTTGCTCAGCACTACACCTGGATACTATTTGTTACCCATTTTTCTCCTTTGTGATATGATTTAAACAAAATATACTATAGTACCATCCCCCTCCCATGACAGGCTGGAACAGGTAAACAATGTAAAGAAATAAAGCTAGAAGTGGGAAGGATGACAAGAAAGATATTGGGAGGAGGAGAAGAGAAGAGGATGGTTACTGTTCAACAATTTCAGAAGCTCTCACTCTGGGCATCTTCCATGCAGATCTGACAGGCACAGAATGGTGCCATGAAACTGCCTCCAGCAACGGAATACATTTTCCAGCACATCACAGCAACTGCATTGGCATCAATTCTGCTTGCAATCCATGTCCAAACAGAAAAGTTCTCAGTGGTCCTATTTCAGCATATCTCAAGGACTAATTAAATCCTCATTACGATCTTCTAATTATTCCAGTGCTCTGGGATTTCACTGAGCAAGTCCCTGATGGTGCATTAGATGAAAAGGGTTAAATAACCTGTGTTGATTCTGAGACTCCAGATCTATTTCAAGACCTTTAGCATATCATCAGCATTATCATGAATATTTAACTATACACCGCTGTGAAAATTATAAGGGGAAAACAATTAAAGATTTTTTATATATTAATTCTGACCCATATTCATTTGCCCTAATAAATAAGGCTTCTTTAAGTATCCCCATTATGACAGCATATGCTACAGTGGGAGTATGTGGTCATTTATGGTTTCCATTACATTCAGTGGTTCTGAGAAGTTCCCAATTTACTATTTTAATATAAATAAGACTGAAACTTGGCATGCAATTTTTGAACCCAGATGAGCATTTTAAAAAATAATGTACTTAAATAGGAGAAGATGAGTTTTGTGGGCTTTTTTAGGATACAGGAAAGAACTTTTCGTTTGTTCTGAGGTAAAAAAAAGTCAAATTTCGACCTTATTGTAAAATATACTTTTGTATTTGTAAAACAAACTAATAAAATGACCAGGCTACTATAATAAGGGAAGGAGTGTAATCTAATGTTTAGGCCAGGGAATAATTAGGATTTTTAGATTCTATTCCCAGCTCTGGCATTAATTCATGTTGTGACCTTGAACAAGTCACCAAGAAACAGATTGTTAAAAGTATTTAGATGCCTAGCTAACTTCCATTGATTTCAAAGGGCATTAGGAGCATAAAGAGCTTTAAAAATCTATTCCTTAGGCCATATTTTCAAAAAAGTGTTCGTTAATTTTGGATATGTCAGTTTTTGTATGTCCAATCCGAGACACCTAAGGCGTGATGTTCAGAGGTGCTGCATATCCACAATACCTACTGACTTCTACTGAAATACTGGATGCTCAGCACGTCTCAAACTAAAGCACCTAAAAATTGAGGACCTCAGAATTAGTGAATACTTCTGAAAATTTTGACTATAACCTCCAAGTATCTCAGTTTACCTATCTGTAAAAGCAGGTTCAATATTACTTACTTCACCACCATACGGTGGCATTGTGAGGCTTCAATAATTAATGTTTGTAAAATACTTCGAATTAATTGTATGGAAGAGGAGAAAACGACACCAGCGTACAATCTGGAGTAACTCTACTAAAATCAGTGGTATGACTGAAGACTGAATTTGCCCCATCAAGCTAAAAAAAAATATTATAAACTTTGCATCAAAAAGATATGAAACAACCACTTTTGTGTAATTTCTTGTGGCACCATTTATGTAAAACAACTTATTTTGATAAAATCCTTAGAGGTTCCATTGACTGTGTATCAAATCTAAATAACGGAAGGACACCAAATATGAATGGAAGTGAGTAGCATGAACCAAATATTTCCACTGATACTGTACCAGGTCAAAGGAATTATGGACCAGATATGATATGAAAGATTTTCAAAATCATTTGCAAATACAGACAACTTTTTACACTACTGCTAAAAGAAGTAAGAAATAAAAAACATAAAAAGTAATTTGAAGGGCTTGGCAAATCCAAAACCTGTTGAAATTCCTATTACTGTGCACATGAACATAGATTACACACAGACACACATGCAGTACATATAAAAAACAACCTAGTTCCTTGATACTGCACTTCTACAGTATGGGATGTACAGCCTTAGGCTGGCAAACATAAGCAATCCCAGCTGGGTGCTGAGTAACCATGGAAAGAAGGATAAAATACTATCAAACACTTTCAAAATAAAATAACTAAGTGTAAACATAATGGTTCAGTGTGGAGCTTTAGGATTTAGAAGTGCTGTAGCTCATATCCTACCCTGTCAATCAAGCTGCAGTGTATCTGACTAATAATATTTTTTTCAAGTGTTGAGGGTATAGAATTCCATTCAGTAAGCCATTAGAAGCCCTTTGTTCATTCAGTCATTTATCTAAACAAGGAAAGAAAAGTTAGGTGATGTGCTAGAAGGAACAAAAACACCTTATCCTAAATTGGAGGGTCACTCGTTTTTTTTTGCTGGAAATCATTCATATCAGTGAGCCAAGTGTTTAAATTACTGTAACAGATGCCTGCGGATCAGGTGTCTTCAGCGGCAACGATTTTCTGCTCAGTTTTTATCAGTAATTGACAAGCACGTTCCCTTTGAGCCCCACCTTTCCCCCTCCTTTCCCTCTCCAAGTCAGTGGAAATCAGTTCAAGCAAGCAAAGGAATCAACTAATGTAACAGCCTTTTTAAAAGGTGAAGTTTTCCATTTCAAAGGAGCCTCTAATCAATGATAGGGCACAAAAAGGAATGTATGCATGTTTATGTGTGTACTGCATTGCCTTTACAGAAGCTTTGGGGATCATGTTCTGCAAAATCAATATAACCTAGCTGGTTACAAATTTCATATCTGCTGCATGAAACAAATGGACATTTTATACAAGTTGGGTCACATGGATTGTGTATAGCATGCTAGAAGCCTCAATTTATAATCAAACAGAAACAAAGCATGTTGCACATAACATAATGCAAAAGTTATTAAAATACAAATCCCAAAGTTACAGCTTTAAAATATGTTTTTTAAAAATATACCACAAGGTTCAACTTGCATCTGTGAAGAGCCTTTTGTGTGACAGCAGTGGGAAGAAACCTAGGCCAACTCAACCTTGTTTATACATTCTGGTTTCCCCACTGCTGTTTACCAGTTTGGCTTTTTAGTTTTGGCAGCTGTCTTCTCCCTTGTTTCAATTTTGATCCACCCCACGCCACCTTTCCCCGGCCAGGCACTTCAATCACAGAGTACCACCTAATTCCCCTCTAGAAAGGTGATCAAGAGATTGACCCACACAACAAAGTTAGAGCATCCCACTCATCCTTTGCATCATTAACCCATTCTTTGAAGCCTAATAATATATCATAAGATCAGCCATACTGGGTCAGACCAAAGGTCCATCTAGCCCAGTGTCCTGTCTTCCGACAGTGGTCACTGCCAGGTGCCCCGGAGGAAATGAACAGAACGGGTAATCACACCCATTCCCAGCTTCTGGCAAACAGAATATATCCACACTGTAAAGATACATTTTGTTGGGCAGTGCCACATGCTATGCTGAGACACAATCAAGAAACGCACATATCTTTTGAGATGCTTGGGCCTCTGAAGCCCCTGCCTGATGCAATCCCACTGTTTTATGATAGTCCATCACATGCAATATACTGCATTAGTACTGGCTAGTGAAACGGTTCTTTCTCCACCATATGGATCACTCTAAACAATTTTTATGGTGGAACTGAGGCCCGGTGCCAGCAATGGATTGTGTTTAAAGGTGACCTGTAAAGTAAACACGACAACTGAGTTAAGCCCAGAATTATATACTAAATGTTCTCTGCTAATCAGCATCCCATGGAGGAGGCACACTTCAATACAGAAACACTTTTCAACTAACCTTTTCCAACCTCTGTCTGAAATCCTCTTAGTACTTCCTGGACGATATCCCAGAATGCATCATTATGTCCTCACTTATACCATGGGTTTCACTAGCTGCAAACAGACTTCTAGAAGTATTTGTGGAGTCACAGAATGGGATCTGGGATATCTTCAGTACCAAGACTATTGTAGTGGTGGCATTTAACACAATTCTGTCATTATCTCAGATGGCAAGTTGGTTTTATAAAATTGTTGCTAGCACATTTCAACCATAGTGCGGACAGCACCTCTGGTTTCATAGTTATTTTGTTATAATAATTTTATGAAACTGTGATATACTATTATCCTGGGGTGGCGGGGTTATAATACAGATGTAATGAGAAAAAACCCTGTCCACATTGTTGAGTGAACCTCTGCTAGCCAGCAACAGCCCTGCTTGAATGGGGTTGTTGCTAGGGAACTTTTCACTACACTGTGAACAGGATCCAACACTTTTTGCAGGTAAGGGATGGACGGGTTGGGATCCTGAACCACTCAACCCTACCAGCTTGTTTCCCCCTCCTCCTTTTCAATGTAAAGGGATTTTAAATTTCTTTCTAGAGTTAGGCTGTAGACCAGCCGTGGCCTACATCCAAAGACAGGGGATACATCAGAGTTTTGCTAAAGTGAGAAAACTGTGGTCTATAAAGCAGATAATATTTCTATTCTACAGAGATCAAATTCCAAGTTAGATATTTATAATTAAAGTTTATTTTATTTGGATTCTGAAGAACATGAAGACTTTGCAGCAGAATCCTTTTACAATTACTGCTATTTACAGTATTTTGAAAAAGGCTTGCATCCAACTGTGTTTTGGTAAATCTCTCTATTCACTTACTCTTCCCACAAGAGAATTAAGAACCCCACACAGTCTATTTAAATGAAGGTTGTCATTATTCTACTGAGAGAAATGAACTTGGAGAAATTCCACCACGCTGATGAACTTCTGAGAACAAAGGGTATATCTGGTAAACTAATAAATAAATAAATAAATAAATAAATTCTAACAAACCTCGATCTTGGGGCATTGGTGACTGGCTCAAGGCAGGATGGGAGCTGGATTCTGATTGACTACTAGGAGGCTGAGGTGGCATTTGACTACCTGCAACACACAGAGAGAAAATTTAAAAAACAGACTTTCCATTAACGGTGCAATATGTAAAACCAAAACCCGTTACATTTTTTTTAAACCACTGAACATCACAGAATGTACCAATTGTATACATTAAAGACACAGCTCAGCAGGTCTAGCTTTTTTCACAACTTTTTTTTTTGTTGTAACCCAAGGAGGAAGTGTGCATAAACATATTTAGCAACAGGCATGCCGAAATGTTCAATTTTGTATTGAGCGAGTTCCCAACCTCACTGACATGATCCAATTTACAGCTGTAAATCTCCTGACACATATTTCTGTTAGAGAATTTAACAAAATCCAAGTCTGCTGAACAATAGGGCTCACCCTGCCGAGTTTAAACTGGCCTCCAGCCAAGCAGACATGGACTGCTGCCAACAATATAACCAATGAAAAATCCAGTCAATACAGAAAAGACTAATAACATCAGTTTAAAAAAATATTTCAATGAATCGGTGGACTTAATATATTTGAATGTCCAAGTGTAATGCAGAAATAAAAAACGAAAGCATGCACATGCTGTGAAAGCGTGGTGTATGTGAGATCAGATAGAGATGGGGTATACTGTTATTCAAAAGAAAGGCAAAAATTTACTCTTATTAAGAAAATAGCATGGTATCTTTCATATACACAAAGAGCAGATATGACCCAATTTTAAGTTCATGTTAAAAAACAACAGCACCCTCACAGCCAGTAAACTGCATACATCACAGTTTATCTGTCCTGCAAGGTTAAAGAGCAGACAGCACTGTCAACATTTTCACCTGTTATTCCAAGGAGACCAGACTTTCAAACCAATGAGGCTTAAAGCACTAGAGCTTTCCTCCTTCAACACTATTACACAGCAAAGCAGGGACTTACTGTCATGGGCGGCGGGTATAATAGGCCAGGGGAGGTTAAATCTCCCCTGGCGCAGCCGCCACCAACCCACCACTGGATGCCTGGGCCATGGTGGCCCCGCCTGCACTCTGCCTCTTCCCCTCCCTGCTCCGGCCCCTTCCCCAAGGGCCCTATCACCTGCTGCTGCTTGGTGAGTCCCTCCTCTCTTCCAGTCCACTCCCCCTCTCCGGAGGTCCCTGCAGCTCGCAGCATCCCTCCTCACCCCCACGCCCCTGCAAGGGAGGGGGTGGAGGAGAGGAGAGACATGGGGAGCAGTGGGTGGGGTTGGGGGCTCGCTGGGGAGGGGGTGGAGGAGAGGAGACACACAGTGGGCTGTGAGGATCTTGCTGGGGAGCAAGGGAAGGACAGGAGGGATGCGCTGTGTGGTGGCGCCAAGCGGAAAGGGGGTGAAGTGAGGAAGGGGATGGGGTCTGGGGTAGAGCGGGGGTGGAGTGTGGGTGGGGATGCAGGTGGAAGAGATGGGACAGGCAGCTCCCCTCTCCCAGGGGAAGCTTCACCCTGCCCAGGCTTATTCTACTGATGAATAACACTAGTGAGCCACTTCCCTGGGATGTATCTCAACCCTCAACACAGTGCTAAGCATGTAGGATCAAGCACCAACTCTTGTGCTGCTGTAAAATGGTGACAGTTTCACACCAACCAATCAAATTGCCACAGCCTAAGGAGAAAGGAGAGCAAGTCTCAGGTGTGTCTTGGGACTTTCATTCACCGCTGATTTTGAGATGTGGCTGCTCCTGACAGCCAAAGCAGCTGGAGGACCAGCTCAGATTAGGCAATAAAAATATATTTTAGGTGGTCAGACATTGCAGTGATGAGTGTGGTATAAACAGTAGCAGAGAGATTTAAACTCTTCCTCATCAAAATGAACAGATTATTTTCAGACTGATTTCCTTTTTAAAAAAATAGCAAGAATAAAGAACACGTCAAATAGATTTGTGCATGCAGAATGCCATTTTCTCTTGCTTAGCTACCACCCCTTTTTACTGGTTGAGGGGAAAATCCAGGGGTTATTTCTGTAGCCATAAGGATTTGTCCCAAAGAGTATCTGTAAGGATTGCTCTTTCTGTAGAATTATGAACTATCCAAATGTTATGGGCAAATAGGGTGACCAGATGTCCCGATTTTATTGAGACAGTCTTGATTTTTGGGTCTTTTTCTTATATAGGCTCCTATTACTCTCCACCCCTTGTCCCGATTTTTCACACTTGCTGTCTAGTCACCCTATGGGCAAATCACAGAAGGCAAGTGAAGTGCTATGTATTCTTTCTCCTCCATCTGCACTGTGTCAGAGAAACTAGCCACAATTACAACAGCTGATTTTAAAAGATACATTAGATTTATATGCAATACAAAGAAACAAACTATAATTTTTAAAGTAAAATATAAAAGTTACCTTGCTATTTGAATGGAAAGTATTTGCACTAAAACTCATAGTATGCTGTACTATGATGGGATATGACAACTGCCTCATTTCTGCACTTCGCAAGAGTATGCAAATGGAAGTCTAGAGGCAGAGTTCTTTCTCCAAAAGACCAAACATGGCACTACTATGAAATATTCAGTGCCTGGGGCCTTGGATCCTCAGCCCAGTTAGGAACTCTAAAGCATATGAGAACAAAATACTGACTTATTTTTTTATGTCACTCAGGAAAGGACTGTAGCAAGACAGTAAGTGCCTACATTATAATGAACACTTCTGCATGACAGAAAGGATTCAGTGACTCAAGACTGTAAATAAACAGTAATTCCATGTTAACACAGGGCACTACCACTTATACTGTGTATGCCTGAGGCACTGCTATCAGACAGAATATTTCAAGTAAACCTAAAACATGTTTTATCAAAACCATCTATGACTTTATAAGTTACTAAAAGAGGCAGGGGTACTGCTGGTTGCATTGTACAGCCCCAAGATGGGAATTCCTTTAGGGTCAGGGATAGAAATTCCTTTGGGAGCTGTTAAAAATCAAATAGAAGATCTATGCTGTGTAGTTTATTTTGCATCCATTTACGATGAGCTTGTAAAATCTTTCTAACACTCTAATTTTTAACGCTGAGAATAATGTCAATTGTCAAGGAAGAACCTTATCCTGCATATACAGTCATGCAAGCACAGCATGGCGAAATCAAACTTTAGAACTGTGCGTATGTAAATTAGGCACTACAGATATCAATTTCATCTGCCTCCTCTAGAAATGTGAAGTCAGGAGTTTCTCAAATAAAATGATGGGTACCTGTAACCATTTGCACAAGTATTTATTTATTTACAAAGGGGGTACTTTGAAAATCTCCCCCTTATTTAATAAAAGCTTTAGAACAAAATTTGGCTAACTCACAAGCGAAAATTATTTCTGTAAAGAACGAGCAGATCAACACTGCGAGCCTTGAAGAAAGATTAGCTCAACTGGTGCTGCTGTAGATTATTCACATGGTGAAATTCAACAAACTACAAAATTATAAGTTAGACCAAAAGCAACAAAAGGAGAAAAATGCTAAGATCGCCATTTAACCCTTAAGTGGTGACCCACAAGTGGAAAAGAGTTGGTGCTTTTTTGGTTTCTTTCAGATATATAAAGATGACCTGCAAGGTTGCTTGTTTCTTTAAAAAGGTTTATTCTTTTTCTTTCTTTGATCATTGTTTTTATTATTATTTGCGTCGTGGTGGCATGTACGAGCCCCAGTCATGGAGCGGGACCCCATTGTGCTAGGGGCTGTACAAACACAGAATAAAAAAGATGGTCCCTTCCTCAAAGAGTTTACAATCTAAATACCCTAGGAATTAAAGTGTAATTAATTGAGAACTGATTTATATTCAAATGGGTTAAAACTCTGGGGTTTATTGTTTATTTAATACCCATTTAACTAAAACATTACGGAGAAAAATTTCATTGGCCTGACTGTGCAATGTCTGATGGGTGGGCGAATGCTGCACTTAATGGGGCTCTTTGCAGTCACAGAGGTCCACCTGTGTGGACTGTGTGTTGCAGAAGCAGGGCCTTTGTTACGAATTCAAGCCCCACCAAATCTTCGATGTGAAGCTTATAAAACTCCTACTATGCATTTTTGAGATGCCAAAAATTTTTTCAGCACAGCTAGGGAAGACTACAGATTCCAGATATTTCTAAGGTAAAAAACAATCAAAAGAAAGAAGAAACTGCTATTAAAATAACCTACCAACGCAGCCACCCTTTCTGGCCTTCAGACAATATATCAAAAAGAAGCAAGAATGGGCATAAACCTTCCATCCCATTCCCCGTTAGAAGCTACTTTTAATTCCATATGAACTGATTTTTCTATTTAATTTTGGAAAGAAAATTACAAAAAATGCAAACAAGTGTTTTCATACATTACTGTAGCTTTTGAACATTACCATAGCTATTTGAAAGAAAAAGAACAACATTTTATTTTTTCACTGACAAACTATTTTGACCTAGTGCAATACAAATGGAACTTTTAACGGAGCTGAACTTTTCCCATGTTTTTGCGTAGCACTGTTGCTACATTGATGAGGTATTCCATCTGCCAGAATTTATGCAGGATAAACACTACTGTGTATGTTGCATAGCATTTTTATTATGCAAAATCACAGCAAATAAAGCAATGTGTGTTAAAATACTTGGCAATGACAGGCTATTCCATTTCTGTAGATTTCGTACAGTCACACTGTCATATGTAAATCTTGGTAGCAGGAGTGCCATTCAAATCAGTAGCACTGTGTACTAGCCATACTGTATTATACGTAGTGCGGAATGCAGTGCCTATAAAAATCTTTATGCAACTACTGGTGCATACACAATAGAAGCTTGTAAAATTTAGATAACAATCTTTTCAACTTTGTTGTTAAAATATCAAAAGTGGGAGCCCTATTACTTTATAACTGCCTATCAGACTGTATTATTTTTAAAAATCAACCTTGTATTAGAAAAATGTAGAGAGAGAGAAAGAGGAGAAATCATTTTAAATGGTCAATAATATAATGACAGACTATGATTTTTCTGCATATAAAATAGGTTAGGTTAAACTCTTAAATATTTAGTATGAAGGTTTGAAACAGAGGCAGAAAGGGTTAAACTGTATCTTTCAGAGAGCTGGACTGAACAGAGTTGGGACATACCACTTAAACTGAAAAAGTACTAAAGAGAAGATTGTATCAAGATGAGAGCGATTAAATTTGCAGTTAACAAAGCAGTGTAAATTCCTTAGAGCCAACATACAGCAAGAAAGAGAAGGCCTTTGATCCAGAACACAGAAGAAAGCGTTACAGGGAACTAGGACCCAAAACTACCCTTTTGCCACACATATTCTGTGAGATTCTCTGAGTGCCCTGAATGCCCACTGATATAATGGGAATGCGGGAGGCATTCAATGTCTCAAAGATTTGTGCCCTTTGGAACCAATGCAGCAAAATGTTTAAGTGTTAACTTGTTTAAAGTTGAGCATGTGCTTAAGTGCTTTCCTAGGTCGGGCTTCTTTCCTGAACAGGGGCCTTAGTGATGTAATTTTAAATTAGCCCTCAGAGGTAGTGGAAGAGGGGCACAAATGGACTTGACCTCAGAGAGGAAGATGTATTCTAAGGGCAACATAAAGGAAGCCTTGACATGTGGTCTATATGCATCCGAAGAAGTGGGCTGTAGTCCACGAAAGCTTATGCTCTAATAAATTTGTTAGTCTCTAAGGTGCCACAAGTACTCCTGTTCTTCTTTATGTGGTTTATACTCACTCTCCCTCTGTGTCCAGATCCCACGCTCACTCAAAAAGAAGGACTATTTTCTCCCTTTACCTATCCGAAGTAACTAAGCTTCCTGACGTATTAACAAAACTTATAAACTATTTTTCATTAATACACTTTCTGTAAAATCCATTTTTAGTTTATATGTGTCCCAGGTTCTCTTCTCTTGTACATAATGTAAAAAAATGGTTATTCATAATCTTCACTGACTGAATTGCTTAAGGGAAGTCACTTGCTACATTTGGAAGGCAAGTTGCCACAATGTGCCCAGGTTGAATTTGTTTGCTCCTCATTATCTGGGACAAACAGCAGAGTGTTTTAACTGCAGCCCATTGTGCTTAAGTGGGTCCCTTGTTTTACATTTACAAGCAGCCAGGGAATTTGCATTGCTTTGCACACTCAGATGATAAAGATTTCTAGCAGTATCATAAGGATGAGCATACAAAAGACATGGTATTGTGGTCAACAAGGGCGGAATCTATGGCTAGCATATTTTTTGATAATGTATAACAACCCTCTTTTCTATAAACAAAACCAAAACCAAACCAAATAAAAATAACTATTAAGAAAATCTGAATCTTGACTAAGAACTCTCCCCAAATTTAGAGGTGGAAAAGGGGCATATACAGGGGAAGGGGGACAAGCAGGGGCATGGACCTCCTATATATGGCAGGGGCACAGAACTTCTCTGGCCCTGTGGTGGTGGGCATGGGGGAGGAGGGGCAGAACAAGTTGCCCTGGGACAAGGGAGGAGGAGGGGCGAGCTGCCCTGGGGCCATTGGGGGGGGGGGGGAGTGAGCTCCTCTGGCCCTGGGGCTGCGGCGGGGATAGCGAGCCCTGGGACCTCTCCAAAAGCCTCCAATTTTTATTCCTGCACATGCCCCTGGGTGAAAAAAATCACATTTTTTACCCTTTAAAATGCATTTTTATAATGGAAATATTAGCTATAGCTACAGCAGTGCTGCTGTAAAGACACTGCAATATTATCACTTTTCTACTTTCCACATCTCAGTTCTTTGGTCCTGCTGCCAGCTCTCACTCTGTCTGACTAAAATAAAGCCGGGGCCCTCACACCTCTTGATGTTGTAACTGCAGGTTAACTTGCATTCTGAGGGCCAGGTTGACATCTAACTAATCTGTGCTGCTCTAGCAATGCAAAGTAGCTGTAAACTCAGTTTACCCAGCTGTTTAAACCAGGTTTGTAGCTATTTTGAATGACAGGAGCAATGCAAAGCAGACACAGAATATCAGTGGATCTGGCCCTGAATCTCCCACATTAGCCCTTTAAATACTGTATCATCCTTCAAAGCAGCAGGTTTCTCTAATGTATATTAACTCTCACAAAGCATGTAAAAACAACAACTAGTAAGAATTCTTTTACTGTTCATACCAATATATAGTTCTTAGATTTTAAGAGTTTCAAGGCAGAACTGTGTCTTTTTTTCATGTTTTCACAGCATCCAGAACAATGGGGCCCTGATCCTTATTGGGGCCTCTGAATGCTACCATAATATAAACACTCCATTATATTGCAAAAAACAAACCAAAACAAACAAACAAAACCACACACCAATCAATCAAAAACACTCCTGTGTTAAAAGAATGTTCCTTAGGTTGAGAAGTCAAGCACTCAAAAGCTAGGAAATATCAGAATTAAGACTGTCTGTGTAACCTTAATTCTGCCCCTCTCTCTTGTCCATAAGCATTATGATACAGTCTGTAATTCATGAGCATATGCTGTTTGTTTCACAGAGCCCCTTGTCTCATTCAGTGCACAGAATGGGTGGTGCTCAGTGAATGAGGAAGCTATTCAATATTTCTTTTTATCCTCCACCACTCAGTGTGTTGCCCCAAGTTCTAATATACTGCACACCATGCACATGCTGCCCTGCCTATTGAATTATTAAATGCTGCATGGATTTTTCTGTGGTGCTCATCACCGTAGTGTGTGGCTGAAACTTGGGTCTGCCATATTGGAGATGCAGGTTTGAAAAGGGCAAAGAATTATTAGCACTTCTTAGTAGAAACAGAGAGTCTAAGCACTCGCAGACTCCTAAGCAGGCATGCTAGTGCAGCGGATGTTTCCCTAGGCCAGAGCGAACATCACTGGGGGGAAAGCAGTGGCAGAAGGATCCATTTTGTCTGTGTCCCATCCGAAGGTCCTCCTCTGGGTGTGGATTGCTGAAGCGGGGCACCACTGCAATGCACGATTCAGGGAATTTTGCGAGTTTTTGGCAGCAATCCCAAAACAAGCTAATCAGTGTGAAATATAGATAGCCAATGGCAACTTTCAACTGCTTACAACTCGGCCAAATCTGAATGGATTTTCATGAGGCCACTAAAAGGCATCTTTCTGCCCAAGGATTATCCCACTGCCAAATTTCAAAGTCCTGTTGCAAACCATGGAGGTACCAGAGCAATTCAAAAGAAGGTCGCAAGGTTTTTTTTATAACAGAAAATATTAGTTAACCTAAACCTAGGAATCACTTTCCCTCCCCCATAACACCTACTTGTGATTTGTAATTTAGATACAGAGCAGTTTCATTTTGGGGGTCTATTTCCTTCCACTTTCACCTTTGCTCTTTTGATGCACAATCTCCATTAAACTGGGGAGCTACCACAGCATGAAATATTTCTGCTGGAGGCAAGTCCAGAATCATACTGCTCAGGAGAGCAACTAGTTAAGTCTTTTCTAATCCTTGCATTCAGAGATGGTGGCTGGGGGAGGGAGAAGCAGGAACTGAATTGAGCAGAGAAGCTCATATTTCTCTCACCAGGCCAAATTAATAAAAACAAAACCTGATTTCTTCTTTTCTTATTCTTCCTCCTCCCCAATGTTTTTCCTCTTTCTAACATCTTAATTTTTTTTGTTTTGTTTGAGAAGCTTAATATTTGGCGGCCTTCTGAAGAAATGGGCACAGTGACAGATGAAAGACTGTATTCATCGTATAATTCAGAACAGGGGGAAAAATCGACTGCTGTGCATTTATGATTCTAACAACCTTGCAATTTTGTATAGTTGGTTCCCCCCATCCGTTCTTTTGAAGAAATCTGCTTTTATTCTGTTAATAACTAACCACAGTTGCAGCAGCATGGATCCGATTAGCAGTTCTTATGGTACAAAGAGGAGGGGGGGAAAGAAAGGCTGTGAACAGGGTTGCCAATTTGTCCACCTAGGTCTCCAGGAGAAAGATTAGATGAGGCGCTTGCTCCCTTTTTTCCACTCAAGCACTGCTCCATACTAGATAGGCCTTTTCAAAGCCAAGCCACTGACTTTTTTTTAAAGTTCTCATTTGAGCCTCCCCAGCAAAAACTCCCTTCATAGGTTTTTCTCTCTGTGCCCCAAAAACATCCAACGCAATTGTGCAAATTTGGGGGTGGGGGCAGAGGGGGGAAGGGGACAAAGAAACATAGCATGTCCAACACATTTTATCACACCTCTACGGTGATTTTAAATTATTATTATTGTATTTGCTAAATTATATTTTCCTGAATAGCGTACAAGAGAGGAAATAACGTACACATCTGTTTAATGTACGAGTCAAATCCTTACTGGAGTTCTTACTCTGTCCTGTTCACCTGTGATTTCAGCGAGATTTGCATGAGTCAAAGCAGAGTAAGAGCGAGCCCGGTAGGAATAGTTGATGCATTACTTTATAGCTTTTTTTAATGTGGTAAACTATGTGTCCCAGCTAGTGAAAACAAATGTGTTTTTAATTGCTTCCTATATTTCAATTAACAACATTTTTAATTTGCAATTGATCCAATTTGTAAGCAACTGAATGCTTTTAACAAAAGATAGGGAAGTTGTCCTGCCTCCTTATATTACATTCAAATTCTCTATTTTCTAAAATGAAACCTTATAAAATATTAAGAATTTAGTTTAGCAAGTTAATGCAAGTTCCAAGGGAAGGCGTTTTTACTATTAATGATCATTCTTTAGAGACAGTTTATAATTTATAAGGAGAATTTTTCTCTAACCTGGTCTTGGTTGAGCCTACTGTACTCAAGTGCTTGAAAAGCACTATCCATAAGAGGTAGGTATAAAATTCATAGGACTTGCTTCCCAATAAAAACTGACCTACATCACAATTTTAACATAACAAAAGGCATATAGTCGTAGTTCACCGATAATCTTTGGAAGTTCACAACATCTTCAATGTGAAAATCACGTGGGACACCAAAGATAGGATAAAAATTTTTCTTAGACTCCCCACCACACTTCTTCTTGCAGCACCCATCTACACTTGCGAATAATTCCAAATCAACAGCTGACAACATATGTTGCTGACCCCTAAGTATAGATGAAGACTATACAGGACATGTTCTTGTCTACACTTTGGGGTCAGCACTGGTGGCCAGCGATAAGTGAAGTGGCATCATTTGCTAAATTTAAGATATTCCCACTTTTCCACGGGTTCTTCTTTCTTTCCTCATTCTTTCTCGCCATCTCTCCTTTTTCAAGTGCTGGCAAGCAGGTGGAAATTGGAACAGTGCTAATCTGCAGCATTGAAGCAGTTTACTTATGTGCTGCTGTTCTTTGCTCTACTCTAATTTTGCAACTTCCACTGCCTGTAATTAATAGATACTTTGTTAGAAAAAAAGGTAGGACCAATAATTAATCTCACCCCACCCCCATGGGGAACAAGCTTCACCGCAATAGCGTTTATCGTGAATAACATGAGTACCTCATATTAATATACACTTCAGTTCATCAGGAAAAAAGAAAGCCCCCAGGAAAGGAAAAAAGCAAATCTAGGATATTATGAGGAAAAGCCTCCGAAGGCAAAGCAGGTTCCAAACAGCATTTTACAAATCTGACTTTCCTTGAGACAGGATCTATCATGCCATATTTAAACTTGCCCAACAATGGGAAACCCAAAAGACTAGTGCTAGAGCCTAGCAATTCTTCATATATTTTTAATCAACTTAAAACTTTCATCAATTTAGTACCCTCTGCAAGGTCACACGCAGAACATTCAGCCATATGCCTTTAATGTAGTTTGCAAATACGAACTTCTATGTCAGTTTCTGTTTGGAAGGGGACGTATCAACATTAGCAACCCCTGGTTATATCATTTATAAACATGCAGATGTGGATTATTAAAGATTAATGCATTTTGGGATTGGTGTCGGCATTCCGTTTGTCTCATGCCGAAACCAATTCTGTTCTTCATTAGTCAACGACAACCCACATCACCGTATTGTGGAAGAGAAATCAAAGGTGCAAATGTGAATTGAGAATAAGTGATGAAACTGATTACTAAGAAACTTAACTGCTGTAATCAATCAACACATCACAATAATTTGAGTTATCTGGGGATGAGGAAATGAACATAAAAACTCACCATCAGAGTGGGTTTATTGTCTGTTTAGTTTTTAAAAACCATGTCTGATATCTGAGTTCCATATCTGACTATGGAACAGAACTGTCAACTCTTCACACACATATTGCAAAGCAACAACTCAGTCCACACACATTTTGTTACAAAGAATTAGATATTTCTTATTTAAAATTCATTTCTCAAAAATACTAGCCATGACTAAAATTGGAGGGGCGTGTGCATAGTGGAAACAATTTCTTTGCTGGACAAATCTCACTTTATTATCTGGCCTAAATTTAACTCATCAGGACTTCCAGGCCTTTGTTCTGATATCTTGCTCCAAGTAAGGACACACAATACCTTCCTGAAGTTGATACTGATGCTAATTACAGAGCAACCCCAAACTGGACCATTTCAAGAAGAAGTAGAGATATCCAGCCTACATGGAAAGTAAGCACTGACAAAGCACTCTACTCCAGAAAACAAAATATACCTTGTACTAGATTTATGGAAAGCTTTATCAATGTAATATGTGCAATTGCCAACAACAACAACAACTTGATAAAGTGGGAGTGGACTGACTGACTTTCCCTGTAAACCCATCAATCATTACTCAATAATGCAAAGCACAAGGAGAGGAAGGAAGCCTTTTCATTTATGACAGAATCCACACCTATCTTTTATTGTGGCAATACATGAAATGGAAAAAAAGGATCTAAATTTAGCCACATAAGAATATAAAAATTCAATTTCCCATAAAGTAAGCACAGGCACTATAAGTTCCTTGGTGAAGGCATGAGTGGGTTGAAGCATCACATAACAATCAAGGAACAGAAATAGTAAATGCTAAAATTAGAAGCAAACTATACTTGCCCTATGGTCGACCTCAGCACGCAATGCATAGCCACAAGACATGAGAAGAACGATTTTCATATTTTTGGTAGCTTCAGTAGGTATATTTGAACTTTGTATATGAACCAAAATGCATGTTCTATATACTTATTCAAAGACTTGAATTGGTTTTCCACACCCTTGTCACCAAAGATCCAGGTGGACTGACATATATGGTATGTTAAGCAACAGAGAAAACTTTAAAAAGCAGTAAGAGAGACTGTTTTAAATAATTATTTTTTCTGGTTGGCTGGTTGTTTCTTCTAATTTAGTGATGCTGAAAAGTACCAGACTGACAGTCCTGGCAACTGAAGCTCTCTGTCCTCAACAAGGCACAACATGGGCTGTAGCTGTGTAAGTTTCCCTAATGCTTCTTCCTTGCCACTGTGCCTCAGCTCTGTTCTGGAGAGACCACCTCAGAAACGAGGATAGTTCCTTGACCTTTCTGATGAGACTGCAAGCAAGGAGCCAGTTCTGATAGAGTTTTTTGTGACATGGACAATTGCCCCCAAGGAACTGAACTGAGATTATCAACTCATTTCACACAGGCCAAACAGTCCTCAGATGGTAATTTATAATCGCTACTGAACTGATCTGATTTTTAACAGGGAACATAAGAATGGCCGTACTGGGTCAGACCAATGGTCCATCTAGCACAGCATCCTGTCTTCCTACAATGGGCAACAGAGTAACAGAGGTTAAATACTCCATATAATAAAACCAATTCCCTAGAGCTAGAGTACCTACAAATTGCCTATTCCTTCTCCCCTTCTCAAAAGAAAGTGGACTGCAGTATAAAAGTTTTAAATGCTGTTAAGAATCATTGGAAAAGGGATTTAAAACTACTGCTATGTGGAACATTCTAATATTTCATTTGTAAGGGAAATCCACAGCCTTGCAAGCACTGTAGGTTTGTAAAACTGCTGAATAGATGTTTTGTGCACTGCTGGTGATTAAAAACATGGCTATGTCAATGGCATTTTGTGTTCTGTTTTTTTTCTGGTCTGCTTGCCAATAAACAGCATGCATCTTCCTTGCAACACTTGTTGCAGGAGTTTTGCCTCCGGAGAAGCCAAGAGGGAAATACTGATGGATGTGTTAAAATAATCTTTATCTAGGCAGGAAGACCATGTCCATTTTAAAGGGAAATTATTCCCTATCTTGTCTTGCAATGGTACTAGGCACCTGTAAACTTACTGCAAAAAATGAAGGTTCACAAATTCAGCTCACATGGTAATCATCTCAAATAATGTTGCTGAAACAACAAATGCTTTAATACACTAGTAACAGTGGGTAGTAAAGCAAGTTATTTCCCCCCCCTAAGTAAGGACCAGAGTTTGGCTATTGGGGAAGGAAGTCTGAGTTTTTCCAAAGTGTAGTTTAAAAGAAGAAGTTTCCAATCAACTTGTCTTTGTCCAGTCATGCTTCTAGAAATACTTTATTTCACAGGCTTTAATTTTTGCCAGACGTGAAAGAGACTACTATTTCTGCTCCAATTCTCACTCTGAAACCCCATTTTAGCCTATGATAGACAACCCTTACTCACTTTTTCCTTGCTCCGCTAATGAATCCTTCTATTCTGCCCACATACTAACTAGTTTGTATACCAAATTGGGAGGCTGGCTGGATTTCTAACCACAACACTTCAAAGACACCCTATCGCTCTTCCCTCCTTCATGCCTGCAGCAGTATCACCTTTATTATAATTCTGTCAGGTCTTAAAAGTTAAGTACACTTGGGCCTGGTCAGTACATGTGTGGAAGATCTCCAAGTAAAAACTCATGAAGTGGTGTTGATTGCACAGTGGGAAATACCCATTCCCTTGAACTAGTGTACTCTGTGAGTAGAAGAATGGCTATACAACTGGGATGTAATACTCAGATACTGACCACCTGTGGCCATTACAGATCTTTCAAAGTGGATTAAACTAAACCAGAACAAGGCACTCTGGAATAAGAGTTTCCACACTTGGTTCAGAGTAACAGCCGTGTTAGTCTGTATCCGCAAAAAGAAGAACAGGAGTACTTGTGGCACCTTTGTTAGTCTCTAAGGTGCCACAAGTACTCCTGTTCTTCTTTTTCCACACTTGGTGTTATTCAGGAATAGCTACTCCTGAATAACTCTATGTGTAGACAAGCCCCTAGTGTAGACAAGGCACTATAGCTTTTACCATGACTAACTAGGCAAGGTCAACACTATATTCCTCGATAAAAAACAATCATCACCTTTTTTGCAATGAAGACATAGCCTAGGAGTGTTAAACCCAATATCCCAACTAAATTCCAATTATTTAATTTAGCAATCCTTCTGTAACACTGAATAACGGTAATATTGTTCTTCACTTTCTATGCTAACCTGCTGTATAGCATTGGTGTCTATTGATAAACAGCTGTTTGTCCTTCATATGGAAAAAATGCTGAGAGATAAAATGAAAACACCCAACAATGTGAAAAGCCACTGTTTTCCCTTAGGACTTTTCCACATGGAGACTTAATAAGCAACAAACCTACTGGGTGTAACAACAGTAGGCGAAAGTGGACTATAGAACAGTTAGTGTGCAGTAGCAGGGTCCACTCAGCCACCATAGATTTACATCGCAGTTTGCCATGCACTAAATTTCAGGG
Source organism: Malaclemys terrapin pileata (assembly GCF_027887155.1). Classification (NCBI taxonomy): domain Eukaryota; kingdom Metazoa; phylum Chordata; order Testudines; family Emydidae; genus Malaclemys; species Malaclemys terrapin. The sequence continues at coordinate 91,930,084 of NC_071507.1, forward strand.
TGGACAAGCCTTGAGATATTTCTAAACAACATCCACAATGCATGAAGAATTAGTGTCAAAAATGTCAAAGTGTGTCTAAAGGAGTAAACCTCTTTGCAGAGGGTTTCAAAAATAATGTTGCTTAACTCATGAAATCTGCCCAGACACTAAAGAGTTAACAGTTTCCTGGCCTATCAGCAATCTCCCACAGTACTCTTGCCCTTCTTAATATTTAAACACTGTTGCTGCTTACACGGCAGAGAAGAAAAAGCTGATGAAAGCCTTTGGCCAATGAAATTTAAAAAAAAATTGAAAAAAAAAAAAAAAAAGCCCTAAACCAAAACTGTTTAGCTTATTTACATTTTTGCTTTGTTAGTAAACTGAAATGGCTGGCGCAGGAGGCAAGAAAAGTGAAATTAACATCCACTACATCTTCTGACAACGGCAGCACATTTTGATGTTATGCTGTGTCAGCTTCCACTACTGGGTTAGGGTTGAATTAGGTACAGTACAAGACCTAAGCGCAGTGCAGGGCATCACATTTTATGTTTTTTTTTTCTTTTAAATCAGTAACCTAATTCTGGAAAAGCTACAAAATAAAATCTTTATTTCTGATTAAGTAAAATAATCTATATTACAGAAATAAAAAAATACAACAGCATCTTAAATTGGCCTATTTTTAATCACTGAAGAGCAAAACATGGGCTCTGTAACATAAGTGTAGCTGAGAGAGACGTGATATGGGTTTGGGGAAAATATGCACTTTTGATTTTAAAAAAAATCCAAGTTGATTTTTCTGCCCTCAATGGTTAATCTCCCTGCTATATTCTAATAGTATGGATCGAAACAAAGCCGGCAGATATGTGTGCCACTTACCACAAGAAATATCTGTCCAGCTTTTCGAAAAGTACAGAAAGGAAATGCCCACTGATTTAGGGATGTGCTAATGTCAGGGCTGTCTGTGCCGGTCCATTCCCATGAAATTCACAATGTGTGACAGAAAGCAATATGAATGGCAAATTTTCAGAAAGGTGGAGAAACAGTTTAAACAGGCAATGGAACAGAATCAGCCATTTGGGAGGTTTAATAGTGGGCTGTTTGTTTGCCCTTTTGATGTTTCATTAGTTGTTGATTTTATTTCAACAAAGGAGAGATGGGGAAAAGGAAGCTTCTCTTCCAGCAAACCCTGGGAAAGCAACACCTTTCTTTTAATGGCCTTCCCAGCAAGACCCCCCAGCAACATTTTGGCTTTCGCCCTCGTAGCTATCAGCAACACAACAGCTGCTCTTTTTACAATGACTTGCTGGAGAGAGAATGATTGAAAGAGCCAATCTATGTCACATGGAGAGGCTGCAGCAAGACATCGCAGGAGGTAATAGAAGAGAAGTGAGGTCAGAACAAACAAGAGTAGGGTGAGGAAGGAGTGAAAAATAACAACAAAAAGAAAATATTAAAGAGAGGGAGCACACTAAAGAATATTTGTTTCAAAGACACTGCAGCCTGAGCCTCACAGGTCACAGAAATACACACAAGCTCCCTATTACTTTTTTTCCCAAGGCATCATGGCTGTAATTGGGCTGAATGGAAGATATTAGACAACCGGCAATGTCACACACAGATGGAAATTCCAGGTGGGGTGAAAGGGGAAGATGACAAGAACAGTCTTATTTATATGGCTTAAAAAACTTAGCAGCGCTTAGCCAGAGGATTAAACACTCACCCAATGCCAATCTACTTGGAAAGCAGAAAGCATTTGGATTTCTACTATGGTCCTGTCTCTGGACTCTAGCTAGGGTATCCATATTCCATAGCAACCTTTGGTTAGTAGGTATCTGATAAATCAAATCCTACAACCAGCTATCCCCCTTGGCTGCTGGAAAAGCAAAGCATCTATTTTCTCCTGACTCCTGGACTCCAACACATAAGAGAAGGTTACTCACCCTGTGCACTAATTGACCTTCTTCGAGATGTGTCTCCCTATGGGTGCTCCACTGTCAGTGCAGCAGCACCCGTCAGACTGCACACTTGCACCTCCCCTGTCTCACGCCATGAGCGGGATGCATATACAGCGCTGTGAGGTCCGATCGCCCCCAGTTCCTTCTCTGCTGCAGCACCTATGTTTCAGTTCTGAAGCAGAGGGGAGGAGGGCAGGTAGTGGAGCACCCAGAGGGATACACATCTCAAAGAACCACAGTTACTGCACAGGGTGAGTAACCTTCTCTTCTTCTTTGAGTGATGCCCTTATGGGTGCTCCAGTGTAAGTGACTAGGAAGCAGTGTCCCTAATTGGAAGGCTGGGGCTTCAGAGTAGTATTTACTGCACATGACCATACAGTGTGTCCTAGTAGAGTAGTAGTGTCCTGCTGTGGCAGGCTGAGTAATGGTGTAGTGACAACTAAAAGTGTCTGCTGATGCCCACGTGGCCACTTTGTAAATGTCAGCAATTATTATTGAGAAAGGCGATCGAGGTGGAGAGCGAGCAGGTGGAATGTGCTCTAGTTCCAGGAGAAGGCTATCAATTGTGTAGCTGGTAGGACAGATGTGTACACTGCGAGATCTACTTGGAAAGGCGTTGCTTAGAGATAGCCGCACCTTTCGATCTTTCGGCCATTGAGGAATAAGATTTTCAGAAAGGTTTAGTTCTGTGCAGATAGAGAATGAATGGTCATCTGACGTCCAGGGTGTGCAGTGTTGCCTCCTATTGGTTGCTGTGTGGCTTTGGAAAGAAGCAGGGAAGGTGGATAGGTTGACTGAGATGGAAGGAGGATGGAACCTTGGGTAAAAATTTGGGATGTGGACATAGAATAACTTCGTCCTTAGGAAAAGTTGTGTACAGGGAGGTATGTCATAAGGGCTCTAATTGAGGGCAGCAGGAGTTCTCGGGTGTGGCAAAGAGGCTGAAGATGTGCTGAAGGGCTCACGTATTTAGTTCCCACTCGTGATCATGGGAGAATCTGCTGCTCAGTGAGTCCACAGTGGTGTTCTGGTGTCCAGGGAGGTATGCGGCTGAGATGGTAATGCCATGTTGTATTCAACATTTCCATAATTTCAGTGCCTCCGAGCACAGAGTGGCACCTTGCTCCACCCTGACTGTTGTGGTAGAACATGCAGGCGATATTGTCCGTCATGACTCTGATGGTGCGATGTGCGATCAGTGGGAGAAAGTATCGTCAGGCATTGTGGACGGCTTGTAGCTCCAGGAGGTTGATATGTAGAGTGGACTCGGTTAAGGACAATCTGCCCTGCGCTGTATGAGTGTGAAGGTGCTCTCCTCAATCAATTAAGGAGGCGTCGGTTGTTAGAATCATGGATGGCGCTGGATGAAGGAAAGAAACCCTGACACAGATGTTGTGGGGCTATATTCACCAGAGTAGAAAGTCCTTGACTGTCATAGGCATGGACAGGAGATTGTGTAGGCTGTGTCTGTGAGGTACATAGACTATATGTAGCCATGCCTGAAGACGTCACATGTGTAACCATGCATACTTTACCACAAGTGTGGCCACTGCCATGTGGCCAAGTAGCTGGAGACATGTCCTGGCTGAGATTTGGGGACAGGTTCTCACCATGGATACAAGATCAATGATAGTCGAAAATCTTTGAGCTGGGAGGAAGGCTCAGACTTGTATGGCATCTAATTTTACCCCCACAAATTCCAGGTGTTGCACTGGAGTCAGTGTAGTTTTCTCTAAGTTTACACAAACGCCACGGCTTGAGAAAAGGTCCATTGCCATTTGGACGGCGCAAAGGGCATTGGTTTCAGATGGGCCCTGAGGAGATAGTCGTCCAAATATGGAAAGATGATGACGCCCTAGGTATGGCCTTGCGTAGGTAGGCAGTGACTACCGCAAGGACTTCGGAGAATACACGAGGGGCTGTCGACAGTCTGAAGGCTAGTACCTTGTACTGATAATGGTTGGTCCCCATGATGAACCAGAAAAAACATCAGGGACATGTAGCGAGGCGGTGTGGTTCCCCGCCACCCCGGGGAGGGACGAGCCTCTCCAGACACCAAAGTGGGTGGAGCCAGTGAACCCTGCGCCCGCACCCCAGAGGTCAAGGCGCAGGACAGGAAGTTTAAAAGCCCAACCCCAGAGATCATTAGAGACGCAGCCGCCGGAGATGCCAGATGCCTGTGGCCAAGCTCCCGGTTGGGAGACCCCGCCAATTGGTGGCCGACCCGAGGACTGGCCAGACCAGCCAATGCCTGAGGCCAACCAGAGCCCGGAGAAGCAGTCAAGCCTGCCCCTCGCAAGTTACCCAGAGGAGCTGTCAAGCCTACCGCTCGCCAGTTACCCTGAGGAACCCATGGTGCTTGACCCCTTGGAGGACACCGTCCGGGTGCAGGTACCTCTAGATGGGGAGTCAGGAAGTAGCCCAGGGGCAGCCGACCCTAGTCTGGATGCAGCACTGCCAGAGCCTATGTCAGTGTGTTACAGCCAGGATCCCCACTGACAAAGCAGCAGGCCTTCAGTGACAAGTCAGTCCTTGGGGTATCTGTACTCTTGGGGTCGAGGGAGGGGCGTCATCGGCCCAGCGCGTGTATTGGTGCTGAGGGAGAGATGCATTCGCCTGAGCAGTCAGCAGATGGAGTGGAAGACTTGCTTGGTGCCGAGGACTTGCTCAGTGCTGAAACGAACCTTGGCGCTGATAGTGCTGTCAGTGCCATAATACCCGAAGTTGGCCTGGTTGGGACGGTTGGTACTATTCTTCAAGGTCTTGTGTCTCAGTCTGTAGGTCTGCCCAGTTAGGGTCTTTAGACCTTTGCTTAGCTGTGGTACCAGAGGTATTCAGACAGGCCCTGGAGCTAAGTCCCCTCTCCAAGGATATCGAGGCAACCAACCTCACTGGGGATGACGTTCTGGCGGGCGATGTCTCAGAAGGTGATGAGGGAGCCAGTTTCTTCTCAACAGAATGGGAAACAGAAGGCATAGAAGTGTTTTTTTTTCATAGGGAGAGAAGGAAAAGGGAGAAAATAACTACTAAACTACACTAAAAGGTAACAGGTAAGGCACTATCTAACAGGGCAAAAGGAGAAGTGGGCTCTGCTGTAGATTCCCTCCCAGATCAAAGGCGGTTAAGAGGGAACTGGGGGGCGGTTGGACCTCACAGTACTATATAAATGTCCCGCTCCTGGCGTGAGATGGGGGAGATGCACGTGTGGTCTGAAAGGCACTACTGATAATGATCTCAGAACCTAGGCACAGGGAGTGCTGCCACATCTGCAGGTGAGCATCCACAAAAACATCACTCAAGGAAGAACCCAATTAATATTATTAGTGGTGGGGGCCTACTGCTCTGCTTCTCTCAGCCTCCAGAAAGCTGCAAAAGGAGTGAGTAAGTGATTGTCTCCATTACTTTATACTTAGCTTCTGGCAGGGTAGGGTCTCTACTGCTCTCCTTTCCCATGAATCGCTCCAGAGCTTGCCTCTGGTGCTTCTCAGTGCTTTCCCAAGCAGCAGAAGAATGAAAGGTCAATATTCCAGTCAATTTCACTGCTACTCAAGGCTTCTGAATTGCAGTCTTGTTAATTTCATTCTGTAGCTGTTGCTTGGAAAGGTGTAAACAGCAGCAAAGGCACTGCAGCAATCTGTAGATTCAGGAAGACAGCAACTGCTCTAGTTCATGTCTGAAAGTTCATCATCTACCAAAAGAGTTAGAAAAATTTGGTTTTGGAGGCTGCTTAGGCTAGGAGGCAACCTGGAGCAGCCTATCTTGTTTTTGTGTCATTCCTAAAAATGCTACTTTGGAAAGATGGGACTTCCAGGAATGGCAAATCATTCCATAGAACAGGATGGCTGACGTTCAAAACCATGTCGACTTCCTAGTCAAAAATTAATTAGGTAGACAAACACTGATTTATTTAGCTGGACGTGATTGTTTGGAGGTACACCAATATAAATGAACTGACTTCTCATATTTTAATGCTGGGTTCTTTCAACCAAATTTGGGACTTCCAGCAATGACATTTGATTTGAGCCCTCATTGCAAAGCACATGATTCAGTGTATGATCTCAGCCTACCTCTACTATACTAGACAGGTGGGGACCAGTTTAGAATGTGTCTAGAAATAATGCATATAAGTTTTCTTCTGGGCAGTTTAAGGTATCTTTATAAATGTCTTAGTTTATATGAACCACCTTGTACCACACGCCAAATGGCACTGGAAAGTGAGTGGTAAACATTTCTCTATCAGTTTAACTATTACTGGTGGGATAGAATCCTAGTGATTTCTTATCCCTTCCAGCTGTAGGGTGGAAAATACTATCTTTACTAGTTTGCACTGATGTCACACACTATGCATTCATAATACAGCCTATGGATTATTTTCCCTTCCTGGACTTATGGTACTCTATAACTCCAGGGATCAAAGACAACAAAAACCCATATGTAGAATGAAAAAGGGACCCAGAATAATTCAGACAAGTGTGAGACTTCTGATAGATGGATCCAAGATTTGGCCCAAGGGAAAAGGTCTGAACTGTACTGCTCTAAAGTTGAGAGTGTTTGGACCAAAGGTTTTGACCAGCCCATTATAATGACACATACCAAGCACAATTTTGGATCTAGACCAGAAGATTCAAAGAATCTAGAGTTCAGGGGTATTTGATCTGAAGTTTTGGTTTGAACCCACCTCGGATAAGTATGTATTTTAACAACAAAAGGCCACATAAATGCAAGCTTTCCATAAAATGAATGAATTTCAAATACCCAAGCCACAGAAGTAATTATTTTTAAAATTACATAAAACATTGTATTTCTACTCATTTTATTTTTTAAAACAAATTTACCTGGAATACTTGCAGGAGAAATTGGACCAGATCTTGATTGGTTGCTTCCAACAGGAGAGCCTACAGGGGAAGGTGATGGACCCCCTGGGATGCCAGAGAGATGTGGGGAGGCATGAGGGGAGAAAGGTGACTGTGCAGGGTTACTCTGATCTCCCTGGCTGCTTGTAGAACCTGATGCACTAACTGCTGAACTCAGTGTTGCTTCAGTTCCAGTGGGCAGGTCATCAATGGAGCCGGATAAATCCTGAGAGAGGAAGAAGAAAAAAAAATAGAGTACGAGTAAGAACTAACACCCAAGGAACAGCACCTGAAAACTAGAAGGGTAGTGAGGAACTCTCTGTGCTTGGGTGGAAACCGTTAATATTTTTAAGAAGTTATTTCATGTAGAAGATGATGACTGGCCCTGGCCCCTTGTCTCATTAAAGACCCAACTGCGATGTTTTCAATAGTAAGGAAGTTTGCTCTGGTCTGTTGGTTAAATTCCAATTTGTATAACTATATTCTATCAATCTAAAATCCCCTTCTAGTTTTAGCTGGATACACTATTCTTCACTTGTTTTTCTTAGCTACTATATGATCTAAGTTCCCTGTAACCTGCATGGCTGTGCAGCAGCCTATTTAGTGCCATGCAGGCGCTTAGGGAACCTGCCTGGGGACCTGCTGCGACCCCGGCCCCAACTGTGCTGCGGCCCAGACCTGCCGTGGCTGGGGCACTCGGACCTGCCACGGCCGGGGCAGGGCAGCTTGGCTCCAGGCTTGGCTGGTGCGCCCCTCATCTAGCCCCTGCCCGGACCTGCTGGGCTGGGGCGCCTATCCTGCAGCTCCAGCCCCAGAGCTGCCAGGATGGGGAAAGGCATCTCTCCCCACCAGCCCAGGTGCTGCTGCAGGGAGAGAAAGCTGCAGGGAGTCTCTCTCCCCGCCATAGCCCTGGAGCACCCTCTTGCACCCCAAACCCCTCATCCCCAGCCCCACTCCAGAGCCCGCACACCTAGCTGGAGCCCTCACTCCCTGCACCCAACCCTCTGCCTCAGTCCTGAGACCTTCATCCCTGACCCCACCCCAAAGCTCGCACCTCTAGCCGGGAGCCCTCACACCCCAACCCTCTGCCCGAGCCCTAAGCTCCCTCCCACACTCCGAACCCCTCGGCCCCACCCCATGAATTTTGTTATGTGCACCAATATGAAGGTGATGTGTCACACATCACCTCCAAATTGGTGCACATAACAAAATTCATTCCACACATGGGTGGGAAAAATTAGAGGGAATACTGTATACGATGTTGCTATACACTGTTAAACAGCTGCTGTGTTTCATTTCAGATATGGCTGCACTGCCATTGGTGCATAAAGTGTTCCCTATATCGTCAAACCTCGCTTATCTGAATGCTAGTTAACTAAAAATTTCAATCACCTGAAGGCTGGGTACAAGCCCAAAAGGTTTCGATTCCTAGATTCCAAAGCCAGAAGGGACCACTGTTATCATCTAGTCTGATCTCCTGTATAACACAGACCATAGAACTTCCCCAAATTTCTAGAGTGTATCACAGAGAAATATCCAATCTTGATTTCAAAATGTCCAGCGATGCAGACTCCACCACAACCCTTGGTAATTTGTTCCAATGGTTAATTACCCTCACTGTTAGGAATTTATGCTTTATTTTATTTTACATCTGAATTTATCTAGCTTTATCTTCCAGCCATCGGATCATGTTATAAAGTTCTCTACTTCACTGAAGAGCCCATTATTAAATATTTGTTCCCCAGGTAGGTACTTGTAGACGGTGATAAAGTCACCTTTAATATTCTCTTTATTAAGCTAAATAGATTGAACTCCGTGAGTCTATCACTATAAGGCATGTTTTCCAATCCTTTAATCATTCCAGTGGCTCTCCTCTGAACCCTCTTCAGTTTATCAACATTATTCTTGAATTGTGGACACCAGAACTGGACACAGTATTCTAGCAGAGGTCGCACCAATGCCAAAATAACCTCTCTACTCCTGATTTCCCTGTTTATGCATCCAAAGATCACGTTAGCCCTTTTGGCCACAGCTGGGAGCCCAGGTGCAGCTGACCATTCACCACAACCCCCAAATCTTTTTCAGAGTCACTGCTTCCCAGGATATAAAAGTTCCCCATCCTGTAAGTATGGCCTACAGTCTTTGTTTCTAGACCTATACACTTACATTTGACCATATTAAAACACATATTTCTTCCTTGTTCCCAGCTTACCAAGCGATCCAGATTGCTCTGTATCAGTGACCTGTCCTCTTCATTATTTACCACTCCCACAATTTTTGTGTCATCTGCATACTTTATCAGGGATGATTTTGTGCTTTCTTTCAGATCATGGATAAAAATGTTAAATAGCTTATGACCAAGAGCCAATCCCTGTAGGACCCCACTAGAAATACATACGCTTGATGATGATTCCCTGTTTATAATTACATTTTGAGATCTATCTGTTATCCAGCTTTTAATCCATTTAATATGTTTCATGTTAATTTTATATCATTATAATTTTTTAATCAAATGTTGTGCAGCATCATGTCAACTGCCTTATAGAAGTCTAAGTATATTAAATCAACACTACTGCCTATATCAACCAAACTTGTAATCTCATACAAAAAATCAAGTTAGTCTGACAGGATCCATACTCCATAAACCCATACTGACCGGCATTAATTAGATTACCCTCCTTTAATTCTTTATTGAGTCCCATATCAGCAACTCCATTATCTTGCCTGGGATCAATGTCAGATTGACAGACTTATAATAACTTGGTTATCCTGTTTACACTTTTTAAATATTGGCCCAACATTAGCTTTCTTCCAGTCTTCTGAAACTTCCACAGTGCTCCAAGATATAGCAAGCTCCTCACCCTGCTCTTTTAGAACTCTTGGATGCATCTATCTGGACCTGCTGATTTAAAATCGTCTAACCGTAGTAGCTGCTGTTTAACATTCTCCTGAGATATTAGTGGAATGCAAAGAGTTATCATATGATATGACTACGTAATATTGCCCTCCCCAATACAGAACAGAAATATTTATTGATCACTTCTGCCTTTTCGGCATTATTATTGATAATTCTACCATTTCCATTTAGTAATTGACCAATATCACTGTTATGATTCTTTTTTTTCTAATATTCTTAAAAAACTCCTTCTTACTGTCCCTAGATTTATCCTTGTGTCCTTTTGCTTCCTTTATAAATTGTCTACAGTTTCTAGCTTCTGATTTATATTCATTACTATTAACTTCCCCTTTCTTCTATATATATTATTTTTTATAGCTGTCTTTACTTCCCCCTTTTAACCATGTCAGTTTTTTAACCAATACAACCTTCTTCCTCAATTGTGGTTTTTTTTTTGGGCATCTAGTAAAGTGTTTGTAAACAATTCCCAATTATCTTTAACATTTTTCTGATTAAATTCTTCCTCCAACCTAATATAGCTCATAAATGTATTCAGCTCTGTGAAACTGGTCCTTTTACAGCACCAGGTATATATATTACTGGCCTGGACTTTACTCTGTTTGCACATTATAAATTGATCAAGTCATGATCACTTGTACTTTAGATACCAATTTAACTTTTGACTGAAGCTCAAGCCCTATGGAGTTAGTTGGTTCTTCAGGATTGGACTTTAGTAAATGTCAAACAACTAGAAATGTTGCAACAAGGTAGAGGTGTAGCCCATATTTTTTCAATAGAAGTGGGAGCTCCCAAAAGTTCAGTAACCTTCTGTTGGAGGAAGCCCTTGTGTAAGCAAAAAGAACAGGAGTACTTGTGGCACCTTAGAGACTAACAAATTTATTTGAGCATAAGCTTTCGTGGGCTACATCCCACTTCTTCGTATACATAGAATGGAACATATATTGAGGATATATATATATATGTTCCATTCTATGCATCCGAAGAAGTGGGCTGTAGCCCACAAAAGCTTGTGCTCAAATAAATTTGTTAGTCTCTAAGGTGCCACAAGTACTCCTGTTCTTTTTGCGGATACAGACTAACATGGCTGCTATTCTGAAACTTGTGTAAGCATTCATACTTACACTGAGAAAACCCAAATATTGCAAAATGTTGTGGATTTTTTACACAATGACAAGTACTTTAAGGTTGTAAGGTATATGTTAGGAGAAGCTGATACTTCTATTAACTAAGTAAGGTGCAAATAAAAGAGTTTGCTATTTCACACTTAAAATAGGTCATCTCCTACGTCATCTCATGACCTCAAAGTCTTCAACAGATTAAATAACTGGTATGACAGACCATTTACCCATTTGGTTCTAATCTTACTCACATGGTTCTAATCTTACTCACATAAGTAGTTCTACTGAAGCCAATATGATTAGTCACATGAGTAAGGTGTGTAAAATCTTGCTCCATCTGGGGGAGAGTTGATGAAGGGACAAATTATTCATGTACAAACATCAGCCAAATTTTTGATAAGCAAAGGAAGAAACTCTCAATATTTTTTGTTGAATTTTCAATACTTTGGGCCAGATTGCAAAGAAGTATCCTTAAATGTAACAAATTTGCCATCACCTACTGGCCCACTTACAAAAGACTCACCCTCTAAAAAAACTAGAATTTTTTGAAAACTTCCAAGTTGCATGAGTTTAAGTGCAAAATAAGCATCTTAAAAACTCAACCAGTACAGAAAACATACTGGACTCTACTCTTCCTTGCGCATAATGAGGACTACTGTCTGTCCCTAACCCTCCATTTTTGCTCCAAATCTGCTCGCAACATGACACTTTATAAACCTTCTTTCCAATTCAAATAAGACCTCCATTTCTGTGGGCACAACTTTGCACCTGTGATATTAATGCTTTTTTCTCTGAGCACAAAACCGTAGGTGTAGTTCATTGTGCATGTAAAAATGGGAATCCATATTCATAATCTGACCCTGTATGTCAACACTGCACTGATTTAATAGTAAAGTTGCAACCCCCTGAAAATAGTGGTATAATAGTGTAATTGGCAATAAACTGTTTTTGTTTTGTCTGTTCTAAAAACTATTAATGTCGGTACAAAGTGTAAGCAAGTAATGAAGGTATTTCATACAGTATAGAATAATTATAGAGATTCTTAAACAGGAGTATATTTGACAAATAGGTAAGTAATTACTGCTTTTCCATGCATAATATAGCGCACCCTTAAACAGAAGCAAATGATTACTGTTGTAATGTGTAACAAATATAGCAGAAACTGCTGATAAAACAAATGCTGCTGAAAAACACATAATGAAAACTGAAAACAGAATCTAGCAGAATAGAAGCAGTTCACAATGAATACAGATCCTGCGTACCCAAGGGGTACAAGATATATACATACACAACTCTGTGTTGTCGCCCAGACAACAGCTCAGACTCGATAGCATTTTTTGGTCCAAAAATCACTTGTTTCATGTAGCCAAGCGGAATTTGAAAAAATAAATAAATAAATAAATAAAAAGTATTAAGCGGGTAATACTGTGCATGATAAAATGATTTGTAGTTCAGGGATCAAGGCAAAACTTGAGAGTTCACCATAATATCACCATTTATCTTTGGCTTGCTGAGTGTGTATGTGTAGGGGGAAGAAGGCGGAGGACACGAGTGAAGTTCATTTTTTCCATCAGGTTGCATTACGACTTCTCATTCTGTTAATCCCCCACGGGGGAGGAGTGAGTGACAAGTCCCAGGCATTTCCTCAAGTGCATGCCTTCAAGGGATTTCCTCACAAACCTGATGCAGCTCATTCATAAAAGCAAAAAGGGGGGGAGGTGGAGGCCTCACGTGATGCCACTTTGCTTAAAGAGCTAAACTATGTCCAGAGAGAGAGAGAGAGAGAGAGAGAGAGAGAGAGAGAGAGAGAGAGAGAGAGAGAGCATGCAAACAACAGACAGGCTTCAACTGCACTACACACTACTTCAGCCTGACCTGACTGACCCCACGCCCGTACATCATGATCCACACACGCTGAACAAACAGCAGGATTTCCTTACAGGACTGGATATTGTACATGCACACCTCGCAATTCATTTAGCCACACTGTCAGGGATGTTATCATAGCAACAATGTGTGTCTTGCCAAGCAAGAAAACAGATAAACATGTAAGCTTTCTCACAAGAGTGAATAGACTTATATTATCCACAGGGCTGTTCAGGTTACAGTGGGCAAAGAGGAAACACAAGTCAGCCATCCATACTTCGTTAACTTGCCATGGAGTTGTCTGTGATTTTTTTCTTTTAATTTGATAATTGCTTTTTAGAGAAATATATACATAAATATATGTACCTTGTGACCTCCTCCTGCCATCCCCTATTACATGCAATGCAAGAATAGATGCAGCCTTGTTATAAAAAAAAAAAAGGTACATGAGGAAATTACATACAGAAGAGAATGCATGCAGTATACAGACAGTAACAGCAGAGGTCTTCTTATTGTTCTCATGTCAGCAGCATTTTAATGTTTGCTGTTCCTCCAAGTAACAGAACAGTAATAACGTAATATGTAATTTCCATATTACAGGCATACATATTATGTGTGCACATACATTTTTATATGTAAATTATATAAATACACACACACACACACACACACACACACACACACACACACACACTTTATCCATATGCAAAGCTATTTAAAAACCTGCTAATAAGAGAAGTACCACAGTGGTTTAAGCATGCAGCCTAGTTAACAAAGAAGCTCTGTAACTAATACTTCTCTAGAGGACAATTTAGTCAGCAGGGCACCAACTCTATTCTTTTATAAGTACTATCAGATCTATGATGCCTGTAAAGAACAGAGAGACCTTACTGCATCTCATTCAAACCAAGGCACCTTCAAGCTACAGTGGTTCCATTTATCTTGTTGGAAAGCTGGCAGGTTAGGTAATTGCAGGGATTCTTTTAAGGGGCTGAGGTCCCCATACCCCAAGGCATGCCTTAAATTCTACCTCTTTTTCAGAGACTTCATCTGTAAGGCTCTGATTTCCTGGAATAAAGCACAGCAAACCTACTCTTGCCAAAAATCTTTTGCTACACAGGTTTGATTCTTGTAGCATAATCTTATTAGTGTTATCTACAGTTTACTTTAGTTTTAGAATGTGGTGCCAGGTCTAAAGAAAAATAAAGGATGAAATGCAATTTCCTATATCTTCTGCTACCAAATCATACCAAAATGCTACATTATCTATGTGTGTATCTATATTATTCAGGACATCCCAACTAGTTCTCAAAGCTAGTTTCTAGATAAAACTTGATCACAAACCTAGCTGTCCCTGTGCAGAATTTATACCTCTTAGGTAAGAAGTGTGTTATATCTATGACTATCTTCCCTTTTCCCTTCACCTTCCACCTATCTACCACCTTTATTCTTGTCCATGTGACAAGTTCAAGAGCTAAAATGAACAGGATCACATTGTGTTTAGGATTATGATATGTTTTCCCGGTGGTACAATCTTATCAGACTTTGACAGGAGAGCCATTCTTGATTCTGATCCACAACTGTAACACAGCCAGCAGAGAAAGGTGTAGGAAGTAAACGACTCATATGGAGCCAGGAAACCTAAGGTTACTCATCAGTGAAGCACAGGGGAAACAACACAATACATAAATACATATATATTATATAATAATCCTTCTCGCTCAAAGAATATTCCTAGAGCCAAAAAATATAAAAACCCAACAACAAAAATGAGACTGCAATAACTGGATAATAATCCTGGAAGCAAGCAACATTCTAAACACAATTAGTTTGACAGCATTAGGACATTCTCAGCTCAAAACTAAAAACACATCACGTAAGGTATGACTCTGCTGCAATTAAACACCTACAGCTGCCCCATGTCAGCTGACTCAGGCTCAGGCTGCGAGGCTGTAAAACTGCAGTGTAGATTTTTGGGCTCAGGCTGGACGGAGACTGAAGCTACAGTTAATAAATTCAGGCCTTCTCGCAGTCTTTTAGTAGTATTAAAGATGGCATTGCTAAAAAAGATAGAATGCTACATAATATGCCCCCCTCAACAATTTTAAAAGTAAAATCATATATATATGTATAAAATATATATGTAAATATAGATCCATACATAACAAATACAAGTAGATACACACACTTCACTATTGTTTTGGAACTAGAGGGGATTACAAACAATATGCTCTGTAATTGAGATTAACTTTGAGCCAATGATTTGGTTGACAAACACACAAAGAAAAACGCCACAATAGCTCTGTTTAAATTTCAAGATATTTGTAAGACCTCTTTTCATCACAAAGCAGCCTATAATAGTGTGTTTCAAGAAGTCTTCCAAAGGCCCCGCTGGTCACATTGTCTAGACAGCAAGTGAGCTAACAGCCTCAGATTTCCTGTGCAACTGGAAAAATACACAGGCACAGGAATGATAGAGAACATGAGGAAAAACCTTTCATGTACTAATGCTGGCTCCCCAAGCAGGTATCTTCTTTCCAAACTATATATGTTGTAATCCTTATCCAGTCATGTCAAAAATACCCCAAGTGCATCCCTTAAAATCTTATCTGACAAGACACATGGAATACCTCCCATCCATACCTCCCCACTCATCGTAACTGGAGAAACAAAATCAGCCAACCTACTTCTTTAAAAGTGAGGCTGTACAAGTGGCTTTCAACATTATCAGTGTGGCTCCTTGCCCAAGTAACACAGTCATGGCCAAAAGACAAGGAACCTTCTACAAATATTGTTAATTCAGGGTTCATTTGAGGCAAAGCAGCCAAGATCACGTCCATTACAAATACTTTCTTTGGGAAAGCCCTAGGTCTCTGGTAGTAAGCCTGATTCACCAACTTTCTGTCTCAGAAAATTCTACCACGACAGGGAATCTGTTCTATATACTAAATTCGTGTGCAGGACAAACCTGAGCTTTGCTAAATTAATGTTTGGTTAAAGACACTCTTCACATACAGTTAGTCATGGTATTCCAGACATTTTCATTTCATTCCACTTATTACACATTCATTCTCATTTTAACTGTCAAAACTGTACCTGTACACACTAATCTATTCATGAAGGCTTCTAAACCAAAGTAGCTCACTTTGTGCAAAATTTTAGCTTCTTGCACTAATTTTAGTGACAGTAAATAAAGTGGTGTGAAATGTGGGCCGTTTGCTAGGGAAACCCTTTTCTTTAAATCTAAATCTAAAACCCTTTAAGTCTATAAATCTCAGTGGTTTCCTAAAGCAGTGGCTCTCAACCTTTCCAGAGTACAGTACTGTATCCCTTTCAGGAGTCTGATTTGTCTTGTGTTCCACAAGTTTCACCTCACTTAAAAACTACTTGCTTAAAAAATCAGACATAAAAATACAAAAGTGACACAGCACACTATTACTGAAAAATTGCTTACTTCTCATTTTTACCATATAATTATACAATAAATCAATTGGAATATAAATATTGCACTTACATTTCAGCATATAGTCTATAGAGCAGTATAAACAAGTCATTGCCTATATGAAATTTTAGTTTGTACTGACTTTGTTAGTGCTTTTTATGTAGCCTGTTGTAAAACTAGGCAAATATCATAGAATTATAGAACATCAGGGTTGGAAGGGACCTCAAGAGGTCATCTAGTCCAACCCTCTGCTCAAAGCAGGACCAATTCCCAACTAAATCATCCCAGCCAGGGCTTTGTCAAGCCTGACCTTAAAATCCTCTAAGGCAGGAGATTCCACCACCTCCCTAGGTAACCCATTCCAGTGCTTCACTACCCTCCTAATGAAAAAGTTTTTCCTAATATCCAATTCCTAATTTCATCCATATCTAGATGAGCTGATGTACCCCCTGGAAGACCTCTGCATACCCCCAGGTGTACATGTGCCCCTGGTTGCGAACTACTGTCCTAAACTACCCCAAATAATGAACTGTGCTCTCAGACATCCTGCTTTGTTCTTGTAGGGTCAAATACTATTTTTGAAAAGTTATGACGAACAGATTTAAAAAAATGCAGAATCATTTCCCCCTCCCCCCCCCCCCCCCTCCAAGTCCAGTATTTTTAACTTCAGCAACCAGGAACATGTGTGAGCAAATTATTTAAAAACAAAAATCAATGCTATGACTTGTTTTTGTTTAGAACTGATAATCCCCAGTCTTTGTGATGTCAGCAGTGGCTATAACCTATGCAAAGTCTAAGTACCTGCACAGGATTCAGCTTCCATTTGAACAGGATGGATTCTCTTTACTAAGGGTAATTCATGGTACCATTGAAGTCTATGTGAGATTTGCCAGTGACATCAATGGAGCCAGGATTTTATCCAAGATTCCCACCTGCCGGGAACATTTCCAGGCAGTAAACATAAAGGGATTCTAAACGATCAAATGCAAAGTTCAGAACAAAACTAGTGTATATATATCGCTTCTCGGCTCTCCGAGCTCTGGTCAAGTGTCTGTAGTCTCTTGGTCTATCCAAGGCCATGATCAAGTGTCTTGATGTTTTTGGTCTTTTGGCCTCGAGATGAAAACTTTGTCTTTGCTTCTGGGACCTTGAAGTGAAAAAATATTCTCTAGTTTCCAAATATGGGTCCTGAACCTGCAATCTGATCCACAAAGGTAGACTGCCTGCGTGGAGCCCTAATGACACCAAAAGTACTCTGCACAGCCCTATGGGAAGCCCACACAAATTGGGGCCACATTTTGGTTATTTAGGAAAATAAGATTTCATTAGCCCATCCTGCCTAGAGCAGTGGCCAATTCCTGATTCTGTGTTTTTAAGATGGCTTTTATTTTATAAATATTTTTAATAATCCTGGTTCAGTATATTTAGGTGACCAAAGTGATACTTTGCACTTATTAATGCTGAATTTCACTGGCCATTTTGTCACTCAGTCACCCAGTTTTGTGCGATGCCTTTGTAGCTCTTCGCAGTCTGCCTATCCATTGCTATGGAATCATATTATTGAGCTCTTCTTCTTAGTATTGCTCTAGTATGCGGTGTCACTTATTCTATAATTTGATAAAATAAGTCAACAACCCAACGCATTCACTGAATACTTTACAGTGACAGCAGCTCCAATGATTTGCTCAACCACACCATTGGCTTGTCAGCCATGGCTATGTTAAGGAGAAAGGTCAGATTCAGGGTGAATGCCAGTGAAGATGCCATGGTTGTTTACTAGAGAGGTGAATTTGGCCAGAGTGAATGGAGTATGTTGAGAAAGAATGTGGACTAATCTTGCAATGTAAATACACAGATACAAACATCACTGATTTCAATATGAACTGAATCAGAAGGCATGATATGGGCCCACTTTTTGTTGTTGATTTGGGTTTTTTAAAAGTTGTCATCTTCAACTCTTGATTTATATGGAGACATTAGATGAAAAATATGCCAGAAAACTAACAGGAGGTGGACAGTTTTCCAGGAAACTGAATAAGCAAAAATGTATCAGAGAATTATATAAAAACAGCAATAATTAGCACAATGCCATTCTCCTTATAGTGAGTGCTAGAGAGGGACAAGGGATAGATGGTTGCTGCAACACCATTGCAGGGTTCACAATTCTTTCTTGATAGTCACAGTTGAATCAACCCTAAATCTTAAACAAATAGCTACCATCAATTAACTTTTGTGCTTTCATCTTCATGCAAGATTTCCACCTCTTTGTTTTTCTTTCATTTTTGTGAATCCAGCATGTGATCCCAATTGAGTGTGCAGTTGAATGACTGATAAAGTGCAAACAATCAAGGTCTGAGATAGTTTTAATTAAGCTCTGCTTTCAAACACACACACTTCTACTTTCTGATGTTACAAGGAGTTTATGGGGCACTAACAGCAAAGTCAAAGTATTATGCTTCAAAGCTGCTCATTCAGATCCTCCCAACCTTTCATTATTAAGTAAACTGGAGAAAGAGCGAGTGTGAAATCAAACACAATAATAACAAACAGCAGAAAATAAACGTTCAGATCTCTTCTCTCAAATGGCAAATAGTGCCACCTACCTTAATCAATCAGAGCCCTGAAACATGTCTCCATATAACAAATATTCATTTCTTCAGGACTGTCTGGGATATAATATTGTATAAAATCATTTAGCTACAGGACACTTTGGTACTTTGATATAACATGCTGACAGTGAATTTGTGTAAAATTCATAAGCTTTTGACATTCCCATGAAAGTTTTAAATGGTTTCTGAAATCCTATAAAAATATCTGAGGGCTCAGATTTTAAACAGCATCATGATTAGACTAATAGAAGGGATGTGTTGTGACGCTTCCTTTAATCACTTACACCTTTACAAAAAAATTGAAAAAGGCAATGGTCACAAAAAGACCACCTTTAAAACTGCATAGTGTGCTCTTTCCCAATCACATTTTACAAACTCTATCCAAACAAAATGATGGCAGCAGCCTGGCGGAAATATTCAGAGTTACAACAGAAATTATGTCTGCCCCATCACTGAGGGTGTTCACCTAACCTCTGTCTGAGAGCTTCAAAGATTACATGTGCTCTTTGATCCCAATTAGAGAGAGGAAAGTAGAAATACAGATTCATAGCTGAAGCACATTAAACCAAATATACAATACATAGAAGTAAAAATACAGAATTCACAATGATGATCTGAATTTTAATAAATAAATAACCATGAGTAAAAAATGTTCAGTGGTAAATAGGCAAACCAACCTTTTGTTTGTCTTTGAGTGCCCTAGCGATATGGGACTCTTGAAAGTTGAAGCTGTTTCTTCTTATCATAAAGAATAGAAAGCATCCCAAACTCTTCCAGATAATGTTTCCAATGAGCTTGTGTCTCTAAACGTTATCTTGGGTTGGGGGAGGGGTCTAGGGAAAGGGTACTCAACTATATTACAATGAAAGAATAATAATTATGCCCTGAGAGAAAACAATGGAAGGTGTTTCAGTATAGAATATTTGCAAGTGAAAAAGAAAAAACTGTATTCAGCCAATCCTATTAAAGTTGTACTGTTTTTTATGACCTAGCTGTTAGTATTTGGTTCACAGTAGTTTTATAAAGGTGTTGCCTGCGAGTCTGTACTAGCCTCTTGATGGTCAGTAAGGTTGAAGGGATTAGATCTGTACAAATAAGGCACAATTTCCATCCCTCTTTTTATGCTAGCTGCCTTGTGACTACAAAAAGCTCTGACTGTGGAACCATCAAACCAAACTTTGTCACCATCACACTTCCCTGAGTTATTCACTGGATAAGATTACAAAAAATAGCAAGAATGAAGCTGGCCTCCTCCATGCCTCCCCCTCAAATTCTGAAGGGTGCTTTTTCAAAATAAACAAGCATGTTAAGGTAACAAACAGACTTATGAATTAAGTAAAGGAGTAAATAAAGAACTAAATATGTAAAAACTGTAACAATCATGCCAATCTGTTATGAGCTGAACCATTGCCAGTTAGTGGGCCTCAGGGCTCCATAGGATTTCTCAGCACAGTGCCAAACTCTAGCAATATTGTTATGGTTAGAAAGGAATTTCTCACAAGAGCTAACAAAGGCAGAAGGTCATAAATAAACACAGCAGGATTGCCTTGTCAGTTCTCATTATTAGCGCTGTGGGCACTTGCTTTTCTATGGGCTGCTCACGGGTTCATTTAAGTATAAGAGCTCCTCCTCAGAATTTCACATACTCATAAATAAAGAAAATGTTTCTTAACTCAAGAAAGAAAAACACATGTAAAAAAACCTGTAAAAACACACACACACACACACACACACACACACACACACACGACTGATTGAAAGCTTAGGCAAAGCTAGCCCAGAAGTGTAACATCCTTTTTACCCAGGCCTTCATTATCTCTCACAGGCCTCTGTCAGACTTCAGCCATAATGAACAAGAAACTGTACTTTCTTACTATAACAACAGTCAACAGAATTACATCTGGGCAGGAAATGAAGCTGAGTTCCCAAACTGATCCTGACGTGCGTTATAATACCAGGAAAGCACAGCTGTGTGATCATTACTGCAATTATAAAATGACATTTAGTGTTAACTTTCTTTTGTTGCAGAGTTGAAAACAAAAAAAAAAGGGAGAGGAAGTTACCAAAAGTATTGGGGATATATCAGTAGGAGAAAAAAGGGGGAAAGCTCTTGAAACCTCAGGTACTAGCCAATGAGCTACTGAAGGAGATTGAAAAAATCTAAGTGAACACGCCTTTCCTTTTGCAGCAAAGGAGAGATTTAGGGAAGGCTGTAGACCTCCCCACACAAAAGAAACCAGTGATTTGGTAAGTTTAATGTGATGCATTTGCATTGATTTCAGGGTGTGTGGAGATAGTTCCCAGAAAATTAGATCAAAATCAGAGACAAGCAACATAATTTTATTTAGCCCTATTCACTGTGCTGGAGTAGAGCTGTAAGGACTTAGAAAAACTTCACAAGCTCACGTCCTTAGGGAAAGTTCCATTGAAATAAAGTTTTAAAAAGAAATTGATAGACTTGATGTCAGTCATCACTGATTCAAATCTGTGGGACATAGCTACAGTTAATTAATATTCCCTACTACTATACCATAGGAACTTCAGGGAGGCAACAGGAAGGATGTTGCTCAATCACACCCCATTCTAACAAAAGAGAAGAGGTAAAGAATGCAATCACTTTTTAGAATGACATACACATCCCCCTCCTGTGACTGTTATATAGCACTCTAGTGAATTGCTTTATTTTCTCTGGACAGACTTATTAAAAGGACATGCCAACCTTTAAAGGCCTAAAATTTAACCTGCATTATCACTGCTATAATCTGGGCATGCTCTTCTAAATTTCTTGTCTTTTAAAATACAAATTTTATTGACTTCCAAGAAAAATTTCAGACAAAAAATACAGACATGGTTGTGATGGGCCTGCACAAAACCAACTTTATTTCCCCTCTACTACTGTCTTGCCTTGTTTTTTAGCCAGTCATCTTCCAGACAAGGAAGCTAGGCTGGTAGTACTGATGTGTTAGGATGGGAATCATGTTCAGAGAATTGCTTCTCTCAATGTCGCAGCCTTTCATTGAGCACCATTCATTATTATCAGTATCAGAAGCTGGAGCAGCATTTTCTGAGTGAAAATTCTTTAAAGAGTGTCAAATCAGTCTGCACATTGTCCTTTAGTAAAAACACACCTGAACTGTGCAGAAAATGTGTTCTGAATACCCTATATCCTGAAGCAAGGACAAATTAAATGCTGGACAGCAGTTAGAATCAAGGCAAGCCATATTTTCTATTCCAGAAACTGATACACAAGGGGCTATTTCAAAATTGCTTGGACTCTTAGGTAGACTTCCGTTACTGAAGAAACTAGAGGTGTTAGAGGAACAGAATTCTTTCTGCAACAGCAGCAATGTTTACTTCTCGGCTCCAGGTTGTTTTTACAGAAAAGAGCTGCTGGAAGTGAATGAAGCAGGAATTAAAGATAAATGATTTCGGCTGGTCCCTTTCTGTCGTCCTCTATCACAAGATTAGGTATGATCTAATCACAGGACACATTACAATGCCTCTTTTGGAGTGCTGAAACTGAGCTATCACTTTATTTCTAGTGTTCTCTCTTTAATGTCTCGTATAATATTTTCTCAATTCTCTGATTTCTGGCATTGGCTTAAACTTGTGCACTGCATCAGTCCTGACACTCAGCTTCTTCATAGTGAGTTAACAATTACTGCACCTGGATTTCTAACTGAAATAATATAAACACACTGTTGCTATCTGCAGAATGTGTAGCACTCAATTCGGGCAGATATCCTATAGCTGCAACAACAAACTGATTATTTTGTTATATGCCAACTATGTGCTCAGTGCTGTACAGGCCCAAAAGAAGACTTAATCCTTGCCCAGAGGAGCTTACAATCAAATCAGACAGCATAATATGTACTGGGAGACCCAAAGCAAGGTTCTGTTTTACAGCATCAAGTTTTTAACTTTGTCTCCATGACCACAAATTTTCTCTCTTCTTCATTGATAAACATAATTACAATAAAAACTCTCACATAAATAAAAGATGAATGTTGAAGCCACAAAACAAAGAGCCCATAATAAACAATTTTATAGAATCAAGCACTAACCTTTACATTCCCAAGAGTGAGATATAAGAGAACCAAATTGTGAAGGCAGCCCGTTTTGTGAAATCATAACCCATGAAGTATACCATCTGTGATCTAGCACAGTTCTCGTTAAATGATGAGTCCCTGTGCAGTTGAATATGAGAGTTTCTCATTGAATTCTGAGCTCCTGATACCTTTTTGATTTGTTTTCATATATAGTATATGCATTTCTGAGAACAGGATACCAAAAGCAAAATAGAACCTATATTTTCCCCTTTTAATTTTAATTTTTTTGTAATATTTACCAGTCACTTTGCAATGTGTTATCTTCACTGATCAAAATGTGTCTACTTCTCTAGGAATGCTATTCAGCAGTTATTTTCAAAGCCGGGATTGGGTTTCAGCCTACTTTCTCCAGTGCATATTTGTATTTATTCCTTTGTGTACTATAGCATATTAAAAAATCTTAATACAGATTGACACATCGTCCTGAAAATGCCTGTTGTATATATGAAGGGACGTGAATGTTGGTGAGTTTGGTACTTGGATATTAGTGATGCAGATTCCAGATTTGTAAGAATAAATTAATTTTCTTTTAGCACAAACATTTTTGCTCTCCAATATTTGGACACGCAGTTTAATACTACACCACTCATAGCTTTGGGGTTTTTCATATCTACCACTTGCAATATTTTACATTTTCTCACTTGGATGTTTTCTGGTTGCAAAATCATTGTTTTAATGGTTACAGGACTTATAAACCAAACATGGAACTCCTCCTCATCCTTCATACTAAGCACACACCAGATTCTATTGCCCTCAGTGCACTGTTTTGGAGATTTTCCCCATAATTAGGAATTATTATTTTTGTACAATCTGTACAAGGCCATTTCATGTTTTAGCAGTTTTTAAGAGTATAAAACAGGGTGGATTTAATTTAAATCAAAGCTATGTAAATCATAATTTTAACCACGTGTTAAATCAGCGAACAGAAAACCTTGATTTAAATCATAGGTTTTAATTGTATTTTTTATTATTTATACTTTTTAGTTGTTTTCTAAAGAACAGTTGATTCTCATTGGTTGGTAAACACTAAAACATGTTGATTTGAAACTAAATAGAGCCTTTACATTATATTTGGTGCTTATTTTTGCTAACCAGGAGGATACATTATGTCTATACATATCCACTTAAGCAATTATATAGCTTAATTTATCTTTATTCAGATTTGTAATTTATTTTACAGTAAATGATGCATTTCTTATTTGCTCAGTGCTTACTATTTTACTTGTGATTTGTGTCAAGCTCTTTTTGGATGGTGTGACGGTGTGTACATGCCATGCACTGGGCAAGAGAGGGTTAACCCCATGCTATGGAGTGCAGAAGTCCTGCCCCTCAGACCATGCTGGGCATGCTTCAACTGCTGTCTTAGTATAAAAGGGAGCAGCCCAGCTCATTACAGGCTGACTACCGGAGAGGAAGGACCTTTGGATGAGGCTCCAGCTGAAGAGCTGCCACAGTCCTTGCCTGTGGGAGCTGGAGATCCTGAGATTAGGACCGGAGAGTAGGGTTACCATACGTCCGGTTTTTCCCGGACATGTCCGGCTTTTCGGCAATCAAACCCCCGTCCGGGGGGAATTGTAGGGTTACCATATTTAACAAATAAAAACGAGGACCCTCCATGGGGCCCTGGCCCCGCCCATTTCCCATCCCCAGCACCGCCCCAACTCTGCCCCTTCCCCGCCCTAACTCCGCCCCTCCTCCCTCCCACTCCCAGCCATGCGAAAAGGGCTGCCCGAGCGCTACCGGCTTCACGGTTTGCCGGGCAGCCCCCAGACCCTGCGCCCCCGGCCGGCGCTTCCCCAGCGCAGCTGGAGCCCGGGAAGGGAAGTGCCCGGCCGGCGGCTGGGGTCCGGAGGCAAGGGGGCTGCCTGAAGCCCATAGCGCTCGGGCAGCTTGGCTCTTAAACAGAGCCGAAGAGTCAGGGGAGGAGCAGAGCAGCCGCGGGAGGGGAAGTGCCCGGCCGGCATTTTCCCAGACATGTTCGGCTTTTTGGCAATTCCCCCCGGGCAGGGGTTTGATTGCCGAAAAGCCGGACATGTCCGGGAAAAACCGGACGTATGGTAACCCTAGGAATTGCCAAAAAGCCGAACATCTCCGGGAAAAATACCGGCCGGGCATTTCCTCTTCCGCGGCTGCTCTGCTCCTCCCTGGACTCAGACTTCGGCTCTGTTTAAGAGCCAAGTTGCCCGAGCCAGTGCTACCGGCTTCGGGCAGCCCCCCTTGCCTCCGGACCCTGCGTCGCCGGAGCAGAGCAGCTGGAGCCGGGGAGGAGAAGTGTCCGGCCGGCGGCTGGGGTCCGGAGGCAAGGGGGGCTGCCCGAAGCCGGTAGCGCTGGCTCGGGCAGCTTGGCTCTGAAACAGAGCCGAAGCCTGTGTCCGGGGAGGAGCAGAGCAGCTGGAGCCGGGGAGGAGAAGTGCCCGGCCGGGGGCGCAGGGTCCGGAGGCATAGGGGCTGACCGAAGCCCGAGTGCTACCGGCTTCATGGTTTGCCGGGCAACCTCCAGACCCTACGCCTCCAGCTGGGCGCTTCCCCTCCCGGGCTCCAGCTGCGCTGGGGAAGCGCCGGCCGGGGGCACAGGGTCTGGAGGCTGCCCGGCAAACCGTAAAGCCGGTAGCGCTCGGGCAGCCCTTTTCGTGTGGCTGGGAGGGAGGAGGGGGAGTTAGGGCAGGGACTTTGGGGAAGGCTGGGGAAAGGGCGGAATTGGAACGGGGCCGGGGCTGGGGGTGGGAAAGGGGCGGGGCTAGGGCCTGTGGAGTGTCCTCTTTTTTTATTTTTTAAATATGGTAACCCTACCGGAGAGCTGTGACCAACGGAGACCCAGGGAATTATCTGCGCTGAGAAGCCTGGAGACCCCAATAACCCATGGACTACAGCTTCAAGAAGAGTGGTAGGAAGTGACCCAGGGAAGGTGAGCGAGTGGTATCTCTGACCCATGTGAGGGCAGTGTGTTTCGGTGGGATTCCCCACTGACCCAGTGGTGGACCACACCACCAGTGTTAGAGCCCTCGGTTGGGGCCTGGTGGAGTCAGGTGGGCCTGGGGTCACTTACCCAGGCCACCCCGCCCCTCTTGTGGCAGCCCCTCAGGTACTGGCCGCAAGGCCGCACTGCCATGCCTCAGGACTGTTATATTTACTTAGGCTGCCAGGCTGCACTGCCCTGTGCCTGAGGGCTGTTGTATTGACTCTGGCCACTAGGCCGCACTGCCCTGTATCTGTGGGCCATTGTACTGACTCTGGCCGCTAGGCCACGCCACTCTGAACGCAAGGGCCGCTGTAATTGACTGTCTGCTAGACCACACTGCCCCGAACACAAGGTCTGCGGTACTGACTCTGGCGTTTGGGCTGCACTGCCCTGACTCCAAGAGTCACCATATTGACTCCGGCCTCTGGGCTACGCTGCTTTCAACCTAAGGACACTCTGTTAGATTGTAACCGTGGTGGCATCACAACCCCGCCCCACCCCAAAGGAGGATGGGGTGTGCATACCACGTGCCAGATGGAAATTGAAACTCGATTAGAAATGCACAAACAGATTTTTTTAAACATATTACTTTAAATGTGCTGGATCGAGAAGGAACAAAATTTATCAAAGAGTGTCTCAAAACATGGTTTGCATTCAAGACTAACCGATTTATTAAACAAAAGAAATATTATCTGTAGTAAGTTAGTATTATCTAGTCACCATGACCTTGAAGATTTTAGGACTAGCAAATCTCATCCTGTCATACCCCATTTTTATTCATAGATGAGAAGGGAACAACAAACTCCTGGTTTTTCTCTTCCCAACTGGCTTCTTAACTTTCAAGGAAACAGTCATTAAACTGAAATAGCTGAATAAACTGAAACGAAGAAAATATTCTCTCTGCACTTGCAGAAGAGGCTACTTATGTCAAAAGTTGGTTTAGACTTTCAACAAACTCTGATTTTAGAGGCTTAGCCAGTGACTTCCACCCCTATATTGCTTTGACTTTCTTAAAATCCTGGAAGCAAACATATATTGCTTAATATTATTTTGTATATTCAACTTAAAAGTTTCAATAGATTATAGTAAGTTTAGTTCTTAACATAGGTTGTCAATTTCAAATTTAATTTTAAATAGGTTTATTTAATTTAATTAAAGAAAAACCCAAATGGATTTTTTTATTTACTTATTTCAAATAATCAATTTTTATATACCATGTCTAAAAATACTGTTTGGAGTAAGGAGGATGGTGGCATTGAAGAAAGGAGGAGAAGGTTAGAATGGGATGTACATTTCCAGCATAAAAAGCGATTGAGATGTTTTCCTGTTGTAATATTTGATTCATTGCTTTTTGACAAGAGAGAACAACCAGAGAAAGATTAAAAAGAAAGAGTACAAACTATTCTAGGAAAACAACACAGATTTTGTTTGATCCCCAAACTGCTGGCATATTGTCAGCATTGTTGACTGTTGTAGTAGAATCGTCAGGACATTATATATATATATATATATATATATATATATAAAAGATCATTAGTCTAAAGTAACCAACCCCAACTGGTCTGGGTTTTTTTGGGTTTTTTTTAGACCAAAGTTAAAGAACTGTATTGTGTCCATGATCTATATTGCCTTGTACCTGCCCACTTCAACCTCCCTGACACTTGACCTGCTTTCAGGAAAGCAAGAAGTTCAATTTAAGTAGAAGTTCCTATGGGGAGGTAATGGTTTGACCCTTGATCACCCCACCACAACTGTTCCAATTCTCTAATGATTTCCCTGCAGGGTTCATTTTCCAGTTTTGGGTCAAAGACCAACACATCTGCAAAGACAAGAGGTGACACAAGCAGTGCATGATGTATCTGAAAATAAGTGCATCATAAAGGATTACAGCTGGCCTTTGAATTCAAAATAAAAGGAAGCAAAGTGCAAATCGTATAGTATCCTGCATTCATGCTAACAAACACAGACATGTTAGAGAAGAGAGATTCTAGGCCAGGTCCAGAACCAACAATCACTTTTTAAAAAGAGTTTTGTTTCATCACTTTTAATAACTGGGAAATCTGACTCACAAGTTTTCATTATTTCTGACCAATTTAGCTTACATACATCATGATTTTAAAACAGCAAAGTTAAGAGGGTCTCTCTAGAACCATGGAGAGAGAAGGGAACGATGATCCAAATTATACTTAACTTTCACTTTTTCATTTTGTGTCTTAATTTACCATTACCATAAATGGTAAAAATATCATTGAAAGGTGTTGTTTACCTCCTCTCACTGAATACCTGTAATATATGAAACCTCTGATTTATTTTTTCTCCTGAAGTTTTAAACAATTAATTAAGTTATATGATTTTAACTCGGAGAAGAAGCATTTGAAAGGTGGAGGTGGGCAGAAAATTTTCAAAAGAGATCAAGAAAATGAATGCGACCATGCTATTTGCTTCCTAAAGAAAGAAAAATAAACTATTATTCCCTCTATCATCTGTGTATGTGAGAATTATAAAAACACGAGTTCTGTAATACAGTAATGTTTCACGGGATGCTGACTAGATGAAAAGTGGCATGTAGCAATCTTATACAAGGGATCAGATTACACCACTGAGTCCAGTTCTATGGATGTTTTGTATCTGCATGGCCACAGCTACCCTTAGACTGAGGATAGCCAAGGAAGTCTCTGGAATAGCTTCCCATAGCCCTGGCATGCATCATCTGTTTTCTGATATATGTAGTTCAGTTAAGGTTACAAGGTAATGAACTACAGAAGGCAAAATATCCCCAGTTAAAAATCTCTTTTGGTCTTTACTATTCTAAGTACCACCAACATTAAAACTTGGAAGAAATACCATGGCGTCATAGTCTCCTCTACTTATTACAACACCAATAAATAAATTGTATTTCTAAGGTGTCTGCCCTGATAATTTTCAAAGAAAACTGTAAAACTGGTTATCTGGTAGTAAATGATCTCCAGTTTATTAATTATCTTCCCGGAC
Source organism: Malaclemys terrapin pileata (assembly GCF_027887155.1). Classification (NCBI taxonomy): domain Eukaryota; kingdom Metazoa; phylum Chordata; order Testudines; family Emydidae; genus Malaclemys; species Malaclemys terrapin. Next base: position 91,958,882 of record NC_071507.1, read on the forward strand.
TAAGATTTTTCAAAAAGATTAGCAACTTCAGGTGTTCAACTTAAGACACCTTAAAAGGCCTTACTTTTCAGAAAGTGCTGAGTACCTTGCATCTGAAAATTAGGCCCCTTTATGATGTTTCAAGTTAGGCATCCAAAAATCACAAGTCACTTTTGAAAATCTTGGCCATATGAGTGTACACTCTCTCTTATACAGATTTGCACGTACATGTATGATCTATATATATATAATAGTGTGTGTGTGTGTATAGTATTTGAGAGTGTGTGTATATGGGGTGGGGATGGGGGGAGAAGAGAGAGAGAACATAAGGTATCAGTCTGTTGCCAAAAAGGGAAAAGAAAGAAGGCAATCATTTTGATATGACACACTGAAATACTATATGTATGTCATCTCCTCAGACTGCAGCTAATCTAAATAAAATTATAATTGATGATGCACAGACAGAGAAGTAAACAAAAACATGGTTGTGATGCCTTCTACTGCATCAAGAATATAATATAATCCATTATTTGCTAAATTTGGGTGAGAAAAAGGAGACAAAATAACTATGAAAATAATGCTTGATGTTATGACTTTTAAAACCTTCTTCTATTACAAATACCAAATTTAAAACCCCAGTGTGAAGTCCCTTAGGATGGGTAGCCTTGATAGTCTCACAAATTACCTCATGATGTGTTTATTATTACCTTTTTCTATTTTGGCAAAGCTGAGAAGAGGGCAATAAGCCCTTTGCTTCCTTTTATTTTGAATTCAAAGGCCAGCTGTAATCCTTTATGATGCACTTATTTTCAGATACATCATGCACTGCTTGTGTCACCTCTTGTCTTTGCAGATGTGTTGGTTTTGTATATGTGACCAGGCTAGGCTAGAGTGTATTCCTGCTGCCAGCTTCTTGCTATGTGACAGGAAAAGTTCTGTTAATAAAAGACAAATTGATGTACTGGTGGATGACTCGAAAACCAATTAACTGAATTTAAACCATGCCACTGTTCACCAGAGTTGTATTTTGCTACTTCAGCTTACCTCCCTGTCTTCTCCACCCCTCATTGTTTACAAGCAGCTAGAACAATTTATTACAACACCCTTCCCATCACAACACTTCCACTTTCACGATTACCTGTGCTTGGGGAGCCTATCACTTGAGCACTTCATTTGAAGTGCTCTTGACTGGATTTTCTAAAGAACAAAGCAGTTTTATACCTCCTGCTATAAAAAAACAGAAAGCACTTTTATCTGATATTTTCAGTCCATCAATAGGCGATACAGATATGCTGCAACTGGCTGCCACCAAGGAGAGAAGGTCTGTCCATTTGAACTCTTGAGGGTCAATCATATCACTATTTCTGCCTTTCCTTGGGGGGAGAGGAAATTAAAAATATAACCCTAAACCTCCAACACTCTAGCCAGTATATACAAAATGTTTTAACACAAAAGGCCATCATTGCCAGAGCAACAATACTGCATCTAAGAACAAAATTAATCAGAGGGCATGAATAAGCAAATACATTCTCAGCAAGCTAAGAACCTAAATGGTAATAATTTCTTTTCCTACATTTAGCATTTAAATTTAATTTTCTTATAAGGCAGTACAAGGAGGCATTGGATGAATGCATGAGACAGCTGGCCCTGCTGTCCATGGGCCATGCAACGCTAACAGGAGTCCCAACTCCTTTCAATAGGCAATTCTGCTTAAAATCAATGATGGGAATAAAATAGGGAGTGGTTTTTCTTTTACTTTAACATTATGTAACCCTTTGTTGGGGAAGACCTTCACCCCAGCTTTAACAATGATACCATCGCTCACCTTGGCATGGTCTTTATTGAGTCAAAGGGTATGTTTACATCCAGGTTTTCAGTGAACAGCACGCTGTGGGCGCTACTCAAAACAAATAATAAATCTAACACACGTTTGCTCTTTTTTGAACTTACGTACTAGATAGCACGTATCCAGAAAGATGCTGGATGTCATTTCTCCTCATACCCATCCCGCTCCCAACCCCAACACATGCACGTTCCCCTCCTCTCTCAAAGAGAGATGGGAATAAAATAGTGAGTGGTTTTTCTTTTACTGTAACATTATGTCTGTGGCTGCATAATGATATATATTTACATCACAGACGTGCGCTTTCGGCAGCTTTTTGTATGGACTGATAGATTGTCTTTATAGATGTGAACTTATCAGGGTTTTGCTTAGTGTAGGTATCCAGACAAGCAGCTGGCAGCAAGGTTTCTTTTGCACTAATTACATTCTTTTCCAAAAGTTCACCCTGCCTGGGTGTCCAGGTAATTGCAATTAAGGCAGGAATCTGGTAATTAGAAATTCAAGTGCCCTGCCAAGAACAATACACTTCCTCTTGACGTGCTGCCCAAAGAACTAATTCACTTGGAAAGGACAGAAGCTGATGTGAAGTGGCATAGTAGATGTTGATTAAGCAACAACTACTGAAATAAATTCCCATCCCCCCTAAAATCAAATTCATTACACCTCATTTAGGCTCCTGGATAGTGTGTTTTATTACCTCTGAAACACTGATTGATAAATAAATAAATGAATAAAAGAGCAGAAAATCACAAATACCCAAACCACAGTATTTTGTACTCATCAATTTCAGAGTTATCCTGGCTAGCAACGAAGAGCAGGAACTTTTTTTTAAAAACTGAAAATAAAACTCTTCGCTCGCCTACCAAAATGCTAATTCTCATATCAGTGACTCAGCTTCTGCTGCCTATAGACATTATTCATTTAATCCCAAATTCCTTAGCATTCCTCGAAAGATTTTTAACAAGCCTCAGTAGAGAACAAGGAATACAGACAAGAAACTACAAAGTAAAGCCACCCACAACACAGGGTTCTAACTAAATACAGATAATACATTCCCCAGTAAATTAAGTATATTTAAACATTTTCAACTAGAAACACTGCTTGTTTTCTTCTTTTAACTTGTAACGTTCCCATACATTTACGTCTATTTCATAGCTATTCTTAACACATCACTTCCAAAAGAACAAAATAAAAAGGCAGATCTTTCTAAATTCAGATGGTGTCATATTGACATGCTATATGCTGCTCATCCCATTCTGAGAATAAATTTTATGGTATCTTGTAGAATTGGAAGGGACCTTGAAAGGTCATCAAGTCCAGCCCCCTACCTTCACTAGCAGGACTGATTTTGCCCCAGATCCCTAACTGGCCCCCTCAAGGACTGAAATCACAACCCTGGGTTTAGCAGGCCAATGCTCAAACCACTGAGCTCCCACATACAAAATACAATTCTTTCCCCTTTTCAGAATGTCTACACTTGACTTTTTAATTGTGTTTTATCATGTGTTAACTAACACAACAGTAAATTCTAGAGTGGACACTACACAAATATTTCAATGTCTCAGGATAGCAACAAACACTGGTCACCAGTCTATACCAGAATTTGCAATAATGTTAATTAGAAGTTAGCAAGATTAAAAGAGGACCTGGATATTTATATAGATAACAAGAGTGTCCAGTAATGAAGTTAATGATAACAAAAATTCTCTCTCTGTGCATGGATCTTCTCCCCTTGCAGGTATGTCAGCTTTCGCCACAGCACAATCTGCCTGTGAGGAGAGGGCAGACTGGGCCAGTAGGTGCACTACACAGATTATTGTCTCCCCCTGCCCCCACTCCCCGCCTTACAAAGAAATTAGCTGAGAAATGATTCAAAGGATAATACAACCTCAGGTGGCATGACCTTCTGCGTGGAGCATCCCCATGCTGTGGAACCCCCCCTGTTAGAATGGCCTGTCAGCGTAGCTCCTTCAGTGCCATACTGACAAGGGATGAGGGAGAGCCACAGGAAGCCAGGAAGCAAAGTGAATAAGAAGTTCTTTGCCTGGAAGATTTTGGGAGAATCCATGCGTTGCAGGATTCAGCCTCCTCCTGCCAGTTCCACAGAACTGGGTGAACAAACTCTGCCCCCTAAACCCTGATGGAACATTCCGGTGGGAATTCTATGCAGGGAATCTTGCAGAGCTTTCATCTCCCACTGGCTCTTCGATGGCTTTTCTGAAGGAGGGGACAATCTGGCCCAGTGTTTGCCACCTAAATGCTGTAGCACTATGCCAATTCACGAAAGGCAGAAAGTGAACCTGACTAGTTTATTTTCATTCAGGGTGAACATAGAACAAAAAGTAAGCTAATACTACTAATGATGCAAAGAAAATTGGATTTTTAAAACTGTCCCTTTTAATAGTCTATGGTGTTATTTAAAAAGAAAGATTTTTTAAAGTATATATACATATATGTCTAAAATCTAGATTTATATATACTGTATTGTTCAAAAATCAGGTAAGGTCACAAAATGTTGATTTCCTGAAATTACTTTCATTATAGTTTCTTATTTCCATTATCTAGTGCATGTGATTATAAAAAAATCTAAACTAGTCAACATATAAAGAACAGGTTACTTATCAAGAGTGCAGTATGCATATTTCATAATGCTACATTTTCATTAGTACCTGCCTTTCCTCTGAAAATCTGTTTTTCTATAGGACTCCATTCTGAAAATATTTATACATGTGCCTGCCTTTAAGTACATGAATGGCTCCCCTAGCTTTAATGGGACTATGCAAATTTAAGCATGAGCACAAAAATTTGAAGGATTTGGGCCTAAATCTCCTCTCTATAAAATACAAAATCTTAGGAAGGGAGGGAGGACTCTCTCTCTACATGAAAATGAATATTAGTTACATGTTTATACTGCATGAATCAAGAAAAATGCTCTCTGGTATTGCACTCAAGGTTTCCCAAATTGTTGTTTCTGGATGCTACCACTACTGCTTCTAAAGCAGTTATCTAGAACCACAGACTGGGACTCAGTATCAGGAGCCAGGATTACTTAAAACTCAGGAGTTTCTGGTTCTTTGTTCTATGCTCCGACCACTAGAGCTTTTAATAAACTAACATAACTAGGACTGATCTGGGGTTTACAAAGCAACACAAGCATAACACACAAAATTCAAAATGAACATCATAAACTGAGCCTAGAGCCTGTTCCATAAAATGTATATAGAGCCCTGATGGGAAGCTATGAAAAGGAAAGGATGCTTTGAAATTGTCAAGATTATTTTTTTTGGGTTTATAAAATATTATAAGATCAGTGTCCCCCTGTCTTTTAGTGTTTTTTTAAGTCTATAAAATTCACCAGATCTACCATGAACTGTTTTCCTATTACCCTAGAGGGCTATGCAGATTCCTCAGATCATAGCCAGACATAACTATTGAAGGAACAAGCTGAGATCATCAAAACCTTATGACTAAAACACTGAAAACAAAAATAAAATGTACAGTTATCACCGCCCACCCCAGAATTACATCAAGTGCACAGTAAGAAAAGCCTACAGTAAGAAATTACCTCTCACACACTGCAGCAAAGCCTCAGGAGCTAATAACACAAGAAATAAAACTGCTGTTTTGATTGATAGATCCGTTAAAGATTCTTATCGCTTATTTCCAACATTGTCAGTCAAATATGTTACTTCTTTTATCAGTCGCAAAATAAAGCTATTTTTGACTAGACCTAAAGACATTGGGGGGGAAATTTACGCTCTCAGCCAAACAGCAAATGAGGATAAATATTGTTCATTTGAATTATCAATGTATTAAGTATAGACGGTAGTGAAGGGTTAATTGATTTGAATTAGCATTGCATTCCTCTCTCTATTCCTCCTTCCCACTGAGCCAAGGCAAGGATTTTAGAGCTTTTCTATTTTATAACATTAGTCTTTCCACCCTGCAGTTACTGTAGGTAGGTTTTAGGGCATATAGGGTAATGTAAACGAGACTTCTCAAAACGGTTGGCTTTCACAGCATATTTTAAGACAGACAATAACGGCATTGACAACATATCTTTTAAGCATAAATGTGAATGTTGAGAAAAGGGTGACGCACAGCATCACTGTGCTGCCATATCAAAATGAAACCCGTAGTTGTATTTTTCTAGGTAAGATTTATTATTTTTAATGAATACAGGATCTTTCAAGTAGCAGGCTGATTTCATTGCTGCAGCACATAGTCAGTTGCCTGGTGCTTCACATGCCATAATGTGGAGGACAGACATGATGCTTTTTAGGGCAGTTGGGTTTAGAGGGACTGGGGAGAAATTAAGCATGTAAACATCTTTATCACAAAAACTGGCAGGAGGATTTAGGGGCAAATATAGTACCTGGCACTATTTTGACTCATTTTCTGAAAATTACTAGATTGCAGGTATATAAAAACCATTCCTGCTGCCTCCAGCCCATCCACATTTAAGTTCCTTTTAAAGACTCACTTCTGCTGTGCTGCCTACACCAAAAAAGTCCTTGAATAAAAAAAATCCTTATTTGCTATTCTCCTTTCCATAACTGTTATCTGTCCTTAGGTTTAGGAACATGAATGTGTTGGGGTCCTTTGACCTAGACCTTAAGAATGTTTTTTCTGTCAGCTCAACATGGACATTAAAGATCCTGTGGTACAGGGATTTGGCGTGGTGTCCTGAACTCAGCACTATTACGTGGTTTGCTGTGTGCCAAATGTCTGCCACCCTCAGGAGAGGTGGCTGCATTTCAGTGATGTCAGACATCTGTAACTGCAACGCAGTTTGGGTCTATCAGGATGAAGGCACTATGTGCATTAAATATATTATAACAATTAAGTTATATTAAATCAACTTGCTTTTATAGCAGCTTAAAAAGATAGTTAACTAGGGATTTTAAAAAGTTAGCTTTAGCCTGCCAATTATATAAAACAATCACATTAGAATATTACACCACTTCTTTCTTCAAAAACATACAGGCTTGCGAGCTGCATCTATTCAAGCAATGGAAAGTTGCCAAAGTGCAACTAGCAGAACTTGCTTTTTGAGAATGGAGCAGTCATTTTACAAAAATTATATTAACCAGCACATAGCACTATAAATTGCTCTATAAAAGTAGCAAACAGTCTTATAAATTGCTCTTTTAAAAATAACAACAAAAAATAAATATTAAGTTAACAAAGAGCCCCCAGCTGTAAAATAGGCTGCCAATCCCTGACTATGGTGATGAAAAGCCATAAGGAAACTTCAGCACATTGCAAAAATAATGTGAAAGCAAGGTGCCAAGTATATTTAGTATATTTGGGGGAAGTGATCAGCTCTAACAGAACCTACTTTAGTATTGCATCCGTCTAAAGTTGACATCCATTTCAACAGGCATGTTCTTCTCGAGAAATCCATTACCACTGAATAATCTGTTTGAGAGCTATTTCCTGATAGACAGTACTACACTGGACAAATACAAGTCACAGTCTCATAACAGTTGACTAGCTGGTGATAACAATGCTAGAGGGTCATTTCCCCCATTTTATAAAAATGCAACCCCCAATACCCACCTTGCTTCTTCCACCATGTTCTCCATAAAAGCTCAATACAATTTGAGATAACATTTCCCATATATCTATTCTAACAGCCACTGGAAGCTTCCACAAACCCCCACAACTTGCATTAGGCTTCAACCTGTGTGATATTTCTTCACCAGACTTAAGAGAGAATTGCTGTTTTGATTGCATTTTTAAATTAAAGGGAGGAACTCTTTGCTAACAGGAAAACCCTGCACACAAATCCATATCACACATGGGTACGACGGCAAAACTCCAAGTATTTTTATAAAATGTGGGCAAAGGCTCACCTACTGACAGCACAAACAGAAAGAATGTCATAAGGGAAAAAATTACTATGTAGCCGCCATTATTTTTCCTAAGTAATTTAATGTTTAAAAGGAGATACAGTACATAATGACCTTCCCACCCAAAGGGTAAGAGCTTTGTCATTTGTGAGTTATTTGTATACTCCTGCTAATTTTATTGTTACTCTACCCCAATTATTATGAATATTCATTTTATCTCACCTCTCTCTGTATGCACTTATTAACTCTATAGATACACATGTATTCAGGAAAATAAAATAAAACCACCTATATAAATCCACCTCAGACCTATACACACAGAAAACACAGAATTCAACAGTGGTGCATTCGTCTTTAGAAATAACATTTCAGTATATTTGAATTGCCACTGAAGAGGTTCCAAATTACCAGATACCATCTGAAATTAAAACAATTCCTTTAACAGTGACTTTTTTTGGCAGAAATGTGAACCTACTGAACATTTTTATTATTATTATTTACTGAACACTAAACTGCATTTTTGTCTTATACAGTTAAATTAATAGAGTAAGCTGCCTAAAAGATCTAGCCATGTTGTGTTCACTTCTATCCGCTGCTTCAGTTTTAAAGCACATTTTCCTTTATTTCACTTTTCCACAAGCCATAAAAAAACTCATTTCTAATTCATCCGTTCGTTCAGCTTAACCTCTCTTCTCAGCAATTAAAGCACTCTGCGCATCCCTCATCTATCACACAGCCAGCTAAATAATGCATTGCGTCCTCCGCTCATCTTTTATCATCCCAAATGACAGGTATTAGCATATCTCCCCAGTCAATTACAGTGCAGCGGAATAATCACAGCATAATTGGGCGAAAGCCACTCTAATCACCAACCCTGCAAACTCACAGAATAAAAACTGAGTGGCAGTTCAGACAGGCCTTGCTCTTGTCCATGACTCTAGCCAACAAGCTTGGCAGGTCTCCATTTTCTTCTGCCTTTTATAACTTATTCTTCAGGGGTAAACTTCTCAATAAACACATAGCAGATTAAAAGTAAAAAAATAAATCTACACATACTGATATAGAAATAGTATTTACTATCTAGTGTGTACGTATATATGATGTATATTTCTTGACCTTCAGGTGATACTGCAAGTCTCAACTTTTTAGACAAACTTTTGGGGAAAGGGTTTTTGCTTGAGGGGCAATTTATACAATTTTATTTTATTTTATAGTAGCGCAGGTTGGAAATTTTTCCTTCCCCCCCCCCCCCCCCCAATCTTCCTCCCTCCCTGAATTAAAGGTTCATTTGATTGCTCCTGGGTTTGTTTTGCTTTTTAGTTTTGCTTTCCAACGATTCCCATAGGTGCCTGTTTATTGTTTGTCTGTTCCAAACTTATATTAAAAAATAATTAAAACCTCCATATATATCGGAACATTAAACAGAATACAATCAAAATTTCCACTGCTAGCCAGAAAGAAGAAAAAGTCATTTAAGAGCAAATCTCTGTCCCTTACACTCAACCTGAGTAAAGGGAAGTGGCAGTGATGTCTCCCCACAGCCATTACTCCAGCCTCAGAGTGCAGTGCTCTCTGCAGGACATGTGCCTCTCCCTCAAATGAGTGTGTGAGGAACAGTCACAGGAGCCCCAACCCTCCCATGGCCTGATTAAAAAAAACATTCTGAACACTGAGGCACAAGTAGCCTATTTAGAGCACTGCTGTGTAGTGTTCAGGGGCTCTACAGGCCCTGTGTTGGCTCCTGGGCTCCTGCCCATCCAGCACAGCAGAACCACAACAGTTCTGCTATGTCTGGGGCCCTCTGAATATTAGGGGAGGGTGCACTCACCTTTTAATGACCAGGCTGCTGTTAAAAGTTCTGCTTAATCACTGTGGCTCCATTCCTGCAACAGTCTGTACTTGCACAAAGCTGTTTGCAGGTATGGAACCTATGACAGCATATCAGGGAACTAGGACATGGGTTAAAAAATAATTTTTAGGTTTTTAATAAATATTTAGGAGGACACAAATTTGCAAATGTCAGATATGTTATAAACTGGTGGGGAAAGTCTTCTCAATTCCAAGGGCCAAATTTTCTTCTTTCTTACGGCATGTAAATATAAAGTAACTTAACTGAAGTCCATGAATTTACTCCAAACTTATGCTGCTGTCACTGACAGCAGAATTTGGTCCCAAATATGTCCCTTTCCCCATTTACCAGTCCATCACAAAAACAAAACAAAACAAAAGAAACCCAAATGAAAAAATTTAACTGGATCTTGTCGCCATACCCAACACCATAAATCTTAGACCTCCCCTGCTAGTTATTCAGCAGCACAAGTTCCACCCACTATGGTTGGAGTGAATTTTATCTAGTCAGAGGAATTAGATTTTATGCAAGTGAGGTTCAGGCAAGTTGCGCACGTACACCAATCTGAGGTCACAGTGAGCCCCCGCAGTGGCAACTACTCCAGCTGCAGCTCCTCTTTGCCATCTGGATAACACGGTAGGGAGGGACCCATCACACACAGGAAGAACCTGAAGCTGCTCCACTGTCATAACTCCATTGTCACTCTATACACAGCCATGCAGTTAAAGGACCCACCCAAAGGGTTTAAGAAATGTGGAGAGCTTTGTGCTGGCCTTTGGCACAAGGGGGTCATTTTTTATCTGCTTGAGACACTACAGAATTGTGGCCCTTACACTTTATTTGAATAAGAACATAAAATCATTGTTTTAAAATAGCTTTTAAGTTTTCACCTTATTCCTAACTTCTTTCATTTTTTCTAATAATTGTTTCCCCTGAGCCACTTGCCAAATTTATCACTGATGAAGGCAGTAGAGCTACACCAGATCAATCTGATCCATCGTGATTCGCCCCTCTTGGTTTTCAGAGTGGAGCTGAAAACGTACGTCATGCCTGTTTTTGTTCAATAACTTCATGTTACATAATTTCTTGTCAGACATCTTTGCATGCCAGTATCATTGAGCATATTAGCAAAGCTCTGTAAAATTTGCTACTAGATTGCTGCTACACAGCCAGAAGAGGGAACACAAAAGCCCACATATTTATGCCGTGTGAAGATGTAAGCTTTACTTTCACTATGTTTTCAATAAGGTCCAAATTATCCCTTTCCTCTCCAGGTGTGGTGAGACCCAATGCAGCACATCTATTGCAGTTCTACTGTACAGAGGGAAAAGAATGAAAGATAACGGGATCCCAAAAAGAGGGCCACACCCCTTGCACTCCCAGGTGACTCTTTGGAAGAGGACAGGGGGTGGGATGGAGGATCCCTGTGTCATTTCCACCTCCATGCATTGAACTGTACAAATGGCTCAGAAGGCTATTCAAGCCTTTGGGACACAGTAGCAGCCATGAATTATCAATTGTTTGCAGCATGAGGGCAAGATTCCTCCTTTTGCCACTGGGGAACTCCCCAATGTCCAGCATGCTACTCAGGATGAGTGCTGGGGGCAGAGTTTGGGAAACGCGTATAGATTCTCTCTCTCCAGCTCCCATCACTTCAGACTGAGTTATTCCACTTCCCTCATTTATTGTTAAAAAAATTCAGCTTTATGAAATATATGTTTTAAAAACAGGGCATTATTTTCCCCACTCTACTTAATTCATGCAAATGCACTGAAGACCCACAGCAGCCTCCAACTTTCTGGCTCTTCCAATTCCAGACACTCATACTCTCAACACATTCACTGAAACTGATGTGGCTTGGGGAGAAGCCAGTCAACAAGGGGGAAAAAAGCCATTAAAAAAACTGGCTTTAAATTTTGGCTTTGAACAGATAAAAAGACTTTTTTAAAAAAGGCAGCAGCTTTTTTCCTCACCTCCTGTGAAGACTAGCTTCATTCCTCCTCTCCTATATCAACCCCAGCAAACTGCAGTAAGTCTGGTTAATTGCGTCAGAGCGGCTTGTGTTGAGGAAACCGGTATGCTAGATGCTGCCACAGGAACCTATAAAGCCCACAGACGTTTTCTTTCTACAGTGAATTTATTGCTCACGAAAGAAGTCTGATTGATAGCTCCGGAGAATAAATGGAATTCTCCATTTATCTACACAAAAGACACAACATAGCATAGGCACTAGTGCTGCAAGCTTCCCCCTTGTTGGCCTGCCAATATTCTGTTCTGGGGAAAGTGATCTTTAGAGGTGAGAAGATACCTCAGGTTTTATAGTGTAGAAGCTATATTTCTACGTAGTAAGTGCTCACTTTGCAAAAGCCTGCTGTCTCAACATCAGGCAAAGGGGCTTTATATTTTTACATTCTAGTTGCTCTGAAAACATAAAAATTCTACAACATGTGATGGAACATACTAAAAAGGCAAAGCTTTCACTGGGAATCACATATCACATGTCTCACGTCTACATCTCGGGGATATAACCAGACAGAGGTCTGGACCAACCTGTAATTAACATAATTAAAAACTCATTCAACCATCTAACAAAATATGGAGATGTTGGAGATCAGCTAACTCCTCCCATATTACATTATTACATCTGGGGTTAAACAGAGGGATTAAACAAGGGGATCCAATGTCTCCTCTCTTTTTCAATCTAATTCTAGACCTACTCTTCTAAGAGCTACAATCTGAAGGAAGTAGCTTTTCTATTAGTTTATTTGGAAATCTTGCAGCTCTGGCCTTTGCTGACGATCTGGTATTGATCAATGACTCATGAGCATGAACAGAAATACTGGACTGCTGAGAGCCTTTTGTAATCTATCAACCTCGAAATACTACCAACCCATGATTCATCCACAATGAACAACTACAAACCCTGGTTAATCAGAATATGATCCACCCTGGAAAAGCAGAAAAATATCTTGGGATCAAGATGGATCCCTAGACAAGCCTCACTAAGCCAGACAGAGTAGGGAACATAACAACCTTTATAGACAGGATCCATTAGTCCCCCTTTGAAATCATCAGAAAAAACTCAAATTCTCCAATGGTATGCTATACCAAGACTGATCTATCTAGTGGACTGCACAAAACCCAGGCTCATCATGGTGGATTATATCAGCAAAAAATCCATCAAAGAATGGCTCTATCTACCCACTAGCACATGCAACAACATGCTATACTCTAGGGGAAAGGATGGCAGCCTTAGGCTAACAAAACAGGCTAGTCTGATACCATCCCTCCAAGATCGCCATTTGCAAAGGATTACCAACTCATCTGATAACACAAGAAATCTTGCAGAAATATGCAACCTAGAGAACCTACAGAAGGAATACAAAAAAGCTCAGGTAGGTCTGAGAATAAGATCCCAGAAATTGTCAGTGACAGGTTGATCTGTTAGTAAAAAAAATTCCCAATTCCACAAGATTGAGAACAAAAGAATGTCAAGTGTGGTGCTGCCTCCTTCCATCCCTGGGTAATGGAATAGTGAATGGATCAAGCTTCCAAGAGTGCACTCAGAGCGCAACCAACCAGGGAATTTCTAAGATGCTAACGAATAATATTGCAGGCTGCACTGCACATTATGAAACATGTTCCCATATTCTTGGACAATGCCAATCCATCCAGAATATAAGAATAAAAAGGTACAAAAAACGATATGACATTTTAGCAAAAACAGCTGCTAAAAAAAAAAAAAGGGGAGGGGGTAGTATATCACAAACCTCATCTCCACAATAAGGATGAAGAATTATGTAAATGAGACATATTTTTTTTTGCTAAAGACCAAACTGTTCTGGGAGTTAACATTATAATGTAGTTAAAGAACAAAAAGAATGGTCTACAGGAAGCTGCAAAAGGAAAGGTAAGTCACTACTCCCTACTAAAAAGACACATCAAGGACAGAGACAAAGAAATTAAATTTGGATTTCCAATAGGAACCAGAGGCAACTCAGTGGAATAGAACTACAACCTATTATCCAAATTGGGATTGAATGACTACATGCAGGACATATTTGCTCAGATGAGCAGTTCTATATTCAATGGTTATTCTTCAAGCTTTCACTAATTATGGCCCGACAGAAATATTATTCCAAAACTGACATTTACTTTAAGTTTTACAATTTACGAGTTTTGTTGCACTGTTTGTATACTGTTATAATTTCTGCACTTTATACTTGAGGTACACGTTCATTTCTGTAAAACTATTTTACATGTTAAATTATTGCTATTTTCATTAAAATACTTTCTCATTGTTATTCAAGCTGTTTCTTGACTGGCTATCTTTTCAGATCCAAGTTGTCCTACCCTTTCTTTAATCTTCTCTTTCTCTCCTTTTCAGAGCAACTTATAATGATTATGCTATAATGACCAGAGTTCACATGAATGGCTATAATTGAATGGGTGTCTATAACCCCAAATAGAAACCCCTCAATGTTTGATAGCACAGATGTAACATAGTAACAACATTCAGTCACTACTACCTTGGGCTGAAATGAGACCAATGAGATAGGGATGCAGATTAAAATCCCTCTGTTTAAATCCTGGAATCCATTATAAATCCCATACATTTATAGTTCCTGTATTGAGAATTAATTTTTTTTTTTTTACTATTTTTTGCCCCCATCATATTAATATGAAGGAGGCTGATGAGACTAAGAACTTCTGGTCTATGTGGTCTAGAAGATTTATACTCTGGTTTAATTCTACAACTAGCCTACCAGAACTAGCTCATTGCGTCTGACATTTTAGTCCACCCACACCAATGAAGTGGGGATAAAAATTTCTCAAAAGTAAAAGAATTTTCCTTCCAAGTCAGAGTATAGCAGGTCTGAGATCTCAGAAGAAAATAAAACATAACACACTTCAGTTATTTCTGGTAGGAGCAGTAAGAATAACATTCATTGCCTAAAAAGGGAGTACAGTTCTGCTTCCCTTTGCCACATGAGAAAAAACAGTTACCTATCTTTCCATAACTGTTGTTCTTCGAGATGTACTGCACATGGCCATTCCACTGTAGGTGGGCATGCACCCAAGGCCCAAATGTTGGAGATTTTTTCCCTCAGCAGTACCCATTAGAGTGGCTTGAACGCCCTCCATTGCTGCGTGCCACTGCATGCTGGTACAAGACAGTGGAGCTGTCTCCAGCCCTCCTCAGTTCCTTTGTACCAGGCAGACTCTGATAAAGAGGGGAAGGCGATAGGTCGTGAAATGGACATGTGTAAAAGATGTCAAAAAACAACAGTTACAAAAAGGTAGGTAACTGTTTTTTCTTCTTCAAGCGACTGTATATCCATTCTATTGTAGGTGACTCACAAGCAAACATCCATGGAGGTGGGTTCAGAGTCTATCTGAACAGTGATTGTAAGACAAGCCACCTGAAATTGACATTGTCTCTGGACTGATGGGAAATGGCATAATGAGAAGTGAAAGTGTGGAGTCATGACCAAGTTGCTGCTTTACAGATATCTACAATTTGCAGTCGTGCCAGGGAAGCTGCAGAAGCTGCTGGCGCTCTAGTAGAATACGCTAACACTCTAGCGGGCAGGATTGCATTAGCCAGTTGGTAGCATAAGCAAATGCATAAAGATACAGGAAGAGATTCTCTGGTCTACAACTACTACAAACAGTTGTGTAGAGGATCTGAAATATTTAGTACACTCCATATAGAAAGCTAAAGCCCTTCTAACGTCCGAGTGAAGCTTTTCCTCATCCCCATGCGTATGGGGTTTCTGGGGGATGGGGTGGGGGAGAAATGGGCTAACAGATTGCTTGGCTAACATGAAAATTAGAGACTACTAAAACTAGCTATAACTAACAAACTACTATTTTACAATTATATACAAAGAGGAGAAAGGGAAGTACTTGAATTAATCCAGCTTGAAGTCACTCCGACAACCATCACTGGCAGTAAGAAAGAACTGATTGGGGAGAGGGGCGACTCTGCTCTTTTATACCAGCATGCAGTGAGCCATGCTAACAGGTACCGCTGAGGGAAAAAATCTTTGACACATGTGCACAGGACTACAGTGGAATTGACATGCAATCATTCGAAGGAAAATTATACCATCATTCTAAAGCCATGGAAATAAGCAGTATCCTTTTACTCCACTTTTCCTCAATGCTAAACTCATCTATTCTCATTCTCTGTGTGTGTATGAGCATATGTTCTGAGTATATAAAAAAGAGGAAATCTGATACTCTCTGGTAATCTAGCACTTGCAAAATGCATGTGATTTAAATAATATACATTTTCTTAAACAAAGCTAGATTAAACACAGGGTCTAACATTTTGGTTTGCAGACTCAAGCCATTTTAAGGGAATGAGACAATAGTGGTTACAGAGTAGCTGAATCCAAGAGATAATCATGGAAAAACTGTGTAAATGTAATTATTAGATGCCATTTATGACAATCTCAAAACAGCATTCCAAGGCATACCATAACTCCACAGATTTAGAATGATCCTCTGAGATTAAGTGCTTTTTAATCACATATGCCTCCTTTCTAGTTCCTTGCAAACTAGACCAATTATTAGCAATATTCACTAGCCACTAAAGATTATCTGAATTCGCAGACCAAAAATGTTAACAACTTTTTGTTTTGGTTTAAAAATTTCACTTTCTCTCAGTTATGTACAAAATGCATACAATATGCACATATGCCTTCATATATCCAAACTCAATGCAATCCCTTTAATGTTACTTCCTAGAGGGCAGCTTACTGGAGGAGTATAAATAAGATATTTTTCCAAATAAAAATACTCTTTAAATTTAGGCACTATGTTCTAAATACCATTTTAAAATATAAAACAAACTTTCAAAAACAGTCTTAAGAAGGTGTTTTCCCCATGAGGTAACCATCAATGCCTCTGGTCTAAAGGCCTTTAAAAAGGGTATTTAATAAGGTGGGAGGGGAAACTACCTTTGATGTGATGTATTTGATACGCTATGGCCCTGGTCCTACAAAGACTTAAGCAAAAGTTTAATTTCATGAATCAGAGAAGTCCTGTTGACTACTGGGACTTCTAATGTGCTTAAAGTTAAGCATGTGCATAAGTGTTTTCAGGATCATTGTCTAAAGGAGGAACATGGA
The DNA here is from genome assembly GCF_027887155.1 of Malaclemys terrapin pileata. Taxonomy (NCBI): domain Eukaryota; kingdom Metazoa; phylum Chordata; order Testudines; family Emydidae; genus Malaclemys; species Malaclemys terrapin. The sequence continues at coordinate 91,975,547 of NC_071507.1, forward strand.
GCCCCAGAGCACAGACAATATGAATTGAGTCACTATCTGCCAATAACACATTCCAATGAAACAGAACTGGTAGAGATACGAAATAATGTGTGAAAGGACAGCCAAGGATGTAGGAAGAATCCAGGATAAGAGAGACCAATTGGGCAAAACCCATCTTAGTTTTAAACACTAAGCTTTGCCGAGCAGTTACAAAAATGGTGCACTGGGTATACTCAGCACATTCATTTTATATGTTTTTAACTCTGTTATACCAAATTACAAAAAGTTTTGTCAGATTTAACTATGGCCATCCCTAGAATGCTATGGTAAGTTGAGCTTTAAAACAAAATATTTTGCAAGTTATCCGCATGCAAAAAAGTCTAGTTTTTATTTTAAAATGTCAGAAAATACTATTTTTCTTTCATGCTCCATAATAAATATGGCTAAATGTATTTTATTGAAACTTTTAAAAAAGTCACTATTAGGCCAAGAGCAAACCTGAGAAATCTGAATCCAAAAGAAATATTTTTGAAAAAGTTATGATTAATTGAAAAGGTATGTTTAGAACACATTAGCCTAATATAAATAAGATAAAACACAATTCATAAACAAATCTGTATCCCAATCAGCAGTGCATTTTTATTTTATGCAAGTGCATAGATACTAGAAATGGTTGTCATAAAAAAAGAAATATAGACAGATTGTACTGTATTGACTTTAACTATAGCAGTCCTTATCAAGTGACCATTAAAGTTTCAAAATAATTCCCAACAGAACAATCTGTTACAGTTTTCTGAAATATTTACCTTTTGGGTTGTGTTTTCTACTTTTGGTCTCTGAAGATGCTTCCCCTCTCCCTTTCCAGAAAGCTGGAGCAAAACCCCATTTGGTCTTTTTGAATTATAGGAGAGTAAAAAAAAAAAACAACGCCCTTATTCCATTAAAAAAAAATTCTAACCATCTTTTTTCCCCCCACAGACACTCTGCAACAAAACAGACAGGGTCCAAAATTTGAAACATACAGTGGATGTATTTGAGACAAAGTGGGTGAGGTAAAATCTTTTTATTGGACCATCTTGGTTGGTGGAAGAGACAAACTTTCAAGCTTCACAGAGCTCTTCTTCAGGTGTGGAAAAGGTAACCAGTGTGTCACAGCTAAATAAAAGGTGAGAAAGATTGTTGTGCATAACACATGTTGCAAGAAACCACTTAAAATGAAAAGTTAAGCTTTTATGCTTAACAACAATCTGTTCCACCTTGCATTCAGCTATGACACTGGTCAAACAAAGGAAGGCACAGTCCCTGCCCTGAAGAACTTAAAACACTTAATTTATTTTAGTGTCCTGGTGCACACTAAGGACCTGCCCCCAATCTCACTGAAGTCATTTATATGGTATGGTAATGGAACATTATATCATTAACTTCAACGGTTGCAGGATCAGGTAGATGTACTGCGGCTGCATAAACTGCTAAATAAGATCCAATTCTGCCACCCTAATTCACGCTGAGTATCTTATTTCCATGAGCAGGGGCGGCTCTATGTATTTTGCCGCCGCAAGCACGGCAGTCAGGCAGCTTTCGGTGGCGCACCTCCGGGAGGTCCGCCAGTCCCGCAGATTCAGCGTACCTGCTGCCAAATTGCCACCGAAACTGCGGGACCGGCAGACCTCCTGCAGGCGCACCGCCAAAAGCCGCCTAACTGCTGCCCCCACAGCGACCGGCTTGCCGCCCCACGCACACGCTTGGTGTGCTGGTGCCTGGAGCTGCTCCTGCTCTTGAGTAGTTCCACCAACTCAAAGAGGCTGTTCCCATAGCTATTACTCAGTGTAAGACAAAGGAAGCAGAATCAGAAGGATATGTTTACACTACCTCCCAGCTTAGGTAGACAGACGTGTACTAGTGGGGCTGGAGCCAGTTCACTGAAAATAGCAGTGTCGATGTCACAGCTCAAGCAGCAGTTTAGGGTCTCAGGCTCACCCGACCCCTGGGACTGAGCTCTGGTGGCTAGCCCAAGTCTTTGCTGGACCCGCAATGTCTACACTGCTATTTTTAGCGTGCTAGCGTATACCCTGCTAGCATGTATCAGTTCACCCCGGCTGGGAGGCTCGCTCCCACCTGCTGTGTAGATATTCTGTAAGTGCTCACTAGATAATTCAAGGAACTCTGATGTATTCCTTGCAAAGTTGATGGACTAGTTATGGAACAAACAGTTCACAGGTCAAATAGCTTTGCAGGGTTTTTTTTATCTTTTCCCTCCCCTTTCTTTTCTTACCCTTTTTCGATTTTCTTTCTTAAAACAAAACAAATAATTAGGAATGGAATGCAAAATATGTGGTCAGAAAGCACTATGGTCACACAGCTAAAAAAAATTAAAAGACGTTAGGAACTGGACAAATTAAGCTTCCAACAGCAACAGAAACCTGGCTCTGTTATATCTAGGTACAGTTTTGTATTCCTGTGTTTCATTTTTAAATTTGTTGCTATGGTTTGTGTCATAAATGGTGAAATTCACCCAGGCACAGATCTAGGGCAATTAAGACCTGCATTGTCCCTTTGTAGCAGGTTGGGGGGAGAGGGTGTGGAGTAGTCACACAGGGAGGGGGCCTCTCTGAAGTCCTTCCCTAACACCCTCTGCCCCAGATTAGAGCAGTGGAAAGAGGACAGTGCATGGCTACTGCATTTGTCGTCATATGTGTCCAATGGCCCAAAAATCTTGATTAGATGCTGTGGAGGAGCTGAACTGCCTGACTGCGGGCTGGAGTGGCAGTGAATTCTATCTGTTCCCCACCCAATTCCCACAGTGTTTCCCACACAAAGCCTGAGTAACAGCTTTGTATAGGAGATTGAGAGGTCTGAATTCACTTGAAAGATATATAATAAAATACACAGGATGTGCAACATGATACAATTACTGTTGGAACCCACCGTTGGAATCACTGATTGTGCAATTCAAAGGTTGCATTAATTCTAGTTAGGATTTTTTCTCTTTTGCAAGTAATTAGATATTATTAATTAAATGTTTAATAAATAACAAAAAATATCTAAAAATTTGAGAGAGAGAATTTGCAATGGATTTTAAATCCAAAGCAGAATATATTTTTAGTTTGTAAACTCGCACACGTACACAATTGGGAGCCAACACAGGACTGGAGTGGCATTATGAGGAGAAAAAAGTGAGAGTATATGAGAACTTTGTATGCACTAAGAGTGGATTTAGTACACAGACCAGAAAAGGACCTCTTTAGCTAAACATTATAAGGTAAGCAACTAACACCCAGTTTCAAAACTGTGCCTAAATTAAGCAGAAAAGGCAAACTAAATATTAAAATGGTACCTGCATAAATATTTATTCAGATATTTTCACATAAGCAAGCAGGAACTGGTTAAAATTTGTCTCTGAAAATGCTGAAGACACAATACAGTAATTAATTTTTTTATTTATTTATCATCATAACCACACCAACTGCCCTATTTCTTCATCCCGCTAGTAAAAAGGGTACATTTCTACTCCACTACAACTCCAGGAACTTTTAGGCCATGTTAAATAAAGAAATGAAACTTCTGTAGTTCTAGATCTACCATTTGCGTCAGATTATAATCTCAAATGTAGAATTCTACTTTATGTGAACAATCTGATACTGCACTGGCACATGGAAGCGCACAGATTTTTTGAATTATACAGTGATCCATTCTGTGAATGTTAGTTATTGAGCAAGCCAAATCTGCACTAAGCAGTATGACTGAAAGAATGATGGCAAGAACTACATCTGAGCAGCATCACAAAATTAGACTGGAGGAGGCACACGGACTGCAGTCATAATCCATACCAGAGCAGGTTCTGGCCTTATCTTCTAACAGTTTCCTTTCTGTGGAAGTAGCTCCCTTTGCTATTCTACAACAATCAATAATATGAGTGGGGCATGAAATACAGAATTCTCACAGTTTAGACCAATGCAGGATATGAAATAAAGCAGCAGCGTATTTCTATATATGAATCAGGGATAACAACAATTTTATTAAATTGTGGTGCTCAGATAGCATTCTATGGCAATTAAGGCCATATAGGTAGTTAGTAGAAAGTAATGTGTTGATTAATAATTATTATCCTCCCTTTTCCACCCCACCCCACCTCCCAATTTTTCCCTCTCTGTTGTTATATTTTATATCTTCCAAAGAACAAAAATGTACCCAGCATTATGCATCCGAAGAAGTGGGCTGTAGTCCACGAAAGCTTATGCTCTAATAAATTTGTTAGTCTCTAAGGTGCCACAAGTACTCCTGTTCTTCTTTTAGCATTATGAAGATGGCTGATCATGAGAAGAAGACCTTTCGTTTTGTTTTTAAAAAGGCTGTAATTTGCACACCCTCTCCCCTGCTGATTTCATGCCTGGCCTCTTATCCTCAATGCCCATTCTAAGGTCTACTTTATGAAAATTTTGTTAGAGTAAAGGCAAGGGCTATGCTGAGCTGAGCCATGGCCTTCATTAAACATGCAGAACATAAACTGTTGACTCAAAGTGATAGTCAACTCATAGCACAGCAGAGGAGAAAACAAACAAAAAAGGATGAAGAGGCAAAGGAATGGAGAAAATATGGGCACAGAAAAGTCTGCCAATTCCTATTCAATACAGCCTGCTTGCAAGCACAATACTCTTTCAATTCACACCCAACAAGATTTCACTTGACATTTTCAAGTTAACTAAATTTTACTGTTTCTATTTCAGGCTTGGGGATCACTTAACAAGGTTGCATACACTGAGACAAACCTGGTTCTGTTGGTTTTTCCCACTAGCTTCACTCATGACTGTTTTACTAAACAAAATGTTTAATTTTGGGTCTCTTATTTATTTATTTATTTTTAGGAAAAACACAACTAAAAAACTAGTTCAAATAAAAAGCTGAATTTGAGGAAAGCAGTAGTACAGTTGGGAACAGAAGCACTAATTCAGCAAAGCATTTAAATACATGCTTAAGTCCCACCAAAGTCAATGAGGTTTAATCGTGTACCTAAAACAGTGGTTCTCAAACTTTTGTACTGGTGACCCCTTTCACATAGCAAGCCTCTGAGTGTGACCTCCCCCTTATAAATTAAAAACACTTTTTAATATATTTCACACGATTATGAATGCTGGAGGTAAAGCATGGTTTGGGGTGGAGGCTGACAGCTCACGACCCCCATGTAATAACCTCGCAACCCCAAACTAGGAGTCCCGTCCCCTAGTTTGAGAACCCCTGGCCTAAAATTACGCTTGTGCTTAAGTGTGTTGCTGAATAGGAAGGGATTGCTGTATTGTGTCTGGAGAATCACACTCTTTTCATGTCTCAGGGCACACAAGACACATAGTCTGTTCTCTGGGCCATTTCCCTATAGGGGAATTAGAAAAAGAAAGAGACACAGAGAACCTAGAGATATGGGTTTCAAATGATTGAACCTATGCAATATATTTAAAAGACTGGTTGACACCGGTTAGGCCGTACTGGAAGGAAAACTGCAGTTGGCATTATGGCTCACCAACTTCAATAGGGCACCAGAGGGGGGCACTCTGAATGGGAAGTAAGGAAAATGTGTGGGGATGGAGGGAGGGCAACACTGAAACAAATATATTAAAAACCTACTGTAGGTCTATGGGGGAGCAAAGTAGCTTTTTAAATTTCCACTTCAGCTACTGTGCTTGAATTTTTTTAAATTCAAAGATAGCTGTGTAACACTGCCTACAGTAGAAACCTGAATTTAATAGGCACGAAGCAGAAGGTGTGTAGCATTTTCCTCTGATCACAAGGAACAAGCACTTAGCTGAGAGAGATCCACAATGAGTCACTGCAGGGAGGAATCAAATACATCACAGGTACATGCCAGCCTTTTTTTTATTATTATTGTACCATCTGAAAAACACTTTATAACTTAAAGCCCTAGAAAAAAATCCATCTTAAATCAACCAACCCTTTATACCTATCAGACTACACCACACTGTATCACACCATAGCAGTACATTCACACAATTCTAGTGGAGGCTGGGGAAGGCCAGAGGGGAAGGTCAGCATTTCCTTTACAAACTCCTATTTTTAGTTGTTTATAAGTAAGCTTATAGATTCACTCCAAGCTGAAACTGGGCATACTCTCAACTCCAGCACTGAAGTGAATTACTTTCCATGGAATTTCAAACATTAGTTAAAAACTATTTTAATATTGCACATCTGCAAAATAGCATATTTTAAACATTTTATATGTTGACAGCATTTAAAAAATCCTCTAAGATTAATTTGAAGTTTAAAATACAGTAAATTTAATTAAGGGCCAGATTCTGCCATTTTTACACTGAATATCATCTTACTCCACAAGAGATACTACATGCCTACACCTAACTGCTACACCTGCACCACTCTAGCGCTTCAGTGAAGACGCTACCTACACCGACAGAAGGGGACATATTTCACCTCCCCAAGAAGCAGTATCTAGGACATCAAGAAAATTCTCCCGTCAACATAGCGCTGTCTACACCGAGGATTAGGTTGGTTTAATGGCATCACTCAGGGGTGTAGGTTTTCACACCCTGAGTAATGTAGTTATACCAAACTAATTTCCTTGCATAGACAGCACTTTTTATTTTACCACAATGGCGTAGTGAGTGAGGATTTCAGAATCTGGCCCTAAGCAATTAGCCCTTAAAATAGTATAATTTTTCTTATATCGCCTATGTCTGTGCACCTATCTGTGTATTTTGGGTAGGAGAGAACAACCAATAGATATGTTGGCTTGCATGTGCCTACTGAGCATTTAGAGTCACCATTTTTCAGAAGGATTTTTAGTGTGCATTTTTAACACAAACTATGCATCTACTGAATATCTATTTTCACAATAACATGGATAGGCTCTAAACAGTAGCAGTTTCTATAAAGTGAGGGATTCTTCTTAACACATGAAGTAAATTATCTAAGTACAGAGGGGTGGGATAAGATTGGAATTTCAGACTGATATTGAAATTTCCTCTGTGGGTTTACAGCAGACTCAGTATTTTATACTTTTTGGTTCTATCTAGTATTCCAACCACTGTAACATACCACACAAAACTGTATACCGCAGTGTATCATCCAACAGAGTATGTAGGCCACTTTGAATTTTTATATATATGTACACCTACGTACGAAAAATGATCCCATTAGCTTCCTCTTGCCCACTGTATCAAGTTTAAACTTCTAGTTTTTACCTTCAACACCCAGGCTACAGGCAGAATCTCATTGTATCATGCTCCCCTTAGCCCGCTTCACTCTGTCAGTGATGACAGCTTCATTGCCTCCTTAATTTCCTTCTCCCACTCCTATCTTCATTCATTCTTCCATGCTGCTCCTGATCCAGGGAATGACCTCCCAATCCCAGCATGCTTTCAAATCCCTCCTTAAAGCCCCCTTTCTGCAAGGCCAACTATAGAAAAAATATTTTTAAAAACCAAAAAAGCTTTATCTAAAGTAACTCTTTCCTTTCGGTTCTTTTGTGCTCTTTGGAGCAATGTCTTGATATCTTTCTCCGGCACAGCAGCAAGCACATTATCACAACTTCACAAACACACATACATACATTTACAATATGTAAAGTTGTTGCTTGTAAGCATATGTTATGTACTATAGCAAACAAACCATTCACCCATTATGAAACCTAGTTCTACAGGAGCAGTTTAATTTTTTTCTCCCTAAACAGCAGTTGGAACATTTCTCATATCAATGAAATACTGAATTTTTGAAATACACACGTATTCTAGCTCTCTCTCTTTCATAGGCATGTTTTCTAAGGTACCACTCTATCAATGGACAACCTTTACACAAGGATTAAAGACATACAGATTATATTGTTTACATTATAATGTAACCAGCATGTCTGCTATGATACTCAAGACATTACCTGAGTGAGTTCACAAGGACTTCAAATAGGAGATTCAGCTAGGTCTTGATACAGAAAAATGCAGCAAGTGGGATGGAAAGAGAAAGACACACATGCAAAACTTCCACCTACCTATAAATACAGTGCTGAGTTTTGTTTTTCAAATTCCAATATTACCTAAGGCAGTTTTCACTATAGTAGCCTCTGGACTTCCAGCTTTCTGCTTGAGGTAGCATCGCAGATATCGTAGTAAAACCATGCAATGAATAGTTGAACAGTCCAATATGTTTTATAAATTGACAAATACTGGCTCTTGTATACTGAACTCATCATACTGGACAGTTTTAAACATCAAAACAATATGAAAATCACATCAAAACAATCTCTGATTTTGGTCACTCATTAAATAAAGAGAAAACCATCAAAATAAAGAATTTTTGTTTTTTTTTAATCTGGTAGAATTAACTGTTCATAAGGAAAATTTAATTTAAGAAGCTAAGGAACTGACTTGCTAATAACAAGACATCCCAATGCAACTCTACCCCAATAAAATTCTCCATTCAAATCCCAATTCAGAAGATAAATACAAAATCCTTGTTTTACAAGAACCACCTCATATCAAATGAGCAATGCAGTAAGGAAAACTGCAGAACTGTAGAAGGTCATTTTTGCAATAGGGATGTACTATTAATATTATTAAACAATCATTTTATTATTGTTGTTTTTCATCTTTGAAGTTCAGCATGCCACGTCAGCAATACTTTAGAAAAAGGTTCTCTAATGTCACACAAAGCTAAGCCACTGCACACCTGACTCAAGTCAGAAAACGGCAAACTGAAAATCCTAAATCATGCCTGCCGACCTAAAAAAGGTTTTCACGTCGCTCTTTGCAATCTGCATTTTTCAAGCTGTACACCCCACTTTTACTATCTTATCCTGAAGTGTCTGTTTTGTTTAAAAGAAACCCAACAGAACAAAAATACTTATAAGTGATAGAAACATACATGTACTTCTTCTCATTGTCTATTTACACCCTGTAATACATGTATGTTTCTGTCACTTATAAGTATTTTTGTTCTGTTGGGTTTCTTTTAAACAAAACAAATTATGCCAGTTGAAAAAAAAATTCCTAAATCCTAAGATTAATGGGAAACTGCTTTCTGTAACAAGGTGGGGTGTGTTGCCTCAGTCAGCAGCTCTGGACACATCAGTTATGCAATCCAGTACAATTTACAGAAGAAAAAAAAATCTGGTCTAACCTGCTCTACTCCAGACAGGGCCTACTTTACAAACACACTGTTCTCTCTCCACACAACACATAGACTACCTGCCTCAACATTTATTTAAAAATTCCAGGTATTTAAAAGGCAAACATTATGCTCCAATTGTAAAATGGGTTCAATATAAATACGATACTCACCAAGAGTGCAAAAAAAAAAAAAAAATCAACATGAATCAAATGTAAATCAAATGGACTACACAGAATTGTAACTGACGCACAGTATCATAGGTAAATTGTATTGGTTATATTTTAACAGCCTGTAGTTCAGCTACAAATAAGGGCACTATTAACAGAACACTGAATGTAAACAACTAGTTTGGAAACAAGAGACTGTAAAACATATGAGGTCGCATAGATTACAAATATGGTACAGAGGCAAATGACAGTAAAAGCAGTGAGTATGGGTATATGCTTTCTTTTGTCATAACTCTTTTATGATTGGATTGTGGTGGCCTACATGTCACCCTGGACAGATGTCTCCATCACAAAAAAAAAAAAAATTAGACGTTGCATCTTTCCAGCGTCTCATCAGAGAGCTGAACTTCCCTCTAACCCTTGAGATGTTCTATTCAAGTCAAGATTGAGGCACATCAGTAAAGCAATGTGGGGAAGCATAAACTGCTCCCTTTGATGTAACTGTTATATGGATAAAAGATTTCAGTAGCCAGTGCTGTTCACCTGGCAACTTTTACCAGCACTAAAAATTAAATATAAACAAAAACAGTTATAAAACAACCAGAAAAGAAAAAAAAAAATTTACCAAGCACTATTTACTATAGATGATATCTTAGCAATGTCCAGACAATTGTCTTGAACTGAAGACACAACAGGTATTTTATTTATGAAAACTACATGCCAAATTCTGTCCCCAAATAATCCCAAAGTCAGTGGGAGTTGTACACATGTATTGGAGAGCAAAATTTGGTACTATTTCTATGTTAAAGGAAAGAGCAAATTCTACAATATTAGAGGTGGAGATAGGTAGTGTATATTTGCTTGTTTATGCAGGGGCATAGTTCTTCTATTGTGTATGGCTATGTAACGGAGATACAGCATGGTCTAAGGAATTAAGGAAAAGGCTGGTAGTTTAGGACCCTTTAGTGCTAATACCCTCTCTGTGAATGACTTGCTTTGTGGCACTAGGCCAATCACTTTGAGGGGAATTTTCAAAGATATTGAGATGGGCATGCAGTTGCTCAGCTTTGCCCAGACTGGTTTTCTGTAAGGTGTTCAAAGCTTATTATGGGCAGAGCTGTGTTTTTTAAAATATAAATTACCATTTCCCCATGCAGATTGCCTAGCTGTAGCAGAAAGTCACTGATAACTATCGTCCTGTCTGGGCTAGGATCAAATGATCAAGCATTTCAGACCTCACACAGAGCATAAGGACTATACATATAAGCATGGGCAGCTAAGGCCTGGTCCCCACTAAGTCCCCACTTCGGACTAAGGTACGCAAATTCAGCTACGTTAATAACGTAGCTGAATTCGAAGTACCTTAGTCCGAACTTACCGCGGGTCCAGACGCGGCACGGAGGCTCCCCCGTCGATGCCGCGTACTCCTCTCGCCGAGCTGGAGTACCGGCGTCAAGGGCGAGCACTTCCGGGATCGATCCCAGAACATCAATTGCCTGCCGCCGGACCCTCCGGTAAGTGAAGACGTACCTTTAGGCAACAATCACCTGCTCTGGTAAGCGGTCTCTTAGGGCAAAGAAAAGTAGGATGCCCACCTGTGCCATGTGAGAATGGCTATGCTCTGCCCGGCCTTGCTGAACCCTCACTCAAAAGGACATCATGGTTCCTCCCTGAACTCCCATCTAACCATTTTTGGGACTGTCACCCAGAAGCATAATATGGTGAACACCAACAAGTTTTGATTACAAAGATCGAGGCGGGAAGAATCAACTCTCAGTGTCCTGTTTAGCTGTTCTGTACAGAGCCTTATTTTTTCCCCTTTTTGATCCAGCCCAACCATTTCCCCCATCTTCCTTATCATCTGGTGGAATTCTGTGGGGCTCTACAAATCATCTGGTAGAAGGGGGACAACTATTGAGTGCTAGAGGACTACAAGGAAGTAGTGCACTTCCTCAGAGCTGATTTTAGTGGGGACTGAGAAGGGGGCCAATATTCTTTCTTCACTAATGTCTCTGCTCTGTTTTACCTCTTCCATACTCCACGTCACTGGAGATGCTTCTCCAGGGGCCTTAACATCCAGCATACCCTGGATTACAATCAGTGTTTTGCTGAGAGGAAAGCCTATATAACAAAATCCTGATTTTCCACGATGAAATCCTGGAATTTAGCAAAAATAAAAAATAAAGCAATTGCTTTCAGTTATTCCTGTGTCCTGAGAGAGTGCTCGGGGAAAATGCGCTGGAGAGAGGGCTAAACTGAGACTACCCAATTATTTTCTCTCATGTATTCTTGAGCCTGTCCTAAATTATGTGGGAAGGTTGGGAGTGATGGAGAGAAGACCCAGCAAGAGATGTGTCAACTTTCAGCTTTGTGGTTAGTCACAGCTATCTCAGAAATACTTTGTGCACCTTTTGGGGCCTCTGAGCAGTTTTGAAAATCTCACAAGAGCGCCTTATAATCAAACCTCATCCCATTCCCCACTCTTAGGGCAAGGACCTTCAGGGGACTTGAGTGATACTAAAACATGGTGTTGAAAATGCTGAAAATGCTCGGGGGGCGGGGTGAGGGGAGAGGCAAAAAAAATCCTTTTAGCCACCACAACGGTCATTTTCAGTCATGCACACTTTTGAACATTTTGGCCTTAATCTGTCTCAGTTTCCCCATCTGTAAAATTAGGATGATAGTACTCACTTACCTAACCCACAAGAAAATTGTGAGGATTATTTGGACAGTGTTTTGAAAATATAAAGTGCTAAGAACTATTATTATTGTAGATATTTTTCAACTACAGTTTAGAAAATGAAAGAAAACATATATTTATGTCCGCTAGTTCAAGGCAGGCAACTTACCTGGGCACGAAAGTCTTAGTGATATATTTATTGCAACTATATTGAAAATGTATATATCTATAAACTTCATATTTGTCACATGTCAAGGACTCAAATAAAATTACTAATTTAGAATAAGTATAATTCAGATTCTATCCTCAGTAAGATCTGTGTAATTCGACTGAAGTCAGTGGAGGGTAATGTGACCATCTATCAATTCTAAATTAGACTGAGCCCACCCGTCTTTTTCACAATCCCCAGATTCCTAAAAAAAATCACGGTTACAAAAATGTAACTGGGAGCACATTTCCCCATATTTTTCTACATACAAACACACATACATCTGTGCTTTGAAAATGCAAGAGTTACTAGTAACCAGCAGATGGCAGAAGCAGAGGCTGCTTAGAGGCCTCAACAAAAGAAAGCTATCTTAAGCAAGACAGAATTATTAACAGCTACTTTTCCTTCTTCTTACATTGCTCTTTTCTGCCTTCTTTCCAAGAAATATTTACTTTTTTTGCCCATCAACTTACTACACTTTTTAAAATCTTGATGATACACTTATAATATTCTCAAATGTCATTCCTGCTCCGTCTCATATCTCTGGACTTCTCTAATATGAATGTTGCTACAACACCACATATCTTTCTGGATCCTCCATTCATGACAGGAATAATTCATAGCTGGCCACTGAAAATACTCTCCTTGGTATCCCATACATCAGATCAGGTAGCTGCAGTCTAAAATTCACTGTCCATCTAAATTCCCCCCGGGGAGTTGAACTCATGGTATCTGAGACTACAAAAGGGAATGTGCTATAGAAGATGCATTGTGACATGCTGTGCTATTGCAATAACACAGTATGTGCAGGGTGGAGGAGGAAGAAGGAAACTATGTAAACTGGAGTAAAAATAGCATATTGGGGTGAAAAAGTTATGGCCCCCCTTAGTGTAATGGTCGAAAAGATTAGCTTATACACTTCACTGGGTTCTTGCAAAACTGGATACCTTATGTCAAAAAATGAGAGTATTAAAAAATCTGCATGTTAGCAGCATATTTAAAAAGAGTTACATATAGTATCTCTTAATCCTTGCAGTTACTAAATTATGAAGATGAGGTCATCCGTTTATGCTATGTCACTAAACCATAAGATTGGCTGGTTCCATCACCAATGACGAAAGCTCCACTGCACTGACACAGAAATGTCAGCTGTATTACATTTCTTTAACAGAACCATCTCTCTATTCTGCTGAAGTCTAGATCAAAAGCAAACGACTTCTCCCATGTTTTTCTTCTAATAAGAGAAAATGTAAAATCAGTTCCACGATGAATGTGTTAATTGGAAACAAAACAGCTCCATTCCCCCTCCAGAGCTGAACAGGTGGAGCTACCTCCTACTTCATAGCCGCTTGGGAGGCAGTTGCATAGCTCTACCTCTGAACATTAGGAAACATTCCGCTTACAGAGTCTGACACGCTTCTTCTTCCCTTGTTGTTGTTTTTAAATGACACCTGCAAATCACTAATCCAGTTACCATTTATTTCATATGTCAAATTATAATCCTAACTTAATGTCATACAAAGCAACATAATAGGAATGATTAAGCCAATTATATCACAATACATCTTAAAACTACTCACAATGGCAGGATTAGAGCTCAAAACCAAAGCAGAGAGCCCCAGTTCTTGATGGAGCTCCCCCACTGCACAAGTATAAGTGTCTCTTTTCCTGTTGCACAAAGTTGTGTGCCTCCTGACATGTAGATGCTGGACTGTCATTAACAAACTTATTTAAATTAATGCTGCATTAAACTAGAATCACTGCATCTCAGCATTAGCTAGAGTAGGCAGGCTGTGTGGCTGCCTCTTCAAATAGTACTAATGGCACTTCGCAGGCTGAGACATGTGAAAGAGGTGATCTCACCCTTCTCCTCTAAGACACTGAGTACATAGTCTTTTACTCTATATTATTTGGGTCAGTTTGCTGTTGATATTGAAGGCTCCAGCAAGAGAGAAGGAAAGAAGAGAGCAGGAACTGAGCGAAGATAGGGTCTTCTAAAGCATCAATATCAAATTCATTTTAGGGAGCGGGCTGAATTCCATTTGTAACTATGGTGAGTGAGCCACGTTAGAAATTACCCACAATCCACAGTGGAACTCTCACTGATATCAATTGGAGGTTTGTACAAAAATCAAAGGTAGAATATGGCCCTTATGTAGTAAGTAACTAACCTTTTAAACTAAGATCTTTGACTGTCCTACTGAAAATTTGGTACCTAAATCCCTTAGGAGGCTTTGAAAATCTCAGCCTTAGTTATTATTTGGTCACTGTCTTACTGTCAAATTTAGCATCATTCAATATGGTTATCTTTTAGGACTCCCGCTATTTCTGCCCTCTATTTCTATTCCTTCCCCTTCCTCCTCTGTCTGTGCTCTCCCTTTCCTGTCTTTTTATCTCTCTGACTTTTTCCCCCTTTGCTATTCCTTTCCTGCAGCAACTTCCAGTTTCATTCCAGGTGGTCCTTATTTCCACTTGCTGAAATGCATTTCCCCATCGTATCTACTAAAATCCTGAGAAATGCAATAGTTACTGCTGGTATTTAAAGTGCTGTCATTGGGGTACAACAAGATTAATGGAAGGGGGGGGAGCATATACCTCTTAGAGCTGTTGTTTTGAGTTGTCTGTAGACTCAGGCAGCTATCACTGTATCAGTTTACCCTCACTCCACATTTGAAAGCTTTTCTTGGCAACTATGAAAAACGTAGGGTTTTTTTGTTGTTTGTTTAATAAATGAAAGTTTAGATTCTACCGAATCTGAATGTACTATACAGAACACAGCATGCACAGTATACAGCATGTAGACTGCGTGTGTGACACCATTATTCTAAAATCTTGAAGCCATTCTCACAAAGGCCTCTCTCTTGACAATAATAACTTTCTGACTCATGCACCCTGAAGGGGCCAGGGCATCTGTGGACACATTGACTGGCACATCCTCTCAGCAGACTCCCAAACCCTAGTTGCAACCTAAATCTATTGCCCTGAGAGAAAAGTGAAGAAGATAATGATTACCCTCCTTTGGGAATAGTTTAAATAGCACCCTAACACACACACACACGGAAGCCAGGATGGTGGAGGGAGGACTAATACCTTTTTAATAGGTAGCAGGTTTAAAAGAAATAAAAGGAAGTATTTCTTCACACAACACACAGTCAACCTGGGAACCCGTTGCCAGGGGATGTTGTGAAGGCCAGGACTATAACAGGGTTCAAAAAAGAATTAGGTAAGTTCATGTAGGATAGGTCCATCAATGGCTATTAGCCAGGATGGGCAGGGATGCAGCTCCTTGCTCTGAGTGTCCCTAACCTCTGTTTTCCAGAAGCTGGGAGTGGACGACAGAGGTTGAATCACTCAATGATTGCCTGTTCTGTTCGTTCCCCCTGAAGCACCTGGCATTGGCCACTGTTGGAAGACAGATCCTGGGCTTGATAGACCATTGGTCTGACCCTATAAGGCTGTTCTTATATGCCAGCCATGGTCAAACTGTCCCAGAGCACCTACAGAATAAATGGTCATGCATTGTTGACCCACTGTTTTCCCACTCCCTCCTAGTACATGAACATGCATGCACACAAATGCCATGCTAAATCCTGAAATACTAAAGTTAATCAAAAGCTATCCCAAATAGTTATAAAGAAGAAACTAAACTAAACCACATACCACACCTACAAGTTCAGAAGCTGCAGTTGCATCACATTGAGTTGTTTCCTCCATTCTACAAAACTGCTGGCACATACAGCTGACTGTTTTTGTTTTCTACCAGCCACTCAGAGGAGAGGTTTAAAGAGCATGTTATAAAGCTTGGGGTCTCTTTCCATCTAACCAGCAAACCCCAACTATTTTTTAAAACCCCCCAACGGGGTTCTCCCGTTGGCATAGCTAATCCACCTCCCCGAGAGGCAGGAACTAGGTTGATAGAAGAATTCTAGTGTCGACCTAGCGCAGTCTACACAGGGGGCTAGGTCAGCTTAACTATGTCGCTCAGGGGTGTGGATTTTTCACACCCCGAAATGACGTAGCTGGGTCAACTCAACTTTTTAGTCTAGACCAGGCCTCAGAACCAAAAGAAAGAAAACATTTTCTTGGACCTGTCCATTAATATTAACCCTACTGAAAAAACTTTTGATCCTAAAAGGGAAGAGTTCACAGAACTAGAGCATAGCAAAAAAAAAAAAAAAAAAAAAAAAAAGTATACTAAAGGCAAAGTGATATTAAAGGCCTCATTCTAACAGTGCTTTCAATGTGCAAATCTCCCATTAACTTTAATGGGACTTAACACACATCCAACCATGTCTATATGGGAAAAAATGCTCTCTGTCCACCAAAAAAGGCTCTTTTAAAAAATGTTATAAAGCAATGCAGTTAGACATGTAATAATAAAATATTTAAGACAAAATTTTGAAAGTTTATAACTTAATAAGTTGTTCCTTTGCCTCTCTGGAATTTGTTGATAATGTGGACCAAGAGCTATGTTTTAATTTTTTTTTTTTTTGGGGGGGGGGGGAATTTAAAGACATCAATTATTTTTTCCAAAACCATGTGCGGATTTTACACCAAAAATATCCTGAAGATTTCTAAAACATACCTAGCATCATCAAAGACCCAAATGTTTTATGGTTTACTGGGGGAGGGAGAGAGGAGAAATCCACCAACTAACAATGGTCTCACTAGACCTTCACCTGACAGAGCACAAATGTTGTAAAGAAATAGTGTTTTGCTAATTCCCCCAGTATGTGTTTTCTCGGGGAAGTTACACATTCCTAAACATTGCCAGGTTGTGTGTTTACTAAATGGAATAAATAGGCAGAATCAAAAACAAAAGCATATTACTATGAACTCTTTCTTTTAGTAATTTAGTTTTCTCCTTTTTATTCCACCAAATCTAAAGGAAATACAACTATAAAGGCCTTTCAATAACAGTAAGATGAACAGACAAACTTTCAGCAACAGATGCAATGGATGAACCCACACAAAAATACACCAGCACCCCTTGCATCCACAAACACTTATACATGCGAAAGCCTGTTGGTGCCCCCAAATGTGAAGTACTTATTGTATCTGCAGCTGAAAATCCAGTCCCTAGAAAGCCCGATTTAAACCTATAAGGAAATGCGGCCCAAAAATTGGTAATCCAGGCTGATACCATCATGCAAGCTCTGATTTTAAGCCTTTTTATCTAAGTCATCCTCTATCTGCGAGTTAGTCAAATCCACACAAACTGTTTTTCATAACTTAAGAATTACTTTTATTTGCTATTCAGAATCATTGTTGGGAATCTTGAATCTGAAATTGTTTCTCCTCACAAACTGTGCTTATTCTCATTGAGTAAGGGCACACACACAGGTTTGTTAGCATAGTGTTGCTCATTAGTACTGCAGGACATTTATTTTGCATTCAGAAAAAAGGAAGGGGAAGCACTTAGTTTTAAGGGGAAAGAAAACAGTTATGTAGACTTTGGAAACAGGTGTAAGAAAAAATGTTAAGCCAATTAACTGAACATTGAATTCACTAAACTTGAGTGTATCTTTTTTCTCTCTCTCTCCGTGTGTGTGTTTGTGTGTGTGTATATATATATATAGAGAGAGCATACATTCATATAAATAAATAGCCCTTGGTATTTTATATAGATATAGATATAAATATAGATACCAAGGGCTATTCATCTCCCAAACACACACACACACACACACAAAATAGGCCATGGTATTCCTTCTCTAGATACGGACATTCTATTAGTAAAGCTACTTTCTGAGGGAAGAGGAAAAAAAAACCTCTTAGGCTTATAAAATCTCATAGAAAGACCCCACTCATGTCTCTAGTAGGTGATACTAGAAGTGACACTTGTACGGATTCAGACTTATAAAATCCAAAAGATTATGAGAAATCATTAAAATTACTGATGTAAAAAGAAGCTTCAAACTGTGATCTCTATGAAGTTGATTTTAAGACTGAAACCAACCTGCAAGTTAGGCCATAAAACAATAGCATAGCCTTTTCCACAGTGGGTTAGGCTATAAGAGCTATTGCTACAATAATCTTCAGTAATACTTCTGTTTACCCAGCTAGTATGAAGGATTATGGAGATGAGTTCACAAGAGTTGACCCTCCAGGTTTATTAAATATTCAACGAATATTCTGTATGCATGCTGGGTATTAAATAAAAAATGGAAAATGCTGCTGACTACTATATGTTAAATACTTCAAATAATACTGGAGTAGCACTATTTATTTTTTAATAATTTTATCAGCTATCACAACACAAAAACATGCAACAAGGACATAACCATAAGTCTTATTATCATAAATGTTTAGATGCTTTTAAAGTGTTAAAATTTAGGATTTTTTTTTTTTTTTGGTTGGGCTAATTTTGTTTATGGTATTCCTTATAAACTTGCAGAAGTTATTTCATCCTCTCTTGATTGTTTCACTTTGGTAGTAATATCATTGCTATTTTCTCACCTGCAGTGGAATCACAGCATGTGGGTTTTCAGCAGCAGGGGGACTCTTCATTGTCATGATTTACCCTAATGTTCCTAAAATCTCTTCCCCCTCCCTTATCTATTCTCTCTTCTCAGCTAGCTGGCTATAGCCTACACACAATCTGCCTTGCCTAAAATCATCTGCTACTAGCATTCAATTAAGAACTGTGATCAACACCATAAGGTACATCGACCAATAAGCGCTAGGATGCACCCCAACCAGTTTGCAGAATAGCTCTGGAGTGTTCTCTGGAACACGTATCCAGTATGCCATGGATACACTTACAATTGAACACAGGGTGAAACAGCTGTTGAATAAACTGCTTTCTGCTTGGGGTGCATTGTGAATAAGGGCCATGAACAAATGAGTTAACCAACAGATTGCAAATCAGATAATGGCTACCAGTACTTAATTGTTAAGACCTGTGAGTTTCAAATTTATGGAACATGAACAAATCCAGCATTCAGTCAACTGCAATTTTAAAAATCACTAGAACACTACCTTCTGCTTTTCCTCCTTGGCTCCCCTAAATAAAATTTCCCTGAGTAAACGAAAGGAAGTAATACTACCAAACAGCCCCACGTTCCATCCTCAGAGTTTCAGGAATATGGGATACTTGTTGAACTGGTGGATCTGAATCACAGAACTCCCAAATCTCAGGTCGGAAATTACCCTCTTCTGTGACATTGGATCCACCAGTCTAAATTGATGGGACCTATATAACAAAACTGCATCAAACTACACACCTTCAGTCCAAATGCAGCATCCTCCGAGGCCAAGACTTCAACCTGAAATTATAAGGAAAAAGATCATTTCAAATGTAGCCACTATCAGAAACCTTCCCTGAGCACAGCACCAGAATCCAGGCCAAACGAATATCCTGGAAGTGGGGGCCCTTGTGTAGTCTACCACATGGAAACCTAGATAGGGAATTGGCTATGCCAAACTAACAACCAACCACAAAAATCCTCAGAGGAGAAAGAGGGAGCTCCACAATCATTCTTTAAGACCTACACACAAAGTAGGTTACCTGCCTAAGCCATGCCAGGAGGGTAGACCACAATTTTCCAGTGCCACACACTTTACTGTAATACAGCTGGAACCATGTTTTCCCATGGAGGTTGAGTCACAGGAAGAAGTTTCCTGTGAACATTCAGAATCACCCAGCAGTGTAATTATCTGACACAGCAGATCAGAATGATCTAAACTCCTACCCCCCTTCACTCCTCCCCACTAGGACTAATACTCTTGCATCATCACAAAGTGGAAAACCTGCAACTGGAAAGTAGGCAGCATAAAGTCTCACTTATAGACTCCTGTCCTGTCTTGGGCAGAGCAGATTCTTCTGAAACTCTGGAATTGAAAGAATAAGATCTCTCCTGGCAAAGACTGTTTCTGCCTGACTGCAAGATTTGGGAGCTCAAGGGATATAGGCTTGTTAAGTGCCAAAAGTGAAATTACTTATTGGTTGCCTTGCAGCTTACAGGTCTAGGAGTTGGTAACCTATTAATCTGGACTGAGAGAGCTGAGAGAATGGAAAAACAGGCATAGTATCTGATTTTCCATTGAAAATGTCAGCTTCTTGTAAATATTTCACATTTCAGCACTTTTACACTGAGAATCTCAAAATGCTCTTATAAATTCTAATTAATTAAGCCCACAATACCCTTCTGAGCTTGGGAAGTGTCCTCATCCCATTGTACATATAGGAAGAGGAGGCACAGAAAGCTTAAGTGATTTGCCCATGTTCAGGCACCAAGTCAGTAGCAGAGCCAGGAACAGAATTTACAATTCCCACCCTTAGTCCCTGCCTCCTTTAAACACTAGAAAACACTTCCTTCCTTTGATTTACATTTTATTTTAAAATGCTAATACTGCATTATAATTTATACAACTAGTATAACTAGAACTAATGTATCTAATCTACAGTTTAACGTAAAAAAAGGAAAGAAGGATTTCAAGCAAATCAAGAAAAGAAATGAATGGCAAGTTTAAGCCTGGAGCAAATTTTAATGCCTGAGTTATAAACCTCTGAAAAAGACACGTTATAATGGAAAGGCTGACAAACTAACAACAATGGCAGCACTTTAACATATTTGTGTCATGATCTAACAACATATAACCTCTATTAATTCTGTACATAAAAAGGGGAGGGGGAGCTCTAATGGACCCTAGGATGGAGAAGAGAGCATGTGCCACATGCTCTTCAACTATAACCTGTCCAGCTGATTAAGGAATGGCCCTGACAGGCTCCCAAGTGGGATCCTGAGAGGGATGTGAAGCAGAGGGGGAACAGAGTAAGAAAAATCCACATAAATAAAATCAATCTAATAATGATAATTATGAGCTCTTAATACTCAAAGGGCTTTATAAATACTAAATAATCAATTCTGGTGAGATTGCTAAATATCCATAGTACGGTTTGTAGAAACTGACACACAGGGTTAACTGACTTGCCCAAGGCTACATAAGTACTAAGTATTAGATGCAGGATTAGAACTAAGCATCACACTCAGACCCCTACAATTCATATGGCTCAACACTAAAGTGATATATAAAGTATAACCTCTCTCTCTCTTTCCCTCTCCCCTTCTCCTTTAAGGGAAAAAGAGAATGATCTTGATGTCACAGTTTCAAAATATACATTTACAAAACATCAGTTCCAGTTTCACTTTCCCCTACAAACCATGGAATCAAAGATGGCAACAAATTGTGACACCCCAAACAATAAAAGCAAGTTTAAGAAAGTTATACTGTACTTTCTCTTTAAAAATGGAAATATTTCCTATATAAAAGTCTTACAAACACAATTCAAAACCTCAGAATGTAGCTATCACATTGGTTGGAGATTCTAATTACAAACGTTACTGGAATAGCCCTGATAATGTCACTTCTATTTTTCCAGCAAGGATCAAAGAGGCACTGTCAAGCTCTTAGATCTTGGACTTTTAAACCAATTCTGTGATAGAATATTTTATTTCATCTTGAAAACAATCCAATAAAATATCAATCTGAATTCTTTGTTAGTATTGCATTTTTAAAACTCACGCTGTACTCTATTCGGTTTTTTTTTCACCACTTTGTACAAAGATTTATTTAGGATCTATCAGAGATGAGGGACTGCAGACACTGTAGGATAAATTCTGTATAATATTCAAGCAAGATACAGTCATGTGAGATTTCCCCATGCTTCTTTTCTGAAAAAGCATTACAGCCCAGCATGGGAGGAACCCCCCTCTAGTGGGGATGAGAGGGTACTTCAATCACCACACACATTGTTCAGGTAAAAAATTAGTGAATTTCTCTATCTAAGAATCAAGCAAAGGGCACCTCTGTTTGTAACCTTCTAAGAATACATCACCTGCTTTTCACGGAACAAAAAGTGGATAACTGGCAACTAGGCATTAATATTATTACCTCTAGGCAACTAGGCATTAATTAATAGTTATTTGTGAGAGTTAACCATTTGTAATTCTAGTTGATTGTTCTGGTTATTTACAGATTTTAACATATTGCCTTTCTATTTTTTAAAAAAGGGAAAAGCTCGCTGTGAATAATTCAGTACCTCATTGAAGAAAAGCAGACTTGGTTCTCAAATGCACAACTGTTGGTTTCATGTGTCCTTAAATAGTATCTCCCCTGCAGGTGTTCCACTGAACCCTTGCTGAATACCCCCGCCACCTCATTTTGCCTGCGTTTTTTCACTCCTTACAGTGCAAAATAGTCAAAGGTAACTATATCACCCATATTATAAATAAATTACAAATTAAAACACATATATACACATGTATATATGTACACACAAACTCCATCCATTGTTCAACAGTGACTCCTCCAAATGATCTGAAGAGTTTCTAAGGCCTTGTCTATACTACGGGGGGAGGAGGGGGGGCGGGAGGAGATCGATCTAAGTTACGCAACTTCTTACTTCAACTACGTGAATAACGTAGCTGAAATTGATGTACTTAGATCTACTTACCGAGGGTCCACACTATGCTATGTTGACTGGAGACGCTCTCCCATTGACTTCCCTTGCGCTTCTCATTCAGGTGAAGTACAGGAGTCGATGGGAGAGCAATCTGCAGTCAATTTAGCGGGTCTTCACTAGACCTGCTAAATTGACCGCCGATGCATCGTTCGCCGTGCGTCGATCCCCTGGTAAGTGTAGACAAGCCCTAAATCTTTCCTTATTTGATAGTATGTGTGTGTACATATGAATAAACTATATTCTACAGCCAGATCAGATTAGATTAGCACTATTGCTCACATGGTGTTCTAAGTCATAATTGAAGAATATTGTAGTATTGCTGGTTTTTTGTTTGTTTGTTTTTTTAATTCAAGAAAGACTATTCAGAAACTCCTGAGGCCAGCCAGAGAAGTCCCTGTTGAACAATATGTGGCACTCCCACAAGTGGATGATGGAGTAGCCCAGCAGACCCTTCTACCTCAGGGAGTGAGACTTAAATATTTTTGCTTTGCTTTTAATTAAGAGATTCATACAGTACCTTCCAAACTCCAGAAACAATATCGCATCACAAACAACAAAAGATTTACTGTAAAGTATGCAGAAAGAGTATATAATTTTCAGCTCCTGCTCAAAGAGCCAAGAGTTGTAACATACACCAAAATCATCAGGAGTAATGCTGAATAATACCTTTCCCAAGCAGACAGGGAAACATTTAGATGATATAAGGAAATTATTACAATTTAGCCAAATCCTTGTCCTTGCTCAGAGTTTATTCAACTCCTCTCGCGTTCAGCGGGAGTATGTATGAGAAAATATTGGCTGAAACATAAGGGGTACCGGAGAATGTGGTAAGTAAAACCAACAACAACCAGCACCACTTTACATCTGGATTGTTATCCAGACAAAGCAGAATGAAGATTCTGTAGCAAAATATTTAAGATGTAAAGATAAAATAACCTAGTCATACAAAAGAGATGGATTGTAGCACTTCTCTTCCTCTCATGGAGGCCCAATATGAGCAACAATAGTCCCTTCCTGGTTCATTAAGATTCCCAAATAATATACTGTTATTACTATGCTTAGCAAGATTATTTTATCTACAATTAACTACTCAGGTGAAAACTTCTAATACATATAAACGGAACATCATTCTCAGACCAAGGGGTCTCCAAACTTTATCTGCTGGAACTCCACAAGCAGGAGGTGGAAGGCTATGTCTATTTGCATAAAATGGAGTAGATTGCTGCCACTCTGATTAAGGTAAGCACTCCATGCTGGCTTCCTACAGTTTTTATGGGCCACACAATAGAATTCTGTGGGCTAAATTTGCCCGGCAGGCTGCATATTCTTTCTTTCTATTATCATCTGTTGGACAACTGTGCTAGGGAACTTAGAAGGTATTAATTTTTACCACTTGCCTACTTATTAAAAAGGCTGGCTTCTGGGACTTTTAAACTATGTTCAAAACAAAATAAAAACAAAAATTAAAGAAACATTTTAATAATCATTTGTTGTAGTGCTTTTGTCTTCAGTCTTCGTTGAGAAGTTCAATCAGATTAGAAAGGGTCTGCCTTCTCCTCAGGTTCCCCTCCATGATAACAATATCAGAACAGAGTGGGAAATATGCATAGTCTGTCCTGTATTAGTGTCAGACTGTCTTCCCCTTTTTGAGGTCCATCACATGTTTGGTGGGACCACGCAAACTAAATGAGGCTGAGTAGTATAATTTTGTGCTGGTTCTGGCCAATTAGAAGATGCTGGGTTTGCTGCTGATGGAGGGGATATATTCTGGATTGATTATTTAGCATGGAAGGCCATGTTAAAGCAGGTACTCCAAAGTAGCTATTACCATGTCTGGCTTCTCTAGAAAGTCTCCTCTTCTCTGTTAAACATGAATGCTGCTATGGTCATTCATACCTTTCAGAAGCACAGGCTAGTTATTTGTAATTCCTCCTTACTTGAGCTTCCCTTGAAATTGACCCAGAAACTTCAACAGTTGTAGGATATGACTGCCTATTTGCTTCTTGGTACAGGGACAGTGGATTAGCGAGTACCCTCTGTGATCTGCACTACCTTTTGGTGAACCTTCAAGGACTTACTGATGGTATATAAACCCCTTAATAATCTATGCCTGAGATACTGGAGTGACCATCAATTACCATATACCCCACAAAGGCAGCTGAGATCACCTGGGATTTCCCTGCTCTCCATCCCGGGGTTTTACTCAGATTGCGTTGGTCAAGGCCTCTTTGGTTCAGGGAATGCCATCTATGGAACTCCCATACCCCCTTAATTATGATGTCTCTTTGTAGCTGGAGAGAAAGCTTGTTCTAAGGGCTTTCCATTCGGGTCAGTACAGCTTTGATTTTGTCCCCCACTTTTCTCAGACCTTACTTTTGCCTATTCCTTTGTTATGTCGGAGCCATTTCCCCACCCTCAAGGTCACGGGGTTCAACAATAATTAAAATTAGTGTTCTAATTTGTGCAGCATGATAGATGTTTAACAATAGATACCCCCAAAATACTAAACTAAATAATAAAATTAACTTCTTTTAAAATAATACAGTAGCTTTGTGTTCTTTTTGTGTTAAAAGGGATTGGAAATATTTTCAAGAAACCATGTAAACCACGTCTGCATCTCACACTTGCTTATTAATTCTCGTCATTCTCCTTATTAGCATGTACAGACAACACAGCAGCTCAAGGACGCAGCTTGCTGAAATAGCTCTGTACTTGCTTAGCCAGAATTACAGAAAAAACACGATGATGTCTCATATTGTTAAATGCTATTTAGTAGAATAGACCTGCCCAGTTCGTATTTAAAAACAACTTTAAAAATATCACAACAACTTTGGGAATCTAATTTACAGGAAAAAATGCACTCAGAGCTTTAATGATGTTCATAATACATGCTCTTGGACATGATTTTGACTAACCCACTGTTTTAGTCTCCCACTGCAAACATTTTGAAAATGCTAGGAACAAGGCCAATCCCTAAGAAGCAAAAAGAGATTAGACTCTGGATATTGACTAAGTAAAAGTGGTAACCATCAACCTGGTGGGATACCATAGCTATTGCAGAATAACATATAGTGGGAACGACTCAAGGAAAGGATAGAGAGTTTTAGGTTACGAACCAATGTGACAGTTCCCCCACCCCAGAAGGACAAAGACAGACAGATCTATTTAGACCAGTTATCAAGGTATAGCTATCAGAAATTCTGGCTAAACAGACATTTGGGATTGCTGTTCATTTCTGCCTAAGGTGAACAGCTCCAGCATTTTACTGGAAGATGAAATACAAGAAACATTATATATAAGCATGTTATTCTGTTACTGTAACACGCACACCGGGGTTCAAATTCTACTTCACTGCTTCCTGACTGGCTCTGTAGGAAGTCAGTCCTGTTTACACTATATACACATATACAGAGACTTCTGATTAGTTTTTCACTTTGTTTCTCTCCATTTTGGGGGACAGAACCTCTCTCTGCTGGTGTAAATCGGTGTAATTCCCCTGAAGTCTGGCCTTTGGTATTTATTTGTTTGGTGTTGTAGAGATCAAAATGACTGGTGTACTGAGCCAGAACCTAGAATAGCAGCTATTCTATTTACCCTACAAACATCCCTTATGCGGAGAGTGGAGAGCACTATAAGCACAGTATCCAAGCCTTTCATATTCAGACATTCTGACACGTGGGTTTTCTTGAAGAGGTGCTGTTCGACACTGCCACACATACGGTGGCAATTACTTGATGAAAAGCATTTACTTACTCTAGGTAGTGAACATACATTTTTTCTTGTCCATTTATACTCATTATTCCTCTTGCTTGGCGGACATGGTATTTTCCTCTTAATTCAGTGTCCCTGCACCTGTACATACTAACATCTGGTCTATTGAACTCTTCACACTGGGAATCTAGGGCCCATCAACTGCATTTACAACACAAATATCCCCACGCCTCAAATGCACATTTGTACAAGCTTGGCAGCCTCTCATTTACTTGCGCCCAATGCAAAAGGGTGAAAAAAAAAGTGCTTTAATTGCTAAATATTCTCTCCCCTCCCACTTTCCCATCCTTCCTTACTTTTAATTATTGTACAGGTAATTCTTAGGAATGAAAGAGGCAAGACAATCCTAGCTAAAACTGTACTTCTCAAACAACCTAATAACCTAAACTTAAAGGCAGTCAGACAATTTACAGCAAAACTTAAAGATAAATGACCAAGGACAAACCTGCATAGAAACACAACGCTTAAATTTCAGCTTTATGCCATGCTGTCAGCAACTTTTTATGCCATTTTGTTTAATTGAGCCAATATACAACCAACATCAAAGACGCTGAGCTATTTTGTGCTGAAGATATTGTAGGCATATTAGGCAGAGGTGGCAAACACAGAAAGGATCTGTCAAAGGTAACAGATGTATCAAGGGCATGAAGCACTGTGAAGAAGGCGTTAATTACTTATGCTGAGAAAGAAAAGGTGTTTCAAAAGCAGAAACTGTTTTCAAAAGATTCAACAAATCCCTATTGTGCTGGGGAGAAAAAGCTTCCTGCTTCTCAGACAACACTTAGTTAAATCTCATTATTTTGAGTATGAGAGCTTAAAAAAAATGTTTGAAGGAAGTTGTGTATGTGTGTAGGGCATTCCTTCCTTCCTTCCCCCCTCCCTCCCTTATAAGAATCTCTTTTATGAAATCTGCTTCACAGACATACTTTTAATTTCAGAACCTTTATCAAAAGGTATCTTTTAATATCTTAAAATTATAAATGACACTCTTTATTCCAATTTTAAATCATATCATTTTGGGATGGGTACTTTGCATCCTTATGGATGGAAGGAGACTGAAGAGAAAGAGAAAGAAAAAGAGAAAGAGAAAGAGGGAGCATACATGCCTTTTGGAAATTTAGAACAAACTCTAGAGTAGTTTCCCCTTTTGCTATAAAAGCTATATTTTACAGTTAGTCCACCTCTGAAGAACCTCAGTGCTTCATGAGTAAACATCAATAAGCAAAACTGGAGACAGAGAGACAAATTTCCTACCAGAAGATCTGCCTTAGGCTTAATAACTTAAGAATTCTTTCTAAGATTACATAGGTCTCTGTTCACCCACAATCTAATTCTGATTCAGGAGACAAAACTGTCTCTTCATTATAGCATGCCATCTCCACCCTTCCCTCCTACCACTTCCTCCCCACTCCGGTGGAATCCCTTAGGTCAGAAGTTTCTAAAGCGTGATTGGTGGAGAGCTGGCTGGTCACATGATACAGATTCTCCTCATTTCCAAAGGAGAGAAACTGACCAGACAGAAGAAAAGATGAAATGACATCCTCTGCTTTTGATCATCAACAACTTTGGTTGTTTTCCCCCAAAAAAAGTCAATATATGTATCGCTCTAACGACAGTTAAAACTATTAAACACATGCCTTATATTACATTTTAATGCAAGCAAGAGCTGTAGCTGCACAGGGACATTAGGTGATCACAAGTGAGGAAGTGGTCTATGCAATTATACAGCGAGACTTCACAGTATCTCTATTACAATATGGCCCATGCAGTATGAAAAAGTTAAAGACCCCATCATCCCTCCTTTCCTATACCAATATCATACCACACACACACAAAAAGGGCTACTAATGACAATATTTGGGAAACACAACTGGGCATTACCCAGGATTGTCAGATGACAGTACAGGAGTGGAAGGGACAGTTTCTATGACAAAATATCAACACATATGCTGCTAAATAGTCATAAAAGATACGTATCAGAGGGGTAGCCGTGTTAGTCTGAATCTGTAAAAAGTAACAGAGGGTCCTGTGACACCTTTAAGACTAACAGAAATATAGGGAGCATAAGCTTTCGTGGGTAAGAACCTCACTTCTTCAGACTTGCATCTGAAGAAGTGAGGTTCTTACCCACGAAAGCTTATGCTCCCTATACTTCTGTTAGTCTTAAAGGTGCCACAGGACCCTCTGTTACTTTATAAAAGATACGGTAATTTCCCACATGGTTAGACATACATGTGCTAGCTCTGCTTCAGCTAGTGCCTAAAAATAGAAGCGTAGCCACAACGGCACAGGCGGTGGCTCAGGCCAGCTGCCTAAGTACAATCCACACTTGGAATTATACTTCTGAGCTACTGTATAGGAGAAGCTTCTGAGTGATGATCTATATATCAAAACTTGAAAGGGTAAATTAGTGGAATGCATCTTCGCTAAACTAAATTATTTTCCTTTGTCAATAGTTGGGCTTTTTCTTTTTGCCAAGGTACAAAGATTGATTAATACTCTGACTGGACTAACTGTCCTAAAAAATTAGTCGGATGTCACAGCAGGCCAGTTTTTGACCCACCTGATACCAGGATTTAAAGGTTTTGTGGGAGGGAACAAGTGCACTGCTCACTACCATAACTCCTCCACACTTTTCTAGCTGGCAGTGCCAAGAGAATTGTGAATCTGAAGGGGAAAAAAAAGTCTCTGCAGCCCAATCAAGCTTAGTGCTGAGCCACTGTCACCATAACCACCATGCAAGCCACAGCCGCCATCACCCCACCACATATTTAACACTGGTATCACTTCAAATTCTAAACAGGCCCCAGAATGTTGAAAGTCTGAATAAAAAAATAAAAAGGAATAAGGAATAAAAAAATAAAGGAATAAGGAATAATTTGTGCCTTCATTTCACTCAACAGTTCTTAATGGGAGTAGAATTAAAACAACAATACAAAAGTGGCCTCCAAAATTCCCCAATCTATCACACAAAACCTGAATTTGCATATGCTAATCAGATAGATACTCAAATGCCTGATTTGCTTACACAAATATGGGTTTTTGCACACCAAGGTGGGAGTATGCAGTTCTGCAGGCCACACTTGAAAATTTAGCTTTAACAGTACATCCTTAAAAACAGGAAAATTCAGAGGCAAGTTTTGCTATCAGTTATTTCAGTGGAGATATTCCTCACTTCTACTAGTGTGACTGAGGTGCAGCAATCTTGCCTACAGACTTTAGTGACACACTAAAATATGAAGATATCTGGAGTCCATAAAGCAAACAATCACTATAAAAATGTTTGTGGCGTTTTTAATATTTGGATACCATATTACAAAATGTAAATGCTGTTTTATTATAAAATTGAAATTTCTTTCCATAAACGGGAAAAGAATAATACTCATGGAGACAGGGAAAACAGAAAGGATGAAGTAGCTTGCTGTAATTCCATTGCCTTACAATTTTTTGTTCTTCATTGTGTTTTATGACTGTCTTTTGAGTTTTGTTCCAGATATATAGAGGTACTTCTAGATAAATACAGGGTACACATTAGTATTTTTCTCAAGCTACAGTATGTGAACTTTACAGTAACTCCTTCTTCATGTATTTTTATTATTTCAGGTCAGAAGAAATCAGCAAAAAAACAACAACAACAACAACAACAACAACAAAAGAACACTAATCTCATGTAATTTGGTCTTTTAAAAGTAACATTACTTTATGTCTCTCCAAGCTCCCTCCAAAAACCTTAACAAGGCCTCAAGCAAATAAGAACTTCAGCAAATACACTAGGTAACATAAAACCCCAAAATTCACATTCAGGCATGAGAACCTACACAAACTCAAACTAAAGCTCTGGTGACTATTTCAGTAGAGATTTCTTCATCGGTCTTCATCATCTAATTTCCGTGTGTATAAAAGCATACACACACATAATGCACACACACTTTGCATAGATAAAACATATGTAGATAAAAATGTATGTGAGTTAAAATTCTTTCCATAACTTTTCTTTAGGGACCCAACCCCAGAGCTGGCTCTGTTTTCTAATTAGGAAGGCAGCACCAATTATACACAGTGGGCTGGGAGCACTGGAGACAGCTTACACCATGAAGCTCGTTTTACATGGAATGTAAGGGAAGACTCGGAACAGCAATCTCAAAGGTGAAAGGCTAGAGCTTTAATCTTTAAACCACCCAGCCCTGGCAGATCCTTTCAACACTTTTGTGTTTTGTGGAGTCCATTTCATTTCTGCACACGTTTTCACAAAAGGTGTTTCTTTCAAATGAAGAATGTATGGTTAAACCTAAAAGGAAGCCAGTCATTGACAGTTTTTGCTGTAGTTCATTTGTTATGTCTTGCTAAGGGTTTACAAACAGATGTCCCAATGCATCTCCACTGGATGCAATTTTAGTCTAGACAGGGGAAATCCAAGCTACTGCTGCCCAAACAACATAAACACAGGAAGATTTTAAATCAATCATTTCATTAATAGGAACACATCTAATAATATAAGGGGAGGGTGTTTTGGAAGCAAGCCTACTTCAGAGCCTGAAACAGTCTAATTGCATGGTATTGTTCTTGTGCTAGGCAGGGCTATGGAACGATAAGTCTCACAAACCAGATTTTGGTGCTGTGGTGGATTACAATAAAATGAGCCTTGTTTCTCTAATATAAGTGGCTTTCAAGATCAGTGACAACTTTGCATTAAATAGTAAACAGACTAAAATGTCTTGCACAGCATAGGTATTCATCTCTGCTTTGGTACATTCAGGTCAGTCCACACAAATATATTTCTAGCATGACCATTATTTCCATTTTACTTAAAATTGTTTTATTTGAGAAACAGGGTTAAGTGCAGCTGCTATTAACATCCTCCGTATTCATCCCTGTGCTCCTGAGTCCTAGCCTGCTATCTGTTCCCTAAGCATATAAATGTCTATGGAAGATGGTTTTATGCCAGTCAATTCCATGCCTTTGGGGTTTTTAAACAGTAGGTTTCTCTTTATTTGTTTGGGGGACAAGTTGTTAGTTTTGTTGTTTTTTATGTTACTTATTTTGTATATTTGTATTCTGTGAACAATAGATGTGCCTTCTTCAAGAAGCTCAGTATATAACAGTCATCAAAGACCAACTGTTACCAGTGGGTGTCAGTGTAACAGTAGAATGATATGATGGGGGAGAAAGGGGAGGAGAAAAGATTAAAAAAATCCACAGATGAAGTCTAATTTTTTAGATTCAACATGTACATATAAATTGAAGATAGAAATGTGTTTCTTTTCAGCAGCACTCTAATCCATTGTCAACGTGCTCTGAAAAGTTGTTGAAGCATCTTTTAACCTAACACACATATTTGTGTTATTATGTCCAGAGGATCTGGTTTCAAATTTCATTTCCCAGCTTAGATATACTGATATATATCTGATCTATATACACACACATATAGATATACACCATGCATATTATTAAGTTTCTTCTATAATGCATTTCCAAAAGGAGAGAAGGTGAGGTTGTCTCTTTAATTCAGATTTCATACTGAGGAGTTAAGAGGCTCTGCAGACCCCAACTTATTAACCTGTGCCAATTTAACTAGTATTACTCAAGAGGTTCAGAAATCTAAAAATAGGGACTAATCTTTGCAGACTGACAGCAGCTAATCAGTAGCTGCCCTGTCACAACATGTCCCTCCTACTCTTTACAAGCTAAGTGAAAAACATTATATATATATATATGTGGATGGATATTCTGTAATTTGTTTTGTGCTCATCTCTTCTGGAAAAGAAAACAAAAGATGTAATTTTAGGTTGCTTTCAGCTTAAAATGAAACTTCTGGGCTTCCTTAGGAGTAAGCAATGGCTTTCTGAAAACAAGAAATACTTGTACGTCTATCAAATCCTGCTGTCAAAGTGATAAAATCCTTTACTTTTACTTACGATAAAAATAAACAAGCATAAAAACATCTACCCCAGTTTCAACTCTGTGTAATTAGATGCATAAGAGATATGTGTTTGAAGTTTTACATATGTAACTTTGGTCTTTCCAGATTTTATTAGAACATAAAAAAGACAAGATAAACAATCTCATGCACATTCACTGCTTCTCCCCAAGCATGTAACAAATTTGTATATGTGGACACATTTCTTGCCCTATTGCTTCTCAACTTCCAGTTCTCTGTAATAAGCTGGCGCAAGTCCATATTATAACAAACTATTACACGCCTATACATTCAGATCTGTTATTAATGAAAATAAAATTATAGCTAGGTGCCATGAAAAAGTATCCCAATCCAGAGCACAGCTAAATACTAGGTGATAAGCAGTTCTAGCTGGAGTGGCAAATGAACAACTGAACTGTGCTATAAAAGTGAAAAAGACAATCAACATCATTTATAA
Organism: Malaclemys terrapin pileata; assembly: GCF_027887155.1. Classification (NCBI taxonomy): domain Eukaryota; kingdom Metazoa; phylum Chordata; order Testudines; family Emydidae; genus Malaclemys; species Malaclemys terrapin. The sequence goes on from NC_071507.1 coordinate 92,008,317, forward strand.
CTAAATTATAATTAAGTACTGGACTGTATTTGGTCCTTTTAAAACAGCTTATGGTATCTAGGATGCACAGTATTTAAAAAAAAGGGGGGATATCCTTCTGTGTTTAAACAGTTGTGGGCAGAAGTGCAGGAAATATTAAAATAAAATTAAATAATCCTATTGCTAAGAGAGGGATATAAAGAGCAGTGGGTAAAAAGAGAGAAAAAAATAAACTTTGCAGGCTTAGCCTGTACTCTGCTTTAAACACAAAAAAATGCTCTGCGTCGGTTTTCCCGCCAGTCAAGGTTGATGAGCCTGCATTTGGCTCTGACTAGCAGCTATTAAACAAATGGAACCAAAGTGCCTAAGCAGTAACTGCCATCCTGCGCTCTGCTCCCACAGCTGCTCTGGAGCCTAGAAAAGAGCCAATGGCAGGAAGTGTGCCCATCCCCCACAGCAGATCAACCAGACCTGTTTTTGTCTGCTTCAGCAGTAGCGCTCCAACCCTCTTAGCTTCCTCCCTCAGCCCCCACCCCCCTCAGCCTTATTTTCCATCCCTTTTCAACCATCATCCACTCATTTTAATTACGCAGAACGAGTTGCAACTCATCCAGCCTGGAAGTTATATTAAAAAAAGGGGGGGACGGGGGACGGACAGAGAGAAATGGCAGGAGAGAAAAAAGCAGTAGAGGGTGGAGTTGTGCCTCCTTGCCTTGCTTTAATGTAACATTTTATTTTAGGTGTCTCCTAGGCCAGCAGAAACTTTTTTCTTTGACCTATGCCTCTCTCTCTCTGTTTCCAAGCAGGGGCAGAAAATGAAACAACTTTAGTGCCTGCACCCACAATGCACCATAAAAGATCTACCCAACAAGGATCAAAACTCCCAAAGCTGCCACTCCCTGGTGCCCAGTGTCACGCTGGCACATGACTTGGCTGTTTGGGGTGGGCTAGTCTCCCAAAGTGAAGTTTTCATATTTGTTTGGCTGCTGGTTTGGCGGGGGTGATGAACTCACTCTAATCCAATAAGCAACAATAATAATTAAGAAAGAAAAGTGAAGGGGGGGGAGCGGCAGGCCTTGAAGAAAGGAGATATGGCCTGCCATTTGCATTGGCCCCATCCTCTGAGGGGAGGGTGTTTGCCCTCAGCACGCAATCCTTCGCAGCATTTATATGGATTTACAAAGGCACATCTGTGCGTGTTGTAGGGCCAGCCTGACGTGTTTTCTGCTAGCAGCAGCTGCGGTTTCTGAGGAAACAAGGCTGATTTTCTAGTCAGGCTGGAAGATTTTTTTTTCCAAGAGCCTACGTGCGGGGGAGGGGAAGAAGGGAAAGAAAAGGGAGGGGAGGGAGAAAGAGCAGCAATAAAAACCTCCAGAGCTCAGAAGGGGGAGGGGAGGAGTAGAAGAAGAGCCTGCTGGGAATTTTCTTGTGCTTTCTTTCTCAACATATCTTTTCTGTGTTGCAATCTTTACTTTAAGGTTTGTTTTTTTTTTTAAATTAACCTTTGTAGTTTTGGTTGCTGCTGCTGCTGCGTTTGTATGTGTGACTGCTGCTGTTGGGGTTCATAACTGCAAGGGGGTGTCTCACATCACATGACAAAAAATCCTTTCAATCCTGCCAAGTTTAAAAAAAAAAAAAAAAAAAAAGCTTAACTGTCTAGTCGACTCACTTTTTTGCTCCTTTAAATGGATTTCCACATTTTTCCTGTAAATTTCCCCTGATGTTTCTCAATCACTTTGTGACTGGGTCAGTCACTAGAAAGATGAATGGTTAATTTAATACATTCCAATTATTTTAATACACTAGCAGGTTTGGTACATGAAACCATTTTGCAAGGGATGAGCGCCTTTGGGGAGGTGGCTGTTCCCTTTCTCTGCCTCATATTTCCATAGTCCTTTCTCAAAACCAGTCCCCGGCATCCAATAAAAATAGATAAATTCTCATGCTGATGAATGATTAACTCTGAAGCTAACATACAGGCCAGCATGGAAAGAGGAGAAGGGGGAGGAGAGAGAGCAAGACAGAGAGACATACACAGATCCACATGCACAGGGAGAGAAAAGGGGCCCTATCAGGGAGGCTACAGTTCAACAACAAACTAATGCAGTTTTCATTTCTGAATCATGTTTTTTTCTTTTTGAGGGGGGTTATGAGAGATGGGACTGTATTTACATTCAATTCTTTAAGTTCAGCATTTGCTACCTTTACTATTTAGAGCACTATAAAGCATAATTCAGTGTCACACGCTCTGGGGCAAATACTACTGCCCTAACAAGAACATTTTAAGCATCATCAAAATATTTTACGTAAAATTTAGTTTAGCGCTTTCAAAAAAACCAAAAACTCCTTGATTTTTTTTGGGGTGGGGGTGCGGGAGTGTTTTCTGGCAAGGGGGAAAGAAGAAGAGACAAAGAGGGAGGAACCAAGGAGTATGAACAGGGAAAACTCTTTGCTGGTACCATTAAATTAAAACCAAACAAACACTGAAACTAAAAATTATTCATTACTTAATTTTAAGGTGTGCATCAGTGGGTGTTTGGGGGTGGATGGGATAAGAGGTAACACATATTTGCTCTTTGTAGCTGGTCTTATGCTGAAAATGTCAAAACTTTAAAACTTCAGGAGTATTTTTTAAATATCGAAACATTCTTCTGTGCCAATATTGCAAGATAAATTAATTGGTCTGATGTTTATGATTCAAAAATACAGAAGACAAGCAAGAAACAATGTGGAAATATAAAAGGCAATAATAAACATTTTCAACCTTGACTACCTAAAATTAAGCACCTAAATTCATATTTAGGCACTTTAGAAGTGACCTGATTTCTTGAGGTGTTGAGCACTCACATACCCAATTAGCTTCAACACCTCAGAGAATCAGGCCACTTATTTAGGTGCCTAAATATAGCTTTTGATGTCTAATTTTAATCAGCTAGATTTGAAAATTTTAGCCAATACCTTTAAAATGAAGGGGAAAAAAACAAGATATCAGTTTAGGTTCCATCCAAATAACTGCAAAATTATTGATTAAATATGAAAAGGGTATGAAGGGTCAGAACATATTTATTGGATGAAGAAACCTACTGCCATTGCAGCTAACTGATAGAAAACAATGCATACATATTTTACATCTGCAATTCACGCTGGTACCACTTATTGCACTGGAAGCATTTAGTGTAAAAAAAAAAACATTTGCAGATTGTCAGGTTCGACCCATCACATCTTTCTGCATGAATCAGACTCTACTGGTTTCCAGTAGAAAGACTACATTTAAGAAAAGAATTGCCTCTGATTAAAAAAAGAAAAGGACAGCCAGCCAAGACTCTACATATACAAATATACACATACACACAGAAAATCTCACTTAAGTGTTATTTCTAACTTTGCAAGCAATGAAATGCTATTTTCTACACCATTTAAAATTATTCACTTGTAAGACTCACACTTCATTTGGTTTTTCTAAATGTTTATGACCACATTGTGTCTGGCCCATGAGACGGGGAAGACCCACCCTCCTCAGGGTCCAGGAACAATCATGTCCCTTCAATTCCCAGTGTAAAGACTACCAGTTTCTAAGTACTACTGCTGACACTAGAATCAGTATTGTCAACTGTAAACATTCAAAAATGGCTTAAACTCATGAGTTTTCTTTTAAATAATTATTTTTGGTTCCTTTTATTCACCTTCTGATTTTTGAGCCTTTAGGGTACACTCCAGTCACATTTTCAAGCTCCCTCTCCCAACCCCCAACAATTGGGACTAAAAAGGTATTTTTTTAATGAAAAGAGATAGTCTCTTTTAATCACATGACTCCCGGAGCTGGAGTTATAAAAACCTCCATCAAGGATAGAGGAGAGGCATGCTAAGTGTGGGGATACAGCATATACTGCTGAGGAGATTCTGGGAAGCACTGCAGCATACAGGGCAGCCTGCCATAACTTAGTGGCCACCAAGGTTGCCAGGTAAAATCTTAGTGAAGACAAGGCAATCTGTAATTTTCACATGAGATAACATGTTGAGTTAAGACTATGAAGGAGCATAGGATTTGCCTTGACCCACTAACTTGTGTGACAACTACAACTTGCCTTTGCTTCACTAGGCTCTTAACTTGTGTTAGTTAACTTGATAAGAACACAACTGAATACAAGTTACAGCACAGAATCTCACCCACTGTATTGGCCTATGGTACAACAACACCAGGAGCTTTCACGGGAGTGGTGAGCATTCATCCCACACCCTACTCCAGGCTCTGTATGCATACCACAATTGAGCAGTCACCTAAAGCAGAAACCTAAAAAAAAGTAAGGAGCCTAATAGTAGTCAAGGGAGACAGAACAAATCCAAGGACCCTTTCGATGGTATGTGGAAAAATAAATGGTCACTATTTTTAAGTGTGTAGAAGAATGTCACTTTCACTTTATAACTATGTATATAATTTAACATAATGAGTATACATTTGGATATAATGACTCTGAGCAGCAGATGTGGCTTTAACTATAATGGGAGAAAATATTATCCTCACAAACTATAGCTGAAAAAGCAACAACACATGTAAAAAATATAAATAAAGCTCCTGCATAAAACATATGTGTACAATGTGTACTTGAAAGACGTAAGTCTAATATATTGCATAGAAGTATATTAGCCGATTCATGTGTCTGTTTGCATGACAACACAAGTTCTTCATGTGCATGATGCTTCTTCAGCTACCTACCGGACTACTATTGTGCACATAAATCAAAAAGGGAAAATATAAGCTTTTCAGTGTCGCTTCCTTGAAAATCAACTTTCCAAACACCTAGAAGAGCACAAAAATTCCCTAGTCTGTAACTAGGCTCTTGCCAGCCTATCTTCCAAAATCTAATGATAAAGTTTAACACATTCTCCTCACCACCCTGGAATATGTTACACTGAAGAGAACCAATTTTGAGGGAGACCATACAGCTTCACAGGAATCTTTCATGGCTCTCTATATTTTAAGGGAGTAACAATCGGAGGAGGGAAAAAACATGGTATATTTGGCACATTAAGCCCAGTGGATCAAAGCTTATTAAAAAGAATCAGTGGAACATATTAAAGAAGCCAGCCTGGACAAACTGCCACCTTGACAAACGCTCACTGTGATTAGATGAGCATTGCCATCCATCCTCCTCCTTTCACCACTGACTGAAACTGTCATTAGCACAATGTCAGTCCCAATATCATCAATGTACTAATTGCCAGGTTTAGGCAGGAGACAAATCGAGGTAATGCAATCCCGTAGGTGGAACCCATGCTGGAAGGAAACAGTTTGACAGATATGGTGGTTCCTAATAGATTGGAGAACAATTATTTAAAAAGGAAAGAAGGCTCTTTGCTTCCCTGTGCAGGAAGTTTGAAACTTTTATGAAATGTAAACACCTCTGGAAGGGACGTCAGCAGCGGGGATCAAACTTGGGACCTCTGAATCCAAAACCCTGAGTCTCTACCACCTGGGTGAAAAAACCTAGCTCTGTTAACTCAAGGGCTGTAGCAAACCCATAAACCCCTAGGTGTTCAAGTTATCAGAGGGGAAGACAGACAACCAAAGTAAGCATGGATTACAAATGAAACAGCAAAAGAATAGAAATGAGTTATATATAATTAACTGTATGTGCAAAATATCTCAAAACTCTACTCTTGCAGTCTTCAGCACTTGGACAAATTAATAATGGGATGGATAATGGTAGCCAAGACAATTCACTACTTTTTTCAAGAAGTGCCTTGGTATCTTTAATTTGCACTAGTACCATCACTAGTATTGGGAAGAAAGAACCTCTGTTTAAAATGTTTCATTTGAAGAAATTCTTGTATGCAAGAAAAATCCCCATAAGTTTTGGGAACCTCTAGATGAGGACAGAGAAGAGATTTGATTTCCTCTGAAACTGGTTACCTAAATTGGCTGACAAGTTGCCTAATTTTCTATCTGTAACTCTGAAAACAGTACTACCAGGTCCAGTCAAAAAATGAGAATTCAAAAACATCGGAGGAAGCTGTGTTTGCTCCAGTGGGCACGGTCCTGAAAAATGGGGATTTTCCAATACAGCACAGAAGCTGCAAACCAGAATAGAGACAGGGAAAGTCAGAAAAGTTGCAGCTTAGTGGCTCAAAAAACCTCCAAAAACTTTCATTTTCTACTAGTGGATCAAGCCATTTATAAGTAGGGCTCTGTGTGCACCACTGCACAATAGGACCAATTCTACAGCAAAGACCCTTAAATTCCGATGCAATGTTAATATACTCTATTACAATGGAATATCTTTCATTGTTACCCCACCCTCACACACACTACGGTTTATAACTGAAAATCGTCAAAGCACATAACTCTATTATGATTTTTGACTCAATAGTTTTGGAGAATGGATTTTTCCACTATACTCTTTAGGTGGTGTGACTCTACTCCCTGAGCTTGGCCTATTATGCTAAGAACATAAGAATGGCAATACTGGGTCAGATCTATGGTCCATCTAGCCCAGTATCTTGTCTTCCAACAGTGGCCAGTGCCAGATGCTTCAAAGGGAATGAACAGAACAGGACAATTATTAAGTGATCAATCCCCAGTTGTCCAATCCCAGCATCTGCCAGTCAGAGGCATAGGGACATCCAGAGCATAGGGTTGAGTACCTTACCATCATGGCTAATAGCCACTGATGGACCTGTTCTCCATGAACTTACCTAATTCTTTTTTGAACCCAGTTATAATTTTAGCCTTCACAATATTCCCCGGTAATGAGTTCCACAAGTTGATTTTGCGTTGTATGAAGAAGTGGTTCCTTTTGTTTACTTTCAACCTGCTACCTACTAATTTAATTGGGTGACCCTAGGCTCTTGTGTTATATGGAGGAGTAAATAACACTTCCTTGTTCACTTTCTCAACATTCAAGATTTTTAGACCACTATCATATCCCCCGATAGTCGTCTCTTTTCCAAGCTGAACAGTCCCAATCTTGTTAATATCTCCTCCTATTGAAGCTGTTCCATACCCTTAATTATTTTTATTGCTCTTCTCTGTTCCTATTCCATTACTAATATATCTTTTTTGAGATGGGGTGACCAGAACCACAGTATTCAAGGTGTGAGTGCACCATGGATTTATATAGTGGAATTATGATATTTACTGTCTTATTATTGATCCCTTTCCTAACAGTTCCTAACATTCTATTTGCCTTTTTTTTTTTTTTTTTTTTTAATACTGCTGCTGCACATTGAGCGGATGTTTTCAGAGAACTATCCACTATGACTGCAAGATCTCTTTCTTAAATGGTAATTTAAAACCCATTATTCTCTATGTATAGTTGGGATTGTTTTCTAATATGCATCACTATGCATTTATCAACATTGAATTTCATCTACCATTTTGCTGCCCATTCACCCAGTTTAGTGAGATTCCTTTGTACCTTTTCTCAGTCTGCTTGGGACTTAACTACCTTGAGTAGTTTTGTATCATATGCAATTTTTGCCACCTCACTGTTTACCCCTTTTCCAGATCATTTAGGAATACACTGAACAGCACTGGTCCCAGTACTAGGGTTACCATCCGTCCGTATTTCCCCGGACATGTCCGGCTTTTGCATCTCTAAATAGCCGTCCGGGAGGAATTGGTAACAAGGTTAAAATGTCCGGGGAGGTTTTCTCCCTCGCCTCCCTCCCTCCCTTCCATGCAGAGTGTGGCTGCTGATTGGGCGGCTAGGCCGATTGACCCACTCCCATTGGCCTCCAGCAGCCAGAGCCCTCCCCTGCTCCCCCCTCCCTCTCTCTGTAGTCCTGTGTAACACACAAACCGACCCACCGGGCAGTGTGTTTTTGCAAACACGTGGAGCCAGAATGGTAAGAGGAGTCCGGGGGGGAGGGGCAGTCAGAGAGCGGGGCACTGTTGGATGGGACCCCAGCCTCCACCTGCCATCCCCCCCTCTGTGGGTCCCCCCTCCCTGTCTGCCTCTCCCTTGTCTGCGTGTACTGCCAGAGCCAGCAGCAACGGCTGTCTGCTGCCCCCGGGTCCTAGTGCCCCCATCCACTAATGGGAAGACAGGCTGCCCTTACCCTGCCCTTCCACCCTAGCCCTGAGCCTCTCCAACACCCCAAACCCCCCAGCCCCAGCCCTCATCGCCACACACCCTAATCCTCTGCTCCATCCCTGAGCCCCCTCCTGCATCATGAACCCCTCACCCCAGACCCACAGCCCTCACCCCTGCATCCCCTCCTATCCCCAAACTCCCTCCCAATCCCCCTCCCCCTTCCCACACACCCCCTCCTGCCCTCAAACTTCTTCCCAAAGCCTGCACCCCCTCCCTTTGCACCGCCTCTCACCCCCAAACTCCATCCCAGAGCCTGCACCCCTCACCCCCTCCTGCACACCCACCCCCTGCCCCAGCCCGGAGCCTGCACCCAGCACCCAAACTCTATCGCAGAACCTGCACCGCTCCTGCACCCTAATCCCCAGCCCAGGACCTGCACCCCAGACCTCCTCCCCCCACCAAACCCCCCTCCCAGAGCCTTAGGCAGGTGGGGTGGGGGGTTCTGGGCACCACCAAAATTTCTACAACCCTGCCACCCATGCGAGTGGATAAGGGTCAGGGCAGTCAGGGGACAGGTAGGGTCCTGGGGGGTCAGTTAGGGTAGGGGGTTCTCAGCAGGGGGCAGTCAGGGGACAAGAAGCGGGGGGGGGTGGGGTTCTGAGGGGAGCAGTCAGGGGGTGGGAAGTGGGAGGGAGTGGATGGGGGCGGGGCTAGGGCGGGGCTTCCCCCCCCCCCCCAGTGTCCTCTTTTTTGTTTGTGGAAATATGGTAACCCTACCCAGTACAGATCCTTGGGGGACACCACTGTTTACCTCTGTCCACCATGAAAACTGACCATGTATTCCTACCCTTTGTTTCCTGTCTTTTAGCCAGTTACTGATCCATGAGAGGACCTTCCCTCTTATCCCATGACTGCTTACTTTGCATAAGAGCCTTTGGTGAGGGACCTTGTCAAAGGCTTTTTGAAAGTCCAAGTACACTATATCCACTGGATTGCCCTTGTCCCCCAAAGAATTCCAGTAGAGTGGTGAGGCATGATTTTCTTTACAAAAGCCACCGTGACTCTTCCCCAACAAACTCTGTATACCTATTTCTAATAAATCTGTTCTTTACTACATTTTCAACCAATTTGCCTGCTACTGAAGTTGCTGTTCTTCAGCTAGCTCAGCTCACTAGCTACACTCCCTCCACTACATGACTGCAACTTCCCTAATATCCTGGTGCTTGGCTCCATGCACTGTAATCTAATTAACATCTCCTTGCAGGGAATAGTGAAGAAAAAGTAGTAGTTGTAAGCAAGTCCTGGAAGGGCAGGGAGATGTAAAACAAAATGTCAGGCATCTAGTTACAGTAAATAGTAAATTCTGTGGAATCTTGGAAAACATCAAACTTCACAGCCATGGAATTGCAGAAACCACAAGACCCTGACTGAGATGAACAGGACAGTTCTCAACTGTTAGACAGCTGAAGACATTGGCAGGCATCACTGCATTGTTTACACTTGGTTCAGGTTTTCAAGGTTATTGCTGTTGCCATAATGGCCAGAAAGATTTTTTTTTAAATCAAAACGGAGATTCTGAAATATAATTAAGAAGCAAAAAGTGAATTCTGCAGCATGTTTTGCAGATACAAAGCTGCAGAATACACTGAATCCTGTTCCTATGTCACCGTGTATTGTTCTATTTGGCTCTCATTTAAAAAAAAATATTAAGGATACTTTATTGCATATATAATACAAAATATCACAAGCACATTTTGTGTAATTACGGTATTAAGTGTGAAGATGTACCTGAATTAATTGTTGCTTCAGAGCATCTGTAGCTAAACAATTCAAATAATACCAGAACCAATGGCATGAGTCAAACACTTTACAGTAAGCAAAACAACTTTATCCACATTTGAAATCCAGTATTTTAAAGGCTGCAAACCATAGAACTTTGAATGCCATACTTCTTTCCATTCAAAGGCATAAGGGTAAAAGGAAAGTCTACAACTGTTAACTTAGGAGGGAGCATTTGTCACAATATTATGGTGAGGTTGGTCTATTCAGAGCAGCTGTACCATGCATTCAAAGACACTCAACTATTTAACTAGTTTAGTCCATGACGTACAAAAATCTCATCTTAAACCATCAGATTTCCAAGATTTCTACTGAACATTCTTTGTAAGATATGTAAGTCTCCTTTTAAGGTAATATATCACCGAAACTTCTGAATGACTGACAACATTTTATCCCCTTTAAAAAAAAAAAATGTTTTCTGGCATTCTCAGAATTTTGAGAGAGAAAAATGAATGGGTTTCTCAATTCTACCCTTTGAAAGAGTTCATTATATCAATGGTGAAATTGCTATTAGAAGTTAAGAAAGGTTGCTATTGCCTTCCTCCATCCCCAAACACAATCTTTTGCAAACAAAAATATATTGTAAAACTTTTTTTTGATCAAAGGGAGCTATAATAGTGACATAACCTAGCAACTCAAATGTAAAACAGACAGGACAAAAGGGTTTCCCTAGCTCTCTGAGATCTGTTTCATTTTAGGATGCTTGCTAAGAATTAAGACAATGAGTTTAAACTAATCCCCTTACAAAGGTGTAAAGTAACAATTGGACTCTACAAGATAGACTTCCTTGGTTAACATGAGTTCTATTCAACAAGCTCTTTGACACAGGAGCCAAATGCAGATCAGCTCTCCTCTGGAAACTGTTAGTCTAAATTTGGTAACCTGGGACTATCAGGCTGCTGTTTCCACGCTTACTTAGATTGAGTGGGTATATTTCTTACATTTTTTGGTGCAATGCTTTAACAGACACCTGTTTAAAGCAGCTGCTTGGAGGGTAGCAGGGAAGAAGAGAGGGGGAGAGGGAGAGAGATACCTTGTTATATTAGATACTTAATTGCCCTGCTTCTGATCCTGAATACTGTATCCTTCAGTGGAAAATTACCTCTGTTCCGTAAGGTACTGTACTTTATCTATTTTCACAAAATGGGTCTGACCAACACACGTCTTTGGACACCAAGTTTTTGTAATCCCAAATCTGAGTTTACTCTGAACGCACATCATAATGAATGTTTACATTCTTAATATAATGGCTAATAAATATGGCTTCTCTTCATTTAAATGAAAATTTCTTGTTCCTACATCTACCCTTTGGTTAATTCGATGTACAAAACCCCTCTTCAATGGAACCAAAATTGAATTGCTGTTCTATATATTTCAGCCCCTCAGTAACAACTGTGGTACTGCAAAAAACATCCGGACCACTGTGCCATGTGCACAAAACCTCAAACGGCCAGAATGAGGCCCATGAAGTCTACAACGCAACCACTGACATCTTTATTAATGAATTGCAATCAGCGGACAATGCTCCATCCTGACCTAAGTGGGCTGCACCTCCATGTATTAAAGATGAGGATGGCTGCAGCAATCTGCTTCGTTTTATAAAAAACTTGATGCACGCATTGAGGTCGTGGTAAACAGCAACACAGTTCTCAGTTTGGCAAAATTTACTTGTCCCGGTCTTAACCTAAATGTTTGTAAAAACAATTCTTGTTGCAAAAATACATGAAGACGCATTTCTAATTAATCTATTCCTTATACCAGATATGTCCAACATATTTTAGAGTTATGAAAAGTAATTTCCAATGACTATTCAGGAAAGCAAAGTTGTTATGCTTAAAGTTATGTGGATTTTTAAAGCAAGACACAATATATGAGATGTCGTTAAATCCTTTAAGACTTCCAATGCTACTATATTTTTGGTATATATTAAATTTATGAAATACAGTTTTATAAAATGTGACAAAACTGAATTCAATCTGTTCTCCTCCACTCTCCACCCACGCATGCACCCCTGCCTGTAGGCTGATATTTTCACAGGCAGTCCAGCAAGCTAGCCCCACAGAAGATGCCATCTTTACCCTTCAGCTTGAACACTAGGCTTCAGGAGAAAAGGAAAAAGAAAAACAAGGGAAGAAAAAGAAATCTATAGTTTTGCAGATGAAACACTGATCCGATCTGCTTCAAACCATCAGCATCTCAATTTTCATTTAACACATATATTCGAGCTGGTGCACTCACACTACAAGCAGGCAGCACCTAATCAGATACTTCATTAATATGAGGAAAGAAAGAAAATAATGAAAAACATCTCCTTCACATCCTAATCAATAGCATTTGGGAGAAAAAGTACTCCCATAAGCAGAACTAGGCTAAAAGTTGTATGCCTGGTCATTTAAGACAAAAATAAAAATATGCATTTCTGTACATTTTTTCTATCTAACCAATAGGCCTCCCGCTCCTGTTGAGGGAACAAGGTTAAAACTTGCAGTATATATTAAAAAGACAGAGCTAAATAGAGAGATCTGCTTTTCAGAATGTGAGAGTCCAGATATTCTCTGGAGTATGTAGCAAAGCAGCAAGTGTTATAATTTGAGGATATGGACAGTTTACTTAGGTTCCCTTTAGCAGGAACCTGTTTGCATAGTGTAGATATTTTACACAAGAGGACCTGACCAGCCGGCAAGAAAATTGGAGACAGTAGTCACCCAGCTATTGCAAATTATTGGATAATTCTGTCTCTCTGTGGAATTTATAATATCACCATTCTGAATTTCATACACCAATGCTCCCTTCCTTCCAAAGTCCTAATTAACACTGTCCCCAAAATACTTTAATCTTCTATCCATCATATGTCTGAAAACCTCCCTGATCACCCACTTTTTAGCTTAAAGTAACAACAAAATCAATTATTTAGGACTAATTTCTACAAACATTAACTACAGATAGTAGTGATTACTATCATGAGTAGTTGCATTGACTTCAATGGAACTAATCACTGGAATAAGCACTATGATCAGTAGCAAGTGTTTGCAGGATTGAGCCCTTGTGATGAATATCTTTTTAAAAAATTCCAGATATCTCCTATGTAAACAGGTGCACCTGAGACCATATTATGGTTTCTCTGCTACCATTCCCTAAAATCACAGAGGAAAGTGCAACTGTCCTTAGTCACGATCTTTTTGTGCAAGAAATTTTGTTCCACGATAGGATAGTTTTCACTATCGTTTAAAACACTGTAAGAAGAAAAACTAATGTTACCTCTCCTCCCCGACCCAACCAAACAAATTCAATAGGTTCCAAACAAATTCAAAAGTCAGATCATAAATGGCATTTTAGCCTTGGGGCCTTCTTCAGGCTGTGGAAAAAACAGAGAACAATTAACAGCTAACTCACTCGCTCTCAGTTGTGGGTGTGTTTGTGTGTGTGTGCACGCACGCATGGTGAGATATTATAGATCATAATCTATAGATTTCCTGAACCGACAAAATATTAAAATTATTTTTTAAAATGCAGAAAGAGAGTGGGATGTGGGGGAAGGAATATGAATGGTTGCTTTTTTCCCCATGGCCTATGGGAAAACTGTACTGATTATTTTTCATAGAAAAAAACAAAAGAAACCGTGCTTAGTCCCCCACCACTGAGGATTAGCTGTTCAGAGAAAAGATTTTTCATTTTCACACATGCACACGCTTACACACACGCTTGGTTTAGATAAATTTGCACAAGCTGCTTTGACTAAACTGACGGGAAGCCTGGCTGCATCTGAAATACATGGTTACTCTCACAGACAAGAGGGTATACTGCATGCATGTTGCTCAGAATTAGACAGCAGGTTAGGACTCTACATTGATCAGGGAAGAGCAGCCTTGTCTTTATTCATCACTTTCAATAATCAAACAAATATTGTGACTGAGGTAATAAAATACAATGCATAGGTGTGTATGTGTGGAAGAGGAAAAAGGACGTGGTTTGATTCTGCATGCCCTCTGTGTTCTAGTCAATGCAAGCAATCTAAATCCTGGAGTGGGTATTGAACATTTTAAGGAGATCTGCTCATCTAGCTCTTATATTTCACTTCAGGCTAAAGCACAATTTATCTTCTGTTCCACTCTTCCCCTCTTCCCCAATTTCCCTTCTCATCAGAGCTGCCAAAAATCAGAACAGTTAGATTTTATTATGACCTCTTTTTGGAAGTTACCTGTGAATTATGACTGAAAAATAGTACATTACTGTGAAACCAGAGCTCATGGGCAGATTATTTCACTCACCACGGCTCACTTTGCTTATAATACTTAATTTTTCATTACTAAATGTAGTTAAGTTTCTGCAGTGATAGATTTTTTTTAGAAATTAATTACAACCTTATAAATACATTTCTGTAATGCCGTCACAAGGAGAAGGAGGATCCATGCTGAGTCCTCCAACTGTAGCCTAGCAGAACAAGAGCACCTCATGTTACCTCCAAGGATAGCACTGAGGGGCTCCAGCAGAAACTGAGTCCAGTCCTCCTCTATTTGTGGAAAGGTTCCAGTGACATCAAGCATTGGGAGAGAGAGAAAGAGAATCTTTGAGGATCCAAGTTCAGCTCTGATGACTTCTTCAGGACAGGGGGAAACTGCATTTCAAAGGAAACTTTAGTAGGTTGATCTTGTTGCTTTATATGTGGTGCATGCATTGTATTGCACATTGCAAATAAGCATAGACCTTTGTTAGAAAGATCCCGTATGAGAAGAAATGCTGCAATATGTGCCCGTAAGAACACTGAACCCTTCAGCTATCACATCCATTCGAAACTGTTCATTGTTCTATATTTCTGACCTTCCGCATTTAACAGATGCTGTGTAAATGTGCTTCACTTAAAAATATATATATTCTTATTGCACTTTAAGAAAGGATATAGATCAGTTGTCTCATGCAAATTGTGTCCAGAAACCACTTAGAGTGTATTATGTTACACTTAAAAATACATACCTATTGTATTGTACATCAGAAAATATTTCTATTTTGAATGTCTTAAACTAATAGTATTGGACATTTATATAGCACTTCCTAGTCCAGAGAATCCCAAAGTGCTTCACAGATTATAGTTTCAGTCCTGAAAACTCCTGTGTCTTTGCACAGTCCTTGACTTCAATGGGAATCCGTAAGTGAGAAAGGATTTTCAAGATTAGGCCCTGCATCTTTGTATAGGTGTCATATTATTATTAATATTTAGCACTCGATAGACACCTTCATCCTACAAGCTCAAAAGTCCTTTCCATAGTCTTCTACAGATAGGGAAACAAAGACACAGACTTGCACAGGCCACACAGCAAGTCAACCGTTGAATCTAGAAAAGAATCCAACTCTCCTGATTACAAAAGGCAGTTGCTTGCTCCCATGACTCATGAAGATGGCTAACTCAAGAGTTTAACAGTGCAGAACACTTTACACAGTGTGGGCTAGCACAGGAAATGAAGAATACTGTCCCCAACTCAAACTCTGTGTCCTAAATTCCCTTCACATTTACCCAATTTACCGTTTAATCAGGATGCTGAGGTAATACCCTATCTCTTTTGTTAATTGAACATGAAACTATCATGATCACAAGTAGACAGGACCTCCATTTTACATTTCATCTGAAAGATGGCACCTCCAAGAGGACAATCCCCACTGAAACCATGCTGGGACATTGATTCAGCACCGTCTCAGAGAAAATAATGCATCTGAAGAAGTGGGTTTTTTACCCACGAAAGCTAATGCCCAAATAAATCTGCTAGTCTTTAAGGTGCCACCAGACTCCTTGTTGTTTTTTAGAGAAAAGAATGTCACCTATTGAATCGTGAATACCACTTTCAAGAGATGTCCTTCTATGTGTCACATATAATCAGTATAACACAATTCTCACAGCTGCCAGGAAAGCTGAAAACATTCTATTTCAAGAAACTAAATTTTAATTTTATTCAGAAAAGACACTGGCATTGCTAGAAAGAGAGGCTTTTACCAAGATGTGGAAGAGCATTAGCAAAATGTTATGGGACCAAATGGCCTTTAATATCCTGGCCAGACTAACAACCATTTAGGGTGTTAAGACTTCTATGGGCAAACCCTGCTTTCCTTCCTTCCAGTTAATAATTTGCAGGTGATGAATGTAGATATGGTCATACATATATAGTAGTACGTCTATACTGCTCATTTATTGCAGGGTTTTTTTTTTTTTTGTTACGTTTACTATCCTAATTTTTTTTGCTCAGATTTGCAATTCTAATAATATTAGGGGTGTTCTGTTAATATTAGGGATTCATCTGTACAGCCTCCATGGAACAGCAGAACACTGAACCCAAGTGGCTTAGTGACTAGTTCTGTGAGCAAGGCACATGCCTCAGGGGATGAGAAAAAATTGCAAGATACAGCTTGCCAACCCTTCCCACACTCTGATGATACTTTACATCTGTAGATTAACAAATTTCAGTGTTTGCTGCTCATTTCTCCCTAGGATTATATAGAACTAGGTGCAGATTTCTTCTCCAAGTACCTTCATGAGAAGGTTCTTTTGTGGAGAAACCGCTATTTGATTACATCTTCCACTAGATACTGAAGGACTTTTCCTGGGAGGGAGATATTATCTCTATGAACTAAATTATATTACAGCTTCTATTATTTACAGTCTTCTACTAGTTGAAATTGGGTTGCTTTTTCTGCAGGCAAGAATTGCACATTTGTGCTGGAACTGCTTTTCCATAATGTTAGACTGCAATAAATTGCTTTTTTATAAACTGCTTTAAAAAATACAAACACATACACACACTTGAGAGAGAGAGAGACAGAGAAAGAAAGATTGCACACACATACAAAATTGTAGTTTATTTAAAAGAATACCTTTACTATAAATATTTTTAATCCAGTATGCATTTTTTGGAACCTGTTTTTAATTGTAAACATGAAGAAAAAAGATGTCACAGAATACTCTACATATCTGCAAAATTAATACGACTGACTATACATCTTGACAGCCTAACCTGGGAATCTTTTAGCAGCAAAGCAACATAGAGGCTGAGGTTACAAGAGAAGATAAAATAGTGGAAATACGCCACCACTGCAACTAGAAAACGTGTTAGGTTTTTGTCCATTCAACTATAGACCTTTGACAGAATTTATCTTCCAAAGGTAGCAACAACTGATCCAGTCTAGTGAAATACCAAGTCTGGTGTGACACGGAGGGCTAGGGGGTGGGAAAGGGTGAAATAGTCACAATGGAGTGAAAGATGGAACATCAATTTAACTTAACATTTCTTGTCATTCATTGGATTGTTTCACAACTTTCATTCTTTTTGTCTTGAAAACAAATGTTTTTTAAAAATTTACATTTTAATATAGGTAAAAAAGTAAAGTTAAAATAAATCTGAACCAAAAGGTTTTTTAAAACACGTTTTATACGTCCAGTTTGTTTTCTTCATCCCCAAGGTTACAATTAGCTTCTTGCTAACCTCCATCGATGCAATTACCATAATTACTGAGGAGTATTATATTTAAGCTTCTGCTTTAGAAGTGACCATTTATATTTAAAGGGTTGCACCTGGACCCCCCCGAAGCACTACAGAACCCCCCCCCCCAAATAATATTTTTAGCTAAGAAAAGGAAAACACACACTCAACCAGATTCCTGTCTTCTTATGTTTCTGCACAAAACCACACTATTTTGTTATATAATTGTATTTGTGTTAATGATGTAGGATCTTGCTATTTTTTAACCCCTATAGTTGCTATTTTGAATAAATACACAAGAGCTAGTATGAAGTGGAGATTTTACCTCACTAAAATTTCTTGGAATTACATTCTGTTCACTCCATCACTCCATTAGCTGGTATTCCATAAAGCACTGGAAAGTGTAGGATATCTTCCATTTGACCCCATCATTTTCTCCCCCAATATTTGTTCAAAGGAGATAAAAATGACCTTGTTTAACATTTTTGGGGCTGCAAAGCTATTACACTTGCTAAACACTCAGCAAACATATAATTTACCAGGCAGCATTTGACAGAGTTCAAGCTCTTTCCTGGCATACATTTAGTATCCCAAGCCCATGACATTTCAATGTAAAGCAGGCTTCCTGGGAAGTAGACTAATGCTAATCAATAGATCTGACTCAGTGAAAAGCCTTGGACTGATAAAAGGAGGCATCAAACATAAAGACAGATCATTACCTCGTGTAGCAGCTGTCTATCATTTACAGAGGTGCAAAACTGTTTCTTAAAACATCACTTTCACTCAGTTCAAACTGAAATACTCTTTCAAAAGTGAGCTCTGTGGGGCTAGTAGTGTCACTATTTTACTGAAATTGGTCAGATCCCATTTTGCAATTGCCAGAAACCATTGTTATTATCACTGTTCAAAGTACTTCCATAAAGACCGCTTTAAGTCTCCACACAGAGATATTCAGCTACCCCCTTTAAAGTCTGGTACTTTAAAGGTAAAGGGATCTGCAAAAAGGTAAAGAGTTTCTTGCTAGAAGGCTGCAGTCGAAACTGATCAAGTTTTTCTCCTTTTGCTACATATAAGAGGTGTTAACAGAGGTAGTATTCAAACTTTCAGCCTAAATTCATTCCTGGTGTAGTATTTAATTCAATAGATTTCCAAAGCCACAGATGAATTTGACTCCCACTGTGAGCTTTGGGTTTTAGCCTATCAACAGAATATAAAAGATGGTAAAAGTATTTTTAAATGGAGAATGCTATATTAATATTTGGAGAAAAGAAAAATCTTTCAAGAAATCCCGCCTCTTATGCATATAAAGAAGCTATTGTAAACACCATATTCAAAGCTGGAGGGCGTGGGATCAAAAATAAAATGCATATGCAGCTTTGAAAACATTATGGAATTATTAGAATTATTGATCCTTAATTCACAGAGTTCTAACCTTCCAAGACAGTCTTTGAGTTAATCATATTTACCTTTATGATTTAAGCACCTAAGGAAGTTTACAACTACTGTGTACCATAAT
Organism: Malaclemys terrapin pileata; assembly: GCF_027887155.1. Lineage (NCBI taxonomy): Eukaryota > Metazoa > Chordata > Testudines > Emydidae > Malaclemys > Malaclemys terrapin. The sequence goes on from NC_071507.1 coordinate 92,027,147, forward strand.
ACAAAGGACCAAACAACACAGAATTTTTATAGTATCATACCAATACTTAATAAAATATTATGAACAAGATATTTAATTATAATATGCAAATAATGATGAGGAAGGCCATGGACATTTAAATATTCATTTGTGTGTTAACTGTGGTTTCAAGTGTATGCATGGACACACACACATTTAAAAGATCTTAACGTTTGCAAAGTCAAACACTCAAAAGTTAGGAAGTGCCAGAATAAAGGTTGCCTATACAACCCTAATTCAAAACCCTTGTGGGTATGCATTATGATACAGTCTTTAATTTCATGATCACATACTATTGTTTTCACAGCATCCTGGCCTCATTCAATGCACAGAATGGACAGTGCTCACTTACTCAATATTTTGTTTTATACTCCTTGTTTAATTGTGGCCCCACACATTACTTACTGCACACTATTCAAGCCTTGCTTTGAAGACAGAATTATTCATTTCCTCATGGATTTTTTTATGGCATTCATGACTATAGCATCTGAATACTTTATAACATTAATTAATTTATTTCACAACACCCCTATTACATAAGGGGATAATATTCAGTTTTACTGATGGGAAACTTAGATACAGAAAGATTAAGGTCAACAGTATCTCCTAATTTTGGGTGCCCAATCTGAGAGACTGATTTTTCAGAGTACGTAGTATTATTTAACACTTTATATGTTCAAAACACAGCTCTGATCGATTTCAGTTGCAGCTGTGTGTCCTCAACACTTCTGCAAATCAGACTCCAGGGTCTCACATCAGGCACCCAGAAAATGAAGAACACAATGAATGACCCCCTGTGATATGTTTGGTTTAAGTGACTTGCCTAGCATCACACAGGAAGTCTGGCACAGGCAGGGACAGAATTCAGTTCTCCAAGGCAGCATTCCACTGTTTTAACCGTGAGACCTCCCATTCTCATTCTGCAAATCCCTTGCCTCATTCACTATACATATTCCAGCTTCTGCAACAAATGAGGCAGAGGTCCTACACACAACAAATTCCTCTACTACACAACCCTGATTCATCCCCAGGGCAGCCTGTGCACTGAATGAGGCAGGGGTTCTGTGGAAAAAACAGTATGTGATCATATAATTAAAGGCTGTTATCACAATGCACGCATATGGTGGGGAGAGAGGGGCATGAGTCAGGTTGCACAGGAACCTTAATTCTGGCATTCTAACTTGACTTATAATGTTCTTCTAACATAGCTTTTTGTGTGTGTAATTTTCTAGGTTTTTTAAAAGAAGCGAACTGGGGGAAAAAACATTCCATAATGTGGCATCATATTGACATTCACGTGGGTCACTAGTAAGGTTGGAACCTTTAGATCTACTCCACAGACACCTACTACTTGAACTACTGGAGTAACTGACAGAAGTAATAAACTGTTATCCTCTATGTGGACCAGCACTAGAGAGGGATAAGACTCTTTGCCAGTAGGTTTCACAGATCTTTGCTGACTTCAGAGGAATGGTGAGACTCAGGAATCTTGAATTCCATTCTGGGCTGTGGAGAGGAGTGTGCTGTAATGGGCACAAACTCCTCTGCCTATTCCCCGCAAACTTGATGCCTTCTACCCCGTCCCCTCCAATCTGTACTTGTCCAAGTCCTGTCTCTTTGCCACTCTTGGCTCTCATCCCAGTCCCATTCTCCTCAGCTAGCCAGTTCCAGAGACCACTCCTTAGGCTTCTCATCCCTAGTCCCAGGATCCTTGCCCAGCAAGTCTTAGTCTCACCCCTCAAGAATCCCAATCCCAGTCAATCCTTGTTCTTCCCCTCCCAGTTCCTTATCTCATCTGCCTCTCTCCCTGACTCTGGCATCCAGTTGTTCCCCCCAACCTCACTGCCCATGATCCTCATCGGTTCCTACTACCTATCTCCTTCCCCGGGCTCCTCATCCGATCTCGCCTACCCCCTTACTCCTTGTTCTGGTCTCTTTGCCCAGCCACTGCTAGTTCTCCCCCACACCCTCTCTCTTCATCAGATCTATCTTCCTTGCCACTAACCTCCTTCCCATTGGTTTTCGGTCCCAGTCTCCTTGCCCAGCCAATCCCACACTCCCCCCAGGCTCCTCATCCTATCTCAGTTTCCCCCTACCTACGCAGTCCCGGTCTCCTCCTCATCAGTTTCCCTCCCTGGCTCCCAGTCTCAGTCTCCCCCTACACTAACTCCCAGTCCCAGTTTCCCTCTTCATCCCTTGCCAGCATCCAGCCCCAATCTTTAACCCTCATCCCCAAGGATCCATATCTTTCCTATTCCTGCCACAAGTCTGGCTCTCATCCTTCTGTATTCAAATCAGACAGTTCCTCCTCCAAGCTGCCTGGGCCTAGCAGAGGGATCACAGACAGCAGAGTAGAAACAGTCTCCCAGTTCTCTGCAGTTGTGAGGAAAATCCTGTTTAGCCTTAGACTGAAACATGCCCAGTGTGGACAGAATTTTGCTGCTATAACTGAGGCCCATCCCTGACACAAGACCATGCTCCAAAGCATGGGGTCACTACAGCGGTTGAAAAAGCTGTTTTAACACTGAAAAAACAACATATTTTTCTCCAGCCTTGATCCTGGAAATGGCTGGACCATTTTGGTTTAAATAAAAAAAAAAATCATTATAAGCCCCTGAAAACAGGGACTTCCAATAGGAAGTGTTGGGCAACCTTAATAATAGGAGGCGTTAAGAGCCCCATCTACAATAATCTCCAAAGAGACTTTAGATTCTGTGTCATATCTTCACTCATACGTGTTAAAAGGGCACCCATTAAAATGTCCAAGAGGAATCAGAGTAGCAGCCGTGTTAGTCTGTATCCGCAAAAAGAACAGGAGTACTTGTGGCCCCTTAGAGACTAACAAATTTAAGGTGTCACAAGTACTCCTGTTCTTCAAGAGGAATCAGTTTCCATAGCCACCAACATTCACAGTTTTTCAGCTACTTTTTCTAATTTTGGAGTGCTGTGCTGGATGAATTTGTTCTCATACTCAGACTGTGGGGCTGGCCTCCCGGGGGATACTCCCACCTCTTCCTGGGGAGAAACAAGCCAACCCGAGCAACATGAAACAAACAAAAAGGACTAGTATTTACTTTCTGTAAGTCTTAACAAAAGCAAAACACAGGGTTGAACTCTGCACCCCTTCAAAATGAAGACGAATGAAGAGGAAAAAAAGATAGACTTCCCTAGCCATATACTTAAAATATACCAATGTACTGGTTTTTCAACCCACTTCTAACCCTCTCATACGCCTTGATTTTTTCTTTTTAAAGAGCGGACATTAGGGGAGGCTTATGTATTTTTTTCTATGTCTAGAGGAGGAAAATTAAGGAAATCCATGCCCTAGTGGACCTTACAATCCTACACAATCTTTCCTTGATCAGCCTCTAATTTGCAAATCAGTGAATGTCAGTAAGAGGTATCACTGCCATCATCATCACCATCACACACACAATACAACTACTGTTTTGTTTTGACAACTTATTGTGCTACTTATTCCATCCTCAAAAAGTTGCATTTCTTTTTCACATTGTTTCAGTATGGTAAACACTATTCCCTAAACTCACACACGTCAGCTTTACCAGGCAATTTTTGACAGTCCAAACAACATTGCAATGGATCTTTGTATTTAGATAGGCCACATTACTTGTCTGATCTCAGTTTACCAATGTACCTCTAATACTTATTTCAAAAAATACACTGAGAGGTATACAAGTGTGTGTGTGTGCGTGGAACTGAGAGTTAGGGGAGGGGGACGCACAGTAAACAAATATGTTAGAGAGGGCAGACGAAGGCAGACAGCAGAACCAAGGAACCCAATATATGTTGTTGGAGGGTAGGGTTTTAGCCTTGGCTTTTGAAATCTGGCAGCAAATGTATGCAACTGCTCTGTTTATCACACAAATGGGGACTGACGAGGATGCAGCAGACAATATTCACTTCTCTGTACCGATGACCTTCACTCTCCTGGGTTAAGTAGTCCAAAAGGAAAATACCATTAGCAAGAACATAACAAAGCTGAAAATCCCAAAGTATTTCGGAATAAGATGGGCTTTACGTAAGTACTTCTTTCTGGAACATGGTGTCCATTCTCTCTCAAAGCAAGAGGAGAAAGCCATCACCTACAGCAGTTTGATGCAAAACTCAACATCAGTGTTGTAGCTGTGGTTTTCCCCCTTCATTCCTCCAGCTATCATTCCTTATTCACTCCACACGCTCCAAGAGAGACCTCATCTCTTTGAACTTTTCTCCACTACTTTCAAAGGAGGAGGGGGGGGGAAGGAGAGAGGGAGGGAAAGAGAGAGGAGAAAAAAAAGACAGAAAGGACACATCAAGGTGAATTAGATTTCCACATCATTTATCCTACAAGAAAGTACATGCTTTAATCTACCCTGAACCAGTCACAGGCATCATTAAGGCTGCATTTTGTCTACAAAGCTAAAGGAGTAGTGAATGTAATCTTATGCTGCTGTGTCAGTCTAGTTTGACCAGTTTCGCAAGTTCACTGGAAAAGGAAGTGTGACGTTTTCATTTAGAGGAACATGAACAAAGCCTGAAAACATGGCTGGAAGAGTTAAAATAAATGGGACTATGTATATCTGAAGGGGAAAGGAACTTATTTTTAAAAATTGTCAGTAGAATTTTAACAGTTGATGACAGATTCACTTAAAGTTAGAATCTGAACACAGGCAACACTTCTGATGAATAAAGAGATTTCAAAAGAAAAAATATTTACTGAAATGTAATCCAAGACTGTCCCCCTTGTAAGAAGGAGGAATTCAGACACTCTAGACAAAGAGTGCAATCAACAAGATTTGCTCTGGATGGCAAGAAGGGATCACTTTTAAAATACTATATATTGTTTTCTGAGTAATTCCCATCATTGTTACTGTACATAGGACTCTCCCTAAATCAGTACCAAAATCAGTACCAAAACCAATATTTTATGTATATAATTAACTTCATTGGGTTAGGGTTAGGATGCATACCCATTGGACAAATGTAGAGGGAAATAAGCTGTCCACATGAAAATTATGTTTGCTTACTCTGGAAAGAAATCCTGTGACTATTATGAAAATAATGAAAAGTTAGATTATAAGCCAGATCTTCAGCTCCATTTTGGCCCCTTTTTGCCATTCTAGTGGTGCAAGGACGCCAAAAGGCTGGCTCCTACACAACCCCATGGTGGATGTAGGGGCACACGCCTGGAAAGGGTTAAGGCCACTCAGGGGCGGCTCCAGGCACCAGCGCAGCAAGCAGGCACGGCAAGCCGCGGGGGGCGGCCTGCGGGTCACTGTGTGAGCGGCAGTCAGGCCGCCTTCGGCGGCATGCCTGCAGGAGGTCCGCCGGTTCCGCGGCTTTGGCGGTAATTCAGCGGCGGGTATGCCAAAGGTGTGGGACCGGCAGATCACCCGCAAAAATGCCGCCGAATCCGCATGACTGCAGCCCACCCGCAGGCATGCCGCCAAAGGCCGCCTAACTGCCATGCTTGGGGCGGCAAAAAGCCTACTGAACTCCAGCAATCCTCAGCTTCCACTCTGTTCCCTGAGGGCCAGAGCCAACTAGTGCAGTTTAAAGTGGCACTGACTCATGTATAACTGACCTCAGCAATCTCAGACTGGTAAAGAGCTCCTTTGCAGCTGCTTCCCCCTCTCCTGCATTCAGTGCTTATTGGGCACAGTTGAGACTTGAGCCCTATACTATCACTGATCAATCTGTTGAAATCAGTAGCAAATGGCCCATTCAGATAAAGCATAAATGATTGATGGGGAGACCAGCAATTGTGGTAAAAGCCTCTGCTGTGCTAATGTTCCTTCTTCTCTCTCATGTAAAGATCTATGTGTTTAAAGTCCTGGCCCAGATCCTCCACCGCCGGGCTGCCCCTTTGCATTGCAATGCCAACACAAAGCAGGCCTACATCTAATATAGCCAAAGGATAATCCAGTCGTAGGGGAATCCTCCCGAGGCATGGAAGCAGTATATCAACTTCTATGCCACCCACGTTTCTGGCATGGAGGCATACCCAAGGGGAGAGGGACATGGCCAGAGCTTCCTGAAGCCTACTCTAAACTCTGTCAGGGAAATGGCCTGACACATAGCTGGCAAGGAGAGGAGAAAAGCGAAGGCCAACTTTGCACACTCCCACCTGAACTGTGCTGAGAGCTCATTGTACGTTGCAAAGGCTCTGGCCCCTATGTTAGATGTAATTATTATAATATTTAGCCATTCATGTAGTGATTTGTGTTTTAACATGTTGTACAAACATTAGTCAATTCTGTTATCATTTGGGGATGAACAGGCTAAGAAAATATTTTAAGGTGACTTGATTGAATCCAATCTTTGTCTCCACAAGAAAATATGGTTGTCCCATATATCTACAGCCAAAATAATCAAAGCTTTTAAACATTAAGTTATGTTAAATGGCTATTTATTCTTCAAATGCTTTCAAAGACAAGACACATATCTGACTGAATCCACACACAAAAACCTTGAATTCATTAAATGACTGGTGTTTCCAACTGGAGACTGACAACTAAATGTCTTCCTGCAATACCTCCTTTTTATTTTAGAGGCCACCAAACAACAAATGTCCTGGGTAATTTGCTTGTATAGCTCACTATTTCTGCCTATGTTCATTCAGTTATGACCCATACTGTACTTCAGAAGAAGTATAGCTAGCTAATTATGCAACAGTATGGCTTAGAATTTTCATTCAGGGGCTTTTGGAAAGCAACCAAGGCAAGAGACTAGTTTTCCTTTTTATCCTCAGGTCAGATGTATTAGTCATTCAATGTGTTTAGGTCTCTAAGAACAGGTCACATCCTCACCATCAAAGCAAGCAAAATACAATTAGTGTTTCACTTCTTTGCACCAATGTTTTGGTTATTCGAGGCTGGTGCTTAGAATTTTCCTATCCTGTTGGGGGAGAGGTGACTGTGAGGTCAAGAAGGGACTCTACTGTTGACACAATAAAAGTGTCCCATAAAGTTGTATAAGTTTATGGTTTATTAGGCAATATGATAAAATTAATTCAAACACAAGTGTAAAGATAACGCAGCCAAATGTATAATCAGCATGCTACATTCATAAAAATATGACTAGAAGGCATTAGATGCACAGCCAAGTGTATCTTCTCGTCTGACACAGACTACATCCGCACAACCTTTTTTGTGAAATTTCCCACTATTGCACTACGTTTGGTGGGAGTGTTGGTGTAGACAGTGCTCATGATTTTTTTTTTGCCACCACATTATCTGACCCTGTTCAGAACAGGTCTACTTCCCATGATGAAAAATGAAAGATTTAAATTAAAAAAAAAATATTAGTGCAGACAGGGCTAGAGCAGGTTTTGGAAGGGAGCCGTATAAAAATCTAGATAGCTAGAATTTATGAGTTTTGAAAAGAGCAGCTGGAAACTTTAAGGAGGAAAACCCCGAATATGGAGAAAATCAGAGGAGGGCAGGGAAACAGAGGAAAGAAATAACAAGGAGACGAACAGTATATGTAGAGGAATTGCAGTAAATGCAATTGTTGAACTGTATATTCTGTTCAAATCTTGCATTTTCTGGGGACGTGTGCGCCAGAGTGGGGGCTCTACAAAGCATATGACATTTGAAATTCCTGGCATAGAAGCCCAGCAAAAAACACTGCCAGATCTGCTGGTCCCCCTCCAATCTCATCTTAAAGACAGAAGGGATTGAGAAGAAGGAATGAGTGAATGGGTGCAGGCAGAGTCCTGAAGATGAAGATTTGCCTGCACATATCTGAACACACATACTCTGCGAGCAATTAAATCACTAAAGGGAAACAGGGTACCATGTACAAGTAGGATGCTATTTTCAGTTGGTCATAACCTCTTTATTTCTTAACCAGTGTTTTGCAACATTTGGAAAGCAGGGATGCAGGTTTTCATGCTAAGTTTGAAGTTAAATATTCTAAATCCTTTGAGTTAAAACAGCTGCCATTTGTATGATTCCCCCCCCCCCACACACACACACACATTTTTTTAAATTAACGTTTTGCTAGAAATTAGAACCTTTAACAAAAGAGATACTTTTAGTGGCAAAATTATTTGTGACAGAAGGCAAAGCTTATAACATGCCCCAATCTGAACCACAGCATTACCATCATGGTGTTATGGTAAACAGAGTTAACATAACAAAAACCATGTATACACGGTACAAGTATACATGGACCTAAGAAAGGGAATCAATTTAGTTCTCCAAATTAAAATTAGATTAATAGCAGCACAACAAAGCATTGTGGATCTAGTACACTCCTAAAAAGTCTATGTGCAAAAAAGTCATTGGGCAAAATTCAATTTTAACTAACTTTCAGTTTTATCCACCTAGGTTCCTATACTGTACTCAAGCACCATGGCATGCAAGTGCCTTACGTATATCTTGACTTTGATGAACTTATTCCAGATGTATACAGGTTTAGCTCAGACAAGAGTTTGGCCCACTGTAGGCAAAGTATACAAATAAGAGTGCAATCAGCTAAGTTGAGTTAATGTGACTTTCCTATCCCAGACTTCTATATGAATTATCAAACTGAGATCTCAGTTTGTTCCATTTGCTACGTTTTCTGTGCAAATGTTTCTCCCTACGTGATGATTTCTACACATCAATTAAGTTAAAATAAACTTTTAAAAGAAAAAGAATGTCCATATCCCCACAGTTACTGCATATACCACATGTATGCATCATTTCTTTAAAAAACAATCCATCTGTGAAGAACCTTTCAGTTCAGACAATATTTTTGAACATGTGTTACTTGTATCACAGCTTTCAGCTTTTTGCTGTGTGTTCATTTTGTTTATATCTGCATCCTTCATGTCAGTTTAAATTGCTATGATTGCATCTTTTGACAAGTCACATGCACTGATGGTAATGCCACCCATCACAGGGAAACAGAATCAAGAAGCTGTGTGTCCATTTTGCTTCTGGACCACCCCAAAGATGTTGGTTACAACCAATGCCAGTCACTCTAATAAGATTCTGTTCAACTTACAGTCTGTATTTTTTGGGGTGAAGGCAATCCTTTCTGAAAAGATTCACTATGTTGTGACCTCAAGGACTTAACTTTTTGGGGTTGGAGGATATGTAAATATATCTAAACATCTGCTTGTGTTCTAATGGTGAGAGAAATAAAGTAAGAGTCAGGACTTCACTCCACTTTTATTCGGATTCTGCCTCTGACTTGCTGCGTAACATTGGACAAGTCAGTTCGTATATCTGTTCCTCAGTTTACTAATTCTAATTGGTAAAGTGCTTTGAGATTGTGTGATAAATTGTGTTAAATAAGTGCAAATTTCAACTGCTAGTTTAACATGCATTCTAGAAAATGCCAGTCTTCTTTTGAGATTATAAAATTAAAAAAAAACAAAACTCATCCAAGGATTACTTTGTTCATCTATGAAAATAGTTAAAATAAACTGGCCCTTTGCTCACTATCTCCACTTCTAAAATCCTTCTTCATGCCCCTGGTCATCGCTTGTCTTGATTACTAAAACCTTCTTACTGTATGTTTTCCTGTCTGGTCTCCCTAACTATCATGTCTGTTTCCTAAACTAAACCCAGGGTTTTGAGTTTAATCCTTGAGGGGGCCATTTAGGGATCTGGGGCAAAAATCTGTCTGGAGATTGGTCCTGCTTTGAGCAGGGGGTTGGACTAGATGACCTCCTGAGGTCCCTTCCAACCCTGATATTCTATGTCATCTGGCCTACACCTTAGCTCTCATTTTGTTCCTGCCACTTTGTACACTCTTAACAATTCTTCAACCTACTGATCCTTTTCCTGCTCTCATTTTTGTGCCTTCTACTCCATCCTCATCCACTAACTGCCTTCCTCCTTCAAACTCACTTATTTAAAATAACCTGTTCTTCCTCCTTCTCATCAGCAATAATCCCCATCCTTCCTTTGCCTGAGCTGTTGTCCATTGTCTTTTCTTTATGTTTCATAGACTATAAACTCTTTAGGGCAGGAATAGTGTCTTAATCTGCATTTGCAAACAACTTCTATAACCACGATGCTACACAAATGATATTAACGGCAATAAAAAAATTTACACCAAAAAAGCAACTGCTCAAAAACCTCGTTGAATACTAAAGAAGTTATGATTTTCATAATACTTTTAATACTTTCTGTTTCACACAATGAAAGAAAGTATGTCATTTCCCTGTAAAATAAGCAAGGGCAAACTCAGTGCCATAAAGAATAATCATCTTTGGTGTTGGTCTCATTACATCTTCAGTGCCGCTTGGGATTCATAATGACTAAGTTTGAGTGATGCAGAATACACTATATTCAGAAGTTATTTGGAACCAGGCAAAAGTTTCCCTTTTAAAAAAAATACTTCCGGGTCAGACACTAATGATTTTGCTTTATCCATAGCTAGCATCTCATCTGTTAAAACACTGAAATACAACTGGTTGATTGCAATAAGAGATACTAGTTTGATGTTCTGAACAATACTTTACAATTGCTACACCCACCCCACGCTCAAGTTGCCAGCCCTCGTCCCATATCATTATACTTGCTTGTAGGTCTAGTGGGAATGCTATGGGGCTAAGGCAAGTCTCCAAGGCCCAACGGCCTCTGAGAAGAAACAGGCCACCTTCTGATCTGTAGATGGAATGAATGGATTAGCAAAGAGCCAAGCCAGCTGTTGCAAGCTTTATCAGTACACAAGCCTAACAGATGGGAACTCATTCTAAAAGCCTCCTGCTACAGTAAGCAAGACCCTGGTGATGGCCTTCTGTTCACTAGGCTTCTTTTTGACAGGAAAGCAGACAAAAAATACACTAAGGGGCATATATACATTTAAAAATACACACCCACTTTTAGGACAATGCTTTGTTGTATTATTAAACTTTATCAGCTCTGAAGCATGTCAGTTTAAAAATACTAGACTTTGCTGAGTTTTCAATCATTCTCTGGGTTTATATTTTAGATTTTCAAAAAGATGTTACTGTTATTTTCTTTAAATCTGAAATAACACTCATCTCTTTAGGAGACTCAGCATGAGTAATAAGGGATATAAAAAGATAGAAGACACTGTAAATAACAAGATAAATTTAAACTAATTTGTTTTCTCTTTTTGATTTACTGCATGATAGACACTGGATCATCTAAACCTATAGAAAGCAGAGATGTTGAAAATAGCTGCTTCCCATCCTACTGCAATTAGGGAATGGGGCTTCTGTACTTTGGGAAGTACAGCTCTAGTGTGTTTGTTTACTTAAGAAGTGTGAGATTCAGGGTTGCCCCCAGGATGATTTGATCTGTTATTTGAAACAACTTCTTGTAACAAAAGCAGCTGTGTATTAGACTATTTTTTATTGATGAAATTTCTGATTGATACAAATTAAAAAGAAAATTAAAACAAAACCCACAAAATGTCACAGAAATAGAAAATTACAACAATTAAAAAAAATAACACATGATTATGGTCCAGAAAATTTTCTGCCCACTAAGCCATGAAAAATACAAGAAAGCAGTTAAGCTTACATCTATTTAATAGACGAAAATATCTTACCCAGATTGTTATATGGGCATGATCCAAAGCCAAACGGAGTCTTTCCATTGATGTCAATGGGGTCTGACCACAAAAATACATGTAATTAAGTTCACGGTATAACTTACAAACCTACATTTCACTTCTTTCTTCATGGGCACCAATGGGAATAAGATTCAAATGAAAGTGTACAGTCTGACAACCTGCTACATCATAGCCTCATATTTCCTCCTCTCTCATTCCTTGATGCGGGTTTCACATAAAAGTATGTTCCAATCTAAATTTATAGTATTTTCACTTTGGAAGATACAAATTCAAGGCTCAGCAAAGCTGCCTACCTGCATGCAAACTAAGTATGCCGAGTCCTATTTACACAAGTTACACTAGCACACTGCCTGGAGGTCAACTTTAATTTGGTTTTAAAGATATAAATTGCTATTACAATGTGAGATAACTCCTTGTAACAAGTTTCGATTCTTTGCAACACTGCAGTTTATTTCTGCCAAAAAATTATCTTTGAAATATATTTCCAAGTCCACTAACATAACTCTTTCTACCCATTGCATTTAAGGTTAATTAATTTGACAACTCTTTCTTGACTTAGAACTAGAAAATATATGTATTATAAAAAATGAAATCAAAACAACATAGCATTCCAGACAAAGACGTTGTTTAATAAATACAACACCTAAATCTGGATGAACTTTCACTGACTCAAGATGTTTAGAATAGTTGGGTCATTCATCCAGCTTAAGCCAAACTATTTTATTTACTCTTACACAGTGAAATTTATGATCTAAACCGATGGAAATACTTTACCCGGACATGTTTCTTACCACACATTCTTCTGTATTAAATTAAATAATTTTCTTTAATTTACTGAAAAAAAACTGTAGTGTGCTGCGTATATTTGTTTAAGAAGTTAGACAAGTCCCTACCCTCAAAACCAAACTTTTTCAAGCATCTCAGCTTTTGTTCTATGCCTTCAAAACAAGAACTGATTCCTACGTTGCTCCATCATACTAATGAGATTTATCCCAATATCCTAATGAATAACTTGGCTGCGAACTCCTGCATAATCATGAAAGTGATTTTTGACAGTGGATTACAATTAATAACAACATCAGGATAAAATAGCATAGAATTTATTAAAATTTTAAAGCACCTCAACCTAGACGCACACAGATTCCTTTTGCATTGTTCATGATGTACAAAAGCAACACTTTAAGACAAGTACATACACAAAAAATGTTATTTAAGAATGCTGTTTCATTGTGTTTAAAGTTTGTGAAATTTATATCTGAATCCATCCCATGCCACCAAATACTGCTTAGGGCACAAACAAGGAAGTTTAAACAAATAATGGTAAACAAATAATAAAATTTTAAAATATTTTAACTAAAGAAGTCCTATGACCTAAAGATCTTTTACATAACAAAATATTTGTTGGAAAAAAAACCCACAACACCCTCCTCCTATCCCCGCTCCCCTCGCATGCATACCCAAAACCTATTCATTATAAAATATTTGCAAATGTGAGGTGCTGTCACATATCGAGGAATGGCAGCATGGAAGCTGTCAAGGAGCCTTCACATATATTATTCAGTCAAGGAATAAGAAGTCATCTGTGTTTTAAAAGTCTAATTTGGATGAGGAATCAATTCTTAAGAGCCAACAAGGACCAGCCTTCAGAGAAGCAAGCAAGCAACAGTTTAAGATTTTACATTTGTACTTTAGAGATGCTATTGTGTCATCATCAATTCATGTCCTGAACCCCCTTACTTCAGGATCACACTTACAACCTGCAAGGCTATAACTGGAACTAGCTGGAAGCCATATGTATTTGCATGGCATCTTCTGAAGAATTCTGACTCAGAGTTTGCTGGAGTCTATCAGTGTTGCCTGGCAAAGGACTTTTTAATAAGTGGCCTTTTCAAGTGTTGGAGACTGACGGCTGGACATCCAGAGCACAGGCCTTCTAACCTTTTGTGTGTAGTGTATTAAATTAGTGAAGTCTGAGGGTAAAGACGATAACAAATTCTGGCAACAACTGAAATAGAGAAACAACACACAAGTTTTTCATTAGGACACGTGGGTCAGAGAGTGAAACAAGTAGTAACTGCTATCCATAAACACTTCAAACATGCATAGACTTGATCAACAGAGTTGTATTACTCACAGTCTTCCAAGCACAGCACACACCGTACTGCTGTCACCTTACAAGGGTCCTAAGTGAAGTTTGACAGTATATCTCACACTCTCAAGGTCTGTAGATATCTGATAGTCTACTTTAAGGACAATATCCAGGGTTTAAATGTATAGGCAGAAAAACAAACAGGCATGACATCTTCCTCCACATCAGCTGGTTCAGTATGTCAGAACATGCTAGAACAGTGACTCTCTCATGCTTGAATGTCTCCTGGAACAAAGATGTGCCATTTGTGTTGTATTAAGTAACAGACAAATTACAATGCTTGTGAATGCTCACATTACTGAACATAAAAGAAGAGAAATGTCAGATATGAGAATTTCTTCTGGTATCTCTATCACGTGGCAACAGCATCAGATCTCCCAACTCAATTCAAACTGGACAGTGACAGCATGCTGACTGATGCGCCATCTCTCATCGTAAGTCACTACTTCTTGTCAGTACAGCTATAAACATATATATTTGTTGTTCAGTACAGAAGAAACAGTATAATGTAGTTATTCTCTACTATTGCTATGACCATGGTCACTAAGACAAAACCAGCAGCTGAAGAACAGCTGGGAGAAATGGCATAGGAAGCTATAAATTTATGAAAAATTAAGTACATTCAGTACTGAGGCTCTTGGTGGATCTACTCAACCAGTAGAAAAGACGAAGACTGGACAAGGGAAGGAAGATGTTAGGTCATGTTTAGCTTTTCTGCTTGGCAATATAGACAACACAGAAAAAATGCAGTCTTTTGAACACCCATTCCTACTGAATTTGATACTTAGAAGTACTAGGTACCTACTCGGTCAGCGTAGTTAACATGCCATGAAAAACAAACAAACTTGCAGTGCAATCACTTCCAATCCCATGGACATTTTCTTAACTGATGAAAATACAATCTCAAGACTCGCCAGACCCAGGAAAAGCAAGCAATCTGACTTCCTCACAAAAAAATCCGATTAGCAGACTGTCTCACACTGGCATTAACACTTTTGTTGCCAGTCCTCCACTGCAGCTACAATACAGTTGCAGTTGTATTAACATTCCATCAACATTAATGGAGTGTTGGAAAGCATGTGGTATATTCACAGTCAGCACTGCAGGAACTTTTTACTTTGCCCATTCAGTAGCACTTGAAAGGTGAATGAGAGGTACCTGGCTAAATTCCCACATACAGATTTGGAAATTTAGGGGCAAGTGAGTAGGAGCTAAAAAAACGTTCAGACACATCAGAACGAATTTTAGCAGATGCACTCTGTTGACTGTAATTACATAATTTTAATACAGAATTTCACCGAAAAGTCAGATTTTGGGTTTCTTTACTCCAAAAATGTAATCAGTAGAAAGAATGGAGGAGGTTAAACAAAAGTATGGAACAAATCCAAAATTACAGTGTCAATTATTTCATGAAAATATGATACATTGCATCAGAAAATTCATATGAATCAATCTCTCTTCAGAATTTAAACAGTAACTTGTTAGGAAAGAACAAGGCACACACATGTGCTGTTATAGGATTAAGCTTTGCATCTATATGCAGTGCAGATGTTTAGGATTTACAATCAATATGGTTCTCTTTTTCATGCTATAAAATGTATAAACAATTATGCCCAAGATGTGTGTAAAAGTTTTAATATTAAAACAAAACAGAGATTCAGGATGTTAGATGTTTATGTCTCTGAAAAGAAAAAACGTTATTATATGAGGATCCAATCACTAAAGTGATATTAATATAAAATAAACAATATATTAAAAACCCCCACAAAAAACACAACGGAAGTTGTTATTGTTGGCTAAAAGGCAAACAATCCATTGCTGCCAATGTTTAAACTGTGGGAGCAGACACATTGCAATTAAGATTTTAAGATTTACTTTTGTCTCTTCCAAATGTTTATATTATCTTTTCAAGGTGTGTGTCCTTCCATTTTGAAACTTTAGCCTCTTTATTTAAATGGTCATTAAGGAGTCAAAAATTTTGGATAATAACTAGCAGCAAAAGAGGAGTTTCTTACTACTCTTCAGAACGCTTTTACGTGCCCTGGATCCATCAGTCCTATCTACCGCTTCTTGACTGGCAAGTCAGCAATTAATGAGAATCTCAAGTTGTCTCCCCCACTAGCCAAACAGGACACAACTCCCACCTCCTTCTCTCCAATTTGAGAACTTCCAAAATTTAAAACTCTTGGTAACATCATAAGATGCAACAAGCAAGAAGTGCAAATTCAAAACTTTTCATTGACTAGAAGGACAGATTCTCACACTGATAGAACTTGGCCCCAGAAAGAAATTGTTTGATAAGAAATATTCCAGTTCTCTATGGTACAGGCTGAATGGGATCTACGAAGAAAGCCCTGGACCCAAAGACTAATAATACAGAAGCTGGGAAAAGGCAAAGGCGCCAAGCTAAGTAGATTCCATTCAAAGTATTTAGATCAACTATCAAATAAAGAGCTTGGTTAAAAAACAGTAGTAACTTCCCTTGCAGGGAGGGAGAGGAAACAGAGAGGCCCACAAAGCGACTCACTCAAGTGATACCAAATGATGAGGATGATACCAAACTGGGAGGGATTGCAACTGCTTTGGAGGACAGGGTCATAATTCAAAATGATCTGGACAAATTGGAGAAATGGTCTGAGTTAAACAGGATGAAGTTTAACAAAGACAAATGCAAAGTGCTCCACTTAGGAAGAAAAAATCAGTTTCACACATACAGAATGGGAAGAGACTGTCTAGGAAGGAGTACAGCAAAAAGGGATCTAGGGGTTATAGTGGACCACAAGCTAAATATGAGTCAACAGTGTGATGCTGTTGCAAAAAAAGCAAACATGATTCTGGGATGTATTAACAGGTATGTTGTGAGCAAGACACAAGAAGTCATTCTTCCACTCTACTCTGCTCTGGTTAGGCCTCAGCTGGAGTATTGTGTCCAGTTCTGGGCACCGCATTTCAAGAAAGATATGGAGAAATTGGAAAGGGTCCAGAGAAGAGCAACAAGAATGATTAAAGGTCTTGAGAACATGATTTATGAAGGAAGGCTGAAAGAATTGGGTTTGTTTAGTTTGGAAAAGAGAAGTCTGAGAGGGGACATGATAGCAGTTTTCAGGTATCTAAAAGGGTGTCATAAGGAGGAGGGAGAAAACTTGTTCACCTTAGTCTCTAAGGATAGAACAAGAAGCAATGGGCTTAAACTGCAGCAAGGGAGGTCTAGGTTGGACATTAGGAAAAAGTTCCTAACTGTCAGGGTGGTTAAACACTGGAATAAATTGCCTAGGGAGGTTGTGGAATCTCCATCTCTGGAGATATTTAAGAGTAGGTTAGATAAATGTCTATCAGGGATGGTCTAGACCATATTTGGTCCTGCCATGCGGGCAGGGGACTGGACTCGATGACCTCTTGAGGTCCCTTCCAGTCCTAGAAACTATGAATCTATAAGTCCCAGCTACAGAACATGCTGCTGACAAAAAACATCCACTGAGGAAAGCATGTCACAGCTAAATAGTGCTTAGAAAATGCATGGAGGGATCAGCAACTGGCAGCTTTGCAGAGTTTTTAACAAAAGCCTCTCCCTTTTTCAGTCTCAGGGAGGTGAAGAAGATGAAGTTGATTGGTCTTTTATTTTAAGAGGACAAGGAAGGCCCATCAGCTTGTATGCTTCTGATATAGAGAGTTTTATCCATTTAAATAACACAAATCTAGATGCTGCTTACCCTCAAAGAGAATGAATAAGGCTTCTGATTTTCTAAATTCAGCATCTCAAAATAAGAAGGTATTAAGGGCCCTACAGACATCACAATTGAGTCAAAGCTTCTCCTTTACTGCTTTAGGAGTAAGGAAACAGCTAGGAAGGACTATCTCCTGTTTTAAACGAAAAGAGGAAGCATCCTACAGTAGACTTCTGATGTTCCTTTCTTTCAAGGGACCAGCAGTATGGAAAGGACTTTATTGGAAATTTCTGCATTTTTCAGCATTCATAAGCAAGGCCTATACGTTCAGTTCTTCAAGCTGCCAATGTTTAAATAACTATGTGGCTATTTTTCCTTCTTCTTGGTCCTTGGGAGAAGAAGTCTCTTTCTGGCTCTCCCCAGAGTTCCATCATCTGAACAATACTTGGCCTTTATAGACCACTACCTAATTTGCTTCCAAATACTCCTTTCCTAGAACATGTAGGGCCTGACAAAACAGAGGTTCAAATTTGTCCAGTGAAACAGAAGAAGCAACCCATTCAAAAAAAAAAAGAAACCAGCTGGTTAACGTAGGCTACCACAGCCATGTTACAAGATATGAGCAAAACATGATAATGAAATCCGTCTGTCAAGGTGAGGAGGGTACATTAAACAGCACTTAGCTTTGAGCACATTGATGTGCAATTATCCGATGAGTTCCGAACACCTTCTACCATTCTTTGGCCTGAATTAGCTCCTCAGCCCAAAAGAATGGAATATACTGTCAGCTAAACATAAACCAGACACTCTAGAAGTATGGCTTTCAAGGCATTCTCTTGCAGTTCACCAACTGAGGTAGCATTCTACATGCTCTAGTCAATGGGACTAGTTAAAAAGATGTCTCAAAGAACTCCTTTCCTGAAGTAATAGGAATTGAAGCATGTTCCTAAGGTGATGCTGAGATCAAAGTACCAAGTATTGGCAAGATAACATTAACTTCAGGAAGCACACCAAGAAGTGAACAGAAAAGTATTCCTGTGAATACTTGAATACAATGAACAGCTACAGCATCTGTCCAGGGATTGAAACACTAGGATTGGTATCACATGAAGTTATCCATTGACAGGCAACAAGACACCTCTTTTCTGCATTTAACAGCAAATCTAGACAATTAGGTTCCTAATTTTCTTGACCACAACAACAATCTGCACAAAGGTGCTGGCCCCAATGAGTCTATCATCTAAACCAGGGGTTCTCAAACTTCACTGCATCACGACCCACTTCTGAAAACAAAAATTACTAAACGATCTCACGATGGGGGACTGAAGCCTGAGCCCGCCCAAGCCCTGCCACCCAGGTGAGGGGGCCGAAGCACAAGCACAAGCCCCACCACCCCGTGCGGGGGGACCAAAGCAGAAGCCAAGGGCTTCAGCCCCAAGCAGGAGGCCTGTAACCTGAGCCCCACTGCCCAGGGCTGAAGTCCTTGGGCTTCGTTTTTGGCCCCAGAGGTGGGGCTTGGGCTTTGGCCCCAGGCCCCAGCAAGTCTGAGCCCGTCCTGGTGACCCATTAAAACGGGGTCCCGACCCACAGTTTGAGAACTGCTGATCTAAACCAATAACAAACCTCCTACCTCCAGAGGTCTGCTGCCACAATGTCCCAAGTTTGTGTAACATCTTGAGAAAGTAACCTCTCTGAAAACATGGATCCTGTACTAGAAATGGGGCTGATCCACATGAATCACAGGTACCTCGTCAGAGGACAGCAGCTGACATGTATAGATAGATACACCTCTGCACGTTGATCCATGCCAGAAAGTTACATGGGAATATTGCTGGAAGAGTCAAATGCAGGTTTCCATCTTGAACCAAGACATTTTATGAACAAGTTTAACATTTCAAGCTTGCATAAAGAAAACAATTTTGCTAGGTTTTGTAGAAGAAATGATATAATAAATCTGAAAAGAGGCTGAAAGGACTGAAACTTGAAGTGTCTATAATAGAGAGACATTAGTTCCCTCCCCCCAACTTCCATTGGTGATGAAGGGGATGGAGGGGAAAGGATAATTCAGAATGACAACATTTCCCAGTTCTTTCCTTAGAGAAGTATTTGGAAGTATTCTGTATTTTGTTAAAGTTGGTAATTTTAATTGCATGTAATGTTCTTAGACCCTGAGATAGGAAGAAACAGATAAATCAAACTACTTAAAATTCTTAATAAAGATGGTCCCCTGCTTGGCTACAAGGAACCAAAATCAGAAGTTTTCATTGATTGACACCCAGCCTCCAAAGATGAGAAAGAGAAACTGCCTATTCATCCTGTGCTGTTGGGAACCAATCCACAGAAATACACATAGCAGCAAAGATTCTAGGACCCCACCACAGAACAGACTCCCCCAGCATGCAGGTGGGCTTTGAGGGTCAGCTGATGAAAAAAACAGATCCACCAATCATTCCTACCAGACAGAGACAGCAGCTACAGGGCTTCTGCAGCCTGGAAACTTCAGTAGCCAGCTTTGATCAATTTAATCGCCACTTCACAGTCTGGAATGGATGATTCTTTAACCCCACCGTCCACAAAGCACTCTTGTAGTTAGGATTCAGCCCTGAGTCTTTCAGTAGATCCATTAATACCTATCACTTGACTAGACAGGATTGTTCTGTTGTGAGAACTGACCAAAATAGCTACTAGTTTCCTTTTTTTTAAACTGTCCCAAAATCAGAAGCATCAGTAAATGGGTTCAGTAGCTATAAAAAAAATTAGGATGACTAATATTGTTTCAGTGTTCTTAGACTGCAGGGAAACTACTTCTAATGCATTTTAGCTAATGAAATTAGTGAGCAACATTACTGATTTTACTTAAGTCTTCAGGGTAGTTAAGGCTATATGTTAAAAGGACCCACTCAAGCAAAAAAAGGAGAGTTTTATTTATTTATTTAAAAAACTCTTGAAATGCCCCTTATAGTCACTTGAAAATAAAAACTGTTTTCCCTACAGGTACTGACCCTTCTTTTTTGCCAACCATGACTTCTGAAC
Source organism: Malaclemys terrapin pileata (assembly GCF_027887155.1). Lineage (NCBI taxonomy): Eukaryota > Metazoa > Chordata > Testudines > Emydidae > Malaclemys > Malaclemys terrapin. Next base: position 92,047,556 of record NC_071507.1, read on the forward strand.
CCACTCTAACCATCTGCAGAACAGAGCTGAAATTGTCATTCCTGTTTTTATTACAGCTTTAACTTATAGAAAATCTTCAATCGAAATCATCTCTTTGTGCCATAGTCTAGAATGTCAGCAGAGCTTTAGGAATGAGTTTTTGTTATGCTGTAAAGTCAGCTGGAGCTCACATACTTTTTGTATGATCTACAAAAATTGTGAAATCTGCTGCTCAAATTTTTCAGATATCAAATGAGTGAATTTTTAAAAAAAAGTAACATGTAGACTAGGTAGATTTGCTCATCATTATTGTAATCATTTTAAGGTACATTAAATTCTCGGGGGTTGGACTGTGTCCTTGTCACCTGTAAGGCTCCTATAGCAAACCTTTGAGCACTACAAAATAAATACACAAAAATAATAAAGTTGTATTCTTAGTTCTTGGCTACTGTATCTGTCATTTACTGATGCTAATTGAGAATCTTCTGACATGTGAGTTAATAAGGAGAGAAACATACTAAACTTTATTTAGGCAAGGGAAATGGGCTACTAAAATTACATTTGGTACCAGTTCAACTGCCAAATCTCCTCTGAAAAAAATAATGAAGTAAAACCATACCAAAGATTTTAATTCTCCTTAGCATATTGCTAGTACTTTACAGAAACACCATAAGGAGGAATAGCTATTGTTTTTATTTTGTTTCCAATCCCCTTATGCTCCTAACCATTACAGAGATCAAATTTAAATACACCAAGTAGCTGGTTTGAATGTCTGGAGCCCTAGTGAAACAGAATATAAGCATGCTGCAGCTTTATCCAACCCTGCTGCCTGGCTGCCATCCACCCATCATTTGGATGGGTAATTTCACCCCTTGGGACCATATGCAGTGCTTAAAGCTGAGTCAGTTTGCCGTATGGCATTATTCTGTAAAAGCAACAAGATTTTGCTGGAATCTGACCTAGGAAGGGTAAAGATTTCTGCCTGGTTGGTTCAGCAGTTGGCTGGACATATTAAAAGAGCAAAAAAGAAAAAGAAATGTAAATGTTTTGTAATCCACCAGTTTTACAATGTTTCTCATCCCTAAAAAAGGTAACTATTGGCTTTAAGCCTTTAAGAATTAGACACTACTCTTGCGATTACTTACTATTCAATTGCGCAAAAGAAATGTAACAGGCAAAGGCTCCACAAAATTAAAATAATTAAACTAAAAAGAAAGTATAATACAATGTAAACTTGTACTGCACCCAGACAATGTTGATGTCTGACTCTTCCTCTCTGTCCACTTTTTTTCTTTTTCAAATCATTCACATAAACACTCCGGACAACATCAGAAACTAAAGTCTTCTGGAAATGGTTACTGGATGCACTAACAAAGCATTCCCTTGTATTTCACAATGTTTACTAATAGTCTCCAAACTTATTCTTATATAATGGCTACTTACTTCGGCTGTTCACTGAACAGTCGGAAAACGATGATTTACGTATAGAGGAAATGGAATCGGTGCTTCTGTAATTGTGTCTCTTTCTCTGCACAGTACAATAAAAACAAGTCAAGAAAGAATAATATATGTATAGAATGAATGTTCCTTTTCTGATAAATACCACTTGTGCTAAAGTTGGATTTTCCCCACAGTAAGTAATTTTTCTAACACTGTTTGAAACCAACAGGTGATCAGAAATTTAAGACAGGGTCCAATCGTTCAACCCTTACTTATGCTGGTAGTTCCACTGATATTTATGGAATTACCAGTGTTAGTACTGATCATACCTAAGGACTGATTCTCTAATCCTTACTATCAGCAATAAAATGGTTAAGGCCCCACAGAAACAACAGGCAGGAATTGCTGAACAAGAAGAACATGGTAAGATGCTCTTTAGGGTACAAACGGAACAAAGCTTTTCTAAGCCCTAATTTCAAAAAAGCTGTACTGTGTGTGAGAGAAAAGGGAAAGGGGAGAGGAATATAACTGTACTGTACAGATCTCTGCTACATTTCCTTAGTATGGACAACTGGTGCTCAGAAGGGGTCCAGTCAAAATGGAACATGTGCGTAGTATAACTCAATGGCGTTGACCATGGGTATTAAAATATTCATATCTTCTTTCAATATCACTTGCATACAAACAGCCTTTCCTCCTGCTCTGAAACATCAACACTAACCTCTGCTCTCCCAGGTGATGCCAAGTAGCTACAGACAGTCTTTTCAGAAAAAACAACGATGGATGGAAGCACCTGTCGGACATTTTGTTCTGTCCGTACAGTATTCAAAGGACAATGAAACTACAGCCTACCATCAGGAAGAGGGCTGAGCATTGTTAGGATTTTTGGTGTGGTTTTTAAGGGCTATTTTAGAAATACTAAAGCACAGTTTAATCACTCCGCTCTCTAGTTTTATATAGAATGTAGCCATTCCCACTCCCCTCTAGTCTTCTATGTACATTAATCATATGGACTATTTACTAGAAAAAACTATATGATAGCCTTAACTTCATGTGTTTTAAGATAAGACATTCTGTAAAAGGGAAGAGTGCATAATGCATCCCTTGTGAGGCACTAAGGAGTATGAATAATAATCTGAGAACTCATATGGCTTTGTTATTACAGGGCTTTATATGATAAAGCTCCCAGAAGATTAAAAAAAACCTGTAGTCAGTCTGAAAGTGTTTTTGTTAAGAAGCATGATTCAGTTTTTGTTTTTTAAATGTGTACAGTAATTGTGTTCATAGTGGAGTTTAAAACATGGAACTGTATTATATGCTTCACCCCAGCTCCAATGTTTCCCGCCTCAGCTACCTACCAAAAAAAAAAAAAAAAAAGAAAGAAAAGAAAGAAAGACAAACCCAAGGTATCATCAGTTGCTGAATGGACAATAAAATTTTACAAGATGGGTGTCCTCTGGGAAATCATGTCTAAATTAGCCCTGCAAAACATGGCAGAAAAATGTACCATGAGGAAATTCTGTTCAAAAATCAAACTGGAGCTTTGCTCTGGTCATGCCACAGCTAATCAGTGTAGGCAAGTGTTATTAAAAAAAAAAAAAAAAAGTCTCCTGTCCCCTCTTGATGTTTTCCCCATACAGAACTAAGTGTCCACAGTGTGTTAAAAATACACAATTCACAACAAGGAAGTTTTAGGGATATTGACTAATAGTAAGGCTGTAGACATTTACAGACTCTTACATCACAGGACCTCAAAACACCTTGTAAACATGGGACCTAATTCTCCATTGCTTTGCAATGTGTGTAGTCATTTACAGCTGTGCAAAGTTAATGCAGAGTGGATGTAAAACATTTACCAAGTCAGAATGATAGCGTTTTACATCAAACTATGGACTGGCATAAGTGCCTATGCAAGGGAGTGGAGAATCAGGCCTGTAATTTATTTCAACCTCAGAACAACCTTACAAACCAGGGAAGTGATATTATCTCCATTTAATACCCAGTGAACTTAGATACCACAGTGATGGGTGCATTAGAAGTATAAATGGACTGATCGCACAGATGGAAAGACTGACAGGAAAGGTCAAATGACCTTCCCAAAATCACCCAGAAAGCCAAGGGCAAAGCTGTGAATAGCTCCCAGATTGACTTGAACACTGGATAATACTCTCTCCTGCAATAGTCTGCTACTATAAGTTGTTTTTTATCTGGGGATGTTGCTCATTAGAGGTCATATATGAAAATTTCCGTTTTTGTTCAATTTGAAGCAACCTTGCAAGGGAAGAAAACAGAATCTTAGAATTAGATCCACTTGATCATTTTAATTATACCACATTGCTCTTTTCAAAGGAGTACTGTGTGCCTTTATGGTTTGATGTGTTCCCCTTTGAAATTAACAATTTAGACCTGATAATTACAGAGTTGAAACTGTGTGGTATATTGTTTGGGGGTGAGGGCGGGTTTAATAATGTTTAATTTTACATAGTATTTTGCCTCTAAATCTGGAAAGCTATCACCAATCATGTAAATTCCCATTTTATACCTACACTGATTAATACATATTTAATACATTTAGGTGGACTCTTTGAACCATTGTTGTTGTGCATTTCAAGAATTTCCTCAATGTTGGCTGTTTGAAATGACTCTCTGCAAATACCTTCTTTTAAATGATGACTTCCATAAGAGAAAATGGTAAATTTTTAGAGAACAATCCTGAAAATACATCAAATTACATTACATTGAAATTCCATGCTTTTTCCCCATGTTTTCTTCTTTAAAAGAATGTTTTTTCAGGAATTTAAGTACTAGAGATTTTGGGGATCTTTTTCTTCTTAAGGGTTCCTCAGAGAAGGACCTGCTGTCAAATTTCAGGATGTCACTGATGTATGATGCATTACTGCAGGAACTGCACTGTTGGATCACATGACTGAAACGACCCAGAAAGACAAAGTTGGGACTTTCTACTTCTTAAAGTAACAATCAATAGATGTGAAGCAGACATACTAAACACTTCTCTTAAATGTGTTGTTGTTTTAAATGATATTATATGCCATACATCCCCAAAGTTATCTTTATCAAATTGATACCGCAGAAAGATTGCCTAGGGAGAGACTGGCAGACGTCACATATTTCAGCGTCAACCAACAACACATCTTGGAAAAGCCTGCTAGAAGAAAAAGTATGACCTGTTCATATTTTGGGGTTCCCTCCCCACCTTTCCATACAAAAACAAACAAGGACAGACAGGAATATTGGCCATTTTCTTGACATGCCCTCAAAGGGTATTATTTATACTAAGCACTTACAATATTGTCTTTCATCTAAGGCCCTCAAGGCTCCTCACAAACTGCGAGGGAAATACTTTTTTGACAAACAGGGAAACTGAGGCACAGAGCGGTTAATTAATCTTTGTCATGAACTAAATCACACAGGAAGTCAGTGACAAAGCTGAGACAAAACTAAGCTGCAATAGCTTTCCACTTATAGAAATTTTCACTTATAACACACACACACACACACACACTTTTATATATAAAATAAATACAGCTAGAGAAAACAATGCAATGCTGAGGTTTTAATACAGTTTTCAATCCATTTGTTTTTCAGCAAGAAAAGCTGCCAACTTTCGGATAACACTCTGAATGAATGCACCACAGCACTATTTCTGGCAAAAACAAAACCTGAAGCACAAGGTATTTTAAGGCTATTCAAAGTTTTAAAGCACTTGGTACATAAATTTCCCCCCTGGAATTCTGCTTGAAGCAGGCGTTGTATAACGACGGGTGAAAGTATCAGAGAAAGGAGGAGGGAACCTGGTTTCCATATATAGGATCAAAGAACATAAAACACAGGAGACAATAAAAAGAAAGCAAGCAAGAAAAAGTAGTATTAAAAAAAGGCATGATGAATGGCATATACATCCTTGTGATAATTCCTTCCCTGCTTTATTGCTCAGTAATGATCACACAATACTATACTTCATTGATCACTGCTTGAAATCTAAGCTTCATTTCCTTCACATACGTTAAACACCTTTGACTAGAATTCACTTCATGTAACTTTTCAGCACTTTCTTTTTAGTATAAAAAGAAACTGCATATAAATACTGAATGAAGAAAAATCATTCAACATTATTGTTCTTTAACATCTATAGAGTCAGGAAATTTCTTTGAGGTTCAAAAGCTTCTGTGGCAAAGCAGGGCACCACATCAAGGCTTTCCATATATTAAGTGCACGCCTTGGGTTAGTGATTTAAATCAACTTTTCCCATGAGCTGCAAAGGCTCAATACAGGTTTCCCCATAGCAAAAAAAAAATCTTTAATCTCGGGACAGAAGAGACTGGACCTACACTCAAATTACTTAACACTTCTTGACTTTACAGATATTTTCAGCTCCCAAATTAAGAAGTATGAAGCTTCCTTTGCTTTGATAAAACACTTATTAGAATGACATCATTTATGGACAGTCCTTTTTTGCTTATCATTCCCCCTTCTCTTTTGATGGACTGCTAATGGACTTTGCAGTATTCCCCCTGAATAACCACATCTCCTTTCCAATGTGGAAGAAATGACCCCAAACATAGGAAAGCATCCAATGAATCAACCAACCACAGATAACTAATATTAGTCTGTCAGCTGACTTATAATCATTTATTCCAAAAGTTAATGATGATCCTATGTTGGGGGAAGATGTGTTTAGTAAGAATGCCCATATCCATTTGTTTACATTACATTTTTAAAATTCCAGTTTACCCAACAGAATTAATGGAGTACAGTTATCTATAATGGAAGAATATGGATATTTATACACACACACACACACACATTATATGCATGCACACACACACACACGTATAGACAGACGCGACAATTAACTATGAGATTAAGAGACAAATCTTGAAGACTTTTTTTAGTTTTTATTACTGACAAATACTCATTGACTAATGAAGCTATGCCTGAGTAATGACTGTAAAAACAAATTAAGGACTTTAAGATATGGCCCACCAGGAAGGATGGATAGATAAATGGGTAGAAGGAATAAAAAAAAAACAGAAAGAGAGGTGTGATTAGGACACTGGAGTGGGACTCAGGAGATCAAGACTGAGTTTCAGCTCTGCAAGAGACCACCTGCATTATCATGGGCTAAGGTTGCCACCTATCCAGGTTTTACTGGGACAATCCGGTTTTTGGCTTCTCTGTCCGGTGCCATTTAGGGAAAGTCCAGTCGAAAAGGGGACCTGGCAGTGTCCAATCAGATGTACTGACCAGACACCTAAAGTCCAGGTACCCTGGGGCCAGGGAAGGCATCAGATCATTAACCCACGCCAGCCCCTGCTCAGGCGGGGCCGCTTCCTACCTGCAGGCAGGCTACAGGAGCTCCCATTCTAGTCCTAGAGCAGAGGGAGCTCAGATGACAGGGGTGGGACTGGAGGGGGAGGGGGAAGAGGCGGAGACCATCCAGCAAATGACAGGGGCGGAGCCTGGGGGGAAGAGGCGGAGCAGGGGTGGGGCCTCGCGGGTCTGGTTACCAGTAATTAGAAAGGTGGCAACCCTATCACAGGCAAATCATTTAATCTCTGTGACACACTTACCCAGCAGCGATAGTAATAATAATACTTTTCACCTCACAGGGATATTGTGACGATACATTCATTAATGTCTGTGAAGTGCTCAGCTACCTCCTTGATGGGTCATATAAGCATACAGCTGCACTATGAATGGTTTATACGTTGTTTGTTTATAATATTTGGATATCAGCAACAAAAACTCTAATATCTACTATAAACAACACAGTTCCTCAGAACAGCAAGCCTGACTACTTTTGTAGACTGTTTGCTATAGCAAAGAAACTGAAATTCTTCTAAACCGACTTCTTAGTGCAAAAATATCCCATAATGATATACTGTGTAGTTACAGCATATGGCCACTCACTGTAAAATATGAGGCTGAAACAGCCAGTAATTTATAAGTCTATATCAGATACCTGTGTGCTTCAATATAAATGTGTTTGTGTCTGAGGCATCTGAAGAACATTTATTTCATGTGTAGCACATGTGTAAATATTTACATACTTGCATAAATCAAATATAATTGAAAAGCTAAAAAATTAACCAAAGCCAACAAAATAACTAGAGGGCAACATGCATAAGCAAACACTAGAGATCACAACTTACTAGACTTCCTTACACTTCATTGTTATCAAAATGCATAGGCAAACAATAAAAGAGGCCTATTAAAATATTCTTCAACTGTTCTGCAGATCACTTAAAAACAAAAAAGAGAAGTAACTGTTTCTAAGCATGTATATTTCAAAATAGCAAGATTTAATACTATGTCTTTATTATGCTGGTCGAATAGCACTACTGCATTACAGTATCTAACTCTGAAGCTTCTACATAAGCCTGAAATTAAACAACAGGAAATAAGTGACTATAGCACCTGATTAAAAAAGTCAATCAAGCTAAATGACAAAAGAATAGCATGGGTCAGAAGAAAGTGACTCATGTTTACTGGAAAGCAAGCCAATAGCAACTGTACCATTGGGAGTTTATAGTCCCTGAACTGATGTAAACAAATGATATTGTTATCCCATCTTGGCACACGTGACATCTCCTGAACATGTCACAGGTGGAAGGACAAAAGGTAGCAAAAAGTGTGGGAAAGACAGACATTCTCAGAGGTATACTGCAGTTAAGTGGCTTGTTTATGATTTAAAGAGGGAGTAGAGAACTTGCTTCAATTTTGAACATTATTGTTCCATATAGACCAGAATGCCTGGGGATTCCCCATGGGTCTTGAGACAATGTCAGTAAAGAGTAGCCTCGGGGAAATTAAATATAATATTCAGACCATTAATTCAGCCTGCACACACAGTTTTTATGTAATATATATATTTCAAGCATCCTTACTTCAAAACTGGTTTATCCCTTACTGAAATGATAAAATGAGTTTTAAATTTCTCCACCTCTGAGATTCGCTCTGGCTTCAAAGCAAACACAAAAGCTGTATGTCTATGTTGCTGTGTGCATACAGAGACACAAATGCACCACACAAGGAGGTGTGGGGGAAGGAGAGACTTTACTAGCAGGACAGGAAAGGTAAGCAGCCTGTCAAGTCAGAATAACACTCGTTGCTCTTTAAAAAGCATGTCCTACCCCACATATTTCAAATGGATGCATATTTTTAATATTGAATTATAGGCTGTACAGCTGGGTTCCAAAGCAACTGCTCGGGGCAAGGACAAAAAAGGAAAATAAAGGTGGCTTTATGTCCCCTTCGAGCTTCTCTTATTCTCGAACCAGTCGGGGTGCAGCATGGGCCCAGGGTGCAAGTTGAAGCTTCAGGGTAGATCTAACTTTTGCTCATCTGCCAATAGCCCATAAGGGCTGTTCTGCCAATCAACAACAGCCAGAGCACAGCAAGGGTTCTAGCAATGCCACCTTCACCAGGGCTGCAAGGAGTGTGGTGTGGCAATTAAACCACCTGTTTGCCAACAAGGAATTTACCCTAAGCCAGGAGAATTCCTCAGCAGATGCATACACGAACTTTACAGCCCTTTTGTGGCGCTCCCCCAGCACAAAGGGGCTGTATCACAATGAAAAGGGCTGTATCACAATGAATAATTGAGCCCATTGTCTTTTTAGGGTATTTTCACCATCCAGGACCAGAAACAATATGAGAAAACCAGAGCTTCTGCACCCATGTGGAGTCCCATTGTCTTCAAGAGAGCTGCAGTGGGATTCCACAGGGGTACAGAGTTCCTCACTTGTAATTGCCAAGACAGGTCTGGGATCTTAAAAGGGAACTTGTTGGGTTGAAAGTCAATTTTTATAGATATGAACCTTTTGCAGCATGTGCGGATCCTTAAGCAAGAGTCAGAGGCTATGGTAAATGAATTATGTATTTGCTAGGTGGAAAAATTAATTTTAACAAATCATTTCCTTATCTTGCTTCTAACTCCTTAGATTATTAACACTGACATAATTTTGCATCATGAAATGCATTACATATTCCCATGCCCACAAGTGTTTGTGCTTGTGGATTGCTGTCTGGGGGTTGAAATAAAGTCCCTGACAGCAGATCTCAAAGCAGGATCAGGGCCTAAGAAAAAAGCAAACAACTAGTGGAACCCATACCTACCCCTAAGAAAAGTGTGGCTATGGAGGGATGCAACAAAGACAGATGTGCAGGGAGAGACATTTTGTCCCAACATTAGGAAGCATTCCCCTAGAAGGAGCAAAAGTCATTAAGCAGCCCTGTTTTCATAATTTTCATTTTTAAATTAAGCTTAAAATATTTTTAATATCAGTTGCGCAAGTTGAGTTCAGTTCCCGTAAAATTTTGTGACACATCCCTAAAACTTCTGGGATTTTATAATGCCCTACCCACAGTATTAGCCACACATCAGAAAATATTAGGAATAGTTTCTTGCCTTTCCATGGATGAAAACAGGGAGGAGAGGTTAGGGGAATTTAAATGAATTTAAAGCTGCTGAAAACTAATGTCTACCACACAAGAAACAAAATAAGCATGCAGTTTTATATTCAATGAAAAAATAACTGTTATGAAATATTCATTTGAAAAGTAATTAAGCCCTGCAATTGAAAAGCTAACCTTTCACAACACAAAATAATCATGCAGCTTGGAGATTAACGCATTCTGTGTCCTCCGGTGTTCATTACAATTTATGTAACATCTCATTCATGCTGATACTTGGATTGCTTATATATTTTCCTTTCTCTTAAAGCTTAAATGAAAAATAATCAAGGTCGGTTCTTCTCAGAACCATCCCCGAATCGGAAGGACCGGATTCTACCACCATTATTGTCATTGAGTAGTACCTTTCTCCATTAATAGTCCAGAGTAATAGGAAGAGTAATGGAGGCAGAATTGGGACCCAAGTAATTAAAGCATTATTTAAAATGGGCTTATTTCAACAAAAGAATGTCCGGTTGTTGCTGATTTTACAGTTTTACTTTAGTTACTCAAAACAATTTACTTGACAGTACAACACAAACCATGACATCTATCTTTAAAGGTTGAAGATAAGCAACTTTCTCCTGCAGAATTGATATTCTATCCCCCAAACTATGAGAGATTAACCCATCAAGCAAAGAGATATTTTACAATTCCATTCATCCTAGCTAATCAATATATCCAAGAATATTTACCTTTACATACACTTACATACAAAAATACATATTTTAAATTGTATGAATATAAATATGTATTATATATATTTATAAATCCCAGAGTCTTTGAAATAGTCAGTTCTAAATTTTCCTTACTCTGAATCTCATAATTAGCTTCTCTGTAGTCTAGGCACATACAGAGATCAGGGATTATTCATTAGAGGAAGGAATTAGCAGGATTTTAGGCTTCAATGGCCTGAACAGACTATTAGCTTGCATTTGGCTATTAGGCGGGTAAGCAGAGCGGACTCTAAAGCGTCACCAACAGATAACAATAAATTCTCAAAATGAGACTTAACACCTGCTTTTCTAATCTTGAAGGGAGGAGAAAAAAAGCTGATTCAGCGGATGTACAGCATCCATTTGAGTCATACACACCCCTGATGTCATACAGGGCCTTGATAACTCATAGCGCTGGAAGTCAAAGGTCACAAGATGAGTTAATAACCCATGCAACTGAGACCATGGCAACACAAGGCTTGGGTATCAAACAATATTTCACACATCTGCAAGACAGCGTGCAGAATCTCTGTGACTGTTTCCCTCTGATAGAGGAGTTTTTGAAAATGAAACAAAAGAGTGGTATGGAGGGTTGACTTATTCAAGGGCTATCAGCGAGTCTCCTTTCATAATTTGCAGGGTCTGTATTTAGAAGATGAGATTGAAAACTAATAATAAAGACACAAAGCACATGCATATCCTGTAAATGGATATTTATTATGAGTGCCACCAGTTCTTCCCAACACCCTCCACCTCATAATTATACCCAACCAGGGCTTTCCTTTTAGCCAGATCATTCAGTACTTCAAGCACAAGAAAAATGTCAGCGGAAACATGAAAACAGTCCAAAGAAGGTCACTTTTTGTTATGTTTTATTAAAACTGCTTTATAGAGCTGCACTTGAAGATGAAGGAGCAGGTAATGGCATGTACTTAGAAACCAATGCAAGAATGACTTTGTTCTTACATCTATCATTTACATAGTGAAAAAACAAGGTAGTTTGGTGTAGCTTAACCTCTCAGATGATAACACTCTTTTGCATTTCCAAGGAACACAGAAATAAAATAGCCATGTAAAATACAGTTTTTAGGAACTGCAGAACTAACAGATAAGCAGCATGATCGCAATCAATACCATGTCTCACATTCTAGTACATTTCATCTTCACCTGGATGAGCAGAGTATTTTAGGCAGTTTACAAAGCACAGGTGAAAACACTGGTCCTGATTCACCATCACTCCATTCTTCCAGCTTTAAACAGGCATAATTCCCTTGATTTCAAAGCAGTTATGTAGAGGTAGAATAAACCTGATGCAGTCATGAATCAGACCTACTAGAATGATTAACTCTAAAGTAAAATGCAACTTCAAAGGAATTCTTCCATACCCCAGAATGCATACTAGTAAAAATAATAAGCTGCAACATTAAACAGTTCTAATAATACACAGTAGAGAAACAAGGCTTAGCTTCATTATGTCAACAGAGCTATGCCAGTTTACCCTATCTGAGGATCTGACCCTATATATTTAAGAAAATAAATAAATGCCAGAGTGTGTGTCAGTTCTGACAAAAGAATCAGGTCATTATTAATAATACTGTGGATCTTATGATTTGAGGTAACCTGAAAATACTATATTGAGTAACTCAAAAATCAGTAGGTAAAACTATCCAAAGGGTAGTTTTAAGGTAAACTGAAGAAATCAGGACTAATTTAAGAAACAGATTAATCTTGTACGGCCAAATGGCTGGAGTCAGAAGGAAAAAATGATAAGAAAATTGTTTTGGATATTGATCTAATTTAATGTCTTTGTACTATCTAAAATAAACACTAAAATAATATACATACAGAGTTTATATAGATACATTTAATAATTAAAAATAAATATAATTCAAGGAAACATGACGAAATAGAGACATATGAATTGATTTGAGCAACTTTTCTGTAAAAGACAGAGGTTCAGTAAGGATCAATTCAGATGTAGGGAAATACGAAGAGTTGGTAATTTTTGTTTTTTATTCACTTAAAATAGTAAGATAGTGAAATCTCTTTTTTTCCAACTTCATTTTTATCTTTGCTTTTTTTAGCTAGAGATGGTTTTCTGACTTATTGTTGTTTTGAGTCAATTAAAATTATATTCACAAAAAGAGACCTAAGATTCATTTCTCCCTTTCTTTCCCATGTTTTCACATTTAATTTTGAATGAAGTTAGCATTCATCAAAGTGAGGGACTTGTTCCACAGATCTGCTTACAGTAGCACCATGTAAATTTCCTCCATGTTTAACAGCTCATGTATACACTTCAGTCATGACTAGCAACTCCTCCATCAATTCTAGTTCTGGACCTCACTTCAGAAATGATTATTAATTTTGCAACATTTTTGTGATGTGAACAAAAGGAATGGGCAAGCAAGTCACTTTCACTGGAGACCTTATACAGAATTTGAACTTGGTTCTACAAAAAGTGAAAGATTCTCACTATGTAACACAGTCTCTGAATGCCCTTTTTTCTGATCCAAAGTCCAGTTATGTCAATGGGAGTCTTTCAGCTGACTTCTGCGGGCTTTGGATCAGGCCCTTTAGTAAGAAAAGTAAATGTGAATTAGTCTGGTGCAACAAAAGCAAAATCTTTCATTGGAAACCAACAATCAAACAGGAGAGTGGATAATTCAACCCCTCATTGTAAGACTCTGGCCAAGATTTTCAAAAACGGATGCTGCCTAAAGCAAGTCTCCTAAATCCTCATTTGGTCCTCTAAATAAATGGTCTGATTTTCAAAAGTGCTGAGTATGTAACAGTTCCCACTGACTTCAAAGGGGATGCACTGCAGCAAGAGCTCCCAGGAAATATTCGGTCTGAATCAGGGCAGTGTTGCTTCTGGTATCTCCAAAGCAAGTATGTTGCTCAACGGTGATCACTCAACACTCTTCATCCATATGCAGTATTGATCCATAACTTTCACATTTAATACAGTAAAAATGAGACACCACCGCCCAATGAATTCAAAACTGAAAATGGACTATACATCTTTCTATCAAGTATCAGAGGGGTAGCCATGTTAGTCTGAATCTGTAAAAAGCAACAGAGGGTCCTGTGGCACCTTTAAGATTAACAGAAGTATTGGGAGCATAAGCTTTCGTGGGTAAGAACCTCACTTCTTCAGATGCAAGTAATGGATTTTTTCATTCACAGATTGAAATTAGAGTCTATTTCTAAGATTTAAAATCTTTTGAGCATACCTTATATAAATACCTGAGTGACACAGATGTTCAAATAGGAAGAAAAGATAAGAAGAGGTTACTCATCGTGTGCAATAACTATGGTTCTTCAAGATGTGCGTCCCTATGTGTTCTCTACTTCAGGTGTGCATGTGCCTCTCAAGCCCTTGATCAGAGATTTTCCAGTAGCAGTGTCCATTTGGCCAGCACATGCGCTCTATATAACCTCATGCTGTGCTCCAAGGGCATATAGATCTGCCTGGGCGAACCGTCCTCAGTTCCTTCTCTACCTGAATGTCCAACAAGAACAGTCCGAAGCAGAAGGGAAGGAGGTCAGATAGTGGAGCACCCACTGGGACACACATATCTTGAAGAACCACAGTTACTGTGCAAAGTGAATAACCTTTTCTTCTTCTTTGAGTCCCCCTGGGTGCTCCACTTCAGGTGACTAATCAGCAGTATCCTCACACGGAGGAAGGGGCTTCGGAATCAAGTCCAAAACTGAAGACAGAACAGCAGACCCAAGCAACACACCAGATCTGATGGTGTGAACAAAGGCATAGTGTTCAGAAAAGGTATGCACTGAAGCTCACGTAGCAGCTCTGCACATCTCAGACACTGGAATATTTTGGGAGTAAAGCTCTGAAAGTTGATTTTGATCTGGTAGTGTGTGCTATAATCCTTTGGGGAGGCCAAGCACCAGCTGCATCATAGCAAGCAGTAATACCCCCAGAGTTCCATTTTGACTGTCTCTATGAGATTGTGGACCCCTTTGATCTTTCTGTGATGGAGACAAGGAATCTAGGTGATTTCTGAAATTCCTTGGTGCTACCCAGATAAAAGGCCAATGCCTGTCGTACATTTAACACATGAAGGGAAGTTTCCTGATGAGATTTATGTGTATAGGAAAAAATATCGGTAGATGAATAGATGGATTAAGATGGAAATCCAACAGCAATTTAGGTAAGAACTTTGGGTGCAATCAAGGGAGACCTTGTCCTTGAAAAATATCATAAAGGGGGGGGTCTGCCATCACAGCTCCAATTTCTCCAACCATGCGGGCTGACATAATAGCTACCAGAAAGGCTGTCTTCACAGGTATGTGAAGCAAGGAGCAGGGTACCACAGGTTCAAATGGAGGTCCCATAAGATATTTAAGTACCAGGTTCAGATCCCTGTAGGATCCTTAACCTGGGGGTAACAATTCCCCAGACCCTCAATATATCCCGATGACACAGGGTGAGCAAAACAGAATACTCCTCTAGTGGGGAATGAAATGCTGATACTGTGGCGATATGAACCTTAATAGAGCTAATTGGTAAACCTGAATTTTTTTTAACTCTATCAGATAATCCAAGATGGCTGACAGCAGAGAAAATTGAGACACAAGGCGGTGATGGTGACACCAGTGGTTGAAATTTTTCCATTTCTTAAGGTAAGTAATTCGTGTTGACTCCCTTCTACTGTCTAGTAATACTTGTACTCCTGTTGAGCAAGTGGATTCTAATCCTGTGAATCATCTAGGAGTCATGCTCAGAGATAAAGGACCCCTAGATTAGGGTGAAGCACATGACCCGTGTCTCTTAGAGAGGGAATGGGGAATAGTCAGAAGCTTAAGCATCAGGTGGACACACAGATGAAGCACGTAAGGATACCTAACTTGCCTTGGCCAGGTTGGTACTCTGAGGATAACTCTGATTTGTCCTGCCTGATCGTGTTCATCACTCTCAGAATTAGTGGTGTTGGAGGGAATGCGTAGAACAGGCCCTTTTTCCAAGGAAGGAGAAAAGCATCTCCCAAAAAGAGGCGATCTAGGTCTCCTCTTGAGCAGTATAAGGGGGAATTCCTGTTGCTGGATGTGGAGAATAGGTCCACCTGTATAAGTCCCCATCTCTGGAATATCCCTTGAAGGATTTGGGAGTCCAACTCCCATTCATAGTCCTGGGAGAAGTACCTGCTAAGCATTTGGCTGTGACATGCTGGACTCCAGGAAGGTAATCAGCTGAGATCTGAATCTAATGGGCTGTACACCAATTCCATAACTTTATAGCTTCAGCATACAGGAAGGGGGATCTTGCTCCTCCCTGTTTGTTGATATAGAACATGCAAGCCACATGATTGTGACTGATTTGCCCTTGATGAGGGGCAGGAACTGAAGACAGGCATTCCTGACTGCCCTGAGTTCCAACTAGTCAATAGAGAGACAAGTTTCCTAAGTTGACCATCTGTCCTGAGTTATGAGTCTGCTGAGGTGTGCTCCCCAATGCAACAGTGATGTGTTCCTTGTCACAGTTATTGCTGAAGCTGCATAGACAAAAGGTACACCCGCACAGACATTGCGTTGATCTTTCCACCAATCCAGGGAGTTCTTCACCTGGAGGGGAACCGTAACTTGTTAGTCCAAACTGTCTCTGGTTGAGGAATAGGTCCTCCTGAACCAACCCTGAAAGCATCAGAGGCACAATCTTGCATGCTTGGTCACAAAGGTGCAACATGCCATATGATTCAGGAGATGTAAAAAGTTCCTTATTGTAGTAATGGGGCTTCCTTGAATTGTCCTGACCATATTCAACAAAGTTATCAGTATGTCTGTGGGAAGGACGGCCCTGGATGCCAATGAATCCAAATATTCCCTATTAGTTGTATTCTCTGTACAGGGACTAACGGATTTCATTATGTTTAGCTGGAGACCTTACTCCTGGAAGAGAGAAGGAGAGCAGTCTGAGTGGAAGTTAGTACTGCTTCAACAGATCGGCCCTGGAGTAGCCAGTTGTTGAGATATGGGAAGACTAAAATTGCTTTGTGTAGAAGGTAAGCAGCCACTAACACTAAAACCTTCGAGAACACCACTGGGGCTGAAAGGAAGTAGTCGGTATTGAAAATGATCCTGGCCCATGGCAAAGCACAAGTATCTCCTGTGTGGGGGATGTACGGAATATATATGGAAATAGATGTCTTGTAGGTTGAGGGCCGAAAACCAATCTCCTACCTCTTGAGTAAGGATTACAGCTACCAGAGTAAACATCCAGAACTTTTGAGATATGTTCAGTTGTGTTAAGTCTAAGATTGGTCTCCACCCTCCGTCCTTCTTTGGCATGTGGAAATACTTTGCATAAAACCCTTTCTCCATGTGAGGGAATGGGACTTACTGCTCCTAAACAAAGGAGAGAGTGTACTTTTTGACTCAATATAGTCTCGTGAGAGGAGTCCCTGAAAAGGGATTGGGAAGTGGGGTGGGGAAGGTATAGCCCCATGTTATAACCTCCATGACCCACCTGTCTGTTGTAATACATCACCAGGCTTTTGGAAATGGGAAAGGCAGTCTCCTGAAGTGGGGAAGTGGGCAAAAGGTTGCAGTTTGCAAGATAGAGATGAGGGAGGAGTCAAGCTTGTGACCAACCCAAAAAAAATCGCTGTTTCATTGATGACTGGGTACGAAAAAGGGTGGGAAGCTCTTTTCCTCTGGAATCTGTCTTTTTCTAGTGTGTTTGGTGGTTCTGTGAAAATCAGAGAACTGAGCCGGGTGCAATCTCTGGGTAGTGTGAGACCTGCTAAATCTCCTTGTAGTGAGGCGGCCTGGGCCCCGACGGCCCCTGAGGGAGAGGAGCCTGAATTGGCACCCAAGTGGGCGGAGCCACCGCCACCTGTTCCCGCCCCCCGGAAGTCAAGGGGCGGGACAGGAAGTATAAGAGCCAGGCCCCAGCCCTCAGTTAGAGCCCAGCAGCCGGAGAGGCCAGACGTGCCGGTGCGAGCTCCGGCGAGACCAAGGCTTCCCAGAGCCAGGTACCCGGACACGGACGGACCGAGCTGCCCCAGAGCCAGATACCCGGACACCGACCGACCGGACCTCCCCAGAGCCAGGTACCCCGACGCGGATTGGCCAAGCCTTCCCCAAGCAAGGTACCCCGAGGTAGACTGGCCACCCTTGCCCCGAGCACGGTACCCCGAGGAGGGGCCCGAGCGCCCCCCTGACCGGAGACCGGAGGAGCAACCCGACCCGGACGACCCTCTGCGAAGTGAGGAACCCATGGTGTGGGACCCCGTTGCCGAGCCCAGCGGGGAGCAGGTACAAATGGAGGAGGAAATGGAAATCAGCCCGGGGGTAGCTGACCCCAGTCTAGCTACAACAGAGAGCGAACCCATGTTGGTGTGTTGCGGTCAGGACCCCACCAACACAGCGGCAGACTGACTGCCGCTCTTAGGGCCCCGGGCTGGGACACAGTGGAGTGGGTGGGCCTGTGTCCCCCCTGCCACCCCACTTAACGGGTGGCAGTCTCCCCCTCCAGCCAGCGCTCTGGCACCGCCACTGAGCTATTGCTTGCTGCCCTGAACGAGTGCTTGTTGCCCCACCCTGACTGAGGGTCTGGGGCGTCCCGAGTTTGTCCGTGCTCAGCTCCTGATACCCAGACCTGAACCCGAACCCCTGAACTATTGTTTGTTGCCCCGCCCTGACTGAGGGCCTGGGCCTACTAACTTTGTCTGGGCTCAGCCTGAAGGAAGGTCCTGAGCCCCTGAACTATTGTTTGTTGCCCCGCCCTGACTGAGGGCCTGGGGCTACTAACCCTGCCTGGGCTCAGCCTGAAGGAAGGTCCTGAGCCCCTGGACTATTGTGTGCTGCCCCGCCCTGACTGAGGGCCGGGCCTGAACCCCTGACTTTACTGCTCAGCCTGAAGGAAGGTTCTGAGCCCCCTGGACTATTGTGTGCTGCCCCGCCCTGATTGAGGGCCGGGCCTGAACCCCTGACTTTACTGCTCAGCCTGAAGGAAGGTTCTGAGCCCCCTGGACTATTGTGTGCTGCCCCGCCCTGATTGAGGGCCGGGCCTGAACCCCTGACTTTACTGCTCAGCCTGAAGGAAGGTTCTGAGCCCCCTGGACTATTGTGTGCTGCCCCGCCCTGATTGAGGGCTGGGCCTGAACTCCTGACTTTACTGCTCAGCCTGAAGGAAGGTTCTGAGCGCCCTGGACTATTGGGGGTTGCCCTCCCCTGAATAAGGGCCTGGGACGTCCTGAGTTTGTCAGATCTCAGCTCCGGATCCACGGAGCTGAGCGCCCGAACTATTGTTTATTGCCCCGCCCTGAGCTAGCGCGGGGGCTTGACTGACTTTGTAATCCCCAGCTCCGGCAGTGAGGACCGGAGCCCGGGCCTGAGTTACTGCCGGACCCTGACGGAGAGCAGGAGCTCATTGCAGAGGCCGTGTACCTTTGGCCTAGTCCCTGCCAGAGGGGCGGAACCCTGAGACCGATCCAGGCCGTGTAGTGAGGCGGCCTGGCCCCCGACGGCCCCTGAGAGGGCCCGACCCCCGCACCGGACGTTTACACTCCTCTTGTTTGTTGGGGAGTATATACTAAGAGACCTCAATATGGCCCCGGAGTCCTTCAGCGTATGCATGGCCTTGTCCATATTTCCTGAGACGAGCTTCTGACCATCAAATGGCAGGTCCTCAATCATATTCTGAACCCCTCTTGGGAATCCCAACTGGAGCCAAGATCTCCTGCACTTGTCAACTGTTGTGGAGATGGATCTAACAAAAGTGGCCATGGCATCCAAAGATACTTGGGAGAAGTTCAGACTAATGAATGACCTTCCTTAATGATGGTCTGGAAGAGTTCTCTATGGAAGATGTTCAATAAAGGATGCAAACTTGTTGTAATTCGAATCACACTTAACCATGATCGCCTGATAATCTGAGATTGTGGATGAGTAGACCTTCCGTCCAGAAAGGTCTAATCTTTTCTGGTCCTTGTCATAAGGATTAGACCCGGAGTAATGCGGTCTACCCCACTCGTTTATCGCATCCACCAACAGAGAATTATGTGGAGGGTGAGAAAAAAAAATGCTGAGTCCCTGCAGAGGCTACGACGTTTTTTATCTACCCATTTACAAGTTGGATCCATTAATGGGTAGTGCAATCCGGATGAGTTTTGCCAACTGAAAAATGTCCAAGAGCTTGTGATGTTAGTCTTTAACCTCCTCAAGAGATATCTATAGGGTGTCCACCATCCTCTTCACAAGGTTCTGGAATTAATGAAAATTGTAGGCCATTGATGCTGGTGGAGGCATGACTGCCTTCTCCGGAGATGACGATGAAATGGGAGTTTGAAGGGTAGCCTCTTTGTTCCTCAGAGGTGTCTTTGAGTTGGGGGTTTGGTGGAAGAGACTGTGTAAGCCTAGTTTCCTGGTGCAGTAGAGCTGGAGGTCTAGCAAATTGCTGCTGATATTCCACCCATTGGGAAGGCCCATATGGGAGAGGGGGTGGAACCCAGGACTGATCCCTCTATTCTTGATGTGGGAGAGGGTCTTTGTCAAACTATTATATTCCTGTAATAATGCTGAGGGGAGCCCTGCACTGATAATGAGGAGACTGACTGAATGTCTCCTTCATCCTTCTCAATGTCCTCTAATGGGGGGGGGGGGGGGGGAGGGCAGTAAAAAAGTGTGGAGAATCCTAGTGGGAGGCATTGGTAATCTGGAGACCAGGGTCTCACTACGAAGAGTCATTTAGTACCCATAAAGCAGAGGGAAGTCCAGCTCGTCTAACACTGACAAGTCCCTGTGGTATCAAGTGGGTCAGTACCAATGCAGTTGTTGACTTGGGCGGTACCATTGGAGCATGTAGGTAAAGGGGTGTGCTTCAATTCTATTGGTACTGATGGAGCAGGGTGGGAAAGCACTGTTGGTAAATCTGTAATAGATAGTGCCGATCTGGAGGCAGACAGTGCTGAGGTCATGCCAGCACTGAGTTTCTCCCAAGTGCTCCTCGTACCAGAGGAAAAGCCTTTCCCCTCCATAGTATCAAGTCAGAGGTTGACGCCTTTGACACTATAGACCTAACAGGAGATCAGGACTTCTTGGGAGTTGGCTCCTTGTGGTGAGAGACCGAGTTCCTCTTCTTTGGAGCTTTCCTTGAGTACTCTAAGATCTTCCCCTTCTTAGGTGAGACCTTAGCCAAATTCAAAGGGGCACTGGATCTGTCTGTAGACAGATATACAGGGGGATCTCCTAACATGACTCGGACGCAGATCAAAGGGAGCACTCTATCATCAGCAGCTTCAGTTTGTTTTCTCGATTCTTCCAAGTTCTAGATTTTAGAGCCAGGCATAAGTTACACTTTTGGGAGATATGGAACTCTCCCAAGCAACAGAAACATGTACAGTGGTCGTTGCTGATCAGGATAGCCTCCTGACAAGAGAGGCAACATTTGAAACCTGGCGAGCAGGCATGCCCAGTCAGGCCAAGTAAGCTTCTTGGAAAAAAACAGGGGAGAAAAAAGAGGGAGAAGAAAAACTCAGACCTCTCACAGCTATCTAACATTCTATACTAACAACAAGCACTAACTAGAAACACTAAACTAACTAAACAAAACAAAACACTCTGAGGTATGCATGCACACAAGAGTTCCGTCTCAGGCCAACATGGCAGAGAAGAAACTGAGGGTGGTTTCCCCATGCAGCCCTACATACTCTCGAAGTGCGATATGAGGTTGTAAAGAGCACATACACAGACTAAACACACAGTGCTAACAGAAAATCTCCAATCAAAGGCTCAAGAGGCACATTGTATCTGAGTGGGGCACCCATATGGACATTCCTTGAAGAAACACACTAAAACCAATACAAGTGTTCCCCCCTCATTTTTCACAACCCCTGTTTTTGATTAATCTTTTAATTAATTTTCTCAAGACCAGAATTTAAAAATCCCAAGTAAGTCCTTTTCAACACAACAGTATGAACAAAGTGCAGCCCTCAAGTAGCTCATTTTAGTTTTAAGCTTCAGAGGCGAAAATATAAAAGATACTTCATGACGTCTGGATTTATAAATTCATATTCCATTCGTATCGACTACACAATCACTCCCTAAGTCAAAACTGAGTTTTGTGAAGCTTTCCTGAAGTGATATCCATACTGGAACACAGTAGAACACTCAAGTCCAGTGTCAGTTTAGGTAAGTTAACTGAATAATAAAGTAAACTAGAAGTTACTTTTAATTACTAGCTTAATTAAAAATTACTATGCACTAGACCTGTGGTTCTCAAACTTTTGTACTGGTGACCCCTTTCACATAGCAAGCCTCTGAGTGCGACCCCCCTTATAAATTAAAAACACTTTTAAATATATTTAATACCATTATAAACACTGGAGGCAAAGTGGGGTTTGGGGTGGAGGCTGATAGCTCACGACCCCCCATGTAATAACCTTGTGACCCCCAGAGGAGTTCCGACCCCCAGTTTGAGAACCCCTGCACTAGACCCTGTTGAGAGCTTTTTACCTAGTGGCAGCTGCTTTTTTTTTAATACCTAAAATCAACCCAAACTTGAAAGGAAGAAAAGTTGGTAGTGTAATTTCCTGCACCTCATCAAATAAAGGCTACATCATTTTACTACAACACTACCATGGCAATTAACACTTAAAAGAAAAACAGATGTCAGACTAAATTTATTTGTTAAAATAAGCACCAAATAACCCAGTAATAATGGATCACTATAATCAGGAATTTTAGAAACCACATATGTTTTGGGAGTAATTTCAGTTTTGCTTTGTTGTTTAAAAACCACAGCAAATCTGTGTGTGTGTGTGTGTGTATATATATATATATATATATATATATATATATATATATATATATATATATATAAATAAATTTAGCTTGCAAAAAATTAGGAGTTTATTTTAGGAGCAATCATTCCATAAACAAAGCACAAGAGAACACAGCGGCATTCAGGAATGGACATCTGTCACCCAAACAAATACCACATCACACATTTACAGCCCAATTCTCCAAGTGGAAAAGAGGAATCAAAACAAGTAAAACCAAAAGTGCACTACATGTATTTTTAAGCTTTTAGTTACCAATAATATCCAGATATCATGACAGATGTACAACATTACACACTAAGGAACTGCCAAGAAACACAATGACAAAGGACAATCAAAAATGTCACCTGAAATTGGAAAAATCAAGCCCTGTACAGTTCCATTGCTTTATCGTACAATGGGGGAGGGAATGAAGAGAGGAGAGGAGGAAAGGAAGTCACATTGAATGTCATCTTGACAGTGAACTCTTATTCAAAAACTCTTATTTTTCCTTCTTGAATAGGAGAGAACCAAGTGCTCTTCATAATCACATAAATGACCTAGCTCTCTTTAAGTGCTCTCTCTTAGATCAACAAAGAGCTATCACAAGCAGAAAGTATTACTCACAACTGTCCTTTCGTCTCGCTGTAAGTCCTTACCATAGCTCAACCTCAACAGAAACAAAACCTTTAAAGGGCAAAAGCCTCAAGAAATACATTAATCAAATTATTTTCCTGCTTGTAGCAATCCTCTCACAATTGTGTACGGTTGAACTAAACAACAAAAACAACAAAAGAAAATGAAAAAGCAACGACGAGGGAGAAAGCAGGAGTGAGGTGAAAGTTAACTTTTATTTTGCTTCAGGAAAGAAATCAATAACTTTAAATTGGCACTTTACAAGGACAGGAGGAAACAGTTATCCATCCTTTCTATAGACTGCTTACTAATGCTGCACTTTCAAAAGACCCTCATAAACTACTGCTTGGACTACTAAGGTTTTTACTGAGAATCTCCTTACTGTGAGAAACTGCACCAACATGTACCATTAAATCTTTAAGCCCACTCTCCTAACCACCAACAGACACTCAAATGAGCCTGCTGCAGCCAACAATGGATAAGTCAGTGATCCTTAAAGTAAAGAAAGACGCGGGGGGAGGGGGGGGATACAGTGGGTTGCACGGTGGGTGGGGGAGGGAGGGAAAATGAATCACATTCATGTTTAATCAAAAGAAAGAGAATGACATAAGAAATACTTTATAAGAATGACAAAAGGAATATTTTTAAACTGCCAGGATATTGCAGCACTTCATACAAAAGTATCACAGACATGTTTTACTATTGTCTTAGTGGAAATAAATTTACTATATAAAATCTTTTAAAAATCTAGAGTATAGTTGAGAATTCTGTTTTAATTCAAAGAGAGCAGAATAGGTAGCACAGGTACTGACTCACTGAGCTGGCACCCCAGCTAGCAGCCAGGAGGGGTGGAAATAGAGCGATATTGAAATGGATAATTAAATTCAAAAATGCCTCATCCAATTTCAGGTGGTCTTCTGCTTTGCTACTGTAACAGTTCCAAAGTACTCCGCCTCCTCCTACTGTACGTGTGACACACAATGGGACCACCTCAAAGTTGCAAAAGTTTTAGTTTCTCCCCAGCTACCTGAGCTAGTTAGTTGTTTGTAAGGAAAACTAACCTAGTATTCTACCAAGAAGTCACTTTGAAATACTGAATATACAAATTTCAATTTCTAATAATTCTTCTAAACAAATGGTGAGGAAGCAACTCTATCTTGTGGAGATGCACTGAGTGGAAACACAAATCCTGTCAAACAAGATGGATAAACCCTAGTTGCAAGACAGTATTTACTTAGAGATATTCATCATCATGGGGCTGCAATGTATTTTCTGCAATGACAAAAGACAAAGGGATACACAGGGCTAGAGCAAGGACCAGGGCAGCTCAGAACTCCTTCAGAAAGTAAATCCATAAATTCACTTTCTGCCACTAACATAAAGCAAAGAGATCAAGTTTATATTGTGAATAAGACAGACCAAAAGGCAATAATTCATTCTTCTTTTTCTACCAGTGGAGAGTATAATAAGCCACAAAAGAAAACAAACATGAGAAAATCCTAAGAGAATGCTTGGATTTGACCTTTACTTTTTTTTTTTTTTTCATACTGTAAAATTGTTGCTGTCTTGGTGACTGCAGAGTAGTTTCGATGAATACATAATTATACATCTATTAACCCCTTGTGATCAGGTGTACCTAAACTGTACCTAGATTACATTTATCGTTTCTCCCCATAAAGACACAGGAGGAATTTGTGCACTTGACTACCAAAGTGCTAATAAGAGATACAATAATCACCAATATATCTTGCCAATGAATTAAAACATAAAATTAAAATCTCAACCACATTTTACTAGGCATTTTTCTCACTTCTTCCCACTTACTCCAATTTGCCTGTTAGTCTTCACACTCAACTGATCTTAAGGAGTATCAACTCACTCCACAGTAGATCCACAAAAACACACAACGTGTACCTCAAGTGCACTACCAGTGCAATCACTAAAAATCATGAAATCATCACTAAAGGCAACGTTTAAATCCTCACTAACTTCAGTTCTTATACCATACCATATAACTTATACCATATGAGCATTTTAATACTCAAAATGCATTCACCCAAACAAAACATTCCCCTTCACTTCCAAAATATAAACACCCGCACTGGATGTGGGCATTGGGCCTCTTTGTATCCTGTAAGTAAAAGGAATTGTGAGAATTTAATTTTTCATCCTACACATTAATATGTTTAAAGTAATAAGAAATTGTGACTTTTTTAATGGTACATAATATAAGGATATATCTGAATTTGTATTTTCCAAGCATAAGTTATTCAATTTTTTTTCTATTAATGCTTTCTCAAGTAAGTGAAATGTAGGTGGTGGATTTTGGGGGTTTTGTTTTTTAGTAAGTACACCTGCGGGCCTTATTTCCTACTGGTAATGGAGATTATTTTGGAAATAATTAAAAGTGTAGACTTAAGTATTTTAACAGCCAACACAACCTGTGCTAATGGTCAAGTCTGGACCCATGTAGTATAAGAGCTGTCAACTGAAAACACAATGAAAACAATGGGGCATTGCAGATCTTGCTACTGTAACAGTTCCAAAGTTCTTCCTAATTTTACTTTTACACACAAATGCACACACACGAACATTTTATTTCAAATGAAACATCCATATGTGCTAGAGAAAGTGGTTGAGGCCTAGCAGTTTCAATGCAGATGATCATGAAGACGTTGAAGGTAGTAACTAACAGGGATTTTTAGATGTCTTGATCACTAGAAATAGTGCATACTGTTCAAAATATGTGTTGTTTATAGCTGGTGAGACTGCACTACTCAAAAAGAACACTGACATCTATGAGAACATGGAGGAACAGGATGATTGGCAGGAAGGAACAGAGGAATTGGGGTCGAGGGGAGGGCTAATCCAAAACTGACTGAAATCAATGGAAAGATTCTCAATTGATTCTAACAGGCTTTGGATCAGGCCCTAAAGGAGGAAAGAGAAAGGATAGTAAAAAGTTGAGAAAAAGCTCTCAGTGGAAGTTATGGAGAAAAGTACAGAGGAAGCAGATGAATGGCCCTGACCATGAAGTATCTGAGCAAGATGAAGTTAGCAAAGAAAATATGGAGAATGGTTTGGAAAGTAATTTGGAAAGATTTCTAGGCACCATAGGCTGTTGAAGGAGGAAACTAGATACTACTTTAAATAACTTTATTAACTGTATAAATATTTTTAATGATAATATGTCTGTTTTAATTACAGAGGTCTGTACAAGGTTGTTCATATGTCCATGTGTTTTTAATAAAGCAGGACTTCCTCATGTTTTATGGTGTTATATTTTATTGTTAGTTGTGAATTCTTCCTAAAACCTAAATAAATCAACTTAAAAGAGCCTTCTGCAGATAAAGGCATTATCTGAAGTTGTGTGTTCCTAATATTCATAGATTCCTCACATTCTTTATTTTCTTAAATTGCTATTTTTAATTTTTCCTGCATATGTATGTCTGGTGCCTGCTAAAGCCCCCTTTTGCGTTCTTTTTTGTTTTTATAAAGCAGGCTATGTCTGCCTTTATAAAAACTATACATTAGGCCTTGTCTGTATTAAGGATTAGCTTTTAGTTTCAGCAATCAGGAGCCAGCAACCGGCATAACTGCAGTGGGACAAACCCCTAGTATAGATTTTAAAAAGCCACAATTTGCACGAGGGGAGTTCACTCCAGTTTCAAGCAAAGGTAAGGTTTACTAGTGCACACTGCAGCTTTCGTTCTTTACAGTAGGGATGTAAACTAGTTTGTGGCTGTAATAATTGCTAGGTTTAGACTGATGAAATTGGGGTTAATCCCCAATACAGACAAGGCCTTAGTGATGAGTGTGGCTTATGGATGGACACACCATCTGGATGCTCTTCCTTGTTCTGTATTCTTTTCTACTGGCTTTCTTGTCTTTTCTTTTCATTCTCGGTAGGCAGTGTCATTACTGAAGTCAGCCACAAAAAAACCATGTTTTGCTGGCCTCCACAGCAAAATTATATAAATAAAAGCTACAACAATTAAGTTAAATAACTTTGTGTATATTTAGTTTTGTTTCCACTTCCTTCCCCCCATCCTCCAACACACGCACTCTCCACCTGTACTGGCATTGTTATAGGCTGAAGTTGAGGGTGAAATCTGCAGTTGTTCAGCCACATCCCTAGCTGGTGTAAACTGTCAGAGCTCAGCTCTGACAATGTACACCAGCTGAAGATCTGGCCCAAAGACTTTAGAAATTTGAGAACCTGAAAACAGTGCAACCTCTGAGAAAATTTCAGAAAGGAATGATTTTACATTGCTTAGAATTCTGCAAATACAGCTCTAAGAAGGCAGTGAGTACCTAGCAAATTAGTTTATCCTCTTTATTGAAACAGTTCTTGTTTGAGAATGATTTGTATGAATGTTCATGTTTAATTAAGGGATTTATACCCTGTTTTAAGTGGAAAACTCAACTCACCTTAACTATAGACCCACTAGACTAAGAGCACTTTCATAATATATTCATGTTGGGAGATCCAGGACTTGGCTTTTAAAAAAGCCAGATATTACAAACACTCAGTTCAAATATCAGTCGCACGCATGTGCAAAATTAATTTACAGGCAGGTGAAAGCGCTAAACGTTCTAGGAGACAGGATAGGTTAAAAAAATTGGTGACATGGGTTTTGGTCTCATACAAGTAGATTTTTCTTTCCCATGGAATGAATATTGATATTTAGTTTAGATTTTTTTTAATGCAGTTATTAAAAAACAGCAACTTAAAAGAGCCTTGTGCAGATAAAGATATTGCATGTTTATACATTCATGCCTGCTGTTTCTTTCTAAGTCCTGAGATGCAGGTAGTGGACCAATTTTAATGAATAACTTGGCAAATTCTATTTATGTCCCAGATGCATCAAACACAGGTTGCAATTTCCATCTGAAGCACACTTCTCTTTCTAAGTAAATTTTAGTTGAATATAAAACTTCTCAAGCTGCTTTTTGACTCCACAACAGAGTATTTCTTCAGAATTTGAAGATTACCTTCATTTCTAGCCAAGCAGTTGCTTTGCCATAATTTATTAACATATGGTTTCAGCTCTGTAGTCCTTTAGAGAGATACAGTATGTGGTAACCATAATATGCAGCAAAGTATCTATTCCAAAGACACAATGTAACATGAGTAACTTTAATCTTTTGTCAAAAACTAAACCGAAACTTACTAGTATATCTGTAGTTTTTTTCAAATGTGGCTAAAAGTAACAAGAGCCCAACTCAAACTCCAAAACTAAGAAATTAGAGGTGAGATTAAATTTCTGGTCCTCCTATAATCATTAATGAGCCCAGTTGTGCAGTACACAGAGTAGGTTCTCAAAAATGAGCCACTGTTTGGAGCTCCCTGCAAAATCTTGAAAGCAATGGAGTAGATGGAATTTCAATCCTCTCTCTGAATTCCATTTCATGTATTGGCTTCTTTTTTTAAAATGATCTTTTAAAACTTGCACATACAGAGTGACTATTTTAAAAACACATATTATTGGTGAGTTCACCACTCTGGTGGCAGCAAAACACATCACTGTATAGGTCCTAATGCAAGTCTGGGCCACGAATACACAAAGTCCCAGGCCTATAAGAAATGCTACTGAAGTAATACATTTGGCGAGATGGAAGAATGGTCTTGCACTGTTCTCAAACTACCTCCTCTGCCAGTTAGAAAATTGTGTTGATTGTCCACTTATCCTCTATTGTGGCGAGAATGATGGTCAGATCTTTAGTCTCCCTGAGGCAGAACATACATTTCCTTTGAAGTATTTCCAGCTGGTGCTATGAGTTGCATGTATATTAAAAACACCCACACCCACAAGGGTTCTTTTTGGTGTGGAGGACTGGATGGCTTAAGGGTAAGATCATGAACTTTACACCCCTAACAACAGTTTGAGTCAGTCTAGGTCGCCTATGTGAAATGTGTAGCGATCTCAGTCCATTTCCCAGAAAACAAGTGTCCATCACATAAAAGCCATCACTACAACTGAAACCCTTGTTCGCAACATCAGTAAAAAGGCTAAGAATTGAGAGACTTGAAAATTAGTAGACCCTATAGATGGGTCCTTCCAGGTCAGGGTTTAGAGACATGGGGGTAGCGTGGAGAGGCTTACATCACTGTTTCCTGTCCAGAATCTTACAGTGTGGATAAATTCATGCCTTCTGCTTCCCCAGAGTAAAATCAAGCACCTTTCAACAAGTACAACAAATGTACAGTTAAAATGAAGGAAAAAAGATAAAACAAAGTCAGATTTGCTTTTCAGCCTCAACATTTGCAAACAGAAACTGTATGTGTGAGTGTGCGTCTGCAGGGATGCAAGAATCTCTACACAGGAAATAGTTGTTTGCATTGAATACATGTTGCCTGGTAGAGACTATGGGCAGATCTACACTTACAATGCTGCAACAGTACAGCGCTTCAGTGAAGATGTTATTGTGCCGATGGGAGAGATTCCCCCATTATTGTAGTTAATCCACCTCTGCAAGAGGTGGTAGCTATGTTGACAAGAGAAGCCCTCTCGTTGATCCAGTGCTGTCTACACCAGGGGCTAGGTCAGTATAACTGTGTTGCTCAGGGTGGGGATTTTTCACACCCCCGAGCAATGTAATTATACTGATGTAAGTTTATAGTGTAGACCTGGCCTCTGAGATTGCCTACACAGTGCTTTAGCCCTCACCAACTGTTGTGTAAATTCTAGTGCACACCTGCGTGTTGCATGCTGACTGATTGTAGGGACCCTGCTGGTGCACATTACAAGTTCCCTAATATGCGTTAATGTAGTCCCGTTTCAAACAGCAGTACATTAACATGCACCAAGGTACTTATAGTGAATACAAGCAGGGCCCATACTGGCTGGTCAGTGAGCAACCTGTTGGAGCGCATTAGAATTTACACCCTAGCAGGTCACACCAACGCACCATGCAGACAAGCCCTAGAAATGATATCAAGACATCCTCTAGAGAGCAATAAAAGTGAAACAAAGTGTTCAGATGATACTTAGTTAGCTTTATGTCTGTTTAGGGGAAGAAGAAAATGCAAATGAGGGAAGCCTCAACTCCAAAAGTCTTTTCTGTATTCTACAGTCCCCACCCCTTTTACCACCCAGCTGGGGGAAGCGAGACTGACAACAACTTTGCATCTCATTCCCATAACCACAAACATTTTGAGGGGGAGGAGTCCAGGGCAGAAACTTGACACAGATATCAAACTAGTGGACAAAATTCTGCTTTGACTTGAACCCCGGGCAGCCCCACTGAAATCAAGGAGCTTGCGCTTGGTGTCAGAAAGAACAGCACTTGGCTCAATATCGCTTGTATTTAGTCAACAAAAATAGAGTTTTCTGCATCATTATTTTCCAATGCTTCAAAAATTAAGCCTCTTTCTTTAAAATGTGAGCATCCTAAACTGTTCAAAGCTTCTTTCTAAGTTGCTGAAGGAAAGATCAAGCAGAGAAAGGGTTAAGTCCTGAAAATAAGGGAGCAACAGAGCAAATCTGACTGCATGTTTGAAAAAGCCTATAAAATGTTACAAGCAAAACAGGAAAGCTTGTGTTAATAATGCATAAACCAAAGGGGGGGGGGGGGAAGCTTCCCATTTAATGGAATAATGCTTTTATCATTGCAGTTAAAATGAAATAAACCATGACTACTAATCTAGTAAAACCATGTAAAAATGTAATTTTTAAACATTTACTAAAAGGGGATAGTTCAGTAACCACTCTAAAAATCAAGGCCTTGTGTACAGCAGCGTTCAAACGCTAAATACCAATCTCCTCTCTGTGGAGGCCATTACCCACCCTGTCACCATAGCAACGCTAACAGTGTGCCTGACTTCAAAGACAAAGATGTAATTTCAGACTTCCAGCAGCCAGAGGGAGTGGTAAGAATATTCTACCCAGGCTGTGTCAGCTGATGATAAATTATAAAAATATCCAGGAAGGTTAGGAGTTGGACTGAACCACAGTATTCACAATCCTGGGGGAGATTTTTGCATTAACGAAACACACGCACAAAGACAGCAAAGTCAAGAAGTAAACAGGAAAGAATCTCAATGGAGTCAGATTAAACAAAAATTATATAGCACAGAGTCCTGCCTTCCTTGTATTTCATTCCCAGGCTGAAGTAAAAATAACTAGTACCATCCTTCTTTTCGTTCAAAATAGAATGACTGCCGGATCTGCATGAATTTTCTAAGGGACTTGCTAAACCACCTCTGTAACTGCTACTTCTATATTTGTGTAACTCCAGCATTTGTCAAAAACTGTTTCAAATACCAAGCAGCCCTCTAAAAAGCAAAATCCATTTACTCATTTAACCTAACGACACTATAGCCTTTTGGAGTTTTTAACATCAAACCCATATTTTACTCTTACAATTTCACTGTAATTAGAAGAAGGAAAGGTTTATTTAAATAAAGAGAACTTTAAGACCAGTTCAGAGAAGAAGAAAGCACGGGAAGAGAAGGAGAGGAAATGGTCTTTAGCTCACTTTTAAATGTTGCCAATCTTTAGACTGTGGCAATAAATAATGATAATATAAAGCCACACAGATTAGTTTAGGCTACATTACTGTCTCATCAATATGTTCCTATGAAACAAAATAAAATAACTACTTAAAAGCCTATGCATGGGGCTGGTCCTGTAGCCTAGCAATAGTACAGTTGTTACCAGGAAGACACAAATCCAAGTCAGGTCCATTCTTTGACTCTAATTTCCCAGGTCAGCAGGAGGCATGTGTTCCTTCCATAGAAAGGAGGGGGAATGCTTCATGTCTCACTCAGTCTGACACCCTTACAGCTGGCTCAGGACAGGCAGCAGCAATTAGCTCCTGTGGACTAGTGTGGGGGAGATTTAAGGAGAGTTGGGTCAGCCTGATGTGGAGCCTTTTCGAGAGGGAAATAGATCTGTGAGAATGAAGAGATTCCAGAGGGTGACCAATCACAGCCCAACACCTTGATGGGTGACTTGTTTCTGTCTTGAAGTCTTATTTGTTGATAATTTTTTTTAAATCTAGATGACATTAGGTTGCATAACTTCTCTATTATTTAGTTGAGGGGGAGAAATATTGACCATGACTATGGAGTTATCTTCCTTTCTCTTCAGAAATGGATGTTTATGTTCTTTGCTTCCACTTGGACAGCTACCAGAGGGGATTACAAGTAACCTTGGGCTCCAGTATCTTCCTCTGTAAAGAACATTCTCATCTCAGTACAGCACTGCAGTGTCCAAACTGGCTAAAAGCCCAACTCGTTTGTAAAACCTAAACCCATGTCCTTCAAGACAAGAAGCAAAAGTGATAGCTGGCAACTGTACACAAATATATGTTATTGTAAAATTCACTTCCACCGTCCTACCTACTATATCTTACAATGTCAAGAGGCATTTATATGTACCCTCCCCGGAAGCAAAAATACACACCAGACAGTGTGGTTAAACTAGAAGCTCCAAGTCTCAGGGCAAGTCTATACTACAGTGCTGCATTAACGCAGCAAGATGCACCGCTGTAGTGTCTGATGAAGACGTGCTATGCCAATGGAAGAGTGCTCTCCCGTGAGCATAATTACTCCACCTTGGAGAGAAGCAGCTATAGCGCTGGGTGGGAGGGGAGGGTTCTCAACTGGACTATTGTGTTCAGTTCTGGGCGCCACATTTCAGGAAAGATCTGGACAAATTGGAGAAAGTCCAGAGAAGAGCAACAAAAATGATTAAAGGTCTAGAAAACATGACCTATGAGGGAAGACCGAAAAAACTGGGTTTGTTTAGTCTGGAAAAGAGAAGACTGAGAGGGGACATGATAACAGTTTTCAAGTAAATAAAAGGTTGTTACAAGGAAGAGGGAGAAGAATTGTTCTTCTTAACCGCTGAGGATAGGACAAGAAGCAATGGTCTTAAGTTGCAGCAAGGGCGGTTTAGGTTGGACATTAGGAAAAACTTCCTAACTGTCAGTGTGGTTAAGCCCTGGAATAAGTTGCCTAAGGAGGTTGCAGAATCTCCATCATTGGAGATTTTTAAGAGCAAGTTAGACAAACACTTGTCAGGAATGGTCTAGATAATACTTAGTCCTGCCATGAGTGCAGGGGACTGGACTAGATGACCTCTTGAGGTCCCTTCCAGTCCTATGATTATATATAGACCTTCTGACCTGGGTCTGCGGCTTGAGCTGCATCCACACTGCAAAATGACAGGGGATGGACCTGAGTCACAGATCCAGCCCCTAGCAGTATCCTAGGACCTGGGTTCTGAGTGCTTGCTGACCCAAGTCAG
Source organism: Malaclemys terrapin pileata (assembly GCF_027887155.1). Lineage (NCBI taxonomy): Eukaryota > Metazoa > Chordata > Testudines > Emydidae > Malaclemys > Malaclemys terrapin. The sequence goes on from NC_071507.1 coordinate 92,080,844, forward strand.
AAAGATTTGTGTGTGTGGTAGGCCCAGGCTTAGTATATAGTATAGACATAACTTGGTAGGCCCAGGCTTAGTATATAGTATAGACATAACTTGTTAACTATAGACCTTCTGATTCCAGGTGAGCAAAATTATTATACAATAAAGGAAAGTTTGTTTTCTTTTAAGTCAATTTTTTAAAATCCTTACCTTATTTTTCCAGTCTAATCTACATTCCTGGGAAAACTAGAGCAAAAACAGCAACCGACACTCAACAGCAAAGAATCTCCACTCTTCTGCCAGTTCCTTCTCCCACAGAAATTGCAGCCAGATTAGTAATTAATATATATAATATATATGATATTAGTATTTTCTATCTGATCTCTGTTTGCTTGCAGACAAGAGTGGAAAATCCCGTAGGCAGATAGCAGCTTGCAGTGAAAACTGTCTCCTCTCACATTCAGTTGCTGGCTGTGCAGTACAAATACTTTTTGCAAAAAAGAAAAAAATAATAAAGCTGAAAAGTTTTGGAGCCAAAAACCTCCAGTAGTTTATAATACTTTACTTCAATCTGGGGAAACAAGTCACGTAGAGAGAATTAACACTTATTTAAATAAATAAAAATTGTGTGTATATGTTCCTCCCTACTCTGTGTCATTATCTTTAAAATTATGAGCAAAAACTCTACCCTCAGCTATCAAAAAACGAGGCAGAAAAAAAAAACACTGCACACTGGCTAGGATAAGAGTTTGAGGGTTATGTTTCACTACTGTGAAATCACAGCTGTGAAATATTCTTCATTAAAAAAACACCCAAGATTGTTTTTATAGCCTTTTAATCAATAAATCATCCACACAATGCTCTACAGTTGCCCTGAAAGCTAAATTCAACATCTATACTTTTTTTTCTAATGTTTCATGTATTTCCTTAACTGAACATTACTCAATATGCATATGCAGGAAGAAAAATGATGTTTTGAGTGAGATATTCATTCAGTAACTGTTCTTATTATTAAAATATTGTGAAACCCTACCAATTAAATATATAGAGAGATTATTGGAGGTTCTTCATAATACACAGAAATAAAAAAATGAATGGGGGGAAATTAGCTTACTTCCAAGGACAGCAATAAAAATCTAAATTAAAGGGGCCAAATTCTGCAATAACTTATGTCTTATGCAAAACTAATTCATGTTAGTAGAGAATGTGTACTTAAAACCATATACAGGATACTGCAAAATTAGAAAGTTAGTCAGTTTAGTCTGATAAAGTCAGACCATGTTCAGATTCTGACTTTCGCCAGAGCTTTTTGTTAATGAGGATACTGGGCTTTGTGCAGCTTACATTTTATTAAAAGTAAAAATAATAATGTTTTACAGCTCTTTTTTATGCCAAAATATTTTAATCATTTGTTATACTATACCTGTATATGTGCAGGAATGCAACTTATGTTTTTATGACATGAAACAACACTAGCTTTATTGTCTTTATTGGGTCCATTTATTGTGTGTACAGAAAACTTACTCATCGCTTACTGCTGTATGTGTATTAGTACATACAAATATATATATCCAGACTCCCACTCCCACGAGCATTTTATATGTTACATCTGTTCACAAAATATTAATTTCTTTAATAATCAGCAGCAAGGATACTTTGAAAGCTGTTTTTCCTTGCATAATTGCCACCTTCAGAAACAGTTAAGATCCGACACATCACGTAGTGCAGTTTATAAATTCATGTCACTTAATCAATCATGATGTGAAATAGAGAATCCAGAACAGCACATTTTCCTATGGTAATACAATTATTCAAATGTGCCTCAAAATTCAGCTCTTGCTATTGATTTAGAACAACAGTTCTCAACCTGTGGGGCAAAATGCCTCAGAGGGTCATCTGCAGTTATCTGTGGGGAGGGGAAGGAGATCACAAGCCTGTTTTCAATTCCCTGTCCCTAGCCTTTTGCTGAAGTGGGAAGCTTTTACAACTCAACTTCAGATGCTATTGCAGGGGTCTCAAACATGCAGCCCGCCAAGCTCACTGCCCGTCCCCCTCTCCCCCCCCGGAGTTATTTCCTGCGGCCGCCAAGCTCTCCTCACACCGCCCCCCAAACGCGCCGCGTCCCTGCCTACCTCCAGGCACTTCCTGCCGCCAAACAGCTGTTTGGTGGTGCTTAGCACTTTCCAGGAGGGAAGGGGGAGGAGCGGGAAGCCGCGCACTCAGGGGAGGAGTCAGAGAAGAGGCGGGGCAGAGGCGGGGATTTGGGGAAGGGGTTGGAATAGGGGCAGTGAGAGGGCGGAGTTGGGATGGGGACTTTGGGGAAGGGGTGGGAAGAGGCGGGGCATGGGCGAAGCCTCATGGAAGGTGTGGTGTGGGGGCAGGGCCAGGGGCAAGGGGGGACTTTTGTACTTTTATATGAAAAGATATCAGAGGGGTAGCCGTGTTAGTCTGAATCTGTAAAAAGCAACAGAGGGTCCTGTGGCACCTTTGAGACTAACAGAAGTACTGGGAGCATAAGCTTTCGTGGGTAAGAACCTCACTTCTTCAGATGCAAGTAATGGAAATCTCCAGAGGTAGGTATATATCAGTGTGGAGATAACGAGGTTAGTTCAATCAGGGAGGGTGAGGTGCAAATGAACTGGAGCTCAGCAGTTTCTCTTTGGAGAATATGCCATGGCAATATACAAAAACCTGTAGGAGAACACTTCAACCTCCCTGGCCACACAATAGCTGATGTAAAGGTAGCCATCTTACAGCAAAAAAACTTCAGGACCAGACTCCAAAGAGAAACTACTGAGCTCCAGTTCATTTGCAAATTTGACACCATCAGATCAGGATTAAACAAAGACTGTGAATGGCTATCCAACTACAGAAACAGTTTCTCCTCCCTTGGTGTTCACACCTCAACTGCTAGCAGAGCACCTCGCCCTCCCTGATTGAACTAACCTCGTTATCTCCACACTGATATATACCTACCTCTGGAGATTTCCATTACTTGCATCTGAAGAAGTGAGGTTCTTACCCACGAAAGCTTATGCTCCCAGTACTTCTGTTAGTCTCAAAGGTGCCACAGGACCCTCTGTTGCTTTTTATATGAAAAGATGTCAGTGATGCGGCCCTCGGGCCAATGTATTAGTCCTCATGGTGATTTGAGTTTGAGACCCCTGTGCTACTGTGTACCCCCATACAGCACTGTGCCCATTCCAGCAGTACCTCCATTGCTGAAATGATGTGGGACTGGCACAAAAAACTTTTGTTGTACCTAAGGAAATCTACTGCAAGTGGCCAAAATGCAGGGTGTCCTAGTATGACAGAGGCAGAGAACCCCTAATTCAGAATATGAATCTTTGCAGTCACTGAAATGAGGTAATTTACTCAGCAACACAGAGAATATCACATGTACACTTTTCATACTTTTCTACACTATATTTTGCTGTTAAAGTAGAGAATCCATTTTGGATTTCCTTACTAACGGGGGAGACTAAAGGGAAGGTTGCTGATAGTGAATCCAACATATGTGACTTCAACAAAGTGAGAAATGGTTTCCGAGAATGCAGTAGTACAACAGTATTAGATTTCAAGAAAGCAAATTTGAGGGAAGTTAAGAGAAATCTAGGACCCAATTCAAAAACCACTGTCATCAACAGAACTTGCTACAGTTCAAGCACAATGAGACTATGATTCTTGATCAGGGTTTCTATGCCTGACCATAATATAAAATAAACAGACAATGAACAATAACCAGGTGTTTATATTTATCATTTGTATTATGGAGGCCTCAATTAACATTGGTGCACCAGTATGTTAAAATGCTCCACAAGCACAGAAGATGACTCTCATAGACTCATAGACTCATAGACTTTAAGGTCAGAAGGGACCATTATGATCATCTGGTCTGACCCCCTGCATGCTGCAGGCCACAAAACCGTCCCTACCCCTTCCCTGGACTCTGCTGTTGAAGTCCCCAATCCTGTGTTTTAGTGACTTCAGTCGGCAGAGACCCTCCTGCTAGTGATCCCTGCCCCATGCTGCGGAGGAAGGCGAAAAACCTCCAGAGGCTCAGCCAATCTACCCTGGAGGAAAATTCCTTCCCGACCCCAAATATGGCGATCAGTAAGACCCCGAGCATGTAGGCAAGAGTCTCTAGCCTGACCCCTGTTAGCCATTATACTATTTACCTACCATTGCTTGGTATTCCTTGGCTACTATGTTTTACCATTAAACCATTCCCTCCATAAACTTATCTAACTTAATCTTAAAACCAGACAGGTCCGTTGCCTGCACCGTTTCCCTCGGAAGGCCGTTCCAATATTTCACCCCTCTGACGGTCAGAAACCTTCGTCTGATTTCAAGCCTGAACTTCCCCACGGCCAGTTTATATCCATTCGTTCTCGTGTCCACATTAGTACTAAACTGGAATAATTCCTCTCCCTCCCTTGTATTTATCCCTCTGATATATTTAAAGATAGCAATCATATCCCCCCTCAGCCTTCGCTTTGTCAGACTAAACAACCCAAGCTCCTCTAATCTCTTTTCATACGACAGGTTTTCCATTCCTCTGATCATCCTAGTCGCCCTTCTCTGCACCCGTTCCAGTTTGAGTTCATCTTTTTTAAACATGGGAGACCAGAACTGCACACAGTACTCCAAATGAGGTCTCACCAGTGCCTTATACAACAGAAGCAGGACCGCCTTATCCCTACTAGATATACCTCGCCTAATGCATCCCAAGACCGCATTGGCTTTTTTCACCGCCACGTCACATTGTCGACTCATAGTCATCCTGCGGTCTACAAGGACCCCTAGGTCCTTCTCCTTTTCCGTTACTTCTAACCAATGCGTCCCCATTTTGTAACTAAAATTGTTATTAGTCATCCCCAAATGCATCACCTTACACTTTTCACTATTAAATTTCATCCTATTTCTGACACTCCAATTCACAAGCTCATTCAAGTCTCCCTGCAGAATATCCCTATCCTCCTCCGAATTTGCAACGCCTCCCACCTTCGTATCATCCGCGAACTTTATCAGCCCACTCCTGCAATTGGTTCCGAGGTCAGTTATAAATAGATTAAATAAAATGGGTCCCAAAACTGAACCCTGAGGCACTCCACTAGTAACCTCCCTCCAACCTGACAGTTCACCCTTTAATACGACCCGCTGCATTCTCCCCATTAACCAATTCCTTATCCACCTCTGGATTTTCATATCAATCCCCATTTTTTTCCAGTTTAACCAATAATTCCTCATGGGGTACAGTATCAAACGCTTTACTGAAATCCAGGTATATTAGGTCCACCGCATTTCTCTTATCTAATAAGTCCGTTACTTTCTCAAAGAAGGAGATCAGATTCGTTTGGCACGATCTGCCCTTTGTAAAACCATGTTGTAATTTATCGCAATTGCCATTAACCTCAAGGTCCTCAACTAGTTTCTCTTTCAGAATTTTCTCCAGCACCTTGCACACTACAGATGTTAAACTAACAGGCCTGTAGTTACCTGGATCACTTTTTTTTCCTTTCTTGAAAATAGGAACCACATTAGCTATTCTCCAGTCTAACGGGACCACCCCCGAGTTTACAGATTCATTAAATATTATCACTAATGGGCCTGCTATTTCCCGTGCCAATTCCTTCAATATTCTCGGATGAAGATCGTCCGGTCCTCCCGACTTAGCCCCATTAAGGTGTTCAAGTTTTGTTTCTACCTCGGATACGGTAATCCCCCATCCTGTATGCCCCTCTGTAATGGTGCTAATATCCCTAATACCTTCATTGGCCTCATTAAACACCGATGCAAAATATTCATTGAGATATTGCGCCATGCCTAGATTATCTTTAATCTCCTCTCCGGCTATAGTCTTCAGCGGTCCCACTTCTTCTTTCTTTGCTTTCTTCCTATTTATATGGCTGTAAAACCTCTTACTATTGCTTTTAATTCCCCTCGCTAGGTCCAACTCTACACGGCCTTTGGCCTTTCTCACTCTATCTCTACATTCTCTGACTTCACTAAGGTAAGTTTCCTTACTGATCCCTCCCCTCTTCCACTCTTTGTACGCTTTCTGTTTTTTCCTAATCGCCCCTTTGAGTCGGTCGCTCATCCAGCTCGGTCTAAATCTCTTGCTTAGTAATCTTTTTCCCTTTTTTGGGATACAGGCCTCTGACAGCTCATGCATCTTTAACTTAAAGTAATCCCAGGCTTCTTCTGCCTTTAGATCCATTAATATGTTTGCCCAATCCACTTCCCTTACCAGTCCCCTTAATTTGTTAAAATTGGTCTTTTTAAAATTATAAACCCTAGTCTTTGACTTAATTCTGTTACTCCTTCCATTTAGTTTAAACCGAATTAGCTCATGATCACTGGAGCCCAAGTTGTCCCCTACTACCACTTCCTCAACGAGGTCCTCACTACTTACCAGAATCAAATCTAAAATGGCCTCCCCCCTCGTCGGTTCAGCTACCACTTGATGAAGGAATTGATCAGCAAGCACATCTAGGAACATCTGAGCCCTATTATTGCTACTAGCGTTTGTTCCCCAATCTATATCCGGGAAGTTAAAGTCCCCCATAATTACACAGTTTCTATTAGTATTTACTTCTCTAAACACATTAAATAGTTCCTTATCCATATCCTGGGTCGATCCTGGCAGTCTATAGCACACCCCAAGCACTCAGCCCCTACCTGATCTGGAACTGATAATCTTATGCCCTGATCCTGCAAGCATTTACGCATATAGTGCCATTGCATTCAATGGGACTATTCAGATGTGTAAGTGTTTCAGGATTGAGACCTAAAAAATTTTTAAAAGAATATCATGATCAGGGTACCGGAAGACAACAGAGCACTGCCTATCATGCTGACCAATACCGTTTCCTTACACTCCACCTGTCTGTCTGTATCTATCTGTTGTCTCTTATCTTATACTCAGATTGTAAGCTCTCTGGAATAGGGACTATCTTTTTCTTCTGGGTTTGTACAGTGCCTAACACAATGGGGTCCTGGTCCATGACTAAGGCTCCTAGGCACTATGATGGGTACAAATAAATAAACAAACAAACAAACAAACAAAGAATAGGTGGCGGTGGAGGAGGAAGAAAAGGGAATCTAATATCTGACTTCTGATATTGCTGGTCAGAATGAGTTACTGGATTTAATCAGTGTTCTGAGGCTGAGGCCATCCTTTAGAATGGTTGGTACTCATCAGTAAGGGAGTTGTTCCACAGAACATGCTCTTACAAAAATACTTGTGGTAGAAATAAAAGAAAAAAACTATAACAGTGTCTCAGGTATTTCCCGCAATACTATTCCAATGACTAATATCCTTTTGTCTTATTGTTCTATACAGTGATCTGAGTGTGCACACAGGAATAAACAGACGTAGGCCATGGTAAAAATATGTCGTCCATGGTAAAAAAATCTGCTTCCTACTCAAAACTTACATGTAATCAAAGAGAGGAGGAAAACATGTACAACCACACAAATTGTGGCCAGGATTGTCAAAAATCAAAGTCCAAAGTTAAGTTCCTAAGTCCATACTTAGGAAACCTAAGTGTCTTCATATTGAGAGGAACTGAGCACATGCAGCTCCCACTGACTTCCATGGGAACTACTGGATGCTCAGCACATTCTGAAAAATCACTGACAGAACTTAATTTTAGGCTTCCATTTTTGAAAATGTCCTAAATAAATAAAGGTCATTATGGCATTAACTTTAACTATCCCCGAGTCCTAATCATGGCTCTGAAATAGCCTCCCTCTAGGGGCTTGACAGTTCACTTAACTTTTCCGTGTCTAAGTTTTCCCAAGTGTTAAATGGGAATAACAATTTACCTGTCACAGAGGGTTGTTGTGAGGATACTTTTTAAAATGCCTTGAAAATATAATATGCTAAAGAACTGCTTAATATTGTTTTACACTGTTCTGGTACTAAAAGCTGTTTCCCATACTTGCAGAGCAGGCATAACATTGCACTTTAAATATTTAAAATAAACATGGCCAGTCCATCAAATAAAAGCAAGCATCCCTGAAAAGCATGGAAAACAAATGAATCACTAATAACAGAATAAAGGAGCTAAGAGATCTTATCTACATTTGAGTGTTATGATTATTTTACCAGCAAGAATACTTACTTGAAGAATAAATGTTCCAGTTTTATGGGTGAGATGTACCCTTTTGCAGAGGGCTTGCTCAGGGTTACTCATACATAAATTTAAAAATCATTTACATACAACTGGAGGACTTAAACTGAATTTAAAGGGGGGCCAGGATTTCACCCTTTATTAGAAACAAGTGAGTGTTTACAGTATGTGCTGAACCAAATTCATCCCTAGTATAACATTATTGACTTCAATGCAATTGTGCCCACTCACACCAGAACCCAGTATGCTGACCTATACAGTCATGCAAACAAATGTATGTATACAGAATCCATACTAGAATCAGCACCTAAATATGGTGATAGGTGCTTTAGAAACACAGGAAGACAGACAAGATTTTATTTATTCATAGATTATATGTGTGCACATGTGTGCATATAAACATGTTCTATCTTTATTATGTGAAATGGAAGAGGAAAAAGAAAATAAAAAGGTAACAAAGTTCAATTGGGGATTAAAATAACTTTTTTTTAAGTAGCACCTTCAAACTTTTCAACCTGATGTATAGTAGCAGGGAAAAGCATTTGAAAAAGCTTAGTCACTTCTTTGTAGCTTAAAGCTTTTTTCCCTTTATTCCAGGCTTAAACAGAGTTCAGTGGGGCATCAAACTGCCTCAGTTTTAAATTACAGTCTGTACTTTAAAATAGAATGCATGCACAACATGTTCCTGAAGCTAGAGGGTGGGAGTGTTATTCACTGAAAATTGAAGGCTTGTTGAGTCAATAATCTTCTTTCACAGAGTAACAATTTTCAGCTAAAATTTCTTGACCCAAACAAAGGAAAACAAGATCATTCAGTTATTTTATAACACTGCAGGAGAAAGCAAAAGGAGAGTGGGGGAAAGACACCACTCTCATCCCTCACTGTGTAAAAACAATGGAAAATTTCATTCACAAGTATTATATACTCCTATTTCCCCCCTTTCTTGGATTTAACATATTTCCAAATAGTTATTTTCAGCTCAAGAGATGAATAAAAGTAAATAACCAGAGGCTACAATTGCTACCATGCACTATCCGTGTATTTATCAGCCACAGGCTACATTTACCTTCTATTACCAAGAACCAGTTTACTGACCTTTCTTCAAATCAGCAATAACATTCTGAGTTTTCTTAACGGCACTTGAATTTTTATTAGGTTTTCTTTTTTTTCTTTTTCTTTTGGTTTGTTTACTTGCAAAGTATCCATCTGGACTACCAAATAAGAGAGTCTCTATCATCACCTTTCCCTTACTGCTGCTGATTTCCCCTTTCCCTACACCTCTGAAGCCTATCTACCTTAATAATAATTATTTGTATTACGGTAGCACCCAGAGGCCCTGATCCCACTGCACGAAGCCCTGCATAACTATAATCAAAAAGTTTACCATGTACGAAATGAGAGGAGATCATTATTATCCAGTCTCAATTACATATCCAAAATAGCACAGGAAATGATTTGTCTGGTCTACGCAAGACTTCAGTCACTTCCAATACTTGTTTAGGAGAAATCTTTTGCTGAAAAAGATTTTCAGTGGTGGTTCTACTTCCTAGTGTAGACAAGACACTTGATTGCCATTACTGAACTAGATATTTCTTCCCATCAGATAAGCATCTACTTGAAACACTACTCCATGGTCCAAACCCATCTAACTTTGCATTTAAGCCACACCATTCACTATATTACCTATGCAGAGAATCTTGGAAATCTAGTTTTCCCAATAATAGGACCAGTTCAAAAATACACAGTATGCAAAGGAATAACTGCTCAGCATTTTAAATGCCCCTTTGTGTAATACACAAAATACCAGAAACATTAAATGGTAAACAAAACCACAGAGGAATAATTTTTGTGTTGTTGTCCATATTGTCAAATGTAATAAAACAAGGCCCAATTTTACTCTGGAGCTGGGACCTCTGTAAAAGTTTGTGCACCCAAACTTAAGCATCCGAAGAAGTGGGCTGTAGTCCACGAAAGCTTATGCTCTAATAAATTTGTTAGTCTCTAAGGTGCCACAAGTACTCCTGTTCTTCTTTTTGCGGATACAGACTAACACGGCTGCTACTCTGAAACCAAACTTAAACGTGATTCAAAGATCAGAGTATCACACAAGGTACAGACAGCATTCTAATTTCATGGTTCATTACTATTTTTATTTGTTCATAAAATTGTTGAGCATCCATTAAAAAAGACCCAATAAAGATATTAGATTTTAGGATTAACCTGAGAAAACAGAAGTTAAAGGCAGAGAAGATCAAGTACAGTATTTATTCCATTGCACAGCAAATGATGAATATCATCTTTCCCCATCTTTCCCCACTCACCCCAAAGGAAATATCTGATATTAAACTGATTCTAGATCTGATCTTAGCTAAAAGACTAAGAAGAAATTTGTTAGGAGGCCGCTTGCTGTACAGTACAGGTTATCCACTGAGCTTTGGAATGAGCTATGAGGGAAGCCATCTAGTTTCCTCTAGGGGCCTAGTATAGAGCAGGGGACTTGAAGCTAGTGTAGGAGAAACTTGTGTTCTAAGACAGGGTGATCTTGGTAGAGTCACTTGACCTTGTACTCAGCCAACCAAGCTGGAAACTGGACAAAAATAGGACCTTAGTGAAAAATAAGATACTGCAGAGAACTTTCTGAGAACTTTACTGTGGAAATCAAATTAAAAACTAATCACAAATAATAAATGAAACTCCCCATTTCACCCCCCTCATCCTAGCTACCTCATCAGCTGTGAAAGTTTATGAAATGACACACACCACATGCAGAGCGTCTATAGCTAATCTAAGCTCTTTTACTGCCTACAACAACCACTTTGCTGATGTATCATTAGGGAGCCTTATATGCAAAGCCAGCAGAAAGGTTTTTTACCTTTCCAGCGATCACAGAACTGTGTATCTTTTGCCACTATTGCTTAACTTTAAAGAAATCTCCTCCGTAATAGCTGTTCTCCAGACGTTTTCATGCAGAGTTCTCCCCCCTCCTTTCCCTCTGCCTAATAGGGAACAGTTTCCATTTATTACTTCCTTTCCTTCACAGAGAACCAAATACCCAGGTTTTCTCAAAAGCCTGGCATTTCCTTCCAATTGTGACCAAAACAAAAGTGCTGGAAGTACTATTCTACGCAACATTTCACTTGGACTCTTAGTGACTCCACATGGTCAAAACCCTCTAGGGCAAACCCTCCAGATAGCTGAACATTTAAGAGAAGGAAGGGGAACTTTGTATAGCACCTGATGGGCCATTAGGAGTAGCCAATAAAACTATATTTTGTTTGTAGACATTTGTTACCAACCCACATTACAAATTTGTCTGCTTTGAACTTTATGGGGACATTCATACTAGGACTTTTATATACAATGTGTGAAGGAAATGGAACAACTATTGACCTGTTTAGCAGTGCTTACTACGACACTAACCTGTTGGAAAACTTCAAAAAGGATGACACAAATCAGCTTTCAGAGCTGCAGAAGGTGTTTAATTCCTCTTGAAATCCATCAAAGCGGAAGCCTTTTACCAGTGCCAGGGAAAACCATCCAACATTTATTATTTGGTTTCCTTGTTCTTTTAGCTATGTGTATAAGTTTGCTATGTAACTTAGAGCAAGAAGTTATGATGTCATCTAACACCCTTAAGAAGTAAACTAGAATAGGTAAATTGTATACTGTATAGGACTATCATGAACCAAAACATAACCAAATTTTATTATTAAAAGCACAGCAACCTTGGCATCATTTGAGACTAAAATAGCCCATGGAAACTTATTGACTACCCTCAAGAACAGCATTACAAAACAGATTTTAAAAATAGCACTCCAAAGATATATTTAATGGCCCCAAAATGACTCCCGAGCACCCAGTTTTAAACTAGAGGAATTTGGAGAATATTACACCAGAGATGCTGGTCACAGGTTTTGGTAGCTAGACAAAAACTGGATACAAAACTTTACTGTTCAAGTAAGGGGTGGGGGAAGCTGGTGCGGGTGGAATAATATGTTCAGTCAATTCTTACCCCCAGAAAGAACCACGTTACAGTATTTACCACTCCAGCATCCTTTGGACGCTGATCTTTCCTATTCCAAGTAATATATGGCCTAGTGTCATTTCGATCCCAACACAATCTCAGAAGGACAAGTATTTTTTAATAATACAAGAATGATTTTCTTTCTGAGATTAAGAAGGTGGAGGATGGTTCATTCACAAAATAGGAAAAAATGTGTGTACATATGTAGGGTTGCTTTTGTTTTTAAAAGGAATGAAAAGAGAAAAAGATCTTCCACTCCATGCTAGTCCCCCTCTTCCACCCTTTTAAAATAGTAGGATTTTTGAGTGGATGAAGCAGACTTGGGATTTTTATCAAAGTTTTTTAGTGGTGAATTCAATGAATTATGACTAAGTCACAAATTTAAAGCTACGGGGCCAAAAATTTTATGATTCAATTACAACACCATCAACTCACAGTTAGAATAATAATGAACTACTGAATATACCGAACACTTAGTGACGCATAATATCCGATACTCTTCTCATACCTTGGTGATGGTGGAGAGGGCTTAAAAAAGTAGGACAGATGCTGAAATTTTAAAGAGCCTGCATGTAACAAAACTGTAACCAAATTATTAGACCATTATGTGGTTGGTAACTCCTTACACTGTGTGGGGTAGGGAGACATAATCAACTACAGAGAGGGGTAAAGGGCCTGCCCACATCAAAGTTTTTAAATATGTTTAACTGTTGCCAAAACAGTTCATGTCCACACTATTTGCTATGTATAACTGACTGTCAACAACCATTTCTGAGTTAGTCTCAAAAACGGTTTACTGGAAAAATGCTGAAACTAAAACCAGTTCAAAAGTAAGTGGACAGCGCTGTTTAAACCAATTTTCATAGCTCCTCTACAAAGCACACATATATCTAAGTGTATAAAACCAGGTGGAAGGAATTTATGGCATACAGACTGCTAGTCACTGTCCTATGTTTTAAAAATGAAACTTTAAAAGCTCTAAAAATATGCTGATTACATAGTCTTTTCTTTAACACGGGCTTCAAAACATCTGTAGACAGGACAGATAGATAGGTGATTTGAACAATAGAAAAACCTACAAGGTGGGGAGAGATTTAGCTTGATCAACCTACCAAGTGGAGTTGTCACAACATGCAACAATTTTATGATAATTTTCTAGTTCTGAATATTTGATTGATTGGCTGCAAATTCTTCCTATGCTTTTAGGAATGGATGGTAGCATCATATGTCATTAGAAAAATGCAGTAAGTTCTTGGTTTTTTCACATATAACTTCAGTGTCTAGATAAGTTAAGCATACTTAATTTACCTGCTCTTCGAATGGGTCCCTCCACTAATTTAAAACAATTACACGCCCACTGAACTGTAGGAGATCTCTTGGAAATATCCTACAGTTCAATGCAACCGTATTCACAGCCACAAATCACTTGGTTTAACCAATGTGCCTCTTCTAACCTAAAAATATTTAAACTGGTTTAAGTTTGTGTGGGCACATGAAGCTGATTTACTTCTTATAAAACAACTGGAGGTAAATGGGAACACAGCCAAAACATATTTTGCATCTTACAGCTGGCATTTATCAGGACACTGAAGACCTCAGTATGCAGATAGTCCTGATGTCTCTGCTAAGTGTATCAATTTATCGGTGTTAGTTTGTTTTTTTCAATTATGCATAAAGCTAATACAACTAGGCAAGGTTAATTTAACATGATCATCTAGCACAAAAACTCAAGTGATAATAACCAGACCAATATAAAGTGTTACTATAATTCTGATTAATATAATTCTTTAGACTGTTCCAATAGACTAAAACAGAATTAACTTGTGAAAAGATGTGTCCAGTATTTTTGCAGGTGTCTCATACTATGCTGACAACTAATGAACTGTGTTTGGGGTTTGGAGGGAATAACTCATGGCAATGTTGCTTCCTTACTTATACCTACAAGGTTTTTGAAATAAAATCAAAACATATTTCAGGGGAGAAAACCCTCAAAGGAGGAGTCAGGAGTTAAAAAGACCCTGAATAATTCTCTTGTATATGACTGCAAAACCAAAAAAGCTAAGAAGGAGCGATACTCTTTCCTCTCCACGCACAGACAAATCTGGATACAAATATGTGAATCAGCTTCAGTCCTGAACCAGTTCAAGCTACGAACACAAACACACACACAATATCTGAATCTTACATTGACAGAATAAACTATATTTAATATGGCAAACTGTGTGATGGCCACTAAACAAATTAATACCAAATTAACTATCTGACTAAAAGACTTCCTCTAAGGGATACGGGATTACCCATGATAATATATTGATCATTCACTGTAATCAGTTTTCATTGTGCTTTTAAAACAAATGCGGTACTAAAATTGTTATATATTTGTCATCCCAAAATTTCATCCACATATCATAGCGACAGTAAGATCGTTATAAAATATTTTTCATTTTAAAATAATGTACTACTATTCTACAACTGGCACATTAATTTCTTACTGGTAAGCTTGATGGTCTTTCTTGTTGTATTAGGTTTAAGTCTTCATGGTTAGGCTTTCCTGAGGCTATAGGGGGTTGGGATCTGGTTCCATAGCCTTCCTGAGACATGTCCTGCAAAAACAAAATTATAAAAACACTATGGTTATTCATATGCCACAGCAGTCCAGCTAAACCCATGTGAAGGAAAGGTGAAGAGATAACAGTTGACTTCTGATCTGTTTTTTTTTTTTAATCAAAACTTTGTATTAGACAAACCTTATTTTTCAGTGGAATCATCAGGTCCTATTGGGTGCCATTATGACTTTAATGTTTTATAAAGAAATAAGAATGACAGAGTCTAAACAGAGTTGTGTGTCCATTTGTGTTCCCTCTGGTACAGGTTAAAATAACCAATTAAATACTTTTTTTTGAGAGGTTGGAGAGATTAAAAAGCCAAAATATCCTCCAGATGATCAAATATTGAGAGCAAATCTTTTGTTGAAATATTGAACCAGTTGGAAGATCTTACAATATTGGATCTGAGAATGCTATATAATCACGCTATGTAATCAGACTCCACCACCATCCCGACAAAGCTTTCAAACATAAGCTGTCAACCCATAAAACCCGCTCTGCAATTGTGTGAAAGTGTGTGTGCGTGTGTATATATATATACACACACACACACACACGCGTGCGCACACACACACACTTTCCAGAAAAGAACTAGAGTTGATCAAAGGTACATCTATGTCTATATCAGCAACTTACGTGAAAGTCAAGAGGCCTTCCTATGGCCAGCGCACAAGCCTAAGCAGTGTTACATAATGGCATAAGATCACTTCCACCACGTAGAAAAAATACTCTCTAGATGCAGAGATAATCTTAGCCACTATACTTTAGGTTACCAACTTCTACACATAAAGTCAAGGAGGAGGACAGAATGTGAAATGCTTATTTTAGCATGTATAACTGGCAGGAAAAGTTGAAGAACCAGTTTCTGATTGTGCAGGAAAAAAGTATCACACCTTAAAGGTTTTTCTGTTTTGTTTCATTTCATCTTCAGTTTTTTTTATTTCTCCCCAATTTGTACAACAGATTGCTGGCTTAAGTTGTTTTTGTTCCCCTATCTTACAATTCTGATAAATACCTAAAAGAACAATTATTTTAAAAGGCTACATTTTTTGGCTTGAAAGTGTATCTCAAGATTCTCTCCACCCCACCCCCACCCATACTCTAAAAAATTACACTACTGCTACTTATAAAGGACTATTCCTATAGCTAAGATTCCCTAGTCCAACAGCAGTTATTGACAATAGAGTGACACCACAAAAATTAGTTTGCAGAGCAGTAGTTTTCTGCCCCTGCTCTAATGAAAGTCTGACAAAGGGAAATATGTGAACAACCATACTGTTTTCACCCAGCCAGCTCTGTCATTTTGAGCTGTACTGCAAAAATGTTAACGAAGAAGAAATAAGATCAAGAGAAAATTTAACAAGGTTTAAAAACAAAAGCTAACAAAACTGATAGTAGTACGTAAACCAACAATAAACTGGTCTATCCATCATAAGCATGTTTCAAGTAAAATTAAGGAACACTTAAAAGGCTAGCACTTCAATCTGGTTACCAGCAGAGGGTAACAATTAGGTTTACGGGTGACAAAGGCTGATGGCTGAATCATTATTATCTACTGTGACACACACCCCCTCCTGCTTTTTCCCCTCCCAGATTTCCACTTGTCACACAGCTCTCCTGCTGTGTAGACCAGCAGGTTCCTGTGGATTAACAGCGAGGTTTAAAATCAACAAATGGCACAAGTCCTCCATTCAGCAGCCTTCACCCTGTTACAAAGGAGCATAAAGGTGCAGGACAGCTTCACAATAGGCAAACAAATGAGCAAACCTCTGCTTTCCTTTTTGTTTAAGCACACACACAGTCACACACTATTTGTGGTCACTGCACAGGCGTCCGTAATAAACCCGGTTTAGAAAACAGTAGCAACAGTGGATTTGAACTGTGCATTCAGCATTCTATTTCCTTTTCATTCTCCCTTTACAGCCAACAAACAAGAACCACTTTAAAAAAAAAATCACTGAGGAAGATAAATGGGATATTCAATTTAGCAAACATCATCTCAGAAATAAAGTTATTCTTCATTCCAAACCGACACTGCTGCATTAGGACAATTTTCCTGGGAAATGAAAGATGTTTTATGGTTTGAAAAATCAAATAAGAGTTATTAACCCCTTATGAAATACCAAGAATGGCTGTGCCCACATGTTTGCTGGGTCTTATTTAAAAACTCATTTCCTACTAAAATTTCCTGGGGGGAGGCAACGTGTGTTTTCATGAGAAGCACAGAAGGACAAATTGAATCAGTTCTTGGTTATTCATTTGGAGACTGTCCATGGGCTGTCTTTCCAGACTGAACTGACAGCCCTGTAGTCTTAAATGCACTATTTAGCCACAGATTATCTGAACAGGTAGCAGGAGAGCAAGCTTCCCTATAATGGCCCACCAGTGCTCTTCCATTCTGATCTTGGAGAGACTAAGGGTAGGAGGAAAGACCAGCAGGTAAGACACAGAAGCGGATACTGTAGACAAACGTGCCAATTAAGATGTGGACACCTGTGCATTCTGAACAGGACTGAGACCACCTATTCATTTCATGTAAAGTCATTACACAGAAATGTCTTTTGTCACTGGCAATTTAGGAAGCAGCGACCTAGAGGTGAAAGACTATTATTGTTTGCAGTGTTGTTGTAGCCATGTTGGTCCCAGGATATCAGAGAGACAAGGTGGGTGAGGTAATATCTTTTACTGGACCAAATTCTATTGGTTGGGAGATAAACTTTCAAATTTACACAGAGCTCTTTGAAGAGCAGCTCCGTGTAAGCTCATCCAAGAAAAGGTATTACCTCATCCACCTTGTCTCTTTATGTTATTATCAGCTTTCTATGAATTTCAGACAAAGTGGTCTCTTTACTTTTTTTAAAAAGTATTTGTTTTAAAGTTATGACAGTGGAAACCTGGAGAAATAATTGAATACACAAATTTACCAAGGTGTTGGCTTTATAAACAAAGGAAAGAGCTCGATATCATTCTTTCCCTGAACAGGAGGGATGAGATCACTTTTCCCTCTTAGAGCAAAATATTTTAATGCACAGAACACACAACAATTCTACTAGGTTTCTGCAGATAAAGACATGATAAGGAAAGGTATATTCAAATAGGATAGTGTGTCATGTCACTACAGATGCATATGGAATTGTAGTTTTCATTTTCAGTTCTGAGAGTGAGGAATCTTTAAGATTCCTGATAATTTTTTCCATCTTTTCACTCACACAATTGTAGCCACTAACAACTTCAGCTTTCTAAACAAAGCTTAGGGTTTTTATTAATCACAGCAAAATATAATGGTGTAGCATGTGTGCGTGCTACAGAGAGAAGGGCTTACTTTAAAATAGCAGGCTAAAAGTTTCCATTCACTCAAACCTTTCTAATTCTGGAAGAAATCCAGTGGCTGCTACAGCGGGAACTGTCAGCAAAATCCTAAAGTAACTCTGAAAGTTGAGCTTCTCCATAAGACTTTAGGAAAGGCACCAGGCCAAGCCATCAAATTGTCAGGTGTATGCACCAAAAGTGGATGAGATTTTGATTTTTCTAAAAATATATAGCTTAGTTTGTTTGTGTTGGAACTATTTTTTTTTATTAGTGAAATGCACATTATACAAGTCACATCAAAAGAGCATTTATTCAGTAAAAGGGAGATAAATGTTGAAGATAACAGAGTGAGCCTATACATATATGTGAAAAATCACACATCTGGGGATGTAGCTCAGAAAGCAGTTAATACATGCAACTATTACATTTAGATAGCAATGGTACCAAAATACACTTTACTAACACAATCAGGTACGGTTGTGTACCTAGGAAGCCATCTCCCTCAACATATCGCAGTACACTAATTAAAATCTCATTGAAAGAAATTGTTTACCCCGTCCAGTAAAAGTTAGTTAATTTATATGGCCAAAAAAACAAATACTCTCAGGGATGCATGTGCATGTGATAGATTCTCTCTCTCTCGGTTTTCTGTAAATTTATACCATTTAGTAAGATAGATCATATAGATTATTCATGTTGTCATTACTTGTCTGAAAGACCTTTGTTCCACAACAATACAGCATGAGCTCTCTCTTAGCGTATATCTGTAGAGCAAACGTTGTGTACGGGGCTAGCCTACCTGAGATATCAAAGAGCAGTGAAGACAATACAGCGCAGGCTTCAGAGCAGACTAGTATGCTGTACCCAGGAAATCTGCGCTGAGGTCTTCACTGCACTGTCTTCACTGCTACGGTTATCCACACTAGCTGAATTTAAACTAGATTAGGTAGGCTAGCCCATGCACAGCTTTTGCAGTGTAGGCATACTGTGTAGTCAGTGGAGTAAATGGATTTTAAAAAAATGAAAACATGACATTGTGTAACTGGACCTCGCTCAAAGAGATCTGTTCACACCTACATGGGACACTTTTCTTGTTTTCTGTATCTGAATTAATGCAGTACTGGTTTGCTCGAAACTTTTAGTTGTAATTCACTCCTCCCTACATAGTTCTGTAGAAGGAGAGAGAGGTTAATTATTAAACAGCTTAAATTATTTTTATTTTAAAATAATGAAAGTATGGTGGAGTCATTAATCTGAGGGAAAACCTTATTAAAAGAAAAGGTGGGTCAGAAAGAAAAAGAAACATCACCTAGATTTCCTTTCCTTTCTATTGCAGTAAATTGTAGAGGGATAACTTAAAGCCACACTGATTCCTATGAAGATAAGCAGGACAGTGGCTGAATAAGAGGCCATAGAAGTGGCCACTTAAAAGAAATATTATAGAAAGCTTCCATTTTATAACCTCATTACGAACAATTTCAGTTTATGTCCTGGATTCAGTTGGCTGATCCTTAAAAGATTTCAAATGCATCTCAAAGTCTTCAATTCAACAGTGATGTGCCAACAATAAAATGAAAGCAAAGGTAAAAATCTGTTTCCCGATGACCTCCAGAATGGAGGTCAGGACCCAGCGTAACAGTCAGAGGAGGAGTATACAGCTCTACTATACAGAATTATTTCACTCAGCTCTGAAGGGACTCCATGCAACAGAATCAGAGCAGGTGATATGTTAGCAGCTCATTGTGATCACTGCTTTAGATATTAATTCATAACATTTTGTACAACAAAGCATGCAATGTTACTAGTACACATATGCAAACAGATCCCATCTCTCCATTTTCTAACTCAAGAATGACAGATTCACCTGCCAGACCCAGCTTTCACCAGAGGACTGCCAACATGTTACCACAACACCATCAGAGTAGTAGAGTGGGCAAGGCAACACTCAAAGAAAAATGCAATGCTAACACCTTTATAGTCCCAGCAAAAGGGATTTAAAAGTAATATACCACGTGAGAATATGGAAGACAAACTAAATCCCAAATGTAGTTTATCTTTCCATTATACCACACTGATAGTATTTTACTCTTACAAACAGTTTCTGAATCTCATGCACCAAGCCAGACCACAAGCAAGGGTGGGGAATGGGAAGAGAAAGAGAAAGGCAGAAAACTATGCTGCTACTGCAAGAATGCATTTCAAAACAGGGCAAAGTGGATTTTCCAAATTGGTGTATCAGAGGCAAAACTAACTTTAAATTACTTTCCATAATCTGGCATCCACCAATCTGGAGCAATCTCTAAAAGCACTCAGAGAACAGAAATGGTTTAAAGTCATTGATTACAGTATGACCAAATGCTATAACCTCAGAAGCAGAGGTATTCCATCTAAAGTGCTTGAGAGAGTGCCAAAATTACCAAACTGAAGCCTTCCAAAATTCTCACACAAGAACCCAGTCACTGGTCCTTTAAGGGCTCAGCCCCACCCAAGTTGATGCTGTGAGGCCAGGGTTCAGGTCATAGCCTGAAGATCACTCCTGGTCTTCATAAAATCCAACCAGTAGCCCACTTGCGCTGCACGGACTAGGTAGGCTCCTACAGGAGTCCTTGGGTCAGGGGAAAGAACCCGGATCATATATGCCTCAGGTGAATGGCTTGTAGAGTCTAATCCTGCAAGGAGCAAGCTAGAAAAGGGCAGAGATGCTTGCCTAGAATACTAAGCAGATGGCCTGTGGATCGTGTGGATAGGATACTGCAGAAGATCCTAGGTCAAGGGGAAAAGGACAAGATTGATATATTGAACTAGTGTTAATTTGAAGCAATAAACTGAAGACCTCAAGAAAAAGGGACTGGAATCCTATGTCTTGAGAATTCTATGTTCTTTGGTGCACAGACCAATAAGCTGCCTACTTATGGGTCACAGAGAAGAGAGGATTGTAAGCAGGTGGGCTTTCATCATAGAGGAAAATGCCTGGTTGAGTTTGGGTAGATTGGCCTAGCATCTATCCACTGTCTAGAGTGTAAATAAAAGCTATAGTCTGCAATGTACATGTTGGCTACTAAAGCAGTAACTCCACTTCACCCCTCAAACATGTGTGCACCTAAAGAATTGGGTGGACCCTTCTGCTGGTTAAAGTGAGTGAACCTCTTTATAGCAACAACAACAACAACAACAAAATGGAGACAAGAGCAGCAGCTACTGTGATGGTCAGCACTGAATTTCCTGCTTCAGCTGCACCTCAATATTCTGATGACTGAATGCTACCAGAAATTCTTTAACGTTTACATATTAACATGCTCAAACCCTGTACCATCAAACCCCCTTAAGGCATTCAGGATTTACTAGAAGAGTCAGCCAATCCTACTTCATTGGAAAATGCCTCTGTAGTAGCAGTTTTATACAAAGGGTGGGGCACTAAAATCCTCTCATCTCCTAGCTCTATTTGTTTGTTGTGCCAAATAGCAGGTGATTTTAATCAGCTAGATATTTTTCCAGGACATGGTCATTTTTCACAGAAAATTCTAGTCCATTTGTTCTACACCAGAGGTGGGCAAACTTTTTGGCCTGAGGGCCGCATCGGGTTTCAGAAATTGTATGGAGGGCTGGTTAGGGGAGGCTGTGCCTCCCCAAAGAGGCAGGCATGGCCCAGCCCCCGCCCCCATCCTCCCCCCGCTTCTCACCCCCGACAAAACCCGTTCCCGGGACTCCTGCCCCATCCAACCCCCCCTATTTCCTGATAGCCCCCCCCCCCAGAACCCCTGCCCCATCCACTGCCTCACTCCCTGTCCCTTGACCATCCCTGACTGTCCCCCACTGCCCCATCCAACCCCTCCTCTCATTCCTGACTGCTCCCCCCTCCCTCCGGGACCACTGCCCCATCCACCCACCCCTTCTCGCTGACCGCCCCCGGAACCCCTGCCTGTCCCCCTCCACCCCATCCAATCCCCCCTCCCCTTCCTGACTGCCCCCTGGAACCCTTTCACCCATCCAACCCCCCCCGTTCCCCGCCCTCTGACCGACCCCTGACCACCACCCCGAACTCCCCTGCCCTCTATCCAACCCCACCTACTTCCTGCCCCCTTACCACACTGCCTGGAGCACCGGTAGCTAGCGGCGCTACAGCCGCACCGCCCGACTGGAACCAGCCACGCCACCAAGCAGCACAGAGCACCAGGCTCTGCAGCTGTGCTGCCTGGCAAGAGCTCGCAGCCTGCTGCCCAGGGCATTGCGCCGGCGGCGCGGCGAGCTGAGGCTTCAGGGGAGGGAGAACAGCTCAGGGGCCGGGCAGGAGGGTCCCGCGGGCCGTAGTTTGCCCACCTCTGTTCCACACAGATACGGCCTCCAGGATCAGTTCTAAGCTAGCACTGCAGAAGCAGTTTAAAGATAAAATTTGCTCTCTTAAATTCTTATTTTGTTGCTCTATTTTTCTTTTATTCCATGGATCAAAAAGGGCAGAAATAACTAATCTGATCAGAAACAAGGCGTTTTCTCTTGGTCTTTTTTCTGTCACACCTTTCTAATGTGTGATAAAAGTAGAGAGAAGAAGTGTGCAAGTTTAGTACTCACATCAAAACATATTAGGAATGGACAGGGCTTCATTACACAGGCTGAATACACACTCGCCAAAACCTAATTTATAGACAAAAGAAGGATTTCTCAAAGGAGAGTGGTCTCTTGGCTAAATCCACAGATAAGGATTTGGAGTCTGAATGAAGAGGTGACAAAGAACTTCAAGGGGAGAGCCTGGAAGCACAAGCATAATTTTTGGGGGGGGGGGAACTGTCATAATGCACATCTCATTCCAGGTGGACCATTCTGCATTTTTTAAAGGCTTCCCAGGCTTTTCCCAAAGCCGTACAAGGTTGGCAGCCTGACCACACTTTCAGTTTCTCCACCCTCTATTTCCATTTGCTGACCGTTCTTTAACGCAGACAAGTACCATACCAATACAAATTATAACCTGCCGTTTTTACACATCTAATAGGTCTACTCTCGTTTGTAACAAATCGTAATATTAAATTACTCCCTTCACATCCTCTCCCAACTCCACCCTTCAGAAAAATTTTGGAGGAAACCTTTCCTTCTCTGACACATCTGAGACTAAAAGCTAGGCTGCACTATTTTCAACAGTTCCAGCTTAAAAAAAAAAAAATCAAAATATCTGAATGTGGCAGGATTAAAAACCTGCTGCTTCTTTAAGATTTCTTGCTGCATGAGCAGTGAGTTTGTGCATCTCAGTGCTCCAGACGGCAGAATCCTCTGTCAGTCTGCCAGCCACCAGCAGAAGAGTATCTCTGAAGCATGGGGCTTACTCACGTAAATGAGGTCATAGCAGTGCCCCAAGCTTACAGTCAAGCTGAAACCCTGAAGATAGCTTACTGAATAAAGAAAAAACTGCCCCAAGAGCAGCTGCTTCCTCTAGGCTAATCAAACTAGGTACCAAAGGATGGTACTTCCTCACTTGAGACTAGGAAATACTTTGTCTGCATTTTCTCAGTGGCACCTTCCTTAGTGAACTATATAGGAGAGGGAAGCCTCACTGTTGTCTAAAGCCACACTGGTGTCTAAAGGACTTCATAAAGGCTCACGAAAAGCTGCAGTTGTATTCTGGGAGGGGACCCTCCCACCAAAACAAAGTCACTGAGAATAAGGCAATTGTGAGGATTTTTGTGTCTTTACACACACAAAACAGAATGGTACAGACAACATTCAAGAAATAGCAGAGGGGAAAGCTCCCCAATTCCATTCTTTATTACTCCACAACACATCTTCTAAGGAAGTGGAATATGGTATATCCGCTACACCGTGCCAAGATAATCACTGAATAAGGCAGTGAGGTTTTCTGCAGGATTCATACAAGTCTGTGAATATATATTAGCGCTGGTCAAGAAGGCTGTTTACTGCTTAATGCTATTTGATGTAATTTAATTGGGGGGTTGGGAGGGGTCTGGTATCTCAGTTTTGGGGCCACTGAAGAAGAAAGTGCATTACCATTATCATCTCTTACGGTACAACCAATGAAGTCACACAGTTACTGCTGCATATGAATACTTTAATCCAGCCATCAACCAAGCTAGGAGATGTTTTCGTTCAGGACAGTGAAATAGAGAGCAATTAACTTAAAGAAAAAAAAATTATCCAGCTGCAGAAGCATTTTTAATACACTGTATAAATAATACCTTAAGCCAGAAAAAGCGCATTGGTTCTTTGATCTTTGAAGCTAAGGGTCTATTACAGGAGTGGGTAGGTGAGATTCTGTGGCCTAAGATGTGTAGGAGGTCAGACTAGATAATCATGATGTTCCCTTCTGGCTTTAAAGTCCATGAGTCTAAGACAGAGGTAGTCAACAGGCGGACCATGGACCAAATCCAGACTGTCACATGCTTTTGAATGGACTGTGAAATCTTTTTATTTTCTTATTATTGTTATTATTTTTGTATTATTTTCTCTGGAGTCTGGACCTTGACTACACATTGACCAAGAGATTTGGACCTTGACACAAAATAATTGATTACCCTTGGTCTACGAGTTCTTCACCACCACAACCACCACCACCACCTCCTTTATATTTTCAAAGTAAAGCATTTTAGATCATTGGGGGAAAGAGATGTGGTGTGGTGTTTGAGGACTTAAAAACAAACTAGGATCAAAATACGGACATCTTTACTGATTGTCACCGGGCCAGCATCAAAGCATGTGCTGCCACGCCCAGTCTTTTCACAGAGGTTAGCATACCAAACGGAAAAGTCTTAACTCAATCCTCGGCCCTAGGCTTCACAGCCAACACTTGCAGTGATTTCTGGCACTCTAGCTCCTAGCAGCTTCCCAGCCTAAGTCAGCTCTGTTCCCTTCCTGATGCAGCAGCCACAGGGCTGCCTCCCTGAGCCTCTAGCCCCTTACTCTAGCGACCCACCACAGGAGCTACCTCCACCCCACTGTGGCTTTCCCTCCCCAGGGCTTAGTCTGTCTCAGTTCTTTCTCCTCCAACTGCCCACTAGCAGTCCCTTATATGCCCCAGGGTAGCCCAGCCGTCTTTAATTAGCTGGATAGGGCTCACCTGCTCTGGTTCCCCGGAGCTGGGCCTAGTCTATCAGCAGGGACCAGCTACCCTGTGACACTGATCCTCACGGAAGATAATCTAGGTCACAGCCTTTTCGTTAAGCAAGGGTAAAAGAATTGTTGGCTAATAAGGCAGCAGAAAACCTCCCCATCTTATAAGATGGGAAAGTATGCAAATTTGGTCTTGCAAGCTCTCTCTGTAGTTGCAAATTACTTAATTTTACAGACAGTTACTTGATTTTCTATTTGCAAATAGAAATGGTGTGTTTGGTTTTTGTTTGGTTGGTTTGTTTTGAAGGGGGGTTGAGGGAAGGGGATTGGGCAGTAAGGGGGAGAGGAGGGTGAGGAGGAGGAGGGAAAATGAAGACAGACTACATGTCATCATTCTCCCAGAGCTTGGGCTGCAGAGAACAACAAGTCGGCCACCCCTCATTCTCTACATAAAAAAAAAACACATGAAAACATTTGGTTAGTCATCTCACACTAATTTTTGTAAGCAAATTTGCTTTTGTTATTGGCCTTAATTTGCTGTTCCATTTCAATTGTTGTTGTTTAGTTCTAATTGCAACTGCTGACAAAAGAGGATTTTGGAAATGTGCTCACAAATATGTTAAACGCCACTGCAGCCGAATAAGTGGGCATACTGGGAGATAGAGATGAGTGTATCTGTAGTGTACGCTGGCTTATTACAAGTAGAACATTGTGTATTAGCAACCAAGAACCTGGTTCAAAATACAGAAAATAAACCTACAAATAAAATGTTTCACTGAATATCTTCAATTAGAAAGGAAATAAAGACAGGAAAAAATGTAGTAGTAAATCTTGTGCCAGGAAAGGTTAGCAAACAAACCCCTAACTGGGACCCTTACCTTTGAGGAAAATGAGGCAAAGTTAATTTAAAGACTTTAACAGAATATTGTGGAGTTGCAACTGGCCATAAAGTATAATTTACAAGACCATTACAATTTGAAATATATAACACATATGGTACTCAAAAAACAAAAGAAAGAAGCAGACACATTGATACTCTAAAGATTTTACTTCTTTACTATTTATTCCATGATTTTATTTTATTAGCATTTAAAATATTTAAAAAATCTGTGATTTGTGTTAAACACTCTTGTTTTAAGATGAAAATATAGAGAACTTTAGCTGTGCTCCACAATCAGATAAGTGAATCAGGACAATGGAATAAATTACTATTATATAGGCAAGCAACCTTTCAACGCTCACTACTCTGTTTACCCTACCCTTCAAATTCTATCAATAATTAACTTAAAGTTGCTTCTTGGACATTAATGGCACTTTTAAACCAAAAAACCCACCATTGATGTCTACTGCCAGAGGAAAAAGGAGGGAAGTGGAGGGGGGAGAAGGGAAGGGAGAAGCAGGTTTGATTGGTAATCTCCTTTAAAACAAAATCATTTTTATCAGCCTACATTCCAATAGTTTTATCATCAAGTTAATTAATAGACTCCTGTGCTAATATCTAAATGCTAAGCAATTAACGGCACTGAACTATAAATGGCACTGTCTTTGCTCTTGCAGCAAAATCTTACAAAGCAAATGCAATTCTATCACTTCAGTGATTTAACACAGCCTTTGCAAGGTTAATATTCTCAAGCAGTTGCAGAATAAAGAACTGTTTTAATTAACCTTCTGTGATTTAAATACTGGGAATCAGAGTTTAGAAACGTATAACAACAATGCCATAATAACAACAACAATGCTTTGTGGATCAAATCCAAATCACCAACATGATTTGAGAACTTTAATTTACTTACCTCTGAGAAATACATTTGCACACTTACTTAAAATTTAGGATGATCATATTTTCACTGGATTTTTCAACTTGTAACAAGGTTTTCTTCTAAGCATACCATACTAAATTCTTGATAAATTTTCCATACTTTTTTAAAGGCAAGTGATCAATTGTAGTGGCCCTGGCTCTCTGCTTCAGCACACAACAGGTAGAGAGATTTTAGTCAAGTGAGTTAGGATCATTCATTGCCTGTTGAATCTACCAATGATAGACTACCAGTATCTATCTACATAAGCATAAAGGAAAAAGCACCAGTTAGATTTTTTGGATATTTCCCCCACCCATGTCTTCTGTTTGTTTCTGAGCCAACAAAATTTCTACTCCAAGGAGGTTCACACTATCAATGCTTCCTAATATTATTTACTCTTTATATGCCAGTAGTGCCCAGAGACCCTAATCAAAATTGGGGTCCCATTTTACTAGCCAAGCACATATATAGACATGCACTAGAAATCATCCAAAGGCTGCCATTCAATTATAATAATACCACCTAGTTCTTATAATCAGGGTTGGCTCCAGGGTTTTGGCCGCCCCAAGCAGCCAAAAAAGCCGCGATCGCGATCTGCGGCGGCAATTCGGCGGAAGGTCCTTCACTCCGAGTGGGAGTGAGGGACTGTCCGCCGAATAGCTGGACCTGCCGCCCCTCTCCGGAGTGGCCGCCCCAAGCACCTGCTTGCCAAGCTGGTGCCTGGAGCCGGCCCTGCTTATAATAGCACTTTTCATCCGCAGATCTCAAAGCGCTTTACAAAGGAGGGCAGTATCATTATCTCCATTTTCCATGGCACAGGAAATAAGGAATAAAAGTTAAAATAAAAAAAAAACACTGGGATACCAGTTTTGTGATGAACAATCCCTGCTAGACAGCTTCTCATTGTGCTCTGATCAGTCTTATCGGATTCTATCCACTAAGATCTAATCAAACCCACCACTAGTAATAGATGTCTGGAGAAGCGTATCAGAACAACACAAGCCTTTTAAATTCCTCCTTTCAAATCCCAAGAAGTAATGCCCTGTTTTACTAAGTAAGAATTAATAATTGAACATAGTGAAAGAAAGCATAGACTAAGAAAGCAATTCTTAACCACAGATGGGACCCTCATCTGAAGATAACCTGGTAGAAGCAAATGTGAGTTATTAATTGCACTGACGCTTTTCATTAACAATATTTTTTTTTTAATTCGGATGATGTGGAGTTAAATGGATAAACATCCATGAAGGTGTGGCAATTCATAAAGTTCTAGTGGTGCCACTTCCCAATCTGTGTGGAAAGATAAAAAATATTTTGCCTCTTGAAATAATACTGCTACTTTCAATTCATGTAATATTTTACATGTTCAAATCGCTACATAGATATTAACTAATCGTGGAAAAAACCTTCAGCTCAATTTTGGTTCCATGCTGGTACAAACAGTTTCAGGAAGAACATCCTGGAGTAAAAGTCCTAGTTCTTTAATCAATCAGTGTGGCTCTGAACCTTTATCGTTTAGGGCCAAGAAAGGTTTCTCTGCTCACAAAAGCAGCAGATTGGTTTTGGACACCATGCCTTCAGTGAAGTTAAACCCTTGCCACATACCTCTGTTAATGTGTCTGCTGTTCCAAAATATGACCACAACCTTGTCTTTGAGGTCAGGTTTGAATTTGCAGAGGGTTCTCCTCACTACTTTCATTTCTTCCTGCATCTATCCCTTCAGGTTACTTGATTCTGGAAGATAACCTGCTGAGTCTAACAAGCTAGCACTTGGGATGATGTTACAACGGAAATATAAATCACTGCAGTAAAAATGGGGTTTAATGCAGATATTGAGACACAACTGCAATCATACAGGATATATTGTAAGTGCTATTTAAACAGAATGATCCCTGAACAGACAGTGAGTCAGCCCTGTCCACTAATGGGGGAAGACCTAGCACAATTGGAGTCATGGTTTCACTGAATTCTAGCGCTGAGTAGGCAACCTTAGTTAGTGGAATAAATAGACATATTAATACTTATTTGGTGTTACAGCAGTCCTCCATGCTTATGAAACAGACTTTACAGAAGCAGAAATCTGACTGACTGACAAAGGCTCCAGCTGGATAACCATCTAACTGCATGGGTTTAAACTCAATAGCAAAATGTGTCCTCCTGGAAATCATTATGTCCTTCCAAGGACATACAGAGAAAAAAAGCGTAACTTTCCAACCCTATTTCTGTGTAACCGAGATCAGAGCCATGGTGAAGGTAACTGTAGGTTTACAAGTCAATGGATGAAATCCTGGGCCTCGCTGAATTCAGTGGGAGTTTTGCTATTAACTTCAATAGAGCCAGGATTTCACCCAAGGTTTTAATACCATCCCCTTATTGTTGTTGATCCATTGCAGAAATATTAGACTAGCAACAATAATGTTAACGTATCAAGACACTTCTATAAAAAGTTCTCCTGGACATATTTTCATCGCTCCAATCTCAATTTCCACAGAAGCAAGGCTGGAAACACTGGCAGTAGTGTACAGATCTCAGTGAGAATTTCACCTTGCCACTCAGCTTTGGATGGCTGTCTGCTTGTTAAGCACCAATTGTTCTGGGTTGCAAAAGCCACCCAAGAAAAGTATTGCAGAAGTGAAAAATTTTAATATTTTGCATTTGGGAATGAATATCTTAAAGGGATTGTCTTACTTTGTACATCTTTACATTGAAATTAAATAAACAAATAAATAAATAAGTAAATAAACAACATGGAGAGTTTTTTTACAGAATCTATTTAAGTATAACCTCAACATTTCACTACAGCAGTAATACACTTTAGGCATTGTGGTTATTCTAAATACCTGCACTTAACATGTAAGCAAAGCCATGAAGGTTTTGTGGTTAACACCACACCAAATATCAAACACAACCATACATACTGTAGTTGATGATTTTACACGCACACACGCAGAGTGAAAAGTACAATAAGTAAACTGTTTTTATTATGATTTCAAACCATATTAATACACGTAAAGCCCCCAATACTTTGAAACAAACTCAACCAAAATTCTGCACAACTCCAGTGCAAAAGACTGGAAACTTCTGTGCTAACTTGTGGTAAATTAAATAATTGAGGATTTTATTTAAAAAAAAAACATGATAGTGAGATATAAAGGTTTTATCTGGACTTATTTGGGATGATCTGCATAACTCAGTTGTGCCTTTGACACTTGTGAGTAATGCAACTCATGGCAACAAAACCTTTCTACTACACCATCATATGTTATGAATGTGTATGTATACATATATATGTATCTACACACTGGCACAAACAGCTTGATTATGTTAATAGAGTTAAATATGCCAAATACCATACAATTAAAAGGACAAATGTCTAAATAAAAATCGTATTTAAAAACAAATTTTCCTAACCCATAGTACCAAACCCACTTTACATTATTAATACAATTTTCAATGATTTATGTTGATGTTTTATTATAATCACACAACTTGGGCATTAGAACATAATACACCACATCACATTCTGGGCCAAATTTTCAAAAATATGTTCTAAAGTGGGCAATCTTTTCTGTACCCCACTTGCACTGATTCCACACAGTATATAGGTGCCTACATATACATGTGTACATGCACATCTCTAATCTGCAAGGATAAACTAGAGAAACAAATGCCCTTTTACAATATATTTGTATAAACCTGAAAATTTGACGCTTTGATTCTCATGCATGAATACAATAGGGCTAATTTGGGGTTGGAAAACATCATAAAAGAGTATTTAAAATGTGTGGAGAAAAACAGAATGTCGTTTAGATTTAAAAATTTGTGTGAAAAAATTCTATCATTAGATGTTATAATTCCTTCCCTTTTTAAAATAAACACAGCCTAATGTTGAGGTTGATGGTCACTTTAAGGATTTTGAATCAAAATAGACACAAGAGCAAAACGCAAGATACCACATTCCACCTTATCACTTATGTTGTCTAGAGTGATTCGCAAGAACAGTGTACACAAATGCCACACCTCAAACACCTGCCACTTTTTTCTTTTCAATATTAAGACTGCAGGGTGAGAAAAGGGATTGGTTTACTACTACTCTAGTTAGAAATTCACACACACACAAAATCCTCAAAATATTTAAAATAAAAATGGCATCATATATGCCAACAAATGCACAATAAAACTGTTTTAATTGAAATAAGGGTGAGTCTATCACTGATTCATGGCTTCATTTCACTGTCAAACAAATTACATTTTTCACCAATTCATAAGAATATTGCTCTAAACCTCAACAAAGACATGATCTTTTCCACAGACACATGCTACATAAGCAAGAATACATATGTCTGTTTTAAAAGTTAGTTTAAAAGTTAGTATACCATAATAATCTGAACTATACATCTCTCTACCTTAACAAAATAATGTTTAATTACTAGAGTTTAAACTATCATTTATATGACATTCTTGAGCAAAATATCACTTTTACTCATTGCAAATGATTTAATGTCACAAAAAAACAGCTGCAGCAATTATTCACTTATATGCCATTTCAAGATGAAAAAAATTGCCAAGAGCAACAGTTGTATTGGTGTAATGTATTCCGCTCCCCGCCCTTTCTTCCCCCCCCCTTTTTTTTTTCCACTAAAGGTAAAAACAGAGCTCCCATGTGCCAAATGGCAATGAATGTAAATGTAAATGAATCTGTTAGCTATAATAAACTTGGTTAAAACAAAAGACTTCCTTTCTCGGTTTTTACACAGTAGGAATCTGAAATTAACAGGTAATGATGGATGCTGTCTTACATTATTGCCATACAGCAAAGCATGCTGATATTACTATCAAACCACCTCCCATACCACCAAAAAAAAAAAAAAAAACAGCTTACCAAAGATTTAACCAACTTGTTCTTCCACTGTTAAGCAAATTCCCTACCGCCCTCCTCATACAGAGAGGAAGAGTGCAAAGTAACCAGTCAGTGAGATGCATCTCCAATTACTTTGCCCATTTACTTTTATTGATGATGTTGTATGTTGCATATGAGTGAATCGACGCCTTAGCAAAGATGCAACAGCTTCACACCTCAACAATATGTGAGAAGTGAAGAAGAGAACCAATTCCAAAGCACAATATTAAGTGTTAAACCTGGCTCAGTTGTATTTTGACTAGAAGAGCAAAAATAAAACATTTATCAGTAATTTCATATCAGTTTTCATCTCTTCCCCTTCCTGCAATAAAATACTATTACATCGTATTGTAAGATTCCACCTAGAAGAGACAGGAGGAAAAAATTGTCCATCATCTAGCCAGAATAAACACTAGCTTCTCCCACCTTTTACAGTTTGAGACTCTCCAAAACAAATACATTTACATAACTGAAAAGGGGAGGAAGAGAGAGAAGCAGAACAGGGAAAATAAGACTATAACAAACCAAATTATCAGCAACTATTTTTCCCCTTGTCTTAGGTCTCTCTTCTTCCCCAGCCTACACATTTACATCACAAACAATTTGCAAATGATGCAACTATAAACATAGTTTTATTTACCCTTAACGCAACTGCAAAACAAGCTTCTATCCACATCTAATAAATATTTGCTGTTCAAAGAGATGCAGTTTCTAGTGTGGACCGAAGAGTGCCAAGATATCATCCACTAAAGCTCCACCCTTCTCTATCCAAGTCACAGCATCTCATGCAGTTCACCAGGACATATTGACAAAGGCCTTACTTACATTTAGGTGTGTTTTAACACATTTCACATCTTTCTGAGGTTTGCAACCAATTCCTTGACTGATAAAAGTTTTAGGTATAGATAAAAACAATGGGATTTTTTCCTACTCTTCTTCCTTTGTAACCTTCTATGATAGATTCTTTGCTATAGCTCCTCCCTGCCAATAGTTGGAGACAGTAAAAGTGTTTCTTTATGACATATCTTTGCATTTAAGGAACTTGTTGGCTCCCAAAGCAATAAAAGTTACATTCACCATTATTTAATTGCATCCTTGTAAACTTGGTGACTTCAGTATGAACTTGGAACTTTACACTGGAAGGGACTCTTGACTGGCACAAGTATCAGAGGGGTAGGTGTGTTAGTCTGGATCTGTAAACAGCGACAAAGAGTCCTGTGGCACAGAAGATCTTGAAGACCCATTCTCTCTTTGACTTCCTATGCCATTTTAGACAACTAGGGGGAAGATAACAGCATCTAATTATAGCCTGCTGCATGCTCCTTCCAAACACTAGCTCATTTTTCTGGGCAGGTATCCTGCAGTGTTTAGAAAATCTGCATAGCAAGGCCCAATTACTGTCTTACATATCGTCAATAGTGTCACATCTGCCTTCCATCCCCATAATGAGGTTACCAATGCAGCTCAAGCACACCAACTATCAGATGCAGTTTCAGCAGTTTCAGTTTACAAGCTTTTTTCATGCCTGCCAATCACTGGCACCCCATCAGAAAAATTGAACCAGTTTAAACATGCGATTAGTGACACAGCTAAATCAGTGCTGGGGCCAAAGAAAAGGGTACACCAGGATTGGTTCGATGAGAACAACGAGGACATCTCCAAACTCCTAAGTGACAAGCAGAAAGCATTTGTT
Source organism: Malaclemys terrapin pileata (assembly GCF_027887155.1). Taxonomy (NCBI): domain Eukaryota; kingdom Metazoa; phylum Chordata; order Testudines; family Emydidae; genus Malaclemys; species Malaclemys terrapin. The sequence goes on from NC_071507.1 coordinate 92,114,339, forward strand.
GAATGGCAGAATGAACTCACTTCCATCTCAAAGAAAGATAGGTTTAAGTACCTACAGAGCAAGGCCCACTCTGAACTAAGGAGAATGCAGGATGAGTGATGGGAGAGGAAACCTGCAGAAGTCCAGCATTACGCAGATACAAACAACGCAAAGATGTTCTTTGACTCTCTCAAAGCAGTCTATGGACCATCTAAAACTGGCACATCTTTCTAATTGATTTCATTCTCTGCAGATAGAAAGTCAAAGCCTGACAAACATTGAGAGTGAAGTCTTCTCTCCTTGTCGGAAGCATGAGGTTTTGGAAAGAATACCAGGAAGTGAATAGGTTAATTCATGTGAAACTCAGAAATTACCTTAGGGATACATTTCAGGTGGAGGTGAAGGGAAACATTCTCCTTATGAAATTTGGTATATGGTGGATCTCCTATAAGTGCTCCCAGTTCACTCACCGTTCTAGCTGATTTGATGGCTACTAGGAAGGCAACCCTCATGGAGAAGTAGGGAGCAGGTGGCTAGCGTTTCAAAGGGAGGTCTGGTAAGTACTGAAAGAGCAAGATTAAGATCCCATTGCAGTGTTCGTTTTGCCACCAGTGGGAAAGTTCTGATGAAGCCCTTCAGGAAGCTGATTGTTGCTGGACAAGTAAAAACAGCATAGTCTTCAACTGGAGGATGGAAGGTGCTGATTGTTGCAAGGTGGACCTGCATTTTCTCATGGAGACAGAACAGCTTCTGAACATGAATGGTTTTGGTCTGACACCCATCCAAATACCAGGCCACGAGATGAAGGGGGCCTGGGTTGAGACGTCTGGTCTTGCCATTCTCTTGAGTGAATAGAGGTGGAAAGGGTCAGAGGCTGATGGGAAGCTGGGTTGACAGATGCAGAAGGTCTGAAAACCAAAACTGTCTAGGCCAGCTGGATATGATGATAAAGACCTGACCTTTGCTGTAGCAAATCTTTCGTAGAACTTGTAGTATCAGTGAGATGGAAGAAGAGGCAAGCCTGATTTGGTCTGTCCAAAATAGGAGAAGGACATCGCTGACCCACAGCTGCACAGGAGCAGTACAGCGACAATATCTTGTTTGTCTGGGTGGTGAACAGTTCCCAGGAAAGAATTCTGCCCTGGGTGAAGATCTCATTCAGGATCGAATTGTGCATCTCCCATTTGTGGTCTGTGCAGAAGTGCCTGCTGAGATTGTCCAACAGAGTCTGCACACTCAGTAGATAAGTTGCTGAGAACCACTTTTACACAAAAAGGAAAGAATTTTGTTCCACCCTGTTCATGTACACTAGCTACAGTAATAAAGGGAAACAAGAAGACTTTTTATCAATACATTAGAAGCAAGAGGAAGACCAAAGACAGGGTAGGCCCACTGCTCAGTGAAGAGGGAGAAACAGTAACAGGAAACTTGGAAATGGCAGAGATGCTTAATGACTTCTTTGTTTCGGTCTTCACCGAGAAGTCTGAAGGAATGCCTAACATAGTGAGTGCTAATGGGAAGGGGGTAGGTTTAGCAGATAAAATAAAAAAAAAAACAAATTAAAAATCACTTAGAAAAGTTAGATGCCTGCAAGTCACCAGGGCCTGATGAAATGCATCCTAGAATACTTAAGGAGCTAATAGAGGAGGTATCTGAGCCTCTAGCTATTATCTTTGGAAAATCATGGGAGATGGGAGAGATTCCAGAAGACTGGAAAAGGGCAAATATAGTGCCCATCTATAAAAAGGGAAATAAAAACAACCCAGGAAACTACAGACCATTTGGTTTAACTTCTGTGCCAGGGAAGATACTGGAGCAAGTAATTAAAGAAATCATCTGCAAACACTTGGAAGGTGGTAAGGTGATAGGGAATAGCCAGCATGGATTTGTCAAGAACAAATCGTGTCAAACCAATCTGATAGCTTTCTTTGATAGGATAACGAGTCTTGTGGATAAGGGAGAAGCTGTGGATGTGGTATACCTAGACTTTAGTAAGGCATTTGATACAGTCTCGCATGATATTCTTATCGATAAACTAGGCAAATACAATTTAGATGGGGCTACTATAAGGTGGGTGCATAACTGGCTGGATAACCTTACTCAGAGAGATGTTATTAATGGTTCCCAATCCTGCTGGAAAGGCATAACAAGTGGGGTTCCGCAGGGGTCTGTTTTGTTAACGACTTAGATATTGGCATAGAAAGTACGCTTATTAAGTTTGCGGATGATACCAAACTGGGAAGGATTGCAATTGCTTTGGAGGACAGGGTCATAATTCAAAATGATCTGGACAAATTGGAGAAATGGTCTGAGTTAAACAGGATGAAGTTTAACAAAGACAAATGCAAAGTGCTCCACTTGGGAAGAAAAAATCAGTTTCACACATACAGAATGGGAAGAGACTATCTAGGAAGGAGTACGGCAAAAAGGGATCTAGGGGTAATAGTGGACCACAAGCTAAATATGAGTCAACAGTGTGATGCTGTTGCAAAAAAAGCAAACATGATTCTGGGATGTATTAACAGGTATGTTGTGAGCAAGACACAAGAAGTCATTCTTCCACTCTACTCTGCTCTGGTTAGGCCTCAGCTGGAGTATTGTGTCCAGTTCTGGGCACCACATTTCAAGAAAGATGTGGAGAAATTGGAGAGGGTCCAGAGAAGAGCAACAAGAATGATTAAAGGTCTTGAGAACATGACTTATGAAGGAAGGCTGAAAGAATTGGGTTTGTTTAGTTTGGAAAAGAGAAGACTGAGAGGGGACATGATAGCAGTTTTCAGGTATCTAAAAGGGTGTCATAAGGAGGAGGGAAAAAAAAAATTGTTCACCTTAGCCTCTAAGAATAGAACAAGAAGCAATGGGCTTAAACTGCAGCAAGGGAGGTCTAGGTTGGACATTAGGAAAAAGTTCCTAACTGTCATGGTGGTTAAACACTGGAATAAATTGCGTAGGGAGGTTGTGGAATCTCCATCTCTGGAGATATTTAAGATTAGGTTAGATAAATGTCTATCAGGGATGGTCTAGACAGTATTTGGTCCTGCCATGCGGGCAGGGGACTGGACTCGATGACCTCTCGAGGTCCCTTCCAGTCCTAAAATCTATGAATCTATGTAGAAAATGGTCATCATGTTGTCTGACATTATCTGGGTACAGCCAGACCAAATGAGTGGAAGGAATGCATAGCAGGTTAGACAGACTGCTCTCAGTTCTAGTAGGCTGATATACATCCTGGCCTCTAGAGGTCCAAATGCCCTGTATGGTGCGATTGTCTATGGTGTTACATAAGTATATGAGACCATATGGCCTCATAGGGAAAGACACACCTTGACTGTGGTCTAAGGATGACTTGTCTTACCAAGTTGTTTGTGGCTTGGAATCTTTCCATAGGGAGGTAAGCCCCTCCTGCCATCGAGTCTAGGATTGCTCCTATAAAGTCTATGGTCTTTGTAGGAGTCAAAGTAGACTTTTATTTGATGACATAGTTTCCCAAGGAAGACAGCAGGCAGAGTAGGAACAGAAGTGCCAACTGAACCTCTTTGCTGGATCTGCCCATCAGGAGTCAGCTATCCAGATATGGAAAGACGATGTAGCTGTTTCATCTCATCTGGGCTGCCACCACTGAGAACACCTCTGGTGCTGTAGCAAGTCTGAACAGAAGCACTCTGAACTGGTATTGTACTTATCCTACCAGGAATCTGAGGAACCTTCTGTGGGATGGGTGAATATCCACATGAAAGTAAGCATTTTTTGTGCCAAGAGCCTCAAACCAGGAGCCCTCCCCTCCAGAGACGGCATTATTGATGCCAATGAGACCATGCAGAATTTTGATTTTCAAAAATAGACTCTCTGTTGGAGTAGACTGAGAACTGGTCTCCATCCTCCACTTTTCCTGGGATCTAAAAAATATGGTGACTAGAATCCTTTCCCTTGATGTTAAGGTGGCACATGCTCTATAGATCTGGGCTAAAGAAGAGAGTCTACCTCCTAATGGAGGGACCTCCTTGTGACAGTGGTCCCTGAAAACACACCAGGTAGGAGGTTTGTGATGGAGAGGTGATACAAACTTGATCAAGTAACCAGACTGAATGATCTCTAGCACCCACCTGTCCATTGTTATTGCCCTCCAGTTATGAATGAAGAGGGCAAGGCAGCCACCAAAGTTTGGGGGCAGGGAAGGATAGAATCAGCAGAAGAACATGGTTCTCAAATGTCCCAATGAAAGAACCCCCTAGATAATGGGTGGGGTTGAGCAGTGGCAGTAGATATGGAGGAAGCTGTGTACCAGAGTCTATGTACCCTTTGGCATTTGCACGATAGTTTGTAAAGGCGCTGCTCATAGAATGGTTATGGGAGTGGTTTTGGCCTGTACACTTGTTTATGGTGTTTCCTCTTTGCAGATAAGGTATAAACGCCAAGGGTATGGAGAATTATTATGGAGTCTTGGAGCGAGTGAAGGGACTCCTCAATTTTTTTCATTGAATAAGTTAGCCTCATCAAAGGGTAGATCCTCCATGGTATTTTGTACCTCCCGGAGGAACCACAAGAAGTAGAGCCAAGACTCATGCCTCATGACAACTGCTGAAGCTATCCCTCCCGAAGTAATGTCAGCAACAGCCACTGCAGCCTGAAGAGATGTTTTAGCTACCAATCTGCCTGATCACTGAGGGCTTGGAATTGGTGTCCTCTGAGAAAACTTGTCTTTAAAGTACAAGGATTTGGAGTAGTTGGTGAAATCATACTTTGCTAACAGGGCCTGGTAGTTAGTAATTCTAAACTAAAGGCTGATGAAAGAAAACACTTTCCTCCCTAGGAGATCAAGGTGTTTAGCACCCTTATCAGTGGGTATTGCCTTGGGATGCTGCAACTTCTATCTCTCAGTGGCTGCTTGTATCACCAAGAAGTTGGGTGCTGGACGTGTAAACAGGAACTCTACTCCCTGGCTGGTACAAGATAATGGCTGTCAGCCTTTTTTGAGGTGGGAATGCAGCAAACTATGCCAAACTTCCCTGGCTGGTTCCATAATGGCCTTGTCACAGGAAGGGCCAGCTGGCTAGGAACAGAAGGCTGGAGAATGTCCAGAAGCCTATGCTGAATATCCTGTACCTCCTTGAGTTGGATCTGGAGGTCTGTTGCCTCCCTCTGCAGGAGCTCTTGATATTGCCTGTAGTCATCAGGCAAGGATGGCAAAGATAGGGGCAACTGTCTCATCTGGCGAGGAGGAGGATACATCTGTTGCAACTGTCTGTCCTGGTGCATCCAGCTCAATTTCTTCGCCCTTATAGTTCAACAGAGGGAGTTAGGCAAGGGTAGGTGGGATTCATGCACATGGATCCTGGGATCCATGAATCCCAACAATACCAGTATGAAGGGTCAATCATTAGAGGGGGACCCCATGGCATTGGGTACAATCATTACCCTGGATAGTCACATCTGAGAAGAAGACTGATCCCAGACCTTCAGGAGCCTCTGTCCAGGCTAGCCTCTCTATCTGAAGGTGATGTTCCATCTGGAACCTCCGACATGGCAGACAAGAAGGGGGGTTCCAGTTCAACCAGCAAAGCCATTGGTAATGGTGGATGAATGCTCCAGCTGGGAGGAATAGGGGAGTAATCTGGTCTCCTCAAGGTGGTTTCTTCCTCAAATGTCTCTGATTAGGGTTGTAGACAAAAAGGAGGAAATTGCAAATAAGGTAGGGTAAAGATATCCTCTGGGGAGGTGTAGGTTTTGGGGTATCCCGGAGTGCAGCATGTTCCAATGGTCAGGACCACCAGATCTGGCACATCCCTAGTTATGGTGGACGCTGGTTCCTTATGGGAGCAGGCCAGTGCCAGAACATAGTCTAGCTTGGCACTCTTGGATTGTGGTGGTGGGAGGCTATCCTTCAGCTTATGGAATCATAGGACGGGAAGGGACCTCGTGAGGTCATCTAGTCCAGTCCCCCTATGTTGAAACAAAGTCAGTACTGATGGGTCCTTACTCCTTCATGCCATATTCTCACATCCAGCAGGTTTGAACGGACCTAAAGCCTCAGGACCAGTGATGAGGACTCACTCAACTTGGATGAAATCAGGGAAGAATCTTTTCATTTAGGAGCAGATTTATCCTTGTGTTTCTGAGAGTGTCCTTTACTCTCATAAGAAGTCCTTGGTAACAATTCTTTGGGCTTAGCATCTCTGGCCTCAGATCCGGAGCTCATGCTTGGAGGGACACTGCCCATGGACTCAGGCCATTGTACGGGGGGGGGGTCTCCCTGGCTCAGGACTGACTGAGATCTCATGGCCTTCTCTATGAGATGCTTCTTTAGTGACAGCTCTCATCCCTTACATGTTCAGAGAGGCAAGGCACGACAAATGCTGCACTTAGCGGAGATGTGAGCCTCTCCAAAGCAGTAAAGGCAATGTTGGTAGTCATCACTCACAAAGAAGGAGCAGGGACCAGGGGGCAGGAGATGCAGTTCTTAAATGCTGGAACTGTAGGCATAGTCTTTGTCTGAAGGGAAAAAACTCCCCAAGGTGGAGAGAACCAAACTACAGTAACTAGACTAAAACACTAACCCTAACACTACAAAGAATACTAAAAGAAACTATTTACAATATATGTTTACAATAGGTTTTGTAGAATAAAGATGGATGTAGCTTCAGACATAGTGGAGTCTAACTCAGGCGATGAGGTGGTAAGAAGAAACTTAAGAGGCATCGGTCTGCACTGCCTCTTATACTGGCAGTTTGGAGCAGGAGGAGAGCAACCATGCAGGTGCAGACCAAAAGACACTACTTGCTAGAACTCTCTGATCTCAGGCGCATGGTACACATGCATACCCACATGTAGAATACATGTAGGGCCCAGCACTAAAAGAAGAAATACATTTTTTTAAAAAAATCATACTTTCAAAAGAATTAGGAGTTACTGAACTGTTTCATCAGGAAAAGTTAAACTACATCTTCCAAGTTTTTGCTAGTATCTTCGTATGTAATGTTACCCACAGGGCCGGTGCACCCACTAGGCGAACTAGGCGGTCGCTTAGGGCGCCCAGTGGTTGGGGACGTCCAAGATTTTTCCTCCCTCCCCTCCCTTCCCCTCACACAGAGTGCAGCGCGGCTGATTGGGCGCCTGGGCCTGATTTAGCCGCTCCCATTGGCCTCCAGCAGGCAGAGTCCCTCCCCTGCTCCCCGCCTCCCCTTGCCTCAGCACGCTGCGGGGGAGGGGCTGTGGGCTCCACAGCCTACTTATTTTGGCTCCACATGGAGCCAGTGGCTGGAGCAGCATGGGGGTAAGGGGAGTCCGAGGGGACTGTCAGGGAGCGGGGGGAGGGTTGGATGGGTCGGCAGTTCTGGGAGAGTCTCTCAGGGGGTGGGGAGTGGTTGGATGGGGCATGGGAGTCCCAGGGGTCTGTCTGGGGGCGGGGGTGTGGATAAGGGTTGGGGCAACCAGGGGACAGGTAGGGGGTAGGGTACTAGGGGGGCAGATAGGGTGGGGAGGCCTCAGGAGGGGGCAGTCAGGGGACAAGGAGCAGGGAGGCTTAGGTAGGGGGTGGGGTCCTGGGGGGCAGGTAGGGGCAGGGGTCCCAGGAGGGGGCAGCCAAGGGACAAGGAACGGGGGGGGGAGGGTTGGGTATTCTGAGGGGACGGGGATTGGATGTGGGTGGGGCTCTCCCCCGCATCCTCTTTTTTGATTGTTGAAATATGGTAACCCTAAAAAAGCGGTGCCCTGGCTCGGCAGGGAGGAGCCGCCTTCCAGAGGCACCGGAGAGCCAGAGCGTTGGCTTACGGGGGTGGCGAGCCCCAGCCATGGAAGAGCTGGCGCGGTACAGGGGGGCAGCAGCCCTGCAAAGGCGGTGGCATCGCTGGCAGGGAGCAGCCATGCCCCCGCTCCTCCTGCCCAGGCTGCAGCCCGGCGCGCCCCTCCCGGGGGCTCCTGCAGGCTGCAGCAGTTGCATGTGGTCGGCGGCCTCCGTGTGCCCCCCGTCTCCCTCCTCACTGTGCTCGGGCTCTGCGGCTTCGAGGCATGTGAGCTACCGGGGCGCAGGGCCCTGAACCTACTCTGGGAGGGGCAGCGGCAGTGGCGGCTCACACTCCCGGGAGCCGCAGAGCCCGAGCGTGGCAGGGGGGAGCCGGGAGCCGTACGGGGCTGCCGCCTGCATGCATCCACTGCAGGAGCCCCCGGGGAGACGCCAGGTGGGTTGCAGCCCGGGCAGGCGCACCCCCCAGCTTACCCCTCACCACGCTCGAGTTCTGCAGCTCCCGGGCGTGTGAGCCGCTGCTGACCCTCCTGGAGCAGGCTCAGGGCCCTGCGCCCCGGCGGTGGCTCACATGCCCGGGAGCCTCAGAGCCCGAGCATAGCGAGGGGGCAGCAGAGGGACGCATGGGGAGCCTGCATCCGCTGCAGCCTGTAGGAGCCGGCCCCGGGGCGGGGGAGAGGGGGGCACGCCGGGTAGGGTGACCAGACGTCCCGATTTTATCGGGACTGTCCCGATATTTGCTTCTTTGTCTCGTGTCCCAACCAATGTTGGGTCGGGACACTGGACAAAAAAGAAATTTTGCCCTCCGCTCTGGCGCTCGTGCCCCACCCCCCCGCCCCGGATCCGCCCCCTCCTTCCCACATTGGCTCCCTCCCCAAATCCCCGCCCTGGCCCCAGCCACACAGCATTCCTCCTCCCTCCCATGCTTGCAGCATGGCGAGGCAAGCCTGGAAGGAGGGGGTGGCGGTGGCGGTGGTGCCTGGATCCTGGAGCTGGTGAGTCAGCTCCGGCACCCGGGCACTGGGCAGGCGGGCAAAGGGGAGCTGGCAAGGGAGGGAGACGGGGGGGCTCAGCTGTGAGCCCCCTGCCGTGCCAGAGGGCTCCTGCCCAGGCCGCTGCACCCGGGGCCGGGAGCTCAGCCTGGAGGCTGCTCCAGCCCTGCAGCCCGCGGGGCAGCGCGGTGGGTCCGGGCAGGGGCAGCACAGAGCGGGCAGGGGCCGGGTGGGCGGCGCAGGGGGGTGGGCCGAATCCCTGCTGCTGCTGGGGAGCCCCGCGCCTCTCCCTCCCGCTTGCAGCTGCGGCTCCTTCCCGGCAGGACGCGCCCCCCGGCCTGCCACGGGCACATGCAGCGTGCGTCCAGCTGCTCCTTCCCGGCGGGAGGGAGAGTAGGCGCAGGGGACGCGCTCAGCATATGGCCGGGGCGGCGGGAGGCACGTCCCGCCGGGAAGGAGCCGCAGCCACGAGCGGGAGGGAGAGGCGCGGGGCTCCCTGGGAGCAGCGGGGATCGGCCCTTGCCGCCCACCCAGCTCCTGCCCGCTGCCCCTGCCCGGACCCACTGCACGCCGCATATGCCCGTGGCGGGGCAGGAGGCTCCACGGGGAGGGCAGTGCGCGGGGCCAGGGCCCCTTTTAAATTCCCTTTCTTTTTTTTTTTTTGCTCCACCCCGTCCCGGTATTTTATACTGCTGATCTGATCACCCTAACGCCGAGCCGCAGCCTAAGCAGGAGGTGCGGGGAGTGCAGCTGCTCCCCGCTAGCCGCGCCACCCCTTTTGCAGGGCTGTTGCCCCCTGCGCCGTGCCGGCCCCTCCATGGCTGGGGCTCGCCGCCACCGCAAGCCAATGCTCTGGCTCTCTGGTGCCTCCAGAAGCAGCTCCTCCCTGCCGAACTACTGCAGTGGTCCAAGCCCGGCAAACCCACTGAGTGGACTCGGGGCGGGGACCGCTGGGGTGGGGAGGGCTCGTGGGGGGCTGTGCACCCTCCAGGGGAGTTCAGGGGCCAGGGAGCAGCCCCTGGGCACGGCTGGCCCCTGGGGTCTATTATGGCTCGTTGGGATTTGCCCCTCAATGAACCAATGTGCGGGGGGGCGGGGCCGCAAGGTGGAAATTTCGCCTAGGGCACAAAATATCCTTGCACCGGCCCTGGTTATCCACCACTCTGTAATAACCCCACCAGAGGTCTTCAGTGGAGACAGAACCCTCGAACTTCAGTACCAAAATCACAGGCCTCAATCACTTTATCTAAAGTGAAGTAGTTAATAGAGATATCCCATCTCCTAGAACTGAAAGGGACCTTGAAAGGTCATCAAGTCCAGCCCCCTGCCTTCACTAGCAGGACCAAGTACTGATTTTGCCCCAGATCCCCAAGTGGCCCCCTCAAGGATTGAACTCACAATCCTGGGTTTAACAGGCCAATGCTCAAACCACTGAGCTATCCCTCCCCCGAGGCATCACTCCCTTAGGTGGTTCACGTCATATGTTCTTAACCTCTGTGTGGAGTAGACACCACATGGAAACATGACACACTTAAGTATGATACACAGAAACCCCATTGGAAGAACTCGTCCCAAGCAGCTGAGTTACACAGGAGTTTGAATCCCCATAGTGGCCAAATATTCAGCCAGAGGCACAATCCCAGTTTGGGTGCCTTTTCTCTCTCTCCACTCACCATCTTCCCCCAACCTTCTTCTGTGTAATCTCCTTACTTTTTTGAGGTATACAAAAACAACTGCACAAAATTTCACTGCACTGGGCAGAGTGGCAGGGATCATCAATTGGCCATGCACCATCGGGATACCAGATTACTTGTTATTAGATACATACACATTGTGTAATGTTCAACAAGTACATGATTTTTAAACAGATTAAAATGTTCAAGTTACATGCTCAAGTGACAACAATTCAACATATGATCAGGCGTCCTGGCAGCCACAAACTGATTCAGTTTGTCAGGCGGCTGATTGGAGATATGTGGACATGCAGAGCTGTGGGCCCTTATTGGCAGTGTTCTTATTAATATCAAACCACAGATCACCATGTACTGTGTTACTATGTCTCTGCCTGCTAACTGATTTAGCCAAAGTTTTTACATAAACAGAATCAAAATTTCCCATCAGAGGTTGAGAAATCATTTATTTAACGTCCATGAAAATGGAGAAAAAGAGGAAAATTAAATTTAAAGACAGAACTACAATTTCATATTTGAAATCACAGTTACGTGTTTAAAGTCACCGAAATGATGGAGGGGTGGGGCTGCTTTCAACTGCACGGCTGGTATGCCTAAGAATTGTATTTCATAAATGATGCAGTGTTTTAATTAAAATGAATTTTATTTCCAATGAAATTTGTTTTAATAATCGGTTTATCTAATTTTAATAAAGCAGTAAAAATATTTTAGCCTTACTTTATAATCGGAGTATGGAGGACAACAGCACTCGAGCTACATATGGCTTCTTTTGTTAGTTTGTTTCACAGTGTATTTTTATCACAAGCAAGTATTCTCCCCCGCCCCAGTATTATCCTGGTATGCTAAGTGACTGTGCCTGAGGGATCGTCCACCAGTGAACTGCTGAGAGTGATGATACTGCACAGTTCTTCCAGAGGCACCTAGTCTTTAGCAGCCCAATTTAGTTAGATCCCTGAGGATACTGGATATATTTTGGTTTCATTTTCCTCTTGTCTTCCTTCCTCTCCTAGGCAGGCAGTCCCTCTGCGGTTAACATTGCTGGGACTATATTTGGAACTTAAGTCTACAAGTACAGCTACAGGCACTAAAGGCACCCAAGGTCTCTTCAGGCCAGGATGCCTCACACAGGTATGCCTCAAGTTCTAGCATATTAAGCCAGCCATTATTGCTTACGATCATATTTTAAAACAAGACTGTCTTTAAAAAAATCGAGCCAATAAATGCTGCCGTATTTGTAGCAGCTTCAATGAAAATAAATGTTTCATACGGGTGCCATGGCTGGGTATAAACACAAAACAGTAACTGGCATGGAAATCGGGTTATTTAACACAGTTAAATGGATGTGCGGAATGAGGAATGTGAAGTGCTGTTTTAAATGTATTTTCTTCTCCACCAGCTTCCCTGAAGAAGCAGCTCCACCTATTCTTTTTTTAAAACCAACAGTGATCACATCAGCTGGGAGGCACCACCAGAATGCCTTGCAAAGAATTTTAAAACAAGACATGTGGAAGTCTATGACCCACAATTACATAAAATCAATGAAGTATGTTACCTCTTTTTAAAAAGGGGGGATAGTTGAAGAGGAATGTAGGTCTAGCTTTATTCTAAATACACACATATAGCAAGCAAAGCTTGAAATAGATATATCTGTATATACCAACACTTTCCAAGAGCACTGCGGCCTTGTTTTAAGCTTACAGTTAATAGGAGGGTGGAGTTTGGAGTGTTGTTGGTTTTTTTGCTTTTGGAATAGTACCCATTTGGAAAATCTTCCATCTTCTACATGTTGCATTTTTTTTAATTAGCGCAATGTTGTAGCTGTGAGCAGCGGGTGACTATGCTTACCTGCTGTGTCTGGTACCTCTGCTGAGCCTGCGACAGATACTGTGCCTGGGGCGGCAGATGCTGAGGTTGCGGTTGCTGGTTGTAATATGGCTGTTGGCCCTGTTGGCAGTAGCCACTTACACCTTGCTGACCATACTGAGGCGGCATCTGTTAGAAGAGCCAAGCAAAGCAGATATATGAGTCAGGAGGTGGAATCATATGAAACCAAGCAAGGTTACAGTCGCGCACTAACCTCAATAGAAGTGGAGTCCTCACCCACAAACCTGGCTCAATATTACCAATCTTTTTACCACGCAGTTAATAGAAGTGCTCAGATCTATTTGCAAAGTACCACTTTTAGTACCCAAGATACTTTATTCTCAAAAAGAATGTCCAAGGAAATCAGATACCGCAATTTATGAATGTATATCCTAGTGACGGTCACAATTCCGTAATGTCTAGTCTCAAAATAAATAAATAAAAACAGCAAAAGTTTTAACAGAAGACATTTATTCTGAGTAGGCACAAGGCTAACCTACTGCAGGAATTGTTCTGATCAGCTGATCAAGAAGTAGAATTATGAAAAAAAAACCCACCCCAATTCTAAGGTGTGCTTTCCAAGAGGAATGCCATTTTGTACAATGAAATTAAGTAACAAGTTCTAATGTTTGTGATGCAGTTGCAAACACTTTCAGTGTTTAATAGGTACATTCAGCCCCCTTTTTTTAAATTGCTTGCTTCTTCTCTAAAAGTACATGCTTAAATGCTCTCAGTTTTTTTCTTTCCGAGTCTCTCCCTCGTCTTCCCAAGATAGATCTTTTGACAAAGATTCAAGCAACAATATAATACATAAATATACACCAGCAACTTGTCAAAGGTGCTAGAATAAACAAAATAGTGCACATAGCAGATCACACCTATGCAGACTTTATGTTATAAAGTCAATCAAGTCACTTAACCTTCCCCAAAGTATTGGTGCTTGAGGTATCATCTTAGTGCTACCACCACTATGGCCTGTGGCGGGAGGCTCTGAAGTGTAAGTATTCTTGCAAGCATTGAGGCTGTAACACTTGCAGTGAACAAGTAGAGTTTTAACAAGCTCCCACTACTGTCCATACATTGTTTCTCTGGTGCACAGGTGAATCTGCTTACTTAGCATATAAGTACATAGCTGTTCTGCATCGGGATTGGTAGTTGTTACATACATGCAGCAATATTAGATAGGCAATGAAAACAACTACGAACTTTTGCCAGAAGTTGCTCTGTCCGTACTGCCACACAATTACATTTTGCTAACCCCACAGCACTGTATCCGTGGAACCATTCCTTTTGTGTTTGTGCTCCTGTTCCTTGCCTCTTCCAGTAGTTTGCACTCCACTCTGCTTCACCATCTCTCCATAATCGCCCCCTTTTTTATCCACCAACACTCTCACATACCTTCCCACCTTCTCAGAATGTACACTTATCACCTCAATTAAAACAAGAATACAACCATCAAGTGATAGGTCTACGCTGCAATTAAACACCAGCAGCTGGCCTGTCCCAGCTGACTCGGGCTTCCGGCGCTCAGTCTAAGGGGCTGGTTAACTGCAGTGTAGACATTCAGGCTCCAGCTGTAGGATCCTAACCACCTCACAGGGTCCCAGAGCCCGGGCTCTAGCCTGACACCGAACCTCTACTCCACAATTAAACATCCCTTAGCCTGAGCCTGAGTCAGCTGGCACAGTCCAGCTACGGGTTTTTAATTGCAGTGTAGACATACCCAAGATGCACACACAACAAACCTAAGCAACCCCAGGATCTTATTTATGTCATACTCGTCCTTCACTTCTCACTCTTCTCGCACATTATGTTATGTCCACATTTAGACTGCGCAACCTTTGGATCAGAGACCACCATCAGTTCTGTTCTATAAAACACCTACCACAATTTCGTGTTACTATTTAAACCAATAATAAATGACAACAACAACATGGAAATTAATCCCCCTGTCTAACAGACCAGGATCACAAGGTACTGCTCGTGGACAAATGCTTATTAAACAGCATATAAAAAAAAACGTAATTAAAATCTCCCCAGAACAAAACAAAGCTGAAGCCAATTACTTACTTTGCTTTCAGTGAATGACCTGAGCATCAGCTTTCTTTCTAGTGAAGCCCCCACCTTTCACTCTTAGACCCACATTCTTTGTAGCCTTCACAACTCAGGAGATCAAAATTCAGAACGCTTTTCTGCTCCTACGTTAGCACATGAATTCTTGGGAAGGTACAGGGAGAACAGATCAGCGCTTTAATCTGTTTCTAGGGGAGCACAGACACTGTAATAATTATACTATGACCCCTTTTATCTGACTTGCACAGTGCAAATAGCATTATTTTTTGGAGGAGTGTAATTGACCATCAGTGATTAAACTGCTTTGGCTGCTAAAAATGAAAGGATGAGAATAAAAGAGAAACCAAATTGACAGCTAGAATGAAGGGGTGGGAAAAATCCAATTTAACCAATAACTCAGCCCATAATCTTTCATCCTTGCTTGAACAAGGGGTCTTGTGACAGACATTCTTTGTCCAGGCAATACCTTGATAGTAATGGAAGTTTCAAGTGATTTTTTGCATGCATAATCCATAGCTGAAATCAAAGGATTAGGTAAAGGGCCATTAGACAGCTGTATGGCCATTATTTATAAAATAAAATGTAACAGAATTAGCATATTAGCATTTCTATTCCAATTATATTGGCCAAGAGCTGTTATTGGATTTCTCAAGCCACCACTCTCTATGGTTGAAGGGTCTTGTCAGTGCCCCGTCAGAAAGACCTGTGCACAGAGACTGTGGGTTCTACCTGAACATCTCATCCTGCCTAGACACCTGTGTCCATGCGGAGGGTGTGGGAAGTTTCCTAGTAAGACTGGGCATTGTTCTTCTCTTGGATCTTACACAGAGGCCCTATTTTGGTGCCCTATGGAGAGGAAGGCCTAGGAGAATCCCACTGATTGGTAGTCTTATCTCCAGAAGAGTCCAGATCTTTACAGATTGGTTTCAAAATGGTGGGACGGTTTGGTACTCCCCAACTCGGGCATTTTCTGCCTTGTCTGGTAAGACTTTTTGGTTAGTAAATGTATTGGCTGCTATCAGATATCTCTGAAGTAACAGAAAATCTGAATGCCAAAGGCAGGGGCTGTGGTCAGCAAGAAAGGGGTGCTACTGACTGACTGAGCGGCTG
Organism: Malaclemys terrapin pileata; assembly: GCF_027887155.1. Classification (NCBI taxonomy): domain Eukaryota; kingdom Metazoa; phylum Chordata; order Testudines; family Emydidae; genus Malaclemys; species Malaclemys terrapin. Next base: position 92,129,785 of record NC_071507.1, read on the forward strand.
ACTGAGGAACAGTGAAAGCAACCCACCAAAAATATTCTATTTTCCTAAGTGCTAGGGTACCAGAATTATACATTTATGTCATTTTGCATAATACACTGAAGGGGATTCCCAGAAAAATTGTGTTTACGTGCAATTGTATTTCACACTGCAAGCAAAGAAAGAAAATTTCCTCAGTTAATAAAATGGTATAGCAAATTTTCATTCTTTTTATTTTACAGTGATCACTAATAGTGACAATTATAATTAAGATTATCAAATAGTTTCCATTATAAACCTCTGATTCATATGCTGGTAGCTTTCTGAAACATTAATTCTTTTACACAGAAATTTCCAATGTCGTCTGCCAATAGGAAAATTTTGGTGCCCTATGGAGTTTGGTGCCCTAAAAGTTTGAGCAACAGCCCTCTTACCACTTCTGAGCATGCATAAAAATATACTTTGCCCGTTGCAAAAATAAGTAAATTAAAAAAAAATTCTAACCATGTTGGTTTTATCTAATTACAGCATGAGTAAATAATATTTGAAAACTGAGACTCAATATAGGCACAGTCTTTTCAGAAAGGACTAGTGCCTTCACTTGGTTTACAAATATATAAAAAATTTTAAAAGATCATTAGCAACTGGGAGACAAAAACTTTTAGGAACATGCTCAGTGGGAACCTACTAAGATTCTAACACAGCTTAGTGAAGTTCAGCCTCTTTTGTGACATCACTGCATCCAACCCAGGCCTGCTGGTACAGGTACTGGCTTCATAAAGGCTGCAAATACTTCTCACTGAAGAGCACATACTAAAATCCTAAAAATAATTCTAAATAAAAATTCTGTCTTGACATCAATGGCATATGAAACAAATCCCAGACCCCATGATTATAAGGGGTCTTTCAATTTTTTAATGTATACTGCAATATTCTGCAAGTTCTAATCTTTCATTTCAAATTTTACCTTTGTCATTATAAAGATACATTAGTCATAAGATTAATCTATGTGCTCCTGTATTTCTAGCCTGGCCAAATATGATATTGTCTCCAGATAAACAGTAGCACCAAATGTGGGAATTTAACACTCCTTTACCTCACTGTGGTCTGAACTTCAAAGTCTTATTAGGACCATTTAAATTTTAACACTGGGCTAGATTATGGCCCATCCTGTGGGCTAGCACAAGGGAATAAGGATGTGTAAGACAGTCCCTTATACTGGTGTGCCATAATGTTTACTGGTGTGCCATTGTATGAAGGGCAGTAGGCTCTGCAGAGCCACTTACACAGGTGGATGAGAAAGGATGGAGCCTTGACAGTACGGATGTTCATCACGCCTCCAAAAAAGGAGTGTCAGAGAAAGAAAGGTATGCTGCACCAGACATATACATGTCATAAAGTACTCCCTCCCTGGAATAATATAATGCCCCCTACTCTTGTCTAAATCAAAACATCCTGAACTAACTCATTCTTAGTACAGACAATTTTCCTCTTTGAAAAAGGAAGAAACTAGAAAAATTAGATGCAAAAAAACCCATTAAGGTTGAAGTTTAAAAATCCCCAGTCAGGAAATACAAACATCAAGGTTCAAACTGCCACATTAACTGAGCCATGTTGCACATATATAGTACCTCCTATTCCGGATTTATGTTGTAAAATGTATTCCATAAAATATAGAGGATGTGAAATGTGACTGAGTTAATGTGGGTGCTGGAACCATAACATTTATGTTTTCTGATTTCTTAGTTGTGCAAACTTCATATCGCATTAACATAGTTTTCTGCATGAACCTATATTATGGAATAATATTTACGTTTTATGTATTGACATATTTTTGATCTACTGAGATTTTGAAAACGTTTGCTATTCTTCATGATGAGAGCCAAATAAATAAAGACTATTACCACAAAATATTCAATCATGTCTACAGAAAGGTAATCTCTCTCCTTCCAAAAAGAATACTTTTGATTCCCTTGTCATGAATTGATGAAAACGACCTCTGATATAGATGCTAAATAAATCTATGTCACTAATGAGAATAAGAGGTTACTTAGCTTACAGTAACTTGAGTTGCTCTAGACATTTTGACCTTATGGCTGCTCCACACAAGATGCGCACATGCCCGTGGGGTCTTAACTGGAGAATGCAAAGCAGTGTCTGCAGGACAGCACCTGCGCAGTGAAGCATCTCATGCTTCCAAACAAGCCTTTAAAGAATCTGGCCGTAGTACGGTGGGCAAAAACTGAGAAGCCCTCGATGGCTCAGTGGAAGGCTGTGACAGCTGTCAAATGTACTCATTGACAGACCTTGAGTCTTTAAATCCAAGAGGCAATCTAAGATTTTGGAGAGTGGAACTTCTGATGCTTGAGAAGAGTGAAGAGAACACCAGAAATGGAAGCATTTCCACTTTTGAAGGTAAGTTTTGTGAGTATTAGGTTTCCTGCTAGATAGGAGAGCTGACTGGACGTTTCTGAACAGGTTAGCTACATGCTTGAGATCCATCTGGGAACCATGATCTCAGGCTCAAGGAGGAGTAGTTGGGATGAATCAGAGTCCCAGAGTTTGTGACAGGAGATCCTTCCTGAGAGGAAGGCGGAGAAGTATTGCCACAGAGAGATGAAGGAGATTTGAGCACCGTAGCCAGGATGGCTATGAAAATAACCTTAGCTCTTTCCTATTGCAGTCTGAGTGATGTCTTGGGAAAAAGAGGTGGAGGTAGATAAGCACACAGCAAGGTACAGGGCCATGGTGTTATCAGGGCATCTCCCAATGAATTACAGCCATATTCCTTGGAGCAGAAAAGGCATCATTTTGTGTTGATTGGGATGGCACTTTGAAGTCCTAGCATCTAGAGGTGCTGCTGGGGCTCCAATAGCCACTGGAGTGGCTTGGGATGTTGAGGCCAATGTACAGGGGGAGAAGTGGACCCCCTTGGGACTTGTGAGTGTTCTATTAGAACAAGCTTCCATCTAGCCTCTCTGTCTTTTCTAGTCCTGCTTTTAACCCCATGCAGACCTTACACTTTTACAGGATCTGAGTATCTCCAAGGCAGCGAAAGCAGCTTGAATATCCTTCATCGGGGAAAGGCCTAGCAGGGCTTAAATCCTGAGGACTTCGGTATAACCCAGAGTGCTAAAGGAATAAAACTTGGGTCCTAAAATCAAAAGGGGGGTAATAGCCCCCCCTTCCAAACAATACTGGAACTAAAAGAAAAAGAGAAATAAAATAACTAAACAAACTAAAGAAAAAAACTCAGAATAAAATGTCTGTGTAAAAAAGGTGGGAAACTGAGAACAGCAGACACAATATTGCTCCATCTGGAGCTGCAGGCAGTTGAGAAGGAACTGAGTGGCAGTGGGTTCACGCCTCCTTATATGCCCTCTTTTGAAAGCATAAAGTGCTGCTCTGCGCCAGTGTGGGCCCAGGGACACTGCTTTGCATTCTCCGGTCAAGAGCACATGAGCACGCATGCATCCTATGGTGGAGCACCCACAGGAACATATACTTGAAGAAGAACTATTATTTTGAAACAGGGAAAAACCTCTGCATATTTATAAAATTTATTTAAAGGGAGGGAGAAATAGATGAGTCTAAAAACAACAGGGAGAAAAACCTTTTCACATAAGAGCATAATATAGTTGCTTTGTATATTGCACTGCATTTCATACTAAAACTACAAAGAAAGAAATGTTGGTCTTTTCGGTAAGTTACCAACTACTGAAAATCAGATTAAACACAGCAGGGCATTTCCTTAATTTTTTTATGCCCATACCCATCTGACTGATACAATATCTCATAGTAAAGTAATATTGTCAAAGACCCACATGAAACCTTTAGAAGAGCTATTATGGTCAGCCACTTTTTTGTGTATTAAAACAGATGTATATAATGACTCTACTAAAATATCAGTTCTCCTACATACTTCTGTCTTGATTTTTTTTGTTTTAATTTTTGTTAACAACTGAATGGAAAGATGAAAGAGTGTCAAGCAAACTGCCTTTTTTAAGTACAGGGCCTTTATTCTTTAGAAATATTATGTCCATATCCAGTAAAATTTCATCAGCCATTATTTAAAAAAAATAAAAAGTTTTATGTTTATTTTCATTTTCGTCTGGTGACAGCAGTAAGGGCTTCAACACAGGGCATTTCCTAGGCATTATAGACTGGCAGTGATTAATGGCTGAAGGCACAGCCTTTGGCTATCAACTCCTCCCAGCTGGTCATTAATATCTAGGAAATGAGCTGTACCTTGATCATTATTGCTTAAATAAAAATACTACCGTAAAAAAACTAAATGAAAAACTTATTTTTTCCCTCTTCATACACTGAGAAAGAAGGACTGTGCTTGATTGTGCACTTGAAAGAACAGCTCTGCAATGCTGTGGGTGGCTTCAAGTTCTCTGGTGCATGAGGACTGTGGTTTCACCTCCTACAGACCCCCTTAGGCCATATACTCCCCTGGGAAATATGGTGAATACAGAGCAGAAAGAAGTGTAGGATTCCCACAGTCCGAACACTCAATTCAAACTCATGCTCAATATATAGGTACACAGCTAACAGTAAAGGGAACAAATGATGTTTGGTGTTTACCAAACAATTCTATTGGTTTTGCCCCAGCAAGCTCAAATATAGTAACACATTCTAGCGAACACCCATAATTCTGACATCAGTGCCTTAGTCTGAGTCAGCACAATGAGACTTGCTCAGAGCAAGGTAGGTCGTCTCGGGTTCTAGTCCTCCGCTTTTCTAAGAGATATCACACTCTTAATCACTGAGAGCCACATGTCCAACAAAAGAAACAGCTATAAAACCACTGTGCTTTCATTATGGGTTTCAATCACCAACTAGTGCCAACAGTACAGGGGGTCAATACACAAAAGAAAGAGGTATTACTTTCTTGAGTACCATATCATTGTTTAGTGACCTCTATGACAAATCTGGTAATTTCTAGAGTCCAAATTCTGCTCGCTTCTGAAATCACAGCAAGATCAAAAACATATTTTTCATGCTACGACAGACTAAAAATACCCCACAGCAAGGAATTCTGAGGCAAACAGAATGCTTGGCTGAACCAACTGGATAAGGAAATTTGATTATATCAACACTACCAGCCTGGCATAATGTTATGCTGGAAGATAATAAAAAACCTACTGCTAAAGTGAAGTTCCCAATAATATGGCCGAACACTTTGGGTACTTTATGTCTTGATTTGCTTTAAAAAAATGAAAACAACCATGGACACACACACACACACACACCCTGTGCTTCAGGGTTAGGCCACACAACATCAGTAATAACAAAAATAGAAAAATGTACATGATTCCTATACTGACCTTGCCCCCCTCTCTGTCCTGGGGGCAGGTGGAAGGACTATAGCCTTTTAAATAAGAGTACTTAGATACAGATCTGAAACACTACAATCTTGCAATAATGATACCACCCCTGCAATGATACCAACCCTTGCAATAATGGGCTGCCACTGTAATTTTTTTTTTTTTTTTACAACAAAATAACCCAAGAACCCACCTTCCTTGTAGTTAAAAAATTTTGCCCTTTGATTTAGCCAAACTCTATTCTTTAATTAAAACTTATTAACACTTACATATTCCAAACAAACACCTTGTTAAGTCAGATTTAATAGATGACCTACAGTAGATAATCAGTCCTTGCATAATTACAATCACTTTTGGTGTTTCATTACAATCATCATCTTATTCTAGGAATATATTATTCCTTGTACTAGTTCTCCCGAATAAATCCTGTATACCAACTAATGAATTTAAGTATCTGTAAATAAAGATAATCCAACTGCCAAGACATAAGGGATCATAAGAAAGAGAACAGAGGAACACACACAAGACATGTTATAGTCAAAACATTACTCATTAAAACCTCACCATTCCCAAATTGTTTTTAAATGTTAGGCTTTTTCAATCACCAAGTCCATTTACCTAAGGCCAAATTAACAGGACTTTTCCCCACAAGTACTTACACTAAATGCAAGTCAGTTATTACACTCTAACACTATGTATGTTCAGAGTATCTACTATTCTCTTGATGCAATGCACATTTACTAATCCCTTGTGCACTCATGTGCATTCCTTCCTCCTCCACACTTCTTGACCAGAAATGTTTTCCCCTTTCATTTCAGGTCATTCCATGAATACCATTTTTGCTAAAGCATTCACTAAACACACTCTTGCACTCATAATAAAAGGCTTACCCCTCTCATTTATGGCCAGTGCTGAACTCAAGTTTAACTGTACACAAAATTAACATAGAGAAGTATATAATTGTAGTTTTATGCTCAAGTGCTCCAATTATGCACTTTATAACACTTTTCAAGGATCCATCAGGGGCATTCAATACCTCAGATCCATAAAGTCTACACAGTGCCTTTTGACAAGACAGCTGCATAAAGGGGAAATCTTACAGTTAAAAGCAAAGAAACTGATCATTTTATTTTGCAATTTTACTTACAGATATGCATATGTATAGGGTCCTACCAATTTCACCGCTGTGAAAAACATGTCCTGGACCATGAAATAAGTCCTTCCCCGTGAATCTGATCTCCCTGAAATCAGCCAGGCTGGGGAGGGACAAGACTTGTACTTTGCCTGCATGGCTATTATCAGAGAGAGATCAGACCCACCTCCACGGTGCAGAAGTGAGGGTGTACCACTTCTGCACTGCAGCAGCCCCAGAGTTTCTGCCCCGCGTGGATCCTGCCGAGGCTTGGGGCACCCGAGCTGTGGGCTGCTACCGTTGTCCACAGCGCCTGCTGGGGTTCCGGGGTGCTGCCCCCCACCCAGCAGCTCCAGCCGGGGCTGGGGGCTTCCACCCCCTGCAGCTCCAGCTCCCGCCCCCCCCCCAACTCCTGCCTAGCTTTCTTAAGTAAACAAGATGGTGATCAATTAGGTACATAGGTGACAAAAATGTATACTTTTGAAAACTTTAATGTTTTGTGAGAAAAATAAGTCAATCAAAGCCACAAATGATGAATTTTTCAAAGCTATGACTCGTAAGGTCATTCTGGCCCGCTGAACTAACTTTTCTCTATAGAAAACATAAAATAAGAAAACACTTGTGATACAGTGTAGGATTTCCATACTACATCGCTCTGTTTCAAAAAGCAGTCTGGGTATCTAGGTTATTTTATGGTGCCCATCACTCAGTGCCTCCCAAGAATTAAAAAGGAACAATAACAATTGCTTCCCTTCCTTCTCAGCAAAGAGTAGTAACAAATTACAATGTATTTTGAGGGGAGTTGTGTTTGGGTGTGAGCAGGATTACTGAAGGAAATCCAAGTCACATATATCAGTTTTTATTTTGTTCTGAACACTATCAGTAAGTGGTGAACTCTATATACACACACCCCTCTCTAGTATGGCTTAACAATTCTGTCACTGAATACCAATTCTGTTTTCATTGGCTATGGCATTGCGTGGGACTGAGCTTGTTTTTTGCATTTAATTCAGCTCTGTTCCTTCGTTTACCCAATATACTTCCAGACAAGGGGAAAAGGGTAAACTTTTGATTTTACAATCCTCTTAAAAATATCAATATATTTAAAATATTTGAAACAGCAAGTCAATATTTCTTATTGATTTATTCACACTTCAGATCATAAGGTTCATGTTAAGTCTTTAGGAGTAAGAGGCAAGCTCTGTTTTATATTTTAAAGCAGCAGTGTTCACTACTTAATTGGCCCAATAAATAACATTACCTTGTGCTATAGAACAGGGAGAGAAAAGCTCAGAAAAAACTGATGTGTGTTTTCAAGGGAGCCACTTGCCCATCTGCCCTTCTGACCAGAGGTTTAATAGATTTCTATTTTTATAAAGGACATACTGGGAGGGGGTGGCTCCCTCACTTTCCTACAGAAACCCAGCTGCCAAACTGGATTTGCCAAAGGGGAATTTTAGGGAATTTTAAAGAGATAACCTCTGCTGAGATTGCAATGTCAGCTTTGTAACCTCATGACTGGAACATGTGCAGTGAATGCTGGATTGAAAAAACTATGCTATGGGAGTTAGAAGAAAGAAAAAGGAGAAAACACCAACAGCACAAACTGGAATCATTACTATGCGATGTTAAGGGGACTGAGGCTCAAAAAACAGCCCAAGTTCACTCTGAAAAAGTGTTTCCGTAGAGAAAGTTCCCTTTGATTTGGATATTTATTGATAACCACTTCCACTCTCACAAAGCTGATATGGTCTTTTATGTGGATATTATAGTTTCATTTAAACATGATTAACTGCACTGTACATTACACTCATAGGACCAAACTGATCCCTGGTGCAACTCTATTAAAGACTAAAAAATTCAGAAAATCAGAAAATATAGCCATTTTGAACACATTTTCTTTCGGGTAATCCATGATGCCGGGCTGTGTATTTCTTCAGCTTTCAGCTCTATTCAACTCTTCCTGCAAGTTCACAATTATCAGGAATCTTTCAATGTCTAATTTTATGGAAAAAGGATTAAATTAAATATTAATATCATGTACTTTGTATATCATACATTTTTACCGCCCAGGGCCCTGGCACCAAGTGGAGAAACTTTTATGGTTCAAGCTAAGATTTACCATTCCAACAACAATAATAAAAAGCTTAACAGCCCCACTGAAATATTACAAAGGGAAAGTCTCACTTGGAAAAAAGAAATGAAAACAGAGATTTTTAAATTTAGGGGCATGAAGAAATTGTATAGTGTCCACAGAAATTCGCTATGTTATTTTATAGGAAGGAAAATCATTCCAGTATAAGATCCATTTTGCAAAACACTTCAACCAACACCCAGCTGTTCCCTTCCTTAACCCCCACATAACCTCCTCTAGTGATAGGTATGCAAAAATGTATCCCTTTTGCTTCATTCAAAATAGAAAATAAATCAATGGCAGAACCTAACATCATCACATAACTGCTAGAGAGGAAGCAGTAATAAATATATTTTTGCACTGAAAGCGGTAATACTTTATGACAAAATATCACAAAAGAAATATTTAAAGGTAGCAGGGACACAAAAAGGTAAAATAATTAATAAATTATTAAAGGTGACCTACAACTCTTTATAATCCAATTCCATCAACAGTCCCAATAACTGCTGAATGCCCTCAAATTGCCAGTTTAAGAGAAGAAGCCACCTTTAAATTTATAAATATGTGCTCCTCTTAATGTGGCAATTTGGGAACATTTAGCAAATATACTTAGCGTTGAGGGAATTTTTTAGGAAGACATCATGAGAGCCACTAGAATGATTAAAGGATTAGAAAACATGCCTTACAGTGATAGACTCAAAGAGTTCAATCTATTTAGTTTAACAAAGAGAAGGCGGTGACTTGATTACAATCTAAGTACCTACATGGGGAACAAATATTTAATAAGGGGCTCTTCATTCTAGCAGAGAAAGGTGTAACACAATCCAATGGCTGGAAGTTGAAGCTAGACAAATTCAGACTGGAAATAAGGTGCAAATTTGTAACAGTAAGAGTAATTAACCATTGGAACAATTCGCCAACGGTTGTGGTGGACTTTCCATCACAGACAATTTTTTTCTTAAAAGATCTGCTCTAGGAATTATTTTGGGGGGGTTCTATGGCCTGTGCTTCATAGGAGGTCAGACCAGATGATCACAATGGTCCCCTCTGGCTTTAGAATCTATGAATAAATTAGTTATTTTTGGTGCACTCAACATGCAAATTCTATTGCAATAATACCACATCAAACAAGAAAAAGCTGATAAATTAAATCTTTATATAAATATCAGTTGGCTTTCTCAGTGTCCGTTCTTTAAAGTAAGGGGAGAAAGTATATCAGATTATTATTTTATTTGCCTTATTCTTGAGCTGGGCTAGGTTGGGCACAATCCTGTATGATATCTGCATTGGCAAAATTAAAAAGGTGACAGGTATTTTAGAAACCTGCATGAGAGTGGGCCAAATCCTGTTCATTGCACGCCTGTGAACAGTCTCACTGAGGTCAGGGGAACGGTCACCTGAAGTAAGGCAACCGGGGTTGACTTAGCACATCTACAGGCCACTCCAGAGGTAAAGGAACACCGTAAAAAAAATAATTAACACCCAATATAACCACTCTCCGTTATCAAAAGAGGAAAAACAACATAAGCAACCATGTGAAATATTGTTCCACTCTGTTGCTTTTGATTGATCTGAAAATAATTTTGTTTCATCTTAAAGTTAAAAAGAAAAAACACCCTGTTACATTACCATTATTGAGAGGCTCCTTGGCCAGCTTTCAGGCAGAAAAGCTTTGGGAACTCACAAGATTTTCACTTTATTAAAAAAATGTATTTCTATGATACATTGTAAATTTTTAACTCTCTCAAGTGGGAGGTAGATATTTATGCCTTAAAAAAATATTACATCTGTTTGATTGTGTTTCCCTAAAGATCCTCTTCACGGGGCGACCAACCTGAGACTGAGAAGAAGCCAGAATTTACCAATGTACAGTGCCAAAGAGCCACAGTAATACGTCAGCAGCCCCCCCATCAGTTCCACATCCCATCCCCCCGCTCCCAGCGCCTCCTGCCCACTGGCAACCCCGCCGATCAGCGCCTCCCCTTCCCTCCCTGCACCTCCTGATCAGCTGTTTCATGGCGTCCAGGAGGCTCAGAGGGGGAGAAGCAGGGGCATAGCAGGTTCAGGGGAGGGGGTGGGAAGGGGTGGAGTGGGGACAGGTCCTGTGGCAGAGTCAGGGGTTGAGCAGTGAGCACCTCCAGCACATTGGAAAGTTGGTGCCTGTAGCTCCAGCCCCGGAATTGATGCATATACAAGGAGCCACATACTAACTTCTGAAGAGCCGCATGTGGCTCCGGAGCCACAGGTTGGCCACCCCTGCTCTTCAGTTTCTGTTCCTTCTAGCTAGTGAAAATTCTATTAAGTGCAATAAAACAAAGGCATAAGGAGAAACGGTGAGGAAGCAAATATATTAGGTAAACTAGAAAGACAAAGATACACATGTAGGGCACTTCAGAACCCTATGAAGCATGTTATGACTGGATGCATGAAAATATGTGATTCAGTCTCTAGTTTCACTAGTCTCTAGTTTTTATATCTTCTATTTGAAGTAAGTTTTAGACTATAAATAAAGCAACAACTAAAAGCAAGCTACAAATAACGTAACTTAAAACCCATGAAGATGTATATATTAGTCTCTAAATGACCACACTAGCTTGTGGGAACCTTTGTCCTCCTTTCACCCTACCTAACCCTTTGTTTTTTTTAATATCTACTTCTCATGTCATGTGTTATTTAGGCTCCAGTCCTGCAAACTCTATCATGCATTCTTAACTTTACGCATGTGAGTAGTCCCACTGATCCCAATTGGACTAATTAATTGAGTATAGCTAAGCACATGTGTAAACATTTGCAGGACTATGGCCTTAGATTGTAATTTCTTTGAGGCAAGGACCATGCATTTCTCTATGTTACATGAAGTATCACACACTTTAGATGATGAACAACAAATAAATAATCATCCAAGTTTCAAAATTAAGAGTGTGCTCACCATTCAAACTGATGAACTATCAGATATCAATACCATAGAGCTCAAATAGGATGGCAGTAAGACGAGCCCAAGCTGAGACACAAAGTTAAACCAAAGGATCTCCAATCTTCTCTGGCTGTGATTACTGTAAATCAGGACTGGCATTACACAAGCTACACCACCAGAAAAATGCAACTTTTTTAATTTACAAAATTAAAAGGCATTTATATAAGAATAAATGAACAACAGAACCAGGACACCACTTTTTCCTGCTAGCCATTCTGAGGCGACAAATACAAATGAGCCCCCCTTTTCTTTCTTTGAGAAGATTCACGTCAGAGGACATTAAGATACAGACTTAATTTACCATAAAAAACATACAAGCAGAACTCTGATTCCGAGAAAAATGAAGTAAAAGTAGGACTATAAAATTGTTGTTACAGGGTATTGAAGTTTCAACTGAACTAACAAGCCCTTCTTACTTTTGCCTTATTTTCTTGTACAAGTATACTCGGACTAAAAGAAGAAAAAATTGGAGGAGAAAGAGTTTAACTGTACAGAAGTTCTGTCAAACCCACCATTTAGAAAATCAAGCAAGTCATTAATTCTTCAACAGGTTTTGCTCTGCTATACTAGCATATACACAGCAGAAGGCTATCAAAACTATTTCAATGTTGAAGCAATAGCTTTATCCTTCACATTTGGAAACCGTAGCAAATTTTATTATATAACAAACGTACAGTAAAACCTCGCTAATTTTCACTGAAGACTGGGAGTCCTGTTGTGAGTTACTGAAGTGTGCATAGTAGCAACAGAGCAAACAAACAAGATTTAAAGAAAAAAAATCAAGGCTATTTCATCACAAAATACACTTTGTTAAGATATTTTCAAAACACTAGTTTAGTTTACAGTAACACTTCAAAGTAGAGTACAGCAAACACAGTAAAATTTTATAAAAGTAATGGATTATTAGTTGTACAAGACTTCACTAAAGTCAAAATGCTAATAAATCTTTGCTGAAAAGTGGGATCGAGACCTTCATTTTTTTTATTTGGTTGGTTTTGAGAAATATTTTGTTTGCAGATTAGCTACATGCATATTAGAAAGTTTATTCTTTTCTAAAAATAGCTCTACTCTGTTTTATGTCAAATATAGACATGTACTATGTTTTTAATCGTACAAATGCAGGGTATGACATGTAACAAAAAATGTAAGATATGAAACAAACATGGCCTTGCCATCAAGCTAACTTCATGTAAAACTGCTACATAAAAAAATCTGTATTAACCAGAATTTGCACGTAAACAACATTTCTCATCACATTCACAGTTATAATAGTGACTGAACATAGAAGTAACAAAATGCTGTGCATCACAAAAATACTCTCCCTTGTTCTTAGTTTTTGGTTTTTATAAACAATACATTGTTATTTTTGTAAGCATCAAAGCACTCAGGCAGTTGAATTCAACATTTCATCTTCAGGGAGAAAACATCTATAAATTAAAAAAAAGGGAGGGTGTGTGGGGAGGTGAACAAGAAAGAGACACAGAGAAGAAAGTGAGTCTTCAGACTCTTGACAAGGCTTATATCCCAGAAACCCTTGCATGTGAGCCAAGGCGTAGCAATATAGTGTTTAGGCACATCTAGGAAAAATGCTTGTAAATTCCACTGGTCCAATGAACAGAGACACAGTTTTCATAATTTTATCATTCTACTCCATGGCCGACTGATTGTCAGGCCAATGCCAAAGCACAGGTCCCCATCTGAATGACATATGGATTAAACCAACCAGAGAGATGTTAGAACATTAAATAACACAGACAGACAGGACAAGAATACAAAAAGCCAAATTAGCACTCACACAACCATATACTCTGGTACAGACATCAATTTTTTCCTCACTACATTTTCAAATTCTCTGTAACATTATGAATACTACCTCTTATAGATAAACAACCTCTCACTTCATAAAACTGAAAGACACTCTGAGAAATGAAACCATGAAGGGAAAAAAGGGAAAAAATAACTATAAGGATAAGAAAATATGTTTCTTATACTGAAAATGTACATTTAGAAGCTGGGGATTTTAATATAATTTCCTCTGTTACACTAAAAAAGCAAGGTGGAAAATACATTTTGCCTGAATGGAAAGCCATTCCTAAGACAGAAGTGTTTAACATGTTATATAAACATGTTATGCAGTGAAATGTAAAACACAGGGGGATTTTCATTGCATTTGTTAGCCAAAATGTAGTAGTCTTGTAATCACCACCAAAGCTGCAGTAAAACACCTCAGTAATATTAACAAAAAAGTGGCATTAAGCCATGCTTGTCGAAGGGAAAAGAAAAATCTAGTGAACAACTCAGAGATTTTAAAAAGACAGATTTATATTAACCAGCAATTCCCTAGTGGAAAATGTGCTGCTGTTTTAACTCAGACGGTTTTGGCTTCTTGTCTTAAGAGGGAAACCCCACCACCACCACCACACACACAAAATATGCTTACCAAAACTGTATACTGGGGGGTCCTTTGTCTGGCTGGCAGGAAGAAAAGGGGTTGCTACCCATATAAGGGCTCACTCTGCAATTGATGGCAGAGGGTGAAGGAAGGGAAGGTTCACCTGGATGGGGCAAGGAGAAGCAGGAAGTGGCTGAACCAGGTGGAAGAGTGCTGTCTTTTCAGATTACCCTGGGGTAATCTCAAATCTCTTCCTGGGATTCGGCTGGCACATGTGTATGGTGATCATTTAAAATGATGACTGAAGCCTTAATTATCCTTTTCTGGATACTGAGGCATAAAGTGGACTGTCGTCCACAACACAGCCTGGGTTTTTTGTTTAAAATCTCCCTTCAAAATCCTCATTTGTTTAAAAAGAAATAATCATCATCAAGCCATGTACACTGCCTAACAATGTATAAAATATGAGCTGTTCCCTCCATTTGTGAAGCAATGAAATAATGAATGAACCAAACTAAGCCACCAGCTTGAAAGAACGGTTTGGCTATTGGGGAGCGTACAGTGCTCAATTAGCACTTTTAAGGCTTCAATCAAAACACAAAAATACACCCTCAGTTCACCATAATTTTGTGGAATGAATACTGAACTCACACAAAAGACGGCTTGTACTGAAGTAAAGACCTGAAAAAACTAACAGCATTGTACACAACTGCTTAACATACTTTTTTCATATGCTGGCAGATTTTCACTTGAGAACCCTCCAACAGGTAACCCGGCATGTGCTTTCTTACTGTAGTGTATCCCGCATAAACAAACGTAATAAAAGAAAACATTTTTAGAGCATCAAGGTTATGCATTTAACAGCTTTGACTGTATTCCTACTGGATTTTTTTTGTCACCACATATTTGAGTTGCAACCTGCTAAAGGACTTTAACAATAGCGTACGCACCTAAGCAACGTTTCTTTAATTGACTTTAAGAGATTTATTCTTCCCAATCTCTCCTTCTGTGCTCCATTTCCTCCCACTATAGATGTCTCTCTAGACATGGTTTCTTTAGCGCCATTCTATAACATCAGGTTTCTTTTTTCCCTTCTCCTGTATTTTCCTTTCCCCCTTTGCTTTACCCTTTCACTACTGCGTTTTCTTTACCATCATACAAATAATAACTGCAGGAATGAAAAGCGGCTTTGAGAGTAATGAAAGAAAACTACAGTATAAAGTAGAGGAGAGGCTAGCATAGCATTTAGCAGACAACTGGTCAGACTTGAGGTCCTCTGATTCTCTAACATGAAGGACCTTTGAGAATTGCTTTACTGACATCATCTAAAAATATATACACCTCTACCCCGATATAACACTGTCCTCGGGAGCCAAAAAATCTTACCGCGTAATAGTTGAAACTGTGTTATATCGAACTTGCTTTGATCCGCCCGAGTGCGCAGCCCCATCCCTCCCCCCGAGCACTGCTTTACCGCGTTATATCCGAATTCGTGTTATATCGGGTCGCATTATATCAGGGTAGAGGTGTAGTAATTATTAACTTTAAGGTTGAACGTGAAAGTGAATAAAATATCCCATTTTTATTTTATTTTTTTCATAGCTAAAGCTTTATTTATCTTTGATCTATTGTGCATCATATTGGTTTGAAACAGAATTTTATATATATTTATATATATATATAAAATGTGTGTGTGTGTGTCCCCTACATTTCCTCTTTTATTTCTTTTTAACATTTTCATAAACTCCAAGGCACAGATCCTCATCTGGCATAAACTGTCACAGGAGTTATGCCCCAAGTTTTCTCAACAATATTTGATTGGTTTCTGTCTGGTAACTTTGTATTCTAGCATTATCTTGAACTGACCACCTCTATCTTCCTCCCACCTTTCTCTCTCTGGTTAATTACTGGGGACACATTTTCTGGGCTAGAAACACTGAAATATTAAAGAAAGTAACTCGGGCTTAAAAAAAAAGAAAACAGAAAAAACAACCTATTTTTTGTTGCACAAACACACTTGGAAAGAAAAAAAACACGACACGCACACCACCCACAATCTAAGAGGATGGGATTAATTTTTAAAATGAACAATGTGGTGAGTTTAGGAAAAGGGTTTAAATAAAAAAAAAGACCTCTACAAAACTGAAAATTAGGCAGCTAACTTCTGACTAATCGCAGCATAACATTATTTCAATGTAATTAATACAAATTAAATTAATCTAAATGCAAAATGATGTCAGATGATTGGAAAAAAAGGGTGAGGTGGAGAAGCAGAATAGCCAGTGATGGTTTCAAAATACTAAGAGACCCATTCTCATGACCTGTAGGCTAATCCATCCCTATGATCTGTCTTCGAGGATTATACTCATATTAAAAGATCCATCAAAGACTGCCTACCTGAGACAAGGAAGAAGAAAGCAGCTAAACTAATGGACAGAAACCCCCAGAGCCAGAGGAAGAGTAAGGCCTGATCTACCCTACAGAGTTAGGTCAAGCTCAGGCAGCTTACGTGGGCCTAATTATGACAATGTCTACACTACAGCTTTGCTCCTGCCGATGTAAGTGCCCTACTACACCAACATAATAACTCCACCTCCACAAGAGGCGTAGGGCTTATGTTAGCGTAGTCAGGCGACACAGTGTCTGTGTAGGGCGACACAGTGTCTTATGTCCGCTGTCATTCTTGCTGGAGCCGTGAAATTGACAAGAAAGCCCCACAGCCTGGTCTGTCACCCCCAACTAGAGCCCTGATGCCCCGGGGCTCCCTACTCCCAACTGGGCTGCTGCCCGGTCTCCCTGCTCCATGCCAGGCTGCCGCCCAGGCCCCCAACTCCCCGCTTTCAGCTCTGAGCCAGGCTGCCACCCAGACTCCCAGTTCCCTCCTCTGACCTGGGCTGCTGCCCAGACTCCCCACTCCCCGCAGGGAGCCCTGATGCCCCAGGAGTCCCACCTCCCCGCTCCCAGTCAGGCTACTGCCCTTGCTCCTCACTCCAAGTGGTCCCAGGTCTGATCTAGGCTGCCGCTCAGGTTCCCAGCTCCCCATTTCACTGGACTGCCTCGTGGGCTCCCTGCAGGGAGCCCTGTTGACCCCCTGGATCCCAGCTCCCCACTGGGCTGCTGCCAGGCTCCGAGCTGGGAGCAGAGAGCCTGGCGGGCCAGCTGGGCTCTCAGTGGGGAGTGGAGACTGGGGTTGAGGCCAGAGCTGCACATGGAGCTGAGAGCTTGGTCTCTCTGCCCCTCACACTGCCCCTCAAGTCAGTGGAAGCGCACCTGGTGAGGATGAACCACACCAACAGAAGGAGAGTAGTGCCGACATGAACCGCCACAGTAATTTTTGCAGTGGCGGTAAGTCAACCTAACATAGATCAACTTAAGTTTGTAGTGTAGACATCCCCTAAGTCTCCTCTGAAATAGCTGCCATTATCCCCAGTCTCTTCCATGTTACAGAAAGATGGCAAACTGAGGCAGAGCTCACAAATCAAAACCCAAGAAACTTTTCAAAAAGGTTTAGTAAATCTGCAGGAAAATTCTCATAATGACACTGTGATCATGACTATGTTTTATTCTTTTTTCTGGTCCCTGCCAAATTCAGGCTGCAATTTGGCTGAAAGTGTCAGCATTCAAAAAATTAGAATAGGATATCTCTTAGAAGCTAAAAAATCATATTAGATATATGTAGATTTCAATGCTTGTTTTAGAGGTAAGAGAAATTCTGAGGGTTTGGATTGTTTTTTTTATGCAATAGCACAACAGGGCAGAGAATAGAAAGTCCATTTCACTGAGGATTTTGAAATTTGTTCTAGTTTTGATTTGGAATGGAATTTGAAATTTTCAAAAAATTCTTCACAAAAGAAAATTCTGCAAAAAAAAAAATTCATTTCCACTTGACTGATATGTTTCTTTTGGCAAAATCATATGTTTAATATAGAATATAAAATAAAAATAATTACTATGGGGAAAAAGTCATTTGAAAGGAAAAATATAAATGTTTTGTTCCGAAAATGTCAAAACAGGACATTTCAGCATCATCAGAACTTTTAACCATACATCAAACACATTACTGAACAAGTGAGCTATCCAAGTGCTCTGAAGTAATAGTGACTTAAAATTGCTAGATCTTTGGAACACATAGGCAAATATTTTGAGGTGAGCTAGTAAATATTATTTAGCTGTTTGTTTCATTGGGTCTTTGTATACCTGTAGGAAGATACAACTGGATTAGGTCCAAACTGAATAGTCTTCTTTGATGTTAAGAGGATTTTAATAAGGAAGAATGCGTTATCCCCCACCTTCAGAATTCTAAAACATGCCATAGCATTTCTCCAAGACACTGGTTTCTTTCCTCAAGAACATGAACAGTTAAAGGGGGAGGAGGTAGGCTAAATTACTTTAAACATAAAATGAATGAAAACTGGGATGTGGCTACACTACTTAATAAAACAGTCTTTTCGTTTGAAATTATTCAGGAAACTAAAGTGCAGGTTTGAAAGATATTGGTGAAAACACTTTCAAGTCAGCCCAACACTTAACATTTGAGCTACGATGCTTCAGGGTTTTTCCAAGAAGAGATTCTAACTGAGTCTTGAACTCTGAATGAAACAAAAGCTTAAAAGCAATTGCTCATCCCTCAAGGCAGCAAGTCCCTTCAAGAAAATAATCTTAACTCCCTTTGACCAAAGGGATATTACAATAAATAAATATGGCTAATCTAACACTCACCAATGGATGCTTTAAAAGATTTGATAAAACAGAGTGATCTTTTTTTAAAGTTTTGAGAACAATGCCCACTCATTCACATCCCCTCCTGCCCTCTGCCCCAATTTGTGCAATGGACTGAAATGCTGGGAGTTCTGTAATGCTGTTGTGAACAGTCATCAGAATGAAACATCTCCTTTGCCCATGATCTGATAGAACAAGGGAATAAAAAGTCAGAATTTCCCTTCATCTCCACTGCTTTTTCCACTGTGATTGAACTGTACATAATGGAATGACAGAGATACAGTGCTTGAACATGGGGAACTTAATGAACAAATTATCACTTGGAAAGCAATGCCCTGCTTATTTTTAGAATATATTTTCATATGTATACAGAAAGGTAATACTACTGTTCCTTGATTAGTGAAACAACTGAAAAAAATACTTATATTTCCGGTTTCAAAATTAATGAGTTGAACACAAAAGCCCTCTAGGAAGATAATTGAATCTCAGGCATTAATCCAGAAGGAGGAAGGTTTCAGGTATCAGGATGTAGGAATTACACTGAAAATACAGGACATGTAGAGAGTTAATGATAGTTTGATAGACCTGACTGAAGAACACTTGGCTAGATGGCAGTCACTGCCTATTATTGTAAGGCTGCGATGGGATTATTGAAACAAATGTTCGACCTAAACTCCTATTTCAATAGCTACTAATTGTCGTCATGATGAACTACTGGATACACCCTCAGATTAAACAATTTTTTCAAAGACCTCATTCTGCCTTGTACTACACATTGTTTGTTACATTGCTTTATGGTACAACGGAAACCTTAAATATTATGCAACTTGAGATAAGGCCCTAAAAGTGCAGCCATTCTGGAGTAGACTTTGTGAACTCATATCCACAGTATAAATTCCTTATTCTTGCATGTGTACAGCTAGAGTGAAAATATACAATAAATTCCCTGGATGAATACATTGTATAAAATATACATATATTTGTAGAAAAATTAGAAATTGAGTCTTCTCATATGTTAGTCAATCTCTAGACTGACTTATATTCCCTATCACTACGATGGCGCCTGAATATACCTGAGATCAAAGAAATAGGTGGAGAGAGGCCTTGCTTTGTGGAAGCAAACTTTTGGAAGATAGATATCTGAAATTATTTTAAAAAGACATAACTCTACAATTGTCTACAGGTGAGACAGTAGGTTTAATATCTACAGGAAAGCACATATTTGTCCTTACTTCAACCAACTTGAAGGAACTATCTCTGGGGAAATAAAGGTAAAATATATTTTTCCCACACACCACAAAGATCTATCTATATTCCTGTTTTGTGATAAAAGTTTCAGTCTTTCTGCACACAAGTGCCTACATCTGTATTAAAACTGCTTATTTCAGTCAACCTGATCCTATTTTTTAATTTAATTTGTTTAATACTGGGATATAAAAGCAGGATACTTTCTTATATATTGAAAGGAAATAATTATTGAAAGTATTTCTGGTTGAAGTCAATAATATTTTGGTCCCCCATTCATGGCCCCCCATTTCAAATATGCACTGTCACTTCCCAGTACTAACAGAGAGCTACACAGTATACAATTAACCTTTCAAATTTGTTTGGTAGTATCCACTAATTTAACTATACCACAACATCTTATAGACTTATAATTTTAAAATACAGTAAAAACACAAGCAGAGGAGCTAGCATCAGTGTCTTAACATATCAGGAGACATCTGGAATTTTTAAAAAAATGCTCCTTTTTTATAAATCTGCTGTCTTGTGATATAGACACTGTCATTTTATACTACTAAATTGAGATGTTCTATGACAACATGTTGTTATGGTACAATCATAACAACAGAATTGCAAGACTGCATGTTTCCCCTCCTCCAAAGAAGTTACGAAGAGCCAAAAACAAATAATAAAAAAAAAAGCTATACCATTTAATTGAAATAAAAAATTAGCTACTATTAATGCATCTATACTACTTTTGGACATTACATTTTAAAAACATTTGCTTTCTCCATCTGTCTTTTCTGAAAAGACGACTTGCTTTGTCAATGAGTCATGTTTTGGACACATTTCACGTGATGCCATTTAAAAAAAATAAATGAAGAGCAAGAGGAGCCTTTGTGAAGTAACTTTCTGCCACAAGATAGATATGGAATATTAAAACAAATTAATGTCAAAAGTATTTTCTATTTCCAGTGCCTAAACTCTACAGACATATATTTGAGGAGGACTGGAGGGGGAAATAAATCATTTCCCAAACATTCTTACGGCCTCCAAGTACTGTGTAGTCGTGCACGTAACATGTAACATGTCAGAATGGCGGAGAGAAAGAAAGACATGCATCTGAGTAAATGATTTCACAATTGGTAATTTCTATTACATTCAAATACTGTCAGAGGCTTTGTCTACTGGAGGATTTTCTAAACCCCCCCCCCCCCCCCCCCCCCATCACTGCTTCTCAACCAGCACTGGAAACAGTGGGAGTCATAGTTTGGGCCAGCTGCTGGACTTTTTATCATCATGTCATTTAGCCCAGTTATCTATGAAACCCTCAACATAGATTCAGACAAGGAGTTTGACTGGTAGTGCATAACATGTCTCCATATGGAAGCTCGCAATTCACACACAGCCTCAGGATTCTTCTCAAATAAGCGCAGACAGCACCTTTAGTTTATGAATCAAAAAGATTTGCTAGCATCACAAATAGGAGCGCCTACAAAACCAAAGGTTTTCTGCTAAGACTGCTAACAAGGGTGCCAATTATGGCCATAAAATCTTATGCTGTGATTTCATTTGTTCTCAGAAACTGAACACATTTACTAAGGAAAATCCAGTATGTTGCAAGCTGCGTTGCCAGTTATGCAGTATGTGACACTTGTTAGATTTTAACACCTTACCATGGTGCTAGGTGACAATGTAGTGATGAAAGTACAGGAGTAAAAAACCGTGACCACTTGCAGTGAAAGTTTCCTTTGCATTTTTCACAAGAGTAAGAGTGTTACTCCAATATAATAATAATATCTAGTTCTCCCTGGACAAATTCTAATACATATACCACACATATATTTGTAGTAATAATTAGCCTTCCATTTAAAAATATTTAAGTAATTTATAAGCATTAATTAAACTATATAATATACTCATGAAGCAGGTAGATATTATTATCCCCATATTACAGATGTGTAAACTGAGGAACAAAGAGGTTAAATCCATTGTCCAAATCAGCAGCAGAGCTGAGACTAGAGCCAGTGTACTACTCTAATTACTTTACAACTGAGCATCCCTATTGCCTACCTTGATTCCACTATTATCTTATTTTGCTAAGGTATTTGCCTTCATTTCCAATCTTTAAATAACTCTGTGTACTGTTGCTGCTGCAGTGTAATTGCTGCTGCATTCTACCTCACAGATGGGTAGGTGGTGAATTTAAGTAATCCCAGTATGTATATATTGCAGTTTGCAATTCTGTAAAGTACTTTTAGGCTTGTGAAAGGTGCTATGAAAGTCTTAGAATAAAATTTCTCCGTAGGCACTGAATTCACTCTTGTATATATTCTTAGTGCTAATTTCTTTTTTCTCTTAATATATGTAACATAAAAGCAAAAGAAAAAAATACTGAATTTTTAGCTATTCTGTAAGCAGTAAAAGCTCTATGCAACTAGCTAGTGTAAATTCTTAGTGAAGCATCCAAGGTAGCAGAGTGGTTACTTTGTTATTGCTAACTGGATGATAGTGCTTAACCTGACACACTAAAACTTTACCTCACTGGCTCAACCAAAAACAGTGTACAAAAGAACAATGGCTCCATAACAAAGGCTTGTTAAAGCCACTGGCAGAGCAAAGCTAGAAATTAAGGTAGGGGAGAGACTACAAAAATTGTTCTTATAAACTTTGCCATTAGGACACTGACAATACCATGACATATCAAAGTAAAGAAAGCAAAAGGAAAGCAGATATCTCACCTGCCCCAATCAACTTTCTGTATGTTTAAATGGTTAGAAAAACCCACATTTTAAATATTTATTGCCTTAAGCTTTTGCAGTTCAGAAACTTCACATGAAATATATAGATACCTTGTTGGAGGAACTGGATTGTCATAAGGAAAAAAACCCAAATCCCCAAACTATATAAAAAAAACGCTTAGCTACTTAATGTATTGCCATTACTAAGGATCAAGGGTAAAAACCAAAAGGGATGAATTGAAGGCATATTCAGTGCTCAAAGCAGACTTCTGAAAGACAAGGTAACAATTTGTCTGAGAGCATCCTCTCTATCTCCCTCAGAGGTTTGCAAGATTATTAATCTTCAGAGCACAAAGAATTGAAAAACTACTATTCCCAGTGTACCCTGCAGCCCATTCAATTACTACTAGTACACAAGGCCTTGCTAGGAGGTGGAAGATTAGTTTTAAGAAAACAAAACTAACCTTCCTATGTGGTTCCCAGCTTAGAGTGGTTAGACATATAATTTTTCCACTCTCTGCTCCTCTTGCAGAAAGACAGAAAATTCATGACCTGCTAGAGGTTGAACACTAATCTGAGAAAAATCTCACGTCAATACTGCAAGTATACAATAACCTTTGGGATAGAATCTGGCAATATCTTAAGCATAATTTTACCAGTGTGGTGTTGAAACAGTAACTCCAGATTCGACAAAGAATGTAGGTAGCTGGGTCTCTACCACAGAGAAAATTATATTAAGTGACAAAACAGCAGAAATTAAAACTGAGTTCAAAGGAAATGGCAGCTTTGATAGGGTCTGCAGAACTTCCATGAGAGAACAAAGCTTTCTGACTCTGGGTCTAAAGGACATTACCCACCCAGGAGGAAGTGAATGTTTCCTATTTCTTAGCTCAATAAGGTTCCTACAATCTTTCACACTCTGCAGTTGTGAAGCTGGGGGTTAAAGACACTAGAAAAACTTCTCAAAGCAACACTACTTGAAAAAACTTGATGCACTATGTGGCACCTTCCACATCTCCCCTGGTTAATCTATTACAATTTGTAGCTCGACAAAGACAACTTTGGCAGCCTTTATTTCTCTTGCTAAGTAAGAAAATGCAGCAACAGTCTCTGATAAAATAAAATGCCTCACTCCATGAATTTGTGCTCCAGTAATGCATCAGCCACCATGCAGAAGAAACTAATTGTGTTTATTACCTCATCTACTTCAGGGAGAGGTAATAGAGAACACCCAAAAATAGAGAACACCACAATTCTCTACCTGGATGGAAAAAGCTGAAGAAGCTGACAGAAGCTTCTGATCTCATTCTCAGAAACAGGAACCAAGGAATGGCAGTCACAGGCCACTACTTGAAGAGGGAAGCACACACTTCCTTCTGATATACTGACCAATTAGATCGAATTTTGAGCTACCAAAATCCCGACATGTAACACAACAGAGGAGAGAGAACTACAGAATGAGACTCTATTACATTTAGATGTATTTGGAGAAAGAACTGATCCATACAGGAGATAGAAACAGACCTGAAATTTGGTGCCTAGAGATCTATTATTTGTTACTTCCATTTTGTTTGTCTCCCCCTGTTGGCAGGAAAGGGTAAAATCTACAACACCAGGCCTGGTACATATAATAATGCAGACTTAACTAGCAGAAAGAGCCAAATTTACAGCCCAGTACTAAAGGAAGACTATCAGTTTGACTTACTACCTTTTTATTGGCATAAATCCCACTTTCTAATGGCCTTCTTGTTCCTGCTTATGAGAAATTATTGCACAGCTTATGCTAACTGCTTTCTGTCATGTTTCATTTCCAAACACCATCTTTTGTCAGTTTTTTCCAATCAAACCCAGAATAGACCATCAATGTGAATAAAGATGATCTGTCCAACATTTTTAATAAGCTCATTTTGAAGGTAATTTTCATCTTCCCTACTCCTTGAATCAAACCCTCTCCCCACACGCACAAACACAAAAACAAATCCAAAAAGAAATACCATTCCAATGAATCCTAAATGCCACAAGATATATATTTATACTTGAGCTGCAAAGCTCATTTGGCTGAAGTGCTACCCTTGCCTGACTGAGAGGGAATAACACAGAGATGGACAGTCAAAATAAACTGCAGAGTTTTATTTGTATAATACACATAGCTGCACTGTAACTGTGGAATACACATGCACTGTTTCTCTTTTCTTGTTCATCCCGCTGGACTTTACATTCTGAGCTAAAACAGCAGCCTTCTTATCAGGGAGTAGAGGTCGGACCCCTTTGTTTCCATGGCTCATCAGACTCATATCAAAACTGCACCAGCGCTGGACACAAATCCTCAGAAAGCGGCAAGTGATGGAGATCACTTTTTTTAAAGGACAAGAACCAACGCCTGCATTGAACTACAAGCAATTATGTAACTAGATTTGAAAGGTGTGAAAGTTACAATAAAAATATTTGCTATGACAGCTCTTCACATCGGTAGTATCATGCTCTACCCATACTGCAGGGGAGCAGATGGTACCTTTCAAGCACATTTAGACCAGGTTTTGAAGGACACTTACAAATAAAACCGTCAACAAATAACAGCACATGTGAATTAAACAGACATCATTTTAGCTTTGCTAAATTTTGGAAGGATGCTAGGATGGTCAAGATGCTTGGGCGGGAATCTCTTTTACATTCACTGATATCAATAAACAACTCCAAGGAACTTGCAGCCTAGATTCTATAGTGGTCAGCAAAAATGTAAAATGACTCCTGTCCCTTCAGATGAAGTGGTTTTTAGAAGTTATTGTACTGAGGAGTTTCCCTCTATCGTCTCCTTTCCCCAAAAAAGTGATTGAACACTATCCCGTTTCAAGCACTTAAGGACATTGCACTAAGTTTATTTACATACTGTACTATGATTACCTAGAGATTTAATGTGACATCATGTTTACCCTGAAACTCCAAATAGTTATTTAAAAGTTTGGTGTTTTTTTTTAAAATCCTCTTGCTCTTTCTAAGTGTTGCCTGCTCCATAAATGACTCTAGGCAGTTTTCCACTTGTCCAAGCAGATGAATCATTTGTCTGTGCCCATGAAATAGGTGGATTTGTGGGGTCTTAGTCTATTTCTGATTGTCATGACAAAATCTATATTTGGGTTTGGAAGGATTAAATTTTTATTGGTAAATGCCAGTAAATGACATTTCCAACACACACACACACACACACACACACACACACGTATTTCCATCAATAATAACTGAAATTTACAGACAAGCAAAGAAAGAAAAATGTTTCATGAGAACTTATTAGAGTTTCATATAAGGATATTTACTTTGTATATCTTGACATGTGATGTTGAGAATTTGTGTTTTAATGGTTATAAAACTACCTTTTTGAATTTCAATGTTTACTATAATTAAATAATTATTGTCTAACTCCCCCCACAGTCAGACCTCCCCATAATTTCCTGAAACTGAACATTTAAATCAATAAAAATAAAAAAGATTAAAACATAATTTTGTGCTACTGTGAAAATCTGAATGGATAAAAATAAAAAAGGAATAAAAATAGAGCTTATAAATAAAATAAATATTATCCATCAAAATTATAACAAATAATAAAAATCAAATTTTGCCAAGCACTGTACAATACATTGTATTGTCAAGATGGTTTTCCTGCCTGGTCATCCTTTCACAGATGCTGCCTATTTTGAAATGGATTATCTGGCAAATACCATTGAAAAACCACATAAAACACTAAAACCATGTTTAAGACACTGTTTTGTCAAAAGGAGAAAACTAAGGCAAAATTTAGCACTTAAAATTTAGCACTGCTAAAATAAATACAAAACTTTAAACTGCCCTGACACGTGAAACACTATGAGTGAAATATAAAGATAGCACACAACTTTTACACTCCAAGGAACTAGTTATGCCCCTTTTCCAATACTTTTTTAAAGCACATAAACCATTCTACAAATACAAAAATCTGGAAAATATGTAACTTGACCCTCTTTTCTAGGTACTCGCATCCAAACTATGTCTAAATCCTGTTGCTTCATCCTGCATAACAACACCTCTAAGATCCAGCCTTTCCTCTGTCCCTAAGTTTTTCATTCAGACCCCATCATCTCACATCTTGACAGCTGCAACATCCTCCATTCTGGCCTTGACAAGTCTATTTTACCCCACTTACTGTATATCCATTCAAAATGCTATGGCAACGATCATTTTCTTGGCTCGTTACTTTGATCCTGTCATCCCTCTCAGTGTATCTTTCTATTGGCTTCCTCCTGTCCAACACATCGAAAACAAACTACTTGTCTTCACTTTTAAGGTCCTTCCTGGCTTATCCCTCTACCATCTCATAGGTGGTATCAAGATGTCAACCTCCATCTCTGTTCTTCAAATGATGCCAATCTTGACTGACCACTCCTGACTGCCCATTTAAACATTTTTCCAACAAGCACCTTTGTACTTTCTGCTATGCTTCCCCTTATGCACTGGAGAAGCTCCTCATAAATATCTGCAAGACTACTTCAACCATCTTCCTTCAAATCCTTTAGAACTCTGCTCTGCTGTGATGCCTCCAAACAACTCAACGCTGCTTAGGCAGCTGGTTTGCTGGGACTACTGTTTTTCATGATAACTGGTAACATTTCGTCGTTTTCTTGTGCTCTCCTACCTCCCTCTTTGTTGTATCCATCTGTTGTCTACAGTCTTATATTTAGTTTATAAGCTCTTCAGCGTGGGGCCATCTCTGCTTATACAATGCCTAGAACAACAGGCCCCTGGCCTCTAGGTTCCACTGTAATGCAAATAAATAATACATTCTAGAAATGCTGTAGTGTCATTAAAGAAAAGAAAAAATATCCAACACTGCCCATTAATGTACATGTAATGTAGTAAAACCAAGTAATTCAACTATATAAATAAATCTATAATCATTGTACTGCAAAGAGGTGACCCCTCATTCTTCCATAAAGAAATGCTGTGGCAAGCATCCTCTGTCATGCTATCTGAGATGGTAAGACTTTCTTGGCAGGATTGTATGGAAAGTCAAACGAGGCTCTGTGATAAGCAACTATTAATTATTCCATCATACAGTTCATGAGTATTTGTGCTTGATGTGCAGGTGCACCTTTGTGAGGGGGTACCGTGTTGGATTTCTTTTAAAAAGAAACACATGGAGGAAAGAATGAGACTCCGCTTCTATATCATTTTCTAAAATGCGTTCTTCCCAATGGACGAACGACCCTTTTGGATAAAGCAGGGTTGAATATTCAGTATCAAGCAAATACTGCATTCAGTTATTTATAAGCAATCATGCAGTTATAATAAATTAACAACATTTAGCACTTCTATGACACCTTTCTTCCAAGGATCTCAAAGTGCTTTACGAAGTTAATTAAACCCTCAATAGCACAGAGGGTCAGGGAAGTATTATTATCCCCATTTTATAGATGAAGCTGATTCACAGAGTGGGTAAATGATTTGCCTGGTCACACAGCATGTCAATAGCAGGTGTTCTGACTATCTGCCTTATGTTTCACACTCCAACCCCTTTGTGGGACCATATTTTCTTCCTATTATGTAATGTATAGTAATTTCTAAAGATTAGGATGATCATAAATAGCTTCCTTAAGTTTTAGTAGGGTTTGCAGGCATTTTAAAGAAAGCAGAATATAAATTGCAATAAATAGTTTTCTGAAGAAGTGTTGTGAATTTTAAATACAATTGATTCCCCATCCCCTCCCACAAAAAGGAAATGTTTTTAAATGAAAAATTACTTCTCACATAGAAGACAGAATTTTAACTGTCTATTCCATTGTCTGGAGAAAGTAGAGGATAATATCTGAAATAATAACTGGAGTATATTGTAACATGGCTCCCGGGCATTAAAAAAATATAAAGTAAGTCATTAGCTATTAACAGAGCCAGAGAAAATTGTTATAATTAAATCCTAGTTTAATCTACTGTATAGTTTTATGAGTTAATTGTAACATGTTTCTTTGTGGTCAGTTTTGGAAAGTAAACTGTTAATCAAAAAAAAAAAACGGTTAAAGGAAACTACTGTCTGTGGATAGAAAAAATACAGAGAGAGCAAGAGGCACATATCCTTGCGTGGAAATTCTACGACATTAGCTTTCCTTTACCACAACTTCATGGTGCCTGCTCTTTGGTATCTCTTGGCTCTAGAAAGTAAAATGGGCTAATATTGCACAGGTTAGCCAATCTACAAACTATCGTACTCACCAGAAGGAATCTTCCCACATACGCACAGCAAAACTTGAAGAAATTATTATATAAATCCTGAAGTCCTTACTCAGGTAAAACTCCCACTGACTTCAGCAGGTCTTTTGTCAGAGTAAGGACCCCAAGTACTGGTCCTACATTTTTAATTAGTAATTTAAAAAAAAATCTCCGATGTATTCTGTGTCAAATTACCTCAGAAGAGGAAAGGATGTGTGCTGAGTCACAGTCAAGAGGGCCCAACTGTTGAACAGCTTCTCAGCTAAAGGGGCCTAATCTTCAGAGATGCAGCTGTCACTGACCCTAGTATGAGGGATAGGTGTTCACGGCTTCTAACGATCAGGATTTTTGTGTATAGTTTTGAGAGGAAGAGGGCACAAAGACCAAGCTGTAACTTTACAGTGCTCTGAGATAAGCTTCTTGTTAAGGAAGCTACTACTGCCCTGGTGGTATGAGACTAAATGACACAACAGGACACCACAACTACTTTTGTATGTCATCTCAATTCTTATAATGAAAACTTTAGGTCATGGAACAGTTACTCCATTTACAGACTTTTGATCTCTTCTACACACATATTAACTACCTGTCTGGAATTTAAGGAATGGAAAAAAATCTTTTCCTTAGCACTCTTTACATAAGGACAAAATGAAAAGAATTAAATTACTTTACCTTTATGAAACTTCATGAATGATTTTTGAAGGCACAAGATTCCTTTCTAGTCTTATGGGCTGAGCATATTGTTACAATACAGATTCTTTGTAGAAAGCAAAAAAAATGAGTACCCTGATTGCAGGGATTCAAAAGGACTGAATTGCCATTTGCAGAACCAAAAGTTTTAGAGAATAAAAATTCAGTTCCAGACCTTACTAAATTGATTGCTAGATAAAATTGTACAACATCTGGAGGAGATTTCAGTAGGAACCACTGGAACTGAGATGGTGTAAATGACAACTACTGAATTTTTAAACAGCAGACTTCCAACATTTATGTCAGTTTCTTTCAGAAAGGACTGCACAGTCACCCAATGATAACTTCTCAGGTGTGACATTCAACATCAGTTGATATAGACTTGCCTATATTTTGCATTCAGCTCTAGAGTCACAGTACTTTCAGGATCTGTGAAGACTTTAGTGTAGTGCAGAGATTCAAAGAATATAGAGCTGGAAGGGACTACTGTGATCATCTACTCTGAAGTCTTGCATCTAGTCTGAATTGTCCAGCTTCTGCTTCCAGACATTGGATCTTTTTTTATACTTTTGTCTATTGGAATGAAGATCCCCTCTATCATCACATTTCTGTTCCCTACATTTTGTATATAAACTGTGACCAATTTACTCCTGTCTATATATCCAAGGACCACATTAGTAAATCTGGCCACAGAGTCACAATGGGAACTCATGTCATCCACCATGACTCTCAAGTCTTTCTCATCACTGCTTCCTAGAACAGAGTCCTCCGTTCTGTAAGTATGGCCTGTGTTCTTTAATCCTAGATGTATGACTTTACAACTGGCCATATTAAAACACAACACTGTTTGCTTGTACCCAGCATATGAAGCAACCTTGATTGCTCTGTATCAAGACCTGTCCTCTTCATTATTTACCACTCCCCCAATCCTTGCATCCTCTATTTGTGTCTTCTCTAGCCAGATTGGAAATTCAAAGAATGTAGCTCCCAGAAAACACTCAAACCTATAAAATAGACTCAGTCCAATATTTCCACTTATCTCTACTGTCTTATTAACTTCCCTGTGTGGACATTCAATCGTCTTATACACTACTGAAAAGTCACCATCTCAATACACAGCAGGGTGTGGTAGGAAATCAATTACGCTGACACTTGTGGTACAGTAGGGATTTAAAGATGTAGAGAGAGCATCAGGAGTAAAGTCCACATATGAGGCCATTAAACCAGGGTCAACAGCCAATCATTTACTGACACCAACTACAGTTAGGAGAAGGCTAATCAGTCCCTTTTGTAAGATTTATCATTTGTCCCTAGATAATCCTTCTTTTTCTAAATAGTCAAAATGCACCACAATAAAAAGATTCAGGTTCTGCCTCCGAGCCAGGTTATATTAGTTAAAATGTGGGTTCAGATTTTCCACTGCATATTCTGTCACTGTATTTCTGATTAGACTGTCACTGAGGTAGAGAGGAGATGTGTACCCTTTTGAGACCATTCAGATTTAAACCAACAGGACCTTTCATTGAAGAACCTAAAGAGTGGAGATTATGCCAAAAAGAAGGTACTGGCATAAATAATATCTTCTAGAACCTGTGAATAAAACACTCCTGACATAACATGAAATCTCCTGCAAATCTACTTATAAAGTGTTGGCCACAGAAGCCAAAATGCTGAGAATGGCACCACCTTGGGCAAATTTTACTGCAAGTCAGACACCCAATGGGAGAGTTAATGACCAGCAATGACATTCCCAAATAATAACTGAGAAGGGTCTTCTTCCTTCTTTAAAATCACCACAGCAAACACTACACCCACTGAGGCGGCGGATGGGGAGGGAGAGGAAGAGAGAGAAAATGCCCTACACAGCAGCATCCAGAACAACCTTTCAAAATTCTACTTGCCCACTCCTTCTTTTCATGGATAAGCAAAATATAATTAGTATTATCATCACCATTGCAGTAAGGATAAGTACATAGATTTTTGTGCCTAGGATAGTAAATGTTCATGACAATTTTGCAAGGCTGATCTAGAGCATCTTCATCTTTTTTGGATCAACCACTAGAGTTAGGGATCAGTGAAGGAATGAAAAAAATTTTACAACAGTTTCATAAAAATATAAAACTCACTGTTCAAATATTAACTATGACATAATTGCTCCAACTGTATGGAACTAATTATTTATTTAGGAAAAAGTTTCCCCATAAAGGAAAGTGTTCATTCTCATGTGAATCTTCTAGATGTTGAACCATTTTCACTTATCTAAAAAAAAAAAATTGTAATTTTACATGTTGCACACTGTGTGCATTACTAGATAAGACATAGTGCTGAACACACAGGGAGAACAAAAATTGTAGTCCAAAATCAAAGGCAATGCAGTCATAAAAATGTGCAGATTTATATAGGATTCACTGTAAAAATATCTCCAGGGTAATCATAAATTGTTCTAGCATCCTCAAGATTTCCTACTGCTATCTTCTCCTTTTATTCAAAGAAAAAAGCAATGATTCAAAATGGAAGCTCAGTAATTATTTACAGCTCAGTATGTAAACTGTAAAATGACTGGCAAAGTTCTTAGCACATCAACTTAGATATATGTAAGCAAGACATTCTTTCCCTGTGGTAGGCGGCCCCATGTCAAGTAACTATGTGCTAGAACTTGTCCTGTGCTACCTGTTCAAAGGGAACTGCGCAAGAATATTTCAAGCTCTGACAGATACCACTTCGTGCAAAAACATCCACAGGAGTATTACAAAAAAAGACAGCAGTGATGTTTCAGCAAACCCGGTGTCAAGAAAGGTGCTCTCCTGCATTTTTATTGACACACAAGAAGTGAATGATCATTCCTTATATAATCTGTGTCAGCAATGCTGATACTGCTTTTCTAGAGGTCCACAGTCCTTTCCATGCATCCCCAAACCCTTTCATTTAAGATTTTACCTCTCTCCACTGGGGATGGGACTGAACATGGCAAATATTCTGGTATAACTCTGCAACCTTCACAGACAGGAAAAAGTACCCAGTAAAAAATTGCAAGCTATATTTTATAGCACTC
Source organism: Malaclemys terrapin pileata (assembly GCF_027887155.1). Lineage (NCBI taxonomy): Eukaryota > Metazoa > Chordata > Testudines > Emydidae > Malaclemys > Malaclemys terrapin. The sequence continues at coordinate 92,162,383 of NC_071507.1, forward strand.
TACTACTAAATGACTAAAGGATTAGTGAGGCCCGAAATGTTTTGTCTTTTCCATCAGCAGCTGTTTATACATTTTTAAGGACTTTTTATAATCAATTTTAAAAGGATCTAGAACTCACATACCTCTACCTATTCTTGTAAATGGGATACATTGGAACATGTCTACTTTTAAAAAAATACGTTTCAACTAAAAAAATGTGTTTTCTTCACTAAGGAGAGCACCAAACGTAACCTACATTTTGACATTCTTTATAACAATAGCTACTACTAAACTTCAGAATAATGTTTGATTTTATTTTCTGAATTTAAGAGTATTCTTTTTCTGGTTTTACAGAAAATGTATAGTAGTTACAGAAGCCCCGTAGGCAAATGGAAAATGACCCAAGTAGGAACAGTTATAATACTTTACATTTATTTTTTAACAGGCTCTCGAGCCATTTCAAAAAGGTGGGCAAATATTATTATCTCTCACTTTACACCCATAGAAAAACTAATTCGGAATACAGAAAGCAAAAAATATTAAATTACAAAAGACAAGATTCAACAAGCTATCAGAGAGGTACAAGGGAAATTAACAAGATGGGGGGGAAAGCAGAATTCACGGTTACAGGCATAAAGGAGCATTTCTTATATAACAACGTTATGTTATAAAATTCCAAAAATAAAGAACAAATGTCTGCACAGTGATGGCATTTATCAAGTGTACTTTTTACCATTTGGTCCAAGACTACACATTTATTCAGATCACAGAACCTCCAAATTGCCAATGTGGGGAGTAGGGTGACCAGACAGCAAGTGTGAAAAATCGGGACAGGGGGCGGGGGTAATAGGAGCCTATATAAGAAAAAGACCCAAAAATCGGGACTGTCCCTATAAAATCTGGAGATCTGGTCACCCTAGTAGGGAGGATATATGCAATGTTCCCTCAATTTTTTTCCATCCATGTACAGAATGATTTTTGTTATGTGGACCAATATCAAGGTAATGTGCAGGTGTGCCACCAGTAGAAACAAAAAACCTAGATAGAATATATATTTTAGAAAATTACCATCGGGATAATTACTCCACCCAGGACAGGTTAGGCATTTTAGAACTCACTACTAAATTTAAACAAAAGAGAGAAATAAAATTATGAAATGGATAGACCAGTCCAGAAACTAAAATAACAGCACTTTGAACGAATACAATTACAGAGTATATATGTGCATTGCAGAAAGTACCAAGAAGTAACAATAACAACACAAGGATGTGTTGGGAGGTGAGTGTGAGACAGACACTGAGACTCTGTGTGTGTGTGTGTGTGTGTGTGTGTGTGTGTGTGTGTGAGAGAGAGAGAGAGAGAGAGAGAGAGACACACATACACACACACACAGATTGTATGTGTGTGAGAGTGAGTGAGAGACACACACACACACATACACACAAAGAGTGAGTTTGTGAGAAAGAGAGAGAGAGAGACATAGAAAGTGTGTGTGTGCTGGCTGTTGGGGAAGTCAATGAGAGACCATACACTATCTCTTGAAGGCACTCACACCAGAAGGCTCAGACCACAGCAGCTGCCAGCAGCTCTCCTGCTCCTGAGCCTGTCTCCCCCCTCCTCTGCTCTGCGGAGATGGGGTACATGGGCAGGGGGGAGGCTGCGGAGAGGGACACCCTGACATCAGCGCCCTTCTCCTCCTCCTCTCCACCCCCCCTCCCCCGCATAGCAAGCAAGAGGTTCCCAGAAGCAGCTGGCCAGGAGCTCCAAGGCAGAAGGCAGGAGCAACGCGGTTGCAGAGCAGCAGGGGGAGGGGCACCTGAATACACGCCACCATGTGCGGCACTTGATTCACTTCTGGGCAGCTGCACAACCGTGCAGCTTAGAGGGAACACAGGATATATGGGATTTTTTTACAGCATCATCTTCAGGGCTCGAGAATTCCACTCACCTGCTCTTCAGCAGCAAGGAAGATTTTTTTCTTTGTGAGTGTGGGGACTAACCCATCAATTTCTGCGGAATTTAATCTTTCATTGTAAAAATATAAATTTCTAGCTAAAACAACCTTCTAAATATAAACTGAGCATAAACCCATTAAGCACTGTCTTCCTGAATCTGCAGAGGGATATATCCAGTACCTCTGCCTTTGTTTTAACTCATGGTTATGCCAAGCAGTACTAAAGTGAAAACTGACTAGACACACAGTGGTCAGTTTCCACTGGTGCTTTTAGAATGCTGTGGGCCACAGGTGAATTGTCAAAAAACATATTAATTTTATTGTCCTGCTGATTGGGAAAGTCAGGAGCAGCAGAACAATACATTATTCAAGGAGGAAAAAAGGACCCTTAAACAGAGGCTTGCAGAGGAACTGCCCCCCTTGCCCATAGAATCAATGTGTTTCTAGCAATGAACCACACATATTTACTTTTCCTGAAAGCTGTTTGCACAAAATAAAATAGTTCAGAGAAACAGATAGCCCTGTAAAAGAACTAAGTAACTCTGCCAATCTGGCCTACAAAGCATAAAAAACACTCAAAATAAATACATTGTTTTTATAATTAAAACATCATCTTCCCCAAGTGGCTGCCTAAACCTTGCTCATTTAGATCAGAAACTTGTATCAAAACAGAAGTTTATACTGAGTTTTCCCAAAACGGAGATGGGAACTCTACCTCTGTTCTATGGAATATAGTAATAAAGAGTGCAATTTTCCCCTTTGACATAAATATCAAAGCTAGATGTCACTTATTTTTCCTCAAAGAGACACCTTTTAAAGTAAACATTTGAATTTATTTTCTAATGTGGACTTGCTAAAGGGGAAATATGTAACAACCTGGTTAACAATGCCTATATATCTTATCCTTAAATCATCAGTCCAAATACTACAATGTTGCTAAATAAAAATAGCCAGAAAGGAGAAAAAGGGGTAGCACACATACAAATATGAGAGAGACATAGATTCCTCTCCCCACCACCCTTTATTATTTATTTTTAAGGTATCTGAGGATTCATATTTTCAATCCTTTAACCAATAATGCAGGAGTTTAATATTCTTGCTTTATTTTAAACAAAAACAAACTAAGCACCACAGGTGCAAGTGAAGCTCCAGTGAAAGAAGTGGTCACACTCCAGCCTGTAAAGCAACAAAAGCCTGGGAAAAGTGGATGGGCTTTAAGCAGTATTTCTACTTTCCCTTCATTCCATCCGCACTTACTTTTAATTTCATCTTCAAAAGAAGAAAATAAAAAACTAAAAAAAATCAAGAGAATTAAACCTTCTGATTCAATATTTACACTGGGATCTTCCCCTGCCCCTGAGATGGAAGGAAAATACCAATGTTTAGTGAAAACTATAAGCAGCAAAGTGATATATGAAGAGCTGATAAAAGCTATGGAAACTCTGGTGCCAGAAAAAAAGTGACCCAAGCAGAAGAAATAAGGAACGTAAGGATTGATCCTACTTCTTGAACTTACACACTGTTCAACATCAACTACACAAAAGAGGGTTGACAAAGCTTTTTTACTTTTTTGTAGTATTTATCATTTCACCACAAGCTATTTTTCAAATCAAAAAGGTCTAATTATTTTTAATAGAATTTTATTTAATTGATTCTAGTTTAATAGGTTTTTTTAAAGGAGAGAAAGGGTGTGGGGGGAATGGGAGTCTAACTAGACAGTGAGTTGTTGAGAACTCAGAGACAATCATTTAAAAAAGGCACTTCAGCACCAAAAGAGCCACAAACTTCTAAATTTTATTATATAGGTTTATTACCTCCATTTTTTAGGTCCTCAGAGCAGCCTGCCCGTATCTGGATGATCACATTACACTCATGCATCCCAGAGTACAATGGAATAACAACATTATTGCCTTTATAAGTCTACTTCATTCAATATTTAGCTTTTTGGTGCTTTTGAAGATTTTATCCAAATGACAAACAAAGATATTGAAGCCCCATTTTCAAAAGAGACTTAGACACTTGGAAGCCTTACTCCCACGGACTTTCAATGAGATTTAGGCTTTTACATTCTAAAATATGGTTTTGGCTCCTACATCACTTAAGATGCTTTTGAAAAATTTTACCCAATAGTTTAAAATTTCAAGTATTCTTATTTTATAGGTTAAAAATCACAAAACTTCAGAAAAGAACTTAGAATCACTTGCTGTTTTAAACATTTCTGATTACCTTTTTAAAAAGGACAGCATTTAATTTGCACTATAATAAATGCACTAGAGGCTCCATCTGACCCACTCTACTGTTGCCAAACTGGAACTCTGCCTACTGGATCTCGAGGGGCTGATTCTGATCATACTTACAATAATGTCAATCAAGGATAACTCAACTGAACTCCAATATCACGAGATCAGAATCAGGCCCCTTGAGTGAAATCCTTGCTTCACTGAACTCAATGGCAAAACTCCCATTGACTTCAATGGAATCAGGATTTCACCCCTTATCTACAGTTCAACTATTAGTCATGGGAAACATACGCCCTCCTAATTTTAAAACTCAAATACCAGTGACTCCCCTGCACTAGTTCAGATTTATGAATAATTGATAGTATGTGTTGATAAGCTTATATCAGCTATATATAACATTTTCAAAATGTCCGGTGGGTATATTGTAGCAAGTATAGTCAAAATGTTACTACATATATGTTGGTTGTAGTTAGTTCAAACATTATGAGCACAAAACTCTCCTTTGATAAATATAATCGACAAAGAGCTGTTAGCTAAAGTTATAATACGAACAGTAACAATTAATTATCCTTAACCTAAACCTCCTGGTTAGACATTAATTGACAGCTATTAAACATAATTCCACAGCAGAGTTTTCTTAAAATGAGACATTTATTTCACTATGGATTTAAATACCTTAATTCATGTCTCAAGCTGCCATGCAAAACAAGCTGTCCATAAATAAATGATTCCCCTGCTTCACTCAGCAGAGAGAAAACTGCTCTGTCCCCTACTGCTGATAATCAAAATTCAAGTTTACTAGCTAAATAGCTCTTTGACTGACAGCTAATTCTTTTCATATACAAAATTCTCAACAACAACATATAGGGGAGAGTTGTGCCTTGTCATCTCCCGAAACAGCAACCTTTCCAAATCCCCAATAAACACTTCTGTAGGTTTTCCTCCCTCTTCCTTTCCATGAGCAGCACCAGTTCCAATTTGGTCTAGCTGCACAACAAATGTTATTATATTCATCAAGGTGCTCAGATTAAAGCACAATAACTTAGCATACTGAGAGCAAAACTTAATTAGAAAAATATATTTATTAAACTTATACATATCAACTGCCACTCTCTCAATGATCAATATAAAATGAGCATTTAATGAACATCTGTGAAGAAGTGGTGAGACTTAAATTCTGGCACCAGTGTCCCTTCCAAGATAGCACTCTGCCATCCGCTTGAAGGAACAGTGTTGTTTCCTTGAGGCAGCTGACAGTTTCTGCTTAACCTACAATTTTTTCTACACAGTTCTAAAGAAATGATAGAAACATTTCAGTGATTTCTATTTTCCATAATAATGCAATTCTGCTACTTAAGGGATTTTCTTCAGTAAACATTGTCAGATGACCAATGTTAAGATGAAGAGCTAAGCTACCATAAAGACCCTAACTTATGTCAAATTTGATTCTGCGATTATCTGTAATCTATGCTCACCTCCCTCTATGGAGTGAATTACACTGAATGGAAGGGATAATTCTAAAGGAGACAATACAACATAAAGCCTCATCCCACCATGAACTAAAGTAGCTGCCTTTTTTCAATTTAGTCAATGAGGCTTAGCACCAGAGAGAAAGAAAGAAAAACACTGAACACTTTCCAACAGTCTGCATAACACACACACACACTTTTTAGCGTTTCTATAAACCCAAACTATAAAATCCCATTTCTTTACAAGACAAAGGACAACAGCAACTTTGATTTTACAATGATTAAAGGTTGAATATCAAAAGATTGACTCTTAAAGATGACCTAAAAAAGAAAACAAATGGGGCCAGGCCCTTATTTCCCCTCTTTAAGATGCATAAAGGGAGGTCTACAAGATTCCCCCATCAAAGAAGCCCCCGCCCCCCGCCTATTATTTTGTCTACCATGTTCTTTTCCTGGAAGTTTATAGAGGACTGATAGAATGACTGAAATACCATTCAAATAACAGATTGAGTGAAGCAATTACTTTTATTCAAACTGTTCACAACTCTTTGAATTAAATAGACATTAAAAAACATACTAAAGCAGGGGAGCAAAAGTCACCTTCTTAAAGATGCAACCACCCTCCTTTGAATTAATATTCCAAATATGTAGAAAATAAAAAATAACCAGAACTTCCCACCACCAGTAGAGTCAAATGATATTTTCCCCCTAAGAAATAACAGAGCAAACATTCTACTTTCTCCCTCCTTCCCTCTACCATCCACACCAATATACCTACTAAAAACAATTTCAGAACATAAACTGCAATCTAGCCACAATTCTGTCGCAAGATGAAGATAATATATACACTAGTGAAGGAAATATATATACAGCTGGACTAGTTTTCTTTGTGTATATGCATTAGCTTCCAATTACTAGGTTGAAGCAAACCATTATCATTAACCCCACCTTCTTCTTGGCATACTTCAATCTTCCGGAATTAAAATGATTTCACAAAGTAACACACACACCAGTCACCCAGCAGCTAGTACACTAGTGTTTGCTAGCTTTAAAAAAAATTTACCTTCCAAGTCAATAGCCAATTGATTTCTTTAGTTTAAACTGGACATTTTCAATTTGGGATGTCACCCAATGTGAGCACTGCAAACAGTTAATCATATTGGTGCTTCTATAGTTCTGGTTGACTTGCAGTTTCCATTATAATAAAGCCTTACTGAACATTCCCAGAGATTTTATAACTTTCCTGAGCCTTTAAAATTTACTCCCAAGTTAAAACCCGTCAACCAGAAGCAAATTTCCCCTGCTCCACCCATACAAAGTGTATACACCAAAATAAATAAGTTGGTCTCAGAAGGTTTAAAGTTCTGCCTTTTTAAATATCAGGGATCAGACACCTTGTATAAACTGAGCTTACTGTACACACCATGGCCTCCTTGTATTCCTCCATTCCGCTCTCCCCTCACAAGCTCCCTGTGTCCCATTCTCCCATCCCACTGTATTTCAAAGACTCTCCGCAACTCCCCCAATCACCCACATGCCAGTGGCTTGGTGTACTCCCCATTCAACTCTCCTCCCATATCAGGGACTCCCATTCTCCCACCCCCATAACAGAGACCGTGTGAACCCCATTCCCACTTCCCCCCATGCCACCCATTCCCCACACATACTGACATGCCAAAGGCTCTGTGTGCCCACCCCCTTCCCTCATAGCAGGTTCCCCCATTCTCCCTCCCATGGCAGAAACTCTGTGTGTGCCCCCACTCTCCTCTTTCCAACCATGGCCCCCATTCCAGGGTTCCCCAATCATTCCACAACAGGGGTTGTGTGCCTCAGTTGCCCTTCCCCCAAATCCAGGGGCTCTGTGTGCACTCCTATTCCCCCCATACCAGGGTCCCCCATTCTCTTCCCCATGATAGGGGCTCTGTGTGCCCTCCCATTGCTCTCTCCACCCATTCCAAAGACCCTCTCCCTTCCCCCATAGTAGGGGTTTTGTGTGCCCTCCATTCCCTCCCCTGCCCCAGGGTAAGGGTTCTATGTGAACTCATTACCTCCTTCCTGTTTCTACATTCTCCCCATGCCAGGGGCTCTGTCTGTCCCACTCCCCAGGGGTTGTGTGTGCCCCATTCCCCCCACCATTATTCTACTTTCTGTCTGAGACCTAAGTCATTCAGGGTGTCAACATGTTAAACTCTATGGGCAAGATGAGCAGAGAGGAGCAAAGGAATTGTTATGCTAGCAGGTGTTAATGGATGCCCTCAACCAGTTGTCTGATCCACAGACAACCACAGAGCTGCTTCAGACTGTGGCTGTGCTAAAGAGCTGGCAGGGGCTTCCTGTGTTCTCCAATTTTCCCCCTTTCCCCAAAATCAATAGGATTCTTCCTGGAGGCAGTATTCAAAAGTTATCACATTACAAACAGACAGACAAATGCCACTGAGTTGACGGTAAGGCCTTTGCAAACTCAGCCAATAAAGACACTTAGAAGGTGCATTTTTGCACTCTTAACACTCAATATTTTAAAAACAAAATATGAGAAAATGATCAGTTCACAAACCAGTTTGATTGCATTTGGATATTTTGAAGTTTAAGGCACCAGTCTTACAAATGACTCAGCATGAGCAGGCTCAAAGGGGGAGCAGAGATCCCTACCTAGAGTCTGCAGGATCACAGTCAAAATTAGAAAGGCAGCTATATTAAGCTTTAACTAGTTATGAAGAATGGCTACTGTACATACACATGCAACTATTTTCCATAAAGATTTTACTATGCATCTCACAACACAATCTTATTTTACACAATAAGATGTTGTCCCAGTCCATCAAGTACATAAGAATTTTTAATACATCCTAAACATCAATTACCCAATGATTGACTGATTAAATAGGCCCATCGCAGCACTGAAAGGACCATTCTATTATTTCAGACATATATATATATATATTCAGGCTTTCAGACTTGGTTGAAATCTGTTATAACATTTCATAAACTATTGTATGGTTTGTTTGTTTTCTGGGAGAGATTATTTCCTTTTTTTAAGCTGAGGAAAGGAAAATATTACAGGTACATAATATTGAATGACATTGTAGTACATAGGGTGTGTGTGTGTGTGTGTGTTTAATAAAACACAACCTTAATTTTAATAGAAATGTTTATGTCTTTTTAATTTCAATTAAAACTTTATTTGAACATTTTCCTACAGAGCTTGGAAGCAAAGCACAACAGTATTTTGCAAATACATGAGAACAAGAAAGTGAAACTGACCAGTATCGTTTCATTATCAAAGTGCTAAAGGGAGCGAAAGAACTGAGGAAGAGTAAGTCAGATGTTAAAAACAATTTCCTTTTCAATGATCTGATATTGTTATTAGTAACAGTACAGAGAAAATATTTTCTATCAACATATTTGACCTGGGACTTCATATTTGGAAAAGTGTGGGTGCTCACTATCTTAGATTTTCAGACCAATTAGTTTTATTTCAATACTGTCTCTTTTAAATTCTAGGAAATACATAAAAGACAAAAAATTAAAAGCTCTTATTATGTCTTTAAATGTACAACATAATCTCTCTCAGAAGTCCTGCCTAAGCAGGGATGTTTGTAAGCTTAAAATTACATCTGTCCCACACAGAAAAATTGTCCCTACATTTATGTGTCATTTAAATAAGAAATTCAGTACCATGAAACTGAAGTTATGGAAAATGTTATTTAAAACTAAAGAAATTACACTCATATCATTTTAATAATAAAGTGCAATGAGTTTAAATAAATAAAAATCTATTAAGACTCCAGAACATTAACGGAATAAATTGGTGGAATTAAAAACTCACAAATGAATAAATTTTAAATTCAAGTATTTGAAAATCACCTCTTTTTCTACTGATCTGTCAGGGCCTGAATTCTGGGTTTTTAATAAAAGAGTTGATCATATTAGAATCAATTAATCATAAGCAAGCAAAAGCTGGGTTCTTTATGCAGATCTAGTGGTATGTTATGACACCAGTACTTTCTCTCAGCAGAAACTCAGAACTGTGAACTCTCATTCTTCTAGGTAAACAAAAGAAAAAAGGAGTTTCAAATACTGTTCTAAAATGCATTTACATTGCAATTTTAAATCTACTTAAGTGTTCTGTTAATGCTTAGGCATCTAAAATGGTTTCTAGGCTAAGGCTCAGATTGTACAAACAGCTTACAAACATGTGCAACTTTACTCAACAGAACTAATCCTCCTGAACCGAGACTGAAACATGCTGTACATGTTAAATATTTATCTGTGGACTAAAAAAAAAAAGGACTTTTAAGCCAACCATATTCCTCTTTAGCAGGCCTAGACAAAGGAGAAATATGTTTTTGTCTTCATTTGTAATCCCATAGAGAAACTACTAGACAGAAAGATACCGAGGTCTGTTCTACATGGCACAAATAGCAAAAGAGTATATTCTCACACCAAGAATGAAAAGATTGTGTGAAGAAATAAATTTGCCACGTATGAAACCAGAGAAGAGAGCACAGAAACAAGGTCCCTGAGAGGATGGTGCAAGACCAAGCAGAGTTTTGAAAATAATGGGCAGTCTCCTCTATTGCTTGTACTTTATGAAGCAGTTTGATTTGGTAGCCTTTTACACCCACTTTGCAGAGGTAAACAGCTACAAAAAGTGCAAGACAGTGGAGAATTAGGCCCCAGGAGAGAGATTTTGAAACTGTAGATAGCAAAGTCCACAGACTCTGTAGCCATGGTTTCCAGTAGGAATATTTTTAATCCAAAAATATCATTGTAATGATTCTTATGTTTTTTAAAACATTGTCTTCAAATATCTGTAAAGTCTTGGAATGCATATAAGCAGAATTTCAAGTGTTACAGTCTTTGGGGTTGTGTGTGCCCATCTAACACATACACATCATTTGTGCATTTATACAGAAGAGAATTCAACTCCTTTGAAGTTACAAGGTAAGTAATTCTGATATCCACATGAGAAGAGAAAATGATTTATCTTGTAATTCTGTGTCTCTGAAGTTATAATCTTGCAGGATTCTCACACCTGAATCTTGGCTCCATAAACAGGCAGAACTTCCCCAAACACTAAAGGGTTGTTTGTTTGTTTGTTTGTTTGTTTCTAAAGTAGTAGTGGATGAGAGCATGGGTCATTCCACAACTAGCAGCTGCATGTCACTATACAGAGGCTAATAACCATCTTTGATGTCTGCAGTACTTTCTTCACCAACAGGTCCAAAATAGGATCCAGGAGAATGGTAACCCTATTGGATAGGAGTTCCTGGCCCAGGTTTCTCAGTCATAAGCCCTTCTAGTTTCTACCATAACCAACTCAGTCTGCCAATACAGCCAACTGTTTAAAAGAGTTATAGTAAAATCCGTTCCTCAAACAGAGTTGCTGTCATGGAACTCCTTTGTAGAAGAGATATACTTGGCATCAGAAGAGCCCCCAGCTCTTGTGACCAACTAGGAATCATTGTCTCCCTGCTCCCACACAGTTAATTGATCATGGCACGCTGACATGGGAGCCTGGAGCATCAACCATGGCTCAAAAGGCACTGACACTGACAGTATAAAGACATTCAGTGCACGAGGAATCAGGGATACCAGCATCAATACCAATATTTATGGCCAATGCTTCAGAATCTTGGGGTGCAGACATCGACTTTAATGTTCCCATGTGTTCAGATTGTGCTCACAGCTCCAACAATTCTAGATACATGTAAATTTGCTGTGATTTTCCTCCCCTCAAAAAGCTCTTCTTTTCCTGCAAGGGTGGGTGAAAAAGTCCACTAAAAACCCCACAAAGGCTTTTATTAAACGAAACAGAAAATACTATGCTATTCACTTTATATGAATTATTCCTCAAACATAAAACAGACACACATTGTCCAAAATGAGAAGTTTGCAATTCTGTAAACAAAACACAACTGACTCCCCAGTTGACTAATTAGTAATGCTTTCCAATTTTATATTGGCACTGAGATACAGGTATACTTTTACCAACCTCTCTGATTTTTCAGCACCTACCTTATTACAACAATTTAACCAAACCAATCCATGTGTACTAAGTATCTGCTCGATTCATGCGGAACTGACTGGACAACTCTCTCGAAAATTGACAAAATTCTCAATCAAACTGAGCTCCCTTCTGTGATTTTAATTCCCACAATTTCCTATAATTTTAATGCAACAATTTGTGACAACTTCCTTCACAAAAATAAATCTGGGTTAAAAATCTAAATCTTCAATGTCAAGTGAGCAAGGAAATCAGGTTAACAATTCTTCAGCCTTACTTTTTGCCTTTTCTTCTTGTTCTAGGCTCAACCTACACTACAACCTTTGTATATAGGATCACTAAAATTGTCAAGAAATGCAAAGGTCCTCTGCGTTGTATTTCATATTTTGTCCTTTGTGTAGTTCCAGGTTTTTTTTGTTAATTAATTCAAACTAGATTTTCACCAAGACCAGGACAGTGATGTCATCATCCTGTAAGTAATCACTCAAGTTCCTCCAAAACCTCCTTCAATGCTTTGTTAAGTTTAGTGTCTTTCTTTATGAAGTCCTTTGTAGTAGTTTCATAGAATGCACCCTCAACACTGTTAGAGACACTATTATCCTGAGATTGCTACAAACCTTTGTTGGAAAGCTAGGTACATCATTACCAGGTATATCTCAATCAGCCACGAGGCAGATGGTAGTTGTGAAAGAATTTTTTAACTTCTGCTGCATTAGGTTTCTTTGCAAGTTTTATGTAACATGCTGAACACCTACATGTCAGAAATTTAGACAGACTGCATTCATCTTTTTCACTATATCTTCATTGTCTGAACAAATAGTAGAGACCTCCCTGTCATACTTGTCTCTGTATCTGTGGATGGCATCATCATCCAAATGCACACAACATTCTTCAGTTTCTTCAGTTTCTTTACAGAGACAGCATCAATGGCATTCAGCAGGAACACATTTTTTCTTTGCATGCATGCTTATAGCCAATTATAGGATCATTTCTCATGTTTGACCAAACATCTTCATTAATGTTGATTCTTTCAGTCTTTCTTTAATTTTTCCTCTATTGCTTCATTTGCAGCACCTATTAATAGACCTCTAAGTTAAAATCTGCCACTCCAGACAGCTCTAACCCCAAGCCCTGGCACATAGTGGCTGAAGACAACTCAGGCTTATCTTTCAAGGACTTCTCCTTCAAGACCCTAAAATCTTTAGAGCTTTGAAGACTTTTGCTTGTCTCCTGCTATGGAACTGAGATTCAGGAGTAAGATTCCTGCACAGATGGAATGTTTAGAGAAAAACCACTTACCATGCACCTTTAACCATCTCACGTGAACTTTGCCCACTAATTCCCCCTGGAATTTAGTCTAATATTCCAAAATCTTTGGACAGCATCAAACCACCACTTTAAAACAAAACAAAATAAAAAAATAAAAACACTCTCCCAGAGACGTTTCTTTCCCTTTCCTGCCTCCAAAGCATAGCATACCCACACTCAAATTAGACCAGCACAACTCATAGGTTTTAAGTCCAGATACCTCACAACTCATCAGATTTTCAGAAGTGTACGGTATTTCTGAGTATCTCAAATTGTTGGTTGTTCAATATGAGACATTATAAAGCGCCCCAATTTTCATAAAGTGCTGAGCACACACCCTCTGAAAATGCTGGCCATATAATTTATTTTATATTATAGATAAACATACGATCACTAGACAGTCAATTTCAACAAGTACGGCTGGGCTCCTCTTGCTTTAATATTCATGTCACAGAAGTAAAAATCTAGGCAGAAATGAAAATGTGGCATCTCGAGCCAAAGACAACTTACCACTCAGCTGGTAAGTTGGCAATTCAATTTAGAAACCTGGATTCCTGCATTTTAATCCTTTGTAGAAAGGTGGTAATATATGAGCAATATGAAAAGAGCTGGATTCAGATCATTAGAGGTTCACAAGCCAAACACATGAAGCTCTGGAGGCTGTCCAAAACAAAATCATGCCTAGGTGGTGATGTCCGTTCAATAAAAACTCAATGTCATAATTATCCTCTCACTTTTTCCCTGAAGAGTATTAGTAATCATAACTGTAATGTTGCTCAGCCAATTACATTAATGCTGTGAGAAGACAGATAGGGCCAGCAGCCAATCACTGTGCCAGGTCATTGCCTGTTGACAGATAATGTACAATTATCGAGCAATTAGTAAATGAAGTGAAAAATTCAAACACCCATCTCTGAATAACATAGAATAATTCTTTAAAAATAAAAATATGTTTTAATAACTTTGCTTTGGCTGTAGCTAAACAAAAAACTGAAGGCTCCTTTTTTCCACATCCCTTTCTAATGACAACTGGGTACCATTTATTAAACTGGCAAAATGCCTTGGCTGTATTAAGCTGGCAACGAAGTAAGGTGTTGGCCTCCTTTAAACCAAATCGCCTCTTACAAACAAGTAAACATCCATTTAAAAAAAAATATCTAATGAGGAAAAGGAAAAAGTCAGATGATGAAATGCTGCAACTCAACACACTAATATATCTGAAGTAGCTGAGAACTCATAAGAATAGTATATTTGAAGTTACAAACTAATTAGACACTTGTTGTGTATTCTATGCCAATGGGTAGATATTGGGATTAGATTGAAATAAATATATTTGCCTGGTAGATCATTATTTTCAGTCCTTTTCTATATTTAACAGAAAATAAAGTAAAAAAAATTCTGCAACTAGTTAGCTCCATGTAGAGACAAAACACTGTTTTCCATTCATTATCAAAAAGCCTGGTGCTTGCAATTGAGTATAGAATTCTCAGTCTGCAGTACGACTCTAATCAGAAATCTAGCCGAAATATGCCAACATGCTTTTTTGGATAACTTTAATCTATTTTCCCCTTCAGAAAACAACTACTGCATCTTCACTAATTTATAGTGAGAACGTGGGTAATTAATCCTCTTAAAAAGGGTGGGAAAGGAGCAGAAGAGGTCACCATCAACAGTGAAATCCAACTAGACTAGAGGACATTGTTACATTTATATATCCTCTGATACAAAAAGAAGAAAAAAGCAACCTTTGACTTTAAAAAGAGAGACAAAGAGAGAAAAGAAATAAACCACAGAAAGCTTCGATAAAAATCAACTCTGATGCAAAGACATGACAGGCTCTCACACACTGAACAATATTGGTCTCGCTCCAATAAACTGGTACTGTGTTAGTGTAAGCTTGGAGTTTTTCTTCTTGTGGATGAGAAAACCTATTAGGGGCGGGGAGAAGGAGAGAGAAATGGGTACCTATGTGGGTTTAAAAAAAAAAAAAAAAAAATCCCCAAACCCAAAAAGATGTACAGAGCTAGGTGATGTCAACCAAATTTTTTTTGGCATTCAACATGTTCTCCTCCTAAAAGATATGTCTCTAGCATATTAAATAGCTTAGATATAGTGTGAAATTTAAGAAAACAAATTTATGTAATTATTTATTCATTTTTAAAATAGTCTCTTACCTTCATTCTGAAAGCGAAACACTTTGATTTGAGCATTTTCTTGTGGCCTGCACATTAAGCAGGATGGCAGAGGGGAAGAGGAGAGAAACGAAAGCAATACAGAAAAATCCTCCACCAACCTGTTGCTGTGGATACTGCATTCCTCCCAGGGCTCCCGAGGTCCGTCCCTGCATTCCCATCGGATATCGCTGAGGTCCTGGAGGGCCATATGACTGCCCCGGGTATGGACTGCTTTGCTGTGTCTGTGAATGAGGGTTATTGCCCATTCCATACAACTGAGGTCTCTTCATTACCATTGGATCCATTGGGCTGCCCTGTTATTAAACACAAGCAAAGATCTGCTTTAAACATACTGTAGGAAGAAATTAGAAACACCCCTTAGTATAGCACAGATTATACCTGCATTTATTCAGCACAGTGAACCTTTATTTTGAACACATCCAACAACAATTCGACATACAAAAATGCAGTGAAGTATAGGGCTCTACAAGCAGCATGTTCTAATTTTCCTATTAATTAGAAAAGAGTTTTGAAATATGGAAATGGGACTTAAAATCAGAGATATGACAAAAATATTTTGCACACGTAAGCAAAAAAAGAAAAAAATGGCATTTAAATTTTCTATTATCTCTGCAGGAGATTAAAAAAAAATCAATAAGCACACTAACATGTATAATGATTAGCAATACTGTCTTTAAAGTATTCTTCCAGCTACACCAATTTTATTTACCTGTAAAGACAGTCTTGGGCAAAAATTTTAGCCTGGAAAAGGTGGCTAGTTTTCAAATTCATACAAGAGATGGTGGAAGAAAAAGAAAGTTTTGAAGGAGCATTAAGCATATGATATGTTACATTTCAGAGCCGTTGCATTGCAATCATGTGCATTAATCGGCTTCCAAATCATAATTTGAGTCATAAGCCACATTTCACATGAAAGTCAATTTGCTTCCTTGCCAGACCTCAGAAAATCCAGGACTGGAATGGTTTGGCGTTTTTTTGGTTATTGTATTGTTTTTTTGTTTTTATTTTGTCAGGATGTACCATGCATCTCAAGAGTTTCACGACTGGTGTCAACCAGTGTGTGACACCTTACTGTCACCTTTTTAACTAGTGAGGACAACTGAATCAGATCAAGAGTATAAACTGTCAAGTACAACTCTACCATGTTCCTACAGTGCTGAGCTACAGCATCTATCCTCTACCTCTTAACTAATGTGCATTAATTCGAGGTACAGAAAAGTTACACTTAAAGAAAAAAAGCCTAACACAATATTAGCTTAATTAAAAGCAGGGTTTTCATAGAATCATACAAATTAGAAAAGGAAAAGACCTACTAGTTTATCCAGTTCATTTCCCTCTTAGTGCAGGACTTCTCTACAGTATATTTTCTAAAATTTTGCCCAATCTAGTTTTAAATGTCTCATGGGATGGGGCTTCTTTTTGGAGATTATTCCACAGCCTAGTAGGCTATGATACTAGTAAGTTTTTCCTGATATTCCATTTAAATTTTCTCTTTCTTAATTTCATTCCACTACTGCTACTTACACTAATTTTTATTTCTTTATGTTTACATCAGTCAAAAATATGTAGGGTATATCTCCTCCAAATTAGTCACGGCTTAGCCAACCGTATATATTTAGTTATTTTCATCTCTTTCCTCACAAATAAATCACTCAAACCCATAATTTTTATCATTGGCCTTCTGTAACATCCCACCTATTTGGCAGTATCTTTCTGATAATGACGTATCCGAAACTGAATGCAGTATTCCATGTGTGATCATACCACAGCTGTGTAGATGGGAACTGTTACTTCTTTGTGATATGCCTCTATGCATTTATTTCAAAAGTGCATTAGCCTTTCTTACTACCATATTAAATTGAACGCTCATCTCTAATTTGTGATTCACTATTGCTCCTATATCAGTTTCACTGGGTTTCTCTTTGCTTTATATATCTGACATTTCAAATTATTTTTGCCAGATTATTAGCTTGCATTTGTTTTCAAATTGAGTGTCATTGGATAATTTTCTGTGCATATTTCATATGTCTCTAGGCCACTATGTATTATTACTATATTCTCACTATAGTGTTTGCAACGCTTTCCAATTTAGAATTATCTGTGAATTAATTAAATTGATGTTTCCTTCCCCTTCTAAAGCATTAAACAAGATGTTATATAAATCAGACTTAACAACACTCCCTGAGCTTCTTTCACTAGACTCTTCCCTTACTCAAAACAATACCTATTACCCTTCATTTTAGGTTATTTCTTCCAGGTTTCAATCCACTTGACAACGTTCACATCCAAACCAATTTCAAGTGTAGCATTTCTGCTACATGGTATCAAAGATGGGGCTAAAAGTATAGGCTTCATAATTAGCAATTCCTACAGTTACAGTTAACTGACACTTTCCATTATAAGATCCTATTTTCAGTTCATAAAATAATAGAATTATAGGGTTAGAAGGGACCACAAGGGTCATCTAGTTTAACTCCCTTCCAAGATTTAGTGGTGTCTAAACCATCCAAGATGGATGGCTATCCAGCCTGCTTTTGAAGGTGCTTCCACAACTTCCCTAGGCCATTCTGTTCCATTGTCTGCTTATAACTTTCAACTAAACTGGTAATAACTTTGCCAAACCGTAACCATTTGGACTGAAACTTTCCAGGAGAGGCTCTACCTGAGGTTGTTTTTTTTTGTTTGTTTTTAATTTGGCAAAAACAGTTCACTCATTTCTCAGAATGAGGTTGGGGAAAAATAGATTGGTTATGTTAATGTTAAAAATTCTTATAACTTTTTCACTGAGAAGCTTTAGCACCTCCATGCTTTGGAGCAGGAACTTGGAATTTGCTCAGAAAGTTATCCTAATGCCTTTTGCTCTTTCCATGAAAAATTGCCCAAATTTGGACAAGGGACTGGAAGCCAGGGATGGGTGGAAACAGACAAGGAACCAGGGGGAAGGTAGGGTGTGTGTATGGTGCAGGTGGAGAAGAAATGGACAAATGGTGCCATATGACTGACTGAATAATGAGACTGAGACAAGAAGCTGAGGGGGAGGGGACAGAAGAGACCGGTCTCTTCACCATTCCTCTGCTGTCAGCAAATATCTGTGAACCCCACTGGCAAAGTGTGTGTCTCATCCACCACTACTGGCTGGTCCACACAAGGATTACAACCTATTACTACTATCAGTTGCTCTGTAGGCTCAAGCGGCAGAGGAGCGTTCAGTGGCACTAAAAGTTTCAACACACTTGATGAACCTTGCGGGTGTCAATATGATTCCACAAGATGAAATTTCTGGGGGGGTTTCAATTTGCATTTTTAAAAACCGAGGAAGTAACATAAAAAAAAAAAGCTAAAAGAATGTTAAGCTTGCGAAGTCAAATACTCAAAAGTTAAGAAATGCCAAAATTAAGGTTGTCCTGAAACCTTATTTTGGCCCCCTTATACATAAGCATTCCAATACAGTCTTTAAATTACATAACATACTATTTTTTCCCATAGGACCCAGTCTCATTCATGGCACAGGATAGACCTGCTCTAAGGAGGAATCAAGGTTGTGTAGTGAATGAGGCTCTTGTATGTAGGACCTCTGCTTCCCTCATTTGTTGCAAAAGCCTGAAGGTTTGCAGTAAATGACACAGGAGATTATAGGAAAAGAAAGGATGGTCTCATGGTTAAGGCAGCTGAATGCTACCCTGGAAAACCGGATCCTATCCCTGCCTCTGCCACAGAGTTCATATATGATGTCACTTAAATTGAACTCTTCCTAGGTGGTCACTAATTTTCTGGATGTCTGATGTGAAATCCTGGAGTCTGGTTTGCAAAAGTACTGAGCACTCACTGCTACAACTGAAATCAATGAGCTGAAAAAAATCAGGCCACAGGCATCTTAAACTGAACCCCCAAAATTAGTGGACACTTTTGACCTTAATCTCTCTATGCCTCAATTCCCCATTTAATACTGGGAATAACACCATTCCCTCATTGCACAGGTGTGTTGTGAAAATTAATTAATGTTTGGGAAGCACTTAGATACTATAGTGATATGTGCCATAGAAAAGCCCATGAGAAAATTAATTAATTAATTAATTAATAATAAAAACCTTGTTTCTGGCATTTTCTAACTTTTGAGTGCTTCACTTTGCAACCATAATACTCTTTTAATGTATTTTTGGATGTGTCCCCCTTCTTCCACTACTATAAAACAGCAAGTTTGTCGAGCAAGACTTGTTCATTTATAAACCTATATTCAAGGTTCCTTTATCCTTTTGGTGTTCAGGTATTTTTTCCTCTTAACATTTGTTCCATTAGTTTGCTAAAGACAGAAGTTACAGCAACAGAATGACAATTACATGTATCACTCATTTTCTGAAGATCAGAGAAACTCTGCTCTTAGCCAGATTTCCCATACCAGTTCTCCAACACTTTTCAAAAGTCATTGCCAGCAATACCATAATTATCTAATTCTTTCAAATACTCAGGAACATATACTCTCAGAAACAAGTGATGTGTACATTTACACACTTTCCAAGTACTCACTTACCTTCCATCAAAAACTATTTTACAAAGCTTTAATTACTTCTTAATTGGCAAAACGTATTTTATTTTATTATAAAAATAATAATTATAAATAAAAATAATATAATATTTTAGTGTTTATTAATTTCATCTCACCTCCTTTATTAATGGATCTAATTTCTCTCCAAGACTACTTTCCCCCTCAATACTTGGAATAAAAACCTTTTTACTGCTTTGGCTAGTTTTTTGCTTATTCTGCTTGTCTACTGCCCACATTTTTTTTCTTGCAAGCCTTCACGGACTGTATTTTTCTTCAGTTTCCCCTATCCTCTTTTCAATTTCTAGTGTAGGTTTCTTTTAAATCTCAGATATTTATACAGCTCCTCATAACACCATATTGTACAATTCTTGTTCTTTGCATTCTTCTTTAGTGGTAGTGTAGTCTATAGCATCTTTATTATAATGTCCTTCTTACAGCAGTGTCAGATCACGTATTTGTACACATGACTTCCAGACTCGAACTGCAACAAGAGCGCATATAATAATAATCCCAACTACTACTCACCTCTGAGTGCTTTAAAAGCACCCAGGGTGAAATCCTAGCCCACTCAAATCAACGGGAACTTTGTTGTTGACTTTAATGGGGCCAGAATATCATACACACCCATCTTTACATTAACAGTCCAGGTACTTGAATAGAAAGAACGTGGAAAGTGCCCACTGTCTGAAAGGATTAACTGAGAGATACTCTTCTGTGCCTGCTATTTCTCCAGGATGCTCAAATGCTAAACAAAGCATCAAATACAGCACAGACCCGTTTACATGCGAATCCGCTTAAAGCCCAGTAGCGCCATGCCTCCCAGTGCTACCTATTTAACACACGAGACTCGTTAACACGCAGTACAGGAACTTGCTATGTAGCGCTACAGATTTGCTCACTAACTCACTGACATAGAAATCGACAGGAAGTGCAGAGCAGAAACGTGTTGTACATCTTTACGTATCACGCACGCTTAGTCAATGTCATGCTAGAGATATATAATATATACAGTAGTACTGTAGTTATATAGTAATATATATACTACATTAGAAAATTTTAACCGTAGATCTAATATAATGGCAGAGGGCAAGCGTCAGCGTTCCTACACTGTAGAAGAAAAGCTAGCTGCAATAGATCGAGTAAATAGCGGAGAAACCCAGGCCAAAGTTTCAAAAGATATTGGGATTGCCAAATCTACTCTCCCAGGATGGCTAAAAAACTAATCTAAACTGAATGTCTTTGTACAAAATATCGATTCTGCCGCGGGGCTTAAGCAAAAACGCATGCGCGCTATTCAGCAAAACCAACAATAGACAAAGCCATGCGAACGTGGTTTGCTCAGGAAAGGCTGAAAGGAATGCCGCTTAGTGGGCCAATTCTTCAAGCCCAAGTGACAGAATTTGGAAATTTAATGGGGGATGAATCATTCCAAGCCAGCAGTGGGTTTATAAGTCGTTTTAAAAAGCATCATGGCATAGCACAGGTATCGATTTCTGGAGAAAGCCGATCAGCCAATGAATCGGCTGCGAACATGTTTCCCGCTGAATTAAAATCTATTTTACAAAATGAAGACCACCACGAAGAACTACTTTATAATTGTAATGAAACAGCTTTATTTGCAAAACTGCTACCTGATAATACTTTAGCCTTTAATTACGAGACACAGAAAACAGCTGGATTTAAAAAGATACAAGATTGTGTGACCTCTTTTTTGTAGTAATAAGACGAGCAGTCATATGCTTACCCCTCTTCTCATTGGCCACTTTCATAACCCTCGTTGCTTTAATCACCTCAATAGAGCCAAACTGCCAGTAATATACGCTAACAGCAAAAATGCTTGGATGACGAGACACATTTTCGACGACTGGTTCCACAACAGCTTTGTTCCAGCTGTTCGTAAGTATCTGTGGTCCAAGAAACTCGAAGCCAAAGCACTTTTGCTACCTGACAATTGTCCAGCCCATCCTCCAGCCAAATCACTGGTATCGAATGGTGGAAAAAATCGAGTACTATACCAACCATTCAACAGAACATAAAAAATTCAACCTTTAGACCAGGGCATTATTCAGAATTTTAAAAACAATTATCAACAGGAGCTGATTTCAGCGATCATGTCGTGCACGTCTTCAGGCATTTCCGAATTCCTGAAACAGTTAAACATGAAGGAAATTAGTTAGTTAGTTAAAAAAGCGTGGGACGGAGTAAAACAAAAGTCCGTTGAAAACTGCTAGATGAAGGCTCTCGGTGATGTCTTTACTGTCAAAGACGGCTCAGACTCGGAAAACTCCAGCAATGGCACTGATTCAGAGCCAGACTTTGAAGGATTTTCAGAAGACGTCCTGCAAACACGCACGCAGACAAAAGAGGATAAAGGTAAACTTTTCTTTCAAATGATAAAAGATTTTAGTTTGGATACATCACCAGAAATCATTACTGAGTGGCTGGAGATGGATGAAGATTGCCCGACTTCAGAATTTCTGTCCGAGGAAGAAATATTAACGGGCTGTGAGGCTACGTCGGACCGTGAAAGTGATGGCGAGAATTCTAATAACGCAGGCCTAAATGACAATGACGACGATGACGAGGATGTCGTTGAAAAGGTCAACATTTCACCCACAGAAGCCCTTAGTGTTGTAGAAACTGTTGTAAGATTTATGGAGGAGCAAAATGCAGAAAATATCGAAATCATTCATCTGCGGCGAATGACAGACTTCATAAGAAAGAAAAAAAATGCAAGCATGAAAGAGCAGAAAATAATGGCGTTTTTTTCTAAGTGAATCATAGACACTTTTTTCAGCATGGCCCTCTTAACCCGCAGTCCGTTAACACACGGTCGTGACGGCTTGACTCCCGACATCCGCGCGTAAATGGGTCTGTACTGTATGTACAAATTCAGCACATTTTCATGAGCAAAAGTGGTGCAATTTTACATTGCAACCCCTTATAAACTCTCAATTTCACTTGCATCTGAAGAATTGAGGTTCTTACCCACGAAAGCTTATGCTCCCAATACTTCTGTTAGTCTTAAAGGTGCCACAGGACCCTCTAAAAAAAGAACAGGAGTACTTGTGGCACCTTAGAGACTAACAAATTTATTAGAGCATAAGCTTTCGTGGACTACAGCCCACTTCTTCGGATGCATATAGAATGGAACCTCTGTTGCTCAATTTCACCAGTATCACCACAGTCTTCCCAGTCATAAGGAAACCATACAAACAAAAGCAGACCCTTGCCCCACTCCCCAAAATTGTGAAAAGATTAAATGTTACATTGACCTTCCCTCCCCCAATGTACCCAGAGTACTACTGGAGGTCCTTCCTCCATCACAATTCCTGTGGAGTGTACTAAGGTAAGTTTTCAGCTCATGGTCAGTCTTGAACTACATGCTTGAACTACATTTCCTGGCATCCAATGATATGTCCTGCCTTTAGCCTCAAAACTTTCTCTCAAATACATGCAGAAAGAAGTTTAAGGCTATAGATGGCACTTGCCTGAAAATATAGTCTCATCTGTCAAAGCAGACCACTAGGCCATAAGATGTCACAAGATATCTCACAGAGGTGTTTTAAGACAGGTGAAGAGAAAGCACCTCCAAAAGGGAATGGGAGAATTCAGCAAGGATGGAATGAGGATCCCATACACAGATGAAAGTTCCTTTATTTTTACCCTAGTTTTCTTCACAAATGGGCAACAAAGCTTAGTAGGCTGCAACTCTGCATAGCTCTTACATCAAGCAAAGTGGTTCACTAGAAGAAAATCATGTTCACCTAAGATAAAACTGCTCTTCAGAGTGAAAAAGTGCAGCTTTTTACAAAAAAAAAAAAAAAGTTGGTTTTGATGATAATGCAAATTTTAAGTGACTACGGCATTAGGTTCGTGCTGCCTCATTTATATCTATAACAAATCAACATGGGCTCAGTGCAGTATATTCTGGAATATGTTTGCCCTCAAATTCTCACAAATTACCATATCCACTAAATTCACCACTGATCTGCTGCCACAACCTCTGCCTCTGTAT
Organism: Malaclemys terrapin pileata; assembly: GCF_027887155.1. Classification (NCBI taxonomy): domain Eukaryota; kingdom Metazoa; phylum Chordata; order Testudines; family Emydidae; genus Malaclemys; species Malaclemys terrapin. Next base: position 92,186,096 of record NC_071507.1, read on the forward strand.
TAAAAAGAACCTGTTTCTCCATTTATAACAGTCTGAAGCTGCAAAACCTTACAGTGAAGATAGCTGACAATCAGCTACCAACATTCCAAGATAAGCAGGCATGAAGTTCCCAGCTCCAGCCCATGCTATGAGTTTTGAATGAGGTATTTATCACAAGAGATAATTACAACTACACCTCTACCTCGATAGAACGCTGTCCTCGGGAGCCAAAAAATCTTACAGCATTATAGGTGAAACTGCGTTATATCGAATTTGCTTTGATCCACCGGAGTGCGCAGCCCCACCCCCCCGGAGCACTGCTTTACCGTGTTATATCCGAATTCGTGTTATATCAGTTCGCGTTATATCAGGGTAGAGGTGTATTCACTACAATAAAATGACACAGGAGGCATAAAGAGGCAACTGAGGAAAAGACAACCCATCCCTAGATTATGGCTTAATCTCTGTTGAATATTATGAAGACTTCCCAGACAATGTATCTAAAGTGACAAAAAAGTGAGGAAGATATCAAAATATAAAAGAAGAACAGGAATACTTGTGGCACCTTAGAGACTAACAAATTTATTAGAGCATAAGCTTTCGTGGACTACAGCCCACTTCTCCTGTTCTTCTTTTTGCGGATACAGACTAACACGGCTGCTACTCTGAAAAATATAAAAGGTGTGCATGTTTTAAATATCCATTAAAAAAACTATGTTGAAATTTAGAATGATATAGTTAAGCACTGAAAAGTCAAGATATTACAAAAAGTTTTCATGTACATCCTTAAAATCTGACATTGCATTATTAGACTACTAAAGAAGCAGGAAATCATCTGCTTTTTTATATATCATCATATTTTATTTAATCCCTTACAAAAAAAATTTTAAAAGTACAAAAATCTCAGCTGCATACGGAAACTTAGAGAGATGTCACTCAAAAGACAAAGGGCCAAATTCACCATGGGTATCAGTGAAGGCAAATCAGTTATATTACCAAAAGTATCTATTTTACCTGTCTTGCAACCTCTGCTTACTGCATGGTCCCAGCTGCAGAGGGCCACCCACAAATATTCTTCCTTGTTCAAAACAAAAAGAAAAACAGAAAAAAAACAGAAAACGAAAAAATTGACACCCATCCCAACACACACACCCCCTCCTCAACAAAAAACACTCTCGAACCTCAAAAAAACCACCACCACCACCACCACCAATATATCATAGATTCAAAATACAGGACATTTGCTTATTTTTGGCTACATGCATTTTCCCCACCATTCTTCTAAAACCATTTAATATTACTTAAAAACTGGAGGGTTAGGGGTTCAACCATTTCCTAGCTATTATTTTGGAGGCGGGTAAAGCTATAATGCCTATTGAGAGAATAAATCACAACAAAAACAATGAAGAAAAGAAATCTGTTTTTAATGAACCACATATGAGTTGCATCTTCATGTTGTCACTGGAAGTGCAAGCAAAGGTTAAAACAACATTAAAAAGCAATTATATACATTTATAACACCCAATGGCCAAAACAATCCTATGGGCTGAGACAAGTTCATGTGACAACACAGCTTAGCACTGCTACCCTTTGAGTTTTTTTGCTACCAACAACTATTAACAATACTGAGTGAACTCCTGGCCCCATTGAAGACAATGAGAGTTTTACCATTGGCTTCAATGGGTCCAAGATTTCAAACTCAGAAACCTACGTCTTCCTGTCAGCATTTTTTCCCCATCACCCACCTAATCACCTCCAATTTTCATTCAGGAGGACCCAAAATTACGTTCCTCAACTTATAATTGTATATTCATTTCCTCTGGTTTTCTTTGCTCCAAAGCATCTACCTTTGGGACTCAGAAGTACCCATAAATCTGCTCTGACAGCTGCCAATGTGTTCTTCTGTGATACAAAAGTACCTTCTGGTGAAGCAGAAACTAAGCTGATTCTGAGCCTCAACAGTGGCCAATGCTGTGGTTCAACCAGGAAAAGAAAACTAATTTACATAAACCCACAACTGTAAAAATTAAAAATTTCCAAAAAGGTACAGGTGTGAAAAATGTACATTTACACAAACTTCCTACCTTGAAAAATTAAAATTAAAGAAGTTAGTAAATCTGTCCCCTGCCTTACACACACCTAACCAGGTGAAGAGGAACCACAAGTGAGAAAAGCAGGTAGACAAAATAAAAATGCATCTATAATTCAGTGTGTCAGCAGAGAAAATGCACTTTCCGACCTTCCCACTCATCTTCTAAAGACCTACTCTCTCGGTTCAAGGCACTGAGACCCTCTTGAGTGGAAGCCACCTTAAACCCATTTATTTTTTCTGTGTTTGTACAACACCTAGCACAATGGTGCTCCTAGCCTCTAGGGTAATACAAACAGTAATGTTCGGTTCCTGGCCAGTGGCTCCCTAGGCTGGAGCTTGTGACCTCACCTTCCTCTCTGCTCCCAGCATATCCACATAAATGGGTTCATGGAAAGGATACTATAGCTGGGAAAGTGCCCTGGTTTAGCTTACACTCCTCTTTTTCCTAGCTGGTCTGGGGATGAGGCTCTCAGCTTCTGCAGCAAGTAAATGTCTTCTCCGCCCTACAAGTCTGCTGTCTGCTCAGTATCTGGAACTGAGGGCTCGTCTACACTATGGAGGGGGGAATCGATCTAAGTTACACAACTTCAGCTACGTGAATAACGTAGCTGAAGTCGACGTACTTATATCTACATACCACAGTGTCTTCACTTTGGTGTGTTGACGGGAGACACTCTCCCGTCGGTTCCCCTTGTGCTTCTCGTTGAGGTGGAGTACTGGAGTCAATGCTAGAGTGATCGGCAGTCGATTTATCGCGTCTATACTAGACACGATAAATCGACCCCTGCTGGATCGATCGCTGCCCGTCAATCCAGTCGGTAGTGTAGACAAGCCCTGAGAAGAAGAAGAATTCTTTCACCTACTTCTTCGTGAGGCTATACTAACATAAGTAATGGGAAGGAGGAACATTTACTAAGAGTGATAGCTGCCGGGCAGGAATCAGACAGCAGCCTAGCATAGCCTGAAAGGAGCTCATTCCCTCTAAAGAGAAGTCCCTGCAAGGAAGAAGTCGGGTAAGAGGAAGAGTGTATAAAATGTTGGTGATTAGCTAATGAGAGGTGCAGAAAAAAAATACAGTATCACATTTTAAGGAGAATCTTGCTATAATAAAATGATATCCAAACAGATCTGGGGATATTTTCCCAGCTATTTGGTCTTGTTGGGGAAAACTTAATGGTTAATGTATTTTCACTGTGGGGGAAAAAACAGGCCTAGTTAAGGAAATGACAACATCAATACGGGGGAAAACAGCATACCCACAAAAAATTATGGTACTGCTATAGTAACTAGGTCATAAGCCTACAGTTCATAGTTATCTGCAGATTTTTCTACTCTGAGTGTTATATATAGTTCTTTATTAACACACACAAAAAAGTATGCTGGTCATATATCCTCAGCATTTATGGCAAATTATTAATCAAGTCCCACCTGAAACAATTTGTTAAATTGATTTTAATCATTGGGCCTCTCATGTGAAGCTTTGTATAATCAGCATTTCATTTACAAAATTAATTGCCTGATTGATTCTCAAGAGGCAGTAGCTGTCATTACACTGCTGTCATAACTTTTGAGTAGGGGTGTCACAACATGGAATTCTGACAGTATGAAAGGCACTTCTATTTAAAAGTTGGGGGTGGGGGTGAAAATAAATACAGTGATTTCACAGAGTTGCTCTTTGGTCTGAAAGAAAGTAAAAAACATTACTTGCCAGTTTTAGACTGACTCCCTGCCTTCCTCCCACTGAACTAATGGACTAATCTACTCTTCAGCACTCCTTACTCAGGAGCAATGTCCATGTAAGTCAATTATATAATGGTTTGTGACTGGGTATAATGGAGTTGTTGGTGGATATAGGTGTTAATCAGGGGATAAGTAAGTACTAAGGTTGTTTGTGGAGTATAAGTTTCCTAACTTTCAAATGTATAGTGATTTTTGCATATATAATTTTCCTGACAAGGTTGTTTTAAATTAAACAAAGGATGCATATATAATTTACAACCCTACCATCACAAAATCCCCCTTGGCAGGGAATGGGGTTTAGAGATTTTGGGAAGGAAGATATTGGATGCTAGGACCAGGTCACTGAGCTAGGAGCTCAGGAAGGATGGAGGGAGGATCTCTGGTTTGGGGTCCCCGCCCACCCATATTTAAAAGAAAAATCATTGTTATTTACTACAATAATGAGTTTAGGATTTTAAAAGCTACCTTCACAAACAAAAAATGATGGAAACTTTTTTTTAAAAAGGTAAAAATGTAAGTTTCCACTAAACCCTCTGGAGAACTTTTAAAGTCTTCTAGAAGCTGACCTATTTCTGAGGCAACTCCAAAAATAAGCTCCTCGACTTCTCAGAATCCTATGCACTAGATCTCACCAACTGCTCTTGAATGAGACAAATTTGAATTTTCTAGGCCAGGCTGGTTTTGAGATTAGTGTGACAAAATATCATGGAGGTAATTTTCTGAATGCACCAAAACCCAGTGGAAAGTAACGGTGTGAATAGTGCCACACAAATTCTAATTCTGACCAGCGACAGCCCGTCTCTCATTACAGCCCTCTACCCTTGTCTGACTTTCCTCTTGGTAGGTAGGCGCTCTCTCTCCCAAACTTTTCTACTGTGGCAGTCAGCACATGCTACTCCAACATGCACAGGATGCTGAGATCTATTTTCCCTCCTTGGCCTACTCCCCACCTTCTGCACCTCAACTTTTTCAGGTTTTCCAGTGCATGATCAAAGAAGCAGTAAGAGGAACCTCAGTAATAGGTAGGTTGCTGGTGTAAAGGTAGGTGGGGACACAGAGCTTCAGATAGCAGAAGAACCAGTAAATAACTTCCTTTTGCCTCCGCAGTAAGAGGGAAAACTGTTCAACAACTCAGAGCCCCAATGACAGAAGTGGTGGGCAGAGTTTCTGAACAACCCTTCTGCCATCCAGCCACAGTAAGACAATGGAGAAAACTGGAGATCCATTTAACACAGGGGTCTCAAACACACGGCCCGCAGGCCAAGCTATTTGCTGCGGCCCGCCAAGCTCCCCCGCACCCACTTCCCCCCCTGCGCGCCGCATCCCCACTCCTCTGCTTACTTCCAGGTGCTCTCTGCCGCCAAACAGCTGTTTGGCAGCATTTAGCCCTTTCCGGGAGGGGGGAGGAGCGGGGAGCCACACGCTCAGGGGAGGAGGCGAAGAAGAGGCGGGGCAGGGGCGGAGATTTGGGGAAGAGGTTGGAATAGGGGCAGGGAGGGGGCGGAGTTGGGGTGGGAACTTTGAGGAAGGGATTGGAATGGGGGTGGGAAGAGGCGGGGTGGGGCCTCATGGAAGGGGTGGAGCGGGGACGGAGGCAGCAGGGGGGGGTTTGTCAGTGATGCAGCCCTTGGGCCAATGTACTAGTCCTCATGTGGCCCTCGTGGTCATTTGAGTTTGAGATCCCTGATTTAACACATCCACAGTGAGAGAAGTAGTAGCATAGTGAGGTTTTATGGGGGAAGTGTAAAGCAGAGACCCATTCTACAACCTCCTGCCTCACAACAGGTGGTGAGTTCTGGTAATGTTTTCCCATTTTCAACCCTAATTTCATATTTTTTTCCATAATCCCCTATTATCTAAGAATGGCTTTGATTAAAAAAAAAACTTTAGCCAGAGATAATATGCAAAATTCCTAAGTAATATTTTTAGGCTGATGGGTGATTTTGAAGGCAAACTCGACCCTATAATGGAAACCCGTTACAACTTCCACTATGAAGAGCTACTGTCTCTTCACATTTATATATATATGAATTTTTCCCTCCCCCAAAGGATTTTGCATGTTATTTAACTTCCTCTAAAAAAGAAAAATTTGGGGGCTTAAGTAATTTGATGGTCTAATTTTAAAATAGTAATTGCTGCCTTTCCTTGGTTCATATGTGGTCCAGGTCAAAAGTGATAGCACCTTTCACCAATTGTTGGCTGTTCCATGCGCTTTAATAATACATTGGTGGTGTCAGTATAGTTCCTAGTGAACAAATGATCATATCACTAAAACCTGTTGTCCCAATTAACAACCATATTAGCAGTCTCAGCTGAGAGACCATAGACCGAATGGGCATAGATAATGAATCTAAAGATAGGCCCACAAGAGCATTGTTTAAGCACAAGATATTGCTGACTGGGCTGTCCATGCTTTCCCTAACCTACAGATACCCTAACTCATTCTGTCAATGCTGGCACCTTTCATGACTATCAAACTAACTTTCTAAGACAAAGAACAAAAACATCAAAAGCAGATAAGTATCACACTAATTTCACTGTGGTTTAAAGTGTTATAGACAGGAAGTGGATTTCTTCAACAGCCAAAACCAATACAGAATGACGAAGATTGGGTATGAGAGGAGATTTTTCAATATTAATTTCTCACATTTTAAAATGAAGTAATAAATCTGAATGAATGGAAACACTGAGGAAGATCAAGCCTTTAAACTGTTTTAGAGCAGTGGTTCTCAAAGCCGATCCGCCACTTGTTCAGGGAAAACCCTGGTGGCCAAGCCGGTTTGTTTACCTGCCGCATCCGCAGGTTCAGCCGATCATGGTTCCCACTGGCCATGCTTCGCCGCTCCAGGCCAATGGGGCTGCGGGAAGGGCGGCCAGCACATCCCTCAGCTCCTGTTGCTTCCCGCAGCCCCCACTGGCCTGGAGCGGTAAACCGCGACCAGTGGGAGCCGCAATCGGCCGAACCTGAGGACACGGCAGGTAAACAAACCGGCCCGGCCCGCCAGGGGCTTTCCCTGAACAAGCGGCGGACCAGCTTTGAGAACCACTGTTTTAGAGAACACTGTGTGAGGAAACCTTGAATTTACACTCACACTTACAGAAAGCTACATCTGCACCAGCTCTTTTATATAATGTAACTGATTCCCAAGTATCATTTTACAATTCTGATTAGGTTTTACTAAAATCTTGTTTATTAAATTGCTTTCCAACTAAATCATGTATCATTTGAAAAGATTATATTGCAACAGTGAAACAACACACTTGGGATTACGCTTCATCTGGATTTTTAGAATTAAAAGGACTAATATTATACAGTTGTAAATTTCCCTTTAAAAAGAAAGAGGGGTTATGTTTATCAGTATAGTTGTAAAGCAAAACAATTACGGTACCTTGTGAATATAACATACATACTCAAAGACACACGTGGCAATACTGAAAACACGTAAAGCTTGGGGATTTTTTCATAGCTGTTCAAATCACAGTTTCTGCTGTACGCAACAAACAAAACGGGGGTGGGGGGAGGAGAAGCAGAGATGGCTTACACTTCATTGTACCAACAGTTTCATGGATTCATGAAATCCATGAAAAACCATGGAAGCAAAAATGCAAGATTATTTTGTCTCACTTAAAGAGATGTTTTTGTATAATATTCAGAGATGCCACATTACAAAAAGACATCTTTTTTAAAAGCCTATTTTCAGAGATTTGTCAAAGGTTTTACCCGTGACTCCCACTGACTTTAGCTAGTGATAAGACTTAAAACTCCATGTGTACAGCTCTGAGACAGTTACTCACGAGCCCCTTTGTTCAACAAATGCATGACTTCTGTGCAACTTCATTCTAAACGTTCTCAAATATACTATGATTGTTTTTAGTATCAAACAATTTAAGAAGTCATTCAGGATCAACATGCAAGATATTTATTTGAAGGATGCAAGAACAGAAAATATAATTTTTATTTTACTTTGCATCTTCCACCCTACTGAAATCAGTTTTAACAAAATAAATATAGAATCTCACAATGCCATTTTTTCAGGGTCTTTTATTCAGAATATATACCATTTTTAATTGCCTCTTTCTTGCTTTATTACTGTTGGGGGGAAAATATTTGTCCTTCATGCCTACTTCTGCTTATTTATCAACCCACAAAAGGACCCAAGCATGGGCCTGAGTTTTGAATCTGAATTTTTGCCCCTTTAATGGGAAAAATGGAATTTAAGAGGAAGATGACAGTTGAGAAGGAGACGGAACATTGGGACCGGCTGGTTCCGTGGCAGTTGAACAGGAGAAGGAGGAGGAGGAGGAAGAGGTGCGCAGGAAAGGTACTGTCACAGCATCCATCGCAGCTAGAAGCCCATGAGGAGGAGGAGAGAGGTGGGGCAGAAGAGACGGTGGGAAACCAGGCAACACGTACGAGCAGGATCATGTCCGAGACAGTGGACATGACAGGGGTGAAGAGGTAACCAGCACTGTGAGGGGAGACCGACAGATGGGCAGAGGAACAGTCACCTGACTGGGTAAGCGCCCAGCTCTACTTTACTGTGTCTGACTGCACTGAGGGTGGGAGGAGGAGGGCTGTACAAGGGTCTCCTCTATACCATTTCCCCCACTTATTTGACTCCACACCACCAGCGTGAGCAAGAGCCCCGAAGACATCCTGCCCCTAACTGCACCCGGGCTGACCAGGTAAGACCCACTCAGTCCAATTCACATCAGCTTGTGCTCAAGTCAGGGATGTATGCCTCCCTTGTTCCTCCTAAAACCAGACTCCTGTGTATGGTTCTGGGCAGTAATTAGTTTGGGTGAGATGTAAACAGGTTTGGGTCAATGCTACAAGTAATCAACACACCTGGAAACTACTTCATCAGGAAGTCTTCTTTCTACGTCTGCATAGTTATGTCTAGAAAACTATAGCTGCGACAACCACTGCAGGAATCTAAGGAGATCGTGAGGAACAGAAGGGGAGACCAAATGTACAATAAGACAAAACTTATTACACTGCCACAGATTATTCCACTTACTGTCTGGGAGAGTGGGTTTCTTAAAGCATCTCTCCACCACAGAAAAGCTGTAATACCGATCAAGCATCTAGGAACAAGAATTATGATACCATTCTATCACCTATCATTCTTAGGCTTCCTGCATTAAATATTGAAGTCCTATTGTGATAATATGATACCAAAATTTGGAGACACTTTTTATAACCCAGAAATTCTTTCAAAACAGTAAAATTACCATAGGCTTTTCTACATAGTGAAATTTACTGGCATAATTATACCAGTTTAACTCCCAGTATGGAAACTCTTATTTTGGTATAAAAGTGACTTTTTCTAGTTTAGCTTCTGTTGCTTTGGAAGCAGAATAAATTAACCTAGAAAAAGGCACTCACTCTGGAATAAACGGGTCACCATGGGAAGTTAGAGCAGTATAACTATATCAGTATAGTTATGCTGGTAAATTTCCCCATGTAGACAAGCACTAGGTCACTAGTTCAAATAAAATTTCTAGCAAAACAAATGGACACCAAATTCCATTAAAAATACATAATCACATAAAGCACTTAGTTTATTTTTGATACACTTTCCATATTTTTGAATGATGAATTACTGAAAATTATTCTTACTGTCTTCAAACATTTTTTCCTCCAAAGCCATCTCATACAGTATTAAATTATTCCTCTGGTTGCAACATCATAAACTAACACTTTGAGAATGGCTGTGATATCTCCCACACAGATTTAGTTCCTCATAGCATAAAGCAAGTGGTGAGAAACAAGGTATAATGAAGGAGAAAGGTGCCATTTACACATTTATTTGTTAGGCTAACACCTTCTGAAGTACATTGCCAGCTAGTTTAAACAGTCAGTGCTGCAATAATTTAGTCTCCATCCTTTTGACAATTTGATTCACACCTCATTTGCTACCAAAGTTAAAATATTTCAGTCAACCTTGAGAAACCAATCCTTTTTACTCCCCACAGAGAAGATGTATACAGTATATTTTTAACAACTGTACCACTTGTTTGAGTTGAAGCTATAAACAGAGGTTCTTCAGAATTCTGCCCTCTCAAACAATCATGGTTATCTGGTAGCCAAAAAATATAAATTAACACCAAATAAAATTTGTCACCATTTAATACAGGTGCTCTAACAAGAAAGTAAACAGTAATTCTAGCTACATTATATACAAACATGGAAGGGCATAGACCTACTACCTTAACCATATCTGTGAAATATGTATAGTGAAATTATTAAAAAATAATGATACTTTAATTTTAGGATTCCTATTTGAAAACAATATAATTAAGTCTTACAATACAGCTGAAAGACAGGAAAGCATTATTATACCCATTTTGCAGATGGATAAATGCCTACCCCAAAGAGAATTTTTTTTCCTTTTAGTGATATATTATGTGGTGTTGTGAAGAATTTTATCTTTAGGAAATACATTGTGTATATTAATTTTGTTATTTGGATTATATCTCTAATGTCCCTGAAAGTGGTTTGTTAGGGCCAATAAGAGTGGGCCAACAAACAGTGCATGAAGAGTGAGTGATGAATTACATAGCAAGTGATATGAAACCAATTTTTGTCACCATTTGCAAGTTTAAATCTTGCATTTGCATGTGCAAATCCAAAATTTTATGTACACAAATTCAGAAGTAAATCCATCAAAACCCTCAGCCCAGGGTTTTCAAAGCTACAGATATGCATCTTGTGGTGTTCTGCATTTTAAAAAACGAAAGTATGGTTATCACTGTTAAAAGGAAATTTTAAAAATTTAAAACAGGAGGAAAAAATAGTCGAAGATATGTTTGAGTGAATATTACAAAAAGGAGGGGAGAATTTTTTTTCCAGTTTCCTTGCAAGCTTGAAGAGTTATCTTCAGCTATTTAAAAATAATCATAAATTTCAATGTTTTAATAAGATATTGTTGGAAGGAAGGTTGGCCTTGTGAACTGTGATTGAGATTTGGCTTCTCTTGCCAACTCTATCACGGATTTACAGCATGACCCTTGGATAAGTCATTTGAAGCCTGATTTTCAAAGGCACTGAGTACCTGCAAGTCCAGTGAAGCAAATGAGAGTTCTGGGGTGCTCAGGATCTTGCCCATTCGGTACCTTGCCTTCTCATCTGTTAAATGGGGATAACAACTCCCTTTCCCACAGCAGTGTTGAGAGGTTAGACCCATTCATGTTTGTAAAGTGCTTTTAGAGTCTTGGATGCAAGGAGCTATAGCAGTGCAAAGTATTATTATTGAGTGCCCAGATATTGTGTAAAATTAACATTTATCTGAACAAAACAAAAACCCATAAACACTGAAGAAGAGCTCTGTGTAGCACAGAAGCTTGTCTCTTTTAGCAACAGAAGTTGATCCAATGAAAGGTATTCATCCACCTTGTCCCACAAAAGCAGTCTTTCCTCTGGCAGATTCTAGCTTGACACCACACAAAGTGCACATATTTCAAATTAGTTTAATAGTATTTTGCTACTGTTCACAAATAAATATTCTACACTGGTTAGGGACGGAGGACATTCACTTGATTCAGCTCCTTCCTTGCTGACCTCCTGTCACTAAAAGGTTTACTACCATGAGCTCAATCTCTGAACCTTGGGAGTCAAAAAAAGCTGCCTGCTCTGTAAAAGAGATGTCTAGATCTTCTGCTGAATGTCTGAATAGTGAGCTAAAAAAATTCAAACACATTCAAGATTCCTTACATATTCCCAAGCATTGAATCTGAAAGTGACAGCCATCACATGCTACAGGCTGCTAGGTAGGGAATGACAGTTTGAGAAATTGAAAGGATTTAAAAAGAGGTGAGGGATAGAGACAGCGTGGCAGGCATCAGAGAGGATGTGTATCCTAATTTCTGGAAAGAGAATTTTAGCTACGTTTTTCCACCTTTGGCACCTTGTTTGGGGGCAACTTTGCTAGTCTGTGGCAATGTCGCCTTGGCCTACAGATTTCAAGAAAAATTAAATGCCAAAATATAGAAACACCAAAAGGCTAGATTTCATTACGCCATGTATTTCAACAAGGACTGCTCCACTTTGCAGTCCCACTTCTACTCTTCCTCCTTTTCAGGAGGACTCCAATGAAGTGATGAAAATGATAAATACTAAATATGATGAAGGCACGTCACTTAATCACCAGAGTCCATAATTGTATTATTTACAACTATCAAAAGATAAGCGAGGTATGCCTAGACACCTCATACCAAAAGGTGAGTAACCACTGTATCCAACAAATGTCTGTCCACTGAGCATTTTGAGATCAAAAGGGACTCCATATTATTTGGAAAGTCAAACGCATTACAAAAATAAAGCTTACTGGAAATACAACTCAAAGAAATTTGCTCTCAGCCATAACTGAAGAAGAAAAAAAATCAATGCTAGCACAAAATAAGAGGAGGAAGGGGGAAAGATACAGTATCCCCCTGAAAATAGAAATTAACATGGGCAATATTTTGATCACACTGTCTGATTTTAAGAGCAAGGTCAGATCCTGCAAGCAGTCCACTCAGCAGGAGAGACATCCTAAAGATGACCAAAAAAACCTTCATTTTTCCCTGACATTAATCCAGCTATGTGAGCAAGACAGGAAGAGTTTGACTGTACTTGGAAAAAGCCTTTCCTGAAAGGGTAGACAGGGAGAAGACAAAAAAAGAAAAGAGGTCAAGGTCTGTATTTTTTCCAAGTAAAAGACAGATTATCGTCAAAAGGTAAAGGACTCATCTTCAGGGACTGAGCTGAGGTATAACAATTGTTGCCCACTATAAAGTACAAAAAAAAAAAATTGGTGGAATCTGAGGAAGATTAGGCAATACACCATGAGAAGGAACTGGCTTTGTAATTTTTCACTGTTATTTGACTCCTTAAGAGTTTTTGTTAAGTAAAGTTAGAATTACCTTTCTCATATAAGAGTACAATGAAAAAGTTTTGAGGCCTGGAAAGAAATTATGATTGTAAGCAGAAATTGGTTGTGGATTAATTATAAAGCTGAAACTGTTTTTATTTATTATTATTAATTATTATTATTATTTCCCTGGATATATGATGGGAAGTAAAATAAGCTTTAATATGCTCCATGCATTGTGGTAACTTACTAGGGTCTCAAAGAAAAGTTAGAATGATGAAAAACAAACATTTTGGCCAGTTTGCTCCTCTTTCAGAGATCTGGGCAACTGTTATTTAGAGACCAGAGGGAAGAAAAGATATGATGTGAGGAGAAGCAGCTGACTTTGCTTAAGGTTCTGAATTCCAAATCTGATGTGGAGGATAAAGTGGAGAAGAAATCCAGGAGTCCTCTATGAAAACAGTCTTAAATAACATTTAAAATGCCTAATTTTTGTGGGTATGTCCATGCACAGGAAGATAATACATAGCACATGGTGGGCACTATGGAATTCAGATAATAATGAAAATCTGCAATAGTCTTTTCCTCTCTTCATTCCCAGTCTTTTCTTTACTTATTTCCAGACTCACTACCTTGCTTCCCTCCCCCCATCCTTTTCCTAATTTTCCTACATTAGATAAGGGAGCTTGGGTTTTCCCAGCTCTCCTTTTAAGGCAAATGCAGACAAGAGGTTTTTGATGACAGACTGACATTTCTGGTAAAATGGAATGTCTCCCTCTCACGTCTACATCTATTTCTCCTTGCTTTTTGTTTCACTCTCCTCTTGTTTTTTATTTCTTTCTTCTTCTCTCTCTATACCATTGTTTGTCTTCTCAAAGTCTTAATCCCACTCATACTTTCACAGATAATTACTTCTATAAAGTTTCTCTTCTCCATCACCACAGATAATTATTTGTATTACACAACCTGTTGCACTACCACATCCTGAAGAACATTCAATTAATGCTCTGATCCCCACTCTGTCACAGCCAGTACAGGGCACAGAAGCAGCCCTAGAAGCCCAGACCTACCAACAGACTCTCATAGGCTGAGACCATTTTCATTTTTAAAAACCTGCCACAATGAAATGTCCAGGACTATGGCTCCTGCTGTCTGAGGATTTTTCTGAAACGTAATTAAGACCTCCCACCACTAGAAGTGGTTATATTGGGTTATGCAAGAGCCTAGGTAGTAAATGCCCCGCTTCAAAAAAATAATTCTGTACCTCAGCCACTTTTGTGCTCCTGCTAGCACAGAACAGCATAGCCAGACAGGTCAGAGGCTGGAAGGGGTTCAGGGAAAATTCACAAGCCATATTCTTCCTGGACATACAGCCTCATTAGCCCATCCTTGCCTAACTCTGCAATGGCAGGGGCCCAGGGCTGAATAGGGGTGGTCACCTAACATAATCCATCACTGCAAAGACTGGGATCATGGAGTATGAGAAGGGACTCACCGTTCCCATTTATTTCAAGGGGGAGGGGAGAAGAAAGAAATGGGGTCAGAAATGCAGAGACATAAAATTAGAAGAGACAAGGGGGATGAAAAATAACTCTCAGAAGGGAGGAAAAACAGCACGACCTTGTGAAGGAAAGGAAAGAGACAGATAAAGACAATCAGCAAATTAAATCTCTCACTCCCTGGAAAGGGAAATATAATAGGAGAGAAGGCTTGAGCCAACCCAACCCACAGCAAGGCTGGCAGACAGCAGTGTTCCTGGAAAATGCCAAAGAGGGAATGGATACCCTTTTTTGAACACTCCAAATGATTTCTTCCCCCTATAAGTAAAGAGCTCTAGGTAAGAAGAATCTTCAGAGTCATGGAGCTGGATCAGTCACAGGGAACAGGAGAGTAGCTCATTAGTTTGGATATGACTCCAAACTTCTGAGCTCTTTGGGGCAGGGACTGTCTTCTTGTTACCTGATTAGCCAACACCTAAAACAACGGGGTCTTGGTTCATGGCTGCAGTTCCTAGGTATTACTGCAGTACAAAAATGGACATTTATCTAAACCTAAAATCGTCTGGGACCCTGAATTAAGATGTTTACCAAACAAATATTCTGATATTCACCAGAACTCACAAAAAACATTCCGAGAGAGAGGCCCTAGTGGCCCCCAGATCTTCGTTTATTTGGAGAATTGTCTCTGGACATTTATTTTAAATCCTGGCATCTATACCAGTACTCTAGGAACTGCATGAAACCACTCCTACAACACGGACAGCCTCAGCAACAGATTGCTCTCTGTAGTGACCAACCCCTTCTCTTCAGAGGAAGTACTAAATTAAGTTGGGAGATTTTCTTCTGAATTATTTGAAGTGTTTTCTTTTTCACTATGATTGGACTTCAATTACTGTAGTTGCTATTTATATTATTTATTATCGGTATTACTATAACACCTACAAGCCCTAGTCTTGGACCAGAACCCCATCAGAATTTTTATTTTAAAGTCTGGTTATGGGCTTTATTAGCCAGGCAAAATAGGAGTATACTATTAAAAACACCACAAGGTAAATTTTTGTATAAAAATATTTCACTATATTTACATATTGCAGTAAAATATATTTGAGCTATATGTACAATCAGCCAAAATCCCAGAGATCTCTATTGTGCAATACTAGCTCTGGCTGATTAACAGAAATTTAATTTACACCATGCATGAGGCTGAGATCACAAATCATACAATACACATTAATTTCATGTTTTAAAGCAGAGAGAAAAAATGATGCTTAAAAGAAAGTGATTGCATACATACCTCTTCATTGGTAATAGACTATCCTGTTTTTTACATGTGGAAATTAATGCTTTTATAATTTAAAAATTAAAAGATCCTTTAAAAAAAATCTTTAAAATACTCAAATTTGCATGATTTTCTAACACTTAAAATCAGATTCTACATAGAATGTTAAAGGGGGGGACAAGCTTCAAATTATTAATAGTAAAAGGTTATAAAAGCAAATCTTGTTAAGGGATGCAGCTAAGCAATATACAGTCAAGAATTATCACTCAAAATAAACAAAATATTCCCCAAACGTATCTCTTTACACTTGTTTTTCATAGCATCTAAATCAGCAGTTTATCTGTATCACTGAATTATTCCATTCTCTACAAGGTAAGAAAGCAGCTTGCCTGTATATACTGCCTCTGTGTGTTATCTATATGCATTCCATTTGAATCCAATTTCCTTGCATTACCTCTGCCCAGGTCAGGGATGAATGGCTGTCAAATTCCCTGAGGAATAAAAAGAAAAACCCTTTCTTCCTGAGGCAGCAAGTTTCAATTCACAGAGCACATGGCTAATCTACATATGTGAAGGTCATGGCACTTCAGTCAAAGAGGTTAAGAATGGAACAGTTCACGTAAGGGGCTGTCTTAAACATCTTGGCGTGGTGCCCAACAAGTGAAATTGTTGAAAAGCAATAGATAGCTTCTGGCAGCAGTGAGGGGGAAAATATTTTGATCATGTGATGCCATACAAACTAACTAGTTTGCTTCATGTGTGAAACTTTTATGCACAGTACAAAATACCAAATTTGGAATCAACTCCAGATTCCAGCCTACTTTCTTTGGCTATATTACCTACTTGTGGAAAAAATATGAACTGTATTTAGCATTATTTTAGGATACAAATTCCTGAAGCCAGGAATATAAAAAAATATATATATTAACAGTACATATAACAAACCTTTACAGCCAAGTGACTATTAACTATATATTACTGGAAGATTTCATCTCCACCAAACATAGGAAAGTAAGAAACTATTTATGCCACAGAAATCTACTGCATCTTTTCATTTATTAGCAGAACTATAAAATTAAATTAAATCTGGCAAGCAAAATTAATTTTTCATTGCTAGTACTCTACTAAAGTTTGCTCAACTCCAGTGCCAAATATATTTATTTTTCACAGGTTATGCAAAGTAATTTTGTATTTGAGACTGCCATAAAGGCAGAATTATTTATCTCCCCCATTCACGTTGAAAATAAATAATAAAAAAAAAAAAAACACCATAAAAGGACCTATTATACTACCTATTTTTACTCAGGAGCTTTGCTTGGGTAAGGAGTAGTGAGTAGGATCAGAAAAACAGGAGAATCATTTTCTGCAAACAACCTTGATTGAAGGTAAAGTAAAGCCTCAGTACTTAGTATTTTATATAAACAAAGAAGACTCAAATGTTCACAATTGTTACACATGAAATACACAATTCCATCCATATTTCCATTTGAATCAAGGTTTTGAATAAAACCAGAAAATTCCTTAAACGCAACAAACCTCTTTATCTCCATTTTTAACCTTAAAAAAATACAATTTAGGTACTACAACTCAGTCTTGTTTTCAAAAGAAAATTTCAGAGCTGATGTTTCAGTACCTCACTTACAAATAAATTAGTCTGACAATCTAATTAACTAATACAATCAATTTATGTTTAACAACTGGTCCCAGATCCTTTCCAAGAAAGGAAAGCGTCCAGTCCCCAACCCGTCTTCTTTCTCTTGTTGCAAAATATGACAACTGGCTGGTTGGATTAAGCTAATATACAACTGAATAATATTTTACATTTAAATATCACTTTTTATTCAAGGAACTCAAAGCACTTCACAAAAGCATCAATATTCTCTTTTTATACCTGGGGAAACTGAGGCACACTGATGTTAAACCAATTCTCCTAACACAGTCAGTGGAGAGTTGCAATAGAATTCAGGATTCCTGACTCCATCTCTATTTAATGCCAGCTTTCTAAAGCTACACAACTTATTCAAAATGGCCAAATTCACTTCTCGTGTAAATCAGCACTATTCTACTAACGTCAATGGGAATTGCACTGGTTGATGCCAACAATAAATTGGCTATAGCCACATGGGGACTAGAACTGTAATAACACAACCGCATGTTTTAAAATGGTGATCGCTTGCAGGGTTTTTCTAACCTGATTTTCCTTATCTCCTCACACCAAGAGCCATATCAAAACTGTATTTAAAGGGTCTTTCTGCACAGACCAGTCTATAATTGTTATAACAATCCAATCCCCTCCGTCTCATAACTTAATTCAGTCTTCTTTAAGATGGGACCAAATAGAGTTTTTAGCTGGACTTTACAGGGCAATTAGATTGATTCAACAACAATTATGTAATGGTTCTAATACTTATGTTCACAAGCAAAATTATATAATAATACAAATCCCCAAAATGATAGATATGCTTTTGCATAAGAAGGTCCTTAAACACAATTCAGACACAGTTCTCAGAAAAAAAAAATCCTGTACTCGATGATTAAGTGAAATGGACTACTACTCTACTAGGCAGAGACAGGGGTGCAGAAAAAAAGGGCAGCAATTAATTTCTGTGCTCAAAACCCTGCTTAACAAGTCCAGAAGCAAAAGTTTATCTGACCAGTAATGCCCAAATTAGAGAGAATGGAAAGTGGTAAATGGGTTGCATCCTTCTATAGACATTCAATCTTCCTTAACTAACAGCTGCTGCCAAAATCACTATGCTTTAAGTGCAAGATGCTACATGAAGGGATCAGCATTTGGTGTAAACTCTGCACTGAATACAGGTCCCCTCGAATATTTGGGGAACCAAGAACTAAATTCATATCACAGATTAGACTTTCTGTACAGAAATTTAGTAGTAGCCACACCGCAGCTATTATCTCTGGGTTTGGTACTGGATAAAATAGCTGGCATTTCCAGAGCACAAAGAGGCCAAACAAAGATTTAACAAGAATTTTGATGAAGATGTAAAGGTAAAACCCTTGTACACTGTCTCCCGGACAGTGACTCTGTGCAAGACGGGTTCACACTTTTCTAAACATCTGCAGATAATCAAGGATCTTTAAACAGAAGATACAAAGTTTGTTGGACGGAAAGGTGCCTAAGGTGCTGTGTTCCTGCGCTAAGTGAAGCTGCCATGTGAAGACGGCTGCTTAAAGAAGACATAATAACCACAATTAGTATATACAAAAAGCTGGCACCTCTAAAGTTAGAGTTGAAGGCAGAGGGGGGAAAAAAGGAAAACTCATCTGCATCTCATCTTAAAAAGTGAGATGGCTGTGGATGTAGTTAGGTGCTTCAAGATTTTCTTGTATATCCTCATTAAATAAAAACCTCCCTTTGAAAAGACATATATTGTCTGGGACATAAAGCTCTGTGTGTCGGGCTTTTTATCAAACTCCAAGTTACAGCACATGTAACATCAATTAAAAGTGTGATTTTACTCTAAAAAGTAACTTGCAAGATGGCATTATGGGGTACTGTGTACACTATCTCTCACTGATTTCTGAATCAAGTTTGTTCAGCTTACACTTTATTTACAATAAACTCTCCATGAACTATGAAAGATATTCAGGATTCTTTCCGCTTTTTACATCATTAGAAATGGAAGTTCTATAGTCCAAACTAAGCCCTCAGGATACACCTGTTCAACCCAAATTTCCTCAGATTTTGCCCTCAGTGACACCCATACAAAGGCTAAGGTTTTGCGCAGATATCAGTAAGGGCATAATCTTAAAACAGTGCAAGACAGACAACTGATGTACACACATTATTATTATTTAGAATTCAAGATGACTATACAGACATGAAGTCATTTTCTTTTCCTGTTGCCCGAATAATGTCTGTGAAGACATACCACACTGAAGCTTGATACCCGCATTATTTTTAGATCAGTTTTCAAAATAAATTTGAAAACCACCAAGGTACATTGGCAATTTAAGTTTTAATTCATTTAGGGCCTCACCCAATCCTACCAAAAAAATTATTTAGTACTATGTAAATTCCCTCCCACCCCCAAATCTGAATATTGTAAACAATACAATGCTGAAACATATTCTGGCAAGTTAGCCTACCACATCTAAATACTACTGGGAGCTGAAATCCTCCAGCCTTGAGCATGCATGCACAGTGAGCGTAGTAACACTGCTTTACATATCTACAGAGAATCTTTAAAGCCTCCTGATAAATGGCACATTTTAAAAGGATATTGAAATGCAAGACTGTACCCATGTCCTAACAAGCTGAGGACAGTTATGTGGACTGAAGTATAAATAAAATACTGTCACTTAAAATATTACTGGTGAGAATTTCAGGATACCCATACTTGATTTTATATTCTTTGCAGGTACAATAGCAAAAGAAAGAAAAATATAACTTTAAATTATCATTCAAACTTATTTTAGTCTTTAGAATTAATCTAGTTTTAACTTACTTTTTTAAAAACATTGTGTTTCAAATGAGAATGTCAGGTAACCTATGTTTGACCATCAACAATCAATCCAGTTGGCAATCTCAAAAAAATTAATTATATGTGCATCCAGGAATAAAAATACAGCAACAGTATAAACGTATTAGCTTTCTTTCCCACAGACTTGGATCAAAATGACAGAAACACATTAATTGACTATTCAGTTGTACAAGTCTAATGTGAAGGAGGAGGTAATAATATAGTATACTGGTATGCACCACTTTTATTTATCGTACCTCATACACAGAGTCCTGTTCTTCAATTTGCAAGCATAATGACCACTACAGAAACCAGTAAGTGAACACCAAACCACAAGTGTCAAATATATAATCACAGTACAAAAGAGATGCTACTAATTCACACTACTGCTCTCTGCTATTTCTAGGTAGAGAATGTATAACAGCAAACTGTTTGCAAATAAACACATAGGCAGAAAGAAAGTCTATTCTCCCATTAATGTACTGAGAATCTATGCACCACACTGACAATTGTCTAACAGCCCCCAGACACAGGGCCCAATCCTGCAGTCCTTACTCAGACAACACTCCCCTTTAAAGGCAATGCAACTGGCATACGAAGAGATGCAGACTCAGGCCCATTTTGAGTTTATGGGAAAAATAATTCCCATAGAAAGAGAAACTATTAATTTTCAAACAAACAAATCAGCTGTTCCTCTGCATTGATTTTTTCCTAACAACTGGTAAATATCAAGTGCAACCCAGATAATACTGAAAAGGCCAAGTTCTCTCTCTCTCGATATATATACACACACACACACACACATTATTTTTATATAGACACAGAGAGAGAAAGCGAGTGCAGAACTTGTGTGTGTGGTGCGTGTCTCACACACACACACACACCCCTGAAATGAAATTCAAAATATAGAATAAATAGGGTCATCTGACTACAAATTTGAGTTATATTTTCAATAAACTGGGCAATACTTAAACAAATGGCTTATAAGATTTCATCACTCCCCCTTAACTGTGATACCATAGAACTTACTATTCATAACCAATTAATTTTGCACTAACAGTATCCGGTAGCTTTGAATATCTGTGCTTCTTCCCTTCTTCTGCAGTGAGAGGCCTGTTCTTCAAGCTGCATGTCTCATCTCTGTTTCAGGCAAGTAGATTAAATGAAGCAGAAGCAAAATTTCCTTAAATGATTTAATAGGTTAGACAGGCGGACATTTCAGCTCGTAGTGGGAATCTATTGCCCTGGACACTAAGAAAAGTACCTTCCTACAGGCAATAATGTCCTCATCATGCCGCTTCAGGTATTGTAGCCATTGTTCACAAAGCAATAGTTTATATATGTTTAGAGTCAAATCATCATTAGCATACTGACACTCTCACATATTAGTAGTGTACACATATATGCAGCAAAGTATTAAAAAAAATCAAAGAAACACTACACTCAAATGCTACAGGAAAGGTTCAATTTCTCACTTATTTAAAAAAATGTACAAATTTCTACACCCACTGAAATAAGGTACCAATAGAATTAAAGATATATAAAAAGAAATAACTACCAGCAACTAAAATCATTATTTTCTACTCAGTATAATCTATTTTCCTTTAAAAAAAAAATTAAAACCAGCAAATTTTCTTTTACCATCAGGCCAGATGATACACACAGTAAAACTGTAATTAAAAAGGAACAAAAATATTCCTGATGAATGACTTCTCTTTATTACAAATATTATAGGAAATATCAAAGGACAGTACCTTGGTGCACTGTGTCTTATAAATCACAACCTACATATATATCATATAATACCAAAACGAAACAAATAATGTGTAACTGTGGAACAAGACATAGACCCATAAATATAAAAAGTATTAACAAGGGTCATACTGATGACATAATGAATTTAGTCTTAATTATGATAAAAAAAAATCTTGTACAATTTCTGCCATAAAAAAAAAATCACACTCAGAAGTAAAATGTGCCTACATCTGTCCCAATACATTTTTACTAGCTTTTAAAGCTGTAAATTTTAAACTACCTATGTTTAAAAATAAGCTGACAATGCAAACCTTGTTTAATTAACTGTGAAAGGTTATGCATATGAAGCTTCATTATTTTATGGTTCCTTATGACCCTTTTACCAGTCCAAATTAAAAAAGGGAAAAAATTAACATTCATGAAATTCTTATTTCCCCATCTGAAATAGCAAGGGAAAAAACACAATAGAAAGTAAAACACTGCAGTAATGGTCTGTAGACAAAAGACAAACATTTTCAGTCTGTCCAAGGTTCACATTATTAAGGTCAGTCCATCATTCACTACAAAAACCAATATCTGCTCTAGGACATGCTCATTTTAAAATTTCTTTTACAGTAAAATACAACAACTGACTAGTGTCGCAAAAAGCATACACCTGTACTTATTTCTATTCGTCCTAATTCTTCAAACCTATTAAAAGACTTCACAGTTATTAGAAACAAAATTTTGAAGGAAAATTTTACTTTCCTATGGAGAATTCAAGCATAAGCTCACTATGTATTTGTATACAAAAATAATTAGATTAAATATTATTCCTGATATATCTTTCCACCCAAACAATTCAAATGTAAAACAGATTTTTTTTAAGTATCTGGATTCATAACAGTGATATAAAAATCACTGATAGTTTGAATGGTTTCTTCTCCCTTTTTTATAATCTGCTATTATGTTCATATACAGGGTGCCACAAATAAATAAAAAACCCAACCTACAAACACAGGGCTATGACCACTGTAAATATTAGACACAGAAATAAACTGAGAACGTAGGATGATCTTTAAATTAAGATTAAATCACAAAAATATCTAGTTTCCTTTCGTAAGTAGCACAATTTTACATTAAAATATGTTTAGTAAGAGGCATAAAGGTTCAAATAAATACCACTTGAAATTACTGAATCCTCATCCAAGCCATGCTATTATATTTTTGTCTGCAAGTCTGATTTGCTATAAAAATAAAGGCATATTAAAGCTAAAATCAACACCCAGAAAAACCATCACCTAACAGAATTAAAAAAATAAATAAGATGCCACTGGCTTTTCACTATACTGTTCACAAGCATAATTTTTGATGAGGCACATGAAACCTCCACTGTATAAATATGGTTGCTCATTGTTTCAGCTTCTTCTAACAATGTTTAACTTTTGCATCTGCGAGCGATACTGCTCAGTTATTATTTGTGGCAAGAATTTTTGTGACTGTACTGCTCAGCACTTCTATTTACATCAGCAGTGCTAAATGCCCAATGGTGAGAGAGGAGCCAATCAGATGGCAGATTAGATGTCAACTCAGAGGCAGCTGTCTGGAGACTATTACAGCCAGTTTACCTCCACAATTCAAATTCCAAACCTTGCAAAGGAGATCAAGTCACTCTTTAGGCTCAGACTGCTAGCAAGAAACGTGGAGTACAGACCATTTCCTAACCAGCCCCTATAACTTTGACAATGGCACACAAGCAATCTACATAAACATAATCCAACAATGATCTGATATCGATTTGTAATTTATTGGATTTAATTTATCAGGGACCTGTACATTAATCAAAACAAGAAGAGTTCTCAATATCTGGATCTGTTTATTTAAAGGACTCTTCCAGTCTCTTCATCAAAGTATGAATTATTTCAAAATAGAAATAATAATATTTGTGCATCATATTAACTTTAAACATAACACTTATTTACATCTCATTCTCGTTTGGATGTTTGGGGCAAGTATACAAGAAGAATGAGGTATCTAATGCACCTCAACGCCTATTAAATGAATCTTCACGATTATGGCACTCACACTTCAAATAGCAAAAGCAACCTGACTGCATTTTTGCTGGATTTCACCACAGTATCTTCATCGGCAAAACACTAATTTGCTAAAAGGGTATCAAAGTTATCTGCTCTGTCTACAAAAATTCTAACAGAGGGCAGTCAACATTATTTTCCAGAATCTGACAGTGTAGCTACAAAAGCAGCTCCTCCTCCCTCCTCACCCCAAACTGCTTTTCCTCGGGGCCTTGTATCTTCAAATCTCTATTTCAAACTGGAGGAAAACTTTATGCTGTTCAATTGTGTAACCGAATAGTGTAATTTTGTACAGTGAAACCGTCTGTTGGATGCCTCCAATCTAATCAGTCGGACACTGTGCCTTACCAAACCCTGTTATGGAGGCAGCAAGTAGTTTAGATGGCCCAGGGGGAAAAAGTAAATTGGAGAGAGACTAGGCTCTAGACCCACGTTTAAAATATACAGGGGGGGACCTTTGGTGGTTACCTGGGTTCTGTTGATGGTCTGACCAGTGCTTCCAGGACTCATAGCTGGATGAGCTCTTTGTTGTGCTGCTGCCCAGGCTGGGTTTGCAGATCCATACTGGGAGCCCATGTCTTTGCCCATGCCCATGCCCATGCCCGCTGCTGCCTGCTGGCTTCCTGGGGCTGCCGTCGCTGCCTGGGGTTGTGGCTGCTGCTGTGGTGGGGCACTGGGGTTGCTGTAATCAGGGTAGCTGCTGCCATAGCTCCTCATCATGGGGCTGGGGGAAGTGAGCAGCTGGTTCAAGGTAGGGGTGGCCCCGGACGGGTGCTGGTTCTGCCCGGAAAATCTCTGAAAGCCTCCAGCCCCAGAAGTCGCAGCAGCCTTGCCAAGGCTGGCCCCTCCACCTGGGCCCATCATCATGGTGCTGCCCTGCTGCCTGGGGGAGCTCAGCACCCCGTAGCCAGAGGACGAGCCCCCATAGCCGCTTCCTCCGGCTCCTGATGCAGCCGCGGCGGCTGCCGCCGCCGCTCCCACTCCTCCTGCTGCGGCGCCGCCGGGCCGGCCGTAGCCGGGGTAGTGGTTGTACTGGCTGTTGGGGTAACCGTCGTGGGAGTTCTGCAGGGGGTCCATGCTGTTGGGGGCCGCCGTGGGGTGCATCAGCCCCATCCCGGGGCTTTGTTGTCCGCCATGTTGATCAAAGCAAGGCCCGGCTCGGCTCGCTGTAGCGCTGCTGGCAGGGGCAGGGTTGCCGTAATAGCTATTAAACTCCGAGACACCCACCGCGGAGGGGCCGCCGCCTCCCCCACTCCCGCCGCCGCCGCTGCTGCTACTACTGCCGCTGCCGCTCCCAGCGCTTTGGGGCTGCTGCTGCTGCTGTCCGCCCAAAGGTCCCAGGCTGGGGTGATCGTAGCGGCCGCCGATCTGCTCGCCCATTTTGCTGGGCAGCTCTTCCTCCTCGCCCCCTTTATTCAGCATTTGCTGCGGCGGCGGCGGGGGCTCGGCCTGATTTCCCAAAACACTGTCTTTTCCTCCATGTTGCTGCTGCTCCATGTCTGCACTGGGCTGAGCAGCGCCGCCACCGCCGTTGTTGTTGTTGCTGCTGCCGCCGCCGAGGCTGTTGTTATTCTGCATCGGATGGTGCTGAGGCGGCGGCTGCTGCTGCTGGAATTGATTTAGTTGCTGCTGTAGTGCATGGTGGTGGTGGTGCTGGTGGTGGGCATGGTGGTGGTGGGCATGGTGATGAGGGTGGTGGGCATGGTGGTGGGGAGGTGCAGCAGGGTGATCGCCTCCAACGTTTTTCAGTTTGTGGTTGGGGAGCAGCCCCGTCTCCATGGCCGAGCCCGGGTTGGAGGAGGAGGAGGAAGAAGAAGACGGTAACCCCGATGAGCTTCCACCTTCTTTCAGAGACGACTCCGAAGAGGAGCTGCTGCTACTGCTGGTGTTAGCGTTGTTGTTGTTATTACCGGTAGCAGCAGCAGAAGTTGCATTATTGGCCATGTTCAGTTCATTATGGTGGTGCAGGAGATGGTGATCTACATTATTCAGGCTGCTGCTGTTAGTCCCATCTCCGACCCCCAGCATGGAGCCCGGTCCAGGTCCCCCGGTGGCTGCGGCCGCTGCTCCCCCCGAGCTGAGATCCTGGCTCAAGTTGCCCGGCAAACTCGGGGTTTTGCCCTTGTTGTTCTTCGCACCCGCCGGAGCCGCTGCTACTTGCGCGGCCATGATCATTGCAACATTGCCAGTCCGAACGAAAAAATCCAACACCCACCCTCAAAAATAAAATAAAATAAAAGCGAAACGGGGGGGGAGGGGCACAGAAAGGGAGCGGGGCAAAAAGAGAAACGGGGGAAAATAAACTTATTTGAATAAACAGCAACCTCTCCTGATCATTCAACACAAAAAAAATATATAAAAATTCCCCTCCCCAAGTCCGTGATTGAGATTAGAAACGGTAAGAATGCCTTACGGTCTGTGCCTGTTCCTGCTGTGTGATTTCATGTTGAAAGTTTTTTGTTCAGGTTTAAATGAAACTTTTTTTTCTTTTCCTCTCTAACCCGGATATGGGTAAATACACGTCTGACTGAGCCTATCTGGCCCAGCATGGCATGAGAGAGAGAGCGAGCTCTAACAACTATTATCCACTTCTCTCTGATTAC